>NC_137287.1:106700000-116700000 GCF_054371585.1 Giraffa tippelskirchi | reverse complement strand
TCAACTGTGTTTGCAACAACATAGTTCAGAGGTTGACACAAACTCTGATCCATCCAAATCCAGCTTATCATCTGTTTTTGTTTGACCCACAAACTAAGAATGGCTCTCATACTTTTAAATGGTTGAAAATAATCCTAAGAAGGATAGCATTTCATGACCTGTGAAAATTATGTGAAATTCAAATTTCAGTGTCCATTAGTAGAGTTTTCTCGGAGCACAGCCCTGCTTGGCAGGTTACTGTATCCTTCACGGCTACTTTTATGCTGCAATTTCTGTGCAGAGTAGTTGCCATAGAGACCCACAAAGCTAAAAATATTTCACATCTGGCAGTAAGTTTGCCACCCCCTGTTTTAGTCTGTAAGTAAGTGGTGGAGGGCAGGAGGAGAAGGGGGCAACAGAGGATGAGATGTTGGATGGCATCACTGACTCAATGGACATGAGTTTGAGCAACCTCTGGGAGACAGCGAAGGACAAGGAAGCCTGGCGTGCTGCAGTCCACAGGGTCGCAAAGAGTCGGACATGACTTAGCGACAGAACAACAAGTGGTGGCTTAGTTGCTATGTCATGTCTGACTCTTGTGACCCCATGGACTATAGCCCGTCAGGCTCCTCTAGCCATGGGATTTCCCGGGGGATCCTCCCCACCCAGGTATGGAACCTGCATCTTCTGCACTGCAGGCAGATTCTTTACTGACTGAGCCACCAGGGAAGCTCTCATAGGGTTACTCTACATCTCTGCGTGCCCAAAATACTTAATAATTTATAACAAAGAGATCACTTATTCCAGGACTTGCATATAGGAAGTACTTTATATGTGCTTTTTAATCAGAGGCGAAAACGCCACACAAACTAGCTCCTAGTGTTTATGTCTTTCTGTTAGGTTTTCTGTGTTTCTGTTGGGTCCTAAGTGTTTCCATGTATACATGGGTCCTGAGATCTGGTTTTCTTGTTCCTCAAATGCCACAAGGCACTACAGAAAGAGGCCTCCATATCTCTTTAATATATCAAAACATATTGTGTGGAGTGTGGCAAATAGCAGACACTGAACTTATTGTCTGACTGTAGGTGTCAGAAGTCTGCATTTTATCTGAACTCATTCCCTTCATTCTTTTGGATATATGCAAATAATTGAAGGTTAAAAAATAAACAATGTTGTAAAAAATTGCATTGTTCTCTAAACATCCTAATGCTACGAGTGTGGGTATGAAAAGCAGCAAATTGTTAGCTAAATGACCAAATCCAGTGAAAAACGTAAGGAATTGTTTTTACTCCTTCTTAGGGTTTAAAAATATTTGAAGTAGTTGCCAATATTTAAAAATGAGGTGATTTCACATAAGAATCTAGAGTTTCAGCTTCTCTTGAAGAATCAGAGGAATACTGACCGTTCCTGTGTTACAACTATCAGTTTCGGCTGCCCACTTTGGTCAAGGCATATGAGCTCGTTTGCCACAGTCCCCACCACTCCCTAGTGTCTTATATTTGACCCCTCTTTTTCCATTTCCTTGTATTTCCCTGTGGTCTTTACAGGCTTTTGTGTTTGAGCTCCGTGGATTATGTGCCATCAGACAAGCCTGATGAGGAAAGAAACAGCAATGTGACACTTCTGGACTCAGTCCCATAGGTTATGATTTTTTTTACTGAGTATTACTGTCACCCTCAAGAGCAATCAGCACATCTAAACAGCATTTATGGACATTACAGCACAGCAAGAAGGTGTCGTGAGTTCTAACTCCGGGAAGGAGTATCGCTATTAAAACTTCGGTGTCTTCACCTTAGACTCTTGCCTAAGGGCTATGAAGGCCAGCTCAATGTGGAAACCATCTCTATTATCCCCACAGCATCTGATACAGAATCTTGTTCATTCTGTCATCTGATTAACATCTGTCGAAGGATGAGAGGAAGGAGGAGACAGGAAGACAGGAACTTGGAGGGAGAGAAGGAGAGAGGAAATCTATAACTGAGCAATTAGCTTCTTTTAAAAACTCCTATTAATTTTTTTTTCCACCTCACCCTAGAGAATGCTCCTAATGTATTACATATGTAATTATATCTCCTTGTAAATAATCCTATATTGTTTTATGTGACATATGTGGGTTTTTTGGTTTGTTTTTGGCCATGCCAGGCACATGTGGGATTTTAGTTCGCTGACCAGGTATTGAACCTGTGCCCCTGCATTGGGAGCATGGAGTCTTAACCACTGGTCCACAAGGGAAGTCCTGTGACATGTGTTTTAACTTATATGAATAGGATTATGCATGAGACCTCATTCGGTTTATCAGGATTTTTTTCTACTCTGCACTATGATTTTAAAATATATATATATTTTTCTAGGTGGTTATTTAGCTTGTAGCTAGAATTCCATACTGCATACCCACTTTACTGTATTTATGCATTGCTCTAGTGATGGACATATGGGATGCCTTCATTTCTCAGCTACTATAAACAATGCTGCAATGAACATCTTCATTAAATATATATATATATACATACATATATATATATATACACACACACACACACATATGTAATGTGGTGTAGTTACACACACACACATATTCTTAAAACATATAAATATTTGAGAAGGATTCCTGTCTTACTGGGTATACATGAAATGAACCTGACCCAAGTACTAGCAGATTTTTCTTCATAAATCCTATGCTAATCTAGATTCTTACCAGAAGTACACATGCATTCTAATTTCATAAACTCTTGCCAACACTTGCCATTGTCCAGCTTTCTAATGGCTGCCAAACTGTTGAATGGAAAGCAATTATCTCATACGGGTTTTAATTTTCATTTCAATGATTACTAGAGAGTTTGAACATATATTCACATAATTGTGGGCCGCATGATCTTCTAGGAACTGTCTATTCATGTCTTTTATCCTTGCCCATTCTTCTACTGGGTTTTCTTTTCTCACTCTTTTTGCTGAGTCTAGTAGAGTCTAGGTATTACTCTATTGTTGGTTTTAGTTGTTTTTTTCTTTTTGGTGACAAAGCAAAAGGAGTACGTCATGGCTGTATATTGTCAGCCTGCTTATTTAACTTCTATGCAGGGTACATCATGTGAAACGCCAGACTGGATGAATCACAAGCTGGAATCAAGATTGCCAGAATAATATGAATAATATCAGATATGCAGATGACAGAACCCTAAAGGCAGAAAGCAAAGAGGAACTAAAGAGCCTCTTGATGAAGGTGAAAGAGGAGAATGAAAAACTGGCTTTAAAACTCAACATTTGAAGAACTGAGATCATGGCATCCGGTCCCATCACTTCATGGCAAATATGGAATGGCAAAAATGGAAACAGTGACAGACTTTATTTTCTCGGGCTCCAAAATCACTGTAGCTGGTGACTGCAGCCATGAAATTAAAAGACGCTTGCTCCTTGGAAGAAAAGCTATGACGAATATAGACTGCATATTAAAAAGCAGACACATCACTTGCTGACAAAGGTCCATATAGTCAAAGCTATGGTTTTTCCAGTAGTCCTGTATGGAGGTGACAGTTGGACCATAAATAAAGTTAAGTGCCGAAGAACTGATGCTTTTGAACCGTGCGGCGCTAGAGAAGACTCTTGAGAGTCCTTTGGACAGCAAGGAGATCCAACCAGTCAATCCTGAAGGAAATCAACCCTGAATATTCATTGGAAGGACTGATGCTGAAGCTGAAGCTCCAATGCTTTGGCCACTGTGAAAAGCTGACTCACTGGAAAAGACCCTGATGCTGGGAAAGATTGAGGGCAGGAGGAGAAATGGGTGACAGAGGATGAGATGGTTGGATGGCATCACTGACTCAATGGACATGAGCCTGAGCAAACTCTGGGAGATGGTGAAGGACAGGGAAGCCTGGCATGCTGCAGTCTGTGAGGATGCAAAGAGTCAGGCACGACTGAGCAACTGAACAGCAGCAACAAGACATTTCAGGGCCACTAAGGCAGGACTTGAAGGCCCAGGGTCCCAGAGATGAGACGTGGGCTGAGGTAAGTCTGGCTTCTACTACTTTTCCCCTCAAGACATTTGCCAATTTATAAGCACAGGAGAAAAAAGAAGAAGCTTAGAATTTTCTAATCTCAATGAGCTGGGGAGACAAAAATTGGAGTTCAGGTTACTAAGGCAGCTAGGACCCAAGGAGCTAAGATCTTAGAGAGGTGAGAACCACAGAGAAGTGAGCCTGACATCAGTGACAGTCATTACCTTTGAGGCGCTTGCTGAAACCTAACCTGGGTGGGGTGAGAGTCAGAGAAGCAAAGCAGAAAGGTGGTGGCTAAGAAGGCAAGAAACGAAGCAGAGATTTGGCAATCTCCCAGTATCAGGGAGACAAAATTGGAGTTCATGGTCCATCAAGATGAGAATCCTTGGCAAACAAATAAGCCTTTTAATGAGACCTTTTTAAAGTCAATCCCTTGGAGTAAGGACTAACCAAACAGATCCTGTCTTGAATCATTTAAATCTCTTATTAGATCAAAGTGATTTGCCTCAACTGTCACCACTTGCCAGAAGAGCAATCTTTCTTTTGGGGAAGATGTCATCTTCCAAAGCTTCCAAACTTTTTCCTACACAATGCTTAGCATTTCATAAAAACACAGGCATGCAAGAGACAAAACCAAACGGTCAAAAACCAAGACAAAAAACCAAACTCATATATAAGATTCAGATATCAGAGTAACAAAGCAAAGACTTCTCAACAACCTTGATAATATGATCAAGAAAAGAGATTTGCAATGGAAAATGCTACTAGAGAACTAGAATCTCTAAAAAAAATCAAATGGAAATTGTAAACTTGAAAAATACAATAACTGAAATTCAGAACTCAGCAGAGCATTTGAATCACAGATTGTATATAACAGAAGAAAAGAATGAACTGGGAGATAAGTCACTAGACAAATTTCAGAAAGAAGGTTGGAAAACAAGTTTTTAAAAAAGCGTAAAGTAAACATGGGACATTGAGTAAAGGTCTAACATACATGTAATAGGACCATGGAGCAGAGGAGAGAGAGAACAACTTAGAAACAATATTTAATGATACACTGACCGAAAACCCTTCAAGACTGATGAAAGACATCAAGCCAAAGCAATGAGGGAGTTCTGTGAATCAGAAGCAGGATAAATACAGAGAAAAATACTCCAGGGCATATCACAGTCAAACTACACTCATGTGAGAATATACTAATTTCAAAAGCAGTCAGAGGGGGAATAAGGCAAATTATTTTTAAAGAAGGTCTAATAAGACTTCTCAACAGAATGATGGAAACCAGAAAACAATGGAATTTTATCTGCCAATGTAGAATACTGTGCCAACAAAAATCCTTCAAATATGAAGACAAAAATGAAACAAATTAAGATTATTTGCCACTTGATTTTGCTACAAAATTTACATTACTATAGCAAATAGACTTGCAGTACAAAATAATACTCTGGAAGCATAAAAATTCAAAGAGGGATAAAGAGCAACATAAAAGGGTAAATTCAAGAGCAAGGAGGAACAAATAAACGTAACACATTCTAAGTACTATACATTTTCCTTGAAGTAGTACAAGTACTAATTTATAGTAAACTTGCAAAGATTTATCATGGGTGCATTCTATAATCTTTAGGGTAACTACTTAGAGAATAAAAATAATAAATGTATGCCAACAATCTAATCCAGGAGAAAGTGGAATAATAAAAAATACTTGATTAATCCAAAGAAAGCAAGAAAGAAAAGAACAAAGAAGAGATGGAACGCATAGAAAAAAATGATAGATTTAAACTTCAATTTATCAATAACTACATTCAATGTACTGCACTAGGGTGTTTGTTAGGTAATGCAAGATCTAAAATTCAAACATACTTAGAGCAGTACAAACATACCACCTTTAGGAGGCAAATAAATAAATATCACTAACGAAGTCAAAGCAATAGAAATGTTAGTCCCGGGACATCCCGGCACACCAGTGGTTAGGATTCTGTGCTCTCGGTGCTGAGGATCTGGGTTCAACTCCTGATTAGGGAACTAAGATCCCCAAGTTGCCCAGCATGGCAAAAAAAAAAAAGAAAGTAGTCCTTAAAATAAATACAATATATTAAAAAAATGTTAGTCCTCATACACTAAACAGGGCCCTAAGTTAAGAACCTGATTATTGTTCTTTCCTGCTGCCACCTAGAGCTTATGGGCACTGCTATCTCATAGAAGCAAACCATTAACCACAAACTATAGCAACATGAATAGTTCAAGGCCACATAAAATGAGAAAAATCCTTCCAAAATTCTAACCATAGCGCCTATGTCCCAAGCACCTATTACCTGTCAGGCACTTTCCTCAATACTTTTTACATTATCTCCTTTAATTCTCTCAACCACCTGGAGAAATAGTATTATCCACGTCGACTGGGTTGACCAAAAAAGTTCATTCAGGGAACAAATTTTTTGGCTAACCCAATATTTCCTAACAGGATGACTCAACACAGATTTAGGGCTTAGCAAAGCACAGGGACCAAGGAAATGAGAATCATTCCTGTTTCGTGAACATTTCCTATTATGCCCTGAGGATCTTAAAGAAAAAAAAAAAAAGCTTTGTAAATTTCAGCACAGGGTGAATTTTGTGTTCATGTTTTATGGGTCATATTGTTTTATTACTGAATTACCTGAGGCATCAGAGGAAGTGGCACTAATCTCTCTGGTGTTTTGAGGGCTCTGAAGGTCCTAACCCGGCCCCATTGTAGTGCTCATTTTACAGACAACAGAAATAAAAACAGCTAACATGTAAAGAGCATTGAAACTGGGGCTAGGAGCTCTTGCATGTATCAGCTCATCTTAATGCAGTGATGTAGGTACAGATGAGGAGACTGAGGCTGAGAGAGTGACCTGCTAGTTAGTGGGGGAGCCAGGAACCAGAACCAGGTGGTCTGGCTCCAGGGTCTGTGCTCTTAACTATGTAGTTGTTGTTTAGTTGCTATCTCATGTCCGACTCTTTTGTGACTCCATGGACTGTAGCCCATCAAGGTTCCTCTGTCCATGGGATTTCCCAGGCAAGAATATTGCCATCTCCTTCTCCAGGGGATCTTCCTGACCCAGGGATCAAACCCACATCTCGTGTATTTCCCACTGAGCCACCTGGGAAGTGTGCTCTTTAACCACAGGTTATGACTGAAACTGGGTCAGAATTTAAACCCAGGGTCCATCCAGCTCCAACACCCACTAAGCCGGCTCTGTCACCTGCTACGTGGGTTCAAATCCTAGCTTTGGGTCTTATGAGCCTTGTGACCTTGGGCGAGTTATTTAACTTCCCTGAGCCTTATCCAACAGAATGGAGAAAATAATACCCTCTCAGGGAGGTTGTTCTACACATTATTTCAGAGAAGGCATGAGTGAGTGGGTATTCAATAAAGACTAATTACTGACATTATTTGCATTCACACAGACAAAAGCTTGAAACACACAATGGTCGATGCTGGGAACTGCCTTGAGGACTATCTGGAAACCATTGCTTCCTATTATGGTCTGACAGGCAGAGTTAGTTCAGTTCTCTCCCAGTTTTGGGGGACACTTCCTTTGCTTTCTCCCCCACCCCTTATAATTACCTGAAAGAGGAGACTGGCTTATTCTCTTTGCAGGGAAGGTTAGAGAGAAATCAGGCTGGTCATAACAGAGTCCGAGGGGAGGAGAAAGACTCAGCTTCCTTTTCATGAAGGCAGGGAAAGGAAGTGAAGGCGGGGGATTCATTTACCAAATAAAATTTTGTCCTGTGTTACACTGTTGCAAAACCCTGATACCCTGCAGCTTCAGAACCGGGACAGGAGGAAGGAGAAAGAAAAAGGCCTAAGTTCCCACTCTCTGCCCTCTCCTCCTCCTGCGGCTGCCAGCGGCTTGCCATCATTTGTTATCCTTGTCACCACCCGTGTCCCTGGGGACAGAGAAGCTCTGGGGGAGTGTGGAGGAGCCTGAGAGATGACAGCTGGAGGGTGGGGGCAGGGGTGACTTCAAAGGCTGGGAAGCATCAAAAGCAGATGGAGGGTCCCAGGCGGGCGAGCAGCTCACCTTTCCGCACCCCCCCACCGAGCACACTGCTACCTTGGCCGAGAACAGGGGCCCTGCCTGCTGGATGCAGAGGACAGATGGCCAGTCGGCCAAAGGGCCCTTAGAGAGGGCCAACTCCCTGCAGCCTTCGGGGGCTTAGAAATCCCAACCTGCCGACAGCGATCACCGGCTTCTGGAGGGGCAACAGCTGTGGCCCAAACCTGGACCTTCCTGGCTGCCTCCACCCCATTTGATTTCATTCAAAATACATCTGCTTATCGTGAAATGTCTCTGTCCCTCTACCTCCATCTCCCCGAGCCTAGGCGGGGTGGGGACGGGCACTGCTCGCACTAAAAGCCCAGGATCTTCCCCCCCTCCTCCCTCTCCTTCAGCTCTCACGTCCAATCCATTACTCAGGGTTGTCAAGTGTATCCGCTCACATCCACAGAAACTGTGAACTTCTCCCCACTGCCCCCACGGCCATTGCCCAGGGCCAAGCCGCCACCCTCTCTGCCCTGGACAACTACCACCAGCCTCCGAACCGTCTCCCTGGGGCCACTCTGGCCTCCCTGCAGCTTGTTCTCTGTGCACCAGCCAGAGGGACTTCTGACAACATAAATCTGAACCTGCCGCCTTCACTTCATCCTTGCTTAAAACCTCTGATTGGTCTTAGAACAAAGCAAAAACTTCTAAGCGCAGCCTCGATCCGGCTTCCCTTCGCTCGCTGTCTCATCCCAGGGTGCTAGCCTTCCTCTTCCCCCATGCTCTCTGTCACAGGGCCTTTGCACATGCCGTTCCGTCTGCCTGGAACACCACTCCCCTCCGCTTGCCCTTTGGGGGTCTCAGCTCTAGCAGGACTTCCTCAGGGATCTGGGGTACCACCCCTCCCTGAGTACAGACCCTTCCCCCTGGCGCCTTCCAGGGACCCATGCCCCTCTCTTTCACACGCCAGTCACTATAACAATTTTTAGACTATTTAATTTCCATCTGTCTTCCCCACCAGACTACAACCTCCCTGATGGCAGGGATTTTATTTTGTCCACCACTACAGTCCCTAGATCTCCTGCAGGGCCTGGTTCTTGATGACTATTTAGTAAATATTTGTGGTAAGATGGATGAATGTGCTATAGGAATAAACGTTACTTATTCAACCAATATTAACCGCCTGTTATATGTTCCAAACACGGTGCTGGTCACTGTCATTGTCACCACCCTGGACAGGACACTCATTTACATTCCTTGCCTGGCCCTTCTAGGAAAGGGTTTTGAGACCCCTGGTTTACTCTTCCTGCCAGTGTTAGCACTGTATGTAGGACATGATCAGAAGTACATGGATATTGGCTGCCGAGCAACTAAGCCAGTGTGCCACAATTACTGAGCCCGCGAGCCTAGAGCCTGCACACCACAGTGAGAAGCCTAGGAGCAGTCCCCGACCTCCCCAACCCGACCGCCACATGCAGCAACAAAGGCCCAGCACAGCCAAAAATGAGTAAAAATGTTAAAAGCACATGGATGTTGGATGCTACTGTCCCCAGGCTATCCCAGAAGGGAGAAGTGTCCAAAAGCTCCTGGGCAAATGATACAGGTGTTTGTTAATTATGGTTATCCCACTATTAAGTTTTGCCTGGCTATCATGTTCTTGGTGTTCCTGCTCCCCCATCCCATTAATTTTTTTTTCCAGTTTTATTGAGATATAACTGACATTTCATGTAAGTTTAAGGCATATGGTTTTTCCAGTGGTCATGTATGGATGTGAGAGTTGGACGGTGAAGAAAGCTGAGCACCGCAGAATTGATGCTTTTGAACTGTGGTGTTGGAGAAGACTCTTGAGAGTCCCTTGGACTGCAAGGAGATCCAATCAATCCATCCTAAAGGAGATCAATTCTGGGTATTCATTGGAAGGACTGATGTTGAAGCTGAAACTCCAATACTTCGGCCACCTGATGCGAAGAACTGACTCATTGGAAAAGACCCTGATGCTGGGTAGGATTGGGGGCAGGAGGAGAAGGGGACGACAGAGGACGAGATGGTTGGATGGCATCACTGACTTGATGGACATGGGTTTGGGTAGACTCCGGGAGTTGGTGATGGACAGAGAGGCCTGGCATGGGGTCGCAAAGAGTTGGACACGACTGAGCGACTGAACTGAACTGATACCTGTATATATTGCAGAGGGATTTTGGTAGTCCCACTTGGAGCTTAGAAAGCAGAAATGTCCAGTGTCACAGCATGGAGGAGAAAGTTATCACTTAAAGAACATGGTGGGAGCAGCGGGTGCCTGGCACTTGGTCCTGGTGGTTCTTGTGGCAATAGCATCTTTCCTTTCTTTAGGGGAACTGCTTCTCCCCCACTTCCTGTCCATGTGGCTTGGGTGGGGCTGACTGACAGGCCCAGAGACTGGCCATTTGCATCCTCCATCCCTCTGTCTAGTGACTGGCTCAAGGGTGATGGTCACATGAGTCAGTGGAGGCCAATGAGAGGCCTGGGGTAACCCGATGTAGAAGACATTTCTCCCACAGGACACAAACCTTGGACGGTATCTATTTCACGGCAGTGCAAGTCCACAGACAACCTAGAGTAGCACAGTCTTAGAAGACTGTGACCCCCATTCTGATACCTGCATGTCACATTCTGATACATGCATGTAAGGATAAACTGTAAATACAGTGAAATTCAGCGGTTGCTGTCACCACAGACGACTTCCACATCTAGGGGGAAGGATGCCACCTGCTGACTGGTACAGTCACAAGCCCCTCCTCCTGTCCACATCTCCATCCCTCCACCCTTTCGCCCCCTTTACAGTGGGGAAGATGTTACTTAACAGAAGTTGTGTGGCAAGGCTGGGATACAGAGGGAACCATCACCCCAGATGAAAGAGGTACTTTCTGTCTCCTCTCCAAATGCTAGGAAGAAGGCTGGTAAAGTAGGAACACAGTTGACACTAAATTCATTCACTGATTCATTCACTGAGTCAAGCTGTCAATCATTAAGAATCACTGACTATTCATGTTGCTGTTGTTCAGTTTCTAAGTTGTGCCTGACTCTTTGTGACTCCATGGACTGCAGCATGCCAGGCTTTCCTGTCCTTCACTATCTCCTGGAGTTTGCTCAAACTCATGTCCATTGAGTCAATGATGCTATCTAATCATCTCATCCTCTGCTGTCCTCTTCTTTTGCCGTCAATCTTTCCCAGCATCAGAGTCTTTTTCAATGAGTCAACTCTTCACATCAGGTGGCCAAAGGATCGGAGCTTCAGCTTCAGCATGAACCTTTTCAATGACTATTCAGGTTTGATTTCCTTTAGGATTGACTGGTTTGATCTCCTTGCAATCCAAGGGACTCTCAAAAGTCTTAATACCACAATTCAAAGGCATCAACTCTTTGGTGCTCAGCCTTCTTTAGGGTCCAACTCTCACATCCATACATGACTACTGGAAAAAACTGCAGTCTTGACGATTCAGACCTTTGCTGACAAAGTGATCTTTGCTTTTTAGTACACTGACTAGGTTTGTCATAGCTTTCCTTCCAAGGAGCAAGGATCTTTTAATTTCATGGCTGCAGTCACCATCTGCAGTGACTTTGGAGCCCAAGAAAACAAAGTCTCTCACTGCTTCCACCTTTTCCCCATCTATTTGCCATGAAGTGATAGGACCAGATACACTGATCTTAGTTTTTTGAATGACTCTATTCATATCATATACCAAAAAGCAAAACTGTTACTCATTCACTAATATACTTTCCTTTTTTTTTAGGAAGACCAAGGACTGTTCCAGGCACTGGGGATACAGTGTCAAATTGGTCAGACAAGTTCCCTGCTCTCACAGAGTTGACATTCTAGATTGAGACTTACTTTTCAGTCTTAGGTGGCATTCATCAATGGGTGACCCAGATGGCTGGGGTAGATCTCCCAGCCACAAAGATGGATCTCCTCCTGCTCTATTATCTCTGTTATCTATGACTACAGCTCTATTATCTGTATTACTCTACTTTTTTATGATATAGTTTTAATGACCCAGATAATAGCTCAAAACATTTCAATAAATTTTAGAATTTTAGATAAAATTAAGGCCATCTTAGATGTGGGTTCAGTCCATGAGTTGGAAAGAGCCCCTGGAGGAGGGCATGGCAACCCACTCCAGTATTCTTGCTTGAAGAATCCCATGGACAGAGAAGCCTGGCGGGCTACAGTCCATGGGGCCGCAGAGTCGGACACGACTGAAGTGACTTAGCACGCGTGCAAGGGCACCTCCGGTCACTATCTCCCATCAGCTGTATCCACAATGGCTAACACAATGGAGAGCTTTGCAGACCATTTTCTAGTCATAAACACACAAAACACCCACATTAATTTTAAAGACACACAGCATTGTTTTATAAATGTATTTCATGAATACGTTTTTACCAATGTCATTTCCCTGAACATCCTATTCAAGGACATTTTTGGCTCTAATAAGAAAATGTCTTGATGTTCATTCCATGTCATGACATAGAGATCTAGCTTATCCTTTTCAACTGCTGCATAGGATTCCCAGGGCGCTGGGGCAGCCCTCAGATCTCCCAAGGTTGGTTATTATAACTTAATGCCACGCTGCCTGGGATGGGTCTTCTTGGGAGCACAAGCATGCAGTTCTCCAGGGGTGATACCCTAAAGTAAAACGGCTGGGTCTGCCTTTAAAATTGTAAGGGACGTTAGCAAATTGCCTCGGAGTGGCTGATCGAAATTTATATTCCCAATGGCCATGTCCTGTCTTCACACCTTGTATTGTCTCCATTCCCTGATCAGAAAGCCTTTATCCAAAACTCTCTTAGGAAGACGCAGCAATTATCTGCATCTGCCCCACAGCAGCAGTCCACTCCTCATACCATCTTTCAGCCAAGCAGATGAAGTTCTTAGATTAGATAGGAAAATCTTGTGTCTTATGTCAGAAAGGAAAACCAGGCTGAGTCTTGCATCTTAGCCCCAGACTGAGCTCTCTCATTCAGGTCTTATAAATTCTCTTGTATGTGAACTTGGTACAGAATAAAAACAGTCAATGGGAGAATTTTACTACGCTTCTCTCAGCCCTGATACCATGTAAAACAAGGGCCCATTGTTTAGGAGAATCCAGTTTTGTTTTTTATTTTGAGATCATTGCAGAGTCACAAGAAGCTGTAAAAAAAAAAAAAAAGTACAAAGAGGTCCTGGGTACCCTTGATTCAAATCCCTCCCTCCTCACCCACAATTATATCTTCCATAATCATAGTACAAGATCAAAACCAGACACTGACATTGGGACAGTGTGCTTGTATCTCTGTGTCATCTTATCTCATCTTCAGATTCATGTAACCACCCCTGCAATCAAGAGAAACTATTCCAGGACTCCCCTGGTGGTCCAGGGGCTAAGACTCCATGTTCTCAATGCAGGGGGCCTGGGTTTGATCCCTGGTCAGGGAACTAGATCCCATACGCCACAACTAAAGATCCTGCCTGCTGCAACTAAAAAACATCCCATATTCCACAACGGATATCAAAGATCCTGCATGCACAACTAAGACCTGGTGTAGTCAAATAAATAAATATTTAAAAAAGAACCCTCTGAAAACAAGAGAGAGACAACTATCCCATCACCACAAGGATCTCCCTGTGCTACTCCATTCAGAGGTGCAGCCACCTTCATTCCCCCCAACACCCTTAACCCTTGGCAATCACTAATCCTTTCCTCATCTCTCAAATGTCACTGTAATGATACTACATAAATAGAATCATACAGTACATGACCACTTGAGATTGGCTTAAAAAATTACTCAAGGTCAGATGCTTGCATTTTACAGTGCGCTTTCCCTTATTCAGTAGACCCACAAGAGATAAACTTCACAAAAGCGTCCAACGTGTGGTGACATCTGAGATGGGACCACACACACTCTGCTGATTTCAGGTTGGGTTCAGCACAGCCCTGGAGCAAAATGCAGAACTGTATAGAACATTTCTCATGCAGAGCCATTAAAAAAAGACTCAAACCCACAACCAACAAAACAAGGTACAAAGCAAAACACCACGGACTCTTACTGTAAGGGAAGGCTTGCCCGCGCCAGTGGTGGCTGGGGAACATCAAGGGCTCGGAGGCCACCAGGAGCCCGGAGACCTCCCCAAAAGGCAGGCAAGCGGCAGGCGGTGGCAGGCAGCATTTCTCGGATGGCAAAGGCATTTTGCTGAGTCCAGTCCCTGCATTCAGTAGACACCACACCAGCACTGCTGCCCATCCCTGCCCCTCTCCCTCTTACTCACCCAACCACAGTCCACCGCAATGGCCTGGACCCGTTTTAAACCACAGAGAAACTGCTTCTGAGGTCACAGAGCAAGAACATTTTAATGTGAATGAAGAGGGAGGGTGGGAGAAAGATAGTTAAAAATGAAATATTAGAGGGACTTCCCTGGTGGTCTAGTGGTTAAGAACCTGCCCTCCAATGCAGGGGACATGGGTTCCATCCCTGGTCGGGAAACTAAGCTCTCACATGGCACAGGGCAACTAAGCCCAAGCACCGCAACTAGAGAGCTGGTAACCCACAACTAGAGAAGGCCACACGCCGCAATGAACAGCCCAAGAGCTGCAACTAAGACCCGACACAGCCCCTCCCCCCAAAAAAATTCTAAAAATAAATATTAGAATATCTTCATCCTCTCCAAATCCTTAGCTGGGTCTCCATGAAGCACTGACCACTATGAAGGTGAAAAACAGTAATTCTCAGGCAGTGAATGCTGTCTAGGAACCAGGCAGTTTTAAGTGCTTTTTCAGGTTTGAACTCATGCTATCTTCCCAAACGGGATTCCCTAGTGGCTCAGATGGTAACGAGTCTGCCTGCAATGTGGGAGACCCGGGTTCGATCCCTGGGTTGGGATGCTCCATTGGAGAAGGAAATGGCAACCCACTCCAGTATTCTTGCCTGGAGAATCTCATGGAGGAAGGAGCCTGGCGGGCTATAGTCCACGGGGTGGCAAAGTCGGAAATGACTGAGCGACTTCACTTTCTTCTTTCTTTCTATCTTCCCAATAGCCCCCATGAGATTGGCAGAACTTAGATCCCATTTTACAGATAAGGAAAGCAAGGACAGGAAGTTGCAGTCACTTGTCTAGAATCAACTGTAAGTAGCAGAGGCAGATTTAAAGCCAGGATGTCTGACTCTGAAAGCTCTACTCTCCTGCCATCTGCCACGTTGGCAGCAGATGTCTTAAAATTAATCTTCCCTAATGATGGATCTCTCTTAGTTACATCGTTATGCTCAAACTGAATGGGCCATGCCGTGATTCATGAGTTTTTTACAACGTTTTTCTTCTTGTGTTGAGGTTAGCTCAATTTTATGCAATTTCATAGACTGAGGGGTTTTTTTCCCTCCTTTTTTGGTAAGATGATTTCGCAGTGAGGGCTATAAGTTTTTTTTTTTTAATGAAAAATCTGAATCATATGCAAAAGCAGACAGAATGGTAAAATGAATCACTGCATACCATTCAGATTCAGCCGTTTTCAAGATCTCGCTACATGTGTCTCTTCTAAGCTTTTTTTTCTCTCTTCGGTAAAGTGTTTTTAAAAAATTCTTGAAGTCTCCTCTCTCCACTGAACATCATTTAAAAATCTGAACACTTTTAAAAAACCTTTTTATTTTGTAGTGGGGTATAGCGGATTAACAATTTTGCAATAGTTTCAGGTGAGCAGCAAGGGGACTCAGCCATACATACACATGTATCCATTCTCCCCCAGACCCCCTTCCCATCCAGGCTGCCGCACAGCATTGAGCAGAGGTCCCTGTGCTTTACAGTAGGACTTTGTTGGTTATCCATTTAAAATATAACAATTTGTACATGTCCATCCCAAACTCCCTAACTATCGCTTCCTCCCATCCTTTCACCTAGCAACGATTAAGTTCCTTCTCTCAGTCTGAGTCTGTTTCTGTTTTCTAAGTTCATTTGTATCATAAAAATCTGAACACTTTCTATGATCACGCCTAACAAAAGTCACAGTACTTCCTGGTGCCATCTTGAACACTGTTCATCTTCAAATCTTGTCTCCATATGCCCTTAATTGGTTTATAAGATATCTGTTTATAAGGTCTAAACAAAGACCACACATCATATTTGCCTAGTGTATCTCTTACATTTATTTAAACTAGAATAGGCTCCCCCTTCCTTTTTTTTTTTTTTAACAAGACTATTGACATGTTGGCGAAGTAGGTTAGTTGTCTTGTAGACCATGTCATGTTCTGGACTTATCCGTTTGCTTCCTCATGGTGTTGTTATTATTTCTCTTTCTACTTCATTTCCCACGATTTCACTTTAAAATGAGATTAGGTTCGGATTAATCGGGTGGGGGAGCAAGGCTTCCCAGTGGTGCTGAGTTCTTCCCATCACCTCACATCAGGGAGGCATGGTGTCCAGGCAGCCCCTCCACCTTTCCAGTGACGCTAAGATGGGACAGTGAGACTGGGTGGCAACACCCTACCTCCTCCAGTATGAAGCTCCCCATAAACCTTTCCTCTAATGTTTTCATCCACTCATGCTCATAGCCCGAATCAATTATTTCATTAGGGGTTTGGAAGTTTTTAAAAATGTATTTTGAATGAAGAGAGTTATCTGAGAATACTGCAATCATATGAATACATCTGTGCAGTGTCTACATGCTGCCAAACTGCTGCCACAAATCTTTCTTCATTGCCCTCTCCCAACCAGCCTGTAAGCTGGGCCAAGCCAACAGGAGCCCAGAACAGTGGGCTGACTTGAGCAGGAGCCCCTTAGGGGCCTGGGAGTCTAGGTTAAAATCCCAGCTCTTGCCACTTACCAGGGGTAGGGAATCTTGCTTGACTTCTCGGCCTCAACTTTCTCACCTGTCAGATGGGGATAAATGGCACCACCTGGGCTAGTGTGAGGCTGACTTACTGCTTGCACAGTTCGTAGAACGGAACAGGACACAAACTCCTCTTTTTCCCACTCTTCCAGCTAAGGAAATCGAGAGGCCAAAAAGCTGAATACATGTCCTCAGGTCCCAGAGCTGACACGGTGCTGAACAGGACCTCTTTCCACTGCATGATACTGTATCAGTGGAATGTTTCTCCACATTTTGAAAATAACTGCAAATAATTAGGAAAAACAACCTTTGGCCATAACGACTTAAGTGTAATACCTAAATGGCTTAATATAACACCAGATCAGAGGTCCGGCATGATGTGGGCACTAAGCGCCCCTCCAATCTCGTCTCCTAGGAGTGAGACAGGCTGGGCCTGGGACCTTTGGCTGCAGTGCTTGCACCTTGACAAACGCTTCCTCTGAGAACAGAACACAAAGAAACTAAAGGAACTAAAAGTAACTGCATGCATGAGCAGTTGGGGCACATTATGAACAACAAGATACAAAAAGACCAAACACCAAACTGCCACTTCTTAGGTGCCAGGAGCAGGAGCAGGGTGCACGTACCCTGCACACAGCACCACCAACGGGGTGGGCAGACCATCCAAGCCACACCTCTGGCCCGACCCCTGGACCCACCCCTACCTTCACCCCATTTAAGGGACCAACTCCCCCAGGGAGCGAGCAAGGGCACCCGCTAGTACTTACTTCCCCTCCCTGGTGCGGCGCGAGTCCCAGGAAAGCCTTGCCTGAACTTCTCGTCTGGCCTCTTAACAACTTCTGTTGATTGAAGAGTCCAAGAACCTGGGTCAGTAACAGAAGGTCTGTCCTTCCTCCCTCAAATGCAGGGACACTGTTTTGCTTCACTCAGACCATCTCATGGCCTTGCACTGGTTCCTTCCGCCACACATTCTCTTTCCCAGAGCTTTCCCCGACTTCAGGTGCTGTCTCAAATGTCACCTCCTCAGAGATGCCTTCCCCGATTAGAGTATCAAACCCATTTCCCCCTCACGCCAACCACTCCGCACTTCCTATCCCCAGACCCTGCTGTCTTTCCAAGTCTGATCAGGATCTTAACACACGTTGCATTTATTGGTTGCATTTATTGGTTCACTGTCCGAGGTGCTTTGTCTTGTTCACTGCAGCATCCTTAGCATCTAGTGAACATGCATGTTCAGTTGCTCAGTTGTGTCTGACTTTGCGACCCCGAGGGCTGTAGCCTGCCAAGCTCCTCTGTCCGTGGGATTTTCCAGGCAAGAATACTGGAGTGGGTTGCCGTTTCCTCCTCCAGGGGAATCCTCCCGACCCAGGGATCAAACTCTCATCTCCTGCATTGCAGGCGAATTTCTTACCACTGAGCCATTGGGGAAGCCCTAGCATCTAGTATAAGTCACTGAAATTGGCACTACACAGTGTGTGGATATTGAATATTGAATACCTCCCTCTGCCCATCATTCAACCCCACCAACCAACTCATGGCCAATCTAGCTTTGTTTTCATCCATCTCCTTCCTCTTTCATAGTACTAGGAAGCAAATCCCAGCCAAAATATACTTTCACCTGACAGCCTCCCAGTGTTATGCACAAGAATGAGGTATGCACCATTTGTCAATAGCTTTTTTATACTTCTTCTTTTTTTTTTTTTTACAAAATAAAAACAAATTGCTTATGATAAAAGAGTTGATTAAAGCAACATATAATGGAAAAAGATGAGGTCTTCCATAGTTTCACTGGTCTGTACTAACCATCCTTCACAGTTTGAGGTAAGCCACGGTAGAGTTTGTTAGGTGATCCCCAGAATTTTTCCTCTCTCCCTTTCTTTTACAATCAAGGAATCTGTGATTCCAGGCACGGCATACAGGCACCAGAATGAATATCCCAGCTTTCCTTGTGGTGAGGCTGTGGTTATGAGACTAAACTATGGTCGGGATGGAATCAAAAGTGATGCATGCAACACTTTAAAGGTCCTTTAAAAAGTGGGGTGAATCTCCCCTTTTCTCCCATTCTTACTTGCTAGGCTTTGATGTGCTAGAGAGTCATCCTGGACCACAAGGAAATGGCAGCATTTTAAGGATGACATAAAAAGATGAAAGGAGTCTGGGCCTCTGCTGACCTTACAGAAAAACAATGTATTTATCTTATAGGAAAATATAGATCTATCTATATCAGCTCAGATTTTTACATAAAAGACAGATAAACTTCTAGGATATTTATGCCACCATGATTTCAGTTCTCTGTTACATAGAACCAAACCTATGTCCATCTTGTCTGTCTGCGTTGTACGCTGTGCTCAGTCATGTCCAACTCTTTGCGATCTCATGGCCTGCAAGCTCCTCTGTCCGTGCAATTTCCCAGGCAAGAATACTGGAGCGGGTTGCCATTTCCTACATGAAAGGATCTTCCCGACCCAGGGATTGAACCTGTGTCTCTGGTGTCTCCTGAAACGGCAGTCGGATTCTTTACCACTAGCGCCACCTGGGAAGCCTATCTGCCTGTCTACACCTATGTATTATGTATCTCCTACCAGATTTCTTTCAATGGGTTTATGTATGCATGCGTGTGTGTATATGTGTAGCAACTTTTATTATGTGGAATCCCAACATACACAAAAATACCCCGACTCAGCTAATGAGCCTCCCTCTGCCCAGCACCCAGCCTCAACAACCATCTCATGGCCAATCTAGCTTTGTTTTCATCCATCTCCTTCCTCTTTCATAGTACCTGGAAGCAAATCCCAGCCAAAATATACTTTCATCTGGAAAAATTTCACCTGTAAATATTATCTGTAAGTGAATCTCTGAAAAAAACCCAGAATCTTTTTTTCAAAAACACAGACATAATACTATTATGCCTAGAAAATTCCTTAATATTACTAAAGCAGATATTAATTTATTTTAACCAAAAATACTATGTAAAAAATATACCGTGGGCAATTTTCAACATCACTACACACAGCATGCATATGCACATAGAACCACCTAATTCTTAATATGGAATGCCCAGTATTCCATAGAAATGATGTACAAAAGTTTATTTAGTCATTTCCAAATCTATGGACTCTCGTGTTAATTTCTTTTTTTTTTTTTGCCATTTTAATCAATGAAGCAATGGACCTTTACCGATCTCAGGATTTCTCGGCTTGGGCACATCTAAGATTTTGGGCTGGATGACTCTGTTCTGTGTGGAGTTGGCCTGTGGATTGTAGGCTCCTTCAGAGCATCCTTGGTCCTCATCCTTACTTGATAATAGCAGCACTTCCCTGTCCAAGTCGTAACAACCAGAGCTGTCTCCAGGCACTGCCAAACGTCCCCCAGGGCCCTGGTCACGAACCATGACTCTAAACATTTGCATATACACTTAAGCAAGTAGACAGCCCTCATTTCCACAGTGGAGGCCAGCAGAGAAATGGAAACAGGGGTTTGCAAAATGGTGGCCACTGGAGAAAAATATCAGTTCATACTCACGCTGGATTATATTTACTACCATCAGGATCTGATGGAAGAACAGGAGATACATTCTATAAAACGGGTGCAGGGATGGGAACGCCATCCTAACACACAGTCCTGTTTTCTCTCAGCGGTTGGATTAGGTTTCAGGGACAGGTGTGACCCACGGCATCCTTTTTTCCCTTACATGTAATAAGTTCAATTCAGTTTAGTTCAGTCACTCAGTCGTGTCCAACTCTTTGCGACCCCATGGACTATACAGTCCATGGAATTCTCCAGGCCAGAATACTGGAGTGGGTAGCCCTTCCCTTCTCCAGGGGATCTTCCCAACTAAGGGATCAAACGCAGGTCTCCCGCATTGTGGGCGGATTCTTTACCGGCTGAGCCACCAGGGAAGCCCAAGAACACTGGGGTCTGTAGCCTATCCCTTCTCCAGCGGATCTTCCTGACCCAGAAATCAAACTGGGGTCGCCTGTTTTGCAGGCGGATTCTTTACCAGCTGAGCTACCAGGGAAGCCTGAAATAAGCCAAGGAAGTGACTACAGCAGGTTCAAGGCTCTGGAGTTAGGCTGGTCCAGCTGGTGATTCTTCAGCTCACAGCAGCACCAAAGAATCCTCAGGATCTACAATTCCTGGGATGGTTAAAACACAGCTAAAGCAAAAACAATCCTAAAGGAAACCAACCCTAAATATTCATTGGAAGGACTGATGCTGAAGCTCCAATAAGAAGCTGAAGCTTCAATTCTTTGACTTTCTTATGTGAAGACCGACTCACTGGAAAAGACCCTGATGCTGGGAAAGATTGAGGGCAGGAGGAGAAGGGGGAGACAGAGGATGAGAAGGTTGGATGGTATCACCGACTCGATGGACATGAGTTTGAGCAAGCTCTGGGAGATGGTGATGGACAGGGAAGCCTGGCGTGCTGCAGTCCATGGGGTTGCAGAGAGTCGGACACAACTTGGCGACTGAGCTACAATAGCAAAAACAAACTAGAAATAAAAAAACAGTTAAGAAAAAGGAAAAAACAAATACAAAGAAAGACAAGAGAAGCCTTAAGGGGCATTTAAAAGAATAGTTTTATAGGTATTCACAAGGATTTAAGTCACTTATTCGTTCAATAAATGCTGTGAGCACCTACTATGGTACAGATCGAAGACCCAGGAGTCCACTGGGGGCAGGGGCAGGAGAGATGGCACCCCTGACTCCCAGAATCAACATCCTGGTAGATTTTACTCTGGACCATGGAATTCACTCTTACTAGTAAAATCCAGCTAGCAGTTCCTGTTAGCTAAAGATAGACAGGACAGAGGGACATCTAAGCCAAATCTTCACACTGAGAAAGAGCTCATTGTACACCATGCACTATGTTAGTTGCTTTCCATATATTGGCTCATTTAATCCTCAATATAAATAAGATGAAAAATATTGTACCCTCCCTGCCCCCGCCCCAGCCGTCGTTTTGCAGAAGAGGAAACTGAGACCAGAAAGATTAAACAGCCTGCACAAAAACAGCCACCCAGGTGACTGGCAGTAAAACATCTTTTATCCTTTCTTTTTTTTTTTCCTGGCCATGCCCAGGGACATGCGGGATCTTAGCTTTTCAACCAAGGATCGAACCCGTGCCTCTTGCATTGGGAACGTGGATTCTTAACCACTGGCCCACCAGGGAAGTCCAGTGAAACATTTTTTAGAGGAGAGGTTCTTAGTGAGGAGGGGGTGATTTTGTCCTGCAGGGGCCACTTGGCAATGTCTGGACACATTTTTGGTTGTCACAGCCACGGGAGGGTACTACTGGGAGGGTACTACTAGTGGTAGAGGTCAGGGAGGCTGTTAAATACCCTACAGGGCACAGGATGCCTCCACAACACAGAATCAAATGTCCCAGGTGCCAAAGAGAAACATGCTTTAGAACGATGCTGTTCTGTGGGGAAAAACAAACTTTGCAAACAAACACGTTAGAAAAACGAAGAGGCAGTACAGAATGGTGGTTTAAACAGCCCAAAAACCTGGGTGTGAATTCTGGCTTTACCTGTACACCCTGGAAGGGAGATGCTGAGAGGATGAAGATGAAGTGAGACCAAGTGCTGTGAAGAACGCCTGGCATGTACTAAGCGGCAGGTAAATGTGTGTTCACCCCACACAGGGCACCTCACAGGAAACCGCATATGAATTCATCATTGCAATTCATGAGATGTCTGGCAATGGCGGCCCAGGAGGGTCCAGAATGTCAAGGACTGAGACACACACATCTCTTGGCCTCTCCTGTGGGCAGAAGATGCTGCAAGCCACAGGTCCAAGCAACACAACTTAGGATGACCTATCCAGAGGAGGAAGAAGTGGGAAAGGGGCATTCAGCCCTTCGTTTTATCTCAGAGGACCATCTACAGCAGCATCGTCCAGCACACACGGCCTTACGTCTCAGTAGTCAGAACTGGCTCATGGTGAACGGGCTTAGTCTAGTCATCCTTCATCCCTTTGGCCCAAGCACAAGGCCAGCAAGATTGGGGGTCTGTTGGTCCAGAAGAAGAGCAATGTCTACTGGCTGAGCTATCCACACAGGCTGTCCTGGAGGAATCCGATACACCAGCCAAGCCAAACTTCTAGACATGTGGGATAACCGGAAGATGTGGCTGCCCCTTCAAGCGCCAGTGGTCATTTAGTAGTGCAGCCTCACCCTGCACCAGACAAATGCTGGCCACTTCAGTGGACCCTGTCACTCTCTCCCGTCACATCCCTCACCACTCTACCCTCCAGCAACACTGTTATTTCACCCGTTGTCCCTTAAAAGCAGCAAGCTCCTTGCTACCTCGGGTTATATGCGCAGTTATTACCTCTGCCCTGGATGCTCGCCCCGCCCACTCCCACCTTTAGAATTTTGCATGAATGTCACAATGTCACTGCCACCAGGAAGCCTTCCCTGACCACCACCACCCACCCTTACTGGATTAGTTTTCACTGAACCATGCACTTTTTGATCATGGCATTTATTAGCATTGTAATGAACAATTAGCTGAAAATTTAGTTGTGTGATGCTTCCCTTTCCTGTTATGTCCTACATAGCAGCCGTGAGCCACGTCTGACTCTTGAGCACTTGAAACGTGGCTATGTCAAACATACCCTGATCTCCAAGACTCAATACCAAAAAAATGTAAAACAATGCATCAATAATTGTAAAAGTATTGCTTGTATATTGAAATGGTACTAGTTTTTTATATATAGTTCTTGTCCAGTTGCTCACTCATGTTCAACTCTTTGCGACCCCATGGACTACAGCACACCAGGTTCCCTTGTCCTTCATCATCTCCTGGAGCTTGCCCAAACTCTTGTCCATTGAGTCGATGATGCCATCCAACCATCTCATCCTTTGTAGTCCCCTTCTCCTCCTGCCCTCAATCTTTCCCAGAATCAAAGTCTTTTCCAATGAGTCGGCTCTTTGCATCAGGTGGCCAAAGTATTGGAGTTTCAGTTTCAGCATCAGTCCTTCCAATGAATATTGAGGGATGATTTCCTTTGGGATTGACTGGTTTGATTGGTTCTTGATACATTAGGTAAAATAAAAATATACTATTAATTTCACTTATTTCTTATTTTTTAATGTGGCTACTAGGGAACCTCAAATTACACATGTGGTTTGTGTTTTTCACTCAACTTACATTTCTATTGGATGGTGCGGCTTGAGACCTAATAAGTTCCATGAGAATAGAGACCATAACTAGATTGTTCCTTATTTATCCCAAGTGCTTAGGACAGAGCCTAGCACAGAATATGTGCTGAATAAATATCTGTTGAATAAACAAATGAGTGAATGAATGAGTGAGCAAATTTAAGAGACAGTAAGAGGTTTGCCAGGTTCATATCCTGGTTGTCAAGAAGAGCTTGTATATTGCATTTTAAAGTTCTCCAGCCCGTGGCTGATTCATGTTGATGTTTGGCAAAAACCACTACAATATTGTAAAGTAACTAGCCTCCAATTAAAATAAATAAATTTAAAACAAAAATAAATAAAGTTCTCCAAATGTTTACCAGGTGCTATATGCGCGAAATTACAGTTCGTTCACCTGCCTAGTCTTGGATAACACGGGTGCCAGCTTTCAGCCTGTTCTCCTGCTTCTTTAGCTGACTTCACAGCCCAAGAAAAGACAAGGCTTGAGAGAAATGTCCACAACAGCCTGGCAGCCAGAGTCTCCCACAAAAGCCAAGAGATGGTGGCTTGGGGAGTCTGTCAACCTTGACCGGACAAACACGTTCTAGAAAGGGCCACTTGAACTTGCAGGGGATGGCACGGTGGACAGGAGCCAAGGCGGGCAAGGCTGTGCCAACCGCGGGGAAGTCAAGAGGCCACAACCAAGTGCCTGAGAGGCTGAACGAGCCTGGGCCTGAACCAGCCAGGTGGGGTCACCTGTCTCCATCCTACGCCAAGGAAAACAGTTCTCCAAGATGAGACAGGAAGGAGGCGGCTGACCAGGTCAGACTCGGGAGTGGCCCAGGCCACGTGGCCCTTGGGGGCTGTGAGTCTGTAGCGCTCTCTGAGGCTGCCCCTTCCCGAGTCCCTCCAGGGCCTGACGCTCTAATTTAGGCCCACGGTTGCGTGGAGAGAAGGGATTAAGGGTTTGAGGGAGCAGAAGAGAAATAAACGTCGGTGTCTTGGCTTCTTTTAAACTGGGCTTTATGGGCTTTGGAGGGAGCTGGCTACAATGAGCTTGAACCCCGACCCTGGCCTTGGTGCTTGTATTCCTGTTTGAATAGTAGCACTGACAGCTCATACTTGGAAAGGGGTCACCGCTGCAGGCCAGACTCGGTTCTACGTCCTCAGCTATGAGGGCCTAAATGAGAGCAAACGCTGGTCTCACGTGTCAGCAACCCAGAGGGCCAGCCGCAGAGGCGGGATCCGAGCCCTGGCAGTTGGAACTACCATTCTGTTCACTAGTTATGTGGGTTTGAACCCCAGCTCTACTGTTGATTCGCTCTATCACTTTGTAACAACACCAACAGCTATTTAGCTATCACTCACCAAGCTCTAGCCAGTCACTGCCCTGTGTGTATTACTCACTGAATGTATCGCTCATTGAATCCTCATGACAGCCCTCAGCTATTACTCAAACTCAGGCATGTTGGCTCCCATGGACTCTCTGCTGATGCTGGCATTGCACCGTCTGGCTGGAATCCCAGCTATGCAACTTGATCGTAGCTGTGACCTTATCCTCTTGGGGCCTCAGTTTCTTCATCTATAAAATGGGAATGAATAACAATAGTACCTATCAATGGGGTTGTTGTGAGGGTAGTAAATGAGCTAATACTTGAAAGCGTTTAGCGGAGTGTCTGGCAAAGAGGAAGTGTTCAAGGAAGAGCCCTCGGTTCGTCATGCAAGTGATACCTGGGCCACAGGAAAGGTGACAAGTTGGGGGTCAAGGCTCCCGAGGGAAGGCTGGGAGGCAGAATCTCAAACTCAACCTTCCAACCCTCTGGCCCCTCCACTCCCCTGGCACTTCTCGGGGGTACATGCATCTCTTCGACAGCTACCTGCAGGCCCTCCACGCCCTGGACACCCCTCGGGTTTCATCTTCACTTCTTGATGACCCAGCCCAGCAGCCCCCGGGGGCACCTCCCAGCCTCCATGGCCCACCTCCCTGAATCCCTTCTCCATGTTCCTCGGGTAAGATTTCAACATAAATCTGACCTTGTCATGCCCCTACTAAAACCTCTTTAATGACTCCCCACTGCCCTTGGGCTCAGTTCCAGACTTTCACGGGGACGAAAAACAGTGGCTTTCAAAATAGTTGAGACGCACAGTAAGAAACACATTTTTCAATGCCGTGCAGGGTACACCTTTATAAAACTTGAAATAAAAGTCTC
This sequence comes from Giraffa tippelskirchi, assembly GCF_054371585.1. Lineage (NCBI taxonomy): Eukaryota > Metazoa > Chordata > Mammalia > Artiodactyla > Giraffidae > Giraffa > Giraffa tippelskirchi. The sequence continues at coordinate 116,673,834 of NC_137287.1, read as the reverse complement.
GAGAAACCACACTGACCTCATGGGCAACACACATGAATATTTTCTATTCTATTCTTTGTCTCCCCCCGCCCAATGCCAGCTGTGACCCACTAAACTGACTTCACGACCCACCGAGGCATTTAGACTTGCAGTTTGAACAACGCTGGTTTCAGGATTCTCAGACTCAGGCCCTGGCACCCCTTCAGACTCATCCCTCCCCACCCTCTCCTGGCAGCCGAAGCTCTGGTCAGGCTGAACCCCCTGCATCATATGCCCTCTCGCCACTGGGCCTTTGAACATGCTGTTCCCTCTTTCCGATTGTTCGTCTGGCTTAGCCAAAGGCCACCTCCTTAGGAAAGCTGCCTGCCCACCCCATGAATGCTGTCTCACCATCGCCTGTGACCCACCTTCAGACTCTCCTGAACCTTAGAACCACCTTGAGTGTTTTTTTTTTTTTTTAAAACAAATGCCCAGTCCTGACTTCACATCAACTGAATCAGGCATTTCTGTGGGGTAAAGCCTGAATATCAGGATTTAAAAAAATTCCCCAGTAAGTATGGAGAACCCCTGGGTGTATAAGTCACCTTGTTTTATTTTCTCTAGAGCACTTAGAATGACCTGAACTAGTAGCTTATGTATTTGCTTATTTATTTGCTTGTCTGGGATTAAATGAAGCAAGGGAAAAGAGTCTCAGATTTCTTTACATTCCTCTCCCTTCCCTGGGGGCCGAGGAGGTGCCTGCACACGTGTTGCTGGTCTAATCTTAAAGTAAGAAACGTGATGGAGATGAGAAGTGAGCTCTCAGGGCACCTCCACAACACCTTCTAGGATGCAGGTTTTCTTTCCAGTAGCTGCCAAAAAGATCAACTTGTTTAAAACTACAACATATGCCCCAGATCTAGCAGGCTGTGGGAGTCCTACAGCTCAGATGTTTGGATGGTGATCAGAGAAGGCCTGAGAGCAAGGGTTGGCAAACGTTTTCTCTAAAGGGCCAGAGAGTAAACCTTTTAGGCTGTGTGGGTCACATCACCTCTGCTGTAACTGGTCAACTTTACCACTGCAGTCGGAAAGCAGTTCCATGTCAATGAATGGGCATGGCTGTGTCTCAATAAAACTTTATTTACAAAAACAGGCTGTGGGTTGGATCTGGTCCTTGAGACACTGTTGGCCCATCTCTGCACCAGAGCATAGGGCTTAAGAGCTAGACCACTGGAGCCCAGCTGTGGGACCTTGGACAAGTCATTTGACCTCTCTGTGCCTCAGTTCTCTTTATGGGAATCATAAAGGGGTCAAGTTCATAGGGTGGTTGGCAGCATTAAATAAATGAGCGCACATGAAGTGCTCCAGGCAGTACGTGGTGCTCGGCAGACACTTCAGTAAATCTTAGCTACTATCTGGAAGCAGGAGGTCCTGAGATTAAATCCCAGCGACTTCTCTTACTAGGTTTGTCCCTGGGGCCAAGGAGACACTCAACCTTCATTTCCTCAGCTGTAAAATGGGGTAATAATAGTGTCCATCTCCAGGGCTGCTGTGATATGAAACGAGCATATACATGCCAAGTACTTTGCCGAGTGCATAGTAAGTGCTCAACAGCCAAAGTCAATAGTAGCACTTCCCAGAATGATACCCATAGTAACATTTAACAAACCACAGCAAACCTTGGGCACATTACAACCTTGGCTATGAGTGCAGGCTGCTGACCTGGCCTGTATCTGGTAGGTGTGGCCAGAGGGGCCCCTTTAAACGTTGTTTTCTTGCATCCCTTTCCGCACAACTCCTTCCTGAGGTTTCAAAGGCAAAGAAAAACACAGGGCAGGCAGCTCCCACATTCTCTGGCACCATCCCTCTGCCGGAGCTCCTGCTGACTTCAATGGGATGGGATGCTTGGAGACTTTCAGAAAGGAGACACCCCTGATGGCAGCCAGGTTCTGGGTTCAGTAAGTGGACACTCAGGGAGGGAGGGTAAGAGAGGCTTCATTCTCTGACAGGTTTATACGCCAAAGTGGAGGCAGTTGAACGGAGATGTGTGTATGCGTGCACACACACACACGCGTGCGTGTATGCACAGGTGTGTATCTTGGGCGTACAAGTAGCAGAGTGCTGCAGGAGGGAGAGGGCTCTGTCAGGGGGAGGCAGTGAAGTTCTGCAGAGGCACAGCCGCTCCTCAGGACCAGCTAAAGCAGCGATGGGGGCCGTTTTGCCTCCAGGAGAACTTGGGCAATGTCTGGACATTTTTGGTCATCACAACTAGGGAAGAAGTGCTACTGGCATTAGGTGGGTAGCAGCCAGGGATGCTACTAAACACCCTACAATGCACAGGACAGTTCTCCACAACAAAGAATTATCCAGCTCAAAATGTGGATAATGCCAAGGTCGAGAAACTCTGAGCTAAGGAAGAGGATTTTACTGTATACAGTGATGGATGCAAATACAATTAGAAAGGTCTTTAGAATCTAAAATATAGCACAAACTAACCTATCTATGAAACAGAAACAGACTCACAGGCACAGAGAACACACTTGTGGTTGCCAAGTGGGAAGGGGTGGGGAACGGATGGGCTGGAAATCTGGGGTTGGTAGATGCAAACTATTACTTATAGGATGGATAAACAATATGGCCCCACTGTATTGTTGCTCAATCGCTCAGTTGTGTTTGACTGTATAGCACAGGCAACAATATCCAATATCCTGGGATAAACCATAATGGAAAAGAATATGAAAAAGAATGTACACATACATATACAACTGAGTCACTTTGCTGTACAGCAGAAATTAACATAGCATTGTAAATCAACCCTGTTGTTGTTTAGTAGCTAAGTCACGTCCTATTCTTTGGCGATACCATGGACTGTAGACCGCCAGGTTCCTCTTTCCATGGGATCTCCCAGGCAAGAATACTGGAGTGGGTTGCCATTTCCTTCTCCAGGGGATCTTCCTGACCCAGGGATGGAACCCAAGTCTTCTGCACTGGCAGGCGATTCTTCACCACTGAGTCACCAGGGAAGACCTGTAAATCAACTATAGTTCATTTAAAAAAAGGCCTTTGTGACTCAGTTGGACCCATTTTCACGTATTTACTCATTCAACACTCATTTCCTAAGCATCTACTATGTGTTGGATGTCAAGGAATAAATGGATTCCCTCGTGGGAGTGCTTTTTTTTCCCCCTTTTCATACTGTTCATAGGGTTCTCAAGGCAAGAATGCCGAAGTGGTTTGCCATTCCCTTCTCCAGGGGATCATGTTTTGTCAGAACTCTCCAACTTTTGTATGCAGGTCAAGAAGCAACAATTAGAATCGCACATGGAACAACAGAATGGTTCAAAATTAGGAAAGGAGTACGTCAAGGCTGTATACTGTCACCCTGCTTGTTTAACTTATATGGAGAACACACCACTTGAAATGCCAGGCTGGATGAATTACAAACTGGAATCAAGGTTGCTGGGAGAAATAACAATAACCTCAGATATGTATATGATACCACTCTAACGGCAGAAAGCAAAGAGGAATTAGAGAGCCTCTTGATGAAGGTCAAAGAGGAGAGTGAAAAAGCTGGCTTAAAACTCAACATTCAGGAAACTAAGATCATGGCATCTGGTCCCATAACTTCATGGCAAATAGATGGGCAACAAATGGAAACAGCAACAGACTTTATTTTCTTGGGCTCCAAAAGCACTGTGGATGGTGACTGCAGCCATGAAATTAAAAGATGTTAGCTCCTTGGAAGAAAAGCTATGGCAAACCTAGACAGTGTATTAAAAAGGAGAGACATTACTTTGCCAACAAAGGTCTGTCTAGTCAAAGCTATGATTTTTCCAGTAGTCATGTAAGGATGTGAGAGTTGGACCATAAAGAAGGCTGAGCACGGAAGAATTGATGCTTTTGAACTAAGGCACTGGAGCAGACTCTTAAGAGTCCCTTGGACTGCAAGGAGATCAAACCAGTCAATCCTAATGGAAATCACTCATGAATATTCATTGGAAGGACTGAGGTTGAAGCTGAAGCTCCAATAGTTTGGCCACCTGATGCAAGGTGCCAACTCACTGGAAAAGACCCTGATGCTGGGTAAGATTGAGGGCAGGAGGAGAAGTAGGTGACAGAGGATGAGATGGTTGGATGGCGTCATCGACTCAATGGACATGAGTTTGCACAAACTCCAGGAGAGAGTGAAGGACAGGGAAGCCTGGGTGGGGTGCTGCAGCCCATGTCACAAAGAGCTGGACATGACTGAGTGACTGAACAAGCATACGAATGTTATCTTTTATTCCTATAATGCTACTACCTTCACATCAACCGTCACTGGAAAACTGTATGTTCATGGTTTTCTCATAATTATAGAAAACATGGGCTCAGATTCACCAAATATCATGAAGTTTTATTGCAACCAGGCATGTTTTGGCTCCCAGCCTAATTCATCTCCTAAACAATGATTGGAAGTTGGCTAGAAACGAAGTTCACTTGGCTGCACACTTGAATTTTTCTCTTCTGGGGACAGGAGAGCCCATGGAGAATGTCGGGCAAAGAGACAATTTTGGAAAACCCTAGCAGGCAGCATCTTGGTGGGTGGTGTGGAGGGAGGTGTAGGGACAGGTAGGCAGACTGGTTTTGTAAACAAAAGTTCTAGCTTAGGCAAAAAACACCAAAGTTACAACTCAGGGTGTGATGATGAGAATAAAATGTTAGGGTAGATCCAGAGCTATTTCTGAGCCACTTGGACAAATGTTTAGCGACGGATGCAACTGGATATAAGAAGGGAGGGATTGGGAGAAGGCCAGTGAGAATTTGGAGTTTTCAGCATGAACCATGAGTGCATAGTGGAGTTCACAGCCAACAGGAGGAAATTTGGTAGGAGAGAGCAGGGAATTTGGTTTGGGACACGCTACAAACTGAGGTGCTTATGCATTTTATTCCTAATAGATCCTTAGAAAACTTCTCAGTGTATTACTTTCATGTATTAAGTCTTGAGAGCATTACACTGTCAGAACAGTACCAAGCCACATGTTTACAATCATCAAGGTAGCACCTGTTGAGTGCTGGCTCCATACTGAGCCAGACTGTAACTGCTTAATCAAGTCACTGAGTTCTTAAGGTGGAGATACTTACATGGTTACCAAAATTCAGCTTTTCTTTCTTCTAAACACATCTAGACTATTTCCAAGCATCCCTTGTCATTATTGTGGCTGTTGTTGTTTAGTCGCTAGGTCACGTCCACCTCTCTGTGATCCCATGGACTCTAGTCCACTAGGCTCCTTTGTCTATGGGGTTTTCCAGGAAAGAATACTGGAGTGGGTTGTCATTTCCTTCTCCAGAGAATCTTCCTGACCCAGAGATCAGACCTACATCCACTTGCATTGGCAGGTGGATTCTTTCCTGCTGAGCCATCAGGGAAGCCCCTGCAGTTAGATGCAGCCAACGACTGAACTTTGGCTGATAAACCATGAGCAGAAACGTTGTGTGTAATGTATAAGCCTGGCTGGTAAAGTCTTTAACACTTGATCATTCCCTCTCCTTCTTTATCCATCTGCTGATTGGACTAGCCTCTGAGGCACTAAAGGAGGCAGAGCTACACAACAGAAGGAGCCTGGGTCCCTAGTGGACCACAGGCAGGATACCAGTCTACCAGGAACACTGTTACTGGTCTTTAAGTGAGCCAGAAATTTGTTGTGATTGTGTTAAGTGCACAGACTATATGATTTATTTATTACAGCAGCTAGCATTACCTAGACCAATACAGTCTATCTATTGCATGAAATTTTATATATTGAAAATAAGAGTGATATCAACTGCCTTAGAGGCAATTCCATGAATATCACTGACCAAAAAGAAAAAGATGCTAAGCATGTGTAATATATTATTTAAAAATAATCAGCGATTCCTCCTGTTTCTTCTCAACCCTCAAAATTAAAAAACTAAAAAACTCAAGTAAACCCAAAGCTAAATCCAAGAGTGTTTAGGAACACAAGAGTATGAAGAAAAATGTATAAGACTACAAAGTCAGGGATTGGCTAACTGTGGTCTGGAGGCCAAATCTGGTCACCACTACCTGGTGTGCAAATACAGTCTTATTGAAAAACAGCCATGCCCCTTGAGTTATATCTCTCTATGCTTGTTTTCATGCTACACTGATGACAGATTTGAATAGTTGCAGTGAAGACTGTAAATATTTATTATCTGGACCTTTACAGAAAGCTTGCTGATCCTTGTACTAGTTAGCCAACAGAGGAAGGAAAAAGATCATGCTGTATCTGCCAAAGAACCAACTGATAGTGTCTGATATGGAAAACTTGTCCACCATATAAAAGCAGAAGGCAGGAAGCTGCCGTATGCAAAGTCCAATCTCATTTATGTAAAAAAAGAAAAGTATATGACTTCGTATGATGGTTTGCACACACATTAAAACACATCTGCAAGTGTACACACACAACAAATATGAGTGGTCCTGTTAAGAGTAAACCTGGGAATGTCCCACCTTTTTCTTTATATATTTCAGTGTCATTTCAACATTTTATGATGAGCTTGTTAATTACTTCTGCAATTAAAAATGAAACCAATTCAAGAAAAAAGTCACAAGAAACTTGAACCTCAAAGAGCATAAAGGTTGCTGGTGAAGCAGAAATTGTGGAGGGCAGTTCTTGTACCTCCTCAGACTCTCTAAATGCCAGGCTGGGGCTGGCTGGCAACACAGCTGTTGTTCAGTTGCTAAGTCATGTCTGATTCTTTGCAATCCCATGGACTCCAGCATGCCAGGCTCCCCTGTCCTTCACTATCTCCTGGAGTTTGCTCAAATTCATGTCCATTGAGTCGGCGATGCTACCCAACCATCTCTCATAGTAGATGCTCATTAAAAGTATGCCTACTCAGGGCTCTCCTGAAGGTCCCATAGTTAAGACTCTGTGCTTCCAGTGCAGAGGGTGTAGGTCTGTTCCCTGGTCAGGGCACTAGATCCCACACCCCACGTGGCTTGGCCAAAACAAAACAAAACAAACAAACAAATGAAAAACCATGTGTACTGACAGCATGAGCCAAGTGTTGGAGAAAATAAGTAATATAACAAAAGAATGAAAAGAGGAGAAAAGAAAAGAAAACCCCACCTCCTTCTCACCCAGCAGTGCCTGGAAATCAACCCAGGACTAGGATGCGCTGATGTCTCGTTCTGACCTTTGGAATAACCAAAGGTATGGCATTGCTTCCTCCCACCCCAAAAGCAAGGCAAACAAACAAACAAAAAACCTAGAATAAGTGGTCTGTTAAAAATGTTTGGCCCGCAGACCACACCAGTTCAGCATCACACATGCCTCATTATAAGAACTGTCATCAGAGTTAATTTCCCTTTGGGTCAAGGTCGAGTGCGATGTGAACTACAGCTCTGCTCAAGGCTGAGCAGGAGACTTTGAGGAGGACACGGGGGCTCTGAGTGCTTCCTGGTGTTTGAGGGACAACACATTTTAAGAGTCCTTCAGTCACTCACCAGCTCAAGGAAGGAGCCTCTGCTTATGTTATTGCTGCTTTAACACAGGTCACTCATCAGCATGGTATTTCTGGAAAGAGGCAGCATAAAAATCATATTAATGTGTTCCCTCCAAGGGAGCTTGCTGCCTGGAACCTGTTTGCTATGCAAATCTTTTGTCCATAAACCACAAGTTCAAAATGAGTTGGAATTTAGAGAGAAACACAGCTGTGTGGGTTGTGAGGTTGTGCCTTTACCGTAAGCTCCTGAGTTTACTGATTTTATTTTTCTTAATTATTCTCCTTCCTCCCTCCCTTTGTTCCTTCCTCTCTCCTCCAAGTCTCCTTCCTGCCATCTCTCTCCTTCCCTCCTTCCACAAATATTTATTGACCTTCGACTGTGTGCCAAGCATTGTTCTAGGGTTTGGAGATGGAACAGTACACGAAACAAAGTCCCAGCCTTCCAGGAGTTGACATCCTAGCGGGAGAGACAGACAGTCAAGGGAGGACACATAACTATTCCAGACAGGGTGACCAGGGGAGGCTTCTCAGAGGAGGTGACATTTGAACAGACACTTGATGTGGATTAACAAGCGATGGGAAGAGGAGTAGGGATGGGCAACCAGGCAGAGCAGCACAGGCAAAGGTCCTCAGGTGGGAATGAGCCAGGTGTGTCTGAAAACCAGAAAGAATAACAGAGCAGCTGGAACGTGGTGAGTGAGAGTAATGGGGACAGGAGAACATGGCCAACAAGTAGCCAGGGGCCAGACCACACCAGGGCCTTGTCGGTTTTGGTGAGGCTGAGTATACTCGGAATTCACTGGAAGGTTCTGAATAAGCAAGACATGATCTTTCCTAATAGGAACTTCTTTATTCCAACTTACGTACATAACCCAAGCTTACCTCTTAAAGGAACTTTGGAAGCCATAGAAAAGAAAAAGGAAGGAAAAATGCCACCTGTGATGCCACCTGTGATCTTAGCATCTATAACCACATGGTTCTCAACCAGGATGATCGCACATGGGAGACTTGGCAATAACCAGAGACACTTTCGGCTGTCACAGCTGGGAGGTGGTTGTGGTGGCGGCACTAGTGGATAGAGGCCAGGGATGCTACGAAACATCCTACGATGCACGGGACGGTCCCCACCACAATCACGTGTCACCACATCCAAGGCTGAAAAGTCCTGTTCCAAGCCAATGTTTTGGGACATTTCCCCTGCTCCCAAATCCACTTGTTCTTACATTCATTTAATATAGTTGAGTTCCTTCTATGTTGCTCCTGCTCTTTCTGTCAAACACGAAAACATAACTGTTTTCCAAGATTTTTTTTTTTTACAAACACTACCTATGACGGTACCAAATTCCTTAGGGTCGGATGTCATAACTGGGTTAACCTAGTGTGGAGGTTATGGACAGGGCCTGTGGGGCTCTCCTACCAGCTGGGTGAGCTTGGGGAGTTACTGAGCCCTGGGACCTCAGTTTTTCCATCTGTAACATTAGCTTAACATGAAACCTGTCCCAGAGGATCATCACGAAGATGAAATGAATTAGTATATGTAAAGCATCAAACAGTGGCACATTACTCAGTCACAGAGAAACATTAAGCTATTAAGATTACTCAACTATCTCTCCTTCGCATCTTCCAAGCTCTTTTGTTTTGTTTTAATTTTTACTTTTTGGCCACACCATGTGGCATGTGGGATGTTAGTTTCCTGACCAGGGATTGAACCCATGTCCCCTGCCTTGGAGCACGGCACCTCAACCGCCGGACTGCCAGAAAAGTTTCCCCGAGTTGTAATATTAGAAATAATGGTAAAATTTTATCTAATGTGATAATGTTTCAAAAAATAGAGTTCTGGGACTTCAAACATCAGGTCTCTTAGAATAGGATGATACCCGAAAATCGAATTACATGATTTGTACAAAACTGAAATAGAACGAAATGGAAATACAGACGAAGTCCCATTTTCTGTATGTTTAGATGCAGCGTGACTCCTTCACCCTCACTCCTCTGGGGAAATGCCTTGGGTTCTGCATCTTCAACTAACTAGGGGTGTAACTACTATACGTGTCTTAGGATTCCCTGCTTCTATGCCAGTGGGGCTGACCTGGAGTGAGGGTCTTAGAGAGTGAGTGTGGACACTGCGGGCCCCAAGGGATCAGCAGGCTGAACTGGCAGGACTCAGCCACACATTGTGTGGAAGACGAGCTCCAGGTCATAGCTTGGGGCAGGGGGCAGCTGTAGTGGAGGCTGGGCTTCACTTTTTCTTGGTCCACAGCCTCTCCGTGACCCACCATCACCTTGAAACAAGCATGCATTGACAATCATCTCAATTATTGAGTGTTTGCTCTGTGCCAGGCACTATGCACTCACAGTTGATAAAAACACAGGCTCTGGGACCAGACTACTTGGTGCACATCCGATCCAGCACTCACTGAGTACAGGTCACTCAGCTTCTCTGTGTTACACTTTCCCTGTGTGATGTATGCATGTTACAATAGTGGCTACTTCATAGGGAATGTTGTAAAGATTCAATAATTCATGTAAATACCCGAGGACAGTGTGTGACTCTTGGTGAGCTGTCAGGAAGTGGTTAATATTACTACGACCCCATTTGAACTTCTGGACAGCTCTTAGCTTCCATTCTGAAGATGCAGAACTAAGGGATGCAGAGGTTGAGACCCTTGCCCAAAGCCACATGGTGAATGAATGATGTAGTCAAGGCTGCAATCAAAGCAATTTGCTTCGGGACTTCCCTCGTGGTCCAGTGGTGAATAATCTGCCTTCCAAAGCAGGGGACGCAGGTTCGATCCCTGGTCAGGGAACTAAGATTCCACCTGTTGTGGGGCAACTAAGCCCATGTACCACAACTACTGAGCCCACGTGCTCTGGAGCCCAAGCGTCACAAATAGAGAAGCCCACCCATTGCAAGGAAGACCCAGTGCATCCAAAAAAAAAGCAACTTGTTTCACCCTTTACCTCTGTCCCATACACTGACAAATGCACACAAGTCTTAAAATAGGTATCAACTTAACACTTGAACAAAAGTATCAACCGTTAGAACCAATCTTAGCAGTCTGTTCATTCAGTAAATATTTACAGGCTTCCCTGGTGGCTCAGTGGATAAGAATCCTCCTGCCAATACAGGAGACACGACTTCGATCCCTGGTCCAGGAAGATGCTACATGCTGTGGAGCAACCAAGCCTGTGTGCCCCAACTCCTGTGCTCTATGTATATATAAATAAAAGTCTCAGTAAGCAATACTGACTCTTACTACATGCAGTACATGCTCACATTTTCTATTAATATCAGTCAAGATAGGCTTGACTCTGCTGTAGTAATAAATAGCCCCAAATCTGAGTGACTATAAATCAACAGATATTTGTTTGCTGTTTTTGTTCTGCGTCCCTCCTGGGTTTCTGGTGACTCTGAAGCTATAGAATATCATACACTGGTTCTCTAAGCCTCTGCCCAGAAGGGTCCCTCATCATTTCCTTTAACATTTCTTTGGCCAAAGTACCTCATGTGACTATAACTTTAAATAGGATAAAGAGGCATAGTACTAGCCAAAAGACAAACCTGACCTACTTGATGAACAGCACATTACCATTATTAGTTATCTCAAAGACAGCATTTTAAATTGCAGTCGGCATTTGAGACTCTGTTTTTAAAGGGTTAAGGGTTTAGTTTGGAAATGTACTATAATGTACTCCACAAGGCATTACCAAAAGCCTATCTTGACTGATATTAATAGAAAATATGAGCATGTACTGCATGTAGTAAGAGTCAGTATTGCTTACTGAGACTTTTATTTATATATGTACTTTGTGTATTCATGCTGAAGCTGAAGCTCCAATACTTTGGCCACCTGATGCGAAGAGCTGACTCACTGGAAAAGACCCTGATGCTGGGAAAGATTGAAGACAGGAGGAGAAGGGGGCAACAGAGGATGAGATGGTTGGATGGCGTCATCAACTCAATGGCCATGAGTTTGAGCAAGCTCTGGGAGACAGTGGAGGACAGGGAAGCCTGGCGTGCTGCAGTCCATGGGGTCATAAAAAGTCAGACACGACTTAAGCGACTGAACAAAATTCTGTGTGGTGGTGGTGCTGGTGGGGGGCATGTCCTCTCTGTGCACCTGTGGTTTTTCTTCCTTATGTCACTACAAGATCATAATAAATACATTTCTTACTGAGAATCGTGGTCAAAAGTTTTTAGAGGCAATAGTATGGAACTTTGGAAAAAACTTAGGGTCCAGAAGAGAACATCTAAACTATTTGGAGGACTAGACAGGAGAACTTGGAGGGTAAGGTCTAAGAAGTTAAGTTTATTTATTTTAAAATATTTTGCCCATACCCTCACGTGGGACCTGAGTCGTGAGGCCTTAATTCCCTGACCGAAGATTGAACTCACAGCCCCTGCATTAGAAGGTGGCGTCTTAACCACTGGACCACCAGGGAAGTCCCATAAGAAGTTACGTTTAGAGGAGCTGGTTTCAGTACTCTTCTTGTACATGAAAAGAAATGGTCTTTTCCAGCTCTTCTCCATCTCTCTAGGGCAGGGGTCAGCAAACATTTTCTGTGAAGGGCTAGATATTCAATATTTCAGGCTTTGGAGGCCCAGAGGTCTCTGTCACAACTACTCAACACTGCCTGTGTAGGGCGAAGGCAGTCACAGAGCATACAGAAGTGAGTGGGCATGACCATGTGTTCCAATAAAACTTTATTGACAAAATAGTTATCTGGCCAGATCTGGCCTATGGGCTGCAGTTTGCTGGCCCCTGTTCCAGGGGATCAAACAAAGAGGTAGAAACATGTTGAAATGGAAGGACTTACATTTGAGATCCACAGAAGAACTAAAGATGAGTTTCTATTAGAAGAACAAGAACCCCATCATCTACATTAGGATTCAGTAAGCTCCTACCCCTGGGCCAAATTCCAGCTGCCTTCTGTTTTCATAAAGTTTTGTTAGTTTAGGTGTTGTCTATGGTTGCTGTCATGCGATGGCAGTTAAAGCTGAATAGTTGCAAAGAGACCATTGGACCGCAAAGCCTAAAATATTTATTATCTGGCTCTTTACAAAAAATGTTTGCCGATTCTTGGCTGCAAGTATGCCCAGGCTTATGTTCAAACAATGGTGTTTGGAGGCTTAGGGTGGACTCAGAGCCATCTCCAGAAAAGTCCTTAGAACAAAGGGAGCCCCAAGCAGAATAATATTTTTAATAAATTAAATAGGGCAAAAGCCAAAAACGAATCAAAGTAACCTTTGGCCCTGCACCCTGGAGAGATTTCGACCGCAGTGACGCTCAAGAAATGAGTTCATAGCTAAGACGTGCTCCATAAATGTTAAAATAACAAGAACAATAAATAGTAATAAAACACAAAGCCACGCACCCCATCTCCACAGGCAAGATCGCCCACCGTTCTGAGCTTAGAAGTAAGGAGAGAGGAGCCCTCACCACCAATGGCCCGTCTTGGCAGAGGGTTGGATGGTCCTACAGGGAACCAATGGGCGAGTCCAGGGGAAGAACAAGTTTAAACACAAGCAGGCACTGGAGAAAAGACAACCTCGACCATAATACTCTAACTTTCACTGGGGAATGGTAGCCCAGATCCCAAGGTCAACACTTATTCTTGAGGTCCTCAGCGCTCAGGGTGTCCTGTGCCCCGACCACTTGGGTTCCAAGTCAGCCCTCATTGTGGGTACACTGGACCTCGCCAGAGAAGGGCAGCTCAGCATCTTCCATGCGGTGAGACTCAACAGCTGCTGGTTTGATCTGTTGGTCCCAGCACCTCCACCCTCTGCAGTGGAGCCTGCATGAGGTCTGGAAATCTAAAGCAAAACAACCAATCATCACATCAAGAGCTTGCGACAACCGCTGACCAGGCAGATAGGAGTGATGATGCACCCCTTCCGGCAACACGCCCAGCAGGGCCCAGCCAGCCGCAGAGGTGAAAGGCAGATCCTGCCCAAAATCATCAAATGCCGAAGTGTAAGAGAGGCTGCTGAACGCTCTGAGATGCCTTGGAGTTGGTTAAAAAACAAAACAAGGAGATTGAGCTTTCTAAAAATCCCCCAGATCGGCATTCAGAGTCCGGCCACCCTGGCTAATTCTTACACGGCACTTAGGAAACAGCAGACATTATTGTAGGCACTTTACATAGGCGATCTCATTGAATCCACAATATGATGCAGATTCTTTAATTAGCCCCATTTTACAGATGAGGAAACTGAGGCCCAGGGAAGTGAAGTCCACCCAGACAAAGGAGGAAATTTTCCCATGGCCATCACAGGGGCATATATTTTCAAAGAACCATATTTTTTTCAAAAGAATTGTCAAGAGATGGTAAAGCCTGCATCATTAACTTTCATGCTCCTCTCCCTTCCTACCTGATCCCTCTTCTCAGTGTACAGTTGGCAGCAGTTAGGTAAGATCTAAGACAAGCTATAATCTGAAAGTTTCTGCCTCACCCCAAATCCATACGTTGAAATATAACCCCCAGTGTGGTCGTATCCAGAGGTTGGTCCTTTGGAAGGTGATTAGGTCATGAAGGTGGAGCCCTCCTAAATGGGACTGGCTCCCCTTTAAAAGAAATCCCAGAGAGCTCCCAGGCCCCTTCTGACAGGTGGGAACACAATGAGAAAATGGTCACTCGAGAAATGAGCTCTTACTTGACTTCAAATCTGCCTTGACCTTGGACTTCTAGCCCCTAGAACTGGGAGAAGTAAACATTTATTGTTTAAGCCACCTAGCCTGTAGTAACTTGTGACAGCCGCCCCAACAGACTGAGACACGTCACAAACATAACGAACTTTTCTGAGCACTGATTATCTGACAGGTCCTACCAGGACCAGCCAGAGAAGAAGACAGAACAGGCAGGCAGTTTCTGGTTAGAAACCTGCTCAGGGACCATTGCGGGCTCCAAGCTGACTCGGAGAGCTTTCAGCAACCACCCTGCTTGGTTTTGGCCCAAGCCAACTTCCTGTACTTGAGAGGAAAGGCATCCTCTTAAAGAGAAAGAAAAGAGGAGGGAGAGAGAGAAAAGTAAAAGAAAAAAAAATAAACGGCTTCGAGCCACAGAGAGGTTCTATTAACAGAGAGGCGACTTGAGGAATTACAAACAGGCAACAACACGTGGATTAAGTTCCCCTTAAAATTCTTACAGCTTTGGAAATCTGGGAGGTGGGGGAACCCCAGGGGTCAAATTGATCCTAGATTCCTTCTGTTCACTCTGCTGCCAGCCTTCTTTGTCTGGGTACGTGTCACCCTTGAAATCCTTCAGGGAGAAAACAGTTTGAACCGGAAGAAATTCACACTGACTCCCCAATTCCAGATCTGGGACTCTGTCCCCCCTGGTTGCCACATTCATTCAACAGCTGACAACTGTGACCCGGTCCAGAGGGGGTCATGCCTCAGGCTGGGAACTTCGGTACATTTTTCCCCTTAAATTTCATGACAAATCGGTGAGGTGTATATATATAAATACACATACACACACACATATATAAACCTCTCCATGCTAGAAGAAAGCTGAGACAGAGAGAGTAAGTTTTTTAAGTCCTTCAACAAATATGAGCCCTTACCATTTAACGGCACTGTGCTAAAACCGTACACTCGGTCAGGATTTCTTTTGACATTTGGGGCTGGATAATTCTCTGCTGGGGGGCTGTTCTGGGCACTGTAGGATGTTTAGCAGCACCTCTGGCCTTTACTCACTGGAACCTCGGTAGCATCCTCTTCTCAGCTGTGACAAAGATGCCTGCAGACACTATTAAATGTCCATTGCAGGTGGGGGGAAAAAGTCACCCCTGGTTAGGAACCACCATTGTACGAGGACTGACTCACAGAATCCTCTCTGTGAGGCAGGTCTGCTGGGGTCCTCATCTCACAGATAAGTCACCTGCTCCTGTCCAAGGTCACACAGCTAGCATCAGAGAGGGGCCTCAGCCTAGCGGGTCTCTCTCACCAGAGACCTGTGCACACTTAGTTTGGCCATAAGCACATCTTCAAGGCTGTGCAGCTGGTTGCTGGAGGCCTTCGAGAGGTTCCATTCTGGAGCTGAATGAACTCAACTCTTAAGTTCTCTCAAGGACACAAAAATTGTCCCCCGAAGTCAGTGGGCCCCTTGCTATACTCCTCATCTTCTGTCTAATAAGGAGGTCTTTCTGTTAGAACACGGTGCATTTCCTTGGCTTCTACTGTGCTCTCTTTGGTGAGGAATTTTCTAGAAAGAACGTCAGTAACAAGAACTCTAGTCATAATCATCTTCACAATTGACAAGCACTTTCATAACATTAAGGGCTGATGTCTGCAGTGTGCTCACCACTACTCTCCAAGGACTTTTATCATATTTCCTCTAATCCTTACGACAAGCCTTTGAGGAAGGAGCTATGAGGATCTCCATGTTACAAATGAGGAAAACAGAGGCACAGAGAGGAGAAGTAACTTGCTTTGGGTCACACAGCTGGCAGGAAGTGGAGTTACTCACCAGGACAAACTGCCTCTCTTAACAGTGCTCACTCAAGTTCTACACAGAGTGCATTGGGGCTTCCCTGGTGGTCCATTAGCTAAGACTCCACAGTCCCAATGCAGGGGGCCCAGGTTTGACTCCTGGTCAAGGAACTAGATTTCACATGCTACAACTAAGACTTCCCATGCCACAACTAAGAGCTTGGTGCAGCCAAATAAAAAACTTTTTAAAAAATAGTGCATTTATTTTCTTACCCTAGGGGAAGTGCCTTTATTTTCTTACCGTGATAGATGATAAGGCAGATTTTGGAATCCCATGGACAGAGGAGCCTGGTAGGGCTACAGTCCCGGGGGTCACAAAGGAGTCAGGCACAACTTAGTGACTAAACAGCAACAAAATTGTCACCCTAGTTTAGAAATTTTAAAGACTAAGTCCCAGAAAGATTAAAGAGCCTGCCTAAGCCACAGCTAAGGATACAAAGCTAGGAGTTTGGTTCTAGACATTGTGTGTAAACAACATCACCTCACTAAATCCTTCCAGTGCCACTTTACAGAAGACATACATGACATGTGATCCAGTGAGGGGGCTTGTCCAGACTCAGGATTTGAACCTGGGCCCCTGGGGTTCCAAGGCACAGTCTTCTCACCTCACCATCTCTTTGATGATACTCCCGACCAGCCTTCTCCACCAGATACCCTTTGACAGCCTGCAGGACCAGGGCTTTTGAAAGATGCTGTGTCTTGCACAGCGAGCACTCCCTGTTTATTTCGGAGCTGTTTCCCCATTTACACTGAAGGGACCGATCAGAAATAGCACTTCCAAGCCACGAGACAGATGGCGAGTCAGGAGGCTGAGGAGCCGGCGGGCAAAGCTTTCACCTCAGGGTCACCGGCCAGCTCTGTGGGTCCCCCGAGGCGGCAGGCACCCTTCCCCTCCCACAGCTGTCGGGCCTCGCCTGTGAGAGGCCTGGGGGTGCCTGGCCTGGTCAGTGGGAGACAGCTGGCCACAGCCCCCAATGGCACCAGCTGCTTGGAGCTGTCCACCCCTCCCTCAGCTGGCCTGTCACCTTCCTCTCCCAGAATCCCTTGCCTGGGCCTGATGAAGATCACAGAACAAAGTGTTTAACTCCTTGAGGGCCAGAGCCCAGAGAGCTGGGCTCCAGCCCTGGCTACATGGGTGATCTCCATGCCTTTTCTTTTACATCTTTGTCACCATTTGAGTTTTCAGCCATGTGACCTCAATAACTGCTGTTGTTCTTTTCATTTGTTTTTAAGGTTAGTAATAGTATTTGCAGAGTGTTTGGGCTTCCCTGGTGGCTCAGATGGTAAAGAAACCGCCTGCCCTGCAGGAGACCCACGTTTGATCCCTGGGTCAGGAAGATCCCCTGGAGAAGGGAATGGCAACCCACTCCACTATTCTTGCCTGGAGAATCTCATGGACAGAGGAGCCTGGTAGGCTACACGTCCTTGGGGTCACAAAGAGTTGGACATGATTTAGCAACTAACACTTGGGTTACTTACAGAGTGATTAGGAATATGGGCTCTGGATACAGACACACCAATCCTGTGTCCCCACTTAGGACCAAAGTGGTCTTGGGCCAACGATTTAACCTCTTCATGCTTCTGCATTCTTGTTTATATAATATTTGTGTTTCTGTCCACTCTGTCTAGGAAGCCATCTATTTATTTATATTTTTAATTGAAGTGAACCCTTGAAAGGCCAGGTCAAACCATTTTTCTCCGTAAAGATTCCTGAGATACCAGGCAGGCATATCATACTCTGGGTATATCTTCTCACAGATCTTTGAGCAATAACGGGCCCATAGAAGATCTTTCATCTAATAATAACTACAAACGGCTATAGTTTTATTGGGTACTTACTATATATCCAGCGCTGTCCTAATACTTAACATATATTATTTTACTCTTTTCTCAAACTTTAGGTACTATTAATATATCCATTTTACAGATAAGGAAGTTGAGGCTTAGAGAGGGTAAGTGACTTACTCAAGATCCTAGCAGTAATATGGGGAACAACTAGGCCTTGATGAACTTCCTGGGGGATGGGCAAACCCATTACATAAGGCAGGAAGGTTAGAGGGTTTGCTGCACCATCTTTTACAAATAGAGGGCAGAAAGCCAAGAGCTCTGATTTCTAAGAATATCAGCCCTGCTCTCTTACAGCAAAGTTCTGCTGCAAACAAATTAGCTTCTGTGGTAAGGATTTACAGTAAATCATTCTCTTTCCCTGGAAGATGTGCATATTGGGACCATTTTCAGTGCAAATGACAGGAAATCTAGCTCAAATTGGTTTAAGTAAAATGGGGAATTTATTGATTCACATAACTAGAAACCTTAGGATTAGCTAACTTCAGATACAGCTTGATCAAGGGATTTAGAAATAGTAAAGTCATTACCACCCCTCTTGTTCTGCTTTACTCTCCTCCATGTTGGCTTCATTCTCAGCATTCTTTCCACAAAATTGTTGGCAAAGATAGTCCTTGGTGTGTCCAGCCTGACCCCCTGCCAGCTCTTCAATCCCTGTAGTAAGGATATACTTTTTCTTAATAGTACCAGCTAAAACTCAGGAAATTATTCTGATTGGCCAAGTTTGGATCATATGCCCATCCCTGAACCAATCACCATCACCAGGGTGATGCTACGTACTCATTGGTCAAACCCGTGTCACATGCTTGCCAGAAGGTGTGGGAAGGGGAGTCAGACCCTCCTGAACTGAGAGTGGGGAAGGAGTGCTTCCCAAAAGGATAATCAAGGTGATTTTATATCAAGAAAGTGGAATGGATCTGGACTGGCAGCTCACAGTCCAGTAGCTGAGAGAGAGAGAGAGGCATGTAAATTCATCATGAAACTTTGGGGTAATAGATAAAACAGTGAAACAGCACAGAACTAGAACAGAGGGAAAACTCGGCAACCTGAGAGTGGGTGAGGGACTCCTCAAGGAAAATCAAGGCAGGTTACCAAAAGAAGAGGAAGGAATGTTAGCTAGCCCCCAAACTCAGAGGTCTCTCTGGGTCTGGAACGGCAGGTCTGGAAAACACCAGTTACCTGGTTTCTTTTCACAACAACACTATGAGGTAGATACTGGTAGACTGTCCATTCTAAAGATAGGGAAATAGGGCATTTAAACCACTTGCCCAGCTAAGTAGCACTGGAACTTAGGCAGCAGGCTGAGTCATTTTTAAAAAAATATATTTAATTTTTGGCTGCATTGGGTCTTCGTTCTGGTTTTCGGGCTTCTCTCTAGTTGAAGGGTGAGGGTTTAGCTGCCCCATGGCAGGTGGGATCCTAGTTTCCTGACCAGGGATCGAACCCTCATCCCCTGCGCTGGAAGGTGGATCCTTAACCGCTGGACCACCAGGGAAGTCCCCAGCGTCGGAGTCTTAACTGCAAGGCTGACTGCCCCTCCTAAAAGAGGCAGAATCTGAACCACGTGATTTAACTTGTCTACCAAGGAGAACTTCCCATCCTCAGTATTGCCTTAAGCATCACAAGCTGATGCACCGAATTCCAGACAACCCCCACTTCTCAAAGACATGCTGACTTCACAGGGCTCCCTCATCCCTAAATCTGACCACTTCCCTTTCCCTAACTCCGCCTCACCTCCACCATCAGAAGGAGACTCCACCTTCTGGACTGCTCTCCCAAGCATATCTCCATCCCAGGACTAGTTCAGGATACACCTTCATGTCTTTCTGGGATGACCCACAGCCTCTGACTGCCCCACGGTCCCTCCTTTGTGGCTTTCATCTTGGCTTCTTGGCAGCTCACCCTCCTCTTTCTCTTTTTCTCTCTCTCCTTCTCTCCATTTCTCTCTGTCTCTCATTTCTCTCTCTCTCTTGCTGATTATTTTGTGAGAAGCCAACCAACACGCCATGAGCAGCCCTATAAAGAGGTCCACGTGAAGAGGAGCTGTGGCGTCCTGCCAACAGCCACATGACGTGTGCTAGTCGTTCAGTCCTGCCCGACTCTATGCAACCCCATGGACTGTAGGCCGCCTGGCTCCTCTGTCCATGGAATTCTCCAGGCAAGAACGCTGGAGTGGGTAGTCGTTCCCTTCTCCAGGGGATTGTCCCAACTCAGGGATCAAACACCTATCTCCTGCATTGCAGGTGGACTCTTTACCGTCTGAGCAACCAGAGAAGCCCTAGTATAATGATGCCTCACATAAATACAGCCCCAGCTGAGACCTTGATTCCAGATTACTGATGGACCCTGAAGCAGAGGACCCAGCTAACAAGCTGCATCCAGATTCCTGTCCCCCCTACACTGTGATATAATAAGTATTTGTTTTATCAAGTCATGATGTTTGGGGGGTAATTTGTTACACAGCAATAGATAACTACTATACACACTGAAGCATTTAAGGATGAAGAATTAGGATGTCTGCAAGTAACTCTCAAATGGTCGAGCAAAAATTTATAGAGAAAGAGAGTAACAAAGCAAACGTGGCAAACTTTTAACAACTGGTGCCGTGTGACAAGGATCTGATATTCACTGGACTACATTGGTAAATTTTGTGGGTTTGATGGTTCCAAATTAAGAAACTGGGGAGAAAAAGAGAAGAGAATAGACTTGGGAGGCGGGCTGCTTCTGTTTGAATCTGGACTCTACTTAAGTAGCCCTTTGGGTTACTTAATGCTCTGTGCCTCAGTTTTCTCATCTGTATACTGGGAATGCAAACAGCGTCTATCAAAGGATTGTGGTGATGATTAAGTGGACTGATGGAGGTACAGCTCTAAAATCAGGGTCTGGTTCCCCAAAGAATCAGTTGTAGTGTGTTATGCTTGCTCTGTACCCTGAGCCTGGCACAGAGATCTGGTGAATAGTAAGCCCACAAGAAATATTTGTAGAATGAATGAATGAGTCAATTTTCTAACCAGCAGTTTGCAGTCTCCTCTTGGTTTTGAAGAGCTCCTCTGTGAGTTAATGTGGCCAGAAAAATCTCTCTGGAATTCAAGAATTCTAAAATGCCTTGCTAGGAAGCATGTCCTGAAAGGTTGGATTAAAAAAGGAAAAAAAAATCAAGGCATGATGAAATGCCTGCATTGGACTCTAAGCTAGAAAACCAAGGAGAAAGACAATTACAGGTTTCTCTTGCAAACAACAAGGCCATTCTCTAGACTGACTTTCCTGTGTGTCAGGCAGAAAATTACCACCAACCTCCAAACAAAAGTCTGTATAAGGTAATAGTAAGTAATCCTTACCACGTGTGTTCAGTATCCCAGGCACTGTTTTTCCTTATGCCTAATAATCCCTTCAATCCTTACAACAACCCTAGAAACTAGTACTCTTATTCTTTCCATTGGGCAGATAACGCACAGAGAGGTGAAGTAACTTGCTTAAAGTCACACAACTTTGGATCTCAGCTGTGATCTCAGATCACATGAAGTTGTGATCTCAGACAGTCTCAGATCAAATCCATATAAATAAAAAAAGTACAATGATTATAAAACCCTTATTCTCCATGAAGTTCCTCCTGTAGGTTCATGTCCATGAATTCAACTCTAATCCCCCCCAACTGAGATTTTTTTCTCCTTCTGAAATGTGAGCTAGATTTGTCTGTACTTTTTACATACACGGAGGGATTTATTACTTTGCAGTCAAACGGCTCCAGAGCAGTGTTGTCTTTTTTTCTTCTCAGGGCAAGGCTGTCATAAATTAAAAGGGCTCCCCATTCGGCCTGGCACTTAGCTGGGCCACTTAAAATCACTTTGGACTTTGCCCTCAACTGACCTTTCCAAACCACTTTCCAGGCATTACTCCTTCCGGGACTGGAGTGGGGTTGATCACAAGAACTTTACTCTTGTAAATGGAGCCACAAATTATTCCAGGCACAAGGGAGGGGAAAAAAATCTCCAAGACACAATACCAAGACACCAGCTACAGTCAAATCCTGGGAACGACAGGACTGTCACGAGGAGTTGGGGGCACCCCTCTTGTTATCCTGGGAGAAGTGAGTCAGGAAGAGGAAGCAGCCTCCTTTTCCTGTCCTGTTTGAAGAAGGCCTGGGGCAAATTTTCCTCAATGGATGTCTTTTCACCCCACCCAAGGAGCAATATTTAAAATCTGTGTGATCTGGGGAGAAAGGCATCTGCCTTTGTGGGAGGAAATGGTGTCCCTTTTGTCCGCAAAACCAAATGCTGTCATTTCCCCTCAAAGCATTTGATGGGAAGATGATGATACGGGTAATAGCTGCTATTTAATAAGCTTTTATTATGTCATAACCTCACTTAATTATCACTATTACTCCTGCTCATTAGAAGCATACGACTACTGATATTTATTTGATGTATATCAAGAGCATATTACGTACCAGGAACTCTTCTAAGCACCTAACATAATTTATTTAATTCACACAGCAGCCCTGTAAGCAGATACTAAGATTAGCTCTGCTTTTTTTTTTTTCAGATGAGGACCGAGGCACAGAGAGGTGACATCATTTGCCCAGGGTCACAGAGCTGCTAAGTGCTTTACCTCTCCACTAAGATACATGATATCAAGAGCCTCATTTTCCAAGAGAGTCAGATGAGTACTAGCAGGTGACATGCCTTGAAAACAGTCACGGTAATAAGAGTAATTAGTAACGTTGCCATTTACTGAGCATTTCTTATGTGCCAAGAGCTTGGCTGGCACAGTCCCATTTAATCCTCACGATGAGCCCAGGAGACAGGTACTAAGCCATTTAGAGGAGGAGACTGAGGCCCAAAGAGGTGGGGCAGGTCACAGAGCCAGTAGTGTACGCGGCAGCAAGGACTCAAATCTAGGCTAATTCAGTGGGTGGCAGTCTATGCAAGCAGATGCTACAAAATTGTTCCCAGCAGGCTGCCCTGAAGCGGCATCAAATGAGAGCCTGGCAATCTGCCTAACGCATTCTCTCTACATAGTCCAGGTTTGGCTTTGAGCAGAGCTGTGATTTGGGGGAAATATGCTCCACATCCCCACTAAGTCTGATCCTCTTCTGTCTGCACCGGTGCACTGGCCTCCCCACTGGCCACCCCGCCTCAGACTCAGCGTCCCCTATCGTGTCCTTGGGTATCATGAAAATATAACCTAGGAGTTTGCTTCTTCACATAGTAGGTGCTCAGCAAATTTGTGCTGGATGAAGGAATAAAGTCTAAAACACGAGGTGGACCATAGCCCTTTCCTCTTTGAATCATCTGACATTCAAGACCTCTGGTCACCTGGCCCCTTCTCAATTCTCCAACTTTGTCCACCTACTCCCATCCAATTCCCTGTGATCCACGCATGTGAACTCGGTATCTGCTTCCTAAACATGTCATTTAACGCTTTTGGGCCTTTGCTCAAGCTGCTTCCTCTCTCTGAGGTTCCCTTTCCTTCAGTCCAGACCTCCCGTCCCACTTTTTGAACTCTCATTGCATCCATGCAACCATTTTCTTCAAGGGTCAAGCTGATAGCTGTTATCCCTACCTGCCCAGTGTTTATCTTGCCTTCTCTAACAGCATCTCGACTTTCCTCTAGAGAACCGCTCCTCCTTCACTCTCGGTCTACACAAATTGGACGAAGTTGACGGTCTCACATTGTCTTTTAAAGGGATGGGCATAGGTCCCAAGCCTAGCCAGTCAGAGCTTTGGCCTGTCCTCGACCAATGTGATTGGTTGAGGGATGGACACATGTTCCAAGCCTGGCCAATCAGAGCTTTGACTCATCCCTGGCCATTGTGATTGGTTTAGGGATGGATACAGGACCCAACTTGGACAGTGAGAGTCAATCCTGTGGCTCCAGTGGAGCTTTTGGTTGGAGCCCTCTGGGATTACGGGGATGCAGAAGCTGACGCCAAGCTCTTCTTACCAATGTTGCTGCCTAAATCCATAAGGGTGCCTTGTCTCCTTATCGGCCATATTAATGGAGGTGTGGCCAGTCAAATGGCAGCTGCCATCACTTGCTGCTTAAGGACTCTGACCACCCGGCGTTCCCTTTCGGCTCTTCACATGTTCTCCTGCCGTCCCTAGCTATCCAAAGGGGTCTCTCTTCCTCACCCACCCAGAGCTAACCTAATTGAGTCATTATCACATGTTCATCAGTGTCAAGCACCTAGCACACTTCTCTCACTTAAATCTGAAATGATCCTTTGAGGAAGACACCAATCAGTCTTTCCATTCTACAGGGCCAGTAACTGAGGCTCAGAGTGAGTAAGCCCTTTGCCCCTTCTTAGCAGAGCTGAGGTTTTAAACCCCATTCCAGGTCGCACATCTGTGATCTGCTAGAAGGAGGCGGTGGTGGTACTAAACTTGAAGGATGTTGGTATTTAGCCTTGTAGAGGCTGGAAATGTGGTCATGGGTATAAAAGAGGGTATTTTAGGTGCGGGACCGAGGGAGACAAAGGCCTGGGAGGTGGGAACTCTGGCCATACAAGCTCATTTGGCTGATGTGTGGGAGGGCAGAAGCAAGCTATGATGGGGGTGGTAGTGGGAGGGTGAAATTAAAAACAATCAAACTACTTAATCTCATTCTGTCCCCTTCAATTCCTGAGAGGTCCCCCAGCTAAACAGGCTGGGTAGCTAAGGCAGCCCTGTGGCTTTTTCGGCTGCCGAGCTGGCACCCTGAGTAAATTTCAGGGGATAGGAGATCACAGCACTGAGGACACAGTGTTCGAGCTATTTGTGGCCGCATGAATTAATCTCTTCCATGTGCAGAGATATTTCCATAGTTCTCCTGAGACTCCCATTGGTGGGGAAGGCGAATGCTTGATCAGCTTGGATGGCTTCTTCTTGGGACATTCAAGCCAAATCTGGCTACTTCTGCAGCCCGGAAATGATTGCACAGTGGTCAGTGAAAAATTGACCCAAATTGCAACTCCAGGACTTGACTGCAGAGAAGCAGAGTCAGCCACTTAGGCAACGAGGTTCTTATGTACGTCACTGGGGTCTGAGTTCCAGGCCTGAGTACGTGAAATGGATTTAAAAGCTCGCAAAAAGAATAACAGCTCATATTCATCACTGCTGAGTATTGATCTGCCAAGCACTGTTTTACTCTGTCATTTAATCCTCAGAATAACTCTGTGAAGAGGTATTACCATCAACT
The DNA here is from genome assembly GCF_054371585.1 of Giraffa tippelskirchi. NCBI lineage: Eukaryota > Metazoa > Chordata > Mammalia > Artiodactyla > Giraffidae > Giraffa > Giraffa tippelskirchi. The sequence continues at coordinate 116,648,875 of NC_137287.1, read as the reverse complement.
CCATTTTACAGAGAAGAAAACTGAGGCCCAAGGATGTTAAATAACATGCCAGGGTTTCCCAATGGGTAAGTAGAGTGAATAAAGGCTTTTGGCTGCAGAGCCTGTTCTCTTGGCTACAATGCTACCAGTCTTTTTTTTTTTTTAAGACTTTTTTAAAGAACAGTTTTAGGTTCACAGCAAAACTGAGCAGAAGGTACAGGATTTCTTAAATATACTCTGCCCCTGAGCATGCATAGTGGTTTCCACTATCAACATCCCCTACCGTTGGTCTAGTGGTTAAGAGCCTGCACTTCCAATGCAGGGGGCATGGGTTCAATTCCTGGTCAGGAACTAAGATCCTACATGCTACATGGCCAAAAGAAAAACATCTCCTATAGGAGTGGTACATTTTTACCACCATCAAGGAACATGCACTGATACAACATTATCACCTAGAGTCCATGCTTTCCATCAGGGCTCATCTTGGTGGTATACAACCTATGTTTGGACAAATGTGTAACGACACATACCCACCATCAGAGCATCACATGTAGGCGTTCACTGCCTTGAAGATCCCATATGCTCTACCTATTCACCCCTCCTTCCTCCTGACCCCTGGCAACTACACATCTTTCCACTGTCTCCTTAGTTTTGCCTTTATACAATGTTGGAACCACACAGCATATAATTGGCTTCTTTCCCTTAGTAATGTGCATTTAAGTTTCCTCCATATCTTTTCGTGGCTTGATCGCTCATTTCTCTTCAGTACTAAATAGTTTTCCACAGCCTGTTTATTCATTCAGCTGCTCAAAGACATCTTGGTTGCTTCCCGGTTTGGGCAGTTACGAATAAAGCTGCTATAAACTTCATGTGCACGTTTTTGTGTGGACATAAGTTTTCAACTCCTTGGGTAGATACCAGGGAGAATGATTGCTGGATCGTAGTAAGAGTATATTTAGTTTTGTAAGAAACCGCTGAACTCTCTTCCAAATGGCTGTACCATTTTGCATTCACACCAGCAATGAATGAGAGGCCCTGTTGCTCCATACCCTTGTCAGCATTTGGTGCTGCCCAGCCTGCTTTTAAAATGTTAATGAAATACCAGTATGATTCAATTCTGCATTTTAATGCTAGTCTGGGGAAAATCGAGGTCAAGCCTAGATCCAGGCCTCTATTGAAATACTTTGATTTTCAGCTCTACTACTACTAACTACATGTCCCTAGGTGAATCCCTCCCCTTTTCTCAGCCTCAGTTTTCTCATCTATAATGTGGACATCCCAACCACTAGCTGCAGAGGTGATGGAAGACAATTCATATGGCATGCCCAGTCGCAGGAGACTGGTGATTCTCAACTTGGGGTGGTCTTGCCTCCCAGGAGGCATTTGGTAATGTCTGGAAACATTTTAAAGTTTATTTATCTTTAAATTAATTTTTATTGGAATATAGTTGCTTCACAATGTCGTGTTAGCTTCTACCATACAGCAAAGTGAATCAGTCAGACATATTCCTGCATCCCTCCCCTTTTGGACTCCCCATTTTAGGTCACCACAGAGCACTTGAGTGGAGTTCCCTGAGCCCCACAGTAGGTTCTCCTTAGTCATCTATTTTATACGTAGTGGTGTATATATGGGGCTCCTCTGGTAGCTCAGCTGGTAAAGAATCCGCCTGCAATGTGGGAGACCTGGGTTTGATCCCTGGGTTGGGAAGATCCCCTGGAGGAGGGCATGGCGACCCACTCCAGTGTTCTTGCCTGGAGAATCCCCATGGACAGAGAAGCCTGGTGGGTTACAGTCCATGGGGTCATAAAGGTCGGACACGACTGAGCAACTAAGCACAGCCCAGTATATACATATATATATATATATATATATATATATATATATATATATACCAATCCCAACTTATCCTGCAACTCCGCTTTCCCCACATGGTGTCCATACATTTGTTCTCTATGTTTGTGTCTCTAGTTCTTGGAAAAATTTTTGACTGTCACAACTTGAGAGGGTGGGGGATGCTCCTGGCATCTAGAGGATAGAGGCCAGGGGTGTGGCTAAATTCTACGGTGCTCAGCACCTCCGCAACAGAACTATCCAGTCCCCAACTGTAAGCTGAAAAACCCTGCAGTAGGGATTCCAAAGTGACCTCTATAGTGAATATGATTATTCCTCAGGGTCATGGTAAGGACTAGATGGGCTGATATTTACATAAGGTTCCTAGGACATTGCCTGGCACAGAGCGGAGTTTTCAAAAACAGTTTGCTTTCTCCCTCTCTGCCCCCCTCCCATCAAGGCCAAAATGAGACAAGAAACTGTTCATTAATTTCTCTTTTAATGTGCATCTGTGCCTTCTCTGCAGAATTTCTCAGAATGCACAATCTAGAAACCAAACCACAGCTTCCTTTTTTTGTCGTTATTTCTCTTCCAGTTATCTTCTGGTCCTTTCTGCAGCACCACCCACCTCCTCATCCTCTCCCTCTTCTCAAACCTCACAGAAGTCTCACCTTGGGCAGAGGACAACAGAGAATTGTGTATATGAGTTTGACTTGGGTTCTCAAGTCAAAAAAAGCCCTGGCTGTTTCCTCTGTGCGTGGGTGCTCAGTTGTTAAGTTGTGCCTGACTCTGTGACCCCACGGACTGTAGCCCACCAGCCTCCTCTGTCCATAGGACTTCCCAGGCAAGAATACTGGAGTGGGTTGCCATTACCCTCTCCAGGGGATCTTCCCGACCCAAGGATCAGACCCACAACTCCTGCACTGGCAGGCAGATTCTTTGCCACTGAGCCACCTGGGAGCCCTCTTTGTAGAGCAAAACAAATCACTTCACCTCCCTGAACACATTTCCTCATTTCTGAGATAGAATTAATTAAATATGAAAATATCTGAAAAGCTCTTAGCATAGAATCTAAAAAAATGGCAGCTACTATCGTGTTTTATTTCTTAAAGTTTTTGAAATTTTTAATCAAAGTTCATATAACTACATGTAAATTTAAAATTCATATAACACAGAATGGATACTAAAGGAAAACTCACCTCCAGCCCAGTTCTCAAGGGGAAACCACTGTCAACTTTTTCAGCTGTTCCTTCTGGTAATTAACTCCACATTTCTAAATAATATGCTGACACGACCATTTCTCGATGTGTCAGTTTTAGGCTTGATTTTACATGCATTCCCCCTATCCTGTTTCATCCAAATCAGAAGCATATTTTCCTAAAATCACAGAATCTTAGCAATGGAACAGACTGGGACATTATCTAATCCTGATATTTCCAGACTTCTACATTCCACAAACTGGTAATTTTATAAAGGACACTGAAACACCCAAACATAGGAAGGGCATAGCCTCAATGGGGCTTCCCTGGTGGCTCAGACAGTAAAGAATCTGCTGCAAAGCAGGAGATCCAGGTTTGATCCCTAGATGGGGAAGATCCCCTGGAGAAGGAAATGGTAACCCACTCCAGTATTCTTGCCTGGAGAATCTCATGGACAGAGGAGCCTGGAGGGCTACAGTCCATGGGGTCTCAAAGAGTCAAATGTGACTGAGTGAGTAACACCCACTCAGTCATAGTCTCAAAGGGCAGTCTTTTAAAAAAACATTAATTTCATCTTTCAGATTAAAATGTCACTACTCAATCCTCTTGGCCCTAACACATGGACCAGTATTTGTGAGCCTCTGCTCAAGTCCCGTGTCCTAGCTCAAACATGAAATCCCTGTGTTATCACGTGGGCTCTGCTTAATGCTTCTGGGGACGGTCTACTCACTACTGCATGAGGCAAACTCCTGGCAGCATCAGAAGATCTAACTGGTGTGGAGTTGGAACTGCCCTTGACGCCTTTAATCCCATGATACTTGTTTGTCCCTAGGAACTCTAACTCAAAAATAGGGGCCTTTTCTCCATTACCCTCTGGACCCACCAGCTTACCCTCACGCCCCACATCCTTCACAAATGATCACTCCATCAGTTTCACGGTTCCTTCCAGCCTCTAGGTATGATTCTCCTCTTCCGAACATCCCCCAGCTCCTCCAGCTGAGGTTCCACAGGAGCACAGGACCCTGACCTTTCGAGAACTCATTTCTCCAGCCCTCTTTTCCTTTCAGTTTTCAGAAAAAGCTTTGGGACTTTATTATTATTATTATTGTACAACTTATTTGTGATGGCAAAGCACGTCTCCAGGCCTCTCCCACCCCACAGCTCCCGGAGCCTGCTCCAAGCCCTCAGGAACAATGCTTCCATTTTGCTATTTTCTCACAAGTTTCTCTCCTTATGATAGTCTGCCCCTGCTAAAAGTAGCTGTTGGCAGCAGGATCCGCATTTTAAGTAGCTTGGGTGGGAGAGCAGGGCCAGAACACAATGTGCTCTTGTTGGAGGGAAGAATTTGCTTGTAGTTCCGAGGTAGAGGCCCCCAACATCAGCGCAGTGCCGCTTCCGGGCCACACAACCTTCTAGAAGCCTTCCCATAAAGCAATCCCTGAAAGCTGCCTCCCGACCTCCCCTCCCCGCACTGCCACCCACACCCTGACCCAGCAGAGGAGGAAAGGGAGACCCCAACGACAGCTGAGGTCAATTTTCCACGAGCAGATGTAACACCACCACCCCAGGCCTTGGTGGTTTTACCTGTCCAGTGCCCTGTGCCAGAGAGCACAGAAAACAGCCTGAATCCTCCAGCCAGCTCCCCGAGGGCCCAGGCCAAGCAGGGTGGTGATGGCTCTAGACTCTGGAATCCGAGAAATGTGGCTTCAAACTCCATCTCTGCCACTTATGGGTTGCCTAAGATTTTGAGTCCATGGGGTCCATGTAGTCCATGGGGTCACAAAGAGTCAGACATGACTGAGCGACTGAACTGAAGATTTTGAGCCCCTCTGAACCTCAGTCTTTTAATCTGTAAAATGGGGACAATAGTACTTACTGCATAGGATTCAAGTGAGACAAAAACAAGATGTGTAAGGTACTTGTCCCAGCACCTGGCACCTAGTAGGTGCTCAGTAAACAGCAGATCTTATTACTATCCTCATCCCTGTTTATACATATATGACAAAAATGAAATTCATGGAACTAAGAATGGTCTAGGTAGCAATTGAAAGATCAGAGACTCACACCCAGAGTGGACTTTGACTGAAGATTTTGGGGTTTTTATTTTCCCATTCATTCAAGTGCACGCCCCTGAGCTTGCTGAACAGAACGGTGAACCCAAGTAAGCACAGTGTCTGAGCCAAAACTCCCAGGTTTCAAAAGCCACCTCCTCCCCTATCAAGATCCTTAACCTCTATGCCTCAGTTTCCTTATCTGTAAAGTGAGGATAATGAAATTCTCTATCTTCATAGAGATACAGTGGAGAGCAAATATACGTGGAGGGCCTGCAACAGTCACCTGCCCAGTGATGCTCTCTTATTCAGTAAGAATCATCAGTTACAGGGTGTCAACCTTCTCGCACCAACTTGAAACTTTTTTCCTGAACTTAAAAGAATTGAAAGTGAATGGAAATGAGATTAAAAACAAAAAAAGACTCGGTGACTTAACGTTATCCAGGGCTCTGCTGGCATAACACTGAAAAACCATCACTGGAAGAGGCGTTCCATCACCGGTTTAATAGATAAGACTGTGGGTTCTGGGCAGAAATGTGGGAATACTGCTCTAGCACTGACTCACTCTGGGTTTTGAGGCAACTTTACCTCCTTGAACTTCAGTTTTCTCATCTGTGAAAATAAGCATGCTAACCGTGCCTGATGTCAGGGGTCTTTCTGAGGAGAAAAGGACATAACGGGGTTGTGCTGTACTGGGCTTAGTTGCTCAGTTGTGTCCAACTCTTTGCGACCCCATGGACCATAGCCCGCCAGGCTCCTCTGTCCATGGGGATTCTCCAGGCAAGAATACTGGAGTGGGTAGCCATGCCCTCCTCCAGGGGCTTCAACCCAGGTCTCCTGCACTGCAGGCAGATTCTTTACCATATGAGCCACCAGAGAAGCCCATGAATACTGGAGTATTCAGACTTATTAGTACAAAGAACACATGTGTACCTTTTATCCAGATGCACTTGCTGTAAGCATCTTATCCCATTTGATTTATAAACTGTTCTTTCTCTCCATACACATGTGCATGTACACACACACACACATACACACACACACTCATCTAATTTTTTTTCTGAGCCATTTAACAGTAAGTTACAGATACATGGCCCTTTACCGTTAAAGAATTCATTCATTCAGGGTGTATTTCCTGAGAATATTCTCGTACATAATCTCAGGACAGTTACCATCAGTTCATTGAATGCCAATATCCTATTTTACCTAATCCACTCTCCGTATTACGATTTGTCAACTGACTAACCATGTCCCGCATAGCATTTCCCCTCCTACATAGGATCCAGTCTAGATATAGTCTCTGAAGTTAGTTGTCATATCTCTTTAGACTCCTGGAATCTGGCCTTTCTCTGTCTTTCACAACACTGGCGTTTTTAAAGAATAAGGTGGGGTTTTTTAAAAAAATAGAGTGTTCCACATTCTGGGTTCCTCTGCTGTTTCTTCATGATTAGACTCAGGTTCTGCATTCTCGGCCAGCCCACTGCATGGCTGATGGTGTGTCCTTCTAAGGGTACCCGGTACTCACCCTCCTCTCACTGATGATATTAATACTGATCACCCAGGCAACGTGTCGTCTGATTTCTCCACTGCACAGTGACTACTTTCTCCCCTTTGGAATTAACAAGCCATCCATGGGGAGACCCTTAAACAGCATACAAATCTCCTGGCTCTCATCAGTATCCCCACCCCAGACTTGGTATCCATGGATGATTCCTGACGGCACCAAATCTTTTACCATAAGGGTTGCAACATGGTATGTCTCCAATCCAGCCCTCCCTCCACGCTTCCCGTCAGCCCTTGTCATTCTACTGTAAACAAGAAACCTCCCTCTCCACTGTTTATTTACTTATCTATTTATTATTGGCTTAGACTCCTGGATCCCTATTTTTTCAAAGGTTTGTAATTCACTATTTGATACTCTAAATGTCCCAGGTGAAAGTCAGCTACTGTTACATTTCAAAATTCACTGTTTATTTGAATATAAAACAATGCATGCCCTTAGTAAAAGTTTTCAGAATGTGCAGAGAGTATATAAAGTGAACAACAAAAATCTCTTCTCTCCCCATTCCACATACCATAGTTAACTGCAGTTAACTATTTCCTCTCCCATATGCTAGAATTTTTCTAGGCATCTCAACTCACTATGAGTTCTACCCTTACTGTGATTCCATGATGCAGTTTAGGGTCTTCCCTGACCTTGCTCAGACTGTTCATCACATCACTTTGCCTTCCCCTCCCCTGAGGTGGAGGTGGCCTGGGTATTAAAAATTGCTTTTATTCTCCAAACTGAAAGTTGGTGAGGATGGTCTAAAGGGGGAAAAAAAAAGTGAACTTGCTTCCTTCCCCATCTGTGCCTTAGATCAGTCATCAACAAAAACAGGCCAATGTCATCTTGTAGAAGTGAGTCCAATCTCTATGAAAAGCCTTTCCAAGAGGGCTTTATAAATGAAAGGGAGGACTTCCCTGGTGGTGCAGTGGATAAGAGTCTGCCTGCCAACGCAGGGAACAGAGGTTCAATCCCTGGTCAGAGAAGATCTCACATGTCTTGGAACACCTAAGCCCGGGCACTGCAACTACTGAAGCCTGTGCACTCTAGATCCTGGGCTCCGCAGTAAGAGAAGCCACCTCAGCAAGAAGCCCATTCACCGCAACAGAGTACCCCCTATTGCTGCAACTAGAGAAAGCCCTCGTGCAGCAACAAAGACTCAGCGCGACCAAAAATAAACAAATAAATAATTTTTTTGAAGTTCAGGAAAGCATTCAAAAAACCTTGGAAAAATAAATGAAAGGGAGTGTTCCTATGATTAGAGGACATAATGGTTTGAACCATGGCTCCGCCATATCCTAGCTGTGACACCTTAAAGCAAGTCACTTAGCCCCTCTGAATCTCTATTTCCCTGTCTATAAAATGGGCACAACAATTCCTGCCTCGCAGGGTGTCCATGCAGTCATGTGTTGCTATTCCCTGAGCACCTACTACACGCTTGGCACTCTCCCAGAGGCTAGGAACGCAACAACAACGAAATGACCACAGAGCCTTGGTTCAAAGCAGTTGGCTAGAACTATTCATAAGGTTACACAACTAAGTATTTAATGACAAGTTTAAGTGCTTTGAGGAAGTACAAGATGTTAGAAGGGTTTCCAAGCTTAGGGGCAGGCTAACCACCTGACCACTCCTGAGTATTGTAAGGACAAAACCAAACCCATCACTCATGATCTTGTCACATCCACAAAGCCACCTGTGCTATTTACATGTTTTTCCTCTAAATGCACTCTTTTCTCCCTTAAACAACTTGCACCCCGTTTTAGGAAATACTACTCATTATGTGCTTTATAGCTATTTTTCTCTATTTTTTCCTAATACAGATGAACAAAAACAGGTCAGTATTCAAAGAAAGTTCCATAGCTCACTTCAGAAAGCAGACTGAGAGAATCTTTACACCAAGTTCTGACACACAGGAGGTATTCTGAAAACGTGAATCTCTTTTCTCTTGGTCAGCTCTCCTGGAAGGAGCGTGATGATCATTTTAAAGACTTGGAATCCACAACTCTTCTCTCCATGAGCCCTCCCAATAGGGCCCAGAAAGAAGAAACGTCACTCTTAACCCAACCTTAACCCAGCTCCCTGCTATACCATTAAAAGAGAGTTAAAACCACTTGGCTTTGCACCCTGGCTTAAATTTACACCAAAGTCCAGAAGTGCCAGTCCCAGAGCCAAGGAAAAAACACTTTCATCCAATTCTATTCAGGGGAAATCCCATAAATCAAGAACACATCACAAAGGCACACAGCACGCACGCGCGCACGCACGCGTGTGAACGCATGCACAGACTCACTCAGACTCACACACATGGTCTTTCTTGAGCAATGAAAAGATTATTTAAACTTAATTTCATTTAATAGTATTTCAAGTTTCAGAGAAGTGGGGCAGACTTCGGTCAAGGAAGTTTAATTCTGTCTTAAAAAAAATAAGTGGAAACCTCGGCCCTGGAATGGAGGGGTCACAAATGGGATGCTGGCGGAAAAGGGGAGGCGGAGGAAACATCAGGGAATGAAGATGGCTGGCTGTTTAGACACCGACGTATTCTGCTTGCACATTAAATTCACAGAAAATTCCTTCCCTGCCACAAAGAAATAATGTTCTGTACCATTAGTTTTAAAATAAGCAGCCATTTCAGTTCATCTGTTGTTTCTTTGTTTTTGATATAAAGACACAGCTTCAAGATATTGTTTACTTTCCTCTTAACTCCATGATCGGGCTTCCCTGGTGGTTCACACAGTAAAGAATCGGCCTGCAATGCAGGAGACTCAGGTTTGATCCCTGGGTCAGGAAGATCCCCTGGAGGAGGGAATGGCTACCCACTCCAGTATTCTTGCCTGGAGAATCCCATGGACAGAGGAGCCTGGTGGGCTACAGTCCATGAGGTCACAAAGAGTCAGACACAACTGAGTGACTAAGCACGCACACGCACGCACGCGCGCGTGCACACACACACACACACACACACACTGCCATCAGAGAACTAGGAAGGGAGAAGCTCTATGATGGTAACTGACATTCAGCCCCAAGCATCCAGGGAGACTAGAGGGCGGGGTGGAGACTGCGGCAAAATGAAGCCATGCTCTGGCTAAAGGAAGTGGACATTACTGAGATCCTCAATGGTCACCAGGCAGGAATGCAGACCTCATTTGGCAGATCTCCCAATGGTCTAAGAGCAGCCAGAAATGTGGGTTTTTATATGGAATCTCCTGATTTCTAAATACTGGCAACTGATGCAAATTAAAACACTCTCGGGCCAAAGAAAGCACATCTGTGGGGTAGAGGTGGCCACAGGCTGCCCGTTGGTGACCTCTGATGAAGGAGGAAGAATAACGGGCCTGGAATCCAGAGATTTGGGTCTGGCCGAGGCCCGGAGACCAACTCAGCGTGTGGCTCTCCTCCTTGGCCTCTCCGAGCCTCAGTTTTCCCATCCGCGAAACGCGAGGGCGGCTGAGATAACAGCCAGGCTCTGCCATCTGGGACTCTCTTCCAAAGCGGTGAGTGGAAAGAGTGGCGTATGTAGGCCATGAAAGTGGGGCATAACTTGACACCCTTTCAAAACCCAGTAATTCAACGAGAAATGTTTCTCTTCTCCGGCTGAGGTTTTGGGAGGCAGTGGGCGTGTTTTTAAAAAAACACAACACACCAAGTCAGGAATTTCATCAGGAAAAACGTGGCAGCCCTGAATGGGCTCCCATCTGGGGATTTGCTTGTTGAGAGAACAGGCTGTTCTGCCTTCGACAAATGACATCTCAAGGCAGGCTTCTCCGTGGGGCCGAGGTCGGCCCCTCTGGGGGCTCCGACAGCAGTAAACGGCCAAGGACCAGCCGCCTGTGAGCACAGCAGAGACGCAGACAGAGGCCTCCAACCTCTAGCACTGGGACAAAAGAAAAAAAAAAAAAAGGCAAACTACAAAGCTCTCAGGCAGGACATGCTTCACAACTCCTTGTCCCCACCCCAGCTTCAGAAGGCCAGTCAGCCTTTGTCTGCGATGAAACCCAACCTTCTCATTCCTTCTCGCAAACCATAACGGTCCTGGGACTCTCCATGTGCCCCTGTGGACTCTGGGCCACGCACAGTGCCAAACACCTTACATGTATTATCTCATTTAATTCAAGAGGAACTCTCAGTGTGTCCATGGCACAGATGGATAAACTGAGGTTCAGGCAGGTAAAGTTATCGAGCGGTGGAATCTAGATTTAAACCTACGCCTGCCCAAAACCAAAGCCTTCTAAGCTGTTGACTAATGTTCTTTAAGTGTGAATTCCGTAAGGTCCCTAAGCCACTAGCAAGAGCATCAGGGGCGTGCAGGGGGCGGTGTGCTCAGTCGTGTCCGACTCTGCACTCCATGGACTGTAGCCTGCCAGGCTCCTCTGTCCACGGGATTTCCCAGGCAAGAGTACTGGAGTGGGTTGCCATTTCCTTCTCCAAGGGATCTTTCCAGACCCATTAATCGAACCCTCATCTCATGCACTGGTGGGCAGATTCTGCCAAGTGTGAGTTCTCCTGTGAAATATTAATCTTCATGAGTCAATCCAACATACTTGTCACAGAAAGAGACAGGCAGTGGACCCACTGAACAGAACCCACCTGTGCCTGTAGTGTTAACCTCTGCATAGCTCCTTTGCTTTCGGTTCTTTGGTTGGTTCCATCGCAGAAATTTTCTGCCTTCATTTCCTCAAAACAAAGAGGAAGAATGTGGCTGGGAGAGCCAAGGAAACACGGCAAGACAGCGGAGCGGTGGAGGGGGCAATTCTGGCCTGGTCAGGTCCTAGCGGGGCCATTTGGGGCTTGCTGTTTACCCACTTTGAGTCCTCGTCACATCCTCTCGAAAATGGGGTAATAAAAGAGCCTCCTCGTGAGCATGGAAGGAGAAGAGGCTGCATGTAAGCACCTGCTGAAAGCCAGGCTCATTGGAAGAACGCCTAACCTTCCTTCTCAACCTGCTCCTCAACTTGCCTCCCCATGTTAGGAAACATCAGCTCCATCTTCCCAGATACTCAGGCCAAAAACCTTCGAGTCACCTTGGACTCTTCATATCACTTCCCAGACCCATTCTGTTGGCAAGTCCCGTTGGTTCCACCTTCAAAATACATCCAGAATCTAACTACTTCTCCCCACCCCTGCTGCTACTCGCCTGCTCCAAGTCACTCCACTCATTTCAGTTGCTCAGTCGTGTCCAACTCTTTGCGACCCCGTGGACTGCAGCACGCCAGGGTTCCCTGTCCATCACCAACTCCCGGAGCTTGCTCAAACTCATGTCCATTGAGCTGGTGACGCCACCCCACCATCTCGCCTTCTGTCGTTCCCTTCTCTTCCTGCCTTCAATCTTTCCCAGCATCAGGGTCTTTACCAATGAGTCAGTTCTTTGCATCAGGTGGCCAAAGTATTGACTCCAAGTCATTATCTCTTGCCATTAACAGTCTCACGACAGGTTTACCTGCCCTGTCTTTGCTGCCTGCTCTCAGGGCAGCCAGAGGGATTCTGCTAAATGTAAATCAGATCCTGTTTCTCTTCTCCTTGGTCCCTCCAGGGGCTCCCACCTCAGTCAGAGGAGAAGCTAAAAATCCAACCATGGCTTAAAACGCTTAGGTCATCTGCCTCTGGCTACCTCTCTGACCACATCTCTTGTCCCTCTCCCCTCTCTCTGTTCCAGCCACAGTGGACTCTGGGCTATTCCTGAATGCATCAAGCACTACCTCACTCAGGGCTTCTGCACATGCTCTTCGGCCAGATAGCTTATGGTGAGGCCCTCCCCACGGGCGGTGTGCTAGAGCCAGCCAGCACCAACGTGCAGGAAATGATTGGTAAATTTCTGTGAATATTGTGAACTGGTTCTTACACCATCAGGAGCTTGAAATCAGCATGGTGGGAATATTTACACCATGGGAAGTGGCAAATGCTACAAATCAGGACCTTAATTTCCAGACAGCCAACTTACCAGCACGCCACTGCACTGAGCACTTGATTTTAAATTAAAACTAAATTAAAAATACCAACTTTCCTTGCTGTATTACAAGCCTCCTTGCTTCCCCCCTCCCACACTTTATTTTTCTCCACAGCAGTTGACACTCTCTGTCATACTATATGTATTTTTCCTTGTGTTCCTGATATTGCCCATCTCTCTTCCACCAAAAACACAGCTCCATGAAAGCAAGGACTCGGTCAGTTGTTTTTGTTTGTTTGTTTCAATTTCTTTGGCTGCACCCGGTCTTAGCTGTGGCATGCAGGCTCTTTGATCTTCCTTGCAGCACGCGGGATCTTTTGGTTACAGCCCGTGAACTCTTAACTGCAGCATGTGGGATCTAGTTCCCTGACCAGGGACTGAACCCAGGCCCCCTGCACTGGGAGTGCAGAGTCTTAGCCACTGGGCCAACTTGGTCAGCTTTGCTCTCAGCTTCCTGCCAAGTGCCTGGAACAGTGGCTGCCTCATAGCAGGTGTTCAATTAACATGTGTTGAATAGATGATTGGCACCCATTGTTGTCATTATGGGAAATTGAAACATGGACACTATTTCAGACACTTGACCAGATTTGGAGCATGGGTGAAAGGCCAAAACAAATAAACAAAAAAACCAAGCCAGCTGTCCACAGCACTGGCCTAGGGAAGTCTCACTTCCCTCCCTGGACACCCATGCTCCTCTGGGCTTCCATCACAGACCACTGTTAGGAGCTGCTGTGATGCAGGAGGCAACAAGCTCAATCTTGGGGAAATTCACTCTTTGAGGAGCAACTCCCAGAACCAGAGCTGGAAGAGACACCCGGAGACCATCTAGTCCCTCTATCTGCTCTGCAGCAAGCCTCGATGCCAGTTCACTCTCAGTAGCAGAACCGACTGTTTGCCATCCTTTTGAAAATAGTGGCCGCAATGTCCATTCACAGCTGAAAGTCAATAAATTCTCCAAAGACTCTTTAAGACGGTTCAACCTCTCTTCCAATGCTGAATCCCTTCTACAACATCTTAGACAGGCTGTCATAAGTGGCCTCAATAGTTGGCAAGTTCACCTATGATTAAACCCAAATCAGCCAACTCAGAACCTCTACTGCCAATGCAGGGCCTGCCAGCGAGCAATTCAGGGCAAAAACAGTTTTTTCTTTTTTTCTTATGCTAACTCTTCTTACCAAACTGGTAGTGGATGCCTGGAGCACAGGGAACTATTTATTTCCGAAAGGAGTATGGTCAATATGAGGACACGTTAAATGCCATCCTATAATGCAAGGACCCATCTCCACAAACAGAACTGTCCAACGTCAAATCTTCATGGGGCCGAGGTTGAGCAACGTGCTTTTCCTTATTTTTCTTAATACTAACGACCAACTTGATTTACACTTCATTTTCATACTTTTGATGAAGGCCTGGATATAGGAGAGACTCCTCTTCCCTCTGAAATCTACTGTAGGACAACCAACAGCACCGTCCCAGTGGCCAGCGGTAACTACCCCTGAACTCCCACTTTGGGGAGACAACAGAGAAAGGTGGGGACCGTGGTGAACTGAGAACTCATCCATCTAAAAGAGGCAATCATTTCCCAGTTCCAGTCAATTGACGTCACGTGAAGATGTGGGAAAAGTGTCAACAGACCTTCTGATTTTTAAATGGAAGCCAGAAATCTGCATTTTTGTGTGCTATGTCCAGATTTTCAAATGTTGGCTCCATTTTCTACTTTGTTCTGCAGACCAAACAAAACGCCTTTTGGCTGCTGGCTTGCAACCTCTGTGTTGCATCGGATATTACTGCAGGGTCACTAAAGGCAACAGGAAAAAGGCAATAATGGAGTGGAGGCAACAATGAAGGGCAAAGCTCAGAGGAGGGTAAGAAACACAGGCTGATCATCAGAGGCCTAGAAACGTAAGCACAGCCTCCCCAGGGTCGCTCCAGCCACTCCAGGTGATACTGAGGCATTTTCATTTTTTCCTCAGAAGTCTACTGCAGCTCCCATGCTTGGCTGGAGCACCCCAATATTGAGCATTAATTTTGTACAAGACACCATGAAAAGAGATGACCCTCTCTGAAACACCCTTGTGCATTCACATGTTAAGTTGCTTCAGTCGTGTCTGACTCTTTGTGACCCTATGGACTGCAGCCTACCAGGCTCCTCTGTCCATGGGATTCTCCAGGCGAGAATATTGGAGTGGGTTGCCCTGTCCTCCTCCCTGGGACCTTTCTGACCCAGGGATCGAACCTGAGTCTCCTGCATTTCCTGCAATGCAGGCGGATTCTTTACTGCTGAGCCACCAGGGAAGCCCCTGAAACACCTTTACTTGAGATAAAAGATCGTCCTCTAGGTCTGCGGGAAAGAACATGTGGGAGGCAGAGCAGTAGCACATCTTAAAAGTGCCATCCTCATAGGAATGTTTGAGGAGATGATGTACACAAAGAGTGAAATTACACATTTCACAAGCGGCACTGTAGCTCAGCAGAAGAGGGGCAGTCAAGGCAAATCTAGAGAGGCATTACACTGCAATTTGAGGGTCCACAGGGAACCATCCACTCCTCACTTCCAGAAAACGTTGCTGAGTTCACCCACTCTAGCCCAAGTTCCAGAGGTGTCACGTGACAAAGGACAGAATCCTGCTGGACAAGGATGAGTTAAAAGATGGGTGCATCACCTACATCTGAGCTCTTGAACCTGAAGCCAGCTCGCCCCAGAATTTTACATTTTCCCAAGTCAATACATTTCCTTTTTACTTAAACCAGCTTGGAAGTAAGTTTTCTGTTACTTACATCCAGCGGAATCTTGATAGCTATGTGGACCCTTGGCTGGGATTTTGCTTAACTCCAGCTTTGGGGTTGAGAAGGCAGACCATAGAGTTGGTATTGTCAGCCTCGGCATTCCAGATCTTTAGGGCTCTGAGCCCCCCTCCCGACCCTCAGAACCCCCACCTCCAACTAATTACTCAATTTTCCAATCACTCTATGTGGAATCCTTCAAGGCCCCTTCCTTTTATCCCATTTCATGTCTGTAGCCACTGGAAACTATCACAACAGTCCTTACAATGTGAAAAACACAAGAAGTTCCTTGCCATTCTAAACAGTGGCTGACAACCATTTACAAAACCTGCAAACATTTCACCACTCCTAAATCAACCCCAGATGACAAAATAATAATCATCATGAAACTAATGGAAACCCGAAGGAGGACAGATTTGGACCATGTTTGCCGTTACCCATGATGAGGGGTGATCAGGAAGAAGTCCTGAGAAAGACATAAAAAATGAAGCAAACTGATTGCTCCTTGGAAGATATCTCAGCCCCCATCCCCAAGAGATTCAAGTCCTACTTTTTCCTGGAAACAATTTTTAGCATCTCTTGGCATCCTTCTGGTCAGGAATTGGTAAAAAAGAAAAGAGAGTATGCGAGAAAGGCTTGATGCCTTTTCACTGAAGTCAGACTCCCAAGGTCAACAGGGATGTTTGGAAGAGTGGGCTCAAACTGTGAGCACGCAGTTGCATGCCCGTGGTTCCTCAGGCTGATCTAAAAATCAGAACGTTTCTCACAAAGGTCCAGGTTTCGGTGTCTTTTGAAAAATCAGAACACATTGCAATATGGAGTCCTCATTTCTCCCAGTTAATTACCCAGCTCATTTCATTAACTTCTTACCTGTCTGGCCACTCTGGCTATCTGAACTTGCAATGACTGACTTCAGATTTAGGTCCTATGTACTTCTAAAAAGTCATTTAAAAATTATAATACTGTTGACTTCTGACACATCTAACTGACACAGAATGGCCCTCCTGGATGGGGCCCCTCCATCACAACTTCACCGCCTCCTGACCCCTGTTCAGTGGGCCTAGGCCACTGGCCTCCAGGCCATGCCCATCTCAAGATTTTTGCCTTTGCTAGTTTCTTCTTTCTAGAATACTCTTCCCCAGATATGGGCAGGGCTCCCTCACTCCAGCGGTGGTGTGCTCAGAGGCTGTGTGCTCAGGGAGCCCTCTCATTCCCGCCTCTCCGCCGCTATAGTTTCCATTAACCTTCTCTTGTTTTTTTTTTCCCCACAGAGGCATGACCGTCTGACATTCAGTGTACTGTACACATACAGGTTTTTATCTGTGGTCTTTCCCTACTTAAGTGTAGCTCCACGAGGGAGTAGATTTTGGTTGTTTCTATTCTCTACTGTATTCCGTGTCCAGGGTAGGTCCTGGAACACAGCTGGTGCTCAATACATAGTTATTGAATGAATGAATGAATGAAATTCCATTTTCTATATTCAAGAGGAAATGGAGGGGGGCTGAAGTGGAGGAGGAAGGCGGAAGACGGCAAACCCAGACAGTCTGCACACCTGGTCACTGGAAACTCGGCCGAGGCTTCTGGAGGAAAGGACATTTTCCAAGACAGACGAAAGGGAAGAAGAAGAAAAAAGGAATCACAGCCTACAGTTGTGTTTGAGTTTGCACAGGCAAGTGGGCAAGGGTTTTTGGAAGAGTTCTTCTCTGCCTCTGAGTCGAGCTCACGCCCAAAGTCCAGCTCTTCCTGGCGTGGCGGGGAGCGTCTCCCCGCTGCCAGATACTGGTCACGTGACAGTCAAGCCTGCTCCCCCACCCCTCACCGGGGGAGGCATGGGGTCCTGAAGCGCAGATTCTAATCCTGGAGGGCTCAAGAGTTCCAGGCTGCCTGCTGAGGAGTCCTCTCTGCAACTTCTCATTCGGGGAAAGTCAGTGTCTCTGATCTCATATGGAAAATCCTGAGCTGTTTTCCAGCTCGAGCCCTGCATCCCAGGCTCTTTCCCTTCTCCTTCCCTCCAGACTGTACCCCACTGCAACTGGGCCTCACTGGGAGAGACAATTTCTACAGTTACTTTCTCCCCATCAGGTAATAAACAGCACCAGACAATCAGTCACTGTGTATCAGATGCCCTTTGCTACTCAGATCATAGTTGTTAACTCTGATGATGTAGATTAATATTTGCTAACTCTGATGTTGTAGATTCATGATTCTCACTTCCTAAGTGAGGAAACTGTCACTGGAAGAAGTTAAGTAAACCCAAGGTCACAAAGATAGTATTAATAAGTCATAGACTTGTACAGACTGGCCCTTAACCCCTGTATTATGCTGCACCGGAGGCTAATAGAATACACCAACACATCCTTGTAAAATACTGAAAAATTACAGTTAGGACTGACAGTCCCT
Organism: Giraffa tippelskirchi; assembly: GCF_054371585.1. NCBI lineage: Eukaryota > Metazoa > Chordata > Mammalia > Artiodactyla > Giraffidae > Giraffa > Giraffa tippelskirchi. Next base: position 116,631,145 of record NC_137287.1, on the reverse strand, counting down.
TTGTTCCCCTCACAGGCCTGTCCCAATCTAATTAACTGTCCAGTAACATGAAGATCAAAGAGAAGGAAAATTTAATTTTTTCTATGGTGGCTAAAGAGGCAGGGAGTGCAGGGGTTATGAAGACAATCTCTAGAACCATCTGCATACAAAGCCTGGCTCTACTCCTTACTTGCTGTGTGACCTTGAACAAGCCACTTAACCTCTCTGCCTTACTGTCCTCCTCTAAAATGTGAATAGTAATAGACTTCCGTCATAGAATTGTTGTGAGGAAAAAGTGAGTTGATCCTTATAGTCGATCAGAACAGATCCTGGCACTGAGGTTATTTTAATTAGCATCATATTCATCCAAAGGGCAGCCATTCTTCTTTCGAAGATACAAGATACAGACTGAATGTGTCCAGACACGTGCTCTGAGATGACTTTACAAATGAGAAAACTCGTTTGTTTCATTGTATTCCCCTGAAAACTGAGTGCAGAATTCCAATTCTGGTTAGTAGAAAATTCTGTTATTTGAATCATTTGCTGTAAATACCTGGATGACACTTTTGCTATAATTACCTGGTGGACTTGATTTTTAAACCACTTTTGTCTTACATGGTTAAAAACATACGAAACCATTTTTCTGAAATGCCTGTTATTTTTCAAATGTATAATAACATAAAGACAGAACTCTAAAAAAAATATTCATGCATGTTTTAATGTGGAAACGGTACACCCTCCCCCCTCCCCCCGCCATTAAGAAGAAGACTGCCCTTCAGAGACCCGTAGATTTTTCCAGAATGTTGAAATCCCAAGACTGAAGCTACTTGAAGAATAGGAAGGAATATTCCCCAGGCAAGTAGCCGCCACTTTCTGTCTTTTCTTAGTACTTCTAGGGGTGGGTGCAAGTCCACTGTAAGAACCATCCCTCTCTGAACCTGCAGGCCATGTTCCCGTCCATCACTGTATTGAAGCTGTTTAACAAACCCAGCGTGAAGAGGTGAAGTTGCTCAGTTGTGTCTGACTCTTTGCAACCCCATGGACTACACAGTCCATGGAATTCTCCAGGCCAGAACACTGGAGTGGGTAGCTGAGGAGATGGCAAATGCCCCATGAACGGGTGAAGAGCCCAGGGCTCAGAGAGCCCAAGTCCCCTGCCCAATATCACACATCAGGTGGGTGGTGGATCTGGGAGTCCACCCCATGCCCTCCCCAAAGGCTGCCCAGCCTCCCTACTCCCCATCTCATGGCCCCACATCACTGCCAAGGTCTAAGAAGGAGGTCATGCTCTCCACTCTTTGGCAAGAAACCCCAGAGGTTTCTTACAAAATGTCACCTAGAAAAGGATGTCACAGTCCACTGCTGTTACTTTTCCCATGTGTTGTGAAAGGCCAAAGACAGGCTCAGTGAGGATGAAGGATGCTACTGAAAGGTAAGAGGAGGTTATCTTTGGTTATGGAGAGTGAGGCAGTTCGGTGAGACAGCACTGGGATGTGACCCTAGCAGCTGGGCTCTCAGGTCCCAGCTCTCACTGATACGCCACCACCTATAAAACCTGACAAAGACCAGAATTTAGACTAGCTTAGCTGGTAGAGCATATCAGATCTGGAATGTTCTGAGCGGGTACCATTCAAAGCTGGGGTTAGGAGGGGGCCAGGCGTCTTTGGCAGGATAAGGCAGCAGGAAAAAAATGAGAAATCTTTTGTTTTTCTTTTTCAATTCATTAAGGTTTGTTGGGGTGAGCAAGAACCTCATTTTTTTTTCTTCCCATGACTTCCCTTTCATTTTAACGGGAAACGTGCGAGCATTTCAAAGACGGCTCAATAGCAGCGTTGAAGTCTCAAGTTCAATCACAATGTCCCCATTGTGGCTGAGGGACTCCTTGGCCTTTAAGCTTGGGTTATAAAAATTTGGTCTGAGCCCAAAGTCTGGCTTTAATAGAATATTTTAATTTTGTTTAATGAATATTATTTTAAATCTGTTTGGCAGTTTTAAAATGTGTTCTTTTATTTTCAAATTAAAATTTACTAATGTTCAGTGCTTTCTGGGGGGTGGGAGGTGGGAGTAGGGCAAGGAGTGGGGGTGATAATAATACAAGCTTGCATTTATTGAGTGCTTACTATGTGCCAAACACCCTGCTACCCCTTTTAACCCTAAGGACCTCCTAATGTACAGCGACCCTTGCCTCCGCTGTTTGGGAAGTTGAGGGGGTCATCAGCCAACCTGAGCTGGCATAGTTAGTGAGTGGTGGACTTAAGGTTCAAGTCAGATCTGTCTGAGTTCGGGGTCTGCATTGTTAACCACTGCCCTACATTCTCTTGCTACTGAAAAAGGACTCCATTGACCAATAGCTTAAAGGCACATCATTGGCCCAGTATGTAATTCCCTATAACCTCAAGCGTAATGACAGCTGGCTTGAGCATAATAGTTGGCTTATTGAGCATTCAATATGGGCAGGCACTGTAGCAAAGCAAAGTGTTTTACATGTATTGCCTCATTTAAAGTCTCACAATGGCCTTTTGAAGCAGTTACTATTGCCATTATTATCATCATCTCCATTTTACAGAGGTTAAATTGAGACTAGGGTCATGCAAGTATGTAAATAACACATTTAAGCCTAAACAATGGTAATAATAATCACAATAATATAGTAGCCGACTTTGATGCAGCTCACACTGTTTGCCATGTGCTACTGCAACCACTTTGTATTTATTAGCTTGAGCTCCGTGACGTGTGTGCATATGCTGTCATGTCCAAATCTTTGTGACCCCACGGACCTACCAGGCTCCTCTGTCCATGGAATTTTCCAGGGAAGTATACTGGAGTGGGTTGCCATTTCAAACTCCAGGGGGTCTTCCTGACCCAGGGATCAAACATGTGTCTCTTGTGTCTCGTGCATTGGCAGGTGGATTCTGTATGACTGTGCCACCTGGGAAGCCCATATCTCCATGACAACCACCCTGAATTATAGGAGAAGAAACCAAGGCATGTACATGTTAGGTAACTTGCCCAACATTAAATAGTTGGTTAATGCTGAGCAAGGATTTGAACCCAAGCAGCCTGGCTCTTGGCTCCTGAATCTTAGAGATCCATGCGAATATCAATCCTGCTATCAGAGGTGCCAGATCGGGTCCTTTTTGCCTTTGGGTTGCCAGTAATTAGCCCAATGCCTAGAACACATCTCAATAAATAAAGCTGGATAAATGAGTGAAAGAATGAATGCATTTGTAACTTTCCCCATCACCATGCAACACACAAGGCATGTAAGACACACTCAGTAAATAGTATTAATAAAATCAGTGAAATGGTATATGTCATGTCCCAAGTGTGTGTTCTTCCTTGTCAACAAAATTTGTCTTGTCATATTGCAATAGCTCAAGGGTCAGCAAACACTCTATAAAAGCCCATGCAGTCTCTGTAGTAATTACTCAACTTTGCTAGCACAGAAGTGGCCATAGCCAATAGCTTAGACCAGCTAACTACAGTGATGCAGCCACCATTCCAACAGATTCCAATTCTAAACTTTAGTTATTCTATAAGGACAGGCTCAAGATTCTGTGAGAATCAGGTAATGTCGCTTATTTCTGAACCCAACTTTTATACCTGATCATCACTGAATATCCTCCAGGCAAAACAACTGGAGACTGACTTTGAAATCTAGTACTCCAAGGCAGACATGTACAGGAAACGTAGCTCTCATTACACCAGCATCGGGGGATGGGAGGTGGGAGAGCTGGGTATGCTAGTGGTTAGGAATCAAAACTAGGTTCAGTTCTGACTCTGATATAAGCCATGTAACTGTGGACGAATTACTTCTCCATGAGATTCAATTTCGCATGTGTAATATAGGGGTAATAATAATAGAACCTTCCACCTAAGGCTATTTGGAGTCAGAAATATAAGTGTTTGCTTAGCACACTGGCACATAGTAAGTATTCAGTAACCATGAGCCACTTGTAATTCCCAAACAAACCTTGTGTCTTTTTAAAAAACAAAACTAAAACCTAATTCTCTAAAAACCAGCACAAAGAAAGGACAGCAAAGCTGCAGGGAAAGACATTTCCAAATTAGTTTCCTACAGACACTTAGCAAGGCATTCTAGGGGTCCCAAGGTGTCCGAAAACTCTCTCCTCTCGATCAAACTACTAGCAAGCCCCCAACCTCCCTGCTTAGCCCCATCCGTCCAAAAGCCTGCTTCTGTGTCCTTTTATCATTGTCTTTCTTGTGGGTGTCACAGCAACGCTGGAGAAATTCGGAGCGTTTCAGACATTTGCTGAGTTTAAGACATTCTTTCTCCCCTCCCACCCCGCTCTTCGCTCCACACTCCAAAATTAAAGTCTCCGGGGAGCCTGGTCTCTTTAGCCAGGGGAGGACACCAGAAAGCCCCATCACAGACCTGGAGGTGAATAATCTTCTCGGCTCCATTCTTTTTCATGGCTGGATGAGGCCAAAACTTTGTTTACAACACAAGCGGCAAGTCACAACTTGTTATGCCACATGACACCCTCTAAGCAGCAAGTCACCGCTTCTCTCTACTGTACCAGTCGCACAAAAGGCCAGAGGGGCAGGAATCTGCCCGCTCGGCTTCTCTCCCCCTCCCCCTTCCCAACTAGGAAGAGCATTCAGACCTTTGCTGGGGAGACGTGTTTCTAGAACGCCATGAAACTCAAGTTCCCATTCTTGCACATAATACACACCCACAAAAGAAAACAATCTTCTTTGCAGTGAAACCCTTTCTGTGTCTCCTGCAAGGAGGTTTTCTCCCTGCGTGGAATTTCTATCAGCCCCAGGGTTGGTACCAAACTCAGGGATGCGGCAGAATTCTCTCCACCTCTCTCACCATCAACAAAGACTGAAAGGTCTGTACTTACATCTTGTACCCCACAGGCCAAAAATCACATACATGTTCCTAGAACAACAACAACAACAACAAAAATTGTTTTGGAAACTACTAATACCTTAACCGCAAAGTTACTACACGAAGGGGATGGGAGGCGAAGCAGTTGATCAGAAGGAACACAAGCCATTTTCGACCTCTGGCTTCCACATCGCCAAACACTATGAATGAAACATCAGCTTTGGAGGAAGGGGTGGCCCCGGAACCTGCTTTTTTGGTGGGGCCGTGGGAGGGAGAGATCCAAAGGAGATGGGAATTCCAGTCCTCCAATCTAGCTTCTCCCTGCAAGAACGTCTTCGGAATCCAAATCAAGATCTTCAACCGTAGAGTCAGAAACCCCCACTCCGAGCCCACTTGAACCAAACACGTCTAACAGGCAGGAATTTAGACTTGGCCGAGGTGAAGAGAACTGGTGGTTTTCGCCCTGTTTTGGTGACCTTCAAGGGCTTATTTATGCACTTCAAGCTCATGACCTAATACATGTTGGTTTGGCTTCTTTTCTCATAATAGCAGCCTGTAAAAAGCTTTTGAGAATTCCCCGTGTTTTCTTATTTTGGGTCAAGAAAATAAAATCGATATCTAAGTAACCTTAAAAAAAAAAAAAAAACTCAGCCTGCACAATTTAAAAATTTGGAATGTTTCCACTGGGACTGCAGATATCTCTGAAAGCCTCAAGATCATCAGAGTGAGACCTACATTTGCCATTTTTAAGGTGAGATATTTGGTAACAGTATCTGTGAGAATTAGCTAAGAGGGACTTTTTGACATAAGTCAAACAATGACATTTAAAACTCACGTTAAAGCAATTACCGTGTGGAATTTTTCCGTGTTTTTCCCATTTCTCAAACAGAAGTGTGTATGTTTTCAACATAGTTTCTTGCTGTAATTTTCTTTCTTGGCAAACCCACATCTTAACCATGAAACCCAAAGTATGCACGCTACAGAAACAATAATGGTTGAAACAGACTCGGCCGTCTCTGGCATGATTTTTCTTTACAAAATTAAAACGTCTTTTGGCTAATATACTGTACATTTCAGTTATGAAAGACCTTTCTTGGGAGATGAACAGAAAAGCAAGGGGAGTTGACAGATTCAGCTGATGCGGACAAAAGTAAGACAGTAGTCTAACCCCCCAGTTTCTCATTCTTCGGGGGAAAAAAAAATGTCGATTTTAACATTTTTTCCTTTAGTTAAATTCACAGAGAGCCAACAATTCTTCTCCAAATGATTATAAGTAGATAGGTGCAGATATGTTAAATCTGGGAATGCACAGATCTAAAAATCTAACTCTACTAGATCTTCAAAAGGAAACTAGAGGGGAAAAACCCAAACCATTGAAACCACATATGTTTTCATGCTATTGACACAATACTACGAATACTAAGAGACAAAATAATTTCTAGCCTCTTTCAAATCTTTGGTTCAAGTTTAAATATGTCTAAATAGGCATTATTAGGCAAAGACAGTTGGCACGTGCACATTCTCAAAACTGGTGAGAAGTAAACCTGTTTCCTTGGCTGCCTGTTCCTCTGAGCTCCTGCTGTAAATTTCTGCATATATCTGAGAGCAGAGGCAGCCTTTGCAAAAACGTATAAGTTGTCACTGCTGCACCCTAACTAGTATCATCAGATGGGCGATGACATGCAAGACGAAGTCCTGCTTTCTACAGACCTGGGTTTATGTGCAGAGACCCCTTCATCCATCCCTCTGGCTCCATCCCAAAATGGGGGCCCTCTCAGCCCTTGGCTGACCCTCAGGCTGCCTGTCCCAGATTCAGGCAACCGCCAAGCCTCCCTTAACCTTCAAAGTGGCAAAGATAAATCGCTCTGGTTACCTGACTCTCGGGACCACCTGTTCCAAATTATTCTTCGAACTCCAAATGTTTATATTCCAACCTCCAAACAACAACCCACCCATAGCGATCCAGCACCTTCCGGTAAACTGGATTTGGACAGCCTACCGTAACGTTTTTGGGCCTTGCCACTGCTGGTAAATTTATTGACTCTTTTTAGGAACTGAAATGCGTAGCATTCTAGTATTGAAAGAACAAATCAAATTAGCCCTTGTAAATAAACTTTTTTTTTCCTTTATAGACCATATACAACCTGCTAAATATCATGGCTCACCAAGGCCCAGATTTGTGTTTTCTAAACACTTAGTGTGATTTTTCTATCATTTAGGACAGTGGCAAAAAAACATCAGGGTACAATCAGAAAATCATTGTGCTCAGCGCATTTAAAATCATCCAAATTCAGCAACAACTCTTTTCAAAGGGAAACGAGAGCAGAAATACTCTCAGAGGCAAGGTTTTCATAGCCCAGTCAGCAGAAGGCTAAAGGCCTAGATTCTGGCCACACACCCTTCAGCGTTGTCAGACATTTGACTTGTGGCTCCGTTTTTTTTGTTAACAAAGTTGGGAAAATTAATAATAGTAACAATACCTAACTCAAAATGTTAGAGCCATCCTGAAAATACATGTCAAGAGTTGATTTCAGGCCTGGCATACAAACGCTCGGTTACTTTCATCATCACTATTAAATACAAGGACAGAATTTAAGCAGAGAGAAATGACAAAGGCATCGATAGCAAGTGAGCAAAAGAAAGGAAAAAAGCAGCCAAAAAAAAAAAAAAATTTAAAGCCTATGGCTTTCTTCGTCCTTTTCCCCTCCATCCACCAAGCCAGCACTCTTGTATTTTGAAATTGATTCTAAATCACACGCAGCAAAGAACTAGTTCTGGCCCCTCTGATTCATTTCCAGCAAGACAGTGGGTCTGAGACAGTCATTTCAAGTATTTGTCACCTGACTGGGGGGGGGGAGTTTATCCTCGGATTAGAAGAGGTGTTAGTTAAACACCATTAGGCCAGTTACGATCTTCAAATAGGAAAATGAAGCATTGTCTCTGGCGAATTCTCTGCTAATTGTTTCCCTACCAGAGCCTTCTTTTTGTTTTGTTTGTTTGGGACTGTTTGAACAGCCACAAACAGTAGGGGGACAAAAAGTGGGCCCTTTGGAAAGCTGTTATGATATAGGGGGTTGGGGGTCAGAGAGGAAGGTGGGGAGTGAGGGGGGCATTGTGGGGCGGGGAATGAGCGGATATGTGTGTTTTCTGTCAACAGGCCGTGTTTTCTCAGCTCTGGGGTTAATTCTCTGTAAAGGGATTCCTTTTGAGCGGAGTCCACCGACTCCTTTTTCAGAGCAGCTAGCTAGGAAAAGGAGTTTCCTTCCACCACAAAACTCAATCTTGGCAAGAGGCAGAAGGTTCAGCCTTCGGAGGTAACTGAATAACCAGCCACTTCATCTCCACAAACCAACTTTCCCCCCCAACCCCGCCCTGCAGATAAGGAGAACTACATCAGGAGAAAGAAGCAAAAAATCTTTAAGGGAAAAAGTTATCCTCTCCTGGAAGGAATTGACGTCAGGCCAAAGAACCCTGCATTTTATCTGTGCCTAGTGGAGAGAAAGCCTTCTGACCCAGTCCACACGAGCACGCGCGTGCACACACACACACACACACACACACACACACATTGCAACAGTCAACACTACACCTCAGACCTGTGGCCACTGCCTAATACTTATGGTTTTCCTTCTTCCCCAAGCATTTTTATGCTAAGGAGGCCTGTCCCCAAAGACAAAACTCAACCCCTGATGCAACCCAGCTCCTTGGAGAAGAGAAGGCGCTGTGTGTGGTGTGCTTGGATATGGAGGGCCAGGCAAAAAAAATCCAAACAAGATATTCCCACTTCCTTCATTTTTTCCTGACAGCCATGGGCTCTTTCTGCAGAGAGAGAGGCATCTGTCATGAGCTGCCGGGAACCCCACTTATGCAGCATAACGGCCTGCGATTTTATTATACAAGGAGTTTATTGCTGGCCTAATTAGTTTCAAACTGGGCATTCCAGCTGAGGACACCTAAAAAACATCTGGTGGAAGGAGTAAGAATGAGTCCTCGTTTTTTGGAGCTGGTTACAGTTGGCTTTCTGCATAACTCTGGTCTCCTGCGCCTGACACAAGTTATCTTTGGAAAAGTAACTGAAAAAATAAGGAAACGGTTTCTTCTTTGTGGGAAAGGAGTCATCTTGTCCTGGGGGAACCAAAAACATCTTAAAGTGGACGTGCCTGAATTGTGGATACTTTTCCCCAAGCTGCCCAGGGTCTCAGTAGCTCGCTCAACCTAATTCAAAATGTACTCAGCTGCACCACAAAGCTTTTTTTTTTTTTGGTCTTTTTTTTGTGTGTGTGGAGGACTGTTTTGCTCTCCCAACAGCAGCTAGCATTTTATTAATTTATCCTTCTGGAACAAGGCTTGCGATCTCTTACATGCAATTTAAAGCAGAAGTAATACCGTGTACTTGAAACAGCGTGTCTTGGGTGTTTTTGCCAAATGGTAATCCTATATAACAAGTCAACAAATCATATTTCTTTATGATGTGTTTAATATAACACAAAAGGCATGAAAAGAAGATTCTAGAACTCCAGGGCTGAAGACATCTGTTTTTCTAAATCTCAAAGTATTGGGATAATAACATTTTGTTGTATTGTCTTTAGCTATTTCATATTAGGAAAGATGTATGTGTTTATAGAATATTCTCATACATACAGTCACTACACTCAATAGGTGAGCTATTTTCAAGACAGGAAAAATGCTGAGACCTTTAAGGTAAAATAGTTTATCATATTGTGAACCTACAGTTACAAGACTGGAGCGACTAACTAGGTATGGGACACATGAAGTGCTTTTTTAAAAGGTCAGGTCCCTTCAGATCTAGCCGCATAGGTCGAAATTGCAAAATTTAAAATTTTCTCAAAAGGCAAGGAGATTTGGGATACAAACAGGAGTTTATGCTTAGTCTAAAGCAAGATTCATACTGTCAGCATTTGTTACATAAATTACTAATTAACTTTTCCTAGTCTGAGGGCGTCTAAACGCAAGGAAGTATAGTTTAAGGGGCTCAAAGTGATGGGGGGAGAAAGGTGGGGGAAAAAATGAACCTTTCTTGGATAAAGTTGCCTGAAGATTTTTTCACAATCATTATTTTAAAAAGGAGGTTCTCCTCTCGGCCCCCAACTCCCCTCCCCCGCCGCCCCCCAAAGGACCATAGGCTGGTAAAGCGGCTACTAGCTCAGACTCTAGGAGTAGAAATTTCACTCAAGCAGGAAAGGGCTCGCGAAATGAACAGATTCGGCTTGAAATACAATTGTCCGCTGGTTATAATTTCCTTTGGAAGGGAGCGCCCTAACTCAAACCTAATTCAGCACTCAGATTCTCACTTGATGTTTGTAAATCATTCTACTTCGCCTCTGCCTTGCCCACAACACCCAGCTCCGATGCTCACTCATTCCACTGCGCCCCGTAATTAAAAGGTACCTCCACCAGGGGTGATTTATACATAACTCAAGGTTATTTTTTAAAAAGTGATTCGAAAGATTACGTTGCATTTCGGGGGAAGAAAAGAAAAAAGGTATCCATAAAAGTCGCAGCATCAGTTTTGCTTTTTAAAGAGCAAGCGTGCATGCTGTCAACTCAGCCCCAGCGAAGCTTCGAAGCTTCGCTAAAGGGAAGTAGGAACCTTACATCGTCAAAGTGCTTCCCTTTCATGCGGCTGAGAATTTCGCGCATTGAAGATTTGGGGATGCGAAAGTTTTTCCCGGTCAAGCTTTCCTAACATTTCTTGAGTGTATAACCTATTAGTTTGGGGACAGGAGATAGATTTAAGAGTCATCACGGTCGTTTAATCCCCAGGCTGCTCCGCTAAAAAAAAAAAAAATCAACAACCCCGTTCCATTCTCCGCTTTGTCGCATTACAGCATTACAACAAACTCTCGCTTCCTTCTAAACATCTTTCTGATGTAAAGTTTTCTAAGTTTCAGCTCCAACTTCAGCTAGCGCCCGGACGCCGGTTCCGGTACAAAGCCCGGAGAGCTGGACCATAGCTGCCCGAGCGCAGATGGATTCTCTTTAAAGAAGACATACAGCTAGAAAAAGGTTCAGGGGGCCATTCCAGCCCCATCCCTGGGATTCCAGCCGTTTGCTCTGTTACCCCATTACCAGTGCCCGAGGGCGTGAGCTTGGCTCCCGGCTCCAGGCGCCTCTGGGTCCGATGAGGGGATCGCCGCTCATCGCGAACCACCGGGGTCATAAAACGAACCAAACGCTAAGGACCCGGGAGAATCTGAGCGCCATGCACTTGTCCCGCGCGGGAGTGCACACTTCAGGGTCGTGGCCTCCTGGGCGCAAGGGGAAACTGAGGCCCGGAGCCCCGGGACGGACTTTCCCGAGATCTGCGCTCTCTCCCCGCTGCCCTTGTGCCTGAGACACCCTGGGAGCTCCGGACGCCGCGACACTGCCGGTGCGCCCTCGAGGGCCCCGACAGCTGCGGAGGCCCCGGCTGGCCGAGTGAGAGAGAGAGGCTCCAGGCCAGGGGGTCCGGGTCAACACCAGCCCGGCGAATCCCCGCAGGCAGGCCCGGGCTGGGCGCCGCGGGCGGTACTCACCGCGCGCCGTGGAGAGGGCGCCCGGGCGCGGCGCGGTGCCGGCGGCCAGGCGGGCGCAGGTCGGACGCGGCCGGGCTGACTGCGGCGGGCACGTTGCTGCTTCTGCTGCCGCCGCTGCCTCCGCCTCCTGGGCTGCCGCGGCCGCTGCCTGAGCGGAGAGGACCGGCCCCTTCCCCTCCCTCGGCCGGGCCCTCCCTCTGCCCCCGCCCGGGTCCCCGCGCCGCGACGTGGGCGCGTGGGGGCGCCGAGGCGCGGCGCCGGGCTCCGCGGGCGCGCACACCCCCGGCGGCTGGACGCGGGGCGCCGGGCTCCGGCCCTGCAGCTGCCTTGGCGCTGCCCTCGGCGCCTGCAGCCCAGCCGGACGCGCTCGCTCCAGCCGGTCCTAGAGGAGGCGAGGTCTCAGCCTCCTCCCCACCCACTGACACCCACACCTCCTCCTTCGGCAACCCAGGCGCCCCCACCCCCCCCAGAAGAGAAAGACTGCTTGGAAGGGACCTCAAGAGTGACACTAAATTCACTCATTCAGCCACCTCTTCATTCATTCCACATCTGTGGAACATCTATGTGCCAGGTAAAACTCTTGGGAGATTCAGCTAGAACAAGTCAGACTAGTTTTGTGCCTTCCCGGAACTTAACTCTCGTACTGGGAGACAGACCATAAACAAACAATCAAGTAAAGAATCAAGACAATTTCAAGTAAGTTATAATTATTATAGAGAAGGCAATGGCACCCCACTCCAGTATTCTTGCCTGGAGAATCCCAGGGACGGCGGAACCTGGTGGGCTGCCATCTATGGGGTCGCACAGAGTCGGACACGACTGAAGTGACTTAGCAGCAGCAGCAGCAGCATAATTATTATGGCCGAGCGGGAAGTATGTGCTGGGGCAAGGGAACAGGAATCGTGGCTGGAGTAGCCAGGGAAGACCTCCCTGAGGAGGTGACGTCTGTATGATGAGAAAATGCCATTTCTGATGATATCTGTGGGAGGAGAGTTCAAGGATTACCTTTGACCCGTTTTACACGTAGGAGAAACTGAGGTCCCAAGAACGTAACTGGCTTACCTAAAGTCTGGTATAATGCCCTCCACACATACCCTTAAATGAAGGCACCCCACTTCATCCTCTCCTCTTTCAGTCTTCCCCACAATAAACTGTCGTGAACAGAGCCTATACAGCATTTTTCTTTCTCTCACCCACTTTCTAATGTTCAGGAAGCCCCTTTATAAGCACCCAGGCTGCTTCAGCCTGAAAACAATGTCAACCACTGCCATTTGTTAAGCTCAAGCAATCATATTTTTCTGGGATCAGGATGCCCAGATAAATGTGAATTATAGAAAAACAGAAATAACTTTTAGTATAAGTATGTCCTCTGCAATAGGTGACACATACTTTTACTAAAAATGTATTCACTTTACTCTGAAATTTCAATTTAACTGGATGTCCTATATTTTTATTTGCTACATCTGGCCTCCCTACATCCATCCAGTTTGCAGGACATTTCCTTGTCTCCTCTGATCCCCCAAAGAGACCAGAAGGTAGATGCTGCTAGCATGCCTATTCTTTAAATTTTTTTTATTCTTTATTTTTAATTTGGCTGCCCTGGGTCTTAGTTGTGACACAAAGCATCTTCAATCTTCGTTGCAGCATGTGGGATCTAGTTCTCTGATCAGGGATGGTACTGGGGCCCCCTGCATTGAGACCTCGGAGACTTAACCACTGAACCCACCAAGGAAGCCCCTAGGATGCCTGTTTTACAAATGATCATCTAAGCTCAAAGAGAAGGCAGAAAATGTCTGAGTCAGGGTTGAAGTTCAGACCAAGCTGACTTCAAAGCACTTGCTCTAAAGATATAATATAGAGCCTGTAACTCCACCTGTGGGGTTACTGGGAAGACAGTGAAACTTAAGCTCCTGAGTCCCTTACTTGTTATGCCTCTTTGTAAGGCCCTGAGAGGGACCTAGGAATGTATTCATGGGTCACCTGTTCATGTGAAATTTATGAAAGTTATTTGCTTTTGATAGTTAGTGGCAAGTGGCAGAGCCCACCATCTCTCTCCAATCTGATTCCCCCTGGAGCACTTGACCGTGAGTAAGGTGTATGGGAGTAGCCACTGGCATTTCGGAGATCCAGCGGAGGGGAAGAGGAGTTGGGAATTTGTGATGGTGGTGGTATTCTTCAGCTTCATAAAATATGCCTTTTTTGTGATTTTTTAAAAATATAATTTATTTTATTTTTGGCTGTGCTGGTCCTTTGCTGCTACACAGACTTTTCTCTAGTTGTGGCGAGCAGGGGTTACTCTCTAGTTGAGGTGTGTGCAGGCTTCTCAGTGTGGTGGCTTCTCCTGTTGCAGACCATGGTCTCCAGGCCGTGCAGACTTCAGGAGTTGTGGCACGTGGGCTCAGGAGTTGTGGCTCCCGGGCTCTAGAGCACAGGCTCAATAGTTGTGGCACACAGGTTTAGTTCCTCTGCAGCATGTGGGATCCTCCCAGATCAGGGATCGAACCCATGTCTCCTTCATTGGCAGGTGGATGCTTTACCACTGAGCCACCAGGGAAGCCCCTGTTTTGATTTCTTAATTCAAAGAAGTTTCATACCTAATTTCAGGCTCATAATTTCATATTCTTTTTCTTAAGTAAGGCCCTCAAGTTGTATAAGCAGCAGGCCCTGCTCTACCAGGAGCCACCTCTGGTCAAAACTTACTCCATCCCTTTTCTGCTCGCCAAAGTTCAGGCATGCAAATCTATTAATATTCAGTGAACACGGTTATTCTCCTTCAGTGACAGGGCTGAGGTTAGATCTGCTGTTCCTGGATGAAGTTAACTCTTCTGCTTTCTAGCTGCAGGACGTATATATGTACTTGTCCTTGACATTCTCATGTCTAAAATGGAGATGGTAACTTAGTTGCTAAGTCGTGTCCGAGTCTTTGTGACCCCATGGACTGTAGCCCATCAGCTGCTCTATGCAGGGGATTTTCTAGGCAAGAATACTGGAGTGCGTTGCTATTTCCTTCTCCAGGGGATCTTCCCCACCCAGAGATCAAACCTGGGTCTCCTACATTGCAGGCAGATTCTTTACCAAATTAGCCATCAGGGAAGCCCTGGAGAGAACAGTACCCATCTCACGTTATTATTGGGATGATTCACTGAGATCATGTTCCTGAAACTGTGACTGTAGTTGGGCACGAGCATTGTTCTACATATATTGATATTACTGTACAAACTTCGCTTCCCATAGCATCTTTGCAAAAAGTTCTAAGTCGTTATAGACTGAGCATCTTAAAGCTCTCCCTCTCCAGATGTGTTTAATTTATCTGGGTCCACAAGCCTTCATAAATGTTGTTTAATTTATTTTTTAAAGATAGTTATTTATTTGGCTGCATTGGGTCTTAGTTGCATTATGTGGGATCTTTCTTTGTGGATTCTCTAGCTGTGGTGCTTGGGCTCCGCAGTTGCATGTGGGATCTTAGTTTCCAACCAGGGATCAGACCCACGTCCCCTGCATTGCAAGGCAGAATCTTAATCACTGGACCACCAGGGAAGTCCCAGAATGTTGTTTAAATAGTGGCAGTAAGCAGACTTTTTTTTTCTAAAGTAAAAAAATGGAGTAGACTGGAATAGAAAATATCAAGTGAACTGCATTCAGAGTAAGATTGTGTGTGTGTGTGTGTGTGTGTGTGTGTGTACTGGGTCAGGATGTGAAATGTGTTCCTTCTTGCAAATGGTGGGCAAAATGGTGATGAACACTTATTAACCAAGAGTACTCAATGGAATACAAAGGGTTAATCTATTCCTACCCGCCTTCACCTTCTGAACTCCTTCACTAGAATCTGGCCTATTATCTCATAAATCGCAGCCACACCCTATGGCCCCCACAGAGAGAAACAGGAGGCAGGTGCTTATTAATTTTATTTTTTTCCTTCTCTTAGGGCAGTGGTTCTCAACCCTGGCTTGCACATTAGAATCTCCAGGGGAGCTTTTAGAAATCCCCATGCTGAGGCCCCACCCTAGACCAATTAAACCAGATTCTCTGGGGGAGGGACTGAGGCATCAGATTATATATATGATTCTAGTGTGCAGCTGAGGGTGAGTCCCCATGTTTGGGAGAAAAAAGACTTGACCGCAGATGCACAGCAGATGAGATGGAAACTCAGATAAGATTTAAGGCACCCATATCTTACTCAAGATCACTTAAAATCCAGCCCCCTTCCTATGCAAGAGCACTTCCTTCCTGTCCCTCTTTCCCTTGATTTCTTCTTGATAACTATTTGTCCTCATTTTATAATGACCAGAAAAATAATCCCAGACAAAATCTGAAAATGCTAAACCATAACACAGATTCTTAGGAGTGTAGACCGCAGGCATGCCTAACCTGGAGTAAAGTATTTTTTCCCCTAAAATCTTCCAAGTGTAAATGTCCTCTGAAGCCAGAAGACCAGCTCAACTTTGAAAACGACAAACTTCACAAGGCTTTCAACTTGTATATACATATCCTACAAACACACATGTGTACTCACCATGCCAAATCATGCCTTATTCTAATCACATTCCTTTCCCATCTGTAAAAATCTCCTCTACAGGAAAAGTATCCTTTTTTTGTTTTAATGCATTCATTTGAACCTTGACTTTTTCCAAAAAGGATTTGAGGTTGCATGCAAAAACATATATGTGGCAGTAGAATGAGAAAACAAGAAAAGCAGGTGAAGGGGAAACGTGGAGAGCGAAAGAAAAGACACTCAAGGGTGAGATTTGCATAAATATGTAGGCTAGGAGGTTCTGAGCACTTATTATTGGTGGACTGAGAATTAGATGCTGAGCTTCCTGGCAGTCAATGCAAAGAGGAAAATGCGATGAATTACATGAGTGGCTTTCAAACTTTCTTGAATTCAAAAGTAAGCATATTGTGCTTGCTCTGGTAGCACATATACTAAAATTGGAATGATACAGAGATTAGCATGGCCCCTGGGCAAAGATGATGTGCAAATTTGTGAAGCATTTCATGTTTTTAACATGAATTAAAAAGAAAAAAAAAGCAAGCATGGTGATCAGTGGTTAGGACTCCTTGCTTTTGCTGCTGAGGGCACGGGGTTTAGTCCCTGATTGGGGATTTAGGTTCCTACAAGCCACACAAGCATACATAGACTCTCCATATGGAAAACAGAGGTGAAAAGTCCCAGCCACATGCCTTGCACCTTTCTCCTGTGGGTACTTGTAAAGGGTCTTGAAGGAGCACCCAGAGCTCTGCAGAGTCAAGATCGGAAGCCATGGATTTCAAAGTGCTTCGCTGGGTTCATGATCCTCAGAGCCTGTAAGATAGAAACTAACAGAACTACTTGAACAAATCAGAACCCTTTCTGATACTGGTACAGGAGAGAGTGGAACTTCTCAGAGTGAAATGGGCACTATTCGTAATAAAGCAAGTTTGGGATTAGCAGATGCAAACTAGTGTATGCAGGATGAATAGACAAGGTCCTACTGTGTAGCACAAGGAACTACATTCACTGTCCTGTAATAAACCATAGTGGAAAAGAATATGAAAAAGAATATATATAACTGAATCACTCTGCTGTACACTAGAAACTGGCACAACATTGTAAATGAACTATGTTTCAATTTTTAAAAAACAAAAGCAAAACATCAGGACTTCCCTGGTGGGTCCAGTGGTTAAGACTCCACCCTGCCAATGCAGGGGGCCCAGGTTTGATCCCTGGCCGCGGAATTAAGATCCCACATGCTATGCAGAGTGGCCAAAAGATTTTTAAAAATCAAATCAATTATAGCATAAACCAGGATTATTCCAGGCAAACTGGGACAGATGGCCACCCTGCCTAGACAGGACGACTTGGATATGTCCTGAGGACAAAGACATGTGAAGCTCAACCAAGTGATCACACAAGAGGCGACGACAGCTTCCATCAGTCGACCAGGGGCTGCGAGCGATCCTCCTTGAAATTACAAAATCATTAATCTAACGCTGCCTGATGTGGGTTGGGGCATTCCATCCACATCTCTGACAAGACTCCAGTCAGCATTCTGGACCAGATCTATGGTTGTTATGCAATATCATAATGCTGAAAAAGGGTGCCCCGTCCTGGGTGGGCTGACATGCTGGGTTCCTACAAGCACATCAAGAGTATTTTCCCTGAAAGTCTGCAGTTCCTTATCTCTCACTCTGCTGGAATCTCTAGAATATCTGCCAGGGACCTCCTTGGCAGTCTGCTGAAGTCTAAGGACATTTACTAAGAAAACTGCTTGTATATATACAAAAATGCATATAATGCATATAGGGTGCTAGAAAACTGAATGCTGATAAGAAACGATTTCTTATTTCTTACTGATAAGAAAAAGGCTGCCTCACACTGTTCACAAAAATTAACCCAGGATGGAAAAAAAAATTAACTCAAAGTGGATTAGAGCCCTAAAAGGAAAGCCTAGAACCGTAAATCTTCCAGAAGACAACACAGGGAGAAAATCATTGCAACTCTGATGTGGGCAAACATTTCTTAGAACATTGAAAGTACCAACCATGAACATCAGTAAACTGAGCTACATCAAAGTATAAAACGTTTTGTTCTTCAAAAGACAAAACTGAGAAAATGAAGAGCAAGCTATAGACTGGAAGAAATATAATACTTCTGTCAGACAGACATAAAAATATAAGGGAAATATATGAAGAACTTGAACAACTCAACAACTCAATAACTTTTCCAAAACAATTTAAAAAATGGGTACAACTTCTGAACCAACACTTTAGAGAAGAAAATACATGAATAGCCAATAGGCATAAAAATAGATGCTCAACATTATCAATCATCATGGAAACATAAATTAAAAAATATAATGAAACACCACTATGTATTCATTAGGTTGGCTAAAATTAAAAAGACTGACTATACCAAGTGCTGACGAGGATATGGAGCAGCTAAAGTCTTATACATGGCTGGTGGGAATGTAAAGTGGTGCAACCACTTTGGAAAACTGTTTGGCAGTTTCTCAAAAAGTTAAACATCTCCCAATCATGTGACCCAGCCATCTAACACCCAAGAGAAAGGAAAAGACAAATCCACACAAAGATTTGTATATGAATGTTGACAGCAAGTTTATTTGTAACTGCTAAGAACTGGAAACAGTGACACTATTCATTAGCAGGTAAATTTTAATAAACAGACTGTGGTATATCCATGCAGTGGACTACCACTCAGTACACATACAACATAGATGAATATCAAAATCATTATGCTGAAGGAAAGTGCCAGACCCTCAATCACTCCATAAAGACTCAAAGCATAAGTCCAATTATATAGAATTCTCAAAAAGGCAAACTAATATACAGTGACAAAAAGCAAAGCAATGATCACATGTGGATGGGTGTGGAAGGAAGGATGGATTACACAAGAGCTCAAAGAAACTGTCGGGATGTGATGGGAAAGTCCAGTGTTGGGGGAGTTCCTTGGCAGCCCAGTGGTTAAGACTCCGCACTCCGAATGCAGGGGGACGAGTTCAGTCCCTCGTCAGGGACCTAAGATCCTGCATGCCACGTGGCAAACAAACCAAAAAAGAAAAGTCCAGATTGTGGATTGTGTTGATGGCTTCACAGTATATCTCTATCTATATATCTATACATCAAAAATGATAAAATTATAATTTATTACAAAATAAATTATTACAAAATAATTTTATCAAAAATGATAAAATTAAACCCTTAAAATGTTCCCAAAGAGGTGACATGGTAAAGTGGTAAAGTATCCATCTGCCCATGCAGGGGACGCATGAGACTTGGGTTCGATCCCTGGGTCTGGAAGATCCCCTGAAGGAGGAAATGGCAACCCACTCCAGTATTCTTGCCTGGAAAATTCCATGAACAGAGGAGCCTGGCAGTCTACAGTCCCATGGGGTCACAAAGAGTTGGACACTACTGAGCCACTGAGCACATACCTCCACAAAAATATTAAAATATTGTGACACAGTCATGTGAATTCCTTTACTGATACATTAATAAAGGAGAAGGCCTTTAACTTTCATAATTTTGAAGTAATGCTGAATATAAAAGATATTTTAAGATGTTTGCAACAGCCATAATGTGATATGAAAACACTCGTGATTTCTGTTGGTAACAGAGTTAAGGTCCTATTCATCTGTTATGGTTTGTTGCCACGTTCACTTTTGGAGAGAATGTTAATTTTCAGTTAGAGGTTGGTGAAAACAAATATACTTTTTTTAACATCCAAGTTTACAGACCCCCCTGAATTCTGCCATGCACCCCAAGTTAAGAAGTCTAGTTGGAAACAATCTCAGCTACTTGAGGGGAATAATCGCCCTGGAAGGTAAGCATCTTTAAACTCCAGGAACAGTTCAGTTCAGTTCAGTTGCTCAGTCATGTCCAACTCTGTGACCCCATCGACTGCAGCACGCCAGGCCTCCCTGTCCATCACCAACTCCTGGAGTTTACTCAAACTCATGTCCATTGAGTCGGTGATGCCATCCAACCATCTTATCGTCTGTCGTCCCCTTCTCCTCCTGCCCTCAATCTTTCCCAGCATCAGGGTCTTTTCCAATGAATCGGTTCTTCGCATCAGGTGGCCAAAGTATTGGAATTTCAGCTTCAACATCAGCCCTTCCAATGAATATTCAGGACTGATTTCCTTTAGGATGGACTGGTTGGATCTCCTTGCAGTCCAAGGGACTCTCAAGAGTCTTCTCCAACAACACAGTTCAAAAGCATCAATTCTTCGGCGCTCAGCTTTCTTTATAGTCCAACTCTCACATCCATACATGACTATTGGAAAAACCATAGCTTTGACTAAATGGGCCTTTACTGGCAAAGTAATGTCTCTGCTTTTTAATATGCTATCTAGGTTGGTCATAACTTTTCTTCCAAGGAGCAAACGTCTTTTAATTTCATGGCTGCAGTCACCATCTGCAGTGATTTTGGAGCCCCCCAAAATAAAGTCAGCCACTGTTTCCACTGTTTCCCCATCTATTTGCCATGAACTGATGGGATCAGATGCCATGATCTTAGTCTTTTGAATGTTGAGTTTTAAGCCAACTTTGTCCCTCTCCTGTTTCACTTTCATCAAGAGGCTCTTTAGTTCTTCATCTTTAAACTCCAGGAACATTTAGAGTGAATTATAGAAATAGCTGAAATGGGAAAGCAGTTTTATCAGAAAGCATATTTTAACCGAGATAAGATTCAGAAATAAATGTGGAAATACTCAACGAAGTCAAAATCATCGTATTAATATTTTTTGTTAAGAAGGAAACTGTTCATATTTAACAGTTTACATACTTTAAGAGACTAATGTTTAAGCGACTTGGACCCATCAGAGTAGGATGTTGGTCAGACTTGTTAATTATCATTTTTAATGTAATTGAAGCTCTGCTTAAATGTGCAATTTGTAAGTCAAAGTCGTACTAAGTTTATCTGTAATCATTTAGAACACTTAAGAGAATTTAAGGTTTACTATATAAGTGTGATCTGTTAGATTTATAAAAACTGATTGAGGACTTCTCTGGTGGTCCAGTGTTTAAGAATCTGCCTGCCAACGCTGGGGAGGTTTGATCTCTGATCTGGGAAGATCCCACAGGCCGCGGTACAACAAAGCCCGTGTGCCACAGCTGCTGAGCCCGGGCTCTAGAGCCCTTGCTCTGCAACAAGAGAAGCCACTGCAATGAGAAGTCTGCACACAGCAATGAAGAATAGCCCCTGCTCCCTGAAACTAGAGAAAACCTGCACGCAGCAACGAAGACCAAGCACAGCCATAAATAAAGAAATAATAAAATAGAGTCACTCTCTCTTTAAAAAAAAAAGAATGGATTGAGAAGTAGAAATATCGAACAGTTAAAGTACTTGCAAAGAAAATCCAGGATATCAAATTTAGAAATGCAATTTCAAGTGTTTTAAGGCATTTAATTAGTTACGTTTTAAGTGGGACCAAATATTAATCCATGACTTCCTTAAAAACACTGGCTGAATTTTGTTATTTTGTTCTTAGAGCAATAGATTTGAAAAAGGAAACTTAAAAACCCAAGGGGGAGAAACTAGGTTTGGTAAGTTGTAACTTTAGTAATTCAAAATTATTTCCTAGAATTTGTGTACAGCTTATTCTGTACAAAAAAACCCACTCAAACACATGGATGGCATATGGATGACTGAAAATGGAATGAGCCGTAGGAAATCCAGGATCCTGCTCTCATCTCATGTTTAGTTTTGACCTAAGTGTCCCCCTGTCCCTTTATTTGGGCCTCTGCCATGAAGGAATTAGCCACAAACACAAGAAAATTCTTTTTAGTGACCTAAGGAGAGGAAAGGTCATTCGTTACACTCGGATTAGGAAAAAATTTAAAATACTCAACCACTTAATTTTTCAAAACAGTGGAATCTAAACAAAAGCTATACTGGTGAACAAATGCAGGTTCATTGCCAAAACCCCAGTTGGTTTGGACAACATTTCTTCCTGGTTCCTTCAACGGAGCTGAATCCCTTGGCCTTCCCTCTCCAACAGTGTAGAACAGTCTCAAGGGGAATAAAATAGTTGTACTATAAGCATTTTTAACAATCTACAACAGTGATGGCAATTAAATACCCATATACAAAATATGCTCCTTGTAGGATTACTGGGAAGATCAAGTAAAATAATATTTTTATAATCCCCCAATTGGAATCTTCTTTTACCAGATAATTTTCTTTTAGAATTTAATAATTGCATTGTTTTGGCTGTTGTGACAGAAAGACATTTCCCCAAAGTGGCTTTTATTCAATACGCTTCTCTTTTTCTTGCTTAAAAGTCTGGGTAGGCAGTGGATGGCTGGTGTGATAGCTCCACAGTCATGGGACCCAGGGTCCTTCTGTTTTTTTTGCGCTGACATCGACAAGTGGTTTCCATTTTATAGTCCAAGATGGCTGCTCTAGTGCCAGTAATCACATCTGCATTCCAGACAGCAGGAAGAGGGGAAAGAGCTGTAGGGCTCATTCTTTCCTCCTAAAGGATCTGCCCAGAAGTTGAACACATCACCTCCTTCACATTCTATTGACCAGAATTTAATGATATAACTACGTATAGCTGCAAGGAAGTTTGGAAAATTTGGATTTTATTTTTATTTAGGCAGATAGATAGTGCTGAGCTAAATACAGTTGGCCTTTGAATAATGTGAGGGTTAGGCATGCTGACCTAGCAGCAGTCAAAAATCCAAGTATAACTTTACAGTGGGTTGTCCGTATCTGTAGATTCAATCAACCAGATTGTATGGTACTGTAGTATGCTATTTACTGAAAAAAATTCGTGTGTAAGGGGACCCATTGCAGTTCAAACCCATGTTGTTCAAGGGTCAGTTGTATTCTATTACTGAGGTAGGAAGACAGATCCTGAGTGACAGCAATCAGTCTCTGCCACATTCAGCACTTGACTATAGGTTATTGAGTTGCTTGTGCATGATTTCTCTTGTGTAATATCCCCTGTAAGTTCAAATTGGTGTGACCACTTAAGAGAAAAATTTGGAGATATTAATTAAAATGTAAAGAGTAACCCAAGAATTCTATAATCTGTCTCCTCACTAGAGACACAGGTTAAAGTAGTCTACAGTGAGCATGCACAAAAAAATTTCATCGAACCTTGTTTACAAGAGTAAGCAGATGGAAGCAAAAGGCACCTGAAGAGAAATGGCTAAGTGCCCTGGTGTATCCATATTTGACAGTACACGTCTAAACCCATGGCTGATTCATGTCAATGTATGGCAAAAACTACTACAATATTGTAAAGTAATTAGCCCCCAACTAAAATAAATAAATTTATTAAAAAAAAAAAAAGAAAAGGTGAATCTATATGTATGAGAAATGTAATTTATGGGATGTCATTAATAATATGAGTGACAGTATTTATGTATGATAAAAAGAATAAACAAAAGATAAACTGACAAAACTTTAGGTAGACTTACCAAGAAAGCACGCCAGGCTCCTCTGTGCATGGAATTCTCCAGGCAAGAATACTGGAATGGGTAGAAAAGGCTCAAATAAATAAAATCAGTAATGAAAAATGTTACAACTGATACCCCAGAAACACAAAAGATAACAGGAGACTACTATGAACAATTACATGCCAACACATTGGACAACCTAGAAGAAATGGATAAATTCCTAGAAGCATACAACCTACTGAGACTGAATCATGATGAAATGGAAAATCTGAACAGACTGATTGGATCAGTAATCAAAAACCTCTGAACAAACAAAAGTTGAGGACCAGATGGTGAATTCTACTAAACAGTCAAAGAAGAATTAACACCAATCCTTCTCAAACTCTTCCAGAAGAGGAGAGAACTTGCCCAAATACATTTTAAGAGTCCAGAATTACCCTGATGACAAAACCAGACAAGGATGGTACAAAAAAAGAAAAAGAAAATTACAGGCCAATATTCCTGATAAACTTAGTTGCAAAATCTTTAACAAAATATTAGCAAATTGAATTCGACAATACATTAAAAGCATCATACACCATGATCAAGTGGGATTTAGTCCAGGGATCCAAGAATGGTTTAACATCCACAAATCAGTCAATGTGATACACCACATTAACAAAATCAAGGATAAAAATCATATGATCACTCAGTAGATGCAGAAAAAGCATTTGTCAAAATTCAACATCCATTTATAAAAAGAAAACTCTCAACAATGTGGATATAGAGGAAATGTAATGATGTAATATGATAAAGGCCATATATGATAAGCCCACAGCTAGCATCAAACTCAGTGGTGAAAAGGTGAAAGCTATCTCTCTAAAATCAGGAACAAGACAAGGATGCCCACTCTTGCCACTTTTATCTGACAGTACTGGAGGTCATTGCTATTGTTGTTTAATCACTAAATCATGTCTGACTCTTTTGTGACCCCATGGACTGTAGCCTGCCAGGTTCCTCTGTCCATGGGATTTCCCAGGCAAGAATACTGGAGTGGCTTACCATTTCCTTCTCCAGGAGTTCTTCCAGACCCAGGGATCAAACCCGCGTCTCCTGTTAGCTGGCAGATTCTTTACCACAGAGCCACCAGGGAAGCCCATTGGAGGTCATAGCCAAAGCAATTAGGCATAGATCAATAGAACAGATAGAAAGCCCAGAAATAAATCCATGGATATATGATCGATTAATTTACAACAAAGGAGCCAAGAATATACAATGGGGAAAGGATAGTCTCTTTAATAAAATACTGTTGGGAAAACTGGACAGCCACATATAAAAGAATGAAACTGGACCCCTACTGAAATGGCAACATACTGAATGGAAGAAAAATAATTGTAAATCATGTCTCTGATAAGGTGCTAATAACCAAAATATATAAAGAACACACACATACATACAACTCAATAGCAAAAAATCAAACAATTTGATTAAAAAATGGGCAGAAGATTGGAATAGCCATTTTTCCAAAGAAGATATCAGATGGCCAGCAGCACATGAAAGAATGCTCAACATCACTCATCATCAGGGAGATGCACATCAAAACCAAATGGGATATCACCTCATACTTGTTAGAATGGCTATTATCAAAATGATAAGTAATAACAGGTGTTGGCAAGGGTGTGAATAAAAGGGAACTCTTGTGCACTCTTAGTGTAAATGATGTAAACTGGTGCAAACACTATGGAAAACAGTATGTTGGGTCCTTAAAAAATTAAAAAAAAAACAATAGAACTGCAAGATGATCCAGCAATTAACTAAATTGTAAAATGGTCATTTTAGAAAAAGAAATTATTTTAGGGTAAAATAATCTATTCAAATCACATAGTACAGACTTAGTACATAACACAAGGCTAGCTATCCTTATTCTGTTTTTAGATATGTGATTTTTGGATAAAATCCACTTCTCAAGAGGTAGGATTCCTGGTTTTATCACTGCGTGCTGTGTGTCTGCCCCCATTTCTGATTTCCAGGGCTCCTCTGTAAAATGAAGGGGTTGGACTACAGTCTTTCTCAGCATTAAAGTTTTTTTGACTTGGAAGATTTGCAAAAGTCCTCGCAAATCAATTCTATTAGTTTTCTATTGCTGTACAGCCCCAATTATCACAAACTACGTGGCTTAAAACAACATACACTTACTAGCTCAGTTTTGTGGGTCAGGAGTCCAGGCTCAGTTTCACTGAGTCCTCCACACGTCTCACCGGGCCACAGTTAGGGTCTAGCAGGCTGAGTTTTCACCCTCAGGCTTAACGACTTGGGAAAGGACTTAGTCCCAACCTCCTTCAAGCTGGCGGCCCGGTTCATTTCCTTGTGGCTGCATGACTGAGGCCCCAGTTCTATAAAGGCCATCAGCTAGAGGCCACCGTCAGACCCCAGAGGCCGCCTGCAGTTTCCTGCCACGTGGTCCTCATCATAAGGGGTTCAGTTCACCATGGAGAGATCACACCCATCCTACAGAGTTCATGAGACAGGTTGAGACCCAGGACCTGGGACTCTGCTGCAGTGCCTGCACCTGGACAAACCTCTCCTCCAGCAACAGAATACAAAGAAACTAAAGGGGCTAAAAGTAACCACACCTCTGTCCACTGGGGCAAATTATGGACAACAAGATACACAAAGGCCAGCAACCAACCCCCTCTTCTGAGATGCAAGAAGCAAAAGCAGGGTCTCCGGGAGAAATATCAATAACCTCAGATATGCAGATGACACCACTCTTATGGCAGAAAGTGAAGAAGAACTAAAGAGCCTCTTGATGAAAGTGAAAGAGGAGAGTGAAAAAGTTGGCTTAAAGCTCAACATTCAGAAACTAAGATCATGGCATCTGGTCCCATCACTTCACGGGAAATAGATGGGGAAACAGTGTCAGACTTTATTTTTTTGGGCTCCAAAATCACTGCTGATGGTGATTGCAGCCATGAAATTAAAAGATGCTTACTTCTTGGAAGGAAGGTTATGACCAACCTGGATAGCATATTTAAAAGCAGAGACATTACTTTGCCAACAAAGGTCCGTCTAGTCAAGGCTATGGTTTTTCCGGTGGTCATGTATGGATGTGAGAGTTGGACGGTGAAGAAAGCTGAGCACAGATGAATTGATGCTTTTGAACTGTGGTGCTGGAGAAGACTCTTGAGAGTCCCTTGGCCTGCAAGGAGACCCAACCAGTCCATCCTAAAGGAGATCAGTCCTGGGTGTTCATTGGAAGGACTGATGTGGAAGCTGAAATTCCAATACTTTGGCCACCTCATGCAAAGAGTTGACTCATTGGAAAAGGCCCTAATGCTGGGAAGGATTGGGGGCAGGAGGAGAAGGGGATGACAGAGGATGAGACGGTTGGATGGCATCACCGACTCGATGGACATGGGTTTGGGTAAACTCCGGGAGTTGGTGATGGACAGGGAGGCCTGGCGTTCTGAGATTCATGGGGTCGCAGAGTCAGACACGACTGAGCGACTGAACTGAACTGACACGTGCCTGCACATAGCACCAGCAAGGGATGGGCCACTGAAGCCATGCCTCTGGCCCCACCCACTGGCCTGCTCCACCCTCTTACCCTATCTAAGGGACCAGCCTGCCCTCTGCCAGGGCCAGCAAAGGTACCTGTTACTAGTTTTCCCTATCTCCTGCTACAGCATAAGGCATTCCTGAATTTCTCATCTGGCCTCTTGCACATGCTGAGTCGCTTCAGTTGTGTCTGACTCTTTGCGATGCCATGGGCTGGAGCCCAGCAGGCTCCTCTGTCCATGGAATTCTCCTGGCAAGGGAGTGGGTAGCCATTCCCTTCTCCAGGGAATCTTCCTGACCCAGGGGTCTCCTGCATTGCAGGCAGATTCTTTACTGTCTGAGCCACCAGGGAAGCCCCGGCCTCTTAACAACTTCTATAGACGAAAGAGTGCAAGGACCTGGGTCAGTACCATTCACACTCACTCTGGGGAGTTCACACTCACCATGGAGAGCTCACACATGTAGAGTTGTTTGCTTCAAGGCCAGAATCTCTCTCTCCTCTAGATCGTGCGAGCAACAGGGTTCTCTCTCTCTCACACACATGTAAAATCTTTATATACATATTTTATATATAAAATTCCTGTGAAGTTTTATATATGTATATAAAATATATTATTTACATTTATATAAATTATATGTGTATATATAAAATCATAGGAGTAACTCCCTTTACCTTTGCCATGTAATGTAACCTAATTAAGGGAGAGACGTTCCATCACCTTTGCCAAATTCTACTGGCTCGAAGGAAGTCACAGGGCCCCTGCCCCTGCAGGCGATGGAATTCTACAGGGCATTAACACCAGGGTGGAGACCATGGGAACCATTTTAGAATTTCTCCAGCCACGACATCTCTAAGTGGCAATTATTCAAACAATCCTCTTATCTCCCCCCCCACCCCCCACCACGCTGCGCAGCATGTGAGATCCTAGTTCCCCAACCAGGGATTGAACCCACGCCCCCTGCAGTGGAAGTACCGCCTTAGCCGTTGAACCACCAGGGAAGTCCCAATCCTCTATCTTTCCACTGATAAAATTACTTAGACAGTGGAGGAGAAGGGAAGAGAGTGGATTTAACAGGAAGGCAGAATATCATTTAGACAAAATAGTTTTGCAACCGAGATGACAAAGCTTCACGGCTAGCGTTTTTATTTTATGATTCAGAGCTTACTCTACACACTAATTTAAAATCGTTCCTTCAAGCCATAGAACACTGAAAAATACATATTTAAAGAGGATGTGAAACTGAATCACCTCTAGACAATTATTTTGAAAAATTAATTCCTGCCTGATTATATAAAAAAAATCGAGTCCATCATTTGGATTCTATTTTCCCATCATTTTTTGTACAGTTATATTAAAAATCGAGGCTCTAGGTATCTCTGGCATGCTTAGAGGGCAAAGTTAAGATGAAAGGATCAAATAAAACGAGTCCCCTTTGAAATGTGCATTTAGGCAGGGATCATTTGCATGAAATGGTGTGAAGCAAGGAGAATAGGAATTAACTTGATATTCATTATAAAAAATAGGTCAATATCAGCCACAAAGCAAGACTCAGATAAGTGAATGGACAAGTGAATGAGGAAGGAAGAAGAATGGGTTTTCACATGGACAGTTGTGTGTAGGACTGAGTGGAAATTCTACCGTGATTATCAAGGTCTCCCTTATCAGGTGCTGAATTTGCAGTGCCGGCTTATAAACTTGTATCCCAGCCATATAAGAGGGCATCATTGTATGCCAAGACAACTTTGGCCTCTCTTACAGAGACAAACAAATCTGCAAATGCTTTTATAAGCTGGCCTCTCTTGTAGGGTAAAAAAGTTTGGCTGTTCTTCTTGGTCTCCCAGCAAATGGATGATTTGCCACAACAGTTAGAGCAAATGTTTCTGTTGGGGAGCCACTTCTCAGGCAAATAAACATCTTTTGCAGAAGTAAACATTAAGCCCATGAGGACAGGGCAACATAAAGTCCTTTCCAATCAATGCTGCCCATGCAGTTGAATTGTAGTTACGTGTGACCGTGTTCTAAAACAGGGTGGATTTTGTTTGTCCAGTTACCAAAAATTGTTTTTAAAAATTGGATGGCATCATGAATAATACGAAAAACTTTTCTAACATCTGGATTTCTATTTCTCCAGAAATAATTGGAACATCTGTCAATAATCGGCCTCTATTCCTGCCTAAATGATAGCAGCCGATGGAGCTGACGAGTGGTTTTTCTCTTCTGTTCACCTCGGTTTCCACCACTCCCTGTGGTGTCACTCCTGAGCGTCTTCATTCATATACCTTTTCTCCTTGGCCCCTACAATCATTTGAACTTGCAGCCCTTAATTTGATGCATAGCTAAGCTTTTCAACTTGGCAAGCATCAAGGCTGACCCTCTGATTTTACAAATGGGGAAACTGAGGCAACCACATGGTTGGATAGAGGCTGAACTAGGTGCTGGTCTTCTGACTTCTCAGTAATTCCTCTTTCTGCTGTAGCCCTGTTCCCTTTCTCCATATTCATCAGCAGGAGGTGAAATTCTTGAACTTTCTCTCCAGTGAGGTAACTAAAAGGTATTATTGAATTTTCTCCTTTTAATTTGGAGAAGCCTTGGCTGCTTGGCATCTATTTTAGCAGATAATCTGCTCTAAGGCTTTTAACTTCTCTAATTGGAATTCATGATCTACGGCAGGGTCTCCAATGTGGAGTAGGTCCGATTAACCACTGGAATTGAGGAGGACAACAGAAGAACTATTTCTAAGTATAAATTTTATCTAAAATAAAAAGAAAGGCATTCAGCTCTACTGAGTATTCCAGTTGGCAGTGATGCCCCCTCAGACTGTAGGTTAGATAGTCTTGGGTCCCTTAGGGATTTGAGAACTGCAGAGGGAAGAATTGGAGTTTTCCAAAGTTGAGAGGCTGGAAGCAACACACTTTCATTCATTCACTTACCTCTACCATGTGTTGAAGGTAAGTTGATTAACTAACACCACTTACACATTAGGGGCTTCCCTTGTGGCTCAGCTGGTATGCAGAGAGATCTGGGTTCGATCCCTGGGTTGGGAAGATCCCCTGGAGAAGGGAAAGGCTACCCACTCCAGTATTCTGGCCTGGAGAATTCCATGGCCTATATATACAGTCCATGGGGTTGCAAAGAGTCAGGCACGACTGAGCAACTTTCACTTAGAAATTAACAAACGCTACTTAGAAATTATTTGTGGGCTCTCTCCATTCTTGGACAACTGTTCATTTCACTCTATATTTTTTGGGATATCTTTCACGTTGACAGTGGAGTTGATTACAGCAGCCCTTGAAATGGGTTTTTAGGTCTGGGGTGGAACTGAGAACTTTTCTCTTTCCCAGTCCCCCACAGTGAATCATCTCGTATTGGTAGGTTCAGACTTTCAGATTTATGCCAGTCTGCCATCAATGATGGGCACTGTGGTCTCAAGCTGGGAGAACAACCTGATGCACTGTCCTGTTGCAGGCTGGCAGCCTCCTAGGGCCCTCTGGCAATAAGAGCTCAAGAGAGAGCACCCGATACATGGATGGCATTTGATGAAGAATCTCACTGAAAGGCCTTTTGAAGTGGCTGCCCATGTAGAAGAGGCAGCTGAATGACACCAATTTGCTCTGATCAACTGCCCTTATCAATCTGTGCGATCCAGAGCAATTGTACAAATGGAGGCCCACTTACTATATGTCTAATATTCAAATGTTAAATAAAGCTTTATCAAGTCTCCTACTTTTACAAATACACTGTCATGATGACTTGGATTGCCAGGTTCAGATTTAGAATTCTTGAACTTCTCCATGTTCTGGCTGGAATTTCACCCAGCCAGTAGCCTACCTCCCTTTTCCTTCTACCTCTAACTGCTTCTACTGTGAGGAGCTCCATGCACACGTTGGCACATGCCAGCCCATATGTGCCAGCTCTGACCTGACCCCTGTGCTTGGCCTTCTCTGAGGCTGCAGCATGTGTACCTTGCTGATGCAATCTGCTCGTGGGAGGATGGCCCTGGAGGAAGCTCGAACAGCCCTGGAAGGAAATTCTAGGGTCCAGAGTGGGTGGTCTGGGAGATGGTGTGTGGATTCTGGGTGGGCACATCCCCTTCACCTCGCTGACTCCTCCCCCACGGAGAGGACACAGCTGGAGGAGGACCAGATGGGGGCTCTGTGGCCACTCTAGTTGTAACTGAACCAACCTTTCCCAAAAGGCAATGGCCACGTGGCTGAAGAGATGCCTTGGGGAGAAGATGGCAAGAATCATGCAAGCAGAGGAAGAGGGCAGAGTTCTTATTCCTCCTACTCCAGGCATTGGGTCAGCCACACACTTATTCAGGGCCTTCAGGAGGAAGGTGGCACTTCAAAATGACAGAGAAAAGGATTGCTTTTCAGAAGAAAATTGGACTACAGAGAGAATATTTTGAAAACAAATGCTTGGAAATGTTCAGGGATTACTGTTGATATTTTTACATTGTTCAACATTATGTAAATTACCTATCTAAATGCTCAAAACTGTCCACAATGTCAGTTCAGTCATTCAGTTGTGTCCAACTCTTTGCGACCCCATGAATCGCAGCACGCCAGGCCTCCCTGTCCATCACCAACTCCCCGAGTTTACCCAAACCCACGTCCATCGAGTCGGTGATGACATCCAACCGTCTCATCCTCTGTCGTCCCCTTCTCCTCCTGCCCTCAATCCTTCCCAGCATTAGGGTCTTTTCCAATGAGTCAACTCTTCACATGAGGTGGCCAAAGGATTGGAGTTTCAGCTTCCACATCAGTCCTTCCAATGAACACCCAGGACTGATCTCCTTTAGGATGGACTGGTTGGATCTCCTTGCAGGCCAAGGGACTCTCAAGAGTCTTTTCCAACACCACAGTTCAAAAGCATCAATTCTTCGGCGCTCAGCTTTCTTCACCGTCCAACTCTCACATCCATACATGACTACTGGAAAAACTGTAGCCTTGACTAGACGGACCTTTGTTGGCAAAGTAATGTCTCTGCTTTTAAATATGCTGTCTAGGTTGGTCATAACCTTCCTTCCAAGGAGTAAGCGTCTTTTAATTTCATGGCTGCAATCACCATCTGCAGTGATTTTGGAGCCCAAAAAAATAAAGTCTGACACTGTTTCCACTGTTTCCCCATCTATTTCCCATGAAGTGATGGGACCAGATGCCATGATCTTAGTTTTCTGAACATTCAGCTTTAAGCCAACTTTTTCACTCTCCACTTTCACTTTCATCAACAGGCTCTTTAGTTCTTCTTCGCTTTCTGCCATAAGGGTGGTGTCATCTGCATATCTGAGGTTATTGATATTTCTCCCAGCAATCTTGATTCCAGCTTGTGTTTCTTCCAGCCCAGCGTTTCTCATGATGTACTCTGCATATAAGTTAAATAAGCAGGGTGACAATATACAGCCTTGATGTACTCCTTTTCCTATTTGGAACCAGTCTGTTGTTCCATGTCCAGTTCTAACTGTTGCTTCCTGACCTTCATACAGGTTTCTCAAGAGACAGGTTAGATGGTCTGGTATTCCCATCTCTTTATGTAAAGACCTGGAAATGGCATTTTCTAATATAATTTAAAATCATCCCATTTATATAACAAAACAAAACAACCTAGGGCTTCTCTGGTGGTCCAGTGGTTGGGAGTCCACCTGCCAGGGCAGAGGTCGCAGGTTTGATCCCTGGTCTGGGAGGATCCTGTGGCCCACACACCACAGGCTCTAGACCAGGTTCTAGAGCCCTGGCTCTAGAACCCTCCAGCTGCAGGTACTAAGCGCCTGTGCTGCAACAACTGAGCCTGTGTGCTACATTTACCAAGGCCCTCACACCTAGAGCCCATACTCCACAACAAGAGAAGCCACCGCAATGAGAAGCCCACGCACCACAACTCAAGAGTAGTCTCCACTTGCCACAACTAGAGAAAGCCTGCAGCAATGAAGACCCAGCACAGCCATAAATAGATAAGTAAGTGTTGAATAAATTGTGAAAAAAATCATCTCAACCTAACATGTCAGTGGATTTTAAACTCATGGGTTAAAAGCATAAAAATTCAACACTCTTGAATCCATTTTCAAGAACAACAGCTTAACCTGAGGGAAGACAGAAGTAACCAGACAGATTTCAACCAAAACTTTTGCACAACTGGTGTATGGGATGGAAAGGCTGGAAAGCATTTTAGAAAACAACTACAGCAAGTGAAACACTTCTTCCAGTTGGAAGACTTATCTTTATGAAGTTACTTTTCCATTTATGACAGCCATTAAAATCAATAATCGATTAGAAAATCTACCATATAATTATAAGCCAAGAATTTAAAAAGAATGAAGGCTATTGAGTCACATTGTTTTCAATATTCAAAGAGTAATAATGGTTTAATGAGAGTAAAAAGATTTTTTAATGTCATTGAATCATTGTTTCCAAAATATTCTTTATTTATCACTTCTTCTTACACTTTTTCTTGCATCTACTTCACCATTCATAGAATATGCTAATAGAGTAGAATATGTATATGATTTGTGCATAAATATATCAATATTGGGGGAGATGTTTCAAAATGTTTTACCTGATCAGAAGTTTGGAAAACACTGGCTTAGGGTAGAACGTAATCCAGGATGAAACTGCAAGTGGCCCCTTTGCCTTAGATACTTTGGCAGGTCTGTCTGAGAATGGATGCTTTCTTCTTAGTCCTTGTAGACCTTTGCAAATAAATTATACCATCTGCTTTTGGGGGAGGCAGGGCTGGGATTGTTTGTTAATGTATTGCATCCAGCACTCAGGAGCTTCTGGTTTCTATTTCATAATTGGAGTG
The DNA here is from genome assembly GCF_054371585.1 of Giraffa tippelskirchi. Lineage (NCBI taxonomy): Eukaryota > Metazoa > Chordata > Mammalia > Artiodactyla > Giraffidae > Giraffa > Giraffa tippelskirchi. The sequence goes on along the minus strand of NC_137287.1, from coordinate 116,597,529 downwards.
ATACAGGCAGCCAGAGTCACAGTTTGCTTTTGGTTAAACCCTTGGCTTTTAGGACTGATCTGATGAATCCTGTTTACTCAATCCCAAACAGAGATGTCACTGCTGAGGGCCAGAGACAGCAAAGCCACCAAGCAATGATGAACCCGCTGGTGCTGTGTGAGCAAGTGCTTGATAACAGATGTAGAGGGACTAGCAGTCATAGCCACCGTCACTTACTGGATGCTTATCTGGTGCTGCACTGTGGGCTTTATGTGTGTTCAATCCATATAACATCTCTATGATAAGAACCATTACTCGCCCTAATTTTCAATTTTGCAATAATTTTGGACTTTCAGAAAAACTGCAGAAATAGTACAGAGAGTTCCCATATGCCCTTCATCTGGCTTCCCCCAATGTTAGCAATTTACCCACCATTGTACAAGTATCAATATCCAATCCCAGGAAATTCACACTGGAGCAATTTTGTTAACTGCAGACCTTATTCAAGTTTCACCAGTTTTTCCCACTCACATACTTTTTCTGTCCGCAAATCCACTCTAAGAACCCACATAGCATTTAGATGTATTGTCTCTTAGTCTCCTCAGTTCAGTTCAGTCGCTCAGTCGTGTCCGACTCTCTGCGACCCCATGAATTGCAGCACGCCAGGCCTCTCTGTCCATCACCAACTCCCGGAGTCTACAGTCTGTGACAATTTCTCCACCTTCCTTGATTTTTCATGGCCTCTGATTGATGAGTAGCGGTGAGTTATGTCTTTTCATTTGGGTTAGTCTGGTGTTTTCTTGAATTAGGTTGAGCTTATGAATCTTTGGCAAGAACAGTGCAGAAGTGATGCTGCATTCTCATGGCATCTTATCAGGGGTTACAAGATTTCCCTATGTCTTATTATTGGCGATGCTAACCTTGATCACTTGGTCAAGGTTGTGCCTGTTGAGTTTCTCTGCTATAAAGTTCTAAGATTACCGTTTGTAATTAATAAATATCCTAAGGTGATACTTTCATGCTCTGTGAGTATCCTGTCTCTCTGTAAACTTTTGCCACTGATTTTAGCATTTGTGGGTGGATCTTGCCTGAAACAATTATTGCTATGATGTTTACCTAATGGGATTCACTCTCATTTTACATGTTAAGCAAATGAGGCTCACAGAGCTGAAGCCACTTACCTAAGGCCACGAAACCCATGACCCTCCTCTGCTCAGAAACCTGCCGTGGTTTATCCTCCTTCCCTGCTTTCTTTCTCTCCCTCTTATATGCTATTTTTAGAGATAGTTTATGTATATATGCAAATAGGTGTTATTGATGGCCTGTCAACCCTCCTAGCTGGAATCTCCATGAAGCCAGCGAGTTTGTGTATCTGGATTACTGCTGTGTCCCCAGCGTCTACGTTAGTGCTAAGCACACAGTAGACACTCAATAAACGACTGTTGAATGAATGATTAAGCTTTGGAATGTGAATGAAGGACTTAGGGCATATTCTGTTTACAGTAACAAAAAACCACAACTTGAACTGTCTTTGCTCTAAAGGGAGGTCAGAGGTTCTCCTAACCACAAGTCTAGGGATAGGGCAGGCTACAGAAGCATGTTTCAGGACCATGGCCTCCTTTCTCTTTGATTTTTTCAGCCCTCTGGGTCTTCTGCATGTGGGTTCATTCTTGGGCTGCTCCCTTGAGAACCTCTAGAATCAGGACTTCCCTGGTGTCCAGTGGCTACAACTCTGCACTCCCAATGCAGGGGGTCGGCATTCAATCCGTGGGCAGGGAACTAGATCTCCCATGCTGCAGCTAAGGGTTGGCATGCCCCAACTAAAGAGTCGCATGCTGCATCTAAGACTTGTCACAGCCAAATAAATTAAATAAATATTTATAAAAAGAATCTATAGACTCTTCTTTTTCCCTTTCCAGCTCCATTTTGCCTTCCAAAGTCTTCACTCTCCAGTGGGTCTTCACCAGGTAGTAGACCCTGACCACTGTAGGTTTTCCATCACCCTCACATTAGTCCTTCCCATGGAAAGAGAGGACTTCTGTTTTACAAGATTTCCAACAAAATTCTGGGACTGGGGTTCACAGGCTCAGGTTACATTCAATGCCTGTCCTTGAACCAATCACTGTGGACAGAGGGAGCAAGTTCTCTGGTTGACCAGGTCCAGGTCTATGCTTGCTCTCAGTACTGGGGCTGTGTCATCCCCTCCAACAGCTGCCTAGATTGAAACTGGGAGATGGGGTTTCAGAAGGAGACCTGGAGTTTCTAGAGGAAAGGGGAATACATGCTGGCTGGGAAAAAACATTATCCTTCTGTATGTCAAATATTGTATACCCTCCCTGGTCACACCCCCTGGGATTCTGCTTCTTTAGGTCTGGAGAGGGGTCTAAGCATTTGTATTTTTAGGAAGCATACCAAGGGGATGTTGATTTACAGCCAAGATTGGGAATGACTGGTTTATGGAATTTGCTCTAACCTCCCTGGAATAAGAAGGGGGCCCACTTCACAAATGTGATTCTAAAGTTTCTCAGGTGAAAGGCATTGACAGGAGTTCGAATCCATTATTTGGAGACTGTGGTAGGGGACATCTGTTACTTTGTGTGCTCAGCATCCTTTCCTTCCTCCCATCCAGGAGCCATCAATTTCATGACCCTGCCTCTCCTACTTTAGGGCTGACCATGTGACTCAGAAGAGCCAATGAGAGTCATCCATCTCCTGGCTATTGTGATTGGTTCAAGAATGGATACCTGACTTAAGTCAGGCCATAGACCTAGTCCTTTGTTTGGAGATGTCTGGGAAATGTTGCTCCATTTACTTACACAAGTGAGGACCATATGAGCCCAGAACTTGACAACAGTGTTTGTCTTACAGAGGAAAAAGACCTGCCTATAAACAAACCAACCTAAAGGAGAGAAAAGGGACTAGTGATGTGCTGTTAGTGCCCTAGGTTCAGCCATGACTGATGCTGATGCAACCACTGGACTTTCAGTTGCCTGGACTAATAAATTCCTTTGCTCTGTTTAAGTCAGTTAGGGTTGTGTTTCTGTAACTGGAAAACAGAGGAGTTCTGATCAACTCAGTAGAACTACAATCACTTCAACTTTGAGATGAGTGGCATAAGAAATGGCTTTTGAATTTTGAAGAATAAGCCATCACATATATCTCTACAAATATCACATGTAAGTCAACCTGTGTATTGAGTACCTTCTAGGTACAAAGCATGGTATTAGGTACAACAGGACAAGTAAGGAACATCTTAAAGATGAATGAGACATGGTCCAGCCTTTGAAGCCTAGAAAATGCTGTGCAGCCATTCTTAGACTTTGTGTATAAATAAATATCACCTGGGGCATTTATCCTTATTTCTCTCGGTCTCAGTCTCAGAGACTGATTCAGTAGGCCTGGGGTAAGAACCAACAATCTGCATTTTGTACAAGCCTTCCCCACCTCTCATCCTGCAGGTGATTCAGACCCCACTTTGAAACTGATTGGGTAGGAGAGGAGAACAAGAAAGAGATAAGAAAAAAAAATTGAATAAATGATGCTGAAAATGGACTTCCCTGGTGGCTCAGACAGTAAAAAATCTGCCTGCAATGTGAGAGATCTGGGTTTGATCCCTGGGTTGGGAAGATCCCCTGGAGGAGGGCATGGCGACCCACTCCAGTATCCTTGCCTGGAGAATGCCCATGGACAAAGGAGCCTGGTGGGCTGCAGTCCATGGCGTCACAAAGAGTCGGACATGACTGAGCGACTAAGCATGCAATGCTGAAAATGTCATAAATTTGATGAAAGACATAAACTCACACATTCAGGATGCTCAATGAACACCAAGAAGAATAGAGATGAGAAAGGTAATGCTGAAGTTGACCTGAAGAGCAAGTCATGAAAGCAGCAAGAGAAAAACAACATATTACAAATATGGGCAAAGATTTGATTAATGTTTGACACTCCATGGGAAAGCACAGAGCATAGAAGAGTGAAACCACATGATTAAAATGATGAAAGAAAGAAAAAAAATTGTCAACCCAGAATTCCATATCCAGTATGAAGGTATTCTACATTCATTAAGAATGAAGGATATTATCAGATGAAAGAAAACTAAAAGAATTTGCTTTGCCAGTGGTTCTGCCTGCAAGAAGTGTTAACAGACGTTCTTCAGGCTGAAGGGAAATGCTACCAAATGGAAATTTCATGCCTCAGCAAAGAATGAAGACCATTACAAATGTTTAATAGTTGGATGAATACCAAATTCTGTGTTTTTGCTTTTTCCCTTCTAATTTCTTTATAATACATACCTATGTTTAAGCAAATACTATAACACTATCTCGGGTTTATAATGTATGTCGACTTAATACATATAACAACTATAACATAAAAGATGGGAGAATGTGGATCTATAAAGTTACAGTATTTCTACCTTTACATGAAGTGGTATAAGGCTAATTGTAGGTGGACTATGAGAAGTTGAGAATATACCTTGTAAAGCAATTTAAAAAAATAATGCAAAGATGTATAGCTAAAAGTTAATACAAAAATTAAATTATAAAACCAATTGTTACAGGGCAAATTTTGTTCCCCCTCCCCTAAATTCATAATTAATTAATTAATTTTGACTGCAGCTCTTGATTGTGAATCTTGGCATCCTGCTCTCAGCAACCTTGAGTAAAGAGACTTTATGGTAAGGTTATCAGGAGGTCATGGAATTTTTGGAAAGGCTTCAGAACAGGGAAGAGGAAAAGGCAGGACCAAGGACGCTGTAGGAGGCAGCAATTAATTCCCCTGTGTCTTTTAGTCACTCTGAGCTCAAATTCCAGAGAGGAAGCCCCCTGTTGTCCTAGCTTGGGTCACTCCTGTGCCCTGTCCTAGGCCAGGGATGGGGTCCCACCTGATCAACAACAGTGCTGAGGTCCCTAAGACACATGCAGTGGGGGAAGAGAAGTCATGGTCCTTGGACTGGATCTGGAAGGGGAGGTTAGAAAATCACTCATTCACTCATTCATTCATCCAGAAAATGTTTACCTTGTGCTTATGGGGGCTTAGCTCTAGGATGGCCACTTGGGCCACTCAGGTAGGAAAGATGAGAAGAGGTAGCTTCTGGCTGCTAGGGACCTGCAGTTGTCTGTCCGTACCCAGAGCAGGCAGCGGAGTCACGCAGACACCGGATAGACTTGGGCTGGCATCTCAGCTCCGCTCCTCTCTGGTGACTTTGGACAAGTCATCTTACCTCTCTGAACCTGTTTTCTCCTCTGTGGAATGGGAATAAGACTCCCTACCTCGAGGGAAGGAAGTGGTGTTCTGGAGCCTGAAGATTATATAACTTTGGGGGTTCCTTTTTGAGAATAAGGACATAAACAGGTCTGATTTCTGCCAATGCTACCACACATGCTGTCATGAGCTTTCCCAAAGGTCTTCTTTTAACTTCAATAGCCTCAAGGTAAACCCATTTGGGGGCTTCCCAGGTGGCGCTAGTGGTAAAGAACCCACCTGCCATTCAGGAGACGCAAGAGACATGGGGTTCAGTTCCAAGGTTGGTAAGATCCCCTGGAGAAGGGCACGGCAACCTATGCCAGTATTCTTCCCTGGAGAATTCCATGGACAGAGAAGCCTGGTGGGCTACAGTTCACTGGGTCACAAAGAGTCGGACATGACTGAAGCAATCTAACTTGGACGCAAACCCACTTTTGCTTCCCTGAAGGCTTTTTCTCATTTTTTTTTTTTTAATAATGAAACAAGACACGTAAAGAACTCAGTGCCATGTCCCAGCACAGAAGTGCTTATTACTAACAGCAAACAATTAAATAGCCAGCCAATGCTCTAAGCACTTAACAGAGATTAACTTGTTTAATCCTCATCGTGGTTTTATAGGGGAGGTGCAATTGACTACTCCATTTTACAGATAAGAAAATCGAGGCCCCAAGGGTTAAGTGATCAGTGGCACGTCTCCCAACTTGTGAGTGTTCTGGCAGTCTGGCTCAGGGTCCCAGCTCTTAACCACTTGGACTTTATGGCTCTCGTTGAAAGGCAGGGGGGTTTTATTACCTTTTCTTGAATATCACGAACATGCCCCATTGCAAGAAAGTCTCTCTAAGCAAAATGAGACCTTTATCCTGTAATGTAGGTGAAAGCCCCTTTGGAACTCCAGGAGCCTGTTTTCTGAAGGTTGCACTCCTGGTGAAAGAAAACTTCTCCTCCCCTAGGGAGGTCGTGTGAACATGCTACCCCCAAGAACACATGTTACACACGACCAGCTTGCCAGAGTCCCAATTCCCCGACATTACACAGTCAACTCGGAACTCAATTAACTTCCGCCTCCACTTATATTATCCCTAATGGGAAAACCGGGGACAAACCCAGTTGTACTTTCCATGCAATTTAACTACGCGTAGAAACAGACATGCAGACACTGTCTTAGGAGCGGAACTTGCCCCATATGGTTGTTTCGAAGGTGGGATTTGTCCTCCCATGGAGGATGGTCATGGCCCACCTGCAGGGCGATGACTGAAGCTGCTGAAGGGTTAACTCTAACCATTTGCTGGAAGCACCTGTATTGTTTGCTACAAGAAGCACCTTTTTAAAAATTGCAGGGCAGGGCATGCTGTAGCCCCTGTACAAGCACCCTCTTCTTTCAGCTGAGGAATGAAATCACTTGAGTGAATCACAGCAAAGAGCATGAGGATCAGAGGGCCATCTTGCCCTGGAAAAGCATCTCTGGGTTGTTATACCCATTGGAGGAACACAGGTCACCCACATGGGTTCCACTGGAAAACGTGATTGCCCAATTGCTTTCATAGGGTTGTTTGCAAGATCTGATCTTGACAGCAGTGCTTCTCCCTTCTCACCCGCCTCTCTGCAAAGCTGTTACCTCATCAAATGTGAAGGCAATTCAGAATCTTCAGTCTCCTTCTTCAGTCCTGCAGTGGCTTCTCACTGCCTCTGGGATCAAGGTGAAACCCTCAGGTAGCTGAGACGCCCTGTGGCCTGGCCTCCCAAACTCATCTCTCACATTGCCAGCTCTGATGTAGGACCTTGAGTCCTGAGCGTTCCTTGGGGTCCTCTGAAGCATCACAGGTTTTCTTTGATCTTCACAGCTTCTGCCTGGAACTCTCCTTTGCTTCCTCCTTTCCTCAGAATAAGTTATTTTTTCCTTTTTTGGCTGACCCAGCATAATTCCCTCTTCTGGTAATAGCATTTCAGCCTCCTTGGGAACCAATCCACTCATCTCCAAATCTGTCCACATAATTAGGGTAGATGTGATCACACTATGAAGGTGGAACAGCACTTGTGCCTGGCCAGATATATATATGGAACCCCAAGAGCCTCCTGTGTGTGTGCTGAGTTGTTTCAGTCACGTCCGGCTCTTTGTGACCCTGTGGACTGTAGCCCACAAGGCTCCTCTGTCCATGAGATTCTCCAGGCAAGAATACTAGAGTGGGTTGCCATGCCCTCATCCAAGGGATCTTCCTGACCCAGGGATAGAACCCACATCTCCTGCAGCTCCTGCATTGCAGGCGGATTTTTCACCGCTGAGCCACCGGGGACCCCAAGAGACTTCTATTTTGCAGCATTTATGAGCACGTGAGCACATCAAAGATTTGCAGTAATTGCTAAGAATGAAGTAAACAACAGCTTGAAGAATTCCTAGGAATTCGGGACCTCCCTGGACATCCAGTGGTTAAGACTCCACACTTTCAGTGCAGGGGACGTGGGTTTGATCCCTGTTTGGGAAGCTAGCATCCCGCATGCTGCCCAGCATGAGCGGGCAAAGCAGGTTGACTCCCAGCTCCACGTGCTCACACTCCCCTTTGTCCTCCATTGCAGGGGCTAGAAAGCTGCAACCTACACTTCCCATCCCCCTTGTTAGCTGGCTTCCCATGGTTCTGGCGGCACCGTGGAGTTAATGGAAGGTGGGAGAGGAAGAGGCCATTTCCCCAGCTCCTGGTGATGCCTCTGACAGGTGACCGAGGCGGCAGAGTGACCCTACCTGGGCAGCTCGTTCCCATCAGCAGCAGACTCAGAGGCACCACGCCTGTGGACTCCGGTAACCTCACATCCTCCATCTCATTCCTCCAGCCCTTCCAACACCTTCATAATCAGTTCCCTGCATTAAATTCCATCGGCGAAATACAAGATTGAATACTTACTGATAAAATGAACCGGTGTAGTCCACACCTTTGAGGTTATCTAACCCAGCCCACGGTCCTACTCATGGAGAACAGCCTCCAGTGACCTGCGGCCAAGTCCCGGAGGCCAAGTGTTTACCATGTGACTCCCCCCCACCCCACCGCCATCTTTGGCCACTGTTGCCTCTCCAGTTTCAGGCCGAACGGTCAGATTTGTCCTCTGGAGAATTAGAACATGTGACACTCAAACACTGAGTGGGTCTCTGCTATTACCCAAATTTAAAACAAGTGCTTATGCGTGCGCAGTGCAGCGGGTCTCACCTGGGTTGACACTGTCCTCTATGGCACTGCCTGGACGCATTTTTTGGTTGTTGCAACTTGGGGGTGCTACTGCCATCTAGTGGGTGGAGGCCAGGGATGCTGCTAAACATCCCACAACCTACAGGGCAGCCTCCCCCACAAAAATCCAGCCCCAAAGGTCAGGAGTGAGGATATAGGAGCTGGAGGTTTGGAGGTGGCCATGTTTGCTCATATGCCTGCTGGAAAGAAAAAAATAGCAGTGAGTGAAGGAGGAAACAACGCTGACACATCTAGGTGGTGGATACACAGGGCGATTTTATTTTCTGATTGACTGGTTTCTCGTGAGCCTTCTTCCATGGAAAGAAACTTACTCTTATCTCTATTTGGTTAAAATGTTATTTAGTGCAGTGGCCCCCAATCTTTTTGGCACCTCGGACCCGGTTTGGACCAGTTTTGTGGAAGACAAATTTTTCCGCGGACGAGATGTTTTTAGGATGATTCAAGCGCATTCCATTTACTGTGCACTTGATTTCTATTATTATTACATCAACTCCACCTCAGGTCATCGGGCAATAGAGCGCAGAGGTTGGGGACCCCTGGTGTGGTGAGAATGAGGGAACCACAGCTGTATGGAATAACATGGATAAATCTTAGCAATAAAACGTCACATCTGAAAAGCCAGTCGCTTTAAATTATGACAATATAATATTATTTTTAGAAAGCTCCCCCACAAGCAAAGTTTTTACACATGTTGCTTAGGGAAACATACATATCTGATAAAACTGTGAAAGAAAAAACTGAAAGGTAAACACAAAACTGAGAATGTGGTCCCCTTGGGCCAGGGTAGAGGGAGGCAGGGTGATGGGAGAAGGGAGTAGAGAGTCAATGGTGTTAGTAATATTTTGAGAGTTAAGTTGGATGCCGAGTTCACGGGTTTCTTATTTATTCTTGTGTTTTATAACATGTTTTATATATAACTTATTACAGGAGCCAGCAAACTCTGGCCCACCAGCCAAATCTGCTTGTGGTCTGTTTCTGTAAGACCTTCAAGCTAGGTATGGTTTTTGTGGTTTTGAAATGGTTAAAGAAAATGAAAACACTATTTCATGACCCTTGAAAATTATATGAAATTCAAATTTCAGTGTCCATAAAGTCTTGTTGGAACGTGGCCGTGTCCATTTGTTTACAACTGCCTAAGGCTGTTTGCTGAGTACAACAGCAGAATAGAGTATTCATGGTGGAGACCATATAACTTGGAAAATGAAATACTTACTCTCTAGCCCTTTATAGAAAAACTTTGCTGACCTCTTAAATATTACATTAAAGAAAAAATTTTTTAGAAGCTATCTTATAAAAAAGACTCTAATCTAGTGATTCAAATACTTCTTCTAGGTAATGCTCAGCTATTGAGTTAATCAGGTCCCTTTTTTCTTTTTTTAATATTTTGTTTTCTTTATTACCTAGTTGTATGCTTGAAATGGGGCTTCCCTGCTGTCTCAGTGGTAAAGAACCCGCCTGCAATGCAGGAGATGTAGGTTCCATCCCTGGGTCGGGAAGATTACCTGGAGAAGGAATTGACAACCCACTCCAGCAGTCTTGCCTGGGAGGAGCCTGGTGAGCTACAGTCCATGGGGTCGCAAAAGAGTTGGACACGACTTAGCGACTAAACAAGAACGATGTGCTTATAATAAGAACTACCATCGTAGGTGGGCTTCCCTGGTGGCTCAGACGGTAAAGAATCTGCCTGCAATGCGGGAGACCTTGGTTTGATCCCTGGGTTGGGAAGATCCCCTGGAGAAGGGCAGGGCAACTCACTCCAGTATTCTTTCCTGGAGAATCCCCATAGACAGAGAAGCCTGGCGGGCTACAGTCCATGGGGTCGAAAGAGTTGGACATGACCGAGAGACTAAGCTCAGCACACATCATGGGTGGAATACACCTTGTAATTTGTACAATGAACGATTCTTGTGAATTTCCATATTTCCTTCAACAATGCACAGGACTCCCCATTCTGCTCACACCCAATCCTCACTCCCATCTCCGTCTGCCTCCACCCAGTTCTATCAATGTTCAATACAAACATGGAAACACTAGATAAATCTTTATATTCCCATCAACCATTTCGCTCTTCCAAGTCCCTGAAAACTGATCTTCAAATAGAGGAAGACCTCTACTGTTGAGGTGTGAGGGGCATTAACAAATTTTGTTTTCCTATTACATATATTTAAATTGTACTGTTTTAGTCCCAGGTCCCCTATTTCTGTGTCTACCCTGCTGAGATGATCTCCAGGTGCTCGGAGGCAGTGTGAGTGCAGGTGGTCCAAAGGGAAGATGTCCTTGCATCCACAGCCTGTTGTTGTGGCTCTTTGGGTCCCTGGAGGTCCCGAGGCCTCCACAGTGGAAGCTGATGGCTGATGGAACAGGATATCTGTTCTTCCTCAACTCGGCCAGAACCTCACAATTAACTTGTTTTCTCCTTCGCTTTGGGACTCTTTGAGCAACGCTCTCCCCTTGCGAATGGCTGCGGTGCCTCCCTTTTACCCCCATCTCCCACCGAGAACCGCCCGCCATAATTTTATCTGGCCCAGGCAGTCCACCTTCCATCCCAGCCTCTGCAGTGAGCCATGCTGCCTTCACCACCGTAGGTACCATGATGCATGTGCTAAATTTTGACTTAGCCGCCTTCCAAGTCCCAACTTATGAGCCACAGGGAACGCCAGGTCTCACCCTTACTTATGTTGGGAACCAAGAATAGCAGGGCAAAGCAAAAAGCCAAGGCTGTCCTTGGCCTCACCAACTTGCTGCTCCAAGTTCACATCCAATGTGACATCCCTGAGTGTAGACAAGTTAGCCGGAGGAAGCCAGACAGAGGATGTATTCTCAGTCTTACATGAAAAATTGAGGCAGAAGCCCCTCTTACCTCAGGCTCCCCCTAACCTGATGTAAGGCCCCTGTGTCCTGGCCCAAAACCATGGTGGGAAATTAAAACACGGATACCTTCTTTTCTCTTATTCTCTTTGTCATTCCTTGCCCCCATCTGATAATAATAACTCTGTAGTCTTGGATCCAATGAAGGAGGCTGCACATAGAATGAGATTTAAAGGACACTATCCAGGTGTACCTTTTTCTGCAAATCATTGCAGGGAGGAGACACCGTATTGCCCCAGAGGAAGAGATGCCCTTATCTTGGCCCCTATATCTTTCCATTCTTATCTTGGACTTGCTGAGGTGGCCTGCGTGTTTGGGCTTTGGAATCCATAGAACATCCCTGATTCCTTATAACAAATTCCTTTGTTTGGTTTAGAAGAACCCCACTGAAGGACTTCCCTGGTGGTCCGGTTAAGAATCCCTCTTCCAATGCAGGAGATGTGGGTTTGATCCCTGGTCAGAGAACTAAGATGGCATGGGACAACTAAACCCACATGTTGCAACTACTGGAAAAAAGAAAAAAAAAACAGAAAAGAAGGACCCCATTTCAACTTTAAGTTTCTCTTACTTTCAATGAAGAGCCTACCTAACCCAACTCATGCTCAAAGAATTCTGTAATGCAGTCACGTTTTTTAGTAGACATGTCCTTGATGGGGGAGGGGAAGAAAAGCCTTCCTGAGCACTAATGTTTCACTGTTGATGATGTCTTTGAACACCACCACCTGTCACTCAAACACACAGAGTTACTCAGACATGTGGTCCCAAATGCAAATCAGTTTCTCCCCTTCATCCTCCACTCTTCAAGGGTGTTGAATGATTTTTAAAGTAGACAGTCTGGGAGAAATAATGAAAAAGATTAAAATGTATTTACTCAACGGACTAATGTGCAGACAGATGGAAGACAAACAAGAAGCTTGGCTCAAAGTAACAAGTCATCTCGGCAGCTACTGCTTCTGCAGGTGCTGTCACGTCCAGTGAAGGGGCTGAGTTAGCGACACACTTCAGCCCGTTTAATACTGTTGACACGGAATCTAGTCATACTGTTCCCATTACACAGATGAAGAAACTGAGGCAGAGAGCGGTTATATGATTTGTGCAATCAGATTTCTATAACTTGTGTTAGAACAGATCAAACTGAAACACAGGTTTCGTACTAAACTCTCAGCCTCAGCTGCTTACCATGCCACTGCGTTGCACACTTAACAGCGTATACAGGAAGTCTGCACACTGGGGCCCGTGGGCCACCTGTTTTTGCGAAACATTTTCATTGGAACACGGCCACACCCATTCCCTGATGGATTGCTTCTGACTGCTTTTGTGATCACAGTGGCAGACTCAAGTCATTGCAACAGAGACCATCTGGTCTGCAAAGCCTAAAAGATTTATTAGGCCCTTACAGAGAAAGTTTGCTGATCCCTGGAAAGTGAGTGTTAGTCACTCAGTTGTGTCCAGCTCTTTGCAACTCCAGGGACTGTAGCCCACCAAGCCCCTCGGTCCATGAAATTCTCCAGGCAAGAATTCCCTTCTCCAGGGGATCTTCCTGACCCAGGGATTGAACCCAGGTCTCTTGCATTGCAGGCATATTTTTTACTGTCTGAGCCACCAGGAAAGCCCATATAATATTCTATCAAGTGTAAAAAAGGAAACCGGGCTTCCCTGAGCCCCTTAGCAACTAAACAATAACAAAAAAAGGAAACCATGGAACTGTAACTATATTGTTCCCCCCACAAATGCAATACATGGGTGATGGTTAAATAAGGCCAGGAAAAAACATATTTACATGTTTAAGCAAATGGATTAAAGATGTGGGTTTTTTTCTCTCTCTGAGGGTTGGAGAGGCTTAAATTTGCTCTAATAATAAATAAAAAATTCAAATTAAGAAGTTAATTGATTGGATTATTTAAATAACTGAAACAAAGATTGGGACATTTGAATTTGAATGGTATTTGCGAAATACAGAGTGGTATTTTCTTTTCTCGGGCTGACATCAGCCCTCCTGAGAGATGGTCTGGCTCTTGCTAACTTGTCAGGCGAGAGAATTTGGGGCTTCTCAAAAGGCAAATCATTGCAAAATACGGGAAACACGGAGATCAAAGTCTCCTGTCAGCTGGGGAAGTTTGGAAACTTATCGTCTTAGACATTTTGAGTTTTCCGAGGATAACCTGGGAGCAGGGCTGCGAGTCGGGAAGAGACACAGGGATGGCGAAACTGCTTCAGAAGCATTTTTCAGATGCTTTCTTCTTAGCCTGTTTCACTGTAGCTTGGGGGAGCGTGTACTCATAGAAGAAGAAAACACAGGAAAAGTCGTTAGGAACACAGATTCTGCTGCCGATAGGCTGGGTGACTCTGGATGTGACATCTTGTGGTTCTGCTTGGATGAGCAGTCTCTCTCCTGATTGGCCAGAGCTCACCAACGTGTCTGCAGAGCTGGGAGATGGGTTGAGGCCGAAAGGGTCCCCAATAGACTCCCTCCTCTGTCTTGTTGGCTGTTGTCTGGGACACCTTGGTCCTCTTCCACAGAGGGTCTCATCCCCCAGGAGGTTTAGACACACCACCTTACGTGGTGGTCTCAAGGTTCCAAGAAGGTGAAGGCAGAAGTTTCAAGGTCTCTTAAGAACACACTCTGGAACCCCACATCATGTTGGTTAAACCAAGTCACAAAGTCAAGCTCAGATTCAAAAGGGTAGAGAAATAGACCTCACCTCCCTGGTGGCTCATTTGGTAAAGAATCCACCTGCAGTCCAGGAGACTGCCTGCAAAGCAGGATACTGGGGTTCGATCCCTGGGTCCAGGTTCCCTGGAGAAGGAAACGGCGACCCACTCCAGTATTCTTGCTGGGAAATCCCGTGGACAGAGGAGCCTGGCGAGCTACAGTCCATGGGGTCACAAGAGCCAGACACGACTTAGCAACTAGACCACCACCACCACCAGATTGGAGAAGAAGCAGTCACATTGTCAAGGGCTGTGCGAGCCGGAGTGGAGGCATCTGTGGCTATTAAACAATGAACCACGAGAGGGATGGAAAAGCCAGGAGCAGGCAGAGTCTTGGGGAAAATACTTCAGAGAAGAGACAGTGGCCTGTGATTCAGTTACAACACATCTGGTGTCATTTTGTAACCAGTCCTCGTGGTTTGCCCCGGCTTGGGTGCCTGTATTAGTCTGTTCGGGTGGCTCTGACAAAAATACCAGGAACCCGGCAGCTTATAAACAACAGAAATTTATTTCTCACAGTCCTGGAGGCAGGCAGTCCCAAGATTACGGTGCCAGCAGACGCCATGTCTGGTGAGGACAGGCTTCCTGGTTCACAGCCGGTGCCCTTTTGATGTGACCTCACGTGCAGTAGGGGCAAGGGAGCTTTGTGGGGCCTTTTTTATGAGGGCACTAATCCCAACCCACCCTCAAAGGCCCACGTCCTCATACCATCACCGCAGGGACTAGGATGTCAACCTAAGAATTCTAGGGGGACAGAAGCACTCAGTCCATAGCCGTGCCTCTGGGCAGCCTCTACCCTCAGGCTGCGGTCCCGGCTGGGTGATGTTTTGTGGGTTCTACTTTCTCTGTCTGGACTCAGAACACTCCCCAGTTTCTTGAGATGCTCTAACTTTTTAGCACTCAAATTCCCTTTTCAATGGAAACTTCTTCCCTCGACAGCCTTCAGTCATTCGGTAAACACTTTTTGGGCTTCAAATAGAGTCTTTGTGATGACAGCTCCCTCTGTTTTACCTCCAGCTCAGACTTTCCCCTGCATTCTAGACTCAGTACCCTGCTGTCTCCTGAACACCTGCTATTGTATGTCTAGTGGGCATTTCAAACTGCATGGCGCGAACAAACTCCTGGTCTCACCCAGGCCAACATCATCTCTCACAAAGCTTATTGTATAGAATCCTCAACTAGTCCTCCCTCCAAGACCTAGTATCATTACAATTTTCCTGAGTGGTACTATTGAAACCTAAGACAGAACATCCTGTTTCTCTGCACAGAACCCTTCAATTGCTTCCCATCCTATGCAGAGTAAAGCCAAAGTCCTTACCTGAAAATAGGTGTGGATGTGGTCAGTCATATCCAACTCTTTGTGACCCCAAGGAATGTAGCCCGCCAGGCTCCTCTGTCCATGGGATTGGCAAGAATACTGGAGTGAGTTGCCATTTCCTTTTCCAGGGGATCTTCTTGACCCAGGGATCAAAGCTGCATCTCCTGCATCGGCGGGTGGATTCTTTTACCACTGAGACACTGGGGCAGGAGGGGTAAAGTCTTTCTATGGAGCACAAACCCTGAATGGTCTCTCCTTCCCGACTCCCATCACCTCTCTGATCCCATCTGATCCCACTCCCTTGGCTCTGGAGACCCTGAAGCTTTTCCTTGGAAACTTGTGTGGGGGGGGGTCACTCTCATCTCAAGATCTTGGCCCTTGCTATTCACCTGTGCCTGAATGCTCCTCCCCCTGTAAAAGTTATGCCCGGGGATGAGGGTATTCAAATTTGAAACTAAGATCATTGGTTTGTTGAAAGCAATCACAATGATGATTCCAAAATTCTCTTACTTAATCTTGACTAAAATTAAACCTCCAATCAGAAGCCATTCACTTGTAATAGCAACTTGGAACTATGAATGCAAATCCTTCAAAATACAAAGCCTTGAAAACCAGCCATGACAGTTGGTTATCTAAATAAAGATTAAAACTGTTGTTGTAAGTCAGACCTTGAAGACTTCAAAAATGTAAATATAAGCAGGGTGGATGGGAAGAAATCTTTTCTATCAGATTTATGAATATTCTTGTCCTCATAAAATTAAATTTAACTAAATGTTTTTTTAATGTAACCTTGAGTTTGAATGGACACACCAGCCTCTTAATGTTAACTCAATGACAATGACTTCATTGATCTTAGTCTCTTAGGCCTAGGGGAAAATAAAAGGCCTACTTTTTTTTTCCCCAGACGTAAATTACAAAGCAAGTAAAAATAAATTATGGCTATAGCAGAAGAAATTAAAATGATCTCGACTTTTCCCCCATGTTCAGTAGCATCTGTAGAGGAAGAGGCAGAAAGAGGAGGGTGATTAGAGGGGGTCCTGACCAGATGGCCACTCCCGCTTCTGTAACTGAATCCAAGATGTTGGGCAAGTTTTCCAGGACCCCAATGGATAGTGCACTAAATGGACTTGAGTTCAAGTACCTGCTCCTGTGCTTTCCAGCCATGTGACCTTAGGCAGATCATTGCACTTCCTTTGCCTTTTTCTCCTCAGCTGTAGAAATAATGTCCTTGTATCAAGGTATCTGTGAGTCTGAAATGAGATAATGCCCATGAATTGTTTATTGAGCACATAGTGTAGCACAGAATTAATTACAAGGATGTTTCTCTCACCTGAAGTCATCTTAATTCACTCTGGGATGTCTTTGATCCTTGAAAACTTCCAAAGCCCAAAGGAGTAATGAGTCCCAGACTGGTTGGATCACAAAGCCAGTGGTGGAGTCAGAATTTGAACTCACATATGTCTGACTTCATCTAGTGCTCTTTCCAAGTCGATGAGTATTTCTGGAACTTCAACCACTCTATAGCTACCTTCATCTCACACTCTTCACCAGATATGCACACCACCTGCAACATTATTTTCTTAAAGCATTTATTTAAATCATTTTATTACAGCAATAAGTTTATTTAAATATGAAATGTTATGTCTCAGAATGGAAAACCAGCATCACTATAACACAGACAGTAACTCTAATACTTTATGTGTATGTACTTACATATACATATTTTTTAATGATACCAAAACAATGTTGTTCAATCTCAGCTAGTTGCTGTGATGCACTGAGAGCTCTGAACCTGAAGCTGCCTCAATTATGAAGGGAGATTATGTGTTAGTGTTAAAAGTGGGGCGTCCCAGGTGGGGCAGAGCTAAAGATTCCGCCTGTCAATGCAGGAGACACAGGAGAGGAGGGTTCTATCCCTGGGTCGGGAAGATCCCCTGAAGGAGGAAATGACAATCCACTCCAGTATTCTTGTTGGGATAATCTCATGGACAGAGGACTCTTTGCGACCCCATGGACTGTAGCCCACCAGGCTCCTCTCTCCATAGGTTTATACTTGGACACAACTGAACACGCATGCACAAGAGCATCCGTGTTAGATGCATCCTCACCTTCAAGTGAGACTTTCTCCTGGATGTAATCAGAATAGTTGAAAGATAATTGGACAGCGATTATTAACACTATCACTGTGTGATAAAGTGTTACTTAACACACTCACATGCAGTTTGCAACCAGAACATCATCTCCCACCACCACAGGGAAAGGCCCCTCACTTGGCTAAACACTGCTTTGCACTGAGGAACCTCTACAAGAGGTCTTGTTGTAGACTAGTTTTCAAAATGTTACCATCACCCACTGATGGTAACAGGTACATACCCAGATTCATCACTTTATCTGTATTCCTATTCATATCTCAATCTGTACAGATATATTGATATCTAAATACAATCTTGGCTATACTAGAGCAATGCATAACAAAGTATCTAGAATACACACACACGTATCCTACTTCCGGTTGATTTTATGGTTCTCCTTCATTTCAGATGCACAGCCTCATGGGAAGTAATGAAAACTGCCACTTTTATCCATTTTTACACACTAAATTTCTTTCCTGTCCCTTTTTCTCCCTTTCCTATCCTATTTGATTTTTTAAAATGCTAACCAGAACCCTGAAGTTACACCAAAAAGGCAATGATAGATAAAAGATAAGAAGGCTTCTGGAGGGAGAGGGAGATCTCAGTGCCTCTAAGTGTTCTAATGCTTAAACTGTGCTTCCGGGGCCCTAGGCTCCCCCAGAGCCTTCAGTAAATCCACAAGATCAAAACTTATTTTTGTTGTGATATAATGATAATAAGGTGCTATTTGCCTTTTTCCCTCTCATTCTCTCACAAGTGTCGAGTTTTCCAGAGGTCACATGATGTATGATGATGTCATGCCCCGATATTAACATGGACTGGGCTTGTTATTGTTCTTTGCACATACATTAATATTTTAAACATTTCCCGGTTTTGATTTCTAACATGGTAAAAATCAATGGACGGAACACAAGTGTCCTTTGGAGTCCTCTATCATTCTTAAGAGTCTATAGGGTTCATGAGGCCAGCAGCCTTGAGAACTGCTTGCTTTAAAATGATTTGCTGGATTAATGAATGAAGAAGTTGTATAGTGGGCTGATAGAAAGTAATAAAAGTTTGTGTTGGGGGTTTTCCTGGTGGTCCAGTGGTTAAGAATCAGCCTTGCAGTGCGAGGGACACCAGTTCAATCCCTTGTCTGGGAAGATCCCACATGCTGCAGAGCAACTAAGCTCATGTGCCACAACTACTGAGCCCGCGTGCTGCAGCTACTAAAGCTGGTGTACCTAGAGCCTATGCTCTGCAACGAGAGAAACCACCACAATGAGAAGCCTGTACACCACAACCAAGAGTAGCTCCCATTCTCTGCAACTAGAGAAAGCCCACCATAGCCAAATAAATACATCTTAAAAAAATATTTTTTAAAGTTTGTGTTGAACTGTGGTGTTCAGGGCAGTCTTCACGGGATGGATGTAGCACTTTACCTGGGTACTGAAAGCTGAAATAGATTTGTTTAGTCAGGGCAGGTTGGGCATCCCAAGCAGCTGGCTCCATGTGTGGGAAGGCAAGATGGTGGGAAAGGGAACAGGTTGGATTGGGGTGGTGAGGAGACCAGCCTTGTTGATTGGCAGGTGCAGTAGGTGCAGTTTCAGAGTCGAGATCCCTTCCACCCTTTTGTGGTCTCTGAAGTCAACTCAGAGGCCCCCGTGGCCAGAGAAACCAAACTGTCTGGCTTGCACTCCATGAAAGTTCCCTTCCACTGTTTCTGGGAGCTGAGACCTCACCCACGAGTCCCCTACACAACAGAGGGTGGGAGTCTCCAGTCAATCACAGAGCAGAACAAAACCTAAACTGTTTCTTTTCTTTGGAAGGCCTCTAGAAATCGGAAGAGAGGCTGTCTTCTAGAATTTGCCAAGAGTTAAGTCATTCTTTGCTGATACAAACAATTTCTCGGATTACTCTTTGGGGTCCAGGAACATTCATTAACTGCCCTGGATTTGAACTCTTCAACTCTGACCTTGAGTTCTCTGGGTTGTCTCCCTGGGGCTAGGGCACAGTTTTCTGGCCCTGCCAAGGTTTTCAGAGACATGGTTTAGCCACCTCTGGAGTGAGACCTGTGGGCATTTCTCCTCCAGAGCTGTTGTGAGGAATAGACTGACTTCAGTCTTTCTCCAGAGTTAGATCAATGGATGCCAGGCCTCCAGAAGCATGTAGCTGGGTGTGTCACAGGTAAAATAACACATGGACATAGAGGCGGCAGAAGAGAGTGTGTAAAGTCAGAAAAGCATCATTTATGGAGCTTGGAATTTATTGTGCCATGCCCTGTACTAAGCACCTGGCAAGTTTGCTCTCATTTAATTCTTACTACCACCTAGCTTCCCTGGTGGCTCAGATGGTAAGGACTACACCTCCAATGCGGGAGACATTTGCAACCATGGGGTCGCAAAGAGCCTGGCAGGACACAGTCCACGGACATGACTGGGTGACGAAGCACAGCACCCCACCTAGCAAGGTACAGTGTAGTGGGGAAGAGTAATAGCTCTGGCCCACCTCCCATGCTCGAACCAATCACTGTGCCTGGATGAACAAGGCTGTGATGGGCTGAGCCTGGGTCACGTGCTCACCCCAGCACTAGGGATTGTGCTGTGCTGTGCTGTTCTTAGTCACTCAGTCATGTCTGACTCTTTGCGATCCCATGGACTGTAGCCCACTAGGCTCCTCTGTCCATGGGGAGTCTCCAAGCAAGAATACTGGAGTGGGCTGCCATTCCCTTCTCCAGGGGATCTTCCCAACCCAGGATCGAACCCAGGTCTCCTGCATTGCAGGTGGATTGTTTACCATCTGAGCCACCAGGGAAGCCCAACACTAGGGATTGGACCTACATAAATCATGGAGACAGAAAGTAAGAGTGGAAAGTGAAAGTCACTCAGTCATGTCCAACTCTTTGTGACCCCATGGAATTCTCCAGGCCAGAATACTGGAGTGGGTAGCATTTCCCCTTTCCAGGGCTTCTTCCCTACCCAGGGATCAAACCCAGATCTCCTGCATTGTGGGCAGATTCTTTACCAGTTGAACCACAAGGGAAGCCCAAGAATACTGGAGTGGGTAGCCTATCCCTTCTCCAGCGGATCTTCCCAACCCGGGAATCAAACCGGGGTCTCCTGCATTGCAGGCGGATTCGTTACCAATTGAGCTATGAGGGAAGCCCAAGAGTGGGCAAGTGTTTCTCAAAGGGAAGTCAGACTGAAAGAGCTGGAGGAAAGGGGATTCACGCTATATGAAGGCAACATGACCCGATGTTTGCCAGGGGGACTGGAGTGGATCAATGGCTTTCTAGTCTGGGTTTAGGAGAGACTTAAAGGAAATTCCCAAATAGTCAAAACATTTTATTTATGTTAAAACCATACATTCACATAGTTCAAAATTCAAACAATATATTCTTTTCATTCTATACTTTTTCATTCCTGTCCTTCAGCTAATCATTCCCGTTTCCCAGAGGCAACTAAGAATTGAAGGTTTCTGTGTTAGTGTCCTGTTGCTTCTGTAACAAATTGTTACACACTTAGTGACTGAAAACAACAAGGATTTATTATTGTGTTAGTTCTGTAGGTTGGAAGTCTGACACCGGTCTTATTGGCTAAAATGGAACTGTTGAATTCTGATGTAAAACAACAACAACAAAAAGCAGTGTTGCACGTTCAAATGTAACATATACCTAATTTTTAACCTACTGAAAATGTACAACCTATTAAATGCCCTGGATCATTACCATCATCTATTTTCTTTAGGAGATAGAATGCATAACACATAATGAAAATAAGTATTGCTTTGTGAAACTTCTGTTTCAGTCTTTCTTGTGGGTGAGTGCATATGTGTGAACTGGGTCATGATATAAAAAGTATTTTTTACTGTGAGTCACAGTAAAAAATGTAGGGAAGTTATTATTATATAGTTTAGTGGTTATGTGAGGTTTTTCTGGGGTCAGACTGTCTGGCTCCATCACTTACCAGCTGTGTGACCGTGAATAACTGATTTAATCTATCTGGGCCTCAGTTTCCTTGTCTCTAAAATGGGGGCGATGATTATACCTCCACCTTATAGGATTTGTGGGAGAGGATTAGATGAACTGAAGCGTGCTAAGTGCTTGGCACATGATAAACACTTGTTATTATCATCCATTTTAATTTTTTTTGGCCATGCCATGTGGCTTGTGGGATCTTAGTTCCCCAAGTAGGGACTGAACCCCGGCCTTTGACAGTGAAAGTGAAGAGTCCTAACCACTTGATCACCAGGGAATTCCTATCATCCTTGTTTGTATTATCTGTGTTATTCCTTTAAAGGCAGATGGGGGTCAGATTTTCAGGGGAGTTAAGAGCAGAGGTTAGAAGAGATTTTTGTACAAATAGGAAACATAACCTCAGCTTTAGGAGGGCAGGCAGCCCAGGGTGGGATGGGTGTGGAAGGTGTCCTCATGTTAATCCAGATCAGGTGAGAGGTCACCCTGCCCTGGTGCTCAGTATCCAGCTCCAGGTGAAGGTTTGGGAGGTGTCTGGAGCTTCCCTGGTGGCTCAGACAGTAAAAAATCTGCCTCCAATGCAGGAGACACAGGTTCAATCACTAGTTTGGGACGATCCCCTGGAGAAGGGAATGGTTACCCACTCCAGTATTCTTGCCTGGAGAATCCCATGGACAGAAGAGACTTGAGGGCTACAGTCCATGGGGTCACAAAGAGTCAGACACGACTGAGTGACTAACACTTTGATGACATATAAATAGGTTTGTATTCTAAGGGGAACTGATCATTAACCCACCAGAATCCTCCAGATCTGAGCACAAATTGGTTGCTCTCATTCATTCATCCAGTCAGTAAGTATTTATGGATTTCCTAGTGGGGCTTCCCTGGTGGCTCAGAGGTAAAGAATCAGCCTGCAACACAGGAGACACAGGAGATATATCTTCGATCCCTGGGTCAGGGAGACCCCCTGGAGGAGGAAATGGCAACCCACTCCAGTATTCTTGCTGGTCCAATTCCACGGACAGAGGAGCCTGATATGCTACAGTCCAGGGAGTCGCGAAGAGTTGAACATGACTGAGTGACTGAGTATGCGTACAGGGTGGGTCAGGTCCTGTCCAGGGGTGGGGACACAGCCGAGAACCATCAGGACGGTGTCCCTGTTTCCAAGTGGCACTAGACGGTGGGTGATTAGCAGGTGTGTTGGATGGTGTTAAGGAAACACACGGAGCATTAAGGGCAGGTAAAATGGGGACTCTGATGTATGAGGGGCATGGAGAATTCCCCGTAGAAGTGTATGTGGTCAGCTATCCGCGCAGTGAGTAAGGAACCCACACATTACACTGTAGGAATGGCCTTACACTGTAGGCTCCCAGGAACTGTTGGTTCTGGACTCTAGACTGGACTAGGAGAACACAGAAATGAAAAAGGTTTCTGGTCTCTAGTAGCTACAGTCTTTGGGGAGAGACAGACAAGAGGAGAGGCAATTACTGTATCCTGAGATTAGGGACACAACGGTAGAGGGATTGGAGGCTGTGCAAGCAGACAGAAGGGGTCCTTTGGGTCAAAAAAAATCAACTGCAATTTATTTCATAGGTTACCCCTCAGAGTTACTCAGGTCTCGTGAGTTGCAAGTGATAGAAACTCGATCAAAACTGACATTTATCAGTTCATACAATGGATAACTACAGGGAGCAAGGCTGGGAAATGGGAACGTAAGGAACCCGAGGCTCACAAAAGTGAAATGACTTGTCGAGGTCCCCCACCTCCAAGTGGCAGAATGTGTATTGGCACCCAAAACCCTTCCCATTGCTCCACACGCCATTACTGTCAGAACACAAAGCCAAACAAAGTTCTTTAGAGCAAGAGAGGGTCAAGAGGAGGGAGAGAACTAGATAAATCCTTTGTGAGTCTTCTGGAAGAAAAATAAAGAAAATAATATGCATCAAGTATGAGAGAGAAATATAATTACAGAGGAAGAAGAAAGTAAAATAATTTTAAGAAAACGGCTTGGAAACACCATGGGCAAAAACATGGAAAATCTAGAGGAAATAAGTGATTTTTTAAATCAAAACATAAATGACCAAAATTGACTCAAGAAGAGGTCAGAAATGTTAAAAGACAACAAACCATAGGAAAAAATGAAGTTGTTAAAAATTTACCAAAATGTTATTCAAAACGTTTCAGTAGAAATTGATGCAAAGGTCCTAAATCATTTATCAAAGCAAAGAACAACCTTAATGCCAAGATTTGTCATTCCTAGTACAATTAGGAAAACCCTAGATCGTATTCACTTGTGAATAGAGATACTAAAAATTCAACTGACATTGAATATAATGTCAGCAAATAGAATTCAGTGGCATATTAAAAAGAATAATATATCATGGGAAAATACATCTTTTTCAGAAGCAGGAATAGCTCATTAGAAGAGCTGACAATATAATTTATTACATCATTACATTAGCAAATTAAGCTAGGAAAACCATTTTTATATTAAAAAAAATGCTGGATTGGCATTTGATAAAATTCCACAGCTGTTCTTAGGAAAAACTCTAAGTAAAATGAAGCTACATAAATAGAATAAAAATAATTATGACAACCTTACAGTGGACTTATTAAGATACCATAAAATATGAATCAGGCCCAGTAAAATGAGACATGTGGCAGGAAGGTCACTGTCTCTACTGTTATTTAAGAGTTTTAGCTAGTTGTATGATTAGCTAAGGTAATTATACAAAAAATAGAAGTAGTGTAAAGATTCAAAATAAGGAGGCACAATTGTCTCTTTTAGGGGGCAGATCATATCATTGTAAGTGTAGAAAATTCAAAAGAAGTTATTTTAAAAAATAGTATTCACTTGAGTATTTGGTATTTGTAAATGGTAATTTATAAATTGCTCTGATATGTTTTAAAGATGAGTAAATCCATAGCTTTTCTTTTTATTAAGTATGAATTTAGTGAACAAGGAAGGTAAAAAATGATTTCACTCGTATCAGTGATCAAAACTATAAAATATGATGAAATTTAGCAAAAAAAAATATAATACAAGACCCGTATTGAAAGGAGTTTAAGATTTAATTAAAGAATAAGAAACAAAATCCTAAATAAATGGCATCTAAAGAAAGACATTCCATGTCCCAGCATGAGAAGATTTAATTTCACAAAGCTTCAATCCTTCCCAAATTAATCATTAAGTTGTATAAAATTCCAATCCTTATCTCAACAAGGTCTTTAGGGACATGGATAAGAATCTCCAAGATGTTTTTGAAAATGAGGATCAGGGTGGGGGTGGATTAGACAAGCTGTCCTACCAGATTGTCTTGGGAGGATATTTCCATCTGGATATTTCCATTTCCACCCTTCTCTACTTTGCTCCATGCCCCTGGAAGTTGATCTCTCGGACTGTGTCTCCAGCTCCCGTGTCCCCTGACATCTGCTGGGGTTTCCGGAGTGGGAGGCACCGCAAGGGTAGAGAGGTATGAAGGGACGGAAGGTGGAGGTCAGCATAGTTTTCCCCCCTCCTTCCCTGCTGGGCTGTGGTGGTTGGGCTGTGTCCTAGTGGAGACCAAGGTTCCTCACAGACAGGCTGCTGCAGACAAGTCTGCTCTCCTGGTTCCAGGCAACACTTCTCCCGGTGGTGTGCTGCTAAGCATTGAACAATCGACTCTGGGGATGAAGAGCTCTGATTTATAGCATTTGCCAATTTCCTTGGTATGAAATATTCCCACCGTGGCTGATTTCAAGTTACCCACGTGAAGTCATGCGTAGCTCAAAAGAGACGCTGACAACTGGTTCTTGCTAGCCAGTGCAAGCTAGTTGCAGCATTCTTCTGCCTCCTTTAGGGTCTTGAGATTGTGGCGGCTCCCTGACACTAGCCCTGTGCTGCTTTATCCCTTGTTGGCTTCCATAGACCCTGTCCCTCCCTTGGCAAGTCGTGTATTAAACCCTTCTGTGTCCTCTTGCTTGAGTGGGATGTTTATTTCCTCTTGAGACCCTGGCTGCTATATTATGAGAAAGCTAGTGAAAGAAAAACGTAAGAATAAACAAAAAGATGTGTAGGAAAGTGTAGAAATTCCAGAAAAGAATCTAAGTATATATGGAAAAAAATATTTTGGTGGCATTTCAATTCAGTAGAAACAGGATGTTTTATTTTACATTAGTACTGCTGTAAGGTTTCAGGAGTACTATTTTAAACTGCTATCTATTTATAAGGAGGTAGGTTAGACTCTACCTCATACTATACACAAATCAACTCTAGGTGGATCAAGTATCTAAATGTAAGAAAATAACATAACATTTGGATAATACTTGAGAGAATGTTTATATACACTCAGGAGAGCATGAGGAGACATTTACAACAAAACTGACAGGCAAAGATATAATATTCCTAACCTACAAAGAGCCCCTAGAAATTGACAAGAAAAAGGTAAAATATTTCAATAGCAAAATGGACAAAGAGTATTTACAGAATGACAAATATATATGAAAATATACTGTATTACATCTAAACAAACTTTCACTATTATAAACAACACTGCAACAGATTACTCTTGTATATACATATCTGCATATTTTATTCATCCACTCAAGTCACTGTTCATGTTTTTTGTACCTTCTGTGTACCAGGCTTGGTTTAGGTACTAAGGAGATAGCCTTCATGGACTTGACACTCAGGTTGTGGGGCAACTTGAATGAAACTTGAATACATAATTAAACACATGTGAAATACAAGGTTTTATAAAATAATTTGTTGATATATAGTTGATTTACAATGTTTCAAATGTACAGCAAAGTGATTCTGATATATATATATTATATATATATATGTACATCTATACATATAGATGTATATATAGATGCATATATACATGTATATATCAGATGTATATATAAATACTAGGAAATAATGAGTGCTCAGTCATATCTGACTCTTTGCGACCCCATGGACTGTGGCCTGCCAGGCTCCTCTGTCCATGGGATTTTCCAGGCAAGAATATTGGAGTGGGCTACCATTCCCTTCTCCAGGGGATTGTCCTGACCCAGGGATCGAATTCATGTTTCTTGCATCTCTTGTACTGGCAGGTGGATTCTTTACCACTAGTGTCACCTGGGAAGCCCCTGTATATATATATATATATATATAAAATCTGAAAAGAATATATATATTTTTTTCAGATTATTTTTCCAATACAGAAATCATTTCAGGTTTTTACAGCACATAAGTTGTTTATATTCTCTTTTTCTCTTTACCTGGACTTTTTACTGTGGGCATTTCTTCATGCTATGTTTTTCTGATCATTTCCTTAGGATAAACTCCTGAGAATGAAATTGCTGACCAAAGGATATGCCCATTTAACATTTTGATAATAAGCATTATACCACTTTTGGCTTCCCTGGTGGCTCAGATGGTAAAGAATCTGTCTATAATGCGAGAGACCTGGGTTCAATCCCTGGGTCAGGAAGATCCCCTGGAGGAGGGTATAGCAACCCACTCCAGTATTCTTGCCTGGAGAATCCGCATGGACAGAGGAGCCTGGTGGGCTACAGTCCATAAGGTCGCAAAGAGTCAAACACAACTAAGCTACTAAGCACACACATACATACATACAATCCCACTCAGCTGTATAGAGTAATCCCTATTTCTCTGTCTTTCTTTGCCAGGCTGATAACTTATTTTTTTAAAAAAAGGAAAAGCAATCTCTATGGTGGTTTTAATTCTCTTTTTGATTGTTAGTAGAAGTCAATAACCCGTTCATTTTTCTAAAAAAGAGAAATCAAGAAGAATTTAGGAATTCATTTATTTCTCCAGGCAACAAATATTCAGAGTGTTCTTTGTGTTGGAAACCACGATCCTGTGGACGAGGTGAGGAAATTGCGGAGCTAGGAGAGCAACTGGAGACCTGGTACAATTCCTGGTTTTGTGGACAAAGAAACTGAGGCACAAGAGTTCAGTGATTTGCTCAAGTCACACAGTGAATTTGTTGAAGATTTGGATCTAGAAGATTTGGATCTAGAAGATTTGGATCTAGCGTGTCTTAATGCTCTTCTTATGACAAAACGCTGCCTCCATAAACAAAACAAAGATCCCTGCCGACTATTTAAGTGGAAAGTATGATTTGAAGAGAGGTGCTTGGCAGGAAGGCTGGAGTGAGGGAAAGTGGTTTAATCAAACCTTGGTAGCTGCAGAGACTAAACTCAGGGTGCAAGCTGCAAATGTGACATCCTATAGTTGGTCCCGAGAGTTTGGGGAGAGAAGTAAACGTCAGGAAATTAGCTCTGTTGGCCGTCTTTGTCATTCTGAACCCCCGTGCCCTGACTCTTTCCCCCTCCCCAAACCCATTTCAGAAATCCGGTCCCATTTTTCTTGCCTCTGACCCTGGTGGCTGAAATTTCTCTCAGTACCATAAAACCCTGGGTTGTAAAATTCATATTGTAACTTTAAGAGCCACATCTGTTTTAATCATTTTTTTTCCCCGTTTTAAGAACACAACGGGATTTTAATGGCAGCAATAAAATGGAAAAGTTGAAGGAAATTATCACAGATTTGTAAAGCTATAAGGCAGGTTCCTGGGCTCATGTGAGCAGTCAAATTACAAAGAAACAACCCAATTGCTTTTATTGCAGACAGATCTCTGGTTTAAGCATTTCTCAGTTTAATCTATTGATGAGGATTAGCATTTTATTCACTTCGGCACTCATAAGAGCTTTGGTACATATTACCCTGATGGGCCTGAATGCTGAGGATCACGAATCTCAGAGATGCAGAGAAAGCCAGAGAAACGGACTGAGGGGGGAAATATTGGGTCTGGTAGATCAAACAGACCTGGTTTGAATCATGAATCTGCCGTGTTTAACTGGATATGTGGTTTTAGGCAAAGTCCTACGTTCCCTAAAGTTTGCCTTTCTTATCCACCTATGGAGCTATATGAGAATGTTTTGCAGTGAAATTGTACAAGGAAATCACTCAGCATGATGCTAAGCAAATAGCAGGGCCACCACCTGGTTCTCCCTCTAAG
Organism: Giraffa tippelskirchi; assembly: GCF_054371585.1. Lineage (NCBI taxonomy): Eukaryota > Metazoa > Chordata > Mammalia > Artiodactyla > Giraffidae > Giraffa > Giraffa tippelskirchi. The sequence goes on along the minus strand of NC_137287.1, from coordinate 116,569,078 downwards.
TTAGTGACTTGGGGCAGCCACAGGGGTACCTCATCTACATCCTCTCGCACTGCCCTCCTTTCACCAGAGAAGGCTCACTGCGAACACTTGCCAACCTCCAGCCTGAAGCTCTTTTTCTAGCCCCAGGAGCATGCTTGGCCTGCATTCAGGGCAAGCCAGAGGACGGATGAGTTAATGCTTGAAGAAGCAGCTCTCGCCCAATGACAGATGGGGACTGGAGGATAAATACCTGTGCTCCCTCTCGATGCAGGAGGCACCTGTTCGGTGCTGTCCCCCACCCCCCACATCCAGACAGCCCCAGTGAAATGAAACTGGCTGCCTGCAATGATCACCTCCTTGGTTACACACTCTATACTGGCTTCCTTCTCTTCTCTGTCTTCTGTCTTAGTCTGAAAGTACCACTGACTGGGTGGCTTAACACTAGAAATTGATTTCTGGACTTTCCTGGTGGCGCAGTGGTAAAGAATCCATCTGCCAGTGCAGGGGACATGGGTTTGATCCCTGGTCCGGGAAGATTCCATATGCTGCAGAGCAACTAAACCCATGTCCCACAACTTCTGAGCCCACGTTCTAGAGGTCGTGAACTACGACAAGAGAACCTACTTCAACAAGAAGCCTGTGCACTGCGATGAGAAGCAGCTTCCCTCCCCCGGCTTGCTGCAACTAGAGAAAGCCACCAAGCAGCAACAAAGACCCAGTACAAGCAAAATAATAAGGGAAAACAATTTTTTTTTAAATTGATTTCTCACAGTCCTGGAGGCTGGAAGCCTGAGATCAGGGGATCAGCATCATCAGGTTCTGGTAAGAACCCTCTTCTGAGTGGCACACTGCCAACTTCTTGTTGGATCCTCACTTGTCAGAGACAGCAAGCAAGAGAGCTCTCTGGGTCCCCTTTTATTTATTTATTTTTTTGGTCAGTAATTTTATTATTTTTTCTTTTTTTAAATTATGAAAGTATGATAACACATTTACAGGAGACTTAAAAAATACAGAACAAAGTTATATACAGCTCCACTATATATTACAATTATTTTTTAGTAGATAAATAAGATTTTTAGTTGGAGTTTCAATATTCATCTCTCGCAAATTAATAGGGTGTATATACAGAGAAGTAGAAGGATACAGGAGACCAGAAGAGCGCTATGAACCAATTCAACATAATTAAGATTTATACCATGTTCACACAACAGTAGCATGCAAATTCTATTCAAGTTCTCTGGGTCCCCTTTTATAAGGGCACTAATCCCATTCATGAGGGCGCCAGCCTCATGGTCCAATCACCTCCCAAATGTTGCACCTCCAAATATCATCACATTGGGTGTTAGATTTCAGCATATTAATTTGGGTGCGGGTTGCGAACATTCAGTCCATAACACTGTATGGAGAGAAGGGAGAAGAAGGAGTAGGGGATAGACAAGGAAAATGGTCCCTGGAGGCTCTAATAACTTCTAACTGCTGGTATGGACATCTGTGCCTGGGAGCTTCTTTCCCTGAACTAGAAAGCTTTGCTGCCAACGGGAAGAATTGCCCAGGATCTAACACTGCAACAACTCTCAACCAGTGACTCAGGAATTAGTGTATAAACACTCTAGCTCCCTCATTTTGGACAGAAAAACTCCGGGGAGTGTAATCTGCACCATTTCCCAGGTTTTGTCTGAGGAATGAAACCATGGTCACCCATGCAGCCGCTGGTTTGATAAGGGATGCCGTACCGGCTGCTTGTTCCCCTGTCTCCCTCCCTGCTTCCCTTTGCCTCACGCTTCTCAAATAAACTACATGCCTGTGACACTCCTGGGGAAACTCAAATGTCAGGTGTCTCTGATATCTGAGTGAAGAGAAGTCGGTTTTGAAAAAGATTGGCAAAGAGTGGAATAAAAGTGGTGGCTGAATCTCTTTTCTTCCTCTTTCTCTCCCTCCCTCCCTCCTCTCCTTCCTTCCTTTCTTTCTCGCTCTCTTTTTTTCTTCTTTTGAGTGCTGCCGTTTTCCCGAGATGTGGAAAACTAAGGGAGAAAAGGGAGAAATAGAAGATCACAGTGTAGCAGACTCTGGGGCCAGAGCCATGGGTTCATTTGGCAGCTTTGCCACTTACCATCTTCAGAAACTCAGGGAAGTGACTAAGCCCCACTATGCCTCAGTTTCTTCATCTGTAAAATGGAACTAGACAGTACAGAAAAGTATTTGATCCTGATGAGGACTAAATGAGTTAATGTGTATAAAGCACTCGGAACAGTCCTGGTTGCGGTAAATACTCTGTCATCATCATCACCATCATCATTATTACTATTACAACTACTACTGTTACTGCTTCGGACATAAGAATGAGATGCCCATGAACATCCAGTTATATCTGGCCCAAGTGCTCCCAACTCTCCCAGGACAAAGTGGTGAGATAATAACAGACATGAAAATGTCTTAGAAACTCTTTGTTTACCCCTGCTGTCTGCCCCTCTGCGCTCCAGAGACCATGACTAACTCACCCTGGTCCTAGGGCTTGGCTCAGGGCTGCTCAGAGCAGAGAGGCCCGGGGTGTCCGTAGAGGGAGTAAAGAAGCGAAGAAACAGAGCCTCTCTTGCTGGCCACAGGAGAGGGAACACTCATGAGATTATTTCAGCGAGGGTCCCAGATTTAGTCAATTCCGGAGCTGCATTCATTGCCCTCAAGGCAGCTGCAGGGTTTTTAGAGCTCGTCTGCCCCAGAGTTGAAAGGTCTTCCTGAGAGCGCAGTGCTATGCGGGGCCTTTGCAGATCTGTGATAAGGCCGCTCTCAGAGCCCGACGTAACCTGAGCCAGCCCAGGCTCTGGTAGAGCTGTCTGGGTTTTCCTCAGCAGTGAATGAGAACAGAAAGCCAGCCCAGGTAGGCAAGCCAGCTCCTGTGGAGCTTATGTGGAGATAATGACCGTCTGCTGGAAGCAGCTTAATGCCCAAAGATGCCTGAAAGATGAAGTCCCTTGTCAGTGGGAATGCCAATTGTTATAACCCTTTGGGATGACAAATTTACAACATCTAGAACCTACTTGAGTTATACTGGAGCCTGAGGCAAGAGGAAAAATGTGCATCCCTGATAAACACATTTTTATGTAATTTTTTTCATGGTTAATTTCTTTCTAGAAGTAGATTTTGAAAATACTAGTCATGAGTTTACTTCCGTTAAAGCCAGGAAAGTAAAACTGATACATATTCTGTCGGATATAAGTGAAATATTTAAACATAAAATAATACTGTTTTGTTTAATATGCCTACTTTTCAACTTTACAATATTTTTTGCCAACTACTTTAGTATTCTGGAAAAAAGTCAATTCCATTCCTGGGCATATATCTGGAAAAAACTCTAATTAGAAAAGATACATGAACCTCTATGTTCACAGCAGCACTATTCGCAATAGCCAAGGCATGAAATCAACTTAAATGTCCATCAACAGATGAATGGATAAAGATGTGGTACATATATACAATGACTACTACTCAGCCACAAAAAAGAATGAAATAACGCCATTTGCAGCAATACATATGGACCTAGAGATTATCATACTAAGTCAGAAAGATAAATACCATATAATATGACTTATATGTGGAATCTAAAATATGACAAAAACGAACTTACTGATGCAACAGAAATGGACTCATAGAGAATAGACTTGAGGTGGCCAAGCAGAGAGAGGGGTAGAGGCAGGATGGATTTGAAGTTTGGGATTAGCAGATGCAAACTGTTTTATATAGAATGGATAAATAGCAAGGCCTTCCTATATAGCACAGGGAACTATATTCAATATCTTGGGATAAACCATAATGAAAAAGAATGCATTTATATGTATAACTGAATCACATTGTTGTACAGTATAAATTAACATAGCATTGTACATCACTATACTTCAATAAAATAAATTTTAAAAATATTCTGGAAAAAATTACCATTAAAGAATATACAAAATTCTGTATATAGAGACGTGCATTTTCTTTGGCCACAGGCTTCAGTGTAGTTCAGCATGGCACTACCAGATCCTATCCATAAAACTGTGATCTTTTGTTTATCGTGATCTGTTTTTAGCATTCATTTTTTAAGAACTGTTGCATTAACGTATGATATATTTTGGTTATGGTTCTTTTTGGCGTCCTTTTAAATTTTGTGCCTGAGTGGAGTGGCTTGATTACCTCTCCCTAGTTCCAGCCTGGGAGAGTCTACCTCTGCAAAACCACCTTTAGGACCTGAAACTACAGAAAATCTCACTGTAGGGCACAAAGATATGCATTCAGTGGTGTTTGCTGTAACACCGGGGAACCAAACCCAAAGTCCCTGCCACTGAAAGTGAAAATTGCTCAGTCGTGTTCGACTCTTTGTGACCCCATGGACTGTAGTCCATGGAATTCTCCAGGCCAGAATACTGGAGTGGGTAGCCTTTCCCTTCTCCAGGGGATCTTCCCAACCCAGGGATGGAACCCAGGTCTCCCGCATTGCAGGCAGATTTTTTAACAGCTGAGCCACAAGGGAAGCCCAAGAATACTGGAGTGGGTAGCCTATCCTTTCTCCAGTGGGTCTTCCCGACCCAGGAATCGAACCAGGGTCTCCTGCTTTGCAGGTGGGTTCTTTACCAGCTGAGCCACAAAGAGGACTGCTTAAGTCCGTGATGGTCCATCATAGGATGGCATATTCTATAGCTGTTAAAAGAATTTGGTTGCTCTGACTTTTATGGAACAGAAAAATATTAAGAAAAAAACTTACAAAACAGTATCTACAATAAAGCTAATATTTCTATTTGCACCATTTGAAATGTTTTGTGTGCATTAGCTCAGTTAATCTCACAGCCTTCCTGCAATGCTCTAGCTGAGGAAACTGGGGCCCAGAAAAGTTGAGTGATTTTCCTAGGGACACACAGCAGAGAAACAACAGAGTCATGTGTTTTGCGTGCAGGCTGGCCCCAGAGTTCCAGATTTTAATCACAAAGTTAAACTGTTTCTCATTTGGTTTGGGAGTCTAGGTGCATGTATAGGGGGCTTCCCAGGTGGTGCTGGTGATAAAGAATCTGCCTGCCAATGCAGGAGACTCGGGTCTGGACGATCCCCTGGATAAGGAAATGGCAACCCACTCCAGTATTCTTGCCTGGAAAATTCCATGGACAGAGGAGCTTGGCGGGCTACAGTCCATGGGATCACAAAGAGTCGGACACGACTGAGCACACACAGCACGTATGTATATCGCACATATAATGTAGAAAAAATCATGGCGCCAAAGAGTAAACCACTACTAATGGATATTTCAGGTAGAGGTGAAAGGATAAGATACTTTAACTTGAAGTCTTATATAGTGTGATAAAGTGTGAATTCCTAACAACAAGTATGTGTTATTTTTATGAGAAATAAAAAATACAGTACTTACTTTGTCTTATTCTGGGCACTTTCAACACACTGTCTCATTTAACTCTTGCAACAGTCCTATTACTATTCCATTCTACAGATGAGAAAACTGATGTTGGAAAACGTGATCTTAGCAGTCTTGCAGAACTCCAAAGCAATGAAGCAAGCCAGAATCCAATCTTGGATCCCAATGTTGTATTGCTACTGCTACTGCTGCTAAATCGCTTCAGTCGTGTCCGACTCTGTGCAACCCCATAGATGGCAGCCCACCAGGCTCCTCTGTCCCTGGGATTCTCCAGGCAAGAACACTGGAGTGGGTTGCCATTTCCTTCTCCAATGCATGAAAGTGAAAAGTGAAAGTGAAGTCGCTCAGTCCTGTCTGACTCTTAGCGACCCCATGGACTGCAGCCTACCAGGCTCTTCTGTCCATGGGATTTTCCAGGCAAGAGTACTGGAGTGGGTTGCCATTGCCTTCTCCAATGTTGGATTACACTGACCATATTGCTTCCAGACCTGCGTCCCTTCTGTAGTATGTTTTTGTCATGGGTGCATGTCAGGGCTTTGCAGAAACCACAGCACATTTTTGAGTCTATCCATTGTTGAGTATTTAGGTTACCAAAAGAGACTCACTGTTTTTTGCAGCGAGGGGGGCTGTGGAGGCCACCGGGCCAGGGGCGCAGGGCGTGGCATGGTGAAGGGATGGACAGGAGCTTGGCTTGGTCCCAAGCCCAGTGCCATTTTCTCAGTGGCCTCTTCCCCAGATTCTATGACTTTGAAAGGAATCAACGGGTGGGGAGGGAGGGAAGGACCCACCCCCACCTCCCACCACTCCCCCACAGCCCCCGACCCCGCTTTCGTCCCGCCTCCGGGTCCCTGGAGGGTCCTCGGTGCCTGCTGCCGCGGGGCGGCACCATCTGCGCCGCGCAGGTGTGCCCGGCCCCCTGCCCAACCTGGGGGCAGCGAACACTGGGCCGATTGTGGCCCCCGCGAGCCCGGCGGGCAGCTGCGCCCGGGCTGCCATCTGTGTGCGCCCGGCCGCCGAGGGAGGCCCGGGGCGGCGCGCGGAGGGGCCGCCGGGACGCGCCCTCGCCGGGCCCCATTCAAGCGCTGCCAAGGCCTAATTGATGAGAAATGGCCCAGAGCAGGTGCGAACCTGTCTCCGGAGGCGGCAGGGTGGAGGGCGGGGGCCCGGGGAGGGGCGGCTGCTTAGTGAGAGCGCAGCTGTCGAGGGTCATTACCGCAGCCGTCTCTTAGGGGTGTTCCAGCCTGGGGGAGGGGGCATGGAGAGAGAGAGAGCGCAGGGGTAAAAGGAGTGGGCTGGGGGTGGGGAGGGGGACCGCAACCACTTTGTCGCAACCAGGGCCTCCTCCTTAGTTCTGTGACCTCGCTTAGTGCGGGAGACTGAAGCCAGGTGAGACCAACCTTGCAGCCAAGGACGCCCAGCAAGTCGGAGCTCCCCAGGGACTCCGAGTCCAGGACTGTCCCCAAGGGACCCTCAGTGACGTTGAGTGACCCCCCTCCGCTTCCATTTAGTGCTACACCAGGTATGCACAGGAAATGCGGAAGCAGGGTTTTGAAATTCTAACCCATTTTAAATAGATATTGACGGCATCAACCCTTTTGAACCTCCTCACACCCAAACCCCAACCCTCATTACCACCCCTACCTGACCCCGCCCCCCAAGTCTATTACCCATCAAGGTGCAATCAAATTGTGCTTTTCCTGAAGGCGCTTACAGGACTGATCTGTGCAATGATAGCTCCTTAGAGCCCTGCAGACAGGGTGGCCAGTAACGTGGTCCAGGGTCCGGTTGGATGATAAGCTGCTTCTCTGTAGGAGGTGAATGTCTGCTTCCTATCAGCTACTTGCTCCTTGGTCCTTGGGAGGAAGTGAAGTGAAAGTTGCTCAGTGTCCGACTCTTTGTGAACCTATGGACTATACAGCCCATGGAATTCTCCAGGCCAGAATACTGGAGTGGGTAGCCTTTCTCTTCTCCAGGGAATCGTCCCAACCCAGGGATCAAGCCCAGGTCTCCTGCATTGCAGGTGGATTCTTTACCAACTGAGCTATCAGGGAAGCCCTGGGACTAAGTGGAGAGCTCATTTAGATGTAATTTCTGAAGGCCCAGTGCAAGGCCCTCCTCAGCAGTGCCACTGGCCTGGCAGATAAGGAGGACCTCTTGGTCCCATCCCCCACCTCTCCAAACACCTCCACACTCAGCTGCTCTGAGGCCAGTTGATTAGAACCCACATTCTCAGTGTCAGACACTTTGCCAAATTTTCACCTGCAGCAGCATCACTCTGTGGCAGCCAGAGCAATCTTTTCAAAATCAGAGCTTGTACATTACGTATGTAAGATAGATAGCCAGTGGGAGATGGTGTGTGAAGCAGGGAACCCAAAGCGGGTGTTCTGTGACAACCTAGAGGTGTGGAATGAGGAGGGAGGTGGGGGGGTGGTTCAAGAGGGAAGGGGCAGATGTATACCTATGGCAGAAACCATCACAGTATTGTGGTGGTGGTTTAGTCACTAAGTCGTATCCAACTCCCACGATCCCGTGGACTGTATCCTGCCAGGCTCCTCTGTCCATGGGATTCTCCAGGCAAGAATACCGGAGTGGGTTGCCATTTCCTTCTCCAGGGGATCTTCCCGACCCAGGGATCGAACCTGGGTCTCCTGCATAGCAGGCAGATTCTTTACTGACCGAGCTATGAGGAAAGATTGTAATTACCCTCTAAAAAAAATTTTTTTAAAGAAATCATAGTCAATCAAAATAGGAAAAAAAAATGAATAGAACTTGTTTCTTGCGACCCAGAGTCCTCCATTAATTTCCTATTGCACAAGAATACAATTTTGATCCGTACCAAGGTCTATGGCCCCCACCGGCCTTGCTCCAGGACACCTCTCTGCCCTCATTTCATTCTCTGTTTCCCTGTATGTGCTGATCCTGCCACATTGGGACAGCATTCCACAATAAAATGCCTACTGTGTGCCTACTGTGTCAGGCACTGCTCAAGGCCCTTGGGAAACAGCAGTGAACAAAACAAAGCTGCATCTCATTTTTTCCTGTATTACCTGGCTCAAGTTACTTACCCTTTCTATACCCCAGTTTTCTCAACTGTAAAATGGGATGATAATAAAAAATTCCTTCCTTTCAGAGTTGCTGTGAGGATTAATTAACCAGGGCTTAGAGACCCCTGGCACAAAGCTTGAGACCCCTGCCTATGAGTTCTCATGATGGGAATGTACATGATGTGAGAAAAAAACAGAAGAAGCGTGTCAATCCTCTTCACGGGTGTGAATTTTTAAAAATAGATCAATTTGAGGAAAAAACATTAAGTGAATAGTAAAACATTAAGTGGTTTGTGGACATGAAATTCATCACAGAAGTTGAGAAGATGATTAAAGTTTGGGCAACTCTGCTGTGTTGGAGAAAAACCTGTGTCTCAAGCATTTGCTTTCAGAGTCTTCACCCATGGGTGATGGATGGATGTGCTGAAATCAAGTTGAGCCTGAAGTAGTGATAATAATGGGATTTCAGTCTTGAGTAGGTGGTGTTTTCAATGAAATCCCTGGAGCCTAGGCCTGTTCTTTAAAGGCCATGCCTGGTGAGGGCATTGGTGACCCCTTGTAGTGGATTGAATAGTGCCCTCCTCACCAAATGATATGTCCAAATCCTGACCCTATGAATGTGTCCTTATTTGAAATAAAGGTCTTTGCAGATGTAATTACAGTAAAGATCTCAAGATAAGGTCTTCCTGGGTTTGGGTTGGCCCAATCCAATGACAGGTATCCTTATAAAAGACAGAAAAGAAGACACACAGACACATCAGGAAGGGCAGGTGAAGACGGAGGCAGGGACTGGAGTGATGCTAGCCAAAGCCAGTGCTTGCCAGGGGCCACTGGAAGCTGGAAGAGACACGGGAGGTCCTCACCTAGAATCTTGAGAGCAAGTGTGGACCTGCCAACACCTTGATTGCAGATTTCTGGTTTTCAAAACTGTGGCTGAATAAGTTTATGTTGTTTAAGTCACTGACTTTGTGGTAATTTGTTACAGTGATACTGGGAAACAAATACAAGTCTCATCACACACACAAAAAGCCCCATTTGCTTTTTCTCTCTCTTTGGAACTCTGGCCTGGCCAGGACTCTGAGGGGCTGGAGAAGGGATGCTCAGAACACAACCCCCTCCGGAGGCAGATTTCCTATGAAGTTAATGAAGCTTAAACTTCAGGGCCCGAGTCACTCACCGGGGCATCTTCTAAAACTCTGGGAAGAGCCCTAACATTATGTCCATGGAGCCACATGTTTGTGAAATCTGCAAAAGTGTGCTATTTTAACTACTATTTCTTAAGACCACCGTGTTGGGACAGCGTACTAGGGGGCTGGCCAAAGGGAAGTTTGGTCGGGATTGCATTCAGTTGGCCCCATGAGCTGTTTTGTGTGGGTCACAGACATCTCTGTGCATAGTTAAGTCACTGCTTGTCCTCCGGGTGTGAGAATGGCTTCCCAGAAAATTCCTCTTGCTCACGGTGGCCCCAGGGAGATCGTCACAACATGAGGATGGATGGCATTGACAGACTGGTTGATGAGAGTCATCAGTTAGAGGGTATTGGAGCTGAGACACTGGGCTTAGAAAGCTTGAAATGCCTTGAAATGTTTTAGCTCATGTAGGAAAGAAACTTGATAGTGATTTCCCCAAATTTGACAACCGTCCTGCAAAGGTCTGTGTCATTGGCTGAATTGCATCCTTCTCCAAGTTCCTGTGATGAAGTCTTAGCCTCCAGTACCTCAGAATGTGACTGTATTTGGAGATAGGTCTTTAAGAAGTTCATTAAGTCAAAATGAGGTCATCAGGGCGGGTTCTAATCCAATATGACTGATGTCCTTAGACGGGGTGGAGATGAGGACACAGGCTCAGAGAGAAGATCGTATGAAGACCCAAGGAGAAGACAGCCGTCTCTGAGCCAAGCAGAGAGACCTCGGTAGAAGCCAACCTTGTTGACACCTTGATCTCAGACGTCCCCCCTCCAGAACTGCGAGAACATGCATTTCTGTTGTTTAAACCACTTGGTCTGTGGTACATCATTATGACAGCTGTAGCAAACTAACACTGGATGTGACATTACCGATCACGGATTACCAGGCCAAAAGAACCTTTTCTAAAAACTGTCAATTGATTTTTTTTCTGATCAGCTTTTCTAGAGGAAAGGTTGAGTTACCTTTCTCTTCTCTTTGGCGGTGGTGGTGGTGGTTTAGTCGCTAAGTTGTGTCTGAACTCTTGCGACCCCATGAGTGTAGCCTGCCAGGGTCCTCTGTCCATGGGATTCCCCAGGCAAGAATACTGGAGTGGGTTGTCATTTCCTTCTCCAGGGGATCTTCCTGACCCTGGAATTGAACCCACGTCTCCTGCTTGGCAGGTGGATTCTTTACCACTGAGCCACCTGGCAAGCCCTCTCAAAGCATACCAGGAAGTTAATTAATGATATTGCTTTTTATTTCTGAATTTTTTGGCTTGTGCCAGCTTTTTGAAAAGTAATTGTTTTTGATTTATATTTTTCTAAATATTTCAGCTCGTATGAGATTTTGTATCAGTAATTTTGTCTTCTTCTTAATAAAGAGGACCCCTCAGATAGAATAAGTTTCAGGCCCAAGACTGTCTTTGCCCCCAAACCTCCACCCCATATCTCTCCAGCAGATCAGCATTTTGGGGGACCTTCACCCATCAGAGGGGCCCTTTTAGGCTCCAGCCACTCCAAGCGTCTCCTGTCTGGGTCCTACTTTCCCAGGAGGTGAATGTTGAGTGCAGAAGGGAAAGATGCATAATTGATGAGACTCCAAGCATGGCTGGGCTGAAGAGGTCAATTAATTATTAAATATAGACTCAATGGGGAGAAATTTCATTATGGGGTCATTTAATTAAGTGACGGGCCAGAGGGACATTCCGAGATGGGATTTCGAAGGCTCTTATATTTTCTGAGTTTGGTTCTAGATCAAGTCTGAGTGTGTGAAGAAGAGAGGAATGGCTCTTTCTTAAACCTGGAACATTTGTTTGAATCCATCCTCCACCACCCTCATTTCCTCTCTTCCTTTCTTTTTTCTTCCTCTCTTCCTTCCTTTCTTTTTTTTCCTACCTCCTCCCTCCCTGCCAAATTCCCTTCCTTTGTTAGTTTATTGAGCATCTTCCAGGAACCATTGTTCTAAACATCAGGGTTATGGTGATGAAAAAACAGCATCATGGTACCAAGGGAAACAAGTAGGAACAAAGTAAAGGAATCAGTAAACAGGAAGGCATCTCATATGTGGAACGTCTATGCCAAGCTGAAAAGCAGGGTGATGGGAGAGCATCTAGATGGGCTTGTCAAGGACGTCCCTCTTGAGGAGCGCCCATCTGAGCCGAGTCCTGAAGCCTGACAAGGAGAGGGTGAGGTGACAGTCGGGCAGTAGAACACTTGCGTCAGAGAGAACAGCAAACGCAAAGGTCTGACGGAGGACAAGCTGCGGGGCTCCGGGAATAGCCAGGAGGCAGAGTGTGTGTGAGAAAGCCAGGTAAAATATGAGCTTCAAGAGGTGGGCAGGGGCTAAGGCTAATAGATCATTGATGGGTAGTTTTTTTTCTCAATAGGTGCTGGGGTAAACTGCCTATCACTCACTGTATTGGGCACTTTTCAGCTGTACGTGATAGAAATCCAGCTCAAGTTATCTTTTTCGAAACAGGGGACTTTATTAGATCATGTATCTGGAAAAAAAAAAAAACAGAGGCATGCAGGTTTCAGGCATGGCTGAATCTAGTCGCACAGAAGATGATGATGTGATGATGAATTTTCAATTCTTTGTGTCTGTCTCTCTCTGTTTGCCAGCTGTTTCCCTTTTCGAGCAGGATTTCTACATATTATGATTAAGGTGGCTTCCAGCGGTTCCATGTTTTATTCTGCAAGCTTAGAAACCTCAGGAGAAATAGAGTATCTTTTCCTAAAAAGTTCCATGTAATATCCTGGGTTTAAATTTTGTGAAATGGTGTGGGTCTGTTGCCCTTGCTCAGCCAATCACGGTGGCCAGGTAGAGATGGATCCTCACAGACTAGGAGAAGGAGAGGGATGGATTTCCCAGACGAAAACTGGGCTTCTAAGGCCAGAAAAAGAAATGAATTCTGAGCAGACATAAACAACAGAGTTTCATTACATTTCTTAGACAGTCAGTTGTTTTTTCTCTGCTGGCAAAAGGCTGTTGTTTTGAGGAATCCATCAACAGGAATTATCCCATCTTGACAATGGACATGCATGAGCTATGGGCACTGACATAAACCCTGATCAGTGGGATTAGCAGGCACGAGTTTTGAGTCAGAAAGGCAGCATGGAAAACTAGGAAGCACTCAGGTCCCGGGACCCAACAAAACAGAATTTGAGGTGAAGAGCTTTGAAAAGGACAAAGAGGGAAAGTGCATGTGAACAAGAAGGGAAAAACCCACCAAAAAGGACCTTGGACTTTGGTATACCTAACAGTGGAAACTCAAAATGTAAAAAGGAATAAAAAAATGGGTAAAGCAAAAATATTCTGGTGGGAGGGTAATGTGATGCAGTCTTTCTAAAGAGCAGACAGGCACTGCTGAGTCAATAGAGGTATTCCTCTCCCAGATATTAATTCAAGACAAACTCTCATGAAGGTCATAAAAGGACCTCCCAAAGGACATCATTTCAGCATCAGTGGTGGTGGTGAGAAGAGGTTACCGGGGCATTCATTACCGAGGGAGTAGATGGATAAAATAGGGAGGCACTCTTGCAGTTCTGAGCAATGGATGAGGTATACACACTACAGCATGAATGTATCCTAAGAACTTAGTCCTAGTGTGCAATGCAAGAAGAGGTATACAGCACTTTACCATTTACAGAAGATGAAAGCATATATGTATCCCCAAATATTATAATTTGTATATGAGCACATGCAAACCAAAAATGCATCTTTTTTGAGGGGGCTGGATAAGGTCTTACTTTTGGAACGAGGGATCTTCCTTCATCATGCAGAATCTCTCCTTGTGGCACATGAACTCTAGTTGTGGCCCATGGGCTTAACTGCCCTGCAGCATGTGGGATCTTGGTCCCCTGACCAGGGATTGAACCCACATCCCCTGCATTGCAAGGCAGATTCTTAACCACTGGATCCCCCAGGGAAATCCCCCAAAAGACATCTTAAACACACTAGAATGGTTGCCTATTATAGAAGGATGAATGAACTTTAATCAGAAAAATGGACATTTGGAATTTTAAAAAATGAATGGCAAATAGCTATGATTTTATGAAACGCTAGCTTTCTTGCACAGAGATTATCAGAAGATTGGGAAAGAGAGAGCTCTGAAGCTTTTGGTGCTTGGCTGGTCTCCTCCATCTTGTCTTCTTCCAGAGGTGCACCAGGTGTTGGGGAAGGACAGGCAGCCTGGCAGAGGCGGACGCTTCTCATGTGCTCCTTTCCCAAGAAAGTTCTAGAACCTGGTGCTTCAACACATGCTGGCCCTGTCTCAAGTCAGACCATCCTTGAAGTCCACTCGGATTCCCCAAGAAGGACCTTGATCAGCTCTGCCAGTCTGGAGAGTGCGGGCTCTGTCCAGGCTCCCGCGGGTCCAGCGGGCCTGGTGATGCTTTGTTTCCAGTCTGGTGCATCTTAAATTACAAAACTGATTCATATTCATTATTAAAAACAAGCAGACACCCTTATCTTACCTCCTGCAGGTAATGACTATTGATGACACAGTGTTTGCTTCCAAAACAATTCTCTGTGCTCACATACAGGTAACTTTACTCCTTATAGCTAAGAGACACCCCCCCCCCGCCCCCGCCAAACCGTGTGTCCATCAGGATCCTGTGGGAAACAGATGGAGCATTCAGTGTAGGTCACAGAGGAGAGTTCAGTGAATGAAATCTTTACAAAGGCGTGGGGGGAGGCAGGGAGAACCCTGTAGACGGTGCTATGCACTTGGGGTACCAGCCACGGAAACCTTCACCTCTCCAGGCCAGAAGGGATTCAGGAAGGGAGGAGCCCCCGAACCCAGAGAGAGATGCGTGGAGAGAGACTGTGCCCGGCAGGGAGCAAGGGGGATAACGACCCTGTGCGCACTCTGCTTCTGTGTGTCCGTCTCCTGCTGGGGCTTCTCAGCGGTTGAACCCACAGGAAGCCAGGGAAGGGGAGCGCTCAGATTTGCCCCATGGCTCATCCTCCAGGATGGATTTGGAGGGGCAGTGAAGGAGGCCCACGTGACCTGCTCCCCCAGACCTCCTTCTGCTAGCTTGCATGGGAGGGGGGCTGGAGGCTCCACACTTTCTCAGCAAGACCCCTTCCTTACCTCCCCTCCACACCCACTGTTCACCTTTATCTGCCTCAAGACCATCAGAACTAATCTGTCTTTGACCCCTTGGCTCCATCAGATACCCCAAGAAGCCCAGACCCTCATCACCCCCCTCTTCCCAGGACCCTCATCTCCACAAGACTTCGGAGACAGCTAGGCAATCCCCTGACCCTGGCCTGTTTAATTTTTTATTTTCCTCCATCGTCCTTATCCCCATCTGCCCTATTCTTCCTTTGACTTAGCTTTTCTGCTTGTCTTCCTCAACTTGAGCACATATTTCTGTCCTCATTGCTCCCCGTTAAATACCATGTGTTTAGCACAGTGCCTGGCACGTGCTAGGTGCTCAAGAAAGAACACAGGATCCAAGCACTTTTGTGTCTTTTAAATCAGCTCAGAGGCATTTCCCTCATGGTCCGGTGGTTAAGACTTCATCTTCCAGCATAGAGGGTGCAGGTTCGATCCCTGGTCGAGGAGCTGAGATCACACATGGCTTGCGGCCAAAAAAATCAAAACATAAAACAGAAGTAGTATTGTAATTACTTCAATAAAGACTTTAAAAATGGCCCACATCAAAAAAAAGATCTTTAAAAAAAATCAACTTAGAGTATTTCCTAATACTGGGGGAACTATGGTACATGCAGCCATTCCTGTAAAAAGGAGTTTTCGGGTTAAGTTCCAGGTTTCCCCCAGGCCTGCCGATGCCACAGGAAACACCCCTCCTGATGCAGTTTGCCTCACACATGTGTGCCTCACACTTGTGTCCTAGCAGCGGAGGTGCCACGTCAGAGCGGTTGCACTTTGGGGCAGATGCTGCGCTGTTTTGAGTTTGCCAAGAATAAAGAATCGAGCTTTTCTTGGTACTCAGTTCTGTTCTGAGGTAGAGACAGAATTCTCCATCCACCGTGTATCCAGCACTTATCCAGGGCAAGACAGAGCTAGATCTAGTCCAGGCTTTGTCCCGATGAGCTTAGAGTCTAGTTGAGAGCAGGGCATTCCCAGGGTGTTCGCTTCCCTTCTGAACAGGTTCCTAGACAGCCAAGGCTCCGAGAGACTCAGAGAGGGCAGGGGTCCTGGGGGCCCAGTACATCAGGATAACTCTCTGGTGAAAGGGCCACTAGTGAACTTTGTTAATCAAGCCTGGGATGCTGCCGTTCATTGGGTTGCAAAGAATTGGACACGACAGAGTGACTGAACAGCAACAACAATTTACTGAGCCTCTACCATGTTCCAGGTACCATTCTAGGCACAGAAAATAGTGTCACAAGAGTTAGAAACAGCTCCCGTTCTCACAGAGGGGACAGTCTAATGAAGGGAGGAAAGTAGTCACCAAGTAATCAACAAACAGTATGGGATGGTGTCATGGTGACTGATGAAGTGAGCTGGCTGCATAGACTGGATGCGCACGAAGGATTTCAGGATATGGCATTGAAATGAAGATGTGAATGACAAGGAGTGAACCATGGCAAGGGAAGTCTGAGAACTGGGTCTGAGAACTGTGTCTTTCCTGCGTGAGGAAGGCATCCTCTATGGCTTGGAGGTGGGACTCAGTTTGCAGTAATCAGGGAGCAGAAAGGAGCTCACGTGGCTGGAACAGAGGTCTCTGGGGAACCAATCACGCAGGACTTAGAAGTCATTGCCAGGAATTTGGATTTTATTCTAAATGCAATAATTAGTGATTGGTGGATTTGAGGCAAGGTAGGGACCTGACGTGATTTCTTTTTTTTTTTTTAAGATTTTTTTTCGTTTTGATGTGAACCATTTTAAAAGGCTTTATTGAATTTGTTACAATATTGTTCTGTTTTATGTTTTGGTTTTTCAGCCCCAGGCATGTGGGATTTTAGCTCCCTGACCTGGATTGAACTCAGACTCCCTGCTTTAGAAGGCAAGGTCTTAACCACTGGACCATGAGGGAAATCCCCTGACTTAATTTCTTTTTTGAAAGATCTTTCTGGCTGCTCTATAGATATTGGCTTAAAAAGGGGGTGAGAACAGAAACAAGAACACCAATGAGATGGCAACTGCAGTACTTTAGAGATGAGCACTCTGGTTTGGACCAGAGTGATGGCTAGCGAAGTACCGGCAAGTAGATGGGTTTCAGGAATAAACTTTATTAAGAACCAGTAGGATTTGCGGATGGAAAGGATGTACAGTATGAGAGAAGGAAAGCATAACCTTGAGACTGAGGGACTTGGAATGGGTTGGGTGTTGGGGCCATCCACAGATTTGGAGGTGAAAGTAAAAGAGGGTGAAATCAAGAAACCAGTTTGCTTTGGCTCTGCCCTGAGTTGAAAAGCATTGTCTACAGCTTCCCAAATCCTTTCCTACATGCGCATCTTTACCCAGACTTGTCTCCCAACAAAGGCTTGAGAGGTTGAGTCTGGGCAGAGAGCTCCCCCGCACCCCTGGTTGGATTGTGAAGATGGTTCGCCAAGTTGCTTCTGGGGATGAAATTGACAAGGTCAGGTGCACACATGCTGTAAATAATAGAAGAGACACATTCGAAATGACAGGCATAACCAAACCAGAAAATCCTCATTTCTAACCAGATACATTAAGTATCTGTTTTTCATCTCCACCCCAAAGATGTGCACAGCTGTCTGGCATTTGTGGACGGATCGGCTCAGGCTGCTTAACACCCACCTGCCTTCCTGAGGTCAGGCCTCTTTGGTGAACTTGGACATTTGTGCCACTGCTACCAGCAGCTTAGATCTGTCCAGCCAGCAAGAGACTTCTGGCAGGAAGAGGAAGGGGCATTTCACTAAGGGGATATTGGAAGGGGTGTCCGATTGATCTGGGTTCAAAGGCAAACCTAGGACCCAGCATGATCCAATGGGGAGCAGTGGAAAGAGTTGCCCTCTTTTCTCCAGCAAACTGAGGAAGTGGGGTTAGGTTGGCAAAGGTAGAACTCTGGGTGGGCAATAACTGGAGGAGCAAGGCATTTTCTACTTGTTTGTTGGTTTTTGGTTTGGGTGGTAGGAGCAATAAGAATGGAAGAGGAAATGGCGACCCACTCCAGTATTCTTGCCTGGAGAATCGCATGGACAGAGGAGTCTGGTGGGCTGCAGTCCATGGGGTCACAAAGAATCGGATGTGACTGACGTGACTTAGCAGCAGCAGCAATAAGAAGTAAAAAATGAAATTATTTTCAGTGATGGACATTTCCCTTAGACTTGACTATCCAACAGCTATTCCCCTTCTTTTTTACTCATATAACCCTGATTTTGATCCCAGGCACAGGGTCCTGTCCCAGAGGATGAGTCAGTTGATCCAAGCCAATCACAGTAACTCAGTCTTCATTGGACAGTTGGACTAGGGGTGGACATGTGACCCAAGGTGTGTCACTGGACATATACTGAGAGATTTTTCAGAAAGAGGTGGAGAGGGAAAGAGAGCAAGAGAGATATTTGTTTCTCTTTGGAATGATTGGGATGATGAGTGTGATGCTCAGAGCTATGGCAACCATATTATAACCAGGAGGGAAAACTCTAGAAAATCACAGGGACACAAAGTCCTCCCATTGCTGAACTATTGAACAAACTCTGAAATCATTTAGACTCTGAAACTTTCATTTAGGTCAGTTTCTCAACCTCAGCGCTCAATATCTGTTTTGGAGCAGATAATTCTTTGTTGTGGGGAGCTGTCCTGTGTACTGTAGAATGTTTACCAGCATTCCTGGTCTCCATTCAGTAGATTTCACATCGCAGTCATGACAATTAAAAAAAAAATAGTCTCCATAGATATTATCAAATGTCCCGTGATGGGCAAAATCACCCCTGGTTGAGCATGACTGCTCCTGAAATCTTGTTAAATGATACAGCTACATGTCTGGAGTACTTAAGCCACTGCTGACTGGGAATTTTGGTTCTTGCAGCCTAAGCTAAAAGTCAGACACAGTCCTAGTTTTCATGTAGCACATAGTCTGGTAGTGGAGACAGAATCATTCACTCATTTTTTGTTCAGATATTCATTTATTTAAACAGATATTAGTTGAGCCATGTACTGTTCTAGGGGTGGGAATATCTCAGGAAACAGAGCAACATTTGTCCTCTCAAGAATCTGACATTTCAGTGAGGCAGACGATAAACAAAGCACAAACAATTGGTCAAGTGGTGACACCAGTGATGATGAAACAAAATGGGGTAGAATACTGCTTCATGTTCGTATTAGTGATTAGAGGGCTCTTCTGTGTCAAGGTGACATTTGAGTAACTGGGGAGAGTGCAAGAGCCATTGACAAGGATGGGGAAACTTTTTTGGGAGAAGCAAGTTTGAGATCGGAAAAAACATTTTTGGGGGAACACATTAATCTGAGATGTTCATTGGCTGCCAATACCTAGTGGAGATTTGAGACAGACCACTGAAGATAGAATTTGCAGAATGATATAATTCTCAAACAAATCACCCTTCTGTCTCAGAGCCTTCATAATGCTGTTCCCTCGGTGCAAATGCAAGTTAATAGTTAATAGTTAATAGTTAAAAGTTAATAGTTCAGGTTCAATGTGACCTGCTCAGGAAGATCCCTCCATCATGCCGCCACCCCCTCCCCAGGTCTGCACTTTACAAACACTCAGAGCCCCACCCTCCCTTCCCCGTCTCCTTAGTACCTGTGTCACAGTTGAAATTAAACAGTAAAGTCTGTGATGATCTGTTTTTTGCTAGTCTATCTCATTTCCCTTTCTCGACTACCAGCTCCGTCAGGCCAAGAACTGTGTCTGTTTAAATCATCACTCTGTCGCCAGGGCTTTATATATTTTGTACGTATTCAGGCTTATGAAATTAATGAATGACAATATTTTTCTATTCATCCATTTATTCACCAAGCAGACACCATCAGCCCGCCACCCTCTGCCTGATTAGAGTTTGGAGATTACTCCAGCTTGCTCACTCCCCAGGTCGTGTTCTCCATGGTTACCCCAAGCATCCCAATGGGATTAGGCTCCAGTTGCCCGTGGTGGAAACCTGCTTGATGCCACCTGCTGCAGGAGCTGTCTTCCTTCCCACGTCACTTCCTCACTCATTCAATGGTGTTTCCCATTCTTCCCAAATACACCTCTTGCCCTTGAATTCCTGTCATGGTGTCTGCTCTTGTGGAGACCAAATCAAACACTCAAAGATTTTGAGGACTCGCTTGGGGCCAGAAGTGGCTTTGGTCTCCAGGAACAAACTGACCAGGCTCCCTCTGACCCTTATTTCCTCTGATTGGAATGGATCATAGACCACAAACAAGTCCATCAGTAGATCACCAAGAAAATCATCAGAAAATGCTGATGCCCCAAAGAGTTAAACAGTACCATGATTCAGAAAGTGTCTGGTGGGTGAAGGCTGTCTTAGTCCGGGTGGTCAAGCAAGGTTTCTGTGACATAACGTAGACCTGGAGGGCGAAGACGAGGCAGCCGCAGGAAGCTCTGAAGAAGTGTCCCGGGCAGAGAGCAAGGCCAGTGCAAGGGCTGGGGGGCTGGCGTGGGAAGGGGAAGGAGGGGAAAGATGGGCACGTCAGAGGAGCAGAAAGGAGTACCAGGGGCCCACCGTTAAGTAAAAGAGATAGGAAATGAGCCCAGCGAGATTGCAGTGGCCAGAATGAGGGCACAACTGCATGAACCAATGAGCAGATGACCTAGAGCTGGAGAAATTGGGGAGGAGGCCATCTGGGGTAGATCTCTCCAGCTCCTGGAGGGAGAGGGGAAGTCCGCCGTCTAGCATGGCGACGAGAACCGCCAGAAATGTTGCAGCTGGACCAGAAATGCCGCTTATTACTTTAATAACCACTTGGAGGTCGAGAGGCGGAGGAAGAGAGCCAGACAAGGTGAGGAGGGAGGGAGTAGGGAGGCCCAACGGCCTGTCCCACCAGGGTCTCGGAATCTGACAGCATCTGTCACCAGGAAATCACACGTAATTACCCCCAGGGATAAAAATCCGGGTGGGGAAGCATTTAGGGCTGAGCAGAGGGGTAAGTGGGATGGCTGTCTGGCCTGCCGCCGTCTGCTTCCTTGTAGGGGAGGCGGGGCCGCTCCCCTGGGACGAGGACTCCCTAGAGGCCCCTGCAGTCCAGTGCGCCTGGGCTCACCACTCCCAGGGGCAGGGGGTGGACCTCAGGAAATGCCGCTTGTTGAATGAAGCTATTATGGATTTCTGGAGAAGCCAGCTTACTCTCAGGTTGTTCCACCACTGGAGCCCGCCTTTGGACTTGAACTCTCTACCAAGAGCCCAGGTGAACCCATGCCGTGACACCTAGAAGTGCTAAGCTCATTGGCACCTGCTAAAAACCTTCATCCAGATACTTGGTCAGTTGCCAGTGGAATCCATGAGGGGAGGGGACACAGGACAGGTATATGCCAAAGGCAGATAACTAGTGCTACCATGAAGCTGTGGTTTTAAGAGGTAAAAATGCGATTCAACTGAACGTAAACAAGGAATGCATTGGCATTTGGAGGTATACTTTTTATTGTGGTGGTTGTCATTCAGTTGCTAAGTCCTGTCCAACTCTTTCTAACCCCATGGATTACAGCACACCAGGCTTCCCTGTCCTTCACTGTCTCCCCAAGTTTGCTCAAATTCATGTCCATTGAGTTGGTGATGCCATCCAACCATCTCATCCTCTGCTGCTCCCTTCTCCTTTTGCCTTCAATCTTTCCCAGCAGCAGGGTCTTTTCCAGTGAGCTGGCTCCCTGCATCAAGTGGCCAAAAAGTATTGGAACTTCAGCTTCAACATCAGTCCTTCCAGTGAATACTCAGGGTTGATTTCCTTTAGGATTGACTGGTTTGATCTCCGTGCAGTCCAAGGGACTCTCGAGAGCTTCTCCACCACAATTCAAAAGCATCAATTCCTCAGCACTTAGTCCTACTCTCGCATCTGTACATGACACTAGAGAAACCATAGCTTTGACTAGACAGACGTTTGTCAGCAAAGTGATGGCTCTGCTTTTTAATACACTGTCAAGGTTTGTTATAGCTTTCCTTCCAAGGAGCAAACATCTCTTAATTTCATGGCTGCAGTCACTGTCTGCAGTGATTTTGGAGTCCAAGAAAATAAAATCTACCACCGTGGTAGAGTACACGTAACATTGCAAAAGTGTCTGGCCTTGCCAAGTGGCTCAGTGGTAAAGAATCCACCGCCCATGCAGGAGACGCAGGAAACGCAGGTTCGATCCTTGCATGGGGAAGATCCCGTGAAGAAGGAATGGCAACCTACTCCTATATTCTTGCCTAGAGAATTCCATGGACAGAGGAGCCTGGTGGGCTACACTCCACAGGGTCACAAAGAGTCGGATACGACTGAGCAACTGAGAGCAGCACAGCATAGCACATCCTGGTCAGCAAAATAATAAATGCTTTCTACACCCTGTGCATCGAGCCATATTTCTGGCCTGAGCAGAGGGCTCAAGTCAGGGCAGTGGGTGTCATCCCAGAATTGTTTCTGCAAGGATATGAACTCGGGTTGCTAAGCTAAATGAAAGCCCCAAACCACTTGAGACCCCTAGGCCAAGACAGCCCCCTGGGTCTGAATCCAACACAAAGAAAAACAGAGCTGAGGGATGGAGGGGGACCATCCCTGACTACACAAGTAAGTCCCCGGGTCCAGCCACGCTGAAAGTCAGTTTCACTTCTGGATGTTATAGTTACATGAGCCAACAGATTTGCTTTTTGGTTTAAGCCGGTTTGAAGTTTTATATTTTTGTCACTGTTTATCCAGAGAGGCTTAATACTAGTTCAAGACCACAAATCACTGAAGAAGCATGAAGCTAGATAGTTTCTAAATTCCCCTCCAGCCAAACATTCTAAAAAACTTCCCTTCCAAGATTTGACAACAAAGAATTTTATGCGACTTGGGATTGCTTGTCAAGCCAGCAAAGTTTTCCTAATAGTCACCAACTCACTGCTCACCTCTGGCCGCCCTTTCACTCCCTCCTCCTGGTCTGTTCTTCTGTCTTTCTGCTCTTCTGCTCCATCCCAGGGATGGAGGATTGGGACGGCTGAAGGATGACAACGGTGGTCACAGCTGGAGACTCTGATCAGATGACGTTAGAGCAGAGCCAGGAAAAGGTGAGGGAGGAAGTCAGGTGGGTTTCTGGAGGATGTGTATTCCGGGCAGGAAAAACAGCAGGTGCAAAGGTCCTGAGGCAAATGTGAGCCTGCTGTGTTCAAGGAGCCTGGTGTGGCTGGAGGAGAGGTAATCGGGGAGTGGAGTGGTACGAGGTGAGTTCAGAGAGGAAATATGGGAGAGGGCAGACTGTGTGGGGAGCTGGGTGTTATTTTTTAATATTAGCATGATGTTCAGGGTTACATACATTCTTTTTTGGATTTTTTTGTAGCTTTGTTGGGATATAATTTGCATATGACACTGTGTACGTTTAGAACGCACTGTGTGATGATTTTATCACACATGCACTGTGACGAGCTTACCACAATAAAGTTAATTAACACAGCTCTCATCCTACATAATTCCCATTTGTTGTTGCTGTTTTTATGGTGAGCATATTCAAGCGCTGCTCTCCTAGCAGCTCTCAAGGATGCAATACAGTGCGGCTGACTATGGTCACCATGTTGTCAGCCTTACAAACCGTCTCCACCACACACTCACACCCACAGTCCAACAGGCCCACATACACCTTCAGACCTGTACTTGTGTTAGCCTATGGACACATAAGCACACAGACTCACACATGCACACATACATCCTTTGCCTGGACACACATACTCTGACACACTTGCCCACATTCTCTCTGACATGCGCTCACGTACACAAGCATGCACACACAATCACAAGCGTGTATGTGCACTCACGTGTGCTCATTTCTACTCATTTATATCTACCCGCTCACCAGCATCAGCTGCCCACACATGGCTCACTCACACTCAGCCCTGACCCCCCCTCACGCCACCTGACACTCTTGTACACACACACCTACCTCTCTGCTGACCGCACTCACTGTCACTCACAGCAGTCATGCAGAGACTCAAACACACAAACAGGGCTTCCCTGGTGGCTAAAGAATCTGCCTGCCAATGTCAGAGACACGGATTCGATCCCTGATCTGGGAATATCCCACGTTCCACGGAGCAACTAAGCCCGTGCGTGACAATTACTGAGCCTGTGCTCTGGAGCCTGGGGCCCCGTTTACTGAATCCTGCACACCCTAGAAATCTGGAAAACTCAGCAGTGGCCACAGGACTGGAAAAGGTCAGTTTTCATTCCAATCCCAAAGAAAGGCAATGCCAAAGAATGTTCAAATTACCACACAATTGCACTCATCTCACACGCTAGCAAAGAAATACTCAAAATTCTCCAAGCCGGGCTTCAACAGTACGTGAACTGTGAACTTCCAGATGTTCAAGCTGGGTTTAGAAAAGGCAGAGACACCAGAGATCAAACTGCCAACATCCATCGAATCACTGAAAAAGCAAGAGAGTTCCAGAAAAACATCTACTTTTTCTTTATTGACTACGCCAAAGCCTTTGACTGTACCAGGCCACCTGACCTGCCTCTTGAGAAACCTGTGTGCAGGTCAAGAAGCAACAGTTAGAACTGGACATGGAACAACAGACTGGTTCCAAATAGGAAAAGGAGTATGTCAAGGCTATATATTGTCACCCTGCTTATTTAACTTATATGCAGAGTACATCATGAGAAACGCTGGGCTGGAAGAAACACAAGCTGGAATCCAGATTGCCAGGAGAAATATCAATAACCTCAGATATGCAGATGACACCACCCTTATGGCAGAAAGCAAAGAACTAAAGAGCCTCTTGGTGAGAGTGAAACAGGAGAGTGAAAAAGTTGGCTTAAAGCTCAACATTCAGAAAACTAAGGTCATGGAATCTGGTCCCATCACTTCATGGCAAATAGATGGGGAAACAATGGAAACAGTGAGATACTTTATTTTGGGGGCTCCAGAATCACTGCAGATGGTGACTGCAGCCATGAAATTTAAAGATGCTTGCTCCTTGGAAGAAAAGCTATGACCAACCTAGACAGCATATTAAAAAGCAGAGACATTACTTTGCCAACAAACGGTCCGTCTAGTCAAAGCTATGGTTTTTCCAGTGGTCATGTATGGATGTGAGAGTTGGACTATAAAGAAACCTGACTGCTGATGAATTGATGCTTTTGAACTGTGGTGTTGGAGAAGACTCTTGAGAGTCCCTTGGACAGCAAGGAGATCCAAACAGTCCATCGTAAAGGAAATCAGTCCTGAATATTCATTGGAAGGACTGATGCTGAGGCTGAAACGCCAATACTTTGGCCACCTTATGTAAAGAGCTGACTCATTGGAAAAGACCCTGATGCTGGGAAAGACTGAAGGCAGGAGGAGAAGAGGATGACAGAGAATGAGATGGTTGGATGGCATCACCGACTCAATGGACACGAGTTTGGGTGGACTCCGGGAGTTGGTGATGGACAGGGAGGCCTGGCGTGCTGCGGTCCTTGGGGTTGCAAAGAGTCAGACACAACTGAGCGACTGAACTGACTGCCTGCACACCCTAGAGCCTGTGCTCTGCAGCCAGAGAAGCCGTCGCAGTGAGAAGCCTGTGCACCACAACTGGAGAGTACCTCCCACTCCCTGCAACTAGAGAAAGCCTGCACACAGCAACAAAGACCCAGCACAGCCAAATAAATAACTAAAATTATTTTTTAAAAAACCACACTGGTGCATTCTCACCCCCTGGTCACCATGTCCCCCTCACCTTCATTTTTTGCTCATTGGGATTCATCAATCACAGGGTCAGGACAGACATTTGAAAATCATCCTGCTGTTACATTATTTCAGGGAAAGCTGGGGGCAGGGGAAGTTTATTAAATTTGGAAGGGTTGCTTCTCTGGAGAAACTCTGAAAAAGAAGGGGGGGAAGAAAAGAACCCTCGACTGATGATGGAAAGCTGAGCTCAGAGCAGGGGATTACGGGGATCAGCCCAGATCATCTCGCTGCTTTCATTAACCCCAGAGTTTATTTTTTCCCTCTCCGTCTTGACAAGTTCACGGGAGACTGACAGCCACAGCCGCCGGCTGCCAACCCAGCCTCTCTTAGCCGAGCTGCTGGTGAAGCCCCTAGGGGATGTGGTTGGAGGAGACCTGTTGGGGGAGCCTGGGTGAAGCCCCTAGGGGCTGTGGTTGGAGGAGACCTGTTGGGGGAGACCTGGGTGAAGCCCCTAGGGGCTGTGGTTGGAGGAGACCTGTTGGGGGAGACCTGGGTGAAGCCCCTAGGGGACGTGGTTGGAGGAGACCTGTTGGGGGAGCCTGGGTGAAGCCCCTAGGGGCTGTGGTTGGAGGAGACCTGTTGGGGGAGACCTGGGTGAAGCCCCTAGGGGCTGTGGTTGGAGGAGACCTGTTGGGGGAGACCTGGGTGAAGCCCCTAGGGGACGTGGTTGGAGGATACCTGTTGGGGGAGCCTGGGTGAAGCCCCTAGGGGACGTGGTTGGGGGAGACCTCTTGGGGGAGACCTGGGTGAAGCCCCTAGGGGATGTGGTTGGAGGACGCCTGTTGGGGGAGACCTGGGTGAAGCCCCTAGGGGACGTGGTTGGGGGAGGACCCGGGTCCTTGTCAGCTCTACCAGTGTAGTGGTTGAATAGTGTCCTCCCAAATTCATGTCCACCCGCAACTTCAGAACGTGACCCTATTTGGAATAGGCTCTTTGCAGATTTGTAATTAAGGGTCTCGAGGTGAGTTCATCCCAGAGCTGGGGGGGGGGACCCTAAATCCAATGACTGGTGTCCTTACAAGAAGGAGGAGATGGACCCAGAGACCCAGGGCAGAGAGTCATGTGAAGACAGAGGCAGAGACTGGAGGAGGGTGTGCAGCTACGAGCCAAGGATGCTGAGGCCCCCCAGAAGCTGAAGTGGCAAGAAGGATCCTCCATTGAGAGCCTTCAGAAGGAGTCAGCCCCTACCAACACCTCAACTTCATATTTCTGGCCTCCAGAACTGTGAGAGAATAAATGGCTTTATTTATTTATGCTGAGATCCTGCGTGCCTCAGGACCAAAAAACCAAAACATGAAACAGAAGCAGTATTGTCACACACTCAATAAAGACTTTAAAAATGGTCCACACACAAAAACATCTTTTTTTTTTTTTTTTTTTACAAAAAGGATGTTATGAGCACAGTAGTTGTTCAAGAAGTAATTTTTATCATTTTACTTATTTATTTTTATTTTTGCCTATGCTTGTTCTTCGTTGTTGCACACGAGCTTTCTCTAGTTGCAGCGAGCCGGGCTTACTCTCCATTTGTGGCCCACGGGCTTCTCACTGCAGTGGCTTCTCTTGCCGCAGAGCTTGGGCTCTAGGCACATGGGCTTCGGTAGTTGTGGCTATGGGGGGCTTAGCTGCCCCGCAGCACGTGGGATCTTCCTGGACTAGGGGGTTGAACCTGTATTTCTTACATTGGTGAGCAGATTCTTTTTATTGTTATTATTTAATTGAAGGATAATTGCTTTACAGAATCTTGTTGTTTTCTGTCAAACATCAACACGAATCAGCCATAGGTGTATCTATGTCCCCTCCTTCTTAAACCTCCCTCCCATCTTCCACCCCATCCCACACCTCTAGGTTAATGCAGAGCCCCTGTTTGAATTCCCTGGGACATACAGCAAATTCCCATTGGCTATCTAGTTTACCTATGGTAATGTAAGCTTCCATGTTACTCTCTCCATACATCTCACCCTCTCCTCCCCTCTCCCCGTGTCCATAAGTCTGTTCTCTACGTCTGTTTCTCCATTGCTGGCAGGCGAATTCTTAATGACTGGACCCCTAGAAAGTCCTGTTCAAGCAATATTGACTGAGCGCCTTAAGAGTGCAGGCCCTGATCTAAGTGCTGGAGACAAGGCAGCAAATGAGACACAGTCCCCAGGTGGCACACAGAACCTAGCAGAGATGAGGAAAAATGAATGAATAAACTGACAGTGAAATACACCATCTGAATCTGATAGCAGCTGGGGAAGTGCTTTGAAAAAACGTGAAACAATTTAAGAGATAGAAGAATCAGATGGGAAGGAGTCAGGTGTTTTAGTAGGACAGGGAAAGCATTGCTGGAGAACATCTGAAAAAGCAAGCCATCCTCAAATACAGTTAAGGCCTGGAGCTGCAAAGGCCTGGAGTCAGGATGATTCTCCTCTTATTGGAGGAATATTAAGCAGACTAAGTGTAGCTGGAGCCCCGTGACTGATGGGGGTGTGGCAGGAAGTGAGGCCTGAGAGGGAGAGAGCTGGGGGCCAGCTCAGGTATGTAAATGGAAAAGTGAGTGAAGAGGTATTTAAGTGATGATTTTGAATGGTTATCTTTAAAATCGTTATACATCGAGCCATTTCTGGGGTTGCCTTTCCACCGCGCCCCACACCCCAACTTGGTGTCTTCCTTTCTGGGCTCTGATACTTATCTCTGGCCTCCTCCATCCAAAACTCACTCCCCATCCCTAACAGCCGGCTCCTTCCACAATTCTCTCTCCTGCACTGGCTGGCTTTGGCAGAGATTCTAGCTTGGCCTGGCCTCAGGGAGTCGCCCTCCGCTCCCATTCCAGGTAGAATCCTAACCCTGGGTATCTCCTTGGTCAGGTGAATAAACACAAGAGAAGGGGGCTGTCAAGACCACCGAGAGCGGAGATTACCCGGGTCTGGTGAGCAGGGCGGGGTGAGGGAAGAAAGCAACTGGGCTGATACAGATGCCTCTTTGGGTTCCGAACCTGCTACGTGTCTCACCCCAGGGCCTTCCTCCCTCCTTCAGGTCACCGGGACACTGGGGCCAGGGGACATCTGGAGTCCATTAGAATGGCATCAATCCCACACGGGGATGTTTTGACTGGACCCTTGGATGGATTTCTTGTACATTAATGGTGTTTACTTTCCAATAAAGATTCTGAAGTCAAGATTGCTGCCCTGGCCTCTTCGAAGGGGAGAGAGGAGCCAGAATGCCTGCCCTGCTGACCCAAGGGTCTTTGTCTTCCAGTGAAGATGGTGGAAGCTTTGAACATGGTATATCAGCTTGTAGGTGGTCAGAACCCAAGGTAAGTCCAACCCTCCTGTGATACGTAGTCTCTGTTGTAGCTATTGAGCAGTCCCTCTGCAAAACAGAAACAGCAACAGACAATACATAACCAATGAACAGTGTTGTGTGTCAATAAAACTTTATTTGCAAAAACAGATGGTGGGCCACAGTGGTATCTTCTGTTACTCTGCCCTGTGGTATCCCAATGCTTCCCATAAGATCTTGGATGTGATATGCGATTTGATGATTTGATGAGTGATTCTTGCCGTTCAGGAACTGTGAGAATTTGAGCAAATCACTTCCTCTCTCTGAGCCTTCATTTCCTCATTTGTATAATAAAGGGATTGAATCAGATGAGCTGTGATAATCTGTGAGAGGAAGCAATGGCTGAGAATTTCAAGGTACCCACAGTATTTCTGAATTATTTTCTTATCTTAAAAGGTGTGATGGGAGTAGCCTGGCCATCCAGTGGTTAAGACTTCACCTTCCAATGCAGGCGGTACAGGCTTGATCCCTGGTTGGGGAACTAAGATCCTACATGCTGAGAGGTGCAGAACAAAAAATAACTCTAGCAAATTTGAATACTTCTATGCAAAAGAGCAGCAACTGGTCATACCTTGCACCATATACAAAAGGTTAACTCAAAATGGATCATAGGCCTAAATATGAAACCTAAAAAGAATTTTTTTAAAAATAGGTGTAGTGTATATGTGTGTCGTTCAGAGATTTATGCATCTTCTGGTATAATTTCTTCGATTCAACTTTCTATCTCTATTTCTTTATCTAAAAGGTCTGGTTATAAATTACTGTGGGCCTCTGACCTTCACAATTCACAAGGGTGCAACTGAGCCACCTTCCTGTCCCCCAGTCTGTCTTCCACAGCGATGTATTAGCGGGTCTTCTAGTCATAAGTGACAAAAACGTTAAGTGGCTTAAGCATAAAGAAAATTTATTGGCTCATGAAACTGAAAAGGCCATGAATACTATGGCTTCTAGCACATTTCAATGTGAAACGCCAAGGAGTATGAGATCTCTAAATTCAAACCTGGCCTTCCAGATATGTTTGTCAAGGTAGGAGGAGAAAAGAAACATTCTTAGCTTTATTCATACTAAGAATGAAGCTTATGGCACATGGGTCTCCAGTCATTTTTTAAAACGTTTAACTTTACTTTATTGTTTACCTTTTGGCTGTTCCAAGTGGCACGTAGGATCTTAGTTCCCTGGCCAGGGGTCGAACCTGTGTCCCTTGCATTGGAAATGCAGAGTCTTGACCACTGGACTGCCAGGGAAGTCACTGGGCCTCCATTTATACTCTTGTTCCGGGTCCAACAGATGAGTTGAACTTGGATGAGTGGCCCTTGGCCACTGTGCATGGCCCTAGAGGGCCTGCGATGGCTCTGCCCCACACTGGCTGGGGGCCCGGAGGCAGGTGGCTTAACAGTGCTCTCTAAAACGGGACTCCAAAGAAGGTCCAAGTCTTAGGGTTATTGTGAGAAGCAAGTGAGATAACGTGTGCAAAGGGGCTTTGAGAAATCCTATACAATGTTGGGAACTATTATTATTACTGGAAGTGATTAGAGGCGGACGTGGTTTCATCACCCTCCTGAGAGATGCTGCCTGAAACCCAGAGGATTCTGGGAAATGCTTGACCCAAGGTGAACAGAGAAAGGCTCTGTGCAGACGCGAGATAAAGCAATGGGCTTAACGTGACGGGAAATCTTAGGAGCTCTGTAAATATTTAGCTAGTCAGCCAGATGTCAGCTGAGCTCTACCTGTGCTAGAAAGTTCTGGAAAAGGCATGCTGAACACCCTGGTATCTAGCCTGAACCTCTCAGAAAAACAGGGGGTCTTCTCTATGCTGTCCTGCCCCTCATCCCTGGGAAATCGTGATCTAGACAGAGGCTCAGAGGTGTGTGCAGAGGTGCAAGGAGAACAGTTTAGGAGGAGGAGTGGGGAGGAAAAGAGGAGAGGAGAGGGTGGCCAGAGGCAGCAGAGTGGAGATTCCTAGAACTTTAGAGGTGGGAGTCCACAGATCCCCACCAACCTCCCAGGAAGTGGAGGCTCAGAGAGGTCAAGCAATCTGCCCAAGGTCACACAGCTAAGCATTGGCCTCTGAAAAGAAAGAGAAGTCACTAAGGGAGAGTGGTCTGCAGCAAGTGAGGGGTGGGGGTGGTCAGAAGTCTGCAAAGCTACCCCAAAACTAACCCCAGCTGCAGGGTCAGCCAAGCTGAGGTTGGGTGGGGTAGTAAGGCAGAAGCTAACTATTACTAAATATCTGCTCCTTGCTCCACGCTGGGCCCCTTTCTTACTGAGTGTTGTCCTTGGATTATTCTTGGTCCACAAACCAGGTAACTTTTTGCTGTGTTTTGCTAAGCACTTTCCTTTGGTCTCCAAGCCACATGCATGTCAGTGAACTATAGGGAAAACCAAATTTAGTCCTTTTGGGTGCTCCCATCCAAGTCTTGTACCAATGTCCGGTGGCCCAGGATGGCTCAAGTCATGGGAGGCGATTCTTACTGGTCCACAGTCCCCTGTTGATGAGACATCCTATTCCCACCCAGGCAGGAAGCCCCAATCACTCACGCAGTGATTGATTAGGACACAAAACCTTTGGTAAGATTAGGGCCTAAATTCCCCAGATGCACTTTGCAGCCAACAGTTCTAACGGGCAGATGTCAAGAGCACAGACTCTGGAGCCAGGCCACGTGGGTTCAAATCATAGCTCTACCACTTATTAGCGGTGCAAACTTGACAACTGGCTTAACCTCTAGCTATGAAGTGGAGATAAAAAGTTATGGTAAGGAGTAAACGAGTGAAACCATTTAAGGGCCTTAGGATAAGGCCTGACATAGAGGATGCACTCAATAAATGACAGCTAGTACCAGCAAATGTCCCCGACCCCTTCTCTTTTCTTTTCCTTTGGCCTCAAAGGACCCTCTTGCCTCTCCTCATCTTCTGGGACACTTAGCAGTAGGCCATCCCACTGGGCTAGTAGTGATAAGAATACAGATCCAGGGACTTTCCTGGCAGTCTAGTGGCTAAGACTTGGAGCTTCCACTGCAGCGGGCGAGGGTTCAATTCCTGGTCAGGCCAAGATCCTATATGCCATGCAGCACAGCCAGAAAAGGAAAAAAGAAAAAAGGAATCAGTGAACTTGAAAAAAACAAGAGCCATTGGGAGGACCTCGTGGCATTGGCATGATGCACATGAAGGGTTAGCACGGCGCTTCACACACATTGCTATCATGTTCATTTATTACGATCACTGTTGTGATTCTGATAACCTCTGGGTTGTCACTCAGAAACAGCTGCCCTAGAAGATGAGAAAGCACACAATGAAAGTGTAGGAGTAACTGAGTCTATGGGGCTTCCCTGGTGGCTCAGTGGTAAAGAATCCACCTGCCAATGCAGGAGATGTGGGTTTGATCCCTGGGTTGGGAAGATCCCTTGGAGAAGGAAATGGCAACCCACTCCAGTATTCTTGCCTGGGAAATTTCATGGACAGAGGAGCCTGGCGGGCTATAGTTCTTGGGGTCACAAAAGAATCAGACACAACTTAGCAACTAAACAACAACTGAGTCTATGACGCTGAGTGCTTGGTACAGAGGAGGTAGAAGAAGGAGGCAGGGTGGGGTGGGAGGCAGGGAAGAGGGACGGCGGAGGGTCCAACCCTCCCAGCCTTCCAGAGTCGGGCCCTGCCTTTGCTGGCTGATGGCCCTCCCTGACCTCTGCTGGCCTTACCTCTTTTAAAAGAACATTTATTTATTTATTTGGCCGCAATGGGTTGCAGTTGTGGCATGATCTTTGCTGCAGCATGGGAGATCTAGGTCCCTGATCAGAAATGGAACCCACCCAGGTCCCCTGCATTGGAAGCTTGGAGTCTTAGCCACTGGACCACCAGGGAAGTCCCTGGCCTTACCTCTTGCCAGTCTGGACCCTCCAACTAGCTTTCCTGGCCCCTGGCATCTCTCTGGTCCTCTTCTCTCTCTCCTCCCCTTGGCTTGCTGCTTCTCACTTGACAAGACCTTCTAAGACCTTGGCCAAACCTCTTCAGCCAAGCCAGATTCCAGGTCGTGGTGTTATTACTCCCATTTGACAGGTCAGGGAACCAGGCTCAGTGAGGGGTCATGATTTCTTCTGGATCCCACTGTGAGGCAGGATCAGTCTCCCAAATCCCAACCCCAAGTCCCTTGTCCTTCCTGGCAAGAGAAGCTGCCTGGGTGATGGGTGAACACCCAGATTCCAGACCAGTGGGTCTCAACCGGGGATGGTATTACCCTCTAGAGGATTTCTGGCAATGTCTAGAGACATTTTGGTTGTCACAGCTGGGAGACAGGGGTACCACTGGCATCTAGAGGGTGGAGACCAGGAATGCTACTTAAACATCCTACAATGCACAGGACAACCATCCATCCCCCTACAAAGAGTTATCCGGCCCCAGGTGACAATTTGGGCCCCAAAACTGAGAAACTCTGATCTGGATTCACGTGCAGCTTTAAAACTTAGATCCACGATTTAACTCCCTGTTCCTCTAATGTAAAACGGTGATAATAACACCACCAAGCTCACAGAATTTGGGGAGAATTAGATGACTGAATGCATATAATGAGAAAAACGCGGTGGTTGGCAGAAAGTGAGTTTACTCTAATCAATGGGGGTGTAGGGGTGAGAATGGGGGAACGGGGCACCAGGGGGCTCAGCTCCTAACAGCATCCCGTAACTAAACTCCAGGAAGTGCAAAGGAAGACCACCATCTCCCAAACCAAACCCAAGTGGCACACTTGTGTCTAATAGAATTTTGAGTTCTTCTCCACTGCCTGCCATCAGCATTTGAGAATTCGAGTGTTAATTTAAAAGAAGAAACTGCATTACCTGTTCTCCATGCAGATCTGAGCTTCCATTTTAATTTGCCTTCATTATCTCTCTCTCTTATTAAGAACGGTAAATCTGTTTTGTGTTTTCATTATTCCATTAGCTGGCGGAAGCTCATCAGTAATGTGGGGGAGCTGCCAACATAAATAGCGCAATTTTCATGCAGGCGATGCAATAATTGACTTAAATCGCTATTCTGTGGAGGCTGCAGCTCCCAATTAGAGAAAGCGGCGTGATTTAAAAACGAGTTACAATTGATTGGATTTCAGGGGAAACCAGGTTTGGAATGTGTTAATTGCATTCCACCTAAACAGCAGGTCTAAATGAAGCAGCCAGAGATTTAGGAAAATAGCAAAATCTTCTCTAGAATCAGCCCCAAATTGCTTAATAAGATAGGAGACATCTGATTAAGATGGGGGGCTAATGGCTTGCTGTATTTGAGGGTGACAGGCTGAATTCTCATCTTAGAAACTACTCCAGAGAAGATGTAACAGACCTCAATCCGTTGTATGGTCTGGCTGAGTTTCAGGGGCAAGTGTCAGTGGTACCTCCTTTCCATTAAAACCTAAGTCAGACTATGTGCTGTGTGTGCATGCTAAGTCGCCTCAGTCATGTCCAACTCTTTGCAACCCTATGGACCATAGCCCACCAGGCTCCTCTGTCCATGGGATTCTCCTGGCAAGAATACTGGAGTGGGTTTCCATGCTCTCCTCCAGGGGATCTTCCCGACCCGGGGATCGAACCCACGTCTCTTATGTCTCCTGCACTGGCAGGTGGGTTCTTTACCACTAGTACCACCAGGGAGCCCAGACTATGTGCTACCTCTGCTCAAACCCAGCAGCAGCTTCCATCTCCTTCCGGGAAAATTTTAGTCTTTACAATGGTATGCCAGACGTTATATGATCCATCCCATAAAGCTGCCGACCTCCTCACTCGCCAGAGTGACCAAGCTCCTTCGTGGTCTGGCCCCTGCCAACGTCTCTCCTCTCATCTTCTCTCTCGTTGTTTTGCCCTCCCACTCAGTCACTGAGAATTTCTGAAAGATCCCTGATGGTTCATGTCCCATGTGCCCCGTGCTCTCCTTGCCTCATTCACCCTGCTAATTCCCAAGCAGCCGGCAGAGCTCACTTGGTCCGTGATCGCTTCTCCTTTAATCCTTCCTCTGAAAGTTCTAGCATCCAGGGAAGCAGTTGGCTTGAAATGGTCATTGAGTCGTCAACTTGAGAAAGCAAAGAGACGTTTTGGCTGTAAATGGATTTTCTGAAAACCTGGAGAGGATGATTGTGCAGCACCTGTGACAGGCTGTGTCTGAACACAAGCATCTTTCCATCAGCACCTCTGTCCTGCATGGCCGGGCAGTCACCATCCTCCCCCAGTCACCAGGGAGGAACACCCAGGTCCCATCTCCTCCAGCTGCGCTGCCCTGTACATGCAAACACGTGTGTCCTATACAAGCTGTGCTGCCATGTACATGCAAACACGTGTGTCCTATATGAGCTGCGCTGCCATGTACATGCAAACACATGTACCCTATGTGAGCTATGCTGCCATGTACATGCAAACACATGTGTCCTGTGTGAGCTATGCTGCCATGTACCTGCAAACACATGTGTCCTATACAAGGACCTTGCTCAACTATGCATTCTTAACAGGTGTCCCACTGTCCCCAGGGGATAAGAATCGATTGTTGTGGGGGTTAGCAACACAAAACTCTTAAAAGTTTGTGCTAAAATACACATGGATCAATTTACCATTTCAACCGTTTTAAAGCATATGGTTCAGTAGTATTAAGTACATCACATTATTGTCCTACCATCATCACCATCCATCTCCCAGAACCCTTTTCATCTGGTGAAACTGAAACTCTATACCCATTAAACAATAACTCCCCATTCACGCTCCCCTCAGACCCCACCAACCACCCTTCTACTTTCTGTCTCTATGAATCTGACAGATCTAGGCACCTTCTACAGGCTTCCCCAGTGGCTCTTCAGAAGTAGAGAATCTGCCTTCAATGCAGCAGTTGCAGGAGACACAGGTTCACTCCCTGGGTCGGAAAGATCCCCAGGAGGAGGGCATGGCAACCCACTCCAGTATTCTTGTATGGAGAATCCCATGGACAGAGAAGCCTGGCAGGCTACAATCTGTAGGGTCACAAAGAGTCGGACATGACTGAAACAACTTAGCACGCATGCATGCAGGTACCTCCTATAAGTGGAATCATAAAGCATTTGTCTTTTTGTGATTGGCTTCTTTCACTTCACATAACATCTTCCAGGTTCATCTGTGTTGTAGCCTGTGTCCAAATTCCCTTCCTCTTTAATGCTGAGTAGTTTTCCATCGTAGGTCTAGACCACATTTTGTTTATCTGTTCATCTGTCTATGGACACTTAAAACTCTTAGCTCTTCTCATATATAAAGCACAGCTATACCTACAGCACATAAGCAGATACAGTACACACGGTGTCCCTGTGGTATTAAAATTTCCTTAGGGTGGGCATTTAGGAAAAATGCCCTTAAAGGCTCCTTTGTGCTGTGCTGTGCTTAGTTGTTCAGTCATGTCTGACTCTTTGCGACCCCATGGACTGTAGCCCACCAGGCTCCTTTGTCCATGGGGATTCTCTAGGCAAGAATGCTGGAGTGGGTTGTCATGCCCTCCTCAAAAGCTCCTTAGGAAACAGTAATAACTATTGACATTTGGACCAGATAGTTCTCTGATGTGGACGACCATCCTGTGCAGTAGAGGGTGTTTAGCAGCCTCCTTGTCCTCTACCCATTAGATGCCAGTAGCACATCCCTAGGTGTGGCAATCAAATGTCTCCAGGGACTTCCCCGGTGATCCAATGGTTAAGTACCTGCCTTTTAATGCAGGGGACACAGGTTTGATCCCTGGTGGGGAAACCAAGATTCCACATGCCTTGGAGCAACTAAGCCCTCCTCCAGCAACTACTGAAGCCCACGTGCTCTGGAGCCCACGTGCCACAACTAGAGAGTCTGTGCCTGCAGGGAAAGGATCCTGTGTGCCGTTGCATCTAACGCCTGACACAGCCACATAAATAAGTGAAGACTTTAAATAATGTCTCCAGACATTGCCAAGTGTTCCCCGGGGCACAGGATTGTCCTGGTTGAGAATCCCTGCTCTGGGCTTTTGCCGTGGGGCGGGACGCCCTGTCTGAGAACACACTCACTGTTACTTTCTCAGACTGCTGCCACGCGGCTCTCCACGGAGCTATCCTCCGGCTCCCGGAGCCGAGCATCGCTGCTGGGGAGAAAACCGTGTGGAGGAGCCTGGGCTAAAGCATAAGGTGGCCAGAGGACAGAAGCCTCACCAAGTTTGGCACAAAAAGCCAGGATTTCTTGGCCCCAAGTCCCCGTGGCCTCTGGGTCACATTTCCCAGCTGTGTGATCAAAGACGGGTGGGGCCCTCGCCTTGTTCCTGGGTGTCAGGCTCCAGAGGGCACCTTGAAGGGACAGAGCTTAAGTGTTCGCTTCTAACAACACCCCGCCACTCCTCCCCGGCCACTTTCTCACCCTTTCTGAGCACATCTGCCCATCCACACCCCCGGGTCTTGTATATACTCATTCCTTTAGCTGACAAAGCATTTATTAAGCATCTCGTAGGTGCCCAGCACTGTGCTCAGCTCTGAGATATGATCGCGAATAAGACTGGCCAGCTCCCCACCCCAGCCACACCCAAGAGCTCTCAGAAGCCTGTGGGTGCTCAGACGGTGACAATCCCTCCCCTCCAGTGTCGGCAGTCCGAGAAGGAATTCTAGAGAAGGGATGTCCAAGCTGAAACCTCCCAGGTGAGTCCAACTTGCTTCCACACCATCTGGATAAGGGGGACAATTCCAACAACGGCATCACCCTTGGTTGCCTACTTACCATCTGCGACCCCTTCTTTCTCCACCTGCCAGGGGGGTCCCAGCTCGCTGAAGGAGAAGCCACGGTCTTCGGCGACTCCTAAAGTCATCCATTACCTGCCCCTGCCCTCTCATCTCTCCCAACTCATCTTCTGGCACCTTCTCTTCTTTTCAGCCACTCTGATCTTTCAAACGCAGGAAGCATTGCTTCTGCTGAGGCGTCTCTGCACGTACTTTTTCAGGTCAGCTGTGATACACCCCTTTCGTCACTTCCATCAGGCTGATGCTCAGTTGCCACCTTCTTGTCATTCTCTCCACCATCATCATCTTTCTCGCCAAGCCCCATCCAGGAGCACCGCTTCATTTTATGTATTTATCTGGTCTGCTGGTCTCCCTCCGTAGAAGTTAAATTCCAGAAGAGTCAGGGTTTGTGGATCACATTCCCTGGTGTATTCCCAGTGTTTGCCACAGAGCCTGGCACAGACCAAGTGCTCAAGAAATGTGTTGAATCAATGAATTAATTGCACATCCTTCTCATAAAATCTCAGTCAGTACCTCTCAAAATGTATCATGCACACGAATTACTTGGAGAGATTGTGAAAACAGTTTCTGGCCTGGGGTGGGGTCCCAGGTCCTGCATTTTTACAGGCTCCCAGGTGATGCTGTGCCGCTGGTCCCCTGCCACATTTTGAACAGCAAGGACTCAGCGACGACAGCCGGCATCTATGTTACAGATGAGTAAAACCAGCTCAGAGAGGTTAATCTCATTGCTAAAGGCACCAAACTTTGGAAGATGGGCTGGATTTGAAGTCTGTCCAACTCCCAGATGTTAATGGATCACCCTACCATATTGCAGACACCAAGTCTGAAAATTGTCCCTCAGGTGCTTGCAAAACTGAACTTTCCCAAACTTCCCATGTGAGAATATCATGGGTGACAACTCGGGACTAGCACAGTGAGACCTGTTAGGCGTGTAACCCCCAGACTGAACTGGGGTGCCTCTGTGCAGGCTAAGTCGCTTCAGTTGCGTCCGACCCGGTGTGACTCTATGGACTGTAGCCTGCCAGGCTCCTCTGTACATGGGATTCTTCAGGCAAGAATACTGGAGTGGGTTGCCATGCCCTCCTCCAGAGGATCTTCCCAACCCAGGGATCGAACCCACATGTTTTGTATCTCCTGCATTGGCAGGTGGGTTCTTTACCACTAGCGCCACCTGGGAAGCTCCTGAACTGGGGTGTTTTGCCCTAACTCCCTCCATGCTCTCTCATGCTCTCTCCTGTGCTGGGTTTTGGGATCTTTGTGTCTGTGTGAGTGTGTGTGTGTGTGTGTGTGTTGGAATCTTCCAGAGAGCTTTCTCAGCTCATTGATCATGAAGGGAGCTCTCTCCAGGCCTAACCTTGCACTTGGTTGAGTGTGAGCTGGTAAACTTGATAAGCAAATTGGAGGGAAATGTACAGCATCATCTCATTAGAAGGTCAACGGCCTTGATCTTCTCACTCTTACCAGGTCCCAGAGCTCATCAGAAACCCCAGAGAGGAAGGCAAAGGTGGCCTTTAGTGCAGAGCCTTCTAATTCTTTGGTTCCATCTGAACTCATATCACAGAGAGAGACTTTTCAGTGAGAAGCTCTCACGTTGCCTCTCAGCTCTTACCACCGGCTAATTACCGAGGCCGCTATTCCCAAATCTAACTAGCTTCGCTGGAGATCAAAGCACAGTCTCTCCAGCTCGATCAGATCTATACGTAGCCTGCCTGCTGCCTCCACACCCACCGCAGCTGCCGAGCTCCTGGACCATCACTGCTGGTCCATTTCCTTCAGTATCGACTGCCATCCGAGCTCTCCCCCTAAACCTGAGAATGGGATCCAGTTCTGGTTTCTCTCGCAAGCAGGCCCATGGTTAAAGGCAGATGAAGTCTGGAAGACTTGAGAGGTCATAAACTCAGCGCCTAGTGGAGCCAAGCAGGTAGTGTCAATAGGAAAGGTGGTTTAGATGGGAGGGTAGTTCGTGGAGAGCTTGGGGTCAAGCTTCTAAAAAGGCACCAGAGGTCACAGCTCCTCCCTGATGGCTGAGAGATGTTGTGAGGGCCAGCCATGTGTGGCCAGATCTAAACTTCCACGTGGACATCTAGTTACGTGAGCTCTCCAGATGGCTAGTGGTGGCAAGGATCAATTGAGCGAGAGTGACACCCAAATTCAACCCAGGAGGCCGCTAGTTTGCAATCTTGGCTTGAAACGCTGCGGGTATGTAAACTAAGAGAGATCTGTATCAGCCGGGGTCTGAGGAAGAAACGGGGACAGAATTAAAGAGGGCCCTTTGAAGGGAGGTTTCTATTTACAAAGCTGGGCAGGGTACAGGGAAAAAATGTACACGAACACAGGATGGGCTGAACAAGACATAGATGAGGGCATATCCTGATGGCAGACTATGTAGCCTTTAGAGATGATAGGCATGACAAGTTTACAATAACATAGAATATGAATACAGTATAGTGAAGTGAAGAAGCACGATTTGAAATTAGAGTTGTACATAGGGGAGCTGCATGTGTGTCCATCAATTGCAAGTAAAGTCACCTATAGTCTCTTGATCAAAAACATTTAAAAAGGAAAGAGACTCTTCTGTTTCGCAAATAAGTTCATTAGTATCTTGTTGGGTTTTTTTTAGATTTCACATATAAACAATAACATGATATTTGTCTTTCTCTGTCTAGGTTATTTCACTTAGCATGTCTTTGTCTGGGTTGTTTCACTTAGCATGTTATTTTACTTAGTATGCCATCCATGTTGCTACAAATGACATTATTGCGTTCTTTTTTATAGATGAGTAGTATTCCATTGTATAAACATGCCATATCTTACCCCATTCATCTGTTGACAGACAGGTTGCTTCTACGTCTTGGCTAGTGTAAATAGTGGTGCTGTGAATGTTGGGGTGCATGCATCAGAAAGAGACTCACAGACATAGAAAACAAACTTATGGTTACCAAGGGAAAAGGGGGAGGGTGTTAGGAGGTTGAGATTCACATGTACTCACTATACAAAACAGATAACCAACAAGGACCTACTGTATAACACAGGGAACTATACTCAATATTCTCTAGTAGCTTGTAAAGAATGTGAAAAAGAATATACATATATATGTTGTACTAACATGATATTGTAACTCAACTATACTTCAGTAAATAAATAGGAAAAAAATTTTTTATTTACACAGTACAGGCAGTTCCTCTAATTTAAGGACAGCTTGCCGTGAATTGAATGTGAAATGGGGGGTGAGACGCTGGGGGGGCAGAGACTCTGGGTCCCAGTACTCCTGAGAGCATCTCCCCCTTAGCATCACTCTCTGGCAACTCAGGGTATGTAATTTCCATGCAACAAGCCTTTTAATAGCAAGCCAGCTACTCCCTGTATAGACAGAATCATTTGGGAGTAATTAGCAGCTTTCATGGGCATTTCTGGTTTCTCTCTGAAGGCATTTTTCTTGATAATCTAACCCTGGTGTACATGATGACTCCACTGCAGAAATGAAAAAAAAAGCCAATATATGCCAAAAAATTAGGAAGCAAATGCACCAAAATACTGCCAGTGGTTGACTATGAAAGAGAAGTGTGGGTGATTTTTTTCCAACCTCTCTGTTTCATTCACTGACAAATGTTTATTGAGCATCTACTAGATGCCAGATACTATCATATGCACTGAAAAAGAAAACAGTGCATAACAAACTGCAAAAATTCTTGATGGATAGAGATGGACAATAAACACCGAAGTAAGTAAAATATAGAGCAGGTTGGGGCTTGGCACGTACCTGGGAGAACCAAATAGAACTGGACAGGAGGACAGGAAGTGCTAGGTTGGGGGTGGGGGTTTTGAGTTCAAGTAGGGTGATGGGTGGAGAAAGAAATGGCAACCCACTCCAGTGTTCTTGCCTGGAGAATCCCAGGAACGGAGGAGCCTGGTGGGCTGCCATCTATGGGGTCGTACAGAGTCGGACCCAACTGAAGCGATTTAGCAGCAGCAGAGTGATGGGAAGCCTCAGTGAGAAAATGTGACAGCTGAACAAAGATGGGGAGGGGAGGAGGGAGTGAGGATATTTGGAGGAAGAAGGTTCCAAGTGGAGGGAACAGCAAGTGCACAAAAACTTGCCAGGGGTCAGTGAGGCTGGAGCAGAGAGAAAAAGGGGCAGTGGTTTGCTGTACTTTCTGTGTTCTCTCTAATGAGAGTACAGAACTTGTGTGATAGAAATGGCGGTGGTGGTAGTTTAGTCACTAAGTCATGTCCAACTATTGTGACCCCATGGACTATAGCCCCTCAGGTTCCTCTGTCCATGGGATTTTCCAGGCAAGAATGCTGGAGTGGGTTGCCATTTCCTTCTCCAGGCAATCTTCTAGACCCAAGGATCAAACCCACGTTTCCTGCATTGCAGGTGGATTCTTTATTCCTAAGCCACCAGGGAAGTCTCATCATGGAAATAAAAGCCCTTCATTATCATTAAAGGAAGAGCAAAAGAGAAGGAGGGAAGACATCTCTTCTTTTCTGGCCCGTGGAAAGCTGATGGTTTTCTCCTCCTGATCAGCTTTGCGTTGGCACAGTGGATGACTTCCTGTGAGACCTGAGCATCCCTTCAAGTCTGTCCTTCCCTGGTTATCACATGATCAGCGCTGAAGATGCCTGTGGTCTCAGAACTGTGGGCAGCACCCCCTCCTTCCCTCAACACCCCCTGCCCTGCTCCCCATCGGCAGGAGGAGAAGCAGAGACCAAAGTAAGCAAACCACGCTGCCCGTCTCACTCCCTCCAAGGGCACCTGGGAGTAATGCCAGCCCTGGGAAGAAATTGCCAATAAAGATCTGAGGTGCTGATAAGGAGGTGTCAATCCATTAACCTCCCCCGAAGGGAAGAAAAAATTTTTTTCAATTACTGGTAGCGGGAAACAAAATAGTGAGAAATCACAAATGACAATCTTTTTAAGACAGCCCTGGGGCCACTTTCAGCTGACCCTGTGCATTAACCTGGCTGGGAAATTTTTTACTCACTGCTCCCTCCTGTGTCCTTAATAGCATAAAATAAAAAGATTTTAGATAAGATTTCATTCTTTGAATCAATTGGCAAACCACACTAGGCTTCCCGGGGCATTCTGGCCTCAATCTAATGGAAATTAGTATTTTTTAAATGAGAATATCGATACTGAATTGGATCCCATAGCAGAAAGCCTATACAGAGGATTTCACTTCAACTGGAAGTCTCCAGCTTCTTCTGAGCTTTGCTTAACCCAGTATCTGCCAATGTCTCAAGTGAAGGATGAGAAAACAAAATCCGGAATCCTTGTTATCACAACACGGCCAGAAAGTTCTGGCCGCTCACTAATTTTGCACACTGGGCTTTGTTCTATTCCTTACACCGACCGAGGACACCCCCCGGACCTTTGCGCTTGCAGTTACCTCTGCAATGCTTTCTCCCATTGTCCTTCTTTGACTTTCTCCTTCTCGGTCTTGAACTTCAAAAATCACCTGCTCAAGAAGCTGGGCTTAACCACAACCTTCTCCCATTATTCACTCTCTCAAGTCCTTCATGACTCATCACCAAGCGTAATTACATTAAAATGCATTTAGTGTTTCTTTTTCTTCTGCAGAGATGGGGCACATAGGTGGACAGTCATCCTTGGGTACCCTTTGGGGACTGGCTCCAGGACTTGCCGTGGATACCAAAATCCCCAGATGCTTAAGTCCTAGAGTCAGTTCTCCGTATCCATGGTTCCGCATCTGCAGGTTCAACCACCCTTGGACGGTAGATTAGGTTTGCTATCTGTGTTTGGCTGAATTTGCAGATGCGGAACCCGCGGGATATAGAGGGCTGACAGTGTTCATTTCAACCACCGTTTTCATGGTGGTCAGTTGTTCTAATCAATAAATCACTCTCTGTGGGTGATCCCCAGCAAGGCATCAGAGAGACCACATGCCAGAAGCAATGACTTTGATGTTTGGTCAATACCAGAGACTTCGCTAATTGATACAATGAACGTTAGACATAAATGGCATTGGTGAAAGTTGTGGCTGGTGATTAACCAAATGGATGTTAGAATGTGTTCTCTTCAGTGACTTCAGTGCTACTCAAGGGAAGCAGGTGGCAGAAAATATTTTACAGCAGCTCCCTGCACTTGCATGAACAGGGTTTAATGATGTAGGGCTGTGCTGTCTGATACAATAGCTACAAGCCACGTGGTGGCTATTTTAACTTCATCGTAAACTAACCCAAGTTTAAATAAAATTGAAAATTCAGTTCAATTCAGTCACATCAGCTTGAATTTCAAGTGCTCAATAGCCATGTGGCTGGGGGCTAATGTCCTGGACAGCACAGAATGGAAGATTCATTTGTTGCAAGTGCTGTTGGACAGAGCTGATCTAGGGAGTGGTACCCTTTACTATCCTAGGTCAGATCCCTGAGTGACTCTGGTTCTGACCCCTGTGGATGTCAGACAAATCCTGCTGCTGGAATATTGCTGCCTTTGCCCCCGTGAACCTTTTGTGCAAAGCATTTTCTGGCCCTCCAAAAGGACAAGGATCCAGCAGTCCATTAAGCTTCCAGACCAGCTTGTGTGGCTATTTTCTACTGCCTGTTGATAAATAACAATTTGTATAAAATGGATGTGGTCTGAGATTTGCTTTCATCAAAACTGGGATGCCTGCTGCCAGCTGTTCCATTTATTCTCATAGTCAGTTGATAAAAGATTTATTGAACACCTACTATGTGCCAGACACCTTCCTGGGTGCTGGAGACACAGCAGAGAACCATACAGTTAAGTCCTTCCTCTCATGCAAATTATATTGTGGGTACCGTGGGGGGTGGAATAGACAACAAGGAAACCTACAAATGAATACCATCTTGCCGGCTGGCAATAAGCATCTTGAAGACAATCCGACAGCATGATGATGTAGAAGCTGGCTTGACAGGGCAGGTGTGGAGAAGGTTATTTAGTGGGGCACATAGGACACCACAGCAAAATCGCTCTTCTCCATGCTGGATTTCCTCCATTTCCAGGCT
The DNA here is from genome assembly GCF_054371585.1 of Giraffa tippelskirchi. Lineage (NCBI taxonomy): Eukaryota > Metazoa > Chordata > Mammalia > Artiodactyla > Giraffidae > Giraffa > Giraffa tippelskirchi. The sequence goes on along the minus strand of NC_137287.1, from coordinate 116,524,661 downwards.
CTCTGCTCTCCCCTGGACTCCCAGGCTCCCAGACGTCTACTCTGGAAGGAAAGTGGAAGTTCCTTTACCCTGAAATGCATGTGTGCTAAGTCATTTCAGTCGTGTCCGATTCTGTGCAACCCCATGGCTGGTAACCTGCCAGGCTCCTCTGTCCATGGGATTCTCTAGGCAGGAACACTGGAGCAGGTTGCCATGCCCTCCTCCAGGGGATCTTCCAGACCCAGGATCAAACCTATGTCTCTTACATCTCATGCATTTGCAGGCGGGTTCCTTACCACTAGTGCCACCTGGGAAGCCCTGAGCTCTACCTCTAACTTCCCGTTGTTTTAGGAAGGTCACTGATCCACCTTGGGTCTCCCTCAGTTTCCCATCTGTAAGTTGAAGGCATTAGATCTGCTGATTTTCCAACTGTGAGCTGAAACCCATTAAATGAGTCACACAATCAAGTTGGGGGTTGGGACCATTATTTAAAAAATAGAAAATAGCAGAATGTGAATAGCTGAGCACCAGGAAGGGTGAGTGAGTTTCCTCTGACATTCAGGTTCCTGTGTGCTGGAGCAGGTATTGGGTCACCATGTAGCTCTTTATTGTGGGCTGCCATCGAAGGAAGTAGAAAGCTCTGCACTAGATCACTTCCCAGGGCCTTTCGATTCTAGCAGACTAGGAATCTGAGTTCTTAACCCAGGGGACCAGACAATTTAGCAACATGCTCACGAGCAGAGTGGAAATTGAATCGGGGAGTATGTTCTGAGCAGACATCACCTACACTTTTATTGCTCCCAATATGCCAAAATCACATTAAGGCCACGTTTAAAAACCAGTAATATTGCAGGAGGCTTGGTATTTCCTGGGGATCTGTTTCTACACTTCCACCCACTGCGGTCTGAAACTCCAAAATCCCTCTCCTGGGGGGACAGCCTCTCAGCCTCCCTTCCTCCCAAGCTTTCCCTCCATGAGTTCTTCCCATCGTCCTAATTCACTCACTCACTCATTCATTTGGCCATTCAGCACCCGGGTCTCGAGTGCTGCTATGGGCCGAATACCGTTTTAGGTGCTGGGGATTCAGGTGGTGAAGAAAAAACCGGTGAAATCCCATTCTCAAGGAGTTTGTGATCGAGGGACTTCCCTGGCAGTCCAGTGGTTAAGAATCCACCTTCCAATGCAGGGGATGAGGGTTCGGTCGCTGGTCCGGGGTCTAAGATCCCATGTGCTGCAGGGCAACTAAGCCCCCATGCCACAACTAGGGAAGCTCATGTACAACTAGAGAAAGCTGCACGCCACAATGAAGACCCAGCACAGCCCTGCCTCCCCCCAAAAAAGGAATTTATGGTCACATTTGGTGGGGAGATATGGCTGGTGGAGGGTAAGACAGACAATCAACAAGACAGCAAAGCAATGACGACTTACAGGTGATGATGGGCGCTATGATAGAAATCAACACAGTGATGGAGGCGGCGGAGGGGGGAGGCGAGGGTGACGGGGGGGCGGTGAGGGGAGGAGAGGCTACTTCTAACAGTGACCAGGGAAGACCCATTTAGGGAGCTGATGTTTGACTTGAGACGCAAATGACCAGAAGGAGTCAGGGGAGGGGACAGTGCACCCAGGCCCCAAAGTGATCCCCACTCCTCCTACCTGGTTTCCCGATTTCCCAGTAGCTTTGTAATGACCTCATGCACCGTCCAGTGTAGACAAGACCCATGGTAAGTCAATTTAAAGATGATATTTAATGGCCCCGATCCCTCTCCTTCCCATGGCCTTTGGAACTCTTAACATATATTATCTTGTTAACTCTTTCAATGACCCTGGGAGGCATCTATTGTTTTTCCCTATTTTCCAGATGTAGAAACTGAGTCTCAGAGAGAACACTGGATTTGCCCAAGATCATACAGTTTATATAGTGGTGGACCTGGGGTTGAAGCCAATTCAGTCCGATTTAGAAGCCCACCGAAAGCGTTTTCAGCTGGAACCTCTGACAAATCCGTAGTCTCCTCTTGCTGAATCCTTGTAGCTTTGGGTTGATCTCCTTTGCCTGTTCTGATTGATTCCTCGTGGTTGCTGGGAACTCACTGTTGACAAGAAATCTGAAGCTGCCTCTGAGTGCAACGTTCATTCACTCAAGAAAAATTTATTAGGCCCCTATTGTGTGCCAGACCCTGTTTTAAGCATTGAGGGATCCCTGGCAAACAGAACAGTCCTCACGGAGCTGGCATTCCAATGAAAAGACATAAGCAATAAATCCAATTAATGCACTTCCCAGGTGGCGCCGTGGTAAAGAATCCTGCCTGCCAAAGCAGGAGACACAAGAGACATGGGTTCGATCCCTGGGTCGGGAAGATCCCCCGGAGAAGGAAATGGAAACCCACTCCAGTATTCTTGCCTGGAAAATTCCATGGACAGAGGAGCCTAGTGGCCCGCAGTCCATGGGGCTGCAAAGAGTCAGACACAACTGAACAATTTAATTACAGAAATCAAAACCTATGTTAGAAGGTGAGAAAGGAAGCAAGCATGGAAAGGGGAATGACTGCAGTTTTAGGTAAGAGTTAAACCTGATTCTTCCCATAGTCAGCTCCTTCTTAGTCTTTGAATCTCAGTTTCCTCCTCCCCCCAAAAAACCACACAAAGAAAAAGGGTCCCCCTATAGATTAAAAGATTTAAGGAGCAGATTGTGTGTGCATGTGCTCAGTCTTGTCTGACTCTTTGCAACTCCATAGACCGACCGCCAGGCTCCTCTGTCCATGGAGTTTTCCAGGTAAGAATACTGGCATGAATTGCCATTTCTTACTCTGGGGGATCTTCCTCATCCAAGAATTGGACTTGTGTCTCTTGAGTCTTCTGCGTTGGCGGACAGATTCTTTACCGCGACACCACCTGGGAAGCCATGGCAGATTAGCCATTCACAGTATCTGTACCTTCTTTGGATGCTTGTTTGAACAAATGAACTGTAAAACTAATTTAGACTATCAGGAAGATTTAGGGTGACACTATGGAATCATGGGTAATTTTTGAAGTCATGTTAATGGTCTCAAGGTGATATTTTTAAAAATTCTCATTTTGGTGACATTTACAAAATAACTACAGGTGAAATGACGCGGCAGCTGTGGTTTGCTTCAAAATCACCCAGTGAGCATTGGTGGGATAGTGGTGAGCATAGCTGCCTTCCAAAATCACCCAGTGGTGTGGGGTGGGTCCATCAATGAGGGCAGATGGTCTGGGAGTTGGGGGTCAGAGGGGTGGTCATGGGGTCCATCTTGCCGTTCTCTCTACTTTTGTCTAGATTTTTAAGAAAATATTTGTGTGTGTGTGCACTCAGTCGTGCAATCCTACGAACTATAGCCCGCAAGGCTCCTCTGTCCATGGAGTTTTCCAGGCAAGCATACTGGTTAACCATCCCCTACTCCAGGGGCTCTTCCTGACCCAGGGATGGAAACCACGTCTCCTGAGCCTCCTGCATTGGCAGGCGGGTTCTTGAGCACTAGCGCCACTGGTAAAGGGAAGTCCTGCTCTGGATGAAGGTGCTCCCTGTCCGCTCTCCTGACCAAGGTCCTCTCTTGCTGGGGGTCTGCGATAGCCTCCTGGCTCCTCTCCTCCTGCAGTTCTCCCTCCCCAAGGAAAATAAATGCAAAGAGCCCGTCACCCACTGAGCAGAAAACCCCGAGACATCCCGCCTCTTCGAATGAAGACGGACCTCCCCTCAGTGGCCGTCCCGGGGGCTCCCCTGGTCTGGCGGCTGCCCGCTCTCCTCTCTCCGCCCAGCCCCCCGCCGGCCGCCCCCTTCCCAGCCTAGTCTCCGAATGTGCCAGGCGTGCTCCTGGCGGAAGCACTTGTCTCTCCCCTCCTTTGCCAGCTGATTGCTTGTCATCTTGGCAGCTCCCGGCTCAAATGTCCCATCCTCGGAGATGGAGGTGGCCGTCACATCAGAGCTCCCCGTCACATCACCCTGGGGGTTCCCTCCTGCCCCCACCCCCGGCACTGCCCCAGATATAAAGGGATCCCGGGTGTCTCCCGTCTCCCCAGACCTTGGCCTTCACTCCCCACACTGTGCACAAACACAGCCTGGCACAGAGTTGGCACTTAAAACCCAATGGTCGGGTGGACGCCTACACCCCTCCCCCTCCAACGCCGCCACTCAGTGACTACAGATGGTACGGAGAGCTTGTTAGACAGTGGGAAAAAAACTTCTGATGTGACCTTGGGTGAAAATCCAGGCCACAGAATCAAGCCTCTGGGGGTGATCACACCTGTGTAGGAAAACTAACGAAAGAGAAATCATAAACAACTTGGCTTGAGAAAAAGACAGAAGAGAGTATGATTTAAATTTTAGCTGCCCCTGGAGGTGGGACTAGGGGCAGTTTCGATTTCTTTGTTCTCCTTTTTTTGTTTTGGCCGCGTTCTCTTTAAGGCACACCTATTCCTTTATAATGAAAAAGCTTTTTAAGCGGAAAAGCAGCAAAGGACCTCTTGCGCCCTCTGCTGCTACTATTGGATACTGCAGCGAAGCTCCCAGGATCTGCCCGAAGGGGCGCGTTTGGAGGTGCCCCAAGGAAGTCTGGAAGGAGGTAGAAGTGAACGAGAAGAGGGATCATGACCGACTTGGCCATCCTCTGAGAATCCTTCCAAATTTCCCAGTGCCTCCCCCATCTGTGGTTGGTTCCCGGACTCCACCCTCCACTTCCACTCCTCTCTCACCGCCCACCTCAACCGGAATGAGCCCCTCCTCCAAGCTCCTTCACCTCCCATCACCTCAGTTCAGTTCAGTTGCTCAGTCGTGTCCGACTCTTTGCGACCCCATGGACTGCAGCACACCAGGCCTTCCTGTCCATCACCAACTCCCCGAGTTTACTCAAACCCATGTCCATTGAGTTGGTGATGCCATCCAACCATCTCAGCCTCTGTCGTCCCCTTCTGCTGCCTTCAATCTTTCCATCAGGGTCTTTTCAAATGAGTCAGTTCTTCACATGATGTGGCCAAAGTATCGGAGTTTCAGCTTCAGCATCAGTCCTTCCAATGAATATTCAGGACTGATTTCCTTTAGGATGAACTGGTTGGATCTCCTTGCAGGCCAAGGAACTCTCAAGAGTCTTCTCCAACACCACAGTTCAAAAGCATCAATTCATCGGCACTCAGCTTTCTTTATAGTCCAACTCTCACATCCATACGTGACTACTGGAAAAACTATAGCTTTGACCAGACGGACTGTTTGTTGGCAAAGTAATGTCTCTGCTTTTTAATACGCTGTCTAGGTTGGTCATAGCTTTTCTTCCAAGAAGCAAGCATCATGCGATCTAATAGTGGGAGGGACAGGAGGGTAGCAGGGGCAGGCTTTCTGGCCTGAAACCTTGTCCCGATCCTTCCTTCCTGTGTGTCACTGGACGTATTACATAACTGCTCTGGACCTCAGTCAGTTCATCCATACAATGGGATCGTGAGAAATCTGGGTTGCTTGGCCTCAGCCCTGTTGACATTCTGGGCCAGGTAATTCTCTCTTGTGAGAGCTATTGTGTGCACTGTAAGAAGTTTAGCAGCATCCCTGGCTTCTACTCAATAGATGCCAGGAACACCCCACCCAAAGGTCACAGCAACCCAAAGGTCTCTAGACAGTGACCAATGTCTCCAGGGGGCACAGGTGCCCACCAGTTGAGAACCACTGCCCTCTTGGTTTCTATTATTACCCCCAACACCTTGCTACAGTTTTCTTCTGTTGAAAGGGGCTCAGAAAATATCAACACGAGTTCCTAAAGAATAACTAGGGAGGACTTCCGTGGACAGAGGAGCCTGGTGGGCTACAGTCCATGGGATCGTAAAGAGTTGGACGTGACCGAGTGACTAAACAATGAGAACAAAAACAGTGGTGGTCCAGTGGTTAAGGCTCCATGCTGCCAATGCTGGGGGTGTGGGCTCGATCCCTGGTTGGGGAAGGAAGATCCCACATGCTATGTAGTGCAGCCAAAAGATTGAAAAAAAAATTTTTTTTAAGAATAATTTGGGGATTATCTGCTCTATTAAGAAAAAGAGGTTGAAAAGCAGATAAGATACCCTCTTCCCTCCTGCCTCCCCACCCTAGTTGGCTGCTGCCCATGCGAGGTGAGCTCACACCCCTGGTCCCCCAGAGACGTCCCCTGCCCCTGCCTGAGCAGGCCCCAGGCTGCAGGGGTGGGCCAGGCCTCCCAGGCCCACTTCGTGCTGCGCCTGTTGTGCTTGGCGTGGTCTGCAGGCCTCCATGGCAAAGAGCACATATTCAATTAACCTAGAACAACAATAGCAGAAAGGGTCAGAGTTATTGTGGAGAAAGAAAAATGGTGAAAAGAATCTGGCAAACAGGTCCCTGGTGGGTGTGGGTGAATGAGGGAGGCCAAAGAGCTTGGCTGAGCTGGGAGAATCCCCAGAGGTGTGGAGGCGTCTGTGTCCCCACCTACAGGGTCCGGGGACAGCCAGCAAAACAAAAACTCACTCCGTTCCCTGGCCCGTGGGCCTCCCATTCTGCAGTGTGGGGACAAGGAAAATACAGTGGGATCCAAGTCTCCCTGGGTTCCTCCCAGACTGGAGCAGAGAGAGCCACAGGATTGGCTCAGAGAGTGCTCAAAGGTTGGGGAGTCCAGCTAGGGGTCAGGGCGGGGGATTCTTGACCTCCTCAGTTCCTGGGGAGGAAGCTCTTCCTATCCCCAAAGCCTGGACCTCAGAAAACCAGAGATTAGAATAGAGGAAGGTTCTCACTGCCTGCTCCACTCCACCCTGCCCCCGGGGAGGGTGGCCTTGATTAGTGACCTTCACATTTTGAGTACGGATTAAAGGTTGGGCAAGCTTCCCTGATGGCTCACACAATAAAAAAGTCTGCCTGCAATGCAGGAGACCTGGATTCAATCCCTGGGTCAGGAAGATCTCCTGGAGAAGGAAATGGCAACCCGCTCCAGTATTCTTGCCTGGAGAATCCCATGGATAGAAGAGCCTGGCAAGCCCCAGTCCATGGGGTCACAAAGAGTCAGACACCGCTGAGCAACTAACGTTTAAGGGCCAGGCACTGTGCCAGATGCTTTACAAAATTATCCCATTAAATCCTCACAACTATCCAGAGTGTATGACTGCCGCTAGTCATCCATTTATTTTATTCAGCAAATGTCAGTATTTGTTGAGTATCTACTATGTGCATATTTGTTGAGCACCTACTGTGTGCCAGGTTCTGTGCTTGGAAGTAGAGATACAATGGTAAGAAGAAAACAGATGTGGGGGGGTGGGATGGGGGATGGGAGGAAGGCTCAAGAGGGAGGGGATATACATAAACACTTATGGCTGAGTCACATAGTTGTATGGCAGAAACCCACAACAGTGTAAAGCAATTATCCTCCATTTTGGGCTCCCCAGGTGGTGCTAGTGGTAAAGAACCCGCCTGCCAACACAGGAGACGTAAGAGAAGCAGGTTCGATCCCTGGTTGGGAAGATCCCCTGGAGGAGAGCACGGCAACCCACTCCAGTATTCCTACCTGGAGAATCCCATGGACAGAGGAGCCTGGTGGGCTACAGTCCATGGGGTCGCCAAGAGTTGGACACAGCTAAGTGACTTAGCATGCACGCATCCTCCAATTTAAAAAAATAAACCACAGGAAAAAAAATTTTTTTCAAATTTGAATCAATGCTTCCAAAAAAAGAAGAAAGAAACCAGATGTGGGGGTGCAGAGTAACTGGTGTTCTCCCACACTGCTGGTGGGAATGCAAAATGGTGTGGCCACTCTGGCGACACCATCTGATAGTCTTTTCGAGTCAAACACAGTCTGACCATCCAGCCCAGCAGACACACTCCTGGGAGTTTCACCTGAGAAGTGCAAACCTATGTTCTTACAAAATCCTGTATGTGAACATTAGGAACCACTTGTTCATAAATCACCCAAAACTAGAAACAACCAAGATGTCCCTCTCCTGGGGAATGGATAAATAAACCGGCACTTCTTGGGCTTTAGCCCATCTGCAGGCTCCCGCTCTAGACTAAGAAATAGCCGAGACCAAATGCTACTCGTAATAGGGGCTCTAAGCTTGTTAGACATGCAGTTCTCGGGTTCTGCCAAAGAAGCATTTGGCAGGTGCCTCACAGAGTCTGCATAAGCCCTGTATCATCAAATGTGCTTTTGGCTGCAAGTAACCGATCATCTAGAAGAAGTTTGAACTGTATTTTCTAGAAAGCGCATCACGTAACAAGTAGCCTTGAATTAAATGATCTCGTTTGGTTCGCTCAGCCTCAGTTATGTCAAACAGGAGGATGGGGATCCCTGCATTCCCCTGGGCTTTGCCTTGTGGTCGCAAGATGACTGCTGCAAGTCCAGACATTCTGACTATGTTCAAAGGTAGGAGGAGAGACAGAAGGAGAAGTTTCTAAGGGTCTCTCTCTTATTACACAGGAAATCTCTCCCAGAAGCCTCCAGGAGACATGCACTTACTTCTTATTGGCCAGAACCAGGGCATCGGTCCACCTGTAAACCAATCACTGGCAAAAGGGAATGATTTACATCAATAACAGTTGTCCTCCTGGGACTGGGAACGGAGCATCTCTCCCTTGAGCACACTGCCATCTGCTCTGTGCTGGAACAAAGTGGAAGTTCGCTCGGTAGGGAAAAGGGAGGAGAGCAGTCTGTCTGCTGCAGGTCCTGGCGTCAGCTTTTACGTATGATCTTCAAATAAAGTTATCCCTAAGTCACCGAGAGGTATCACCATAACTGAAGGCAGAAGAGACCACAGAAAATCATTAAACTTGGGTCCCACTATCAGACCACGTGAATTACTTATTTAAAATGAATCCCACCATCTCTGTCTCTGCCTAGTCCTGTTAGGTTGCCGTGTGTGTGTGTGTGTGTGTGTGTGTGTGTGTGTTAGAGGCATGAGTTTTAAAATCTAACCTCGTAAAAGTGAATTCAATTTTGATAACTCCATTTGGGGCTTTTATCTTTTCTTTCTCTCTCTCTTTTTTTCTTTCCAGTTTTTCACTACAGAGAGAACTAGTTCAGGCTTCTTTTGATCGCTAAGAGTCCCTGCTTGATCCTCGCAACAGCCCTGCAAGCTGGGATTTACTGTCCCCATTGCGTAGATGAGAACACCGAGGTCCAATAATACAAGGAGCTCCCTTGCTCAGTTCTGGCTTCCACAGCCTCCTCCCCACCAGCTACAGGGAATGGACTCTCACCCTGATTCCTCTTATGGACGCGCCTAGGAAACAAGCCCTCGAATTCCACCGACAGGCTTGGCCGACGGGACCAAGATGGAGCCAAGAATCGCCCTCGTCACTTACAGGAGACCCACAGGATGTTTCTCCCCACTACCCCTGTGTTAAAGTTATAGCCTCCAAAGGCCACAGCTATGAAAACGCTTCTTTAATAGGTGCTTGGCGCGCCCTCGTGTGTCTCTATGATGTAATAACACTGTAGGATGTTCAAAACAGTACATCTTTAAAAATGGCAACAATAGTAATAATGACTGCTGTGCCAAGCACTGTATTCAGTAATTTAAATGCACCATCTTAGTTGTGACATCAAGTTTTTCATTGGAATAAGTTTTACATGACTATGGTAAAAGGAAAAAATTCATTCGATACAAAAACATAGACAGTGGAATAAGTTTTACATGACTATGGTAAAAGGAAAAAATTCATTCGATACAAAAACATAGACAGTGAAAAGTTATCTGCCTCTCACTCCCATCCTCCATGATGTAAAAAAGTGCCCCCCTCACGTTGGACAGTGCCCAGCCTTGCACTGGAGCCCTGATGTGCAAATGTACCTGTGGGAAAATTCTTAGACATAAATTGCATGTGTATGTGGTCCTTCTTGGGCTTCCCCAATGGCTCTAGAGTAAAGAATCCACCGCAATGCAGGAGCTGCAGGATACATGGGTTCGATCCCTGTGTCAGGAAGATCCCCTGGAGGAGGGCATGGCAGCCCACTCCAGTATTCTTGTCTGGAGAATCCCATGAACAGAGGAGCCTGGTAGGTACAGTCCATAGGGTTGCAAAGAGTCAGACACGAGTGAAGCAACTTAGCACGCAGACACACACGTGGTCCTTCCCAGGGGCAGTTTGCACCACTTTGAATCAGCATTGGCACTAGTTGCAGAGACAGGCATTTTTTCCTATTATCTCCTTCACTTGATAAACTGCTACTGAGCACCTACTGGATGTATGGCGTTGTGTTAAGTCCCGTGAAAGACTCCAGGTTGACTTGGACTCACTGAGTCACATGGGCGTAATCTAAAGGCTCTCCCAGGGCAGAGAGCCTGCTGCCACCCCGCCTCAACCGATGGCCTTGGTCAGCTGCCTGGGGATGCCACAACGTGTGCCCTGCACCTCCAGAAGCTCCCTTCTGAAATGTGATCCAATGAGCAGCCTCCCAGAGCAGTCAGTGAAACCTGATGGGAAAGTTCATGGGGTCAGGACCCAGCCCTGTCATCCCAGTGCGTGACATCAGGCAAGTTTCGTGTCCTTGCTGACACTTGCATTTCCTTCCCAATAAAATATGGATAATAATACTTAGCTTGGTTGGGGGTGGGGGGCGCGGTTGTCAGGGGAATCCACGTGCTTCAGAAATACTTGGGTTTTTTTTTTAATAATTTTTTAAATTTATTTTTGCCTGTGCTGGGTCTTCATTGCTGTGTGGGCTTCTCATTGTGGTGGCTTCTCGTTGCAGAGCATTGGCTGTAGGGTGTGTGGACTTCCAATAGTTGTGGTTCCCGGGCTCCAGAGCACAGGTTCAGTAGCTGTGACACACGGGCTTAGTTGCTCCGTGGCATGTGGGATCTTCCTGACCAGGGATCGAACCCGTGTCTCCTGCACTGGCAGGTGAATTCTTTACCACTGAGCCACCAGGGAAGCCCAGATATACTTATTGAACGAATGAATGAATTGATGAGTTTCTTGCTGTGAGTTATGCTAAGGAGACATTTAAGATTAGACATGTCTCAGATTAAACACTTAATCATTTCTCCTCCTGGGAGAAAATTGCTCCTCTTTCTGCATCAGTCAGGTCTCTTGATTGCAAGGGAAGAAAAAAAAAAAATAAAGTGAACGGGCTTTAAAGAACAAAAGGAGATTTACTGTCTCACACATCTAAAAAGTTCATGACTGGGTCTGAATTTGGATGTGAGATGCTCAAACGATGTCATTAGAAATCTATTTCTCTCCTTATCATCACCCTGCCACATTATGTCTTGGCCTCATCCTCAACCAGGCTCTCCTTGCTGGTAGCTCCTCACCTACAGAGAAGTCAGAGCGATGTTGGAGAACCACCTGGAAGTTTGCCCTGAGTCTCCTGGACACACCAGTGCCACACCTGGGCCTCCAACAGTCTATAAGTTTCAGATAGTGGCCGCTCAGCCTCCATAGGAAATGGATTACTGCAAGCGACAGCAGGAAGTGGCTCCAGAGTGGGTCAAAGGTGTGAATTTTCCCGAGGACTGGTTCTGAACCCCACAGAAGCCTGTGATCACTTGGGTGCTCAGTGGCAGGACCACCTGGAAAGGTGAGAGATCCGAGGGTAGGGGCTGGCCCATGGAACGCCAAGGATCTGCCTCCAAGGAAGTGCGTTCACAGGTTCCTGGTGGGGGTTGGCCAAGAACCCCCATGCATGCACACACACACATGCCCCTGCAAACCACTGCAAACACCCACTGAGTCCAGGAAGCACGATGCCCTGTCCTAACAGTGCCAGCCAGGTAAGGCCTTTTCCGCCTCTCACCTCTTTTGTGTCTGGTGGAGGTGAGGGAGGGGAAGAAAGCATGGGGAAGGGGAAGATGTAACATGAATGAAATTGGAAATTTTGACATGACATGTTAATTACTGATTTTAGACCATTATTTAGCTTCCCAGGCGGCACGAGTGGTTAAGAATTCACCTGCTAATGCAGGAGACACAAGAGATGCGGGTCCGATCCCTGGGTCGGAAAGGTCCTTGGAGTAGGAAATGGGACCCCACTCTAGTATTCTTGCCTGGAAAATTCCATGGGTAGAGGAGTTGGGCGGGCTACAGTCCATGGGGTGGCAAACAGTCAGACATACCTGAGTGACTGAGCACACCCAGGCCGCTGTTACACTTGGAAATAACTGGAAGATGTTTTATTGTTCTTATATTGTTATTTATCATTATCTAAGAGTGAGCAGAAAAGCTGTGGAGCCTGTGGGATAGATCACGCGGGGCCAGGGAAAGAACCTTCCCACTCATTGTGTTTGAGTGTCTGGTGGGAGAGGAAATAGGGTTGATGGTTGTTGCACCTGCTGGCTTCCTCGCTTTCAATGTACTCAAATGTGTCTGCCCCGGGAGCAAGTTCAAAGAGACAGTGATGGCAGGCAGGATCACTGTATGGAATGGAGCTTCAGATCAGGTGTGAGAGAGGGTGACTCTGGAAGGCTGGAAGGCGCAGGTGCTAACATGGGGGTCACACTGTAAATATCTTCAAAAATGAAACCACAGTGGCATTCGAGATTTAGAATGGCTGTTGGTACTTTTATGGGCTTCCCAGGTGGTCAGTGGTAATGAATCCGCCTGCCAAAGCCAGAGATGCAGATTTGATTCCTGGATGGGGAAGATCCCCTGGATAAGGCAATGGCAGCCCACTCCAGTATTCTTGCCTGGGAAATTCCATGGACAGAGGAGCCTGGTAGGTTACAATCCATAGGATCGCAAAGAATTGGACACGACTGGTCACGCACACTGGTGCTTTAAATGCTGTTCAGATCTGGAGATATTGGTAAGGAGGGCAGTGAAGAGTTGATTTGGAGCAAAAATTCTATCTCCTGCCAAGAGCTACCTGAGCTGGTTCCAACTGTCAAGGATGTAGTGAGCACTTATTTTGTGCCCAGTGTTGTGCCAGATGTATTTCAGGGAGAAGGCAGTGAAAGCTGGCATCCAAAAGCAGAACGGCTGCCAAATTCTCCCACCTCAGGAGTTGACATCTGATTGAGAGATGACCTCAGAGAGAGCTTTCTGGATCGTATCTCAGTGACCACCGACCTCGCCTGTCAAACCCGGAGATTTAGGATGGCATCGGATCCCAAATCTGGAAGAACTTAGCAACTTCACAGTGCCAGATCCAGGGGGAAAATATGCACACAGGGAAACCAGAAAAGCATAGGATGGTGGGGAGAAAGAAGGAAAAATGAGAACACTCTGTTTCCACTGGCAGAAATCAGTCTTTGCCAGGAAAACTGGAATGTTGACTTGGTATGCTCATAATTCGATTTTCTATACATTCCGAAGTAAAGAAAAAACCAGACGGTGAAACTGCTGATACAGTTTTTTTAATACTGGCAAAGGCGATACGTACATGAACTCAGTCTCATGTCAATGCCTTATCTGGTATATCTACAAAGGTATATGCCACCACGTTTTAGATAGAGTACGGTCTCAGTGATGTCAAAGTGTCTATCAGAATGTTGTCTGTCTCCATTTTTAACCAGCTATCATCATAAGTAACAGATTCAGTGACCATACACCAACATGTTGCTAGTAACTGGCAGGGCATGGGCAGTTTTATTTTTGATCTTTAGATTTTTCACTGTTTTGAGATTTTCATAATGTAAAAGTTTATTTTTCAACTATTTTTTTTAAACTTAACTGGTCCCTTCATTATTGAAACAAGACACGCCTACCTGAACTTACATGAATATATTGAATACATAGAGCTTAAAAGGTTCAAATCAGAGAGTAGCTCATCTTTCTAACGCTCCCAGGCCCCACATCCGTGAGGTAACAACTGTTAAAATTTTGTCTTCTTCTCTCCCTTTGTCCCTGTCTGCCTTCCTTCCTCTTAAGGTTGTTACCATAAAACTAAACCAGGAATGAAAAGCTAGGTGGATCTGCAGCCAACTGCAGGTTAAAAGCCACATCTAGAGAATGGCGGCTACCCTTCGCCACCTGCGGGCTAGACTTCAGGGTGCAGGCCCAGATCTCTTTAAAGACAAGGCTGTATGTGAAAACAGCCCAAATTTCAAAAGTTGGTACTACCCTCAAAAAGTTAAAAGCAAAGGCTGGGCCAAATAGAATACATTTTAGGACCTGTTTTTAGAGCACTGAGGCCTCTTCTTTAAAAAAATAAACACAGAGTGCTTTTCTTAAATTATCAGTCCTAGACAGTGTCTAGTGATGAGAGAGATGAGGAATTTTGGTGATCTGCGTTCCTTCCACTACCCCCTTCTTTCCTTTTATTCCCTTGTTTTTATTAGTGATATTATTGCTTATAATATTATTCTACCAGTGTTACCTTTATGACTTTAAATATTTATACTCCATTTAAAATTTTATATCAACTGTAACACCTACGATATAAGAGGAAGAAAGCATTTTTCTTTAAGTCTCTGGTGCTAACAAATACCCTTTATTCTGCATCTGCAACATTCTAGGCACTTTACATTCACTCATCCATCACTCATTCATTCATTCACTCCTTCATTCATTCATGTGGTAAATACTGAGTGTCCACTTATGAGCTGTTCTAGACACGGGAAGTAAAGAGGTAAACAGTCAAAATACCCTGCCTTTGTGGGACGTATATTCTCACAGGGGATATGGATAATAAATCAACAAATAAATGAGCTACAGTCTGTTGGAGACTGGAAAGGGCCAAGGGAAAACGAGGACGCAGGGAAGGGAGAATGTGAAGTGTCAGTGTGTGCGTGTCCATGCGAGTGTGCAAGTTTAGCTGTGTGTACACACGTGTGTTGTGCATGTATACGTGCCCAGGCCAGTGTGCAATTTTAGCTGTGGTAGCCAGGGAAGGCCTTCCGGAGAAGGCAGCTTTGGAATAACAGATGGAAGGAAGGAGTTGAGCAGTCCAAGTATCTGTTGTGTGCACGTTCCTACCACAGGGAACAGAAGGAGCCAGGAATGGAAGGCGGAGTTGGTCAGATGAGTTAGAAGCGATGGAGAAAAGATGAGGTCTGAGAGCAAAGGGTGGGCACCGCACGGAGGGCCTGAGAGCTGGTGGTCAGTGCTCTGCCGAGTAAGAGGAGGAATCGTGGGGCGATCAGGTCAGAAGTGTGGTGTGGACCAACTTAGGTCTGGAAAGGTTCCTTCTGGCCACTGTGTGGAGGATAGACGGGAAGGCGGGAACAGAAGGAAGAAGGCCCGTGTTGCACGATGGCAATACTCCTGGTGAGAGATGGTGGTGGGGGTGGCGATGGTGATGCAGGAGGTGACTAGAAAGATGGGATTCTGTCAGGATGCACTGGCAGATTGGGTGTGAGAGAGAAAAAGAGGAGTCAAGGATGCCTCCAAGGTTTTGAGCTGAACACTCCGAAGGATGAGGTTGCCTTTTATCTCTCTTCCTAAGTTGCTTCATCTGTCACCAGCGATAAGAAGTTAGATGGATATACACCAAGATGTTAGTGATTATGGGCTTCCCAGGTGGCGCTAGTGGTAAAGAACCCACCTGCCAACGCGAGAGACGTAAGAGGCACGGGTTCAGTCCCTAGGTGGGCAAGATCCCCTGAAAGAGGGCATGGCAACCCACGCCAGTATCCTTGCCTGGAGAATCCCCACGGACGAAAGAGCCTGGCAGGCTACAGTCCATAGGGTCACAGAGAGTCAGACACGACTGAAGTGACCACGCATGCACACATGTTAGTGATTATGTTTGAGTAGTAGGGCTTGGGTGGGTTTTATTTTTCTCGATGTTTTTCAGTATTTTGTATTTTTGCAAGCAAAGACTGTATTACTATTATTATTGCCATCACTATTATTATTTTAGGGCTTTCAGTCATGGCAATGGTATACCCTCTGGGTGAGGTTAAAAGCACTTACTATCTGGGTGGATTCTGTATTAGTCACTATTTGCTGTGCAATAAGCAATCCCAGAATCATAAGTTAGCACTCCTTTCTCACTTTGAGACCTGTGAGTTGGCTGGCACAGCCCCACTGCAGGCTACAGGTCAGCTTCGGGACTGTACCAGATTTCTCCTTCTGGGGCCCAGGCTAGATGGGCTGGGGTACCCTGTTGTTATGGTAGATGTAGAAAGTTGCCCGAGGAGAGAGAGGAGACACCCACTGCCTCTTAATGTCAGGGCTGGGAACTGACACCGTGTAGCTTCAGCCCACATCCTATTGGCCAGAGCAAGTCACGTGGCCAAAGTCAACATCCAAGGTAGTTTCCAGAGCTCGGCTGCTGTGAATAATACTACAGTGAAGCTGGTATGCCGATAGCTCTCTGGGATACTGATTTCAGTTTCTTCAAACCTGTACCTAGGAGTGGATGGTCACGTGATAGGTCTCCTTTTAATTTTCCGAGGAACCGCCAACTGATTCCTTTAGTGGCTACTCCAGTTTGCAATCCCCACCAATGGTGTAGGTTCCCTTTTCTCTACATCCTTGCTGACATTTGTTATCTCTTCTTTTTTATTATGCTCATCCTCATGGGTGTGGTCTCATTGTGGTTTTGATAGTGAGGTGAGCACCTTGCCATCTACCTGTTGTATGTCATTTGTATGTCTACGGAAGAAAATGTCTATTCAGGTCCATCACCCAGTTTTAAATTTGATTATGTGCTTTTTTGCTATTGAGTTGAGTTCCTTATATACTTTGGAGATTAACTCCTTATCAGATTTAGAGTTTGCAGATATTTTCTTCCATTCTGTCGGCTGCCTTTTCCACTCACTGAGCATTTCCTGTGCTGTGTTGGAACACTTGGAGGGTGAGTGTGAGGCTTTGAGTTCCTAGGCTTCAAGTGAAACCTGCTTGTCAGGCTGGCTGACTTTTCTGCCCATGTGCAGCAGATGTGTACATTAATCCAGTATCAGCATGGCTAATCTATAAGAGGGTGTTTGCAGGGATTCATCCGAAGGCTGGGATGTGGGATCTAGATTTGACAAGGACAGTGAAGCCCATGAGCCTCTTGATGGATTCTGGAAAAGCACTGGAGTCAGGGATCAGCATTTAGAGATCAGAGATCTCAACGAGGCCAGAGAGTTATTACCAGGGGAGCATTCAAGTACTAGGAGAAATGTTAGCACATGGTGACCAGGAAGTGGGATGTTTGATGTAAAGCATTAAGACTGAGTCAGGTTTGAGGTTGACCAGGTTTGGGGTGGAATAGGAGGCTGCTGGAATGGCAGGTACAGGGACCCAGAGAGGCCACGCTGAGGTGTCATCCAAGAGGATGCTAGAGCTGGAGAGGGTCAGTCATCGTCCTTGTAAGCCTTGGTTTCCTTATCCACAAAGGAGAAATGGAGAGGCCCCTCCCAAGTCTGATGACCCATGACCTCAGGCATGGGCTGTGATTGGTTTCATATCTCGTCCCATGAATGAGTGGCCCCTCGAAGCAGCAGGGAGATAGTGGGTGGATGTACACACCCTTCTCCTCCGCTGGAGGACCCATCTGAGGACACATCCCTCCATCCCTTCAGTCCCCTTGAAGGACACTTGCTGTGGGGACCTTACTCTTGTCTCCTTGGTTCCAGGCCGATGCTCCCAATGCTCCTCTCCAGGAGAGTCTGATGAGAGAGTAATTAGGGCACCCTGTCTCTTTCTGGGTGCGTAAGACTTCCTTGATCGTTTCACTCTAGTGCTGTGTCAACCAAAGACTGGGAAGCGTAGTGCCCGTGGCATTGGAAATGATTTTCGGTGGTTCACAAGCATGTAAGTGTGCTGAGTCACCCCACTGTTCTTTCCACCCAGACACAGTCTCGGAGTGGTGCTACTATGCCACGAGGGCTTCCCTTATGGCTCAGCTGGTAACGAATCCCCTGCAATTTGGGAGGCCTGGGTTTAATCCCTGGATTGGGAAGATCCCCTGGAGAACGGAAAGGCTAACCACTCTAGTATTCTGGCCTGGAGAATTCCATGGACTGTATAGTCCATGGGATCACAAAGAGTCGGACCTGACTGAGTGACTTTCACTCACTCACTCACTCACTATGTCATGAACACCCCTCTCACTTGCTAAGCCCCCTTTTTCAACACAGAGGAGGCCTTAAGACCAGAGCCATCAGTCGATGACAGTATTGCAAGAGAATCAAATCCAGTGGAACTGGATTATTTTCATAGTATTTTTATGGTTTCTATTTCTGTAACTGACATTCTTTTTTTTTTTTTTTTTGTATTCACCAACATCACCCACAAAGGGTATTTTATAGCATTAAGTCTGATCATGCCATTCCATTGTCAAAGTTCTCCAGCGGCTCCTTGGAACACTTAGAAGAAAGTCGGAAAGGCTTCTGTTTTATGGAAGCTCCTTCATGACCTGACCCCTGCTGACCTCTTCATCATCTTCTGCCATCACCCTACACTTCATTCACTCCTCCTTGGCATTCCTCCAAGATGGAATCTCAGCCTTACCTCAGGGCCTTTGCACATGAGATACATCCCCTGCCTGATCTATGAGTTTATGACCCTGATCAAAAAAGAGGAGAATCCACCCTAAGACTAGAAAAGTATCACCTTAGGCTGACAGGAAAGGAGAACTGAGAAGGTTTGGGGGCTCCTGCAGAGAAAATCAGGTCTGAAGAAGCCAAAATGGCAGCTGTAAGCAATGATGGCAGGGTAAATGCTACTAGTGGACTGGTAATAACTGCTCTCCGGGGGAAAAAAACATAAATGTGTGTATGTAAATTTTACTGGGATAAAGGATGTACTGTTGCACAAAACTGACAAATTTACAAATAATAATAAACACTTTATTGTAAATACTCTTTATTGTAAACTCTATCTAGCCAACTAATTCTCTCAGAAATGTTTTCACTGATTTTCCAGTCAAACTCTGGATTCCAAAACCAACTGTCACTGCAATTTAGCCATGATTTCACAAAATCAGACCACAAAGAAATGCTTGACAGCAACACGACTCAGTAAGGAAGGTGCTCACATCACTGGAGCATGCGTGTGGTTGTGACACGAATGCTAGTTGAAATTTCTGTTCATGATAATGAGTAAGATGGAAGTAAAACAAGGAAGACGTGTGTCCAGACTCCTTCACTGGTGACATGAGTCACCTATTGGCTGAACTGGATAATAATCTCCTCCATTTTTTTGTGCCATTCACAATGTATCAACTACAGACAGGACAAATTGTTAAGTTTAATTTACATTAACATTTTATCCATCACATTGTTGAGACTGGGAAAAAAAAACAAACAATACATCAAGCCCTGATCTGTCATGTTCCTCAGTCTCTCTGATGCAAAGACACTCCTGTGGACGTTTCAAGAAACCAAGGTGACATCACTGAATGCAGAATCGGCAAGGGCTGGGCAGTGCCCCTCCCCCAGGCTCCTCATGTGATACAATAGCTGTAAATCACCTTAAGAGCACAGATGAAAGCAAAATGCAGTAAAATAAGGAAGTGCTGAGCTTAGAGTATACATTACCTTGTTTTTAAAGATAATTTATTTAAATATAAATTTAAATAATTTATTTTTTTAGCAACTGTGTTTAATAATGAGCTTGCAAAAGTCTGAAAATTTAACAATCAGCTTTCACAAGCCAGCACAAGCCAGCTCCAGTGCTCTAAAGGAAGTATCTAGAAATGAGAGGAGAGGAGGACTTTGGGAGGGGCCAGAGTCCTGTGGGGTGGAGCTATTTGCTCTGTCTCCATTTGACTCAACCCTTGTGGCCTGGGGCAGTGGGGGAGACACTTTACAATGTCCCAAAGGTGGGACCTAGGTATTGAGGATAAAGAGAAATCCCATTCATTCTGACCAGCTGAATGGGACTAGTTGAAGACACTCCCGAAGGGAGACAGAGGTTAAATACACCCCTGGGGGAAAGTCAACTCCATTCTACAGATGTGGAAACTGAGGCTTGAGGGTGTTGTTACTTATTCAAGGTCAGTAGCTGCCAAGAGGTGGAGGCCACACCGACAACTGGGTTTGTTAGCTTTCAGACCTATTTCCTTTCTGCAAAGTCCTCCTGTGCCATCCTGGAAACTGCTCTTGGAACGCATGACCTGCACTGTGATGGCCCTTGGATTTCAGGGCACACAACTATGGAATTCTTCACCTTTCCCCTAATTAAAACTTATCTCCCCAAAAGGGACTAGCATCTTGAAAGCAGGACCCATACTGATTATCTGTGGTATTGCCAGCATTTAAAATTCTGACTCATTGGCTTCTGAAGAGATCTTAAGAACCACCTGGTTCAGATCCCCCATTGTACACACAGGGACGCTGAGGCCCATGGTCAGACAGCAGGAACACCTGCAGTCAGGGCTAGAACTCAAGCCTCCTACCAACCATCTGAGTTGAAGTGAATGACAAGTATTCTGGGGAAAGGAATTGGAGGGGTTGAACAAAATGAGATCTGAGTACCAAAAAGCAGGTGTTCCCCCGAAAAGTCCCAGCCAGATGGAGAAAGATAATATGGTATCCTTTGCTGGATTTCGGTGTGATTCCAGGAGTGACTTCCTGCCATGGTGGTACCTTTGAGATTCTTTGAGAAAGTCCACGGAGCAACAGAGTCACTGTGAGATGCTCTCATCATTTCATTACTGCAGAGATGTGCGGAGTCAGTGGGGAAACTGAGGCAGGAAGGCAGAGCCTCAGGAACCCTCGAGCCTGAGACTCAAAATGAAGAGTGTGCAGCTCTCAGACTTTCATCCCTTTTGCCCCAGCAAAACAGACCTCTTCTGGAGCAGGGGCGACTCTTGAAGGACCATCTAGCACTTGTGTTCTGTGGCCCAGGCAAGCAGGAAGCTGAAGACTGTCTGTTAAAGCCATGGTTCCAGCATCTTCCAGATGGACCCCCTCAGGAGGCTGCAGAGACTTCGATACGACTGTACTGGACGCCAGCTGAGCTCTGCCTGTGGCCAAAGCTCAGGGGGAACCTGGAGCGCAGAGAGCAGGTGGGGTCAGAGGTTGGCAGGGCCTGGCAACCTTCCCCGGGGCTGATGGGAGTGGACCATGCCTGGGGTCCCCATCCCATCCCCACCCCACTCCTACCTGACCCTTCCTGCTTTCTGCCTTAATGTATATTTCCATCTTCTGAACAGCCCAGCTGTTCCCCCTGGTCTTCCTGGGTCCACCTGTGGCCTCTATAGCCAGATCTCCCCATCACAGCCAGACTGACCCTCCTAAACACAAAGACTAGCTCCTGTCACTCCTGATGGGAAGTGACATCACGCCCAGCCTCCCGTCCAAGCCCCTTTCCACAGCCAGCCTCTCCCACATCACTGCCCTCCAGTCCCATTTTTCCCATCCCACTCAAGGAGAAGAGCTCGTATACAAAGATAGGACAAAAGTCCTTGTGTTCAGGCAGGAAGAACAGGAAGAAAAGAAACACACTCTTCTGCAAAGGCAAAGTGTAAGGACTAAATCCTGAAGCAAAGTGCTCACAGTCTGAGGTCACTCTTCCCCCTTGGCCAGCCCTGACCACCTTACCATTTCTTCTGGAATTGCTGGTCTATCTCTGCTAACGACTGGCCTTTTGTTTCCGGGACAAATAAATAGATGAAGCCCAGGCCGAAGACAGCTGTCAGCCCATAGAGCAGGAAGGTCCAGGACAAACCAATGGCACCTGGGAACAACAGGGTGGGAATGTGGATGGAGCTTAGCCTGGGCCAACTGGTTGACCAGTGTTCCAGGTGGGACACTGAAAATCAGTTTACCTGGAACAGGTTCTCCAGATAGTAGATTTGCAGAATCTACTGTCAGATAAAAGTACCTTAAAGCAGGAGTGGGACTGGTTGTCCCAGAGGCAGACAAAGGGCCAGGGCCCAAATCCACAAAATGTCTGGGACTGAACCTACCTCTCCTGCGTCGGCAGGTGGATTCTTTGCTTCTGAGCCACCTGGGAACCTTGACCTCCGCTTAATCCTTTCACCAGCAGAGAGAGAGTGTTGGGCTGGGAGAAGGAGGACTGCCTTCTAGTCTTCTGACTACCTGGCTAGACTTGGGAAGGATGTATTTCCCAATCTGTGAGATGGGGATGATAGGATATGAAACAATTCGAATAAGCTCCCCCCCACCTTGCTTCCTTCCTCCTCCCTCTCCCTTCCTTCCTCTCTTGTCTCTCATTCATTCCACATAAAAGGAATGCTAGAAAACTGAGGCACCAGTGTGAAATTTGAATTCCCAAAGACTGGGTGTGGGAGATAGGCAAGGTGGACGGGTTCTTCTACCAGTATTTCCCACAGCCCCCAAGGGCTCCTCCTTTGAGGAGGAAACCCTCGGCTGCAGGAAGTGGGAAAATAACTAAACTCTCAGAACTGTGCCTTGGGGCCCACAGGGAAGGAGCCCCACCCACCTGGGCCTTGATGACCCCTGGCCTTGGGTCATGAGTATCCTCTGCATCTTGGACACCCCTCGCTAGTGTTCTGGGCCCATATAATTCCCACCCCACCCCACCAGCACCCAGACTGGGTCTGAATGCTAGCTAGGAAGAGAAAGTGTCACTCAAACCAGATCTGAGCAGAGCTTCCTGCTGGCAGGCGGGCATGAGCCAGTTTAAGTTGGTTTAGAATGAAAAGGAAAAGTTGTGGCTACTGCTGGTCTCAGACACCTTCTCTCCAGCGGTAGGGGTGGGTGGGGGAGTGGACCTTCCCCTCTTCTCTGGCCTGGAGGATTTTATGGTGTGACTGAGGGTTCTGGATATTGTCAGGCACTTCTGTGGAGCTTCTGCACAAAGTTTTATTTGGAGAATAGTTCTGCTGCTGCAAATAGGAAAAAAAATGCAAACTCCTCTGCTTTAGAGTGGAAACTTTTAGTTGCTAGAGGAGATTGGACTTATCTTGATGGGGGCAGAGAGCAAAGCCCCACACTCAGGGCTCCCAATCTCCAAATCCCCTACCCGGAGTTTGTTCTCCTCCCCCCACCACTAATCAGAGATGGCTTCCTGGACAGAGGAGAACTGGATGCTTCAGCTCTATGCCCGCTTCAGCCTCAGCTCCCAGGTTGTCAGTAAAGCCATTCCCCACCCCCTACCGCTGCTACCTGCCCTCCCCTGCCAACTGATGGGGCCTGGAATGAAGTAGAAACTTCGCAGGTTGTATCTTCCGTTGTCTTTGTCTCTCAGTCCCTCTCATTCTTTCACTAGCACCTCAGTTTTCCTTCGGGGACCCTCCCCCAACTCTCGGTCCACGCAGTGAAGTGAGGCTGTCAGTCTAACACCCCACCTTGTTCAGACTGGGTATGTGGCCCAAGGCCTGGGCATCAGAATATTGCAGCCTTCCAGTGATGGTTCAGTGATGGGCACGTGATCTTGCTGGGCCAATGAGAGTCAGTCCCAGGACATGAGTGCGAGCCACTGGAAAAGACAGGCTCTCCTTCCCGGGGGCTGCCAAGATGAAGAGCCCCGCTTGTGGTCATCTTTGCAGCCCTGCAGTGGGTCTGCCCAAGAATGAAGCTCACAGCGCAGGAGGCAGAGCCAAGAAAGTATGAAAGTGGGCCCACAGTTTTGTTGAAGCTTCTGGATCAGTCATGATTAAAGACAGCTACCCTCCTCTTTTCATGACTTAAGACAAAAGTATTACCTTTTGCTCATAAACTGGTTTGCACGCGATTTTCTGTCACTTATACCCAGACAATATGGAAGCCTGGGCTCTGTTTGGAGGCAGCTGTTTCTGGATCTTGGGCCAGGAAATTAGGTCAGAGGACTCACCGATGAGGTCGAGGAAGGAGAGGCTGATGAAGAGGTTGGCGGCCCAGTTGAAGCTGTTGCAGAAGGCGAAGGCCCTCCCTCGGATCTCCACGGGGTAAATCTCGCTGAGGACAAGCCAGGTCACTAGGACAGGAGGGCAGAGAGGATGCCTAGTAGCCGGGACCCAGGGCCTGGCACCCACGGTCAAGCAGGCAGCCCCCCAACAATGGGACTCAGTGAAGGGTCAGGCTCCTGACACCCATTTCTCCCTGCTGTTTCCCACAAGTGGCCATAAGATTCCCTTTAGAAGGACCAGTGACCTGGATTTGCCCAGGAAACCAAGGGGTTTCCTGGGACCCCAGGCTTTCAGTGTCCTAGGCAAACTGGGATGGTTGGTCACCCTATTAATTAAGTTCCTTTCCAGTCAACCCTTCTGAGTGAGCTATCCAGGGGCACATTCTGGCTTTATGAAGCTTAGGAGATTTGGGGTCTTTATAAGGAAGAAAACATGACAGACACAAATTAGGCTCCTGCCCTTGGAAGAAGTAGCTTCAAGGAAGCAAGGAGCCCTGGAGTTTGAGTTCGTTGTTCTCACGGTCAAGCCACCTCTGGTCCCTCTGAGACCCTGACTGGTTCAGTCCCCAGGCTTTCTGCTAGGAGGGGTAGAAGGCTTCCAAGTTACCTGCAGAAGACTCCCACTTACCAGGTCCAAAGCCAATGGAGAAGGCGCTCACAAAGACCATCATGCAGACCAGCGCGGTCCAGTGCAGCAGGGCGTGATCGGGGGAGGGAGAAAGGCCTGCAGGGGACGTGAGGCTTAGGTCTGTAGGGTCTTCGGCTCCAGGAGGAGGCCTGGTCTTCTTAGAGGTTGACAAGACTGGCCGCCCGGGGCTCTGGTCGGTCGTGGGCGGCAGAAGTGGAGCCAGGCCCCTGGGCAGGCCAGAGTCTCCAGGGAGCCCTGACATCCTGGTGGCGTTGGGCATGGCCAGGCAACCTGGGCCTGAGTGCAGGGGCACAGCAAAGCTGATGAGGCCGATGCCGCTGACCGACAGGGCCATGAGGGCACAGCCGGTGAGCAGCAGTGCCCTGCGGCCAGCTCGGTCCACCAGCCCCATGGCCGTCAGGGTAGCTGCCACCTTCACCGCACCAAGCCCCACGGAGGCCAGCACAGCGGAGGAGCCTCCCCGGAAGCCGACCGACTGGAAGATGGTGGAGGCGTAGGCGAGCACATTGGGCTGCCCGGTCAGCTGCTGGAAAAGCACCAGCCCCAGCCCCACAACGGTCCGGGCCCGCATGTTGTCCCGGGCCCTGAAGAGGTCCACAAAGGCGTATCTCGGCCTCCCCGGGTCCAGCTTCGTGGCCTCACCTCCCTGCAGCGGGATGAGGTCCTTGCGGGCCGCAGCCCCTACTGTACCAGCGGGGAGGAAGAGGAGGCTGAGAGACTGCAGGAAAGCAGGAGCAGCGGCCCAGCCAAACATATGCCTCCATCCCCCGAGCGCGCCGGCCAGTGCGTAGTTGAGCGCGTAGGAGAGCAGGACGCCCACGGTGATGCCTGCCTCGTAGAGGGCCACCAACACTCCCCGCTGCCGTGGGCCCGCCAGCTCGGACACGTGGATGCAGCAGGCCATGGAGGAGAGGGAGATGGCAAAGCCAGCCAGCGAGCGGCCCAGGAGCAGCCAGGCCAGGGAGCCGGCCAGGCCCAGGCTCAGGCTGCCTGCCAACAGCACCAAGTTGCTCCCGAGGATGGCTTGCTTCCGGCCATAGCGGTCGATGAGGCAGCCCCCTACCAGGGAGGCGAGGAGAGCCCCCAGGAGCAGGCTGCCCACCAGGAGCTCCTGCTGTGAGCAGCTTAGCCCGAAATCAAGCTGCAGTGGCAGCAGGGCACCGGATATGACTGCCAATTCATAGCCAAAGGTCAGGCCACCCAGCAAGGACACCGAGGCACACAGGGGCAGGAGGAGTGAAGATCGGCCTGAAAAACAAGAATGACAGGGTGGGTGCAGAATGTTTCCATGCCAGAGCATCCAGCCAGCCATCCGTCCGTCCCATCAAACCCCCTCTCCATCTGTCCAGCCCTCCATCTCTCCATCTATTCACTCATCTATTCGTGTATCCCTCTATACATCCATCTATTCATTTATTCATCCATCTATCCATATACCCACACATGCATGCATGCATGCATCCACTTCTTCCTTCATCCATCCCTTCATCCACTTCTTTCTTCATCCATCTCTCCCTCTCTCCTTCCTTCCATCCATCTACCCATCCATCCATCCACTCCTTCCTTCATCCATCCACTCCATCTGTTCATTCATTTATTGATCAATTTATCCATCCCTTCATCATCCACTCCTCCATCCATCCACTTACTTCATCCACCACATATTCTTCCATTCATCTACCCCTTAATTCACCCAAACATCCATCCATTTATTGATCCATCTATCCAAAAATACATTAATCCACCCATCTTTGTAGTCTATTTGCTATTTACTCTGACACACACACACCCATCCAGTCATTCATCCATCCAATCATTCAAAAAATTATCTGGCATCTACAGCACACTAGGCTGTGTTCTTGGGGCTGGCAATACAGTGGTGTTTTCAAGGACCTGACATTCTAGTAGAAAAAGGCAGATAATAAATGAATAGTTGATAGGTGTCATTAAAAAAAAAAAGAGCAGGTAATGCTGGGAAAGACTGAAGGCAGGGGGAAAAGGGGATGACAGAGGATGAGATGGTTGGATGGCATCACCAACACGATGGACATGAGTTAGAGCAAACTCCGGAGTTGGTGATGGACAGGGAAGCCTGGCGTGCTGCAGTCCATGGTGTTGCAAGGAGTCAGACATGACTGAGTGACTGGGATGAGCTGAAAGGGGGTTGAGAGCAATGGAGTGGTTCTGTTTTAAATAGGGTAGCCAGCCAGCTAAGGCATCTCTGAAGAGGGAAAACTTGAACAGAGATCTGAATGAAGTGAGGGTGAAAGTCATGTCAAGAATGGAAGAAGAACATTCTAGACAAGGGAATAGCAAAAACAAAGGCTCTGAAGCTGGACAGTTTTTGGCATGTTTGAAAAATAACTATGAATATCTAGTACTCCTACGGTACTAAGTACCAGGCTCTGTTTTAAGGGCTTTACATGTATTTACTCATTTAATTCTTACAACAACCTTAAAATCTACTATTATTAACATCATCCTCCAAGGCACAGAGAGGTGAAGAAACTTTTTCATGGTCACACAGCAAGTAAGTGGCAAAGTTGATGTGACTAGAGAGTTCAGGCTTTTAATCACGGCGTATTGAGCAAGGAGGCTGGAGTGGCTGGAGACCAGTAAGTGAGAGTGATAGGTGATGAGGTAGGAGAGGTAGCCAGGGGCCAGATCAGGAGGACATTGATGAATTTCACTCTCAGTGAATTCTAGGCACTTTTTTTTATCGAACTTTTAAAATGTGGCCAATGTAATTGAGGAACTGTGGTTTTAATTTTATTTAATTTTAATTAAATGTGAAAATAGCCACATGTGGCCAGCAGCTGCTGTACTGGCAGAGCAGCTAAACGGGTTTTGCTCTTAATTTTTAATTCACATATTTGAACAAATATTTCTGGAAGCATCTAGAGTAATCCAGACATATCTCCCTACCCTGGACCTGACAAGAACATTCATAACATTACAGTCAGATTTATGGAGTATTTGCTCTGGACCGGGCACTGCTTTGAGCCCTTTTAGTGGAGTAGCTCATTTAATTCTCACCACAACTTTATGAGGTGGGTTTTTGTGTTATTTATGAAGGAATAAACTGATCACCGGGTTTCTCAGGTGGTACTAATGGTAAAGAATCCGCCTGCCAATGCAGGAGACGCAAGAGACCTGGGTTTGATTGGGAAGGTCCCCTGGAGAAGTGAATGGCAACCCACTCCAGTATTCTTGGCTGGAGATTCCCATGGACAGAAGAGCCTGGCGGGCTATAGTCCATGGGGTTGCAAAGAGTAGGACACTGCTGAGCAACTGAGCACACACATATAAACTGATTATCAGAGACACGAAATGACTTGCCTAAGATCAAGAGTACTAATGGTAAGTAGCTTGTTGAGATTCAAAGCCTGGCGGTCTGGTTCCACAATCTGTACCCTTAACCACTCCAGTATAAAACTTTGGCAGAATAAGATTTCACTCTGTTTTCTCACTTCTGCCTCACCCCATCTATGTTAGGCAATTTTTGTGCAGGGGCGGGGAAAGGACTTTCATGGGTGGAGGAATCACCTCCCCCCTCCCCCCAGCTCATCTTTATCCCCATCACCTCTGCCCCCCAGGAAACAACCCCCTACCATTCCCTGGCTGGCCTAGTCCTTCCTCTTCATGACCATCAGCCAGCACCCTGGGGGGATCATGCTGCCCAGGTCCTGCCCCTTGTCACCCCCTTCTGCTCCGCCTCCCTTAGTTTCTAGAGTTCACTGCCGGAAGGGAAGGTTCTTCCAGGCCATGTGAGGCAATCAAGTGAAAACACAGAACTTTTCTGCCATGTCCTGGGTTCTTCTGGAGGTGAATGGGAACCCAGCCAAAGGGCCCAGCGGCAAAGCTGACCGTCCACAGGTTCCACCGGTAAATGCAGAAGGACAGACTCAGGTCTCAGTGGTAAGAGCAGAACAGCAACAATAAAGGAAGATCAAACAGTAATAATAACATGTGTCACTGACAGAGTGTCTCCTCTCTGCAAAGACTTCAGGTGCCTTCTCTCAATTCACCTTGGTGACAACTCTAGGTGGTACTGCTCCCATTACCCCCATTTGACAGATGGGGAAACTAAGGCTCAGAAACTAAGTGTTCTCACAGCTGGGAAGCAACAGGATCAGGACTCAAACGCTGACCCATCTGACTCCCAAACCCACGTACTTAAGCTTTCCAAGGCTCCCACCATCTGCTCTATTAAGTCCCAACTCATTGGCATGACCTCCCAGTCCCTGCACGAGCTGGTGGCCCCAGCCTACCTCCTTGGCCACCTCTCCTCTCCACACCTATCCCCACCCCTCTGACACACCCTGCAAACACTTGTTCCCAGCACATACCATAGAGCTTCATGCTGCTCTGCCCTCTACACGAACTGGTCCCTCTCTTCCCGACCTGTGTTCCCCAAACGCTCCCTCATCCTCTTCAGTCCCAGTTCACCTCCCTGAGGGGCTCCAGTAATACACATCTGTGATTTGGCCTCAGTCCCCCATACTCTGTGGAGAGCTGCCTTCGTCTTTCCTGTCTTCATCTCTCAATCTCCGGATCTGGGTAGACTTGACCTCCCCACCTCCACCCCCGATCACCTAGCTCCGGACTTTGTGTCTGTGACCCAGATCTGACTAGCTAGCAGGTTCTCTGGCCTTGGACAGTGGTGAATGCCATGTGGCTGAACCTGAGCCAGTGAGAGACAGTCCAGCCCAGCCCAGGGTAGTTGCTTATTTGGGGTACTGAGCTGGTAGTTTACCTGCCTGGAGCAGCTGAGGGTCATCTTTCCCTAGCAGGGAATCCTGACTACACTGCCTGAGCTCCTAGATCCAACCATGCCTGAAGCCATAGATTTTTCAGGGACCAATAAATAAGTACCTTTTTAGTTTTTTCCTGGTTAAGCTAGTTTGACGGAGACTAATTTCTGTACATCTTCCTCAACTTTCCAAGTCATATTTTTCACTTCCAGCCAATTCTGCTTTCTTCTGCGTTTGCTCACACCAAGTAATTGTGAAATTGATGTGTTTTCCTTATTGAACGGGACATGATGAGAACAGAGACTTACTGTCTCTGTGTCTCTAGGCCCCAGCCCCACCCTGAAACCCAAGATGGGCCAATTAAAGCTTCTACTGAGTGAATGAAAGATTGAGTCAGGATCCAGGGCAGTATCTCCACGTCCCATTCCAAGGACTGTATCAGATACATTTGAACTTAATCTAATGCTCTAGAGCAGCCAGAGAGATCCATGATAGCCCAAGTCAGGCCACATCATTCTGCCCAGAGTCCTCCGAGGCTCCTCTTTCACTGTGAAAAAAGTCAAAGTCCTGACAGTGACCTTCAAGGCCCTATAGGACCTGCCTCCTCTCACTGAGCTCCTGGCACACCAGCCTCCTTGCGGTTCCTCCTCACTCCAAGCCCGTCTCAACTCGAAGCTTTTTTTACCAGGTCTCACCTCTTCTGGAAAAGCCCTTTCCCTCCATTTCAGTGACCCCCAACCCCCCTTACCTCTGGTCCTGCTCAAGCATCACCTTTTCATGAGCCCTTCCCTAGTGCTCTACTTAAAATTGCAAGCTCCCACGGCATCCAGCATTTCATATTCCACTTTCCTGCTTGTTTTCCTCCATGGTACTTTTCATCATCTGAAATAACTACACATTTAACGTATTTGGGGGGCTCCACAACCAGAATGTCAGCCCTAAAGGGACAGGAATTCCCTGTGCGTTCTCAGTTGTCTCCTGATGCTGAGGACAGTTCCTGGCATACAGTAGACACTCAGTAAATACTGGTTGAGTAAACACATGATTGAATGAATGAGTGAATTCGGGACATAGGGAATCCAGACAGAAAGGATTTGGGCTCTTGAGCATCTTGACCCATTCAGGGTCTGGAAGTGGCCATGGACAAGAAGTGGAGTAAATCTTGGCCTCCAAGTTATGACGGCCCAGCCTGAATTTAGGTACTAGATGGTTCAGCAGGTCAAGAATCTGCCTGCAGTGGAGGAGATACAAGAGATCTGGGTTCGATCCCTGGGTCGGGAAGATCCCCTGGGGGAGAAAATGGCAACCCACTCCAGTATTCTTGCCTGGGAAATCCCATGGACAGAGGAGCCTGGTGGGCTACAGTCCATGGGGTCGCAAAAGAGTCGGTCACGACTGAGCGACTAAACAACTCCCTTTCTATGGATTGTCTGTCTAAATACAGTATGTGAAACTGGCTCATGCTAGATGAAGTCTCTCAGTTCTTGAAAGCAGAGCTTGATAGGGGAGAGAATCAAGGGTCAGGTGGAGAGGAAAAACCCAGGTCATGGCTGCACATGTCACCAACCGCAAGTCGCAGGGCACCTTTGGTGGGTGATACTAGAGCGGCATCTCACCCAGAGGCACAATGTATTGGATCCCTCCCCGACCAGAGACCTGCCATGGCTTCTTTTGAAACTCCAGGGAAAAGCCAGGAGTTAAACTGATCCATGCAAATATCTTCACCGAGATGGCTGGCTTCCAAGTGTCCCAACAACAGGTGATATAAGTGAGACTGTTGATACTATAGCCAGCTCACTTCCTTTTCCAGAAGCCATACCTGTAGCAGCTGCCTTAATTCCCACGTTAACCCTGTGTCACAGACACTGGTGCCGTTCCCATTTTACAGATGAAGCAACTGAGGCACAGAGAAGTAAAGACATTTGCCTAGGGTGAGAGTTTGTCAAGTCACAGAACAGATTCTGAACTTGGGCAGTCTGATTTCAGAGTCCTGATGTTGAGTGTTATTTTAAAAAATAATAATAAAATCTCACATTAACGGATCCTTTACCATGTGCAAGCGGCATGTGGAGTGTTTAAGTTCATATTCTCATGTCATTCACATGGCTTCCCTGTGATGGGGTGTTTCCTGGTGACTGTTTTGGAGATGCGGAAACTAAGGTCAGAGAAGTTAACTACCCTGTCCTAGATCAGGATGCACCTGGAAAATGGAAGAATGAGGGCTGGAAACCCCGTCTTTCTGACCCCCAAATTACAAACAGGTCCACTGAGTCCCCAATCCCCAAACCAATATCTGCCAGGTAGTAGGTGAATGAATGATTGACCTTTAGAGGCTTCTGAATCCAGAGAGAAAAACACAAACCTGAGTCCCCCGGAGCAATAAAGAAGTTTCCTAATCTTCTCCCCACCCCACCCCCTCACCCCCACTCTCCTCTATCTCCTCCTGTCTATTAGGCATCTGACAGCGGAGGTTTTTGTCTGTTTTGTGTAGGGCAGCATCCTAGGCCTAGAACTGTGCCTGGAGAGAAGTGCTCAGCGAATCCATGAATGAGTTTGCTCCTTTTGGAGCCTCTTCTTCGTCTGCAGAATAGGAGCAATTTCACTCGCTCGTGGGACGACGCTGCAAGGCTTCAAGCGGTCGGGGGAGAGTAGGGCCCGGGAGTAAGCGCCCGGGATCAAGTTTAGGAGCCCTCTCAGGTCATTTTTTTTCTGGGCAGAAAGGAGCGTTGAAGGAAGTGGGCCCAAGTCCCTTCCCAGCCCCCAGCCAAGGCCTGCTGTCCCGGCGGCCACCCGAGTGGGTAGTATCTGGTCGGGGCGCTGCAGCCGCGGGCAGAGGGTGCGCGCGCGCAAGGATGGGATCGTGGGGCTTCCCTGCCGGAAGCGCCCCTCTGCCCGCAGCGCCGATCGCGACTTACCCATGGCGACCAGGGCTCCCGAGGCGAGCAGGGGGCGCTGGGGGACTGGGCGTGCATCTCCCCCGCCGAGTCTCCGCCTCGCAGCCGCAGCCGGACAAACTTTCCGGCCCGCCTCCGTCCCTCCCTCCCCGCCTGTCCGCCTGTAGCGCCGCCGCCACGTCGGCCAGCTCAGGGCCCCTGTACCCGGGGGGCGGGACAGCGGTGCGCCTGGGACTCTCGCCCGGCCTGGCTGGGACCCCACCCACCGTCATCCCGGTTGCGGGTGGGGAGCCCACAATTTGTCCTCCTAGAGGAAAGGAGTCCGAATCACTGCGGTCCACTCTAGTTTGGCCTCTCCACCCAGCGTGTGTGTGTGTGCACTCACACACACACTCATGCATCCACACTGACACACACACCCACTTCAGCCGCTCACGCTCTCACCGATTCATCATCCATTCACTGAACACTTAGGTTTGGACACCTCCCACCTGCCCTCAGGCACTTTCCTAGGTCTTGAGGATGAGCTGGGAGAACCAGACAGACAGTTCATTCTGTTCCTGTAGAGTTTATTTTCTGGTGCGGGAAGCAGAAAGATAAATAGCCAAAAGAACCAGAGAACTACCATCTAGTGCTGAAGGCCAGGCAGAGAATTAAGCTAGGGTGCTGGGTTAGGCAGCCACTTTAGCTGGGGGTGGGGAGGGGATTTTTTGAGCTAGATCTCCGGTTCCAGACAGAAGGGAGACCAAACGCAAAAGCCCTACAGCCTGTGCAGCATGAAAACAGAAATGAAGGCAGAGTTTCTGGAGCACAGCGGGAGATAGGGTCCAAGGTACACACATGCCTACTAAGTCTCTTCAGTCTGTATCTGACTCTTCATCACCCTATGGACTGTAGCCTGCCAGGCTCCTCTGTCCATGGGGATTGTCCGGGCAAGAATACTGGAGTGGGTTGCCATGCGCTCCTCCAGGGGATCTTCTCAACCCAGCGATCGAAGTCAAGGCTCTTATGTCTCCTTCATTGGCAGGCGGGTTGTTCACCACCAGCGCCACCTGGGAAGCCCAGGGTCCAGGGTATGTGTTGCCAAACCCAGATCATTTAAGTACCTGGGAGGCCGGGGTCAGGATGGGATTTTATTCCAACTGACACAGAAATAATTGGGCAGTTCTAGCAGGTTATAGGGAGCAAGAGTGGAAACAGGGGACCTTTCGGAGGCTGTCGCAGGGTGAAAGGTGACATTGATGTGGACTAAAGTGATAGCAGTGGGGCTGGAGAAAAGTCGGCAGACAGACTGGATAAGGGCAGATGGACTAGGAGAGGAGCATTTGTGAATGAGGAAACTGAGGCAAAGGGACGTGAAGTAACTTGCATCATAAACAATACATAAAATCAAGAGTGCTGAAGGACACACACTAGTATACAGCTGATGTTGAAGTCAAGCTTATGGGAAAACCATGCTCTTATCCATCAAACTCCACTGCCTTTCTGGCATGGAGAAGAGCTCAAGCAGGCCTCTTGGCTTTTGCCATGTGACAGTTCCTCCTTCATGTGCGCATCTGGAATTGTCACCGGGAGATGCAATACAGAAAAGCCTAGGGTGTTCCATTCCTGAGATAACTTGTAGATATTATATGATTAAAAGGGCAGGAAGTCTTTGATCTTTATGGCTTGCATTACGTCAGGAGGATGTTTACAGGTCTGCTGTCGGGTTCTAGCTCTCCTAGAGAACAGAGAATCTCTCTTCACTGGTTGCCCCAAATGAGAAAGAAGAAGTTCTAATTGGGCGTTTTGGTAGGTGTCTTCAAAAATGACTTCCCTTGGACTTTCCTGGTGGTCCAGTGGTTGGGAGCCCACCTACCAGGGAACATGGGCTCATGCAGGGAACCTGGGCTCAGTCTGGGAAGATTCCCCATACCATGGGGCAAACCACAAGCCCCAGAGCCACAACTAATGAGCCCATGTGCTCTAGAGCCCATTCTCCACCGCAAGAGAAACCACTGCAATGAGAAGCCCACACACCGCAACTAGAGAGTAGCTGCCACTCGCCACCACACTGCAACTAGGGAAAGACCACATGCAGCAACGAAGACCCAGTACAGCCACAAAAAAATTAAAATAGATAAATAAAAATTTTTTAAAAGAATAATTAGTTTTAAAAATGGCTTCCCTTGAGAAGAGGTAGGACCTAGTAACTCATTTCTAACAAAGAGAATACAGCAAAAGTGTATTCTAAAATGTTCGTCATTTTAGAGATCAGGTTATAAAAGATGGTGATTTCCATCTTGCTAACCTCTTCTGATCACTTACTCACTCTGATGAAGCCACCTACTTACTGTGTTATGAGTTTCCCAATGGAGAGGCCAGTGTGGCAAGAATTGAGGGTGGCCTCCGGGCAATAGTAAGGGAGGAACTAAGTCCCTCAGATTAACAATCTGTGGGGAACTAAATACTACCACTAATCAAATAGTCATATAAGCAAACAAAAAGGCAACACAAAAGAGAGATTCATAAGGACACCAGGAATTATTAAGCTGGATTTTCCCTCCTATGAGAAGTCAGGGAGGGCTTCCCTGAGGAAGTATCATTTAAGCTGGAAATGGAAAGACGCCTAGATGAGTTTAGGCGGCCAAGAGAGGGAAGAGCACTTCTGATGTGGGAAATAGCAGCTGCAAAGGCCCCAGAGAAAGAGGGAGCCTGGCAAGAATGAGATTGAGAGGAGGCAAATGCATTTGAAGATCCCAGAGCAAAGGGGAGTTTGGTGGGAGATGAATCTGCAAGAGGGACACAGGGCCCCATGGAGGACCTCATGGGTCTTTATCTGAAGCACAACAGGGAGCCACTGAAAGATTTTAAACTAGATTTCCTAAGGTAGAAGTCAGAATCGGTCTGACTACAGCAAGCCTGGGACTTTTAAATATGTTCGCACAATGGATTTTTCCAAAGGAGGGTCTTGGAAATTGGAGGAAACAAAAAGCGCCCACCAAACTGAAAAGGTATGTTGAGAACAGAAAACAAGGCAGACAGCTCCATGTAATCAATGGATCAGTTTATTATACGGTAACTTACAGGGTAGAATCAAGTGGACAGCGATCCAGAAGCATTTGCAGCTGCACTTTGAACCTTTGAGAGGCCATTGGGACAATTTTATAGTTAACCTAGGGTTTAGGGGTACATCCTTGGAAACAGGAAGTGCATTCCTAAGTCAGGATTTATGTATGGGTAATGAGTTTTTGCAAAACCAAAAGTACATCAGCAAAGGTCTTCATCGTTTGGAGGCTAACAAAGCATAGAGACCACCTGGACCTAAAAATCACTGATGACAGAGAAGAGATTTACTACACAGAACAGCCATAGGTAGGGTGAGTGGAAGGACAGAAGGAACTGTACAGACCCAAGATGGTGTCAGTTATGCTAATAACCATACAGAGCAGTTCAGACAGGTTTGGTAGCCATGAGATGACCATATGGACACTAAGAATTATGATAATGAAACTACAAACTTGGGAAACTGCGTTTTCCAACCAAATAGAATTGGTTTTATAGGAGCTTCAGTTCAGTTCAGCTCAGTTCAGTCACTTAGTCGTGTCCGACTCTTTGCGACCCCGTGAATCGCAGCATGCCAGGCCTCCCTGTCCATCACCAACTCCCGGAGTTTACCCAAACCCATGTCCATCAAGTCAGTGATGCCATCCAACCATCTCATCCTCTGTCGTCCCCTTCTCCTCCTGCCCCCAATCCTTCCCAGCATTAGGGTCTTTTCCAATGAGTCAACTCTTCACATGAGGTGGCCAGAGTATTGGAGTTTCAGCTTCAACATCAGTCCTTCCAATGAACAACCAGGATTGATCTCCTTTAGGATGGACTGGTTGGATCTTCTTGCAGTCCAATGGACTCTCAAGAGTCTTCTCCAACACCACAGTTCAAAAGCATCAATTCTGCGGCGCTCAGCTTTCTTCACCGTCCAACTCTCACATCCATATATGATCACTGGAAAAACCATAGCCTTGACTAGACAGACCTTTGTTGGCAGAGAAATGTCTCTGATTTTTAATATGCTATCTAGGTTGGTCATAACCTTCCTTCCAAGGAGTAAGCGTCTTTTAATTTCATGGCTGCAATCACCATCAGCAGTGATTTTGGAGCCCCAAAAAATAAAGTCAGCCACTGTTTCCCCATCTATTTCCCATGAAGTGATGGGACCAGATGCCATGATCTTAGTTTTCTGAACGTTGAGCTTTAAGCCAACTTTTTCACTCTCCTCTTTCACTTTCATCAAGAGGCTCTTTAGTTCTTCTTCACTTTCTGCCATAAGGGTAGTGTCATCTGCATATCTGAGGTTTTTGATATTTCTCCTGGCAATCTTGATTCCAGCTTGTGTTTCTTCCAGCCCAGCGTTTCTCATGATGTACTCTGCATATAAGTTAAATAAGCAGGGTGACAATATACAGCCTTGATGTACTCCTTTTCCTATTTGGAACCGGTCTGTTGTTCCATGTCCAGTTCTAACTGTTGTTTCCTGACCTGCATACAGGTTTCTCAAGAGACAGGTCAGATGGTCTGGTATTCCCATCTCTTGAAGAATTTTCCACAGTTTATTGTGATCCACACAGTCAAAGGCTTTGGCATAGTCAATAAAGCAGAAATAGATGTTTTTCTGGTACTCTCTTGCTTTTTCGATGATCCAGTGGATGTTGGCAACTTGATCTCTGGTTCCTCTGCCTTTTCTAAAACCAGCTTAAACATCTGGAAGTTCACGGTTCACGTATTGCTGAAGCCTGGCTTGGAGAATTTTGAGCATTACTTTACTAGCGTGTGAGATGAGTGCAATTGTGCGGTAGTTTGAGCATTCTTTGGCATTGCCTTTCTTTGGGATTGGAATGAAAACTGACCTTTTCCAGTTCTGTGGCCACTGCTGAGTTTTCCAAATTTGCTGGCATATCGAGTGCAGCACTTTCACAGCATCATCTTTCAGGATTTGAAATAGCTCAACTGGAATTCCATCATCTCCACTAGCTTTGTTCGTAGTGATGCTTTCTAAGGCCCACTTGACTTCACATTCCAGGATGTCTGGCTCAGGTGAGTGATTACACCATCGTGATTATCTAGGAGCTTCAAGTAGGGTGAACTGGTGAAAGGTGCTGGAAGCCACATTAGGCCAAAACAAAGGGTCTGATGTTTGAAAAGGTTACCTTCCCTGTGTATGAATGAAACGCAGGGCCTGTGAGGTTCAACTTCCAGGATCCAGATTCCTGAGAGCAGATTCCAAAAGAGGTTTTCCAGAGAGACGCCGAACCTTTCCGGAAATAGCCGAAGAGCTGAGAGGCGGAGCCACCAAAGCCAACCGCGAGAGTCACGAAGAGCTTCCGGAAAGAGCCGGAGGAATGGAAAGAGCGGCTCACCGAGAGTGGCCGAGGGTTTACGGAAATAGCCGAAGAGCCGAGTGGCGAGGCCAGGAGCCTTAGAAGAGAGCCGAAAGGTTGGGGGGAGGAACCACTTCCACAAGGCCAAGGTGTCGGCCTTAGAGAGGCCGAAGAGGTCCGAAAACTTCCGGAGCGAACCGAAGCAGCTCCGACAGTTTCCGGAGACGGCCGAAGGGCTCCGAGCGGTGACGCGGAAACGCAAACATGGCGGCGTCCAACGCTGTTGCCGCTGAGTCGAGCGAGGAGCTGGCGCCCGCGGCCGAAGCGCTGGCCGCAGCTCGGGAGCGGAGCAGCCGCTTCCTGAGCGGCCTGGAGCTGGTGAAGCAGGGCGCCGAGGCGCGCGTGTTCCGCGGCCGCTTCCAGGGTCGCGCGGCCGTGGTGAAGCACCGCTTCCCCAAGGGCTACAGGCACCCGACGCTGGAAGAGCGGCTCAGCCGGCGGCGGACGGTGCAGGAGGCCCGGGCGTTGCTCCGCTGTCGCCGCGCAGGTAAGACGGCCCGGCTTGGGGGCGCGGGGAACCCCGAGACTCCGGGGCCCAGGTGACGGGCTCCCCTGAGCTGGGCGGTGAGGGTGGGGGGTGGCGGAGATTTGACTCATTTTCTCCATTTGTTCCTTCTTCACGGTTTTCCGTTAAGAAATGTCATCCTTTCATCCTTTTCCTTTCATTAACTTGTAAGAAGCTGCTTGACGTTGTAGCGACGAGCATTTGTCCTGGAGCGCCTGGCGCCTTGTTCAAGCTCCCGACTCTTGCCCCCTTTGCTCAACGTTGAACATATCATTTAACTGTCCTGAGCCTCAGTTTCCCCATCTGTACCGTGTCAACTTTCCATCATTGTTATTTTTTTATTACTTACTTATAAGAAGCAGATGTAGTTACAAGTTCTTGTCCAGGAGCCAGGCTCTCTGGGTTCAAACACTCCAGTTCAGTTCAGTGGCTCAGTCGTCTCCGACTCTTTGCGACCCCATGGACTGCATGCAGCACACCAGGCTTTCCTGTCCATCGCCAAGTCCCGAGCTTGCTCAAACTCATGTCCATCGAGCGAGTGATGCCATCCAACCATCTCATCCTCTGTCGTCCCCTTCTCCTCCCGCCTTCAGTCTTTCCCAGCATCAGGGTCTTTTCCAAGGAGTCGGTTCTTCGAATCAGGCGGCCAAAGTATTGGAGTTTCAGCTTCAGCATCAGTTCTTCCAATGAATAGTCAGGACTGATTTCCTTCAGGATTGACTGATTTGATCTCCTTGCTGCCCAAGGGACTCTCAAGAGTCTTCTCTGG
Source organism: Giraffa tippelskirchi (assembly GCF_054371585.1). Lineage (NCBI taxonomy): Eukaryota > Metazoa > Chordata > Mammalia > Artiodactyla > Giraffidae > Giraffa > Giraffa tippelskirchi. Next base: position 116,486,071 of record NC_137287.1, on the reverse strand, counting down.
CACCACAGTTCAAAAACATCAATTCTTCGGCGCTCAGCTTTCTTTATAGTCCAATTCTCACATCCATACATGACTACTGGAAAAACCATAGCATTGACTAAACATCATTATGCACTGTGACCATAAACCTTTGCCTCTGATGAGAAACAAGGTTCAGAGGGGAGAAGTAACTCGCCCAAGGTTACACAGTTAGTAAGGCTCTCAGCTTCTGTCCCTCTGACTCAGAAACACTGGCTTTTCACTTTTACACTTTCTACCTTTGTTACTTTCGTTGGTAATTTTTTAGGTATCTACTGTACATCAAGATATTGTTGGGTGCTGGGAGATTTGGAAGAAATTCAGTTGCCAGCAAGCACACTGTCTCTGCCCTTGCTTGGATTTACAAAGTTATTAATGTGTTCATATTTCCTATTTTCACCCTTTCCAGGAACTAAGTTCTTTTAATCAAGGATACCGGTTGCTTTGTTTCCTGCTGTATCTCTACACATTTGTCTCTAGTATCTTGAAATGTCTTGAGTGTGATTGACATTCAGCAAAGATTCATTGAATCTTCAAATTCAGTGAAGTCGTTGGATTATTGGCAGTACTGTTCTCATGTTATAGAAGCAGAAATGGAGGCTTAGAGAACTGCATGTGAGTTTAAAGATATACCTGTTTCCCTGGTGGCTCAGATGGTAGAGTCTGCCCACAATGCGGGAGACCCAGGTATGATCCCCGGGTCTGGAAGATCCCCTGGAGAAAGAAATGGCAACCCACTCCAGTATTCTTGCCTGGAAAGTCCCATGTACGGAGGAGCCTGGCAGGCTACAGTCCATGGGATCACAAAAATTAAAGATACATGGTTAATAAGGAAGGGAACTGGGATTTGAACTTGTCCTTCCTCTCTGTAAAGGTGCATCTCTAAGCTAGCATGCTGCTTGTCCTCCTGCTTGTGTCCTTGTCAGGAAACTGCTTTCATATGTTTGAACATATGACTGATGGTGCTTACCCTTCTGTCTCTTTATTTTGATTTGTATTTTAGGGAAGAAGTATGACAGAGAAAGTGAAAGTCGCTCAATTGTGTTCGAACTGTTTGCGACCCCATGGACTGTAGTCCATGGAATTCGTCAGGCCAGAATACTGGAATGGGTAGCCTGTTCCCTTCTCCAAGGGATCTTCCCAACCCAGGGATCGAACCCATTTCTCCCACATTGCCAGCGGATTCTTTACCAGCTGAGTCACCAGGGAAACCCAAGAATACTTGAGTGGGTGGCCTATTCCTTCTCCTTTGGATCTTCTGGACCCAGGAATTGAACCGGGGTCTCCTGCATTGCAGGCGGATTCTTTAGCAGCTGAGCTACCAGGGAAGCCAAATATGACAAATGAAGTTCTATCACAGAGGGTAGAAAGGAGGAGGGAGCTTTGGCTGTGCTGACCTTAGCTGTGGGGTGGTCTAAGCATAGTCTGGCAGGAGAAACTTCCAGAGAAGTAAAGCTGTACCATACTGTGGCGTTCCTAAATCTTTTTCCCAAAATATGCAGAAACATACGGGAAACATTTTCTGACTGAGCTAGAAAATTAAGCTTACTGTTAAAAAAATAAATATCTAATTCAGTGACCCCTTGTGTCTTGGTTGCAGGAATATGTGCCCCAGTTGTCTTTTTTGTGGACTATGCTTCCAACTGCTTATTTATGGAAGAAATCGAAGGCTCAGTGACTGTTCGAGATTATATTGAATCCACTCTGGAGACTGAAAAATCTCCCCAAAGTCTCTTCGGCTTAGCCAGGACAATTGGGCAGGTTTTGGCTCGAATGCATGACGAAGACCTCATTCATGGTGATCTCACCACATCCAACATGCTCCTGAAACCCCCCCTGGAACAGCTGAACATTGTGCTCATAGACTTTGGGCTGAGCTTTGTTTCAGCACTTCCGGAAGACAAGGGAGTTGACCTGTACGTGCTAGAGAAGGCCTTCCTCAGTACCCATCCCAACACTGAGACTGTGTTTGAAGCCTTCCTGAAGAGCTACTCCACCTCCTCCAGAAAGGCCAAACCAGTGTTAAAAAAATTAGATGAGGTGCGCCTCAGAGGGAGAAAGAGATCCATGGTGGGCTAGAAGACTTCTCTGTGTGACAACCACAGACAGGAAACTGTTCGCAGTACATTTGAAGGAAGGCTATGAGTATGAGATTCTACCCAAATAAAGATGGTCAGGTAATATTACGTGCTGCGATCGTGCTTGTTAGACATTATCCCATGCAGTTGACCGTTCTCACTCACTCTGTACACAAGACATGTCTGGCAGCACTGGGCATTCAGAATAAATCTCCGGCTTTCTCTGCAGTTGTAAGGTGTACACCTCAGATCGAAGGGCATGATGTTACAAAACGTTGAACCACATACTGAACCAGTGAACCACACTGAACCGCTTTTCAGCCCTTCTGGTGAGAGAAGGACAGAGCCTAAGTTGGTGGCAGTATATCTTTATCAGTTCTCTAACCCAGCCTTTTTTGTTGTGTTCATATTCTTCTTGAAACCAATACAGTGGGATGCAACCAGCATATTAAAAAAAGAAATGGAATCAGAGATTAGAAAATATTAGAGTACATTATATGTAGTATTGTAAATATTGTTTTAAGAGTATGGTAAAAAAAAAAAGATGAAAAATGTTGCTTAACTCCACTGATCCTTTAAGAGATGGATGCTGGCTATGACATATCTTTAAATTATTATATTATGTATTGGCATTATATCACACTGTTTTTCAAAGAATTCCAAGGCCACAGAGGCTGACCATGATTTTTTCAATGAATATTCTCAACGAGACTGCAGGCTCATGCCCCAGTTTCCTCCTGTACTGTACAGCTGATATGGCTAACCTCTGCCTCCTGGAGGGAATGGTTGACCCACGTGTGCGGGTTTTACGTCAGCAGATACCTAGTACTCACTCTGTGCCAGGCACCAGAGACACAGAGGGGACGTGAACTGCTCGGGAAACAAACTAAGTACCTAAGAGTTTCAGACAGTCATGAGGGCTGTAAAGGATGCTGAGATCCCAAGTGACCGCCAGGAGTGGTCAGAGAAGCCTCTGATGAAGTGACATTGGAACTAAGATGTGCCAGAGAACCAAGAGATGGCAGATGGAGCGTGATGTACCAAGGTGATGAAGGAGGAACTTCCTCGAGGGACAGCAAGGCCAGTGGGACTGACTAGTTGGCAGCCAAGCAAGGAGGAGAAGCGGGAAGTGAAATCAGAGAAGTGGGTAAGCGCTGGGTCATTCCAGGCCTGGTAACGAGGTTGGGTTTTTATTAACGCAACTCAGGAGGTTTTAAACAGGGAGCATCTGATTTGTATTGTGAAAGGATGGCATTAGTAGAAGAAATCTACTTACCTGGTACTACTTCCTTGGACTTCCCTGGTGGCTCAGACGGTAAAGCATCTACTTACAATGTGGGAGACGCGGGTTTGATCCCTGGGTCGGGAAGATCCCCTGGAGAAGGCAATGGCAACCCACTCTGGTACCCTTGCCTGGAAAATCCCATGGACGGAGGAGCGTGGTAGGCTACGGTCATTGGAGTTGCAAAGATTCAGACATGACGGAGCGACTTCGCTTTACATTCAGACACGACTGAGCGACTTCACTTTACATTCATTACTTTTAGTAGAAGAAAGTCTACATGGAGTCAGAGTGAAGGCAGGGGAGCAGCGAGAAGGTTGAGCCTGGGATGGTGGTCGACGGGTGGATGGTGAACCATGTGACATGCTGGCCAGCAGCTTGGGGAGGTGTCAGCAGCAACAGGGAGGCAAAAACTGACTTCTGCAGGCAGGCAGAAGGAGACAACCCGAGACTGGAGAGATGTCTGCCTGTCCCCAGAAGGAGCATTCCATCTTCTTCCGCAGTCCGTGGCCCAGGCTGGGAAACAAGGGTGAACAAGCCTTCCTAAGGGATCAGTGGATTCTCCTAGCTCAGTGTCTCACAGAGGCTAGGCTAAGGAACCCTCTGCGATCCCAGCTCCCTCGAAGTCCATGTGGGGACAGCCTGTGCTTTGCATCAGTGAGCCAAGGGCATCAGCAGCCAAGTGTGAATTCCCCCTGGAATCCCCCCGCCCCCCAGACGGGTGCAAACCTCCATTGTACAGATAAGGAAACACTGAGCAACGTGGAGTATGATGTGCTAGGATCGCAGTAAGTGACAGAGCTGAGATTCAAACTCCCATTTGCAACAACAGTTAACTGTATTGAACAGTTAAATTCTGTGTGTACGTCGCCCTGTCTTCAAGGGAAGGCAGCTGAGGCACAGAGAAATTCCGCCTTGCTCCAGGTCACACAGCGAGTAAGTGGCAGAGCCAGGGCAAGGTGCTGCGACGTAGCGTAGAGGTGTCCAGCAAAAAGGATAACAGGCCACATCTCCTGGAGAACTGGCCGGTCTGTGGGTCGCGGGATGGAGTTACCCAAGCCTGACCTGGCAGGTGCCCCACCCGGGCATGCTCCTGAACCATCTGAGCTGCCCTCGGGGAAGTGGGGCCCCTGCTGAGGCACGTGGGCTGTAGTCTCTGCTGTAACCGAGGAGTTAGCCTGGATCCTGATGCCGCTTCCCATACGATTTCCTTTACACAGACAGGCGCCTGGTTGTGGCCCATAGTTTGCCAGGTTGATTTGTTTAAAATATCACATTAAAATATTTGTCTCAGTTACTGAGTCTTGGGGGCCCTAAGTGCTGCTTTGGCCTTGCACTCATCCTTAACTCCTAACCCCACCGTCACCAACTGATGGAGACCCTGACTGAGTGCCCATGTCCTTATAAGGGCCTGCCCCCAACCCTCTTTTTGGGAACTAGGACTCTCCTGAGTTCAGGGCCCTGCAATTCCAAAGGACTCAATTCCCCTTTCCCTGAACCCAGTGGAGTGGCTCTCCTTTGCCACCAGAGGTCGCAAGTTTCTGTCATTCTGGGTGCAAAGAATTTAGAACTTCTTGCCCTTCCAGCCTCTCTTCACTTCCTTCTCCCCTCCCCTCCCCCTGTCCTCCTCCTCCCCCACCCCCTTATCTTCCTCTGCTTTCCTCTTTTCTTCTCTCTCTCTCCCTTGAGTTTATTCATTTATTCACGCAACACCTTAGCTGAGTGTCCAGATGCGAATGCCATGCTGATCACTGATCACCCAGGGTCCTAGTGAGCAAGACGGATCAGAGGTGGGGGCGTCTGTTTCTCTCCTTGATTTTGTCATCCGTTCTCACTCACTGGGCATTTGCCAAGCATGTTGGCTGTGTCTGGCCAGATCCTGAAGGAGCTATGGTGACAAGGGAGTCCCCCTGCCACCTTGGAGGCCCCCCTTCTTCACCTCTCCCAGCACCGCTGCAGTCAGTGGTTTCCCCACTGCCTCCCCACCCCCGACCCACACACACACCTCATGCTGCCCTGGCCCCCTGCGTTCCTCCTCACTCAGCAGTCAGAGACATCCTGGTAAAGCCAGAGGATGCCAGTTCCCTCTTCACAAGTGTGACGGCTTCCACCCCGTGTATCCTTGCTCACCAGCTGCATGGCTTGGGACCATCTCATTGCACTTCTGTGAGCCTCCATGTCCCCGTCTGTAAAATGGACCAACAGTGGTACCCTGCTGTGAGCATTCTCCTGGTCAGAATCCCCAGGAAGCAATGCAGTTTAGCAGGTAGGATGTTTACTAAGGTGTCAGCCTCCATGGAAGGGAAGTGAAGGAAGGGAGGGCTTCAGAGAAGTGCCGCTGAGATGCAGGCTGACAGCAGCCTCAGCCGGCCCCATGGGGGACCCTGCAGCTACAGTGGCCCTGCACAGATGTCCCAAAGTGGCCTTCATAATCCCACGTCACCTTGATGTGGGCGGGCCACCCCCGAAAGGTTTGGGCTTGGATGAGGCCACTCTGCTTGTGACTTGATCCCTGAAGGGGAGACAGTTGACGGCTGCTTGCTGACCACATCACTTCTGGGGCAATTGGTTCTTCCTTGAGGGGGAACTGGGTCACACATCAACACCCTCCCATAAGCATCAGTGAAATAGAGTGCTGCCACAGTGCTTGGCATACTGTAACAATGAACTGTGGTGGTGTTATTACTGTGTAGGTTTTATTGCTACTGTTTTTAGAGACAGACGAACAGGCAATCGTAATACAGCATCATTTGCTCCACTTTATAAGCCCACAGGTGTGCATTGACTGGCCCCAGGCCTAATCTGCCAGAATCAAAATGTCTTGAGGCGGGCTGAGAAGGCACATTTCTGTCAAGTTCTCAGGTGATGCTGAGGCTGCCGTTCTGAGACCACTGCCCTACGAGAAATCAAGGTGTTTCGTGGGCAGATCAGGAAATGGATGCTGGGGGTGGGGGGGCGAGGGCAGAAGCAATAGTTAATTTGCTTAGCTCCTTGTTGACAGTGAGGAAGCTGAGGCTCACGGATGCTAAGTACCTTGCCCAGAGTCATCAGCCTGTATGGTAGAGATTGTGCCAGACATTGTTGCCTCCTAAAAGCCACCCCCTTAATCCTTCTGGACAGAGCCTCGAATTATCCAGGTATTTACAGGGAAGCTAGGATTAATCCCTGGAACAGGAGTGGGCGTGTGACCTTTTTCTGGCCAACAAGACCCAAGAGAAAACCTGCAAAGTATGCTTTTGGGGAAGGTTTTTCTTATACAAGTTGAGAGGAGTATGAGAATTCTCTCTCAAATTCTGACTCCAACACACCCCCGTCAACAATGCCTGCTCTTATTTATTTATTACATGTTTTAAATGGATCATCAGTTTTATTCCCCTAGTTCCATGAAAACAATGTAAATTTAAAGGGATTTGTACGCTTTGCTGATGAATTCATGTAATGCTCTAGTTCCCTTATCTTTTGACTTCCTCTCCTCAGAAGGAAATGACAACCCACTCCAGTATTCGTGCCTGGAAAATTCCATGGACAGAGGAGCCTGGCAGGCTACAGCCCAGGGGGTTGCAAAGAATCGGACACGACTGAGCAGCTAACACTTTTTCTTTCACCTCTCCAGTTACCCTGTTGTGTTTTGACCACTGGCTGTAGGAGTCGGGGCTTAGAAGAGAACTATGCCTTGAACAGATAGCTGTTGTGGTATGGTAATTTGTTTTCCTGCTTGCCCTTTCAGTCTGCTCCCATTTCTCCAAACACAGAATCAAAGTTTGAGATTTAAGCCCTTAAACCTGTAGGAATTCCTGTTGGCTTTTTTGCAGAGGCGTTACTTGGGATCTGAATGGTAGGGAGGCCCCTTGTGGAAGGTGGTTAGGAACCCAAAGCCAACTGTTTACATAAAGACAGCAATACAAAAGCGCTGGTCCTGGCCTCAAGAGGAGTTACCTAGCACTGGTGTCACCGTCTGCCTCTGCTGTGTATGTGTGTCCTTGGAATTAGACCCCGGAAAGGCAGCCCCAACTTTAAATTGCTAAAACCTATTGTTGTTGTTCAGTCACTAAGTCATGTCTGACTCTTTGCAACCCCGTGGACTGCAGCACGCCGGGCTTCCCTGTTTGTCACTGTCTCCTGGAGTTTGCTCAGATTCGTGTCCATTGAGTCGATGCTGCCATTTAAAACCTTTTGGTGATAGCTCAGTTGGTAAAGAATCCGCCTGCAATGGAGGAGACCCCGGTTCGATTCCTGGGTCGGGAAGATCCACTGGAGAAGGGATAGGCTACCCACTCCAGTATTCTTGGGCTTCCCTGGTGGCTCAGCTGGTAGAGAATCTGCCTGCAATGCGAGAAACCTGAGTTCAGTCCCTGAGTTGGGAAGATCCCCTGGAGAAGGGAAAAGGCTACCCACTCCAGTATTTTGGCCTGGAGAATTCCACGGACCGTGTAGTCCATGGGGTCGCAAAGAGTCAGACTCTACTAAGCGACTTTCACTTTCACTTTAATTGCTTTAAGGGGGCAGAGGGATAACGGATCCACTTTAGAGATCTTGAAAGTGGAGAATTTGTCCCACAAAGGTTCTTATAAAAGTTAACTGCAATAACTGATTCACATGGGTTATTTAAGGGCTAACTAGGAAACTGTCAATAGTCAGATCTCAGTAAAACCAGGTTGATCAGTTTATAGTTCCTTTAGTTTTCTGATTGTCACAAATGTAGTTAATCAAGCCCCCCCAAAATAAAAATAAATCTGGGAGCCAGAAAAGATAAACGCAAGCCCTCATTCATGGTGGCAGGACAAACTGATTACACAGGGGTTCCCAGGGTGTGTAACAAGTGCCTTGCAGGAACCTGGTCACAGCGGTCAGTGATGCTGAAGCCCAAGGGGAGGAATTCCTTTTCTTTTGCCTGCTCCTAACTATTTCAAGGAGAAAGTCTCAATTTGGGTCTGTGTGCTTGGATTTCTATTCTTAAGGAATGTCCCTAACAGAACGAGGGGCCTCAGGTCACCCCCCCCCTTTATCTGATAAACTGGTTCAGTCCCTCCTGGGCTTGTATTCTTATTTCACAGTTGCCTCCCATTTACAGCAACTGGTAGTAATTTTCCTTTTTAGAGAATGACGCAAAATCTTTTTTTTAACATATGTAATTTTAACTCAAAAAATATAAGTAGCAACACAACGTAAACTTTGTGACGGTAGTTCTGGAATGTCTGAAGTCTGAGACAGTCAGGCCAAGATTGCCTCAGCTTTCCATATAAGTGCAGTATCCAGATTGCTCTGAGGACCTAGGTGTTCAGAGCCAACTGATGCCATTAGTATTGGACAAAGTTTCCTATTTTACCTGAACAGAAACAAATGATTCTGACCTACTTTAATGAAATCGGGGAAAAACCAGCTGAGGCAGGCCCCATCATGTCCAGATTTAAAGGTGTTTGGGGGATCAATGAAACATACCAGAAATATTTGTTTTTCTTTCCCCCTAAACAAGTGTAATGACTGTCAAAGTGTTGATGCTAATTTAGATCCTGATTACATATTCTGAAGCCTTAAATTCTGCTTCATTAATTGTAGCACTGGTAGCTGTTTTGCACAATATTGCATGCTAAGCTGCAGGCAGCTTGACAACAAATACTGGAGGAAAGAGAATTTTAAAAACCAGCTTGATGAACCATTGTCTGTTAAGAACTTGAGCAAAGATTAAAACCCCAAGGCTTTTGCAGGCAGACCCTCAGCAATGGTCTTCCAGAAGAACATTTCCTAGCTGACAGTTTTGTTTGAGATGACAACTCATTGGTGGTGTTTTGCTGACGTTTTCAATTATGCAGACAAGCCCTGTGGTGAATAGCATTACCAAAACTAATAAAGCCCCCCCCCCCGCAAAATTACAGTGATTTGAAACCCTGAATTTTTGTTAGCAAAAGTACATCCTGTTCATGAGAACATAGCAATTAGCCCTTGCCCCCCACCCACCACAAAACCTACATCCTATTAATAAAGCCAATCCAAAACGTGTCACTTAAAAGAAATTGGTTTTCAGGTCCACAACTGAAAGAGTTCATCAAGGTTTTGCAGCTGGAGGTTTAAAAATTCCCACTTTCTGAAAATATCTGACAGTCAAGGGCCGGGAAACTAAGGTAATGCTGATCCTCCTGGGTGTGAAAAGCGATGTTCACACCCATGGATGTGTGTGAATGGATGGCCTACACTACCGCAAAGGTGCTTGTGCCGGCTGCCATTTTTGACTGGACCAGTGACTCTTTAAACCTGAGTTTAAGCAGGATGGCCAACATGCCCGCACTACTTGAAACAACCATGTAAAACATGCCCAAGGAGATTAATGAGATTCCAGTGACACTCCAAGAGCACCATATTTTTGAAAAGTCTTTTTCAGCTGCTGCGACTTGCTTTGCTTTTTCTCCTCTGTATTGTTGACGTTGCTGCCTGTTGTCGCAGTGACTTTGCTGGGGTCCTGGTGGCCATGGCAGTTCCTGAAAGGGGTAGTGGTGCCCAGGAGCCAGGTGGTGCAAGACTGGACCTGGGCACTTGCTTTGCCCACAAGACTCAGCAGCGCAGCAGCCCAGCCATGTTGCGCAGCCTGGCATGTGTGCCTGTGCAGCTGCCCGCTGTGTGAACAACTCCTGCTTTTAAATGCAGTGGTGAACAAAATTAAACCAGTAGCCTGAGATCCAGCCCACTCAGCACCTGGCCCACCTCTCCACTGACTTCGTCTCTGAATTTAGGAAAAATCCCAGACTTCTCTGGCCCTCTGTTTCCCCATCTGTGAAATGAAGGTTCTCATCTGGATTGACTGGTTGTTGTACCTGTAGACATGTTTGTTGGGTCCATGGAGTGTTTGGTTTTTTGGTTGCCAGTGTTAAATGATTAGGATGGTTTCATAGAAACATCCATCTGACTTCTCTGGAAACATCGTCAGGAGATCCAGCCACACTTGACCCGCATTCCAACACTTCCCCTTTTGAGTGGGGAGGGCTTGTGCTTGCCAGCTCACCCCAGTCCTCACTCTGCCCTATTGCCCCTTGGCTCTGAGGCTGGCTGCTGGTCACGTTTTATCACCATGCTCATCCTGCTCTTCTCAGGATGCAGTTAAGAGGAGAGTGAAACATTTCTTACTTCCAGACCTTCTCACCTTTGTGCTGCTCATCCCTGTAAATATTGAATTTGCAGCCCCCAGATAAGCTGGTCTCTATCTTTTTCCAGGGATTGCACAAGCAGCTCCAAATGCAGTCTGTTCAAAAACAAACTCCTGGTTCCAGCCCTTGGTCTCTGCTCCCACCCAGCTTCCCCATTGTAGGAAATGGCTCCCCTTGACTCCTCTCTCTCACCCTCATACCCAGCAGTGAATCCTCTTAGCTTTACTTCCAGAATATAATCAGGAAGCTGGGAGAGTGGCTTCCCTTGGAGGAGGGGTAGAAACATGGAACAGGCTTCTGGGGGCTTCTGGGGGGGAGGGGTAAGTTCCATTTCTCCATCTTGACGCTGGTTACTTGGGTGGATTTGTTGTAAAACTTCATCCAACTGCACGCACACTTACAATAAATGAATCTTTCTCTTGGAAAAAAAAGTGAAAGTGTAAGTTGCTCAGTTGTGTCCAACTCCTTGCAATCCCATTGACAGTAGCCTGCCAGGCTGCTCTGTCCATGAAATTCTCCAGGCAAGAATATTAAGTGGGTAGCCATTCATTTCTTCAGAGGATCTGCCAGAAATTATGAATATACAATAAGAATTTTTGCTAGCAAAAGTAAGTCCTATTCATGAGAACACAGAAATTAGCTCCTTCCCCCCCACCCCCAACCCCCCCGCTGCCCGCCACCCCACCTGGCCCCACCACAAAACCTGCATCCTATTACTTGGACCTTGTGCTCTTTCATTTGAACCATTCCGGCCATCTCCTCACCACACTCCCTGCTTCTGCCTCATCCCCTTTGGTCTTGTTCCCACACAGCAGCCTGGGGGATCCTGTTCAAGACCAGTTCATATCATGTCATTATTCCTCTGTCCAAAACACTCCAGTGTTGCCACCTCCCTCAGGGCCAGAGGCCCACCTGCCCCATCCTCACACTCTTACCTTTCTGACCCCCTCTTCTCACCTTGGATCAGTCACGCAGTTCTTCCAATGGGCAGTCATTGGGAGAATTGTCTTCCAATGACTCAGGGCCATTGTACTTGCTGTTCCCTTTGCCTGCCACACTGTTCCTACACATCCTCACCTGGCCACTGCCTTCACTTCCTTCCAGTCTCTCTCCCAAACTCCACTTTCTCTTCCGTGAGCATCCTGTGCAGAAGGTACCTCATTGTCTCCCCAGCTTTGTCTCCAGCCCATTCATGAGCACCTGCTACCATTTACATTCGCTTGCTCGTTTGTTTCTTGGCCACTCTGGGGGCCAAGGTGTTGTTTGCTTTGTTGCTCCAGCCCTAGTTTTTGCACTGGTGCCTGGAAGGTAGTGGGTGCTCAGTAAACATTTACTGAATTGAATTGAATTCCCTCATACAAGCCCAGCCTAAGCCTAGTTGTTGGAGAAAAAGAAATCAAGGCTCCATGTGCACTTTCCTACTACTGTGTCACACACACACACACACACACACACACACACACACACACACACACACACACACCACACACACACACACACACACACACACACACACACACACACACACACACACACACACACACACACACACACACACACACACACACCACCTACTCACAGTCAAGGCTCCATGTGCACTTTCCTACTACTGTGTCAAACACACACACACACACACACCCCTCCTACTCACAGTCTTCCCTGCTGGAGGCAAAGCAGAGTAGGGTCCTGGCCTGTGGCTTAGAACAAAAAACAGTCAGAACCCTGGGGGGTTTGGTGCCAATCAAAGGCCTCCTGATGTTTGTAAACCTTGGCTCTCTGCCTGAGATAGAGGGGGTTATGGGATGGCCCAGAATCCAGAGTTGGTTGCAGCTCCAGGCCAGGGGAGTCCATCGCCTGCCCCTTTCCCCACAGTGAGGAAAGGCCCTGAGAGGTCAAGCCGCGTGACCCCCTCCCTCCAGGGCATCTCAAGGGGTGACTTATCCCAACCCCAGCCTCGACCCCACCTGCTGGGCCTGGCTTCAAAGCCAATATTGCTTTTGGAGCTGCAGAGGCTTCGACCAAGATGTCCCACTGAGAGATGCTGACCGTGGTACCACGGGGCTCAGTGAGGGGAATGGGGGACGCACTGAGAGTCCCTTCTGTGCAGGCAAAGTGGGAAACTGGTGCCCACACACCCCTCAGAAGGCTCTCCCCTCTCCCTGCTTTATGTTTCTTCATAGCGCCAAACACCACGTGATGCTGTATATTATGCTGTATATTTCACGCATGCATCTTGTTCTAGAGCTGCCAAAACAAAAGCTCTGTGAGAGCAGAGACTTTTCTTTCATTTGATCCCCATTACTGTCCCAGCACCCAGAATGATGCCTGGTACATAGGATGCACTCAATTCATATTTGTTGAATGAATGATAGGCATGATTTTGGTTGATGTTCACAGTAATATAATACAGTGATTTAAAGCATGTTCAACTATTCAACAGTTGACTGAACCTCTGCTACGTCCCAAGCACTGGGACGGTGGAAGGGTACTCTCTGGACTCCTTGTTCTCATGGGGCTTCATCTAGGAAGCATTTCAAATGGTGTCATGCTGTGAAGGAAACAACACAGGGGATTTTATACAGAGGGAGTGTTGTCAAGTTGAAGAAGGCTGTGTTTCACTAAATTAGGTTGTCACGGAGGCCCCACTGAGGAGGTGACATCTGAATTGAGACCTGAGTGAGGAGAAGGAAGCGGCCACTGTGAGGGGTGGTAGGAAGGAGTAGGGGAAGAGAGATGCAGGCAGAGGGAGCAGTCAGTGCAAGAACTTGGCATGTTCAAGGAGCGGGAAGAAGGTCACAAAGAGAGTGGCACCCAGTGGTTGAAGGGAAGGAGGGTAGGACATGGAGGTGAAGGACTCAGCAGGACTCAATCATTCGTGTAAGTGCCCGGCACAGTGCTTGGCACACAGCAGGCCCCTTAGTAACTCACCTGATGACTATGAACTGTGTGTTGACATATATATATTTGTTACAGAGGTTGTTATCTGCCTATGTGCAAGTTCTATGCTACACAGTCGCCTAATAATTCTCTCCACATCCTTATGAGTTGTATACACTTTTTGTTCTCATCTTAGATGAGGAAACTGAAGCCTCATGGAATTAAATGTCTTACCCAGGGTTGCACAACCAGCAAGTGGAACAGCCAGAATTTGTATGTAGCTTCATGTAATGCAAGATGACAGACTCAATAAGGTAATGCAAACAGATTATTACAAGGATTTAGAAAAAGTTAATCCATATAAAGTGCTGCAGACTGTGCCTTGCACATAGTAAGTACAGGATATGTATTTGGTATTATCAGTGCTATTATTGGGCTTCCCTTGTGGCTCAGCTGGTAAAGAATCTGCCTGCATTGTGGAGACCTGGGTTTGATCCCTGGGTTGGGAAGATCCCCTGGAGAAGGGAAAGTCTACCCACTCCAGTATTCTGACCTGGAGAATTCCATGGACTGTATGCTATCATTATTAATACATTTGAGTCACCAGGTTGAAACATCTGCTCTAATAGAATATATTTGTACTCTTAATCTCTTAGCTGGTTTCAGAATAAGGGAGCCTGTCCAGGGACACTGGGTGCAATATACCCTGTCCCAACAGCTTCCACCCAGGCTTTGGGGAGCGGACCTGAGTTTCTATTAAGTCAGCTGGTCCAAATCCCTAGGACTAGTTTTTCCAGTTTGGAGCACCCCATCCTCCCACATCCAGTCCTCAAATGTCCAAAGTGCTCCCTGTAAGGCCTTGCGGTCCATCCAAGACCATCTGATGCTAACCTGGCTAGCACCTTTGATGAAGCCGACTGTTGGACTGGCTCAAGGTCAGGTCTCCAACCTGAAAGGACATGGGAGAGGGTTTCACCACAGCCTGCCAAGGGTCCATTGGGAAATCACTTGGCCTAGGGTTTATAGGAATCACAGCAGCATGACTGGATAGGAAGTGAACACTGCACCTCTGTCTGGGCCTTTCTCTTGTCTTGTCTTGGCTTCCCAAATTTCAGATCTTTGCATCTAATTTTTGGAATTTTCCATAACCATGCACTCTCCAGAACTACTTAGTATTTTTCTTTGAATTGCTTCACATTGTAAACTTCAATAGATGTAGCTTAAAAGGAGGATTATTTTAAAGTCATGGGCTCTAGAGACTTCCCTGGTGGTCCAGTGGGCCTTGGGGCCAAAAACACAAAATATAAAACAGAAGCAATGTTGTAATAAATTCAATAAAATTTCTAGAATGGTCTACATCAAAAAAAATCGTGGGCTTTAGTTTTAAAAAAAATCACTTGCTCTAAGTCAAAAGTAATTAGAAGAATAAACAAAATGAAAAGAAACCAACACTGTCCAATTGCAGCAAGATGTCAAAGTCTCTGGTCCTGAAGTCTTCTCAGGCTGTTAGAAAGGGAGTTGCCAAGTGATGAGGAGTTAATGGGAGACTAACACCCAGCGGAGACCCTCTCCGTGGGGTAATGAAGAGGTAAAGAAAGTTGACACAGGAAATAACTTTCACTCTGTGGGATTAAATGTTATTTAAATACCATCTGTGTGTGTGCATGCTCAGTCATGTCTGACCCCCTGGACTGTAGCCCACCAGGCTCCTCTGTCCGTGGGATTTTCCAGGCAAGAATACTAGAGTGGGTTGCCATGCTCTCCTCCAGGGGATCTTCCAACATAGGGATCGAACCTGCGTCTCTTGCCTCTCCTGCATTGGCAGGCAGGTTCTTTACCAGCTGAGCTGTCTAGTGCAACATAAAATGATCTGTGTTTCCTCATGGGTCTGCCTCTCACATGTTGAGAAATATTCTACCACCTCATTTGGTCTCAGCACAGCTCCTTTCTGTCTCATCTTCAGATATCTGAGGACAGGTCCACATAAAAACCTGTACACAAACGTTCATAGCAGTGTTATTCATAATAGCCCCAAAGTATCCATCCATCCATCAAGTGATGCATGGATAAATCAAATGTGGTATATTCGTACAACAGAACATTATTTGGTCGTAAAAAGGAGAGAACTACTGATGCATGCTACAACATGAGAGAACCTTGAACAAAATCATGCTAAGTAAAAGAAGTCAGACGCAAAGAACCGCATATTGTATGATTCCATTTATGCAAAATGTCCAGAACAGGCAAATCTAGAGAGACAGAAAGTAAGTAGATTGGTGGTTATCTAGGGCTTTGGAGGTTGAGGGGTGATTGAGATTGTTAATGGGTATGGGGTTTCTTCTAGGATGATGAGAAAGTTCTAAAATCGGTTGTAGAAATGATTGCACACCTTTGTGAGTATACTAAAACCTATTGATCTGTTGGCTTTAAACGGATGGATGGTATGCTATGTCAGTTATATCCAAATAAATCTGTTATTAACATAATGAAAGCAGAATCTGTTACTCTGCTTAAGTCCCTGCAATGGCATCCCTTGTCATTCAGTGTAGAATGCAAAGTCCTCATTCAGCCTTTCAAGATGCTGTGTGGTCTTGTCCCTGGCCCTGCACCCCAGTTCCCTGATGGCTCTAAGCCAGGCCTTGCTTGCTTCTGCCTCAGAGCCATTGCTCTTGGTTTTTCCTTCCTCTTGGAATGCTTCCTTCACATACCCAGAGAGTCTACTTGCTCACTTTCCTTGGATCTCTGCTTAACTTAGGGCACGTGGTCACCTAACTCTCCAGGGCTTCCCTGACCACCTTATCCGAAGTGGCACCCCCTCCATCATTCTCCATCTCCCTCTCCTGCTCCGTTTTCCTCTGTAGCCCTGGCTGCCTCCTCTTCTTTGTGCTCTCATACGTTCTACTCATTTGTTTATTACGTGTCCCCTACAACTCCACCTTCCCTCCCCTCATATAAGTTCTGTGTATGCAAAGATTTAAAAATTTTGGTCTTATTCATTGTTGTATTCATAGCCTAGTATATAGTTGCCATGTAGTCAACATTTCTTGAATAAAAGGAATAATGAAAGGCTTGGTGCCAAGTTTTCTGATGGGGAAAACCAAGTCTGGTATTCAAATATTAACTTAGTAAACATTAACAGAATGTCTACCACAGACCATGCCTGGGCCCTGGAGATATAAAGATGCAAAATTTGGTAGAACTCGGGAGGCCCATTCCCTGGTGAGCCATACCTGATTCCCTGGTGGTTCAAGCGGTAAAGAGTCTACTTGCAATGCGGGAGACCTGGGTTCAATCCCTGAGTCGGGAAGATCCCCTGGAGAAGGAAATGGCAGCCCACTCCAGTATTCTTGCCTGGAAAGTCCCATGTATGGAGGAGCCTGGCAGGCTACAGTCCATGGGATCACAAAGAGTCAGACATGACTGAGTGACTTCATTTTCTTTCTTTTAGTAAGGCCATGAGAACTGGATTGAAGTCTCTAGATGTGAAGTGATAGATGCCAACTGAGATTTTGCATCAGGGAAATGATTCTACCAGTATCTGACAAAAGACGAACTAGCTTTTAGGGATGTGGGGAGTTGGATAGCAGTGGAGTTGTTCCAAAAGTGACTCTCAACCCTAACTGCATATTAGAATCTGCTGGGAGCTCTTAAAAATCCTGATGTTCAGGCCACATCCCAGACAATTAAGTCAGAGTCTCTAAGGGCAGAGCCTGGGCATCAGCATTTTAAGCTTCCCAGGTGGGTCAAGCTGCAGCCAGGGTTGAGAACCACTGTGTTAGATTTTAGGTTAAAAGAGTGTCGGTGGTCCTTGTTACCTGATGATACTGAGTACTGGGAAACTGCTTCATGACTGAATATACTCAAATTGTTGACAGGTCTTATAATATGTGAGGGGCTTGGGTGCTTTTTTACTTTAGTGTTCAAAAGTCATATATCTCATATCTAATGAACACATATGATGAAACATAGCTAATAAAACATATACTGTGAGTCATTACTATGTTGTGGTTAAGCATGGAGACTACTGGGATTTGAGTCCCCCTTAATAGCCACGTGTTGTTTGATAAGTTACTTAAGCTCTATGTACCTCAGTTTCCTCCTCTGCAAAACTGGAATATATTAGGATCTATTGCATAAGGTCATTTTGTGTTTAATGAGTTAAATTATATAAAGCTTTTAGAATAGGGCCTGGCACAGTAAGTACCAGTAAATGCTGGCTGTTATTCATTAATAAATAAGAAAGCCAATACCTCTTGCACATTTGACATAGATCACTAATTTGATGAAGTTCTCTTGAACAATATAAACTGCAATTATAAATGTCAGTAAATCTGATTCTTTTGAATGGGTCAAGCATATTAAACAGCAGACAGTTCAGTCAGTTCAGTCACTCAGTCGTGTCTCACTCTCTGTGACCCCATGAACTGCAGCACTCCAGGACTCCCTGTCCGTCACCAACTCCCTGAGTCCACCCAAACCCATGTCCATCGAGTCGGTGATGCCATCCAACCATCTCATCCTCTGTCGTCCTCCTCTCCTCCTGCCCCCAATCCTTCCCAGCATTAGAGTCTTTTTCCAATAAGTCAACTCTTCACATGAGGTGGCCAAAGTATTGGAATTTCAGCTTCAATATCAGTTCTACCAATGAACACTCAGGACTGATCTCCTTTAGGATGGACTGGTTGGATCACCTTGCAGTCCAAGGGACTCTCAAGATTCTCCAACACCACAGTTCAAAAGCATCAATTCTTCAGTGCTCAGCTTTCTTTATAGTCCAACTCTCACATCCATACATGACTACTGGAAAAACCATAGCCTTGACTAGACAGACCTTTGTTGGCAAAGTAATGTCTCTGCTTTTTAATATGCTGTCTAGGTTGGTCATAACTTTCCCTCCAAAGAGTAGGCGTCTTTTAATTTCATGGCTGCAGTCACCATCTGCAGTGATTTTGGAGCCCAAAAAAATAAAGTCGGACACTGTTTCCACTGTTTCCCCATATATCTGCCATGAAGTGATGGGACCAGATGCCATGATCTTAGTTTTCTGAATGTTGAGCTTTAAGCCAACTTTTTCACTCTCCTCTTTCACCTTCATCAAGAGGCTCTTTAGCTCTTCTTCACTTTCTGCCATAAGGGTGGTATCATCTGCATATCTGAGGTTATTGATATTTCTCCTGGCAGTCTTGATTCCAGCATTCCTCCAGCCCAGCGTTTCTCATGATGTACTCTGCATATAAGTTAAATAAGCAGGGTGACAATATACAGCCTTGATGTACTCCTTTTCCTATTTGGAACCAGTCTGTTGTTCCATGTCCAGTTCTAACTGTTGCTTCCTGACCTGCATACAGGTTTCTCACGAAGCAGGTCAGGTGGTCTGGTATTCCCATCTCTTTCAGAATTTTCCACAGTTTATTGCGATCCATACAGTCAGAGGCTTTGGCATAATAAATAAAGCAGAAATAGATGTTTTTCTGGTACTCTCTTGCTTTTTCGATGATCCATCGGATGTTGGCAATTTGATCTCTGGTTCCTCTGCCTTTTCTAAAACCAGCTTAAACATCTGGAAGTTCATGGTTCACGTATTGCTGAAGCCTGGCTTGGAGAATTTTGAGCATTACTTTACTAGCATGTGAGATGAGTGCAATTGTGTAGTAGTTTGAGCATTCTTTGGCATTGCCTTTCTTTGGGATTGGAATGAAAACTGACCTTTTTCAGTCCTGTGGCCACTGCTGAGTTTTCCAGATTTGCTTACGTATTGAGTGCAGCACTTTCACAGCGTCATCTTTCAGGATTTGAAATAGCTCAACTGGAATTCCATCACCTCCACCAGCTTTGTTCGTAGTGATGCTTCCTAAGGCCCACTTGACTTCACATACCAGGATGTCTGGCTCTAGGTGAGTGATCACGCCATCATGATTATCTGGGTCGTGAAGAACTTTTTTGTACAATTCTTCTGTGTATTCCTGCCACCTCTTCTTAATATCTTCTGCTTCTGTTAGGTCCCTACCATTTCTGTCCTTTATTGAGCCCATATTTGCATGAAATGTTCCCTTGGTATCTCTAATTTTCTTGAAAAGATCTCTAGTCTTTCCCATTCTATTGTTTTCCTCTATTTCTTTGCATTGATCGCTGAGGAAGGCTTTCTTATCTCTCCTTGCTATTCTTTGGAACTCTGCATTCAAATGGGTATATCTTTCCTTTTCTCCTTTGCTTTTCGCTTCTTCTTGTCTTTTCACAGCTGTTTATAAGGCCTCCTCAGACAGCCATTTTGCTTTTTTGCATTTCTTTTTCTTGGGGATGGCCTTGATTTCTGTCTCCTGTACAATGTCACGAACCTCCATCCATAGTTCATCAGGCATTCTGTCTATCAGATCTAGTCCTTTAAATCTATTTCTCACTTCTACTGTATAGTCATAAGGGATTTAACATATGAATACTTTTACACCAACATCAGTTACAGAAATGCTAACCCCATGGTGTTTACTTTAATTCTTATTCATATTTTTTAAAAATCATGCTTTTAAAAAATTCATAGATAGAACTATAGAAATTACATTATCTGAACAGCAGAGAAAAAATGGACTGAAAATGAACAGAGCCTCAAGAATCTGTGGGATTGTAACAAACAGTCTAACATCTGTGTCACTGGAGTTCTGAAAAGAGAAAAAAGAGGAAGGTGCATAAAAGTATTCAAAGAGATAATGGCTGAAAACTCCTCAAATTTGGTAAAAGAATAAATCTACAGAGTCCAGAGGCTGAGTTAACTCCAGACAAGATAAATGAAAGAAACTTTTCGCTAGGCAAAAATACTGGATTGCTATGCCCTCCTCTGGATCTTCCCGACCCAGGGATAGAACCCAGGTCTCCCACATCCCAAGTGGATTCTTTACCATCTGAGCTACCAGGGAAGTCCGAAAGAAACTTAAACAAATGCATAGAAGTTTGACTCTTCAGAAGTCAAACTTCTGAAAACTAAAGACAAATATCTTGAAAGCAGTGAGAGAGAAATGACCTCTTACCTCTAGAGGAAAAACAGTTCAACAGCAAATTTCTCACCAACATTCATGAAGTCCAGAAAAAAGGGGCATAACATTTTTCAAGTGCTGAAAGAAAAGAGCTGTCATTTCAGAATCCTATATCCAGTGAAAATATTCTTTAGGAATAAAGGGGAAGTCACAAGCTTCTCAGATGAAGAAAAACTAAGAGGGTTTGTTGCCTACTCTGAAAGAATGACTAAAAGTTCTCAAAACCTAAAGGAAATGATAAACAAAGGAATATTTGAATATCAGAAAGGAAAAAAGTACACAGCAAACAAAAAATATGGGTAATGGCTTTTCTAAGTTATGTTTAATGGTTGAAGCCTGATGTGATTCTTTTTGCCTTTTCATACTGTTCATGTCCTGAATATTCATTGGAAGGACTGATGCTGAAGCTGAAACTCCAATACTTCGGCTGCCTCATGCAAAGAGCTGACTTATTTGAAAAGACCCTGATGATGGGAAAGATTGAAGGCAGGAGGAGAAGGGGACGACAGAGGATGAGATGGTTGGATGGCATCACTGACTCAATGGACATGAATTTGAATAAACTCCAGGAGTTGGCGATGGACGGGGAGGCCTGGTATGCTGTGATCCACGAGGTTGCAAAGAGTCAGACATGACTGAGCAACTGAACTGAACTGAGACTATGCTAAGTTATGTATATACAATGTAATACCTAGAATGAACACTAAAAAATCTATACTAATAAATGCACTCAAAATCACTCTATAAAAATCAAAATGGAATTCTAAAAAATGTTCAAGTAATCCACAGGAAGGCAGAGGAAATAAGAAATAGAGAAATAAGAAAGACAGAGATAGAGAAATAGAGAACATATAGAAAACAGAGTGGCAGATTTAAGCCCTAATATATCAATGATTATGTTAGATGTAAATGGCCTAAAAACACTAATTAAAAGACAGACCCTGGCAGAGTAGGTGTTTTTAAAGCTTGACCCAACTGTATGTTGTCTATAAGAAGTTCATTTCAAATATAATGATATGTGCATATTGAAAGTAAAAGGATAAAAATTATATATGGCAAAGAAGAATTTAGTCAAAAGAAATCAGTAAGAATCTATATTAATATCAAATGAGGTATATTTCACAACAAAGAAAGTTACCAGAGACCTAGAGGGACATTGTATAATAATGAAGGAGTCATCCATTAAAAGATTTAACAATCTTTAATGTGTATACGTCAAACAACAGAGCTATAAAATATGTGAAGCAAAAACTGACAGAACTGAAAAGAGACACAGACAAACCTACATTTATAGTGAGAGACTTCAATACCTTTGTATCAATAATTGATAGAACAACTAGACAGAGTCAGAAAGAATATAGAATAACTTAACAACACCATCAAACAACAGAACCTGGTTGCCATTTATAGAGCAATCCACTTAAAAACAGCAAAGTACACATTCTTTCAAGTGACCATGGAACACATAGGAAGATAGCTATGCTGACCCATAATACTCATCAAAGTTAAAAGAATTGAAATTGTACTTGGTTATGGTTCTTTGACCATGTGTGCGTGTGTTAGTCACTCAGTTGTGTCTGACTCTGTGACTCCATGGACTGTAGCCCGCCAGGCTCCTCTGTCCATGGAATTCTCCAGGCAAGAATACTGGAGTGGGTTGCCATTTCCTTCTCCAGGGGATCTTCCCTACCCAGGGATAGAACCCAGGTCTCCTGCATTGCAGGTGGAAGCTTTACTGTCTGAGCCATCAGGGAAGCCCTCTTTGACCATAGTAGAATCAAATTAGAAACCAGTAACAGAAAGATCCCTGTCTCCTGTACAATGTCACGAACCTCTGTCCATAGTTCATCAAGCACTCTGTCTATCAGATCCAGTCCCTTAAGTCTATTTCTTACTTCCACTGGATAATCATAAGCGATTTGATTTAGGTCATACCTGAATGGACTAGTGGTTTTCCCTGCTTTGTTCAACTTAAGTCTGAATTTGGCAATGAGGAGTTCATGATCTGAGCCACAGTCAGCTCCCGGTCTTGTTTTTGCTGACTGCATAGAGCTTCTCCATCTTTGGCTGCAAAGAATATAATCAATCTGATTTCAGTGTTGGCCATCTGGTGATGTCCATGTGTAGAGTCTTCTCTTGTGTTGTTGGAAGAGGGTGTTTGCTATGACCAGTGCGTTCTACTGGCAAAACTCTATTAGCCTTTGCCCTGCTTCATTCTGTACTCCAAGGCCAAATTTGCCTGTTATGCCAGGTGTTTCTTGACTTCCTACTTTTGCATTCCAGTCCCCTATAATGAAAAGGACATCTTTTTTGGGTGTTAGTTCTAAAAGGTCTTGTAGGTCTTCATAGAACCATTCAACTTCAGCTTCTTCAGCATTACTGGTCGGGGCATAGACTTGGATTACCGTGATATTGAATGGTTTGCCTTGGAAATGAACAGAGATCATTATGTCATTTTTGAGATTGCATCCAAGTACTGCATTTCGGACTCTTTTGTTGACTATGATGGCTACTCCATTTCTTCTAAGGGATTGTTGCCCACAGTAGTAGATATAATGGTCATCTGAGTTAAATTCACCCATTCCAGTCCATTTTAGTTCGCTGATTCCTAAAATGTCGACGTTCACTCTTGTCATCTCCTGTTTGACGACTTCCAATTTGCCTTGATTCATGGACCTAGCATTCCAGATTCCTACACAATATTGCTCTTTACAGCATCAGACCTTGCTTCTATCACCAGTCACATCCACAACTGGGTGTTGTTTTTGCTTTGGCTTCGTCTCTTCATTCTTTCTGGAGTTATTTATCCACTGATCTCCAGTAGCATATTGAGCACCTACTGACCTGGGGAGTTCATCCTTCAGTGCCCTATCTTTTTGCCTTTTCATACTGTTCCTGGGGTTCTCAAGGCAAGAATACTGAAGTGGTTTGCCATTCCCTTCTCCAGTGGACCACATCACGACCCAGATAATAACGATGGTGTGATCACTCACCTAGAGCCAGACATCTTCCAGTTGAGCTATTTCAATTCATAAAAGATGACACTGTGAAAGTGCTGCACTCAATATGCCAGCAAATATGGAAAACTCAGCAGTGGCCACAGAACTGGAAAAGGTCAGTTTTCATTCCAATCCCAAAGAAAGGCAATGCCAAAGAATCCTTAAACTACCGCACAATTGCACTCATCTCACACACTAGTAAAGTAATGCTCAAAATTCTCCAAGCCAGGCTTCAGCAATACGTGAACCATGAACTTCCAGATGTTCAAGCTGGTTTTAGAAAAGGCAGGGGCACCAGAGATCAAATTGCCAACATCCACTGGATCATGGAAAAAGCAAGAGACTACCAGAAAAACATTTATTTCTGCTTTACTGACTATGCCAAAGCCTTTGACTGTGTAGATCACAATAAACTGTGGAAAATTCTGAAAGAGATGGGAGTACCAGACCACCTGACCTGCCTCGTGAGAAACCTATATGCAGGTCAGGAAGCAACAGTTAGAACTGGACATGGAACAACAGACTGGTTCCAAATAGGAAAAGGAGTACATCAAGGCTGTATATTGTCACCCTGCTTATTTAACTTATATGCAGAGTACATCATGAGAAACACTGGGCTGGAGGAAGCACAGGCTGGAATCCAGATTGCCAGGAGAAATATCAATAAACTCAGATATGCAGATGATACCACCCTTATGGCAGAAAGTGAAAAAGAACTAAAGATCCTCTTGATGAAGGTGAAAGAGGAGAGTGAAAAAGTTGGCTTAAAGCTCAACATTAAGAAAACTAAGATTATGGCATCCGGTCCCATCACTTCATGGCAGATATATGGGGAAACAGTGGAACCAGTGGCTGACTTTATTTTTCTGGGCTCCAAAATCACTGCAGATGGTGATTGCAGCCATGAAATTAAAAGACACTTACTCTTTGGAAGGAAAGTTATGACTAACCTAGACAGCATATTAAAAAGCAGAGACATTACTTTGCCAACAAAGGTCCGTCTAGTCAAGGCTATGGTTTTTCCAGTAGTCATGTATGGATGTGAGAGTTGGACTATAAAGAAAGCTGAGCACTGAAGAATTGATGCTTTTGAACTGTGGTGTTAGAGAAGACTCTTGAGAGTCTCTTGGACTGCAAAGAGATCCAACCAGTCCATCATAAGGGAGATCAGTCCTGAATGTTCATTGAAGGACTGATGTTGAAGCTGAAATTCCAATACTTTGGCCACCTCATGCGAAGAGCTGACTCATTGCAAAAGACCCTGATTCTGGGAAAGATTGAAGGCAGGAGGAGAAGAGGACGACAGAGGATGAGATGGTTGGATGGCATCACTGACTCAATGGACATGAGTTTGAGTGGACTCCGGGAGTTGGTGATGAACAGGGAGGCCTGGCGTGCTGTGGTCCGTGGGGTCACAAAAAGTTGGACCCGACTGAGCAACTGAACTGAACTGAACAGAAAGATAATACAAAAATCTCCAAACACTTAGAAACTAATACCTCACTTCTGAATAATCCATGGGTCAAAAAAGATATTGCAATGGAAAATAAAAAATGCATTGTATTGAATGAAAATGAAAATACATCACATAAAATTTGTGGGATACAGCTAAACCAGTGTAGAGAGGGGGAATGTTTATCATTAAAGGTATACTTTTGAAAAGAGGAAAAAAATCTCAACTCGATAATCTAAGCTCCCACTTCAACGGCCAAGAAAAAGAAGAATGAGCAGAAGGATGGAAAAAAGAAATATAAGACCTGAAATCAATGAAACTGAAAACAGAATAAACAACCTCACAGAACTAGTTCTTTACAAAGAGAATTAAATTTAAAAATCGCAAGTAAGACTGATAAAAAGAGAAAAGATGCAAGTTACCAAATGAATGAATCAGGAATGGATGAAGGAATCAAGGATATCACTATAGAACCTGCAGACATCAAAAGGGAGCACTCAAAACTCCACATGCAAACATTTAACAATTTACAAGAAATAGAACACCTCCTCAGAAAATTCCATGACATCTTACAGAAAACCCTAACGAACTTTCTGGGCAACTCAATATAAACTACCGCGATGCACTCAGTATAAAGTAGATAATTCAAATAGCCCTATTTCATAGAGATTTGAAAGGAAAAAATAAACCAGTTCTTATTGGTAGATGATATGATTGTCTATATAGAAAGTCTCAAAGATGTGACCAAAAAAAAAAACCTCCTAAAACTAATAAATGAACAAGATTTAGGGTATAAGGTAAACATTCAAAATTCAACTTTATTTCAGTATACTATCAGTGAGCATATGGATGCTGAAAAAAATAGAATACCATTTACTTTGCTCAAAACTGCAGCTGTTGTTGTTGTTTAGTCACTAAGTCATGTCCAGCCTCCTCTGTCCATGGAATTTCCCAGGCAAGAATACTGGAGTGGGTGGCCATTTCCTCCTCCAGGGGATCTTCCCAACCCAGGGATCAAACCCTAGTCTCCTGTGTCTCCTGCATTGCAGGTAGATTCTTTTCCCCTTGAGCCATTGGGGAAACCCTGTTTTGGTAGAGGGATAGACAATTAGATCAGTGGAACAGAATAAGGAACCCAGAGACAGATCCACCAAATAGGCCCAATTGATTTTTGACAAAAGTGTGAAAGGAATTCAATGGAATAAAGATAACTTGTTAAACAAATGATGCTGCAGCAATTGGTCAATGATAGGCAAAAATAAAATAAAAACCTCAACCTAAGCCTTGTATGGAGAAGGCAATGGCACCCCACTCCAGTGCTCTTGCCTGGAAGGTCCCATGGACGGAGGAGCCTGGTGGGCTACAGTCCATGGGGTTGCTAAGAGTCGGACACGACTGCGCAACTTCACTTTCACTTTTCCCTTTCATGTACTGGAGAAGGAAATGGCAACCCACTCTAGTATTCTTGCCTGGAGAATCCTAGGGATGGTGGAGCCTGGTGGGCTGCCATCTATAGGGTCGCACAGAGTTGGACACGACTGAAGTGACTTAGCAGCAGCAGCAGCAGCAAGCCTTGTACCTGATATAAAAATTAACTCATGGTCTTAAATATAAAACATAAAACTGTAACTTATCAAATATCTAGAAAAAAAAAATCTGAGACAATCTTCAGGATCTAGGGCTGTGCAAAGAGTTTGACACTAAAAGCATGATACAAAAAAGGGAAAATTTCATCATTTTGACTCCACCAAAATTACAAGTGTTTGCTCTGTGAAAGGTCTGTTAACAAGATGAAAAGCCAGGCCATAGACTGGAAGAAAATTTTTGCAAACAACATATCTATCATGAGACCAGTATTTAAGCTATATAAAGCACTCTCAAAACTCAATAGCAGAAAAAACAGTCCAATGAGAAAATGGCAAACAACAGGAAGAGATAGTTTTCCCCAAAGAAGATATGCAGATAACAAATAAGCACAGGAAAAGATGTTAAACATCATTAGCCATTAAGAAAATGCAAATTAAAACCACAAGATTTCCCTACACCCCTATCAGACTGGCTAATATAAAAAAAACATTGGCAAGGACATGGAGAAACTGGATCACTCATCCATTGCTAACAGAAATGTAATATAGTGCTAACACATTGGTAAATTGGCGGTTTCTTAAAAACAAACAAACAAAAAAACCAAGGATACAACTGCCGTACAACCCAGGACTGTATTCCTGTGCACTTATCCAGAAGGAACAAAAAGACTCCTCCAGGCTCCAACCTGTAAAGCAGGAGACACTGGTTCAGTCCCTGGGTCGGGCAGATCCCCTGGAGGAGGGAATGGCTACCCACTCCAGTATTCTTGCCTGGAGAATTCTATGGACGGGGGAGCCTGGCGGACTATAGTCTGTGGGGTCCCGAAGAGTCAGACTCGACCGAGTGACTAATACAAACACACACAGGCCCGGACCTACAGATGACTGACCCACACCGGAAGAAAAATAAGTAAAACAGTATCAACAGCAAGAACTTCCAATAGACCCCTTGTGTAGTTCCGACTGTTACGATCATCACGCCCACTTTGTGGATGAGTAAACTGAGACTCAGAGGCCATTGTCAAGGCCACGCAGCTAGTATGCGGCAGGGGCGGCAGAGGCGGTATATGAATCCAATTAAGGCCAGTAAGTGATTCAATCCTCAGATTGTCCGGTGTGGCCCTTTTCACAGGCAAGTACGAACAGTGAAGCCTCGGGCCACATAGCTGGAAAGTCAGGCGACTACTCGGTCTTCTGGGCTAGAGTGCCCTTCCCTCGTTCTTGGGTCCAACTTTTCCTAACTTTCCCGGGTCTCTTTCGCCAAGTCCCAGGGGAGCAGGCACCACCCTTTTCCTCCGGGAGGTGCGCGTAGGGGGGGAGGGCGGGTCCCCGAGCGCAGTCCCCTCCCCAGACCCTCCCCCAGGCTATAAACCCGGAGCCGGGGGCCAGGCGTGGGCAGTCCCCGGCTGGCCCGCTCCGCGGGGCGATCGCACAGATGGCGGCGCTGGCGACAGTGGCCAAGAAGGTGTGGAGCGCGCGGCGGCTGCTGGTGCTGCTGTTCACACCGCTCGTGCTGCTGCCGGTGGTCTTCGCCCTCCCGCCCAAGGTAACGCCGCCTCTCCTGGGGGGTCCCCCCATTCCGCCTCCGCTGGGCAGCCGCGCTGCAGTCAGGACCCTGTCCTCCCCAGCCGGAACACCGCCGAGGTCCCAGTCTAGATTTCACCGGACCCCGTCTCCGCCTTCCCTCGCTTTCCCTGCCTTGCACTGCTGTCAACACAATTCCCCTTTCCCAGCTGCTGCTGCTCCTGGGAGCCCGGGTTCCACTAGCCTTCTGGATCTTGTCATTTCTGCAGGAATGATTTCTCTTTATCGAGCTCTGACTGTGTGCTTGGTGATGTGTTGCACATTTCACCTGATAATCACAAGAAACACTTGATGAATGCCAAGCTGTGTGATCTGGGGCTTAACCTCTCTGAACTTCAGCTTATTCATTTGTAAACACGGGGGAAATGATCGTACGGATCCATTGGACAGTGGTGAATATTAAAAAGAGGCAATATGTTAATCTCTTTGAACTGAGCCTGGTACCCAGTAAGTGCCGAAGACTGCACTGGCTGGTCTTTATTCAATGCCTTATATGATGGAGACAGCCAAGATTTAATAAATGCTTATTGGGAGCAAGTGTGAAGTGAAAGTTGCACAGCCGTGTCCGACTCGGCGACCCTGTGGACTGTAGCCCACCAACCTCCTCTGTCTATGAAATTCTCCAGGCAAGAATCCTGGAGTGGGTTGCCATGCCCTCCTCCAGGGGATCTTCCCGACCCAGGGATCGAACCCACATTTCCTGCAGGGCAGGCAGATTCTTTACCATCTGAGCCACCAGGGGCAAGGTGCAGCGCTAAACTTTGCCTACGTGCAGCATCTGACTTAGTCCAGACTGAAAATGCCCCTCCAAGTGCGGAGGGTTATTTGCTTTATTTTCCAGAGGAGAAAAGTGAGGCTGGGAGAGAAGTGTCTTGCTCACAGTACAGGCAGCTGAGTGGGATCAATCCCTGGCTTATCAGAATCCAAAACCTAGGTTGTTTCTAGACTCTCAAAGAAAGTAACCTGTAGAAGATCAAAGTCTGCAGATTGAGGTCAGGAGTGTCACGACAAAATTCGTCACCAGTGGGAGAAGGAGATGGTATCGCAGGTCCCCCAGTGGGTCCCTCACCTGTGCCCAGCATATTCGGGGCATCAAGGTTAGGTGTGAGGCTCGTTAGACAAGGCTTCTACCTCTAGGAAGTTGTTTCACTGTCCCTCAATGAGATATTGTTCAGTTGCTAAGTCATATCCAACTCTTTGCAACCCCATGGACTGCAGCACACCAGGCTCGCCTTCTCCTTCACTGTCTCCCTGAGTTTGCTCAAACTCATGTCCATTGAGTTGGTGATACCATCCAACAATAAGATAGTTATTCATTAATTGCCATCAGTGAAACATTAAATGTTCATAAAAATAAAGTAGAGAGTATAATTTAATGAGACCAGGGGAGCGGGGAGAAGTGTTCAGAGAGGGCTGCCTAGAGGAAGGGGTGAGGAAGTGATACTAAGAAGATGGTGTCGAAAGATCCAGGACCAATTCTTCAGTGTGGAATTATCCTAGCAATTAGACTTTCTTGACATGCAAGAGAAAACCAATAAATGCTGGTGTAAGGATTAGGCTCCTTATTTAAAAGCCGTCCCATCCCTGGCCACTTGCTGACTTCAGGACCTTGGACCAATCTCCTTTCCTCTTTGGGTCTCCTTTTCCTTGTCTATAAGGTGGAAGATTGCCATGCTAGCTTCCGACACTTGATATGAGGGTCTGAGCGAAGATGTTGCCTCACTTTGTGAAGGCATCACCCTCTGCAGAGGGTTCTGAAAGCTCCTCTCTGCTCTGTTCTCTAGCAAGATTTGTGAACCCAGGGGCAGGTCCAAGTGTTATGAGGCCAGAGACTTGTACCAATTGAAGGGCTTTCTTTAAGAAAAAGCATACAGATTTACAAGTACAGAATTCAGTACCCGGCTTGGGAGTGAGTGGCTCTGAACCTTTAAAAACTTCATTAGCTTCACAGTGAACCCACTTCCATATGATCCCTAGCGTGGATGGGTAACAGCACATGTCTGATCAATAAGGTGTTTCACTGAGTGCTTCACTCTTCTTATGTGCCAGGCACTGTGCTGAGTTCTCAGGTGTTGTCCTATGTAATATCCACATCACCAGGAAGTCAACTGCTATTAGCAAGGAACAGGTGAAGAAATGGAAGCTCAGCAAGGTTAGGTGACTTGTCCAAGGTCACACAGCCTGTACAAAGCCAGAATGCATTGTCTGTGTCTGACCACCTCACTTTATACTCTTTCTTTAGTGCTAATTGAGTGAGAACCTCTCCTGGTTCCCTCCAGATCCCCAGTGGGGACTCTCTGTGTGGCCCTAGATTTCACTGCCTTTTAAACTGGCTAGTAAATCAGGGCCTCCTCCCAGGTGGCAGCTCTGGCTTCTTGGGAGATCTTAGCCTCCCTCAAATCTCTATGAGCACACTCAAAGCCCCTTCTTCCTCCATGTTATATGTATCACATTGTATTATTATCATATTCTTGGATGTTAATAACTGACATGTTTCTTAATCTAATGTACAAGGTGAATAAAAGCATCCTTAGAGAATAGTGAACAAAGAAATTTGTGGTTTTTGTTGGCCTATGCTGCTACTGCTGCTGCTAAGTCGCTTCAATCGTGTCCGACTCTGTGCGACCCCATAGACGGCAGCCCACCAGGCTCCACCGTCCCTGGGATTCTCCAGGCAAGAATACTGGAGTGGGTTGCCATTTCCTTCTCCAACGCATAAAAGGGAAAAGTGAAAGTGAAGTCGCTCAGTTGTGTCCGACTCCTAGCGACCCCATGGGTCTGCAGCCTACCAGGCTCCTCCACCCATGGGATTTTCCAGGCAAGAGTACTGGAGTGGGGTGCCATTGCCTTCTCCAGTTGGTCTATGACATACACGCAAAGCAAACAGAGTGGATATGCTATGCACACATAGTTTCAAGGCAATTCCTGTGATCTTAACCAGTTTAATCCTGTGATAACCTCTCCAGACAACGGCTGGCAGTCTAAAAAAGTGTGCTTTCTGTGCAAATGAAGCTTCAAGGCAAGTGTGCTCAGTGTCCACCCTCACCCCTAACATCAGGCTGCTGCTTCTAAGCCTCTCTCACCTATAAATTCTGGAACCACCAATGCCAGTTAGAGGGTTCATATCCCAAAAACTTTTGCAAAATTGTTGATATCAGGGAAGAAGTTTGAGATCCTTGGCATTGGTCATTTGCCCCTCACTGGGTCCTGCTTTTCCAGCTTGATAAGATCTCCAGCATCGCTGCTCTGATGTTCCAGAAGTCTGTATGATCGTAAGGGTTGGTTATCATGCACCTGTCCCCTGGTGACTGGTCAGGGAGGCTGCAGAGAGGCTGGGGTTAATCTGAAGGGTAGAGCCAGGGACTGGGGGCGGGGGATGGGAACAATTCTTACATTATGTCCTCCTGGCTTGGAACCCTGTCAGCAGGGGTGAAAAGGAGTGGGATGCCCTTCTGGAATGCAGTGGCTGCAATTTCCAGGGCCACGGAGATCATGGCTCTTACCCCAAAGAGTGCCAGAGACTGAGGAAGTCAGGATGCTGCCAGAGGTACTGTGCCTCACAGTTTTCTAAGAATGGCCATCCTGGGAGGTGAGTGTTAGAGGACTGGCCTTGGGCGGCTAGGGGAGACAGAGGAGAGTATTAAATCAAGCTTGCAAATAAGCACCAGCCCCATGTATTTACAGAGAATCTCACCTCCTTTCCTAACTTATTAAAAGCAAATCTTGCTGGACTGACCATCTGGCCATCAAGAGCACTTCCAGTGGGTACTCACAGGTGGCTCTTTCTAAGGATGCTTTGAGGAGGAGGCATGTAGGGGTGGGGGGACTCTGGGCAGGGCCTCCTCCCAGGCGGCAGGTCTGGCTTCCTGGGAGATCTTTTGTTGTTGTTCAGTCACTCAGCCATGTCCGACTCTTTGCGACCCCATGGACTGCAGCACGCCAGGCCTCCCTATCCATCACCAACTCCCAGAGCTTGCTCAAACTCATGTCCATTGAGTCATTGATGCCATCCAACCATCTCATCCTCTGTGGTCCCCTTCTCCTCCTGCCTTCAATCTTTCCCATCATCAGGGTCTTTCTAATGAGTTGGCACTTTGCATCAGGTGGCAAAACTATTGGAGCTTCAGTTTTAGCATCAGTACTTCCAAAGAATATTCAGGGTTGATTTTCTTTAGGATTGACTGGTTTGATCTCCTTGCAGTACAAGGGACTCTCAAGAGTCTTCTCCAACACCACAGTTCAAAAGCATCAATTCTTTGGTGCTCAGCCTTCTTTCTGGTCCAACTCTCACATCCATACGTGACTACTGGAAAAACCATAGCTTTATGACTAGACAGACCTTTGTGGGCAAAATAATCTGACTTTGCTGATCTTAGCCTCCCTCAAGTCTCTATATCAGCACACTCAAAGCCCCCCTCCTGTTATATGCATATATTTGTCATGTCATATTATTGCCATATTCTTGGATGTTAATGACTAGCACGTTTCTTAATGTAACACACAACGGGAATAAAAGCATCTGGGCAGGACTGCTCCAGAGTGTGGTGCAGGTTGTGCGGTGCACAGGGAAAAGTGAGGAGGCAAAATGAGACTGAATCCACCTGCACTCCACCTGCCGAACCTGGCATCCCGGTGCAGTGCCGGGTCCACCTGAGGAAGAGCCCCTTCCCCAGTTTGCACGAAGGCGTGGTCTGGCTTGCAGCAGTCTTGTTCTGGGTGGGTAGTTACACCTATGAAGTCAGAGGCCCACTTTTCTGCATTCACCTAATCCTTGAGTGGGGGACGTTCAGGTGGACGACCAAGAAAATGGGCCTTTCTTTCCCAGTTTTGAGGCTTTGGAATCAGAACTGGATTCTCATTCCACATCCCTGCTCTGTGACCTTAGGCAAGTCGTTTGACTTCTCTGGGCCTCAGTCTCTTCAGTGATAACACGCCCATATCACCTTCCTCCCTGGTTATTCTTTGGGCGTAGTGAAATCATATGTTGTACTGGCATCATAACCTCTTACTTTTTCATTCAGCCCTCGAGGTATGTTTTAACTCTCCTGTTTTGCAGATGAGGAAGCTGAGACTCAGAAGTAAGAGGATGAAAAGAGTATGGGCCTTGGAGTTGGGAAGACTTGGGTTTGGGTCTTGGCTGTCAAACTGTAAGACAAGGGGCTTGGGTGGGAGACGTCCCACTTCTGAGCCTCGTTTTCCTCACTTGTGAAGTGGGGAGGTCTCACAGGCCCCCAAAGGGCTACTGTGAGGTTTAATTCAGTTAGGATACAGAAATTGTCCTGTGCTGTGTCAAACAGGGTGGGTGTTGCTAACAATTATAATTGCTAAGTGTTTTCCTCATCTGCCCCACACTGTTTTACATGCCTTTCACATTTTAGTTCACTACATTTCATTTAATCTCTGAAGCCTACCTTCTAGATAAGGGGTGAAGGGAAGTAGACATCAAGCTCCCGTATATCTATTCAGATTATAGTAAGCCCTCAAGAAAGGATAAGAACACCTCATACTTATTGATTACTTACTGGAAGCTGGCCGCCTCTCTCCCTCTGTGCCAGCCACCCTGGCCTTCTTGGTGTTCCTTAAATATCCCAAGATTGCTCTCACCCCAGGGCCTTTACCAGCTTCACAGGTGGCACAGTGGTAAAGAATCCACCTGCCAATGAAGGAGACCCAAGAGACTCAGGTTCGATCCCTGGGTCAGGAAGATCCCCTGGAGGAGGTCATGGGAACCCACTCCAGTATTCTTTCCTGGAAAATCCCATAGACAGAGGTGCCTGGCAGGCTACAGTCCATAGGGTCACAAAGAGTCAGACACGACTGAGCAGCTAAACACGTGCACACCTGCCTGCAGGCCCTTTGCATTTACTGTTCCTTCCGTTATGAACTGCTCTCCCCCCAGATGTCTGCAAGCCTTGCTCCCACACTTCATTCATCTTAGTTCGAAGATGAACCTCCTCAAAGGCCTTCCCTGGCCACCCTATCTAACATAGAAAATAAAAATTCCTTTATACTCTCTTCCTTGACTTATTTTGCTTCATGGTCTTCTTCACTATCTGGCAATGTATTATGTATTTAAGGAACGGGCAAGTCAGAGTAAGTAGGCTTAGAGTTGGCTAGTTCAAATAATTCCAGTGGGCTCTGGGACAGACAGCTTCTCCCTAGTTGTCTGGTCCCTGGCCCTGGGTGATTAGGGCAGGCAGATAGCAGCCTGTAGTGAGCGAGTCCGAGAAAGGAGATGGTTGGGGGTGTGTGCTTGAGATTGTCTGGTTTACATTTGAAAAGCCGACACATAGGTGAGTTGTTTACTATCTCTAGGAATGAGCTAGCCCTGGGAGGGGCAGACCCTCCTGGGTTAGCAAGGTCCCAAGATGCCAGAGCATCACATTCAGAAACTGGAAAACATGGTTGTTACAATCTCCCATACTCTTCTCTTCTCTCACTGTGGTCCAGCCTTATAGGCCTTCCTTTGGTTCTTTAAACCTGCCAAACTTGTTCCTGCCTCAGGACCTTTGCACTTGTTCTTGCTGCCTGGGATGCTCTTGCCCCTGATCTTCCACAGGTGGATCTATCTGGTCATTCAGGTCTTAGCTCCAAAGGCACCTCCTCCAAGAAGGCCTCCTTGATTACCTCTTCTCAATAACACTTGCCCTCCTCGCTGTACAAAACACTCTCTAAAACAGCGTCCTGTTTTATTTCCTTCATAGCATTCATTCCAACCTGAAATGTTCATTATTTGTTCACTGCCTGCCTCCTCCACAAGGCTGTGAGTGATGGAAGGGCAAGGCCTGTGTCTGTCTTGTTCCCTCAGCATCCCCAGTGCCTAGGACAGAGTCTGACACATAGTAGGTACTCAGTAAACAAGCCAGTGAATGAATTTGCATTTGAGCCAGGTATCTCTGATTTCTGAACACAGGCACTTGCTAAACCCCTGCTGCTGCTGCTAAGTCGCTTCAGTCGTGTCCGACTCTGCGCGACCCCATAGACGTCAGCCCACCAGGCTCCCCCGTCCCCGGGATTCTCCAGGCAAGAATACTGGAGTGGGTTGCCGTTTCCTTCTCCAACGCATGAAAGTGAAAAGTAAAAGTGAAGTCGCTCAGTCGTGTCCGACTCCTAGCGACCCCATGGACTGCAGCCTACCAGGCTCCTCCGTCCATGGGATTCTCCAGGCAAGAGTACTGGAGTGGGTTGCCATTGCCTTCTCCCTAGACTGCTACTAATTTGTAGAAGATCTGAGCTGAAATCAGTGTTTCCAGCCCTTTCCTTTTTCAACGGGGAAAACTGAGGCCCAGAGGGCACATGGAAGGACCTTCCCGCCCCTCCCAGCCAGGTGGTCCCAGAACCCTCATCCGTGTCCCCTCCATGCTTTCCCACCAGGTTTGACCCGTTGCCCACACAGACCCCTTGGCCTTGGAACCGCTCCTCTGAGGCCCAGCCAACTTTCCACTTTCCTGGAGATCCTGCCAGGTGTGTAAACAGACTGACATAATTCCTGATGAGGCGGTGGGGAGCAAGATCGTGTTTCCTGACCTAACTCAGCTGGGCAGTGCCCTCTGGACTGATGAGCAGGATTGTGTGACACTGCCCCCTCCCCCAGACCTTGAAGACGCAAAGTGAGCACCCTAGCTAGACCAGAGCTGAAACAAATGACACAGGTGTGCCCCAATGGCTCTCTCCAGCTGAGATGCACCAGGGATGAGACAGATGCACAAGGCCATGCCATCTCTGGCAAGCCTCAATTTCCTCATCTGATAAGTGGGCATAATGACACCCACCTTCTCGGAAGACTTGACAGTGCCTGATGCAACATAGGTACTTGGTAAAGAATTGTGGCTATTGCTATTATCTGCAAAATAGGGGTACTAGGTGCTTGACACTATCTACTTGTTCATGAAATTCACAAGGGGAGGGGCAGCCAATGGGAAGGAGCCTGTGCTGGGGGTGAGGGGAGTCAGGAGGACTGATACACAGGACAGAACAGTGATGCCCAGCTCAATAAAGACATTGGGAAAAGGCTGGCGAGGCCAGCATGCCCCTGCTGGCAGCCCAGTGGCTGCCCTGCCCAGTTCCTTTTCCTTTCCTCCTGCGAGGCCCTCTCTTGGTCTGGACTGGAGAGAGGGATTTGATTTCAGCCGTGTTAAGCTCTCCAGCAGGGATGTGCCAGCCCCTGGGAGGCTCAGGATGTGAATTCAAGGTTGCTGATGTCCCAGGCCACATGCCTTATTTATGCCCTCTCCTCTGTCCCCCAGGAGGCCCCTTGAGAGCCAACACCTCTCTAGCATTTATGAAGTGCCAGGCATGGTTCAATGCACTTGAGATAGGATTGCTAGCTTGTTTATGCTCACCATGGCTCTGTGGCACAGGTGCTATTATTGTCTACATTCACAGATGGGGAAACTGAGTCACAGAATTGTTCAGTCACTTGCCCCAGCTCCCGTGGTTTGGAAGTGGCACAGCTGGGATTCTGACCGGCATTCTAGCTCCAGAGTCTGTGCTTTTAGCCACTGTGTGACACAAGGGGGATGGACCCATTTTACAGACGAAAAGCCTGAGGCTCAAAGAGATGAAGACACTTGCCTAGCACCTCACAGTCACTGAATGAGTAGTCAGGCTGCCATTTGAGCCTACGTCTGCCTAATCAAAAGCCCACATTCCTTCATGGTTCAGTGGAGGCAAGGGGGAAAGGGGCAAGGCGTACATTAAGGAAGGCTTCCCAGTGGAGAGACCTGTTGTTCTAACACTGGAGTGGGAGTTTGGAGGTTTTGGGGTCTTGGGGGCTCTGAAGAGAGGAACTAACATGAATGGTCAGATATGATATGTAGGAGCTTGGGTTTGGGTGCTTCGGTGCAAATTCTGGCTTTTTAATATGCTGTGTGACCTCGGGCCAGTTGTATAATTTCTCTGTGCTCAAATTCCTCATCTGTGAATAGGTATGATAATACATGATGATACTTGTAAAGGGCTCAACAAATGTTGGCTGCCTTCATGAATAAATCACCTCCTGTGTCCTGGGCTCTGGGGAGTCCTTTAAAGCAGAGTTCTCAAGCATTTTGCCCTCCAGGAGACATTCGGCAAGGCCTGAAAACATTTTTGATTGTCACAGCTCGATGGAGGTGCTACCAGCATCTAGGGATGCTACTAAACGCCCTAGAGTGCACAGGATTGCCCCCACAACAAAGAGCTCTCAGGCCTCGAATATCAGTGGTGCCAAGGCTGGGAGCCCTTGCCCAATGCATTTGTTTGGCGTCCTCCCCCAGCAGGCCCGTGAGGCAGGTACCATCAGGTCCCATTTTCTGTCAGAATCACTGAGGCCCAGAGAGGGGAAGGGCTTGCCTGTGGACTCACAGCCTGACTGCAGAAGGCCTCCCAAGGTGGAGGGGATTTGGGAATGCAGGGCCTTCCAGGCAAGACAAAACCCCACTGGCCCGTGAGCCCTGCTCCAGGCTCTGCTGCGTGGAGCGGACAGTCCCCTCTGCCCTCCTGGCTCTCAGCGGGCGGGACCAGCCTCCTTTCCCGTGACCGGGAGGAATAACAAGAGCGGCCCTTGTTCGCTGCCACCCACAGCCCCAGTTGTCCCCTGGATTCCACATGATGGTCCACCTTTCTCGCATGACGAGCCACTTTGCTGGCTGGCCCTCGGCGGCCTGGAGGAGTGCGGGAGAAGGGAGGACACGGCTCCCTGATCCTTTAGGCCATTTTCTGCCTGGTCTCGAGCCCCTTTGGTTTCCTCTGAAAAGGGCTGGGACTCGGCAAAACTTCTCCTGGTGCCTGAGCCAGGCGTTTGACAGCATGGAGTCCGAGAAACACAAGTGTGACCAGTTTCCTGAGACACGAGTCCTGGGAACGGGCTCTGCTGTGCTGACATCTGGGACCAGAATGTGGGGTGTCCAGGCCTGGGGAGGCCAGCAGAGGCCTAATGCACGGCCCTGCCTGCAGCCCAGCTCTGACTTCTTCTTGGGGGAACTGAGATGGTCCTAAGAGGCCCTCCCTACCCCCACTAAACTGCCCACCAATCCGGGATACCTGGCCTCCTTTCCTGCTCCTGATCTGTTTCTTCTATGGGGCCTGGACCTCCTCCAGACCTTGACTTTCCTCCCCTGGACAAAGGGTCTGCCCAGAATCACTGGGCTGATTTGTCCTCCAGAATCACTCTCTGAAGGGGAGGGGGCAACATCGTGAGAGTATGAACTTTAGCACCAGATCTGCTGGACTCCATGCTGGCTCCCCCACTTCCTGGCTATGTGACCGTGGGTAAGTTACTTAGCCTGTCTGTGCCTCAGTTTCCTCCTCTGTGTGAGGACACTAATAGGATCTGCCTCAGAGGGGGATTGTGAATGTTGGTTTTGATACCTAAAATACTCTGGGCCTCTCCTGATCATAAGAGGTACTAGTTAAAGATCTGCTGTTGTTGTTGTTCAGTCACCAAGTCGTGTTCAACTCTTTTGTGACCCCATGGACTGCAGCATGCCAGGCTTCCTAGTCCCTCACCATCTCCCAGAGTTTGCCCAAGTTCATGTCCATTGCATGGGTAATGCCATCCAACCATCTCATCCTCTGTCATCCCCTTCTCCTCCTGCCTTCAATGTTTCCCAGCATCAGGGTGTTTTCCAATGAGTCAGCTGTTCACATCAGGTGTAATAGTAGTAATAGTAGTATTGTTATTTGCCTTACAAATGAGCCTGTGGATCTAGGGGTCTGGAAGTACTTTACAGGGGATGAGACTTGCTTCTGTATCCTCTTGGCTTCTTCCCTTTACTCTCTGTGTAGGTTCTTGGGTTCTCTCAGCCTCCAATTCCTCCACTATAAAATGAGGGAAAGCTGATCTCCTAGGAGCTTCTGGAATTTTAAATGAGATAGTGCTTATTCAGAAAAAAAATCCCAGTGAAAGTTCCCTTGCCATTCTAACTCTGAAGCCCAGGGCCCCAGAGGCCTAAGAAGTGAAGGACCGTGGGCAGCAGAGGGTCATTGTCAAGAGGGGCTTGTGAAGTTCACAGCTCAGGCCTCAGCAGCAGAGGTCAGCTTTCCCATCATCCCCTGCATTGACTCTCACGATGCCTGGACCAGAGTGAAGGTGGGACGATGGTAGATGGTGGAAACTTAACGATGTCAGGGGCAGGGAAGACCTCAGTGCCCGAGAGAAGTCAGGCTAAGCGGTGGACCCATAGCTGACCCAGGATGGATCCCTGCCAAGAACTTGCTCTGGGCGGGGGCGGGGGGCAGGCAAAACAAGGCACTTCCCCTGCCATCCTTGGTCTCCCCATCTGTCTCGTGCATCCACTCGCTTCATGGGGCCACGTTGAGGAGCCAGGGAAACCAAGCACTTTGTAAAGAGTGAAATAAGTACCTGCAAATAGTAAGGTACAAATAAAGGTCCTTCCCGTCTGGTTAACCAGTGTATCCCCAGCGCTTGGCAAACAAGGTGCTTAATAAATATGTGTAGAATGAATATGAAATCAATGCAAATATTTCTTTAGTGTTTCCTGTGTGCCAGGCACTGTCCACGAGTGACCCTTACATTTAGTTTAAAAGTATTAATTGAGCACCTACTATATATCAGCTACTATTCTAGGAGAACATGGCAATGAACCAAATAGTCACAAATCCTTTTACTTATGGAGCTGACATTCTAGAGGGGTAGATATTAAAAAAAAAAAAAAAAACAGATAAATAGGTAAGATCTACGTATGTTTGTGTGTGTGTGTTAGTTGGACGGTCGTATCTGACTCTTTGTGACCCCATGGACTGTAGCCTGCCAGGCTCCTCTGTCCATGGGATTCTCCAGACAAGAATACTGGAGTGGGTTGCCATGCCCTTCTCCAAGGTAAGATCTATAGTATGTCAAGTGATGATCAATACTATGGAGAATAAAATCAGAAAAGGGAGGGAGCCAGGAATGGGGGTAAGTGCAATTTTAGAGTCAGGAAGATTATGAAAAGAGAACATTAGGAGATGACATTGGAGCCAAGAGTTGAAGGAGGTGAAGGAAAGAGCCCTCAGTGCATATAAAGGAAGAGCATTCCAGGTGAAAGTGAAAGTGAAGTCGCTCAGTTGTGTCCGACTCTTTGCAACCCCATGGACTGTAGTCTACCATGCTCCTCTGTCCATGGGGTTTTCCAGGCAAGAATACTGGAGTGAGGTGCCATTGCCTTCTCCAGGGGATCTTCCTGACCCAGGGATCGAACCCAGGTCTCCCGCATTGTAGGCAGATGCTTTACCACCTGAGCCACCAGAGAAGTCCTGGTGAGGAGACATTCCAGGTGAGGAGACAGTAAGCGCAAAGATCCCGAGGTGGGAGCATGGGGTGTTCAAGAAATAGCAAATGGTCTTCCTGGGTCCTCATGACACCCTTCCAGGAGCCTGACCACTGACCCCTTGATCACAGAGAAACTCAGGTGAAGAGCTTAGGAGGCATTTAAAGGCAGATCCCACCATAATGCCTTCAGGCCAGATTTCATTTCAGCCCGAGAGAGGCCTCCTGTTAAGAGAGGCCTCCGAAGGTGTGGGATAGCTGCCAGGAGCAGGGGGAGGTGGAGAAGCCCTGGGGGGCCTTAGACACACCCACCACCCGTGTTGGGGACTGAAGAGCCCTTTGGACACATGGAAGACTGAGGCCCACAGAGAGGAAGACGCTGCCCGAGGTCACACAGTCACTTGGCCTCTTTTGGAAGAACTTATTCCAAAAGTTCTCAGTCCTCTGGCTGAGTCAGGCCGCTGGGAGAGTTTTTTGGAAGGGCTCCTCCCTATAAAATGGAGAAAAACTGATCTCCTAGGAGTTGCTGGGATTTTAAATGAGATAGTGCTTATGCAAAGGAAAATCCCAGTGAAAGTTCCCTTGCCATTCTTATTCTAACCCCGAAGCCCATAGCCCCTGAGCCCTAAGAAGTGAGGGACCGTGGGCAGCAGAGGGTCACTGGGCAGCTGCCACCCCGCCCCCACCCGCCTGTCTGGCTTATGAATGATTAGTGAGGCTTGGGGGGCAGTGGGGTGTGAGCTGCCCCTTGAACACTTTTAATGAATGGTTCTAAGAACCTGAACTTGTGACGTCTGCTAATAAGTCCAGGGGTCTAACACAGTCCATTCAAGTGGAAGGAGCAGAAGGATGGGGTGGCTAGCCTTGGAGGTCTTCTGGGGCAAGTCTCTCCCTCCCATTTCTCCTCTTTCCCCGTTGACTCTTAGGCCCAAATGGACACAGGGGGCTTCTAACTGCTGTCTCAGATTGTTTTGGGGCTGAGGAGAGGTTAGGAGGGAGCCTTGGCTGGAAATCAGAGACCAGGACTTCTGGGCTGTCTTACGTATTTCTCTCTGAGTCACCCTGAGCCGGTTTCAGGCTTAACCCTCCAGGCCTCCGTCTCCTCCTCCAGAAGGTAGATACTCTAAGATAAGCCAGGCTTATCCTCAGAACTGAATAGACCCAGAAAGGATGTGAAAGGACCTTTGAGGTGCTTTTCTGTTGAATATCTGTCCTTCCGTTTTCCTTCATAGAACCTACCAGAATGTGAGAGGAGCAACATTCATGTTAAATTTCAAAGGCTTAACCCAACTCACTGCACAAGTGAATCAATAAATGCTGACTGTTACCATCACTACAGTAATTCTCTTCTCTGAGCCCAGGACCGGGGCCCTGGCCTCAGACCACCATGCTGAAATCATGCTCTGCCCCTTGCTAGAGACGTACACGTGGGTGAAGAGGTTGCTGAACCTCTCTGTGCCTCCAATTTCTCCTTTCTAAACAGAGCCGTGAGACGAGCAGGTGAGCTCATGCATGTCAAGGGTGAGGCTTGGTGCCAGTCACAGTGAGCCCTCAATGAACGGGAGCTTTATTATTGTCACCTGCCACTCGCAACTGAGGCAGTGTGAACTTGGGCCAGTCGCTCAAGCTCTCTGAGCCACACGTAATCCGGGGACAGCGGTCATAATGCCTCATGGGGCTGTGGGTAGGTTCAATGAAGGAGTCCATGGCACCATGCCTGGCACATCTTAAGTGCTCAGTGCAGGCAGCCGTCTCAAATAAGAGTGCTGGTGCTCTGAGGTCACAGGGACAGCTGTTCAGGAGACTGCGGGGAGAGATGCTGCCAGCGTGGCAGGGCTTCCAAAGATGCTACGTCCATCCGTGTTCCCTTTGACTTCCTGTCCAGCTCTGTGAGGATGGTGAACAAGCACCCTGATTTATAGATGGGGATGTGGAGGCTCAGAAAGGCCACTGATCAGCCCAAAGGTCAAAGCTTGTAGGTGGTGAACCAGGATTTGCATCTGGGAGTCTGGGACTCCTTTGGGCCTTGTTACCCTGAGCCCCAGCTGCCTTACGTAACTCCCTCTTTTCAAGTGGAGGCTCATGCCTCTTGGCCTCAGCAGAGAGAGTTTCTCTTGGATTGTCTCTTGTCTCGCTGGGTCCTTTGCCTGAGTCTGCTGTCTGTGCGCCAAACTCCCATCCTTTTGGGGTCAATATCTACCCAGCATCATTGCCTTCATCCTCACGTGAAGTGCAGACTGGAAGTGCCTTAGGGGTCTTTGAGATGAAACCTCTAATATAAGGAGGGCAAGAAATGGGCAGAAATAACAGATTCTGTCAGTAGGAGGTAACGTTTTATAACTTAATCTGCCGTGCACTTCTCCCAGCACTCAACCTACATTCCCTGCATTTAATCCTCGTAACTAACTCTGTGAGGTTGAAATTCTCATCGTCATTATCATCATCCCCATTTTACAGATGAGGAAACCGAGGCACGACAAGTCACTTGTTCTAGGAAGCAATAGAGCCAGGATTTGAACCCAGGCCCTCTACCACTGGATGCCAGGCTTGCAACTCAAGTTCCTCTGCTTCTTGACATCGGGCTCTGATTTCAGCCCCTCACCTCCTAACTCCCTGTCCACTGTTCTTTCTGTTGATCCCAATGGCTCCTGCTTCTCAGGGGCTGGTCATTTTCTAGGTGCTGTGTGATTCCTGTGTTATCTATGACCAAACTGAGGTCCGAACCTGCCCAAGGTCACTCACACCAGCCGTGGGTG
Organism: Giraffa tippelskirchi; assembly: GCF_054371585.1. NCBI lineage: Eukaryota > Metazoa > Chordata > Mammalia > Artiodactyla > Giraffidae > Giraffa > Giraffa tippelskirchi. The sequence goes on along the minus strand of NC_137287.1, from coordinate 116,443,030 downwards.
CCTGAGCTGATATTTCAAGCCCCAAGTGGCCTCGGGTTTTGACCACTGTGGAGGCCCAGCCTTGGGCTGGAGGGGATACTGAGAGATTGAAGGCATGGCTCTGGACTTTCTAGAGTTCAGGGCTTCCCACAGCCCTGGCCCTGGATGTTCCTGGGGAATGGGCCTCTAGTAGGCAGGGGGAAGGCACCCCTGTGCGCTCCTGGGCCTGATCCTGCTCCCCGAAGGGCCTGGCATGGAGCCTCGGTCACAGCCCAGCGCCTTGACAAAAACGCAACCCAGCAGGAAGATGGACGCGGAGGGAGGGAGGGAGCGGGGGGGTGGACACAGTTTCCGAACAGCTCCCGCCCCGGACTCAGAGTGCTCTTTCTTTCTTTTCCTGAGTGAGGGGGGCAGGCTTGGGGGCAATGGGGGCCAAGTTGCCTTGTGTCTGCCTGGAAATCATTCCCCCAGCTCAAAAATTAACTGCCTGACATGGCACTTTCTTCTCTTCTCCGCTGTCACCTCTGCGTGTTTTGCCTGCAGACTTTAATCCCCGTGCTTATGGACCAGCTGAGCCTGAGAAGCTGGGATTTCTTCAGTGGGCGGATTACAAGGCTTTCTGTCAGAAATGTCTGGGTCAGGCTGGCATGAATCGGGCTGGTGAGGGACTATGAGGACCCCCCGCCCCCGGCCCTGGCCCAGTTGTTGCTGCCAGCCAGGGCCAGGACTAGGGGCAGGCAGGTGAAGCACCCAGGGAACAAAGTTTAAGGAGGGACTCACAGTCAGGGTCATGTACCCGCCTCCCCCTCATCCCAGCCCAGCTCCCAAGTTCTCCTGCCTGATAGACCTCAGGGTACAATGATCTTTCCATGAAACGGGGTAAAACAAGTCCTTAGATCTGCCTCGCTGTGTGACCTGAGGCGAGACACTGTCCTTCTCTGGGCAGTCATTGTACTAAGGGTTAAATTAGACCAGGGTTTCTCAGCCTCAGCAATGGTGACTTTGCTCCTATTGGAAACAAGTAATTTTCTGTTGTGGGGGGCTGTCCTTGGCACTGCAGGGTGTTTAACAGTATCCTTTGCCCCTGCCCACTAGATGCCACTGGCATCATCCCCTCCAGTCACCCAAAAATGTTCCCTTTGTCCCCTGGAGGTCAGAGTCATCCCCTATTGAGAACCACTGGATTAAGTAATCTCAAGTTCATTCTAGCTCGGATATTTTAGGATTTATTTAAAGATTGAAGAATAGTTTATCTGAAGCTCAGCTTTAAGAAATTAGGGCTTCCCTTGTGGCTCAGCTGGTAAAGAATCTGCCTGCAATGCAGGAGACCTGGGTTCCATCCCTGGGTTGGGAAGATCCCCTGGAGAAGGGAACAGCAACCCACTCTAGTATTCTTGCCTGGAGAATCCCATGGACTGTATAGTCCATGGGGTCGCAAAGAGTCGGACACAACTGAGCAATTTTCACTTTCACTTTAAGAAATTAAACTTGTATTATTATTTTTTAAATAATTTTATTTATTTTTGGCTCTGCTGGGTCTTCGTTGCTGCACAGGCTTTTCTCTAGTTGCGGCAAGTGAGGGCTGCTCTCCAGCTGCAGTGCATGGGCTTCTCATTGTGGTGGCTTCTCTTGTTATGGAACAGGGGCTCCAGGACACCCAGGCTTAAGTAGCTGCGACACGTGGGCTCCATAGCTGCGGCTCCCAGGCTCTAGAGCACAGGCTCAATAGTTGTGGTGCGCAGGCTTACTTGCTCCACAGCATGTGGGATCTTCCTGATCAAGGATCGAACCTGTGTCTCCTATACTGGCAGGTGGATTCTTTACCACCGAGCCACCAGGGAAACCCCTACACTTGTATTATTATTGCACTGTAACAATAGCTCATTGAGCATTCCCATGTCAGTGGTCATTTCATATGAAATAAATCACCCTCCAAGGTAGAGATTGTTATTACATGCCTGTAACACACAAGGAAACTGAGAGTGAGGGCAGTTAAATAACTAGATCACACAGCTAGAGTGTGGAAGGATTGCGTTTAGTGTTCAGGCCTGTCTGACTCCAAAGCCAATACTATTTCTGTGCGTGCGTGCATGCTAAGTCACTTCAGTTGTATCCTACTCCGTGACCCCAGGCTCCTCTGTCCATGGGATTCTCCAGGCAAGAATACTGGAATGGGTTGCCATGCCCTCCTCCAGGGGATCTTCCCGACCCAGGGATTGAACCCGTGTCTCCTACTCTCCTGCATTGGCAGGCTGGTTCTTCACCACTAGTACCACCTGGGAAACCCAGTACTATTTCTACTGTGCGTGTTTATTGTAGGAAGATTAGAAAAGACAGACAAGCAAGAGGAGATCTAGTACTTTCTGATGACAAAATTACTACGTTGGTGGAGTCCAGACTTTTCTATTCCGTTCACCTTTCTGAGGCAGTCTGAAAAAAGTAACAAAAAGCAACAAAGGAAGAAGAAAATGCCATATCTGATAAAAGAAGGGCAGACCACAATCCCACCCTGTTTGTGAAGAGGAGCTGACAATGATTGTGGGATTTGGACCAAAGTGCAAAAGGGAACCCAGAGTGACATGTGCTTCTGCAGCTCCTGAGCAGGAGGCAGAAGTCTCCAGAAGGATTTTTCAATTCTATGAGCCCTTCTTAATCCTGGCAAAGCCTGAAGCATGCACGGGGAAGGAAGAGTCACTGAGATGTATGTGACAGTTCAGAGCTCAGATGAACTGGATGAAGAGACTTGAAGACCCTTGGCAAGAAGTAGGATGTTAAAGTGGCAGGTGAGAGAAAGGATAGGTAACAATCAGCCGTGTGGTTGTAAGGGTTCTAATTTTCTCTCTCAGTGAGTCAGACTTACTCAATGAGACACTGAAGAACTGTGATATTCTTAGGTCTTTATACTTAATCTCCACTCTAAGTCTATTGCTTAGAGTAGAGATATTAATATATTTCCGGGCAGCGCTGGTGGCAAAGGGTCTAAGATAATCCACAAGGTTACCTGCCCGCCCCAGCTTCCTGCCAGCCCCTGTCCACACACTTTCCTTTAACAAAGACCTGTGGTAAGCAGCCAGCATGGGACCTACAAAAAGGTTGTGTGAGAACTAAGAGGAAAGAGAACATCAAATGAAAAATAAACAAAGAAAAATACTGGAAGAGTTGTGTTATGAAGTAGGAAAAACTACTGAACTGACATTTCTCTGTAAAATACATACAAAAAAATAAAGAAATAATGGCTTTCCTAAAATAAATCTCAAGATAAGAAATAAAAGTTTCAAAGAAGAGAATAAAAAGTAGATGGAGTTGAGAAAAGCAGTGTCGGAAGAGAAATGGAAGTGGGTGACAGAGAAAAGTGAAGCCACATTATTATAAAAGCTCTACAGGAAATAGCAAAATGGAAAATATTAAAACATAATCAAGAACATGTTACACAGGCTAAAGAAGATGGAACAAAATTAAGTGAGAAAGAGTAAGAAAGGATGAAAGAAAAATGATCAATATGGAAGACAAAGGAAATCCAACTTCTGCATAATTGATGTTGCTGAAGAAGAAAAAGAAATCAAACAAATAAAACAGAAAACAATATTGGAATCTTTAATAGTAGAAAATTAATTTACCTCTAATTCTAGAGGATGAATTACTTAAATGACTCTGAAGCCAAATTAATTTAAAACACATGCAAATTTTCTGTCTCCAAGCAAAAAAAATGTATAGAGACTCATCAACTTTGAGTTATATCATGGCAACATGAATTAATTGAGGATTAAATCAAATAATCTTATGGATATCCAGGCAAAAAATTTGATGAGCTGTAAGGGTGAAGAAATCAGGCTGACCTCAAATTTCTGCACAATGAAGTATTTCCTAATTCTCAGAAAAGAGAGTGCAACTTCAGAATTTTATAGATACATTACATATGTATTCAGGTAATGTCTATTTTAAAAAAAACATGTACATATATAGTTGAAATTTGGAAAAATGAAGAAATTTATTCATAATCTCACTGCTAGTCTACCTGTTAAGTACGTATTTCAGAATGCGTTTATGTGCTGTTTTGTCTCATGGGATTCTGTAGGATGTAGGTATTGCACTACTATTATTCCCAGTTTGCAGATGGATGAACTCAGTGACTTGACACAAGAATCCAGTGGCAAAACCACTACACCCAGGCTTCCTGGCCCTCGGACCTGAATCCTCTAGAACGACTCACCCAAAAGAACTTTCTGCAGTGACGGGAATATTCTAGATCTGCTCTGTCCAGAATGGTAGGCACTATTCTCATGTAACTGGAGCACTTGACATGTGGCTTGTGTGACTGAGAACCTAGAATTCTAAAGTTCATTTAATTTTAATGAATTCAAACTTACACAGCCACCAGTGGCCCAGAGTTGGTATATTTGGACAGCCTAGTTCTAGAGGTTTCCTTGGCATTCTTTTCCCTTCTAAAAAACAAATCTGACCACTTTCCATTTCATCCATCCCCCAACCACATGCGCATCAAGTCCTTCCAGATTCTGGCCTCTGAGGTCAATCAGCCTTCATAGTTAGGACCAGCCTTCTGGCTTCTCACCCCTGTCTTCTTAGACTGCAGTCTCCTTCAGGTAGTCCCCCCTGAGGGTTTTAGCTGAGTCACGGCAGCTTCTGCTGGCAGGGTACAGGCTGGGGCTGTGAGCGATGTTTCACCTTGAGCTACGACTCCGTCTACCCTGTGCCATCTCAGCAAATTCCCCTTCCTGAAGCGGAACATCTAGACTGAACAGAGTGGCCAAGGGGCAGACTGCTGACTCTTGAGAAGACCCAGAAAGTGAGCCTGCAAGAGCAGACACCTCCCCCTACCTCTGGACTCCAGAGGTTAAAATTCAAAGGAACAGGGCCTTGGGCTCATGTGACACTAGCCTTTACCCAAACCTGCCCTTGAGGGAATCAAAGGAAGAATCCATTCGGCAGACACGCAGACTGACTGTCCCTGTGGCCAGGTGGCTGGTCTGAGTTCACTGAACAGGGGGCCCAGAGGTGGAGGTGGCTCGGATGTGCTGTGCGCTGGAGTGAAACTGACCCCACTGGACTCCGCTCCCTGATACACTATTTGGACCAGGAACCACGAGATCTGCTCTTGTGCTCCGTGCGGCTTCTCCTGTGACCTCAGTTTCTGTCCCTGTAAAATGAGGGTTTTTAAACAGAACAGGGACTTTTCACAGAGCATCCTGTGATTCCTAGTAATCCATGAACAACTTGAAACTAGATCCGAATTGTGTATGTGTGAGCTCTTTTCTGGGACTTTCCACCCATTAAGACCATTTAAACAAGAGGACATGCATTGTTGACCATGGGTCTGATGCCTTTTGCAGACATGGGTTGTTTTTTTGTGGGTTTTTTTTGCCCATACTTTCCTTTTAATGAGCAAATAATTTAAAATTGTGAAATGTCACATAAAAGCACAATTTCAAGCCTCTCTTAAAAAATCAGAGCTGGCATCCTGGGCCCCATGGCAACAGTCAGGAGCTGAGCAGCAGTTGCTGTTTTCAAGGGGCCTATATTCCCCACTTCACCAGAGTCCCAACTTCTCCCTGTTGCACCCATGACATGAAAGCCCAGTGCCAGCTGTAATTTATCATCAAACTTGGTCATTTTCTCCCCTGTTGAAAGATCAGTTCCCTGTACCCACAGCTCTGTCCGAAGTGCAAATCAGACTCCAGAAAATGAAGTGATTTTTCTTAGGCTAGCCCACTTCGCTCATTAAATTGTCCCTTGCACTTGAGTTTGTGATGCCTGATTTAGAGCATTTAGTCATTCATTTGGGCTTCCCCTATGGCTCAGTAGGTAAAGAATCTGCCTGCAGTGCAGGAGACACAGGAAACGTGGGTTTGATCCCTGGGTTGGGAAGATCCCCTGGAGGAGGAAATGACAACTCACTCCAGTATCCTTGCCTGGGGAATCCCATGGACAGAGGAGCCTGGCGGGCTACAGTCCAAAGAGTTGCAAAGAGTCGGACACAACTGATTGACTAAATACACACACACACAATCATTCATTTAACAAATGTCCACTGAGGACCTGAAGAGAGAGGTGAACAAACACAGACAAGAAGGCTGTTTGTGTGGAGCTTGAGGTCTGGTGGGAAGAGAGCTAATGATAAGTGAATGAATAAATTCTTCAGTCATTGGAAAGTGCTTGACAAGAACGAGGCTGGGTCGTGGGGATCAGAGCATGGACAGTAGCGTGGTCCATGAAGAGGTGACCTTTGAGATGAGGCTGAACAAGGAGGAGTGAGGTAGGCAGAGATCAAGGCTGAACGCCGGGCAGAGGAGACAGCAGATGCAAAGCCCTGGAGGTGGGAACCGGCTTGGCCTGCTGAATTGCTGAGAGCCCACCGCTTAGCGTCTGCAGGCCAGCTCTCTGGTCCTGCCTCCAGGCCCCCTGGGAGACTTTTGCTCTCTGGAAGTCAGCTCTGGCCTAGAGGCCTGCAGGGATGGAGGGGTGGGGGTGAAGGGCAGCACTACTTATTAATTCCTCACCAGATGCCTGGCACCCAGCTGGCAATTCTGAATCCAGTTTGCCCACAGGAAGCTCAGCCCGGGCACAGGAGCTACTTGGGGTCACCTCGGCCTGGCTCCAATTCCTAACCAGCGAGGCAATGAAGCACTGTTGACCCACTCACTGCCCAAGCCCCGTGAGGGCCAACGATCGACTTTGTGATTCCTGACATTTCCCTTGGGTCACCCCCGCTCCCCCTTCCCGCGGCTGACACGTGCTGGATCTGGAGTCATTTCTCCACAAAAGATGGATGTTGACCTCCTGGCAAGAGCACCCAGAGGGAAGAGAAAGTGGGACAGAGCGAGAGAAACAGAGGGAGAGAGAAAAGAGGGGAAAGAGGGAGAGGGAGAATCCAGGCCTAGGACTCAAAGGCCTTTGAAAGGCCACCCATGCAGCCCAGAATTTACCAACACCCCTTCCCATTACGTAATGTGCAGAATTAATAACGTTGCACTAAAGGACTGGCAAGACCTCACCCCTGAAGCAGAAGTGCTCAAATATTTACAGCAGGTTTATTTACAATAATGCCAAACTGGAAACACTCCAGTTTCCGTAAGCAAGAAGATGTACAAAGAGTGGTATATTTATAGAATTGAATACTATGCAGCTATGAAAAAGAGCAAACTGCAAACACACACAACCTCACGGATGAACCACAGGCACTATACTGAGCAGAAAATACAAAAGGACTTTCTGCATCATTCCATTTAAGTGAAGTCCCAGAAGAGGAGAAAACAAGCTATAGTGACAGAAATCATAGCCGTGTTTTGGAGGGGTCCTGAGGACTGACCTGAAAGGGGCTAAGAGGAACTCTCTGAGGGGATGGAAATGTTCTGTAGCTCTTTTTTTGTTTGTTTTTTTGAGCTATAGTTGATTTACAATGTTTTGTAAGTTTCTGGTGTACAGCAAAGTGATTCAATTATATATATATATTCTTTTTCAGGTTCTTTTCCATTATAGTTTATTATAAAATACTGAATATAGTTCCCTGTGCTATATAATAGGTCCTCTATTTTCATATATACTAGTTTTTATCTGCTAATCCCAAACTCCTAATCTATCTTCCCAACCTTTGGTAACCATAAGTTTGTTTTCCATGTCTGTAAGTCTGTTTCTGTTTTGTAAGTTCATTTGTATCATATTTTTAGATTCCACATATAAGTTATATCATATTATATTTGCCTTTCTGACTTATTTCACTTAGTATGGTAATTTCTAGGTCCATACATATTGCTGCTGAGTAGTATTCCATTGTACACATTTACCACATTTCTTTACTAGAAATGTTCTGTATTTTGATTGGGATGGTGGTTGTGTGGGTTCATACATTGTTGAAACACAGACTGTACACTTAGAATAGATGCATTTTATTGTGTATAAACTATAGCTCATAAAGCTAATTTTTTAAAAATCATGTTTGTTTTTCTCTCCAGTTGTTGCTGTAAAAATGTATAGGGGACGTTCTTCCCCTATAACCCACGTGGTCCTGAAGACCATGACATTCCCCATCACTCTTGAGAAGTATTAATAATTAAAATCCTCCAGTTACTTGAATGCACACGCATGATCTATGCATAGAAAGTAGAATGGTCAGTTTTTGCCATGCCCTCCTCCAGGGGATCATCCCAACCCAGGGATCAAACCTACATCTCTTATGTCTCCTACATTGGCAGGCAGGTTCTTTACCACTAGTGCCACCTGGGAGCCTTTGTAATGTTGGTCAGGTTACTTAACCACTATGTGCTTCAGTTTCCTTATTTATAAAATGAAGATAAGCATGGGACCTACTTCATAAGGCTGTTGTGACAATCACAAGTAAACTGAGACCATGCAGGGACAGTAGTTGGAACGGTGTCTGGCCTGTAGTACGTTCTCAGTAAATGTTGGTTCTTAGTAGTCTTACTACGGTGTTGGTGGCGGTTGCTCTCATATGAAGGAGAGCAAGGATGAGAGCTTCCAGTTAGATTATTCTCTGGAAAAGAGAAGACCAAATGGAAGGGTGAGGCTTCTGGAATGGGGAAACTGGGAGGGGACATGATGGTCATTAACAGCGTGTTCTTTGGGGACAGTGGGGACACAGGTGAGAAGTGATGGAGGGACAGAGATGGCAAGGCCAGGCCAGTGAGCTTCAGAGGGGTTCTTTTGATCTAGGAGTTTGAGAAATTCCAGGGATGCTAGAGATCTAGAGGATGTAGGAATTTGGCAAGGGCAGCCGCAGATCATGCAGAGATGTGGAGTGGTATAGAGTGCAAGCTCTGGAGTCAGGCTGCCTTGAGTTCAAATCCTGGCTCTGCCTCAGTAACCTTGGGCAAGATACCTGGTTTACCCTCTTTGCCTCAGTTGTCCCATCAGTAAAATGGATATTAATAATACCTGCCTCCAAGAGGAGCTATGGAACAGAATGAGTTAATGCATGTAAATTACTAGGAAAAGTACCTGGCCAGTTGTAAGCACTTGCTAGCTCTTGTTATACTCGGAGTCCTTTAGATGTTTAAGGGAAAAGAGTTTAAAAATTAGAATTTCTGTTTAGATTTGCAGTTCATGAATTACAACACCACCATGGGACCGAATTACCTGGGTCACAGCTTCACACGCATGACTAAACCAATGTCTTCTATAATCCCCTCTGAAAAATAATAGGGCCTCTCGTTAAATGAATTAATACATGTAAAATGCCTGGAATTTAATAAATGCTCAAAACATGTTGGTGGTTGTCACTATTACCATAATTATTCTTCTGCATAGTGATGTGAGGCAGGATTAAGAAGGCAGTTCTAAATAGAGCTTCTCAGAGCTCAAATTTTCCAGGTGACCTCAACTATTATAATATTCTTTTCTTTTTGCTTCATACCCTTGTCAGGATAACCCAGATAACAGGGTTACTCTGGCCTCACAAAATGGATTGAGAAGTGCTCCTTTTTTCCCTCGGTTCTCTGGAAGGATTTGTATAAGACAGATGTTATTTAGTCCTTAAACGTTTGGTAGAATTATAATCGAAGCCAGCAGGGCTTAGAAGTATTTCTTGTTTTTGTTTTTTTGCAGGGAGGTCTTTAATGATTCATTCCATTTCTTTCAAAGTCAATGACATAGTTTTTCTATTTCTTTCACTAATAATTGAATAAGTTATGTTTTTCATGAAGTTTTTCTATTTCCTCCAATCAAATTTATTGGTATCGAGTGGTTCATACTATCTATTTAGTATCCTTTTGAAGCTGTAAGGTTAGATCATTTCGTGAGGATGGGGATGGAATTGTGCTATGTGCTAAGTCGCTTCAGTCATGTCCGACTCTTTGTGACCCTATGGACTGTAGCCCGCCAGGCTCCTCTGTCCATGGGATTTCCCAGGCAAGAATACTGGAGTGGGTTGCCATTTCCTTCTCCAGGGGATCTTCCTGACCCAGGGATCGAACCTGAAACTCTTCTGTCTCCTGCATTGGCAAGCGGGTTATTTATTCACTAGCGCCACCTGGGAAGCCTGAGAATGAAATTATAGCTCTTATAAGAAGAAAGCATGTTTCTCTATGCCTGGAACCAAAGAAGGGCCAAGTAAGGACATAAGGAGAAGACAGCCATCTATAAGTCACGAACAGAGTTCCCCCCATGACCCAAACCTGCTGACACCTGGGCCTTAGAGCCTCCAGTCTCCAGAACTGTGAAAAATAATTGTCTGCTGCTTAAGCCACCCAGCCTATGGTGTTTGCTTGATTAGACACACATATTTTTCAAACTGAAATACCTATTGGCCTTTCAGATGGTGTATAAAACAGGATAGATGTGGCATGTCTTCCAAAGACAGCAGCAAGCTTTGACAGCAAATAATTGTATATTTTTAAACAATAGATGCATGATGGAGCATGATACCACACATGGGTCGAAGAATGTCAAGTTTGCACCAGAGTGACCTTGACTCCTTGGGAGCTTTCCATGGGTGTCGTTCTGCCTGGAGGCCCACAACAGTGACTGGAGCCTGTGTACTCCCGGCTCACAAGACTCGATGGCTAAATTTTCATGAATTTTGCTAGCTAGTTGTTGAACATAGACACTATTTAAGGTGAAATTTTATGAACTGGCGTTAAATAAAATATATCAAAACAAAGGTAATAGATAGTCAAAGTTCATCACTTCCTAATTGTGTTACTATTTTGTAAGGTCTTGATGTTATTTACATCTACGGTTATTTACCTCTACTGTTATTTACCTCTATATGTGCAGTGGAAATACTGTAGAGTGTTGTGATACTGTCCATCTTTGAGCACTCTGTGCCCAGTGATGCAACTTGGTGGCTTGCAATCAGCCGTGTGAAGGTATTGACACATAGAAATCAGTAAACACTACAAATTAAGGCTTGGCTTATTGTTTGGGTGCTTGTCTAGTCTCAAGGCAATGGGAAAACTTAGTAATGCAGATCACACTCAAAACGTGTAGTCTATAGCTGTGACATTGTGAGTAGCACAAAAAATGAGGAACTCTTCGCCCAATATTTTTTCATGTGGACCATTTTTTTAAAGTCTTAATTGAGTTTATTACGATATTGCTTCTGCCTTATGTTTTGGTTTTTTGACCATGAAGCACGTGGGGGCGTGGGATCTTGGCTCCCCAACCAGGGAACAAACCCGCACCCCCCTGCATTGGAAGGCGAAGTTGTAACCACTGAACTGAACAGGGAAGTCCCCTCCTCCAGAATTTGAAAACCATCATTTGATTCAATAAAGAAGACACACCATTGATAAATGGACTATTCATTGAGTCCATTTTGTCTTAATAATTAATATAAAGGAAAATATAACCAACATTTCAGGTGGCACTAGTGGTAAAGAATTCTCCTGCCAATGCAGGAGATACGGGTTCAATCCCTGGGTCTGGAAGATGCCCTGGTAGGAAATGGCAATCCACTCCAGTATTCTTGCCTGGAAAATTCCTAGACAGAGGAGCCTGGCGGGCTACAGTCCACGGGGTCCCAAAGAGTCGGACACAACTTAGCACACACACATTCATATGGAGCTAAACTCATTGATCAATGACTCAAGTGACTTCTTAGCTGAACTGAATAGTAATTAAGAACTTTTACACACACATACCTGCAGTTTTTCAGAGAGTTGGTTGTTAAACATTTCCCAGCACACCACTTGAGGAATACTAGGTGGGTAGAGTCTGTTAAGGTCACTTGAGTTTGAGAAGTAACTATTGAAAATGGTCCTATGATTGGCACAGATTTGCTGGTAAAAGTGCATGACTATGTCCCAGTCATTTTCCTAGTCTCAACTCCCAGTCTGGTCAGGAGTGTGTTGTAAGCACTGTCTCTGAGTTACAAGTATTAGTCACGTCAACAAAGACTTTGGGTTCCTACTAAAAGTTCCAGGCACTGCTCTTGGCTTCAGGGACCAATCTCAGCCGTCCTAGAGTTTACATGCTAATGGAGGAGAAAACCAGTAAGGTATAAAAATCTGCTTTCAGGTTAATTTCATCTGTCAACTTGACCATGCTAAGAGACGCCTAGCTTGTTGGTGAAACGTTATTTCCGAGTGTCTGTGAGGATGTCTCTGGAATAGACTGCATTTGAATCAGCCTCAATCTGTTTTGTTTTGAATCTTTGAAATTGCATTATCAAGCTATCCTAGATTCTAGTAATCAGCTGACAACTTGGTTAAGAGAGTTGGCTCTGGAGACAGACTGCCTTGGTTCACAGTCATTGCCTCGCTAGTGACCTCCTTGCATCTTAAATTGCCAGTCCATCAAACAGTCATATTAATTGCACCTACTTTACCGGGATTTTGTGAGGAATAAACAACACCTGGTACTTAATAACCCAAGGTTGTTGCTATTGTTTAGTCACTAAATCGTGTCTGACTGTTTTGCAGTACCATGGACTGTAGTCCACCAGGCTCCTCTGTCCATGGGATTCTCCAGGCAAAACTACCAGAGTGGGTTGCCATTTCCTCCTCCAGGGGATCTTCCCCACCCAGGAATTGAACCTGCATCTCCTACACTGGCAGGTGGATTCTTTACCACTGAGGCTCCTGGGAAGACCAATAATCCAATAAATATCAGTAACTATTATCACTCTTTATAGAGTGTGTACCGGGTATTGGACGTTGTGCTAAATGCCGTGTATGGGTGCAGCAGTAGCTACTGGTGCTCTGTCCACATCCCCTTTGGCACTCACCATTCTGCACAGGCCAGTAGCTTCTTACTGAACCCAGGGTGCTTTCCAGGAGCGTGTTCTCTGGCTGCTGCACAGGGCAGGCCCAAGTGCTGGGGAGTTAACACTCCCACGAGCAACCCTCAACCAATGATGACCAAGAGTTGGCAGCTTCCTTGCCTCCCGGGGGGAGAGGTCTGATCTATACTCTCTTCTGGGGTCCCAATCAAGATCGCACCCCAGCTACCCACAGTGGTAACCTTCTCGTTAGTACATCATCTTGGCTTCCTTCTCTATTTCACTTCCTCAGTGCCCTTCCAGAGCTTTCTAGGATTGCCCGTCAAGCAAACTACTTTCACTTGCACACACACTCTCTCTTTGGCTGTGCCATGTTGCCATGAAAGACCTTAGCTCCCCGACCAGGGATCGAACCCGTGCCCCCTGCAGTGGAAGCACTGAATCTTAACCACTGGACCGCCAGGGAAGTCCCTCAAACCGCTTTCACTCTTGTGCTCATCCCAGGGACTACTTCAAAGACAATGGGGGTATTTCACGCGACATTTGAACAGTCCTATAAAATGACAGGTATGGCTCCCCCCATTTTATAGTTGAGTAAAATGAGGCTCAGAGAGGTGACACCACCTTCTCAAGGGCTGAGCCTTGGGCACGTACTCTCTCCACTGCCTCCCCAAGGAACGTGCCTCGGGGATGGAGCGTGCTCCAGCACCTCTTCTGTCCCTGCCACCCCAAGCTCTGCTGACCCTCCTAACCCTGCATCTCCCCCTGCAGGAAGGTCGCTGCCTGTTCATCATCCTGCTCATGGCGGTGTACTGGTGCACCGAGGCCCTGCCCCTCTCGGTGACGGCCCTGCTGCCCATCGTCCTCTTCCCCTTCTTGGGCATCCTGCCCTCCAACAAGGTCTGCGCCCAGTACTTCCTGGACACCAATTTCCTCTTTCTCAGCGGTCTGATCATGGCCAGCGCCATCGAGGAGTGGAACCTGCACCGGAGAATTGCCCTCAAGGTCCTGATGCTCACCGGGGTCCAGCCGGCCAGGTAAGTCCAGGTGATGGGGTCCAGCTCAGAGGTGGGGAGGCAGAGGGACCCCATCTCTGGGAGCCCACACCCACCGTTCCTTCTCTGGTCAGCTGGCGTGACAAACTCCTGTCCTACCAGCCACTTGTTTATTCATTTCCCAAATATTTAGTGAGCCCTGCTCTGTGTGCCTGACATGGTGCTAGGCTCTTGGGTGGCTCTTAAAACTACGTAAGAATCACTTGGGAAATGCTGATTCCGAGACCCCACCCCAGGGATTCGTGTCCAGTAGTTCTGGAGGTGGCCGTGTCAGCAGTTTGACTCAGATGAGTTGGGGCTGAATCCTACCTTTGCTGCTCTGGGAGTGACCTACCCTCTCTCTGCCTATTAGGTGATGATCAGTGCTGTAAGTAAGTGCTGGCTCTATCATCCTGGTTTTCTATTTACCAGCCAAGGTGACCCAGTGGGTGGGGAGCGGATGGAAAGATGGCCTTGGAGAGACAGGGAGATACGGTCCATTCCTACGGCGCCTCAGGCCTCCTGGATAGGACTCAGACTTTCATTTTAAGAGAATTGAATGGCCTTTAAAATAAGGTTATTGTTGTTCTTTTTTTTTTGCAGTTTGCTGCATCTTAAGGCGTCCTTCCCAGTAATGTTATTTAAATGCATAAAGCACATGTATGATTTAAAACAAAAACAGTCACAGTAAAATGCACTTACCCAAATAATGTTTTAAAACCACGCAAATTTGTGATAGAAAAAAAATTCTGGTAGAATACTGTATGAACTTCTTTATTAACATAATAAATGATGAGCTCTAGCAGCAGCCTAGTAACTGTAGTTTTGAGGCTGTAATTCTCAGAACTATAGTTCTGAGTGTCAGTGATATTCCAGGGTGTCTCAACTATTATAATGAGATATGAAAGTGTATCCTCTCAACTGGTAACCAAGTCCCTTCTAATAATAGTGAACTTTATTGTCTTCGTTTGTCACTGAAGGAAATATTCAATTTCTATTAGATGTTAGTAAAGTAGAGCTTCATTTACTCCCATCATTTCCATCCTGAATTATATCCATGGCCCCTCTGTCTATGAATCCCTGCTTTAAAGAACTCTAAGGGAGCGACATGACGAGATTGGCATTTTTAAAAAATTCCTCTTGGCTGGCACGCGGGGAGCAAATGAGGATGAGAAGCTGGATGCCGCCCAGGTGACTTCCTCCTGGAGGAGGTTATATTTGACACTGAAGAAAGGATGAGGCTACTATCAAACACGTTTTAAAGTTTGTTGTTGTTGTTCAGTCACTAAGTCACGCCCGACTCTTCGAGACCACATGGGCTACTGCACGCCAGGCTCCCCATCCTTTACTATCTCCTACAGTTTGCTCAAACTCGTATTCATTGAATCGATGATGCCATCCAACCATCTCAAGCTCTGTCGTCTCTTGCCTTCAATCTTTCCCAGCATCAGGGTCTTTTCCAATGAGCTGGCTCTTCACATCAGGTGGCCAAAGTATTGGAGCTTCAGCATCAGTCCTTCCAATGAATATTCAGGGTTTTAAAGTTACAACAATGAAAACAGTATGACACTAATTCAGAAATAGATTTTTTAAAACACAGAATAAATAATCTGGAAGAAATCTAGATCTGTGGGGAAGGGAAGGATTCAATAAATGGTAGATGTTGGTATAATTGATTCATTTTTTTCAAAAAAAGCTTCTTAGATCTGACTTTGCTCTATACATCTAAATAAATTCCAGGTGGATTAAGAGTTCAATGTAAAGGAAGAAAAACCACTAAATTTAGATTCCTGTTGGTGGGCAGGACCAAGTGATGGCAAGCAGTCAGGGCATCATGGTGTGTTTGGGGGCTGATGGGAAATTCAGCAGAGCCTGAGAGGGGTGCCTGGGAAGAAGGGAATGGGGAGAAGAGGCTGGAAAGACTGTTTAGGGTAAAATAGTGAAAAGTCCTGGTGCCAAGGTATCTTTTATTCTGTAATGGGAGCCATCAAGAATTTGGGGGCAAAGGAGAGAAAATTTAGGGTTGGTGCCCCTCCGGAACTATTTTACCTTGGGTACCTGAGGTCAGTTCACTTACATACACCTAGTCAATTTCCTTAAGAACTAGAATAAGCCTGGTGAGTGGATTCGGTTTCCATTGGTCACTGGCTTGTCCTCGCTGGGCCTTGACTTTCCATCTGTAGACAAGTGGGATGCAAACTGGGGCCAGGGGCCCCGGTTCTAGATCTGCCCCTAACTCCCTCTGTCCCCAGGCTCATCCTGGGGATGATGGCGACCACCTCATTTCTGTCCATGTGGCTGAGCAACACCGCCTCTACCGCCATGATGCTGCCTATCGCCAACGCCATCTTGAAGAGTCTATTTGGCCACAGGGAGTCTCGTAAGGACCTCAGCTGGGAGAGTGAAGAGACTGCAGGTGAGTCTGTGGGAAGGGACTGGGAGCAACTCCACCAGGGTGGGGGAGTGGGAGTGGGGATGATCAAACGGTGTCAGGGAAGGCGAAGGGGATGCACTTATTGAGCATCTACTGTGTGCCAAGTTTAATAATGAGAGTAACTGAGGATTAGCTAAATCAAACCATGGTACCTTTTTTTTTAAGTGCATTTATTGAGCATTTACTATGTACTAAGCAATGAGTTAAACACTTAACATACATTACCTCCTTGGCCTCTCAAAACAGCCTTATGAAGTAGGTACTATATAAATTGAAACAACAATGAAATGTGCTTCCGTGAGATTGGCAAAAATAAGAAAGCTGGACAGTACCCAATGTTGGCAGGAATGGGGGCCACTGGAAGTCTCTTTGCTGCTAGAGAGTGGGAACGACTAGCCTTTCCTAAGGGCGTTCTGCAAATATTTAATCAAATTAAGGGTGCATATACCCTGGAATGCAGAAATTTGGCCCTGAATGCAAGTACCAAAAGTCCAGAAGGAGACACATGTCATGTGACCATCTTTAGCGCAGCAGTCCCTGTGGTATGCTGGGTCAGGGCTAGGGTTCGGATATGGCCACCACTGCCAGTAATGGAGGAGGTAGATTGTGGAGGGCACCCTCACTGAGCACCGTGCTGCTTTCTGGAGCAAAGATTCAGAGGGACATAAAGTTATATAAGGCTTCCCCCTCGGCTCAGCAGTCAAGAATCCACTTGCAGTGCAGGAGCCACCGGGAATGTGGATTTGATCCCGGGGTCGAGAAGATCCCCTGGAGGAGGGCATGGCAACCCACTCCAGTACTCTTGCCTAGAGAATCCCATGGACAGAGGAGCCTGGCAGTCTATAGTCCATAGGGTCACAAAGAGTCGGACACGACCAAAACAACTTAGCATGCATGCATAATTATATAAATCTCATAAAACTTAGTTGTGATTGGGAAAGCCAGAATGAGGTATATTGGTTTGGCCCAAAAGTTAATTGGGCTTTCTGTAACACCTTATGAAAGTGAAAGTGAAAGTCACTCAGTCGAGTCCGACTCTTTGTGACCCCATGACTATACAGTCCATGGAATTCTCCAGGCCAGTATACGGGAGTTGGTAGCCTTTCCCTTCTCCAGTGGATCTTCCCAACTCAGGGATCAAACCCATGTCTCCCGCATTAGAGGCAGATTCTTTACCAGCTGAGCCACAGCAAAGTTCAAGCATACTGGAGTTAGTAGCCTATCCCTTCTCTAGCGTATCTTCCTGACACAGGAATCAAACCAGGGTCTCCTGCGTTGCAGGCAGATTCTTTACCAAATGAGCTATCAGGGAAGCCTATAACACCTCATGGAAAAACCCAAACAAATGTTTGGGCCAACCCAAAAGAACACAATACCATTATGTAAATTAAAAATACTTACAAAAGGAAACAGTTTGCAAGAACATAAACAAAGGAAAAGCTACACATTCAATGCATCAGAGGGGTTGCTCTGAAAAGCAAACTGGAAATTTATCCCCAAATTGGGAAATGGGGATAAAAGGGACCAAATTAATAAATAAATAAGAATGGCCTCGTGCAACAGAGAGTGAGCACCTACTATGAGCTGAGGAATTAGATTCAGTTAAATCTCAGGAATTGTGTTCTAAAAGCAACAAAACACAAGTGGCTGCCGTGTCTTTAAATGACTAAATGAGGGCTCAGAGAGGAGAATTGACTTCCCGGAGTCACACAGCACGCAAGTGGCAGAGCCCAGCTTTACACTCAGGCAGCCTGGCGACAGAGCCCACTCCCCTCCCCGTGAAATCAGCAGCGTCAGTGAGAATTCTTTTGACTGCAGATAAGAGGATGCCTGTCTGCAAGTGACTTAAAGAACAAAGGGTTATATTCCTTGTCAGAGGAGGGCAGTGCCAGGTCATTTCACAGGCATAAGGATGTCCAGACTGCTCACTGCTGTCTCTGTGATTCCCCTGGTCTTCCCTTCCTAATTTCAAAGTGGCTGCCATATCCTGTCCGCTTTAAAATGTCTTTCTTTTTCTTTACACAGATGTGTTTCAAAAGGAGGTTTTAAAATTGGTATATAAGAGGGTAGAGATTGCAATCTTAATTCTTCCTTTGCAGTTTTAATAGAACCCCCACCTTGACACATGACTGTGCAGAGAAAAGGCTGAATGTCTCAGCTTCCCTCGCAATTAGATACGGTCATGTGATCAAGATTAGCCAATGAGGTATGAGTAGAATGGCGTGTGCAGCTTCTGGTCCTCCCCTGCCTGCTTCTACTCCATCTGGCTGAGATGTAAATAGGATGCTGCAGAGGAAAGATGCTACCTGGGACCCAAAGACGGAAGGTGTGTGTTGAGAGATGAGATGGTAGGTCTGCCCCAGTAGCTTTCGATCATTTACCCCAACAAACACAACACACCTTATCTATGAAACCATGAGCCTTGTGTGTGCTCTTTTTTTGAATATGCATGAAAATCATTACCTATCCATTAAAAATCTAAACACTGATTCATGTACCATCTAAGCTGGCTTCCCAGGAGGCTCAGTGGTAAAGAATCTGCCTGCCAATGCAGAAGCTGCAGGAGACATAGGTTCGATCCCTGGAGGGCATGGCAACCCACATCAGTATTCTTGCCTGGAAAATTCCAGGAGACTGGGGGCTACAGTCCCTGTGGTCGCAGAGTTGGACGTAACTGAGCGACCGAGCACGCATGCACACACCATCTAAGTTAATCTCACTTACTGTGATACGAGTATTTCTCCATCATGCAGTAAAGGGTCTTGCTTATTTTATTTTCACGACAGCCCTGAAAGCTCAAAATAGTTATAAGTCCTTTACAGGTGAGGTTCAGAGAGGTGACGTGGTATGTCCAGAATCAATCACATTGTTGACAAAGTAGCAAAGCCACGATCTATACAAGGTCAAAGTCTTCCATGTGGGCAGAAAGAGATGTTCTATAGCAGGGGTCAGCAAACTCTGTAAATGACAAGACAGTAACATATTTAACCCTTTGCTGGCCACTCTGTCACAACCACTCAAACTCTGCCCTTGCAGGGAGAAACCATCCATAGATGATATGTAAATGCGTGGGTATGGCTGTGAGCCAATGAAATTTTGCTTGTAGGTGCTGAAATTGAAACCTTGTATAATTTTTACATCACAAAATATTATTCTTCTACCGATTTTTTTTTCTATCGACTTAAAAATATTAAAACCATAGCTGGCAGGCAGCAGGCAGGATTCAGCCTGTGGACCACAGTGTGCAGGTCTCCAGTATTCCCTAGCAGATGCCTAGTGTTGGCTCAGACAGTAAAGAATCTGCCTGCAATGCAGGAGACCAGGTTCGATCCCTGGGTTGGGAAGATCCCCTGGAGAAAGGCATGGCTACCCTCTCCAGTATTATTGCCCGGAGAATCCCATGGACAGAGGAGCTTGACTGGTTACAGTCCATGGGGTCACAAGGAGTCGGACACAACTGAGCAACTAACACTTTCACTTTTCAGTATTGGCTTTGTCAGTTTTCAAACTGTTTCCCCTGAGTCTTGGGGCTCCAAGAGAATGCCTCACAGTCACTGTGGGGTGGCAGCAAGTAGTTAACTCGGCTCCTTCTCTCATTTCAACCCAGCTGCTCCCTCTTTATATACTTTATACCCTGAGCTTCCAAGTAACTGTCTCCGGTGTTTGCTGAGCACTTACTTCACGCTAAGTAAGTAGGTCTCATCTTAGGGCCTTACCTCTGAGTGACATGGAACTAGCAGTGACCTCACTTAGAGGAATGGGAAAGGAGGGAGAAACTGAAAACGCAGTTGATTGTAGTCCCCAAGGTCACCTGTTTCAAAACAGCATCTCTGGTATTTTGAATCCAGGCTGGTTGACTTTACAGCCTGTGCTCTTCTTTTGATCTACCTCCCACAGAAGTTTCCCCCCCCCGCCCAAGAGTTTAGTGGCAAAGGGGGAAAAATGTGTGAAAGCCAATTATGTGAAAGAAGAAGTAAAACCTGAGACTCGGGAAGGAGAAGGGACTTGCCCAAGGTCACACACAGCGTCGGTAGATAAGTGAGATCCAGTCTTTCCCCTTACTCTGCAGGATGTCAGGAGGCAGGAGACCCTGGTGGGGAGGGGGCGGGCCGGGGCAGACACCTGCTTTCATAGGCGGTGGGATCAGAGAGCGGGGATTGGTTAATGATCAGCTCTCAGACCTAAACCAGGTAATTCCAGGGCAAAGAGACGTTCCCTTTCATCCAGTTTCTGTGTTCTGTCCTGGTGGCAGGAGGTGAGGGCAGGGGTGGACGGAGTGGAGACTCGTCAGGGGCCAGGACAGGGGCAGGGAGGCTCCTGGAGGCTTTCGGTCCCTGAGGGAAACCCAGAGCAACAACAGTGAGGGTGATGTGAGCTGCCATTTTCTAAAGGTGCCCTGTGCCTGTGCTAAATTTTTCAGGCCCATTAGTTTGCTTAATCTTCATAACCGTACTATGAAGAAGATGATCCCCATTTTACAGATGGAGAGACTGAGGGTCAGAGAGGGAAAATGATTTGCCCAAAGCAACATGGTGTGTTAGTTGCCGAGTTTTGTCTGAATCTGGAATCTGTGCTTGCAGGCATGTGCCAGGACGAGATAGAGCCTGGGGCAGGGCAGGGCTCGCTGGACAAAACCCTGGGGGTCCTCGGTCTTGGAGGGCAGCCCCGCTGCTTCTCTGCAGTTCTGTTACACACTTTGCTCCTTGCACTGCCTGGGGGACCAGAGCCACATGGGTGGTGGCTTCTCCAGCATCCTTCTACACGCGCGCTCTCCTTAGATCCTACACTTCATCTCTGAAGGGGTGGCCCATTTCACAGAGGGTGAAACTGATGCACAGAATGGTGAAGTATTTGCCCAAAGCCCCTCAGCCAGTAAGGGGACCACCAGGCTTTTGAACCTAAACTCAACAATGCTTTCCCCTCCTTTTTTCTGCCCGAAGAAGGCTGGCTTGGGACCTCCCTGGTAGTTCAGTAGCTAAGACCATGCTCCCAATGCAAGGGAGCCTGGGTTTGATCCTTGGTCAGGGAACTAGATCCTACATGCTGCAATTAAAGATCCCTCGAGCCGCAAGTAAGACCCAGCACAGCCAAACAAATTAACTAAAAACAAAAAAAGGCTGGCTTGCCACCCATGTCTTTCCTTTAGGAATGCCCAAGATGCCATCATTCCAAAATCAATCTTGTCGGCTGAGCTAAGCACTGCCCTCTCCTTCCCTCTTCATTCATGAGGCTGGGAGAGGGGCCTCTTCCCGAGGCTCTTTTCTCATCTATAAAATGAGGGCAAAACCTCCCATTTTGTATATATCATTGTGAAGCGTACATGAGAAATGAGATCCTGGCACACAGACGTAGGTAATATGTGGCAGTTATACAGTTGCCATTATATAAAAACCAGCATAAAAGTTCCAAGAATCAGAAAGAGTGGGTAATAAGACCCTATACCTTGATTCAGATTGAAGTTTCCCATGACTCCTAATTGAGAAGGATTTATTTGTTGATTACCCATCTCCATGGACTCCCAAGTTCCAAGGGAGCTTATGTCCATCTTTTTCCTTGCTGTGAACTATAGTATTGTTCACCTAGAACACTGTTTGGCATGTAGTAGGTGATCAATAAATGTGTGGAATCAATCAATTAATAAACAAACCAGTTACTGAATTGCTCTAAGCCTCAGTTTCCTAATATATAAAATGGAGATATAAATCCTTACTGCCCAAGTAGTGTTAAATAAATGAACAGGTGTAAACCTACCTAACCTGGGGGTCTTTGCTCTCCCTGGGGTGCTCTTTTCCAAATTTGACACAAGAACTCTTTCCTAAGGGCCTTCCGTGTGCCAAACTTCAAGAATATTTCAGTCATGCTGGGGAGTTTACATTATAGTTAGCTGTTCTAGGTTCGAGCCAGGTAGGTGCCTTTGGAGATGGGACGAGATTCAGGGGTGGCAAATCAGCAGTTCTGGGAACAAGCCCGACTCTGCCATTAAAAACTCTACCAAAAAAATTCAGTTGGGTCATTATGATGACCCAGTGGGTCATTGCAATCCCAACCTTACCCTATCTGTCCGGTCCTCAGGTTCCCCAGGTGTAAAGAGGAAGGTAATAACCCTGCCCAGCTCTCCCACGTTGTCCACAGACTGCTGTAAGATTACAAATGTGAACGTTCAGTACCCTCCGCCCGACACCAGCTCGAGGATTGTTATTATTTGAATAAGACCTTACATAATCACCACGCTCCTAACCAGCCAGTGATTTCTGGACCCAGGGAAGTTACAATCTTTGGAGACTTTGGCCTGTTTTCATGTGGTCACGTGGGTCACTGTGGTCACAGGAAGCAAAGGGGTGAGGGGCTGAGTAGCACCTTGGTTTTCCAGGTTTTTTTTCTGCTTCCTCTTCATTGATTTTATCACATCGTTATTAGAGAAATAATACTCAGTATCAAATTGTTTCACATTACTAATGGAATGGAATTAATTTGCATAAAGAAAAAGTAAACTCCCTCCTTCCTAATCTTAACTGCTACCAATAACTACTGTTTACAGTCATGTGTGTGTGTGTGTGTGTGTGTGTGTGTGTTTGAATAGCCTCCTCTGCCTTGTCTGTGGGCTTCCCTGGTGGCACAGACGGTAAAGAATCTTCCCGCAATGTGGGAGACCCAGGTTCGATCCCTGCGTCGGGAAGATCCCCTAGAGGAGAAAATGGCAACCCACTCCAGTATTCTTGCCTGGAGAATCCCATGGACAGAGGAGGCTGGCAGGCTACAGTCCATGAGGTTGCAAAGAGTCGGATACGATTGAAGCAACTTAGCATGCATGCATGCCTTGTCTGCAGCCCTAGGGTTTTATATCTGGCTCTCCAGCTCTGATGCTGGCAGCGACCAGGTTCCAGGAATGAGAAAAGGGGCCAGGTGGGGACTGTGGCAAACTGGTGAGCGTACCCCCGCCTCTCTGTAGGGTCATGGGCAGCCACTGGAGACATCAGTTCCGCATCTCTAACTTCAGGGGCGCTTTCTCAATCCTGGCTGCACAACAGAACCACTTGTAGAGCTTTTGAGAAATACTGAGGCCCCAGAGCCTCTAAACCAGAACCTCCGGAGTAGAGCCTGGGTTTTCTCAGTTCAGTTCAATTCAGTCGCTCAGTCATGTCTGACTCTTTGCGACCCCATGAACCGCAGCACACCAGGCCTCCCTGTCCATCACCAACTCCCAGAGTCCACCCAAACTCATGTCCATTGCGTCGGTGATGCCATCTAACCATATCATCCTCTGTCGTCCCCTTCTCCTCCTGCCTTCAATCTTTCCCAACATCAGGGTCTTTTCCAATGAGTCAGCTCTTTGCATCAGGTGGCCAAAATATTAGAGTTTCAGCTTCAACATCAGTCCTTCCAATGAACACCCAGGACTGATCTCCTTTAGGATGGACTGGTTGGATCTCCTTGCAGTCCAAGTGACTCTCAAGAGTCTTTTCCAACACCACAGTTCAAAAGCATCAATTCTTCTGCTTTCTCAGGACATTCTAATGTTCACCCAGGGCTGAAGAGGGCGAGCTTGGTTATACCTGAGATGCTAGTGAGCTTTGCAAGGATCTGATGCTGCGGGACAGCCGTTTCTGACCAAGTGAGAAAGTACAGAGTGAGCGAGAGGTGGGTGGCGGCTGGGAGTCCCTGGGTCAGAGTTCTCCCTGTCTGGCCAGCCCCCGGGGAGTGACTCTGTGTCTCTCCCCGCCCCCAGCATCAGTGTCCTATGAACAACCCTTCACTTCCTGCTTTAGTGCCCTGGCCTTCAGCCGTGTGCGTTGAATGTGAACCTGCGCTCCCACCATGGTAGCCCATGGCCCAAGGTGAGATGATCTGAATTTAGCCTTCAGACTCCAGCCTCAGGCGCAGTAAAAACGACAGTCAGCCACCATGGAACCCTGCTCCCTCGTGGTACCAGCAGGAAAAGAACAGCCCAGAGTGGAGAAGCGAAGAGAATTCCCCAGCCCCTGGGGTGAGACAGGGAAAGGGCCAGAGCTGGAGTCTAGACCCTTCCTCCACATGTCCAAAGCGGCCAAAGAGCATTTGTAGTTAAACAGGCTGAGATTGTTATTGTTGCTGCAGTGAGGAAAAACACACTCCGTGGGCAATGACAAAGATCTCAGAGATATTAGAAAGCACCTCTCACTATTCGGACTTTGGTTGGGGCATTTGGCGTGGGGATGGGGACCTAAGGAAGCAGGGCTTGCTTTAGATTGGGTGCTGTCAGAAACTGGTGGTCCAGTGGTTAAGAATCCACCTTGCAATACCGGAGATGTGGGTTCGATCCCTGGTCGGGAACTAAGATCCCCCATGCTGCAGGGCAACTAAGCCCATGCACAGCAAGGATGACCCAGCTCTGCCAAAAACAAAGCGAACAGAAAAAAAAAAAACAACTTGGGACAATTCTGTGATTAGGTAAGAAGTAGCCATTTCTTTAGCAAGAGAAGAGGATGCTTGGTATTTTGTGGGTGGCAAGTGGCTTTGCGCTTAAACAAGGTCACAGTGTCCTTTCTCCGGCTTGTTTTATCAGTCTCAAAGTGACTGTCTGGAGTCAGTGATGTGTAAGATTATTTAGGTCCAGCAAGAGAATGATGTGTCATATCTGGGTCAGACAAGTTCCAGACTCCAGGGGCCACTTTCTTGTACTTTCTTAATAGTAACCCACACTTCCTGAATCCTCACTAGTGCTCAGATGCCTGTTAAATTTTTAAACTCAGGGGCTGGCAAACTTGGGTGCACCAAATCTAGCCTGCCACCTGTTTTTCATCTAGCCTGTGAGCTAAGCATAGCTCTTATGTTTTTAAACAGTTATATAAATCAAGCAGAAGATTTTATGATATGTGAAGATTATATGACATTTTCAGTGTCCAAAAATAAAAGTTTAGTCACACTTATTCATTTCTGTATTATCTAGGGCTGCTTTCATGATACCATGGCAGATTTGAGTAGTTACAACAGACATCATATGGCCTCCAAAGCCGAAAATATTTACTGTCTGGCCTTCTGCAGAACTTTACCAGTCCTTGCTTTAAACAGTGTTTCAGTTCTTCATGCTGCTATGACAAAAATACCACAGGCTGAGTATTTATTTCTCCCCATTCTGGAGGCTGCAAAGTCCAAGATTAAAGCACCAGTAGATCTGGCGTCTGTTGGGGGCTTGTTTCCTGGTTCATAGACAGCCTGGCTGTCATCTGGCTGTGTTCACATGGTAGAAGTGGCAAGGGAGTTCTGTGAGATCTTTTCAGTTCAGTTCAGTTCAGTTGCTCAGTCGTGTCCCACTCTTTGCGACCCCATGAATCGCAGCACGCCAGGCCTCCTTGTCCATCACCAACTCCCAGAGTTTACCCAAACCCATGTCCATCGAGTCCATGATGCCATCCAACCATCTCATCCTCTGTCGTCCTCTTCTCCTCCTGCCCCCAATCCTTCCCAGCATTAGAGTCTTTTCCACTGAGTCAACTCTTCGCATGAGGTGGCCAAAGTATTGGAGTTTCAGCTTCAACATCAGTCCTTCCAATGAACAACCAGGACTGATCTCCTTTAGGATGGACTGGTCGGATCTCCTTGCAGTCCAAGGGACTCTCAAGAATCTTCTCCAACACCACAGTTCAAAAGCATCAATTCTTTGGCACTCAGCTTTCTTTATAGTCCAACTCTCACATCCATACATGACCACTGGAAAAACCATAGCCTTGACTAGACGGACTTTTGTTGGCAAAGTAATGTCTCTGCTTTTAAATATTCTATCTAGGTTGGTCATAACGTTCCTTCCAAGGAGTAGTTTAGTTCAGTTCAGTCACTCAGTCATGTCTGACTCTTTGCAACCCCATGAATTGCAGCACGCCAGGCCTCCCTGTCCATCACCAACTCCCGGAGTCCACTCAAACCCATGTCCATCGAGTTGGTGATGCCATCCAACCGTCTCATCCTCTGTCGTCCCCTTCTCCTCCTGCCCTCAATCCTACCCAGCATCAGGGTCTTTTCCAATGAGTCAACTCTTCGCATGAGGTAGCCAAAGTATTGGAGTTTCAGCTTCAACATCAGTCCTTCCAATGAACACCCAGGATTGATCTCTTTTAGGATGGATTGATTGGATCTCCTTGCAGTCCAAGGGACTCTCAAGAGTCTTCTCCAACACCACAGTTCAAAAGCATCAAATCTGCGGTGCTCAGCTTTCTTCACCGTCCAACTCTCACATCCATACATGACCACTGGAAAAACCATAGCCTTGACTAGACGGACTTTTGTTGGCAAAGTAATGTCTCTGCTTTTAAATATGCTATCTAGGTTGGTCATAACCTTCCTTCCAAGGAGTAAGCGTCTTTTAATTTCATGGCTGCAATCACCATCAGCAGTGATTTTGGAGCCCCAAAAAATAAAGTCTGACACTGTTTCCACTGTTTCCCCATCTATTTCCTGTGAAGTGATGGGACCAGATGCCATGATCTTAGTTTTCTGAACGTTGAGCTTTAAGCCAACTTTTTCACTCTCCTCTTTCACTTTCATCAAGAGGCTCTTTAGTTCTTCCTCACTTTCTGCCATAAGGGTGGTGTCATTTGCATATCTGAGGTTATTGATATTTCTCCTGGCAATCTTGACTCCAGCTTGTGCTTCTTCCAGCTCAGCGTTTCTCATGATGTACTCTGCATATAAGTTAAATAAGCAGGGTGACAATATACAGCCTTGACATACTCCTTTTCCTATTTGGAACCAGTCTGTTGTTCCATGTCCAGTTCTAACTGTTGCTCCCTGACCTGCATACAGGTTTCTCAAGAGACAGGTCAGATGGTCTGGTATTCCCATCTCTTGAAGAATTTTACACAGTTTATTGTGATCCACATAGTCAAAGGCTTTGGCATAGTCAATAAAGCAGAGATAGATGTTTTTCTGGTACTCTCTTGCTTTTTCGATGATCCAGCAGATGTTGGCAATTTGATCTCTGGTTCCTCTGCCTTTTCTAAAACCAGCTTGAACATCTGGAAATTCACAGTTCATGTATTGCTAAAGCCTGGCTTGGAGAATTTTGAGCATTACTTTACTAGTGTGTGAGATGAATGCAATTATGCAGTAGTTTGAGCATTCTTTGTCATTGCTTTTCTTTGGGATTGGAATGAAAACTGACCTTTTCCAGTCCTTTGGCCACTGCTGAGTTTTCCAGATTTGCTTGCATATCGAGTGCAACACTTTCACAGCATCATCTGTCAGGATTTGAAATAGCTCAACTGGAATTCCATCACCTCCACTAGCTTTGTTCATAGTGATGCTTTCTAAGGCCCACTTGACTTCACATTCCAGGATGTCGGGCTCTAGGTGAGTGATCACACCATAGTGATTATCTGGGTCGTGAAGATCTTTTTTGTACAGTTCTTCTGTGTTTTCTTGCCACCTCTTCTTAATATCTTCTGCTTCTGTTAGGTCCATACCATTTCTGTTCTTTACTGAGCCCATCTTTGT
Source organism: Giraffa tippelskirchi (assembly GCF_054371585.1). NCBI lineage: Eukaryota > Metazoa > Chordata > Mammalia > Artiodactyla > Giraffidae > Giraffa > Giraffa tippelskirchi. The sequence goes on along the minus strand of NC_137287.1, from coordinate 116,415,426 downwards.
ATGAAATGTTCCCTTGGTATCTCTAATTTTCTTGAAGAGATCTCTAGTCTTTCCCAATCTGTTGTTTTCCTCTATTTCTTTGCATTGATTGCTGAGGAAGGCTTTCTTATCTCTCCTTGCTATTCTTTGGAACTCTGCATTCAGATGGGAATATCTTTCCTTTTCTCCTTTAAAGGCACTAATCCCACTGATGAGGGCTCCACCCTCATGACTTAGTCACCTCCCAAAGCATTACCTCTTAACAGCATCACACTGGGGATGAGGTTTCAACATTTGAATTAGGGAGTGGGGGAGGGGAGGGAATGAAAACATTCTGCCTATAGCAAATAGATCAACTCTTTAATCCTCTTGATAACCCCAGGGGAATTATTACTTCCATTTTGTGGATTAAAGAAGTTCAAGGACATTAAGGGATTTATCTAAGCCAGTTTCTTAACTTTGGCAGTATTTGACATCTTAGGTGGGAAAATTCTTTCTTGTGGGGGCTGACTTATGTACTACAAGATGTTTAGCAGCATCCCTGACCTCTGACCACTAGGTACTGGTAGCACCCCCACCACCTTCATCTCAGTTGTTACAACGAAAAATTTCTCCAGACGTTGTCCAGTGTCCCTTGGAGGCAGAATGGACCCCAGCTGAGAACCACACTGATCTAAGGTCGCAAAGCAACTGATGGAGACATGACCCCTGAACACACGTCTTCAGTTATTAGTCACACTTCCAATTCTCAGGAATGGATTCTTTTGCTCTTGGTGATGGTTTCAGCTGCAGGAAATTTTAATCTCTTCAGTTTTCTCCTGTGGGGAGACTGACCTGTCAAGCAAGGGATTCTTTAGAAATGAAGTCATATCCTTTTCTGACTCTCCTCTGCTCAAACTCTCCCCTGGCTCCACTCCCAACTGACTCAGAGGAGAAGCTAAAATCCTTACTGTGAACCCCAAGACCTCTGTGTGGTCCAGACCACTTCCTGCCACCCCAGCCCATGCCCCGTCTGCCACCTCCTCCTAGTCTCCCTCTCCATCAGGCCCCTCCAGCCCCAGGGGTCTTCCTTCTGCTTCCCAACACACCAGACACACTCTCACCTCAGGGCCTTTGTATTTGCTGTTCCTGTTGCCCCAACCCCTCTTCCCACAACTCTTCATATGATTGACTCCTTTTAATCCTTGAGATCTCAGCTCAAATGCCATCAGCTCATATGTCTCCTCTGTTGACCTGATCACGAGTCTACCTGCTCCTCCTCCCCACTCTGCAGTCACTTTCCATCGCTTCGCCCAGTTTTACTTCCTCTACCACTTTCATCACAACCTGGAGTTTTCTTTCTTTCATTATTGTCAGTCATCCTCTCTAGAATAGCGCTTTCATGGGACCAAGGACGTTAACCTATATTATTCACTGTGTACCCCAAGCTGATGGTCAATAGTACACAGTAGGTGCTCAATAAATGCGTTTTGAATGAGTGGCAGATTGGGGTCACCCATCCCATTGCTGATCCATTACCACTCATAGCTGGTCTTTCCCAAACATCCCCTTGACAGTGACAGTTGAGGTTAGCCTAGGCTTGAGTTATGGCTTGTCCAGCTGCCTTGTGGCTAACTTCCTGCCCCCAGGCCTGAAGCCCTCTCCTAATAGGAACAGTGGGGTAGAAGGATGGAATTTTGAATGTCTTTTTTTTTTTGAAATCCAATGACTAGTATAGGCTGGGACCTGAGGAAGTACTCTTGATTGACTGTGCAAGAAGGGGATGCTTCTGTCCCACCTGCGGCATCCCACTAAAGACCTCGTGCTCTTTCCTCCTAGTTGCTGTGCGGAAAAACAGCCTGCACACTGTGCCCACGGAGATGCAATTCATTGCCGGCACAGAAGAGTGAGTTCCCCTGGTGAAACTCATAGAGGAGCCCGTGCTTGATCCAAAGAGAGGATGAACAAGAATTCCATACTGCAGCCAATCCCCACCCCCCAATTCTTCTCCCAATGACCCAGTGCCCAAGTTTCCACCACTTCTCCCTGAGCTCCAGCCTCCTTGAAAAAAGAAAATGTGGGACGGGCAGGGGAGTACAGTAAACCCCTAAAGGTCTGCTGAGGTGAAGGGTCTGGAAGGAGGGACCAGAAGAGCAGGAGGTGCAAACCACACGACCGTCAAGGAGGAGAGGGTGTACTGGGCCAGGCTAAAACTTTGTCTGCAGACAAAATATCCCAAGACTGTAGCAGTCTTCACACCTGTGTGACTCAGGAAGTGTCTGGACATTGATGGCGTGGTTAGTCTTTGGTATCTTTTTTATATAGCAGAGAGAATATAAGATCTGGGTGCTTGGGGTCAAGCAGACTTGACTTTGAACCCTGGCTTAGACACTTACTGGCTCTGTTGATTTGCACACGTTACTTCCTCTCTTTGAAACTCAGTTTCACCTACCAACTTGACACGATATCAGAACCCACCTGATAGGGTCGTTTAGAGATTAAATGAGATCATGTAGATAAAGCCGGTTGTTAGGCCTTCCACGCACAGATGGTAATGCTTGTTATTAACGGTATCGTTATCTCAATTTCATGATGAGGAAGCAAACAGCAGGGAGTAAAGTGACTTGCTCAAGGCATCATTGCTGGGCATCAGTCAGGTCTGTTTCTTTCATTCAACAAATTTATAGAGAACTTACCATGAGCCAGGTACTGTCAGGCACATGGCAACGAACAGAGGAACAAGGCAGGAAAGCAGGCTAGGGATGGGGTTTGGGGAGGGAAAGGGCAGTATTTAAATGTGTGTCAGGGAAGACCTCACTAAGAAGGTCATTCTTGGGCAAACACCTAGGGGTGGTGAAGGGTCCTGGGGAATCTGTGGGAAGAGTACCCTTAGCAGAAGGGCCAGCAGGTCTGAAGCCCTGAGAGTTCAAGGCAGCCGGGAAGCTAGTGTGGCTGGAGGTGGGATCAAAGAGAGTGCTTGTGTGGCAGGAGGGCACTGGTGGGGGGCAGAGCATGTGGGACCCCATAGGCCATTGATGGAGTTTTGACTTTGAATGAGATGGGAACTGATGGAGGGTCTAGCAGAGGAGGGACATGATTTTACATCAGTTTGTCTTACCTTGTGGCCTGTGCTCCTTCCTAGCACCATGTTTGGGGGCTTTGAGTCCACCTTTGAGATACGGGTTCTGTAGTTGGCCCAGCCAATCACCACCTTGCAGCCTGGGAATCTGTTTTAACCATCTACCCAGGCAGAGCTTGTGCTGAGTCTGTTGGAAAGGAACTGATTCCCACCTTCTGGAGCTCCGTGTCCATTGGTTGCAGACCCCAGCCCCACTCTCAGTGCAGTTCAGTCGCTCAGTCATGTCCGACTCTTTGCGATCCCATGGACCGCAGCACGCCAGGCTTCCCGGTCCATCACCAACTCCCAGAACTTGCTCAAACTCATGTCCATCAAGTCGGTGGTGCCATCCAACCGTCTCATCTTCTGTGAGGCTCAGTCTGGTTGGAGCCCCAGGTCCGAGGGAGCCCACAGGTATCTGACCGGGCCTCTCATCCTGGATAATCAGGGTGGCATCTGTCTCTAGCTGCTTCCAGCCCTTGTCTTCCTTTTCGACCCCAGATCACATCCCCACCACCCACTGGAGAAGGGGCCCTTCATGTTAGTGATTAAGGCCCCAAGATATTTGAAGTGTCTTACATTGTTTAAAAAAGATTGATTTGTTACCCAGGGACAATTCTTAATTTCATCCACTAATAAACATTTTACAATTGCACAAGTAAAAAGAAAAAGAACTCTTAAACAAAAAGAAAAATGTACTCAGCACCTCACTCCCAAAGATAGAAGAGTTAAGTGAATACCATTCTAGACCATTTATCGATATATATGTATGTGTGTGTGTGTATTTTTAACAAAATAACTGACCATGCTACATATGCTATTTTATAACCTATCATCTCAGCTAATGGAGTGTAGTGGACGTCTTTTCACCTCAATAAATTTGTGTCAGCATCATTATCTTTTAATTATATAATTAACAATTCTTAACTTTATTATTTCCCAGACTCTGAAAGGTACCAGGAAAATAACCCAGAAAATACAAATAAAAAGTAAAAGAGAGGAAAAAAATCCATAATTTTGTCCCTACGAAAGTCCCCAAAGCAACTTGGTGTATACCATTCTAGACTTTTCTTAATACTCATATTCATGAAATATGTGTATATTTTTAAAATAAAAGAAGTAAGTAGTGTGTTACCTACCTTTTCACTTTATATAGTGGACATCTTTCATCTGAATAAACACCCATCTAGATCACCATCTTTAATAACTGCATTGGTATTTCACCCAGGAACAGGATCATCTTTATGTAGCCAATCCTTTTTTGATGGATATTTAAATTAAGTTTTCCATTTAAGTTATATTTAATACCAAGTATCACTTTAGGAGAACATCTTAGAGCAGGGCGCTTAAGCTGAAGGGCTGCACATTTTTAGAAGTGTTTGGTTCCTATGCCTATTGTCTTCTAGCAAGTTCACTTAACTCTCCTGTCCCGGGCAGTGTGTTTCTCCACGAGGCCGGGAATTCTGAATGGCTTCTCTTTGGATTTGTTTAAAGCAAAGACTGCCCTGAGGAGGCAGAGGCTCCAACGGATCTCCAGCCTACCTCCAAGAAGGAGGAGGAATATCGCAGGAACATCTGGAAGGGCTTCCTCATCTCCATCCCCTACTCGGCCAGCATCGGGGGCACTGCCACCCTCACGGGCACAGCCCCCAACCTCATCCTGCTCGGCCAGCTCAAGAGGTAAGAGCGAGTGCTCCCCGTCCCCGGCGCTGGGGTTTCTGCCTCTTCTACTCCTCTCCTCCTCCTTCACCCAACATCCAGGGATGTGTCTTGGGTGTCTACCATTGTCCAGGCTCTGGGGACCCAGCGATGCACAAAACCCAGCAAAATCCCTGCTCTGGGGAACTTCCATCCTGGTGAGAGAGACAAACAATAAAGGAAAAAGCAAGAGAATATATAATATGTTGGCATGGTATGTTATGAAATAAAATCAGGCAGAAGAAGGGGGCAGAGGTGACAGGAGTGGGTGCTGTTTTATCCAGCTTGGTCGGTATTGTGCCATCCCTCTAATATAGTGACATTTGAGCAGAGACCTAGAAGTGAGGAGGTGAACTTTGTGGACGCAGGAGGGAAGAGCATCACAGACAGAAGGAATAGCCTGTACAAAGGTGGGAACGGTCCCAGGAAGCAGCACAAAGACTGGCCAGGCTGGGGAGCAGAAGGGGATAAAGGTAAGAAGACCAGGGCAGTCATTGTCGGGACCTGGCTCTTCCTTCAAGTGAGACGGGCAGTCAGAAGAGAGCTGAGAGCAGAGGGGTGACATGACATGACATCTCCTTCTAAAACCAACCCCAGTGGGAGGTACTGGTGTGTGGCTGTGATGTCCCGTGAGAAGCCTTACAGCCAGGCACATGGACCAGCAGGAGTGGACTCTGCCAAGTAAAATCTCCCCATCACTGAAACTGTTCAAACAGAGGTTGAGTGGCCATTTGTCAGGGCATGAGAATCAAAGAGATGTATTCTCCGATGGTTTGACATCAATCCCGTTTGTCCAAACCTTAGTCTGAAGATATTAAAAATCCTTGTATTTCAATATTCTAAATATTTTCAGATTCCAAGATTCTGAAAGGTGGGGTTTCTAAGATTTTGTTACCGTGGAGATGTGCCATATATTAAATTAATCCACATGAATCCAAATGTAAGCATTTGACAAACAAACGGCAACAAAATTTTCTGATATTCAACATGGCCCCATGTGCTAGCCGACGTCTTTATCTGGTATTCAGCCAAAGAATCAAGGATTTACAGGGATGATGGAGAAAAAGCTAACTGTGTTGGTCTTCCTGAGACTGGGTTTGGTGTATATAATTAAGTTCTATACTTGTGGGTAGTCAAAGTTATTTTCATGAGAAAACTTAAGCACACGCATGTCTTACCTCACAAGCTGATTTTAAAACCTTAACTCTCCACCCTGTTCTCGGGTTCTCAAATCCTCTGATTTTAAGATAACGTAAAAAAAAACCCAGTGATTCTCAGCCATGGGTGCATTTTAGAGTCTCCAGGGAAGGTGAAAAAAAATATGCTTGGGTCTCAGCTGCAGAGATGCTGATTTCGGAGGTTGGGCATGGGAGCCAGGCATCGGTCTTTTCCCAGTTGATTTCAGCCCCCACTGCAAACCTTTGGTGTCTTTTCATCTCCATTCTTTGAGCAAGACCTGGCAGTGAGACCAAAAACCAGAAGCCAAGATGGTCTGTTTCAGATATGGGGACCATCTGGGATGACCCGTTTTTCTCCTTGGTTAGCAGGAATTGCCAGCAAAGGGCAGTCGGCTGGGAGGAAGGGTGTTTGGTGTTAGTTCTTACAGAAGCCTGCCCCCAGGGATGGACAGGAAAGATGTGGGCTCTGGGGCCCTCAGAGACTAGTCCTGATTTGGGGGATGGGGGACATGGAAGGGCATTTGCTGTCAGAGGGCTTTCAGGCAACCTATTCGCTCTGATGTGAGCAAGCCTTGAAAAGAAATTAGGGGGAAAATGCTGGAACTTTAAGTAAAAGTATCCAGCATGAAGGATTTTGAGTAAAGTGCATGCAAATTACATGCAAAGCGTATACAGCGTTTAATTCCATAAGCCTGGACCTTCTCCTCGGGAAGCAAGGTATTTGAAAGGAAGATGGGGTTCATATGAGGTTCTGATTTTCCAGCAGGGAACCTGGGGAGACAGGGAAATGGCTTCCCTGAGTGTTCACCTTGGTCTTCGCTCCCCAAGTACATTGTATTCGTTTGTTCTGATCACACCTGATACAGGAACTTTATATTGGGTTGGCCAACAAGTTCGTTTGGGTTTTTCCAGACCATGACAAAATGGAATGAACTTTTTGGCCAACCCAATCTATTACTCAGAAAATACAGGGGGAAAAACTCAGAAGACCTTCCGTGCCCTGGGAGTACGGAGCACACTCCCTCCCGTTTTCCTCTGTGGGCGTGTGTGGCTCGGTCCGTCTGGAGTACGGAGCGCACTCCCCCCGTTTTCCCCTGCGGGTGTACGGAGCGCACTCCCCCCCCCGCGTTTTCCCCTGCGGGTGTGTGTGGCTCCCTCCGTCTGGTTTACGGAGCGCACTCCCCCCCCCCCCGCCCCCGTTTTCCCCTGCGGGTGTGTGTGGCTCCCTCCGTCTGGTTTACGGAGCGCACTCCCCCCCCCCGCGTTTTCCCCTGCGGGTGTGTGTGGCTCCCTCCGTCTGGTTTACGGAGCGCACTCCCCCCCCCCCCGCCCCCGTTTTCCCCTGCGGGTGTGTGTGGCTCTGTCCGTCTGGTTTACGGAGCGCACTACCCCGCCTCCCGCCCCCGTTTTCCCCTGCGGGTGTGTGTGGCCCCGTCCGTCTGGCTGACGCTGGCGGCCTCTCACTGCCCTCTTTTCTCCAGTTTCTTCCCACAGTGCGACGTGGTGAATTTTGGCTCCTGGTTCATCTTCGCCTTTCCTCTCATGCTCCTGTTCCTGCTGGTGGGCTGGCTCTGGATCTCCTTCCTCTATGGAGGCATAACCCTGAGGTACCCAGGCATTTGACCTGAGCTTCGTGGCAGACAAAACCGGGCTAGAGTCCCAGCTTCCCGCTCCCTAGCGAGTGACCTTCCTAAGTCCTCCCAGGGTCCAGTCAGATGTGGTGCCTGTAGTCGTCCTGGCTTCCCAGGGAGAGGGGATTACAGGTGGCGTGGGATCTTTCCTGCTGAGCCCAGGCCCTGGGTGAATGTCACCCACCATCAATAATCACTGATCGCATTGTCCCTTAAGTCAAGTCCACACTCACACCACAGGAGAAGATGCACAGTGCTTCTCATTTCACGGGGCGTCAGTACAGGAGGTAATTTGGGGCAGCCTGGGGACAAGGTATCAAATGACACTGACTCCGATAGAGAGAAAAATAGTCCTTTATCAAGGCTGCTTATGTTGGGGAGAAAGTCTCAGTAAGGTGGGGAAAAACTTTAACACCTCTCTAGCATTTCCAAATCATCCTTTTAAAAAAGGAAGAGCAAGCCTCAGGCCCAGAGACTTAGGCCAGCAGTGGTATCCGCAGTGGTATCCAGCCAGACGGAATAATGTCGCTTTGCATTCATGTCTTTATTTTTATGGATACTTTCTATGTATGACAAGTGATTCTTGTTTGCTCTTTATGGGAGTGATAGAAAGCTTTCTATTTAAATATCTGCCTTTAATTAAAATGCTAAATCTAATTGGAGCCTGTGGCATGTGGACGTAGGAACATTTGTGAAGGGAGTTATGAATGTGTCAGTTCAGTTCAGTTCAGTGGATCAGTCATGTCCAGTTCTTTGTGGCCCTATGGACTGCAGCATGCCAGGCCTCCCTGTCCATCACCAACTCCCAGAGTTTACTCAAACTCATGTTCATTGAGTCGGTGATGCCATCCAACCATCTCATCCTCTGTCGTCTCCTTCTCCTCCTACCTTCAATGTTTCCCAGAATCAGGGTCTTTTCAAATGAGTCAGTTCTTCACATCAGTTGGCCAAAGTATTGGAGTTTCAGCTTCAGCATCAGTCCTTCCAATGAATATTCAGGACTGATTTCCTTTTTGAATGTGTGGATTTTGGGAAATACTAACATAGGAGCTACAGCTCAGGGCTGGAGTAGCAGGCATGTCATAAAGTTATTCTCTGACTCAGTCTCCTTACCTCTCTGGGTCTTAATTTTTCTCATCTGTAAAATGGGACCAGTAAGAGCTATTCTAGATCAAAGAGATGTGAAAATCCCTTGAGAATAGAAAAGCTGTGACTGTGGTGTTTCTTGACCCATCAGAGCATCAGAGCAGAAATTTGGAGTTCAAAGCCCAGCTTAGTCCAGAGAAGCAAGCCCAGACATTGGACTCAGATAAACCAGAGTTCACATCATGGTTCTGCGTGACCTTGAGCAACTCTGTCCCCTCCCTAAGGCTTTACCTCTTTAATTTCTTCACTTGTAGATAGGGGATAAAAATGAAGTCTGGGTTCCCTGGGTGGCTCAGTGGAATACAGCTTCCCTGATAGCTCAGTTAGTAAAGAATCCGCCTGCAATGCAGGAGACCCTGGTTTGATTCCTGGGCCAGGAAGATCCCCTGGAGAAGGGGTAGGCTACCCACTCCAGTATCCTTGCGCTTCCCTTACAGCTCAGCTGCTAAAGAATCTGCCGGCAATGTGAGAGACCTGGGTTTGATCCCTGGGTTGGGAAGATCCCCTGGAGAAGGGAAAGGCTACCCACTTCAGTGTTCTGGCCTGGAGAATTCCATGGACTGTATAGTCCATGGGGTCGCAAAGAGTCAGACACGATTGAGCAACTTTCACTTTCAGTGGAAAAGAATCTGCCTGCCAAGTAGGAGGCACGGGTTTCATCCCTGTGTTGGGAAGACTGCCTGCAGAAGGAACCAACTGACTAGAGGCAACCCACTCCAGTATTCTTGTCTGGGAAATCCCCATGGACAGAGGAGCCTGGTGGGCTGCAGTCCATGGGGTCATAAAGAGTCAGACACAACTGAGAAACTAAGCACACACATTCCCCCACTTACAATATATGAGACTTCTCTGGTGGTTCAGTGGTTAAGACTCTGTGCTCCCAATTCAGGGGGCCTGGGTTCGATCCCAGATCAGGGAACTATGATCCTGCATGCTCCATGGTGTGGCCACAAAAATAAAAATAATTACAATATGTGAGAGCCTCTGTTTCCATGCAGCAAGGTGGATTTTTGCCAATCTGATGAGAAAAATAATTTGCATTTACTTTAGGAGTAATTTTGAAGAACCTTTCATACTAAGGGATAAGATGAAAACTTTTCATATATTGATGGGGGACTCTGGTATTTCCTCTCCTGTGAATTGTTAAACTGTGTGTTTATATCCTTTGTGCATTTAAAAACTTGATTGCTGGTCTTGGTTTTATTGATTTCTAGTATTCTCTCTATATTGAAAGATTAGTGCTTATTTTGAGTATGAGTTGCAACTTTTTTTCCTGATTTTTTGCTTTGCTTATCATGCTTTATTCTGTGCAGAAATTTTTAGAAACATTTTATGAGATGAAATTATCAATTGTTTCTCATGTGGCATCTGAATTTTCAATTTCAGTTAGAAAGATCTTCCCATTATAGGAGTTATGAAAGAAGAGTCCCATGTTTTCTTCTAGTATTTTTGTATTTTTTACATTTAAATCTTTTCATCTGTTTGGAGCTTGTCCTTTAGGGTGCAGTGTAAGGATGCAACTTTGGGGTACATGTTTGGAGTCAGCATTTTTTTTGTTCCAGATAACCATCGAGTTGTCTCAATACCTTTTCCTGACACACAAATGTTTTTAATTTTAATGAAGTCAATTTATTTTTGTTTGCTTGTGCTTTTTGTGTCATATCCAAGAAATATGTATCTAATCTGAGGCCATGAAAATTTATCTCTATGTTTTCTTCTAAAAATTTTATAGGTCTAGCTCTTCTTATATTTACGTGTTTGAACCATTTTGAGTTAAATTTTGTGTGTGCCAAGAGGTAGGGGTTCCACGTTCATCCTTTTGCATGTGGCTATCCAGTTATCTTGGGGCTTCCCAGGTGGCTCAGTGGTAAAGAATCTGCCTGCTAAGGCAGAAGATGAGGGTTCGATCCCTGGGTCAGGAAGATCCCCTGGAGGAGGAAATGGCAACCCACTCCAGTGTTCTTGCCTGGTGAATCCCTTGGACAGAGGAGCCTGGCGGGCTACAGTCCATGGGGTCTCAAAAGAGTCAGAAGGACTGAGTGACTGAGCAAGCACACACACATCCAGTCATTTTAACACCTTTTGATGAAATACTATTCTTTCCCCATTGAATGGTGTTGGTACCTTTATCAAAAATCAGTTCACCATAGCGGTGTGGGTTTATTTCTGGACTCTCTGTTAGATTCCATTGATGTGTATGTCTGACATCATTGACTGAATAGGTCATCTTTTCTACAGCAAGCTGGGGCACCAACTTTATCACAGACTAAATCCCCATTTATGGTGGGGTCTATTTCTGGACTTCGTATTTTATTTCCTTAGTGTGTATGGTTTATTCCTGAGTCTGTTTGACCCCAAAAAGATTTTAAGCCTGGGAACCAGATGATCAGATTCACATTTTTAAAAGACCATCCAGGCTATAGGTGGGCAGAACAGATTTTAGAAAGGGAACAAGGAGGCAGGGTGACCACCCAGCAGGCTGTCACAGAGTCTCCAAAACAGAGGCAAAGCGGCCTGGCCAGATGGAGGTGGGTCGCCGAAGTGTTTTAGATTGCAATGGCCACTCCTAACTTCCTCGCTTTCTGTTTCAGGGGCTGGAGGAAGAAGAAATCTGAGCTCAGAACTGATGCAGAAAATAGGGCTCGAGACACCATTCGAGAGGAATTCCAGAGCCTAGGGCCCATCAAGTACATGGCACAGGGATCCTTGCTTGGGGTGGGAAGAGAACTGGGCACTAGACTTTCAGGAGAGCTACCTCTTGGGGACTGAGTCCAGAGGGAATTTCAGGACCAATAGCCTAGGAGCCTGGAGACAGAGGGTAGGGAGATGACTAACACAGTCAGCCTCTTGCCCTGGCACTGGGGTCGATATCCCGAGGACCAGCAAACTCTCAGGCTGAACTTGGAGTGGGGACGTGTCACCTTCTTGCCTAATGCCCACTTTCCCTCCTGGCTCACAGGATAGCTGGCCCGGCCTCAGGTGGCTCCCAGGACCTCGTTTAGTGCATGTTAAAGTGAAAATAACCAAGAGCCAGCAGGCCCACACACCAGGCCTGACTCTGCTGCTAGCTTGCTGTGTGGCCTTGGGCAAAGCACTAACCCTCTCTGGGCCCTGCATCCTGATCTGTGAAATGGGCACATTGGGAGGATATTTACTCCAACATTTGGGGAGTCTCTGTTTTGCCTCTATCTGCCCCTCTCTCCATGTCTGTCCCTCTCCGTATCTGCCCCGTTCTGGATATATGGCTGTTCCTCCCTTTGGCCTACCTCTCTGTTCCCGTCAGTTTCCTTCTTCTCTGTTCTTCTGACCCTGTCTCTCTCTCGCTTTCTCTCTCTCTCTCTGGATTGTCCCTAGGACTCTGGGAGTGATATGAAGAGTTTGCAGGGAGGCAGGCCTGATGCTCAGAAAAGATGCTGGGGGAACATGGGAGCCCTGGCACCCCCCACCCCTCACTCTCGGGACCCCCGAGGCAGTGAACTACTACTTCCAGCTCTGAGAGGCAGGGCCTGGGCCCAGTCACACGCAGCGGGCCCCGCCCCAGGCCTTCCCTTGCTGCTGTCAGGCCAGAGCCCAGCGTTACCGTGGTGTCCACATCTCTGTGTCGCAGGTTTGCTGAACAGGCCGTGTTCATCCTTTTCTGCGTCTTCGCCATCCTCCTCTTCTCCCGGGACCCGAAGTTCATCCCTGGCTGGGCCAGCCTCTTCACCCCTGGGTGAGACTCTGGGGACCCGTGGGATGGAGTCCAACAGGGGAGCCTTGGGGCTGGGCCGCCCGGAGCCGAGGAGGCAGTGCCGCGGGGGAGAGTTGGGCTAGGTTTCCGCCTCTCAGCCCGTGTGGTTATTATCAGTTGCTTCTTTTGCTCTCAAAAGAGCTTAGGTTTGGGTGAGAGAATATCTGGGTTCCTGTGTGATAAGAGCTCTGCCTTTGGAATCAGACAAAACTGGGTTCGAATGCCAGTTCCGCCACTACAGACTGTGCAGCCCTGAGGACGTGGTTCATTCATTCATTTGATTATTCAGTCAGTCAATCAACTTTTATCGGGCACCTATTGGGCACTCAGTTGCCCCACAGCACGTGGGATCTTCCTGGACCAGGATGGAACACGTGTCCCCTGCAGATGGATTCTTAACCACTGGACCACCAGGGAAGTCCCCAAAACTTGCTTTTTCTTTTAGTTTACAAGGTATCTCGGTTGTATTTCCATGTCAAACAAAACAGTTGATGTTATTTTTTATCTTTTTTTTAAACAAGCAAGGAGTACTTCATTATACATATGATAATACACAATTTATTTAAACATGTCCCTACTAAAAATCCCCCACTTTTTTTTTTTTTGTTCTTATCAGTAATGAACATCCTGGTACATAATCTGGGTACAAGAGCCCAGTTATTCCCTGAAGATAAATTCCTAGACGTACAAGTGGATCAGGGAGTATTCACACGTAAAGTTTTGAAACATACTGCCAGCTTCCCCTTCAGAAAGTTCCTTTTCCTGCCAATATCCTGTGTTTCTCAACATCCCCATCAGATATTGTCTCCCTTTCCACGTTTTCCTTGTCTGTTAGCATGTGTTCATCTGTATTCCTCTGTGACATTGGTACTGACCTTCTTTCCCAGTTTCTTGGCCGTTCGAACACTCTTCTTCCCAAATGTGTGGGCTGGAAGTGCTTTTGTTGGACTTGGGTCTGTGCTTCATTGAACTCAGAGCCAGAAATATCTGAGTTCAAGGTCATCTCTTCTACCGACCATGGTCTGGCCCTGAGCAAGTTGCTGCTGTTCCCTGAGACTCAGATTCCTTATTTGAAAGGGAAGGTACCTGCCCCTGAGGACTGTCTCTGAGACTTCGGTGGGCTTGATATCGCCACAGGACACATTGTGGATTCTTGGAAGGTGGCAGTGAGGTTTCGAGGGGCTGTGAGGTGGGCTCCATCTGGGCTTTGCTGGTGTGAGCTGCATCTTTGGGTTGCATCTTTGTGTGCTAAGCTGCCCACCCCAGGAGGAGTGCAAACAGGAGCTGAACAAATACACTCAGGGTTTCACAGGGGCCCCAGTTATAGTGATGCATAGGGGTTCCACAGACTCCAGCCTTCTGCAGCTCTCAGATTCTCCCCTCCTTGATCAAATCCCTCTTCCTAGGGTCCTTGAAGTGGGAGGATAAACATTGGTTTGGCTCCAGCAGAGTCTAAACACCCCAGGGAGCTGTGGATAAAGAGCTTTTGCGTCCATGGGTGGTTTGCGTCCCTGCCGAGCACCGCACCGCGCAGAACACAATCAGCGGCCTCCAACAACGTCCCCTTCCCAGTGGGCCTAATTCCCTTCCACAAATCCTCATTTGCAAAGCTGCCAAAACTTGGCCTGCTGAGATGCCCGGAGTCACATGCTTTGGGGCCTTGTCCTTGTAGGTTTATTTCTGATGCTGTCACCGGCGTGTCCGTTGTCACCATCTTGTTCTTCTTCCCATCACAAAAGCCGTCCCTCAAGTGGTGGTTTGACTTTAAAGGTAAGGTGGGCAAGGCCGGGGCATCGGTGGTCTGGAGCATGGTAATCAGTGGCCTGAAGGCGGGGTCCTCCTGAGACTGACAGCCCCATTGTACAAACCGCATGATCCTGCCTCTTGGCTCTCCCTGTCTGAGCTTTTACCACGTCTGGGTACTCAGCGCTGCCGGAGGTGACCGTTCAGGGCGAGGGTTAGCAATTAGTCTCTGGGTCAAACCCAGCTGGATGGCTGTTTCTGTTCAGTCCCTGAACTCAGAATAATGGCTTTCACATTTTTTAAATGGTTGAAAAGAATAAAAAAATATATATATATTTCTGACTCTTGAACATGACATAAATTCAAATTTCAGTGTCCACAAATAAAATTTTTAATTTTTTGAAGAAGAAATTCGTGGACAATTATTTTCTTGAGTCATGTAAGTGCCTATACAATAGCCTCGGCTCTGCCCAGAAAAACTCTGGGCCCAAAGCAAGAGCCTAAGGAGCCAGAGATGGAAATCTGCCGGCTGGGTTTAAACGGATAGGAAGCAGGGGGACTGCGGCAAACCTGGACCCAGGTGTTCAATTTCAGCTTCAGATCACTGAGCACCCAAACCAAAACGTCTGAAGGTTGGCCTTCAGATCGCCAGATTATGACCCCACTGGGATTTCAGCTGGTGTTTGCAAAAGAGGGTGCCAACATCTGCTCCTGGTGACAGAGGCCATGGCTGGCCCGTCACCCTCCGAGGCTGTGGGATGAGCTCTGGGCCAGAAGTCAGGAAATAGGGGTTGTGACCTAACCGTCTTCTATTGCTAGGGGAAGAAAAGCGTCTTCCAGCGGCAGCTCCAGTTTCCAGGAGGAGTGGAGGTTTACATGTGTGGGGTATAGTGTAAGGATGAGCCAGGAGCTGTTTCCCAAAGACTCACAGGCATTTACTGTAGCAGAGGTGGACCTCAAGGCTTGGGGTCCCAGGTGGCTTAGACTGGGGGTTTGAGGCTGTGCCACTGAACAGGATTCAGTGGTTCTCTTAATCTCTGCTTCTCTGTCTTGCTTACAGCTGGCTTTCCTCACCATCCACTCCCTGTATCATGTCTTGGTCTATTCAGAGTTTCTTGGTAGCTCAGACAGTAAAGAATCCGCCTACAGTTCAGGAGACCCAGGTTCGATCCCTGGGTCAGGAAGATCCCCTGGAAAAGAGGATGGCAACCCATTCCAGTATTCTTGCCTGGAGAATTCCGTGGACAGAGGAACCTGGCCGGCTACAGTCCATGGGGTCACAGAGAGTTGGACAGGACTGATTGTCTAACACTTTCACTTTCTTAAACTTTTTTTTTTTTCAGAGTTTCTCCTATTTCTGAGCTTTGGCATCTGTGTAGCTTCTACTTCATTAGCATTCCTGCTTAATTCTAGCTTCTGTTCCCTTGTAGAGTGGTCCCCCTCAGAACACCCACTCCCTCACAGTACCTACTCCCACTGCTCCTCCTACTTCCTGCCCCGGTTTCTGTCCCTCGAAGCATCGAGTCCCACACACTTTCTGCTACTCTCCTAAAGCGTTGACTCTAGTACTCAACACCCATGTCCTCCATGCAGCCTTAGAGAGTGGTTAGTCAGTTCTCATGGAGAGAAAGTGACTTGATTAAGGTCACACTGCCAGTTAAAAAGAGACATGAGGTGGACCCCAGATATACAAGCCAAACTTGATTTTCTTCATCTTACCCACTGTCTCCCATTCTTCTGCGGGTCTGAGTGGTACTTGCAACTCCTTTTATGATCGCTCACCAAGTACTAAAGCTCCGCCTACTGGGTGCTGTGTGCTGTGCTTGTGGCTGGTGATGGTGACCGTGATGCTGCTAGTGATGGGATGTGAGTGATGATGAAGAGGGGGAGGAAGGCAAGGTGAAGGCTGCTGTGTATGACATTGTTGAGGTGGAGAAAGAGGATGACCGTGATGTGGGTGATGATGTTCGCTTCTATTTCCTCTCTGCCCAACAGGCTCTTCCTCCAGACATCTGAATGGCTCACTCCATCACTTTCTTCAGACTCTGTCCTAAGGTCACCTCCCCAAAGAAGCCTTCTCTGACTATACCATCTAGAAAAGCACTCCTCCTTTACACTCTCAGTCTCTTTCCTATATTTTCTTTTTTTTTTCATAGCACATAAAATTTCCCAACATGATACGTTTATTGATTTATCACCTGCCTCACTTACTGGGATGTAAGTTTTCCAGCAGGAGGGGTTTTTCCCTGTTTTGGCCACTTCCATATCCTCAGGGGCTAGGGTAGGTCCCCAATATACACTTGCTAATTAAATGACCAACAGCTTGCTCCGGGCCACACCCTGTGCTGAGCCCATGCACACACCAGCCCAGGTCATCGTCGGAATTGATCTCTGGGGAGGTACTATTGCTCCCTTTTGCAGATGAGAACTTTGAAGCTCAGAGAGGTAGAGGCACTTGGCTCAAGTCACACAGCTGAATGGCAGAGCCAGGACTGAATTTTAGTTCAACCTTAAAGTCAGTGCCTTCAGCTCCTGCTCTAGAAGGCAGAGAGTATAACCTTGAGCCAGAAGTGAGAAATTCAATCAGAGGCTGCATTTATAAGAAATAGTGCCAAGGGCATGGTCAGGTGGGAAGATAATAAAGGCAGTAACAGCTGACATTAATTGACTTCACCATATGGTGAGCAGTTTTATAAACTCTCACCACTTAACTCACTTAACCTCATTATCTTAACTCACTTAAACTCATCCTCAGGGCCTCCTCCCTCTGCCTGTACAACCCTTACCTTCTAGGTGGGCCACTCTTTCAGACCTTGGGTGCCTCTTTACTATTTTATCACCTAAAGGCCGAGGGCTGGGCCACCTGCCTCTTTCAGCTCTGGGCTTACTCATACTTGGGTTTGGCCCACGAATCCCCTGGCAGTGTGTGACATCAGAACCACACGTACACCCGTGGGCTGCATGCATCTCGTGCATGCTAAGTCGCTTCAGTCATGTCCGACTCTTTGCGACCCCATGGACTGTTTAGTGGAGGGGCTTTATTAAGTAGCTTTGGATTGTCTTTATTATTAAATTAGAAGCTTTTGTTTTAGAGAACCATGCTATAAAATTTTGAAAAACACCGAAAAGGGGAAACAAAAATATCAAAGAGTGTTTAACCAGGGGCTATCCTGGCAGTGGGGGAACCTTGAACAGGCCAGACCCATCCTCCTCCAGGGAGGCTGCTGGCAGCCCACAGTGAGAAGGCCCAGTTCCAGGGAGCTTACTTGGTGCCAGGCACTGGGCTCCGTGTGTTGAATATATCATCTGACAAGTGTTTATGGAGTGACTTCCAGGTGCCAGGCAGCTGTGAATTGAACAGAAATGTCCCTCCACCCACGGCTCCATCACTGCCTCATCAGTGCCCACAAGGACCTACCAGCTTCCATGATGTGTCAGGTGTCAGCTGAGGATATGGGGGCTCTGAGCGGCAAGGTCTTGTTCCAGGGACCCGCAGCAAACCAAGGTCTAGGAGGATGCTCTCAGTGCAGGGGTAACAAACTACCACCCGTGGGCCAAATCTGGCTGCCACCCGCTTTGCAAATAGAATTTTGTGGAAACGCTGCCCCGTCCACGTGTGTCTGCCGTCTCTGTGGCTGCTTCCATGCTTCCGTGGCAGCCTGACCGCGACAGAGACCTGCAGAACCTGAATTAGTGCCTCTCCTGCCCTTTTCAGCAGACGTTCGCCGGCCCCTTGTTCTATCCACTGCTTTTGAAGAAATACAAATTGCCTCATAATTCCATGGACCAGCCATTCCCTCGGTTTCTACTCTCCTGAATTTCCTTCCTCTTTTTTTCTCTTCTCTGTACACGTTCAGTTACAAAGAGGACCTTTTCTCGTGTAAACGAGGGGGAAAGTAGCACTTACCCAGAAGGGCTGTTAGGAACTGAAAGGATGTTCTGCATGTGAACTGCACAATTCCAGAAGATTCTGAATAGAGCAAATGCCTTGCCATGATGATTGTGTTTTTTTTCCCTGAAACTCCCAAATGGGAAGCTGAAGCCAGATTGTGGCTTCCTGGAGACCCCTGCGTGTCCCTGCGGAGATGGGGCTGCAAGGGCTGGTGTCCTCTCCTCTGGTTGAGGGTCCTGAGAGTGTGTCGGGTCCCTTCCATGCTGGGGGGGGGGTTGGGAGGAGCTGGGTACCCCCTCCCAGGCTGAGCGTCTTCTCTCTGCCCAGCTCCCAACACAGAGACAGTGCCCTTGCTGACGTGGAAGCGGGCTCAGGACACGGTGCCCTGGAACATCATCCTTCTCCTGGGAGGGGGCTTCGCCATGGCCAAAGGCTGCGAGGTAAGAGGGGCAGGCGGCAGGCAGCTTGGGGAGGTGAGTGCCTGTCCTGGGGCAGCTGCAAGTGTGGGGCTGAGCGAGCCCCACCGGCCGCACAGACGCCCCATCTCCCATGTGGGAATGATCACAGCTCCGTGCCGTGCCTAGTGCTGCCCAGAGAGAGAGGAAAATGGTACAGTGTGGAACCTCGAGGACCTGGCAGTGAGCATTGTATCAGTACTACTAATACTAATATCATGACCCAAGGGTCCTATGAGAACAGAGGACTCACCGTAGCAGGCTGACCCTGCAACAGGCACTGTTCAACATGCTCTACACATATTAATGTATTTAAACCTCCCAGCAAGCCTATGAGGTAGATGCCACCATTATCCCCATTCTGTAGATTAGGAAACTGAGGCACAGAGAGGTAAAGTAACTTGCCTAAGGCCGCACAGCTATGTCCTCAGGGTTAGGGGCCAGGTAGTTTGGCTCTAGAGCCCAGTATTATGAATATTAGCTACTTGGTGTTACTATTAATGCACTAAAGGGCTCTGTGAGCACAGAGGCAGAGCCAGGACTAGACTGGGGTGAGCGAGGCGCTGACAGAGAATAATTTTGGGAGGCTCATGTTCTCAGCACAGCCAGACCTGCTCAGTGGAAGTGCAGCCTCAGAGTGCAACATGTAGTAACCTGTTAGCTCATGAAATCTCCACACTGACCCTCAGGGCTAGGGAATATTTTTATCCCCATTTTACAGGTAGGAAAACTGAGGCCTGGAAAAATTAAGCAGCTCTCTTGATGTCATGCAGTTGCCCTCTGCTTAGGCACTGAGGTTTGAACTCCAGTCCCATCTGATTTCAGAGTCTAGCCTCCTAACACTCACTCTTGAGAACTTCCCAAGTGCCAGGCACCAGGGGAAGCACTATGCAAATATTGACTCCGCTAATCTTTTTTTTTTTTTATAAATTTATTTATTTTACTTGGGGGCTAATTACTTTACAATATTGTAATAGTTTTTGCCATACATTGACAAGAATCAGCCATGGGTTTACATGTGTTCCCCTTCCCGAACCCCCCACCCACCTCCCTCCCCCTCCCATCCCTCTGGATCATCCCACTGCCCCGGCCCCGAGCCCTTGTCACATGCATCGAACATGGAATGGTGCTCTGTTTCACATATGACAATACACATGTCTCAATGCCATTCTCCCAGAACGACCCACCCTCACCTTCTCCCTCAGAGTCCATAAAATTGTTCCATGCATCTGTGTCTCTCATTCTGTCCCGCATATAGGGTTATCGTTACCATCTTTCAGATTCCATATATATGCATTAGTATACTGTATTGTTGTTTTTCTTTCTGGCTTACTTCACTCTGTATAATGGGCTCCAGTTTCATCCATAATCTTCAAAGGCACCTCTGAGTAGATGTTGTGGTCGTCCTCCTTCCAAAGATGAAACAGAGGCAACTCAAGGCTGAATAAGTTACCGATGTTTGTGCAGCCAAAAGCCGGCAGAGTGGTATTTGAACCCACAGCTCATGAAGCTGGGCCCCACCCTTCCCCCAGATTTCAAAACCACAGCCAGTTAAGGGTCAATCGGAAATTAAGGTGAAAGAAAGCTGAAATTACTTCTCCGATTGCTTACTTTGTAAAATTCAGGATTTTAAAAATATTATTTATTTATTTTTATTTGGCTGTGTTGGGTCTTTTTTAAGTCATTCAGTTGTGTCCGACCCTTTGTGACCTCATGGACTGTAGCCTACCAGGCTCCTCTCTCCATTGGATTTTCCAGGCAAGGGTACTGGAGTGGTGGATTGCCATTTTCTTCTCCAGGGAATCTTCCCGACCCAGGGATCAAACTTAGGTCTCCTGCATTGCAGGCGGACGCTTTACCATCTGAGTCACCGGTATTAGCTGTGTCATGCAGGATCTTCCATGGCAGCACACCAATTCTCTAATTGTGGCAGACGGGCTCCAGAGCACGAGGGAACACAGCTCACAGGGGGCAGAGCTGGGATTTGAACTTGTCGGACTCCTCTCACTACTGCCTCTTACTTGGGACATATCAGGGAAGGCTTCCAGGAGGAAGTGGCATGTTAGCCAGGTCTCAGGAGGCCATGCAGGGCAAAGGTAGAAAGCATGAGCGGTGGACCCAGACCGCCTGGGTTGGAGTCGGTCCTCCACCTCTGAGCTGTGTGCCTCCATTTCCTAATCTGTAAAATGGGCACAGTAATGGTGCCCATCACATAGAGTTGTTATAATTACTAAGTGGATTGGAAAAGTGGAGGTTCTTGCCCTGAGCTCTTCAGTGGAAATGGTGCCATTTAACGGGATGACATGGCTCTTGCCTCACCCTGAGCCTGACCTGCACCCCAGAGGCTTCTTTAAGCTCAGGGATGGTGAACAAAGCCCAGCTCGCAGTGGGGGCTGGGCTGCAGGACTGCTGAGCGTGCTGGGGAGGCCAGTCTGGCTCCTGGCCCAGCCCTGGGCAGTTGGCCGGGGTTTCTGTGGAACAAAGACTTTGTGTGACAGCTGCCCCCTCCCCCAACCCCTGCTCGTACCAGCCCCTCCCCAGGCGGCCTGTCCTAGGAGGGACCAGAGTGCTCGTGGCCCGTCCTATTTCCCAACCCCTGCCCAGTGCCCTTGCCAGGTCACCGCCAGGCCTCCTGGGGCTTGGAGGCCCTCAGACCGGGCCCACAGTGAGCCTGGATGTGTAGACTCCCACCTGCTGGTTCTGAGGGGCTGGAAGCAGACCCCAGTGCTTGTGCTGAGCGTGAGTAACTTGCTTAAATCGGCTTGATGTTCACACTAGTTTCCTCCTGCTGCAAAACTGTCCATGCTGCTGCTGCTAAGTCGTGTCAGTCGTGTCCGACTCTGTGCGACCCCATAGATGGCAGCCCACCAGGCTCCGCCATCCCTGGGATTCTCCAGGCAAGAATACTGGAGTGGGTTGCCATTTCCTCCTCCAGTGCATGAAAGTGAAAAGTGAAAGTGAAGCCGCTCAGTCATGTCCGACTCTTCGCGACCCCATGGGCTGCAGCCTACCAGGCTCCTCCGTCCTGGGTTTCCCAGGCAAGAGTACTGGAGTGGGGTGCCATTGCCTTCTCCGAACTGTCCATGACTCCCCCATGTATTTAGACTCTAGTCTGAAGGCTTGCCTCCAGAGAACAGCCCCCGCCTATCACCCCGACATCAGCTCTTATCTCTGTCCCCTCAGGGCTCCTCTCCAGTCCCACTGACCTGCTCCTCAGCCACACTAAACTCATTTGCACCCCCAGGACCTTTGCACCTGCTTCCTCCCTCTGCCGAATGCTCTTCCCTGAGATCTCTGAGTCCTTACCCTCAGGTCTCGGCTTCAAGTTCACATCCTCAGAGAAACCCTCTCTGGCACCATATCTAAGGTAGCCTCGCCCCACATACAGCCCCCCTCTCTCTCTTGTCACCCTAATTACTTCCTGTAGCCATATCTACCCCTCAGGCTGTGGGCTTCCCTGGTGGCTCAGTGGTAAAGGATCTGCTGCCAATGCAGGAGGCGCAGGTTCAATCCCTGGGTTGTGAAGACTCTCCACCCTTACCCTGGGGAAGGAAATGGCAACCCACTCCAGTATTCTTGCCTGGGAAATACCACTGACAGTGGAGCCTGGAAAACTACAGTTCATGGGGGTCACAAAGCAGTCTGACATGACTTAGCAACTAAACAGCAAACAACAACTGCCCCCCCCGAAGGAAATCCCATTCATTTGTTTATTGGTGTCTCTCTTACTAGAATGTAAGCTCCATGCGGGCAAGGACCATATCTGTCTTCTCCATTGCTCTTCTAGGCATGTAGAAAAGTCCTGGTACCTAACATGCTCGCTCAGTAAGTATTTGTTGGACACGACCTGTAACATGGGATGTTCTGAGGACCGATGACATGAAGGAGGGCAAGTACCTGGCAGGGGGCTGATGCAGAGGGCTCACCGCTTTTATTGTTATCATAGTTTTATTGTCTCATGAATTAAAAATTGGTCTAATTCTGGCACCTTCATGTATACCTCATTTAATCTCTATCCACAACAAACTTATCTACAAATATATTCAGGTGATATAACTTGGTATTAAATCAGGATGGAATAGACCCTATAGGCAAGTAGAAACATGTGTATTCCCCTGAATCCCTCATTTTCTGTTGGAAAGTTATTATTATTATTGTTCTTATCATTTTATTGGAGAGGTAGCATTATGAAGTAAGAGCCAGATTCTGAGCTCAAAATTCCAAACTCATTTCACTTATTTGAGCATATCACAACCTCTTTGTGCCTCAGTTTCTTCAACCATAAAATATAGGTAACTATACTACTTCATCCCTGCCAGGTGGCACAGTGGTAAAGAATTTGCCTACCAGTGTAGGAGATGCAGAAGACACAGGTTTGTCCCCTGGAGGAGGGCATGGCAATCCACTCCAGTATTCTTGCCTGGAGAATCCCATGGACGGAAGAGGCTGGCAGGCTACAGTCCATGGGGTTACAGAGAATTGAAATGACTGGGCACACACGCACCCACATTACCACTCCTTCGTGGAGCTGTTCTGAAGATTAATAAGTCAATGTTAGCAAAGTACTGAGAAGAGTTCTCAGCATAGAATAAGCACTGTATTAAGTGTTTGTTAAATAAATAATAGTAAGCCCTGTTTGGTACTTATTATATATAGGAACTGTTTTTACCTGTACTTTGAAGAAAGCAAGGAACAGAGACGTTCATTAATTTGCCCAGTGCCACACAGCGTGTAAGCAGTACAGTGGTTTGAATGCTCATGCATGTGCATGAAGTCTTTTCTTCTTTTCCTTTAATCAAGTTCACTGGCTCTCTCCACTTAAGAATTCTTTAAAAAAAAAAAAAATCAGTCCTTTGTAAAATATTTATTGTATTACTTTATTTATTTAATTTGGCTGCACTGGGTTTTAGTTGTGGCATGCAGGATCTTCAGTTGCATCTTAACTGTAGGACCAGCAGGGAAGTCCCTACCTAAGAATTCTTACCTCAAGTTGTGCACACACAGCTGAGCCTACTGTCTTTATGAGGCTTTAAAGAGATTTTTCAAGGGTTTTCAATGGAGATTTCAGCCTGAAACATTTCACTTCTACCATAACACCATCCTTTAAGATCTGACCCTTCTGTATATCAGCGAGATCAGGAAGAAAGGACCTCATGGAAGTGTGAAAGGAGGAGAAAGAGGGGTCACCATCCTGCCAGCTCCGCCTTCCCCTCTCATCCTGCATCAGTGGCCGCAGGCACCTCTTGGCGTCCCTGTGGGCTGTAAGGAACAGTTTGACAACTACTACTCAAGGCAATTCTTGAGTGTTCCACCACCGCTGGCATCTCGTGACTTGATGCCACTAATGGCCAATGGCGTGTTTTGGGCACTTACCTAGTACCAAGCACTTTTCTAAGTGCTTTAGAGATTAGTTCCTTTTCTCCCAACTATAATGCCCTAAAGTGAAAGTGAAAATCACTCAGTCATGTCCGACTCTTTGCGACCCCGTGGACTATACAATCCATGGAATTCTCCAGGCAAGAATACTGGAGTGGGTAGCCATTCCCTTCTCCAGAGGATCTTGCCAACCCAGGGGTCAAACCCAGGTCTCCCGCAATGCAGGCAGATTCTTTACCAGCTGAACCACAAAGGAAACCCAAACATTGAAGAGCAACCGCCCAACATGGGGCTTAAATGCATGACCCTGCGATGAAGAGAAGAGTCACACGCTCTACCGACTGAACTAGCCAGGCAGTTCAGGAACCCCTGAGGACAAGCACTATCGCATCTCAGTTTACAGATAAGGAACTGAGGCACAGAAAGGTTAAGTTACTTGCCAAGGAAGACACAGCCAGAATGGATTAAGGTGGGGGGACAAGCCTAATCTGATTCCAAAACCCTTTCTCCTCACCTCCTGGGCATGCCGCCTCTGCCCTTGCGAGTTACTGTTCCTGGAGTCCCTGGGAAAACCTTGTGGCTGTGTGTTTCCATGGAAACAGAGCTTCTGACTCCTAAGGGAACAGGAAAGGGCAGGTGAAGCCCCTTGAGTCCCCCCGAGAGCAGCTGGGGGGTCTCCTCTCTCGCAAAGCTGCCAGACCTCCCTCCAGCTACGGAAACTGAGCCAAGGCCCTGAGTGGCTGTGGGGACGTTGGCTGGAAGCCTGGCACCCAGAGGCCCGGCTACAGGGAAGCTCTTGGCTCCTCATTCATCCAAGTCATTAATATTCCCTCTCTCCAGCCCTCCTCCATTTAATTACACACACTGCCGTCAGTCTCTTTGCCAGAGCCATGGCCTCTGAGAAAAACTAGTGGCCCCATTTTTCCCTGCAGGGTTCCCTGAACCAGAGGAGGGGCTGGGGTCTGGACTCTGCCATACACTATAATTTCTAGGTTATCAAACAGTGCGGTTGTAAAAGAAGCATCTTATTTTATAAGATCTCTTCTAGGGAAAACTATCTTTAAGCATTTATTATTCATTCCTTGAAGGTAACTGTTAAGTCATGGTGTAGGGACAAGTAAAATTTATTTGTGTCAACTATTCTAAAATCCACTATGAAAGCTTAGTTTTGGATAAACAGCAAAATTTCTATTCAACACAAAAGAAATGCATAATGTTCTCTGATAAACCGAGGTGTGTTAGTACCAAAAGATACTGCACTGATAAAAGGGCTGTGGTAAACACACACTTAGCTAAATGTTAGGGGTCTGACCCAACCCCGGCCTTGATCCGCTCCTAAGCCTACAACTGCTTTATCTTTGCCAAGAAAACGACCTACAGGCGGCGCCCCTGTAGCCTTATTGCTATATTGCCGCGTGGCACCATCAGGAGGCAGCATCGAGCACAATTTTACATCAGTTTTCCCGCTTTGGGGACTTAACGAAGGTGCGCTGGATTCTGGGTTATTAAGGATACATTTGAAGCCTGGAGAGCAGAAAGGGGAGACTATCATTATTAAATACCCGCAAGTAAAGTAATTCCTGGAGAAGTCAGCAGAGAGAGAGAGCTTGGAGATAATTCTGCAGCGTTGATGGCAGATGGAGTCTGGAGTCAGAGAGGGGATAATCTACCCTGGAGAGCTGTGGTCAGCTCTGGGCACTGCCCTTCATTAAGAGGTGCAGTGACAGTCTGGTGTGTCCATTGGAGGGTACGTGGTGACAGGGCGCTTTGCAGGAGAATGTTAGTTTATGGACTCCATGGCCCTGAGTGCCAAATACATCTTAGCCACTATTTGGGGGACACTGAGCAAGTCACAAAAACTTCGCCAAGTTGGGATTCCTTCTCTGTAACATGGGAAGGAATGTTTACTTTGCTGAATGGTTGGTGATTCTTTTGATAATGAATAATAATACAAATAATAATGGTGGTACTTGTGTACCATCATTGTAATAATCATCATAAATATCCTTATTATTGGAAACCTATTCATTGTGCTGGGCTTCCCTGGTGGCTCAGTTGTAAAGAATGTGCCTGCAATGCAGGAGACATGGGTTCGATCCCTGGGTTAGGGAGATCCCCTGGAGAAGAAAATGGCAACCCGCTCCAGTTTTCTGGCCTGGAGAATCCCATGGACAGAGGAGCCTGGTGGGCTACAGTCTGGGGTTGCAAAAAGTCAGACATGACATAGCACCTGAGCACGCACACATTCATTGTGTTGTGTTTGACTTCTAGCTGATTATATATGATATATATATCATATATATTATATTTTTAATATATGTTGATACATAATAATTATAAAATTTAATAATGAATATTTTGTATAAATATGTTAATATTTTTGGAAGTGATAGCTGTCATTGGCAGAATGAGAAGATTTAACATGGAGGTTCCAGTTCCCCTCTCCCACTCAAGTTAGGGCTACCCGAACCAAATAAACTATTAGGAGAACCACATAGATTATTTGAAGGATCCAGGGGTTTGGGCCCTGGGCCTGTGGAGTATGGAGTAGAGAGCAGCTTGGGAAGCAGAGAGGCTGATTGAATATGTGACCTTGCGCAGGTGACCCACCCTCTCTGAACCTCAGTCACCTTGTATGTGAAAGAGTGTAGTTGTCATCGCTGTGGCCAATCCTAACCCCCTCCCACTTGGCCCAGGCTCGGGGGTGGCAGCCGGCGGTGGGCTGGGTGTGAAGAGGTGCTCTTGCTTCCTCCCTCCGCAGGAGTCGGGGCTGTCGGCGTGGATCGGCGGGCAGCTGCACCCCCTGGAGAATGTGCCTCCAGTGCTGGCCGTGCTGCTCATCACCGTGGTGGTCGCCTTCTTCACCGAGTTCGCCAGCAACACGGCCACGATCATCATCTTTCTGCCCATCCTGGCGGAGCTGGTGAGGGTCCTCACAGGGTCGTGGGATGGGAGGGCAACATCCCTCCCCAGCACAGGTTCACCAGTCTCTTTCTTGATCCTGGGAGCTCCACAGGGGGCCACAATTGTCATCATTCTCATCCAACATGCATAAAAGTGTCAGAACCATGATTTTTTAAAAATACTGTCTTTTTTTTTTCCTCTAAGAAATGCATAAACAGTAAATATTTTCAAAGCACACCAGAGGGCCTCCTTTTGGAAAAGCAACCCACGGTGACATAAAGAGTTTTCTAGGAAAATAGAAATGACCAAATATGGATTAAGAAGAAGTAGAAAATCTGAGTAGACAGATAACCATAGTAGAAATTCTAACAGTAGGCAAAGCTCTAGTTTCCCTTTAAAGCAGGGTTTCTCAGCACTGTGGACATCTGGGGCCGGAGAATTCTGTTACGTGACGCTCTCTGCATTGTAGGATGTTTAGCAGCATCCTTGCTCTCTACCTACTTGTATAGACCATTTGAGAAGGACCAGGCAGAGGCCGTGAGGTTTCAGAATTCAGATGCTCAAAATGTGGTCCCTGGACCAGCAGCACCAGCAGCATTACCTGGGATCTTGTCAGAAATGCAAATTCTTGCCACCACCCCCGCCCCCAAATCCCCACACAGGCTGACTCAGCAACTCTGCGAGAGGTGGGGCCACCAGCCGTCCAGGTGACTCTGATAGGCACTCAAGTTGGAGAGGGAGTGTTCTAGAATAATTTCCCCTGCCCGTCCTCCCTGATAAACTGCCTGTGGCCTTGGAACATTGCTAACCTAGGGACGTCCTCTCTTGTCTCTGTGTGGTTCTCCTCTTGTCTGTGTGTCTCTCCTTCGGCCCATGTGTCTGTATTTCTGGCTGCATTTCTCTCCGTGTGTCTTTAAATTCATCTTCTCGTTTGTCTCTCTTCTTCTCTGTCACTCCGCCCTTCTCTCTCCGTACATCTCTGGCTCTTTCTTTTCCTGTCTCTCCATCTGTCTCCGTGTCCCTCACTTTCCTCCTGCCTCCATCTCCCGTGTGGTTTCTCTGTCTCTCTCTGTTTCGGTCTCGCCCCTGACTGCCGGGCCCAGGCCATCCGTCTGCGGGTGCACCCGCTGTATTTGATGATCCCTGGCACCGTCGGCTGCTCCTACGCCTTCATGCTCCCAGTCTCGACGCCCCCCAACTCGATCGCCTTTGCCTCCGGACATCTGCTGGTCAAAGACATGGTGAGTCCAGGCGTATTCTAGCAGAGGCCCCAAGAAGTGGATGGACCAGGGGTGGGCAAGGTATCGAGGCAGGACTCCCGCTCTCCCCCGCCCCCCAATTCCTGAATAGGTCATTCTGAGTGGGACCAGAATTTATACTTCTAGCAAACACTCTGGGATGATTGCTTAGGTGATTTCAGGAAGCACCGACTCAGCCACTGCTTTCCAAAGTTGGCTTCGGAGATGAGGGCCTTCCCCTCTCTCTAGGCACCGCCCTGTCTTCTGACTTGCTTGGCCAAGTGCTCCAAGCCCGGCAGCATCTCTAGGGGAGACAGAGCAGCAGACCACGCCAGGGACGTAGGGGTGCACCTCAGTGCCCGGTCACCTGGAGAAGAGACAGAAGCCAAGGCCGGTGGCCAGGGTGGGGGGAGGTCCCAGCTTTTAGCAAGACTCTCCTCCAAGCTGAGCCTCTTCCTCGGCCTGCTTCCTTCCGCCCTTCCCCCTCCACTGGCTGCCTGGGATGATTGTGCCATGGAGTTCAGGGGCTGCAGACCCTAAACCGGCGCAATAGAGAAGAGGGATCTGCTCACCTAGTTCTTAGCCGACGTAGGGTCTTCAGGCATGGAGACCCCAGCAGGACAAATGGAGAGAAAGCGAGAGTGAGAGGCAGTTGACAGAGCAGAGAGGTAGCAGGGGCCCGGGGAGACAGACACTCATGCATTCATTGGTTCATTCACTGTACAAGTGTTTGCTGAGCACATTCCGTGTTCCAGGCGCGGGGGTGGTGCAGGGTAGGGGAGACACAGGCCTGCCTCCAAGGAGACAGGAAATGCAAAGCAGGGGGCGATGTTTAATGATCAAAGTAGGTTGTTTTCAAGTTGCGTGATGCTGGGTGAGCCAACTGCTCTGAGCCTCGTTTTCCTCTTCTATAAAATGGGAATAATAATAACAACAACCCTAAACGGGTTGCTTTCAGGGTAAATGACATAGCTCTATGACACCTGCATGGAACAGCATCTGGTACCTAGAAACCACTCAACGAAAGGGGACATTTTCAGCTCCTTGAGGGTCAGCCTAGGGCATGTAAAGATGGAAGGGTCTTGGATATCAACTGTCCTGGGTTTGTGTTCCCCCTCCATCTTTCCCCAGCTGTGCCATCTTGGGTGAAAGACTTTCTGACTCTCAGTTTCCCCATCTGTATAATGGGCCTCGAGTAGAACCCTCCCTCACTCTGGGCTCCTTTGCAGGTGCGGACGGGACTCCTGATGAACCTGATGGGCGTTCTGCTGCTCAGCTTGGCCATGAATACTTGGGCACAGACCATCTTCCAGCTGGGCACCTTCCCAGACTGGGCCGACATCCACTTAGCCAACGTCACAGCACTGCCATCCAGCTTGGCTAACGGCACATATCGGACCCTCTGAGTCTCCCTCAGGAACTCTCTTCGGGCTGGGCCCTCCCAGAGGGTTTCGCCATCCTCTGCTGCTGGGACCCCACAGGCTGATCAAGCAATTCTTCTCTGTGATCCAGTACACAGCAAGCAAGGGTGACTTCCAGTGGTCCACTTGAGTCCACAGTCTCGTT
The DNA here is from genome assembly GCF_054371585.1 of Giraffa tippelskirchi. Lineage (NCBI taxonomy): Eukaryota > Metazoa > Chordata > Mammalia > Artiodactyla > Giraffidae > Giraffa > Giraffa tippelskirchi. The sequence continues at coordinate 116,385,793 of NC_137287.1, read as the reverse complement.
ATCTAGGATACCTTCTCGTCTCCCACACAGTTCAGGGAGCCGCTTCCTCCCAGTTCTGCTGCCTGAGAAACAAGCTCCTTTATCTCTGAGTTGATCTGTGGTTAGGATGCAAGAAAGCCCAGTTTCAGCAACAGTAAGCCAATCCGGAATGGTGTTTGTCTTGAACAGTTGGGGCAGGAGGCATAGCTAGCATCCCTCACTGACGATGCGAGGTTACCATCTGGAAAGACCATCCTGCCTTTAGGGGTCACTTTCCTTCAAGAGGCTGGGGCTGCCGTGTCCCAGTTCAGCTGTTCCAGCTGTTCCCAGCTGGTGTGTGCTCTGCTTGGGTGGGGGCCCTTTCTGTACCAGTTGTTTGACTATCACCCCTGCTGATACCCAGAAGCTGGGGTTATTTTCAGGCCCTGGAGGCAGGGGGAGGGACAGATGACATCCTGAGGACATGGAGATGGCGCAAAGCCTCTTTGCTGTTTCTCTGGGCTCCCGAGCACACAATGGGGAGTTCCAGACCTTTCTACCTAAGCTTTTTCTGATTTTCCTGATTAGTCTGAATCAGTGTGGCCACAGTTCCAGGGTCAGGCCAAGTGTGGGTCATGCCCCCTAACAGGTGGCCCATGGCTCCTCCAGCCGGGCGCCTCCCACACGGGCCTTCGTGACTGCCGGCTTCTTCTTGTTCCTGGAGCCGCTCTTTGCCTCCCCGCCCCCATCCCAGGTAGTAAGCACGTGTGATTAGCAAGGGCCACGTTTTCCAGGGGTGAGAGAAAAGTCAAAAGAGAAATCAAGGCCTCGTAAAACGTCCAGTGTCTTAGGCAGGGAAACCCCGTAATCCTCTCCTACAGACGAGGATGATGTCCCCTGAGCCGGGGGCTGGTGGGGCCCGTCCTGAAGGATGTGCTTCTTCCACGTTTCAAGCAGGAGCGTCTCAGTGCCCCCTACCCCCGGGAACAGTGCAGTTTGGACGCGACGGGCGCTCAGGAAGTGTCTGTGCAATCAGCGGCCGGGCGTCAGCCCAGCTGAGGGCCCAGAAACCTCATGGCCCCCCTCCCTGTGCCTCCGGGGGATGTGGTGCCCCGAGCGGCTCGGCTGGGGAGCCGCACCCCGGGACCGCACTTGTTCTTGGAACGGTATGTGTGAGTCACGGATGCTTCCCTGGGAGCAGCAGGGAGGAGGAAGAGGAGGCTCCCCTCCTTCCTGTAGGGGGTCCTTCAGGAGTGAGTCACAGTTACAGCCCACCGGGACTGGGGGGTGCCCTCCCACAGGATGGGGTGGGGGATGCCCTCCCACAGGAAGGGGTAGGGGAGAAGTTCATTCACAGAGAAACCCAAGGGGCTTATCACCAGATGAATCATGATTTCAAATACTTCTGATTGAAAATGCTGTAAAATAAAGAATGTTAATCAACCCTGGGCCTGGAAATCATTTGCCTTGGTGGCCATAAAAGAGCTGCAAAACCCCACATTCTGGAACTTGGGGTGTCACAGAATTGATCTCATGTCCTTACTGCTCTCCTTTCTCCACTCCACTCCAGCCACACACTCCAACTCTCCTGTCTCGGGGCCTTTGCACGTGCTGTTCCCGTTGCCTAGAACACTTTGCTCCCAAATATATGCCTGTTTCCTCACTTCATTCAGGTCTCTGCTCAAATGTCACTGCCCCAGAGAAGCTTCCTTCACCATCAGGTCTAAATATCACCTCATTATTTTTTAACCCCTTGTCCTGCTATAGTTTTCTTGTATTTAGTCAGGATGCTGTATTATTTATTTTCTATTAATTTTCTTGTCCTCTAGAATATAAACCTATCAGAATGCAAACTTTCTTTTGTTCAGTGCTGTACGTCCAATACTGAGAAAAGTTTCTGACACATAGTAGGTGCTCAGTAAATATTTGATAAATAAATCTATGCTAGAAATTATGACAAAACAATCTCACTCTTTGACCAAGGGTTTATTTGGCTCATTTCTTTAATCACTTATTCTTCCATTTATTCATCCAACGGTATTTATTTAGAACCTATTTTATGCTAGTTCACTGTCCCTAGCCACATAGAACTTATTCCGGGAGACAGGCAGTAGACAGGTAAACAAATAATGTGACTCTGGGTCATAACATGAGCTAAGTTCATTTTAAGAAGAAAATGAACTGGCCGGTGTGACAAACCTACTCAGAGGCTATGTTAGCTGGGGTGGTCAGGGAGGACTTCTCTGAGGAGGCAGCACTGGACCAAGACCAGTAGGAGTCAGTCATGTGCTCACGGTACTGTGGGAGGAAGGGGGATGGCAGGGGTGGTACAGAGTCATTAGAAATATACCAGTAACTCATCTATAACACGCAAGAAATACCCAGAAGTCAAAAGAGACAAAGACAAAGCACTTAGTTCCCCAGTGATTACTTAACAAATCAGCCCAAAGTTCAGGGCCTAAAAATGCAACACATTTCTGGATTTAGTCAGAGTTCAGCAGGTATGGTTTTATCTCTGCTGTACATGGTGTGGGTGGGGCCACTCATCTGGGGGTTTTGCTGGAGCTGGAATGTCCATGGTGGCTTTGGACACCCCCAGGGTCATGTGGCTTCTCGGGAGTTCAGCCTGGACTGCGGTATGTGACAGTGGACTTCTCAGAAGGCAAAAGCAGAAGCCACAAGGCCCCTTAAGGCCTGGGCTTGGGAGTCCAAAACATCAACTTTAATGCATTCTATCAGTCAAAGCAGGTCACAGGGTTAGCCTGGTTCAATGAGAGGGAAATAACTTCGTACCTTGATGGGAGGTGTGTCACCCACAAACAGGGAAGAAGATGGCTGGCCACCAACTTTGGAAGCCTTCCATCATGGGGCTCGAGGGAAAACTGAGTGAAAGATACAAATATGCCGTTCTGAGAAGGATGTGAAAGTGGCCAGCAGGTGTCTAAAGAGATGCTCAAATCGCTTGTAATCAGATATGTGCGAGTTAAACCAAGACTCAACAATACACCCATCAGACTAGCAAAAACTAGAGAAGTAGACAGTGAGTGATGGTGAAATGGAAAGACACAGAAGCCCTCATGTTTTGTTGGCAAGACAGCAAACTACCATTGTCGTCCTGGCAGGCACCTTGGCAGTCATCAGGAAGATTCACTATTGGCATTCCCTGTGGCCCATCGTATTCTTGGGCTTATATCCCAGCAAAATTACCCCCGGGACCCCTGAAGAGACAATATAGGAGGATATTCATGCCAGTGTTGTTTGAGGTACCAAGGCGCTGGAGGCCATCACTGGAGAATGGGGGTTATTTCACACTGTGCAAACATGGCCACAGGTAGGAGTGATAGAGTGAGCATGGACAGATTTCAGCACGTACATCAAATGGAAGAGCAGAGTCATGTGGGCAGGGGAGTGGGAACCCTGATGGGAAATGGGGGTGAGGGGAATCAAAGTCATTGAGTAGGAGTTCAATGAACCGCATTAGACACCTGGCTCCACCCACATCATCTGCATGACCTTAAGCAGGTCCTTGACTGTTTGGACTTTGGTTTCCCCATCTGAGAGATGGGCATCATAGTCAGGGTCTCAAAAGGAGATGGCAAACACATAAACTAGCTCATGTGAGGAGATTTTAGTAGAGGGTCTAGTTGCAAGGTGTGAGCAGATGGTCGCTTATGGAAACCACAAGAGAAAGCATGGACCCTGGTGGAGATGGGAGGTAGGACCAGCCATGGAGAAGCACCTTACAGCCCAAGGGCTCAAGGACAGATGCTGACCTAGAGCTGGCAACTTTAGTCCAGGGACATATCCAATCCTTGGTGACCCCATATGGAGGTAGCCACCCTGGATCTTCCTCCCCTTTCTCTCTCAGCTCTCCTGGGGCTCCCCAACCCAGATGTATTGGTTGGGGTTCTCTAGAACCAACAAGATGTGTATATATGGAAAGAGTTGCAGTTCAAATCTAAAGGGAGTCTGCTGGCAGAATCCTCTCTTGCTCAGGAGAAGTCAGTCTTTTGTTCTATTCAGGTCTTCAACTGATTAGATGAGGCCCACCACACAAGGTAGAGCAATCTGCTCTATTCAAACTCCATTGATTTAAATGTAAAATCTCATCTGGAAACACTTTCACAGGAAGACCTGGAATAATATTTATCTGGATACTGTGGCCCAACCAAGTTGACACATAAAATTTACCATCACAACAACAGAAACCAGAATGCAAGGGGATCCTTTGGTGCACCTCATCCAGGTCCTCAGTAATTTTTTGTATTGACTACATGTTGAAAGGATAATACTTTGGATGTAGTAGATTGGATAAAATATTTTATTAATTTCAGTTTTGTGTGACTATTAGAAATTTTTAAATTATGTATGTGACTCACATCATTTTTCTAGGCAAGCACTTCCTACTTGATAAGAATCTAGCCACTTCTCCACCTTCTCAAGCCAACAGAATGGATGGTGGCAACATACTATACCCGCAAGCTATAAAACTCAATGACTGATATTCTATGGACTTCTGATTATGATTCCAGATCTGAAGACTTACCACTTCCTCTTTCTGTTCTGTCTTATGGTTCTGAATCCTCTACCCAGAAATTCCCCTTAACAAAATTCATTCTATTTTTGATGATTCAGACACTCCTTCCGGATGTTGTGGGCCTGAACTCAGACCAGCACTTATACAGGCAGAGATGACTGCCTACATTTGCTGAAAAAAGCCAAAAATATCTTCTGCCCCTTCCCTCCCTTTGCTCCCATCCTCCCAGATTTTGTGCATCCACTAGTGGCCCTGGAGAGATGACCAACATGGTTCTTAACCAATCAGCTCCTTGATGCCAGTGTGAGAACTAAGCAAATGACAGTGTCTTCCCAAGACTCTCCTTTCCAATCACCACAAGGATCTGAAGTTTCCTTTGTGATGAGGCTCAGGCCAGGGCTCTGGTCCAGTGGGCATCACAGAGGCCTGTACAATCTGATCTGAGAAGCCTGGGGCTCATTCGGGCCAAGCTGTTAGCCCAGGTTGAAAGGAACAGGCCTGGAAAGTTTATCTATTGTTTACCGGACCCTATTCATACATTATCACATTGAATTCTCAACCTTAAGAAGTAGGTACTAGTATTCTCTTCATAGCAGAATATATTACAGTTCAGAGAGAGACAGTGTCTTTCCCAAAGTCACACAGCACACTAAGTGGCACAGCTGGCATTTCAGTGCAGGTCTGCAGGCTCCAGCCCAGGGCCCCTGCAGCAGAGAAACAGCTAGACAGCTCCCTGCACCAGTCCACTGAGGTTCCTGCAGAGCCTGTAATCCAGTGGCCCTCATGCGGGACCTCAGACCTACCACGATTGGCCTGCACCATGGTTTTTCATTTTTAAAAAAATTCTAGCTTTTAAATTGAGCGACTTTCACATAAAAATGGGAATGAGTGGCATCTTTGGAAAAACTAGCCACTCTGGTAACGTTGGGTCTCATTTTCAAGGGGCTTCAACCCTCTGTTCAGGGAGCAGAGTAGAAGCTACTCTTTCCGAAGGGTCTCCATGTGGCAGCTCGCCACTCTTTCCATCTGGCTCACCCTGCGCCTTAACTTGCAGGTGCCTGCATTTCCTGCTCTTGATCTACTCTGGGTGCCCAGTCCTTGGCAGACTTGACAGTGGCCCAGCTTCCTAGCAGGGTTGTGATCCAGGAAGGGTGTTAGGCCCTCTGAGGGCTACAGGTGTCTGATCCCAATTGTGTGACTATGAGAATGTCACTTCCCTTATCTGGGCTGTGGGACACCCTCCCTCAGGCCGGAGCAAGTGACCTGGCCGATGTCCTTAGAAGGGAAATGACAGGGAGTCTGGAATGTCGCCTAGGTATACCCCCCTGCATCAGTCTGTCCTGCAGGGCAGGGGGCTAGGGGCTCAGGAGAGGCCTCCTGGGGCAGATGGTCTTGCTGGCAGTGATGGCCACAGAGACCCTGGGTCGGGTGAGGGGCAGGGGAGGGATGTCTGCTTTCCAGGGAGAGATTGGTTTTCAGAAAAGACCAGAAATGTACCTGCAGGGCAGTGACTGCAGTAAAGCCCACACACAGGGAATTCATGTTGAATGCCTACTCTTGACAGGGCCAGATGCATCCCAAGGTCAATGTGAATCTTGTGAATTCTTCCCTCCCCAGCAGTAGGGCCCAGGGGCTGACCAGGAAGTTCTGGAGCAAGACTGCTGACTATAAATTGTGGCTCTACCTATTACTAGCTGAGTGGCTGGGTTGAGGGACTTAAGTCTCTGGATCAGTTTTCTGAACTGAAGAATGGAAATAACAGCATTGTTGGGAGAAGCGATTCTGTGGACACGAATAGAAGTATGCCTCATCCTTAGCAAGTGCTCAATGAATGCTAACTCTTCTTATAATCACTCTCTTTTAAGAGGAGGAAGCTGAGACAGAGAGGTGAAGTCACTTGCCCAAGGTCACACACCTGGTGAGTGTTGGGGGAGCAGCGCATGGCAGGACGGAGCTGTGATTCAAAGCCAGGTCTCCATTGGGATAAAGACAGGAAGGGAGCTGAGAGAGGGACCAGAGCCACTGATGGTCAGAAAGAGTCATAGCAGAGGTCCCGTGGTCTCCTGTGGGTGTCCACCCCCTAAGTTAGGGACCAGGCTCCTCTGGGAACACATAACTATGCAGCGGGAGGGAAAGGAGAAGGTGACCTGAGGTCTAGCCCCAACACTACCACCAATTAGCTGCATGGCTTCTCTGAGCCTCAGTATCCTCTTCTGTGAAATGGGACTAATTCTACCTTCCTGCTATCAGGTTTAGTAGTGTTGCTTGTAAAAGACCATTTCTCTCCTCCCACACCTTCCACCAGCTCCTGCCGGCCAGAAGAGGATGAGGCAGCTTGCCCAACCCCCTGGGAGGTGGACCCAGGCAGGGCGGGACAAGGCCATCAGGAGCACTTGATTAAGGGCAGAAAAGCAGAAGTGACAAGGTTTCCCAAGTCCTGGAGTCCGCAATTCCCCCCACTTCCTCTCCACCTGCCATCGCTGCCTGAGCCCGCCTGCCCACATCTGCTGCTGTTCAGGAAGCATGAGGCCCCTCAGGGGGACACTCGAACACCTCATCAGGACCAGGTAGGTCTGGGGACTTTGGACACTGGGGGCCACAGGCAGGAAAACAGTCAACGAGCCTGATGGGTATGAGCCTACGTCTCAAGCTCTGCCACTCCCCAGCCGTGTGACCTCGGGGAAATCTTCACCTCTGTGAGCCTCACTTTCCTAAGCTGCGAAATGGGAGTAATAATAATGTCTGTGAGACTGTTGTGAGAACTGAATGAGAAAATGCACGCTTACTGCTTGCCATTGTATTTGCCTCAGTGATTGGCAGCTGGTTCCTTATCATTTACAACATTCAATGCACACCGTGGTACACAATATGACTTAGAACCGGTTTTCCATTCCAGTATCATTTAAATTATTAGCTATCATTTTAACAGCTATCATATTCTGAATATGAATTATACAATAGAAAGCTTAGTCCCAAATTAAAATGCCATCAGGGGCTGGGAAGACTGTAATTCATCATCTCTAACCTCAAGTGGGTCCTCAATACTGCCCAGCATGTATATAACTTCCCTAGTTCATTTACTTGCTGACTCTCCTGGACAAATATTTTACACCTTCTTCTCCATCTTCAAATTTCCATCATCTCTTCCAGCATTCTCACCATCAATGCTGATTTGGCTTCCTGCTACCCTGAACAAACAGAAACAAACATGTAACAGTCTACAAATATTTACGGAGCACTCACTATACATCAGTCACTATTCTAGGTACTTGGCGTATATCGGTGATCAAAAGAGACCAGGTCCCTACACTGGTGAAACTGATGCTCTTGTGATCGATCATGGCTGACATGGTACTTGCTATGTGCCAGACACAAAGTGACCTTGTGAGGTACCACTTCTGTTGTACCATTTGACAGATGAGAAAACTGAGGCTGGTAGAAGTTAAGAAACTTGCCCAAGGTCACGCAGATGGTGAGTGGTGAAGTGGAGATTTGAATCCAAGCAGTCTAGAGGTCACACACTTAACTATTCCTCTGTTCTGTGTGGGTCAGATGATGCTTATACATATGTGCCCACACCTTGCCTGTCCATTCATCATCACCTGTACCCATTTTCTCTGCAATACTACCTACCCCTGAGGTGGTAGGGTGAATGGCCCCTGCTCCTTTCTAAGACCAGCCCTAGCTTCCATGCCCTGCCACCCACTGAAGGATATTACTCCAGGGACCCTCCCCTTCATCATTGTCTCCACTCTTGATTGGATCCCCCATCTGCCAACATGCTAGAGTTTCTCCAACTTAAATGAACTTGGTCCCATTTCCCACATCAGCTACTATTCCATTTCTCAGCACCTTTACTGCACAAATTACCTGAAACCGCTGTCTGCACTTACGTCTCATGTTCTTCTCTGTCCAGTCTCCCATGGGTCCACTCTAGTTAGGTCTTGGCCCAACATGCCTCCAAGCTGCCCTTGTCTACATCACCAGTGACCCCCAGGTGGCTAAATCCAGTGGTTTTGCTCAGCCCTCATCTTTCTTGACCCACCAGCAGCACGTGGCACATTGGATCACTACCTTCTTCTTGAAACACTTCACTGACTTGGCTTCCCAAGACCCACATGGCCTGGTTCTCAGTCTCCTCTTCTCTCAGTCTCCTCCTCACCTCCCAGCCATGAACTCTGGAGTGCCACAAGGGTCTGTCCTCAGAACGCTCTACTTCCTGGCTACACGCGGTCTTAGGGAATCTCACGCCCCATCTTTAAAGACCATCTATCAGTCCATGACTCCCAACTTGCTATCTCCCGCCTGGTACCTCCTCTGAATTCCAGACCGTGTTTTCAATCACACACAGCAGTTCTGCCAGACGGCTGAAGCGGCGCCTCACATTTCCAAGGGCCAGCTGAGTTCCCCCTTTGCCCCCTCCACTCAAGCCTGTTTCAACCACAGGCTTCCCATCTCAGGAAGCATCACCTCAGGGCTTCCAGCTGATCAGGCACAAACCGTCCCTGTCATGCTGACTCCCCCATCCTTTCTCTCCCACCCACAGCCAATCAGCCTGCCAATCGTATTGGTTCTTCCAACAAAACGTGTCCAGAACCCGGCTCTCCTTACTATTCCTCTGCTGTCATGCTTCAGTGGAAGCTCTGTGAGGTCAGAAATTCTCCTCTGTCTTATTCATTCCTGTTTCTCCAATGACTAGCACATAATAACTGCTTAACAAATGTTTGTCGAAGGAATAAATAAGAGTATTATAGAGGAGAAATTTTCCTCAGATCAACTGGTCCACTCTCCCCATCCTCTAAATTATAGAGGAGACACTGAGGTCTATAAAGAAGGAATGTCCAGGGTCACACAGTGAGCTGACCAAGACTCTGAAGTCAAGTGAAATAGCACCTCTCCCTGGGACTTCCTTGATGGTTCAGATGGTAAAGAATCTGCCTGCAATGTGGGAGACCTGGGTTTGATCCCTGGGTCAGGAAGATCCCCTGGAGAAGGGAATGGCTACCCACTCCAGTATTCTTGCCTGGAGAATTCCATGGACAGAGGAGCCTGGTGGGGCTAGTCCATGGGGTTGCAAAGAGCTGGACACGACTGAGTGACTCACACACACACCCTATTTCTCTCTCACGCATTTTCTCTTTTGTCTGTGCTTCTCTCTATATGACTGTTTCATTCCCCTGTACCAGTTGCCCTCACAAGACATAAACAGCCCAGATATACATCCTCAGCAATCTGGGTTCTTTTCCTGACAACTCAGTGAGAATAGCCCCGGGGAAGGCTCTGATTGGCTCAGCTTGGGTCGTGTGGGTTTGGGGTGGGTTACTCTGATTGGCCCACCAACTGGGAGGTGTGCCCACCTCTGTAGCTAAGGGGGTGGAACCTGTTAACAGCTGGAGAGTTTTTAAGGACAGGAGCGCTGGGGAAACAGGAAACCCTCCAAACCTCCTGACAGAGGTTCCCCTGGTTTACATGTGTGCAGGTGCAAAGTCTGGTACCTGGGGTTCCGCAAGGCCCTTGCCCTGCTGCAGGCCACCTGGATTGCCTACTCCCAGCCCATCCCAGCCAGCTGTGGCCAGCTGCTGACCCAGGTCCTCCTGTGTGGTTCCCTGGCCCTTGCTGCGGCGAGTCTGACATACTGCTGGCTGGCGTCCTCGCTGCTTTATCCTCTCGGGCCATCGGCCACGGTGGCCGCTGTCTGTGGCCTCCTGGCCTTCCTCGGCCTGGGCCTGGTGGCCCCCGCCCGCTGCCTGTTTGCACTCAGTGTGCCCACGCTGGGCACAGAGCAGGGCCGCCGTCTTCTCCTGTCCTGGAGCACCGCCACCCTGACCGTCGCCGTGGTGCCCAACGTCCTGGCCAACCTGCGTGCTGCTGGGCAGGTGCTGAGGTGCGTCACAGAGGGCTCCTTGGAGAGTCTGCTCAACACCACCCAACAGCTGCAGACAGCGTCTCAGGCCCTGGGCCCTGTCGGCCAGGCGGGCAGCCAAGGCCTGACGCTCCAGGCCCAGGGCGACAGCGCTGCCGCCTTCCGGCTCCATGTGCTCAGGGTCACCCAGCAGGTCTTGGAGGACTTCTCCGGCCTGGAGTCCTCGGCCCGGGTGGTAGCACTGGGGACCCAGAGGGTGGTCACCGGGCTCTTTACACTGGGCCTCCTGCTGGACTCAGCCTGGTACCTCCACCGCTACCTGACTGACCTGCGGTTTGATAACATCTATGCCACCCGGCAGCTGACTCAGCGGCTGGCAGAGGTCGGGGCCACCCACCTGACGGCCTCCCCTCCAGCCTGGCTGCTCTGGGCAGCCCGGCCGAGGCTGTCCCAGGCGGAACTGCTGAGTTGTCTGGTGAGGCTGGGGCTGTTCACCCTGCTCCTGATGGCCACGGCTATGATGGTGGCCATGGACCACGTGGTCTTCCTCCTGGCGCAGGCAGCCGTGGACTGGGCTCGGGAGCTGCCCGCTGTGCCCGTCACACTCACCATTAAGTACGATGTAAGTGCGGTGACCGGAAGGTGTGAACAGTCATTTCCTTGAGGGAAAGAGTTGCTGTTGTTGTTTAGTCACTCAGTCGTGTCTGACTCTTTGCGACCCCATGGACTGTAGCACCCCCACCAGGCTCCTCTGTCCATTTCCCAGGCAAGGATACTGGAGTGGGTTGCCGTTCCCTTCTCCAGGGGATCTTCCTGACCCAGGGATCGAACCTGCCTCTCCTGCACTGCAGGCAGATTCTTTACCATCTGAACCATCAGGGAAGCCCAAGGGAAAAGATAGGGTTTGTTAAATCCTTGACTCAAAATTGAATTTTACTTGCCTGCAAGTCTTCGTCCTTGGATAAGCATGAGATCCAGAGGCTTTGGCATATAAACACGTTTAATTCTCAGGACAGACTAAGGCAGTGGGTTCTGTTTGCACCCCCTTATCACTCTGGATACTGATACCCAGAGACATTCAAAATAACTTGCCCCCCAAAGTCACTCTTCACATATGACAGCATGTCCCAGCTTTGTTTTTCTCATGTGTACAAACTGGATCAATCCTCTTTACCCTATAAGATTACTATGAGCCTTAAAAAGTGGTAGTCTCTAGAAGTATCTAGTAGGCTCCACGCCACATAGGAGATGTTTAATAAATAGTGGCTATTATTAATAGCTCATATCAATAGATAATAGACTAGAGGTGACCTTACCAATGGTCAAGATCAGGAGCCCACCAACAATAGCCACAGGCCAATTCTGCCAGCTTGCTGTGTTTGTAAATTGAGTTTTATTGGACTCAAATTAGCCGTGTCCATGCCTGCTCTACGAAGCTGAATATTTGCAAGAGGGATTGTATGACCTGCAAAGCCTGAAATATTTACTATTTTATTAGTGGTATATAAAATACCATCTATTTACTATTGGAAAAATTTACTATCTCATCTAGTTTTGTGATTTTTAATCTTCTTTGGTCACAAATCTTTTTCTGTTTAATGGTGAGATCTCACACAGAAGTCCATTGTGTAAAACATGCCAAAGTATCAGACTCTGAGCTAATAATATTAGTAGTTAATATTTATTAAGTACTTATTCTGTATGGGCTTCCCCCATGGCACTAGTAGTAAAGAACCCACCTGCCAATGCAGGAAACATAAGAGACGTGAGTTTGATCCCTGGGTCAGGAAGATCCCCTGGAGGAGGGCATGGCAACCCACTCTAGTATTCTTGCCTGGAAAATTCCATGGACAGAGGACCCTGGTGGTCTAAAGTCGATGGGGTCGCAAAAGAATTAGACATAACTGAGCATGCACATACGTATAAATAGAAGCAAGATATTGGGACCCAGCCTGGCTGGGGCCGATCCCTCGGTGGGCTGCATGTAACCCTCAGTGTGACCTTAGGTTCCCATCTTTTAAATGAGGCTCTTGATAGAATCAACCTCATACAACTGTGTTTATTTGATGGATTAGAACATCTGAAGTATTCACTAAAGGCTCAGCAGAGAGAAAAATGCCTGTAGGCATGAATTGGTTTTCTCTAAAGCATTCTCTGCAAAGAGAGTAATAATAATAATAAAAAACAGCACTTGTCTGGTGCTTTTCATTTGGGAAAAACCCTGTTTCCCAGTCCTGATCTCATTTGGCCCTCCTCAAGCCCAGGAGGTAAGGGTTACTTCTGCACCAAGTTTGCAGACACAGGCAGGGAAAGTTGGCCCCATCCAGCCCCACAAGCATCTGTTTGTGGGAGAGGGAACAGCCGGGGTGTCTGCTGACTTGACCTTTCCCTCCTTTCTGAAGGCTGCGTACACTGTCCTGGGCTTCATCCCCTTCCTCCTCAACCGGCCGCCTCCGGAGAGCCCCTACCTCTCTGCCCACAACTCCTTCCAGTGGGAGCTGCGCTTCACCGCCCCCGGCTGCCCCCTGCTGCCCGCCCGGCGCCCGCACATGGCCACGCCCCTGGCTGCGGGCGCCCTGCAGCTCGCGGCTTGCTCCACGGTCCTCCTGGAGACCTACGCCCGCCGCTTGCGGCACAGCATCGCTGCCTCCTTCTTCAGGACCCAGGAGGCCAGGAGGGTCCGCCACCTTCATGCCCGCCTCCAGCGAAGATATGACAGGCACCGAGGCCAGCCGGCGCAGCCGCTAGACACTGCATCCTGCTCCTGACCCCCAGGCCGGGCAGCAAGCACCCAGCACAGGTAGACAGACCTGCTGGACGCCTGGAAGGACAAGGAGCAGTGAGACCGAGGGGAAAGAGCTTTGGCGTCGCCCAGACCTGAGTTGTAACCTTGGCCCCTCTGCTGCCTCCCTGTGTAACCTTGGGTAGATTGCTTCCCCTCTCTGAGCCTTGGTTTCTATATCTGAATAAGGACTGCATAGCAACAATTAATGCGACCTGCTTTGCACATGGAAACGTAGTAAGGATGGAATGAGATGTTGGGCAGCAAAGGCCTGCATAAACAGAAAAGGATGATGCACAGTGCAGACGAGCTTCCTCTGGGCAAGTTGGGCCTCTGTCCAGGCTGCCCGCTGCATTGGCTGCTGTCCCCCGTAGTTGGAGACTTTGCACCCTGATTGTGTCTGAAATGCCCCTGGAGCTTATCTATACGTTCCTGAATCCTCTGAACTTATTTATAGTCATTAAAATTTTCTCAATTTTATAAATGTATTTATTAAATTCTAAATTAGATTGTTACTCCTTTCCTTCCAGTTCCTTCAGGGGTTTCCAACCTAGGGTTGCCAAGTTTTGCAAATAAATGTACAGGATACCTGGTTCAATTTGAATTTCGGATAAACACCAATACAGGTTTTGTATAAGTACATCCTGAAGATACTTACATGAGACCCATATTTGTTGTTTATCTGAAATTCAAATTGCTGGGTAATCGTAGTTTACGGCCACTTCATCCCTATGGAAATTATAACACCGTCGCAACTCCTTACCCTGCGGGCTTGGTACCCCCTGCCTTTCCCTCCAGGTCATTCTCTGCCCTTCTCTCACTGGTCTCTTTACCAGGCATTTGACCTTTAGTGATTCTGTCATGCTAGCACCCTTGACCTCTGACTTCTGGTTGGACTCAGCCAGTAGCATGTGCTGGCAGGAGATCTAACGTGGGAGCGGGGAGAGAGGTCAGGATGTTAGTCCCTGAGACCTCCTGGCAGAGGCTGGTGTTCCTTGCTCTGGGTGACCCCTGTCCTGTGGCTGCACTTCCTGCTGCATTCCCAGAGGTACCAATCTACCAGGTACAGGTCTTTGGGGATGTCACCATCCTTCCCTTCACCAAGTCCCCCACTCTGTGCCTTCATTAAACTCTCCTAAGTTATCCCTTTGAGATCTCTTTCCTGCCCGGGTTACAAATTCTTGATTGAGTCGGCCTCTCCCTCACTTGCATGGGCTTAAGCTCCCCAGAGGCTAGTTTGCACCTCAAGGTGATGCTCTTGCTATTCCCACATCCTGGAACACTTTTCCTTCAAGCATGGCCGGCTTCTTTGCATCACTGGGACATTAGCACAAACATCACCTCCTCAGAGAAGCCTTCCCTGACTACTCTACCTAAAATTGTCCCATTCCCACCTAGTTCTCCTCTATCACAGGAGTCAGCAAGCCCCAATCTGTGGGCCAGATCAGGCTTGTTTCCGTGAATAGGTTTTATTGGACCTTTGATACACCTATTTAAGCAGTCTCCGACTTCCTTTGCTATAATGGGAAATGTGAGTAGTTCAGACATGGTGTAGGAAATCTGAAATATTTATCATCTGGCTCTTTAATAAGATGGTTGCTGACCCTTGATCTCTCATATCAAATTGTTCCATCATCTTTATACATAACTCTACCGATATCCTTTATTGTCTTACATATGCATTTGTATACTTGGCTCTCTCTTTTTGTTTGTTTACTTGATGGTGTGTTTCATGACTTGCCCACAAGCATGCAAACTCCATGCTATCTGTCTGGTCTTCCACAGTTTTCCTAGCATCTAAAGCAGAAGCTGAGCAAGGGCTCAGTAACAATTACCTAAACAGCCAGATACCTGGTGGTAGACTGTTTTAAAATACTTGCTTATTCATTTATTTGGCTGCACTGGGTCTTAGCTGCACACGGGATCTTCAATTGAGGTATGTGGGAGCTAGTTCCCTACAGGGATCGAAGCCAGGCCACCTGCCTTGGGAGCTCGGAGTCTTAGCCACTGGACCACCAGGGAAGTTCCAGGAGGTAGAATTGCATTCTCTCTTGTCTCAGCTCCTTCTTGAAGATTTTGGGCTTGCAGGATGAAATGGTCAGGCACTGGAAGCAGGCTGAGTTTGTGGCCAAAGGGGAAGATGCTAAGCAGTAAGAACACATCCCAGCCAAGTGTTTCCACTTGAACAGCCAGTATGTTTGGGAGAATCACATCAGACTCCAGCCATCAGCTTTGCATCCCAAGGCCAGCTCCCTCGGGACCAAGCATGTGGTAGATAGAATAACACCCTCCAAAGCTGTCCACGCCATAATCCTCAAAACCTGTGAGTATGTCACCTGACATGGCCAAAGGGGTTTTGCAGATGTGATTGTCAAGGGTCTTGAAATGGGGAGATTATCCTGGAATATCATGTGCAGGGGAGGACAATGTCGTCACAATGTCCTTATAAGAGGGAGAAGGAAGGACAGAGTCTAAAAGAGAGGACATGATGACCAGAGCAGAGGCCTGGGTGATTTTATTGTGAGGAAGGAGCCATAAACCAAGGAGTGTGGGCAGCCTGTCGTCCCAAGCTGGCAGAGTAGGAGAAAGTGGGGCTGTGGGGTCCCCAGGGCCAGCACTCCTCTCTCCCCTGATGCCCTCTGCTTCCCTCCAAATTCTGAGTAGAGTGGATGTGGGGGGCACGTAAATCCTGATTAATTATCATAAAATCATGAGTTGTCTTTT
The DNA here is from genome assembly GCF_054371585.1 of Giraffa tippelskirchi. Lineage (NCBI taxonomy): Eukaryota > Metazoa > Chordata > Mammalia > Artiodactyla > Giraffidae > Giraffa > Giraffa tippelskirchi. The sequence goes on along the minus strand of NC_137287.1, from coordinate 116,369,929 downwards.
CCTGTTGTTTATAGCAATAGGGATTAAAAAAACAAAATAGGAGTTTGCAATCTTTTCATCATCCCTCCTATACATCTAAAAAAAGTTTTCTTGCTTCTGAGTTGGTTTCTAGGTCTTTCTTTGTGTGAAATCTGAGTAATGGGTAGATTAGGCCATGTACACACTGCTGTATTCAAAATAGATAACCAACAAGGACCTGTTGTATAGCACATGGAACTCTACTCAATGTTATGTGCCAGCCTGGATGGGAGTGGGGTTTGGATACATGCATACGTATGACTTCAAAGCTGGCTTCAAACTCAACAAACTAAGATCATGGCATCTGGTCCCATCACTTCATGGCAAATAGATGAGGAAACAATGGAAACAGTGACAGACTTTATTTTCTTGGGCTCCAAAATCACTGCAGATGGTGACTGCAGCCATGAAATTAAAAGACGCTTGCTCCTTGGAAGAAAAGCTATGACCAACCTAGACAGCATTTTAAAAAGTAGAGACATTACTTTGCCAACAAAGGTCCGTCTAGTCAAAGCTATGGTTTTTCCAGTAGTCATGTATGGATGTGAGAGTTGGATCATAAAGAAAGCTAAGTGCCAAAGAAGTGATGCTTTTGAACTGTGGTGTTGGAGAAGACTCTTGAGAGTCCCTTGGCCTGCAAGGAGATCAAACCAGTCAATCAATCGTAAAGGAAATCAATCCTCAATATTCATTGGAAGGACTGATGCTGAAGCTGAATCTCCAATAGTTTGGCCACCTGATGCAAAGAACTGACTCATTGGAAAAGACCCTGATGCTGGGAAAGATTGAAGGCAGGAGGAGAAGGGGACGACAGAGGAGGGGATGGTTGGATGACATCACTAACTCGATGGAGATGAGTTTGAGCAAGCTCCAGGAGTTGGTGATGGACAGGGAGGCCTGGCGTGCTGCAGTCCATGGGGTCACAAAGAGTCGGACATGACTGAGTGACTGAACTGAACTGATACCCCGATACAAAATAAAAAGTTTAAAGTTTGAAAGAAAAAGAAATAAGAAGCTCTAAGTTGATCTAATTTAAAAAGAACTAATGTGACCTGAACTGGGTGCCCTCTCAGTTAGGGTTTGATTACAGTAAAAGAAACTTCCTTAGATATTTAAAGCCAGGAGGTATTTAATACAGGGAATGAGTCCTTACGAAGAGTTGGAAGTACTAGAGGAGAGGACCTCTAGGAATGAGGGTCCAGAGCTGCCTTAACCAGGGAACTTGGCTATGGGATAATCAGGAAGGTAAGAAATCAAGAAGCATCATTCAAACTGCTGGCTCTCAGGATGCACTCTCTTAGCTGTGTCCACAGATGGGAAAGATGCCTCTGTAACCAGAGCCAGGCTGCATGTGGGAGACTTGCCCCCCCAAAATATGGATGCCCAGGCTTGGCCTTTCAACTCCCAAAAAACTAGTCCCCTAATACTGAGATCCTTGCACCTCCAGCAAGGCTACCGCAGGGCACACCTCCCGGGGAAGCGGTCCATAGCACGGGCCACATGAATAATGCATCCTCAGTTGAAGGAAGGAGCATGCCTACCTTGCATGGCTGTACACGGTGATCAGGCTTTCAGGATGCTGCTTGCCAATGGAAATAGAAGCAAGGAAACTGCAACTCTACTTCCACTTCCCAAATCGCACACGTGCGTGCTAAGTGTATGCTATATCGCCTCAGGGGTGTCTGATTCTGCGCGACCCCATGGACTCTGACCCACCAGGCTCCTCTGTCCACGGGATTCTCCAGGCAAGAATACCGGAGTGGGTTGACATGCCCTCCTCCAGGGGATCTTCCTGACTCAGGGATCAAACCTGCATCTCTTATATCTCCTGCATTGGCAGGCAGGTTCTTTACCACTAGCAAGAGAACACAAATCACACTAGAATCCAATCTGTAAGGGAGGCTGGAAAACAGATTTCAGTTTTCCAAAGACTGAAAAACTATAGTTCGAGAAGACATGCCAAAATAATGACTTTGAAACTTTTTTGACCTCAACCCACACAGGAAATACCTGTTTCTTTGCAACTATACACACACACACACACACACACACACACACACACACACACACACACACAGGCTTCCCCAGTGGCTCAGTGGTAAAGAAACCACCTGCGATGCAGAAGACCTGGGTTCAATCCCTGGGTGGGGAAGATCCCCTGGAGGAGGGAATGGCAACCCACTCCAGTATTCTTGCCTGGAGAATCCCATGGACAGAGGAGCCTGGGGGGCCACAGTCCCAAAGAGTTGGACACGACTGAGCAACTGAGCATGCGTGTGTGTCACACACACTGAAATAAAAGTTTAATGAGAAAGTTTTTTTTAATATTTATTCATTTGTCTGTCTGTGTCAGGTCTTAGTTGCGGCGCGTGGGATCGTCCTTATGTCACACGGGCTCTTCAGTTGTGGTGTGTGGACTCTCTTTCTCTTGCAGGCTCCAGAGCTCGCAGCCTCAGTAGTTGCCCCACGTGGGCATGGTCGCTCCACAGCATGTGGGATCTTAGTTCCCTGACCAGGGGTCAATCCTGTATCCCCTGCATTGGAAGGCAGATTCTTAGCCACTGACCCCCAGGGAAGACCCCACAATTAGTCTTAATTTGTGCAAGGCACTTAGATGTTTTCTACCCTGTCCTAGTCTGTCCTAGTCCATGCAATCATATCTGATTCTATTCTTTTCTAGCGCAGTCTGTCTATTCCACTCTGGTCTGCTCTACTTCACTGTATGCTACGGGTTAAGGTTTTACCTAATTGAAAACCCCGTTGAAAACGAGTTGATTGGATATTAGGAAGAAGAATGGATTGGATATCATATTTGCCCTAGAGATGGATACTTTTGAGATGGGAGGCAGGCAGGTTAGAGATACGAGGGAAAGAGAAAATATTCATAACGCTGCTGCCTGGAGGATGATATACTGAGACACAGAGATGAGAAAAGGGGATTTTTTAAAACAGTTTTGTGGTGTATTACTCCCCTTGGGGTTTTCTCCAGAAACTCCACTAAAAATAAAATTACTTTCCCTTTCACTCTATGTTGCTGCCGAAGTGTTTATTTGAATGCCAGGGCTCAAGGCGAGCCCAGGGACCCGGTCCCCTGCAGTCTCATGTCATTACAGGAGGAGGACACGCGGGTGGGGCTTCAAGCCAGCGCATCTGATCCGTCCTTCCATGGAGCTTACATCCAAAGGTACATCTCGGTGGTTGGGTTTTCACAAAGATGGAGAACAGAAATCCTACCATCCGCCCCTTCCACCCCCGTGCCCTCAGCTCTGGGGTATTTTTAGGCTGTGAGTCAGCAATTGCACTGAGCTGGCCGCACTCCAGCCACTTTTCCACCCACTCCCCAAAGGTGTTTGTCCTCATCCCCGAGGAGCACGCTGGTCCTCCCACGACACCCAGCCCCCATCACATCTCCCGTCCCCACAAAGCTGCCTTGTCATTTGCTTAGGCAGTGACTCACCCACACATTTTAAAAAAATTTCCCAAGTGTTGCACGAACCTTTGCCCCTATAAAAATGAGAGCACTACAGATAATAATAGCATTTGCTGGGTGCTTGCAATGTGTGGGGAGTTTGCTAGTAAATGCTTAACAACTTTAAGAATTTCTTAAAGTTTCTTTAAGAAAAAAAAAAAGCCCTCATATATAGTGTTTGCTGACTTCCATGGTGTAAATACTCCTACCATATGATTTCAAGCAACCCACATGTTGTCACTGGAAGAGGACCTAGGAAGAGATGCTTGCAACTGGCTCTCATGAGCTGGCTCCAGCACGCCATCAGATGTGCCCCAAACTCTGTAAAAACCCCCATGTACATCATCTGGTTTAAACCTCACAGAAGTGTATGAGATCGATGGTATTACTGTTATCTTTTTTTTTAGAGGCAAAGAAATTGAGATTCAGAGAGGTTAACTATTTTCCCCAAAGTCACACAGCTAACAAACAGCAGAGTCCAGATTCCATCACTTAGTAGCTGTGTGACATTGAACAAATCACTAAGTCTCTCTGTACGTCGTGTTCCCTTCCTTTCAGTGGGGGCTAACAGAACTTTCCTCCTATCCATGTGAGATACGCATGGAAAGAAGCGTCTGGCCCAGTCTTTACGAATACATGGAATTCACCAACATTTCACGTGCTGTGTGCTGTACTGTGCTAAGTTGCTTCTGTTGTGTCTGACTCTTCGTGACCCTACAGACTGCAGCCCGCCAGGCTCCTCTGTCCATGGGATTCTCCAGGCAAGAATACTGGAGAGGGTTGCCCTGCCCTCCTCCAGGGGATCTGCCTAACCCAGGGATCAAGTCACATCAGTTGCATCTCCTGCATCGGCAGGCAAGTTCTTTACCACTAGCACCACCTGAGATGTTCAACATTTCATACATTTACTCAACAAATATTTATTGGGCAAATCTGTATATTAAGCCCTGTGCTAAGCTCTGGTGGTCCAGTGGTAAAAGGGACACACGAAGCTCCTTATGGAACTTACATCCTAGATGAGAGACTGGCAACAAACAAGGTAATAAATTAGCAAGATAATTTCACCTGGAGACACGTGTCGCAAAGAGGGTGGTGAGCAATCTTAGATGGGGTGGCCAGGGAGAGCCTCTCTGAGGAGATAGCTTTTGATTTGAGACCTGAAGGATAAGCGGGAGCCAGACCTGCAAAGAGAAAGGGAAAGAACATTCCAGACAGGAAAAGCTGCAAGTGCAAAAGCCCTGAAATGGGGACAAGTTTGATGTTTCTGAAGGACAGAAATGAGGATGAGGAGGTTGTCAGATCGCTTGTCTGAGGCTCAGCTCCTTTCAGGACACCACCGGGCTCCCTGCTAGGTGCCTGGCCCAAAAGGATGGAGCAAAGTGAAGGCTAGTTCCAGCCCTCTTGACAATCCCACACTTTACCTCGGGAGCCTCTTCCTCTTTGACCTAGAGATTGGAAAACACGGGGCTGGAACCTCCTTCTGTCTTGTATCCCAAGAGCCCGCTGACATGAGCAAAAGAACCATTGTCATCCCCATTCTACAGATGAGAAGCCTGAGGTTCAGAGAGGATTATGTGACTTTTCCCAGAGTCACAAATGTGAATGTTGACCTTTCTCCTACCCTGACTTCAAAGGAAGTCAGATGGCCAAGGTGGTGCTAATTTTCCTTGACTGAGGTGGTGGAGACGGCCCTGGAGTCTCCAGCTGGAGACGGTGAATGGCCCAGGGACTCGGAAACCTGGCAGTAATGGACGCCCTCTGCTGGCTGCCACAGGACCATCCTTGGGATGAGCACCGGGAGGAAAGGTACCAGGTAAGAAGGCCAAGGTCTCTGCTGCCCCGCCTCACTGCCCACCTGGAAACGCCAAGGTGATCCTAGATATGAGTTCAAGTGCTGGGTTCCGATCTCGCATCAAGGACTGGGCGACTCTGCAACATCAGCTCTCAGGGGCTCTTGTCTCTTCCCTGTTGATCGGAAGGAAGCCAAGGGGGGTGGGAGCAGTCTGTGAAACAGCGAGGCCACCCTCCTGTGCCCAGGTCTCTGACGAGAGGTTCTTCATGTGGCAATTTACAGGGGCGAGAGGAAGAAGGCTCCCTCTTGCAACACCATCACTACCATCGGGCTGCAGACGGCCCCTGTGTGCCCCTCCAGTGACTCTCCTTGGAGCCTTCCCTCCCCCTTCCCTCTCTTTCTCCCCTCCCTTCTCTCCCTCTCTCTCTCCCTGTTTTTCTGCCCCACCCCTCCCTTCCACTAGAGCTGGTTATATAAGAATATAACCTCCCCAGAACTGCCCCCCCAGCAATAATCCTTCACAATTCATTAGCTAGAATTAGTCTCTTGCTTCTTTCTACCCTGATCACTGGTAGGGGAGACGGGACTAGCAAGACTGGCTGAAATATTTTTCAAAGGATGGGTCACAAAACGTGGATCAGAAACCAGATTAACAGATGGCAACCAGTCTTTCTAAAAAATAAAATAGAATAAAAAATACCAGCACACATTGTTCATAGTAAGCCCAAGCGTAATTTTGTAAAACTTGTTTCAGGTCTTTGTGTGTGTGTGTGTGTGAGGTATACTGAGATACTATATAAAATTTATTTTCTGTGGATACTGGGTGAAAAGAAAACTAGTAACTTAGAATTGTTTGGGATACAACTGATGATGGACAAATAGAATGACCAGGAACTCTGCTCAAATGTCACTTTCTTGGGGATGCATTACTGTGACTTCCTGGGTGGTATAGTGATTAGGACTCTGTGGTTCCAATCTGGCGGTGCGGGTTCAATCACTAGTTGTGGAACTGAGATCCCACTTGCTACATGGTGTGGTCAAAGCATAAAATAAAAAGACTATGGCTCTCCAATCCACACTGCTGTAATACCTTCAAAACTCTTATGACAAGTGTAATTATATATTTGTTTCCTGCCTTCCTCCCTTACTACACTATAAGTGCTAGGAAGCCAGGGACCAAGTCTTTTGTGTTCACAGTGGCCCCCTAACTGAAATGCCTTCAAAAGGGCGGGGTCTAGTGGAAGGTTTAGAACCAGATCGATCTGGTTCCAACACCTACTTTATCTCTACTGTCAATTAACACCAAGTAGATCATTTCATCTCTCTAAAACTCTGTTTCCACATCTGTAAAATGGGAGCAATCATGCCCACTTTGCCTAATTCTAAGTTGACTATTTATAACAACAACCCAGCTCAGTCCCTAACACAATAGAAGACCAGCCGTGCACATGTGTTAAATTATTGAATGGGTTTCCCTTCCCACTTTGATAGCCTTTGCTTTCTGATACGGAGAAGGCAATGGCACCCTACTCCAGTACTCTTGCCTGGAAAATCCCATGGACGGAGGAGCCTGGTAGGCTACAGTCCATGGGGTCGCTAAGAGTCGGACACGACTGAGCGACTTCACTTTCACTTTTCCCTTTCATGCACTGGAGAAGGAAATGGCAACCCACTCCAGTATTCTTGCCTGGAGAATCCCAGGGACGGCGGAGCCTGATGGGCTGCCGTCTATGGGGTCGCACAGAGTCGGACACGACTGAAGCGGCTTAGCAGCAGCAGCAGCAGCAGCACTTTCTGATAATTTGAGGACAGTTTGATTCACGTGTGTTCTGTTATAATTATCTAACAACCACCCATGTTATAAAGCTCATGGATTGTGTGTCAGAAATTTGAACAGGGCAGGGTGGGGATCTAATAATACTTTCCCCATAGGACATTGAGAGGATAGAATTATATATATATCTGTAAAGCACACAGAGAATCGCCAGGCAATACCCGGTGTTTCATACACATTAGTCATCATTTGTTATAAAGACTGACAACGGGGACGATGGAATCTTGGCTGGTGCCCCCAGAATACTCCCCTGGCAAGTTGCCTCTCATTCTTTCTTTGCCCATTTATCAGATTCGTAGACAGAGCAAGCTCTTCAGAAAAGTAGGGGAAGAAGAAGGGGGAGAAGAGGAATAAATCAATAAATAAATAGATGGATGGATAGACAGAGATAGAACTATAACTACCCATATATTCACCCCTTGCCATAGTCAAGCACAACTAAGTGTTTCACATTGATTTTTCCCACATCAATTATGTGAGCCTCCCAAGGACACTCCAAGATGGGTTCTATCATTATTATTCCATTTCACAGATGAAGAAATAATTTTTAGAGAGCATAATCGATGGATTGTCAGCAGCAAACAACCGTCAGCATCAGTTAGGTGCAAGCAGAAGCTAGACTCCCTGGAAGCAGTCTCTATGCCTCTTATGAAGCTTAGTGTGGTTCCACCTTCAAGAAGCTTTCTCTAGTGAAGAGACAAGTCCTTTCATTCATTCAACTACCCTTAAGCATCTTTTCGGCAGCAGGAACAGAGCTTAAGATTCCTAACAGGTTTTGGCCTGTGAATGGCACCGTCTTAGAGACGGGAGAGATTCTTGTGGGAAGGTCGGGGGTGGGGGTGGGGCACCCTCCAAGAATTTACAGGTCGTCTTCAGGAGGAAGGAAAGAAAATTGGGAAAAGTAAGCAAGAGAAAGCGAAAAGGTGACAAGATGAGACGTTTAGAAGGAGACAGAACCAACCCAAGTCCAGACGAGCAAGTAGCTTTCCTTAGCCGCAGCTCTGGGTCTCTGCTCCCCATTTGTCAGGAGCAGGGCTGAGGTTTCTGCCAGGGAGAACAGGATAGGATCCTGAACCGTGTAGGGAAGCCAGCGGGTCTCGGACTCCTCCCCCACCCCGCCGCCCTCCTCTGGGTCCAGAGGAGATGCTCCTGTAGAGAAAGAAGGAAGGAAACAAAACCCAGGGTAGGGGCGCGCGAGCAGGGCGCACCGCTCCTTTTTCAACTTCCGCTTCCCACCGCACCCTGCGTCCCCCATCTGACCTCGTGCGGTGCCAGGAGCTGGTGGAAAGAATTGGTGCCGGCCTGGGGCAACCGGAATGAGCCAAGTGGCGTCAGTGGAGAGGACAAGAGAACAGTAGAGGAGCCTGCCTGGGGAGGGTCGTGCAGAGCCGAGCGAAGAGGTTAGAGAGGCCAAGGTCGGTCAGTCCGCGCACCGAGCTTCATCGACAGGACCCCCGAGTCTAGAGTCCTGAGTCTCGAGAACCTGGAGAGGAGGGCTAAGAGTTGAGAGCGCTCCAGCAGTCGGTCCTGAAGGAGGCGGCGTTCGGGAGCGCCGTCCCCTGCTAGAGCGCGACCCTACAATCCAGAACGCTCTCCCGCAGTGAACCCCACCCGGGAGCGATCGCGCCGACTGAGCAACAGGAGCCTAATTCCTGATGCCTCCGAGTTCCCAGCGTCCGGGCTAGTGGCCGTGAGACCCTGCCTGGAGTTGGAGAAACCAGTTAAGCTGGAGACAGCGGCGAGACCCCCCACCCCCCACCCAGAGACGCGTAGCTTCCTGCAGGGAGATTCTCCGAGGACACCTTTGCACCCGGGAATCACTCCCCAACTGGCCGCCGCCTTCGGGGGGCAGCGCGGACCCAGGCGCATGGAGAAGCCCACCCAGCACTCTGAGCGCGCAAACTCGTCTGGCCCGGGCTTCATGCCCCGCCCCCCACTGACTGTCCAGGCAGTGACCTTGACCCTGGTGCCCCTCGTGTGCGCCGTGGGGGTGGCGGGCAACGCCATGGTGGTCCTGGTGGTGGTCCGGAGCCGCCACATGGTCACGTCCACCAACTGTTACCTGGTGAGCCTGGCCACCGCGGACCTGCTGGTGCTCCTAGCGGCTGGAGTGCCCACCGTGACCGAGGCGGCCTCTGCCCGGGTTTGGATCTTCGGCCACGCCGGCTGCCTGGGCATCACCTATCTGCAGTACGTGGGCATCAACGCGTCCACGGGCTCCATCACCGCGTTCACGGTGGAGCGCTACCTCGCCATCTGCCGCCCTCTGAGCGCGCAGACTCTCTGCACCTCTGCGCGGGCCAAGCGCATCGCGGCGCTGGTGTGGCTGGGCACCGGCGCCTACTGCGTGCTCTGGCTCTTCCTGGTGGACACGCGCGAGACCGCGTACGCCGACGGCGTGCAGGTTCAGTGCGGCTACCGCGTGTCGCGCTCCCTCTACCTGCCTGTCTACTTCCTGGACTTCGCGCTCTTCTACGCGCTGCCCCTGGGCTTGGCCACCGTGTGCTACGCGCTCATAGCGCGCGTCCTCTTCGCGGGGCCGCTGCCTCCTGGCGACCCGGGACGGTCGGGCTCTGTGCACCAGGGCAGCCCCGCTGGCCAAGGGCGCTTGTCTTCCCGCGGCAGGAGGGGTGCCCTCAACTCCCGGAAGCAGGTAGGGCCCTCCTCCCCGCCTCTTTCGGACCTCTGTACTGAGCCTGCAGCAGATTCATCGATGGCACCTTGGGCCCTTCTGGAGTCAAAAATGCAGTGAACGGATTAGTGGCTCAGTCGTGTCCGACTTTGCGACCCCGTGGACTGTAATCCGCCAGGCGCCTCTGTCCAAATTCTTTAGGCAAGAATACTGGAGTGGGTAGCCATTCCCTTCTCCAGGGGATGGTCTTCCCGACCCGGGGGGTGGAACCCAGATCTCCTGCATTGCAGGCAGATTCTTTATCGTCTGAGCCACCAGGGAAGCCCTCTGGAGTCAAGCTCAAATGCAGGTCGTGCCAGTTATTGGGCTTGTTTTGGGAGATATCACTTCTGCCTTTCTGAGCCTGTTTCCTCTCCTGTTGTATGAGGTCATGGCAATGTGGACCACTTTGGAGTGCCCACAGAAATGGAATAATTGGAGTCGATGTCACAAACTAAAGGCTAAATTCACGTTGGTTTATTATTAAACTTCCTCAGTGAGTCCCTACACCATAGCCATTATTCCCCTTCTTCTACTGATGAGGAAAGTGAGGCTCAGAGAGGTGAAGTGACTTTCCAAGACAATACCACACCCTCTGGTGCTAAAGCTGCTTCAGTGGACACAGGACAGTCTGAAAGCACAAGAGGAGACTGGGTCCTGGGGAGGAACCCAGCATTTATTGAGCACTTGCTGTGTGCCTGATTATCTGGTGGTTCCTGAAATCATTCCTGTTTGGGAGGTTTACTACCTGTATTTACGGACAAGGCAACAGGCAGAGGGGACAAGGGAGTGACCGAGGTGACATAGCAAGGGACTTGGGAGCAGGAGCCCACCTGCCCAGACTCCCTGTATCTTCACCCCTATTCCAGCAGCTTCACCATACCACCGGGTTTCCAGGAATGGAGGTGGGAGGAGTGCCCTCTGGGTCCAGCTGGTCTTTTTTTTTTTTTAATTAGTTTATCTATTTTTTAACTTTACAATATTGTATTGGTTTTGCCATACACTGACATGAATCCACCATGGGTGTACATGTGTTCCCCTTCCAGAACCCCCCTCCCACCTCCCTCCCCATCCCGTCCCTCCAGGTCGTCCCGATGCACCAGCCCCAAGCACCCTGTATCGTGCATCGAAACTGAACTGGCGATTCATTTCACATATGATAATTTACATGCTTCAATGCCATTCTCCCATAGCATCCCGCCCTCGCCCTCTCCCAGAGAGTCCATAATACTGTTCTATATATCTGTGTCTCTTTTGCTGTCTCGCATACAGGTTTATCTTTACCGATTTACTAAATTCCATATATATGTGTTAGTATACTATATTGGTGTTTTTCTTTCTGGCTTACTTCACTCTGTATAATAGGCTCCAGTTTCATCCACCTCATTAGAACTGATTCGAATGTATCCTTTTTAATGGCTGAGTAATATTCCATTATGTATATGTACCATAGCTTCCTTATCCATTCGTCTGCTGATGAGCATCTAGGCTGCTTCCATGTCCTGGCTATTATAAACAGTGCTGCAATGAACATTGGGGTACACGTGTCTCTTTCAATTCTGGTCTCCTCGGTGTGTATGCCCAGCAGTGGGATTGCTGGGTCATATGGCAGTTCTATTTCCAGTTTTTTGAGGAATCTCCTCACTGTTCTCCATAGTGGCTGTACTAGTTTGCATTCCCACCAACAGTGTAAGAGGGTTGCCTTTTCTCCACACCCTCTCCAGCATTTATTGCTTGTAGACTTTTGGATAGCAACCATTCTGACTGGCGTGAAATGGTACCTCATTGTGGTTTTGATTTGAATTTCTCTGATAATGAGTGATGTTGAGCATCTTTTAATGGGTTTGTTAGCCATCTGTATGTCTTCTCTGGAGAAATATCTGTTTAATTCTTTGGCCCACTTTTTGATTGGGTCGTTTATTTTTCTGGAATTGAGCTGCAGGAATTACTTGTATATTTTTGAGATTAATTCTTTGTCCATTGCTTCGTTTGCTATTATTTTCTCCCATTCTGAATCTTCAGCCTTCCACCCTGACCCACAGCTCATATGGGAGCCGGAGGCACCTCGTTCTGGCTAAACCACTCCTGAGCCAGGCAAGGGCCATCTGTGCCATCTCCCTGCCTCTTGGGATGGGCACGCTGTTGGGGGGCTCTTCCAACTGCCTCCAAAAGCCCCTTTGGCCCATCCTGCTTGCAGACAACTTAAATCAAAGTAGTTTTTAGAGGGAAGTGGCAGGACATGGGCTGAGCAGGTCTGAGATAGAAACTTTAGGTTCCAGACAAATGCAACTCCTACCCTCCCACTTATTTACTACTGTTACTGCTCTCGGGCTCAACCTGGAAGGACTGGGATCAAAATCCTGCCTGATCTATGCTGTAGGTGAAACTTCTGGAAGTGAAAAGAGTATTCTAGACCTAGGTTCTGGCCCCTAGCTTTGCTAATGTCTTGCTTTGTAGCTTTGGGTAAGTCACTTCACCTTGCTGAGACTTGATTTCCTCCACTGGAAAATAAGAATAATTATAGTGTCTGTCTACCTCAATGGATGGTAGTAAATATAAATCTGACATATAGTAAGTGTTCAATATATGGTACCTATTGCTATTGTTTTGTTGGGGCATTTATGTTTTATTTTTATAACAAAGGGGTCTATGGACTGAGCATTCCTTGCATGCTGATTGGTACAATCAGAAGTCAAGACCTTCTAGGGAATTCCTGGGATTTTTCATGGTTCCTGGAGAATATGATATAACATGAATTTATTGACTCAGCCAGAGCCAAGCCTCTTAGGAGAGGAACTGAACTCACAGACTCTGAGAAGTAATCCTATGCTGGAACACCAGGCTAGCTTCTGCCTTGATGAGAAAGTTGTCTCTCCCGTATTCAGAGCTGATTGAATGTATCCAGGGTTTTCTGGTCACAGAACCAGTGACAGGACTATTTGAGCAGTTTAAGCTCATTAAGTGAACGTTTGCCACCATGATTTGGTCTCTGGAGGGGTCACTGAGGACTCCAAGGTCCAGGGCGCGTGTGCGCTGCTGTTCTCCGCAGTGTTAGTGACGGCCCGGCTCCCCTGACAGACGCCCCCTTGTGGCGATTTCATTCCAGAATTTAGAAACGACGCATCTTTTGAAACACCTTCCAGTGTGCACCCCTCTTGGAGGCTTTATTTAGTCTGTGCTGTGAGGGAAGTGCTGCGGAGATCTGAAGAGTTAGGAAGTGAAGAGGAGGGAGTAGGGAAAGGCAAACAGGTGGCCGAGAGCAAAGGCAGGAAAGAGAGTCGGAAGGGAGGGAGCGGGGCGTGTGAAAGAGCCAGAAGGAAGCGTGTGGCTGGGTCTGTTGGGGAGAAGCGATCGTAGCTGGAGAGAGAGGGACAGTCGGAGGCCAAATAGCTGGTTTGTGGTGGAGCCAGGATTCTAACCCAGCTGTGCCTGCTCTGAACCTCATGCAGTTGCAATAGTGGTAGTAGAGGTTATCATAGTAGTAGCGGTAGCAGCAGTAAACCCACAATAAACCCACATAAGCATCTATCATGTGCCTGGCACTAGTTTACATTCTTTACTGGCATGAACTCCTTCAATTCTCATGTCCACCTGTGATGACAGCAGTACCATGTCTCCATCTTATAGAGAAAGGGACTGAAGCTCAGTGGATGAGTGAATTTGCTTCCAGTATGTGGCAGCCGCCCATTCAAAGGCTTTGGAGGTGGATTGGAGCTGGGAGGTTTCCGAAGACTTGAGCAGAGCAGAGAAGGATGCAGAGCGGTTTTCTAGGTGAGGACGAAGTTGAAGTGAGGACATGCGTGCGATCAGACTGGCCAGGCCCGGACACTCTTGTGTTACTTGTCCTGCAAGTTCACAGAGAGACCTGGAAGCCAGGATTCTCCCTTGGCACCCATGTGTTTCTTGTTTTCCTGTCTCACCCGGCAGGTCACCAGGATGCTGGCTGTGGTGGTGGTCCTTTTCGCTCTGCTGTGGCTGCCCTACCGCGCCCTGGTGGTGGTGAATTCCTTCCTGAGCCCGCCCTACCTCAACCCTGGCTTCCTTCTCTTCTGCCGCCTTTGCATCTACGTGAACAGCGCCATCAACCCCATCGTCTATGCCCTCATGTCCCAGCGTTTCCGGGAGGCTTTCCAAGGACTGTTTCAGTGCCGTCTGGCCCGGCCCAAGCCCCCACCCCAGGAGGCCAGCCCTGTTTACTACGGGGTCATCAGAGACTGTTCCCAGGACAGACTGGGCTCTTGGAAGAAACCAGTGGGTGTGATGTCCAGACAGGAAAGGGATCCTGCCACTTCAGGGCAAGACCCCCCACTTTCCCCTGTTGAGGTGAAGGGGTCTCCATGTATTTGAGGAAACATGGGTATTGGAGGAGAGAGCGGTGTCCAGGGCTATTCAGGAGAGGTGCACAAGTTGTGCACTGCACAACCCTAGAGGTCACCATTTACATCACAGACAGCCTAGATTTGTGTATTTAGTAAAACAGCTCCCCAGTTCAATAAATATACAAGTCTAAGAGGTGCTCCCAAGTATTTATTATATTAGCAAATGAATAGATAATGAATAAAGATGAATTTTAATCTTAATACTCAAGACCCTTTGCTGAGATCTGGCTTCCAGTTTGAGGAAGATTTGAGGTGTAGATTGGGACTTGTTGTCAGTTCTTTGTCAGCGTTAGAAAGTATCTCTGGCTAATGAAATCACAAAGGAATTGGTTGCAGCCAGAAAGAATCGTAACCAGGATAACTCCAGGGATCTACATGGCAGGTATTAATGGGCAATGGATTCATGGCATCCATATCAGAATGAATCAACTCCACCTAGACCAGGAGTTAAGATGGACAACTTACTGCCCCATCATTCCATGGCTGACCCTGAAAGATGTATAGGCTGAGTACTGCTCAGTTAGTTCCAGTGGACATCACCCAGCGGTTTAAATGGAGGGATCCCATGAAGTTCTGCAGTGCACAGCCTTTGTGAGTGTATGTGGTAGGCCTTAATGGGAATAGGGTTGTTCTCCAAAGAAAAATGGAAGTGCTTGTTATCAGGAAAAAGTGGTATAGATTTCAGGAAGATTAAACAAAAGCGAAGCAACTAACAGTAACAGATATCCATCACAGATGAGTCCACCCAGGTTAACAGCAGCGGAAGCCTTCTGCCCGGGCAACGAAGTTCACCTGCCATCAATGGCCGCTGATCTGCGATAATACCTCCACCTAGTGGCCATAGTGGAAACTGCATTATCCAATATCTGCTTGCGCCTCTGCCTTTTTATTGGTTTCTTTCTCTTCCCTGTCCTCCTTCCAGCCATCTACCCTCCTCTCCCCCCAGACTACCTGACTAATCATCACTTCGGAGGACCAGTCCCTGAGCTCTGTGATGACAGGGCTGAGGCGTGGAGTTGGAGACCTAGGAAGCTGTAGAACTCAAGACCCCAGCCCCTTTTCCTGTTTCCCCCTCATTCTTGCAATATCTGTCTAAATTTTATCTAAATTTATACAATCATATGTGTTTAATGTACATAACTTTATCTAAACATGTATATGTAAAAAAATAGAATTAAGCTTAATAGATTTATCTGATGTTTTATTTCTTTAAAAAGTTTTATTTGTGGACCATTTTTAAAGTCTTTATTGAATTTGTTACAATATTTCTCTTGTTGTTATATTCTGGCTTTTTGGCTGAGAGGACTATGGGCTAGCTCCCCGACTAGGGATTGAACCCGCGCCCTCTGCCTTCACTCCCCCTGATGTAGCAGGGGCCCCAATAAAGCCGTACCTGAATTTCTTGTCTGGCTTCTTATTGATGCCTATTGATTAAGGAGACCAAGAACCCTGGTCGTTAACACTTTGTTACACAGTCATAGAAAACTAATACAAACACAAAGAGCGTCACAGTTTTTGCCCAGCGCCATAAATTCCTTCTTTTCCCTCTAAAATTCTTGTCTGCACTCAATTCTTCAATCCTGCTCTTTCCAAGCCACTAAACCAGGCAACCATGCAACGCACATTTTTCTGATTGCTCCCCTCTGAGATCCAGGCTATGGTAGAAGGCTTTCTCGCATGTGAAATGCTCACTGGGCATACTCCCTGGTGCATTTTCTGATGTTGAGTGGGAACAACAGCAGGAAGAATAAGGGACTATCAGCCTCTAGTGTTCCTGCTGCTGCTAAGTCTGACTCTTTGCGACCCTACTGAGATAGCCCACCAGGCTCCTCTGTCCATTGGATTCTCCAGAAAAGAATACAGGAGTGGGTTGCCACGCCCTCCTCCAGGGGATCTTCCGGATACAGGGATTGAACCCGCATCTCTTATGTCTCCTACGTTAGCAGGCAGATTCTTTACCAGTAGCGCCACCTGGGAAGCCCTTATGGTGTTCTTAGACGTTTAAGAGAAAGATAGGCCTGGGGAATCATTTGCATTTGGGGGGACATTTTATAGTCTGTCATCTTCACTTCTCATCTGTAGTCTTCGGTGAAGTTCGTATGCACCTTTTCTTTTTGTATTAATGGTTCCTGGCAATCATCCAAGCCGAGTAATGACAGCAGAAGCTCCTCTAAGGAGCCCCCGCTGTGGGCGGCGGCCGCGGCGCCTTATGGAGGATGTAGTCCGGAAAAGCGTGGACCGCCCCTTGGGGAACCTGGGGAGGACGGCCCGGCGGCCTCTCCTGCGCATGCGCCATTGCCCGTGCCCTACCGGCCGTGCTTTCCAGTTTTCTACCGAGTCCGTGTTCCAGTTCTCCCGGCTGTTCCGGGGAAAGAGTCCTGCCGCGGACCGCAACCCGCCCTTCCGTGGTCACCTGGGCGAAGCGGGTGCACCCGCAAGTTAAAGGGTTGGCAGGGGTCTCCGAGCCCTCGGGGCTGGAGGCGAAGGGCTGGGCGGAGTTGGCCGTGGTCCGCGGAGAGTGGACGCGCTCTCGGCCCTCATCCCTTTCCAGGGACGCCTCGAGGTGGGTTCCCCGATGATCGGTTGGGAGAAAGGCGACAGAGGCCAGAGCTCCTGACTTGCAGGCCTTATGACGGGCGTTCCCTGCAGCCCCGCCCCCCTTTTTAAAAAGAAGGTGCTCTGTGAAGGTGCAAGGTTTGTACATGGCTAAAGAGGGCAAGAGGAGAAGGGGGCAGCGACAGAGGATGAGATGGTTGGATGGCATCACCGACACAATGGACATGAGTTTGAGCAAACTCCAAGAGCTGGTGACAGACAGGGAAGCCCTGCATGCTGCAGTCCATGAGGTCGCAGAGAGTCGGGCACAACTGAGCAACTGAACAACAAATACCTAAAATCTTGTCCCCGAAGTTCCACTGATGCAACTTGGATCTGCAGCCTGTTGAGCTGTGTTGAAGAGTAGTGGAGAACAGCAGGGAAGGAATATTTATTATAGAAACATATTATAATCATTGTATTAGTTATTTTATACTATGCATATATTGGGAGGAAAACTGTGAGTTTCAGTTGGCGGGAATGGCCAGGGAGCAGATTTGACCAGAAAAGATTTCAGGGGGCTGGGGGGCAGGGGTGGTGTCTGCTGTGCCGCGTGAGGTTTTACGAGCACAATGTTTGTGTTTAGACCAGGTCCTGTCACAGAACAGTTCTGCCTCCCAGGGCATCTTATTTACACTCATCATGTTTTCTCATCTGAAAAATGAGCTTAGGAATAATATTTGCCTCATGGGTTGTTCTGAGGTAAAACGAGATAGCACTTGTAAAAAGCAAGCCCGTGGGATTTCCCTGGCAGTCCAGGAGTTAAGACTCTGCACTCCCACCGCAGGGAGGTTAGGTTGGATTTCTGGTCAGAGAACTTAAGATCCCATATTATTCCTGGTGCAGTAAAAAAAAAAAAAAAAGGTGGTATGTTGCCAGGAGCAAGCTAGAATACAATACACTCTGGACTTGTATCCTTGCAATCAATGTTACAAAGATTTTTAGATACCTCACTCAGTCCTCCCAACCAGGCTGTGAAGTTGGCATTACTGCACCTTTAGGAGCACATTTTATAACTTCGTTTACAGAGAGCTAAAGTGATTTATTCCCTGGTAAATGAGTAGATTTTAAAACTGTTTAAAAATCTGTTTTAGTGAGGTCTGTTTTATTCCCAGTCTCATTGTGGCGCTTTCTTTCTGGGGCTTCCCAGGTGGCACTGGTGGGTTCAATCCCTGGGTCAGGAAGATCCCCTGCAGGAGGGCATGGCAACCACTCCAGTATTCTTGCCTAGAGGATCCCATGGACAGAGGAGCCTGGCAGGAGTCCATGGGGTCGTAGAGTCAGACACAACTGAAGCAACCTAGCACATATGTGTTATCTTTGTAATATACATTCCCCCCTGCCTACCCTCATTGGGTTTTTTTCTGGCATGATGACTTGCCTTCTGTCTGCCCTAGGAAGCAATTATACTATGTATTTTGATAATCACACCATTGGACCTATTTTCCTTAGGTCACAAGGTATAATTGAGGCTTCTAGGCTCGTTCTGCCTCCTGCAGCTTTGTCTCACTCTGCAGCCTTAATTGGACTTTAGAAAAGGTCCAGCTCACCAGGCACTTGAACACTGGGAGTCCAAATGCAGAGTCCAACTGATGGAAATGTGGCTGCTATGCCCAGGTAGGAACAAAACCATCCCAGTTAAGGAAAAAGCAGGAGGCCCCAAGGACAGAAATCACACCTGGAAGAACATATTTCTAAACTGAAACCTCTCCCTAGGATTTTAAGGCAGAGACAGAAGGGCCAGAATTTTCCTCTCCAGGGTGAGCAAAACTTGGGTGATCACACCATATTCTTAGACCATTGATTGATCATTGTGATTCATGAAAGCCTCAGTTCAACTTTCAGAAGAAAAAATGTGCATTGCAATGGAAGGGAAAAGGAAGGGTGCAGATGTGTTGAAGAGAAAAAGACACTTCATGAGGATTCATTCCATAGAAAACCATCGCTTACATTTGTTCTTTGGTCGCTAAGTCATCGCCGACTCTTTTTCTACCCGTCAGACTCCTCTATCCATGGGATTTCCCAGGCAAGAATACTGGAGTGGGTTGCCATTTCCTTCTCCAGGGGATCTTACAGACCCAGGGATCAAACTTGAGTCTCCTGCATTGGCAGGCAGATTCTTTACCGCCAAGCCACCAGGGAAGCAAGCCCACTGCTTACATTTTCTCATTATAAAAAGTTCTATGTGATCATTTCAGAATTTTGACAAGTGGATATTCCCTCACTGTGTTGTTTCCTGTACTTCCTGGACCAGATGGGTCAAAAGGCCATTTTCATGGTAGATAACAGTAAGAGCTGCTGTGTCAGATGTCTCATGATTCCATGTTTCATTTTTTCTTATCCAGCTCTGATGTCATCACTCTTGGCCCTCTTCTTCGAAGATCAACAAATCCCAGGTAAGTTGTTTAGGGATTTACTTCCCACGTTTTGGAGTGGATCTCAAGAGGTTTGAGAAATGGAGTTGGTCATGAATAGATCATGCCTGCTTGATGATGCTGCCTCCATAAAAATCCCAACAGTATGGAGTTTGGAGAGCTTCCAGGGGGAGTTGCTGGAGTTGACAGGCCCAGAAGCCCCAGGCCCCTTCCCACATACCTTGCCCTACACATCTCTTCCATCTGAATGTTTGTCCGTATCCCTAATTTCCTTTTACAATAAGCTGTTCACCTAAGTTCTGTGAGTTGCTCAAGCACACTCTAGCGGGGGGTGGTGTGGGGTCAGAGGAACTTCTGATTTAGAGCCAACCTATCAAAGCACAGGTGGTCACCTGGACTTGGGATTTGAAGTTAGGGATGAGGGGTAGTCTTTTGGGACTTGTGCCCTTAACCTGTGGTATCTAAAATGATCCCCAGGTAGACAGTCAGAATTGCACTGAATTACGACCCCCAAGCAATATCACAGAATGGCTTGGTGTAGGAAACCCCTGCCCCCCACATATCTGGTTCGAGGAGTGTCAGTGTGGTGCTAGCGTGAGAGTAAAGGAGAACACAGGAGAACTGGGTTTTTCCTGCACGTGGGGGTTAAGACTTCAGCGTACCTTTCGTCAGGGGCCGGGGGTGGCTCACGTCAACACCCTGTTGGATTCTATCCTCAAATGTGTGACAGTGAAAACTCAATTTAAATAAGGAATTAACTATTAAAAGCAAAAAGAAAAAGTTGAACACACTATGTTAGTGTTTAGAAGACATTTTAAGTCTCTGTATAAGCATTTCTAGCTCTCTCCATTTGTCATACCAACAACTCTTATTTTCTTAAACAGTAGAAATATCTTATGTGGTTTTAATGTTAAAATCCAAAAGGAAATTTTTTCAGCTGAACCTTTCCAATGAGAATGTCTTGAATGGCCTAACTTTTGCATAATGGCTTTTTTCCTTTTTATTATTTCTCCTAACTTTTTCCTTTTTCATGTAACTGGAGACTTAGGGCTTATAATTAGTGATTATTCCCAGGAATCATGGCAACAGATATTTTTAAAAAGTTGCCATTTCCTTCTCCAGGGGATCTTCCTAACACAGGAATAGAACCTGGGTCTCCCGCATTGCAGGCAGACACTTTAACCTCTGAGGCACCAGGGAAGTCCCCCACCCCTGACCAAAAAAAAAAATTAGACATTTCTTATTGGAATCTAGGTTTCTATTGAATCTGTTAGCAAATTTGGAATACTAGACTTTTTAGAACAAGCTGTTCTGTTAAGCTTCTTCTTTCCTCCTTATAATATAGCCTCCAAAGTTAAGAGCCATGTTGGAAATTCTTAATATATTTTAAACACATAGAATAGTTCCCGTTTATTTTGACTCTAAACCAGAATTTTAAAGACCAAAGGAGTAATTGCCCAATTTTCCCCTCCTTATCCCAATAACCATTTTACATTTTCATAATTGCATTCATCACATTTATTTTATACTCATCTTTCAAACTTATTTCAGTTGCATTTTCAATGTATATATAACTTGAACAAACATAGTTTTATAGGTTATTTGCAAAAAGTGAGCTTATGTCCATACCCTTTCTTAGAGATTTAAAAAAAAAGCACATAAGGAATGAACATGAGATGAGGAGCTGCCTCCAATGATTACACAGCAATTTAGCTCTGTGGCAGCCACTATAATACTCAAATATCTGGGAAAGCAGAGGTCATACAGATGAGAGAATGACCCTCAGAGAAGAAACTGAATGTCTTTCCATCAATTTCTATGGCTTGAGACCAGTCCTAAAGAGACGTGTTAGATTGTGCCCAACGCACTTGACTGAACAGGGCTAAGCTGCCACCAATGATTATGGGAACTGATTCAGAAAAGTGTAGATTTCTGACACAAGACCTGAATGTATTCAACATTTCCCACCAGTGTTAGCAGGCCCTAGAAAACCTGACTTATCAGGGAATACAGGAAGTCAACTTATTTTGAATAACACTGCTATGGATTCTCCAAGTCCTGAATCTAAGTTACAGAATTGTTGCCATCTCTCCATCTCCTCTTGGTTCTCTAGATAAATCCAAGAATGGTGCCAACTACTCCAGGAAGCTGGATGTCTATGAATTCTATCCATTTAGATAAGGAGCAGAAACCTTGTCTGGTAGCCCACTGACCCACCACCTTTAAATTTCTCATGTCTTCCCTCTTAACTCTTTCTCTTTTAGGTTTTTAAATCATGACCCATCTTTTGTTTTTCATTGTCCACTGGCAAAGTTTCTTCTTCTCTGAAGTTTTAATTCCAAAGAAATGGCTTTTGTGGTCCTTACTTACGCCTAGATCAGAGTTGTATCCCCTCCATACAAAATGGAGAGCCACCTCTGTTAAAACTAGGATTTACCCATCCAGTGAAAATAGATAATGAACAATCCGCAAAATGAGTCTGTTCTTTTTACTCCACTCTCAAGCTGTCTATGAGTCTACTTCCCATCATAGGAACTGCCGTTTTCAGGTTCAAGTTTTGGTTGGGCACGTTTAGCTGCTTTTGCTCAAAGAACTGAGTCAATGAAATACAGAAAATACGTCTCTGATCACATCTCCCCATTTCTTCAACATGTATTTAAATTTCTAAAATATTCCACACAGGATGAATTCATGCAGAAGAATTGGACTTTTGCTAACACCCTTTCCACGTCTATCTCTTTGGTTTAGATTTTCGATTTCGAGTAAAAGGTAAGTGATTTCTAAATGCCTCCCTGCATCTTCTACAGTCAGGGTTTCTTTCTATCATGAGTTTGCAGATGTCGAGACAGTTTCGAATTTAGACTGAATGCTTTTCCACATTGATCACATACAAAGGGCTTCTCTCCAGTATGGATTTTCATGTGCTTACTAAGATTTGAACTATGGTTAAAAGCCTTCTGACATTCACTACATTTATAAGGTTTCTCTTCAGTATGAATTTTTTTATGTCGGTTAAGATCAGAGTAATAGTGAAAAGTCTTTTCACATCCATCGCATGGAAAAGGCCTCTCTGGCGTCCCTGGCCTCTCTTCAGAATGACTTTTCTGGTGTTTTATAACATTTGACTGATGTTTAAAGGTTTTTTCACAAACATTACACTTGTAGGGTCTCTCTCCAGTATGGGTTCTTCGATGTCGCGTTAGATCCGAGAAACGGACAAAGGTCTTTTTACAATTATCACAGATGTAAAGTTTCTCCCCAGTGTGGATTTGTTTATGACGCTTAAGATCTACGAGCTGGGTAAAGGTCTTCTCACATTCATTACATGAAAAGGGCTTCTCTCCAGTATGAATTTTCTGATGTTTGTTAAGATTCGATTGGCTTTTAAAGGATTTTTCACAATCATTACATTTGTAGGGTCTCTCTCCAGAGTGAACTCTTTGATGTAAAAGAAACTGTGAATATGGGTTGAAGTCCTTTTTGCAGTGATTACATGTGTAATACTTCTTTCTAGTGTGAGTTTTTTGGTGTTGAATTTTTTCTGAAAAACTGTGAAAGGCGCTTCCACAAAACGTACAGACAAAGAGTTTCTTTTGCGTAGGAGTTCTTTGATACTGAGTCAGTTGCGGTCTCTTGCCAGCATGAAATCTCTGATGTATAATCAGGGATGAAAGAAACTGGAAAGCCCTCTGACACGCTTCACACTTGTGTGGTTTCAGTCTGCTGTGTGTGCTCTGATGTTGAATGAACTTTGAAGCTCTGTTAAAGGTTTTGCCACATTGGTCACATTCAAGGTGTTTATCCAGAGTATCAGTTCTTTGGAGCCTTGTAAATGATGCGTGATGCCTAAAGGCCTTTGTCTCTTCGTCATATCCGTGGGCTTTCTCTACCTGGTGAATTCGCTGGTGTGAAGTAAGTTGTGAGCTATAACTAAAAGCCATGCTGCAGTCGTCACATTCATAACACTGGACAAAAACAGAAAGTTCTCGATATTTTGCTTGGTGAGGGTTCTGCCTGAAGGTACTCATAGATTCATAAAGGGCATGATAATCCACCAATGCTGGTTGACATGCTAATGGGAAGACAGCGGGAGAAAACTAAAATTAAAGCCAGGCATCACAACAAATGAGATTGCTAGTGGGGTAGCAGGGAGAGAAGGGTTCAGTGACTGGAAACTTTGGAGGGGTAGGAGGAGAAGCTAGAGTTTGCCAGGAGAGGAATGAGAGAGAGGTGTTCTCCAAGTACAAGACTAATTTAAGTGATCAACATATAGCCAATGAAAAATTTCTTTAAACTTGAAATACTTCTTTTTGTAACTGAAAAATGATTCGTTGCCACTGTAATCACCAAAACGGAAAAGTTTAAAGACTCTAAAAGCAGCCACGTGAGATTCTGAGCAAGGATTAAATTTTTACTTTCATTAAAGTCCTTTAACATTTCTCTCTAGAGATACAGCAGTCTGTGAAAGTAATTAGACTTTAAATACTTTGAGCAACAAAACTAGGGAAGGGTCTCTCTGTGAGTAAATATGAACCTGGTTTATCCATTGCATTAATATTTAATGTTTTACTGCAGGACAGGGTTATTATTGATTGGACCAGTGCTCTACTTGGATATTTGAGTTCTGTTTATTTTGTTATTTCTGAGAACACTAAGAACAGTCATATATACACGTCTTTGTTAATTTGTTGAAATGTATTCTAGGCATAGATTCTTAGAAATGAAAAGGAGTCCTATTTTTTATGTATACCCACACCACACTCAAGTTCTTATATTGCATGAGCTCATCATTACTTTCTAGTATCTTAATCACTCTAGACTTTATCAAACTTATGACTCCCCAGTTTGACAAAAAGATAATTTTTAGTTTTTTTGTAATAAAATCTAAATAAAATGTATTAACTGCTAGGAATTTTTTTATTTAAAAAGTTAATTGACGATGGAGAACTAGCAAGGGTTTCTGTTACCTTTATCATTCTAAATTTTAAAATGCTACTGAAGTTATTAGAAAATATATGAATACAGAGGAACAGTTTAAAGACACACATGAGTGATACGTCTAAACAATAAAATAAGACATTGCACTGTAAAATGGAATCTAGGGGTGGAAATTGGTTTGGAAATACAATATTTCAACCTAGTATTTCACATGCATAGAAACATTGTATGCCAAAGACAAAATTATACAAAGACAACACAGTGACATGGGAAACCTGGTTGGAGAACCTGGAGGGAAAAGGACTGAAGAAATAGAGTTTGTAACTCAAAAGTTAGAACAGTCAGGATTCAAAGAGAAGTATTGCCATCCATTAATATAAGTCCCATAAGAGGGATAAAAATGTTAGAAGATTTGCCACCTTCAAATGGCTTAATATATGGGCAACTAGAATCTCTGAAAAGAGATGAGAAATGGAGAAAGAAGGACCAGGGAGAAAAATATTTAAAGGAATAATGGCCAAAAAATTTCCAAGCCCAGTGAACACTGGTAAACCCACAGATCCAAGAAGTCCAATGAATTCAAGCATAGGAAACATGAAGAGAATCACACCAAGACATCGTTGTCAAACTGCTCAAAGTCAGTGATACAGAGAAAACTGTAGAATCAGCCAGGGGGGGAGAAAAGATGCTGTACATGTACATCAGATTCCTCATAGGAACACTGCAAGCAAAAAAAAACACAAAAGGAAAATCTTTAATGTATTAAAAGAAAACAAAAACCTGTCAACCAGAGTTCATGCCCAGCAAAACCCTTTCAAAAATAAAAGCAAAAAAAAAAAAAAAAAGACTTTTTCTCTCATACGAAATTTGGATTTAACCAAAGGAATGAAAAAAAAAAATCAGAGACCATAACAATGTGCTAAATATGTAAGTTTGTTTAATGATGATAAAGAGGCCAGTTAATCAGAAGCATGGCCATCTTAAATGTTCATCTACTTACAGGCTTTGAATAGTTTTTTTCCCTATTGAGAAAGTTTATTTGACTGAATTAATAACACTTGTATAAACTTTGTTGTGTTTTAAGCAGTTCTTTTGAAAACATGGTCTTTTCCCGTATCATTCATAAATGAGTAATCATTACAAAACCCTGCACACAATTTAAACTATCATAGCCACTTAATTTTGTTTATAAAATAATTCACTTTTGCACACATATATTAGGTCATGTATATTTATTATGGTCATAATCCTTATTTATGAGACTTTGAATATCGGCCTTTACTATGTTATGTTGAATAGTTTTAAAAAAGAACTAAGGCAGCAGGAGGCTCAGTTTTAAAGTATAAAGTAAAAGTATTAAAACACACTACAAACATCAGTGGAAGAATCCATTCCATGGATAGGTAACTGATTTTAGACAAAAGAACCAATGGGAATACCTCCCAAGTATGAATACTCCCTAGGAAACTAATAGGAAGAATATGGTACTAACACAGAACAGACAAATACATTAATGGAATAAAAGATCAAATTCAGAAGATGACTTATCTGTATAGATACCTTATATGTCCCTGGAGAAGGAAAAGGCAACCCACTCCAATATTTCTGCCTGAAAAATCCCATGGACAGAGGAGCCTGGTGGACTACAGTCCACGGGGTCTCAAAGAGTTGGACACGACTGAGCGAGTGAGCAGCAGCCTTATATGTGATAAGGATGGCACCACAAGTCAGTGAGGACAGGACAGATGACTTGGTAGATAGTGTCATAAAAACTGGCTCACTATCCAGGAAAAACTGGGGCTGATTGATTTCCTACGCTATGTACAAATCTCTCTCTCTCAAAACCAGAGAGATTAAAGATGTAAGTATGAATTTTAAGCCTCTAAAGCTAACAGGGGGCTTCCCCAGTGGCTCAGCAGTAAAAGAATCTGCCTGCAGTGTAGGAGTTGCAGGTTTGATCCTTGATTTGGGAAGATCCCCTGGAGGAGGGCATGGCAACCCAGTCCAGTATTCTTGCCTGGAGAATCCTGTGGACAGAGGAGACTGGAGGGCTACAGTCCAGGGGGTCACAAAGATTCAGACATGACTGGAGCAACTGAGCACACACACAAAGCTAACAGGAAACTATGTGTGTTACGAAGGATGTAATGGGCTTCCTAAACAACAACAAAAAGATATTAAGTAAAAGCTACCTCAAAAATGTGAAGGATGCGATTACATCAAAATGAAGGATTTCTGGTCAAGAAAAGCTTCAGAATCAAGAGGCAAATGACAGATTAGCAGAAGTTTCATACGTCTTAAACCAAGCAAAAATGATCTAGAACATAAAAGAAAATTCAATTTCCACAAAGAAAAGAGAAAACCATTAGAAATGGGTAAAGAATACAAAGAGGCAATTCAGAAAAGCTGAATACTGAGTAGATAACAAGAATATCATGGGAGCGTCATCTTACTATTAGAGAAAGTAGAATTAAAGCAAGGAGGTAACACCTTACTATCAAAATAAAACAATTAAAATGCAGATTATTACCAGACATTGGTAAGACTCAGGAAGAGGACCGAGTAATGCTTGTACAATTAACAGATGTCCAGAAAAAAAAATGGGAAATATGGGAATATTCGTGAAGCTGGTTAGAGATGCCCTGTGACCCAGAGAAATTATTATGCAGGTTCTTAAAGGAACATATGAGATTTTGATCAGAATGAATTGGAGAGATTTAGCCACTGTCAAGCAAAAAAAGATTCGTAAGTTAAATGTGGTGGACCCATACCACAGAATACTATATTGAACTAGAAAGAAAACATGTATATTGAACATGTAAAGATCTCAGAGATAACTGGAATGATAAGAAAAGTTTTATAGCATGCCATTTAAATTAAAATGCCATATATAAAACAGTGATGTGTATTTTATAACAAAGGTGTGCATATTTACCAACATAGAAAAGATATTAAACTGGTTGTCATGGACAGAAAGATAATGAAATCACAGGCTACAGTTGAAGGGAACACAAAAGAATGGATTTTCATATAGAACAACAGTGATTATTGACTATAAACTGAACAATATGATTGGCTCCATTCTCTGTACCTAAAACTTCTAGCCCTTCTGTCACTTTGCCAGACAAAGGATAAAGAAAGACAAACATGTTAATGGAATAAAAGTGGAAGTTCAAAAGATGACTCATCTGCATAGATAATTTGAGGGCAGGAAAGAAGTTAGGGAGTCAGGTTACTAAGTTTTTAAAGACAAAGAAAGCCCAGGATTACTTGGAATTCTAGTGAACAGTTCTTATAAAAACCTTTTAATGTCTTCCTGGGTTACAGGCTCACTTTCCAAAATGCCTACAGCTTATAAGCATTTAGTATTTTTTGAAGCATTTAGTAACTTATTCAGCTCTAAGGATGTCCCAGGCCCAGATCACCATCTGGGCAAACTTAACTTTTTGTCCCTTGATTTTCAGAGGTCCGTTAGTGAGGTATGTTCTCTATTATACACTGAAATTTAGAGTTTCTCCGAAATTTCTGGATCATCTTGCATTCTGGAAATTTCTACTTTCTATTAGTGATGGGCTTGTCATCTCTCTCCAATTAGATGGTAAACTTGATTACTTTTTTCATCTGTTATTCAGTGTCTAATTAACCTGTTATCTGAATCTAGAGAGAAGACAATCTCCCTAACTCTTTCTTGGAAAAAAAAAAAAGCGGGGGAGCTTTTCAGGACCCTCTTCTGAGCCCATCCATTCTAATCACTGATAAATTATTTGACCAGTTCAGCTATTCATACTTCTATCCCTTCGTGTGGTCATTTAAGTTTCAAAATTTTACCAGCACACCATTTAGTACTCTAAGACTAGAGATACAACAAGGGGAGTATAGGGAGAAGAATGAATGTGGGGTAAAGATAGGGTTTCTTTGGGGAGCTCCCTTCTCATCACCTCGGGGGTCCACATCACTCTGACCAGTTGGGGTATGAGCGGGGACAGTCTCCATATGTTTATTCCTTGTCAATTACCTGGGCATGGAGCACTCGTCACCTCTCTCTCCAGCATCCAGGGCTCCTTCCCTTGCCTCAAAGAGGACATCACTTCTGCTTTGTAAGTCCAGCGTCCTAAGAAAAATAAATGATCTTCACCATGCTGTAGTAATTACAGAAATTTGACCCAGACTTCTAATGAGATTCATTATCACCTCAAAAATCTTTCAGGAGCTGAGGGTTATTTTTTTAGGCATTTCCTAGGCAGACACTAACCTAAGAGGCATGATGTTTTTAAAAAAGTGTGATGGTTTGGAAGACGATGGAGAATATGAAGCTTCCATCATCACCAAATGATAATGCCCTCTCCTATCATCACGCAGCACCAGTACTTTACTGAGGAACATCGAGTTAAATTCAGCCAACTGTTTCTAGGGGCTTTGCAGATATTCCCATGGAAGGAAAAATTCCACCTTGGGCAATTTTAAACTAACAAGGAAAGATCTCCTTACCCAATGACACAAGGTGATCACAGGTATCCAGCATCACATCCCGATACAGTTCTCTCTTTTCAGGGCTCAGATGAGCCCACTGGTCTGGAGGAAAGACCACAGCCACGTCTCTAAACTTCACTGACTCCTGAAATAACAATTGATACTATATAAGTATACATGCTTCCATGTGGCCCTTGGTAGACAACTTTCAAGTTGTCCATAATAGGGAGGTAGGCAGAACAAAGAATGAATACACACACACAACAGAAATAAACTTTGTAAGAAAGTTTAAGAGAAAGTTAAGTTTGTAATAAAACTTTGTAAAAAAATAAACTTTGTCCTTATAGAGTTTGGAAGGCAAAATTACCTATCCTCATGGAAAAGTAACAGCTAAAGAAACATGCCTTTGGTTATGTGTTTGGCTGAGGAGTCAGTGGGGGTAAAGCCTCCATCTGTGGGATTATGACTGCAGGCCTCCCAATCAGAGCCCCAGGCAGGTGGAATGATAGGGACAATGTCCTGACCATTGCACTAGGACATCAGTCTGTTCCTGAAACACCACTCTACTTGAGTCTCAAGTCTGCCAGACTTCAGACCTGGAACTTACACCATCAGCTTTCCTGATCTCCAGTTGACTGCAGATCTTGGCACTTCTTTGCATTCGTAATCACCTTATTCTCAGCCTTATCATAAATCATTATATCTGTTTAGATAGATAATATAGAGATCCTGACGGTTCTGTTTCTCCAGAGGACCCTGATAAATACAATCGCTTGCTCAGTGTCAGAGAGTGTGGACTGATAAAGATTGAGTTTATATGGGCCAAAGCATCAAGGCAGACCTTCCAAAATGAAATCAGTTTGAACTGTACTTTAAATGAAAGAACAGACACCTTTGGTTCTACCCATGATGGAGTGATGTGAGAACTGGTTGTGAGAGTACGGATGTGAGAGTTGGACCATAAAGAAGGCTGAGCACAGAAGAATCGATGCTTTCAAACTGTAGTGTTGGAGAAGACTCTTGAGAGTCCCTTGGACAGCAAGGAGATCGAACCAATCCATCCTAAAGGAAATCAATCCTGAATATTCATTGAAGGACTGATGCCCAAGCTCCAATACTTTGGTCACCTGATGCGAAGAACTGAGTCGTTAGAAAAGACCCTGGTGCTGGGAAAGATTGAAGGGAGGAGGAGAAGGGGATGACAGAGGACAGGATGGTTGGATGGCATCACCGACTCAATGGACATGAGTTTAAGCAAACTCCAGGAGATGGTGACGGACAGGGAAGCCTGGCGTGCTGTAGTCCATGGGGTTGCAGAGTCAGACAAGACTTTAGGGACTGAACAATAGGAACAATGATAGAGTAGTTGCTCTGAGTTATCCTCTCACTGTGAAAGGGTGGGAAAAGCTAGATAAATAAACAAACACTACTTTTACATACTGGAAAGCAACATATTCAAGGGCCATAATCCTTGACAGAGGAAAAGCACATGTCATCCTGACACTCTCTTTGATGGCATTTCTAGAGCCACAGGGCAGGGACATAGAACCCAAGTAGAGAGCAGTGACCTTGCTGGATGGAGGGATTGGACACCAGAGTTTGGAGCTTTCAACACAACTGGGCTTGGAGGGCAGGGTGCTAGAGAGGGAGCCTTAAACACTGATATGAAAATTTCCCTTGGGTCCATAGCTGACCACAGGGCCAAACTTGTGAGAACAGCTGCTGGGATATTGAGTCAAACAAGTTTTGGAGGTCACGTGGTGCTGGTAAGAATGTGGGGTTCCAGCCAGAGTGGAGAATGGAGTAACGGGGCATTTGGTTGAGGCCGTGTATCTGGAGTTCTATACCCAGTGAAGATATCCTTTAAAAATGAAGGCAGATATAAACGTATCAATTTGGACTTGAAAATTGAATAACCAGGGACTTCCCTGGTGGTACAGTGGCTGAAACTCCCAGCTTCCAGTGCAGGGGGCCCGGGTTCCATCCCTGGTCAGGGTACTTGATCACGTATGCTGCAACTAAGAATTCACACGCCGCAACTACAAGAGACCCTGCAGGCCACGACTAAGGCCCAGCACAGCCAAATAAACGAATGCTTTTTAAAAATAAAAAAGGAAATTGAATAACGAATGACCATAACAGAAACAGAAATTCTCTCCCGACTAAGACCCAGCACAGCCAAATAAACAAATGCTTTTTAAAAATAAAAAAGGAAATTGAATAACGAATGACCATAACAGAAACAGAAATTCTCTCCCAGAAGAAATAAGCCTTGTTAGTTTTGTGTCAGCCTGTTATACATTCGTGTGTGCACGCTCAGTCTCTCAGTTGTGTCCAGCTCTTTTGTGACCCCATGGACTGTTTCCTCCAGGCAAGAATACCGGAGTGGGTTGCCCTGCCCTCCTCCAGGGGATCTTCCCCACCCAGGGATCGAACCCTGCGGCTCCTGCCTTGACAGGCGGATCCTTTACCACTGAGCCACTTGGGAAGCCTATGCGTTTATAGTGGTCCCCAAAAACGATAGGCTTCCCTCGTAGCTCAGATGGTAAAGAATCTGTCTGCAATGCAGGGGACCTGGGTTTGATCCCTGGGTCGGGAAGATCCCCTGGAGAAGGGAAATGGCAACCCACTCCAGTATTCTTGCCTGGAGAATCCCATGGACAGAGGAGCCTGGCGGGCTACAGTCCATGGGGTCACGAAGAGTCAGACACGACTTAGTGACTAAACCACCACCACCAAAAATGATACATGGAAGTCCTGACCCAAGACCTCAGAATGTGACCTTACTTGAAAATAGGGTTTTTACAGAAGTCATCAGGTTAAAGTGAGCTTCAGGGGGGCCTTAATACAATGGTGTAGGAAGGGGAAATCTGGATACAGAGGCAGACATGCACTGACGGACCACTGTGTGAAGAGATCTGGGGAGAAGACAACGAGAGGATACAGGCAGAGACTGCAGTGATGCACCCACAAGCCAAGGAATGCCCAGGACAGCCAGCACCCACCAGAAGCCAGGGGAGAGACCTGCAACAGACTCCCTTACGGCTCCAAACAGCCCGGGGTTATTAGGCCGGTAAATCGGTATTTTGGGAGGAATTCAGAAGTAAGCGATTCACCTGCGATATCACCTTTAGAAATGAAAGGACCATGTCTCCTCTTCCTCCTCCTTCTTTTCTCAGGGCAAAACACTCCAGAGAGGTCACACCTTAAAACTGAGGGCGGAAGTACGTGAGACCAAAGGTCCAAGCCCCCCATCCCCACCCCAAATCCCTACCACCTCAACCACATACACAGAGGAAGCCAGGTATGCACGACAGCCTCCCAGCCTCAGCCTGACGCATCGCCCCTTCTCCCGGGCTCCACAAGGAGCCCATGCGTGAGCCTGCGGCAGCTGGAGCTACAGCTGTGTGGGGCCTGTCCCCAAGTGCCGGAGCGTGCTGCCCTGTTTCCCAAGTGTGCAGTGAACGAGACGTCCTCTGCTTCCCAGGGGGACAGAGCTTTCCAGGGGGACTCACCCTCCCAGACAGCTCGGCTCCAGCACAGCCAGCAAGCTCGGCCTGCACCTGGGGCCTGCTTATATAGAGCCCAGCTCATCACACCCAGAACCTTCTCATTTCCCAGTCAAGGCCCATCACCGCCTGCAGCACTCTCAGCCCCTCTGATCCTGAGTATATTAGACACAGGAAGGATTAGGGGATGTGGTATGTAGGTCAAGATTTAGGCTGGAAATTCCCTAGTGGTCTTATTCACCCCCTACTGTGTACCCCCACTGTGTCATGTAACACACCCTCTGCTTAATTCTCTTCCCGCGTGAATCTCTGAGATGAGGGGGGGGTCTCACCTGGTGCCCCTGCCCCACATGAGGCAGCTGCACGGAGGAGGAGAGACAATCACCTGCTTTCGGTAGGAAGATGGTGTCTGACAGCACCTCCTCTTCCCCATGGCCCATCATCAGTGGCATGGGGGAATCCCACGTGCTGCTTGCCCCCGACGGGCTGGGAATGATGCAGGGTGTGGTCCGCAGAATAACGACCATCACCACCACTGCTGCAAGAGGGCCACATCCTAATTCCCGGAACCTATAATATATTACCTTACATGGCAAAAGGGACTTTGCAGGAGTGATTAAGCACACGGACCACACCCAGCCCTGAGATGCCCCCCTGCTCCTTCACTTCTTATCTGGCCCTCATGCAGGGAGTGCTTGATTCACAGGCACAAGAGGAGGAAAGAGGAAGAACATGTGGGGAGAGGACGGGCCTGAGAGCATCTTTGAGGTCAGAACCCTGTTTCTCAATCAACTGACAACTTCACAAGAGTCTGTTTTAAGAATGAGGATGTGGGGACTAGTCTGTTTTAAGACTGAATGTGGGGACTTCCCTGATGGTCCAGTGGTTAAGACTCCACACTGTCAATGCAGAGAGTGCAGGTTCTGTCCTGGCTGGGGAACTAGGATCCCACATGCTGCGTGGCAAGGCCAAACGACTTAACAACGAAAATAAAAGTGCAATAAAAATTTACTCATTTGAAAAGAAAAAAAAAGAACCAAAATGTGAAACTACCTTGGAGTGATATGAATATGTTTCCTGCCGTTTTTTGTGGCTGAGCAAATAGAGTTGGTTAGACAGAAAGTAAGGGCTTCTCTTACTCAGACGATAAAGAATCTGCCTGCAATGCAGGAGACCCAGGTTCCGACTCTTTGTGATCCCATGGACTGCAGCATGCCAGGCTTCCCTGTCCACTGCCAACTCCCAGAGCTTGCTCAAACTCATGTCCATTGAGTCGGTGATGCCATCCAACCGTCTCATCCTCTGTCGTCCCTTTCTCCTCCTCCCTTCAATCTTTCCCAGCATCGGGGTCTTTTCCAATGAGTTGGTTCTTCACATCAGGTGGCCAAAGTATTGGAGCTTCAGCTTCAGCATCAGTCCTTCCAATGAATATTCAGGACTGATTTCCCTTAGGATTGACTGGTTTGATCTTCTGCAGACAAAGGAACTCTCAAGAGTCTTCTCTAACACAATTCAAAACCATCAGTTATTCAGCATTCAGCTTTCTTTATAGTCTGACTCTCACATCCATATATGACTACTGGAAAAACCTTAGCTTTGACCAGATGGACCTTTGTCGGCAAAGTATCATCTCTGCTTTTTAATATGCTATCTAGGTTGGTCATAGCTTTTCTTCCAAGGAGCAAGCATCTTTTATTTTCATGGCTTCAGTCACCATCTGCAGTGATTTTGGAGCCTAAGAAAATAAAGTCTCTCACTGTTTCCATTTTTTCCTCTATCTATTTGCCATGAAGTGATGGGACCGGATGCCATGATCTTAGTTTTTTGAATGTTTAGTTTTAAGCCAGCTTTTTCACTCTCCTCTTTCACTTTTATCAAGAGACTCTTTAGTTCCTCTTTGCTTTCTGCTATAAGGGTGGTGTCATCTGCATATCTGAGGTTATTGATATTTCTCCTGGCAATCTTGATTCCAGCTTGTGCTTGCAAGTAAAGATGGTGTACCTTTTATGTAGCCTGTGGCCATTTTAGCCAGCTACGGGAAGATCCTGATAACCTAGCACATGCTAAGTCATTCTATATTCATGATCGCATTCCCTGACACGGTCACCCTCTAAAGAAATCACTATTTTTATTTTGGAGACAAAAGGGAGGATTCAAGAAATAAGCTAAAGCCCAAGGTCACATAGCACTGGGGGCAGCACAGGGCTTCCCGATCTGGCCAACTTTGAAAGACTGGGCTCTTTGGCACACTCTTAAGTGCATAATCCTGGGCTAAGTTCTCTTTTCTAAGCCTGTGCCTTCCTCACCTGGGCACATTTGTTCCTTAGCCCACCTCATCAACCACCAATCCTAGGCACCCACTTATTTTTCATACTTCGTGCTGCAGTTTTTTAAAAATATATTATTCTCTCTTCCAAGCCTTCATTCATGGACTAGAGACTGTGCCTTTTCTCTTTCTATATACAACCTTTCATTCCAGTGAACAGTGCTTAATATGCCCCCAAAGGACATTATTTTGAGAGTATCCTATCACCTGTCCATTGTACTAGCATGAATTATTTCAGCATCTTGAAATCCTACTGGTGTAGATACAGTTGTTAACTCATTTTAGTGAGAGGAAATCCAAGCAGGTTATTTTTCTATCACACAGCCAGACAGTTGTAGTACTGATGGGATATATCCCAAATTTCTTTGAACCCAGGGCTGGATATTTTGACAGTTGCCACCAGACACTCTGTCATTGTAATTATAGAGGCAGAAATCTTGATCATCTCCTTAATATTCACAATCTTTAAGGGCTTAGGTACTTTCCCGTCTGTTTTCTCATCTTTATTTTTTAATTAACTTTTATTGGAGTACAGTTATTTTACAGTGTTGTTAGTTTCTACTGTACAGTGGAATAAAGCGGCCACACATATACATATGTCCTTTCCCTTTGGGACTTCCTTCCCATTTTGGTCACCACAATGCATTATTAAGTCGAGTTCCCTGTGCTCTTCAGGGTGTGTTCTTTAGGGACCTGCTTTATACATCGTGGTGGGTATGTGTCAATCCCAATCTCCCAATCCATCCCGCCTCCCCTTGGTGTCCGTGTGTTCTCTACATCTGTGTCTCTGTTTTTACTTTGCAAATAAGCTCATCTTTGCCATTTTTTCTAGATTCCACATATATGGATTAATGTTTGTTTTTCTCTTTCTGACGTACTTGAGTGCTGCCTAAGGGTATGCGGTTTAGGTGATGGTTATGCCGTTCCTAGAGAGAGTACATAAAGGGACTGCTCAGATAAAGCTGGAGTCTGTGATTCATACAGATGTCCAAGCCACGGATTATGTGGCGGGGGCTAGGGCAGAGGCGGCAGGGAATAGAGACAATCAAACATATACTGTAAATTCAGAGTTAAGTTACAAAGACAGACCAGATGCTAGAGTAGCAGAACGCTGGAAAATTGAAGTTGATTCTCAGAATTCTGCCCACCATCCTGCAAAGATCTCTCTCTGTAGTTCTTTCAGATCTCGTCATCTTGGTCCTGTTGCTTGGAAAGCAAAAGCAATACTAGTCAGCTTTTTAAATGAGATGTTTAGCACGTGTAGGTTAGATGAGATAGTATAGGTCCCCAACTCTTTGTGATAGAAGGCAGCTGTGTTCACCTCTGTACCATCAACACCCCCAACTCTTTGTGATGGAATTAGAATCTGAATTCAGGCCAGGCCCACTCTGACTAGAGCAGATTTATTGGAGCTTAATAGCTCCTCAAAAGGGTGACCAAAAGTATCCAATATAAAAGATTAAGTGACAAAATTAAAGAAAACTGGACATGTGTGTAATACTGTTATAATCAGATGTTCCAAGATAAATATAAAAGTCATTCATGACTATCATTTTTACTGTATTGAAAATATTGCATTAGATGTAGCAAACATATCCATATATATAACAAATAATAAATCCATTATTTATAAATGGATATGTTGATAAGTTAACATACGTTAAAATTAAAAGCATATGTTACATATAAAGGATAAGTTAACATAAAGAATAT
The DNA here is from genome assembly GCF_054371585.1 of Giraffa tippelskirchi. Taxonomy (NCBI): domain Eukaryota; kingdom Metazoa; phylum Chordata; class Mammalia; order Artiodactyla; family Giraffidae; genus Giraffa; species Giraffa tippelskirchi. The sequence continues at coordinate 116,333,840 of NC_137287.1, read as the reverse complement.
GTTAAAAGTTAAAAGCATAAAGTGATTTTTACCTGGATTTTCTCAATTATGATGTCTTTGGATGACCAAAATTTCATAATGAGTGCCTTTTTCTTTACCTCTTAATTAAGTTCAAACAGTTAATTCAGAGGCTGAGACTGGCTTACAGTAAAAACTCCAAACAAACGTGGCAAAGTGGGAACAGGAGAAAAATATTCGTTTTGACTTTTTCTTACTGCTGGGCCTATTACTCGTGTACTGATAGCCTGTTTGTGAATGCCAGCTTTTCAGAAGTTTCTATAGTTTTATATTCGGTTTCTTTTGTTTTCTTTCCTGTCATTTGGATTCAGGTGTTGGAGTGGTGGACCGATGGGAGTTTTTTTGGGTTATCACTATACATATGCCATTTAATTTGCTGGATTTTAGGGACCGAAGATGGAGCTTCCCTGGTGGCTCAGCAGTAAAAGAACACAGCTGCCAATGCAGGAGATGCAGGTTCGATCCCTGAGTTGGGAAGATCCCCTGGAGAAGGAAATGGTAACTCCCTCCAGTATTCTTGCTTAGGAAATCCCATGGACAGAGGAGCCTGGCGGGTCCATGGGGTCGCAAGAGTCAGACACGACTGACTGACTAAACAGCAACAAAGGAACCAAAGATAGGGAAGGTGTTGTGACACACATTAGTCTTAAATCTTTCCTTTGTCTCATTAACTGAGGAAGTTATGAGTTACCTTAGGCCAGTAATGTGTCTATCTTCATGACTGTGTTTATAATCTCATTTCTGTGTTCTTAGCTAATTCCCAAATATTTTTCAACCAAGTGCAATTAGTTTCAGCTCCTCTAAGTTGAATCCAATCAAAGTGGACTGGGTCCTGCAGAGGCAAGAGAACTGAGGATCTGTTTCAACTGTGACTTGGAGAATCATGCATGTTACTCTTTAGGATATTAGTGAATTGGGCATGCAAGGCTCATCTGGAAACCCAAAGCCAAATTTTCTTTGGAAATTATGTTTTGTTTGGGTGCTCAGTCGTGTCCAACTCTTTGCGGGCTACATCAACCGTAGCTCACCAGGCTTCTAGGTCCATAGGACTCTCCAGGTGAGAATACTGGGTTGCCATTTCCTCCTCCAGGGGATCTTCCTGACCCAGGGATCGAACTCAAATCTCTTGTGTCTCCTGCACTGGCAGGCGGGTTCTTTACCACTAGTGCCACCTGGCAAGTCCTTTCTTTGGAGAAGCCATCATAATATGAGAGAGAGGAGTGACAGGGAAGAAACAGTAACTTAGGGTCATAATCCCCCCCGTTGTCTGTGCGTTAGAAACAGGCCCGGGAAACTTATTAAACCATACCCTCTGCCTGAAGCTGGATGGGGGGACTTTGTCATTAATGGTTGGAGGAATTCATCAAGCAACGTGAGATGGATTCTGACTTTGTGTCAGAAATCCACTACGCAGCAGATGCTCAAAAGCTTTGTGTTTACTTATTAATCCATTAAGAAATGTAGTTCCTTCCAAGTAAAACATGACCATAGATTCTCCACGTTCAGAATGGAAGTCCAACAGCCTTCTGTTGCAATACTTCATTTTTCTCTAAATAACTGCACAAGGCCAGATATCACAGGCGTTACATCCATCCAGACAAGACAACAGAAACATTTTGTCACTCCCAGTATTTTAATTTTTATTACAGATGTCGATACCCATCACCAACCCCTGTTTTAGTTTCAGAATTAAGGAGCAAGTCAATTAAGGCTTTTAATTCCTGCAGATAGGAATTTTCTTTGGTTTTAATCCTAGGAAGACAGTTCACATCACAATGCCCACTTGGATTGGATATACAGTTTTCTCTCACAAGTCTTTTTAGCATTGACCATGTTGCCTCTATTTTTAAAGATTTGTTCCTGACCTAATTTATTCATCCACTGAAATAAGATCATGAGCTAAATTTATTTTTTCTTATTACATTAGTCTTCCTCCCTTTCTACTCTCGATGTAGGGACTATGATGAAAGCAGTGCTTTAGGCTGAACCTTCTCAGTCATTTTTCTGGTGAATATTTCTAAGAATCATGGTCAAAGTAAGAGAAAATATTAAATCTGTCATCCTATGATGCTGTTTCCTTGCATGTTAAAAAAACATGTTAAATTTCATCGTCCCCTTCTCCTCCTGCCCCCAATCCTTCCCAGCATTAGGGTCTTTTCCAATGAGTCAACTCTTCGCATGAGGTGGCCAAAGTATTGGAGTTTCAGCTTCAACATCAGTCCTTCCAATGAACACCCAGGACTGATCTCCTTTAGGATGGAGTGATTGGATCTCCTTGCAGTCCAAGGGACTCTCAAGAGTCTTCTCCAACACCACAGTTCAAAAGGATTTAGCCTAGAAATGCAATATTTGTTTCACTCTTAAACAAGAGTTACGAGATGAGTTATATTAGCAAGATAAAAGTCTATCAATAATATAGAAAATGCATTTGTTAAAACTCAAAATCTACTCATTATTTTAGATACATGATTTTCAAAATGCTTAGCAAACTAGGAGAAGAAAGAATTCCCTAACTGTGATTGATAATAAGAAACCTACAGCCAGTATACTAATATCTCATAGGTACAAATTTCAATATGATACAAGTCTTCCAAAGTTTCCACAGATTGTAAGGAACCATAAAACTTATAAGCAGTAAAGAGCACTAATTGTGAGCTGTGTTTAAGTTGTTGAGATTTGGCTGTATCACTCTAGCACATGAACTGAAATATACCTGTTTCATAATCAAGTCAGGGTTCCTAGTGTCCCGGCTAGTGAGCACACTTACTAATGCTGTAGAATATTTTGAATGATTCTATAATTTTGACTGTTATTTTAACGTTCACTGTTAACGAAAAATTTTAGATCTTTCAACTACTGCTCCAGTCTCATCCGAATATTCATTAAATGGTAGGGCCCTTGGGGGCTTAAAAATTCATGAAGACCAATTACTTTGAAGTGGAAATTAGATGTTATACTACAAAGACACTTAAACAAACACCGTAGCAGCACTCTGCAGTTAATTTAGTGCTGAACACTCAATACGACATCAGAGCTAATGCTGAGAGAATTAAAAAAGACAGCATTAGAACAGATGTACTCCACAGTGGATGTAAATTTATGCTCCCTGAGAGTTCACCCTCCCCACCCTCCTCTGGTCCTGCGGGGATATTAGACTGCTCTATTCTCACGTATATAAGTAATTTCCAGTTTTTTGGGGGGTTCAGTTTTGTTCCTGCATTTGATTTTTACATTTGCTTTCATACTCTTAGGAGACATTGATAATTTTTACAAAAAAGATCGATGCTTTAAAATCTTGTATAAAAAGCATTTTATTCAAAATATAATAAAGATATGTTATAAACTGCCCCATGTCAATTAATACATCACATTGTTATAATTTTTAATGGTTATCTAATACCCCACCTTATAGGTTCCTACAACCTCATTTCTTTTCTCTCTTTTTTTTTAACATTTAGATTTTTGACAGTGTGTTTTTGTTAACATAAACTTTAAGAAATGTATTTATACGTGTAGCTTTGGACAATTATTTCCTTAGGTCATATTTCTAATAATAGAATTGTTCCATTAAAGTGCAGGCTATTTTTAAATCTTGGTACAGAGTAGCCTCCAAATTGTTTTATAAGTTACATCCCAAATAGAAATTTATGAGAATAAACATTTCCCCAAATGTATGCTCCCCTGGATATCATTTTTCTTTATCATCTTTGCCAACTGTAAAGGCAAAAAAATGTATTTAAACCATTGCATTTTTTATTTGCAGTCCACAGGCTGCTTTCACATATTTATCCCTCATTTGCATTTTCCCTTTTATTACTTTTCCCTTCATATCCATAGATCATTTTTATGGTAGGATGATCTTCTTATAAATGTGTAAGAAATAAAGTCAGTAAACCATTTCTTTCATATAGTTAACAAATATATTTTCACTTGGGTTTTTTTTTTTTTCCCGAAAGTAAGGTTTTAAATTTTTCTAGAGTAGGGCTTCCCTGGTGGCTCAGTGGTAAAGAATCCACCTGCCAATGCAGGAGACACAGGTCTCAGATTCCTGATCCCACATGCTGTGGAGCAACTAAGCCCATGTGCCACAACTATTGAACCTGTGCTCTGGAGCTGGGAAGCCGCAACTACCGAAGCCTGCATGCCCTAGAGCCCGTGCTTGGAAACAAGAGAAACCAGTGCAATGAGACACCCTCACACTGCAGTGAAGAGTAGCCCCCACTTGGCACAACTAGAGAAAAGCCCAGGCAGCAGTGAACACCCATCACAGCAAAAAATAAATAATGACTAAATAAAATTATAAATTTTTCTAGAGTAGAATTCGGTAGTCATTTTGTTTATGGCTTGACAGCCTGCCATCCCTACTCAGAGATTAAATGAGAATATTCTTTTCTATTTTCTCTAGGTGCTTAACTATTAAAATGTTAAATCAAGAATCCATGTGAAATTTATGTCTGTGAAGGGTGAGAGAGGTCATCTTCCCACACTGCCTCTGGTTTCCTAACATGTTTTCTTGACTACTTCATTCTCGCCCCTCCCCACATGATGCCCTACTTGGAAATTCCACCTTTATCATACTGTAAATTCTTATGAACTCTTGGATGTTTGTTGTTTAATGAGCCAGAGGCAACTTCTTGAATATTACATTAACATTATTCATATTCATGTCTGATAGGAAATACAGGTAACTCTGTTTGTTTTAAGTCCTGGCCATTTCCCTAGGGTTTTTTATTCTTCCAGATGAAATTTAGGTGTGTTTTAGAAAGTAAAGTAAAATAAAAATTAAAGAAACCACATCATTCAACCTACTGAGATTTAATTGGGATTTTGTTAAAGAATGTTGTCTTCTTATCTAGAAAGACAGTATGTGTCTCTGTTCACATCTTTCATGTCACACAGTAGAGTGTAATAGTTTCTTTTGTGTAAATTCTGCCCAATTATTATTAACCTAGTTCTAGATACTGAATGCTACTGTAATTGGGACTTATTTTCTGTTAACTACTATTGGCATAAGAGAAACAATTGATGTTAAAAGTATATTGATCTGTACATCATCTTAATTATGGAATCAAAGTTAATATAACAAAAGTGGGACAAACTGACATTGTATGTATGTAATTGATCTGGTACAATTTACTGAGAAGAATCTAGTATCTATTATGTATGCCAAGAAATGTATAACCTGAATTTAATTGTGACAAAACAGTCAGACAAACCCAAATGAAGGAACACTCTTCAAAACAGTGTCCTGTTCAAGTTACCAATGTCATAGAAGACAAAAAAGGCTGAGGAACTAGATGAAAGAAGTCTAAATGATATGACAACAGGATGTAAGGAATCGGCTGAATCGGATGCCGGATCCAAAAAAAAAGTGTTACAAAGGACCTTATTGGGACAATGAGTGAAATTTGAATATGGTCTGCGTACTGTATGATAACATATCAATGTTCACTTTCTTGACTTTGATTAGTGGTGATTATGTAAAAGAATGTTCTTGTTACTTAAATATATGCTAATTTTATGGGTAACAGTTCATATTTGAACTTACTCTCAAATGGTGAGGAAGATGAGAGAAATTGAGAGAATACAAATGTGGCAAAATAATACTTGGCGAGTCTCAGTAAACATTTTACAGGTGTCCACTCATAAGGAATCATTCTTGCAACTTTCCTGTGAGTTTGAAAATTTTCAAAATAAGAAGGTAAAAACAATAAGAAAATTACTAACCACTTGTTTAATGACAATATCAAAATAACACATTGAACTTTTAGGGTCCTATTTTAATAAGGGTATCATCTAACATGGGCATTTCTGGGAGAGGAAGTTATGAGGGCTCCCTTTTGATCAAATCTTCATTTGATTTGGGCTTCCCTGGTGGCTCAGCTGGTAAAGAATCCGCCCACAATGCGGGAGGCCTGGGTTCGATCCCTGGGCCGGGAAGATCCCCTGGAGAAAGGAAAGGCTACCCACTCCAGTATTCTGGCCTGGAGAATTCCTGGACCATATAGTCCGTGGGGTCGCAAAGAGTCGGACAGGACTGAGCGACTTTGACTTCATTTGATTTATGTGCGTCTGCCATTTTATCCACAGTTTTGGTGCATTACTTTCGGAATCCAGTTTTGAGTATAGGTGGACAAATGATCCAACTCACCAAATAAGGCAGGAGTTCTGACAAACTGTAAGGAAGAGGACTCGGAAACGAATGGGAAACAGATAGATTACAAGGAGGAGAGGGCCGGGACCTGGTCCCCCACAGCTCCCTTTGCGCATGCGTAGTTCTTCCCCTTGTTCGCCAGCTTCGCGCTGCAGATAATCCTGGAGCCACCGGGTCCACGCGTTGTTCAGTGACTGGGTCCTGCACGAGGGGTATGTGCTACAGGTGAGAACCTAGTTTGGAGGGGTTTTGTTTTGTTTTTGTTGAGCTTAGGGTAGGTTTTGTGCCCACACCTGGGCAAGCAAAAACTTGAGCGAATCCCATGTAGGCTAAGACGCTGTATAGCACTTGTTCCTGAGCCTGGTCTTTCACCCTAAAGAAAGCCAAGTGATAGAGCAGCTTGGCTTCCATGAAGGGACTAAGGGAGAAGCGCAGGTCACTAGGTCAAAATAAATGCGCTAAAAGCATCCAAAGGTTAACGAGCTGTTCCAGAAGCTCCTCGAGTTTGCAAGTGACCTGGCCAATTATTCATTATCGAACCACATCCAGCAGGACACCAGCGGGACGAGAATTAATTCTGATAACATTTATTATATGCCTGCAGGCTAGCGGCAGGCGGAGGGTCTGCAGTATAACAGGCTAATTTAAGAGCCTGTGTTTGAACTAAGACAAGCTCAGATTCTAGTCTGGCCCCTGAGTCTCCCTGGACAAAAGGATGCACCTCTGGGTGCATTTCCCCATCTGTCAAAGGAGGTTGTTCCAAAAACCTGTGTCAAAGTTGCTTTGAGGATTGAATTAAGATAACCTGCAAACTCTCAGCCATGGTCTCCATGTTCACTAAGCACTCAAGAAGTGTTCATTGCCTTTATCACTGTTCTTTTCATGAAGATACTGGTTCTCAAAGACCCACTGGCAAGTCGATATTACCCATCCCAACTGGGACAAGAAAACCAAGACTCTGGGGGTGAAAACTCAAGGCCAGTAATTGAAGAAGCTGGGATTACAAATGCTCAGTTTTATTTTCAGATCCCATACTGGGTTTTATCCAGGAGCACATCCTTCACAGGCTTCCTTGTTGGCCCAGTCGGTAAAGAATTCACCTGCAATGCAGGAGACCTGGGTTTGATCCCTGGGTAGGAAAGATCCCCTGGAGAAGGGAATGGCTACCCACTCCAATATTCTTGCCTGGAGAATCCCATGGACAGAGGAGCCTGGCAGGCTACAGTCCATGGGGTGCTAAGCAGAATGGCATGCCCCTAAGAGCCTCAGGGAAGGACCTGGACTGAGTCTTCTCCAGAAGCTCTTGGAGATTCCTTAGTATCTGTTCAGAGCCCTTAGGTTACTGCATAACTGAGGCTTCTAGACTTTTCTTTCATTGCCATCTGTCCTGTGCCTGCAACAGTTTACAGACTCCCAAGTCAGATTTTTCTGGCCATGGTTCTCAAACAAGCTGGCATCAGAAACACTTGGAGGGCTTGTTAAATCCCATAACTCCGCTGGGCTCCACCCCCAGAGCCTCTGGTTCAGGAAGTCTGGGGAGGGGCCCAAGAATTTGCCTTTCTATCAAGTTCCCACGTGTCCCTGATGCTGCTGGTTGGGGACCACTCATTGAGAACCCCCATTGTAGAAGATGGTGAACTGATTCCAAGGGAGAGCTGCTGGAACCTGAGCTGAAGATTGCTGTTGTTTGAATTTACCCTTTCCCACCCCAGCCAGGTACAAATTTTCCCTGGCTCATACAGCTCTTGTGAGGAAAGAAGGCAGGCCACCAGAAGCAGGACTCTCACCTGGAGATCCCCACGTTACCTGGACACGCCTCACCACCGCTGCGGGACAGGGAGCCCAGAAACAAGCAGTTCCTGATCCTTCCGACCTGAGTAACATCACACCACAGGTTGTGGAGAACCGTTGGTCAGTGGAGGTGTGGGCCAGCTTTCAAGAGAGAGAGGGAGATGGGCTGAGGGTGGTAACAGGAGACAGGCTTCCCAGGAAGAGGAAATCCTGTATATTTATCACAGTTTCTGCAGTTATCAACATATATATCTGCTGCACCACCAACATGCATGTACACTTTTCCCCTTCTGCCTTCCTCTACTGGATTATTTTAATATAGATCCCAGACATCAAAACCTTCAGAATGTGGGAATTCCCAGGCAGTCCCAGGGTTAGGACTCTGCCCTTTCACTGCCAAGGGTGTGGGTTCAGTCCCTGGTCAGGGAAACTAAGATCCTGCAAGCTGCACAGCAGCCAAATTAAAGAAAAAAAGATCTTCTTAAACCTTCGGAATGTAACGGATTTAATAACAGAAGCATGGCATGGCATCCTTGTTATGCTGTGAAGCATTAAACCATGTCTTTCTTAGTTGGACTTTTTATTTTGTCTGCTCTTAAATCAAAATGTTAGTTGCTCAGTCATGTCTGACTCTTTGGGACCCCACAGACTGTAGCCCTCCCAGGCTCCTTTTTCCATAGGATTCTCCAAGCAAGAATACTGGAGTGGGTAGCCATTCCCTTCTCCAGGGGATCTTCCCCACCCAGGGATCAAACCCAGGTCTCCTGCATTACAGGCAGATTCTTTAGCCTCTGAACCACTGCTATAAATGTTAAGAACCAATAAGAAAAAATAATACTCTGACCAGTGAAAAGCCTGCTTCTCTTAGCTCTGCTGGTTCCACTACGGGTGCCAGAGTCCCCTCGGCCTGCCTGTCCCTCCAAAGGGTCAGAAACAGTCTTCCACCATGTTACTGTCTGTTAGCTAAAACGTGTGGATTTCTAGGCAAGTGCTGTGAGGACCTTCAGGGTAGATCATGTGTCTCCCAGTTTCTTTGCTCTATCCCTTTCCTCCAACTCTGCCTTCCCAGTTCTCTAAACTTTTCCAGGAGCAGGAGAAAATGAACACAGTCCAGGTGAATTGTTTACTTATTACTCAGGTTTTTTCAGTGACATCTTAAAGTTACTTTGCATTTTTAATAACCATGCTTTCTTGTCGATTGTTCTTCATCTTTTTCATTTGCCAGTGTTTTCCTGTATTATTTTACTTTCCTCTTTTTTTCTTCTTCTGGTTTTGAAGGCCCACAGCTTATTTTTATTGTGTTATTGATTGCTTTTGATGTGTTACTTTCCCAGGTTCTGGCGAATTTTAATAGAGGCCTCTGGAGTATTCTGCAGAATCCCTATGGATTACATGCCCTCTGAGTCTGGGAATCTGAAAGGGCCTTTTTTCTGCCCCACTCCATGTCTGACTGACTGGTTATAGAATTTTAGTTTGAAATCCTTTGCCTTCAGAAGATCATAGATGATCTGTATTATCTCTTAGCATTTGGGGAGACAGAGGAGAAGTCATGTGACAGCTTGATTCTCGATCCTTTGTTGTAGCCAGTTTTATTTTTTCTTCTTGTAAGTTTTTTCTTTACCCTTGGGTTTCAGCTATTTCCCTAGGCAGTGTGTCTGGCTACCTGTCTTGTTTCACAGTTCCTGCCTGGTAATTGGATGGATCCTGTGGAGATGAAAATCCACTTGCTCTGGGGCATTTTTGGGTCCTTCTGTGTTTATTTCCTTCTCTCCATCCTCTTTGTGTCTGTAGCCCCCAAATCCCATGAGATAGTCAGTGCTTCTCTCCAAGTGGCTGTTCTCTCCAAATGTGCCCCTCTCTTTCTTTCATCATTTCCATTCTTCTGTGTTTTTATGTATGCATTAAGAGGTCTCTACATTTTTGCCATCAGAGTCATTTTGTTTCCAAGCCTTCTCTTAAGAGTTTTGGTTTTTTGTCAGTGTGCTGAGTCAGCAACAAAACTCGTGTTTCCTTTTTCTGTGTTCATAGCCAACTTTTCTCCTTGTAGGTAAATAAGACTCTCTTATGTGATTTGCAGACACCAGTGGGAATACTTAAAATTTATTCTCTGCAGTATCTTACTTACATTTGTTTTCATAGTCTTCAATCTGTTGGTTTTGATACTTATGTTTCAGGCTGCTGCATTTTATTGGCGTTCTATTTGTTTGGCAGTCTTCAAGTCTGCTCTTCCTGATGCTTCTTTCTCAGGTCATTGTCTTCCCTCTAGCATCTGGGCCATTTGTTGTTTTCTAGGTGAAGAGAAAAGAAAAGACCCCGTTAGATCAATGGAGGCAGCTGATGTGTGATACTCAGCAGTGCAGAGGTCTGTTTCCTGGGCAAGTTTTCCCCCTGAATGAAAGGACTGACTTGGGGCCTCTTACATGGATTATTGGGTTGTATGTACAGACTGGCTTCTCTTAGGCTCTCCAGAGGGGAACAAAACTTGAGGGGACCCCCTTGCCCCTGCTAAAGGGGGCAGCCTCTTACCTGATGGCATGTTAGTCTGTTTCCCCAGAGCTGCCTTGAAACAAATGCTGTGACCAAATCAGGGGACCAAGCACCATACCCTGCTCCCCTGTTTGGTTTCAAGGTCCACATAGACACCTGGAGGCAGTTCCTTGCTTTTTTAAAAAAATTTTATTTTATATTGGAGTATGGGGTCACAAAGAGTTGGCTATGACTGAGCAGCTGAGCACACACACACACACATACACACACACAGTTGATTTACAATGTTGTGTTAGTTTCAGGGGTACAGCAAAGTGATTCAGTTATATATATATATACATATCTACTCTTTTTCAGATTCTTCTCCCATATAGGATATTACAGAGTACTGAGTAGGGTTCCCTGTGCTTTAGAGTAGGTCTTTGTTGAAGTTCCTGGCTTGGTACAGGGAATGTCCTCCTGAGCGTTAACCCTCAGCCCACCCCTTCTTGGGATCAGGAGTGTGGTGGCCCTTCCATGACTCACGTTCCCTAAGCCCAAGCCCAAAGGCCTTGGCTTTTAGCCACAGCTGCTGCTGCGCTGGGAGGCCGGTCCAGGTTCTGACTAGGACAATTATAAGCATGTAGAGGAACTCAAATTGTTTTATGAGTCACCAGCTGAAGACAGAGGCAGAGTATTCTGATATGGTTTTTGTTTCTCCAATAAAGTACAGGCAGACCTCATTTTATTGTGCTTCACAGATACTGCATTTTTTTTTTTAACAAATTGAAGGTTTGTGGCAGTCCTGCATGAAGCAAGTCTGTCGGTGCCTTTTGTCCAATGACATTTGCTCACTTTGTGTCTCTGTGTCACATTTTGGCAATTCTCACAATTTTTCCAACTTTTTAATTGTTGTATTTGTTGCAGTGATCTGTAATCAGTGGTGTTCCTGTTATAATTGTTTTGGGGTGCCACAAATATTGCCCATATAAGATGGCAAGCTTCATCCACCCATGTTGGGTGTGTTCCGATTGCTCCACTGACCAGCTGTTGCGCTCTCTCTCTTCCTTAGACCCCCTCCCCCATTCCCTGAGACACAACACTATTGAACTGAGGTTACTTAATAACCCTACAGTGGCTTGTAAGTGTTCAAGTGAAAGGAAGAGTTGCACATTTCTCATTTTAAATCTAAAATGTGATTTAAATTTAAACTGTGATTTAGACGTGAATAAGCTTAGTGAGGAAGAAATGTTGAAAGCTGAGACAGGCTGCAAGTTAGGCCTTTTGTGCCAAACAGTTAGCCAAGCTGTAAATGCAAAGGAAAAGTTCTTGAAGGAAATTAAAAGTGCTACTTCAGTGAACATGCAAATGGTAAGAAAGCCTTACTACTGATATGGAGAAAGTTTAGTGGTCTGGATAGAGGATCAAGGCAGCCACAACATTTTCTTAAACCAAAACCTAATCTAGAGAAAAGCCCTAGCTCTCTTCAATTCTGTGAAGGTTGAAAGAGGTCAGGAAGCTACCAGCTAGGACTTTCATAGTTAGAGAGGAGAAGTCAATGCCTAGCTTCAAAATTTCAAAGGACAGGCTGACTCTCTTGTTAGGAGCTAATGCAGCTCGTGACTTGAAGTTGAAGCCACTGCTCATGTAACATTCTGAAAATCCTAGGATCCTTAAGAATGAAGCTAAACGTACTCTACCTATGCTCCATAAATAGAACAACAAAGCCTGGATGACAGAACATCTGTTTACAACATGGTCTCCTGAATAGTTTAAGTCCACTATTGAGACTCATTGCTCAGGGAAAAAAGAAAAGGTTCCTTTCGAAATATTACTGCTCATTGGCAATGCCCCTGCTCACCCAGAAACTATGATGGAGATGGACAGTGAGATTAATGTTGTTGTCATGCCTGCTCACACAACATGCTTTGTTCAGCCCGTGGATCAGGGAGTGATTTCTTTAAGAAATACATTTTATAAGGCAGTCGCTGCTATAGACAGGTATTCCTCTTATGGATCTGGCCAAAATAAACTGAAAACTTCTTGGAAAGCATTCACCATTCTAGATGCCTTTAAGAACATTTGTGATTCATAGGAAGAAGTCAAACTATCAATATTAACAGGAGTTTGAAATAAGTTGATCCCAACCCTCATGAATGGCTTTGAGGGGTTCAAGACTTCCATGGAGGAAGTAACTTCAGACATGGTGGAAATAGCAAGAGATCTAAAGTTAGACGGGGAGCCTGAAGATGTGGCTGAATTGCTGCAATCTCATGATAAAACTTGAACGGATGAGGAGTTGCTTTTAATGGATGAACAAAGAAAGTGCTTCCTTGAAATGGAATCTACTCTTGGTGAAGATGCTGTGAAGATTGTTGAAAAGACGACAAAGGATTCAGAATGTATACACTTAGGTGACAAAGCAATGGCAGGATCTGAGAGGACTGACTCCAATTTTGAAAGAAGTTCTGTTGTGTGTAAAATGCTATCAAATAGTATTGCATGTTACAGAGAAATAATTAGTAAAAGAAAGACTCAATCAGTGTTGCAAAACTTGTTGTTTTCTTATTTTAAGAAATTGCCAGTGCCACCCCAACCTTCAGCATTGATTCAGGGTGATTCAACCATCACCGTGATCAGCCATCAACATCAAGGCTAAACCCTCCACCAGTGAAAAGATCACAACTTACTGAAGACCCAAATGGTTGGCATTTTTTTTTTTAGCAATAATGTGTTTTGTAAATTAAGGCACGTGCATTGTTCTCTTAGATGTAATGCTTTTGCACACTTAATAAATAGCATAAACATAACTTTTATATGCACTGGGAATTCTCTCCCAAGTTCATGTGGCTTAACTGCAATAGTGTGAAACCAAACCCACAATACCTCCAAGGTACCTGTATAGCTTGACAGATGGTACGTGGTAGACAGCCTTTATAACATTTTCTGGTAAACTCTTCACAGTGAATACAGCAGGATCAGAACCCATAAGTATTTTCTGTGCCATCTGGTCTTGGGCATTGCAGATTGAGCAGCCTTGGGCTATTACGGGGATCCATGTTGTTCGAGGATGTATTGGTGGACTTCACCCAGGATAAGTGGCAGCTGCTGGCCCATGCTCAGAGGCTCCTGCACAAGGCCGTGATACTGGAGAACTATGAGCACATGGTGTCCCTGGTTAAGCCTGGTTCCCCGTGCCACTCCTGACAGCATGCATTTTCTGTCTTAGGGACTGAACCACTGTAGCCTGTCATGAGTTTTGGGCTTGAGATTTTGGATTCAAAGACCTTTAAGGGAACTTGAAAGGATATTGTATTCTCACCTCCCAGGTGAAAGGATCCTCATCATTGTATGGCTCCTAAAGCTTCTTCCTTCTGATTCTTCAAAGGGCTTGACCCCTAAGCAACTTTGCCAAGTCCCCTGTCATTTCCCATAAATATCATCAAACCTGAGCTGATACTGGAGCAAGAAGTTGGAGCAAGAAGAAGAACTGTTGATATTAAAGGGACAACTCCCAAGTCGGAGCCACCCCGGTGAGTTAACGAGGTCAGATAGAAGACAACTGGGGAAAACTGGATCCAAACTGGCCAGTTCAGGGGGTGGTATCTTTGAAATGGGTTTTAGGGATCTCTTTTAGAGGCTCCAGCCTTTTAGAAGTGACTAAAGGCGGATGGGGTCGCAAAGAGTCGGACACAATTGAGCGACTGGACTGAACTGACTGAAAGGCAGATGACTACCACCCCTTAGATATCAAACCACCAAATGTCTCTCTCATATATAAGTGTTCTTTGTTTTCTGTCTTTAAGAGAGAGAGATTTGCTTGGGTTTTGTAGAATCCAGTTGCTGCCTTCCTCATCCTAAGCCCTTATTTCTCTGTTTTTCTCTGTTCAATGATGGGATCTTTTGCCTTCCCTCCTGTGCCAAACATCCTGTAATTATGCATTTATTGATGCATCATTTTATTCAGTAAGTACTTACTAAGCACCTGTTATACATGAGTCACTTTCTATTTAAGTCACAGGAGATACAAAAGTAAAATCTCTACTCTTGTCAATAGATCCAAATAGCAACTGCATATGTAAGATTCTGGTAGCAATCTGAATTCTGATTGCTTTAATTCTGAAAAATTAAAGTCAGATGAAAGGGATGGAGACTGACAGGAAGTCCTGTTTCAGAAGAAAGTCAGAGAAGGCCTCTCAGTGGAGGTGGATGTTTGAAAAGGACTTTATTCAGGAATGGAGTCTTAAGTGAAGGAATGGAGTGAGCCATGGGTTATCTGAGAGATTCCAGATTGAGAGAACAGCAGGGGCCAAACCTCTGCACAGGAGTGTGCCTGGTGTAATCAGGGAACAGCAAGGAAGTTGGTGAGACCAGAGAGGGTTCAGTGAGGGAAGAGATCAAGGGCTACACCCTTGAGCACTGCATTTGGAGGTCAGAGAGATGTAGGGCTCTAACAAGAGAGACCAAGAGAAAGCACCTACCATGGTAGAGGGAGAATCAGGATACAGTGGTGTCCCAGGAGCATGGGAACAAATGTGTTTTCTAGAGGGGTGGAGTGAATTCCAAGATGCAAATGCAAACGTAGTCAACATTTCCCTTCTTCCTGTAAATTATCCAAAGGCCGCAAGGAAAAAAAATTTAATGTCAATTGCATTTTTATTAGGGAGAAGGAAATAGCAACCCACTCCAGTATCTTGCCTGGAGAATCCTGTGGACAGAGGAGCCTGGAGGGCTGCTGTCCATGGGGTCACACAGAGTTGGACATGACTGAAACGACTTAGCATGCATGCATGCTTTGGAGAAGGGAATGGCAACCCACTCAAGTATTCTTGCCTAGAGAATCCCAGGGACAGAGGAGCCTGGTGGGCTGCCATCTGTGGGGTTGCACAGAGTAGGACATGACTGAAGCAACTTAGCAGCAGCAGCAGCAGCCATTTTTATTATAGATTGGAGGCAGCTGAAACCCAAACTTTCAAAAAAGTGGAAAAATTGCCAAAAGAAAAGAAAATCAGGCTTGTTCATGGAAGCAGAAATAGAAAGTGTCATAGCTGTGGAAATAGTGTTGGAATATATCATACAGACAGTATTAACTTGCCAACTTAAACCACAAACGGAACTTAAAGTATTGAGGAGATTCATTTTTAAACAGTGGGACCATAGCATTACCATGAAGGATATACAGGTTCTGAGTAGAGAAGTGTACTCATTTCACCATTCCTTGTGTTTTATTTTGAACTCTCTACCCATTTTGAGGTCATTTTTGTAACAAGCCAAAGCTACGCTTTCTCTCCCTTTTTCTGCTACCATATATGTTTTTGCTTTCATGTACCAGCTGAAAGAGTAAGATAAATATGTGCTTAGGAGTTCTTTCACCCCAGGAGTCTATGTCTAAAATCTAAGAATCACCTCAACCTAGGTCATTTATGTACAAATCTGTTCCTTAAGAAATGTGTTAAGATTTATAATGTATGTTAATTTTTCATATTTCTAGAAGTCCAAAGAACCAATAATATGAAAGAGATAAGACAAGAAAATGAAGACAGGTATTTGAGGCATGATTTATTCATCAACAACAAAATGCTGACTAAGGAAAGGAATAAGACCTTCAGAGAAACACTTAATATGGCCACAGATACAGTGCCTTCAAGAAAAATATCTCATCAGGGTGACCCACTTGTGACAAATTTGAAAAGTATTTCTCAATTAATGATTAGTAATAGAAATAATGTGAGAAAAAAGTCTGATGATTTCAATGGATGTGTCTTCTTTGATACTGTGAATGAGAAAACTCATACAGGAAATATATCCTGTGAAAATGATCAAACGAAGAAACTCCACAGGCAAATTGAGGCCTTTATTGAACATCAGAAGATTTCAGCTTTGGAGCAACTTCTTGAATATAATCATTATGAGAAAGCCTTTCACAGAAAAACAGCCTTTATCCAAAAGTTAAAGCTCAGTGCTTGTCCAAGAACCCCTGGGGAAAGGAATTTACATGAATCCAGTAAAAATTGGAAATTTTCATACATGAGGTCAAAATGTATACCTCAGAGAGCTCACTGTAAATGTAATAAATTGGGGAAATCCTTTTGTGAGAAGTCAAACCTTATTCAACATCAGAGAATGTACACAAGAGGAAAACTTCGTAAATGTAACAGAAATAAGGAAGTCTTGCAGAAGTCATCCACCCTAAAAATGAGCAAACTCACACAGGAGAGAAAATTGCTAACTGTAACCAGTGTGGGAAATCCTTCCATGAAAAGCCATACCTGACTCAGCATCAGAGAACTCACACAACAGAAAAACACAGTGAGTGTAATAACAGTGAAAGAGCCATAAAAAAAGGAGTCCTACCTTGCTCTAAATCAGAGAATTAACACAAGTGAGAAAAACTTGAAAGGGCGTAAGTGTGAGAAATCCTTCCACAAGCTGTTGAAACTAAGTCAACATCAGAAAGCATGCTTGGGGGAACCAAACAATGAGTGTAGTGAAAGTGGGAGGGTTTAAAATGAGAAGTTGCACCTCACTCGAAATCAGAGGGCTCACAGAGAGAAGAAAACCTGTGCCTGTAATAAATATGGATGTGGAGACAGCTTCCCTAAGAAAACAGGCTTTTCTCACCATCAGAGCATGTACACAGGGAAAAAGCCCTACGAATGTAGTGAATGTGGAAAGTCCTTCTTTGTGAAGTCCAATCTTACTGAGCATCAGAGAACTTATACAGGGAGGAAAACCCTATGTGTATCATGAATGTGGAAAATCCTTCTGCCTGAAGTCAGCCCTCATCATCCATCAGAGTATTCACACAGGAGAGGAACCTCATATATGTAATTAATGTGGGAAAACCTTCTGTGTGAAGTCAAACCTTACACAACATCAAAGGGATGCACACAGGAGAGAAACCCTATGAATGTAATGAATGCTGGAGATCTTTCTGCATGAAATCCAACCTTGTTGTACATCAAAGAACTTATACTGGAGAGAAACCCCACAAATGTCCTGAATGTGGGAAAACCTTCTATGAAATTCAGCCCTCACAAAACATCAGAGAATTCACACAGGAGAAAAACCCTATGAATGTAATGAATGTAGAAAAAGCTTCAGCCAGAGGTCAGCGCTCACCAAACATCAAAGAAAAACACACAAGGAGAAAAGTCCTGCAAACACTTTCCACTGCAGGTCATACTCATCGAACATCAGCAAAATCACAGGGCAGAACCACAATGATGTCAACATGCAAGAAAGTCTTTATCAATAGGTCATAGCTAATTGTAATTAGAGAAGTAATATAAAAATGAAATAGGAGTGCTCTGTGAATGCTTTGGGGCTTCCTAGGTGGCTCAGTGGTAAAAAATCTGCCTGCCAGTATAGGAGATGCAGGTTTGATCCCTGAGTCGAGAAGCTCTCCTGGAAGAGGATGGCAACCCACTCCAGTATTTTGCCTGGAAAATCCCATGGACAGAGGGGCCTGAGGAGGACTACAGCCCATGGGGTCACAAGGAGTTGGACATGACTGAGCAACTGAGTACACACAGGAATACTTTGATTGTGTGAAAGCTTTCAAAAAGTATTCAAAGATATGAGGAGAAATGTATTGTTTTAAGAGTGTGGATAAAAATGTTCTTGTGGAAAAATGTTCTTGTGAAAATAGAAGTCATATTTTAGATGTGATGCCAAACTTGTTACCAAAAAAGATGATAAAATATTCAGTTCTTAATAGAATGTGAAATGTGCAACTTTTGTCAAAGCAGGAATAAGTTATTGGCACAACAGCATAGAATATATATGGGAGGACTTTCTGAAGTAAATGAATATGTTATATAGTACATGAGTGTACTGTATAACACGAATTATGTGTCTGTTGGATTTATATAGGAAACCCACTTCTATCTCTGAATCTCAACAATACAGTATTTGTAATAAGTGAAAACTGAACAGTCACATAAACCATGCCTGAACAGTTGCACTTCTGGACACATACCCTAAAACAACTGGGCATTCTGAGGGGTGATTGGAAATGCTGGGATAATTTGTTGTCACTATGATTAAGGGTCGATCAGTTCAGTCTCTCAATCGTGTCTGACTCTTTGCGACCCCATGGACTGCATCATGCCAGGCTTCCCTGTCCATCACCAACTCCCAGAGTTTACTCAAACTCACGTCCATTGAGTTGGTGATGCCATCCAGCCATCTCATCTCTGTCATCCCTTTCTCCTCCTGCCCTCAATCTTTCCCAGCATCAGGGTCTTTTCCAATGAGTCAGTTCTTCGCATCAAGTGGCCAAAGTATTGGAGTTTTAGCTTCAGCATCAGTCCTTCCATTGAATATTCAGAACTGATTTCCTTTAGGATAGACTGGTTGGATCTCTCTGCAGTCCAAAGGACTCTCAAGAGTCTTCTCCAACACCACAGTTCAAAAGCATCAGTTCTTCGGTGCTCAGCTTTCTTTGTAGTCCAACTCTCACATCCATACATGATGACTGGAAAAACTGTAGCTTTGACTAGATGGACCTTTGTTAGCAAAGTACTGTCTCTGCTTTTTAATATGCTGTGTAGGTTGGTCATAGCTTTTCTTCCAAGGAGGAAGCGTCTTTTAATTTCATGGCTGCAGTCACCATCTGCACTGATTTTGGAGCCCAAGGAAATAAATTCTCAGTGTTTCCACTGTTTCCCCATCTATTTGCCATGAAGTGATGGGACCAGATGCCATGATCTTAGTTTTCTGAATGTTGAGTTTGTTTTAAGCCAACTTTTTCACTCTCCTCTTTCACTTTCATCAAGAGGCTCTTTAGTTCTTCTTCTCTTTCTGCCATAAGTGTGGTGTAATCTGCATATCTGAGGTTATTGATATTTCTCCTGGCAATGTTGATTCCAGCTTGTGCTTCATCCAGCCCAGCATTTCTCATGATGTACTCTGCATATAAGTTAAATAAGCAGGATGACAGTATACAGCCTTGACATACTCCTTTCCTGATTTGGAACCAGTCTATTGTTGGTTTGGAACCAGTTCTAACTGTTGCTTCTTGACCTGCATACAGACTTCTCAAGAGGCAGGTCAGGTGATCTGGTATTCCCATCTCTCTCAGAATTTTCCACAGTTTTTTGTGATCCACACAGTCAAAGGCTTTGGCATAGTCAATAAAGCAGAAGTAGATGTTTTTCTGAAACTCTCTTGCTTTTTTGATGATCCAACAGATGTTGGCAATTTGATCTCTGGTTCCTCTGCCTTTTCTAAATCCAGGTTGAACATCTGAAAGTTCATGGTTCACCTATTGTTGAAGCCTGGCTTGGAGAATTTTGAGCATTACTTTGCTAGCGTGTCAGATGAGTACAATTGTACGATAGTTTGAGCATTCTTTAGCATTGCCTTTCTTTGGGATGGGATGAAAACTGAGCTTTTCCAGACCCAGATTATCATGATGGTGTGATCACTCCCCTAGAGCCAGACATCCTGGAATGTGAAGTCAAGTGGGCCTTAGGAAGCATCACTACAAACAAAGCTAGTGGAGGTGATGGAATTCCAACTGAGCTATTTCAAATCCCAAAAGATGATGCTGTGAAAGTGCTGCACTCAATATGCCAGCAAATTTGGAAAACTCAGCGGTGGCCACAGGACTGGAAAAGGTCCGTTTTCATTCCAACCCCAAAGAAAGGCAATGCCAAAGAATGATT
Source organism: Giraffa tippelskirchi (assembly GCF_054371585.1). Lineage (NCBI taxonomy): Eukaryota > Metazoa > Chordata > Mammalia > Artiodactyla > Giraffidae > Giraffa > Giraffa tippelskirchi. The sequence continues at coordinate 116,313,740 of NC_137287.1, read as the reverse complement.
TAGTGTGCTACAGGCATTTAGTATGTGAGAGGACCAAAGATACCCAACACCCTGCACTGTCAGTGAGAGGCCAGGAGGAAGGGACTCACCCAGGATACAAATACCCCCATCACAGGAAAACCCTGCCCTCAAGAAACTCTTGCACATCTACACCCATAGACAAGTAAGAGAAGGTCCATTGCCATGTTGCAAGTTTTTGTAATGACAGTTGAAAAAAAGAGAAAGTAGTAATGTCCATTGACAATAGACTAGATAAATAAATGTTGGTATGGTTATACAGTGGGAATTGTTATTGTTCAGTCACCCAGCTGTGTCCAACTCTTTGCAACCCCATGGACTGAAGCATGCCAGGCCTCTCTGTCCCTCACCATCTCCCGAAGTTTTCCCAAGTTCATGTCTGTTGCATTGGTTATGCCGTCCAGCCATCTTATCCTCTGACGCCCTCTTCTCCTTCTGCCCTCAATCTTTCCCAGCATCAGGGCCTTTTCCAATGAGTCAGCTGTTTGCATCAGATGAGCAAAATACTGGAGTTTCAACTTCAGCGTCAACCCTTCCAACGAGTATTTAGGATTGATTTCCCTTAACATTGACTAGTTTGATCTCCTTACTGTCCAAGGGGCTCTCAGGAGTCTTTTGCAGCACCATAGTTCGAAGGCATTAATTCTTCGGCACTCCTCCTTCTTTCTGGTCCAGCTCTCACAACCATATGTGACCACTGGGAAGACCATAGTCTTGACTATATGGAGCTTTGTTGGTAGAGTAATGTTTCTGCTTTTCATCACACTGTCTAGGTTTGTCAAAGCACTGAAAATACTATACACCAATAAAAATAACCTCAGTTATACATATCAAGATTGTTATCTTAAAACAGTAATGTTTCATAAAAAGGAAAATATAAATACCATGTTACTACATTTATATAAAGTTCAAAAAGAATTCAGCAGTACATTGTTTAGGAATACATATATAATAAGCAGTAAAACTACAAAGGAAAACCCGTGGATGGTGAACACAAGATCTAGCGTAGCAGTTACATCTGTGGAGGAAGCAGGGAGCTTACATTTAGGGAGAGACAGAGAGGAAGCCTCATGTTATTAAATGGGTCATGAGTATTTCTTATTTCTTTATATTTTGTCTCTGCGTGTATGTGTGTGTATTTGCTATTTAATTTTCAAGAAACAGATTGAAATAATTGTATTATAATGTTAGCAAAAGTGTATTTGGTGTAAAAATCAAGGTTTTTCTCTTTCATCTATTTTTCTGTATCCAAAATCTCTATGATGATTTTTTCAAGTATCTGTACCACTAGTCATGTTGGACCTGGTATGACTGAGTTTCTTGATTGTAGTTTTCCTTTATTTCCTAGTAAAAAAAAAATTCCTAATTAAAAAAATAATAATAAAATGAACATTGACAAAGATATAAAAGTAAAGGAAGTGAAAAAGAAACAAAAAGTACAGTAAACTAAATAAAAATGAAAAATAAAAGTAATCACAGATAATGTGGACACATTGAATTCATATATCAAAGGCAGAGGCAGATTAATGCTCAGTTAAAAAACTGAATCCAACTATGTGTGGTTTACCAAAAAATAGTAAAACCAGGTGACAGAGGAAATTTGAAAGTTAAAAGATTGGACAAAAGTATGTATATAGATATATTGAAAGTGTGAAAGTGTTAGTCACTCAGTTGTGTCTGACTCTTTGTGACCACATGGACTGTAGCCCACCAGGCTCCTCTGACCTTGGAATTCTCCAGGCAAGAGTACTGGAGTGGACTGCCATTCCCTTCTCCAGGGGATCTTCCCAATCCAGGGATCGAACCTGGATCTCCTGCATTGCAGGCAGATTCTTTACCATCTGAGCCACCAGGGAAGCCTATATATATATATAATATATATATATATATATATATATAATATATATATATATATAAAATATATTGATTCCACTAAAATGTAAGCACTTAAGGGCAAGTCCTGTGATTATATCATTTAACCCAACTATGTTTTTAACCATTTGATTCTTTAACCTCTCATCAAAATGACCTTATAGGGAAATAATCCATCAACAGGTAAATATGTTCAGGTTATACTGCTCGTCTCTCTTAACATTTTCAACTCTTCGTGGTCAGAAAATCTGCCGTGGAGGGAAGAGGCTCTCAGGCATGTGTGTCTTTTTGATTGATGGTACTCCCTTGGTTGACATTTCTAGGAAGAATCTTTTTAAGACACTCGTTTTGACTATTTGGAATGATCAACAGGGCACTGAGAGTGGGCAACTTGACTTCTAATCTTGACCTTGCCTAATGTTATTCATCTTTAAAAAGAAGAGGCAGATTCAGGTCATACTATTGTCTTCATCTGTTCAGACTTCTATAACAATACCATAGACCCAGGGGGCTAATAAACAACAAATTTACTTCTCACAGTGATGGAGGCTGGAAGACCAAGATCATAACACCAGCAGATTCAGCGTCTGGTGAGGACTTGCTTCCTGGTGCAGAGTTGGCCATTTCCTCACTATTCCTCACATGGCAGAGAGGGTGAGGGGCTCTCTGGGGTCTCTTTTATTAGAGGGCTCCCTGCTCAGGACCTACGCATCTCCCAAGGGCTCCACCTTCTAATACCATCATAATATTGGGGGGTTTGAATTTCAACATAGAAATTTTGGAAGAATGCAAACAGTCCATAAGAACTATATTATCATTAACCAGTATTATCATTCTAAACTGTGTATGTCGATTTATGGGGCAATCAGCACATCTTTAGAGCCAAGAGTGATGACCTGGAGAGAAGCAGAGAATAAAGCAAGCACAGTGTCTTTGGAGAGGATTGGAGATTAAATTTCCTTAGCTGGGTCTAGCCTTTTTGTTCTCTCACAGACACCCCAAAATAGGGCCTGTCTTGTGGAGTCTGTCTCCTGCCCATCCCCTGAGCTCAGCTTACGCCTCTGAAAGTTGTCCTAAACCTTCATCACACAGTCCTGATACTCTCTCACAAAGGGTAACACCATGCAAATTTCGCACACTCTGAACAGAAGGAGCAAGAGTTGCTTCTGGCCCAACTCCCTGACTGAGGCCCTTCTACCTCTTTCCAGAGTACTGGTAAGAAGTCTTTTTCTTTTTTTTTTTTAATTTAAAGATGTCTTTGTATCTTTATTTTTGGCTGTGATGGGTCTTCGATTGCTGCGCACAGGCTTTCTCTAGTTTCAGCGAGCAGGGGCTACCCTCTGGTTGTGCTGCAACTAGCGCCCTAGTCTCTAGGGCGTGCGGGCTTCAGTAGTTGCAGCTCTCAGACTTAGCTGCCCCATGGGATGTGGCATCCTCCCGGACCAGGGATCGAACCTGTGTCCCCTGCATTGACAGATTCTTAACCACTGGACCACCAGGGAAGTCTCAGTAAGAAGTCTTACTTCTTGTGTGTGTGTCCCCTTGTATTTTTGTTTCTGGAGACTCCTAACACACAACAGATGATATATCCACGTGGACTCTATCTGGGCCCCAGAGACAAATTCACTTTAGATGGAACCTCCGCCCTGGGAACCAATGTCGGTCTCCGATGGCACCCCCTGGCCTCTGGAATCTCAAACCAAGCTTCTGGCAGGCTCAAACTAGTGCCACTTTGAACAAAAACAGCAACAAAACAGGCTGGAAGGTCCCTGAGCCATCCTTCAGCTACCAGAATGCAGTTTGGCTTCAAACTCCACAGAAACACCAAGATATCCCAGGAGTACAAGGCAGGAGTCAATTTTAATTCACCATTGAGTTCCTGAGGTCACTGAAGGGCATTTCATCAGGCTGAGTGCTCTGAAGAATTCAAAGATGGTTATTAAAATACATGTCTGGGTTTTAGGCGATGTGGTATATTGCAGAAGCCTCTAGAAAGACTGACAAAAAGAGAGATAAGGCATAAATTACCAATATCAGTAATGAAATGGAATATCATGACAGACCCTGAAGACGTCAAAATGATAATAGGGGAATCTAAGAACAACTTTATATGCATAAACTTGACAACTTAGATTAAATAGACCAATTCCTCCAGAAATATAAACTATCACAACTCACTGAATATGAAATAGAATTAAGGAAATTTAATTTGTAACTTTAAAACTCCCAAAAAGGAAATCTCTAGGTCCAGATGGTTTCACTAGAGAATTCTACCAAATGTTTAAGGCAGAAATAACCCCAGTTCTACACACTTTGTTCCAAAAATTCGAGAATAAAAAACACTTCCCTGTTCAGTTTATGAAGCTAGCATTCACTGATAGCAAAACCAAGAAAAAAAAATTTAAATACAGTACGAAAAAGGATAAATACAAGCCAATATTCCTCATGAATTAGACACACAAATCCTTAGCAAAGTATTAGCAAATACAATTATTTATTAATTGTATGCAAAGACATGAGTATATAAAAATAATTTTATACCATGGGGTTTATTGTAAGGATGCAAGGCTGATTCAGTATTCAAAATCAATACATGTAGTTCACCATATTAACAAAAAAAAGAAGAAATATCACACAATTTCCACCAATGAAGAAAAAGTATTTGACAAAATGTACGTGAAATTCATGACAAAACTCTCATAAAAATACAAGTGGGGGGAATTGATAAAGAGCATCTATAAAAACCTACAGCTAACAATATACTTAATGGTGAAAGACTGGATGCTTCCCCTCTAAGATTGGGAACAAGGCAAGGATATCCGCTCTCACAAGTTTCACTCAACATTGTGCTGGAAGTTCCAGCCACTGCAACAGGACAAGAAAAGGAACTACAAGCATACTGATCAGAAAAGAAAGAATAAAACTGTTTTATTTACAGATAAATGATTGTCTAAGTAGAAAATCCCAAAGAAGCTACAAAAAACAGCAACAACAAAACAGGAAAACCTCCTAGAACTAATGAATAAGTTCAACAAGGTCAAACGATGCAAGGGAAACATATAAAATCCAATTTTATTTCTCTATGCCAGCAATGAACACATGGGTATCAAAATTTTAAATATGATATCCTCTTTTAATTGCTCGAATATAGTTAGATGTAAACCTAAGTGAACATGTCCAAACCTGCATTTTGAAAACTACAAAATGCTGATCGAAGAATATCTTAAAAAGTGGATAAACATACCTGATTCGTGGATTGGAAAACTCAACACAGTAAAGATGCCAATTCTCCCTGTATTGATATTTAAGTTTAAGGCAATTTCTATCAAAATCCCAGGAGGAATATTTTTGTAGATATAAGAAAGATTATTCTAAAGTTTATGTATGTGAAGATAAAAAGAAACTAGACTAGCTAAAACAATTTTGAAAAATAACAATAAATGGAAAGATCGGTCTACTCACTAGATTTATTATATAGCTACAGTAATCAAGACTGTGGCTTTGGTGGATGGATGGACATGTAGATCAATGGATATAATAGAGAAACCAGAAATATACTCACACAAATATACACAACTGGTTTTTTTTAACAAAAGTGCAGAAGCAATTCAATGGAGGAAGGATAGGCTTTTCAACAAACAATGCCAGAGCAATTGGACAAACTATATGTGAATAAATGAACCTCAACCTCCTGAGGAGGAAAGTATGGACTTTGGATTCAGACAGAACTGACTTCGGATGCCAGTTTTCCCACTTACTACCATGTGATTCTGATTTGATTATTAAACTTTGCTGAGCCTCAGGCCCAAGCCTGGAGCTTATCAATGACGTGTTAGGGATGCTGGGGTAACATAAAGCGGCATTTAATTTGGGGAGTATGTTCCCAAAATGGCCAGCAGAGGGCTCTAGTCGCACATGAATGACCCCAGCACGTCTCTGCCCTGGCTGAAAGCGGTCTCCTTTGCAAACCCTCCTCTCCTCATTTTAGCCACCCATTTTCATTAACCCACATTAATGCACAGTGCTGGGGAGGCATTTTTCATAGTTATGTGTATCACCGCATTTCTGTCAAAGAAACAAATCAGATCATTTAAATTATAAGACTGTCTTTTTCCTGCCTGCTTTAATTTTTTTCTTAAAGGAATAGACATGCAGTCTCAACAGGGGCAATATTGCCCCCAAAGGAGTGAAAATTGGTTCTTAGAGCCTTAAAAAAATCTTTAGATATTACAGTGGTTTGTGGTCCTCGGAGGACCATAGTACATAAAGAGATATGCAGTATATCTGTGGTATTAAATTTTTATGGGGAGGACAATTATTACAGGTGAAAAAAAATATCTAAAAAGTCCCCTTGGAGGAGCTGTAACTTAAAAAATAAAAGAGAAACACTGGAATAAGGGGAGATGAATCAAGCAATGTCATCTTTGCACCACACATGAAGTTAGGAATATATAGCACAGTTCTTTTTTTTTTTAATTGGAATATAATTGCCTTACAATGTTGTGTCAGTTTCTGCTGTACATCATGAATCAGTCGTATGTATACATATATTCAGGCTGATCAGACGGTAAAGAATCCACCTGCAATGTGGGAGACCTGGGTTCAATCCCTGGGTTAGGAAGATACCCCGGAGGAGGGCATGGCACCCCACTCCAGTATTCTTGCCTGGAGAATCCCATGAACAGAGGAGCCTAGCAGGCTACAGTCCATGGGGTCGCAAAGAGTCAGACATGACTGAACAACTAAGCACATACGTATATCCCTTCCCTCTTGAACCTCTCTCCCACCCTCTAGGTCATCACAGAGCATTGAGCTGAGATCCCTGTGCTAACAGCAGCTTTCTGCTAGCTGTCTGTTTCACACATGCACGCAGGCTAAGAAGCTTCAGTCATGTCCGACTCTTTGCAACCCTGTGACCTGTAGCCTGCCAGGTTCCTCTGTCCATGGGATTCTCCAGGCAAGAATACTGGAGTGAGTTGCCATGTCCTGGGGATCTTCCAGACCCAAGGATCGAACCCATGTCTCTTGTATCTCCTGCATTGGCAGGCAGGTTATGTCTGCAGGTTAGGTATATATGTCAATATACATATATATACATACATACGTACGTACACATATACATATATATATATGTCAGTGCTACTCTTTCAATTTGTTCCTCTCCTGTCCTTCCCTCCCTGTGTCCACAATTTTGTTCTCTACGTCTGCGTCTCTATTCCTGCCCTGCAAATTGGTTCATCAGTACCATTTTTCTAGATTCCATATATAACGTAGCACAATTCTTTCTCCTATAATTTGGGGAATGCCACGCACTGCCCAACCTCAATAGTTCCTAACTGAAGGTCTTGTCATGGCTCAGGATGTCCCCCTGCCCCCATAAAACTTAAATTCCATTCTAATTATCTCCACAAGTTTTCTGTGCACTTTTGTGCTCCCTCCCCACTGCTATTTCCCGCCCCTCCATCCCCAAGCAATGTCTGATCTACTTTGTCACCATAGATTAGTTTGCATTTTTAGAGTATTACATAAATGGAATCAAACACTATGAACTACTCTCTTTTCTAAGTTCTTTCACTTAGCATCATCATTTTGAGATTCATCCATGTTGTTGGGTGTATTAATGGTCCATTTCTTTTTACAGCTGAGTAGTATCCCATTGTAAGGATATAACACAATTTGTTCATTTATTCACTCATTAATGGATATTTGGGTTATGTCCAGTTTGAGGCAACAGTGAATAAAGCTGCTATGAGGATTTGTGTACAAGTCTTTGTATGGACTTAGGTTTTCATTTCTCTTCTTAAATACCTAGGAGTAAAATTACTGTATTGTATGGGAAGTGTAGATTCCCCTTTATAACAAAGGAGCTGGTTAAAGTCTCTTTCCCAGGCAATGGGACCCCTTTCCCACTCCTCTGGGAGAGGCCACCTTCAGTGATTCAAAAGGAGTCTTTCCTGGGGAGACTGCTCCAAACATGCCAACATGCCCTCACCCACCTCTGGAGTAGCCAAGATTGAGCAGAGGAGGGCCAGATGGCAGAAGCCGGCTGCATGAGTAAGCAGCCCAGACCCCCATTTCATCCACCTGTTGCCTGCCCCTTGGCTTAAACCTATGGCTGAATGCAGTGGGCGGTGGTCCCTTATGACCAGCTGAGAGAAGGAAGAAGCCTAAGCTTGATGTAGGGAGGAGGGGTCCAATTTTGATGGTAAGTGGACATGTGCATCCATCGTGGCCTCATACTGAGAATGGCATAATGACTAGGAAGGGCCCAGATCCCTTAGGAATGAGGGTTGAAGGCCACACCACCAGCTAAGCCACTTATCCAGCAGAGGGGCCAAGGGGGAGGGGAACCCAGAACTCACAGTGGAGCCATTCCCTGCACCAGCTACCTACCTACCTCTTGTTACACGAGGAAAACCAAATTTCTCCTGTGTTTAAACCACTGTGATTCAGGTTTCTGTTACACACAATTCTGGCTGATACAGGATTCCTAACAACAGCCCATGCCTGGGTTTTGTTCGCTAATCCTATTTAGCACACTTGGGGTTTTCATAGGACAATTTAGCCCCTTTGAGATTACCGTAAAAATGGAAATGCTTCATTTTATTCCTTCCACTTTAATTTAGGCTTACTACTTATTTTACTTTGTTATTTCTCTCTTCCTTTTTCTTGTTTTTTACTGGCTTGATAACACGGTCATTTATTATCTGGTTTTGGTGTTGTATAAGAGTTAATGGTTACCTTTTCTTTTTCATATTAAAACAAAAATACATGATCATGGAGACTTCCCTGGTCAGCCAGTGGATAAGACTCCAAGCTTCCAATGTAGGGAACATGGGTTCAATCCCTGGTCAGGGAACTAAGATTCCCCCATGCCATGCAGTGCGGCCAAAAAAAAAAAAAAAAAAATTAATTAATAAAATATAAATTATCAAAAACATAAAACCCTGAACAAATATTTTTTAAAATATATGATCACAATTATATAATCTTCCATTATATGAAAAACACCATCTATTTCTCCACATTAAGACAACCCTTTGGAGGGGATATATGTATACCTATGGCTGATTCATGTTGAGGTTTGACAGAAAACAACAAAATTCTATCAAACAATTATGCTTCAATAAAAAATAAATTAATTTTTTTTAAAAAGACAACCCTTTGTAATATTTTACATCTCCGTGCTCTGTAACTCTCAAAGAGATTCAAAGACTTTTGTTTTCATCTCCACCTGCCCCTCCCCCAAAGCCAGACTGAGATCCTTCAGTATTTATCAGTTCAGTTCAGTCGCTTAGTCGTGTCCGACTCTTTGCGACCCCATGAACCGCAGCAGGCCAGGCCTCTCTGTCCATCACCAACTCCCAGAGTCCACCCAAACCCATGTCCATCAAGTCAATGATGCCATCCAGCCATCTCATCCTCTGTCGTCCCCTTCTCTTCCTGCCCTCAATCCTTCCCAGCATCAGGGTCTTTTCCAATGAGTCAGCTCTTCCCATCAGGTGGCCAAAGTATTGGAGTTTCAGCTTCAACATCAGTCCTTCCAATGAACACCCAGGACTGATCTCCTTTAGGATGGACTGGCTGGATCTCCTTGCAGTCCAAGGGACTCTCAAGAGTCTTCTCCAACACCACAGTTCAAAAGCATCAATTCTTCCGCGCTCAGCTTTCTTTATAGTCCAACTCTCATATCCATACATGACCACTGGAAAAACCATAGCCTTAACTAGACAGACCTTTGTTGGCAAAGTAATGTCTCTGCTTTTTAATATGCTGTCTAGGTTGGTCATAACTTTCCTTCCAAGGAGTAAGCATCTTTTAATTTCATGGCTGCAGTCACCATCTGCAGTGATTTTGGAGCCCAAAAAAATAAAGCCAGCCACTGGTTACACTGTTTCCCCATCTATCTGCCATGAAGTGATGGGACCGGATGCCATGATCTTAGTTTTCTGAATGTTGAGCTTTAAGCCAACTTTTTCACTCTCCTCTTTCACTTTCATCAAGAGGCTCTTTAGTTCTTCACTTTCTGCCATGAGGGTGGTGTAATCTGCATATCTGAGGTTATTGATATTTCTCCCAGCAATCTTGATTCCAGCTTGTGCTTCCTCCAGCCCAGCGTTTCTCATGATGTACTCTGCATATAAGTTAAATAAGCAGGGTGACAATATACAGCCTTGACGTACTCCTTTTCCTATTTGGAACCAGTCTGTTGTTCCATGTCCATTTCTAACTAGACCTGCATGTTGCTTCATGACCTGCGTATAGATTTCTCAAGAGGCAGGTCAGGTGGTCTGGTATTCCCATCTCTTTAAGGATTTTCCACAGTATTTATAATCCCATATTATTATTAGTCTTTCCTTTAGGATTCCTTTTTTCTCCAAAAAAAGTCTCTAGATAGTATTACATCATCATTTGCTTCCAATATTGCAGATGAGAAGTCCAATGCCAGCCTCATGATTTTCTTGGTAAGTTACTTACTTCCCCTCTCTGTAGGCTGGTAAGCTTTATACATATTCTTGGAGTTCATTTTCCCAACACATGCCTACAGGTGAGTATTCTGTTTTGGAAGCTCTGTTTGGAATTCGGTGAACGCTTCATGTCTTCCGATCAGGTCTTTGTTGGAAAAATTTCAGGGAAAATTTCCTCCATTGTTTTGTTTCATTATTGCCTGCCTTCCAGTACCTCCATTTTATGAATTTCTGTTTTTTTCCAATAGTCATAATTCCAATATTGAATAATTCAAACAGACAAGTATTCATTGGGTTGTTCCCATCAGTCCCTCAACCTCTTTGATTTCACCTCGTTATCACCATCTCTTTGAACTTTTTTTTATTTCTCTGTTTGTTAATCCACGTCAGGTTTCAACAGCAACCATCCTCTCCTTGGATTCATCTCCTGAGATGTTTTCGTCTGAATACAAGATTTTCCTTTGATGCAAAGCATGAGTGTGCGCGCACACACACACACATCACACTGTATTGTGGATCTGATCTCAGGGGGCCTCAGTCTGCAGCAACTTGAAGCAGGGCTTCGGATCCTCGCCAGAGATTGGGGTTGGGTTGTGGTGACGAGAGCCCTGAATCCCAGACACTAGACCGGTGGTCAAGCAAGGCCCTGGTCCTTTGGATTTGCAGAAAAAGAATTCCCACAAAGACCAAAAGTAGTAAAACAAGTATTTATTAGGAGGAAAAAACAGCATATGTGGACAGACACACGGGCCCAGCTCAGAAAAAGAGTCACGCCCTTACGGTGGTATGAATCAGTTTTATGGGACATTTCTTCTTAGCTTCCTTTGACCAGTCATTTTGACTTGCCTGGTTCTGAGTCCACATTTGGTATATCTCAGGATCCTCCCATGTGCGTGGGTGTCTCTCAGCCAAGATGGATTCTAGTGAAGAGGCCTATGGGTAGTTGACATCACCTGCGATGCGGTGACGCCCCCTCCCTTTCTGACCTCCGAGCAGCCTTTACGTGCCTGTGTAGTCAGGGAGGTCTTGACTTCGAGAAGGAGGAATATGTGGTCTTTTCTCTCCTATCTAGGAGGGCCCAGCCTCCTCCGTCCTTCCGCTTTCATGGAGTTTCTGCCCACGGGGGAGAGAACTGCTCAGCCTGGGCCCATCTAGCTCCTGCCTCAGGTGTTGTTTTCATACGCGATTCCTGTCCACGTTATCTTCTCTCTCCTGCAGCAGGTTGGTACTGGCTCGTCTCCGTGAGACGCCAGTTCTCTCTCTTTCTCGTTTCAAGGACCCCTCAGATGTGTTGGTGTTTCCCTTTGCTGGCTCCCCGAGATGCATGTTCAGGGCTCCCTGCTGGGGTCCTGCAGCCAGTCAGGCTCTCGAGCCCAGGATGGCTCAGCAGTCTTGGGTCTCCTGGGTCAGCCGTGCTCCGGCTGGTGGGGTGCTGGTCCCAGAAGGAGCCCTCTGCTCTTTCGCCTCCTCAGCTGGCATTTCCCCAGGAAAGAAAGGGCTCAGCACACTCACTTTCTCCCCACTCAGCTTTCTGAGCTCTGGAGCAGTGAGGCTGAGAACACCCCTGTGGGCAGGTGAAGCTGCTCCTGCAGGAAGCCTAGATTCACGTAAGTCAGATGTTCCCAGCTGTTCCCTCTTTCCTTCTGACCATCACTCCCGGGCCCTGGGCCCCGCTCTCACTAGACCCAGACTAGACCCCAGAGATGCACTCAATCTTACTTCTACCCTAGACCTCAGAAGCTGCTGTCCTCAAAAAGCATTCAGTAGCTGGTTTTAAATTGAAAGATGAGAGTAGCAAGGATGTATTCAAGCAACCATCTCCCCAGAATTCGCAGAGGAAGTTTCCCTGTACAGTAAGGCCCCTGCATATAAATGAGTTCTGTTCTGCGAGTGGGTTCTGAGTCCAATTTGTTCATATGTTCAACAAAATTAGCCTAGGTACCCAACTAACACAATCAGCTATGTAGTACTGTACTGTAACAGGTTTATAATACTTTCACACAAATGATATGTAAAAAGCAAAGAAAAAATAAACATGTTTAGTCTTAACAGTACAGGGCCTTGAAAAGTACAGTAGAACAGTACAACGGCTGGCACACAGGGGCGGGTATGGAATAAACAGGCAAGAAGAGTTACTGATTGGAGAAGGGCAAGGTGTTGGGAGATGGCAGAGCTGAAGGATCGTCAACAATAGGAGACGGGGGCAAGCTGCAATTTCACTCAGGCCTGATGCTGATGGAACTCACGCTCACATCTTTGAAAGTTCGCAACTTGAAGGTTCGTATATGGGGGACTTACTGTAGTCAAAAGGCAGAAGAAATACTACAGGCTCTTTCACAGGCTACAATGCAGTAAAACTGGGAAACACCACCCAGAATAGCCAAAAAAAAATAAAAACCTCACCACCACCAAAACCCCCCAAAACACGAATATCCAAAATTCACTCTTTTAGCTATCTATTGGATGAAAGAGAAAATTAGAATAGAAATTATAAATTATTTTGATGAATGACATTGAGAGCACAAAATATAAAAATCTTTGAAGTGTGACCAAAGAAAAATTCAAAGGAAGAATTACGGATTTAAATAACTTTATTAGAAAAGCAAACAAAAGATTTAAAATAATGAAGAGGTCCCAGGGAAAGATAGAGGATTGAATATTCAACTGTAAATTTGGTCCCACTGAGACATCTATTAAAAAGAGTTTAAAGGGATTTTATTTTCACTTGTATATTTTGTAAAATCTCAAATTCCCAGAAAAGGCAGAAGAATGCTACAATAAACATCTCTACATGAACCATTTAGATTCACCAACTGTTATTGTGCCATATTTGCCTTATCTGTGTCTTTTGTTTTATACATACATACGCGTTTTGTCTGAATCTTTGAAAATAAATTACCAATATTATGACACTTCACTCTGAAGTATGCGTCCCTTAAGAATAAGGACAATCTCCTATCGTCAGAGCTGACTTTCCTAGAAAAAAAGACTGCAACAACAACAACAAAAAAGACTGCAACAGAGGTTTGTGTGTGAACTGCTCTTGGGATCAACATTTGTGAAAAGGAAGGAAGAAGGTTTTCTTAAATAATTTTATTTGTTGTTCCTGGCTGTGCTGGGCCTTCACTGCTGTGGCCTTTTCTCTAGTTGTGGTGCCAGGGCTTCTCATTGTAGTGGCTTCTCGTTGCAAAGCACGGGCCCTAGGGTGCAGGGGCTTCAGTAGTTACAGCACATGGGCTCAGTGGTTGTGGGCTCCCGGGCTCTAGAGCACAAGCTCAATAGTTGTGAGGAACGGGCTTAGTTGCCCCGCGGCATGTGGCGTCTTCCCAGATCAGGGATCGAACCCGAGTCTTCTGCATTGGCAAGCAGATTCTTTACCCCTGAGCCACCAGGGAAGCCCAGGAAGAAGGTTTATTAAGGAGTGCCCTTGGGATCAGCATCTCCAAAAGGAAGGAAGGTTTAGGCAGAAGTGGGCTGTAATACAGATTCAATAAAAGCGTCTCCAAAGTATCAGAGCTTCAGCTTCAGCATCAGTCCTTCCAGTGAATATTCAGGGTTGTTCCTTTAGGACTGACTGGTTTGACTGATCTCCTTGCTGTCCAAGGGACTCTCAAGAGTATTCTCCAGTATCACATTTCAAAAGCATCAATTCGTCAGCACTCAGCCTTCCTTCTGGTCCACCTCTCACTTCCGTACATGACTACTGGAAAAACCATAGCTTTGACTATATAGATCTTTGTCGGCAAAGTGATGCCTCTGCTTTTTAATACACTGTCTAGGTTTGTCACAGTTTTTCTTCCAAGGAGCAAGCGTCTTTTAATTTTGTGGCTGCAAGGAAGGGCACTACTACTGCATAATTTGTAAAGAGGATGCAATGGGCTTAAAACTGTAGCAGGTAAATATAGAAAGCAAAATTTATTAGATATACAAAGAGAATCTCATGAAAATATAATTTCAGTAGGAGGCTTCAATATATCTCTTTCAAAATCAGTAGCTCTGATAGGGAAAAGTAGAGATATGGAAGAATTAAAAATATAATCTACAAACTCAAATAAATAAATGTTTCTGCAAATACAGAACGTACTTTTTATACATATTCAATACATCAATACATGAGCATTTACTAAAATGTATCATCCCCTGGGCTAGAAGGAAAATCTTGAAAAATTCCATAAATTTGATGTTTCGTGGGCTATCGTCTCTGCTCATCTTTCAATAAATGAAAAGTAAGTTTTAAAGTCACCAGAATATGCTAACTACATGGAAATTAAGTCTGTTTGGGAGCACCTGAATCAAAGGAAAGCGAAAAATGAAATTACAGATTATCCAGAAAACAAAGAAATGGAGATTTCTTTATTGGAAAGCTTTACGGGAGGTAGAAAAGGCTACACTCAAAGGAAATTTTTTACCTTAAGTAACTTCATCTATAAATGGAAAGAGTTTAATGCTTGTGTATGCTTCAGTTTAAGATTGCTTCAGATCCATACCGCACCCTGCTCTCCACTCTTCTTCCCCACCCGTCTTCCCCTTACTCCCTCTGTCCCCAGGCACTTCTCTGCTTCACTGAACAGCTACTGCCTTGAAAAACTGACTTATATCTCCCCTCTGCGGGAAGAAATGAGGGCACCTTGTTCTTATGTATGCTCCATATATCATAAGAGGGTGAAAGTGGATCTGAATGGTGCAAGGTGCAGGATGTTAGAGGTTATGCACCTCCACAGTCCTCTGTGCTGTGCCCTCTCGAGCCCATGACTCACCCACCTCACCCCTAAATCATTTATCTTGATTCCTAGATGGAGAGGCTCTGCAGGGAACGGCAAGCTATTCCCTGGTCATTAAGCCAGGTCACGGCCCCTGCCGTCGCCTGCCCTACAGACTGAGGAGCCTCGCGGTAGCACAGACAGAAAGGGAGAGACAGCCCCCTCTATGCAGCGGCCAGACTGGTCCAGGAGGTTCTGGCTTCTCCAGAGGCCACAAAACACTGCCTGGATGTTTTGAGTTAGTGCCCTCTGAGGCAGACTTTGAGCCATAGGAGTTGGGGGACAAAGAAGGACCCAGTGGATAAATTCATCTCACTTTCTCTTCCTAAAGGATGCTCTGAGCCAGAGTAGGTCATCCAACGGCTCTGAGGATGTACTGTGAGCCTGAGCAACTAGTTCCACTGGTTATAAAACAGTGAGCCTCTCAGGAATGCAGCCTCTTTCGTCTGTCTGTTCCCTCCCTGCCTCACTTTTTCCTTCAACCGGGTTTCCTGCAACTGGTCTGTTGCACAAACCCAGTGAAGTGTTAGCATGTAAACTTTTGACACAGGCCTCTATTTTCTGGGGAAGCCAGGCTAGGACAATAGTCTCCTTGAGAAGTAGAAAAAGAACAAGAAAATGAGCTGGGGATAAAAAGTAAGAAGAGAGAACTCATTAGGATAGAAGATATTTTTTATTCCACGGTGATAAGAGATCAGACTCTGTATGATTTCAGTACCTTTAGACCATGAAATTTTTGCACCTTGTTTTATGTCCCTGGATAACTTCCCTGGTGGCTCAGAGGTTAAAGCGTCTGCCTCCAATGCCGGAGACCCGGGTTCGATCCCTGGGTCGGGAAGATCCCCTGGAGAAGGAAATGGCAACCCACTCCAGTATTCTTGCCTGGAGAATCCCATGGACGGAGGAGCCTGGTAGGCTACAGTCCATGGGGTCGCAAAGAGTCGGACACGACTGAGCGACTTCACTTTCACTTTCACCTAGTTTACGGTCTATGGGAACTTGGATAGAATTTGTATCCTACTGTCGTGTGAAAATTGCATAAATCTTAATCACATTGAATTGGTTCATAGTGCTTTTCAGGTTTACTATATCCTTCTACATCTCTGTATATTCATTCTATTAATTTTTGAGAGCTTGATGTTGAAACTCCGACTAAAAATCTTACTTTATCTACTTTAAAAATAATTGTAATATATAGTGGAACTTTATGTAGCCTTGTTCTGTATTTTCCAAGTCTCCTGTAAATGTTTTATCACTTTCATAATTTAAAAAAAATAAAAATTAAAAGAGATGGAAGATATTTTTTAAACAGTAAGAAAAATATCCCAAATCCTCTTCTTGAAGACCATCCTAGTATACCAGTCAGGGTTCTATAGTGAATTCTATGTTGCAATGGAAGCTGATTCTGATGATTAAGGAGCAAGCAAGATTTTTTTCAAAAGAGATAGAGTAGCTCACAATGTCATTGTGAGGGCTGAAAAGTCAGACCCAAGGTTAAGCACTGCCCCAAAACCATACCCAGTCCTGCCCGATGAGGAAACTACTGTGCTGTTACTACCTGACCTTTAAACCACTGTTGGGGCTGCTATCCTCAAAGCTCATTGCCTGTGCCAACTGGACCCATGGAAATGGAAACTCCTAGAACCTGGTTCCCCATGTAGCTCACTTCCCGTTCATCCTGCAAAAGTCAAGTACACACAGCGTAATGGTGAGGGAGGCTGGGAATTTGAGATCTGATGAATTATTTCTCCAAATATAAAAAGACTGTTAAAAAGACGAAGGGAAGTGATGAATCAGACAGATGTCTATTATAAGCAATAAAACAGATACACCTCTCAAGAGGCAGATGAAAGATAAATGAAAGAGAATAAAAATGTTTAAAAAATAGTTCTGGCACTACCAATGATCAGGAATAGTCCGTGCAATGGGAATATAACGTAAGCTGTATATGTAATTAAGATTTTTTTCTGAGCCACATTAAAAAGAGTAAAAAGAAAATAAATGAAGTAATTTTAATATTTTATGTAATCCAATATATCCAAAATATTATTATTTCAACATGTAATTGAGATAAAAGTTATTAATGAGACATTGTACATTCTTTTCTTTCATATCAAGTGTCAGAAATCTGGTATATATTTTAAACTTACAGCCCATTTCAATTCAGACCAGTCACATTTCAAATAAAATAATCGCCACCTGTGGTTAGTGAGTACTATAGTAGAGAATGGCGAGATTGAAGAAATAAATCAGAACCCTAGTTCACATCATTTAAACAAACAAACAAAAAATCCAGATGAATTAAAAACAGGTCTAAAAAAAAATCAAACCATTGAAATCTTAGAAGAACACCTGTAACACTGTACCTTTTAGCCTTCAATCAGATCTTGGGACCATCTGCAATGCAGATGGCAGACAAAGGGTTAATATCTATATACACACAGAGCATTTGCAAATTAGTATCAGAATTAAATGGTCAGATGCTATCACTAGACTATGCATAGAAGAACAAATCCAAATGTCGAACAAGCCAAAAAAGATGTGCATCTTCCCTAGGAGTCAGGGAAATGCAAATTAAATAACAGTGAGATATCACTTTACTCACATCAGACTAGCATATCAAGAGCATGATAACACCTACTCTAGGCTCGGAAGGGACTCGCTTCACCACATTCCAGTAGCGATGACCTTGTTGGAGAGCAATCTGGCAACATATCAAGATGAAACAGTTCCACACTTTCTTTGACCCAGCAATTTCATGCTTGGGAATCCATCCCGTAGAAATAAAGGCACCAGAATATATGTGGCTGTGGTTATTCACATCAACAACGAATATGATTGCAATGAAACCCTAAAAATAAAGTGTGTGCTCGGATGGTTGAATACATCATGGTACATTTCTATCATGACGTCACACAACCACTAAAAAAGAATGTCTTAAGCCTCTGTCTGCTGACTTGTGGATACTTCCATCTTTCATCTCTACAAGATCCAGAAAAATGTACTATAAACTGCGGTTCTATTTTTGTAAGAGACAGGGAGAGAAATCTACATAGATATATACATTTGCATCTGACTTTATGAGCATGAAAAAAATATAAGAGGATATAATCCATCTGCTAGCAAGGTTACCTGGGAGGAAGAAAAGCAGGTGGTACAGAGGGAGAGAAAAACGGGAAGGGAGGAAAGAAAATACAGAAGAAATTGGAAAAAATATAGAAAAAAATAGGAGAAAAGTGAGAAGAGGGGTTAAAAGAAAAAACTATTATTTCAAGTAGGTACAATGTTTGTCAGAGTTATCACATGTGTTTGAAAAGGGAAAACACATTATCTCCATATAACAGATTTATATTTAGAAATTTATTCTGTAAAGCTTGTTAATCATGCTAACACCTTTCTTGATTTCTTGACTACTTATTCTGTAGATTTCTAATAGGTAAGCTGAAGTTTCTCACAAAACTGTGGATTTGTTGTTTTTTCTTTTAATTCTATCAGGTTTGGTATTACACATCTCAACTCTATGTTACTGGGCACATATAGGCACAAAGATTCAACTTATTGGTAGATTGAATAATTCATCAATATCCATTTTTTTTTTTTGAGGAATTTTATTTATTTTTTATTTTTTTTAATTTTATAAATTTATTTATTTTAGTTGGGCAATCAATATCCATTTTTAAATTTTATTTACTTGTTTATTTTGGGCTGCCCTGGGTCTCTGTTGCTGTTGTGAGGGCTTTCTCGAGTCCCTGCGGCTCTTCGTTGCAGTTCTTGGGCTT
Organism: Giraffa tippelskirchi; assembly: GCF_054371585.1. NCBI lineage: Eukaryota > Metazoa > Chordata > Mammalia > Artiodactyla > Giraffidae > Giraffa > Giraffa tippelskirchi. Next base: position 116,294,843 of record NC_137287.1, on the reverse strand, counting down.
CCCTTGCTGCGAAGCACAGGCTCCAGGCGCGCAGTCCTCCGCAGGTGTGGCTCCCAGGCTGTCGAGTGCGGACTCAGTAGCTGTGACGCATGGGCTCAGCGGCTCCGCGGCACGGGGCATCTTCCCAGACCAGAGACTGAACCCGTGTCCCGGGCACTGGCAGGTGAATTCCTATCCACCGCACCAGCAGGTAGTCCCAAAATCTTTTTTTGCCTTTTCAATCCTACTGATTATTTTTGCCTTGGAATCCATTTTGCCTGGTGCTAACATCAATGTTTTCCCTTTGCTGGCATTTTCCTTAAATACCTTTCCCATCTCAGTATTTTCAATTTTTCTATATTACCCTGTTTTTGCTGTCTCTTATAAAACATCATGCAGTTTGACTTGAAACTCAATTTAAGAGTCTCTGTCTTTTAATATTGGATTTAATATATTAATATAGTTTATATAATTTAACACATTTATTATGGCTACAGATATATTTGCATATGTTCTACCAGTTTACCATGGATTATCTATTGCATATGCTGTTTTCATGCTTCTCTTTCACCCCTGCTTTTTGGTTAGTTGATAACATTTTATTTGCTCTCAATTAATTTTCCTACTAGTAACTTGGAAAATATATATTCTGTTCCTATTATCTTTATATCTTTGACACACATCGTTAAACGCATTCTTTTTTTAATTATTTGGCCATGCCGGGCCTGAGTTGTGGCATGTGGCATGTGGGATCTAGTTCCCTGACCAGGGATCGAACTCAGACCCCTTGCATTGGAAGCACAGTGTCCTAGCCACTGGACCACCAGGGAAGTCCCATAGCTTAACATCTTCTTAATCAACATCTAGAGTTAATTAATATCTATGTCTTCCAACTAAATAAAATGTGAATCTCCTACCTCTTTCCCAGATTTTGTATATCTCTACCCCATGTTATCATCTTAGCTTTTGATTAATTATTGTAAATAAAGCTATCTATTTAGACTTAAAACTAAATTTTTTTTGGTTTCCTTGCTTACCTGTGCTTCTTATGTCACATGTTTTCTTCCTGGATTCATTTTCTCTTTGTTGAAGTTTACCGTCTACACCAATGAGTTCTCAACCAGAGGCTATACTGCACCCCTTTCCAATGTAGGGGTGTTTTGCATCGTCACAGTGACTAAGGAGGAATGCCACTGACATTTAGTGGATGGCAGTGAAGGACACTAAGGATCCACATCGTGTGGCTCCATCTCACACGATGATCAATTGTTTCACCCCAAATGCCAGCAGGACCCGTGAGAACTGCTGTTCTGTATGGACTCTGAGTTGCAAACAATTTTAGTCCATTTGTGTCTTAAAGTGTCTTTATGATGCCCTCACATTTGCTTGGTAGCTTAGTTGGATAGAGAATTCTAAATTCACAAGTATTTCACCAGAGAACTTTGACGACATCATTCTGGTGTTTTCTTGCTTACAAAGTTGCAAATGAGAAGCCTCATGTCCACTGTATTCTCATTCCAGCCCATTTTTTTCCACTTTCTTTTCATGCTCAGGGTCCTGAAATTCTTGATGAAAGTGAAAGAGGAGAGTGAAAAGGTTGGCTTAAAGCTCAACATTCAGAAAACTAAGATCATGGCATCTGGTCCCATCACTTCATGGGAAATAGATGGGGAAACAGTAGAAACAGTGTCAGACTTTATTTTTGGGGGCTCCAAAATCACTGCAGATGGCGATTGCAGCCATGAAATTAAAAGACGCTTACTCTTTGGAAGGAAAGTTACGACCAACCTAGATAGCATATTTAAAAGCAGAGACATTACTTTGCCAACAAAGTTCCGTCTAGTCAAGGCTATGGTTTTTCTAGTAGTCATGTACGGATGTGAGAGTTGGACAATGAAGAAATCTGAGCGCCGAAGAATTGATGCTTTTGAACTGTAGTGTTGGAGAAGACTCTTGAGAGTCCCTTGGACTGCAAGAAGATCCAGCCAGTCCATCCTAAAGGAGATCAGTCCTGGGTGTTCATTGGAAGGACTGATGTTGAAGCTGAAACTCCAATACTTTGGCCACCTCATGCGAAGAGTTGACTCATTGGAAAAGTCCCTGATGCTGGGAAGGATGAGGGGCAGGAGGAGAAGGGGACGACAGAGGATGAGATGGCTGGATGGCATCAGCGACTCGATGGACATGTGTTTGGGTAGACTCCAGGAGTTGGTGATGGACAGGGAGGCCTGGTGTGCTGCGATTCATGGGGTCACAAAGAGTCAGACACGACTGAGCGACTGAACTGAACTGATGCTTAGATGTAGGTCTTTTGACAGTCTTCCTGTAAATTGCAGGAAGTAATTCCTGTGAGCTGTAGAGGACCTGTAACTAGGTTTTCTCGACATAAGATCACATGTATTTAAATCCTAAGAAAATGCCTTGAATTATTGCCTTGCCTCGGGGATTCTCTCCTTCCTTCGTATTCTGCTTTCATTCTGTAACTCACATTAAGCAGACAGTGAACTTGCATATCTGTCTCTTAACACTTCATTCATAGTTCTCATCTATTTCTTCTTTTGCACTGCATTCTGGGAGAATTCCTTGGCTTGATCTTCTGGTTTACTAACTCTTCAATCCATTCTGGTCTTCAACCTGTCTGTTGAGATGTTTACTTTTTAAAAAGTTATTATTTTTTTTAAAAAAATGAAATATTTTCATTTACAAAACTTTGGGGAGCTTTTAAAAAATTTAATGTGCTAGGCTTTTTCATGTGACCAAGATATTCGTGACACTTACTCTACAGCCTGGTTCTATGTGATCTCTTAACCCAGTTTTATCATTTATTAAACAAGAATAATAATACCTACCACTCGGTTTCATTGTGATGATTAGAGTTAATATAACGTGATGCCTGGCACGTAGTGAGCTAAATACCTGTTGGATGACTACACAGAGCAGAATAATAAATGTAAAATACCTGACACATATATAGTAGGCGCTCTTTAAATGGGAGCATATTATCATTATTATTATTACCGCTATTATTAGTATTCGCTGAGACAGTGACATTCAAGGATTTTACATTCTTGGTTGTTCTCAAGCAAGTGAGAACACCACCACCCCTCCCAGCCCCAGATCCACCACAGGGACAGCTTCATCCCTTTGCCGAGGCACGAACTTGAACTACAAATTGGCAGGCTGGTGAGTGGAAAGTGGGAATCTGTCCAGCATCTGTCTCCCAAAATGGCTTTATGTTTTTATTTAATATATGAAGCCAATTAATCCTCATCACCACCCAAAAGGCAGATGTCATTATCCCCATTTTATAGGATGAGAAACTCCAAGAAATTACAAGCTCTAGTTGCCAGGCAGAAGTTTAGGCATCTCGGGTCAGCAGTCAGACAGATGGAGTTCGTTCTGACTCAAGAAGTGGGTGCTCTGAACCTCAGTTTCTTCTTCTATAACACGGGCCTTACAGGGCCTGTGTCTAAGCTGTTGGAATACCACCCATCCCTCATCCTTCAACGCGAATGCAAAGGCACAGTGGCCACTTCCAGGGATCTGAACCGTTCAGCTGAACTCTCACCACCTCCCACTTCCTCTGTTCCTTCGTTCACCGGAGGCATCACCCTTTGCTGGGAATCAGCTAATTTGTGTGTTTGCATCTGTGCCCACCACTGGAGAGGGGGCAACCGAGAGAAATCTGAGGGCATCTTCGAAATAGGCTGCCCTCTGATAAGGAAGTGATAAGACAAGCCAAAACACGGGCTAGAGACATGCAGAACGTCCTCTGTTCAGCTATCAAGCTATTGCCTCTCAGCTCCAGACCCACCTTTCCATGCTCTGCTTGGTGATGCTGGCGCTGGGATTCTGGAAACGCTCTGCGGCCTTGCCAGCAGCCCCCTTCTAGTCTCTGCTAAGTGGGGAGGGTGTCCTGGCGGGAGCTGCAAGTCTGGAGGGGAAAAAGAACTGCTCTGCCCATGCTCTTTCGTGTGATTCCTGAGAGCATCAGCCCAGCATCCCAGGTTCACCTTGGCCGTGGCCGTTTCTTCCTCTCATCACATGGGGCTTTCCAGGTGGCTCTGGTGGTAAAAAAAAAAAAAAAAAAAATCTGCCCACCATTGCAGGAGACTCAAAAGACAGGGGTTCAATCCCTGGGTTGGGAAGATCATCTGGAGAAGGAAATGGCAACCCACTCCAGTATTCTTGCCTGGAAAATCCCATGGGTAGAGGAGCCTGGCCAGTTACAGCCCATGGGGTCCCAAAGAGTCAGACTAAGCACAGCACACACACCTACATTTCTTCCTGTAACACCAGTTGAATCCAGTTTGCAAGGTTTTTTTAACACTTGCAGAAACCTTTTTTTAAAAAACATATTTTTAGTTAGCGTTAGTCGCTCAGTCGTGTCCAACTCTTTGCGACCCCATGGACTGTAGCCCACCAGGCTCCTCTGTCCCTGGAATTCTCCAGGCAAGAAAACTGGAAAAGGTAGCCATTCCCTTCTCCAGGGGCTCTTCCCAACCCAGGGATGGAACCCGGGTCTCCTGCATTGCAGGTGGATTCTTTACTGTCTAGGCCACCCGGGAAGCCTAATATTATTGTTTTTGCTGTGCTGGGTCTTAGTTGCAACATTCAGGCTCTTTAGTTGCGGCATACCGGATCTAGCTCCCTGACCAGGGTACCTAGGCCCCCTGCATTGGAAGCACGAATCTTAACCACTGAACCACAAGGGAAGTCCAGCCACTGGGGAGTGGCTCCGCCTCAAAGGTCAGTGTCCCACCCTCAAGGTCCCTCTTTTGAGCTCAGACACCAGCACAAGCTGGCCAGGGACCCGTCCTCTGGCTTCTGAAACCACCTCTAGGTTTTAATAATGTCAGTGTCTTTCCTTTGTTCCTTGAGCCTTAGGGGTAATAGACATTTCCTGCTGTCACTGCCTCCCTGAGAACTTAAGAGTTCTTTTGATCCTTTTTTAGATGCCTACTTAACAACTTGATACCTCGTTAACGATTCTTTGTATCAATATATCTCTCTTAAATAACTGGTGTGGTTTCCGACTCCTGATTAGATCATGACCCACACCTCCCCTGGAAGTGGGGGGAGCATCCCCCGGGGTCAAAAGGTGACTGCCAAAATGAAGGCCTAAAACCTCCAAAGGGAGAGCTGCTGCTGCTAAGTCGCTTCAGTCGTGTCCGACTCTGTGCGACCCCATAGACGGCAGCCCACCAGGCTCCCCCGTCCCTGGGATCTCCAGGCAAGAACACTGGAGTGCGTTGCCATTTCCTTCTCCAATGCGTGAAAGTGAAGTCGCTCAGTCGTGTCCGACTCTTAGCGACCCCATGGACTGCAGCCTACCAGGCCCCTCCGTCCATGGGATTTTCCAGGCAAGAGTGCTGGAGAGGGTGAACTTCAAAAGAGGATTAGTCAGCCACTGAAGCCTGGACCAGCGAAAGCCAGCAGCACAAACCCAGCAGGACAGTCTCAGCAGTCACAAGAGGACACACCATTGTCATCTGTAGCCCGGATGACTGTAAAGACCTCCGATGGAGGATCAGACTACCACTCCGTATTGCAACCAGCTGAACTTATTGCTTCCTTGCATGTAGGAGCACTTGGTTGCTCAGCATAGTCTCATGAGCAAAGCAAACAGTTAATCCTACTTAGGTTTTGGGAAAAGTTTGCTTTGGGATTGCGTTGGTTCCAAAAGTGGGAGTAGGGTGATGCCAGCCTTAGAAGCTTGTTCATTTCAGTGAAGCTGCGGCAGGTTGGCTGGTTTTCAAAGCACAGACTGTCACTGGTTGGCTGATTTCAAAGGCAGAATCAGTGAGGTGAGTTGCCCTTGACCTGTTAGACAGGTTGAAGACCAGTTCTGGTGATTATTTATTCCTAGGGCTATAAGAAAAATCAGTCTTTTCCTAGGAGTCTGCAGGCTTTTAATATTCACATCACATTTAGTCCTCCTGCTTCCATCTTTGAACCCTACCAGCCATTCTCAACACAATCTGATCACAGCACCCAAGAGATCTTTTTGCAAAATTCAAATCAGATCTTGTCATTCCCCTGCTTCCAACCCTCTCGTGGATTTCCACTGCACATAGAACAAAACTGAAACTATTTACATCAGAGCTGACAAGACCTGCCCATCTCTTCTTTTTGTTTTATAGTCTAATGACCCAGTTCAAGTTGGGATCTCTCCTGCCTCCAGGACTTCCCACATTGCTGGCCCTTCTGCTAGGAACCCTCTCCCCTTCACCGGGAAAACTCCTATTCACTCATCAAGTCTCAGTATAATCATCACCTCCTCAGAGAGGACCTCCAAGACTGTGCAGTCCTCCTCTTTTCGTTGCTAAAATGTGGGGAAATGAGTGATCAATGCAAAGAAATAGAGGAAAACAATAGAATGGGAAAGACTAGAGATCTCTTCAAGAAAATTAGAGATACCAAGGGAACATTTCATGCAAAGATGGGCACAATGAAGAACAGAAATGGTATGGACCTAACAGAAGCAGAAGATATTAAGAAGAGGTGGTAAGAATACACAGAAGAACAGTACAAAAAAGATCTTCATGACCCAGATAACCATGATGGTGTGATCACTCACCTAGAGCCAGACATCCTGGAATGCGAAGTCAAGTGGACCTTACGAAGTATCACTACGAACAAAGCTAGTGGAGGTGACGGAATTCCAGTTGAACTATTTCAAATCCTAAAAGATAAAGCTGTTAAAGTGCTGCACTCAATGTCAGCAAATTTGGAAAATTCAAGAGTGGCCATAGGACTGGAAAAGGTCAGTTTTCATTCCAATCCCAAAGAAAGGCAATGCCAAAGAATGCTCAAACTACCATACAATTGCACTCATCTCACATGCTAGCAAAGTAATGCTCAAAATTCTCCAAGCCAGGTTTCAACAGTACATGAACTGTGAACTTCCAGATGTTCAAGCTGGATTTAGAAAAGCAGAGGAACAAGAGATCAAATTGCCAACATCCACTGGATCATCGCAAAAGCAAGAGTTCCAGAAAAACATTTACTTCTGCTTTATCGACTATGCCAAAGCCTTTGACTCTGTGGATCACAGCAAACTGGAAAATTCTTCAAGAGTTGGGAATACCAGACCACCTGACCTGCCTCCTGAGAAATCTGTATGCAGGTCAAGAAGCAACACGTTAGAACTGGACATGGAACAATAGACTGGTTCCAAATAGGAAAAGGAGTACATCAGGCTATATATTGTCACCCTGCTTATTTAACTTATATGCAGAGTACATCATGAGAAACGCTGGGCTGGAGGAAACACAAGCTGGAATCAAGATTGCTGGGAGAAATATCAATAACCTCAGATACGCAGATGACACCACCGTTATGGCAGAAAGCGAAGAAGAATAAAGAGCCTCTTGATGAAAGTAAAAGAGGAGAGTGAAAAAGTTGGCTTAAAGCTCACCATTCAGAAAAATAAGATCATGGCATCTGGTTCCATCACTTCATGGCAAATAGATGGGGAAACAGTGGAGACAGTGTCAGAGTTTATTTTCTTTGGCTCCAAAATCAGTGCAGATAGTGACTGCAGCCATGAAATTGAAAGACGCTTGCTCCTTGGAAGAAAAGCTATGATCAACCTAGACAGCATATTAAAAAGCAGAGACATTACTTTGCCAACAAAGGTCTGTTTAGTCAAGGCTATGGTTTTTCCAGTAGTCATGTATGGATGTGAGAGTTGGACTATAAGGAAAGCTGAGCACCAAAGAATTGATGCTTTCAAACTGTGGTGTTGGAGAAGACTCTTGAGAGTCCCTTGGACTGCAAGGAGATCCAACCAGTCTATCCTTAAGGAAATCAGTCCTGAATATTCATTTGAAGGATTGATGTTGAAGCTGAAAAACTCCAATACTTTGGCCACCTGATGCGAAGAACTGACTCATTGGAAAAGATCCTGGTGCTGGGAAAGATAGAAGGCAGGAGGAGAAGGGGATGGCAGAAGATGAGATAGTTGGATGACATCACCAACTCAATGGACATGAGTTTGAGCAAGCTCCGGGAGTTGGTGATGGACAGGGAAGCCTGGCGTCCTGCAGTCCATGGGGTTGCAAAGAGTCAGACATGACTCTTTGAGCAACTGAACTGAACCTAATCATTCTCCTAGAACATTTATCCCTGTTTATAATGTTTTTTAATTAATTAATTAATTTAGTTAGTTGCTTGTTTGTTTGCTATCTCCACCGCAGGACTGTGAATGCTCTGAGGGCAGGGACCACGTTAGTCTTGCTCACTCTATATAACCCGTGAACGGCATATACTGAGCACTTGACAAACATTTGTGTAAGGAACAGATAAACTCTACAATAAACAGGAGCCCCTCCAGCTGGGCTCCCCTAGGCAAACCCCTAAGGCCAGGTTCTCTGGCAAGGGTGGATTTTGCTTTGTTTTTTAAGTTTGTTGGCCATGCCAGGAGGCATACAGGCTACTGGATGCTGTAGCTCCCCAACCAGGGATCAGAGATTGAACCCATGACCCTTGCAGTAGAAGCACAGTCTTAACCACTGGATCGCCAGGGAAGTCGTGAGAATGGGTCTTCACTTCTATCATGGCCACTCCAGCTTCTCAACAACCAAGGAGCTGCTCCAGACAAACCAAGCCAGTTCAGGAACACTCATGGAGGTGTTTCCAGGAGCAAAAGAAGCATCAGCCAATAAAGGAACCCATGCCACACACCCAAGCTCTGATCTCCTGGGCTGGGCTCACACTTAAAGTGATGAAGGCAAGGGATGGTGAGACAAAGGGGCCCTGGGTCAACAAGGCTACCTCCCTCTCCTCGCACACCTAACAGACACACACACACACAACATCTGTCTAGCCATGAATAACAACCCTCATCGACTGAATGCCTACTCAGAGCTACAAGCAGGACCTTTACTTGGTTTCACCTCATATAACTCCCTCATCAGCCCCATGAGTCAATTTCCACTCTTATCCCTATTTTAGAGATGAGGATAATACATTTCAGAGAGGTCGAGCAACCAGCCTGAGGACTCACAGTAAAGATGGCATCACTCAGCCTGGGTAGCCATAGCAACCATTAAAGTAGTAAAATTCCCCCACATTAGTTGATAAATAGTAGATGCCTCAAACCCCTCAGCGTTTCCTCTACAGCCCAGCCTCCCTGTCTCACTCCACCTCTGACCCCTCCACTTCTGACCCCTCCACCTCCCACAGTCCAGTAACTAAAGGGTTTAAAGCAGCGTTGGCCATATGGGAAGGGGGGAGGGACAGAGCTCCTAGGAATCTTCTCCAGGAGCTGTCGGTTCTGGTCTGTCAGTCTTCATGCCTCACTGGTTGTTAAATATTTCACATTATTATTTAGGATTCTCTGCTTCTCTTGTAACTAAAATCTTCCTGGAGGAGAAGTGGATCCACCGGGCCAAGCTTAGCCCTGGCCAGGGGCTTATCTCCGGTTCAGAGGGATGCAGTGGGTTGTAAGACCAGTCCTCAGGAGAAACCTGCAACCTCCCCCGCCCCCGCTCGGGTCCAGAAAGCAGCAAATCCTAGCAGGCTCACCATCTTCCAAGAAATTGTTGAGCCATTACTGTGTGTCTGCCCTCAGTGAAGCTGTTTACAGGGGACTTGCCAGGGGGTGCTCGGGGCACAAAGAATGGCCACGTAGTGGTTTCCAGAACAGGGACACCAAGGCTGAGAGTCCGCTTGTTCAAGCCCCAGATTCGCCACTTAATAGCTATACAGCAAATGACTTAACCTCTCTGTGCTTCAGTTTCCTCTTGTGAAAAGTGGGGACAATAATAATCAGAATTCTGACTTCAGCAGGTTGGGGTGGAGGTTCAGTTAGATACAGTATGTAAAAGTCCCTAGGAGTAAATAAAATTAATGTAGCTTCCCTGGTGGCTCAGGCAGTAAAGAATCCGCCTGCAATGTGGGAGATCTGGGTTCCATCCGTGGGTCGGGAAGATCCCCTGGAGGAGGGCATGGCAACCCACTCCAGTATTCTTGCCTGGAGAATCCTGTGGGCAGAGGAACCTGTCGGGCTACAGTCCATGGGGTTGCAAAGAGTCGGAACGACAGCACAGCCCCAAATCTTTAAAACAGTGCCTATCCCTACCCTAATGTCACCCTGGTAAGTGGTAACTATCATTTTTATCTACTAGATGTGCTGGTCATTTTGCAAATCTCACTGAACATGTTCCCCTGATGCCCTCCTGCCCCCCCCACCCCCCCACACCCCCACACCCCCCCCCACACCCCCACACCCCCCCCACACACACACCCCCACACCCCCCCCACACACACACCCACACACACACACCCAGAGAGGTAGATGTTGGTAGATGATTTCCTGGGCCAGCAGAGGGCGCCAGTCTCACACAAGCGGCTGGAGTCGGTCCCTGCCGGGGCTGACAGCTGACGGCTCACCAGGGTCTTCACCTCCCACCCCTGGCTCCGCTTCCACTCACACAAATACAAGATAAGCCCCAGTTCCTGGAAGAGCGATCTTCGCAAATGAAGTTATCGTGAGTTATGTGAACCCCCAACCTTCAAGAGCTGAGGCTAGACTGGCTGTCTGCCTCCTGCCCTTTGCTTCCCACTTAAAAACCAAGTCATCATGAATTTTCTTAATGATGCTTTATTCGCCTGTTTTAGTCATTTTTCTCCTCTTTCTGAGGCAGAGAGTTGTCTTAAGGGAGATGGTACAATATTGCAGAAGAGATCCAGGCCTTGAAATTCGACTTGTATTTGAATACTGGCTTCACCACTCCACCAATTAACCCCAGACAAATGTCTAAACCTCTCTGTGCCTCAGTTTCTTCATTTATCTAATAAAGGTAATGAGTCTGTACCTCATGGGAATGTGAGGATCAAGTGAGATAAATCATGTAAAGACCTTGGCATGAAGTCTCTTTTCCATCCAGGCATAACAAGTGTTTGACAAAGAGTGAAATGCCCAGGTGTTTTCAGTGGTGAGAATAAAGGGAAGGTCATGTACTTTGAAGTCAGACTGACTTGGGTACCAAACAAGCTGTGCGGCAAGTTTCTTTGCATCTCTAAACCTCAGTCTTCCTCATCTGTAAAATGGGCACCCTAGTGCTTCATAGAAAGTTGGCCATTTTAAATGAGATCATGTGCATAACAGCCCCCAACATAAGCCTTGGCACATAGTAGACCCATAATAAATATGAATTCTATTTCTTTTAGCAGATACATGTTGGTTTTGATTATGAGCCGCCATGTGAGAAACCCTTCTGATATGGTGTCAGGAATCATATTTCAACAATGATTGTTGTGAGAAGGAACATGCTTAACTTCTGAGTGTTTAAGAAGATTCAAACATAGCATGAGTCAAGTTCATAGAGACCAGTTAACCATGATTTGTTTTTGTTTATTCGATGATGCAATACGTAAGATATTGACCGTGTATTATGTACTAGACATGTTCTAGGTGGGCTTCCCAGGTGGCGCTAGTGATAAAGAACTCATCTGCCAATGTAGGAGACATAAGAGATGTGGGTTCGATCCCTGGGTTGGGAAGATTCCCTGGAGAAAGGCACAGCAACCCACTCCAATATTCTTGCCTGGAGAATCCCGTGGACAGAAGAGGCTGGCCAGCTACAGACCATAGGGTCGACTGAGCGACTTAGCATCCACACACATGCTCTAGGTCCTGGGGAGACAGCCAGGAACGAGATTGTCAGTATCCCTGCTATCATGGAGTCTACAACCAAACTGAAAGTCATAAAACAAAACAGCAATATGACATCAAGTGCTATAAAAGAGATTGGAGCAGGATAAGGAAATATAGTGGGGTTGGAGGAGCTGGATTACAGATGATAGTGTGGTCAAGGAAGATTTGCCTGAGGAGGTATTAGAGTATGACCTCAATAAAGTAAAAAAGTAAGCCATGTGATGATGGGGGAAGAGCATTCCAGGAGAGGGAACAGCAAGTGCAAAGGCAGAGAGGTAGGAAAAAACTATGATCAAGGAATGGGAAATTTAGACCTGTGAGACTCAAGTAGAGTGAGCTAGGAGGAGAGTGGAAAGAAATCAAATGCCAGATCATCTGAGGTCTTGAAGATGATGGTGAAGATTTTGTCTAAACACCCCCAGCACTCTAGAGGTGGACCACAGTATGGCATAGGTGGATGCTGATGGGAATAACCAAAGCGTTGGTCTGCAAGGGAGAGGAGAGAACTACAGAAGTAACATTTCTGAGTCGGTGAGAGGAGATGAAACACACCCGCACCTCCAGGGTCGCCCTTACGGAGGATCCGAGAAGGATGCAGAGCATGCAGGCTCTGATGCAGGTGGGTGGATGGATTTTCAGGGAGAGATGAGGTTGTTTTCTTGTTGTTGTTTCTTTTCCTTTCTTTTTCTCTTGTGTCAGAGAGATAAGGTCATCAGTTAAGAATAAGGAACTGTCTCCTCTGGAGGGCTGATGTGAGGGTCTGTGTCTTTCTCTGGCCCCAGTCCATTGTTGGGCACAGGTGTGACATATGGTGATTTAGGTTGAAGGCAAACACAAGGGCATGATTATAGTGAAGACCAGGGGTAAGGCTGTGAGCTGGGTAAGGAGGAAAGTGAGGCCCCAAAGGGGATGACAGACTACACAAATGTGGGCAAAGGATTAGAGAACTGGGAGAAGTATTTCCAGATGCTCCAGTTTCAGATGTGACTTTAGAGGAACTAAAAGAATACAGTGAATACTTACTGAGGGCTTACTATAATTTTGAAGACTACATACAACTTAATGAGCACTTATTATGTGCCTGCTGTTGCTGGCACTCAGTCGTGTCTGACTCTTTGCAACCCCATGGACTCTATGTAGCCCGCCACGTTCCTCTGCCCACTGGATTCTCCAGGCAAGAATACTGGAGTGGGTTACCATTTCCTTCTTCATATTATGTGCCTGGCACCCTGCTAAGTGTTGGACATTTACTGTATTTCATTGAATTCTCATGACAATCCACCGAGATCAATACTGTTATTATCCCCATTGTACAGATGAGGAGACTGAGCCTCAGAAAGATCTAGTAACGTACCCAAGAACAGACAGCTTGGCCTCTATGGTTAGGCCATTCAAGATGGCTGCTCTCTTGCTCTCTGTACATCCCCCGCTCAACCTGGCCCGCTTCACTCATATGAATATTCAATTCTCTTAATTATAGGGCTTAATTAGACCCTAGTAACTAATGCTCCCACCTAGCACCAATTCCCCCTATAAACGGTTGCCTCCTCCTCCACCTAAGTAGTGAAGACTGCTACCATGCCCACCATCTGCCACACACAATAAGGTGTCGCTCCAGGACCGTTTGTGTAAAAGTTGTTGTTGTTTAGTTGCTAAGTCATGTCTGACTCTTTTGAGACCTCATGGACCATAGCCTGCCAGGCTCCTCTTGTCCCAGGCAAGAATACTGGAGTGGGTTGCCGTTTCCTTCTCCAGGAGATCTTTCAGGCCCAGGGATCAAACCCAAGTCTCCTGCTTGGCAGGTGGATTCTTTACCACTGAGCCACCAGGGAAGCCCTTGTGTAAGAGACAATAAACCATTGATGTCTCTGTCTCTGGGCTCTTTCTTTGGTCTTACAGGTCTGTGAGGTGCAGGCCAGCAGTTACAAAGGGCTCTTGTATAATTACAAGGCCCAGGGATCATAACTATCCTGCCGTATTTGCTGCCAGACATTGTGTTGGGTTCGTATAATGATGACATTCAGCTCCAGGTACTTCTCCTAGTTGACTTCAGCCTGAAAACAGGGCACCTGGTCTGAAATGCCGGGGTCTCAGCTGGGAGTGGAGGGGGAGGGATCTGGAGAATTCTTGCCTTGTGTAGTAGCCGTGGTGGAGCAGTCAATCAGGGTGCCTGCCTTCCTCAGCTCAGGGATGTTTCCTTAGCTGGGCATGTAACCTGAGCCCAGCCAGCTAGACTCTTGCTCCAGGGACCTTGACTCTGATCAAAGAAAGATCTGATCAAGAAAGGGGAGATGAGGGTGGAATGAATTCATTTTGGCTACCTAAATACCCAAAGCATCTCCAAGCTCTGTCTTTTTCTAAGCCTAGTCCTCCGGCTTCCTGTCACCTCTGTGAATTGCCGCTAGCCTGCCAAGAAACTCCTTTTCTGCTAAAGTTAGCCAGAGTTGGTTCCTGAGACTTGCAATTAAAGAACCTGTGCTCGGGGGTGGGAGGGTGAGGAGACGAAGTATTGTAAAGCTAAAGGGAATGACTCATTCCTTGGCTAAAAGTATACTGAACAGGGCTAAGACTAGGTTGAGGCAAGTGAGATACCCGGGGCACAAAATTTAAGGAAGCTTTCACTCTCAGGGTTGTGTGAGTACAGGGCTGTTTCTAGCAAACAGATACGTACCCTCCCACCTCAAAAACGTCAATGGCTTAAAGAACGAAGATTAATTCTCTTTCACATAAGAACATAAGGTGACCTAGAATTATTCCAGGTCTGCACGTAACTTTGTCTCCATGTGATCTATTCAAGGACCCCAGAACTTTCTATGTGGTGGTCCTTTCATCCCCCAGCATGTTATAATCATCACAAGGTCAAGACTGGACCCAGCTAGACAGAGAAGAAAGAGCAGGGAGGAGCCAGGCCCATTGACTACAGGCCTTCCCTGAAGTTTCATACATCACTTCCACCGGTAAAAACTTAGTTCCCCAGTCTTTTTTTGTTTTGTTTTTTAAAATTTATTTGGCCGCACCCGGTCATAGTTGAGTGGCATGTGGGATCTAGTTCCCTGACCAGAGATTAACCCTGGGCCCCCTGCATTGGAAGCAGGGAGTCTTAACCACTGGGCCACCTGGGAAGTCCCTACTCAGTCATTCTTAACTGTAAGTGAGGCTGGGAAGGGAGGCTTAGCTAGGTAGCCCTGTTACTGTGAAAGGCTAAGAGAAGGGGTTTTGGCAGACAACCAGCTAGCTGCTGCTGCTGCTGCTGCTAAGTCGCTTCAGTCGTGTCCGACTCTGTGCGACCCCATAGACGGCAGCCCACCAGGCTCCCCTGTCCCTGGGATTCTCCAGGCAAGAATACTGGAGTGGGTTGCCATTTCCTTCTCCAATGCATGAAAGGGAAAAGTGAAAGTGAAGTCGCTCAGTCGTGTCCGACTCTTAGCGACCCCATGGACTGTAGCCTACCAGGCTCCTCCATCCATGGGATTTTCCAGGCAAGAGTACTGGAGTGGGGTGCCATTGCCTTCTCCGCAACCAGCTAGCAGACTCCACCAAAGTCATTGCCCACATGGAGTCTATTTCTCAGCAGAGTCTATTCTCAGTAACAAAGGCTACTAGGGAAACAGACTTACAGACTTAGGGAACAAACTTACGGTTACCAGGGGGGGAGAGTGAGAGGGGGTGGTTAGGGAGTTTGGGATGGACATGTCCACACTGATATATTTAAATTTCATAACCAACAAGGACCTAAGGTATAGCACAGGGAACTCTGCTCAATGTTATGTAACAATCTAAATGGGAAAATAATTTGAAAAAGAATAGACATCGATACTCATTTGTATAACTGATCACTTTGATGTACACCTGAAACTAACATGACATTTTTAATTATCTATATTCCAATATAAAATTAAAAGTTTTTAAAAAGTGATAAAAATAAAAAACTGCTTGGTGTGAGCCCCTTCGGGGCTCAAGGAGGGAGAGGTGTTTCTGGGCTACAGTAAATGAATAAGGCAGGAAGAGGTGGGAGAATGTTCCTGAAGAAGGGAACTGCAGGAGTTATTACCGCTGGAGGCTGGGGAGGGAAAGTGAACTTGGCCTGTCAGCTTGCAATGGGGCAGGAAAAAGGTCTGCTAGACCAAAGAGATCCAACCAGTCAGTCCTAAAGGAAATCAGCCCTGAATAGTCATTGGAAGGACTGATGCTGAAGCTCCAATGCTTTGGCCACCTGATGCGAAGAACTGACTCACTGGGAAAAACCCTGATGCTGGGAAAGATTGAAGGCGGGAGGAGAAGGGGACCACGGAGGATAAGACGGCTGGATGGCATCACCGACTCAATGGACATGAGTTTGAGCAAACTCTGGGAGTTGGTGATGGACAGGGAAGCTGGTGTGCTGCAGTCAATGGGGTCGCAAAGAGTCAGACACGACTGAGTGACTGAACTGAACTGAGACCAAGGTGAAATTCTCATGTATTCCTCCAACCAGTTCTGTAGACAGAAGATGAAATTGGGAATGAGGAAGGCTGGACTTGAGTTCTAGTTCCTGAGTTGACCTCAGATATAATCCTTAACTTTGCTAAACCTTCGGTTTCTCTTATGTAAAATGAGGATGATGATAACGTCGTCAACAATAATTCATTAATAATTAAAAAGAACAACCTGAAAAATAAGTCTTCTGTGAAGATCCCACAAAACAATGGTCTACTAAAGGCTTTGGTAGGCAAGGGGTGGGCAAAGTACAGCCATAGATCAACACGTCTATTTGGTAAATAAAGTTGCATTGGAACACAGCCACCCTCACTGGTTTACATATTGTCTGTGGCTGCTTTCACAGTACAGTAGCACAGTTGAATAGTTTTGACAGAGGCTGTATAGCCAAAAGCATTTACTATCTGGATATTTATGGAAAGTTTGCTGATGACTTCTGCAAGGGGTGTAGCGACATTAGCTATTACTAAGCCACAACCTTCATGAGCATCATTGTATTCACCAGTAAAAGCAGACTAATAAAAGTCATCTTCAATTCCAAGATGTTTTGAGGATCAAATCAAACAACATATGTAAAACTGCTTTTCAGATGCTTTGCAGACTGTAAAGTGCTATATAAATGGGAGTCCTTATTTAGTCTCTTTGCTGAGTATCAGTTTTATTATTTTGCCTCTTCCTTGAGCACCTGTAAAAGGGACAACAAAATACCCACCCCTCAGGGGGTTGTAAGGATCTGTGAGACAAAACGGTTAAAGCATTGACTTTAGAATTAATCAGGCACAGGCCGGAGTCTTGCTCTGCCCATCACTAGCTGCATGGTCAGGGGACCCATTTAATACCCACATCGGAGTTGCTGTGCGTGTAAGAGGGAGGCGGCACGAGTGAGGCCCTGGCGCAGGGCCCGGCTCAGATCTGCAGGTGCAGTGACAAATACCACATCCCACGGGTCCTTACCAGCAGTACGGCTGAGCTGTACCCCTCTGCCTCTGCTCCGCGCCCACGGTCAGCCCTGGGTGCGGGTATAATTAGCTCCAGCTCGGTGGTGAGCAGCCGCGGCTGCTCATAGCCTCTGACACGACTGTCACCTCCCACTCAGTTCTCCAAACCACAGTTATCCCACTGCTGAGTGCGTTCCATGCCTGCTGGGCACCCGGCCGAGTGCCATCAGAGGACATCTGAGCCCTCAAAACCTCTGATTTATTACCAGGCACCCAGGCTGTGCCAAAAGAAAAGTTTCGGGGAGCAGGGGAATGTGGAGAGGAAATGCTGCCTCTTGCATTTGCGGGGTGGGGGGGACGGAATCCCATTTCTCCAAAATACATAGCCCGAGGCTGGAGAGACAGCCTGCGCCTTTAAGAGGCCTCCGCCAGCCGGGCGGGGACCTGCGGCTCCCTCTTCCCCGCCCCGGCAGTTAGGCCCGCCCTGTTTTGAGTGACAGGCAACCTGCCCAATTGAAGAAAGAGAGTTCAGCATGACGGCGAAACGGAGCAATAGGAGCCCGGGTCGGCGTGCGCGGGGCGGGGTCCCGAGAGGGCTGGGCAGGCGGGAGGCTAGCGGAGCGGCGGCTGGGGGACCTCGGCGCGGGAGCTGGGCCTCGGTCGGCGCCGTGGTGAGTGTGGGGCGCTCCTGGGGCCCAGGAGCATCGGGCAGCGGAGCGGGGCCTGGCCCGAGAGCCGGAGGGCAGAGGGGCCGGGCCGGGGAGCAGGCGGAGGGCTGCGGCCTGCTTCTGCCCAGGGGCCTGAGGGCTGGAGAGGGCGGGCCTGGGCCGCCCCTTGCTGGCTCGACGAGCCCCGAAAGGGTCAGCAGGCCCCAGATGGGCCCGGAGGGCACCGGGTCCGCAAGCCGGAAGGGCCGGCTGGTGGGGAAGAGGGCGGACCAGGCCTTGAGGAGCGACAGCTAGGCCGGGTAGGGGACGCGGGGCCGGGAAGGAGGAGGGTGGGAGGATGGAACTCGGGGACGAGAAGAGATGCTGGGGGCGGGGAGGGGGGGACCGGAGGGGGAGCGGCTGGCTGAGGACTCGATCGGAGCCCGGGAGTGTGTGGGGCTGGGTGGCACCCGTCGGAAGCCTGGGAGTCTCCCTTGACATCGCCGCCCTCTCCTGCACAAACAGACCCTGCTCTTCACCCCGCCCCGGCTACCGGGCCGGCCCTGTAGTCCTCCAAACCGTTTATTTACTTGCATCTGTGCCGCTTCCCCCTCAGTGCAGACCTTTTTCGCCTCTCACCTGGACTGATGCAGTGTTCTAACCCATCTGCCCACACAGGCGCTGGGGCCTCTGTCCAGTGGGCCTCGCACCGTGGCCCGAGGGATCTTCAAAATTCCGTCCAGATCCGTTCGCTGGCTTACTTTGTAACTGGCCGGCTTCCACCTCTTTGCAGGACCACCCTCAGATCCTCACCCAAGCTCTAGAGATGGGATGCCACCCACCTCTCCTCCCTACTCTCGGTCTACTAACCCTTCTTGCTCAATACTCGTCACACTGGCGTTTTCTTGTTCCTTCTACATACCGAGTCCTGGGCCAGATCAGGGTCTGCACCCTTAACCTTCCTTCCTACTCCCCAGGAAGTACCTTCCCCTCCTGCCTTCTTCCAGTCAAGTCCTCTTTATCGTGCAAATCTCCACTCAAGTATCAGTTCCTCTAGAGGCATCCCTGGTCCCCGACTCCCCCAGCAAGTGAATTCCCCACTTTCGTCACCCTCTGTACTTCTTCACACCACTGGAACAGCAGCAGTTTGACATATATTATGAACGTATTCATGTCTGTCTACCCACCCCCGTAATAAGGTCCACAAGGGAAAAGAAAGGGTCCGCCCTTGCTCCTTGTATTTCCTGCATCTTGCCCAGGGCCAGGCACTGTGAATATATACTAAACATATAAATGGAGGACTTGGCCTTGGCCAGAGGAACAGGGTGTGAGTCGTGTCTCTGATGCCCTCCACAAACTGTGCCAGGCTCTGTGCTCAAGCATGGCTGTCCAGTGGAAATATAATGCAATATTTGTGGTTAAAAAAATTTTAATAGCCATATTAAAAAAGCAAATGACTTCCGTGGTGATTCAGTGGCTGAGGTTCTGCACTCCCAGTGTCGGGGGGGGGGCCTGGGTTGGATCCCAGGGAATTGGTCAGGGAATTAGAGATCCTGCCTGCTGCATCTAAGTCCCAGAGCAGCCAAAAAAAAAAAAGAAAAAAGGAAAAAAGTGAAATTACTTCTTGTCATTTGAACCTAGTAGATTCTCAAATAATATTCTTTTGACATATAATCAATAGAAAAACATTGCTAGTGAGGTATTAACATTTTTGTGTGTTATTAAGCCTGTGAAAGGCTTCCCCGGTGGCTCACTGGTAAAGAATGCACCAGCTAATGCAGGAGACAGGAGTTGTATCCTTGGGTCAGCAGGATCCCCTGGGGAAGGAAATGGCAACTGCTCCGGTATTCTTCCTGGGAAATCCCATGGACAGCAGAGCCTGGTAGGCTACAGTCCATGGAGTCGCAAAATAATTGGATATAACTTAGAGACTAAACAACAACAATAAGCCTTTGAAATCTGATGTGTGTTTTATACCTAGGGCCCATCTCAGCTTGTGATAACCACAAATCAGCTGCTCAATAGCCACTCGTAGGGGTGTGCAGTGCTAGAAGCTTTATATACCTGTGGCATTTAATCGCCTTAAACTGTTTGAGGTAATTATTACATGCATTTCACTAATAAACATAATGAAGCTCCTGGAAGTCATGTTGCCTGCCAGCAATCATCCTAAAGTTTGTGAGCGGAGGAAGCAAGATGGGGCCCAGGACCCCAATCTATTCTTCTGTAGTTTGGTCCTTCTATATCCTGTGCCACCTCCAGGAGGTGCCAGGGGAGTTTGGGGGTGCCGGAAGTGGGGGCTAAACTTCTTCCCCCAAAAAATGGCACCTGTGGGTCTATACTTATTCTGCCTTGTCCATGCAGAGTCAGTGTGTCTGGGTGCAGCAGTACCACCTATGTAGGTGGCTCAGGAACAAGTAGGTTTGATGCAGTTGGAAAAACCTGCAAAACCAGTGCTTCTGGGTCCAGTCACCACAGCTCAGCACCTACACCAACTCAGCCTGGCCCTTGGGTCGAAAAATGTACCCAGCCCACAGCATCTTGTACAAGGCGCCAATTAACAGTCCGGCTGTTCAGTTCAACAGCTGCTCGCTGAGTGAGGTCCCCATCACTGTGAGACCAGCATGTGGGGTAACTGGGGAGTGTGGGTCACAGCCCTTATCTTTAGGATGCCAGCTGGGTACGCGGAAAGACAAGGCCAGATCACGGAATGATTAGATGAGCGGCCGGATACTGTGCAGTGTAATGGAGGACCAGAAACTGGTGCGCAGAGGCTGCAGCGGCTGCATAATGTGTTTCAGGTGCTGGGTTTGAATTCCTCTAGGCTGTGGCGGGGGGTCCTTCACAGGTTCCTACAGTTCCCACGTAGATGCCACCTGGCTTAAGCAGCCAGAATTTATAAACCCATTAGACACACTAGTTTTAACTGAGCCAGTAGAAAAGTTTGTTGAGCACCTGCTTTGTGCTAGGCATTGTATTGGCCACTGCTCTGGAACTCTGAAGCTCTCCAAGGTTCTTCTGCTAGGAAAGGAATATTAAGTATTATATATCACATAATCATTATACTGTATTATATAATTGTTACAACATTTATTATCTGATTATTATATTTATTGTCATTATTATATTTTCCCTCCCTGATTGCCTTAACATATGTTCTCTCATTCTGTCATTAGTATGTTAAAGCCCAGCAGGTAGGGCTTTGTCATGCCAGGGAAACACAGTTACTGTGTTTTTGCAACTTCGTCAAGTTCACACTGTTGGAATTCCACTTACTGTGGGTCAGGTACTATGCTTAAATGATTTACATGTATTATCCCGCACCTGTATTCCCAACAACTTTATAGGGTAGGGTTGGTTGGTTCGAATCCCCATTTTACAGATAAATTCTTAGAGCTGGGATCCAAGTCCAAGTCTGTCCCACCCCAGAACGCACACTCCTAACCTCAGTAAGTTACTCTGCTGTGCTAGAAGGTCAAGCCTAGAAGGGACCTCACTTACATCTAGTCCAGCCTCCTCGTGTCCATCAGGACCTAAGGCCCAGAGAGGCTCGGGCTCGTGGCAGAGCTGTCGGCCAGGCCTCCTGTGCTGCAGGGGGAGGACTGACCCAGAAGTGAGGGGCGAGGCCTTCTCTTGTTCCTGACTGGTGGTGGGGCCTTGCCAGCTTCTCTGGACCTCAGTTCCTGTATTTATAAAATGAGAGGCTTGGCCCAGCTTTCCAGCTAGAGCAATGCGGTGTTGCTGGGGTCAGGATTGAAGGAGTCGGGCCCCCAGTCCGGGAGTTCAGTCATCCCCAGGGCTTCTCAGCCCAGCACACCTGCTCCCTACACAGGCTCTGCCTCTCTGCTGCAGCACCACAGTCCCATGAAGGCCGGCAGTACTTCTGATTCATCCTTCTTTTCCACTTCAGTGTCTGTGTCATTTCCGGAAACTGAGGCAAGTGATCTGGAAGCACTGACCCCTTCTGCTGCTGCTGCTGCTAAGTCGCTTCAGTCATGTCCGACTCTGTGCGACCCCATGGACCACAGCCCACCAGGCTCCTCCGTCCATGGGACTTTACAGGCGAGAGGACTGGAGTGGGTTGCCGTTGCCTTCTCCAGTGACTCCTTCTACGTCCACCTCAATGACTCTAGGGATTTGCAGAGCTCTAGGCAACGGCTAGTCCTCTGTCATTAGAGTTTTTGTTTCTCTTTTAAAGGTAGTCAGGTCCAGGGGCATCCTCGAGGGTATTTTTGGCATGCAATTCTGTGGGCACAGCTGTGTGCCAGGCCCTGTGCCTCCAGCTTTAGGGAAAGGTGGGCAGGAGAGTAGATGTGGACTTGATGAGTCCCTGCCCTCAGCTGGCAGCCTGGAGCTGTGGTTCCCGGCCCTGGCCACCCATCACAGTCACCTGCTAGGGGTGGGGAGGTAGGTGTTGCGGCCACCTGGGGTGGGCCTGGACGAGGCACAACCAGAGCAGAGAACCACCGGTCTCGAGTCTGGCTTCTCAGACTGTCACATGCATGCCAACTAGCGGGGGATCTTGTTTGAAGGCAGCTTCTGGTTCAGCGAGTCAGGGCTGGAGTGGGTGATTCTGCGTTATCCTGGGCTCCCTGGCTACGTCGGTGGTGCTGGAGGGCAGGTCACAGTCTGAAGAGCAAGAGAAAAGGCTGCACACGCAGTTGTGAATCAGCTGGATCGTGACCGTGTGTAAAAGATGGGAACGCAAACGAGAGCACAGTTCACTTTGCCTGAAGTCAGAGCACCAGGAAGGCCACACAGAAGAGGGACTGTTGGGTCTCAAAGCTCGAGGAGAAGTTTGGCAGCCAGACCAGATGGAGGCGGTAATGGCTGAGACCGAAGTACGACTTGGAAGCATCTGGCGGTCGGGGGAACAGGGTGGTCCGCTGGGACATACGCCTTAGTATCCACGAGGAGGGTCCATGGTGGGACTGGAAGGAGCCGGGTGCCCTGCTGAGGAGTCTAAGCTCGATTCTGCAGCACGGGGCACTGCAGAAGTTTTCTAAGCCAGAGTCCTGGGTGGCTCTTAGAGCAGGTGTTATGTGAGAAGAAGCCCAGTTACCACACCCTTCCTCACCGCGCGGGTGGCTCTAAGTCAGTGGCTTTTAACTAAGCGTTTGGATGAGTTTGGTGTCCGACAAAAAACCGAGGAGAAACCTCAGCTGCCATTGACGCGATGGTCCTTCTAGGCGTTTCTAGCAGTAATTGGCAGAGCCCGCGCCTGCAAACCCAGCTTCCCTCCCTGTACCCCGAGTCTCGCCGTCACTCGTCACTCGGGGTCTGACCCAAGGGAAGCTGAGTCACTCGTCACTTGAGAAGTTGTCCGAGGGAGAAGCCTCTGCGGAGATCGTGCTGTCGATTAGAAGGAGGGTGTGACCTCTGGTCCCCTTTCTGGTGCGGTGGGTTCTGTCACAGGAAACAGAAACCATCCTCCCTCGTTGCTCTCCCACTGAAGCAAAAGCAGAAGGGAACAAAAAGCGCAGTCAGCCCTGATCCTTAAAGGAATGAGGGGGCGGGGGGAGAGCTGGGGCCTTCTGGCCTTGCTTCTTCAATCTGAATTCCTTACTAATGGCCAGGGACCGGCCTTCACTTCCTTTCTGCTGGGCACTCAGCATCCCGCTCCCAGGAGCGGTGCTCCCCCCTACGCAGGCGGGGTTAACTGATGAAGCTCCGTGGGGCCTTTTGTAACTGTGCTGATTTTATAAGCACACCTTCCAGAAGCCACTTAAAGAAGGCTCACTTGAGACACGGAAGGTCCTGTTTTCCTCTTGTTTTCCCCGGCTTCGCCTTTGAAAACCTGGGCTTTCATTCTCGCGCCTTAGAGTAGAATTGTCTTCCACACAGCGCTGTGCATCTCCTCTTTGGTGATGTTTAGAGTTTCCCCAGTCATCTTTGTGCCTGTAGTACTTGAAAGGGGGCGGGGTGGCGTGGGGTGGAGAATCATTTAATTCAAAGAGGTTGATGATTTCTTTGCCCTCTGGTCCTGGATGTGGACCCAAAGCTCCCTCATCCTGGCTGTTTGCTGTTGAACTCTGTGGGACTGCCGAGCGGGGTAGAGCAAGAGGCTATTTATAACCCTGAGAATTTTGCAATGTTATTGAATTGCTACAACCTAATTTTCACTTCGGAGAAGGCAATGGCAACCCACTACAGTACTCTCGCCTGGAAAATCCCATGGACGGAGGAGCCTAGTAGGCTGCAGTCCATGGGGTCGCTAAGAGTCTGACACGACTGAGCGACTTCACTTTCACTTTTCACTTTCCTGCACTGAAGAAGGAAATGGCAACCCACTCCAGTGTTCTTGCCTGGAGAGTCCCAGGGATGGGGGAGCCTGGTGGGCTGCCGTCTGTGGGGTCACACAGAGTCGGCCACGACTGAAGCGACTTAGCAGCAGCAGCAACAGCAATTTTCACTTCCTTTCTAAAGTGAAAATGAAAAAAGTAAGCAAAGGAGCGCTGAAAGGGTTCCCCGCAAGGAGATCCTTTATCCTCGGGCTGTTTGTTATTGTTGTTGAGTCACAAAGTCAGGTCTGACTCTTTGTGACCCACGGACTGTAGCCCTCCAGGCTCCTCTGTCCACGGGGCTGTTACCTGGAGAATATTACTCTTCTAGTCTCCTGTCGCCTAATGTTTCCAAGGGAGAACAGCAGAGGGATGTTTTCCCTCCGTCTTTTAACTGGAGTCAAATGTGCTAAATCTGATTCTCCAGTGAGACGCATCCTGATGTTAGATGTGAAAACACTGGAAATGCAGCAGAGTTGGAAGGTGCTGGGTCGTGGAGGGAACACACAGCCAGAGCACCCAGTGCCCGCCCGCTTCCGTGTGGCGCCGGCCTTGGCTTGTGGGAGTTGAGGAAGTCGGAGCTGTTGGATTTGAGCAGATAACAGATGCTCACAGTGCCGTGCTAGGTGACGAAGCTGCAGGGCTGGACCTGCCCCCAGGAGGAGAGAGTGAAGAGAGCTGTCTGAATATAAAGCTATAATGGGGTAGCCCAGGAGCCTTCACAGAGGTGTGGACAGAAAGCCGTGAGAACACGGGGTCCCGTCCTATTTCACTTTGCCAAGACTGGTGCAGAGAGGAAATGACATTTGAGCAGGGCTCTGAAGCTTGCATACGAGCTCTCCTGACAGTCCAACGAAGGAAGGAAATGTGCAAAGACACAGAGGAGGAGGAGGAACGTGCCCTGCCTTGTGGAAATAACAAGTAGTCCAGGAAGGTCCGGCTGGACCGTGAGGGCTGAGCCCCATGCAGGAGAGTGGAGGTCACCTTCTTTAGACAGTGGACTCCATTGTCTGTCACCGTGGGGAGCTCTTGTTGGTGCAGCCTCGGCATTCTTCAGCTTCAGGTCCAGCAAGCCCACACCCTCTCCTGGGGACCTGCTGTGGGTACAGTGCCCCCTGCTTTCCTGTGGCTTTCAAACAGCCAGACTGGCTGGGGTCAGATGCTGGCGGTGCTGCTTGCTAGGTGCATGAGACTGAGCACGGAACTTACTTTTTCTGTGCCTCTATTTCTTGTCCGTAAAATGGAGTAACATCACACAGGACCGCTACAGAAGAGAACCAACTGTGAAGTACCAAGGCCCAGTCTTGTTTTTTTTTGGCTGCTCTGGGTCTCCACTGTGGCTTGAGAACGTAGTTGCCCCGAGGCGTGTAGGATCTTAGTTCCCGACCAGGAATCGAACCCACATCCCTTACATTGGAAGTTGAACTCCTAACCACTGGACCACCAGGGAAGGTTCCCCTAAGAGCCGGTCTTGAGATCCAGTCTGATGTGGTTTGTTTGTTTTTTTTGGTGGAGAAGAGATGGGAAGGAGGCATGTGGAAGACCCTTTTCTCATCCCATGTGAACTTCGGTTGCCTCATCTGTCTAATGGGGATGGTATTCAGGGTTGAGGTGAGCATCAGCGGTAGTAACACCACAGACGTATGTGATGAAGTGTACAGAGGCCGTCTGCACATTACTGTTACCCACAGGATGACTGCCATGAAGCCACCATGTAACTGAACTGCTGTAAACAAACTAGACTTGTCTAAGCAGGTTTTGCTCTTCAGTATCTCGGCCAGTGTTCCTTAAGGGCCTGCTCTGTGCCTTCATCCTGTGCATGTCAGGCTGCATCTGCTCATCTCCTTCCTCTGTAAGGCTCGTGGTTTTTGCATCTCCGTATCTTTGGCCTGCCTTGCTCCCCACTCTAAAGCAGACTGGCCTTCTGCTCCAGAGCCCGTCAACACCCATTTCCCTTAGCCTGTGTCTTAAGCTCAAGAGAGCGGATTGGATTAGTCTGCTGAGGGTGGGTGCTCATCTTGGTCCCATAGGCCGTGGTGTGGGTGGAGAGAGTGCCAACACACACGGGCCTCCTGGGCATTTGGGGAAAGGGCAGAATCGCAGAGAACAGGGGCTTCTTACAGTGTCTCTGGAATAGTCCTGGTGGCTGCAAACCCCTGTGCTTTCACATCGATGTGAATTTTTGGAACAATCACTCAGGGCTGACTTTAATAAAGAGATAATCAACACAGGAAATGCCATATGGGGTCAAAGTGAAGTGTGACTGTAAAATACAGTAATGAGCGTTTGCTTTGTTTAGGAATTCCAAAGTATATGATTTGTTTCTTAGCACTACCACTGAAGTAAGGGTGAAGCTTCTTATGCAGAGGACTTTGAAATGGGCAGTCTTCATTTGGAATTTTAAACTCTAGTTTAGAATCTTAGACTTAAAAGACAGATTACATGTGTTTTAGTTCCACAGTCTCTGAGAAGAAAACTGAGACTTGGGTGAAAGGGACACTGCTCATCACCCAGACACTCGGTGACCGAGCTGTGACTAGGTCCCGAGTCCTAACCCAGGCGCTTTCCTCAGCAGGGACAGGCATCCCAGCCACGTGCTCTTCCTCTTGCACCTACATGGCCTACTGATTTTAAAAAGAAGAAGAAACCAGGGGCGTCCCTGGAGGTCCAGTGGTTAAGACTCCGTGCTTCCACTGAAGGTGACGTGGGTTCGATCCCTGGTCCGGGAACTAAGATCCCACATGCCGCACTCTGTGGCCAAAAAGTTAATGAAGAAGAAGAAGAAAAAGAACCTAAACTAAATAACAAATGGTCTTAGAGGCCATGTTACGCATTTCCACATATATGAAGTATTTTATTAATATAAAAGCCAGCAGGACAAATCCATGGTGATAGAAGTCAGAAAGAAGTTGCCTCTTGGAGGGCTGGTGGGTGAGGGCCTGACCAGAAAGAGGTAGGAGGGAAATTTGGGGGGTGTGAAATGTTTAGTGTCTTGTTTGGGGTGGGTGGTTACAGGAAGGGGGGTGTGTGTGTGTGTTTCTGTTTTGTGTATATATATGTATATACACATTTACATATGTATACACACACATACACATAAGCTCTGCATTTTATTATATGTAATTCGTATCTAAATTCAAATGATATGACAAGGATACCCTTAGAAAAGGATAAGGGTGTCCCGGGCATCCAGAGATTCACAGTACAGTGCCTGCTTTGCTCTGTCACTGGAGCAGAGGATCTCCACCAGGACTTGGGCCTGTTTCTTTTCAGAGATTTGTTGTGTGTCTAGGCACACAGAAATCACACATGAGAAGTTCTGCCTGGAGTTGCAGAAGCTGTGAAAGCTCTCAGGGCCATGAGGCCAGCCCACTTCACCTTTAGGCCTGATTTAGTTGCAGCGAGCAGAGATTCAGGCCAGCTCAATGTGGGGTGGGGGCGCAGGGGGCGCGCTGGCCAAAGTCAGCTCCACGTCTGTCCCCTTCACTGCTTTTATGCTGGGTGAACTCGGGTAGCTTAACCCACTGAGCTTCAGTTTTGTCACCTTCAAATGGAGATGTCTTCAAATAATCCTGTTCTGCCTACTTCATAAGGCTGCTGGCAGAACTCAACGAAGTAAGTGATAGCACGTCGAAAACAATCTCTTCTGCACTGCCGTGTTCTGACAGTGCTGGTAATATAAATATACCATATGTGTGTGTGTGTTTTTTTTTTTTTTGGCCGTGCTAGGTCTTTGTTCGCCGGCTTTCTCTAGTCGTGGCGAGCAGAGGCTGCTCCTGTCGTGGAGCCCGAGCTCCTTTTGTGGTGGAGCATGGGTTCTGGGGTTCTGGGGTGCGTGGGCTTCAGTACTTGCAGCTCTCGGGCTTGGTTGCCCGTGGCATGTGGGATATGCCCGGGCCAGGGATCAAACATGTGTCCCCTGCATCCGCAGGCGGATTCTTAACCCCTGGGCTACCAGGGAAGCCCAAGTGCTGGTATTTTTGACAGTCGGCTTCTGAAGCAACCCACCTGGGTCAGGAAAGGGTCAGGAAAGCTTCCCTCTGTCTGAGAAGCGTGTGGGTTGGTAGGGTAAGGGACTTGTACATCCCAAGTCGCTTCAGTTGTGTCTGACTCTTTGCGACTCCAATGAACTGTGCTCCTTTGTGCATGGGATTCTCCAGGCAGGAGTGCTGGAGTAGGTTGCCATGCCCTCCTCCAGGGCATCTTCCCAAACCAGGGATCGAACTCACGTCTCGAAGTCTCCTGCATTGGTAGGTGGGTTCTTTACCAGTAGCGTCACCTGGGAAGTCCAAGGGACTTGCACCCCGTCACCAAAGAGGTTTGTACTTACAAGTACTGTGAGAACTGACATCTGTGCTTGGGCTGAAAAAATGATGGCATCCATGAATACCAGCTTAGCATCAGCTATGCTGCATGTTCCAGGAGAGGCAGGCAGTCTCCATTCAGAAGCAGAAATTGCGAGCGAGTGGTTAAACCTGGAGGATACAGGAAAAAGGTCTTTTTCATGAAGAGTGAGGCCTCTCCTGAAGCTGCAGGCATGGAGTGTAAACACACATTGAAATCATCCATCAGTGGGGCGACTTCCCTCATCGGACCTTGGAGAGAGAACGCTTTAGCTGCTGCCTGGAAGGCACTAAGCTCTCAGTTGCCTAGGAGACTGGTCACATGGGCCCATCTTCCAGACTTGTTCAAAATGATTTATTTTCCTTTATGTTGTAGGGCAGTGGGGGAGTGGGGTCAGAGGTACTTCTGAAGCCTTGTCCTCCAATAGTGGGGCCTTTGTGGGGGTGTCCTCACCTCCCTCCACCTCTCTTTCGGCAGCCCTTGCCCTGGGCAATTGGGATGAAAATGCATTTCCTGTCCCGCTTCTCTTCCCCATTTTCTGAACCCTGTGTCATCCCACACGGGGGAGGCTTGAGGGGGAGGAGTGGCAGCAATAAGCGGGAGGAAGCCCTGCTGACTCTGGGATCTTCCCGGCTGACCGCAGAGCTGGCGGGGCTCCTTTAACCACTCAGCCAGGAACAGCCTGTGTCTGTTCTTACTGGTCTTCGGGCATATGTTTCTCCCTCTCAGGGTCCCAGGACAGGCTTTGCAGTCAATATGTTCATTTACGACAGGGCCCTCCTGGCCCTCCAGCTGAAGCGTCACATTGCAGATCTTGCTGCTGGCTTGTCTGCAGTGGATAGATAGGTTTGTCCCTTTTCTACTAGCCGATCTAATCTAAAGAGACAAAAGGCCCAAGGAAAGGTTGTTGTGTGATCTCGAAAAGCTCAAAGCAAGTAGTCCTATATGTTTCTTTGGACACTACCTTCCGATTTTTCAAAATATGTAACAGAAGTGAAAAATGAAGGCAAACTGACTTTTCCGCTCTTTCTGATTCTTTCTCCCCAGGCAGCTGTGTCTGTGTGTCTGTCTTGGAGAGGCAGGCCCCGCTGGGAACGATGCCACCACCATCAGACATCGTCAAAGTGGCCATTGAGTGGCCAGGTGCTAATGCACAGCTCCTTGAAATTGACCAGGTAAGCTCTGGAAGTGAGGGGTCAGGGAGTGTGGGGCAGGGGGCATCTTTCGAGGTGGGGACCACTGGCATCAGGAGTAGGAGTCAGCCAAGGCCTGTCCCCCACTCTGGAAAGCTGGTCACCATGGCCTGCAAGAGGCTTCCTCTTCGAGAAAAGCTCTCAGAGAAGAAGTCCGTGCTCAGGCGCCAGGCTGAGCCTGGCTGGCAGACCCTCTCATCCGGACACTGGCACTAGCAGGATGTGGCAGCTGGTGAAGGATCTCTCCCCCCATCCCCACCTACCCCTCTCTTTCAGAAACGGCCCCTGGCGTCCATCATCAAGGAAGTTTGTGACGGGTAAGTTGAAATTGCCCTCTGTTTTTTATGGTGACAGGCTAAAGACAGAGGGGCACTGCCAGACCTTGAAAGGAATCCTGCCTGAGAATCTGCAGTTAGGCGGATCCCCAGTCTGGGCTCATGTGGATTGTCGTCCACAACGGAAGGCTTGCTGGTGGGGATGTCCCAAGACCTACTGTCAGTCTGTAGGAGTGCCCCACCTGAGGTCCTGGTGGGGTCTGAGACCTGCGCCGAATTATATGTGCCACCTTTGTGGTGCCAGTCTCTGCAGAAGGCAGAGGAGGTTACTGTTGAATATCTCAACCCAAAGCTTTGTTTTCTCCCTGCTGTACATCACACCGACCACCCAATCCCTTCAGCAGCTCTACGGAAAGTTCTTTATTTGCAGCTTCTAGACAGGCCCCCAGGTATGTATGGCCAAAGAGGCTGTACTGTTTTTCTCTTGCATAGGTGGTCATTGCCAAACCCGGAGTATTACACCCTCCGTTACGCAGATGGCCCCCAGCTCTACATCACCGAACAGGTTAGTACAGGGACTCGCTCTCAGGTGAAGCGCCCGAGGTGGTGATGCCTTTGGCCCTCAGGGAGCTCCCACTTACTGGGGTGAGAGCCGCTCTCTGGGCAGGTCAAGGCGTGTCAGCCCTTACTCTCCTCTAGTGGCTGGAAAATGTGGCTTCTGTTTCCTGAGAGGTACTCAAAAAGCATCTTAGAAATTCATGGCCAAGAAACAAGCAGGAGAAGAGGGCCTGACTAAAGAGTGTCAGTTACAACTCCTTTAAAAATGACAGAAAGTTCTTGTTGATTCAGCAACTTGCCCAATTTTAATATTTTATCTTAGCTGCTCTTTGTTTCTCTTTGCCGCCCAGACTCGCAGCGACATTAAGAATGGGACAATCTTACAGCTGGCTATCTCCCCGGTAGGTATTCTGCTTTCCTTGGGAATTCCTTTATCTGTCAAGTGTACGTGAGTCCCTGCCGTGGGCCGGACTCTGTTATAGAAAGTAAGACTTGGAGGTGAAAATTGCCTGTCTTTGCTCTCACAGCCTAGTTGGGGGTAAACAAATATAGTATAACGCCTCCCTCCAGGATCTGGAGAGAAAGTTGCTTAGGGAGCTGTGAGAACTCAGAAACGAGCCCACCTGACTCAGCCTGAGGAGTCTCAGAAAGCCCTTCCGGAGGAGAGGACCAGGGCTCCGGTGTTGGAGGGTAAGCAAGAATCAGCTGAAGAAAGAGGAAAAGGAAATGTACTCCAAGCCCAGAGATGTGCTTTGTTTAGGGGGGCGGGAGTGCTGGGTGGCCCGGGGGCCTGTGGCGATCAGTCAGAAGCCAGCGGAAGGTTCCTCGGTGGCCTTCTTGTAGGTTGGACTTTACCCAGAAGGGAATGTGGGGGACACTGAAAGATTTTAAGCGGGAAGCAATATTTTATTTAGATTCATATTTTAGAAAGATGACTTTAGTGACAGTATGGAAGATGGCGGAAGGCATCATCAAGAAGCTAATGAGCAGTGTTAATAGCTCATGAAGACAGTGGCCGTGGAGGTGAAAGGGTGGGCAGGAAAAGTGGAGGTGAGCTTGGCAAAGAAGCTGGAAGAGCAAGAGAGTCCACACTGGCCCCCTGATGTCTGCCAGGGCAGCCCTTCCGGGTAGCTGAGGAGGCATCCAGAGGGTAAGAAGGAAGCAGGAGCGTGAAGTGGCTTAGGAGCCGGGGGCAGTGGGGGCATCAGGTTGGAGGGTGGCGTGGTCCACAGTGAGCAGAGAGAAGGAGAACTGAGGACGGAGGAGCTGTCTGTGGATCTGGGAGACCGTCAATGGCCGGTGGCAGCCAGGTGGCAATGCGTCGACTTTCCGAGGTGAGGCCCCTGCGCTCACTGCATTATCAGGAGGCTGAGTTTAAGAGGAAGTAGATAGAGAAGGTACCAGCTCGGGGATACGGAGTTGAAAAGATATACTTTCTTAAAAAGAGGTGAAACATTCGTGTATTTTAAAATCAAAAAGGTTTGACAGAGATCCAGCGAAAGGTCTCCCTGCCACTCTCGTCTCCTCCGCCTAGCTCCCCACCTCCTCCAACCCGTCGGGGTTGTTACCTTCTGTGGCGGTTTTTCTGTGTCCTTGAGAATGTATTCAGATGGAAGAGAGGGAGGTTGCCAGTGCGGGAAAGAGGGGGCGAGCAACGGGGCAGGCAGGACCTTGCTGCCCACAGGACAGGAGGGACCCACTGCCCAGCGAGGGCTTCGCCCTGACTGCTTGGCCGGAGCGGGACCAGTGACATGGGGGTGGCCTAGGCGCCTCTGCAGCTTCTGTGGCAGCTTTTCGTGTGTCCTGTTATGGACACGTAATGGAGGGCATTGCCAGTCCCCTTTCCCTTGGTAACGTGAGAGACTGCTCCGTCCGCACAGTACCAGCAGCTGCTTTTTACTGAATGCCTGGGTTTAGCTGAATCCTTTCACATATGGTATCACTTCATCTCGACAAACCCCATGAGATGAGGACTCTTGAT
The DNA here is from genome assembly GCF_054371585.1 of Giraffa tippelskirchi. Lineage (NCBI taxonomy): Eukaryota > Metazoa > Chordata > Mammalia > Artiodactyla > Giraffidae > Giraffa > Giraffa tippelskirchi. The sequence goes on along the minus strand of NC_137287.1, from coordinate 116,262,506 downwards.
AGCCCCATTTTTCAGACCAGGAAACCGAGACTCAGGTTCAACAACTCGCTAGTTGTCGACCGCTCAGGACAGGTCAGAGCTGCCTCTCGGACCCAGGTCCGGGAGCCTCGGGGCCAGCGTTGGCGGCACCTCCGCCTCCCGCTTCCCTCCCTCAGCTCTTCTCATCCTAAGGACCCCATCTCTGCCCCCAGACGCTCTGGCAGTTTAACGTGACAGCCCGGGACCTGTGTCCTTCACACAAGTGCCCAAGCGTTTTCCGGGCCCCTGTGCAAAGCAGGTGACTTTCCCTGGAGCAGGAACTGTGGGAGGCGGCCACCCAGAAACGCCGTCTCAGGAGGAAAGTGAACATTTGGGGTTGGAAGGTTCTAAGTGTGATGCAGGCCAGTGCTTTTCAAATTGTTCTGTCCTGTAGCCCTTTCTCCTGCGCCCATGTTCTCCACTGTGGCGGTAACGGAGGATTTCTATGTCTCAAGAGCCGTGTGCGGTTGGAAGGGCGAGACATGGGCAGCCTGACTCCTTGACAGCAGGAGAACAGGGGCTCTAGTCACTTGCTTTAGCACTGTAGGAAAAATTAAGACCCCGAGAGCGGGTTTGATCTCCAGACTCTTCCATTCCAACCGAGACCATGAAATTAACACAAAAAAAATAGAGTGATGAAACAGTAAGATGGGAGGCATTGGCTGTAAAGTTAAGAAGTTCAGCAACAGGAAGGACCCGTGAACACGAGAGGAGGGGTCGCAGCCGTGTTTGCAGGAAGGAGGCAGATGCTCCGAGAGGGAAAGGGTCACGTGCTCAGGGGCGGCTCTGGCACCAGCCGTCCTTTTCTAAAAGCTGTCTCGAAATTAACTGCTGCCTGGTATTCGTCAAGTTTCTCCAGGGCTAGCACTTTGAGGAACAACAATAGGGACTTGTGAGAGAAAGTGAAAATATATATATGTATCGGGCTTACCAGTTTCAGATTGAAAAAGAGACCTTAGAGGTCATCAGATTGAATTCTCCACCCAACGCAGGAATCCCTCCGATAGCACTTTTGACAGATGTCATCCAGATTTTCCTTGATTGCTTCCAGTGACCAAGAGCCCAGTACTTCAAGAGACAACCTCTTCCACTGTCTGATGGCTTTAGTTAATAGAGAACTCTTACGAGTACCAAATGGGGAAGGGGTGGGGGAGGGGTAAATCAGGAATCTGGGATTAGCAGGTACAAACTACCTTATATAAAACAGGTAAACAACAAGGTCTGCTGCGTAGCACAGGGAACTAGATCCAGTATCCTGTAATAAACCATAATGGAAAAGAAGATGGAAAAGAATGTATGTATAGGAAACATGTAACACTTCCGCCTGCACTAGAAACTAACACGACATTCTGAATCAACTAAAAGTCAATTTAAAAAAAAGAGAAACTCTCCAATATTGATTGAACCATTATCTGTTGATTCATTGGGAAAAACCCTGATGCTGGGAAAGATTGAAGGCAAAAGGAGAAGGGGATGGCAGAGGATGAGATGGTTTGATAGCATCACTGGATCAATGGACATGAATTTGAGTAAATTCCAAGAGAGAGTGAAGGACAAGGAAGCCTGGCGTGCTGCAGTTCATGGGGTCACAGAGTTGGACACGACTTAGCAACTTAACAACAGCATTAGTCTGTCTCTTTGTGACTTGCCGTAGGTAGTAGACTGTCATCTCCCAGATCTCATACATTCCCTCTGTGGGAATCTTTTTAATACATAAAACAGAGTGATACAGAAAGGATACATTTGGCTACAGATCTGTCTTGACCTACTGGTGATTCCCTGATGGATCCAATAAACATTTATTTAGCAATATTAAGCAGTGTGAAAAACTTTCTGCCTTGGGCTTGAGAGTCCACAGGGGCCCCTGTGAGTTATTCGCAGAGCAGCAACCCACCATGGGGAGCAGATGTCCTGTATCTTGTCCTTGGTCCCTTAGTCCCGGGCCGCACGCCAGCTGATGGAGAGGACCCAGTCCTCCAGCATGGAGACCCGGCTGGACGCCATGAAGGAGCTGGCCAAGCTCTCTGCTGATGTGACCTTTGCCACCGAGTTCATCAACATGGATGGCATCGTTGTGCTGACACGGCTCGTGGAAAGCGGAACCAAGCTCTTATCCCAGTGAGTGTTTCCGAGGTCTCGATAGGGCGCTCTCAGAGATCTACGACACTCCGTGGGGCATCCCAGTCTCTTTTCCACTGAGTCAGATGCACTTATTGAGCTCCGTCTGCACATGGAGCAGCGTGCCAAGCACTGAGGTCCACACAGAGGGGTATAACTTGTTGTGGCCCTAAGTCTCCTAGTCTGGTTGGGGTCTCACAAATTCAGAGATGGGACAAAGCAGCTCTGTGCTAAGTGAGAAGTAAAACTCAAGGCTGAGGCTGTTGGGAAGAGAGAGGTCAGCTTGCAGCTGCAATCATTTCTGGAAAGTAGATGTGACGTGATGGAGGTTAGTGAGCGGGCTGTCCGTTATCAACTAGAATAGATATTGTCTGTCTATTCTTAACCACGTCCCACCTCCCTCCCTCTCCAGTCACCCCCCCCCATACACAAGCTCCTTATACACAGACATGCGTGGCCCTCCTCTGTAATAGCTCTCCCTTGCCCCTTCACTGTCTCCCTGTCACCCTTTTCACAGTGGGTGGGGTTGGGGGGTGCATCCAGAACTTTGTGATGCACCGGAAATGTCTTTGTGATACTCCAGTGCCAAGGTGAACGTGGCGGGAAACTGCCCTGTTGATATCAGCAGTGAATAAACATGTTTAGTTCGTCTTCTAAGCCCATGAAACCTAAGCCAGCAGCAGAGAGGGAGTCAGAAATCTTCTTTCAGCTGATGGATCAGCTACTGAAGTTTCTTAGCCAAACTGAGCAACTCATCTTGGGTATTTGTTTTAAGCCGTGGATCCTCCGGCTGCACAGAAATCCTGAAGCCTGTGGCTGCCATCAGCACTGACCTGGGCATTGCCAGTCTCCCAGGAGTGCAGGGTTAGACTGGCCTCGGTTCCCTCCTCTTTAAAATGGAGGTGATACCCACCTGGCTGTCCTTTCCTGAGGAGGCTTATGGGTCAGAACATGTTTTGTAAACGGAAACTTGATCTGTATGGCCACGACCGAAGGGACTGAGCCCGCACACGCACGTCCGGGTGTGTAGCGGACGCAGTGTATGCCGAACAGAGAAGGGGGAGAAAGCATTGCAGTCCTTCCTCTCCGCCAGCACTCTGCTCAGGTCTCTCCTGCCTTACCACCCTGTCCTCACCACGACCCTGTGAGGTTAGCACTGCGAGAGGAACTCCGCTTTACAGAGAAAGAAACAGAAGTCTGAAAATTTTAGAAATCTAAAATTTGCACAGCCAGTAAGTGGTCGGACAGGAGCTGAAACCACAGACCAAAGTTCACCTTCTTTCTCCTGCGTTCTGCTGCCCCCTGACCTAAAGGCGGACCTGGGACACAAGCTCCCTTGGGCACCCCCACCAGGTGGTGCGGTTTGAGGGGGTGTGGTGGACGGGAGATGGCCGAGGGACTGTTTCCCTGAGATGAGGAAGCCTGGTCGCCCAGCCGCCTTCCCCTTGGTGATACTAGAGATCCGGGGAGGAATCTGCTTCCCGCCTGGCGTAGGCGTCAGCCGGGTGCCGGCCCCAGTGGCATCTGCGGATTTCTTGCATGGTGCTTACGCTGAAACTCTGGCCTGCTGTAGCTCCCTTCACGCCTGTGTTCCCCAGTTCTGAATCTTCGTATTGTTTTGTGTGTGTTTTGCACATGTCTCAGCTACAGTGAGATGCTGGCATTCACCCTGACTGCCTTCTTAGAGCTCATGGACCATGGCATTGTCTCCTGGGACATGGTTTCAATCACCTTTATTAAGCAGGTGAGGCTTCCAACCTTCTGTCTCTCCTCCCTCAGTCACCAGCTGTTCTCTAGGCTCGAGGGGAGATGCAGGCAACACAGCTGCTCCAGGGAGGGTCGGCCTTCTATCTCCAAGGCCAGGTTTTTCATCCTCAGGCTCTGGCCTTCCTGTAGCTCCTGGAAGATGTACCGAGACTTTGTTATACTCACAGGGCCTGCGCTGAGAAGGTGGGACTAGGCTCCCAGAACCCAGTGTGGCCAAAGTGGGATTGGATTGTCAGTGAGACCTGCGGTAGCGCCAACCAGCCCACCAGCCCCGTCCCTAAGTCTCTTGACTGCTTCCTGAGCCCTCCCTCCTCTTGGGATTAAAAAAAAAAAATGTTCATTTCATTTGCCTTATATTCTCTTACATTTACTAGTGTGCCTTCTGTTTACGAATCTGCAGGCGAGCCTATTTGTCAGATGAACTCAGTGTGGGGAGGAGAGACTTCTAGTTTTGTCCTTCTTCTAGAAGAAGAGGCAGTGTCACCTCCAAAATCTGAACTGAAAACCAATAAATGATATCTCAGCTGATCTAGATTGCACCTGTCATTGGCTTGGGACATTGAGAACTTCCTGATGCTGGAGACACTTAGGCACAAGTCCAATGACCGTGTGTCAAGGATATTCTCATGGGGACTGAGCAGAGAGATTAGATTACGAGACTCTGAGGTCCTTTCTGTGTCCCTGAGTCTCTGCGTGTGTACAGGGACAAAGTGTATGTCGGGAACAGCACGTGGCGAGCACACGAGGTCCCAGGATCAGGAAGACCCTCTGCTCCTCACACTCAGCCCTTCCATGCCCAAACCCTTGTTTTTAAAGACAAGGGATTAAGCCCCTCGGTTTAAGGAAACACAGTTGAGTGGGTACTGTCATTTGAAATTGAATTATGCATTATCGATGCCCGGGGACTCCCTGGTACCCTGGCCAATGCAGCAGACACCACTGTCCCCTGGGGGCAACTGTCCAGACGTGGGCAGCACAGCTAAGGGAAGAGTCCTGGGCAGGGGGCGGGCATCTGAAACCTAAGCCTTCAGCCCTCACGGGCTTCGTGACCACCTCGCCCTCTCTGGCTCTAGATCGCGGGGTACGTGAGCCAGCCCCTGGTGGACGTGTCCATCCTGCAGAGGTCCCTGGCCATCCTGGAGAGCATGGTCTTGAACAGTCAGAGCCTGTACCAGAAGGTCGCGGAGGAGATCACTGTGGGGCAGCTCATCTCACACCTGCAGGTGTAAGTACGGCCCCGGCGTGCCTCCCTCCCCGCCCGTCCCCCCCGCCCCCCGCCCTGCTTCTGCCGCACCCGCACCCATATTCCCAGATGCTGGTCCGCTTGTCATTCATCACCTCTTCCCTACTACTCACTGCCGGAACTCCTCCCATAGTTCAGACCTGGTCATGTCACACTCCCGCCTGAAACCCTCTGTAACTCTCTTCACCTCTTAGGATAGCACAAAACTGTTCCCAATCCCTCTCTGTATCACCATGGTGCCAGACAGAATTAGATGCTTTCTCCTCTCTGAGCCCAATAGTCCCTGTTTGTACCTATGAGAGTCATATTTATATGAAATACTGTATTTTTTATTGTCTGTCTCCCGTTTTAAACGTTGAGTTGGGAACAGGGACCAGTTTTGTATCCCTTGTTTTAAGTAGAAGCTCCACTAGTATTTGTTGAATGAACTCTTGCTGAACTAACAGCGTACGGTTGAGGGTAGCAGGAAGTGTCTTGCAGAGCATGAGTCCCAGTTCAGGCTCCACTGCAGACAAGGTCTCTGCCCTCGGCAAGCTACCTCGTCTCTTCTGGCTTCAGTTTCTGCACCTCTGCACTGGGGTGAATCCCTCCCACCTCTCAGGCTTGTGAGGATCAAAGGAGAGAAAAGTTCTAGTGTAGGGACCCACACAGGATAGGTATTCATTCAGGACAGGTTTTTTTGTTGTTGTTGGTCATTGTTTTTTTTGGTTTTGTTTGTTTTTTAAGAAGCTTATCCCATCCTAAGACATTTAACAGATAGTAAACAAAAGCTAAAGACAGATGAACCCTTTGGAGCCTGTTCTCCCCTCCCCGTCCTTTTTTCTTCCCTTCCAACCATTCCACGCAATTTAAGGGGCCTGGACTTTCCAAAAGCAAGGATGGTGATACTGCTGACACCTTCCTACCTCCTGCCCCCTTCCAGCCTGTGGATTGTTGACTGACTACCCCGCTGGTTCCCGGGGAAGCCAGAATTCCCAGACTTGGTTGTTTTTAGCAGCCATTTCTTCACTCAGCTATGCTCTCAGCCCAAACCTTCCCACGAGCCCAGGTGAAAAAAAAGCACAAGGAAATTTGCAAATCTGATTTCTTTCTCCTTGTCACTTCTCTAGGGGATTCTTCAGCCTCTGTTTTCATGCCCCAAAAGCCAAAAAGGTTGATTGAAGTGAGGGGACATGATCAACCCCAGATGGAGAGTTCTGATTCTCCTGACCTCAGAGTTACCTCTGTTTCTTTGTTTCTGAATTGGAATGACCCAGTCATCTCCTTAGGGAGGAGAGAGGAGCTAGGCGTTTCTTAGGGGTCAGTCTGTGAATATTTTCAACCCATTGCTGTCCGCAGAAGTCATATCCACTGCTGCTGAGCTGAGGGACACCCAGTGCCCTCAATTAGACTTCCAAGATGCCCCTGCCTGACCTGGGAGCCCAGCAGCCCCTCTGGAAAGAGCCCCAGAATGCAGCTGTGACACAGCAGGTGGAGAGTTCTCATCAATCTCTGGGAGTATGAGATTCCAGAGAAGAGTGGTAGCTACCGTTTGTTTAAAATAAAATATGTTCACAGTTGAAGACTTCGAAAAAACAGAGAAGCACAATAAGGAAATCATTTGCCCATTATCCCACCTCCGGACATAACCACTACTAACTTTTTTTTTTGCCACCCCACCCCTTGAGGCATGTGAGATCTTAGTTCCCTGACCAGGGATCAAACCCACGCCTCCTGCATTGGAAGTGCAGAGTCTTAACCACTGGACTGTCAGGGAAGTCCCTAACATTAAACTGACTGTCTCACTGGTCTTTTTTTTTTTCTATGCATACTTGAAAAAAGTTGGAATCTTACTATACATACTTTGTGTGCCTTGACTTTTGTTTTTTTAACAGAATAATAGCTCTTGAACATTTCCCATGTCAAAGAACGTTCTAAAAGGGTAGTTCTTAATCTTTTTGCATCCAAGATGCCTTTAAAAAAAATCCAGTAATGGTTATGGACTCTCACCTCCCTGAAAAACTGTCACATAGTCAACTGGATAAATGGAATAATAGCTATGGCGTTTCTAGGGTAACCCTGAGCCCATCTCTAACCCCGAATGAAGAACCTTTATGCTAAAACAATGACTGCTTTTTATATATTTTAATATACATGAACAGAGTTGCTCCTGTGGACATTTGCATTATTTCCTATTCTTCTTTTTAATAGTACTTTGGTGAAACACTTTGTCCATAACTCGCACACAGCTCTCTGATGGCTGTCTTTGGATAAATTCCTCCTAGTTGAATTGCTGGGTCAGGGGCTCTGCCCTGTTTTAAGGCTTTTGATCCTTGGCCTCCGATTATTGTATGACAGTCTGCGAGTGATTGTTGTAAACCATCTCTTGCTGGTCAGTCTGCTAATCTCCCTCTGCCTTTTTTCTCCATTGACACAGCTCCAACCAGGAGATTCAGACCTACGCCATTGCACTGATTAACGCACTTTTTCTGAAGGCCCCTGAGGACAAGCGACAGGTCTGTGGCAGCCTTTTCAAGCTTTTCATCTGGGCTTTTGCAAGAGAAGACTTCTCACCCAGCCAGCCAGGGACTCTTGGGAGAGTCCTTCGTCCTGTCCCTCTGTAGCCAGAGCCCATCAGAGTGGCTTTGCTAATAAGGAAGACCCCGGGAAGACCAAGAGGGGAAACCATCCGGGTCCTAGGTCAGGGCAGGGACCTGCAGACTATTTCCCCTCAAGGCCGAATAAATATTTTTCCTTGATGGGCCTTGTGGTCTACGTGGCAGCTCTTTAGCCTTCCCGCTATAGCCAAAGGCAGCCTCAGACAGTAGACAGCAGGTGGGTGTGGTGACTGTCTTTCCGTAAGACCGTGACATCTCGTTTGGCCTTAGTGTGGCTACCCCTGGGTTAGAGGATCAAGAAGCAGGGAGAGGAGACTCTCCAGGCAGCCCTGCCGGGTCCGAGGAGACAGAAACAGACGCCATCCTTGCTGAAGGAAGCAGCAGTGGAGAGATTTAGCTCGAAGTTTCATGTATAAAGATCCTCTCATCCAGGTTCTGAACTTTTCCCTGTTAGTTAGCTGTGACATGATGCAAATTGCTCTACTTCCCTGAGCCCCGGTTTCCTCACCTATAACATGGGAGCAGCATCTGCCCCATTCATTCATAAGGATGTCATGAGAAAAAGGCAGACCCCTGTTTTCCTAGAGAGGAGACTAGGGATGAGCGGAGCGGCGGAGCAAACACTGACCTAAGAGGCCAGAGCCCCAGGGCCGAGTGTTTTTCCCACCGCTGCTGGGCAAGTGCTCTGACCCCTCTGGGTCTCCACTCTGTTTCTGTAAAATGCAAGGGCCAGATTAAAGAATCTGTAAGGGCCCTTCCAACACTACCGTTCTCGATTTCTCTGGTCAAAGCCCAAGAGAGATACACAAGAAAGGGTTTGTAATTCTCGGTCAATGCCCTGGGCTCAGTAAGTTGTAATTCCCGTGGAATCATGTACCGAGTTCTTGGAAGGTTCTGGTGGGAGGACCTGGAGCATCTGTGGTTCTGTCTGTCCTTGTCTTTCTTGGATGGCTTGCTCTGTTCATCTCTTCCTCCCTAGTCTTGTGAATGTAAGCTGAAAGCTCATTCTTCCATCTGCTTCTCTCTGTGCTTTTTGCTTTCTGCCGGCAGGACAAGCACCTTAATCCTCTAGACCTGCCTGTCACTGTAAGTAGCACTGCCACGTGGAAAGGGCCCCGCTCTCTTCCAGGTGGGGAGGTCAAAGCCAGGCGAAAATCTCCTGATCTGATCAGGCTGTTCAGGGTGCTCCAAGACACAGGAAAAGGTTGTGTGCTGTAAATCTCATTTGTCAGGACACTGAGGGAAGCACCGCGAATCAGAGTCACCTCAAGGATTAAGGGGCTGCCTGCCCCGAGGAACGTGGCCCAGTCTGTCCTTTGTAACCTGCCTTCCCGTGGGTCTGTGGTTCAGCTGGAGAAGATCAGATTCAGAAATAGCCTGTGACTTTCATCTAGATGATGCCAGATGCATTGCCTTCCTGCTTGCTGTAGCAGTAATAAGGGAAAATATGTGCCCTTCTGGATGCTTACTAGACCATAGGAATTGGAGAAGCTTTCGACAGTTCACAGAGGAAGTTTTGATGCTTGTTTCTTGGTTAGAGGGAGCTCAGAGAGGTCAGCTCTACAAGGATATGAAAGAGAGTGAGTGCTTTCTCCCCTCCCTCCCCTGCCAGCACCGCAGAGAAGTCTGGTCGAAGGCCTTTATACTCCAGTAGCAGACCACTGGCAATTACCACTCTGTGAGTTGTCGACAGCAAGGTTTAAGCTCCATAACCAGCCTCCCAGAGATACTGAAGAAGTTTCTAGTCCACCTTCTTCCTCTGCCAGCCAGTGTGTGCTTGGGGGACACAAAGTAAAACTTAATGTTCCTGGCAGCGTCAGCCATTCGGAATGTGGCCAGAAATCTAGAAGCGCGAGAGAGAGAGGCCTTGCAACTCTGAGAAAAATGATTATCTGTGAAATTAAATGAAGGCAGTTTAGAAAGTGAAGTCATACAAATTAACATTATAAGAAGTGATGGCTGACACTGGAAGGAGGAGACAGAAGAATTATGAAAAGCGGTCCAAAAAATTAAAAGCATAGTAATCTAGACGCATTTTGTTTAGGGGAAAATAGCTTCACATTTCAGAAGCCCCTTAACAGTGTCATAACACAGAGTAACAACTGATGTGGGTTTTACTGATGGAACCAAATCCTTGGCAGTGATTAAATTACAATCATTATACTCTCTTCAGAAATAAAGAAGTGTATATATTTTGAGAAGATTAGCACAAGAATGGTCAAAATAATGGTTCTGAGAGGACCCTCAAGGCTTCATTCCCTGGAAGATTCACTTAACTTAGGACACTGTATTTCCTGAGTGTACTAAATAGTTACTGTCAAAATCTGAACCCAATATAATAAAAAAGGTGACCCTGTCATGAAAAACTACCCCAAACCACACAACAGATTGTTCTCTAAAACCGGTCAGAAGTGAGTCATGGACCACTTACTGTTTCAGAGCATCCCGGCCGAGCTCCTGCTGGCATGGTGCTGGGGGCTGGAGGGGATGCTGGGGCCAAGTCCTTTCCCTGGTTTGGAGTCAGCGTTTCATCAGAGCCCCTTGCAGCCTTGACAGTGGTTCCAGCCGGGGACAGTGCATGTGGCCTGGGAACCATCACGCCGCTCTGTGCCCTGTGCTCATTGTCCGTTGCCCAGCGTCCTTGTAATGTCTCGTCCTAAAGCAGTCTTTGTCCCTCTCTGAAGATGACTCAGTTGATTGTGCCATTGAGAAAGGAAGCCCTGTTTGCCTTCATTTGTACTCTGGAAAGAAAATGTGCGGGAATTTTTCAGAGTATAAAATACATAGTTGAAGGTCTGTGAATTTTTAGCCCATGTGCCCACTTTTCATTTGAAAAAAAGACAAGAATCAAGGGAAGAAGCCCGAGAGCTGTGACATCCCTTCCTTTGGATCGTTGTCACAGCTGCGTGCCTGCCACCCGGCTCACGTTTGCCTCTCCTTCTCAACAGGACATGGCCAGCGCATTTGCACAGAAGCATCTTCGGTCCATAATCCTCAATGTAAGTCCCCAGACAGGCTATATTTCGTTACTGTTGTTTTGTTACGGTTAACTGCAACTATTCTTGTTTTCTTTTTTTAAGTAATTTTATGTAGTTTTGGCTGTGCTGGGTCTTTGCGGCGCGGGCTTGTGGTGAGCGGGGGCCTCTCCCTAGTTGCGCTGTGCAGATGCGTCCTTGCAGTGGCTTCTCTGGTCGTGGAGCACCGGCTCTAGGGTGTACGGGCTTCAGTAGCTGCAGCACGTGAGCTCAGTAGTTGTGGCTCCCGGGCTCTAGAGCACAGGCCTAGTAGCTGTGCCGCAGCACGTGGGATCCTCCCAGGTCAGGGACCGAACCTCTGTCTCCTGCATCAGCAGGTGGATTCTTTACCACCGAGCCATCAGGGAAGCCCGTACAATTCTTACAGTTGTACTATTATTAGTGAAATTACTCTGGAGCAAGGTGGGCACTCAGGAAACTTACTGGTAGGCTCTTAACCCCTCCTCAGTTGGAAAGCTGTGTTCTGTGATCCTGTAAGCAGGGTTGTCTCGAGGAAGCTGGCCCACCAGGAACTGCAGAGCCTCCAGAGAGGTCCTTAGCCAGCTAATACGGTTTGTTGCCCCACAATTCCAAAAAAAGTTTATCCAGAAGGACTGTGTTAAAGTAGACACAGAAAGAGCAATTCATTCAACTGACGCCAGTCATAACCCTGAATTGTGTGGGGCCCTGGGAGGGATGCCTGGCCTGTGGGTTCCAGGGGAGGACCGGGCAGCCCCGCCGTGAAGGGGGGGTGTAGGAGGCTGTAGGTGAGGCTGAGGATAAGCGAGCAGAGCAATCAGAAAAGGGATTCCTGCGTGGGGAAGGGGAGGAGCTCCTAGGATTCCTGCCTAGGAGGAGTGAGTGGGCCTGTAAAGGGTGGAGCAAGGGTGTGTGCTCTGCTGGTGTGCTCTGCTTAGTCACTCAGTCGTGTCCGACTCTGTGCGAGCCCATGGACTGTAGCTTTCCAGGCTCCTCTGTCCATGGGATTCTCTAGGCAAGAACACTGGAGTGGGTTGCCATGCCCTCCTCCAGGGGATTTTCCCGACCCAGGGATTAAACCCAGGTCTTCCGCGTTGCAGGTGGGTTATTTACCATCTGAGCCACCAGGGAAGCCCGTGACCAGCTGGAGAGGTAGCAAAGAGGTCCTTGGGTTTTTTTTCGAAAAGCAGTGGAGGGGCTTTAATCAGGATCTTGAAATAACCAGGCTGGCCTTTTAGAGAGATCACACTGCAAGGTCTGTGTTTCCTGAGGGGCAGCAGTGGGGAGAGAGCTGAAGCTGGAGGTGAGGGCAGAGGAAGAGAGCCAAGGAGCTCGGTTAAAAGGAGGCCATTGTATCAGTTGTCAAAAACAAGGCAAAACTGAGAGACTGCAGTGAAAGCAACAAAATGAGAAATCAGAGTCAAGTGTGAAGCCTTCAGAATTCTGAACATGAACTTTGGAGTCAGCAGCCCCCCCCACCCCCCCACTATTAACCGGTCTTTGATCTTGAGCCATCTACTTGCCTTCTGTGGGCTTCGGTTTGCTCACCCGGATGTGAGGACCAAATGAGCTACTGTACACACACAGGGCTTAGCGGGGGGCCTGGCGCTCAGTGAGCACTCTGCTCACTGGGGCAGTTCCTTCACCGTGAACAAGACGCACAGGGGGGACAATTCGAGATGTCCCCGTGGGCGCCTGAGAAGTGGGTCAGCTGCTCTGAATAGGCAGAGCCGGACATCACCCCGCAGAACCAGCCCTCGCCTTGGGGCTGTCTCCTTGCTCAGAGGCCCCCTGCCCACCCAGCAGGACAGACAGGAGCAGACACTGCTACCCCCGCCTGCCACACCGGGGCCCGTCCACGTGCCTGGGCAGCCGTGTCGAGCGCCGTCCTCTGCGTGTCTGGGAGTGGGTGCCCTTCCGAGACAACTTGAATGAATTCCGGGGCTTGTTCTTTGCCTGAATGGGTTTAGAAGTTCAGCTCATTCCTGGACAAACCTGGCGAACAAGCAAGGCTTCCGTCCGCTAGAGAAGACAGTTCGGCGTCAGGACTTGGGACCCAAACGGTCCGCTTGGAAAAGGTTAATGCACGCTCACTTCAGTCTGGATTTAGCGGAGTCCAGTCAGAGAGCGGAGGCCTCGAGGTACTTGACAGTCGAATGAGACTCCATCAGACCGTAGCTGTACCTCCTTAAGCCTCTGAGGGCTGCAGTAACCACCCTCCCCCGGCTCTGGGCTCTGACGTCTCTCAGTTTGAGGAAGGGGGATTATACTAAAGGAAAACCAGGCTCTCTTCAGAGTGCCTTCATGAATTATGCAGTGAGGCGAGGAGGGAGGCACAGGGACAGACAGACAGGGAGAAACCAGAGTGGCAGCGGGACCCGGAGAAAGGAAGCGACTCGGGGCGAAGCAGAGGGGGCTGAAGCAGCCAAGGCGGAGAGACTGGGTGGGGGCAGACCGTGAAAAGGAAGCTCGAGAGACAGACAGACACCCAGACCCACGGCGGAGGCGGCCCAAGAGGGCTGGGGTAGGAGATGAGGGCGGGGCACGCACACCACGGGCAAGCAGGGGTGGCACAGGGCCACGGCCCGCGCCACGGGTGGCCATGGAGCACTTGAGATGTGCCCGGTGCACCTGGAGAGCTGAGCTTGTTGTTCTCGACAGTATCAGTTTAAATGTCAGTGCCTGCCTGTGGCTTGTGGATCCTGTGTTGGGCCTTGCAGTCCAGGGAAAGGAAGAGAAAGGAAGCGCTCTGGAGTCGCAGATGGGGAGAGGAAGCCCAGAGAAATGCCGGCCCGTGGGAATACGATGCAAGCCACTGGTTTCATCGGCACTGTTCCAGTAGCAGCATCAAACAAAAAAGGGAGGAAAATTAATTCATTTGATGAGAAAAGACCCGAGAGCAACGGGGCCTCAGGATGATGGGTGAGACGGAGGGAGCAAGGAGTGCAGGGAGCAGGCAGGAAAGGGCAGGAGGCTGCCGCGGGCGGGAGGCAGGGCATACCGGCGTGCGGGGCGATGTAGCACAGGGCAGATACGGAGCATGGGCAGTGGAGGAGCCCCGAGGAGCTGGGGCGAGCGGGCGTCAGGAGGAGGCCGTGAGCTCGGGGCAGGGGGGATAGTCAGAGAAGAGAAACTGGGGTGGGGACACAGGGAGGGGGCTGTTCCCAGAGTGAGCAGGGGGAAGAGGAGAGAGAAGGGGTGAGTGGGGGCCCTACCGGGAGCATTAGATGCCCCCCCACCTTGGTGTACCTGTCTCGAGACAACTGAAAGAAAATGATCTTTTCGAAACCTGTCTCCTCGATGAGGCCATCCTGAACGTTTTCCTAAGACAAAAGCGTGCCATCCAGTTCTGCCAGTGACTCTTGACACACACTCTCTGTTGTCAGGATCGACTAGAATGAAGCCCAGCCGCCCACCTCCCACATCATAACCTTACCCTTTGTCCCACTTCCCTGCCCAGGGCCGGGCAGAAAAAAAGATGGTGCTCTTGGGGCTTGCAGTGCATCATCCCCACCTAAGTCAGCCCCGTTCATGTTCCCTCCCCTTCTGGAGCGTGCAGGCGCTGTGTAGGGGAGGAAACCCTGTCCCCTGCCCAGCATTCTGTCTTTTTCACCAGCATGGATATGACCCTTCCGTAGAAATCACTTCAACCCTCTGCCCTTGCTCTTGCCAGCATGTGATCCGAGGGAACCGCCCAATCAAAACCGAGATGGCCCATCAGCTGTATGTCCTGCAAGTCCTGACCTTTAACCTTCTGGAAGAGAGGATGATGACCAAGATGGACCCCAACGACCAGGTAGGCTCTCAGTGGGACCGGGCTCTCCTGGCTGGCATCAAGAGCCGTGTGATGCAGTGCATTGTGCCCTGTGTTTGGAGCACCTGCTGTGTGCCAGGCACCGTGCTTCGTTGTGTCTGCAGAAATGGTTTTGTCAGCTCTGAGCCTCACCGTGATCCCTTCCTGCTGGTGATTCTGGGCCAAGCCCATCTGTGTCCTTCTGTGTGATGCCTCCTCAGGGATTGATCGGGGCCAGGGTTCTGCCCGGAAAAGCTCGACCCACTCTTTTCTTTTCCTTGCTTCCTTTGATCAGCTGACTCATCTGCTGACAGTCTGTTTCACCTCCCAGGCTCAAAGAGACATTATATTTGAACTGAGGAGGATTGCATTTGATGCAGAATCTGACCCCAGCAACGCCCCCGGGAGTGGGACCGAGAAACGCAAAGCCATGTACACCAAGGACTACAAAATGCTGGGGTTCACTGTAAGTTTCCCAGAGCACTAACACTGTAGACCTTCTCCCCTGACAGGGAGTGAGAGGGCCCCCCCCAGACAGAACCCTGACAGCCCTGCCTCGTAACATCTCATAATGTCATGGGAGCCTTGGAACCAGAGACACTGAGAAGCTGGAGAGCCCTTGCCACTTGGTCCACTTTGGCCATGGCAGGTTCACAAGTTTATGTGCAACATTTGGCCCCTTGAAACAAACCCATCTGTAGGAGGGCCCAGGAAGTGGGCCAGATGAGTGGAGAGGGGACCGCTCAACAAAGCAGCTGGTTCCATGAAAAGCTGGAGTGTGTATTGTGATAGGAGACAGCTTGAGGATGGAGTTAATTAAATACTTACTGGGCATCTACTCAGCAACCAGCAGTATTCTAGGCCCTGGGGATGCCAGACAAGTCAGCCACAGTCCAGTGGCCAGGAGCTCAAGCCCTCATAGTAGAGATGGCACGTGACAAGAGCTTCGGCAGGGAGGTGTGGTGTGTCGGCAGCACGTAGTGGAGGGGCGATCGGACTTACCCTCAAGTGAGCCCCCACACGGGGAGACCGTCAGGTCTCAAGTCAGGTGTCTTTATTTCCCCAGAACCACATCAACCCCGCGATGGACTTCACCCAGACTCCGCCCGGGATGCTGGCCTTGGACAACATGCTGTACTTGGCCAAAGTCCATCAGGACACCTACATCCGGGTAAAGGCTAGAACCACCTGCCCCCCGCAGATGCCCCGTTGCCTGCCTCCCCTCTCCCTCCCTTACCCCCTCTCCTCCCCCCGCAGATCGTCCTGGAGAACAGTAGCCGAGAAGACAAGCACGAGTGCCCCTTCGGCCGCAGCGCCATCGAGCTCACCAAGATGCTGTGTGAGATCCTGCAGGTTGGGGAACTGCGTAAGTGTGCAGCTTCCCTCCACGCCCGTTCCCTGTGCTCGGGAGCCCGGTGAGACTCGAGGGTGCAGGGTTAGGTGTCCGTGCGACTGGACAGCCTTCTTGGGCTTTCTTTTTTTTTTCTCATCACTGAGTGGGCTGTAATCCGTCTACCCTTGTTTACGGGAGTCGTGGCCGTGGCTTGTTTGAGCTGGTGATTTGAGCACGTTCAGCAGCTCCGCCACCACCCACTTACCCCCTCGGTCCTCAGTCTGCTTCCGTCCCTCCGGACTGCAGAGGAGCCCAGGTTTCTGGACGTGGGCTCCCAGCGTCATCCTTTGCCCACTTCTCCTTCCACAGCGAACGAAGGGCGCAACGACTACCACCCGATGTTCTTCACCCACGACCGCGCGTTCGAGGAGCTCTTTGGCATCTGCATCCAGCTGCTGAACAAGACCTGGAAGGAGATGAGGGCGACAGCCGAGGACTTCAACAAGGTCAGGGTCGCAGAGCTCCGAGGCCTGGGCAAGGCCACCCCAGGGCATCCTGGGGCAGCTGGCCCGAGCCTGGCCATCCCTGAGCTGGAAGACGGCATGGTTGGCAGCGCTGAGTCACAGGACAGAGGCGTTGAGGGCGTCCGTCCCCCCGGAACCCTGAGCAGGTGTCGCCCCGCTGGACCCGTTTTGCCCGTTGGACCGGTACCAGCCCCTCCTGCCTTCCTTTGGGGACAGGAAGAAAGCATGGCAGTGACAGCCGTGGGTTCCTGAGCACTTACACCGCGCAGGCACCGAGGCAGTTGCATGAACTACAGGTGTTAGAGGTCCGAGTGGACCAGCGTGAATTCAGGCCAGCGGTACCTAGCAGGAGTCCATTCCTCGATGCTTTCTGAGTACCTACCTCTCTGATGGCACTGCTAGGCCCTCAAAAGCTGATAATCTAGGAGTTGGCCCTTTTGAAGCTGCTCATCTCGTTGTAAAAACTTTGTAAAATATAAAGAAGGGGAATATCTGCAATTCCCCTACCCAGTGACCACGAGCCTGTTTATGTTTCCCTCTAGTATTTTTTTTCTGTTTATTTTTCCTTCATTGGTGGGGAGCTGATGGGATGTCCAGATGGTGTCCTGCTTTTTACTTTAGCTGTTATTCTAAGGGAACTAACAGGTACTTTGCACACACAACAGTGGGCCGGGCACGGCGCATCCAGAGACTGGGGGTCTCCTATTCCTCATGGCAGCCTCCGTCGAAGATGTGTCTTCCTTTCTCTCGCTTGAAAGACGAGTAGGTGGGGCCTGAGGGTGTTGATTGAGTTGCTTGAGGAACAGATTAAGGTGCACAGTCAGGCCCTGAACCCCTGTCTCTCTGGTCCAGCCACCTCCTCTCACTCTCCCCCACCGCTGACCTGTTGAGAGGTATGAGAAATGAAGCGTTTGTCAGCATCGTGGTCCTCCGTAACCGTCTAAGGCAGTGTGCCTCAAGAGCCAGTGTTCTTCCTCGCCCAGCGGATGCCCGTGGTGCCTGCTCTGCCCAGCACTGGAGGGCAGAGCCCGGTGTTCGTTTCCCAGGGTAGCGCTGAGGCCGCGCCTCCTTCTCTCAGGTCATGCAGGTGGTCCGAGAGCAGATCACTCGAGCTTTGCCCTCCAAACCCAACTCTCTGGATCAGTTCAAGAGCAAACTGCGGAGCCTGAGCTATTCCGAGATCCTGCGGCTGCGCCAGTCAGAGAGGATGAGTCAGGATGACTTCCAGTCCCCGCCGATCGTGTAAGTGCTGGGACGGGGGGGCGCTGGGGGTGCTGCCAGCGCCGCCTCCCTTCCGAAGCTCCCCCGTCCCCGGGACCTCCCCTTACTCCAGTGCTCGTCCACCCCAGGGAGCTGAGGGAGAAGATCCAGCCCGAGATCCTGGAGCTGATCAAGCAGCAGCGGCTGAACCGGCTCTGTGAGGGGAGCAGCTTCCGAAAGATTGGGAACCGCCGGAGGCAAGGTGACCTGAGGGCGCGGTCCCTGGGCATCTGTCCCTCCTGCCCAGAGCCGCCGCCCTCGGGGCTGCGGCGTCCCTGTGGGGAGTGGGCAGGGAGTGAGTCCTCTCTTGGCCCCATGTGTGCCCGGGCCTTTCCTAAAACTGTCCTCGTTCACCTGCCTGGCTTCCCGTGTGTTCCAGAGCGTTTCTGGTACTGCCGCTTGGCCCTGAACCACAAAGTCCTGCACTACGGGGACTTGGATGACAACCCTCAAGGGGAGGTGACGTTCGAATCCCTGCAGGAGAAGAGTAAGTTCAGGTCCCTGTTGGGCTGTCGTGTAGCCGGCCTCCCTGTCAGCAGATCTGAGTTCTGCTCCTGGCTGCTTCAAATCGGTTATCTGGCCTCAGGCCAGTTATTGCATCTGAACCTGTTTCCCTGTCGGTCGGTGGTCATCTCTACCTGGCCGACATCAAGGAGCTGTTTGGAGAATTCAGTAAGATCACAGACAGGAATGGGTTTTGCAGATTGGAAAGGATGATGCAATACTGAGTTGAAAGGTAGTGGTTAAGAACAGAAGTTCTGAAGCCTGACTGCCTGGATTCAGATCCTGGCTTTGCTGTTAATTCTAATTAATTACAAGTTACTTCTCCTCTCCGCTTTAGATTCTTCTATAAAATGGGTATAATAGCCACATTGTCCCCTTCAGAGGAGTGAATGAGTCCTATCTGTAAAGCACTCAGAACAGTGGCTGGCAGGGAGGAAGAGTCATTATTAGCTGCCAGTTGCTATGGCCAACGTTGTCATCCTTATTACCGTGAAGTGGAAGTGAGGTGTCTGAGGCCCCGTTCCTTAGGGAGACCATGCAGAGGTCCTGCGCTGACCCCAGTTAGATTTGACACGGCCCAGCAGGCCAGAGTCCAGGCCAAGTGGCCACAGAGGAGGGAATGACATAGGCCCCCCCTCCCTGAGCTCGTACAGCCCTGTGGGGCGGGGGGCTAGGGTGTCCCTTTCAGCACTAGGTTGGACGCAGGGACCAACCTACAGCATAAAGCTTCCGGAAACGAATGCTCTTCATTTTTCAGTTCCTGTTGCAGACATTAAGGCCATTGTCACTGGGAAGGATTGTCCCCACATGAAAGAGAAAAGTGCTCTAAAACAGAACAAGGTGAGTGGAGAGGCGCCTTGAGTCTGAGCTGCTGTCCCAGTGATCCTGGGCGTAGTTGGTTGTGGCTGCTTTCTGGATGCACGGCCTCCCATTCTCTCTCTCTTTAAACTGACCCTGAATGTTTTATTAAGAACAATCTGAACAGACACCAAAATAGATAGAACCCTCATATAGGCCTTGCCCAGCCTCATCCACCATGGCAATGTCCACATCCACTTGTCCCTCTTCCCTTATTACTTTGAAGAAAATCTCAAGTGTTATTTCATCTTACCTGTAAACATTTAGATTGTATCTCTGAATTATAAGGACTCTATTTAACATGATCACAATACCGTTTTCACATCTAAAAGGAAATAAGAAGTTATTTAGAATCAAATATTCCACTGATACTTGATTTTTCCACTAACTGTCTTAAAAACATCCCAGTTTCTCTACATAAAAATACGTAAATGTTTATAAGCATTTGCACGCACATACACACACACTCAAACCCAGTTTGTCTGCCAAATCAGGATCCAGATAGGGTCTACACATTGTGATGGGGCTTCCCTGGTGGCTCAGCAGTAAAGAGTCTGCCTGCAATGCAGGAGATGCAGAAGATGCGGGTTTGATCCCTGGATCGGGGAGATCCCCTGAAGGAGCAAATGGCAACAAAATCCAATATTCTTGTCTGGAAAATTCCATGGACAGAGGAGCCTGGCGGGCTACCATCCATGGGGTCGCAAAGAATCAGACACGACCGAGTGTGGGAGAGGCACAGACACACATTGTGATTAGTCTTTTAAGGTTTTTTTTTTTTTAATTTTTAAAAATTCTTTAAAAAATGTTTTTAAAGAATTCTATTTATTATTTATTTGTGGGATCTTAGTTTCCTGACCAGGGATTGAACCCAGGCCCTCAGCAGTGAAAACACAAAGTCCTGACCACTGGACTGCCAGAGAATCCCCTCTTTTAATTTCTTAATTCATAAGTTCCCCCTCCATCTTTTTCTCCCCCTTCTCTTTGCAGTTCATTAGTTTAGGAAACCAGGTTGCTTGTTTGGTAGTTTTCCAGAGTCTAAAATCTGCTGATTGTCTCCCCATGGTATAGCTGAGTCCACTCCTCTGTCCCAGATTGTAAATTGGTATCGAGACCTTGAGGCTTGATCCAGCCCAGGCCTGACCTTTTTTATTGTGGCCAGACTCCTTCCTAGATGGTATTATATTCTATCAATAGGCACATAATGTCTGCTTGTCTCTCTCTTTGTGTTGTTAGCAGACTCTGGATGCTCAGTGCCTTGTTTCATTAGTAAATTAAGGTTTGCAAGCTAGTGATAGTCCAGTGCAGTCATCCCTTTCCACGTATTAACTGAACTACTTCTCTAGAGAGAAACTTGCCGTCATTGACTGTGGTTTCCCAGTGGTACGGTTTATGTAAGAAGGGAGGATAAACGCTCGATTCTTTCCTTTTATGTACCTACTTTTAAAACAAGGAGTTAGGTCTCTGGTATCGTCCGACAGTGACCTATTTTGTGCATGTGTTCTGTTTTTTAGGATTATTATAAGCTCATGGATTTAAGCCTGTTATGTTTCTTCCATTACAGTTGTGTTGTTGATGCTCAGGTTGTCCCATCTGTGGCCACAATTTGTTTTTGTTGTGGTGGTTTTTTTTTAAACTGTTAAAGACTTTCAGTTTAATTACCCAGATATGTATATATATATTTGAGATAATACACAGTCATGGACTCTGACATTCAAAGGTTCATGGTATTGAGAGATGATGTCTCTATAACCTTAAAAGTATCATCACATCCTAGGCATGACTTGTGTGGGGAGTGGGTAAGTGAAGGTTGATGACCGCTGGCCTCATCTCCAGCCCCACTTGTGCATGAGCCCTAGGACCTTGATGCCATCACATCTGAATCAGCACATTTGGTGATGGTGCCAAGTTGCTAGGACTCTGACCAAGATCTCGGTGTGTAGCGCTCAGGCCATTCCATTGCTCCAGATAACTGGAACCCTTTCTCCTTTAGGAGGTGCTGGAATTGGCTTTCTCCATCCTGTACGACCCTGATGAGACCTTAAACTTCATTGCACCTAATAAGTACGAGGTGAGCATTGTGGCCCTGCCTTGGACAGCCGAGCCTTCTCTGTGACTCTGCAGCTGGAGGGGAGGAGTGGGCAGAACAGGCACGTCTTTCTAAAGGGAGGGGCCTCCAGAGTGTCTCGAAGGCTGTGACACCAAAGATCTGCCATGCCGGGAGCCCTTCCAGGTTACTCTTAGCAGCAGTAGGTTGTCTTTAGAAGGACAAGGTCCACTGCTGCTGCTGCTGCTAAGTCACTTCAGCCGTGTCTGACTCTGTGCGACCCCATAGACGGCAGCCCACCAGGCTCCTCCGTCCCTGGGATTCTCCAGGCAAGAATACTGGAGTGGGTTGCCATTTCCTTCTCCAGTGCGTGAAAGTGAAAAGTGAAAGTGAAGTCGCTCAGTAGTGTCCGACTGTTCGCGACCCCATGGGCTGCAGCCTACCAGGCTCCTCCGTCCATGGGGTTTCCCAGGCAAGAGTACTGCTAGGGGTAAGTTATCTGCCTGGAACTAGGAAAAGTCTCCTCTTTTCAGTTTCTGCATGGCCGGCCACCCACCCAAGAGAACCTGACGAATTTTCCCTCCTTGGGTTTCTGGGGCACATGTTGTAGTGGATCTGACCTGGGCTTTGAAGCCAGGTGGATCGGCGCTCCTGACACGGGGCCTGCAGTCTCATCTGTAACACCGGAAGATGCTAGACATTAAAGAGGAACAGTGGTTAAGAGCACACGTGTCTGGTGAGCTCTGGGAGCCACTGGAGGGAACTGGAGGTGGGGCTTCTGGAAGAGGAGACGCTAAGGCAGGGCCTGAGCTGCCAGTGCAGTTTATTGGGAAGAAGTGAAGAACTTGCAGGTGGGAGACAGGTGAGCAAAGGTATGAAAAAGAGGGAACAAGAGGAGTTAGGGAGGAACGGGTTAGAATTTTCTGTTGTTCCCTCTTATCCTGAAACCCTCAAGTTCAGCTTTTCTAGTACTTATTGTTAACATTTATTGACTTTTCTTGAAACGAAGTTGATTTTTACAAGGATTCCTTTCCTGCCTTTTTCACCTAATGTGTATTTCTTCCCCACCATTACAGATTTGGGGGCAATCTCAGGTAGTTGATGTCCCTGTTCTTAGATACCGTTTTGCTGTTTTCCTTAGTAGTATTTTTTTTAAGAACTCACACTTCATATTATCTTAGGGAGTTTAAATGTAAATACCTCATAAAAATCAGAAGGTCTTTTGAGCAAGTGAATGATCACCTCCCAGCTTACCTTCGTTGTTATCTCCGATCGGTCCTGCCTGTCCTGCAGGGGGCCCAAAGCGACTCTGTGAGCCCTCTCAGCAAAGGGACCTCAGCAGGCCCTCCCGCTGACCAGGGGCCCCTGGGTGACATTTGCAACTTGCTTCCCACAGTACTGCATCTGGATCGATGGCCTCAGCGCCCTCCTGGGCAAGGACATGTCCAGCGAGCTGACCAAGAGTGACCTGGACACCCTGCTGAGCATGGAGATGAAGCTGCGGCTGCTGGACCTGGAGAACATTCAGATCCCCGAGGCCCCACCGCCGGTGCCCAAGGAACCCAGCAGCTACGACTTCGTCTATCACTACGGCTGAGCCCAGAGCCGGAGCGGATAGTACCCTGCAAGGGACTTGGGGCCCAGGAGGAACACTCCCAGTCTGGTGCCTTGTCTTTGCTTGTACAGAATCTGGAGTGACTGTGGGGGCCGGTCAGTGCCAGTCACACCTCAGACTCACCTCAGACCACCCCGAGCTTCCTCTCGGTCCCCATCCACTCCAAGTCTTGAAGGCAGGGTGCTCTGCCCTCGCCATCACCGTGGAGCCTAGGGGCGGGCCGTGAGGGACGAACAGCAGACACCCTTGCCTTCCAGGCCAAGAAACTGCTCCTGGAGCCGGAGTCAACCACAGCCACTCACCTTTTCTCCCTGAGCCTGCTCACCAGTCACCTGGATCCCCAAGGGGGCAAGAGCTGGCCCAGGAAAGGCTACCCGCAGAGGACAGACGTGCTGGGCATCTTGAGAGCCTGTGTCTCAGATCTAAGTGGAAGCCTCGGCCTTTGCTCAGTAGATGCCTTGCCCTTGCTTTTGCCGTCTTCGTGAGGGCTCACCCGGCCTTGCCCAGGGCCAACATGCTGCTGCTGCTGTGACATCTCTGATCTTCAGGGCCACCAGGTCCTCTTGCCCACACATTTGCCTGGACAGAGGGACATGTCTCCCTGCAAGCTCGCAGTCTCTCATCCTGGCAAGTCAGAGACAACGCAGGCCAGGTCCCACCCTCTTAGCCTCGAGGCAGAGCCAAGAGGAGGCCTGGGCCTAGACTGTGGTGCGGTCACTAGAGTCCACTCCTCTCCCCTCCACACTTATATCATGTCCTTGCTTGGGGAGAAAACTCCCACCTAACCTGAACAGCCCCCCTTCCAGTTTGCGCTCCTTCGGCCTTCCAGACCTCGGGAGGTTTGCCTCCCCTGCCCCCCTCCCCCAGCGCTGTGGTCTCTGCCATTGGCCATGATTTCAGGGAGCTGGCTGGGGCCCACGGAGGCCCCCGCTGTGCCCATGAGGCTTCCCTGGTGCTGCAGCACTCGTAAACCACACGCGCGGGCACCGTGGCATTCAGTATTGGTAGCCTAGCATGGTGGGGACTGCCTAATGAAGAGTGTACTGTATATTTTCTTTACTATAGGCCATACTTCTACAGACATGTATATATATTTATATAAGATCTACCTACCCTAGGGTGGAATGTTGGAGAGAAAATAAAATGGGAGGCCAAAAAAACCCAAAACAAACCAAAAGTCAACACTTGCAGTTGCAAGCCAAGATTGTAACCTGAGAGTGGCCAGGAGCTTCCTGTCAGTAACCATGTTTTCAATAAATACTCTTTCATGTACACACCGGTTCCCATTAACAGCTGTTTCTCTGTACTTGCTCCCTGCCCCGGGGAGCTTTCTCCTTGACAAGCCTTCATTTCATTGTGTCTGGGAGACGCTGGAGAGCTCCAGCTGGAACCCTCAGCCACGTTCCCAGAGCCGCCGCCGCCTCTTCAGCCGCTCTGCCCCAGCACACGCAGGACTGCACACACACTCACACGCAGACCTGCCTCCCGGCCAAGGACGCTCACAGACTCTCCCGCCAGGACAAAGTGCTTTCTGCTCAGGCCTGCCAGGTACAGCAGGAAAGGCATCCTGTACACCCCTGAGGACATGACCTCCCTCTTCTCCCTGCCAGGGACACAGCCAGGAAACAGCTCGAGTACTTGTGCCTTACAAGGAAGACATGTTCTTCACCCTGTGTGTTGCCGGCGCTCAGTTCCCAGCCTGCCAGCTGGTGTTCCATACTGTCCTCCAAACCTCAGCCTTGGTAGCCCAGAGGCTTGAATGAGGGCCGTGATAAAATAGATACTTCATCTTGCTTCTGTGGAAGCAGTGGGTGAGGACAAGTGCTTTCAAAAGGCACAGAAAGTGTATGCAGCCTTGACTGAATAACGCCAAGAGCCTCGGTGCCATTGTAGGTGTTGGTGTAAGTGCTGAATGAACAAATGCCTGGTGATGCCAGCTGGCGGGGACAGGGCAGCAGTGGTTTGCATAATGAACTGCTTACACTCTGGCCTTGAGTCTTCTGTTCAGAGAGGCCAGGGAGCCCAGCTGGGTCACTTGCAAGGACTCCTGTTTGCAGCCAGCCTGTGAGCCATCCAGGAGCAGCAGGAGAGGGAGAGCAAAAAGTTCCCAACTGAACCCCACTATGTACCCTAGCCAGTTCTGGCTTCCAAATGGGTCTCTTGGCATGATCTTAACGCTTTTCCTGAATCCTGAAAAGTGGGTAAGATCTCAGCTCCCCAGTTGGCATTTTGGGGCCTACTGCAACCTACCTTTTGCCTACTTTTCCAACGCATGGTTTTTGTCAACTCCTTATAAACAAGTGGGCTCCAAGCCAGACTCCAGCCTTCTCCTCGCCTTCCGATTTCTCCTGCCTGGGATGTTCTCTGCTTACTCAACTTCCTAAAGTTGAGACCATGCTCATAAAATTATCAGGCACTCAAAATGTTTCACCAATGTTTACTATTTATTCCCTCCCACGGATCTTCTAAGTCTTGTAACCTGATGCCTCCGACATCACTCCCTAGCTGGCTTGAGCTCCGATAGGAAAAAGCCCGGGAGAGATCTCCATGGTTGCCCAGCACTGGGTTGGAATAAGGTAAATACTTCAATTTGTAAGTAGGTGACCTTTTCCTGGCTGCCAGCGGTGCGCAGGGCTCTTGCAGCAGGCACCGGGGCTCCAGAGCAGGACCTTGGCCGATCACAGGCAGGGCTCTTGCAGCAGGCACCGAGGCTCCAGACCAGGACCTTGGCTGATCACAGGAGACACAACCAAGGGGGATGCTCAGGCGGGGCTCCTGGGGAGCCGACGCGCGCAGCACGCGGTTCGCAGACCTCACGGGAAGACCAGCCCCCTTCCGACCCCGCCCCGCCCCGCCCCGCCCCGCCCCGCCCCGCCCCGCCCCGCCCCGCCCCTGGCCCCGCCCCGCCCCTGGCCCCCGCCCCGCCCCTGGCCCCCGCCCCGCCCCGCCCCTGGCCCCCGCCCCGCCCCGCCCCTGGCCCCCGCCCCGCCCCGCCCCTGGCTCCCGCCCCGCCCCGCCCCTGGCCCCCGCCCCGCCCCGCCCCTGGCCCCAGCCCCGCCCCGCCCCGCCCCTGGTCTCCGCCCCGCCCCAGACGCGCTCCGCCCCTGGCCTGGCCCCGCCCCCAGCGGCTTCCGGCAGAAGCGCCCCCCAGTGGCGGCGGTAGGCCTCGCACTTCCGTCAGGAGGATCCGGGCCTGCAGCGCCGGCGGGGAGAGGTGAGTGGGCGCGCGGCGGGCCTTCCGCGCGCTCCCGGGGCTGGAGGGGCACCCAGGCGGGGCTGCGAGCTGGGTCTAGGCTCGGCGCCGCGCGCCGCGGCCGCGGGGCCCGCTGGGTTCCTGCTTCTCCCGGGCCTCGGTATCGCGGTCGTGGAGAGGCCCGGGCCTCCGCGCTCGCTCCCCGCGGCGTGACTCAGGCGGGCATCGTGCGGACCCGGCCCTGCACTTGGAGAGGCCGTATCCCGCCGTGGGGTGGGAGTCGGGGGTGGGTGGTAAACACGTGGACAAACAAGGAAACGTCAGGTAGTGGGAGATGCCACCAGGATTAGACGCCCCCCCATCCCCACACACCCCTACCCCGCCCCAGGCCCCAAGATGTTCAGCCAAGCAAAGATCTGCGGCCGCGAATACAAAGAAGGACACAGGCCTGATGTGTTGGACAAATGGCCAGGGGCCAGCGTGGCGGGTGGGGAGTGGGGAGGGGAAGATGAGGTTGCAGAAGCTGGCAGAGGCCAGAGGCTGGGAGGCCTTCCCCTCGGGTCTGCCGAGGAGTTGGGATTAACCCTGTGAAGACCTGGTGTGCTTTCTGTGCTCAGACCACCTCTGCGGCTGGATGGCGGCCTCCAGGCTGTAGGAGGAATTGGCAGCAGGGACACCAGTGAGGAGCCTCATTAACTTTCGAAAAGGTGCTCCCTGTGGGCTGGGGTCCTCGTGGGGACTTCCCAAAGGTGGCGGGCATGGTCTGGCTCCTTGAAAGAAGAGCAGGATTTGAACAGTGGAGGGAGCGCGTGCATGGCAGTGTTGGAGCCGGAACCACACCAGAAGCCAGAAGATGCACGAAGTCCATTCCCAGCAGGGTGCAGGCTGCCCTGGGTGGGAGCCCGGGGCGAACCGTGGAGAGGGAGTGCCAAGAGATAGCTCGCCTAGTGCCAGTGGGCCCCACAGTTGCCTGTGGGACTTAGCAGTCAGTCTCAAGGGGAAGCAGTTTTGCCCCCCCCACCCCTGCCCACCCACGTTAACAGTTGGCAACATCTGGAGACATTTTTGGTCATCCCAACTTGAGGGAAGGGATGCTCCAGGCCCCTAGTGCACAACGACCAGGGATGCAGCTAAACATCCTCCCATGCACAGACAGGGCTTCTCCCAGCAAAGAATTATCTGGCCCCAGATAGCACTAATGCCACAGTTGGGAAGCCTTGGTATAGAGGAAGGAGTGTGGACCTGGAGTTCTGTCAGAGGTGGGTTTGGTGCCCACACACTGCACTGTCTGGCCATGTGAAGGAGTCTGATGTGGGGAGCACAGGTGTCCAGAATTTCCCGAAGAGAACCACAGCCTCGGGTGTCCTTCGGGCCAGGCCTTGGGCCAGCTCCCACAAGGGGGAGGGGACACGGCAAGCCAGGTTCCAGAGTACAGAACTGAGTGCTTTCCTTTTAGAGAGGACTGGGTGTGGGGATATGTCTGATCGGAAGGCTTCTAGAAGGAGCTGGCATTTCAGCAGGGAGGAGCGTGGGGAAGGAGACACACACAGATGGGGCGGCAGGTGGGTCACACTGGACCCGGGTCCGCCTGGTCCCCCCCCACCCCAACCTGCATGCTGTGGACGCTCATTGGGCTTGGCTGGATTGATAAGGAGGCAGGGCTTGGTTTCATTGGTTTTCTTTGACTGAGACTTGAAGGCAGGCACTGCCTGTTTGGAAGTGGTTGTTAGAGGCCAAGGCATAGGAGGCATTAGTTTTCTGGTTCATTTTCAATGCCTCGAAGACCAGATCGCCCCCTGAAAATCACTTGCCCTCTCTCATCGAACCGTATAGGGAACACAGGGTGCCAGGTGGCCATAAGCTGTCGTGAACACCTCGCCTCCTGTGTGCCCGACGACGGGGCACACAGCCGGCTCTCAGGGGGTCCGTGGGGGCAGCACTCCCCTAGGAAGAGCCATCCGAGCTGATGATCAATAGGACCCGCAGAGGAGGGGATGCAGGGCGTGTAGAGCCTGCGGCTCCCTGGGGCAGCAGGGAAGAGCCAGACGTGTCTGGGGAAAAGAAGGCCCTGGGTGAGACAGGGCACCCAGAGCCCAGCCACAAGGCAGGCCTCCTTATCCAGGGGAGGGTCTTGGTCTTGCTGTAAGAGCCCTAGCAGCTGCTGAAGGGCGGCAGCTGCTCTGACATGATCACATTTGCATTTTTAAAAGGTCACTTTGGTGGGAGTTCATGGAGAAGAGCTGGACAGGAGAGTGGAGGGAGTCCCGCAGCCCGGTCAACCCTGCTCCCTGCGGGCCAGGGCCGGGGTGGCCTCGTCAGGTCACCCGCCCCCTGCCCCAGCCAACTGGCACGGCCCTTTTCCTCTTTCTAGTCTCAGCTCTGGAGTCCGGCGAGCCACATCCACTGTTGATCATGGAGAGGGTCGGCCCGGGCCACCAGCCCCGGAGGTGAGGACGGCGCCCAGGCCTCTGCGGATGATTCCAGATCATGGAAGCGGCAGCCGGGAGGCGTGCTTGCTGAAAGTCGCAGGCCCAGCGCGACCGGCCCTTCCCACGGGGCGTCCTCCTGAGAGGCCGTTGCAGCCCCTGCCGGCCAACGTACGCGGATGGGGAGGTGCGCCCCCGACGTGGCCTTCGTGTGGAGGGCGGTGCTGACCCTGGGGCTTGTGCTGCTCTACTACTGTTTCTCCATCGGCATCACCTTCTACAACAAGTGGCTGACCAAGGTAAGTGAGGGGCCGCGGCACCCCTAATCCTTAGCAGCAGGGAGGCATGACCAAGGTAAGCGAGGGGCCGCGGCACCCCTAATCCTCAGCAGCAGGGAGGCACAGGGAGGCACAGGCTTCAGCCAGCCAGCCTGGGAGCCACTCACACCAGTGGTGGGACAGGGCCTCGCCCGGGATTCCCCTGAAATACCGGGACGGAGGGGCATCAGGAAAGGGGGAGGCTGGGGAGTGAGCCGGGGCAAACTTGGGGGTCAGAGGGCCCCTCAAACACTGCAGAGCCCCCAGAGGCCCCTGAACCTGCAGCCAGCCACCAGGAAGGAGGGGGGCCGGGGGTCAGGGGTGGGCGATCACGGAGGCGGCCGCTCTGTGCTTGGGCTCCCCAGAGCTTCCACTTCCCTCTCTTCATGACGATGCTGCACTTGGCCGTGATCTTCCTGTTCTCCGCCCTGTCCAGGGCCCTGGTTCAGTGCTCCAGCCACAGGGCCCGCGTGGTGCTGAGCTGGCCTGACTACCTCAGAAGAGTGGCTCCCACAGGTATGTGCCTGCCTGTGGGCCAGAGGGACGGGGCAGCTCAGAGGGGAAGGAAGGTGTGAAGCTGAGCCCATCCGAGGTCCCTCCTCTCCACATCCTCCCCCACCCCCACTGCTGCCTCCTGCGGGGTGGGCAGGGATGGGGGGTGCAGTGGCTCGGCCTTCCCACACCCTTGAACACGTGCATCACGGTCAGAGGGTGCATCTCTGCCGGCCCTGAGACCAGGCGCGGGAACCCAGGGGAGGGGACCAGCTGGCGGCACGGGAGGGCTTCCGGGAGCGGGAGGGCTTCCGGGAGCGGGAGGGCTTCCGGGAGCGGGATCTGTGGGCTGAGACCTGGAGAGGACGTGAGTCCCTTCGGAGGGGAGGCCCCTGTGTCCCTGGGAGAGGCTTGGTGCGTGGGCAGGTCTGTGAGGGAACTGAAAGTGTCTCCGGAAGCTTCGTTGTTGGGAGAGGAAGCGGAACTGAGAAGGCAGCCGGCTCAGATCCTGGAGGACCAAGTCCTGGGGGCGGGGGTGGGGGACAGTGTGTTTCATCCCGAGGGAGGCAGGAGCCAGTCTGCAGAGTTTCCAGTAGGGGGGTCCTCAGGATCAGATGAACACTCCTCCCTCATGGGGGGACGCGGCGTTCCTAATATCCAACAAGTGGGAAGCAGTGAGATAGGTTAGACAGTGGACTGTTGCCCTAATGCTGGAGCAGCCGCCTCCCCTTTAGGGGCGTGGGGCAAGGAGTTAACCCTTGAGTTCCTGGGTGGAAAAGAAAGCTCCAGGAGGGCTCCTGCCCGGGCGGGGTGTCCCACGGGTGCCCCGTGTCTCCGCAGCGCTGGCCACGGCGCTGGATGTGGGTTTGTCCAACTGGAGCTTCCTCTACATCACCGTCTCGCTGTGAGTACTGAGCCCTCTGGCCGTCTGTCCAGCAGGCTGGGGTGGGGGGCAGGGGCTGCACCTCCTTGCCAGGTCCCTGCCAGGCAGCAGGGAAGGGGGCACGGAGGGCAGAGGGAGCAGCTCTTGCTTATCTCAGATTCTACGCTTCAGCGAGCCCCATGTGGCTGCCTGCTCTTTCTCCATTTCTCTCTTCCCTCCTTAATCCTGATTTCTGCTAAAGGGCAGGTAAATCACAGGACTCGGGAAGCTCAGTTTTTTTTTCCCCTGGTGATAATCAGAGGTTTCAGAGTCAGAGATTCCTTGCGATTAAAGGTCGTGTGTAAACCCAGACGACTCGGGCTGCCTTCCTTTGGTCTTTCGTATCCCGCCGGGCCTGTGACCCTCAGGGAGGTCAGGGGTCTCCCCTGGCCTCCTCCCGCCCACTGATGGCCCCGCATGGGCTCCTTTCCTGGCAGTAAGTGGGCGTCGCCGCTCCAGCAGTGCGTCACAGGGACGTTTCCCTTGCAGGTACACGATGACCAAGTCCTCGGCCGTCCTCTTCATCCTCATCTTCTCTCTGATCTTCAAGCTGGAGGAGCTGGTGAGGCCCCAGCTTTCCTCGTGTCCTGCCAGCCCCCACCGATGCCAAGAGTAGAAAGAGGGAGCTGCGCAGTGGCTTGTCCCTGCCTGTGACCAAGGAGGCAAGCCCAGCTCAGTGGCGCTCCGCCCTGGGGACAGACCCAGGGCACTGCTGGAGAAGATTTAGGAACCAATGTGGCAGGAGCAGTGACTGCGGGAGACGGGGTTCAAGGACACGGGGCTGGGGCAGTGGGTCCTGGGGGCTCCCTGCTGTGCAGCTGGAGCCCTTCGTTTGCTGAGTCCAGGGGGGAGGTGGGGCCACGTGGGGACCTAGGACAGCACTGCCATGTTTCAGGGTCTTGGGTCCGTGCCAGCCGGATGTCAGCCCTGGTAACCCCAAGGGGAAGGGACCAGCCAGGGCCCCAGGGTGGGGAAGGTAAAAGGATTCCTTGCCCCAGGGGCAGCCAAGATGGTCACTGACCCCCAACTCCCAGGGGTGATGAACTCGAGACCCGCCCCTCCCCCCCGAGTTGATTGCAGCTGCTCCCCCGCCCTGTCCTTTCAGCGCGCGGCGCTAGTCTTGGTGGTCCTCCTCATCGCCGGGGGCCTCTTCATGTTCACCTACAAGTCCACGCAGTTCAACATCGAGGGCTTCGCCTTGGTGCTGGGTGCCTCGTTCATCGGCGGCATTCGCTGGACCCTCACCCAGATGCTCCTGCAGAAGGCAGACCTTGGTGAGCGAGGGCCCAGGGCACCAGGCAGGGTGGAGGCAGGCCGGGCCGGGCCGGCAGCTCACCCATGTCACTCGGTGCAGGACTCCAGAATCCCATCGACACCATGTTCCACCTGCAGCCGCTCATGTTCCTGGGGCTCTTCCCTCTCTTTGCCGTGTTTGAAGGTACGTGGGGCCATCCACCTCGGGCGGACCTCGGCACAGAGCTCTGACCTCTGCTAGGAGCCCTTCACTGATAGCTGCGGAGGTTCTGGAGATCAGTGATGGTGGTCCCGACCCTGGCAGTGCCTGGTTTGGGGGCTGGACAGACACTTAAACCAAGGGGCTAGAATCTTGCAGGATAAATGCTGCTGAGAAATCACACGTAAAACACACCAGACGGTAATGATGGTGAATGCACACAGCCTTAAAGGTGTACCAGGGCTGTTCTGATGTTTTAAAACATATTAACTCCTTTAATACTCCCCAAAAACCCCACATGCCAGTACTAGGACTGCCTCAGCTTGCAGATAAAAGAAACTGCGGCAGAGAGAAGTAAAGACAGCCTTGCCCAAGGTCCCATAGCTCATATACAAGCCAGCCCCGGCTCTGGAGTCCCTCTCTTAACCACAACGCCCTTTCTCTTAGTTGGAGCAGAGTCATGGATGACTCCAGGATAGGGGGGCAGAAAGCCAAGTTGAGGCTTCCCAGGCAGTGCATTTTTCGAGAATGAATGGGATTTTGACCCCCTGATGGGGGTGGGCGCCCCAGGAAGTGGGACCAGGATGTTCAGATGTGGAGAGGTGTGTGGGATTGGCCTTGGCTGTTTTTCGGTCAGGCAGGCAGTGGGGGAGTGAGGAAGGGGCGGGTGGGCATTTCCTTCCACCTCTCAGGGAAGAGTTAGAAGGATGTGTCTAGTGGGGCGGGGGCGGGGTGGGGGCGGGGACCATGCTCCTCTCTCTGACGTTTTGGAATTGGTCTTCGTCCCCTGTCTCTTGATCCTTCCTCCCAGGGTCCCCTCTGTCCTCGGGGTCATTACAGAGAATTCTGTCCCACATCCATTTAAGTTTCAAGCAGTGAAGCGTCTCAAACCTCTCGGGGAAGATGATCCTGCAGCCCCGTTGTCCAGGAAACTTGTGTTCTGCAGCCTCATCCCCCCCTTTTAAAATCTCTCTCCATTCCTTCCTTATGCCCCTCACCAAGCGCCACACTCTCCCTCCCTTCCTGGGTGTTTACACCATTTCCCCATCTCGGCAAACCCTCACCCGAGAGCCCCTGGTAGTCATCACTTAGCAAAGCTGCATGGATTTAGCTTCTTTAATCTTTTCTGGTAAATTAATCCCCCAAGCGCCTTCATTACTTATGTTGCTCTTCCCCGAATTCCCTTCAATTTGCCGACGCCTTTGCAGTGCTGCCGAGCCCAGCACCAGACAAGATGTCCTGCGTCGGAAGGCTGTGTGCCCCGGGGGCTCCAACATCCTGCTTCTCCTCAGTGCTGCCCTCCAAAACCCTCACAGGGCTCGGCCAGGCTCCCGCTCCCACAAGTGTCCATTTGCCGAGTCTGGGGCTCACCTTCCCACCGGCTTCTACCTCCGGGAGCCTTTCCTATTTTCTCGGATGGGCAGTGCTGGAGGGCCAAGGGTCCTCTGAAAGTCTGGGCACAGCTTGGTGTGTGGAGGCCTGTGTGGGTGTCTCTGGAACAAGGGCCCATAGTTTTGTCGTGTCTTTGAACGTGTGTGTGTTTACTTTTTGAGAACTGTTCATCAAACTATACTGTCCGGTCTAGTCCCTTTCATTTTATCAGTGGGGAAACGAGGGTCCAGAAAAGGGCGTGTGTCTCGGCCACACCCCACAGCCCTGTAGTTAGATGGAGAAGGTTTGTATGGATGGAGTTTTGTCCCTGGACCCACCTGAAATGCAGGGCCTCCTCCAGTGGCCCAGGGCACTGACAATCCTCATGTAGCGGGGGCACCATCTTTCTTTGGCCCATGGGGTCTCACAGCTGCCAAGGCCACAGGAAGTCACCCCCCCGCCCCCCACCACCACCTCCTCCCCAAAGGCGGGTGGTACACAGGGTGTGAAGGAGCAAGGCGCTTCTGCCCAGTGGCCCCTGCGGTGCCAGCCCTCCGCTCTAGTCCAGAGGCTCAGAAGCCTCCATCACTCCCTGTTAGGATCCCTGGCTTGTATCGCCCCCGGGCTCCTTGGCAGCCAGCCCTGCTTTCCCGTTTCCCCAAGTCCCCGGCCATCTGTGTGGAATTCTCTGACGCCTCCCGTCCTGGGACTCGGGGCCTCAGACAGGCGGTGTGTGCAGGGAAGGTGGGGTGCAGCTGTGGCAAATCACACCCGATGGTCGGGTGGGGTGAGGCCGCCCAGGCAGGCACACCCAAGACGTGGACCCCCGCTCTCTCCCCCCGTTGCTTCCAGGTCTCCATTTGTCCACATCTGAGAAAATCTTCCGTTTCCAGGACACAGGGCTGCTCCTGCGGGTGCTTGGGAGCCTCTTCCTTGGCGGGATTCTCGCCTTTGGTTTGGGCTTCTCTGAGTTCCTCCTTGTCTCCAGGACCTCCAGCCTCACTCTCTCCATTGCCGGCATTTTTAAGGTACAGTCTTGGAGGCGCCCCCAGTCCTGTCTTAGAGGGGAGCCCCCCTCCGGCGGGTGTCCCAGCTTCTGCTTCCCAGAGCCCTGCGGGGAAGAGACGGAAGTGCCTGTGTCACGTGGCAGTCCGTCCATCATCACCACAGCCCGGGGGGGGGGGTGCGGGGGGGGAGGGACGGGGGCCAGCCCTGCTTCACAGATGGGGAAACAGACATGGAGAGGTGCCCTTAGCCAGGGATATATAGCTAGCAGGTGGCCAAGCTGACTCCACTAGGCCTGGGACATGTTTACATTTTACCAAGAAAGCCAACTCGGGTCATTAGGCAGCGGCCTGGAGTCAGGATTGAGAAGCCCTCAGTCAGACTCATCAGCATAGGGTCCTGTGATTGGTAGTGATTGATTGACAGTGTCTGCCACGGTTCATGGATTGGCAGTGTCTGCCAGGAGCACAGTAAGGGATGGTTCTATCACGAGGTCCCTGCGGCTGCTGATCCTGCCTTTACCGCTGTCCAGGAGCCCCTAGCCATCTCCTTGCATCACTTCTCCCCTCCCTCCCCTCATCATCACTCACTGCTTCCTGCTTGGGGCCATGGACAGGCAGACCCTGATCCTGGAGCGGTGTTCCCTGAAACCAGCAGGACAGGGCTCCCCGAGGGTCTCGCTGACCCAGTGATGACGCGTGAGCCATGTTTCTCAGAATGAGTCATCTGATCAGTCCCCTATGCAGCCAGTGCTTACGAAGAACCCCATGACCAGTGTGTCCTGTAGAGCCCAGTGTGACTGCACCCCACCCCCGCCCCATGGTGGCAGAGGTGCTCCGTGCACAGGTGCTTCTGGAACGGCAGCTGTCCTTCCTGCCTGTGGACTTGGCCATGGACTCGCTACCCTGAGTCCCAGCCTGGATTTGATCTGCCTCTTTCAGTCTGGATGGAATTCTGTGAAAAGCACCTTCCCTCCACAGTAACACAGAGAGGGGGAGGCCTCAGGCTGGTCCCCGAGCTCGGGGAGGCTTCCCCCTTTGCATTGCAGGGAGTTTGGGCAGGTCTGGCTCTCCCCTGCCGTGTGACGGCGCCCCCAGGCCCCACCTTCCTTGCCAAGGAGCGTCCCCCCCCCCAGCCCCAGTCCTGAGCATGCCCCTCCCTGCCTCTCTTCCCACAGGAAGTCTGCACTTTGCTGTTGGCAGCGCATCTGCTGGGCGACCAGATCAGCCTCCTGAACTGGCTGGGCTTCGCCCTCTGCCTCTCAGGAATATCTCTGCACATTGCCCTCAAAGCCCTGCACGCCAGAGGTACCCGGAGCCCCCTTTCGGAGGCCTGTCTCCTGGGGACCCTCTCCCCCAGGATTTCCCCTGTGCCCATCCCTGCCGGGAGGAGGCAGGTAGCTCTTGACACCCCCAGGACGCTTGCAGTCCGGTCTGCTCAGTTCAGCTGCCCCTGCCCTGGCCGTCCCTCTAATTCAGTGAGTTCGCCTGGTGATTCGGCCACCGCCGCTCCCCCGAGGAGTCGCGGGGGTCATCTCCAGGGAGCGGGCGGGGGCCTGGGTCCCTCGGCAGGCGCTCCCATCAGGCCGCAGCAGGCAGACCCTTGCTGGGTGTGTGACACGGCTATCCCTGTCCCTAGGTGACGGTGCCCCTAAGCCCCTGAAGGGGCTGGGCTCTAACCCCGACCTGGAGCTGCTGCTCCGGAGCGGCCAGCCAGAGGATGAGGACAACGAGGAGGAGGAATACTTCGTGGCCCAGGGGCAGCAGTGAGCAGCCAGGGGACCAGCCAGGAAGCAGGCCGCTCCCCGACCTTCATGCCAGTCGGCGGCTCAGGGACCCGGGTGGTTCCTCCCAGCCGCCGGGCAACAGCGGGTCCAGCGTCTCCCGGGCCGGGCCTCAGAGGGCACGCGACCAGTGCTGGGGCTGGGGCAGAGAGCTGGTGCGCCAGGTGAGCACCAGGCCAGCCTTGGGCCTGGCCGGAGCGGGGGCCAGTGGCACTGGTGTCTTGGCAGGAGCCGGGGGTGGGCTGTCGCAGCCGCTTGCCAAGCTCTGAGAGCCAGGATGGTGATTTTAGAAAGAAGACAGTTTTCCGGGGCGCTGGGCTTGGACTGCAGTGCAGTTAGGAACCGGAGGGGGGGACGCTGGGGCCCCCGTCACCTGGAGAGCGTCCTTTCTCTGCAAGCAGACCTATTTATAGCTTGGAAATAAAGGGTTTCCGGTCCACTGGCCACCTTGTGTTGCCTGGAGGTGTGGGGGCGGGAGGGCCCGGCCTCTCCCCTTCGCCTCCTTCTGTGGACTCGCCCTATTCCAGGCCGCCCATGTCTCTCGTCTCCCGTCAGAGCCCCAGGGCCCTCTCTTGGGGCCCCACCATACCTGCAGGCAGCAAAGAACAGGTACTGAGTTTCATATTCTGGGGACTCCGGTGTTTTCACAGCCTGATTTGAATATTGACTCGCATCATTCACTGTGTGACCTTAAACAAATTACCTAACCTCTCTGAACCGCAGTTTTTTCATCTGTGGAATGGGGATAATGGTTATCTCGGAGTTGTTCTGAGGACTGAGTCAATGTTGGTAGCAGATCAAATGTTATATACGCACATATTCTGAAAGTCTTTTGACAAGCATGGAGTCAAGACCCTAAGTGAGCAGCTATGCTAAAATTCACGGCCAGGTCTGTGTGTCTACGTGCGTGTCTATGGGACATGTATGGAAGAGTTATGGGCCTCTGGGACCTGGGCCTTCTGCCTGCCTGCCACTAGTCTGCAATCTTCTTTATAAAATGGAGAGGGAGGAGATGAGATGCAGCCTCTCCTCTGTGTGGCTGCCCTGCCTGGGAGCGGGCAGGCAGGTGGTCCTTATGGGCCCCAGTGTGCCCAGCACTCACAGCAGGTGGCGCCATCGCAGCATGCTTCGGCTCTGGAAACCGCCCGTCGCTGGGCACCATCCAAACCCAGGCAGAGTCCTGGGAGGAGAACCCATCCTGGTGCCTTCAGGTAGAGGGGCTTGTTATGAGTTGGTCTAATTAGATCAGAGCCACGACAGCCCAGCCCATCAAGCCCAGGAGGACGTTAATATTTTAGAAACGGGTCAACAGACTTTCTCCGTGAAGGACCAGATAGTAAATATTTTCTGTTCGGGGGCCATATGGTCCCTGTCGCAGCTCCTCAAGTCTGCCTTTGTGGCAGGAAAGCCGCCACAGACAGAGATACAGAAGCGAAAGGGCAGGGCCATGTTCCAGAGAACGCTTCCTGCAAAACCAGGATTCTACCTGCATGCTGGAGTTTGCCAACCCCTGCTGTAGAAGAAGCCTTAAGAACAACTTGAGTCCCCTGCTCAGTCTTAACGACTAGGGAAACAGGCCCAGGAGGGGGCAGTGAGTAGACTGAGGCCCCCAGAGCTTCTGGGCCCAAGAGGAATTAGAATCGAGGTCTCCTGCGGCCAGCTCAGCCTCACAATGCAGACTTCTCCCGCAGATGGAGGTGTGACACCCAGGGCTCCCCTGAGGTGCTGTCTTATCTGGTTCCTGCACCTCCACCCCTGCCCCTGGATTCTGTAGGCTCAGAGAGTAGGGTTAAAAGAAGCTTGTGCTCCACACCGCTGACGTGGGGAGAGCCAGCAGACAGGAGGGGCCGGGGCCTCCGACTCTGCCAGAGAACCTGCTGGGGATGCAGGATGCCTGGGCTGTGGGGAGGGGCTGCCAGAGCCCCGCTGGCTCAGGTGGGTGAGAGCTTCCTGTCTGCTCCCCGCTCCTCCCTCTCCCCATACAGGGAGCAAGTGCTGTCTGGTGCAGTAATTACAGGGTGCGGAGCTGGGGGGCCCCACTACCAGCACGTTGGGTTCAGTGGCAGCCCCTCACTTAGCGGCAATTACCAGCCAAGCCTAGAGGAGGGCTCCCCTCTCCTCCTCCCCCACCGGGCCCACCCAATTGCCTGGCCTCCCAGGTCAGACAGCGTCCCCCTCAGCTTTGAGCCCTGGGAGCACCCATGCTGTCTGCAGCCATTGCATCTCAGGGCTGCAGTGTCGCCATGGCAACTCTGTTGCGCGCACAGGTTGAAGGAAGCTGAGGATGTGACTTGTCTCCAAGGCTGTGGCGTCTGTCCCCACGAAGCCTCCAGCTCCAGCTCCAGCGCTTCTGCTGAGGAGGGGGGAGGGGAGGAGGGCTGACCCACAGGTTCGAGTTTTAAGTGCTTACATGCCCACCGCCTCTCCAGGGGCCTACAGTGGGAGGAAGGTTAATGCCCCCAATATATGAACATGTCTGCAGTTGGGGGTGTGATGAGGACGAGAACAAGCTGGAGTTGCCTGTGGGAGAAAGCTGAGACATCAGGCTGGACCGGGAATACCCTCATCTTCCTTCTGGTACCTTCTCGGCCAGGAGGGCTCAGGGGATCACGTCTTACCTGTTAACACTCCATTCTGCTGAGAAAAACCTAGAAGTTCCAGTGGCTTGACAGTAGGGTTCCACAGCCCCAAGAGAATTGTCTTCGTGGAACTTGCCACAGCTCGCTGCATCACAGACTAATGGACTGAGTGGGATCCCAGATTTGCAACCAGAGAGCTGAGGGTGGGGACCCCCGGATCATCCACTGGGGCCGACAGCATTTGGTGAGCGCTAGCCACGTGCTGGACACTGCTGGACCTGGGACAGAGACGAGTGTCCTTGGAGAGACGGCAGATGGGGCCATCATTCCTCCCGCCCAGGGAAGCGTTGAGGCGCAAGGGACAAAGGAAATGGGGAGGAGAACACAGTGGACATTCACCAGGCACCTTCTAAGCCTCTCACATCAGTCATTTAATCGCTAACAACCCCAATACAGTCAAAATCGATTGTGCCTATTTTCATTGCTGTGGAAACTAAGCTCATAGACATTGAGCATAATAGTGCCTAAGAAGGCAGCCTCGGGACTCCACCAGACCGGGGTTCACATCTCCCCTTGGCCCTGGGATCAGCTGTATGTCTCGGGCATGCTGCTGATCCCCTCTGAGCCCATGTCCTTTTCTGTAAAGATGGAATGATAACATAATATCTCTTAGCGAAGCTATTGTGACGATGAACTTGTGTATGTAAAGCAGTTAACACGTACGGGGCACACAGTAATAACCATTCAGCAAACGTCAGCCATGGGGATGCGACATAAGTTGCCTGGATGACAAAGCAAGTGAGGGGCAGAGTAAACACTGAGGTCCTGGCCTTCTGAGGTCACCGCCCTGCTGCCATGCCTGGGACAGTGGAGGCACTCGACAGATATTTGTTTCATGAAGGAATTTCCAACAGTGGAAACTGAAGTGAGGTTTTCCCTGGGTTCCGAGGACTAGTCTAACTTGTAAATGATCTGTCGAACAAGAAAAGGCTGTCCCCTCACCACCACCCATCCCTGCCTGCCTCCCAGCCATCCCCTTGAGCCTCCATCCGAACCAGCCTTGACATCAGCCGGGCCCCTTTGACCTTGCTTCATAGTAACCAATTAGCTTGACTTCTGTTCCCATGGTTATGCACAGTTTCGTTGGCAACTAGTACATTTCCCCAGAAACAGGCCCACAAGCCCTAGTCCGGCTGGCATCCTGCCAATGGGTTCATCTTTTTCTCTTAGAGTCTGACGAGAACTCTCCTGCTGGGCCAACAGAGGGACAGAACAGAGAAGCAAGAGGAAATGCATTCAAATGCATTCAATAACTATTTCTGGAGCAAGTCCTTCCATGCCCTGTCCAGCGAGAGCTGCTGGAGGTACACAAGGTGTTATAGATGCTGTTGCTGTCCTCAAGAAACTTCTGCAGGGCTTTTAAATCTAATGGGTTCACTAGGAAGTATACCCAGAGGTAAGATGTTATTTAGAGAGGGGGCTTGGAAAAACACCTGTGGAAGGGAGGCGCCGGAGGCAGGTTTCAGCAGAGGGAAAAGTCGCGCTTCAAGGCAGGTGTGACAAAGGCCCCAGTCAAACCCGTGGGGAGCTTTGGAGCTGGGACGACCCTGCAGAGCTGTCCCAAGCCAGGGTGAGAGAGGTTCAGGCCTTTGCGCTTCCACACTGGTCTGTCATTGGAATTGAGTCTACCCTGGAAGGAGGCACAGCCTTGAGTGAGGCAGTTTTCTTCCAATCAAGACAGCCCTCCAAAGACAGCTGACCATCCTTCCAGCCACACTCCCAGGGGCTCGTGGAGTAAGTCTTTCATTCCCAAAGGGTGACCTGCAGCCTATCACAGCATCCACCACACGTAGCGTCCACAGCCTGGCCCAAGGTCACTCACCTCTCTCGCCCCCAAGCGCAGCCGGGAGCCCTCGTGGTGGGGCTCACACCTCCCAGTGCCCACCTTCCACTTGTCTGCTCTGCAGATGACCAGGGATCCCTGAGGAGGAAAGCAACATCTGACACATAGGGGCATTTTCCTGGGGGAGGGTTTTTTAACCACCCCAAAGGTTAAGAACCACTAGTCCAAGGAAAGCCAGACTTGTCCAAAACGTCAAAACATGATCAGAGATGCACAGTATCAGTGCCCAGTGAATACGAGCGGATGGATGAAGGATGGGTGGATGGATAAATGTGCGGATGGATAGATGCCATAACAAGACGGTGTGGAAGGTAGAAAAAAAAGGAGCATCCAATTCTGCCTGGGGCAGGAGGAGAGCAAAGATTTCCAGTAGCAGCTGTCCCTTTTGAAGTGAGCCTTGAAGACTGGATAGGAGTTGCCAAGCAGACGAAAAGAGACACGCATACCAGGCAGGGGCAACAAGAGCAGACGCAGGCACAGGTGTGAGTGAGCGTGGGGACGGTACGTTTCGCCACCGCGGGAATTAGCTCACCGTGGCAGGTCACAGGTGCACACGGGTAAGGGGAGCAGGGGGGTCTTCTCCTTTGAAAAGCCCCCAGGATCCAAGGGGGTGTCTTGATAGGAATTGCTCAGGTTGTTCTTGAACAGGCAGGTATCTCTTCTCTTCCACGCCACCAGCCACCAACACTTCATCTCCATGTGGGAGGGTGGGGGAGGTCCTAAAGACAACCCCACCCAAGCGAAGGGCATCTGGTCATTTACCACGTCCTTTCCCATCCTTTTTCACCTCTGCAGTCCGTCCCTGGGAGGTTGGTGTTACCAGTTGCCCCACTTTGCAGAGGAGAAACAGGCTCCAGGGGCCAGGTGACTTGCCCAAGGTCACTCACCTCCCTCGCCCCCAAGCGTAGCCAGGAGCCCTCACGGCAGGTCTGACACCTCCCAGTGCCCTCTTTTCCACCTCCCTGCTCTGTAGCCCTCTACTAGGATGCCAGGAGTCTCACCCGCCTCCTGAGATTCCGCCTTTCTGGTTAGCGACGGAAGAATTGCCTGCCTCAGGGGACCAAGGACCTGGGGGCAACCGCATCCCGCTGGCCATGTTTTGCTCTGGGAGGAATCCCCCACTGAGCCAAAGCCTCCGTCCTGTTCCAGGGCTGCCCCATGAATTAAACATGCCCCCGTGGTTAACTCAGTAATGCTTTTATTAATAGTTAATTACTCAATGCGCACTGGGGAAATGAGGCTCACTCAGGCCTCGTAAATTAAGGCAGCGATCTCGTGAAAGAAGCCAATGGGAGTTCATTACCCCCTCTGTCGCCGCACCCCCTGGCTAGCCATTTAGCGGCTCTAAACGACGAGGGCGGGCGGAGGGGGGACCTTCTCCGGGTGGAGGCGGGAAGCGGCGGAGGAACGTACTCTGGTTTCCTCGGTGGAAGGGCCTGAGCTGGGTGTGGCGAGACCTGTCGGGCGGGAGATGTGATGCCGTAGCGGTTGTCATCGGCCTGTGTTCCTTGTCACTGCCGGGGACTCGGGGACTCGGCGCGGGCCCCCAGGGACTCCGGTCCGGGGCAGGGCCCCCTGTCCCAGGCCCGGGAGGAGAGGGTCTCCCGCCTCCGAGGAGGCGCTCCCGCCTCCGAGCCGCGGGCTCCCTCCCCCACGCGGTCTTTCTCATTTCAGCGTTGTCAGGCTTCCCTGGCTAGGTTTTTGTTGTGGCTGAAGCCAATTTCCCGTCCTGATTTTGCGGCTGAGCTGGAGAAGGGGCTTGTGCTAACCTGGTTTAGCTTTTCTAAATTTAACTTTATGCCATGTTTTGTTACCCCAGAGACAGAAGCCCCTCTGTTTATCTTCCTGGGAAATGAAAGCCAGCCTCTATTTTGAACCTACTACGTGCCAG
The DNA here is from genome assembly GCF_054371585.1 of Giraffa tippelskirchi. Lineage (NCBI taxonomy): Eukaryota > Metazoa > Chordata > Mammalia > Artiodactyla > Giraffidae > Giraffa > Giraffa tippelskirchi. The sequence goes on along the minus strand of NC_137287.1, from coordinate 116,220,501 downwards.
AAGCGGCCCCCCCACCCGCCGGTTTATGTCGATTCCTTCTCAGGCTCAGCTGTGCCTTTGGGTCAGTGACTGTGCCTCCCTGGGTCTCCATTTCTTCATGTGAAAATGAAGATCATAATACTACCTGCATCTGGAGTTACCATGATGATTAAATGAAGTAATAGATGTAAAATACTTTGAATCCTGCTGAATACATAGTAAGTTCTCTCTAAGGGGCAGCTACTATTATTATCTCTACAACTGTGCTGCCATTTTACAGATGAGCAAAGTAAGGTTTTAAATCTATATTTTGACTTGTTCGAGGATGCTGGACCCAGAACTTCATGTGGCCAACACTCATCACTTCCCTTCTGTGGAGGCAAAGCAGGGCATCAGTCTCCCCTCCAGAAAGGCACACTGGCCAAGTCCCAGCAGCCAGGAAAGATGTGTCCCTGCCTGTGACGCAGATCCCTGCCAAGGCGGTCTCAGCTGAGACACAGGAGCGCAGATGCTGTCGCTGGGCCGGCTTGGGTTCAAATCCCGCCACACCCACTAGCTGTCATGTCCATCCCTGCAGCCCCAGCCTCCACTTTGGGCAAAATGGACTCCTGGTAGCATCTACCTCCTTGCACGGTCGTAAGGATTTCTGCTTGAAAGCGCCAGACACCCCGTAGCCTTCTCCGAGAGCTCCCTGCACCTGGGCTCACAAAAAAAACCTCCCTCCTTGGGTCGTTGGAGGCCTCCATGGAGATGATGGCATCCAACTGCCTTCAAGCAGGAAACTGTGAAAGAGGCAAGCTCCTGGTGTTCCCGGCCAAGGCCGCTCAAAGGCGGAGATTTTTGGAGAGCCTCCGAGGTTAAACAGGCTTCCCAGGTAGCTAAGTGGTAAAGAATCCGCCTGCCAGTGCAGGAGACATAGGAGATGCGGGCTTGATCCCTGGATCAGGAAGATCCTCTGGGGGAGGAAATGGCAACCCACTCCAGTAAGCTTGCCTGAAAAATTCCACAGACAGAGGAATCTGGCGGGTTACAAAGAGTAACCAGGAAGTCACAAAGAGTCCGGCACGACTGAGGCCCGAGCGTGCGTGCCGAGGTTAAACACTTGAGGTTAAAACCCCATGGACGCACTGTCCCCTGGCCTGATGAGGATTCTCCTGGGACAAGTGACGCAGAGGGTCGGGGACAGGTGGCCTCCTGAAATCCACTCAGGCCACGAATTCCCTTGCAGGTGAAGGTCAGCCTCTCTCCTGTGACCCCACCTCCAAACTGCCAGAGCCACACACCCGGACAGGAGATTGAGGAGGGTAGCTCCAGGTTCATCTATAATACGTGGCGTTAGATTTAAATGTCACTGCTGCAGGCGGCTGACCCGGGTCCCCACACAATGGGCCACGAGGGCCGCCTTCGCCGCCTCTTCATCTTCCTGGCGGTAGCTGACCAAAGGGAGGGAGATTTGGTTTCTTAAAAAACTAAACAGTTGTTGAGCGCTCTGGCGTTGCCTGGGCAACAGCCAAAGGGGAGAGAGAAGCATCTTATTGTTTAAAGTTATTCTTGCTCGATTTCAAAGGGTTGTTCTGAAAAGACCCGAATCCTCTAAGCAGCCAGGTTGGTCCTCTCTCTCTCTTTCTTCCTCTCTCTCCCCTGGCCCAGCTGGCCATGCAGTCCTGGCTCCTGTCCTCCATCAGCCCCCAGCCCTGTCTTCCCAATCGGGGGCTGTGGGAGGGGTCCTGGCCGTGCTGGACATCAGGGCCCAGGAGACAATTCCCTCCTGTTCTCTGTGCATTCACCCCCCGGCCCAGGGGCCTCATGTGGAACAAACACACAAGTAACAGGCCAGCAAGGAGGGTCCCTGCTCCCCGACTCCACGGGCTGCTTTTCCAGCCACCCAACCTGGGATATGGACTCACTCTGGCTCCGTGACTTAGGAGTCAGCTCGCAGAAGTGCCTGATCTTGGTGGAGTGGGGATGCGAGGAGTCCCGGCCATCTAACCCACAGCTGGGCATCTCGTATAACCCAGCCTGGGCAAGACCAAGGTGACGCTTGTGCCGGGTCATTGGTCAGGAGCCAGGGCTGAGTGTAGCCCCATGCCCCTTTGCCCTTCGAGTGACACTGTTTTGGAGTTGTTTACGCGTCTCTCTTCCCCATGAGACTGTCAACTCCCTGACAGCAGAGCCGCATCTATTTATCTCTATGTATTCTTGTAAGCTGCCTCAAGTCCCTTTAGGAGCAAGGCAAATTCTGACAATCCAGATGAGACAAACATATATTTTTAATTAAAACTGTTTAGATAGTTAATACATATATATGATGCAAAATTCAAAGTTCAAAAGGAATGAATACCCGTGTCTCCTGCTGCCCTGTCTCCCTCTATGGGGACAGCCATGGTTTTCTTCTGATGTTTCCTTCCAGAGAGATCCCACTCATATAGAGGCAAATGGACATCACATAAAATATATTGGTCACATCTCTAGCTCCTGTGTCTACCACAAGGTCCAGAACATGTAGATGCTTGATAAAAGTTTGTCAGATAGCTGGACACACAAATGGATGGATGGATTGATAGATGGATGGATGGATGGATGGATGGATGGATGGATGATTGGATGGATAAATGGATGGATGGAGGGCTGGGTATTGTATGCATGGATGGGTGGTTGGTGGATGGATGGATGGATGGTTGGATAGATGGATGGACTGATGGATGACTGGATGGATAGAGGGATGGATGGATGGATGGTTGGGTGGATGGATGGATGGATAGAGGATAGACTGATGGATAATTGGATGGATGGTTGGGTGGATGGATGGATGGATAGAGGGATAGACTGATGGATAATTGGATGGATGACTGGGTGGATGGAAGGATGGAGGGTTGGGTATTGTATGCATGGATGGATGGTTGGGGAATGGATGGATAATCGGATAGATGGATGGACTGATGGATGACTGGATGGATAGTTGGGTGGATGGATGGATAGAGGGATAGACTGATGGATAATTGGATGGATGATTAGGTGGATGGATGGATGGAGGGCTGGGTATTGTATGCATGGATGGATGGTTGGTGGATGGGTGGATGATTGGATAGATGGATGGACTGATGGATGACTGGATGGGTAGAGGGATGGATGGATGGGTGGGTGGGTGGGGTGTCGCTCTTGTACTGTTAGTTCCCTTTTCCCCCAGATGTCTGAGTTCCCAACCAGGAGTTCCTTGAGAGAAACATGGAGGCCCAGCATCAGACCCGTTGGCCTGTGTTCTTCAGATGGAGGCATTTAATAGGCAGTTGGATTGTGGTTGTATCAGTTGCAGTCTTATTTGACTGCTAATAACAGAAATCTAACTACAATGGCTTGAGTCCATAAAGGTTTTCTTTTTCTTTGAAGAGTTTGATAGGGCTTCAGCCCTCAATGATACCAGAGTCGGGAAAAACGAACAGGGAGGAGGCACTTTCCTCTCCATCACTCTCCACTCCTGGACTTCACCCATCTGGGGACACAGACCCCTGGGCCTCTGGTGAAGCCTATGGACTCCTTCCCAGAATAGCCTTTTTAAATACATAGAAGATACACAGAATTACAAAAGAAGCCAATTATACTGAAATACGGGCTTCCCAGGTGGTGCTAGTGGTAGAGAACCCGCCTACAAATGCAGGACACGTAAGAGATGCAGGTTCAATCCCTCTGTTGGAGAGATCCTCTGGAGGAGGGCATGGCAACCCACTCCAGTATTCTTGCCTAGAGAATTCCATGGACAGAGGAACCTGGTGGGCTGCAGTCCATAGGGTCTCAGAGTCAAACAGAAGTGAAGCGACTTAGCATACTGAAATAGAGTTTTCAAAATATTTACGAAACAAATGTGTGATACAGCCCTATAGGTGCTTCTCTATTAACGCACTAGATAACAAGATCTAGCGACACCTCTATTAACTCCCACAATTTTGAAGTGCTGATGAGTGTCAATGATATATTAAAATGTCTGTAACCGCTGTAATGTGATAGGAAATATCTGATTTCTGCTGGTGACGAAGTCACAGCATTGCCAGTACTACACGATGTGTTGCCCACACTTATAATCGAGGAGAAATGCTACATTTCATTAAATGAGTGAAATAAAAAATGTAAATTTCCCTTTTGATTTCACTGACCCCCTGAATTCTGTCTGCAGCTCCCTCAGAGGAGTCTGGTTTGTTTTGATTTTGGTTTTCTTGAAAGCCCATTTCTCTGTCTGACACTACATATTTATTTATTAATAACTTACTGACTGTCCGGTCTGTCCAGGAGGGCAGGGGTTTTATCTGTTCTACTGCTGTATCTCCAGGACTCAGAGCACTGCCAGGCACGTAAGGGATCAATACCTATGTATTTTTAAATAAATAAAACAGGCAAGGGATGAGGCTAGAGAGACAGGGATGCTGGAGGCAGAGCTGAGGGCCCTTGAATGCCACACTCAGGGGCATGGCTGTGACAGGCGCTGATGGACTCACCCTGGAAGGAAAGGATGGGTCTTGGAGAGGTCACTGTCCCCACGGCAGCCAGACAGGGGAGATGAGGGATGGCCCAGGCTGCCGAGAGGCACGGGCATCAGCCACTTGGCACCAGGGGTGAATGTCAGCAGCCACTTCACTCCCTACCTCTCCGCCTCCTCCTCTGGCCCCACCCACCCGGATGTTAAACAGAAACTTTGAAAAAGCCATCCTTCCTCCATGTTTCCTGGGCAGTAAAGACGCATCAGGCGCGCTTCCCTGGTGGTCCATTGGCTAAGACTCCACACTCCCAATTCACGGGGCCCAGTTTCAACCCCTGGTCAGGGAATTAGATCCCACATGTCGCAAGCAAGACCCGACACCGACTGAAAAAGGAAAGCCATACCAGGCAAGAGGACTGGGCCCACGGAGCTGGGGAGGCAGGCGCGAGGTTGGACAAGTGGGAAGAGACCCCAAGGCAGCTTCTTCAGGGGGGCGCGCTGGTGTGTCAGACCTTGGAGTCAAGTTGTTGAAGGGTCACACCTCCCAGACAGCAGCTGGCTATTCGGAACCGGGGGTTTCGTAGTAACTTGAGAATCCCGGGAAAGAACAAATTTCTGGAATCAGCCCTCCTTCAGCCTCTTGCTCCTTAATCCCACGTGGTTGAACAGGTCACATAAACGTTCTACACCTCTGTATCCACATCTTGAAAATGGGGGGGGGGGGTTGAGGATTTAGTGGCGAAAGTGATGGATCTAAAGCAGCCAGCTCCATGCCAGGTGTGTGACTGACACTCAACAAACCACTGTCACTGTTAACACATAGCAAAATGACTGGACAATGGACCCTAGTCCCTCACTGCTCACTTTCCTTAACGATCCACTTTATCATCCATAGATGGGTGTTGGGTGATGGGAGGCGTGTACCAGAGGAAACAAGTCCTTGGTGGAGAGAAAAAGCAAGTTCTGGAGTTAGGCAGATCTGGGTTCAAATCCACTGAACATCAGTTTTCTCATCAGAAAACAAGGCTAGAACCTTCCTAGTGCGGTGAGGAGTGCTGGATACAAATGATGTCGCAGCAGAGCCCGTGAATACATGATCACAGCCCCAGCCCCATGCTGGGCGAGGAGGGGGAGAAACAAGAGGAATAATCCCCCGCTTGTGTACAGAGGTCCACACTTTCTAAAGCACTCTTTCACCTCCATCATTTCACTGGAGCCTCACTTCCGCCCTTCACGAGGAACAGGACTGAGCGTTTGATCCGCATTTGACAAACGGGGGCACAAGAGCTCACGTGGTGATGGACTCAGGGAAGCAATCTGCTCAAAGGTCGCACAGCCGGTGAGACTTCGGGATGGACACGAAGCCAGGTATCTCAGCCTGCGTCTCTCTTCGGCTCAGCCTCTTAGGTATTCATCTGCTCAACGGAGAGTCCCTGAGCTAAGCCCCCAAAGATACGGCAATAAAGGAGCAGACAGGACTTCCGCCCTCAAGGAACTTGGACCCTGGTGGCAGAGGACACAGATATCTCTTCTGAGGCTGCACCAATGCCAGGAAGACCTGGGTCTGCTCACGGATGACAGATGGGGAAGCGCTCTGAGTCCAGAGTCACGCTTTGTGTGCCCATCTTGGGCAGTGAGCAGGAATGGAAGTCTTCTCTGCCCTCGGGGTTGAAACTCACTTGTTAACAAGCCCAGAGATTTGCACCAGGATGTCAGCATCAACAGGAGTCCTAAAATAAAGGGTTCCGTGGCCAGAGGCCTTCAGAAAAAGTTGCACATCTCTCAACCTCTCTGAGTCACCCTGCTCTGTATCGTATTTCACGTCCCTGAAAAGTCCTGCAGAAAAGAACTCTATTTAACTTGATGCTAACCAGACGTGCTTAACCATGTCATACCCACTGATTTGGGAATATGCAGGCAGTGGGAAAGAGCACGGGGGGTTCTGGAGCCAGTGAGTTGGTCTGAAGCCCAGCCTTAGACGTGATTAGTGCTTGGTAAACTGTGGAAACATTATAACCCAGAAGAGGGAAAGTGACTTGCCCAAGGTCACTCAGCATCCAACCTTGAACCCAGGTCTCTCCTCCATTGATAATGTGAGAGGTGTCCTTAGGGCATATGTTACTTTGCTTCCCCTCTGACAGGGGCGGTTCTGACAACTTGCTGGGTGGGTATAATTGGAGTCTACTAGTCTAACCAAGTGCTTTTACATAGATTACAGAAAGGTGCCTCTTTCTCTTGAATCCACAAAATTCCACATGATGTCACACAGATGGATAAAGCATCGCATGGCTGAATTTTAGCCCCCACTAGCTTCCTTGGCCAAGTATCCTTGTGCATCTGTGCAAATGTACATGGCAACACTTACTAGCTTTTTTCTCCTTCTTCCTCCTCTCTCCTTCTACCCTTGTCCCCTTCATGGGAGCTGCACTTTCCTCTTAGGGTGCGAGCTGAAGCTGATATGGGAACAGCCATTATTGGGCTGAGCTACCCAAGCCCCAAAGCGGCATTGGCCAAAGGTGCTGACTCAGCAAACTTTAATTTATCTCACAGGCCAGGGGTGTGCGTGAAGCAATTAGTGAAATAATGGTTATGTCGCACTAAAAATTATTTATAGAGTCACCGTGCACACAGCTGTGATTAAATTAGACAACCAGGGGGACTTTAAACTGCCAACGGAGCCGGCGTCCAAGGCCCCGGGCTCCAGCTGGCTGGGGTTGGGGTGGGATCGCTCATCTCCTGCCCCACAGGTGAGCCAACCCGGAGCCAGGCAGGGATGAGGAGGGTTTGCCGGGCAGGGGTGTGGCAAGGGATGTCCATCCCAGAGGGCCCGAGCTGCCAGGACCTTTGAAGATGAACAAGTCAAAGGCTTTCACACATTTGAGGCTTAGCAGCCCCTACAACTCTTCCAAAGAGTCTTCTATGAACCCTCAGGGAGTGAAAGGGAGGTGGTCTGGGTGAATTAGGAAAGATGAGCCTGGGGACCTATGGGCTTGACATCGACCCTAACTGTGGCCCCCAAGAGGCCAGAGACAAGCTGGAAACCAGAGATCAACCCTCTCTTGTTACAGCTGCAGATCCGAAGGCCAGAGATTCTGTCTCTTGTGTTCCTCCCACAGGTGTCAGAGATCTTTGTTCCAGCCCTGGGTTCTGAGTGAGGCTTTACCCCCACCTGAACCTCCATATAACCGTGAGAGTTAGCGTTGGACGCAGAACTTCGACAGGAAGGAACAGATATTTCGAGCACCTGTGGCATACCAGACATTGTCTCTGTTTATATTTGCCCCTTATTCATGTTTATTTTTAGTCTTATTTAGCTCTTTGCAATGTTTCAGGCTTCCGTGGTGGCTCAGATGGTAAAGAATCCACCTGCAATGTGAGAGACCTAGGTTCGATCCTTGGGTTGGGAAGATCCCCTAAAGAGCGTTGCAACCCACTTCAGTATTCTTGCCTGGAGAATCCCATGGACAAAGGAGCCTGGTGGGCTACAGTCCTTGGGGTCACAAAGAGTCAGACATGACTGAGCGACTAAGCATAATGTTTCTGTGAGGTAAGTGAGGTAAGTGATCTTGTCCCTCTTTACAGATAGAGAATCTAAGCTTCAGGGAGGTAAAGATATTTGCCCACAGCCACAGAGCAAGGGAGGGCAAAGCCATTTTCTTTCTTTTTCTTTTTTTTAATTATTGTATTATTTTGGGCTGTACTGGATCTTCATTGCTTTGAGGGCTACTCCCTAGGTGCGGTACACAAGCTTCTCATTGCGGTGGCTTCTCTGGATGTGGAGCACGGTCTCTAGGGTTCGAGGGCTTCAGTAGTTGCAGCTCGTGGACTCCGTAGTTGTAGCTCCTGGGCTCTAGAGCACAGGCTCAAAAGTTGTGGCACAAAAGGTTAGTTGCTTCGCGGCATGTGGGATCTTCCCAGATCAGGGATCAAACACCTGTGTCTCCTGCACTGGCAGGAAGATTCCTTACTGCTGAGCCACCAGGGAGCCCCAGAGCCATTTTCTTATGGCCCATCCAACTCCGATGGTGGGGCATTGTGGTGCTTTGAGTACTTTGAGGGGCACCTCCCAGAGGCTGGTTGTGATGCCGGAAAGTGATAACAAGGCTTCCTTTACCCTGGACACGGGGCCCAGAGGCTGGACACGTATCATCTTGTTTCATCAGCAGCCCCTCGGGCCCAGGTGAAGAAACTGAGTCACAGAGCACTCCCTGAAGGGCCCCCCAGACTCTCAGACGGGGAGCATCAGGGTGTGTGCTCGTCAACAGCTCTCCATCTCTTGCCGAGATGCAGCCAGTACACCACAGATCTCTGCCCACAGACTGGGGCTACCTGTGTGCTTCCCGGATTCTCTCAGGGGGCTGAAGGTACCAGTAGCCTAAGGGGTGGTGACCAAGTTCTGGAGTGTGGGTTACAGTCAGGAGACCCTGCCTCCCAGCCTAGCACTAACCCAGGCTCCCACACCCCTGGCATTTCCATCCCTCCCGTACAAACTAAAGACGGGTGCAGAGCATTTCACAAGAGTTCTAGCCTTGGTCATCATTTAGCAGCCGGAGTTCTTTCTGGGCTCATTGGCCCTCCCTCCAGACAAGCTGCTGGAGGTGCAGAGCCGTGGAGTGACTGGGCAGAGAGCTGAGTTCAAGGCTTCTCTCCCACCCCAGTCTTCCTCTCCCCCCTCCTTCTGGCTTGCAGGCTTCCCCAGCACCCCCCCTCCCCTTTCTCTCCCTCACATCCGCCCGCAGGTCCCTCCCTCCAATCACAGTTTCCTGGCAAGCAGGACCAGCTTGCTCTCCAGATGTCTGCTGACCGGGTGGTGCACACTCACAGATCGCCATGAACCCCAAGCCTGGGACCCCCAGAAGGAGGGCTAGGTGAGGGGTGGACGGAACTGAGAGAGGAGCTGGATGACCCGGGTTCCCCCCATCTTCACTCGTGTCCCCCCTGCAGTGAGGAGCCTCTGACAGCATAGGACGCATGGACCTGCTCACTGCCCCTCGGCCACTGCCCAGCGTGGCGCCTCATCTGAGACAGCACTGGTCTCCAGATCCCCCTGGGTGCGCCCTGTGTCCAGTCCCCTCTCCCTGGCCTGTCCTGAGTCCCTCTGCTGCCTCCTACCACTTAGCATGCAGGCCCCTGTCTGCAGGCTGCAGCAGCCAAATGAGATTAGCTTGCCGGCCAAAGTGAGTCCCCACTCGCCGCCACCACCACCCCACCCCCACTGGCCCTGCGGCCCCGCGCAGCCCCAACTGTTCTGGGGAGCCTGCTGAGCCCAGCCTGGTTTCTGCCACCCATCCCCCACCCCCATCAAACTTGGGGCCAGCCAGGGCCAGGTCAGAGAGGATGAAGGATGCTGCCCAACTTCATCGCCACACCACCTCCTCCCTCTCACCAGCCCTTCTGGAGTCAGCCAGGGGAGGGGGGCAGGCAGAGGGAGACAAACAGGATTAAAGATCCTTCCTTGCTCTGCATCCCTCGCCAGTTCTCCAGCAAACCTCCTGGGGGGAGCAAAGAGGAGGTAAACTGTGCCCCTTCTCCTCCCTTTAAATCCCTGAGCGGGCGGATCAGGGGGGCCGGGAGTGGGGAGTGAGCAGACTGAGGACCAGCCAGCTGCACTTCTGTCTACCTCCGCTCCCCGCTCCCTGAGGGCCACCGGGAATCAAGCAACAAGGAGGTCTGGCCCATCCCCACGCCTCCCTGACTCTCTCCTGGTCGGGAAAGTAAGAGAACGACCCAGCTCAACCTCCTAGCCCTAATCCAGCTGGAGCCCCTGTCCGCGGTCCCCAGGAAGTTTGCAGGGGTCTGTAAAGGAAACCAGGGAAAGGCTGGGTCTCCAGGCAGGACCCTGGGAGAGGTGAGAGATGTTTTTGGTGTCAGGACTCTGGTGGTGTCTCAGGAAGGGGTTAGGGGTGTGGCAGGGCCCGCCCTGCCCAGGGCTCCTGCTGCCAGCTTCAGTGGCTCCCCGACCACACTCCCCACTCCCGGGAGCCATCTTCCTCCCTGTCCCCATCTCTCCCTGTTCTCCAGCCTGCGGGCTACCCGCCCAGCCAGCAGTAACTCCATCCTGAGGCCACTCCCATGGCCCTGAGCTGCCCTGGGGCTGGCTGGGTGCCATTGGGCTGCTCCTTTTAAGGTCTGAGGTTGGCACCTGCTAGCTGCAGAAGGCAAGTCCCTGACACATCTCCCCCCCCCCACCCCCACCTACCTAGCGAGCCCAGGTCCAGGTGAGTTGGAAGAGGGCTCAGTGTGAGGGAGGGGGTCTTCTCCTTGCCTGGAGGGGTAGGCTCCCACTCCCTGCCCACCCCCACTCCCTCTCCTTCCCCCATGTCCCCCACCCCCTCAGCAGCTCAGCTTCTACCCTGCACACTTCAGCTTGCACTTCCCTCTACCCATCTCACTGTTCAGATCATAAAAATCTCTCCAAGCCTCAGTCTCCCCATCTGCAGAATGGGTGTAATCCCTACTTAACTCAAGGGCTGCTGTCGAGGAGCAATTATGTCACAACTATGTACGCCCTTGTGAATCACATGGAGCAAGATGAGGGACTGCTCATCCCAGGTGGCTGGGAATCACGGAGCCTTCTGGGTTTGCTTCTTTTGCCCACGAGGGCACCCCAAGCTTTCGCCCCAGCCATGTGGACACTCCTCAGCCTGGTTTGTTTGCAGCAAGCATGGCCCCTCTGTGTTGGGCAACAGGGGTCCCTTCCAGCCTCTGGCCCTGGCAGAGGGAGGAGGGAGCCTCGGGATGCCGGGACCCAGAGGCAAGAGGGCGTGGATTAGAAACCCATCACAGAAATGACTTTCTTATCACGCCACGACCTGAATTGACAGGACCAACTCTGGAAATTGAATTGCCTCCTCCCTCTCCTGCTTCCCCTCCGCACCCCTCCCTTGGCTCCTAGTTCCCTCCCCACCCCAACCCCCATCTCTGAAAGCCCTGTTAGGAGAGACTTGAGAGTGCAGCGGGCAGGGACCCACACCCCTGGGGGCCTCGTGGCAGAGGTGGAAACAGGGAAGAGACAGAGAAGATGGGGGTGACGTGTGACCTCAACTCATGGCAGGTTGCCCCCCTCCTTGCTGTTTCTCCACCTGCCCCTGCACCCAGCGGGCAGATTGGGGCCTTCTTCCTGCTGGCCCCTCTCCAGCCCCCACCTTGGAGCCTCCATAGGGCCCAGGGCAGGGCCGTGGTGGCCGGGGCAGAACTCTGGGCTGGAGCCCATGGGTGCTTGGAAGCACCCCGAGTGTGTTCCTGGCAGAGCCCGGCTGCAGGTGGCAGGGAATGGGCGGCAGGAGGCCAGGGGCAGCCAGCTGTGTAATCAGGCGGGAGGTGAGGTGAGGCGAGCAGAGTGAGGCCCCAGCTGCTTCCAGCTCCCCAGATGGGCCGACCTGGAGCATCCCATGGGAGCTCAGAGCCCAGGAAACTCAGGAGGGACTCTGGGTGTCTGAGCAGGAGGGCTGAGACCCGGTACATAGCCCTCTAGAGCCCCCATGGTACAGACCAGCCCAGCCCCCAGGCCCGAGGGCAAGCCAGAAGCTTGATGCTGCTGCCCTGCAGCTGAGCTCGTGGGTCCTGGCTCCCCCTTCCCAGCTGCGTCTCCATCCAGAGACTCAAAGTCAGGGATTCTCTTGTTCAGTTCACTGGCAGTGTGGCCTTCAGCCGGGCAGTGGTCTCTTCCCTCACATCCCTCTCTCCTCAGCTCACCCTTCACCCCTTCCACCAGGTATCCACCCATCACTGGTCTGGTGAGGAGCCAGGGAGCCCAGCAGGGGGAGGGCCCCAGTCCAGGATCACATGGTCCCAGATCTTTCCCCACCCAGCCCATCCTCCCTCCCCAAACACACCCACACCCACACCCACACCCACACCCACACCCACACCCAAACACACACACACACACACACACACACACACACACAAACACCTCTTCTTTAGGGTCATTCAAAATGTACTGTTGGATCTCAAGTTCACGTAGTATCAACTCCAGACCCCTCTTAATCCAAGCCCCATCTTACAGGTGGGGAAACCAAGGCCCAGGGAGGGAGTAGATTTGTCCAGAGTCACATGGCAAGCAAATCCCTCTAACCCCAGCCAGTCCCTCCCTGGCAGGGGGACCTCCCCTGGGTGCCCACCACAGGCCCCGAGACACTCTTCCCAGACTTTCCTGGTTCTCCTAGCCTCCCTGCTCACCTGGGCCTCCTGGGTCTGGCCAATTGCCGGGCCCCAGAGTTAATAAATCAAGGTGACTTTGGAGAGGAGAATCGGCTTCTTTCTCCCTTGTCCCTCCCATTTACATAATCCTGGCTGGCAATATGATAATGATGTTTGTTAAAGACAGAGCACAATAAATTAATACCGTTAAGTTGTTGCTGCAAAATGCAAAATAGGTAATTTACTGCCAGCGAGGAACGGAGCCTTTAAACTGTAATGGATTAACTTTCCCAGCAGCAAATGTGTCCCTCGGGGGAGGGAGTGGGGGAGGCAGGGGCGGAGCTGGTTGATGGTAGGGGGGCCGCTTGCCGCCTAGGATCTGGGCCTCGGGTGTCCAGGCCGATCCTAGATCTCCACTCAATGTCAACCCCTTCCCACTGGACAGAAGGGGAAACTGAGGCCTGCATGGGGCTGGGAGCTGTAGAAGCCGGTGGGGAGACAGCGGTGATGACCAGGGACTTCTTGTGAAAACCCACACTCCTCTAGAGAGGGAGGCTGCAGGCATCCCATTTGTGAGACCCTCAGGGGAGCCCCTGCTGTAGACCACCCATTCTTGAAGGTGGCTAGAGCTGTACCCACTCCCTGCAAGCCTGACCCCAGCCCCGCAAGTGGCTGAGCCCCCAGCCCAGCAGAGGCCTCAGCCCCAGGGTCAGTGGAGGCCCAGGCCCCAGCTCCTCCCTCCAGGAGTCCACATCACAGAAAGGAGGGAAGGATGGGGCTTGGTTAGGGCTGAGGAACTGGGAGAAGGGGAAGGGCACCTCAGGAACTGAGGGGCAGACCCTGGCCTGATGCCCTCCCCAGCTCCCACCCAGACACTGCCCTTAGGTCCTGAGAAGGAAGGGGGCTGAAAAGGAGAAAGGGAGGGATGATCAGGAGGGGAGTGGTGATTTCTAGGTGTGGGGGATGGGGAGGGAGTGGGATAATGGCAGCGGGGAAGGTAGGTGGTCCATGGGAAGGCAGGGGTGGGAGAAGCTGGCAGGCCAGCTGAGATGCCAAACCAGGCCCTCAGCAGCACCTCTCAGGGGCAGCCCCTCCATAAAGGCTCAGGCAGCCCCTTGGTCCCTAGGAGAATCACTGCAGCCCCAGCTCAGAGCAGGCTGTGGGTCTCAGGGACCCTGGCAGAATTCTAATTTCCCATTTATCTCTGCAGCTTTTCCAGCTATATTAAAGGGGCGACGCTCGGCAGGAGGCTCCCAGGCTAATTGGATTTGGGCCTCCTCTCACTCTTGGGTGAGGGAGGGGGTGCGTGGGTGTGGGGCAACCCTGACTAGGGGAGAGATGCTGGGGACCTGGGCTGGGCCTGGGCTCAGTATGGGTGGCTGTGACCCCGGAGTCCAGACCCCTGGTTACATCCTGACTGCTGTGTGGCCTTGAGAAAGCCTCTGTCCCTCTCTGGATCCTCGCATCCCTCATCTTAGATGATGATGAAGATAATAATAACAACAAGCATCTCTTACACAGCATTTCCTAGGTACCAGGTGCTGTTCAAAGTGCTCTATGACAGCACACCTCTCATCTCAACAACAACCCAGTATGCTAAGTAGGTTCCGTTGTACAGATGAGTAAACTGAGGCACAAAGGCATTCAATAATCTGTTCAGAGTCTGGATGGCACCCACAATGAATTTTTTACATTTGTCACATGACTGGAGTCCCAAGTTTAAAGCCTAGTGCATCCATGCTAAGTCGCCTGAGTCATGTCTGACTCTGCAACCCCATGGACTACAGCCCGCCAGGCTCCTCTGTCCATGGGATTCTCCAGGCAAGAGAGATCCAGGGGTTCTTCCCCACCCAGGGATTGAACCTGCATCTCTTAGATCTCCTGCATTGGCAGGCAGGTTCTTTACCGCTGGAGCCCCCAGGAAGCCAGTTACACGTAAATAAAGCCAGAGTGGGGGTGGCACTCCCTATGCCCATTTTGCAGATAGGGAAATAGAGGCCTTGTCTATACCTGCTTTTAACTTAAGGATTATGTCACTCCCATGAAAGCTCCCGTTTATTCCCTCCTGGGGTTGTGGGCTGGCATTTCCAAGGCAGAAGGCTGGGTTTTCAGACGGTGTATTTGATGCTAGTGTCTGAGGTAGGGCAGGGGTCCGTGTGCCCAATACCTACCCTTCCTCCATGCTTGGGCTCAAAACTCAAACCTAGTATCCTCTGGGCCTGCTGAGGTCCCTCATCCCATACGAGGGCTAAGCTGGAGGGCAGGCCTCACCTCCTAAGCACAGAGATGCTCAAGACCCTGACCTCCACTGGATCCTGTTCCTAGAGACCCTGGGATGAGGTCCTTTGCATAAGTCACCTCATCTCCTCTTTAAGCCAGTCCCATAAGCAGACTCTTGAGAGTCCCTTGGACTGCAAGAAGATAAAACCAATCAATCCTAAAGGAAATCAATCCTGAATATTCATCAGAAGGACTGATGCTGAAGCTGAAGCTCCAATACTCTGGCCACCTGATTCGAAGACTCTGATGCTGGGAAAGATTGCAGGCAGAAGGAGAAGGGGACAACAGAGGACCAGGTGATTGGATGGCATCACCGACTCAGTGGACCTGAGTTTGAGCAAGCTCTGGGAGATAGTGAAGGACAGGGATGCCTGTTGTGCTGCAGTCCATGGGGTTGCAAAGAGTCGGACACTACTGAGCAACTGAACAACAGCAGATAAGCCATGCCACTCGCATGCTTATTTCACAGACAAAAAAAAAAAAAGGAGGCTCTTGTGAAGCACTTTGTGCAAGGCCTCCCAGTAAGGACTTGGTTGAGCTGGGATTCAAACCCAAGTTTGTCTGAATCTAGAACCTGAGCTTTTTAAAAATTATATTTATTTGGCTGTGCCAGGATTTAGGTGCGGCATGCGAGATCTTCACTCTTCTTTGCAGCGTGCAGGATCTTTAGCCGCAGCATGTGGGATCTTTAGCAGCAGCGTGCGAACTTGTAGTTGTGGCTTGTGGCATCTAGTTCCCTGACCAGGGATCGAACCCGCCCCCCTGCTTTGGGAGCATGAAGTCCTAGCCACTGAACCACCAGAGAAGTCCCAGACCCTGAACTCTTAATAGCAGGCTTTTCCAGGCAGAGGAAAGTCAGGACACAGAAATTCCAGTGAAGGAGGCCCTGGAACCAGGGCCCGGAACCAGTCACTGGAACCAGTGACTCCAGTGGAAGGAGCCCTGGGCTGGGAACCAGGGGACCTGGGCTGACATCTCTACTTGGCCCCAGACTCACTGTGTGATACTGTACTTCTCTGACTTCAATGGCAAAATGGAGATAATAATAGAGCCTACCTTAACAGGCGAGTGTACTGCAGAACTATTTAGAAAAGCAGTGCGTGGCACATAGTGGATGCCCGATCAAAGGCAGCCATCCTTTCTGTGGATGAACGCACACCAGCCTCCCAAGACTGTTGGGGTAGCACATGGGAAAGTAGCCCATGGCTGCTCCACAGTCTCAAGATTGTCAGTTCTGAAAGCGTCACATGCAAGGCCCTCACGTTTCAGATGGGGAAACTGAGACCCAGGTAGCAGGGCCAGGACACAGCCCTGGAGCTCCTGGTGGCCTCCCTGCTCCAGTCAGGGGGACGGTTCTCTTTCCAGTCTCCTTTTGCCCTGTGTGTCCACTTCTGTCCATCCAGGCGTCCCTCCAGTAGGAGGCCAGCTGGAAGGCTGACCCTGGCAGCCCTCTTTTGTCCAGCCGCTGGCAAGAACCTGCCTAAATAAATGCAAAGAGACCCCCCTCTGGAGGCTGCTCTTGCCGTGTCCCCATCCAAATGTTAATTTTGCCAGGGCCTTGATAAATCAACTGTCACCTCCACCCACCTGAGACATAGATTTCATCTTATTGAGAAGTGACACTTCTGCCCTTTGGTACCAGCTATCAATTTCAGGCGGCACCCGGAGTGGAGAGAGATGAAGAACCAGGTTCTGCTAAACCGCCTTCAGCCACCCTATCCTTCCCTTAAACCCCTGTGGGGCCAGCCCACCTGAGACATTGTCACCTGCCCTTCCAGAAGAAGTACTGGGATCCCACCACTATCACCTGGCTGTCAGCAATTCGTGCTCACCTGCCTGACTGTCCAACTGCCAACACCTGAACCTCTTTTCTTTTTTTAAGATATGTGTTTTGTTCGTATTTTTAATATTTATTTATTTGGCTGCACCAAGTCTTAGCTGTGGCATGCGAGATATTTATTTGTGGCCTGGGAACTCTTGGTTGCAGAATGTGGGATCTAGTTCCCTGAACAGGGATCAAACCCGGGGCCCTTGCACCCTCAAGAGCAAGGAGTCTTAGCCACTGGACCACCAGGGAAATCCCCATTTTACCTGCGGTTTGTTCAGGCCTTCAGAGCTAGTTTGCTGCCCAGATGGCAGACTGGGAGAGCTGTGGGATAACGTCCACTGAATTACTGACTCTTTGGAACTGGAGTTTAAGTACCTCAGCTCTCTTGCTCTTTGTGGGGGTGGATACTCAAGTGTCCACGTGCTGGCTCCTAGAATTCCCTAATGGAGTTAAGCTCCAGTTGCCCACAGTGGTAAAGGGCTTGGTCATCACCCCCTCATTGGCTCTTTCCTTTCTCCCCTGTCACTTCCCACCCTCCTGCTCCTGCTTTCTGAGATGACCTACCCCAACCAACTACTTGACCTTGAATCCTTTTCTTCGGGTCTCTTTCTGCAGGAGCCCAAACTAAGACACTCATCAAACCTTTCTTAGCAACTCAAGATGTGAAGCACTGTAGTTAGCAATGGAGATATGGGAGAGGTTTGACATTTATTGAATGCCTACTATGTGCAGGGACTGTGTGTTTCTTATTCCTGGATCAATCTTTCACGCTAACTGAATGCGTCTCTGGAAAGCTCTGTCTCAATTTTACAGATGAGGAAACAGATGCTCAGAGAGGTGAAGTCACTTGCCCAAGGTCACAGAGCCAGCAAACGAGAGTCAGTATCCAAACTCAGGCAGCCCACTCTCTTACTCACTAGATAGAGGCATGAAACGGAGCCAGGGTCTACTTCTGGGTGTGATCAACAAATCAGTTGGGAGAAATTCTCCCAGGGGTGGGGCAGGCAGCTTTCTGCAAGGTGCTAAAGACATCATAATAAAAAGATACAAATAAAAAGATTTCCTGCTCTCAAAGGGGCTGGCGGTCTGGCGGGAGAGATAGATGCATAGATAGAAGACAGTAGGGCTGAGACTCCTCCCAGAATGCACTGCAGAATCTTCCCTACAAGGTCTTCTTATAGAATCTTGGAGCATTCGTGGTGGGAGGCAGTGGAGAGTTTGTCTATCTCAACACTTTCATTTTATGGACCAGACTACTGAAGACCAAGAGAGACAGGGCCTCACTCACCCAAGGTTGTAATCCAGGGCCAGGGCTCTTGTCTTTGAATTTAGCTGAGCATCAACACCCCCCCACCCCTCACTCCCCACCTTCACCCTGGCCTCTGTCTTGGTCTTACCCTGCAATTCCCCAACAGAGGATCCATCATAATCAATTCTCAAAACTCAGAAGCCTCGACGTTAACAGAAAACAGGTTTTACTACATAAAATGTTTAACTTTCTGTACAATCTAAGGAATAAAAATGTACAGACTTAGGAGAAACTATTTGCACACGACATGTTAAGGGTTAATAGCCTTAATATACAAAGAACATTTACTAATCAATAAGGGAAAGACAATCAGAAAAAATAATGGACAAAAGATATGAGCAAGGGAAACCAGTCTAAGGAGTCGATGCCAGAGCTTTGGACTTCTGAGGATCCTGAGAGTGGTAAAATGGTTACAAATTGTTAAATAAATGCTTATTCATTATTAAAAGATCCATTTGTAGTGTGGGTCCCACATTACTGCTTGTTAAACCTGTTAACGTGCTAGGAGTCCTCCCAGCTGCCTTATTTACAGTTATAATCACAGGAGAAGCTGGCCAAATGCCAGAGCTATGACCTCTGTGGTGGGACCCACTACCTACCCCTCTCCCTACCCCTCTCCCACCCCCAGCCCTGCACCTGTGGTCCCTCGGTCCCAAGTAAAGTAGCCTTAAAGTCAAGTTGCCTCTGCAGCCTGGATGGGGCAGACCCAGGAAGAGCTTGGCTGGGGAATCAGGATGCCCGGCCCTGCCCCTGACTGTGTGATCTCGGCTCCCACCTCTGGACATCAGTTTTCCTATCTGTAAAATGAGTGGGTTGGCACCAGTGATATCAGACGTTACTCTAACGCTGATGAGCCAACATTTGGAGGGAGGAGTGGCAGGGGGAGATTTGGCACCAACCATCTTCCCTGTCCCCCTACCCCTACCCTGACCACCCCATGCAGAAGGGCATATGCTGTCTTAATCAACTGGAACTCAGGGAGTCCTTTTATGTGACTTAGGTCAGAGATGTCATTTTACAGATGGAAAGTCAGAGGCCCAGAGAAGAGCAGGGACTCAGGTAAAGTCCCCCAGCCCCCCAGTTAGGACTAGAACCCCAGTCCTTGGATTCCTCCTCTTTCTCTCTGAAAGGGACACAGAGGCCAGAGACAGCTGCAGAGCCTGAGTTCTGTGGCTCCCTGCCCTGCTCTCCCTGCTTCTCTCTCCTCCTCCTTGACTCCATGGAGATCCCTCCCCCAGGACCATAAGCATCCTTGCAGAAGAAGAGGCTTGTCGGGTATCAGGCCAGTAGTGTCCACCCAGCCAGCCAGACTCCCTCTGTCTCTGCTCTGAAGACAAACCCTGATCTCGAGTGAGTGATGCTGTCTACACTGTCTGTCACTAGGAGCCGCACGGCCCTTCAGATTAAGCATTGCCCGCTTCAGGAAGTCCCCAAAGGGGCACCGAAGTCCTACCGAACACCTGCTCCATTTCATCGTGCGCTTAATATCCTTTATCTTAATGATTCCTCTTCCATCACTCTCAAACTGAGTCAGTGTGTGCCCAGGGCTGGCAGTGGGCAGATCAGGGCTTGGGGCCAGAGCCTGCCACTTCTGTGTGACTCTAGGCAAGCCATGTAACCTCTCTGAGCTTTTCAGTAAATGGAGCTGTCACAGGGAAACATTTGGAGAATAAATGAAAGGTATTAGCCCAGTACCTAGGACATAGGGGGAGGTCAATAAAAAGTTGCGGCTATTGTTATCTGAAAAATGGGGTTAATAACGTCTACCTGAAGGTTCTTGAGAGGAGGTAATGACACGATGGATCTAAAGCATATGGCAAAATATCAGGTGCTCATTTAGGACCATCCTGGGGCAAGACCAAAACTGACAGCGGCGGTGACTCAGGCAGGGGTGTTCAGCTCATTTGTGGACAAGAGGGGTCCATCTGCATGGCCCCGGGAACTTACCACAGAGATGACCACCTCGTCAGCTCCCACCTGGGGCTGACCTCAGCCCTGTCCAGCCTTGGGGTGTAACCCAAGCCGGGCACGCCAGCATCAAGCCTGGATGAGAACCTGGAGCCCAGGAAGACACACATGATCAATACTAAGCCAATCTCCCACAAGA
This sequence comes from Giraffa tippelskirchi, assembly GCF_054371585.1. Classification (NCBI taxonomy): domain Eukaryota; kingdom Metazoa; phylum Chordata; class Mammalia; order Artiodactyla; family Giraffidae; genus Giraffa; species Giraffa tippelskirchi. Next base: position 116,200,388 of record NC_137287.1, on the reverse strand, counting down.
TTACCCTGGCCTCTGATATCTAGTCATAAAGAAAATCACTCAGCACGCTAGGGAGAAGTGAAAAATGCCACGGATTACAGTTTGGGATGTTCCAAGTGAGAGTAAGTGAGTTCGGGATTGTTTCCTGCAGTAAATAATTCAGCCATTTTAAATTTCGTTTTTTCTTGCCAATGTCTTTCCACCCTGCCTCTCCCGCCAGCTCCCTCGCAGACCTGATCTCACCGAGGCTCCCATCCCTCCTCTGTCCGGGGCTTCCATGCAAGCCAGCAAGGAGCTTGGAAAACAAATGCTTTGAGGCCGTTAATGACACTAATCATCTCTCACTGCTAATTAGTAACACTGCCAAGAGAAACTTCTTTGCGACCCAGCGGAGGACCACCCAGGTAGGAGAGCCTAAATTGGGGCAGCATCGGGGGACGCTGGAACTATGCTGAGGGCCCAGGCAAGGGGTAGGGCCCCGAGGAGGGTCAGCCCGCTCAACCAAGTGTGGTTTGGCTGGAGACAGCTCCTGCTCTAGAGGACCCCATCCTCTGCTTGCTCCATCGGCTACATCCTTCAGGGGCGATGGCTTGAGGCGGGGCTGGGACCCAGACAGGAGGCTGAGAGAGAGATCTGGTGAGTGAGGGCCCCTTTACCACACCCACAGGCACTTCAGGGCCCCCAAGTCAAAAGGTTTAAGAATCAATTGAATTACCCGGGGGATGAGAGGGGAAGAATTAGAGTGGGTGTTTGGGATTGACATATTCACACTGCTATATTTAAAACAGGTAACCAACAAAGATCTCCTGAATAGCACAGGGAACTCTGCTCAGTATTCTGTAATAACCTAAATGAGAAAAGACTTTGAAAAAGAATAGTTGCATTTATATGTATAACTGAATCACTTTTCTGTCAGACCTGAAACTAACACAACATTGTTAATCAACTATACTCCAAAATATATTTTAAAATTTAAAAAAAAGAAGTAACACAACATTGTAAAGCAACTATACCCCAATTAAAAAAAAAGGAATCAATTCTGGGACCTGGGACAACTTTTAACACCAGCAGCTGGGTGTCCAGTAGATTGCCACTCAACAAGCAGACCCTGGGGAGGTGCTGGACACCTGATCTCCAGGAACTCGTAGCTTGGCATGGGGAGATGGATAATAACAGCCAACATTTATGGAGTTTTAATGTGTGCCAGTCACTGTGCTAAGAATGTATGCAAATTCACTGATTCCTCCCAACAACCCCCTGAGGTAGGTAGTTTTTTGGGCTGGGGTTTGATTTTTTTGTTTGTTTTTTGATAGATAGTCCTTTTATCTCCATTTTACAGATGAGAAACCTGAGGCACAGAAAGATCAAGTAATTTGTCCTCAGTCATGATAATGCAGAACCAGTAGTGGATTCGGGGAGCCTGGGTCCAAAGTCAACCTGTTTTAACCACAAAACCTCTAAGGGGGACATAAGAGAGTTTTGATTCAGCATAAGCCACGCTAGGATAGGGTCCATCTGGGGTTGCAGGAGCATGGAGGAAGCATGCCATGCAGTCTTGAGTAATCAGTGAAGGCTTCCAGGAGAAGCTGAGGTCTGAGAGAGCCTCAAGGACTGCATGGGAGTTCACTAAGGGAACTGGAGGTGGAAAGGAATTCCAAAAGGTGAGGGCATCGTGAGCAATGCACGGAAATAAGAAAGGGTGGGATTCAAGTGGTCTAGTGATGTTTGAGGATAAGGAGTGAGGTGGGGACCTGTAGGAGACCAAGCAGGGGAGACTGGAGGCCCCGGATGCGATGCCAAGGGCCATAGGGAGCCATGCAGAGAGGGCAGCAGAGAAGAGCTGACTTCAGGCAGCCCCTTCTGGCTGTAGGATGAAGGGACGTGGTAGGGAGAGACACGTGGGAGACTGGTGACGGGCCAGGAAAGGGCTGGCCAGGGGCTGGGGAGGAGGAAACAAATTCAGTAAGTGATTTGAAGGTAAAAGAGGGCAGAGTGAGCGATGGATTGCAAGCCGGAGGGAGGATAAAAGAGAGGGAGAGTCAGGGAGGTGGGACCCACAGATTCCAGGCAGACAGGAGGAGACCGCCTTTCTCTCCCGGTACAGGGGATCCCTGCCAGGCCTCTCAGGGAGGGGGCACACCTGGCTGATTTCAGCCCAGCTTGGACTGTAGGGGGGCCCAGCCACCAGCAGCTGATAAGGCAGAAAAGTGCCCAAGCCTGAAAGATCCTCTGGCCAACTAATATCTCCTCCTCCGGCACCTTGGATCCCACCTTTCGAGCTTGATTCTCTTGGGTTAGAGCATTACATGCTCTCCGTAGAGATGGTATTATGCCTTGAATTCCTCTTATACAGCATTGTAGACAAAGCACACATCATCTTTTTTGCAGGGGCTGCTTTCTGGGGTTCCCTCAGGCAGAATAAATTGTTCCCTCATCTGTGGTGCCAGAGTGCCTTGTATGCTTGGCATAGCCCTGATGATACTAGAGTGAATTGGCTTTTCCCCCCTCTCTGGTGCATTAGCCTGGGAGTTCTTGGAGGGGTGAGGTAACAAGGGATCCGTCTGTTTGTATGTGTTTTTGCGAATGAGAACAATTTTGCATGAATGCAATTTTTTAAGCTTGTGTCCCCTTTTAGACTGAAACCTCTGAAAGGGGTCTCTTGTCCTATTTTATTTTATTTATCATGCTGGAACATTGACTCTTTTTTGGTGTTCAGCTTTATACATTTCAACACACATAGATTCGTGTGACCACCAATTGAATGCACTTTGAATTCACATAAATAGTATTATCTTCAGATCCCCACTGGCTTCTTACTCCTTTCATTTCATGTTGTAAAGACCCATCCATGTCTGTCACTGTGTACAGTCTGTTGCACAAAGAGCTGCCTGGATCTCCACGCTCTGTGTCCTGGCATGTGCCTGACCCCTGCCCCAGGGAGGTCATCCAGGTCACCTCACCTCCCTCCTTCACCACAGATGCTTTCGAGATGAGCACCCTCCAGATTTGTCCCTCATGGACATGCTGAGAACTTCCCTGGGATATATACCCAGGAGCAGAACCCCTGGGTCATAGGTCACCATATAAACAAGGATCTCTAAATCTCATGTGACTCACAAGGGTGTCCCAGCTCGCCTTGGAGGACAGCAGGCCATGGAGAGCCAGGATGCACAGACACGGCCATTCCAGGTGTTAGAAGTTGACACCCTTCCACCCTAGTGGCTAAACAGCTGCTTCCCTGTCTTGTAAGTCTCCCAAGGGCTCAGCCCACCTTGACCTCCAGCTCCTCTCAGAGCCCCTGAGTTCCCCCAGGATCTAGCAAGTAATGGGTTACATCTCACCCAGAAAAGGCCTCCAGGGTCCTGTTCTAGTTCCCAATGTCCACTCACAGCTGTTATATATTTTGAATATCATCCTTGTCCATAATCCCGTGTCAGAGAAAGAGCCTGAGAAGGGCCCCACGGCTTGAAGCTCAAGTCCTCCCCAGCCAGTCTCTGGAAGCCCCACCCCCCTCTTACTGGAGCACAAGACCAGCACTTTTAGAGATGGCCATGGCCTCCCAAAACATGCTTGCATCATGCCCACAGCCACCCTGAGAGCCAGGGAGTGGTTCTCCCCATTTGACAGATGAAGAAACTGAGTGACTTGCCCAGGGTCACACAGTGACAAGGAGAAGAGTCGAGACCCAAGAGAGTTTGCAGATGGAGATAGTGCCCATTACAGTCCTCCTCTGAGGAGTCCCCACTCCACACCACATGCAGTAAAACACACCCACCCCCACCTCATGCATCTCTTACACATGAGTAGGGGAGAGGTGAGTTGAATTACTGTCGACAAGTTGGCACAATGCTAGGTTTTGTAGACATTTAATTAAACACTCATTAATTTCGATTTTGCAGTTTTCATTTTGTGTTTTGGAGCTAATCTTTTCTCTCCTTTTTTCCTTTCACATCTCTAACTTTTCTGTAGGCCCTTGACAAGAAGATCAAGGGCCCTTCTGAATGCCTGAATGATTACCTGTGGTTCTAAGTCCTGCTGGCAACTGGGCCCAAGACTGTCTGTTGGTCTCAATGATGGGTCCTTGGTAGATAACCAGGCTTCAGTTGGTCTGGGGGATGAGGGGGCATACAGTTCAGTCAAGCTGGGGTCCTGCCCTTAAGGGGCCCCAATTCTGCCTCTGAAACTCAACATTCCCAAAGGCAAAGGCTTTCTAGTCCCAGGAGATGTGTGCTCAGGGTGTCTGAAGGGAGTCAGTATATTAAAAAGCAGAGACATCACTTTGCCAACAAAGGTCCATCTTGTCAAAGCTATGATGTTTCCAGTAGTCATGTATGGATGTGAGAGTTGGATCATAAAGAAGGCTGAGCACCGAAGAATTGATGCTTTTGAACTGTGGTGTTGGAGAAGACTCTTGAGAGTTCCTTGGACAACAAGGAGATCAAACCAGTCAATCCCAAAAGAAATCAACCCTGAATATTCACTGGAAGGACTGATGCTGAAACTCTAATATTTTAGTCATCTGATGCGAAGAGCCAACTCATTGGAAAAGACCCGGATGCTAAGAAAGATTGAGGGCAGGGGGAGAAGGGGGTGACAGAGGATGAGATGGCTGGATGACATCACCAAGTTAATGGACGTGAGTCTGAGCAAATTCTGCGAGATGGGGAAGGACAGAGAAGCCTGGTGTGCTGCAGTTCATGGGGTTGCAAAGAGTAACAACAACAGGGGTGAACACAGAGATTCTCTGAAGCTAGCAGTTGGGGTAAGGGTGGGGGACTCCTGGTGGAGAATGGAAGATATTGGCAGGCTTTAAAAAAAAAAATTTATTATTTGGCTGCATCGGATCTTAGCTGGGCACACGGGATCTCCGTTTCCGGGCATGGGCTCTGTAGCTGCCGTACGTGGGCTTAGTTTCCTCTTGGCACATGGGATCTTAGTTCCCTGACCAGGGATGAAACCCACATCCCCTGCATTGGAAGGTGGATTCTTAGCCACTGGACCACCAGGGAAGTCTCTGGAAGGCTTTGTTTAAGGTAGAGAGGAAGAGGGAAGAGTAGAGACCTGAGATGCCAGGATTCCAAGCCTAGAGTCCTGGTCCAGATTAATAATAGTGTCAACCAGGATCTATTAGGCACCTTCTGGGGGCCAGGTGCTGGCCTCCCGTCATTTTAGTTCATTCTCATGATATCTGTGGGATGCAGGCAGGGCAACCCAGTACAACATGCCAAGATCCATCAGAACATCCACCATTGATGTCGGAGCAAGTCCTTGAGCTACCCAAAGGAGCTGACCTTCTGGATCATGGGCAGGAGAGGCGTCCTAGGTGGGACTAGAGTGGTAGCAAGGAAGAGCATTGGGTCCATTGGCTATTTACTGACCAGTCTGGAAGCATTGCAGTATTTGAACAAGCCCAGCTGAATATCAGTTCAGGTTATGAGTATTTTATCATCATCTCCACTTTATAGTCAAGGAACCAGGCTTGGAGAAGTGTGGGGCCTTGCCACCTGTAGGCGGGAGGTGCTCCTGAATTCAGACATCCACCTGGCTGAGTCCAGAGCTCATCCCTTTTATCATGAAGTGCCTAGCTTCCACATTCTGGCTGTTTTCTCTTCCTCCAAAAGGCCTTGACAGAGACCTCCCGGCTGCAACCTCCAGTTCGAAGGATGGCAGCTTAAGTGGGAGACAGAGAAGGGTTAACTAGTGGTGGTCACAGCACCTGATGGTCATGGCATGCCCCTCAGGCCTGGCACCTACCCTAGACTTTCATCTCCACCGGCTCCAGGTGAGAGAAGCCGAAGCCTGGCCCGCCAGCGACGCGGCAGCGCGGTTTCCCTTTGACTCCCTGGGAGGCTGCCTGCTCCAAGCCCAGAATCAAAAGCAGGCAGCAGTGGCCAGGGCCTCGGGGCCCCCAGCATGGCAGCCTCAGGCTCTCCCCTTCCACCTGCTTGGCCTGGGCTGCCGCTAGGGCTCCCCTTCTGCCGGATTCTCGGGGACCAGGCAGAGCAGGATACAGGCTGAGGGAGGCGCTGGGACCCAGGGGAGAAGGGACAACAACGTAAAGCCAGGGCACCAGGGACTCAAGCCCACAATGGGGGTGGGGAGGTTGCAGGTGGGGGTCCAGGAGGCTGGAGCGAGGAGAGCGCGCGGGCCTTGGAGAAGCACAGAGGCTGATCTCCCCAGGCCCCTGCAACCTCCTAGGGTTTGGGCGGGTCTCAAGGTGAGAGCTGTGGGGGCCCCGGTGAGCAAAAGCAACGAATTTAAAAGGAATTAGTCGGGAGAAGGTGACAGGCCCATTCTGAAGCAAGATGAATGGGTTTCAGTTGGCGAAAATGATTCTAATTTATAATCTGCTTCTTGCTGCCGCTCGCCAATTAATTCTCTATAGATACATAAATAGGCCGCGTGTTTGCTTTGCTTCAAACATAATAAACATTACACTCTGTCCTCTCCTTTTGTGCCGGTTCCTGTCATGGCATTAGTCCCCACAGCTAATTCCTCACACCTGTCTCTGCCACTCAGGGGAGCAGAGCTGAGTGGGGAGGAAGTGCCCGGCTCCAGGAAACCCGTGGCACCAAGAGATAGATGACCGACCCAGAAGCGTGGGCACCTGCAGCAAGGCTGGGCTCCCCACCAGCCCAGGAGAGACCTAGGCAGGCAGGCAGGGAGGGAGAGGGATGGAAGGAGGGGAGCCCCCAGCCTCCTGTGCCACAAACTTAGGGACCATCTCCCCACGGAGGGAGGGAGGGAATCACCATCATTACCCTCTGTCCTTCCATCACTGGCCCCAGCTCGATGGGCTTCAGACACACGTGCCTCCTGGCTCTTCCTCAAACACACCCAGCCACCCTCTGCTCCTGGCTTTTGCACTTGCCTAGAAGGCTTTTTCCCTCAAAAGCCACCTCCTTTGTGTCTTGTCTTTCTTCATATATCTCATCTAGCAGTGGGATATTTCCCAGACTCCCCCTTCCCAAAATGGAAACCCCCCCCACTTTGACACTCTTGGTGCCCTGTCCTGCTTTAAATCGCTCCTTAGCACTGTTTAACATACTATGTATTTTACTACTTACCCCATTTATTGGTACCCCATTTATTCATCCCCTTCATGGGGTTCTCAAGGCAAGAACACTGAAGTGGTTTGCCATTCCCTTCTCCAGTGGACCACGTTTTGTCAGAACTCTCCACCATGACCCATCCCTCTTGGCTGGCCCTACACGGCATGGCTCACAGTTTCATTGAGTTAGACAAGGCTGTGGTCCATGTGATCAGATTGGTCCCTGTATTGTCTTCCCCAGCTGGAATGGGAGTCCTTGAAGGGCATCGCCATGCTCCCTGCTGTATCTTCCATGCTTTGGAACATCGTAGATGTTCAGTAAGTATTTGATGAATGAATGAATGAGGTGGCGATGGGAGGGGAGGGAGGAGCAGAGGAGGCCCAAAGACTGAAATGATTTCTCTGTCTGGCTCGTGATCTCACCCAGATGCCCTGGCAAGACCAAGGCATGGGGAGGGGGTTTCACTTGCCCAATGTGGCACCATGGGCTGTTGATGGAACAAGGACTAGGATCTCAGGCCTGAGCTCCCCTCTAAGGCAGCTCAGGCCCCCTTAGCATATATGCCTCACGATAATTCTTCCAGACTGGGTGTGGGGAAATGGAAACTCAAGGAGGCAGCATGACTTGCCCAAGGCCCCGGTTGTTTACTTAGTGAAATGACTGTGTATCTGCTGTAGAAACAGGCACTGATTTAGAAGCAGTGACCCAGACCGATAAGATCCCTGCCCTCGGACTTCCCTGGTGGTCCGGTGGTAAAGAATCCGCCTGCCAGTGCAGGGGACATGGGTTCGATCCCTGGTCCGGGAAGATCCCACATACTGTGGGGTGAGTAGGCCAGAGCAACTACTGAGCCTGTGAACTGCAACCAGAGAAGTCACCGCTGTGAGAAACTGGCATACCATAGCTAGAGATTAGCCTCCGCTCGCTACAGCTAGAGGAAGCCCACACAGCAACGGAGACCCAGCGCAGCCAAAGGAAAAATGAGAGAGCCAGGATTTGTCCCAAAACACACAGAGAATTGTGACCAGAGCCAGGACTGGGAGATCTCAGACTTCCTGGGGTGACTAGCTCCCTCTCTGCTGGTTCTTTCTTTTTCTCTTTTTCTGCTCTTTCTTAGTGGACCATGATTCGTGATGGCCTCCTCAGCCTGACAGTCAAGGATACCCATGTGGGGCACCAAGAGGGAAGAAACAGGGGATGTGTATTACAAGTCCAGAGTTGGGTGAGCTTCGTGACATCTGGTGTGGTGGCGCTGAAGCTGGGTTTTGAAGGCTCAATAGGAGTTTTCCAGAGAGACAAAAGAAGACAGAGATATCCAAAGCAGGCAGGAGTGGCTTTATAAAAGCTCAGAGTGCAATTTTTAAAAATATATGTATATATATACTAAAAGTATTTGGCATTCTCAGGATGTAAGGGATGAGAAGGAAGCAGCAAGAGATAGAGCTGGAGAGGTGCTGATGCTGGAGCAGTAATGGACTTTCAGGCCACTGCAGAGAAGCTATTTTTAGGTGGGTCCTCCTGCCTTATCAGAGCCAGGTGAGTGAGGTGGTACAGCAAGGGCCACTTCCTTGTGATTGAGGGCCTCCAGGGAGGGAAAACCTAGCTTCTCCAATGGCTACTGGAGCTCAGCAAGTCACCCCATGGTGGGTCTCTCCCCCAGCCCCCTGCTGATTCTTCTCCCCCCTCCCGCTGGCTGCTCTTCTCCAGGCCAGGAATAGAACCTCACATCTGACAATCCTCAGCGGTGTTTAAATTTAATGGGCCCTCCTGCTTTTTTCCTCAGCACCTGGGCTGGGCGCCCTGCAGCAGCCTGGGGAGAGGCAGGTGAATAATTCAGGGAGAGTGGAGTGTTTGAAGTGTTGGGGGGTGGATGTGGTGTGTGGCAGGGCTGTCTCACTCTCCCGCCCCAGGGAAAGGGTCCAGGAGGGATGGTCCAGAGGCTCTGCTGGCGCTGTTCTGCTCTCACTGTGTCTTTAGGACCTTTCAGGAATGCCCAGGGGAACCCTCTTCCCATCTCCAGACTGCCACCTGCAGTGCGGGACCTCAGGGCTGCAGACGCTGTGTCAGGCTGAAGGGAAGGGAGGGGCAGAAGGGAGAGGCTGTGGGCTGCTTGGATCTGGATCCAAAGAGAAGAAAAGGGACAGAGTGGGTGGGGGGGGGGCAGAAGGCTGGAGTCTAGTCCCAGCCTGAAGGTCCAAGGGCTGGGTCGGCGATTGGGATGCAAGCAGAGATGAAGGGAGAGAGCTTCTCACGGGGCCTGGGGTGTGTCCGCTGTCCGTGGTGCTCCCGCAGACTAGATCCCAGTGGCCATCCGAGATCCGCACAAGTTCCTCTTGCCCAGAAGTTCCCCAGGCACTGAGCTCCTTCTTCCACATCAACCCAACCCACCCACATCCCCAAACAGAGCAGGCTTTCCATGTTCTAGCTTTTCAGCCATCTTCCTTCCTCTCTTCTTTCACTCATTCGTTCAACCAATATTTATTGAGCATCTACTAGGCAGTATCCACAGGATTTAGCAGTCCACAAAACAGACTCAGTCTTTTAACTCCTGGAGCTTGTTTTCCATCCCTGAACTCCCTCCCTTGAGGATAAAGACGGAGAGAGGAGGAAGGAGCCTGGCTTTAACTCCTTGTCTGTCCTTGACTTGCTCTGAGTCTCAGGGCTCATCACTTTGCCCCCTCTAAACCTTCCCCCTCTGGAGCATGGGGCTGATAACCCTCCCTTTCCAGGTTGTTGTTCTCTTTATTAATTACAGCAAACATTTATTCTAAGTGTTGACATGGATTCGCTCATTCACCCAGTCCTTTGATGTAGGCACTGTTAGCATCGTGCCTGTTTTACCTATGAGGCAACTGAGACGTGGAGAGATGAAGTCACTTGCCAAGGATGACACTGCAGGTAAGTGGGGTGATGGGTTTTGAACCCAGACAGTCTGGCCCCAGGATGAACACGGTGGGGTAGTGTTTAAGTGCGTTGCGGGCGTTGGGCACCTGGGGCTCCCTGCAGCCCGCCTGGTCCCTCCCGGGTGGCCTCGCCCCACCCGACCTCCGCCCCGCCCCGCCCCTGCGCTCCGGGTCGCCAGGGTGGAGGAAGCCGGGGGTCGGTAGAGGCTCAGAGCGCTGCGAGCTCCTCGTGGAGGGCCTTCCATCCCCGTCCGGGTCCCAGGTCCCTTCCTGGGAGGGGCTGGGGTGCTCCCTGACTGCCCCCGCGACGCCCCCCGGCGCGCTGGCGGCCCCAGTCCCCGCGCTGACATTTCTTTAGTTGTTCATGTCACGGCCCTTCAGTCTGCGCGGTTTTACAAATGTGCTGCGGAGATGAAAGGCGCCGGGAACAGCGACTGGAGAGCAAGTTCGGAAAAGCTTTTAACTTCCAGCTCCTACAGACAAAACGAGAGGAGGGGGAGGAGGGGGAAAATAAAGGGAGGACAGAGGAAGAGAGGGGGAAAAGGGGGAAGGGGAGGAGGGAGGGAGGAAGGAGAGGATGAGAAGGAAAGAAGGAAGGAAGGGGAGAGGAAGGTAGAAAGGGGAAAGGGAGGCATGAGAGCGGGAGAGGAGGACAGACAGACAGCGGGAGGAGGAAGATGGGTACAGCGAGCCACAATAAGACAGGTGGAGGGAAGGCAGAGGGAGACTGAGGGACCCAGAGAGAAAGAAACAGAGAGGTGGCAGAGAGAATGAATGAGCGAGGGTGGACAGACGGAGTAGAAAGTGGACAGAGAAAGACAGACACAGAGACACAGCTAGGGGGAGAGAGAGAGAAAAGAAATAGCCAGCGAGAAGACCAGAAGGACAGCTAGAAAGAGACAAATAAGGGGACAGACTCTAAGAGAGAAACAGTCAGGGAGACCAGAAACACCGATGGACAGAAGACAGAGGGGACTGAGCAGGGGACAATCGGACAGTGGGTGAGAAGGCAACAGACAGACATAGAGAAATGAACAAGGAGACAGAAAGGGAGAGAAGGCCTGCAGGTGAGGACAGAGAGACGTGAGGCCCTGTGGGTTCTGGCTGCTGAGTAAAGAAATACAGAAAAGGAGGGCCAGGGAGGAAGGCAGAGCCTGGAGCTGAGGGCAGCCTGTCTGCTTCCTTGACTCCCGTGCAAACTCTTGAGCAGACCCTGCCATTAAGGCGCTCAGGCTGGAGCAGTGGTTCTCAGTCAAGGAGGGAAGGGGATTTTGTTTCTCAGGGAACGTTTGGCAATGCTTGGACACATTTTTGGTTGTCACACGAAGGGTGGGGATTGGGCGCTGGCACCCAGTGAGTAGAGGCCAGGGATGCTGCTAAACATCCTCCAAGATACCGGACAGCCCCGCACAGCTAAGACTGATCTGACCCCAAATGTCAATAGTTCCCAACCGGAGAAACCCTGGGCCAGTGGGAGGGAAATACCGTGGAGCCAGGGGATGGCTCCAAAGGAAAACGTGCCCTGTCTAAGGACAGTGTTGGAAGCATCTGATGGAAGCGAAAAGGAGACTTTTACAAACCTTTCTCTGATTCATTCTAGCCCTGTGCTCCATCCTCTCCCACCCTTCCGTATTCCATTCTCGTGCCTGGCAGAGCAGTCTCTCCCTTATTTGTACACTCACCGGGCTCTAATGTAATCCCGCACAGGTTTGGACTCCTGAGTACCTGCGATGCATGAGGCACCTTGCTTGCCTGGAGAGGTATCACACACCAGTTCAGTATGCAGGCTCTGGTATGGTTTGAATCCAAGCTCTGCCATAAACTACTAGTGTGACCTGCGGCAAGTTTCTCAGTGCCTCAGTTTCTACATCTCTAAGTGTATATGTTGGTTAGATACACGTGTGAGAATCAAATGAAAATGATCCATACAAAGCACCGGGGCTTGACACATTGCACGTGCTTGCTAAAAGCTAACTCTCATTATTATCATGTCATTTCATCTGCACAAGGACACTGAGGGAAGTGGCTTGTCCAATACCACACAGCCAGCTCTCAGCCCAGGTCCTCTCCATGCGTCCTCTGTCACAGCCTCTTGTTGCCCCTGTCACACGGCTTACCTTCTCCAGGACCAGAGGGCACCATCAGAATAAGTGTCAAGCACCAACCTGATCTCACGACTTGCCAGCTGTGTGATCTTGACATTTCAGCCCCCTGTGCCTTGGTTTCCCCATGTGTAAAATAGGGGCTCATACTAGTTAGCGTCTGATTGTTGTGAGGACTTCAGAGGAAAATCATGGCATACAGCCAGCGTTCCATCATGGCTGAGGGTGATCTCAGTGTGTGTTCACAGCCTAGTGCAGTGCCTGGCCCAGAGTAGATGTTCAAAGGAGGTGTGTTGGAAGAATTAGAAATAATGAAAGGGAGTCTAAAGAGTCCTCAGGAGAGGAGATGCAGATCTAACAAGAGTCACAGGGAGACAAGAGATCAAAAGAAAGATGCGAGAGGGAGTCCCTTCAATGAACATTTATGGAGCACCTACTGGGTGGATGCGGGTGCGAGCAACAGTGTCCCAGGGCCAGAACAACCTGTGGACAATTAAACAGATGTGACTCATGAGATGAACAGAACACTGCAAGGCCTGGAGGGACTGAAAGAGAGAGAGGGGCAGTGAGAGCAAATAGCCAAAGTGAGTAGGAGGGAAGGGAGAGAACAGAACTCGTGCTGATGCCTCTGGAAGGGTTGGCCTCTGGTCTCCAAAAGCATGAAAGAGTGGAGGCTAAGAATAGAGAGGAGAGGGAAGGAGAGAGAGTAGAAAGGAGGGGGCGAGAGGCAGGGCTGGGAGAGATCAATGGAGGGGAATAAACTGAGAGAAGGACTTAGGGGAAGGAACAGGCTGGTGAGATGGAGAATAAATCTCAAAATAAATAAAAAAGTGATGGAGTTTAGTGGGAGGGGCCAGAGGGGCAGCCACAGGGAGAGGTGATTGCAACCATCCGGAAGGAGAGAAGGACCAGGACATGGAGACAGAGATGGAACTTAGGGAAGGAGGCAGAGGAGGAAGCAGGGTGGGGCTGAGGTAGAGCCTGGGTCCCTGAGGACCCCCAAGAGTCCAGGGACCCTGGGCTGCCCTGCTCCTCTTGGCCTTGACTTCATACATCATTGTGTGTCTGGTCAGTGACAGCATGGCAGGATAGAGGTTTTGGGGGTCTTGTCTCCTGCCATCCTTCGCTCCCTATTCAACAGCCCTCTGGGGGGAGGTTTCTAAGGGGACACCCAACCCAAGAAAAAAAATGGGTCTATGGAACTCACAGGTCCTAGCCCACCATCAACAACCTCCTACTGAGAACTGAGGGGCCAGGGGTCTCCTCCATTAGGCCTCATCCTAGAGCGATGGGACTAGAGAGACCCATGTAGGCAGGAGAAAGAAACCAGGCCAGGCAGAAAGACCTCAGGTTTTGGGTTCTAAAGAGCTTGGAAAAATGCACCTGGACATGGAGGCGGGTATTTTATTGGGAGGCCCTAGGGGCCAAAGTGGCGCTAAGTTGAGGACAGGGATGCTTGCCTACTTCCTCTGTCCAGCATCACCCTACCCCAACCCGAGGAGAAGCTCCCAGGATAATGACCTCGCACCTCCCTAGAGACTGGGCCCTGGCCTCTGCCCACCTCAACAGGCCGCGATTATTTCTGAAGCTAGAGGGTCAGTGCGGGGGCGGGGAGGTGCTTTCCGGGCAGCCAGCCAGGGGCGGCCGCTGGAGAAACCTGCCCCCACCCTCTCCTGCGCCCCCCTCCTCTGAAGCCGGGCTCCTCTCGTAGTGCGAAGAAAACGTGGAACGCTGGACACGGTAAAGTCAAGTGGTGAAGGGTCAGATCTCAGACTCCGGGGAAAGCTGCCAAGCGGGGAGGGCGACGGTGCCCCTCCTGGGGGCGCTCCCTTCGCGTGCATCTGAGGTTGGAAGCAGGAGGGGCACCGCCCCCCGGGGGTTCCTGGAACGCGGCCGAGGGTGGGACTGTGAGGCCGGCCCCCAGCGGCGAGGGAGGGGCGCGATCCGGGGGCGGGTGCCGGGGCTCCCCGGCTTCGGGGTCCCGGCCCGGCGGCCGCCTGCGGCGCGGCGCGGCGCTTCTGCCCGGCGGGCGCTGCATTCTCCGAGTCTCCACCAGAGGCTGCGGGAGGAAGGAAGGGATTCGTCCCTTGCACACTTCCCCCCTAGTCAGACACGCACACTCCCTCGCTCCCGCTCGCTCACTCCCTCGCTCTCCCTCGCTCTCTCGCTCACACACACGCGCGCACACGCCGCCGCGGCTCCCCCTCTCGAGCCCGCTCTCCCTCCGGCTCCTCCCGGGCGGCCGCCGGGCTCCGGACTCGCCCGCCCGCCCGCGCCGGGGCTCCCGCCTCACGCAGCGTCCCGAGGCGGCAGGACTGGGGGAGCCCCGGGCCGCTCCCCGAGGTAAGAGCGTGGGGTGCCGCGTGAGGGGCGGCCGGATTGCCGCCGAAGGGAGCCTTGCCCGGCCGGGAGGGAGCCCCCCCTGGCCGGCGGGAGTGGCCCGGCAGGCGGCGCGGGGCGACGGGGGGGCGCGCAAGCCTCCCGCCGCAGGGGGAGCCCGGGTGCCCGCACCCGGCCCCCGCGTGCCCCCTCCTCTCGGCGGGGCGGGCGGGGAGGGAGTTTCCCACGTCCAAACTTTCCCCGGCGCGGAGCCGAGCCGCCGCCTCTCTGCCCGGAGCCCGCGGCCCCCACCCACTAGCCCACCAGCCTCCCCCAACCCCGCCTGCTGCGCGCCGCGGAGCCGCTGAGACCCCCGCGGGTCGCCGGGCGGCAGCGCCCGGGGCCGAACTCGAGCGCCGAAAGGGGGCTGGGGAGGGGGCGCACAGCCTCAGCCCGGGGGGCCGGGACCCCGGCGTTCCCGGTGCGCACCTCCCCCCCGCCACCCCCTGCTACGGGGTTTCGACTCCCGGGCCCCTCCCAGAGGCGGGGTCCGAGCAGGGAAATACCGCACGGCGTGAGCGTGTGCGCGGGTGTGTGTGTGTGTGTGTGTGTGTGTTTGTGTGTGCGAGGTCGTGCCGCGTCCGGGGGCACCCGGAGGCTGCCTCAAGCCGCGGCGACACGCGCGGCTGCGGCCACCTCGGGGGGAGGGGAAGAGCTGGCCCGCGGGGACCCCCCCGCCCCGCCCCCGCGGGGCCCACCAGCGCGACCCCGCTACCCTGGGGCCGTCGGGCCGGGCGGCGGACCGGGCAGCGCTGTCCTCTTCCCTAGCATATGGCTCCGGCAATAATGTCCCTTCAACGGAAGAAGGACAGGGCCGACGGCCTCACGTCCAAAGGGAGCGCCACCTGGGGCTGACCCTAGGGGGCCCGGGCGCTGGTGGGGGTGTTGTGGGTTGTACGGGCGCGCTGGGTGCTGGGCGGCCCGCGGAGGGCACCCTCGGGCACCCGTCTTACTAGGGCCTCCGGACTTGACCTCGCCTCTCCTTCTTTCTGGGCGCTGTCAGGCCCCTGCCCCAGCCCGGGCGCGGCAGGAGACCACCAGGCGGGGCTGCAGCGGGAGAGCTAATCCGGAGCCCCTCAGGGTCTCCCTGAACTGCAGGGGGCACCCCCTGGTGGTGGGCAGAGAAGCAGCCGTTTCGAAGCCGCAGGAGGCTTCCCACGTTCGCACTCGGGGAACACTCTTGTCTTTACCACCCCTTCGCCGCCTGGCCTGAGGTTGTGCAAACCAGCTCTGCTCTCTGGGTCTGATTCCAGCTTTCTCCCAGTCCCTGGGTCTGGCCAAGGTGCCCCCTCCACCCCCCACCCAGCACGGGCAGCGGCACATTTGAGGGTTTTCCCTGCTGCCAGCCCTCTTAGGGAGCCCCTTCTGCGAGGTTCTGGGTCTTATCCTCTTCCTTTCCCACTAGTCAGCGCCACTGCTCCACATCAGCATCACCATGGCCTTGGAACCCACAGGCTCCTCCCTAACCACCATGGCCCTCTCTCCCTCATTAGTACCCCTACACTTGTCCATCAGTGCCCACTCTACCCCCCTTAATTGCCCCCATTCTACAGTCCTTTGGGGGATTTTTGTCTCTACACCCATCCTTTGGTCTTGACCCGTCTATGACCATTTCTCCCCCACCCATCACCCATCCTGCCTGCCTCAGTTTCTCCCTGGCCCAGCTACTTCACCCACCCCTATTCCTCTCCATCTTCCATTGTCTGGGATGCTCCTCTTCCTTCCTTCCTGGAAAGGAAGGCCATTGTTGACATTTTAACCCTGCTTCTTAAGGGTGTCTATGTACCCTCCCGGGACCACCCCTGCCAGGGCCTGTGGGGCAGGTGCTTTGCAAAAGCCGCGGGATCTCCCTTCGCCAAGGGGCACCCGTCTGTCCTGAGCAGCCCTCTCAGCTGGCTCCCGGAGATGAAGAACCGCCTCCCCTATTCCTGATGTTAGAGGTCACCTGGTCCCCTCCTTCCCCTTTTAGAATCCCAGGTCACAGGTCAAGCGATAGCCAGAGACAGAATGGATCCCAGGTGTCCTGACTTCCAGGCCTTACCAATTCTCCTTACATGTCGGGCAGGTCTAGGGGGAAACAAAGCAGTTTCTTGCCTTCACATTGCAAGCAGAACGAGAAGACACCTGCTTAAATGCAAGAGGTGTTTAAATTAGACCTCCACTCCCACCCCCGCCGTGCACCTCGGCCAGTACAGGGAAAGCTGTTGAAATGCTTTTTGCAGCGAAGCCTACATAATAGACCCTGAGGGTGCTGCAGTTGGGCCCCTACAGGTTTGATGTGACCCCCAGCAAGTCCCAGCCCTTCTATGAAAAGTGTATGTGCTGTGTTCTCCGGCGTTTTGGTTGGTCTCGAATAATTGTGCCTAGAGGCGGGATTTCCAATCCCCCAGCTATCTGCCAGGCCTCTGAGGCCTTGGCAAAACTCTGCACTCCTCGGCCCTCTGGGGGAGGGGGTGCTGGGCAGGGACCCCAGGAGGGCCTGTCTCCTCTAAGTTAGCAAAGTTTGGAGCAGCCAGTTTATTTACCACATGGGCGATAGGAGTCAGCCAATTAAATTTCCTTGCCTCTCTCTCTGTTCTTTTTTTTCCCTCCCCTTTTTTCTTCCATCAGGAAGCTCCATTCGGAAATGCAGCCTCAGGTATTCCGAGAGAGAGAGAGAGAGAGAGAGAGAGAGAGAGAGAGAGAGAGAGAGAATGATTCCTGTTTATATAACTCAAGCAGCAGCCGGTGCAGCTCAGCCTGGGAGGGGGTGGGAGCTGAGAATGGAGTCAGAGCGGTTCCAGGAAAAGAAGAGACCCTAAGGAGATGGCTTGGGCTGGGGCTTCAGGCC
This sequence comes from Giraffa tippelskirchi, assembly GCF_054371585.1. Taxonomy (NCBI): domain Eukaryota; kingdom Metazoa; phylum Chordata; class Mammalia; order Artiodactyla; family Giraffidae; genus Giraffa; species Giraffa tippelskirchi. Next base: position 116,183,143 of record NC_137287.1, on the reverse strand, counting down.
TGGGAGCTCCCCCATCCTGCCATGGGGCGACCCAAACAGGGCACTAGGGACTGGGGACAGAGAATCCACCGCGCCAAGTCTCGAGGGGACCCAGGCCTCAGGCTACACTTAGGGAGTAAAGTTTCATGCCCCCAGCGAGGGTTGGGTATATCCTCCACCACCCCTGGACTCCTCCAAGCGCCCTTAAGATGGTGCTCTTGACTAGAGGCCTTTGCTTCCTAGAAGCTTGTGTTTCGATACAGGCCTCTCTAGAGAAAGTCTAGACTTTATTCTAAAACCACCAAGGACAGGTTCTGACCTTAACTTTTTCATCAGGGCAATGGGCATAATTGAATTTTGTTTTTTCTCCCATGGAGGAGTCAAGGACTAATAAGAAACTTGTTTGAAAGATGGTCTGAGCTCTAGGTATCTGCCAGAGGGAATGTTTTTCTCACTGAGAATGATGCAGAGTGGCTGGCAGGACAAGGTGGACGGAGGCATGACTGTCATGTGCAGTTGGGCAGGTTGTTGACTGTTCAAGGAGACTCAGTACAAAAGGAGACTGGGGCTGGAAATCCATCTTAAGCTCCACTCAGCAAATCAGGTGCCCTAATGGTAGACTATGCCCTTCCTCTGGAGAAAGGGACACCGTTCTCTGATTTACAAAATAGTTTTCATATACCCTCTGGCCATGGGCCTGTAGTGCTACAGGCTCCAGAGGAAGATATTTCTTTAATTCCCACAAAAGTAGCCCTCCTAGGGGTTAGGGATATACATGCTGCTTACTCTTTAGCCCAGTTCTTTTAACCTTGTGGACACCCTCCTGAATACATGAGTCTGGGTCTGAACACATGGTGTGCAGGGACCTGGAGGGATTCCCTTCCTCCCCCAAGTCTCCTTCCGTATCCCAGCATCAGGCCTCTTTCTGTGGTCACATTGAGATTAAGTGAGGAGCTTCTTGGTTTCTCATCAGACCCGGAGCCTTCAGCCATCCACTTTCAGCTAGTACCCTCTTTTGTGTAATATAAACAGCTAATTAAGAATGTGGGCCTTGGAGTCAGACCAGCCTGAATTTGTGACTTGCTAGCTGTGTAACTTCGGGAAAGTTACTTTGCCTCTCTGAGTCTCAGTTGTCTCTCTCGAGAAATGGGAGGGAAAAGGTTCTACCTGCCTTATTGAGTTGTGAAGATTACAGGTACATGAGTATGTAGGGTGCTTAGCAGAGTTCCCGGCCCGCGGGACACTCCAGCAATGAAGCAGTGTTGTTACTGCTATTATCCCTCTGCCTGTCTCTTGGTTTCCACGGGGCTGAAGGCAGCAATTCCTCTGTTTAGTTTTGCACATGACTTTGACCGCCTGCACCCCTGCTGAGTCAGGACCACTGGGGTCTGTCTCTGACCTCCTTCAAGGGACAGGCCAGTCCCTGCATGTGCCTGGGGCATCAGAACATGTTTGAGATTCCCACAGGTTCATTTCACCCTAGTTTCTACCTCTTTTCTCCTCTCCCATCTGTCCCACGGTCCTTTGCTCTGGCTCAGACCTCACCAGCTTTGCCTAAATCGTTGTGGCAGCCCCCTTCCTGGCCTCCCAGCCTCTGATCCCCTCCCCACCGCAATCCTTGCTGCAGCCAGAACGATCTTTCTCTAACGCAGGTGGGATTGTGTCACTTGCTTGATTAAAACCCTTCCATGGCTCCCCATCGCCTACTGAATTAAGTCCAGACTCCGCACCGTGACATTCAAGGTCCTTGTAATCCGTCTGCATCCTCCTTTATCTCCCACTGTGCCTCCAATCCAACACTCCCACGTTCAGCCACACCTGCCTTTCTACCTGAATGCCCTTCCCCTGAAGATCTTTCAGCGCATTAAAGACCCAACTCAAATAGTACCCATCCTGTGCACCCACCCAGTCATCTGACTATCCATCCATTCATTATCCAGTTTAAAATATATATTTACACATCCTTGTCAGATGTTTACTATGTGCTAAGCACTGTGCTAAATGCTAGAGATACAACAGGGAATAAGTAGACAGGATTCCAGCCAACCAGAATCTGATGGTCCCAGGAAGGAGACAGACAATTAAACAATTCTCTCATAAGCCATGCTAAGAGCCAAGCCTCAGCAGAGGCTTCCAGGAAGAAGTAGTGGTTAAGCAGGGACCTGCAGGTCGATTAGCAGCTATCTAGGAAATAAAAGGGGTGGGGCAGAGGAAAGATGGGAACAGGCTCCAGACCAGGGAGCGAGGGGTTCCCAGGTCCAGAGGTGAGAGAGAATATTGGAGGAACTGCAAGTTCAGTTGGCTGAAATGGAATGCAGAGAGCTTGGGGTCCAGGAAACAAGGCCAGAAAGGTGGGCAGAAGCCCGGTCCTGTGGGTCTTGAGAGCCACAAAGAGCAGCTTGGACTGCATCATGAGAGCCGTGGGGATCGACTCAGGAGTTTTCAGCAGGAGAGTGGCATGACAACACTGCCTTGAGAAGCCTCACTTTGCTGCTGGGTGGAGGATGGATTGGGGGGGAAGATGGTGTTGAGTGCTGACAGTGGCTGGGTCTGGGGAGTAGAGGAAGATGGTGAGGTTGGAGGAGGAGGATGGCAGGGCTGGGAGATTGGGTAGACGTGGCAGACAGGAGGAGTACCTGTTTCTAACTTGGGAAGCTGTGTGGGTCATGCAAGGAGCAAAGCTTTCAAGAGGTAGAAACCAGCTGTGGACAGAGCCTATGTGAGGTGCTGTTGGGACAGGCCGTGGAGATGCCTGATGGATAGTTGTACAGAAAGGACTGGGCCACCCTGAGAGTTCTAGACCAGAAATAGATCTTTGAAGCTGCAAGGATGGATGAGATCACCCAGGATAAGTGTAGAATGAAAAGAATGTTGAGGGACCCTCAAATTTCAAGGACAGGGACATCCCAGGAAGGTTTCTCTGACCCATCCAGATACATAGGAATGACTTCCATCTACACTGAGCCCCCTAGCAATTAGGTTTTTTTTGGTTTTTATTTTTTTTCCTATCTGCCATGTATCATCAATTGAATCCATAGTTCTTAATCAGGGGTGATTTTGCTCTCCCCTAGGGGGGGACATTTGGCAATGTCCAGAGACTTTTCTGGGGCTTCTTTGGTGGCTCAGGGTTAAGAATCCACCTGCCAGTGCAGGAGATGCCAGTTTGATCCTTGGGTCAGTAAGATCCTCTGGAGAAGGAAATGGAAACCCACTCCAGTATTCTTGCCTAGAAAATCCCATGGTCAGAGGAGCCTGGTGGGCTACAGTCCATGGGGTGGCAAACAAGTTGGGCATGACTTAAGGGCTAAACAACAACAGAAGACTTCTCTGGTTGTCACAAGTAGGTGAGGGACTGCTCCTGGCATCTAGTGGGTAAGAGTCAGGGATGCTGCTAAACATCCTACAATGCACAGGACAGGCTCCACAGAAAAGAATTATGCAGCCTCAAATGTCGATAGTACAGAGATTGAGAAACCCTGCCCTGGATGAGAAGATTCTGAAGGCAGGCTCTGGGCTTTTTCATTTTGTTCTCCCGGCATCCAGCACAGCAAGTGACATAGAGCTCACTACCCCCGCTGAATCAAATTTGGGTTTGAGGAGCAGGGGGTGCGGGGGTTTAGTTCATTCAGCACTGAGGCATACAATACCTACAACCCAGCCTTACCCCGGGTTGCCTGGCCCATCTCCAGAAGGCTGGGCCAGCTCACGATACAGGATGGACGGAAGGATGAACCGATGGGACAGACCTGCTGAAAACCTGCCAGAAACCCCAGAGACTGAGGGCATATTGCTGGGTATATTTTGCCAGCCTCATTTTTCCCTTGTCTTGTTAGCTTCTGTCATTTCTTTATCATCCAAGTAAATATATGTTATATTTTTTTAACCAGGCAAGTTACAGATAAACAATATGAGAAACATGACAGCCTACTGATTAAGAGCATGGGCTCTGGAGTCAGAGAAAGCCAAATTTAAATCCTGGCTTTGCCACTTACTAAGTGAGCCTCTGTTTCCTGTCTGTAAGGTGGTTTCAATGAACCCACCTTGTGGGATTGTCGAAGAGTAGATGAAGTAATAAAGACAAAGGGCTTAGCCCAGCACTGGGCTTGTTGGAAGTCTTCAATATGGAGCCACTACATATGTGTGTGGCCTTCCCAGGTGGCTCAGTGGTAAAGAATCCACTTGCCAGTGCAGGAGACCCGGGTTCAATCCCTGGGACAGGAAGATCCCCTGGAGAAGGAAATGGCTAACCCACTCCAGTATTCTTGCCTGGAAAATCCCATGGACAGAGGAGCCTGGTGGTCTACAGTCCTTGGGGTCACAAAAGAGTTGGACACGACTTAGTGACTAAACAACAACAACTTGTGTGTGTGTGTGTAAATTTATATGTATGTATATAAATGTGTCTTTTTGTACATGAAGGCATTTTTAATTAACCATAATCCCACCACCATTTGGCTAACATTTTAGTGCATATCTTCCTGACTTATGTGGATTTTTAAAAAATAAAAATGGTATCTTGCTTTATCCATAGGTCTTTGTAACCTGCTTTTTTCACTCTATAATACATTGTGAATGTCTTGCCATTTCGATAAATATACATCTACATCATCATTTTTTAAGAGCTGCATGATTCTCCACTGTGTGGCTGGACCATCATTCATTTAACCAGCCCCCACTGTTGGACATTTGGGTTGTTTCCAATCCTTTGCATTTACAAACAATTCTGCCACGAACATCCTTGTACACACGTCTTCACGCTCTTGTCCGATGATTTCCTTGGGGACCACTCGGACATTTTTGGCAGGAGGCACGTGGCCCTGACCAGATTCCTCAAGCAGAAGTCCTTGGGCCCAGAAAGGAGGGGCTGGGGGTCCCCAGGGGAAGGAAGAGGATGCCGGATGGCCAAGAAACGTTTTCGTCCCCAGAAAGCAGGTTCTGATGTTAACACTGGGCTTCTCTAGGAGCGAAATAGCCCCATCCTATCCCTCTGTTGTCACTGTGGTGCTTGCAGAGAAAGGCGCCAGGGGTGGGCAGGTGGGCTCTGTGTGTGTGTGTGATGGGCAGAGTGACAGGTACCAGGCAGGCAGGGGGACACAAGGTGGAGGGGCCCGGACAGGCTGATGGATGAGCAGCTGAGGCGGATGGATCCAGGTCAGTGGGCAGACAAGATGATGGGCAGTGATGGGCTGGACAGATTCAGGGGACCACAGACATAGGACCGCGGCCTCACAGTGGAGCCCACAGGAGCCAGGAGCTGAAATCCTGTATTCAGGGACAACAGGGATTTCCTGGGAGATGCAGCCAGGGTCCAAGGCCAAGAAGCTCCTAGGAATTCTTCTAGCATCGAAGCAGCTATTCAGGATTTAGCACGTCAGAGTTGAAAGGATCTTTAGGTGTGGATGGGCCCAGCCCTCCTCTACAGATGGGGAACTGAGACCCAGGGGAGGAGGGAACGTGCCGAGGGTCCTACAGGGCCGTGGCAACACACTGGTTCCTCTGCCTCTAATTTAGTTCTTTTTTGTTTTCATTCTTTGAAACGAGCCTCTCACCTGGGCTTGAAAGGAAGAGGACCAGGTTGGCAGAGGGGAAGGTTATGACCCAGAAGGGGAGGGGGACTGGGAGGTCAGAGTGAGCCTGGTAGTGAATCTGTCCTTCTGTCCCCCTCCCACGCTTCTCTTTCTGCCACCCCCCTGCATACTTCTGAAAGCACAGACCCAGGAGCCAGAAGGAAATTTCCTGCCATGGCTCTGTCACTAGCTCGATGACCTCTGTGTCATCTCACCTGTGCCTCAGTTTCCCACCTGTGCCTCCCTCAGAGATTTGTTGCGAGGATTACACGAGTGAAAAGAAGTACAGCCCTGGGACATCCCTGGTGGTCCAGTGATTAAGAGTCTGCTTTGCAACGCAGAGTGTGCAGGTTCGATCCCTGGTCAGGGAACTAAGATTGCACATACGGGGGGTGGCAACTAAGCCTGAACACCGCAACTACTGAGCTCATACACTCGGGGGCCTGTGCTCTGCGACGAGAGAAGCCCATGCAGCACGACTAGAGAGGGGAAAAAAAAAATAATGAAGCCCTTAAGGAGTGCCTGGCTCCTAGGAAGTGCTCCATGACGGCAACTGCTTATACACCACTATCTTGCCTTTATTTTTCCTTTGACTTCTGTATGGGTGGGTGCACACTCACAGGCGCCCCCACAAACACGCTGTATCCTCCTTGATGGCAAAGACTGTGTCTTTCTCGTCCTGTCTCTCATCTCCGCTTCTCACCACCAGGGCCCTCTTAGCCAGCTGGGCATGTACACAGTAGGTGCTGACTAAAGGTGTCTTTCAAAAGCTTATTATTTACTTTTGGTTGCACTGGGTCTCCGTTGCTGCCCCTGGGCTTTCTCTGGTTGCGCCAAACAGGGGCTACTCTCCGGGTGCGGGGCACGGGTTTCTCATTGCGGTGGCTTTTCTCTTTTCTCCCGGTTGCAGAGCTCCAGGGCTTCCGTAGTTGTGGCGCTCGGGCTTAGTAGTCCGGTGGCATGTGGGATCCTCCCAGACAAGGGGTCTAACCTGTGTCCCCTGCATTGGCAGATAGATGCTTCATCACTGGGCCACCAGGGCAGTCCTCAATGAATGCGTCTTGACATGGCTCATGGACTATATGCGGTTCAAGGGGTTCGGGAGGCAGCCTTGGAGCTGTGTGTTGAGGTTGGGGAAGGCAGTGTCGCGGGAGGGGGCAGGGAGATGGGGGGGCAGCATGAAGGAAGCGGGGAAGCTTGGTGAATGTTTGGGTTACAGCTCCTCACCTGCTGTGACCAGAGCCCCAAGCCCATAAAGGGAGGCATGAGAGAGGCTGAGAAAGGGGGCGGGAGTTTAGCAGAATTCAGAAGGGTGGGCCTCTAGGTGGGGGAATGCAGGCCCTAGGGAGCTGTTGACTAGAGCTTTAAGGATGATCAGGCTGATGGTGTTTTAGGATCGACTTGAATGAAAACGAAAGGAAGCGGTGGGCAAGGAAGGCTGGAATTGTCCCAGAGACAAGGGGGGTTGGGGCTTGAATGATGCTGAGGGCAACAGGGGCCAGAGGGCAAAGGTACCAGGGAAATAGGATCAACAGGGATGCTGGTTATGGAAGATGAGGGAGACAGAAGAATGAAAAATGATGAAGTCTCAAGCCTGGGTGTCTGGGACAACTGGGGACCGTCAACCACGTTAGGGAACTATACTTGGGAGATATGGGGAAAACTGAGATGCCAGCTAAGATTATTCATCCATCCAGCCTCCCATCTAAGCCGTCAATCCATCCACTATCCCATCCTCCTTCCACCTGCCTCCATTTGAACATTCAACTGCCAAGTCCCCCCCCCCCCGCCTTCTCCTTCCTCCACCCCTCCATCCATTCACCCATCATCCACCACACAGGTACCGCCACTGCCATTCTTTCCATCTTCTGCTGTCCACTTGTCCGCACTCATCCATCCATAATCCTCCAACTTATTCATTCATCTGAGTTACATTTCTTGTGAGCCTACAGTGTGCCAGGCTTTGGTAAAATATTTTGCTAGCTTGATAATTAAGATAGTGATTAGAAAAGCCAATGAAAGGGACCAGAATTCTTTTACCTGAAGAAAAGAAATTTGAGAGGATACTATCTGTCGCTAAAGTTATATGGGATACCCCAAAAGAAGGTGGCCTGCCGATCAGCTGTGTTCTATTCCCAGGATAGAATAGAGGAAATTAGCAGCATGTGCAGCTGGAGGGATTATGGTTAGCTTGGAGGGAGGGCTATCTTACTGATCGTTACAGGTGTCTGAAGTACCTCCCTGATCATGTGTTTGGGTTAAAGGGGGAAGCGAAATCTATAGGGGTGACTTAGAGGGCGTGAGCATAGACTGGAGCACTGATGGAGCCGTGGGTGGAGAAGGACTCAGGAGCTGCCTTGAAGGACATTGGGGGAGCAGAAGAGAGGAGGACCAAGGTGAAGGGAACTTGCCGGGAGGCAGACAAACCTGTGGCTGGGATGAGCCAGGACACAGTAGGACCCCTTAGTTCTGAAAACAACCCCTCACTCAGCCTCCTTCCCTTCACAAGCCAACGTCTCTCTCTGACCCCCCAGCTCTTACACAGCCCTGTCCCCTTCCCAAAGCCTCTGCCCCCCATTTAGTCCTTGATCCCTTCCCTGAGCCCCTGTTCCCTCTTCGAGCCTTTGTTCCTCCAAGATCCCCAATCTCCTCACAAATCCCCCGCTCTCAGAACACACACTTCTCTGAGCCCTCATCTCTTTGTGGGAGCCCTCTCCTCTCATGGCAGAGAGCCCCCAGACTCCCCAGCAGAGCTCTCGCCCCTGCTACAGAGCCTCCACTGTCTCCTGGAGCCCCAGAACCTCTTGCTGAGCCCTAGCCCCTACTGGACACCCAGGTCCCTCGCGGAGTATGCGCCACTTCACTTTGCTCCAGGCTGCCTTCTGCATGCATTTCCCTTGTTCTCTAACAGCACCTCTGTCCCTGTTCTGAACCCTCCTCTCCTCTCTGAGCACCCCCTGTTCCCTCATGGAGCCCTTCCTGCCACCCTCATCTCAGGGACCAGACCTCATCTCTGCCCGTCAGCAGGCACTGGCTCCAGCTCTACAGCCATCCCTGGGGCTCCGCATCAACCCAGCCAACCCACAAGACCTTCCCTGCAGCCTGTGCAGTACCCTGGGGGGCTTTGGGGATGGGAGGGTCCTCCAAGTGGGCTGGACTGGGGGCGGAGACCAGCAGCTTTGGCAGCTCAGCTCGATTCCATTCCTGGGCTGGGAGAAGCTGGAGACTCTTGGCTGCTTCTGGGTTAGGAAAACGACCACAAATTAGAGAAAATGCTTTGGGAAATTGCTCTGCTGGGAGAGAGGGAGGTCGCCTCAGAACGGAGGGAAAGAAGCCCGAAGCCAGCACTGACTCCCTGTGGCCTCAACCGTAGGCTCCAAACCATCTGCTTGGCATTTGAGGCCCCGGTGCATCATCTGACCTGGTCACCGGCTGAGTGCTAATGCCCACCTGGCCCAGCTAAGCCATTGCTCCCAGGTCCGTTCTCACCTGCAGGCCTTTGTGCACCTGGGCTGATCTCTTCCCCCTACTCAGCCTGAGCGCCCTCTTCTGGCCCTTTGTGAGCCCTTGTTAACCATCTTCACTCTGATAGTCCCTCAAGGACAGGAGGGCTTCCCCGGTGGCTCAGCAGTACAGAGTTCCCCTGCAATTTCAGGAGATGCGAGTTTGATCCCTGGGTCAGGAAGATCCCCTGAAGAAGGCAATGGCTACCCACTCCAGTATTCTTGCCTGGAGAATCCCATGGAGAGAGGAGTCTGGGGGGCTACAATCCATAGGGTCCCAAAGAGTCAGACACCACTGAGGCGACTGAACATGCACACACAAGGACAGGACCGATGTCTTCTACTAATGGCAGACAGGCAAATGGATCTAGGCACCCATCCTCATCTGTTACATACTGGCTGAGAGGCTTTGGGCAAGTGTCTTTAACTTTCTGAGCCTCAGTTTTCTCATCTGTAAAATAAGAATAATTTTCTTCTTATTCTTATTCTTATTATTTGTAATATAAGATAATCACAGTACCTGCTTCATAGGGTGTAGTGAGGATTAAATGAACTAATATTTGTAAACAGAACAGTGCCTGGTACCTACTGAGCTCTAGAAAAGGGTTTGTCAAAAAACTGATGAAAGATTCAGGGACGCAGGTGTGGACAGCACAGGTGCTCAAGGAGGGTAGGGAACGGGCTTTCAGAATTGGGCTTTTGCAGAGCTAGAGTCCAGCCAGTTGCCCATCAGATTGGCCTCTTCCTGAATAAGGACAGGGCAGGATGTTCTCTAAGTGAAAGGGCTTTTTCTGAAGACCACTGGAGTGCTTTGTTCAGAGGAGGATGGGCCCAGGCACACTGCACACAGAGGCTGCCTCTGCAGAGGGCAGCAGGGAAAGGCATCCAGGCTTCTCGGAGGCACCTCTTCCCGGAGTCCTGGAGTCCTCTTTCCTGGAGTCCCTCTTCCTGTGGGGTCTCCATTTCCTCATTCGACCTCTTCCTTTTTACAGTGGTCCCTCCACCTGCCCCTCTCTTTTTCTCCTCCTCCCAAGGCTCCTCCCCAAGCAGAGGACAGGAGGGGCTCCCAGGGAGGAGGGGGAGTTTGTACAAACTGGGGGCATGACTGGAACTTCTGATTGGCTGGTCAGGGCTATTCTTTTCCCTGGTTGCCATAGCAGCCATTTCCTGGGGTTGTCAGTGATGAAACTCATAACATTGTTTTCAAATAATCCGTGTAATTGAAATAACAATTGAGCTGTTAACTCGTCTCTCACACCCGGACTGGGACAGATCTTCCTTGCCTGATACCCTCCTGCCCACCCTAGGAGGCTCTGGTCCCTGCCCACCTCTCCAAGAGTCCAGCCCCTTCCTTGGGTTGGAGGAAACAGGAGGAGGTACATTTATTATAAAATCCAAGAAACCCAGGCCCCTAGAGTTGAATTAGAACTCGGAAACCAGAATTTGACCCCCCATCTTTTGCAACCAGAGATGCAGAGGAGGAAACCAGAGGATTAATCAGGGTCCCAGAGGAAGGAAACAGCTGAACTAAGACATGAAGTTTGTTTGGTTCATTGGTGGAAGTTGAACATGATGTATTGCACTGAGGGACTTGAGCTTGTCTGAATCTTTACCTACCTCTACCCCCATACGTGAACCGTGAACTTCCAGATGTTCAAGCTGGTTTTAGAAAAGGCAGAGGAACCAGAGATCAAATTGCCAATATCCGCTGGATCATCGAAAAAGCAAGAGAGTTCCAGAAAAACATCTATTTCTGCTTTATTGACTATGCCAAAGCCTTTGACTGTGTGGATCACAATAAACTGTGGAAAATTCTGAAAGAGATGGGAATACCAGACCATCTGACCTGTCTCTTGAGAAACCTGTATGCAGGTCAGGAAGCAACAGTTAGAACTGGACATGGAACAACAGGCTGGTTCCAAATAGGAAAAGGAGTACGTCAAGGCTGTATATTGTCACCCTGCTTATTTAACTTCTATGCAGAGTACATCATGAGAAACGCTGGGCTGGAAGAAACACAAGCTGGAATCAAGATTGCCGGGAGAAATATCAAGAACCTCAGATATGCGGATGACACCACCCTTATGGCAGAAAGTGAAGAAGAACTAAAGAGCCTCTTGATGAAGGTGAAAGAGGAGAGTGAAAAAATTGGCTTAAAGCTCAACGTTCAGAAAACTAAGATCATGGCATCTGGTCCCATCACTTCATGGGAAATAGATGGGGAAACAGTGGAAACAGTGTCAGACTTTATTTTTGGGGGCTCCAAAATCACTGCTGATGGTGATTGCAGCCATGAAATTAAAAGACGCTTACTCCTTGGAAGGAAGGTTATGGCCAACCTAGATAGCATATTTAAAAGCAGAGACATTACTTTGCCAACAAAAGTCCGTCTAGTCAAGGCTATGGTTTTTCCAGTGGTCATGTATGGATGTGAGAGTTGGACGGTGAAGAAAGCTGAGCGCTGAAGAATTGATGCTTTTGAACTGTGGTGTTGGAGAAGACTCTTGAGAGTCCCTTGGACTGCAAGGAGATCCAATCAATCCATCCTAAAGAGATCAATCCTGGGTGTTCATTGGAAGGTCTGATGTTGAAGCTGAAACTCCAATACTTTGGGCACCTCATGCGAAGGGTTGACTCATTGGAAAAGACCCTATTGCTGGGTAGGATTGGGGGCGGGAGGAGAAGGGGACGACAGAGGATGAGATGGTTGGATGGCATCACCGACTCGATGGACATGGGTTTGGATAGACTCCGGGAGTTGGTGATGGACAGAGAGGCCTGGCTTGCTGCAGTTCATGGGGTTGCAAAGAGTCAGACATGACTGAGAGACTGAACTGAACTGAACTGAACCCCCATTTTACAGGTGAATAACTGAAGAACTGAGAAAATAAGTTTAATACAAGCGTTTTTTAAAAATAACTTTTCAGAAAATACTTGTTGAATGGGTGAATCTCAAAGAAAACAGACCACTTCTCTCTCTCTTCACTCCCCCCTGCCCAAGCCAAGAACTAAGATCTAGCTTCTTCCCTCAGAGGACTTCTTGGAAAAGGGGATTGAGAGCGATTCGGGGACTTGTGGCTTTAGAGAAAGAGGAGGACAGATTCCTGGAGGAGATAATGGGGGACATTCCTGAAGTACTGAATCCCGCCGCCCCCACTGCCGCCATCCACCCCTGGTCAGAGGCTGTGTATTCAGAAGCATAAATGTGAAGAATGCAGATCCTTGCTCAATCCTCGGTCTGGGATGGATTGAAAAATGGAAGAAGCAAGACCTCTTCTATTAGTAAATGTCTCTGTGCACATGTAGGGAATGCAGGTCTGCACAGACAGCTCCCTATAGTGGCAGCTCCACTAAGGATAAAAGCCTTAAGAAAAAGAAAAAAAAAGCGTATCTGGTCGCTGTCCAAGGTACTTGCCGGGGCTGCAGACTGTGGGTGGCTGGGGCGGCAGGCACTTGCTGGGACTGGGGGTGGGGACAGTTCTCTGAATGTGAGACTGGGTAACAGCAAGAGATTGGCTTCCTTCCCTGGATTCTGGAGTGCTGGAACCACTAAGGGTCTTGGCAACCATCTACTCCCTCCATTCATTCATTCTTACTTATTCAACATTTATTGAGCACCTACTCTGTGCCAGGCACTATGCGGGCCATGAGGATATGAGACCTAGGGATACCCAGTTTTCTCCACCTTCAAGGACTCTTTCAGTCTTTTGGGGAATACACACACATACACACACCCTTCATGGGGGATGTGACTTGGGCTCAGTCTTGAAGGATGAATTGGAGTTCTTCAGGTGGATAATGGAATACACAGCATTTCAGAGGGGCAGCATAAACAAAGAAAGGGGAGTATTCACAGTTAGAGAACAACAAGAAGTTCTGTGTGGCTCAAGTATTGGCTGCCTTTGAAGAAACTGAGTTCTGAAAAAGGTCAGTGACTTACCCAAAGTGCCACCTGGAGCTGGGGCTAAAACACAATACCTTAGTTTGTCAGAGAACCAGAATTTCAGAGCTAGTTGGGTCTTTGAAAGACTCTAGTCCAATCTGCCCATTTTTCAGATGGTAAAATAGAGGGTCAGGAATATTCAGTACTGTGCTTGAGGTCATATAGTAAGGATGCAGCAGAGCTGGAATTTGAAATCTGGTCTGTTTGATATCAAAGCCTGAACTGTTTTCATGAAACCACAGCTGGGAGCAGAATGTACTCTCAGGGGCAAGTTGGCTGCCCCAGTAGGACCAGTGTGTGGAGTGGGACAGGCAGCCCAGCTCCTGTCGCATTGTTCAGTGCACCGAATACCTGCACAGGAGGAGCACAACTCCAGCAGGAAAGCTCAGAAGCAAGAGGTTCCTCTTGGCTGGAGTGAGCCTGGTCCTACCTGCAGGCCTGCCCCGACTCTCCGGGTGACCTTGTGCAAGACGTTACCTCTCTCTAGGTCTCAGTTTCCATGATCATTTATATCATAGGAAGCTCCTCCTTGCCTTCTCTCCGGGGCAGTTGTTCTCAATGGCAAGGGGGATGGGGCACGATTTGGACCCCCCAGGGGATGAGTGGCAGTGTCTGGAAATAGCCTGCTTGACAGGTGGTGCTCTTGGCATCTAGCAGGTAGAGGCCAGGGCTGCTGCTGAGCACTCTACACATGGAGGACAGCCCCCACCACAGAGAATGACCCAGACCAAAATGTCAACAGAGCCAAGGAGGAGAGGCCGTGCAGTCTGAGCCTTGTTGGTGAAGACCAAGTGAGGCCACCGGGGCGGCACCGAGTGCTGTGCAGAGATGCACCCCAAGCTGTAACGCAGAGAATCCGAAGTGGCCTTGATGTTGGGCAGACCTGGCTGTGTTGAGAAGTATTTAACCTCTCTGAGCCTCCATCGCTTCATCAGTGAAACAGAGGCAGTAATAATAGCACCTATCTCTGGAAACTGTTGAGAGGGTGTAATGAGATCATGTATGCAGATGGCAGAGGAAGACGGCAACATGGGAAGTTGGGGGGGCCCACCTCCAGAGGGGGGCACCGCAAACCCCTCTACTGCAGATGCAAACTCTGAGCCTTTCAGCTCCAACTCCAGAGCCAGCTCTGCCATGCAGAGCTATGGGATCTTAGGTGTCTTAACCACTCTGTGCCTCAATTTCTCACCTGTAAAGTGGGGATGACAATAGTATGTACCATATAGGCTTGGGGGGAAGGCTAAAAATGAATTAACAGAGGTAAAGCCCTTAGAATGGCACAGAGTAAGTGCTATGCAAATATTAGCTACTAATGTTATAGTGGTGATTGCTGTTTTTATTATTATATGGATTCTCTCTGGAGCAAGGCACTGATACAAGTTGCAGAAGGCGCCTCAGACACTGGCCTGTCCGGATGCCATCTCTCTATAGCTGTCTGCCTGTCCCTGCCCTCAACCCAAGCCCCCCCCATGGACCCAGCCTGGGGGCCCCGCAAGCCTGCCACAGCCGCTGCTGTCTCTCTCAATTGCTCCCACCCTGCTTGTCTATAGCTTCATGAATCCCATCTCTGCCCTCACCCTCCTCCTCTCCTGTTGAGTCTGCCAGAGCCAGAGATAGCTGTGAGAAGCTGAATCCATGGGGAGGGAGATACGAGGTGCCTGCATCTCACTCTATAACTCAGGCCCCATCACAGCAGCCCTCAGGCCTGAACACTCATATCCTGGGTCCTGGCCCACCTGGACTAGCCCTTGGCTAAGCCTTCAGAGAATGGTTAAATTCTTGAGCACAGGGTTTCTCAGCTTCAGCACGACTGACTTTCGGAGCTGCATTGTTCTTGGTAGGGGAGGGCCTCTCAGTGCATTGCAGGATGTTTATCAGTCTCTGCCTTAGTAGAGACCATCCTCCAGTTGCAACAACCAAAAATGAGCCTAGACATTGCCAAATGTCCCCTGGTGAGAGAATCACTGTTAGAACTTAGTTATAAAATGTGAGTTTCTGTCTTATACTGATAGTATCCTGGCAGAGATGCTTCTAAGACCTAATGAACGTCCTCAAATTGGGCCCCTGATGCCACTCTCAACTTTGTCTCATTTTCCAACCAAAATTCCGATCCTTGACCCAGAGTCAAAACCAACTGGCCACAAGCATCAGCCTCAACTCCCAGACTCTTGGCCCTAACCCCGAATTTTTTTTTTTAGTTTAAAAAATCTCATGTATTTGGTAATTAAATGTCCACTTTTAAATGATGGGTATATCTAAGAAGTATAACAAGGAAAATTAGAAAAAAATTGTAATAGAATAAAAACGAAAAGAAAATTTACCAGAATTTGCCCAAACCCTGAATCTTAATCTTAAATCTAAAACTTCAACCTGTTTCCCAAACCCCACACCTTAATTCAAATCCTGTTTTCAAACCCTTGACCTGTTCCAAAACTTCAGATTTCTTAGCCCCCGCCAGGCTTCTCTGTCCATGAACTTCCCAGGCAAGAATACTGGAGTGGGTTGCTATTTCCTTCTCCAGGGATTTTCCTGACCCAGAGATTGAACCCAGGTCTCCCTCACTGCAGGTGGATTCTTTACTGTCAGAGTCATGAGGGAAGCCTCTCTGTATCCATCCACAGGTGTATATATATATATATATAGGCTTCCTAGGTGGGGCTAGTTGTAAAGAGCCCACCTGCCAATTCAGCAGACATGGGAGATGCCGGTTCCATCCCTGAGATGGGAAGATCCACTAGAGGAAGACATGGCAACCCACTCCAGTATTCTTGCCTGAAGAATCTCATGGACAGAGGAGCCTGGTGGGCTATAGTACATAGGGTCCCAAAGAGTCAGACATGACTGAAGTGACTTAGCACGTTCACGCGCGTGCGCACACACATATGTAAACTGAATCACTTTGCTGTACACCAGAAACTAACACAACATTGTAAATCAACTATACTTTGATTTCAAAAGAAAGAGAAATCAGTCAGTCAATTCACAGGTTAGCTCCAATAGGAAATCTACATTTCCAGATCCTTCAAGCACCAGCTTCTAATACTAATCTCTGTCCCTTTTGGCCTCTAGAGATTTAGGTCAAGCTCTAGGCTCCTCCCCTCCAAGGTAGCCTCAGGTCTCCAGGGAGAGGCAGGAAGGGCTGCAGAAGTTAGAGACTCCAGGAGACAACTGTCTCATAACCCCTCCCTCACACCACTCCTGGCAACCCATCTGGAAATTCTATTATTTATTCATCTGTTTATTCAAACATTTAATGAATATCCACTCTCCAAGCTTTGTGTTGGATACTAGAAAAAGAGTGGAGAATTGAATCCATTGCTGCCTGCTATCTACCGGGGGAGAGAAAGAAATAGACAAACAAGCAGACAGCTAGTTCAAAACAGTGATTCCAGAGTCATTCGAGAAATGGCCACCGAGCACCTATTATATGGCAAGTGCCCTTCTAAGTGCTGGCGATACAGCCTTGAGCACAAAAGACAAAGCTCCTAGCGAGCTTCCATTAAAGGGCAAGGAGGCAGATGATAAATCAGTGCTGTATCAGACAGTGCTGAGTTCTGTGGGGGCTGGGGCAGGGAGCAACCAGGGCGAGAGGATGGAGGGTCCTGAGAAAGGAGGGGCTGTTCTCTCTTAGGTTGTCAGGGAAAGTCTCACATTTAAACAGACATCTGAAGGAAGGGAGAGAGTAAACCCTGCAGGTAACAGGGGCAGAGGTGTTCTGGCAAGAGGACCAGCAAATGTGAAGGCCCTGAGGTGGGAATGTGCCCATTCTATTCAGAGAACTGTGTGGCTGGAATGTGGGGCAGTGATGGGAGGAGGCATTCAGAAGTAACCAGCGGCTGTACCCTGTTGGGTCGTATGAACCATTTTACCCAGAGAAAGACGAGAAAGGAATTTGGAGAGAAGGAGTGTTATGATCTGATTTATGTTTTAACACCAAAATCAAGAGCAGTCTGTAGGGGGTTACTGGCAGAAGCAGGGAAACTAGCGAGGAGACTGTTGCAATAACCCAGGTGAGAGAAGCTGGTGACTTGGACCAGGCTGTAAACAGTGAAGGTGGTGAGAATAGTCAGATTCTGGATCTATTTTAAGGTAGAGCTGGCAGGATTTGCTGATGGATTGGCTGTAGGGTGTGAGATAGAGTGATGTCAAGAAGGACTCGAAGGCTTTTGGCATAAGCAGCTGGGATCATGGAGTTGTCAGTTACTGAAATGGAAATGCTGGAAGAGGAGCAGCTTTACATTTATTTTCTTTTATTATTATTTGTGTGTAGAGGGGGGCGATGGGTAGATAGAAGTCAGGAGTTCTGCACTGAACATGATGAGCTTGAAATGCATTTTAGACTTCCAAGTGGAGATGTTGAACAGGTAAGTGGATTTAGGAGTTGCGGTCATGGGAGAAATCTGAGTTGGACACACACACATGGGCATCATCAGCAAATCCATGGGGCTTCAAATTGTGGGATTGCATGTGGTGACGTAGTGAGTAGGTGTAAACAGAAAAGATGAGTGGCCCAAGGACTAAGCCCTGGGCCCCGTCAGCATATGGGGGGTGGGGGGTGGGGAACAAGGTGGAAATGGCAAAAGGGACAGTGAAATACACAAGGTGGCGAGGTATGGGATGCTGGGGGTTGAGTGATGCTGTCTCTGCTCCTGGTCCCTCTCTTTTGCAGTTGCTCTCACATCTTTTTATGAAGTCGTGAGTTAACACAGAGAAATTGCTAACAGAGAAGGGAGTTGATACTGGACAAAGGGAGACACCAAATTTACGGCAGCGAAGGAAGGCTTCATATATCAGAGGTGACATTGGAGCCTGGCTTTGAGCAATTAGTAAAGATCCCCCATCAGACAAGATTGGGGAAAGACATTCCAGGGAGAAGGAACAGCACGTGCGAAGGCTCAGAGTCCTACCACCACCAGGGCATGCAAACTGAGCCCCCGGTTCCTGACCCTTCAAACCCGCAGCTCACTCCCCCTCGGGGAGTTGCCCCTGGGGCCACCTGGAGTCCTCCCCACAGGTCCCTCACCCTCGCTCCTGCTGTGTCCGGAGAGTTCTGCCTCCTGTAGATCTCTAGACACAGCCCTCTCCTCTCGGCTTCCCTGCCCGGACCCCAGACCAGCTCCCCATTGTCATTCACCTGGACAGCAGTTACTTCTCCCTTGTTCGCCCCCTCCCCTCCCACCGTTTCTTTCTCAGCCACCCCGTGAGGGGCCCTGCAGAAGGAGGGTGGGTGAACCATCGGCTTTACACATGCAGCAGCCTGAGTGAGTTTAGAAACAGGATACGGTTCGCGGCGATCCTCTCTTTCAGAAGCTTTCAACAACTTCCCCTTACTCTCAGGGCAGAATTTACAATTTAACAAGACCCACGAGGCCCCGCATGGTGTGGCCCCCTGCCTGCTTCTCCAGGCTCCTTTCCCCCCTGCTTCCCCATCACTCCTGACGCGCCAGCCTCCTGCTGCCTTTCAGGTTTCTCGACTCTGCACTCCACCCAACCTCAGGGCCTTTACCCGTGCTGTTCCCTCCACTTCTCTGCTCTCTCCCTCCCCACCTCCATTGCTTCAGTTGACACCCACTCAGCCCTCCTGTCTGAGAAAATCAGACATCCTCAGGGACCCCTTCCCCAGCCCCAGACTGGACCAGTCCCCCGTTTGATGCCCTGCTTGCTCCCTTGTAACTTTATTTCATCATCCTCATCATTTGTTTTTGTGGTTTTGTTTTTGGCCTCGACCAGGGATCAAACTCCCACCCCCTGAAGGGGAAGCGCAGAGTCTCAACCACTGGACCACTAGGGAAGTCCCATCGTCATTTGTTGTCATGCTATCCTGAGTTGATAATGATAATAATAGCTAACAATTATTGAGAACTTCGTGCTCAATAGTAAATGATGCTGTATTACATGTTTTCACATGTTTTTAGTCATCTAATTGCTCAAACAACCCTCTGAGGTAGCTACTATTCTTGTTCCCATTCTACAGAGGAAGAAACTGAGGCCAGAAGTTATTTGTGCTTAAGATCACATATATATCTTTTAAAAGAGTGGATATAGGTGTACGTATAACTGATTCATTTTGCTGTATAGCAGAAACTAACACAACATTGTAAATCAACTATACTCCAATAAAAAAAAATTTTTTTTAAAGATCAAACAGATAGTAAAGTGCCAAACTGGGATATGGACCCAGGCAGCCTGGCTCCAGAGCCTACCAACATCTGTCTTTTCTGCTTGATGTTAAACCCATGAGATGAGGCACCATGTCTGTCTTGTTCATAGCTTCGTCCCCCGCACCCTTCAGTAAATGTTGAATGAATGAATGAATAAATGAATAGGAGTTTGAGCTGTACAAGGTTCGTGGTGTGGGAATGCAAGCAAGGAGGCTGGAGTGATGGACAGGATGAGACGTGCAAGGCCCTGTGTGGCAGCCACAGGAGTCCAGACTTGGCCCTGGTCCATGGGAACCATGGGGCTCCCTCAAGCAGAGGAGGGTGGAGCTCAGATGAATATGTTAGCCAGATCCTGCTGCTGGCTGTTGAGGAGGATAGCCAGAGGTAGGGTCCTTTCCTGCCCAGCAGCCAGGCGAGACTGGCACCTGCCCCCTCCCACTTGGCCCTATTAGCATTCCGCGCGCGTGCGGCTTGAGCTCCACAATTAACACAAAGGTACAGTCATTCATTCTGACTGGCGGACTCGGGGGATCAGCCGATCGGGGGCTGGCTGCGCGGGGCTTCTGCTGGGAAGGCATGTCACAGCACAGCGGCCACCGAAATGAAAAGCTATTAATAATGATCCTGGAACTTCACTCCCATCAGCTGTTTGTTTAAAGGTGTTCCGTACTTGGAACCGCCTGATTTATGTGGGCAATAACGCGCCCCGGTCGGTCCGTACTTTTTAAAGCAGCGCTAATGGGGTGAGACCGAGACCCTGGGGGATGCTGGGGGATAAGGCTTGAAGGCCGGGCCTCGTCAGCCTCAAACCTCAACTCCCTGCCCAGCACCATCTTAAAAGGCCCTGGAGATGGCAAAAAGGAAGAGCTGAAAGAGCCAGGAAAGCTGGGTTCAAATCATAGCCCCTACATTTGACCAGCTTAAGCTTGTCTGTTTCCCACCCCGCTCCCTCCAGCCTCAGTTTTCTCATCAGCACTTTGAGTAAAAGAAAGTGAAAGTCGCTCAGTCATGTCTGACTCTTTGCAACCCCATGGACTATACAGTCCCTGGAATTCTCCAGGCCAGAATACTGGAGTGGGTAGCCTTTCCCTTCTCCAGGGGATCTTCCCAACCCAGGGATCGAACCCAGGTCTCCTGCATTGCAGGCAGATTCTTTACCAGCTGAGCCACCAGGGAAGTCTTTGGGTAAAAGAACTGCAGCCGAATAGCAGTGTTGTTAGGAGCATTCAGCAGAAGCGCATGAAGCTCAATAACATCTTCATTTTCTCCCCCTTCTTTTTGGAAAACTGTCTGCACCACCTGTTCAGTTCTCTCCAGGAAGGAGAGAACTACTTCTGTGGTTGCAATTTGACATTTAAATTTCTGAAGGCCTCACAACAACACAGGGAAAGGGTATTGTGCCCATTTTAGAGGTGGGAAAACTGAGGCTGAAAGGAGAAAGAGACAAGTCTAAGGTGACCCAGCTCAAAGTCCACTATGATGTGAGTTCCAAATGGGCAGAGATTGGATGTTCACTACTGAGTACCCAGCTCTTTGCACAATGCCTGCCACAGAAGTACAATGTATGATTGTTGAATTGAAAGCAAAAGCTGTCAGAACCATGAATCTTTGACTTGGAAGCCTATTGCCCTTTCCATGTTGAATCCCAGGAGTAGTCATAAGAGCTGGGTGCTATCCCCACCTCCTGGATAAGTTAAATAATGGGACATTGGATCAGATGACTCTACGAGTGGTTTCTCAGCCTATTGACACTTTGGGTTGGATAATTCTCTGTTGTCAGGGGCTGTCCTGTGCACTACAGGATGTTTCACAGTGTCCCTGACCTCTACCCACTAGATGCCAGTAGCACCCCTCCAGCTGGGACCTGCAAAAGTGTCTCCAGACATTGCAAATGTTCCTGGGGGTCAAAATCGCCCCTGGTTGAGTACCACTATTCTAAGAGCGTCCTTGAAACAGCACACAAGCTCTTATGCTGTGGAGGTCTCGGGGGTTGGGGAGAAGACAACACTTGAACTCATGACCCCACCATGACCCAAGGACAAACATCATGCTGATATTTTCACAGAGTCACCTTTTCCCACTTGTCCTGTTAGAGGACAATTCTTCTCCTTACCACATCCAATTGCCTGGCAGTTTCTGCTGCTGATGCTAACCTAGTCTACACACAGAAAGTCACTTCCTTTTGTGTAAGGTGAATTTCCCAGAATGCGTTGCAGTGAAACCCGGGGGCTGCTGGGTCCCTCTCAGGTTCAAAGGTGAAGGAGAGATCTCAGGCTGTTGGGGATGAAGGCTAGGAATGATGTGAACTGGTCGCCAGGGAGGCTCTGGAGGATTTGGAGAGACAAGAGAGAGTCATAGGCAGATCAGGGGGCAGGTACCGCTTCAGCAAAGATGAGGCAGGAATGAGCTTCTATAAAATGGCCTGTACCCATTCCGGAAGGTTAGACATGAGGGCATCCTTCCTTCTCCCACAGACCCTCCAGGGTGCACAGCTCCTCCTGGCTCCAAGTCTTTCCCTCCAAGCCTCTCTCCCACTGGGACTCATTACCCAGAGGAGGCCTGAAGAGGCAGGAAAGGTGGTTGCTTTGATGTTGGGCCCCGAGGGTTTCAATTGCAGCCGCAGTGGAACTTACAGCCGGGTGGCCTTGGCCGCATCACATGACCAAGGGTGACTGACATTCAAAATAGTTAACGACTGGAACTGCACAGGCCCTGACCAGTCAGAACAGATGACACCTGGAAAGGAAAAAAGGGCCAGCAGGACTGGCTGAACACCATCAGCCCTGCCTCTGTGCCTCTCCTTCGTCTCCATAGAATAGTGACATATCTACCCCTGTGGGGCTGTGGGATGAAATTGAGGGAGAGGGCCCAGCACCACAACTTTCATACAGCAGGCAATCGATAAATGTTCCTTGACTTCCCCAGAAGATGCAGAAGTTGCTGAGGTTTGCATGCCCTGCAGCAAACCCCGATCCCAGCAAAGACTTCTCTTTCCAGATGTTGAGGAAGCTGTCTAACAAGCCCTCCCATGCCCACCCCCTCCAGGGCTCAGGAGCACAGGGTCTGGAGAGGTGTTCAGGGTCCAGATACATCAACTACCACTGGTGAGCTGAGACTGTGGGCCCTGGACCCTTGCCCCCAGGGGTCTTCATCCTGCCCAAAGGCCCTGGAGCCCCTCTGTCACCCATCCCCGGAAGACCTGGAGCTGTCATTCCATCCTGGCCCAGCCAGCCCCCCTCTCGGTGTGTTTAGGCAGCTTGTCATTACGAAATCCATTTTCTTATCTCTTACCATATCTATTTTTCTAATTCTTACTTAACGAGCTCCCCTGAAAATAAGAAAATCATTGGAACAATTTCCTTAAGTGTGAAAGATTAGTCTGAAATCGGCATTAAGGGGACTAATTACCTTCATTCTCTCACCTTTCCGACAGCCGTTTGTTAGCAGCAAGGACTCATTCATCTGCTGCTCAGGGAAGGCCGTCAACATTTGGCTGCGATGGGATTCTCCACTCCTGCTTTCACTCACAGGGCGCGCGTGCATGTGTGTATGTGTGTGTGTGTGTGTTTGTGTGTGTGTGTGTATGTAAGAGAGAGAGACAAATGAATGCCCCATGGTTAGGAATGGGGGTGAGGGTGATGCCGTATTCAGAATCAGGGGTGGATGGGTTCCTGGGAGAGGAGGAGGGTACCTGGGGAGGTGGAAGCTGGATCCTGCCACACAAGTTCTTGACTAGCGCCTCCCCAGGGACCATAATTCCCAGCCACTGACTCATTGAATGGCTTTGAGAAGTCACTTGGTGTCTTTGGGCATCTGTCTTCTCTTTGGTAAAATAAGGGTAGGGAATTCCCTGGTGCTCCAGTGGTTAGGACTCCGAGCTTTCACTGTCAAGGGCTCGGGTTTGATCCCTAGTTGGAGAACTAAGATCCCACAAGCAGCAAAAAAAAAAGTAAAATGAGAGTAATTTCCTGTAGCTACAGAAACATCTCTGTCAAGCTTTCCTGGAGACCAGGCTCACACAGGCAACTCTGCCCACTCTTAATCCTCAGCATACCACCCAAAGACAGCTATCGTCATTAGTGCAGTGTACAGAGAAGAAAATGGAGGATCAGAGAGGTTAGGGAACCTACCCTAGGTCACACAGCGAATTCAGAGCCAGAGGTGGGACTGGGGTCTGATTCTGGAGTCATGCCCTGTCCACTCTATCTGGATGTCAGACCTTCAGAATCACACTCCCAGTGAACATGGAGTTTGAAGACCTAGGCTCCAGCCTGATCTGGAGCATGCCAGTGGGATGACCAGAGGCACCTCGTCTCTCTGAGCCTTGGTTTTCTCCTCTGTGAAATGGGAATGGTTATCATGCTTCCCACCATTGAAAGGTATGGTGAGACCCACACGTTGTAACTTGCCCTGTGAACTGAAACACGAGGTAGCGGAGAGGAGGATGGCAGGGGAGAAGCTCATTTGAGGGCAGAGGACTCAGGGAGAGGGAAAGACTACACAAGGGCATCCTTGGAGTCGGCGGAAGCTGGGGACACAAACCCAGGGGCCTGGATCCCCAGCTCCCCTGCCCCTGGTCAGCTGCCCCTACTCCTGTGCCAAGCATTGAGGGGCTGCCTTCTGGAACAAGGCTCTGAGCAGCAGGAGACAGAATGACAAAGGGGGACATCCAGAGTAACACGGCAGGGATTATGGGCTCCAGCGTCCAGCCTGGTACCTGGTGTGGGGGAGGGGCCCTCACCCACCGCCTCTCCCAGGAAAACTCATTGGGGGAGGCGGATAAGCTGAGAAGATGACGGGAACATCTTCCATTTTCCATTTAACCACCTGATATTGAATTATAAATAATTCATACACCTGCCAAACATTTGATTAAAAGAACCCAATTCGCACTGCATTTGTCAAGGGGTAAGAATTGCATTTGGTGTTTTTATTTTAATCTGTCCTTTAACTCTTTTACGAATATTTATTTATACTTGGCTGTCAGGTTTTATTCTATTTGCCCTGATTTTATTCTCGCTGTAGCTGGCGTCTTTTCCTTTCCCTTTTTATTTTGTCATTCTGCCTAGTAGTCATGCTTTTGAGAGCTCAGAGGTAATAAATAAGGAAGTGGGATTCCCTCTCTGCTCTCAGCATGCACTCCTACCCCACCTCCATCTACTGTTTATGGACCCCCCCCCAACCCTGATCCTCTCCCCACCCATCCAGGCTAAGCTACTCTGGATGTAACTCACCAAGTCCGGGGTGTCTGGACGTGTCCCACACATACACATCTCTGTCTCCTGACCTCTGTCCATGCTCTTCCCTACCATTTTTCTTTTTTAAAAAAAAATCATTTAGTTGGCTATGCCAGCTTAGTTGCAGCATGCAGGATCTTTAATTGAGGCATGCCAACTCTTAACTTGTGGCACATGGAATCTAATTCCCCAACCAGGGATCTAACCCTGGCCCCCTGCATTGGGAGCGTGCAGTCTTAGCCATTGGACCACCAGGGAACTCCTGCCCTCCTTTGTTGCCAAGCTTACAGGAGGTCCTCTAATAATTTTTTGAGTAAATGAAGCCGCATCATTAAAATCATCAGTATCATTGTCTTTGGGGACAAAATGGAAAGTATTGGTATTCATCAAGTCTGGTGATGAGAATTTGCTGTTACCATGGACCTCGCACTCAACCAGCTAGAAACCCCTGCCCTGTCACGTACCAGCTGGTGAATGTGGGTAAAATATTTCAGTTCCTTAGGTTTGCACTCCCCCATCTGTAAAAAGCATATATTAAAATAGCACCCACGTCAGAGATTGATACAAGAATTAGTGCATACGCTCAGCTCATAGTAAGCATTCAAAAGCTGGCAGCTGCTATTTTTATTATAAACTGCAATCTCTCTCTCTCTCAATGCTGCCCATGTTCCCACCTGCCCTCCCTGCTTCTCCCTTGAGTCTGAAGTCTCGGGTGTTTGTGATATTATCCTCAGTGCTGGGTGGAGGTCGACAGATGTGTCTGACAAACAAGGAAGAGAAAAGCAGGCCATTGCTTTTTGTGGGCTACCTGCTTTCCCAATAATGTGCTATGTTTGTCGGAGGGCTTACACCAGTTGGTTTGTGAGTTGACATAAAAACTTGTTTCTGCCAAGTGATTCAGGTGAGCTGGGAATTTACTTGAGACCTTGTCAATGCTCTCTGAATACAAAGGGGCTGGGAGGCTGTATGCCTCAAAAAGCCTGTGATTGTGACATTAAGAGCATCAGGGTGCGGATATGCGATTTTTTTTTAAGTTTATGAAACATGTTCTCCTATACATCATGTGTTTTATCTCAAGCTCCTATAAAATTCTAGCATCTTTCAAACTCCAGCCAGCTATCCCACTCTCCCCTGGCTTGTGCCAGTCCACGAGGTATCAGGATTAAAAGGGACCTCAGGCCCCACCTGTCACCTGAACTGTTCACAGAGCCTCGTCACCGGTCTCCTTGGCTCTGGGCTTGTCCCTTCCAAAACCACACTCCACACTGTGTGTTCTTTCTGAGACTTAGCCAACCCCATCACTCTCTTGATTAAACTTTCAATGGCTCCCACTGCCCTCAAAGTAGAGTTCAGGATGGCCCTTGCTTGCGACTGGGGTCTGCCACCCCAGTTAGATGGTGGAGGCTTTTTCCTTTGTCATCAATAATTTAATCCTGGGGACTTTTCTGGTGGTCCACTGATTGAGACTCAGACATCCACTGAGGGGGCGCGGGTTCCATTTCTGCTTGGGGAACAAAGACCCCACATGCTGTGTGGTGCAGTCAAAAACATAAATACATAAAACAATTTTAAAAATAATGTGATCTAATGAGAAGCCAAGCCACAGCTTCCCTGGGGACCTACTTTATGTCATGTACTGTGCCTGGCACAGGGTTCAGGGGTAAGTCAGGCTTCTTCTAAGAGTCAGGGAAGCTGTGAGAAGAGGGAAAGAACAGGAACCAACATTCACAGAGCACCTCCTGTGTACCTTTTGCCCACTGCAACCTGAAAACTAGGTATCATTGTGCAGAGCAAGGAAGTGGTTTATTTGAGGTTGCAGGCTGGTAAGTGTCGGAGCTGGGATTCAAATCCCAGTGTCTCTGAGTCTAATCCATGTGTGTGTGCGTATGTTTCCCCACCGCTTTTTGGCCACTGCCTCCCAGGAGCTAGTGGGTGAGGGTCTCGAGAGAGGGTGGGGCTTTCCTGGTGCTCCAGTAGTTAAGAATCCCTCTGCCAGTGCAGCGGACATGGGGTCGATCCCTGGTAGGGATGAGTCCTCATGCTTCGGAGCAACTAAGCCCATGAGCCGCAACGACTGAAACCAGGGTGCATAGAGCTGGTGCTCACCAACAAACCAAGCCACCACAGCAATAAAGCCCCGCGGCACAGTGAAGACGAGCCCCCGCTCTCCACAACCAGAGAAAACGCACGCACAGCAACAAAGACCCCGCACAACCAAAAATAAATAAATCTTTTATAAAAAGAAGAAGAGAGAGAGAGGGCGACTCCCAAGCCAGGTGTCCACGGCCGTTGGGGCCAGACAGCTCGGCGGGGCTGTGGGCCTTTTGGGTAGAGGCTGCAGGTGCCCCTGAGAGGGGGCTCAGGGTCGGGATGGTGCCCCCACCAAGATTATCCTGTGACAACAGTGACCAGGAAACAGTTTAAACGGCATTTTCATTCCAGACCCTGAAGCCATAGAAAGAGGGGCCCAAGCTAGGCAGCCAGACAGCCCCAGGCTGGAATCCCGGTTCTGTCCCTACACGCCCTGCGTGTAACCTGGGAAACAGTCACATCACCTCTCCACGCCCCGATTTCCTTCTCACTAGAACAGAAATTACAATTCATCCATCAAAGTCTCGTTGAGAGGATGGAGTAAGGTCACATGGGTAAAAAATACTCTGTCAGCTAGAAAATGAATTATACATTCACATATAATTCGGTCCTCCAAACAATTTTGTGAAATGGGCAGGGCAAGAATTTTTTAAATTTAATTTCCTTTCTTTCTTTCTTTCTTTTTATTTTTTTTGGCTGTGTCAGGTCTTAGTTGCAGCATGTGGGATCTAGTTCCCTGACCAGGGATCAAAGCTTGGTCCGCTCGTGCATTGGGAACATGGAATCTTAGCCACTAGACTACAAGGGAAGTCCCTACGTTAATTTCTTAAAAAAAAAAAAATTAATTTTATAAGAAATGCATGAATCCATTCTCTTAGAAATCAGGACATTGTTGATGAAACTTAGGTCCCCGTGAGGGAGTTCCCTGATGGTTAAGTGGTTAAGACTCCATGCTTCCATTGCAGGGGGCTCGGGTTCCACCCCTGGTCAGGGAACTAAGATCCCACAAGCCACAGGGCACCATCAGATAAATAAAGTCCCCTTTATCACCACCTCCAATCTGCTCTCTTCCCCACTTCTAGGAAATCACTCCTGTGATGAGTTTGATTTGTATCATTTTATACCATTTTTATACTTGAGCATACATGACATGTACCTCCAGAAAATAAGGAGCATTGTTTTGTATTATTTTCATGTTAATGGATTCCTACTAGATATATCATTGCCCGGCAACTGGCTTTTTTCTCTCCAACGATGTGTTTGAAAGCTATCCGTGTTGATAGATCTGGTTCATTCCATTTAAGTGGCTGTGTTCCATGGTATGAATATACCCCATTTTATGTGTTCCCTCTTTTACCAATAGACATGTAGAATGTTTTCTCTTTTCCCCTTATTACTAGCAGTGCTTCTGTAAATGTTATGTGCGCATCTCCTGGAGCACGTGCTGAGGTTTCTCCAGCACAGATGTGGTCATAGATCCGGGCAGAGCTTGTGAATAATGATGATAGTTGTCCTGTACTGAGTGTTCGCTGTGTTCTAGAAGCGTCACATGCATTATCTCATTTAACCCTTACCGAAAGCCATGTGTGAGCAAAGACCGTGTCCAGTTTTCAGATGAGAAGACTGAGGCCCAGAGACATGCAGGATTTCCTCCCAGTCACACAGATGGCCCTAATTTTCCTCAGCCCAGCACACACCCTGTGCCAGCAGTGGTGTCCCCTTCTGTTCATGGGGGTTTAGAGCAAGAATATCTGGAAAAACCAACTGGGTGCATCTGCACCCAGAGCCCAGAATCCACAAAATTCCAAGTGACAGATGTCCTTTGGTGATAAGAAAGGTGCACAGGTCATTTCTGGGACAGGAGGCTCAGCTTGTCAGCTGGGAGGACCAGCTCCCCACCCCTCCACTGTTTGTTTTCATTGTTCAATAGCCAATTTGTGTCCGACTCTTTGAGACCCCCATGGACTGCAGCCCGCCAGGCCTCTCTGTCCCTCACCATCTCTTAGAGTTTGCCCAAGTTCAGATCCATAGAGTGGTGATGCTATCTAACCATCTCATCCTCTGTCACCTCTTCTCTTTCTGCCTTCAATCTTCCCAGCATCAGAGTCCTTTCCAGTGAGTTGGCTGTTCCCATCAGGTGGCCAAAATATTGGATTCAGCTTCAGCATCAGTCCTTCCGATGGGTATTCAGGGTTGATTTCCTTTAGGATTCCCCCCACCATGAGCTTTCCTTAGGCAGACGCTGAGGCAGCGGAGATGGGGCCTGGCAGAGACATTGAACCGTGAAATGGTAGACTCCTGGAGCAGGACCTGAGAGGAGGAACTGAGGCCCGGGGAAGTGGTGAGGAGGACTCGCTGATGGCCACACGGCCATCCAGAGGAGGAGCAGGGTGAGGAGGCTGCCCTCTCCCTGTCCAGTGGACCCAGCAGTCTGGAGAAAGGGCGTGGAAGCCTGGGCATGGATTAGGGGTCAGTGAGAGGTGCAAAGTCAGCAGGGTCTCCAGGAGCCCAGGGCCACAGTGGGGAGTGGGGGGGGGCAGCCCCTGTTCCCCCTCCACCCTTTCCCCTCCGGTTAAGTCAGACAAGCTTTCCTCTCTGCCTGTTCTCCTGGCTCCACGCTCCTGCTTCTGCCCTCTGTCTCTTCCCTCAGCCGCTCTGTCTCTGCCCTCAGCCCCTCTGTCTCTTCCCTCAGCCACTCTGTCTCTGCCCTCAGCCCCTCTGTCTCTGCCCTCAGCCCCTCTGTCTTCTCCCCTCAGCCCCTCTCGCTTCTCCCCTCAGCCCCTCTCTCTTCTCCCCTCAGCCCCTCTCTCTTCTCCTCTCAGCCCCTCTGTCTTCCCCTCTGTCTCTCCCCTCAGCCCCTCTGTCTTCTCCCCTCAGCCCCTCTGTCTTCTCCCCTCAGCCCCTCTGTCTCTGCCCTCAGGCCTCTGTCTCTGCCCTCAGCCCCTCTCTCTTCTCCCCTCAGCCCCTCTGTCTTCTCCCCTCAGCCCCTCTGTCTCTCCCCTCAGCCCCTCTCTCTTCTCCCCTCAGCCCCTCTGTCTTCTCCCCTCAGCCCCTCTGTCTTCTCCCCTCAGCCCCTCTCTCTTCTCCCCTCAGCCCCTCTCTCTTCTCCCCTCAGCCCCTCTCTCTTCTCCCCTCAGCCCCTCTGTCTTCCCCTCTGTCTCTCCCCTCAGCCCCTCTGTCTTCTCCCCTCAGCCCCTCTCTCTTCTCCCCTCAGCCCCTCTCTCTTCTCCCCTCAGCCCCTCTGTCTTCTCCCCTCAGCCCCTCTGTCTTCTCCCCTCAGCCCCTCTCTCTTCTCCCCTCAGCCCCTCTGTCTTCTCCCCTCAGCCCCTCTGTCTTCTCCCCTCAGCCCCTCTGTCTCTGCCCTCAGGCCTCTGTCTCTGCCCTCAGCCCCTCTCTCTTCTCCCTTCAGCCCCTCTCTCTTCTCCCCTCAGCCCCTCTCTCTTCTCCCCTCAGCCCCTCTCTCTTCTCCCCTCAGCCCCTCTGTCTCTCCCCTCAGCCCCTCTGTCTTCTCCCCTCAGCCCCTCTCTCTTCTCCCCTCAGCCCCTCTCTCTTCTCCCCTCAGCCCCTCTGTCTCTGCCCTCAGCCCCTCTGTCTTCTCCCCTCAGCCCCTCTGTCTTCTCCCCTCAGCCCCTGTGTCTTCTCCCCTCAGCCCCTCTGTCTCTCCCCTCAGCCCCTCTGTCTCTCCCCTCAGCCCCTCTGTCTTCTCCCCTCAGCCCCTCTCTCTTCTCCCCTCAGCCCCTCTCTCTTCTCCCCTCAGCCCCTCTCTCTTCTCCCCTCAGCCCCTCTCTCTTCTCCCCTCAGCCCCTCTCTCTTCTCCCCTCAGCCCCTCTGTCTCTCCCCTCAGCCCCTCTGTCTTCTCCCCTCAGCCCCTCTCTCTTCTCCCCTCAGCCCCTCTCTCTTCTCCCCTCAGCCCCTCTGTCTCTGCCCTCAGCCCCTCTGTCTTCTCCCCTCAGCCCCTCTGTCTTCTCCCCTCAGCCCCTGTGTCTTCTCCCCTCAGCCCCTCTGTCTCTCCCCTCAGCCCCTCTGTCTCTCCCCTCAGCCCCTCTGTCTTCTCCCCTCAGCCCCTCTCTCTTCTCCCCTCAGCCCCTCTCTCTTCTCCCCTCAGCCCCCCTCTCTTCTCCCCTCAGCCCCTCTCTCTTCTCCCCTCAGCCCCTCTCTCTTCTCCCCTCAGCCCCTCTGTCTCTGCCCTCAGCCCCTCTGTCTTCTCCCCTCAGCCCCTCTCTCTTCTCCCCTCAGCCCCTCTGTCTCTCCCCTCAGCCCCTCTCTCTTCTCCCCTCAGCCCCTCTGTCTCTGCCCTCAGCCCCTCTGTCTTCTCCCCTCAGCCCCTCTGTCTTCTCCCCTCAGCCCCTCTGTCTTCTCCCCTCAGCCCCTCTCTCTTCTCCCCTCAGCCCCTCTCTCTTCTCCCCTCAGCCCCTCTGTCTTCTCCCCTCAGCCCCTCTCTCTTCTCCCCTCAGCCCCTCTCTCTTCTCCCCTCAGCCCCTCTCTCTTCTCCCCTCAGCCCCTGTGTCTTCTCCCCTCAGCCCCTCTCTCTTCTCCCCTCAGCCCCTGTGTCTTCTCCCCTCAGCCCCTCTGTCTCTCCCCTCAGCCCCTCTGTCTCTCCCCTCAGCCCCTCTGTCTTCTCCCCTCAGCCCCTCTGTCTCTCCCCTCAGCCCCTCTGTCTCTCCCCTCAGCCCCTCTGTCTTCTCCCCACAGCCCCTCTCTCTTCTCCCCTCAGCCCCTCTCTCTTCTCCCCTCAGCCCCTCTGTCTCTGCCCTCAGCCCCTCTGTCTCTCTCCTCACCCCCTCTGTCTTCTCCCCTCAGCCCCTGTGTCTTCTCCCCTCAGCCCCTCTGTCTCTCCCCTCAGCCCCTCTGTCTCTCCCCTCAGCCCCTCTGTCTTCTCCCCTCAGCCCCTCTGTCTCTGCCCTCAGCCCCTCTGTCTCTGCCCTCAGCCCCTCTCTCTTCTCCCCTCAGCCCCTCTGTCTCTGCCCTCAGCCCCTCTGTCTCTCTCCTCACCCCCTCTGTCTTCTCCCCTCAGCCCCTCTCTCTTCTCCCCTCAGCCCCTCTCTCTTCTCCCCTCAGCCCCTCTGTCTTCTGCCCTCAGCCTCTCTGTCTCTGCCCTCAGCCCCTCTGTCTTCTCCCATCAGCCCCTGTGTCTCTGCCCTCAGCCCCTCTGTCTCTGCCCTCAGCCCCTCTGTCTTCTCCCATCAGCCCCTCTGTCTCTGCCCTCAGCCCCTGTGTCTCTGCCCTCAGCCCCTCTGTCTCTGCCCTCAGCCCCTCCGTCTTCTCCCCTCAGCCCCTCCGTCTTCTCCCCTCAGCCCCTCTGTCTTCTCCCATCAGCCCCTCTGTCTCTGCCCGCAGCCCCTCTGTCTCTGCCCTCAGCCCCTCCGTCTTCTCCCCTCAGCCCCTCCGTCTTCTCCCCTCAGCCCCTCTGTCTTCTCCCATCAGCCCCTCTGTCTCTGCCCTCAGCCCCTCTGTCTCTGCCCTCAGCCCCTCTGTCTTCTCCCCTCAGCTCCTCTCTCTTCTCCCCTCAGCCCCTCTCTCTTCTCCCCTCAGCCCCTCTGTCTTCCCCTCTCTCTTCTCCCCTCAGCCCCTCTCTCTTCTCCCCTCAGCCCCTCTGTCTTCTCCCCTCAGCCCCCCTCTCTTCTCCCCTCAGCCCCTCTCTCTTCTCCCCTCAGCCCCTCTCTCTTCTCCCCTCAGCCCCTCTGTCTCTCCCCTCAGCCCCTCTGTTTTCTGCCCTCAGCCCCTGTGTCTCTACCCTCAGCCCCTCTGGCTCTACTTGCTCCTCTGCATCAGCATGAGCTCGCTTAACTCTTTCTCTTTTAAAAGGTCCTCCCTCCTGGCCAGGTTCCTCTCCAGCTGCTGCCCTCTTCCCCCTTCCCTTCCCAGCCCCACTGATCAAGTTGCCTCCGTTTCACTCCCTCCCACTCACTCCTCCACACACTCCAATCTGGCGTTGCCCATCCTCCTGGTTACAACTCTCTCAGGGTCCTCGTGGCCTCCCCTACTGCGATGCTTCTGTTCCTCGCCTCCGATTCCTGTCACAGTCATCCCCTTGGTCCTTTATGGACACTGGACGCCGTGGCCACAGCATCCTCCCAAATCTCCCTTCACTGACTTCCAAGACCCTCCTTCCCTCCTGGATCCTTCCTGCCTCTCTGAGCGTTCCTTCTCCATCACCTTTGCCATCTCCTCCCCCACCTGCCCCTCCATTTGTTTAAAAACATTTTTCTAAAAAATGCCAAAAAAGTATACAGAGGAAAAAATGAACGAAAATGATTTGAAATCTCACCAGTTATTTTCCCCTGCTGATATACATATTTTTTAAATAGATGTGGCCCATGAACCACACATCCAGGAATATGCTGTGTCCAGAGAGGCCCCCCAACCCCGCCCAACCACTCTCCAGAGGCAAACCCTGATCACCCTGTCTCATAATTCTAGAAAAATGTTTTGTTCATACTCCAGTGCCTATGTCTTTACATTATTTTTATGTACCCTGAAGGGATCATCCTTACACCCTGTTCTGTGTTTCTATCACCCTTTAAATCTTGGGGCTGACCTGGGCCTTTTCTCGTTCCACATTCTTGACCCAGGGTGGTGTCTTGGGGTGGAGTGGTGGGGCATGATGCCAAGTCACCTGTTGCCAACTCTCATTTCTTCTCTGGGTTCCAGACCCACACACTCAGTTGTGTAGTTGGCATCGCCACTTGGGTGGCACCTCACACTTTTTGTGGGTTTAGCATCTTCCTGCCCACTCCCGGCCCCATCTTCCCATCACTCGCCCAAATCAGCTCCCTGAGGTCACCCCCTGAAAGCCTGACATTGTCTCTAGCCTGTCTGAAGCCTGGATGCCCCACTTCTGTCATGGAACCTCCCTGTGTTTCTGGTTCCTGGTGCGCCGTGTGGATTAACAGCTAGGACCTGCCAGGTGCTCAGAGCCTTCCCTGGTTCTGCCCTAGAAATGCTGGCTGTGATTATGGATTTTATCCACGACCCCTCCCTTTCCTGATCACCTACATCCAATCCATCGCCTGCAATGGTCCATTCTCCCAGGCAGACTGGCTTAAAGCCCCCTGTCCAACCTCCCTCCAATCAACGCGTGCCCCTCCAATCCATTCTGCTCTTATGTGATCCTTCCGTAAACCTGATTGCAGCCTCCCATGATCACCAACACGTGTTAACTCCACGGTCTCTCCCACAGCTTAGCGCACAGCAGAGATTCAGCAGGGGATCCCATCTGTGTCTGCACAGTGTCTTTTCTAATTGGTTAGTGCCCTGCTGAACTGACCGTTACATCTTTCGATGCGCCCGAGGTCCTGTACAGTCTGGCTCTCGCCCACCTCACCAGCGCCATCTCTCATGCCACTCCCCATAAGGTTCATGTTTGACTGGAACAAACATCTTACATGTCTCCAAACAGAACACCCTCCCTCTCTGAGCTCTGGGCCTTCTCACATGCTGTTCCCTGGGCCTGAAACCCTCTTCCCTCTCCACTTGACCAATTCCTACTTATTCAATGGGTCACTCCCCAGGAAGATCCCCCCACCCATCCCGCACCCATACCAGCCTTTCGTCAAGTTTATCACACTCAAGATTTCTTGCTGATGGAACTCAGGGTCCATTACTGATTTAAAATTTGTTCTTGCCTATGGCCTTTCTACATTTCTGAAAAGCACACCATCTGGGAGTGTGAGATCTGTTCACCCATTCATTGCTGTCTGCTCAGCTCCTGACACAGAGAGGGTATTCAGAAAACATTTGATGAATCACTTATTAATTCTTCCACCTAACAAATATTTGTTGAACTCTTTTGTGTCAGGTATTGTTCTCTGCCCAAAGGGCGCATCAAGGAATCAAACCAACATGAATTTTGATCTCAGGGAAGCACGTATGATGGGGTTGAGAGAGAAACAAGCAATAAACATAATAAATAAGTAAATTGTATATGAAAAGGTGATAAATGCTTTGAAAAATCAAGAGGAGGGAAAGTGGGTTGGCAGAGCCTTGGACAGGGGCTGTAATTTCAGATGGAGTGGTTGGGTTGCTTTCCACTGAAAAGGTGACATTTGAGCAAAGATATTAAAATGTTAAGGGAGGAAGCCCTGCAGATATTTAGGGGAAAAATATTCCAGGCAGAGGAAACAGCCAGCGCAAAGGCGGTCAGATGGGAACAAGTCTGCTGTGTTCAAGGAAAACCCAGAAGGCCCCCGGGGCTGGAGCAGAGGGAAGGAGGGACAGGATGGGAGGGAGAATGAAGTCAACCAGGCCATGATCACAGACCACATAGGGCCTTGTAGAAACTCTGGCTTTTACGCTGAGAGAAATGAGAGCCTTTTTTTTTTGACAGCTTTATTGAGGTGTAATTTACATACTATAAAATTCATTCATTGTCAGCATATAATTCGATGATTTTTAGTAAATTACAGATGTGTACAACTCCCATCACTATCCAGTTTTAGAACTTTTTTATCCCAGAAAGAACCTTCGTGCACATCTGCAGTCAATCCTCGTTCTCACCCCCAGCCCCAGGCCACCACTAATCTGTTTTCTGTCTCCAGAGATTTGCCTTTTCTGGACATTTCACATAAACAAAACCATACAGTATGTGTGGGGGGGGGGAGTTTCCATCTGGCTTCTTTCATTGGGCATAATATTTTTTGAGATGTGTTCCATATGATAGCATATATCAGCAGAGTGTTCCCTTTTTATTGCTTAATAGTGTTCCTTTGTGTGGCTATATGTTCTCACTTCTCTTGGGTTGATACCTAGGAATGGACTTGCTGAATCGTATAACAAATTTATGTTTAACTTTTTGAGAAACTCCCAAAATGTTTTCCTGTGGTTCAGACAGTAAAGAATTTGCCTGCAATGTGGGAGACCCGTTTCCTTCCTCCAGTTTCCCCTGGAGAAGGGCATGGCCACCCACTCCAGTATTCTTGCCTGAAGAATTCCATGGACAGAAGAACCTGATGGGTTACAGTCCACGGGGTGGCACAGAGTCGGACACGACTAAGCAACTAACACTTTCACTTTTCACTTTCAAAGTGTTTTTCATATGGGCTGCTATTTGGAGAATAGTCTACAGTGGATCAAGGGTGGAAGCTGAAAGACCAGTTGTTTGATAAATATAAGTAAGTAAATAAACCCCCTGGATCTGCAGAGAGAGAAATTAGGACTGTCACCAGATTGGTACCCAAGACCCTCATGCAGGACCCAGGCCAGGAGACCTCCCCAGCTGCAAACCCAGCCTTCTCAGGCCCAGAAAGGTACCAGGAGGACTGTCTCATACCCACCCCTCCCTCCACACCACCCAATCCCCAGACAGCTTCCACGCAGCCAAACCCCAGTATGGAGAAGAATCAGCATCAGGACAGGACTGTTATGAGCCATGAAGCCCTCTCCGCCCCCACCCCCCCGGGGAGATGACAACATTTTCTTTGCAATTAAAATTCCTTTGAAACTGAGACCAAGGAAAATGCAGAGGAGAAAGCCTTTTAAACTAGGGGAAATACTCTTCTGAGCAATTACTATGTGTGCATTTCAACAAAAGCTGTTTCTCCTCCCTCCTCCTGCTGGCTGCAGGGAGCTGACTCGCCAGGGCCTCGGGTTCCACATTCACAGTGGACCCAGAAGTCTCCCTTGGCCTCCAAAACTTTTCCCTGGCTGGTCCTTGCTTCTCTGCCCACCACCCACTCTTAGCTCCTGGATCCCTTATGCATTCCAGACTTCATTCCAGGCTTCTACTTAAAATGTCACTTCCTGTGAGTCCTCCTTTCCCAGCCCAATGCCTCACCTGCTAAAATGTGCTTCCGCTTCTGTGCTCCCTATCACTCTGTCCCCTACCCCCTGCTAACTATCCCTTCCTATCCCACTTGGATCTTCCCTCTTCTGAGCTCACAGCCCTAGCTCTCGGCACAGCCCTCTGCTCTGACCACAGCGCTCTGTTAATATTAATATCTTGGCCGGGAGTGTGATGTCCAACGCGTTAGAAAGAATGAGGATATTGGAGACCTGAATTCACTTCATCCATTCAATCAACAAATACTCATCAAGTCGTCACGATGTGCCCATTCCTGTTGCCAAGTCCTAGGGGTGAGCAATTTCTGTGTTTAAAACAGGAGGCTAGTTTTTTGGAACAACCCTTCAGCTGAAAAGAGCTAAGAATACTGGATAAAATAGAAAAAGCATCTTATTAAAGCATCATCAAAGAGCTGACAAGCAAGCTCTTTGTAAGGAATTACCAGGAATTATTAGGTCAAAACTGAAGGGAAAACAGAAAGCCAGAGAAGTTCGAGAGCACAGAATCTGTTTTTGTCCTGAGGGCGTTTGCCGATCTTGAAAATTTTGAATTTGTTTTTGAGGATCTCCCAGCATAAAGGGAATTGAAACTGAAGTCTGCAGCCTGTACAAAGTGGGCAATCAAGTAGGAGACCCTCGCCAAAATAAGCTGGGGCTCCAGGGGCCTTCACCCTTGCATTAAGGGTGAACCAAAGGTAACGTGAGTTTGAGTAAACTCCAGGAGTTGGTGATGGACAGGGAGGCTGGGCGTGCTGTAGTCCATGGGGTCTCAAATAGTCAGACACGACTGAGCGACTAAACTGAACTGAACTGAAAGGTAACCCAGCCTTGGGTCATGGATTGGCAGCCTCATCCACACTACCAGGGTATTCCAGGGAACCTCAAACCCTGAATTTTGTTTAAAGCAACCCCAGAACGGTAGCACTGCAGCCAAATGCAAATCCTTTTTAGAAGCAAATACTTTCATCTGAGGCATAAAATTCCTCTAACAAATTCTTCCAAAAAAAAAAAAATTTCCGAGTACAATGGCCAACACATAGACAAAGATAATCAGACATGCCAGAAAGCAATGCTAGTAAGCTAAGTAAGCACTAGAGGTACAGTGTGAGCAAACGAATACCATCCCCCAGTCTCACAGGGCTTAGAGTCCAGCAAGGAAGACAGACACCAACACTCTTACCAAGGCCACTAACAACCTCTGCATTGCCTACTGGAATCACTTCTCCTCCTTGGTTTACTTTGCCTCTCAGCAGCTTTGAGCATGTTGACCTCTAGTTACTGTTCTTAGTTTCCATGACACCAGTCTCTTGAATGGCCTCCAGCCTTACTGGGAGCTTCTCAGTCTTTCTCCTTCCTTTTCCTCCTCTATTTTATCTCTAATGTTGGTGGGCTTCAGGGATCATTTCTGGTTCTGCTCTCTATCTCACCCCAGGTGATTGCATTCATTTCCTCAGCATTAAATATCACCTACATGCTGATAAACCTCAGATTTATATCCCTTCTCCTCAGAGTCCAGACTGTTCCATCCAACTGCCTGCTACATATCTCCTCTCACATATCTTGTGAATGTCTCAAACATAACATACCTAAATAGGAACTTTTGCTTCCTACCGCCAATCCTTCCTTCATTTGCTCCATCACGGTGTCACACCATCCAGTTTTAGGCCAAGAATCTAAGAATCATCTAGAATCCCTGGTTTGAATTAGGGTGGTGATAAAGATTATGCAAAGTGTCAACCTAGAGAGTTATTTAAGGAGTGAAGTGAACCAGACTTAATAATAGATTGGGAGCAGAGATGACAGTTGTCAAGTATGACTTCCAGCCTTCGGGCTTGGACCACTTGACAGGTACAGATGCCATTCACTGACATGGAGCACCCAGGAGACGGGCCAGTATGGAGAAAGAAGAACATATGTTTGGCTTTTCACATGTTAGATTTGAGATCTCTCAGAGGCATCTAAGTGGAAGTATTGAGAAGTAATTGTATATTTATCTCTGGACTTCTTCAGAAAGGAGGGTAAAACTAAGCTTGGGGGTCATCATAGCATTGATGGTAATTGGAGCTATTGGCATGGCTGAGAGCCATTGGCATGGCTGAGATCGCCCAGGAAGAGACTGAGGAGTTCGAAAGTGGCATAAAAGATGATAAGCCTGCAAAGGAGATGCAGAAAGTATTGTTAGAGAGGTGGGAATGAACCCAATTGTTTAGTTTCATGTTTCAAATGCTGCTGCGAGGTCAAGTAAAATGAGGAGTGGAGAACATCCATTGAATTTAGCAAGATGGAGGTCAGTGGTGACCTCTGCGAGCTGTCTCAGTGCAGTGCTGGGGACAAAAGCCAGATGGCCATGGCTTAAGAGGAGAGTGGGAGGTGAGTAAAGGAATCGTGAGGACACCCCACCTCCAGAGAAATTCTGCTGTTAAGGGAAGGGGCTGAGAGGTGTCAGGAGGGGTGTGCCTATATTTGTTTGTTTATTTTAAGATGGGATCTTCTTGAAAGGGGCTTCCCTGGTGACTCAGATGGTAAAGAATCTGTCTGCAAGGCAGGACACCCAGGTTCAATCCCTGGGTTGGGAAGATCCCCTGGAGAAGGGCATGGCCACCCACTCCAGTATCCCTGTCTGGAGAATTTCATGGACAGAGGAGCCTGGCGGGCTACAGTCCATGGGGTCACAAAGAGTTGGACATGACTGAGAAAGGAATCTTCTTGAGCACGTGTAAATGCCAGGAGTCCATCAGAGACGGAGAAGATAATAAGGCAGGAGAAGGGAGAATTTGCAGAGTAAGCTTTCTCAGATGCTAGGAAGATGTGAGTGGGCTTCAGAACCCAGATCAGGGGCCTGTCCTCAGACAAGAGAGACATTTTCTCTGTTGCAAAGAGCAAGAAAGAGGAGAGAGGAGATGTGTTCCCTCATCTATAAAATGAGGATAATAATAGTGCCTACCTCTGGGGCCAGTGGGGTGGGGATTCCATGAATGGATGCTTATAATGGGCTCAGCCTGGGGTAGTAATGGCAGGTGGTTAAAACTCTACAGATAGCAGCCACTATTATTATCTTTCCCTCTCGAAGCTCTGATCCACTCTCGCGTATGGATAATAATCATCAAACCTCACCTGGTTACAGCACTTAACTCTTTCCAGAGGATTACTTTGATATTCATCTATGTGAGCCTCACAGTGAAACCTGGGAAGATTTATTTTCCCTGTTCTACAAAGGAGAAAACTGAGGCTCAGAGAGGGGAAGTAACCTACCCGAGGTCACAAAGCTGGCAGCCGCAGAGTTGGGAGTCCAGGTCCAGTCCCCAAATCCACTCCCCCTACACCAGCTCCTGCTTTCTCCACTAAGACGAACTCAGACTTAGGTCTTGCCACTGCCTCATGCAGCCTCTACAGTACAGCCCTGTGTGGGAGCTCTGTTTTCCTCAGTGGTTGCAGTGTCCCCTGGAGAAAGAGCTGGGGAATCCACGGCTCGAATCTACAGCTTTAAGCTCAGGAAAGAGAGGATTAAGTTTTGAACAAGGTGCCGAGCTCGGCTTCCTTTCTTGTTCCAGCCGGAGACAGGAGATTAGAGAAGACGATGCCCTATCTGCCAGCTCCATCACTTGTCAGGAGAGAGAAGAAAGTGAAACCTCCCTCAAGGCCTGGCATCGGTGCTGCCTATCTGTCACCCCAGAGGAGGCCCTGCTCACAGTCAGGAGGGTGATTTGGCTAAACTGGTTTGCAGCTTGCAGCCCCAGCCATCCCAGCCCAGGAGTGTGGGACTTGTGAGAAACAGTCTTTCCTGGTTCCCTTCTCCCATCTGTTCCAGGCACAACGAGGTCATAAGGAGTGTTTCCACCTCTAAGTTAAGACCCAGCCCCTTGGACTTCCCTGGTGGTCCAGTGGTTAAGAACCCACCTGCCAATGTAGGTGACATGGGTTCGATCCCTGGTCCGGGAAGATTCCACATGCTGAGAGGCAGCTAAGCCCGTGTGCCACAACCACTGAAACTGGCACACCCTAGAGCCCATGCTCCGCAACAAGAGAAGCCACTGCAATGAGAAGCCCGGGCAGCGCAATTACAGAGTAGCCCCTGCTTGCCACAACTAGAGAAAGCTCACGCACAGCGATGAGGACTCAGTGCAGCCAAAAATAAACAAATAAAAATTTTAAAAAAGACCCGATCTCTTGCCAAGATGCTCAGCCTGGCCACAGCTTACTTTTCTATCCTCTTCACCTCACAGCCCCACCCCCACCCCACACCCTGAATGTTCCTTCCTCTAGGACATTGCCCAAGTAGTTCCTTCTGCCAGGCACTCCCCTCCTCCTTTGTTCTAAGTGGTGAACCCCTCCTTATCCTTAAAGGAGCAATTCAAATGTCACCTGCAACAAAAAGTCCCATGTGACTTCCTTAGAGAAAATTGTTAGTCTTTCAGTCCTGTTTGGACTCTTCATGACCCCCATAGACTGCAGCCCTCCAGGCTCCTCTGTCCATGGAATTTTCCAGGCAAGAATACTTGAGTGGGTAGCCATTCCCTTCTCCAGGGGATCTTCCTGACCCAAGGATTGAACCTCGGGTCTCCTGCATTGCAAGCAGATTCTTTACCATCTGAGCCACCAGGGAAGCCCTCCTTAGAGAAAAGCGAGCCTTTATTGAGCACCTACTATGTGTGGTCCGCGGGCTAGGCTCAGAGATGCATCATATCGTGGCCTTACTTCCAGGGGCCCAGGGTTGACAGTCTGGTAGGAAGAAGCAGCACGGCTGGAGGTCCCTGGGGATGTGGGTGTGACACTACAGAGGAGGTGGGAAGTGCCCTGAATGGGCAGACTGGGGGCAGGGGGAGTGTTGATCTCAGGCCCCAGGCCTGATAGAGCAAGTGACAGGTCACTTTCCCTGACAAAGCAGCCACCTGTACTTCTCCTTGGTACGCTGGCTCCTCTTGGCGTCTTCTGTCTGCTAACTGTTCACAAACAAGCCAGGTGGAGTGGAGCAGGGGGAGCACCTGGTGAGAAGCATGGCTCTGATGTCAGACCACCTGTGCGGCCTTGGGGAAGTCACCTGACCTCTCTATGCCTCGTCCCCTCCACAAAATGACAATAGAAATAGGGCCTGCCTCGTAGGGATGTTGGAAAAAGTGCATTACACACGAGATGCTTAGGATGGTGGTGTCAGGCACTCAGTGGATGTCGGCTATTTTATTACTATTTATTATTTTCATTGGCGGAAGATTTGGGCCCATTATCAGCTCCCACTGTGCACTGGAGAAATTCACTCTCTCTGAGCCTCTCTCCATCAGGAAAATTAGGAAAGTAGTAGATTTCTAGCTCCGATATTCGAGGATAGGAATAAAAGGAGGATAGTAATTATAAGGGGTCTGGGGAATAGAAAGACCCAGTGAGAAACCCCTCCCCTCCCCCAGGAAGCCTACCGTGTTGGTGAGCCACAAAAGGTGAGTATCAAGAAGGGAGTGAGCAGCTGGATCACAGAGAAACTCAAATGCCAAAGCAATGCTTCCGAGAGGTGACAGGGCTTGATCAATAATTTGGAGACCGTGTCTAATCATTAAAGAGATAATGGGTCCTTCAGAGAGGCAGCGATCTCCCCATTCCTGGGGGAATGCGAGCAGAGGCTGAGATCTAAGAGAGGATTCAGACATCAGATGGCGGGCTAAGGTCTTGTTTTCTTCTTTTACTGATTTATTTGGCTGTGCTAGGTCTTAGTTGCGGCGCCCAGGATCTTTGGTCTTTATTGCAGCATGCACAATCTTTTAGCTGAAGCACGTGGGATCTAGTTCCCTGACCAGGGATCGAACCCAGGCCCCCTGCATTGGGAGCATGGAGTCTTAGCCACTGGACCACCAAGGAAGCCCTCTGGGTGAGCTAAGGTCTTAGAGAGCATGAAACCCTCTCAGACACTGCAGCCCACCAGGAGTGGCCGTTGCAGGAAGAGGCAGTGACTAGCGCTTAAGTAAGTGCCACAGCCCTGGAGTCACCTGCTTCCTCAGTAAGTGACCTTGGCAGTTGACCCCATGCCCTCTGGCCCCAGTTTGCCCATCTATAAAATGGGGGTGATGGTTGCATGTCGTATCGCAGTTAGTATGAGGATAGATGGGATAGTATGGACGTGCTCCTTTATTGCTGGGGTTCCTGTTATCGCTCCGCCTTGGCCTCCAGAAGCCCCATTCTGCTGTCTTGGCCTCTCCTCTCTCCCATCCTAGGAGGAAGCGGCTGCACTAGAGTCTGGGGCTGACGAGGCTCCAGCCCGAAGCCTCCCTAAGGAGCTTGCCATGGTTACCAGCTGCCTGCAAGGAGAGGCCATAAATCCTGAGCCCGGGGTGGTAGGAGGGAGGGAACCCGTGTGTGGGGTGGGAAGGGGGCCAGCTAAGTGGAATTGAATCTTGTTTAAGGAGGAGGCCCACGCCTCCCCGGGCCTGTAATTTACTGCGAGGTTGACAAGATGAAAGCGGAATTTTCAGTGGCATAATCGCTGGGACCTCGGGGAGCCGCGGGAGACAGGCCGCAAGGCAGGCAGTGGCAGCCAAGGCTTTAAGCGAGATCTGGGGCGCTGATCCCGCTGTGATCACAGCGGGGGGCGGCAGACCGGGGGGCACAGGGCTCCGAGCAGGGCCGGCCGCGCCGGCTAAGCCCGGGGCTCAGGCCACGTCTTGTCCACTGTCGTCTCCAGAGCCGAGGTCAGGCCCCGATTTTTCAGCCAATTTTATGTAGCGGAACGTACCGCCCAGGACAGCTGTGACAGTGGCTGCCAACAGCACTCAGCTGAGCGCCTTCTCCGGCATTGCTCTCAGCCAAAGGGAGCTGTCCAGCTCAAGGTCATGCCTGCTGGAGGGGGGCACACAACTCATGTCCAATATCTGGTAGGTCCATGGATTCAAAGGCGGGACCCCTTGACTCAACTTGGAGCATCTCAACTCCGGAGCACCCCATGGAAGCCCCTGGGACCTCTGTTGAGACAGCGTCACGGTTCAAGTTCTCCCTCTGCTCAGCCTTGCCTCTCTCACCCCTTCCCCCGTGTTCCCTTCAGCTCTCCCCAGTAAACCTCCTGCAGGCACATCTCTACCCTGGAGCTTATTTCCAGGGAACCAGACCTAAGGCTTTCCCTCACGAGCAGGCTTGTTGTAAAACAGCTTTTATGTGTAGTGTTGGAAGACGGTCACAGAGCCTCCTTTTCCAGATGGGGAGACTGAGGCCCAAAGAAGCAGGAAACTTATTCAAGAACATTTGGTGTTAGAGGCAAAAGCTGGGATGCCAGACTCCCAGCCCACTAGCCCAACTCCTCCATTTTACAGATGGGAAGATTGAGGCCTAGAGAGTTACAGGGTACAGGGGGGAGTGGGGGCATGGAGGCAGTGTGCTAGGGTGAAAGCTCACAGCTTTGGAGCTGGATCCTAGCCACATGGTCTTGAGCAAACCACCTCTTCTTAAGTGCTTCTATTTTTCATCAGTAACTAGAGAGACCAGTTCCCATCTCAGGAGGATAGGGTGAGGCTCGCTTGAGTCGCAATAAGAGCTGGCACTGGCTGTGTGTTGGATGAGCTCTTCACACACGTCTTGATGAACCACTGCGAAAACATATCGCTCAAGGTAGGTACATGATGCTTTGTTACACAACATCCTGATCACTTGGCCCAGGGGCTCCAAGATCAGCTTCAGAATCTGAGAGTGGGCTGTCCCAGACCTAAGAGACTCTGGGGCCAGAAGTTCTTACATCAAGCCCTAGATCCCCACTTCCTGGCTATGAGTTTGGGCAAGTTACTTCACCTTTCTGTGCCCGATGTCATCATCTGTAAAATAATAATAATAACTAAAACAGACTGGCACAAATCAAACAAGGTAGCTCATGTAAAGCGCTCAGCACAGCGGTCAACAAGCACAGCTTCTTACTTTTAGCTCATCAGATATCCACGTCCTGGCATGGAGAAATGACCCTATAAATGTTGTCTATTAGTATTATTGTCACTGTTAGTGAATCAGATGCCCTGAGGACCTGGGGATATGGATTTTGAAAGAGTCCCTCTTATTATGCTGCCAACATGACCCTGCTTCCAGCAGGTCCTCGGACAAGCCCTGGGAACCACAGTTTGACCTTCCATTGTACCGAAGCCCAGAGAAGGTGGGGTCTTGCCCAAGGTCACCCAGCAAGGCGGGATCATAGCCAATCTCCAACCCAGTCCACTTGCCTTCCATCCTGGAGAGCTTCCCCCTGCCTGTGCCGCAGAGGGACAGATCCCTTAATGTCATCTGCTCAGGTTGCAGTAAAAATTAACTACCCTGAATATGTGCATCATCAGTGCAGCTCTAAGACAGAGAAGAGATGGAAATGAGATGTGTCACACATACTCCTGGGGTATCCAGGCAGGCTCTTTAATCAGTCCTTGGAGGGCCCTCCACTCTAGGAGGACACCTCCCCCCAGAGCCTGCTGGTCTCCTCTGCTTTGACCTGGGTGGGACCCGATGCTAAGCACAGGATGGGTGCCCCAAGAGGCCTTGAGTGAGCAGGGCTGAAGGTGGGGCTTCACCCTTGACTCCCCTGGTTCCAGTCCCC
This sequence comes from Giraffa tippelskirchi, assembly GCF_054371585.1. Classification (NCBI taxonomy): domain Eukaryota; kingdom Metazoa; phylum Chordata; class Mammalia; order Artiodactyla; family Giraffidae; genus Giraffa; species Giraffa tippelskirchi. The sequence continues at coordinate 116,138,343 of NC_137287.1, read as the reverse complement.
ACCCCAACCCACCTATGCACCTTACTAGTACATCTTGCTGCACCACTCGGGGTCACGTCAGTTCTCACCCCAGCCCAGATGGCAATGTTTTATGTCTGAGTGAAGGTGATGGGTGAGAACCTCTTCCCTAAGTTTGCTAGAGTAAAAGCTGATGCACAGAGGGCAAAGGATGCTGCTGTGGGTCTCAGTCTCTGCCCCTGACTATCCTTTACAACAGATAAACTTTAATAGAATCAGGTCTGTGGGAACTTCCCTCTGGCCTAAGCCACACATTCCAGGAACTGAGTGGGGGAGGCAGAGACCCAGAGGAAGTATCCAGGCCCCTGGTGGGATGGAGGAACTGGGATCAGGTATGCATGATATGAACAGATATAGCAGACAGAACAGTGAGAGACAGACAACCAAGGAGGCAAAACGGGGAGAAGAAAGTAGAAGGGTAGGAAGAGACAGACTAGAAGAAAGAGCAGGAGAAAGGAGGAAAACAGAGTAAAAGGGGGAATGAGTAGAATGGATATTCACACAATGGAGTACTATACGGCAGTGAAAAGGAAACATGCCAGAACAAAAGTGAATCTTAAAAACAATGCTAACAGGATACAAAAGAGTGTATACAGGATGATTCCATCTATCTCAAGTTCAAAAACAAAACTAAGACTATTGGAATGCATAATGAGGTGGTAAACTGTATAAAAGGCAAGGGTCTGGTTATCATAAAAGTCTGGGAGAAGGGAAGCAGTAGGTTATAGTCAAAAAGGGACACAGTAGGGGATTTCTGAAGAGGGGACCATTTTCAGTGTTTCGATTAAAGGGTGATACACAGGGTTCATTTTCTAATTATTTGTTAAATTCCTCATTTATGTTTCGTGTACTTTTCAGTATGAATGTTCCATTTCATAGTTTTAACTGGTTACCAAAGTCAAGAAAGGGGGGGGGGGGCCACTCAGGAGTAAGAGGTAGAAGGACCTCCCGGGACTCTGCTCGGCTGGCCCTGCGGCAGGGCCCTGCCCCCCATCTGGCCGCGTTTGTAAAATGGAATAAATATTGACACGGCCAGGATGGTATTCAATTTGTCCTGATCACTGGGCTGCGGTGAATTCTGACAGGGCGAGGTGTAAAACAGCAGCTCGGATGTAATTTCTACTGTCAACATGATGTACAGCGGGCTCTGCCTGCGGCACCAGCCAGCAGGCAGGATGGGGGCAGGGCGGGGAGCCAGGTGCAGCCGGGCACCTGGCATGGAGGGGCCAGGTGGTCACTCCAGGGCAGGTGAGCAGTGGCAGCCAAGGCGTGAGTGTGTGCATGTGTGGGTAGGTGTCAATGTGTATGCACGTGTGTGTTCGGAACTTTCACGGGAGGTCAGGCTGTAAGTAGACAATCAGGCCTGGGGTAAACAGTGTCAGGAGGTGTTTGGGAGAGGGACATAGCTCATCCTTAGAGCCAAATGCAGGCCTTTCCTTCCTTCCTAGCAGCCACTAAGCCCCTCTTTGCTCATCCTCCTTCCCCTCTTCCTGCACAGCCCATTTGAATTCCACATCTACTACTAGCTAGCTGTGTGACCTTGGGCAAGTCGCTCAGCCTCTCCTCGCCACTTTCCCTTCTTCTGTAATAGAAATTTTAAAGAGAGCTGCTGTAAGATTTCAGTCAGATCATTGATATAAAATGCCCTGGAACTAAGTGTTGCCTCTTATTATTAGCTAATTGAATGGCACCGTGCCTGGCACACAGTAAAAGTGCTAAAAATGTTATCTATCATTATTCTCGGTGACTCAGAATCAGCTCAGTACATGCATCCTACCTCCCTTTCTTCCTTCTTTATGCTTTTCATCTGCCAAGGCTGTTCCCCCAAAGGAGCAAAGCTTGGGACAAACCTCACTGTGTCCCGTCACCCCCTCCTTCCTCCCCAATTCTGATCAGAGTGAAATGGGATTGTGAAGGGGGGTGATGGTAACTTACCTTATGGGGTTATTGTGAGGAGTAAGCAAGGTAATGCCCATAAAGTGCTGGAACAGTAAGTGATCAATAAACGTCACTTAAAAACCAGGGGTCATGCCCGATATTGCTCCCCCCTCATTCCTTATGTCTGACCCATCACCAAGCCTGGTCCACTTTATTTCTTAAGTAATTCAAATCTGTTGCTTTCCCTCCATCCCATAATGGCCTCCCTGATCTGTACCACCACCAAGTCCTCTTGGGGCCCCTTTTTTGGTCCTGCACCTGTACAGTTTGTCCTTTAGGTCTCAAGCCCATGCTGCTGCTGCTGCTGCTGCTGAGTCGCTTCAGTCGTGTCCGACTCTGTGCGACCCCATAGACGGCAGCCCACCAGGCTCCCCTGTCCCTGGGATTCTCCAGGCAAGAACACTGGAGTGGGTTGCCATTTCCTTCTCCAATGCATGAAAGTGAAAAGTGAAAGTGAAGTCGCTCAGTCATGTCTGACTCTGAGCGACCCAATGGACCGCAGCCTACCAGGCTCCTCCGCCCATGGGATTTTCCAGGCAAGAGTACTGGAGTGGGTTTCCAGTGCCTTCTCTGCTCAAGCTCATGATCTTCTTCAAAACACAAGTTTGATCACATCTCCTTGCTAAAAAGCCTTCAGTGCCCTCCCATTGCTCTGGAGCTAAAATCTCAACTTCTTAAGACCCCTGATGAGCTGCCTCTCCCTCTCTCGTGCTATGTGACTTTTCAGGCCCCTGAATGTGGCTTTGCACCTTCTATAACTTGGGCCCCAGTAAGCCTCTGTCATCCTTTACCTTTCAACTCAAAAGCCCTTTCTCTGGGAACTGCCCCTCCCTGGCCCACCCAGCCCTAATGAGGTTCCTGTTAAACGTGGTAGTCCCCATTACCTTCCCTCTGTGGAACCTGCCCCCATCGGTAATGGTATGTTTACTTGTGAGATGATTGGATTAATGAATGTCTTCTTACACACACAGACACACACACACACACACAAATACTAGGGGGGCAGAGACTTTGCTTTGCCCACAGCTACATCCTCAGCCTCTAACACAGTGCCTGGCATAGAGTAGGTGCTCAATAAATATTTAATGAGTCAATGAATGGGGCAAACAGAAGGAAACGATGCCATAGAAGGACGGTCTGCAGGGAGGTGGTGTGGCGGTAACCAGGCAACCGCAATGCGTGCCCTTCTGTCCATTTATCCATCCATCCATGCCTCCACCCATTCATGCCTTTCATCCAGTTCACTCACACATTCAGCAGCAGCCAGTCTGAGCATGTACACAAGTATGAACTGAAGGCCAGAGAGCGGCAAGGGAGGTGTCCAAAGCCAGCTGGCCGGATGCTGAGACAAGGACAAAAGAGAGAGCCTGGTTCTGAGCCATGTCTCAGATGAGTGAGCTCACCAGGGAGGCGGTAGAGGGGAGGCAGAGAGACTACCTGGAGGAGAGAGCAATCGGGCTGGGCCCCATGAGGGCGGTCAGGGGTGGATGTGGGGCAACGTGGGAGAAGGCCATTCCTGGCAGAGGGAACAACAGTAGGAGCAAAGAACTAGAGGCATGAAAGTAGTAAACGGTGGTTGATCCCATCTGCCCAGAGATGAGTGCGTGGAAAGATGCCGGGACAACGACTTCCCTGGTGGTCCAGTGGTTAAGAATCCGCCTTGCAATACAGGGCATTTGGCTTCAATCTCTGGTCACGAGAACTAAGATCCCACATGCTGCAACTACTGAACCCATGGGCAGGACCAGAGAGCCTGCATATTGCAACTATGAGCCAATGCAGCCAAATCAACGAATGTAAAAAGTACCTTTGAAAACAAGGTGGTGTCAGGAACATGGAGTGGGCCGATCCAGATCTCCCAGGGCCTTGAGTGGCCGTGTGTGCAGTGGCTAAAGGAACAAGCCTTGCAGCCCACAGCCCAGAGGTCGAATCCCAGCTCCACCTCCTCTGGATGAATCTCGGGCACGTTTCATGAACTCTCTGTACCTCAGTTTCCTCATCTGATAAATGAGGACAAATAACAGTCCCCACCTCAAAGGATTATGTCTAGGTAGAGTCACTGAACATGAAGAACTCTGCTACTCCGAATGGTAACTAATGAATGCCAGGCTCAAGTCTGGACTTTATCTTGAAGTTGAAAGGGAGCTGGGGAGAGTTTTGAACAGAACCTTCCAGACAGAGCTGGGCTGCATGAAGGTGCCTCTGGCAGCATGCCCAGCATAGACTGGGGGCAAGACTGGGGGCCCTTGGACCAGCTTTGCAGATGGGGTGACCCTGTACATGGGTTACATATGGCCCCAGTCATCCCCTCTCTCCCCCGACCTCCCACATTTTCCTCCCTTGATAACAGTCCAGCTACCAAGCCCAGAAGCTTTGGCATATCCTGAGCCCCCATACAAACACTCAGAGAGATAGTCCCCACCCCACCTAGCAATACAGCACTGTTTACAGGACACCTGCATCCCCCCAGGGCCCCGGGAACAGCCCACGGGCTCAGCTCACACAGAGCAGGCCCCTATCCAGTCATCCCTCCACACTTACTGAGCACCTGTCACGTGCCAGAAGTTGTTCTAGCTGCTGGGATACTGAGCGCATGCATGCTGCCCCTGCACACATCATTACTGATGCAAAGGCACACATGTGCTCAGGCACACACATGCTCACGCGTGTCAAGGCAGACTGAGGCAGTAACTGGTCTGCTCTCTCACTTATGGCTCCGCCATGCTTTCCACGGAGCAGGGAGGCAGGAAGAGGCAATGAGAGGTGGGCAGAGACAAGGTGACTCTGCCCCACACCACACCACACCTCAACAGTTCCTACATCACTCTGGGGTCCATTCTGGCCTGGAGGGAGAGTACTGAGCTGGTAGGGATCATTTCTCCCCTGGGAGAAAGCAGCAGCCAAGCACAGAGAGCTCTGGGCACAGGATCCAGCAGGCGCAGTGCCCTTAGGACTCGGACAGGGCAGACAGGAGCCAGGCTGCCAGGCACAGTTCCCACTGGCAGACCTGGGAGCCAGGTGGGCATGGAGAGAGGACATATACATGTCAAGCCAGCGTGGAGCAGAGAGAGGGAATGAATGGATGAAAAAATGAATGAACCGCCTCTTCCTGCATTACACATCCCCTCCAGGGCAACAGCCCTGGAGCCAGAATAAGCACCACAACCTGGTACAGGACTTCACTCTTCTTAGAATGAAGTGCATTCATGGGCTCATAGCAGATGTTAAATAAATGCATGAATGAGTAAATGAATGACTGAGTGGACAAATATCTATGAGCCCCTTTCACCTGGTCAGGATACTTTTGTACATAGTAGGAGTCCATTAGTAATTTTATTTTATTTTTAAGTTTTTTAAATTAAATTTATCTTAATTGGGGGCTAATTAGTAATTTTATAGTTTTATTTTTTTTGGCTTCACCCCTTGGCATGTGGATCTTAGTTCCCTGACCAGGGATCAAACCCCTGCCCCCTGCATTGGAAGCAAGAAGTCTTAACCACTGGACTGCAGGGAAGTCCCTCCACTGGTGTTTTTAAAATGACCAGAAATAATAATAACAATAGCCATTATCATTACATTAGCTTGCATTTATTGCCAAACACTGTGGATCTCTTCACTTGCATCATCTCACTTATTCCTTACACTGACTCCAGGAGGTAAGCACTGTTATACCCACTTTTCAGATGAGAAAACTAAGATGTTAGAGAAAAGGAGAAAATTACCAAGATCATACACACAGTAAAGCAATGGAACTGGGACTCAAATTCTGTTCTGACTTTGGACCTCATGGTTTCAGTTCCCCTGAATGTTAAATTTTGTCCCAGAGACTGGGGCTAGGAAGATTATCAGAAGTTTGGGCAAGGAGGCACAGGTGAGGAGCCCCAGGCTACATGATGAAGTTCCCCCTGCTTTGTCCTGCCTGTGGGGTCACAGAGCCCTGTCCCGCTTCTTAGTCTTGGCAGAGTGAGAGGCTGAAAAACAAATGTGGGATGGGTTGGATAAGAATCCCTTCCTCTGTCCGCAAGGAGACAGCAGATGACAAAGGGGGGTCTGGAGCCACTGAACTCACGGTGCCTCAGCCTTGGCAGCAATGGTACTAAGGCACTAAAAAATCAAGAAAGGACATGCTGGTCACTCAGCCCAGATTCTAAAAGTATACACTGTAGACAGTTGCAGTGGTGCCCATAGGACAGACGGGGCCACAACAAATCAGTGAGGCTGGCAGCTCCTCAAAGGGAAAGACATGTTGCCTGAGCAGCTCCCAAAATCTATCTGAGGCAAAACTCTCCTGAGTCCCTCCCAGGCCCCAACTCCTTGTTTGGCTCTGGCAGGTGTGTGTAGGAAGGAGCAGGGAGGGATGGAAGAAGGAATAGGCATGATCTCTGCCCTCCAGAAGCTTGTCATCACAGCTGACACCAAACCTCAGAGGAAGACCCAGCCATAATGGTCTGAAGGGGTTCAGAGGAAAAAATAAAAAGAGAGTCTGGAGGAAGTAGGGGCCAGAACTGGATCATGAAAGCCTAGAATGGATATATTTGGTGGTTCAACAATATCATCAAGGATACAGACTTTTCCATCATCTTTAGTAGAACCCTTTGGCCTCATTGTCCCATCGTTCCAAAATGGCTGCTAGTGCTCTGGCCATCACCTCATATGTGTAGAAAACAAGAAGTTTCTCCTCAAGACATCTCTTTTTAAAGACTAAAAATATATATATTTTTATAAAAATATATAACTCTCCAGGAGTTATATCTCATTGACCAGAATTGTGCATATGATACTTTCTAGACCAGTCACTGGTGGAGATGGGGGAATGGCTCTTACTGGCTTAGACTAATCACTGTTCAGAGAGGAGGAGCTGCGTGCATGGCCCAGCTGTGGGAGGGTGGATATTAAAACAAAATTGAAACAAGAAAGAAGGTTTGGGGAATGAATTAGTCTTTAGCAGCCAGCCCATCTTTTATATTTCCCATCACTCTGTTTACACATCATAAAACCCAGCCAGACTGCTGTGGTAGGGGGCAGGAGCTGGGGGAGCAGGCAAAACGAACCTTCAAAAATCCCTAGGGGGGCTGCCACCCACTCACACATGTCTCCACATATTCTCTTCCCAGCCTCTCCTGAACCCACTCCAGTCGCGCCAGCACACCCACCACTCGACCAAAATAGCTTTTGTCAAGGCCACTAATGACCTCTGTGTTGCTAAATCCAATGGTCAATTCAAAGTCCGCATCTGACTTGACCTATCAGTAGGATGACCATACAATTTATCATCCAAGCTGAGAGTAAAAGAGGGTAAGACACTATTCATAGTTATGCCAGGACAGCGGATGTAAAGTGGAACTGTTGCAGGCACAGGTGGACAGAGGGTCACCAGTTAATGCCTCCTCCCTCCTTTCTTCTATTGGTTTCTGAGATACCTCCTCTCTCCTCGCCTCCCTTCCCCTCTCTCCCCTCTTTCTCAGGCTCCTTTGCTATTTCCTCATCTCCCCAGTCTCTACGTGCTGAGATGTTGGACCTCTTCACTCCTTCGCAAGCTCTGAATACCATCCAAATTCCCACAATTATATCCACAGGCAGGACCTTGCCTCTGAACTCCTGACTGTGAGCACTAGTTGCCTGCTTGATGTCTCCGCTTGGTATCCAGTAGGCAGTGAACGTAACACATCCGGGACTGGATTGTAATAAGTCCAAATCCAAGTCCAAATCCGTCCCTGACCGCCTCCCCAGATTTGCCCTGCTCATGCTTGTCTGCAGCTCTGTGGAAGGGCACCCCATCACTTCTGTTGCCTAGGCTGCAGGTGTGGTCAGTTCCTCTCTTTCCCTCACACCGTTTCTGACCCACCAACGTATCTTGTGGAGGAGATACGTGCAGGAGGAGCCTTACTTCTCAGCACCTCCTCTGCTCCCACTTGGTCCAAGCCACGTTTACGCCTCGGCTGGATTATTGAAATAGCTCCCTCGCCACCTCCCTCCCCTATCCCAGCTTCCCTCTGTTTTGAATCCACCAGCCAGAGTGATCTTTTGAAACACAAGTCAGATCGTGCCATTCCTCTGCTCAAGCCTTCCTATGGGGTCCCATCTCACTCACAGAAATACCCAAAGGAGACCCTACAGGCTCTGACGCCAAGCTCATCTCACTGGCTTCATCTCCTGCTGCCCCTCTGCACTCACTCCAGTTCAGCAACACTGGGCTCCTTGCTGTTCCTCCTGCACACCGCACATGCCCTGACCTCAGGACCTTTGCACTGCTGTCCCCTTAGCCTGGAATGCTCTTCTTCTACCCATGTGCACAGCTCTCTCCTTCACTCACTTCAGATCTCTGTTCAAATGTCATCATCACCGTGGGGCCTTCCCTGACCACCAGGTATAAACTATTATTGATAATACATAATTGAGAGAGAGAGAGAAAATCCCCACCCCCAACACTTCCTGGGACCCAGCTTTGTTTTTCTCCACGGCGCTTACCATCGTCTGATATGTTGTTTGTTTATTCTCTGACCCCGACTAGAGGTGCAAGGGCAAGGACTCTTTCTTTTCACTGTGCCAAGAACAGCATAGAGTGGAAACTCACAAACATCTGTAGAATGAACCAGTATGCACCAGATACACACACACACACACACACACACACACACACACACACACACATATGCTAGCATGCACAATTGCAGACCCATGCCCACAGGCATATAGGAACTACACGCATTTACTCAAGAACCAAGAGCACATGGATGATAGGAGGTAAGGCTGAAGAGCAGACTGGGTGAAGCCAGCACTAACTAAGCCAGGCTGGGGCTCAACTTTTCATGCCACGTGGGATTCAACAACTACTCAGTAGGATGAGACGTGTGGCCCAGAGAAGGCCACCAACACGCCTAAGATCTCACCGGGAGGCCTGGTGGAACCAAACGTGACACCACAGCACTACAGCTGCCTCCCCTGAAGGACTCGGAATGTCTGGACGGGGCCCTGTAGTTGACACCCACTCAGGACAAGCAGCTGGAACCGGAGAGAAAGGAAGGAAGGGAGGGAACAGGCTGGAGTGTCTGCAGCAACCTCGGAGGGGCTGTGCTGAGCAGGGTAGAGTCGGCTGGCGGCCAGGGCACCTGGCCAGCATGCCCAAAGGTGGACCCAGTGGGCCAAGGTATGAAAGCCCAGGGAGGGAGGGAGAGATGGGGTCGTGAGGACCTTGCCCCTCAAACAACAGTGCAGGATCTGTGCTATACAAGGGCGCCTGGCCCAGGGGCAGGTGGGGGCTGAGAGGAGGCCACCCTTGTCCTGCCAAGCATGCCTCCTGGCCTGGGGCTGATCCACTCGGAGGGGCATCTTTTCCCATCCTCCTAAAGGTGCCCTCCACCAAGGGGAATCCAAGTCCTGGGTTCGAGGCCCCACCCCATCATCAGCCATCCTGTGCAAATTTGGATGACACTTTTGGACTCCGCCCCTTTCTAAAGTGGGAGCTGACCATAGACCTCTAAAGCCTTTCCACAGAGCGCACCCTCTCCTCCCCAACACCCCAAACACCACCCGCCCTGATCCCTCCTGTGCTTCAACTCCAAGTGCCACCTTCTCTGTGATGCTGTCCCTAGTCTGCGACTCACTATGCCTGGCCCTCCAACGCTGAAGGACTTGCATCATGAAAGCCCCTTATGGCCATGTGCCATTTCGTTCTATCATGGTTTTTACTGTCTAAAGTCCCTCCAAGCCTTTCTCTGCACACTCAGAGTAAAATGGACACTGCATTTCTTCCTCCAGTCCTGCCCAGTGTGGCCTGTACCCCTCTCTCCTTCATCTTCATCTCTACTGCCCTGTACCAACCACAGTGGCCTCCTCACTGTTCCTCAGCTTCTCCCAACCTCTGGACCTTTGTACATCCTGCTCCATCAAACCATGCTGTCCCCAGGTCCGTCTCATTCTTCCAGATCAGCCAAATGTCACCTCCTCTGAGAGGTCCTCCCTGATACCTTGTCTGTAATAACACACACCCCAACTCTTTCATCATTCTCTTCCTTCCTCTTTCCTGCTTTATATTCCTTCTTCATACTTACCACTCCCTGGAATTGCATTGGAGATTTTATTCCTTTGTTACCAGAAGGTCAGCTCCATGAGAGCTGGGACTTTATTTTATTACTTTGTCCCCAGTGCCTAGTGCAGGAGCTGGAATCAAGGAGGCATGGGTAAATATTTGTAGAAAGAGTCTGTGAATAACCAGAAGAAATGCACCTCTCTCCTGTCACATAGCTGAGGAGCTGATTGCATCTTGCTGTCTTACACAAAGAAGTGATCTTTAAAGTGTGTTGAATGAATAAATGAAATGCATTTCTGTCTCCCTACTTCTAGCAGACACTAATGTTTAATGAATGAATGAATGAATGAATCTTAGTGTGTCCCTGTCTTGTAAAAGGTGTTATAAAGAAGAGTGGGAGACAGGGAGAAGGAGAAAGAGCCACAATGGGGTGATTGCAAACACTGGGGGATCGCCCCTTGTTCCCACTTCCTGTGCCCCCCATAGCCCTCCCAGAGATGGTCCCCACCTCCCCAAACCCTCCCTCCCACGAGCCCCTCCCCTCTGCATCCCTGCAGGGCTGTGATGAGCCCTGAAACTGCCTGATGGAGTCAGGGGACCAGTTCCTGCCGCGTGCAGGGAAGTCATAAGCTCCAGGAAATGAAGGCCTCGGAGCAGCACCTCCTCCTCACGCATAACTCCAGTCTCATTAGGACCAGCCCTGGCCATAACGTGGGGAATCAGGCAGCAGCACAGCTCAGGGACCACCAAGGTGGGGGAGGGTCTGCCAACATCTTCAAGCCTAGACCCCCCAGAACGGGTGAGGAGGGAGTGGGACGAGGTGATGGGGATGCTCTCATCAGGGTCCCAGGTCCTCCTGATGTCCATCAGTTCAGGGTGGGTCCTAAAGGGAAAGAGGGCTGGCTCAGGATGCCTCCCTTCCACTCCTCCTTACAGACTGTGGGGGTTTTCTCCTCCTCACTGCCCTAAAATGCAGTTTTGACCCCCTCACCATCGTCCCTACCTCCCAGCAGATGACTCCCTCCCCCAGAACCCCTTCCATAAAGAAATTTTGGAGATGAGAATGGGAAAGAGCACTGGGGAGTTAAGCGTCTGTGAAATGGGTAGAAGACGCCCACTTTCACAGCTGCTGTGACTCATGTGACTTAGCGAGTTAAACTGCAGAGGGCCCCCACCTTTTTGGCACCAGGGACCAGTTTCAGGGAAGACAATTTTTCCATGAACCGGGGGTGGGGGAGATGGTTTCAGGATGATTCAAGCACATTACATTTATTGTGCACTTTATTTCTATGATTATTACATCAGCTCCTCCTCAGATCATCAGACATTAGATCCCAGAGGTTGGGGACCCCTAAAAACGTATGAGAATTGCCCACTGGGGTCCTGGGTCACATGAGGCCCATGTCTTCTGCGTCCCTCCCAAATTCCAGCCACTTCCTTTGTCCACAGGAGAACGTGGCTGGGTTCAGGCAGCCTTTCCCCAGATCCTCTGCTTAGCTACACACCTCACGTGTCCAACCTGCCTCTCCAAACTAGCCAGATCACCCCCACCCTGGCTGCACACTCAGCTACCAGAATGCCCATCCCTTTCTTCTCACCCAATCAGATGCCCCCTCCTCCAAGCAGCAGCCCTGATATCCTTCCACACACCTGCGCCTTCCAGACAGATGTCAGAAGCACCCCCTTTTATAGCCCTGATTAAATGCCACCCAGTATTTAAGTCATTACTGGGGGTCTTGTCTCTCACCCTACTAAATTGTGAGTTTATTTAATCTTTGTCTTAGCATCCAGCCCAAACCTGGACCGGAGTGGAAGTTCAGCAGAATGGAGTGGTAGAATTGAACTGGGCTGGGAGGGGGGAGGGAACTTGGGGATTCACCTCTGCTCACGCTTCTGAGTGACTGAAACTCCTCTATGGAAGCAGATTTGCTGTCCCCTGAAAACACCCACACGAAGCCATTATTCATCATTATGGCTTGAGTAGGAGTTAGTCCCTCAGATCCTTTCTGGCTGAAAGCAGGATCTGATTCGGGGAGGGGGATGGTTGGTGGCAGGAAGGAGAGATGGATTGATCTGGGGAGGCAGTGCTGGTCTGGGGTAGTGGGGGGAGTGTCTCAGTCTCCGGGAAAAGAAGGTTTTTTTTGGGGGGGAGGGGTGTGGAGACACCAAAGGCAAGCACAGAGGGGGTGTGACCCTGCCAAAGCCACACAGGGTGCCTCTAAGCAAGGCCCTCTGGGACTCAGGTGCCCCATTCCTGAAAGAGGAGTGTGGAGGGACTCACCTGAGGTCAGAGGGCCTTCCCCAGGCTCTTACTTTGGATGGAATGACCTCTCTGTGCTGCCATGGGAGGACAGGAGGGGTGGTAGGTTGGCTGGCTGGCTGCTGGACTCTGTGCACCCAGGAGGCTGGGTCCTGGGAGCTCTCGAGTTTTTCTAGAAGGGCTGGCTTCCTGCAGCTCAAGGGGTCCTTGTCCCTGTGGGCACGTGGGGTGGCCCAGGACCACTAAGAAAGGACTGGACCAGGTGGGCTGAGGAAAAGGGATGCTGGGGGAGGAGAGGTGAGTGGTGGGTGTTGAAAGGAAGCACCCGGGGCTAGGGGAGGGAACGTGGGAGGGGCAGGACTGCTAGACCTTAGGCCCAAGAAGGCAGGGACCACTCTGTCTTGTTTGTCCCACCCTGCACAGTGCCAGGCACACAGCAGGTATTTAATTGGTACCTAAAAGGACAAAAAGGTAGACCCAACCCGCCCCGTCCCCGCAAAGCGCCTCCTCTGATGTCTTCTTGTATCTCTCACAGGCTCCTGGGCGGGACGGCCCCTAGTCCCCGAAGGACCAGCCCGGCCCCAGCCAGCACCCCTTCGCGCAGGAACCATGGCGCATCCCAGACTCCGGAGCCAACGAGGTGCTGCCTGGTGACCCAGCCGCGCCGGCGCCAAGGGGGCGCAGGCGGGGACCTCGGGGGGCCGTCCATGCCCCGGGTGCAGTCGCGCCCCTTCCCCCTCCAGCCGGGCGCCCCCGCGGCTGGGCGGCGATCAGGGCCGCGGGCCTATCCGGGTGCCCCGTCGGGGGCGGCGCCCCGGCGGCCGCGCTGAGCCCACCATGTGACCGCGGCGCCGCTCCGTCCTGGCCACTGAGCGGCGACACCCTGGTGCCCCCCGTCCATGCTCCTGGGCCCGGGCCCCTCGCAGGCCAAGCATGAGGCCGCGGCCCGAAGGCCGGGGGCTCCGGGCGGGAGCCGTGCTGTCGCCCGCGTTGCTGCTGCTGCTGCTGCTGCTGTCGCTGCCGCCGCCGCCGCCGCCACTGCTGGGAGCCCTGTGGGCGGCGGGCACGCCTGCGCCGTCTGGGCAGGACGGCGCACCCGGCGCGGGCCGCGTGAAGCGCGGCTGGGTGTGGAACCAGTTCTTCGTGGTGGAGGAGTACACGGGCACTGAGCCCCTGTACGTGGGCAAGGTAAAGTGGGACCCAGCACCCGCCATCTGCTCCTGGGACCCCAGAGACACCCTCTGGGAGACGCAAGGGACCCCAGTTCCCTCCCTTCCCCCTCCCAAATCCCTTCTGCCTCCTCCCTGCTGCCCCGATGGGGTGGGCCGACCACAGGATCCTCACTTTGCTCGCATCCCTGCCCCGCATCCTTCTCTGGACCCTCTTGCTTTCGCATCTTAGAGCAGAGAGGACTAGCAGGGCGGAAAGCCAGTCCAGCTAGAATGCAGAATGCTATGCTATGCTGCTGCTGCTGCTAAGTCGCTAAGTCTCTTCATTTGTGACCCTGAGGACTGTAGCCAGCCAGGCTCCTCTGTCCATGGAATTCTCCAGGCAAGAGAATGGGAGTGGGTTGCCAGAATGTAGAAAGGAGTTTGCATATCTGATCATGTCACACACAGACTCTCCCTGCTATGCTCAAAATTCGTCCATAGCTTCCCATGCACTCGGGGTCAAGTTCAAATTCTGCCCCACTGCTTGCAAAGATCCGGCTCCTCCAACCTCATCTCCTGACACACTCCCTCTGAGTTTTGGGCCATGACACCCTTCTGACGCCTTTCCCTGGTCCCTCTGCTGCCCCCACAGGCTCCTGCCAGCCCCACACCCCCTTACCTACCTAGATAGCTTGCCTCCCCTAACTGCTCCATCCTGCTCCTTCTTTTTATTTATATTTTTGACTGCATTGGGTCTACTTGCTGTGCATGGGTTTTCTCTAGTTGCAGAGTAGGGGCTACTCTCAAGTTGCGGTGGTTTCTCTGGTTGTGAAGCGCACTCTAGCGTGCGCAGGCTTCAGTAGTTGCAGCTCCTCAGCTCTAGAGCGCAGGCACAATAGTTGTGGCACACGGGCCCAGTTGCCCCGCAGCATGTGGGATCCTCCTGGACCAGGGATCGAACCCACGTCCCCTGCATTGACAGGCAGACTCCCAACCACTGGACCACCAGGGAAGTCCCCATCCTGCTCCTTCCGCTGCTGACTTTATCCCACACTCAGGTCTCCACTGAAATGCCACTTCCTCAGAGAAGCTACCCCTGATCACACCTCTCAGGGATGGATCCCCTTGCATGTGGCCGTACTTTCCTGTTATGTGCCCCTTGAGGTCCCCATGTCTTTCCTTCATAACACTTCATTATGTATGTGTTTTTGTCTGATTATGCAATAGATGCATGTCTTTCTTATTAGATTGTGTTTGTTTTGCTCACCATAAAATCCCTAGCACCTAGCACAGACATTGTTCACAAAGTATTCATTGAAGGAATGAATGAAAGCTACTTTCTCAAACTCTCTGAGTGAGTGTTGGTTAATGTGACTGAAGGTCTATGCCTTAAGAGTATATGGAACTGAAAAGGACTTTTGTTTGTCCCTTTAATCCCTTAAGCCCCTCATGGGTTCGATGCTGGAGAGGCAGAGACACTCCGGTGCATAAAAAGCTTCATAGGTCAGCATCTGGCACTGAGTAGGCATTCATTAAGTGGTGTCTATTGGCTTTGCGGCAGTGTTTTCTAAATGCCTGGGCTGGGTTTTGATATATGAGTAGGAGTTTGGGCTGATGGGAAGAGGGCATAGCCTATAAAAAGACTTGACAGCCTGACAAAACATGGCTTATTTAGAGTCTTGTCAGCAGTTGAGATGTTTATAGTGCATGAGTGAAGTGGGCTTCCCAGGTGGCACTAGTGGCAAAGAACCTGCCTGCCAATGCAGGAGACAAAAGAGATGCGAGTTCGATCCCTGGGCCAGGAAGATCCCCTGGAGGAGGGCATGGCAACCCACTCCAGTATTCTTGCCTGGGAAATCCCATGGACAGAGGAGCCTGGTGGGTCAGAGTCCATGGGGTCGCAAAGAGTCAGGGAAAACTGAAGCGACTTAGCACACACACACGCAATGACAGTTGTATATTTCATTACTCATAATTCAATGTTTGGTGCTGTGGCCTAACCTAGGTACAGGGGAAATGGAAATGAATAGCCATATGCTTGATCCAAGGCAGATTCTTAACCGCTGGATCACCAGGGAAGTCCCTGGTTGTTTGTTTATTGTTGTTTTCTCATTATTCCCATATGAAGCATTTAACTCTTAAACTGCAAGGTAGAAATCATTCCATTTTGTAGGCAACGGACTCGAGGTGCAGAGCGGACAGGCATAGAGTGAGCAAGTGGCTTAGCCAGGATTGAACCCCATGTGCTGATTCTCCAAACCTCTCCAAGACCTCCAAGCTTGGGAGAGAGATTTGGGTCCAGGAAAAGCCCAGAAACTCAGGGAGTGACTGACACGTCTACCTGATTGTCAGCTGCGGTGGTCTCAGGCACCTCGGCCATGTTGTCTGCCTACCAGCTGGGGCTCTGAGAAGGTCTCCTCAGCCACCCACATCCCGAGCAGATGAGAGAAGCTAGCTGCTGATTCATTCACCATTTCCCATCTGCATCCACCTAGCAGTTATTGTCATAAGTCAAACACCACCCCTGTCTCCTTGAACCACTGTCTCTAGGTGATGGGGAGCACTAGTACCTCCCTTCCTGGTAAGAAGGGGAAACTGAGGCCAGAAGAGTATCATGCCGAGGCCAGTCAGCTTTCCAGGGACTTTTGATCAGCAGAGATGGGGTGAGTCCAGCACAGTGGTAGAACCAACCCCAAGAGGTGAGGCTCTACTGACACCAGGTCTGGCCCCAGTGTATTTTTTAATAGTATATTTTTGGTAATATCATGACCCTATTTATTTATTTATTTTAACTTTTTGGCCATGGGGCATGTGGGATCTTAGTTCCCTGACCGGGGGTCGAACCCACACCCCCTGCCGCGTGGAAGCATGGAGTCTTAACTACTGGGCTGCCAGGGAATTCCTCCAATGCAATTTTAAAAAAATTTTTATTGGCGTATAGTTGATTTACAGTGCTGTGATAGTTTCGGGTGTTCAGCAAAGTGAATCAGTTATACATCTACCCACTCTTTTTTAGATTCTTTTCCTGTATAAGTCATCACAGAGTACTGAATAGAGTTCTCTGTGCTGCACAGTACTGTCCTATATTAAACATCCTCTGTGAGCCCCTCACTGTGCCCAGCCCCAGGGGTCCTTCTCACAGCAACCTCTCCCAGCATCCCCACTGCTGTCATGACTATGTTATCTTCCCTCTCCATCATCTTCACCCAGAGCCCCTCCTCCCTTACTCTCAAGGCCACCTCCAGAAAAGCACTCTGTGCATGGAGAAGAGAGAAGTTTCCATCTCTTTGCAAACATGTGCCCAAAGCACTGTTTCTTGTGAAAGATGGTATAGTGTGTGGTTCAGGGATGTATATGTGTGTGTGTATATATATATATATATATATATATATATATATATATATGTATATGTATATGTATATTACATATGTGTATAACTGATTCCCTTTGCTGTTCAACCAGAGCCAGACTGCCAGGGCTCAAATCTCGGCTGTGCTGCTGACTCCTTTTCTGACCTTGGCACATTATTTAACCTCTCTGTGCCTAAGTTTCTTCTTCTGCTGAGTGAGGCTGTACCTGGCACCTTCTCAAAGAGTTTCAGTGAGGATTCAATGAGTTAGCATATGCCAAGAACCTGGAGAGCACATTCTATGTACCCAGTAAGTATTAGCTTCTATTATGATGGATCTTCCCTGATATTCCCACTGCCTTGAGTATACACCGGTATTATGAACCCATGCCCCAAATTCTGAAAGCCTTCTTTGCAACCTGATCTGCTAGTTTCTCACCACAAGGTAGGGGGAGGTGGTTGCCAGCCCACCCCTCACTCTGGGAAGATGAGCTTGTCCTCTTGAAAACCACCTGTTCCCGTTCCAGCCAAGTCCCACATTTGTACAAGTGGTTGTGTATGCACGCACACATTCATACCACGCTCTCTCTCTCATCAGGGAGAAAGGACTTCTCCACAGTTTCAGTTAATTCACTGCTTCCCAGTCCCCCGCCCCAGGGAGCCACTGGGAGCATCCGTCCTTGTCCAATTCCAAAGGTAGCTTAGCAACAGCACCATCCGTGGAGGAGTGAACCCCAGGCGCCCAACGGTAACCTATTTTACAGCCGCCTCCTCCATCACTCACCGCCAGGCTCCTGTCGGCACCTGCAGGAACCACTGGGCCCCAGGGTTGCCACCAGGGCCCCACACCAATTCCCTCTGCTGTCCTGCCCCCCACCCCCCACCCCCAGCAGCTTGGGAGCGGCCTCTCTCAAAACTCCCACCCTCAGAGCGGCCTCCCAACATTTCCATACAATCTGGGTACTTTGACTAATCCCTTTTCCGAACGGTAATTTCCCCCGAGGCTTCTGTCAGCTGGATGTGGGTTTTGTAGGATTTTTAATTCTTTTTTTTTTTTAAAGAGAATTATGGGGTCAGCACTTATGACCAACTCCTGTGGGCGGTGAGATCTATTTTAGATATACGGCAGGATTAAAGTGGGGAGGAGAGCAGATTTAATTAAGTTGCTAATATTTAAAGAAAATTGATGAACTCCTGGTTTACGAGTAGCACAGGCATGAACAGATCCCTCATTCTGGGGGAGGCTTTTTATTTGATTTGCTTTCCGTGTAAATCCTGGACTCGTTTTATTTGCGTAGCCGCACTGTCCGTTTAATTGTCTTTAATAAGGAAAACGTACCTCTGCTCGCATTTAATTTTGATTTAATTAGGAGGAAGTAATTAATGGCCTCGTAAATCCCATTTTTCAGCCACCCCCCCAGGATGAGAAGCCATCACTCCGGTGTTTTTCAAGTTGTTTATGATCCAGGGCTGGGGCTTAGGGAGGGGGAATCCCCTGCGGGGCTGTCTCCAATAGCTGCAGAGAAAAGAACCCAGGATGTGGAGACGGACAGGCCTTGGGCTGCCTCTTGTTAGCTGTGTGGCTTTAGGTAGGATGTGTGCCCTCTGTGAGCCTCAGTTTGCCAATCGGTACAATGGGGAGAGGATGAACTCTGAGCCACAAGATCATTATGAAATATCAAGGAGGTAACAGTAGAGGGTCTAAAAGTGTGCCTACTGGTTGCCCTTCCTAGTCTAGCTCATGGGTAACTGGGATTGAACAGAGTGACTGGATCCTCCAGAAATCCTGGAAGACAGTTGCAGGGCTTCCCAGCTAAGCACTAGTGGTAAAGAACCCTCCTACCAATGCAGGAGACAAAAGAGATGGGTTCAGTCCCTGGGTTGGAGAGGTCCCCTGGAGGAAGGCACGGCACCCCACTCCAGTATTCTTGCCTGGAGAATCCCATGAACAGAGGAGCCTGGCGGGCTACAGTCCATGGGATCGCAGAGTTGGGCACAACTGAAGAGATTTAGCACGCTCACATACAATAACAGTTGTGTATTTCTTTACTCATGTATTCAATGTTTGGTGCTGTGGCCTAACCTAGGTACAAGGGAAATGAAAATGAACAGCCATATGCTTGATCTGAGCTCACCATCTCACATACACACTTGCTCTCTCTCTCTCTCTCACACACACACACACTCACCTCTCCCACTCCTCCTGTATTTTCTCAGCATACCTTGTCAGGACACCTATTGTGTGCATGGCATGGGGAATTCAGATAAAGATGAATCAAAGTTAGTCCTTGCCCCTGAGCCCCATGAGAACTGGGGAGACAGACTGCAATACAGAGGTGTTATAGGCGAGTGTGGAGCAGAGGGGAGTGTGCATGGCAGAGGGCAAATGGGAGGGCCTCTGGGAGGGCTGCCTGAAAGAGGAAATGAGCTGAGGCTAAATGGCAAAAAGTGGGACTTTCCTGGCAGTCCAGTGGTTAAGACAGCACACTTCCGATGCAGGTGATGCAGGTTCAATCCCTGGTCAGGGAACTAAGATCCCACATACCACATGGCAGGGTCAGAAAATAAAAATAAATAAAATAAGAATAGTAAAATAAAATAATACTTATATAATATAATTAGTATAATATAATACCTACAATAATAAAATAAACAAATACTTAAAAAATAAATAAAAGACAAGAAGATGTTGCATAATGGCCGCCGTGTCTCCAGTGGGTCAGGATTTGAGCCTATGGTTATTATGTCAGGAGATGGGGGAATGGGTGCACTCGGTGACCCTCAATCTCTCTTGAGACCAGGTGCCAGAAGAGGAAAGGAAACTTGTCTTCCATGAGCACTTAGTATGTGCCAGGAGCTCCCACATGTTATCTAGTGCATCTTTAGACTCGGGAAGCACTGTCAGTCTCATTCACTGTTGAGAAGACCCAGGCTCAGAGGAAGATAGCTTCTTGCTTGGAGCTAGGCAACGAGTGAGTGACAAAGCAGATGCTGGCACCTGGCTCCTCCTGTATCCAAAGCCCATCACCTCTTCTGATTTTGAAGTCCTTTTCTAAATGATGAGATAGAGGTTCAGATTGAAAAAACCACCAATGACCATGGCCTGCAGGTACAGGGTGGTACAGGCCTCTCTCGAAGCCATGCAGCCCCATGACTGCCCTCCAGCCCACCCTCTCTTCCTTAACCAGAAATGTTATAAGTGGACTAAGTGAAATGAAGTGAAAGTCGCTCAGTTGTGTCCGACTGTGGTCAGTTGGGACCTGCTCGGCCTTTCCCTTCTCCAGGGGAATCTTCCCAACCCAAGGATCAAATCCAGGTCTCCCACATTGCAGGCGGATTCTTTACCAGCTGAGTCACCAGGGAAGCCCAAGAAAACTGGAGTGGGTAGCCTATCCCTTCTCCAGCAGATCTTACCAACACAAGAATCGAACTGGGGTCTCCTGCATTGCAGACGGATTCTTTACCAACTGAGCTACAAGGAAGCCCTGTAAGTGGACTAGCCAGATTCCAAAGACTGCAGAGGGACCAACCTGTGCTTTAGAGTCAGACAGACCTCGGACCATCTCAGTCTGTTCTCCTGGAAAATGGGGAGACATTTACATACGCCACAGTGTTTTCTTTTAAATTTATTTATTTTTGGCTGTGCTCAGTTGTCACTGCTGCGCACCAGGCTTTCTCTAGTTGTAGCAAGCAGCAGTTACTCTCTAGATGGGGTGTGTGGGCTTCTCATTGCACTGACTTGTCTTGTGGTGCATGGGCTCCAGGGTACGTGGGCTCAGTAGTTTCAAGTCACTGGATGTAGAGTGTGGGCTTAGTAGTTGTGGCACATGGGCCATGGTAGTTGCCCCATAGCATGTGGGATCTTCCTGGACCAGGGATCAAACCCACATCCCCTGCAATGGCAGGCAGATTCTTAACCACTTAGACTACCAAGGAAGTCCTGCCACAATGTTAAATTAGACTTCTGCGGAGGCTTGCAATCTTTCACGTAGTAGGCGCTCAGTAAATAAAAGTCCCATCCTCCAGCCTCATAGCTGAGATTCTTGAGAAATATCATCCTGGGATAGAATGATCTGCATGTGTGTGCTTGCTAAGTCACTTCAGTCGTGTCCAACTCTGTGACCCTGTGGACTGTAGCCCGCCAGGATCCTCTGTCCACTCCTTCTCCATTCCAGAACCAGGACCCAGGCGGGGGTAGGGGGGTGGGGGGAGCACAGCAAGCAGCCCCGACCCAGCCCAAATCTGCAGCTCTGAGCTCTGAGCTCCTCCACAGGCTGACCGGCTCTGTCCAGCTCTGCTGTCCCCAGAGAGCAGCCCCTGGGCCCCAGCATGAGCTCTGTGTCACACTTCATGGAAGAATATCAATGACATCATCAATGGGTTTCACTGCCTCCTTTCTACTCCTCACTGGTAGGTGATCCCTGGCCAGAGGCTGAGATAAAATGTTAAGGGCTTCAGGGATGTGATGGAGACCCAGGAGATGGAAAGGGAAGGAGACAATCACTTACAGAGTGTGTTGTTGTTTTTTAGTCGCTGAGTCATATCTGACTCTTTTACCACCCCGTGAACTGTAGCCGCCAGGCTCCATCTTTCCATGGGATTTCCCAGGCAAGGATACTGGAGTGGGCTGCCATTTCCTTCTCCAGGGGATCTTCCCGACCCAGGGGTTGAACCTGTTTCTCCTGCATTGGCAGGTGGGTTCTTTACCACTGAGCCTCTAAGGAAACCCTACAGACTGTGTAGGTCATGCTCCTGTTTCGTCTTTACCGCATCTGTGCCAGGTAGGACTCGATCCGATTTCTCGGGTGGAAAAACAGACCCAGAGGGATAAAAATAACAGATGGTGTGATCACAACATTCATGAGTGATGGGTTCAGGAGACTGGCTTCCTGCACTTAGCTGGGTGACCAAGCAAATGACCTCCCCTCCGTGTTCCTCAGTTTCCTCATCTGATAAATGGAACAAAGAATGACATTTCATTCTTATTAGGGTGGTGATGAAGACTAATAAGATGACCACTGTTACACATTCCCCCAAATGGCATCTATTCCACCAGCCTTCCGGGGAGTGTGTGCTGATTAAATAAACCCGCAACGGATCTGACTGGGAAGTGGGTGGAGTCATCCGAAAAGGGAACCCGTTCACCCTCTCTGGTCCCCACCTCCTGCAGGCAGAGGTGGAGGAACAGCGTAAACAGCAAACAGGAGAGACAGGTCTCCTCATCTCCAGCACTGCCGATGATTCAGGGCCGATGTCTTGAGATAATTTTATTGGGGGTATTAAACTGAGTTATGAGGTTTTTACAATCCAGCCACTTATGAGAAATCTATTAACAGTAACTGGACAGGAAGAAGGCTTCTCAGTGGAGCCCAGGACAGGCATTAATTGGGGCAATCTATAACAGGACGGGGACCCAGAAAGGTTCCACCCGACGCCTCCATTTACTCCCCGCAATTTCTGCTGAGAATCAGCAGACTCGCCAAAAAGAGAGAGATGCCCATTAATCGGCTAATGAAATATGAAAATGTTTATGGGCCATTCAATCTTCCAAATGGCACTTCTATAATCCACCTTTCAGACACAAAGTTCCACCAGCAGAATTTATACCCGGGCTTCTCCTGCATGGCAGGGGGTGGGCTTTTATTCCTCTCCGTGATGACTTCATTGGCACCTGTTATCCTGCTGAGTGAGCTGGGGTACATGGCATCTTGTAAAAGGGGCCTTAGGGATTCTCTTGTTCACACCCCACCTTGACAGAAGCTTAGAGAAGAGCAGAGAGCTGCCCAAGGTCACCTGCTTCCTCGGATGCGTTTTCTTCCGCTCAGAACTGCCTAAGAGATTTGGACGTTGCAGGATAAGGACTTGGGTGTTTCTATGTGGGAGAACAGTCTTTCTGCTGGTTCCTTGCCCAGGAGATCTCGGTGCAGTGAAAACAGCCTGGGTTCTGGAGCTTAGCAGTGCCTGGATTAAATCCCAGTTATATATAGCTAACATTTAGTAATAATATAATAATAATGATAGCTACCATTTATGGGACACTTACTATGTCTCAGGCAGGACTGATTTTCAGCTAGTACCTACCAGCATAGTTGTACCGGTTGCTAAAATAGTGAAGAGGCTCCTTACCTGGGGTAAATAGTCTGTTTCCTCTCCCTCCCCTCAGCTACCTCTGCCCCTCGGATCTCTCTGTGATCCAGCATCCAAAGTGTTCCCACCTGGACCAGCAGGGGCTCTGCTGTGGTACCATTCCATAGGCAGTGCCACTGCCAGGCTGGCTGTTACGTATTGTAAACATCATCTGGTGCCAGGCAAGTGCTAAGGGTCTTATGTGGACTTTAGACTCAGTTAGCCCCCCCATTTGGGCTCCCCAGGTGGTGCTAGTGGTAAAGAACCCCTCTGCCGATGCAGGAGACGTTAAGAGACACGTGTTCGATCCCTGGGTTGGGAAGATCCCCAGGAGGAGAAAATGGCAACCCACTCCAGTATTCTTGCCAGGGATAATCCCATGGTCAGAGGAGCCTGGCGGGCTACAGTCCATGGGGTCACAAAGAGTCAGACGTGACTGAAGCCACTTAGCACGCAGACATGCTACCCTCTAGCACCTCTCGGAGGAGGTGCTATTATGCTCTGCATGTTACAGAGGAGGGACCTGAGGCCCAGAGAGGTAGTGACTTGTGCGAGAACTCACAGGGAGGTGATGCTGGCACCAAGGCTGGACCAAGCTGTATTGCTTCTTTCCTCGGCCATGGGCTCCTCCCAGGAGGCATGAGGATGGAGTGAGGAAGCCCAGGCTGTGGACCAGGCCAGTTCCTCCAGCATTCTGACCTTGAGCAATTCATCCCATTTCTCTAGTCCTCAGTAGGAAAAAAAAAAAATCTGCAAAGTGAAGATAGCAAAACCTACTCTAATAACGATTTTCTTTTTAAAGAACTCTGCACCAAATAAGTATGTAAATTGCTCAGCACACTGCCTGGCACATGGTAGGCACTCCTCCAGTTTGCATCCCCCTTTCCCCTCTGTCCTTCCAGTCCCTGTGCCCACCGTATGCCAAGCCTTGAGGCTGCTCTCCAGATAAGTAAGAAGATACTTCCGGGGGCTCAGAGCCTAGGGACCCTAGGCCTGTCACTCCAGCGAGGGTCATGGACAGCAGTTTGGAAATTTGCTAAAAATGCAAATTCTGAGGGCCCACTCCAAACTCCTTGGGTCAGAATCTGCTTTTTACCAAGATCTCGGGTGATTTGCATGCACATTAAGATTTGAGAAGCATGGCTACAGCGAACGTGATAACGATGGCTTGACGTCTTGCAAAGATCTTGGAGCGGAATGGCAGAGTTGGAGGTGGAGTGGGGGTGGGGGTGGGGGTGGGTCCAAAAAAAAGCTTTTGAGAAGAGGTGGCATTTAAAATTGCAAGATGTGGCAAGCCTTGCAGGATGAGGAGACTTTCAGTAGACAGAGAAATAAGGCAAGACACGCAAAGAAGAAGCAGAGAGGTGTGGAGGTGGCTGTGACTTCTTTGTAAGGGTGATAGGGAGCCATAGAAGATTGCATGCAGGGGAGGACCTGTTCCCATCTGCCTCTGAGGCTGACATCTCTGGCCACAGAGGGGAAGGTCGATTACAAGGGCAGAGCTGGAGCAGGAAGAGCCATGGAGGGCTAGTGAAACATGCCAGACCAGACAGTGAGGCCTGGGACTGGGATGACGTTTGGTTTCCCCAGCCTCACTGTCTTCACTGAAGAATGGGTATATCAAAGAAGAGACGTGCTTAGGAACAGGCCCCCAGTGGGACTTGGTGGGGGAGTGGGGCGCTAAAAGGAGCTCCCACCCCATCCTCCATTCTGCCTTCCTCCTTGCCTCCCCAGATCCACTCAGACTCAGACGAGGGTGACGGGGCCATCAAGTACACCATCTCAGGCGAGGGCGCTGGGACCATCTTCCTGATCGATGAGCTGACAGGCGACATCCACGCCATGGAGCGCCTGGACAGGGAACAGAAGACCTTCTACACGCTGCGGGCTCAGGCTCGGGACCGTGCCACCAACCGCCTGCTGGAGCCCGAGTCGGAGTTCATCATCAAGGTGCAGGACATCAACGACAGCGAGCCCCGCTTCCTGCATGGCCCC
The DNA here is from genome assembly GCF_054371585.1 of Giraffa tippelskirchi. Classification (NCBI taxonomy): domain Eukaryota; kingdom Metazoa; phylum Chordata; class Mammalia; order Artiodactyla; family Giraffidae; genus Giraffa; species Giraffa tippelskirchi. The sequence goes on along the minus strand of NC_137287.1, from coordinate 116,113,477 downwards.
TACATTGGCAGCGTGGCCGAGCTCTCACCCACAGGTGGGCAGTGGGCTCTGGGGGATGGGTTAGCCAGCAAGAGGGGAAGGGGAGCGGCCAGGTTGAGAGAGGGAGCCTGCTGGGGGGAGGGGAGTCAGGGTACAGCTGTGAGTCCAGGTGCCCAGGCACAGTCCTGGACAATCACTTAGCCCAGGGCTCCTGGTAGAAACTGGAGTCTCGGGCTGAGGAGCAAGCCGGTCACTACCGCCTTCCCCACCACATTAGCCTAAGTCATCTGCAAGCCAGGCTGGACAGGGAGCAGTGGCCCTAGGTCCTAGAACACATGCCATCACTTTGGCCAAGGCACTGCCTCCCTCTTGGCCTTCCAGCTCTGCAGCTGCTCGTCAGAGGCCAGAGGAACTTGGTTTCTTGGGGAAAAGTGCAGTCACCCTTGGCTTCTCTAGATGGGGCAAATTGGTAGGTAATGAGCGAGCAGGCGGTGATGGAAGAGAAGGGAGTGAACCAAAGAAAACAGTGAGCACAAAGAATGGTGGGAGAATAGGGAACAGCGAGGGTGTGAATGTGGGTGTGGGTTGGTGTTCACACACACACACACACACAGAGGTGTGCTGGTGTTGTCTGATGTGTATACCATATTCTCATGCGTGTGCAGATGTGCACAGCCTTTAAGACCTGTGCATGCATTTGACAAGTTATGTGTCTGCTGAACGAATTCATTCATTCATTCATCTAACAAATATGCATAGGCACTGGGGACACAGCGAGGAGAAGGCAGACCAGCCTCTCTGCTCTCGTGGAAGGGATATTCTGGTCAAGGAAGACAGGCAGGAAGCAAGTTAACAAACCGATCCTGGGGCTGGGAAGAAGACACTGAAGCAAAGACTCGAAAGAAGTGAGAGCCTGCACCCAGGGAACAGCATTCCAAGCAGTGGGAACAGTATAAGCAAAGGTCCCAAGGCTGAATTTCCTCTGAGGGGAAGCCGAGAGGAGACCAGATCAGGCAGCCATGTGATCATAGTCAAGGTTTTGCCTTTTATGCTCAGCAAGCTGGGAAGTCAGTGGAGGGGCTTGTTCAGAAGAGTGACATGATATGACTTAATTTGAACAGGATCTTGTGGCTGTTCCGTGAAGATTAGATGGAGAGGTGGGGGAAAGGCAGAAGCAGATAGCTCGTTGACAAGGATATTGCAATTACCTAGGCAGGAAATGATGGTAGCTTGGAACAAGGTGGTACCAGAAAGGGTACTGAAAAGAGGTCCACTTCTAGATATATTTTGAAAGTAGAGCTGAAAGCATTTGCTAATGGATTGGATGTGGCGTGAGAGAGAAAGAAAATTCAAAGATGACTACTGAGATTTTGACCTGGGCAATTAAATAGATGGAATCTCCATTTACTGAGATAGGAGAAATAGTGGGAGGAACAGATTTGTGGGGATGGAGGGAAATCACGAGTTTGGTTTCCAATGAACTAAGTTGGAAGTATTTATTAGAAAGCCAAGGAGAGATCTTGAAAGAGGCAGTTCAGTATCCAGTTTCAGCTGCAGGGTCTGAGCTAGAGAGATAAATTTGGAGGTTATCCATGGCAGAGACCCAGGGAATACTTAGAAATCAGTTTTGCAAGTGGGGAAACTGAGGCTCAGAAGAACCATGACAGGTCCCAGGTCACACTGCAAGTCAGAGGTAGCTTATGAAGCCTCTGATTTCCCAAGTCCGGCAGTCCTTACTCCTGGACTCAAACTCTGGCCAAAAGAGACGTAGTCCTGTCTTTCTTCATCCAAAACTGAACTGCATATTTCCACATGGAAAAGCCAGAAAGATGGCGAGAGATGAGGCTAGAGGAGGAAGCTGGACTCATGCAAAGGACTTGAGGGAAGAAGGTAGCCTGGGAAAAGCTTAAGCAAGGAAGTAAGTGGGCAGACTTGCATTTTGGAAGCCTCCCTCTGCCTCGGGGTGGAGAGTGGCTGGGAATGAGGGGTCCAGAGGGAGGTATAGCCCCATATCCCCCATGCTGGCTTGCTCATCACCACTTCACTCTCACTTCGACTCTGAGAGGTTGCACGACTGATGTCAGCATCCCCATTGAACAGATGGAAACACCAACGCTCAGAGAGAGGAGATGATGTGACCCAAGGTCACATAGCAAGTCAATGACCAAGCAGGTCGTTGGGCTGGCCTCCCAGGCTTTTGGAGTGGCTAGGTTCTTGTGTCACTCATGGGGAAAGTGAGACCAAGAAAAGGGCAAGGACTCATTCAAGGTCACCCAGAGAGTGGGAGGCTGAGCCAGCCCCCAGCTTGATGAGCCCAGCCTCAAGGAACCCCCGCCCTGTCCCACCCCCGTCTCCTGGTCCACTGACTCTGACATTCCGCTCAGGAAAAAATGAGGATTTAACTCGGACAAGCCGGGGGAACCCAGGAGAGGGGAGGAGGAAGCAGAAATTAAATTAGTTTATTTCATTTGAGCAACTTTTTGAAGGAAAAGCAAATCCGACACTTGGGTGCTTACGGAGACTCCAGGCAGCTTTGAAAATCAGTCACAATTACTGAGCCTCCTGATCTGGGCTGAGGGGGGTGGGGCCGACAAGCAGCACTAGGGTGTGGGCAGTGGAGATCAGAGAGAGGGGGACACAGCTTGGGACATGAAAGGCAGCAGCGCTCACAAATTAAACCACTCACAGCTTAAAAGGGAAGGGAAGTGTGCCGGGGGCCTCCAACGAGCCGCGCTTCTGAGGAGGAGCACGCCAGCCACACTGAACCTAATGCAGCAAAACGGGTCCTGCATCTGATGGTCAGGAAGCCTGATGCCCCGCATGACCTTGGGAAAGTCCCTGCTCTTCTCTGGGCCCCAGGCCCCACTCTGAGCACAGAGCGGGCTCATTCATGCCCAGATGTTTATTGAGTGCCTGCTCTGTGCCAGAGACTATTTCAGGCATCGGAAATTCTTAGGAAGCCTACATCTAGGGCAGGGAGAGAGATAGGAAAGAAAGAAACAAGTCAAGATACAAATACACCCTGTGGTGTAAGTGTTGTGAGGACCAAGGGAATGGGGACTTATATCGGGGGAGTGTTATTTTAGACAGAGGCGTAAGGAGAGACCTTTCTTTTTTTGTATTTATTCATTTATTTGGCTGCATCTCCGCTGTACCACATGGATATTTTGTTGTGGCATGGGGATTCTTCAGTTGTGGTGCAGGCTTAGTTGCTCCAAGGCGTGTGGGATCTTTGTTCCCCTACCAGGGATTGAATCCACATCCTCTGCATTGCAAGGCCGGTTCTTAACCACTGGACCACCAGGGGAGTAGGGATGTGCCGGCCTCCCTTTTTTATAAGACAACATTTGAACAAGGTCTGAAGGAACCAAGGGAATGGACCAAGAGCTATGTGAAACTCAGTTCTCAGTTCAGTCGCTCAGTCGTGTCCGACTCTTTGCGACCCCATGGACTGCAGCACACCAGGCATCCCTGTCCATCACCAACTCCCAGAGCCTGCTCAAACTCATGTCCATTGAGTCGGTGATGCCATCCAACCATCTCATCCTCTGTCATCCCCTTCTCCTCCTGCCTTCAATCTTTCCCAGCATCAGTCTTTTCCAATGAATCAGTTCTTGGCATCAGGTGGCCAGAGTATTGGAGTTTCAGCTTTAGCATCAGTCCTTCCAATGAATATTCAGGACTGATTTCCTTTACGATGGACTGATTGGATCTCCCTGCAATCCAAGGGACTCTCAAGAGTCTTCTCCAACTCCACAGTTCCAAAGCATCAATTCTTTGGCACTCAGCTTTCTTTATAGTCCAACTCTCACATCCTTACATGACTACTGGATAAACCATAGCTTTGACTAGACAGACCTTTGTTGGCAAAGTAATGTCTCTGCTTTTTAATATACTGTCTAGGTTGGTCATAACTTCTTTTCCAAGGAGCAAGTGTCTTTTAATTTCATGGCTGCAGTCACCATCTGCAGTGATTTTGGAGCCCCCCAAAATTAAGTCTCTCACTGTTTCCACTGTTTCCCCATCTATTTGTCATGAAGTGATGGGACCAGATGCCATGATCTTAGTTTTCTGAATGTTGAGTTCTAAGCCAACTTTTTCACTCTCTTCTTTCACTTTCATCAAGAGGCTCTTTAGTTCTTCTTCGCTTTCTGCCATAAGTGTGGTGTCATCTGCATATCTGAGGTTATTGATATTTCTTCCAGTGATCTTGATTCCAGCTTATGCTTCATCCAGCCCAGCATTTCTCATGATGTACTCTGCATATAAGTTAAATAAGCAGGGTGATTATTTATAGCCTTGAACATACTCCTTTCCCGATTTGGAACCAGTCTGTTGTTCCACGTCCAGTTATGACTGTTGCTTCTTGACTTCCTACTCTTGCATTCCAGTCCCCTCTAATGAAATGGACATTTTTGGGGGGTGTTGTAGGTCTTCACAGAACCATTCAACTTCAGCTTCTTCAGCGTTACTGGTCGGGGCATAGACTTGGATTACTGTGATACTGAATGGCTTGTCTTGGAAACGAACAAGGATAATTCTGTCGTTTTTGAGATTGCATCTAAGTACCGCATTTCAGACTCTTTTGTTGACTATGATGGCTACTCCATTTCTTCTAAGGGATTCTTGCCCACAGTAGTAGATATAATGGTCATCTGAGTTAAATTCACCCATTTCAGCCCATTTTAGTTCGCTGATTCCTAAAATGTCGATGTTGACATCTCCTGTTTGACCACTTCCAATTTGCCTTAATTCATGGACCTAACATTCCAGGTTTCCTATGCAATGTTGCTCTTTACAGCATCAGACTTTGTTTCCATCACCAGTCACATCCACAGCTGGGTACTGTTTTTGCTTTGGCTCCGTCTCTTCATTCTTTCTGGAGTTAATTCTCCACTGATCTCCAGTAACATACTGGGCACCTACTGACCTGGGGAGTTCATCTTTCAGTGTCCTATCTTTTTGCCTTTTCATACTGTTCATGGAGTTCTCAAGGCAAGAATACTGAAGTGGTTTGCCATTCCCTTTTCCAGTGGACCACATTTTGTCAGAACTCACCTCCATGACCCGTCTGTCTTGGGTGGCTATGGCATGGCTCATAGTTTCATTGAATTAGACACGGCTGTGGTCCATGTGATCAGATTGGTTAGTTTTCTGTGATTGTGGTTTTCATTCTGTCTGCCCTCTGATGGACAAGGATAAGAGGCTTATGGAAGCTTCCTGATGAGAGAGACTGACTAAGGGGGAAGCTGGGTCTTATTCTGATGGGCGGGACCATGCTCAGTTTTAATCCAATTTTCTGTTGATGGGTGGGGCTGTGTTCCCTCCCTGTTGTTTGACCTGAGGCTGAACTATGGAGGAGGTAATGAAGATAATGGCGACCTCCTTCAAAAGGTCCAATGCATGTACTGCTGCACTCAGTGCCCCTGACCCCACAGCAGGCCACCTCCAACCCACGCCTCCGCCAGAGACCCTGGTCACTCACAGGCAAGTCTGGGTCAGTCTCTTGTGGGGTCCCTGCTCCTTTCTCCTGGGTCCTGGTGCACACAAGGTTTGTTTGTGCCCTCCAAGAGTCTGTTTCCCAGTCCAGTGTAAGTTCTGGCGTCTCTATGGTGGGTTAATGACGACCTCCTCCAAGAGGGCTTATGCCATACCCAGGTCTGCTGCACCCCCTACGGCAGGCCACTGCTGACCCGTACTTCTGTAGGAGACACTCAAACACAGTTCTGGCTCAGTCTCTGTGGGGTCTCTGGGTCCTGGTGCGCACAAGGTTTGTTTGAGCCCTCCGAGTGTCTCTGGCAGATATGGGGTTTGATTCTAAACGTGATTTGACCCCTACCATCTTGCTGGGGCTTCTCCTTTGCCGTTGGATGTGGAGTATCTTTTTTTTGGTGGGATCCAACATTCTCCTGTCAATGGTTGTTCAGCAGCGACTTGTAATTTTGGAGTTCTCACAGGAGAAGATGAGCGCATGTCCTTCTACTCCACCATCTTGGTGAGGTTCATGTGAAGCAGTGGTTTTCAGAGTTTATTGTACATCCAAGTTACTTGGAGGACTTGTTAAAGCACAGAAGGCTCCCCTCTACCCCCGGGGTTTCTGATTCAGTGTTAGTCGCTCAGTCATGTCCCACTCTTTGCAACCCCATGGACTGTATTTCGCCAGGCTTCTCTGTCCATGGGATTCTCTAGGCAAGAATACGGGAGTGGGTTGCCATTCCCTTCTCCAGGGGACCTTCCCAACCCAGGGTTGGAACCTGGGTCTCCTGCATTGCAGGCAGATTCTTTACCATCTGAGCCACCAGGGTAGCCCAGTACATCTGGGCTATTAGAAATGTTGGCGTTTTTAACAAAGATGCTGTCAAAGGTGATGCTGATGCTGCTGGTTCAGGAGACACTTGAAGAACCAAGTAAGCCTGCACCACAACTAAAGAATTCTTGCACTGCAACAAAAGATCCACAAAAACTAAGCTAGAGGAAGAATGTTCCAGGAAGAGGAAACAGCGAGTGCAAAGGTCCTGAGGCATGATGTGTTTTATCATGTTTGAGGAATAGCAAGGAAGTCAGTGTGACTGAAAAGAGGAGTAAAGGAAGGGGAGAGGGTCCAAGGAGGTCAAAAGAGATACCAGAAGCTGGACTGCAGAGGACTTTGTAGCTGCTGAAAGCTTTGTGGTTGTGCTTTGAGTAAGACAGGGGGCAGAGGAGTTCTATGATCCAACATAGGTTTGAAAAAGATGATTTGTTGGCTGAAACTAAGCTATATGGGTTAAGGGTGAAAGTAGAGGGATCAGTGAGGAGACACCTGTAATTGGGGCAGGAGGTGATGGTGATTTGGATTCTTGATGTATGTTGAATGCAGACCAACAGGGTTTATGAGGGATTGGATGAGGGGAGTGAGAGAGAGAGAAGACAAGGATGAGGCTGAAGTTTTTGACCTGAGCAAGTGGATGGATGGAACTGCTGTTGCTGACCTGGGAAATGGTCCAGGAAGAGCAAATTTGCAGTGCAAGATTAAGACTTCCTTATTGGACATGTTTAGATTGAGATGTCTACTAGAAATCCAAGTGGAGTTGTCAAGGGGACAGTTAGATCTCTAAATCGGGAGGTCAGAAGCAAGATGAGGGCTAGAGTTACCACTTTGGAAGTCATCGGCAAAGTGAGAATTTAAAGCTTGAAGCTGGGTGAAATCAACGAGGGAGTGAGTTTTGGTAAGGAAGAGTTAGGCTAGATAATCTCCTGATGTTGGGGGTCCCAGATCTCTTACGTAGGTTGGCAGAACCTGACCAGTGGACAGCAAGAGAATTTCACAGGGCTCCCATGCCCAGTTCAACTCCACCTACTTATTAATGCCAACTATGTGTAAGACAAAATCCTTGGCACTGTTGAGGATACAGAAATGAGGCGTTAAATCCAGCACACATCTATTACCCACTACTTTATTCTGGGCACTGCTAGGGATGTAGAGATAAGTAATTGAATTAAATCCACAAATGTTTATTAGCACCTATTATATATAAGGCCTTCAGTGTACTTGGGTCTGTAGGGGTTTCAAAGATGAGTCACCCAACTAAGCAAACATTTATTAGTACCTACTTTATATATATATATATATTTATATATATATATATATATATATTCCGAATGGGATAGAAAAATAAGCAGTTGCTTTAATTCAGTAAATACATAATAGTTCCTACTATGTATGTGGTCCTTTGCTGGGTATGTGAGGATCCAAAGATAAGCAAGATACTGCCACTGTGCTCAAAGTGTTAGCAGATCAGTTTCATCTCTGGTGCCAACTCTGATCAACTGGTCGTAGGGCTGTGTTGAGGTGTCTGAGGTCTCATTCAGGCTTAGCAGAAAAGAATGCCACAATCTATTAGTGATGTCTGCTGGGAGCAAAGGAAAGAGACTATGGAGGCACATATGCCATAGGATTGGCATTGCTGGACCATGAGATTGGGGCTCAACAGACTGTGGAAATGGACAGGGGCCCTGCCACAGCCACTTTCCCGTGTATTCCAATCCCTCTGTGAGCAGAATCTTTAACAGATGAAAAAAGACTCTTTGGTAGTACAGTCTGCACTTCTCGGGACATCCACTAAATAATAGCTATCAGCCAACACTGTTTTCACAAAGCTATTTCCCTTTATTCTCACAATCCTGGGGAATAAGCAGGGCAGGTATTACTGTCCTCATTTTACCAATGAGGAGATAAATGCAGAGAGAGATAAAGTAACTTGCCTGAGTTTCCATAGTAAGAGCTGGAGCTGGAACCGGACCCAGAACCTGGATCCAGAACCTAAGCTATTTGCCTCAGTGGGCATGAGAAACAGTCACAACCATCTCTTTAGTGTGCAGAGGACTTTACAGCTTACAAAGCACTTTCACACCCTTAATCTCATTTCATCCTCCCAGGAACTCTCTTGGGTTAAGCGTCAATACTCTCATTTTACAGCTGAGGAAACTGAGGCCCGAGAGGGGAGGGGGAAATAAAATCGGGAGGATATACTATCAGATTCCCAAGGCCTGTGCTTGAGAAGACGGTGGCAGAGAGGAGAGGAGGAAGGCAGGGGGCAGTATGCTCCCAGAGGTCCTGTTTGGGGAGGGCAGGGCAGGCTGGGAGCCTCTGACTGTCCCACCTGCAGCTGGAGAGAGTGTGGCTCAACAGCCCTCAGGCCCAAGCCAGGAATCAATCACTGGCCTCTGCAGAGACACCTTCTAAAGATGTTTTTAATTAAAGTCCAGGAAGATCTATATGTGCAATATCTCCTTGCCTAGCAACGGCACTGGCTCTCACCACCCAGGATGGGGAGAAAAGGGGCAGGAGGTTTCTGGTGGAGAGAGGTGGCAGAGAGGAGCAGATGCCCTGGCTCCACGTCGTTCTCTGTCTTTTCCATCAACAAATCCCTCAGCAAACACGAGCAGCCCCTCTCTGCCAGGCCCTGTGCCCACGTGTCAGTGAGTACAAAGGTGACAAATGTGTCATCCTACCCTCAAGGGTCTAGCACATAGTAGGCACTCTGTATTTCTTGGGTGACTGAATAGAACTGAATCACAAGCCAAAAATGTTTGCTTTCTGCAACTGGCCAAAGGATACTACTGCAGAAACTTAGGATGTTGCCCCGAATAAATGAGGTGACCAGACTACTCCACAGAGGGTCCCATCTAAATGTGGAGAGGATGAAAGAGTCAATGGGACTCAATTTGGAACAAAAGGAAAATCCCCTTTCTCAGGGGGGGTAGATGAGATCCACACACACACACACACTCAAGTGTTGCCTGCCTGGGTGAGTCCATGGCAACCTCTTTCTGCCCCCGTCTCTGTCTCTCTCTCTCTCGATATATATATATGTGTATCTGCCTCTTTGACCCTCACCTCTCTAGCTCTATTCTAATTTCTCCCTATGTTTCTGGGTACCTCTGTTTTTGTCACTTTCTCTCTGTCCATCTCTCTGCATCTGTTTCTTGTTTCTCAGTCTCTGACCCACTTTCTTACCCCATCTCTGTATGCTGCCTTCTCTGTCACTTGTCTCTTGACCCGCTTCCTCCCCCTCTATCTTCTGACCCCCTTTCCATGCAACCACTTTCCTGCATCTCCCGTGTATCATTCATCTACATTAGGCTGCCCTGATTGGGCAGCCGGAAGCAGAGTTGAGGCCAGTGCAGTGAGCCGGCATTGTAAGTGATGAGCAAAGAGGGAGTTGGCATGGACAGGGGGCGGAGGTAAGAGGGGGAGTTTGAGAAGGGACTTGTTTCCTCTGTAATCTGAATGTTCCCAGGGACTCGACAAGTGGTTTTTAATTTTTAATAGAAAGCATTCCACGCAGTTCTAGCAGCAGCAGGGGGTGGGACTCATTTTTCATAAATGTTTGAGAAGCTAAATGTGAGCCAAGGGTTTCCCTGGGCCCAGCAGGGCAGCAGAGGGAGGTAGGGAAGAGGCAGGGTGATCATAATTACAAACATCTTCATAATAATGACACTTGGTCACCTCGGTTGAGGACTCTGTTCTTTTCCAGAGCGTTTCATCTCTTTCATCTCATCAAGGGGTCTCTCTCACCCAGGATACAGGAAGCATAAAGTGTTATCTCCATTTTACAGAAGGGGAACTGAGGTCCAGTCAGGTTGGGTAGTTGTCCCATAGCCACACAGAGAGCCAAGAACAGGGCTGGAATGAGAGTTTGTCTTCAACCCCTGACCTCTACTCCACATGGCACCACTTTCTCCTTGAGCAGCTTGGGGTCCTGGGGCCCATGTTTGGGCCTCAGTTGGATTTCATAAATAGCAAGGGTTAAAGGGAGAAGAGAAAGCATTCTGACCTGGGAGCCAGAGCATGGATTCTAGTTCTGGCCCCATGACACACCATGTCAGACCCACCCATTTAAACTAGAAATGAAGGGTGGGCAAGCCCCCGCCCTCCTGATACTGGTGCCCAGGAGTCTCCCACTCAGGGGCAAAGACACAGCCCCAGAGATCTTCTGACCGTATAGAGAGAAGAGAAAGGAAGAAACTCTTATTGAGCGCTTACTAAATGCTTGGCTTTACCAGCCTCTTAAGTCCATCATCTCTAATCCCCATAACATCTCTGAGAGGCAGAGTGTGACCCTCTAACTTATCAGTGAGGAAAAAGGTCAAACAAGGGAAAGACTTGACTGAGGGCACAGAGTGAGGAAGTGGTGCGATTTGAACCCAGGATTCTCTGATGCCAAAGTCCCATGTCTCCATGAAGTTGTGAGGGGCATCTCTTTGTAGGAGTGTCCAACTTCTCATGCTGATTTGGTGGCTTTGTCATCCTTGCTACTTCCTTTGGTGTGTCAGTCTCAGTACAGGCACAGTGAGTCCAGGAGGGTGACATGCTGGCTACAGAGATGTGGGTTGGAATCTTTTCCTACCACTTACTAATGACTTAACCTGGGGAAAGGCACTGAGTCTCTCTGTGACTCTGTTTCCTCATCAGTTCAATCAGGGGTTGCATCTAGGGCATCAGTTCTCAGTCTGGAATGCACTTCAGAATCACTGTTGGAGCTTTTAAAATACCCTTGCCTGTGCTCCACTGCCAAGGGAGTGCTATTAAATTAACCTGGGTTGGGGCTCAACATCAGTTTTATTTTAAAGTTCCTAAGAGATTCTAATGTGCAGCCAGTTTGAGAACCACTGGTTTCTGTGCTATCCAAGGAGCAGACTTTCCATATCCAACATTCTACATGGAGCCCTGGAGTTCTGAGATCCTGTTTAGGCAAGAATCCTTTGGGCAATCCTTCCTATGCTAGTCTGGAATTAGGCCCTTAACTCATATAGCAGAAGGGCTGGGGCGGAACCATGGACAGCGAATGGCTCACTCTAGCCAATCCCAGCCCTGCTTCTGAAAGTCCGGGCTTGAACTAAATACCAAGGAGGGAGAATCCTGAACCCAGTTCCTTGCTCTCCCGCTGCTCTTCCTTTCTCTCCTTTCTTTGACTCTTCTCTCACTTGCCTGTCTACTTCTCCTATTGATCCCCACCCTACTACCTTATAAGGCAAGATACATGTGTGTTTTGACATCAGATCCACCTGGGTTTGAATCTTGCCTCTCCTATTTCCTTGCCAGATGAATTTAGCCAGGCACTGTCCCAGCTGTTGAACAAGGAAATCTATTTGAGTTCTCACAATGGTCCTGAGTACCCCCATTTCACAAATGATGAAATTGAGACAAAAGGGGTTCATTATTAAACTTCACTCAGCCTCCATTTCCTTACCTGCAAAGTAGAAATCTTAATAGAGCTTACTTCAAGGCTCTATTATATGAATTCCATGAGATACTATGCATAAAGGGCTTATTACAGCATGTAGTGCAAAGTAGTTATTTAGTAAACCTAATCTATCATTATCATTGAAGATGTTTATGTAATAATGGGTTTCATTATTATTCATTATTAATTTACATTGTCACCCTTTGCCGTGCATAACAGTTTCCTCATCTGTAAAATGGAAATGATGCAGGAGTATACTGAAGTTGGCTTGTATCAGCTCATGAAAGCCAAACATTGATTTTCAGGAGTTTCATAAGCCACTTGATATCACATTGGTAGTTTGAAATTGGCCATGGTGAGAGTATTTACACTGTAGAAATCATCAAACACTACAAAGCAGGGCGTTTATCCCCACCCCTCCGTCCCCCAGAGCCAATGGTTAAACATTTGCCAGCATGTCAATGCATCTACCTCATAGAGTTGGCATGAGGACTGAAGGAGAGAAGAGCCGTGATGGTGCATTGTAAAATGCAATCTGCTTAACTTAGGGAGATGGCACAGAGTGGTCCTACAGCATCCACAAGCCTGGCACCCATTTGTCTGCTGATTCTGGGGAGCTGCTGACTTGTGAAGGAGGTGGGAGGGAGTGTAGGGCCTGGGGAACCAGGGGTGAATCGCTGACCCTTCACCATCCCCATGCATCCACATTAACTGTAATGGCTGCAATAAAGAACCCCAGATTGGGGAAATGATTCCATCATCCCTGCGGGAGTCCCTGGGATACAGCCAGGGAGAGAGAGAGAGAGCTCAGCCATGTCCCCGGGGAGTCACTCAACCCAGCATTGTGTCTTGCCCAGGGGGTGGGGGCAACAGCAGAGGAGAGTGACAGGGAGATCCTCTCTCATAACAGTTACAGCAGCCACTATTTATTGAGCGCCCACCATGAGCCTGATGCTCTACCTATTGCCTCTCATTTCAGTATGTCTGTGAAGGAGGCTTGATTGTGCCATTGTATACAGGCATGCAGTGCCTCCTGAGAAGACAACAACAACCTGCCTTTATTGAGTTCTTAGTGGGGGGTGCGGGTAGAGTTAGGTGCTGTCCTTGGTGCTGAAGATGGAAGTCTATTTGAATTCTGAAATCGATCCCAGGAGTCTGGTGGTACTCTCACCCTCTTTCACAAAGGAGGAAGTCGAGGCAAAACCAGGGTTCATGACAGGCCCAAGGTCAAACTGCTAAAAAGTGGCAGAGTCACTGACTGATTCAGTACACCAGGCCACCATCCAGAGTCACCGTGTGTGTCTGTGCTGACTCTGGCTTCCCACTACTTTGTCACTCTGTGCCCCTATTCAGGTCTTTCCTCCTGTTTCCCCCACCTGTAATTTAGAGAGGTCCACTCTGCCTCTCAGAGATGCTATGAGAATTAGAGATAATGGGTTTAAGTGGCTGGTGAAGCTAGGCATGCAGTTGGTGCTCAGTAGGGTCTATTACTCTCTCTTCTCTCTGTTTAAGAGGAGGGGCCTGGGATCATGCCCTTGCCCTGAATAGGAGACCTCTGGTTACCTAGCATCAAGAGGGAGGAGGCTTGCCCAAACCTCTTCCTTTCAACTTCTCCAGGCAACTCTGATATGGTTGATGCAGAGCTGGAGCCGCCAAAGAGAGAGGCGCATTGCAGGGCTGGGTTAGAAGGCTGGGAGGAGGGACACGGAGAGGGAAATGAGAAATGCAAAAGAGTGAAAAATAAATACATGTGTCTGTCTGGAATGATCGAGGGCCCCAGGCTGGAGGCGGGAGAGGCAGGCGGCAGTCTGGGCTCAGCAGAATTGCTGCAGTAGCACTTTCAGAGCCTCACTCATTAGCCAGGCAGTGAACTGGCCGCACCCCCCAGCACGCCACCGCGCTAGCCCAGACAGCCCAGCCCACCAGGAGGGCTCTATCCGGAACCTTAGCAGGACACCCAGAAGGGGGCATCTCCTTGAAGTGATGCCTGAGTCTCGTCCCCCTTGGGTCCCATCCCAAGCCTTCATGACTCCCTCTTGGGTCTTATCCCCTCCTCTCTGGAAAGGTTCTGGTGGACCACTCAGTTTAGCCTGTCCCTCCATCCAACCCCTCCCCGACTCCTTCCATCATCCACACCCTCTCCAGCCTCATGTCCCAAGCTCTGCTTTCGTCAAATTGAACATGATGTCAAATTAGAGCCATCTCTGGGACAGGCCGAGAGAAGCTCCCAGTTTAATGAGGCAGCGTCGAAAATCAATAACTTAATTGCAGCTGTTTGATGGACTTTTATCCAATTTATACTCTCCCCAGCAGCCTACGTGCAGAGCATGAGGAGAAGTGTGTGTGTTGGGGCTGGGGACTGTCTGGGCACTTGGGGGGAGGAGCAAGGAGGGCACCGAGGACCACAGCCAACTACTTCCCAAAGCAAGAGCTCGGTGCTGCTGTTCTTCTGCCTGGGGGCCAAGAGACACTGGCCACTGAGTCCCAGTAAGCTTGGTTGTCCTTCTGCATTGACCTCCATTGACATCCTCCTTGGTGGGGATGGGAGTATTAGAGGGTGGGAGGAAGGAGGCAGAATTTCCTCGAGAAATCGGGAGGAGCTGGGATGTGTAGAAAGACCCCTGCTTTGGGAGTAAAGTGCGTGGTTTCCAGTCTCAGCTCTAACTCTGACTGTGATGACCTTAACTGGTGAAATTAACCATTTCCACCATCACTGAGAGACGGCTCTGAGCCCGTTCATTGTACACTAGGAATTTAAAATGTGTTCCATCATGAACAAGAACCAGGATTGTCCTCATTTTGCTGGTGAGGAAACTGAGATTCAGAGAGGCTCTCTTCCTTCGCCAGAGTCCTGCGGCTGGGAAAGGAGATTTGAATCCAGAGCTGGCTCCATGGTCCTGCTCGTGCTACTGGGAAGGCCTCCAGATCTGGAAGCGGGTTGGGGCCTAAAGCGGACAAGGGGACTGTGAGGGGATTGGCTTCAATGACCTCCGGCCTAAGTCTCCTTTCGCAGCTTCTCGTGGGTGGGGAGAGGTGGAGAGGACGAGCACAGCGGCGCCAGCTGACCTGTGTCTCGCTTGGTCCCCCGGGACCCAGGCACATCGGTGATGCAGGTGATGGCCTCGGATGCGGATGACCCCACGTATGGCAGCAGCGCTCGACTGGTGTACAGCGTGCTGGACGGCGAGCATCACTTTACCGTGGACCCCAAGACCGGTGAGGGGCAGGGCCAGCCCAAAGGGGCGGGGCCGGAGGCGTGGCATAAAGGGCGGGGCGGGGCCAGGGAGGCGGGCGCACTTCTGCTCTCAGCCTTCCAACCAACAGTGCCGAGGTTGGGACAGGATACCGAAGCATCTCATGGGATCCAGGAGACCCCAGGGTCGCGGAGAGGGAGGGCGGCCAGGCAGGAAGAGAGGACAGAGCAGTAGGGGGAAAAATGGAGTCAGGGGCACCTGCAAGACTGACACGACAACCAAAAGGTTGGAGGCAACCACTGTGGGCCTCCTGAACGGATTTCAGAGATCTGAACTCAGTGGCCCCTCACCTTGGCCTGGGAACTAAACTGGGGCAGACGCGTCCGCAGTCCATACGAGTTGGCCATGGTCATAAGTGTAGCTGGGGGCCGGCAGGTAGCGGGGCGGGGGGGAGGGGTGGGAGGGCAGCAGTGAGCCTGTGAAGGGCACATTTTTGGCAGTTGTGAAACCTCTGTTCAAGTGACAGTTGTTCAGGATCTGATGGGAAGACAGAAGCCGAGACCGTTAGGGAAGGCCGGCTTCTTGGCTTACTGCTCTCCCCACTACCGCCAAGCAATGGTACAGCATCCGCCCCACTGTCCACCGCTTCACCCGCTCTGAGGCTGGAACCTGAATACATCCCGGGGTGGGGGTGGGGGGTTGCCAGAGTGGCTCAGAGGACAGAAGGAGGAGGCTCAGAGAGGTAAACTGGTTCACTGGAGGTCCCACAGCCAACTGCGCCTGCCAAAGCCAAGAGCAGTGCTCTCACAGTCCCTGGGACTGGAGAAGGCAGGGGTTGAGACATGAGACACCACCGAATGTTTATGGAAAGTCACCATGGGGCTCCCAGTCCAGTGAGGACAGGGGGACAGACATCTGCGTGGGCAATGAGGATGTCAGTTTCTTGGAGGCAGTGGTAGCAATCTCCAAAGGATAAAGTGCTGGCCAGACAGAGATGCAGAGAAAGGCATTCCAGGCAGAGGGCATGGTGCAGGCAAAACTGGGAGGAAGAGAACAGCCTGAGGCGTAAGGGGAATTGTAAACAACTCAGGACTGGGGAAGAGGCTTGTGGAGAGGTGACGTGGAGAGGCTGGCTGGAGCCTGACTGCGTCGCGTGCAAGGCAAGCAAAGCACTTGGATTTTATTCTAAGGGCAGTGGGGCGGGAGGGTGTTGATAGATTTGAGATTGGGGTATTGTGTGTGTGTGTGAGTTTGTTTTGTTTAGGGGGAGGGTTCCAGTCTATAATCACATGCTCTTACGCACAGTATCTGCATTACTTTTTCTCCTTGCAAAACTAATACATTTTAGAAAACATTCAAACATGAAAGAAATGTTTTTAAAAACAGAGGAAGAGCACTCTCACCCTCAGATTTTGCAGCCCCAAAGGGAGCCACGGGGTGTATATATCCTATGAGACCTTGAACTCATTCACTTGAAAAATATTGGTTTTTTTTTTAAATAAATAATACATTTCAAGATTTAAAAAGTCCAAATTTGGGAGCTTCCCTGGTGGCTCAGAGGTAAAGAATCTGCCTTCCAATGCAGGAGATACAGGTTTGATCCCTGGTCTGGGAAGATCCCACATGCCACGGAACAACTAAGCCCATGCGCCACAATCCACGACTACTGAGCCCCTAAGCCTAGAGCCCATGCTCTGCAACAAGAGAATCCACGGCAATGAGAAGCCCACATCCCACTAGAGAGTAGCCCCACTTACCGCAACTAGAGGAAGCCCACACACAGCAATGAAGACCCAGCACAGCTCCAAAAAAGTCCAAATTTGTATTTAATGGAAATTTTTCACCCCTGCTAGTCCCCCAGATACCCGGTCTGTATGCCCAAAGCAACCAATGTAATTTTCTTGTGTATCTTTCCAGAGCTATTCTATGCATGTACAAGAAAGTAGGTACATGTATTTGGTGTTTTGTTTTTTTACACAAATGGTGGCTATAAACACACACTATACACATTGTTTGTCTTTTTCGCTTAACAATACATCTTGCAGATTATCCCATATCAGCACATAAAGAGCTTCCTCATTCTTTTATTTAACAGCTGTTGTGGAATACACTGAAATTTATTTCACCAGTCCCCTCTTGATGGACACTTACGCTGTTTCCAATCTTTTTCTACAATGAACAATGCTACAGTGAATAACCTCATACATATATCATTTTGTGCTTGTGTGAGTGTATCTGCTGGATAATTTTCGGGAAGTGGAAAAGCTGGGTCAAAAAGCATGTGCGTTTGGAATCAGGATAGATAATGCCGAAATGTACCAGATTACACTGGCGAAGAGCCGCCTACGAGAGAGCCTGTTTCCCCTCCCCCTCGCCAACCCTGTGGGTTCATTGATGACTTTAAAGCCGGAAAGTGACACACTCAGGTTTTCATTTTAACAAGATCCCTCAGGCTGCCCCTGTATAGCATGGCTCAGAAGCATGCACTGAATTCAGGGACACCCTGGAGCCTGGGGTGCCAGCAGAGAGCCCCTAAGGACAAAAGTCAAAGCCTGCACCCTTTCTTGGCACCCACCCAGACTCCTTAACTTGCTTCATCTTGTTAGGGGGCCAGAGATGATACGGGATTGCTAGGGAAGATTTGTTGAGATGCTGAGGAAGGAAAATGAGGAGTGACAATGAGATCCTGCAAAGGGCAAACCTTGAAGACCTGGGTGAATGTACAGGACTAGATTAAGGAAGGAATCTGGGGTTTCCTAACGTCGGAACCTGGGATGGAAAGGGGCATCATCTACAAAAACCGAAGGATGAGCGTGGCTTAAGAAAACTGTTGAGGGGCAGAGGAATTACTGAGTATGCTTCAGGATCTGGTGCAGAGCTATTTAATTCGATTTTAACTCTGTTGGCTTTAAGATGAGAGGAGGGAAGAATCGTCTAGAATAGGCCATCTGAAATATGGGTATAAAGCTCCAAGAACACTTGGAACTCTTTGAGCTTTGGCTTCCCCATGTGCACAAGAGAGATAATACTCATCTCATGTGATTGCTGGGAGGGTCCAGTAGGAGAATTCATTCATTCATTCATTCACCAACTCTTTATTGAATGCCTGTACATGTCCTGCTGTCTCCAGGCCCTAGGAATGCAGCAACAGACAAACCCAAGACTCTACCCTCACGGAGCTTTTAAGTAGGAAATACAGAAAACAAGCAGATAAACATGCAACCTAATATTGAGTAGCAATGATGCTAGGAAGACACCTAAGCAGGATAAGAGAGTCGACTGAGATGAAGAAATCCGGACAGACCTTTCTGGAGAGGTGACACTGTGGCTGAGCCCTAAATGAAAGTGAGGGGGTCGGCCACCCAGTATCTAGGACAGAAGATGCAGGCCGGGGAACAGCGAGGGTGTGATGGGCACAGTGCAATCCCTGGGGATGATGGTGATGCAAC
Source organism: Giraffa tippelskirchi (assembly GCF_054371585.1). NCBI lineage: Eukaryota > Metazoa > Chordata > Mammalia > Artiodactyla > Giraffidae > Giraffa > Giraffa tippelskirchi. Next base: position 116,095,129 of record NC_137287.1, on the reverse strand, counting down.
CTTCATGCCTTCAGCCTGAGAGTTCACCAGCTTTAAGGTGGAGAGGAAAAGAGAGGACAGAGAAATAAGGGCAGGGCCAGGACCGAGTCTGGGAGATGACAGGGGTGGGCAGATGAAGCATCAGACTCCAAGAGAGTGAGGAGGATGGCCAGGTTCTAAGAAAGAGCATCCCCCACCGCAGAGAGTCGGGAGGAAGGTGGCAAGTAGGAGGCCGTGGAGCCTGGGAGGGCAGGAATGGTTCCCAAGAAGCTCGAAAGTGGGCACCGGGCAAGGCAAGCGGAGAAACACAAACGGGGTCCTTGTTTTCAGGATCCTTCTACTTCTACAGTCTGAAAGGGTCTTTGTGGAGGTTACCCAGGAAGGACTCGATGTTTCCTCCTGGAGCCTTCGGCCCCGCGGTAGGACCCGCCCCAGTGCCATTTCCAGCCCCAGCTCCATTTCCCCAGCCAGGAATATTCCGCTGATGCGGGTCTATATTTAGCAGCCGCTGTGAGGTACAGTCTGTTCTCGCTGTGCAGATAGCAGGGAGCAGAGCCGGAACGGGGCCTGAAAGAAAGGTGTGAGGGAAGGGAGGAGGCGGGGCGCCACGAGGCCCGTGCCAGAGGAGGAATTAGCGTGTGTGTTTTAAAGGCCAGGCCTGCCAGCAGACCCCCCACTGGGAAAACAGGGATGGCGTTTGCGGGGCTAATGAGGCATCACTTGGGCTCCAGGGCCCTTTCTGCAGCATTTGGAGGGGACAGCGGGGGCAGGGAAGACAACAGCTGGAACTGGGGGCGTAGAGTGAGGACAGGGCTGTGGGGGGCCGGGGCCAGGTTCTCATTACCAGCCCCCACCCAGCCACTATCCCAGCAAGAATAGAAAGCCTCTGGCTCTCAGAGACTTCAAGATCTCTGCTGAACGTCCTCAGCTGAGCCAGAGATGCTGGCTTTCGGAAGAGGGAATAAAACTCACCCTTGTAAGTGCCAGATCCCAGGGGTCAGGATGATGCCTGGATCTGGTTTCTGCCTTCATGGGCTTTTGTTCCAACAGAGAAGCCAGATACAGACAACTACACCCAGGCTGTGAGAGGCAGGCAGAGGGTCTATGGTTGTAGGTCCATAAGTCAGAATGTTTATTGAACACCTACTATGTGCTGGACTGTATAGATAAGATGACGAACAAGGCCAGTGTGGATCTCGGCCTTTGTGGAACTGATTTATGGGGCCCACAACCCAGGACTTGAGGAGCGGGAATCCTCAAGGCATCTCCAAGATGTGGGACCTGCTACTGAAGCTTTGTCTCATTTAACCCACGTAAGAGCCCTTTCCACTGAGTAGTCCCATTTTACAGAATTGGAAACTGAGGCTCAGAGAGAGTTAAGAACTTGTCCAAGGTCAGATAACGTATAAATGGTGGAAAGAGGGCTTGAACTTGTATCTATCTGACTCTAAAGTCCCTCATTTTTGTGCTACTTCTTATCTGACTCTGTGTAGCCCTGGCACATGATAGCCCCTCAGTAAGGCCCTGATAAATGAGTCAGTGAATGAATTTTCAGAGCCAGATGTTTGCTTTTTAAAAAATAGCTTTATTTATCCATTTATTTTTGGCTGTGCTGGGCCTTCATTGCTGTGTGGGCTTTTCTCTGGCTGCGGAGAGTGGAGGCTCCTCTCACTGTGGTGTGCAGGCTTCTTATTGGGGTGGTTTCTCTGCTTGTGGAGCACAGACTCTAGGGTGCACAGGCTCAGTAGTTGTGGCTCCAGGCTTAGTTGCTCCTTGGCCTGTGGGATCTTCCCGGACCAGGGATTGAACCCGTGTCTCCTGCATTGGCAGGCAGATTCTTTACCACTAAGCCATCAGGGAAACCCATAGCCAGATGGTTTAAGAGCTGATTTGAGAATTTTCCCTCAGACTCTCTCCCTCCCTCTCAGGTGGACACCAGCCTCCAGGATGCTTCTCCCCGCATTGGGGATAGAATGGGGTGTGGAATAGAGCAGATGGCAAAATATGCCATCAAGTCCTCCCATCCCTGAATTGGCCTCCTAGTGACTTCAGCTCTTCCCATCGAGCAGGGGAGGAGGGATCTATTTCCCTGCCCCTTGAATCTGGGCCGCCTTACGACTTGCCTTGGCCAATGAATGGAATGTAGTAGAAATGATGTTCTGCAGATTCCCAGGTTAGGTCTTAAGAGACCTTGCAGCTTGCATGCTTCTCTCCTGGAACGTGGTCCTGACATCACAGTTGAAGGAAGCCAGCCCAGCCCACGGGAGGATGAGAGAAGGTCTGGTGAACAGCCAGGATCAACCGCCCAGCATGTATCAGTACATGAGGCCATCTTGGACCTTCAGCCAGATGGCCCTCCAGTGAAACACGGCTACAGGAGTGAGCCCAGAAGAGGAACGGGCTGGGGAATCTCGATTTCTCTGTTAGCTATCTACCGCTGTGTGACAAACTGTTCCCAAACATGGTGGCTTAAAACAGCAACAATTTATTATTTGTCACGATTCTGTGGGTTGGCTGGGCAGTTCTTTTGCTGGGGTCACTCACATAGCAACAGTCAGCTGGCAGGTCAGCAAGGACAGCTGTGGCCTTTCATCTTGGGTTTCTTCACAGTGCAGTGGTCCCAGGGTTCCAAGAAGACAAGCCCTGGCACATAAGGGTTTATCAAGTCTCTCTGCTCCTGTCACACTTGCTGATGTCCCATTGGCCAAAGCAAGTCCCACAGCCGAGGCCCGAGTCAGCGTGGGAGGGGCTGACCCAAGGCGTGGATCCCAGTAGGCGTGGTTCATCGGGAGCTATCACCATAGCAACCTGTCATTGGGTGTGGCCCCGGGGGCAGGGTCCAGAGGCAGCATGGCTTCAGGGTACCCACCTACTTGTTGTCCAGTGAGAGCACCTGCTCACACACTCAGCACAGCTTCATGACCCGTTTCTAGGGATGAAGACTTAAGTGTCCCCAGCTCCTCTGGAGTCAGAAGTGACAGGGACAGCAAGGAGGCCAGTCACATAAGCCTGGCACCTCACCCACAGGCATAGATCTCAGACCCCTGCTCCCAGCCCCACTCAGAGCCGGTCACTGAGCTTTTGGTCCACAAGCTTGTCCAGGCACAGTGGCCCCATCACCAGACTCCACATCAGTGAGACCCTAGATGTAAATGACAAAGCTCAGCCCATAGACTTCCTTGGTGGCTCAGACAGCAAAGCATCTGCCTACAATGCGGGAGACTTGGGTTCAATCCCTGGGTTGGGAAGATCTGCTGGAGAAGAAGATGGCAACCCACTCCAGTAGTCTTGCCTGGAAAATCCCATGGATGGAGGAGCCTGGTGGGCTACAGTCCATGGGGTCAAAAAGAGTCGGACACGACTGAGCGGCTTCACTTTCACTTTTTCTTTAGCCCACCGTAAGTGCTCTCCTGCCCCCCCACCCCGCCTCTCTGCCTGGCTCACGCAGGGAGCCCCCCACCACGTCTCTGGCCCGTGATCACTCCCCTGTCAGTCCATCTGTCTGCCCTCTCCTTTCCTCCCTCTCACCTTCTTTCTCCACCCCTCACTGTCCGTCTGTCTCTCTGGGTCCCCGAGGTCTGTTCATGCTGCCCTTGCTGTTCTTGGCCTTGGCTTTCTTCTTTCTTTCTGTTTCTCTCCAGGCCTCTGTCTCTCCGTGGGTCTCCCTTTCCCTCTCCTCCCCTCTTTTCCCTTTTGTGCCTACAAGTACGTGGCGCGCTCAGTCTCTTTCCGCTCTGACCTCTCAGATTCCTCTCTGTCTGTCTCTCTCTCCTTCCCTCTCTGCCACCTTCATCCTCCTCCCTCTCTTCTCTCTTCCCTTCCTGCTCTTTCCCTCCTTCAGCCCCTCAGGGTAGAGGATACACAAGTCCACCTTCCCAGGATGGCCCCTGCCGTCCCGGACTGCAGACAGGCCTTGAGTCCTGCCCTAATCCCCAGAAGGGATTCCTCTGACAGTACCAGTGTTGAGGTCCAGCACCAGGGAGATGGAGCAAGGAGCCCACCACGTGATTGGAAGCATGGCTTGCCTGATTAGGATGGAGATGAGCAAGGGCTCTCTCAGGAGCTGAGACAGAACCACATAAACAGCATCAGTCTATCAAAGGCCTGGGCTCTCCCCTTGTACCTGAGGGTGGGTGGGGCAGGGGATACCAGGCTGGCTGGGCAGGGGCCCTCCATCCTTACTGAAGTCCAGCAGAGCCATCCACAGCATGGGCTGAGGCCCCAGAGAGCCTGCTGGAATCCTGACTGTGCTTTCTACATGTGCGACCTTGTGCCGGTACTTAACCTGTCTGTGCCTCCATGTCCTCATCTGTAAACTGGGTATAATCACAGCACCATCCTCATAGGGCTGTTAAGAAATTTAAATGAGGCAGTTCACTTTAAGGTGCTTAGAACCATGGCAAGCACGGGGTAAATGCACATCCATGTCAGTTATTGCTGTAGCTGTCACATGCAGTTCTCATGAGGTGAAACTGCACCAGTGATTCTCAACCAATTTTGCCCCCCAGGGACAATTTGCCAATGTCTGGAACTATAGTTGGGATGGGGAGGGTGCTGCTACCAGCATCTCGTGGGTGGAATCATCCTGCCTGAGATGTCCACGGTGCCAGCTTGGGAGATCCTGCTCTGTGGAGAAGTATGTGATGGTCCCATTTTATAAATGAAGAAACTGAGGTCCAGAGAGGTGAGGGGGTTTGCTCAAGATCACCTGGTCAACAAATGGCAGATCTGGGATTTATCCCAAGTTCATCTGCTTCCAAGTCTCCCCTGCCCTTGGAAAGATCCGTCCAGGCCAAGGAGGAGTCAGGAGGGAGCTTATTGAAGAGTCTTGAAGGCTGCTGATAGAGGGTCTCTATGACCCCTGATTAGACAGACTCCACTTTCCGTATCTCCATGGGATCCCACAAAAGCAGGCACACCCCCTAGATGCACCACTCCTGGCTCCCCCAGTTACACACACACACACACACACACACACACACACACACACACACACTATAGCCTCTGCTCCCGTTCCATTGCCTTTATCGGAATCTAGGGGCTGTCTGGGGACATCAGGAGTGAGAGATTGCGTTTTATGGGGCACATCGTGGGGCTGCTGGTGCGTGACTCCACCCGGTGCTCAGGCCCTGGGCACCGCCTGCCGCCACCTGGTGCTCACAGGTTGAAGTGGGTCAGGGGTGGGGGGACTCTGACTGGCTCATCAACTCCCTCCTCCCTCCTGATCTCCCACCGTATAAGCGTGTGTGCAGAGAGACCAGAAGTCCAGCCTTCCCCTGCTCAGAATCCATCTCGCAGGCACCCGTTCTGCTGCCCCTTTGCCTGCTTCCATTAACAGTTTGAAGGATTGTCTAATCAGCAATTAGCTGATGCCTGGACAGAGAATCTAGGGCCGGGCCCCAAAGGAAGGGGCTAGGGCCCCCAGCGGCTGGAGGATGACTTAATCCTGGAGGGTGTATGTGTGTGTGTGAGAATAAGTGTGTCCTAGTAGCTACGTGTGTGCCTGTGCGTGTGACCTCATAGGTGTTACCTTGTATTAATTATTATATTAATGTATTAATAATACATCTAAGTGTGTGAGACATATCAGTGTTTATGTGTGGGTGAGTGTGACTCCATCGTGAGTGTGTTTGAGGGTGGCTGTGAGGCCAGTTCACTCAGTTAAACATTCACCAAACCGCCATGCTGGGCCTGGCTCTGGGCTGAGTGACACCAACCCAGAGATGAATCAGACACAGGCCAGGCTCACCCAGAAAATGTCAGGATTCCCCCTCATATGGGGAAACTGAGACCCCGAAAGTGGGATCGGAGGCTCAAGGGGGGTCACACAGTGCCTGATTCTAGGCCCTACGCCTCTTTTTAGTTAAATTGTCCATATTCTATTGCTTTTGTGTTGCGTGTGACTGTGCGGGTATACATGTATGTGTGTGACTGTGTGAACGTGTGTTAATACGTCTGTATATAATGTGTGTGTTTATGTGTACAAGTGGGTGAGAGGGTGTGTGTTTTAAAGTATATGTGCCTGAATCTGGGCTTCCCCAGTGGCCCAGCGGTAAAGAATCCGCCTACAATGCAGAAGACACAGGTTCGATCCCTGGTCTAGGAAGATCCCCTGGAGAAGGAAATGGCAACCCACTCCAATATTCTTGCCTGGAAAATCTCATGGACAGAAGAGCCTAGTGGGCTACAGTCCAGGGATCACAAAGAGTTAGACACGAACTGAGCGACTGAACACACGTGAATCTGATGTGTGTGTGAGGGTGTGTGTGTGGAGCACTGAGTGTGAGTTATCTGTGCGCCTATCTGTATAAGCATGTGTGTGTGCATGTGCGTGCGTGCGTGCGTGCGTGCGTGTGTGTGCGTGCGTGTGTGTGTGTGTGTGTGTATGCTGAGCCCCACACCTGCACGGTGGTTGTATCCGTGTCTTCTGCATCAGTGACTCCCCTCCTGGACTTGAATGAGCTTGGCCTCTGCCTGGGGAGGGGTCTCCATATTGGTTGGCAGTTGGCAAGGGCCATCCTTGGCCTCAACCCCCCCACCCACAGGTGTGATCCGGACGGCCGTGCCCGACCTTGACCGCGAGAGCCAGGAGCGCTACGAGGTGGTGATCCAGGCCACAGACATGGCGGGCCAGCTGGGCGGCCTCTCCGGCTCCACGACAGTCACCATCGTGGTCACTGACGTCAACGACAACCCGCCCCGCTTCCCGCAGAGTGAGTGAGGCCTTCCTGGAGGGAGGAGCAGATCTGTGTGTCTGTCTGGTCATCCTTGCCAGCCACCCTCTGATCCCAAGCTGCCCTGCAGCCTTCTCGCCATAGAGGGACTCCCCGATCTGTCCATCTGTCTATCCATCCAAGTCACCCACTAACCCCCTCCCGCTTCCAATCTTGCTTTTTGCAGGAGACAGCCCCAAAGTTGTCTGATTTTCTATACATCCATGTAACACACTTACCACCCCTCCCTGCACCTTGCTTCCAGCCAAGAGTGAGCCCCTGTCTGTCTACCCACTCCAGCTGGTCCTTGCACACACCCCTGTCATGCTTATTATGTGTGATCTGCTACTGACCTGAGCTTGCAAAGGGACGCTGGGGGTGGAGGGACAGACACAGAGGTGTCTTAGATATACAGACAGAGGCTGCAGCCATCCCCAGGGGCACCTATCATTGTGCATAGAAATGCTAGGGTCTGGAGAGTCAGGTCTTTCCCTTCTCTGAGCCTGGAGGACTCTGTGCTTCTGAACTGGGGGAGAGTGCTTTCCACTCTCTGCCTCCCCAGGCACAACAGAGTGGGGGTGACTTCTCTGGTCCAGTCCCCCACCTCCCATCTGCCCAGCCAGCCCCTCCGTCCCAGGTTCAGACGAGAAAGCTGTGCCCAGGAAGCCGCTGAAGCTGGCAGAGACTAAATGCCGTGGGAAGCCGGGCTGATTCCTATCGGGCGAGTCATTACTTGAGGTCTACTGCTCTCACATTAGGCCCTGCCACAGGGGACTGACCCCCGAGAGATAAGGGAATCCAATCCCTTAGCTGAGAGCACAGCGCAGCCTAAGCGCCTCAGTCCAGACACCGCGCGGGGTGGGCAGAGCCGGCCAGCCAGCTCCCTGTCTTTGCTGTTGCCCAGGGAACCCAGTCCAGCAGCCACCCTCAGCCACTCCTCCAGCCCAGCCCCACTCACTTGATGGGGAAGCTTCAAAGCCCCTGTGAAGGGGCGGGGGCCACTCAGTTTTCTGTGTACCAGGCTGTGTGCCAGCCCTGAGCTGGAAGAGGTGGGGCAGACAGAGGGTCCAGGGCCCCTGGAAGACTCTTGTTTATTCATTCATGTATTCTTTCTCTTTTTTTTTAACCTTTTCATTTTATATCAGATTATAGCCAATTAACAATGTTGTGATAGTTTCAGGCAGACAGCAAAGGGACTCAGCCATACATATACATATATCCATCCTCCCCGCAACTCCCCTCCCATCCAGGCTGCCACATAACATTGAGCAGAGTTCCCTGTGCTGTCCAGTAGGACCCTGTTGGTGATCCATTTAAAATATATAGCTGTGTTGTTCATATGTTCCTTCTTTATTTCCTTATTGGGAAATACAGCACACAGACAGAAATGCATGAAATATAAATGTCCAGTTCAACACATAATTACAAAACAATCATTCTTGTAACCACCAACCAGGACCCAGAAGCTACCACAAGTCCCTTCTTGATCATAACTTCTCCCCACATCTCTTCCTCCAGAGTTAAGTACCACCCACTTTCATGATTATCATCTCTTTGTTTTTCTTTTTCTTTTTTATCGAAGTATAGTTGATGGATAATAGGGGTTTCCCTGGTGACTCAGACGGTAAAGAATCTGCCTGCAATGCAGGAGACCCGGATTCAGTCCCTGGGTGGGGAAGATCCCCTGGAGAAGGGAATGGCAACCCACTCCAGTATCCTTGCCTGGAGAATTCCATGGACAAAGGAGCCTGGTGGGCTACCGTGCATGGGATCACAAAGAGTTGGACTCGGCTGAGCGACTAACACTTTCACTTTCTTTGATGTATAATATTATGTAAATATTATGTAAATTATAGGTGTACAATACAGTGATTTATAATTTTTAAAGGTTTACTCCATTTATAGTTATAACTAATTATAAATTAGTTGCTGTATTCCCCATGTTGCACAATATATTCTTGTAGTTTATTTTAAACTTAATACTTTGTACCTCTCAATCTCCTCCTCCTATATTGCCCCTGCCCGCTTCCCTCTTCCTGCTGACAACTATTAATTTGTTCTTTATATCTGTGAATCTGTCTCTTTTTTATATATTCTTTAGATTATATATATAAGTGATATCACACAGTATTTGCTTTCTTTGTCTGACTTATTTCACTTAGCATAATGCCCTCCAAGTCCATCCATCCTGCTGCAAGTGGTAAAATTTCACTTTTTTATGGCTAAGTAGTATTTCATTATATATCAGTTCAGTTCAATTCAGTTCAGTCGCTCAGTCGTGTCCGACTCTTTGCGACCCCATGGACTGCAGCACGCCAGGCCTCCCTGTCCATCACCAACTCCCGGAGTCCACCCAACCCCATGTCCATTGAGTCGGTGATATCATCCAACCATCTCATCCTCTGTCGTCCCCTTCTCCTCCTGCCCTCAATCTTTCCCAGCATCAGGGTCTTTTCAAATGAGTCAGCTCTTCGCATCAAGTGGCCAAAGTATTGGAGTTTCAGCTTCAACATCAGTCCTTCCAATGAATATTCAGGACTGATTTCCTTTACGATGGACTGGTTGGATCTCCTTGCAGTCCAAGGGACTCTCAAGAGTCTTCTCCAACACCACAGTTCAAAAGCATCAATTCTTCCGTGCTCAACTTTCTTTATAGCCCAACTCTCACATCCATACATGACCACTGGAAAAACCATAGCCTTGCCTAGACAGACCTTTGTTGACAAAGTAATGTCTCTGCTTTTCAATATGCTGTCTAGGTTGGTCACAACTTTCCTTCCAAGGAGCAAGCATCTTTTAATTTCATGGCTGCAATCACCATCTGCAGTGATTTTGGAGCCCAGAAAAATAAAGTCAGCCACTGTTTCCACTGTTTCTCCATCTATCTGCCATGAAGTGATGGGACCGGATGTCATGATCTTAGTTTTCTGAATGTTGAGCTTTAAGCCAACTTTTTCACTCTCCTCTTTCACTTTCATCAAGAGGCTCTTTAGTTCTTCTTCACTTTCTGCCATAAGGGTGGTGTCATCTGCATATCTGAGGTTATTAATATTTCTCCTGGCAGTCTTGATTCCAGCTTGTGCTTCCTCCAGCCCAGCATTTCTCATGATGTACTCTGCATATAAGTTAAATAAGCAGGGTGACAATATACAGCCTTGACATACTCCTTTTCCTGTTTGGAACCAGTCTGTTGCTCCACGTCCAGTTCTAATGGTTGCTTCTTGATCTGCATACAGGTTTCTCAAGAGGCAGGTCAGGTGGTCCTCTATTCCCATCTCTGTAAGAATTATCCACAGTTTATTGTGATCCACACAGTCAAAGGCTTTGGCATAGTCAATAAAGCAGAAATAGATGTTTTTTCTGGAACTCTCTTGCTTTTTCGATGATCCATCATATATACCACATCTTCTTTATCCAGTCCTTTAGGGTTGATTTACCCATGTAGGCATCACCTAACATTATAGTTTAATTTTATAAGTTTTTTAACCTTATCTAAATGGAAACTCACAATACAAATGATTCATCTTGCTTTTTTATCTCCCCAAATTATGTTTGTGAAATCACATGTTATTGCTTCTAGCTATAATTTATTCATTTTCAGTGCTGTATAGTATTCAACGATTTATCTATTCTCCTGCCAATGGACATTTGGATTGTTTCCAGTCTGAGGTTATTATGGAGGACACCACTTTGAACATGGTTGTATGTGTCCTACTGCTGTTTTGCATGCAATTTCATTAGTCTACAGAGGAGCAGAATAAACTCTTCTTCAACTTTACTAAATAAAGACAAATTGTTTACCCCCATGAAGAAATGCATGTGTCCATCATACCACATCCTCACTGACACTTGGTGTTGTCAGATTTCTTTCATTTGTGTTAATCTAGTGAGTGTATACTAGTAACTCATGCTGCTTTTCATTCATTCACTCACTAGTCACTCAAACATTTCATTTACGTGACGGCCTGGTATTCTGCCAGGCACCATGAATGCCTGATGAATAAGAGATGTGGTCCCTGCCCTGCAGGAGCTCACAGCCCGGAGGGAGGGAGGAAAAGAGAGAGGGAGGAAGAATAAACAGGAAATAATAGGGAAATGCAGTAATCCTTACAACAGGATAAGTTTGGGGGCCCTGGACACACAGGACCAGAGCCTGGAGGTCTGGGAACCTTCCCCGTTACAGGAGGTAATAGTCAGTGAGACTAAAAAGGAGGGCAAACGGGGAGGCGAAGGCAGAGAGGAGAATAAAGAGAGGCAATGTCTAGAGGTGGGACAGAGCAAGCCATCCTGAAGGAATTACAAGAACTTTAGCCAGGTTGAGGCTCACGTTGAGGTGGGGAGTTGGATGCATGAGACTGCAGAAGTCAGCAGGGGCCAAGCGGTTTGTACAACTTCATCCCAAGTGCAGCGGGGAGCTATGGCAAAGAGTGGGGGCGGCATGGTCAGCTTGTGCTAAGAGTCCCCCTGGGACTCTTATGTGAGAGTCAGTCAGAGACAGCCACGCCACACAAGGATATCCAGACCAGTGGGGGCTCCAAGAGACACATCCCCAAAGCCACAGCCCCTGCTTCCCCTGGGCAGGCCCATCACGTAGCAAATCACCCTCACCTTCATCTCCACTCTGGGAGGAGAGCAGGGAGCCATTTGTGTTCTACTTGACCCTCATTCCTTCTGGTTTCCCCTCTGCTTCCCCACTCTGGTAACAGTGGCCATCTTGCCACTCTTCAAACATGCCAGGCATTGCACCCACCTCAGGGCCTTTGCACCTGCTGTTCCATCTGTCTTTCCCAAATATCTGCTTGACTCATTGCCTCACCTCCCTCAGACTTTTGCAGAAATGTTGTCTTTTCCTCGATTACCCCATTTACAGCTTTTTGGCTGCATCCTGCAGCGTGTGGAATCTTAGTTTTCCAACCAGGGATTGAACCCTCTCCCCCTGCATTGGAAGCACAGAGTCTCAACCGCTGGACCGCCAGGAAAGTCCCAGTTACCCTATTTAAAACTCCACACACACTTTCATCATCACTCCCCATTTCCCTTCCCAGTTTTATTTTTCTCCCAAGTACCATTTGACATCCTGTTTTACTGATGTGATTGTTTAGTGTCTTTCTCCTTCCGTTAGGAGGAAAGCACTGTGAGCCCTGGGATTTGGGTCTGTTTTGCTTGTTGCTGGAACCCCAGTATGTAGAGCTGCATCTGGGACATCACAGATGCTCAATAAATATGCGGAAATGAAGGAACCAATATCATTAACATCCACAGCAACAAAAAAATCAGTGTGCAGCCCTACTATTTGAAAGCAATGTGTCCCGTTTATTGGGGAGGTAACAGATACTAGTGTCTATGCTAAGTAATTGACATGCATCATCATCTCAGTTAATTGGGAAATGACAGTGCTATTAGGAAGGCACTATTATTATTCCCATTTTACAGGTGAGGAAAACCAGAGCTCAGAATTACACAGCCAGGACTGACTCCAGAGCCGTAGCCTTGATCACTGTGCTTCTCTGTCCCCTTACTGGGCAGATGAGGACACTTGAGTCCCAAAGAACTGCAGGCACTTTCTCAAATCAATCAGGGGATAAAGCCAAGGTCAGAATTAGAACCCTCCTCTTTGCACTGCATCCCGCATTTCTGCAGAGGAAGCGCCTCTCCCAGCACCAGTCCTGGCTAAGCAGGGAGCTCCAAGGAGCCCATCTGAGACCCCCACCTCTCCCCTAGCGCTGGTGGAAGCTGGGGGAGGGGCTGCCTTACCATCCCTGCTCACAGCTGTATCCCCTACAGAGATGTACCAGTTCAGCATTCAGGAGTCAGCCCCCATTGGCACAGCTGTGGGACGCGTGAAGGCCGAGGACTCAGACGTGGGCGAAAACACAGACATGACTTACCACCTCAGGGAGGAGAGCGGCAGCGGCGGGCACGTGTTCAAGGTCATCACCGACAGCGACACGCAGGAGGCCATCATCGTAGTGCAGAAGGTGCGGCCGCCCGGGGAGCGATGGGGGAGGCAGGCCCCAGGGCAGCAGGGTCGGGAAGGGGGTCACTGAGCAGCCAAATACCCCATCCCACTTCACTCCAGGGATGAAGTCTCTCTAGAGACGCTGGACCAACCTGGGAAAATGCTGATGCTGTCCTTCCCGTTTTACAAATGAGAACATGAGGCACAGAGAGGTAAAGTGACTTGTCCAAGGTTGTACAGCTAGTTGTCAAGAGCCAGGAGTCAATCCAGATTTGAATCTGTGCTCTTACATGCTATGCTGTGCTACTTCAAGTTCACACCAGGCCCTTTACACTCACTGTTTCCTTTCATCTTCATGTTACCCTCGGAAGGAAAACATATTATGACCATTTTTACAAGTAAGAAAACAGAGATTTAGAAAGGTAAAAGGGCTTGCCCAAGATTATACCTATTAGGGATGGAGTAGGATTTGAACCCAGGTCTGGTGACCTCAAAGCTCTTTCCTTCCTGAGTATAACAGCCTCCTTACTGACCAGCCCAGGAAAGAAACTCAAACAGCAAACTCAGCACCCCCTAGGGAAAGGAGACAGAGGTCAGATAAAAAAGCAAAAATCATCTTCCAGGGCTTGGTCACAGGCTTGGCAACTCAGGGCTGCACAGGCCTTTGATGCTGTCCATTTCAACCCTGCTGTTCCACGGGAGGTCTGAGTCCCCTGCCCTGGCCTACAAACAGTCATGAGCCTTTGTATACTCCCAGGGGTGGAATGCTCACTCCCTACCAGAGTCCTGCTCTTCCTTCTCCCATTCAGCCACAGTCTATCTTGCTCCTTGTCAGCCCAGGCTTTGCCTCCTGGGACTCACAGAAATATCTGCCCCGACAGCCCTTCATTCATTCAATAATCAAGCTCTCCCTGGCTGTGAGGGTTTGAGGATAGAGAAAACTCTGTTTCTTCAACTAGGATAAGAATATGAGGCTAATACTTAAAATGAAGTGTTAATAGTGTGCCAGCCTCCTTTCCAATGCTTTCCATGTATTAACTCATTTAGTCTCTACAACAACCCTCTCAGTACTATTATTGCCCATTTCATAGGCGAGAATCTGAGACCCTGAGTTCAGTCCTTTGCAACCAAGGCCAAGCATCTTACAGAGAAGTTGTAGGGACAAGGCCCCAGGGAGTCTGTCTCCAGAATCCACCCTTTTAAACATTACGTGGCTTTCGGTCTTTTGACCTCCGCTTGTCTTCACTATAAGATGAGCCCATTTCACAGATGGGGAACTGGAGGCCTGGGGAGGCCCAGCATCACAGAGCAGTAGAATCAGGCCCTAAGCCCAGCCCGGGGACCCCAGAACAGCATTTGCTCTCACCCCCAGTGATGCCCCTGTAGTAACTCCCCCATCCTTCCTGCCTCTTGCCCCCTCACCAACACCCCCCATCCCCCCTGCTCCAGCAGTGGCGCCTGAGGTGTCTCTGTGGAGTCAGTGCTGGCTCAGGGAGCAGAGCCCCCGCCTGATTGATGACCTGGCTCCAGAGCCCATCACTCACTCCCATCACTCATTAGGCCAGGTCTGCGCCTGCCTCCCTGCATCCTAATTTCCCAGGCAACAGGATGGAGGGAGGAGGTAGCCCTTCTTTTCTTCTTTTTTTTTTTTTCTGTTGGAGAAGGGGGTGTGGGGAGGGGAGGTTCTGAGAAGAAAGGAGGGTCCATAGACAGAGGGCAGTTCTCCAGGAAGGCAGCCCTTGCTGCCCAGATGGCTCCCCCAGTGTGTAACAGTGGTGCCCATGGTTCTACCACTGCCCTTTCTCTTTGCTCTAAAGGCATTGTCCTTAGGAGGCCAGAGCCCACGCAGCCATGCAGCTTGTCCATCAGAGGGTCACCCACCAGCACTCCCTGATGAGGACCAGGGCTCAGCGTGGCTTTAGCCAGGTCTCTGAGGAAAGTTCTAAGGCTGCCCAGCTTACCAGGCTCAACTCACATTAGCAGTTGCCACCAATAATACACCAGGAAGGTCTCATCTCACCCTCCCGCTGGAGGCCCAGAGAGGCCGAATAGATTGCCCGCGGACACACAGCCGGGCAGCCGCAGATCCAGCGCCTTTCCTGCCGTGGGGTTAAGGGCTGGGACTTGACAGCCTCACTGCTGGGGATGTGAATCCCGCTTCTGCCAGGGACTAACTGCTAAGCGACCTAGGGCAAGTTACAGAGCCTTCTGGGCCTCGATGTTCTCACGTGTCAAATAGGATGATAATAATAATACAAGCCTCTTTGGGATGCTGTAAAATTAGATGAGTCGCTACATTTAGAACACTGGCACACAGCGCTTTGTAAATTAATAAATTAATGCCAGTCTACTGTGCCGGGTAGCCGGAAGTCTGGGCGTCAGTATGTGACCCTGTGTCCCTGGGCAAGACTGTTCCCAGCAGGGTTTGACTTTCTCTACCTATAACCCGACAGTCAGCGATGCCATTGAATCAGTGATGCCTCAGCCAACTGTGACCTTAAACCAGCCCCGCCCTCTCAGGGTCAGCTCCGCCCCCTCGGGGCCAGGCCAGCCCCCCAGACTTGGGCTCTGCCCACCTGGAGGTGTGGAGCAGACCCCAGCCCACTCACCGGCTCTCTGCTCCCTTCCGCCCATCCCCCCAGCGCCTGGACTTCGAGTCCCAGCCGGTGCACACCGTGGTCCTGGAGGCCCTCAACAAGTTCGTGGATCCCCGCTTCGCTGACCTGGGCACGTTCCGCGACCAGGCGATCGTGCGCGTGGCCGTGATCGACGTGGACGAGCCCCCCGAGTTCCGGCCGCCCTCCGGCCTCCTGGAGGTACAGGAGGACGCGCAGGTGGGCTCCCTGGTCGGCGTGGTGACGGCGCGGGACCCCGACGCCGCCAACCGGCCCGTCCGGTGAGACCCCCGCCCGGGGCCGACGCCTGCTGCCTGCTACCCTGCCAGCGCCTGCGGACAGACGGCGGGCAGAGGGGGTGGGGACGGGACAGGGAGGGGTGAGGGGCGGTGATGGTGAGGGAGGAGGGGAGAGAGCGATGGACACGGGCCGCCGGGAGCCAAAGAGACAAAGGAATCAGATTCGAGAACAGTGGCAGAGAGACAGGGAACTCAGGATAACGAGAGAGAACCAGGTGTGACACACGCAGCAGTGACTTGGGCTCAGCCTCGGTCCTCCACCAAAAGGGGGAAAAAAAAAAGATAATTTCATCCTTCCAGCTTTTCAGGTCAAAAATATTGCAAACATCCTCGACTTATGTTTTTCTCTCACACCTCCCTCCAATCCATCAGCAAAGCCTGTCATCTCTGCTTTAAAAACATCTCCAGAATCTGACCACTTCTCACCTCCTCCGCAGCTGCCGCCCTGGTCCAGGCCACCTGTTTCTCTTGCCTGATTACTGCCTCTGTCTGCTTCTGTCCTCACCCCTCTTCAATCTAGAATGGGCACAGAAGCCAGATTGACTCCCGCCCCACCCTTCTCATGGCCCAAACCGCCCTTCACTGGCCCTCCTCTGCTGAAAGCCCTCCAAAAGCACCTCTGGGCTCAGGATAAAAGCCCAGACCCTATCGGATGTGGCCTCACTATAACCTCTCAGACCCCACCTCCTGCTCACCTCCTCCCTGGTTCACTCTGCTCGGCCACATTGACCTCCTCACAGCTCCAGCGAGACACCCAGCCCGCCTCTACCCCAGGGCCTTTGCACCTACCGATCCCTCTGCCTGGAATGTTCTCTCGCTTAACATCTCCATGGTTGGTCCTCTCACTTTCTCCAAGACTTTCCTCAAAAGTCACCTTCTTAGTGCAACCTTCCCTGACCACCCTTTCTAAAATGTCAACCCCACCCCAACGTGTCCCCACACTTCATATCCATTTTCTTCTGTCCTTCAGCACCATCTAACCTGCTACCCATTTTCCTGATGACTTTGTACCTCTCCCTAAAAGATAAGGTTTAGGAGAGTAGGGATGTGTGTCTAAGTTCACTGCTGTATCCTCAGGGCCTCATGCTGCCTAGTGCTCAGTGGACATTCCCTGACACATGATGAATGAATGAAATGTAAAAACAGAGAAAGACAGAAAAGAGAGAGGCTCCTGGAGAGGTAGTGAGACCAAGAGTGAGAGGAAGTGACCAGAGAAGAAAAGCCAGTGGAAAGAGGGCAGGAGTAACTAAAGGACAGACGAACCGACCTGACACTGTAGGAGTAGGAAGAGGAGACTTGGGGAGAAAGCCAGATGCAGAGACAGAGGCATGGGGGGTGGGGCGCGGGGGGGAAGGGGGGCAGCAGCAGGTGGGCAGAGGGGACAGGATGCTGTGGCACTGTCGGGGTCCCTGGAAGGGTTTGCAATCTGCAGGAGTTGAGGAGTCCCTGACCATGGCCCAGGTTGGAAGGATGTCAGATAGAGAGTGATCCAGAGGAGGAGGTGTCAGGGTCGGGTAAATGGCCACTGTTGACTGAATTTAAGCGTCTGGAGCTTCCTGTTTATTCCCTGAAACCCCTGTACATAGTGAATGATCCCTGAACCAACTGTGTGCCTAGCTCTGTGCCGAGCATTGGAGAAGGTGGGAAAGGGAGTTACTTTAAGGATCTCTGCATTACTCAACTCCATATGGGTAACATTCTCACCATCATCCATGTGAATGGCTTGTCCAGTGCATAGCCTGTGCAACCTTACATGGCAACCAAAGGTGAGGACACAAAGATGCTTAACTACCCATGGGCTCCCAGACTGGAAGCTACCCTCAGGGGTCTAGAAAGGCTTCCTGGAGAAGGCAGAAATTGTATTGAGCTGTGTACCTGAGTCTGGTCAGTGTAGCTATGAGATGAAGGCTATTCTAGGCACAGGCAGAGGAAGGCAAGAAGTGGTAGGTGTGGCTGGAGCTGAGTAGACTGTGATGTCTCCAGGAGGCTGAGGGCAATGAGCCAAGAGAAGTCTGACAGGGCTCAAAGATAGGCTGAGGGGCTCAGACTCAGTCCAGAGGTCCTGAATGGCTCCTAGGCTGCCTCCACCCTTCTCATGGCCAAAACCACCCTCCACTGCCTCTGAACTCCTCCACCACCCTTCCATCCCTGCTGACAATAGATACAGTCTTTAAACATCCCCGTCAGCCTCTGGCTCAGCCCCAGACCTTTCCCAGGAGGGCATTATCACCCTTGTTTGGCAGGAAACTGAGCCCCAGGGAAGGGAGGAGGTTCCCTGGGCTCACAAGAGTTCCCAGGCAGCAGTAGGAGCCTCGTCCTTGCCTCCCAGGTCCAGCGCACCCCTCTGCCTTCTCCCCTCCTCTCCAATATTGCTCTCCCCACTCCCCACTCAGTCCTCCCCCTCCACCCTCTGTTGACTTCCCTTCCCCCCTGCTTTCATCTGCACTGAAAGGGCCAACTTTGAAACCTGCTTCTCACCTCCTTTCATCTCTCTCTGCCGCCCCTTCCCTGGGGCTCCTCAGATGTGGAGGCGGTGAGGAGCTTGAGACAGGTCCAATTTCATACCACAAACATTTACCCAACTCCTCCTCCTCCATGCCCAGCCTGGAGCCAGGCCCAAGATGACTCAGCCAAGGGCAGAGCTGGGAAGGAGCACCCGGTCTGTAAGGGGACAGATGGCTAGAGAAGGGGTCCTCACAGACCACCTGGGCAGCCCAGAGCCTGGCTTATGTTCCAGCTCCCAGAGTTCCAAGGGTCCTGGACTCAGTCAACACCTAAGCATGTGAGCCATGTCACACCCGGCACTGTTCCAGACAATGGGGAAACAGCGGTGATAAGACCCAGTCCCTCCACTCAAGGAGTTTGCCTTCTCCTGGGGGGCAGGGGAGGCAGGGAAACAGCCAATAAGTAGTTGAATGTTCGTTGCCACAAGTCAACAGATGGTTAAAAGGGATCATTGCTGATAAGAGCTATGAAGAAAATAAACAAGGTAATAGGATAAGACCAACTGGTGCCACAGGGGGCTACTCTGGATTAAGTGATCAAGGAGTTGACAAGTGAGTTGACATCAGAATGATCAAGAGAGAGCCAACTAGACAAAGATGTGGCAAAATGCCTTCTGGGTGGAAGGAATGAAAGTGAAGATTGCTCAGTCATGTCCAACTCTTTGCGACCCCACGGACTATACAGTCCATGGAATTCTCCAGGCCAGAGTACTGGAGTGGGTATAGCCTTTCCCTTCTCCAGGGGATCATCCCAACCCAGGGATCAAACCCAGGTCCCCACATTGCAGGCGAATTCTTTCCCAGCTGAGCCACAAGGGAAGCCCAAGGCTACTGGAGTGGGTAGCCTATCCCTCCTCCAGTGGATCTCCCCGACCCAGGAATTGAACCAGGGTCTCCTGCATGGCAGGTGGGTTCTTTACCAGCTGAGCCACCAGGGGTAGAAGGAACAGCAAGTGCAAAGGTCCTGAGGCAGGAACAGGGTTAGTGTGGCCCTGGAAATGGAGTGATATCCCAGGCGGAGCAGGACGGTGGCACCTGGGAAATACAGGGATGTGGATGTACAGGGTGATTTTTCTGAGTCCTGTACTGCAGAGCATGGAAGAGGCCTCACGCTGCAGCGTTTGGCCCTCAGGATGTAGCTTTACTCATTTTACAGATGAAGAGACTGAGGGTCAGAGAGGAGAAGTGACCCTCCCAATGTCACTCAGCCTGAAAGGGGGAAGGAATGGGATTTAACCCATGACTGTCTGATTCTTGAGTCCAGCCTTCTGCCATTTCACCCCTGCTTCTGATTCTCTTAGGGCTCCCCTCATAGCTCAGTTGGTAAAGAATCTGCCTGCAGTGCAGGAGACCCGGGTTCAATCCCTGGGTCAGGAAGACCCCCTGGAGAAGGAAATGGCAACCTACTCCAGGATCCTTGCCTGGAGAATCCCATGGACAGAGGAGCCTGGTGGGCTGCAATCCATGGGGTTGCAAAGAGTCGGGCACAACTGAGCGACTCACACTTCTTCTTTCCGATTCTCTTTGTAGTTTGAACAGCTTCCAACCTTATGCTGTGCCCTCCCCCTGCGTGAGGCACAGAGAGTCAGACGGGGGCGAGGGGAAGGCTGGGGCCCCGTGTGAGTGAATCGAGTGTAAGATCAGTGGGCTGAGCAGGGGCTTAAGGGCTCAGGAGCTCCAAGGAGGGTCGGATTCTCTGGGCACCAAGAGGGGATGGAGCAAGGATAAAGAGGATGGGGTTGGAATGGGAGGGCAGCGTCCGGGGTGCAGTGGCTGTGAGGACCTGGTGGCAGGAACAGAATCATGGAGCCGGGAGGTCAAGTTCAGGAGCAGTGAGGTCAGCTGAATGAGCTTACGGGAGGGGTGTTGGGGCCAGAGAGGAGGTCGGGGAGGGGGCACTTGGGGACAAGCTGAGAAGGACCTTGAATGTCAGGTGAAGGAGTGGGACTTGATCCTTAGGCAGTGCGAAGTCTTGGAAGGCTTTGAAGAGAAAGAGGAGAGGGCTCAGATGGGCCCATCTCTGGATCAGGCAGCCTTGCAGACAGACTGGCTGTTTATCAGCCCATCCCCAGCCCTACCAGCCCCAGCCCCCTCGTGAGTCTCCCGTGAGTGTCAAAAACAGGAAAGTCCACGCTGGACCAGAGAGAGAGCAAATACTTCATTTCCTCCCAGCATTCCACAATGGGGTGCAACAGAAAGCACATGGGTTTTAGAGTCAGAGAAAAACCTGGAATGAATCCTAGCTCAGTCACAGAATTATGGGAAAATCACTGCATCTACTCCAACCCTCAGTTTTCCTATCTCTAAAATGGGTGTCATGGTAGTTCCTGCCTCATTCATTTATTCAAGAAAAACAAAAAGTACTAAATGTCTACTATGGACCAGGTTCTGTGATCAGTGGTCCCAGGGTTGGAGGAAGGATTAAGTGTTTGGCACATAGTAGGTCCTCAGGAAACAGACCTTACCATTTTTCTCGGTGGTCTGGACACCCGGTACTCCCCTTCATTCTGCAACCAGTACTAACCCCATACAGATTTCTAGGCATTGTGTGTGGGCTTTGAGGGTGTGCTTTAAAAGGGGTGGGGGAGGGGAAAGAGTCAAAGGCAGGATGGAGTGAGCAAAGAGGAATCCCCAGGTCAGGGGAGCAGCCCCTTTTGCATGTGAAGAGTTTCCCCCACTAGGAGCTCAGGCGGGGGCTGCATCAGGCAGCCTCCTGTGTGTGCACGTGTGTGTACACAAGCCCGGATACGGGAGCACCGGGCAGCCTGGACACGCATGAGTCTGCACACTTTCATATTTATCATGCCTGCGTGAGCTATATATGCTCCTATTGAAGTGATGAAAACCCACATGCGCACTCAAGCCAGGAAGACATACCTTTGCCACTTCTCTCACCCTGACCTTGACCTGTGCTCTTCCCAGGGTGTGTACCCGGATGGCCCTGAGGCGGCTCCTCTTAGACGTGGGACTCTGCACAGACACACATGGCTTGGGAATCTGGCTTTGCCACCCATCAGCCCTTCTGCCCCAGGGCAAGGGGCCTGGCTTCTCTGAGCCTCAGTTTCCCCATGTGTAAAATGGCAGCGGCAGTGGTGACAGTCATCTGCAAGGCTGGGAGGGGCTCCTGCATGTGCAGGCCTTACACAGGCCTGGCACAGAGTCTTGCTGAGCAAATAAAAATGAGAGCTAATCCATACGTCATGTGGCAGGGGCC
Organism: Giraffa tippelskirchi; assembly: GCF_054371585.1. Lineage (NCBI taxonomy): Eukaryota > Metazoa > Chordata > Mammalia > Artiodactyla > Giraffidae > Giraffa > Giraffa tippelskirchi. The sequence continues at coordinate 116,073,846 of NC_137287.1, read as the reverse complement.
CAGCGCTGTTAAAAGTGTTTTATTGGTGTTTTATTGGTAGTACTTGTCTAATCCTCACAACCACTCTGTGAGGCAGGTGTTATTATTAGCACCATTTTTAAGAGGGAACCAAAGACCAGAGAACTTAAGTGACTGACTCAAGGTCACATAGCTAGGTTTCAAACCTCGGCCGATGGCCGCCGGATCCCACTCCTGACCACCATTCCCAGGCTTTCTTTGCACTTGTGCACACACCACACACACTAGGGGACACAAACCTACACTCTTTCACTGCACTCTTCCACTCACACCTGCTCCTGTTCCCCTTCCTGCCCTCCAGGTCCTGGCTGACCAAATGAGAAGTGAGATTTGAGCAGAACCTTCTAGACCACAGATGCCTCCTGTCCTTCTCAGACCCTGGCAATGCTCCCACGTCCATGCATGGTACCTCCCACCCCCAGGCCTGCAGACCACACACTGGGCTGGGGGGGCTCCTGTGTCCCCCTTACCAGACATTTCTGAATCGTCATTCAAATAACAATAGTGCTCACTCATAGAGTCATTTTCCTGGAACCCGACTAGGCACCTGTCCCCCAGCTAGGCATGTAATCCTCCCAACCACTTGTAAGATAGGAGTAAAATCACTTTTCCATTTTCCTCAAAATTAAGGCTCAAAGATGAAGTGGCCTGCCTGGGGTCATTGTGGATCCTGCCCCAAGTCTGAGCGCCTACCTCTTATACCTTCCAGCCGTAACACGGCATCACCCACACGCACTGACCGCCTGCAACACAGACCAGACGCATAACTCGAGCGCCGCCAAGTGAGGGCTTCAAGCCCCCCCTCCCCGCTGCCCCCCACACCTGCCCGGCCAGGCTCCCTGCCACATGCCGTGCCCTCCACCCATCCCTCTCTCCCGCTCACTGGCTCCCTGAGCTGGAACAAAGCCACACGGAGCTGCAGCCCCAAGTCTTTAGCTGGTTAATGGCGGCTCCCCACGCCCCCCTCTCCCTTCCCATGGCCTTGGGAACAGCTGCCTCCACTTAGAATCCATCCCCCTCTTCCCCTCCAGGAGGAAACAAAAGCATAACTGGGAGGAGAGAGAAGAGAGGACAGAGGTCTGAGCAGAGAGAGGAGGAGAAAGAAGAAGGCAGTGGGCATCCTCCCATTAGCCCTGCCTCACGCCCAGCCCCGACCAGGCGATCAGGGGTCCCTGGCTGTCTCTTGGGCTCACTTCTACCTGTAAAATCAAGAGGTCTCCATGGTTCCTTCCAGCTGAGCCAACACTACTCAGAGTCTGGTTCTACCTCCTTTGGACCCAAACATCCAGCAGTTCAGGCTTGGGTCCACGGTGACCCGAGACTCCGTGCACTGCCGCTTTGGATGGTTCAATGTGCTAGAAAGAACTCTGGGTGTAGAGTCCCAAACTGGGGTACAAATTCCAGTTCTCTGAACAACCTTAGGCAGGGTTATCACTCACCCACATGGCACATTTTGTAAATAAGAAAAAGGTCCTCCTTTGAGAAGATGCTCCTGAGCTAGCACATGTGGCTGGGCAAGAAGAACACCAGCTGGTCTTCATCCCCTCTTCAGCCTAGTAACTTTGCGCAGGACACAGCCTGCACAACCCGACTTGGCAGCCCTAAGCTTGGCAAGCTGCCTCTCTTGTCTTCATCTGCAAAATGGGTTGAGCTCACATCAGCCTCACAAGATGCCAGGCAAGGCGGGGCCTCATTGTCTCATTTGCCATTTTACCCCCAGAGTTTAGCACAGAGTGGGCTTCCCCTGTAGCTCAGCTGGTAAAGAATCCGCCTACAATGTGGGAGACCTGGGTTTGATCCCTGGGTTGGAAAGATCCCCTGGAGAAGGGAAAGGCTACCCACTCCAGTATTCTAGCCTGGAGAATTCCAGGGACTGTATAGTCCACAGGATCCCTAAGAGTCAGACACGACTGAGCGACTTTCACTTTCACTTTAGCACAGAGCAGCACGGAGAAGGCATTCAGCTAATGTTTAGGCATAAAGGAACGAAGGGAGGGATGGCTGGCGGAAAAGTAAGCTACAGACTGTTAAGTGCTGTCCTGGTGGGAGGAATGATCATCTTGGATCTGACCCACACACTTTCACCCAGGTCAGGAGGACCCAAGCTGATCAGGGCCAAAGAGGATGTGCGCTTAGCAACTTAGAGAGAGGAGGCAGCATTAAACTAGAGATTCGGGGGACCTCCCTGGGGGTGCAGTCACTAAGACTCTTTGCTTCCAGTGCAGGGGATGTGGGTTCAATCCCTGGTCAAGGAACTAAGATCCCACATGCTGTGTGGCATGACTGAAAAAGAAAAAACCTAGGGCCTCAGGAGACCAGCTGTAATGCCCACTACACCCACATGCCCCGCCCTTTGCAGTCTGCCACAAGCTTCCACTTCCACTACAGCAGTGAATGTGAAAACAGTAAGGGCTGTCACCTAGGCCCGGTTCCATGGATTACCTCCTGTAACCCACACCAGTGAGGTATGAATCACCCTATTTTGCAGACAAGTAAACAGAGGCCAATGAGATCCAGTGCCTAGTCCAAGGTCACCCAGGTGGAATAAGAAGCAGAGGATTCAAAGCCAGCTCCAACTGCTCCCAGAGCTCTGAAGTCCCACTGGGTGCCACTGTGCTCAGTACTGTGCGACTCTTGGCCACCGCATGGACTGGAGCCCTCCAGGCTTCTCCATCCATGGGATTATTCCAGACAAGAATACTGGAGTGGGTTGCCATTTACTCCTCCAGGGGATCTTCCTGACCCAGGGATCGAACCAGTGTCGCTTGCATCTCCTGCATTGGCAGGTGTGTTTTTTACCACTAGCCACCTGGGAAGCCCCTCCTACATGTACTGGGTATCATTACCCCCATTCTACAGATGAGGAAACTGAGACCTGGAGCGGTTTGGTAATGCAGCCAAGGCCCACTGAAGGGTCATCTCAGGGCTTCGACTTTCAGTGCGGGGACGGAAGTGGGTGTCTGGTGTCCTCCTCTCCGTGGGCCTCAATGTCCCGGCTCCGGAAGATGTGGGAAGGGCCTGTTTCCTCCAGCCGGAGGAAGGGGGAGGTGTGCCCCGCCCCACCAGGCTCCATTGTCCCTGCTGCACAAAGAGCCCTTGCTTGGCATTCGGGAGCCATTGTAGGCCGCGCAGCCTGGCGGCGCCCCCGCCCGCGTTATCAGCCCGGGGAAGCGGCGGACAGAGCTGGCGGGGCCTCTTTGGGCCGCCGCCGCCCGAGACATGTGTTGGACACAGGCCTTTCAGGCCTGGAGCCGCCGCACAAAGGCCCGGGAAGGAAGCGGAACAAAGGGCTTTTTCACGCGGCAAGTGAAAAGCCGCAGATTAGCACGGGCGCGCTGCGTTGGCGGGAAGTGGCCGGTGGCCAGACCTCAGACCCCGCCCCAGCTCAGCCCGCGTTCCAGGTCTGGGGCCTCCGGAGAGCCTCAGAGCGGCACAGCCAGCTGCCTCCCTCCTGCTCAAAATCCCTCTAGGCTCCCCAGGACCCCCAACGCCCTGAATTCTGCACTCTGCTTGTTCTCAAGCCTCTTCCTCCGCACTTCCCAGTTCTGGCCGTTTCTGCACCATTTGCCATCCTCTGAATGATTCTCATTCGCGCAGTTCTCACTTTGCAGCTTCTGTTCCCCATGCCTGGAATGCCATCCAGTCCCTTTCTCAAGCCCAGTTCTAGGGTCACCTCTTAAGGAAAGATAAGAATCAAATACCCCGTGAGTGCTAACCCTGTGCTGGGCACTTTGCCTTCTTCCTGCCCTCACAACGACCGTGAGATGCAAAGTATTAGCCCAGTTACCCAGCTGAGGAAGCTGAGGCTCAGAAAGTTTGAGCGTTGCCCATGGTCCCACATCAGGAACCCAGTGCAGCTGAGATGCAAACTCAGATCCATTTCCACTCCTCCTCTGTCAGAAAGGGTCTCTCTGCTTCCTGTGTCTCCCAGGCAGGTGGTTCCTCTTTAGGGGGAGGGTGGAGGGACATGGGCACCGGTTCCAACGGCGCCAGGACACCTTCAATCAGCCCTGACCTGCATCTCTTAGGTACGCCATCGACCGCGACTCAGATTTGGACCAGATCTTTGATATCGATGCGGACACGGGTGCCATCGTCACCGGCAAGGGGCTGGACCGAGAGACGGCCGGCTGGCACAACATCACAGTGCTGGCCATGGAGGCGGGTGAGCCAGGGGGCGGGGCGAATACGGGGGGAGGGGAGATGGCCGAAGGGTGGGGCGATGGGCGGGGCAAAGCCCAGGGAGGAGGGGCCAAAGGCTGGGGGCAGGGCAAAAAGTTAGACACTGGGCCGAGCTGAGGTGGGGTGTGGTCGGCAAAGGCTGACCCACAGGAACGCAGATCTGGGAAGGATCCCAAGCCAAAAAGGCAGGGCCCAGTCTTGAGTTTGGCTTTCTTCCTTCAGCTTTTATTGAGCACCTACTATACACCAGTCCTTTTTTTTTTTTTTTTATAAATTTATTTATTTTACTTGGGGGCTAATTACTTTACAATATTGTAATAGTTTTTGCCATACATTGACAAGAATCAGCCATGGGTTTACATGTGTTCCCCTTCCCGAACACCAGTCCTTTTTATAGAGGCTGGAGATATAGCCCCTAACAAGGTTGAAAAAAACTCCTCTCTCCATGGGCTAGAGCTAGACCCTCAGCAGACTTCGAGAAAGGGTGTTCGCATGTCAGCTGATGCTAAGTGCTAACAAGAAACTGGAAAAGAAGAAAGCAGAGGAAAGGGATTGGGAGGGAATTTTATCTTAGGGTAGGTCTCTCTGCGAAGGAGACTTTTCAAAAAAGAGCTCGATAAAGTGAGGGAGTCATGCTGCCATCAGAGGGAAGAGAGTTCCAAGGAGAGAGAACAGCCAGTGCAAAGACCCTGAGGTCATAGTTGGAGAAATAGCAAGGAGGCCAGTGTGGTTGGCGAGGGGCAGAGTATCTGCCATTACAGGGTCTTTGGACTTGACTCCAAATGAGGCGGGAGTCACTGAGGGGTTTGAGCAGAAGAGGGAGGTTGCCTGACATGTTACCTGTGGCTGCTGCTTTGAAAATAGATTGTTTGGGGGCTGCAAGGCAGGGGCGGGGGTAGGGGGAAGGAGCAGGGGCTCAGCTAGAATTTATATGCAGCAGGGCCCTGAAGATGAGACAGTAGCCTGGCCCAGGGTAATAGCCATGGAAATGGTGAGAAGTGGTCAGCTTTTGGAGGCAGGCTGAAAACAGAGCCCCCTGGACCTGCTGATGGGGTGAGATGGAGGAAAGAGATGGAGGGTCAAGACTGACTCCAGGGTGCTTGGCCTGTGTCGAAGAGTGTGTGTGTGTGTGTGTGTGCGTGCTCACATGTCACAGGCAGTTTGATGCAACTGGGGAGGCATGTGAGCTGAGAAAGAAAGAGGAGGCCCTGGGACATGGAGTCTAGACAGGTCAGGCCACGGAGATGAGGAACTAAGAGCTCCTGGGGTTTGCGGCACCCCAGGAGTGGGGAAAGGGCAGTTCAGCAGGCCTCCTCCTCAACCAGAGCAACGCTGCCAGTGCCCATGCTGGACCTACTCTGTAAGCTCCCCGCCCTGTCAGCTCTCCAGGTCTCAGCAGCCAGCAGAGCCTCTAGTAACCGATGGTGACAGCAGGAATACTCAGAGTCTCAGCCTTGGTGGGAGTGGGCGCCATTCAGACTCCCCTCTGCAGACCTGGGCCCCAAGGCCCTCCTGCGCCTTCGAGCCCTCCTGGTGGCTCTCCTCCTCCGCCTTCCCTGGCTGGTGCCTCCCACTTCCCTGGCCCCACCAGCCCATTCCAGCTGAGGAAGTCCCTAGGCTGAAGTTCCCTTGTCTCTTTCAACTTCGGTTTAAAAGAAAATACAAAGCTGGCTCAAACCTCAGTGCCTGCTGCTCCGAAGCCTTTGAATCCACTTCTCCACCGCATGAAAGGGAGATAACAAAGATGGCTGGAGAGGAAGTGGAGGCTGGACTGGTGGGAAGACAGCTACCACTCCTTACCTCCCTGAACCTGCTTCCTGGGCAGCCAAGGGGCCTGGCCGGGCTGCTGGGCAGAGTTGCCCCCTCTCCCTGCCCACAGAGCATCTCCCCACCAGCTGTCACACTGCCCAACGGCCCACCGCTAGCAGGTCCCTTCTTGGGTTAAGCATTGTGCTTCTTCCTGCCCTATGAATCTCTTCCAGAAAGCAGCTAGTGCTGCATACAGAATCTCTAATGCTACCATTTCACAGAGAGAGTGTGTCAGGGGACTCTCCCCAGCAGACGTTTTTACAGTGTTTACCTAATAGATACTGAGCTTGATCCTTTCTAGCACATACTTCTATTGAAGCATGATCAGTTACAGGTCAGCACCCATTTTATTGATGGGAAAATCGAGGCTCAGACTATTAAGAGCTTTGCCCAAGGATGTGCAGTGGCAGAGTCGGGATCTGGGGCCGAGTCCTCCTGGTTTCTTCCACAGCTTTGCTCCGCAGCCTCCCTTTTCCTGGTACTCTGCTCTCTCGGCCCCACCCCTATTGCCCCCACACCATCTCAGTAACTGAGCATGGGAAAGGAAAAGACTGGGCTAGAGACCACTCCCCTCGGAGCTGCAATTCACACCTCCTGCCCAAGTCTCACCAGGGATGTTAATCAATGAGAAAATGAGTTGTTCCCACTTCACAGTGCTGGTGGGAGGATTAAATAGGATAGAAAGAATTTAGCCTAGTACTTAGTGCTCAGTTAATGATATCTATCGATCTGGACTCAGTGCACTTGACTTAAGCCCTCACTCTGCCAGGCGCTTTACAGTGCTGTGTTCACTGAAGCTCCCCACCTTTCAGATGTTGATTCTGCCATTACCCCCAATGTATGGATGAGGAAACTAAGACCCGGGGAGGTGAAGTCATTTGTCCAAATTCCCGGCCCCAGCCAGTCTGACTGCACGGCCCGGCGTTCACCCAGCTGCCCCCGAATCATATGTCTTTGGTGCCAGGCACGAAGCCAGGAGTGGCGCCAGCGATCCATCCACTCCATCTTCTTGCCCTCTCCGTGAGACAAGGACAAATTGTTATCCCCACTTTACAGACCGGGAAGTAGAGGCTCAGGAAGGAATCTGATGGCCCCAAAGTCACAGAGCCAGTCCCTGGTGGGGGATGGGGGTGGGCAGGGCTCCTACAGCCAGGCCGGAGCCTCCAGGACAATGCCCTGGCATCTCCCCACCACCACCACCCCGCCCCCACCCCGTGCCCTTCTGCCAAAGCATCTATTTGGCTTCTCACAAACAGGGGACCGCGGCGGGGTCATGGTGCCCTGCCTGATCCGGGTGCAACAAACACCAGGTGACAAGAATCAAAGGGGAAATATTTACACACAGCAGCGGAGCTTTGTGAGCACCTCGGAGAACGCGGCACTGAGGCGCAACCGCCGCCTGTCAGACCGGATTACCTCAAAGACTCCCCAGCCACTTAGTATGCGGGCTCCCCTCTCCCCTGAACTTCTGAGTCATCCATTCTGCCCATGCAGACGCTCCTTCCACTGACATTATCTTTAACGTTTTGTAATCATGAAATATTAATGACCGATATTGAATTTAAAGTACAATTTGTGTCTGAATCCTTCAGTGGAAAAAAGGGCAGTTGTAAAGGGACAGTCTTCAAAGAGACAGAGGGGTGGTGGAAGGGCTGGCGAAGCCGGCGCTGGGGTTGGGGGGGTGGTGTGCCAGGGGGCTGCAGCCGGCTTCCTGTTCCAGGCCTTAAACTGGTCTGCAGGGCTGGTCTCTGGCTGGACAGCAAAGAGTTAACTAGATTAGCTAGAGCTTCCCCATCTGGGTCACCCCAGGCCAAGTCACGATTTCACAGGCCCCTGATTTTTCCTTTCTATCACAGAGCGAGCTTTATGATTTAGATATGCATTTGTGTGCTGACTTTGTTGATCCCTCTTCTCCTGGGAAAAGGACCTTCTGTGAAGGCAGGGTCTCTTCCGTATCTGTAGCATTTACACTGGGCCTGGCGCTTAGTAGGTGCGTACACATATTAGGGTGGCCAAAAAGGTCATTCGGGATTTTCCGTAACATCATATGGAAAATCTTGAACGACCCTTTTGGCCAAGTCAGTACTTCCTGAATGGATGGTAAATGGTCTTGCCCGCCCAGTTAGGAAGGCAGGGCAGCATGATAAAGAAAAACTGCTTTTGTGGTCCGTCTCCCAGCTGAGAGTTTGGACAGTTTTCCCCCTCTTCTTGCCTTGATTTTCTCACCTATGAAATGGCACCCTATTGGATAGCTAGGAGTGTAATAACAGTTACTGTTAACTATTAATCACACATGCTCAGTCGCTTCAGTCATGTCCAACTCTTTGCAACCCTATGGACTGTAGCCGGCCAGGCTCCTCTGTCCATGGAATTCTCCAGGCAAGAATACTGGAGTGGGTTGCCAAGCCCTCCTCCAGGGTTTCTTCCCGACCCAGGGATCGAACCTGTCTCTCATGTGTCTCCTGCGTTGCAGGCAGATTCTTTACTTGCTGAGCCACCTGAGAAGTTCATAACTATTCATCATAGTGGCTTCTATTTATTTGAAGCTCACAATATGCTGGATATTGTGCTGAGTACTTTATATAAAGTGTCTGCTGGGGGCCTCTTCTCACCCACCAGGCCTGAGCAGTGGAGTCTGGGCGTAGAGTCTTGGCCTCTGACCTCAGGAGGTCTGGCCCTGCACGGACTTGCTCGAGACAACACAGGGTAGAGGGGATGGGGCGGTGGGCTCTCAGGAGGTGCAGGCAGGGGAAGAAGGCAAGAAAGCTTTCCCAGAGGAGGGGAAGTCTGAGTTGGGTCTCAAAGGTGAAGGAGAGTGGGGTTGGGAGCTCCCAGCAGGAAGACCCTTGTGTGCCAAGGCCTGGAGGCTTGGCCGACAGGAAGACTACTGTCCATTCTGAGAAATGGGGTGTGGCCAGAGGCTGGGCCGGAGGGTAGCTGAAGCAGGTGAGATGAGCTGAGCATGCAGAAGCTCACTGGGGGCCTCTACAGGAAGGGCCTCGGATGTCCTATGAGCAGTTGGACATCTCCTGGAGACGACAGGGAGCCAGAGCAGGTCTTCAAGCAGAAGATGGAGATGGTCAGATGCAGTCCCCTACAACCACTTGGGCTTGTGGGGGGAAGGGGGACGGGAGAGGGGCAGCCTGGGGCGGGGAACAGATGGGAGGCTGTCAGGAAGACTCAGCAGAGACATGTGCTGAGGGTGGAGGGCAGGGTGAGGGCAGGTGGGAGGAAGTGCTGGGGAGGCTGACTGTAGTGGTCTGGGGAAGAGGCTTGGCACAGCCCTGCAGGGAAGGGGTTGCTTCAAAAGGTAGTGAGCTCCCCATCACCAGAGGTGTGTAAATCAAGCCTGGGTTCCTCTTGGACCAGATAACTCCTGGGATCCTGAGCTGCCTAGGTACTTAACGGATCCCACCAGGAACAAAGATTTCTGTGAGGTCCATGGAGTCTTTGTAGGAAAGCCCAGAGTATTAGGACCAGCTCAGCCCTAGGAAGGAAAACTTCCTTCCACCCACCACTGATTCCAGGGCCCCTATTTTACCCAGAAGTCCTCCCCTACCCTTTGGCGGATGAAACATCCCCACCTCAACAAGGTGAAACATCCCCACCTCAACAAGGTCAAACTTCCAATCTCCATGTGGAAGCCAAACAGATAATCAAAAAGCAGAGAAGGGCGCCCTAACCTCACGCTCCCACTGGAGGTGAGTGGGGACCAGGCAGGAAGTGCAAGGCATCTGCCCCTGACAGTTCTGGCACCCCTTCCCTGGAGCACCCCCGCCTGCTCACCCAGTCCCTCCCCCCCACCCCACCCCCCTGCCTTCCTGCCTGCTTGTCTTGGCCAGCTCGTAATTGGGATGATAAATCTTCCTGCCCAGCTGGCCAGCACTAATCAGAGCCTGGTGTTCGGATGCAATTTAATTCCCTCTGGAGGTGGGGGGGGGGGGTGGGAGCTGAGGGAACTGTGGATCAGAGGGTCCAGGCTACCCTTGCACCACTGCAGGTGAGGGAGAAGGAGGTACCTTCCAGCAGCCCCCACCTCTGCGGCCCCCTCCCTCTGCCCTCCCCACTTCTCACTCTCCCTCCCACGCCCACTGTTTCATCCTCACTTCTGTCTTTCTCTCTGGCTTCTCTCTTTCTCTGTGACAACCAAGGAGAACCTCGGAGTCCAGCTGCATTTGTTTTACAGATGAGAAAACCCTGGTCCAGGGAGAGAGGCAGGAACAGGGTCGGACAACTAGACTATTCCCTCGGTGGTGTGACTCAGGAGGGGGTGCAGCCCCCACAGAACTTGTCCCTCCAGAGGTCTCGGTCTCTCCCTGTCACTCCACAGCAGCCCAGCATGGTTAGAGATGCTATAGACAGTGAAACCGATTCACTTGACAAATCTTTATTAAGCACCTACTGTGTGCCATGCAGGGAGGGGCTGGGGAGACAGCAGCACACAAGAGACCAAAAATCTGCTTACTTTCTAGTGGGGGAAATAGATGATGTGTGAATTTAAGTAAGTAAAAATATAGACAGAGGATGAGACAGTTGGATAGCATCACTGACTCAATGGACATGAGTTTGAGCAAACTTGGAGACAGTGTAGACAGTGAAACCTGGCAGGCTACAGTCCATGGGGTTGCAAAGAGTCGGACAAAACTTAGCAACTTAACAACAACAACAACAAAAATACAGGGATGTTGGATAAACACTACAGAGAGAGGGCAGTAAATAGGGTATCTGGTGGAATTGCAAGGAGCAAAGTAAAATAAAATCAGCAGAGGAAGTCTCTCTGAGAAGACATCTGGGCAAATATCTGAAGGAGGGAAAAGAGGAGACTTGGACCAGAGGAAAAAGGAGAGTGGGGTGAGGGACAAGGTCAGGGAGGAAGATCACACAGGCCTTATGGGTATGTAGGTCTCGGACGTATAGTCTGATTGCCCAGGACTGAGGGCAGTCAAGGAAAGCTTCCTGGAGGAGGCAGAGACATTTGGGGCCTCAAGGCAAGCCAGCCTCCGGCAGCTAAAGGTGGTCAGAAAGGCCTTGTTGTTTGATGGGTAGAAAGTCCCTGTTTTGAACCAGGCTTAGGTTCCATTGATTGTCCCCTGTGAAACTTTGGGCAAGTTCTTTACCTCTCTGAGCCAGTTTCCTCATCAAAAATGGCAGTAATTCAAATTCTTACCTCCCACAGGGGCTGACAGGATGAAATGAGGCAGAACAAACCCTGGCCCATGGCAGGTTCTCTACATGTGTTTGCTGGTGTCCTTCTGAGAGACGCACATTCCTAGGAGTTCCCTAACAGGGTCACCAGACCAGGCCCTAACTCCTCTGCCTTTCCTACTGGCCTCCAGCCCTCTGAGTCCAGTTTGGTCCAGACACTATATTAGGAATGGCCAGGGGGTGGGGTCTTCCTTAGAAGGAATCCAGAGTTTTACTATCTATAGGCTCCCCTCCCACCCCAGGACCTTTGCACATGCTATTCCTACTGCCTGGAGAACTCTTTCTTCCCATCCCCTTCACCTGACCACTTCCTAGTTGGATCTCAGCTTAAAGGTCCCCTGCTAAGTGCTAAATAGCTTCAGTTGTGTCTGACTCTTTGCAACCCTGTGGACTTTAGCCCACCAGGCTCCTCTGTCCATGGGATTCTGCAGGCAAGAATACTGGAATGGGATCTTCCCAACCCAGAGATCAAACTCGCATCTGTTACATCTCTTGCGTTGGCAGGCAGGTTCTTTACCACTGGCGCCACCATCCCCTACTTCATGGTAAACATCCCTGTGCCCCACCAGGGTCGGAGCCTCTGCCTCCTCCTCTCACAGTTCTGGACTTTTTTTTCTCTCAACTCTTGTTACCGTCTGGAATGCTGTCTATCCCTGCCATAGACCAAGAGGCAGTGTTGGTCTTGTTCAGTATTGTGTCCTTGGTATAAAGGAGGTGCTCAAACTGTAATAGTCAGCAAAAACCAGAAGTCTCAGTTTCAAATTGCCCAGTCCGGTCCCCCATCTGTTATACAGAAGGGACTCTGAGACCCAGAGAAGCTAAGGGACCTGCCTATACTGGCTCTCCCACCCAAGCCTGCTCTCTTCCCAAGGCACCCACAGAATGGCCCACGCTTCTCAGCCCCTTGGCCCCCAGGGCTTCACCTGCCACCTCCCTGGATTAATGGTGAGCCAGCTCAGAGAGGAAGCACCCGGCCGAAGCACGTTTAATTTTAATTTAGGATTCGGTTAAGACTGCAGGCCTGCTCAGCTCTGGGCTGTCAATCAGCCTTCCTCAAGGCTGCATCAATTAGTTTAAAAATATTGAATGTAATTTTGCCTGACACAACATATTGCAGCTACTGCAAAATATAATTTATTTTAGAAGAAGAAATAATTAAACTAATTTGCATGTCAGTCAGCTGAACTGAGATGCCAGGGGAGGGTGGGTGGGACCCCTGGGGGATCCAGCCATGGGAGAGGGCACCTACCGCTGGGTGTGGGGCGAGGTCAGCCTGGGCCTCGGTCCGAGCAGTAGCTGCATCTGGATGGACAAATATTCAGGCAGCGGAAGGGCCCACTGGCATTGCATCTGGACTAAGCACTGGACTGAGAGTCCAGAGACCTGGGACCCAACGCCAATTCTGCCATTGACTTTCCTGTGGCTTTGGACAAAGTCTTACCCCTTTCTGGGCCTCAGTTTCTCCATCTACAAAATAGGTTTAGGGCATTCTCTGGTGGTTCACTGGTTAGGACTCGACACGTTTACTGCTGGGACCTCAGTTCGATCCCTGGTCAGGGAACTAAGATCCTGCAAGCTGCAAGGCACAGCCAATAAAAAAAAAATTTTAACAGGTTTAAGACCTCCTTTATGGGTTGTTTTGAAGATCCAATGAAAGATAAGAAAGTTTGTAAATTGGAAAGTTCTGCATGAAGAGGAAATTAATTGATGGATTTCTTGTTTTATACCAGTAACATTTAAGGTGGTAAAATTATGCATTATTATCAATTATTACAAATGATGCTGTGATCCATAGGGGTTTGGAGGAAGCCAATCAGAGGCAAGATGTCCAGTTGGACCTCCCCCAGAACCTGCCAGTCACCCCTGCAGAGTAGTTTGCAGCACTTGCTATGGATACATAGTCTATAGATTCACCTGGAGCTGTTCAAAAAAACCATCAATGACCAAGTCTTGGGCATCAGTTCATTTTAAAGCAGAATTTAAAAAAATTTTTTTTTTGTATTGATTTGGCTGCATCAGTTCTAAGCTGCGGCTCATGGGAAGTTCCCTGCATCATGCAGTCTTTCACTGGGCCTCATGGGCTCCGCAGTACGGTGCACAGGCTCTCTAGTTGGCGGCAGGTAGGCTTAGTTTCTCCATGGCATGTCACCTCTTAGTTCCCTGACCAGGGATTGAACCTGCGTCCCTACATTTCAAAGTGGATTCTTTACCACTGGACCACCAAGAAAGTCCCTTCCCAGGTGACTCTAATGAGCCAGGCTGGAGACTGCCATGATGTCAAGAGCACGAGGGTGCTGCCTTAGGGTTAGCCCACGAGCTCTGGGGTACCAGGCCAGCCGCCAATTCAGGGGGTCTCTGAGATAAGCTATGTAGGTGGCAACTTTGGTGACATAGAGACACACCTCTTGGCTGCCCAACCTCTCAGATCTGAGATGCTCTCTCTTGCCAAAGGACTCAGGACTTTCCCAAGAAGTGACCCGTAACATTTGAAAGGAGGAGCTAAAACAACAACGAAATGGTAGCTTTGTAAAGTAAGGATGTACTAACTAATCTTTTTGTGACAAGCATTTCGCAATATCCATGTGTATTGAATCACTGCATTTTACACCTTAAACATACAGTGTTATATGTCAATTACATCTCAATAAATCGAGATAATCGAGATAAGAGTTACAGCTCAATGAAGAGATAGGAGAGGCCCAGGAGAACCCAGAGAAATGACACAATAATGGGTGTCTCACCAGCAGTGGACCCAAGCCTTCACTGAGGATCTTATCTGACTCTGAGGACCCCTTCTGCATGGCCCCACAGGACTCTACCTCTGCCTCCAGCCCTGAACCCCGCCCCCCCCATTGAAGGGGAAGGTTCCCTCTCACCCCCTACCCTCCCTCTGCCTCAGTGGGGAGAGAGGTGCCTGTTCCTGGTGATGGACCTGACCCTCCCCTCCTCCTCTCCCCACAAAGCACCCACCAGCTGGCTGTTCTCCGGCAAAGTGCTCTTAAAAATAACAGCTCACCCGGCATTCCCAGTCACGACTCCTATCTCTCGCCCCTGGAAAAGCCCCCTCTAATCGCCGAAGCGGCAGATCTGGGTGAGCTGAGAAGATAAGGCACCCCTGGCTAAGGGGAGCTCCAGTGAGGAGTCGGGGTTTGAGTTAATTAAGGACGCCCCCCTCCCTTCCTTTCCCTGACCCGGTGGCCACACCTGCCTCCCAATCTCCATTTCTGTCTTTATCGACACAGGAGCAGCTGCAGTCTGCATCCAATGGGGCCCTTGAGTTCACAGAAAGGAACAGTCAACCACCCCCCTCTTCCCCCAAAAAAACTCATGGGGTTCCTGGTTGCCTGTCCTTGATTGCACTGTTGGCTGGAACATGTCAGTAATGAACTCATGGCTAAGATAGCCAAGGACATGGCACCCATGAGCACTCAGAGGTCTGGGGACTGTAAAGGGCCAACGTTCAGGATGCTTCTCAGAAAGGACAGGAGGGGATGGGGTGTCCCAGAGTCCTGAGTCACTGAATGTCATTGCTGATAGGATCCTTCAAGGATGCCTGTTTATTTAACAAGTCCTTAGATAACACTTGTTGTGTGTTATATATACAGTTTTAAGTGCTGTGCAGATATTGACTCAATCTGTCCGCCTAACCAACCCATTCCTAACAGACCCATTTTGTTGTAGGTAAGAAAATCAAGGCACAGAGAGGTCAAGTGACCTGGCGTGTATCGCACAGCTACTAAGTGACCCCACTGAGATTGGAACCACCTGGTTCCTGAGTCCTTGCTCTTAATCACTATGCTCTGTTTTCCGGGTGTGGAAACTGATGTCAGAGAGGGAAAAGTCTTACCCAAGATCAAACACCGTGTCAGGGACAGAGCCATGCCTGAAATGCAAGCCTCTTTCTGTCTAAGTGTTTCCAGGTTTCACTCATTCACTCAGCAGATCTGTTAGAACCTAGTCTGTGCCACATGCCACCATGCTGGGGACCCAGGAACTAATACAATGGAAGCCTTGACCTCAGAGACATCACAGATGGAGGGGTGGGGACTGCATGGTTTTGGAGGTGAAGACTCACCTCCAGTGGACTTGTCTTGCCCTCTCAGGATCGAGTCTTAAAAGAGCAAAGGTTTGGGACTTCAGCTGCCAGCTGACCAGTTCTTTAAATTCTCCAATGTTTTCATTTCTCTTCTGCAATATGGGGATAGAAATTGTACCAAACTAACAAATTTCTGCAAGGATACCTGAAATGATGGCTATGGATGCTCCAGGAGCATTCTATGCGTGCTGAGGTGAAGGGGTAGGGTGGCAGTGTTGACTATAGTTTGATTGGAGATGGGAGAAGGGGGTGGTGGTGCTGTGGTAATGATGTGGGTGATGATGGCAAGGTCATGGCAGTGTTGGCGGGGCTGTGACAGAGATGGTGGATACCGTGAATGACTGGAGATGATGGTGGTGGTAATATTGGTGATTGTGGTGTCGGGGAGGGGGGTGCTGGGGTTGGTAAGGGTGGTGAGTGATGGCCTTAGTGTTTGTGGTGATGGTAGAGATGAGGGAGGTGGTACTAGTGGATACAACGGTGGTGATAATTCTCATGCTGATGGTGATGATCATCTAATGGTGATGGTGACAGAGGAGGTGGGGTGGCATCGGTGATGGTGAGAGCGGGGAGGATGGTGATGGTGGTACCAATAGTTATGCTGGTAGAGGTGGCAATGCTAAAACTAACGGTGGCAGTGCTACTAGTAATGGTGATGGTGAAGGTGTTAGTAGTAATGGTGGAGATGGTGATGGCATTGGTGATGGAGTGGTACTGGTGATTATGGTGACGGTTACAGTGATAATTGAATGGTGGTGATGATGATAGCAACACTGGTGGTGGTGAGGACAGGTATGGTGATGGGGACCCATTTAGCCAGTTGTCCAGCTTGACCAACACAGATCTCTCAATGTGACCCCACTGCCTAATGTTCTAGCAGTATATGGGAGGCTGTCTAGATCTCACACTTGAAGGCTCCCACCCTACTGCTGTGCTCTTGTTACAGACAATCATGCCCAGCTATCCCGGGCATCCCTAAGGATCCGAATCCTGGATGTGAATGACAATCCCCCAGAGCTGGCCACACCCTACGAGGCAGCTGTGTGTGAGGATGCCAAGCCAGGCCAGGTACCACTAGGGGCTGGGGGCTGGGGGTTGCTACCACGACGGTTGCTGGGGCAACCTCTGTCCAGGCCCAGCGTGGGCTCGGCCTCGCCTCAGTCCTCTGCCCCCTCCTCACCCTTCAGCTCATCCAGACCATCAGCGTGGTGGACAGAGACGAGCCCCAGAGTGGGCATCACTTCTATTTCCGCCTGGTGCCTGAAGCTCCCAGCAACCCCCATTTCTCCCTGCTCGACATCCAAGGTGAGTTACCTCTGAAGGACCGCCAAATCCTAGGATTCGTGGAGGGAGGAGCCTAGCCTCCTCTTCCCCTTCCCAGGTTACGGAGGCCCCTAGAGAGCCAGTGATGGGTCTGATATCACACAGAACGTCTGCGCCACGCTGGAGCCCTTACCAAGCCTGCTGGCCAGACTGAAGAACGAGCAAGAGGTGGGTTGGTGGAGTGGAGGGGGCCAGCTCCAGGGTAACAGTGATTGATAGAAAGACACAGAGAAGGAATACCTGAAGAATGGGAGCAGGTGCAGCTCCAGGGTAGAAGGAGCCCCTGATCTAAGTGAAGACTGGAATAAGCCAAGGATCCCGGGTGGCTCAGACGGTAAAGAATCTGCCTGTAATACAGGAGACCTGGGTTCGATCTTGGGTCAGGAAGATCCCCTGGAGAAAGGAATGGCACCCCACTCCAGTATTCCTGCCTGGAGAATCCAATGGACAGAGAAGCCTGGCGAGCTACAGTCTATGGGGTCACAAACAGTCGGACACAACTGAACAACTCACACAAACACACACACACAACTCCCACCCTTTTGTTTTAAAAATGGTTTATCCCTTGGGACTTCCCTGGTTGTCCAGTGGTTGACAATCCACCTTCCAATTAAGGGGGCGCAGGTTCTGCCTCTGGTTGGATGTCCAAGATCCCACATGCCAAGGGGCAACTAAGCCCATGTGCTGCAACTACTGAGCCCGCGGGCCGCAGCTAGAGAAGCCTTTGTGCTGCAGCTAGAGAAAGCCAACGTGCCTCAGTGAAAACTTAGCATAGCCGAAAAAAAAAGTGCTTTAACCCACTCGCGTTTCTCTTTGCATCCTCATGGTCACTTGGGAGGCGGTTTTTCTTACCCCTCCCTCATTTTGCCGGAGAAGGCAATGGCAACCCACTCCAGTACTCTTGCCTGGAAAATCCCCTGGACGGAGGAGGCTGGTGGGCTGCGGTCCATGGGGTCGCTAAGAGTCGGACATGACTGAGCGACTTCACTTTCACTTTTCACTTTCATGCCTTGGAGAAGGAAATGGCAACCCACTCCAGTGTTCTTGCCTGGAGAATCCCAGGGACAGGGGAGCCTGGTGGGCTGCCCTCTATGGGGTCGCACAGAGTTGGACATGATTGAAGCGACTTAGCAGCAGCAGCAGCCCCTCATTTTTCAGGTGATGAAACTGAGACTTTAAGAGGACAAAGGACTCAGAGTCATATAGGGAGTCAGTGTGAGGCTGGGATTCAAACTCACACGTGTCTCAGTTCTAATGTGCTTCCTCCTCCCTACCTTGAAAGCAAACTGAGCTGATCCCATTTGTGAAGTTGAAGTCTGGATCTTTAAGGGGTAGACTTGGGGTTGGGATCAACACACTGGGAGTGAGGGACCTGGGTCTCAGTTCAATCTCGGTTTATAGCTTCCTCTGCAACCCTGAGGTGAGCCTCAGTTTCACTATCTGTAAAATGAGACTGGAAATGCCTGCCAGGCAGCTAGGTGGCCCCGGTGAAATGGGGCCTACCAAAGTGTATTGTCAGTACCTAGAACATGGCATCTCCTTCATTCAGCAACTATTTATTGAATATTTATTGAAAAAATGTCTAGATGCCAGGCACTGTTCTAGGTTCTAAAAATGCAGCAGCGCCCAAGACAAAATCCCTGCCTTCATGGAGTTTATATTCCAGGGAGGGAAAACAGAAATTAAACAAATAAATAATATGATGAGGGCGGTAAGTGGCCAGCAGGAAGAAATAATGCAATCTTCACAAGAGTCTGGACTTTGTTCTATTCAGTGCTGGACCCTGGGTGCCTGGCACATAGTAGGTATTCACATACATGTGTTAGACAAAATAGGAGGAAATAAAGCAAGGTAAGAGTAGAAGCTGGGCTTCCCAGGTAGCGCTAGTGGTAAAGAACCCACCTGCCAATGCAGGAGACCCAGGTTTGATCTCTGGGTCTGGAAGATCCCCTGGAGGAGGGAATGGCAACCCACTCCAGTATTCTTGCCTGGAGAATCCCCATAGACAGAGGAGCCTGGCGAGCTATAGTCCATGGGGTCGTCAAGAGTCAGACATGACTGAAGCAACTGAGCATAGCACAGCACAAGAGTAGAAGCTACTTTAAATAAGGTGGCTTAGGGAAACCTCTCTGAAGGAGTCAATAGTGAGGAGGGATCTAAAGGAAATTAGGGGTGACTCATGCAGACAACTGCAAAAAGAATGATCCAAGTGCAAGAAACAGCAAGTGCAAAGGCCCTGAGACAGGAACAGGCTTGGGATGTTCAAGACCTTCATAGTTGGGGTGAGGACTGGAGGACATGTAGTCAGAGAGGTACTAAGGGTCAGATTATGTGAGTTCCTTTTGAACCTGGAACAGGTCTGGGTTCACCCCCCCCCCCTCAAGACTTTGGCATCCCTTCCCTCAGTGGCCTCTGAAGCCAGGTCCATTTGTATTTCCAGGAGTCCTAAATGGATTTAACAACCAGTGCAGCTCAGATGACCAATCAGGACACTGATCATAAACCTGGAGTAGGACCCTGGGGCCTCTGCTGAGCCAGGCTTTAACCCATCAATGACTTGATTGGGTTAAAGTGGGGGTGTGCTGGTGGCTCAGCAGTAAAGAATCTGCCTGCCAAGATAGGAGACATGGGTTTGATCCGTGGTCCAGAAGGATCCCACATGCCATGGAGCAACTGGGTCCATGCGCCACCACTATTGAACCTGTGTTCTAGAGCCCAGGAACCACGACTGTTGTGCCCACCAGCGGCAATTGCTGAAGCCCTGGAGCCCGTGCTCTGCGATAAGAGAAGCCACTGCAAAGAGAAGCCACTGCAGTGAGAAGCTTGAGCACTGCAACTAGAGAGTAGCCCCCGCTCCCAGCGACTAGAGAAAAGCCCACATGGCAACAAAGACCCAAGCATAGCCAAAATAAATAAATAATTTTTTTTAAGTAAAGTTGGGGGTGTGCTTGACAGAGAGGCTGAGGCAACAGGGCAGGAATTGGGGGACTCAGAGTCACAGCTATTTAAACCTTTCTGGAAGTAGTTCAATATTTTAACAACTTTCACCACCAGTACTGCCCTGCCTGCTCATCATTGCTGTGGAATCCTGAGCTGGGCATAGGAGACACAAGGAGCCCTGGCTTGACCCCTTGACCTTGCCAGGTTCACAAATCTTTCCAATCCAAGGGGCTTGAGGTTATGCCCCAACTACCCCTCTGTGATCGAGGGCTGGGGGGCTGGGTTGGCCACCAGGGTTCCCATCCAGTGTGACCCCCTGGTCCAAGCCCTAGGAGCCAGGGCGGCAGCAGCGTGCTAAGGTCAGCACAGGCAGACAAGGGCTCCTCCTTCCAGCCCCAGCCCCTCCCCACAGTGTGCCAAGCCCCCTCCTCCTCACTGTATAAATATCCCAGTTGACAAACGGCTACCCCAACCCATCTGTTTCTTTGTACAAATTTGTAGCCAGTTTGGAAACGTGATTTATAAATATTGCTTTTGCAGCCAGGGATTGACACTGATGTATGTCAGGCCAGATGGATGGATGCAGTGCTGGGCTCAGATCCCGCCTAGAAGGGTGGGATCGGGGTCTGGGGTGGCCAGCGGCTTCCCCAGATGAAGCCAGCTGCTGCCAGCAGAGGAGCGAAGAGGAATGGGAATGAGGCTCAGGGATTTCCTCTTACGGAGTGAAACAGTAGAAGGAACCAGAGCTCTAGAAACATATGGCTCCCGTGGTCAAAGACAGCAGCCCTGAGAAACAAATGTCCCCTTTCTCCTCCTCTGTTCTTACTTGGGAATTTGAGGCTGAGCCAGAGCCAGCCACTCATTTTTCCAATCTGTCTTCTTCTCAGTGCCTCCACAACCACTATTATTTCACATCTAAAACGTACAACAGCTTCCTAACTGGTCTTCCGCATCCACAGTTGTATTTTAGATTAGAGGCACCCTTCCTTAGAAGGTAGGGACTATGTCTGTCTTATTCACTGCTCTAGCCTCAGGGGCTAGACTAGTCCTGACTTCTTGTTGTTGTTTAGTTGCTAAGTCGTGTCCAACTCTTTTGTGATCCCATGGACTGTAGCCCACCAGGCTCCTCTGCCCATGGGATTTCCCAGGCAAGAATACTGGAGTGGGTTGCCATTTCCTTGTCTAGGGGATCTTCCCGTCCCAGGGATCAAACCAGCAACTCCTGCATTGGCAGGTGGATTCTTTACCACTGGACCACCAGGGAAGGCTTATCCTGACCTGTAGAGGCTGTTTAATTCCTATTTGCTGTTGAATGGAGGGTTGATATGTCACTGGGTTGCTTCTTTGCCCACCAGTCAGTGGCTTCCTATTGCCTTTAAGAAAATAATGCAATTCCTTACCATGGCCTCTAAGATTTTCTATAATGAGCCTCTGCCTCCCTCTCCAGCCTCTTCTTGACTTGCTCTAATCATCACCCTATCCCTCCTGCCACAAGAGACTGCTCTCAGCTCCTTGAGTACCTATGCCTCTTCCAACCACAGGATCTTTGCGTGGGCTATTCCCTCTCCTAGAATTCATTGTTCAGGGTTCAGCAATAATATCATGTCTTCACCCAAAGAGTTCTCCCTGACCTTCCAGACTGGGTCAGATCCTCTGTTAAATGCTCTTCCTATAGTTTTCCTTCTTAGCACTCCTCATGGTTTGCAATTGTAGGCTAAATTGTGGGTTTATTTGATTAACATTTGTCTCTCACATTATCACTTAAGACCAGATCCAAGACTATGGTTGATTTAGGTCTTCATTATTTCCCTCTTATGACTAGCATGGTGCCAAGCACACAGTATGTACTCAATAAAGATTTATTGGATGCATGGATGGAGGGATAGATGAATAGATGGTGGAAGGATAGATGGATGGATGGATGAAGGATGGACGGACAGATGAATGGAAGACAGATAGTTGGATGGATGGATTGATGATAAGATGGGTGGATGGAAAAGATAGCTATGCCACCAATTCACAGAATAAATTCAGACAAATCCGTTCTCTCTGAACCTCAATTCCATGTATCTAAAATGGGAATAAAGTTACAACTCTTGATGTTTGTGAGGATTAAGCATTTCCACCCAGTCCTTGATGCGTTAAAAAAAATATGCAGTCAACGCAAAGGAGAACCACGCTATTCCTTTTTCCTCTCATCTTGCTCTTCAGCCTTTCATCCTCAGGGGAAGGCAGATGTTGTCACAGCTGACTTGACTGCCCTTTGACAGGAGGCTGGAGTTCAAGCCAGAGCTTGAGGAGCTGACCCAGGACCACCAGTTACCCTAAAAGATGTGGCTCATCCAAGCATCATTCTTTCAGGCTGGCTCGCTGCCAGGGAAGAGACAGGCACACGCTACCTTAGCGCAGCATGACAAGTGCTGTAACAGAAGTGTGCATGGCACCTGCATAGTCAGAGCAGGGCGGGGGAAGCCATAAATCCTTCCTTCCCAGAGAGCAGAGAAAGGAGGCCACAGAAAGGAGGTGACATTTAGCTGCAGCATGACGGATGAGGAATTTGCCCAGGCAAGAAGGTGGTGGGGATGTTCCAGCTAGCGGGAACTTGGTGAATAAAGTCAGGGCAGCCTCAACAGAGAGCGGGCGTGGGGTACAGCGTGTGGGGGTGGGGCATGGAAAAATTAACAACCAGCATTCATGGAGAGTTTCTGCTTTGGGGGAGCTATTCTACAGGGCTGGGTGAATTACACTATTTCATCCTCACACCTGCGTGATGCTGTTTTCCTCAGTTTTGGATGAGGAAACCGAGGTTCCGAGAAGCTAAGTGAGTTTCCCAAACTAGCACATGATAGACTCAGCCTTAGTTATTAACATTTTAATGAAAATTTTCCAATATTTATAAAAATAGAGAGAATCACACAGCAAACTCTTATGTGGCCGTCATGTAAGCTTCAACCCATGACCAGTCTTGTTTCAGTCAGATCTCCAGGCTACTTCACAGATGTGCCCAAGACCACAAGTCGGGCCTTCCGAGGGCCCTTGGTTCTTGCTTTATGTCCATGATGGGGAAGGCCAGGACAGGCACACTGGGGGCCACGGAAGAGGCTGAGTTACCTGGGGACACGAAGCTGGGGAAGGGACCCAGGCTGCCAAAATCTGAGGTCGGAGAGACCTACCTGAAGCCTGTGAACGCTGAGAGGACTCAGGAAGGAAGCCTGAGCCCCTCGCAGGAAGTGGGGCCCCTTTTGTGGGGCTGGCTGTGGAGGGTGGGGGCAACAGCCAGCAGCCAGGTGGGCTCTGAGTACTTCCACCAAAATGATGGGGGGCGGGGGGGGGTGTGCCCGTGATGGCCTGGCCCACACAGGGGAGGTGCAGAGGAGTCAGGAGGCCAGGGGAAGTAGGCACGTCTACACATTCTCCACCCGCCCCTCGAGTCCTGACTGGCGCCAGCCTGCAGCCGTATGATGAGTATGACTCATGTGAGTTCACTGTCTCCTCTGGCCGCCTGCATCCAAAGGAAAGAGAGGGGCGAGGAGACCTTGGTGCCCTGGGGCGTCCTTATCAGGCCCCAAGGGCATGTCCCCGGCTCTCCAGGCTCAGCTCTTAAAGAGACTCCTGACAGCAAGCTCCCTCAGCCAAAGGCAGGTGCCAGTCGGAGTTCCCAGTCTTCTCTGATGACCCAGAACTTGTCAGAGCTCAGGAAGCCACAACCTCAAGACCACAGGACCCCAGGGTCAGGATGCATTTGACAGCTGGGGTAGAATCTGGAACAACAACAGCAAAAAAAGGCTGTTGAGACACATGGCAAAAAAAAATTGACATAGCCAGGGACAGGACCTTGGCCCAGCTGGGGACAGCATCTTGGAATAACTAGGGACAGGACCTTGGCACAGCTGGGGACAGAATCTTGAAATAGCTGAAAGCAAAACTTTGAGACAGCTGGGAAGAAACTTAGAACAGCTAAGGACAGAAGTGAAGGCTCGAGGGCTGAGGACAGGACCTTCAGGCAGCTGAGAGACAGAATTTGGGGAGATCAGGTCCGCTGGGAGTTGGTAGCTGGGGGCAGAGTGAGCAGATCCCAAGGTGGACTCGGGAGGGGCTGGGACAGGCAAGGCTGACCCTGAGTCACTCGCCCCTCACTTTCTCTGGAGCAGACAACACGGCCGCAGTGCACACACAGCACATAGGCTTCAACCGGCAGGAGCAGGATGTGTTCTTTCTGCCCATCCTGGTGGTGGACAGCGGACCGCCCACGCTGAGCAGCACGGGGACACTGACCATCCGCATCTGCGGCTGCGACAGCTCGGGCGCCATCCAGTCCTGCAACACCACGGCCTTCGTCATGGCCGCCTCCCTCAGCCCCGGCGCCCTCATCGCCCTCCTGGTCTGTGTCCTCATCCTGGTCGGTGAGTCCGCCAAGAGCCAGCCCTACCCCCCCGCCTGATTGGCCCCCATCCTCTGCCCTGGATTTCCTTCCCCAGCGGCCCCCGTGGAGGTCTGACTTTCCCTGTCCGCACAAGGAAGGGCTGGCTTGATGGAGCTCCAGGTTCTTTCCAGGATCCCTAGGGTGGGAGGCCTGACTTTGTACTCAGAGCCTTCACAACAGGGGGAGAACTTTGGTTCTCCAGCTTGCAGGGTGTCCACCTGGCAGGTAGGAGATTTGATTTTATTGTGACTGCGCCCCTCCTGCCATCTGGCTGTAGCTTCTCCTTTGTCTTTGGATTTTTTTAGTGGGTTTCAGCATCCTCCGGTCGATGGTTGTTCAATAGCTAGCTGCGATTTTGGTGCTCTCGAAGGAGAAGATGAGGGCGTGTCTTTCTACTCTTGCATCTTGAACCAATTTCCTGAGCTCCAAGCTCTAACCCGCAGCTCTTATAAGAAGTCTCCTAAGTACCCAGCAGCCGCTTTGCCAACTTCAGAAGGGGTCAGCACCCAGTGGAGACTAAGTTCAGCTGACTCTACATGGCCCGAAGTCCCCCCTAATTTTTAAAAGCCAAGCCTATGTTTTAAAGTTCTCTCATGTCTATTGTCCTATTTAATTCTCTATGTAGGACTTTTAGTAAATAGGGCTCTTGTGAACCTTACAACCATTCAGCCAGATGTACCAACCCCATTTTTCAGATGACAAAACTGAGGCTTGGAGAGGTTAAGTGGCTTGCAGAAGGGGACCCAACTAGTCTTCTAACTGGGTCTTCCTTGAAGTCAGGTCTTTTCAGCCTGTGTTTTCTGTTCCTTTAACTACCCCGCCTGCTGGGAAGTCTGGGCTTCCCCAATGGCTCAGAAGGTAAAGAAACAGCCTGCAATGCAGGAGACCCTATTTGGATCCCTAGGTTGGGAAGACCCCCTGGAGAAGGGAATGGCTACCCACTCTAGTATATTTGCTTGGAGTATCCCATGAACAGAGGAGCCTGGTGGGCTACAGTCCATAGGGTCACAAAGAGTCAGACACAACTGAACAACTAATACTTTCACTTTTTTTCACTGCTAGGAATTTAAACTGGGGGCAAAATCTTGGGACAGCTGGGGTAAAATCTTAAGGTATTCAGGGAGGGGGCAAAATCTACTCTGGTATCAGTTGCACTAACAGCTAGCCACTTGAACCCCCAAAGTGTCCCCGAGGAAGAGGTCCAGTTTTAGAAGCTAAACTAGACCCACTGGCCACAGTGCCGCCTCTCGCTGTCGAAGCAGAAGGGCTTCACCTCAGCCCTGACCTCTGGACTTCACAGAACAGCCAAAGCTGGAGGAGCTCAAGGAAGGGCCAGATGGCAGATCCCAGGTTTGCTCGGTTCCCTGGGAGATTCAGCTGCCTCCTACGCCTCACCGCCCACCCCTGGGACCTGCAGAGGCCCTGGGCAGGCCCCTCTTAGCTAGGAGGCTCCCCCCTCCATGGCTCAGAAACCCTTTTTCCAGAGGGTGCACTTTACAGCAGTTTCATTTTCCGAGGCAGTGCAAACAAATTTCTACCTAATTGCCCACAAACGAAGAAAGTGCACATCAGTGCTGTAAAGGTGACGGGTGGAATCGCTGATCAGGCCTGGCACATCTGTCGCCCGCCGCCCGCGCTCCCCACCATCTGCTCTCACGGGCATCACCCTCCACAGCTCCAGCCTCCAGCTCCGGAAGCTGTCCATCCATCTTTCCCACTTCTCTCCTGACACCTTTCCTCCCTCCCGACCTGTCCCTAGTCTGCACCCCCCCTTCTCTGTCATGGGCCACCTTGTTAGGTCATGAGCCAGCAGCCTGCCCCATGGCCCTCGCAGCTGGTTCTGGCCCCTGGCCTAGCCCGAGCTGTTTGGAACAGCAAGAAAAATCCAGTGCCTGACATGATACCCAGCGCATCTCTGTCCATTCATCTACTCACCCGTCCATCTAATTCTCTGTTTGCTCATCAGTTCCCAGTTTATCCATCCATGAGCCCCACCCCCATGTGCTCAATTATTCTAGGCACTGGGATTCATCAGTAAATGAAAGAGGTGAAAAGCCTCGAGTCACTGGGAAGTTGGGGTTGCTGTTGCTGAGGTGGGGAGACAGAGGGTGGGAAGGAGGAAAGATTATTATTTCAAATTTCAACAGGTTAAGTTTGCGATTCTCCTGGTCACCCCCTGGGACTTGTTGGGGAGGAGACTCGATGTACAATCTAGGTTTCAAGGGAGAAGTCCAGGCTGGAGGCTTCAGTATGGGAGCTGTCAGCCTCTAAATGGAATTTAAAGCCATGAGACAAGGAAAGCGCCAAGGAAGAGGATGTGGATAAAGGACCAAGGACTGAGTCCTGGGACATCTGATGTTATGAAATCAGAGAGGGGACTTCCCTGCCCCTGGTGGTCCAGTGGTTGGGACTCTGTGCTTCCAAGGCAGGGGGTGCAAGTTCAATCACTGGTCAGGGAACTAGGATCCCACATACAGCATAGCCCCCCCAAAAAAAAAAAATTTTTTTTTTTTTAAATAAAAGTAGTCAGAGAGTAGAGGAGAAGAGAAGCTTGCTTAGAAGGTTGAAGATAAGGTATCAGTGAGGTGGGAGGAGGAAGGGCACACAGAGTCCTTTCTGGCAGGTGAAGAAGCCAAGAAGGGACGATTCATTCCTTCTCTCAACCTTGCAACACCCAGGTCTCCATCTAGTTCTTCATTCAGTGATTCATTCAACAAGCATAGTTCTCACGCTTACTGCGTGCCAGGCACCCCGCCAGGGGAACATGCCCCGGGTCCTCCAGGGCAGTTCAGAGTGTGGATTTGAGGTGAGATGAGACCAACATATGGCAGGGTCTGTGCTATGAAGGAGCCGTGGCTTTCAGACCTGAGCTGCCTCGGCATCACTTCGAAGCCTTATTGAAACAGACTGCTGGGTCCCACCCACGACCTGAGAACCTGCATTTCTAACAAGTTCCCAGGAGGTGCCAATGCTGCTGATCCAGGGAGCCAAGCAGGGCAATAGGGAGGAACCCTCACCAGGGAAGCTTGGAGGTGATGGTGCTGAACCTGGCCTGGAGCTCTCAGACAAGGGTTCCTGCAGGACATACCTGGATCTGAGACCCAAAGGGCTAACAGGGTGATCAGGGCCTCTGGAGTGGACAGAGAAGGACAAGGGTGAGAGAGAGGTCAGGGTCAAGGACATTTCACTTCCCCCAAACCTCAGCTGCCCTCTTTCCACCCACCAGCCCACAGAGACCTCATGGGGATGTATCTTCATAGAGTCCAGGATGAAGACCTCAGAAGTTGGGTCCAGCCCGACAACACACATGAAATCTTTTAACACCAGCTCTCTGTCCCCACCCCCAGTGACAGTGTAGCCTTGATTTGCACACCTCCCAAGACGGGCAGCTCACTACCTCTCCAGATAGCCAACTCTGTCCAGACTGTGAGAGATATTCTTGCACAGAAATCTAGGAAATCTGCATGAGCTTTTAGGCTGAACTAGCTCTGCTGGGCATCAGGAGAAGGGTGGTCCCCGAGACTGCCCTGGGTGGGGCTGGGCCCTCACGGGCGCCCGCCTGTCTCTCCCGGGCAGTGCTGGTGCTGCTGATCCTCACCCTCAGGCGCCACCACAAGAGCCACCTGAGCTCGGACGAGGACGAGGACATGCGGGACAACGTCATCAAGTACAACGACGAGGGCGGCGGCGAGCAGGACACCGAGGCCTACGACATGTCGGCGCTGCGGAGCCTCTACGACTTCGGCGAGCTCAAGGGCGGCGGCAGCGACGGCGGCGGCGGCGGCGGCGGCGAGGGTCCCGCAGGGAGCGCGGGGAGCCCCCCGCAGGCGCGCCTGCCCTCGGAGCGCCACTCGCTGCCGCAGGGGCCGTCGAGCCCCGAGCCGGACTTCTCGGTGTTCAGGGACTTCATCAGCCGCAAAGTGGCGCTGGCGGACGGGGACCCGTCGGTGCCGCCCTACGACGCCTTCCAGACCTACGCCTTCGAGGGCGCGGACTCGCCAGCCGCCTCGCTCAGCTCGCTGCCCAGCGGCGGCTCGTCGGGCTCCGAGCAGGACTTCGCCTATCTCAGCGGCTGGGGCCCCCGCTTCCGGCCTCTGGCCGCCCTTTACGCCGGCCACCACCCGGACGACGAGGCCCCGGCTTCCTAGCCCGCCCTCCCTGCCGCCCGGGACCCGACTGCACCCCCAGGACAAAGCACGTCCGTCCCCTGCTTCACCCCCTTTCTCAAACCTCCCACCCTCCCAAGGCGGCCAGGAGTGGGGCCACGGGAGCGGACTCTCCAACGGTATCCCTTCCCGACGGGGTGGGCAGCGTTCGCCCATAGGTGCGGGAATTAGGATCAACATCCCGAAAACTGCCCCGAGAAAGGGCGGCTCTTGGCTCTGGGGGTTACACAGAGAGAGGAGTGGGGTGGGGCGTGGCTCCCTCCTGGCTTGGGGGAAAAGCCTGGAGGGAGAATGCTGCCGAAGTGCCCCCCCTTCCCCAGGTATCCCCCCCCACCCATCAGAGTTAAGAGGGAAGAAGGGCTGTTCATTTACTAAGCGCCTACTGTGTACTGGGACTGTGCAGAGACCGTCTTAGTCGTCATGGAAACCGCGAGGTGGAGCCCTGAAGGTAACAGATGGGGAAAGCGCGCCCAGAGCAGTGACTGGGACCTGTCCAAGGACGCCTGGCCAGTGTGCGGTGGAACCACGGCCCTTGCTGGCTACCTGGCCTTGGGCAAGTTACCTCCCTTCTCTGGGCCTCAGTTTCCTCCTGTGTCAAACGAGGCAAATTAGCAGAACCTACCTCGAAGAGTCCTGAGGATAAAAAGGTTTCGTATGTGTCAAGGGGTTAGGACAGTGCCTGGCACATAGTAGGTGTTCAATAAATGTTAGCCTTTGATACTACTATTCTTTTTGTCATTATTAGAAGCCAGGCGTGTCTGTCTCCCAGGTCTGAGCTCTCTCCCCACTTTCTCTGTATTTCTAAGGAAAGAGAAAAGGTGCTCCTGCTCTGAATGGAGGATGGGGGGCGTAGGGACATTCCCAGTGACTGGAGTTTCAGGCAACACTGAAATAGGACACTGGGCAGAGGTGCCAAGAGAGGACAAGGTGGGCTGCTCCAGGACTTGGATCAAGTGGAAGGGTTGCTGGGAGATGGAGGAGTTGAAAGCCACTGGGTGTGATGAGGACCTTATTTTATTTTAGTTTTACCTTTTGACCGCACTGCATGTGGGATCTTAGTTCCCTGACAAGGGATCAAACCCACTCCCTTTCAATCAGCAGCATGGAGTCTTAACCCACTAAACTGCCAGGGAAGTCCCTGAGGACCTTATTTATTTGGTCTGGGACCCTGCAGTTTCCCCAGCCATGGACCCCAAGTTAAGGACCCCAGGGCTAAGTCATCTCTAAGAACCTCCAGTTCTAAAACCATTTGATTATAAGATACGGGTAATTTGCTTTCACACCCCCATCCCTAAGTGATTCATTCATTCCACATTGATTGGCTGTGAATTCCAGCTCCTGCTAGGTAGGCATCCTTCATCAAGGTCCTCAACTGCTGAAGCCTCAGTTTCCTCATCTGTAAAATGAGGCTAATGATAATCCCTTCCTTAAAGGATTGTTAAGAGACTTAAATGAAATAACGAGTATTAGGTTCTGATCTCAGTGCCTTCCTGCCACATTGAAAGTGATCAATAAATGCTCACTTGCCTTTTTCTTTTACCCTCCCAGGGAGCGTTCATTCATTCCCTCCACATTTGCCAAGGTCCACTGTGATAGATCCAGAGACAGTCATTCTGTCCTGAGTGCCCTACCTGTATTATCTCATCTAAGTTAGATACTGTCAGCCTAGTTCACAGATGAGAAAACAGGCTCAGAGAGTAGTAACCCATACAAAGTCATTAATACACAGAGCATAAGTAGTTCCTTCTTTCCAGTAACTTCCAACTGGGAGGGTGGGGGGTGGGGGGCCAGAAGCAGCCAGTAACAATGCATTGGGTAAGCGTTGTAGCAGAATTAACAGAAAAAAATTGCTGGAAACACTGAAGAAAGATTGAATAGTTCCCAGAGGAGGTGACTCCAACTGGATCTTGAAGAATGAGTCTGAGATATATGAGATAGCCGAGCAAGCAAGAGCATTCCAGGCAGAGAGGAGAACAGCGTCCTCAAAGACTGGGGGTGGGGGAGTGGCAGGAAGCATGAGGCGGCTTCAGGAATGATGTGTGGTCCCCAGGGCTGGACCACCAGGTGGAGGAATAATGAGATGTGAGCAGGGAAGACTGGTCGGAGGCCAGTTGGGAAAAGATCTTGAAGGCCAGGCTAAGAAACGATGCTTTGGTCAACTTGACCATGCCTCCTAAAGTCCACTGAGAGATGTGGGGTTAGTGTGGTCAGCCCAAGAAGGGGCATATTGAGACTCTCATCCATGTAGGAGCCCTGGTAACTTGGGGACCACTGAGAAGACATGATCTCTCCCTCACCCAACTGTGTGCCCAGTTCTCACATACAGAATCCCAACAGTTCTCAGGTTGGTATTGCCACCGCCATTGTAGAGAGTGTAACTGAGATCCAAATCCAGAGAAGTAAAGTGACCAGCTCAAGTTCACCCAGCTGGTGGGGACAAAGCTGAAACAACACAAGACCTCTGATTCCAAGGCTCTGTTCCTTCTACATGTGCCCCTTGCATTGACAGACTCTGGCCCTGCCGAGAAGATTACAGACAGGTTGCACGTCCAGAGGGACAGAGTCACAAAGACCCTTAAACATTTTGTCCAAACCCCATACGTGGAGAATGACTTTCTTGAGGTCACACAGAGTTAAAGAGCTTGCCAGAAATAAAAAAACGTTCTTCATCCAGATTCACCTTCTAAGCCTCTGACTCTTCTGTTTTCCAGCTGTGTGACTTCAGACAAGTGTTTTACCTTCTCTGTGCCTCTATTTTCTTCTCCATAAAGTGCACACACTAGAACACCTACTCCATAAGGTTGCAGTGAGGATAAAACACAAAACTAGCCCCTGGCACTGAGCATTTCCCACACGCCAGGCACTATTCAAAGCCCTTCATGTGAATTACCTCTTTTAATCCTTCATCAGCTCAGCGAAGTAGCCCTCATTTTATTGGTCAGAGAATGAGGCACAGAGAGGTTAAGTAACTTGCCCAAGATCAAACAGCTAAGAAGTGGAGATGCCAAGATTTAACAGGGGCACTCTGACCCCCAGAACCTACACCGTCTGCAGCACATACAGTGCCTGACCCACAGGAAGCCCTGGACACGTGGCCTGGGTGTATTTGATGTCACCGTCTTGCCCTGGGAGAGCTTTTCCTCGGCTCACTGCCATGTTCTACAGCCTGTGGGAGTCCTCAAGCCTCCCTGTGATTTCTGCTAATCCTAGGAGTGGGATTGGAGGGCTAGAAAATGCCCCCTCGATCCCCTCTGCTTCCAGCTCCTGCACCCTCACCAGCCTATTCCACTGAGCTCTGAGTCAACCCAGGAGTGAAATACGTGAGCCCAGTCCCTCCTCTGGGTTCCACAAGGTGCCCATCATGTCGTGTATTTTGTGAGCTTTGTACCCTTCTCTGATGGTCTGGGGTCACAGACAAGGGTCTTGTGGCAGACACAATGTTTGCCCATCAGCCTCATTGATTCTCACCAACTTCCCCCACAAGCTCCATTTCCCCTCCCTGTATTATGCAGACAGCACAGCCACCCCAGCTCCAGGATCTAACTGGACACACCCAACTCTATCAAGGAGCTCAGAAAACAAACAGCCTTCCCTCTCCCATGTCTGCCCCCCTTTCAAGGCACGGGGAAAAATGAAAAGAAAAAAAAAATCCCTTTTATTGTCATCATCTCTGTCACCATCAGCAGCACGGGATAAAAGAGCATTCAGGGTCATGAGCAAGAATTGATGTATAATTGGCTAAGAATTTTAGAACCAGGGGTATTAATGACAATGACAATGATGGTAAAAGATGATGACAGTGCCCTACATGGCTCTTGCCGCATGCCAGACACTGTTCTAAGCTCTGTACGTAATTACTAGTACAGGTAAAACCCTTGGAGGGTGGACTCAATGTTTACCGTGTTTAGCGCTTTATTTAAGTGGCCTTGTTTATTTTAAGCAGGTACCTCATTAGCTCCGTTTTACAGATGAGGAACCCAGTGCTCACAGATTGGGGGGTTAGATCAGGGATGCAAAGCTTACAAGGGCCTGGACCATTTCACACACACCCCACCAGTGATTCCGCGCAGAACAAGGACAGCTCGGACTCTGAGTGGAGTTTCTGGGGGTGTTGGGAGGAGAGGAAAGCAGTTGGTGAGAAGGGGAGGCATTTCAGGCAGATGGCAGAGCTGGGCAGCAAGATGGAGGTGGGGCCGCGGCCACGGTCCAAGCCTGGGTCTGCATCTCTGGATGTCCCAACGTGTGTGCGTCTGCACGTGGATGTGGGCACACACCAGAGAAGTGGGAAGCCAACACCGAGCTCACAGGTCAAGAACTAACCTCCCATCTCTGGCTTCAGACAGCTCAGTGAGCCTGCTGCTGTCACAGGGGGCGGCTGAGAGCTGCATCCGTCAGCTGGCCGTCATGACCGCCCACCCCTGGGTCACGAATCAGCAGCTCCACTTACCTCCTGCCAGCCAGTGCGCTCAGACCAGTTCTGTCACTGGCCGCTGAGCCTTTGGAAAATGTAACCCTGTCAGCCCTCACTTGGAAGCAAGAGAGGGTTCACGCTTCAGTGCGTGCACAGGGGGGTACGAGCATGCCCACATACCCATGCCAGCGTACAATGCAGGCACGTGTGTACCTTCAGACATGTTCCTGGCTGGGTACACAGTGCAGACACACGGATGCTCCCAGCCAGGCACATAGAGCATAACTCCTGCAGGTCTGCAAATGTGGCCATGTGCCCACACACCATGCACGTACTAGAGGCACGCTCTCACGTGTGCACTCACATTTGCACACACAACACATGTGCCTTCCATAGCTGTGTTCTCTTGCTTGCGTGTATGTGTGTCTTCACTGACACCCTTTCAGGAACCAACACATTTCCCCATCCAGGTGTGCACACACACATGTTCATGAACGTATGTGTGTCCCCAGACACTCCCAGGCACGTATGTGGTACACAAATGTGTGTCCCCTCAGATGTACCCGGGCATATGAACTCATAGGTCCATGCATGCATTCATAATGCATGTGCATGCACAGGAAAGCATGTATAGCCTCAGGAACTGTCAGTTACAAACGCTAAATTCAACTCCATGATGCCCAGAGATGTGTATGCACATACGAGCACATAGGCCTGCGTGTACATAATATACATCATCACTTATGAGCATCTAAACACTTAGAGGCATCCTCTAGTCAGCGCTCAGATCAACACCAAGGACACATACACACGCAATGATATATACCCCCATATGCCTGCCTGCCTACACGTGTGCACCTCCACTTCCACACCACGTGTCCTCAGGCACCTAACCACCTCTGTCCACGTGTGCCATCAGGCTGACCCACCACGGTTCACCCACAGCCATGCCACATGTGTCTGACTCCACACCCAAGCGTGCACAAAGATAGACACGTGCCTCCAAAGCCCACCTCCCACATGGGTGTGGGGTCCGAGCCCTGGCACGTGGGTGCACACACAGCCCCTCTGGGAAGCAGCCCATCCCAGCTCCAGATTGTCAGGTGTGCTGGGGACAGCAGGAACGGTGCCCACACACAGAAATCGCCACTCACGCAGAATTGCATCTGCCACAAACTTCTCATCTGCTGTGCAAATGATGATTAAATGTTATTGTGCAAGAGAAAACGGCAAGGAGGGATTCATTAGCTTTATTGTCAGAAAGGACTCTGTGGGCTCCAGCTACCGTCTCCAAGGCTGGTTTAACCCTCTGTGTGCTGGGGGCATTGCACTCCAATGTGGCTCCTGAAGAATGAAGACCCAGGAGGCAGAGAACCCAGTGCTGGGTCCACATGAGCCAGCTGGGTGCAGAGAGCACTGGGGAGGGAGTCATGAGTCCAGGCAGCCGCTGTAACCTTGCCCTTCACTTGCTGGGTAGCCTTGAACTTGTCATTTCATTCATCAAATAATGTCACACCCCAACCAGGTCCCAGGAATAGAGATGGACAGAGGCCATGGTCCCTCCTGGATGCCTGGGGCTTCTCAGATAGACAAGGGTATTCCAAGCTGACAAAACAACTCAAACAAAGGCTTGAAGCCTGAGAGACACAGTGGCAGTGCCTGGCTTATCCAGGAAACACTGGGCTTGGACAGGTCAATTGGAAGATAGATTATAAAGGTACCAGTAAATCCCTCCAAAGAGCTTGAGCCTTTTCTAAAAAACAATGGAAAGCCGTGAAAGGTGTATGGAAAGAGTTGACAGATAAACTGCAGGGTGTTCAGTTTTATTTGAATTTCAGATAAAGAATAAATTGTTGTTTTAGCATTAGTATCTCCTAAATATTACACAGGCCACACTTATATTAAAACATGTATCATTTTTTATCTGAAATTCACATCTTTAACTGGGAATCCTATATTTTTCTTTGTTAAATCTGGCAACTCGATGTCTGGATTTGTATTTTAGAAGGATTACCCTACCTTGTTGTGTCCAGGGTAGATTAGAGGATGAGAAAAGAGAGAGGGAAACCAGTGAAGAGGTGAGGAACTCCCATTCTCACCTTCTTCTTTAGTCAGAAAATCCCTATTTTGGTTAGGCACTTCGCCCCCTAATACAGGGACCACATTTCTCATCTCCATTACAACTATGTATTACACGGACTGAGTCCTAGTCAACAATCTAAGCAGAATTGTTAAGTGGAAGCTTCTGGGAACACTTCCTTAAAAGACTGTTGACGCATACCTTTAGCCTCTTGTCCCCGCTCCTTTCTCCTTTCTGCTGGCTGAACACAGCTGAGATGGCTGGCACTCACCTTGGACCATGAAGACAAGTGCTGACCCTATGGATGCCAGACAGTGGACTGGACAGAAACTTGGTTCCTTTTAGCCTCATGGAGCCACCATGCCAGCCCTGAACTGCCCAATCCACACTTTGATTACATGAGAGAGAAATAAACTTCCAACTTGCTGAAATTACTCTTATTTTGGTTTTCTGTTCCAAGCAGCCAAGCTTAATTCTAAGCTGATACAAGAAGTTAATACAGGGACTTCTCTGGTGGTCCAGTGTTTAAGAATTTACTTTGCAACACAGAGGATGTGGGTTTGATCCCTGGTCGGGGAACTAAGATCCCACATGCCGTATGCCAAGGAGCAACTAAGCCCACACACTGCAGCTACTGGGTGTGTGCTCCACGGCTAGAGTCCAAAGATCCCACATCTGCAACTAAGACTCAACACAGCCAAATAAATAAATACATTTTTTAATAAAAGCTAATACAGGAATCTCAGAGAGAGAGAAGCTGAAGCTTAAACTGGGTCAGCAACAGCGGATTTGAGAAACATTTAAGAGGAAGACCCAGTGGGAGTCAGCAGTTGACTGGATGTGGGGACAGTGGGGAGAGCAGGTCAAAGGCTTCAGGCTTGAGCGGCAAGGACAGAGAAGCTGGTAATGAGCCAGGGAACCCAGGAGATGCCTCAGATCAAGGATCACAGAAAGCCAGCTTGGCTCGGGGCATGTTGAGTTTGAAAGCCCTGCGGGCCATGTGCGCAAGACATGGAACTTCCAGACTGGAGCTTGGGAAAGAGGAGGGGCTGACAAGAACTCTGCTGTCACCCTCGTCTGCAGGATCGCTCAAGTTGCAAGAACGAGAGAGAAGGGAGCGCTCAGAGGGTCAAGGGTGAACAGTGAGGAAGCATTAGAGGTAGATGGAGGGAGAGGAGCCACTTGGACCTCAGTTTCTCCAGTTGTAAAATGGGAGCAGGGGAGAGGGATGATCTAGCTGGTACCAAAGTTCCTTCCTGATCTGATGTTCAAGAATTAAGGCGTCGTCTTAGACCATTTATTTCTCCTCCCTGGGTTTGGTTTTCCCTCTGGAAAATGGGGCTAAACTAGTCCCTGTCTCGTGGGGTTGTTTGGAGGGTCTGGTGATCCAGAGCTGCACCTAGTTCAGCCTCAGTAAGAGCAGGAGCTTCCCTGGTGGCTCAGATGGTAAAGCGTCTGCCTGCAATGTGGGAGAACCAGGTTCAGTCCCTGGGTCGGGAAGATCCCCTGGAGAAGGAAATGGCAACCCACTTCAGTACTCTTGCCTGGAAAATTCCATGGACAGAGGAGTCTGGTAGGCTACAGTCCATGGGGGTGCCAAGTCGGACACTTCACTTTCAAGAGCAGGACCCGGACGAGGGCACTTGGTCTGGGGCAAAGAGCAGCACAGATGAGGTCTCTTTCCCAGTCCAAGCCCAGAAAGAGGCTGAAAGCCTGGGGCCCCTCGCTGAGTCCTTCAGTGGGCACCTACTGTGTGCAGAACACAGAGTCAGATGGGAGGAGGGGGAAGCGGGTGGAGAAAGACACACTTGTGCTCAGAAAGGTGATAAAGCCCAGCCTTATCCAGAGAGTTTGGAGGAAGCTGAGATCTGGGGACAGGGAAGGGGTGGGGAAAGGGGCAGAGGTGGGGTTGTCTAGCCCAGGGGAGGGGCTGATGGCCTGAGACCTTGAGGGCACTGTGCTTAGCGCTGGGGGAGCCTAGGGCGGAGCGAAGATGTGGGCAGCCTGCAGCCTGCTGATCACAGCACAGGAAGCTGCGAGACAGGTTTGCAGGAAGCAGAAGAGCTCGGAGAAGCACTTTTAAGCTTTCACATCCCCAGATCAGTTTGCTAGGGCTGCCGTAACAAAGCGCCAGAAGCTGAGCGGTTTAAGCAACAGAAATGTATTATCTCACAGTGCCAGAGGCTGGATGTCAGACATCCAGGTGTCCACAGAGTTGGGTCCTAGTGTGCGGTGTGTGGGCCTAGGTGAGGCTTATATATGTGAGGCTTTGGGAGAGGAGGGTCTGTGACAGCCAGGCCGCGCTCCTTGGTGCATAGATGGCTGTCTTCTCCCCACGGTGCATGTCTGTCCTGTCCAAACTCCTCCGTTCTCTAAGGACACCAGTCATGTTGGAGTAGGGGTCCACCTGACTCCAGGATGACCTCCTCTCAGTGAATCACATCTGCAATGACTCTTTTTCCAAATAAGATGATGTGCTGTAGTTTTACAGGTTAGGACTTCAACACATGGATTCCAGGGGGGACACGATTCATCCCCCAGGCCAGGCTCAGCACCAGCCGTCACCAGAGACCCCGGGCTCCCCGAGCTTCTTAACTGGGGCTGTGCAGGACCTCCGCCCTTGGATGGACACTTGTACCATCTGAGGGAGGAGACATTGGGATCCTGACCACCAGCTGGGATGGGGTGAGGATGGGGCACAGTTTTCTCTCTTCTTTTTCCTTCTTCCTGATCAGTTCACTCGGAACGTCACAGTTAACCATAAACATACACAGACACATACACAAATGTACACTCTCGGGCTGTCTCAGTGGTAAAGAATCTGCCCGCCAATGCAGGAGACACAGGTTCGACCCCTGGGTCTGGAAGATCCCCTGGAGGAGGAAATAGCAACCCTATCCAGTATTCTGTGAGAGCCAGGCCATTCTCCTTGGCTTGTAGACAGCCGTAGGTAGACAGAGGAGCCTGGCGAGCTACAGTACAGGGGGTCACAAAGAGTCAGACACGACTTAGCAACTAAAACAAAAACACACGCTCACAAACTCTACTCAGAGAAAACCCCAGAGACCCTCCCATATACCTGAAGGCACATACAAAGACAGTCGGGCAGAACCTGCACACACAAAGAGACACACAAGAATATACACACGCTCAGACACGCAGAAACCACAACTGATACACACCCCCCAGGTGTGCGCTAGCAGACTCACACAGGGACGGTGACAGCACTGATGGACGCCCAGGGACACATCGATGGTCTCCAGTCCCACACAACGCGGGTCTGCCTGTGCATTCTCACGGGCCCTTATGGCCAACCATAAAGGTCACAAAACACAGGGGCAGCATGCACACACACAGGGCCTGTCTGCATACACAGGACGCTTTAATCCTGGCAGGCACACACCAGCCCTCTGGCCTCACTGCTCACCATCCACTCCCTGGTAATTGGAGGCAACTGAAGCCCCCTCCTGCTCAGCCAATCACAGGCTCCACAGAGCATGCGGTCATCAAAATGCCCCGCCACGGGACAGCGAGGCAGAGAGCTGCTCCTGACTCCCGTCTCCCCAGCCTCCTTTGTGGCTGAGATGCAATTTACTAACCTAGACACGTGCGTGCGTGTGTGCACACACACCTGGAGAAGTCTTGAGACTGTCTACACCACACACACAGTCATGGATACAGAGAAATACACAATTTCAGGCACACGCTACACACGGGGGAGGGAGATAGAAGGAGCCATAGGAAGACAGATGACGCAACGGGTATTAAGGCACCACGAGAAGGAGGACGTCTGTATCGACAGACGCACAGTCTCCTGGTGGGCAGTGTGAACCTGTGTGCATTGTTCCAGGAGCTCTAAACTAATGCGTGTGAACACACTGACATACGGGGATACGTTGAGATGGAGGACACGTACACAGCACTGGACATAGACCTCCCTGAGGTCTGGACACATGCACAGTAACAATAACAAGGTACACAGCACAGGGACTTCCCTGCTGGTCCAGTGGTTAAGACTCTGTGCTTCCACTGCAGGAGACACGGGTTCATTACCCGGTTGGGGAACTAAGATCCCACATGCTACACAGTGCAGCCAGAAAAAAAGAGAGGTACGTAGCACAGAAACACAGGAAGAGGTGTACCCACTCATGCACACACACATAAAGCACATAGGACCTCATGAGCCCACGTGTGTCCCTCCAATGCCCATGGTCCACGTCTGCTGAACCCAGAGATGACCTGTTTCCCTCCCCTGCCAGGCTGACTTCCCAGGAGGTGGGGAGGGCTGCAACCCCACCTGTCAACCTGCTGTTTGTCAGTCCATCGCGGCCGGTGCGCTGACATTCAGAGCCCAGCACGGCGACGATCGCATTTAGCTGTAATGTACCACAGATTGCACTGACATTTGGAAAATATTCCACCTCGGGACCCATTCAACTTCAAACTTTTTTTCCTGGAAGAGAGAAATGGCAGAGAGGAAGGCAGCAAGGGCCTGCCGTGCTCTGAAAGGGGCTGCTTCCTAGCCCAGACACCAGGCACCGACTCCCAGCCCCTCCTTCCAGAGACCCGGGCCATTGGCTGTCCCTTCTGCATCTGCCTGTGGACAGGGGGACGGGGAGGAGGGATGGAGGTCCCCACAGCTGAGACGCAGTTCCGGATCACCCAGCACGTCTTCACAGAGGCTCTGCCAGGAGTACTGCCATCAAGAGTGACCTGGCGATACCTACCTGCCATCGGTGGGACACCTACTAAAGCCCCAGGCCATGTTCTAAGCATATTACATACATGACCTCATTTGCAACTGTAACAACCTTGCGAGGTAGGAACTGTCATCGTCCCATTTGAATGATGAGGACCCGAAGCTCAGAGAGGTGACGTGACTTGCCCAAGGTCATACAGCCTCCAGGAAGGCTGGTGTGGAGACTCGAACCCCAATCTGTCTGCCCTTTCCCCAGCTACACGTGGTGAACTTGCAAGTTGTGCCGTCAAGTCAGGAAGCTGGTGGATCCTCCCCAGGCCCTCTCACTGCATCTCCTTGTCTCTTCTTTCCTTTCTCCTCCCCTTCCTCTCTCTCTGTTTCCTTCCTCTCCTCTCGCATCCCCTCTCTCTGCCTCTCTAAGCAGAATGAGTGTCCCCAGAAGGATGGCACAGTCTGGGACAGCTTCCTGGCAGGGCGGAGGAGGTCGGAGCTGCACCTGGAGATGCAGAGGAGTGGATGGGCGGGACTGACATCTGCAGAACCGATGAGCAAGCCTCGCTCGCGGAAAAGCCTCTGGAAGTCACTGCCTTTTGGTGGCTGGAATATTTGGGTCTTTCCTATGCGACAGCTGTGTTGAGCCAGGGCTTGGATGGGGGAGACTGGCCTGGGGTGGTCCAGCCCTTTCTGAGGTTGTGCCCAGACTGGGATCCAGGCAACAATGCCATCTGAGTAAACGAACAGCAGCCAGAGATGCGCCCACTTCTCCCCTAAAGAGGAGCTGGCAGGAGCCCCTGCTGAAGTGACCTGGGCAGTCATGGTGAACATACAGGCAGAGTAGTGGGCAAAAGGTATTTTGCTGCTACTGCTAAGCTGCTTCAGTCGTGTCCGACTCTGTGCGACCCCATAGATGGCAGCCCACCCGGCTCCCCCATCCCTGGGATTCTCCAGGCAAGAAAACTGGAGTGGGTTGCCATTTCCTTCTCCAGTGCATGAAAGTGAAAAGTGAAAGTGAAGTCGCTCAGTCATGTCCGACTCTTAGCGACCCCATGGACTGCAGCCCACCAGCCTCCTCCGTCCATGGGATTTTCCAGGCAAGAGTACTGGAGTGGGGTGCCATTGCCTTCTCCAAAAGGTATCTTGAAGGGGGGGTAAAAATGATACGGTCTCACTTAGCCTAAAAAGAGATAGAAGTAGGAAGACTGTCTGGTTCTCTGATGAGCTGATTAATCTCCTTAAATAACTTGCAGTCCAACTTCCCAAAAGGCAAAAGAAAGTTAGGTTAATCTACTCTAAATGATCCCTGAGCTTCTCAGGGGTGGTAATCAATACACACACACACACTCCTCTCTCTCTCTCCTCATAAGTAATTCTCAGTAATTGCAGGAAAGAGGTGTTTGGGGTGGAAAATGACATTCTAACCACAGAGAGAATTCCCGGCAAGGGGATCAATAGGCCACCAGTTGGGAGGCGGATTCTGCAGCTCGGGTAAGGCCAGGGGAGGGCCACCATCACATCACACTGGGAGCTGCAGGGTCATCCCGAGGTCTGTCTGCCTGCAGGAGCTTTAATTGATTGGGGAAAAGGAGACTGAATGCGGAGGGTGAGTAAGATCTCCAGGAGAAGGAAAGACTGGCTCCTCCCAGAGCCTGTCACTGATGTCTCTGAGAGCCTGACCACTGCTCAGCGCCAGTGCCTACCTTGGATGCCAAAGGAGCACCATCTATGTCCATTACTAATATCCTTGGGAGCACGTCAGCAGTGCTTAGCACCATCACCCCGCAGACACCAAAAGGGATCGTCAGTGATGACTTTGTGGCATTATCAATGTTTGCCACCAGTACCCTTGCAGGTCCATCACCTGTATTCTCAGAAGTACCCATCAGTAGCCATCCCCGAAGCCCTTCCTTGGTATCCTCATTGATGCCCTCAAGCATCAGGTCTGTGTCCTTTTTGTTCATCACTGTATCTCCACTGGGCTTCCCAGGTGGTGCTTGTTTGTGGTAAAGAATCCACCTGCCAGTGCAGGAGGCATAAGAGATACAGGTTCGATCCCTGGGTGGAGAAGATCCCCTTGAGGAAGGCATGACAACCTACTCCACTATTCTTGCCTGGAGAATCCCACGGGCAGAGGAGCCTGGTGGGCTGCTGTCCACAGGGTCTCAAAGAGTCGGGCAAGGCTGAAGCGACTTAGCAGGCATGCACACATGTATCTCCACCAACCACAGAACCTGACACATCACAGGAACTCGATAACATCATTTGAATCGATGAATAAGTGAGTGACTGTTCTTAGGAAGGAGAGGGACGTCTTCTTCCTCTTCACCCCCTTACTGCCCTATCCTTAGGAACTTACCCACTGCCTAGCCAATGAGAGAGCTCCGTAACTATCTGTTGGATGGATGACTCAGGGGGTTGACGGATGGATGGATGGATGGATGGATGGATGGATGGTTGGGTGGGTAGATAGTAGATGGGTGGATGGATGATGGGTGCACACATGGAATAAAGAAAGGGTGACCCTGGGAGCACAGTCAGTGCCATTTGTAATTCCAGACATACAGCCTCCAAGACCAGAGTTCAGCATAAAGTAATACTGCCTGCTGCCCCAACTCTGGTAGGTCTGGGCCCTCCCTGATGGCTTCACCTGATTCCCTCCTTGGCTGTGGGGATGCAGATGGCAGAGACAGGAAGAATGCCTCACCTCCTGCCCCTCCTCCCCATTTCCACTCTCAAACCCAAATACAATTTTCTAGACTGTCCCCAGGTCCTGGAGGGAAAGCTCATTACCTGCAATCTGCCCATAAAAACATTAGTAGCTTCCTGCCGGCTGGGGAGCAAGTCACCATCAATTCAGCCTGGTGGTGGGATGGGCAGGAAGGCTGAGGTGGGAGTATGCAGGCTGCGGTGGGCTCAGCTCAGCCTCTCTGAGGATACCAGCTTTGTGTAGACTCAGCCACGACCTCCGGTAAGGTAGATCTCCCAGTACCTCCCAGAGGGCCATGCCGGGAGGGGAAATGCTCAGTCCACCTGCCATTTATTCCACACACATTCATTCCAAGCCCTCAATGGGCTGCTCGTTATTGTTACAAATAACAACATTGACAACCAAGGTGGGGGCAGCCTAGGTCCTGAGCACCTCCTGGCCCACCTCCCGCCTTGCAGCCCTGCCCACTGTCCAGCAGGGCTTGGCCAAAGCTCATCTGCTGCACAAATCACTGCCACTGATTTTTTGGAAAGCAGCTTTAGGGATTTTGTGATTTTTTTTTAAGTTTGATTTTAAATCCTGGTTTATTCTTGGCACCTTAAAAGAGGAAGTGGAGAGTTGGAGGCAGGCTGGATCCTTCCTGCCACTTGGTTTTCCTGTTCTTTCACTCTACTTCACCCCCAAACCCAGCCCGCCTCTTCTACGTAACTTGTCTCTCCCCACAAAGGGGGCAGCACAGGGACCTCTGCCCTGCCCTGGGGATGGGAGGAAAGGATGGAGTGAAAGAAGGTGACTTGGAGCCCAGAGATTGCTCCCTGTCCTCCTGGTGATTCCCGCCACTCAAGCCCTGCTCAGGATCTCCCCCTCCCACCCACCCACACAGCCTTGGATTCGGGGCATTGGCTCGGGAGCCCCCCCGAAACTCTGCCACTTCTAGCTGTGTGGCCTTGGTCACACCGTGAAAGCTCTCTAAGCCTCTGTTTCTTCCTGCAAAATGGGTGTAGAGGTGCTGTGGGAGGACCCATGGAGATAACCAGGGTGGTGAGGGCTTGGCCCAAGCTCTGACACTCGAGGGGTTCTCAGTGAATCACGGTCTTGCTGGGAGAGAGGTCTGGCTGCCTCCCGGGGGCCCCTGGGTCCAGGTGGA
The DNA here is from genome assembly GCF_054371585.1 of Giraffa tippelskirchi. Taxonomy (NCBI): domain Eukaryota; kingdom Metazoa; phylum Chordata; class Mammalia; order Artiodactyla; family Giraffidae; genus Giraffa; species Giraffa tippelskirchi. Next base: position 116,030,643 of record NC_137287.1, on the reverse strand, counting down.
GTCGGGCAGAGAGGCCTTCCCAGCTGAGCGTTTCAAGCTCAGGCTCTGGAAATGTTGCAGCTGCCACTCTGCTACGACCCAGCTGGGACCCACTGACAGCATCTTAATTTCAGCCCAAGCTCTTTTCCAGACGGGCTGCTAATTAGGGCTAATGGGCAGCTCTCCCTGCTGGCTCCCGCTGCCTCCTCCTCCTCTATTAAAGCCAGCCACTGAGCAGGGTCCCTGGGCTGATGCCCCAGGGGCCCATTGGTGAGCTGATCCTCTGGGTTAAGCATTGGTCTCCAAAGTCTCTTGGCCGCGTGAGCTTTTCATTGCTTTTTCACCTGACAAATGGGAGGTGGAGGAAGGGGCAATCTTCACCCAGGCAGGCAGGCAGTTCAGTGACCATGAACCTGCTTCTTACTTTATGCCAGGCCCATGGGAGGCACTGAGGCCACACAAATAAACCAAACCCGAAGCCAGACGTTCCTGAATTCAAAACTTAGTTTAATCTTGTTCTGGCTATGTGACCTTGGGCAAGTTACTTAACCTCTCTGAACCCAAGCTCCACATTTGTAAGACAGTCCCTACTTTACAGGGATGTTGCAAGGATGAGATGAGATGTGGTTGAGTTGAACATAGTGGCCAGCCCCACAGTGATGAAGCTGATAGGAGTCTGAGGGATCATAAAAGGGCTTGAGTGCCATCTCAAGAGGTGAGAACTTCATGCCCAGAGAGCAACAGACAAGAACTACTATTCTTACCATGTTTGTCCCTGCTCACTGCTTACAAAGCACCTCCAGCGTGCTAAGAATGTGAGACTAGCTAAACTTACACAGCATTCACTATATGCCAGTCACTGTTCTAAGGAACACATTTATCCCCACAACAACCCACAGGATGGGGGTAATCATTGTCCCTACTCTACAGATATAGAAACTGAGACACAGAAAGGTCTTGCCCACAACCACTTCATCAATATTGAGTTCCCTATCACTGTGTAGCAAATTAGCCCAAAACTTAACAGCTGTAAACAATGAACATTTATTATCTCACAGTTCCTGCAGATTGGGACTCCAGCACAGTTTACCTGGTGTCCCAAGCCCTCACTACTATTGACTAGAGGTATTCGTTTCTTGACACATGTGCCTTTCTGTAGACCACAGGGCCGTCCATAACATGGCAGCTGTCTGTCGTCCCTCACAGAGAATGAGCAAGACAGAGTGTCCAAGATGGGAGCTTTCACCCTTTTATAAGACGCTCTCAGAGGTGACATTCCATCACTTCTACTGTATCCTGTCTATTAGAAGTAAGTCACTAGGTCCCAGCCCACACTCAAGAGGAAGGGGCTCCACACAGGTATAAGTACCGGATGCCACCACCCTACTGGGCACTATCTTGGTGGGCATCCAGCGCAGACAGTAAATTGAGGCACTGCAGTATGAATCCAGGGAGGCTGGACCAGAATCCATATTCTCACACCAGAACCTGATTAATACTCCGCCCAGCTTCACAATCGTTGCCTGAAAGATGATAAAGGAGACAGCATCCCCACCCCTCTAAAGACCTCCATCTAGAGAGGGACAAGCAGAAAAGCCAGAGTGAGGTGAAAGGTGCATTGGCAGGGAGGATAGCAGATTAAGCAGAAAGACTTCCTGGAGGAGGCGATGCCTGATCTGAGACGCAGAAGACAAGATGGAGTTGGCCAAGCTAAGAGAGGTATGGAAGAGAATTTGGCAGCTGGAAACGTTGTGCCAAGGCTCACATGGAAGAATAAGGCTTTGCATGAAGGTCACTGAGTGTATTGGAGGATAAAGAAGGAGTTGGAGAGGTAAACAGAGACTAGGTTATAATGGGGCAGGTGATGGAACTTGGATATCATTCTGAAGTACTAGGGAGCCATGGAAGGTTGCCCATGGCAAGATTTGTGTTTTAAAAAGACTCTCCTGAATGGTGTGGAGAACATAAGAGGGGGCCTCGGGGCAAGTAGAGGAATGAGGAGGTTTTTCCTTCCATTCAGGTCATGAATATTGAGCAAGGGCCGACTAACTACGACACCATTCCAGGCACTGGAGATGTGGCCATCGATAACACAAGGCTCTTTTCTGTTGAGGGTCACATTCTAGCAGGAGGAAATAATAAACTTACAAAACTAATAAATAAAAGTGAAAATTACCAAGGTGATAGGTGTGATGAAAAATAATAATCATAAAGCAAAGTAGCTTAAAAACAAAAGTGGCCACATAAGTCACATTGACCTTAAGCCTGAAATTCAAGAAAGAGCTGGCCAGGAACTTCCCTGGCCATCCAGTAGCACAGTGGCTACTCCGTGCTTCCACTGTAGGCAGTTTGGGTTCAATCACCAAGCAGGGAACTAAGATCGCACATGCCTTGGGGCATAACCCAAAAAAAGAAAAAGGAACAGCTGGCCATAAGAACCCAGCATTCCAGGCAGAGAAATAGCCAGTGCAAAGGTCCTGAGGTAGAGCAGATTAGGTTGGAGGCCAGGACGGCCGAGATACACTAGCCAAAAGGCAGAAGGACAAGAAATGAGGCTGAGGAAGTAGACAGAAGCCAGAACAAGAAAGGAGTCTTGCTCTTCGCCTGACCCTAAGCCCTGGCAGCCGGGAAGAAAGGTAGAAACGCCAAGAGATGATATGAAGAAGGCACAATCCGCTGGCCTTGTGTAAGCGTATCTGAGTAATGATGCTGGCCCAGTGGACCAGGGGAGCCACAGCAAGCGAGGGAGAGAGGAGGCTGGCCCAGCCCCAGCCCGCTTCTCAAACAGGCCTCCTCCCCACGGACCGCTCCACCGATTAACAGTCATCCCCACGGCAGGCCCGGGCGAAGGCAGCGGAGAAGCAGTATTTGCATATTTGTTTAATAAAAAGTTATGGATGTTCAAAGACGGATAATTAATTACCCAGCATATTTTCCCTCCGTTCCCTCACCCCTCCTCCACGCTGCCACCATGGTCCCAATCACTTTCCTCTCCTTCCGGCTGAGTCAGCAGAATCTTTGCCTCTTCTGGTGGGGAGGGGGGCAGGGAGGGCTTAGGGGGGGCAGGCCCAATAAATATGTACTTATGAAGTGTGTATTGCGGCCAGTCAGGCCTGCATAAGTAGCTATCCCAGACGGTTCTGCTTGAAGTATTTATGCCAGTATCTAGGGCCACTTTAGCTATTTATTTTTGCAAAGAAATTAAATTAGATAGTTTGATAGCTTTCAGTGTAATTATAAAAGAAATTTACATGAGATGGTTATGAGGAGGAGGGGGGTCATTAAGCACCCAAGCCCCAAGGATATCCATTGGTTGGGACCCTCCAGCTTAATTCCTCCCCAGCTACTGCAAGAGGGTGGGGAGCTGTTCCTCCCAGGGAAGCCGAAGATGGTGGGGGGGGGCATTCAAATTACTGGAATATGAGCCCTAAAAGGGTGGGAGAGGTCTGTTTCAGCAGTGAGTGTGGAGCCTGGTAAGTGCCCAGGGAATGCTCAGAGAGAGTGAACATTAGCTCCCCCAAGTACAGGGCTACCTTATCTCTGAGCCTCATCTGTAATAATGCCTCACTCACCAAGCTGTTCAGAGAATTCAATAACATGATGCAAACAAAATGCTCCCTAACCCTAGCTGCCATTAATTGAGTACTCTTAATAGTTCAGGAGCTGTCCCGGGTACCACATTGAACCTTCTTAACAATCACTTTTTCCTGGTCGTCTAGCGGTTTGGATTTGGCCCTCTCTCTCATAACAATTGGGCTTCCCTGGTGGATCTGCTGCCGCTGCTAAGTCGCTTCAGTCGTGTCTGACTCTGTGCGACCCCATAGACGGCAGTCCACCAGGCTCCCCCGTCCCTGGGATTCTCCAGGCAAGAACACTGGAGTGGGGTACCATTGCCTTCTCTACCTGGTGGATCAGTAGTAAAGAATTCGCCTATCAATGCAGGAGACACAGGTTCGATCCCTGAGTCAGGAAGATCCCCTGGAGGAAGGCATGGCAACCCACTCCAGTATTCTTGCCTGGAGAATCCCATGGACAGAGGAGCCTGGCTGGCTAAAGTCCATGGGATCGCATAGATTCGGATGTGACTTAGTGACTCGGCACGCATGCTCCTAACAGTCACTTATATCAGAGGTCAGTGCTTTAATTTTATCCCCACTTAATGGATGGGGAAAGTGAAAGCTGCCCAGGTTCAATGAGTTATCCCAACCGTTCAGGACAGGACCAGGTTATAAACCTGGCAACTGGGCTGAGCCACATGTCTGGTCAGGAGCTCTGTGACCACCCTAGTTTTCTTGGAAGTGGGCAGGTCTTGCATTTCAGTGTTAAAGACCTACTGGCTTCAATGATCCCCAAGTGTAGCCAGGGAAACCCAGACCGGGAAGGAGAGTGTTGTGCCAGCACCCCACTGAGCGAGCCGGGGCTGGAACCCCCCCAGCACCACTGCGCTCACCTCCCCAGGGCTGAGTAATTATCCAGGGCTGATTAGCACTGATTGCAGGGCCCCCCACGGGGCAGAGGAGGGAGCCCCACCTACGGCCGGGCGTGTGGGCTGGGGTAGTGGGGGCACAGCGGTGCTGGGGGTTTCTCTCATTCACCCCATCACCCACCCGCCAGCCCAGGGGTCTAAATCCGGGCCCTGGAGGAACACTCCTGGAAGCCTAGGGCTGGGGAAACATACTTTAATCCCAAACTGGGAAACTGAGGCTGGTTGAGGGAGTTACGGGGAGAGGAGGGGCAAAACACTTGAATTCTATTTCTGGCTCTGCCGCTTACACTAGCTGTGTGGCACGTCAACCTCTCTGCGCCTGAGTTTTTTCATCCATAAAATGGGAAGACAGCTGTCTCTTCCTCCAGGAGTCTCATGAGGACAAAAGAAGGTCTGAAAGGAAGTAAGCACTCAAGAAACATACTATCATTCCCCAAATCCTGAAAGTGGGAAAAGCAGTGAACTTTCTTTTTTTCCAGCTGCAGTGGATCTTCGATGCTTCATGTGCTGGCTTCAGTAGTTGTGTATGGGGTCCGTAGTGGTGGCTTAGAGGCTCCAAGGCAGGTGAGATCTTCCTGGATCAGGGATCGAACCTGTGTCCCCTGCATTGGCAGGCAGATTCTTAATCACTGGACCGCCAGGGAAGTCCCTGAACTGTCTTTTTAACCAGAAACTGCGAGGCTGATGCATGCAGGAGAGAGCTCTGCCCTTGGGCCATATGGGCAGGGTAGGGGTGGCGATTCTTCCCACCCTGTGAAAGCCCCCCTTCCCAAACTATCTCGGAGGTGGACTGAAGAAGGAGATACCATGTGTTGCTGGTCTGTGTATGCCAGATAAATTCATTCAGGTGAGTCCCAGTCCCAGATGAGGACACAAGTGCCTCCTGCAAATCCTTTGCACAGATTCCTCCCCTTGCCCCCCCAATCAGGGAACAGAGCCAAAATTTCAACCTGGGTCACTCTGTCCCCAAAGCCCCTGGGGCATCTGGGGTACCAGCTTGAAGCCCTCTTCTTGGCATGGGAAGTCACCTGGGCCCTGGGCAGCCCTGCCTATCCCAGGCCCTGCCCAGGGTAGAAACTCAGCTAAAAGGAGCATAGAGGATTTAACTGAAGACACTAATCAGGGAATCCTAGTGAGGATGCCAGTCAAGATCCAATTAAAACACCAGCAACCGTGAGTTCCCCGTTTTAATTTTCCACAAATTAGCTTAAAAGGGAGGATGGAAATGAAGATATTAGTTGTTTTATTTATTTATTTAGAGCCAAGAGGGAAAATCCTTTGAGGATTATATTACTTGTTTCTCTTTAAAAAAAAAAAAAAAAGCCACTCTCCGCTGAGGGATTTGGGTTCCATCCCTATCCCCCTTAGAGGCAATTTTCAGGGCCAGCCATTTAGAGTGCTGGCATGGTAACCCCTTTATAATATAAAGCACCATTTCCTGAACGAGCACTTAGCATGTACCTTCCAACCCTCACCACCCCGCAGATCAGCCTCACTGCACCTGTTTACTTGTAACAGAGGCTCAGAGGGGTGAAATGATTTGCTCCAGGTCACCCAGCTGGGAAGGGATACCTCCTGGTTCCAACAATCACGTGCTCCCCAGTGCAGCCAGGCTTTGTCTCGTTCAGCCCCACATCCTGGTTCAAGCCTCAAACCGCCCTGGGTCCCGCAGGAAACTGCAGAGCTGGGAGACACAGGTGCGGCTCCAGCCTGCCTTCTGCATCCTGTCGGGCCTGCCAGGGGTTATGAGTCTTCTGAGGTCCCATGGACTTTCTGGTCTTCACTCAAAGTGGGGTAGTCCCAGGGGGACAGTGATTTCGAACCCCCGACACACACACACATGCAGGAACTGGGTCTCTGCCCTTCAGCCCCTTGCCGCTGGGACCCGACCCATTCATCACTGTCTCTGGCAAAGGCCAGCTCCTGCCCCCGCCACCCCCACGGCGACTGGCCCTGGCAGCCGGTGTCCTTGATCTCACCGCGGTGTCCTCCACTCCCATGTTCCCCCATCCTCCTGTCTACTGGAAATAATGCGTTTTGCCAATGTGGAAACAATACAAACTTAGGCTCAGCAACAACAGCAGCCTTCCCACCACTGTGCCTGCTCCAAAGGCCACAGCACCCCCTGGAGCCCCACCACCTGAGGGCATGCCCAAGCCCTTACACGTTCTGGGCCTGGACCGTGGCAGAGACAAAATTCCCACACTTCAGGGCTGTGTGGCTTTGGACAAGTGATTTAACCTCTCTGTGCCTCCGTTTCTTTATAGAAAGAATGGATATAATAAAAAGCTAGTTCAAAAGGTTATGGTGAGGGCCTTCCCTGGTGGCTCAGTGGTAACGAATCTGCCTGCCAAGGCGGGAGACACAAGTTTGATCCCCGATCCGGGAAGATCCCACAAGCCTCAGAGCAACTAAGCCTGTGCGCCCCAACTTTTGAGTCCGTGCTCCAGAGCCTGGGAGCCACAACTATTGAGCCCACATGCTGCAACTACTAAAGCCCGAGCGCCCGAGAACCCATGCTCTGCCACAAAAGAAGTCACTGCAGTGAGAAGCCCAAGCGCTGCAACCAGAGAAAACCCACGCAGCAACGAGGACCCAGGACAGCCAGAAATAAAAATCAATAATTGTTTTAAAAAGAACAGTTATGGTGAGTGTTCCATGGTACACAGAAGATGCTCACTAAATGTTACCCTCTCCCCTCCAAAACCTGGAGGGGTGAATGGCCCAGCTAGGATGGGTGATTCTAGATGGAAGAGCAGGCAACAGAGGGGTGGAAAGATGAGACAAGCTTTCCCTTAAGTGAGCCCCAAGTCCACTGAAAGGGAGACAAATGAGGCATCAGGAGCTGGGTGACAGATAAAGATATCTCAGCTGCCTTCCTGGCCCGGTAGAAAGGGTGAGGGCAGACCTGAAACTTCCCAGGTCATTGCTTCCTCGGTCATCGCCAGTGAAGAGTTTCTCTGCCCCTGGGTGGGCCCTGGGAGAGCCCGAGCCTGCAGTGACCTCAGGCTTGGTCTGCACTTCTTTGGGGGAGGATGCCTATATCTGAGGGTGACCTCTCGGATTCTGGGGGCAGCCCAAGGCTGGGGATGCTCAAGCTAAGGGTTAGAGTCTAGTTCGAGAAGAGTCTGAATCTGAGGTTGTGCCAAATACATGTAGAAGCACACCCCTGGGGGATGTCAGTCTGGGGAGTTAACTCTCAGCTTGGGGCTGATCTTGGTTTAGGAGGCTGTAGATGTGCACTGGGTGTTAAGACTGAGCTGAATCCTAGATCTGTCTGTGAGCCCACGCCTAGTAGCTATCAGATTTTGAGGTGAGCTCTGAATGTGTGGTGTGCTGACAGTGAACCTTAAAATATTGGGGTATCGGCAGATGATGGATTTTTCTCACGATGGTCTGTGGATGCCACCCTGGGCAGTGCTGATCATGCAAACGGCTCAGCTGATGCCGGGAAAAAAAAAAGAATATATTGGGGCATCTGTGAGCCCAAGTATGTGAACCCCACATCTGAGGGACGTCGTCTGTTTTAGGAGCCCTGTGTTTGAGGGTCCACACCAGCCCTTGGGGTCTGCTGGGGAAGGAGACAGGCATCTCGGGGCAGTAAGGGAGGAGTCTTGGGGGCATCCGTGGGCAGCAAGTGAAGACGCACCTAGTTCCCCCTCCTTTGGCTCTTCCTTTACCCTCTATCACTGCACACTATCCTCACATCTCTGGTCTCACCCTCCATCACCCACTCATCCCCCGCCATTGCACACACCATCTTTGCCCTGAACTTCTCACTCTCCAGGAACCTCTTTTCTGAACCCCAAGTCCCAGGCACCTCCACATTCCTTCCATGGGTGAGAAGGATCAAGGGGTGAGAAGGAGAGAAAACCCATCATCTCGTCCTCCGCCAACAGTGTTTAAATAAATCCTCCCCGAATCACCCTTCAGGGCCTGAGAAAGGCAGATCCAATTCTTGGGGAGCTCAGAGGCATGCTGCCTTATCTAAGCCTCTGGAACAGACATTTTGCATTTATTCCCCCAAATGTGATGCTGAACTGCGTTCCAGCCCGTGGCTCCCAGCCATCTGCAGGGAGAAATCCAGTTAGACCTTGTATAATAAGTTCCTGACAATCTTGCCGAGGACGCTGGGTCATAAAAGTCTCCTGGTTTTATCGCCGGTAACAGACACGGAGTGAAATTAAGTTGTCTTATCAAATTTAGATAATATATATCCCTCTAGAGTCGAAGGCTCTGCATGGGGCTTTCATGGTATGAGCCCAGGAGGGGGAGGCATGCTCCTAGGATGGAGCGCAGGGCGGGGGCCGTGCTGGGGAGCCTAGCAGGACTGGCAGGCAGGAGGACAGAGGTACTGGCATCCCACATCTGTGTCAGCCAGGCCTGAATTTGCGACCTGGCTCTGTCATTTCCGTGCTAGGTGAACTTGGACAGCTTCCTTTACTTCTCAGCTTCTTCATCTGTAAAGCGGGCATGGCGATAAGAGTGCCTACCTTCTGGGTTGACGTGAAATTTAAATGAGATGGTAGGGGTGAACCCTGGTGGTCCAGTGGTTAAGAATTCGCCTTTCAGTGCGCGGGATGTGGGTTCGATCCCTGGTTAGGGAACTAAGATCCCACATCCTGTGGGGCAACTAGAGAAACTCCTATGCTGCAACTACTGAGCCTTCGAGCAACTAGAGAAAGCCCGTGCACTGCAACGAAGAGCCCATGAGACACAATGAAGACCCAGCACAGCCAAAAAATAAATAAACTAAAACTTTAATAAATAAATGAGATGCTACATGCAACAGGCTTAGTTGTTCTTATCCAGTGCATGGCATGTTCTTATTGTTCAGTCGCTCAGTCGTGTCCAACTCTTTGCGACCACATGGACTGCAGCACACTAGGCTTCCCTGTCCTTCACCATCTCCTGGAGTTTGCTCAATCTCATGTCCATTGAGTAGGTGATACTATCCAACCATCTCATCCTCTGTCGTCCCCTTCTCCTCTTGCCTTCAAACTTTCCCAGCATCAGGGTCTTTTCTAATGAATCAGCTCTTTGCATCAGGTGGCCAAACTATTGGAGCTTCAGCTTCAGCATCAGTCCTTCCAATGAATATTTGGGGTTGATTTCCTTTAGGACTGAATGATTTGGGCGTGTGGTGAGTACTTAATATGTGTTGTCAGTGATTTGGAAATGGGAGAAGGGAAACAAGGGCTGGACACTGACATTTATCTGGTCCACTCTCTTCCCATTTTACAGGTGGGGAAACTGGGATGGGGAGAAAGTAGACAGTGGTCACACAGCAGAGGGGTTCCCAAGTCACCCCTTCGGGACTGAATCATCCTAGCTCTCCCCCATCCCAATTGGGGCCACCTTAGGGGCTGAAGTCTGACACCTTCCTGCCTCTGTCTGTAGCATTCCCGTCATTTGGGGCCTCACCCCAGGAAATGAACATATATGGCAGGAAGCTTGGCTGTCCCTTTGCTAGTGGAATGGGCTCCCAGTGCGCTGCCCAATGTCAGGCTTCCACACTTATCCAGCTGTTCCTGGAGAACTTTAGTATTCGTTTCTTCTTCTTTTTTTCTTTTTTAAATTGGCTATACTGCACAGCTTGCAAGATCTTAGTTTCCCAAGCAGGAATCAAACCCAGTCCTGGCAGTAAAAGCACTGAGTCCTAACCACCAGGTCTCTAGGGAATTCTCTGGTCCTGGAAAACTTATCCCACTGTCCTAGGTGGGGGCTGTCAGACCCCAAACCAGTGTCTGCCTAATGGAATTGATCTGCTTCTCTCCCACACAGCTGGGATCCTTTCTGTGGCAACCCCACTCTTTGGCATACCTGCAGTGATGGAGAGCGCATGACCTCACCAGGCAATCGTTCCAGTTTCCCCATCCTGGGTTTAAGACAACCTCAACTCATCTGGCTTCTAAGCTAAAACTCATTCATTCTAAACCACACCCTGGGACTTCCCTGGTGGTCCAGTGGTTAAGAATTCACCTGCCAAGGCAAGGGACGCGGGTTTGACCCCGGGTCAGGGAGCTAGATCCCACACGCCATGGGACAAATAAGCCTGCACATCACAATGAAGACCCAGTGCAGTCAAAATTAGAAAACAAATAAATAAAACTGCACCCTGTCATACAACTTCTTCAGCATAGCCTGAGTATATGTTAGCTTGTGTATGTTACTAGGTTTCTCTGTGCGTGTGCACACTGTGAGTTCTAAAGCGAGAGGAAACCACACTGGTGCAGCTCTGTGTTCCCAAGGGACACATAATAGACTCAAAAAATAACAGTTCAGTTCAGTCACTCAGTCATGTCCGACTCTTTGCGACCCCATGAACCGCAGCACCCAGGCCTCTCTTTCCATCACCAACTCCCGGAGCTTACCCAAACTCATGTTCATTGAGTTGGTGATGCCATCTAACCATCTCATCCTCTGTCGTCCCCTTCTCCTCCTGCCTTTCCCAGCATCAGGATCTTTTCAAATGAGTCAGTCCTTTGCATCAGGTGGCCAAAGTATTGGAGTTTCAGCTTCAACGTCAGTCCTTCCAATGAACACCCAGGACTGATTTCCCTTAGGATGGACTGGTTGGATCTCCTTGCAGTCCAAGTGACTCTCAAAAGTCTTCTCCAACACCACAGTTCAAATAGATACCCTTTATTGAGCACTTACTATGTGTCAGGCTTGAGTTACATGCATTAACTCATTTAATCTGTAATAACTCCATGATGCTACTACCATTGTTATTTCCAACTTAGAGAGGAAACCTGAGGCACAGCGAGGTGAGGTAAGTTGCGCAAGGTCACACAGCCAGAACAGAGGAGAGCCAAAATTTGAATGCAGTCCCCATGAGTCCAGAGCGATGATTCTTACCTCCCAGGTATTCCTAAAGATTATTTGGAATGAAGGGAGGAAAAGAAAACAGGAAGGGCAGACCCAGGTATGGGTACCCATCTCTTCCAAGTGGACAGGACTCTTGGAGGGCAAGAAATATGTATTACTCATCTCTCTTTCCCCCAGAATTAAGCACATGCATGCTAAGTCGCTTCACTCATGTCCGACTCTGTGCAACCCCATGGACTGTAGCCCGCCAGGCTCCTCTGTCCATGGGATTCTCCAGGCAAGAATACTGGAGTGGGTGCCATTCCCTTCTCCGGGGGACCTTCCCGACCAGGGATTGACCCCCTGTCTCTTATGTTTCCTGCATTGGCAGCCGGGTTCTTTACCACTAGTATGACCTGGGAAGCCCAGCACTTAGCACAGTGCTTGGCAAACGTCAAGAGCTCAATAAATGTTAAATGACAGTTTATTCATCATAGGTAGATTTTTCTCCCCGACTCTCCCAAGAGCCCATGGCTCAGGAACTGAATCACAGTCATCTCTATTCAGCTGTCACTAGCCCATTCTGTGTGGATTAAAAAAAATGCAGGCATGATCCTCTGAACATGGGTCGGCAAGCTAATGGCCCATTGTGCGGAAAAAAAAAGAAAAGAAAAAGTCTTCTTCTGCCACCAGGAGTCTCAGGCTGACAAGTGGAGCCCCATTCTCCCGCTGAAGCTTCGTGCAGCTCACAACCCACAGCACTAAGCTTGGCAATCCTGATTTGGCTCTCTGGGGCCCAGCATTGAACCTGGACCTAGGCATGGTGTTTGTTGAATGACTATTTGCCGTATTTGCCTCTCTCCTACCCGGCTTCACCCGGAGCCAGTCTGAGCCCCAGGAAAGGGATTGGTGGAAGAGCCACCAGCTGGGTGTCATGCAGCCATGATGCTGATGGGGGAGTTTGCAGACATAAGAGAGAGAGACAGGGTCAGGCATAATTGGTAAATATTTGTCTATCTAATCAGAGGGCCTTTTAATTAGCAATTTCATCCTTGCAACTGGTTTATCTTTTTTTTTTTTCTTTCTGCGGGAAGTCAATTAAATGTAACAGATGGAGGAGTACATGGGGGTTTCCTTGTCACCCACCATCTGTCCCATCCCACCACCTCCATCCCCAGCTGCACTCACATCTCATTGGTGGAGCCGCCTGCCAATCACCGGAGAGGGGCGGGGCTGGGGCCGGATGGGCAGTGGTGTGGTCTCTGACCCCCAGGAAGCCCTCCTTGGTGCTCCCAGTCTCCCCGGCTACCTGGCACATCTAGGCTAATCCCGTCAGCAAGACCTGTGGCCCCAGGTCCGGAGACCCTTTGACAACTGGGGATCTCCCCTTCCTGCCTACCTGGGAGTTAATACCCTTGAAGGTGTGCAAGGTTTAGCTCCCAACGCAAGCCTGCCAGGGCCCCCATCCAGAGGGGACACTCGATTAGTGCAACAAATCTTTACTGAGTGTCTGCTGCCTGCCAGACAATGTGTGGGCCACTGAGGACATATATCAAGCAGGCCCTGCCCTTTAGGAATTTGTAGCCTATTGAAGGAGACAATTATTCATTCAATTATTCTCTGGATATTTATTAAGCAGCATGTGTGTGCCAAGCTCTGTGCTGGGCCCTGGGGACATAATGATGAATCCAGCCATTGCCTGACTTTAAATAACTGTGAAGCAGAGGAGACAGGCATGTAAATCCATGCATTTGATAAGTATTTATGGAGTGTCTACGTGAGCCGTTCTGGCTATTGAGTACACAGCAGTCAACAACACAAAGTTCACGTCCTTTCTAGTAGGGGGGCAGGCAATAAACAGATGGTTGTATAATGCCAGGGGTGATCAGTGATTTGAAGAAAAATAAGCATAATATTCTGTGGAATTGAACTGAGCTCTGGAATTAAAAATCCAGCATGTTTGGCATGACCAACAAGGACCCCAAGCACCAATCACTCTCCCTCTAAGACTATTTCTTGCCACTCCCCACCTCCCAGGCTACATTCCAGTCAGTCTGCCTTCTGATGCCTCCTCCAACCTGCTGTGCTCTGCCTGAGGTTTTAGCCTAGTCTGTTCCCTCAGCCTGTCATACGCTTCCCTCTATTCCTTGCCTGGCTAAACTCTGCAGCTGAAACATCCCCTCCTCTGTTCCCTCTGGGTCACTCAGGCTCTGTCAGTTTCCTCCTCTGCGCCTCTGCAGTCTCAGTGCTCCTAGCATCCCAGCGTCTCCTTCCAGCTCGATTTTTGCCAGGTACTCTTTCATCGCCCTCGTCCTGCCTGGGAGCCAGCCCAGGGCCCAGACCATGTCCTTCTCACTTCTCCGCACTGTGTCGCCAGCACCTGGCACAGAGCCTGGCGTATACCGCATGTGTGCACGCGTGCTAAATCGCTTCAGTCGCGTCTGACCCTTTGCAACTCTATGGACCGCAGCCCACCAGGCTCCTCTGTTCATGGGATTCTCCAGGCAAGAATACTGGAGGGGGGTTGCCGTGCCCGCCTCTGGGGGAATCTTCCCGACCCAGGGATCGAACTCCAGTCTCCTGCGTCGGTAGGCGGGTTCTTTACCACTCGCGCGGCCTGAGAAGCCTCAGCACCTAGCCTTCCCACAGATATTGACCAGACTGAATTCAACCAGATAGAGAAAATGAGAGCGAGTACCCCAGTCAAGGGCAAGGATTTGCAAGGACAAGGCAGCGCTAAAGATTCCTGTTTCGGAGACAGGGAGCAGCTCAATGTGACCAGATTAAAGGGAAGAGCAGCATACAAAACTGGAGTCAGCCTTGAATGTTAAACTATGATGTCCGGACTTTATCCTTGTAAGCTTATAAGCTAACATCTATTATTTTTTGGCTGAACTATGCAGAGTGTGGCATGTTAGTTCCAAGACCAGGAATCAAACCTGTGCCCCAGCAGTAGAAGAGCAGAGTCCTAACTGCTGGACCACGAGCAAAGTCTCCATAAGCCAGCTTCGAATCACTCACATTCCTCTTCCCTGACTGTGCTGGAGACCCATGCGTTTCTTGGCCTTTTTTCTTTCAACGATCATTTTTAAACTTTATTTTTCAATAGTGGCTTTATCGAGATATAACTCACATAACATAAAATACACAATTTTAATGTGTACAATTCATGTTTTTTAGCATATTCATAATTGTACAATCATCACTACTATCTAATTTCACAACGTTTTCATCATCTATTATCAATCATTTCCAATTTTCCCTCCTTCCTCCCCCTCCGCCACCGCCCCACATCTCCTGGCAACCACTAATCTATTTTCTGTTTCTCTGGATTTGCCTATTCTGGACACTTCAGATGAGTAGAATCAAACAATATGTGATGTGGCCTTTTGCGACTGGCTTTTTTCAGTTAGAAACTTGGTGTTAGGGTCCACTCAGATGTGTTGAAGCATATAGCAGTACTTCCTTCCTTTTTATTGCTGAATAGTATTCCATTGTATAGATATACCATATTCATCAGTTGATGGACATCTGAGTTGTTTCTATTTTTTGGCTATTTTGAATAATGTCACTATCAACTCACATAAAAGTTTTTGTGTGTGTGTATGTTTTCAGTTCTCCTGGGTATACACCTAGGAGTGGGATTGCTGGATTATATGATGACTCCATGTTTACCTTTGGAGGAAGAACAACTGCCAAACTGTTTCCAAAGTGGCTGTGCCATTTCACAACCCCCCCAGCAATATATGAGCATTCCAACTTCTCCACATCTTTGCTAACATTTACTATTGTCTGTCTTTTTTTCATTTTTAGTCATCCTAGTAGCTAAATTCCAACGGGTTTAAAATGGCATCTGATTGTGGTTTTGATTTGCATTTCCATAGTAACTAATGGGGCGTCCCTGGTGACTCAGACAGTAGAGAATCTACCTGTAACGTAGATGACTCAGGTTCAATCCCTGGGTTAGGAAGATCCCCTGGAAAAGGGAATAGTAACCCGCTGCAGTATTCTTGCGTGGAGAGTTCCATTGTCAGAGGAGCCTGGTGGGCTACAGTCCATGGGATTGCTAAGAGTCGGACATGACTGAGCAACTAACACACACACACGGTAACTAATGATGTTGAGCATCTTTTCATGTGCTGATGGGCCAGTTGCTTGTCACCTTTGGAGAAAAGTCTATTCAAATCCTTTGCCCATTTTTAACTGTGTTGTCTTTTTATTGTTGAGTTGTAAGAATTCTTTAATATTCTGGACACAATTCTGTTATAAGATCTCCTTTCACTGTATTCTTTTTTTTTTTTTTTTGCTTTATTCTTAAAAGGAAAGTTTAAATCTCTATCTACAGTGGAAAAACACAGTGATAGCCATCATAAATTAAAGGTGATTGCAATATATATATATAACTTATCAATTCAAGAAACAAATACTTAATAATTGTCTCCAATGACACAGGCACCATTCTTGGCTTTGGGGATACAGCAGTGAACCAGACAGGTTCCCACTAATGATCCTCCTGGACATTTTACTAACTCAAGTTCTTGGTTCATAATTATACACATGCATGCATGCACGCATGCGTGCTCAGTCATGTCTGACTCTTTCCAACCCCATGGGCTGTAGCCCACCAGGCTCCTCTGTCCATGAGATTCCCCAGGCAAGAATACTGGAGTAGGTTGCCATTTCCTTCTCCAGGGGATCTTCCCGGCCTAGAGATCGAACCCACATCTCTTGCCTCTCCTGCATTGCCAGGTGAATTCTTTACCACTGCACCACCAAGGAAAACATTTATAGTTATATAGGGAAAAGAAAAAAGGAAACAAAGGAAACAAGTAAAAGTGCCATGCTCTGCTGTGCCTGAAGAGGCCGATTCGGTCACGTCTGGGAGTGACTGGGTTATTGGATGGTCAGGGAAATCCTCTCTGCGGAGGTGACCCTCATGCAGACAGCGAAAGGAAGAGAAGATACTAACCATGCAAAGATCAAGGGTGAGAGAATCCCAGAATAAGGTGGAACTGAGCTTTGTGGGGCCAGAACAGAGTGGACAAGGGGGTGAGTCACGTGGGGATGAAGAGGGAGAAACAGACCGAAAAGGACCCCAGCTACACCGGTCCTTGTAAACCAGTGCAAAGGGCTTGAATTTTTGTAAGCACAAGGGAATTCCCTTTGAAACTTTTAAGCAGTGGAGGGAGATGTCTGATCATTGTTTTTAAAAGTCTTTCTGGCTGCTGCGTGGTGGACTGTAGGGGTGCAGGGTGGGAGCGACAGGACCAGGGCAGAGGTGACTGTAACATGCAGGTGAGGGATGAGAATGGCTTGGGCCAGAGCAAGAAGTGATGGAGGGAAGTGGCTGTAGCAGCAGGGAATGTTTTGCAGGTAAAATGAACGTGTATAGCTGATGGATTGGATGGGGCAGGTGAGAAAGAGAAAAGAACCAAGGGAACCCTTAAGTGTTTAAGCATCTCCAGCAACAGGGCGAGCAAGAGGGGAGGCAGAGGTGTGGGGTAACTCAAGCTCCATTTTGGACTTTCAGGTCGAGATGGACATCCAATGGTGATGTCACGAAGGCAGCTGGACGTTTCTGAGTCTGGAGAGATGTGCTTGGGACTCACTGAGGTCCTTGGGGCTGGACAGAGTCCAGACAAGAGGGGGCCCGATGGCACACCGGCTTTAGAGGGCCAGCCCCAGAGGACAATCCTGGAGACTGGGCAGGAGCAGCCAGGGAAGAGGATACAAAGAAGAAAGCGTGCAGTTGGGGAGCCGAGAGGAGAGGTGCTTTGAGACGAAGGAAATGGTTGGAACACATCAGTGATATTGAGCTCTTGCTGATAGCTCTGAGTCTGAGCCTCACCTCCTTTTGATAAAGGTGTGGAGGACAAAATACCGTCAAATGGAGATGTCCTCCTTGGCATTAGTAGAGAACTGGAAATTCCCTAAGGGACTCCAGATCACGTAAGAGTCATGTAAGAGACTCCAGATAACCTAAGGTTATCCCCCATCTCCCTGGGTTCTCCTGGCACACTTGGAGAAGCACTTCCATGGGCAAAGGAGAGTCATCCAAGGCTATGGATGACAGGGTGACATGGTCAAATTAACAAGGATGGAGAATGAAATAAAGGAGGAGAAACTGGGCAGGAAAAGCAGGGAGGGAGGGAGGAGCAACAGCCTGAAAGGGGAGGTGAGGTCTAGACTGAAGCAGAGCAGCCTGGGGATTTTTCAGGTTGTTACCCGAGTTCCCACCTAACCCCCCAAGCCTCAGAACCAACACCTGCGTTTCCTTTCACTTTACTTTCTGTTCATGCCAAGTCCCTCCTCTTCCCCCAGTTCTCTCTGACCCCACCTAACACACAGTGTTAGAATATTGAGTACTTTCAGTTTAGTTCAGTCGCTTAGTCGTGTCCGACTCTTTGTGACCCCATGGACTGCAGCACGCCAGGCCTCCCTGTCCATCATCAGCTCCCAGAGCTTGCACAAACACATGTCCATTGAGTCTGTGATGCCATCCAACCATCTCATCCTCTTCGCCACTTCTCCTCCTGCCTTCGGTCTTTCTCAGCATCAGGATCTTTTCCAAGGAGTCAGTTCTTCACATCAGGTGGCCAAAGTATTGGAGCTTCAGCATCAGTCCTTCCAATGAATACCCAGGACTGATCTCCTTTAGGATGGACTGGTAGGATCTCCTTGCAGTCCAAGGGACTCTCAAGAGTCTTCTCCAACACCACAGTTCAAAAGCATCAGTTCTTCGACACTCAGCTTTCTTTGTAGTCCAACTCTCACATCCATACATGACCACTGGAAAAATTCTGTCCTCTGGATTCAATCCTCAAACTCTTCTACTTGGCAGATGAGAAAACTGAAACAGAGAGGGCTAGCCAGTTGCCCAAGGTCACACAGTGAGGATTCCAACCCAGGGGCTCTGACTCAAGACCACATTACAGTGATGGAGGAAGATGGAACCCAACCTCCTATCCCTCAAGGGAGCCCTTCATCAGTGGGCCGCTCCTTGCATACCTCCAGTGATGAATGTCTCATCACCTACCAAATCAGTCTACTTTGATGATCAGGAAAGTGATAGTCGCTCAGTTGTGTCTGACTCTTTGTGATCCCAGGGACTTGCTGTTGCTGCTGCTGCTAAGTCACTTCAGTCGTGTCCGACTCTGTGCAACCCCATAGACGGCAGCCCACCAGGCTCCGCCATCCCCGGGATTCTCCAGGCAAGAATACTGGAGTGGGTTGCCATTTCCTTCTCCAGTGCATGAGAGGGAAAAGTGAAAGTGAAGTCGCTCAGTCATGTCCAACTCTTAGCAACCCCATGGACTGTAGCCTACCAGGCTCCTCCATCCATGGGATTTTCCAGGCAAGAGTGCTGGAGTGGGGTGCCATTGCCTTCTCCGCCCAGGGACTTAGTCCATGGAATTCTCCAGGCCAGAATACTGGAGTGAGTAGCCTTTCCCTTCTCCAGGGGATCTTCCCAACCCAGGGACCCAACCCAGGTCTCCCACATTGCTGGCAAATTCTTTACCAGCTGAGCCTCAAGGGAAGCCCTTGCTGGTCAGGTTGATTGGTAAATCCCTCTTTTCCTGTCCCTGCAATCTGTACCCACTTCTCCCCACTGGTGATGTAGCGAGGGCTGGGGCCTGTCCTGGATGGTGGCATAAAGGTAAAAAGAGGACTCTGAGGTCGAGTCAACCTGGATTAGGAGCTGTGCATCCCTCACTGATGGGAACAGCCGACTCATTAGAAAAGACCCTGATGCTGGGAAAGAGGGCTCCGGGAGATGGTGAAGGACAGGGAAGCCTGAGTCCATGGGGTCACAAAGAGTCGGACACGACTGAGGGACAGAACAACAACAACAGCCTCTATGTCCTCATTCAGGAGCCCGAATGATGACTGAAACTGCGTTGTGAGGATTGAGTGGCAGATGCCACTTCCATCACCAGGCACACTGAGAACCCTGGGTAGCGGGGAGCTGCTAGGGTCGTGGTGACATCTGTTGTTTATAGTCCATCCCTGCCATCCCTGGTCATCAGTCCAGGTCCTCAGTTAGGCCCTGCTGTGGCTCATTCCTGGCCCACATTCCCCTGCCCCGGGCTGCCCGCCTGCCTGCAGCTCAGGTGAACCCAGCTGCGCCGGCTCCCTAATCAGGAAGCCAGGCCCCCCCTGCCCCCCGCGGGGCCCCAAGAGGCTCCTGGCTAATTCCTCTTCCTCAATCAGCCAGCGCTCTTGTGGCCTCTCCACTGATTGGCCCTTTGTTCCCTGCCAGGCCAGGGCCACCTCCAGGGCCCAGCTCTCCCCGGACCACCCTCTGGGTGCCCTGCCCCCCCCAACTCCGCTCTATTTCTTAGACTGTGTTTGGACCTGCAGGCTGCTGAGGGGGTGGGATATGATAGAGGATGTACACACCAAACTGCCGGGAACGTGTGGTTGTGTACACACACACACACACACACACACACACACAAAAGAGAAATCTCAACACATGAGCAAGAAGCCAAGTACTCACACAGCATCCCTTTAAAGGACATCCACATAAACCAGGGAAACACACACACACTTTGGTAAAACCAAAAAGCACAAAGACAAACCCCCCAAGGGACATACACACACTCACTCCAGCAGGCGCTCCCACCACCCCTCTGCTTCCGGGCCCCTCCCCGCTCCTTAACTCCTCAGACAGGTTAGCTAATGCCCAAGGCCCTCGGCCTGAGCCAGCACAGATAACACTGCAAATCTCATTTCCAGATATGGCTGTGTCTGGCTCCCCACCCCCTCAACTGCCTCGGGGCTGCACTCACCCTCCAGGGCCCCCGCCCAGCCCGAATCATCACTAGGTGAAGCTGGTCTGGCTGTCTGGACTCTGACCATCCCCCAGAGTTGCCGTGCCCCTTCCTGGGGGGCGGAGAGAGGGGGGAGTCCCAGGGCTAGATCAGGTCAGGCAGGGCCAGCCAGTCCTGCCCACTGAGCCCTGCAGAGCCTCAACTCTCACAGTTTCCCACAGCAAGAGCAGGCCTTGCCCAGGAGGCCGGGTGACGGCATTCCAGCTGGCGGGCTGCATCCACTTCCAGCTCAGTCCTCAGGGTGCAGGGCGGGGGGACGGGAGTCCCCTGAGAGCTGACTGAAGTGAGGGTGAGGAGAGGCAGGAAGGCTCTGGCACCCTGCATTTGGGGATCCCTGCATGCCCTTCATCCTTGGGCTCATCCCCTGACTCAGTGGCCTCAAGACCAGGGTCTTTGGGGAGAGAACCCAGACACCGCCAGCCAGAAGGGAGAGGGAGGAACCACTGGACTTTGGGGACCTGCTCCAAGACTGGCATTCAGCTGGAACACATCATCCTGCTATGAGTGAGTGAGTGTAAGTCACTTAGTCGTATCCCACTCTTTGTGACCCCATGGACAGTAGCCCACCAAGCTCCTCTGTCCATGGGATTCTCCAGGCAAGAATACTGGAGTGGATTGCCATTCCCTTCTCCAGGGGATCTTTCTGACCCAGGGACTGAACCCAGGTCTTCTGCATTGCAGGCATCAGGGAAGCCCCCCATCCTGCTATAGGGCATGGGAAAATACTAACTACACTTGACCCTTGAAAAACACAGGTTTGAACTGCACAGATATCTATGCAGATATTTTATATAAAATATGTATAGGCAGACATTTTTCAATAAATGCATACTATGGTGCTACATGATCAGCAATTGGTTGAATCTTTGAATGTGGAATCATGAATACGGAGGGCCAACTGTAGCTACACATGGATTTTCCCCTGCATAGAGGGTGGGTGCTCCCAACTCTCATGTTGTTCAAGGGTCAGCTGTACTTCCAAACGTAGTAGTAACTAGGTGCTACCCCAAGCTCTCCAAGTAGCACCCCCTCAACACTGGTCTCTCCTCATTCCCAGAGATTGAAGAGTTAATACCAGGCACAGCAGGGGAGCCTCCAAGGACCCCATCCCTCTGAGAGACCTTCTGATTGGTCCCTGCTCATGATTACAGGTGGGCAACCAAAGGAGTGGAGCATCACCCAGGACCATGGTCCTGACCCTGTTTCTGTTGCCCCGACCCACTCATGCAGAACCCAGCCCTTCCTCCAATCCAGCTGCCCTGTTCAGCTTGCCCTGCCCATCTCTCTGACTCTGGGAGTCTGGAAACACAGGTGCCTTATGGCCCCATCAGAGCTGAGGTCCTACATGCAGCCTGGTGAGTTAAGAGTCTCACTGAGCAGGGGGCTTCCAAGGAAGTTGGAGGCCGAGATGGAACATAGCTGCCCTACCCCAGCCAAAAACTGGAAAGTGAGCAGGGTCCCCCTCTCTGGGTCTCAACCAAGGTGGGGTGGGTGGCAACGGCCCTCCCACCTGAGGCCCAGCTTCCTCTGCCCCTGGAACCCTTGCTGGTCCCCAACCCACCAGCGCCTCCGTCATCTGGATATGTATTTCACGATAATTTCGTATCATCCCTGACACCAGGAAGATGGACCAGTCAACAAGGTGATTGGGGGATCTGTGTTGGGCTCATAAATTTACTGCCCCTCTGTGAAGCCTCCATGAAGTCCCTTGTACTTGGGGAGGGTGGATAGAGGAGGGTGATCCATCTCTCCCTGCCACCCTCGCTGAGGGCCAAAGTGGGAGCAGCATGTTCATGGGGCAGGGGAAACTTCCCTGCCCTAGGACTACAGAGAGGTCTCTCTCCACATTCATTACAAACAAGGCTGACCGGCACTTGGCTGGCAGGGTAACCTGCCTTCCCCTGCCGCTTGCCAGCCCCCAGTATTGAGGGGAGGCTGCCTCCTGAGTGGGTACCGGAGCTGGCTTCGGGAAAAGGGGGCGAGAAGCTGGGGCTTTTGCCCTGTCCCCCTTCCTCTCATTAGTCAACAGGAGGCTTTGTGCTGGGCAGGAGTGGGAGGCTTGTGAACAGCCAGCCCCTTTCAGGAGGGAAAGGCATGCTCATACAGACCCATCTCACAAGCATGCGCACACACACAGAATAGTAGCACGCCCACACAAACACCTGCTGGAGAAGACATCACAAACACAGTAGCAGAATCAAAGCCGCAGCAGAGAAAGGAGCATGGGGTTTGGAACCCAGGAGAGCCAGGATGTTGGCTGTGCTGTGTTTCCTTGGGCCACTTACTCCACCTTTCTGATCCTCACCTTTTTCAGCTGCAAGGATAACTATACACTCTCAAAGAGCTGTCGTCTGTTGTCAGGATCAAATGAGATGCTGTGTGAGAAGTGCCTGTATAAAATGACAGGATTACAATTATCTCACACACACACACACACACACACACACACACACACACACACACACACACACACACACACACACCTTCACTCTCCTTTCTGCATCTCCCCACATCCTCACCTCTGACCTGCAGGCGTTGCCCAGAGCAGAGCTCCCTGGGGCCATATTCAGGTCTTCTTTCTTCACCTCCCTACCCAGGCCACCCCGCCCCTGCCCCAGAGCAGAGACTCATAGGGAACTAAGGTTTAAACAAGTGGTTTTCAGACCTTGTAGAATGTTAGAAGTCTTCCCTAGTAGCTCAGGGTAAAGAATCCGCCTGCCAACGCAAGAGACGTGGGTTCAATCCCTGGGTCAGGAAGATCCCCTGGAGCAGGAAATGGCAACCCACTCCAGTATTCTTGCCTGGGAAATCCCGTGGACAGAAGGACCTGGCCAGTTACAGTCCATGGGATCGCAGAGTGGGACGCAGTTTAGAGACTAAACAACAAACAACAACAGAATGTTAGAATCACCAGGAAGCTCTTTAAAAAAAAAATACTGATGCTTGAACTACTACCATCCCACCCGCACCCTGAGGATATTTTAATTTGTCAGGAATGAGGTTTGGGTCCGTCTCAGAGGTTAGGAACTCAAGCTTGGCAGCTAAAGAGGGCTGAGCCCCGGTTCTGGCCCATGCTGGCTCTGATCTGGGGTGAATCACCCACATCCCTTCTCCCAACCTCAGTGTTCTTAAGGAGCCTGCCACCCCGGAGGGCTGCCCTAAGGATTGTGGACATCATCAGTCTTTCGCTCTGCCCCTGACAGCTCAGGAGCAAAGGGGACCCTCCTTGGAGCTAGCTGGGTCCCAGCGGCTCCAGGTGGGACTGAGGTTTCTTGCCATCCACCCCCACTTGTCACCCCTCCAGGTGCTCCTGCCTCTCGCCTCTCTCCACCTGAAACACTAATCCCCTGTCTTCCTAGAGCCAAAGGAAGGCTCAACATTTCACATCCCCCAACCCCTGCTCCTTTAGTGACCCTTCCCAGGTCCAGGATGGGGTGGGCCTGCAATTAGCTTCACACAACGATTCATTTCTCCTCTAGACCCCCAGTTTCCCAGCTGGGAGGGGGGACGGCCAGGCGGCTCTGGGTTCCTGATCTGATCCTGCCCTTCCTGCCTAATCAGTATTCCAAGGAGGACTAGCTCCGCAGGCCCCAGGATTTGTTTGCCAGCCGGCCAGTTCCCTGTCTCCCCAGTTCAGAGTGAGTAATTCTGTCCCTCCCAGGCCCATTTAAGGGAGTGAATAATTAGTTACATTCAATTAGGCCTCTCGCTACCACTGTGGCTCCTGCCTGCCTCACTTGGGGGGACAGGCTCACTAATGAGGTGGCACATGTCTGACAGGGCCGGGGTGGCGGGGGGGGGGGGGCAGGAGCGGGTGTTAAACACCGGCGACCCCCTACTCCTCCACAGGGGGCCCCCAAGGCTGGGAGGAAATGGGGAGGGCTAGAAGCTGGGGATGAAGGCCAGAGAGGCGGGGGAAAATGAAAGAGGAAGTGGAGAGGGGGATGCCAGGGAAGCAGGAAGGGACTCGAGGGAAAGAGAGAAGCCACCTAAATATCCACTAACATGGAGTCCTTACCTGAATCAGGCTCCAGCCAGACAATGGAATCCTATGCAGCAATTAAAAAGCTTGTTGTCGATCTATATTTATTGGCATGGAGAGATGTCTGCTGTACACAGTTAAGCAAAGAAGGCTGCTTACAAAATAGTGCATGCAATAATAGCCCGAGTTGAAAAAATATTTTTGGTACAGAAAACAAGTCTGGAAGGACTTATAACTTGCGGTTGGTGGGGGTTTGGCGGGGGCAGGGGGTGGGGAGCTCTCACGGGTGGGCTGGTTTCCCTGTGCGTTGCTTGGGCGGGGGTGGGGGGTGGTGAGATGCATAGGTCGGAGTTTGGTGATTTGCCAGAACAAGAATACTTGTTCAAAAGAGAACAAGGGTGAGATGGGAGGGCTGGGAGGAGGGGAAGGAGGTGATCAGTCAGGGAGACACGCAGAAGGTGGGGAGGGGGAGACGCAGAGACTGCAGAGGGTGGGAGGAGATCCTGGAGGGAGGAGCAGGCAGCGAACTAGCTGGGCGCTGGGGCCCAGCGGGACATGCCAGTCAGCGGGCGGGCTACGAGAGAGGCAGAGAGCCCCCAGGGATTGGAAGAGGGGACTGGAATAGAGAAGCAGGGGGCCCCTCCACCCCCAATCCCTCCACCACCACCCACCTTCTGTCTGGGAGAAAGCTGCTCACTGATTTTACTTATCACCGACCCTCCCCCACACTGTAGCAATGTTGCACATCCCAGAGGACCACCCCCCCAATAAGCTTCCCCCATCCCCCAGACTTGAGGACCACAGTACAGTTTTTTCTTTTTCTTTTTTTTTTTTTAACAAATTAAAACTGTATCTCCCCACCCCTGCAGGTGGGTTGGTAATTTTCTGAGCTAGAATCACTCTTGGGGAGAGAAATCCTTCGGGGCAGACTCTTTAATAACTTCTGCTGCCCAAGGAATCACTGCCGGGCCCTGAAGGCTTAAGGGGAGAGTGTGTGAGCGCATGCCTGGGGGGCCTAGATGGGGGTGGGGGGTGTCATAGTGTTATAGCCACGCGTTTTGGGAAACAAACTCACTCAGAAGGACAGTGCAGGTAGTGGAGTGCAGTTTATTACACCGGCGGGCCCAAGGCAGAGTCTTCTCTTAACCAAGGGCCCCGACCAGCATTTGTGAAAATCTTTTATACCCCATGTATACGTGTCTGAACCCACCACCCAACTTCCTTGTGACTTACTGTAAACAAAGGAAAGGTAAATACAATCACAATAACTCCATCATTCGTGTGTTATGTGTTCAAACAGTCAATAATCAATAAGCCTGAGGTTACAGATAAGAATTTATGACCTGTCCGGAGGGGGTCTTATCCTTCTATTGTCATTTGGTCTTATCCTTCTATTGTCATTTCCACAGGCACAGAGTTTAGAGTCCATTAGAGAGGTGGCCAAGCATGATCAGCATAAACAGGCCTAAGATGGAGTCCAGGTCCTATGAATTCCTTCTTCAATAGAATTAAGAGGGCATTACAGCCAGCTCAGCCCTGGGCCCCTAGTCCTAGAATTTCACTGTTTTAGACCCAGTTAACCAGGGTTGCAGGGTGGAGCCTAAGGCCCCAGAAACTCTCTGCAGCCTCCCAGCTGGGGTGCAGAGAAAAGAGACAACTTGCCTGGGACAGGTGGCCTGATTTGACCTCCCAGGGCTTCAGTGTCCCCGCATAGAAAACAAAAGTAGGACTTCCCTGGAGGTCCAGTGGTTAAGACTCACGCTTCCACGGCGTGGGTTCAATCCCTGGACAGAGAACTGTGCTATGCAATGTGGCCGAAAATTTTTTTTTATTAAAAAAGAGAAGTGTCGGATTCAATGAAATTCCCAGTTGCTTTTAATTTCAACCTTCTGTGATATGCTGTCTTGAGTTCTTGCAGTTTTGTTTTAATTTGGGGGATTGGTAGCACTTAAACATTGGGAGATTTAATATAGAAATCTGGGTGCCCAGAATATATAACTCTCATTCTTAGAGGGCAACCACTGGATGGAATCCATAGATGCCACCGCCCCCACCTCCACCCAAGATGGACAGAGGCTTGCTGCTGCTTTTCCCAGAGGCTCTGCCATCCTGACTCCCCCCAGCCTGCCTGTCTCACTCTCCAGCTCCCGTGTAACCCCAGCCCTAAAGGTTACCTGCTCCTGCAGGGGGCTTTTCTTCTGCCCTGGGCAGTCACATGGCCTTTTAACAGCCTAATAGCATGTGCCTGGTTTTTCACTTGCCGGAGGTTTTGGATCAACCTAGTTAGGCCTAAATCTCAGCTCTAATTCTTCAGACCTTAGTAACTCATTTAGCTTCTGAGCCTCCATCTGTAAAATGGGCGTTCGAAGAGACTGTGCCTTATTCGGGGTTGTCCTAGGGACTTTAGACAAGCATGTGAAGTTCTTAGCCCTGTGCCTAGCACAGAGCACTCCGGCCCTGTGCATTCTTGGTGCTGTCTGGCACAGCCCTAGCTGGGGGTGAGACCACAGGAGGAATGCAGGAATGCTTGTTAAATGTAGGAAGCAGTGGAGAGAGAGACCCGAGGAACGGATGAGATTGGAGAGTAGAAGTCGCAGGAGGCTTGGAGAGGATGGATGACGGGAGGATGAGAGCGGGCAAAAGCCAGCCGCCAGTGTCTTCGGACATTACTTTGGCGCCACCTTCTGGCTGATGCGAGCTTTTCGCCCACCCATTCATCCACAGGTCAGATCGGACCCTACAGTGTGGGCTGATCCTCTATATTTTTAGAATTGGCAAGCCCCCTAGAACTCATAATGGGCTTCCCAGGTGGCTCAGTGGGTAAAGAAATTGCCTACAATGCCGGAGAAGCCAGAGATATGGGTTCCATTACTGGGTTGGGAAGATCCCCTGGAGGAGGGCATGGCGACCCACTCCAGGATTCTTGCCTGGAGAATCCCCAAGGACAGAGGAGCCTGGCGGGCTACAGCCCATAGGTCGCAGAGTTGGACACGACTGAAACGACTGAGCACTAGAACTCATCAAACCCCAGTCCTTCATCACATCTGAGTGGGGGAAAGCTAAGAACCAGAGAGCAACTTTCTCCAGGTCACATAGAAAAAGTTCTTGGCTGAGGTCCATTTAGAACCCAGAACTTGCTAAAGCTGTCAAGAATAACAACCCCTTCTCTTTGTTGGGGATGCAAGATATACAAAACTGTACCTTCTTTTGCTTGGCCAATGCTGACTCTTGGAGGGGACTTCTCCAAAAAGCACTCTGCAACAAGGAAGGCATGCAGGTAGTTTTGGGGGGAGTTGAACCCAAGAGGCATCAGTGGGGCTGTGGGACATGAGACAGAAAAGAAAAGGAAGCCCATGCAGAGGGCATCTGTGGCTCAGGCCCTCTAGGGAACCTAGGAGACAGTACAGAACACACCTCAGATTTGTCCCTCCCAGGGGCAAGGAAGCTGGGGCATTTATCCTCCAACTTTCACTTCTATTTGTTTGAGAGTGTTCAGACATCCTGGAATGTGAAGTCAAGTGGGCCTTAGAAAGCATAACTACGAACAAAGCTAGTGGAGGTGATGGAATTCCAGTTGAGCTATTTCAAATCCTCAAAGGTGATGCTGTGAAAGCGCTGCACTCGATATGCCAGCAAATTTGGAAAACTCAGCAGTGGCCACAGGACTGGAAAAGGTCAGTTTTCGTTCCAATCCCAAAGAAAGGCAATGCCAAAGAATCCTCAAACTACCGCACAATTGCACTCATCTCACATGCTAGTAAAGTAATGCTCAAAATTCTCCAAGCCAGGCTTCAGCAATACATGAACCGTGAACTTCCAGATGTTCAAGCTGGTGTTAGAAAAGGCAGAGGAACCAGAGATCAAATTGCCAATATCCGCTGGATCATCAAAAAAGCAAGAGAGTTCCAGAAAAACATCTATTTCTGCTTTATTGACTATGCCAAAGCCTTTGACTGTGTGGATCACAATAAACTGTGGAAAATTCTGAAAGAGATGGGAATACCAGACCATCTGACCTGTCTCTTGAGAAACCTGTATGCAGGTCAGGAAGCAACAGTTAGAACTGGACATGGAACAACAGACTGGTTCCAAATAGGAAAAGGAGTACGTCAAGGCTGTATATTGTCACCCTGCTTATTTAACTTATATGCAGAGTACATCATGAGAAACGCTGGGCTGGAAGAAACACAAGCTGGAATCAAGATTGCCGGGAGAAACATCAATAACCTCAGATATGCGGATGACACCACCCTTATGGCAGAGAGTGAAGAAGAACTCAAGAGCCTCTTGATGAAGGTGAAGGAGGAGAGTGAAAAAGTTGGCTTAAAGCTCAACGTTCAGAAAACTAAGATCATGGCATCTGGTCCCATCACTCCATGGGAAATAGATGGGGAAACAGTGGAAACAGTGTCAGACTTTATTTTTTTGGGCTCCAGAATCACTGCTGATGGTGACTGCAGCCATGAAATTAAAAGACGCTTACTCCTTGGAAGAAAGGTTATGGCCAACCTAGATAGCATATTTAAAAGCAGAGACATTACTTTGCCAACAAAAGTCCATCTAGTCAAGGCTACGGTTTTTCCAATGGTCATGTATGGATGTGAGAGTTGGACGGTGAAGAAAGCTGAGCGCCGAAGAATTGATGCTTTTGAACTGTGGTGTTGGAGAAGACTCTTGAGAGTCCCTTGGACTGCAAGGAGATCCAATCAATCCATCCTAAAGGAGATCAATCCTGGGTATTCATTGGAAGGTCTGATGTTGAAGCTGAAACTCCAATACTTTGGCCACCTCATGCGAAGGGTTGACTCATTGGAAAAGACCCTAATGCTGGGTAGGATTGGGGGCGGGAGGAGAAGGGGACGACAGAGGATGAGATGGTTGGATGGCATCACCGACTCGATGAACATGGGTTTGGGTAGACTCTGGGAGATGGTGATGGACAGGGAGGCCTGGCGTGCTGCAATTCATGGGGTCGCCAAGAGTCGGACACGACTGAGTGACTGAACTGAACTGATTCAGGGCATTATGTAAGAGATGCGGGTTTGATCCCTGGGTCAGGAAGATCTCCTGGAGGAGGGTCACGGCAACCCACTGTAGTATTCTTGCCTGGAGAATCCCATGGACAGAGGAGCCTGGAGGGCTACAGTCCATGGGGTCGCAAAGAGTCAGACACGACTGGTGCGACTGAGCACGCATGCACACATTCAGGGCATTTGCTCACCCAGCTGCATCTTGCCTGCCCTACACCTGCACCAAGCCTGTTTTGAAAACCAAGGAAAACCCCAAGAGCTTGCAATAGGAAACCGACTGCTCAGCAAGAAATGTGAATGCCGAGGGTGGTCGTTCTCGAAGTGTGACCCCTGGACCTGCAGCATCACCTGGGAAACCTGTAGAAACGCACAGTCTTGGGCCACATCCCAAAGATACTGAATCAGAAACACAGGCGGCGGAGCCCAGCAATCTGTCTTTTATTAATGACAGGTCTTATAGGTGGTTCTGATACATGCTTGAGACTGAGAACCAGTGACTAGGAGAGATCGAAGGAGGCATCCATAGCATCTGTCCATCATATTGTCTCCATTTGCCAGATGAGCAACCTGAGACCATAAAAAGTGAGTGTGACCTACCTGAGGTCACACAGACAATAGGTGGCAGACTTGAGTCTTTAGTCTCTTTCTGCCATACTGTCCTGTACAGAAGTAGCACTAGCTTTTAGACTCTGTTGTTGTTTTAGTCACTAGGTCGTGTCCAAGTCTTTTGCAGCCCCATGGACTGTAACCCTCCAGGGTCCTCTGTCCACAAGATTACCCGGGCAAGAATACATTTCCTTCTCCAGATCTTTCTGACCCAGGGATCAAACCTTTGTCTCCTGCTTGGCAGGCAGTTTATTTACCACTGAGCCACCAGGGCTTCCCTGGACTCTCGGCAGGGGATAAAGGTGAGGGCCCAGGGCTCCCCTCCCCCCAGCCCACACACCCCCCACCACCACTTTGCCCTGCTTTCTGAACCAGACGGCTCCCCCTGGTGCCTCCAAATGGTTCTCTCCTGGGAAGGTTGCCAAGCCAGGTGCCCCTCTCCGGGCTCCCAGCTGCCCTCACAGCCTCCATTGGGGACAAGCCCTCTCCACCCCCACCTTCCAGGCAGCAGGCAGGTTGGGAAATCCAAAGCAGCTTCTCACGGATGGGGGGTGGGCAAGGGGCAGTGAGATCCCTGGGTTAAACCAGCCCAGCCCCATCTCCAGCAGGAGTCTTTGTGCTGGGGCTTTGCAATCTCCTTCCTTCTCCTTCTTGCCCTACAACTTCCCCCCTCCCCTCCCCTCTGCTCCCACTCCATCTGCTGCTCCTCCTGGCTAGGCTCCCCCTCAGTTGGCACAGCAGGAAAAGAGAACAGGACGGTTTATTTTTATCCCCAGATACTGCTTAGGGGGAAGGGGGCACCATCTGACCAAGAAGCCGTCAGAGGCTCCTATGGCATTTGGGAGGTCAAAGGAGGTGGGAAGCCAGGGAGCTCCCTGGGAAGGGGCCACAGATGTAGGCTCCGAAGAGCAGGCAGGGCTGGGAGAGGCAGCCCAGGACCAGGAAGGGGTGCTCTGAGGGGCACCGCTCTGAACTGCTGTGTGCCTGTAAATTACTTCACCCCTCTGAGCCTCCATTTCCACCTCCGATAAAGACATAGGGGGATGTTGGCCCTGCCTGCCCCAAAGGCTATTGTCGAGAATGTGAATCACATGGGGAAACCCCTTTGCAAACAGGGTGCAAAATGTGAGGGCACGTGGAACCCACCCTGGAGAGGCCGCGGCCTGGGGACTTTTCTTATTTATGCTCAGAAAGCGCCCTAATTCTGAAAGCCTGACAGCATGTGAAGCAGCTCATGTCACCCAGCATGTCCACCCCCACTTTTCTTTATACATGTTTGATGACTTTTTAATTACATAAGCAGTATGTGAATTCACTCTTCTTTGTGGGGGGAAATGAAACATTATGGGAAAGTCAAATCTTTCTTGAACCAACCCTCTCGCAGACCCTCCTTCCCTAACTGAGACAGTACAATTCTTCGAGCTGTGCGAGTTCTGTGTGTCCTTCTGGGACCCCCGTTTATACCTACATGTATAACACACTGTGTTTATATACGTATCTGTAGGTGATATATCATATTGTTTTGGATTGTTGTGTGTGCTCAGTCACGTCCCACTCTTTGCAACCCCATGGACTATAGCCCACCAAGCTCCTCTGTCCATGGAATTCTCCAGGCAAGAACACTGGAGTGAGTGGGTTGCCATTTGGATCTTCCCAGGGATTGAACCCACATCTCTTGCATCTCCTGCATTGGGAGGCGGATGCTTTAGCACTGAGCCACCTGGTTTGGGTTACATGCTTTAAAGAAAAAGTTTCTGTGCCCACCATTCTGCAACCTACTCCCCCCGCCCCCCACCATGACAGTGTTTTTAGGATCTGTTGCATAAATACAGTACAGTTTTATTTAGCCAGTCCCCTGGTGATGGACAGTTAAGCAGTTTCCAGTTGCTCACTGTTACAAACAATACTGCGATGTGCTGGGAGCCAGCCCACGAGATCCCACCCATGACAGAGTCATGAGGAAGAGGACTGATTGAGCACGGCTTCTCAGGCCTCAGGGATTCTCAGGAGGCTGCCTCAGCGCTCACCTTAAAGATGACGTCTGTCTTTCTGATGTTTGCTACAATAGACCTCTTCTTATTTTCTATGACTTAGGTAAAAGGCCTTTTCCTGATTCTTTTCCAATATAGATCAATCTAAAACCTCAATCGACAAGGCCCCTAAAAAACGGTGGCACCCTGATGGGATTGTCTAGGATATGGAGTATATTAATCTAAATTCTTCTTGCTGGCATACTGGTTTACTTAATAAATATACCTGTGCCTTTGGAGCTAATGTGCATGACTACTCCTTAACAATAAACAGCATTGAGAGCCTAACACACAAAAGCCCCAATAGGTACAGAGCTCTTTGTAGGAAAAAGGCTTATTAGGAAATATAAGAAATATTGCTTTATAAAACTGTTACTTAGTCTATATTTACTCACTGTGTTTTTGCTCTTAACATATTTAGCCTGTGTAATGAAAGTATGATAGTTAAAAACTTATAAAAATAAAAGTTTAGCTTTAATACAAATAATAAGACAATTGTTAATTTAGCTGGTGATTTTTGCTAAGAACTGACCTTTGTACTACATTGTTTCAGCTTGCTGTACCATGACTGTATGGGACCACATTCCTTTTTGTTGGGCTCAAGGCGTAAGATAGATTATAGAAAAACAGGTTTTGCTTTAAAACTTTTTGTTAATGAATTCTTTGTCATAATCTGCTGTGCCTATATTCTTTAAAAAATACAACTAAAGATATAAAAACTGTCTTAAAAACAATAAAGTCAGAAGACACTTGGAAACACCAGGACTCGCTGTGTCTTCTCATTGCGCATCGCCAACGCCATCCTTCCTGAGGGAACCCTGGACCAGCTGGAGCTGGACTCCGGCAGCAATGCATATCCATGTATATGCCTCCTGGGCTCAGAGCAGCCGCCGAATGACATCTGTCAGCAATGAACCGCTTGCTGGGGTGGAAGGTCTGGTGGATATTATTGTATGTCCTCTCCAAAGTTTTGTTACCATCGTTAAAAGCAGGTTGGTAGATTGAACGGGCTCCAGGGCTGGGGTGAAAGGCGCCCCAAGGTGAACTGTTTCTGGGCTGCAGGGGTGCAGGCAGATGGCGGCTGTCGCCCTCCCCCGCAGCAGCAGCCCCAGGTTCGTGTCCAGGTGCCCGGGCTGCCATGCCCCTGGGCACCCACAACCTCATTCTCGCTCCTGCACGGAGATGCGGCTCTCTTTGCCATCCTCCTGGGCGACCGGCTGACACCAGCGTAAGGTCTCCTGCACCGGAGGAGGCGGGTGGGGGCCGTGAAAATCCTCCGTCTCCACGGGATCCTGCCTTTCAGCCATAGGGTGCAGGGCCTGGGGAGACAAGGCTTGGGGTTGCCCCTAGCAACACTTCTGAGCGCTTCCCTGGAAGCCATCCCACCCCTCGCCCCTTTTCCCTTTCCCAAACCAGGGGTCAGTGCTGATTCCATAGGTGCGTCCTGCCCCCTGCTGGCCACAGCGAGGCTGTCACAAAGCTTCCGTAAGAGGAGCCCGCGGGTTAAGGAAATATTCTTCCATCACCCACTCCTGGACCCCACACCAAGGCTCGGAAGATGCGGCTCTCCCGGGAAAGAAGAGTAAATGTCAGACTTTGCCAGTGGTGCTGGGGAAGCTCTGGGGGACGGTGAGCTTGGGAGAAGAAAAAAGGAGAAAAGGGGAGAAGCCCCAAGCCCAGAGGAGGGGGAGGGGACTGGCCCTGCCTCAATTTTGTTGCCATTTAGGCAACAATGAATCAGTCTTTCTTTCCCGTCTTAGACTGTTCCCCTGGCTGACCTACCTTAGCCTGCCGCTTCTTGGTCATGTTCCCTAGAGAAAAAAAAAAGGAAGGGGGGTCGGCAAGGCCAGATCAGTAAACAGGTGACCCGTCAACTGTCCCCCCTGCCCCATCACCTCCCCACCTGGGGACTCACTGATACAGGCAGATACCAACAGGACAGCAAACAGGACTCCCATCATGATGGGGATCACCACCAAGGTCCTTATCCGACTCTGGAAACCTGGAGAGAGCAGGACTTGAGCCGTGGCTCCCCACCTTTTTGCCCAAAGCTGCTGCGCTTTGCTGGACTCTAAACTCCTTCAGTGTCTAACCTCATCTAGATCAGAAATTTCAAACACATGGCCCCTGGTAGAAATGTGACCAGCAGATGTCTTTAGTGTGACTGGCATTTTTTTTTTAATTTATAATATTTGCCAACATTTTAAAATTGGGAGATTGCACATTTAAACTTTAGGTATCTGATTTCTCAAATTTGGAAGATCCAGCCCCAGTGGGCCAGCAGCCCACCTACCACTCATCGCCCAGAACTGAGTGGTGAAAGTTGCTGCTACCAGCTCACCACACTGCCCACCCCTCCCTACTCTTTGCCCAATACCAAGGCCCAGCCTCACTGACATCTGCACCCTTGCCATTGTTATAGAAGAATGGAGGGGAAGGGAAAGTCTTTCTTGTGCCTAAGTCTCTATTCTACATGGGAAACTGGAAAAAAAGCCCAGAGGCGTGGTAAGGACTAAAGTAAGACCAATGAAGCACTGCCTCAGGACAAAACTGAAGGGGACACCCAAAAGCTCAATGATCAAGATAAGTCATATTTTTTTGGCCATGCCACATAGCATATGGGATCCTAGTTCCCTGGCCAGGGATCGAACCCGTGTCTGCTGCATAGGAAGTGCAGAGTCTTAACCACTGGACTGCCAGGGAAGTCCCAAATAAGTCATATTTTAATGTCACGTTTTGAAAAATCACATCAGCAAACTCTGGCCCACAGGCTAGCTGCCTGTTTTTAAATAAAGTTTTATTGGAACTGGAGCTGGGATTATGGTGAGGCATGTGAGGCTGGGTTGTACAAATACAGGGTTGGAGCCTATCTTTATTTAAAATGTTGCTATTCTATTTGTTATGGAGTTCTCACAGTAATTTTTATTTTTTTAAATATTGCCTCAAATATCTATCTTGATGACAGCATTTTTCTGGTGCCCCCTTAAATATTGTGTGCAAGGCGAGTGCCTCCCTCACCTCACCCCAGTCCCAACCCTGCCAAGAGGAAAGTGAATTTTAAGGAAAAGCAGAGTGTCTTTTTCTTATCCCTGATCTTTTTCACTCATTAACCGGATCCTGCCTAATCCCTTTAGTTATTTGAGTCTGTGATCTGTGCTGTAAATCACCTCCTCGTTCTAAAATCAAAACTGAGGTCCCTGGTGGCCTAGAGGTTAGGATTCCACGCTTTCACTGCTACGGCCAGGATTCAATTCTTGGTCAGGGAACTGAGATTCTGCAAGCCATGTGGTGCGGCCAAAAAAAAAAAGAACTTAGGCCCTGAGAGGAAACAGTGTCACAAATGCTGGTCCTCAATGTGCAGGGTGGCAAAACAGCACTGAGGGGGCGCCTCCAAAATGCCTGAGCCCATGCCAGGTATTTATACTGCCCTATTAGCGGAGGTGGTATTATCCCATTTGACAGATGAAGAAACTGAGGCTCAGAGAGAGGGAGTGACTTGCCCAGGCTCCACAGATAAGCGGCAGAGCTGGGTTGCCACAATTCCAAACTGCCTCCTCCTCTTGCTTTAACCTCCCCTCTCTCTTTCCCCACCAGTGCTTCCGGGCACCCCAGTCTCCCCCCAGCTCCCCACCTTCTTAGCCTGCTGCTGGGGCCCGCTATCCAAGACTTACCGCAGACAACATCTGTCTTGTTCGTCCCCGCATGTTGTTCCACCAGGCCTTTTCTCTCGCAGCTGTGTACAGACACAAGTACACACATACGTGCACATGCAGACACACACACACACACACACACAGAAAGAGACACTGAGTTTCCCCAATCATGAGATTTCCAACCCCAGAGGGAGACAGCCAACAACCAACAAGTCCAGGTTCATGAGCGTATATTATGTGCACTCTCCTGTGCTGGGTGTTATGGGAACGACACAGACTCTGCACAGAACTCGTGAGTACAGAGGAAAGACGATGGTACGTCGTGAAGGAGTGAGGATAGAAAGCCTCTGATGAGTGCCAACTGCACGTGAACTGGGTACGGTTCAGAGTGGAGGAGACAGAATCCACAGTGGCTGGAATGCAAGGATGAGGGGCCTGCTCAAATTTGGCACCACTGATGTCCAGGGGCCACATAATTTTTCTTCTGTGGTGGGGACTGTCCTGAATACCGTAGGATGTTTGGCAGCGTCCCTGGCCTCTACCCACTAGAGGCCAGTAGCATCCTCCTCCCCAGTCATGAGAACCAAAATATCTCCAAATATTGTCACATGTCCCGTGGGGGAGAAAACTGCTCAGTTGAGAATCTCTGGTTTGAGAGTCATCCAGAAAGACTTCCCTGGGGAAGTTAGATCTCAGTGGGCCCTTGAGGGATGTAAAATTTAGAACATCAGTATATTTAGGGCATGCCAGGTGGCTCAGTGGTAAAGAATCCACCTGCAAGGCAAGAGACACAGGTTCAGTCCCTGGGTGGAGCAGATCCTCTGGAGAAGGAAATGGCAACCCACTCCAGTGTTCTTGTCTGGGAAATCCCACGGACAGAGGAGCCTGGCGGGCTACAGGCTGTGGGGCTGCAAAGGAGTTGGACACAACTTAGCGACTGAACGACAATGACAACATATTCTCTTTAAGCAGGACAACATAATACGAAGGATTAGGTGGGTGATGAGCCAGATGGTGTAAGGAAACTCTGGAAAACTGGGTCTTTAGAACCATATCACTAATCAGCCATGAAGCTTTCAACTGGATTCAGCCAGTGGATCACGTCGGCAGCCAACCAGATGACTTAAGGTGCGAGAGGATTTATGGCCAAAGATCTCCTGGGAGGAGAAATGACAGAAAAATGGCTCGCCAGGAGGCCATTGCCCAGGTCACACATGAGATGATGAAGACTTGGACCAAGGTGGTTCCCAGGAGGAATGGGAAGGGATGGACAGAGAAGGACATCGCAAAGGACAAAACATCTAATGCAGGGAAGAGAAGCTTCAAAGAAAGCACATATATGAGAAGAGTGCTTAAGAGTTTTTGAAACACATTTACATGTCTTTTCCTCGACCCTTATGAAATGAAGGTCATTCTCATTTTCCAAATGAGGACACCAAGGCTCAGATGAGGGTCACAGTTCCACATGGTCATACCCTTTCTAAGCTGAGTGAGTTTGGAACCCAGTGCTCTGGTTCTACCAACCCAAGGTGCCTCCCTTTCTCAGTCAACATTTATCAGTAAAGATTTATTGAGCATGTACTATGCAGCAGGCACTGTTTGGAGCATAAGGGATGCATCCATGGAAGAAAAAAAGATCACCTCTATAGTTCAGGAGTTTGCCACCTACTGGAGACAGGCAGACAGTAAACAAAGTATATACGGGATGCTACTATTTGTGTGAAAGATCCGTTTGCATGTGTGTGCCTTTGTTTGTGCAGAGAACCTCTGGAAGGACAAACATGGTCCAGTGGCTGCAGGATGGCTGAGGGGGACAAAGGGACGTACCACTATTGGCCCTTTTGTGCCTTCTGTCCTCACGCCTGTCTTACTCATTTTTTCAAATTAAACGTTAAAAAAAAAACCTTAATCAATCATGTGGTTAAGCGTATTCCAGGCAGAAGAGTTTGATGCAAGAGAACGAACAGTGTGTTGAGGGAATTGCAAGCAACATGATGTCAGGAAGAGATCAAGAGATGGAGCTGGGAGGTCGGAGGCTGTGCAGAGGAGTCGGGGTTTCATCCCAAAGGCGCAGAGAGCCACGGAGCATTTTAAACAGGGAGTGCCACGCTCTGAAGAGAATGGTGGAAAGCTTACTTTGGCAAAGGGATGGAGAACCAGCTGAAAGGGAGAGGATAGAGGCAGGGAGGCCGGTGAGGAGGCTATAGCATCATCCAGACCACAGTGATGAGATCCAAACTAAGGTGGTGACAGTGGAGATTAGAGAGGAGGAAGAGTCCCAAAACATTTGGAAGGTTAGACAGACAGGACCTAGTGACTGATTTGGTGGGGGAGGGTGACCCTGCAACAGGTGTCCAGAGGCATGCTTGCACCTGTCACAGCAAGTGAAGGGAGCAGGCAGGTGCCCATGGCTCGCCTCCAAGGAGGTGTACCCTTGGCAGGTAGATATGACATCTGGGACCTAGGAGACAAACCTAGACAGATGGTGATGGAGAACGATTGAAGGGGGATAGTAGCCGAAGCCAGGGATATGGAAAAGATGGGTCCAGGGGAGGCGGGCAAAGTGAGGGGAAACTAGAGCCTATAACAACAAGGGCCTAGAAAACCAGTTCAGGAGGAGGAAGGAGCGGCTGAGAGGGGTACAAGGAAAGAGAGGTGTCACTGTGCCCCCTCAAGGAGGGAGAATTTCACCAAAGATCGGAGGTCAGCGGTGTCTATTACCACCGAGAGAGCAGGCAAGAAACGCCGAAAGTGTCTGTCTGGTCGGCCGTGGGGTCCCTCGAGACCTTCTACAGGTGTGTGAGTGTGTGTGGACATGGGGAGCGGGGACCAAAGGACTGGTGGCCAGAGAGAAGGGAAGCGGGTCCCATGCCCCTCTTGGGGCAGGAAACACAAGGGATGAGTCCTTATACCTTGTCCAAGGGTGACACTTTTCAAAAGCAGATGACACATTGGAGAAGAAGCCGACCGGGCAGGGTTCACAGATGGTATCCGAAACCCCTGTAGCTGAGGGGGAGGAGGAGGCATTAATCATCACAGTGGACCCCTGTCTGGCTCTCAGGGGGACCGGTGGGCAGGCAGGACCAGAAAAGCATCCTGCTTCAGAGCACTTATCCCCGCAGCACACACCTTCCCTTGCTGCAGGCAGCCCCCAAGAAGGCTTCTCCCATGGCCCTCCTGAGGCCGATGCCCACAGTGGGAGGCAGAAGGCAAAGGTTCCGTTTCCAACCCACTAAGGTGGAGATATCAACGTAGTTGGTCTCTCCGCCTCTGGGACAGAGTGCCCGCTGCCTAGCCCCTCTCCTTGGGCCCTTGCCTCCTCTCTCCTGCCTCTAGAGCTGATTCCCAGACAAGCCACTTACCGATCCGCTTGACCCCGAAGCCAGGGAAACACAAGCTGTGGGGCGTGCAACTTTCGCAGGTATGACTGGTACAGTGTTGGCCTTCATCACACACACAAGTGGTGTCTGTATTCAAGGTGCCCTCGCTCTGGATCCGGAGCCCTAAGTCTGTGCAGAGACAGGAAGGAAGGATGGGAACCCCTTACTGGCCATGATCTGGGGGCCCCTGATCTTCATATTTCCTGGTCTTTTCTCTTAGACCTTCTTCCTAGCAGGGATGGCAATCAAATTAGGTAATAACCAAGACAACCCAGACTCTAACCAATCAGAACAGACCCTGGCTATTTAAAAAAAAAAAAAAAGCCAGGATGGCTGTACTGTCAGGAATGAGCTGGAATATCAGCCTGGCTCCCAAGGGCCCCTTCCCCCACAGCCCACGCACTGGGGTTGCAGTATCTGTGCTCGTGACAGTATTTCTCTCTGTTCCAGGTGGACAGGAATTCGCCTTTACTGCAGGACTGGCATTCTGTTTTGCTGACCTCTGTGCAGTCATTCACCAGTTTCTGTCCTGGAAAACATCAAGAAATGAGGGCGCTCCAGCCAACCCAATGAGTCAGACACTTAATTGAAAAGTGGTAAGGCTGGGCTTTAGGGAGGAGGATTCAAAGAGGACAGTCCCAGAGCCTTCCAGCCTTCATACTCTGGTACAGGATACAGATGAAATAGGAACCCTAGTTCTGGGTCAGCAGAGAGGAAGGTCAGAACATCCTGGGGCAGGGACAGGGAATCCCAGGGGTCGTCTGAGACATGAGCTTATAGTTGACACATGAGATCTGCATCTGCCAGCAGACCAAGACAGGTCCCATGTGGGGCTAGAGGGTTGGCGTCTCACCAGGCGGGCACAAATCACAGCAATGACTGTTCACTGGGTATTGGTTTTCTCCACAAGCAGTGGCTGGTTCTGGGTGGACCTAAAAAAAGAATTGGGTGATTTGAAGGGATCTTGAAATCTCAGATGCAGCCTCCTTGGCAGACAGGTGCAAATCAGCCAGGACAGAGGTTAGAACCAAAGTGGAAGTACAAAGCAGAAAAACGGGGCCTGTGTATTATATGTTGCATTTGTTTTTAACTAAACCGCCAACTAGTATGATGACAAAGGTACCCAGAGAACCATTCTGATATTTTACAAAGTAATTGCGCTGTTAACTCACAGTATTCATTGAACTAAACAGATCTTCCTTTTGGCTTGACGGCTGAGTCTTTCCTCTCCCCAGAGACGCAAGAGCACATGAGGACTCCAACATCTACCCTGGAGTCCTGAAGCTGGCTGACTCCAGCTGGTCCTAGTCCAAATGGGGGCTATATTTAGCATTTGGCCTCTTCCTTCTATTCTTTTGCTCTCCACCCTCTTCCCCTCTCCAAGCCTCATCATGTTTTCTCCCTCCATTCTCTCATCATCTGATCATCCAACCCCTCCCTCATGAAATACAGGATGGAGCAGCTGGAAGGATAAAATCCAACTCTTTCACTTCACAGGTGATGAGACTGGGGACCAGAAAGGCTGATTCACTTGCCCAAGGTCACACAGTGATAGAATCCAAATGAGAACTCCAGTCTCAATACTCCCTCTCTCCATCAATGTGGGTCTCACCTGCATTATTGTCACTACATCCAGGTACCACCCATGCTATTCATGACTTCTTGTTCATTTAAATACATTTATTTTCAAGGTAAACCTCATAGCATTGCCATGAGAGAAAACCTAGTATCACTTCTCATAAATAAAAGGCAACCCTAAAAATAAATTCAGCAGAAACAAAACAATGTCATTAAACCATAGCTGATTGCTTTGCTTACTGACAGCCCTCTACCTCAGGCCTGCTCCTGATTTTTGTTTTAAAAGGAGGATTAGAAGGCATTTGAGAGGTATTAACTATATTCTAGCTCCAGCAACTTCCTTCTTGAAAAAATGAAAAGGATTTTAAACAGAACTGCAAGGTGAATCTATGTTGTTAATTCTACATCCGCATGGGGTTGCCGAAGAGTTGACGTGACTTAGCAACTAAACAACAGCAACCACATGCTCTCTAAAATCATCTCATACTTTGGGAACAGCCAGTGAAAAGAACACTTTTAAGGGTCAAGCAGCTTAAAGCTCCAGTCTTGACTTTGTAACATTTAAAAACTAGTTATTTTGCCTCTCTTATCTTCAGTTTCTACAACTCTAAAATGGGAGAAATAATGCCTGCCCCACAAATTAGGACTTCCTAGGTGGCCCTAGTGGTTAAGAATCTGCCTCCCAATACAGGAGACATAAGAGACATGGGTTTGATCCCTGGGTCAGGAAGATCCTCTGCAGGAGGATATGGCAGCTCACTCCAGTGTTCCTGCCTGGAGAATCCCATGGACAGAGGAGCCTGGCGGGCTACAATCCATGGTGTCACAAAGAGTCAACTGAAGCAATTTAGCATGCATGCATGCACAGATTAGGTTGTGAAGATGTGAAAGAATGGATGAATATGGCCTGGTATAGTGTCCAGAACATAGTAAGTGCTCATTAAATGGCACTTTTAATTATCATACATATATAAGTATCTGCTGGGTTGCCCAGCACCCTGGATACCAGGATCCTACCTAACTGGTGGCTCTCATTCAACCTGGGGGTGCAAATTACTTACAGAAGTGTATCTTATCCCAAGCAGGGAAGGAAACAGCAAAGGTTACTGCTCTCACCATCACATCACAACACACCATGCCGTGAACATTCTCCCCACAAGCCCATGGACTTTCCCCCCACACTCCCACAGCAATTAAAGTCCTCTATGCCATTTTCAAACATATAAGAAATACAGCCTCTGAAAATGTGTCAAATCCCCAGTTCCCACTTCACAGTTTTGATCCTTCTGACACATGGGAGCACAGGAACAAGGCTTGGAGACTCTCACCATCTGAGAGGCTGGCTCAGGAATCAGGCAGATGTAGATTTATCGGCAGGTTCCACCTAGCTAAGTGGATTGGGGCAAGCCATTTTCTCTCTCTGAGCCTCAGTTTGCTCATCTGTATAATGGGGGAGTTGGAAGAAATCAGACCAAGAATGCATGTAAAGTATTCTGCTCAGAGCCTGACACACAGGAAGCTGTCAATAAATAGCCCGATATTGTTGTCACAGCCTAGTCTCCACCTGGAGCTAAAATGGGGACTTCGCTCTTGAGAAGCCCAGACCACCCTTCACCCTATCCCTGCTGGCTTTTCCTCCACTTCCTCCAAGAGCCCCCTTCCTGCCTCCTTTCTCCCTAAGAGCCATTGCTTAGGCTGAAAATGAAAGTGCTGGGGCCAGAGCAGCTTCCCCACAGCATCTCTTCCCTTGCTGCTGACCCCCTACATCATGGGTCATTCCTGTCCTACCTTCACGCCAGAAAGTACAGCCCTTGAAAGTTAGGGGGAGACCAAAGGGGTGGGGATGGCAGTGTCAGGTACTTGGGGGATTCCCAGCCTCCAGAATGAGGAACTACAAAAATAAATTTAAACTAGAAGCGTGTCAAGTGTGGAACTCTGAAAATCCCGGAGATATGCTTGGTTGGGCATATCTGAGCCCTTCTGGTACCTAGAGAAACCCCTGCTGGTCTCCCAGCCCTTTCATGGTCCCCTGAACTGTTCAGTTCCCCCGAGAGTCCCCTATGTCACCTTAAATTCAGGGGGCAGGGACACAGCCTTGGGTATCCCTCCTATGTTGAGCGTGGGGGAGGATCACCAGGATTTGGTTCTGGAGTGGGAATGTTAAAAGCTCCTTGCCGTCTCACAGAAGCACCTGGGCCTCTGCCCTCATCCCTTGCTCCGGCAAGATGCCCTGGAAGAAGGCCACCCCAGCTGGCAAGGAGGTGATAACCACTCACAGAGGCTGGCGTCTATCCACAATGGGAAAGAGACAGGAAACAGGCCAAACCCGCCTCTTCCCTTGGCTGGCCTCCCTTCTCACTTCTGAAACCCCTCACGGTCTCTTTGGGGTCAGCCTTCGAGGCAGACCCAGGCTCCAGTTTTTTGACCAGATAAAGGCTTAAGGCTGCCGAAACCCCCAACCTCATCTGCGCTGGCTAGGCGTTTCCTGCGGCGACCCCACTAGGCGCCCTCTGTGGGCCACCTGGGACCCCCCAGCCTGGGAGGAGAGAGAAACAGCCCATCTCATACAGCCATGACCCCGGGTACCTTTCTCAGCTTCCACACCCCCACCCCAAAATCAGCTCAGAAGGTCCCTGCCTTAAGTATCGCTTCTTTTCCCATTCCCTACTCTCTAATCTCCAATTCCCGCCTCTGGTCGGAACGGAATTTCAACTTACGGCGGTCAGAAAGCAGCCCCAGAAGAGACACTGCAGTGGCAGACGAACCATGGCGAGGTGAGAGCCGAGCGGCGGGAGGAGAGCGCGCAGGGACTTGGCCGCTTCCAGTTCCCCTGTCCCGGCCCGGGGGCCCGCCCAGGAAAGAAGCGGGGTCTTCGGGGACCAATCGCAGCCAGCCTCGCTGGCGGGGGGGGCGGAGCTCCCGGAGACACACCTCCCTGGGATTTCCCCCAGGACATTCCCGGGGAGTCTAATTCCCCAAGGAGTTTAGGGACGCGCTTTGGGGGAGAAAGCAGGGAGAAGGGGGGAAGGCATGGTTCCAAGGAGAGCTCTTCTTGGGAATTCCCCCCCGCCGCCCCCTGGGACTACAAAGGCCGAGCAGGAGGGAGGCCGCCGCTTTCTGGGGATGGGGATGAGGGGTTGGGAGAGAGGCGAAGGGCGTGGAAAGAGATCCCTATGGGTGTTGAGAAGACTCCCCCACCCCGCCCTGTTCTTCCCCGCCGCCTCCGGCAATCCCGGCGGAACCGAAAGTGTCGAACGCCGCGGATGGAGAGGCCTAAGGAAGTTCCCAAAAAACGGGAAGGCCACGGCTGGGTAGTGGAAGGAGTATTGGGGGGGCCTTTCAAGGAAAAGAGTTTCCCAACTTTCAGTTTCACTCTCTTTCAGAGGAAATTCCCTCGCGTGGGCGCCGCGTCCCAGCGCGCCCCCTCCCCCATTCCATCCATCCATCCGTCCATCCGTCTATCCGCCCGTCCGTGCAGTCCCCACTAGACTCTATTCCATTCCAGTTCCCTTCCGCCACCTGAAGACAGTCTTTCGTGGGATCGCAAGACCACTTGAGAATCTTAAGCGACTGGAGACCCCCTAGTTCTGCAGAAGCACACGTCCTTGTAGCTATTATTTCCCCAGTTTAGACCTTCCAAGCCTTTCTTGAACCAGTATTAACACTCTGCTCTGCAGCAGGGAACACCTGGGTTCTGGCCTAGGCTCTGCTTCTGATGGACTGGGTGTCCTTGAGCCTCAGTTTGCTTCAATGAAACCCAAGGAGCTTGAACTAGAGGGTGGTTGGGGTGATGACTCTCCAAGCTCTGAGTTTCTGGGCAGGGTCAAAAGGCCAAACTGCACAGGACGGGAGAGGGCGACTAACCCCATTCTCCTGGCTTCTGCTGCAAAGGGCATATTTGCAGACCTGTAAATTCTACCTTCAGAATCCATCCCCTCTCTTCTATCCCCTTTGCCACTGCCTTAATTCAGAGGCTCAGCATCTTTCACCTGGGC
Organism: Giraffa tippelskirchi; assembly: GCF_054371585.1. Taxonomy (NCBI): domain Eukaryota; kingdom Metazoa; phylum Chordata; class Mammalia; order Artiodactyla; family Giraffidae; genus Giraffa; species Giraffa tippelskirchi. The sequence goes on along the minus strand of NC_137287.1, from coordinate 115,986,280 downwards.
TGTCACAACAGCCTCACTCATTCAATTAAGTATTTGTTGAGTCTCTGTTATGTTCCAGGTAACTCTGAGCCCTCTCTCTCTGTCTCTCTCATTGTGCACATTGTTGCAATTCTGTTTGTAGGATCTGGTCTGATGGGTGCACTTCACTGCTTAAAAACTTTTTTGCGCGGCCCTATACACTGTTGTTTTTCAGTCATTAAGTCTCATCCAACTCTCTGCAACCCCATGGACTGTAGCATACCAGGTTCCTCTGTCCTCCACTATCTCCCAGGGTTTGCTCAAATTCATATCCGTTAAGTCAGTGATGCTATCTGACCATCTCATCCTCTGTCACCCCTTCTCCTTTTGCCTTCAGTCTTTCCCAGATCAGAGTCTTTTCCAAAGAGTCAGCTTTTCACATCAGGTGGCCAAAGTATTGGAGCTTCGGCTTCAGCGTCAATCCTTCCAATGTATGTTCAGGGTTGATTTCCTTTAGTATTGACTGGTTTGATCTCCTTGCTGAACAAGGGACTCTCGTCTGAGGATGGTCCAAACTCCTTCTCCTGGCACACCTGAGTCTCCATTCAGCCTCACCCTCTGTTCCCACACTCACACCCTGCCATGTCCTCCCACGCATGCTGGCTTCAAGCATCCTCGCCTTCTCCTCACTTTCCAAGGGCACAGCTGTCTTTTTCTTCTGTCTTGGCTGTTTTCTTCCTTCCTTCTTCCTCAAATGAGTTTGAATTTTACCTTCTCTTTAGCCAAACCTCCTCTTCACTCCCCGAGACAGAAGTAGATACTGCACCCCACCTTCACCCCTGCTCCCATGTTCCCACAGCATTAACATGCTGGATTCTCACCCCATATGCCTGGCGCCATTTGATGGTGAGCTCATTGAGGGCAGGACTGAATCTGTCCCAGTCCTGGCCACCACCACATTTGCTGAATGAATAAATAAGTGAGTAGGTTCGATAACTTCTTATCCTAAGCACAGTCTCCCTCAGAAAGGAGATACAAAGCTGGTAGTTTCAACACAGACCTCACGTTGATACCTGTAGTCCCAGAACTCTTGAAATCAGAGACTAGGGAATTTCATGAAAGTCACACAAGCATGCCTGGGATAGAGAGAACATTAAAATATCTCTTCCTTTTTAACCTACTTTGAAAAACACAAGCACAAGCATTTTCATTCCTGGGGGGGCCGTGAAGGGGGGCGTTACTATAATAACTTAAGCCATTACTTATTCTTTATTTGCTTGATTCTAAAATTGGGCCCTTCACAAAACTGCCTTGTGAAGCAAGTACACAGAATTAAACATTAATTATATTATATAAAACATATCATAGCAGCAATTAAAGCAGCTTAAATTAATGTGTGAAAAGATAAATAGTAGCCTCGGGGTGGCCCCATGGGGTGAAGACCAGATGAGATAAAGGGAGGATATTTTAGTATATGCATATCCCAAGGAGACATGGGCTGGCGGGCATAGGCCCAGAGAAGGCATCGAATCTTCTCGGGCTGAGAAGAGTGTGCTGGCGGAGGAAAGAGAAAAGATGACATTTGGGGAGGGTGACAATATTTCAGAGTCCCACCGAAGGGTGAAACTATGAAACGTTCAGTGGTGGGAGTAGGGCAAAGGACATTCCAAAGAGCAGGAACCCAGGATTTTGAAATCACAGAAGAAATGGCCTTTGTAGGGAGGTGGGGATGGGGTTGGGGGTGGGGGGTGGTCCCAGAGCCAGATAAATGGATGAGAAGCGGGCCTGAAGGCCAAGTCCACAGCACTGCCGGACTCTGGCTGCTAGGTGGTTCTAAAATACAAACCCGATTGTGCGCCTCTCACATGTGAAGCAACCCCCCTGATCTCTCACTCCTATAAGCCCACAGGGCCTCAAGGCTATGGGTTTCCTGGGCCTGCATCTCTAACTGTCCTCCCTGCCTTCAACTTACCGCTCCAGACTGTGCTGTCATCGCTGCAGGGAAAGCCCTTTCCCACTGTCCTTTCATTGAACCAAACTCTTTCTCTTTTTAAAAAGTATTTATTTATTTGACTGCATGGGGCTTAGTTGCGGCATGCAGGATCTTCGTTGCATCATGCAGATTCTTTCGTTGCAGCACACAGACTCTAGTTGTGACCCTCGGGCCCTGGAGCTCGCAAGTTTCAGCAGTTGTGGCTCCTCTGTCCATGGGATTGTCCAGGCAAGAATACTGGAGTGGGTTGCTGTTTCTTCTCCTTGAGTCTCCTTAAAGAATGTAAGATTTTCAAACTTAAATATATATATATATAATTTTAATTTATTTTTAATATTTTTTGGCCTCGCAGGGTCTTCATTGCAGTGTGCAGGCTTTCTCTAGTTGTGGCATGCAGGCTTAGTTGCTTCATGGACATGTGAGATCTTAGTTCCCTGAGCAGGGATCAAACCTGCATCCCCTGCATTGCAAGGTGGATTCTTAACCACTGGGCTATCAGGGGAGTCCCCAAACCAGCTCTTTCTTATCCCTCAAGGCTCAACTCAGCTGCCCCTTCTCTGGAAAGCCCTCTCAGTCAGCCAGCCTGGGATGTGCACCACTACCTCCCCATGCCCGCTCAGAACCCCAGAGTTGCTTGCCTAGGTAAGACTCCAGCCCTACCACACTGTATTTCAATTATTCTGTTTACTCACAGAACCAGTGTATTGAGGCGACTCAACTCAGTGGGATATAATAATGAAGCTTTTTTCCCCTAATCTCTGCTTTCAGTCCTGCTGTGTTGAATCTCCATTTTCCATCCCTTAATGACATCTTGGGTAGATTGCATTACTTTCGGATCACTTTCTGTTGTTAAGCTTCCATCCTTGAAAGCTTTATTCTCAAACTCAATTTAAAACTCATTTGATCTTCCCCCTTACTTATCCAAGGATTGACTTGAGCCAGAACCCCACTTGTTTGGATAAAAAGTGGAAGTGGGTGTGCGGCCTGACTGGGAGACATACCCTGCTACCATCCCCTTATTGAAATTGGGAGGAGGGAGCGGGAAAAACCTTCTGTAATATGGCCCTCTCCCTGTTGCTTGACCCTGCTTCCCTGGCTAAACCAGGGAGGCAAGTTTTCATCCATGGAGATATAAGCTTCTTAGGGTCTTCCTTACTGCCAGTTTCTCTGACAAGGGGCATCTTGCCCAGACTTGAGCTCTCCTATCTCGTCCCACCACCAGGGTCCCTGCCACTGGTGGGACCTTCTGCTCAGCAGTCAGTCTACTTAAGTGGGTTACCAGAAAGCCTAACTACTGGAGCATCCATCTGACCCAGAGAAAACTCACACCTCCTGGTCAGCAACTCTACTTCTTCCCCTCTCCACCTTTCTTCTCCCCTGCTCAGATAAGCATGGGAGGACATCAGCAGGTCCATTGCCAAGTAACTCCCCCCACCTGGGGAACAGTACCCCAGCACCCCCTTCTCGAACTCACTACTCAATATCCGGGAGAGACTCCCAGTGAAGGTGTGGGGGTGGGAACTATCTTCTGCCCTAGACACTACATTCCTGAATAAAACCAAAGAACACCTCCCTCCCCAGGATTATTATATGAGCAAGGAAAAGGAAAGCAAGGGATTGGCTAAGGGATATGGGACCATTCCTGCCCCACTAGTAAACCTTGGAGAGAAAGTACTGGCTCCCATTTGGAATGCAGGTTACAAAGGGTGGGCCTGTGGCTTTTACCAGCTCCTAAGTAACAAGGAACTCTCACTCAATGACTTTGGATTGGGCCTTCCCTCATACCTGACTTGATTCCTGGAGAAGAGGATTTTTATAGCCCGAGGCCCACAAGGAGCCCAGGCACATGCTGGATGCTAAACAACTGTTGAATGAATGTGGGACCATGAAATGAGACTGAAAGGATGCATTGGAATCCACCTGCTCCTCCCCACACCGTCCAAAGTAACTGCCCATCTCCTCCAGATGACCGGACTCTCCAGCTGGGATTCCCAGGCCCAGCTGTGGACAAAAATCTTTCCCCCTCAGCTCGGCAGAGCTGGGAGGGAATTTATCAAAGAGAACTAAGAAACTCAGGAAAGAACCCAATCAGAAATTAAGGAAACCTAAGAGCTAGCAAAAGTAGCAGGTGAGCTGACAAAGAAGTTCTTTTTTATTATTATTATTATTTTATTTTTAATTGGAGGATAATTGCTTTACAATGTTGTGTTGCTTTCTGCCAATCAACGACACGAATCAGCCGTAAGTATATGTATGTCCCCTCCGTCCCCCCCCACAGAAAAGCTCTTTATCATGATCTGGTTAAAGCCCCTCACTGGCTTGGCTGGTCCTGATGCCTAGACAAAGACGACTTCATGTCTGGTCCACAGCCTTCTCAGACTCTGAGAACTGGAATAAGAGATGGCTTTAGTTCCTCTGTTATCTCACTATTGTGCTCTCCCAGTAAATGGCATCTCCTCAGAGAGGCCTTCCCTGATTACTTTATCTAAAGTGAGTTCCTCCACTACCAAAGGTATTAACTCTTTACTCTGTCATCCGTGTTGAAAATCAGCTCAGATGTCTAACTGTACCCCAGGCTTTCCCTGTGAATATTTTCTGGCAGACTGTTAATCATTATGGTTTCAGATTTTATGATGTAAAAATACCTAATGCCAAGCTCAGCTATCCATCAGTTTCTTACAGTAGAGACAGCATTCAGTCCAACCTCCTATGTAGCATCGTGTTGGTACCCCACTCACATGCCCTCCATGCCTCCATGTACATGTTCCTGTTCCCTACTTCAAGCGCCTGTGGCCTCTGCCTGGGGGACCTTGGATGGTTACAAGAGCTTGTTGAGGTGTCGAGGATGTCTGGACAGAAGTGCCAGAGTCAATGCCCTTGGGAACAGCCATCTACAGTGACAAGGATTTGATGGATGAATATCCTAGCCCCCTCACCCCTTCGTTGTTGTTCAGTCATTCAGTTGTGTCCAACTCTTTGCAACCCCATGGACTTGACTGCAGCACACCAAGCTTCCCGTCCTTCACTATCTCTCAAAGTTTGCTCAAACTCATGTTCATTGAGTCAGTGATGCCATCCAACCGTCTCATTCTCTGTTGCCCACTTCTCCTCCTGCCTTCAATCTTTCCCAGCATCAGGGTCTTTTCCAATGAGTTGGCTCTTCACATCAGGTGGCCAAAGTATTAGAGCTTCAGCTTCGGTGGTCCTTCCAATGAATATTCAGGGTTGATTTCCTTCAGGACTGACTAGTTTGATCTCCTTGCAGTCCTCATCCCGTAGGTGGGATAACTCAGAAGCATGTGTTCCACACTCTCCCTCCATCAAGAGTAAGCTCCACTGCCCACAGGGTAGCCTGGTCCTTAACCAACCCTGTAATGGCTTCCTTACCCCTCCCTGTTTCACTTCTCCCATACCCCTATCTGCACTTCCTGGGGCCACCTCCTAAATAAACTAGTTGCACTTAAGTCCTTGTCCCAGTTTCTGTTTTGGGGAGAATCCGACTAAGACACTTTCATTTGTGTAGGAGGAATCGAGCAGCAGGAAGTAGGGTAGCTAGGTGGGCAGGAATGTGGCCTCTGAAGTCAGAGGCCTGAGTCCAAAGCCAGGTTCTGCTCCTAATCATGTGACCCTGAGCACTTTCTTAACTTCTGGTTTCTCCTCTGTTAACATGGGCCTAACACAAGAGGAAGGGGAGATATATATATATATATATATATATATATATATATATATATATATATATACACACACACACACATAAAGCTGATTCACTCCATTGTATAGCAGAAACTAACATGATATTATAAAGCAACTATATCCCAATTTGAAAAAAAAAACAACTGGCTAATAGCTCACATGATTATCATAAGAATTATGTGATTTTCCTATAATATCCACTAAAATATTTATATTAATCATTAAATTAGAAAACTGAGTCCTAGAGAGTGTATGTGCTAGGTCACACAGGAGCCTGGCACTCTCATATCCCACTTCAGAAGATTCTGCTCCTGTCTTCCCATGGGCTGAGGACAATACAGTCACGGGGTTCCACTTGTCCTAGACTTTGAATTCTCCTAGGTGGAACTGGATGTTTATCAGTGCTGTCCAATAGCGCTTTCCAGAGAAACATTCTGTATCTACACCATCCAATAATGTAGCCACAAACTACATGTGCCTGTTAAACCCTTGGACTTCCCTGGTGGCTCAGAGGTTAAAGCGTCTGCCTCCAATGCCAGAGACCTGGGTTCGATCCCTGCGTCGGGAAGATCCCCTGGAGAAGGAAATGGCAAACCACTCCAGTATTCTTGCCTGGAGAATCCCATGGACAGAGGAGCCTGGTAGGCTACAGTCCACGGGGTCGCAAAGAGTCGGACACGACTGAGTGACTTCCCCCTATTAAACCCTTGGGAGATGGTGAGTGCAATCAAGGAAGTAGATTTTTTATTTACTCCTAATAAACGTAAATAGTCGCATATTGCTGCTTGCTAAGTCACTTCAGTCGTGTCTGACTCTTTGTGACTCTCTGGACTGTAGCCTGCCCAGCTCTTCTGTCCATGGGATTCTCCAGGCAGGAATACTGGAGAGGGTTGCCATTTCCTTCTCCAGGGGATCTTCCGGATCCAGGGATCAAAGCCAGGTCTCCTGTATCTCCTGCACTGGCAGAAGGGTTCTTTACCACTGGCGCCACCTGGAAAGCCCGTGTATCACTAGTGGCTACAGTATTAGACAGCTTGGGTCTAGAGGATAGGGGTTGGGTGATAGTGGGAAGAATCACTTCATTTTTTTCTTCTTTCCTTATTTTCTCTTTGCTCCTGTCACCTTTCCTAGCCCCAGCGATCCAGCCCCCTCTTCACAGCACTCTCCGCCTTTCTCTCCTTTATGTTATGGTCTTCGGAAGGAAGCAATAGGGACTGTGACAGCCATTGTATTTTCACACACCCTGCAAGGTGAAACAGACTCCTTTGTGATCCCCGTGTTGAAAGACAAGACGAATACCTGCTATAAATAAAGCTGAATAAAGATTCTTTTCTAGATGGCTTCCATTGTTCCCTGTTCGCTTACAGTATTCATGCTGAGATAATTTCCAGCTTCTCAGAACCTCAATAGTAATAAAACATACCATTACCTCATTTTCATTTCATTAGATTTACAGGTCACAAGACTACTTTGATCTTTACCAAGTTCATCATTAGTGGTTTCAAAATAATGGTTCTTTCTCTTTCAGCATGAGCCCAATACAGAACTTCCTACTTGTGTGTTCTTTTATCTCCTGCTTCCTACTTTTACTATCTAGACAACAGCAGCTAATGGAGTCTTTCAGATGCCAGTGTGTATTTCACACTCACGAAGAGGTTCCCCACAGAACTCTGTGACCCCATAGCAAAAGCAGTAAAAGTGATTTCTTTCCAAACCATCTAATCCCGATGGATGGCCTGAAATGATCTGCCTGAGTCACATATCTGATAAACCACCAGCTCTTCAAGGCTACACTTCCATGGTACCTTTCAGTAATTCTGCAGGACACAGTGGGACGCACACGGGCTTTGGTGCCTGACAGATATGGGTTTGAATCCTGACTCTTTTGTTTAGCTGTGAGAAAAAATAACTTGACCGCTTTGAGTCTCAGTTTCCTCATCTGTAAATGGAGGAATAGGATACTTATTAATACTTTGCAGGGTACTAGAAAGACTAAGAGGATTTACATAGGAAGCGGGATATTGAAGTCACTAAAAGCACGGGTTTCCTTTCTAGTATACTGTCCTATGACCTCGGGTAATTTACCTACCTCTTTGAGCCTCAATTTTCTCATCTATAAAATGGGAATAGTAATACCAGTGTTGCAAGGATTAAATTACGATATGTACAAAGTCCTCAGACATGACTGACTCACCTCTTAGTATACCCAGAGGGGAGCTTCTCATCTCATTCTTCCCAACCCAGGGATTGAACCCAGGTCTCCTGGATTGCAGGCACATTCTTCACCCTGAGCCACAAGGGAAGCCAAGTCAGCAACCACATTTTTTTTAGTTGAAATAAAGTTGATGTATATGTGACAGGTATACAACATAGTGATTCACAATTTTAAAGGTTATACTTCATTTATACTTATAAAATATAGGCTGTGTTCCCTGTGAAGTACAATACGTCCTTGGAGGTTATTTGATGCGTAATAGTTTATTAACCCCTTGCCCTTATCTTGCCCCTCCCCACTTCCCTCTCCCCACGGGTAGCTACTACTTGTTTGTTCTCTGTATCTGTGAATCTGCTTCTTTTCTGTTATAGTCACTCATTTGTCATATCTTTTAGAGTCCACATATAAGTGATATCATAACATTTTTCTTTCTCTGACTTATTTCACCATGTTGTTGCAAATGGCAAAATTTCCATCTTAAAAAGAAGGTTGATGGTTGAGTACTATTCCATTGTATATATAAGCCACATCTTCTTATCCATTCATCTGATGAGCAATTACATTGCTTCCATATCTTGGCTGTTGTAAATAATGCTGCTATGAATACTGAGGTGTGTGTGTCTTTTTTAATTAGTGGTGGGTTTTGGGGGGGATATATATCCAGGAGTGGAAATGCTGAATCATATGGTAGTTCTATTTTTAGGGTTTTATTTTATGCCATACCACTTGGCTTCTGTTCCCCAACCAGGGATTAAACCCAGGCCCTCAGCAGTGAGAGGATGGAATCCTAACCACTGGATTGCCATGGAATTTCCAATGTTTAGTTTTTGAGAAACCTGCCTACTCTTTTCTACAGTGAATGCACCAATTTACATTCCCATCAACAGCATATGAGAGTTCTCTTTTCTCCACAGCCTTGCCAACCTTGGTCGCTTGTGTTCTTTTTGATGATAGGCATTCCAACAGGTGTGAGGTGATATCTCATGGTTCTGATCTGCATTTTCCTGGTGATTAGCGATGTTGAGCATCTTCTCATGAGTCTGTTGGCTATCAGCATTTCCTCTCTAGAAAACAGTCTGTTCAGGTCTTCCACCCATTTTTTAATCAGGTTGTTTGGTCTTTTAATGCTGAGCTGTATGAGCTGTACATATGTTTTGGATATTAACCACTTATTGGTCATACCATTTGTAAATATTTTCTCACATCCAGTAGGTTGTCTTTTCATTTTGTTGATGATTTCCTTTGCTGTGCAAAAACTTTCAAGTTTAACTAGGCCCCGTTTATTTTTGCTTTTATTCCCTTTGCTTTAAGAGATATATCAAATATTGCTACTATGTCATACTATGTCATAGAGTGATTTAATACTGTTTTTAGAACAGGATTCTTAAGTTTTTTTGTGTGTATAACGTTATGGACTTATCTGACCATCTGGAGAAGACTACAGACCCTTCTCAGGAAATGTTTTTAAATGCATAAAATATGATAGATAAGGTTACAAAGAAAACTAATTATATTGAAATACAGTCATCAAAATATTAGAAATACAAAGGTGTGGTATAGCACTGAATATGCTTCTTAATTAATGGTTTAAATAATAAGATCTTGTGGCAAGCCTAAAATTTACATAATTTTAAAATAATGATGAGCATAAACAATAATTCAAGATCTCCCTCACAACTGTAATGTGACGTGAAATATCTGTGCTTTCTGTTGGAGACAACAGAGGCTGCTATGTTTGTTGACTACATTCCTAATTGAGAGAAAAGTTTGATTTCAGTAAGAGGTAAATGAACATAAGGAAGTAGGTTTTTCCCAGTTTGTGAACCTCAGGTCAAGGGCCCCTGCTTTATATTTAGTACCCTTTATCCTCAGCTGTGAGAATAGGAGGTAACTCCCAAATTTTCCTCACATTCCATTGCACAGCCTCTGATTGGAAAGGTAATTTTAAGGCAGAAAAGCACCGTTCTGTAAGAGTGCAGGGACCTCCCTGCTGGTCCCGTGGCTAAGACTCCACGCTTCCAAAGTAGGGGCCCAGGTTCCATCCCTGGTCAGGGAAATAGATTCCACAAGCCACAACTAAAAGATCCTGTGTGCCACAACTAAGACCCATTGTAGTCAAATAAATAAATCTAAAAAAAAATTTTTTTAAGGGTGTGCCATAGTCTGGCAACCTACTACCAGCTAATTAATGCTTATTGAGCAGTACGTGCCAGGCATTGTTCTAGGTGTTTTAGATATGTTAACTCAGCAACATTCACAATAATCTTTTGAGACAGGTCTTTTTACTATCTCTGTTTTACAAAGGAGGAAACTGAGGCACAGAGAGGTTAGGTATCATGCCCTAGGTCACACAGCTAGTAAATGGTAGAGCCAGGATTTGGACCCAAGTAGCCGGAATCCATAGTCTGTTCTCCTATCAGTTCAGTTCAGGAGCTCAGTCATGTCTGGCTCTTTGTGACCCCATGGACTGCAGCACGCCAGGCTTCCCTGTCCATCACCAACTCCCAGAGCTTACTCAAACTCACATCCATTGAGTCAGTGACGCCATCCAACCATCTCATCCTCTGACGTCCCCTTCTCCTCCCACCTTCGATCTTTCCCAGCATCAGGGTCTTTTCCAGTGAGTCAGTTCTTCTCATCAGGTGGCCAGAGTATTAGAGTTTCAGCTTCAGCATCGGTCCTTCCAATGAATATTCAGGACTGATTTCCTTTAGGGTTGACTGGTTGGATCTCCATGCAGTCCAAGGGACTCTCAACAGTCTTCTCCAACACCACAGTTCAAAAGCATCAATTCTTCAGCGCTCAGCTTTCTTTATAGTCCAACTCTCATACCCATACATGACTACTGGAAAAACCATAGCTTGAATAGACGGACCTTTGTTGGCAAAGTAATGTCTCTGCTTTTTAATATGCTGTCTTGGTTGGTCATAGCTTTTCTTCCAAGGAGCAAGCATCTTTTAATTTCATGGTTGCAGTCACCATCTGCAGTAATTTTGGAGCCCCCCAAAATAAAGGCTCTCTCTATACTAAATGGGGAAGGGGAGTGAAATTTAAATTAAAGCCCTTAGGATGAGTAGGAGTTAAAGCAGTGGCAGAGAAGGGAGTGGGGCGGGACAGGGGATGAAGGCGTAGGAAATGGGCTGGGAGACGGCATGGCCCAACTCCCAATGCCTCCCTCCCTGCCTCCCTCAGAGCATCTTATTGAGCAAAGATTCCCACCAAGACCAGCACAGAGAAATGAAGAACTTCTGGGCCTTTATTATGTCATGTGGATCCTTTGAGATCTGGAAATAAGAGATATTAATTATTTTGCCTGGAATAATGCATTTATTCACATAATATTGTAGATGGTTCTAGTCAAAAGAAAACTACTGGCCGAGAAGGACACAGCATCACTTCTGAGTATTCCTGCCAAAAATGTATGACCTGAGTGAGTCTAACGATGAAGAAACATCAGAAAGCCTGGATGAGGGATGGTCCTTAAAATAAACAACCTGAACTCTTCAAAAATGTCAAGGTCAGGAAAGACAAAGAAAGACTGAAGAAATGTTGCAGATTAAAGGAGACGGAAGAGACTTGAAAACTAAAATGCAACATAAAACCCTAGACTGGATTATGGACCAGAAAAAAAATCTTTTTTGTTTCTTTTGCTCTAACTGGCATTAATGGGACAGCTGGTGAAATTCAAATAATAGGTTTGATAATGCAAAGATAACATAGAGATACTAATAATTTAATCTAGCATAGTAGATTCAATAATACAGAGAAACAGTTACAAATTGAACAAGGTAAAATGCTCAACATTTGGGGAATCTGGGTGAAGAACATTCAGGAATTCTTTGCACTACTTTTGCAACTCTAATGTATAGCCAAAGTTATTTGAAGATTTTCAAAATAGTTCTCAAAGTATCATGAAGTCTAGAGCCAGAGGGCTTCACGCTGCAGTAAACGAGAACCGCACGTAATCTGCAGCTTGTCTGAGCTCCGCACACCCTCTGTGTCTACAGGAAAAGGCTGAGAAGTGCTCTCATGAGACAACTAGCAGAACAGGGTGGCAAGAGATTCATCAGTTGTGGCGTACAGTGCAACCCGGGAGTCAAAAACCCAAGTCACTCACCTCCAATGCTCTATGACCTTAGGCAAGTCATATAAGCGCTCAACTGATGCCCCAACTGATTCGCCTGTAAAATTGACGTACTAATAGTATTTACCAGGAGAATATCTACATGACACCATGAGAGGGAAGGAATCCTTAAACAAGACACAGAACACTACAAACCGTGAAGGGAAAGATCGAAACATATGACTACATTAAAATTTTAAACTTCTCAATGATGAGATACCATCAACAAAGTAAATCAACAAACCACAGAAGACCTAACTAACACAAGATCAGTATCGAGCATATGTAAATAACTCCTATGGATCAATAAGAAAAACATAAACAAACCCATTAGAAAAATGGTCCAGAAATATCAACAGATAGAAACCTGGAGAGCCTGTAAGAAAACACGCTCAATATCACTAAATTCAGGAAAATTAAAACTGAAAAAACATATCATTTCACACATATTGTCACGAGCAAAAATAAATGAATAAAGTCAGAAAATATCAAAAGTTGGCAAGTATATCTAAAAATGGTATGTATACATTGCTTGCACGAGTATATACTAGTACTTCTTTGGAGAGCAACCTGGCTATAAACCTCCTAAAGTTCAAGATGTGGTATACTACCAAGTCATCAATTCCACTCCTAAAGTGTGTATTCTACAAAACTCTGACATGTATGCGCTTCCCTGACTACCACTGGCTCAGTGGTAAAGAATGCCAATGTAGGAGTCTCGGGTTCGATTCCTGGGTTGGGAAGATGCCCTGGAGAAGGGCATGGCAACCCACTCCAGTATTCTTGCCTGGAGAATCCCATGACAGAGGAGCCTGGCAGGCTACAGTCCATGGGGTCACAAAGAGTTAGACACAACTGAAGCAACTTAGTACAAACTATACTTGAAAATGTATGGAGAGTGATTATTTATAGGAGAGAGGAAGGAAATGGAGGAGAATCTTAGCAGTGAGTAGAAAGGTATGCATTATATTATTTTATGTAGTTTAACGTATGTTTGAGATATTAAGGAATTTTTAAAGTTTAAATTATATAGCATCAGAACAGAGAGCCAGAAACAAAAATAAAAATTTTAAAGCATAGAGTATCACATAGAGTTGTTGTGAAGAGTAAGAGATAATGTAAAACCTCTGGGTGGGTAAAGTAACAAGACGAAGTTGAGTCACAGTATCTCTGTCCCTGTATATCTAACCAAAAAGTAATAATAAAAAGTTAAAGGATATCACCCCAAATTAAGAGTATTCAACCAAACAATGAAAAGAGTACCACTTAATGGCATAAGCACCAAAAAGCAGGAATCAAGGAAAGAAACAGAAGATTCTGAACTGAGTCGTGTGGTTTTTCACCTGACACAGAAAAGGATCAGGAAAGCAGGTGAATCCACAAAACCCTGAGACTTCTCACTAAGAGTGGGTGAACCACCTGGGATAAAGTAAAGGGGAAATTCCTGGGAGTAGAAGTCCCTATCTGCCTTCAGAACCTCTCAGCCAAGGCAGGAAGAGACCACACAGCTTCCATTTTCCCAGGTGCCACGATGAATTATGGGAAGGATCTGAAGGCCAAGCATACCTGCTCATAAGCATCAGATACACTCTGTACTATTCATAAGGAGAAAAACTAGACAATAGAGTGCATCCCTATTTCTTTCCTTCAGTTATTTTTGTTTGTGCACAAGTGTGATTGTTCGCCTAATTCTCTCTCTCCACTGCACTGAATCTCCAAGACAACAGGAATGGGTCTGCATTTGCTCATGATAGCAAGTAGGTATATAATAAATCATAAGGCCACCTTGTAGGTGTATAATAAACATTCAGTGAATAGATTAGTGATGGAGGAACCTTATGAATTGGTGTCAAAGAAATCTGATTTCTCATAGTATTCAAATCCCACTGCCACCATTTTTATTTTGCATGCACTATTCACAAGAACTTCCCTGGTGGTTCAGATGGTAAAGGATCTGCCTGCAATGGGGGAGACCCAGGTTTTCAATCCCTGGGTTTGGAAGATTCCCCTGGAGAAGAGAATGGTTACCCAACTCCAGTATTCTTGCCTGGAGAATTCCATGGACAGAGGAGCCTGGCAGGCTACAGTCCATGCAGTCGCAAAGAGTTGGACACGACTGAGTGACTAACACACACATTCACAAGGACAAAAACTTGACCCCATGGGGTTTGTAGCACTTCCTAACTCACAAAAAGCCTACCTGATTCATATAGCCATCACTGTGATTAATAGAGTGCATTTACAATTGTGTGAGCAAATTCCATTTCCTGTGACAAATATATTCTGCAGATTAAATGAGCAATACAACATTTTACATGCTTCATGATCAACAATTACTTTCTGGTAAATTTATTTTTGACATTGAGTGAATATTCCAGAACGAAAGAAAGAAAGAACTCAAGATGAATCTGTGACTATATCACCAGAATCCTTTTGCCTCTTGTCAGTGAAACTAAACAAGATACACAGCCTCTTTGCTGCTGCTGCTGCTAAATCGCTTCAGTCGTGTCCGACTCTGTGCGACCCCATAGACGGCAGCCCACCAGGCTCCTCTGTCCACAGGATTCTCTAGGCAAGAATACTGGAGTGGGTTGCCGTTTCCTCCTCCACACAGCCTCTTTAAATGTAAACAAAACACTTTCTCTACCTCTCTGCTCTCTTTGTTTCTTGTGATCCGGAGGTTACATGAATATATGCATTAGTCTCCAATACACACATCTATAGGTGTTGAGTTTTACACACGGCGAAATCAAAGTACTCCGGGATTTAAATGATCTCTTTCCACAGTTACAGAGGAAAGAAGACACTCTGAAAATATGAAGAAAGGCGAAGCCCTTTAAAGTGGTGGCGACCAGGCCTGGGACCCATCCTCACCCGGGGACGCCGTTGCTAGGCAACCCCTCCCATTCTCAACCGCCGCGCGAGCCACTTCCCCGCCCTCATCGCTAAGGAGATCGACGCTCCAACTCAGTCCTGCCGCAAACACGAGCGCTCTTGCGACATTGCCGCGCCTGCCGCTGCGTGCGCGCCCTCTGCCCCTACTCCCCGCCCCAGCCGCCATTGCCTCGTGCCCGCGCCGGTCGGTTGGTGGCGCCTTTGTCCTACGGCGGGCAGGTGGGCTGAGGCGGAGGCGGCAGCGGCGGGCCTGAGGCGGAGAAGCGGCCAGGAGCCCGCCGCGCTGGTAGCGGTGAGTGCCGGGAAGCGGTGGCCGTCCGCCGAGGCGTGGGGCGACGGTTGAGGGGGCCCAGGGCCGGACGGGAAGGCTGAGGCGGGAGGGCCCGCTCGACGCGCGGCCGCGGCCGCTGCCCCCTTGCGGGTGCGCGCGGGGCTGCGCATGCCCGGTGCGGGGCGCGGCCTTCTCTTGACTACCGTCGAGCGCAGGCCCGGTCAGCCGGGGCGGCAGGAGCTGGGCTCGGGGCCGACGGCGCCGCACCGCCGCCTGCGGTCTGAGCACGACCCGCCGATAATAGCCCTTATGGGGCTCCTCTGTAGGCTCGGGCCGCACATCCCACGTCTCCTCGAAACGTGAAGTCGCTCGCCTTCGGCTCCTCAGCTAGTCGGTGGCGCAGTCGGGATTCGAACCTGGGCCGAGGCGGCCGGCCTCACCGGGCTCTCTGCCGGGCGCGCGGCCCTGGGTGGCGAACCGAACGCGCTGTGTCGCGTCGCCGCCGCCTCGCGGCCTCTTGACAGCATCCTCGAGGCGTCTCGTTGTTATGTGACATTCCCCCTACACACACTAGTTTTAATAGCTCGGATCCGGGCCCAGAAAACGGGGGAAGCGACCGAGCCCGCGGTTACCCTGGCAACTAGCGACCGAGGCAGCGTCCCAACCGGCTGGTTCTCCGTCTATGGAACCTGGGCACCTTTCTGCACCGCGACGGCTCGCCGGGAGGGCTTTTTTTTAGGACGGCGTTTCCCCAATTTCAGTCTCTCGCGTTGCACTTTTACATCTGTGTACCCATCTGAACGGCTATTTATTTACCAAATGTTGCTTTTTCTTCTTTAAACTGAGTTTTTTTCCCCCCTGTTTTAAAAATACATTTGTTTAAGGTGGAAGCGTAAATCACCGACCGTTTAATGGAAAGCCAATTCTTTAATGCTCATAAAGAAATAAATACTTACGTATTAAAATAAACAGTGCGTCCTGATTCCTCCTGAAATTATTCTGCGTTCCACGCTTTGGGAAACGCTGCCCTAGGAATATGGGGTTAATTGTGGTCCTTCTGCCTGTTAGCGCTGTGCACAGAATTTTTCCCTGAGACTTAGAGGACTCCATGAAACGCCCTAGAGTCTTCGGGGGTAATAATTAACGTTAAAAGCTTTCTCGTTGTAAACCGTTCTCATCATTAACTTCCGCGGGATAGTCTCAGAGAAACTGTGCGCTCAAGAGCACCCGGTGTGTCTCCTCGGTTTTCTTGTAGCATTGTTGTGTGGTACCTACCAGATCAAAAAAAATGTTTTGCAAACGCCGGTGGATCTGCTTTTTGACAACTCTAGATTTCATGTTTTGCGTATGAGTCAGTCTGGGTGTGAAAACTAACTGGTGTTGACTTTTCCACAACAGTAAAGCCCAAACTTTGCTTTGTGAATATTGGAAATCACTTAGCAATATGTCGACATCAGTTTCTTCCTCCATTCTGGTTTCTTTGCCTTTCCTTTAACTCGTCTGTCACCCTCCAGATATGTTTTGAAACCTCCGACAGTCTTAACGTAAAACATAGAAAAAGTGGTTTTTCTTGTAGACTGTGCTGGAGAAGACCCAGAAGAAGGAATTTTTCTAGGCGCGGGTGGTTGAATGGCACAGGCCTCTAACACCGCACTTTGAAGGAGGCATTGACAAATTAACTTACTCCTTGGTTAACATTGTGTTCTATTTGTAGTCTGTTCATAAGCTCTGTTTTTGTGTGTGAAAGAGCAGATTTACTTTTAACTCACTGAGAGAGAACTCAGAAAAGTCAGCATAGGCCTTTCAAGGGCTTTTTCCTCAAAGGCTGTGTAAAAAATCCTTATTCCTTGGGATTACTTTGTGTAGGCACAGTGTAGAATTTTTGAAAGGCTAAGGTATTAATTTTTTCACATTTCAAAGCAGCAGTCCTGTTTGGAGAAGAAATGAGAATTTTATTTTACTCCAGTCAATTTCAGAACTTAAGTAAATGGAACCTCATCTACCAGTGTTCAAAAGCTAAGAATAAACATTTTTTGGAAAGGCTTTAGAAGTCTGATGAGAAAGAGCACCTGATGGTTTGAAACTTCATTTTAAGGATCCATTGCAAGCATTCTTTCTCCATCGCCTGCAGATGGCAGTGCCTTTGTACAGCTTATTGTTGTTGAGCAATTATTGGAATTCAGTTGTGCTTTTAAGAATGGAAAACCTTAGGGTGGGATGATTTGAGAGACTAGCATTGAAACATGTATATTATCATATGTGAAAGAGATCGCCAGTCCAGGTTCAATGCCTGAGACAGGGTGCTCAAGGTTGGTGCACTGGGATGACCCTGAGGGATGGGATGGGGAGGGAGGTGGGAGGGGGGTGCAGGATGGGGGACACATGTACACCCATGGCTGATTGATGCCAATGTATGGCAAAAACCACTACAATATTGTAAAGTAATTAGCCTCTAATTAAAATAAATTATTTCTTTAAAAAAGGAAAACCTTTGGAGGAAGTATATTTAATATTCTTTTCTATTCCGTTTACATTGTTTCTTTGTATTTGACTCTCCACAGGAGAAGTTAAACATCTCTTCCTACACTCACTGTTACTCTTGGTGGTAATGATAAAGTACAACAGGCAGTGCTTATGATTCACAAAGCAGTTTACAAATACCAACTCGTTTTCTCGCTCCTGTCCTCTTGTGAGATAGATAGACCAGTCTTATATCTTTTTTGCATATGAGGAAACAGTGGCTTAGAGATGGTCATATTCCTTGCCCAAATAACATATTAGTAGAACATATTGAAGACAAAAGATTTTGTGGTCAAGTAAAATTGGAAAATGTTAAGGGAAAAAAGCAGTGTCCTTACTCCAGAACTTCTCAGAGGCTTTAACATATTAAACATATGCAGTGTGGATGTTCAAGAGAGGAAGGTATCATGATGCCTTTCTCTTGCTCTCCTCCCATGAACATCTTGTGGTTGCAGTGTTCCCCCAGACCGACTACTTTTTCTGCTACTCTAGGTTTGCTCTCTCTACCTTGCTGTTAACTAATACTTACCATATGTCTTTAAGACAAACACTTTTAAAAGCTCCATCAGCCTTTTTGTGCCTAAAGATTTGTCCTGTGAACAGTGTAAACATTTGCCTAGACTATTCAGTAACTTGAAGTAAACTACTGAGAAGTTAAAAGGGCAATAAGCAGCAGAAAATTACCCTCTGTAATTCTCATTAATGAGAGGCATTAGGAAAGGATCAGTGTTAGGGCACTGTCTGAGGCAGCAGCACATGAGGGAAATATGAACTATACTGACAGCTAAATATGTGATACCAGCATGCCTGCTGCTTTTTAAATGGTGGCTTTATTACCACCAAATATGAATATTTATAGGGATGGTCATTTTCATTCTTTATCTTATCACTAGAAAATGAAAGATAATAGGTCAACTGGACTAATTGCATTAATGTTAAGAAAATAATTCCACTCAAAGAATCAGAACTTTTCCAAACCATAAGACTCTTTTTCCTTTTATTTCATGTGCAAAACATTATTGTTGACCTATGCAAAGACCAACAACTTTAGGCAAAGAGCAGGAGAACTTAAGTTGCATTAATGAACAGTTATAAAGCAGAATGGCTTCCAACTTTAGCTGTAAAAAATATGTTGAGTAGTCTCCTGGTTTGGATCTGGAATGATAGAATTACTGAACGTTAGGTTGATTGTGCAGCTAGTGAGCAAGCTGTGAAGAACTTTGAATTACAAGTCATTTGGCTTTTAGGTTGCATACTTGATTATGCCGTTGGAGACTGAGATAGAGATGATATAAGAAGTTTGTTTTTAATGTCTCTTCAGAAATTATTTTTGATATCCAAAGAAAAAATAGGAAAAAGATGATTTTCACTCAATTTTAAAACTTAGAGTTATAAATATATAGTTGAACTTTTTTTCAGCCTTTGGGAAGATTACATTAGGATAGCATCAGAGTCACTAGAACAGCTCGTTGGAAATACATGTTCTTCGGTGCAGCTTCCCACCCCAACTCCCAGTTGACCAGTCTGCAGATTTTAGCCATTGTTGTGACAGGTTCTTTGTAACAGTTTATGATCTATTCCCCCTTGAACACAGGATTTTAGAGAGGTTTTTAAATGGGGGACTTAAGTATATGTTCTGTATAAACTAGAGGAATATATAGATAATAGAGTAGCACTGTAGTTCCCAAATACCTGTCAAGAAACTTGCTTAAGTGTGGATTGGCTTCCTAGGCTTTATCCTCAGATACTAAAAGTTTGACAAGGCGTCTGGGAATCCCATTTTTAAACAGCTTCTCAGGTGGCACTTGTGTATCTTCATTAAAGAAGTGTGATGTTGAGAATGAAAAGAAAAAATATATATGGGCAGGGAGAGGATGGGTGGGTGTTTAATGGGTATAAGAGAGTTAATTTTGCAAGATGAAAAAGTTTTGGAAACCTATTGCCCAGCTGTTTATATTTGTGAATATACATAACACTACTGAACTGTACACTTAAAGATGATAAATGTAAGATATTAGAAAAAATAAGGTTTGTTGTCTATTTGTTCCTGATCAGTGGATGGTTGGCTATTAAATAATGATTCCTCTGGCCATCAGTTCATTTTATATCCCTTTATTGAAGGTAAAATCATAAACTTTTAGATATTTTTCTCCCCTCTAGTCCCTTCAATGTCAAACCAGTAATCTTCAAGGAACATTATTTTAATGCTCAATATTTTGAATGTCATAGATTTAAATAACCCCCTATTATTTTGAATAATAAACATACAGTAAACTTTCATTAATTTGACTTCACTGAAACTCTGTTTATGGTAGTTCGGTTCATAACCTCCTAACATGCCCTCCTGCTACCAGTTTCTTCCTTTTCCGTAGCAGGTTTTTTTTTTGTTATTTAGTCTGCTCTGGCTTGCATCTGTAATTCCTCTCTTTTCCTGCTCCTGTCATCCCATTTCCTACATTAAACTTCCTACAGTATTTCTTATTATGCCCTTCAGACCATTCCTTTCCCTTTGCATGTGCTGCAGTGACTTCTCTTTTCTGGTGAACTCATTCTTCAAGACTCAGTTTAAATGTTGCTTTTAGGCCTTCCAACCTCTTCCACCCATCCCTTGTCCCCTATTCCTCCCAGTGTTCTCTCTGCCCTGCTACACACATACGCATAGTTAGGCCTTCTTTATCTCTGCCATAATCCCATTTTAAATTATGTTGTGATTATCTATATACATGAGCCTTTCTTCTTTATTAAACAGTGAACTCCTTTAAGGCATAGACTTTAGCCTTGTTATTTCCGTATGTCTTAAGACCTAGTACAGAGTGTGACGCGTGGTTATGTACAGAAGCATTTGCTGTCCTGATTATAAACAGTACTTTTTAAGTTCCTTAATTTAGTTCTCTAAGGATCTCTGGGCTTCCCTGGTGGTTCAGAAGGTCAGTAATCCACCTGCAATGCAGGAGACCTGGGTTCAATCCCTGGGTTGGGAAGATCCTCTGGAGGAGGGCATGGCAACCCACTCTTGTGTTTCTTGCCTGGAGAATCCCCATGGACTGAGGAGCCTGGCAGGCTACAGTCCATGGGGTCGCAAAGAGTCGGACACAACTGAGTGGCTAAGCACAGCACAAGGGTCTGTACTTGTACAGGTCAGTTGAAATTTTAC
Organism: Giraffa tippelskirchi; assembly: GCF_054371585.1. Lineage (NCBI taxonomy): Eukaryota > Metazoa > Chordata > Mammalia > Artiodactyla > Giraffidae > Giraffa > Giraffa tippelskirchi. The sequence goes on along the minus strand of NC_137287.1, from coordinate 115,965,455 downwards.
CTTTTTTAAATGAACCTATATTTTGAATTTTTTGTTGCTACAACTTTTTTAGTAGTTTAGATTAGCTCAACCTTTGTTGGTCCAAATTAGTGAGCTTTTTCTCATAGTTGATATTCTCCTTGAATCAGTATAACAAATAAGGTAGAATATCCATTTTATCAGGTTTAGAGAAATCAAGTGACTTGACTAAATCCCCTCCCCCCACATCCCAGAAAAGTAGGACTAGAACTCAAATTTGCCGATTCCAGCCAAGGTTCTTTCCTCAAAAGAAGTAAAAAGGGCCAGAAATTAAATATTGATAGAGAATTTTTGTCTGAGGTGTTACAGTGAATAGAATGTCAGTAGTAAAAGCCAGAAACATTGTTGTTTGAGGTGATAGAAATCAAAGTTGTAATTGAATAAGCAGGTCCTACCCTATTGAGTGTCTGGGGCACTTAAACATTGGTGTGACCAGCATAGACTGCCTTTTCCAGATTCCATCAGCATCTGATCAGAAAGCCCTCACCAGTGTTCAAAATGGAAATCAGGTCTTTCTACTCCCTGTTGGAGGCAGCATAACATGTTTAAGCACTTTAGTGTCAGGCGCACCTGGTTTTGAGTTCTAGCTCTGCCTTGCTGCTGCTGCTGCTAAGTCACTTCAGTCATGTCTGACTCTTTGCGACCCCATAGACGGCAGCCCACCAGGCTCCGCCGACCCTGAGATTCTCCAGGCAAGAACACTGGAGTGGGTGCCATTTCCTTCTCCAATTTATGAAAGTGAAAAGTGAAAGGGAAGTCGCTCAGTTGTGTCTGACTCTTCGCAACCCCATGGACTGTAGCCTACCAGGCTCTTCCGTCCATGGGATTTTCCAGGCAAGAGTACTGGAGTGGGGTGCCATTGCCTTCTCCGAGCTCTGCCTTAGCTCTGCCTTTTGGTCATCTTGTGACCTCAGATAAGTCACCTAATTTCTCTAAACTTCAAATTTCCTCATTCTCAAAATAGAGATCATAATACAACTCCAAGAGTTGTAGAAAGGTTTGCTTGAGATAATGCACATAACGTTCTTAGTACAGGCTCTGGGACAGAGTAAGTATTTTGTAAATATAAGTTATATTGTTTCCACCATTCCTGTTCCTTGGAATAATATCCTAATACCATTAAGGATATAATAATTATTTCAATTAGAAATTGAAGGAGGTAACCAAATATGAGGGATTGTGTAGTTTTCAGAGTGAGCTTAAAGTGTTGATTTAGAAACAGCAAGCCAAGCATTTTCTTATCCCTAACTCTTTACAGTATAACTCATAATATCCCTTATGGTACAATATATCATTAAAGTCATCTTCATAAATATGGTTTAAGTGAGAAGTCCTGTCCTTTCCCTTTCCAATCTTGGGAGTTACTGTCTCATATTCACTGTCTTGTCAGTATGGTTTCTCAAGTAGCATTATCTCTGTCATCATGTATTTCCAATTTAATAATTCCTAATTGTTGGTTGGTTTTCAGCTAGACCTTTTGGCAAGCTTTATTTCATTTGTAATCATTTCTTGAAATTGTAGGGAATTCCCTGGCAGTCCAGTGGTTAGGACTTATTTCAACAACCAGTGGTGGTACTGTCAAATGTTACAGTTCATACTGCACTTGTTTAGAATAGTCCTGTTTTCCACTGTGACGGTCTTTGAAGTTTAAAAATTGGTTTTGAGGTGAAAAGAATTGTTTTGTGGTGGTACAATTAAAAAATAGAGCAAACCAGTTCCTGATACTATGAATGAAACATGCATTTTTATTTATAGCATATCCAAGGACCATTGTGTGAACTGTCTGGCATATTATTCTAAAATAAAATGGTAGATTGTGCCTTCCTTTGGGAGTTCTTGACCTCCACTCTTTTGTGATTTAAAACAGCTATGCTGCTTCCTGTATAACGTTTTCCAGATTATTTTCCATTTTTTCCCCTTTTATGTGAATCCCTTCAGTTGGTGCTGTTTTTCTTGTCTAAAAATTCTTACCAGAGAAGTGCTTTTAACTATTTTTACCCCTTAGAAATTATAGATATTCAGGTGAAGGTTCAGCACCTTGTGGTAATGGTGACTTTGAATGGTATTCACGTTGCTAATAAATTGACAAAGTGTAGAACTACCAACCAAGATGAGTTGGAAGAGACACTGAGACTGAGCTGCCCCAGATAAAATAAAGCAGGAAGAAAAAGAAGCACCATTTCTTCCCTTTTTTAGGCAGAAGAGGCATTCCACCTCACCTTGGAGATTCTTTTAAGTTACCACTGCCCTCTTGTTGATTAAATTCTCTCCAATTTTGATTCCCCTCTAACATCCAGAAAGATTCCCAAATTGTCTTTCTGTTTTCCCTTCTCCTTTATGTTGATGTAATTTCTATTTCTTTGGTGTAAATTATGTATCTCAGTAAGGATTTAGAAAGAAAATAATCTTAATTAATTAATACAAAAACCCCCTTTACTAGTCCCAGTATTTGCATTTTCAAATTGAAACTTGTTCAGATGAACCTCCAGTTGATGGGTTTTCAAATTGTGTGGCAGAAAATTGGGATGGGGCAAGGTTTTGGTTTGTTGGTTTGTTTTTTCTGCTGCTTTAAATCTTTGTTGTACCATGATCAGCTCTCTGAAGTTATTTGTACTTTTGGTAGCTTCTCTGTTCTTTCTGTATTTCTGAATTCTTAGGTTTTCCAAAAGTTCTGTGTGCACATATGTTAGAATTGTTTGTGTATGTGAATTGGTGGTGATGATAGTTTTTCATAACTCTTACTGAAAACTCCTCCACCTCTAGCCTAACCTGAGCAGTCCTCTTAGATGACAGTGAGATTAGCAAAATGTTTAAAGTTTCATTTTGTCTGTATCTTACTCAAGGTGGAGATTTAAGGATCTCTTTAATAGGAATGAATAAACAAACAGTTGCTATACCATACCAAAAGTTTGCTAACCCCTAAAATTAAGAAAATGGTCTAAGAGTTCTCTTTTCTGCAAAAGAAACTTAAGCCACACCATCCAAAAGCGATTACTTTGGACTCCTCCATGAAAATGGATACTAGGAGGCAAATTATAGTCAGAATGGTTTAAAGATATAATCTTGAATTTTTAAAATAATCTTTCAAATGATTGCAAAGAATTTCATGAACTTCAAAGGAAAATATTTACCTCCTTCATTCTAACTGCAACCAGTTTTGTCCCAAAGGTATATGGGTATGTACATGAGTGTTTTGGTCTCCCCAGTCCTATATTTAATGGCCCTCGCAGAATTGGATATAATTATACAATGCAGTAGTCCTTTTCATATGATGAGGGCAAAATTATATAGTATTTATAGACACCAGTTATAGTGTGTTCCATATTCTCACCTAAATGTTTGCTGAGTCAAGTCAATGTTTAGATGAGTTTTACTTACATGACTACTTAATAATACATGGAATCCTGCTGGGAAATATGGTCCTTATGTGCACACCACTAACACCACTCCCCATGTATTCCAGAGATACTTTGAAATCTGCTTAAATAATCAAAGACTTGACATTTCTCTCTGAATCATAGTCACCCCGTATTAGAAAGCAGTACAAAGTAAGTGGGCGGACTAGGTCAGTAGGCCCTTCTAAACCTGAACTGATACTCTTCACAATTACATATAGAAGAAACTAGATACTCCCTGTATGATCTGTCATTATGTAACATGTGAATATTTCAGGACTTGAGACTTCCCTGGTGGTCCAGTGGCTAAGACTTGGGCCTCCCAATGCCGGCGGCTTAGGTTCGATCCTGGTCAGGGAACTAGATCCTGCATGCTGCAACTAAACCCCAGTGCAGCCAAGTAAATAAATATTAAAAAAAAAAAAAATGTCAGGCCTTAGTGAATTTTAAGGGTTGTAACTTGTGACATGCAATACCAAACCCATGGTCAGGTATTACTGACCAGTTTCTGTGTAGAACATATTTCCTGATTCTTTATAAAGGTAGAGGGATTGTGTCTGCTGAATTAGAAACTTAAGAAGCAGTTTACATAGAATACACTTCTCTGTTTAGATGTGTTACCTTCAGTTTGGTCAAAAGCCATCCTCCTAAAGATAATGGACTTCTGACTTAAAATGGAGCTGAAGACCATTCTCACCTGAGCAGGAGCTCAGTAGTTGACAACATAGCAGGGTAAAGACGTACAAGGCCTCTTTAAGTTTTGTCATTACTGTGATCCTTCACGCGACAAGACTCTGATCAGAATTTTTCACACACATAATTACTATTTTCAAAGCTATTTAAAATCACTGTTTTAAATTCTAATTGTGTGATTGTTTAATACCATTTAATGTCATTATTAGATACACTGTTAATTGCTTAATATGGAACAAGGGGAATAAAATTACACCTCAGCAGAAAGCAGTTTTATATCTCCATTTACTAAAGTATGAAATTTTTAATGTGCTTATTTATTTTTTAAGGCATATAAAAATTATCAGGTGTTATCTTTGAGCATAGATTGGTACATTTCTTTAGATATTTCTTTATTTCTTACTTACATATGGTGTTTTTATTACTTGCTTCAGCTTTTGCAAAGTAGGTTTGTTTTGTTTTTAGCTAAGAGGCTTTAACTGCACCGATTGGCTTCTGTGAGTTTGTTTCCACTGTTCTTTATCTAGTTGTATATGCCAGGCTTCTGTAATGAAAACTTACAGTGAGTGTTTTATTACTTAACCTTACTATACCAAATGCCAGTTGTTATTCTTAGGTACTTACTTATGTGGGTTATAAATATCAACATGTCGTATGCTTTGTTTAGAAAAAAATTAATTTCTTTCCTACATTTCATTCTGGAAGATTCTATCCAATAGAATGCCACAAGGCAAACTAAAAGGAGCCCCTGCTTCATGGAATATTAGATGTTTTAAGACTGTGGATTCCAGACATTACTTCCTTGTAATATAAAATGGAACTACTTGCCCTTGCTCGCTCTCTCTTTTTAAAATTCTCTTTCTTTCTCCTCCCCTCAAAAAAGAATCATACATCTGGCTCTCCAAGAATTTAGAAGACAACCTTTTCCCCTTTTGGAAGGGGCAGTTTTTAGGTTTAGGCTTGGCAGTGTTAAAGCCTTGACATGATCAGTTTTACACAGATTATGTGTTAGCTAGAAAACTGAGGGACATTCTCTACCAAGCCATGACAACGTACTGCCATAACTTAATAAAAATTGCCCAAGTGACTGTGCGTCTGCTGAATGGATTTCCTTACACCATCTGGTTGTCATTGTAGTTTTTTTGTTGTTGCTTTCATTTGAAATGTGCTGATGATCTTGTTTTTATTCCGTAGCATTGAACAGATGGGTTGATTATTCTTTTCAGATATTAATAAGGCAGCGGAAAGAAGAAATATGAATACGGCTCCATCAAGACCCAGCCCCACACGAAGGTAAAGTACCCTGAAGCAGTGAGTTACCTTGGGAGAGTTGGGCTCTGGGGAGTTAAGCCCAACTTCGTACATCAAGGGTCTTTTCTTCCCCCCCAAGAAATCAGAAACGCACAAGCAAACAATAAGAACGTGAACCTGTGTGAAGGGCCTTGCTGCTTTTTTAGAACATACATCAGGAAATGCAGAGAAGCTTTGTTTTCCGTGGCAAACCCAGCAAGTTCAGCTTGCACCGTGAGTTGCAGGCGATTGGAAGAGGATAAACCTCTGTGTGTCCCCCGCTCACGTGTCAGTGGGAGCCTCCACAGCAGGAGTGCCTGAGGGTCCTTGGTGTGTGCTGCACTGCCCTGCAGCAGGCTCGACTCTTCATTCCACATGGCTGCCGGTCCAGATGCTCACCCAGGTTTACAGAAAGTGCTGCTTGAGAGATTGCTGCCGTGCCTGTGCTGCAGATCCCCTGTGCGCTCGCATGCCTGGGTTACCTCTTGAGGGGAAATAAAAAGGGCAAAAACACCCTACCTCTAGAAGTCTCCCTTTTTCTTAGTTTTCCTGGAAATAAGAGGCATCTCCCCAAATAGTCTTCCGCTATTTACAAAAGAGATAGTCCTGATGTGTACCCTCAAGATATCCATTAAATTGGTCCCAAGGAAGAGCCGCATTAATGTTGCCGTTACACTAGAGATGAGTATATTGTATTCAAACTGTCTGGCCTCATAAATAGCACACAAGTGGATGCAGTGTGTGCAATTTTGTGTGGAGTGCAGACATACATATCTCATATCTGGTGTCTCATGGCCCAAGTGGATACTCGGTATGGATTTTGCCTTTGCCCCTAAGTAAAATGCCAGTTTTCCACAGTAAACTGTGTACCTAAACTATATACCACAGGAAACTATATTTCATATGATGACTGAACACGCTGAGTACAACAAATCCTAGTCTGTACTGGTAGCTCCACAGGCCGCTTGGGGGTGTACCCAACTAACTGGGCACTTACACATAACATATAGCTGTCCTGCTTTGAAACAAAAACACCTATAGTTTGTTACCTACTTATAGGAAAGATTGGCTGCTCTGTGTTTGTATATGCGCCCACTTGGACCTGATGGTATTCTCTAAGCTACCAGGATTAAATTATACGGGTATGTTCTGCAGAGTTCAAGCAGACCTTAGGAACAAAGTAATGCTGCTGATTTCAGTTAGATTCTTTGAGCACTCTGCCTGGAAGTTGAATCTAACACCACAATTACAGCTGCACCAACAGCTGTTAGCTGGATGCCCTGGTCATCCATTGGTTTCACTGCAGAAGTGAGCATATACATTGGTATTCTGTTTGTTTTCTCTGACACCATAAGGAATGCCTGCAGCTTGCGGGTAAATACTATATTGATTGATTTTGTGTATATGTGTGAGTGTCCTAAAGAACATAAATGAATGCTCTGGAACTTCAGCAGATCCATATAATGTCTGTTTCCATTGTGCTGCATCTAACCACACTGCAGATGTTGGGCAGTCCCTTCAGTGTTGCTCCTCGTTGCCCCAGTAAACATGGAATACAAGTGACTGAGAGTTTGCATCTAATGCTCAGACATATGGGGCTCCACTGGAAGCTGTGGTTGTTAAATGACTTGAAAGGAGATGCGGTGTCTATCCAATTTCCAAGGAGCTCAAATGTGTATGTTTCTGAAGTAGGTAGCTTACAGGAGTGCAGAATTGGTCACTATAAAGACACTCCCCTGGTAAAATCCTCCTGCTCTCTGCATCCTCATGATGTCTGTGATGTCTGGGTAATGTTTCCGCAGGCAAAAACGAGGTGGCACTGCGCATCACAGAATAAAAAGTAGTTCTCATTTGTGCTATGATAAGAATATTTTATGTTATTCCACTAAAAATATACCTAACCAGATGCTTTTAACATTTCCCATTATTGTAGGTATTCACTAAGCATTGGCAGTGTTGGGGAAATAGCTTACTCCCCTGCTTGAAATCCAATACTGCCATTGCCAGAGCATTAAATTTAAAAGATTAATTTCATCCCAGCCTAAAATGCATCTCTATAATTTCATCTGTAATGGAAGAATGCTTTATTCTTTCTTTTTTTATACCACCCCCCCAAGATAAACATACAAACAACACTGGAGGGGGCCTTTTAAAATGTTCTCCTTACCAGATTTATAAACATATGTCACTTATATTTTCATTTTAATATATCGTCTTCCTCAAAAATAAATTCTAAGATGAGGTCATTTGGGATGTGGATTGGGCTGTGGCTTCCCGCTTTATTTATAATCAATAGGAGGGACAGCTAGGTTAATTAAAGGTCCATTAAAAATCAGTCTTCTTGGTTATCCGTCCCTAACTGGGTTCCTCAAAGTGTCGTTTAGCATGATTGAGTTTCATATAGTCATACTCAGTAAGGTTTGGGGAAGAGAGATACTCACATTTAGTGAAAAAAAAAAAATTCTATTCTGAGCCCCATCTAAAAGTCTAAGCAGAGTCCCAGTTTTGTTCCATTTAACAATAAAAATTGTCAAACCCTAAAGTCAGATAAATTGAATGTTGTATTCAAAATAGAACACTAACATTTTGATCATTGTGCTTATCGTATATTGTCTCTTAAGATACTAGTCTGGAAGGGGCTAATCATTTCTCTGAGGGTGAACACTGGCTAGCGCACACTCTCTTCAGATGCATGCTTCCAGTCAAAACCTCGAGATAATTCCAAGTGTACCAGTATGTTGACAGCAATCCAGCTGCCTTCATTTAGCAACCCTAAACATTTTATGTGCCTCCAGCCATGGAGGAATGCATTGTTCACAGGAAGGAGAGAAAAAAAAGCTACCTATAGCAAGCATTTCCCTTAAGTTGTAACTCTGTCTTCAGTGTTGCTACTTTTAATAAGAAAATTGTTTCTAAGCATGCTGGCAAGACCTTTGTAACACCTTATTTTGCTGGACTTTAACCTTGAGTGTCAAAACACCTCAGTATCGTTGGGAATTTTCACAAGATTATCACCTCTTCAAATGTCTCTGTAAGCTGCAGTTCTGCTGGCATTCTTCTCCGTTCAGTAATATGCCTCCCTAACAACTCCAGCTGTTGGAATGTGGTTCTGATGGTACTGGCCCAGCCAAGCACAAAATTCTGCATCAGGGATCCCTGCTCTGGATCACATTTCAGCCTGAATTCTCGTCATTTAACCCTTGGACCAGTTCATTGGACTCCGCTGTGCACATTGAGAGCGTTGCATAGTTACCATGCAAGTTGTCTAGCATTGGTGCTAGGCATCGGTCCTTAACCATCCTCAGAGACTGGATCATGATTCTAGTTGTACCTCAGTTCTCAGTTTCCATCTTCAGCTCAACACTTCAGCAGTCCAGGTCTTGGAACATATCCTTCTGCAGACATGGCCTCTAAGTGATACTTTACTTCCTAAACCTTCCTGCATGACCTGAGGAAAAGCAAATAGAGTTAACTTGTCTACATCGAGACCTCTGCAGAGAATTTCTCTAAGTATTCGTGAAGAATGTTAGGCCTGGTGCCTCGTGGGTGAAAGTCGTCAAGGATTGGTTCATCAGAAATAGCCTGGCCATTCTCAACTATATTTCAGTTTTTTAAAAAAAGAAAAGAAAAAGCCTAACTGCAGACAAGTTTCTTACATGGCCTGAGGTGATTTCTATGTATCCACAGTGTTAATTCCTTTAATAACTGCTTGCTTCTTGGGTATGAAACTGCCCTAGCCCTAGGTGGGCTTCACAGTCAGAGATTCCAGGCTGTGATTATCTGTGCACCAACACCTAAAGAAGATCTGTCAGTTTTCAGCAAGTGCCACCTCTCTCCCAACAGAAGAGTCTCGTTTGTGTTTGAGAAAATTACCAGTGCGCTTCCTAGGGAGAAGCCCGGGCACTTAAACTTTGGCTCTGTAAGGTGCGATGGCTTGTTGCACCCCATTATCCTTCCTGCACCCAGTGGCAAAATTCTGTACAAGTCTGTTGTCTCTGTTTCTGACGGTACACGGAGCTCCTGGTGGGGGAATCAGCATCACACAGCAGCCAGCCATTTAGAGAATGGTATTTGTGGACAGTATCTGTGACAGAACAGAAATACAAAGAGCTGATGGATTTTTTTCAGGAGAAAAAAGGCTGGCTTTCCAAGGAAAATATTCCAGTGAAGAGGAAGAAAAAAGGAGATGCTGACAAAGAAAAGGACAGAGGCCTTCCTCCCTGACCTTCTGAACAGCCAAGGCCAAAGAACACCATCCTGGGCTTGAGGCTACCTCTGAAGAGAAGCTCAGAGTCCATCAGTTGTCCAAGAGCTCTCAAATGCCTAGTGCTCCTCAGGAAGAGAAGGAGCATGTCACTTGCCATCTGAGCCATGGTCTTTTCCTTCATCCATCCCTCCTTACCTCTCAGATGTTTGCAAATGGTGTGACTACCGTTTCTCTCAAGGCAAAAGAGCATTTGGCTTTGCCCCCTCCTGCTGAATAGATGAGGAATTTGCAACAGAATTTTAGTGATATTTATCAACTGCTTTCAGTTCGTGGACTCTGGTTTTCAAGTTTAACTGTTGTTCAGTTTCTTTTTAGCTTCTGGTGACCTAGTACCCGAGGGTACAGTGCATTGGTCTCCAGTTAAACACCTTTGGTACCATGGGATGATACAGTGAACTTTATTCTCCAGAAACTTGCTTCTAACCCACTTGTTATTTGAGGCCAAGCATCTTGTTCAGCAGGCTTCATCCTTGGGGCACTCTGAATCCTGCACACTGTACCACCTTTTTGTTATCTGGTTCTTACTTTGAGAAAGATGTTGGGGCCAACACCAGGATCCCTTTTGTTCTGGGGAAGTCTTTGTTTGGCTCTAAAGGGTTGTTTTGTTTTTGTTTTTGTCTCCAGAAGAACAGCAGTCTGCCATACTGCTTGTCTTTTGGAGAAAGGAAAGAAAGCTTTCCCTTTTCATTTTAGAGCCTTGCTATCCTCTCTGTCCCTGCTTCTGCTACTCCTTTGGTTCTTCTTTCCCTTGTGAATATCGTCTCTTCTACATTTTTACCTAGAAGGTAATTAAGGGGGAATTTGTAGTTTTGTTGCACATAGACTTTAGATTGACAGCTTGCCTTCTCAAACTAGAAGCACAAACCTAGACTTTGGGAATCTAGGGTATTGTGGTCAACCTCCAGGAATAAACTCTTGACAGGTAAGTAAGGTATCTCAGTGGATTCAAAAGAATGAGAACCAGATGTGGCATTTATAATCATCCTAAGACTGTGAAAAGTGCCGTGATATGGTGGTGTTATCCCTGGCCCCACCCCTCACCCCGTTTTCTCCAGCCTGTGGCTTTGTGTGTGGTCTGTGGTCTGTCAGGTTCATGATCTCTTTCAGCCTTGATTGCCAAAGAGTACTTGAAATCTGATTCCACCTCTAATGACCTTTTTCTGACTGCTCCCCAAGGCAGGTTTATCTGCCGATCATTAATCCAGAAATACTTTACAGTTGTCCCTTCCCATTGGATCCTGGATGTTTGCCCACAGTATACACTATATCAGATGTTACATGTGTTAGAGGGATTATATGACATAATAAAAGTTGAAGTAAGAATCTTGGTTACTCTGCACTTTATTCTAGTAGGAAAAATCTTTAGCCATCCTCGTTTAAATTCTCTGATCTCCCATATGTTTGCTCCCAGAAATCAAGAGTACTGGTGAGCCTTAAAACATATGACAAGGACTTTTCATAGAAACAAAGTTGGCATTTAAATTGTTTTTGCTGTGACCATGTGAATGAAGTGAAAAGGAGGTGTTCTTCCAAGCTGAGGGCATCATGATGAATGTCCATATGTGTAATCATGGTAGGTGACAAAAATATAAGGAAGACATGATGCCTACTCTTGAGAGACTTACAGTTCAGTTGAATAATTCAGTTTATTAAACATTTACTGAACTCTGTGCTGTGTCCTGTGAATACAAAGCATTCGAGTGAGCTTACTGTTTCGTAGGGAAGGCATTGCAAACAAATAACTACAGAACAGTGTGATAAGTGCAGCAATAGAAATATGTGTGCAGAGCAAGACTCGTTTAACAGGTTTATGGAGCATCTGCTTTATGCCAGACAATATAAGCCTATGTAGTGGCTTTATCATGGAGTCAAACTGACAGTCCTTGTCTTCATGGACTTGTAGTCTAGTAGGGCAGACAGGCATTGAACAAGTAAATTGATATGTGACATCAAATTGTGATAAATAACATGAGTGAAAACAGTGCTATGAGAGAAGGTGGCGAGAATTTAGGACCAAAGATAAAGTTTTAAACTAACAGAATCATGGAGTAAGGGATGCTTAAGCCTGAGACCTTGAAAAATGACTGTGGAGTAGTTCCTGCTGCACAAGGAGAGGCATTGGGAAAAACCTTGACTAGTTATGGCTGAAAAGTCAATATGGTAAGAAAGACTCAGACTAGGGAGGGGGTGGAATAAGGTTGGAGAAGACAAGAGCTGAGGCAGGGCAGAATCATATTAGCCTCAGTAGAGATTTTGGACTGAATTCTAAATACTGTGGGAAGCCAGTGAAGGGTTTTACGTATTTAAAAGATGGTTCTAGAGTAATCTTGAAGAAGATTAGGAAACAGGCAAGAGCAGAAATAGGGGGACTACTATAGAAGGCTCTGCTGTGGTTTTGGGGAAAGGTGGTTTGGGGTTGGCCTTCAGTGGTACCAATGGAGATAAAGAAACATGGGCAGAATGGATATCAATTTCAGAGAAAGAGTGAACATATTTTGGAAATGTCATTGGAAGAGTGGATAGGGCTTTAAAGAAAGGATGACATCCATTTTCCTGGCTTGAGCAACTGAGTAGGTAGATGTGCAATTTATTGAGATGGAAATGATTGGAGGAGGGGCCTATTTGCTGGAAAAGATAAGAGTTCAGAGCAGATTTCACGGAGGAGGTAATCCTTAAAGTGGATCTTACAAAGAGACACTGTAAAAAGGTAAATAAGATCTAGATGAGTAATAGAAATAGTAAGTGCTCTAAGAGTTTAGCAGGAAAGATCAGCAGTTACTCAAGAGATTAGAGAATATTTTTTGGAAGACATGGGACATGAACTTGCCTTTGAGCACTGGGTGATACTTGAGTTAGTGCAGGAAAATCATTCCACGTTGAAAAGCCATATGAACAGAAATACTGAAATAAGTCATGTGAGTTAAATCGTAAGAACAGCTTAAGTAGAACTAAGGAAGTTGGATCAGGAAATGAGGGAGAAATAATAAATGGAAAGGGGCCAAATTTGTTAGGGAAGAGTGCCCAGAAGCGTGATAGCCAAGCTGCAGTTGGTAACAGGTGGAAATTGGATGGTTTATCTGGTATTTGCTGAAAGTATTGAAATCTGGAAGATTGGATTTTGGTTTTGTATCTTAAAAATTCTTGATGGTGCCAGCATGGAATAAGGGTTTGGATTGAACTTAAAAGTCCAGTGGGAATGAACAAGAAAAGCAAAGAGTGTTCAAGAGACTTGATAGGGAAGAAAAATCAAAGTTAACCCTCAAGAACTTAAACCTTGGTAACTGGGAAGATGATTTTTGGCCAAAGTGAAAAGGTCTGACTGCGCTTGAGTGGGTTGAATAAGAAGTTTAATTTTAAACATGTTGAGAATGAGTTCCCAGTGCGGTAGCTTGTCTCATGAAGAATATTGAATCAGATCAGGCCGAACACCTGTGACTTCAAACACTGTTTTGTTTTTAAACAATGAACACCTTGACCAGAAGGAACCAGATTCTACATAAACTTTAGACTAAGAGAGACCACTACTCATACGTTAAGGAGATAGAGTGTTCCTGTACTTGACTGTGTGTCTCGTACTTCTCTTTCTTTTTTCCCGTTTATTTGATTGATCCTGCTCGATGTTTTTTTAAGTAACGTTTTCTGTATTTTTAAGGACATCTCCTTGGATCACTGTTTACTTTGTATGAGATTGTGCCAGCCTTGTACAAGATTGTGTCATTTGCTCATTTTTTTTTCATGAGTCTTGCCCCTTATTATGACACACACCCCCTGCAACTATTCTCCCCTTTTAAAATCTCTTTCAAACAAGTTTGGTGGGAGGAAATGAATGAGGGAAGACCTTTTCACTTTGAAAACCTTTTGAGATAGAGATGATAGTTTGACATGTATACAGAATATTGAATTACCCCCCAAAGTCTGATAAACACTATGACCCCAGTCAAAACCCTTGGCTCTGGATCATACATTCTTCCTTGAATATCCTAATCTTTGGAGATTCTAAAACCTGCTAGTCTTTATTTGCTGACCAGATGGGTGACTGTCCTTAAAATTTTCATCTTATTTCTCACTGACTGCTGTGTTTTAGAGAAAAATGTTTGGAGGGTGGGGACTTTCTCCAGTCAAGAGCTCAAGGATCGACTTCTTCAGTTCCTTTGTCTTAGCATCTTCTTGCCCCCTCCCACAGAGATCCATATGGCTTTGGAGACAGTCGAGATACAAGACGTGATCGATCACCCATTCGAGGAAGTCCAAGAAGAGAGCCCAGGGATGGGAGAAATGGCCGGGATGCTCGAGATGGCAGAGACATGCGGGACCACAGAGATAGCAGAGACATTCGGGATCACCGAGACAGCAGAAGTATGCGTGATGCTCGGGACATGAGGGATCTTAGAGACTTTCGTGACCTAAGAGAGACTAGGAATTTTCGAGATCACCGAGATCCCATGTACGACAGATACAGAGAGATGAGAGACTCCCGAGATCCCATGTATAGGTAACCACTACAGTCGTTCTGCTTGCTGGTGTTTTTTGTTTGTTTGTTTTTGGTAGCAGTCTTTTTTATGTTTGTTCTGCTGAACTAATTGAAAACTCTGTACAGCAGTGCCTTTCTCAGGCCTGTGTTTCCAGTGTCTGTCACCATGAGAGATGTGCTGCTTAATAAATATTTGCTGAATGTGTGATTGAAGACGGATTTTGCTTAATGAATGAATCTGGGTCTCTTCCTGTGGGCTGTGAAAGGTACCATTGTGCAAATGGAAAAAAAGATGGGAGTGCAAATTGTTTTGGCCATGCAGGACCACAGGGTAGATGTACAAATGGCCAATAAACACGTGAAAAGATACTTGACATCCTTAGTTAGCAGAGAAATGCAAATCAAAGCCACAAGGAGATAGCACTTCATACCTACTAGGATGGCTTTGATAGTTTTTTTTTTTAAGTGTTGGCGAGGTGTAGTGAAACTAGAACCTTCATACATTGCTGGTAGGAATGCAAAGTAGTATGACCACTGTGAAAAAGTTTGGCAGTCCCTCAGAAAGTTAAATGTAGTAGAATTAATGATCCACTAGCTCCACTCTTGAATATATATCCAAAAGAATTGAAAAGAGGAACTCGCATAGATGGGTGTGACTACATAGCAACACTATTCACAGTAGCCAAAAGGTAGACACCACTCAAATGTCCATCAGTAGATGGATTAAAAAGTATGATATATCCATATAGTATATTATTCAGCCATAAAAAGAAAGGTCATTTTTATACCTGCTTAGCCTTGATAGACCTTAAAAAATGTGCTACATGAAATAAATATTATGCTACATTGTCACAAAAGACAAATACATGTTTTCACTTATATGAAATATTTAGAAAAGGCAAATTCATAGAAAGTAGATTAGGAGTTACAGAGATTGGGGGTGAGTTTTTGTTCAGACCGTTCAGGATGATGAAAATTATTTTATATATGTATATTTTTTTGATTTGTTCAATTTTTTTAACCACAATTTTTAAAAAGTAGAAGGAAGGAGGCTTGGGGTAGGGCCTAGAATGGTTCCTCAAAACTAATATCAATAATTAGTACCAGTTATTTGGTGTTTATTTTGGGCCAAGGAGCTTACATTATGCTGAGAGCGTTCTGTACATCCTCCCAGTCCTTTTGGAAGGTAGGTTAACTCAGTCCCAGCCACAGAGCTGATAAGCAGTGAGTCCCAGATACTAATTTTGTTTGCCTAATCCCAGGGTTCCGTGCCTTACTATGTCATCCTCACAGACAGCTGGGTCTTGAAGAATTCTCTGTATTTGATTTTTGCAGGATAAAACCTTAAACCTTGTGCACATTTCTTTACATTTTCAGGAGAGAAGGCTCTTATGACCGATACCTGCGAATGGATGACTACTGCAGGAGGAAAGATGATGCTTACTTTGACCGTTACAGAGATAGCTTTGATGGACGAGGCCCTCCAGGCCCAGAAAGTCAGTCTCGTGCAAAAGGTAAAGTAGAAAAAACAGTTTGTTCTTATCACAAATGGAACACTTTACAACAGAAAGAGGAAACTAATAACCAGCTGGAAAGGAGCTAATGACTTGGCTAAGCAGTTCACAAAAAGAAGAAATAAAAATGGCCTGTTCATTTGTAGAGAGCATTCAGCTTGAAAATCATTTTCAAAATGCAAAGTAGTACTGTCATCTGGTTTAGTCACCCAGCAAGAAGAAATAAATATGAAATACTATCAATAAGAAAAGAAATGAACTAAAGATTGGAGCTGAAGAGGTTAAATGTTTGTTTTTTGCTGATTGACCAAATAAATATAACTATCTGCATTACCTATGTAATATGTGGGGAGAGGTGTTTTATTTATAATTTTTACCTAAGAGCATCTACTTTTTAGGTAAAGACATCTTTTTTTAAAGCCTTGATTTTCTCAATATATTTAATACATCTTTAAGATTTTTAAATTGTTTTATTCCTGATCAAGTTTAAGAACCTCATTTTTAATTTGTTACAGAACTTATACTTTACTGCCTGGTTTTGTTTGGGTTTTTGTTTTTTTGTTTTTTGCCTGATTTTCTTTTTTTTTTAGCAAATTACAATTACCTGTTAATAAGTCTTAATTGGTTGTCCCAAAAATGAAAATTAGGATAATAATGGGATGCTGTCTTTTGCCTATCAGTTTGCAGGAGGTTTTTGTTTTTTAATGACAAAACTCAGTGTTGACCAAGATATGGAGAAATAGCACTAAGTGATCCACCCCAAAGAAAGGATGAATTAGTAACAGCCTTTCCTGGAGGACATTATGGTAGCATGTATCAGATTAAAGCAGCTGTGCCCTGTAATCCATTCATTCAATTTTAATGAATTTATAATAGTAAAAAAAATAATTTTTTTTAGGAGGTAGAGGATTACTTCAGAGGACATGCGTGTATTACGACTTTTGCCTACAAGTAGTTCAGGATTGAAAATAAAGTCTGTGACTTATTTTTATAGAAAGATACAGTCCATGTTTCAGTTTTCCCTGGTGTCATCCTGCAGAGCGTCTGAAACGTGAGGAACGTCGTAGAGAAGAGCTCTATCGTCAGTATTTTGAGGAAATCCAGAGACGCTTTGATGCTGAGAGGCCTGTTGATTGTTCTGTGATTGTGGTCAACAAGCAGACCAAGTAAGAACCCTTTGGATTTTTCCTGAGTGAGGAGAAGCAGCAGAAGAGAAATTAGAAATTTAGTCTTCTTCTTGGCAGCTGTACACACTTCCAGGCTGTGTACTCTGGCATCGCTGTACTGTGTTAACCAGAGTTCTTTCAGTTGTAGATGACAGAAAACCCACTGCAAACTGGCTTGGGCCCAAAGGGAAATTTTTAGTTTGCTTGACTGGGACGTTCAGGCATGGCTGCATTCAGGATCAGCCTGTCATAAAGACTTGGTCTTTGTGTTGCCTTCACTCTCAGACAAGCTTTCTACTTGAAAAGACAGAACAGCACTAGCTCTTGACATGTATCTCCTTAGCTTAGCAAACCCGTGGAAAGAGAGCTGCGTTTTCCTGTTGCTTCCACCTGAAGTCCTGGAATTGTTGCCCATCCCTGGACTATCACTTTGGCCAGCAGTGCTGGGATGCCCTGATTGGCCAGGGCTAGGTCATGTGCCTACCCATAGTGCTAAAAGTGGGATTAACCCTGTGGAGCCGACGTAGACCGAGTGGAAAAGGGGTGCCTTCCAAAGGAAAATCCGAGGGAGTAAATGTTGGTCAGGCAAAGCAGTAGATGTCCGCTTTGTGAGAGAACCCTGAGTCCCTGATACTTTGGAAGGCATGTCTCTGCATTCGTCAGCCAAGAAACCGGCTTTCTTAGTGAAGTGCCATGGCCTTGCAGAGCTGTTAGGTGACCGTGCTAGCCAAGCCGGAGCTCACAGCACTATTTTATTCTGCCTCTGTTTCACATTCTTGCCTTGAAAAAGCAGCTCAGAGGTGCAGAAGGGAGTGTAGCAGCTTGCAGGTTTGGCAGTAGCTATGTTCCCTTTCCCCAAGTGATTAGTAAATAACTTCATGTATTTTCTAGCAGTTTGGGGTTAAAGAGATAATTTTCAAGGCAAAAGCTAGGGAAATAGGTGTTGAGACACCAAACAGCAGACAGAGTTCACAGGCTGTGGGCTGCCTTGTTTAGAAATAGATGCTGCTTTAACTTGCAGATAACTTTTTTGCCTTTTTATTTTTGAATGCATGATAATAACTGTCATTTTCTGAGCACCTACTCTGTACTACTCCATGCTAAGTGCTTTAAATTATTTTTCTAATCTTCATAGTAATCATGTTTCACGTGTATTCATTCATCAAATTTTTTCTGTGTGTGGCAGGTGCTAGGTCCTGAAGCTGTAATGCTAATGAGCAAAACACACATGGCCCCTTCCTCTTGTGGAGCTTATACCCTAGTTGGACAGATGACAAAAATAAATGTATTGGTGATGTGTCTTATGAGAAGAAATATATCAAGGATCTGATTTAGATTGGAGAGAAAGTTAAGGAAATGACATATGAGCTGAGCCGTATTATTCCTGTCTGATTGGTAAAGAAACTGAGGTTTGTAAGAGGTAAAGGGATTTGCTTAAAGCTTCAACTTTGCAAGTAAATGTTAGGGCTAAGATCCAAACCTGTCTCTAGCATTTAAAAGCCATGCTTTTTCCACTGTGGTGTACAGCCTCTGCCAAGACAGAAATGTGCTACAAGTCTTAGGCAACAGGATGGTGTTTAGGAATGACCATCAGACTAGAGAATCAAGAGAAGGGCCTGGGATACCAAGTACTGTTCCATTGGGAACTTCTGAGCCAATATAAAGAGAAGGAATTGGTTTAGATTCTTGGAGCCTGAAGAGGGTGCTAGGGAGACACTGGTAGAGCTAGGATTTGAAGTCTTCTGGCTGAGGTGCCACTGTGCAGTTTGGGAGTTGATCAGGGAGTACTCAACTGGATCCTGTTTGTTTCTACAGAGATTATGCTGAATCTGTGGGGCGGAAGGTCCGAGACCTAGGCATGGTAGTAGATTTGATCTTCCTCAACACGGAAGTATCACTGTCACAAGCCTTGGAGGATGTTAGCAGGGGAGGGTCTCCCTTTGCTATTGTCATCACCCAGCAACACCAGATTCACCGCTCCTGTACAGTCAACATCATGTTTGGAACCCCTCAAGGTATGGAGGCCCCCGTGGGTTAGAATTCCAGAAACTTCCAGATAATAGTCCATTAATTTTTTTATGGCTTACTCAGAAGCAGCAGGTTTTAGGTAAAGGTATTTCAGCTCAAATGTGGTAGGGCCCTTTTATAAGTGCATGGCAGAAACTTGCATAGTCATTTATTTGTTTGATCTTCTTTCATTGGATACAGTTCTGGGCCTGCTGTGTATGACATTTTATTCAGCCCTTAGGTATGTGCAGTGATGTGTTGGCAAATGTTTAACAGCCAGTTCTGGGGTGGGGACGGCGTGGTTTATAGAATTTGCTGATTTCCATGGTGTAAATACTCCCACCGTGTTCTATTTCAAGCCACCAGCATGAAGTCACTTCAGGGCAAGTTGGGAAGAGAGGCGCACAGTCTGCTCGCACCAGTGAGAGCCAGCTCCAGCAGAGCTCTGGCACACACCGCACCGAGTGTGGTGGAGTCCCTGCTTTCACCAGACTTTGTGATGAGGGACAAAGCATATGACAGGCAGTTAGGAGACTCTTTGTTAGTGTGCTGGAGAAGTCAGTGGAGGGACTCGGAGAAGAGGGAGGCGGCCTTGACCTCCTGAAGGCCCAGAGTAGGTTCCCCGAAGTCCTTCCCTGAAGTAACTTTTAGTCCTTTGCTCCCAGATCGTTGAGACTCAGTCAACTGATGCCTTGCTCATTGCTCTCACAGAACAGACTTTTCCCTTCTCCCACCACCCCAGGCCCTCTATTTGCCTGACCAGTTTTACCCATAAGCATAGAGTGTAGAATCCTCTCCAGCCGGTCATTCGCTTCTCTGAGGAACAGTCCTCAAGATGTGTGAAGACATTTATATCAAGTGCCAAGAAGTCTTCTCACCACCTTATAAATCTTGTTGCCCAAGGGTGAGGGGAGGAGGTTATTTAGGGTCATAATTTGATCTTAATCCTTAACCTTTGAACTGATACCTTAAAAAACAGCTCTGTCCTGAGAAGCACGGTGGAAAGCCAGGCTTTACAGAAGGGCTGTTTGGACCCCCATGGCCTACCTCCTATGGTTATTCTCCACATGGTCTTTTTGAATCTGTGAGAGACTGTCATGTTTCTCTGGTTTTCACTACATGTCTGTGATCTCAGAATTCCCCACAGAACTAGCTCTCTATAAGGGTGTCTGTTTCCCACTGAAGAAACCCATTCTCTGTCTTCCCAGCTGCATCTTCTCCCCACCATCTCTCCCCATCCCCATTCCAAGGCTTTTTTCAGTGAAATGGTTTTCTTGTTTGTTTGAGGTCAGGAAAGGCTTGGTAGAGTTCAGCAGGTGGGCACTCAAATCTGTCATGGGAGAAAATAACTCATGTCATTCCCTCCTACAGAGCATCGCAACATGCCCCAGGCAGACGCCATGGTGCTGGTGGCCAGAAATTATGAGCGCTATAAGAATGAGTGCCGGGAGAAGGATCGCGAGGAGATTGCCAGACAGGCAGCCAAGATGGCTGATGAAGCCATCCTCCAGGAAAGAGAGCGAGGAGGCCCTGAGGAAGGAATGCGCGGGGGACACCCTCCAGCCATCCAAAGCCTCATCAACCTGCTGGCAGACAATAGGTACCTCACTGCTGAAGAGACTGACAAGATCATCAACTACCTGCGAGAGAGGAAGGAGCGGCTTATGAGGAGCAGCACCGACTCTCTGCCTGGTGAGCTACGTGGCAGGGCCGAGGTGAAGTTCTGACTCTGCATTTCTCTAATCCCCAGGCTCTGTTGGGAGGGTGGCAGGCCCAGGGCTCTTTAGGGTGGGTAAGGGAAATGAGCCCATCCCATGGGTGTTCCCACATGGGCCATCCGTGCTGGTATAATAACTTAAGATTTGGATACTGAATTCTGATCCCTCTAGTTAATGTAGTGGTGGGTGGGCTAGTATGGCTGGCTCCCTGGGAACCAACATGGATGCCCTTTTTTTTTAAAGTAGTTCTCTGGGGGAACTAAGCTGTTTACTGAAAGCAGCACATACTATGAAGTGGCCCCTTTGGGAAATTGATGTTATAGTCTGTGTACTGTGTGATTGATGTAATCAGTGATTGTTGTTCTTCCCTGGGCTGCTAAGCCTCCTGCCCACGGAGGGTATTTTTCAACCAGATACCTCCTCTTTCTGTCTTCTAGGCCCGATTTCCCGTCAACCACTCGGGGCGACCTCGGGTGCCTCACTGAAGACACAGCCAAGCTCTCAACCGCTCCAGAGTGGCCAAGTGCTCCCGTCTGCTACACCCACTCCAGCTGCACCCCCCACCTCCCAGCAAGAGCTTCAGGCCAAAATCCTCAGCCTCTTCAACAGTGGCACGGTTGCGGCCAATAGCAGCTCTGCATCCCCCTCCGTTGCTGCCGGAAACACCCAGAACCAGAATTTTTCCACAGCAGCGAACAGCCAGCCTCAGCAAAGATCACAGGCCTCTGGCAATCAGCCTCCAAGCATTTTGGGACAGGCAGGATCTGCTCGGAACATGGGCCCCAGGCCTGGGGCTCCTTCCCAAGGGCTCTTTGGCCAGCCTTCCACCCTCCTGGCACCTGCCAGCAACTTGGCTAGCCAGAGGCCTGTGTCTTCCACAAGTATCAACTTTGACAATCCGAGTGTACAGAAAGCTCTGGACACCCTGATCCAGAGTGGCCCTGCTCTCTCCCACCTGGTTAGCCAGACCGCAGCACAGGTGGGGCAGCCCCAGGCCCCCATGGGATCGTACCAGAGGCATTACTGAGGCTAAAGCTCAACTTCCCCCAGGCCCCTCTCCCCTGGCCTCCTACCTGTCGCGTTCTAAATAGAGTTACTTGGAGGATGTTCTCTGCGCGTATCCAGGTCCACATCGAATGTCATAAGTTTCTACCACCTGCTCTCTTCTGCCCAAGGCTGTTGTTACTTATTCCTTCCAGAGTCAGAGTTTGTACTGCCTTGGAGGTGTATTTTTTGTTGTTGGGGTTTTTTGTGGGTTTTTTTTGATAGAAAATAAATATCTCTGGGGTCATGGGCAGTATAGGTGTCTGGGCTCCGTTTGTATTTCATTTGTCTCTGTCAGCTTGATGTGGGGGTGGGGGAGGAAAAAGCAGCCAAGCCCCAACTGGCTGCGTTTGTGATAGTCTTTTCATGGCGAGAGCCACTGCCTTTGTTCATTTTGAACCTCCCTAGGCTTTCTAGCCTCACACAAGCCCACCAGAGTACAAGCTCCTGCCCATGTCCCTGTGTAGGGTTGTAGAGCCCAGGCTGGGCTTGGTGGGCACGGCGCCAGTGCACCCTGTCCCACGTGTGTGGGGGCTGCCTGAGGAGTCGTAAGCAGGCTGCTCTGGAGTTGTTCAAGAGGGGCCGTGACAGTCACTTTTCTGCCTGACCCAGAGTACTTGGTTCTTGGTTTTTCTCTTTTTTTTTCTTTGTGGCTTTCATTTCAGTGGAAGATTTTACATGGACTGAACAGCACCGGTCACCAGCAGTTTAACACAAACTGTGAATCTGGGCCCCAACCACTCTGAACCCTTTAACATTTGTCAGCCTCTTCCTCACCAGTGGTAGTTTCATGGAGTTGGCTCTGAGAAGACAACTCTAGACTCTGGCAATGAACACCCATTTTTTCAGTGGTTGCTTTGAGCTTTTGGCCCAGAAATCAGGCTCTTGTTCTGTTTTCTGAGCAGCAGGAGGTAGGGACCATTTTGATGTCAGACTTTTGGTAGCTGGACATGTTCTTGATGCAGGCGGCTGTTCATAACTTTTGAGCCAGAGTGAAGTTACTAGAGGGAGGACGTCTGCCTGCTGCTCTAAATGGAGCCAAAGGAAGCTGCCTCCTCCCTAGGGATGGTGCTCCTTACAGCCTTGTGGCTCAGTCTCAAGGGACCCCTGGTGGAGACACAGGAGAGCAGTGACTTCAGCTGAGTCCTTGCCAGTAGCTGAGTAAACATTGGTTTCCAAAAACTCAAGGTCCCCAGATGGCAGTGTTTTATGTTCTGACCCGTTTGTGTTATATAGTGGGGTTTTTTTTCCTCTTTGGAACTCCTGTGTTGTTAATAAGATGAAATGATTACTTTTTAATTAAAATGGAAAAGTGAAAGCTGTGTTGTCTTTTTTTGGCCGTGAATATCCGTAGGGCCTCTTTGTGGGCATTCCTTCCCAGAGTGAGTGGTGAGGTTCCTGATAGCACTGACTGGTTTCAGTCTGCCATGAGGTCTGCCCTCTTTGGTCCTCAGCCTGCAGTCGGGCCTCAAAACCTCTTTTAACCCTAGCTTCTCTCATACAGCTCACCTAGTTAGAAGCTTTAACAACAGTTTGGAGTAAAAGCCTGATGGGTAATTATAATGGTGTGTACACATCCTTGTTTGTGGCAGACTTTCAGTGTGTCAGAGGCTTGTCCGCTTATTCTAACGAAAACAGGATGGCGAGGAGGCCATTTCTGACCAAAAGGCAGTGGAGAGAGGGGTGCTCTCCTGTTCTGACTTTGTCTCAGTTGCCAGCCCTTTATGCAACAGGTTGGTACAACCAGCGTCCCAGGTGGAAGCATTGAAGGGCATTTCATAGAGCTCCCCGCCAGGAAACTCGGGGTGGGTGTGGTGAAGTGACTGAAGACACTGCTAGCGCCCAGCCTGACCTGGAGGTGCTCACTGTCTCAGATGTTTGACAGGGCTCCAGAACTATCAGTACACAAACTAGGCAGCCAGACCTGGAGGGTCAACCCAGCCAACTCGTCTGTCAGTGGTGGTCAGTATTTCTGATTAAGAGTCTCGGATCCTCACGAGGGGCCCACTTTGAATACCCCTCTTCCTACCTACCAGTTCTTCCCCCTGGAGTGTCCAAACAGCACACCTCAGGCTGTGAAGGGTATAATAAAATTATTTTTATTGCATTTTGTGCAGACGGGAGTCTAAAAAATTAATACAGTAAAAGCTATAAAGCATTAAATGGGAGCATTCAACAATAAAGGAAAGAACCAACCCTCTCCTTTTCATCTTGGCACAAAGAACACAAGATCAATACTGAGGCAGAATGCGAAATACTGAAACACTGAAAATTAAAGGCAGGCCTAGTAATAGTAATAAATACTCTTGATTTGGTTTGCAACCTCTCCTATTTACAAGGGTTTTCAACTTCATTGCATTGCCCTGCACATAGATCGTCTAAAACAAAAGCAACACTAGTTTAATCACTACAAGGCTATTGAAATATTGCACTCAGAATAAAAGTCACTTGAATGGACATGAAACATCTAGCTACATGATTTTAAAGATAAGTTGATGAGTGACGGGTGATAACATTCATAACAAATATTGCACATGTAGCACAGAAAACTTGGGGTTTTGTTGTGGGATGTTTGTTTTCATCAATGGAAACTTTGCTCTTGCCAACCAGACAGCCTGGGCCCAGATAGTGCAACTTTGGTTCCCTAAGTGATGTTAATACAGCCCCCGTTCGGTTCTGCCTAGCCCACCACTTCAGCCCGGGAGTGCTAGGCCCCCAGAAGGCTAGACCCAGCTGTGGTTCTCAGAGGGAGGTCTTAGAGGGTGGGGGTGGGAAGTGCTGGTGTCTAATACCTCCAACTTCTGATTACTACCCGGAAAAATCTATCCAGCCCCCTGATCAAATTTCAGAGAGGCCTTGGTCTAACCGCAGGCGTCCACACCTCCTCCAGCCACACCTGACCCAGTCTAGGTGGCACCAGCGCCAGCTCTGCCTTGGGCTCAAAGGAAAGGTGGTGGTGAGGTCAGGGCTACCCAGAAGCCTCAGCTCTGGGAGGTGGACGGGATGTCTAACTAGGTGCAGTCAGGGCCCTGGGGCTGGAGTTACTGTACCCAGTCCCAGAGGGCGCTGGAACGAGCATGCAGCGCATGTGCCCCTTAGTGACGTGCCCTGGGGGAAGGGAACCCGGCCAACGGGGTTTGTCTAAGGGAAGAGGGCACCTCCGGCCGGGCTGGCGGAGCAGAAGCGCCAAGGACTGGTGTTGGAGAAGCCAAAGGCCTTGGGCCCTAGTTGGAGGAGGGCAGAGAGGCGCTTAAGAACTAAGCAAGTGGCGACTCCAGCCCTCCCCCAGGCCCAGGTGCCTGGGAGACGCAGCTAGAGGCCGCTGCTAGGCAGCGAGGCCCGGCCCCCAGACGCGGAGAAGGCGGCTGAGTTCCCGAGGCCGGAGTTGTCGGATGGGAACAGGGTAGGAAACGTCAGGGGCAGCGCTGGGGCCACCCGGGTGTGTCCGGCCTCTAACCCAGAACCGCCCCCTCCTCCCTCACATGTCCCAGGGAGGAAACTCCGGGGGAGGGGACGCCCTCCAACCCCCCCTCCCCCGATTTCAGTCTTTGGCGAAGAGCCACGGGATAGGGGGAGCAGGCGACAAGCCGGTAGAGGAGAGACGCCTGCTCCCCCAGCGAAGGCACCGGGACGGGGCTTCCTGGGGGCGGGGGCGAGGGCCTCTCTCGGTTCCTCTGGCTTGAGGAACGCCCCTCCCCTCTCCCGGCCCCAGCTTGCATAAAGAGCCGATGAGAAGAGGCTGCGCGCGTCTCTGCAGCCACAGTGGAAGCTCACATTCGCTGGGAGGCGAATCCAGGAAAAGTTGGGACACTTGTCTCACTTCGTCTCTGAAAAGATCTAGAGGGAAGAAGGGTCGGAAGCCAAGGGCGCGCGGAAAGGGTGAGGAGGCGTCGAGGGGGTGGGTGGTCGAGGGACCACGAGTCCCGCCTGGGCCTAAAAGCACTTTTGCTCTCAAACGCTCGGACGTCAAGGAAAACCCAGCCTCCCGAGGCCTACGCCTTCCCTAGGTGCGCCCCCAGCGGGAGAGCGCGACTGCGACGAGAAGAGAAGTCCGTTGCGCTTCTAAGTCACAGAAATATAGGGACGTTAAAAATACACGCGATGTCTCCTGTACACTATGTATACGCTCGGCTGGCTCGCGCCCGCGGCCGCGCGAGGAAGAACGCAGACGGCGGGGCTCATCCTCGCCACCCCGCGCGCTCCGGGCCGCTGGGGGAGGGGCGCGGGAAGAGAGGGAAGGGGCCAGGCGGACGACCGGGGGGGTCCTCGAAGCCCCAGGTCCGCTCCTCTCCGCAGCCTCCTCCGACCTTTATTGCAGCGTCTCCTCCGGCGGGGCGAGGCCGGGCTTAGAAAAAGGGCGGCCGGGGCCGACGCGCCAACGGGACTCTGGTCTCCGGGCGGGGCTGTCTTCTCCGGGTCCGCCCCAGCCGACGTGGCCTCCGGGCTTCAGGCAGCGGGGAAAGGGGGCCAGGGCGCGGGCACAGGGTCTATATGTAAACGGTGACAGCGGCGGGGGGCGCGGCGAGGGCTCCGGGGCCGCGGGCCGGACGCGCTCGGGCCCGGGTGTTTGGTCCTGGCTCTCAGGAGTAGATGGTGATGACCTCGCGGCCGCCGCCGCGGACCAGCATCACCCGGTCCAGGCGCTCGGTGAGGACCTCGAGGAATTCCATGTCTGAGCGCCCGTCAAGGAGAAAGACCGTCCCCTTTCCTCCCCCAAGGAATCAGGCTCCCGTTGGGCGCCCGCGGAACGTGGGGCTCGCGTCCCTGTCCGAGGTGCTGATTCTGAAGCAGACCCGGCTCAGCCCTTCCTTCCCAGGGCTAGGACCTAAGTTCCCTGACGTCCACCTCCCTCCTTCCTCCCAATGTTAAGCCCAGGATACAGTTTTCGTCACCGTTGCGGTTGCGGGGAGGCCCAGGCATGTTGAGCAAAACGAGCTTGGCATCCTGGGATTTCTTGACGATGACCTCGTTCAGCCGCACGGCGGTGTGCATGCGCCGCACGTTGGATTGGTTCCTGTGGGAGGAATGCAGGGAGGAGGCGGGCCCGTAAGGCTAGGAGACAGAGGGGGACTTGGATCCAGTCGCCCCTTCCAGCACCTCCCCCGCCCCCAGCACTGGGCTGCTGGGATCTGCTCCTTGCAAGCCAGGGACCACCAACCCTAGACCTCTCCAAGCTGGGCTACTCAGAGACCCCGGAGGTCGGGGGCACGAGTTGAGGGTTCATGGCAGAGTGAGAAGAAGAGGGAACCTGGCCAGCCTAGGAGAGAATTGAAAAATTCCGAAGCACTTACAAGTTCTCCCACTCCCTTCAGGAAACATAAGAGAAGCAAAGAGAGGAAGAAAAAGGAGAGGGGTCAGAAAAAGCAGGAGAAGCTGAGGACTTGAGCCACCATCAACACCCTGCGTGCAGACGAGTCCTGCTCTCCCAGCCCCCCAGCCTTCACCTTTCCACGGCCTGCACCTGCACGTTCTGACCCTTAGCAATCAAGCCCAACCTGAGTCCTCGGATGGGGCAGCCAAGGAGAGGGCTGGGCTGGGCCTTCCGACTACCAGGCCAGGACCCCTTCCGTTCATTTGCTCTCCATGGGGAGCAAAGACCCTGGAGGGTCACCCCAGACCCCAGCCCTTAGCCCCCAGGCCCGTACGGCTTCATGCTGAAGAAGTCCTTGATGCCTTCAGAGGAGACAGGACTGGGACCCTTGTTCTTCTCTGCCACCGACTTGTCCTTGGTCCAGGTGAGATGCACTTTTTCTGGATCTGCCTCGCCCTCCACCTCAGGCTCCTCCCCCGGAGACGGTGAGCTGCTGGGGCAGCTGGGAGCACTCTGGTCGTGGATCAGCTGTACCTGAGGGATGAAAGAAGGGACAGCATGTGATTCCTTTGGAGGCCAAAGGTTCTGCTTCCACCAGTTGCAGCCAAACCACTTGAGCTGCATACCTCTTCTTCTGGCTTCTCTTCACTGTCACCAGCCGTCTCTTCTGGGACATTGAGACGGAGCCGGGTGTTGGCTGGATTCTTTCTCCGGATTGAGCCGCGAGACTCATCTGTGATACTCTGGATCTAGGGAAGGACACAAGTTGGTGCCATGGAAATGACTACCCATGCCCTGCAAAGAGCTACCCCCAAAGCTGATGTTCAGCCAGGATGTGCACTTTCAGGACCTGTTGTTAAAATACTGCAATGCTTCCACACCAAATAGCTATTGCCCCACGGATATGGCCACTCCAACACCTCTCCAGTACCCCCTGACCTTCCAACGACCAAAGGGTTGACACTTGGCCCAGTTGAGCTCTATCTCAGGGCCAGTTCTGACTGGTCAGTGCACATGCCACTTCTTACAGTTGTACTGTCACCCACCTCTGAGAGCTCTTCTGTCCCCAGCCCCAAGGACCCCGCTCACTGGGGTGGGGCTTTCATCCAAACGCCAGAGGGCTGGTGGGCCCACGCTACCCACATGGGGGAGATCTTATAGCCAGCCTTACCCCATGGGAGCTCATCACCGTTACCCCTGAGAACCCACCATCCACACCCTAGGAGGTTTGCCCCCAGCTCTCATCATCAGCTGTGTTCTGAAATATCCATTCATTACTCACTCTCTAAGGGTCTATCACATGATACCTTGTCCCCCACACTGGCAGCCCACACCCCTGAGGAATCATCATCCATACATATTTAGCTTCCACTCTTCTCCCTTGGGCCCCAGAAGTCACATCGAGAGTGGAAGATCTGTCACCCTCGCCAAAGCCCCTCTGCGTCCTGGCTGGGAGGCTGGAGAGAGGCAGCTGCAATGTGCACCCTTGCTGCTGGGGAACCAGTGCCAGGAGGTGGCAATGCCAGTGGCCAGGAGTGGGCCATCCCAAACTTGTGCAGACCCAGAGCTGGCAGCAGCTTGAGACACTCCGAGCTCAGCCAGGGCAACCTCACCTCCCGCTCCCGCTCGTTCTTGGTTAAATGCATTTGTTTGAGGATCTGGGAACGCTGCTCCATCACCAAGGTCTTCTCGTAGGTGTAAGCGGAGATGTCGCTCTCATGCTGTGGGCAGGCAGGGGTGGAATGGGGGAGAGGGGCAAGGGAGGAAAGTATGAGCTCCAAGCTCAAGTGCAAGGCCAAGAAAAGGGAGGCAGGCCCCCTTCCTGATGCCAGCCTAGGGCTTCCCTGTCCAATGACCTAGTTTAATCTACAGTTGTGGGAGGGAAGACAAAGCAGATGCTCTTTGAAGGTGAGGCAGCTCATTCCCTCCTCAGCCAAGCCCAGGACTGGGTGAATGAATGGGTGAATTAATGAATTGTTGATTAATTAATTACCTGGGTGAATGGAGAGGGGGAATAAGTTAAAAAAGGAACACAGAGATGAATGAATACATACACATATGAATGAATGGGTGAGTGAATAAATAAATTAATGAATATATGGGTGGATTAATGAATATACCATTAGAGGGATGGGTAAATGGTGCTGAGTGGAATGGACAGACTAGAGGCTTTAGAGTGTAACTGCTAGAAGCATGGACTCTAGAGCCAGTCTGCCTGAGTTTGAATCCTGGCTCTGCCACTTGATGTATGTTTGGGGCAAATTACTTAACATTTATGTGCCTCAACTTCCTAATCTGTAAAATGGAAGTACAATTGGATAACTGTATCTATTTCATTGATTGCTGTGAGAAGTAATATATACATAAAGTGCATAGAACAGTGCCTCACATGTAGTCAGCATTACTAGACATGTCTATTCTTATAAAGGAGACAAGGTGGGGTGGGTGAGTCGGTGGATGGATGGATGGATGGATGGGCTCTTGGGTGAACATGTGAGAGGCTTAAAAGTGGGTGAGGGTGCCCAGGTTCTATCCCTGGTCAGGGAACTAGATCCCCCATGCCACAACTAAGAGTTCACAGGTTGTAACTGAAGATGCCACCCACCACAAAAATCGATCTCAGGTACCACAACTGGGACCCAGCGCAGCCAAAAGTGGATGGGGGGTGGGAGGGGGGGCAAAGGACTCCAGCATCACAAACTGATGGTTCTGGGCCCAAGGGCAAAGAGGTCAGCGGGACTCCAAAACATCAGAGGCAGCTCCTGGGGCCTCACCATCTCCACCACCTCGACCTCTGCGGTGATACGTAAGTGGTACAGAAATGTGGTCAAGTCCTTCTTCATCTGGATACTATTGTCGTCCATCTGGGCCACGGTGAAGATGCGCATCTTGCACTTCCGCCAAACCTGGAGAGATGAAGGGGACTCAGAAAGGTCCAGTCCAGATGCGTGCGGAGACCCAGGGCCAGACCTCGTCCCTCACCCTTCCCACCCACCTTCCCACACATCCAGGTAGCCCACCAATCCTCTATCCCACGGCCACTCTCTACAAAAATGCCCCTGCTTAGGTGAGGGTCCCCGCGCATTGAAGCATCACTCGCTTGAGTTAAACACGGCTCTCCTTTATAATTCAAGGACATCCTCCAGGGGAGACACAGTCAGTTCCCAACATCTCAGAATAAAGGAGGTGGCTGGAGCCCTCTCCCAGGAGCTCACACAGAGGCGGGCCGGGTTGGGGGAGCCCGGGAGCCCCCCGCACGCGCAGCCACAGGCACGTGCACACGGGAACGCATGCGGCCATGAGCACGTGCACACGGGAACGCGCGCGGCCGCGAGCACGTGCTCACGCTCATGCTCACGCTCACGCTCACGCACCTTGTGGTGACGCAGCAGGAAGGGCAGCAGCATCAGCATGCCGCCGTCGTGCACGATCCACCAGACATCGATGCTGCCTTCAGAGAAGCGCTCGGGGTTCCCGGGAAACATGGAGACATTCTTGGTGACCAGCAGGGCCAGGTGACCGGCCGTGGTTTCCCGGACCAGTTCTGGGGGAGACCAAGGAGATGGCAAACGGTAAAACAGTGACCCTGGTCCCCTCCTGGCACCCAGCACCCCTCCCCATCCTGCCTCCCACCTAGGCCTTGGACTGAGGAGTCAGAAAAGCCCCATCTGCCTGGGCCTCGTGTGAACTTGGGGAAAAAAAAAACTCTCTGGGCCTCAGTTTCCTCACTGGTCAAGTGGTAATAAGGGCACCTGCCCTTTCTGATCAAGAAGGCGACCCTGCAGCGCTCACTTAATCCTCCCAACCACCTTCTAACTGGGATCTACCGATAAAGCAGCCTCCGGGTTTACCAGCTGCCGTGACCTTCATCTCTCTGTGCCTCAGTTTCACAGCACTAAAATAGAGACAGCCATGCCTAGCCCTCACAGGCCTGCTGAGAGAATTCGAGACTTAGACAAAGCCGCCACAGCGCGCACAGAACGCAGTCCGTGTTAGTCGCTGTATGACTTATTATCTGCTGCTACCAAGGAATCGGATGCTCAGAGAGGGTGAGGCACTTGTGAACAGTCACACAACAAGGAAGGGCCAGGGGTGAGATTTAGACCCGGGCCTCAGTGGTGACTTCAAAGCTGTAGGTCTTCCCACTGGCCTGCACTGTCTTCGCTCCAGGGTTGTGAGCCCTGTAAGAGCCAAGTCTGACTCCTTCACACCTGAGGCCCTGGGCTCCCAGCACAGTGTCTGGCACCTGGCCAGCTTTGAACGCCATCACCTGCGTATGCTGAACCCATACTTGTTATGCCTGGGAAGCGGTCCCCAGGCCCAGAGGAGGAGAACCCACCCCCCCGCAGCCCTCCACCAGTCCCAGCCCAGCCAGCTTTACCAATGAAGTTCCTCCACGTCTGATGATCTTCCTTCTGTCGCCAGTTGCGGGGCCAGCCAACGAGCACTGTGTTGTGCTGCAGCCCCCCGAGGCCCCCGGACTGAATCAGGTGGGACACACCATCTCGCAGGTTGGAAGAAATCACTACCTGGCAGAAGCCTTTCACTTTCTCTGCCTCCATCAGGCGCCGGATGGACTGGGGTGGCAGGAACCAGAAAAGGACCAGCCTCAGACCCAGGCCTCCCTGGCCCTGCTCAGCCACTTTCAGCCTCCCTACCTCCCATCTCTCCTCTCCATCATCCTGATCTTCCTGAAGCTCAGCTCTGATCGTGTCAGCCCCTGGCACCCCATCACCTATGGCCCCCATTCCCCACTACTCAAGCAAAGCTCTTCATGATTGGACCCCATGCTTCCCATCACCCTGCCATGGCTCAGATTCCCCAGGGAAGCTCTCCCCCACCACCCAGACTCCCCCTCCCCCATGTTGTCCATGACACCCTGCCTGGCCCAATTCAACCATCACCTTCTTCAGACACCACCCCTCCACCTAGACCAGAATGAAACTGGGCTCCTCTGCAAAGCGGGACAATTTGGTTTTAACGATTTTCAATAGTTAGCATAATAGTAGGCATTTAAAACACACAATCTGCGTGAAGAAGGAAGTGTTTTTATGACTCTCAGTTTATAGCTAAAGAAATTGAGGCTCAGAGAAATTAAGACTTGCTTCAGGCCATATGGATAATGGATATTATTGTAGAGGTTCAAATCCAGGGGTCTGACTCCATCCTTCACACTCTTAACCAATCCCCTAATGTCAAACAGAAAGGGCTCCAATTTCTGCCTCTTCCCCAATCTGTTAGTTCAGGATGCAGTGACTGAAAATAAGAGCAGAGTAACCTTGGGCAAATCACCTCCCTCTGTGAGCCTCAGTTTTCTCATCTGTTAAATGGGTGTTGTGACAGCTACCTCATTTAGGAAGAGGGAGAATGACATAACATGATGTGAGTAGAGCTTAGTATACAGCCCGAGAGATCATAAACACTCAACACGTTCTATTACTCTGTAGTTATTAACTCTAAGGTAGCACCTGTCAACCTCAGATGGGTTGGAGAGCCTTCTGTGTACATTCTATCTCTCCCACCAGTCTGTGACCACCTTGAGGGGTGGAGTTTGGTCTTCCACCTCTCCGTGTCCCCCAGGGCCTACCCCAGTGTCTGGTACCCAGGACATGTGCAGCCACTGCATGTTGTATTAAAGTGACCAGTGGAGGCCTCCAGCCCTGGGCCCTGACAGATCGCTGTGAACGGCCCAGTGAGGCAGAAACAGCCGCTGTCACAAGCGATTAGGGGTGCCCCACCCCATCTCATCTCACCTCCCTGAGGCCCCCTTTCCCCTCTCCACTTCTAACCATGGCCCTGAGGGGGGAGAGGCCTGAATCACAGACAGAACCCACTTCCTCTGCCACCCACCAGACACCTGTTAGTGCCACTTACTGCAGACCCCAGCTGCCCCAGCTCACACTGGCACTGCCCACTGCTCCATGAGCAATGACCAGTAGACAGGAACGAGAGCAGGTAATCCAGCCCCCGGGACCTGGGTTCAAATCCTGCTATGCTTCCAGCCAGCTTTGTGACTTTCAGCAAGCTGCTTTCCCTCTCTCGGCCTCGGGCTCTTCCTGTGCTAAATTGGATACTTATCCTGTTAACCCCATTCGGTGTGGTAACTGGAAGAATCCACCAGTGTGAAAACTGTTTAAAAGATTTATGCTTTGGCAGAAGAAAGCTGGAACAGGAGTCTAGGTTTTGAGTCTCCGCTTTCTGTCCTTAAACAAATGACCTGACTTCTCTAAGCCTCAGTTTCCTTATCCATAAAATGGGCCCTTCTGGCCCTGATCATCTTGGGTTCTGCAGGTAGGTTTCTAAGGAACTTAGTCACTGAGCCCTTGGACTCCACTTCTGAGAAGGACAGAGAAGCCTGAGCCCCAGCTGGTGGCAGAGGTGGTAGGAAGAAAGTGAAAAGGAGCATGTCTTCCCAACTGCCATGTGCCCCCCAGCAAGGCCTATACTCACCTCCTCTGCCCGCTGGGCCTGGGGATGGTTATCCAGAAAGGTGCCCTCAAGGACAGAGCCCACAATGGTCAGGCCCTTCCCTGCCTTGAGCTGGGAGGTCAACGAGAGCAGCTGTGGATGGACCACGTTCTGGTCTTGGTCCACGCGCACCAGCACCAGCAGCTGTGGCCTGAAGTGGGTGCAAGATCATGTGATCCATCCACCACTTCCCCAAGCACCATAACTCATACACCCATACTCCATACACTAACCACCTGTCCTCCGTACTCCCATCTACCTAAACATCCATCCACCCATGTCCTTGGGTTATCAACCCATCCAGTCATCTCCCACACATCTCTCCATCCATCCACCCATCCATCTCTGCATCCATCTCACTCACCCATGCATTCATCCATCTACCCATCCACCCATCCATCTATCCACCTACCCATCCATCTATTTTATTCTTCAGTTATCCATTCACATCCATGTTAATTTACCAACACATGCATTATTCACTCAATTACCTTCACATCTACCTACCACCATCCATCCACACATTCATCTATTCACCCAACCACATTCCCATACATACATACACTCAGTTATCTACGCATCTATATATCTGTTCCTTTCCTTATTCATTTAGCCACCCCAGCCAACCATCAGTTTGATAGCATCCTCTAAGCACCTACTCTGGGCTAGATCCTGTGCTAAGCATTTGAGGATTCACAGACTATTTATGCAAAGCTCCAGTCTCTAAGAGGCCAGTTTAGTAGACATGAGTGAGGACAAGTCCACGATGTCCTCATCCCAGAATTCCAGACCTTACTCTTCGCAAAATGAACCTGAAGGAGAAGGAGGGCTTGCAGAGCAAGCAGTTAGAAAGCACCTGGGCTGAGAGGCGGGAGGGGAAGAGTCAGGGTCCAGTTTTGCCTTCCATGACCCCTGAGACCTTCCCTAAGCCCTAATTTTCACGTGAACCAAATAGAGAGATTGCTATTAATCTAGAGATTTCTAAGCGGCCCTGTAACTCTCAAAGTGGATGATTCCACCTCTCCCACAGCAAATGCTCTGTGATACTCCACATACCTGTCTGGGCACATGCCTTCTCCAGGGCATTGTGAGCTCACTACATCCCGGAGACTGGAAGGGGGCGGCGCATAGATCATGTGTTCATATGTGTTTTTTTAACAAATGGAGGGATGGATAGATGATTAGAAACTGGCACGGTGGGTAGGGTTTTGGAGAACAAATGTGTGGAACCTCAGCTCAGCCTCAGCGTTACAGGTGGGAAGGGTTCAGATGAGGCCGAACACCACTCAGCCAGAGCAGAACAGAGCAGGCGGGGTGGGCCCGGCCCCTCTTCCTTCCTCTTCCCTGGCTGAGCCGTCACACTCAGGTCCCCACCACTCACCTCCAGTTCTTGGTGTGCGGGGGCCCCTCTTCCAGGCGCAGCAGGGCGTAGCGAGCAGCGCTGAGAGACAGGCCTCGGATCCCATCGCCCCATTCCTTTTCTGCCCTGGGGGCCGGGAAGGGGGGGATCACGAGAGGCAGAAAGCCAAGGAGTGCCAGGGAGAAGCACCCACCCCGCAGTGCAGAGCCAGAGCTGTCCATCTCAGGCTCAGAAGGGTGGTCTCTCCTGGCCGCCTCCATTTCTCAAAGCCTCAGCCCCTCGCTCTGCTCCCGTCCCACCCCCTCACCCCTTCCTCTCCATTCTCCCCATCTTCTCTCCCTTTCGGCCTTAACCCCACCCCTCCCCCCCCAAGTACCCATCACCGCTCTCCCCTCCTCAACACCCCCCCAAGCCTCACCCCGCCTTACCCGCGGTACTCGATATACTTGTAGATGAGCCCAGCAATGAGCATGGCCACCAGGGCGTAGTACCAGGAGCAGATGAACATGAGGGCCAGGCAGAGGCTCATGCCCAGGAAGGAGAGTGTCCTGGACAGTGGGAGGGAGACCCGGCCTCTGAGCCCCTGCGGGGTTCTCACTGGTGCCCGGGGCTCAGACGGCAAGAGTTAGATGGGGCAGGGAGGGCCTGGGCCAGACCTGGGAGGCAACAGCCAGGGCTAGGGGAGCCCACACCATCATCTCCAGGAGCACCACTGCAACACGGGGCCTCTGGGTGGATGAGCAGCTGTGGACAGGGCCCCACCCAGCTCCTCGGTCACCACACTGCCCCGGCCCAGTGCCTCAGGCCCTGGCAGACCACCCTGCCAGATGGGTTCTGAGAGCAGGGGTCTCTGGGGAGAGTTGGAGGCAAGATCTGCCAGGAGGAACATGGGACAAGGCGACTGGTGCAGCAGGAGTGCTGAGGTGGGAGGGAGGCCGGCAGCCTGGGTTCTGGTCTAGGTGTGCCAAAGCCTTGGGGGGGGTGACCTTGGGCCCATCCCTTTCCCCGCCGGAGCCTCCATTTCCTTTTGGTAGAATAAGCATGATCATGACCGCCCTGTCTGTCCCACCAGCCTGTTTTGAGGATCGAGAACCATCAAGCAGAATGAGCAGAAGTCTGGCCCCACACGAGGAGCACCTTCTGTGCCCCAAGCACTGTTAAGGGTCACAGGGGCCTATGAGGTAGGTACGGTTATTGTCCCATTTCACAGCTGGGGAAACTGAGGCTTCCTCATCAAGACCGGCAGGTGTTGAGCACTATGGACATGAGAGGGATTCTAGCTGGGACTGTTAATACTGTCTTCTGTTATTTCTTGTAATTATAAGGAGACATTCTCCCAGGACTTTCCTCATGCTACTTGGGCTATGAAGCTGGAGTTGAGGGTCCTGAGACCTAGAGAGGATGGGCTGGGGTGAGGGGCCAGGGAGAGGATGGTCCTGTGGGACGGGGCGGGACGGGGTGGGCAATAGGCACCCACCAATGGTAATATCGAAAGCGTGGCCGCCAGTTGGGCGTCCTCAGCAACGTCTGTACCGCGCAGGCCAGGTTCACAAACATGTAGCACATGAGGAAGAACCTGGAACACACAAAGGCCCCGGAGAGACAGAGATGCAGGAGAGGCAGAGACAGACACACAGGGAGAGAAAAGGGGGGGAGGGAGGAAGAAACTGGGGGGATGGCCGAGTCAAGATCTGATGCACAGAAAGGGGCTCAAAGGCCAGACCCCCTTACAGCACGCCCCCGTGCCTGTGGGGATGAATCTCTGTACAACAGAGGACAGGTTTCTGCGACAGTGGGCTTGTTAAAGTGGTTCAGGCGGGCCATCCAGGCTCACAGCTGGAGCATCCAGGTAGAGAGACCCCCCAGAGCTGATGGGGAGGGCAGGAGGCCAGCACGCACATAGAGAGGATGGGGGCGACCTCATCCAGGGACGCAATGAGGATGCCAATCTCGCAGATGCAGGCGGTGAGGAGCAGGGCCCACGTTGGCTCTCCATTGGCTTTGCCATGGCCAAAAACCTGAGGACACAGCAACCATCACAGGGGCCTGAGACCCTAAGGACTTCTTGTCTCTCTCCTCCAGCCCTGGGGACCAGTACAGGAGAGGCAGGGGGAGGGATGCTGTGTTTCTCATCCTTTAAAGGTACCCAAGGGGATACCAGGTTTTTGCTGTATCTTGCCCACCCTGACATTGGTACCCGAGTGCAAGGAAGTTCAGATGATCCCTGAAGGGGAACAGGAGGGGACGGATGGAAGAGGAGCTCCAGGTGGCTGGCAAGCAGCTGTGATGGAGTTCATCATATATATATATATATATATATTTTTTTTTTTTTTTTTTTTTTAAAGCACCACAGACAGCGCCCTCCTCTCATTTGCCCTTTGGCTGTCTCCCTGAGTCCTTGCCCAGTCACGAGGCCCAAAGAGGACCATTTATTTTTTCCCCCAGGAGCAGATAACCCTGCCCAAAGAGATGGCCCTGAGGATGGGTCAAGTCCCAACTAAAGCACACCCAGTTTTTGTAGTGGCATCACAGAGAGGCAGGGACCAGAAGGCAGTTCGAGGCTTGCTGTGGCCTCTGCTCACTGGGTAGCCTCACTGGGCAGGGGCCTGGCTGGCTGGTATAGGGGGCGGACTATTGGCCCACGCCTTGCCCACCACTGACCTGGAGGAAGGGCACTATGCCATCACGGGAGATGGCCTGCAGCAGGCGAGGGGCCCCCGTGAGGCTCTGCAGCCCAGCCCCGCAGGTAGAGAAGAAGGATCCGATGACGATAACCCAGGGGGACGGCCAGGCCAGGGTGCCCACCACCAGATTGCCGTTCACAGCTTCGCCGAACCTGGAAGGAAGCAGTAGAAGATAGGAGATGCTGGGTGAGCAATGCCACCTGGGTTTCCAAAGGGCTCCCGTGACAACTGCGGGGCCAGCTATACGTCCACCACGAGGCTAGGCTGTGTAGGGGTGAAAGTGAAATCGCTCAGTCATGTCTGACTCTTTGCGACCCAATGGACTGTAGCCCACCAGGCTCCTCTGTCCATGGGATTTTCCAGGCAAGAGCACTGGAGTGGGGTGCCATTTCCATCTCCAGGTGATCTTCCCAACCCAGGGATCGAACCCAGGTCTCCCACATTGCGAGCAGACTCTTGACTATCTGAGCCACTGGGGAAGTGTAGGAGTGAAAGGACAGACAAAGCCCCTGATGATGTGGGCTGTCTGTGTGGCCTTAGGCAAGACATTCAACCTCTCTGTGCATCAGTTTCTTCAGCTGTAAAGTGAAGATCATTAAAAGCCTATCTCATATGATTGGTGGGAGGAATAAGGAGATAACATATGGAAAACGCTTAGCACAGTGCCTGGAACTTAGTACTACTGGCAACTCAATTTTTTTTTAATTGAGGTATAGTTGATGTACATGCTATGCTATTATATAAGTTTCAGGTTTACAACATAGTGATCCACAATTTTTAAAAGTCATACCTCATTTATAGTTATTATAAAATATTGACTATATCCCCTGTGCTGAACAATATATCCTTACAGCTTATTTCTTTTACACAGAGTAGTTTGCACCTTTTAACCCCCTACCCTTATCTTGCCCCTCCCCCCAATAATGACTTTAGTACATGGTTAATTGTATAATACTGTGTCATCCTGGGCAGATATCTTAAACTATTAGAACTTCAGTGTCTCCATCTGAAAAATGGGGATTCTGGCCTCATCACGTGGTGGCGTGATGTGGTGTGAGAATCAAGAAGAGCATTTTCTAAGCATTTTCTGTTTTTAAGACAGTGCCATTTGGCCTCCTCCTAGACTCCCTGACTCAGTTCCCTCCCTGCTAGGAACCCATCCACATTAGCAGCCAGAGTGAGCCTTCAGAAACAACAAACTGCCCATTTGGCACTGTCTTAAAACAGAAGATGCTGCCT
The DNA here is from genome assembly GCF_054371585.1 of Giraffa tippelskirchi. Classification (NCBI taxonomy): domain Eukaryota; kingdom Metazoa; phylum Chordata; class Mammalia; order Artiodactyla; family Giraffidae; genus Giraffa; species Giraffa tippelskirchi. The sequence goes on along the minus strand of NC_137287.1, from coordinate 115,926,810 downwards.
CAGTAGGTAAAGGGAGTCCTGGCCCTGGAGTGTGCAGGCAGAAGTGTGCCATGTGGGTTCTATTTCCCAGAACCCGGCCCCCTGATGCCCACCTCACCCTCCCCAGAACAGGCTCCTCCCTGAGCCCCTTACTTACTTGTCCCGAAGGACGACCCCCTCGATGCAGGCCCCGAACAGGACAACAGAGCTGATGTCTGCAGCAGAGGATGAAGGAGAATCCCCAGGGCGGCATTCTCCATCCTCCCCACCCCTCCTGAGCCGGCCAGATGAGGCAGCAGCTTCAGAGACCCTCAATCTAGCCCTGCCCACCCACAGCGGTCCCCACCCAGCCGTGCAGGATACAGACAGCGGAGGTGGTGGCGATAGCCAAGATGGTGCCAGTGGGGATCGACTTCTGGGCATCCCGCAGGTCCCCAGAGCGGTTAGAGCCAGCCATGATCCCTGTGAACAGAGGAGCAGCTAGGACAGGAGCCATGGAGACCAGACACAGAAAGGACACCAGCCTCCAAGTCAGGAACCCAGGAGTCTAGTCCTGGCCCACTGACTCGTGGGAGGGCTTGGGTGTGTTACTTGGCTACTCCGAGCTTTAATCCCCTCACCTGTCCAGTGGGAGGTGAATTCGCTCCTGCTTATGTAATGGGGCTATTGGACTAAGAAATTCCCCACATCATGATTGATTTTCTCCCTACCCATCCACTCCCAGGCAGTCTTCCCTCTCTGAGCTCCCCTTCACCTGTGACTGAGGGGAAGTAGATGCCAACCAGCAGGGTGAAGTAGGAGGTCATATCGCTGAAGACATAGGGATGGTCCATGTTGACAGGGGTACCATCTGCCAGGCCCGCCGAGGGCATCCCACGCCTTTCCACAATCACCCCCTTGGTCAGGTAGGAGCTCCATAGGTTCTCTGTGGGGAGACATGACTCTCAGATATCAGGGTGCCAGAGCTCTGGGGCCAGGAGGCAGGGTGGACAAAAAGAAGGGTCATAATCAACCAGCTCTTATTTCCGTGAACATTTCCTAAGCTCCTGCTCTGGACCAGGGGCTTTGCACATGAATCAGATCTAGTCCTTGCCCTAAGATAGTCCAATGTACTGAAAGACATATACAACAAAGACCTATCCTCGGACTGATTCAATATGTCCCAAACTGATCTCGCCACCCACTCATGACAAACGGCTCCTTTCCTGTACCCCTTATCCTGGTAAAAGGCACCATCATCAACACAGATCAGCTTGACATTGCCCACAATTGTTCCCTTTCCCTGTCTCTGTTTCAAAACCATCTCCAACTCCTATCCATTATTCCTTCTAAATATTTCTCAAATACACCCCTTCTCGCCTTTCTAGTGTTTCTCCACTCTGGTGCTATTAACTTGTAGTGATAACTATGATAAGAACAAGCAATTCTTTGTGTGTGTGTTGGGGGGGGGGGCTGTCCTCTCCCGTTGTAGGGTATTTAGCCACATCCCAGCCTCTATGCACCAGACACCAGTAATAACCCTTCAGTTTTGACAACCAAAAATGTCTCTAGACATTGCCACCTGTCTCCTGGGTGGGGGGCAGGGGTGGGCAAAACAGGCCTGCTGGAGAACCACTCTGCTGTCATCCACCACTCTCAGTAAGAAAACCATCATCTCTCACAAAGACTCAGCATCAGCCTCCTCCTAGACTCCCTGACTCAGTTCCCTCCCTGCTATGAACCCATCCACATTAGCAGCCAGAGTGAACCTTCAGAAACAACAAACTGACCACGTCCGCCTCTTACTCAGAACCCTTTGGTGGCTCCTTGTCACCCTCAGAACACTGTCCAAACTCTTCAACATGGCTTCCAGGGCTGACCACAGTCTGGCTCATGTCAGTCTCTCCAACCGCATTTCTTGCCCCTCCTTCCCTTGCACTTTATGCCCCAGTCATACCAAATTACTCGTGGTTGGAAGGGCACAATATGCTCTTCTGTGTCTGCATGCTTTTAGACAAGCTGTTCTTCTGCCTTTAACTCCCTTATTCCCCTTGTATAGCTGAAAGTCTCTTATTTGTCCTTCAAAACCCTTCTCAGATGAATCCAGGAAGCCTTGTCTTACCACCTTATACACATGACCACTCCCTCCCTTGGGAGAACTCTGTTCATTGAATGCACATCTACACATGTCATAATTTATTTGCTATTACATCTGTCTCTGCTATTCGACTCCTTGAGGCCAAGACCTGTGACTTATTTATGCTGTGTTCCTGGTGCTCAGCACAGCGCTAGGCATTTAGCAGGTGCTTAGTGAATACTTGCCAAACTGATGGCTTTCTTTCCCACTAGATGGAAAGACACACAAAGGTTCCCTTTCATCTCTACCCCTCTGTGATCCCAAGGATAGAACATGGCCCAGAGTAGGTGCTCGATTAAAACAGATCGAATTTAACTGAATCCCAAAGCTAGTTCCTTAATCCTAACTGATTAGTCCACAATCCCTGCAGTGTTCCCTGGACACCAGACCTCTTCCCTCCCTCAGACCTTTGATGAGGCCACTGGCAGCGCCAGGAATGCCCTGGATCTCCGTGACATTGTTTCGCATGAAGTACTCATCACAGGTGGCGTTGAGGAATCGGGAGGAGCAGAAAAGGCCCCAGAGCCGTGTGGTCACTGTCTCATTTCCTTCCCACGCCAGCTTGGCACAGACATCAAAGCCATGGCGAGACAGTGTGCGGTTCCCCAGGAGGCAGATCCTAGGGAGAGAAACAAGGGAGGAAGATGGGGAGGGGCGTAACCTTGCCCTGGTTTCACGGTGGAACCACCAGGGGAGCACAAAGAAACACAGATGCCAGAGCCCCATATCCAGAGATTTCGATTTAATTGGGATGGAGCCCAGGATCAGCTTTTTTTCTAAGCTCCTAACCACTGGCCCGCTGGGGAATCTCCTCCCTCCCAAGTGACTCTAGTATGAGCCAGGGCAGAGAACCACTGCTTTCTGGCGATGATGTTTCAGCACCATGGACAGCAGCCTCAATGGGCCATCCTTCTGAGCTGTGTTATGGAGAAGAATGTGTCCTAGGGAGAGAGGCTCAACCAAGAGGGACCTGAGCCCCTAGACCCTCTGTTCTGTGTCCTGTCCTATGATAGAGAAGGTGTTTAATACTAAGAGGTTGTCTCATTTCAGAATGTTGTTCCCCACCCAAGGAAGCTTTCCCTAACACAGACTGGTCATTGCTTCAGAAATCTTTCCATTTGACTCTTCCTAACTCCACCTGAGTGAGCGTGCCCAGTTGTGTCCAACTCTGTGGCACCGTGGACTGTAGCCCTCAAGGCTCTTCTGTCCATGGGATTTCCCAGGCAAGAATACTGGAGTGGGTTGCCATTTCCTACTCCAGGAGATCTTCCCGACCCAGGGGTTGAACCCATGTCTTCTGCTTGGCAGGTAGATTCTTTACCTCTGAGCCACCTGGGAAGCCCAGCTCACCAGCAAGCAGTTGACCCTCATAAGGGAAACTGTGCCCACCTCCAAAAAAACTTACCCCACCTTGAAGAGATTTACCTGAAACCAGGAGAGGTTTTCCCTCCCAAGAGAGTTTACTCTGAATCCACAACCACTCCAATTCCGAGAGGTAGGGGCGGGCGGAGGGTGGCAGAGACTAGTGCGAAGACCCTGAAACCAGCCAGGGAGGAGGGGGAGGGTGCCCGAGGTGCAGGGCAGCAGCACTTACGGGAAGTTGGGTGGGTCGAAGGCAGACTTGATGACCCCAGCATAGATGGCCAGGATGGAGAGGATGACACAACCCAGGAAGACAAGAGCGAACTTGTTGACATACTTGACGCCCACAAACACCACAGTGGCCATGCAGGTGAGCACACAGGTGCCATACACACGCATGTTGTTCAGCATGGCTGCTGCCTCCCCGCTGGCATCTTCTGCCTTAAAAATGGCCATGGCTGGGAAGAGGTAAGCCTGCGGGAAAAGGGTGAGGCAGTCAAGCAGGCAACCCAGTGGGGACCAACGAAGAACCACCCCAAGGAAATAACCTGAGGCACAGGCAGGGCTTTGGAGAAAAAGATAACTCTTCACAGAATATTTACAGTAATCTGAGACTGGGAAGGACATCCAATGATAGGGTCTGTCCTACAAAGACTATATATAGTCATTATATGGTCATTAAAAGATGATACTGCAAAAATGTTAGGAGCAATTATTAATTTCTATCATTTTTGTTATCAAGTATAGTATTAATGATTATTTATTGTCTTTATTATTTAATTGGAAAGGCAGATATAAATTAGACATTCATCCCTAGAGGACTGGGTAAATTAATCACGGTATTTCCAAATAGATTATGTAGCTACTAAAAAGGACAACAAAGATTTATATGAACCAACTTAAAAAAGCTATCCCTGTTAGACTGGGTAAAAACAACCTATTTTTAAAGAGAATGTGTCTTATCTCATTTTTGTAAATATATATATGTGTACTTACATGTGAATATATACACACATACGTGTGTATATATGTCTGTCTGTGTGTAGATACATCAAAATGTTAACAGTCGTTTCCCCTGAATGGTAAAAATGTGAATAATCTTTATTCTTTTTGCACATCTGTATTTTCCATAATTTCTATATGAAATATTAATATATTTATATTGTTACAAAAGTTATTTTCAGTTGTAAGTGATATTTGCAAAGAGAGTTTTGAACTATTAGAGAAATCTATAGAGTTTTATAAAGACAAAATGCAATATCATAAAGAAAAACAAAAACTAGAAGGATACACCAAAATGTTAATGATGATTGTCTTTAGGAGACTGTTATTTCCCTTTTTACATTCTTTGATTTTTTCCAATTTTTTTTTGAATTTTCCATTTCAATGGGTAGAATTGCTTTTATAATAATTTTTTAATTTTGTAAAAGCCATAGAGGTCTATTATTATTCTCTCAAAATTTGGCTTCTTGGGTCTTTTATTCCCCATCTATCCTTCCTGACCCTGGACTTCTCCAATCTGTCCCCAAGCCAGAAGCTGAAACATCTGTTAGTTCTAGTTCTCTAAAGCAGTGCAGTTGGATGGACATACATGGGCTTCAGAGTCAGAAAGACACAGTTTCACACCCCTTCCACATGTCCCTTTAACTCTCTGAGCCTTGCCTTCCTCATCTGTAAAATGAAGACATCTAACTCATGCAAGAGTCGTGAGAATAAAATGATACATGGCCAGCCACGGGGCCTGGGTGGAAGAGGTGTTTGGGAAATGTCAGCCCGGCTCTCTGTATACCAAGGAACCTTCAGCTCCCACTTCCTCCTGCAGGGGCAGGGAGAACTGAGGCCCAAGTCAGCAGCTGTCCACTTCAGACACTTCCCAGGGACCTAACTGCTCATCAGTCACTGCTTCTGACAGATCTTTCTCAGCTCCTTCTTCTCTGCAACCCGCTAGCCATCTGCCCTCTACCGTTAACAGCCACAGAGTACCTAGCACACTGCCCCCTGGTACTTAGTAGACAATCATTAAGGGACATGACTGTTATCATTTCTACCATGATTGTACTCTTCCCAACCCACCTCTTGCCAGTTGGTCGCCGAGTGACCTTGAGCAAGTCATTTCACCTCTCTGAGCTTCTCATTTGTAAAATGGGCATAATAATACTTAAACCTTGTGAGGATTCAAGCTAATGACTGTAAAGCACTTGGAACTCTGCTGAGAGCACAGTGGGTGCCTGATAAACGACAGCTGTTCATGTTACATAATTAGTGTATCCTGTCTCCCCAACTAGACTGTGAACTCTTTAAAAACAAAACCACATCTGATATCCCTCTGGCCTTACTGAGTGACCCAGCCTACAGGAGGTGTCCAGAGAGCATCTGTTTACTGACTGACAGCCCGGGACCCACATCTCCTGCCCGGCCCCTCTTACCAGCAGGATTTCGATGGTGCCCAGAATGTACATGGCCCCAGCAAACGTAGTGCCCAGGTAGAAGCAGAGGCCCACGGCACCCCCGAACTCTGGACCCAGAGACCTGGAAATCATGTAGTAGGAGCCGCCAGCTGCAGAAAGTACCCAGTATTGGCAAGAGGTTCCAGGAACCCTGGGCTGCTGTAGCGGGTGGGGAGGGGATCACAGACAGTGGTGGGAAGGGGGTTGCCCTGGGCCTCACAAGCCTTACAGGCTGTCGTGGGAGACCCAGCCAGATACTCTGAGTGGCTTTTACAGCACTAATTACCATGTTGCTAATGACCCCTCTAAGGAGCTCATGGCTCAGAAAATAGGATGATGGGGAAGAGGGTCTCAGGTAAAGGGAAGAGATCTTTCATTGCCCCATTCAACACCATCAACAGCCTCCTTCCCCTCCCCTTAAGAGGGCTGCCCCCACCTACTCCACAAACATCACAGCCCAGCCCCAGACCTGCAGTATTGCCTCTCGGGAGTCCCGAGGGTGCCCAAAGCCCTGGCCACTGCCCCTGCTTCCTTCCAACCGTCCAGGTCTCTCTCCCACCCAGCCAGGCCCCCTTCCCCTCCAAGAGGCCCCAGTCACATACCAGGCACGACACCATTGGTTGCGATTGCACTCATGGAAATGGCCGTGAGCATCGTCTGTGAGGACAGAGATCACCATCAGGGAGGCGGCTGGGGTGGGGGCCAAACCTCCTACCCCATAAACACCTGCCAAACCCACAAGTCCTCTTCCACTGAGCTTCTCCTTGGTACAGTTCCAACTCATACTCCTGCCAAGTCCTTGTCCAGAGAAACCTCTTCTTCACCCAGCACATGGAAGGAACGCGAGCTCTCACATCAGAGAGCTCTGGAAACCCCAGCTTGGCCTCTGACCAGCTGTCTGACTGGAGGAGACACATCACTTCAGTTCTCTAAGCCTCCGTTTCTTCGTTTATTCAATAGGCAGGTGTACCAGCTTCAGCACTGGCTACTGCACATATCGAGGGGAGAATCACAGGTCACACGTGAGGAAGCATAAATGTCATGGAAAGTAGGTGTTTAGTGAACATGAGTTGTTTTTTTTTTTTTGAGAGGATGGGAAGAATTCAGCCAGACCTGTTTGGGACCCATCATCCCGTTTTCTTGTGAGTCAAGACCTACCAAAATGTTAACCGTTGTGGGGCTGTAGGTGGATCTGATTTACTAATGTACACCTATCTTTTTTATCAATGAGTCTCCAGCACCCGTACCCACACAAAGATCCAGGTGACACCTGGTTGATGGCCATCAGGGATGAGCCTGGAAGAGGCTAGAAGGCCCAGTCAGACCTAATTTCCTCTCCAAGATTATAGCAGTGGCTCCTATAAAAAGCTCAGGTCTCATGCTCCCCCCACTTCCCTTCCCCTCCCACCCTCAGGTCCCTGCTCAACCCCCAGCTGTCAGGGAATGGGCGAGGGGAGGGAGTCACTCACACAGGAGCAGCAGATGAAGACCATGCAGAAGGCCTCTATGATGCCCGCGATGCCCACCACCCACGTGAGCCGCAGGAAGAGGATGACCCCAAAGATGTTCTGCAGGCACGGTAGGTACACGCCCATGAAGGTGCCCATGCGGGGGGCCTGCCAGGGAGACTGGCGTCAGTTTCTGCAGCCCCCATCCCTACCAGCACCCCAGGCCCTCTCCTCTTCCCCATACTTTCATCCCCCTCCCCTCCCCGCCTCCATCTTTACCCCTCATATCCCATCCTTTCCCCTCCTATCCTTCCGTCTCCATCATCCATCCCTTCACCTGAATCCCTTTTTCCTATCCCCCCCCCCACTGCCTTCTCTCCCCTCCAGCCCTCCGCCCTCCCCCAGCCCTTCTTCCCCAAGGCCCTCACCTGCACCGGCTTCTTTTTTCCACCCTCGTTGTTTTCTGCCTCCTCATGCTCCCTGCTTCCCTGGGGCAGGTTGGTGTAGTTGGCCAGGCCACTAAGCAGGGAGGACACCATGGGACTGGTGTCCATCTCCTCCTGTGGAGGGAAGTTGTCAGTGTCGGGGCGCCAGGGTCTAGAGGAGGGTGAGCCAGGTGGTAGGAGGCAGAGAGAGATGGGGACCAGGAGAGTTGAGACTGGGGTGAGACAGGCAGGGAGAGAGGGGATTAGGATAGGAAGTGGGGGAGCAGGGGGAAAGGGAAAGAGAAGAAGGGATGGGGAGGTTCAAGGAAGAAGGCGGGCCTGAGGGAGAGACAGAGAGGAGGGGACAGTGCCCCAGGGAAGGAGGGAGGGAATGGCTGATGAAGGTGGAGATGAATCATGGGGGGAGTCCCAGGACCCCAAGCAACCCACCTCAAACAGGGCCATGTTCTTGCCGTCATACTCCTTCCCCTTCTCTGTGTCGGTGCTGTTGATGAAGGGGCTGCTCTCCTTGGGGTTGCCGTCACCTGAGAAGGCAGAGGAGTGAGAGACTTGGCATCAGTTGTTTGTCACCCGTCTGCCTGGGCATCCAGCTGGGTGGCCACTTTAACTCACTGAACCTCAGTCCGCATGTTGAAAACACGAGCTAATGCTACCTCCCTTGCAGAACTTTAGTTCTGTATAACGAGCCTAGTGCACTCCCTGACATGTGCAGGGTATTTAGTGAATGTGTGAGTGCTTCCTTGCTCTGGTTGGGGAGGGGGGTCCTACTTCATTCATCAGGGCACCAGAATTCCCTCCTTGACCGTAACTGGCCCATCCTGGTGTTTGGTGGGGGTGGAAGCATGCTCTTTCCTAGAGGGGAGGCAGAGACCACTGCAGCCCGAGGCCCCCAGGATACTCCACCTCTGGAAAAGTGACCCCCTTTGGTGTATCCTGTGTCCCTGGTTCATCTTCAGTCAGTGTGTGTTTACTGGATGTCTCCTGCATGCCGGTGTGGGCGTGGGGGTGGGGGAATAAAACACAGCCTAAGACTATACCTGCCCTTGGGGAACCCAAAGGCAGGGGAGATAAACCCATAGCCAGCAGTTTCCAACCCAGAGTGGTAAATTGTGGGGCAGAATATGAATGATGGACTGTGTGAACACGGGAGAAACACTCAGCTGAGCCTGGGAGGTCACGGAAGGCTTCCCAGAGGAAGTGATGTGTTGGCTGAGAATTGAAGGATGAGTAAGAGCTAGACTGGGAGGGAGCCGGGAGGGTGTTCCAGGCAGATAGAACAGCAGAACAGCGTGTTCGATGGCCCAGAGGTGAGAGTGAACTGGACTGGGTTAGAGGACCTGAAAGAAGTTTGATCTGGAGGAGTCTAAGGAAGGGGCATGGGGGGAGGGGCGCTGGAGGATGGAAGAGAAGCCTATGAAAAAAATGAGGCTAGGAATGTAGGTGTGGGCTGGGTCCTTGACTAGCCGACCACGTTAAGGATCTTGGACTTCATCCAGAGGACCATGGGAAGTCACTGAAGAGTTTCAGGCAAAAAAGGACCGTGGACAAATCTGTGTTTTAGAGCAATCGCTCTGGCCTTTTGACGAAGAATAAAGAAGTTAGTTAGGGGGGACTTTTCTGATGTTCCAGTGGTTAAGACACCATGCAGGGGGGATGGGTTCAATCCCTGGTTGGGGAACTAAGATCCCTCATGCCACGTGTGGCCAACAAACAGGAAAAAAAAAATGCAGAAGCTAAGGACTTTCAGAAATCTGGGCAAGGACTGATGATATCCCAGACCAGAGCAGTGTGGAAAAGTGAGCAGACTCCAGAATTATTGGCATACATTGCTATGCCAGATGTGTGCAGATGTGGGAAGGAGGGATCTAGGATAATGCCTGGGTTTCTAGCAGAGGTAAATGGGTGGATGATGGTGCTATTTAATAAACGGAGGGAAAAGAGGGAGACTGGGGGTGGGGAAGAGGCTGAATATGACTGATGGTACGGCACTGTAGGGCACTCAGGAGAACTTGTCCCGAAGCACTTGGATACACGGATCAGCCTGGGGCCCAGGAGAGAGGCTGGGCATGAGAATCAGGGGTAGCCCGTGAAAAGTTGTGTAGCAAGTGTGTGAAACCACATGCCTGGATGAGATCATGCAAGGAGGAAGACTCTAGGGCATTAAGGAGAGGGTCCTTTCAAAGAGACATAAGCACACACACACACACACACACACACACACACAGGCACACTCCCTTGGCTCCAGCCATCACACTTTCTCAGTTTTCAGGGCTGAATCCCAGTAGTCGACATCTCTTTGGACTCCAGGGAAACTCTCCAATGACCAAAACAGAAGTGAAGTGGAGGCCCTACATATTCTGAATTTCCTGTCCCCTCATCTCCTGACCTCTCTCTCTCTCTCCATCTCCATTCTGCCCAAATCCTCCCCATCCTCTCCTCCTGGAAACCTCCCTTAGTCTCTCAGCCAGGGTCCATCCCCAAAGCATGACCTGCTATAAATCCAGTGTCATCCTGACTCAAAACTGTGGAAGTGATGCCTCAAGTCCTCAAGGGAAACCGACCGCCCACCATCTCCTGCCACCACCGCCACTTCACTCATCAAGCCAAGAACTCCTGACCCCCAAATAGGGCCTCCACCAGTTCACTCTTCTCCTCACGTACACGTACACGAGTTCCTGGGACTAGCAGACTGGTCCTGCCAGTGGGAGCCTGGCATGTAATAGGTGCTCAGCAAAATGTCTGTTCAGGTGAATTCCCCCGGGCTCTCTTCCTGACCCTTAGGGTCTTGGAAGAGCTCTTTGGGGCTAGAGAACAGGAGAAACAAATGTGAGGTGGGTCCCTCTTCATTTTTAAGATGCTGACAGAGGCCTTGTGTTCTCACCACATTATAGTGGGAACTAGAGGGTTGGGGATGAGATGAGAAGAAATTTCTTAATGGTTAAGAAAACAGGTTGGAGTCAAGAAGATTTAGGTTCCAGTCCCAACTTCGTTGGCTGTGTGGACCCGTTGGGCAAGTCACTTAAACTAAGCCTCGGTTTCCTACTTTGCAAAGGGATAATCATCGTGTTTAACTCAGGGTTGTGGTGGGGATTAAGTAAAATAATGCCTGTTGGGCATGCGTGTATTGGGCGCATAAGTGTACTTACTGCTGTTACTATTACAGTCACGATTATTACTAATATACGTGGTACTCCACCCACCCTGGGCGCCCGATCCCACACCCCTTCCCCAGCGGCAAGATTTAGGGGCCCCGCCTCCTGTGGGTTCTTCTCTCGGTGGCTCTTCGGGGATAGGACCGTCAGGCACGAGAGCCTCCCATTCCTTTCACAGCCCTCCCCTCCTCCTTCGTGGGGGTGTGGGGAGCGTGCAGGGCGGGAAAGAGGGCGTCCTGGCCAGAGACCCGGCATCGAAGCAGCCCCGCGCCGGTCTCCATGGCGACTGCGCGGGCAGAGAGCGCAGCGCGGAACAGGGCCGGCCACGCGCCCGCAGCGGCTTATGTAACGCGGCGCGCAGCGCGGAGCCAGACTCCGGGCCGGAGCCCAGCCAGGAGAAGAGGGCAGGGAAGGGGGCAGCTCGTAGGCTTGTCCTGGGTCGCGCTTTTCCACCCGCCGTCTGGACGGGACCCCAGGTCCCCAGCCTGGTCTGCCAGGGCTGATTTCGACCCCTCCCTGGAACCCCGGTTGAGGGGGAGGGGTGAGCTTCATGACCCCTCAGAGGGGCAGGACCGCGAGCGGGGACCTCGCCCCCATTCCCTTAGCCGGGAGTCAGAAGGATGCGAGAGCGCCGTGCGGCGCGCGAGAGAGGCTGGGCCAGACGGAGGCTGAGCCCTCTCCGCCCCCGCCCTCGCCCCCGCCCCCTGGGAGCTCTCAGCCCGAATCGGCTTTCAATTAAGCTGCGGCCGCCAGAGCTCCCAGGGAGGAAACAGGCTAGCGGCGCGGGCTAAGGAGCCTCCCCTGGGGGCCTGGGGGGCCAGGCCTGGGGGAATCCCCAAGCCAGATGAGGGGAGTAGGGGACGGCGTCAGACCCCAAGACGAAAGGGGACCTGGGGGCCAGAGTGTGTTCTTTAGTCCAGAGGAGCCTTCTTACTCTGGTCATTCCCACCTCCCCGAGGTCAGGATCCAGGTCTCCTACATTTCCAAGAACCTAAGTTCTGAGATGCTGGATTTTCTCGGTTTGATGGTCTTCCCTCAAGCCCCGGAGGTCCTTGGACACCCCCAACCCCCATCACCGTCTCCAGGCACCACTAGGAGGCCTTCTTTCTCTCTCTGGGGCCAAAATGCCTGACCCAGGTCCTGGCCACTCTAGTTTCAGGTCCTGGCCACTCAGAGAGAGAGAGAGAGACTCTGCAGACGAGTCTGCTACACTCGGAGTCTGGAAAACTTGTGGGGAGGGGGTAGAACTGAAGGGAGTTCCTAGTTGGAGTCCTGCTGCACACTCTTTTCTAGGCCACCTGAGACCCCACAGAAATCCCGTGGCCCAGGAAGGCTCCATCATCAGGGTAGGGCAAGCAGGGCCTGGGGGACTGGACCAAACCCTGTGTCTGGGGGAGCAGAGCCCCCTCCTCAGAGTGGAGACTTCTGAAGGGGATCCCATGTGGGAATGACACCCCCCACCTTCGTTCCCTCGGAACAGCGACGGGATGCCCGGCTTTGCTGCAGACTCGACTTTGCCAAACCACCCCTCTCCCGCAGCCTGAACCTGCTATGGAGGAGGACGCCTGCGGATTGACCCCAGGGTCACTGGGGAGATGGATGAGTTAGCCAGCCAGTAGTTCCTGCCGCTACTCAGCTTCAGGGAGGAAGAAAGAGTGTCAGAGGATGAGGGACCCTGGTGTCCACAGCCTTCCCAAGAGACCACTTGGCTCTGACTTGGACCCAGGATCCGGAGGACTTCAAGTCCAGGCTGCCCGTCCCTGAAAGACCCTGCGCTTTCAGCCTTTGGGGCCCGTGGGCCATCCCCCGGGGGAGGTCTGCAGGAGTCTTGGCCCAGAGGGTCAAGCAATGCCCAGGGGAGCGTTTGAAGGCGCTGAGCGCAGACAGTCAGAGCAGGAGGCGCGCTAGTGCGCAAGGGACGCAGCGCCGCTGGAGGGTGGGGGGTGGGGGCGGCTGACAGCCGTGATGGATGGCTGAGACCGCTGGGGGGCGGCGGGGGGCCTGGGAACCGGAGTGGGTGGCTGGCCTCGAAGACCTCGGAGCAGGGAAACCGCGGAGGAGGGCGGGGGAGAGCGGGAGCCGCCAACGGACTCGCTCCAAGCCCCTCTGCTCCTAGCGAGTCTCCGCACCCACCGCAGCGCGTCCGCAGTGTCCGCGCCACGGCGCCGGGGATTCGGCCGCTGGGACCCCGTTCTGAGGCCTCACTGGGGAAGCTAGCAGAGCTGACTAGAGAGACTCCCCTCCGCCCCACCCTGGAAGCCTCACAGCTATCCCAGGGTACCCAGAGGAAAGGGAAGGGGGAAAGAAAGGAGGGTGATCATGCTTCCCGTCCTGAGAAGGAACCCACGGGAACGCGAGAGGGAGAAGCAGATTCCGCAAAGTAGAGCTGAAAATCCCCGGAGGAGGTTCGCTTCAGTCGGAGGTCGGACCTCGGGCAGCTTTGGGGGAGGGGGCCCGGACTGCATCAAGTAACCCCTTAAGGAGACACCGCAGCCGGACGGGGGCTGTCATACGGTTCCACCCCCCCCATAGACACCTTCCCCCCACCTTTCAGCTGGAAGTCTCAAAGCGAGGGACTGCAGCAGACTGCGCCCCCCCAACCCCCGCGCTCTGCGCCAGGACGCCAGGGTCCCTTCTGGGGAAAAGGAGCCCTCCTCCCGCCCGTCGAGCTCCACGTCAGCCCATTCTAGCTCTTCCAACCCCTTCCCACCGACTCCCCCGCTTAGCCAGCCCACGTCTGCCCCCGGGCCGTGGGCAGTGGCAAGCCCTCGGCCCCCAGTCCTGGCCCCGGGCGCGGCACATTCCAGCACCTCACACAGCGCCTGGCGCATTCCAATGGAGCTAGGCTCCAGGCCGACTTGGGCGCCCACCGCCCGGGTCAATCCCAGCCTCGCCTCCGAAGGAGGCGGCCCCCCGCTCTGTCTCTAACCCCAGAGCTGCTTCCTCTCCTCGCCGCCCCCGATCGCTTACCAGGGTTGGCTCCCCCATCGCCGTCCTCGCAGTCCGTCAGGTTGTTTAGCATGGTGGCCGCGCGGCGCCGGGCCCGGGGATGGCTGCGCGCCTCGCCCGCGCCCCTCTGCCTGCCTTCGCCGCTCTCTCGCTCGCTCTAGCTCTCTCTCGCTCTCCGCTCCACGGAGGAAGAAGCTGCAGTGCCCGCCCGCCCGGCGCACATACACTCGCACACGGACACACGCTCACACCCGCGCGCGCCCCCTCTCAGCGGCGGCGCGGCTCACCTCATCCCGTATGCAGGAGGCGTGAGCCACTGGCGGGGCTTTGGGAGGGGGGGAGCAAGGGAGGGAGGAAGAGAGGGGACGAGGGGCGGGCAGTGCGCTCCCGGAGGCCCCCTCGCATGGAACCTGGGGGCTTGCACCGGTGGGATGGAGAGGGTGCTGCGGGGGTCGGGGGCCTCGCCTCCCAGGAGCAGACGCAGCTCCGCCCGCCCCCCACTCTCCGGCGCAGGCGGGGCCGGCACGTGGGCAGGTGCCATCCCGCGCCCTAAAAATAACGGCAGGGAACTAGGTCGCGGCCGCGGGGAGGCGGCCCCGCAGCGGCTGCCTGGCCGGGGGTCTGGCCTGACCCTTAGAGGGAAGATGTGGGGATCTGAGGCAGCAGGGGGAGCGCGCCGTGGAATATGGGTCCCTGGAGAGCCTGCCTGCAAAGCTGGGGAGGCCGGCCCTGAAGAACGGCATGGAATCGTGCCCTCGCCCACAATCGCTGCTCAGGAGGCTGGAGCTAGGGATGTGCGGAGGCCAGAGCCTTTAACTCAAGCACCGTGCTGGCCCCCGAGGGGTCAGGGTCAGGGGCTGAACTGTCTGGCTCATCCTGGCTTAAAATGGGAGGCATGAGTCTGAGGAGTTGCAGTGAACCCTTTCTTTCTGTTTAGACCGATAGAGGTCTCAGCGTCTCACCTCAAAGGCAAATCACTGGAGTCCCAAAACAAGCGACCCTCCTCCCCCACCCCCGCGCAAGGAACCTGGGAAGGAGAGGTGGTGAGGAGGAGAGAAGGCGGCAGTGAGGTTCTGGAGCGCTGATTCCCCACTGGGGATGGTGCAGCCTCTGGGGAGGGCAGGCCGGTCGCAAGCTGGCCAGGAGTGGAGTGGGGGAGGGGAGAATGAGGCCGCCTGTCGGTTTGGGACCAGATTTTCTCCTGGGGCGGGAGTGTCTAATCCCCTAATCCAGGATTGCTTTCTGAGGATTCCAGAGCTGACATGCCTTCTGCGTTCCTCCGCCTCCCCTGACACCAGTCCCCTAGAAGCTTGATTGTCCTGGGACCCCCTCAGCACCCCAAGACTCCAGGCTCGAGCCTGTGGGAAAAGATCTCAGGAAGCTGCATCAGCAGTGTGGACCCTTTGAGCCCCAGCAAGATGGAAATATCCAATGAGGAGAGCCGATCAAGGGGAAATATTTTTGAGACTCACCCAACCTCCAGCAGTAGCCCTTTAAGTTTCAGGGGAGTTCCAGGCCTGGAGAGGATGCTTCAATCATCTTAGCTAATGCATAGCTTTCATTTTACAGGTGAAGAAGCTAAGGCCCACTGTTGATGGGGATGGGGGAAAATGACTGCCTATGAACACAATGCCAGTGAATGGCAGAACTTGGCCTAGAATCCAGTTTCCTTTATTCCAGTTTAGGACTCTTTCCCTTAACATAACGTCTTTTGAAATGGGTCCTGCCTCCAAAAGAAGAGGCAAAAATGCAGTCATATCCAAACTGCTCAGTGCCTCTGATCCTTGGCTACTAACAAAGGAACAGGGACTGGATTGGAGATGAACTCTCTCCCTTTTCTTGCACTCAGGCTTCATAGGTGCAGGGCCAGAGTGGCCTCTCAGCTTGCAATTGGAGGTGGGTGCAGAAGATCTTCAAGGGTCCTAGAAAAAATCTGCCCCACTAGCGATCCAGGACTAGGACGTGAGTTTTTCAGGACCATGGACAGAGCCTGCTGCTCAAATTCTGTTGTCACACATGTGTCACTGACTTCACATTGGGTCAACCTCAGAGTTTTCAGCAGCTAACTGAAGTGGGAATCTGAGACATCCTACAGTAAGATAACCCCTTCACTGGATTTTATGGACACTGGAAGCACTCTTTAGGGTGGAGAGCTAGCTATTCAGACAAGGTGTGAGAATTGGTCTTCTTGGCTTTCTCAGAGAGAAAACCATCCCTCCCCCCACACACAAAAATGCAATGAGTTTAAATTGGTGACAGGGGTTAAAGGGGTTGCAGGTGGGTAGGCCAGTGTTCAAGAATTTTTAAGCACCGCATTCCACAAATCACCACCACCACCATTATGGTTTTCTACTACTCTGTAGAGACAAGTAATACAATAAAACATGTAGTATGTTTGAGAAGTGCTGAGAAATAAATGCTGCGGTTTTTCAGCAATCCTAGGTCTGGGATGTTCCCCTGGGGGGTATTTCCCATTTGTGTTCCAGAGCCCTGGCCACTCATGGAGGGACTGAGCCCACCCAGAGAAAATCTAGATCCCAATGGAGTAGGTGAAGGGAGGCATGATCCTCTTCCCCTGGGTGTCCCATCTGGGCACCCTCACCAGACCTCCTACCTCACAAGGCATCCAGGATTCAGGGGATAGTGGTGCTGTCCTGTCCTCTGCCCCAAAACTCTGCATTTCCTTGGGCAAAGCTGGGTTCCTCTCAGGCCCTGAGTATCTCCATCTACAAAATGAAAGAGTGAGGCTGCATAATCCCTGAGCCTTCTTCCCACCCTGAAAATTCTCCATGCGCTCTCCATTTATCTCAGACCGAATCCATGGAGCTCTTCACGAGGAGCCAAGACCAACTGAGGAGACAGCCACAAGGGGAGACCCCAGTCCTTTGGTTCACAGCCCCCACCTCTCAAAAATACTGATCCCCATTCTGGCCTCAGGCCAAGCCTCTGCAGTGAGGCTTTCAGAAAACACATTGCAGGCACCTCCTGCACTGGCAGCCTGGCCTTGGCCAGTAAGGGGACCCTCAGCTCTGAGCCCCAGGAACATGGCTGGAAGCTCAGCACCCCATCACCGCCCAGAGCCCTTGGAGGATCTAGGGCCAGGGGCATCCTCTCATTAAATCATCATGAGGTGCAGAGCCTGGCACAGGTCTTATTTCTCAACTCTGAGTCTCTAAAATTCATCTCCCCTTCCACTTATGCTTCTCAGAGAGAGAGAGAAAAAAAAGGTCAGGGAAACTGCCTCCTAATATCAGGATTTGGACACTGGAAGGAACTTTGTAAGTTATTTTTTAACCAGCCCTCATATCTGGAGAAATTGGAAAAAATGGAAAGAAAATAGAAATGGAAAGCTATGAATTCACTCCATGGGATGAACCTGTGGCAGACTAGGGACTAGAATCTGGCTCCCTGAACTCCAGCCCAGGGTCCCAGCCACTGAATCAGGACAAGAAGCTGTTTGGAAGAAACTGGAGCCACTTGATGGGGTCCTCTTTCTATGAAAGGTAGGTGTAGTGTTCCTCTTTCTGGCTCAGTCCCTATCCACCCTTGTCTCTATATCATTATCCCCACGGCCTAACCCACCCACCCCCAGCTCTGGCCTCATGGAGCTAAGGCCCTGAACTCCATTCTTCACTCATCTCTCCCTCACTGGGAGGGCCCTTCCTCTGGAACCCAAGCCCTCGCCATGAATTGATGAGTCTGGGGCAGAGCACACACCCCCCACACAGGGCCCGCCACAGACACGTCAACCACCATCATCTCCGTGGTAACCGGGGGCTTAATTAACAGGCTGCAGTCCTGTCACCATGGCAATGGCACCCCGACAGCCCCTCATTCCTCTACAGATTCAGTCCATCTTCCCTCTTTCTCAATCAGGACCCCCTTCTCACTGTACCCACCCCCATCCCCACCCCACCTGGAGAAGCTGGTGCCTGCAGATCACTCTGGTTCATTGAGAAGAGGGAAGGGCAGGGGAGGGGGATGAGATAGAGAGAGAGAGCAGCCCATCACCATGGCAACTACAGCCCTGTTCATAACCAGTTTGTTGCCATGGTGATTCCCAAGGCTCACCTTGGGCTGAGGTAGTGGGCAGTGAGGTTCGGAGTCCTGGCTTGAGGAGTGGGTGACTGGAGAACTCCTTGGATAGGCTGGAGATCTCCAGATCAGATATTTATACCAATAATTCAGTGTTGTTCTTCCCAATTTACAGATAGAGACTGAAACATGAGGTTTGGGTATGGGGGAGGTAGAGAACATCACCTTTCTAGACCATCAAAGAATCTAAGCATTTTTATGGCTAGAAGGACCTTCAGATAGCTTCCTGTTCAACTTCTTTATATACAGCTGGGGAAACTGAGACCCAGAGAGGGGAAGCAATGTGCCCAAGGCCACACCACAGAGCCTGGGCTAGAGTGTGGATGGGCTACACTGTGGTCTGGCTCCGTCCCCCTAGCACAAGTTGGCTCCCTCTCACTCCATGGGGACACATCTCAACTCCTGTTAGTCTTAACTAGGCCCAGCACTCTTCCCAAGGCTCTGCTTCTCCATGAGAAACAGACATAGCAAGGAGCAATACAAAGGATGGAGGAGTAGCTCAGAGTTGTAACAACTGATCCCAGGTCCAGCCAAGGAATCATCGATCTTCCCATGGCACAGAGAAGGCAACTGAGGCATGTGGGCTGCAGCCCAGGATTAGTGGTAGATTCAAGGACCAGCTTCTGAATTGCTTCATTCTTCCCCCATAAGTCATATCCCCTCCTATCCTCTGGCAGCAGGAAGCACCCCCAGGGACAAACTCCACTCCCTGGGTCCAGAATGAAAGACAATGCTTGTATGTAAATGAGCTACAAAACCTCCCCCAACCTTCCCCCACCTTCCACCTGCTGCCATCTCTCCCCTAGGACCTGGGTGAGGACATCCGGTGGGGAGAGCATCCCCCTGGGGCCAGAGCACTGGCTCAAGAACAGCTGGGGGAAAGATAGCACCAGATTTTAATTTCTCCTAGGGAGCTCTTTACTTCCCCACGTACTGGCCTACCAAGGAGAGGTGCTGGAGGCTGTCTCAGGGCCTAAGAGGTTAAAAATCCCCAAATTAGGAGAAAGGATAGTTAGGGATTTGGGGAAGGTCATGTACACAGTGTTATGTTTAAAACGGATAATCAACAAGGACCTTAACTCTGCTCAATGTTATGTGCCAGCCTCGATGGGAGGGAGGTTTGAGGGAGAAGGGATACATGTATATGTATGGCTGAGTTCCTTCCCTGTTCACCTGAAACTACCACAACATTGTTAATCGGCTACACCCCTATACAAAATAACAAGTTTAAAGTTTGGGGGGGAAAATCCCCAAATTACTCTCAAGATGGAAGCATGTGCATGTGCAAGCTCATGCACACAGGTACGCATCCCACAGACGGACACAGAAATACAAACATCAACATGCCAATCAGCACACTGGCATACAGTAACACACGTAAGCACTGACTCAGTGACTGTCCCACGGGTCAACAGAGCTAACGTGGGATGCTTCTCCCTCAAGACATGCAAAGATACACAGATACCGCCTCTGCCATAAGCCCACGGCATTCCGGATTCACATCCAATTTGCACACACATCTGCACACCCAACACTGGGAGCTGTATTTTACTTCAGTATGCAGGAGCTTGGAAATGGGAACAGGAAGACGGAACAGTCGCCTTGAGATAAGAGAGAGCACCATCTTATTTTCAGGCCAGGGGAGGGGGAATGGCAGGAGAGAAGGCAAAGGTAGGGGAATTAGGAGCCTACAGCCCCTCCCCCTCTCACCTGATGAGCAGTAAGCACGTACTGAGTGCCCAGCTGAGCGCTTGACAATCAGAACACAAAGGTAAAAGGATGAGGTCCCTACCCTGGAGATGTAAGAGACACACAAGTAAATAACTTCCATCCACTGGGACATGTGCTATAATGGTGCACTGGGTGGGCAGAAAAGGAATGTCTGCCTCTGCCAGGAAGTGAGAGAAAGTGAAAAAGAGTTTCAGAAAAGGTTAAATGAGCTATAACTTACAGAGTGAGTGGGAGTTTCCCTGGCTAATGGAGGTGGGTAGAACAGGGACAGGTATACCAGGAGCAGATGAGGGGAGATTTTGAATGACTGACTAAAGGGTTTGCCGTTTATCCTACAAATGATGGGGGTGCTTACGGAACAGGAAGCAGGCAGACCAGTGAGGAGGCTGGGGTCATGGCCACATGAGAGATGATGGGTTTGGAGCAAGGTGACGATGTCAGAAGGAGAGATGTGGCTAGATTCTGGATAAGTTTGAAGAAAGTGACCAAGACATGAGGACCACTCAGATCTAGTGGGAAGAGAAAAGAAGGCATTGATGGCTCCTAGAGTTCTGACTTTTAAATCTGTAAGAATGGTAAGAACATCATTGAAAATGAGAAAAGGGACAGACATTATGGGAATGATGAAGAAAGGAAAGAGCCCCCCCATAATCCGAGTGACCACGTTCAGGATGCGGTTGGTTCACGGGACTGGAACCCTGAGGAAATTTAGGACTCAGTTGGGTCATTTATTCAATGCAGAGGTTCGCCAGATAAAACCCCTAAAAGGGTTTTGGGTGCTTAAGTTTGCTGGGGTCAGGGTGAGCTCACCTGCGGCTCAGCAGCGACCCCTGGTGGCCCGAGGAGGCTCCTCCTCCCCACGTTGGGGCCGCTTCAAGCGAATTCTCCACCTTCCTCCCAGACCTGAGGGGCATAAGGGGGCCCCTGCAGAGAAGACTGCGTGTGCATCCAGGATGCTAATTCTTCACCGAAGCCTAGAAGGATCCCTTCCCTCCTCTCTCGTCTGCACCCTGCATGTAACTTCCATTATAAGACCACCGCGATGGGTCCTCCAGGAAGATGCCCCTGCTCCCGCCAGAGCTGGCTCCACCCACCGCTTGTGGAACTGGAGCAGAGGGAGCTAAGTCAATCCCCGCAGGGACAGGACGAGCGTCCCCACGGATTGCGCCCAGGATCTTAGTTGCCCGGGGTCCCAGACTTCTCTCTCCTGTCTTCTTCCCGCGATTCCCAAGGCGCTGTCCGTGACGCCTCTTAGGGCACTAAGGATTGGAGACCTAGTGACCCGGGCCCTTCCCTCCGAGGACTCCACCCCTACACTACCCTTTCGTCTCTGGTCCCGCCCTTTTCTGTCCGCAAACCGCGATGGTCTTGCCTCCTCCCATTGGCTCTGGACCCAACACGGCCCGCCCCCTCCCTCCCTCTAGCCCCGCCCCCTACCCGAGATGGACCAGCCCCCGAGGCCCTAGCCTTCGTTTCATAAGACCCGCCCCCTCGCCTATAGCCCCGCCCCCTACCCGAGATGACCCCCGCCCCCTGACTGCGCCCTGGCCCAGCTCCCGAGGCCCTAGACCTCGTATCATAAGACCCGCCCCCTCGCCTCTAGCTCCACCCTCTTCCGTGTGTCCCCGCCCACCTCGAATCTGGCCCCTCCCCTCACCATTGCTCCTGCAGCCTTCCCCGGTCCCCCAGTGCCCTGCTCCTCTCCTTTCTCCGGCCTTCCGAGGGGACGGACTCTCTCCCCACCGGTCACGGTCCCTCCCCTCCCAACCAAAGGCCCGCTCGCCGTGGCCCCGCCCCCTGCCTCGCCCCGCCCACCCGACAAGCCCCGCCCCCCGCGGCCTCTACCTTTGGCGTCTTCCCGCGAGAGGCGGCAGGGGTGGTCTGCGGCTGACGGCCGGTGGGGCCCTGGGTCAGAGGTCCCGGCGGGCCCCGCGGAGGGCAGCGACGTGACGGTGAACCTGCGGCTCATGGTGCGGAGAGGCGCCGGGCCACCGGGGAACCGGCCCGGATCGCACAAGTGGCCGCAACCCGGCTCTGAGAGGCAGAAGGAGCGGATTCCCCCTCCCCGCCGGCCGCCCCCCGCCGGCCGCGGCGCCGCGCCGGGTCCTAGTGCCCGCCGGACTGTGTGCCTCCTTGTCTGGCCATGTGGCTCTGAGGCCTTGGGCTCTCAATTCCGCGGGAAGCGCTTGAGGGTCCAACCCGCTGTTGAGAGCCACCCCGGCACCAGGTGTCCCCGTGTGTGGCTCCTAGAGCTCGAGTTCTCTTCGTCTAGGTCTCCTGAACTGGATTTCGTTCACTCAACACATCTTGATAGCGCGCCTGCGTTTGCAGCACTGGTTGGGGCCCTGGGGATATAGAATCGGATGAGATGAACTGGCTTCCTGTCCTCGTGGGGCTTACATTCTAGTGAGTGAGAGGAGAAAGATTACAAGTGAGCAAATGCATAGACAAGACAGTTTGAGATTGTGGTATATGTTAAGAAAAGGTGGGGTCAAGGGATAATGACTAGGAGGAAGGACTACTTTAAGGGATGGAGTAAGAAGACCTCTCAGAAGATGTGATATTTGATTTGAGCCCTCACAGATGGGAAGGAGCCAGCTAAGCAAAGATCTGGGGGAAGAGCCCTCTAGCAGAGAAAATAGCAAGTGCAGGGGCTCTAGGACAGTTCGGGGAGCAACAAGAGGGCCAGTGTGTCTGGAGCAGAATGAATGGAGAGGTGAGCGATGGGGCAGAGATGAGGTGGGGGAGAGGAGAGCAGATCATACTGTGACTTGAAGGCTTTGTCGAAGACTCTGGGAAGAAAAGCCATGGGAAGTTTTTGAGTAGGGGAGCAATGTGCTGTGACTTACATGTTAACAGGATCACTGGCTGCTGGGTGAGGACTCAGCTAAGGGCAGGAGTGGAAGCTGGGAGTCTAATTAGGAGGCTCCTGCAACCACCAGGTAAGAGGCGATGATCTCCAGGCTGGGGTGGTGGCAGTCCAATTCCGGATACATTTTGGAAGTATAAACCTACACGACCTGCTGCTGGATTGTACATTGCATGTGAAGGAAAGAGGAGTCAAGGAGGGCTCCTGGACTCTCATGCACTGCTGGTGGAAAGATAGTTGGGCAAAATCACTTTGGAAAATTGTTCAGTCAGCTAAAGCTGAGCTTAGACATTCCTGTCCACTCAGCAATTCCACTCCAAGGTTTGTGCCCCAAAGAAGTGACAGCTCCTGTTCACCAAAAGACATTGACAAGATTGTTCATAGCAGCATTATTCATGCTAGCCTCAGATTGAAAGTTACCCAAGTGCCCATCAACAGTAAAATGGACAAATAAGCAGCGGTACATTCATAGAGTGAGTACCATAGTGGGAATGAACAATCGTATAGTTCACAAACAATATGGATAAACCTGACAAATATCATATGGAACAAAAGCCAGACACAAGAGTGTATTTGTTGTTCTTTCACTAAGTCATGTTCAACTCTTTGCAACCCCATGGACTGCAGCACGCCAGGCTTCCCTGTCCTTCACTATCTCCCAGAATTTTCTCTCAAGAGTCTTCTCCAACACTACGGTTCAAAAGGGGTGAGGGGGTAGTGATTAAAAAGGGGCATGAGAAAGCTTTTAGGGTGCTCAGAGTATTTTATTTCTTGATTTGGATGTTAATGAGACAGTCATGTTCAGTTTATGAAAATGTATTGAAATGTACACTTATGAAGGGTTTACCTGTCTGTATGTTTGTTACATTACACCAATATTTCTCAACTTGGGGCACTGTTCCCCACCAAGGAACAGTTGGCAATATCCAGAGACATTTTTGGTTGTCACAACTGGAGGAGGGTGGTACTGGCATCCAGTGGGTAGAGACTGTATGGCCTTGAGCCACAGATTCACCATCATGTCCCTTCACTCGCCTGTATGTTAGGGCCCACAATAGAGGGAGGAAGACTGACCCTAAATGGGTCTAGCATCTGTCCATGGATCCCACTACCTCCTGGAGGAAGACATCAAGCCTCCCACAATGTATGGACCGTCCCCTAAAACGAAGAATAATTCAGTTCAAATTCTCAGTAGTACCAAGGGTGAGAAACTGTGTGCCAGGATAAGGAGCTTAACAGCGCCCTAGATTTTAGGGCTGATCAGGTGTTACATTTGATTGAGGGCAGATGATGTTGTCTTTTATTAACGTGGTGACTACCCATGGATGAGTGTGTTTGGAGGGTGGAGCCCAAGAGCTCAGTTGGAACAGGTAGGTTGAGATGCCTCTTCGGCACCCAAGGATCATGTGGAGTCAGCAGTCGGATGTCTGAGAGTTCAGGGGAGAGGGTAAGGCTGGGGGTGTACGTTACAGAGTCTTCAGCAGAGAGATGCTATTTAAAGCTTCGGGACTAGACGAGATCACAAGGAATGAGTGTACAGAGAAGACGTCAAGGGATTGAACACAAGGGCATGCCATCATTTAGAGGCTGGAAAGCAGGAGATCTAGCCAGTGAGAGAGGAAGAGAACCCAGAGAAAGGGGTGACCCAGAGGCCAAGTGAAGAAAAATTTCAGAAAGAAAAGGCATTATCCACTGAGTCCAACAAGCCAAGAGATAGCATGAAATGAGCCCAGAGAAGTACCCACTGCATCCGGCTAAGGAAGATCACAGGTGTTAAAGAGAGTGATTTCAGTGGAGGACTGGGGTGGGAACTAGGCTGCAAACGACTGAGGCGAGAATGGGAGACAGTGAGTCTAGACTGTGCTTTGGGGAAGTTTTCCTGTAGTTGGGGGTGGGGAATAGAGAAATGGAACAGAACTGAGAGAGAGAGAGAGAGGTCCAAAGAGATTTTAAACAAGTGATATTAAGGAACATTTGTATTCCAGTGGGAGTGGATCATTCCTGAGTGAGAAATGGGTGAGTTAGGAGAGAGGGCCCCACCCACAGAAATATTAGGAGAAAGTTCTCTAAAGCTTTCCTTAAACTCCCACTTGACCCTGGGTGTGGATGATGATCAAAGCTGACCAAGGCCATCACCTGCACTCACCTGCAACTACCCTTCAGTCAAGTTCCTCTGCTTTCCTAGAAGATCAAAACCATCCTCCTCAGCCTGCCACTTTGACCCTCTCTCATCTAGCACAGACCACCCATCCCTACCTCAACCATTCCAGAGCCCTCTCTGCTCACACCACACATTGGAGTTCTGAGCCATTTCTAGTTGCCCCAAATGCCCTCTTCACTGGTAGGACTGAAGCTGAAGTTCCAATATTCTGGCCACCTGATGCGAAGAACTGACTCATTTGAAAAGACCCTGATGCTGGGAAAGCTTGAAAGCAGGAGGAGAAGGTGATGACAGAGGATGAGATGGTTGGATAGCATCACCAACTCAATGGACATGAGTTTGAGCAAGCTTCGGGAGTTGGTGATGGACAGGGAAGCCTGGCGTGCTGCAGTCCGTGGGGTCACAAAGAGTCAGACATGACTGAGTGACTGAACTGAACTGAAATGCCCTCTTGCTTTTTTTTCTCCTCCCAGCTTTTGCCCCAAGAGCTCACATTCCAATCCTAGCGTCATCACTCACCAGCTCAGAGAGTGCAGGTGAGCTATGTAGTTCTGTGCCAGCAGTTATCTCGTTTATAAAGCAGGGGAGGGAGTGATGGCAAGAGTAATAGTACCTCTAAGATTAAGAGCAGTACCTGTCTCATAGAGTTGTGATTTGTTTTTTTTTTAACTTTTTATTTTGTATTGGAGTAGAGCTGATTAACAATGTTGTAATAGTTTCAGGTGGACAGCAGAGACTCAGCCATACATATATATGTATCCATTCTCTCATAGGGTTGTTTTAAGGACTGGCTGTGTTAATGCACTAAAGCATGTGAAACAGTGCCTGGCATATGGTCAGTGCTGTCCTAGGAGTAATTCCTATCATCATGTATATCACCCGGATTTTCGTTATCCACTGCCTTCTATCTGTGTACTTAGGTTGTTGCCAGTTTCTCAGTCTCTGAACAGTGCTGCAGTTTACATTCATATACATGTTGTTTTGTGCACACGTGGGTGAGGGTTAGAGAGTAGGAACATATTTAGGCTTAATGGTTAAGACAGTCCTCCTTGCACAGGAAGAAACTCTTGCTCACCTTTCCAGATTCAGTTCAAGCTCAGATGTCATCTTGGCTGAGAAATATTTCCTGACTTTAACCACAACATGCAGAATCACGCACACACACACACACACACACACACACACACACCATTATTCTAGACTAAAGGGTCACACCTACAAGTGTGATACCACCCCCACCAGCCGCAGAATCATCACCCTTGTAACTAAGGTGGACTTTCTGAGAATGGAGATGGAGTTTGGAGCCTGCATTTTAAGCAAGTTTTGAGGGCTCTCATGCACCTGAGAATTTGAGGGCCACTGAGAGGTCCTTGAGGAGAGAAACGTAATTCAACTCATTTCTCTATCCCCAGGACCCAGCACAAGGCCCAGCTCTGTGTAAGGGCTCAATAAATGTTTGATGAATGAATATTAGGCTGGCCATTTCCTCGGCTATAAAATAGGAATAATTACATTATACCTTCCTAATAGGAAGGATTGAACGTTAATATTTATGAAGTGTTTCAGAACACCGCCTGGTGCATAGTAAGCTCTCTGCTGGTTACATACATACATACAGGCATGCATACCATACATAAACCTGCTCCTCAAGGTTAAAGAATCCACATTTATTAAAAAACATTCTAATAAGAAAGGAAGGTGGGAAGAGAGGGCCCAGCCCACCTCCCCTCCTCCTCGTCCTTCAGAACGGATCCACCAGTTGGGATCCGGCAGACTGGCTCATTCCCTATTGGGAGGGTCCCCCAGGGGGCCCCCACTGCAGTGCTGAAGCAGGCTTGGGAGCCCTAGTCCTCAGGGCACTTCAGGAGATCGAAGGTCACGTAGCCCACATAGTCCACCTGATTCACCTCATTCCGGGAACTCACGCGCCAGTAGAAGTGATCCTGGCAGAAGTAAGCTTTCTCTGCAAGGAAGAAAGCAGACCAAGAGGGGTGATTCCAGCTCTCTCACACACACGGACTCAAACAGGAGTGTGGTCTTTACAATCATGCTTCCTGCTCTTTCAAAATCTTTCCAAGGTTTCCATAGGACATGTCTGTTCCCCACCCCACCCCGGAGATGCTGGAGGGCACAGATCTCCATGTCCAAAGCACTGGTACAGGGCCTGGCACACAGTCGATACTCAGACCAATTCATTCAACAAATCCCATTCATCCATCTAACATTTATACCAAGCACTGTTAGAGGCACTGGGGATACAGCAGAGGGAAAATGCAGGCATGATGTCGGTTCTTTGGGTGCTTACACGCAGATGGGGTAAGACATATGATTAACAAGCAAATGCATAAGTAAAAGAGGTTGGTTTTGACAATAGAGAAAGCGATGAAGGAAATGTAAGTGAGCAGTCGAATGAATAGATAACGAGGGCCAGAGAAGGCCTCTCTGAAGAGGTGGCCTGAGTGCTGAGACCTGAAGCCTGAGAGGGAGGCATCCCAGTGACAATCTGGGGAAAAAAGCTTCCAGGCAGAGGGAACAACTGGCACAAAGGCCCTAAGCTGGGAATGACCTTGATGTGTTCACAGAACAGCCAGAGGCTGGTGTGAGTGGAGCAGAGCAAAGGGAATGACAGGAGTAGTGGGAGGGGATGGGGAGGGGGGAGGAGAGGGGTCAGATCAGGTTGTATTACTTCCTTTGACCTTGCATGCCCTCTCCCTCCTAGCCCCTCCCTACTCTCAGAAAATATATTTGAAGGTATTGGACAACCAGTGTGGCTTGGACTAGGGTGTCTGCAAAGGAGGTTTTGAATATTTTGGAGGCTGAGCCAACAGCAGTTGTCCACTGATTGGGAGTGAGCAGTGGGAAAGAGAAAGAAAGGGTTAAACTCCAGCTACCATCCCCATTTTACAGATGGGGAAACTGAGGCTCTGTGAATAGCAGTGACTTGCCCAAAGTCACACACACACATCTATGAAATGTCTTATCACTGTATCCCCAGTGGCAGCATGGTGCCTAGTATATTACAGGCACTTGATAAATATGGTCTAATAAAGCCTCCATGCAAACCAGGTGTCCTGTGCTATGGGGGAAAGAGCTTCCAGCTGGGAAGCAGGAAATCTGGGTTCTAGCTTTGGTTGTGGCCCTGTGTCCTCAAATGGTCTGGGAAGATCCCTGCCTCTGCAGGGAACTCATCAACGCGGGGCATTTGCCTCAGTCTCCACCGGCTTTTTCTTTCTGGCTTGGAATTTGACCGATCACTAAGGCAGGGGCTTCCCTGGTGGCTCAGATGGTAAAGAATCTGCCTGCAATGTGGGAGGCCCAGGTTCGATCCCTGGATGGGGAAGATCCCCTGGAGAAGAAAATGGGTACCCGCTCCAGTATTCTTGCCTAGAGAATTCCACGGACAGAGGAGCCTGGCGGGGACAATCCATGGGGTCACAAAGAGTCAGACACGACTGAGCGACTAACGACACAGGGTAGGGGAACCTACCATGGGAGGTATCTCTGGGAGGGATCCCCCCCGACCCTGGCTCTCAGCCCTCACCTTGGTACTGAAAGATGTCGTGCGTGCTAATGGGCACCCCGGGGAACATCTGGTCCACGGGGGTGACGCTCTGGGGATCCACCTTCTGTGTCTTCACGTCGAACCTGCAGGACGGCACCGAGGAGACAGGTGCTGAGCCGGCGGGCAGGCGGATGGCGCCCGGGCTCCCCCTGCTGGCGGTCCCCGGGAATCTCACCTCCAGAAGCTCTGCCCGCTGAACAGCAGCGCCTTCCCCGCAGGGCGCGGGAGGGCCCCGGTGACCTGGGCCACCTCCGGGCCCAGGCCCAACTTGTCCAGACGCCTCGGGCCTAGCACCGACGCGCCTGTGTACACCCACACTTGACGCCCTGCCGGAGAGAGGCTCACATCGGTCTGGGGGCAGGGAGTGGGGTACACCCCCACCTTGAATGTCAAGAGGGAGAACGCAAGGAGGCCTTTCCGAGCCAGGCGTGCCCGCAGTCTCTGTGCCCAAGGAGCAGAGCCCCTCGGTAGGACTGTGCCAGGGTGCTGTGAGGAGGGCTGAAATTCAGTCCTGCTAAATTTGTTCAGGGCTTCCCTGGTGGCTCAGACGGTAAAGAATCTGCCTGCAATGAGGGATACCCGGGTTCAATCCCTGGGTTGGGAAGATCCCCTGGAGAAAGAAATGGCAAGCCACTCCAGTCTTCTTGCCTGGAGAATCCCCATGGACAGAGGAACCTAGTGGGCTACAGTCCACAGGGTCGCAAAGAGTCGGACATGACTGAGCGACCAAGCACAGCACAGGGGAGGGAAGAAGGAAACTAACCAGAGAAGAAGAAAATCTTCTCGGTGAGCGGATCCTCGAAGGCGGAATCCAGCTTGCTGGGCAGCGCAGGCCACGTGCTCTTGACAAGGAAGGGACCCTGCACCCGGCGGCCCCCTCCCTCAGAGAGTCGCCAATACTTCCTAGGGACGCGAAAAGGGAGGGGCGGGGCACTGAGCTTGGAACCGACGGCCAGTGGGCGGGGAGTCACAGGCAGGTCCAGCCTCCAAGCCCCCGCCCACGACCGCACAGCCCCGCCCCTCACCCAGCCTTGAAGAAATGCAGACGGTTCCGGATCTCCGCGATGGCGTCGAAGATGTCCACGTTGCAGACGTCCTCCGCTGGATCCGGGGACTCCGTCGGGGCCGCAGAAGGGCCAGCCGTGGGAGGACCCGTGGGGCCAGCTGCCGGGGGCCCCGTGGGGCCAGTAGTGGGGCCCTCTGAGGGGCGGGCGGTGGGAGGGCCCGTGACGCAGACCGTGGGGGGAGCGGTGGGCTGGGGTTCGGCGGTGGTGGTGGTCGGAGGCCGTGGTTCAGGTTCAGGGCGAGGACCTGAAAAGAGATACCGCGTAAGACAACCCTGTTCCTGCATCTCTGTGCCTTTGGAGTATCTGCTCCCCAGTGCCTACCTGGAGGTCCCTGGCGCTCTCCCCACTTCAGATGTTGGAGCCTTCCTTCCCCCAACCCCGGGGCTGGCAGCTTCCTTTCACACACTCACCCCCACCCCCAGGCTGGTGGCAGAGAAGCCTTTTTGGAGCTCTCAAACTGGGTGCCAAACAGTGCTGGGAGATTTATAAACGCACATTAGCTCCTTTGATCTTCAGAAGGGGGAAAAAACAACTATGAAGCAGATTCTTTAATATTTTCATTTTTTTGATACTAATTATAATAAGTGGTGATAATAATAAGACTATCAAACATTTATATGGTGCTTGCTATATGCCAGGCGTTATTCTAACTCACTTAAGCCTCCTAACAACCCCATGAGGCAGGTGTTAGCCCCACTTTACAAATGAGGAAGCTGAGGGGTGAAGTAACCTATCCAAAGTCATCTAGCTGGATAGTGGCTGGACTGGCTTTTGAACCTATGTCCCTCTCACTCTAGAGTCCAGGCTCTTTATCACCATCTCCAAGCACTGACCTGTCAACAGTTGTACCCACCGGCCTCAAGGGCTCTCAAAGATAGATATCGGAATTCTAACTCTCCCCTCCTCCCTATTCTCAGAGTGCTCCGAGCCGGCAGAACCTAGCCCTTCCCTCTCCTCCCTCTATCCCTGCCCCCACGCCCTCACCATACAGATACTGGATGCCCTGAACATCGTCTCTATGCAGCGGGTGGTCCTCGGTGAATCTGTACATGGGGTACATGAGCGCCTCTGGCACGGAGGAGTGATCTAAGCCCAGCGCGTGGCCAAACTCGTGTGCGGCCACAAGGAACAGGCTGTATCCTGGATGAAAGAAGGGAGCCTGAGACGGGAGCCCTGGGCCGAGCTCCCAGCCCCGGGCATCCCTCCCGGTCACCAATGCCCTGGCTGAGGCCGCAGCCTCGGAACCTCGGCACCCCGCCCACCTTGATCCGGGCAGAAGCCCCACTTCTTGTCTTTGTCGAAGTTGGAGGTGGTGGCGCACCAGAGGTGCCCATCATTGCGACCCTCTCTGGTGCAGGCCGAGTATTCCTTGCCCAGGAAGGTAAAGGGGAAGACGCACAGCTCCCCCGCCGCGTTGCCCCCGGTCACCGTTGCATCGACTGGAGAGACCAGAGCCTCGGGTGAGCCAAGTGGAGGCGGGGTGTGGGGGGCAATGAAGAGCCAGGGGCGGGCCAATCGAGGAGCTAGAGAAACTGGGAGGCTTATTTTAAAAGCCCAGGGTGAGTGATGGGGCACCGCCGACATCTGGCTAGAATGATGGGCGGGGCCTGGGGATCGCAGACCTAGGAGGAGGCTGCAAGCCTGGCTGAAAGGCCAAGCCTCCGCGGATGCGGCGGCTGCATCTGGAAGGCTGGGGGAGGAGCTGCGGTGACGGTAGGCCAAGTCAAGGCTGTCCTGAGCACCGACAGGAACGGGAAGACAAATGGATGGGTGGAAGGGCCACGCTCAGGAACCAACGCGGAATGAGGGCGCGAGGCTGAATCAGTTAGATGGGTCAGACGTACCTCGGGTCGGGCAGAAGCCATAGAGCTTGTCCTGGTCGTAGTTGGCGGTGGTGGCGCACCAGCGGTAGCCGTCGGAGCGACCGTCGGAGGTACAGGTGGAGTACGAGCGGCCCTCGAAGGTGAATGGGAAGACACAGGGCTTGCCGTCCGCATTGCCGTCGTTGGTGTAGAGTCCTGGGAGACCCACACGATTAACTGAAGGTGCCGCGAGTTTACTGACCCACGAGCCACCTGTGTCCTCCTCCCCTTTCTCGCCTCGGCTCACAGATGAGGGAACTGGGCCCAGAGAACAGAAGAGGGGTTCGCAGGCCACCCTCAGCACCAGCGGCAGAACTGGGATTAAGAGCCAGCGCTCTGGACCCTCGGGAGGGTGGGCACTCACTTTCGCTGGGGCAGAAGCCGAACTTGCGGTCGGCGTCGTAGTCGGCGGTGGTGCTGCACCAGAGCATGTCGTCGGAACGGCCGTCCGTGGTGCAGGCGGAGTAGGAGCGGCCCTCGAAGGTGAAGGGGAAGTGGCAGGCGGCGCCCTTCGCGTTTCCGAAGTAGGTCGGAACCACTGCGGGAAAGGGGGACTGGGGTCAGGGGGACTGGTGATGCGCGTGAGAGGAGAAGGGAGTGGGGGCCGGGGCAGCTCGGGGTCTCACCAACGCCTTTGCCCAGAGACCACAACTCTTCATCGTCGAAGTGGGCATCTCCCTGAATGCCCGGGCCAGGAGGAAAGGCGTGTGCCAGGAGCCCGTTCTTTCCATCGAAGGGATACCCATCTCCGTGCTCTGAAGTAGCGGGTGGAGAAGAGAGTGAGCCGCGTACGGTTGCGCAGGTTGTGCACTGCCCAAGGGCCTTGGCCTAACTGCGGGCTAAAATCCGGCTTAAGAGCCGCTGTCCAACATTTGGTGTCCCAGTGCAGTGAGGTGTCGGTCAGGAGGGGGCGCCATAAGGGCAAACGGCCGCCAGGGCTTCGGGGACAGGCAAGAGAAATCCAGGCCCAGGGCCTCCTCTCATCTCTCTTTGATCCTCCCACTTCTGTCCCCATCTCAGATTTTCCCGGTTTTCCCCTTCTTCGCGGTCTCACCTCTAACACCAAACTGGATGACGATGTCAGCTTCGCGGCCATACACTCGAGTGAAGGTGAGCGGCGTCACCGCGCTCCAGAGCGCGAAGGCGCGGGCAAAGGCGTCGTCGACCACGTCGCGCGGCAGGTCTTCCGAGTAGTTTTGGATCCTGGAGGGGAAAGACAGGAGGATAAAGGGCAAAAGTAAGAGGCAAAAAGGAGCCGGGGCAGCAGCGCCACCCGGTGTCTTTGCGACTTCAGATAGACAGCGCTGCCTGCGCTCCACGCTTTCAGCTTGAAAGCACTTTCAGACGCATTTTTCTGTTTGGAGTCAGATGGCGAGGTCCATTTCCCCCGATGGAGGAGACGGAGGCTCCGAGGGGGAGCCACTTGCCTCAAGGCGGGCACATTCAGTGAAAGCCATGGATTGGCCTAAGAGGTACGTGTTCCCAACGGGCGGCGCGCCGAGACCCCCTCTCGCCACCCTTTGCGCCTCGCTCGCCCCGCGGGGCCCAGCCGCGCACCAGTAGGTGATGTTGTGGTGGTGCCACTTGAGGTCGCCCTCAAAGGTCTGGAATCTGCCCAGGTCCGGGACGCCGCAGCGCGGGGCTCGCATGGCGTTCAGGGTGGTGCTGTCCAGCTCGCCAGTCTCGGGCAGGGACAGGCGCCGCTGGAAACGCAGCAGAGCTCGCCGCAGGGACTGACCGTCCTTGCTCAGCTCTGCCCCAGGAGTGTAGCCATAGCGGTACAGGTATTCCTGTGGAAGGAAGGGCAGAGATGTGGCAGAGCCCCAAAGCCCTTTCTCTGCCCTACTGGGCGAGGACTCCATCCCTCCCGACTCTCAGGGACTAGCAACAAGACGCTGTATCCAGTACTTGGTACCCTGGATACCAGGGCTTGTGCCCACCCCAAGAATCTCCCCTCCATGTGGACATCCTCAGCTCTGTCCCACTCCAGGATGCCCCTGTGCAGTGCCTACCTCAGGGCCCCCTAGGGTTTACCCCTGTCCACCCTCAGCCCATCGCCACTCCAGAACCTTCCAGTGCCCCTTCACCATTTCCCATTGCCCATCTAGGAAACCCTCATTAGCCTGTTTCCAGCAGTCCCTCTCCAGAGCCTCCGGGTGCCCGTTCTCAGTGCTCTGTTCTCTGGAGGTGTCCATCACACCTCCCCCCAACAAGCCCCAGAGTGTCTTGTCTGAGATCCCGCGCCCTTCCTGGGACTCCCGGCCAGCCGTTCCCAACTCTAGATGGGGGAGTGTGCCTACCTCTGCCAGCTCCCTGTTGGTGAGGCCGTTTCGTTGTTCTCCCGGGAAGACCACAACGGTGGGCTGGCGTGCTCTGGGGGCGGCAGAGCAGCAGGCGAGCACCAGGAGCGCCAGGACCAAGGACTGCCGGGGGCTCATGGTGAGGATAGCACTTGGTCTGGCTGCAGCTGCCCTCCTGGGGGCTTTAAAGAGGCTGTCAACTGAATCAGTGACCCCGCCCCTCTCTGACAGGCCACTGGCAAGAGCTGACTCAGGGGATGGCATCTGTGTGTGTGTGTGTGTGTGTGTGTGTGTGTGTGTTTTGGGCAGTCCCAGCATGAGAAGGCAAGGAAAGAGCTTACACCACCTCCCCCCTCTCCCTCCTGCCCACAGCCCCCATTGCCGAGTCAGGCAGGACCCCAGACCCAACAGGAAACCACAGGCCCACAAGGGAAGGATTGGGTTTTGCAAACTGCAGAGCTTGTGAGAACTGCATGAGAGGGAGGGAGGGAGGCAGGGCTGGCTGGAGGACTCCCTGAGTCCTCCATCGGAAGACCCCCGAGAGATCAGCCTAAGGGAAAAGGATGGAAAGTTCCCAAGACTCCTTTCTGAGCCAGACGACCCCCGCTTCCTGATCAGACGCCCTCTGTGGACCCTCCTCACACTCCCAGGCTCTGCCCTCTTCTCCCTGGAAGCCTGCCTTGACTCAGCTTCCTCTCCCTGCCCACCTGGGGGCAGAAGGAGTGGGCTCAGCTTGGTGGAAATCGGGGAATTCCGTGGAGACAATTCCTGGTCTTCAACAGGCTGGATCCTTCAGAATAGCACAGCGGTGAGGGGTGGCGGGGCGGAAGGCGGGAGTGTTGTGGCGTCTGGAAGCCAGCAGACATGGCCTCATTCCTTCAGTACCTTGGGCAAATGTCTTCACCACTGTGAGTTTGTTTCCTCAGCTGTAAAAAGGGGCCCTTTTGAACTTTACCCCTTTTCCATAGCCGGCTGGGTCCTGCCATTCAGGGCCAGCAGCCCTCTGAGTGGTCTCCTATGTCCCAGGCCCTGGGATACTTACTGTAGTTTATAAAGGCAATGAGGT
The DNA here is from genome assembly GCF_054371585.1 of Giraffa tippelskirchi. Lineage (NCBI taxonomy): Eukaryota > Metazoa > Chordata > Mammalia > Artiodactyla > Giraffidae > Giraffa > Giraffa tippelskirchi. The sequence continues at coordinate 115,892,198 of NC_137287.1, read as the reverse complement.
TGGGATGGGAGAGGAGGGTTTGGGCAGAGACTGGAGAGGTGGGGTGGGGCGGGGCGGGCCAAGCCTGGCACATACTATGGCAGGGGTCCTGTTGTTGTTTAGTCACTCAATCGTGTCCAACTCTTTTGTGACCCCATGGACTGCAGCCCATGAGGCTCCTCTGTCCATGAGATTTTCCAGGCAAGAATACTGGAGTGGGTTGCCATTTCCTTCTCCAGGGGATCTTCCCTGCCCAGGGATTGAACCTGCATCTCCTGCATTGGCAGGTAGGTTCTTTACCACTAAGCCACCAAGGAAGCCCAGGGGCCCTGTAATTATGTGTAAATATCTGTACAGCGGGCTGCTGACTATAATTCTTTGTCCACTGGGTGTGCATTGATTTAGACTTCTCCACTTGGGGAGGCAGCATGAAATTGTCTGATGGTTTGAGTGGAAGAAAATAAAAATCTGTATCCCTCACACTGCCCATCAGTGTCAACTGAATAAATGTATGTGAAGTCTGAAAAATAAATAAATAAAAATACATTTAAAAGGGTTCTTTGTCCCTAAATTGATGTGGGGATGAGATCAAACACATAAAATACCTAGGACCGTGTATGTTGCAAATATTCAAGAGATGGCTGTGATCACTTTTCATGATTTGAGCCAAAACCAGGAATCTGACTTGGAATCGGAAGAGGGGCGTCTTAGACTCTAATCTGCTGTGTGACCTTGAAACAGAGCAGGACCCTGTGGTCCTTGCCCTCAGCCCCCATATCCTCACCCTGTCTTTTGTCTGTGGAAAAACTTTAGCCAAAGAATAAGTTTAATCAGAAAAGTGAGAATATGCAGAAACAGAGGAAAGTAGCCCAAGGAGACCAAATGATAGTAGTTTAGTCATTAAACACGTCAAGGGCTTCTAGTTTCTTCTCAAGGGCTATAGATAATATTCTGAGCCATATCCTGTGAGCTGTCTTATGGATACTGAAGCCTCCACCAGGTGAAAAGTTAACTACCTGATGACCAGACGTAGCCATGACATCAGCTTCCACAGTTCCAAAAGCTGGCCTCAAGAAATGGAAACAAATCGACCCTGGAACTGAAGAGGAACTGTACCTCAAAACAATCAAGGTGATGCCGGTCAGACCACCGATGACCAACGTCAAGGTGACTGTCAGAGTTGACTATACTGTTTCTGCATGTAGCCCCCTCCCTCAGCCTGTAAAAGTTCTTTGATTGTCAGTAGAGGGAAGTTGGCACAAACTCCAGCCCCAGTTAGCACCCCTTATGCCAATAACCAGCAATCTCCTTCCCTCCCTTCTTCCCAGCCAGCCAGTGTGCAGCGAGATCTGTATTTGCCTTCTTCAAAGCATTATTTGAGAAGGATGACAGCAACAATCTGACAAGCTGTATTTAAAGGACTTACTATGTGCCAGGCACTTTATATGCTTATCTCATAAATCAGCCTCTGAGATGGAGACAGTTAACTTCCTTTATAGGAAAATTGAAGCCCTGGAGTTCACAATGAATGAGCACCTGCTTTGGAGTCACACTGTTCTGGTTTTCAGTCCCAGCTCTGCCATCTCCTGGCTGTGTGACCCTGGGCAAGTCATTTCACTTCCAAACCATAATAATAATGTAGTTTTTAGAGATTTACCATGTCGAGTACTCTGTTAAGTTCCCCATAAGCATCTCGTTTCATCCCCACCACTCTGTGAGGTAGGTTTAATGAGTACCCCTCCCATTTTTGGAGGAGTATACTGAGGTTCAGAGTAGTTAAGGAACTTGGCTATGACCACACGGTGAGTTAACACACAAAATCGGGACTCAAGCCTAGGGCTATTTGGTTCTGAAGCTTTTCATCTTTATTACCATTTACAGGAACTGAGATGACCAGGGATTAGAAGGGAGTTGTGGGAGATGGGAGACAAAACCAGGACCCATCTTCCCTAATCCTTGGCGCCCACTGAAGATCAGAGAGGAGGCTCTTTGGGGATCAGAGGTTGCAACAGAGGCCTCAGGGGAACTATATTCCAGACTTGAGAGTATGGAATCATCTGGCAATATAGTTTGATTTTATTTTTATTAATTAATTTATTTTTGGCTGCGCTAGGTCTGCTCGCGGGCTTTCTCTACTTACGACAAGCAGGCTTCCCATTGCAGTGGCTTCTCTTGTTATGGAGCACAGTCTCTAGAGCACACGGGCTTCAGTAGTTGCAGCGCGTGGGCTCAATAGCTACGGCACGTGGGTTTAGTGGCTCCACAGCATGTGGGATCTTCCCAGACCAGGGATCAAAGCTGTGTCCCCTGCATTGGCAGGCAGTCTTAACCGCTGGTCACCAGGGAAGTTCTGCAGGATCCCTCTATGACTTTAGAGACCCTCCAATCCAGGGGATCTTCAGCTGGTAGCAGACATAGACTTTAAGAGAATCCACGAGCCACTCCCAACCTGCCATCAGTTGTACAAAATGCCGTATCTATGTATATATGTCACATTTGTCAGATTTAATGGTATTGATATTTGAGGTTAGATAATTCTTTGTTTCGAGAGGCTCTGCTATGCAGTGTAGGATGTTGAGTAGCACCCCCAGCTTCTACTCCATGCTGGTAGCACCTCCCCCTGCCAGTTGTGACAACCAGAAATGTTGCCAAACATTACCAAATGTCCTCTGGGTGGGTGGGAGGGGCACAGACACCCCCAGCTGAGAACTATTGATATATGTTGATTTTTTTATGTGAAGGGTCCAGAACTTTTGTCACATACTCAAGCCATTGATGATAATCCTCAAACCTTTAAGGACCATTTACTCAAGAAGTATTTGTTGAGTTCTTATGGGCCAGGCATCATGCTAAGATTGGGGAATACAGCAGTGGCCAAAATAGGCTTTGTCCCCAAGCTCATGGAGCTGAAAGTCCAGTAGGGGAAAAAATGAGTAATTAGTACTGGAGAGATATATATCACAAGAAGGAGGTATATTTGTCTACTTCAATATCATAGAGATGAGGAAACTGAGGCCCAGAGTGGGGAATTTACCTCCCTTAGGTCACAGAGTAAGCCAGGGACAGAGTGGAGGGGGGCAAAAAGGAGTAGTAGCTAAGAGGCTTGCTCTGGAAATCAGCTGAGAAGTTCAAGTGTCTGCTCTGGCACCAATTTACTGTAAGTCATTGACATAACCTGCCAGTGCTTCGGTTTTCCAATCTGTAAGATGGGGGCAATAACAGCACTTACCTCATGGGGATGTGACAATCAAATGAGTTCAGAGATAAAATGCCTGACCCACGGTAACAAGTCATTGCTGCTGTTCTAATTTTGATTCCCTCTGGGCCAGCTGGCTGTTTTTACCAACTGGGGAACAGAGAGAGGGAACCCCACCAGGAACCCCAGAACTTGATTCCTGGAGTCAATCCAACCCTCCTTTCCTCACTCCTCCCAACTTCCTCCTTTACCTCTGGGCTCCCCAACCCCCACCAAGGGGAACTTGGGGGAGCTTGGCCTTCAACACAGCAATGGCAGGAAGTGGTTCTGTCACCACATCCCTTCCCCACTTCCCCCAGCCCCTCCTTCCCCAACACCACAAGAGAATTTAGCCAAGGCCCTGGGAGAGCAGGATCCACCCCCAGGTGAGCAGCCCCTCAACCCTGTCTGGAGTCAGAACTTGGACTCGAAGCCCCTCACCCAGGAGGAGGCCCCATCAGGCTGGGGAGGGGGCTGATCCTGGAGCCCTGAGTCACCAGCTAGATGACACAGCCCTGCAGGCTGCTATTAATAACTCCAGGCCCCCAGGCCGAGGTCAGCCTCACGAGATGAGGCTTCACTCCCCCCTTCCAGGCAGGGGGAACTCCAAGCCTGTTTTTCCCAAAAACGCCCAAGAGGGGAGGGGCAGCCCTGAGAGGCCTTGGCAGGATGTGAGGAAGACACTGGTGTCTGGGACCAAGCAGGAACGTGTGTGGACTGCAAGACGTCACCTGCCCGAGGGGAGAGCATCATTCCAGTGCCCGCCCCACCCCCACAACAAACACACCTACCGTTCTAGCTCAAGGGTGTTGGCAATTCCCATGCTGACTTGAAGACACGCTAATAATAATAATGCCATTATGCCTACCACCTATCTGTATTGAGCTCCTTCTATAGGAAATCAAACCTAGACAGCACATTAAAAAAGCAGAGACATCACTTTGCCGACAAAGGCCCATACAGTCAAAGCTATGGTTTTTCCAGTAGTCATGTATGGATGTGAGAGTTGGACCATAAAGAAGTCTGAGCGCCGAACAATGGATGCTTTCAAACTGTGGTGCTAGAGAAGACTCTGAGAGTCCCTTGTACTGTAAGGAGATCAAACCAGTCAATTCTAAAGGAAGTCAACCCTGCATATTCACTGGAAGGACTGGATGCTAGAGCTGAATCTCCAATAGTTTGGCCACCTGATGTGAAGAGCCAACTCGTTGGAAAAGACCCTGATTCTAGGAAAGATTGAGGGCAGGAGGAGAAGGGGGCCATAGAGTATGGGGTGGTTGGACGGCGTCACTGACTCAATGGACATGAGTTTGAGCAAGCTCAGGGAGATGGTGAAGGACGGGGAAGCCTGGTGTGCTGCAGTTCATGGGGTCGAAATGAGTCGGACACGACTGAGCAACAACAACATAGGAAGTCACAGAGTATAGACTTTGCGTTCAGCCCTCCTGGACTCAAGTTCCAGCTTCTACTCCTTCAGGCTGTGCAGCCTTAAGCAAGTTACTTTGTCTCTCTCTGCCTCCATTTCCTCATCTGTAAAATGGGAAAGAGAACAGTCCTTACTTCAAAGTGTTGTGGAGGGATTAAGCGGATTAGACACTGCAAGTTTTCAGCACACAGTGGGTATGGAGGTGGGAAGAATATTAGCTCTTAGGGTTCTGTCCCTCTCGTGCTCTCCCCTGTACAATGAGGCCTCACGAGCCCAGTTAAGTTCACAAATTAGGATTCACGAGCCCATGTTACAGGCGAAGAATCTGTGAGGCTCAAGGAGTTGCCTGCACAGTTAGCAAGGAGCCGGTCTGGGATTCAACTCACACGACGCCAGCTCCCTGTCCTTTCCACCTTGCTGTGCATGCGCCCCCAGCCACCTCAGTCTGCTGGTTCTGTCAGCTCTGGAGTGGGGGCACCTGACAGCTTATCCACGTGCCTCATGGCTGATCTTCTTAACATCCTATTTGAGTCTGAGCTTTCAGAATCCCTTGGCATTCGTGAGGGGCAGAGATTGGAAGCCATTTTTTAAGGTGATGGACCCCAGGCCCAGAGAAGCGCTTCAGGTTGCTCACCGTCACACAGCTGATGAGTGACGGAGCTCCTGCCTAGGCCTTCTGACTCCACATCTCGTGCTAAGAACCGGTCACTGGATCTGGCAAGAAGGAAGTCAATGGGGGAAGCAACCTGGGGGGTGGAAGATGCCCAGAAGTCAGGCTGAAGGGGGTTAAAGCCTAGGAACCAACAGAGGAGACAGGTGTGGGTTATTTGGGCTCTGTGGGAAGAAAAATGGAGTGGGGGTGGTGAATAAAAGAGGGTAAAGATCAAGGTAGCTAGAAGAGGCAGAGGAAGAGTCAAGTGGAGTTTCCGTTAAGGTGAGTTCGTGACCTTGAGAAGTGATGATACTGCAGAGAGAGAGGTGTGCAAATTGAGGGGGAAACAGGACGCACCTGGGACCAGTTCCTTTGGCATGGGGTTACCCACTGGCAAGTAACACTCTGCTTGGGGTCCCAGCAGAGCAGGTGCAGCCCCTAAATACACATTTAAAAGGTTGCTTGTATTTTTTAAATTTTTTGTGTTTCATTAAGACTAATTTTTTTAGAGCAGACTGGGGTTCAATCCCTGGGTCGAGAAGATTCCCCTGGAGGAGGAAATAGCAACCCACTCCAGTATTCTTGCCTGGAGAATCCCATGGACTGAGGAGCCTGGCGGGCTACAGTCCATAGAGTCACAAAGAGTGGACACCACTGAGCGACTGAGCACAAGCAACTTCAGGTTCACAGGAAAATTGAAGGGGAAGTACTGACATTTTACCGTATACCCCTACCCTCACTCATTCACAGCCTCCCCTGTTGTCAACATCCGCTGCTAGAGGGGTATCTTTGTTACAGTCCATGAAACTTCATTGACACATCACTATCACCCAAAGTCCATAGTTTCCAGCTCACTCTTGGTGGTGCTCATTCTATGGGTCTGGTCAAAGATGCAATGACATGCATCCATCATTATGCTATGATACAGAGTAGTTTCACTACCCTAAAATCCTCTGCACTCCACTTATTCATCCCTTCCTGCCACAAAGATTGTTTTTGATATATTAAAAAAAAAAAACCTTAAAGTAGCCAGCATGGGAAAAGTCAGATCTTTGGTGGACTTCCTTATATAGTCATTTTAGGCTTTAGTGTTGCTCTTCTTTGGATGACATGGGGGAGGGGAACCATACTCTCAGTGTTCGCAGCCTTGAAAGGTCTAAATCTGGTGCTGTTACAATGTGGGGGGGAGCTAGCTCTCAGGAAACCCCATGTTAAACATTCAGTGGTCACTCAGCTGTCCTGGCCAGATACATGCAGAACCCTGGGGAGAAGAGCAGGAGAGAAAAACCCAGACAGCACACAGGGCAACTGGCAGCCTCTTTGGCCCTTTTACACGCCTGGGTTACACCTGTACTCTCGGCCGGGCACACTTTCTCACGCGTCTTTTAGTTCCCCGGTTCTCAAAGTAGTCATGGGACCGATAGCATCAGCACCACTTGGGAACTGGTTAGAAAGGCAGACCCTCACCTGCCACCCCCTACCCCTAGGACTATTGAATCAGCACCTCTGGGCGGGGCCCAGCAATTTCTGTTTTAACAAATATGCCAAGTGATTCCAAGTTGTGCTCAAGTTTGAGACCTTGGCTTTACTTGAGCTTCACCTGAAGGGGGAAGGGGACGGGCTTCCCTGGCAGCTCAGTGGTAAAGAATCTGTCTGCCAACGCAGGAAACATGAGTTCATTCCCTGGTCTGGGAAGATCCCACATGCTGTGGAGCAACGAAGCCCGTTGATCCACAGTTATTGAGCCTGTGCTCTAGAGCCCAGGAACCACAACTCCTGAGCCCACGAGCTGCAACTACTGAAGCCTGAGTGCCCTAGAGCCTGTACCCAGCAACAAGAGAAGCCACGGCAATGACAAGCGTTTGCACCCCAACTAGAGAATAGACCTGTTGGCCACAACTAGAGAAAAGCCCACACAGCAATGAAGACCCAGCATAGCCAAAAATAAATAAATAAATCAAGGGTGAGAGGGAGAGTTTTTGACCCTATTTGCAGATGAGGAAACTGAGGCTCAGAGAGATGAAGCTGCTTGCCCAAGGTCACACACAAATTAGGTGGGAATCTAGGCCTTTATGACTGCAAAACTGATAATCCTCACCCCAGTATGATAATTAGGATTGATGTTCAAGTGTTTAACCACCACCACCACTACCACCCCGCACCAGTCAGAAGTGACTCCAGCCAAGGAACTCCAGGAGGCCCCACAGAGAGTGGGTATGCGGGTGTGACCATTATAAACCCTTTCATTCCTGGATCTGTAGGCCTTGGGGTCTGGAGGAAAGGGCTAAGGGCTCTGGGGCACTTAAAGGAGTCCATGTAACATCTGTTACCAAGGGGTAGGGAAATATTTCAATATTTTAACAACAGGTGCTTACCTGCTGAACCTCAGCCCTAACTACAGTCCCCTTCCTAGAAGGAGAGGCTGCTTCTTTACCACCAGGGCAGAGGGCCTGGAGCTAAATTTAGCGCGGAAGAGAACACGGGTGTAACAAATGTCTCCTGAGACTATCCATTCAGCAGTGCTTCTTAAATTTGGCTGCACACTGGAGTCTCTCAGGATTTTCTTTTGAACAGCGATGCTTGGGTTTCACCTCCAGAGATTCTGACTTAATTGGTCTGGGGTGCAGCCTGAGCACTGGGATTTTTTTTTTTAAGCCCCCCACGATTCTCATATGCAGCTAGGAATTAGAGCAACCCCTACAGAGCCCCTGAAACCTGTAGCAGACTCCAGATTAAGAGCCCGTAATTTGCATCAGTATTTCCCAAGCCTGGGGACTTAAAAAAAAACAAACCCAAAACAGATTCTCAAGAGACACTGATTCAGTAATCAGTGGGGCCCGGAATTGGATGTTAGCAAGCTCCCCAGATTTCTAAATCAGTGACCCCCGCAGGCTGTGGTAACTGAGAGAGGCTCAGAGATTCCACCCCTCCCCACCCCCGGCCCACCCCCAACATCGTTGAAGCAATGGAGAACATTTTGCCAGGAAGTATCCAGAACCGATTTCCGCAGCTCTTCCTTCCCCTGTGCTGCGGAGACGTTGCTTCAAAGAACACGCTCTGAAACGGAGCCCCAGACGTCCTCCCGGGAGAGCCGTTTTCTGGCTGCTTCGCTGCAGTGCCCTGGGCCCGGCTGAGTGCCTTCCAATCCCATTAATCCTGGGACACCCTCATTTAGATGCGATCTGCATATATTTGCATATTGAGCTCCAGGGCTCCATCCCCCTGCCCCCTGCCCCACCCTCCTGTGGCATGTTGGGGGAAAATAAAATTAATATATTCACAAAGCCCGCTGAGATGTGTTCTAGCCTCACGCAGCGCTGGGATTTGGATACACCTGAAGCCCGGGCGTTGGGATGCGGGAAGATGGCCCCGGCTCGGTGCGGATGCAGCGGGAAGGCCGGCAGAGAGCAAGCGTTGGAAGCCTCCTGAGGTCTGGAACCACAGCCTAGCCCCTGAGAAGCGAGAAGCAGCGATGCGGGATTTCTCCGCGGGAAAGGACAGGGAGCCCAGTAGGCAGGGTGAGGCAGCTCCGCTTTTAGAGGGTTGGTGAGACTCCTTCATGGCCTCAGAAGGGACCTGGCTTGGAGACCACCACCAAGGCCCTTCCAACTCCAACCACGTGCTCCATGAAAAGCCTGCCATGTGACAACTGGTGCAGTGGAAGGGGCTGGAATCTGACAGCCCTGGATTTGAATTGGGTGTAAATGACCTTCCCTCCCTGAGCCTCAGTTTCCTCATCTAATAGAATGGGAGTAATAAGCTCATCGGGGGCTTCCCAGGTGGCTCAGTAGTAAAGAATTTGCCTTCCAGCAAAACTGATCCAGTATCCTTCTCTAGCATCCCTCTATGGAGACAGGAGACTTAGGGATTAGGAAAAAAAAAAAAAAAGATCTGCCTTCCAATGCAGAAGAAGCGAGTTGGATCCTTAGGTCGGGAAGATCCCGTGGAGAAGGGAATGGCTACCCACTCCAGTATTCTTGCCTGGAGAATCCCATGGACAGAGGAGCCTGGTGGGCTACAGTCCATGGGGTCTCCAAGAGTCAGACATGACTTAGTGACTAAACAACAGCAATGAGCTCATTACATGGTGATGGGCGTCATGTCTTTATGTGGTTACCCAGTAATGGACAGTCTTTCTTAGGCCCCATCTGAGGCTGAGAGGCATATGCTGAGTGCAAGTGGCACTGCCGGCCCAGCGGCCCTGAGAGTGCTCTGTGGCTATCCCTGCCCACAGCGGACCAGCTCCCCTTACCTCCACTCACTTTCCTAGTCTGGCCTCCCATTACCGCTGGAAGGCTCCAGGAACCTTTTCAGTGCCTTTCGTTTTTGCTTACGTTAGCCTGAACCAGTTTTGATTGCTCACAACCAAGGGCCCCAATTGACACAAGGACCATTGTCTTCCTTGGCTTCAACCCTGGAGCATCTTCGACCACAAGCACCGCCAGCCTCATTTCCAGGAGCCTCTTCTAATGCAACGTGGTCCAAATCCACTTCTCTCCAACCCTGCTCCTCCCTGTGGGCTCCCCCTCCTGCTTCTATCCAGGCACTGTCTCCTCCTTGAGCCTCCAAATTTCTAAACCGCCTGCATGTAATCCTATAGTGCTCCCACTCCCATGTCATGCAAACAGTTGACCACCCGTGTAATCCTCTTAAATCCATTCCCTCTGTATCAGTCTGCTGGGGCTGCCAAAACAAAGCATCACAGCCTGGGGGGCTTAAACAACAGAGATTTATTTTCTCACAGTCCTGGAGGCTGGAAGTTCAAGATCAAGGTGTCAACGAGGTTGGTTTTTTTCTGAGGCCTCTGGCTTGTAGATGGCCATCTTCTCCCTGGGTCTTCATATGGTCTTCCCTCTGAGCATCCGTGTGTCCGAATTTCTTCTTCTTACAAGGGCACCGGTTATGTTGGATTAGTGTCTGCCCTAATGACCTCGTTTTAACTTAATCACCTCTTTAAAGACCCTCTCTCCAAACACAGTCACAATTGAGGTGCTGTGGGTTAGAACTTGAACATGTGAACGGGGTGGGGGGCACAGTTCAGCTGGTGACAGTCTCCATCCTCGGCCTTCTCACTGCCGCTGCTCCAGCTGCAGCCCTTCCACGCCCTGCCTGGTAGTTCAATAGCTCAGCCTCTCTTGTACCAGGGCCAACACTCCAGATTCATCTGGTGGACCTCACTCAGAAAGCTTCCATAGCTCCCCAGTGTCTCAGGAATAAAGACTGAACTCCTTAGCCTGGCAGCTAATCCCCTTCAGAACCCGGCTCCAGTCGGCTCTTACAATCGTTGCTGCAGTCAAGGCCAGGAAAAAAACGGCAGTTGTCTTGTCATTTAGTCACTAAGTCACGTCCAACTCTGTGACCGTATGGACGGTGGCCCACCAGACTCCTCTGTCCATGGGATTTCCCAGGCAGGAATCCTGGAGTATGAGTTGGGTTGCCATTTCCTTCTTCAGGGGATCAAACCCACCTCTTCTGCTGGGCAGGCGGATTCTTTACCACTGAGCCACCTGGGAAGCCCCAGTTGTTGTCTAGCATCATGCTATTCAAAGTATAATTCATCAACCTACAGCATCTGCATTACCTCGGAGCTTGTCAGAAATGCAGACTCTCAGGCTGGGCCCCAGACCTGCTGAGTCAGAATCTGCATCACCTCCACGGACCCCAGGCCATCTGTATTCACACTGAAGCTTGATAGCTTCCAGACACCAAAGGTGCAGGGAGAGGGCCTCATAGGAGTGGGGGCTGTGGTCACCTGGTTGGGTCAGAAACTTGACTTTGTCCTGACAGAACCATCCTACTCACAGGAGTCTGGGGTGTACAGCAGATGACAATTCTGAACACACAAATGAACTTGACTCTGCAAGGCTATTAAGAATGCCTAACTCACAAGTATAAACAAAGGAAAAAGGTTGCCGGAGATGGCTCCCTGATGGGAAAGGCAAGGTTCTCATCTCTCATTTCCATTTGGCAAACATTTATGGAGGCCCTGCTGAGTGCCAGGCTGGGTGCTGGGAGTTGGGCAGATGGAATGAAAGAGGACATGAGCTTTGTTCTGAAGGAGCTCACAAACCAGGATGGAGACCGGCCACAAAGACCTGCATTCAACAACTCAATCACCAGAGTAAGCGCCAAGGGCACCCACCCACCCACTCTATTGCTCTATCCCTCCAAACTCATCCTCTGGCTTCTGGGCGTTTGCACTTTCCACCTGCCCCCACCTCAAACCCTTCCCACGTCTCCCCTCTCTACCCTCCTGCTATGCTGGCCAACTCTTATTCATCCTTTAGATTTCAGCTGAGATGTCATTTCTTCCAGAAAAAGTGCTGCTGACCACCCAGACCCAGGAAGGGGGACTCTTCCGTGCTCCCATGATTCCCCTCAGCTCACCACTTCCCTTATTGTGGCATTTTTCATAATTCAGAGTGAATTTCCTGTTTATTCATCTCTCTCTCCCCACAGGCTGAGATCATTATGAGGGCAGGACCCTTATCTGCTGTGTTCACTATATTCACAGGTATTTCTTAAACATAGAAAAATAATAATAATAGTAATAGTGGTCGGCTTTTTATTGAGCTCAGGTACTGTCCTAAATATTTCTATGTATGAATTCATTTAATCCTATGACTATTCAATGTGGTGAGTGCTATTATTTTTCTCATTTCACAGAGGAAGAAATATAGACACAGAAAAGTTAAGTAACTTTTCTAAGCTATCACAGCTATTAGGTGGCAGAGTAGGGATTCAAAGCCAGGCAGTCTGGGTCCAGAGTGTGCACACTGGAAAAGGGTGTGAGGGTGTGATTAACTGTATGGGAGAGAGGACAGAGGTCAGGGAAGTCTTTAGCGGGAACAACACCCAAGCCGGGTTTTGAGGAGTGAATAGGAGTTTCCCATGTGAAAAAGGACCAGGGTTTTGCAGCTTTGACAACCTCCAGTTTGAGCCCACCTGTCAGAGTGGCAGTATTGGTGGAAGGCAATTAACAACTCTCTAGATTCTGTACAAGGAGGCTTAGACAGAGTGTGTGCCTTACACAGCATCCAGTTTCAGCCTGAGTCACCCATGGGTGGGCGAGGAAAGTTGCACAAACCCTGAGGCTCCAGTTCTTCAGTCCCTGTGTGGGTGAGACGTACACACCCCTCCCCTTTTACCTCCAGATTCAAGGCTCACTTCCCAAACCGCACCCCCATGCTTTGCAGAGATTGTGTCGTCATCTCAGAGGAAAGGTCCTGGCAAGCACACCTTCCGGCAGGTGCAGCCTCAGAGCAGAGAGCCGGGAGTTTCCCCCAAACCCGCTCAGGCTGTCCTGAGTCTGACCTTGCAAACTCTGGGAGCCTCTTCCGGCTCAGGGGTTCCCCAACTTTTAAAGCCCCCGAGCCCTTTCAAGGAACTGATTTCAAGGGCACCCCAGCCTAACCAAAGGTTAAGAGGAAGTGCTGGGCAGTTCTCCATCTCTGCTGACCCTGACCTTGACCCCAAGAGGAGCCCTGAGCTCTCATCTTAGCCCAACCACTTCTTTTTTACTGCTGAGAAAACTGAGGCCTGGAGGAGGGAAGAAATTTGCCAAGAATACAGAGCAAGTCAGGGCCAGCACCCGGACAGGAAGTACGGTCTCCTGAGCTGAGCTAGCCCTTTCTTGATAAACAGCATTATCTCTCCTGTCCATCCTGTCCTGGCCTCTCGGATGAAATCTGGACGCCTCTACCCCCCAACCTCTACCCCCCACTTCCATTCATCCCATTCATTCATTCATTCCAAAAACTGTTACTAGACACTGAGCCAAGCCAGGCCCCTGACCTCAGGAAGAGGCAAACGGGTGTGTGAGACAAACGTGTCCCCAGACATTTATCATCCATTCTGATAAAACCAATTCTTCCCTGGTGGCTCAGTTGGTAAAGAGTCTGCCTGCCATGCGGGAGACCCAGGTTCGATCTCTGGGTCAGGAAGATCCCCTGGAGAAGGAAATAGCTACCCACTCCAGTATTCTTGCCTGGAAAATTCCAAGGACAGAGGAGCCTGGTGGCTTACAGTCCATGGGGTCACAAAGAGTTGGACATGACTGAGTGACGAACACTTTCACTTTCTGACAAAACCACATCAGAGACTGTTCAAACCTTATTCTCAGGCCTAGCACATAGTAGGTCTTCAATAAATATGCATGGTGCACTGAGGAAGGAATGACATGAGGCTGCTGGGCCGGCAAGATGGGAAGGCCACCTTAGACCTCAGGGCCCCTCCCTCTTCCCTCCTCCCATCATTCAGCACCTCCGTGGGGATGGACGAGAGAACTCAGACCCACGCTCTGCCTGAGCTTTGTGCTCTAGCTGGTCTAGACCCGAACCATCCGAACTGATGGCCATAGGGATCGTGCGGCTGTTTTAATTAAAATTAAATAAAATTTGAAAACCCACTCCCTGGTTTCTTTAGCCACATTTCTAATGCTCGGAAGCCACATGTGGCTGTTTGCAATCATACTGAACAGCACAAACTATAGATCATCACCGCAAACGTTCTTTGGACTGTGCTGCTGGCCAAGAGCAGGGACTCCCAGGACCAGTACTTTTCCCGAAGTATTTGGGAATTGACATAAAATTGCCAACTCTCCATCTTGCCAGAAAATTATAAAAGCAATAACAGTGATTTTAGAAACAGAACATGGACACTAAGAGTGATGTGAAATTCTCGATTGGATTCTCAGTTTTAAAAAGCCCACATTAAATGGACTTCCCTGGCAGTTTAGTGGTTGGGACACTGTGCTCCCAATCAGGGGGCCCAGATTCGATCCTGGGTGGAGGAATTAGATCTTGCATGCTGCGACTAAGAGTTTGCAGGCCACAACCGAAGATCCTGAGTACTGCAATGAAGATCAAAGACCCAGCACAGCCAAAAAAGGCAAATGAAAACAAATGTTTTTAAAAACAATCTGCATTAACGGATATTCGTGGGACAACTGGAAAAATTTGAAAATAGATTACATATTGGATAGTTGTATGTAGGGGACTGGGCTTCCCTGGTGGCTCAAATGGTAAAAAATCTGCCTGCAATGCAGGAGTCTCAGGTTCGATCCCTGGGTCAGGAAGATCCCCTGGAGAAGGGGATGGCAACCCACTCCAGTATTCTTGCCTGGAGAATTCCATGGACAGAGGAGCCTGGTGGGCTGCATGGGGTCCCAAAGAGTCAGATATAACTGAGCAACTAACACTTCACTTCACTTCAGGTAGGAGATTGCTCTTGGTTTTTGGAGATTAGGGAGTGGAGGATTTAAGGACAAACTATGATGATGTCTGCAACTAACTTCCTTGTGGCTTAGGAAAAATGTATTATGTAAATATGTGTATATATATATAGAGAGAGAGAGACAAAGGGAAAGCAAGTGTGTTGATGTGTTAACAGTTGAATGTGTGAATCTAGCCTAAGCTTAGAGGATTGTTCATTGTACTATTCCTGTAACTTTTCTGAAAGTTTGAGAATTTTTCAAAATAAAAAGTTGAGGAGAAAATAAGTCACGGTGGTGGTTTACTCCCTCTGCCAGGCAGAGATGATGGGTTTTGGGGGGCTATGCTGATGTTCTAGTTCTTGATATGGGATGTTGGTTACATGATGGTAGAGTGGGTTGCCTTGTTCCTCATCCCCCTCCATCACCCCCACCCCCTGCCAAAGAGATGCATCCTCCTGGCACCTGTGGGGCTTCCCTGATAGCCCAGATGGTAAAGAATACACCTGCAATGCAGGAGACGCCAGTTTGATTCCTGGGTTGGGAAGATCCCCTGGAGAAGGGAAAGGCTACCCACTCCAGTATTCTGGCATCTGTAAATGTAACCTTATTTGGAAAGGTCTTTGCAGGTTAACTAAGTGAGGCAGTTTGAAACGAGATCATTCTGGATCAGAGTGGGCGCTAAATCCAATGAC
Organism: Giraffa tippelskirchi; assembly: GCF_054371585.1. Taxonomy (NCBI): domain Eukaryota; kingdom Metazoa; phylum Chordata; class Mammalia; order Artiodactyla; family Giraffidae; genus Giraffa; species Giraffa tippelskirchi. The sequence continues at coordinate 115,877,000 of NC_137287.1, read as the reverse complement.
GGCTGTCCTTGTAAGAGAGAGGCAGAGGGAAATTTGGGAACCAGAGACCCAGGTAAGAAGGCCACGTGAAGCTAAAGGCAGAGGGATGAGAGGAATGCCGCCACAGCCGATAACTCTCGGAACCACCAGAAGCTGGAAGAGGCAGAAGGAAGATTCTCCCCTGGAGCTCTCAGAGCTAAGCGCCTCCTGGAAACACCTTGAGCTCAGACTTACAGCCTCCAGAACTGAGAGAATACATTTCTGTTGTTTTAAGCCACTAGGTTTGTGGTCATTTGTTACAGCAGCCCTAAGACACACACAGGGGTGTGTCTTACTTAAAGAGAATTCATCAAGCTGTACATTTAAGATGTGTGTGTTTCTCTATGTACGTTAAGCTCCTTTAAAATGTACTTAAAAATAGAGAAACCAGGATGACTCTCCACCGTGCCCCCTGCAGTGGGACTGCAGAGACCTAACCACTGGACCACCAGGGAATTTCCTCGGCGTTGGTTTGTTTGAAAAATGTTAAAGAAACAGTTTCATAAAGATATAATCTCAATATAGAAGCTGGGCCCATCAGATAACATTTAACTTAATGACATGTTTTCCCTTCATTTCACTAAGAATCTGAAAACATTTCTCTTGGTAGATAAGCCCCAGCAGCAGATGGGTTGTACTCAAATCACCTAGGGAGCTTTGAAAGACAGCATCCCAGACAGAGAGGTCACCAGGACGGGAGAGGGAGGCCAGAAATAGAGCTGAAGACATGTGGGAATGTAGTATCTGCTAAAGGTGGCATTTCAAATTAGTGGAGGAAGACAGATTATTCAGTATGGTGTTGGTTCAACTGGCTAGCCATTTGGAAAAAAAATAAAGCTGTATCTCTACCTCCTTCCAATCACCAAAATAAATTCCAGATGGATAAAAATTTTAATTAAGAAAAAAACTCTCTAAAAGGACTAAAAGAGAATGTGAGACATTTTCTTTTTATAATCTTGAGGTAAGAATTGCCTTTAACAAACATTTGCTGAATACTTATTCTCTAACTTTGTGCTTGGTGCTAGAGATGGGGACCAGGAGAGACCCTTGCTCTCAGGGAACTCACACTAAAGAGGGTGGTTCAGAACAGTGGTTTCCGGGTCCTCAGATTTCACTAACCATTCGCAGTAATTTTTAAATTATTTGCTTTTTAATAATCTTCTAGTGGGGAAAGCACTTATTTCTATGCATGAGAGGAAATCGCAAAGCTATTACAGAAAAAACTAATAAATGCCCTTCCACTACAGGGGGCAAGGATTTGATTCCTGTTTGGGGAACCAGAGTCCTGCAAGCCATATGGTATGGTCACAGAAAAAAAAGGTGAATGAATTTTAATACAGAAAAATAAATAGCCAAAACTCAAAATGGCCCTAATGGGAGGGGAGAATGGAGCTAGATTTCACAATGAATATAAAGTTTTCTTTTGAGGTGATAAAAAAATGTTTTGAAACTAGACAGATGTGGTTGCACAATGTTATGAATGTATGAAATGCTACTGAATTGTAAACTTTAAAATGATTCATTTTATGTGAATTTTACTTCCATAAAGACAAATAAGAATATAATTTTTAAAGTCAACTAAAAAAAAAACCAAATGCTTGAATGGGAAAAAATTTGCAACATAAAGGGGAGACAAAGAATTCATATACAAAGAGTACCTACAAATCAATAGGGGCATGGAGCAACAGATAACATCTTATATCAATGCTAAGAATGTAAATAGAATGGGAACTTTTGAGAATGTAATTTGGAAATAATTTAAATACATGTAACTTTTGACTCAGCAGTTTTACTGCTAAGATTTTTTTCTTACAAGTATACTTACACATGTATTCATTGTACTTTACACATGTATACATTGTATTTTGCAACTCAAGTAAATATAGGGTCAAAGATATTTATTGCCAAACTGTTTATAATAACAAACAAGGAACAGAAGTGCCCATTAATAGGGAACTGATTATATATGGTATTTTGATAAAGTGGAAACCTACCCAGTCATTAAAAAAGAATGAGATATGCCTATATGTGCTTATGGAAAACTACCCAAGACAAGAACTATTGTGTGTGTTGAAGGGGGAGCAATGTCTACAATGAGTATTATAAATACAGTGTGTGCAGATCCTTTTTTTCTTATTTTTTTTTTTTTCTGCACCATATAGCATGCAGGATCTTAGTTCCCCGACCAAGCATCGAACCCATGCCCCCTGCATTGGAAGTTTGGAGTCTTAACCACTGGACCACCAGGGAAGTCCCTGTGCAGATTCTTAAAACATTTCTGGATGGTACAAAAGGACCCGACGACAGCAGTTACCTCTAGGAAGTCACACTGAGATGGGTTGACATGAAGAGAGATTTCTACCTAAACTTCATATCTTTTTGTACTTCTCAAATTTTTTTTTAACAATGAACATAGATTAATTATTGTACATATTACTTTTTTAAGGTTAATTTTTAAATTATGAAATCACTGAGGCATAGGCAGATTATAGAAAATAATGAAACAAACTCAGGTTCCCACCACCTAGATTAAGTAATTTAACATGATGGATGCAATTTGAAGACCTCTGTGTACCTTTCTATGATCCACTCCCCTCCTCCCTCCCTTAGAGATAACACCATTCTAAATTTGGTGATATCAGACATACGTGTTTTTATTGCATTAAAAAAACTTTTATAACTGCCATATCTACCAATATGCAACATCTTGTTTTGCATGTTTTTCCTTTATATAAAAATAGTGTTAATTTATGTAGTATGGCTCTTAGATCCAACAAGTCCAGTCTTGGTCCCCAAGCTTTAGAGGAGGGGTCTCCTTCTAACCCTTCTGTGTCTGTGCTTCTTTCCATGGGGTAAGGAGTTCAAGGGAATATGCACACCTGGGGCCTGTGAGCCTCTTCAAGGTCACACTCAGGGTACTGGGGACCCCAGAACTTCCAGCCCAACCGCAATGAGCCTGCCTCCAGCGCCTGTGTGGGACTCTTTCCAAGGTCCAGCCTCCTGAGGGTGGGCCATCTACCTAAGCGGGTACCCCCAGGCCAGTGTGACCAAGAACCGACTGTTGGGGAGGGAAGGGGTAGGGAGTAAATGGAGCTGAACCAGAGCCAGTGTGCCCACACATGAAAGAGATGAGGTGGGATGCAAATGGGGATTAGTATTCTTGCCTTGGACTCGCCCATCTCCCTCATTAAACTCTGTGCCTTTGGCAACTTGCTTTGCCACTCAACATTACATTTTTGAGTGTTATCTGTGTTAATATCTATAGCTCCAGTTTATTCATTTTCACTTTCACACAGTATTTCTTTGAAGTTTTAAAAGTTTCAGACCCCTGGCCCCTAATGGAGAAGATTCTGACCGAAGAGAGCTGCTTCATGGGCCAAAGCATCTTTCAGAAGCTCTGGGCGTCGCCGCGTGGCAGTCCGGTTTGGGGACCAAGGGGAGGCAAGCCACTCCTGGCATGTCCCTGGCTTTGCACAGGCTAACACTGTCACTTGCTGCTGCCCTTGTGGTCCCCAAGGTCGGCCTGGACCGGTTGCTGCACAAGCCACCAGCTCAAGGGCCTGGTTCTGGTCTGGGAGCCGTGATGGAGGCAGCGGGCGCCCCCTGCTGGAAATAAACGCAAGCTGATCCAATCGGTTCCCCATCCCTCCACGTCCCCCGCCCCCCGCCCCTTCCCCAGCCTTTCCCCCAAACCTCTAGCGCTCATTTAAGGTCAACGCCGCTGGCATACAAATAACAACCATCTCTTTGCTTTCCAAAAACGTTCACACATAAAACAGACATTCTAATAGCTCCCTTTCATGGAGCCTTTATTAGCGATAAAGCAGTGCCTTTGAGAATCTGTGGGACTCAAATCCTGGTTTATCCTCTGCTCTGATCTCTGTGTGACCTCTGGCAAGTCATTGGACCTCTGAATAGCTCTGAGATTCCTCATGAATAAAATGGGACAGCAATGTCACCTACCTCATAGGATTGCTTTGAGGATTAAAGTGGTGCCTGACATGCAGCAAGGACTCCTTACTATTTAGATGCTGACGCAAAGCTGATGGTTTCTCACCAAGACACAGAGCTTACTTGTATCAGCAGCTGCTCTGTGTTCTTTCCGTTGATAATATCCTTTAATCATCACAACTCCATGCAGTGAGTGCACTTATATTCACCTCCACTTTACAGAGGAGGCAACTGAGGCATGGAGAAATCAAGCAACTTGCCTGAAGGCTCACAGCTTGCCATTGGTGGAGTGTTATTTGAATACAGGCAGCTGTAGTCTACAGCACAGTACCTTATTGCTACATCCTCATGGCAACCGGGGGCGGCTTCCCAGGTGGTGCTAGTGGTAAAGAACCTGCCTGCAATGCAGGAGACATAAGAGATGCAGGTTCGATCCCTGGGTTGGGAAGATTCCCCTGGAGGAGGACATGGCAACCCCACTCCAGTATTCTTTCCTGGAGAACCCCACGGACAGAGGAGCCTGGCAGGCTACAATCCAGAGGGGTTGTAAAGAGTCGGACACGACTGAAGTGACTTAGCACGTATGCATGGCAATCTGGGGAGGCATGTACTATGCCCATTATACATCTGGGGACACTGAGGCTCAGGGAGTGAAGTGACTTGCCTCACATCACACAGCTAATTAGCACTGGAGCCCTGGCCTGAACTTGCTCCAGTTCTGTCTCTTTGCATTGTCTTGTGTAGTTCCGTGGCACCCCAGCAGGTGTGGTGACCCTGTGTGACAAATGAGGATGCTGAACTAAGACAGCTAAGTGACTTGCTCAAGGTCACAGAGTCAATATGGAGTTTTTCTGTTGGGAGGTGGGACCCAAGGGTATTCTATTCAAGGGCCCAGCACCTCTGTGGCTCCCTGCTACAGCCCCTGGATAGCTCGTCTTTATCATCACAGCTCTTCTTCCCAGACACCTGAGTTTAGCACCACTCGCTTTCAGGCCAGCCTCAGTACAGCTGTCATAGCTGTGCTCTTAAGCTGTCACTCAGCCTGAGCCTGGCCTCAGCGTTGGCTCCTGGGGCTTCCTGTAGGGCTAGGAGCTCAGATTCTATCCCCTTGCCCTCTGGGAGGCAGCTGGTACCGTAGAAGGAACAGGAATTTGGAGCCAGATAGTCCAGGGTTCTCATCCCACTGTGCCCCTTCCTTTCTGCATGACCTTGGGTGACTTTCATCACCTCCCTGCATTTCCTATTTCATCACCTCTAAAATGGGGTAATGATCAGTGCTTTGCAGACTCCTGTGAGGATGAAATGCAATAACGTGTGTACAGCATCTGGTACACAGTAGGTGCTCAAGAAATATTAGATTCCTTTGCTCCAGACCTTTGTCCCCTGCTGTTTATGTCCCCTCCTCACAGGCCCAGAAGTCCCCACCTTCTCTTCCAAGATGTCTCCGAGCCAGGGTTGAGCTGGTGTAGAAGCCACATCCTTTGTGTTTCCTGGGGTGCTGGCTCACAGACAGAATAACATCACCATATATAACTTAGCCACTGTTCAGTGGTCCATCAGAGATGGATTGAGCACCTACTATGTGCCAGATAGGGCTTCCCAGGTAGCGCTAGTGGTGAAGAACCCACCTGCCAATGCAGGAGACATAAGAGACTTGGGTTCAGGGTTTGATCCCTGGATCAGGAAGATCCCCTGGAGGAGGGCATGGCAGCTCACTCCAATATTCTTGCCTGGAGAATCCCACAGACAGAGGAGCCTCCAGTCACAAAGAGTTGGACATAACTGAAGCAACTTAACACATACACATGTGCCAGGAACTGTTTAAAAAAAAAACTTTATTGATTTATTTGGCTGTATTGGGTCTTAGTTGCAGCATGTGGGATCTTCATTGCCTCATGCAAGGATCTTTCGTTGCGGTGCGAGGGCTTGCCCCACAGCAGGTGGGATCTTAGTTCCCTGACCAGGGATTGAACCTGCATATCCTGCATTGCAAGACAGAGTCTTAACCACTGGACCGCCAGGGAAGGTTCCCAGAAACTGTTCTTGGTAATGGGGCAGAAGTGGTTCACAAGACAAGAGCCCTATTCCATGTATATCACTGAGAACTTACCTAGCCAGTGTTCAGCCCCCGGGGCTATGCACCAACCCTGATGCTACTACGCCCACTTCCTGAGCACTGCACTCTTTCCCATTCACAGCTTCATGTAATCCTCAAAGATTCCACCTGAAGTATGAGTATCATCTCTAACTTAAAAGTGAGGGAAAAGAGATGTGGAAAGTTAAGTAACACAAAGAGGTGCAGGGGATATATACATTGCCGTATGTGAAATAGACACCCGGTGGGAATTGGCTGTATGATACAGGGAGCTCAACCCGGTGCTCTGTGACAACCTAGAGGGGTGGGGTGGGGTGGGGTGGGAAGTGGGAGGGAGGTTCAAGAGGGAGAGGACATGTGTCTACCTACGGCTGACTCATGTTGGTGTATGGCAGAAACCAACACAATATTGTAAAGCAATTATCCCCCAATTAAAAATAAATTAATTTTTTTAAAAAGAGGAGCAGGGGACTGACTGTAGACAGCCTGACCCCAGAGCCTGAGCTTCACTGGGCTCCCATAGAGTCTACCTCTTACTCCTTCCTCCAAGTTTCTAATGTTGTTCCCATTTTACAGATGAGGAAACTGTGACTCATAGGGAATGAATACTGTCCAAGGTCATACAACATATAAATGTAGGTTCTGGGATATTTGTAGCCTAGGTTTGGCCTGACTCCAGATCCCACTTCACCCCTACGGAGAGCTGACTCATTTGACAACCATTTTCTTCCCAACAGAGAAAGAAATCAGACTCAGGTCTGGCCTTGAGAGGCTCAATGTACTGAGGAGGCCAGTGGGTAACTGACCACCTCGCACTGTGGTATATGTTAAGACAGTGACACATAGTGTGTGCTAGGGGAACTGACACTAGGGAGATAGTAACTACAGGAAGGAGTCCTGGAAGGCTTCCTGGAGGCAGTGATACTTAAGCTGGAAGTGGAAAGATGAAGAACCAAGGAGAATCATTTGGAGTTGTTGGAAGGGAGCTTGTCGGACAACACATAAATCATGGCCTCGTCCTAGGTGTGGGACTACTGAGTCAATTTTTCTGTTTATTTCAAATTCATTCTCTGTCCTCCTATTCCACTTCATATGGCAAACCATGTTTTCTGGGCTCCCTTGCTAATTAGCTTCTGGCTCTGTTCAGCCAACGGGAAGCTGTGGCGAGAGATCAGAGAATAAGATGAAGGGAAAAGAGTGTCTAATCCCATCTCTCTCTGCCTCGAGGGAAGGGAGAGGATGACTTCAGTAGCTAGAGTCTCTCCTCCATGTTTGTAGAACCTGCTAGAAAGGCCTGTGGTCCCCGCTCTTCTCTGGGTGGCCCTCAGTTCCTGGTCTAGGTGGTGCCAGCTCCTGTCTTTATAATGCTGGCCCTCGGGGAGGGCATGGCCTTCCTGTGTTGCTCATCTCAGGTTTTCAATTTCCCTTAGTCACTCCTTCAGCCCTTCTAACAACTGTTTCTAAATCCTCCAGATTAGAGTCCCTCTTTTTAAAAATATTTATTTTTTAAAATTTATTTGACTGCACTAGGTCTCCTTTTTAAATTTTTGTTTATTTACTTCTGGCTGTGCTGGTTCTTTGTTGCTGTGCGGGCTTTTCTCTAGTTGCGGCAAGCAACGGTTACTCTATAGTTGCAGTGCACGGGCTTCCATTGTGGTGGCTTCTCTTGTTGCAGAACATGGGGCTCTAGGGCACGCAGGCTTCAGTAGTCGTAGTACATGGGCTCAGTAGATTTGGCTCCTGGGTTCTAGAGCACAGGCTCAATAGTTGTGGCTCACAGGTTTAGCTGCTCTGAAGTATGTGGGACCTTCCCAGATCAGGGATCGAACCCGTGTCTCCTGCATTGGCAGGCGGATTCTTTACCAATGAGCCACCAGGGAAGGCCTGCACCGGGTCTTAGCTGGGTTCTTTTTGGTTGTCATATGTGAACTCTCAGTTGCGGCATGTGGGATCTAGTTTAGTTCCCCAATCATGGATTGAACGTAGGCTCCCTGCGTTGGGAGCGAGGAGTTCCAGCCACTGGATCACCAGGGAAGTCCCAGATTCCCTCTTTAGAATCTTCTGGCTCCCGTCTTTTTTTCCCAGCTAGATTTCTGATATTCTGTCTCCTCATCTATAAAATGGAGGTTCATTCGATCATTTCACAAATAAGTATCTGGTAGATTCCTTGTAACTACAAAACTGTGCTAAGTGTTGGGAAGCTCACAGGAAACAAGGCAGATTAAAAGACATGAAAATCCAGGCACTGCCTACCCCTCATGTCTCTGTACTGATCAGATGAGCTGTGTGCATAAATGTCACCTGCTGCCTGGGTCTCAGGAATTGCCAGCATCAGGCAAACACTATTTGGACTGCTGCTGCTGCTGCTGCTAAGTCGCTTCAGTCGTGTCCGACTCTGTGCGACCCCACAGACGGCAGCCACCGGGCTCCGACGTCCCTGGGATTCTCCAGGCAAGAATACTGGAGTGGGTTGCCATTTCCTTCTCCAGTGCATGAAAGGGAAAAGTGAAAGTGAAGTTGCTCAGTCGTGTCCGACTCTGTGCGACCCCATAGACGGCAGCCACCGGGCTCCGATGTCCCTGGGATTCTCCAGGCAAGAGTACTGGAGTGGGGTGCCATTGCCTTCTCCACTAGGGCCTGTTTAATAAGTGTTCTGGGCCTGGGGCCTTTTCCCACTCCTCCTCCCCCCATCTAATCCTGACAGAGAAAGATTTAGGACAAATAAAATGAATCCTTAATCTACATCATGAGGAGTCAACTTAAGGGACTTATTATCCCGAGTGGTGGTACGGTTTTAAGCTATAAATAGATCTTTCAAGAACAGGTTTCACTAAACCCATAGATGGCAATGACACAGAGAGAGAAGGCAGAGAGGTGCCCCAGGGCACTCACCTGCTGACCGCCTGCCCCCAGCTGTGCTGCCCTCCTGGGGCACCTAGCACAGTGGAAGGAACCCTGGACTGGGCTGGAAGTCACGAGACCAGGCTTTGAACTCCAGCTCTACTGACCAAGTGCGTGACCTTGGACGAGTGGTTTGACTGCTCCCAAGCCTCAGTGTCCTCCTCTGCAACCTGGGAAAGCTGAGAGTATTGAGGATCTCTGGTTGTGATGATTACAAGTTTAAAATGCATAGGAAGCACCTGGTATTTGGTAAGTGCTCAGTAAACATTTGCTAATATGATTGTTATTTGCTGCAGGAGGTCTGGCCTAGAATCCCAGCTCTCTCCATTAGACCAGGAAACTTACCGTGTGATCCTGAGCAAGTTATTTGCTCTCTGGGCTTCAGTTTTTTCCTCTGTAAAACAGGAAAATAGTAACTACACTGCCTGGCTCAGGAAAGGAGAGTTCAGTTCAGTTTCAGTTCAGTTGCCCAGTCGTGTCCGACTCTTTGCAACCCCATGGACTGCAGCACGCCAGGCCTCCCTATCCACCACCAACTCCTGGAGTTTACTCAAATTCATGTCCATCAAGCCAGTGATGCCATCCAACCATCTCATCCTCTGTCATCCCCTTCTCCTCCCGCCTTCAATCTTTCCCAGCATCAGAGTCTTTTCCAATGAGTCAGCTCTTCGCATCAGGTGGCCAAAGTATTGGAGTTTCAGCTTCAACATCAGTCCTTCCAATGAACATCCAGGACTGATCTCCTTTAGGATGGGATCGTCTAAGAACCAGGTAGGGAATTCCCTGGTGGTCCAGAGGCTAGGATTGCATGCTGCCAAAAAAAAAATTAGAGGTTAGAGCCAGATTGCCTGATTCTCAATCCCAGTTCCACCCTTCCTTCTATTCCTTTATTGTCCTGTGTCTGTTTTCTCATATCTAAAATGGGAATAATGATGGCAACTACTTCATAGAGTAGTTGTGACGATTAAATAAATATAGGTAAAGTGCTTAATACAATCACTGGCACTGAGTTTCTCAAGCATTATTATTATAGCCATACTTCATCAGTTCAGTTGAGTTTAGTCACTCAGTCATGTCCGACTCTTTCACACTCCATGAACTGTAGCACGCCAGGCCTCCCTGTCCTTCACCAACTCCCGGAGCTTGCTCAAACTCATGCTCATTGAGTCAGTGATGCCATCCAACCATCTAGCGTCCTCGGTCATCCCCTTCTCCTCCTGCCTTCAATCTTTCCCAGCATCAGGGTCTTTTCCAATGAGTCAGTTCTTCGCATCAGGTGACCAAAGTATTGGAGCTTCAGCTTCAGCATCCAGTCCTTCCAATGAATATTCAGGGTCAGGGTTGGATTCCTTTAGGATTGACTGGTTTGATCTCCTTGCAGTCCAAGGGACTCTCAAGAGTCTTCTCCAACACCACAGTTCAAAAGCATCATTTCTTCGGTGCTCATCCTTCTTTACGGTCCAACTCTCACATCCATACATGACTACTGGAAAAACCATTGCTTTGACTATACGGACCTTTGTTGGCAAAGTAATGTCTCTGCTTTTTAATACGCTGTCTAGGTTTGTCATAGCTTTGTCATGCCTCATGTGGTACCTAAATTGCTTGGAGTTTGGAATCAGAGAGACCTGCACCCATATGCCAGTTCTATCCTCTAGGCTGTATGACCTCGGACAAGTCACTTTCCCTCTCTGAGCTTCAGCTTCCTCCTCTCTACAGTGGAAGACTAGAACAACCCCAGCTTCTTTAAGGTACTGTGATGCAGCAAAGCACACGCACATTGCCTGGCCTGAGTTAGATGCACAAGGAAAGTGCTTTCCCTCTTCTTTTCCTCTTGGCTCCTCTCCTCAGCATTTTTCTCAATGGTCTACTTGAATGTCCTGACCCAGAGCCCCATCACTGCTTCTAGAAATCGTCCCATCAAAGCTGAGGCCAAAACTACACACTGCATGTTCTGATGAGAACTCTTGATTGGTAGTCAGAAAACCAGATTGTCTTCTTTGTCTTCACAATGGAAGAATTCTGATATATTGTTTCAAGGAGTCTGGTAGGAAAATTAAAATGGAGGAAGTCTTGTTCAGGCTTCAGAAGTTAGAGAGCAGGCCTCTGACCTGCTTCTGACCTGCCTGGACCCTGCTCAGATTCCATGCCTGCCTGCAAACACAGCAGGTCAGGCGGGACTTTAGATAAGAAAAGGAGTGGGTCTGTCAACTGAGCCCCTGGAGGTCTGGCCAATCACCCTGGGGTCTAACAAAATCCTAAGACTCACAAGGTGAAACAGCATTATAAAAAAGGTTAAAGTAAAACCAGAGTTGCATTTCTCCACGCAAATGGATGGTGCTATCAGTTTGCAGCCCGGGGTTACAAGGGGGAACCCCTGAAACTGCAGTTTGAAGTCTCTCCCAGGGGGTGGATGCACCACCCAGGACCTTTTCCCAACTGGGACTCCAGATTGCTATTAATGAGGGACTTGCCAGTACTAAGTCTGGATGTTGGTTGGCCCAATTTGGTGATGAAAGTGCTGTTGCTCTATTGTTTCTATTTCTTTTAAAGCCTGGATACTGAAATTTTATAAAATATTGATATTACTTATTGTGTGTCTGACAGGTAGTTTCTTTTGTTAATGAATACTTTGAACCTAAAACAATAGTAAAACTTTTGGCAAAAGAGTCATGACCTTGGGCCATGAGCTTTCCCTCCGTGGTCTTGAGCTCCATGACGAAGCTATTACTTTCTGTATCATGACATTCTGCAATCTTGTGATCTGGGGCAAAGGCCAAGGTTAGGATGAAGACTTAGTCCAGCTGGGGATGAGAATGGACGGCGTCCTCTTGAGTCCTCCAACATCCTTGAGGGAGGTGACTTGTTTGGAGGCAAGAAACATCCTACTCACATGGGATGGGGTGGGGGTGGGGGGTTGGAGGTGGCTCTGCAGGGCTGAGGAATCAGGTCCACGTTGGAAAACTGCTTAGTGGGTGCAAAACAAACCTGCTGTCTTGCCCGTGTTTACCCAGCTCTCCAGGGCTGCTCTGGGAGCCTGGTTCTGCTGAATGGGGGTGAGGGGGAATGAGGGGGCATAGCCAATCCAGAGACCTCATGCTCTATTCCCCTTAACAAAACCTGCTCCTAGGAAAGAACCAGGGAAACGCCCTCATACTCGCGTAAAACAGATCGTAACAGCTCAAAGTACCCTGTCTTTTTAAACTTTTTGCACGAGTTTTTTTTACATTTCCTCCCCCTCCCCACCCCCCTGGCAAATTTGTATTTTTCAATTGACGAAAGCAACTTATGCAACACAGAGACTTTGGGGCAAACCCCGGCGCCAGGCTTCTGCGCAAAATGCTAAAAAGGCTTAAACAGAGGGTATTGCCAAAAGTGGCATTTCGGGCATCAGAAGAGCGATCATACCTTTCTGAAAGGTGGCAGACAGTACATCTACACCATCTACACTGAACAGAGAAGAATATGGAGAATGTCTTCACTTCCGGCTCCATTATATAACAAATATGTGTACAAAGCTCAGCAAGGGCTGGGCATTGACTCTTCTCCGTTTCCCCAACTCCAGCAATCGGGGCTTGCATCCCCTCTACTTGACGTGAGGTTGGATCAGTCACCTCCCATCTCGGGGCCTCAGTTTCCCCATCTGTAAAACAAGGATTATACGCTTCCCTCTTCCCAGGACACGTCAAACCTAATCGGGAAGGATCTGATTGGGTTCGATGAAAAGCGTAAAGTAACCGCTAAAAAGGCAGGCGAAACGTCCGGTAACATTTATTTGTCTCTCACCAACCAAACACTCCGTTTCACGTTTTTCTGAGCTGTTCCGGGAAGGGCGTGGCCAGGTCACCGGGAGCCACGCCTACGGAAGTGGGGCCAGACTCAGCCGCGCCCCGGCCTGCGGCCTAGGGAAGGGACCTCCCGTATGACGTCACATAGCCACTCCTCTGTGTTCCTCCGCCCTAAGATAAAGTAGCCCCTAACCATAGCAGATTCTGCCACTCACACTAAGCGACATATAAAATCTCAGATTCTCTTACGACTCTATTATGATTTTCAGGCCTCTGGGCCACCTTCCAGCACATTGGAAGCCTGTCTTTCTCCGGACCGGCGTAGGAAGTAGTCCCGGCCTTCGTAAGGCCGATGGGTTCCTCCGCCGCGGGGGGAAAGAGGATGGCGACCTCGTCGATGCCGGAGTCGGAGAGGAATACCGCTACGAAAGCGTCAGGTGAGCTTCGGGGAGAGTCAGGTCGCCACACCGCACCCTGCCAAGAAGTAGGGGCACACTGCGGGGAGACCCGGCGGCGTGGTCCCGGGCCGGCGGGGCTGTCCGAACAGGGCCCCGGGGTCCCAGGCCCTTTAGTCGCTCTCGCACTTGCCTGAGCGGAAACCCGGCGCCGCCACAAGATGGCGTCGGGCCTGGAGCGCAGGCAGCGCCGGGGACAGCCCCGAGTCGCCAGGCCCCGGGACCGTCTCTGTCAGCCCTCTGCACACGGGCGCCAGGGGAGGGGGGAGCAAGCCGCTGACCCAGGGGGCCTGCGGGCGGTACCACCGACCCTCCACCCGGGGGGACTCGGGGGCCGGAGGGCTGAACCACTGAGGCCACAGGGGGCCCGTAGAGGGAAGCACTCTGCGGGAATCATGGAGGGGAGGAGAAAAGGGTCAAGATTCCCCGCCACTGACCATCCTCCGGAGGATGAGGGAAGGGCCGGAGACTGGGAGGCAAGGCTTCCTGGTCCTGTTTTCCCGAAGCAATCCGTCGCCGTACCCTAGAAAGCCCCGCCCCGTTGGCGACTCAGTGTTTGCATCTGCGAAATGGGCACATGGGCGCAGCTGAGTGGGCCCCGGGGACCGGGAATGAGGCCCACCGGTTCCAGCCCCGGTCACCTGCTCTCACAGAGTGAAGGCTCCGGACCTTGGGCCCCCCTGTCAGGCAGCCCCCCGAGCCGATGGAGGAAAACGAGGTGGAGAGCAGTAGCGACGCGGCCCCTAGGCCTGGCCGGCCCGAGGAGCCCTCGGAGAGCGGGTTGGGTGTGGGCACATCGGAAGCCGTGTCGGCCGACAGCAGCGACGCCGCGGCCGCCCCGGGGCCAGCGGAGGCCGACGATTCCGGCGTGGGGCAGAGCTCGGACCGCGGCAGCAGCTTGCTGGTATGGACCGCGCTTGGGTGGAGGCAGCGACCGCAGGCAGCAGTGCTTGGCAGTCAGGGGGAAGCAGCCAGCAGACTTGCTTGTAGCTAATAATTGGTTTATGATTTACTGTGACCCACGCCCCATGCCAGGCCCCTAGCATGGGTTTTCTCATTTAAACCTCGTACCTTGTAAGGCACATACCACTCTTTCCACATCTTACAGAGAAGCAAACGGGCACAGAGTCAGTATTCAAATTTAGGCTGTGGGCTGCGCTCTCCACCGTTGCCCTGGTTCACATCTTGGCTCTTCTGCTGATTGACTGGGAGATCTCGTGGAGCCTCAGTCTTCTGTCTGTAAAATGGAGCAGAAATACCTTCTCCTGAGGGTGCTATGTTGTGAGCTGCCACCAAATATTTTCTTGGAAACGCTTTATAAAATAGTCTCGTGGCTCTGCAGCCTCCTAGCTCTGTGGTCTTAGATAAGCTCCCCAGGCTTTAGCTGTCAGTTTTCTCATGTGTAAAGTGGGAATAATAAATGTCTGCCTCAGTAAGGGGTTTTTTTTGTGTGTGTGGGTTAAATGAATATATGCAAAGCAGTTAACACGGAGCTCAACATGTGATAAACAGTAAATATCCACACCCTCACCATTGTCATTATTTGCCAGATAGTGATCATTTTCAGGACATCACATCATAGAGGTACACAATAACAGCCTCCACTTTGGAGCTGCATGGGTTTCATTGGTTCAGCAGAGATGGACTTAGCATGTGCCCAGTTTGAGCTCGACCCTGGGGTTACAGCAAGAGACAAGAGAGATGTGGTTCTGGCCCTAATGGAATCTGACTTGGGAGCCGTAATACTGCAGAGTGAACCATCAAGTGATGGGGGGGACACAGGCAACTAAATGCTGAGGATAGAGGGGTCCTAACTTGTCCTTGGGGGTCAGGATCAGCTTCCCAGGCGAGGTACCAGCTGAGTGTCTGAGTAGGAATTAGGCATGGTGTGATGCCATGAAGTGTTTCAGGCAGAGGAACAGCTTATTTGACAGCATGATGAAAATAGCTTCACTTGACTATTGTGTGGGGGCAGGAGATGTGGGGCCTTATACCTGATCAGACCCAGGGACCCTGGGGCTTGTTTTTGGGGAGGCTCCGTGACCAGAGGGCTTCTCCCACTGGTCTTCTGTGTGGATGAGAGCGTTGGGTGGCTCCACTCACCATGTCCTTGGGCCCCTAAGGAGCCCCATCCCTGGCTCCTAAGCTTCCTCTCTCCCTGTTTCCTGACCCCCAGGAGGAGGTATCTGAGAGCAGCTCCAGCACAGACCCCCTGCCCCATGGCTACCTCCCTGACTCGTCTTCTGTCTCCCGTGGGCCAGTGGCAGGGGTGGCGGGCGGCCCCCCAGCCCTGGTGCACTCCAGTGCACTGCCAGACCCCAACACGCTGGTGTCCGACTGCACGGCTTCTTCCTCGGACCTGGGCTCGGCCATTGACAAGATCATCGAGTCCACCATCGGGCCTGACCTCATCCGGAGTGAGTCAGGCCATGGTGGGCAAGAGTTGCCCCTCAAGCGTTTCCCTACAGAACCAGCTGTGCAGACTCAGGCAGATAACCTTATCACTCTGAGTTTGGAATGTGGAAGCAGTAATCCCATCTCATAGTGCTAAATGACGTGAGGATTTACCTGACATTGGGGGTGTTTCCTGGTGGCTCAGATGGTAGAGAGTCCTCCTGCAGTGCAGGAGACCCGGGTTTGATCCCTGGGTCAGGAAGATCCCCTGGAGAAGGGCACGGCTACCCACTCCAGTATTCTTGCCTGGAGAATCCCATGGACAGAGGAGCCTGGTGGGCTCTAGTCTGTGGGGTCGCAAAGGGTCAGACACAACTGAGTGATTAAGCACAAAATACCTGACTTTGCACTGGAGTCTGTTCTAAACACTCTACCTGCAGTAGTAGGTCATTGATCCTCTTAGTAACCCTAAAAAGTACATGCTATTATTGTTCTCACAGTCTAGATGAGGACGCCGGGGCACAGAGGATGTAAACCAACATAGCAGCTGTCATCAGCAAGTGTTGGGCCATAAGCTCAGCCTGACTCCAGAGTTGGTGCTCATGATTTGCCAGACTACTTTCTACTAACAGTGATCTGTGTAAGGGTCGTAGCACTTGGAAAGGCCCTGGGATGGTCTCCAAAGCCAGTCCTAAGAAAGTGTGCAGCAGCTGGGCCTTAACCATGGAGAAGGTTGGAGAGGAAAAGAGGGAGACCTTCCAGGTGTAGTGGTTATAGGCAGACAGCTGTGGACTGGCTGCTGGGCCAGCATGTCACACATACCAGACCTCCCAACAGCCCTGCCCTGGACGGGAGGTGGGTAACGGGGCAGCTGATTTCACAGATGCATGGGTGAGTCAGAGTGAGTGTTGGTGTGACGGTTGTCCTTATCAGCTGGGCATCCTGTCCTCCTGTCTCTGCCTAGGCTGCATCACCGTGACCAGTGCTGAGGGCAGCGGGGCTGAGGCCACACGGTACCTGATTCTGCAGGGACCAGACGATGGTAAGACCCCAGCACCAGGCCCAGGGAGCCCTGCTGTGGGCAGGGGTAAGACAGGCAGGCTCTGCCACAGACTCACTGTGTGATCTTGGCAGGTTATCCGCTGCCCCTGGCCTCTCAGTTTCCTCACAGTTACTATGGTGGGGCGTGGGTTCTAGGACCCCTGGGCTTGCCTGGGAGGGGCAGCGGTAGTTCATGGCCAGCCTCCCTCTCCACTTCCCTCTGATTCCTTCACCACCACCCCCACCAGGTGCCCCCATGGCATCACCAATGTCCAGTTCCACCCTGGCCCATAGCCTGGCAGCCATCGAGGCTCTGGCCGATGGCCCCACATCCACGTCCACGTGCCTGGAGCCACCGGAGGAAGCGCAAGGTGGGCCCAGCTCCCCGGCGCAGCCACCCCTGGGTTCTGGCACCGAGGAGCCGGACTTGCAGAGCCTGGAGGCCATGATGGAGGTGGTGGTGGTGCAGCAGTTCAAGTGCAAGATGTGCCAGTACCGGAGTAGCACCAAGGCCACGCTGTTGCGCCACATGCGGGAGCGGCACTTCCGCCCAGGTGCGTTGATAGCGGCTGGCCTGCCCGCCTGCACACATGCAGTGCCAAGAGTCAGACTTGACAAGCTCGTTGTACCCTGCTCCCCCACCCCCAGCAGCAGCAGCTGGTAAGAAGGGGCGTCCGCGCAAGTGGGGCAGCTCGGCCCAGCCCCAGGAAGAAGAGGGCCCAGAGGAGGAAGATGACGATGACATCATAGATGCTGGCGCCATCGATGACCTGGAGGGTAGGCCCCCAGACCTGCTGCCCTTCCACGTCTGCATAGACTGAGCTCCCTCGTGCCCACGTGAAGGGCCGGGGAAGAGAATTGGCACAGGCGCAGCCAGGAGCACCTCCAGCATAAGAGGAGTTGGGGCTTTGGGACCAGGAACTTCACGTGCAGTTGTCCAGACTGTGCACTGAAAAACAGCACTGTGTCTAAGGGTCACGTCCCATTTGTCCAGCAGAAACAGAATGCAAGCCACGTGTGTACTTTTTTAGTAGCTATATTAAAAGTAAAAAGATGAATTTAAAGTCAGTCATATATTTTATTTACCTATTATGTCTAAAATCTAATTTCAGTATGCAATCATTATAAAAAATTATTAGCAAATTATTTTTACTTTTTTTCATTCTAATTTTTGGAAATCTGACGTGTATTTTATACTTAATTATGCCTCAGTTTAGACTAGGTACATTTTGAACGCTCAAGAGTCACATACGGCGAGCGGCTCCTTTAATGAGTAGCATAGTCATACTTTGTAGACTTGAATGACTAGATACTTTTTTTCTAAACAATGATTATAAAGTGTATTGAGGAAGGGGCACTTTTTTTCTGATTAACATTGATGTACACATGAGCTAATGGTAGGTGTTAAGAATGGTCCAGAGAAAGGACTGCAGGGCCTCAAAGACAAGTACTGACAGTCAGCCAGGGGAACATCAGGAGGGCTTCCTGGAGGAGGCATCACTAGTGGGTTTGGAAGGAGGAGCAGGCAGGGATGGGGAAGTGGGCCTCTTTCCAGGGAAGCTGGCAAGGGGTCAGGGATGAAAGGTCAAGGCTGTGGCCCTCCTTCTCTTCCTTTCCCCACAGAAGACAGCGACTACAACCCTGCAGACGACGAGCCCCGCAGCCGGCAGCTGCGGCCCCAGCGCCCCACTCCCAGTACCCTGAGACCCCGCAGGAGACCTGGCCGGCCCCGGAAGCTGCCTCGCCTGGAGACCTTGGATCTCCCAGATGGTGAGAATGGGGCCCAGGGGTGGCCTCGTTCCCTGCTTGCTTCCGTAGAGCCTGGGGACAGAGTGTGCCATTGAAAACAGCAAGTCTCAGACCCACCGGGATGACCTGCTGGCCTCCTGTTGACGGGGAAAGCCCTCCCCTGCCAAGCTCGAGGGTTAAGATACACCAGCTGTCTGATAAGGCTTTTTGGTGGAAAGCTGTCATAGCACGGAAGTTGGAATATTTACAACTGAGCTAATTATTACTAAAACGAGAATAAGTCTGAGGTCTGAGACGATGTCAGAGGAGCACAGACATGGAGCGTGACAGTCTAGGGGCAGAGGAGACCCCATGGACAGAATGCCAGGTCTCCCTCCTGCCAGCTAGACCTGGAGCAGGTCGCTTTGCCTCTTGAATCTCCCCCTCCCTTATTGTAAATGCAGGTGATAGATAGTACCTGCCTCTTAGGATTGTTTTAAAGCTTAAATAGACCTGCCAGAAATAACGAGGTAGTGGTTTTTGTACATGCAGTTGTGTGTGTGGAGGAGTGGTTATATTTTTTTTTAGTGTTTGGTTTTTTTTTTTTCATTTTTGGCTACACCTTATTGCATGTGCCTCATTGCATGTGCGGAGAAGGCAATAGCACCCCACTCCAGTACTCTTACCTGGAGAATCCCATGGACGGAAGAGCCTGGTAGGCTACAGTCTATGGGGTCGCTAAGAGTTGGATACGACTGAGTGACTTCACTTTCACTTTTCCCTTTCATGCACTGGAGAAGGAAATGGCAACTCACTCCAGTATTCTTGCCTGGAGAATCCCAGGGACGGCGGAGCCTGGTGGGCTGCCGTCTGTGGGGTCGCACAGAGTCGGACACGACTGAAGCGACTTAGCAGTATAGCAGCATTGCATGTGAGACTTTTAATTCCCCAACCAGGGAGGAAACCCACACCCCTGGAATTGGAAGCACCATGTCCTAACTCGTGGACCGCCGGGGAAGTCCCTAGTCTTTTTAAAGTAACTTTTTACTGAGGTATATGTGCAGGAAAACACAGGTATGCTAACTGCACAGCTCAGTGAATTTTTTTAAAAATTTTCTTTATGTATTTCTTTTTGGCTGTACTGAGTCTTTGTTGCTTCGGGGGCTTTTCTCCAGTTGTGGTGCACAGGCTTCTCATTGCGGTGGCTTCTCTTATCGCGGAGCACAGGCTCTAGGGCTCACGGGCTTCAGTACTTGCCACATGTGGGCTCAGTCATTGTGGCTCCTGGGCTCTAGAGCACAGGCTTAGTAGTTGTGGCGCACGGGTTTAGTTGCTCCACAGCATGTAGGATCTTCCGAGATCGGGGATCAAGCCTGTGTAGCTTGCATTGGCGGCCAGATTCTTTACCCAGGTCAGTGAATTTCCACAAGTGAATATACCTCAATATCCTGTTAGAAACAAGATGTTACCAGCATTTCCCGTAACATATTTTGAATTTTTTTTAACATGTTTTGAATTTTTAAAACATTACAGTGAAATACTGTTAGTGTTTTTGAATAGGCAATGTATTCAGATGTTTTGATGGCAGAGGCTTTGCAACTGTGTGCCGTGATGTCTCCTCCCTCCCTCCCATCTGCTCTTCAGCCTCCCAGCCTCCCTCGGGAAAACCAGTGATTAAATGTTGCTGTTGCTCCCCAGACCTTAGAATATCCCTGTGAGGTCACTAGAGCAACAGTTACCTCCCTTTGACAGATGGGGGAAAAGGAGACTCAGAGAGGGGCGGGGCTTTGCCTGAGGACACATAGCAAGTTGGTGACTGAGTTCAGCCTACAGGCAGGTCTTCTGGCTAGGAGGTCCCAGCTCTCCCAGTGCTGCTCCAGACTGTCTCGTTTAAGGCATGCAGTGCTGACAGCTGCAGGAGGGGACGTGTGTCCACCCTGCTGTCTAATCATGGCTGGCTGCATCTGTCCTGCAACCTGCTGTGCCCATCAGTGGTCTGTGACAGTGTGTGGGGGGGTGTATCTTGGCTGACCTTTGACACACCTGTCCACATCTGTCCTGGTGTGTCCATGGCAGGTGTGGAAGGAGAGCCTCTAGTGAGTTCACAAAGTGGACAGAGCCCTCTGGAGCCACAAGACCCCGAGGCACCCAGCTCCTCGGGGCGGGGACGCCTGGTGGCCCTGGGCAAGGCCAACCGGGCCCCCGTGGAACCCGGTGTGAGCCAGTCAGATGCGAGGAATGCGGCATCGTCCCACCAGGATGAGGCTGACGCCCTGCCTCGCCGCCGTGGTCGGCCCTCCAGGCGCTTCCTTGGCAAGAAATACCGCAAGTATGGGCACAGAGATGAGGGCGAGGGTTGGGGGTGGCAGCCTGGCCCCTCCAGACCTCCTCCAACATCCTCCTAGCAGGTACTATTACAAGTCACCCAAACCACTCCTGCGGCCCTTCCTGTGCCGCATCTGCGGCTCCCGCTTCCTGTCCCACGAGGATCTGCGCTTCCACGTCAACTCTCATGAGGCCGGCAACCCCCAGCTCTTCAAGTGTCTGCAGTGCAGCTACCGCTCCCGCCGTTGGTCCTCGCTCAAGGTGTGCCAGAGGGACCAAGGCAGGAAGGGACGCTGGATAGGAGAAGGCCCCGAAGGGGAGTGGAGGTGACAGGCACCTTCCTGCCCCGTCTCCAAGCCGAGGGTGTCCTGTTGCAGGCTGCACACTGCAGAGTCGCATCATGTCTCAGATTTGCTTAACCACCAGCACACCTGGCAGGTGGCCGGAAAACTGCTTTAATCTCCTTCACTGTGTTAGAAAGTCTCCAGCAGGTCCTTTTCATCATCTACCCAGAGGTGCCTGTGGGCCTGCCGCAGCCTGAGCCTGTCTTGTACCTTGTAGATGCTCTGATGTCATCCTCGTGTAGCCCAATGAGGTCATAAGTGTCAAGAGTCCCATTTTTTTTATTATTTTTTTTATTTTTGGCTGCGCTGGGTCTTCGTTGCTTTGTGTAGGCTTTCTCTAGTTGCGGTGAGCGGAGCCCAGGCTCTAGGCATCGGGCTTCATAGGTACAGCACACAGGCTTAGTTGCTGTATGGCATGTGGAACCTTCCTGGGCCAGGCACTGAATGTGTGTCCCCTGCATTGGCAGGCAGATTCTTATTCCACTTCACCACCGGGAGAGTCCAAGGGTCCCGTTTTACTGACCCAGGAAGCTACAGCTTGGCTTGGCCAGTGTGTGGCGGAACTGGCCGTCGTGGGGGCTGGGGCCAGCGCTCCACCTCGAGCTCCGATGGCCCGAGTTCTGTGCTTTCTGTGCACATGGTGCCTCCTCCCTCAGACCGGACCTAGAGGTTGTTCTCTGGACCTCAGCAGGAAGGGCAGGGAGTGGGGGTTGTTCCAGGGTGCATTGGGGAGGGACAATTCTAAGGCTGTAGGCACAGGGCCGGTGGGCAGGAAGGGAGGTTGTGCCCCAGCCCTGTCCTTCTGCCTGTCTCCCAGGAGCACATGTTCAACCACGTGGGCAGTAAGCCCTACAAGTGTGACAAATGCAGCTACACCAGCGTCTACCGGAAGGACGTCATCCGGCATGCAGCCGTGCACAGCCGGGATCGGTCAGTAGGGCTGGGGAGGCAGAGGCCCAGGGTGACCCCAGTTCCCACGTACTGAGCCCCTGCTCTGAGTCAGCCCCTTCGCAGCACATGACAGACATGGGAACGGCAGGACAATTCATCCCAGATCACTTGGCTCAGAACAGGGCAGCGGGGGCGCCTAGAGGTCTCTTATTCGCTCTCTTATTCAGTCTCTTTCCTGCTTCGAGCTTTGTAAATTGGGGACTATCATTGTTGAGGTGGTTAAAGGAAATCGTGTACCTAAAGGGTAACCTAAAGGGGTTCAGAAAAGGATCTAAAGCCAGTTCTCTGTACACCTTTTTCTTTGTTTTTTTTGGCGCAACTTGCGGGTTCTTAGTTCCCAGACCAGGGATTGAACCCAGGCCTCAGCAGTGGAAGTGTCGAGTCCTAACCATTGGACCGTCAGGGGATTCCCTCTTAATAGATTTTTCTTTAAAAATATAAATAAAAAGGGAGGAGGAGTCCTTTGTCTACGTAAGATTAGGGACACCAGGTTGAATAAGCACCTGGTTCAGCAGCTTTCTCCTGCTGCATAATTTCTCACAGTCTTTAAACACAAATGTGTTTTGTGACAGAGAATGACTTGTTCCTAAAGCTAAGTTGCAGAACTTACTTAGTGCACAGCTCTTCACATTTTCTTCAGGGAGCTCCAGTCGGGGAACACTGTTCTCACAGAAGGGGGCTAGGATCAGGGCTGAGACTGGGGCCGGTCAATGGGAGAGGGTCTGGGGTGGGCGTGGGCACGTGATGGTCTGACTCCTGCGTCTTTCTCCCCTAGAAAGAAGAGGCCAGACCCGGTGAGTCGGGGGCTTGGGCCTGGGAAGGGCGCCTGCTTGCGGGCTGCCCTTGGGGTGGAGGGGCAGGGGCGGGAGGCTCAGGCACAGGCTCACCCTCTCTGCCTGCTTTCTCTGTCCACCCGGCCCCTTCTGCCCCTTCCCAGACCCCAAAGCTGAGCTCCTTCCCCTGCCCCGTGTGTGGCCGTGTCTACCCCATGCAAAAGAGACTCACTCAGCACATGAAGACACACAGCACTGAGAAGCCCCACATGTGCGACAAGGTGGGTGGAGCTGAGTGCAGGGCTGGGGCGTGAAGGGGGCCTGCGGAGGGGGGCGGCTCCCTCATCTAACCCACCCCACCCCCTGCAGTGTGGAAAGTCCTTTAAGAAGCGCTACACCTTCAAGATGCACCTGCTCACACACATCCAGGCTGTCGCCAACCGCAGGTATGCCCCCGCAGAGCCCCCGAGGCCGCAGCGCCCCACCCGCCCTGCTGCGAGCTCTCCCCTCTGGCCACCTCCAGGTTCAAATGCGAGTTCTGCGAGTTTGTCTGCGAGGACAAGAAGGCGCTGCTGAACCACCAGCTGTCCCACGTCAGCGACAAGCCCTTCAAGTGTAGCTTTTGCCCCTACCGCACCTTCCGAGAGGACTTCCTGCTATCCCACGTGGCGGTCAAGCATACAGGTCCGGCCGGCTCCGCCCCTCAACACAGCAGGGCCCCGTGGTGGAGGCTTGGCTCTGTCTTCTTAGCCACCCCCCCACCCCCCGTCCCCCAGCAGCCCCAGCTCTTCAGTGGAAGGGAATTGCCACCCCACCCCACCCGGGACTGTCGCTCACCTGAGCTCAGATCCCAGCTCAGCCAGCTCTTCTCTGTATGACCCGGGGTCAGTCTTTGCCCTCTGAGCCTTTCTTAGCTATGCAAGGAGAGACTCAGAAGTGCCAACCATGTGGTTGTTAGAAAACCATTTGTTCCCTAAGCCCTGTCCGTTCTGGGCGCTGGGACTCGAGACAGATCTTACATAGGCCCTGCCCTCATCAAAGGAAGCCATAGACGATGGACGGCAGAAGTTGCCTCCTCTTCTTGGTGCCTAGCCCTCTGGCAGGCACACGAGGGAAGGTTTGAGAAAGGGAGCCAGGGGTGCCCTTAGCCAGATTCCTGGCTCCCTGTGGGGAGGCAAGTCAGGAGAGAGGTGTGTGGTCACGTGACCTTGAACTGGGCGCTTGGAGGAGGGCCGTGAGCACAGAGGGAGAGCTGGCTGGTTTCTGTCCTGCCCGCCGGAAAGGACAGAGCGTGTTTTCCCGGCACTTGGGAGTGCGGTACTGGGAGTCAGTCAGTTGGAGAGGTTCTTGGGGTCACAGAAGGGTTCCCTGAGGGGGCGGGCGATTCCAAGGACACCTCCTGGTGTGCCTGCAGGGGCCAAGCCCTTTGCCTGCGAGTACTGCCACTTCAGCACGCGCCACAAGAAGAACCTGCGGCTGCACGTGCGGTGCCGGCATGCCAGCAGCTTCGAGGAATGGGGGCGGCGCCACCCCGAGGAGCCCCCCTCCCGCCGCCGCCCCTTCTTCTCTCTGCAGCAGATTGAGGAGCTGAAGCAGCAGCATAGCACGGCCCCTGGGCCCCCCCCCAGCTCCCCAGGACCTCCTGAGGTAAGCGCAGGCAGTGGGTAGAAAGGGTGGGGGACATGGGCTGCAAGGCCATGTGACGCCGCCTCCCCCAGCCCCAGGATCCTCATCTGCACGTCAGGTACAACGAAATGAGCCCTGCCTCCCTGGACGGGGATGAAGGGTGGCCGAGGGCACAGAGATGCCATCCCTAAGCTCCGAGAAGGGGTGGGCTTTCCAGTGCTAGTAATAGAGAATGGAAGTATCAGTAGCCAGGTCGTGGTAATAGTTTATTATTCTCACACAAAAGGAGTCCAAAGGGGAGCAGCCCAGGGCTGATGTGGCAGCTCCCTGGTCACTCATCAAGGACCAAGCTCTCTCAATATATCTTCCTACTCATATGATTCCCATTTTTGTGGTTGCCTCATGGTCCAGTATAGCTGCAGGAGCTCCAGCCTTCCTCACCATCCCAGACAAGAAGCAGGAGGAAGGGATGGGGGAAGAGGAAAAAGGATACCTGCCATCTATCCATCTTATCTTCCTCATGAACTTTACCAGAAGCTCCTGTTTAGCCACATGGCCACACTTTATCCAGCTGCAAAAGAGTCTGAGAAATACAGTCTCGTGGTTGAGTATGTTGCCTGCCCCCTCCTAGCCCCTAAAGATGGACCACCACGATGTGCTGGCACAGCATAGAGGGGCTCTGGAGTCAGCCAGCCTTGTCTTCAAGCCCCTGTTCTCCTCCTTACTAGCCAGGGCATCCTTAACCTTAGTCAGCTCATTGTAGCATGGAGCTGGTAAATATCTTGAAGAGAGTAATGATCAAACAAGCCAATAGATGTGAAGTGTCTGACACATGGGAGGTGCTTGGTGAACACACTTGAATCTGAGCTGCCCTCTTGTCACCCTTGGCCATATTCCCACCTGGCAGATCCCCCCCGAGGCTGCACCTTTCCAGTCCCCTGAGAACCCCCCTCTGCTCTGTTCTGACACCCTGGGCAGTGCCACCATCATCTATCAGCCAGGTGAGTTCTGTGGGAGCGTGGGAGCAGGGACAGGGCTTATGCTGGTGGGGGCCAGAAGCTGGTGGGGAGGGGGCTTGGGTGCCAGCTTTCCAGCCCTTTCTAAGGCTCAGGTTCCCCCCGACCCAGGGACTGCGGAGTCGACAGCCATGGCCACGCAGACAGCCTTGGACCTCCTGCTGAACATGAGCACTCAGAGGGAGCTGGGTGGCACAGCCCTGCAGGTGAGCTCCTTCCCGGCCTGGCTTCACCCTGGGTATCAGCTCTGTGCTGGGCACTGGGAGCGGAGGCAAATGGTGAAGCAGACATGCCCTGCCCTCAGGGAGCTCGCAGGGAGTGGGAGACAGATCCACTGGACCCTCGTGGGTGGATGCAGGGGAGGGGGGCTGCTGTGCCAGGGAGGCCCCAGGAGACCAGGGAGGGCAGACCATCTCCCACTCCACACTCTGGAGTCACCAATGACATCCAGCGCACCGAGCAGTAAGCACCATTCTGTGCTCGGGGCTCTGAACTGGCTTCCCAGCTCGCCCAGTGCCCTCACTCCGTGCCACCTCCCACAGGCCAAAGGCTCCCACAGCTTTCTCCAGCTCTGACCTCTCACGGGGTTCACACACCTTAAACCCAGCACGTCCTCCCCCAAGTTCATCATCTTTACTTCTCCTTGCTGCGCCCAGCCGCCTCCCGGCACCTCTCCATGCTTTTCGCAGGAGGGGAAGGTCTGTCAGCATCTCCTGTCTCTTAGCCTCTTGGAAGGATGGAGACTGTGTGTTTGAGATGATAAATTCCAAGAAACTTGGAACAGTAACATGCTGCCAGGGGCACAGAGCTCCGTGGAGGAGGGAGCCTGTTTTGAACCTGGAAATCTTCATAGGGTTTAGTTTGTAGCATTTGGGGGTAGGGAGAAGTTTTAGATTTTTAAATAGTTCAATGTATCAAGCTTTTATAGTTTTTTCTTGTGGTATCATCCTTAGAAAAGCCTCTTCACCTCAAGATCATATAAACATTTCATTGGTATTTTCTTCTTAGAGTCTCATTTTTTACACTTAAATCTTTACTCCACCTGGAATTTATTTTTGGTGTATGCACAAAGGTAGGGGACTAACTTTATTTTTTTTCCCAGAAGTTGTCCAGTGCAGTAGATCGAATCCTCTAATTTCCCCAGTCGTTTGAAACATCCCCTTATCATGCAGTAGATTTCCCTGTGTTTCTAGACAAGGTCTTTTCTTTTGATCTGTTTGCCATTCTCATGCCAGTATCATGCATTTTGCATTGTTTGTTTTTCTGATTACAAAAACATATGCTTGTGAAACCCAAAATGAGCGTAAAGAAATGTTCTCTTCAGAGGGTGAAAATCTTTAAGTTTCCTCCCCTCCCCTTCATTTCCACTGTTAACAGGTTAATAAGCATTTCTGCAGAGTTGTGTCCAGGTGCTTGGTAACACAGAGGCCTTTCGATCTTTAAAAAGTGGGGTCATGGCATCTGCACTTATGGACAGCCTAGCTCTTCTTCCCTCTGCAGCCTGGCTGCACACACGTGTCCACTCCTTCCTGACGTCTCCACCTCATTCCGTCATAGGGGTGTTCTGAAGCTTATCGCGTCAGTCCTTTATGCATGCGTGGTTTCCAGTGTTTGATGAACTCAAGGCAGTGCTTCTGTGAACATGTATTTTCAGGTGTTCATAAACATGTATTTTAGTTGGGGGGTTAAAAGAAGCCTCCTAGAAACAGAATCAGTGGGTCCCACCCCAAGCGTGACTCCTTCTAAAATGGTATGTTGGGACTTCCCTGGTGGTCTGGTGGCTTAGACTCCTCACTTCCAGTGCGCAGGGCCAGGTTTGATCCCTGGTCAGGGAACTGGATCCCACATGCTGCAAGTAAGACCTGGTGCAGCCAAATAAATAAAAATTAAAAAAAAGAAAACATATGTCATGACATGACTGCCACTAGAGTGTGCTTCCCCACCGCCTCACCGGTGCATCAGTCTATCAGTCTCTTCTGCGTCACAGACATGGATGTCAGGGTCTTAACTGATAACTTTGTGATCACAAGAGAGATTGAGTTTCTGTATGTTCATAGACCACTTTATTCTCTCACTTGCTTGTAAATTATTAGTCGTCTTATCACTTTGAAAGGGCTCTTTGTATGTGTGGGAACTCCACCTCTTACTTCTAATATGCATTGTTAAATACACCACTCCCACCCCCAGGTGTCTTTGTTTTCTGGTCTCATTTTCTGATTTGAGTTGCTGTTAAGTTTTAACATCTTTTGTCATGATTAGGAAAGTCTTCTCACCCCAAGGATTAGAGAAATACCCATATTTTCTTCTAATCGATCTTGAGTTTTATTTCTTACGTTTCAATCTTTAATCCATTTGGAGCAGACTTTGGAGTAAGATGTGAGCTCGAGCTCTGATGTTTGCTTTTTCTTACTGGTTTGTCACTTGTTCTTCTACCTCAGGGTTTGTTAACCATGGCACTTTGGGCTAGATAATTCCATGTCGAGGGGGCTGTCCTGCTCATCATGGGATGTTTGGCAGCATCTTTGGCTTCTACCAGCCAGGGGCCAGGATCCACCCCCCCAATTGTGACAACCAAAACTGTCTCCAAACATTACCCAGTGCCCCTAGGGGGCAGTAGTGCTGTATCCCGTCCTTGTTAAGTCTCTCTCCAGTTGCCAGGAACACACAACTGGGCTTGTGTCCGTGAGTGGCGGCAGCACTGTGTCCGGCTGGAGCGGGGGCAAGCTTTGAGGCCCGGAGATAGAAAAGGGCCTCGAACGCCAGTTCCTGCCACCAACCCCACCTGTCATGCTGTTGCAGGTGGCCGTGGTGAAGTCAGAGGACATGGAAGCAGGGTTAGCGTCCTCTGGGGGACAGCCCTCCCCAGCAGGTGCCACTCCCCAGGTGGTCACCCTCCACATGGCAGACCCAGGAGGCGGCATGGCCGCCGAGAGCCAGCTTGGCCCCCCTGACCTGCAGCAGATCACCCTGGCGCCTGGGCCGTTTGGCGGGGCTGGCTACAGTGTCATTACGGCCCCCACCGTGGAGGAGGGCACGTCGACTCCCGGCACGCCTTACAGGTGAGCCCTGCGGCCGTTTATAGGTGTGCTGAGGGGAGTGAGGGGAGCACCCCACCCACCCACGCCTAGTTCACAGGAGGTAAAGCTAATACAGTAAAACGATTGGGCTGTAGGGGTATGGTGTCCCTCTTGGGTTAAGGGCTACTTAAGGAGATCAGTCCTAGGTGTTCATTGGAAGGACTGATGTTGAAGCTGAAACTCCAGTACTTGGGCCACCTCATGTGAGGAGTTGACTCATTGGAAAAGACCCTGATGCTGGGAAAGATAGGGGGCAGGAGGAGAAGGGGACGACAGAGGATGAGATGGCTGGATGGCATCACTGACTCGATGGATATGGGTTTGGGTAAACTTCAAGAGTTGGTGATGGACAGGGAGGCCTGGCGTGCTGCGATTCATTGGTCGCAAAGAGTTGGACACGACTGAGCGACTGAACTGACATTTGTGGACTCCCCTAACCACTCCTGTGAGATGCGTGTTTCCCTCACTTTACACGTGAGGAGGGAGTGCAGTAGCTCCCTGAAGGTCAGACGCGCTGTTGGGTCTGAGCCTGGCCTGTGGGCCATGTGCTCCTGGTTCTGGATGATGCCTGAGGTCTGGCCAGTTCTGACCTTCGTCACATGCTCAGGCTCCTCAGCGACATCAGAGGCCCCACCACTGCACTTGGGTTCTTCTAGGCTGAGCGAGTCTAGGGCTCAAATGTTCATTTTCCATGTTCACTGAACCCCTGGCCATCGGAGGAAGCCCTGAATTCCAGTACCAAAAGGTTCAGCCAGGATGGGAGTCAGGAGCCCTGCCTCCGCCACTCACTTTCTCCTCCTGCCTCACTTGGTCAGACTTGGGCTTGATCCCTGGAGCCCTTCATCTCATCACTCCATGCCCGTGAGGGGGTGGGGATGACCGCTGCTGAGCTGGATGGTACACTGGACACTTGGTCCCTGCTTGTGCAAGAGGCAGCGGAGGTCCAGCTGGTAAAGGGAGGAGCCCGGGGCCAGTCTGTGGTGGCTGTGGT
This sequence comes from Giraffa tippelskirchi, assembly GCF_054371585.1. Classification (NCBI taxonomy): domain Eukaryota; kingdom Metazoa; phylum Chordata; class Mammalia; order Artiodactyla; family Giraffidae; genus Giraffa; species Giraffa tippelskirchi. Next base: position 115,847,526 of record NC_137287.1, on the reverse strand, counting down.
CCACTGTGCAGTGGAGGGCTTTCCCAGGGAAGGGGCTCCCATGGCCCGCCAGCCTCCCAGGGAACTCTGCTCCCCACTCCTGGCCTCTGTGCCTACAGCGAGGAGCCCCCGGGGGAGGCAGCCCAGGCCGTGGTCGTGGGTGACACCCTGAAAGAAGCTGGCACTCACTTCATCATGGCAGCCGACGGGACCCAGCTGCACCACATCCAGGTGAGGCTGGAGGGGGCCCCTCCCCTCCCCCTCTTCCCACCGCCCCCACCTCCCTCCCTGCCTCCAGTCCCTCCCCCCACCCCGGCCCCGCCCCTTCCCCTCACGCCCCGCCCCTCTCCACAGCTGACTGCAGATGGCTCCATCTCCTTCCCAAGTCCGGACGCCTTGGCCTCTGGCGCCAAGTGGCCCCTCCTGCAGTATGGGGGGCTGCCCAGAGATGGCCCTGAGCCCCCGGCTCCAGCCAGGACCCACCGGCCAAGGGACCCTCAGGGCTCCGCCTCCCCACCTCCTGCAGCCAGCAAACCCCTGGGCCTGGTAGTGCCCCCCTCGCCGCCATCTGCAGCTACTGCCTCATCAAAGAAGTTTTCCTGCAAGATCTGTGCCGAGGCCTTCACCGGCCGAGCAGAGATGGAGAGTCACAAACGGGCCCACGCCGGGCCGGGAGCCTTCAAGTGCCCTGACTGCCCCTTCAGTGCTCGCCAGTGGCCCGAGGTCCGGGTAGGTCCCTGTTCCTTTGCTGGCCCCCGTCTGTGTAACAAAGCTTGACTGAGCACCCTCCAGGCCGGATCTTCTGCTCCCCACTGGGCTCAGAGGTGACTCAGCACGGCCCCAGTTCAGTCTAGTGGGGAGACACACCAGGCGGGGACTAACACCTGTCAGTGTCCCCAGGGTGAACTCAGCGCGCCCACACGAGGAATGAGTCACGTGGACTTGGGGTGCTGGGAGGACTTCCTGGAGGTGATGGCTGAGCTGGGTCGGCAGGAGCAGAGGGGTGGTAATGTGAGGCAGCTGGGGAGACAAGCATTATCCAGAAGACTGAGCACACAATCCCAGGGAGGTTCCTGGGACTCCATCCCCTGAGAAGGACCAGTTCTCAGATCTGACTGCGTGCTGACTCCTCACACAGCTCAGTGAGGGGAGGGGGCCCCAGAACCCAGAGTGTCGGGGCTGGGGACGACCTTCAGAGGCCCCTGTTTGAGCCTGTATGTTTCACAGGGGTGACCTGAGGGTGAGCAGGGACTAGGCTCTCTGAGCGACCTTATGATGGAGCCAGCTGGGTCTCCCCCAGTGCCCACAGAGCGGCACCAGACCGTGGTTACAGGTCTGGTATGTGGGGAGCCATCTGTCCTGAGCAGCGCTGCCCCCGCCCCATCCGCAGGCCCACATGGCACAGCACTCGAGTCTGCGGCCCCACCAGTGTAGCCAGTGCAGCTTCGCCTCCAAGAACAAGAAGGACCTGCGGCGGCACATGCTGACCCACACCAACGAGAAGCCCTTCGAGTGCCAGCTCTGCGGCCAGCGGTGAGGCTGGGCGAAGCCCACCGGGGCTGCTGGGCCTGCGGGGAGTGGGGGTGGGGGGCACCACCCCTGAGCCAGCATCCTCCCGCCTCAGCTTCAACCGCAACGGGCACCTCAAGTTCCACATCCAGCGGCTACACAGCCCTGATGGGAGGAAGACAGCAGCCCCCACTGCACGGGCCCCAGCCCGGCCCCCGACCCAGACCATCATCCTCAACAGCGATGATGAGACGCTGGCCACACTTCAGAGTGAGTGGAGCCTGGGGCCCCACGGTGGACCCGGGACTGGAGCCACTGTCCCAGAGCGCACCCTCGGGATGGGGTGGAGCCAGGCCATTTCAGGTTTCCCTGGAACCCCTGAGCGAGTGTCCCCGCCTTCTCTCTGCCCAGCTGCCTTCCAGTCCAGTCACGGGGTCCTGGGTCCGGAGCGGCTCCAACAGGCACTGGGCCAGGAACACATCTTTGTGGCCCAAGAACAGACAGTGAGCAATCAGGTGAGAACATGGGTTTGGGGGCCCCACTGGCAGGTTGGGAACAGGGGTGAAGGCACCCAGAAATCTGAAGCTAGAGCTGGCTTGGCCACGACAGGAGGAAGCCGCCTACATCCAAGAGATCACCACAGCGGACGGCCAGATGGTCCAGCACCTGGTGACATCTGATAACCAGGTGAGCTGCTGCTGCTGACTACCTGGGCCAGGGGTGCCCATCCTCTCTCCACCCTCCTCACCCCCAAGCCGTTCTCCCAGGAGGAGGGGGAACAGTACTTTGCAAACGATTCCTCTGGGGGTCCATCCTTGCAGTTGCCATTGCTGATGGGGGGGGGGGTCCCTGGCCACTCTGCTCTGCCTTCCTCGTGGAACTCCTGGGGGGCAGGCCGCCAGCACCTGCCTCTTTTCCCTTCTCAGGTACAGTACATCATTTCCCCGGACGGAGTACAGCAGCTCCTTCCCCAGGAATACGTAGTGGTGCCCGAGGGCCATCACATCCAGGTAGGCCAGGCCTGGGACAAGGCCGGGGGAGCGGGGTGGAGAGGAGCCGACACCTCCTTCCATGGTCAGTGTGCGGGCTTCCTCTCTCCAGGTACAGGAGGGCCAGATCACACACATCCAGTATGAGCAAGGGGCCCCATTCCTTCAGGAGTCCCAGGTAGAGCCCCTGGGAATCCAGCGGGGCAGAGGCCCGGGCGGGGGCCTGTAAGGCCGTGTCTCATCGGCTTCTCTTCTCCAGATCCAGTATGTGCCTGTGTCACCAGGCCAGCAGCTGGTCACCCAGGCCCAGCTTGAGGCTGCGGCACACTCAGCTGTCACAGGTATGGGAATAGACCCTATGGGCCTTGGGGGCCTGGGAGCCAGGCCTCGCTCCTGGGCCTCAGGTCACCGTCCTTTCCCCTCCCTGGCAGCTGTGGCTGATGCTGCCATGGCCCAAGCCCAGGGCCTCTTTGGCACGGCGGAGGCGGTGCCCGAACACATCCAACAGCTGCAGCACCAGGGCATCGAATACGACGTCATCACCCTGAGCGATGACTGAGCCCCAGGAGCCCAGCGCAGACCATGGATGTTGATGGGGCCCGCCCTGCTGGGGATGGGGGCCCACGGGGACTCCCTCCCTGCTCCACCTAGGATCTCCAGATACTGAGCAGCCAGCATCCCGTCACTCCTGGGGAGCCAAACCTGTGCTGCTGGGGTTGGGGGACTGCCATGGGCACCAGCCGGGCATGCTGGGGGCCCCAGCCTGCAGGCAGGCTTCGGGAGAGATTTATTTTTGTTGGTATGCACCTACTGGTCTCTCAGGCTCAATAAAGGGACCCGAGTCCAGCCTTGGCCCGCTCCCTTTGTCCATGTGCTGCTACAGCTGGAACCAGGCAAGGCCTTAGGAAGCAGGAAGAGGAGCCTGTTAGAGCCCACGAGGGTGGGACTGAGGTGGGAGCTGCCCAGCCCGAGGTGCACCCTGCCCGGCCTCTGTAAGTACAGTGGCCCAGGAGGGCAGACCCGTGGGGCAGCGGCCTGGTACCCGGAGAGATGGCTAGGCTGGGGAAAGCTGACAGCACCTTTGGATGCTGCTTCTTCCCCGTGCCTCAAGGTCCTCAGCGCACAGCCAGGTACCTGCACTGAGGCCAACAGAGACCAGGTGCCTCTGAGCTGCACCTCCTCCTGGCCCTTGAATGTGAAACACACCCAGCTGCCCACTCACTGGTGGCTCCAGGCATCTAGGTTTCTACCTGCCCTCCGCTCCCCAGAGGTGTTGGTGAAGCTGCTACTGGCTCTGGGAGCTCGGGGCTTGCTTGCAGATCGTTGACACTGGCCTCTGGACTCTTCAGGCTTCTTGGGCACAAGCAGAGACCACCAGGGACCACTGGTGGGGACATCAGAATGAGAAGTTAGATACTGGAGCCCAGGGTTGGGTGTGAAGGCCCAGAGGTCATGAGAAGGTGCGCCCGGATGTGCAGTGGAGGGCTGTGGTCCTGAAAGGCTCCAGCTTCCTCAGCCTGCTCTGCCCTCAAAACCCTCACACATTCTTGGGGGGGTTTCTGTATTTCCTTTTACAAATGAAACAAGGTAGCAATAGGATGGGGTGAGAGGGAGGGGGGGGAGGGAAAGATGGGGCCTATTTACAGGGGGCCTGGAGTTGAGTGTGAGGCGGGGAGTTGGGGGGACGTGGGCAGGGAGGGGGCACCCCGGCAGAGCCACGTCTTCCTATGTCATCGGCAGCCAGGGTCCTGCTGCCGCCTCAGGAGGAGGGTCCTGGGGTCCACTCTGCCCCCAGAGCCCCAGCAGTCCACAGCAGCACCCAGGGGCTCCTCCTCCCGGCAGGGTGTGTTAAGTGGAGTGCGGCTCTCGGCTCGGGCCCTGCTCCCGGCCTGAGTCCCTGTCCTTGGCCTCCGAGGACGCGGAGCCGCTGGAGCCGTGGCTGCGGCCCGACTGCCGGCAGGCGGCGCTCAGCTCCTGCAGCCGCTCAGGCGTCGGCCCCCACTTGGCGAAGCCGGGCTCGTTCTGCAGGAAGAGCACGGCCGTGTTGTGGACAGCCTTGTAGTGCATTTCCTCCCTGCGGGCAAAGGCAGTGGCTCAAAGCAGGGCCTGGCCGGGTGAGCCTAGCCCGGCCCTCCCGCCCCGCCCACCCAGCACCCACTTCTTGCAGACGTGCTGGGAGCCGCTGCGGTACTCGTGCTCGAAGGCAGGCAGAACCAGCTGGTGACGCTTGAAGCGGCTCTGCTCCATGCGGGTGAGCGCTGGGGTTGGGGGTTCTCGCCACTCGGGGATGAACACGATGAAGGACAGGGGCTCTGGCGAGCTCTCAAGCAGTTTCTGTGGGAGGGTATCAGGGGCTTGCACTCCAGGCTACTGGCCCTCGGGCTTGCTGGCCAACCCCCCACACCCAGTCACACACTCACCTCGAAGTGAGAGACCATGGCGTCCATGAGCTCCTCGCAGAAGGGAGGGTTGGCCTCGAAGGAACCGCTCAGCGGGGAGAAGTCCAGGCAGGGCCTGGGGGCAGAGGTGAGCGTGTAGGTCCCACCAGGACCCAGCCCCTCCACCAAGAACAGGTGCCACCCCCACCACAGGCAGCCCTTTGGAGAGAGGGCTATGGTCAGGCCAAGGGCCAAGGGTCACCCTTGGTTTGTCCTGGGACAAGAGGTGGCCAGCTCTGTTGAACAGATGAGGACAAAGAGGCTCAGGCTTGGGGGCCCAAGTCCACGGAGCTGGTCAGGGGAGGAGGTGGAGCCCAAACCCAGTGGAGACAAAGCTGCCGGGCTCGCCCTCCCACTGGCCTGTCCGCCTCCCCCTGGCCTGGCCACCTCCGTGCCTGCCCGGCCACCGCACCGCCCATCCGCTCACTGCGGGACCAGGTGCTCCGCCTCCCGACCCGGGGTAGTTTACTGAGTGCCGCCGGCTGGGTCGGGGCTGGCATAGGTTCCCCGACCTTCAGCAGCTTGTCCACGGCCACAGGGCTGGTGGGAGGGAGGCAGGGACTCCACCCGAAACCGCCCAGGCCCCAAGCCCCCCAGCATCGGGAAGCAGCTAACCCAGGCGGGCTCTGCTCCGGAGGATGCTGCCTAGGCAGGAAGCCCAGCAGCGTGGGGCGCTCACCCGCGGGAGCCGAAGTAGCCGTCTGTGTCGGGGAAGGCGGAGCAGTACTGGCGGAAGTAGCAGTTGAGGGGCGAGGCGAAGCACTCGAAACTGACGCTGAAGAGCCGGTGCAGGGCCTCGAAGACGTGCACGGGCAGCGAGCCCTGCAGGCCCGTGCCCTCGTAGAGGCCCACGCCGAACATCATCTGTGGAGCGGCCCACTCAGCCTCGGGCCGCCTCCCCGCCCTCCAGGTCAGCCCGCCCCCAGCCGCCCCAGCCAGTACCTGGTACCGGCGGAGCAGACACCAGACTCGGGGCAGGAATCTCTCAAAGGCGGAGTCGTCGATGCAGCTGTAGCGGTAAAGGAGCCACTGTGGGGCAGAAAGCAGTGGGCTTCAACCGCAGCCCGCCCCGCCACCGCCCCCACAGCAGACTCCAGCTGAGAGGCGGCCCCTACGCTCCAGCACTACGCCGCCTGCCCACCGCGGCTCTTACCAGCTTGCTGAAGTAGTTGCGGCTGACCTTGACCATCTCGCCCTTGTACCGGATGCAGACCACGCTGTTCTCCACGTGCATCTCCACGCTGGGCATGGGGGGCGCGGGCACGGCCAACCGCACCGGGTAGCAGTACACCAGGCGGGGCTCCACTTCGGGCGCCTCCACCTCCTCTGCGGGCAGGAGCGCGGGGAGGGCCTGTCACCCTCTGACAGCCCCGGGGCCACCCAGGGCCAGGCCTTCCCACGTGCGTCCCAGTGACCAGGGGAGGTAAGTCCCATCCCAGGGAGGAGTGAACTGCAGCTCAGGGAAGTGATGTGAAGAGAAAGTCGCTCAGTCATGTCTGACTCTTTGCAACTCGATGGACTATACAGTCCATGGAATTCTCCAGGCCACAATACTGGAGTGGGTAGCCCTTCCCTTCTTCAGGGGATCTTCCCAACCTGGGAAGAACCCAGGTCTCCCACAGTGCAGCGGATTCTTAACCAGCTGAGCTACCAGGGAAGCCCAACTGCAGCTCAGATGGTTCGGTAACTAAGTAAACAGCTAGGCCACGGGCAGAAGCAAGAAGCGGGAGTCCTTATCAACACGCTCTGAACCGACTCAGGCCACTGTGCCTTGGGGCCTGGTAGGCAAGCTGTGGGTTTGCTGCCATGGAGAAGTATGAGAACTACACTGCCTGCCTCGTAACAGTCATGATACTGTGCATAGGGATCTTCTGGGGCCCAGCACTTGGAGGTCCCCGAATCCTCACACACTCATGTAGCTAGGTGTTGCCCCTCAGTGAGGCTTGCAGAGGATGGATATAAAAACGGGCCCACCTAACTACCTTCCGTCTCTCTCGTACCTCCAGCCCTCCTTTTCTCATCAATTCTGTTTCCTAGAGGGCGCAGAAACCCCAGAGCCAAAGGTCACAGCAGGTCCCGCCCCAGGCACTGCTGGGAAAAACGGGCCTCCCCGAACCAGTCCATGGCCTTGAAAGTCAGCCTTACTTGTCCCTTCTGTACCACCTGGTGCCCTACCTGGGATGTTGTTTTCCTTGAGGATGGCAATGTGCTTCTCTCGGATCCGTTTGACATACTCCAGGGAGATGTGGTAGATCTTGCTGCAGATGCCTTCCACGGAGTCCTTGGCTGCGGCCGAGACGTGGGGGCCACACTGCCTCCGCAGGTGTTCTAGGCGGTCCTGGGGGAGAGAGACTCCTGGTCAGGCTCTGGAGGCTGGTGCGGGAGGGCTGTCAGATCCCAGCTGTCTTCGTGCTGAAACAGGCTCTGCTACTTACTAGCTGTGTCACTTGGACAAATCCCTTGGTATCGCTGAATCTTATTCCTCGACAGTTAAGGGAACACAAAATACTTACCTAAAAAGGCAGTTTGAATATTAAATGCAGTCATTCCCATTAAGGATCTGCCAAGCCCTTGGCATACAGTTAACATATCTAATAAAAGCCAGCAGTTACTGCTGGCGTTACACTGGGGCAAATCTCTTGATACTTGCTGGGGAAACAGACAAACCAGGCATAACCCCTGTTTACAAGGCATCTGCAGTCTATGGGGAGAAAGGCTGTTGTAAAACAGGGGCTCTTTGGGCACTGCAGATTTGGATTTGAGCCTTCAGCAATTTGTAAGGTTAACTGTAGGCCTTTGTAATTATGCTGAATTGCACATGTCAAAGTGATGGGTGAAAATGAGTCACTCTTGCTAGTGAGGTCACCTACCTTTATCACTCTCTACGTGTCAAGTACACAGTTACTATCGTGAAGTGCGAAACCTTGTCTCTTGTGAAAAATGGTCCTGAAAAGAAAGCCCATTGCTAGTGCTGGTGGAGAGCTGAAGAGTGATGGGTTTGGGCCAGAAAATAGAATTGTTTTGGACTCGTTAAAGTGGGCGGTTCAATCTGGTGGTAGCTCTGAACAGCAGAAGGGCCACACACACCAAGCAAAGGCAGTCTGTCCATCTGTTTTCCAAAAATCTAAAGGGAGGTGTTGAACATTCATTAAGTTGAAAAGGCAGCTACTTATGGTATGTGGCCAAGCACAAGATTCCAGTAAAACTGTAACGGAAATGTTCTTTGGGAGAAAGCCAGGAGCTGAGAGGAACAGCTCCACAGATGTGAGTTGGGGGACTGATGAGTGTCAAAGGTTGGCCGAATGCACAGGAGGCGGCCGCCGTGGGGGCCCGCCCAGCCTCGGCAGGCAGAGTGGGCTTCTCGGAGGCAGTGGCCTTCCGCCCAGGGCCACTCACCATGTAGTCCTCCTTGGAGGCAGAGTGGTCCTTCCGCAGCCAGCTGAAGGTGTCCTCCACATTCCACTTGACGACCTTCCTGCTATCAGGAGACGCGCTCCTGCCAGTTGAGGGTGCATAAAGGGGCCGGCTGTTAAGCACCCGCTGCCCCCTCCTTCCTTCTCCCATTCCACTGCCACTGGCATTTGGGCCCCAACACCCAGGCTTGACAGCGCAAGCCTTGCTGTCTGAGGGAGCAGGCCCCACTCCGACCACCAAGCGTCATGACTGGGCGCCGGGGGCAGGCCAGAAGGCCCAGGCCCTCCCCTCGCGTGGGCCGGAGCCCTGTCATGCTGGGTCGGGAGACAAGAGCCACACCTGGACTCGATGAGCCGCCTGGCCGCCTCTGCGTACTTGAAGAGCAGACGCTTGGCCTCCTCCCGGAACTTGATTCGAGATAACCTGGGTCAGAGAGCAGGGAGAGCAAGCCTGCCTACCCTGGCCTGGCCACACACACCAAGAGGCTGAGGTCGGTTGGCCTGGCTGGGGGGCGTACCTGATGGGAATGTCGTTCATGATTTCACGAAACATGGAAGGTGACACCACCGGTTCACAGTTGCTTGGCAACAGGGGGTCGGAGCCTTTGTCCACGACCTTGCGCTCCAGCATCCAGCGGTTGAAGGATTCCCGGGGGGGCTCAATGCCTGTGGGACAGGAGAGCAGATCCAAGTCCGGATTCAGTCAGCAGGCTCCAAGGGGCGGCACCAGAGGTGCCACAATAAACAAGGGACATCCCCTGCTATGTCAGGAGCTTAGTCCCAGGCAACATCTCCCAAAGTGTATTCTGAGAACTGCTAGTTCCATAAAGGGCACAGAGGGGTAACAATGAGGGGACGGATGGAGTCTACATTTTAGCGAAGTTTAAGCAGGCTTATTTATTAATAAAAGCTACAGTTTACTAAGCACTTACTCCCTGGAGTAATTGTGTGAGGGGTAGGTGCTTGGCTTTTTATGCCTTTTAACAGACACACAAAAAGGCTGCAAACAGTGCCTGGCAGATAGCAGACACTGCCAAGTGTTAATGACTGTTTTTTGTTGTTCCGGTGTTACTGATGCTAGGTAGCTGCCCTCATGTAGGAACTGTTACTACTGCTATCTTTCAGATGAGAAAATTTGAGTGCAGAGAGGTTGGTCAATGAGCCCAGAGTCACAGAGCAGCAGTTACTGGCCGGAGCACACGCTTAGCCCCTGGGCTCCGTGGTGCCATGCCCCAGCTCCTGCTAATGTTGGGTGCACACAAGGCAGGCAGGACTGGGAGGCAGTACCCTCTCGCTGCTGGCACAGCTCCCGGTAGTGCTGTCGGAGCTTCAGGATGAGCTGGGAGCGGAGCAGCTCCACCTCGGGGTGCGGAGGCAGCACCTCCGAAGGCCCGCGGTGCTTGATGACCGCGTTGGTCTGAATGTCCAGATCCCAGTACACCCTGGGGGCACAGACAGAGCAGTAAGAAGACGGACACCTGCCCGCCACCCCCCACCGACACACACACACACAGTCCTGGGCAGGCAGTCCGTCCAGGATGGACAGCAGCAGGGGCTCACTCTGTGGGTCGGAGGAGCGCTGCTTGCTGTTTATCTTCAGGGGACGTGCCCCAGATCTTCAGTGTTGGGGTTCCTGGGATGCTGGGGGAGCTGGGGACTGACGGGCCCGTGGGCGTCATGGGGATTTCAATCTGGAGCAAGAATCAAAGGTCTGAGGTCAGGGGAGCTGGCCGGGCTCCACTGCTGCGAGCCCCACCTCCTGACCCGACTGCCGGCTGCCCACCCTGGTCCACCCACACTCACCTTGGGCTTCTTCACGCCATTGCCGCTGGGCTGCTCTTCTGAGAGCTGCCGCTTTCGGGGCTTGTTCTCAGCCAAGGGGGTTTCCACCAAGCTTGAGTCTTGAGGCAGGGGGGTCGCATTCAGCCCTAAAGGGTCCGACTGGTGGAGGGAGAGCAGCAGAGTTGCAACCAGGGCCAGTGACTTTGGAGCCCCAGTACTGCAAGTCTAACCCCCTCCCATCCCTACTCCTTGGAGAAGAACAGAGGGGCTGGGGTGCAGGACGAACACTGGGCTCCACTCCTACAACAGTGCACCCCAGGCCAGGGCCTTCCCCTCCAAGGTGGGCCCTGCTGAGCCCTACCTCACCTCTGAAAGCATGATTTAATGAGTGAATGCATGTGACCAGTTTAAAATGACACCTGGCATAAGAACCAGAATGGGGGGATTCCCTGACGATCCAGTGGCTAGAACTCTGTGCTTTCACTGCCAAGGGCAAGGGTTTGATCTTCAGTCGGGGAACTAAAGATCCCGCAAGCTGAACAGCATGGCCAGAAAGAAAGAACCAGAATAGTGCTGCTCACCGCTTCCCACTTTCACTCAGCTAACCTCACCTTACACGCTGGTTCTCGAGGGAGCTGTCCCTGTCCCCTCCCCTTCCCCAGACCCGCTCGGCATCCCTGCTGGGTTCTGACCCTATTCTTCATGCAGGTGCTACACTGTAATCCTGGGCGCCCCCAGCAGGCAAGGGCAGGACCAGGTCTACCTTGCTCATGACCACATCCCAGGCACAGTGCCCAACGTGCAACACAGGTTCAACAACACCCACTCACAGAATCATCTTCCTGTGTCCGACAGTCTCTGCTACTGGAGGACAGCTTCCAGGTGGGCAGGACTGTGTCTGTTTTGCTGGGCACTGTGTCCCCTGGCCCTGACACAGCACTAGGTGAGTTAACAGCTGCTCAGGGTACATTTGGGGAAGGCCCAGATGCCAAAAGCTGCTGAGACACCCCCCCTGCCCCGCCCTGAGGCTGGCACTCACAATCACGTCATGCTGGCCGAGCACAGGCATCTCCCACAGGGACTGGTTGGTGAATCGGTTGAAGTAGTAGGGGCGGTTCTCCCTTCGGCTCCAGCACTTCTCCCAGCCTGCGTGCACCAGCTCCTCTGCAAACAAGCACGGAATCTAGCCAGGGTCACGGCTGTTCCTGGGCACCCTGCCGACCCCACTGCCCCGCCACAGCCCCTTGCCGGTACCTGGGAGGTCCTGCACCAGGCGGATGGGCTTTGGAGAACAGGGCTGGCTCTGACTGGAGGTGCCGGGGGAGTGACTCAACAAGGATGCTTCCTCCCGGGGGCTGCCGTGATTCTCATTGGCCATCTCAGCACCCACACCGGACCTGCCACACAGAGGACTGAAAGGTGTCAGGGCCAGCAGGGTATGGAGGTCAATTCCCCCCCGCCCCGCAACTGCGCCCAAATTACAATCCACCAAGGGCCCCAGTGACCACCTACATGTGTGAAGCCGATCCAGTCCCACACTGGAGGGCCAGCCTGCTGCCACAGGAGCCCTCAGGTCTAAGTTGCTGTTTCCTCAACTGTCAAATGGGGGTGCTCCTGTTGCTCTTTTGGCCTGGAATACTCTTTCCCCAAGTCTCTGCCTGGCTTACCACTAGGTCCTCCATACTCCAGGAACCCTTCCTTCCCTCCCTTCCCCAGGCTAGGCGGTCAGAGTCCCTCCGTCAGATTGTAGCACTCAAATCCTCTGGTCCATCAACTCAGTTCGCCCCCCCCCCCCCCGCCCATTAGACTGTCAGAACTCCCAGGCCTCAGAAGTGGGTCCAGTTTGGCTCTCTCTGGCACTCAGCATGGCACCAGGGACCAGCAGGAGCTATATTCATTCTGGGAATGTTTACAAAGCACCAAGAGTGGCAGACAAGATGAAACAGGGTCTGCACTTGAGAAAGCTGTTCCCATAAGCAGCAGTAACTGCTCCTCTTCCCTTTTCCTATGCAGTAAAATCTAACTGGAACACAGCCCAGCCCAGGAAGGAGTATGGCCTCGAATTATGTGCCTCCTCCTAACTACAGAACAGGAAGGAATCTGTTGCTAAAAGAACCAGTAAGACTGAGAAGGAATACCAAGTTCAGTCCTTCATAATCCCCAGGTGAAAATTTACTTTAAACACCCCAGGAGGGTCAGCTCCTTCCGATTAGCATTCCCTATTACGCCACCTGCCACAAGCCTCAGTGGCCAAAGTGGCTCCCAGCCCGGCTGTCAGACTCCTAGGGGGGCAACTGAGATCAGGCTGATGCTCCTAAAGTTGTTTCAGTGTCATAATACCCAAAAGAAATCAAACGTTTACTCACAAAAAGACCACAAAGGCATAGTTAAACATTGGTTTTCTCTGCTGCTGAAATTTTATGAACTCATTGTGGTCGCATTGATTATTTCATGATGATCAGAAGCTCTGATGTTGTTGACAACAGCATAGCAATCATCGGGTGGTGGTTTTTATTGTACATTCAGTTACAGACATCGTTGTTAATTTGCAAAAGGCAAAGTGGTTACTTCGTCTGTATGGTTTGGCAGATAAAAATGCAGGGAGCGAGAACAAACAACAAAAGGGGGCCAGGATAACAAAAAGGCTTGGAACCACTGACCAAGGGAAGCTGCCTTGGTTCTCTGGGGAAAAGGATGCCCTGTGCCTTAGGGCTGACCCCCAGGTCTCAAGGCTGAACAAGGTCCCTCTTTCTCTCACCCTCTGAGGTCTGCAACGCTAGCATGAGAGGGTTTTCTTCTCCGGCCAGATGGACCCCCACGTCACTGGGTCCCACAGAGGCAGTGGTGGGGGGGTGGCTGCAGGAAAGCACAGCACAGGAGGATGGGCTGGTCAGCAGTGGAGTGGACGGGGGCCCAGGGGATTCTGTGCATCAGCAACTGCAGAGCAAAGAGAAGAAAAGAGTCGCAGACCTATGAAATGCTGTAGAACAGGGACAACGGCAAGAGAGGCAAGGAGAGAGCACGTTGGGAGCCCCCAGGACAGGGCAGGACACACTGTGGGAGACACGGGGATTCAGGGGATGAAAACAGCATTTCTCAAGCTTCCCAACAACCAACAGGTTCACCTTCACAGACTTGCAGCCCACACAGCCCCCAGGGCTGGGCTGAGGAGGGCCCTGAGCCTGCTTTAATGCTCTGCTCTGACGGTTGTCACATTTTTAATAAATATTTAACAAAGGGCCTGTGCTTTCATTTGGACACTTGACACCACAAATTGTAAGCTGGTCTGGCCAACCACTCAGACAAAAGTGAACAAACATACATATCACAGATTAGGGGTGGGCACAGCCCAAAGCCACCTACAGTGAGTGAAAAAACACATTTCTTTGAATCAGGTCTTTAATTCTAAAGACAATAAAACATGCAAATGCATTAAGCAACAGAGCGTGTTCACCTTTATTGAAATATTTTTCCCCAAGCAATACTGTGTGATATTGGTGCACCAGGTAGGTCAACCACGCAGAGAAGGAACAAGCAGTTTAGTGGCCTCAACGTTTAGTGAGGCCGAACCATGACACAGCAGCTTCCGAAACCAGCTGTGCATCAGAAACACCGGGGAACTTGTTTAAAAAACCCTCAGATTCCCGTCCCTCACTCCACATCGTAGAGAAACGGGGAGGGGAGGTACACAAGGATCTGTAGTTTTCACACGCACCCCCAAGAGTGGGGTTGGGAAACCGGGTAACTAATTTTCTCACTTTACACCACTTCAAATCTTCACCAATTTTGTTATGATTAAAAAGCTTTTTAATTTCCCAGATGATCTGGATACAGCAGGTCGGTGGCTAAAACACCAGTTCTGGGTTTGGACAGACTCCGGTTCCACACGCTTCTGCCATTTTCCGACTTCTAACAAGACTCATTCAGCCTCTACGGTCTCAATGCGTAGAGCCTAGCACATTGTACACTCTCAGTAGAAAATAACTGCTATTACTAAAAGAGAACGTTTTTATTTATCCTGTGGCTTCCCGACCCCCACGCATACCGCAGTTCAACAGTGCCCAGCAGCTTAAGAATAACTGTATCTGCGCAACCAAAGGAACCCACCAGAAGGAAAAAGACTCCGACTCCAGGATTGGAGGAGGATGGAGGCGGGATCATTCAGCAACGCACCAATCAGAATGCTCCGACCCAGTAGGGAGGAGTCGAACGGCTCCCGAAGTGCGCAGGCGCAGGGGGGGGCGCGCGACGGAGGGGGTGGGCCGACCTCCAGCGCGCGCACACCTTCCCCCTACCCTCCAGCGGGGGCGGGCTGTTTGGCGCGCGCGCGCCGGCCCATCTCCTGGGCTCCGCCCCCCGCCCCGCCGCGCGCTCCCGCCCCCGGGCTGAGGCGACTCAGAGTCGGAGCCCGACACAAAGGCGGTGGCGGCGGCAGCAGCGGAGGGGCCCTAGAGGCCGCTCCGCCCGCGCTCTCCGGACCCAACTCGCTCATCCAGGCCACCGGCTCGGCCGCCCACCCGTGGGCCTAAGATGGCGGCTGCGGCAGAGACGGGGCAAGCGGTAGCCCGGAGCGGAAAGCGCCGGAGGGGCCACCGCCGCCTGGCTTCGGAACCCCAGACTCTGGCACGGCTCGCGGCGGGACCATGGCTTCCTGGGGCTCTTACCTGCCGGCAGCGGACTCGAGGGGACGCGGTTACACGTTCTGCTCGACCGCCCGTTTTGCCGCCTCCGCCTCGCCCTCCCCAACGCCGCTGCCGCCATCTTGTGTCCCGAGCCGGGACTCCGCGCTGCGCATGCGCTGGTACCGCCTCTGAGGGACCTCGCCGCTGCCGCGCCGCCATCTTGAGTGTGGCAGGACCGGCCGGCTTCGTAGACCCCGCTTGCTTTGGGCCCCCTCCGTTTCCCCCTCGTCCTTCCCTGCTGTTCCAGATGGGTCTGAGGGGCGAGAGGCAGCTTTGCAGGCCCTGGGGTGCGGACTGAGGAACGAACCCACAAGCATGCTCCCTGCCTCAGTTTCCCCCGCAAGCACACCCGCCTGGAGTAAGGGTGGGGTCCCCTAGGATTTGGGTGGGCGGTGCGGCTGCAAGGTCGAACTGAGTATGCGCACCAGGGGGCTCGGGGCGGGTTTGAAACCTGCGGGGACTCCGCTCAGAGGCCCACCCGGGGGCGGAGTCCTGGTGACGTAAGTTCTGGACGCACAGAGGACCTGGGTCCTAGCTCCGGGGCGGCTCTGCCACTTTTAGGCAGTCGCTTGTCCTCTCCGGACCTGAGTCCAGGATGTTTTCCAACCACTTCTGGTATGCAGGCTGCATGCATACTGAACTTTCTCCCCTAATGAGGCTGCACAAGTTCTAAAAACTTGGTAGAAGAAATTCAAAATAGCCCTAAGAGACTTAGAATAAAGATGGCTTTTACCAAAGTTGGAAAATTGTAAACTAAACGCGTCAGAGGACTTTCCAACACTTGATATCGGTGGTTGCTAGTTGCAGTGCAAAACCTCACTGAGAACTCAATACGAAAGTTATTTAGCCCAGCAGGAGACTGGCAGTCACTAGGTGCCCCAAGGCCGGCTGCCGGCAGGGTTCTTTGAGGGGGAGGGGCCGCAAAAGAAACTAGCTAGCTCCACCTCCCTGTGGACTCCCCGGGAAGCTGATCTCCAAGTGATAGTTTGGGAAGATGGGCTTGCCACCTGCTGTGACTTGCACTTTCCACGTGGAGCCTCACCCTGAGCTGGGCTGCGGCTTGTGTCCGTGGTGCCTGGTCCCAGCAACTTGGTGGGATTGGGGCGTGCTAAGTCGCTTCAGTTGTGTATGACTGCAACCCAATGGACTGTAGCCCGCCAGGGTCCTCTGTCCATGGGATTCTCTAGGCAAGAATACTGGAGTGGTTGCTGTCCCCTCTTCCAGGGGATTTTCCTGACCCAGGGATCGAACCCCCATCTTTTATGTCTTCTGCACTGGCGGGCAGGTTTTTTTTTTTTTTTTTCTTTTACCACTAGCGCCACCTAGGAGTGCCAACAAACCAGAAGCAGTACTGTAGTGAGTAATTAAGAACTAGTCTTCCCATCAGTGTGGGTTCCAACTCCTCCTCCATTCTAGATGTATGGCCTTGAAGGAGTTGCTTAACCTCTTAAGCTTTAGTTTTTTCTAATGGACAATAAGGCTGTCTACATCATCAAGATTTGGTGAGAATTAACTGGGATGGTGCCTGTGGAAGTACTCAGTACAGCATATGGCACGAACTGTGCTGTGCTTAGTCGCTCAGTTTTGTCCAACTCTTTGCGATCCCATGGGCAGTAGCCCACCAGGCTCCTCTGTCCTTGGGGATTCTGCAGGCAAGAATACTGGAGTGGGTTGCCATGCTCTCCTCCAGGGGCTCCTCCCAACCCTGGGATCGAACCCAGGTCTCCCGCATTGCGGGCATATTCTTTACCAGCTGAGCTACCAGGGAGGCACTAACAGATGTGAGCTATTATCACCTCACGGGGTTTGAGGATTGCTCCAAGTAGATCTGAGCCCTCTGGAAATAAACCGGCTCCTTGTAGGCACAGTAGGTGCAGTGATCCTGCCTTCACAGTGCCTACCGTTCACTTGGGAGGCTTGACAGGCAAGGGCCTCATCTCAGACACAAGGGAACCACATACCCTGCTTTGTCTGGGACAGTCTTATGTCTGTTGTCCTGGTATAATTATTAATATGGCTTTCTTAAAAGGGCCCTGGTATGGACGATGAATTATATGGTTACTCTAGACTTATAGAATGCCCAGTGTTACAAGCTCACTAGCTAGTTCTTATTAACACTGGAGTGTAAAAATCATATAGTGATGGTTACCTGCTCGTCCTTTCGTGTATTCAGTGTAATTTTTCATTCCTTGTTTGGATCCTAATTGATTATCAAAGCACCAAATAACCCAAGTGCCTATCTTGTTTTACCGTGTAGTCCTCTGCAAGATTCTCCCAGGTGGTGCAATGGTTAAGAATCTGCCTGTCAATGCAGGAGATGCAAGAGAGGAGTGTTCGACCCCTGCGTCAAGAAAATCTGGAGTAGGAAATGGCTACCCACTCCAGTACTCGTGCGTGGAGGATCCCATGGATAGAGAAGCCTGGCGGGCTATAGTCCATAGGGTTGCCGTCGTCCGACAGGACTGAGCACAGGCGCGCACCTCTGGAAGAACCCTGAGAGTGGAAATGATTATATCAAATCTACATCTGAGGAAACTGAAGCGGAGGGTGGGGGAGGGGCGGGGGGAGCAGGGGGCGGTGAAGTGATTGTCTAGGTTCAAAGCCATGAAGTGAGAAACTGGGATTTTAAGCTCAGGGTTCTCAACACCAAAACTTTTTAAGGCTGATTCCTTAAAATCATACTGCTGCTCTCTCTTGTAGAGAAGGAAATTTGGACTCGGGACAAGTGGCTTATCTGAGCTCACACAGTAGTCCTGGACATTTCCACTTCAATATCTTGCAGGGTTCTCTAACTCAAGAGTGTTAAACACTGCTCTTCACCTTTTTTGCCTCCCCAAACTTGTTCCTCCCGATATATCCTCATCCCTTCTCTCCATCCTCATTTCTACTACCTAAAGCAGTTTAAAACATTTTTTCTTGTTAACAGTTTAAAAACCTTTTTTTCTAGTGTATTTGGCATTTTCTAGGGGCTGCAACAAGCACTTTACATAGATTCATGTTATTCACAACTTGGACCTTCAAACCTGAACCCTTGTCTCTTTCATCTGCATTGACACGCACATTCTTTACCACTGTGCCACCACCTGGGAAAATCTTGCAGAGGACTACATGGTAAAGCAAAGAAATGATTTGTCACTGAGCGAACCTGGTAAATATCACTCAGGTCAAGATATTGCAAAGCACAGGATAAGCACTGTTGCCACTACTTGTGTGATATTCACATCGCTGCTTTTATAGTTTTACCACCTAAGCACACGTCCCTAAAGAGCATCCTTTCATTTCACCTGTTCTTCGAACTTTGTATAAATGGAATTATATATGTGTTTCCTTCTTTTGTTTAACATTGGACTTGTAAGACCCATCTAAGTTGTTGTGTGTACCATAGTTAATTTTCATTGCTGTATCCTATCTTCCATTGTACGTTTTTCTCTTCCACTTGGGGTATATTTGAAGCTCCCTCACCCTGTACTTCTTTTCTCAGTTACAGTTGTTTTGGAGATCAGTTCCCAAACTAGTCTGATCATCCATCTGTCCTTCTGATGGTACATAATCCACCAGACAGTCACAGGAATCTATTTAAGCTTGGTCATATGGCAAATCTGACCAAGTCACCCTGGCCTTAAAACCCTTGAATGTCTCCCCATTGACTGCACAATAAATTCTCAAACCCCTACCTTGGCTTCCAAGATGATAGAATGAGAGCTACTGTGGCAGAGCGTTTGCTAGGGGCTACGCCAAGCACTTCACATACATTCATGTTATTCACAACGTGGACCTTCAAACCAGCTGTCCTTCATTTGGTCTCAGTGATCTCCGTGATTTACCTAAATGTGCCAAGTTCTCTCTTGACCCTGGGCCTTTGCATATGCTGTTTGCTCTCACTTTTCCTCCCTTCTTTGCCTAATCCAGCCTCCATCTTAACTGAGCTGTCAGCTGTACCAGGCAGTCTCCCCTGAATCTGCTTGCACCTAGACTAGGCTAGGCGCCTAGGTCATAGGCACCTAAAATACAGAAGGTCACTCTTCTGTGTCCCCCGTCAGCCTGTGCTCAGGGTTTGTTCATTTTCTCTGACCAGGAGGCTGTGGACTGCTGAAGGGCAGGGCCAGGGCTCGTCACTCCTGCAGTCCCCAGGCCCAGCTCTGTGCCCAAGCCTCTGAATAGTTGCTGACCACAGACAGACCACACGGATTAAAGTCTTGGTGACTTTTTCAGGTGTCCCCATCTCTATTCCAGGCTCTGGTTTCTGTGGTGGGAATACCAAGGCAGCGCCCTTTGGGACACCAAGAAAAAACATGAGCTGCCCGATGTGGCAGAGTCCCTGCCAGCAGCCTGGAATCCTTTACCCCCAAGATGGGGATGAGCAGATTGAGTAAAGATCCTAGGACTCCCAAGCACTCCATCAACTTCTCTGTAGAAGCCTCAATAGACAGCAGGCCTGGGGTACGAGAGATGGCTGGGGTAAGCAGAGCTCCTCTAGATACAGCCAGTCCTGGCTGGGAAACCTAGCAGAACCCTGGGTGTGGAAGCCTTTTTGAGCAGTTTCTAATCAGGGAAGGCAGGTGATGCAGGGACAAGGGAGGAGCAGTCGAGAAAAACTACTGCAGGGACGTCGCTGGTGGTCCAGTGGTTAAGAATTCGTCTTGCAATGCAGGCAATGTGGATTTGATCCCTGGTTGGGGTTTCCCTGATGGCTCAGAAGGTAAAGAATCTGCGTGAAATGCGAGAGACCCGGGTCCGATCCCTGGGTCGGGAAGATCCCCCGGAGAAGGGAATTAAAACCCACCCCAGTATTCTTGCCTGGAGAATTCCATGGACAGAAGAGCCTGGCGGGCTACAGTCCATGGGATCACAAAGAGTCAGACTCGACTGAGTGACTAACACTTTTACTTGACATTACTTGGGGAACTAACATCACACATACTGGGGAGCAACTAAGCCCATGCCTGTGCGTCACAACTAGCGAGTCTGTGCGCCTCAAGGAAAGGCCCTGCGTGACGGGACGAAGATCTTGCTTGTCTCATGTAAGACTTGATGCAGCCAAACAAATAAATAAAATATATTTTAAAAAAGAAACAATAGTGCAGCCATAGGTCAGAGTCCTGGTTCCGCCTCAAGGGATACACATAACAATATCTTTGAAGTCTTTACAGAACCGAAATCCCCAACAAATGGAAGATGTTAGCATTCTTCATTTCAGATTAAAAGGAACCACAGAGATGTATTAAGAGCTGACCACCTGAGGCCAGATTAAAGGAGTACAGGCCCAGCAAACACCCTAATCTTTATCAGCAATCTGGCCCTTCAACCATTGCTATAAAACTCCTCAAAAAACCCTCCCCTCACTGAGACACACAGTTGTGAGGGGCACCAGCTCACTGTGTCCCCCTTTGCTTGGCAAAGCAATAAAGTTATTTATTCTTTTCTACTCCACCCAAAACTCTGTCTCTGAGATTCAATTTGGCACCGGTGCACAGAGGCCGAGTATTCAGCATCAGCCAGGAGCCTGTTATCAGGGCCTCTGAGGACCCCAGCCTCAAGTCAGGACAAATCCATGTACGTGTTAAAGTCAAAACATAAACACGCAGGCTCCGGGTGCCCCATCTCTTCACGTCCGTGTTCGTTCCCACTACAGCAAGAAGCTGCTGAGAGAGAACCACACATTTCAAGCCCCGAGGTCCTGGCAGTTATGAAACCATGTAACTCAGACTGGGGCCTCAAACACATGGTCTTTTAACTGAAATCACATCCAGTCTTAGGACTTGATGAAACTCAGGCTCCTGATGTCTCATCACAGAAAAAATTCGGTGAGACAAAGTGATAGGTAAGAAGTGGATTTATTTGGAGAGAAACATACTTCACAGACAGGGTGGGGCCACCTCAGAAGGGAAAAGTGGCACCAAGGTGCAGCTTGTCAGTTTTTATAGGGGTGGATGGTTCTGTCAGGCGAGTGTATGCTCCTCGGTTCTGTCTCGTCACAACAAAGATTTGGAGTGACGGACATTAGAGCCCTCAGCGGGTCACAGCTCTCGGGTCTTGGACAGACCGTGTTATAGCTCTTAGATGAATCAGTGTTACAGCTCTTTTATTTGTTTATTTATTTATTTTATTAATTTATTTATTTTAGTTGGAGACTAATTACTTTACAATATTGTAGTGGTTATTGCCATACATTGACATGAATCAGCCATGGGTTTACATGTGTTCCCCATCCTGACCCCCCCTCCCACCTCCCTCCCCATCCCAACCCTCCAGGTCATCGCACTGCACCAGCCCTGAGCACTTGTCTCATGCATTGAACCTGGACTGGCGTTCTGTTTCACATATGATAATATATACATGTTTCAATGCTATTCTCTCAGATCGTCCCACCCTCACCTTCTCCCACAGAGTCCATAAGACTGTTTTATGCATCTGTATCTCTTTTTCTGTCTCACATACAGGGTTATCGTTATCATCTTTCAAATTCCATATATATGCATTAGTATACTGTATTGGCAGAGAAGGCAATGGCACCCCATTCCAGTACTCTTGCCTGGAAGATCCCATGGACAGAGGAGCCTGGTAGGCTGCAGTCCATGGGGTCGCTAGGAGTCAGACACGACTGAGCTACTTCACTTTCACTTTTCCCTTTCATGCATTGGAGAAGGAAATGGCAACCCACTCCAGTATTCTTGCCTGGAGAATCCCAGGGACGGCGGAGCCTGGTGGGCTGCCATCTATGGGGTCGCAAAGAGTCGGACACGACTGAAGCGACTTAGCAGCAGCAGCAGCAACAGCAACAGCATACTGTATTGGTGTTTTTCTTTCTGGCTTACTTCACTCTGTATAATGGGCTCCAGTTTCATCCATCTCAATAGAACTGATTCAAATGTGTTCTTTTTAATGGCTGAGTAATATTCCATTGTATATATGTACCACAGCTTCCTTATCCATTCGTCTGCTGATGGGCATCTAGGCTACTTCCATGTCCTGGCTATTATAAACAGTGCTGCGATGAACATTGGGGTACACGTGTCTCTTTCAATTCTGGTTCCCTCGGTGTGTATGCCCGGCAGTGGGATTGCTGGGTCATATGGCAGTTCTATTTCCAGTTTTTTAAGGAATCTCCACACTGTTCTCCATAGTGGCTGTACTAGTTTGCATTCCCACCAGCAGTGTAAGAGGGTTCCCTTTTCTCCACACCCTCTCCAGCATTTATTGCTTGTAGACTTTTGGATAGCAGCCATTCTGACGGGCGTGAAATGGTACCTCATTGTGGTTTTGATTTGCATTTCTCTAATAATAACAGCTCTTTTATTTAGATAATAGCAGGAAAATCCATCCTCGAAGCATGAGAGCATGCCGACTGTCAACCCAAAGACACGAAGAGAAGAACGCCCCACCCTCGTGAAAAAGAGAGAGCGCGAGAGAAAGCGGGAGAGAGAGCGCACGCACGTGGGGGAGAGAGAGAGAAAGAGAGCTTTGGCTCCTCTTTTTATATGTTTTTTTCTCCCCCTGGGTCTGCCCTATGCAAATTGGGCTTAGCCAGGAGTGCTGTTCTACCTGAAGTTCTCACTCACGTCCTTGGACCTTCCTTTGACCTTCCTTTGTTCTATTTTCGTGGGCTTTTCCCTTTCTTGTCTTTTAGCCACCGCCGTTTTGGACTCCTGTTTCCTGTTCTACCTACCTAACAGTTTCATTACTTTGCCGACAAAAGTCCATCTAGTCAAAGCTACGGTTTTTCCAGTAGTCATGTATGGATGAGAGAGATGGACTATAAAGAAAACTGAGTGCCAAAGAATTGGTGTTTTTCAACTGTGGAGTTGGAGAAGACTCTTGAGAGTCCCTTGGACTGCAAGGAGATCAAACCAGTCAATCCTGAAGGAAATCAGTCCTTAACATTCATCGGAAGGACTGATGCTGAAGCTGAAAGTCCAATACTTTGGCCACCTGATGCAAAGAACTGACTCCTTAGAAAAGACCCTGATGCTGGGAACGATTGATGGCAGGAGGAGAAGGGGACGACAGAAGATGAGATGGTTGGATGCCATCAACAACTCGATGGACATGAGTTTGAGCAAGTTCCGGGAGTTGGTGATAGGCAGGGAAGCCTGGTGTGCTGCTGTCCATGGGGTGTCAAAGAGCTAGACTTGACTGAGCAACTGAACTGAACTGAATTTCATAGGCTAATGAGTGGGATGAGTAGTCCAGCTATTTTGGGGAAGGGGATGAGGATTTCCAGGAATTGGGCCACCGCCCCTTGTTGACCTTTTATGGTCTGCCTTGAAACTGTCCTGGCGCCTGTGGGTGTGTCATTTAGTATGCAGATGTGTGACAATGAGCAAATACTCAAGGTCAGTGAGGCTCAAGGTCTAGTGGAAGTCTGGTCCACCATCTTGGACTTAATTGATTGTAACCAGTTTATGTCACCCGTCCTATGGCTATGTCATTTTTCTAAAGGCTGTGCTCTGCCCCCTTCCCTCCTGTTCAGTTGGGGAAGGGAGGTTCCAACCCTATTCCAGGTTGCTTTTCTCCCCACCACAGCCAAATCACAGCTGCCCCGAGACCCTGTTCTGCAGTTGAAGTAACAATAAAGCTGTTTTGGACTTCCCTGGTGGTCCAGTGGCTAAGACTCCGAGCTCCCAATGCAGGGGGCCTGGGTTCCATCGCTGGCCAGGGCACTAGATCTCACATGATGCAATGAAGATCGAAGATACCACATGCTGCAACTCAGACTCAAAACAGCGAAATTAATTAATTAATAAAAAAATAAAAACCCCCAAACACTAAGGCTGTTTCCAAGGCGAGTGGGCCTGGCTGTAGGAAAGCTGGAGAAGGAGGCTGCCACCCTGAGCTGTGGTTTTCCAGGGAGTGGCTCTCCAGCCATTCTGGGCCAGATGAGAGAAGCCATTTAGGCCAAGAATAGATGAGGGCCATGGGGCGTCTCCTCTGGTCTCTGTGGCCCAGCGAGTGTCTGATGTGGTGTGAGGCGCCCTTCCATTTCTCCACTACCCGATACATGTTGAGGCCTGCCCTGGAAACTTAAGCACCAGCGATAAGTAAGACAGGCTCTTTGTCTTCAGGAGCCCAGGGAGCAGTGGGGGAGGCAGACACATGAATAAACCCTCTGCTACAGGAAGATAAGAGTTCTGTTGGGATGATCAGGGGAATGGGCTGCAAAGGAGAAAGCTTCAGAAGAGATAACAATGAGATGAGTTTGGTGGGAAGAACAGGATTTTCCAGGTAGGGGAGGGTATGGCCAGGCATGGAGGTATGAAAAGATGTGTTATGTTTGGAGAATTGGTCCAGCTTGAGTGTTGCCAGGGAATGGGTACCAGGGCCTTGGAACCCAAATCCAATCCCAGTTCTGGTTTAGGGCCCAGCATCCCCAGGTGGTGTTAGAGTCATCTCAGGATAGGGTGGGGGGCACCTGTGGTGGTCTCCCCCACCATCCAACCCATCGCCTCTGATGCCCATTTTCCTCCTTCGGGGAACATAACCAGGAACCAGCTGTTTACACCCTTGTGAGCTGAGTCTGCAGAATTTAACCCTAGACTTCTCCAAAAAAGAAGCCAGAGCGTCAGCTGGCAGCTTCCTGAAAGTCTGAGATCAGAGGAAACACTGACCTAGACAGAGGAGGGGGAGGACACCAAGGGATCCTGGGTCCCAGCTGAGGGGTTTCTGGAACACTTGCCTTCTTACCCAGAGATCTCAACCCTTTACTTGGGTATAATTTACATAATACGAGATTTACTGGTTTCAAATAGCAATTTGGTGATTTCTGGTAAATTTACACAATTGTGCAACCATCACAGGTCAGTCTTTAGAACATTTCTTTAGAACATCTTTCCTCAAAAGATCTCTTGTTCCTGTTTGCTGTCAACCCCTCTTCAAATGCCCTAGTACCAGGTCACCGCTCATTTGTTTTCGGCCACTACGGACTTGCCCTCTCTGGCCCTTTCATATAAATGAAATCATACAGGGGCTTCCCTGATGGTCCAGTGGTTGCGACTCCAAGCCTCCACTGCCCGGGAGATGGGTTCCATCCCTGGTCTGGGAACTAAGATCTCCACGTGGCTGTGTGGCATGGAAAAAAAAAAAAGAGTCATACAAAATATAGTCTTTAAAAGGAAGAAAAAAATTGTAGTCTTTATGTCTTTGTTCTTTTGCTTTGCAGATTTTTTTTTTTTTTTTTGGCTGCACTGGGTCTTTGGACTTCCCAGGTGGCGCTGGTGGTAAAGAACCTGCCTGCTAATGCAGGTTAGGCGTAAGGGATTCTGGTTCATCTCTGGGTCGGGAAGATCCCCTGGAGAAGGAAATGGCAATCCATTCCAGTACTCTTGCCTGGAGAATCCAATGGACAGAGGAGCCTGGTGGGCTACAGTCCATAGGGTCACACAGAGTCAGACACAACTGAAGTGACTTAACAGATAATGTGACTGGGTCTTTGTTGCTTTGTGTGGACTTCCTGTAGCTGAGGTGAGCCAGAGCTACTCTTTGTTGGGGTACATTGGGTGCCTTCTCTAGGCACTAGGTGCCAAGCTCTAGGTATGGAGGCCTCAGTAGTTGTGGTTCAGGGGCTTAGTTGCTTCTCAGCATGGGGAATCTTCCCGGACCAGGGATCAAACTCATGTCCCCTGCAGTGGCAGGCGGATTCTTAACCACTGGACCATCAGGGATGTCCTGCAGAATGTTTCTGAGATTCATCCAGGTTTTAGCATTGATCAGTAGCTCATCCTTGTTTATCCCTGAGCAGTATTCTCTTCTATAGATAGGCCACATTTTGTTTAACATTCACCAGCTGATGGATGTTTGGATTGTTTCCACTTTTTGGCTATTATGAATTGACGTCAATTTACGAATGGACGTCAATTTACGAATGGACGTCAATTTACGAATTGACGTCAATTTACGAATCGTCAATTTACGAATTGACGTCAATTTACGAATCGTCAATTTACGAATTGACGTCAATTTACGAATTGACGTCAATTTACGAATTGACGTCAATTTACGAATTGACGTCAATTTACGAATTGACGTCAATTTACGAATTGACGTCAATTTACGAATTGACGTCAATTTACGAATTGAGGTCAATTTACGAATTGACGTCAATTTACGAATTGACGTCAATTTACGAATTGACGTCAATGAACATTCACATACAATGTTGTGTGAACATATGTTTTCCTCCTTGTTGAGTGGACACCTAGAAGGGGAATTGTTGTATATAGAGTACGTTTGTGTTTAACTTTTTAAGAAACTGCCGAAATGTTTTCCAAAGCAGCTGCACCATTTTATATTCCTAGCAGGAAAGTATGACGATTCTGGTTTCTCCGTGTCCTCGTGATTACTTATTATTGTCCATCTTTTATGTTATATCCTGCTGAGGAACTTTTTAAAAACACCTAAGGATGCCCGGGCTCCATCCCAAACCAGTTAAATCAGAATCTTGGGAGCTGGGGCCCAGGCATAGGTATTCAAAACATAACAAAGCAAAGCAGAAACCTCCCTACTTGAAAAGCCATTATTAACGTGCAGATGGGTTGAGAACCAGTGATCTAGCTTTCGGCTTGAAGTTCTGTCCAACTTCACCGAGAGGGAGCTCAAGCTGGCCGGCAGCCTCTGCCTCACCAGAAGACACATGGGCTTGGGGACAAGAAACGAGAAACTTCCCAAAAATGCACATGCAATCTCAGGGCAAATGCGCTTGTTGGAAGGTGAGGTGAAGGGACTAGGGAGTGGGTTGGGTTCAGGGGTCCTGATTTCTGCACAACCTATTGAGATCTCAAGGCGGGAGGCACCTCCCATGACCTTAGGCCTCTCAAAAGATTAGGAAAGTATGACATTCCTGGCTGCAGACCAGCTCCAAATAACTCTGGGGAAATGAAGGAGCTCGGTGGTGCCAGCAGGAAGCATAAGGGAGTTTAGAGGCTCGGGAAGGAATTAGGCCAGGGCCACACAGTTTGTGATAAGATCTTCTCCTCTTGGAGGGTCTGCAGATGATAACCACCGCCCACTTTCCATGTCCCCGACCCTGGGCACGGCTGTTACAGCCATGAGTAAGTGTCAGACTCCTTAATCCCATGGAGCTGACAGTTTACTGGAAGAAACAGACAATAAAGAATTAAACAGAATGACAGGTAATGATGGGGAGGGGGCCTCTCATGGGTTGAGAACCAGTGATCTCCCACGTGTCTTCTGGTGAGGGAGAGGCTGCCGGCCAGCTTGAGCTCCCTCTCGGTGAAGTTGGACAGAACTTCAAGCCGAAAGCTAGATCACTGGTTCTCAACCCATGAGAGTGGGGGTGGCATGTGAGTAGAGATCTGAGTCGGTGAAGGAAGCCAATCATGCAAAGATCTGTGTGTAAAGATGTTTCAGGTAGAGAGAAGAGTGTTTGGAAAGCTTGAGACTGAGTGGGTTTGGTGTGTTCCTGCGAGTGGTGAATGGTGGAGCTGGAGAGGAAGGTAGACAAGGGCTAGATCACCTAGCGTCTCAGGAATCATGACCAGAGTCCAGGTTTTATGTTGGGAGCTACGGGAAGCGGATGAAGGGGTGGGAGCAGTGTAGTTGCATGGCAGGATTTCTCCTTTTTAAAGATAATTTTGGTTGGTGCAGGGAAACTAGACCGAAGGGGCCAAGAGTGTTGCAGGGAGATGAGTCAAGTTGTCCAGAGAGAAAAGGAAAATGGCTTGGACCGGTGTTGGTGCAAATGGAGAGATGTGTACAGATATGGGTCGTATTCTGGAGTGAGAGACACCAGGATTTGCTGACATGGAGTAGGAGGGGAGAAAAGTGGGGCAAGGATGATGCCTTTTTTTTTTTTTGATGCACTGCCAAGCTTGCAGGATCTTAGTTCCCAGCATGCGTGCGTGCTAAGTCGTGTCCAACTCTTTGCCACACTATAGACTGTGGATCACCAGGCTCCTCTGTCCATGGGATTCTCCAGGCAAGAACACTGGAGTGGGTTGCCATGCTTTCCTCCAGGGGATCTTCCCGATCCAGGGACTGAACCCGAGTCTCCTGCAGCTCCTTCATGGCAAGTGGATTCCTTTCCACTGAGCCACCAGGGGAAGCCCTCTTAGTTCCCTGACCAGAAATCAAACCCTGGCTGCTGGCAGTGGAAATGCAGCATCCTCACCACTGCGCTGGCCAGGAAATCCTGAGGCCTGTGTCTCTGACTTGAGCATCTGGGTGCAAGATGATGCTGTGAAATGAGATGGAGAACACAGGGAGAGGAGCAGAATTGACACCAGAGGTGGGAATACTAAAAGAGATCTAGCTCAGTGGAAGAGAGGAGGGAGGCCAGGGACTGTGATGTTCTTGTAATTCCCAGCTGAAGGGCTGGCCGTCCTCGTCAGATCGAAGCCTGTGTATGTTGGGTCATTGTGGTGGTTTATTCGCTAAGTCATGTCTGACTCTTGTGTGACCGCAGGGACTCTAGCCCACCAGGCTCCTCTGTCCACTGGATTTCGCAGGCAAGAATACTGGAGTGGGTTGCCATTCCATTCTCCAGGGGATCTTCCTGACCCAGGGATCGAACCTGGGTCTCCTGTACCAGAGGTGGATTCTTTACCAACTGAGCCACCAGGAGTGGGCCCCTGAGACTGGAGTATTAGAGCATCTTGGAAAATTTTAAGATGCTAGAATATTCAGGATGCTTCTTGCAACCTTTTGGAGGTCCCTGAAGTATTAGAGACAAGTTTAGCCAAAGATGTGGCCCATCTTTATTATCGAAAGGAAAAGTCACCATCTTTTTTCGTCCCCTCCCTTCAGGTATGTCTACTTCTGCTTTATTGACTACGCCAAAGCGTTTGATTGTGTGGATCACAACAGATTGTTGTGGAAAATTCTCAAAGAGATGGGAATGCCAGACCACCTTACCTCCCTCCTGAGAAATCTGTGTGCAGGTCAAGAAGCAACAGTTAGAACTGGACATGGAAAAACAGACTGGAAAAACAGGAAAAACAGGTTCCAAATAGGGAAAGGAGTACGTCAAGGCTGTGTATTGTTACCCTGCTTATTTAACTTATATGCAGAGCACATCATGTGAAATGCTGGGTTGGATGCAGCACAAGCTGGAATCAAGGTTACTGGGGGAAATATCAATAACCTCAGATACACAGATGACACCACCCTTATGGCAGAAAGTGAAGACAAACTAAACAGCCTCTTGATGAAAGTGAAAGAGGAGAGTGAAAAAGTAGGCTTAAAACTCCACATTCAGAAAACTAAGATCATGGCATCTGGTCCCATCACTTCATGGCAAATAGATGGGAAAACAATGGAAACAGTGACAGACTTTATTTTTGGGGGGCTCCAAAATCACTGCAGATGGTGACTACAGCCATGAAATTAAATGATGCTTGCTTTTTGGAAGAAAAGCTATGACCAACCTAGACAGCATATTGAAAAGCAGAGACATTACTTTGCCAACAAAGGTACATCTAGTCAAACTATGGTTTTTCCATTAGTCATGTATGGATGTGAGATTTGGACTATAAAGAAAGCTGAGAGCCTAAGGGTTGATGCTTTTGAACTGTGGAGTTGGAGAAGATTCTTGAGAGTCCCTTGGACTGCAAGGAGATCAAACCAGTAAATCCTAGAGGAAATCAACCCTGAATATTCATTGGAAGGACTGATACTGAAGCTGAAAGTCCAATACTTTGGCCACCTGATGCGAAGAATTGACTCATTGGAAAAGACCCTGATGCTGGGAAAGATTGAAGGCAGGAGGAGAAGGGGATGACAGAGGACGAGATGATTGGATGCCATCAACAACTCGATGGACATGAGTTTGAGCAAGTTTTGGGAGTTGGTGATGGACAGGGAAGCCTGACGTGCTGCAGTCCATGGGGTTGCAAAGAGTCGGACACGACTGAGTGACTGAACTGAACTGAACTTCAGGTACTTTGAAATTTTATTACTGGCTTATGAACTCCAAGCATCTAACTAGCACTGCTGCAAACCCTCCACCCTGTCCTCAAATCACCTAGAGGCTGGAAAGCCCATGCTAGGTGACTAGCACAAGCAAAGGCAGGAGGCTCAGAGGACCGTCAGAGAGAGGCCCCATGAGTCAGTCAGTTCACAGGCTGCAAGAGGCATAGAACCTGGAAAGGAGGGTAGAGCATGAAGAAAACAAAGAAGAAATCAAAGGGAATGAGTGAGCTGCCCAAGGTCAACGTTGGAGCTGAGCTGGAGAGGTATCGGGAGAAAAGTGAGGGCATGGATGATGCTTATGTATATTTTGGCTGCACCGCACAGCTTGCAGGATCTTAGTGCCTCGACCAGAGATCAAACCTAGGTCCTCCTGCAGAGGACCCAGGAGCCAGGGCTGTAGCACCCCGCGAGAAGCCTTAGAATCCTTGAGTTTCAAACCTGGAAGGGCCTTCGAGGACCACGTGGCCAGTTCCTTAACCTGAAAAAGGAGAGAATGGGACAGAAAAGCAGAAATCGAAAGACCAGGTCTTCCAACTTTGGAAGCCACAGAAGCAGTCAACAGCTCTACCCTGGCTGAACCCTGAAAGCCCTGGTCTGTCCTGTCTTTCTGTCCATTTGGTAAATGTCTGGCCCCCATGGAGGGAGTTCTGTCTAGCTGCATTCTGGAAACAGGTGGTTTGCAGAGATGTAATCAGGGTTTCCTGATCTGACATCTGTGCCCCCCACCACCACCCACCACACACCCCTCCCCTCATTCCAACTGGCCCGCATCACATGGTCTCAGGCACAGCCTCGCTGAGCAGCGGGGGCACAGAGCCGGCAGGGTTCATGAGAGAGAGGCAGATGATTGTCTTAGGGGTCACTAGGGTGAGCATTGGGGGGTAGGGGAAAGGTCAGGAGGGGAGATGGGCTGACCGCAGCTTCTCCAAGCCACGCAAGGATCCAAAGAAAACACAGCTGGAGACAGGGAGAGGGAGGGGGGAGCCCGGCTACCCTCCTGTTGACTTCTTGGGCAGAAATCCAACTTGGTATCCTGTGGTCAGTGGAGCCTATGTTTATTGACTAAGACCGGTTACTTCCTCCTGCTGTTCCTCAGTATCTCAGTCTGCTAAACAGGGACATTGGTTAACTCGAGGGATGCCTGTGGGGATAAAAGGGGGTCATTCAAAAAGAAAGAGGACAGGGGCTTCCCTGGTGGTCCAGGAGCTAGGACGCCACTCTCCTAATGCAGGGGCCCCAGGCTCTGATCCCTGGTCAGGGAGCTAAATCCCACATGCCACAACTAGGAGTTCTCGTGCTGAAATTAAAGAGCCTGCGTGCCGCAACTAAGACCCAGAGCAGCCAAATAAATAAATATTTAAAAAAAGAAAGAAAGAAAGATGACAGACTGAAGGGGTGAAGAGCGTGGGCTCTGGAGCCTTACTGACTTGAGCTAATTACTTCACCTCTCTAGACCTCCGTTTCCACATCTGTTAAGGGGGTATAATGATAGCTCTTTTGTAGGATGTTCTGAGGTTCAAGTGAGTTCCTATTTGCAAAGCACTTTTTGTTTGTTAAACAACTGCTTAATACTAATAACCAGAGACATTTATTCAGCCCTTTGGTAAGCCAAGTACTAGATTTAGCACTTGATATACTTTATGACAATAAAATCTCACTGCCACCCGGACGGAGGGGGAAGCAGGTACTAAATCATCCCCATTTTACAGATATGGAAACTGAGGCTCGAGAAAAGCTTAATTTTTTTCTTTAAAGATTGTTTTTAATGTGGACCATTTCTTAAAAGTCTATTAAATTTGTTGCAATGAGGCTTCTGTTTTGTGTTTGGGGTTTTTATGGCCATGAAGCATGTGAGATCTTAGCTCCCCAACCTGGGATCAAACCCACAACCCCTGTACTGGAAGGCAAAGTCTCAACCACTGGACACCAGGAAAGTCCCGAGAGATGTACTTTTTAATTTTTACTCTAGAACAGGAGTAGGAAAACTACAGCTCGTGGGCCCAGTCCAACAAGCAGCCTCTTCCTTAAAGGACTGTGTATGGCTCCTCTCATGCTACAGTAGCAGAGGGGAACTATGACAGAGATTAAAGGGCCTACAAAACCTGAAATATGTACTGTCTGGCCCTTTACAGGAAAGGCTTGCTGACCTCTGCTTTAGAAAGTGGCAGAAGCAGGATTTGAACCAGATTGACCTGGATCCAAAGCACTGGTTTTTTGCACTATCAGTGTGCTGGGTGTAAAAGTCTAGAAAAGCATTTCTTTCCTGTCACTTTGAATGCTGGGAAGGCTTTCCTTATCATCTCAAAGGCAGAAGTGAAAGTAAAAAGGGATTGAGGATTCTGATCGCCCCATCTCTCAAGCCAAGTGGTGAGGACTCGGGGAGGCTGCCAAAACTCCGCGTGGGGGACTTCCCTGATGATCTAGTGGCTAAGACTCCCAGGGAAGGGGGCCCCAGGTTTGATCCCTGGTCAGGGAACTAGATCCCGCATGCCGCAACAAAGATACAGTGTAGCCAAATAAATTAATTAAAAAAACAAAAACGTAAAAAGAACTCCATTTGGGCTGGATGTTTGCCAACTTCATTCTGCAGTGAGAAGGTTGGGGACATAAGTTGCGGGAGAAAGGGGAAACCCATGTGACAGAGAGGGTCAGGCTGAGTAAGCAAGTCCCTGGAATCAAGGTCAGAGGTGACCTTCCTGTCTCCCAGCCCTGGTTGAGGCTGTGTTTAGAGTCAGTTAGATTGTGACTCACAAGGGGCAGCACAGGTATCACCTGCTCCCCAGGGATACTCAAGTGCTCCCAAACCAGTCCAGTTACTCAGCAAATACATACTCAGTACCTAATCTGTGGGCTTCCCGGGTGGCTCAGTGGTAAAAAAAAAAGCCTGCCTGCCAATGCCAGAGATGTGGGTTCGATCCCTGAGTGGGGAAGATCCTCTGGAGAAGGAAATGGTAACTCACTCCAGTATTCTCGCCTGGGAGATATCATGGACAGGGGAGCCTGGCAGGCTACAATCCGTGGGGTTGCAAAGAGCTGGACATGACTTAGCATCTAAACAACAGCCTAATCTGTACCAGGCACTGTTCTAGTGCTGGGAGTAAGGGGTGAACAAGATCCCAGCCCTCTCAGAGACAGACAATAAGCCAATATTAAATTGGAGTAAGATCTATAAAGAAAATAAACCAAGGACTTCCCTGGCGGTCCAGTGGCTAGGACTCTGTACTCTCAATGCAGGGAGCCCAGGTTTGATCCCTGGTCGGGAACTGGATCCCACATGCCACAGCTGAGCTCATATGCTGCAACTAAAAAAAGGGTTAAAAAAAAAAAAAAGGCTATTGCAATTGAGAGTTAACTGCTAAGTAGTCAGGGAAGGTTTCTCTGAAGAAGGGTCATTTAAGCTGAGACCAAAATGACAAGGGGCCAGGCCATGGGTAGATCAGAGGGAAAAGCCTTCAAGGCAGAGAGAACAGCAGCGGCAAAGGACCTGAGCAAAGAACTTCATTTGCATGTTCAAGGAACCAAAAAAATCTGTGTAGCTGGAACAGAAGGAAAAGGGTGAGGGAGGTGGGAAAGGAGGCAGGGAAAGGCCCTTTCAGATGTCTAGACATCTGGGCCCAGAGGCAGTTCAAGTGTGGTGGTAAGCCACTGACTGAAGGCTAATGATGCTAGTAATTGCTGAAGGCTAATGATGCTAATAACTGTAGATAGTTTTTGAGCCCTTACTAAATGCCAGGTGCTTATTAAGTCCTTTTTATACATTAACTCATTTAATCCTCACAAGCAACCCTAAGAAGGAAGTGCTTTGTCCTCATTTTATAGATGAGGAAACAAAGGCCCAGAGAGATTAAACCATTGGCCCAGGGTCACGCTGCTACATTTAAAGTTCACTGGGGCTGGGGACTTCCCTGGTGGTCCAGTGGTTAATAATCCACCTGCCAAGGCAGGGGACACGGATTTGATCCCTGATCCGGGAAGATTCCACACACTGCAGGGCCACAATTAGTGAGCCCACACTCTGCAACTATTGAAACCCACGTACTCTAGAGGCTGTACTCTACAACAAGAGAAACCACCGCAATGAGAAGCTAGTGCGCAGCAATGGAGACCCAGCACAGCCAAAAATAATACATAAATAAATAATTTTAAAAATGTAAAGTTCACTGGGGTTCTCTGGGGACAGTGAATTATAGGGGCAAGACCCTGTAAGGGGCTTCCCAGGTGGCGCTAGTGGTAAAGAATCCACCTGCCAATGCAGGAGACGTAAGAGACATGGGTTCAATCCCTGGGTCAGGAAGAACCCCTGGAGGAGGGCATAGCAAACCCACTCCAGTGTTCTTGCCTGGAGAATCCCCATGGACAGAGGAGCCTGGCAGGCTACAATCCCTGGGGTCACAAAGAGTTGGACATGACTGAAGTGACTTAGCAGATATGCTTGACCCTGTAAAAGATAGCAATGATACAAAGACATTTGCATTCTAGTTAAGAAAATGTGAGGAAAGAAAAACTAACATCCGCAAGGTTTTTCTCTCCAGCCAGACTCCGGGAAGAGCCAGGGTTACTAGAGTTTAAAGGCGTTCAGGCACTTCCTCCTCTGGATATCCTTAGCACTTTCTCTCTTCCCCTCCTACACCCCTTCTGTCTTGTTTTTTTGTAATCTGTGACCCTCATCACAATAGCTAGCATTTATTTGGCATTAATGGTATGTCATGTACCATGCCCGGCACATGCACTATGCCTGTTTAATTTATTCTTGCAATAATCTAATTGTCTCCATTTTAGAAACTGAGGCTGAGAATTGCAAAGTAAGGGGTCCCAGGTCATACACCTAAGAATTGATAGCCTAGGATTTTTTAAAAAAACCTTTTATTTTGTATTGGGGTATAGCTGATTAACAAACAATGTGGTGATAGTTTCAGGTGAACACGGAAGGGACTCAGCCATACATATTCATGTATCCTGTCTCCCCCAAACTCCCCTCCCATCCAGGCTGCCACATAACATTGAGCAGAGTTCCACGTGCTATGCAGTAGATCCTTGTTGTTTAATCCATTTAAATATAACAGTGTGTACATGTCCACCCCAAACTCCCTAATTCTCCCTTCCCCCAACCTTTCTTACCCTGGCAACCATAATCTCGTTTTTGAAGTCTGAGTCTTTCTGTTTTGTATGTAAGTTTATTTGCATCATTTCTTTTTATTTTAAAAAATATGTATTTATCTGGCTGCATTGGCTCTAGTTTTGGCATGTGGGTTCTTTGGTCTTGGCATGCAAACTCTTTTTTTTTTCCAAACTCTTAATTGTGGCTTATGGGATCTAGTTCCCTGATCAGGGATTGAACCCAGGCCCCCTGCAATGGGAGCGCAGAGCCTTACCCCCGGACCACCAGGGAAGTCCCTGTGTATCATTTCTTTTTAGATTCCTCATATAAGCGCTGTCATACGATATTTCTCCTTCTCTGTCTGACTCACTTCGCTCAATATGACACTCTCTAGGTCCATCCATGTTGCTGCAAGCCTAGAATTTTAACCCTGGTCTGTTAGATACATGGTCTGGACACAACTACTGTGCTGTAGGCACCTATCTCTGACCTCCCACCTTGCCATGAACAGCTTATGGGCTCACAGAGCAGCCAAGGACTGTCTTTACCTCTAGTTTCCTGCTAAAGAGGGTTCATAATAATGCCAACCTCACAGGTTGTTAGAAGATTAAACAAGTTAATCTAGATCCAGGGTGACCGACCATTCTGGTTTCCCTGGGACTGTGGGGTGGGGGCAGGTGGGGGTCCCAGGCAGGGAGACTTGAAGCTTCAAAATCTGGGAAAGTTCTGGGGAAATTAGGAGGAGTTGGTCATCATGTCTGGACTAGTGTTTTGTGCTTAAACACATGTTCAATGGACATTAACCATCATTATTTCTCTTTCCCGCTTTCACACATTTGACAACCAAAAGGTTGCATGCCCTGAGCCTGTCCTGGGAGCTGAGGACATCTGTAGGCAGTACACGTGCAGAGAACCTAGCTTCAGAGGCTCACCAGAAACCCACAGCCCTTGGGGAAATGCCAGCCTCCCTGAGGGTGATTCCAGCAGCTTGTGTGTGTCCTCCTGGACTGGCAGTGTTTGCTTGAACCCCAGTTGGAGAGGTCTCTGGGCCCTGAAGATCCGCAGGTTAGTGACACAGAGACAGTTGGGGGTGGGGTGGCGGTGGGGGCTTCCCACTGTGAAGCCTGGCAAGGAGAGATCTTGAGATGATGCTCCGTGGAAGGAAAGGGAAATAGGCGCCTTGGGCATTGACTTTGAGGTTTGCCGGAGCCCAAGAGGTGGTTCCTATTATCACACACATTTTACTGAATAAGGACATTGAGGCTCAGGCACCCAAGGGAAGGGACTTGCCTAGGATCACACAGGAAGATATGGGTAGGGGGAATTTGAACCGAGTCCCCCAAAGCAGGGACTGCTGGGGTTGGGCGGGCTGACTTCTGCACTTCCCTCCCTCTTGCCCCGCTTGGGTCCCCCACTTGTCTTGACAAGGCCAGGCTTGTCACGGGGCTCCGTACAGCCCTCTCCACCCCCCCAGTTGCCAGCGTCCCGCCCCATCCCCTCCCAATCTCCGAGGGAGGAGGGGAGAGTGGGAGAGAAGAGGGGGGCTCGGGGAGGCTCGACTTTATAAAGGCGGCTGGACCAGCGCTGCCCGCCAGACCCCGCCGCCCGGATCCCCTGCGCTGCCCGCCTCCCCTCGTGACCGCGCCGACCACCAGCTCCACCGCGAGTGAGTTGGGGGCGCGCATCCATACGCCCTCAGACCCTCGCCTAGCCCCCTGATCTACTGAACCCGGGCTGGGGAAGAGGTCCTCTGAAGGAGAGCGCTGAGATGGGGTGGGGGGCATCAGGCAGAACCCCGACGACAGGGATTTAGGACCTGGAGGAGCCGGGAGCCCCGGGAGCCGGAGGTCGGGTCGGCCGCTAGCTCCCTCAGCTAGTCCGACTCGCGGCCTAGGAGACCGCAAGCCATCCCCCAGGAATGCGCGTGCAGCCGTTCCCACGGTAACGTGCAAGCCGCACCCGCCCTCCACCGAGGAAAAGCGGAGGTTGCTGTGGGGGCTGGGGGGCTTGATCCCCGGGAGGTCCAGACCCGTCACGCGGCGGTTACACGAGGGAACCGAGAAGGTGCTTTTGCTCTCCCCCGATGCCCCAAATCCTCCGAGCGTCAGAGAGCACGTCGCCTAAGCCTCAGTTTCCGCATCTGTCAAATGGAGGCAATGTTACTGGTTGCTAGTTCCCCGAAGAGCGATCTCAAGCTTAACGAGCCGGGCCATCCCCCTCCTCTGGTTGGCCATCAGAGGAGTGGGTTTTAGCGGCCTGATGACTCCTGCGATCCCACCCCATCCCCAGGCCCGCTCGCCATGGCCCTCTTCGGGGCCCTGATCCTAGCGCTGCTGGCCGGCGCTCACGCCGAGCTCCCCGGCTGCAAGATCCGCATCACCTCCAAGGCGCTGGAGCTGGGTAAGGCGCCGGGGTGCGGGGGTGGGGGGAGGAGGGGAGGGGTGTGTGTGTGTGTGTGTGTGTGTGTGTGTGTGTGGTGCGGGGGTGGGGGGAGGAGGGGAGGGGTGTGTGTGTGTGTGTGTGTGTGTGTGTGTACAAGAGCTAAGAACCTCACTGCGGCTTCAGTGAAGCAGGAGGGGCTGCGCTTTCTGGAACAAGAGCTGGAGACCGTGACCATTCCGGACCTGCGGGGCCGAGAGGGCCACTTCTTCTACAACATCTCTGAGTAAGTGGGGGTCAAGGGGACGGGGCCTGGGCAGGGGCGGAGGCTTAGGAAATACCTACGGAGTCTCTGGAGATGGGAGGGCTGAGTGGATTGGGGGCGTGGCCCGATCTCCGAGGCTGGACTTAAGAAACTGGATGAGGCCGGAAAAGATAAAGGCCTAGCCCGCCTACCGAGGCGGGACCAAGCCGATGGGCGTGGCCTAGATGTAGGCGGGACCAAGAAAAGCGAAGCAGAACCTGTAGAATTGAGGCTGGCCCTAGAGGCGGAGTCAAGAAACTTGGCCATGGATGAGAGTGGGGTGTAGGGTACCCGGGTGGAGCTAATAGGAGAGGTCCGAGGAACAGGAGATAAAGGCCCGTGGTCTGGGATAGTGGGGACAGGGTCTAGCGATCCCAGGGTGGGGGAGGGAAGTGCACCAGGACTTATCTTAGATAGGGCGAAGCTCACTTATTGGGAGTAGCTAGTCTCTGAACCACTCAAGTCCAACTTTTAGCCACCCTGGTCCAGGTTGGGCACTTGACGGGCAATGGGAGAATTCATTCCACTCACCCCAGCTTCCCCAGACCTGCAACGGAAGAGGAACAAATGAGTTTACTACGGTTGGGTGGGATGACCTTTTCTTGGTCCTGAATCTGACCCTGAGACCTGCAACGGAAGAGGAACAAATGAGTTTG
Organism: Giraffa tippelskirchi; assembly: GCF_054371585.1. Lineage (NCBI taxonomy): Eukaryota > Metazoa > Chordata > Mammalia > Artiodactyla > Giraffidae > Giraffa > Giraffa tippelskirchi. Next base: position 115,809,375 of record NC_137287.1, on the reverse strand, counting down.
CTACGGTTGGGTGGGATGACCTTTTCTTGGTCCTGAATCTGACCCTGAGGCCTCCCACACAGGGTGAAGGTCACGGAGCTGCAGCTGACATTCTCTGAGCTCCATTTCCAGCCAGACCAGGAACTGGTGCTACAAATCAACAATGGCTCCTGGGGGCTGCGCTTCCGGAGACAGCTCCTCTACTGGTTTTTGTGAGGACCTGGCACCCCCGGGGGAGTAGAGAGTGGATTGGGAAGCCTGGGGGAACTGTGGAGCTGTGGGCAATCCCTCAGCCTTTCTGAGCCTCAGTTTCTCCATCTGTACAAAAGGGGCAATCATACCCATTTCACAGTCAGGTGAACTGTGCAGAAGTACATAAGCCTTATTAAGAGGGGTCATGGTGGTGGTGGGGGTTGAGGAGGAGGACAGTAAAGACTTGGTTAAGCTCCAAGCTGGAGTGACCATTAACACTTCCACCCCCGCCACAGCTATGATGGGGGCTATATCAACGCCTCCGCCGAGGGCGTATCCATCCACACTGCTCTGCAACTCTCCCGGGATCCCACTGGCAGGATCAAAGTGTCCAACGTCTCCTGCCAGGCCTCTGTCTCCAGGATGCATGCAGCCTTTGGGGGAACCTTCAAGTAAGCCCTGTCCCCAATCCTAGTGTCCTCCGTTTCAGCCCCACAGCCCATTTGCCAACTGGGTCCAGATCTCAGCCCCACCACTTCCCGGCTATGACCTTGAGCAAGTTGTTGAAGCTCTCTAAGATGGGGATGGTAATAGGACCTATTTTATGAGATGTCAGGCCTGTTCATCTTAATCTGTGTAAAAATATTTAGAACAGTACCTCACATATAGTATGGGTTCACCACTTAGGTAAGAACCACTGTGAGGACCTAGTGTATACAGTGGGCATGTACTGGGTTCTCAGTAATCGGTAGCTCTTACTACTAATAACAAAAATAATAACATAGTTCCAGGGTTGGGGCTGAGAAGGGGAATTTGTGCTGGTTCTGAAAGAAGGTGGGGGAGAGAAAATGGTGGATTTATTATCTGGTGTTGGAACGCAGTCAATTTTTTTATTCATTCAACAAACGAAGTGTATGCCAGGCCCTGAGGATTCAGAAAGGACACAGAGCCTGGCTGGAGGGACACAACATTTGTCATCAGGGCCTTGAGAGAGGGACCAAGAAAGTACTCTGGGAGGAGGAGGAGGAGGAGTTCAGAAAAAAATAATCTAGGAGGACTGCCTGGAAGAGGAAGAATCTGTGTCCAGACAGGAAAATACAGGTTGGGAGCATTGAGGATGTAAGGGAAGACAGGAGTAAGCATATGGAGCTGAGGATGCTCAGAGGTTTGAGGAACTCTGGGTCCATTCATTTGATTGGTGGGGGACAGAGTGAGAGACGAGGTCTTGAGAACCAGTCTGGAGAAGGAATTTGAGCCCACATCTTTAACGGAAACTCCCCTAAAGAGGTGGCAAATTAAGTTGAAGTAGAGGTATTCTGCCCCCCACCCCCCCACCATCTCTGATCACTGTGATTTCTCCCAGAACTGGGTTGGGGTGAGGGCAGGGTCTGGACTCACCTGGCCTCTCCTCTCCTCACAGGAAGGTGTATGAATTCCTCTCCACGTTCATCACGTCAGGGATGCGCTTCCTCCTCAACCAGCAGGTGTGGGCAGTGGCAGGTGGCGAGGGGCGTGTTGGGGGACAGCCGGGGGGTGGGCATGCCCTCTCTTGCCAAGACCCTGACTGGCCACCACCTCCCAGATCTGCCCCGTGCTCTACCACGCAGGGACTGTGCTTCTCAACTCGCTGCTGGACACCGTGCCTGGTGAGTTGGTGCAGACGGGGTGGGGAGCTCTGGAACCCGCCCTGGTGCTGGGGTGGGAAGGAGGCTGGGTGGGCAGCTGTCAGGTAGCACTTGAGGGGGCCCCTTCCCTGCCCTGTGATGGAACAGCCCTCAAAGGCGGCCTCTGCCACTGACTCCCTGTGGTCAGTACTCGCTTCTCTCCCTCCTCGGTTTTCTTGCCTGGCTGAGGGCACTTCCTCAGGGCTTGCTCTGAGGGCACAGTTGGATTCGTGATCCTTAATACGTGTCTACTGTGGGGGCCTTATTTGTATTCAACACCTGGCACTTAATAGGAGCTCAATTAACATGAATTCCCTTTTCCTAAGCGATGAGATCATCATGTCAGATGCATGGGGCACAGAATGGGAAGGAGAGGGCAGGTGAAACCAAACCAATGAGAGAAGGGAATCCCTTTGCCATCTTAGAGTATTCCTTAAATTTCTCTTTATTTATTTATGTGGCTGCACTGGGTCTTAATTGTGGCATGCGGGATCTTTAGTTGCAGCATGCAAACTCTTAATTGCGGCATGTAGGATATAGTTCCCTGACCAGGGATCGAACCCGGGCCCCTGCATTGGGAGCATGGAGTCTTAGCCACTGGACCACCAGGGAAGTCTCTCCCTTGCCATGTTATTTAGTGACTTGATGAAACCTATGTAGTAGTAGTAGCAACAAACAACAACAGTAATAATAATCGGGGAGTGGGGGAGGTCCCTGGTGGTCCAGTGGTTAGAACCCAGCGCTTTCACTGCCATGGCCCCAGGTTCAATTCCTGGTTGGGGAACTAAAATGCAGCAAGCTGAGCAGTGTGGCCAAAACCAAACCAATAGAACAACAAAAACCACAATAATAATAGCTAACACTGTTGATCACTGCACACCGGGCACTAAACACTTTCCACTTATAGTCAAACTGATTTGAGCTTCATAAGCACCCTGTGAGGGAAGTATTCTAATCACCCTTCTATGAGTAAGCATCTGAGGCCCAGAGAGTCTAAGCATCCAGCCCAGCACCACACAGCTTTGCATGACTCCAGCCCCTCCCCATAGTGCGCAGTGCTGTGGACAAGCTTGTTGGCATCGACTACTCCCTCCTGAAGGATCCCATGGCCTCCACCAGCAACCTGGACATGGAATTCCGGGTGAGCTGCCCAGCTGGTGTGTGTAACCAGACCCCTGTCCTCCTCTAAAGCACAACTCTGATGTGGCCACTCCGCTGGTGGAGATGCTGTGGCCTCAGGCTCAACTCCTGGATCTGACACTCAAGCCTTGTTAATCTTGTCTGGTCCCACCTTTCCAACTTCATCCTTTGCAGCTGTGTGTGTGTGTATGTGTGTGCTAAGTCGCTTCAGTTGTGTCCAAGTCTTTGCGACCCTGTGGACTGTAGCCCTCCAGGCTTCTCTGTCTGTGGGATTCTCCAGGCAAGAGTAATGGAGTGGGTTGCCATGCCCTCCTCCAGGGGATCTTTCAGACCTTGGGATCGAACCCACGTCTCTTACATCTCTTGCATTGCAGGCGAGTTCTCTACCACGAGCGCCACCTGGGAAACTGCTACTCTTTCCCAAAGATGCCCTTCACTTCCTATTTCAGGGCCTTTGCTCATGTACTGTCTCCCCCCATTTCTCCCAGAAGGAACTGAACATTCAGCTTTAACACACGCAATCTCATTCCCTCCTCTCACAACCCGGTAAATCTGGTCCTGATGTTTCCTTCATTTTAAGGATCTGGACACTTGCTCAGGGAGGCCATGTCCCTTGTCCAAGGCCCCTCAACTAGTCTGTGGCCGTGGACATTGCTCTTCCTAATGGAGTGTTGCAGAGTTTCAGAGCAGAGAGTCCAGTTAGAATGCCTGAAGGTCGGCTCCTGGCTCTGCCGCTTACTAGCTGCGTGATCTTAAGCTGGTGGCTTAACATTTCTGTGCCCATTTCCTCAAATGTAAATGGAAATAATACAGTAAGAAAAGATAATCTCATGGGATGTTATGTAAAGGAGTTGGTCTAGGTAAGTGGCACAGAAGTACTCCGTATGTGTAGGCAGTAGTTGCCACCATTATCACCGTCTAATTTTCAAGGCCCACTTCCCCCTTGAACCCTTTCTTGTGTCCCTCCTTCAGTTGGAAGGGACTGCACCCTCAGAGCACTCTAGCTACCCTTCCTTCCATGCTTTTTAAGAAAAGCACCTGTTGAGTCCCCCCAAGGTCAACAACAAGGTCCAATCCTCCACCATGCCCTCAGGGCCCCGAGACAGCCGGGTGCTAGACCAGCCTGCCTGGCCCTGACCCTGATCCTCCAACACCAGGGGGCCTTCTATCCCCTGACTGAGGCCAACTGGAGTCTGCCCAACCGGGCGGTGGAGCCCCAGCTGCAGGAGGAAGAGCGGATGGTGTACGTGGCCTTCTCTGAGTTCTTCTTCGACTCTGCCATGGAGAGCTACTTCCGGGCAGGAGCCCTGAAGCTCTCACTGGTGGGGGACAAGGTAAGCCAGGATCTGTTTGTGGGGTGGGCAAGAGGGCAGGGGGGTGCCTGTGATGGGGCTTCTGCCTTACCCCTAGTTCCCCTGCGCAGGTGCCTCATGATCTGGACATGGTGCTGAGGGCCTCCTACTTCGGGAGCATCGTCCTGACGGTGAGTGTGGGTGGGAGGTGGGAACCTGGCCAGGCAGGTAGGCACACCGAGTGTACGCCCATGAGGCAACTGGCGAGGCAAGCGGGGCCCCAGCAGCGGCCCTGGAGTAGACAGAAGGCCTGACCTCCTGCCGGTGGCCACAGCCCCTGACTTGGCCAGAGTCTATGAAGGTTCCCAGATCTGCGAGGAAGGCTTTGCTACTCTTGCTTCATCTCTTTCACGAAACCAGGATGAAGGTGGGCTGAGAACCCAAGGTGGGCCAGTGTAGGGGCTTTAACAGCAACTGAAATATTAAACTGGGTCTCCCTGCTGGCTCAGATGGTAAAGAATCTGCCTGCAATGTGGGAGACCCAGGTATTATCCTTTTTGCTTCTTTTCCTTTGTTTAATGGAGAATTAAAATTTTTAAAGAAATACTTTAGTTCAGTCGCTCAGTCGTGTCCAACTCTTTGCAACCCCATGGACTGCAGCACACCAGGCCTCCCTGTCCATCACCTCCCGGAGTTTACTCAAACTCATGCCCGTTACTTTAGTGATCATTAAAGGACTTGTCCTTGGTTCTAGCTTATAAAATGACGGAGCTGGGATTTCAACTTGGGTATGAATCTCAGTGATTCAAGGTTACCCTACTTCTCTATACTATGCAACCTCCCAGAGCTGTCATGAGGATTGAATGCATTAATACTTATAATTACAACACCAGCTGCTATGAATGCTATCCTTGTCATCACTGTCATCATCGTCATGGCCAAGCACTGTTAAGATCATGGACTCTGTTGCCATGATTGCCTGGGTCTCAGTCTCAGTTCTTCAACTCAGTAACACAACTTGGACAGGTTACTTAACCTCCCTTTGCTTCAATTTTCCCATCTCAAAAGTGGGTATAAGTTAATACCTGCTTCACACAGTTACTGTGAGGTTTAAATGAGCAAACACATGTGAAGTGTTTGGTGAAAAGTAGGCAGTTCATCACTACACTGCCTGTAGAAGAAATAGCTCAGGAATTTCACGAAGAGTTATGGCAGGGGGCTGAGTTTTGTTATTTATTGATTTTTTTGTCAAGTCATGTGGCTTGTGGGATCTTAGTTCCCTGACCAGGGATTGTACCCAGGCCCACAGCAGTGGAAGTACAGTCCTAACCACTGCTGCTGGTAGTGGTTTAGTCGCTAAGTTGTGTCCGACTCTTTGCGGTCCCATGGACTGCAGCCCGCCAGGCTCCTTTGTCCATGGGATTCTCCAGGCAAGAATACCAGAGTGGGTATCCATTTCCTTCCCCAGGGGATCTTCCCGACCGAGGGATTAAACCTGCACCTCCTATTTGGAGGCAGATCCTAACCACTGGACCACCAGGGAAATCCCTGGGGGTATTTAATGCAAAGAGACTGTTCTGGAGGAGTCTAGATTGGAGCTGGGTCCTAATACTGAGAAAATGGGAATACAGAAAGAGAAGGAAGGAGGCGTTCCTGGAATGAGACAGGCCCCTGTCTGAGCAAAGGCAGAGGCTGGACACAGTCCTGGAGGGTTCTGGAAGCCGTTGCTGTCTTCCCATTTGTGTCTGTGTGCTCCCAGAGGGTAGAAACTACCCACTCCTCCCCAGGGACTCCTCAGGGAGGACTTGACTGGCCCTCCCTGCTGTGTCCCCAGAGCCCGGCGGTGATCGACTCTCCGCTGAAGTTGGAGCTGCGGGTCACGGAGCCTCCTCGTTGCACCATCAAGCCCTCAGGCACCACTGTCTCTGTCACCGCCAGCGTTACTATCGCCCTGGTGCCACCCGACCAGCCCGAGGTCCAGCTGTCCAGCATGATCATGGTGCGGACACCAGAGCAGGGGATGCAGAGGGTCAAGGACGGGGCCACTACCCCCTTCTGGGCAGTAACACCACCCTCCCCGCTTTCCCGCCCAGGATGCCCGACTCAGCGCCAAGATGGCCCTCCAGGGGAAGGCACTGCGCACCCAGCTGGACCTGCGCAGGTGGGCAGGTGTCTGAGGGTCGCGGGTGAGCCTGTAACCTCTCTGAGCGTCAGTGCCTTCAGGATAACCATACCTGCCCAGCAATACTGGGGAGCTAAAATTCAGTCATAGCTATCAGCCACCTGAGAGCCAAGGTCTTGTTAACGCATCAAGTGTTTCATTATAGTGTAATTTCTCTGCATCCTCAACCACCCAGAAGCAGACAGAGCAGGTGTGATGAGAGATGACCCAGCTGGCCCAGCAAGGTTAAATGACACACCCACTGTCACACAGCAAAGTGCATAAGAACATAGATTTTGGCACAGCTTAGCTTTGTGATCTTGAAACAAGTCCTTTGTGATCTTGAAACAAGCTCAGTCTTTCTGAGCTTCATTTTCTTCATGTATTAAATATAGAAAATAGTAGCATCCACTGTCTAAGGCTGTGCTGTTCAGTGTAGCAGGCGCTAGCCACTGGTGGCTGTATACATTTAATTACAATGAAATAGTTCCTCACTTTCTCATTTTTATAACCATGGTTGCTAGTGGCTACCGTGTGGCTGGTGTAGAACACGTTACAGAAAGTTCTATTGGACCAGCATTGTTCTACGGGCTTCAGTGAGATACTGCAGGGTAATGCTTAAGAGCCTAGATTCCAGAGGCAGGTTCTGGAATTTGCCAGCTGTGTGACCTTATGCAAATCACTCAGTCTCTCTGGGCCTCATGTGCTGCCTCTATAAATGCAAATTTTAATAGTACCTATTCCTTAGGGTTGTTATGAGGATTAAGTCATGTGGCATTTAAAAATATTTCAGTATTTAGCTTTTTAACATGCCTGGTATCTGGCAGGAAGCAAGCACTGACAGTTTTGCTAAGTAAAAGTAAACAACACACGGAAGTGAAAGTGAAGTCGCTCAGTTGTGTCCGACTCTTTGCGATCCCATGGACTGTAGCCCACCAGGCTCCTCGGTCCATGGGATTTTCCAGGCATGAATACTGGAGTGAGTTGCCATTTCCTTCTCCCGGGGATCTTCCCGACCCAGGGATCGAACCCGGGTCTCCCACATTGTAGGCAGACGCTTTACCGTCTGAGCTACCAGGAAAGCCCCAACACACAGAAAGCCATCAGCAGAAGTCTGGCTATAGGAGGTACTCTACAAATAAAAAGTAGCAGACTTGAAATTGAAAACAAAACAAAACAAAACAAAAAGGTAGCCGACTTGGAGAAAGGGGACCCAAAGAGGGAGAACGACTCATCCAAGGACGCACACCTGCAAAGTGCTAGAACCCCCTGGAAAGGTGTGTGGGTGGAACATCCAAGACGGAAGCTCCAGGGCTTCGGGTAGGTAGGCCTGGGTGGCCTGGGGAAGGGCCCCTGCCCACTGGACTCTTCTTTCTCTCCCATAGGTTCCGAATCTACTCAAACCAGTCTGCACTGGAGTCACTGGCAGTGAGTTGGGAAGGCGGGGCGCGGGCACAAGGTTGAGGCCTGGGGAGGGCAGCAAAGGCCAGCCCATCCCCTCCGCACTGCCCTGACTTCCTGTCTCCCGCTCCCAGCTGATACCACTGCAGACCCCTCTGAAGACCCTGCTGCAGATTGCAGTGATGCCCATGCTCAATGGTAGGCTAGGGATGGGTGTGAGAGGTCAAAGGGGGAGCCGGGTGGGTTCAGACTGAGCCGACTGTTCCCGCCCACAGAGCGGACCTGGCGTGGGGTGCAGATCCCACTCCCTGAGGGAATCGACTTTGTGCGTGAGGTGGTGACAAACCACGCGGTAAGTAGGGAGCACTGTGGGGAAGGAGGGCAGAGCCTTCACCTCCCTCTACAGCTCTCCTCTGCCCTCCATGACCTGATCTCAGTTTCTCCCTTATCAATGGTATCTTTTTTAAAAAAATTAATTTATTTTTTTTCCAACGGCCTCTTCTCACCTCAACCTTACATCAGATTCCTCCAGCCCTTTGCTCAGGCTGAATCCTCACCTTGGAACACTCTTCCCTGATTCTATCCCCAATGCCTACTAATCTTTCAGGTCTTAACTAAGAGCTTGCCTCCTCCAGGAAGCCCTCCTGGACCTCCACAGGCTGTGCTCCTGCAGCCTCTATTTCAGCACCCATCACAAGGAGTTATAAGAACCATTCCACTGCTCTGCCTCTCCCACTAGATTGAGGCAAGGGACTCTTGTCTGTGTCTCTAAACTCTGCTCTCAGTAATGGAATAAAGAGACCCCTTTCTCTGCCCCTGACCCACACAGGGCTTCCTCACCATCGGGGCTGACCTCCACTTTGCCAAAGGGCTGCGAGAGGTGATTGAGAAGAACCGGCCCGCTGACACCAGGGACCCCCGAACACCCAGTGCCCCGCCACCCTCCACGGCAGCTGCCTGAGCCCTCTGCCCCTACCCTGGCAGCTGCATTCAGGACTCCACTGCCTCTCATCCCCTCCCTCACCCCATCACAGCCTCTAGCGTCCTCTATAACCCCCAGTGCCACAGAGAAGACGGGGTTTTAAGCTGTACTCAATTTAATTCCATAATCACAGTCAATCCATCAATTACAGTCCGTCCACTCTCCCCATGGGGCTGTTCTGAGCTTTGTTGTATCCGTGGGATGCGATCAGTGCAATGAAGGCAATTCTTCCAGCAGGGAGGGGGTTAGGCCCCACCCCAGTGAGTTATAAAGTGCAAACTCCTCCCAGACTGTCTAAGTGAGGCGCTGGGGCCAGGTCTGGGATGCACAGGATGGTGGAGGGGGGTGGGAGCCGTTCTGCAAGCAGGGATCTGCTCCACAGAGGCATTCTGCATAAAGGGGGCCCTCTCTTCTGGCAGGAGAGGCTGGGAAGGGCTAGATCAGGCAGTGGGGGCTGGTCCCCATGGTTATCAGTATGGCTGCTTATTCAGGAAGCGGGAGAACATAGTGAAGGCAGCCTGGGGCTTGTCGGTGGGGACCATGTGTCCGGCGCCCTGAAGGGCAAAGCTTTGTGAGATTTCCCTCCCTGGACGACTCCTGCCCCTGGGTGCTTCCTTCACCCTATGGGATCCCTCTAGCCCATGATGTTCCTTCTCTGATCCCTCCCTTTATCCAATCCCTGCCCAGAACTTGCCCTTCCAGGGGCCACATGGTAACCCAGCATAAAAGGAGGTCGGAAGAAAAGGACAGGCAGGTCCTGCCGCACCCCCTCCCTCCCCGCCGGTCCTCATCAAGGCCCTACCTTGATGGTGAGGAAGGCGATGTGGGAGAACTCCTTCACGAAGCCAGCGATCTGCTCCCCGCTCTCCCCGTAGTCCACCAACCAGGGCCGGCGCTGGACTTCCATCTGCCCCGCCAGGAAAGACTTAGCAGCCTGCAGCTGCCCCCTCACCTCTGCTTGCAGCCACCGGCCAGGCCTCAGGGGCCGGGAATGCCTCCAGGTTTGCTCTGTCTGCCCCAGCCAGTCTGCCCTCCCCCACACCCACCTGACCCTGGGGCTGGGACCCCTGCTTTACCTTCTGGTTGAGGGAATCCACAAACCACTCATCTCCCATGAAATTGCAGGCCATGTCCACATCACCGTTGTATAGCAGAATCCGGTATTTCTGAAGCAGGGCAAGGGGGAAAATGAGGGGTTGGAATAAGCCCAGACCCCAACCCTCCCCCGGTTCAAGCCCCACCCACCAGGAAATTCAAGGAATCCAGCTAAATTGCATAAACCAGGAAACCCTTGTTTTCTGACCACTTCCTACATGGCGAGAGCCCTACTGAATGCTTTACCTATGAAGCATTTTACTACAATACCATTGGTAACCCCATTTTACGGATGGGAAAATCAAGCCTCAGATATGTGAGAAACTTGCCCAGGGTCACCTGGCTAGTGACCCCAGAGACCATACTCTACCCACTGTGCTCTGCAGAACTTTGTCCTGCCCTGGTTCAGCCAGTATCTCCTAGGTAACCTAACGTATCTTCTAGGTGACCTTGGACAAGGTCCTCTCCCAGCCCAGACCTCTGTTTGCCCTTCTGTAACAAGATCTGACTAGCTCTTCTCACCTTAAAGGCTTCTTGACTGATGGAGATCCCTCAGACTCTTCCCACAGAGCAGCATCAGGTGGGAACAGAGCCAGGTTCAAATCCTGACCCTGCTGACCACAGGGTCTCAGGCAAGTGACTTCACCTTTTGGGGGAGTTTCAGCTTCCCCTGTCCCAAGCCACTTAGGAGCCCCCGCCTTGCCACGCCAGAGTCCTGAGGCTGCTGGTGGACCCAGCTGTGGCTGCCCCCAACTCACCTGTGCAGTGAGCAGCTTCAGGTACTGGGAATACATGCTTTGGTAGAGACGGCAGTACTGGATATTCACCAGGAAGCTGCAGGACCATGTGGGCAGGAAGGCCAGGTCCAGGGTAGGGTAGAAAAAGAGACTGTGGTCTGTGATCTGTGGATCAGACCTCATCCCCTACCCACTCCTGTTCCCAAGCTCCAGCCCAAGAGAGACAGACAGCTGGGATCCAGCCCTTCCTTGGGCATGTAACCTCTCTGGGACTCACCTAGATAAGGGGAGGTGGGGCTGGACCCCCATTTAGAAATGTACAGGGACGCTTTGTTACTGTGGCTGGGGTGCCACTGGCATTAAGGCATAAGGACTCGTGCTCGCCAGTCAGAACAGACCTGACTGGCCCCTGCCGTGGTCACCTTCTTACTTGTAGGTGTCATAGGAGACTGCAGCTGGGGTGGTATTGAAGTCAGGGAGGGGCAGGGGGTGGGAGTGTCTACTGAATACCAGTGTAAACAACTGACATTTTAACAACCAGTGTGGCCATATAACAGTAAAGTGGCTGAACATCAGTCAATCTGGGGGTCAGGAACCTTGAACATCCCTATTGGAAAATTCACGGTCACAACCTGAATGCCCATGGTGTCCTCAAGGAGAAACCCTAGACACAGGATGCCTAGGGACCTCTCTGATGCCCACAAGCCCCAACAGTCCGCCACCCCTCGGGCCACAAGCGCCCACAGAAACCCACTTGCACAAGCCCCAGCGGGGCAGCTGCTCGGGGATGTGGAGCGCCTTCCGCACGTAAGGGTCGTTGAGGTAGTTGGAGGCGGCCGTGGTGTTGGTGCAGGGGGGGTCCAGGTGCACCTCATCCCCAGAACGCAGCAGCATCTGGGAGGGGGGAACGGGCACAGAAGGTCAAGACCTTCACTTCCCTGCTCCACTGTCCCTCCCCATCCCTGCTGGGAGGAAGCCTGGGCCCTTGCACACCTGATGCCACACCCGCTTGAGTGGCAGGCGGGTGAAGATGTTGCCCAGATCCTGGACCACGACAGTGTCGTTCTTGTACCTGCACGTGCAGTGGGGGGAATGGGTGCCTGGGCCCCAAGATGGGGCTGGGGTTGGCATGAGGGACGCCCGGCAGGGCCTACCTTACATGGCTGGGCACCCCCCCAGCACATGGAGCATAGAGGTTGTAGATGTTGAGGCCGGAGTTGGTCACGATGTGGAACACTTTCTGAAGCTGCAATGATACCCCCAAGCCGCCATGCTTTACAGAATGCTGGCCTCCCACCGCCTCCCAAACAGCGCCCCAAGATTTTTTTTTTTTCTTTCTTCAGCCCGGTCATGTGGCATGTGGGATCTTAGTTCCCTGATGGACCAAGGATCAAACCTGCATGCCCTGTCTTGGGAATAAGGAGTCTTAACCATTGGACCACCAGGGAAGTCCCACATCCCAAGATTTATTGCTCTTCTACTTGGCCTGGTCATTATCCTTCCCCCCCAGGGAAACTGAGCCTCAGTGGAAGGAATCTGCTAGTCCTGGGTCCAAACCCTTGTGCCTCTACTTCCTAGCACTGTGACTTCCACATGCTTGGCCTGTTTCCTTATCTGGAAAATGTGGATAATACGATCTCCCTTGAAAGGGACTCTTGAAGGAGGGACAATCTGCATGGCCATCACTGAGCACAGCCATGGCACATCAGACGCTGGACGAGGGGGACGCCCTTTCCCCTCATAGGGAGGCCACAGGCAGTGGTGTGGGACCGCACCCGCACTCCAAAGCACCCGCCTGCCGATGCAGGAGAAACGGGTTAATCCCTTAGTCAGGAAGATCCCCTGGAGAAGGAAATGGCACCCCACCCCAGTATTCTTGCCTGGGGAATCCCATGGACAGAGGAGCCTGGTGGGCTACAGTCCACGGGGTCACAAAGAGTCAAGACACAACTGACTAAACAACACCAAGCAGGATATAAAACAAAGGGGGATGGGGGATGGGCAGGATTGGGGCTGTCGGGGGTGACGCAGAGTGGGGGCAGAACCGCACAGTGGTCACGCATTCTGGCTCTTTGTTGTTGTGGAAGTTACACTTGTTTTGAGAGCAGCAGTGCGTCTGCAGGGAAGACCAGAGCCTGTAAGAGATGAATGAAAATTGCTTAGGCCCATAGTGGGCCAGAGAAGGCAAGTACCCCACCTTCTCAACCTCCTGTCAGGGCCTGGACCCAAGCGACCTGTTTCCTGGGGACAAGGACAATTATCAGAGGGCGTGGTATGGAGCCGCAAACCTGGCTGCCCTGGGGCCATCCTGCCAGCCCTCCTTCATTCCTTTACATTCTGATCTTTACATGAAAGATCCTTTAATCTTTCAGCACCAAAACCCTTCTAGCAATCCCAGCCTGGAACCCCGTCCCCCACCTCCTGCTCATAAACCAGGGCAGGACCCGAGATAGCATGTGCCTGGAGGACAGATCTAAGACCCCATGACCCACCACGCCCCAGGGATTGCCCAGTGGTCCTCTCCCATACCTGTTCCCCAGAAGGCCATGGTAGTAGGCGAAATAGACCAGGGAGTTGTCATTCTGCTCATAGGAAGAGAGTCCATTGCCCACCGCCAGCCCCTGTGAAACACCCAGGGCATTCAGCTCATCTGGATGTTGAGGCGGAAGAGCCTCCCTTGACCTCCACCCAAACCTCCAGCAGTCTGGAAGCTGACACCCAGGGTGGTTTGTGGGAGTGGTTGGGCGGGGGAGGCCACTCAGTGTCAAGAATGGAGCTGGCAGCTTGATGAGTGAGCTTCCGGGTCAGGGGAGGCACGCAGCCCCGAGGGGCCAGCAAGTGGCAAGAATGTCACGAAGGAAGAGTTGGACGGAGGAGTTGACCTTCTGCTCCTAGACCAGGGGAGGTAGGACCTGGGATATCACATGCCTGGAGGACAGACCTGAGGTCCCAGGACCTGCAACAGCCCAGGGATTGCCCAAGAGGTGGATGGAGGGGCAGACCTGTTTGATCTCGCTAAAACCAGAAAGCGAGGCCTCCCTCCCCTCCTGCAGTCTCCCTGCACCTGAAGGTTCATGCTGGGGTCCTGCATGACCAGCACTGCCAGGGTGGGGATGTAGATGCCGGCATAGCTCTCGCCTGTCAGGAAAAGCTCATTGTCCTTGTATTCCGGGAACAGGCAGAAGAAATCTTTAAGGGCTTCAAAATTGCTCTGGGCGACCTGGAGATGGCAGGATAGAGGGAATCAGAAAGTGGTGGTGCTTGAGCTACAAACAATCTCAGAGATAATGACACCCACCCACCCTGTTTGTGCAAGAGCCTGTGACTTGTCTGAGACCACACCACAGAGCTGGTGACAGAACCACAAATGGACTCCATGACCATGCTCTTTTTCTCCTTGCATTGTGCCAACCAGGGAGACTGGGACATGTGGGCAGACACTGTACTCACCTCCGTGTCATTGGTGGCATAAAACTTGTCCTCGGAGTAGGAGAAGCCCACTCCAGCTGGGGACTCGAGGTATAACATGTTGGCAATCTAGAGAGGAAGTGGAAATGGGCTGAGGGGGGCTGTTCCCTTCCCCATCCAGCTGCCCAGACACCTACGCAGGACCCAAAGGGGCGGCAATACCAGGTTCCACGAGTAGGGGTTGTACTCCAGGGTGACACCATCTGGCTGGATCTGTGGAGGAGAGAGACGGCTAAGTTCCAAGAGTCAGCTGGGTGAGGGGGGAAGGCCACCCTGCTGGGTATTGCACAACCAGGCAAAACCCCTGAGAGATATGAAACTGTCAAGTCAGAGGTATGGATGAAGAAACCGAGGCTCAGGAAAGGGACACATTTTTTGGAAGACCACAAAGTCCTTTTCCCCCTCTTCCTGGGCCTTTTCCTTTGGGAACTGTCCCCTCCCTGCCCCTGACCAGGGGGTGACCCCGCTGCTCTCCACTCACCAGGAAGGGGCCGTGCTCTGTCAGGAGGCCGTCGAGGGAGCTACAGCCTGGCCCTCCATTGAGCCACAGAACCACAGGGCTGCTCTTGGGATCCTTCTGGGACTCCACAAACCTGGAGGCGAGTCAGGCTAGGGTGGGTGCTGGTGTGGGGGACTGGGTGCTGCTCGGTCTTCCAGCCTTCCCTACTCCTGGACTCCCTCGGGGATCTTTTTTTTTTCTTCTTTTTCTTCTTAATCTCAGTTTGACGGCAGAGCATGCGAGTTATTAGTCCCCCAACCAGGGATGGAAACCCGGTCCCCTGCAGCTGGAAGCCCTGGAGCCTTAACTACCGGACCCCCAGGGAAGTCTGATCCCTCAGGGGTCTTAAGGACACCCTTCCCTCCACCATCATCTCCTCCCACGGCGGGCATTGCAGCGCCCCCCTCCCAAGCCCCTCCTGGGAGACAGGACTGCAGACCAGTAGTGGAGGCGCTTGAAGCCGGAGCCTTTGAGGTAGCCGGAGTACTGGCGGAAAGAAGGCTGCTTGGCCAGCCCGGGCAGGAAGCGGATCTCGTCCTGGTCGGGGGCCGCCTCGCCCCCGGGCGCGCAGGCGAGCAGCAGCTGCAGCAGGAGGACCGGCGGCCACAGCGCGGCTCGGAGCATCTGCGGCAGGAAGCGGGTGCCGGCTGTTGCCTCGCCCGCTCGCTGCTCGGCCGCCCCTGGCGGGGAGTTGGCAGCGCACCCGCCAGGGAAGCCCCTACCCTGTCCCAGCTCCCACCCGCCGTGCCTCCTCCGTCGTGCCCCGCCCGGGGGGGCTCCCGGATCGCTTCCAGCCTCCGGGATCCCTTCCAGCCCCGGGATCCCTCTCACCTCCGCACCCTCGCGTCCTTGCTCTCCAGGAGGTGCCGGCCGGGAGACGGGAAGTCATATGTACTCCGAGTCACGTGTGCCCCGGCGTCACGTGACGGGCCGCCTCCTGCCCCCTTCTGGCCTCTACGGACCCAGAGGGGTCAGGACGGGGGCGGCGGAGGTTCCACCCGGGCGAAGGTCAGCGGGTTCCGCAGGTCGCACCCCGGGCGCCGGTGGTCAGATGACCCAAGCGTGGACGGCCGGGACCCCCGAGCCTCCCGGGATCCCCTTCGAGGCTGGATGGCCGAGCCAGCGGCGCTAGGACCCCTGGGCAGAGCCTCGGGGAAGGGAGTCGGCGGGCGGGGGGCAATACCTTACATGGTGCACCCCCCCCCAGCGGTCACCATTTGAGTCCGCTGCCCAAAATAGCCCCATGGCCGGGAGATGGCCGCTGTCTCCGACCCCGTGGGGCTGGGTGCGCCGCGGGGACCGGCGCGCCCCGAGCCCCCTCCCACCCGCTTCCACCCGGTGCACGGTGCCAACATCCGCGTGGACCTCTGCGGGACGCGGGCCACACGCGTGGAGAGCTTCGCCCACGGCGTGTGCTTCAGTCGCGAGCCGTTGGCCCCCGGCCAGGTGTTCCTGGTGGAGATCGAGGAGAAAGAGCTGGGCTGGTGCGGGCACCTGCGCCTCGGCCTGACCGCGCTGGACCCCGCCAGTCTGGCCGCCGTGCCCGAGTTTTCGCTACCCGACCTGGTCAGCCTCGGGCACACCTGGGTCTTCGCCATCACGCGCCATCACAACCGCGTGACCCGGGAGGGCCGCCCCGAGGCAGAGGCCCTGGCCCCGAGTCGCCCCCCAGCTCTCCTGGTGGAACCGTATCTCTGCATCGAGCAGTTTCGCATTCCCCGCGACCGCCTGGTCGGCCGCAGCCGGCCAGGTTTGTACAGCCACCTCTTGGATCAGCTCTATGAGCTGAATGTGCTGCCTCCGACCGCGCGCCGCAGCCGCCTGGGCGTTCTCTTCTGCCCGCGCCCAGACGGCACGGCTGACATGCATATCGTCATCAACGGCGAAGACATGGGCCCCAGTGCCCGGGGGCTGCCAGCCACCCAGCCCCTCTACGCGGTGGTGGACGTCTTCGCCTCCACCAAGAGCGTGCGCTTGGTCCAGCTGGAGTATGGCTGTAGGTATCCCACCCCCTGGGCAAAGACCCCTCCTGGCCCCCAGTGGGGACAAGAACCTGCTAGGACTTCTGAACCAGTTGGCAAGGCCTTGCTCTGTCCAGCGTTGCTTTAGAAGTTGCATAACCTGGGACTTCCCTGGTGGTCCAGTGGCTGGGACTCTGTGCGCCCAATGCAGGGGACTGGGGTTCCATCCCTGGTCAGGGAACTAGATCCCACATGCCACAGCTAGGAGTTTGAATGCTGCAACTAAGACCTGACACAGCCAAATAAATACATAAATATTAAAAACAAAAAAAGGGGGAGAGGGATCTGACTTCAGATTCTGCCTCTGCCTGTGGCCTTGGACAAGTCAGTTCCTCTGGCTTTGGGGCTCGATTTACCCATCTTGGCTGTGATCAATTAGGATGTCCTCTAAATCCCCTTTCTGGCTTTGCCAATATTTTCTGTATTAACCTAGGGCATGAATTCTAAACCAATTTTAGATTTTAGTCCTCTGAGAATTATGTCTATTAGACAAATACTCATCGACTTGAGTGTACAGAGTTTAAAGACATTAATTACCTCTAAACCCCAGGTGTGAGCTTCTGAATCCTGAGGTCTGGTTCATGATAGCACCATTAAGCCCTTTATTTATACATCTGAGCGTGCGTGCTCAGTCACTCAGTTGCCTCCGACTCTTTGGGACCCTATGGACCGCAGCCCACCAGGCTTCTCTGTCCATGGGATTTTCCAGGCAAGAATACTGGAGTGGGTTGCCATGCCCTCCTCCAGGGGATCTTCCTGACCCAGAGATGGAACCCACAGCTCCGGCAGCTCCTGCATTGGCAAGTGGATTCTTTACCACTGAACCGCCTGGGGAGCCATACATCTGAATTCACATTTTATGAATTCAGTAGACAAGAAGGCTCTCTGTGCCAGGTCTGTGCTGGAGGCTGGGGTTGTGCAGGTTTATCAGACATTACCCTTGCCCCCAGAAGCTGCTAAGGGAAGGGAAGGGAGCAAGGTGAGGCTATCAAGGAAACAGAGCTGCAGTGTTGGGGAAGTGTTTCAAGAGGTGCTTATCTTAATCATGTAAACAGCCGCAAGCCAGTCTGGGCCTAGAGAGTGAAGGGACTAAGACCTAGATCTGGGTCTCAGCCTCGGGCCTCCCCCCGTTGCTTTTGCCTTAGACAGCCTTCTCTCCACAGTGCCGTCCCTGCAGACCCTGTGCCGCCTGGTGATCCAGAGGAGCGTGGTGCACCGGTTGGCCGTTGATGGGCTCCACCTGCCCAAAGGACTTAAGGATTTCTGCAAGTATGAGTGAAGGCCTGTACCGCCCTGGAGCAGGGCCGCCTGAGTGCATCCTGGCCCCAGAGGCGTGCCTGCCCCGAAGCTGGCCATGCTGCTGCCAGCCAGGATGGAAATAAACACAGCCACCAATCCTTGGAGGTCTCCTTGCCCCTGAAGTCTGTGAGGGGCATTTCTTTTAGAATCACTGGGGGTCAGCAGGGCAGGTGAGAGAAAGAGCATTTCAACATCACCTAGACCAGTGACTCCTAGCCTGACTTCTCATTTATCTAAGATAAGTTTGCCAGCGCCCTGGACCCTGTCTCCAGAGATTCTCATTTGATTTGTCACAGGACATTGTCTTTGCAAAAGTTACCCTCGAGATACTAAATAGCCAGGGTTGAGAAGCATTTCCCTCAAGCAGAGGTCTCAACTTTGGGACATGGTGTAACCACTGGAGAAACTGAAAAATACTGCTACCTGGCTCTGACCTGGGTTCTGATTTAGTTACCCTGGGATAAGGCTGGGCACAGGATTTCTAAAAGCTTCCAAGAGAATCTAACGTGCAGCCTGGGGTGAGAACCAATGCCCTAGACCAACTACATCATTTCACAGATGGGAACTGGGAGCCCAGAGAGGGGAATGTATTTGTCCAAGGACACATAGCAAATGAATGAATGAATACAGGGTGTTTCCTCCTCTCACACTACAGGGCACAAAGCACCCAACTCCTTTATTTGTATCTCTGATCATTTCTTCCATACAAATGATCTCATTTGATCCTTCATAACTTCTGGTGAAGTAGTGAGCCGTCATTTTCCCCATCTTATAGATAAGGATGTCAAGGAACAGAACTGTCCAGGTGACTTGCCCAAGGTAAAGGCAAGAATCTAGAATGCCCACTTCCTGGTCCAGCACTCTTTTAGCCCCATCCATTGTCATGTGCAGGTTCTAGAATGAACAGGTCAATCCTGTGAGGTGGGTTCCAGGTGTAAAAGGGAAGGACTATGAGGTGACATTCTAGAAGGGTGGAGAAGGTAGGACAGGAGGCAGATGACTGTTCCCTCACAAATAGGGGCTTTGGGGCAGCCATGTCCTGTTTCATGTCTCCACAGACTCAGCCAGGTCTGCCGTCTTCTGGCCAAGGTGAGGGGGCTCCCGGAACTGGAGGGTGTACAACTTCCTGAGAACCTCAGTCCTGGCTCTGGGGAGGTGGCGGTTCTGCTGGGCATTTTGGGGCTTGCCCTGGAGTCAGTTCCCTTTGAAGAAAGCCATTCCCAAAGTCCTTGCCAAGAGCCACCCACCTGTTCATTCATTTATTCAACAAACAAGGCTCCATCACCTACCTGCATTAGGGACTGATTTGGGGTGTGGATATGAGTAAAACCCAGTTTCCAACCACCAGACCGCCCTCTTGGGCTGGTCTTAATTGCTCCCAATCCCAGTGCTCTGCTCCTATGCCCTGCCCCTCAGGGCCTCCTCCTTCGAGACCAAGAATAACATTCCATCCCATTCTTGTCTCTGCAGGTGGGGCCGCTTCTCCGGGCTCATCTGTCGGCCTCTACAGTCCTATAGAGCCAGGGGTGGTGGTCTCTGGCAGACAAGGCCCACTGAGCCAGAAAGCGGAGCAGGTGACACCTGTTGCCCAGGCCTGGGGCCCGGCCCCTGGGGGCACTGGCTGGGAGCCACTGAGGCAGGAGTACAACTGGTACTGCCACAAATTTCCCGCTGCAAGGCAGCCGGAGAGCATGGGCCGGGAGGATGGCTGCTCCAGAAGCAGAGCCCCCCAGCTGGGCGGCCCCAGCAGGCCTGCGCCCCTGCTTCTGTGTGGGCTATCACCTGGGGCTCCACAGATGCCCGCCGAGGCAGGAGGGAAGGAGGCCAGCTCCCAGCCAGACATCTGCATCCTGACCTTGGCCATGATGATCGCTGGCATCCCCACCGTGCCCATCCCGGGCCTGCGGGAGGAGGACCTGATCCGCGCAGCTCAAGCTTTCATGATGGCCCATCCGGAGCCGGAGGGAGCTGTGGAGGGGGCCCGGTGGGCACAGGCGCAGACCCGCACAGCCTCTGGGCCGATGGCCTTGGCGAGATCCTGGAGGGGCCAGCCTCCTGGCTCCTACTTGTAGCTGGATGAAATAGCACCAGACACGTAGGGTGGCTTCTCCGTATGGTTTTTGGGCAGGCAGGGTTGGTGGTGCCTATGGCAGGGATGGGAATAAGCTGGTGGTCTGAGCCACTCTGACAAACACCGGCCCATTCAGGGCCCAGACCCCAGGAAGTTCCCAGAAACCATTAAGCTGGGAGATGGGTCTTTGATCGGAGCAGTTGCAATGAGAGGTACCGAGGGAGGTGGCCCTGCTTGGAGAGCGGAGGCTTCTTTTCTGTCCTTTTGGTACTCCCATCAGAATTCTTGCGCAAAGCCCTAGGCAAGGGGCACTTTGCTCCTGCCTTTTGTCTCTCACTCTGCTGAGGGCAGGTGATGAGACCACAGGCAAGGAAGGAACATTAACTCTTATTTGAGCACCCACTGGGCATCAGCCCATCACACGCCCAAGCTCCTCTCATCCTACCAGTGCTCTGGGAAAGATCCATTTTGACAGGTGAATGAATTGAGGCTGAGAGGTGGCTTGCCTCAAGTCCCAGAGCAAGTAAAAGGCAGCACCAGGCCTCAGAAAGCAGACAGGGAAGAAACCAGGATTTGCAATGTAATGTCAGACTCTAGAGTCTAGTCGTTATATAGTATTGGGGTGGCCAAAAAGGTCGTTCGGGTTTTTCCTAACATCTTACAGAAAAATCCGAACATTTTAGCCAACCCAGTATTTCCTAAACTTCCTTCTATGAGACAAAAAACTAGACAAGTGCTAAAATAGACAACATTCACTTTAATAACCTGGGGGAGCGTGGGGGGTGGTGAGGCTGAGAGCCTGGCTGAGCCGCCACCTCTGGGGTGCCTTTTCCTCTGTGGGTACGGTGTCATCTCATGACTGTGGAAGCTCTTACCAAGTCCCAACCTTGATCTTCACTCAATGTTTTATCTCTTATCCTAGAGCAGGTATTACCTGTTAAGGCCCTTGAGCTAAGAATGGGTTTTATTTTTTGTAAAAGTTGTTAGGGGGAAAAAACAAAAACCAAAACAATGCACACAACAAAGACAAAGAACCAGGAATATACAACAGGCTGTAAGTGCCCGGCAAAGTCTAGGATATTGACTATCGGGCCCTTTACGGGACAGCTTTGCTGCCTCCTGTTTTAGGAAACTAGACACATGGGTAGGAGGCTACAGAAGAGAAGACCCTTGTGCTTCTTCCCTGGAAGGAGGGTCCGAGGAAGTACAGCAGTGTGAGTGTTGGGGGTAGGGTGTGTGGGGGGGATGTGAGTGATACAGGAGGATGAGCATCACGGGTAATCAGAGTTGGACCTGCTCATAAGGGCCAATCCAGCTGTCGGCCAGCTCCCGCAGGGTGCTGTACCGCCGTTCAAACTCCTCCTGGCTGCAATGCTGCAGGAGCTGACTCACCTCCTCCGTGAGGAGAGCCACGGCCAAGCGCTTCTCCAGGGTCTCGCTCCACATGCTGCCCAGGATGTCACCGAGGTTGGGGGCACAGCCTGCCGTCCACTCAGCAGGCAGCATGTCGGGCTGGAGCTCCTGGCGGTGGGCGCTGAGCATGGCCAGGATGTGGCGGCAGGGCAAGTGGAAGGCCTGGTTGAAGTAGCAGCTGCAGCTGGCCGGGGGCTGGGGCTGCACCCTGTGGGTGTCCTCTAGGATCTGTATGTTCACCTTTTCGGAACCCGAGCCGATGAGGTGCATGGATTTCTGGACCACAGCAAGCTCGCCCAGGCAGAGCTGGGCGGCCGGCCCCGTGCAGATGGCATTAAGTGAGTGCTGGATATGGGCTTCCACCAACTGCTCCACTTTGGGGCTATCGGGGCTGCCCTCCGAGGGGGTGTAATGGTTCGGGGGACTCGGGCCCAGGTTGAAACTCACCTTGTCTCCCGAGTTCTGCTGCAGGTACCGGAGCAGGGCACTCATGCCTTTTTCCACCTCTGGGGTGGTGCCAAAGAACTGGCTGAGGAGGCGGGTGGTGATCTCCAGGCCCTGAAAATAGCGGCTGCTCTCGGCTCGGCTTCTCCAGCGGTGGGCCAGCCAGATGTGGTCGTTGAGCAGCCAGTATGAGTGGAGCGTGGGCAGCTGGGCCGGCGGAATGCAGGTGCTCAGCAGCACGTACAGCTTCCGCAGGTTCCCGGCTGTGGCCGAGCACATGGTGCTCCACAGGGCGGTCAGGAGCAGCCTCTCCACCGGCTGCTCGAGGGCCAGTTGACAGAACTTGCCCTGGAGGAACTTACAGATGTGGAAGGCCGAGAGCAGGACCTCAGCTGCGGGGAACTCCATAGAGAGGGTGGGCAGCAGGAGGAAGTAGGGATCCACCAGAATGGTACAGACTCTCTCCCATGCTGGGTTAAACTTCTTGAACACCTGGCACATCTGGACCAAGCCTTCAGCATCCTCCTTGGCAAGAATGGCGAAGTAGACTGCCCGGGAAAGATGACCCTCCAGCGACACCCGGGGTCCATCCACCAGGAAGGTGTATAACACCTTGCCCCTTGGGTTATAGGTCCGGTGGATAAATAAGATCTCGGGAAAATGGGTAAAGACCCTCTGCATAAAGCAGCTCTGATAGTTGAGGGTCTCTAACTGGGCAGTCTTGTTAAGCTGGTAGAGCAGCAGAGGTGGGCATGGGTCCTCAATCAGGAGCTCATTCAGCACTGTCAGCACCATGGGGGAGATGGGAAATGTCTCGATGCCAAGGCCAAAATATTTGCTCTGTGCGGCTGCCAAACAGAAGGGTCCCACTCTCTCAAGCTCCAACTAAGTCAAGGCTTGAGGCTGGGCTGTAGACCCCAGATCTTAATCCAAAGATGGGCCTATGGAGAAGAAAAGAGGTTTATGGAGCCAGTAGGGGCTTGGCTTTTCAATTATTCATCCAGACAATATTTTATTCCTTAACTATGTATCAGCACTGTTCTGAGGGATACGCAATAAACATGTAAATAAACAAGGATGTATCAAATAATGAAGTTTATAAAGACCATAAAATGGGGTAAGGGTAGGCTGGAGGAGGGAGGGATGCCTTAGCCAAGGCGGCCAAGGAAGCCCTCTGTGAATGGTGGGAGGATGATTTGGAGCTGAGACCTAACTGATAAGAAGTCAGCATGAAGAATTTGGTGCCAGGAGATTTAAGTGAGTGTGAAGGGTGGAGCTGCCTTTTTTCTCCTTAAATATTTAAAATATATGTACAGCACTTTGTATTTACTTCTTGGCCTCTATTCTTTCATTGGTCCTGGTATATACAGTTCAGTTCAGTTCAGTCGCTCAGTCGTGTCTGACTTTTTGCGACCCCATGAATCGCAGCACGCCAGGCCTCCCTCCCTATCACCAACTCCTGGAGTTTACCCAAACCCATGTCCATCGAGTCGGTGATGCCATCCAACCATCTCATCCTCTGTCGTCCCCTTCTCCTCCTGCCCTCAATCTTTCCCAGCATCAGGGTCTTTTCCAATGAGTCAATTCTTCGCATCAGGTGGCCCAAGTATTGGAGTTTCAGCTTCAACATCAGTCCTTCCAATGAACACCCAGGACTGATCTCCTTTAGGATAGACTGGTTGGATCTTCTTGCAGTCCAAGGGACTCTCAAGAGTCTTCTCCAACACCACAGTTCAAAAGCATCAATTCTTCAGTGCTCAGCTTTCTTCACCGTCCAACTCTCATATCCATACATGACCACTGGAAAAACCATAGCCTTGACTAGACGGACCTTTGTTGGCAAAGTAATGTCTCTGCTTTTAAATATGCTATCTAGGTTGGTCATAACCTTCCTTCCAAGGAGTAAGCGTCTTTTAATTTCATGGCTGCAATCACCGTCAGCAGTGATTTTGGAGACCAAAAAAATAAAGTCTGACACTGTTTCCACTGTTTCCCCATCTATTTCCCATGAAGTGATGGCACCAGATGCCATGATCTTAGTTTTCTGAATGTTGAGCTTTAAGCCAACTTTCTCACTCTCCTCTTTCACTTTCATCAAGAAGCTCTTTAGTTCTTCTTCGCTTTCTGCCATAAGGGTGGTGTCATCTGCATATCTGAGGTTATTGATATTTCTCCTAGCATCTTGATTCCAGCTTGTGTTTCTTCTAGCCCAGCGTTTCTCATGATGTACTCTGCATATAAGTTAAATAAGCAGGGAGACAATATACAGCCTTGACGTACTCCTTTTCCTATTTGGAACTAGTCTGTTGTTCCATGTCCAGTCCTAACTGTTGTTTCCTGACCTGCATACAGGTTTCTCAAGAGACAGGTCAGATGGTCTGGTATTCCCATCTCTTTCAGAATTTTCCACAGTTCATTGTGATCCACACAGTCAAAGGCTTTGGCATAGTCAATAAAGCAGAAATAGATGTTTTTCTGGAACTCTCTTGCTTTTTCGATGATACAGCAGATGTTGGCAATTTGATCTCTGGTTCCTCTGCCTTTTCTAAAACCAGCTTGAACATCTGGAAGTTCACACTTCACGTATTGCTGAAGCCTGGCTTGGAGAATTTTGAGCATTACTTTACCAGCGTGTGAGATGAGTGCAATTGTGTGGTAGTTTGAACATTCTTTGGCATTGCCTTTCTTTGGGATTGGAATGAAAACTGACCTTTTCCAGTGCTGTGGCCACTGCTGAGTTTTCCAGATTTGCTGGCATATTGAGTGCAGCACTTTCACAGCATTGTCTTTCAGGATTTGAAATAGCTCAACTGGAATTCCATCACCTCCACTAGCTTTGTTCGTAGTGATGCTTTCTAAGGCCCACTTGACTTCACATTCCACGATGTCTGGCTCTAGGTGAGTGATCACACCATCGTGATTATCTGGATTGTGAAGATCTTTTTTGTACTTCTGTGTATTCTTGCCACCTCTTCTTAATATCTTCTGCTTCTGTTAGGTCCATACCATTTCTGTCCTTTATTGAGCCCATCTTTGCATGAAATGTTCCCTTGGTATCTCTAATTTCCTTGAAGAGATCTCTAGTCTTTCCCATTCTGTTGTTTTCCTCTAATTCTTTGCATTGATTGCTGAGGAAGGCTTTTTTATCTCTCCTTGCTATTCTTTGGAACTCTGCATTCAGATGGGAATATCTTTCCTTTTCTCCTTTGCTTTTTGCTTCTCTTCTTTTCCCAGCTATTTGTAAGGCCTCCTCAGACAGCCATTTTGCGTTTTTGCATTTCTTTTCCATGGGGATGGTCTTGATCCCTGTCTCCTGTACAATGTCACAAACCTCTATCCATAGTTCATCAGGCACTCTGTCTATCAGATCTAGTCCCTTAAATCTATTTGTCACTTCCACTGTATAATCATAAGGGATTTGATTTAGGTCATACCTGAATGGTCGAGTGGTTTTTCCCTAAGTCTGAATTTGGCAATAAGGAGTTCATGATCTGAGCCACAGTATGCTCCCAGTCTTGTTTTGGCTGACTGTATAGAGCTTTTCCATCTTTGGCTGCAAAGAATATAATCAATCTGATTTCGGTGTTGACCATCTGGTGATGTTCATGTGTAGAGTCTTCTCTTGTGTTGTTGGAAGAGGGTGTTTGCTATGACCAGTGCGTTCTCTTCGCAAAACTCTGTTAGCCTTTGCCCCACGGCTGAGGCCAGGGGCGGTGGCTGAGAGGAGCTACCCCATGCCCGAGGCCGGGGGTCGCCGAGAGGAGTTACCCCAGGTCCAAGGAGCGGTGGCTGCGTGGGCACAGAAGGGCCGAGAGGAGTTACTCCACATTCAAGGTTAGGAGGGGCCGTCGTGAGTAGATACCCTTTGTCCAAGGTAAGGAGCAGCGGCTGCACTTTGCTGGAGCGGCCATGAAGAGATACCCCACGTCCGAGGTAAGAGAAACCCAAGTAAGACGGTAGGTGTTGCTAGAGGGCATCAGAGGGCAGACACACTGAAACTATAACCACAGAAAACTAGCCAATCTGATCACACGGACCACAGCCTTGTCTATCTCAATGAAACTAAGCCATGCCGTGTGGGGCCACCCAAGACGGATGGGTCATGGTGGAGAGGTCTGACAGAATGCGGTCCACTGGAGAAGGGCATGGCAAACCACTTCAGTATTCTTGCCTTGAGAACCCCATGAACAGTATGAAAAGGCAAAAAGACAGGACACTGAAAGATGAACTCCCCAGGTTGCTAGGTACCCAGTATGCTACGGGAGATCAGTGGAGAAAAAACTCCAGAAAGAATGATGGGATGGAGCCAAAGAAAAAACAATACCCAGTTGTGGATGTGACTGGTAATAGAAGCAAAGTCCGATGCTGTAAAGAGCAATATTGCATAGGAACCTGGAATGTCAGGTCCACGAATCGAGGCAAATTGGAAGTGGTCAAACAGGAGATGGCAAGAGTGAACGTCCACATACTAGGAATCAGCAAACTAAGATGGACTGGAATGGGTGAATTTAACTCAGATGACCATTATATCTACTACTGTGGGCAGGAATCCCACAGTAGTAGAAATGGAGTAGCCATCATGGTCAACAAAAGAGTCTGAAATGCAGTACTTGGATGCAATCTCAAAAACGACAGAATGATCTCTGTTCATTTCCAAGGCAGACCATTCAATATTACGGTAATCCAAGTCTATGCCCCGACCAGTAACGCTGAAGAAACTGAACTTGAACGGTTCTATGAAGACCTACAAGACCTTTTAGAACTAACACCCAAAACAGATGTCCTTTTCATTATAGGGGACTGGAATGCAAAAGTAGGAGGTCAGGAAGCACCTGGCGTAACAGGCAAATTTGGCCTTGGAGTACAGAATGAAGCAGGGCAAAGGCTAATAGAGTTTGCCAAGAGAACGCACTGGTATATACAAGAGAACTGCAATTGCCCCAAACTTACTGTGTGATCTTGGGCCAGTCAATGATCCCTCTGAGCCTCAATCCCTTCAACCGAAAACGGGGTTAACAAGTGTTCATAAGTCTTTCCTCCCTCTACTTAAATCCCTCTATTAACTGTAATACTTCGTTCAAATGTTTCCTCTATTTAGCCCCTCAAACTGGGTTACTGTCCCCATTTTACAGATGAGAAACTGAGGCTCAAAGAAGTTAAGTGACTTGCCTACCATCACTCAGTAAGTAGCTGGAAGCTGAGTTTTTGTCTCGAGATTCTGACAGCTTACCACAGTAAAAAACCAGAGACAGAGAGGGGATGCGGCCTCTGACCTCTCACCTCTAACCCAGGTGGCAGGATGTGGATGTCTGACGTTCGCATTCGGTGTCTGGCCAGAGCCAGAAGAGAAGTCAACCTCCCACCCCTTTGGGGGCTGTGTCATGGTGACTGCGGTCACCAGCTGCCTCACACCTCCACCCCTTCAGGAATTACTCACCCATAGCTTGGCTCCGTCGCCATTTCTCCCTATTTGACCCTGCCTCTGACTTTGACTGACCTCTAGGCTCACCAACCGCGGCGCCAGCTTCCCGTGACTCGAGCCAATGGCCTGAGGCGTTCGCTTTCGGACTTTGGGGCAACGACCAATCATAGCCCGGCGACTTGTGGGCGGGCGCTGTTACCAGGGTTACGAGAGGGCTCGGCTGGCGGCAACCAATGAAACCCTGAAGACGCTAGCATCCTTTGGAGTCTGAGCTCTGAAGCTGAAACTGAGGAACCACACGTCTGGGAAGGGGGCTGGAGGGGCAGGTTACTACGGAAACTCCCTCAGAGGCCAAAAAACAAAAAGAAAATAAATAGCAGTGTTTCGAGATTTTTTTTTTTCTTTTCTGGTCAAATTCCAAAGCCCCAGGAGGGTAGGAAGCGGCGCCTGTGTAATTGTACTGTGTCTTCTGTCTCATGGGAAACTGAGGCCAGGGTCTCAAATTTTGCCTCTCTAGCAAGGGTCGAGGGGCCCACTTTTCGGAATTGAGATCTAGATCTCCTTGAGAGAGCTGAACTTGGGTGTTGCTCAGCCCAACCCTTCCAGTATTTTACAGGCAAGATCCAGAATAGTGTTGTGACTGTTAAGGTCATGGTGAACTAGTAATGCAAGAAGCAGGACTGACAACCATCTTTTGACCTCTCTTCCATTGAAGATGGTTCTTGGAAAGCTGGGTAGCTACGAGGCTTTAGGTGACTAAGATTAGAAACTAGCAATGACAACAAAAATCCGTGTTGGTGCTTAAACCTTCATTGAATCTAGAAGGGCAACTGGAATTAGAACAGGCCAATGGATTAGTTTTCGCAGATGAGGAAACTGGGGTCAAAGAAATTAAGGACTTGCCCACAGTCCCTCAGCAAACAGAGGGCAGTTAAGTCTTGGACCCAAGTTTCTTCCCTCCCAATCTATTTGGCTTCTTTGGGCTAGAATATGAGGCAGCCTGAATTCAATGTTGAAGACTTGGTTGCAGGAAGAGGATGAAGCAAGGGGCGGACCGCTAATCATTGAATTTGAGGCATCGGACTCTATTTGGCTGCACAACCCCCATCAGATTCCTTCCCTGTTCAGGCAGAACTCACTACTCTTGCTTATTTGCTTTTATTTAAAGAACAGAAACAAAACAAAACTTTAATATGAATAAAAATAGGTACAAACAAATTCTTTGTAAAGAGCAGCAACAGCCAAGTATCACCCTCCTTCCCTTTAGTCCCTGAAACCAGGTCCGTTTTATCTCCCCCTATCCTAGGGCTGGGTTTCATCTCTGTAAAGTAAGATCTGATCTCAG
This sequence comes from Giraffa tippelskirchi, assembly GCF_054371585.1. Taxonomy (NCBI): domain Eukaryota; kingdom Metazoa; phylum Chordata; class Mammalia; order Artiodactyla; family Giraffidae; genus Giraffa; species Giraffa tippelskirchi. The sequence continues at coordinate 115,780,750 of NC_137287.1, read as the reverse complement.
GGGTTGAGGGAGAAAGAGGAATGACCTTTCTGCATGGAGATAACTTTGGCCTTGAACAATGAATGAGGCTCCCAAGAAAAACCAAAGGCAGGGCAGAAATGGGGCAGATTCAAAGGACTGTCACACAGTAGAGCTCCTCTTCTTTCTCTTGGAACCATTTTTCTAACCCTACCTAGGAAGACGTTGGTTAAAACGCTGACCCCAGCATGTCCTGCCTGCTTTGAGCTCTCAGACTGCTGGGGGAGGGGCTGGCGGCCTAGCGTGCTGGTGCAGGTGCTTCAACCATGAATGGTGGCTCCAGCGGGAGCCAGTCCCTGCCCTTCCTCCTGCTTTCCCCAGAGGAAAGGGAGGCGGCCCACATCCCTGAAGTCCCCCGGCCGGTGACCGGGCTCAGGAGGCTGGTGGGAGGCCGCCCAGATGTCCATGATCTGGCGCAGCGTGGAGCAGCGCTCCTCCAGCTCTGGTCCCTCACTCTGCATCAGCAGGTTTGCGAGCTCCCTGCTTAGGTCCTGAATCACGTCATTCCGTCCGGGCTCCCCTGGCTGGCCTACATCCGCTGGGATCAGAACGGGGTCCTGGAGCTCCCCGCTGGGCCCGAGGAGGTGCTGGTACCTCTTCTGCCAGCGGCGGCACACCATGGCTTCGCTCACGGGCCTCTGGCTAGTGTGCAGCAGCGCCAGGATGTGCCGGCATGGCAGGTGGTACCGCTGCTGAAAGGAGCAGCTGCAGCTGCAGCCATCTTTGCTCACCTGGTGGGAGTCCTCGAGCAGCTGCACGTCCACGGCGCAGCCAGCCACGTCCACCAGGTGTGTGGAGCTCTGCATCACCGCCCACTCATTGTGGCACAGCTTGTAGGCCAGGTCGGAGCCGCTCTGGTGTAAGGAGTCCAGCATGCCGCCCTGCAAGGGCTGCCCCTGGGGAGGCTGCTGCTGCGGCCCCCGCACCTGCTCTGGCTTGGCCTCCTGCATGGGGGCCCTGCTGAGGCTCCCTCCGCAGATGCCAAAAGGCTTCTTGGACTTTGGGGCTGTGCTTGCTGACCGGGCTCTCTTTAACTTGGGGGGAGCGGTGGGCAAGTTCTTCACGCCTTTGGTGTTAAAGAAGTCAATGTAATCCACGAAGCGGAGGATGCAGTCCAGCAGGGACTGCTGCTCCCGGAAGAGGCTTGACACCTGGCTGGTGACAACATCGAGGCTGTCCATGTAGGTGCTACAGGCGTGCAGGCCCTTCCTGACGTGCATGTACCACAGCAGTTCACAGGAGAACCAGTGGGCCTGCAGGAAGCTGAAGAGCTGCTGGTCAAGCAGGGCCCGGGACATCTGGCAGAGATTTTGCAGGCTGGTCTCAGAGGTGACAAACACGGCCTCCCGCAGGGCTTCCTTCATGAGCCGTTTAAAGGACGGATCTGCGGAACTACGATGCAACTTCTCCAAGAGTCGGGTCGTGTGATAGATGGAGAGGAGGATGCGGGCACCAGGGAAGACCTCCTGCAGGATGGCTCGGTGAGGGAAGGACGGGTCCACGAAAACCACCTTGACCTTGGGCCAATCTGAGTTGAACTCCGTAAAGATACTCAGCTTCTTGGCCACGGAGGTGGCTGTCTCGGCCTTGAGCGCTACGAAGTACACCACTCGCCCCTCTCGTTCCTTGCTCTCCACCAGGAAAGCGTACAGGATGTGGCCCTGGGCGTTCTCCACCCGGTGCAGCAAGAGATTCTCCGGGAAGCGGACAAACAGATCTCTCATCTTGCTGCTCTGGAAACTGAGCCGGTCCAGGTCTTGGCTGCTGCCCACACTGAAGGAGGCCATGGAACCCAGGTCCACCTTAAGAAAGTTCTTCATCACTTTGGCTATCTTGGCCAGGTCAGAAGGAGTGATGCCCTCCTGCTCTGGCTTGGCGGGTATTTGGACCTTGTCTAAGCAAAACAGTGGTTCAATAGGGGACTTCGCAGCTGTGACGAGGTCTTTGTTGATCGCGGGCTGTGCAGGCTGGGGTTTCTTCTGAGATTTGCCAGTGGTGTCTCCTCTAGGACCTATGGTTTTGGAATCAATGTGTATATGCTGTGTGTTGAGTTCACTGATGAATAGTCTATCCAGTTTCTCATTGTACCGCAGAAGCAAGTATGCTGGGCACATGTCTGCTTCTGCTGTTCTCTTCCTGTTTGACTGGGTCCTAATACAGACAAATTTCACCTGCACATATCTAGGGAAGGCAGAAGTAACAATGAAACAGGTGCTGACCACCCATTTTTCTCTTACAATCAAGGCCCTGTAGGGACTTACAGTGCCTGATACATTTCCTGGAGACCACAGTATGGTATAGGATATGGGAGAGAAAGATATACGTTCACTCTCCAGTCCCAAAGTATTCAGGTCTTTCTTCAAGTCCCCATCCAATTAAAACACCCTTCATTTGCATCTATGGAAGTTCTAAGCTCCAACTCCTTTTATTTACTCTCATTTTCCCATCTGTAGTTGTCAATCTGCAGCAAAGATATGAGGGGAAATAGATAAGCGGCAACAGCAGACCTGGTTACCTGCTGTCTCAAGTGTCCTTTCATTCTTGCCTTCAGGGATCCATTGCCTTCTCTGCCTCCTCCTCCAGGCAGCCAAAATAAAAGAGGTCTCAGGGGTTAGGGTGGATCTGGGCTTCCTCTCTAAGAGGAAAGATCTGGGTTCGTCTTTGACTTAAAGAAACATGTCTACTTCTTGAGAGAGTGAGAACCCTGAGGCTAGATGATCCCTGGGATTCTGCTAGCTTTGCCGTTCTAGGCTGCAAGTGCCTACTCAAAGGAGAACGGTAATTAAACTGAATATCTGTTCTCTCCCCCCTTCTATCTTCAGCGGTCCAAATCAGGTCCTACCTTCTCCAGGAAACCTTTATGAATGCCCTCAAGCCACAGTAATTGCTGCTTACTTAAAATTCATAGCATTTATTTGAAACAAAAGGCTTAGCAGATTTTCTGGGTAGCAGTAGTGGTTACACAGTGGGGAGGCTGGAGGCTGACTCTCTGGATTTGAATCCAGGCTCAGAGCTGTTTGACCTTGGGCAAGTTACTTCACCTCTCTGTATGCAGTTTCCTTAACATCATAAAATAAAACTAAATAGGATTGTTACGAGATTTAAATAAGCCACAGGCATAATATTTAGCCCAGAGCCTGAGTCAGCCTTTTATTTATTCTAAACAGGAGTCATCCACTGTTATTACAGCTCCTAAGCCTTGTGACCTATTCTTGGGCGTTTATGCAGTGCTTTTCCAATTGGATGGAGCTGTTTTCAAGTGGCAAGAGTAAATCAATCCTCAGCGTATTCTAAGCACCTAGCACAAATGCTATTCTTTCAGCAGATGCTTGTCAAAGATGGGCTGGATGAATGACTCAGGCACCACAGGTGGGTGGGACAGGTTACACTCCTGCCTCCTCAGTTCAGTTCAGTTCAGTTCAGTTGCTCAGTCGTGTCCAACTCTTTGCGACCCCATGAATTGCAGCACGCCAGGCCTCCCTGTCCATCACCAACTCCCGGAGTTTACCCAAACCCATGTCCATCGAGTCAGTGATGCCATCCAACCATCTCATCCTCTGTCGTCCCCTTCTCCTCCTGCCCCCAATCCTACCCAGCATTAGGGTCTTTTCCAATGAGTCAACTCTTCTGCCTCCTCAGAGAGGTCCCAACCCAAAGATTAGTGAAGGGGAAAAAAAATCTCAGCTCCTGGCACGACATGACACAACTTTGGCATCTCAGCAACCCTTTCCAAATACTCTAATCCAGCTGGTCCTGTTTGCTCAGCCTGTGGGGCAAGCTTAGAGAAATAGGATGTCTGGCCTGAAATAACAGGGCGGAGGGGCCTGAGGCTGAAAACGCCTGCACCTGCTGTGTGCACAGCAGTGGGGCGGCCACATCATCCCTGGCTCTGGGAGTGGCCCAGTGGTATGGCAAGGCCAGCAAGGTGTGACCACGGGATAGCCTCCGCCTGACTCTCCCACCTGTTTTCCACCGCCCCCACCATCTTGTTTTATTGTACCCTAGAAAGACCGACTGCTTCCCGGGTCCCCTGCACTGTGTCTCACCTCTGTGCCTTTGCTCGCGTTGTCTCTCTGTCTGGAATGCCCTACCAACCTGTCCTCATCTCACAGCTTACTCATCCTTCAGGACTACGTGCAACTACCTTCTTTCCTAGGATGCCTCCCCCAAGTCCTCAGGATGGGCCCTACCCTTCCGCTGGCTCAACATCTTGGCATAGATCTTAGCTCATCACATTCTATTGACTTTATGTGCTCATAATCCATGCTTGTTAACCTAGTCAAAAAAAAAGAAAAAAAAAAAAGGCACTGGTGAGTGCCAAACATAAAGCTCTTTCCCCCTTTCCTGGTTCATTAACGACTGCACCTCCCAGGGTGGAGACATCAGCATTCTTTTTAATTCCAATATGTTAAGTCTTTTAAATTCATTTCTCCCACTTTTGCATATATTAAGGATTACTATATACCAGGCTCCATGTAAACCCCTTGCATGCATCATTTCATACTAATAAAAGGGTTCTACCAACCACATTTTACAGACAAGACAACAGCCTTAAAGAGGTTCTCGAGCATGAGAATCTGGAATTTAATCCTCTGGCTAAAACTGGAGGATCTGGGATTTGAACTAAACCTGCTTGGCTACAGTCTATGTAGTTAACCATTATGTTGCCTGTCTTCTTCCAAAATATTTCTCCCTCCGAATTCCCATTTTTACCTTCCTCAACTTGACCCTCAATACTTTGTTCAGGTTCAATAATGTCCTTAAAGATCTCTAAACATACTGTACTTGTTGGCATCAAGCACTTCAAACTTCAGGGGCACTAGGTGAAAGCCTCTGTCATTTTTTCCTGCTTCCCTTAATCTTCGGTATTGAGCTGTAACTTACGCACAGTGAAATACACAAGGCTTTTGGAAGAATTCTTGGCGCACTGTAGTAATTTTAATCTGTATTTATTTCTACCTCCCAAGTGAAGACATAGACACTCTTCAAGACCGGGATAGGGTTTTATACTTCTGAATCCCCTTAGTGCTTCTATCCCAGCATGCTCAGCCAGGACCTGAGGGAAGGAAGTCCGCCAATCTACACTGTAGCGTTTATTTTCCTCTAACTGGACTGTGCCCCCAGCGTACTCCCAGTGCACAGACTAGGCGCTCAGATCACACACGTTAAATGAGTGATTGCATGACAGAAAATTCATCTTACAGTATGAGTAGCATATTAGGAAGATCACGAGGAGAGTTCTGTCAGGTGACTTGGCTTCTATCCCGGCACTATTATTAACTTTGGACAAGTCCTTTGTTGAATTTCAAACATTTACTAAGTCTCTTATGTACCAAACACTATACTAGTTGCTCAGAAGGTGACGGAGACAAATTAGGCTCTACTGTCAAAGTCTGTTGAGCAGGGAGATTAGTACATAGATGATCAGTAAAGTCAGAACTAAGTGAAAGGTTAAACAGAGGTACAAGCAATACATTTATAACTGAATAAAGAGTAATTCCCTCGACTATGGGGATTGGAACAGATCTAGAGCTTTTGATTAATTTCACATGAGATCTGTGTCCTTGCTGCATGTAAACTGCACCTTGAGTAATGAATAGAATTTTTACAGGTGAAGTCAAGCCATTTTAGACAACATAATCTGAGTTAGGAACAAGACTCAGAAGGTCTTGTTGTAGCCACGCGTTTTGGGAAACAAACTCACTCAGAAGGACACTGCAGGTAGCAGAGTGCAGTTTATTACACCGGCGGGCCCAAGGCAGAGTCTTCTCTTAGCCAAGGACCCCAACCAGCATTTGTGAAAATCTTTTATACCCCATGTGTACGTGTCCGAACTCACCACCCCAAATTCCTTGAGACTTACATAAACAAAGGAAGGGTAAATACAATCACAATAATCTCATCATTTAGGTGTTATGTTAAACCATTGGCCAATAATCAATAAGCCCGAGGTTACACTCCGATAGGTACAGAAAAATTTATGGCCTGTCCAGAGACAGGGGTGATTAGTGTATGTTTTCTCTTAGGCAATGAGTAACCTGGATATGATCTCCAAGTTTCCCCTGTCCGACGGGGGTCTTATCCTTTTATTGTCATTTCCACAGGCACTAAGCACAGAGTTTAGAGTCCATTAGAGAGGTGGCCAAGCATGATCAGCATAAACAGGCCTAAGATGGAGTCCAGGTCCTATGAATTGCCTCTTCAGTCTGAGTTTAATTTCCAGCTTCACCACTTAGCTGTGTGAAAGTGAACAAATCACTTCATTTCCTGTCAGCCTCCAAGTCTTATCTATAAATACAGAAATAACCGGAGCACTGTTCTCTGAATAATCAGTACCTGATCAAAGAATAATCACTATGACTAAAAGTGAATTCAGGCTTCCAAGTGGCACTAGTGGTAAAGAACCTGCCTGCCAATGCAGGAGATGTCAGTGACTCAAGTTTGATCCCTGGGTTGGGAAGATCCCCTAGAGGAGGGCATGGCAAACCACTCCAGTATTCTTGCCTGGAGAATCCCACGGACAGAGGAGCCTGGTGGGCCATATAGTCCATAGGGCCGCGCAGAGTTGGACACGACTGAAGTGACTTAGCATGCACAAAAGTGAATTTGTTTAAAAGGCTGTGGCAGAGAAAGATAATTTACAATATGATGTCACCTATATGTGGGATCTAAAAAATGTAACAAATTAGAGAATATAACAAAAAAGAAATGGACTCACAGATATAGGGAACAAGCTAATGGTTAACAGTGGTTAGAGGCAAGGGGGGAGGGGCAGGATAGGGGTAGGGGAGTAAGAGGTAAAACTATTAGGTATAAAATAAGCTATAAGGATATGCTGTACAACATGGGGAATATAGCCAATATTTTATAATAAGAATGGGGTAAAATCTTTGAAAATTGTGAATCACTATACTGTACACCTGTAACTTATGTAATATTGTACAGTGACTATTCTTTTCTTTCTTTATTTTTTGGCCACGTCTTGAGGCTCGTGGGATCTTAGTTCTCTGACTAGGGATCAAACCCGGGTCCATGGTAATGAAACCCCGTGTCCTGACCATCTTAGCCACTGGACCACCAGGGAGTTCCCTCAACTATTCTCCAAATTTTTTTTTTTAAAAAAAGGCCAGGACAGGATTGGTTGGTAATTAATCCAACATCTCCCATCCCCCTCCTTCCTTCCTTCAGGCCAGTTTCATTCAGGTTGTCATTCCTCCCCACACAGCTAAGTGCTTCAGGGCTTGTCTAAGCCAATTAAGGTAATCTCGTTAAGAATGGCCATGTAGGATACTAGCCCAATTCTGCGCAAAGAAACATGATAGGAAGTCTCTAGGAAACCAAGGCAGGCTTTTTCTTCTGAATGTGACTCCTACAGATGTGCCATGTTACGAGACACCCGGAGGGTAGAGCTGAGACCTGAAGATGCCAGAGTGGAAAGAAAGGAAAAGCCTGAGCCGCTGAAACAATCATCTTCTCTGGGCTAAGAAATAAGGCATTCTGAGTCAGGATTTTCAGTTAATTGCAGCCCAAAAGACATTTTCAGAATCCATGTTTTATAGAAAATAGTAGAAAAAAAAGATTTGAGCAGATCTTTAAAAAATGAGATGAAAATTATGAAAATATTATATGTAATGAAATTTAAGTCATGTAGTGATGTGAGAGTTGGACTATAAAGAAGGCTGAGTACTGAAGAAATGATGCTTTCAATTTGTGGCGCTATAGAGAAGACTCTTGAGAGTCCCTTGGACTGCAAGGAGATCCAACCAGTCAATCCTTAAGGAAATCAACCCTGAATATTCATTGGAAGGACTGATGCTGAAGTTGAAGCTCTAATACTTTGGCTACCTGATGCGAAGAGCTGACTTATTGGAAAAGACTCTGATGCTGGGAAAGATTGAAGGCAAAAGGAGAAGAGTGTGGCAGAAGATGAGATGGTTTGATAGTATCACCAACTCAATGGACATGAATTTGAGCAAACTCTGGGAGATAGTGAAGGACGGGGAAGCTTGATATGCTGCAGTCCATGGGGTTGCAAAGAGTTGGACACAACTTAGCAACTGAATAATAAGCTATAATGGTGGCTGTCTGCCACCATTCTTAAAATAATCAAAGAACCACTTGAAGAATCAACTTTTTTTTTTCCTGATGTATTTCCCCCAAACACTCTTATACTTGATTTCCTGGCTCACTTTTGCAATATGTAAAGATCAATTTTACCAAAATATTCCTGTGCTTTATCATGTTTCCCAAGGGCCTAATTTAATTTAATTTTTTGCTCTGCAAACCCTTGCTTTTCAAGTCTGTATCACGTCATTGTCCTTGGTTTCCCTTCTCCATCTGTCAGCTGGCATAAGGCTGTGGGGAATTGCGGGGGGCAACCTGACAACAAGCAGGATCTGCTTTGGGAGCTGCTTTGTTAACTCAAGGGTCAAGTCCAGACATAGCTCTCTGTCCCGCCACCTCTTATTAATTATTAAGGAAACTTCTTGCAGCCCCTGGAGCGCATCTGACGCAGGACAAATGGCTTTTATGACCTGAGTCCTGAGATACAGAGTCATGGGATCTTGATTGATAGCTTTATGTTACTTAGGTGATTTTTGGTGCATGTTACTTAGGTGATTTTTGATGATTGTGTTGTATAAGAATTTCCTAGTATAAGGGTATAAAATTCTGTGTGTAAAAATAAACAAGCATCACTGGCATTACAGATTGCAGTGATCCTCTCAACCCCCGCTGTGTCTGTGTCTGTGTCTCGCTGTGTCTGTGTCTATTTCTTTCTCAGCCGAGGAATCCCGCGTTTGTGCCTACGTTGACTCGTTGGCTGGTCCCGACAAGTGGCGCCCAACGTGGGGCATCGACGTTTAGGAGATTCTCGGCCGCTGCCCAGAGGTGCACCTAAGTACGCATTTCTAGCGTGAAGAAAAAATACGGTAGGGGCAGGAAGGTTTATAGTTGAGAGTAAAAAACGGGGCAAAATCATAGTCGTCAATTGTTGTACACATGCTGTATGTAATGTTGATTCAACTATTACTGCTTTTGCAAAATCTTTCTGGTGTTCAGGGAAAGGTATACTGGGCCTATGTCCCTGACCCCCTCTTGCTGCAGCCAGTCACCTGGGAGATGGCATTCATTCCTGTATACGTTAATGACACCTTCACACTGGGAAGATCCTCGGATAAACATATTATTCCACAAAATGCTTCTCTAAATTATACAGGGTTCTCTGCAAAACTTCCCATATGTATGTATAAAAACTATAATGCTTCTAGCTGCCTTTTACTTACAGAAACTTTCTACAGAGCCAAGACTGCTCAGAGAACATGGATTCTACGTTTCTCATCAATAACAAAAAAGGCTGGACAGACCCAGCAGCGGAATGGAACAGGGCCTAAGGATATTCCCTTTTGTGGACTTGGACTAAGGGAACAGCAGATTTATGTGCCTTGGACATTATGTAGGAATAAAACTGCTACCACGTATACTATCTATAATGACACACAACGGCTTTGGGACTGGGCTCCTGATCTGATGAGTGCCCAAGCGTATTACCACCGAGACCTTCATCCTCCCATTTGGAATCTCGGCGGTAATAAGATCTTCCAGACAGAACTGTGGAAGCTCGCTGCCGCTGCAGGCGAGAAAGTGCTCTTGTCGCAAACAGGCACAGAAAATCCTGAAGAAATTGTGTTGAATGAGACTTGAAGATATCCTCGTGCTTGTGTACCTTTTCCCTTCATGATAATAATAGGGTCTGTTGCTATTCGTAAACAGTCTGGTATGTACAATATTACCTGCTTAAACTGTACATTGTCAAATTGCATTCGAGGAATTGCTGACAAGTCGGGCTTGCTTATAGTAAAGCAACCTCCTTTTGTTGTTATCCCTGTAAATGTGTCAGAATCCTGGTATGAAGATACAGGAATAGAATTATGGAAACGCCTGAATGATGCACTCTCCAGGCCTCGGAGAGGAGTAGGTTTAGTTATACTAGGGGTAGTCTCTCTGATAATGTTAATAGCATCCGCTATTACTGCTTCTATTGCTCTTGGTCAGTCTGTTCATGCTGCTGCTTTTGTAGTTGGGCTTGCCAAAAATGCATCCAATGCTTTAGGAATACAAGAAGATATTGATAAACGATTGGAAGATCGCTTAAATGCCCTGTATGATTCTGTATTATACTTAGGAGAACAACTGCAAGAGCTGAAGCTTAGGAGTAAATTGAGATGTCATGCTAATTATTATTGGATATGTGTCACTCAAAAAGAGTATAATAAATCAGATACACCGTGGCAACATATTAAAGCTCATCTTGCTGGAATATGGAGTCATGATAACCTTTCTATAGATTTGGTAAAGTTACATCAAGAAATTCTAAACATTGAAAATGCGCTCTCTCCAAACACTGATATTGGTTCCACTGTTAATGGATTTCTGGAAGGGCTGTTTTCCCATTTTCCTACCCTGAGTACATTTTGGCATTATATTCTCGGTCTTATGGTTGTACTGGCCGTTTTACTGCTGTTGATGTGTCTCATTCCATGCTGCATCAAGCGTTTAGCTTCAGAGCTGCTTAACATTAAAGCAGCTATTCATACTGATCATTTAAAGCACAAAATCAGTGCTTTAGTAAATAAATAAGGGGGAGCTGCGGGGGGCAACCTGACAACAAGCAGGATCTGCTTTGGGAGCTGCCTTGTTAACTCAAGGGTCAAGTCCAGACATAGCTCTCTGTCCCGCCACCTCTTATTAATTATTAAGGAAACTTCTTGCAGCCCCTGGAGCGCATCTGACACAGGACAAATGGCTTTTATGACCTGAGTCCTGAGATACGACCTGAGTCCTGAGATACAGAGTCATGGGATCTTGATTGATAGCTTTATGTTACTTAGGTGATTTTTGGTGCATGTTACTTAGGTGATTTTTGATGATTGTGTTGTATAAGAATTTCCTGGTATAAGGGTATAAAATTCTGTGTGTAAAAATAAACAAGCATCACTGGCATTACAGATTGCAGTGATCCTCTCAACCCCCGCTGTGTCTGTGTCTATTTCTTTCTCAGCCGAGGAATCCCGCGTTTGTGCCTACGTTGACTCGTCGGCTGGCCCCGACAGGGAATGTAAGGATTTCTCTATCATGACTCTCAGGGACTTCACCAAGTACCACAGCTCTTGGAAGACATGCTATTTCAGTTTGCAATCAATTTTATTTGCACTGTATTATCCTGAGGTTTATCTCATCTATTCATTAGCCAGAAACTGACTACCAAAGATGTTGATGGAATTGGTGGAGATAAGCAGGAAGGAATGACTAAGTAGTAACTAATTTTAAAAGTGGCTAGTTTGTTAGCATGATTTTTGCTTTCCTACACAGCCTTGTGACTAGAAAAGAAAGAAAGAAAGTGAAGTCGTGTCTGACTCTTTGCAATCCCATAGACTTTAGCCTACCAGGCTCCTCTGCCCATGGGATTTTCCAGGCAGCAGTACTGGAGTGGGTTGCCATTTCCTTCTCCAGGGAATTTTCCCGACCCAGGGATCGAACCCGGATCTCCGGCATTGTAGGCAGACACTTTACTGTCTGAGCCACCAGGGATATGTGGAAAATGAAAACTCAAATAACAAAGGCTTAGTTCAAAGGGTGTGATGAGGATTAAATAAAACAATGTCTGTAAAATCCTTAGCAGAGGAGGGAGGTTCAAAAGGGAGGGGATATATGTATATATATACCTATGACTGATTCATGTTGAGGTTGATAGTCTTCAGTCTAATAGCTACCTTTTTTGAACACTTTTTTGGGAATGTGTTCCAGTGTTCAAAACAGGTAGCTATTATTCTGAACAGCAATGGAGAGAGATAACAGACTACTTCACGGGCTGTTTGAAGACTATCAATCCCCCAAAGATATAACAAAAAGAAAAACACACATAACAGCCATACATAGAAATATAGGAAGGGAAACTGAGCGTAAAAATCACAGAATCTCCCAGTTGATTGGGATTTTGGGTCATTTAGTAGTAACTCCCACGACACAATTCTCTGACTCTTTTAAAAATACCTACGATTTTCTGTCATGTACTACAGCTATGACTTTGGCAAATATTACTGTGCTTAAACCACTACATGTATTTTATGTAATCTTCACCATATCCTCCTCATTTTGCAGAGGAGGAAACTGTGTCATGGAAATTAAAAGTCTTGCCCTGGGTCAGAGTTAAAGCCTGTCTTTCTGACTTCAGAGCTCTCACTTTTAACAGCTTCTCCTGAACTTCAAGGAATCACCGACCCCCTTTCCATCTGCCATAGCCATTCCTATAACCTTTGTATTAGTATTTTCAAATGGTTTTCTTTAAATCAGCTCACTTTATTTAATAAGGATCTTATGTTTAGATATTAACATAAACACTTAAAATCTCGCCTGACCACCAGTAGTATGTCTATCTGGTTGCAGGAAACACTGCTCTAAATTACTCCCTGAAAACATTTCCCCCACCTGCCCTCCAGTACCACAAGAGAAGTGCTCATCCCACACATCCATACATCACTCAAAAAGCCCAACTCAGTGCACTCTGGCACAGGGCCAGTATCCAACACAAGCTCCAAGAACACCCTTTACAACACCCCAACAAGCAGTCACTCCCTCTCTGCTGAAGGCCTGAGCTGCTCAGAATTCACTTCCTCCCAAACTAGCTCTGGCATATGATTATCCTCAAGAGTAGAGACCACAATTCACTCAATCTTTTTGCCCTAGCTCAAGCCTGGAGGGGTAAACCTTTTTACCTCTCACTAGAAGTTTGTTGAATGAATCAATACCGGGATGCTGTTACAACCCAGTGGTTGAGGAGGGAACTTGAAGCTGCGGTAATAAATAGGATGGGTCTGATCTTCAGTTCTCACACCTTGATGCTTTCTTACAACTTCTGAAAATCCTCTGACTTCTCTGGCAATCCAGCAGTTAAGACTCTGCACTTCCAATGCAAGGGGCGCAGGTTCAACTCCTGGTTGGGGAACTAAGATCCCACATGTTGCATGGTGCGGCCAAAAAAGAAAAAAGAAAGAAATCTTACCCCATTCCCTGCTCCGATTTGCTTGCTCCTTTCTGCACATTCTTATTTCCCTTGACTGTAACTGTACCCCAAATTCAGACTTCCCTGGCTCCCACCAGGTGATTTGGGGCTGGGGATGGTTTTTGTTACAGGTTCTCTTATTTTCCTCTTCCAAGTTTAGACAACCCGGGCCTGTGCTCCTTGCCTGCTTTGACTGTATCTACCTTCTCTCCTCCCTTTTGCTCAAGAACAGAGGAGCTAGAGGGTAACAGCCTTCAAAGAGTTACATAATGAAACTAGGAGCCTTAATGTAAAGCAGAGAGGTAGAACTTTTAGTCCTTTTAACATTCAACTGCTCCTGGCCGTTTCCCCCATCGGCACAATAACTTTATTATAAAGGCAATAATATTTATGGAATATTTTCTGTGTAGTGGGCCTTGTGGTAAACACTTTACATGTATTAACTCATTTAGTGGGAATGAAACCTACTTCTGACAGGAGATTCAGAGGGCCAAGTCAGGTAAGGAGGTGAATGTGCTCTGCAAACTTATCTCCACGAAATATCAGGGATGGCTGTTTTTTCCTCCCCAAGAGCCTGCACTGGTATCAAGTGTCAGCTAACACCCACACTCTATGTACAAGATTAAAGTTCCTTGTCATTCCCCACCTGGCACCCTAGACTTTTCCTTTGGCTCTTACTATTAGTCTTTCCTAGACTCTTACTACTATTTTATTGATTGATTGACTGATTGGCTTTGAGGCTGACCAGAGATGGAACCTGGGCCCTTGGCAGTGAAATTGCAGAGTCCTAACCACTGGACTGCCAGGGAATTCCCTCTTACTACTATTTTAAGGAAATCATTATTTCTGCGATTAGAGTTTAATATTTGTCTCCCTGACTGGAGGGAAAGCTCTATGAAGGCAGGGACTCCACTTATGTTTTTCAACACTGTTTCCAGACACGAGCATGGAGTAAGTTTTCAGTTAACAGTCGTCAAAATCAATGAATTAAATGACTCATACAATGGAGTGATGTGGAGTAATCTCCAAAATACACTGAAAAGTGAGAAAAGCAAGGTGCAGAATGATATGTAAAAGTAGTATGCAAGGGACTTCCCCAATGGTCCAGTGGTTAAGACTCCAATGCAGGGGGTCTGAGTTCAACCCCTGGTTAGGGAACTCAGGCCCCACAGGTGGTGCGTTGCCACCAAAAAAAAAAGTGAGTCACCTGTTTTTTTGTTTTTTTTTTTTTAAGGTACATATGTACCCACAAGATATATTTTTTCAAGCTCAGAGTATGTCAGGAAGATAAGAGTGGTTGTCTCTAGATAACATACTGGAAGGGACACTGCCTTTTGCAAACTTTGATGTAATTTGAAATTTTTAAAAAATTAAATGACTGTATTGACCACTCGAAAGCAAATTCATTTTAAAAACTGTTCAACGTGCAAAAATAAATAAAACCAACCTGCACCTCTGTTAGCTAAGTCCCTGCCATTCTTTTTGGTACTGCTCCAGCATAAATCTTCCTTCTAGTAAGTATGTCTCCTCACTGCCTTCCAGGGACAGCATGGTAACAGATGCACCAGCTCCCACACCACTTCTCCCTCCAGGATGTAACCCTCCTGTGATAGGCAGATGGGCCCCTGAAGATGCCAACTGCCTCCTCTCTAAAATTTGTCAATACATTGGGTTACATGGCAAAGGGGAATTAAGGTTGCAGATGGAATCAAGGTTACTAATTACCTGATTTTTTAAAAGGGAAATTATCCTAGATTATCTGGGCGGGCCTAATATAATCACAGGATCCTAAAAAATGGAAGAGGGAGGCAGAAGGGGCGGCAGAGAAGGAGATGGAGCAAAGCAGGGTTGGAGTGATATGATGCGAGGACTACACCAGCCATTGCTGGTTTGAAGATGGAGGAAGGGGACCACGAGTCAAGGAAGGTGGACAGCTTCTAGAAGCTGGAAGACTTGAAAATGGACTCTCTTACAGGAACTCCAGGGTCTCCCCCAGTGGCTCAGAGGTAAAGAAGCCGCCTGCAATGCAGGAGCCTCAGGAGGCTTGGGTTAGATCCCTGGGTCGGGAAGATGCCCTGGAGGACATGACAACCCACTCCAGTATTCTTGCCTGGAGAATCCCATGGATAGAGGAGCCTGGAGGGCTACAGTCCGTAGAGTCGCAAAGAGTCAGACATGACTGGAGTGACTTAGCAGGCATGCACAAGGACTCCAGACAGAAACACAACTCTGCTGATGCCTTGGTATTAGCCCAGTCAGATCTGTGCCTGACTTCTAACCTACAGAACGGTAAGCTACTAAATTTGTGTTGCTTTCACCACTGTGTTTGTGGTAATTTGTTACAGCAGCAAATAGAAAATACACCTGCTGACACCTCCCTGTCTCTGAGGGCCCAGCTCAAGCCTCCCTGTCTCTCTTACTTCCCCAGCCCACTGTGACTTTTCTCTGAGTCCCTGCAGCACCAGTTTCGCTGAATTACACATTTAACACCCGATGACTCATTCATTCAACAGTTACTTAAGGCCTGCTGTGGGACTAGCCCTGTGCTAGACCCTGGAGTTGATCCACCCAAAGGGTGTCTAGGTGCATTTATGAGGTGTTTGGACTTGATTCAAAGCAACCAGCATGGTGTCAATCAGTGAGAATGCAAAAAATAGTAAACCAGAGTCCCTCCTCAAAGAACTTAGCAAACCAGGGAAACCTCTGTAAACTATATTCCAAAAGGATGTGCAAAGAGCTGTATCAAGCGCTGTCAGAACACAGAGTAGGAGCACTGAACCTAACCTTCAGGGAGTTAAGAAAGGCTTTTTGGAAATTATGCTAGTATCTGAAGGAAAAATAACAATTACCTAAGACAGAGTTTTCCACACGTGGTCCAAAATGCCTGCAGATAACACAAGAATGTTTAATAGTTACTTATAAAAGATATACTATTTTTTGGCCACCATACTGTTACTTCTTATATAGTATTACTTAGATTGGTTCTAAACTTTCTTTGAATATTAGAACAATTTAAAGAAAAATGTTAGGTAAATTGTAGTTCAGGATATACAGTACAGAGAGGATAGTATACAAAACAACTGATGTTTGAGGAAGAGAGTGCTAAGATAAGTAATGGGCAAGGTTATTCTAACCAGTAGAAGTGGTTAAGTGCAAGGACTAGGAAGCTATGGGCTTGGGACAGGGGCTGGTCATGGAATAAGAGTTGGCGAGGATTGAGCGCACAGTGCAGATGGGGCGGTCAAAAGGGTTAGATGGTCTGGCGAGCCAGGTTAGTAATAGTCCTGGGCTTAATCAAGAGGGCAATCGGGAGGCTATTGCACTTTATCTGGCCTATATTGTTAAGCAGTTTGAAGCAGGGCATTATTTTTTTTTGCATTCTTTCACTGCTTAGAAAGATGCTACAGGCATAGATCAAAGTCCAAACACCTCACAGTCATACTTTATGGGGTTCTCCATAAAGTACTGGATTGGGTACATATGCCCTTCTCCAGGGCATCTTCCTGATTCAGGGATCGAACCCCACTCTCCTGCATTGCATGCAGATTCTTTACCATCTGAGCCACCAGGGAAGCTCGAAGACCTTTTATTGATGAAAGTCTCTCAGTTGTGTCCAACTCTTTGTGACCCCATGGACTATACAGTCCATGGAATTCTCCAGGCCACACTACTGGAGTGGGTAGCCTTTCCCTTCTCCAGGGGATCTTCCTAACCCAGGGATTGAACCCAGGTCTCCCGCATTGCAGGTGGATTCTTCACAGTAAAGCCACAAGGGAAGCTTTTACTGATGGGTGAACTGCAACTGACACGACCTCCTGCCAGGCATGGCATCCTACACTGTTTCTCAAACATGTCACATTCTTTCATATATTTGTGTCTTCACTCCACAGCTCCTTCTGGTCAAACCCCTCCGTGATATTTGATATTAATCACTGAACTTCTGCACTAGCCTTCTGCTTTCATTCACAGCCCAGCAGAAACCATTACTTCCAGTGTGAAGCCTTTCCTGTCTTCCCAGACACTTGTCACTTCTTCCTCTGCACATATTTAATTAAGCATTTATCACACACTAGTCCATGTACTATGCCATCTCAAGCTCTTTGAGGGCAAGTTTAGTTATTTATTCATATTTATCTGTACCCAGCACAGCACTGGACTTCAGAGCAGGGAAAAAAACACTGCCTGCCTGGCCAGAGAGTGAGCTTTGGCCAAATATCTCAACCTAGAGGTCTCAAACTCAGATTCACTTTGACTCTCAGAGTTGGCCCATAGAGTGCATGTTCACATGTGAACTGATTACCAATTTTTAAAAAGTGGATACATTCACATAAAGCCTGGACTGCTGACTCCACTTGCCCCATATCTGGGAACACTGGATCTTCTCTCTCACATGGGGACCATCAGCTGGAGTTAATTGGCCTGCTCTCCATTTTGCCCAGTAAACATGTCTATTCTCCATGGGGCTGTTCTCCCTAGCACAAAGACCTGGTGTTGACTATTTCATCATTCCTTTTCATATAGTTAAATTAAAAGTTCAGTTTTCTTTCACGGGGCTGTTTCACCTGAGTCCTGAAGGCAATTGAGTTTTCAACCCCTAGCTTAGCCTCCAAGCCTCTTTTCTCATCTGCTAAATGGGAAAAATAACATTTGCCTGTTATTTTCAATACACCCCTGTGGGTGAAAGCATACCTAGAATAGACATCGCTGCCTGGGACATGGGAAGTGTTTGAAAACCGGTTTGTTAATCTCCGGAGCTCGAGAACCATTTACAGAACTAAGGAAAGAATGAAAGAATGAATGACCAATCTAACCAACCAATAACTGACCAGTGTTACTGCTTTGTAAAGAGAAGACGTGAACAAAATTCTCGCCAAGGCGTTTTTATCACTGTGAAGGCCATACTTTGTGTCTGGGATATGGCAGGCGCTCAAAAAATGGGATAAACTGCAGTCGTTATGAATTCCAGGAAAGCTGGGAATGAAGGCGTGAATGAGTGGAGGTGACGTGGATGGTCAAAAGGCGATGCCTGTGGAGGTTTTGCGCGTTTCCCAGGCAGCTAGCAGGTGCTCAGTGTGGAATTGCTCAGACGGGGCGGGGTGGGGGGGCGCCCAGGTGCACTCCCTCCTCCAGGCCGCCCTCCTTTTTGGGACCGTCCTGTCTCCTCCCCACCCTCCTGCCCCGCCCCCGCCACGCCCTTACAGGATGTCCTCGCGGATAGAGGTGCCATGGTTGAGGCTGTGGTACCGGACGGAGACGCAGTCCCTGAGAATGAAGGAACACTTGTTCTCCTTTTTGTAGGCGCTGAAGCACTCCTTGAAGTCCTCGTAGGTCTTGTAGCAGCTCCCTAGCTCCATGGCCGCCCCCTCGACCCACCCAGGCGCTGCACTAAGATCAACACGGGGATCAGAGGTCACCTAGGAGGGTCTACAGGCTGGCGGGCGCCCAGGATGCCTTAAGAGCGGGCCTCTATTGGGTACTTTGTTACGGAGCTCAGGAGAAGCCCTCGGCCTGAGAGGGTTGTCTTGGGTTAGGTGGGTTTGCTGTCTGACAAGAGGGAAAATGACACTGAGCCCTTATTATCCAGTCTCGAGGCTCCGCCCCCTCACCGTCATATCCAATCACGCATGGGTTCATCGGATTGGCACTCATTTTTCCCAATTGCTAGAGAGCAGATGGGCGCGCCCATCCGAAGACTGACAGGAGCACCGACCAATCATAAAGAGGATGCAGGCTTTCCCTCTTTCTCAGGGCCAGAGGGAGACTTCCGGTTACGTAGAGTCCGCTCGAGGCTGCGCGTTCACTTCAGGTGTCCGCGTGTGCCCCTCTAGCGCAGGGGCCCGCGCCGGCAGCTGGTGAACTACATGTCGCCCCCTCAGGACCCAGAAGACGAACAGGGCGACGGCGATCCACCTGGGGACCTCCGCAGCGTCCTGGTCACCAGCGTGCTCAACCTAGAGCCGCTGGACGAGGATCTCTTCAGGTAGCCGGCCGCATCTGGCCCGCACCCCCGCATCGGGGGTCAGAGTCTCCTGATCTTGATTGGTGCGACCCCACTGCCCCTGCTCGTACCCCTCTGGACGAGGGTGGGCTCTGTGCGCGATGCCTCTGCCGTCATTGGGAGGGAACTTGTGCCTGACGAAGCTGCCCCGGCTTCCTTCTCGGCGCGGGGCTCTGTGCAGCCTCATCCCCGGAAGATCCTGGCAATCTGGGCAGATCAAGTGGTGATCCGAGGTATCCTTCTCAGCAGCCTCCCCAGGAAGGGTCAGGTCCCTGGGAGAGCCAGCCCAGAAAGGGCAGTGATTTGTCCGAGGGAGCAAACTTATCCGCAGCTCCTTGCATTGTCACTATCTTTTCCTTTTACACACTCCATCCCCACCACCAGCAGGTGGGGTCTAGAAGCTCCTTATTCATTCTGAGGCCTGAGGCCGTTTCCTTCCTGATGTCACTTAAATTTCTTGACTGTAACGGGGGATGTAACAGTTCGAGCTTCCGAGGCTCCTCCTGGCTTATTGGAAGCCGTTTTAGGCACTAACCTAATCCCCACCCCCACCCCCGTTTAACCAACTACAAATAACTGCCTGGAGTTTTGCGGTGCCTTACATGAAAAATGCTGGGCCGAGCAGTGGGAAGCTTGAGATTTAATCTTAATTCTTAATCTTTCACTGGGCTCATTCACTTTTCACCTCTGGGGGCTGCGTTTCCTCATCTGTGCACTGAATGGGTTAGACTTGAAGTCTGAGGGCCTACAAGCTCTAAATTTAGTTTTTTTAAGAACTGGTCTATCAAAGTTGAGGGGTGTAAGTGGCAGACCTAATGCAGTCCCCCTGCAGCTTGTGGGGTTAATCTTGGTCTACTCAAGGCCTTATGTCTTACCCTCGTATGGGCAATGGAAGACATATTGGACTTGGGATCAAAAGACCCAGATATTGCTCAGGATGGCAGTTTTTGAACTGTGTGACCTTGCTCAAGTCAGTTTCCCTCTCTGATCCCTGTTCTCCTAGTGTAAAATATGAGGAGTGGTTCATTACCCTTAACTGAAGTCCACAGATAAGGCCTTGGAGTTATAGATTAGAGTGATGTTAGGATATTTGCCTGGGAAAAGGCTTTCACTGGATTCTCAAAGGATCACAAACCCCAATCAGGTTAAGAGATCCTACACTGGAGGCTCATTGAAGGGCGTAGGATTTGGCCCAGCCCCCAAGTCTTTCCTCTTGTCCCCTTCTCCCCACAGAGGAAGGCATTACTGGGTACCCTCAACCCAGCGGCTGTTTGGGGGTCAGATCGTGGGCCAGGCCCTGGTGGCTGCAGCCAAGTCTGTGAGTGAAGATGTCCATGTGCATTCCCTGCACTGCTACTTTGTACGGACAGGTAAACCAACTCTTCCCTACCCCACCCCAGTCCAGGTGGCCCAGCAGAAGAATTCTGGCCTTGAGGGATGGGGGTGGTGACTGAGGAGAAAGAGGGAGAGAAGGGGAGGGGAGAGGGAAGGTGAGGTTAGTTATCACCCTCAGGGGAGCCTAGAGGAAGAAGGGCTGGGGCCAGGAAGAACCTTAGACCCAATACCTGTTGTGATACTGGGTACTTGTTGGTGCTTAACTGTTCCCAGTGGGTCTTTTGCTCTTTATCCTTTACACACCTGGTGCCAGTCCTGGTGCTGGTTCCTCAGAGAAGTACTGGAATCTCTGCTGGGGGTTTGGAAAAGACACCAACCAGCCTGGGAA
This sequence comes from Giraffa tippelskirchi, assembly GCF_054371585.1. NCBI lineage: Eukaryota > Metazoa > Chordata > Mammalia > Artiodactyla > Giraffidae > Giraffa > Giraffa tippelskirchi. The sequence continues at coordinate 115,759,951 of NC_137287.1, read as the reverse complement.
TCAAGAGACCTCTGGTCTAGGTGGAGCTTTGCCACTGATTTGCCAGGTGACCTTGAGTGAGATAACCACTCTTTCTCACCCCCTCTTCCTTCCCACCTGAAAAATGCAGGAGGGCCTGGGCCAAGCGAGATTGTTATAGTTGCTTACAACTCTAGGATCAAATCAAAGAAGAGAGCATAATCTTTTAAAACCCATGCTCTTTTGAGAAACATAAAAATCTCACTCCTAAGCAGATGCTCCCAATTTTAAGAGTCTCTGCCTTCTGTGTGGTCTCATCAACTGAGACAAATTTATGCAACTTTATGAAACGTGATCTGTATTAAAAAAGACAGTGGGTTTCCCCCTTCATTTTACAAATATAGAATTGTTGTTGTTCCCTCGATAAGTCATGTCCGCAAGGACTGCAGCCTGCCAGGCTTCCCTGTCCTTCACTATCTCCCAGAGTTTGCTCAAATTCATGTCCATTGAGTCAGTGATGCTATCTAACCATCTCATCCTCTGTCACCCACTTCTCCTTTTGCCTTCAGTCTTTCCCAGCATATATACAAATATAGAATAGTTTAACAATAAATATACCTTTTCATACTATATTCCCCTGTCTGTCACTCCCCATCCCTTTATTTCCTGTCCTTTCCTGATAGTCATTGATATAAAGTATTTGAATGCTTATTTTGGAGCGAGCCCTGTTCTTAACCTTTATGCTAGTTGGAAGCAGACGTGCCCTTATGCCCTTGGTTCCCTCAATTTGCTTGCAAACTCCAAAAGTACTGTAATCCTTCTTGCCCAGCGAGACAGTTTTGTTTCGTTTTGTGGGAGTGGGGGTCTTACCTGATCCCTTTGAACAAGTTTGATCATCTGGTTTCTGAAAAGAATTCTGAGTCTTTGTAGGTAAAAGTATCTAGTCCAGGGCCTGGCAAGTTGTGAGTTTCCATAAATAGTACTTGCCATTATTTTTTGATGATGAATTTATGGGAATGATTAACATTTACATGTTACAGTGCACAACTATATACATTATCTTGTTTGATCCTCTTCAGTAAACCCGAGGGGTGAGCACTCCTGCCATTATTCTATGTGTGAGGAACTTTGGCCCCAAAAAGGTTATGTAAGCAGCTTCCATAATGCTCAGAGAGGCAAGGCCAGAATTTGAACCTGAGGTTGGGTGACTCCAAGCTCTGTGCTTTGTTCTCCTGTGCTTTTCTCTTTCACCCTTGGGAAATAATTCCAAAACCATGGGAGAGCCCATCTCAGGTTCTGGGGGAAGCATCCACTTCCTTGGAAATTCTCCATCCAGGAGCAGCATGGAATGAATGGTGCCAACACTGCTATATCCTAACAATCACTAGTTATTTGTATCTCTGTCTACTTCTTGAAAGAAGACAGCTTAAAATAATTGGCTGTTAAAAGTCAGAATTCCCTAACGGCCCAGTGGTTAAGACTCCATGGTTTCACTGTGGAGGGCCTAGGTTCGATCCCTGGTCAGGAAACTAAGATCCTGCAAGCTGTGTGGTGTGGCCAAAAATAAATTCTTTAATTAAAAAAATAAAATAAAAGTCAAGGCAGATTAGGGGTATGGGGTTAACAGATAGAAACTATTATACATAAAATAGATCTGCAACAAGGATTTACTGTGAGGCATAGAGAATTAAATTCAGTATCTTTTAATAACCTGTAATGGAATATAATCTGCAAGAAAATAAAGTGTGGGGAAAAAATAAAACATTTGGGGCAAAAGTTTTAAAAGTAATAAAAGTAAAGGGCCAAGAGACTGGGATTTGGGGGGGGAATGATTGTGTCAGAATACTAGGCTAAGGCATATCATCACAGTTTTATACAAAAGTTAGTTCCAAGCTTCCTGGCAGCAAGGCAGAAAGGGAAGCTCTTATTAGTTTCTGATGTGACTCACTAGCAGGGTGTTGTTGTTTAGTCGCTAAGTCGTGTCCAACTCTTTGTGACCCCATGGACTGTAGCCAGCCAGGCTTCTCTGACCATGGGATTCCCTAAGCAAGCATACTGGAGTGGGTTGCCATTTCCTGCTCCAGGGTATCTTCCCGACCCAGGGATCGAACCTGAGTCTCCTGCACTGCAGGTGGATTCTTTACTGCTAAGCCACCAGGGACGCCCCCTCTACCAGGGGTACATCAAGATTTATAAACAGTGATGGTGCTTCAATGATCTTAGACCTTAGTTCCCTGACCAGGGATCAAACCCTTGTTCTCTGCATTGGAAGGACAGAGTCTTAACCACTGGACGACCAGGGAAGTCCTCCAGTGATATTTTTAATTAAAAGATACTGTGAGGTTAGGGTCTGGTTCTTGGCCATTTATCATATCAATTCTTTTTCTTGAAGCCTAGGAGAGAATGTGAGTTTGAGTTTTTGTTTGTTTATCTTTTAAAAAATGTATTTCTCTAGATAGCTGTCATCTGGCTTGGTACAGTCTATGAAATTCTCCAGGCCAGGATACTGGAGTGGGTAGCCTTTCCCTTCTCCAGGAGATCTTCCCAAACCAGGGTTGGAACCCAAGTCTTCCACATTGTAGGTGAATTCCTTTACCAGCTGAGCCACCAGGGAAACCCTGGTATAGGTTTAGAGCTTGGAGATTCTACAGCAAGAATCAAAAAACATTCTATAAAGGCAGATCATAAATATTTTCAATTTTATGGGCAAAACAATAGTCGAAATACATAAACAAATGGGCTTGGCTGTATTCTCCAAAAATGTTATTTATGGCATCAATTTCCTCATCTATACAGTGGGGATAAGACCCACTTGGCATAGTTAATGTGAAACCAACATGAGAAGATACCTTAGTTTAACTGTAAAAAATTGAACAGAAACCGCCACTCAGGAGAGTTCAGTTGAGTTCAGTCACTCTGTCGTGTCTGAGTCTTTGCGACCCCATGAATCACAGCACGCCAGGCCTCCCTGTCCATCACCAACTCCCGGAGATTACCCAAACCCATGTCCATCGAGTCGGTGTTGCCATCCAGCCATCTCATCCTCTGTCGTCCCCTTCTCCTCCTGCCCCCAATCCTTCCCAGCATTAGGGTCTTTTCCAATGAGTCAACTGTTCGCATGAGTTGGCCAAAGTATTGGAGTTTCAGCTTCAACATCAGTCCTTCCAATGAACACCCAGGACTGATCTCCTTTAGGATGGACTGGTTGGATCTCCTTGCAGTCCAAGGGACTCTCAAGAGTCTTCTCCAACACCACAGTTCAAAAGCATCAATTCTTCGGCGCTCTGCTTTCTTCACCGTCCAACTCTCACTTCTGTACATGACCACTGGAAAAACCATAGCCTTGACTAGACGGACCTTTGTTGGCAAAGTAATGTCTGCTTTTAAATATGCTATCTAGGTTGGTCATAACCTTCCTTCCAAGGAGTAAGCGTCTTTTAATTTCATGGCTGCAATCACCGTCAGCAGTGATTTTGGAGACCAAAAAAATAAAGTCTGACACTGTTTCCACTGTTTCCCCATCTATTTCCCATGAAGTGATGGCACCAGATGCCATGATCTTAGTTTTCTGAACGTTGAGCTTTAAGCCAACTTTTTCACTCTCCTCTTTCACTTTCATCAAGAAGCTCTTTAGTTCTTCTTCGCTTTCTGCCATAAGGGTGGTGTCATCTGCATATCTGAGGTTATTGATATTTCTCCCAGCATCTTGATTCCAGCTTGTGTTTCTTCTAGCCCAGCGTTTCTCATGATGTACTCTGCATATAAGTTAAATAAGCAGGGTGACAATATACAGCCTTGACGTACTCCTTTTCCTATTTGGAACTAGTCTGTTGTTCCATGTCCAGTCCTAACTGTTGCTTCCTGACCTGCATACAGGTTTCTCAAGAGACAGGTCAGATGGTCTGGTATTCCCATCTCTTTCAGAATTTTCCACAGTTCATTGTGATCCACACAGTCAAAGGCTTTGGCATAGTCAATAAAGCAGAAATAGGTGTTTTTCTGGAACTCTCTTGCTTTTTCGATGACCCAGCGGATGTTGGCAATTTGATCTCTGGTTCCTCTGCCTTTTCTAAAACCAGCTTGAACCTCTGGAAGTTCACGGTTCATGTATTGCTGAAGCCTGGCTTGGAGAATTTTGAGCATTACTTTACCAGCGTGTGAGATGAGTGCAATTGTGTGGTAGTTTGAACATTCTTTGGCATTGCCTTCTTTGGGATTGGAATGAAAACTGACCTTTTCCAGTGCTGTGGCCACTGCTGAGTTTTCCAGATTTGCTGGCATATCGAGTGCAGCACTTTCACAGCATCATCTTTGAGGATTTGAAATAGTTCAACTGGAATTCCATCACCTCCACTAGCTTTGTTCGTAGTGATGCTTCTAAGGCCCACTTGACTTCACATTCCAGGATGTCTGGCTCTAGGTGAATGATCACACCATTGTGATTATCTGGGTCGTGAAGATCTTTTTTGTACAGTTCTTCTGTGTATTCTTGCCACCTCTTCTTAATATCTTCTGCTTCTGTTAGGTCCATACCATTTCTGTCCTTTATTGAGCCCATCTTTGCATGAAATATTCCCTTGGTATCTCTAATTTCCTTGAAGAGATCTCTAGTCTTTCCCATTCTGTTGTTTTCCTCTATTTCTTTGCATTGATCGCTGAGGAAGGCTTTCTTATCTCTCCTTGCTATTCTTTGGAACTCTGCATTCAGATGGGAATATCTTTCCTTTTCTCCTTTGCTTTTTGCTTCTCTTCTTTTCCCAGCTATTTGTAAGGCCTCCTCAGACAGCCATTTTGCGTTTTTGCCTTTCTTTTCCATGGGGATGGTCTTGATTCCTGTCTCCTGTACAATGTCATGAACCTCTATCCATAGTTCATCAGGCACTCTGTCTATCAGATCTAGTCCCTTAAATCTATTTGTCACTTCCACTGTATAATCAAAAGGGATTTGATTTAGGTCATACCTGAATCGTCTAGTGGTTTTCCCTACTTTCTTTAATTTAAGCCTGAATTTGGCAATAAGGAGTTCATGATCTGAGCCACAGTCTGCTCCCAGTCTTGTTTTTGCTGACTGTATAGAGCTTCTCCATCTTTGGCTGCAAGGAATATAATCAATCTGATTTCAGTGTTGACCATCTGGTGATGTCCATGTGTAGAGTCTTCTTTTGTGTTGTTGGAAGAGGGTGTTTGCTGTGACCAGTGCGTTCTCTTGGCAAACCTCTATTAGCCTTTGCCCTGCTTCATTCTGTACTCCAAGGCCAAATTTGCCTGTTACGCCAGGTGTTTCCTGACTTCCTACTTTTGCATTCCAGTCCCCTATAATGAAAAAGGACATCTTTTTGGGGTGTTAGTTCTAAAAGGTCTTATAGGTCTTCATAGAACCGTTCAAGTTCAGCTTCTTCAGCGTTACTGGTTGGGACATAGACTTGGATTACCGTGATATTGAATGGTTTGCCTTGGAAACGAACAGAGATCATTCTGTCGTTTTTGAGATTGCATCCAAGTACTGCATTTCGGACTCTTTTGTTGACCATGATGGCTACTCCATTTCTTCTAAGGGATTCCTGCCCACAGTAGTAGATATAGTGGTCATCTGAGTTGGAAGACCAGAAGAGGGCGCTCTTGTGCCCTGCGAGAATGGAGCCCAAGAGGAAAAAGAGACTCCTTTCTGGCAAGGACTAAGCCAATGAAAAACCACAGACTCCTTGTTTACTAGGACCCTCCCAATTACACTGTACTGTAGCCCCCACCTTTTCCCCTCTATAAAAGCGGTCTCTTTCCCTTGCTGGGCGGAGACTTGTACCCGGCTCGCCATGGTTGCTGACCTCGAATTGCAATTCTCTGCTGATCCTGAAGAAACATATCTTTGCTGGAGAAATATCTGGCTATCTGTTTCAGGTCAATGTAACAAATGCACTCAACTCCATAATTCTTCATCTCTCTTCCTTCAATATACTGCAGAGCCTACCTGCTCTGTTCCAAATACAAATTTTAAAGAACAGGTCTAGAACTGATTCATACTGAAAGCTAAATCACTAGTAACGGAAAATACTGCATTTTAGCTGTAGCCCAAGAACTGGATGAAAACCTTTTTTTTGGTAGGGAAGGGAGGCCTCTTTCCCGTCTCCTGAAATCAGACTGCTCCTATAGCTATCTCGTTTCTAGGCTCTTGGGAAAGCCTTCTCAAAGGCCCTTGGCCTTGTGTACATGCTCTGTTGCTCAACTGTGTCTGACTCTCTGTGACCCCATGGACTGTAGCTCACCAGGCTCCTCTGTCCATGGGATTCTCTAGGCAAGAATATTGGAGTGGGTTGCCACTTCTTACTCCACTAAGGCCTTGAGGAGCCCCTATTCTGATGAAAATGCCCTTTAGCATTGCCGGCTAACAGACCTGAGCAAACCTGCTAGGCTTCAAGGCGTTACAGGCGTGTTTCTGGCTGTTGAATGAGCCCCTGTGCCTGGCAGGGGCTTCCCACCTGGACAGGGTGGAGGAAACAACACTTCTCTAGACTTGCTTCTTTCATCTCAAAGTTGAAAATCATCCCCAAGGCGTTTTACCACCTAGATGGCAAGGTTCTCCAAGGTTGTCAGACTCAGACCAAAGGACTTCAGGGACACCAGGAAGACTCTCTCTCTCTAAAAACCCTTCCAAGCCTGTTTGTTGAGGGTTAATAGTCCTTATCCTGGGGCCAGTGTTTCCTCTCCTGCATTGAGAGAGCAGATACCAAAGGAGAAGGACCAAGTGACTTCCATTTACATTAAGAATGAAGGAACTGACTTGACAGCAGGCCTTTCCTGGGAGAATGAATATCAGACAATGGCCAAACTGTTTGTAAAAGAAGTACTCTGAGCCACAACTGGTAGCAACTAGCACAGGAAGCCAGCCTACTATCTACAAGTCAGGCTTGGAGGAAGTCAGATCACCATCTCTAGCAGCCAGTCTAGGAAGCCAAACCATAGTCCCTGTAAGGATCAGCCCCTAATGGCCAGGACTTGGTGAATAACTGAGAGTTTCCCTACTTTTTACCCCTGTTTCCAACTTAGGACTAACTAGGGAAAGCCAAACATGCACCTTGCATCAATTACATAGGCTCTCCCACCTCTGGTTAGCCTACCTGTAGCTTCCCCTTGCCAGCAGTCTCCAAGCAGGGCACACCTGAAACCTCCCCCACCCCACCCCCACTATAAAGCTTTCCCACTCCTCTGTCTGCCTTTGAGTCTCTGCCAAATGGAAGTAACTGTGGCTGACTCCCTTGACGTACTAAATTCTGAATAAATAAACTTTACTTGTTCTCAAAAAAAAGGAAGGTAGAAAAGAAAAACAGAAACCAGGCAGCAGGGACTTCCCTGGTGGTGCAATGGATGATAATCACCTGCCATTGCAGGGGACATAGGTTCAATTCCTGCTCTGGGACGATCCCACGTTCCTCGGAGCAACTGAGACCACATGCTGCAGCCACTGAGCCTGAGTGCTACAACTAATGAAGCCCGGGTGCCTAGAGGCCGTGCTCTACAACAAGAAAAGTCACCGCAGTGAGAAGCCCGAGCACCATAACTAAAGAGTAGCCCCTGCTCGCAGCAATTAGAGAAAGCCCTCACAAAGCAACGAAGACCCAGTGCAGCCAAAAATAAATAGATAAAATCATTTTAAAGAAAACAGGCAGAAGGCCAGATTTACTGACCCCTGTTCTAGAAGAATGGTACTGGGCTCATGACAAGATCCCAGTCACAGGTGGAACAAGACAAAAGCTGAGAGTATTTTATTTAAACACAGAGAACTCACTGTGTGCCGGATATTATTCTGAACAACTTAGAACTCTGAACTAATTTACCCTCATTGAAATCCTGAGAAGTATAAACACTATGATGTTCCCATTTCACAGATGGGTTAACTGCTGAGAGAGGTTAAGTGATTTCCCCAAAGTCACACAGCTGCAGCTGGTGAGTGGTGGAGCCAGGCTTTGAATGCAGGGAATCTGTCAGTGTCCCTTCTGTCCCGTGCTACTGGTGGACAGGAGCTCTGCCTGCACTTGGAGCATCCTGATGACAGGGTCTAGGGTTCCTCCCTGTACCCCAGTACCTGGGACTCAGCAGGCCGCAGTCAGTAGCTACTGAGCAGAAAAGAAATGGAGACCATTAGGTGAGCAGGCCCACAGGGCTCACTTGGGCTCACTTTGTGCCCTGTGCCCACTGCAGGGGACCCGAAGGTGCCGGTGCTGTACCAGGTGGAGCGGACGCGGACAGGGGCAAGCTTCTCTGTGCGCTTCGTGAAGGCTGTGCAACATGGCAGGCCCATCTTCATCTGCCAGGCCTCCTTCCAGAAGGCCCAGCCCAGCCCCATGCAGCACCAGTTCTCCATGCCTGCTGTGCCCCCGCCAGAGGAGCTACTTAGCAGTAAGACCCTCATTGACCAGTGTTTAAGGTGAGAGACCTGGAGGCCCCAGGACAGTGTTCAAACCGTAGTTGCCACCCGTTGGCGGGTCACGGGGTCCTTCAGTGGATCCCAAGTAGCATTTTAAAAAGCTAGACTGGGGCTTGGGGGAGTGGAAGGGAGGGAATGTAGGTATACTTACAGCTGATTCGAAACCGTTTGGTATCATTTCACAGGCTCTGAAGAGCTTCGGTACCATAGTCCTTTATGGCTCAGCACAGAAAATAATTCAGCAAGAGGCAAAGTGATTGATAAGTGATTGATTAGAAGAGGACGCTTGTGAGGCTTATAAGTGGGCGGGAGAGATGCCGCGCCCTGAGAACTTACTGGGCTACAGTTTTATAATCAAAGGAAAAGCGGGGAGGAGGAGAAGAACGTCTTTGTCTTTCCTGAGTAGACTTCATGCTTCCAACATCAGCTCCTCCTCCAGGTTGAGCAGGGAAGTTTTCTTGTCCCTGCATGGTCAAGCTAGGTCCACAAATGACTGTTTTTCATGTGTGCAGAGTATGTCCCAGGAATCATTGACTTACTGAGCTCACTGGGCAGGAGGTGGGTCTCATTGTTTTGGGGGCAGGTCTCATGCTTCTGTTGCATGGCTTTGTTGCTAAGCAAACCTGCTTTCTTGAGCAATCATTAACTCACCAGGGTTTCCCATATTTTTTCTACTTAACAGTCCCTTAGTGCTTAGTTGCGAGGGGCTCAGTCATATCTGACTCTTGGCAACCTCATAGCCTGCCAGGGTCCTCTGTCCATGGGGATTCTCCAGACAAGAATACTGGAGTGGGTTGCCATGCCCTCCTCCAGGGGATCTTCCCAACCCAGGGATGGATCCCTAGTCTTCTGCATTGCAGACGGATTCTTTACCAGCTAAGCTATCAGGGAAGCCCATGAATACTGGAGTGGGTGGCCTATCCCTTCTCCAGGGGATCTTCCTGACCCAGGAATCGAATCAGGGTCTCCTGCATTGCAGGTGGTTTCTTTACCAGCTGAGCTACCAGGGAAGCCCTCAATCCCCTAGTGGGATTCCCTATTTCATCACCTGTTTTGTCCCTTAACTCTGTCCCTATCAGATACACATTGTTGTACAGCAGAAACTAACATGACATTGTAAAGCAGTTATCTTCCAATTAAAAACAAACAAAAAAAAAGCTGGGGGCTTCCCTGGTGGTTCAGTGGCTAAGACTTCGTGCTGCCAGTGCAGGGAGCCTGGGTTCAATCCCCTCTTGGGGGACTAGATCCTGCATACCACAACGAAAAGATCCCAAGTACCGCAAAGAAGACTGAAGAACCCCCCCACCACAACTAAGACACAGCACAGACAAATAAAAATAAATAGATAAATATTAAAAGAAAAAAAAACAGCTGGACTGGCGTGGTGGGGGTGGGCTGCAGGGCACGTGACCAGCTCGTTCGCAGTTCTCTGATTGGCTGATGGTGACGTAACAGGGCAGTGTCTCAGGGGTGAACCTTACCAGTCCCTAGGTTCCAGGAGGCCCAGGGCTATGTGCTTATGGTCATCAGTAGTTAACATCTTCCATTTCGTGGGGAGTTTTCACAGCTGTAAAACAACTCAGGAAATGTGCATCAAATGCTGGTTACCTGGGTACCTCAGAGGGGAGTGAAAGCCAAGGAAGTGGAGGAAGACCTCAGAAGGCCCCACAGGGTCCTGCTCGATTACAGTTCCCACCTTTCTTTCAACACTCTTCAGTCTTGAGGAGAACACGTTTTGAACAAGAAAAGGAGTAAAGGTTCAGATATGAAGGTTAATCATAAACTTGACGGAGGTGCCCACAGGTTTCTGCTCGGTTACAGATTCCTGCTAGGGCTCCACCTCTCTTGGTGCCCACCTGCTGTGTTGCTTTGCCCCTCTCCAGCCGCTTAGAGCCCTACTTCTTCATATGAAAAATGGGGGTCGTTGTTTCTGCCCCACCTGCTTCACAGATGAGTGGTAAGGAGAGCTCCACTGCCTAGTGCCCCGTGCAGGGGAGTCAGCCCAGTGTGACGGAGCGGATGTGCGTCCGAACCTGGGAAAGGACTGGTCTCGGATCTGGACTCTGTCACTGCCTGCTGTGTGAGTCTGGCAAGTTGCTTTCCCACTCTGAGCTTGTGATCAGTTATAAAATCCATCGGAATCCCTACCTAAAGGCTGCTGTGAGGATGGCAGAGATAAGTGATAACAAGGCGCTCAGTGAGCACTCAGTAAATTGTAGTTATGCCACTCTTGACAGAGAGGAATAAACATGGACCCTGGTGTGTGGTCAGAGCTCCAGAATATTTGAGAAGGAGACCTGGGTTCAGTCCCTGGGTTGGGAAGATCCCCTGGAGAAGGGAATAGCTACCCACTCCAGTATTCTGGCCTGGAGAATTCCATGGATTGTAAAGTCCATGGATTGTAAATTTCCATGGATTGCAAAGAGTTGGACATGACTGAGCGACTTTCACTTTCTCTTCTTTTCTCCCTGGCGGCCCAGTGGTTAACTTTCACGACAGGGGGCTTGGGGTTCAGTCCCTGTTCAGGGAATTAAGATCCCACATGCCGCGGACAAAAATAAATTAAATAAAAAACTTTGAGAATGAAAGGAGGACATTGTTCTTAAAGGTCCCTGAATCTAGAACTGTGTCTCCCATAAGGAAACCACTAACCACAGGGGGCTGTATTGAGTTTGTTAACATTAAACAGAGTTAATTCAGATCTGTTCCTCGGTCACCCTGGCCACATGTCAAGCCCTCAGCAGCCCCATGTGGCTAGTGGCCACCACAGTGGACCAGAACATTTCATCATCATAGAAGGTTCTATCGGAGGGAAATGGAAATACTAGGGAAGAGCGCTAGGGGCACGAGGGGTGGTGGTCCCTGCAGCAAAGGGGCTTCCCTGGAAATGGGCTCCTTGCCGTGGGAGACAGTGTCCCCAGTGGCTCAGGTTAGGTAGGTCAGTCCAAGTAGGGCAGCCTGTTTTCCTGAGGGTTAGAATAGAGAAGCGGTTAAGAGCGGGATCTGAGGAGGAGCCCGACTGCCTGGGTCTAACTCCCACCCCCATGCACATCGTGAGCTGGGTATCTGCACCCTCTGTGTTTACTCCACTTCTCAGAGGGCAGGGATGACAGCATCTGAGTTCATGGGTGTGAACTGCCTGGAGCTGGGCCCATTACAGGCTAGCCCCGTGGCTCGATGATGTGCTGTCTTTACGTGCATTATCTTGTCTCTTCCCCAGTGTGAACTATGAGGTAGGTGACTGTCATCATCCACATTTTGCAGATGGGAAAAAAGGCTGATGATGACTAACTTGCAGCAGGCCACAGGGCTCCTCAGTGGCAAAGAAGGGATGCAGATACTATCCTATCCTGCCTGCTGGAGGGGAGGGGAGGTCTGGGGATGTCAGGAGTTCCTGTGGAGGAACAAGCGGGGTCAGAAGAGGCAGTTCAGACAGGCTCCCCATCTTCCAGGGTCTCCCCACCCCTCTCCCCTTTACTTTCAGGAACCCAAAGCTCCAGGAGAAGTACCAAGTGGGGCTGAACCGAATTGCTGCCCAGGAGGTGCCCATTGAGATCAAGCTGGTAAACCCACCCACTCCAGGCCAGCTGAAGAACATGGAGCCCAAACAGATGTTCTGGGTGCGAGCCCGGGGCTATATTGGTAAGTAGACCCCATGGCCTGAAAGGAAACTCTCTCTGGGGGTCTAGATCTGCACCTCCTCTGCCCTGGGTGGCCTTGGGCATGGTACTCCCACACTGTGGGCCCGTTTCCTTATCTGAGTGACAGAGAAGTGAGCTCAGTCTTTTGCAAGGGGAGAGTGGGGAGGTGACTGGAATCCTCATGTGGGCCCTTCCTGGGGAAGGCAAGGCACCTGGCCGAGATTCTTCTCCAGGTTCCCTGCTAAGCATAAGGTGCCTTTGTGCAAAGCTGGAGGAAGACACTTTCAAGGTCCAGGGTGGGAGACGGGGGGAGGATTTCAGTCCTCACGCATCCCTGCCCTCCTCGTCTCCATCTCCCTTGCCCTCCATCACACACGCACACACCCTTGGGCCAGGTGCCATTGTGAAGAGTCTGCACATCTGTGCATGGCAGCCCCTTTCTCCCTACCTCCCTGCAGGTCCTGAGCTGTAAGGCCCAGGAGCCCAGGGCTGATAGGACCGGAACCTGTTGCAGGCGAGGGCGACATGAAGATGCACTGCTGCGTGGCGGCCTATATCTCGGACTATGCCTTCCTGAGCACAGCAATACTGCCCCACCATGAGCAGTACGAGGTGGGCTTCATGGTCTCCTTGGACCACTCCATGTGGTTCCACGCCCCTTTCCGAGCTGACCACTGGATGCTCTATGAGTGTGAGAGCCCCTGGGCCGGTGAGTGTTGGGGTCACGGGGGACAAGGGTGCTGACCTTGGTGCCTTTGGTGGGGAGGGCAGGCAGCCTGCTTTCTTGGGTGATGCTGCCCCACCCACTTTCTGTGGAGCACCGCACAGATCACTTCCTGTCCTGCTTCCCCAGGCTGCGGCATCCTTGTCTTCAAAATGACAGGGTGCGGCCTGAGGACAGGACACATGCTCAGCTCTTCCTTTCTGTAACATGCTGGGGACATGATTCACTTTATCTGAGGCTCAGTGCTAGTCCCAGAATCACTTTAGATTCTCTGTGTGATACTGGGCAAGTCCCATCTCTGCTCTGAGTCTCAGTTTCCTCATCTACACAAATAGGGTGGCACCAGAGCATAGGGATCCAAAGCTGGGGGCCTACTCTTCCACCTCTCAGGAGAGCTTTTTCAAAACATTCCCAGATTTGATCCCCAAGATTCTGACCGCAGGGGTTGGATGAGGCCCAGGAAAGTATTTTTACAAAGATTCCCTAAGTGATTCTGACAGTTAGCCTGGCTGGGGGTTGGGGCCCTCAGCAGTGTAGGGGCCCCACTGCTTGGACCCTCCTTACATTGTGAAACAAGAAACCCAGACTTGTTCATCGGTGTCTGGTCTCAGAGCCCTGGGTTCCTTTCCAAGGAAGTGCATTTCAAATGAAGAGAAGCCTTGTTTTGTGAAACAGGGACAAAACTTAAGGGACTCTTTATACTCAGGGAAGAGGGACTCTCAAGAACCAACAGCATCACAGCACAGGAACAGCCACCTTGATGGTAGGTCTCTTGGGTTCGGCTTTGACCTGATCCTTAAGGCCAAGTTCCTGAGCCTCTCTGGGCTTGCGTGTCATCATCTGGAACACAGAACAAGGCCTGCTTTACTTGGCTACCGTGAGAACTAAGTGGGCTGTACTGCGTTTAAAAGAAACCAGCAGTTCCCTTCCTAAACATCAGACTCCGGCCCTGAGTAGCAAGGGAGAATCTCCACGTGGGGAGGGGAGTGCCTAGGCTCCTCATGGCTTCATATCCTCTCCCCTGAGCCCCTTTGTCCCCGTGATTGTGGAAGTTTTTTTTTTTTTAATATGAATGACCGGCCTCGAGGGCCGTGTTTATTAGAAAGGGAACTGATGGGTTTCCTTACACAAGTGGCCAGAGGTTGGGCAGATCCACCTAGCTGAACTACTGAACCAGACTGTTCTCAGAACTTCTCCCCTTGGGATTTTTTTTTGAGGAAGTCAGCAGATACATGAAAGTGCTTTTAAACCATCAAGTGGGGCTCCTTTGGGAGGAGTTACACCCTTGAGCAACCATAATAGGCTACTGAAGGGGTGCTTGGAGATTGGGAGTGACCACACCACCAGGCGTGGCTCTGGCATGGGGTGGCCCACCCCAAGTTGCACCTCTTGCAAGCAGTGCATTTGGCTGGGCAGCAGGAGACAGAAGGCCATTGAGACTCTTCTCTTCATCCGCAGGTGGCTCCCGGGGCCTTGTTCACGGGCGGCTGTGGCGTCAGGATGGGGTCCTGGCTGTGTCCTGTGCCCAGGAGGGCGTGATCCGAGTTAAGCCCTGGGGCTCAGAGAGCAAGCTGTAGCCAGAGGTGCCAGCTGGGCCTGGGGCTTCAAGGGTCTCCCTTCTTCCCCTACTCCTGAGGCAGGATTACCATCCAGGGCTGGGCCTTCTGTCTGGGACATCCAATAAAGAGACTCAAACCACTGGAGGTGCTGCCATTTAATCCCCCGGGCCAGGACCACAGCCCTCCCTCCAGCCATCAACTCCAGGGCCAGAGTCCCTGGCCCTTCAGCCAGGCCGGCCTGCGGGTCCAAGGAGGACACACCATCGACCCTGACCTGGGTCACGGCCCCCAGGTATTCATAAGCTGGAGAGGCAGCATCAGACTTTCTCCCTACACCATCCCAGCTTGTCCTGAGCGCAGCTCAACAGAAGCAGCACATTTCCTTGGTCTGCTGCAAATTCTCTGTGGACCTTCTAGGGGTTCCCAGCACCCCAGGGAGCCTCTCAGCAGCTATCCCTGTCCTCATCCGCCCCCAACCCATCCCCCATCCTGGGGCAGGGCCTCTCCCACAGTGGCCTTAAGCCTAGGGGACGCTAGTCCAGCACCTCCTTGATGAGTAACTCTTTAAGACTGGGGGGTGGCGTGGGTGTCAGGCCTGCCTCCTGCAGGGCCTGGAGCCGGGCCTCAGAGTGGCGTTTGTCCAGGCCCAGGCGCCAGGAGAGCCGCACGTGGGCCTCCAGAAAGGGGGCCAGCAGAGGGTGCGGGCTCTTGGCCCCCAGCAGCTGCAGGGCCCTCTCACAGCATGCCCGGGCCTCCCCGGGGTCCTCCAGCTCCTGGTGGCACACGGCCAGCCCCGCCAGGGTCAGCAGACGTCGGTCTGGGCCACAGGGGATGCCCAGCTGGGCCTGTAGCTGCCAGGCGTTGGCCCAGAGTGCCAGGGCCTCGCGGTAGAGGCCGGTGCAGGTGAGGCTCTGCGCCCGCCGCAGCTCGGGCAGCACGAAGAAGTCCTGCAGGTCCGTGGCCTGCCACAGCTCGGGCACGGCCTGGAGGTGGCCCAGAAACTGCTCGAAGGCCCGGCTGCGGCGGGCGATGGTCTCAGCGGTAAAGTTCCGGCGCAGGCGCTTGCGGGGGAAGGAGACGCCAGCCATGGGGCCCCGGAACTGCCGCTGCAGGTTTCGGTGCAACCGCTCGAAGTCCGAGTAGCGGCGGGAGATCTGGGCCGGCTGGCTATCCGGTGGCCCCGGGCCCATCACGGCGAGGGTGTAGAGCTGCAGGGAGGGCGAGGGTCAGGGCAGAGGCAGGGTGTCCCCGGGCCCCTTCCCTCCCTGACTCCCCCACCCCCACTTCCAACTCTCTTCCCCCACCCCTTCCCTTTACCCTGGAGATCGAGCCAGCCCAGAGGGTGGGAGCTGCCTGGGCTGCAGCCGGGGAGCCCAGTCTGATCTTACCTGAGGCTCGTCTGAAATGACCCAGGCCCAAGGCAGCACAGGGAGAAAAAGACAGAGATGAGCTTCAGCGCCTGGACAGCTGCCCCCCTCACCCCTTCCAGTGAGTGCGTGCTAAGTCGCTTCAGTCATGTCTGACTCTCTGCGACCCTATGGACTGTAGCCCACCAGGTTCCACTGTCCATGGGATTCTTCAGGCAAGAATACTGGAGTGGGTTGCCATGCCCTCCTCCAAGGGATCTTCCCCACCCAGGGATTGAACCCAGGTCTCATGTCTCCTGCCTTGGCAGGCGGGTTCTTTACCACTAGTGCCACCTGGGGAGCCCCTCCCATTGGGAATGAGCTCTTCTGACAGCCCCACTGGAAAACCAGCCATGTGTTGAAACCCAGGCCCATCTCCAGGCCAACCTTTAGGACCAGCTTGGAGCTTTGTTCCATTCTGGACACATGGCTTCACATGGCCGGGTTATTCCAATCCAGACCCTCAACACAGGTCTTCAGATAGCCCCAGTAGTGACCAGTGTGAAAAGCACACTGGACTGGGACCCAAGTTCTACCCTTGGGTCAGCTGCTCCCTCACTATGGGAGTTAGGCAGGGTGGTCCCCTTCTTGGGTCCACTTCCACTCTAGTGAATGGAGCGCTGGCCCAGCTCACTGTTGACTCAGGTGTGGGACGTGCACAAACGTCAGTCCCCGGGATGTTTAGGTGGTAAGTACTGGAGTGAATAACACTGGAATAGAGGCAGGAAGTGATACCCCCTCTCATTATCTGTGAATCTTCCTGACTACAAATTGAGAAGCTCTCAGTTTGGTTCACAAAAGCCCTTCTCCGACACTTCTCAGCTCCATTTTTAGAAAAGGGCCAGAAAGAGAATCTGTCAGCGCCGCCTTCAGGCAGCAGCATCCAGCCAGACTTTAATGACACTTTCACTGCTTTTATTTTTATGGTTATCTTCTCTTTATGGTAAGTGAGTCAGGCTTCCCATATACAGTTGTGTTGTAAAGTTGTCTTTTAAAGTTATTTTTTAAAAAGGTTTATTTGAAGAAAAATGATAAGCACCAAATGGTAAAAGTAGCATTTAGATAGGACAAAAATTGTGAGGGTGATGGAGGTTTGGGAAACGCTGAACAAGATGACCACTAAGCTTCCCACCAGGTCTGAGAACCCAAATATGGCTTAATCTATAATAATGCTAAGCTAACAGGTCTAAAAAGGGGATTAGCAAACGTTAGATGTTAAAAAGAATTGGTTGCAACTGAGCATGCACACACACACATACACACACACAGATGTTAAAAATGTACTAACACCAAACCCAGATTTTACTCTCAAATCTGTCCTGTGACACTGCCAATATCGTAGCCACCCCTGCTCAGTCAGGTTTGCCTGCTCACTCTGGAAGATTCAGTCTACATTATTATTCAGGATTAGAAAGTCTAACAATAAAGAAACTTATTTTACTCTAGTTCAACTCTGCATTCCCCAAATATTACATATTGACTGTAAAGCTTTTGTTTTTTCTTTAAAGGGACGGTTATTAATATTCCAGGGAACCAATTTTCTGCAGAACACATTTCAGGAAGCCCTCATCTATTGTGACCCCTTATGCTCATTTAGCTTTTATTTTCATTTGTAGTTTTTGGACAGGAACCCATTTTAGATCCATTGCCTGATCCTTCTGTTCTCCTATGTGACAGGTAATAATGAGGATCATTAACTGAGCACTACCCTGCACCACTCGAGGTGCTGAGTTCCTCACAGCCACTATTTCACCATCACAACCTCACTGTGAGGAAGGTGTCCGTACCTCTGTCAGCTCAGGAAGCAGGGTCCCAGAGAAGGGAAGGGCTTAAAGACCTCCTCTAAGCCACACAGCTGGTAAATGGCCCAGCTGGGACTCAAACCCAGGCCGACCTAATTCCAAAGCCTGTGCTCTTTACCTCCAGGAGATGTTGAAGCAGGATTTGTTGCCTAGTCACTCAGTCGTGTCTGACTCTTTGCAACCCCATGGACTGTAGCCCGAGAGGCTCCTGATTCCGTGGGATTCTCCCAGGCCTGGCCCAGGCCAGGCTTGGCTCTATCTTGTCATTCTCTTCCCAGAGCTGCTCCCAACTTCCCTGTCTCTCAGCTGCTCCTTGCGCCCCCTTCCTGCGCATGACCCCAAGCCAGGACTTCTGCCACTCAAGACTCATCATCAGAGTCAATCCCTGCTGAAACTGGAGCAGCTGCCCCGTGGGCGTGGCCCTTTTTTTACTGAGAGCCTCAGAGAGGGGTGGAGAAGTCCAGATGTGGGACAGGGCTCCAGGCCCCCTTCCTGCTGAGTCAGAAATGGAGGAGGGTGGGGAAAAGGAGGGAAGTGAGAGGCAGGGAGCTGCCGCTGCCTGGGTTTCAGGACCAGGCCAACCGCATCCTCCATGTGTTTCTCCTTTCCACAGTCAGGAAATCAGCCCGCATCCCCCCAACCCCCCACCACTGATTGATCTTTACCCCAATCCACCTTTTCTTTCTGGAGAAGGAAATGGCAACACACTCCAGTATCCTTGCCTGGAAAATCCCACGGACGGAGGAGCCTGGTGGGCTATGGTCCATGGGGCTGCAAAGAGTTGGACACGATTGAACGAACGCACGCGCACACACACACACACACCAATCCTGTACAGGCGTGGGTGCTGGAGAACTGACTCTTCTGGGTTGCAAAGAGGCCACAACAGGCCCTAGATGCCTGATATTTTCAACCCAAAGTAAAATAGTAATAACAGAACTACCATTTAATCGAGCACTTCAAGATGCCAGGCACAATGCTAAGGGCTTTCTGTGTACTGTCTCATTTAACTCCTGCATTATCCCCATTGTTCAGGTGAGGAAACGGGTTAGTCAAGGTTTCACAACTCACCTAAAGTCAAACAACTCTTAATAACTGGGATCTGGATCAAGATCTGCATCCCAAACCCATTTTTCCAACCAATGCCAAGTTGGTCTCAAGTATGACTCAGATAATATTCTTCCCAGTGTATCCTGCATCTTGTGACAGTTTGCAAAAGTCCGGGGGGCAGAGAACATGCACAGTAGTTCTTAGTCTCAAAACCGGGAAAGGATAGGTTCATTTGCCTGATGATCTGCTCAAGTTACAGACCTTTTCTGGCCTCAGTTTCCCCATCTGTCAAATGGGGCAGCCATTTATAACTACACAGCCAGATCACCCAGGATGCTGAAGTTTCCCCTACTTTCTCTAAGCCAGGGTCTTCTAAGACTCATAGCTCAGGGTCCTGGACCCTCACTCACCACGTACTTGGAGGGTGGATCCTTAACCACGGTGGCGTTGGTCACCTCAAAGAGCAGCCGCTGGGGTACCAGGGTGTTCCTGGACTTCTTCCAGAAATCTTGCAACTGCCGGGTCAGGAGCTGACTGCCCCGCTGCCCATCAGGTGGGGGACTCCGTTCTGCTTGAGCACAGGATGGGCCTGGGGCCAGGTTTGGGGTAAATTAGGTGCCCTGACCTCATTCATCCTCCTCCCAACGAATGACAAAGGCTTTATCCCTATCTGACATAAAAGTTAAGGGAGGGCCAGAGAGGGCCCCGGAGCCAAACACCTGCCAGGCAGGCAGTAGGCGTTAAATAAACATCTCCACCCCCAAAACATCCCTAGCACAGTACTACCATTTGTATCCCAGATTGTACATTTCACGCCCTAAACAACCCTAAGATGGGAGTGATTTGACACAAAGGAACTTGGCCCAGAGAGGTGTTGTGACTCTCTCAAGGTCACACAGCCAAGAGGCAGCTGGACGCACTTAAAAGAAGTGTCTTGAGTTTCGGCTGGATCAACTCGGGAACGCGGCCGGGGTGGAGGCCTAACCGAGCCCAGGGTTCCCGCCTCCATCCTCCCGCACTCGCCTGCGTCTTCTCTCGCCACCCGATCGCCAGCGGACAGGGGGTCGGGGTCAGCGTCGTCGTCGTCCTCGCCGTCCTCTTCGTCGTCGTCCTCGGCGCTGGTGAAGCTCAGGGTGCCGCTCAGGCGGGACGACAGGCCCTCGGCATCGTCGTCCTCCAGTTCCGAGCTCTCCGGGAACTGCTCGGCCTCGGGGCCGGCCGCCGCCTCCCCGGAGCCGTCGCCGGTCAGGGCGTGCCGCAGGCGGTGCAGGAGCCTCGAGGCCATGGCACCCCGGGGGGAGCGCGCGACGCCGGGTCGCGGGCCGGGGCGGGAGGCGGACCCCGGCCCCGCGCCGGGAGGGGGCGGGGCGGGGCGGGGCGGGGCCCGGGGCGGGGGAGGGCGGGGCGCCGTGGAGGTCCCGCCCCTGCCCGTTTTGGGGACCCGAGGCTCTCCCCGCGGTTCTGCCTCCTGCGCCCCGCGGCGCACTCCTGGGTGCCCCGCTCCCCAGTGCAGCTCCCGGAGGCTGGCCGAGGCCGACCGCGTTCCACCGACCCGGCCCAGTCCGCTCCGAGCGCCGCTCCGGCCCCTTCCTGCTGTTGGCCCGCCTCCCGCCCCGCCCGCTCCCGGAGCCGCCCGGGAATCCCGGGCCCTTTGCTCCAGGAGGGCTGTGGGAATCCTGGGTAGGCCAGGCCTCCTCCGGGATCGTCCCCAATCCGGAGGGGCCTACGCCCTCCTTGAATCCGCCCACCCCTCCCGGAGACCCAGGCTGGCCGCAGACTGTCCCCTCATTTCTACCCAGCACTCTTTAACTTTCCAAAGTCACTGCGCGGCAGTCAGAAACTCATCTCTCCTGGGAGGAAACCGAGGCCAAGAGAAGCCATGTGATCTGAAATGGAATCTAACCTCGAGTGGCCTAGGTTTTCTCATAGGTAAAACAAGAAAAATAAGAACTGAAGCACGAATTTTGCAGCTCTCCAAAAGGATCCTAGTCCAGGGCTTAGCTCAGAGCTAAGAGGATCATCAGTTACACAATGATTATTGTTTATCCAGTGTTCACACGCTCTTACCATCTCATTTGAGCCTGCCTCACACATAGCACATTGGGGGCTTCCCTCCTAGCTCAGTCGATAAAAGAGTCTGCCTGCAGTGCAGGAGACCCAGGTTCGATCCCTGGGTCGGGAAGATCCCCTGGAGAAGGAAATGGCAACCCACTCCAGTATTCTTGCCTGGAAAATCCCATGGACAGAGAAGCCTGGCGGGCTACAGTCCATGCGGTCGCAAGAGTCGGACATGACTTTGTAATTAAACCAAACCACATATAGCACATAGAAAAACGAGGAAACTGAGACCCAGAGAGGCTGAGTTACTTGCCTGAAGTCACACAGCTTGCCAGAGGTTTCTGAGAGTGGGGCCTTGCAGCCCAGGTCTCCTGAGTTCCACATCCTGTTTTTTATCTCACGATGTCAGTTGCAATCTCAGCAATTCCTCTAACGAGCTGTGTTTTTATCTTTAATCCAGAAGGCAGCTGTAGGTCAAGAATTTATTGTTCCTTCCTGTCAGAAGGCCTAGCTATCAGTCCCTAGCAGGGCAGATATTGCTAGTTATGTCGTATGATCAGGTAAAATCTCTGATGGTAGCTCCTCCTTTAATTTTTTTTTTTAATTTAAAGCTTTTGGCTGCGCTGGGGCTTCGTTGTTTTGCCTGGCCTTCTCTAGTTGTGGCGAGTAGGGGCTACTTGTTGTTTCGTTGCGGTTCACAGGCTTCTCATTGCAGTGGCTTCTCTTGTTGCAGAGCACAGGCTCCAGGCACCTGGGCTTCAGTAGTTGCAGCACTTGGGCTTGGAAGTTGCAACTTGCAGGCTCTGAAGCGAGGGCTCAGTAGTTGTGGAGCATGTGGGCTTAGTTGCTCTGCAGCATGTGGAATCTTCCCAGACCAGGGATTGAACCCATGTCCCCTGCATCAGCAGGCAGATTCTTATCCTCCACACCACCAGGGAAGTCCACTCCTGTCCTTTTTAAATGGTGCAGGAGAGAGGGGTGGGGGAATGGCTTTGAATGGAACACACACTCCCTGCCATCCCTGGGTGCAGAAGAGGCAGGGCTCTCATTTCCTGGCGTTCCAGGGTATCCTCCACCCGGTTCTAGGCACTTGAAAAGGGGTCATATCTAACCCTCACAACCTCCTAGGGAACAGCTGTTAGTGGACAAGAATGGTCAATTTTCAAGACAAAGAAACTGAGGGACTTCACTCCTGATCCAGTGGCTAAGACTCTGCGATCCCAGTGCAGGGGCCTCAAGTTCAATCCCTGGTCAGGGAACTGGATCCCACATGCTGCAACTAAGAGTTCACAGGCCACAACTAAAGATCCTGCATGCCTCAATGAAGATCGAACATACCGCATGCCTCAACTAAGACCTGGCACAGCCAAATGAGTAAATATTAAAAAAAAACCCAACAAACCTACATGTGCAAGGGCTTGGACGGTGGTGTTTGGAGCTGCATTTTAGCTTGAACCAGAGCAGAACAACATGCAAGGTGGGGAATGAGAATGGAAGGGTCAGTGGGACCTTGCTTGGCCACACTGAGTTTGGACCTCATCTATTTCCCTGAATAAATTAAAGAACAAACTAATGAACAAAGGATTGCTGGGAGTTCTATACTCTCTATACTCTGTTCCTAAAGGATCAAGTGGTTCCAGTGTTTGTGTCCAAATAGGCACCCCCTGGAGAGCATCGCCCCTTGGCCCTGGGCCTGGCTGGGGGAGGCCTTATTTAGCCTGGCCTGGCTCCACGGAGCTTTCCTTGGGAATATCTATGTAGGGCAAGAAGGCAGCCCAGCTGCCACTGTCCGTCTGCCTTCCTTGGTGTCCAGCCCCCTTTCTCTGGCCCCAGACCCTGTGTTTAGTCATCATTGTGCTCTTTCTGTTACCTGTTATGAGAGTCCATGAATGTTGCCCATCCCAACACCCTGATGGACCCCGTGGATTCTCAGGGTGGTCTCCCTTCGGATTTGACTTGATCACTCTCCAGAAGGCCAGCTGAGCTCCTCCAGACTTCTTCCCCAAGCTCCAGCAAAGGGCCAGCTGTCCCTGCATTTACTTAGAGAAAACTCCCCTAGTCTCCCTTCCCCCCTAAAAAAGTGAATCCCCAAACCTCCTTTCCTGGACAAGGTAAGCTTAAGAGAAGAATCTGCTTTCAATGCTTCTTTCTCTTCCAAGTGCACACCCTGTTTCCTGGACCCCTTTATTCATTTTTCCTTCCAGACAGGTCCCTGGAGGACCGTCTGCCCCAACTTCCCCTCAGTCAGGATGAATAAGAATCCCCAGCGTGACTATAGAGCTTTATGATTTACAATGCTCCCCGGTAAAAAGGGGAATAACCATAGTTGCTACCTAACAGGATGAGTATTGGGTGAGATCAGATGATTAAAACGCTTAGCACATGTGCGGCACGTCGCAGAGGTTCAGTAACTGTCGCTGTCAATTTCCCCTCCTCCTGCCCTGTCCCCCTCTGGATTCTGATTGAAAGACAAAACACTCCACTTGCAAAGCACTGACTTTAAGTAGTTGGCACAAGCCCAGTGACTTAAACCCGGGCTCCCGTTTACCACGGTTTCTCTGGGAGGGAGGTTATGACTGTCCCCATCTCACACACGAGGAAACTGAAGCTCAGAGTGGCACTGCCACCTGCCCACGTATGCACAGCTTGTAGGGACAGGATTTGGTTCTTGGGTTTTGAATGTCAAGGCTTGTGCTCTTCCATGCTACTACGCTGCCTCACTTTCCTCTACCCTGATCTTCCTCACCCATCTTGGAGCAAGTGTGCTTCTTGGGGGCGGGGTGGGGGGGGCTCACTGGGAGCGGCAGAGCAGGGCGGGTTCTCCTCACAAGAATCTAGGACGTCAAGGCCCGCCACCTGCTCGGAGGCTTAAATTTCTCTGCAAGGGCCCTTGGCTAAATTAGGTAATGGGCTAGGACTCTGGGAGGGGGTGGCTCGCTGACCCCAGAATCTGATTGGCCAGGGCATCGGTCCTGGGGAGCAGGGAGGTGGGAGGAAAGGGTGCCCCTACAAATCCTAGGGGCTAGAGCGAGCCAGGTCATCTTTGGGTGGTGGAGTACGGAGGAGGTGACCTGCAGTGGAGGAGTCCAGGTTGACAGGCAAAATGGTAAGGACCAGAAGGGACTTCCTCTCTGCCCTCACTGGAGCTCTTCTGGGCATCTTTAAGATCTGGGTGCTTGGTGGGGCAGTCACTTGGATGTTTGAAGATGGAATCTGAAGGCTCCTGGAACCCCGGTGTCTGGGAGGAAGGCTGGAAGAGGGCCTTGGACTTGTCTTGGAAGGGGAGGTCTAGTGAGGACGTTCCAGGGGTTCATCCTCCAGGCTTACTGGTTCCCTGAGATCTTCTGAGGCTTTTAGCTGTGTGGATCAGAGGATTTTGAGTGGGCCTTAGCTTGTCTCCCTCATGGCGGAGAGGGGGTTATCCAACAAGGCAGTGAGTGGCGGTGGGGGGAAGGGCTGGAAGCCTTGCTAAAGCCCCCCTCTGGAAGACAGGAAGCCTGCTCAGAAGCAGGACCCCAGAGCTCCAAGGGGCCAAAGCTGACAGAGCAGGATTAGAGAGATGTCAGCCTCCCTGAGAGGGGCTGGGATTCGAGGCTGTGCTTCTCCTTCGAGAGCCCTCCCCACATCTCTTCAAGGAGTAACTAGAGCCGGAGGGCAGCTGCTGTTGCCCATGCCTGACTAAAAATAGTCTGCCCTTCTGGCTCAGGACTGGGGAGGGGAGGGGAGGAGGAGGGAAACAGAAGGACAGGCAGCCACCAGCCAGCTAAAGGACTCCTAGGATGCTTCAGCCTTGCCTCACGGCCAGCCTCAGTCCAGATCCCTGGCTGGGCTTGGATGTGACTGGAACTCTCCAGAGCCATCTATCACACCCACAGGGCCCACATCCTACTCTGCCCAGCACTGAGTGGTATTTACTCCGACCACTCAGTCGTCGGAAGGAAGCTTACACCCTCTGTCTCTGCAAGTTCTCAGAGGGAGGGAATGTGCCTGATTCCTTGGTGGTACCAGTGCCTGGTCTATGGCCTGACCATTGGTCAGTACTCAGTAACTTTCCGTCACATTATTATTTATGTGACCACAAATATTTATTGAGCACCTATTAAAGTACCAGATGTGATGAGCAGGTAGGGGAAACCGGAAAACCACGCTGGAATCGTGCTGACACTTTACAAAGCCTTCTCATTCTGCTGATTTCAGCTGATCTCTGAAAAGCTGCTGAGAGGAGATGAGGGGATGAGGTACATTTAATGACTTGCGGAAGGTCACCAGGGGGTTCCTGACCTGACCTCTGATTGACAAGCGGGACATAATCCCCAGTTCTTCAAAAGTGGGGCTGGGTGCTGTGGAGGCATGCCCAGAGTGGGGCAACTGGGAGCTGTTGCTCCGCAGGCCTTAGGGGGCACGTACAGAAATGGGGGTGCAGGAGAACGGGGTGAAGGCAGGAATGTACTCCAGGCTGCCCCTTCGGCTCTTTGATGGCCCGTGTCTTCTGCAGACGACGGACCAGCAGGCTGAGGCCCGGTCCTACCTCAGCGAGGAGATGATCGCTGGTGAGTGGGGGTGGGCGGGCTGGCTGCTGGGAGGCGGGGTGCCGGCGAACCTGGGGTGTCTGGGCAGGCGGGAAGAGAGTGTGTGGATGTGAGGCTGACAGTCTTGCCAGGCTCACCTCTGCCCTCCTCGCCCTGGCAGAGTTCAAGGCCGCCTTCGACATGTTCGACGCGGACGGCGGCGGGGACATCAGCGTCAAGGAGCTGGGCACCGTGATGAGGATGCTGGGCCAGACACCCACCAAAGAGGAGCTGGACGCCATCATCGAGGAGGTGGATGAGGATGGTGAGCGGGTGGCCCTCGGGGGGGTGGGACGGTGGGCGACGGTGGTGGCGGGGGGAGGCTGGCAGCCAGGGCTCGGGTCCGCTCACCACCAGCTCCCCTCAGGCAGCGGCACCATCGACTTCGAGGAGTTCTTGGTCATGATGGTGCGCCAGATGAAAGAGGACGCCAAGGGCAAGACCGAGGAGGAGCTGGCTGAGTGTTTCCGCATCTTCGACAGGTGCGTCGGGGGCCCTGGGAGCAGCCTAGCCAAGGCGCAGAGCAGTCTGAATCTGGCCCGCAGGGCCCGACAGTTCTTGGAGGGACGGGGGGGCGGGGCGAGGAGGCAGGGGGTGTAGCGCGGGCGGCTCGCCCCTGCGGGCCCTGAGCGCCCCCCGCCCTGGCCCTACATGCCCGCAGGAACGCGGACGGCTACATCGACGCAGAGGAGCTGGCGGAGATTTTCCGAGCCTCCGGGGAGCACGTGACAGACGAGGAGCTCGAATCCCTGATGAAGGACGGGGACAAGAACAACGACGGCCGCATTGACTTCGACGGTGAGGGTCTGGGGCGTGCGGGGACGGGAGACCCCGGAGCTTCGCGCCCAGACGGGCGTACTCCGCCTTGAGGGCGGGGCGGGGCGGGGCGGGGCCAGGTGCCTCCCCGCCTCCCGCGGGCGGGTTTTGTGCAATGCATCCGCTAATAGCTGGGTGCCGGGTCTAAGAGGCCCGAGCGGGGTCTGGCCTCGCCCGCCGCGGGGAGACTCGTGAGCGCCCCTCCGTCTCCTTTCCCGCAGAGTTCCTGAAGATGATGGAGGGCGTGCAGTAAGAAGTCGGCCCTTGCAGCCACCGACACCGCGCGGCCCCCGGGCGTGGTTGGCGCCGCCCCCCGGGCCGCTCCCGTTCCCCCGCCCCGCGAGGGAGGCGCGGCCCTTTCTGGGGATGTGTCTGGAAGAAATAAAAGGAAACATTGCAAAGCGCGTGGCCTGAGTAGAGGGGAGGACTGGGACGGATCGAGTGTCCGGGGCCGCCTGGTTGGGCCACCGTCCAGGGCGCCCGCAAGGCTGGAGCCGCCCGAGCGTCCTCGGGTCCGAGCGCAGCGGGACCCGGGAACCCGAGGTGGCGTTCCGTGCCATCGGAAGTTTCGCGACCTGCTATCGGCTTCTGCCCCTGAGCGTGCGTGACGGCTTCGCGGAGGGGCTGTGTGGCGCCTGGCGCTTCCAGGGTCCCCTCTGCTTCTAGAATCAAATCCAGATTCCACCCCCTCCTTCTCACAGTTGCCCGTCCCCTCGAGAGGCTCCGGCCTCTCTCCCTTGCTCTAGAGGTGGGGTGCACTTTTAAGCCCTCGGGCCTTTGCACACGTTGTTCTCTCTCCTTGGACTGCCCTTCTTCCTCTTATTAAAGCCTTGGCAAATCCTTCAACCCAGCTCAAATGCCATCTCCAAGATACCAAGACCCAGCTCAGATACCATCACGTCCTTCCTTGATTCGTGCGGTGACTGGCTGCACTCTGGCGCCCAGAGCTCTTTTGGAAACAACTCGATGATAGTGAGAGTCGGGTCGAAGCTAATTAAATGCAGTGGTGGCTTTGGTCAGGCTGAGTCTGAATCCTCATTGCTGGTGACAAACCACTCTCTGCTCCCTATCCTAATCTGTAAAACAGGGACAATGACAGTACTTACCTTTGGCCTTCCCTGGCAGCTCAGCTGGTGAAGAATCTGCCTGCAATGCAGAAGATGTGGGTTTGATCCCTGGGTTGGGAAGATCCCCTGGAGAAGGGAAAGGCTACCCACTCCAGTATTCTGGCCTGGAATTCTATGGACTGTACAGTCCATGGGGTTGCAAAGAGTCAAACAGGACTGAGCAACTTCCACTTTCACAGGTTTGGAAGGACTAGTTAATGTGTACCAAGCACTTAGAACAGAGACTGGCACAGAGTCAGCATACAGTAAATCCTTTTAGTAATGTCGTTATCATCTTGAAACAATGAACTCTTACTCATCGCTCTAGCCCTCTCTCTCCAACTGTGTTTTCTTCTCCCCTTTCTGTCTCAGTCATGTTTCCTGGATGGTATTTCCAGCCGGGAGCAGTGCTGGAGTTTAGTCATCATCCCTATGCGTGCCTACTGTGTGCTGCTCATTGTCTCATGTATCCACACAACCCCAGGAACAGATGCCCTTATTTCCATTTTACAGTTGAGGAAACAGACTGAGTGGAATGACATACCCAGACATATCAGTTCAGTTCAGTTGCTCAGTCATGTCCGACTCTTTGCGACCCCATGGACTGCAGCACGCCGGGCTTCCATGTCCATCACCAACTCCCAGAGCTTGCTCAGACCCATGTCCATCGAGTCGGTGATGCCATCCAACCATCTCACCCAGACATATAGATGATAACTTAGATCAGAGGTCCCCAATCCCCAGTACCGGATACGGTAACAGTCCATGGCCTATTGGGAACTGGGCCACACAGCAGGAGGTGAGAGGTAAGTTAGTGAGTGAGGATTGAAGCTTCACCTGTATTCATTGCCATTCCCCATTGCTCACATTACTGCCTGAGCTTCATCTCCAGCAAGATCAGTGGCAGTATCAGATTCTCAAAGGAGCGCAAACCCTACTGTGAACTGCGCATGTGAGGGGTCTAGGTTGCACAAGAATCTAATGCCTGATGATCTGATTCTGCATTATGGTGAGTTATATAATTATATATCACAATGTAATAATAATAGAAATGTAGTGTGCTTGAATCATCTTGAAACCATCCCCCCCTACCACTCTGGTCTGTGGAAAATTGACTGCCATGAAACTGGTCCCTGGTGCAAAAAAGGCTGGGGACTGCTGACCTAGACGATGTGGCTGTGGGGTGGAAACAGGAGTAAGGCTACCTGTTGACAGTTCTTCCTGGGCATCCTGAGTGCTTCAAACTGGCTCTGCCTTAAACTGATAAATCTCCCTCCTCCATCTTGTCCTGTGGTGACTTTCTCAGGGATGAGACCCAAGTCAGAAATTCTGGAGTGCGTTTCCCACCTCTAATTTACTTACTGGGCCCTGCCACTTTGTCTCCTTACCACTTCATCCCTCCTCTCAAGCCCACTGGGCATCATAACTCAGGTCACCACCATTGCTTACGAGGCTATTGAAAACGGTAGCGAACTTCCTTCCAACTCCCTAGACAGATGGTGGCCAGAAGGATCTTTCCAAAATAAAATCTGATCGTGTCACTACCCTGCTCAAGCCTTCATTAACTGCCTATTACCTCCTGCACGGCCCAGTTTCCTTCTCCAGAGAGCCTTCTTTGACCCTCCTCATCTTCCTTAGGTGCCTCACTCACCTCTGAGTTTTCATAGCAACGTGTGAGTCTAGCACTCAGTTTTTGTTTTTTGGCTACACCATGTGGCTTATCTCAGTTCCCTGACTGGGGACTGAACCCAAGCCACATCGGAGGAAGCCTGGAATCCTAACCTCTAGACTGCCAGGGATCTCCCACATCTAGCTTTTATTTAGTGCATTTTATGTGTCAGGCACTATTCTGAGGCACTGTTCTATCCTATAAGGTAGCTACTAATATTTCCATTTTACAGAGAGGTTTGCTCTAAGTTCCCAAGTGTGTACAAGTAATATGGGAGTGGATCAGGAATTCTAACACAGTTCTACTTTAACCACCACTTTTTCCTGCTATTGACATGCCTTCACTTGTGTTCAGTCCCTCAGTTGTGTTTGACTCTTTGTGACCCCATGGACTGTAGCCTGCCAGGCTCCTCTGTCCTTGTGATTTCCCAGGCAAGAATACTGGAGTGGGTTGCTGTTCTGTTTCCTTCTCCGGGGCATCTTCCCAATCCAGGGATTGGCAGGCGGAGGCTTTACCACTGAGCCACCTGGGAAGCCCCATTGATATGTCTATCTGTTCCCTAAACTTCACGCTGCTTGAGGACAGCACTGTGTCCTCTTCCCTGCCTTATCCCCAGCCCCTAACCTGGGGCCTTTACCTTGTAGGGCACTCAACCGTTGTACTGAATGAATGAGAATGACGATCATCACAGGAGCCTATCAGGCTGCAGTCCATGGGTTCACAAGAGTCGGGCATGACTTATCGACTTAGCAACCACCACGACCACCTTCTCATACTTACTGCACTAGTGTTAGAAGCCGAAGTCAGACTGACTTACACCAAAAAGAAATTTGTTGACTCATGACACTGGGATGCCAAGGCATGAAGTGGAGGCCAGAGTTTCAATGTCATCTCTCAGCTATTTGTCTCTGCTTGGCATTCTTCCATCTGCAGCTGTCTCCACCAGCAGCCCAGACTGACTCCCTCCTCTTTTAGCAGCCCTAGTAGTATTCAAGAAAGCAATTTTACTTTCTCGGAGGGATTAGTTCTGAATGACAATGTAGAGTTGGGTCTCTGTGACTGACACTTGTAGGCCATGTGACCATCTTGGGGGATCAGACACCATGATCTAGGAAAGCACATAAAGAGGCTTCCTAAGGCAGGCAAAGATGCATCTACCTTGGCCAGCACTTAAGAACCAATTTAGTGTCAGATTCTGAGCTCTGCTCTTCTCAGACATCTTCGGGCCTGGTGACTTTTTTTTAATTTAATTTTATTTATTTCTGGTTTCACTGGGTCTTTGTTGCTGCACATGGGCTTTCTCTAGTTGCAGCAAGAGGAGCTACTCTTGGTTGCAGTGCGTGGGGTTCTTATTGCAGTGGCTTCTCTTGTTGCAGGACATGGCTTCTAGGG
Organism: Giraffa tippelskirchi; assembly: GCF_054371585.1. NCBI lineage: Eukaryota > Metazoa > Chordata > Mammalia > Artiodactyla > Giraffidae > Giraffa > Giraffa tippelskirchi. The sequence goes on along the minus strand of NC_137287.1, from coordinate 115,729,783 downwards.
TGTGCGTGGGCTCAGGGGTTGTGGCTGGTGGACTCTAGAGTGTAGGCTCAGCAGTTGTGGCATATGAGCTCAGTTGCCTCGTAGCATATGGGATCTTCCTGGACCAGGGATCAAACCTGTGTCCTCTGCATTGGCAGGCAGATTCTGAACCACTGGATCACCAGGGAAACCTGGTCTGGTGATTTTCAATCTGAGAGCATCAGAATCATCTGGACAGATTACTGGGGCCAAAAACTTGCATTTCTAGCCAGATCCAGGTGACAAGTGGAAGGACCACACCTTAAGAAGACTGCTCGGTACCTTTAACTAGACAACAGCAATGATACCACCTGGGAGCTGATTGGAACTGCAGAGCCTCAGGCCCCACCCAGACCAACTGAATCAAAATTTGTATTTGAATAAAATCCCTGGCAGGTTTACACTCACAGCAGATTGAGCAACAAGAGTTTAAGCTCCAAGGAGAGAGCCAACAGCACAATCTGAGATGAAGAAATTGATCAGAGGACATCTAAGTTCCAACCACAGTTCTTTCCACACGTGACAGCTTGGTTGGGGCACAGGGATGTGGGCTAGCTGGATTGAGAGAAAAAGGTGAGTGAGAACCTTCCTGATGGTCTCCGTGCTGTCTCCTCCTCCTACCCTACCCTAGGCCTACACAAGCAGCTGCAGACACAGTTGACCAGGCTGGGTGAGCAGGGCAACGCTTGGGTCTTGTTGGAGTGCACCTGAGCTTCTCATGGAGATCTTCCTGCAGGACCTAGGTGGGGCCCAGCAGCTCCGCCTGCTGGGACCCAGCTGGTCAACACAGGGGTTTCCTCCCAGGGGCCCAAAGGCCTGTGGTGGGTCAGTGGAAAGATGCCCCAAGGGGCTGGGGGTCTGGACCAGTGGTGCAGCAAACAGAGGAAATGCTGGGAGATGGAGCAGGTGAATGTGCCCCAGTGGAGATGGAGCCATCAATGGAGGACCTGGGGCAGGGGCTGACTTGTGACCTTGATCCAGAAAACTTCCCCTAGCTGTGTCCCCAGACCCTGGGCTCATGGTAGGGTCACCTGAATATCCTGTTGCTCCTTCTTCAGGATCAAAACAATCTACTGTCATAAAGTGGGTGGCTGGTCCTCCTCCCAACCCCCTGCAACACACACATACACACTGTATCGCTCTGTTTCAGTCTTAAGATCTGGCTCAGCTTCATCGGCAACACAACTGGAACAACACCTATATTCCTGGTCTGTGTCACCACTCCATAGGATCAGCATTTTGCTTTTCTTTAAATTAGTATTTATTTATTGCTGTGCTGCGTGGCTTCTGGGATCTCAGTTCCCAGGGGTTGAACCTGGGCTGCAGCAGTGAAAGCGCTGACTCCTCACCACTAGGCCGCCAGGGAACTCCCAGAAACTAACATTTTGTGACACCCGTTTTATAGACGAAGAAACAGATGCAGAATCATAAAATAACTCAGGTTGCAAGAGAATGAATCCTGTCACTCCCTTGCTCAGCCCTATAGCCTATCAGCTGTTTCTACTCCCTGGGCCATAGAGCAGAGAACCCAAATCCTAAACCTGATCTCTGCCGACCCTGGGCACTTCCAACCCTTGGGAATGACAAAACAGCAACTTGTTATAAAAACCCCAAAATGTATTTATTTAATATATTCATCACAAGGGTTTAACCACACTTAATTTAAAAAAACAGAAACAAAACAAAAATGACACCACAGATAAGACAGAGTCCTGTACAGAAATTGAGGCATGGACAGACCGCCTAAGGGAAAAAAAAAAGACAACACAAGGAGAGCTGGACATCCCAGGTCAAGGGTCTTGGCTGGAGGCCTGCTTTGAGTAGGTTTCTTGCAGGTACTTCTTAAAGGCTGGAAGAGAACAGGCAGGTCTTGGTGAGTGATGGGGGCAGGGGGTAAGGTGGGCAAGAGAGCAGCAAGAATACACACGTGGGAGGAGTTTGGGGAGCTCAGAGGGGTTTCCCAGCCCAACAGTTTGACCTTTGGTTGGCCAACCAGCCAGGTCTCCTGGATGGACTCTGCTTCTAGTGGGTGGCTCTGCTCCCAGGGACAGGGGAGGCGACCAGGGGCCCTGAGAGAGCAAGTCATTTGCACAAAGCTTTGCCTTCTATTTAAAAATCTCCCCAAGCTCCATTAATGCAGAACGAGTTGGTTTTTCTGATTTTATAACAAACAGGAGAACCAGAAACACCAAGGAAGAGGTGGAAGTGGGTTACTGCCGACCCCCTCCCCGCCCCCATCAGGACACATTCCCAAGTCACTGGAATCCTCCTGTTGTTTGAAGGAGCTTCTCAAGGTTGGGGAGGGATGGTCCGGTGCACTCAGGATGAAGGACTCACCTGTGGGGTTTTTCCAGAGCTCGGCGGCATGTGTGTTCAAAGGGCTATCAATGTTGGGCTCTGCAGGTGGAGGAAAAGAACAGTCATGTGTGGGTAGGACAGGGGGTCTGGGGGGAGTCCTGACAGGTCCCCAGGTTCTGGGGGAGGGGCCGGGCCGGGCAGTCACCTCCGAGCAGACTCTGGATGGAGAGCAGGATGGTCCTGACATCATACAAGGCGGACCACTTGTCTTTCAGGATGTCCAGGCAAATGTTACCCTGGGTGTCCACGTTGGGATGGTAGCAGGGTGTGAGGAACTTCACCGTGGGGGCATTGTAAGGGTAGCCGCTGGGGAACTCCAGGGACAGTTTATACCTCAGGTCTTCATATACCTGGAGAAAGAGATTTGTGGGGTAACCCTCCCGCCCCAAGCCTTAGTTCCCAGCCCAAGCCCCACATAAGGGACTTGCCAGGACCCCTGAGTTCATCTGGGACTCAACAGAAGACAAAGCATGAAACTAGTCTGGTGCTTTCTCTCATATCTGGTGGGGTCCTCAGTGATCCTTTGGTCTAAGGCCTACCAGCCTAAGTGTGCTCAATTGTCTTTGCTGTCTGGTCCTCTGTAAGCATCTCAGATGAAGAGCGCACCTTAAACCCAGCCTCTTACTGTACTCAGGGAGACCAGGGCCACAAACTCAGGGCACCACAGCAGACACAGGGGAGTGTCCTGCTGGGCAAAAGACGTGAAGCAGACCTGGCACTTGAATTTCACCTCCCACCTCTCCCCAGACTCAGCTTAGTCACACTCACCTCCCCCAACCCTGCACTTACTGTGCCAGCGGCTCCATGGATGGTCCCCACCCATTTGAAAAGGTTGTCTGATTCAGGGAAGGCAGAAATTCCTTTATCGCCAGACATCTGGAGAGGAAACACAACACATGCTGGGCTGGAAGAGTTTGCTCCTAGGGGGCCAGTTGGTGAACCCCTTCCTCTTAACCTCACATTTTGATCCAAAATAAAGCAACTGGGCCAAACCGATATGCTTTCCTGAGGGGAGTGCTGGGATTGTGGAGGTTCATTGCCAGGCTAAGAAAGGAGAGGTTGTGCAGGGAAGAAGAAGGCAGCTCTGTACCTATAATGCTGGCTGCGGGAATTCAATTCAAGATGCTGGTTTTCTTCTTTTGGCTGTTCTTTGGCTTGTGGGATCTTTGTTCCCTGACCAGGGATGGAACCTGGCCCAGGGCAGTGAAAGCGTTGAATCCTAACCACTGGACCACCAGGGAATTCCCTCAATATGCTATTGAGTGCTGGTTATATATGAAGCCCAGAAACTATACACAGACTGGGAAGACAAACAATGTGGTCACTGAAGGATGTGAGTTCAGTATCTAGGGTTAATGTAGAAAACATAGTCCAGGAAGGAAGCATCCCAAAGTATGACAGGATTAGAAATATTAAGAAGGATGGAGAGATGGGTGCGGATAAACCTTAGAGCTTCCTTGGTGGCTCAGGGGATAAAGAATCTGCCCGCAATGTGGGAAGATGCCCTGGAGAAGGGAATGGCTACCCACTCCAGTATTCTTGCCTGGAGAATTCCCTGGACAGAGGAGACTACCAGGCTACAGTTCATGGGGTTGCAGAGTCGGACACCACTGAGCTACTAACACTTTCACTTTTTTCAAACCATGGGGCAGGGAAGTAGGGCCGGGCAGGACAAGGAGAGGGCCTAGTATAAGAGCTGTATTTTAGGTGTAACTTCACTGTGGGGGGGTGGTACTGGGGAATAGAGATTGTGGGAGAAAATGTGTGTAGGTGGGGTGGATTCACTTCTTTCTAGAAGAGAGAAAGGTGGACTCATCTTTTTACCCCCACGACTACCAAAGAGCCTGATGTAGGAAAGGAAGCCACTGGTAAGTGACTAGGAGGTGGGAGGGTAGACCAATTGGTTGGGGATCTGGGCACCAGTCACTCACCATGAGAGTCATCAGCTCCTGTTGTAGCCTGCAAAAAGAATACTCGGAGTCACCTGGGAGTCTGGATGGGCCAGGGCTCCAGGTATCGCCTCCCCCCCCCGGGGGGGGGGCAGCTGTCACGGAGGCTTTCCTCTACCCTGAAGTCGGACTCACCTGGTGGAACAGTTACCTCTATTTCCATAGGAGGGTCCTAGTGAGCCCTCACCCTCTAATTCGAGAATCTCGAAGGACGGATCTGGCTTACTCTTAACCCCATCTGCTTCTCTGGCGTCTCTCTCCGGATCTCAATTTCTCCCCTTCTTCCTCCCCGACCCCGCTCCCCCGCCGCCCTCCGGCCTAGCCACCGAGAGTAGCCAGAGTATCTTCATCTCGGCTCACTGACAGAGGATTCTGGCAGCGATCCTACCCCTTCCGTACTCTTTCGGGAGTGTCTCTTAAGAGCAGGAGAGCTTCTGGCGTGTCTCTCTAACTCCCGTATCTCACCCGTTCCAGGAGGAGGTGGGCGTCCCGGAAGTCTTTCCTCTCGGCCCCAATGCCCAGGGCATGCCAGGCCCGGCGGGTGTTACCTCCACACCACTCACCTCTTGCCCACGGGGCCCCGGGCGGCACCCCCGCTGGGCTCAGCTCCTTTACGGGCGGCGGCGACGCTGGCGGCGGCTGGGTCGCGGTTCTGGGAAGCCATCTGGGCGGCGATGAATCGGAGATAAGCGGTAGACTGAGCTCACAGTTGTAACTGCAGGGCTGCGGGCCCGTCCGCCCGCGTTTGAATTGTAACCCTCCGGCAGCGCTAACCAACCAGTGGCTCGCTTGGGTTTGATCCAGCCAATGGGGCACTCCAGAGTGCAATGTCACCGCGCAACCGCTAGACCCACCTACCAGCGTCCTACTATTGGGCGACGGAATCGGGCTTCTCACTGGCGATTGGCAGAAGAGGCTGTCATTGATTAACGAACCTGTAATAGATTAGCCGCCTTCGGAAAACGCCGACCATTAAAGGGCCTAGAAGACGTCCACGTGGGATGAATCCCTTTAGGTCAAATGCTTGGCTACAGTCAGCAACACCCTGCACTCCCTTCCGGAGGGTCTCTAATCTTGTCATATGTGTGTGCTCAGTCCTAACTTTTTGCCACCCCACGAACTGTAGCCTGCCAGGCTCCTCTGTCCATGGAATTTTCCAGGCAATATGGGAGTATGTTTCCATTTCCTACTCCTGGGGATTTTCCCAATCCAGGGATCAAACCAGTGTCTCTTGCTGTCTACTGCACTGGCAGGCGGATTCTTTACCAGTATGCCACCTGGGAAGCCACACTCGTCCCTCAAACCGGAAACCCCAGCTCCTCCACCTGTTATTAATGTCCTAGGCACTTTGGTTGGGACCTTAAGTGTCTGAACACGCAGGCGAGGGAAAAAACTAGAAGCTGATGGTTAGAGCCAGAGTCCTTATTGGAAAACAGCTTCATTGGCTGCCTTTCCAACAGTTTGCTGTGTTACCCTGGGCACAAAATTTAGAGTTTGAACCTATAAAACGGGGGTGATAAAAGCCACCTTACATTTTTCTTCTGATTTGTCATCAACCTCCCATGGTGCCAGCCATCACATCCTGCTATTCTGCACTTTAGTTGGGTGAGGAAACAGAGGGACAGGGAAGACTGGCAAAGTACATGGTGTCCCCAGCTTCATCTCACAAAGCAAATATTAGCGGAGGCACTGGGCTTCCTGGGGTGAGGGTGCCTGGTCCTTTTTTCCTACATCCACTTCCTCTAGAGCCCTTGATATTTTGTCAGCCCCCATTGGCAGATCTCACAGCAGGCTCACCATCTGTGTTTATTACAAACTGTTTAATTGCTTCTTATCCCAATAACTTTACAAATATAGAACCACATGCTAGTCTGGGGGTGCTCTGTAGTGAGTCACTACAAACTAGCCCAGGCATAGCTTAATGCCGCTGAGATCCATCTAGGAGCAGTCCCAGCAGTGGCCTCAGCCATGTGGGTATGAGGGCCTTGGAGAAGGGCTGCCAAGTGTAGCTAGGGGACCTGGTTTCAGGTCTGTGGAGGTGCTTCGACAGCACGATGCTCATTCTCTGTCCGGAGCGTCTCCATGTACTTCCGCATCTTCTCAATCATCCAGGAGGGCAGGACAAAGGATTTCAGCTCCTCTAGCTTCAGGTCCAGGCATCCTCTGGAACAGACATTGAGGAGGAGAGTTGGAGCAAGGGCGGATGTAGGTCCAGACTCATGCCAGTGGGGAGGGGAGAGTAAAGACTACTGGTTTTACCTGTAGTCATCGCTGGCAGCGAGGTCCCGGATGTCCTCCTCAATGAGGAGGTAGGCCTAGGGAAGGAGCAAAGGAAAGTCATCATTGCCTCTGGTTCATTTCAGTCCAACTCAATTAACATTTTATTAAATGTCTGCTTAAAGTAAGGGCTGGAAGGGAGGGGCCTGTAGTCACAGTTTATAATTTAGCAATGGAGAGAGTAGGGAGAGACTGTCTGTCTAGGGAACAGTTCCTTGAGACATTCTTTCACTTAAGTTGAAACTTTCTGGGTGGGAGATTGGGCAATGGTGACTAATCTATCTATAGCTGCCATCTCTTGTAAAAAGGGACCCTGAGGTGTTTTAAAATGAAAGGGCCAATAAAAAGGAACACACTTGAGTCAGTTCTAACAAGGTGGATGAACCTAGAACCTATTATACAGAGTGAAGTAAGTCAGAAACAGATAAATAAACATTGTATATTAACCCATACATATGGAATCTAGAAAGATGGTACTGATGAACCTATTTGTTGGGCAGTAATGGAGATGCAGACATAGAGAACAGACTTATTGACATGGAGAGGGTGGGGTAAGAAGATGGTGGGACAAATGGAGAGAGTAGCATGGAAACATATACACTAACATATGTAAAACAGATAGCTAGTGGGAATTTGCTATATGATTCTCGGAACTCAAACTGGGGCTCTGTGACAACCTAGTGGGATAGGATGGGATAGGAGGTGGGAGGGAGGCTCAAGAGGGAGGGGACATATGTACCTATGGGTGATCCATGTTGATGTATGGCAGAAACCAATACAATATTGTAATTATCCTTCAATCAAAAATAAATTAAAAAAAAAGAAAGGGCCAGAGAGCCAGCAAAATACACATGGAAACAGGAAATCAGAAGGAAGCCATGTGTGAACCTTGAAACTAAGATAAGCTGGTTTTGAACTCTGAGGCAAAAGGGCAAACACGATAAACTGCACTGCTGTCCAGGAGCTGGGCTGTGTGGCCCAGGGCATGCAGAATTGCTTTGGCACAATGCCACGATCTGCCTCGGGAGAGTTCTCTTGTGAACTTACCACGTGGGTGATCATGTTCATCACATGAGAGTCTTCTGTGGGAGATATTTCTTTCCAGTCTTAGGGCCAGAAATAACTTTGTGTCTCTTGAGTCATTTGACTGTCTTCATCTTAGGGGCACAGGAACTGAATTTGTGAAAACCTATAGACATGCACTGGTCTCCCAGTCTGGTAATTTAAAATTCCCCTGCCTTTTTTTAAAAAAAAAAACACCCCAAAACCCAAAAAACACTCCTTTTTTATAACTAGTCTTGCTCCTGCATTAATTTTCGATCCTGCCTTTCCTTTTTTCCTATTTCTTATTTATGTTATATGTTCATAGTAAGCTTCCTAAAATCTTTTTTGAACGAGTGCAGCATGAATATAGTAGGAAATAAAAGGCAGCCAGGTAGGGGTGGTGCAGCGGCTTGCAAGGCCACTGAGTTCTAACAGGAGCAGTCCCGGCAGCGGGACTAAGCGCGTCTTCAGGTGAGACAGCGCCCGTCACGGGCACATCCCTCCACGGCAGTTTTAGAACGCATGTGACGACGAACTTCCTAAGGATGCTGCTTGATTTGAGCTGAGAACTCTTCAAGTAGAAGTGATTCTAGAAGGGGCTGCCAGGTGTGGCAAACAAGTTTCACTGCATGTGCTAATTTTTTCTGACAAGGGGTGCTGCCTGGGGCAGTGTTGAGAAGAGATTCCATAGCTGCGTCTGGTGGCAGAGTTGTGATGGGGGTGAAATCTATCAACAGGCAGTGCATGATGGGAAAGAGTGTTAAGTGTGTCTTTTACTTGCCTTGTACTTGTCTTGTCTTCTTACGTACAGATAATATGAACTACATATGAGGGTGCCATGGGAGGGGGAGGGGGCAGTGGGCGGGAGACCCGGGCACAGGAGAGGAAAGGCGGGGGTTACAGATGAGTCTTCAGCATGAAGGAATTGACTCTCTCTACTCCTACGAGTCTCCTTTCTCATTTGTTGGGCGTGGAGTCTCTCAGGTTTGGAGGTAACCTGTCACCAACAGCCCTGGTCCCTGGGCTGGGTGGGTCCCTGGCAGTGGCACGTGTGAACAGTGCTTACCATCTTTCCCCCAGTTGCCCGCATATGATGCTGCTCGGCCAGCCAGTGCTTGTCCTGGGGGTCAGCTGCATACTGTGAGGGATGAAGCCACAGGGGGAGATGTTAGCCTGGTGTGATGGGCTTTTTTCATCTGGTTCAGAACATACACTTAGCCTTTGAGGCGTTCTTACCAACAAGACCTCTGGTGAATGGAGAGGGCTCACTGACCTCTTCAGAGCAAACAGGGCTGAGCCCAGGAGGCCAGGGTAGGGGGCCCAATTCCCAGAGATTTAATACACTTCTAAGTCCTTTCCCTTTAAAAACATTTTTTTTTCTTTTTTCTTTTTTGGCCAAGACTCGAAGCTTATGGGATCTCAGTTCCCCAACCAGGGACTGAACCTGGGGCATGGCAGTGAAAGAACGGAGTCCTCACCACTAGACCACCAAGGAACTCCCCCCTTTGTTTTATTTTTTTATCTTTTATTATAACATCAAGGGGCTTCCCTGGTAGCTCAGTTGGTAAAGAATCCGCCTGCAATGCAGGAGACCCACGTTCAGTCCTCGGGTGGGGAAGATCCCCTGGAGAAGGAAATGGCAACCGACTCCCATATTCTTGCCTGGGAAATCCCACGGACAGAGGAGCCTGGGAGGCTACAGTGGGGGCTCGCCAAGAGCTGGACATGATTTAGCGACTAAACCACCACTATAACATCAGAGATTAGCCCTGCCAAGGTAAGGCCCCAAAAAATTAGTTGGAACACTCAGAGCTGTTTTTCTCCACGGAAATCTTTAGTAAAAGGCGAAACATTTATTCGATTTTAAGAGAAACCAGAGTATCCTCCCTTTCCTTCCTTAAAACATGGCACCTCTGGCAACTGGTCAGACTGGTGACTATGTTGGAGAGCTGTACTCCTCTTTGAAGAAGTGATTGGGGGTGGCTTACAACATATGTGGCTATTAAGGCGACCAAATTTTCTAAAACAAAAGTCAGGACACTTCAAGCCCTGGAGGCAGAAGAGCATCATGGTTAAGAATGTATTAGGTGGTGTAAATCGAGGCAATGATTTCTTTGAGACTCAGTTTCTTCATTTGTAAAACAGAGAGTATTAACACTTAGAGGATTGTTGCTAAAATTAAAGAGTCAGCAGATCCCTGATGGTCCAGTGGATAAGGATCTGCCTGCCAATGCAGAGGACATGGGTTCAGTCCTAGTCGGTGAAGATCCTACATGCCGGGGAGAACTAAACCTGTGTGCCACAACTACTGAGCCCACATTCAGCAACTACTGAAGACCGAGTACCCAGAGCCTGTGCTCCACAACAAGGGAAGCCACTGTGATGAGAAGCCTGCGCACTACAACCAGAGAGTAGACCCTGCTTGCCGCAACTAGAGAAGGTTGGACACAGACCCAGTGCAGCCAAAAATAAATAAATAAAATTAAAAAAAAAAAAAGAAGGGCTTCTCTGGTGGCTCTGTGGTGAAGAGTCCGCCTGTTAATGCAAGGGATGCAGGTTCCATCCCTGATCTGGGAAGACCTCACACGCCGAGGAGCAACTAAGCCAATGCACCACAACTATTGAGCTTGAGCTCTAAAGCCTGGGAGCCGCGACTACTGAGCCCAAGAGCCTCAACTACTGAAGCCTGCGTGTCCTAGAGCCTGAGCTCTGCAACAAGAGAAGCCAATGGAATGAGAAGCTGGCGCATTGCAACTAGATAGTAGACCTTGCTCTCCAAAGATAGAGAAAAGCCTGTGCAGCAACAAAGACCCAGCACAGTTAAAAATAAATATTAAAAAAAAAAAGTAAAATGAGGGGGACTTAATAACACGGACAAATCTCTTAAGGTACTGTTCCCTAGATTTATAGTGGTCAGCACACTTCTTCTGTAAATACTTTAGGATTTGCTGGTCACATCATCTTTTTCTTTCTTTTTAAATTACCCTTTAAAAATGTCATCACTCTGCGCTGTACAAAAACAGGCTACAGGCTGGACTTGGCTCCAGGGTATACAGCTTGCTCTACATTAGACTGTAAGCTCTGTGAGGGCAAGGAGTTGTGTGTGTCTGTTTTGTCCACTGCTGCATCTCTGCAGTCTGAGACTGCTTAGTACTCAATAGATATTTGAATGAATGAATGAATTTTGGGGAGAAAAAAATCAGAGCAATATATATAGTATGAGACCAACAACATAAACAAAATATCATTAAAGTACAAGGACACATACACACACACACACACACACACACACAGGGGACTGAAAGATGCTACCATGTTGCTGGGGGTAACCTCTAGGGGAGAAGTCAGAGTCAAGGGTGAAGGGGAGCCTGGTATCTTGCTCCCTATTAGCTTCAGGGTATTGTGTGAATCTTTCTACAAGAATGGGTTTATATATTATTTCTATAATTTAAAAAAGTTAAAAACAAAAAGGAAATTTGCAAAATGCCTTTAGAAGGACAGAAGAATGGGGAAAAGGTGTAACAGGCAGTTTACAGAAGAAACACAAAAACTCTAAATGGATGAAAAGATGCTTATCACCACTAGTAAAGAATTAAAAGTAAAACAACAGAATTTTTTTTCCTCCACTTATTATTCTGAAAAGATTAAAGTAAGAGAGAGTATCTACTGGCCATGAGTTTATTACCAATGATGGGCCTGCTGCTGCTGCTGCTGCTGCTGCTAAGTCGCTTCAGTCCTGTCCGACGCTGTGCGACCGAAGAACTGGGAAAGTATGCTGGTAATGCTGACCATTTATTGAGCTCTTGCTATGCTGGCACTGTCTGGGGGCTTTACCGTGCTTTACCTATCTCTCTCGCTCTCTTTTTTTTTTAATAGAGGAAGTCAGTTTTTTTTTTTTGAAGTATAGCTGATTCATGATATTATATTAATTTCAGGTGTACAACATAACGACTCAATATTTTTACAGATTGTACTCTTAAGAATCTGCCTTCCAATGCAGGGGATGTGGGTTTGATCCCTGATCAGGGAACTAAGATCCCACATGACTCAGGGCAACTAAGACCCAATGCAGCCAAATAAATATTAAAAAGAAAAGTTACTACAAAAAAAGGCTATATTTTACTGTGTTCTCTCTTAATTCTACCAACCCTAAATGGCTGGTTTGCATCCTTCTCATTTACAGAGGACAAAACAGACTCAGAAATGTGGAGCCACTTGCCCAAGGTCACACAGCTAGTAAGTATTGGAATCGGGACTGAGAAGATACTCTTAACCATTGCACAACAGGAACTAGAAGTGGGTCCAAGAGCATATCCATTTGGCAATGATGCCAGCAAGGGTCTTGGGCGAGGTGGATCTTTCAGAACGGTCAGGCAGAGAAAAGGGTCGGTGGGGAAGGTCATCAAAGGGAACAGCAGGATTGAAGACACTAAGGGAGGAAAATAAAGCAGTAGCACACAGGCCAAAACATAGGCTGAAAATCCCAAAACATAAGACTGATAAGACAGAAGTAGGTCTGCCCTTTAAAGAACTTGAACTTGCACAGAATGTAGTGGCCAGAGCCCATGATTGTGAGACCCCAAGGAGCTGTTCTGACAAGGGGCACCGAGTCTTGCACACAGGTGCAAAAACCATTAACCTGAGCATGTGCGTGTTACCTTTTTTCTAATATATTTGGATGCTTCTGTGACTGATAAAATACAAACTTATTTAACAGCGTGAATTCATGCCCTCCTCCCTCCATTATTTTCTCAAACAGTGGAGACCAAAGCACAGCTCAGGTGAGGAGGCCCCTCTTTGGAAAACGTCAGAATGGCTGCTCCACTGCAATCGCTTTATTTCGCAGAAAACCGAACACAGCAGTGATGAAAAGCTCAGGCTTCGCAGAAGACAGAACCCTGACTCAGCACTTACTAGCTGAGTAATTCTGGGCAAGTCACTTAGCCTTCCTCTATCTTTGATTTTAATTTGTAAAATAAAGATAACAATACTTGTCCTTAAGGACAAGTCCAAGAGGTCATGTAAGTGTAGCACTTAAAACCATGTTTGACACAGCGAATAGACGAATAGATGAGGGCAGTAGCTATGTTATGAGGCACAGAGGTGTTGAGTCAATTACAAAAGGTAAAGGTTAAGGGCAGAGGGGCCACTAGAACCCCACTGCCCTGACTCCTGGCTCAGGGTTTACTCCAGGTTCCTCTGGGCCATGGAGAGTTCCCAGTGCCGCCTACTCCATGGCCAGGGTCGGCCCGACTCCTGGCACTCACCTACCTTAAAGAGGTGTGGGTGCTTGATGTAGATTCTCCCTCGGGTGCCCCCCATCCCCAGGGCTCTGCAAGGCAACAGACGAGTGGTGAGGATCCCAGCAGGCGTGGTGCTCAGGGGAACCCCTCAGGGCCCCCTCACTCAGCACCAACTCCTTACAGACTTACTTGTTGGCTCGAGATCCTAACACAAAGGTGGTAGATTCGTTCAGTCGAGCTGGGTCCCACTGTGGAAAAGACAGAAAGGCTGGTGAGGTGGAGGCTTATCTGGTGGGTAGGACAGAAACTCTCCCCCCGCCCTGTCCTACCATCATCCTTGGCCATTACTGAACCAACAGCTGATTTAAGAAACTGAATGCTTTAAATATACTGGGCACTGTGCTATATACTGTGTGTGGGGGAGAATGGGGGGCTAGGGGGTAAAGGGATGAATCAGGGACAGTCTCTGTTCTCCAGAGGGTCACAGGGGCACATGCAGATAATGATACCATTACAAGGTGGGCGGTGACACAGATGAGTGCAAGGCCTGATGGGAGTCAAGGGGAGGGTAACAGAAGGGCTTCCCTGAAGAGTGATTCCCAAGGTGGTGCTGACAGAGAGCACAGCTGGACAGTGAGAGGGGAGGCAAGAGGGGCAGTGTAAACAGGCAGGTGACGGTTGAGGGGCTCGCTGGAGAAACCACAGCAGCTCTGTGCTGCTGAAAGAAGGAGCATTCGGAGAGTGGCAATGGACGGGGCTGGAGGGAAGCAGAGTCAGGCTGGGGCTGCTCGTTCACTATGTGGACGGCTTTTCATTTGTTTATCCTGGAGGTGATGGAGAGTCACTGAAAGCTTCTAGACAGGGAGAGCTGGATCTGCACTCAAGATAGCTTGCTCTTCTGTAACTCAGCTAACGAGCGTGAAGTTGCTCGACTACAGGAGGGGTGGGCAGTTTAGAGGCAGTTGTAACAGAGCAGTTTGGAAAATGAAGGGGAATTCCCTGGTGGTCCAGTGGTTAGGACTCTGCACTTCCACTGCAGGGGGGGTGGGTTCGATCTCTGGTTGGGGAACTCAAGATCCTGCATGCCAGTTTGGCCAAAAAAAGGGAAGATGAGGGCTGCAGTAGTAGGATGAAGGAAGAAGAGGGAATAGGAACCTCTTTAGGGAATGTATTTGGGAGGAAGAATCAGCTGGGACTGGATGTAGGGAGGGGAAGGGAAGGAAGAAGCAAAGATGACTCAAGTAGAGAAGGTCAAAGTGGCTCTGGGAGAAAGATTCTTATTTCAACTCTGGATATGCTGAGTTTGAAATTCTATGGAGATTCCAGGCCAAGAGCTCCAGCAGACAGTAGGATATACAGGTTTTAAACTAGAGGGAAAGGGGGGGTACAAACAAAGAGGTAAGGCAACTTCAGCCAGTACTAGTCCCTGAGATCTAATAAGCGTGGATGCTTTAGGTCACCCAGAGAAAAACCTGAGGTGGAGAAGTGGGCAATGGAGAGAATTCTGGGGAACACCCACTTATGCAGGCCACTGCCGAGGAAGGACTCACTGGAGAGAGAGAAGGGGTGTTTTGAGCGGAAGAAAGAGCCCTAGGAGGCTGCGGGATCACCCACTCTAAGGGAGCAGAAGTGAAGAAGGCAGGCATGGGCACTGGTGGAAGCAGCGGGCCAGTACAATAACGGGGGGACCATTTCCACTGGACACAGCCTCAATCTGGATGGTGGAGCTTTCACCTATCATGTATGACTGGATGGTGGGCTTACATGTATGATTTTAGTTGAAGAAAAGAGTCTATTCTTACACCAATCAGAATGGCCATCCTCAAAAAATCCACAAACAACAAATGCCGGAGAGGGTGTGGAGAAAAAGGAATCTTCCTGAATTGTTGGTGGAAATGTAAACTGGTACAGGCACTATGGAGAGCAGCGTGGAGGCTCCTTAAAAAACTAAAAACAGAGCTACCATCTGAGCCTGCAATCTCACTCCTGGGCATATATCCAGAGAGAAACATGGCCCCAAAAGATAAATGCACCTCAGTGTTCACTGTAGCACTGTTTACAATGGCCAAGACATGGAAACAACCTAAATGTCCATCAACAGAGGAATGCATAAAGAAGATGTGGTACATATATACAATGGAATATTATTCAGCCATTAAAAAGAATGAAATAAGGCCATTTGCAGCAACATGGATGGACCTAGAGTGTCACACTGAGAAGTAAGTCAGAGAGGAGAAATATCATATGACATCGCTTATACATGGAATCTAAAAAGAAATGCTACAAATGAACTTACTTACAAAACAGAACGAGACTCCTAGACTTAGAAAATGAACTCATGGCTGCCGGCAGAGGGGTGCGGGGTGGGGTGGGAAGGGAAGGGACAGTTAAGGACTTTGGGAATGGCACGCACACTCTGCTGTATTTAAAATGGATAACAAACAAACACCTGTTGTATAGCATGTGGAACTCTGCTCAATGTTATGTGGCAGCCTGGATGGGAGGGGGTTTGGGGGAGAATCGATACATGCATGTGTATGGCTGAGTTCCTTCACTGTTCACCTGAAACTATCACAACGTTGTTAATTGGCATACCCCAAAACAAAATGTTTTTGGTGTTAAAAATATTAAAATTAAAAGAAAAAAAAAAGCTTGCAAACAACTGTTCTGGAGGCAACAGAAGCTAACAGTTTTCAGAACCCAGCCTGGTGTCCCCGGACCTTGGGTCTGACACAGCTCTGCCACTTACTAGGTATGTGACTTTGGGCAACTCTGTAGTCCTTCGTATCTTCAAGTGTATCAAATGTGTAGGATAACAGATACAATAATTTCTGCCATGAGGTAGGAAAGGAAGCTCATGAACCATAGAAAGGTAACAGAATCTCTCTCAACAGGTCGTGATAAAGATTAAATGAGGTAATCCATACCAAAGATGTAGGGCAGTGCCTGCGACATGTTAAGCACTGGATAAGTCTTGGTGACGCTGAGATTTTTACAGGGGGAAGGTGCAGCAAAGACCGAGCCCTCTCTTTGTTTTGACCCTAATTTCAATCCTTACTTGGGATCCTTCTGGAAGCCAGAGTTGGGAGGCAGGTGGGCGGGATAAATGGCTCTGGCGCACACATCCTTCACCTGCCCCAGCCCCTTTCCCTCAAGGGGGAGCCCAGAGCTTGGATGGGGGTCTCTCTGGGCCAGTGGTCACTGCCATGCTCACAGCATCATACCTTAGGGCCTTCCCGGCGAATTGGTTCACAGGATTTTGGTTTCCATCTGCTTGGAGGGAAAGAGGAAAGGTGAATTCTCCGAGATAGGGCCTAGGACTGCAAGAAAGTTTGCTGCTACTGGTGGGAGCTCCTCATACACTCTCACTCCAGCCCCAGGCGGACTGCTGCCTGGTGCCCATTAGAGGGGGTGCAAAGGGAAAGAGAACGGGGACTAGAAGCCACTCCAGGACTCGATCTGACGCCATCTAGCCGTGTGGGCATGTCCCGTAACCTCTCTGGGCTGCAGTTTCTCATCTGTCAGACGAGATAACAGTAGCAACTTCCAGTCTTGTGTAAGTGAGGGATGAACTTGCTTCAGGCAGGAGACAAGTCTAAGGTATGAGGATTACACAAATCTCTTAAGCTGGTGGTTTCAATCTATCTCCATCTCTCTTAAGCAGATCAGTGTGGCTCCTCCTCACCATACCCCCAAACCTCGGCCATGCCGCGCAGCTTGCAGGATCTGTTTCCTGACCAGGGAGGCTTTATCTTTTTTACATATTGGTGTTAGGCTTCCACGTAAAGCTGTTTGAAACAGATTCTGTTCCTTCAATAGTCTTTGAAAATGACCATCCTGGAGGCAATGTGGTATAGTTTTGCCTTTTATTAGCCGTCTGACTCTGGACAAGTAATTGTGAGTCTGTTTCCTTATCTGCAAAATTAATTATACCTTCATCAGAGGGTGGTTGTAAGGATTAAAAGGCAAAGTATATATTAGGTGTTTAGACCAGTGATGGCACATTACAAGCATCCGTGTGTGTGTGCTAAGTCACTTCAGTCGTGTCTGACTCTGTGTAGCCCATGCCAGGCTTCTCTGTCCATGGAATTCTCCAGGCAAGAATACTGGAGTGGGTTGCCACGCCCTCCTCTAGGGGATCTTCTTGACCCAGGGATCAAACCCGCATCTCCTGTGCCTCCTGCATTGCAGGCGGATTCTTTACTGCTGAGTCACTGGGGAAGCCCCACAAGCCATTCGGTACATAATAATAAAACAAAATTCTGGTGTTTAAAGAAAAACTTTGGTGTTAAATGAAGCTAGGCTGAACTGTTCTGGGGTTAAAGCAGGATATGACACCCTCCTTGCTGCCTTATTCCCTCAGCCCTCAGACTAGGGAACTCTCCTCCCTGGGTTCTTGTACAGATGAGTCTGAGTCTGCTAGGCTGCCAGGCGGTGAACTCCGGCCTCCTCTCCTCCAGGCCCACCCCCTGGCCCGCTCTTCCCCGCGGCTCTGCTGGCCTCTACTCACACTATGCCGGTGGCGGCCCGGTCGTTTGACAGGATGTGTCCCGGAGGCCGTCCCTTCCTCTGCCAGAGAGAACAGAACAGCCATCAGAGGCCTGGCCCTGTGGGAACTCCCACCCCGCTGGCAGGACCAGGGTTGCCTGAAGGAGGTGGTGTCCCTGCGAGGCCAGATGACATGCGGGGGTGAACGGGGAGGGTGACTGTGCCTAGGACTCCTGCCTCTCATGCTAGAAAGGCCCAAAGGGGCGCTGAGAAAGCCCACCCTCTTCTGGAGCTGCAGGGCCTTTACCCGGCCAGAAAATGAGGAGATGGTTCACCTTTTTGGGAATGGGGCTTCCTCGGAGGGCACATTCCTCTTCTGCCTGCCGGCCACGCTGGGGGTGAGGAAGGGAAGGGAGTCAGATGGAGGCCGCTGCCCAGGAGCTGCAGGTCCCCGGGGCTGCAGAAGACAGAAGCCCTGGACCACACCCTCTGGCACCCCCCTGAGCCAGGACTCAGTAGCCCTCCTGGCATGATGCTATTCAGACCTGGTCCCACAAACAGGGGGTCCGTGCAGCCTCCTCGGGGCCACAGAGCTCACCAGCCTCCCAGTGTGATCGGTCCTCCCTGCAAAACATCAGCACACAGGGACTCTGACCTTTATCCCTGGAAGCTCATGTGTCAATCTGGGTATAACTTTTTCTCCATCTGAAAACAGTACTTTAGCCTGAAGGGAAAAGACAAAAAAAGTGTTGTCAGTCACTCTTTTGGTAGGTAAGCCTATCTACCTCCATTTTTATAGATTCAACTTCAAACTTGGTTATAACTCTTTCACGGTCAGTAAAAAGGGACCCTGAGATAGTCGTACAAATAAATACCTTTCTTGAAAACCCTGAATAATGAATGATCATTACTGAAAAACAACAAAGATGTAAATAAGCAAAATTAAAAAAAAAAACTGAAACCTCAATTCCCACAGAATACTATTAAGATTTCAATGTAAAGCTCTTCCTCACTTTTTTCCATGTAAACATATGCTAAATATTTTTTTCTAAGTAAATACACTGATATTAAACACATTCCTCAGTAAGTTGCTGGTTTTTGTTTACTAAATATCGAGTGCCTAGTATGTAAGTGCTGGAGACACAGTGATGAACAGCACAAGCAAGGGCTTTCCTCTTGTGAGGCTCATTCTGCGGGTGATCTGGATGGCAAGCAAATAAACAAACATACAGAAAAGGGGATTTGGGACCATGATCAGACACAATCCGACTCATCTTTAAACACCTGGGGCTGACTGCTGTGAGGAAGAGTGGAGGAAGGCAAATAGGGAAGTAGCTCAGGGCTGAGCTACATGTTTAGAATCATCAACAGCTACACTGGCTTCAAAGCCACAGGACTAGATAAAGTCACCTGGAAGGAGAGGGAGCCAGAGATGAGATGGGATTTGTGAACAAAACAAAACAAAGAGCGTTGCTCAGCTCTACGAGGGTTAAGTTGTAACCCACTGCAAGCAGACTGCACCCCGAGAGGAATTCGAGACGAAAAAGGGGCACTCTGTGCTCTGGATAAACAGCTCCTCAGACAGATGTGTATCTCAGGGGGAATCTCAACGACCTCAGATTCGAGGCCCTGGTTTTGCTTTTCTGAGGCTGTGCCTAAGCAGCTTGCCAGCCAACCTCCCAGAAGACATTATTCTCTCAACTCATGAAGTGAGGGAAGGGAAGCCTGGTGTGCTACAGTCCGTGGGGTCACCAAGAGTCGGACATGACTTAGCGATTGAACAACAACAGGATAATTACCCCCAGAACTCCAGCCTGCCCTGTGGCTATCGTCATGAAGCAAATTCCATCTCTGACAGCTAATGGTTTCACAGTCAAGCACAGAATCTCGGCGATGTTGACAATTTCTATTAATAACAGCAGCTGACACATGCAAACAGGTTCATGAGTATCTTGAGCACACAGCCATTTCTAGAGCTGACGTCATGCCTCCTGACCACACCTTGGGAGGCAAGGAGGCAGAAAGGGTGGTAGTTCTCGTGACACCAAAAGGGGCTGTGACTACGTGAAGAGTCAAGTCACCACGCACTCACAGAGGCGAGCCAGATCTTAGCTCTTCTACCTCCTGCTTGTTCTAAGCCACAATTTCTTCATCTGTAAACTAGGAATTGAAACGTGCCTTCTGTACAGGTTTCTTCTGAGATGGAAATGAACTTGTGCAGGTGAAAGCGTCTCCCATAGTACTTGGCGTCTAGTAGCTACCTCCCTTCCCTCTGTCTGCAAAGCTCCAAGCCCTGTCTAAGTAAGTAGCTCGCTGGGTTTCCTTCCAAATACCACTGATGATGAGACTGTATGTCTTCGCCGAGCCCGGAGGGCTAACCCCTGTGCCTATAGCTCTTCCCCTTTGATCTCACCTGCTCCAGGCAGCTCCGACAGGCCTCCTGGATCAGTTGCTCAGCATCCACTTCTTCCCCGACGTTGTCGCGTACGTTCAGTGCTGCCTTCTGGAAGAACTAGGGAGAAGTTCAATAGAAGACAGGGCCAGAAGTCCTGCTGATTTGCATCAACACGAAGCGAATGGTACATAAAATCTATCCTTATAAAAAAGAGAAGGGGCTTCCCAGGTGGCTCAGTGGTAAAGAATCTGCCTGCCAATGCAGAAGACACAAAAGACACAGGTTTGGGGAAGATCCCCTGGAGTAGGAAATGGCAATCCATTCAAGTATTCTTGCCTGGAAAATTCCATGGACAGAGGAGCCTGGTGTCCATGGAGTTGGAAAGAGTCAGACATAACTGAGCGACTAAGCATGCATGTAGGCATGAAGAAGGGAAAGGCAATCATGACCGTGCGGTGAGATCAGCCAGAATCAGATCCAGGTCCCTGGCTCTACTTCCCCCCTTTATCCTCTCTTAGGGAGGAGAATCATCATGGAGGTGCTCAAAGGAGGGTCTTCACGGCAGTAACGTGCAGACAGTACAAAATCAAAGGATAGCCTAAATGTCCAAGTACAACTGAAGTAAATTATGGACTATCTATACCATGAAGAAATAGACAAGTATCAAAGATCACAGTAAGGAAGGTACAGAATATATTTTTGACACAAAAAGGTATTCATGATATATAGTCAAGTGAAGAAAGGAAGTTACTAAACAGTTTGGGATACCGCAAGCCTAAAATAGCAAAAAGCAAACACAGACAAAAGAACTGTGAGAATACACTCTATTAAAGTGGTGATATCATGATTGTTTTCTTTCTCTCTTTTTTTTAACTATAAGTCTTCTCAATTTCTATAATGTACATGTTTTACTTCCATAGAAGAAAAAAAAAAAAAAACAAGGCTAGTGCCTGAGATGAACAGGTCAGGGAGGCCAGAAAAGAACCAGTGGCCAGAAAAGCCTACTTGAATCCTGATTTCACCCAATCTGAAAGAAACATCTGTAGGCTGGGAGGGGTAAGACTTGGGCAGGCCCTCGGATATCAGCAGCCCCAGCTGGCTGGGGAAAGGAAAGGCAGAAGGTTCCTCCACCAGGTGCGAGGGAGCTTGAGCCTGAAAACACCAAGGGACGAGGTGATGTGAGGTCCAGACTGAGACACTGGGAATACATCAAAAAGAGAGCCCATGTCTCTAGAAGAAAGTATCGGCTCTCTTCGGTAAATAGAAAAATTCTGAAATCTAAAACCCACAAACCTCCCGAGGGAGACAATGCGGAAGTACAATCACTTGTATATATGTGTATATATATATATATATATATATATATATATACGCCTTTGTTGTTTACACCAAACCAAGGAGAAGAGTGTGAAAGCACTGGGTTAGAGAGCTCAAGAGTTTAGGAGGAAAATTAAGTGAAATGATCAGATGAGTTTGACTTCAAAACAAAAAAACTAAAAACTAGAGATTAATACTGGTGTTCAGTGTCGACTAATGACTAAGTGAAAGCTAACTGAAATAATGTGGGTACTTTACAACCAGCCTGTGAGGCGGGCAGTACAAGGAATATATAGGCTAAGTGTAAGCCACCTCTGGATATGAGAATAAATAAGGAATTCTCAAGCATTACTGGTAGAAATGCAAAATGGCACAAAATTTCTGGAGAGAAATTTTCTTGAGGGAAAAATGTTTCCTCTTTTATCCACCAATTTCATCTTTACAAATTTATCCTTCAGAAATACTCTCACAGGTGAACAAAGATATACATTCAAAGTGTTCAATGTAGAACTGTTTGTAATAGAGATGAATGTAAATAATCCAAGTGTTCTAGGAACTAGCTAAGTAAACTGCAGTACATCCACACACTAGATTACTCTGCAACTATTACAAAACAATCCGTGTGAGGTATTACGTACTGACCTAGAAACATGACCAAAATATATTGTTAAATGAAAAAACAGAATTGCAGGATTGTGTAAAATGATCCTGTACTTTTTAAACATGCATGCACACACACACACACAAATAAATATAGGAGACTACATGGTCATTATTAACAGTCTGGTATTCTATAAGGTGAGTTTTAGTGACTTTTGGTTTTTAATTTTATTCAATCGATGAATACTAATACCTACCACCTAGTCTACAATTGACCTTTTGCTATATTTGCTATCACAAAGCCATCTACCCATCCCATTTATCCATCCACACTCCATTTTCTAAGCTATATTATTAGAATATTTTTTAAAGGGGCGTGCATTTAGTAGTAACAAAAATAAATCAATAAAATTAAACATTTCTTGGATACGATCAGCCATTTCTAGAAGTTATTATTCTAAACATTCTTAAGAAAATGGGTAGCTGAGATCTGGGAACACCATTAAACAAAGTGATCTGATGAGGCTGATCAAGAGCCTGCACTTAATTCGAAGCTGTGATGTAATCAAGTCATTTGTACCTTGTTCTAAAAACAACCGTGGCAAGGAGGTATCTTTGCAGACAATGTGAAGTCACAAATTGTGCTTATTCAACATTTGTCCAGCAGAGAAAGTTCCTGAATCATCGTATCCACTATTAGGACAAGCAACAAGTAAACTGCTTTGGAGGTAGACAATCCTAGTCTAGCCTTTTCCTAGTGGCTTAACCCCTTTATTTCTGCATATTGAAAGGTGCAGAGGTATAAGACTACTCGGGGCATCCTAGGAAGTGCAGAAGTCAGAGGCAGGAATAACTAGGTATACAGCAAGGGGTGGTTGTGGTCTGATCTCAGGGGGCCATATATGCCACGTGAAGGAATTCGGATTTCACCCAGAAAAAAATGGAAACTTGTGGAGGGATTTTAAGGGTTTTACATTTTAGAGATCGCCGGATTTATGGAGGGTGGGCTGAAAGAGGGAAAGAACAGAGGCAGTTAAGGATTACAGTGGGAGAAATAGTGAAGGCCTGAACCAAGGCAGAGGCAAGGCATAACGGCAGGCTGGTCAGAGTGTGGGGTGGAATGCACATGCCCCCAGGACTGAATATGGAAGGTGGAGGAGGGCAGAGCCCACTGGACTCTGGTTTTTAAGTGAATGATGATCTCATTTAAACTTGTCCATAACTGAGCTCCTGATTCCTCTGCTTGTTTCCATCTTCTTCATACCAAGTCAGTGGTGATTCTACCTTTACAGTTGCCTCTGGCAAATAACTTGGGAGTTTTTACTTCTCTTTTTCTTTTACCTGGCACTGCTGAATTACTGGCAAATCCTGTTTCCTACCTTGAAAACATACAGAATCTGACTCTTTCCTGGCACCCTTACTGCTAATACCCAACCCACTATCATCTCAAGCCTGCTAACTGCTCCTCCTGAAGTCTACTCTCTATATGACCGCCAGAGAGACTCTTTAAAAACATTCAGATCATAGACTCTGCTCAAAACTCTCCAAGAATTGTAACAAAACCCAAAGTTTTGTCAACTGGGAAAAAAAAAAAAAAAGCACAACCTAAAAGTTGAGAGTTATGTTTTATTTGGTGGACAAATGCTATGCTATGCTATGCTAAGTCGCTTCAGTCGTGTCCGACTCTGTGCGACCCCATAGACGGCAGCTCACCAGGCTCCGCCGTCCCTAGGATTCTCCAGGCAAGAATACTGGAGTGGGTTGCCATTTCTTTCTCCAGTGCATGAAAGGGAAAAGTGAAAGTGAAGTCGCTCAGTCGTGTCCGACTCTTAGCGACCCCATGGACTGTAGCCTACCAGGCTCCTCCGTCCATGGGATTTTCCAGGCAAGAGTACTGGAGTGGGGTGCCATTGCCTTCTCCGTTGGTGGACAAAACTGAGGACTTAAGTCCAGGACACAGCATCTAAGACAGCTTTGAGACACTGCTCCAAGAAGGCAAGGTGGGGAGCTAGGATATCCACACAGAAGTTTTTGCAACAAAGAGCAGGTAGTCGGAACATCAAAAGATTACTGTTAAATAAAGAAAACCAGGCATCTCCAGTTAAGGAATTTAGTGCTTTCCTATGTATGGAAAGATGCAGGAGTCTGGGCTCACTGAAACCATTCTTTTGATGTGTGCCTCAGCTTCCTGGGGCCAGAATCCTGTGCTTTCTCAGTCCTGAGTCCCCTCGGGGCGCACTGGCGGGGGTGGTTGCAGCAGTTGACCACTAGATGGCGAGCATCCTGTTTCTATCCTGAGTTCCCTCAGGGCTCCAGGCAGGGTGGCTGTAAAGAGATGGCTTGATGGCCGCAGCATCCTTTGTTTTCTGATGTGGCAGGTAACACTTTTCATTCACAGTTCTCACCCCGGCTTCAAAGTTCTGCCTGAGCTGAGTCTCTTACCTGTCTGGTCACCTCTCCTACTTCTTTCCTGGTTTGGTTGGCTCCCACCACACTGGCCACTCTGGTGCTTTGAACGTGTCAAGCATGCTCCTGGCTCAGGGCCTTTGCCCTTGTTCCCTCTGCCTGGATTGCTTTCCCTCCAGGTATATGCATGACTTGTTCCTCCCTCACTTTTTTGGGTCTCTGTTCAAATGTCTTCTTGTTTAGACATAATTGATGAAAGAGCACCTCTGTTCCCTACAGGTCACTGTCTTCCCCTTCTCTCTGGCATTCCCTGACAAAGGACACATTTATTTAAAGAGGGCAAGGACACTGCCCATTTTGTTCACGGTTACATCCTTAAGTGCCTAGAATAGTGCCTGCATTATGGTAAGGGCTTAGTAATACTTCTCGAATGAAAGAATAAATACAAGAGGAGATTTAGGAAGAAAAAAGAGTTCAGTCCTTAACATGCAGGACTGAAGCATCTGTGGGAAATTCAGGTAGAGCCGTGTAGAAGATTATTAATAGATATTGAAATGAATTTTAAACAGTTAACAATGGTTCTCTACTAAACAAGTAATAAAAACACTTGCATTCCAAGCACAGGCTGAGCACATTACACTTAAGTCATTTCATCCTCACAACAGCTTGGCAAAACTAACGGAGCTGACCCTATGGGGCCTTGGAGGATAGGGGGCAGACTCCTCTCCCATATCCTCTGCTTTAAAGCTCCTCAATAACAGCATCTGATGCACATTTCCTGAGTTGTCTAATAGATGTTAAAACCACCACCAAGTGGAAGAAATGAACTACGTGATGAACATAAGCAGAGCCTAAGGGTTAATAATGTTAATCCCTGTGATACTACATGGCCACCTCACCACCAACCAATCAGAGAATTGTGCACAAGCTGATCACATACCCTGGGATGCCCCTCCTTCGCTTTGTCTTTAAAAATGCTTTGCTGAAACTCACTAGGGAGTTTGGGTGTTTCAAGCACTAGTCTAGTCCCTAGAGGGCTTCCCTGGTGGCTTAGTGGTAAAGAACCCACCTGCCAATGCAGGAGATAAGGGTTTGAAGATCCCGTGGAGAAGGAAATAGCAACCCACTCCAGTAGTCTTGCTTGGAAAATTCTACGGACAGAGGAGCCTGGTGGGCTACAGTCGATGGGGTTGCAGAGTCGGACATGACTTAGTGACTAAATAACAATAACAGAAACAAACTAGTCCCCAGCCTCCTTGCTTGGTGCTGCCCAGCAGTAAATGCTGCACTTTCCTTCACCACTACCTCGTGTCAGTAGATTGCTTTTACTGCACGTGGGTGAGCAGACCCAAACTTGCTTGGGCTTCCCAGGTGGCGCTAGAGGTAAAGAACCCACTTGCCAATGCAGGAGACTTAAGAGATGCAGGTTTGATCCGTGGGTTAGGAAGATCCCCTGGAGAAGGACGTGGCAACCCACTCCAGTATTCTTGCCTGGAGAATCCCCATGGACAGAGGAGCCTGGCGGGCTACAGTCCATAGGGTCACAAAGAGTCGGACACGACTGAAGCGACTTAGCACACACATGGGTGAGCAGACCCAAACTTGCTTTGGTAACAATAAGAGGTATTCAAATTACCCCCAAAGAGAAAAAGCATTCTTGGAGTGGGGATTCCAAATTGGAAAGCTTGAGGCATGTGTAGGTACTAGAAAGAGCTAGGGAGACTGTGATGCAGGGAAGGATCGCCCATGAGTCTTAATTCCTATTAATTTTTCTTTTTTTTTTCGTCTCTGCATCCTTCTCACCTTCATGTACTTGTTGAAGACTGTCTGGATCTCCTCATTGATGCTGGGCTGTAGGACAGCTCGGAGGAGATCCATGGAGATGGCAGGATCTGTGAAACTGCAGAGGGAGGGAGGGGAGGAAGCCACAGTCAGGAGGCACGTTCTAAACCTTTTCCTTTCCCAATCTGCCCAGCCGAGTACTGACATGAGATCCTTTAACAACAACAGCAGCTGGCTCTGGGACTTCCCTGGCAGTCCAGTGGTTAAAACCCTATCCTTCCACCATAGGAAGCACAGTTTGATCCCTGGTCAGGGAACTAAGATCCCGCATGCCATGTAGTGTGGCTAGAAAAAGAAAAAAAACAAACCACCCCCGAACAAACAATCAGATGACTTTGACTGAAAACTAGCTATGTGTCCAAGTTCTGTGCAAACACATAGACGTGGGACTTTATTTCATACTCATAACTCCATGAAATGGGCATTATTTTTAAAGTGTTTTAGAAGAATAATACTTAATACAGTAAATGTCTATACACTGTAACAGTTTTAGTGAACATCCATTTAATCACTGCTAAGTCGCTTCAGTCGTGTCCGACTCTGTGCGACCCCATAGACGGCAGCCCACCAGGCTCCGCCATCCCTGGGATTCTCCAGGCAAGAACACTGGAGTGGGTTGCCATTTCCTTCCCCAATGCATGAAAGTGAAAAGTGAAAGTGAAGTTGCTCAGTCGTGTCTGACTCTTCGCGACCTCATGGACTGCAGCCTACCAGGCTCTTCTGTCCATGGGATTTTCCAGGCAAGAGTACTGGAGTGGGGTGCCACTGCCTTCTCCGATTTAATCACTACTCAGGTCAAGACTTCCCAGGTAGTGCTAGATGTAAAGAATGCGCCTGAGACGCAGGAGATGAGGGTTTGATCCCTGGGTCAGAAGATCCCCCGGAGAAGGGCATGGCTACCCACTCCAGTATTCTTGGCTGGAGAATCCCATGATGGGCTTCAGTCCATAGGGCTGCAAAGACCTGGACACCATTGAAGCGAATTAGCATACATACACACATACAGGTCAAGAAACATATACAACCAGCATCCCAAAGACCCATCTTGTGCTCCCTCCCTTCCCTGAGATGGAGACTATCAGGCCCATGTTTCTCATAACCTCCATGCTATTCTGCCTCTTTGGCAGCTTCAAACACAAGAGCCATTGAGTGTTAGGGACCTTGGGTATTGTCTAATCAACATGACTCCCCCTCGTTTTGAGTTTAGAGGGGAAATGATTTGCTCAAGGTCACACAAGAGAGTTACAGAATCTGAATTTCCTCTTTCTACTGGCTGTTGAACTCTTTCTTAGCCCTGTGCAGTGGGGACCCCAAAAGCTGCCTTCCATGCCAGTGCCTGGGAGAGACGTCCCACCCAGGGCTAGCCTTACCTTGTGGTCATCTGTGAGCGGCGGCCCCTCCGCTGCACCTGCCGGTGCTTGATCATTATGTTCCAAGGGTTCTGTGGGGACCAAGGGAGCAGATGTCACCCAGGTCCGTGACACTGGCATGGAGGTGGAGGGTGGGTATTCAGTTACACCTCATACATCCCTGCTTCTCGGGTGCTTTCACCGTTCTCTGCCACCTTGGGGTAGGGCGGTGCGGGGGAAGGCCCGGCCAGGGAAGAGGAACCGAGGGAAAGTTTCCTGCCTCCGAAGTCCCAATCCGACTTTTCAGGAAAGGGTGGCGGAAGGGAACCAGTGTTTACCGAGGGTCTACTCTGCCAGATGATGCGCTGGGCAATTTACCCGCATTTATTATCCCTCCCCGCAACAACTTTACGAGGCAGGGGCTAAGCATCTCCATCTTCCCGAAGATAAAACTGGGGCTCAGGGGCTTGACAGGGCCGGCCCACGTCACCTAGCTAGGAGGGCGGCACCAGAATTTGAAGCCAGGTCGTCGGACTGCGACAACTCCAACCCCCTCGGTAGATCAGCCGCCGCGTTCTCTCCCCCGCGGGCCAGGGTCCCGGGAGCCCGAGGCCCTGTCCGGCCCGAGCCCAGGCCCGGCCGGGGCCTCCCCGGGGGCGCCCTCACCGTAAGAACCAGCTGCCCCGCTGCGCCCGCGTCTCCCAGCTCGGGGCCACCCCGCTCTGCCCCGCTGGGTCCCCGCGGCTGCTCAACGTCGCCAGTGGCCCCCATGGTGCCCCGGGCCCCCACAACTTCAGCCCGACTCTGCCACCGGCCGGAAAGTGGCCCCGTGACGTCATTGGAGCGCGCCGCCCGCAGCCTCCGGAAGCGCAACGCGGCCGGCGACGGGGTTGCCAGGGAAACCGAACCGCTGGTTCCCGTTCGGTTGCTGCTGCTTAGAGGCGTTGCGTGTCGGGGGGCCCGGCTCCTTCCCGGGGGCGGCCTCGCTTCGTTGTAGACTGGGGGTGTTCAGTCAAGGGTCGTTCTCTGGCCGGGCCAAGGCCCGTGGAGAAGTGCGGGGCGGGAGGAAGGGAGCAGGTTTCCACGGGCTGGAGCTGGGGAGCGGAGGGGAGCGTTTGGTTCAGGGGCGTCTGCGGTTGTCTTTGGAAAACTAGATTTTAATATGCCCGGCACTCAGCTCCCAGAATTGGATGGGCCTCATGCTAGGACCCCGAAACCCAACAAGAGGGGGAGGGGGTCTGGCCCATGGCATCCTAAACACTCACTCAGAGTTCCCTCCAGGCCTTTACCCCAGGGGTTGCCTCTTGGCGTCGGAAGGCATCTAATGAAGATCCTGGGCTTCTCTCCCCAGATGGTTGATTCTGGGATGGGTTGAGGATGCAGGGGTTTCACAGCTGTGGAGTGCCCCAGATCCCCTTTTGCTCTGCATTAGAGGTAAAGACATCCCTGAATAGAGTTGGATCTACTTAGGTTTAGTAGCTAAAGTTACTTTTACCAGGTCATAATACAGAGTAGTAGAAGGTGCATGAGTTTTGCAGTTAGAAAGATCTGAGTCCAAATTCATTATGATATGATGATAAAGAACACTGACTATGGAATTGAACTGCTTACCTTTGTTCTGGGCTTCCCAAGTGGCTCAATGGTTAAAGAATCCTCCAGCAACACAGGAGATGCAGGGGATGTTGGTTTGATCCCTGGGTTGGGAAGAGTCTCTGGAGAAGGGAATGGCAACCCACTCCTGGTATTTTTGCCTGGGGAATCCCAAGGACAGAGGAGCCTTGTGGGCTACAGTCCATAGCGTTGCAAAGACTCAGACACTGCAAAAAGTCAGACACAACTGAAGCGACTGAGTATGCACACATGAACCTTTATTCTACCACTTATTAGCTGTGACCCACATTTCTTTCTGTGATTCAGTTTCCCCATCTGTAGAATGGGGATAATAGTACCTAACTCATAGGGTTGCAGTGAGAATTAAGTGGGTTAACTTGTGTAAAGTAGTTAGACCCTTGGCAGTAGTAAACCTTCAAACTATGCTATCTGCCATTACTGTTATTAAATTTCAGCAGCCATGACTTACTAGCTTAATGACCTTGGGCAGTTTTCCCTCTAAAAAAAGAATAGTTTTCTTTCTTTTGCAAGTTAATTGTGAGAAATAAAATATGTAAAGCACATATTAGATCAACAAATGTTCATTTATCAGCCTTAAAATAATGTGACTTTCTGGCAACAAACTCCTAGGCCTTATTGAGGTATTTTACCTTGAGCCTTGAATGTCTCCTGCCTTTTAACCTTATTAGACTAAGTAATGCCAGTGGACACTATTAGGTATCATGGTTGATCAAAGGGACAGATAAAGAAAAATGAAATACAGGAAGAAGAGATAAAGGGAGTCTATATGACCTAGGTTAATACTTGAGTCAGCAACTGTTCTTTGGGTTTTGTCAACTAGCCTTCATATAGTTCAAAAATGTCCTATATGGGCCAGAGGGACCAAGAGGTAGGTTTTTGGTGCATTTATGTTAGTTCTGAACAAATTCAAACACTGCTTTTCTATAGTTTTTGAATAGTTTGTATGCAGTTGGTTCTATTCTCTGCTTTCTAGGTTGCAATGATGGACAGGAGCTACAGTGCATTTTATTAGCTTTGGTTCTTTTCTTTAGTGGTGTCTTTAGTCCTTTCCTCTCTCATTTCAGTTGTAGCTATGTCCCTGAAAAACCCTCTAGGGCTCTCTTTGATCCAGTGGCCATTCCTCTGTTTTCCCAGCTGCCCCTTGATTCCTCCTCATTGTCCCTTGTACAGAGTTTGATCGTTTTGATCACATGTGTCTTTTAGTAGCACCAGGAATGTTCCCACACACCAGCAACCAATCACTTTTCTTCTTGTCAGGAGAAGACATCCTTGGGAATTATCGCGAAAGGGAAGGATCTGGGGCTGGGCTTAGGCCAGTCCCCTAGCCTTGCCCTTCCCTCGGTTGATGTTCTGGACAAGATGTACATATCTGGCCAGATTGGAGTTTTCATCTCAGCTCTCAGCATCATCGTCATGTTGAGCTGCCTCTTCATCCTGAAGACAACAGTGGCTCTTGGGTCCGTGCCATCCAGGGTGACTGTAGGAGAGCACAGTGAGTTACCCTTTGGGACCCCTGACTAAGAGTAACTGAAAATGACTAGAGGAGAAATCATCTCTTGCCTCCCCCCAGAGTGATTGTCCTCATTTGGGGAAATGATGGTCTCTGTAGGACAGAACTGGATGGATTGATTCTGGGAGCAGCCAGGATAGGTCTTCCTGGCTTTCTCTGTCCTCTCTGGACAAGGAGATAGCACTTCCAGTCTGGCTTACTAGAGGTTCTGGCTTTGCCCAATCTTTCTCTCTCTCTGCAGAATGGCTGGTCCTTGAATGGTGCTGGGTGCATGTTAGTGGATGGTGGGGGAGTGGGAGGAGGGGAAAGCAGCTGCAGAAATATTTTAGATAAGAATTTGGGAGAGGCTAAAAGTCCCTGAAGTGCATTTGGCTTCCATTCCCCATTTCTTGAGACCTTATCAGTTACCCCCAATCTCAGGTGATACCTTTTGCAGTGAAAGAAGGAAAATATCCTCCCGATGAGAACCTGTGCCAAGAGCCATGCTGGGGGATGAATCCTGTCTGGCTGGGCAGATGCGCCACAGTGCATGCTGTGGTTGGCTCTTCTGAGGAGGCATCCCTAAGGATGTCTCGAGAGGCAAAATCCATGTCTCCTTTCCGATCTTGCCTCTGGGCTACATAGACCCAGCCAGCTCCCTGTCTTCAAGGTTGGCTCTTGGAATCTAGCTCACCTAGAGCACCTCTTCTCACCCTCCCTTTTTTTTTTGGTGGGGGAGGTGTCTCTTCTCCTTTAATCACTAGAATCCCCAGTTCTTTGCTTTCTGTCAGGAAAGAATAGACCATTGATTATCTGCGCTTCTTTTACTTTGAACTCAGGGTTCTTGTGAAGGCTGACCTGCCAGCCAAACCTCCCTATGTAGCAGGCCCCTTCCCTGTACCCAGTGGGATCGTCTGCACCTGGCTTTGTCAGCTCCCTTGGGCAACGTGCCCATAAAAGAGAATAGAGGGTTGTACTCCTTGCCAGGACTCTTGAGGCCCCGTCTGGAACCAGGGCTGGGAGTCTGTCTCCCACGGGTTGCTCTCTGGTGGCTTGTTGGGCCTGGTACAGTCTTCCCCATGTTTGAAGGTGATGACTGAATTGTTGGGGCTGAGGGTAAGGCTGGCAGCCCAGCAGGGCACCTCTGTGAGCTGCTCTGGGCCCTGGCCAGCCCAGTTGGGGCTGCTTCTTTCCTGGGAGCTCAGCAGGTTAGAACAGTGATCTCTCTGCAGATCTCCCAGAGCCCACTGGCTGCGTGGGCTTCCTCATCTGGTGGGAAGTGATATTGGCTACGGGGTTATTAGTTAGCTGCTTTTCTGCAGTTCCATTCCTGGAACAGGGCTGGCCCACTCACCCAATGGGACTCGTTGCTACACCCAATGACCGGCACTGGGAACTCTTCTTTCTGGGCTGTGAACAACTTCTGCTTTCATTAAGCCCTGATTCACCAGAGACTTCCTGTGCTGTCTGTTTGGTAAGGTAGAGGCACATCAGGGAACTCTTCTTTCTGGGCTGTGAACAACTTCTGCTTTCATTAAGCCCTGATTCACCAGAGACTTCCTGTGCTGTCTGTTTGGTAAGGTAGAGGCACATCAGGGTGCCTGAGGCCCCAGGCTGGACCCTGGACCTGCTTTCCTGAGGCAGTTAGGGTTTGAACATGGGTAAGAAGCCTGGCTCCTTTTGTGGCCTCTTTATAATTATCATCCTTGAAATGGAGGTAAGCATATTTATCTTTTATCAGGGCTTCCCTGATGGCTCAGCAGGTAAGAATCTGCCTGCAGTGCGGGTGACAGGAGACCTGGGTTTGATCCCTGGGTCAGGAAGATCCTTTGGAGGAGGAAATGGCAACCTACTGCAGTATTCTTGGAGAAACCCATGGACAGAGGACCCTGGTGGGCTATAGTCCAAAGAGTCACAAAGACTCGGAAATGACTGATTGACTAAACACATGCATGCAAGGGCATTTATCTCATAGAGTGATAAGGCAGTGTCCATTCTCACTGCTGTAACAGAATACCACAGACTGGGTGGCTTATAAACTACAGACATTTATTTCTCACAATTCTGGAAATGGGGACATCCACGATCAAGGTGCCAGAAGATCAAGTGTCTGGTGAGGGCCTGCTTCCAGGTTTGCAGACTGCTCTCTTTTTGCTGTGACCTCATGTGACAGAAAGCCAGTAAGGGCCACTAGCCCTTATGTGGGCTCCAGTCTCTTGACCTAATCACTTCCCAAAGACCCTACTTCCAAATACCCTTACTTTGGGTGTTTGGTTTCAACATAAGAATTTTCGGAGAGTATAAGTATTCATTCTATTCCATGTAGTTGAGAAGAAATGTATATAAGAAGCTTGTACAAAACCTGCCAAATAATGCCCAGCAGCTTATAGAGTTATGCCCAGCACCTTGCTATTCAGATTCCCTCCCACCTCTCTGACATCTGGCCTGTCTATTTCACTTGCTCGCTTATAAATGGATTCAATACACATTGAGTTGGTCCATACTACCTGGCATTTCGGCATCCAGGGGTGAGCAGGGCAGTCACAGTCCTTGGTCTTGTGGAGCTCAGCCCCTGATGTGAGACACAGGAAATGATCATAAGGGAACAATAATAAGCACCAGTCATGGTGAGTGCTACGAAAGGAAAGAAAAGCGAGGGAAAGAGGAGGTATCATTTTAAGTTGGAGAACGGGGGGAAGAAGAAGCTGGCTGTTGGGTGCAATGCTAGGAAGAGGCAACTGCCGGGGCAAAGCCTGTGGGGTGGGGCCAGACTTGCTCTTTTCAGGAGGTGAAAGGTCAGTGTGGTTGGAGACAAGGGATGGGGAAGGAGGGTGGTTCCAGTTCAGGTCTAGGCTTTTAGGGAATCTCCAGAGCCTCTGCCTAAGGCTTTATTGTAAGTGCAACGGGAGGCCTTTAAAGCAGGAGAGACCTGATTCGGTTTTCATTTTAAAAAGACCACTCTGCTGGTGTGTGAAGAATGGATGAGGAAAACATAGAAGGTGGCAGGCCAGTTGAGAGGCCACTGTGGCAGGCTGGCCAAGGGGATGACCGTGGCTCAGACCAGGGTGACGACAGTGCAGACCTGGAAAAGTGGCAGACTCGAAGTACTTTTTTTGGAAAAAAAATTTTTTTTTAATTGACTGTTTTTGGCTGTGCTGGGTGTTTGTTGCTGCGTATGGGCTTTCTCTAGCTGCGGGAAGACGGAGCCACCCTCTAGTTGTGGTGCTCAGGCTTCTCTCTTTGTGGAGCACAGGCTCAAGGCAAGCAGGTTTCAGTAGTTGCAGCACAGGGGCTCAGCAGTTGTGGCTCATGGGCTTAGTTGCCCCCGGGCCTGTGAGATCTTCCCGGACTAGGGACTGAACCAATGTCCACTGTATTGGCAGGCAGATTCTTAACCAGTGGACCACCAGGGAAGTCCTTGAAATACTTCTGAAGATGGAGCTGACAGGCCTGTTTAGCAGATGTGGGTGATGAGGAAGAGGAAGTGTCAAGAAGGATGCTGAGTGTCTGGCTGGAGCCTTTGGGTGATGGTTGTACTCTTTACTGAGAAGGGGACAACTTCGGGAGGAGAAGGTTTTGGAGCAAAGATTCAGATAACAGCCTTAATGTTGTCCCCTTCGGCTCCCTTAATGTTGTTCCAGAGGCTTCTCTGGTAGCTCAGACGGTAAAGAATCTGCTTGCAATGCGGGAGACCCAGGTTCAATGCGTAGGTTGGGAAGATCCCCTGGAAAAGGGGATGGCAACCCACTCCAGTATTCTTGCCTGGAGAACTCCATGGGCAGAGGAGCCTGGTGGACTATAGAATGTGGGGTCGCCAAGAGTTGGACACGACTGAGCGAATCTCGGTCTGTCTCTCTTGGGCCCCTTATGGCCCCCCTCCCGATCCCCCGTGAGCCTCTGTTTTGCTTACTAGGACATATGCATTACGTCCTTTTGTACGGATCGAGGGCTTGGGCTCCATGTGTGTTTGGGCCCCCCTTTTCTGAAACCTCCACGCTGTTTGTGCAGCTGAGAGGGTTAACACAGCAGGTCCAAGGTTAACATTCCCAGAAAGCACTGCTCACAAGATTGGCCTTGGCTGGCTTCTGGGAACTTGGATTTTTGAGAGAGTTCCTGCCACCCTAACTATTAAGAGTGGTATGGGCTAGGCAGAGAGTGCCGTGTGACCAGCCCCCAGGAAAAAATCTTGAGTCTCCAGTGGGTTCCCTGGTAGAACACCACTTCCCGTGTGTAGTCACAGTTTCATGCCAGAGGAATAAAGTCATCCTGTGCAACTCTCCTGGGAGGGCTCCTGGAAGCGTGCAGCTGGGTTCCTCTGGACTTCGCATCACGCGCCTCTTTCTGTTGATGGTTTTGCTTTGTATTTTTGTGCTGTTGTAAACCATGGCCATGTGTACACCTGTATGTTGAGTCCCAGTGAATCACCGAAACTAGGACTGGTCTCGGGGGCTCCAGGCACACACTAGTTTATCTGTAAGTTTTCCTAACCCCTAAAGCTGTCTACTACTGGGTCTTTTGGCAGAACTGAGCTGAGTCCTAGTGCTCATTGATTTGTTTTTAGGTGATCCTTGCAGAGTGTAGGGGATTGTAATGATGTGGGTTAAAGGGCACTGGACCTAGTATAAAAGCTGGGGGTTTGGGGCCCAGTTCTGGGACCATTGACTTCAGGCCAGTCTCTCCCCCTTCTAGATGTCTGTCTGTCTATTTACATGAGAAGAAAGGAGTAGATTTGAGGACTCAGGGCCCTTTTTGGCTTAAGAAGTTTTGACATGTCACTTTCCTGCCAGCAGCTGTCGTCTTTCCCTAGTGGAAGGTTGGAGCTGGGGCAGCAGTGCAGACTCAGTGAGTGTTTCTGGGCTTCAGCTTTCTATTCTGCCTTTCTGGTGACAGCTTGGGATCTTGGCATCGGGCGTATCCGGAGGCTAGATTGGCCATCCCTGTTCTGGCTGTCATTCGTATTTCTCACCCCGATTCCTGCTAAGATAACTAGGGTGACTAGAAACCGTGTGATAGGAGGAACTGAGCTCACCTAGCCTGGCAAAGCTGAGACGGTGAAAGGCAGAGGATGTCCACAGAGGTGACCCGAGCTGTGATCTTACCAGGTGTCTGGGGATAGGTGAAGGGCCAATGGAGAGAAACAGATTTCAGTTGAGTATTTAGAAAGACTTTCTTATCCTTAAGCCTCCCTAGCTTAAATGTAAGGATGGCTGGCTGTAGTCGGGCTTGGAGGTAGTAGTTCAGTTCAGTTCAGTTCAATCGCTCAGTCGTGTCCGACTCTTTGTGAACCCATGAACCACAGCATGCCAGGCCTCCCTGTCCATCACCAACTCCCGGAGTCTACCCTAACTCTTGTCCATTGAGTCAGTGATGCCATCCATCTCATCCCCTGTCCTTCCCTTCTCCTCCTGCCTTCAATCTTTCCCAACATCAGGGTCTTTTCAGATGAGTCAGCTCTTCACATCAGGTGGCCAAAATACTGGAGTTTCAGCTTCAACATCAGTCCTTCCAATGAACACTAAGGACTGATCTCCTTTAGGATGGACCAGTTGGATCTCCTTGCAGTCCAAGGGACTCTCAAGAGTCTTCTCCAACACCACAGTTCAAAAGCATCAATTCTTCAGCTTAAGGCTCCCTTAATTCCAGCTCTCCAAGCTGAGGATGGGGGAGTGTTTGGCAGGGATTCAGGCATCAGGGTGTTGGACTGGGTGGCCTGCTGGGCACTGGTCCAAGGGGGTATATTCTGAGCCTCAGGGCTTCAGCCTATCCTCCAAATGTCTCTTTGTTGCTTCTGATAGTTGATAAAACCCTAGGGAACTCAAGGAAGTCTGGTCTGGGAGACAGTAGCGCTTTGGTGTCTATGCCTGGCCCTGGGGACAAAAGCAGTGGTAGCCGGGTACTCCTGGCTTTGGTTACTTCAGAGTCCTGAGTGTGTGCTCAGTTGCCAAGTCGGGTACGACTCTTTGCGACCCCATGGACTGTAGCCTCCCAGGTTCCTCTGTCCGTGGGATTCTCCAGGCAAGAATACTGGAGTGGGTTGCCATCTCCTCCTCTAGAGATCTTTCCGGCCCAGGGATCGAACCCACATCTCCTGTGTCTCCTGCATTGGCAGGGTTCTTAACCGCTGAGCCACCTGGGAAGCTACCTCAGAGTCAGGCCCAGCAAAATGGTGATATCTGGGACGTTTGAGACTCTAGGCCTCCACTCTCTAGGGTACAAGGTATCATTTTGTGAGAAACTTATGTTGCTGGGTGATTTTTCTCTATCAGGGAGATTGTTTTTATGCTCAGCCCTGGGGATAAAAGACTCTGTTCCTTATTAGAGGGATTTTAGTGCCTGGAAAATCCCATGGACGGAAGAGCCTGGTAGGCTGCCGTCCATGGGGTCACGGAGAGTCGGACACGACTGAGCAACTTCACTTTCACTTTTCACTTTCACGCATTGGAGAAGGAAATGGCAACCCACTCCAGTGTTCCTGCCTGGAGAATCCCAGGGACGGGGGAGCCTGGTGGGCTGCCGTCTATGGGGTCACACAGAGTTGGACACAACTGAAGCGATTTAGCAGCAGCAGCAGCAGCAGCAGCAGCAGCAGCAGTGTTTGTCAAACAGGTGGGGAGGTGTGGGGAGAGACGTGGTGATGAACAGTGATCATATTTTCTGAATAAAAAAATCAATACACATAGTTGTAATGCGGACTGACAATGGCATGAAATAGGGGCTATTTAGAAAATCTAAGGATGCCAGGTTATTATACCTAGGATTGTTTAGCTGTACGAGGTTTCCCAGGTGGCTCAGTGGCAAAGAATCCGCCTGCCAATGCAGGAGTCGCAGGAGACTGAAGTTCGATCTCTGGGTGGGGAAAATCCCCTGGAGGAGGAAATGGCAACCCACTCCAGTATTCTTGCCTGGAGAATCTCATGGACAGAGAAGCCTGCAGGGCTGCAGTCCATAGGGTTGCAAAGAGTCGGACACAACCGAGCGACTGAGCACGTGCACATGTTTAGCTGCACACATTCTCTTGGAGTCCAGCATGTTCTTTTTCCATCATATCAGGCTTCCCGGAGCCAGCTGTGTCCAGTCGTATGTGTATGTTCTTTCTCAGAGGAACTGGGCCAGTCCTGTCTTGGTTTTCTATAAAGCCTTGCATGGCCTGTATTTCCCCTCCAGTTAAAAAACTTAAACTCCGAGAAGTGAGTCATGGTGAGTGGGTGTGGTTGGATGTGACTTCTTGGGTGTGCCTGCTCTGTGGACCTGGCCCGTTGCCCACCTGTCTTAGGGATGGTGTAGTAGAAAGAGTGCTTCACTACAGACCAAGAGGCTGAGTTTCGTCCTGCTTTGGTGCTGACTCAGTCTGCCGTTCTGGGCCAACCCCTTCTCTTCTCTGAGTTTCATTGTCTATCTAGGGGCTGGAAAGGGCACGTCAAGAATGTGTCCCCTGGAGGAGGGCATGGCAACCCACTCCAGTATTCTTGCCTAGAGAATCCCATGGACAGAGGAGCCTGGCGGGCTACAGTCCATAGGGTCCCAAAGAGTCAGACACGACTGAAGCAACTGAGCATGCATGCATGCACGCACTCTGCTTGCATCATACTTGCTGGTGTCTTGTCTGTCAAAGCAAGTCACCCAGTCAAGCCCAGAGACATAGGAAGGGGGCTACCCGTGGGCCTGAGTTCAGCAGCCACCGGTCCGGATGTCAGCCACAGTAAGGAAGGACGGAGGACGAATGTGGGGGTGGCAGCTAGTGTGTTTGTCACAATGTGTTAGACCTCAACCGTGCTTTTCAAACTGAATCTGAATATCAGCTTTGTATTTTGTGGCCAGCATTAAAAAGAAGAAGAAATAGAATAAGAAGTATCAGCATTGAATATATGTGAATGCACATAAATATATACACTTTAAGCATAAATATATATGAAATACACACAGGACACAATGGAAACTGTGTCATTTTCCATTACATTTTGTTTGTACATTTTGTACTGGAGTCCCTGGGCTGGGGTACCTCTGAGCCCCAGTGTTCTGATTCTGTGGCAGAGTTTGGCGGTGAATGTCCGGCCGACCCCCTTCCGTGTGAAGAGCTGTGTGACGGGGACACATCCT
Organism: Giraffa tippelskirchi; assembly: GCF_054371585.1. NCBI lineage: Eukaryota > Metazoa > Chordata > Mammalia > Artiodactyla > Giraffidae > Giraffa > Giraffa tippelskirchi. The sequence goes on along the minus strand of NC_137287.1, from coordinate 115,691,279 downwards.
GTCCCCAGGGACATAAGTGCTGCAGTACCGGCTGTGGCCATGCCTGCTTTGGAGACATTAAGGGAGGTATGTCAGCTCTTTGGGGAAGACATCCTTGGGTGCTCCTGGGCTCCCAGAGCTGGTTAGGAGGGGAGCTATCTGTGGTCTTCTCTTTCTCTTTGAGGGAGGAGGTCAGAATCCTTATCCTTCCATTCCTCATATCCTGCCCCCCTCCAAGCCAACCCTCCTCCTAGGATCAAGGGGCCCATGTTGGCACTGAAAGAACTAGAGGAAGGCCATGGCAGGGGGTGGGGAGTAGGAAGCCCAAGCACCAGCGGAGAGGGTGGTGGTGTGGGAGCCTTGCTTCTGCACCCCACCCAGGTCCACCCCAAACGCACAGCGATATCAAGTCCTGAAGTGAAAAAAGAAAAAAGTGAGTTTCTGTTGCTCAGTCGTATTTGACTCTGCGACCCCATGGACTGTAGCCCGCCAGGCTCCTCCATCCGTGAAATTCTCCAGGCAAGAGTGCTGGAGTGGGTAGCCATTCCCTTCTCCAGGGGAGCTTTCTCAACCCAGGGATCGAACCCAGGTCTCCTGCATTGCAGGCAGATTCTTTACCATCTGAGCCACCAGGGAGCTACCTCTAGGGAACTCCTTGTGAGACACTATTCGGAAATCATTAATGCAGATGCTCTCTTGGGGCCCTGCAGGGGCTCAGATCCTCTGGCTTCAAGGTGTCCCAGCCAGATGTTTGATTAAGCTCTAGTCAGAATCAGGGATGGATTCATCTGAGCCTCTATGTCTAAGTCCCTGATGGGATCCCACCTGGAGTCACTGGAACCACCGTCCTGTCTCCATACCTTTGCCTGTTTATCTCCCAGGGCGGGGCGGTGACTGTCCCAAAGTCTTAGTGGGCCTGTGCATTGTCAACTGCATGGTGGATGAGAACTGCCAAGCTGGGGAAAAGTGCTGCAAGTCAGGCTGTGGCCGCTTCTGTGTCCCACCCAGTCCCATCACCCCAGCGGGCCCCGAACCCCACCTGGACCATTAGGTCTGACTCTGAATTAGGTGAGTACAGTCCATCGTTATCAATAACAACGGTCTTCACTGCTACGTACAAAACACCGACTTAGATGCTGGGTGGGAACTCCAGAAGGGCAAGGCAGGTTTTGAATCTAGTTAGATTCTATTTCACAGGTCAGGACCCTTGTATAGGCCATATGGGCATACAGGTGATCAGAGTACGTGTGGTTCCTTGGGAAGGTCCTTCTCCTAGAAGTAGGATTTGATCTGGGCCCTGAAGGCTAGGCGAGACATGACCCAGCGAGGAGAACACGGAGAACAAGCTGGACAGGTGGCCTGGTGACCAGAGACACAGAGGGTGGATTGTATGTGACACGTTTGGGAAACTGGGGTGGGGGTGGTGAGAGAGGGGCTAAGGGACGAGACAGGCTGTTTTTACAACAGGAAACATAAGGTTGGTCACTGCATGATAAAGAGTCTTCAGTGCCAGTTTAGCCTGGATTGTCTGAAAAGCAGGTGTCCATGTAAGGCCTGTGAGAGCAGTCTTTGCCGAACTTCTCCGATGTAGGAGGGGAAACAGACACGCCGAGAAGCTGGAGCCAGGAGGGCGCGATTATGACCTGCTGTTTCTTCTTCTTGCAGAGGCCCCAGTGCCCTCGTCAGCCTGATGCATCCTGGGCATCGAGGGGGCTTGTCCTGGCAGCCAGGAGAGGCTGTTGTCCTGGGGCTTGTGACACCCCCGGGCACTGTTGTTGCCCTCGCCGCTGTTTCTGTTCCGACTGCTGCCTTGACCGTGGGAAACCCAGCCCTGGGCCCGGGCAGTGGGGGTGCGGTGCTTGTTTTCCCCAATAAAGGCCGGTGCTGACCCTCTTGTCTGTGCTGTTTGAGGGCTAAGATGAGGGAAGAGAGCAGAGGGGTCTGAGCGTGCCTGTGGGATTCTGGGATTGACTTCTTTAGGAGGGATAAGCGATCTATTCTGAGAACACCAAAAAATGGGTGCTGGTTGGGTGCAGCCAAGGGGGAGATGTTCAGTTCAGTTCAGTCGCTCAGTCGTGTCCGACTCTTTGCGACCCCATGAACTGCAGCACGCCAGGCCTCCCTCTCCATCACCAACTCCCAGAGTCCACCCAAACCCATGTCCATTGAGTCAGTGATGACATCCAGCCATCTCATCCTCTGTCGTCCCCTTCTCCTCCTGCCCTCAATCTTTCCCAGCATAAGGATCTTTTCAAATGAGTCAGCTCTTTGCATGAGGTGGCCAAAGTATTGGAGTTTCAGCTTCAACATCAGTCCTTCCAGTGAACACCCAGGACTGATCTCCTTTAGGATGGACTGGTTGGATCTCCTTGCAGTCCAAGGGACTCTCAAGAGTCTTCTCCAACACCACAGTTCAAAAGCATCAGTTTTTCTGCGCTCAGCTTTCTTTATAGTCCAACTCTCACATCCATACATGACCACTGGAAAAACCATAGCCTTGACTAGATGGACCTTTGGGTGGCTGCCAAACCCAGGGTGATTTGCCATAGACATGTGTCTCAGCTCCAGGAGGGGGACAGTCAGGCCTCTTTTTGCACTTGCTGACTTCTTTGGTTGGGGAATGAGGGTTGGGGTGGAACTGGGGTGAATGGCTAGTTTTCTGAGTCGCTTGGATGATCCCACCATGATCCACCTTCCTTGGGGGCCAGCCCTTGGCTTCAAGATAGGTGTTTTGTCCCCTCCAGGAAATTTTGCTATAGGGCAGAATGTCTTTAGGCTCTTTGGACCAAGATAATTAAAAAAAATTATATATACATTTTTATGGATCAGATTCTATATCTTGGAGATCTTTATGCCATCACATGCATTCTTCTAATAGAGCTCCATAAAAATAACAGGTTCCCTGGTGGCTCAGATGGTAAAGAATCTGGCCACAGTACATGGAGACCCAGGTTCGATCCCTGGGTCAGGAAGATCTCCAGGAGAAAGGAATGGCTACCCATTCTAGTATTCTTGCCTGGAGAATTCCATGGGCAGAGGAGCCTGGCTAGCTACAGGCCATGGGGTCACAAAGAGTTGGACACGACTGAGCGACTCACACACACACATCAAAATAATGAACCAATTATCTCTTGTTGGACATTCTTCAGGTTCTTTGGACCAAGATAATTTTAAAAAAATTCTATTTTTTATGGATCAGAGTCTATATCTTGGAGATCTTTTATGCCATCACATACATTCTTTTAATAGAGCTCCATAAAAATAACTAACCAGTTATTCCTTGTTGGACGTTAATATCTTTGCACAGAGAATTCCCTGGTAGTTCAGTAGTTAGGGCTCCATGCTTCCACTTAAGGGGGCACGGGTTAGATCCCTGGTTGGGAAACAAAGATCCTGCATGTGGCTCAGTGTGGTCAAAAAAAAAAAGAGGATCTTAAAATACTATAGGATGGTTTTCTGCCAGGTGGGGAGCAGGACTGGAGAGGGAGGTGTGAGCTCCAAGTGCAGCTTGGGCTGAGCACTGGGAGAGGAGTCCTTCCAGACCTCCCATCCTTTTCATCTGGGCCAGCCCATCCTGTCTGCCTGGAATTGGGGGTGGGGGGGGTGGGGGGTGGGGAGGCAGAGGCAGACAGGAGGGGGAGAGAGGAGGGGGAAAGGGCTGAAGGGCTGAATTTGAACTGGGATTGTGTTGGGACTCAACCATTGGCAGTCAACAGCTGAGACCAAATTTCATTTTTGAAATTGAGGCCAAATTTCACATCTTGCACTCCACCTGCCCGTCCCCGCCCCCAAGACATTTCTAGGCAGCTTTTCCTATTGTTGGAAGAAGTAAAAACTAAAATTGGTCCATTTTCAAGGACAACTAAACTAGCCTAGAGTGACAACCTGCTAATGTGTAATAGCCCTCAGGATACTTGTGGGAAAATCCAGGCAAAGGGAGAATAATAAATCCAGGTGACTTCCTAGGGAAGATTGTTAACCCCGTAGAACTCAGCCAAGGAGGAACTGGGGGAGGGACTTGCGTGCGGAGAGAATAAAAGCCCCATTATGATGACCCCGGTGTGCCTGCCCACCAGACGCCCGATCTTGCACTTCCCGACGCCCCTCGTGTCTCCAAGTCCGTTCCTTGGGTTTGGGCGGGTGGGCTTTTTTTCCCACATTGTAAAACCAAAGAAGCCATCAGAACCTTTCCTTTCTGAGAGTTGAAGGCCTCTGTGGACCCTGGTGCCACTCCCTAACCTTGTATCCTGAAATTAGCTTCTGATCAGGTAGAAAAGCCACACACCTCCCACTCCCTAACCCTCAAGCTCCCACCTGGGTCACCTTGAGAGCGTGCTAGGTGAAATCTGAAACCAACCCCTCATGGCGGGCACTCAGGCACTCGGGCACTCGGAGGGAGAGAAAAGAAAGAGCCGACCACTTGGGTTGGTAGGCGGGAGTTCTAACATGTAAGGGAATTTACATGTTTGTCTGGGGCGGCCCCAAGGCCAGCAGATCTCTGCACCCGCATTCAGAAACGGAAAAGGTTTATCGGGAGGTCTTAGCCGGGTTCAGCCACATATACCGTGCAGATGCACCTAATAGCATCCCTCTCTGAAGGCTGCATCCTTAGAACTCCCTCTGTGGGAGCCGTGGGCACCTGGTCCATCCCAAAGACAGGGGAGGGCTGGCGGGGCCTCCGATTGCCTGGGTTCAACTCACGTGTCAATCGATGACCTCCCCTAACAACTCCTCCAGCTGAGCAGGATTTCCTGAGGCTCTGACACTTGCCAGTCCTCAAGCGTGGGTCAACCAAGACCCGTTCTTTGACCAGACCCAGTGCGTCTTGTGAGTCTTCCTTCTCCATCCATTTCCTGACCATCAGGTGTTAGAAATCCGTGGCTCCACAGGTGACCAGAGCGCACCGTGGACCTCTGCATCTTCTCTTTGTCCTCCTTCTGGGGTTCACTGCTGTCCTGTGAGGCACAATGTCTTTGGTGAGTGGAGTACATGGGATGAGAGGGGCAAGGGGCTCTTCTGACCAGCGGATCAGCGCAGAGGACAGCCTCATCTAGATTCACCAGCATCAGCGAAGAATGAAGAAGCCCGCCCCCCCGCCCCCCCGCCCCCCCGCCATAGGAGTTAACAGGTAACACTTTGAGTGCTGACTTCATCCCATTCAGGTATGAGCTAAGAACTTTCCATACACCATCTCATTGATTCTTCACAGTGGCCTGAAAAGTCCTGTGTTTTTCAGATGAGGAAACAGGAGTCAGAAAGTTTATTTTTTAATCTTTTTAAAATTTGTTTTATTGATTTACAGTGTGTTAGTTTCTATTGTACAGCAAAATGACTCAGGTATACATATGTATACTTTCTTTTTCAAACTCTTTTTCATTATGTTTTATCACAGGATATTGAATATAGTTCCCTGTGCTCTACAGTAGGACCTTGCTGTTTATCCATTCTCTACATAATAGTTTGCATCTGCTAGCCCCAAACTTCCAATCCATCCCTCCTCCATCCTTTTCCCCCTTGGCAACCACACATTTGTTCTCTATGTCTGTGAGTCTGTTTGTGTTTCATAGATGTGTTCATTTGTGTCATTTTTTAGATTCCAAATATATGATATCATCTGGTATTTGTTATTCTCTTCCTGGAGGCTCAGAAAGTTTAGATAACTTGCCCAGAGTTCAAACCTTGGTCTGTTTGACCTCAAAATTCTTCTAATTTTGATATTCTGATTTCTCTCATTAGAAACTAGAGAAAGGCTAGTGGCTTGGGATCCACCGTGATAGTCTGGGAAGTAAGAAAAAGAGGGACAGGCAAGGGTAACTCGGCATCATACTCTCCCTTTCATACTTCCTCATTTGTACTCTATCATCACATTCTTATGCACTGACCATCAGACTATCAGGTAACAGCTCTTGGATTCTTTTCTTCCAACAACTAAAGAGCCTCTTGATGAAGGTGAAAGAGGAGAGTGAAAAAGCTGGCTTGAAACTCAGCATTAAAAAACTAAGATCATGGCATCTGGTCCCATGGCAAATAGAAGGGGAAAAAGTGGAAGCAGTGACAGTTTTATTTTGGGGGGTTTTTAGTAAAATTTTATTTTCTTGGCTCCAAAATCACTCTGGGTGATGACTGCAGCTACAAAATTAAAAGATGCTTGCTTTTTGGAAGGAAAGCTATGACAAACCTAGACAGCATATTAAGAAACAGAGACATGATTTTGCTGACAAAGGTCCGTCTAATCAAAGCTATGGTTTTTCCAGTGGTCATGTACGGTTGTAAGAGTTGGACCATCAAGAAGGCTGAGCACTGAAGAATTGATGCTTTCAAATTATGGTGCTGGAGAAGACTCTTGAAAGTCCCTTGGACTGCAAGGAGATCAAACCAGTCAATCCTAAAGGAAATCAATCCTGAATATTCATTGGAAGCACTGTTGCTGAAACTGAAGCTCCAATACTTTGGTCACCTGATGTGACCAGTCTGACTCATTGGAAAAGACCCTGATGCTGGGAAAAAGGATGAGGGCAAAGACCCTGGTGCTGCCTGATGAGGGCCAAAGGAGAACGGGGGCAGCACAGGGTGAGATGGTTGGAAAGCATTACCGACTCAACGGACATGAATTCGAGTAAACTCTGGAAGATAGTGGAGGACAGAGGAGCTTGATGTGCTGCAGTCCATGGGGGTCTCAAAGAGTCAGACAAGACTTAGCGACTCAACAACAGCAACAACAGCAAACAACCTGGACCCTAGCTCCAGTCTGGACCAGTACATCAGCCCATCCAGAACAGGGAAATGAAGCGGAGTTTGTGAGGGTGATTATCCAGACTGGAGATGAAGAGGGTGTTTAGTGAGGGGTCAAGACCTATTTGGAGTGGTGGTGAGGTTCAGATGCTCCTCCCCTGGGACCCCAGGCTTAGCTGTGCTTTGGGGTCTGGAAGTTTTGAGTACTAAGAATTCTTTGCTGGCGCTTTTATACTTAAAGCCACTAGAGGGAAGCAGAGATCTGTCATAGACCACTTCTGAAGCCTTGTTCAATCTCCTGTAGTGTTTGACTCTTTGGGACTCCATGGACTGCAGCACCTTAGGCCTCCCTGTCCTTCACCGTCTCCCAGAGTTTGCCCAGGTTCATGTTCATTGTATCGGTGATGCCATCCAGCCATCTCATCCTCTGACACCCTCTTCTCCTTCTGCCCTCAATCTTTCCCAGCATCAGGGACTTTTCCAATGAGTCGTCTGCTCACATCAGATGACCAAAATATTGGAGCTTCAGCTTCAGCATCAGCTTCTGAAACCTAGTTAAGACTAAAGTGAACTTATTCCCACCTTTTTCAATTGACTTTGAGCAAAGTTACATAGCTGGATCTATACTCCAGATCCTTACTGGATTACACGTAATAAAGTAAGACAACCTTATGAATCTCCTTTTCATATGATAGGGAATGCTTCTGCACTTCAGGTAACATTTATCTTGGGGACATTATCCATTATGTTGTATTGATGTTTCCTTCTTTCTTTTTTTTTGAATGTGGACCATTTGCACAGTCTTTAATTTGTTACAGCATTGTTTCTGTTGTGTGTTTTGCTTTTTGGCTGTGAGGCACGTGGGATCTTAGCTCTCTGACCAGGGGTCAAACCTGAACCCCCTGCATTGGAAGAGGGAGTCTTAACCACTAGACCACCAGGGAAGTTTCCCTGGATTTTTTTCCAATATGAAATACTACATTGCTGGTTGGTTGAATCAAAGGATATTGTACTATGGATTGAGAGGAAATGTGGATACAGAGGATCCAAGTATAGAGAAGGCCAACTATAAGTTATACTCGAATTTTCAACTGTGTGGAGGGTTGGTTCCCCTAACACTGGCCGGATTCTAGGGTCATTGGTACTCAGGTGAGCTTTCTAATGTGCAAATTTCCAAATCTCATCCCAGATATTTTATTCAGTAGGTCAAAGCTGGGGCAGACCCAAAGAAGCTGCTTGTTTATTTGTTAGTTGTTGTTGTTGTTTGTGACCCTGTGGACTGTAGCCTGCTAGGCTTCTCTGTCCTTGGGATTTTCCAGTCAAGAATCTGGAGTGGGTTGCCATTTCCTGTTCTAGAAGATCTTCTCGACCCAGGGATCCAACCTACGTCTCCTGCGTTGGCAGGTGGGTTCTTTACCACTGAACCACCAGGGAGGCCTATATTTATTAGTAGCTATTTTGAAAAAGCTCCCCAGCAGATTCTAACAGGTGGTCTAGTTTGGGGATCTCTGAATTAGAAGTTTGTGAGAATGAAACCGAGCAGGACCACGTGGGGCTTCGGGCCCGGAAGCGTTTCTCGGGAGTCGGCTCCTGCCTCTAAGACCTTCCCTGAGTTCCAAAGGGCAGAGTCAAACAGTTGCTGAGTGAAGAGGAACTAAAGAGCTTCTTGATGAAAGTGAAAGAGGAGTGTGAAAAAGTTGGCTTAAAGCTCAACATTCAGAAAACGGAGATCATGGCAAATGGATGGGGAAACAGTGGAAACAGTGGCAGACTTCATTTTTTTGAGCTCCAAAATCACTTGCAGATGGTGACTGCAGCCGCGAAATTAAAAGACACTTGCTCCTTGGAAGAAAAGCTATGACCAACCTAGACAGCATATTAAAAAGCAGAGACATTACTTTGCCGACAAAGGTCCGTCTAATCAAAGCTATGGTTTTTTCAGTAGTCATGTATGGATGTGAGAGTTGGACTATAAAGAAAATGGGCCAAAGAACTAAACAGACATTTCTCCAAAGAAGACATACAGATGGCTAACAAACACATGAAAAGATGCTCAGCATCACTCATTATCAGAGAAATGCAAATCAAAACCACAATGAGGTACCATCTCACACCAGTCAGAATGGCTGCTATCAAAAAGTCTACAAAAAATAAACGCTGGAGAGGGTGTGGAGAAAAAGGAACCCTCTTACACTGTTGGTGGGAATGCAAACTAGTACAGCCACTATGGAGAACAGTGTGGAGATTCCTTTAAAAACTGAAAATAGAACTGCCATATGACCCAGCAATCCCACTGCTGGGCATACACACCAAGGAAACCAGAATTGAAAGAGACACGTGTACCCCAATGTTCATCACAGCACTGTTTACAATAGCCAGGACATGGAAGCAACCTAGATGTCCATCAGCAGACAAATGGATAAGAAAGCTGTGGTACATATACACAATGGAATATTACTCAGCTATTAAAAAGAATGCATTTGAATCAGTTCTCATGAGGTGGATGAAACTGGAGCCTATTATACAGAGTGAAGGAAGTCAGAAAGAAAAACACCAATACAGTATACTAACGCATATATATGGAATTTAGAAAGATGGTAACGATGACCCGATATGCAAGACAGGAAAAGAGACACAGATGTAAAGAACAGACTTTTGGACTCTGTGGCAGAAGGCGAAGGTGGGATGATTTGAGAGAATAGCATTGAAACATGTATATTATCATATGTGAAATAGATCGCCAGTCTAGGTTCAATGCAAGAGACAGGGTGATCAGGGCTGGTGCACTGGGATGACCCTGAGGGATGGGATGGGGAAGGAGGTGGGAGGGAGGGTCAGGATGGGGAACACATGTACACCCATGGCTGATTCATGTCAATGTATGGCAAAACCCACCACAATATTGTAAAGTGATCAGCCTCCAATTAAAATTAAAAAAATATTGTTAAAAAAAAAAAAGAAAACCGAGCACTGAAGAATTGATGCTTTTGAACTGTGGTGTTGGAGAAGACTCTTGAGAGTCCTTTGAACTGCAAGGAGATCCAACCAGTCCATCCTAAAGGAAATCAGTCCTGAATATTCATTGGAAGGACTGATGCTGAAGCTGAAGCTCCAATATTTTGGCCATCTGATGTGAAGAGCCCACTCATTGGAAAAGACCCTGATGCTGGGAAAGATTGAAGGCAGGAGGAGAAGGGAAGGACAGGGGAAGAGATGGTTGCATGGCATCACTGACTCGATGGACATGAGTTTGAGCAAGCTCTGGGAATTGGTGATGGACAGGGAAGCCCGGTGTGCTGCAGTCCACGGGGTTGCAAAGAGTTGGACAGGACTGAGCAACTGAACTGAACTGAACTGAATCAAGGAAGGAGGGGATGCAGAAACAAGGGAGAAGCAATCAAGAAACAGTAGTGTAGCCTTGGGGCTGTTTCCTGGTTCTGCCTCAAGGGACACATATAACATTATCCGAGAGCTCTTCTGCAGAACTAAAATCTTCAGGAAATGGAAGACGAACTATTTAATGAAGCATTCTTCATTCCAGAGAGAAGGTCATAGTTTGATAACTTTGAGAACTACAAAAGTTCACCAGGAAACCACCTGAGGCTGGATTAAAGGAAGGCAGGACCTCTGTAAAAACCCGTTCCTTATCAGTGTCCTGACCCTTGAACCGTTGCTATAAAACCCTGCAAAATAATAAAGCTATTCCTTTTTTTTTTTCCTTTTCTTTTCTTGGCAGTGCCACACGCTTGCAGGATCTTAGTTCTCCAACCAGGGATCAAACTCGTACTCTTGGCAGTGAAACCGGACAGTCCTAACCACTGGACCGCCCCGGAATTCCCTAAAGCTATTCTTTTCTACTTCCCCCCAAACTCTTATCTTGAGATTCCATTTGGCACAGGGCTGAGATGTCAGCATCAAAATCCCCTCTCAGCTACAAGGGTCTGTGAGCCTAATTCAATAACCTTAAGTGTTCATCCGGCTTTTACCATTCTCTTGTTTTTCTTTTCTTTCTTTCTTTTTTGGCTACTTAGTGCAGCATGTACCCCTGTTGCAGTGAAAAGGAAAAAAGAGTTTTTCTGTTTCCCTTTCCTGAGAACAAAGAATTTCAAGAGAACAGTGAGCAGGCCTGAACATCCCTCGGTTTTTTTTTTTTTTTTTACTTTAACTGCTCTCAACTCTGCATGTCTGTAACTAAATTTGCTTTTCTGTCCCCTGACTTTGCAGGAGCCACACTTCACACTTATTTTCCTTTGAGTCTATGCTAAATACATCCTCTATCTGGTGCTCACCCTTACAACACTCTTCCCCTTGTAGTTAACATATCAGAAAGGAGGCTGCAGAGCCCCCGAACTGCCAGACTCAATGACTAGGTTACGGATGCCAGTTGATGACTGTCTTTGAAATGATGCAAGAGGAAGAAATCAGGATCCTATCACCTTTGCTCCTCATCAGCAACTCCTGACTTAGAGCCCGTGACTTATATAAGGCCCTAGGTTCCTCATGGAGGTGGGGGGCGGGACACAGTCCTTGAGGCGTGAGCCTCCTGCGTGCCCCTCTCCTCGGGCTGAGAATAAAGGCCATCTCTCTATTTCCTCCACACTCTGTCTCCGTGTTTTACATTCGGCTTTGGTGGGCAGGGAAGGCCAAGATCTTGGCCGGCAACATGCCCTGCATTGAGAGTTCAGAGTCTTCACCGTTGGACCGTCAGGGAAGTCCCTCTCTTGTTTTTCTTCTTCAGGTTGCCCGTATGTTCAGAGCTGTATATGTGCTTGGGATCACCCAGTCTTTTCTGTTTTTACTTTTCTCTTTCCCCTCCTCCCCTTCTTCCATCTCCTCTTCCTTTCCTGGTTTGTTATCTTTTTGTTTTCTTCAAACTTTAAACTTTTTATTTTGTATCAGGATATAGCCTATTAATAAGGTTGTGATAGTTTCAGGTGAACAGTGAAAGAACTCAGCCATAGATAATACATGTATCCATTCTCCCCTAAACCCCTCTCCCTTCCAGGCTGTCACATAACACTGCATAGAGTTCCATGTGCTATACAATAGGTCCTTGCTGTTTATTCATTTTGAATGTATTAGTCCCAATATAGACGGTCCCAAACTCTCTAACTATCTCTTCCCACTGATAACCTTAAGTTCATTTTCTAAGTCTGTGAGTCTCTTTCTGTTTTGTAAGTAAGTTCGTTTGTATCATTTCTTTTTAGAGTCCACATGTAAGGGATGTCATACGATATTTCTCCTTCTCTGCCTGACTTATTTCACTCAGTATGACAGTCTCTAGGTCCATCCATGTTGCTGCAAATGGCATTTCATTCTTTTTAATGGCTGAGTGATACTCCTTTGTATATATGTACCACATCCCTGGTTTATTATCTTTTGAAAAAGCTGTATAATCACTGTTGAGATACCCAAACATATGGAAAAGTTCAAAGAAGAATCTCTCCTGGCCCACAGGTACTCTTCACTGGTGTTGATATGGGCAGCAATCAGCCCAAGAGCCTGTGATTCTTTTGTCATTCAGCAGTGTGTCACAGATACACATTTTTCTTTATTGCTATTCTGTTTTTTAGTTAATTATTATTTTTTTAATTTAGCAAGGCTTTTGGTCTATTTCCAATGGCTTCAAAGTCTTTTACTTTCAATTTTATTTCAACGAAGCCAGCAGGTGTTTTAGATAACAAAACCTCTATCTTTTTTCAGTACTTCTTGAGCCTTCAGATAGATTGCTATTGATTTTTCTTGATACTGAGTGTTCTTGGTTTCAATGTTAAGGTTCTTTTGCTCTATCATGATCCATTTGATATGGAGTTTATGTGTTTCCACTTTTAGTGTTCTTCCAGTTTAAATTTTTACTTTTTTATTTAAATTAAAAAATAGTTATCTATTACTTTTTTCTTTTTCTTTTTTTTTTTTAGATTTTATTTTTTCTAATTTTTTTAAATAAATTTATTTATTTTAGTTGGGGGCTAATTACTTTACAATATTGTAGTAGTTTTTGCCATACCTACTTTTTTCTTTAAAAAAAAAAAATGTTTGGCTGCACACCATGGCATGTGGTAGCCTAGGTCCCCAATCAAGGATCGAACTCACATCCCCTGCATTGGAAGGCAGGGTCCCAACCACTGGACTGCTGGGGGAGTCACTCTTTAAAACAATTTTAAAAAGTTCCCTTAAAAAAAGTCAATTCTGCTTCATTGACTATGCTAAAGCCTTTGACTGTGTGGATCACAACAAACTGGAAAATTCTCAAAGAGATGGGAATACCAGAACACCTCATCTGCCTCCTGAGAAACCCGTATGGGGGACAAGAAGCAACAGTTAGAAGCAGACATGGTTAGAACCAGAACAGTTAGAACCAGACAACTGACTAGTTCAAAACTGGAAAAGGAATATGACACGGCTGTACGTTGTCACCCTGCTTATTTACCTTAAATGTAGAGTACATCATGTGAAATGCCAGACTGGATGAATCACAGGCTGGAATCAAGATTGCCAGGGGAAATACCAACAACCTCAGATATGCAGATGATACCACTCTAATGGCAGAGAATGAAGAGGAACTAGGGATTTTGATGAGAGTGAAAGAGGATAGTGAAAAAGCTGTCTTGAAACTCAACATTCAAAAAACTAAGATCATGGCATCTGATCCCATCACTTCATGGCAAATAGAAGGGGAAAAAGTAGAAGCAGTGCTAGATTTTATTTTCTTGGGCTCCAAAATCACTGCAGACAGTGACTGCAGCCTTAAGATTAAAAGATGCTTGCTCCTTGGAAGAGGAGCTATAACAAACCTAGACAGCGTATTAAAAAGCAGAGACATCACTTTGCCAACGAAAGTCCGTCTAACCAAAGCTATCGTTTTTCCTGTAGTCATGTACTGATGTGAGAGTTGGACCATAAAGAAGTTTGAGCGCTGAAGAATTGATGCTTTCAAATTGTGGTGCTGGAGAAGATTCTTGAGAGTCTCTGGACTGCAAGGAGATCAAACCAGTTAATCCTAAAGGAAATCAGTCCTGAATATTCACTGGAAGGACTGATGCTGAAGCTCCAATCCTTTGGCCACTTGATGTGAAAAGCTGACTCACTGAAAAAGAGCTTGATGCTGGGAAAGACTGAGGGCAAGAGGAGAAGGGGGCGGCAGAGGATGAGATGGTTGACTGGCATCACTGAATCAATGGACATGAATTTGAGGAAACTCTGGGAAATAATGAAGGACAGAGGAGCCTGGTGTGCTGCAGTCCATGGAGTCACAAAGAGTCGGACATGACTTAGCAACTGAACAACAACAACAATTTGTGAGATAAGAATGCGCATCAACAAGGAGTCTTTTTTTTCCCCCAGGATCTTAGTTTCTCAGTCAGGAATTGAACCCCCTCTTCCTCCAGTGGAAGCACAAAGTCCTAGCCACTGGACCACCAGGGAATTCCTCGAAGAGGGTCTTGTTAACATTCTCAGGTGGGCCCAAGACATGCATTTCTACCAAGCTCACAGGGAGTGCTGAAGCTGCTGTGTTTTTTTTTTTTAATTATCCTTATTATGTTACATTCTTTCCACCCCTCCCCACCATATTTAATTTAAAAAAAATTCGCAAAAAAATTCGCAAAAGTCCTTCTTTGAAATACCGGAATATAGTTTTGAAAGACTTCTGAGGAAATGACACGAGTCTTGTTTTATAACATTGTGTTTCATAATAGTCAGAGGCAGGAAACTCGAGAATCCACGGATGGGCACCAGGTAGGTTATACCCATGATGTGAGGCCTAGAACAATCTGATCTGGACTCAGAAGGGGCAATATACTGCACTCTGACTCAACACTTACACAGGAGTAGTTCCTGGGTGAGGGGCTAGGGTTACATCCCTAGTTTATGCTTTCTGCCAGTTGCAGAGATATCTCCAAGGCTGTTTCCACAGCCCAAAGGCAGGGGTTGCCATTGATGGAATTAAGCTGGAATGTTCAGCACATTCACATGTGGCTTTGCTCTAAGCTATAACTCCCCTTACTGTTTATAGTACTTAGCATATTGGCCTACTCTACACATATCTCTAGGGGCTTCCCCCAGTGGCTCAGCTGGTAAAGAATCTGCCTGCCAATGTAGGAGACACAGGAGATGCTGGTTCCTTTCTTGGGTCAGGAAGATCCCCTGGAGAAGGGCATAACAACACACTCCAGTATTCTTGCCTGGGAAATCCCGCTGACAGAGGAGTCTGGTGGGCTATATTCCATGGGGTCACAAAGAGTTGGACATGACTGAGTATGTGTGTGCATACATTCATATCTCTGAACCCATTTGTGAGGCTGGTTTTGATGAGACTATGGATAAGGCAGTTAGGGCAAAGCGGAATGATACTCTATACTCTGACTGTAGAGGTTCAGTTCAGTTCAGTCGCTCAGTCATGTCTGACTCTTTGCGACCCCATGAACCTCAGCACACCAGGCCTCCTTGTCCATCACCAGCTCCCGGAGTTTACCCAAACTCATGTCCATTGAGTCAGTGATGCTATCTAACTGTCTCATCCTCTGTCGTCTCCTTCTCCTCCTGCCTTCAATCTTTCCCAACATCAGGGGCTTTTCAAATGAGTCAGCTCTTTGCATCAGGTGGCCAAAATATTGGAGTTTCAGCTTCAACATCAGTCCTCCCAATGAACACCCGGGACTGATTTTCTCTAGGAGGGACTGGTTGGATCTCCTTGCAGTCCAAGGGACTCTCAAGAGTCTTCTCCAACACCACAGTTCAAAAGCATCAATTCTTCTGCGCTCAGCTTTCTTTATAGTCCAACTCTCACATCCGTACACGACTACTGGAAAAACCACAGCCTTGACTAGACAGACCTTTGTTGACAAAGTAATGTCTCTGCTTTTTAATATGCTGTCTAGGTTGGTCATAACTTTCCTTCCAAGGAGCAAGCGTCTTTTAATTTCATGGCTGCAATCACCATCTGCAGTGATTTTGAAGCCTAGAAAAATAAAGTCAGCCACTGTTTCCACTGTTTCCCCATCTATTTGCCATGAAGTGATGGGACCGGATGCCTTGATCTTAGTTTTCTGAATGTTGAGCTTGGTTTAAGATTTGCAGTTCCCAGCTGCAAAGTCACAATTTCTGTATTTCTGGCACTTGGGAGCAGCGGAGACATTTCTCTAGCATACAAGCATTGTTGGGGGTTGGATACTTGTTGATTGGGGCAGAGGAAATAATTTTATGATAATTGTTTTTGTGCCACTTACATGGAAATCCACTGGAGTCAGTGACAAAATACGGAAGCAAACTCAGTTTTGGAAGGACACACCAAGGAGATGGCAACAATGATTGATTTAATACAGATTGACTCATTATATGGGTAGGTTGGTACCTCAGAGAGATCATTTGTAGTTGATGTTGGAGAAATCTAGTGTGGGAGAGGTGAATGAATTTAGATCAGGGCTTGACATATAGAAGTTTTTCAGTTAAAATTTTATATATCTAATAATCAGTGTGAAGAGCAAATCTGGGCAAAGAAATTAGTAAGAAATCTGAAAACCTTCTCGCAATATAGCTTAATTTATTTACGCAGAATAATTTGGGCATAATTCTTCATAAGGAATATTTCTTTTTCCTTGTCTCTGCCTTCTGTTGTATTAAGCTGATTCTTCAGTTTCTTTTGTTCTGTCGCTGTAAAAAAAAATAAATTTAGTGATTCATACAGACATTGGGAGAATCCATGAATCTTTCGAATGTTAGCAGAACTTCATAGTTATTCTTAATACTCCTATCTCTCCTGATCCATGTATCTATCCATAAAATATTAAGGAGCAAATAAAGTGCTAGACCCTGAGGATGGACAAATTAATGAAGTGATGGCTCTGCTCTTGAGTGCAAGCCTAGTGTTCAGACATTCAGTATAGATACTGAACCACCTACTCTTCTGACACTCCCATTAACTTCTCTTTTGTCTGTGCAAACATAAGAAGTTGGACAGAATCTCCAAGATCTGAGGCCATCATGGTAGTAGGGACACACTGGGCGTGGAAGTCAGAGGGTCTGGATCTATATCCTTCTTCCAAGTCGTTAGCCTCGACTTCAGCCTCAATTTTCACAGTTTCTTTTTTGTTTTTAGGCCATACCAAGTGGCATGCAGAATCTTAATTCACCCAGTGGGGATGGAAACCAGGCCCCCTACAGTGGAAGCGTAGATTCTTAACCACTGGACCACCAGGAAAGTGCCTCAATTTTCACAATTTCAAAAGAGTTTCATTGTGACTAAATGACTTGAGATGTTGGAAATTTGTGTCTGTGACTGACTGTTCCCAACCCAAGTAAAATATCTTGCCACTCTTGCTCTGTTTCTCCTGACTTCTTACTTGATTTTTCTGGAAAAACTATGGTTCACTAATATTTGGTGTCATTGGAAGTGGAGGAGAAGGGGCTGAGAGGTTTACCTTTCAGGAAGACAATATTGTTCACAGATATATTTTTGTTTAAAGTTGTTTCTGTTGCCTCCGCAGCCAGTGAAGATGAAGGGCTCACAGTAAAAGGTCAAAGTGTTGTAGTAGAATCTGGTCAAAACTAATTTACAGGTGCCCGACACAGGAGGGTAGTTGCAGTATTCTGTGCAGGAGAGTCCTGGAGTCAGGTTTTCTTTTCCAGGGCCAAGTTGGCATCCTCCTCCTCACAGACTCAGCCTACTGATGCCCATCAAGCCCGTGTGAATCTGTCTGACCCTATAACACTGGGAGAGTCCCCTGAGCCAGAATTTCGCTATGTATTGATATAGGGCAATGATTCTAGTCTGTAGCCTGGGTCTGTGACTCAGATCCACAGCTGGAGAAGGACAGTAAGGGAGTTCTACTACCTTCAAGAGGAAAGCAGGAGAGACCTGAGGCTCCCTGCATTCACCCCAGTACTCCTCCTGGATTTTAAATCTATCCCATTTCCTGACTCTCCATGTCACCAGAGGTCAACATCTTGTCTGTTCCCCCAGGGACACGGGTCAGAGTGCTGAGTATCCCCTCCATAGAGTGCAGACACACAAGCTAAAAAGGCCTTTGGCTCTCTACATCTCCTCCTGCAGGATAGGCTTAAAGTGCCCCAACTGGCAGAAAGTCTTCCTCTCCTTCACCAGAGTCTGTGTCCTCTCCCATCTTGTGTGCCCACCCGGCCTCCCCGCTGCCCCCCACCTTTGGGCCTAGCCATTCAGACTTACCTGGTCTCACTGAGACCATGGAGATCGGTGGTTAGAGCAGGAGAAATGATGACCGTATTGGAGACAAAGGAGGAGTTAATGTCAGCCTTCTTGAGGTTTGACCACAGCCCTTACCCACAATGGGGAATTTGCTCTGTTCACCCTGAGTATTTCGTACACGTCCATTAGAATGTGAATCGAGGCCTTCCCTGGTGGTATAGTTAATCTGCCTGCCAAAGCAGGGGATATGAGTTCGACCCCTGGTCCAGGAAGATCCCACATGCTGTGGAGCCTAACTAAGCCTGTGTGCCATGACCACCGAGCCCGTGTGCTGCAACTACTGAAGCCCATGTGCCTAGAGCCCGGGCTCCACAACAAGAGAGGCCACTGCAATGAGAAGCCTGTGCACACGGCAACCACCAAGTAGCCCCTGCTTGCCACAGCTAGAGAAAAGCCCACACGCAGCGATGAAGACTTAGCACAGCCAAAAAATTAAAAAAAAAAAAAAAGAATGTGAATTGAGCTAATTAATTTAAATAAGTAGAATATGAGTGCCCTAAGTCTGTGAATGATGACTTATGCTTCCCTGTATCTGTGGAATGTAACACAGTGGTCCTGGACATATGTGTTAAATAGAATTGAATTTACCTAACACACACACATTCATGCACACATATATTCACACCAATAAGAGAATTTTCTGGACACTCCTGACATCAATCTAATGTTCGTAATCCCCACTCTTCTTACACTGAAATCTCTTGGAAAAAACTTAACTCGACTGTACTTCTTGTCTACCTCCTTCTCTCATCCTTAGGCAGAACTTAATGGAACTGCCAACATTTGATACTCTAAGAGCCATGCTGTTTGAGATGGAAGGAGAACTTGATTCCTGCTTATTGGCAGCAGTGTCTTCCTGGATGCTGCCTAGATCCCCTCTTCACAGTACCCTCCTTGGTTACCCCTTCTATCTTGCCTTACTTCCAAGATATCCACTTTCACACAAGGTTCTTCTGAGAGCTGGAGGAAACACGAAACCAGAATGTGTATGGAGGGGCATGGAAAAGATGAGGCCCAGAAAAAAGTGAATCCATTCAGACTTCATGGTGCTGCAGATAGCAGATAGGAGGGTCCTGGATGGGGCTGGTATTATATACTCGGGGTGGAGCTCCTTCTCCTAAGGGGAGTTGATCCATCTCTCTGATTCCATCTCCGTAGGGCCCGTGGCAGGGCAGGGTTTTGGTGCAACCAGAATCAGCCTAGTGTGTAGGACAGTAGGTTCTTGGCTACCCAGCCATGTAGCTTGCAAGGTCCTGTTTTGTCAAAGCCCTGTGGTGAACCCCAGCTTAACCATTTCTCATCCACGTCTAGGGGTCATGACTATTTCAGGATATCAGCATCACATCAACATCTCCATAATGAACAGCTGTAAATGAATTGTTATCAGTGCTTTAATATATAAATGTAAACATTGGAAATCTTCCCTGGTGGCTCAGATGGTAAAGAATCTGCCCACAATGCCAGAGACCTGGGTTTGATCCCTGGGTCCAAAGATCCCCTGGAAGAAGAAATGGCAACCCACTCCAGTTTTCTTGCCTGGAGAATTCTATGGAAAGAGGAGCTTGGCAGGCTGCAGTCCATGAGGTCACAAAGAATCAGACACAACTGAGTGACTAACACACACAAACACTGGAGAAATTGGTTAATGTAGCCCTGAACTTAAACTGGAACCAAAATAGCAAAATAAATATAAAATAAAGTAGACAAAATATGTTGATGAGGGTAGTGATGGAAAAGAACAAATTAAAAAGGGAATCACTAAAATTGCCAAATAAAATGAAAAGTTTCTACTCTAAAACACCGTTCAGATGACAAAACTTTGGCAAGCATGGTTAAAAAAAAACAGGATAAATAAGCATCTTCAATAAAAAGAATGTGAAAAGGATAGAACTCATGGAGGAGAGTGAAAGAGAGGAGGAGATGAACATGGAGGAGATGAAAATTCACTAGGAAAAGTTTGTATGTGTTTTTATGGTTTGTTGTTGCTTAGTCGCTAATCTGTGTCTGACTCTTTGTGACCCCATGGACTGTAGCCTGCCAGCCTCCTCTGCCCATGAGATTTCCCAGGCAAGAATACTGGAGTGGGTTGTTATTTTCTTCTCCAGGGAATTTTCCCAATCCAGAGATCAAACCCCTGTCTCCTGCATTGGCAAGTGCATTCTTCATCACTGAGCCACCAGGGGAACCCCATTTTTATGGTTAAAAGTATAAAAATCTCCATAAAATGGAAAGATCAAACAGGCTCAGTATATTGCAACATGCCTGAGGTCATTAATAAACATACATGCAATTTAAATAAATGCTGACTTAACTGGTGAGATGATTATACTGGTAAGTTTGATAAAACATCTGTTAATCATTTTCTGTGTCTTTTAATCCTTACTAGAGGGGCTTCCCTGGTGGCTCAGTGGGAAAGAATCCACCTGCCAATGCAAGAGACACAGGTTTAATACTTGGTCCGGGGGGCTCCCACATGCTGCAGGACAGCTAAGCCTTTGCACCACAGCTATTGAGCTTGTGCTCTAGAGAATGGGAGCCACAGCTACTGAGTCCACGTGCCACAACTACTGAAGCCCATACACCCTAGAACCTCCAAAATGAGAGAAGTCACCGCAGTGAGAAACTCGCGCACCACTGCTAGAGAGTAGCCCCTACTTGCTGAAATTAGAAAAAAGCCTGCTGAGAAACAAAGGTCCAGTACAGCCAAAAAAGAAAATAAATATATAAATAAATTTTAAAAACTTTAATAGAAAAATATTTAAAATTTACAGAAAAAATGAAAGGATTTCTATCCCGATCAATTTCTTTATTGAACTGAAGAAGGTAAGAAAGTCACTTCTCTCGGTCCCTCCATCCAGTCTCCAACTTTTCCCCATATGCTTAGAAACCTATTACTTGGTTTCAGCGTTCTTTGCTTCTCCTAATGCCAGAATCATGCTTCTGAGGGTAAATTATATTTTTAGCCTTCTACTACTTGTGCTTCCCAAGGTGGGAACAAATTATTCAGTATACTTTGTATAGGAAATGGAATGCCACTTAATTAAGTGTGTTTCATTAAGAGAGCTTCTATCTCATTTAAAAAAAAAAACCAAAGACATAATTGAAATCATACTACACAGATGCACCTGGGACTTACTTTTATCCTTAACATTATATGGCTGAGTTTTTAAAATAACTACATGGATTACATCATAATTTACATCATTTAAACATCATAATTTACATAATTATGTATGTACATATGTATTTATATATTACATTTATGATAATATTTACAAAATAATTACATCATAATTTACTTAAATTTTTGGTATTAATGGCCAATTAAATAGTTTTTTAATTTTATTGAAATACAGTTGATTTACAAAGTTGTGTTAATTTCTGTTGTACAACAAAGTAACTCAGTTTTTAAAATATATATAAATATAAAAGATATTTATATATTTATTCCAGAGGCATCTCTGTACCCCTCAACATTTTCAAGGTTCATCCATGTTGTAGCATGTATCAATACTTCATTGTTTTCTATGCTAAATAATATTCTAATATATGAATACAGCACATTTGTTTACCCATTCATCAACTGATGAACATCTGGGTTACTTCCATTTTTGTGCTATTATGAATAATCCTTTTTTTTTCCTTTTTTACTTGGCCACACAGTTTGTGGAATCTTAGTTCCCCAAATGGGAATCAAACCCTTGCCCCCAGGCAGTGGAAGCATGGAGTCCTAACCACTGAATTGAATTGCCAGGAAATTCCCTGAATAATACTTATTTGAACAATTTATATGTAAGTTTTTGTGTAGGCACATGTTTTCATTTCTTTTGAATGTACACTCCAGAGTGGAATTGCTGGATTGTAAAGGAAATCAACCCTGAATATTCACTGGAAGGACTGATGCTGAAGCTGAAACTCCAATACTTTGGCCACCTGATGCAAACAACCAACTCATTGGAAAAGACCCTGATGCTGGGAAAGATTGAAGGCAGGAGGAGAAGGGGGCAACAGAGGATGAGGTAGTTGGATGGCATCACTGAGTCAATGGACATGAGTTTGAGTAAACTCCGGGAGATGGTGAAAGACAGGGAAGGCTGGTATGCTGCAGTTCATGGGGCTGCAAAGAGTCAGACATGACTTAGAAACTGAATAACAACAGCACAGTAACTACGTGTTGAAGTTTTTAAGGAAATGTCAAACTGCTCTTCAGAGCAGTTTCTCCACTTGACAATCCCACCAGCAACATATGAGGGTTCCAATTTCTCCATTCTTTTCAACACTTGTTATTGTCTAACTTTTTCTTTTTTTATAGCCATCCTAGTGGATATGAAGTGGAATGTCATTGTGATTTTTTGAAAAAGTAATTTTATTTATTTATTTATGGCTGTTCTGGGTCTTCGTTGCTGCTTGGGCTTTTTCTTCTCTCTAGGTGTGGCAAGTGGGGGTTTCTCTTTGTTGTGGTGCGCAGGCTTCTCATTGCGCTGACTTCTCGTATTGCAGAGTCCTGCTCTAGAGTTTGAGAGCTTCAGTAGCTGTGCTACATGGCTTTAGTTGCTCCTTGGCAGGTAAGATCTTCCTGGACCAGGAATTCAACCCATGTCTCCTGCATTGGGAGGCAGATTCTTTACCACTGGGCCACCAGGGAAGCCCTCTCTGTGATTTTGATTTGCATTTCTGTAATGACCAAGGGTGTTGGGCATCTTTTCATGTGTTTATTGTCTGTATGTCTTTGCAGAAATGTTTACTGAAACCTGTTGCCAATTTTAAGATACGGTTCAGTTCAGTCGCTCAGTCGTGTCCGACTCTTTGCGACCCCATGGTCTGCAGCACGTCAGGCCTTCCTGTCCATCAACAACTCCCGGAGTTTACTCAATTCATGTCCATTGAGTCGGTGATGCCACCCAACCTTCTCATCCTCTGTCGTCCCCTTCTCCTCTCACCCTCAATCTTTCCCAGCATCAGGGTCTTTTCAAATGAGTCAGCTCTTAGCATCAGGTAGCCAAAGTATTGGAGTTTCAGCTTCAACATCAGTCCTGCCAATGAACAGTCAGGACTGATCTCCTTTAGGATGGACTGGTTGGATCTCCTTGCAGTCCAAGGGACTCTCAAGGGTCTTCTCCAACACCACAGTTCAAAAGCATCAATTCTTCGGCACTCAGCTTTCTTTATAGTCCAACTCTCACATCCATACATGACCACTGGAAAAACCACAGCCTTGACTAGAAGGACTTTGCTGGCAAAGTAATGTCTCTGCTTTTTAATGTGCTGTCTAGGTTGGTCATAACTTTCCTTCCAAGGAGTAAGCGTGTTTTAGTTTCATGGTTGCAGTCACAATCTGCACTGATTTTGGAGCCCAAAAAAATAAAGTCAGCCACTGTTTCCAATGTTTCTGCATCTATTTGCCATGAAATGATGGGACTGGATGCCATGATCTTTGTTTTCTGAATATTGAGTTTTAAGCCAACTTTTTTACTCTCCTCTTTTACTTTCATCAAGAGGTTCTTCAGTTCTTCTTCACTTTCTGCCATAAGGGTGACATCATCTGCATATCTGAGGTTATTGATATTTCTCCCAGCAATCTTGATTCCAGTTTGTGCTTCATCCAGCCCAGTGTTTCTCATGATGTACTCTACATATAAGTTAAATAAGCATTATTGTCACCCTGCTTATTTAACTTATATGCTGGGAAAGATTGAAGTCAGGAGGAGAAGGTGACAACAGAAGCTGAGATGGTTGGATGGCATCACTGACTCAATGGACATGAGTTTGTGTAAACTCCGGGAGTTGGTGATGGATAGGGATGCCTAGCGTGCTGCAGTCCATGGGATCGCAGAGTCGGACACAACTGAGTGACTGAACTGAACTGAACTGAATGTGTATGTTTTAGTTCACAAAACATTTTAAAACTTTTTATTTTATTTATTTATTTTTTGGCCACATAGCAGGTAGGACCTTAGTTCCCTGACCAGGGATTGAATCTGTGCCCCTTGCACTGGAAGTGTAGAATCTTAACCACTGGATCACCAGGAAAACAAGTTCCTCAATGTTTTCTCCTGTCACTGGTGCTTTTAGTGTCACTCTAAGGAACCATTGCCTAACCCAAGATGACTAAAATTTACCTCTGTTTTCTTCTAAAAGTTGTACAGTTTTAACTCTTACATTTAGGTCTTTGATCCATTTTGTGTTAGTTATTGTATATGAAGTGAGGCAGGGGTCCAACGTCCCTCTTTCGCATGTGTATGTCCAATTGTTCCAGCACCATTTGTTGAAAAAAACTATTGAATTCCCCATTAAACTATCTTGGCCCCTTTGTTAGAAATCAGTTGACTGAAAATGTAAGAATTTATTTCTGGATTCTCAATTTTATTCAACTGACTCTATCACAAGGAAATAGAATTAACATGTCACAATAGCGTGAGTGAAGCATATGAATGGGGTTCCTGAAACACTGAATTGTACCACTCTATTATGTAGTAAAGTTTAATAGAAAATAAAAAACTGGAAATATAGAAACATGAGGTAACTAGTTAGGCCTATCCCACCCTTGAGCTTTATCAAAGTTCAGTTGATAATTAAAAATTATATTTTAGATGCACAACATGATGTTTTGATATATGTGTACCCTGGGTTGGAAAGATCCCCTGGAGGAGGAAATGGCAACTCACTCCAGTATTCTTGCCTGGAGAATCCCAGAGGAGCCTGGTGGGCTACACCCCATGGGGTCGCAAAGAGTTGGACACAACTGAGCGACTTTTACTTTCACTTCAAAGAAATAGCAAATTAGTATATTGATCACGTCATATAATTACTATGTATGTGTATGTGGTGAGAACATTTAAGATCTACCTGCTGCAGCTGCTGCTAAGTTGCTTCAGTTGTGTCCAACTCTGTGCAACCATCCATAGATGGCAGCCCACCAGGCTTCCCTGTCCCTGGGATTCTCCAGGCAAGAATACTGGAGTGGGTCGCCATTTCCTTCCACAACTAAGATCTACCTAGTGGAAGCTAGATTCTATTTTTTTTTTTTTTGGTATGAACTATTTTTAAAGTCTTTTCTGAATTTGTTACAATATTATTTTTGTTTTATGTTTTGTTTTTTTTGGCCATGAGGTCAGCTTTTTTAAGGTCCCTGACCAGGGATCTAACCTGCACCCCCTTCATTGGAAGGTGAAGCCCTAACCATTGGATGCCAGGGAAGTTCCCAAAGCTAAGTTCTTGATGTCTATTCCTCATTGTTGGGCCAGGAGTCCGAAGGTGCCTTGCTCCGAGATTGCAACAGAGCCAACATTTTTGCTTAACTTGCTAACTAACCCAGCTTTCAATAAAGAGAAGCCTGGGTGACGACAAAATTGATTGGAATAGGACCCTTGGTGGCTCAATTGGTAAAGAATCCACCTGCAATGCGGGAGACCTGGGTTCGATCCCTGGCTTGGGAAGATCCCCTGGAGGAGGGAATGGCTACCCACTCCAGCATTCTGGCCTAGAGAATTCCATGGACTGTGTAGTCCATGGGGTCACAAAGAGTTGGACATGACTGAGCGACTTTCGCTTTCACTAGGCTATAATGAATTGAAAAAATATCCCCAGGATGCTGGATAGCTTGGTGTTTTGCATGAAGTATCTCTCTAGTCATGTGCGGTGAAAGTCCTGTACTGCATGTCACTGGGGGAAGAAAGTGAGATGTTCCATTTCAGTGGAAGTCATATAGCACAACATTTCAGATGAAAGAGATATGAGGCAGAAAACAAGAAGGGTCATTAAATCTCCTGTATTTATTTTTTTGCATTTCATTTTCTGCTCTATCTAGTCAAAAACTTATAATGGTAGTTTCTTGAGAAATGCTTGAGGGACTCACGCATCCAGTAGCATTCCATTAGAGAGAAGAAAGAGTTTGTATTTGGCCAGACAATTTCATTGGAGGTATATTTCACTTCTGGCTATGCCTCTTTTTTCTGTGGTGTAACAGCTTCCTTAACCCACATATATGGCTTCAATTGGAATTCTCTTGCACTTGGCAAAGCAAGAAAAGGAAGATTATATTTTTACCTAAAGTGAATGAGCCTGACTATCAACGGGGGATATGGTTAATGCTTCACTGAAGGGACTCTGAAGCCCTAGAGCATTATTGTATTGAGGTGATCATGAAGTTAGAAAGCATGAAAGCCTGAAAGAGGGAAAGATTAAAAACTACCCAGGAAGTCCCACCATGAGCTCATATTTCTTCTGTCTAGAATGTTCATTTGGGCTACCCAATTTGTAAAGAGCTCAGTTAAACAGAGGTTCTGGACAAAGGTGGGGCAATATGGAACATATTTGGAGGAAGAATATTATTAAAACTACCTATAGCAGGAGTGTGGTGGTAAAGTAAAGAATCCAACTGCCAATGCCGCGGACATGAGTTCGATCCCTGGTCCAGGAAGATCCAACATTCTGTGAAGCAGCTAAATCTGTGAGCCTCAGCTACTGAGCCTGTGCTTTAGAGCCCGGGAACCACAACTATTGAGCTCATGTACCCTAGAGCTTGTGCCCTGGAAGAAGAGAAGCCACTGCAACGAGAAGCCCACGCACCACAACTAGAGAGGAGCTCCCACTCGCCGCAACTAGAGAAAAGCCCGTGCAGCGATAAAGACCCAGCACAGCCCAAAATAAAATAAATGAAATTACATATATATATAAAAAACTAGCTACAGTACAAACAGGCTTCCCAGGTGGCACAGTGGTAAAGAATCCACCTGCCAATGCAGGAGATGGAAGAGGGTTCGATCCCTGGTTTGGGAAGATCCCCTGGAGGAGGAAATGGCAACCCACTCCAGTATTCTTGTCTGGAAAATTCCACTGACAGAGGAGCCTGGCAAGTTTTAGTCCACGAGGTTGCAAAGAGTTGAACACGACTGAGCATACACATAGCACAAGCATGGTCTCTTCTCCATTTTACCTACCATTTTATTGAAGATATGTTGGTTGATGTTGAAACTTGCCATTTGATACACTGGTTGCAGGATTTCCTGGCAGGATTCAGGTCGTGCTAAAAGATAAGGGACTTTACCTGTAAAACCCTAGCACTGAAGCTAGTTGAGGTAGGGAATGGGACTGCCAATGGTCTCTTTTTGGGTTTTGTTAAGTGTTTTTGGCTATGTTAATCATAAACCTTAAAAAGTTTATGATTGGAAAACAGTGCATATGAGTTGAAGAGTCGAGGGATGGGATGCAGTGAATATTTTTGGTTTTGCCTGCTATCCTCCACTTGGTAATAGCATCTCAAGTTTTCTTTGCAGAACTTTCCCTCCACATACTGGACTCTCAGTCATGATGTCTTTTCTTTTCTAAAAGTGTGGGCAGAAGCAGCTCATGAATGGGAGAATTGGGATCTGTGAGTATCTTATTAAGAGTCAGAGCTTCCCTGGTGGCTCAGCAGTAAAGAATCTTCAATGCAGGAGACCCAGGTTTGATCCCTGGGTCAGGAAGATCCATTGGAGAAGGAAATGGCAACCCATGTCAGTATTCTTGCCTAGGAAATCCCATGGACAGAGGAACCTGGGGATTACAGTCCATGGGGTCACAAGAGTCAAACATGACTTAGTGACTAAACCACCACCACTAGAGAATCCAAGCTTTTAATTCTATAATCTTATTGGTGCCAGGATTTTTCTTTTTGTTAAGGGCATTGATTATTTTTTTGGACTTAGACTTGATGAGTAAGAAAGGATTAAAATGTTTTAGCTTATAATGCATAGACTATATAAATTCTGTTACATATTATGACTCCATATCTCCATATGATTAATAATACATATTTTGTGTGGCAACAAATATAAGCAACCTTGATTTAGATCTAGGTGAGATACTATTTTGGAAAATGTTAAACTTACATTTTAAATTTTTTCATAGCCTTTAAATGTTTTTGCATACTTGAGTTCTAGTGTGTCATTATAATCCAGCCCTGTGCTGATAATATAATCAATATACAATTACATAGTTTCTCTGCTCTTCTAGGTCATATACTGTTTGAGGAAGCCAAATGAGACATAATTCCTTTCTTTAAGGCTTTCATAACTAAATTGTGTGGGGCTGCCCAGGTGGTGAAGTGGTAAAGAACCCTCTTGCCAATGCAGGAGACACAAGAGACTCGGGTTCTATCTTTGGATGAGGAAGATCCCCTACAGTAGGAAATGGCAACCCACGCCAGTATTCTTGCCTGGAAAATTCCTTGGACAGAGGAGCCTGGTGGGCTGCAGTCCATGGGGTCACAAAGAGTCGCGCAAAAAAAAAAGCAGGGGTGGGGGTCGAAAAGGGGACACAACTGAGAGACTGAGCATGCACAGTTAAATTGTATAAAAGACTTGGAATCTGATTTAATAGTCAGTGGGCAAAAGCTAAGTGTCTTGCTTTGGCTGGAGTACATTCTCCACAGCATGGAGTAAGATCAGGGCCAGTAGCTGCAGTAAAAGGAATGTGAAAGCTTTGGTTCTATAGCTTCAACAAAACCAACACCTTTTCTTGGCCTGGTCACCAGCTCTATTGTCCTTAGTAGGACAAGGCTGAATAGTGGCTGGGCTGGGAAGGAGAGGCCCTAGGCTATGATGAAGGAATAAATACGTTCCAGAGTGCTGAATGCCTTGTATTTCCCCCGCAATGTGCTCAGTAGACAGGCTACCTGATGGCACGATTATTTAAATATTGGGTTCCTAAAGTTCCCAAATGGTCATGTGCAAGCGTGAGAGTATGTTCCGAACTGTAGGTCCTCAGGGAGAGAGGATGAAACTTTCCATTTCAGTGTGTGGGGATCTAAGACAGTGGGTATAAATTTATAGGGTGGAAAACAGTGAGGGTCATTAACTCCTTGCTTTGTCTGGAAAAAAGCTTGCAAAAGAAGGGTGCTTGAGAAAAGCTTGGAGTACTTGGTAAACCCATTGAAAGTCCTTTTAAATAAGAAAGGAGTCTATATTAGACCAATTATGACATGGCCCCAAAGGCACAAGTAAACTTTGTGAGCCAGCAATTTGCACTCTTAACCTAGGGAATATGCTCTTCCTGTTGTGTTGTGCTGTTACAGTATTTGAAATATACACTTACAGTTTCTTCAGGGATCTTCAAAGACCAGATGACTAATGGTGAAAAAATTGTCTGATTTCACAATCCTTCTGTGTATGTGTGTTAGGACTAATCGAAAAGAACTGCTTCAACATTTATAGCTTCATTACCCTGAAGAACAGTGAGGAATGAAACTTTTCTGAGCGGGCAGATCTTGAGGAAATATCTGTCCCTGTGCACTTTACCTGGAAGCAAAGACAACCTAATTCATGGATTTATGGGAAATTATAATGGTCTGCCTTTATTGCAAGGGTAGTGGAATAAGTAAGATTAAAAATTGGTGAGAATAAAACATAATGATGCCTGTCAATTTATTTACTTTATGTTTTCCCATCTCTAGAGGCATCTTGTCTTCTCAAAACTTCCTCCTACTCTTTCTTCCCCTAACTTATGGAATTTATTTTTTAGTCTGTTAGACCCATCACTTTCTCAACCATGACATTTTTATAGATGGTATTGTCTCTGCCTGTTCTTCTATTATCTCATCATGCCTCTGCCTCATCCATTAGGTTTTGGCTCAGTTGTGATTCCTTCTGTTAGCCTTTCCATGGCTTCCCTGATCAGGGCAAGCCCTCTTTTCTGTAATTTTATAGCAATATGTACCTGTCATTGGTAACACTTATAAAAGCTGTACTTTTATTTATGTTGTGTTTATTTATATTCTACTTGATTATGTTATACTATTATAACTATAGTTATAATACTATAATATACCATAACACTATAGTTAGTAGTATGACTAATATTACTAATTATTTGATTCAATCTCATCCACTAAAATGGAACTTTGAGAAATGATGATGGTTTCACTAGCTGAAAGTCTCTGCAATTGAGGATATATTTCCTTTTTTTTTTTTTTAATCAGCCTCAGAACATGGAGGAATTCCTTCCAGACATGCCAATTGTTATGATTTAATCTCTGATGGGCTATGTATGTCCTAGGTTTAGAGGAAAAGAGAATGGGTAGAGAGGCACAGAAGACTCAGATGACAGGGTCTTGTCACTCATGAACTCTAAATTTGGCTAGGAGAAAAAAATCTGTTTATAAAAGATATGTATATTGTTCATCTTGCAGTTTACTGTACTTTTTGGATATTTATATTTGTATCTTTCACCAAATTTTGTAAGTTTTCTGTCATATTTCTTCAAAAATTCTCTCTTCCTTTTCTCTCTCACTTCTCCTTCTGGGACTCCCACAATGAGTATTTTGATATGTCTTTATGATGTACCACCACAGATATTTTTTGTTTCTGTTCTTCAGACTTGATAATTTCTATCATCATTCAAGTTCACTGCTTTTTTATTTTGCCTGCTTAAATCTGCCTTTGAATCCCTCTAATGACTTTTTCATTTCGGTTACTGTATTTTTCAGTTCCAGAATTTTTTTTCTGTTTGTTTTTTGTTAAAAAAAAATCTCTGTATTGATATTTCCATTTTATTCATTCATTGTATTGACTTTCTTCAAGTTAGTTCCTTGAACATTGTTTTTTATTTGCATCCAAAATCTTTTTAATAACAAGGTTGACTCCCAGGTTAGTTTTTGTAGCCATAGCTGGCTCGTCGGCCTCTGGAGCGCTCGAACCTCCGGCCCTTGTAGTGGACATAGGGTTTGGGGTGGCCATGCCAGGTTACTGGGGCCTTGCCGAAATGCCTGTACATCTCTCTGCCCTTGTGAGGACCAGAGAGGAGGACAGGGCCACAGCCCTTGGGGGAGGCCAGGGCCAGCTGGTCGAAGGTGAGGGTCTTGCCCACTGCCTTGAGGATGCGACTCTGGGAGCGGCTGCTCACTCGCAGAGCACACAAGCTTAGTTTGGGCACCTCCTGGACATGAACATTGTCAGTCACAGTCCCCTTGACCACAGCTGTTTTGCCTTCCTGGCCAGGAAGCTTCATCTTCCGAGTCATCCAGGAAAGGGACAGCGGTGGCCAGTTGGTGCGGCTCATGAACAATCTCTTCAGGACAGCCTGATTGAAGGTGGAGTTAGTTCCTCCAGGAACCTGCACAGTTTGACCAACAGCCCCAGGTAAATGTCCTGGCTCTTGGGCTCCTTGCGTGGAAACTTTCGGTCCTTGTTGTGGCGAATGTCAACTCCCATGATGCTGCCTCCTCCTTAGCCAGGTCCGGAAAGCCCTTTGAGCATCTTTAGACAGCTGTCTTAAAAAATCTTTCTCTAGCAGATCTTCCATCAGATCTTCTTCAGGGACAATTATTACTGATTTATTAAAAAAGCTTTCATACTTTTTTGTATGCCTTGTGACTTTTTTCACAAAAATTGGACATTTGAATCTAATAATGTGGTAACTCTGGAAATCCATTTCTCCTCCTTCCCTAGGGAGTGATTTTATTTTGTTACTGTTTTTGTGAGTGCTGTTTTGTTTTTGTTTGTTTTTGATTGCTTTAGTCTGTCCGTATGTTGAGGATCAGTCTGAAATGAAAACTTACGATATTTTCACATTTTTTCTGAGCCCTTTCCAGGACATGCATTCTCACTTTCTAATTTTTCCTATATACGTAGTTATTTTTTAAATGTCTGGCTCCCAGAAAGAGAAAAATGAAGTGTAGGGAAATGGCCACTGGCCCTGGAAGTCACTTTGCCCAGAGGGGGAAGGGCTTGCAACAATGAGAGGAGGTGCTTCTTTATGAGATCAGAAGCAGCAATCAGCAGGCAGAGCATAGATCCCTGATATTTGGAGAACAGAATTCTTTCTGCCCAAGTTGGCTGCCACAGCTATGTTTAAACTTCTCCAGGAACATGTGCACAGTTATCTGTCCTGTGGCTGCTACTCCCCTAAGAGCTGAAATTGACGGAAATTAATTACAACTATTATCCTCCCCTGCTTTTTTCCCTGCTTTATTTAGTACTCCAATGCCAAACTTGCCTGTTACTCTAGGTATCTCTTGATTTCCTATTTTTGCATTCCAGTCCTTTGTGATGAGAGAAACATCTTTTTTTTGGTGTTAGTTCTAGAAAGACTTGGAGTTCTTCATAGAACCATTCGACTTCAGCTTCTTTGGCATTAGTGGTTGGGACATAGACTTGGATTATTGTGAGGCTGAATAGTCTGTCTTGGAAACAAACCGAGATCATTCTGTCTCTTTTGAGACTGCACCCAAGTACTGCATTTCAGACTCATGAAGGCTACTTCATTTCTTCTAAGGGATTCTTACCCCCAGTAGTAGATATAATGGTCATCTGAATTAAATTTGCCCGTTCTTGTTCATTTTAGTTCACTGATTCCTAAAATGTCAATGTTCACTCTTGCCATCTTCTATTTGACTACATCCAATTTGCCTTGATTCATGGACCTAACATTCCAGGTTCTTATGCAATATTGTTCTTTACAACATTGGACTTTACTTTCACCACCAGACACACCCACAATTGAGTGTTGTTTCCACTTTGTCTCAGCCTCCACATAGAACAGAAAATTGGCTCAAAATTGAGAAAGGAGTACATCAAGGCTGTATATTGTCACCCTGCTTATTTAACTTATATGCAGAGTACATCATGTGAAATGCTGGACAGGATGAATCACATGCTGGAATCAAGATTGCCAGGAGAAATATCAATAACCTCAGATACGCAGATGATACCACCCTTATGGCAGAAAGTGAAGAGGAACTAAAGAGCCTATTGATGAAGGTGAAAGAGGAGAGTGAAAAAGCTGGCTTAAAACTCAACATTCAAAAAACTAAGATCATGGCTTCTAGCCTCATCACTTCATGGAAAATAGATGGGGGAAAAAGTGGAAATGGTGACAGATATTCTTTTCTTGGGCTCCAAAATCACTTTGGGTGGTGACTGCAGCCATGAAATTAAAAGACACTTGCTCCTTGGAAGAAAAACGTTGACCAACCTAGACAGTGTATTAAAAAGCAGAGACATCCGTTTGCCGACAAATGTCCATCTAGTCAAAGCTATAGTTTTTCCAGTAGTCATGTACGGATATGACAGTTGGACCTTTGGTGCATACAGGAAGAAGACAAAACAATAAACTCTGTGTCTGGCTAGTCCAATTGCACCCGTTTTTTATTTTATTTATTTATTTACGGCCACACTGGTTCTTCGTTGCTGCATGAGGGCCGTCTCCAGTTGAAGCAAGCTGGGGTTATTCTCTAGTTGTGGTGTGGGGGCTTCTCACTGCAGTACTTTCTCTTGTTGTGGAACATTGGCTCCAGGGTGCATGGGCTCAGTAGTTGTGGCAACATGGGCTTTATTGCTCCCTAGCATGAGGACTCTTCCTGGACCAGGGATCTGAACCTGTATCCTTTGCATTGGCAGGCAGATTCTTAACCACTGGACCACCAGGGAAGTCCAGTTGCACTTGTTTTTGTACACTTTACTCTAGCTGGGCTCTAGGGCCACACATGTTATCTCCATTGCCTTTGTGGTATCTTGGAGCTGTTACTGCTTTGCCAAGGGAGACAAGGGAAACACTGACAGATTCAGATTTTCGTGTTGAGGAGAATAACACAAGTTAAAATCCATCATCCAAGTCATTCTTCCACTTTTGGTGCCCAACTGTCTTGGGCATCAAAAAATCCTTTCCTCCCCAAGGTATAACTGCCCTCTTTCCTCAAAGGATTCTTAGTCTTGAGTTTAGTTATTAATATTTACACACCTTTTTTTTTTCAATTCTCTGGCTTTTCCAGGAGTTGACTGGAAGAGGAAGCAAACAGTCTATGGGAATATATTATGCATTTTTGTACCCAACAAACCTTCTACTCTGGGACACCCAGTTTCATGTCTCACAATAGGGAAACCTCAGAACTTTCATTTATGTGGACCAGTCAGATTAGCCCAGTGCCTATATTCCAGGCTCTATAGCATGTCTCCTACAGCTGATGGGATTCAAGAATGATTTGCAATTCTAGAGTCTTCACCAAAGTTGGAACATACATATATTCAGAGTAAACCCTGTCTGGATGAGAGTCTCATCTTGAAGTAATCAGAATTTTTGCAGAAAATTGTCTCAGTTTAGGGGATTTGTTTTCTCATTCTTAACACTGAGCAGAGACCAAACTTGCATGTCTAATGACAAAATTTCACTGGTTCATAATGCCCCTGACATTGGCTCTAGCAACTGGTGGTCCAGAATGTGATTCACAGCTGAAGGATTGGACTCTGTCAATAAGATGGATGGGGAAGGGGTTCAGGGAAGGGATGCCTAAAGAAATTCAGAAATGAGATGGTTAACCTGAGTGTCCTGCAGCTGGGAAGATCATGGTCATGTGGAACTTTGTAGCATTGTGTTCAGAAGACTTGGCAAACAGTGTCAGGATGGTCATTCTCTTGGGAGCTAAAGCACAGTCACTGAACTGAAGCTGAGAGTTCTTTTCTCAAGACTGAGAATAGCCAAGTCAAATGTCAGTGATGGAGGCACTGAAAAATGTCCAAGTATTCAATAACTGTGATAAATAGAGATGATATCAGGAAGATAGTTGGACAAATTGGGACTCCTGACTTGGTGAACATGAATCAGAAGACACTGCGAAGAAAAATTTGTTATTAGTGCAAGAACATTTCATTTGAGTTTCAGGGTCACTGCTTGGTTTGATTTCAAGGACAAAGAGTAGTGTAGATTTGGTACTTTGGTTCTACTAACTACTCAACCTGAGAGGCGAAGTGATATAAACCTATCCAGATTTGGCTCATCACATCTCTAACAGTGTAAGCATTGACCACATGCATGAGGAAAGGTTCAGGAGGGAGTGGGGAGCAATGGATTAGGACCAGCTCACATTCCAGCTCTGGATAAAGTGGTGGGGGGTGGGGTGGGATATGCAGAGAGGAAGAAGGGCTCACACATAAAATCCTTTCATTTTAATGATCATACAGTCATTTCTCAGGAAACACAACACTAACATTAGGAAAACAGTAAAAGGATGCACATTTCAAGGATTATGGAGTTTACAAAGATCTTAAAACTGGTCTGATTTTCCCCACAGCTGTGTTTCAGACGGTGTATCAATAAGCTCCAGACCTTTTTGTTTTCTCAGATTCTCTGTTTAAGCAAAACAAACAAAGAAACAAAAGAAACAGGTTATAAGTCTTGTAAAGTCTCCCTGGACCGCGTTAAGTCATTTTTATCGCAGGGAAAGCCCAGAGGACGGCATCTCTTTCAGTGCCCCTCTTCCTGCACGGCTTCAACTCCCATGCTTCATTAACCTCTCTTTCATTCCCTCAAAACTCAGTCATTGTCTTCTGGGTGCCAGGCACTACAAAGAGTCACTACGGGTATTAAATAAATAAGTCAAACAAATTTTCTGCTTTTGAACTACTCCCAAGGCCATGTTCCATCTCACTTTCCTAGAGATCACCTACACCATAGCCCTGTTACCTCTGTGGACCTCCTTCTAGTTTTGTGACTGGGAAATGGTGAGGTGTGGGCTGGGAGCTTAGCTCTAAATGTTGCTATGGAAAGTTCTCAGGTCTTGGAGTTCAAGGTTTGGGTCTGGGTGATCTTGTGCATGTGAG
Organism: Giraffa tippelskirchi; assembly: GCF_054371585.1. NCBI lineage: Eukaryota > Metazoa > Chordata > Mammalia > Artiodactyla > Giraffidae > Giraffa > Giraffa tippelskirchi. Next base: position 115,655,777 of record NC_137287.1, on the reverse strand, counting down.
ATGATCCAGCCCTGGATGACCAGATTTGGTCAGAAACCTTGCCCTGACATTTATTAATGTGATCTTGGGCCAGCTAGTTACCTCTGTTGGACTTTGTTTCCTCATCTGTCATATAAAAATAATGATACACACCTATCTCAGGGTGATTTTAATTTTAAATTCTATCAATATATGTAATTACTTAGCGTAGTACCCAGCACATGCCAACTGTCCAATAAGTGATGGCTATAATTTTCTCTCTGGACTTTTGATTTCCTAACCGCAAACTGACAAGTGATTATGAGATCCAACCCAACTATTAAACATTTTGATTGTGACAATAATCCCACCTCCCCTCCCCAGCCAGGATTTGTCCTGGGATCTCAGAGCCTCTCCTTTTCCACTCCCCAAGAACCAAGGGGAACCATTAAAGAACCATTAAATTCCTTACTTTATGTAATCTTGCTCACAGGCTAGTTGACATTCTATTTTAAGCTTGTAGTTGTTAAGATTGCCATCACAGCCAGAGTAGACAAAACTTTGACATAATTTGGCAGTTGTGTTGTAGAAATATCTGAAGTGAATTTCATAGCAGCTGCCAAATTTGAGCGGCATCTTGCAGGGATCTGCGTGAGAGGTTCACATTGAATTAGGGGGAATTAAAGAGCTTGTCTTCACAGGCATTTACACATTTGTCACGGTAGTCTGGAAATACCCCTATTCAGGGTCACTGAAAGACATTTGGTTTCCTCTTGGAATTAAGATCACCTGGCAAGATTGCCCTTGGGCATGCAAATTGATTAAAACTCCGGTTTCTGGTCTTCAGCAGTGATTTGGAGAGACGGTGAGCCATGAAAAAGGAGGTTCTGTCAGCGGTGGTAGTGGTGACTTAGTCAATAAGTCTGTCTGACTCTTTGCAACCCCATGGACTGTAGCCCTCTAGGCTCCTCTGTCCATGGGATTTCCCAGGCAAGAATACTGGAGTGAGTTGCCATTTCCTTCTCCATGGGGTCTTCCCAACCCGGGGATCAAACCCACGTCTCCTGCTTGGCAGGTGGATTCTATACCACTGGGCCACCTGTGAAACCCTTTACCAGTATCTTGTGCAAAGTAATGACATTCACCTTTCACATCTTACCTTATATTAAAGCACAATCTCCTTCTCATCTTCCTCACCTCTTAACTGCCCGGACAGGACATACAATGCTTACCTTCCAGTTTTCATAGACTCACTATACTAACCATGTCCCCAGTTTAAGTTAACTCTGCGTGCTGCTCAAAACAGGATACATACCAAGATGCATAACCTTGGAGGTAATACTTTTTCACCCTCACACCCTGTCATCTCTCCCCTTGTCCCCTTCCCAGAGGCAAACCTTCTGTTCTTAGTGATAAGAATAACCCTTATGGCCACAGCAGGGGAAGGAGAGGGTGGGATGAATGGAGAGAGTAGCATTGAAATATATACGTTACCATAGGTAAAAGATAGCCAATGGGAAGTTGCTGCATAGCACAGGGAGCTCAGCTAGGTGCTCTGTGACGAGCTAGAGGGGTGGGATGGGGTAGGAGGTGGGAGGGAGGCTCAAGAGGGAGGGGACATATGTATACTGTGGCTCACTCATGTAGATGTATGGCAGAAACCAACACAACATTGTCAAGCAATTATCCTCCAATTAGAAATAAATAAATTTAATACAAAAAAAAAAAAAAGAATCACATAGTAAGTGGTCCAAAGAGCTACAACATGGTTGTACTGGCAACCCAGAGATTGTTGTTCATCCTACTCAAGCAGCCAGACTGGGATTTATTCCTTGGTAAAAATAGCTATTTAAATACAGTGACATACACAAGCTTATTTTATACATACATTCCCTGATACAGGCATGCTTCTGATCTACATTTTGTACAAGGGAAACTGAAGCTAAGGGATAGTATGGGATTGAGTGACTTGGACTAGTGTCCACATTTGTTAAATGACAAGGCTGGAGTTTGGGTTGTCTGACTTACAGTGTAGACTGTGTTACTTTTTCCCTATGTTCTGGAAGCACTTGACCTGTACATAGTACCTGTGGAAGAAAACCTCATTGTCTTTTACGTCTACATTGTAAGCTGCTCTAAACAGTAACCGTGTGTTCAAGTGTTCCGTACTTCCCCAGAGCCCGTGCTAGCGCTAAGTCACTTCAGTCACGTCCAACTCTTTGTTACACCATGAACTGTAGCCTGCCAGGCTCCTCTGTACATGGAATTCTCCAGGCCAGAATACTAGAGGGGGTAGCCTTTCCCTTCTCCAGGGGATCTTCCCAACCCAGGGATTGAACCCAGATCTCCTGCATTGCAGGTGGATTCTTTACCATCTGAGCCATCAGGGAAGCCTGGTTTGATTCCTGGTGCAATGCAGGAGACCCTGATTCGCTTCCTGGGTTGGGAAGGTCCCCTGGCGAAGGGATAGGCTACCCACTCCAGTATTCTTGGGCTTCCCTGGTGGCTCAGATGATAAATAATCCACCTGCAAGGCAGAAGACCTGGGTTCAATCCCTGGGTTGGGAAAATCCCCTGGAGGAGGGCATGGCAACCCACTCCAGTATTCTTGCCTGGAGAATCCGATGGACAGAGGAGCCTGGAGGTCTACAGTCCATGGGATCACAAAGAGTTGGACTTGACTGAGCAACTAAGCACAGCACAGATAGCTGATTAACAGTGTTATGATAGTTTCAGGTGAACAGCGAAGGAACTCAGCCTTACATATATACATGTATCCATTCTCCCCCAAACTCCCCTCCCATCCAGGCTGCCACATAACATTGAGCAGAGTCCCCTGTGCTGTACAGTAGGTCCTTGTTGGTCATCCATTTTAAATACAGCAGCGTGGACATGTCTATCCCAAACTCCCTAACTAATCCCTTCCTCCAATTCTTCCCCCCATGCCCTTGAATGGTCTGGAATTTTTGAAATTTACTGTGAAACCTGTAATTCAGAATACTTCTAGACCTTTGCACCTCCTACAAAAGAGAATCCCATTTGGAAAGGACTTATTTGCATCACAGTTTGTTTTTTCTCATCAAACATCCACAGGATGCCTAGAGTAGATGCCCTAAGTCAAGGTAGTCAGCGTTTATGGGTATTGATACTAAAGGAGGACTTTCTTGGACCATCTGCATATCAATTTTTTTCTAATTCTTTCTTCCTCATTCATAATTGGTCCTTGGATTTATTTTCTGCTTCAGTTTCATACCTTTGAGTTTTCCACATATCATGTCAGTAAGCTTAGTCACACCACCCATTAATGGAGTAGTCAGCAAGGAGAAGGTGAAGAGCCCCAGAAGAAATCCCAGCTCGATCAATTTCATGGTGTAGCCAGTAGCAAGTAGGAGAGTTTTGGTATCAACTGATGTTATATTCTGGGCCTGATACTTGAGAGGGCTGGGCCCACTTACCCCAAGGGCCAGGACTGGGCATTTCCTAGTGATGAGTTGGACAGTGAGTGCTTGGGTATCCAGCCATGAAGCTGAAGGTCCCAAGCTGATTTAGACCCCTGATAGTGAGTCACAAGTTTATCTAGAATGCAAGGCTTCTATGTATGTTTAACCATGGAGGGTAGAACCATCAGAGCATTGAATTAAAAAGAGATTGCTTCCTTTCCTCACCTTAACCTTCTACAGCAAAGAAGAGACTTATCCTGGTGCAACAGAAAGAATGTAATAAATACAACAGTAATGATAGTAGCTGTATGATCAGGTTACTCAAGATGGCTGTTCTATTGTTCTCTGTACATCCCCTATTTGACCAGTGCTGCTTCTCCTACTCACATGACTGACCTTCCTGTGTACTTGCCTCAGTATTCAGCTAGGGACTGTTATCAAAGGGGTGGTGAGAGGCATGCCCTTTTACTAGTTTCCCTGGTGACTGATGAGCCAACCTGAAGTTAAGTTCCCCTTTAACTACTGATCTCTACCCCCTCAATCTTGCTGGCCTCCAGAATGAAGTCTGCTGCCATCTCCTGCCCACTGTCTGCTGCACACAGCGGGGTGTCCTACAGATTCTCCCATCCATTAAACCTTTGATGTCTCTGCTGATGACTTTGGGCTCTTTTTTTGTCTTGAAGCTGGACAAGTACAGGCCTTGCAGGCCTGTTGGGTGCAACCCAACAGTAGCTAAACCCTGTAGCAATTTCTTCATGAAAAACACTGTTTAAATGAAACCTTATATCTAAGTCTGTATCTACATCTATTTCTATCTCACTAAATAATCACATGCACCCCATGAATTAGGTGCACTTGTGATCATCATTTACAGATGAAGAAACAGGCTGAGGTTAAGCTATATGTACAAAGTCACACGTCCATTATTTAGTGAACACAAGATTTGAACCTCAAATGTGGGACATATTGGTTCTGTTTTCTTGTAAGACTTTTGAAATTTTGACTTTTGCATTTGCACCTATAAGCCACCTGCTGTTGTTGTTCAGTTGCTAAGTTGTGTCTCACTCTTTGCGACCCCCTGAGCTGCAGCATACAAGGCTTCCCTGTCCTTCACTATCTCCCTGAGTTTGCTCAAACTCGTGTCCATTAAATCAGTGATGCCATCCAACCATCTCATCCTCTGTCATCCTCTTCTCCTCCTGCCCCCAGTCGTTTCCAGCACCAGGGTCTTTTCCAGCGAGTCAGCCCTTTGAATCAGGTGGCCAAAGTATTGGAGCTTCAGCTTCATCATCAATCCTGCCAATGAATATTCAGGGTTGATTTCCTTTGGGATTGACTGGTTTGATCTCCTTGCTGTCCAAGGGACTCTCAAGAGTCTTCTTCAGCACCACAGTTTGAAAGCAACAATTCTTTAGCCCTCAACCTTCTTTATGGCCCAACTCTCACATCCATACCTGACTACTGGAAAAACCATAGCTTTGACTATACAAACCTTTGTTGGCAAAATTACCCCATCTAAGTTTGTCATAGTTTTTCTTCCAAGGAGCAACCGTCTTTTGGTTTTGTGGCTGCAGTCACAGTCCACAGCAATTTTGGAACCTAAGAAAATAAAATCTGTCATTGTTTCCACTTTTTCTCCACCTATTTGCCATGACCTTGGACGTGGGATATCTCCTCTCGACTGCTTGCCGCTCCAGTGCCGCGTAAAGGCTAATAGAGTTTTGCCAAGAGAATGCATTGGTCATAGAAAACACCCTCTTCCAACAGCACAAGAGAAGACTCTACACATGGACATCACCAGATGGTCAGCACCGAAATCAGATTGATTATATTCTTTGCAGCCAAAGATGGAGCAGCTCTATACAGTCAGCGAAAACAAGACTGGGAGCTGACTGTGGCTAAGACCATGAACTCCTTATTGCGAAATTCAGGCTTAAATTCAAGAAAGTAGGGAAAACCACTAGACCATTCAGGTATGATCTAAATCAAATCCCTTATGATTATACAGTGGAAGTGACAAATAGATTTAAGGGACTAGATCTGATAGACAGAGTGCCTGATGAACTATGGACAGAGGTTCGTGACATTGTACAGGAGACAGGGAACAAGACCATCCCCAAGAAAAAGAAATGCAAAAAAGCAAAATGACTGTCTGAGGAGGCCTCACAAATAGCTGGGAAAAGAAGAGAAGCAAAAAGCAAAGGAGAAAAGGAAAGATATTCCCATCTGAATGCAGAGTTCCAAAGAATAGCAAGGAGAGATAAGAAAGCCTTCCTCAGTGATCAGTGCAAATAGAGGAAAACAACAGAATGGGAAATACTAGAGATCTCTTCAAGAAAATTAGAGATACCAAGGGAACATTTCATGCAAAGATGGGCGCAGTAAAGGACAGAAATGGTATGGACCTAACAGAAGCAGAAGTTATTAAGAAGAGGTGGCAAGAATACACAGAAGAACTGTACAAAAAAGATCTTCACGATCCAGATAATCACGATGGTGTGATCACTCACCTAGAGCCAGACATCCTGGAATGTGAAGTCAAGTGGGCCTTAGGAAGCATCACTACGAGCAAAGTTAGTGGAGGTGATGGAATTCCAGTTGAGCTACTTCAAATCCTAAAAGATAATGGATTTGTGAAAGTGCTGTGAAAGTGCTGCACTCAATATGCCAGCAAATTTGGAAAACTCAGCAGTGGCCACAGGACTGGAAAAGGTCAGTTTTCATTCCAATCCCAAAGAAAGGCAATGTCAAAGAATGCTCAAACTACCACACAATTGCACTCATTTCACACGCTAGTAAAATAATGTTCAAAATTCTCCAAGCCAGGCTTCAGCAATACATGAACCGTGAACTTCCAGATGTTCAAGCTGGTTTTAGAAAAGGCAGAGGAACCAAAGATCAAATTGCCAACACCCATTGGATCATCAAAAAAGCAAGAGAGTTCCAGAAAAACATCTATTTCTGCTTTATTGACTATGCCAAACCTTTGACTGTGTGGATCACAATAAACTGTGGAAAATTCTGAAAGAAATGGGAATACCACAAATTTTTGATTCCTACAGTGTAATTTTTGTGCAAGTTTTTACATTGAAGATGATTTCTCAGATGTAGTCATAAACCCTTTTATCAGATGAGTTTTTAGATCAGTAAACTGGGCGAGGAATTCACAGAAAGAAGTTATTTACAAATCTAAAGCCCAGGATGGGCTGGGTCAGGCCCTAGTGACCTGTTTGCAGCTTTCAGACTTCTTGGGTATCTTACTATATTCAATGTGAAATAAACAAAACAAAACAAAGAAAAACCCAACAGCTATGAAAAAGAATGAAATAATGCCATTTGCAGCAACATGGATGAACCTAGAGATTGTCATATTGAATGAAGTAAGTCACACAGAGAAAAAAGATATCATATGATATCACTTATATATGGAATCTACAATAATAGTACAGATGAACTTGTTTACAAAACAGAAATAGAGTCACTTGACATAGAAAACAAACTTATGGTTAGCAAGGTTGAGGTAGGAATAAACTGGAAGATTGGGACTGACATATACACACTACTATATATAAAATAGTTAACTGATAACCTATTGTATAGCAAGGGAACTCTACTCGACACTCTGTAATGACCTATATGGGAAAGGAATCTAAAAAACAGTGTTGTTGTTGTTCAGTCACTCAGTTGTGTTGACTCTTTGTGACCCCGTGGACTGCAGCATACCAGGCTTCCCTGTCCTTCACTATCTCCCTGAGTTTGCTCAAACTCATGTCCATTGAGTTGTGATGCCATCCAACTATCTCATCCTCTGTTGTCCCCTTCTCCTCCTGCCCTCAGTCTTTCCCAGTGTCAGGATCTTTTCCAGTGAGTCAGCTCTTCGCATCAGATGACCAAAGTATTGGAGCTTCAGCTTCAGCATCAGTCCTTCTAGTGAATATTCAGGGTTGATTTCCTTTAGGATTGACTGGTTTGATCTCCTCGCTGTCCAAGGGACTGTAAGAGTCTTTTCCAGCACCACAGTTCAAAAGCAACAATTTTTTGGCCCTCAGCCTTCTTTATGGTTCAATTCTCACATCCATACATGACCACTGGAGATATATACATATATATACATATATATATATCTAAAAGAGTGGAGATAGATATATATATATATATACATAAAGAAGTGGATATATATATGTATATATATATATGTATAACTGATTCACTTTGCTGTACAGCAGAAACTAACACAGGATTGTAAATCAACTCTAATACAAATTAATTAAAAAATAAATATCCTAAAGAAACCCAGAATAGACTAAAAAAACCATCCCAAGTCTTGCACCAAAATATAGACTCTGACTTAGAAGTATGGTTTTAGTTTTTTTTTTTTAAATAAGACATTTTGGTGGTGGTAGGGGGTGAAGTTTGGGACATAGTTAACACTTATTTTGTCAAGATACCAACCTATAAAGCATATGCTATGTGTCCCAATGCAAAAGACATCAACAAACCATAGTATCGGGGAAAAAAAATCTACACTGGAAAAAAGACACAGTTCGTCTACATATTTTGAAATTGTAATCTGGATCAAGGGTAAATGCTGAAAAATCACGCTCAGTTTCATTTATTTCTTGCTTTCTTTCTTGGCTGAGTCTTCATTGCTGTGAGGGCTTTTCTTCAGTTGTGGGGAGCAAAGGCTACCCTATAGTTGCAATGTGGGGGCTTCTCATTGAAGTGGCTTCTCTTGTTGTGGAGCATGGCTCTAGGGTGCGTGTGCTTAGTAGTTGTGGTTCCTGGGCTCTAGCACACAGGTTCAGTAGTTGCAGCTCACAGGCTTAGCTGCTCTGTAGCATGTGGGATCTTCCCGGCCCAGGGATCGAACAGTGTCTCCTGCATTGGCAGGCAGATTCTTCACTGCTGAGCCATGTGGGAAGCCCCACGTTCTGTTTTTCCCAGAGGCAAAGTGCACCTTCTCCTATTTCCCGAAATAAAATTGTAGAGCTTACTGTTTAATCATTCCCCGCAGTTTCAGTTTTCTCTCAGTAATAAAGCAACAGCTACATACATGTAATGAAATGCTTCTGTGTTAATGTAATAATTCCCCTGGCTTATCCAACGTGCAGGGAAGGAACACAATTTCAAAGACTACAACTTGGGGCAAGTAAAGAGGGACTGAAAAAAAAACAACACCACAATTCAAGTTTTAAAACTTGCTCTTAAAATCATTCATAGGACATCCAGGTCATTTTAACTTCTTAGAAATGTAAAAGTGTTTGCATTGTCATATGATTATCTGTCCATTATGTACATTATCCAGAATGTACATTATCAGATGCCAATTTGAGGGACTAGACATGAATTTAAAAAGTACTCTATTTCTGGACTTCCCTGGTTGGCACAGTGGATAAGAACCCACCTGTCAGCGCAGGGGACATGGGCTCTATCCCTGGCTCAAGAGGATCCCACATGTCCCGGAGCAACTAAGCCCACGAGCCAACAGCAGCTCCTGGGCCTGTGTGCCCCAAATATGGGAGCTGTGCATCTCGAGCCTGTGGCCGGTGCTCTTCAACAAGAGTGGCCATTGCGATGAGAAGCCTGTGCCCTGCAGTGAAGAGGAACCCCCGGCTCAACCCCTGGTTTGCCGCAACTAGAGAAAGCCTGAGTCCAATAATCCTTTCAGGGTAAAGGATGATGAAACATTTTTTTAAAGGAGTCAGTTATATCAGCTAACTTAAGTCATTCAGTCCGCTCTCTCTCTCTCTCTTTTTGGGCCACACTGCATGGCCTGTGGGATCTTAGTTTCCCAACCTGGGATGGAACCCGTGCCCCTTACCATGGAAGTTCGGAGTCTTAACCACTGAAAAGCCAGGGAAGTCCTTAGTCTGCTCTGTTTGTGGGATGTTTGGCAGCATCCCTTCTCTCTCTTCACTGCATTTTAGTAGAAACCACCTCCTGCTCAATTTTGCTAATCCCAAATTTCTCTAGACATTGCCAAATATTCCTTTTGGGGAAAATTGCCCCTGGTTGAGTGTCTTGGCCAGAGGCACTGACTTCCAGATCACCTTAATCCAATGAGTCATTGTGATGGTTCAAACCTAAGTTAATATTCCCTGTAAAAGAGTATCTATTTCTATTTCATCTTACTTTAGGATAAAGGTATTTTGATGTTCCTTTCAAAAACTTTGGTGTTCCCTAGAGCCTCGCCTTCCCACCTTAGCAGGCAGGTATCGACAAACATGACCAGCAGGCCAAATCTGCCACGTCATTTATGACTGTAAATGAGGCTTTCCTGGAACACACCTCCACTCATTCATTTATATATTGTCTGTTTTTGTTTTGTGCTAAACAGCAGGCTTGAGTAGTTGTGACAGAGATCAGATAGCCGGAAAAGTCCAAAATATTTACTGTCTGATCCTTTCCAGAAAAAGTTTGCCAACACTTGAGGTAAACCTTTAGCCTCTATTTAATTATACTTTTATACAAATTGTAATTCTTGGAGACACTATGACAGAACGACAAGGGTGTTCTCCAAGGGATTATAGTCTTCATGTATTCATATTCAGTCTTTTCCAGGGGGACAAAAAGTAGAAAGTAAAAAAACACTTGTCTTTCATTCTGTCCCCCAAGTATCATTATTAACTTGATGTAGCCTCTCCCTGCTGCCCCCCAGGAATTGAGGGTCTGTTGATCGTCACAGTCTCTGCTGGGGGTGGACTAGGAAGAGAATTTCCAGCAGTTGTCAACAGTATATTCACAAGTGTCACTGTCTTTCTTGGCCCATTTTATTTTGGCCATTATTTTACCCAAACCCTTGTCCCCTGGCTTCCCAACCTTTGCTCCCTCCCTAGGAAAAGCTGGACCAATCTATGAGAGAATCTTCTCCCAAATTCCCCATTCTTGTCACTTTTTCTTTAATACATTCAATAAACTCAGGGAAATCAGTCCTGAATATTCCTTGGAAGGACTGATGCTGAAGCTGAAGCTCCAATACTTTGTCCATGTGATGCAAAGAACTGACTCATTGGAAAAGAGCCTGATGCTGGGAAAGATTGAAGGCAGAAGCAGAAGGGGACAACAGAGGATGAGATGGCTGGATGGCATCATTGACTCGATGGACAAAAGTTTGAGCAAGCTCTGGGAGTTGGTGATGAACAGGGAAACCTGAGGTGCTGCAGTCCATGGGGTCGCAAAGAGTCAGACACGAATGAGTGACCGAACTGAACTAAAACTCAGGCTGGGGTGAAACATCCTTTCAAGAGATTCCATCCTGGAATATTACTCAGCTATCAAAAAGAATGAAATAATATCATTTGCAGCAACATAGATGAACCTAGAAGTTCTCGTACTAAGGAAAGTAAGTCAGAAAGAGAAGGACAAATACTGTATGATATTATTTATATGTGGAATTTAAAATAAAACACAAATGAACATATATACAAAACAGAAACAGACTGACACAGAGAATTGACTTGTGGCTGCCTGGGGGGAGACGGGGTAGGGGATATCTATATCTATACATATATATCTATATATACAAGTATCTGAATCACTTTGCTCTACAGAAGAAATTAACACTTTATTGCTATATTAATGTTATTTACTATAATAAATCAACTATACTTCAATAAAATAAAAAAAAAAAGAAATTCCATCCTGGAAGATCAGTCCCTTTTGTGTGGTATATGTGCCAGGTTGTTTTCAGTCCAGCCTTGTCTCCCTCCAAGCAAGTCAAGGTGCTTAGGATGTATCAGTTGATGAAGGGGGTGGTAATCCATTTCCCTTCTTTCTTTTTAAAAATTTATCTATTTATTTGGCTGCTTTGGTCTTAGTTGTGGCATGCAGGATCTTTGTTTCAGCACATGGACTCTCTAGTGTCTCATGGGCTTAGTTGCTCCACAGCATGTGGGATCTTAGTTCCCCGACCAAGGATTGAACCCATGTACCCTGTATCGGAAGGTGGATTCTTAACCACTGGACCACAAGGAAAGACCCTAACTCTTTGGTCGTGACTTAATAGACTCTCATTGCAGCTCAGTAGCCTTTGATCCATCTCTCCCAAGTCCTCCCCGCCCCCCACTGTGCCTGTCCTTGGTTCATGACATGGTCATGAAGCCTTGGAGGCTGGCCCCAAGCAGGTTGCTTGCAGTGCAGCATCTGATTGAGATTTCTCCTTAAGCCCAAATATGGGATCAGTTTGCCCAGTGAGTGCAACAGATTGTCAGTAGGGATTGTCCAGATGTGAACACAGTACTACCTTAAGGCCTTCATTAGGGCATGTAGTATTGTATTCCGTGCCCCCTCAGCCTCCACCTCTTCACTCCGGGTAGGGACAATGCTGCCTGTCTCCATGCTTGGATGAGGTTACTCCTTCCTGACTCATCCTGGCAGGCACTGAGCCTTGAGAAGAGCACATGAGTGGCCTGAAGCTTAAGCTCCATGAGTTTCATGGTAAATTAGCCTTTGCAGCCAAGCTCAAACTCTATTTGCAAGTCAGATCATGTTGGGGAGAGTGATGTCAAATTTATTGCTTCTCTGGAATTCCCTGGTGGTCCAGTGATTGGGACCACGTGCTTTCATTGTGGAGGGCTTAGGTTCAGTCCCTGGTCAGGGAACTAGGATCCCATAAGCCCCAAAGTGTGGCCAAAAAAAAAAATCTGTTGCTATCCAATATCTTTCTAAAAGTAGACTAAGAAAAACAATAGTGTGGAGCTTTATGGGGAAAAGGGGGGGGTAATGTACCCATTTTTCCTTCTGGATTCTTTTTTCTTTGACAATCAATTTTATGATGTCTCGTAGTCTCCCTCGTGGTTCTGCCATACTTTATTACCCTTCTATCTTCTATGCTCTGTCTTCCTTATATCAGCTAAATTTATTTTTAAAAATACAATGTGTTATGAGTCTTGGTAAGCTGCCTTAAACCCTTCTGAAACTAGGTTGAATAGAAATAAATAAATGAATAAACCCATAAGCTAGCTTGAACTCAGTCTGCATATTAAAATTATTCTTATTATTTATTTATTTTATATTTTTATTTTTGGCTGTGCTGGGTCTTTGTTGCTGCATGCAGGCTTTCTCTAGTTACGGTGCATGGGGTTCTCATTGCTGTGACTTCTGTTGTTGTGGCTTTGTTGTCCCAGGCTATGGGAGATCTTCGAGGACCAGGGATAGAACCTGTGTCCTTTGCGTTGGCAGCTGGATTCTTAACCACTGGACCACCAGGGAAGTCCCCTAAATTATTATTTTTTTTATAGGATAACATGCTGCTTGGAATGTGGAAAGGGTGAGAAGGGGCTTTGGAGACTCAAGGTCACCTCCTTGGTTCATTAGCTTCATGGTTGGGAACCTGGCACATCGTGTTCTGCCCCCGTGGCTGAAAGGTAGTGAAGTGGGACAAGTGGGAACTAAATGCAAGTAGAGCTGCCAAGAATTTACCTAAAAGAATCGTCTCATCTCAGAGAAGCCATCTCCCTCTTTCTCCTAATAGCATCTAGGAGGAGGTTCATCTGAACCCTTCTTCGAGCTTTACTTGCTTCTTCAGATGACTAGAAAAGATGGTAAGAGCAGTAGTGAGATCCCTAGAAGAGGCTATATTCATGTCTTAGTCTGAACCCTGAAATAAAATGAGAAGTGATTCAGCCATATATATATATATATATATATAAAACTTCTAATTTCTCAGTTCAGTTCAGTCACTCAGTCGTGTCTGACTCTTTGCAACCCCATGGACTGCAGCCCACCAGGCTTCCCTGTCCATCACCAACTCCCGGAGCTTACACAAACTCATGTCCATTGAGTCGATGATGCCATCAAACCATCTCATCCTCTGTCATCCCCTTCTCCTCCTGCCTTCAGTCTTTCCCAGCATCAGGGTCTTTTCCAATGAGTCAGTTGTTTGCATCAGGTGGTCAAAGTATTGGAGTTTCAGCTTAAGCATCAGTTCTTCCAATTCTAAATTTCTAATATATATATGTATATGGTGGTGTTGGGGCTTCCCTTGTGGCTCAGCTGGTAAAGAATCTGCCTGCAATGCAGGATACCTGGGTTTGATTCTTGGGTTGGGATGATCCCCTGGAGAAGGGAAAGGCTACCCACTCCAGTATTCTGGCCTGGAGAATTCCATGGACTGTATAGTCCATGGGGTCACAACGAGTTGGACACGACTGAGTGACTTTCACTTTCACTTTCATGGTGGTATTAATGTTTTGCCAAGGAAAACAAGGGAAACACTGACAGGCTCTGATTTTTATGTTGGGGAGAATAGTTAGTGTTAGTCGCTCAGTCGTGTCCAATTCTTTGCCACCCCATGGATTGTAGCCCGCCAGGCTCCTCTGTCCATGGAATTCTCTAGGCAAGAATACTGGAGTGGGTAGTCATTCCCTTCTCCAAAGGATCTTCCCGACCCAGAGATCGAACTCGGGTCTCCCGTATTGCAGGCAGATTCTTTACTGTCTAAGCCACCAGGGAAGCCCATGTTTATGTACATAAAACACACACACACACATTCTTTTTCATTATGGCTTATCTCAGGATGGTGAATATAGTTCCCTATGCTCTACAGTGGGACGGCTTCCCTGATAGCTCAGTTGGTAAAGAATCCGCCTGCAATGCAGGAGACCCCAGTTTGATTCCTGGGTCGGGAAGATTCACTGAAGAAGGGATGGGTTACCCACTCCAGTATTCTGGCCTGGAGAATTCCATGGACTGTGTAGACTATGGGGTTGCAAAGAGTCAGACATGACTGAGCAACTTTCACTTCACTACAGTAGGACATTGTTGTATATCCATTCTCTACACAATAGTTTGCATCTGCTACCCCCAAACTCTCACTCTAACCCTTCCTCACCCTACATTCTCTTTACTCTTAGTTTTGCTCTTTTGGACTATAATTTCTTTGGTATTCGGTCATTACCCTCTCCATGGAGAATACCTTGTTAGCATTCTTTCATGTTATTTAAATGATGGGGATCTGAGAAGTACAGCCTTCTTCCTTGTCCTCCAGCTTTGATCTTTCTAGCTTCCCTCCGTCTTGTCCATTGCTTCTATTACAATGTTCATAAACACTGTTTATACTATCATGCTTTTCTAAAATTTTCTGAGTCACTGAAAAGGAACATTTCTCACTTTCGAAATGCAAAGTATGAGTACATTGGATGCATTATCCTTCTGTAGTATTTAAGTTAATCTCTTTCTTGTAAGCCTTATCAAATATAAGCTTTTTATTATACATTTATTTTGGTACAGTGACCTTCAGGTGAACAGACTACTCTCTCTGCACTTCCTATCTCCTTGACTCTGGACTTGGTTTGTTATTTCCTTTGGTCAAGTTTGAAATGTGCTGATAACATTGAATTTCCTCCTTTGACTTCTGCTTTTTTCCATAAGAAGAATGTTTCTTGAGAAACCACTGGCCCCAGAAGAATGAGAGACATATAGATCAAAGTGGACCCTCCCCTCAGCCTGGATTCAAGCTCAGCTAAACCCAGTTTAGGTAGTCGGACATCTGTGTTTCTGCTGATTCGTGAGAGAGAAACTTTTATTGTTGCTTGCCACTGAGATTTTCTTGGTGAGGGATTATGTTGCTCAGCAATGTTGACTAAACCACTCATGCAGAAAATTATGATTTAAACATTACATACACACACAGTATAAGATAATAGGAGATGGGAAAGAACTAAAATAAATAGACCCATATATAATATCAATGACATTTATATTTATAAACATCCATGATACAGCAAGAAGGAGAAGGTTACGGTCCTCTTTTCTGACCAGAATGTCGTGGCTGATATTTATGATTTTTTCCTCATGCTATTCATCCACACTCCCTTTGCTTTCATCCAGCAATGTATCAGTGGGTTTGTGTGTGCTTTTTTTTTTTTAAACCTGGTAGAATTCTCATTCCAAATTCTCATACCTGAAGCATGCGAGACCTTCATGGCTCTGTCTTTATTGGTTGTTGTAATCTTCTATTACATTTGACCTAGAAGTTTCCTATGTTCTAGGTCTAATTCTTACCTTTGTAATTGATTAGCAGTAGGCTACCACTCTACCATTCTTGCCTGGAGAATTCCATGGACAGAGGAGCCTGGTGGGCTATAGCCCACGGAGTCGCAAAGAGTTGGACATGACTGAAGGACTTAGCATGGCAGTCCTAGGTCTTGTTTATAATAGTGATTGACCACTACAGCCAACAGCGAAACCCCTCTTGATTTGTTTAGTGAAATGAGGAGCATGAAATAGCCGCTTGGCCATCTTACCCCTTCATCCAAGGACAGCTTTTGTGAGCCTTGGTGGAGGAATTCCACCCTGGGATGTTAAAAAAAAACCCACAACACCCAAGTTGGTAGATCACAGTGGCTATTGCTGGAGACATTCTTGGATCCTTAGGAGAAAGATCTGTGTTAAGACACGAGGGAAGGCTCCCGCCTTCTGAGACGGGCTGCTCTCTGTCTGTGGGGCATGTTTCTTCCGGAGCCATTCTTGCCTTTTAAGATGACCCGCATTCTGTTTGTGGAATGTGTGTCTTTCTAAATAAACCCACTCTTTACCTAAAAACAGAAAATCAAAGGAGAACTGGGAATCCTAGATTGATGAGTCTTTGGAAGCCATTCAGTCTATCCTTCCTCGAG
Organism: Giraffa tippelskirchi; assembly: GCF_054371585.1. Lineage (NCBI taxonomy): Eukaryota > Metazoa > Chordata > Mammalia > Artiodactyla > Giraffidae > Giraffa > Giraffa tippelskirchi. The sequence goes on along the minus strand of NC_137287.1, from coordinate 115,639,762 downwards.
GTATGTCCACAAATAACGGGGTCACCGGTCAAAGGGGCAGTTTTCACTTCCAGACTGCAGCTTTCTCTAATGGGGTGACATGCTTAGGGGCTAAGTCCTTCTGTGACTGCCCCTGGGAACATGCTCGAGGAGTCCAGAGCTGGCAGTCTTCTTGCTGAAGTTCTTCCTAAATGTCTCAAGCCTGGCTACTTCTCTGTTGTTTCCTTGGCTGGCAAGAACTCTGGGGCTTCCAAGTCCTTTCAGACTCCGGAAGGCAGTCTTCTTCCATCGCTTCTCACTGTCTAGGTGAAACCCTATGGTCCTTCCACCAGTGTCCTCTGCCTGCCTTTTGTCTGCGGAAAACTTTAGTCAAAGAATAAGTTTAATCAGAGAAATGAGAGCATGTGGAAACAAAGTAAAACAGTCCAATGAGACCAAATGATAAAAATGCACTCATTAAACATAGTCAAGGCCTTTAACTCCTTCTCAAAGGATATATATAATATTCGGAGCCGTGTCCTGTGAGCTATCTATAAGACAGCTCACTAAAACAGCAGGTGGAAGAAGTGAACTTACATGATGACAGACTGTACCCACGCCATCAGCTGCCACAATTCTGAGAACTGGCCTCAAAGAAATGGGAACAAATGGGCCCTGAAACTAAAGATTGCTGCTGTTGCTAAGTCGCTTCAGTCGTGTCCGACTTTCAGCGACCCCGTGGACTGTAGTCCCCCCACAAGCTCCTCTGTCCATGGGATTCTCCAGGCAAGGATACTGAAGTGGTTTGCCGTGCTCTCCTCCAGGGGATCTTCCCTATCCAGGGATTGAACCTGTGTCTCCAGCATTGGCAGGCAGAGTGTTTACCACTAGCACCATTGGGGAAGCCCTGGAACTGAAGATTAACTGCACCTGAAACAATCAAGAATGACGCTGGTCAGACCACTGATGACCAGTTTGAAGAGGACTGTCAGAGATCACCGTGCTGTTTCTGCATGTAGCCCCCACACCCGAGCCCCCGCCGCTTCTGTCTATAAAAGTTCTTGCTCCACTGGTCGCCAGTGGCAGGGGGGAAGTCAGCCTTTGGAGAGATGTCCACCCTCCCCCTGAGTTGTCAGCATCTGAAATAAAGCAAACTTCCCTTTCCACTAACCTGGCCTGTTTATTGGCTTTTGAGTGGCAGGCAGCTGGACTCCACATGCCTTTCAGTAACATAGGCGAGAGCTTCATGCCTCTCAACTTCAGGGAACACAGCTCACTCTCTTCCAAGCACTCTTTTGCGCTCTGCTTGGATAGCAGCAATGGTAGGGAGTCTCATGTCTCTGCAGGTCAGCGTGGGGCTGGAATCTCTTCCCTTCTAGCACAAGTTTTAATACACCTATGAATGGTTAGGTTTTTTTTTTTAAAGCCCCTACCTGATATGCTGGAGGGAAACACAGCATTCTAGATCTATGATATCCCTTCTAAAAACACATTCATGAACCCTCTCTATATTAAAGCTCTAAACTTCTCTCTGATGGCTGAAGTTGAGTGATGGTCATTGAACCATCTGACCACTTCTAAATGGCTTCCTCTTCAGGTATTTCATTATTCTCTTCAGAATGAATGGGCACCCATCAATGATTGTCTTTTTTTTTTTAATTGAAGTATAATTGACCTGTATGCAAGTCAAGAAACAATAGTCAGAACCGGACATGGAACAATGGACTGGTTTCAAATTGGGAAAGGAATATGTCAAGGCTGTATATTGTCACCCTGCTTATTTAATTATGCAGAGTACATCATGAGAAACGCTGGGCTGGAAGAAGCACAAGCTGGAATCAAGATTGCCAGGAGAAACATCAATAATCTCAGATGTGCAGATGACACCACCCTTATGGCAGAAAATGAAGAGGAACTAAAGAGCCTCTTGATGAAAGTGAAAGAGGAGAGTGAAAAAGCTGGATTAAAACTCAACGTTCAAAAAACTAAGATCATGGCATCTGGTCGTACCACTTTATGGCAAATAGATGGGGAAACAATGGAAACAGTGATAGATTTTATTTTCTCGGGTTCCAAAATCACTCAGGTGGTGACTGCAGTCATGAAATTAAAAGATGCTTGCTCCTTGGAAGAAAAGCTATGACCAACCTAGACAGCATATTAAAAAGCAGAGACATTACTTTGCCAACAAAGGTCCATATAGCCAAAGCTATGATTTTTCCAGTGGTCATGTATGGATGTGAGAGTTGGACCATAAAAAAGGCTAAGTGCTGAAGAATTGGTGCTTTTGAACTGTGGTGTTGGAGAAGATTCTTGAGAGTCCATTGAACTGCAAGGAGATCCAACCAGTCAATCCTAAAGGAAATCAGTCCTGAACATTCATTGGAAGGACTGATGCTGAAGCTGAAGCTCCAATACTTTGGCCACCTGATGCAAAGAATTGACTCCTTAGAAAAGACCCTGATGCTGGGAAAGATTGAAGGCAGGAGGAGAAGGTTACAACAGAGGACACGAGATGGTTGGATGGCATTACCGACTCAGTTGACATGAGTTTGAGCAACCTCCGGGAGATGCTCAAGGACAGGGAAGCCTGGTGTGCTGCAGTCCATGGGGTTGTGAAGAGTTGGACACAATTGAGTGACTAAACAGCAAGAACAACATAATTGACCTACAACACTATGTTAGTTCCAGGTGTACAATATAGTGCCTCAATATTTCTACACATCACAAAATGATCAGTCTAGTTACCGTCTGTCACATACAAAATTTTTGCCAAACCGTTGAGTATATTCCATACTTCACATTTTATCTTTGACATTCATTTATTTTGTAACTGGAAATTTATAACTTCTTCATCTATTCCACTCATTCCCCCACTGCCCTCCCTTCTGGCAACCACCTATTTGTTCTGTATATGTATGAGTCTGTTTCTGTTTTGTTTCATTGGTTCATTTGTTTTTAGTTTAATTTTATTATTTCTTGTTCCAGTTTTATCAAGTTATAATTGATATGCATCACTGTATAAGTTTAAGGGGTACAGCAGAATGGTTTGACTTACATACATCATGAAATGATTAGCACAATAAGCTTGGTGATGATCCATCATCTCATATAGATACTAAATTAAATGAATAGAAAAAAGATTTTTTCTTATAATGAGAACTCTTGATTTACTCTCTTAACAACTTTCATATATAACATAAACAGTGTTAATTATATTTATCACATTGTACATTATACCCTAAGTAATTATGTATCTTGTAGCTGGAAGTTTGTACATTTTGACTTTATATACATATATTTAGCTGTGCTGGGTCTTTGTTGCTGTGCGAGGGCTTTCTCTAGTTGCAGTGAGTGGGGGCTACTCTCTAGTGGTGGTATGAGGGCTCTAGGATTCATAGGCTCAGTAGTTGTGGTTCGCCAGCTTAACCGTCCCAAGGTACGTGGAATCTTCCCAAACCAAGGATCAAACCCATGTCCTCTGCATTGGCAGGCAAATTCTTAATCACTGGATCACCAGGGAAGTTTGCTAGCTGTCGTTTGAATGGGTCAACCTTAGTGTTAGAGGACCAGCTCACTAGGTCAACTTGAACACACCTGGTCAACTCATGGTGATAAAGGAGACTGCAGACTTTTCCGAACAATGTTTCCAGTTCTCAGGCAGGGTTTATCAGGGATCTACAACATCTTTCTTAGTTGCTGGAGGTTTAGTAGAGAAATCGAGATCATTGTTAAATTAGCTGAGCTTTTATTTGGTTTAATCACACAGTCTTTCAGGGATGGAGTGCTTTTCATAAATATGCCTTGTTCCATCTTAGAAGCTATTTCAAACATCAGGCACACGATACTTGTCTTTGAGAGCTAACGTATATGGAACCTAGAGAAAAATTTTTTAAGAAACATAAAGTTTAAGGTAGAATGTACACTTTGATTCCTTTATAAAACAAGAATTTTGGACAAACAAGGAATTGGGATTACTGAATAATAATAGTCACATTTTCCTTAGACTCTCTGCCAGGCACTGTGGCATGTAGTTTTACCTGTCTCATCTCATTTTGTCTCATGACACAATTCATCCATTTACAGATGAAGAGGTTGGAGCCCTGACGACTTGGAGATACCCAATGTCACCAGGTCAGCAAGCGCAGAGCTGGGCTGAGTCCCACAGCAGCCAGGACCCCTAGCCCTTACTGCCTCCTAGTCCCCGTTATGAATGGGATATTTTCACACTTCTTTTTTGCTTGTTTTTCATTCTATTCTATCTTCAAAATCAAATATAAATGAGTCTTTAAGGAAAAGAATTTGCAAAACACCTGAGTCCAGCAGACAAAAATTAAAACAGACAGCTCCATCTGAATGCTTCTGGGCTAGCCAGTGAAGATTTTCTTTGGGAGAAGAATTCATGAAATGTTAGAATTAGGCTACGCCTTGCCAGCCTGCTTCTGATCCTCATTTGAAGTCAGAATTATGTCCTCACTACCGGCTTCCTTGGTGGCTCAGATGGTAAAGAATCTGCCTGCAATGTGAGAGAATTGGGTTTGATCCCTGGGTCGGGAAGATCCTCTGGAGAAGGAAATGGCTACCCACTCCAGTATTCTTACCTGAAGAATTCCATGGACAGAGGAGCCTGGTGGGCTACAGTTCACAGGGTGGCAAAGAGTTGGACATGAGTGAGCAACTGACATTTTCACTTTTCACTATATGCAAGGCATGGTGTTGGTTTTAGGGTACCGTGGCATAGAAATCAGACACAGTTTCTACTTTTAGGAAACTCATATTCTAGATAAAGAAAATACTAAGGTAAACAATTACAGTACAGTGTGATAAAGTAGAAGGTAGGGCCAAGATAAGGTTCTGTGAAAAGACAAGAGAACCATTCTGTCTGGGGTGAATTGGTGAAGCTTCCATGGAGATCTTTTATTTAATATGAAACTTGAAACATGAGTGGGAGTTTGTTGAAAAAGTGGGAGAAAGACATTCTGGGCAGAAAGAAGAGCTTAAGTTAGAGGATAGTTGGAGAGAGAGTGGCTGGGGCATTGGCGAAAGGGCGAGTTTAGTGAGACAGGTTTCTAAGCCTGAAAGGGAATGAGGAGATATGAGGCCCGAGTTGCGAGCTGGACGAAAGCATCAGTGGAAACATTCAGTGGAAATAGGAAGTGTGAGGATCTACTCAGCAGAAATGAACTAAATCGCCCACGGTGACAATCCTTTGGGCTTGTCACCCCAAGCCTCGGGTTTGTAATCCAGCTCCACCACTGACTGGTTGGCTAATGCTGAGATTATTACTTTAACTCCGCAATTCTCTGTTTCTTTGTCTGTAAACTGAGTATTATTGTTGCTGTGAGGACCCCGTGAGATGAAGGACATCGTGGCTAAAAATGTTAGTTCTCATTGACAGAGTTGGAAGCCCTTGGCAACACCCAGCAGAGCCCAGGTTTCCTGGAAGACTGTGATGGGATCTGCCTGGTCTGTGCTAGCCTCCGTTCCCTGTCTCCACAGGGAAATCGACACTGCCTTTTCTGGAAATAAGAATATTTTTTTTCAGGCTGTCACTAGTGCTACCATCTCCTACCTTGCCTGAACTTCCCAGCCAGCACTGGGGTCTCCAGAGTAGGAACTTTCAGTTGAGGGGAACCATTCTGCAGAGGACAGGCTGCAGGATTGGGGAGAGCAAACACTGTGACACAAGAGACTAACAGATCTGACAGTGAATGCTGCACGGGTCCTGGATTAGGTCACAGTGTTGATGCGTTGGTTGCTGGCCAGTATGTGACTCGGGAAGTTAATTATTATAAGGTACAGAGGAAGTTAGCATGGCTGGCTCCTCAGGACCTGAGCAACTGTGGTCCACCTGCACTTCAGCATCTTCACTGGCCTCTGCTCACTACCGTTTATCTAATGAGTACAGGGTTTCCAAGCTGAAATACCAAGGCTCTAACTTGGAAACTTGTTGACTTCAGAAGGGCTGGTAGAAGACCCTGAACTCCTCATTTCCCCCCAGACAGCTTGAAAAAAATGCTACCAAGATATGAAGTGAAGAGAAAGTCGCTCAGTCATGTCCAACTCTTTGTGGGTAGCCGTTCCCTTCTCCAGGGGATCTTCCCAACCCAGAGATCAAACCCAGGTCTCCCACATTGCAGGCAGATTCTTTACCAGCTGAGCCACAAGGGATGCTCCCAAGATATGAAGAGTAGCTTTCTTTTGACGGTGGAGTTACAGAAGACTCCATTTTTCTCCCCTTTCTTGTAACATTGTTAAAATAATAAAGATAATTCCACCACCCTCCACCACACCTTTTGCTTTGGCCGAGCTGCAAAGCATGCGGGATCTTAGTTCTCTGACCAAGGGTAGAACCCGTGCCTCTTGCAACAGAAGCACAGAATCTTAACAACTGGACTGCCAGGGAAGTCCTCCCCCCCCCTTTTTTTTTAAAGAGGAAAAGCCTGGAACCCAGAAACTGAGTTGCTGGCAACTTCTAACCTATGCAGCGTCTTTGCAATGACCAGGTTCTTCCATTCCACATGGCCTCATGTAATCCTCACAGAACCCGAGGGACAGATGCTCTCTTGTCTTTCCCATGTGGAAGCTGATGGTCTCAGAGACACAAGGTGAGCTGACCACGGCCACACAGTGTGAAGGGCTCAGCTCTACTCCCTGCCCAGGGCGCTGCCAACCCAGAGGCTGGCGGACCCTGGTCCCTGGCATAGGTTCAGATCTGAGTGCCCTGAGTTCCCCTTGGGCCATGACCCAGCCTCCTTTGCTGTTCTGTGTTGCAGAACTGACTCTGGACCACATCCTGCCCCAGGGAGTGAGGACATAGTCCCAGGAGGGGAACAGTGGAGGCCGGACCATCAGTGACAAAAGGCTCTTCTGATCTTTTGGGAATCTGTGAGTCCCTGGAGAGGCTGGAGAAGGAAAACTGGGGAAAACTTGTCTGGGGAAGCCCAGGTCCAACCCTGATACTTACAAAATGCTCTGGGAAATACGCCTCACTCGCCAACCCTGTTGTTTCCCAAGGGTTTGGTTTTGGGTCTGTAGAAGAAAAACATTTTCAAATGTTATCTAATGAAGTTTTTTTCTTAGAGATATCATTTAAAAAATTTCCACTACTTCCATGATTGAAACAAGACCGTGAAGCTAAGTCCTCATGTCATAGGGAAAGCAGAACCTCAGAGAACCCAGAGAACACAGAGATTCAGACTTAGGCTTGTGTCTTCAAAGATGGAGCCTTGAAAGATGTGGAGCTGAACGGTAAGGAAGGACCAGTCTTGAGAGAGAAGTGGTTGTCTCATCACTAAAATTTCCTGAGTAATTATTATGTGGCAAAGGGCTTCCCTGGTGGCTCAGACAGTAAAGAATCTGCCTGCAATGTGGGACACCTGAGTTCGATCCCTGGGCCGGGAAGATCTCCTTGAGAGGGGAATGGCTACCCACTCCAGTATTCTGGCCTGGAGAATTTCATGGACAGAGGACCCTGGTGGCCTATAGTCTTTGGGGTCACAAAGAGTTGGGCATGACTGAGCAACTAACACTTAAACAGAAAGGAAAAAAAATAGTATTATGTGGCAAGCAATGTTTTTAGAGATTGTCTGGGTTTTCTACTTTAATTTCACTTTTGCTGTTTCAGTCTTAAAGATGGGGAAGCTGTGGCCCAGATCACTCAGCCAAGAAGTGGTGGAGCCAGGATTTGGGTCCAAATATCTAGTTCTGGGCTCATATTTGATCACTCTGGACCAAGGTCTTATGTGGGCTACTATGCTCAAGGCAGGGAATGTAGCAGAGAGTAAATTAGTTTAGAAGCTCACTGGTTACGTCTCCTTTCATGTGGGTCTCTTGAGATCTTGTCTGGCCCTCCATAACCATCATGCAAGGCTGGAAAAAAAGAGTCCTCATTTTCGGCATGAGAAAATGAAAGGGAATTGTCCTACTCAAGGTCACAGAAAGACATGGTTGCAAGATAGGATTAGAAACCAGACATTTCATTGGGCCTGTAATACCCTTTCTCTCTTCTGGGAGTTCTCCCTATTCAGCAGAATTGGGGCTAGTGCTGATATCCTGGGCAAGTAATCAGAGCATCCCTTGTACTGGAGCATCTGCAGAACCCAGGAACACTGCAGGTGGGGGGTGCGGAAGTGTGGTGTTTGGTAAAAGAGGCTGAGCAAAACCAGAGGACAGAGTTGCTTTGGGATTCCGGTGATTTAGCTCCAGATACAGAGTCCCAGAGCATGGATTCTGAGACAGGTCAGTGGATGGAGGAGTTTATTGGTGTGTTCAGAGAGACAGGTACAGAAATTGACAGATATGATGGTAAGGAGAGAATGATTGTATAGTTCTTGAGTGGAGGAAGGCTCCTTCCATCAGGACATTTATGGTAATTATTCTTGGTAAAGAGAAAGAAAATGTTAGAGAGAAAGAGATCCGTCATCGTGACTGGTAAGAGACTCTTCTATTGAGCTCTCACCAGCAGTGCTATGGTCAGGGCTGGGCAGGAAAGGCCCTTACCTTTTGCGGGTTACATTTTTGTTTAATGTACAGACTATACCACAGAAGGCAGAACAGCACTGAAATCCTGGCTGGCAATCTTCCTGCAATGTGCAGAAATCGGTACAGTTTTCCGGGTCTGATCGGCAGGGTGGAGGTTCCAAGATATACCCTGGAACACAGAGTAGGAAAGAGAAGCCTGGAGTGACATTCAGAACTCTAGAAAGCCAAGGAACTGCTGGGGAACCAGGCACGCTGATCCCTCTAGTGTGGTCACAGGGAGGTAGAATAAGATTTTTGGGCTGAGAACTCTTTCCATCAAAGGTGGAGTTTGGGAGAATCCTGCATGCAGGGCTCACTCATCATCCTTGCAGATCAAATGCTAAGTCCCCATTGGCCCTGGTTGAGTCTGGTTCAAGGGAATGAATGGCATATGTGTGTGGGTCCATTTGGACTGATTCATTGTGTAGACTCAAACAAGCAATAGTTTATCCTAGGGTTTGACCTAATGTGTTATTTGTGCACAGAAAGAATGAGTAAAAGGGATGAGTTTTGAAATGAATGAAGACCACATAGCACATTCAAGTTATTGGCACCAGAATGCAGAATCCAAATCTCAAATGAGTTCTGGGGATGACTTCTTTCATGGAAGAAGGATGGGTATTTCAGAACAGGGTGCAAGGATCAGCTGTTTCATCTTCCCAGGTCTCTAGTGATTGAGAGGTCAGAGTTCCAGGGTCCCCCACTTTCTATTGTTGGAGAAGAATAAGTATTTTATGTAGACATTCCTTTACCCCATCTATCAGAAATCAGATCAAAGCCAAGAGCACCTTTACCAGGGGATCCTGCCCCAAGGCTTCAGCTCACAATATTCTCTCTGTTCCTGAACTCTAAGGCATTAAGAATGAACCCATTAACTCCTTTATTCAAGCCCTGCCTGATCTTAATTTTTGTTCCTTTTGACTTGTCTTTTCTTTGGGGCAAATGTCATAGGAAGAGCATTCTATAAGCCTTTGTTGGTTTACTGCTCTGCAGGTATTTGCAATTATAAGGGGATCTGTAGGATATCATGCTGATCTAAATGGAGTAAGTGATGAATGAAGCTGGGGCTATAACAGTAATAGCAAATGACACCGGAGATGGTGGGTAAGAAGCCAAGACCCAAGCTGATGACACTTTGGCAGAGACTAGGGCTTCCTTAGTAGCTCAGACGATTAAGCATCCGACTGCAATGCAGGAGACCGGGGTTTGATCCCTGGGTCGGGAAGATCCCCTGGAGAAGGAAATGGCAACCCACTCCAGTATCCTTGCCTGGAAAATGCCATGGACAAAAGAGCTTGGTGGGCTGCACAGTCCATGGGGTCACAAAGAGTCGGACACGATTGAAGCGACTTAGCAGCAGCAGCAGCAGCAGCAGAGCAACTAACACACAGTCCTCAGTCCTCAGCCTGTCTTCCCTTAGCTCACTGGATCAGTGCAAGAAATCGGGCTTCCCTAGTGGTTCAGTGATTAAGAATCTGCCTGCCAATGCAGCAGGGGAGACGGGTTCAGTCCCTGGTCTGGGAAGATTCCACACGCCGCGGAGCCACTAGGCCCTAGCACCATGACTACCGAACCTGTATGCTGCAACTACTGAAGCCCGTGTGCCTAAGCCTGTGCTCCTCAACAAGAGAAACCACTGCAACAGGCAACCTGTGCACTGCAATGAAGAGTAGCCTTTGCTTGCTGAAACTGGAAAAAATTCTCGCACAGCAATGAAACCAATGCAACCAAAAATTAAAAAAAAAGAAATTGGAACTGATCCCCACTTTGGAGAGCTTGGGGCTCAGTGGAACACTGTGGAAAAAGAGTCCATGAGCCAGAAATGTCAGAGAGGTTAAGCTTCTCAAATCTTGCTTCCTCTTCAGGGTATCTGGTCCTAATCTCACTATGGTACTTACCGAGCTTTCATAAAGCCTCTGTGTCTCTCTCTCTCCTCAAATTTTAGTCTTTGGTTCTCCAGCTAGCCCCTATCCTGGATACCCTCATTCTCTTGCAGCTTGTTTAGCCTTCCTTGGTCTTATAAACCTGCACTCTCTCTCTGAGAACCCTAACATAGGACCTTGCCTCCCTAGATACATGAGATAGTACACATAGTCCTCTTCTGAGTCTGCAATAGTCTGAAGCTACGTCTCCTATGGAGAAATGCAGGGATAATGAATAACAGCTCATTTTCCATTTGGTTTTGGTCATCAAAGTAACTGTGGCCAGAACTCTTGTTTGGTTGGAGCTAGGCAACAGTGGCTGCAGGGATGAGCTCGACACCTTCCCATGGATGCTAATCACTGATAACTGTGCAGGCACCTCTGAGCATTTAACACGGGAAATGAAATGCAATACTTTGTTTCCTTTCTTCCCAAAACATCCTCTGGGGTTGAGATTATGTAGGTTGCAGGTTGAATTTTGCCAATTTAATTTTCCTCTCTGTTTCAAAGCTTGAAAAGCTGGCCCAAGCATCCAAGAAGGAGCTGGATGATGGAGCTGATAACATTTAGAGTAGTTAGTACTTATTGAGCACTTATCCTGGTTCAGTAGGGGCACTCCGTGTCTATATGCATGGTCTCTGTTTCTTCTCTCAATCACCCCACTATCATTCTATCCAACACAGAGATAAAATCCAAAGGCCAGACACTCTACTTAAGATCACTCAGTGTGAAACAGAGCGGGGATTCAAACCTAGATCTTGCTGACAATAAAACTTGGACTCTTGAACACAAAACTGTATTTTTTCATGAGAGGTACCCATCCCTCACATCCTCTCATCTCTCCAGATGCTTCTTCCCTCCCCTGGGCCCAGACCCAGCACCTACTCCTAAAGTGTTGCTTGGGACTCCCAGACACCAGCTGCGATGTTAAGCGAGTCAACAGCAGGAGCTGGAGAAACACCGCAGGCTTCATGCTGCTCGTAGGATGGGTGGGCAAGTCCTGGTCAAAGCTGTGACCAGGCACAGCTTACAACAGAAGGCAAAGTGAAGGCGAGGAGCTGTGACTGCCTTACACTGTGTCCGCCAATCAGAAGGCTTTGGCAGAAATCCAAGCACCTCCCAACCACGCCCACTGCAGGGCCAGGTAGCATTTTCAAATCCACACTCTCATCACCCCCTCATCCTGACCTTCTTAGGTCTCTCATCTATCTCTGTCTTGTTAATATCCTTTCACAAAGTTTTAATAAGTTCTTCCATGTAGAGTTCTGGCATGTCTTTATTATATTTATTCCTAGAGGTTTGAACTGTTAAAATTGTAAATAGCATCCTAACTTTTTATTTTTTTTTTTTTTTTTTTTTATAAATTTATTTATTTTACTTGGGGGCTAATTACTTTACAATATTGTAATAGTTTTTGCCATACATTGACAAGAATCAGCCATGGGTTTACATGTGTTCCCCTTCCCGAACCCCCCACCCACCTCCCTCCCCCTCCCATCCCTCTGGATCATCCCACTGCCCCGGCCCCGAGCCCTTGTCACATGCATCGAACATGGAATGAAAATTATTCTTTTTCGTTTGTTGCTAATGTAGATAAATAACTTTTGTGTATTGATCTGTAGCCAGTTACCTTGCTAAACTCTCCTATTGTTTACTGTAATATCCTGATGTGTTCTTTTCAGTGTTCAATGTATTCCACATCATCTGCAAATAATGATAGTTGTATCAGTTGTATTTTTCCTCTTGGAACTTTATTGCCTTTTTTTTTTTTCTGGCTGCACTCTGTGGCATGCAAGATCTTATTTCCCCAGCCGCGGACTGACTCTCTTCCTCTGCATTGGAAGGTGGATTCTTAACCACTGGACCATCAGGGAAGTCCCCATCATTTCTTTTTAATGATGATAACATTTAAGATTTATTCTGTTAGGAACTTTCAGGTATGTAATATAAGATTAGTTGTAATCACTAGGCTGTACATTCTGTTCCCAGAATTTATTAATTTTATAACCGGAAGTTTGGACCATTTCCCCAAATCTCCTCATGTCCCTCAACCTCCAGCTCCTATGAACCACAATACTACTCTCTGTTTCTGTGAGTTCAGTTTTTAGATAACACATATGTGATATATTTATCTTTTCCTGTCTGGCTTTTTTCGCTTATCCTAATGCCTCAAGTTTCATCCAAGTTGTCATCAATGCCAGGACTTCCTTCTTTCTCATGGCACAATAGTATTCCATCATATATATATATCACATCTTCTTTATCCATTCATCTATGGTTGGACTTTGGCTGTTTCTGTATCTTTTAAACTATGTTCCTTCTTTAATGTCTTCTGTAAATTATTTTATAAAAAAAATATAGAACTACTGTTTCTAGCAGAAAAAATAGTCTGTTCACAAAAGGAGATTAGCTGTGAGAAGAGGACCGTCCCTGTAGGAGCCTCAGTGTCACAGGAGTGGGCTGTGGTGAGGGGCAGGGCCAGGGGAGGAAACAAGAACTCCTTGCTCTGCCCCGGCTTGGCCAGGAGAGGCAGCGAGGAGCCCAGGATCACCGCTCCTTCCTTCCCTTCCCTCTCCCCACTCAGCTCTCCAGGGCAGTCCGGGCCAGACTGAGCGCTCACCTCTCTGGTCAGAGGCATGAGAACCCAGGCCCTGCTGTCCATCCTACTTCTCTGTGTTCTCCTGCTGCAGGCCCAGGGAGGGCAGCACAGCCAGAAGATGAACCGTAGGTGGTGGGGGAGGGGGCTGGGAGGAGGCGGGAGAGGGGGGACGTGTCCAGTCTAAGGAGAACCTGGGAGTTAGAACTTTCCGGCACATCCTGTTTGGACCACAGCACCATGAAGACTCTGGTTCTTCCCGAACCACGGTCCTCCGGCCTCTTCATCTGGCTCTGGGAAGAGTGATGGGGGTGGAGGGGGAAACCGCATCTTTTCATCCCCCATCCCCCAAATCCAGAGACACGTGGTACCTACAACAGGGAAAGATACCCCTGAGCGAGGATCAGGTGGGAAGGCAAACAACTGTTCTTTGGTTTATGCACACATGTGACAGGTAAGCATCCCGAGCCATTCAGGGGAGTAGGTGTAGAGTGAAAGTACGTGGGAGAGCAGCGTTCGGGATGTACAGGTCTAGTTAAAGTTGCCTCGGAGGGAGCATGCTGGTGAGAGTGGGAGGGAAACATTGCTTTTGCTGGGCAGCGGCAGGGATCGTGCAGACAGTGGCAGCACGAGAGGAGAGAGAGGATGAAGGGGCAAGTTCATCTTCCTCTCTGGTCCCTGCAGATTCTGGAGAGTGGGGGAGCGTTAGCAGGATGTCCTCGCCTTTGTGGAGTTCTCAAGGTTCGGGTGTAGGTTCTGCGGAGGTGATTTGGCCAAGGCCATGTCTAATATGGGAGACGGAGTCGTGTTGCAGGATTATGGAGAGAGTCCACGAAGTCCGGGCATCGAGGTCTATTGGGGAAGAGTAGGAGGAGTGGGATTTGAGATACTACCCATCACCAGGGTCTGGTGAAGAGCGGAGGTGAGTTCCCTGAAAAGTCCTAGTGTCTCCTGAGTAGATTTTGAGGTCTCAGGTCTCTGGGGAGGCTTTCAACTCGAGAGGAGCGCTCTGTGGAACCTGGTTCCACTGACCCTGCTTCGCCTCCTGCTCTTTTTAGATCTCAAACCTAAAGCCTGTACGAAGCGGCCCAGGGAGTTTACTTGCGGCAACCACTGTTCATACTTCCAGCACTGTCCACAAAATACCGTATGCTGTTCAACCTTCTGCGGGAATGTTTGCATGAACGTCCTGTGAGTCAGAGAGCAGGGGGCCGTGCAGCCTGCCCCTCAAACCGTCTCCGCAGACACTGTGCCTGCCGCTGAAGACAAAGACCTGACCCTGGACACGAGGATGTCAACAGGAACGCCACCCTGTCCAGCCAGTATCTGAGCAACCTGTCCTTGTCAAATAAACCAGAACAAATGTGGAAGGACCTGCCTAGTTCACTCCCAGTGCCTGTGATCATGGAGAGCCCGGCGCAGACCCCAGAGGGCCCCCGCCTTTCTGGGTCCGGGTCTCTGATCTCTCTCCCCTTGTCAAGCTTCTCTGCTCCCCGTCCCCGTCTCCCTCCTGCCTCCCCGCCAGGCCCCTGTGAGCCCAGGCCCGCTGTTCCTCTGCTCACTGAACCAGGACTCCCTGGGGAGGACCCGCTCCTGTGCAGCACCTCCTGGTCCTCAAGAGAACATGCCTCGCCTGGAGCCACAAAGGGCCAAGTTCAACATGAGATGCCAGGAGGCTAGACCCTGGGGCACAGAGGGGGAGGCCCCCAAGAAGGACTCTTCTTAAACTTGGTCCACCCCCATCCCATCCTGCTCATCGTCCTTGAGAGGTTCAGGTCACTGTCTCTTTGCAATGAAGAAAATAAACCCCAAGGAAGTGAGATGACGTGTCCAAGGTCAAAGGAGAGGGAGAAGTCGTGGTCTGGTTGGAGGAGGAGGTTTCCTCTGTGCTCCCTTCTCCGCATCCCAGTGAGACGGTCCACAGGGAGTGAGTCCTGTGCCAAGCCCACTCCAGCACCACCGACAGGCTGCTCGTGTAATGGGGCCCAGCCTGCGACCCCTGAGACGCCAGGCCCTTCCTTTAACTGCGTGGTCCCAACCTTTCCTTATGGCCTCATTTTTTTTCTTTTTTTAATCTGGAGGGAGGAACAGTTGGTTCAGGGTGATGTGACTAGGATTAATTGGCACAGGATGGCTGTGACTCTTGCCCCTGATTTCATGGTGAGTCAGTAGAAATTCATCCCTGGGGTCCAGAGTCCCTACTCCTCTGTGCAGTCACCACTCCTCTGATGTGGTCCTGGGACTAAGTCCAGAGGCCGGGGCGAGTGTGGCCAGATGGGACATGGGGTCAAATGTAAAGAACTCAGGAAGGCAGGCCCTGCTGGAGGCAGGGATGTGGTGTTATGCTCCAGGCCAGTGGTTCCTGCTGAGCATCAGTGAAGGAGACACGACATGCCTCCATCGGCCCAGAGCCTCTGACCCATCTCAGGAGCATCAGAAGGTTTCTGGTACTGGAGGGTCTCCTCTACTTTTGCTAAGAGCTGTCCTCAGACAAGGGGGCCTTAGGAAAGAGATCATGATCATGGGTGCCAGGCTGATCTATTCCTTTCCACAATATACCCTGCCCTGAGAACTCAGAGGCTATAACTAGAATGTCATGGTTAGGAGGAGTGCTTTCCTGGACACCAGTGCATGTTCTGGTTTTATTGAAATAGTTGTGTGGCTCTTTATTACATAAAAGGAGGAGTGGGAGTCCCTTGGAAGACCTTGAAATTTATGGAGGCAAAGGAAGAAACAAATGCAGGTTCTGCTTTGATTTGGGTCTCCAAAAGGTCAAGTCCCAGCCTGCAGAGAATTGCAAATCAGAGCTGATCTGTTTTCAGCCAACCCATTGCCTCATGGTTGCAATGACTTTTGCATGACTTTTTCTCATCTCCTGCCCTTCTCTATGCCAAGCATATGAAAGGACTCTAGAAGTATCCTCCTCATCTCATACATCATGATGGTGGTCAACTCCTGCCTGCTCTATCCTTTGACTGCCCCCAATGTTCACAGATGGCTTCATACTGATGCCTTCATCAGCAAAGTATATCCCATCCCACATCTCATAGCTGTCTGTGTCATAACTACACCCAGGGTGCCTAATTAAGAAGCTCCAGGAAGATATCTGGAATGCAAATGTTGGGGTTAGGTGCTGGGTGCAAGATTTACCACCAAGAAATGCCCATCAGCCCAAATATATTGGTTCCTTGAACCATTTCAGGAAGATTTTCTTTCCAGAAGGAGATGTTCCTAAGTCTAAAATAACATCATCTAGGAGTATGCGTGCATGAGTGCTCGGTCCCTTCAGTTGTGCCCGACTCTTTGAGACCATATCTACTGTAGTCCACCAGGCTCCTCTGTCCCTGGGATTCTCCAGGCAAGAATACTGGAGTGGGTGGTCATTTCCTTTTCCAGGGGATCTTTCAGACTCAGGGATCAAACCCATGTCTCCTGCATTGGCAGGCGAGTTCTTTACCACTGAGCCACCAGGGAAGCCCCTGTGTGTGTATGTATAGGGTTGACCAAAAAATTCATTTGGGTTTGTCCATAAGATCTTTTGACCACCCCAATATATATATATATTAAGCTGAACATGAGTTCATATTAATATCTCTGATTTTAATCCAGTAACCCAGGGTTCATTCTAGCATTTTCCTTTTGCTTATTTCTAACTTCTCTCACAGAAACCTGGCTCTTATCTACCAGTTACTTACCTGTTCAATCTTTCATACATGTAAAATAGTTTTAGAATTGTTTTCCCATACCCTGTGAAAAACAAATTCACCAGGGACCTGCTCTCTGAAAAACTGAAAGAAAGGGCTGCTTGCCAGTTACCCACATTAAAATGGCATGCAAGAAATAAACTTCTATTCTTGAAGTCCATGATTTGTCCTATTAGTTCTAAGGTAATCAAATGGGGAAGCAAGAGTTGGAAACGTATGTGCACTATATAACAATAGAGGGGAGTGTAATAATGGCATTCAAGGGTAGTGGAGTGGAGTGGGAAAAAAGTCAAGGACCACTGCTGGCATATAAGTTTATTTGCTAAGGATTTATTCCTTCCCAGCCCTCAGTGAGAATAAACTGGTGTGTCAGTGAGAGGCTAGTGTTTTAGCTTCTTCAGTGATTAGCTGCAAGAGAAAAAGTTTAGATGCTTAGCGGCTCTGGAAATCTGGGAAGCAAGAATTCATTCCCAAGCTTAATATTATTCATCTTCACCAGACCTTGGAACAAGAATACTTCATGTAACAACAGGAATTGTCCACTTCTGATTTGGAGGAGGGGATGGTATTAGTTCACTGAATAGACGAAGGTAGAGATATGGGACCTGGCTAAGCTAAAATGGTTCATGGAAAAGTCTGACTATGGATGCTATGGCTAGAAATCTGGACTAAAAAACAGAAAAACACCAAGCTGTTGCAATATAGAATGAAGACATCATAGGCATTGATTATATATTGAAAGAAACAAGGTGCCCCAAGCTGGTATCTTGGTCTATTTGCCAGTGAATTGGCTTCCAGGTTTAGGGGACATGGTCTTCTGCTACGTTTGAGCCTAAGATTTGGGATACCTCAGCCCTCTGTTTAAAGATAACAGCATCTGAGAAGAAGGTGAGAATCAGTGATGACACACACCCAAGCGTGCACCTCCAAACTCACTGTATTTTCCCAGCAGATGTTTCCACAGTAGGTCCAGCAGCATGTGTGATTTACTTTTACACATCTAAAGTTTCTAGTACACCTCTTGGTACATTCTCGGATGGTTGGCTGTCCCCAGCACTCCTGAAGTAACAATTCCCCCCTGAAAATGAGATGAGATGGTAAGACATTGATGGGACCATATAGACAAGTGTGGGAAGAGAAGTCCTTCATAAGCTTAACAGCTTATGTTAAGCTAGAGGGGCCCCTCCTAGAATCCTGGCCCCCAAGTCCCTACCAAAGTATCTAACTTCTAAGAAAAATCCCCTTAGCCTCCTCATTGTATTTTCACTGACCCCATCACATCTTTACTAACCTCTTAGACTTCTCTGCTCCCCAAGTCCTATAGTGTTGCAGACTTCTGGGTCCTATCCTAGAGATAGGATGTTCCATATACTCCCAGCATTCATGTACCCTCCTATAAAAATTACATCTTTATAATGGGAGATCTCAGAGTCTGAGATAACCTCTACCCTCATTATCACACCTATTTCATAGCATGGGAAACTAGACCAGGGAGAGTAAGGAAAAGAGTCGCCTCACTTTCTTCCCCTCCTTGCTGACCCTGCCTTTAATGTAACTCAGCCTCAGGACTTCTCTGGTGGTCCAGTGGTTAAGAATCCGCCTTCCAATGCAGGGGACATGGGTTTGATCCCTGGTTGGGGAACTAAGATCCCACATGCTTCAGGGCAACTACATCTGCATGCCACAACTAAAGAAAAAAAGTCATCCTATTAAAAAATAAATAAAGTAATTCAGCCTCTCTCCAAATTCTTCTCTCTCTCATCTCATTTTCTTGGCTCCCTCCATGATTTCATTTTCTCATCATACGGCCCCCAACATTGCTCCACTAAAGACCCATCTCATGTCTCTTTTCCATCTTTTTACATTCTGGAATATCCTACCAATGGGTCGGCTTTAGCTCAAACAGTCATTCCATTGCATTGGACTTCTGAGATATCCTACCACTAAATTAAGGGTATATATCAAGAAATGCCATTTGGTAATCATCAACGTGCACACAGTTAAGACACAGAGCTTCTGGAAGAATGGGAAAATATGGTAGCTCTGTACTGGTGCCCACTCTCCTCCAAGATAGCCTGACATGGGAAAATATTATATCCTTATAATTTATGGAATGTATCTAGAAGCTGACAGGTACTCATTGATACTTTTAAGGTTGGAAGAAAAGACATTGAAGGATCTCAGCTTGGGAATTTCTTGGATCTCTGTCTATAGAAAAGTATGTATACACAAAAGCTCCAACAGGTGATCCAGGGAAGGTGAGTCCTAGGTCAGATGTATCAGGCACGATACTTCTTCATTTGTCTGGAAATAAGCACAGCCCCATCATGCCCTTTTGATCCTCAATCCAGCCTCATCACCTGCTGCTATATCTTTCCTTCACTCTTCCCAGCACAGACAGTGGTACCCCACAGAGGACCATCATGAGGAGAGGTGTCCAGAACTTCATCATGTTGACCATATATATACGTCTAAATAGGTGTTGTCAGGAGTTCTTTCCTTCCCACTCGCTGCTAGAGGTCAAAAGACACAAATAAAGAGAGCTGTGAAGCAAGAGGAAATTCTCATGGAATTTCTTTACAGTCTGTCCTCTAACTATTCTTCCTTGCCCTCCACCACCCAACCACAGGTACAAACCAAAGCTGGATGTTGGCTTTGCTAAAAGATACTTCTCCATCTCAAGTTTCATGCCTTCCTTTTGCAGGAAAACCTTTTTTTTTTTTTAATGTGTGTATTATCTTCCCTTGATTAAAAAAATGACTCAGGTGCTTCCCTGGTGGTCCAGTGGTTAAGAATCTGCCTTCCAATGCAGGGAACTTGGGTTCGATCCCTGATCAGGAAACTAACTCGCATAGCACAACTAGAGAGCCCATAAACTGCAACGATAGATGCGCGTGCTGCAACAGAGACCCAACGCCAAATACATAAACAGAATATTTTTTAAAAGGAAAAAAAAAAAAGGAAGTGAGTGGCCAAGGAAAGGTATCACAATAAACCAGCTGGAAAAGATGGATTCAGCCAGATCAAGACAACCATGAGTGAGCAACTTCCATCAGTTGGGTGGGGGAAAATTCAAGCCATGAAACCACCCATGACAGAGTCAGCTTGAAGCAGTACCAAGTCCAGAAAGTACAAAGTTCAAGAGTGCAACACTGCCTGCCAGAAAGAGCTGTCCTGACCCTTTTGTCTATTCTTGCTCCTCTACCTCCAAAATGGCTCTTAGCTACCTGCAGGAGGAGAGGAAAGAGTAAGGAAACTGACTACTCTCTATCTAGGTATGGAGGGAACAACCATTTTAATTCAAGCTTAGTGTTTCAACTGGTACTTGGGCTTAGACTTTTTCTAATTTTATTATATTATATTATGAATAATATATTTTTAGCAAATTTAGGCAGTGACTAAAAATTCTAGTTCTATACCCAAGCTCTCATACAGAACCAAGAAATGAAGTAGCTCTTCTGGATATATTTAAATGGGACAAAGGAGAAGACTTTCAACATTACTAGTAACATTCCCAATGAATATTAATGATATGTGTACCAGTAACACAGATCATTAATATTTTCTCATGGATCATAAGACATCTGAAAATTTGTGACTTCTCTTCCTTTGGGGGGAAAAATGTCATCGGAAACCTCCTTGTAACTGAAATTTGGTTAAATGCATTTGTAGATGTGGAGGTCCTTGGACAAAGGATACTGCCTGTCTCAAACCCTAGGTGGGGTTGGTGCCAGTTTTTCCTGTTTCAAGATTAGTTTATTCTCAAAAACAGACTCACAGACCTAGAGAAGGAACTTATGGTTACCAGGGGGGAAGGACGGTCTGGAGTGATAGCTAGGGAGTTTGGGATTGACAGGTACACACTGCTCTATTTCAAATGGAAGGACTTCCCTGGGGGTCCAGTGTTTAAGACTCCTCAATTCCAACGCAGAGGGGCACAGGTTGGATCCCCAGTTGGGGAACTAAGGTCCTGTATGCCCCACGTGCCTTGTGCTGTGGCCAGAGATTTTTTTCTAATTTTTAAAAATTAAAACTGTTAACCAACAAGGACCTACTGTATAGCACAGGGAACTCTGCTCGATATTATGCAACAATGGGAAAAGAATTCGAAAAAGCATTTAAAAAAAAAATTTAAAAAAAATAGAGGTAGGATGAATTGGGAGATTGGGATTGATAAATGTACAAATGTACATATAGATCTATGTATAAATGTATAAAACAGATGACTAATGAGAACCTACTGTATAGTACAAGTAACTCTATTCCATGCTCTGTGGTGACCTAAATGGGAAAAAAAAAAAAAATATATATATATATATATATATATATATACACACTGATTTACTTTGTGGACAGAAGAAACTAACACAACATTGTAAAGCAACTATACCTCAACATTTTTTTTAAGTACAATTTAATTTTATCAATAATGGCTGTGGTTTCTCATAGCCTTAAAGAGTTAGACATATAAAAGGAGCCTAGAGACACATAACTCTAAAATGTTAAATTATAAAATAAATTGGTTTATTTTACAACAGGAAACACATCCTGTTTTATCAATAGGAGGAAAATTCTCTCCCACTTGACACCACACTGAAAACTGTCAGTGTGGTATAGACAGTAAATTCCTGTGACTTTCTGGAGTCAGAGATTCAAATTCCTGTGAATTCCCAACCCCAACACGCCTAGTTTAATATAAACTATGTGTTTGGCTAACCACCTGATTTCTTGAAGACTCAATTTCCCTGTCTGTAATATTCTTGGGCTCCAAAATTACCGCAGTTGGTGACTGCAGCCATGAAATTAAAAGATGCTTGCTCCTTGGAAGAAAAGCTATGACAAACCTAGACAGCATATTAAAAAGCAGAGACATCACTTTGCTGACAAAGGTCCGTGTAGTCAAAGCTATGGCTTTTCCAGTAAATAGATGTGAGAGTTGGACCATAAAGAAGGCTGAACATGGAAAAACTGATGCTTTGAACTGTGGTGTTGGAAAAGACTCTTGAGACTCCCTTGGACTGCCAAAGAGCTCAAACCAGTTAACCCTAAAGGAAATCAATCCTGAATATTCATTGGAAGGACTGATGCTGAAGTTGAAGCTTCAATAGTTTGGCCACCTGATGCGAAGAGCTGACTCACTGGAAAAGACCCTGATGCTGGGAAAGATTGAAGGCAGGAGGAGAAGGGGATGACAGCGGATGAGATGGTTGGATGACATCACCAACTCAATGGACATGACTTTGAGCGAGCTCCGGGAGATGGTGAAGGACCAGGAAGCCTGGCGTGCTTCTGTGGGGTTGCAAAGAGTCTGACATGACTGAGCGACTGAACAATATGCGGATGATATAGCCACATAGCAAATGTTGGCTATCTGAAGCACTAGCAAAAAATTTCAGTTTTGAAAATTAAAAAAAAAAGCCTCTTGGCATATGTTACAAATTATGAAACAGGAAAATATAGAAAATTTGAGAGATTTCCCTGGTGGTCCAGTGGCAGACTTTGCCTTCCAATGCAAAGGGGTTTGGATTCAACCCCTGGTTGTGGAGCTAAGACCCCACAGGCCTTGTGGCCAAAAGATCAAAACATAAATAAAAGAAGCAATATTGTAATAAGCTCAATAAAAAGACTTTTAAAAAATGGTCCATATCAAAAAAATCTTTTAAAAAATAATAAAATAAAAACTGAGGCACATAGACCGTTAGCTGGGTTGCCTTTAACGTCTAAAAAACTGTTATTTGGAAATAATTTCAAAATTACAAGAGTAAGACTAGTACAAAGAACATCTACATACTATTTACTCAGATTCACCTATTTTAAGAATTTACCCCTAATTGCTTTCTCTCTCTTGCATGTGTGTGCGTGCATATATATATATATATATATATGCCTGAACCATTTGAGGGTAAGTAGATACATCATGGTCCTTATTTAGGAATAATACTTCAGTGAGTATTAACAATAAGAACATTCTCTTCTGTGATCACAGTACAACTATCACCTTCATTAAATTAAACATTTCTAAAATCTTTTTATCAAATCTACCATCAGTATCTCATTGTATAAATTCACCCAGCAATGCCCTTTGTCTTTTATGATGTTGACATTTTAGAAGACGCTAGACGATTTTTTCTTTTAATTAAGCATTCCTCACGTAGGGTTTGTTTGCAATTTCTTCATGATTAGGTACAGGCTATATGTTCTCACTGAGTCTACTCTGTAGACAGCACATAATGGCCTATGTATTGCAGACAATACTGTGTCATGTGTATTGCAGACAATACATAGTGACGTGGTGTCCATCTGTCTCATCTTTCTCTCACTTTCTCCATTTGAACATCAAGGACCATTACTTCTTTTCTAGAGGGTTAGTGTTGTTTTAATCTGGGAGCATGATTTGGATACAAGCCACAAATGAAAGCATTTTCAGGCTCACATTTCCAGCCCCAAGATTCTGACCTTCACCTACCTCTGAAGTTGTACGAGTTGGAAGTGCCGGTGTTTACATGGCTGATGGCTCTTCTTCCTAGTCTCTGAGAACTGCCAAGCCGTTGCACAGGGGGAATCTGATGAGCAGAACAGAGCTCGAAGGTTCAGAATGTAATCATGGTTCTGGTTGTGGCAGATCTGGGAGTTCTGCCAGTAAGTTGGGTACATATAGAACATTGTCCCTAAATTCCTATAAAATGTACTCAAGGAGTACTTTTTTTCTGTCTCTTTGTGCTGCAGGTAATACAGGTAAAAACCAAACACTGTAGAACTGCAGGAGCCCTCCCCCTCCCCCAACACACACATTTCCAGGATGTCTGGGTGATTGTAAGGGTAGTGAAGGATCTGTGTATCTCTTTTTTGCTAACATTTGTGTGGTGACTTTTGTAACATCCTATCAATCTCTATGTTAACTTTTCCATGGTCAGCATCAGCCTAACACTACCTGAGTACGATGTCCTGTGGGTTTTGATCTACTGAAGAAACAGGGCTCTGCCAAGGGAGCTTGGAAAGGCCACCTAATACAGAGATTTATAACACAGACTTAACCTGGATTCAAATTCTAGTTCCCACTTACTTTGGGTGAGTCACTAATCCTCTCCATACATCAATTTCCTCATTGTCAAAGTTGATTGATAGCGGTGCTTTCCTCATAGGTTATTGTGAGAGATAACCATGAATGATTATCTCTTAATAATGTCTGAAATACAGGCAGTGATTGTAAGTTAGTTAAATCAACAAATGAGAGTGTTACCCAATGAAGTGTCAAGCATCACCCAGTTTAATACCAAATTTACTACCTGTCAGATATTTAACATGTATTAGCTAGTACTCTCAATGACCCTATGAGTTTAGTACTATCATTCCTATTTTACAGATGCAGAGACTGAGACACAGAAGGGTTAAGCAACTCCTTGAAGTTCTTAAGGGCAAGATATAAATAAATAAATAAGAAAGTAAATAAGTAAATAGACACAGCGTAATTGTGGCTATCTAATTTTAGCTGTTTTCAGAAAATCTATACAGATCAACAAGGAGCAAATAAATCACTCCACACATAACCCTCAGCCTAATGAGGAAATAGAGAATGCTACAAATTTCTATCTGTTAGGAGAGAAATAAACATCCCAATCCAGCAGATGCAGTGTTGGAGTCCATGTCGTGCGTGCATGCTGTCACTCAGTCACATCTAGCTCTTTGTGACCCCATGGACTGTAGCCCACCAGGATCCTCTGTCGATGGGATTTTTCAAGCAAGAATACTGGACTAGGTTGCCATCTCCTTCTCCAGGGAATCTTCCTGACCCAGAGATTGAACCTGCGTCTCTTGTGTCACAGGCAGATTCTTTACCTGCTGAGCCATCAAGGAAGCAGAGACATACAAAGACCACAGAGACTGCATGCCTGGAAATGAGGTAAGGGCACTGGGCTTAGCACAAGACACAGATAAAATAACCCTCAGAAAATGGAAGTCTGAATGCAAATGGAGGAATACTGAGAACAGGCTGACATCTACAATAGATCCCTGGATTCTGAGAAATCAAGAAGAGAAGTGCAAGTACAAGAAACCCTAAATAGGCAAACACAGGAAGACACTGTTTCTCAGAGCGCCACCAGTGACACAGAAAGGGCAGCACTTCTTGTAGACTTAGAGGCTGTGGGAGAGAATGGAGCTAGAGAGGAAGTCAGTGGGTCCTCAGAGTCCAAACACCTGATTATACAGGTGACTCATTTCCTCTGGAACCGATCAAGCTCAGTCTCATTTATACCATTTCCATTTGACAATGAACCACTTCTATGCACTGCCCCCTATTTTGAGACTTCATAGATCAGATAATCCCCAAGTTGTGATGGAAACTTCCAGTTGCAGAGTGGTTTGATGCCCCCTTGTTAGACATGGGTCTTTACCAGGGTTTGCTAGCAATGAAAAAGCTGCTTCAAAAATGGAAACCATCTGGCAACAGAAGAGAAAGTCTGATCTCAATATAGGTGTGTATTCTTTGATTCACCTACTGGAATTGCAAAGAGACCAGTCAACATCTTAATCTATCACAGACACTTTGTATAATGCATGTGCTAGGGGCTAAGACCCAAGGGGCAGGCAACTTGCAAAATATCCTGGACCTGTTGCAGAAATATTCCTTAATCTGGATTCCACTCAAAACTAGCAGCCCTGGACTCCCCTGGTGGTCCAGTGGATGAGAATCCGCCTGCCAGTGCAGGGGACATGGGTTCAATCCCCTGTCTGGGAGGATTCCACATGCTGTGGAGCAATTAAGCCCATGTTCTGGACCCCAAGAGCCACAACTACTGAGCCGGCATGCTGCAAGTACTGAAGCCCATGTGCCTATAACCAGTGCTCTGCAACAAGAGAAGTCACTGCAATAAGAAGCCTATGCACAGCAACAAAGAGTAGCCCCCAGTCGCTGCAACTAGAGAAAAACCACGTGTGGCTCTGAAGACCCAGTGCAACCAAAACTAAAAATTAATGAATTAATTATTAAAAAAACACTATCAACTTTATGTTCCCCCAGAAAGTCAATAAGAGCAGAGTGCCCTTAAAGTGGCCTTTATTGTCTCCAAAATCCAAAGAGCTCCACCAAGGGTAGGACTCGGTGCTTTCATTGTTCCGTCCCTAGTTAGGGAACTAAGACCCTGCAAGCTGTGTGTCACAGCTAAAAAACAAAACAAAACAGCAGCAACAAAAAGCAAAGAGCCCCACCACACATTGTGTCTTTCTTCACGGTGGGCAACAGAAGCTTCAGCAGCTTGTCTGCTGCCTCAGAGGGACTTTCCTAGGCGCCTGGACAATTGGATCTCTGGAAATGTTACCAGCAGAGCAAGTCCTGGACTATTATCAGGTGTCAGACTACTGTCAGTCCGGACTATCGCCCCACCCTCTGGCGTGCAAGTGCTAAAGCACCTAGGATGCCTGCTATTTCCATTCTCTATGGCTAGTGAGCAGAGTGTCATAGCTGTGATGAATCCGGTATGATGGTCCATGGAACACCAAGGGATCAAAGTCTCTTCAGACTATGAAGTCAAAACCCCAAAGAGATGAATTAGTCCTGAAGTAAGACGCTGAGGGTCTATTGCTAGGTCTATACATGGGAGAAAGCTACTTCCGATTATCTTGGTTGATAGGAATGAGAGGTAAAACTTTGCTAGAGGAAGATCTGCAACTTGAGAGGAGAACAAATCATGCAATAAATAAATATATAGAGAGACAGACAGACAAATAGATAAATGAATGAATGAATAAGGCGTAGCAACCACGAGCCCATATGTTTGTCACAAACAGACCAGTCCTGATCTGTGATTTTCTGTAAGCAGGGACTTGACCTTTTGGAGATCCAGATCGTGGCAAAATCTGCATTTGTTTCCTCCTCTGTCTCCATAGATTTCAAGGTCTTCCAAGGGACCCCCTCACTCCTCCCTTTTATGTAATAAAGAGGCACATGTTTATTCCAAAAAAAAACAGAACATGAAGTGGTATCCGGGAAAGCACTCCTCCTAGCCATAGCATTCTAGGTGTAGACTCTAAGTTCTCTAGAGCAGGGTGGACTGTCCAGAGAGGGTCAGGGTACCAGTTATCACAAGGGAGAAAGGCAGCTGCTTCCAGTAAAATTCATGGTCCACGGTGTTCATGCCAGTGGCAAGGAATAGGTCAGCCTGGTACCTATGATATACCCATGAAGTAGGACACAATGGACTTAGACATGGGAGGTCTCTCATTACGTGGCCCCTGGCGAGTAATTTTGCCTCTCCTAATAGTCTGTCCCAGCGTGTTTGAGGGGATAGCCAAGCATTGGGAAAATGCTTGTAGAGTGAGGTTATCTGAGGAAGTACCACATAAGAGCTCCTGTAGAGCACGCTCTTAGCACCCAACTACCTCCAATGATGTCTGAGTTGCTAGTGGATCATGATCCCTTTCCTAAGGCCCCCTTGTCCAAAGATAGCTCTTAGCAGAAGTGGAGGAGACCCTCCAGTACCAGAAGCCTTGTGATGCTCCCGAGATGGGTCAGAGGCTCTGGGCCGATGGAGGCATGTCGTGTCTCCTTCACTGATGCTCAGCAGGAACTACTGGCCTGGAGCATAACACCACATCCCTGCCTCCAGCAAGGCCTGCCTTCCTGAGTTCTTTACAATTGACCCCATGTCCCATCTGGCCACACTCGCCCTGATCTCTGGACTTAGTCCCAGGACCACATCAGAGGAGTGGTGACTGCACAGAGGAGTAGGGACTCTGGACCCCAGGGATGAATTTCTACTGACTCACCATGAAATCAGGGGCAAGAGTCACAGCCATCCTGTGCCAATTAATCCTAGTCACATCACCCTGAACCAACTGTTCCTCCCTCCAGATTAAAAAAAGAAGAAAAATGAGGCCATAAGGAAAGGTTGGGACCACGCAGTTAAAGGAAGGGCCTGGCGTCTCAGGGGTCGCAGGCTGGGCCCCATTACACGAGCAGCCTGTCGGTGGTGCTGGAGTGGGCTTGGCACAGGACTCACTCCCTGTGGACCGTCTCACTGGGATGCGGAGAAGGGAGCACAGAGGAAACCTCCTCCTCCAACCAGACCACGACTTCTCCCTCTCCTTTGACCTTGGACACGTCATCTCACTTCCTTGGGGTTCATTTTCTTCATTGCAAAGAGACAGTGACCTGAACCTCTCAAGGACGATGAGCAGGATGGGATGGGGGTGGACCAAGTTTAAGAAGAGTCCTTCTTGGGGGCCTCCCCCTCTGTGCCCCAGGGTCTAGTCTCCGGGCATCTCATGTTGAACTTGGCCCTTTGTGGCTCCAGGCGAGGCATGTTCTCTTGAGGACCAGGAGGTGCTGCACAGGAGCGGGTGCTCCCCAGGGAGTCCTGGTTCAGTGAGCAGAGGAACAGCGGGCCTGGGCTCACAGGGGCCTGGCAGGGAGGCAGGAGGGAGACGGGGACGGGGAGCAGAGAAGCTTGACAAGGGGAGAGAGATCAGAGAACCCGGACCCAGAAAGGTGGGGGCCCTCTGGGGTCTGCGGCCGGGCTCTCCATGATCACAGGCACTGGGAGTGAACTAGGCAGGTCCTTCCACATTTGTTCTGGTTTATTTGGCAGGAACAGGTTGCTCAGATACTGGCTGGACAGGGTGGCGTTTCTGTTGACATCCTTGTGTCCAGGGTCAGGTCTTTGTCTTCAGCCGCAGGCACAGTGTCTGCAGAGATGGTTTGGGGGGCAGGCTGCACGGCCCCCTGCTCTCTGACTCACAGGACGTTCATGCAAACGTTCCCGCAGAAGGTTGAGCAGCATATGTTATTTGCCTGACATTCTCGGTGATCTGTGCAGGGGACTGTGCACAGATATATTTTGGGTCTTTTCTCACACTGCTTGATTTCTGGGGGTTGCTGCTTTTCTGAAACAGAGCAGAGGAAACGTCAGTGGAACCAGGCCCCTGAGAATACCTCTCTAAAACTTAAAACCTCCTCCAAGACCACAGACACAGGCCCACTCATGACTCTTGGACTTTTCAGGGAACTCACCTCCACCCTTCACCAGACCCTGGTGATGGGTAGTATCTCAAATCCCACTCCTCCTACTCTTTCCCAACAGACCTCGATGCCCGGACTTCCTGGACTCTCTCCATAATCCTGCAACATGACTCCGTCTCCCATATTAGACATGGCCTTGGCCAAATCACCTCCGCAGAACCTACACCCGAACCTTGAGAACTCCACAAAGGTGAGGACATCCTGCTAACGCTCCTCCACTCTCCAGAATCTGCAGGGACCAGAGAGGAAGATGAACTTGCCCCTTCATCCTCTCTCTCCTCTCGTGCTGCCACTGTCTGCACGATCCCTGCCGCTGCCCAGCAAAAGCAATGTTTCCCTCCCACTCTCACCAGCCTGCTCCCTCCGAGGCAACTTTAACTAGACCTGTACATCCCGAACGCCACTCTCCCACGTACTTTCACTCTACACCTACTCCCCTGAATGGCTCGGGATGCTTACCTGTCACATGTGTGCATAAACCAAAGAACAGTTGTTTGCCTTCCCACCTGATTCTCGCTCAGGGGTATCTTTCCCTGTTGTAGGTACCACGTGTCTCTGGATTTGGGGGATGGGGGATGAAAAGATGCGGTTTCCCCCTCCACCCCCACCACTCTTCCCAGAGCC
The DNA here is from genome assembly GCF_054371585.1 of Giraffa tippelskirchi. Taxonomy (NCBI): domain Eukaryota; kingdom Metazoa; phylum Chordata; class Mammalia; order Artiodactyla; family Giraffidae; genus Giraffa; species Giraffa tippelskirchi. The sequence goes on along the minus strand of NC_137287.1, from coordinate 115,610,419 downwards.
AGATAAAGAGGCCGGAGGACCGTGGTTTGGGAAGAACCAGAGTCTTCACGGTGCTGTGGTCCGAATAGGATGTGCCGGAAAGTTCTAACTCCCAGGTTCTCCTTAGACTGGACACGTCCCCCCTCCCCCGCCCCCTCCCGGCCCCCCTCCTCCACCACCTACGGTTCATCTTCTGGCTGTGCTGCCCTCCCTGGGCCTGCAGCAGCAGAACACAGAGAAGCAGGATGGACAGCAGGGCCTGGGTTCTCATGCCTCTGACCAGAGAGGTGAGCGCTCAGTCTGGCCCGGACTGCCCTGGAGAGCTGAGTGGGGAGAGGGAAGGGAAGGAAGGAGCGGTGATCCTGGGCTCCTCGCTGCCTCTCCTGGCCAAGCCGGGGCAGAGCAAGGAGTCCTTGTTTCCTCCCCTGGCCCTGCCCCTCACCACAGCCCACTCCTGTGACACTGAGGCTCCTACAGGGACGGTCCTCCTCTCACAGCTAATCTCCTTTTGGGAACAGAAGCTTTTTTTTTTTCTGGAAGATGTAATCTATTTCTATTTTCTAATTACAAAATAATTTATAAGAAAAAAGACAGAGTGTTAAAAAATGATCATCTCACTGCCTAGAATTAACATGACCCCTGTTATACTGTCTTTCTAGTTTCTCTGCATATTTATTATGTATAATTCTTTGTCTTCTCACATTTTGAATCACCCAGCTTTTGTTACCCATCATCTCCACTCTCAATGAATCATGTAAATATTTCACAAAATGTGGTTTCTCATAATTGCACAGCCCTCACTTAACATAAATGCCTATTGTCAAGCATCTGTATTACATTAATTACTGATTATCTGGACAATATCCTGTTGAACGTTTCTATTCAGAAGTCCTTTTTTTTTTTTCTTTTAAAGTAAGGCAGCTGGAATTTGTGAGTGAGAAAGTGAGTAGGTACACAGTGTTCTTCCTGGCTAAGCAGGAGACATTTCTCATATCAAAGGAAATCCAGGACATCTGGATGGGTGAATATCAAAGAGGCTGCGATGTGACCAGTATGTTCCTGAGTGGGAATGAAAGAAGGGCTGCAACCAAAATCACCTTTAAGTTCCTGGCCTTTGAACTGACTTTTTCTCCTCTTCTGCCCCCTGTTTCAGACCACAACCCCCTGGCCCCCGCCGCAACCCCACCAACTCTCCCAGTAGGAAGAAGTCAGATAAAAAAACTCAGCCTGTTACTGCAGACATTCCACTCAGATACCTTCAGAGGTAGGTGGAGGGAAGGGTTTTGAGGCGTGAGCTTTTATTTGTGGTTTGCTCAGGTAAGTTTCCTGCCCAGTGATGTCAACACTCTTCCTTTTAAATGGGGATCATTGCCTGGGGTACAAAGAAGAAAGTTGATAGAGAGGGCATGGGGACTGTCTGAAGTGCCCTAGGTAAAAGGAGCAGAGAATAAACAAGATGACAATATCCCTGACTAAAAAGCCCCTTTTCTCTCCTTTAACATCTAGAAAGCCCAGGACCCTGAATTTAGGGGAAGGGGCAGGAGTTTTGTGTCTTTGTGATGCCTAGAGACCATTTCATTGCCATACACCCTATGTCATCATGGCCAAAAGATTCACCCAGACCTCTGTATGTGAGTAGTACCCAGCCTGGGCGGGATGATACTTTTCCTCCCTGGGATCATTTAGTACACCTGAGGTGTGCAAAGAAGGGGACTGGGCATCCCCAGGATCCTGAACAAGCCCTTTAGGGACAAGTGAGAAGCTCAGGGAACAGGAAAAAGAATGAGGCTTTTTAAATGAACAGATCTCAAAGCTCTGGCAAACTTGGCATCTAGAATGCTATTTTTGAATACAAATAAACAGCTTCATAGAACCCATTGCTTTGGATATATTGTGTATCTGTCTTCCTCCTTCTGTGTGCAAAAGGCAGGGGTGTCAAGAATTCAGAGGCCTGTCCCAATCCATGCCCACCTCCACCCAGTTCCCTTATGCCTCACCCCTGCCTGTAAGTGGTTAACAGAGCATCCTCATTACATGTCTGTCTTTCTATGTGCTGCTGCCTTCGGAGGATCAGAACACTGAGGCTGGCCCAAGGACTGGGAGTCTTACACTCTTAGCTGGCTTTCCAGTGCAAAAAAAATCTGAGTGATTTACAGGATTTCTGGAAGCCCACTGTGCTTAAAGAGAGTTCTCCTTTGGCTTGGAGCTTCACCAGTTAAGTTGTACCCTTTGGTATAATATTGCCCAATGCATCAGTAGGTGAACTTCACAATTTGCCTTCCCCATGCCCTGCTGAAGCAGGCTGGCAAGAATGTGGGTTCTGAATGGACACGGTTGGAGAGCAGATATAAGCATCTGAGTGGAAGCCCCCAGCATCTGATCTTTTACCTTTTCAGTTTTTTGATTGTGCCGTGGGGCATGTGGGATCTTAGTTCCCCAACCAGGATCGAACCCATGCTCCCTGAAGTGTAAGTGTGGTGTCTTAACCCCTGGACCACCAGTGGAGTAGCTCTTTTACCTTTTAAGGGCTTTTTCTCTCCTCTTCTTTCATTAATCTCCTCCTCTTACTGCCTCTCCTCATCTCCTAAATCCAATTTGCCTCTAAGTCAATGATTCACATGTCTCAAATGTGCATTTTTGCAACTTCCACATTTCACATATTCTGAGTGGATAATGAGTTTTCAAAGATCCCTTTGAAAAATTCCACATCTTTTCAGTGATCTCTAGTACTATCCTTGCTTTTAAGCAAAGGCATTTTGTTTCATTCTGAGGGGTGTAGTTTCATAGAATTTCCTGTGATGATGGAGATATTCTATGTCTAACCTATCCATTAGACTAGCCACTAGGTTCGTGTGGGTACTGAAGCCTGAAATGCCTGGAAACTAAACTTAAGGTTAATTTTTAATTGAAGTATAGTTGATTGATAGCAGTGTTAGTTTCAGGTGCAATGCATAGTTTTTGTATTTTAAGGTTATATTCCATCAAAATACTGGGTATAATTCCCTGAGCTATACAGTAAAACTTTGCTGTTTATCTTGCACTTTAATTAATTTATATAGTCATAGGTGCCAGCAGCTACCATATTGGACAGTGTAGTCTCCTGCTGGATTGAAAACTTCTAAACAAAGACTTTCAGGGAAAGAAACAACCTCTACCTTGTTACTATGTAATTTGTGATATCAGAATTTTACCCTTTTCTTAGATTCTTTCATTTTTCTTCCTGTTTGGTTTTAAGAGAGCAAGACAGCAGATAAAGGATGAAGGAAGCGATGGGAGAGGGTAGGGACTTCTAATTAAGTCTCCTCCCCCAACTCCCAACTCCCTCCACCCCTCAGCTGCCAGTTGTCAGCAGGCTATTTCATCTTTTTTCTGCTTCTTTTGTTTTCTCCTGAACGCTTACTATCATCTATGTATTTCCTTATTCTCTTACTTAACTAGAATGGCAACTCTACAAATGTATGCATTTTTGACTGTTTTCTTCTTGACACGGGGAATGATCATAATATTTACCATTGTATTGTTGTCACGACTTGTGTGATGTGATCATATTATTTTTGTCTCCCTTGTTCTGTTAGATTTTATTCAGAATATATTTTATTCTGTTCAGGAAATAGCTAGTTATTTCCTTGCTTCTTCAGGAAAACTTTGGTAGCTGCCCACAAGTTCTGTGACTTTAGTCACAAAACATCTTCTCAACCTAATAATTAAAATGTGCAGGCGCACGAAATTAGCCACAACTTCCTAAATTGTTTAGAACTGTGGATCCTCCTTTTTCTCAGAGGCTTCAGCTATGGAAGAGGATGTGGCCAACATCTTTCTCTTGGGTTCTTTGTGATTCTGTTCCTTCACTCCCAACTGGCTTAAAAAGTTTCTGGCTCCTGGGTCGTGGAGGGAGGAAGGACCAATAAGAGAGACTGGGAAAGTTCTTACACAATAGATGTGATCACTGCTTGGCACTGGGCTTTTGGTCCTCTTTTATGGGTGATTTCAGAGTTCGTTGGAGACACAAAATGGCGTCAGGCCATTTACAAGTCAGATACTTCTCAAACTGTAGCCCTCTTTTCTGCTACTACAGGTCACTTTAGACAAATTCCTTACTTTTCAGAGTCTTCAGTCATGACTGGAACACAAGTCTACGGTATCCCCGTAAACTTTTGGGGACATACTGGAAACTCTGCGTAGCATCCACAGAGCTTATGCTCCCAACTTGGAATCAGAAGACAGCATGTCTACTTCTCTGGGCAAAGCTTTCGACCAATGACATCTCCTACAACATCCTCTCTCATCACTCCTTCAACTTTGGATCATCTATGCAGATGAAATTTTTTGTTTTCTGTTTTTTAACAATTTCATTAATTTTTATTGGAGTATAGTTGCTTCACAATGTTGCGTGAAAGTCTTGCTTCTAAGTTTGGTCAGCAACTTTTGTCAAGTCCTGCTGAGTCATCTGTCTCATCCACTCTGTCTTAAGGTCTCAACTAAAACTTTCATTGTATCATCCTGTTACCTGTGTTCTTAACTAACAGACCAGATTATTTCAAGTATTCTTATTTTGCTAATTTCATAAAATAATGACCACAACATAAAAGCATACACATTATGCAGTTATCTCTGGGTGGTGGAATAATGCATAGCGCTTACCCATTTCCTCTTTTTTCTTTTTTTAATTTGCTGTGCTGGGTCTTCGTTGCTGTGCAGGATTTTCTCTTGTTTCAGTGAGTGGGGGCTACTCTCTAGTCGTAGTGCATGAGCTTCTCATTTCAGTGGCTTCTCTTGTTGCTGAGCACAGGCTCTGGAGTGTTTGGGCTTCAGTAATGGCAGCATAGGGGCTCAGTAGTTTCAGCTCCCGGGCTCCAGAGCACAGGTTCCGTAGTTGCGGCATACATGCTTAGTTGCTCCGTGGCACGTGGGGTCTTCGCAGACCAGAGATCAAACTCATGTCTCCCACATTGGCAGATGGATCGTTTACCCCGGAACCACCAGGGAAGCCCTCCTGTTTGTATTTTTTTTGTTTTGATAATACAACCTGAAGATAGATTGCTTTTTGATCAGAAAAAAAACAGTGCACTAAAAAAAAGGTAATTTCATAAAGGAAGGGGTACCTAATGTGAAGGGGGAAGAAGTTCAGGGGAGTCATTGGCTAGTTCGCTGTGTTGTTGGGTGCCAGCGGGTGGAAAGGAGAAGTAGGAGAAGAACAACGCAATACTCACAAGCACTTTCTCTTTCTTTCCTACCTTGTCCCCTCACTTCCTGTCTGTCTCTAGTAGCATCGGGAAAAGACCTGCCTTCTGCCAAACTTAACCCAAACACACGTAGAAACGACCATGAAGCCCTGGATTCTTCTACTCATGCTTCTCACCTATGAGCTTGTGATGTTTCTGCCTGTGCTGGGAGGCCTCAAGAGCAAACTTCTCTGTAGGTGGTGTGGCCAGGGAGGAGGGTGCTCTGCCCAGGCCTGGGGTGTCTGGTATAACTGATTCAGGGCCCACATTTCTAGGATTACCCTTTAAATGAACAGAGTCCTCCTTCAAGCAAGAGACGTCCAAGAAAGATTAGGTTGGATGTTCCCAAACTGGCATCTCCTCAAGCTTCCTTTCCCAGCTCAGAATGCCATAGTGGGTACGTGGAAAGGGAATGTAGCTTTTGCCCACATTCCATAACCTAGCAGGATACAACAGTGGCCAATGTCAGACCACCTTGGGTGGGGGAAAGACCAACACAGAGCTTCCCTCTGGGCCCACAGTTTTCCAATCTGAAAATTGGGTATGGAAATTGGAGCTAGAAACTATTGCAGACCTTGCAATCTAAAGTTATATGGGAACAGACTTGGTGAGGTGGTGTCATCTGTGTTGGGGCTGTCCAAGGCCCCATCTTTAGGCAACGTGGACAGAACCCGAAGCTCTGCAATGCTATAGGAACATGTGGTAAGAGGGAAGTCATGCCATATAAGGATGGTCTTCTGTAAAAAGCCACTGGCTAGGATTCACAGAGGAATTCTCTTCAAAGGCAGAAAAATACTTTGTGGCTTAGAGCTCAGGGATTTTTCAACTTGAGAAAGGGTTTCTTGTCCAAGTGGTGGGTGGATAGACACTGCCAACTTCTACCCTCTTGATTCCAGATGAACTAAGTGATACTGATCAGTGCTGGGTACAGCCTCCATCATTAAGCTATTGTGCAAAAAGATGCACTAAATTAAGGAAATGTTCCTTTCCAAATCATACATGCTGCTGGACCTACTGTGGAAACATCTGCATGGACAATGAGTGAGTTGCTTGGGGTGGGAAGGTTGGCCTGGGGATGCTTCCTTACTGCTCCCTGCCCTTGTTCAGAAGGTGTGACCTGGGACAGAAGACATCATCACCCAAACCCTGGTCAAAGAAACAAGCAGCATAAGGCAACATCCTCCTGCCTCCACACCTAGGCTGCCACTCACTGCAAAGTAAACCAAGATACCAGCATGTGGCCCTCCACATATTTTTTCACTGTCATTCAATTCCCCACAACATCACCCATCAATTTGTTCATCCTTCTCTTGTCCAAGGTTCCAATTATTGCCTCAATCTGGCCTCTCCACTGGCCCCTTTTCTTAGCCAGGCCCAAGGAGACCAGGTCTTTACTTGTCTGCTCAATTGGAAAATCTCTTGAGAGAGATTGATTAAAAGCAGGTAACTCCTGATCTTCTAGGAAGACTTCCTGTTCCCATTAACTGGGACTAAGGGTGCTGTTAAGTTTGGGAATGGATGCCCTCCAGAGTTCTGTGACTTTTAACCACTTAACTTTTCTCTTCCAGGGAACCTTTTAAATCCATGATAAAATCGTAGTTTCTAGCTGAACTCCTCCCAACTAGTGCGGGCTGGAGGCTATGCGGTCAAGAAGAGGGCTGCCCAGTTCTCTGTTGGAATACTCACTTGCTCCAGCTGAGGATCTCTGTTCTTCCTTGACCTTTCAATCTTGAGAAGTCTCACATCTTTGCCAAATAAACTGATCCACCAACTTGAGCATTCTGTGTTTGTTGGTACTTTACCCCTGTGACTTCATTTCTTTCATTATAACTCTCAACAGCCTCCAAAGGTGTTCCCATCCCATCATGGGCAGAGGCACTCAACTCTGCCTTTCAATTAGACTCATGTATTAGTCCGGCATGCTCATGGTTGTAGCAAAAATACAGAGTTTATAAAAATTTTGTGGGGCCATGTGCTCTAGATCTCACGTGCTGCAACTACTGAAGCCCGCAGGCCTTAGAGCATGTGCTCTGCAAAAACAGGAACCACGACAATGAGAAGCCCGCATAGTGCAGCTAGAGAGTAGCCCCCATTTGTAGCAACGAAGACCCAGCTCAGCCAGAAATAAACAAATAAATAAATAAGTTAAAAAACTTATGTGGTCAACACAGTAAGGTTTATCCTTATTCATAATATATCAGGGTGATCAATGAATGACCCATGTCAAGATTCAAGGACCCTGGCTCCTCCCATCTATAGCTCCATCATCTCCTAGGGCTGCTTCTGCATCCAGCCAGCAGATGGGAGAAGAAAGCTAGGACGGAGGCTCACGTGGAAGGCTTTTAAGGGCCAGGCCTAGAAGTGAAGTTTGTTATTTCTCTCCAATATTCTATTTGCCATAATGTGGTCCCACCTATTGGCAAAAAAGACTAAGAATTATAGTCTAGCTCAATTATCGTCTGCTGCTGCTCCTGCTAAGTTGCTTCAGTCGTGTCCGACTCTGTGCGACCCCAGAGATGGAAGCCCACCGGGTTCCCCTGTCCCTGGGATTCTCCAGGCAAGAGTACTGAAGTGGGTTGCCATTTCCTTCTCCACAATTATAGTCTAGCCCAATAAGAACAGGAAAGTGGATTTGGTGAACACACGACAGTCTCTCACCTGCCTATTTATGAAAAGCCGGACTCCTGAAGTAAGACCTAAGACCCTGGCCTCCGTACCACTCTGGCCCCGGGAACAAGCACCCTTGGTAACCCCCTGTTGTTGGGCTTCCCTGGTGGCTCAGATGGTAAAGGATCCACTTGCAATGCAAGAGACCTGGGTTCAATCCCTCGGTCAGGAAGATCCCCGGAGAAGGAAATGGCAACCAACTGTAGCAATCTTGCCTGGAGAATCCCACGGACAGGGAAGCCTGGCGGGCTGTAGTCCATAGGGTTGCAAAGAGTCGGACATGACTGAGGTGACTTAGCACACTGGTTAGTGCCTTGGAGCTCAGAACAGTGAAAAGGGACAATGGGCCAGGGGCTTGGGTAAGCATCCTTCAGGAGTGGGGCTCCGGGCTCCCCACTACGGAGCGCCCCTGGGGATTTCCCTTCACCATCATAGTAGTATTTTACTTTCTCCTGGATTAGAGATCCTGTTTCCTAGACCCCACTTCTCTTTCTTAACAACCTCATTTTGGTAATATATACACCCGACAGGGGCTTCCTCAGAGAGATTGTTTGAGAACCAGTTAAATAAAGTACATTAAAAAATTTGAGAGCTTTCATGCCTTCGTTCTACCCTTATCTTAATATATAGTTCGGCTCGGGTATCAGTTGGATTTTCAACTACAGGTAACAGTGACCAAGAAGAAAATGGTGGCTGAAATAAGAGATGTTAATTGTTTTTCAGGCACAAGATTCAGGATTTAGGTATCCAGAACAAGATCTTCTACCATAAAACTATAGAAGATCCAGCCTCCTTTTGATCCACTGTCCTTGATGTGATGCTTCCATTTTTTAAGGTCACCTCATGATCCACAAGGATTGAGCAAGATATCAGATATCCCCCTCAACCAGGTATAAAATTCAAGTAGATTAAAAAGTTAAGCCAGAATAAGAAAATTCAAAGCATAACAAAACTAGAGGAGCATGGAATAGGCTATGTCTTTAAATTTGAGGAGGAATAACTGCAAGGCCTTAATAGTAAAAATGGCATTATGGTTGACTTGTTTTTGAAATATTAATCATTATTTCAATCACTACTATATTTTAAGAATATATTTATATGGCTGCATCTGGTCTTAGTTTCAGCATTCAGCATCTTTAGTTTCAGCATGTGAAATGTAGTTCCCTGACTGTGGATTGAACATGGGTCACCCTGCATTGGAGTCTCAGCCACTGGACCATCAGGGAGATCCCTATTTCAGTCACTATTTCTGCAATTCCTTTTTTTTCCCATCAAACTCACCATGAAACTAGGGCCTGATTTTTGTCAGTAAAATACCTATAAACAGATGCAAGTGTTTTGGGGATTAATGAGCTAAGTTTTATTTAAAATTCCTTGTGGCTCAGCTGGTAAAGAATCCGCCTGCAATGCGGGAGACCTGGGTTCGATCCCTGGGTTGGGAAGATCCCCTGGAGAAGGGAAAGGCTACCCACTCCAGTATTCTGGCCTGGAGAATTCCATGGACTATATGGCAAAGAGCTGGACACGACTGAGCAACTTTCACTTCACTTCATTTCATAGTTGATTTACAATGTTGTAAATCACTGTAAAGCAAAGTGATTCAGTTATATACACACACATTTAAAAAATATTCATTTCCATTACAGTTGATCACAGGATTACAATTTTTAAGATTTGGGAGTTTACAGCTCTCTTTTATGAAAGATAAATAGCCCTAGTATCTATTTATATCTAGGTAATGGATAACCAACTGATAATAGCTCATTACTCTTCTTCATAATTTTCTGTGTTTTTCAAATTGCTAAGATAAAAACTAATAAAGTACAAAGAATCCATTTTTACAATGAGAGGAGTATATAAAGTATAAGAGAAGGCAAGTGCTTCATGAGACATCAATGCCCAGCCCAGGAGAGGTGGCTGAAGACGGAGAGGAGGTAGAACCAGACAGGGCGCTGAGAGACAGTCACGTGGTCTCCCACCTCCCCACTCTGAAAGCCTTCTTGAGCCCCTGCAGATACTGGCCCAAGTTCTGGGTCTCCTGCCAGGCTCACCTTCACATGTCCAGGGTCAGCATCATGAAGTTGTTGGGTCTCCAGCTGCTGACGCTCTCCTGCGTGGCAATCCTGCCAGTTTCAGGAAGCTGGAAAGAAAGAGTAGACTCTTCCCTTGAGCTTCCACCTTACAGTAGGTATTCGGGCTGGGCTTCAAGATGAAGAAGGGATAGGAAACAAAAGGACCTTTCTTGGTCCAACTGCAGAGAAGAACCAGGGTCTGTAATAGAAGCACTGGTTCTTTTTTGAAGTCAAGATACCAGAGGAAGGCTGAATGTTTTGTTCTCAATCTTGAGGGTCTTCTGATGCTACAAGTAATGTGATTTTTTTTTAAAGTGTGTACATAGAGTTTTTGTCCAGGAGGGCACTTCACAGTGAAAAGCTCCACGGGGCCTAGAGCTTAGCTTGAGCTTCCTGGAGTTTATGTTCTCAGGAGTTTCAAGGATGAGCAGCAAACTGGAAAAGGGCTGGTAATAATTTCTTGAAATATGCCCTTTGTTTACAGATCTGAGTATTTCAGAACACGGGGTATGGAGAGGAGAAATAAAACACACACTCATCTAGAAAAATGGTACTGATGATCCTAACTGCAAGGCAGGAATAGGGATGCAGACATAGAGAAGGAGAATGAGAAGGTGGGATGAATTGAAAGAAGAGCATTGACATAAATACAGTACCATGTGTAAAACAGTTACCTAGTGGGAAGCTGCTGTATAGCACAGGCAGTTCAAGGTGGTGCTCTGTGATGATCTAGAGGGGTGGAATCGGGGGGAAGTGACAGGGAGGCTCAAGAGGGAGGAGATGTATGTTCACATATAACTGATTCACACTGTTGTACAGCAGAAACGAACACAACATTGTAAAGCAATTATACTCCAATGAAAAAAATAAATAAAAAATAGAATGAGAGGAAAATAAGCCTAGATATTCCAAGATTAAAGGCCAATAAAAAATTCTGCTCCATAAAGAGAAATTTAGAACCACTGGTGTAAAAAAATTGAAATCAATAGAATTGAGGGGAGAAGAGTGGTGAATAAGTAGTGATAGCTGTTTCTAGTGAAGAACTAGGTGTGAAGGGCCATTTCCACCAGAGGAGGAACAGTGGAGTCTCTGCTCTGGGACCTGGTTCCCCTCACTCTGTAAAACGAGAGTGGGAGACTGGGAGATCTCTTGGGACTCTTTGTTCTGAAACTTGGGTTTCAGGACCCAGGTTATGTGAGTTTAAATTCCACAGGGGTGACTTTGGGGTGGCTGGGTTTGTTGGGGGCAGGGGTGGGAGCAGGATCTTGAGTCTGGGCACCAGGAAGCCCACCTAGACCCCGGGGCAGGGAGAGGAAGAAGAGAAATGAGTGGAGTAGGTCCCGGGGTCTTGGAGAACACCCTTCCTCTGGAAGTCAGTCCTCATGTATTTCTTCTAAGTTGAGCCAAAGCTGAGACTGAAGCCCTGCAACAAGAGTCCCACTAATGAGCAGTGTGCTGTCAAGTGCAAGCTTCACACAGAGTGTCAGCTCGGTCATCACTGCTGCGGTGCCTTCTGCGGAGGTATCTGCATGCTTCTAAAGCCTAACGGTAGGGTCTAAGAAGCACCCTTCCTTGCCTTGCCATTTGGTTCTCAAGGACTATGGACTCCTGGGACTTCCCTGGCAGTCCAGTAGTTAAGACTCTTCCCTTCCAACACAGGGGGCATGGGTTTGATCCATGATCGAGGAAATAAGATCCCACATGCCCCAAGGTACAGCCAAAAGATTTTTTAAAAAAGGAAAACCAGAAGACTATGGGTTCCAAATTGCAGGCAGACAGACAGCAGGAGACTCAACCTCCCCTTCCCCTCCCAGTTTCAATATGTAATCAAACATGGGCTCCCCTGCCTCTTCATTCATCTGAGTCCCCACTGTCTGCTTGTGGGCCTACCTGATTCATCCAGACTTCAGGAGGTCTGGCATTTATGTCTCCTTGTTCATGGTTGACTTAAAACATCCCCAGAGAAGCCTGTGTGGCCCTTCCCTACATCGCAGAACACATCCCTGCCCCTATGGTTTGCGAGGATCTGTTTTCTCTGGATTGTGTGATGAATGAGTACTTACCCGCCTCTCTCGTAGAGAGCAGCAATACAGACCACAAAATCAGCAGCATCCTGTCCACCGTTCTGCCCACAAAGCACCCGTGAAAGTCGGAGGATACCTGGGAGGCCTGGGAAGGATGTGCCGTGACCTCCAGTAGGATCATCTTCCTGACTCAGCTCTGGGTGGGGGTGAGGAGGGTGGGCCCAGGGCAATGTCCACCTGCCAACCCTCTTCCCTAAGCTATTATGTTATCAGCTTTAATTCCTTGACAAATAAGCTGTGACAGTAAAGGAGACATCTGTTTCTTCTTCCATAATGCCCGTATCGTTCGCTGACCATCCCCACCCCACTATATACAAGCCCTCAACTTCTGCCTCCCAGTTTTTTTTTTTCTGACCACATCTTGCAGTATGTGGGACCTCAGCTCCCCAACCACTGATGGAACTTGTATCTTCTGCAGTAGAAGCACAAAGGCCTAACCACTGGCCGGCCAGGGAAGGCCCTGCCTCCCAGTTTGATCCCCCTACCTCCTCCCCCTTCAGGGGCTTGATGTCCTAGCCAAGATTTCTGGATTCTACTCTTCTTTGTCCACAGACCAACCTCCCTGGGATGTTCTTATGGCTATAGAAAACACTGTTTCTCTGAGATCCCCATAACTTGGTCTAGCCTCTCTCCTATAGTCTCAGGCCTGTGATTTAACTAGTTCACGAGCTTCCCAGGTGGCACAGTTGGTAAAGAATCTGCCTGCCAAGGCAGGAGATGCAAGAGACTTGGGTTTGATCCCTGGGTCAGGAAGATCCCCTGGAGTAGGAAATGGCAACCCACTCCAGTATTATTGCCTGGAGAATTCCATGGACAGAGGGATTTGACGGGCTCCTGACAGTCCATGGAGTCAAAAAGAGTAGGCCACTACTGAGCACACATGCACACACATGAAATTACAATCTTACCTGAAGGGGATAGCACCGATGGTCTAGAATGAAAGCAAATAACCCTGGCCTCACCAAGTTCTCTTCCTGAACAATGCCTAATGTATTACCATTACTTATTCAATCATTCGGCATCTACAGGGATATTTTCAGGTGTAAATACTCCTAGAAATCGTAAGCAGCCTTTGGAGGGTGGTAGCCTACCATGTGCCCAAGATGGTGGCAAGGCCGCTCCACGTAAATGAGGGTGTCACAAACTCTATCTGTTAGCATTTTACCCAAGGAAGGAGGTATGATCCAAACAGGTAGAAACCAGAACGAGGCATGACAAGAAGGGGCCAATGGACAGACAGTCAGTGCATTCAAGTACAGAAGGCAGGGGAGTTGGTATGGGTTGATGTAATCAGGCTTTCTGCAAGAAGAGATGCTTGGTCTTATCTTGAAAGATAGAGAGGAATTGGAATGCCCCAAATGATAGTTATTTTCCCTCCTTGAGTAGATTAAATATAGACTTGGGGGGAGAGGAGAGGGAGCTTGAAAGACATGAAAACCTGCTACCCTATCCTCCCCCTGCCTCCAACAGCAACAGACGAGTTTGCTGAAAGGGTTGGATCGTGAATTTGGTATTAAATTCTATGACCCTAGCATTTCTAATTTGCCAACTTTTCCTTTTTGATCTGTGCTGTTATGCCCATAAAACCTGCAGAGAATAAGTTGTTGTTGTTGTTCAGTTGCTAAGTCGTGTCTGACTCTTTGCGACCCCACGGACTGCAGCAAGCCAGACCTCCCTGTCCCTCACCATCTTTCAGAGTTCACCCAAGTTCATGTGCATTAAAGCGATGATGCCATCCAACCACCTCATCCTGTTTGCCAAAATTAGTAAAGAAGAACAAACAGCCACTGACAGGTGACTGAACCTATCCAAATTCAGTCATCAACTTGATGATGAATGAATATCCGAACCCCACTCTCCAAACACCTCTGTACTTGAGTTTACTGAAGTATTTCTGTGCCAGGGGACAAAGATGTGCTTTAAGGAAGGGGTCTGGTGGGGAACAGAGTTAGAGAGGGGCACTGTGCAGAAAAAAGCATTAAGTGAGATGCACGATGGAGGACAGGTCCTTAATGTTTTCCTGGACAAGCAGGGGGTGATTGCCTTAGGACAAAACCAATGAACTAGTCACTGCTGAGTGATTAGAGAAAAGGAAAGTTGAGAAAAATCTTTGGAATCACTTGTCAGAGAGAACAATCTCCTTTACCCCCGGGAATGCTAGGAACACACTGAAATAGCCTTTGCACCTGGTTGTCTAGCTTCAAAGAGTGGAGTCAACCCACTCTGGAAGTGGGTGGTGATTGGTAGTCAAAGATGTGGACTGGGAGCCCCCCAGGGGATCTCATTTTGGCTTTACTGGGAGGATTGGTCTTAAGTAAACTGGCGTGCCATGGCCAGAAGCATGATTGATCAGCAGACAGTTTTAACCTCCTTCTCTCAGTAACTGATAAAATAGGACGCTATGTCTGCTCCCTTCCCCACAAAATCAGCAAAGAGATAGAATATTTGAGCAACATAAACAAAAAGTGACTAATCGACTTACATAAAAAAGAATTCAGGACTTCCCTGGTGGTCCAGTGGTTAAGAATCCTCCTGCCAGTGCAGGGGACATGAGTTCAATCCCTGGTCTAGGATTTCACGGTAATTAAGTCTGTGCGCCACGACTGCTGAAGCGTCTGCACCTAGAACCCGCGCTCTTCAACCAGAGAAGCCACCGCAGTGAGAAGGCTGCTCAACACAGCTAGAGAGTAGTCCCCACTGTCCGCAACTAGAGAAAGCCCAAGTGTAGCCACAAAGACCGAGTGCAGCTAAAAATGAGTAAGTAAACAATAAAGAATTCAGCATTTCTGTGGAATATGCTTTCCCCCCAGAGCATGTGCGTGTGGGCTCAGTCACTTCAGACATGTCCAACTCTTTGTGACCCCGTGGACTGTAGCCCACCAGGCTCCTCAGTCCCTGGAATTTTCCAGGCAAGAATACTGGAGTGAGTTGCCATGTCCTCCTCCTCCAGGGGATCTTCCCGACCCAGGGACAGGACCCGCGACAGCTGTGTCTCCTGCATTGCAGGCAAAGTTCTTTACCATGGAGTCACCAGGGAAGCCACATGGGAACATTAAAGGATGTCTCAATGAATGTCAATAAATTGAAATCAAACTGACTATGGTGGAAATTCAAAGTGACCACTGTGGAAATAAACTAGAAAATAAAATGAAATAGCTAGAAAATTATCCATATAATGAAAAATAAGGCAATTCTAAGGAACCACGGGTCAAAATGAAATCATGATAGGAAATAGAAAATACTTTGAACTGAAAAATGAAAATATGACATATCAAAACATATGGATACAGAATGATGTCAATAAAATGATGACCTAGGAGACCCCAGTCTCTGTCCCTCTACAAAGGACAATAATTAGACAGCTATCTGTGAACATAAACAGCTCTGGGGGCGCTTTGGAGTCCACTTACAAAATCTGAGCAAGAAAATTTGAGCAACACAATGGAACACCACCTGAGAGAACCACCCAAGAAGAGAAGAGATAAATTTGTTGTCTGTATTTGTGAGTTTGTTTCTGTTTTGTAAATAAGTTCATTTGTGCCATATTTTAGATTCCATATATAAATGATATCATACATATAAATATGAATAAAATTGAATCACTTTGCTGCACACCAGAAACTAACATAACATTGTAAATTGACTATTCGTTGTTTAGTCTCTAAGTCATGTCTGACTCTTTGCAACCCTGTGGACTGTAGCCCGCCAGGCTCCTCTGTCCATGGGATCTCCCAGGCAAGAATACTGGAGTGGGTTGCCATTTCCTTCTCCAGGGGAATCTTCCTGACCCAGGGATCAAACAGAGATCAAACCCAAGTCTCTTGTGTCTCCTGCCTTGGCAGGCAGATTTTTTACTGCTGAGCCATCAGGGGAGTCCAATACTTCAACAAAAAAAGAAAAAAAAAATTTTTTTTAAAGGAGAAGGGAGAATGGCTGCATTTTGCTTACATCATCCCATCCCTGAAGCAATAATTGCTCAGGCATTACTCAATAGCCCGTATTGACAGGAATTTTCCCAGGTAGAAAGAGTTCTCCTCCCTAGGAAAGAAAGGGCAACAGATGTCAGAACTTTGGTTATTGTCCCTGAGGCTCTGTATACCTTTTTCAATATATTTTTCTCTGTTGTTCAAATTGGATAATTTCTACTGCTCTGTCTTCAAGTTCACTGCTCTTTTCCCTGTCATCTGCATTTTGATATTAAGCCCATCTAATGAGTTTTTTATTTCGGTTATCATATTCTTCTCTTAAAAAGTTTCCATTTCAGTCTTCTTTATCTCATCTATTTCTTTGCTGAGGCTTTCTACTTTTCCATCAGTTTCAAGGATGTTCATAATTGCTTGCTGCAGAATTTCTATAGTAGCTGGTTTAAAGTCTTCATCAGTGACCTAAATGGGAAGCAAATCTAAAAAGGAGTGGATATATATGTATATAACTGATTCATTTTGCTGTATAGAAGAAACTAACTCAACTTTGTAAAATAACTATACTCCAGTGAAAAAATATTTTTAAAAAAGATGACAACAATAAAATCCCTCAACCATAATTACCTTGCCTCTCCCAACTTTATAGAAGAGGGAACAACTCTTACTTTAAGACCTTTGTCATTCAATACAAAGTAAGTTACAGAAATAGGAAAGATTAGGATGCCTATTACAAGCTGTTCATCCACTAAGAATGGATGTTTTTGGAACAGTAAAGGTGTGGTCAAGGTTTCAAAATTTTGGAAAATATTAAATGATTTGTTTCCAGAGAGAAGTTTTTAGATGCATAGAGTAATCTTTGATCTTTACTATGTGAACCAACAGAATGCAAGAGAACTTCCACTCATGTTTTTGCTGTTCTTCAAGAACATCAGTGAATTTGTGGAGAAAATATCACTGGTACATCCATGTATACATGTGCATACTAAATATTTTGTATTTTTATTACTTGTTATCTTATGAAAAAATACCAAAGAAATGTAAAAGAAAAAGTCCTTGTCAGATAATTCCAACATTTATTTCATTTTAGAATTGGAGTCTGTGGATAGTCTTTTCCCTTATGAGTTGTTGTTTTCCTTTTCCTTCATCCAGTTTCTAGTTCACTCACTCAGTCGTGTCCGACTCTTTGTGACCCCATGGACTGCAGCACGCCAGGCTTCCCTGTCCGTCACCAACTCCCGGAGCTTGCTCAAACTCATGTCCATTGAATCGGTGATGCCATCCAACCATCTCATCCTCTGTGGTCCCCTTTTCCTCCCACTGTCAATCGTTCCAAGCATCAGAGTCTTTTCCAATGAGTCAGATCTTTGCATCAGGTGGCCAAAGTATTGGAGCTTTCAGCTTCAGCATCAGTCCTTCCAATGAATGTTCAGGACTGATTTCCTTTAGGACTGACTCGTTTGATCTCCTTGAAGTTCAAGGGACTCTCAAGAGTCTTCTCCAACACCACAGTTCAAAAGTGTCAATTCTTTGGTGCTCAGCTTTCTTTATGGTCCAATTCTCACATCCATACATGACTACTGGGAAAACCATAGCTTTGACTAGATGGGCCTTTGTCGGCAAAGTAATGTCTCTGCTTTTTAATATGCTGTCTAAGTTGGTCATAGCTTTTCTTTCAAAGAGTAAATGTCTTTTCATTTCATGGCTGCAGTCACCATCTGCAGTGATTTTGGAGCCCAAGAAAATAAAGTCTGTCACTGTTTCCATTGTTTCCTCATCTATTTGCCATGAAGGGATGGGACCGGATGCCATGATCTTTGTTTTCTGAATGTTGAGTTTAAAGCCAGCTTTTTCACTCTCCTCTTGCACTTTCATCAAGAGGCTTTTCAGTTGCTCTTCATTTTCTGCCGTAAGGGTGGTTGCCAGGAGCCAGCTCACGAGATCCCACCCATGACAGAGTCATGATGAGAAGACCTGACGAGCAGAGCAACTCAGGCCTCAGGGAATCTCAGAAGGCTGCTTCAGCGCTCACCTTAAAGATGATATCTATCTTTCTGATGTTTGCTATAATAAACCTCTTCTTATTTTCTGTGACTTAGGCAGAAGGCCTTTCCTGATCTCTTCCCAAATTGATCAATTTAAAACCTTAATTGACAAGGCCCCCAAACGGTGGCACCCTATTAGATTATCTAGGATATAGAGTATTTTAATCTAAACTCCCCTTGCTAGCATTTTAGTCTGTTTAACAAGTGTGCTTGTGCCTTTGGAGCTAATGTGCATGACTGCTCCCTAACAATAAAACAGCATTGAGAGCCTCTGCACAGAAAGCCCCAATGGGCACAGAACCCTTCGTAGGAAAAAAAGGCTTATTAGGAAATATAAGAAATATTGCTTTATGAAACTGTTACTTAGTCTATATTTACTCACTATGTTTTTGCTCTTAACATATTTAGCCTATATAATGAAAGCATAATAGTTAGAGATTTATATAAATAGACGTTTAGCTTTAATACAAATAATAAGACAATTGTTAATTTAGTTGGTGATTTTTGCTAAGAATTGACCTTTGCGCTACATTGTTTCAGCTTGCTGTACCATGACTTTATGGGACCACATTCTTTTTCCTTAAGCTCGAGGCAAAAGATAGATTACAGAAAACAGGTTTTACTTTGAAACTTTCTGTTGATGAATTCTTTCTTTGTCATAATCTGTTGTGCCTGTATTCTTTTTTTTTTTTTTTGTATTCTTTAAAAAATGTAACTCTAATGCTCTGTGCCTGATACAAAAGTATTTTGGCTGATCAACCGTTATCAATAAAGAGTCACAAGATGTTAGCAGGCCTCCAGGCCAGAAGATGATGAGCTTAAGTTACTAGGGGATAACAGGATTTAAAGAGATAAGAAATAAACTGAGGAATGTAATATACAGCCCAGAGACAAGCTTGAGTTACAATGTTATCACAAGGACACTTAAGAGGGAACTCTGAAGGACAACAATGATTTATGGAGACAGTAAATATGTGTGAGGGGAAACTGAAGATGTCATACCTCTGACCTAATGCTTTTGTAAAAGTATAAAAGAAAACCTGATGCTTAAAATAAACATGCAGCCCAGTGCTTTGAGCGAGAGACGGCATCATTTTCTCCGCCGATGCCGTCCATCCTGAGGTAACCCCTGGACCAGCTGGAGCAGGACTCCGGCAGGTGGTGTCCTCTGCGTATCTGAGGTTATTGATATTTCCCCCGGCAATCTTAATTCCAGCTTGTGCTTCATCCAGCCCAGCATTTCGCATGATGTACTCTGCGTAGAAATTAAATAAGCAGGGTGACAATAAACAGCCTTGATGTACTCCTTCCCCAATTTGGAACCAGTCCTTGTTCCATGTCTGGTTTAACTGTTGTTTCTTGACCTGCATACAGATTTCTCAGGAGGCAGGTAAGGTGGTCTGGTATTCCCATCTCGTGAAGAATTTTTCACAGTTTGTTGTGATCTACGGAGTCAAAGGCTTTGGTGTAATCAATAAAAAGAAGTAGATGTTTTTCTGGAATTTTCTTGCTTTTTCTATGATCTAACAGATGTTGGCAATTTGATCTCTGGTTCCTCTGCCTTTTCTAAATCCAGCTTGAACATCTGGAAGTTCATGGTTCACGTGCTGTTGAAACCTGGCTTGGAGAATTTTAAGCATTACTTTGCTAGCGTGTGAAATGCTAAATAATTTTGGATTATATATTGGACATTTTGAATATTGTATTATGAGACTCTTGGGCCTTGTTTAAATCCACCGGAAAGGGCTGATATTTTGTTTTTAAAAGTCATTGAAATGGTTAGGTTCAGGTTTAAAAGTTCCATCTGTCTTCTGTGGGTGATGGTTCCAATGTCAGTACAATTTCTAAAGCTTTGCAGTTCCTTCAGTAACTTCCCTTCCCATGTACCACCTAGTGGCTAGTCTGGGACCTAGAGAGCGGTGTATTTGTTCATTTCTCAAGGTATGTTAAATAGGATTCCATACATGCTTGGAGGTGGGCCTAGGAGTAACCAATAACTTTATGGGCTCTCTTTCCTGAGTTCTTTTCCCTGTGATCTCCCTAGTACCGTCTGTTTCTTCAAAACACCTAAAAGCTGGGGCTTTGGTTACCCAGCTCCTCAAGGCACTTCCACAACTGCATCCATATTCAGGGCCAAGTGGCAGAAGAATAAAGAAAGAAATGGAGGACAGCAGGAGTCCACCCACTCTCTTAGAAGTACAGCTGTACCCCACAGGGAAGATTTCCCTTCCTTCTGGGTCTTGGCTCCTTCTAATTCCTGTACCAGCTGCAGTCATCACTAGCATAGAATTTCTTAGGGGCCAGGGTGAAAAAGAACAAAAAAGAGAAAGGAAAAAAACAAAAACAAAAAACCCTGGGGATTTCTGCA
Source organism: Giraffa tippelskirchi (assembly GCF_054371585.1). Taxonomy (NCBI): domain Eukaryota; kingdom Metazoa; phylum Chordata; class Mammalia; order Artiodactyla; family Giraffidae; genus Giraffa; species Giraffa tippelskirchi. The sequence goes on along the minus strand of NC_137287.1, from coordinate 115,590,062 downwards.
CCTCTTCTGAACATTGCATGTTCCCTTTCACATGCATCAAACCAAAATTAGAAGATTTCTTCTGAAGCTCTGTCTCTCTGCATCTTAGTTTGTTTATTTCGTGGTTAACCAGGAATATTTGATGCAGAAAAAAATGCCAGTAAACTCATGATTGGTAACGTGGTCCTCGTAGTCTTTCCCAGTTTCCCGGTTATTAGATACTTTACAGCTTTTATAGCTTTATTCAGTGGGAGACACAAGGAACCAGAACCAGTAAGTAGCTTTTTTTACCCCTAGAAATAGGCTCACCTTTCCTTCTACTAAGCTTTGAGTTTGTGTGAATCTATTTCAGAGCAGGGCTGAGTTTGGGGTGACTGGTTGATGGTTGTTGTGGTTGCCCTTGGGTGTACGTACCACGAACTTTAAATTCCATTCTCAAAACAGAAATAGTGTCTGTGTTTAGGGTGGGGCTGGGTTTAACAGGTTTTTCTTTTCTCCCAACAACTGCTCCGATTTCAGCTTTGTGCTGGCTCTGAGAATGACACTCTTGCAAGTTGCTTATTAGTCAGTGTTTTTAGCCAGGTGAGGCGGGAGGAAGTGTGGCTGGGGTCCATTCTCTGTTGTTCTGGTTAAACGTCAGTCTTAGGTAGATGTGCTGTCCGTGAGTCTCAGGGGCGTGGTCTTAGTGATCTTGCCCTTCCCCCGACCCCCAGGGACAAAGTTCCGAATCTTGCCAGTATTTCAGCCCCTCCTCCGGCTGCAAAGAGATTTCACTGGTACCCTTAGGGCAACAGTATTGCTTCATTCTCTCTAAATGAAAAGTCCCTCTGGAGGAAGGACAGGAGGAACGCTTTCAGGTGGAATTTCTTGCCCTTGCATAGTGGGGGCTGCCTCATTTCCCCTCCCCAGCGTCGCCCCACTAAGAGACTTTATCAGAACTCTAAAAATCTTTTCTACGAGGGCCCCGTGGGATTCCTGGAGAGAAAGAGGGTGTGGCCTCCCCCTGTATTTGCAGCCTCAGGGACTGCGCTGTCTTGCCAGTGCGCACTCAGCCTCCAGCCATTTGCCAGCCCTGGAGGCACACTCTTCCTCCTGGTAACTGCTGCATGTCTCCAGGTAATCCAGCTCACTGTGTGTCTCTCTCAACAGGTGCCCATCTTTCCCTAGATCCTGGACGGGTTGATAGCTCTGTGATCTTAGTGCTCTGGTGAGTTCGAGAAAAGCTGTCCAGCTTTTTTTCAAGGTAAGTTTGGGAGATTTATTCAGCTCTCTACATCTCAGCATAAAGCAAGAGTCCCTTTCCTTTTATTATTAAAATTATTTGTAATTGTGTTAAAATATACATATATAAAGTAGACATACACCTGTGTGCTAGTTGCTCAGTCATATCAGACTTTTTGCGGCCCATGGACTGGCCCACTAGGTTCCTCCTCTGTCCATGGAATTCTCCAGGCAAGAATACTGGAGTGGGTAGCCGGTTCCTTCTCCAGAGGATCTTCTGACCCAGGGATTGAACCCCAGTCTCCTGTATTGCAGGCAGATTCTTTACCATTTGGGCCACCAGGGAAGCCCCATATATACATATACACAAACATAACGTTTATCATCCTAACTAGTCTTAACTTCACAGTTCCTTCTCCAGGGGATCTTCCCGACCCAGGGATCGAACCTGGGTCTCCTGCATTACAGGCAGACTGTTTACCGTCTGAGCCACCAGGGAAGCCCAACTACACAGTTCAGTAGTTTTAAATACATTCATCTTGTTGTACAATCATCATCATCACCCATATCTATTAATTTTTTTGTTATTTATTTTCCATTATGGTTTATTACAAGATATTGAATATAGTTCCCAACCCATTCCTCCCCCTCAGCCTTCCCCCTTGGCAACTACAAGAACTCACTACTTTCTATGGCAGGAAATAGCTAATTCTTTTGGCTATATCAGCAACATCATGACCCAGTCATCCCTGAAGCAAGGAAGAAATGGCCCTTTCAGCAAGGAAGTATCTTCACTGAAATGCAATTGGTAGCCTGAGGACAGCTTCTATTACTCTTTTCATTTTGCAGAACTGAAATTCTGTATGTATTAATCAATGACTCCCCATTTCTCCCTCTTTCTGCTCCTGGAAACCATAATTCTACTTCTGTCTCTACAAATTTGACTGCTATTTGTGGTTCATGTAAGTGTAATCATAGAAAATTTGTTTTTTTGTGACTGGCTTATTTCACTTGCTATATTGTCCTCGAAGATCATCCATATTGTAGCATATGCCAAAATCTTCCTTCCTTTTGAAGGCTGAATAACCTTCCACTATATATATAAATATTCCACATTTTATTTATCCATTCAGTAGAGTGGGGAAAAAAGACCCCTACAAGAGTTCTACAAACCAGTTTCCTGGTGACAGTGTAGCAGGAATTAGTACACGTGATACAGAGCCTGAGAAATCTGAAGCAGTGGGTCTAATTCAAAATAGTTTGAGTTGTTTGGGTAATATGGACAATACATGGATTTTGAAAATGCTTCCTTAAATATAGCCTTCTAAGAAATTCTACAGATAAAATGCCATTAGAGGTAAGCTTCCATTAAATATAAGAGCTCACATACAAACACACATAGACATACACATTCACACACAGTTTAAGAAAACAAGAAAAGATGGGGGAAAAAAGTAAAGAGAAACAGCAGAGAACATGTAAGACAATGAGATTAGAGCATTTCTTCACACCACATACAAAAATAAACTCAAAATGGAATAAAGATCTAAATGCAAGATCTGAAACCATAAAACTAGAAGAGAACATTGACAGAACACTCTTCGGCATAACTCATAGCAATGTTTGTTTGTTTTTTTTTGATCTGTGTCCTACGGGCATTAGAAATAGAACCAAAAATAAACAAATGGGACCTAATTAAACTTAAAAGATTTTGCACAGCAAAGGAAACCAGCGACAAAACAAAAAGGCAACCTATGGACTGGGAGAAAATATTTGCAAATAATATGAGCGACAATAGGTTAATATCAAAAATAAATAAACAGCTCACACAACTCAATGTCAGATAAACAGACAACCCAATCAAATATTGGGTTCAAGGCTTGAATAGACATTTTTCCAGAGAAGAAATACAGATGGCCAACAGGCACACAGAAACATGCTTAGCATTGCTTATTATTAGAGAAGTGCAGATTAAAACAACTATGAGGTATCGCTTCACACCTGTCAGAAAGGCTATCATAAAGAAGTCTACAAATCACAAATGCTGGAGAGGATGTGGAGAAAAGGGAACACCTGTGTGCTGTTGGTGGGAATGTATATTGGTGTAGGCACTATGGAAAACGGTATGCTATGCTATGCTATGCTATGCTATGCTAAGTCGCTTCAGTAGTGTCCGACTTTGTGCGACCCCATAGACGGCAGCTCACCAGGCTCTGCCGTCCCTAGGATTCTCCAGGCAAGAATACTGGAGTGGGTTGCCATTTCTTTCTCCAGTGCATGAAAGGGAAAAGTGAAAGTGAAGTCGCTCAGTCGTGTCTGACTCTTAGCGACCCCATGGACTGTAGCCTACCAGGCTCCTCCGTCCATGGGATTTTCCAGGCAAGAGTACTGGAGTGGGGTGCCATTGCCTTCTCCAAAACGGTATGAAGGTTCCTCAAAAACTAAAATTAGCATACCATATGATCCAGCAATCTCACTCCTGGACATAGAGCTGGAAAAAATGAAAACACTAATTTGAAAAGATACATGCATTCCAATGTTCATAGCAGTATTATTTATAACTGCTAAGATGTGGAAGCAACCCATGTATCCATCAACAGATGAATGGATAAAGAGATGTGATATATATATAAATATTAGCCATAAAAAGAACGAAATTCTGCCATTTGCAGCAACGTGGATGGATCTAGAGAATACTATGTTCAGTGAAGTAAGTCAGACAGAGATAGACAAATACTGTATGATATCACTTATGTGGAATCTTTAAAAAGTCAAACTAGTAAGTATAACACACAAAAGTAAGTATAACACACAAAAGACTCACTTGGGGAATTCCCTGGTGGTTAGGATTCAGCAAGTTCACTGCTGTGGACAAGGGTTTGATCCCTGGTCAGGAACTAAGATCCCATAAGCCGTGTGGTTGGGCCACACGGTAACCAGTGGGCTACTGGTAACCAGTGAGGAGAGGAAAGTGGTGGGGGCAGGGGGGGCAGGCAAAATAGGGGTAGAGGATTAAGAGTTACAAACTAATAGGTATAAAATAAATAAAATAAATAAGCTACAAGGGTGTATTGTGCAGCACAGGGAATATAGCCCATATTTGATAATAACTATAAATGGAGCATAATCTATAAAAATTTGAATCACTATGTTGTACACTTGAAACTAATATAAAACATATATGTAAATCAACTATACTTCAATTAAAAAAACACATAAGTGCCTTGAAAGGTTGGAAGCAAGAAGATGGAAAAAAAGTCAAGGTGTGTCTATGCTCAGTTGCTCAGTCGTGTCCAGTTCTTTGCAATCCCATGGACTGCAGCCTGCCAGGCTCCTCTGTCCATGGAATTTTCCAGACAAAAATAGTTGAATGGGTTGCCATTTCCTCCTCCAGGGTATCTTCCTGACCCAGGGATTGAACCCGAGTTTCCTGTGGCTCCTGCATTGGCAGGCAGATTCTTTACCACTGAGCTACCAGAGAAGCCCCAAAGTCTAGATAATTGCAAACAAAAGAAATGGTATAGTTTGGTTAATATCAGGCAATCAAGGACTCTAACGTGAATACTTATTTTAGAGATTGAGAGTAGGTCACTATATAATGACAGAAGATACAATTCACAAGGAATGCATTGTTTCCCTGGTGGCTGAGTGGTAAAGAATCAGCCTGCCAATGCAGAAGATGAGGGTTCAGTCCCTGAGTCAGGAAGATCCCCTGGAGAAGGAAATGGCAACTGACTCCAGTTTTCTCGCCTGGAAAATGCCATGGACAAAGGAGCCTGGTGGGCTACAGTCCATGGGGTTGCAAAGAGTCGGACATGACTAAGCGACTAAAACAGCAACAGCAACAATAAGTAAATAGAATCAGGATATATTAAACAAACATTAGTGGAATCACAGGCATAAACAGAGAAGCCTCTGGCTGTATCGATAGCTCTCAACACATCTTTTTCAATTACTGATAGGTTAAAGAGACAAAAAATTAGAAAGATTTAAGATCCTTAACACAGTATGGAGATACATTGTGCGCTGCATTCCACCCTTAGAGACTGCCTTTCCTCAGTATCAGAGGGTAGATCGCTAAGGAGGAGTTATTTAGAAGGCTATGTCTTTGGAAGACGCATCTACTTACTCTACCTGAGCTTAGGGCGTGCTGTGTGTGTGCTCAGTCGCTTCAGTCGTGTCCGACTCTTTGCGATTCTATGGACTGTAGCCCTCCAGGCTTCTCTGACAATGGGGATTCTCCAGGCAAGAATACTGGAGTGGGTTGCCATGCCCTTCTCTAGGGGATCTTCCTGACCCAGGGATCAAACCCGCATCTCTTTCATCTCCTGCATTGGCAGGTGGGTTCTTTACCACTAGCGCTACCTGGGAAGCCGATCCACAGAGCTAACTGTCCTCCTCAAGGTCTCCTGCCCAGGGACCAAGGCTCAAGGCACGTTCCTGGTTGAGTAGCCATGCAGGAGACACACTACACCATTGGGATGAAGAAGATGTGAGCAAGGAGCTCTCAGCCATGGAAACAGGGCTGGGTTTGCTCCCAGTAGGGGAATTAGAGCGTAGTGGGACATAGTGGAGACAAGGTGGAAACTTTACCTGTGGTTCCAAAGGTTGTAACCTGGAAATTCACATGTTCCCCCAGCTCCTGGTCAGCTGTAGACCTTTCAGTTGCAAAATGCTCCTCCGTCTACTGCCAAGAGCAACCTCAGCCATGTGGGGAAGCTGGGCGAAGAGGTAGGTTCAATGATGAGGCTCTGGGAAAACTCCTGACCAGCCAGGCTCAGGAACCAAGGAGGATGCTGGGCTTGAAAGTGTCCTAAGGAAAGTTGGAAAATGGGGGAAATCTCCCCATCATGCTTCTCGGTGGCTTAGATTCTTAGGGTTCTAGAAATTTAAGTGAACTACTTTAATCTCTTAAAGTGTTTTGCAATCTTACCACTATGCCTCTATGAGAATGATTAAAATAAAAGCATTTACATTAACACTTATACACTACTATATATATGATAGATACCCAACAAAGAGATACTGTATAGCATAGGGAAGGATACTCAATATTGTGTCCTGACCCACATATCTATAGCTATATATCTGAATCACCGACTGTACACCTGAAACTGACATGGATTGTAAATCAACTATACTTCAATTAAAAAAGCAAAAAGTATTTACAATACTAAATTCTAGCAATCATGGGGAGCAGGCGGAACTCGCATCAGCTTCTTGTGGAAATGCAAAATAGTACGGCCACTTTGAAAAATATTTTGGTAGTTTCTTATATATGTGTGCGTGTCGCTCAGTCATGTCCGACTCTTTGTGACCCCATGGATGACAGCCCCCCAGGCTCTTCTGCCCATGGGATTTTTCAGGCAAAAATACTGGACTGGGTTGCCATTTCCTACTCCAGGGAACCTTCCAGACCCAGGGATTGAATCTGGCAGGTTCAATCAACTTCAGTACTGGCAGGCGGATTCTTTACCAACAAGCCATCGGGGAAGCCAAAAGATACCTTACATTCATGCAAAATCCTATATGCAAATGTTTGTAGGGAGTTTATTCATAATTGCCCCAAACTGGAAAAATCCAAATATCCTTTAGTGAATGAATAAAACAACCTGTGAGACGTCCATATAGTGGACATAGGAGTCAGCAATAAAATGGTACAAACAACACACAGAAACATGAATGAATCTCAAATGCATTATGCAAACATGTTGTAAATTTATTTTTGGCCATGCCACGAGGCTTGTAGGATTTTGGTTTGCGGACGAGGGATTAAACCCCATCCCTCAGCAGAGAGAGCATGGTGTACCAACCACTGGACTGCCAGGGAATTCTCTGTTGTAAATATTAATACTTTACAAAAACCCTGCTACATAACAAATGAATCAGTTGGGGCCAAAATACCATACTAACTTGATATACAACATCATTCATTTAGAAAATATGTGAAAAGCACTTGAACAGTTGGAAAATTTAAAACACTTCTCCTTGAACTTCTCTTTGCATTGCTCTTACCCCACAGACTTTTAATCTGATGAAATATAATCTTATGCTCAAAAGCATTTTATTCATGACTTTTTCATATTGCTATGCAACAAGAACATGAGTATAAATTAAAATTTAGCCTTTTCATTTACTGTGATCATAAGATTGTAGGAATAAAATCTTTTCTTTTGGATTGATTTTTCACTCCATTTGTTGTTTAAATAGCACAATAATAGTAATGAATATATAAATAAATACATTGAAATTATGGATAAATAAAAATTTACTAATAAACAAGTTCCATAGGTAATGCAACTCAATGATATGTAAGTACATGGGAACAAATGGAGTTTTGTTACAGGTATGTCACTAGGTTCTTTGAACTTCTAGTAAGTTGCCCCCCAATCACATAATACTGTACAATAAAAATTTATTTTAATTATCTAGTTAAATGTTTAAGAAAGTTTTATTAAGCCCTCTTTCAATTTTTATTTAGGCATACAATTGGAAACCTTACCCTTGAAAATAATTTGTTTCCTGGTAATTAGAATACTGATCACAAATCACAAGTGATTTTCTTAATTTCTGGAAAGTTTACCAAAAAGGTTTTAAGAGCATTTGCCAAATGATCAAAGATGTTATTGATTATAGCCATTACTCTTTTACTTAGACACCTTATGTAATCTTATACGTTCTGTAAATGTTGGAAAGCTTGAATACTATTAACCTGATGGACCTTTGATAGCATATTTTCATAAAATGCATTAATCTTATTGCAGTCTCTAAGTACATTTTAAAAAATCTTTGATGCTACAGATTTTTTTTTTTATAAATTTATTTATTTTAGTTGGGGGCTAATTACTTTACAATATTGTAATAGTTTTTGCCATACATTGACATGAATCAGCCATGGGTTTACATGTGTTCCCCTTCCTGGACCCCCCACCCACCTTAGATTTAATGCACTATATTTGTGGAAAAATGTTAACCAAATTGTCTAATTGGCAAAGTCAGTCCTCAGTCAACCAAATCAAATGACTTTCTTCCATAAGAAGATTGAATTAATTGTTCAATTGAAATGTTTTAATACACATCCCTGTGGCAACATCATTCTTCTGAATTCTATTACCCAAATAAGTCCCCTTCCAAGCGAAATGAATTCATTCTGTTTTAAAATTTCCAGATTTAACAAGTACAAATACATGATGACCAATTCAGTCTGGGGGGTTCTTTTGGCCGTGCTATACAGCTGAGGGCTGAAGAATTGATGCTTTTGAGCTGTGGTGTTGGAGAAGACTCTTGAGAGTTCCTTGGACAGCAAGGAGATCCAACCAGTCCTAAAGGAAATCAGTCCTGAATATTCATTGTAAGGACTGATGCTGAAGCTGAAACTCCAATACTTTGGCCACCTGATGTGAAGAACTGACTCATTTGAAAAGACCCTGATGCTGGGAAAGATTGAGGGCAGGAGGAGAAGGGGATGGCAGAGGATGAGATGGTTGAATGGCATCACCGACTCAATGGACATGAGTTTGGGTAAACTCCGGGAGTTGGTAATGGGCAGGGAAGCCTGGCATGCTGCAGTCCATGGGGTCGCAAAGAGTCGCACACGACTGAGCGACTGAACTGATTGACACAGCATGCGGGATCTTAGATCCCCACCCAGGGATGGAACCCATGCCCTCTGCAGTGGAGTGCAGAGTCCTAGCCGTTTGATTTCCAGGGAAGTCCCAACCAGTTCAGTTTGAATGTCAGACAAGCAATGAATAATTTTTGGTGTAACCTCAGTCCTTACATTGCATGGGATATGCTTATACTAAAAATGATAACTGGACATCCTATATTATATTTGGCAATCTTATTCATCTGTATCCCTCCCTTCACCATTTTTCAGGAGTTCTGCTTCCTACTGACTATAGGCTAATCCGATCAACTAACTTTCAAGAGTTAATAGGTGTTACCTCCCTGGTGACAGTGGTAAAGAATCCACTTGCCAAGGCAGGAGACTTGGGTTCGATCCCTGGGTTGGGAAGATTCTCTGGAGAAGGAAATGGCAACTCATTACAGTATTCTTGCCTGGAAAATTTCAAGGACATAAGAGCCTGGCAGGCTGCAGTCCATGGAGTCATGAAAGAGTCAGACATGACTTAGCAACTCAACAACAACAACACATTTTGACATAAAAACTTTCTCTCTTCCCACCCCTCTTCCTTTCTGTCTTCCTCCCTTTTTTCTTTCCTCCTTCTCTTGCTATTTTTGAAATTTACTCCAAGAGAGGCAATACAGTAAGACATTATCAGTTCTTCACATTATTTAAAAAATATAGATAAAGCCCAGGAAAAGACATAGAAAATGGAGACTTAAGTAAGTGGGGGAAGATGTCCACTTATCTGATTGTCTGGGCATATCATAAGCTCCTAGGCCTGGATAACACCAAAAGGAATAAGAGGGATCCCTTTGTTAACCTCGGGCTTCCTTTGTGGCTCAGCTGGTAAAGAATCTGCCTGCAGTGTAGGAGACCTGGGTTTGATCTCTGGGTTAAGAAGACCCCCTGGAGAAGGGAAAGGCTACCACTCTGGTATTCTGGCCTGGAGAACTCTGTATAGTCCATGGGGTCGCAAAAAGTCGGACATGACTGAGCGACTTTCCCTTCACTTTGTTAACCTCAGGTCAGCTGGCATCTTTTTAGCTCTGAGGGCACTAAAACCCAGTGGGATATGCCCAGGCCTCCCTGAAAACCTCATACCACCATCAGTTTCTTGTTCAGTGGAGCAAAGAAAAGATTCTCACTAGTGTCTGGGGTTGCCTCAGGACTGATTGTGGGCAGTTGTTCCAGACAGATCCCTGTGATCATTCAAGTGTGGCCTCTTACCTGGGAGCAAGACGATGGGCAAGTGTCTGGGGAGGTAATGTACAGCCCCCAGCAGAGCATGGGGCCCCTGGGAGGGTGTTGGGGCTGAGAGACCTGCCCTGCTTGCCATGTGACTGACCTCATGTGATGTGCCTCGGTTTTCTTCTCTGAACTAAGGGAATTGGTGGATCAGCTTCAAGGTTCATCTGCAGATGCTTGCATCTCTCTGGCTTGTGCCTAATCCCTGCCCTCTTCTCTTCCCCTTCCACAGGCATCTTCCTCTCCACAGCTCCACCTTCTCCTGGAGGAATGTCGCCCTCCTGCTGCTTCTCTCCCTCTCTTTGGAGCAGACATCAGCCTCGCTAAGCTACAGAGCCAGAAGTGGGTTCGGAAAAGCTGAAGCTGCTCTTCTTTAGAAGGCGGTCTTGGGGACTGAGGATTAGACACGAGGCAAGGGCTTGTGTCAGAGGAGGCCACTGTGATGGTGGCTTCAGAGAACTAGCCCTACTCATTTGTCCTGAGGCCTTTAAATCCTTCCCTCACCTGCCTCCCTCCAAATTATTCCCTGACTTTTCCTGGTACATGTCTTTTCCAAGTTTAATTTTTGAAAATTCGTCAATTTCTAGGCAGGACTCTGAGAGCAGAAGACCAATGAGGAGGCTGGTGCAGTAGTTGAGTGGGGAGATGGGAGAAGGTTGGACTTCCCTAGCAGCGTGAGTGGTGAAGAATCCACCTCCCAAAGCAGGAGGTGCAAGAGACACAGGTTCAATCCCTGGGTTGAGAAGATGCCCTGGAATAGGAAATGGCAGTCCACTCCAGTTTTCTTGCCTGGAAAATTCCATGGACAGAGGAACCTGGCAGGCTATAGTCCATGGGGTCCCAAAGCGTTGGACATGACTTGATGACTGAGTACATAAACCACACACGGGAGGAGGTCAGGTGCTGACCTGAGGAAGTGGAGCAAAAAGGAAGAAGAGATGGGATTTGGAGAGAGAATTAGGAAGTAGAATTGACCCAAGTCCATGACTGGTAGGTTGCTGGGGTGATGGCGAGTGAGGGAATTGAATCTCAGGATTCTAATAACAGATTAGGGGACTGTTGATGCCAAATATCAAATGGAAACAGAGAGAAGGTGCTGTTTGGACATGGGGAGATGCTAGTTCCATTTTGTTTTCTTATTGTTGTTGTAATTGAAGTATAGTTGATTTACAAAGTTGTGCCAATCTCTGCTGTACAGCAAAATGACTCATATATATACACACATATATACATTCTTTTTAATATTCTTTTCCATTATGGTTTATCCCAGGATACTGAATATAGTTCCCTGTGCTATATATTAGGATCTTTTTGTTTATCCACTCTAAATGTAATAGTTTGCATCTACTAATCCCAAACTCCCAGTCCATCTCCCTCTTTTCCCTCTCCTTGGCAACCATGGGTCTGTTCTCTATGCCTATGAGTCTGTTTCTGTTTTGTAGATAAGTTCATTTGTGCCATATTTTAGATTCCATGTGTAAGGGATTAGTTCCATTTTAAACATGTTGGAACAGAGGTGTTTATTAGATGCCCAAATGATGTTTTCCTCAGGCTGTTGGATATAAAGTGTCTTAGCTTGGAAGAGAGGCTAGGTCTGAGGGAAGCTATAGGAACCACAGTTGGGACTGTGGGAATGGATGTGACCTCCTGGGAAGTATGAGTCAAGAAATGACAGGAGAGGGTTGATACCATCTTCTCTTCTCGGCTTCAGGCCATCCTTGGAGAGTGCGTTAAGGATAGCATGAAGTGGGGACATCCCAGGTGGTCCAGTGGTTAAGACTCTGGACTTCTGATGCAGGGGGAACAGGTTCGATCCCTGTTAGAGGACCTGAGATCCCACATGCTTTGAGGCTTTGCCAAGAAAATAATAAATAAATAAATCTTTAAAAAAAGGGTAGTATGAAGGGCAAGAAATATATTTGGAAAGCACTAGAAGTCTCAGTGGCGAGTCCTCACCAAAGAAGTGGGGCTTCTGGAAAAAGCCATGGATTGGAAGTCCCAGATCTGCCCCCAATTCACTATATTATTCTATGTGACCTCTCTCTTTCTTATTTTAACCTATTAGATTAGGAAGTTGATATCAATGATAAATAAGTTTTTTCTAATTCTAAGCTTCTGTAATTCCAAGAGTAGTATCCAAAACAATCATGTCTCTCTGGTCAGATTCTACCAGAGAGATGCTCAGTTTTGAGACATGGAGCCACAATAAACATTGTATCAGCTATCTTGGTGCGTAACAGATTCCCTGTAGGTTGGAAGTCTGGCATGGTGTGTTGAGGTTCTCCACTCAGGTTCTCACCAGACTGAAATCAAGGTGTCCATCAAGGCTTCCATTCTTATATGGGACTCAAGGGTCTCCTCCCATCTCATTGGTTGTTAGCAGAATCATTCCTGGCAGATGTAGCACTGAGGTTTCCTTACTAGTTGTCAACTTTTAGCAGCCACCTTCATTCTTAGGCAATTAGCCTCTTCCATCTTCAAAGCTACAAATAGCAGGTCAAATTCCTCTTATACTTTGAATATCTCTGACCTCTTCTCTACCAATCAGGAAAAAGCCTTCTTTTTAAAAAGCTTAACAGATGGGCTGAACTCTAGTTGCTCCTTGCCTCTCTGGGAGGCTCTCTACAATCAGCCGGGGGTTCTGACCTTGGCTCCTTTCAAATCACTGCTTCTGCCCTGGGTCCCAGAGCAAGTGAGATTTTGTGTGTGCCCTTCAACAGTTGAATCTTTTTCACAGCCCTCTGCCTCTCCTGAAAGTAAGCCTCACTGGCCTTCTAAGTCAAGCATTCTGGGTCTTGTCTTCCTGGTCTAGGACTCCTGTGTTGGGGAGCTCAATGTGGGAGTCAGACCCCCTCACTTCCTGGTTATAATTTCTGCAAGTTGTAATCATTCTTCTGTTTGTGGGTTGCCCACCTGGGGTATAGGTCTTGAGTAGACATCTCTGCCCCTCCTACCCATCTTGTTGTGGTTCCTTCTTTGTATCTTTTGTTGTAGAAGATCTTTTCTGCTAGTCTTCTGGTCTTTCTTATGCAGAGTTGCTCCACGCAGAGTTGTAATTTTGGTGTGCCCGTGGGAGGAGGTGAGCTCAGAATCTTCCTACTCTGCTATCTTAATCCTTCTGAACAGCCTATAAAGTAGAGATTGTAATTCTCATTTCATAGATGGGAAATTTATAACTCAGACAAAGGAAGACATTTCTCCCAAGATTATTTAGCTGCTGTGTAGAGTCAAGCGTCTAAGCCAGAGTTGTCTTATTTATAGTGATCCTTCCACTCCACCATTTCCTCCTCCTTAGAGATAACTGCAGAGTCATATAGTGGAACTCAGATTGGTCTTGAATTCACAAGCAGTCAGGAAGCAAAATCAGGGCTCCTGACTCCTATGTCTGTGGTATTTCCACCACTCCTCACTAATTAACTTCCCTTATCAACTAAGATACAGGAGGCAGAGGAATTAGGCATTAAAATAATTAGTTTTAAGAGGAGAAAGGAGATCCTGAATTTAAGACTAGGATCTTGATCCCTATAAAACCCCCTGCCCTGGAATCTGAATGGGTAAAGAAAATGTGGTGTGTGTGTGTGTGTATATATATATATATATATATATATATATATAATATTACTATTACTCAGCCATAAAAAGAATGAAATAATGCCATTTGCAGCAACATGGATAGACCTAGAAATGATCATGCTATGTGAAGTAAGTCAGAGAAAGACATATGATTTCACTTACATGTAGAATCTAATTAAAAATAATGTAATGAACTTAGTCATGAAACAAAAGCAGACTCACAGATTTTGAAAACAAACTTATGGTTACTAAGATGCTTCCCCTTTGGTTCTACCTGGGCACAAATTCCTGATTCAGATCTACCTAAACGTGTGAAGAGTGGTGAGAGGCAGACCCTGAGTACAAGCAGAGTGACAGCTAAGAAGTGAAGGTAGAGTATAGGACTGAAAGAATCTCACTATCCGCTTTTTCCATGGGCCGATAAGAGCTGAAACTCTCAAAAGCTGTGAATTTGGACATTTCTTTCTTACAGAGAAGCCAAGAGAGTGCCCCCAAGAAAGAATCACCTGTAGTTCTAAAGCCCCAGACTTATGCAAAACAGATTTCGATTGCGATGAACACCTCAAGTGCTGCTCTTTTGCCTGTGGGAAGAAGTGCATGGACCCATATGAAGGTAGTGCCATCCAGGCTGAGAGCAAGGGTGTCTTCTGAGGTGTCCTACTTCCTGCCCTGTCCAGACCTGGTGGAATGATTCCCTTGAATGTTAGGATAGGGAGGCCAGGGTTGAAGCTTTTCGCCTTCTCTAATGAGACTCCCAACCCTCAAGCACAAACAATGAGTCTAGGCATGGTGGACATCAGCTGATACTCTTGATGTGTCAAGAAATTATTGTTGAACGTATGGCAAAACCACTACAATATTGTAAAGTAATCAGCCTCCAATTAAAATAAATAAATTAAAAACAAGAAAAAAGACACTATTGTTGGCACTGTGGCAAGTATCAGTCTCAGTCAGTTCAGAGGCTGGAGTTGTTTTCTGATTCTTTGTCCTTCAAGGAGGTTTTTTCTGACAATTCAAAGTATCTAATACTAGGGAACTGCGCAACTTGTATAGATTCACTCATTCATTCCTTCAACAAATAAGTAGTATCAACGCTCTTTGGTTAAAGACCACCAGGAACAGACCTGTAGTTGAACAAGTTGAGCTTATTACTTGTTGCAGTGAGGGAGAAAGTTCACCACAGACAATCTGAGGTGTCGCAAGAAGAAACTGTTAGGAAGTATCTACTACAGGATTAAGGATTTGATCGGGGAATTTGGGGGAAGATCAAAGGAAGTGGGAGTTCACCCTAGATTGGGTGCTGTCAGAAGGTGGGGGAAGTTGTGTAATTATCCTGGTAAATCTCTTCAGTAGAGCGGGAAGACTAGAGTGAGGATAAAACCGTAATTGGTAGAGAAGCATACATCCCTTGTAGGTGTCTGGTATTTTGTAGGTTTCACAGTGATCTGTTTATCACCTCAGAGTATCTTTGTTTGATGTGGATGTCCTGTGGGATTATGTCCAACAAGGGAGCAGTATGGCTTAGCTGTGAGCCTCAGATCACTTTCCAGACACAGAGGGACTGCTCTTTTTCTGTCTCAGTGCTTCATTCTTTCTGCGTGCCAGGTGCTTTGATAGGCAGTTTGGATATAGTCCTTGAACGAGTCTTTCCCTCTCAAAACTGAAAGCAGTGAAGAAGTGAGATCAGCTCTAAATCTTTCTTATATGCTCTTTGTGACCACCTTTGCAAGGTAGGAAGAATGCTGAGATGTTAAAGAGTGACCATGTAGCGCTAGGACCAGAACTTTTATTTATCATGGCTCTTTCTATAACTTGGATAATAACACCTTGAACTATCCAAAAGCTGAGGGCCTAACCCCTTCCTTTTTTGTTACCCTGATGTTCTTCCTTCTCTGTCTCCTGTCCTCAGAACCCTGCTTGTTACCCTTAGACCAAGGAGGCTGTAAGAATAAAGTCCAGCAGTGGTATTTTAACACCGAACAGCGTGTATGCAAACCCTTTTTTTATGGAGGCTGCCTTGGGAATGCCAACAACTTCTCCAAGAAGGAGGACTGCACGACGGCTTGCTCATCAGTTGGTAAGACTCATTCCCTTGGCGTCTGCGAGCCTAGTCTGACTAGAAGTAGTATACAGTCCCAGTTGCAGATTCAGGCTTTGAGGTGAAACTTCTTGGTTCAAATCTCTGCTGTGTCATTCACTGGCTGGGTAGTCTTAGTTTTGTGTCTTTCATGAGTTTTAGTTCTCCTGTCTATAAAATGGGAATAATAATAGTCTTTACCTGATGGAATTGTGCCAAAAAATGAGGTAGGGCACATCAACTGTTGGTAAACTTTGGCCAGTGGGTCCTGAGAGTCAGGTCTACACTTTGGAAACAGGTTATTTTCTCATCACATTGACCTGCTGAATATTACCTAAGGACTCACCCAAGAATGAAGCATAGACAGGCCAGCCCTGGAATCCCATGGAATAGGGATGGAGCAGGAGGAGGTGAAGAGTAGAGCAAGGAAAGGGCTTCCCTGGTGGCTCAGATGGTGAAGAATCTGCCTGCAGTGCAGGAGACCCAGATTCGATCCCTGGGTCAGGAAGATCTGCTGGAGGCGGGAATGGCAACCCACTCCAGTATTCTTGCCTGGAGAATTCCATGGACAGAGGAGCCTGGGGGGCTACAGTTCATGGGGTCAGAAAGAGGCGGACATGACTTTCACTTTCAGAGTGGGCTAAAGGTAAAGTCTGTGGAGTAATTTCTGTGCAATGACCAGTAATGTTGGGTGACAGCGTGATACAGAGCTTAGGAGTCAAAATACTGGCTAGAAGTCTGTCTTTTTCGCTGCAAATTTCTTCACCTCTTTGAGTTTCAGTTCCTCCCCTTGTAATACTGGAATAACAGTTTTGGAATACTGGAATAGTACCTCACTGAATTGTTGACAGGATTATGTATTGTCAAGGACACAAAGATTTGACAAGGCTGTGTGGGCTCACTAAGGAGGAGGAGAAGGAGAGCAGGAAGGAGAATGACAAGGATAAGGAAAAGAAAACATTTCCTGCTGTCAGGGAATTTACAATCAGATGCGGACAAACACAGACATGCACATGCATCCTTGATGTCTGCGTTTCTCATTCGACATCCTTTGTTAAGAAGTCATTTTAGATTTATCTGGAAAATAGACCCAGAATCTGATCAATTCTTACCACACCCACAGCTCCCACCCTAACCTGAGGTGCCATCTTCTCATCTGGATTAATTGCAATGACCTCCTAACAGATCTCCTGGCTTCTCTCCTTCCCTTCTTACAAGTCTGTTATGAACACAGTAGCCACAATGATTCTTTCAAAATTCAAGTCAGATCATGTCACTCCTCCTGCCAAGTAAAGCACATCCCCTAAAATAGCTTACATGGACTTGGGTGGATGTCACTTAACTAATCCTACTTTGTAGAGAAGTCATTCATTAAGTGGCAAGTCGGGGACTTTACCTTGGGGCTTCAAACACCAAGTTTAACTCTCTTTCTACTGCATCTCCTGATACAGCGGGGGATTTCATCACTCCACAGCCTACTAGAGGTGCCTGTGGACAGGGTAGCATGAACCACATCCCAGAAAGAGATACTAGTTTTGAAGAAAAGGAAAAGCTGTTTGAAGGGTGATGGGAGAGGATGGGGTTTGAAGGAACTCACATCAGCTCTCATTTCAGTCAAGAATGGACAGTGCCCACTCTTCCCTTTCAAGAACCGTGTGGAGTGTTCAGCTTCGTGTAAGAGTGACTACGATTGCCCCTTAAATGAAAAATGTTGCGAATCCATGTGTGGCTTTGATTGTGCCATGGCCTGGACAGGTAAAGACTGGGGATATACTTCCCAAAGTCTACTGGGCAAACCCTAAGAATGCCAAGCTGTCCCATGGAGTGGTAGATGCCCCGTAGTTTAACTCAGAGGTCTGTTGGGAAATTTTCCTCACTTAATGGCCAACCGGGGCTCTCACGTTGACCTCTTGACCTTGGGAGACCGTTGTGCTATCCTTCCAAGCCAATCTTGCATGGTTACCCTTTTCATATTTCTCAATGAAAATGTATTTATTTCAAGTTTTGTTCTTCAGTGTCCTACAAGGTGACAGCATCCACTCATTCATATAGAAAATTCATAACCATTCATAGGTATAATTCAGATAAACCTGCACAGAACTTCATGTAAAGCGTGCAAGGGAAAAGATGAGTAGCAAAGTGCTATTGGAGTAGAAGTGAACTCTTCCTCTGTAGATGCTATTCATTCCCTCATGTAGTACTAAGATACCGTGGTCTTGTCCCAGGGATTGTCAGTGTTTTGAGGAGCAACATTGTATGGTGGAAGGAGTCAAAGGCTTTTCAACTGACTTCAACTTTCCTGCTTGTTTTCTGTGTAACCTTAGGCAACTCAATTCCCCCTATATGGTCCTTAGCATCTACAGTTTATAAAACAAGGAAGTTCTTCGTGTTCTCTAATACTCCTACTTCTGGTACCCTGGGATTAGATAACCCAAATCTATTAATTTTGTAGAGTCAATTAGGAATCCTATCAGATTTTATAAATCAGAGATGGCAAAACTTTGTTTTCTGCCCATTAAAAAAATATTTCTTTTTAAATGAAGGATAATTGCTTTACAGTATTGTATTCATATCTGCCAAGCATTAACATGAATCAGCCATAGGTATGCATATGTTCCCTCCCTCTTGGCAAGAGTTTTTGATTCTCCTCAAATAATTGTTAAAATTATTTATCACATAGAAGTTGATACTCCACCTATTCCACCTTATTGTTGCTCTAGGAGGAGGGTAAGAGGCTTAATCAGAGGAAAACCTTATTTAAGGTTCCCAAGATTCCCCTAATTTGTCTCAAAGTATGGTCAAGTATTTCAAGGTCAAGTGTCTTGTTTTACCTCATAAAGTCAAAGCAGGTTTCTGCCCAAACAAGCCGCCACTATGTTCCACGATTGAGAGACCCAGGTGCCTGCAGGATAGCGATTGCCCATTGACAGCAAAGTGCTGTTCGCGCTGTGGACTAAAGTGCCTGGAACCCCTGAGATGAACAGTAAGTTTAAAATGTTATCATCAAAGTAATTAATGATGAGCAGTATAATAAAAGGGCTTCCCTTGTGGCTCATGTGGTAAAGAATCCGCCTGCAATGTGGGAGACCTGGGTTCTGTCCCTGGGTTGGGAAGATCCCCTGGAGAAAGGCAAGTCTACTCACTTCAATATTCTGGCCTGGAGAATTCCATGGACTGTATAGTCCATGGGGTTGCAAAGACTTGGACACGACTGAGTGACTTTCACTTTCGGTATAATAAAAAGCTATCAATTTTGTCTTGCATCCGACTAGTTTGCCAAATGGCCTTATTAAGTATAACAATATTTATTGGGGTTACTTTGATTTTATATACAATCATATAATCTGAAAATGATGATAAATTTGACTTTTTTTTTTCCAACGTCACGACTTACTTTTTTAAAATTTGGGGGCTTTTTATATTATATAGAACCTCTGAAATAATGTTGAGAATAAATTCAATAAGCTCTAGCCATGCCCAGTTCTTTATTTTAAAGTCAGTGTCTCTGGCTGTATAAAATGACATTTGTTGTTGGGTTTGGGATAAGTAGGTTTTATTGCCCTTGGGTCATTTTCTCTTTAATCCATTTATAGCTGCTGCTGAAAATTACTACTAAATTTTATCATATATTTTTTCAGCATCTAGTGATGTAATTATTTTTTTCTTCTAATTTGTTGGTATAAAAACTTATACAATTTTTTTCAATACCTTTAGACCATGAAATTTCTGCACCTGGTCTTATGCCTCTGGATATGTTCCAGTGTCTCCTACCTTATAGTCTATGGGAACTTAAATAGAATCTGTATCCTACTCTTGTGTGAAAACTGTATAAATCTTAATTACATCAAGTTGGTTCATAATGCTTTTCAGGTCTACTATCTTCATCTACTACTCTGTACATTCATTCTATTAATTTCTAAGAGTTTGATATTGAAACCACAACTAAAAATCTTAATTTATCTACTTAAAACAAACAATTGTAATATATAGTGGAATTATATGTAACTTTGTTCTGTATTTTCCAAGTCTCCTGTAAATGTGTTATATCTTCATAATTTAGAAAATAAAAAAGAAAGACAAAAAAAACTTACACAAGTTTTCATATGTTGAACCATCCTCATATTCCTAGAATGACCTTAATCATGTTGAAGGTATAATTGAATTAATACATTGTTGGTTCTTTTAGCAAATAGTTTATTTAGAATTCCCATATCTATAGTTGGAGAAGGCCATGGCACCCCACTCCAGTACTCTTGCCTGGAAACTCCCATGGGCGGAGGAGCCTCGTAGGCTGCAGTCCATGGGGTCGCGAAGAGTCGGACAGGACAGAGCGACTTCACTTTCACTTTTCACTTTCTTGCGCTGGAGAAGGAAATGGCAACCCACTCCAGTGTTCTTGCCTGGAGAATCCCAGGGATTGGGGAGCCTGGTGGGCTGCCATCTATGGGGTCGCACAGAGTCGGACACAACTGAAGCGACTTAGCAGCAGCAGCAGCAGCATATCTATAGTTAAAAGAAAAAACTAGGCCTATGATTTTTGCGTGCTTTGCTGTTTGAGTCATATTACCTCAGAAAACTAGCATGGAAGACTATTTGGGAAACTTGTCTATTTTCGGTTCCTTCTATAATAGTATATATATAATATATATATTTTAGGTTAGATGGGATTTTTTTCAGTTGAGGTATATAATTGATTTACTATGTTAGTTTCAGTGATTCAGTTATATATACATACTTATGTAAATATCATAATGGTATATTTTTACTTATTATTTGATACTTCATCCTAGAGTTTGTATAGGCTTTCTACCTCATCTGTAAATTTTGGTCTATTTTGCTAAAATTGATCAATTTTCTCCCTGTTTACAAATGTATGACTTTGTAGTAGTATACATTATTCTGTATACAGTCCCTTTCTTTTCTTTAACTTTAGTTAATATTTTCATTCATGTTTCCACCCAACTTACCTATCCACCAACCATTCAGTCCATTTATTCACCCATCCATCCACTCACTTTGCCCTCCGTTGACGTACATTTCAACTAATTTATCTTTGCACCCATTCTTTCACCCATATACCCATCCAACTTACCCTTATCACTCATCTCCTTTCTACTTGTTCAGCTGCCCAATTTATATCCAATCTTTCTTCCATCTACCTATTTATCTACCTACTTATCTTTCACACTCACACACTTCTCTCATATCCATCAATGTACTTCTCCATCGTTTCTACATTCATCTTTCTTCCTTACACCCACCAATCACTCATATGCTTTCCATTCAAACAGCTTTCGTCAATAGACCCATTCATTGCTTCACTAACCTATCCATCCTTTTATCCAATCCAGTTTACTTTGCCCAGCCATTCATCCACCCATCCATATCCATGCATTCATACACTTAAATATTCATGCTACCCTCACCCTTTCTTCTTCCTACAAATCCAACCACCTTCCCATTTATCACACCTTGGTCCATCTATCCATCCACATGTCCACTTACCAATCCTGAACCTACCTAGCTCATTCAACAGAATGTACTGAATATTTATTCTGGGCCTATTCATGTTCTAAATATGAGATTCTACAACAAGGACATACTGTATAGCACAGAGAACTCTGCTCAATACACTCTAATAACCTAAATGGGAAAAAAATTTGAAAAGGAATAGATACATGCATATGTACTATGGAATCACTTTGCTATACACCTGAAATTGATACAACATTGTTAATTAACTATACTCTGATATAAAATAAAATTTTTTTAAAAAAATATAAATCTCAGACCTCCCTGGAGGCACAGTGGATAAGAATCTGCCTACCAAGGCAGGGGACATGGTTTAATCCCTGGTGCAGGAAGATTCCACATGTTGTGGAGCAGCTAAGCTTGTGTACCACGACTACTGAACCTTCGAGCTGCAACTACTGAAGCCCATGTACCTAGACCCTGCGCTCCCCAACAAGGGAAACCACCACAGTGAGAAACCCGCAGACCACAATGAAGAGTAGCCCCCACTCACCACAACTACAGAAAAGCCCATGAGCAGCAATGAAGACCCAGTGCAGCCGAAAATAAAATAAATTAATAAATAAGATTAAAAAGTGTAAACACTAGGCTCTAGACAGACCTGTTCGGAGGAGCTCAGAGCTTCTTTGGGAAGCCAACATGGCACTCAGTGATTAAGTCAGAGGCACAGGGAACAAGATAGAAAGCCAGGAAGCATGTGACAAGTCTTGGTCTCATGAAGAGTCCCTCATTCTGAGCACAAGATTGGTCCTAAGACAGAAGTGTGGCTAAGGCAGAGGTAGGGCACACTGACCATTGGTGACATGCCACGGGGAAGGAGGGACAAAAATCTAGGTGGATCCTTACCCAGCCTTCTCCAAGAAGTTAGATGAAGGAATGGTCCCCAAAGAACATTGATCCGAGGCTCCCAAAACGTAAATTTCATCTCACCTGCTTCTAAAGTGAGACATTTGGATAAGGCTGAAAATTTAACAAGACAGAATGGGATAGAGTAACCAGAAATTCTGAGATTTCATTTATTTTTAAGAAAATTTAGAGAAAAATTCAGTCTTATTTGGGAACCCTGGGAACCACTTGGCACTTACAGACTGCTGATCTTTAGTTTCTCTGTGTGCTTGCTCAGCTGCTCAGTCATGTCCAACTCTTTGCAACCCCATGGACTGTAGTCCACCAAGCTCCTCTGTCCATGGGATTCTCCAGGCAAGAATACTGGAGTGGGTTGCCATTCACTTCTCCAGGGGATCTTCCCAACCCTGCATCTCTTGCACCTTCTGCATTGGCAGGGAGATTCTTTACCGTTGCATTACTTGGGAAGCCCTGGTCTTTAGCCTGTGTTGCCACTAAAATATTATTTTCCTCCTCTTTGGACTCACCATTCCTCTCTACCTTCAACTCTCTACTAAAATAGTATATTCGCACCAATGCAGAAGATTCTCTCATGACCTCTGGCAAGTGCTTAGGAACTCAACTCCCTCCTAACTTTATTTCTGACACTCACTTGCTAGGTGACATCGAGTCAGCCATATGGTCTTCACTTAGTTAGATCATATGATCTCTAGCTGTAATTTGAGGAAATGGGATTTAATGGGCCCCCAGAGTTTTTCCACTTAAGTATTTCAGCTTTCTATTCCCCCGGGCTGAGTCTGGGAGAACTCAAGTAGTAGAATAAGAAGGACGCTACTGCTTAAGACTTCTTGGCAGTTCATTAAAAATTCTGTTCCCTAATTTCTTTGTGGGATCTGGTGAGATCATGTAGTTGGCGGGAACGTATTCTGTAGTGCCTGACATTAAGCTTTTGATTGTCGGGGCATCCATTTTGATGACATCCCTCTTGAATAAACATATTGCCAGTTATTTGACACAGTGAAATAACTAGGCAAGGAACCAGGCTGCCCCCATCTGTGAAGTTTCTCTCTTAGAAAGCCCAAGTACTGAAATTGTGTTCAAGCCCCTGTATCCTTGTCTTTTGAAGTAAACTATTGACTCAAGAGTTAATAGTTGGGAAACGTGAAGATGCAGAAACAAAGAATAGCTGTTGACTGGGGAACTGGTAACATTATCGACTATAATTCTGTCACGTATCAGAACTCCCGAATTCCCAGTTCCCTGAAAGATACAGATGAAGGCCTGGCACAAGTTCCTAAGTTGTTTTTATAAGAAGCAGACTCCTTCCAGATGAAAACTGCTCACCACAAGAATATAGACCCTAGACTGGTTGAAATCAGGACATTGAAGATTCTTGAAACTTCGCCTGGATGCCAGTCAATCTGAGAATTGTCCACAAGCTGATCAGGCCCTGCTCCTTGAACACTATAGAGCTCCTGTCTACCTCGCCCAGAGTGGGTTACACAGTCTTGAGGGCATTAGCCCCCTGTGGACCCCTTTCCCTGGCAAAGCAATAAAAGCTACTCTTTTCTATTTTACCCAAAACTCTTGTCTCTGCCTTTCTATTCGGCACTGGTGAACAGAGGCTGAGTTTTGGCAACATAACCTAGATGACTAACCCCTGGGTGACCTGGTTTCTCCCTTCCATGCCCTCATTCCTACTTTCATGCTTTAAACTCACCAATAAAGAGTGAATCTTAGGATTTTCCTGTGTTCCAGTGGTTAAGAATCCACCTTCCAATGTAGGTGATGTGGGATCAATCCGGTTGGGGAGCTAAGATGCCACATGCTATGGGGCAACTAAGCCCACATGCCATGACTAGAGAGCCCACTCGCTCTAGAATCCAGGCTCCACAAGAGATTCCCAGCTACTGAGCCCATGCAGTGCAGAAAAGACCCAGTCTAGCAAAAGAAAAAAAAAGAGGGGGAGAGGGGCAGAAATTGTTTAAAAAAAAAAAAGAATGAAACCTTAGACACTCCGTCTTGAACCCTAATAAAGGCAGAGCCCTGGGTCTACACTTTCTTCATCTTTCTCTGCTTGTGATCTTAACTGTGTGGCCCTCGGGCCTGTCATGTACCCTCCAGGACTTCTGAATAATAAAAACCTTGTTCTGCAAAGTTCCATTAAAAAAATACAATTCAACTGAGTAAAGTTGAAGGTCAAATTGGCTTTCTTAGGTGACTGATGAATTGAGTAGCATCCCCTGAGCTGCTAGAAGGTGCTCCAAGGGGTTGTACAAAAGGGAGGGTTTTTATTGGAAGAGGTATGAGGCAAGGGAGCTATAAACAAAAGAAAAGAAAGGACTACTTTTAGACTGGGATGTGCTTTTGGAGGGAAGAGAATCAAGGGTCCTTATCACACAGATTGCCTGTTCTTGGGGAGTGGGACGCATGGAGATGGCCCATGTGACAGATTGCCTCATTGGTGCTGACCTGGGAATTCCAGACTGATTAATACTACATTTCTGGTGAAAGTCAAAACTACAGTTAGGTTAGGTATAAAATCTAGACTTGGTATCATAGACTTGAGCCTAAGTGATGCCATTTTGGGCCTGTGGTTTTTCCCTTTAACAGTTCCCTGAGGGTTTTGCAGAGATGTGTCCTGCAACCACCCGAAGAACCACAAAGGTTGGTCCAGACCCAACCTCAGCCCCGCTGATGATGCAAGGAATGTCTGTGGGGCTCTACAAGAGTAAATACAGGCTGTCTGAGTGCCTCAGACACTATCAGTAGGCTCAGACCCACATGATAGATTCCATAGGGATTTTGTCATGATCCTAGATTTAGTGACCATAGAGTCAGTCACCGATAATAAGGTTGGTTTTTGTCTGGCTTCTTTAGCAGGTAAGACAGTTGGACAATAAAGCTTTGCCCAAATGTGCAACATCTATTTAGGGAAGAAAACAGGGACCCTACTGATGACATTTGTCTCTCCCTCTACCAGGCCTGATTGACGGGCTGGGGTTCTGGGTTCCATAGCTGAAGGAAAGCTGACAAGTCCTACAGCACTCTCTCTCTCTCTCCCACAGCCCCTCCATTAGTCCAGTTAGAAACCAGAAACTCTGCTCTGTTATTGACCTTTACTGAATTGTGGTCTCTCAGGCCGGTCTCTTCCCTTCACAGTTCCCCATCAGACAACAGGGCGTTTGCATCAAATGGTAGATGCTCCGTACAAGCTCCAACCTTCCTGATCTTCCCTCCTGCTCTCAGGACAATGCAGTCTGGACAAACATTATCTGCAAACTCTGCTATCAGCCTGCTTCCTCCTCCCCACATCACTCTGAGGCAACAGCTTTACTCTTTGGTCTTAGTCAAAGAGTTTGAGTGGAGCGAGCCAGAGAGAAAAAGGAGGATGGGAGGCCAATGTGGGAGAGGGAGAGAAGAAACAAAGGGACCTTGGGAGACCCACAGAAACAAAGAGATACTAAGAGCTCAATAGACTCACATGGATCAAACAAAACAAGAGGGGTGTGCCAGTTAAAATGGAAAATGAATAGAGATTGAGGTCCTCCTACAACTCTCCGAGTTATCAAGATGAAGACCCCTCATGGTGGCACTCACTCCTAAGCTAGCCTGGAAAGTGAGAGCAGCGTTGCCCACTTGCCCTGGTTGACCAGAAGACCCACCGCAGCTGAGGGGGCTAATGATCAAGAGCTGCCCAATAAGAGACCCTTGCCCAGGGCTGTGGGATGTGGATGCCAGCTAGTCACCTTGATGACCTCAGGAACCCAGTGTTCCCATCAGGAAAGGAGGTGGTTGGCTTGACTCCAGCTCTCATATCCAAGATACTGACCACTGAAAGATTAGGCTGGACAAAGGCAGCCAGGCATTTTTATGATCTGGAACTACCAGCAGGACAGCTTTCCTTCAGGATGGAGTCTTCTGGACTTTTGAGCATCTTGGTGCTATCCCTCCTTCTAGTGAGTGTCCAGGGACCTGCTCTGACTGGCTGGTTCTTTCCCCGTAAGTACTGGGGCCTCAGCCCTTGCCCTGGAGGGAAAGGATATGGCTGGGAGGAAGAAACAAGCTTTCCATCACCTTAGCCCTGGGCCTGGGTTAGGGATGAGGGAGATGTTTGGGTTATTTCCTCCTTTTTCCTTTTCTATGGAAGATCTCTTCAGCGAATGCAAGAATCCAGGCCTGGGCAATTCCTATTTTCAGCCCCTTTGAAATTGAAGGTCTTTCTGAGTGTGGGTGGTGTGGTGTGGTGGGCATCATAGGATCTAGCATTTAGGGGAGGGGCTATAAGGATCTGGGACTCCTAAGGGACTTTTCCCTCACCCCATGACAAAAATAGCCCCCTTTCTTGAAACGTCACCTCTGTTAACTCCTGATTCTTTCAAATGTAGTTCTAGGAAGTGTTCCCACCTCCCCAGGGGTTCCTTGACTTTGGACTGAAGGATACTATCTGGAAGTTCCTTTGAATTTAAGACAGTAATACTCCATGCCCAGCGTCCTGCAGTCCATGGGGTCACAAAGAGTCGGACACGACTGAGCGACTGAACAACAATGGATAGAGTAATAATGCTAATTGCTACCATTTACTGAACATTCTGAAAGTAGAGATTTAAAGAGAGGGATCTGGAGTCAGACTTGGTGGGTCCAAATTCTGCTTAAATTCCCTGTGCTTCAGTTTCCTCATCTG
This sequence comes from Giraffa tippelskirchi, assembly GCF_054371585.1. NCBI lineage: Eukaryota > Metazoa > Chordata > Mammalia > Artiodactyla > Giraffidae > Giraffa > Giraffa tippelskirchi. Next base: position 115,563,275 of record NC_137287.1, on the reverse strand, counting down.
CAAAAATGGGGGATATTAATAGAATTAGCTTCATAGAACAATTATGGGGATTATACAAGATAACCCCTTTAAAACGGTTGGAAGAGTGCTCGGCTTATTGTTAACCAATGTTAGTTAATATTACTGTGCATCCGTGACGGTGATTATAGCTTTACACGCTTTGTCTTACTTCTTCCTCACCTCTCTGTAAGGCTAAAAGGATTTTATAAATGAAGAAACCAAAGTTTAGAGAGGGTAAGTGGTTAACCAAGAATGAGAATTAAAAAACCCAGCTGTCTGACTGCCAGGGTGAACAATATTGCTGCACAATAGCGCCCCCAAGAGGAACTCCCAAACACTGTCTTATAAACCAGCCCAAAGCGACTAGATTGGCTTAGACCAGTGGCTTTCAATGGGCGATTTTGCCTTCTAGGGAACATTGACAATGTCTAGAGACTTTTTTGGTTGTCGCAATTGGGGAGTGCTACCGGCATCTAGTGGGTGGAGGCCAGGGATGCTGCTAAACGTCCTACAATGCCCAGGACAACCCTCCTCTACCCATCAAATAATTATCTGGCCCACGTGCCTCCAGTGCCTAGGTTGAGAAATCTTGCCTTAGCTGGTGGGACTAGAGGAAAGGAGGCAGAGAGTGAGGGGTGGTCAGGAGAGAGGTTAGTGCAGGCAGCGCTGGGAAATAAATGAAAGTCCCTCAGGAAAGGGACTCCTGGGGATGAGCAAAGCGAAAGTAAACTCCCCTGACTCCCCTGAATTGTCTTGGGTCTGGAGAAGGGTGGGTACTGTGACTGTAAGATTCATGGTTATCAGTCCTTCCCTAGAGAGATGCCCCAGAATCCAGGGTAATTGTGAATTCAAAGAAAGGGATGAATGTTCGAAGAACAAAAAGTGCCCGAAGCATGAGAAGTGTTGCTTCTTCAGCTGCGGAAGAAAATGCTTAAACCTCCAACAAGGTAAATAAGTACTGAGAGCCTCAATAACTATCCCCTCTACCCATATCCTCCCCCGTAAGCTCCTCTGGTCTGGCCCTGTCCCTGATTTACCAAGGGCTGGTCTCTGAGCAAGACTGCTGGACTTGGGAAACTTGAAATTTAGATACATCACTGCCCCTAATATGATGTTTGACATTAGGGAGTATCTTCATCCTGTTGGGTCTCAGGTGCCTCAAGCAAAATCTGGGTATAAGATTGGGATTGAACCAGAAAGTCTCTTGGCTCCTTTCCACTCTTATTATTTTCTTATTTTTTCTTTTTTTTACCCTTATGATTTTCTTAGAACCCAGGGGGCCACTATTTTTTCACCATATACCAACATTGTTGCCACAAATGATAATTAAGATGTTTGTGTTTCTTAAAAAATACAATAAAATAGCTTTTTGCTCCAGATTCACTGCCTGCCTATACAAATCCACTTTAGCATTAGGAAATCTTTGCTGACCACTCCAGACCAGAGGGCCTATCCTTTGCTGATGCAGTCTTAACTCCATGCCCATCTATCTCAGCTCCAGAAAGACTATCAAGGATTCTTTTTTTTTTTAATTAAAGTGTAATGAATATGTATTCCATTGTGTAATACATATGTATTACATTATATGTAGGATCCCTTCTCTGTTCACTTGAAACTACCATAACATTGTTAATCAACTGTACTCCAATACAAAATAAAAAGTTTAAATTTTGAAAAAAAAATAAAAGCAAAAAGTTAAAGTATAGTTACTTACAATGTTTCAGGTGTGCAACAGATTCATGTATGTATGTATATATTCTTTTCAGTTTTTTTTCCATTGTTAATCATTACAAGATGCTGAATATAGTTCTATATGTGCTATACAGTAGGTCCTTGTTGTTTATCTATTTTATATATGGTAGGATGTATTTGTTAGTTCCAAACGCCTAATTTATCCCTTCTCCTTCCTTTCCCTTTTGGTGACCGTAAGTTTGTTTTCTATGTCTGTTGAATCTATTAAGACTATCAAAGATTCTTTATTCACTCATTTAATAAATGTTTGTTGAGTGTCTCTGAGACCTATAATAGGATCTGACCTACCAAGGATAGAGGCTGGAAGATCAATTTGAGGCTCTCTCAACAGCCTGAGACTTAAGGAGAGGGACAGACAGGTGAGCTTTGAGAAGGTAAAAATCAACAAGACTTAACTGTTTAGCTGTGGGAACTGACTCTTGTGGAACTTATAGTTTAGTTCGGACCTGTGTTAGTTTGCTAGGACTGTTGAAACAAAGTACCACCACCAAGATGGCTTAAACAGCAGAAATGTATTGTCTCGCCGTTCTGCAGGCTAGAAGTTCAGGGTCAAGTGTTGGCAAGTTGGTTGGTTCTTTGTCAGGTGGTGAAGGAGAATCTGTTTCACACCTCTTCCTCTAACTTCTGGTGGTTTGCTGGCCATCTCCGGTGTTCCATGCCATGGAGATCCCTTATCTTCGTGTTCACAAGTGTCCTCCCTGTGTGTGTGTGTGTCGGAGTCAGAATTTACCCTTTTTATTATTAAAATTTTTTGTTAGAGTATAGTTAATTTACAATGTTATGTTACTTTCAGGTGTACAGTAAAGTGAATCAGTGATACGTTTATCTACCCTTTTTAAGATTCTTTTCCCATACAGGCCATTACAAAATATTGAGAAGAGTTCCCTGTGCAATACAGTGAGTTTTTACTAGTTATCTATTAGAATTTGTCCTTTTTAAGGGACACCAGTCATTTTGGATTAGGGGCCCATCCCCTAATCCAAGTATGGCCTCATCTTAACTAATGATATTGGCCCCAATTTTATTTCCAAACATGGTCCTTCTGAGATGCTGAGGGCTAGGTCTTCAATATATGAACTGGAATTGGAGGGGGACTCAACCCATAACAGGACAGAAGTTACCTGCAGGGAAAAAAGGGGATTGACAATCTGAAAAACTACCCCTTGCATTCCCTGCATGGACTTGCCCTTGACTCTAACCCCATATCCTCTTTCTTTGGCATGGTTTGGAGGGCAGAGTAAGTGGCTTATAATTTGGCATTTTTGAGACACTCCTGTATCCATTCAGAATGTATTTATTGAGCACCTGTTCTCGCCAGGCACTGTGCTAGAAGCTGCACATTTAGATACAATCAAGGAGCTCACAACTTAGCAGGCCTTGAGGGTGGTCTTATTTGCGCCTCAGGACAGCCCCGGGTGGTGAGCATGGTGGGATTTTCCATCCTCATTTTACTGACGTCAAGGACAAGACTGGTAATGTGGGAGGTCAATGTGCATGCCCCGAATTAAGCGCACAGCCCTGATAACAGAGGCTGCTCACTCTCAGGGGAGACACTGAGTCCAGTGACCTGAAGGGAAGGTGGGGAGCTGACCTGATGTTGCCTGGGGATGCAGATAGCCAGACAGCTCTGCTCTGCTCTACAAATGGGCAAATATATCAATGCAACTGGGCTCCCGAGGTGTGAAAAGGTAAAAGGAGCCTGTTCGGTTTCGTCTGTGCTAGTTACTAGGGGGACAATAACAGTTGCTTTTTTTGTTTGTTTGTTTGTTTGGCGTGGGCACTTTAAAATCTCGACTCTGGCATCTCCCTGCAGACATATGCAGTATGCCCAAAGAATCTGGCCCCTGCCTGGCTCTTTTCCATCGTTGGTGGTATGATAAGACAAATAATACTTGCTCCAGCTTCGTCTATGGTGGTTGTAGAGGAAACAATAACAACTTTCAATCCCAAGCCGTATGCCAGAGTGCCTGCTCCACAAAGGGTGAGTCCCAGGGGCCCCAATCTCTCATCTTTGCCAGGGCCACTCTGCGGGGGGGGTGGAGTCTGGGTGTTGCTTGGCCCATTCCAGGATAGTTGCATCCTTGACAGACCAGGTGAAGACCAGGAACTGACCAGCTCCAGTCAGCAGGTAAGAATGAGCCTTGCAGAGGGTGGGACCATGGCTTGCTGGGAAACTGAGGTTGGGAGGGGACGTGGTTGCGAATCAAAGCTGGCAAGTGTTAGGAGTGGGAGAGGATGCAGACATGGTGAGGTCTCAGAGACCAACTTCAGAGAGATCACAGGACATCCAGCCTAGTGCTGGACAGGTGGACCAATCACCCCTTCCAGGCCATCGATTTCCCCTCATGACTCTTCGCCAGCAACCCACTCCAAGCCACATCCCATTCAGAACTTTCCAGGGAAACCCACTTCCTTTTAGTCTCCTGTGAAAAGATGTACAGACATAACTTCAAGGTTAGTTTGGAAAATAAGCTGAGTCCGAGAAGCTCAGCTGGTCCTATCCTCCATTCTCAACAGGCTCTAATCCCTGAATGCGAAAGGATACACTGCAACCACCACCGGGATTCAGTTCATGACCAAGCGCTGTCCATGTGCCTGCAGATGATCCAGGCTGGCTTCCACTGTTCCACTTCCAGTGTTCCAAGGCCTTAGAGCTTCCCTAAACTGAATCCTGGCACCTGTCTCCCCTTTCTCCATATCAGCCTCTTCTTAGACATAATCTTTCTCTTTTGATCCCATCTCTATGCTCCTTAACTTTATGTCCAACTTCTAGAACTGCTTGTTTATATCTGTGAATCTCTCATTTTTCCCAATAAAGCACTCTGTTTAGTCCTGTGCCTCTGAGGCTGAATAATTTACATCTATTGGCATATTACACTTTGCAGGGAGTAAAGGGTCATTGAGGTGTCTGGTGACATCATTATAGGGAGTGAAGACAATCAGAACCTTGAGAGTTGAGGATTCCAGGGACGTTGCTATACTACTCCTCTGTATCTTCAAAACATCATTTGACCCTTTTAAGGCAAGGGCTCTTGGGTGCTGCTCGTTTCTAGGAGAAGGGTATGGGTGAAAGTAAGTTTATTTGGGATCTTTCAAGAAATACAAGTCAAGGAGTGGGATAAGTGATACAAGGAAGAGAGGAGTTGATTATGTGTTGGTTACCGTGGTGGGAAAACGCAGCTTAATCCCACTAGGGACCTTCCAAAGAACCTTGTAAAACCTGCCTCTGAATTTTCTTCATTCATGAGGAAGCTGAGGTGTTTAGTCATTGACTTTCATCCTCTACTGGATGCATATTGGTTGTTAAATCCCTCACTCTTCCAGACTCTTCTGCATGCAAGCTGACCAAGTTCCTAGGAAGTCAGAACAGAGAAGCAGAGACTCTGATACTTGAAGTGGTAAGCTGTTGGTGTGCATTGGATATTATTCAGCCATTGGAACTTCCGCGGTCGCCCAGTAGTTGGGACTCCGCACTTCCACTGCAAGGGGTGTGCGTTCAATTCCTTGTCAGGGAACTGAAATCCTGTGTATTGTGTGATGTGGCCAAAAAACAAAACAAAACAAAGTTCAGCCATAAAAAGGAATGAAACACCAATGCATGCTACACCGTGGATGAACCTCAAAAACATTCCTCCAAGAAGTCACACACAGAAGGTCATATACTATGAGATTCTATTTACAAGAACTATCCAGAACAGGTAAATCTATAAAGTTAAAAAGAGAATAGTGGTTGCTAGGGGCTGGAATAGGCTGGAGAGGGTGTAGAGTGACTGCTAATGGTATGAGGTTTTCTTTGGGAGTGATGAAAATGTTTTGGAATTAATAAAGGTGGAAGTTGTGCAATATTATGAAGGTACTGACAAGCCACTGCATTGTTACTTTAAAATGCTTAATTTTATGTAATGTGAATCCCACCTCAGTTTTAAGAAATGGATTAGGGGAAAAAATAACGAACTAAAACTGTCTCCTACAGCTGCAGGTAAAATCAGAGACAAGCCAAGAATATGACCTACAGATGCTGCAAGCCTTAGATTGGAAAGTTCAACAGAACATTCTTCAGGTCCCACTGCTGCAGCTAGCTATGAGGTCATAACTGACATTTATTCCCCGCCACTCCCTGCATCACTGATTCCAAATTATACTCAGAGGTGATAGAACCTCTCCATTAGCTGTAACCTCCTCTCCCGCTTTCAAACCACCACAACTTTAACAGGCACTCTCTGAAGATTTGGTTCATTCTCAGATAAGCCTGTTTCTTCCCCCACATGCTACTCATGACAATACCTTTACTCTTTGACAATGGTTAAAGACAAGTGGTACCTATCCAATGAGGTGGTGCTGTGGTAAAGAATCCACCCATCAATGCAGGAGATGCAGGGATCTTTGATCCTTGGGTCAGGAAGATCCCCTGGAGAAGGCAATGACAACCCACTCAAGGATTCTTGCCTGGAAAATCCCATGGACAGAGGAGCCTGGTGGGCTACAGTCCATGGGGTCACAAAGAATTGGATGCAACTGAACGACTGAGCACACACACACAACGAAAAGGGGTGGCCCAAAAATAAGGAAGAGAAAAACAGAAGAGAGATGAACGGCAAGGAGAAAGACACCCAGACAGAGGGAAATGCAAACAGAAAGAGGGAAAGATAGGCAGTATAAAAGAAAGGTGCTGAGAGAAGGAAAAACAAAAACAGCGTGAGAAAAATAAGCAGACCAAAATAGATACGTCAGGAGAAGAGTAAGATTAGAAAGAGACAAGAGAACTAGGATCCTCGTGATCTCCAAACTCCCCCTGGAAAACAGAAGAGCCTGAAATCAAATATGCCCTTCTGCCTAGGGGGTCTAGAAGCCCCTGACAAGCTTTGTGCTTCTCCCTGGTTGACCAGAAAGCCAGTGAGCCTCAATGAGATGAGAAGAGAGAGCGGTCCATCAAGAGCTCTTCCCTGCAAGGGTTGACATTGTGGGAGTCAGCTAGTCCCACTGATGGCCTCTGGGGCTTGTCGTTCCCCAGAAGAGGGAGTGTGGCTGGCTTGGCTCCAGTGATGTGTGGTTTCCTGGAGTGTCAAGCTAGGTCGGGGCAGCCAAAGTTCAGAAGCAGAAGCTGCAGAGCAGGAGTTCCTGGTTTTGGTGCCTCCAGCCAGGCGAGTCTCTCCTGAAATGGGGTTCCTGGGAGTTTTGCCAATCCTGATACTATTCATTCTCTTGGGGGGTGTCCAGGAACCTGGGCTGGCAGAGGCATTCTTTCAAAGTAAGTATGAAAGTAAGTATCAAAGCAAGAATAGAAGACTCAGTCTTCCTAGTGGAGAAACAGAGCTTGGCTGGGAGGAAGGAACAAAAATTTTTGCTGATGAGAAATGTATTCCCCCACCTCCGTCTGGGATCCTGGGGGAGAAATAAGAACCGTATCCGGAGGCTTCCTCTTAGCCCCTTTCCTCCTGTAAGATGTCCTTGGTGAATGCAGGAACCCGAGTCTGTGGCAACTGACTTCCCACCATCATTATGAGAGGGCTTCTTCCTGGAAGGGTTTGGATGAAACAGATTAAGGGAAACTTCCCCATAAGAAAGGCCACTCCTCACACCCCCCCCCACCCCAGCACCACCTTCATCAACTTCTAAGTCTTCTCATTGTAGCCCTCCAAAGTCTCCCCACCCTCTCAGCAGAGAGAAACTAAGCCCTCAGACAGCAGGGGAGCCACACGTGGCAGGGCCAAATCTTGTTCCACTCCCTGGTAGCCGTGTGAACTTGGCAAGTTTACAGCACCTCCTTTTTACAAAATGTGAACGTTGACAAAGCTTACCCAGAAGAGCTGTAAGGAGGAGTGAAGAGAAAAGAACAGGGACACAGTAAGCACTTAATCAATACTGATTGTAATGACGAGCAGGAGAAGGATGGGGGTGGTGGATGAGGATGCTGATGATGTCCTGGGCAGCTTGACAATGGCTTTACAAGGTTTGTCACATGAATCCTCAGAACAGCCCTCTCGGCAAATGAAGAAAATCAAGGTTAAGGGACAGTTCCTGCCACACCGAGGGATGCACAGAATTCAAAAACCCTGATTCCAGAAAGGGAGTTCGCAACCACTGAGAGCGGCAATCCCCCTGCCCCTAGCCAGGGAACATCTAAATACAGGAAGGCCAAGTGACCAGAATAGTCCTAGGATGAGCATCTCTGTCCCTGAAACCTTATGGATGATGGGTTTAGAGATCAGATGTTGAGCAGTTATGTGGTTGGGAGTGGGGGTATCTTTGGGAAAATTCTGAGCTCCCTGAAGATAAGAGGTGAAGTGAAAACAGCTTCCCTCCTTTGATGATGGTGTCCTGGCCCTGGGAAGGGAGGCCTCCAGCCCCTTCAAGGTTCCAGATGAGTATATCCTTTTGTTCCTCAGGGCAGTGTCCCCGAAACAGGGTAAGATGTGAAATGCAAGAAAGAGACCTATGTACAAAAAGCAGAGATTGCCCAGAGAAGATGAAATGTTGCCAGTTTAACTGTGGAAAGAAATGTTTAGATATCAACAAAGGTAACTCACCAGTCCCCTGGATTACCTGACACCCTCACCCCTACCCCTACTTTCTGCCACCTGTGCTGGCATTGTCGTACCCCTCTCCTGGTTTGGTGATGACTGGTCTCTGCCCAAGAGACAGGGTGCATCTTCAAATTGGCACATATCCTGTCGACGCTGGGCTGCGGAGGGTATTGACAGACGTAGGTTTTATCTTATTTCTGCCTCTATTTATCCTCTAAGGGTCTTAATTTTCCTTTTTCTAAGAAAGATGTGGGTATTAGACCTTACGGTCTCTTGGCTACTCTTCTGTGATCCTCTGAGATGCTAAGTAGCTATTGAAGTCTCATCAAATGCCAGCATGGTGGCAGGTGACATGATAGCTATTAAAAACAAGTATATGATCTGTATTTCCTAGCTTCTTTTCTGGCCTCTCTGTAGAAATTCTGGATGCCTCTCCTAGACATCTTTAATCTCCTACACTCTTTTCTCTCTGCCCATATCGTTGAGCTCTAAAGAAGACCTTGTTCATCAAGGGTTATTCATTCATTAAACAAACATTTACTAGTGGCCCTGACATGCATGATGGGCTCCACTTGCTCAGTGTAGCCAGGGGGGATAGGAAAGGAATCCATGATTCAGGATCTGAAAGATGGGCAGAAGGTAGGAAAAATGGAAGGGAAGGCGTTTCGGGTACAGGGAACAGCATGTGCAAAGGCCCTGTGTGAGAAGACACCATCCTCAAGCTAGAAAGCCCAGAGAACAGAGGAGAGCATGAGTATGGTAAGAGATGAGAACTATAAAGCTAAAGTAGGTAGAGAAAGCTCCGACAAGGCAGGGCCTTGCCAGTCAGAGGAAAGAATATGGTCTCAACGTTAAAAGCAACAGACGATCTACATTTAAATCCCTTACCATCTATATGTGACCTTAGAGAAGTGACTTAGCCTCTCTGAGTCTCAGTTTGTTTATTTGAAAAATGAAGATGATAAGAGGACCTATCTCATAAGACTATGTGTTAATATATGTCAAGTACTGAGAAAAGTGCCTGACCCTTTAATAACTGTGTGCTCATTGTGCTTCAGACTATGAGGTTCTAAAGGACTCTATTTGTACCTCCTAGAACTGTGCACAAAACAGTTGCTGAATAAATGCTTCCGTTCAGGATTTTTTACTGTAAACATTCCTGAAGCATCCATGCAGGATGAGTTCTGTGCTGTGCGCTAAAATTTTCATGCATTTGAATTCTGCTGCCCTCTCACCCCGTGCCTCTGCACGTGCTTGGAATGTTCCTTAGGGAGGCAGACATCCAAACAGCTCTGTCCCTCAATCTCCCTGCAGATGTGTGCACTTTGCCAAAGGTTCCGGGCCCCTGCAATGCCTTCTTTGTGCGCTGGTGGTATGATCAGCAAAAAGAAACCTGCTCCTCATTTATCTATGGAGGTTGTCAAGGGAACAATAACAACTTCCAATCTGAAGGTGTCTGCCAAGCTATCTGCCCCCGAAGAAGTAAGTCCCAGTTTCCATGCTAACCTGGGCCACCCTGGGAGGCCTGTTGTTGACTGGTCCATTCCAGAAGCCTGGCAGTCTTGGGGCTTATGATCCAGAGGTAAGAATGCAGCTCACAGAAGGGTAAGTAGAGGATGTTTTGGGAAAGAGAGGGTGGGAAAGGGAACAGTGGTCAAAGGGATGTGGGTGAATATGAAATGAATGGTGGGTACAGACAGAGCAGAGATGGTGGACTAGCTGAGATCAAGTCAGAAGAAGGCCCAGTGAACCAGCTCAGTGCTGGGCACCATGCACCAGCCAGTTGCTCCAGGCCTTAACTTCTATCAAACCTTGTCACTGATTCTTTTTCTTTTCTTAAGGTGATTTTAGCCAGGACAACCACATGCTTTATTGACCAAACCAAGATACTTTTAAGAGTGAAAGGAGACACCATTAATTATTACACTGGGAACAACAGGCATAAACTGGGACTATTGGAAAAACCAGAACACATGATCACTCTATGAGCCCCTGAAGACACTCCACTTCTGTTTTCTCTCCCTGTGAAATGATATAAAAATGACGCCATCTCCTTTCTTCCATTAATTGCAAACTATGGTCCTGAAGGTGACCAGGGCCCCAGCATCTCACCAGGACATCATTTTTCATCCTGTTGTCTTGCAGAGTCAGTCAGCTGGCTGGGATAAAGAAAGCTGGAACAACCTCCAGGATTTGGCTCATATTCCAGGGATCTCTCCAGGTGTGCCTGACAGATGTTCCATGTTGGCTCCCACTGGTCGAATCTCAGCTGCGAAGACCTTGGTGGTTCCCTCGAGGAGCCCCATGATTTGCTGACATCCTTTCCTCCAGCTCAGCTACTCTTCAAACATGATGCCCTTCACCGTTTGATCCCTTCTCAGCGTGTGACCCTATCTCTTCAACTTTCAGGGCCCCCATTTATCCTTTGGAAACCTCCAGTTCCCCGTAATAAAGCACTCTGTGAGGTCTGAGTGCTCTGCGGCTGAATAATTCACATCTGTTCCCTCTGCAGAGAGCAACATGTTATTGGGTCTCCCAGTGACACCAGCGGAGGGACAGAAGAGTATGAAAATCCTGTAGCGTGCTGGTGATATTTTTGTCCTGGTGCAATTGCCATAAGGTGCTTAAGAATGGAAACAGAGCAGGTCCAGGTTTTGTCTAGACTAAAGCTTACAAGTTCCTTTAAAAAGGAATACACATTAAATTTAAAAGTGAATATTATTTCAAGTGAGAAAGGAAATTGCACCAGTTGCAAAATTTAAAAAGCTAGCTAGTACTACTAATTGCACAAAATCCATTTAGATGAATTATCAATTAATTTTTTTAAATGTAGGACATTATTTCTGTAAAAGTCAATGTCTATGAAAAAACAATTCAGTCTTTGATTTACTGTGGCTGATCAAAAGATGACTATCATTCTATTTTGATTATGGTGGGGGGGTGCATAAATAACACAGCCATATGTGATAGTTGTAGTTCTCCTGCAGGTTTGTGCCCTAAAGAAACAGGAATTTTAATAAATTCTCTTTGGTATAATTTCATCAAAAAAGAAGAAAATGCATGGTACGTTTAAAATTGTGCATATTGAATTATCAAGTATATTCTTGCTAGTAAAGAGCATCTGTTCTTGGGATGGGATGTGGGAGGGAGGTTCAAGAGAGAAGGAACATATGTATACCTGTGACTGATTCATGTTGATGTATGGCAGAAACTGAAGAGGAAAAGTTAAAATTTTACATAACCTCCTTCTCCTTCTGCCTCTGTAGCTCATTGCCCCTTGCAAATTGTAGATCATGTAGGTCACATAGTTTCAGAAAGTGGGGACTTGCAATACTAGGAACTGTAGTTTATCTCACTCACCCTTATCTTGCTCTTTGCAACTGCCCAGCCCCTGCAAACCTCCTTAATCATGCCTGTCCAGGTCAGGCATCCCCCTAACCATCTTGACTGCTGTTCCCATGCACGAAAAACCCCTTAGTTTAAAGTGATGTCGCTCAGTCGTGTCTGACTCTTTGCGACCCCATGGACTGTAGCCTACCAGGCTCCTCCGGCCATGGGATTTCCCAGGTAAGAATCCTGGAGTGGGTTGCCATTTCCTTCTCCAGGGGATCTTCCTGACCTAGGGATTGAACCCAGGTCTCCCACATTGCAGGCAGCCGCTTTACCCTCTGAGCCACATTAACAGCTAGTGTTGCACACTACAGTCTGTCTATAAAAACTCTGTACTCCCTTTGTTCGGGGTGCAGAGCTTGGAGCGTTAACTCCTCTGGGCCCACCGGCATAATAAACCTGAGTTCTCCAACTCTCCGAGTGTGGTGCTTGGTTTCTAGAATACTGGTTTCTGCAACAAACTAATGCCATATTGTACAGCAATTATCCTCCAATTAAAAAAAAAAAAGAACACCTGCCCTGAACAGGCTTCCTTAAGAACTAATTTTTTTCTCTTTATAGATTTATTTTTCTGCTATTTGTAAGAATATTTTGCAGAATGATTTTTCTGGCTCCATACATTTTAAACCTTGTTTTTCCTCCACTATCCCATCCTTCTAGGTACATTTGGTACATTTGATTACAACACAACCTCTAGCCGCATTCCTTAGTGTCATACGGGTGGTAGGAATGTTGCTTAGCACCATTCTTGCACCAAGACAGATGGCAGCAACTTATGATACATAGAAATGTCGTGGGAGTGTGTAATTTCCTTGATTCTGTCTCGTCACAACAAAAATTTGAAGCGACAGCCGTTAAAGCCCTCGGACAGACCATGTCACAGCACTGTGTTACAGCTCAGTTTTATTTAGAAAATAAAAGGAAAATACATCCTAAAGGTGTGAAGGCAGGCCGACCCAAAAGACACGAAGAGAAGAGAGAGAGAGACCCCTGGCCCTTTGGCTCCTCTTTATATGTTTTTTCTCCTCCCCCTGGGCCTGCCCTGTGTAAATTGGGATAGCAGGAGTGCTGTTTGTTCTACCTGAGGTCCTCACTCGGGTCCTCATCGTACATTCTTTTGTTCTATTTTCATGGACTTTTCCCTTCCTTGTCTTTTAGCCACCGCCATTCTGGACTCCTTTTTCCTATTCTAACTACCTAACAGAAATAACTGATACACAATACATAGATGTATCATACATACATGATATATTTAAGTAGTTATTTTGAAATAACTACTTAAATATAGGGGCTTCCCAGGTGGCTCTAGTGGTAAAGAACTAGCCTGCCAATGCAGGAGACATAAGAGATGGGGATTCGATCCCTGGGTTGGGAAGATCCCCTGGAGGAGGGCATGGCAACCCACTCCAGGATTCATGTCTGGAGAATCCCATGGACAGAGGAGCCTGGAGGGCTACAGCCCAGAGTGTCGCAAAGAGTCAGACATGACTGAAGCGACTTAGCATGCACACATCTAAATATATCCCACTAATTCCAAACTAAGTTGCTTCCCCAACTCAGCTTCCTTTTAGCCGGATGCCATAAATTCTGGCAGCCATTTAAATATCACTGGGCACAGGAGGAGAGGGAAAGATGGAGTGGAAAGAGAAAGCAGGCTGGTTGGTTAGAAGGTCTTGCTTTCAGAGATGATACAGAGCATACTACCTGGGCCACTCTCAGAGTCTTACAAGGAGTCTGTTCAAGTGAGGGGTCCTAAGGCTTGAGGCTTAATAGAGGGTAGCTCCATCTTGGAAAGGGCTTATGCATCTGCCACTGAGAGGGAGGGGACCAACTATGCTGAGATGATCATGCTAAAGAGGCCCCTGTAGGTGCTCTGGTCCACAGCCCCAGAGAAGCTCTGCCTGAGGAGCAGCATCAGTCTCCAGCCACATGAATGAGCTCCCAACTCATCAGAGCCTCCAGCAAACATCAACCCTATGAATACCCCAAGAGAGGACCACCCAGCTGATTCCTTCCCATTTCCTCACCCACAGAAAATAAAATGCTTGTTTTAAACTACAAAGCTTGGGGAATTAAAAAAATGATTTATTTGGCTGCACCAGGTCTTAGTTGCATCATGTGGGATCTTGGTTGTGGCCCCTGGACTCTCTAGTTGTGGCTGGCGCACTCTGGAGCCCATGGGCTTCAGTCATTGCAGTACATGGGCGTAGCTGCTTCGTGGCTTGTGGGGTCTTAGTCCCCCGACCAGGGATGGAATCTGCGTTCCCTGCATTGCAAGGCAGAATCTTAACTATTGGGCCACCAGGGAAGTCCCTGGGGAAATTTTATTTGCAGGAATTTGTAGATAATTGGAACAGATGAGGTAAGGAAGTGAATAGAATGGAAGCAGGAAGTGGGGAGGGGAGAGGAAGAGGAAAGACATGGAGAAGCCTGGGTGAACAAAAAAAGGGGTCCCCAAAACACAGGGCAAGATAAGAGGGCACAAGGCTTGAGAAGGGAGCCCCACAGCACACCAAATATTGGGCGTCACTTTTGAATAAACTCCTTGTTTGCTTTGACTTGCATCAAGAGCTTCTAAAGAGAGTCTGGGGTACACTTACTGGTCGAGTAAGACCTTTCATCTTCTCAACTCTCAGTTTCTCCCTCTTTAAAAAGGGCTGCTTCAATTTATGACTATTTCTGAAAATGATGTTAGCAAACACCTACATTAGGGTCACTTAGAGTCACTTATGGGGCTTCCCTGGTAGCTCAGCGTTAAAGAATTTGCTTGCCAATGCAGGAGCCACAGGACATGCAGGTTCGATCCCTGGGTCTGGAAGATCTGGAGGAGAGCATGGCAACACACTCCCGTGTTTTGCCCAGAGAATCCCCATGGACAGAGGAGCCTGGCCGGTCACTTAGGGTAGGGAGGAGCTTGTCTAAAGTGTGGGTCCTCCAGATCTAAGAAATTGTCATCTCTAGAAGGAGAGTCCTGGAATCTTCAAGAACTAAGTGATTTTATCAGAAACTGTGGATGGAATGATAGTTAAGGGGCAAACCATCAGTGAGAAAAAAAAAAATAGAGGCTTAACATGTTTACTGGTACCTGCTCCTGGTACAGAAAGACATTAGGAGAAAATAATAGAATCTTTGAGAGTTGAGGAGGATCAGGGCAGGGTTGGGCTGAAGACCTCCAAAAGACTGCTAATCTGGCAGTTTTGCAGAGTGACGACCTGGCCAAGTGGTCCTTGAGTGTGGTGTCTCCCACACTGACATTGCTCTTGCCTTCACACCTCTCTTTTCCTGGGAAGCCTGTTCCAGTCCTGTGCATCTATGTGATGCAGGCCAAATTACCAAAAAGTCATCATTGGTCTGCATCCTATGGGGAGAGCACTTCTCTGGGAAAAAAAGACATTGAAATATGAGTCTCAACTTTGCCCCTCATTGAATGTATGACCCGGTTGGGACAGGGTAGGGTGGAGAGGTACTCCTCTCGGGATCTCAGTTTCCCATCTGTAAGACGAAGGTGGTGGACTAATATTCAAAGAGTATTTCTAAAGTTGAGAAAATATAGAAGCTCAGGAACCCTGCCAAACCCAATAAGCAACTGATGCTTGTCCATCCCATTGGTACCTCTCAGCCCTTGATTGAAGTTGACATGCATGAGGGATTGAAACAGAATCACTCTGCCTTCATGGACCACAGAGGTCCTGGTAAATGGCGAAGCGTGCTTTGTGGGTGACAGTGTCTGCACTCTGTGCTCAGATACTCCTGTGCAGGGCCCTTGGGGCTGAGCATAGGTCCTTATATGGAAGATGCTGTGTCTCTTTGTTGTCAACTGTTTGCTCATTACTCTGCCCCTTAGAACCCTGCTTAAGAGGATACCTTGAGTAGGATTTTTAGGTGTTACTCGTGGTGACAGGCAGACCCAGGACCCCTTACCTCCCTTCTCCTTCTCATTCTCTTTTCAAAACTGCCTCCAGAGCAAGAAATGCCCAGAGGAAGCTGTGGATGGCTTGGAACCTCTGGGAATGAGCAGGTAAAGGAGACTAGAGAGTTCTCACAGCCCAATAAATTTCCCCTCTTTTTTTTTTTAACACATGTACAAATAGAAGCTTCTAGCAGGAAACAGACTTGTCCAAAGTCATACAGCAAATCAATGACACATCTGGATCTAAAATGCAGGTTTGAAGAGTAGCAAGGTGTTGATCGGTGGCTCAGACGATAGCGTCTGCCTGCAGTGCAGGAGATTCAGATTCGATTCCTGGGTCGGGAAGATCCTCTAGAGAAGGGAATGGCTACCCACTCCAGTATTCTTGCCTGGAGAATTCCATAGACATAGAGGAGCCTGGCAAGCTATAGTCCATGGGGTCGCGAAGAGTTGGGTACAACTGAGTGGCCAACACAAGGTGTTGCCAGATCCCATAGCCTAATGGGAAATCAGGGTGGATACAATGGCTATTTGTCATTTTATTTATTTTTTTAATGTTTAGCATCTTAATCTCATTCCTACAGATGAAGAATTCCCTATCCAGGGGCGTCTTGTAATGAGGCAAAACCAGCATTCCAATGTATAAGCTGAGAGGGTCAGACACTCTATCAGTCAGGGTTCATTAAAGGACTCTGAAACCACCATATTTTGTATTTCAAGCAGAGAGAATTAAAAAATATGAATTGGTTACATGAGTATTGGGATGATGAAAGGCCAAGAGGAGGAGGGGCTGAGGCATCCATCACTCCTATATTTGGGAGAATAAAAGATTTGGGGTTATCAGAGCTAGGAGTTCATAGAAGGGGCCCAGACACAGATGGGGCTCACACTTCTGGAAGGACAGAGCTGGGGGCTTCCTGGTGGGCACTCAATCTTCTAAAATGCCCTGCGGCTGGTATTCGGCCTTCTGAAATGAGGGGAAGCTGGCTCCAGTGGTACTTGGTCTACTGTGTCAGCAGGCAGAGCCAGCTGGTGCTGCTATTTCCAAGGAGGTGCAAATGTATTTGGCTTGAAAAGTGATCTAGAGAGTGGAGCTCTAACTCTTTTCTGCTGCTGGAGAGATGCTGACGGGAGACAGAAAAAGGAAGAAAATCTTCTCCCTTCAAGTCATCTGTCAGTTTCCTCTCAGAGTCTCCCATTCACAGAGTCTAACTGAAAGCAAACCGGCAAAAGAGTAAGGGAAATCTTCGTTTATAGAGAGTCCCATTCCCAGCAGAGCAAGGATGGACTTGGAGCTAGAAGAGAGGAGGTTATTACTAGCGTACTCTCTCTCCCAGCCTGTCTTGCAGCTGGTAAATAGGCACTAGTCTTGGGTTCAGACAATCAGACACCCCACTTAAAACATGAATTAAGAGCTAGGAAGCAAGAAGCAAGGATAAGAGAGAATTCATTCTGAGGGCAGCAGCAAGAGCATAGAGCCTCATCCTGTTTCCGGGAGGCAGTGGGCATGATGGTGAAGATGTTGGTACAAGATGGGTCCCCAATACTCAGGGCTCTGTTGGTTGTGGCCCTGGCTTTGTCATCTTCCTTTTTCCCATCCATTCCCCTAATCTTATTTTCCTGTCCTGTCGGGCATCCTGCGAACCACCCAGAATTTGAAAGATAGATTTCCATTTTGTTTAAAATAACCCGGATTGCATTTGTGTCTGGAAACCCTGACTAATATATGAAGATGGCACCTGGAAGAGTCTAGAAGCCCCAACGAGCATAGGGCTCAGTCACTCAGTTGTGTCCAACTCTTTGTGACTCCATGGACTGCCCACCAGGCTCCTCTGTCTATGGGATTTTATTAGGCGAGAATACTCGAGTGGGTTCTCCAGGGCATCTTTCCCACCCAGGAATGTAACTTGAGTCTCTTTCATTGCTTGCACTAGCAGGCAGGTTTTTTACCACTAGCACCACCTGGGAATCTCAATGAGCATAAGAGGACTTTTTTTTCTCGCGACAGCTTGTCGACCTCACGTGATGTGGTCCAAGGAAGTCCTTCCACAACCGGTTCCTGAAGTTTGTCGTTAACGCTATGGGCCCCGTATTCCTCTGGGTTAGGTTTTTCTTTGGAATGGGTGTCCTTTAGAGCATGAATACCCAGAAATGAGTAACACTGAGGTCACTTACCCTCTTACTTTCTCATTGCAAGGATATGGATATGATGAAAGAACTGAGTCTTGAGTGGGAATCAGAAAGAATATTCTCTTCAAAATAACAGGGTAAAGTGAGACTGCTTCCATGAATAGTAGAAAGAGTTCTGGGCTTAGGGAACTGGCCTCTAAGTCTGGCCCAGCCCTTGAACTATGCGACAGTGAACGAGTTGCTGTTCTCTCTGGGCCCTGGCATTACCACACCTGCACCATTGGGAAAAGACAAAGGACATTCCTCTATAGCCTCACCTGGGGCACTGCCATGGCTCGAATCCTTCCCACCCCCAGTGAGGTTCAAAGCGATATCAACCGAGGTAGCGATGGGAGAAGAGTGGACCTGGTAGAGCAACAGGAGATCCGGTAAAACCCTGCAGACCACACGCCTTCCAGGAAGGCCTGGGGCTCCAAACCCTTGTTCTACATCTGCCTCTTGTCAGGCGAGCTGCACCCCAACGCAGTGTCATACTGGGAGGGGAGAATTGAGCCCCTATAACTCTCATCAAGGCCTGGGTTTTGGGTTTGGAGGACAGTTTTCACTCTCGATCAACGGGATGTATACTTCAGTATCCACAAGTACTAACATCTGAGTTGCTCTAAGACATCCCAGACACAACTTCAGCAGGCTCTGTCAAGAAGACGAACAAACATTTTTAATGCCTTTTAAATACCTTATATGCCTTTGAGTTGGTCAAGGATTTTTTTTTTTTCTTTTTTAAGCCACATATCTAAGGCAGTGGCTCACCAACACTAGTACACTGAGAACTCAGAGATTCTAGACTCTCCCAAACAAAACAAAACAAACTTAAAAGAAAGGTGCCAAGGTAATTCTGATGTGTTACAAGTTTGGAACTACTGGCCTAACAGCTTCTCCATTTAATATCACATTCCTGATAAATATTATTAAATGCAGAGCGTATCATTTCTAATTCATCATATTTATACTTCTGCACTCCTTCTGCTATTAATTTTGACGCTAAACATCCTTCCTTCTTGATCTGCCATTCCTGATAAGTATTGTCCAGCAGAGAACATCTCATACCTGTTTCATCATATTTATCTTTTGCACAACTTTCCCTCCCTTTTTCTCCTTACCACCTACTTTTGGCATATTAATTCATCAAGCAAAATGAAGACAGACTTACTCAGTGTTCTTTCAAGATCACTGAGAAAGTGAAAAGAGGACATCAGAAGAAGGCTAAGCTTCAATGAACTTTATTTTTCATGGCTGGAGAGGCTCCCTCTCTTCCCCTCAACCCCCTACCCAAAGCTAATCCATTGCTGAACCTGGTCGAGTTAGGCTCCTCTCTCTCTCATTCCCTGAGCTATAGCCTTACTGGTCTTACTTATTTCAGTTTCTCAAATGTGCAGAGCTCCTTCCCATCCCAAAGCATCCATGTAAGCTGGTCCACATTACGTGGCTTCCTCTCCCTCTGAGTCTTCAGCCATCCTATACTTCTCTGTGATGGCCCTTATCAGGGTACAAAGCTATATATTTTTAAAAATTGAAGTATAGTTGATTTGGGCTTCCATGGTGGCTCAGATGGTAAAGAATCTGCCTGCAGTGCAGGAGACCTGGGTTCAAACCCTGGGTCAGGAAGATCCCCTGGAGAAGGGAATGGCTACCCACTTCAGTGTTCTTGACTGGAGAATTCCATGGATGGAGGAGCCTGGTGGGCTCTACAGTCCATGGGGGCTCAAAGAGTTGGACATGACTGAGTGACTAACACTTCAGGGCTTGCCAAGTGGCACTAGTGGTAAAGAACCCATCTGCCAATGCAGGAGATAGAAGATACTCAGCTTTGATCCCTGGGTTGGGAAGATCCCCTGGAGGAGGGCATGTCAACCTACTCCAGTATTCTTGTCTGGAGAATCCCCATGGACAGAGGAGCCTGGCAGGCAATAGGCATAGCGTTGCAAAGAGTTAGACACTACTGAAGTGACTTAGCATGCACTTATAGTTGATTTACAATGTTGTGTTAGTTTCAGGTGTACAGCAAAATGATTAATATATCCAGATGTTATTATATATTACATATATATTATACATGTATATAATACATATATTCTTTTTAAGATTCTTTTCCCTTACAGGTCATTACAACATATTGAGTACAGTTTCATGTGCTATACAATAGGTCCTTGTTGGTTATCTATTTTATGTATTGTACTGAGTGTATGTTGATCCCAACCTCTTAATTTATCCCTCCCCACACTTTCCCCTTTGGTAACCATATGTTTATTTCCTATGTCTGTGGGCCTATTTATGTTTTGCAGATAAATTAATTTGCATGATTCTCTCAGATTCCACACATGAGCAAGATCATGGTATTTGTCTTTCTCTGTCCGACTTACTTCACTTAGTATGATAATCTCTAGGTCCATCCCTGTTGCTGCAAATGGCATCACTTCATTCTTTTTTATGGCTGAGTAATATTTCGCTATTACTTAGCTCTTAAATCAGCCATGTAATTATGACTGATTTGCACTGTTGTACCTCCCTCTTGAGTCTTCCTCTCCTCCCCCCACCCCACATCGCACCTCCCTAGGTCATCACAGAGCACAGGCTGGGTTCCCTGTGTTATATAGCAACTTCTTTTTTTTTTTTTGACTCTTTTTTTTTTATTAAATTAGTTTATTTTCTATTTTTTAATTTTACAATATTGTATTTGCTTTGCCATACATTGACATGAATCCACCATGGGTGTACATGTTTTCTCCTTCCAGAACCCCCCTTTCAC
The DNA here is from genome assembly GCF_054371585.1 of Giraffa tippelskirchi. NCBI lineage: Eukaryota > Metazoa > Chordata > Mammalia > Artiodactyla > Giraffidae > Giraffa > Giraffa tippelskirchi. The sequence goes on along the minus strand of NC_137287.1, from coordinate 115,542,763 downwards.
CTCCTTCCCTATCCCATCCCTCCGGGTCATCCTGGCGCACCAGCCCCAAGCACCCTGCATCATGCATTGAACCTGGACTGGCAATTCATTTCACATATGATAATTTACATGCTTCCATGCCATTCTCCCATATCATCCCGCCCTCACCCTCTCCCATAGAGTCCATAATACTGTTCTAATTATCTGTGTCTCTTTTGATGTCTCGCATACAGGGTTACCTTTACTGATTGACTAAATACCGTATAACACATGAAAAGATGCTCAACATCACTCATTATCAGAGAAATGCAAATCAAAACCACAATGAGGTACCATTTCACACCAGTCAGAATGGCTGCTATCCAAAAGACTGCAAGCAACAAATGCTGGAGAGGGTGTGGAGAAAAGGGAACCAACTTACACTGTTGGTGGGAATGCAAACTAGTACAGCCACTATGGAGAACAGTGTGGAGATTCCTCAAGAAACTGGAAATAGAACTGCCATATGACCCAGCAATCCCACTGCTGGGCATACACACTGAGGAAACCATACTTGAAAGAGACACATGTACCCCAATGTTCATCGCAGCACTGTTTATAATAGCAAGGACATGGAAGCAGCCTAGATGCCCATCAGCAGGCGAATGGATAAGGAAGCTGTGGTACATATACACAATGGAATATTACTCAGCCATTAAAAAGAATACATTCAAATCAGTTCTAATGAGGTGGACGAAACTGGAGCCTATTATACAGAGTGAAGTAAGCCAAAAAGAAAAACACCAATACAGTATACTAACACATATAGCAACTTCTTATTAGCTATCTGTTTCACACATGATAGTGTATATATGTCAATGCTACTTTCTTCATTCATCCCACTCTTTCCTTCCCCTATTTTGTCCACAAGTCTGTTCTCTATATCTGTGTCTCCATTCCTTCCCTGAAAATAGGTTCATCAATACCATTTTTCCAGATCCCATATGCATGAGTTAATATACTCTATTTGTTTTTCTCTTTCTGACTTACTTCACTCATATAACAGGCTCTAGGTTCATCCACCTCACTATAACTGACTCAAATTTTATCGGAATTAGGTCAATAGATGTACACCCAATGCTATGTACATCCTAAACTTAGGGTCTCTAAGATCTCTCTGCCACCCCAAACATGACTCTATGAGTTCCTCTACCAGACTTCATTTCCCAAAGAATAAAGCCCTGAAGTGGATAGGCATTGAATTCATGGGGAATTGATGGTCTCTCTGGGGTATGAAAAATGATGGAGGGGAATGTCCTTTCTGAAGGACAGAGGTCCTTGGCAGGGTAGTGGTAGAATGACACAGTATAATGGTTTAACAAAGGCTTGGGTCAGAGAAACATAAGTTAAACCCCAGACTGGTCAATTATGAACTAAATAAACTTGGGCTTGTCTCACAACATCTGTGGGTCATGGCTTCCTCATCTGTGAAAAAGGCAAAACAATAAAATATGAGCCACAGAGTTTTTGTGAAGGTCACACAAGATGATTTATGTATGGTGCATAGCATACTCCCTGATATGTTGGAGATATTTCATGACCGAAAAACGATTAGTATGAGAACAAACAGTGCAAAATGCAGGCATTGCTTCATGGTGTCAACCACTCAGATGCAAATCGTATAGAGTCACAACTCCCAGGAAAATAGTCAGTCTGGAGCTGTGTCTCATGGAGAATTTCAGCCTCCTGAATTTCAGGGACATTTTCTTCCCTCCAATGAAGACCCTATTCATATGCAAGCTATTTGGCATGGAATGCTAAAAATTATCCCCTGCTAAAATTTTCACTTGTCTTTCTGAAGACATAAATTGACTCTACTCTTGGACTTCCCTGGTGGCACAGTGGATGGGAATCCACCTGCCCATGCAGGGGACACAAATTTGGCTTGGTCCTGAAGGATCCCACATGCCACAGAGCAACTAAGCCTATGACCACAACTGCTGAGCCTGTGTGCCAGAGAGCCAGTGCTGTGCAACAAGGGGCACCTACATCCCACAACTAGAGAGTAGCCCCCGCCTTCCACAACTAGAGAAAAGCCTGCACAGCAACGAAGACCCAGCACTATCAAAAATAAAAAAATAAAATAAATCATGAAAAATAAATTGACTCTGCTTTTAAAGTGATCAAGCTTATTGCCCCCCTCTGGACATTTATTTTGAACATAAATAAGGTGAAAACAAAAATAAAATCTCCTGGCATGTGTGTGTGTGTGGCAAACATATTTGCTATATGTACAAGCACGTCATCTCTCTAAGTCTCCATTTCTCTGTTGTGTTCATTGTCTTGGGATGATAACAGTATCGATCCCAAGGTCTTTTCATGAGACCGTGAAGAGTCAAGGCAGAAAATTCCCTGACGTGCAGCCAGCAATCAGGTGACGTTGGTCTCCTTCTCCCTTCTAGAAAAGATAAAGATAAACTTTACGTGGAGGTTTTAGTCTGAATGGGGAGATTTTACTTTTCCAATATTCTACCCTTATTTACTTCCCCTATTCTTACACTGGACTTCCCTGGTGGCTCAGTGGTATAAAGAATCTGTCTGTCAATGCAAGAGATGTAGGTCTGATCCCTGGGTCAGGAAGATCCATACCCTGGGAGAAGGATATGACAACCCACTCCAGTTTTCTTTCTTGGGAAATTCCACGGACAGAGGAGACTGGCAGGCTACATTCCATGGGTTCACAAAAGAGTCGGACATGACTTAGTAATTAAACAACAACAAAAGTCCCTACACTACCCAAAATCATCAGGTCTCAATAGTAATTTAATTAATTTTTTTACATGTGTACACACACACACAGACACACACACACAAACATGTATACATGGTTGACATAGGGTTAGTAAAGTCATTTTTTTTTTAAAGATAGTACCAAATATTTATTCAAAATAGTTGTAGAGATCATTGAAACTATATAGGTAATCCTGAAATGATAGGAAATTAATAGAAAGATTTACTATGTCATCAGAAGTAATCAATCAATTTTCTTATTTCTATTGAAGTATAGTTGATTAGTAAGACTCCTTTGATGAGTATAAGTGCTAGTAACTAGCAAGAACTTCCTGCTAGCTTCTCCAATGTGCTTTTAATAAATCTTACACTAGCCCTCCAGCTTCTGGAATTACAGTCATCAGTCACCTGAAGAAAGGCCGGGTCACTGAGTCATGGCCAGAGATCTCCCAGGGCAACCGGGTATAGAGTGCCTGGTTTGGAAAGGCCAGTGCCTCCCACACCCACCTACAAGGCTTGTTCAGTCAATAAGTGCAGACACAGCTCATCAAGTACTGCATTTACTTTGTGGAATCCATATCATGCTGCCAATATAAGGTCCAGTGGTTAGGACTCTGCACCTTCACTGTCCAGGGGGCATGGGTTAGATCTCTGGTCGGAAAGTGTTTATATCCATAACTTTTACACAGGTTGCTTAACCTCGGCAATATTTGACATTTGCAGGCAGATAACTCTTTATGTTGAGGATGTCCTATGTCTTGTAGAATGTTTAGCAACATCCTTGGCCTTTACCAGGTGCCCCTCAACTTTAAGTTGTGTCACTCAAAAACATCTCTAGATACTGTCCCTGGGAGGCCAGAATTGTCCCCTCCCCAGATGAAAACTGCTTTTCTGGAAAAGCAGAAACTTTTCTGAAAAACTTTTTTCTTTCAAGAAGCCTTCAAGGGAATACAGTGAAGCTCTGAAGGGGATGAGACAGTTGACCAGTCACTGTGTGAACTATAGTTGGGAGAAGCAATGCCAGTGAATGAGGATCATGGCTTCAGGGAATTTAAAGAGAAGGAAGGAAGAGTTACCACTAATGTGTAAAGATGGGTAACATGTTTCTATAGAGACCAAGTGTGGTGCTGATCCAGCTGGCACTCTCATTTCCAGTTTGGGGCAATTATGAATCAACCCCTTACAAACATTTGCGTATAGGATTTTGCAAGAACATAAGGTATCCTTTGGCTTCCTGATGGCTCAGTGGTAAAGAATCCGCCTGCCAATGCAGGAGAAAGTGAAAGTCTCTCAGTCATGTCCGACTCTTTGTGACCCCATGGACTATACAGTCCATGGAATTTGCCAGGCCAGAATACTGGAGTGGGTAACTGTTCCCTTCTCCACAGGATCTTCCCAACTCAGGAATCCAACCGGGGTCTCCTGCATTGCAGGTGAATTCTTTACCAGCTGAGCTACCAGGGAAGCGAGGGTTCAGCCCCTGGGTCAGGAAGATCCCTTGGAGAAGGAAATGGCAACCCATTCCAGTATTCTTGCCAAGGAAGTCCTATGAACAGAATGTGCTTGGCGGGCTACAGTCCATGGAGTCCCCAAAACAGTCGGACATGACTTAGTGACTAAACAACAGCAAGCTTTGCCAGGATCTTGTGTGTATTCAAGGGAGCTAATGAATGAAGAATATTTTATGGGGTGCTTGGAAAGGTAAAGTTACTCAACAAATGGTAGCTGTTGTTTTATTAATTGTTTGAGGGGCTTGCACCATGAAGTGTAGTAAAGCAGCCTTTGATAAATTCAGATCAGGTAAGGTCAAAGGAGAAAGGCAGAACTGTACTTTGGATGGACACTCTGTTCCATGGGTGGACCAGCCTTCTGAACTGCAGAAGTTAGGGATGAATGATTTGGATGTGGGATCAGGCTCCTCCTCCTTGGTTACATTTCTCTCTAAAATGCCAGCCCCAGGCTGGGCTGCTGACTAGGAGGCAACCATGCAGATCTGGGTCTCTCTCTTAGTTCTCCAGCTCTTCAACTTCTGCCAAGGGCGAGGTTAGTATAGAACATGGGAGCTCCAAGAATAGCCTGGGAATAGGGTGGGGGTCGGGGGTCGGGGCAGCAACACAGAGAAAGTCTTGGACCAACACTTTCTAGCATGACATTAGGAAAGACACTTCACCTCTTTGACTTAACTTTTTTCATGTAAAGTTGAAAGTCCCAATATCTACCTTGAAGAGTAATTGCAAGGATAAAGTTGTTCACTTAAAAGGAACATAAAAGGAAATTTATGCTTTTTTAACATAAAAGGAGTTTTATGTTTTCTTGTTTTTTTTTTTACAAGAAACTTGTAACACTGCCTTAGATTCATGGTTGTCCCCGCCCCACCACAACCCCAATAACAAATATTTACTGAGAACTCAGAGCCAGGTGTGTGTTAGGTGTGTAGACTGCAGAAAAGAGTATTGTGAGGTCCCTGCTTTCAGAGTCTTCTTGGTCAAGGAAGGAAGAGTGCTTGACAGCAGCTTCCCTGATAGCTCAGGTGGTAAAGAATCCACCTACAATGCAGGAGACCCTGGTTTGATTCCTGGGTCAGGAAGATCCTCTGGAGCAGGGAAAGTCTACCCACTCCAGTATTCTGGCCTGGAGAATTCCATGGACTGTATAGTCCATAGGGTCACAAAGAGTCGGACACGACTGAGTGACTTTCACTTTTCAGGGTTTACTGATGCTTTTTTATTTATCAAGTTTCCCATTGGTCATCTGTCACCCTTCAGTAAGTCTAAAATGTGCCTATTTTGTTATTTTAGTTGCTAAGTTGTGTCTGACTCTTTGGCTACTCTTGGTAGCCCGCCAGGGTCCTCTGTCCATGGGATCTCCCAGGCAAGAATACTGGAGTGAGTTTGCCATTTCCTTCTCCAGGGGATCTTCCCGATCCAAGGATTGAACCCACGTCTCTTGTGTCTCCTGCATTGGCAGGCAAGTTCTTTACCGCTGAGTCACTAAGGAAGCCCAGAATGTGCATATACATCCATTTTACAGTGTATATTTATATATTTGAGTGTCAAAGAGATAGGTGATTTATCCATGCTAGGAAATGATTGAGTCAAGTTCAACCCTGCTCTCAGATTCAAGTTGATCCTTGTCTCATGATCAGATATCTTTTCTAGAAAGACAGTGAGATGGGGGTGGACACCTGAGAGATCTTCCTCATCAAATTCTAGAAAATCAGACCTGGAAGGATGCTCAGAGATGGTGGAGTTCAGCTCCCTAATTTTACAAATGAAGAGATGGCAATTTGAAGATATTAAGTTGATACAGTATCACATGGTATTAACAGTAAGTGGCAGGGCTAGGACTTACAGCCGCTTGAGTGGAAATCTCAGGTCTTGGGTTTTCACATCAGGCTACTGCCAGAAATGAAAATCTCAACTGCTGTGTAGATGGAGAAGGAGCTAGGCAGACCAGGTGGGTTGAGTAGGAAGAAACACACCGCTCAGCTATCACAGACAGCCCGGTGCTTGTGGCTAGGACCATTCCCTGCCCCCACGCCCCTCTGCATACGGAAATGAGGAGTGAGCCTCTCTCAACCACTTTCTCTCTTTAGTCAGAATGAGCATCGCAAATGTTTGCGATAAAATATCCTATCAACACTGGCCCCCTGTGCAGAATGGACCCAGCGCTGGTTTTACAACTGGAAAACTTCTGAATGTGAGTCTTTTAATTTTGGAGGTTGTTATGGCAATGGCAACAACTTTGAGAAGAAAACAGAATGTGAAGAAACCTGCAAGAAACCTGATTTTCTTATAAGAAGTCAGCCTTCCCTGGAGTCAGGCTTGCTCTAGGGCAATAGAAGGTATTTTTGTGAATAAGAAGGGCATTCCTCCACCTCCTTCTCTCTGCCGTGTTCTTTTTTATTATTATTATTATTAATTAATTAGGCTTGGCCAAGTTTTAGTTCCCTAAGGATAGAAATTGGGACCCCTGCATTGGGAGCACACAGTCTTAGCCACCGGACCTCCAGGGAAGTCCCCCGGTGTGTTCTTCATTTTTAAAAAAATTTATTTATTTTTAATTAAAGGATAGTTGCTTTACAATATTGCATTGGTTTCTGTCGTGGATCAAAATGAGTCAGCCATAGGTATGCATATGTCTCCTCCTTTTTGAACCTCCCTCCCACTTCCCACCCCTTCCCACTCCTCTAGGTTGTTACAGAGCCCCAGTTTGAGCTTCCTGAGTCATACAGCAAATTCCCATCGGCTCTCTAGTTTACATACGGTATACACGTTTCCACGCTACTCTCTCCATTCATCCCCCTCTCTCCTTCCTCCCCCGCACCCCTGTCCATAAGGCTGTTTTCTATGTCTGCATCTCCATTGCTGCCCTGCAAACAGGTTCATCAGTACTATCTTTCTAGCATCCATATATACATGTTAATATACGATATTTGTTTTTCTCTTTCTGAATTATTTCACTCTGTATAATAGGCTCTAGGTTCATCCACCTCACTAGAACTGACTCCAGTGCTTTCCTTTTTATGACTGAGTAATATTCCACAGATATATGTACCACAGCTTCTTTTCCATTCATCTGTTGATGCATGTCTAGGTTGCTTCCCTGTCCTAGCTATTGTAAATAGTGCTGCACTGAACACTAGGGTACATGTGCCTTTTTCAGTTTTGGTTTCCTCAGGGTTTATGCCAAGAAGCGGGATTGCTAGGTTGTATGGTAGTTTTATTCTTAGTTTTTTAAGGACTTTCCATACTGTTTCCCACAGTGGCTGTATCAATTTACATTCCCATCAACAGTGCAAGAGAGTTTGGTGTGTCTTTAAATTACCCACCTCTGTGCCTGAAATTCTACAAATATTGCCAAAAGTTTTAAAATCTCAAGACTTTATTTTTAAAAATATATACATACATACAAATATTAATATCCTGTGGGGATTAACAGTCATTCACACTTAGTACTGGAGAAGGAAATGGCAACCCACTCCAGTATTTTTGCCTGGAGAATCTCATGGACAGAGGAGCCTGGTGGGTTACGGTACATGGGATTGCAAAGAGTCGGACACGACTGAGCAACTAACACACACACACACACACACACACACACACACTTAGTATGAGTTATTGCTTAGTGATTGGGAGGATAAAGGTTTTGGGGGATGGATGGTGAATTTGAAAACTTGGGGCATGGTATTGGAAGAAACCACATTAGACAAGGAAGTAGATCTTTGGGGTCAAGATTAAATTAAATTAAATTTTATCCACAGGGACAACATTCAATAATCATCTTAAAATAACATTCTTCTGTGTATACCTTTACTTACTTTCTTTCTCTCCTCCCCATTTCTCTCTCTCTCTCTGTATGAATTATGTAGTATTTTCTATCAGATTTTTATGTAGCATTTTACTATAAACATTTAAACATTTTTCCAGATCGGTGAATATTCTTCAGCATCATTGTTAATGGCTACATAATATTCTAATCTACAAAGCACTGTAATTTACTAAGCTAATCATCTATGGTTAAATGTGTGCTTCCAATTTCCCATTATTGCAAAATAACACAAGGTTAAACATTAGGAATGATTTTTAATACCTTTGAAAATAACATCCTGAGTGATACCAGAAAGATGGCTGAATAAGCAGTCCCACTCTCATATTCCTTCTGGTTATTGGGCATCCATCCATAGGCAAAAATGCCTTTGTGGAAGCTTTCAGATCCAGGAAGGAGACTGTGAAGCCCAGGGAAGCCCAAGAGCTGGGAGAACCGTTTGAGAAGGCAGGCCCACACCCAGGTGGTTGACACACCTATCATGGTTCCAACTAGAGATCCAGAAACAGCTCCATACCCACAAGGACTTGGTTACAGTCCCATTTAGCTTGGTCCTGTCACCAGCACCATATGCCAAGGGACCCAGGCGGAGTTAACCTCCCCCACGCATCAGATAATAGACATAGAGAACTAGTGAGCACTGAAATAGCCTGTGAACTGCCTCCAGCCCCTGCCTAGAAGCCCCTGGAGGAAAACCCACCAAACTTACTCAGAGTGTAGATTCTGAAAGGGCCCTAAAATAGGATCTGTCTCATCCTGTCCATGGTCTGCAGACAGGCCCACTGGCTCAGGGACCCAAGAGAAGACACTCCCATCTGCGACTCTGGAGATCCTGAAAGGCCCTAGACTGAGTTCCAGCCCTTTCCAGCCACAGACTGTGAGCAGTCTTGCCGGAACAAGGACTTGGTAGGAGACACATCTGTACCTGGGAGATACAGAAAGGGCCTTAGCATTGGCTCCGGTCCTTCCAGTCAGTCAGGGAACAGTCCAGCCCAGCCAGGGACCCAGCAGGTGACACTCGTCTGTGCCTCTGGAACCAGGAATGCAAAATTCAATCTTGGCTGTTGAACCTGAGAAAGTCCCGGGGCTCCATTTCAGTCCCTCCCAGCCATGGTCCAGGACCAGTCTCACCCACCCAGGGACTCATCCAGTGACTAAGCCGCAGCCCTCCTGGGGACCTGGTGGGAGCCACACCTACCTTGTACCTGGTAACAGGCTCACTGAATGAGGACCTGACCTTGGACCCTAAAGCACCTCCCTACAGAACCAGCTTCTAGAGACAGTCTCATCCACCCAAGGACTGGACAGAATCCATGCCTACCTGAGCCTCTGAAATCAAATATGCCAATCACAAACCCACTGCAGATGACCCAGTGACAGTCTCAAAACCAGTTCCAATCCATCACAACTCTGATTCTATGGTAGTCCTGGCACCCTGGGGAGCTGATAGAAAGTTCTCACATGCCAAAACCAGTATGTCAAGACTGGAAGAGGTGTTTGTTCCTTCAAATGCAGAGACACCAACACAAGGCCACATTAATCAGGAAGAATCAAACATGGAGCAACCAAAGAAACTAATAAAGCTCCAGTAACTGGCTCCCAAGAAATGCAGGTCTACAATCTGCCTGTCAAAGGTTGTAAAATAATCACCTTAAGGAAATTCACTGAGGACTTCCCTGGGAAACAGTGGGTAAGAACCCACCTGCCAATGCAGGGGACACAGGTTCCATCCCTGTTTGGGGAAGATTCCACATGCCTGGGAGCAACTAAGCCCATGCACCACAACAACTGAGAAATGGAAAACTTCCTGCCATATCAGTAAACAAGGCTGTCACAATCCTCAGCAATCCCAGCCCTCCAAATGCGAATTCCTGAGCCCTAAGGGCACCCAGGAAGAAGAGGAACACTTGCAATTCAGCAGCCATTAGGCTGTAGCCACTCCCTACAGTAAACCCTGAGGAACTCAAGATGTGAAAAATGCATGATGCTGGCCCCACATAGCTGAGATGCACACGAAAGGAATGAGTCTGTGAGTTCAGACTCTTGCATCTTCCCATACATAGAAACGGTGCCGAATTCCTTAACTTGGGATATCTGATTTTCTTTACTTCACAAAAATACTTTTGATGTTCAGACTACCTGCCCTTTGTTGCAAACTTCTATATAACCTGACTCATCCCCCTGCCTCCTCGGAGCAGTTCTCTCGGGGTTACTTGAAATACTGTCTCCTGAGCTTAAGTGTTTTACAAGGATGCAGTCTAGGTGTCAATGACTGACTGAGGCTGCTCCGCCATCTGAAGTTCAACTGGGGAAGGATCCACTTCCAAGCTCACTCACTGGGCCATTGGAAGGATCCAGTTCCTCAAAGGCTGTTGGCCAGGGGCCACCTTCAGCCCTTGACAATTGGGCCTCTCCAGGGGGCAGCTCACAAACATGACAATGGGCTTCATCAGAGCGAGCAGTGGGAAAAACCAGACCACCTGCTGGCAAGATAGAAGTTCCGGTTTTTTGTATCTTAACCTTGGAAGTGATACTGCATCACTTTTCATTACAGCACTGCTCCTTAGAAACAGGTCACTAAGTCCTGTCCACGTCAAGGCAGCGATTACACAAGAGCGTGAATCCTAGGAAGTGGGGATCACTGGACCACCTGAGCAGTCTGGCTGCCACAGGGAGGAGGAGCTTGGCCAGAGACACAGCAGTGACTGCTTTTAAGACTCAGTTCTTGGGGATTTTCTGGTTGTCCAGTGATTAGGACTTCACGCTTCCACTGCAAGGGACACAGGTATGATCCCTGGTTCAGGAACTAAGATCCTGCAATCCATGTGGCCAAAAATAAATACATAAAATAAAATTTAAAAAGATTCAAGTTTTTGAGTCTCCTTCCTCTCCCTCGTTCTTCTCTGATATTTGTTCACAGGTGAAAAGTTGAAGACTCCCAGTGCCTGGTTCCTATGAATACAAATATCCAAGAGGCCTTACATCACCAAGTCTGGGTGATCAGAACTGTTGTGATAGAAAAGTTGCTTAGATGAAAAGATACGCAGAAACTATCAAAAAGAAGAAACTATGAGAAGACCAGTGAGTGCCAGATAAGCTACAGGGGCACTGGAAATGACACTCTTGACATGGTGTTGAGAGCTTGCTAAATTTCTTAATCCACATATGCTGGAGGAAAATCTTTCAAATGAACAAGCTCCACAAGCCTGAAAAAAACTTTCCTGGAAGAATGAAAGAGAACCATTCAGGAGCATACATTAATACAGATTTATAACCTGCTTTTATCAGTTAACAACATCAGGTGAAAAATTCACCTATATTGTTAAATATTCTTCAATGGAATCGTTCAGAGGGGTAGAGCTTTCTTGGTATGGCTGGATCGTAATTTATTTAAGCAAAGTTCTTTGATTAAATACAAAGAGAGTTTACGATTTCTCAATATAATAAGTAATGCTGTAGGGACTTCTCTGGTGGTCCAGTGGTTAAGACTTCACCTTGCGATGCAGGGGACTTGGGTTAAATTCCTGGTCAGGAAACTAAGACCACATGCCTCAGAGCAACTAAGAGCACGTGCCACAGCTAGAGAGTCCACGCACCACCATGAAATATTCTGCATGATGCAACAAAGATCCGATGCAGCCAGATACATAAATAAATATTTAAAAAATAAAGTAATGGTACAAGGATAATAAATTACTGTGAGCATTTCTGACTATTTAGTTAGGATAGATTATAAGAAGGGGACCCTCTGGGTCAGAGACACATGCATATTAAAAGCTTTCAATACATAATACCGTCTATTAAAATTTTCATAATTGCCACTTATCAAACACTTATGATATGCCAGGAACCAAGTTACGTGCTTTACATATACACTCTCCTCTAATATTTCCAACAGCCCAAAGAGGAAGATTCTATTAATATCTATACCTTACAAATGAGGAAGCTGAAAGTCAGAAAGATAAATGACTTGATCCAAACAGCAAACGGACAAGGAGTAAAGCTGGTGTTTGAATTGAAGTGGGACTCCGAGACCCATGTCTTTTTTTAGTTTTTCTGCTACACCATGCAGCATGTCGGATCGTAGTTCCCCAACCTGGGATTGAACACACACCCCCTGCATTGGAAGCACGGACTCTTAACCACGGGACCAGCCGCGAAGTCCCTGGAACCCATGTTCTTAATCTGTTTCATGTCCTTAAAGTTCAGCTCTACTGTGTGAGCAGCCCAGTCCTTGCCTACCTCTCCATCCCATAAACTCCCCTGACCTCTCCCTACGGGCTATACAAGGATATTCTGGGCCTGCCTGCTTCTACCTTTTGATGTTCATATTTTGTGGGCTCTTGAAAGCTGGGATGTTGCGTTGCACATTTCTGCACCCGGCCAAGAGAGGCGACGTGTGTACAGAGTAAATACTCTACAAGGACCTATTGATTTGTTTCGTAAAAATCACACTGTGGAGGAAAGGAGGGGCCTGGGATTTGCTTTTCAGAGGTAAAGCTCTCAGTCAGTTCTACGATTCTTGTCATCTTTGAATTCCGTGATTCTCGTCTTCTCTGAATTATGGAAGAAAGGAAAGAAGGAAGGAAAACATGAGGGAGGGAGGGAGAAGCAGTGCTAATCAAGGAAGAGGCAACTCACACCTGGGAATTCTCGCTGCTGCTGCTGCTGCTGCTGCTGCTGCTGCTGCTGCTGCTGAAGATGCTGCGTCGCTTCAGTCGTGCCCGACTCTGTGCGACCCCACAGACGGCAGCCCGCCAGGCCCCGCCATCCCTGGGATTCTCCAGGCAAGAACACTGGAGTGGGTTGCCATTGCCTTCTCCAGTGCATGAGAGGGAAAAGTGAAAGCGAAGTCTCTCAGTCGTGTCCGACTCTTACTGACCCCATGGACTGCATGCAGCCTACCAGGCTCCTCCGTCCGTGGGATTTTCCAGGCAAGAGGACTGGAGTGGGGTGCCATTGCCTTCTCCGGGAAGTCTCACTAACAGTTTTCAAACTGCAGACAATAAAATCAAGAGCTGTGAGGAGGGAGCCCAGGAAAAAAAATCATAAAAAAACCCTCAAGAATGAAAGCTTCCTCCCACTATCGAAGGACCTCCAAAGAAATGACAGAAACCCACCAGGGAAGACTTTTATCCTCTGAACTAGGATCCTCTGAACTAGGATAAAAGTGGAAAGGAAATGCAGAATGTGCTATCTGGGTGCTAGCTGTCCCAAGCAATAAACCCAAACTAGAGAATAAAGCCATAAATACATAAGATTAAGAGATTAGGGAATTCCCTGGTGGTCCAGGAGTTAGGACTCTGAGCTTTCACTGCTGAGGGCCTGGGTTCAATCCCTGGTCTGGAAATGCATGGCATGGCCAAAACAAACAAACAAAAAATAGCATAGAAATAACAAAGTGACCTTACAAGTATACCACAGCTGAACCAGATGAGACCAATGGAGAACTAACCCTGAGATAAGCATGAACATGCCTAACTTGTACATTAATATGTTGAGAAGTTTATCCATTTCAAACTAGAGTCTTTAGCCACCAACAAAGATCATGAGTGAACCAATGTAGAAAATTCAACCCGGTGTGTCTGTGTATATTGCTACCTGGAGGTTGGTTAAAGGAGGGTCCTGTGGGCACCATCCAGGCCACTTGGAGCTCGGCTTGCAGAGGGAACCAGCCTTCCATCAGTGAGGGGTTGTTTTCAGACTGACTGCAAAGGGTGGCTGCCCTCCATAGTCTATTCCCCTGGTGGTGCCAAGATTCTAACCATAACCCTAAGCCTAATCCTAGCCTGTAATGAACCACAGGGTTTGGACTGTTCATCTGGTGAAAAATCTCCCAAGGGCTGTTTAAGATGTGAAGTTTGCAAGTAATGGGGGGGGAGGTACAGTAGCTCTAGGGAGTTCCATCTTTTACATAATAAGCTCACCCCAGTAGGCTTGGTTTGGCTGGGCGCTGGGCTTCTGTGGGGTTGATATCCCATCTGTAGGGGATACACAGAGACTTCTGGGTCCAGGACCTCCATGTCTGCAGGCAGGACCTTCAAATGCTATGCATTTCTGTGACTGAAGGGGGCACTGCAGCTCCCCCCAAGGACCATCTTTAATAGCTAAAGGAACCAGACACCAGATTGCAGTTGTGAAAGGAGGACTAACAGCGTTGTCAGCCATCGCTGTTTTTATGTTTTCCTCACCCTCTCACTTTTGATCAACTGGGTAAATGTGGTCATGGGGCAGGAAGGGGAATATTTGTTGTGTTTGCAATGTGATTATTTCATGAGCTAATTTCCCAAAGCTCCATCAATAGACAGGACACGCAGAACCACACAGGAGTCATAGGAGTCACCATAGCTGGTACAGTCCTAGCTCCCAGGGCATTAGGGCTGACAGTTTGGAGGTCTCATACGTATTAGTAGATGAAGAGGCAAAAAAAAAAGTCATTTCTTCCATGTCCTGTTGGGTAGCCTAACTGCTCTCTCTGCTTCCACATCGCCCCCAGGGTCTGTTCTTAATTTAATTTTGGCTGTGCTGGGCTTCTCATGGAGGGGGGCTTTTCTTCCAGGTGCCTGGACTTTAGAGCGGGGGCTCTGTAGTTGTGGGATGTGGGCTTACTTGCTCCATGTCATGTGTGATCTTCCCAGACTAGGGATGGAACTTGTGTCCCTTGCATGGCAGGAGGATTCTTAACCACTGGACCACCAGGAAAGTCCCACAGTCTGTATAAATGTAAAAGCCAGAAGGATCTTTTTCAAACGTAAGATGACATCATCCTTCTGCTCAAACCCCCACCAGGGCTCCTAAATTCCTCAGAGTAAGAGGCAAAGTCCTTGTAGTGACCACAGGGCCCTGTGTAATCTGTGCCCACATACCTCTCTGACTATCTCCCCTGGTGCTCCTGACCCCTCACCACTCCAGCCATGATCCTCAAGCACCCAGAGCACACTCTGACCTCAGCTTCTCAGCTCAAGAGATTTCCTTGGTCTGGACAGCTCTTTCCGTGGATTTCACATGACTCATGTCCTTCTTCACTCAGCTCATGACTTGAATGACACCTTAGGAAAGACCTTCCCTGAATACTCTCTGCAGAGCAGCCACCCCCACCTCTCCCCCATCCCCTGGGCCCAGTAGTCATCTTACTCATCTTTATAGTTTGCCCTAATCTTGCCACCACCTGACATGTTATATATGCATTGTTTCATTCACTTATTGACTGTTCTTCCCCCCCTACACACACACACACGCACATACGCATACACCACACACCTCCTTGATCTCAAGTCTGCCCCACCTAGAACAGAACATATAGTAAAAGCTCGAAAAGTATTTCCCAAATGAGCAATGCCTCTGCTTACACTGTTCCTCAGGCAGGGCTGTCCTCTACTGGTCTGGCTTCAGAACTCCACTTTTTAAGCTCTGGCTCCCTCAAATGTAGCTTTCTATTATCCCACCAACCCCAACCTGCACTTTACTGAAGAACAGATATTTGTTTTTGCATCAGTTTTAAGATCATGGCATCTGGTCCCATCACTTCAGGGCAAATAGATGGGGAAACAGTGGAAATAGTGGCCAACTTGATTTTTTTGGGCTCCAAAATCACTGCAGATGGTGATTGCAGCCATGAAATTAAAAGACACTTACTCTTTAGAAGGAAAGTTATGACCAACCTAGACAGCATATTAAAAAGCCGAGACATTACTTTGACCACAAAGGTCTGTCTAGTCAAGGCTATGGTTTTTCCAGTGATCGTGTATGGATGTGAGAGTTGGACTATAAAGAAAGCTGAGCGCAGAACTGATGCTTTTGAACTGTGGTGTTGGAGAAGACTCTTGAGAGTCCCTTGGACTGCAAGGAGACACAACCAGTCCATCCTAAAGGAGATCAGTCCTGGGTGTTCATTGGAAGGACTGATGTTGAAGCTGAAACTCCAATCCTTTGGCTACCTCATGCGAAGAGCTGACTCATTTGAAAAGACCCTGATGCTGGGAAAAATTGAGGGCAGGAGAAGGGGACAACAGAGGATGAGATGGTTGGATGGCATCACTGACTAAATGGACATGGGTTTGGGTAGCCTCCGGCAGTTGGTGATGGATAGGGAGGCCTGGCGTGCTGCACGGTTCATGGGGTCACGAAGAGTCGGACACGACTGAGCGACTGAACTGAACTGAACTTACCGTACACAGCCCTCTAGCCTGGAGGTGGGGTTTAGAGACAACAGCAAGGCAGCCTGTTGTTGGAGATGGGAGGTCAGTGCAAGAAGAGACCCTACCCTGAGCTCTGGAAGGGTGGCAGTTTACCAGGATTCTGGCCCTGGGAGCCAGGAGATGGACAGAGTAAATAAATATAGAAAGAAGGGATAGAGAGGAGGGAATAAAGAGAAGGGTACAGAGAGAAGAAAGTCTAGAGGGAGTGAGCTTGAGCTCTAGCTTGGAAAGAAGATACAAGAAACTGATAGCATTCATGGCCTCCACAGAAAACAACAGAGTAAGGGACTTCTCTGATGTTCCACTGGTTAAGGCTTTGCTTTTTAATGCAGAAGGTGTGAGTTCCATCCCTGGTTGGGGAACTAAGATCCCACATGTTGCTGCCAGAAAACCAAATCATAAAACAGAAGCAATATGGTCACAAATAAAGATTTTTTTAAAAAGGAATTTTTAAAGAAAAAAAGAACAGAGTGGCTGAGGGTGGAGGAAGAGTGTCAAGGGTGAACGATGTTTCACTGTGTATTCTTTTCTTTTTTTGGAGTATAATTGCTTTAGAATGTTGAGTTAGTTTGTCCTGTGCAATGGAGTAAATCAGCTATATGAATGTATATATCACCTCCCTCTTCCCCCATTCCACCCATCTAGGCCATAGTTGGGCTATGTTACTTGCTCTGAGGCATGTGGGATCTTCCTGGATCAGGGATCCAACCCTGGTTTCCTGCACTGGCATGCAGATTCTTTACCACTGAACCACCAGGGAAGCCTGGCTATTTATTTTAAAGAAGATGTGGTACATACATTGTATATCCTTTTTTTACATTTTGAACTGTGATCCATGTGTTATTTCTACAAAATAACAGCTTGATTAAAACAAAAACAAAAACCTACAACAAAGCACCCTGACTTTGTTACCTTCTTTCTGTGTGGCCCCAAGCAAGTAACTTGGCGGAGACCTATCTGTAACACTGGCTCAATAGTTGAGACCCAGGAGCTTAGTTGCTCCATGGCATGTGGGATCTTCCCAGATGAGGGATCCAACTTAGGTCTCCTGCATTGCAAGCAGATTCTTTACCATTGAGCCACCAAGGAAGCCCTTGTTACCATCTGAGGGCTATTTGTGGGATCCAGGAGATCTCACAAGCGAATCTCCCAGCCCTGCGTTGGGCACACAGTACCTGCTGCTGTTGTCAGAACTCTCAGCAACTCTGGAAGGATTCTGGCATCTCTCTGGTTTTGCCAGAAAACCAAATCATAAAACAGAAGCAATATGGTCACAAATAAAGATTTTTTTAAAAAGGAATTTTTAAAGAAAAAAAGAACAGAGTGGCTGAGGGTGGAGGAAGAGTGTCAAGGGTGAACGATGTTTCATTGTGTATTCTTTTCTTTTTTTGGAGTATAATTGCTTTAGAATGTTGAGTTAGTTTGTCCTGTGCAATGGAGTATATCAGCTATATGTATGTATATATCACCTCCCTCTTCCCCCATTCCACCCATCTAGGCCGTAGTTGGGCCCCAGTTCTCTCCTCCATCACTCTGGGAGAATAACCTGCCACTGCACAGGGCTGGTGGGCGGACTTACTGGGGAAGGGTCTTGGCACACAGAGCCCTGGGCTACCTTCACTGTGTCACCTGTCACAGCTCATCTCTTCTCAGACTCCACCTGGACGATCTGGTGGCCACGCCCACTCCCCAGCCCAAGGCTGCAGGCAGGAATGGAATGTGCCCAAATAATAACAGAGGCCACAGGCCTGCCAGTGCTGGAAGCAGTCACTTTATTGGTTGGAAAAAGAAGCAGCTGTGGTCAGCTCAGGAGGGAGGGAAGAGGCCAGGAAGGGAGGAGGGCAGCTGGGCTGGAGCCAGACAGGGCCAGGCAGACTCTGCTGCTTCCTCAGTCCACAGGCTGCGCTGGCTGGAGCTGGAGCAAGAAAATCATAATGATACCATCAACAACAACACCCAGGACACTAGACAAGAGTGCTTGCAGCTTAAATTCTGATCCAAAGCTCCTCCCACTCCATCACATCCCCCGCTACATTCCTACCCCCGCCTCCCAGCAAAACTTCACTTTCTTCAGGCCCTGGGGCTCTGCCGACATTTTTCTGAAGGTCCTAGACTCACCTCTTCTGCTCTGACCATCCCAGGATACACCTGGGTATACCATGGTCCCCACTGACCGTTGTGACCATTCATGAGGGGTCACTGTCATTTATCTCCCTAAGAATCCTTCCACCACTAGGAAGTTGCACCATACCCCCCATTCCTTCAGTTAAGCTGAGTTAACTGATCAAAAAGATCTTATTTATCCCATTTTATAAACAAAATATTTGCAGTTCAGGAAGGTGAAAAAGGCTAGTTAATTGTCAGAGCTGAAATCTGAACCTAGGTCTTCCTGACTGCAACGCCAGCCCATGCGGTTGGCACACATGGAGGCGAGAGGCAGCTGGCATCACTGGAGAGCTCTGGGCCCTGGGGAGACCGTGCTTCCCTTTCGGGCACTGAATTAGCAACCATGGGTCCTTGGGCACGTCCTCCCCTCTCTCTGGGTCTCAGTCTTCTCATCTGGGCAGTAGGTTCCATCACTGACCTGCCAGTCTGTTGACTGAGAACTTATCAACAGCAGCACATGATTAGCAATATTTCAACCATAGGGTCCTTCCAGGGGCTTGCTTGTCCCGTTCCCTCCATCCGGAACAGCTTCCCTACCAGTGTACTTCACCAGACTACCGACCTTTCACTCATCCTTCAGGACTGGCTCAGAACCCTGTTCCCTCCTTCCCCCACCGTCACCTGGGTGAGATTTCCTCCTGTGTTCCTACCATACCCAGCCCTGCCCTCCACTGCCGCACTGATTATAGGCATTGGGCGTGTCTGTCCATCTGTCTGCCTCAGCCACCTGGCTGCAAGCTCGGTGAGGAAAGGCAGCTGTCACCTTCTGTCCCACCACATGGCACAGTGCTAGATCCCTCAATGGGCTGAAGATGCACGTGCTTTGAGTTTTGTTTCCCTTTCTTTTTTTTTTTAAAAAAAATCTTTATGTATTTATTCATTTGGCTGCACTGGATCTGAGTTGTAGCATGTGGGATCTAGTTCCTTGACCAGGGATCGAACCCAGGCCTCCTGCGTTGGGATTTCAGACTCTTAGCCATTGGACCACCAGGGAAGTCCCTCTCTTTACTTTCTTATGCTTGCTTTATGACTTAATATTGTTTTATTTTTAATTATCTGTGGGGAAAGAGAGGCTCCACGATTTTATCTTTAGGCATGAGAACCACTCAAAGCGGGTGAATGTAGCCGTGTCGGCCACAGAGTAAGTGCAAGGGGAAAAGGAATAAATCTCACAGCCCAAATAATCAGCAAATAGTGTCCCATCCACCTTCATGTATGTCGCAAACCCAGCCTCTCAGGTCACCTGGTCCATCACCTCCCACCTGGCCTCTTGTAGGAGCCTCCTAGCTGGTCTCCCTGCTTCTGCCACTGCCCTCTCTAGGGTCTCCACACAGCAGCTGGAGCAATCCTTTTAAATCCAAGTCAAGAGCATGTCCATTTCCAAGGGCCCAACATCTCTGGGTCAAGACCAAAGTCCTGGACTTTCCTGGTGGTCCCGTGGTTAAGAATCCGCCTGCCAAAACAGGGGACCTGGGTCCAATCCCTGGTCCAGGAAGATTCCACATGCTGCGGAGCAACTAAGCCCGTGTGCCACAACTACTGAGCCTGCGTGCTGCAATTACTGAAGCCCGCTTGCCTAGAGCCTGGGCTCTGCAACAGTAGAAGCCACCACAATGAGAAACCCGTGCAACGGAACAAAGAGTAGCCCCAGCTTGCTGCAACCAGCGAAAGCCTGTGCGCAGCAGTGAAGACCCAGTGCAGCCATTAGTGAACTAAACATATTTTTAAAAGGCCACAGTCCTTACATGGTCTATCAGGTCTCTCCACTAACCACCTACCTCTCTGACCCTCTCCTCTATTGCTCTCTCTTTGATCATAGGCTCCAGACTTCAGGCTTTTCCTGAAACTCACCAGGGCTTCTACTGCTGTATATCCACTGCCCCCACTGCCTGTAACAGTCTCTCTGAAAGCTCCCAGTTCCCTCCATCATCTCCAGCAAGTTTGTTCAAATGCTGCCTTTTGGAAAGTCCCGTGATAAAACTGCAACACAGCTCCCTGCTGCTCCTCATCCCTACTCCGTATCCTCCTTCTGTTTTCTTTTTCTCCAGGTCACTTATTTCCTGCTAACATTTTATAGGGAATGAAAGCGTTGAAGGTGTTAGTCGCCCAGTCGTGCCCGGCTCTTTGCGACCCATGGCCTGCAGCCCACCAGGCTCCTCTGTCCACGGGATTTTCCAGGCAAGTATACTTGAATGATTTGCCATTTCCTTCTCAAGAGGATCTTCCCGACCCCGGGATCGAACCCCAGTCTCCTGCACTGCAGGCAAGTTCTATACTGACTGAGCTACCAGGGAAGCCCTTTTACAGGATATACTTGCTTTTTTATTTGATTTATCATTCACTAGCATCTACAGGTGGCACTAGTGGTAAAGAATTCCCTTGCTATCACAGGAGACATAAGAGATGCAGACTCGATCTCTGGGCTGGGAAGATCCTCTGAAGGAGGGCACAGCTACCCAATCCAGTATGCGTGCCTGGAGAATCCCATGGACAGAGGAGCCTGGTGGGCTCAGGTCCAAGAGTCGGACATGACTGAAACAACTTAGCACGCATGCATGCACAGTATATAAAACCCCTCAGAGAGAAATTTTTGTTGGGTTTGTTTACTCATGGAGCATCCCAGCACCTAGAGCAGTGCACCGCACGTGATAGATGCTCGGTGCCTATCTGTCGAGCAGATGAGAACAAATCAAAGGATAGGTAAGAGAATAGCACTGTGTTAGCTCAGGTGCTCCTTTTCAGCCTCCTGCAGGGGTTGTCACATCTAGGTATCAATGTATCCCTCCCCCCACCCCAGGGCACCTACCTCAGAAGACAGGGGTGACACAGGATACCTTCCCGCAACCATTGAGGCAGCATTTCAACAGGTCAGGACACTGGCTGTCCACCTGGCACTGGTCTCGGCAGAGGCCGAGCTGGGGGAAAGCGATGTCCACCTTAGGGCATGAGCCCTTCTTCTCTGGGTAGAAAAAGGAGTAAGAGGCGGTGAGCAGAGCCGAAGCAGGTGGCTGAACACATCACCACAGCTTGTCTGCCCACCTGGGTTCACAAACAAGACAGCTGCCTGCCTGAGCGAATCTCAGGGGGGTTGGAAGGTCGTCTGCAACCTCCCTTCCTCCTGTTCTCTCCTCCCAGGGGTTTTGAGATCACTGGACTCCAGTTTGAGTCCCAGCTCTGCCTTCTCTTAACTTCGTGGCCTCAGGATGGAAATCCCGCAGAGCCCCGTGTCTCCGGGTGTCAGATGAGATCAGCGCTGACCACATTACAGGGTTGCTGTGGAAGCAATGGAGGCAACAGACTTCTCCCTGAGAAGTCAACGTCCTTTGTAGCAATAATAATGATGATGAGTAAAGACAGCCATTAACACTTAGCTCCTTCAAAGTAGCAGGCATTATCCAAAGCTTGCGACATTTATTAACTCATCTAATCCTCAGGTTAATCCTAGAACCCGGGACAAAGAGCTGTAACTATTTCCTCATGTTGCAGATGAGGAAACTGAGTTAAATAGAAGAAGTTAAATAATTTGCTTAAAGTAAAACAGGGTGGAGACAGGATTTGAACCCAGGAACCTGGCTTCAAGTCTGTGCACCATGCTTTCTGCTGCTGTGCCCAGGTAAGGGTGACACATACGCAAGGCCTTCACTCCTAGTTACAACCAGGTGGGACCAAGGTCCCCTCTACACCCTCACTCTAACACACAGAGATGCATTCTTCCACTAGCGCACACACACACACAACCACAGAGATGCGCCAATTACAAAGTCCTTAGTGCAAATCCATTTTGTCCTTTAATTTTCACATCAAATCTCTCTTCTGTAGGGGATGCTATGCTATGCTATGCTAAGTCGCTTCAGTCGTGTCCGACTCTGTGCGACCCCATGGACTGTAGCCTACCAGGCTCCTCCGTCCATGGGATTTTCCAGGCAAGAGTACTGGAGTGGGGTGCCATTGCCTTCTCCGTCTGTAGGGGATATTTCTACTGTATTCTTATTACAGAGGAGGAAAATGAAACCCAGAGAGGTGAAGGTATCACCCAACATCACAGTGCTGATCAGAAGTAAAACCAAGACCTGAGCCCAGTCTTTCAACGTCCACACACACACACAGACACAGACACAGACAGACAGACAGACAGACAGACAGACACACACACACACACACACACACCCTGTGCTCCACTCCAGGCTCAAGGAGAAGGGAGCTGGGCTCAGTGCCCAGAAGCCCCAGGAGCAAGTCCAGCCAAACGTCAAGCAGGCATAGAGCTGGGTGATGAGCTGAGAGGACGCAGGAGGCTGCCTTCCTGCACAGACACCCTTTCACTGGAGAAGGGCACGAGCTCTCAATACTGAGCTGCCCCAGGACAGAAGGGCATCAATAGCCAGTAACTCACCAAACAAGCCACTGTGAGTGGAGGGTCTACTCTCTCCTGAGACAGCTCATGTGTACCATTTCATTTAGCCTCATGTCAGTCCTACAACATCTGAGATTCTCATCCCATTGTATAAAGGAGAAAGCAGAGGCTCAGAGAGGTGAAGCCATTTGCTCAGGACACACAACCTGCAGATGGTACAACGTGGATTCTAATTCAGGAGCCCTCTGTCCCTGCCCCTCTTCCTGCCTCAGTCTATCCATCTGAGACCAGGGAGCAGCAGAGACTCCCCCCAAGCAGAAACTCCTCTTTTCTCCCCACTCTCATCTGTCTGTCTTTCTCTCCCAATGCCCTCCTCTCCTGGTTTTCCTCACTTTGGTCCAGGTTAGAGATCCCCAGATCCACAAGCCCCCTTGATGGGCTGTTCCTCCCTCCAGCTCCCACCATCCTGCTCTGACTGAGGTCTCTGATTACAGGCCTTCCTGGCCTGGTGGGCATCTTCAGAGAACATCGCAGGGACTTTTTTCCTGGGTAAAGACCAGCGATCCCAACACAGTGTAATCAGGGCGTATCCTGGCTTCTAGTCCCCCGTTTTTCCCTCTGAAAAATAAGATGCTCAGAGTCCAAGCTGTCTAAGACCCCTTCCTGCTCAGGTAGGAGTCCCTAGGACCTGCTGAACAGTCTTGAGCTCCAGCAAATGCTTTCTGTGAAGAGTAAGCTTCACATACTCTCTCTCAGTCTTCAGAGCAGAAGAGAGGGTGTTAAGAGGAGGAAGGGGAAGGGCTGCTCAGGATGGGGTCCCGACTTTCTTCAAGCCACTTAGACAAAAAAGGGACCCCCTGTGTTACGAATCCTGGCCAGCCAGGGATGGCAGTGTGACCTTGGACAAGAACCTTTCTCTCTTTTTGCAGCTCGCATCACATCTTTAAGATGAGCGGAGTGCTCTCCTAAACCTGGAAAGCCTCCATCTGGACAGAGGAATTTGGAGAGTCCGGGCCAGTGGTCGTCCCAAAGCCTTCCCCCAGGGAGGCCCCAGGAAAAGGATTCTGGCACGGGAGCGAGCCTCAGACTGTAGGACCCAGCCCACTGGACAGCCCTGGGCTGCCCGCGGCTAAACCCCCTGCCAGGAGGAAGCTTCGACCCTGGCGCCCAGATTTCAAGGAACAATGGTCCGGAACCAGGTTCCCGCCGTGCGTCCCGGAAGTCCGTCATGCACCAGAGCGATGAATCCGGCTGGGAGTGGGGGACCTCCCTTCCCCTCGGCGGCAAGTCAGCGACGCCTCGCTCTCCCCGGAGCCGCGGGAGGCAGAACACGGGCTGATCCGGTTCCAGCCACCTCGACCTGGTCCTGGACCCCTGGGTCGGTCGCGCTGGTGTGCCCAGAACGGGACGCTCCCTTCTCCCGCACCCCCGCTGCCCCGCCCCGGCCCCCGCGGGTCCCCCAAGTTACCATTAGGCATCTGGCAAACGGTGGCGCAGCCTGCCTGGCAGCACTTGAGGTTGTCCTTACAGTCCTCATCCGAGACGCACGCCTTCGTGCAGTTCGCTTCACCCTCCAGCTCGGGACACACACCCGGCTTCCCTGCGCCTGCGCCTGGGAGATGGACGGGCAGTGGGGGACCCGGGCCCGCTCTCAGAGGATGTCCACCTCGTGTCTGATGGCCCCCAATCTCAATTCCCCGCCCCCCGGAATTCTGAGTCCCCGTTCCTAGGCCCCGCCCTAACAGCCTTCAGAGAGCCCCACCTCCAGGGACGGGGTTCTCCAATACCTGGGAGGACAGGAGGGACCAAACCCTTGGGCTCTGAGCTTTCAATTTTTAGGAGACCCCAGCCCAACTGAGCGTCTAGGAGCTTCCGATGTCCAGGCAGAGGGTCCCTGCCACTGGCCATTGCATCTCCACGATCAGCAAAGAACCCCCCACCCCCGCTGCCCCCAGCCCCATCCCGGGAATAAGGGTCAGTCTTCAGGGGTCTCCGCGCACCTCTAGCACACTGGACCACACATCTGAAGCCCAAGGGCTACCGCCTTCAGAGCACCAGGGATCCCCACATTTTAGTCTGCAGGGGACTCCCCACTTCCGCCCCGGGGAATCCTCGCTGCTCAGAGAGGCTAAGCTCCTGCCCGGCTCCGTTCCTGCGCTCCTGGTTCGGCCCCTCTGGGCACCCAGCCTTTCCCCGCCCCACTCACCTGTGACCGGGGGGAGGCCCAGCAGCAGGCCAAGGAGGAGGGCGGCGAGGAGCAGACCGAGGCGGCAGGCAGGCATGGTGCTCGCCAGGGCGGGGTGCGGGAATGAAGCGCCGCCAGGAAGATTTAACTGGGTTCCTGGGGGGCGTGGGGTAGGGGCGGGGCTGAACCCCTGAGGGTAGAGGGCTCAGCACACAAGGCAGGCGGGCCGACTGCCACCTCCTGTCATTTCACAATCTCCCAGGATCAGGTGTCACTCTGGCCCCAGTGGGAACCAGGAACCTAAGCGGCTTCCTGGCCGGGTGCAGCTGGTCGCACCCGGACCCTTGTCCCCTCCTCCCTCCCCACCTCCCTCTGGGCCCTGGGGGCAGGGCAGCAGGAGGCCAAGGGCTAGACCCGGGCCTCCCGGGGGATCCCATTCCAAGACCCAGGGGTCTCCCTGTGATGCCCACTGTGGTAGGAGAGAGGAGGGCAGGACCCACTGGGAGAGACTGCAGACGAAGTGGCTGGACTCGGGGTCAGCAGATCTGAGTTCGGATCTCCCTTTAGGGATTCATGGTGGGCGTGTTGTGTAGTGATACACAGCACACAGAAGAAGCTACAGGAAAACGTATTTATACATGAGCCCACTGGACACAAGACACTGAGGCCAAAGAAGGTGAACAACTATTAACATCTGGAGCCATTCGGGATGTGTGTTTCTCCCTCCCTCTCTTTTCCACACAGACACTCAGGCTCACTCTGTCTGTGCTCAGCGCCTCGTGGAGCCAGGGCTGGTCCCAGACCCCTGTGAACAGAGGGATATTATCATCACCAACCTTGCAGACAAGGTTTGATTCCTGGTCTCCATCCCTCCAAGCCTTTGTTTTTTCCATCATAAATGTGTGTTCTTCATGACACATCTAGGACATACAGTTGTTGTAGAGAAAGTAATTAAAGGAGCTCTCAACTTTGGCCTTGGGGTGACAGAGTCTGGGTTTGACTCCCGTCTCTCCTACTTCCTAGCTGCGGGACCTTGAATGAATCTCTTCCCTGTTCTGAGCTCCCACGTTGTCATCTCCAGAGATGGTGTCTGCTGTTAGTGAGGAGACTGATGAGTCGACATTGAGGTTTGACATGCAGGCTGGTAAATGCCAAAGCGGTTACCCAGCAAGAAGTACCCTCAAACTTCCCTCCAGATCCAAATCTGAGGCCAGTAAGCCCCAGGAGGTCTTTGCTGCTGGAGGGTGGAGAGCAGTGGCCGTGGGGATGACAGATGAGCAGGACTTGATGACAGAAGTATGTCTAGCCACTCTCCCCACAGTTGGACCCGGGGAAAAGAGGCTGCGAATACCTCCCCCACTTCCCATGTCCAGCCTGGGGACTGAAGACAGGTCCTCGTTGGGAGGGGCCAGGGCTGTTTACTCTGAACACAGAGAATGGTGAACAGCCATGAGGCCGGAGCCAGGTGGGGGCTCAGCCCAGGGCGGCTTCTGGAACTCAGTCTAGGACACGCAGAGGACACGTTGACGGGCAGCTGGTTTTAGCCTGTGAATCCAGCTGCCTGCTGGACATTCGGCCTCGGGCAGTGCTGCCCACAGCTTTCTTCTGGCATCTCGCCAGCTTGCCCACGCCAGGAAACTGCCAGCCTCACCCCTCTCCAGCCCTCTTGGGCTCTTCTGGGGACTGACTCTCTTGACAGGAATGGGGATTAGCCTGAAGCGAGTGGGATGGGGTGGGGCACACAAATGGAGGAGAAAGCTTCATGGGTCCATGGCCTGTGGCATACAAAAGATGTTTAGCTTTTGTGACGCTAGCTTGTGTTCATACAGTTTGCTTCTACATACAATATAAAAGGGGCAGAGGCTACTCCCTATGTGACATAACAGCATCTCACTTTTTGGACCTACATCTTCTTCTTCCTTGAAAGGGGTATCACAAGGGAATTCCCTGACTGTCCAGTGGTTAGGACTCTGTGCTTTCACTGCTGCGGGCCCAGGTTCAATCTCGGGTCGAGGAACTAAGATCCTACAAACTGCACAGCGAGGGCAAAAAAAGGAGGGTGGAGAAGTGTTTTGTAGGATTATTTTAAGGTTCAAAGGGAAAACTCAGGTCCAAAATTCAGCTTCTCTGTATGCTGGTGCCAAATTGATTCTTGGAGACAGAGTTTTGGGTGAAGTAGAAAAGAACAGCTTTATTACTTTGCCAGGCAAATGGAACCACAGCCATCTAATGCCCTCAAAACCATGTGTCCCAACTTGGAGAAGATAGTGAGAAGTTTTACAGTGATTGTGCAAAGAAGACATGATCAGCTCATGGATATTCTTCTGATGGGTTGGTGGTGACGTACGTAGGAGTCAGCATCATCAACCTGCAGGTAGGTCCAATGGGTCTGGGGTCTACATGCTTGTGGGCAGATTACCATCATTAATCGTTAACTTCTCCCACCTGGAAGAGCTTTCAATACCTGTAAAATAGCACAAAAATATTGTTGTATGTATCTGTTGATGGGGAAGCAGAACCTTGCCCCCAGGCTGTTCTTGACTGTCTCTCCCTTGTCTCCTATCCCCTTCCTTCCCTAACTAATAATTGCTTGAATCCGCTGATTGGACCTCAGAGAAGGTCGTGGAGGCTGAATGAAGGCTGTTTTCTATAATCAAAGAAATGCGAGACATAGGCCTTGTGCCCAGGAGCCCCACAGGGCCCTGCTCTGTATCAACAGCATAAACTAGAGGTTGCAAATCTGGATAGAATATTATATTGTGAGCCCACACAGTACATTTTAAGAGTTTGAATTAGTTGTCAAATTTAAGAGTGAGGAATTTCACATAAAAGTAAAATTCTAGTATCTTTCAGTAAAAGGAAATGGTCTGGGAACACAATGGCAACCATCAACTAGAACACTGGGCCTCAAATCTGAGCAAGCATCAGGATCACTTAGACCACTTGTTCAAACACAGATTTGAGATCTCTACCTCCAGGGTTTTGAGTCACTAGGACTGGGGAGAAGTCTGAGAATCTGCATCTAAGGGTTTCCAGGGATGCTGATGGTGCTGTTCAAGGGACCACACTTTGAAAGCCACGAACTAAGCTAAGGGGGGCTGCTCTCTTCTCGGGAGGGGAGTGTTCTCTCCAGTTTCCATAATCCCCGCCGTTCCTTTCTGTCCTCCTGCCTCCACCCCAACTCCAAATACTTCCTTCCCCATTACTCACATGGCCTGGAAGGCATTTAAAAGTGTGGCTTGTTGGGTGAGCTCACAGTAAGTGTTCGGGAAAAGGTAGCTTGTTCTTATTTAACAAGGTTGAAATGGGAGGTGATATGAGTCAGCTGCAGACTTGCCTACTCTAAGATGACTGTAAACAAATGAATGTGAAATATCTGAGAAATTCCCAGGAAGGAACAGGGTACCTTTAACCATACAATGGCTCTTTGTCCTCTTGGACCCATTCAAACTCCCTAACTCAGAGGAAACCTCTCTTTCTGAGTGTATTGGCTCTTTTGCTGTTTTGTCACCTAGCATGCTTTTTTGTCCTTTTTCTGATAACACTAGCCTGAGTTTGGACTTGCCTGGTGGTACAGGGGATAAGAATCTGCCTGCCAATGCAGGGGTCATGGGTTCCATCCCTGGTTCGGGAAGATTCCACTTGCCATGGAGCTACTGAGGCCTTCCTGTACTAGGGCCTGGGAGCCACAATTACTGAGCCTGTGCTCCACAACAAGAGAGGCCCTGCACAGGGAAGCCTGTGCAATGCAACGAAGAGTAGCCTCATCTCACTGCAACTAGAGAAAGACTGAGAGCAGCAACCAAGACCTAGAACAACCAAAAATAAACAAAGAAATAAATAATTTAAAAAAAGGTAGCCTGATTTTTGTTTGGAGGAACGACCCTTCCTCCACCCCAGATAGGACAGGCAGGTTGAGGGGCTTGCCAATCAGAGTTCTTGTTTTACCCCCTAGACCAAGAGTGGCCAATAAGATGCTCTCCTTGGAATTTTAATGTTGACCAATGAATCCTTCCCTGGTGGTTCAGAGGGTAAAGAATCTGCCTGCAACGCAGGAGACCTTCGCTCCATCCCTGAGTCAGGAAGATCCCCTGCAGAAGGGACTGGCTACCCACTCCAGTATTCTTGCCTGGAGAATTCTATGGACAGAAGATCCTGGCAGCCTACAGTCAACGCTGTCACAAAGAATCAGACACGACTGAGTGACTAACACTTTCACTTCTTAATGAATGACAAAAATCCTGAAAATGTATGGTATTCATTCAAAAGCAGCCTGAGAAGACACCTTGATTCTCTTGTTTCCCATCCTTTCCAAGCAGAATTCTTTTTAGCATTTCCTTCAGTTCCAAGACTGAATTACATCAGCTAGTGCTATTGGCTGCCAGCTGAAGATTCCAATGGGATGTAACTTAAGGGTACAGTCAGGAAGAG
Source organism: Giraffa tippelskirchi (assembly GCF_054371585.1). Classification (NCBI taxonomy): domain Eukaryota; kingdom Metazoa; phylum Chordata; class Mammalia; order Artiodactyla; family Giraffidae; genus Giraffa; species Giraffa tippelskirchi. The sequence goes on along the minus strand of NC_137287.1, from coordinate 115,513,356 downwards.
AGAATAGATGTCCTCTACGTCCCCACACCATTCTCACCAATTCCTTCTGTTCTTCCAGTAGCCAGAGTCAGTTTCTGTTGCTCACAACCAGGGAGATTTGATGCCTTTACTCAGTCACCAGCAAGTTCCTCATTTCCAAGTCCAATGGCCTTTTCTCAGCCCTCAGTCCAGTTCACTTCAATCGCTCAGTGGCGTCCGACTCTTTGTGACCCCATGGACTGCAGCATGCCAGACCTCCCTGTCTATCACCAACTCCTGGAGTTTACTCAAACTCATTTCCTTTAAGTTGGTGATGCCATCCAACCATCTCATCCTCTGTCATCCCCTTCTCCTCCTGCTTTCAATCTTTCCCAACATCAGGGTCTTTTCCAATGAGTCAGTTCTTCTCATCAGGGGGCCAAAGTATTGGAGCTTCAACTTCAGCATTAGTCCTTCCAATGAATATTCAGGACTGATCTCCTTTAGGATGGACTGGCCGGATCTCCTTGCAGTCCAAGGAACTCTCAAGAGTCTTCTCCAACACCACAGTTCAAAAGCATCAATTCTTCGGCCCTCAGCTTTCTTTATAGTCCAACTCCCACATCCATACATGACTACTGGAAATACCATAGCCTTGGCTAGATGGACCTTTGTTGGCAAAGTAATGTCTCTGATTTTTAATATGCTGTCTAGTTTGGTCAGTCCTCATCCTCCTCTAACTAACAGGTAAGGTCTTCATGGCTTAAATGCAAACCAAATTCTTTATACAAAAATCTGTTTCTAAATCATCTAATTGAAAAAACTATGACCAGCAGAGCTTCCTTATTTGAGTCCTGTCTTGTTAATCTCGAGGGCTTTAGATTACATAGCTTTCAAACTTCTTTTAGAGGACAGTCTTTGAAGTCAGAGAGTCTTGAGTTCAAATCGTACTCCTGCCATTATTGATTATGTGACCTTGGGGAAGAGGTTAATCCCAGCTCCATCATTTCCTAGCTAGGTGACCTGGGCAGTGTTTATTGAATCCTTCCAAGCTTCAGTTTCTTCATTTATAACACAAAATAGTATTTCTAGCCTCATAAAGTCAACTTGCATTAGGAGATAATTTTTTTTAAAAGCAACCAAGATAGAGCTCACATGTGATTAATGTCAAAATGTGGTTGTCAAACATTTTTTGATTAATGTCAAAATGTTGTGAAAGGGCTGTCATCAAAATGTCCTGTAGATGCTCTGAGCTCTGTCTCCCTGTCTCTGTTTCATCCCTGTGACTCCAAGGATGTTATCTATCTTTGTGCTCTGACAGCTCAGTCCTGGACCAAAGACACTCTGTGCCTGCACCCTCGACAGTTCATGGGGCCTGAAAGTATTTTATCTTTGCCTGGAAAAGTCAGGTGTTATATTTGATTTCTCTGCCTCAGGGAGAGAAACTGTAACAGACGTGCCAAGGTATCTGCCCAACAGCCTTTTCCTTCCTTCCTGAGAAAGAAATGTGATGTTATGGGTGGCAACAAATTCGTTCCTAAAAGTAGCCATTAAATATACATGTGAGAAATCTGTCAGTGTCAAGCTATCTAAGTGCTCTTTGGATGGAGACTGTTAATAAATGTTTAGCACTTTAAGAGTAAACTAAGTAAGAATCAAACATGAAATTCTAGAAAACTGACATATAATTTCAATGAAACCTGATAATTAGTCCATAAAGAGCATATATCAAAACACAGACTTAAAAGAAACATAATCCAGTATGTAAAGTAGTTGAAAGGAAAAAAAAAAAAGAAATATGGAGGAAAGAAAGAACCTCCCTCTTACTCCTTTCAACATCCCTTCCCAGGGTTTATCTAATCTCATCCTCTGTACAGTCATGAGAGGTGGGCAGGGTAGATTTCATCATGCCCACGTTATAGAGGAGAAAACTGAGGCTGAATTGGCACAACACAGGACGGGCAAGGGCAGAATGCACACACAGCCAGCATGTACTCCAAGAATTAGTGTGGCTGCTTCATAGAATTGTGTAAGGGAGGAACATCCATCTAAAGCAGACTTTTGCAGTGGTTGTTATTCATCTCCATCATTATAGGGTACCAGGTACTATCCTCCCTTGTAAGTGGACCCACCTCCAGGGTCATGTGGGAAGGCAAGAGCAGAGCCGTATTCTCCCTGTAACTGTGATTCTGCACCCTCCCTGGTGCACATGACCACTCCTCTTACACCATCTTCCATTAGGTGAATAATCTCTGATCTCCATCTCCAGCATGGACCTCTCCTCACTCTTTTTTTTTGCCACACGATGTGGCTTGTGGGATCTTAGTCCCCTGATCAGGGATGGAGGCTGTGCCCCCTGCATTGGAAGCGTGAAGTCCTACCATGTCTTTCCTGTGTACGTCATAGCTGAGTAAATATTTTTTAAAATAATTATTCGTATTAACTGCTGATTTATAAACCCACTTTATGTACACACACACACACACACACACACACACAAAGAGTTGAATTTTCCCTCCTAATGGTAGAGAGGGTTTGTTTGGGTCCAGGAGGCAGCCACTGTGGGCAGAGGGTGCCTTCCTTAAAGAACAGTTCCTAACATCTGGTTCCTTGGGGCTTTAATCGAAAGGAGAACCAGCAGAAAGTCAAAAGTTTCCCCCTATATTTTTGAGAGACCAAAGGGTCAAATATTTTTTCATGGGATCGGGTTAAGAGTGGATCTGGGTGAGACCTGTTACCGAAACCAGAGGGAATTAGATTCAGTGTGAAGAAGAATGGGACAAATTTGGAAGAGGACTTTGACATTCCTTAAACAATGGGGAAATTCCTGATAGTGGACTTCTAGAAGGTGATGCTACTAAAGAAAAATGCTGTTTGTTCCTTTCTTTAATGCAATTGATAGCACACTTAAAAAGCAGTCAGGAGCCAAAAACCCCCTAAAACTTGATAATGCTGTTGTTTAGTTGCTAAGTTGTGTCCAACACTTTTGTGACCCCATGGACTGTAGCCCACCAGCCTCCTCTGTCCATGAGATTTCCTAGGCAAGAATACTGCAGTGGGTTGCCAACTCCTTCTTCTGGGGATCTTCCCGACCCAGGGATCGAACCTGTGTTTCCTGCATTGGAAGGTGGATTCTTTACCACTGAGCCATCAGGGAAGCCCAAAACTTGATGTGTTTCTAGACAACTTGTTTTGGTCTGCGGTGTTCAAAGCACTTCAGCATCATAATCTATTAGTCCTTAGAAATACCCAAAGTGGAGGACTTCTTTCTTCCTTTATTTAAAGAGATATTTATTTATTTGGCTGCACCAGGTCTTAGTTGCACCATGTGGGATCTTCAGGCTTCCTTGAGGCATGCAGGATCTTTAATTTTGGCATGTGAACTCTTGGTTGGGCATCGTGGGATCTAGTTCCCTGACCAGGGATTGAACTTGGGCACCCTGCACTGGGAGTGCGCAGTCCCAGCCACTAGACCTCCAGGCAAGTCAGAGGAGTGGATTTCTTAAGGCAGGTACAATCATCCTATTTTTCAAAGCAAGAAACTGTGGTTCAGAATGGTGAAGGGACTTGCCCAAGGTCACACAGCAATACCCAAAGCTACTGAAGTCAATCTCCTCTGTTTAGAACCAAGTACTCTTCCATTATACTGCTATTAATTAATATTTATTCAGTTCAGTTCAGTCGCTCAGTCTTGTCCGACTCTTTGTGACCCCATGAATTGCAGCACGCCAGGCCTCTCTGTCCATCACCAACTCCCAGAGTCTACCCAAACCCATGTCCATCGAGTCGGTGATGCCATCCAACCATCTCATCCTCTGTCATCCCCTTCTCCTCCCGCCCCCAATCCTACCCAGCATCAGGGTCTTTTCCAATGAATCAACCCTTCGCATGAGGTGGCCAAAGTATTGGAGTTTCAGCTTCAACATCAGACCTTCCAATGAACACCCAGGATTGATCTCTTTTAGGATGGATTGATTGGATCTCCTTGCAGTCCAAGGGACTCTCAAGAGTCTTCTCCAACACCACAGTTCAAAAGCATCAATTCTGCGGCGCTCAGCTTTCTTCACCGTCCAACTCTCACATCCATACATGACCATTGGAAAAACCATAGCCTTGACTAGACGGACTTTTGTTGGCAAAGTAATGTCTCTGCTTTTAAATATGCTATCTAGGTTGGCCATAACCTTCCTTCCAAGGAGCAAGCGTCTTTTAATTTCATGGCTGCAGTCACCATCAGCAGTGATTCTGGAGCCCAAAAAAGTAAAGTCTGACACTGTTTCCACTGTTTCCCCATCTATTTCCCATGGAGTGATGGGGCCAGATGCCATGATCTTAGTTTTCTAAACGTTGAGCTAATTATAACTAAATATATTATTTTTGGGCTTCTCAGATGGCTCAGTCGTAAGGAATCAACATGCCAATACAGGAGCCGCTGGAGACTCAGGTTTGATCCCTGGGTTGGGAAAATTCCCTTCAGGAGGAAATGGCAACCCACTCCAGTATTCTGGCCTGGAGAATCCCATGGACAGAGGAGCCCAGTGACCCACAGTACGTGGTGTCACAAAGAGTTGGACACGACTGAGTGAGTACGCACACACAACTTCTTTTTAATAGTATTTCTTAGTAGTGTTTCTATTATTCTTACTGGAGCGCCATTCATTGAGGGGTTACTCTGCCAGGCACTTATCCAAGCATTTTACTAATATTATATCCTTAATTCTCACCTTAATTCTATGAAAAGTTATGAGAAAGAGAAAAGCAGTTCCTGAAATCTGAAAGCCGACTTGGCACTCATAGTTGGCTTTATGTTCTCTTGCTGAACATAAGTATTTCACAGAATTTCAACATCAGACAAGACCATTTTGTGTTCATGATGCATCAAGACAATGATAGGACACTCTGTAGCCAAGTACGAACATAGATAAAACAAGCTAAATGATGCAAACCACCAAAATGACCAAGCATCCTGTTATCCTGCTTAAAGTAAGTGGTGCTAATGGTGCTTTACCAAGTACAGCTCTACGCTCTATCTAGTTTTCCCTTAAAGATTAAGACAGCCAATCAGAGAACTGCTCACTTCCTGACAGCATCCAATTCAGAGCAAAGCCAGCTTCCTGAAACCCTCCCCGAAATCAACTAACCCTACCACATCCTGTAAAGTTCTTCCTAATACCTTGTTAATGAGAAGCCGTATAGCTCCTCAAGGGAGGTGTTCTCCCTTGCTGCTGTGAGTAGCAAACCCAACTTGTTCAACTAGGAACAGGAGTGTTTCCAAAGGTGTACGGCTGGAAGCATTAACAAGTAGAAGCATTATCCTTATTTTATAATTAAAGAAAGTAAAACTCAGAGATTTGAGGAATAGTCCCAAGACTGTAAGGTAGTGAGTAATAGAATCACAGAAAGCTAACCCAAATGATCACATGGAACACAGCCTTGTGTAATTCAATGAAGCTATGAGCCATGCCCTGTGGGGCCACCCAAGATGGATAGGTCTTGTTCTGTCTTTTCCTTTATTTAATTATCTCTGGTATTTAGAGCGTCGATGCCTCTATTTCTTCATCTGTAGTGAGGCAGTTAAGCTCTGCTCTCCGAAGATCCATCCATCGTACATTTTCTTAGAGCAGGGACATGAAAAATGTCAAAGTGGTTCTATCTGGGAGAGCAGGGCTCTCCCTTTGACTGAGGACAGTGGACTCTGAACATGTTTCCACAATGCCTTGCAGCTGGGAAGATCAAATAATGAACTTGAAGTATGATGTATCCTGGGCAATACCTCCATGAGCCTTGGAGTCCTGCCCCCATCTACGGCCTACCCCCTCCTCTTTTTAAATAATATTTATTATTTATTTTTGGCTGCATTGGGTCTTAGGCGAGGCTCAGGCTCAGCTGCCCTTCAGCACATGGTATCTTAGTTCCTTGACCAGGGCTGGAACTCAGGTCCCCTGCATTGGAAGGCAGATTCTTAACCACTGGGCCACCAGGGACGTCTCCTACCCTCTCCTCTCAGTCACCCTCATTTATCTCACAGCCTCTGATTATCATTGCTCTTGACCTACTAGGGAAAGAAAAACAGGAGGGTGACCTGGGTGCTGACCATTCTCTTATTCTTACACCAACTTCCCTCTTCCAACTCAGTGAAGGGTACCTCCTGAGGGTGACTACCATCCTATCAGCCTCTGCATAAACTGTTGGAAGCTGAACCAAAGGGATGTCCACATCTCTGAGGCCTGAGAATCTGAAAGCTGGCAGAGGGGACTTAGCAAATGTTGCAAGAGAACCTAAAAGACACTTTGGGAGAGATGGGGGTACTTCCCTGATTGCCATCTCCCAGTGTCTCTAGGAATGTCTAGGACAAAGACAGCAGAATTTGTCCATAGGTTTCTTAGGAGCAGAGTAAGGACCAATGTGAAAGTCAGGGCCAGACGGGAGGGGTACTCTTACTGGTTCATTAGGACAAAAAACTTTGTACGGATGAAAGCCGCCAGCTGGCACCTGCTGCCCAAGGAAGTGTGCTCCCCATAGCAGGAGGTATAAAAACTGGGGCTGGTTGAGTATCTGACAGCTAAATATCCCAGCATTTAATTTTTCAGATGCCTTCTTCAACTTTGTGTCCACCACCGAATCCTTCATTCCAACATCCACTCACCTATGTTATTCAGCTCTGATGGGTCTGTTTCTTAGAGACGCTAAAGGCGGCTGCCTCACTCCTCCAGGAGCAGGGACTCACAGGAGGAAGCAGGTAACTCAAGCTTTGGGACAAGGGCTCTCACGCAGATGAGGTGCTTCCCTCACATCTCCTAGGTATCTCCTCTTCCTCTGTCTCTACTGAGGGGCCTCCCAGATCCATCTGTATTCAGGGTTGAGTGGACTTTGATGAACAGGTTGGGGTCTCGCTGGTGATGCTCAAAGGCTACATGGAAACCGATACAGACTCCAACTTGGGAACTGGATGGAAGTTGAATTTTTGCTCTCGTCTCCACTTCTTTGTCTTACCTCTTCTCTCTGCCTGATAGAATCCAATTCACCCTTCCACACTCAGCTCAAACCTTGCCTCTTCTGGGAGGCTGGCCTTGACCTCTTCAGGTGACAGGTAGGGTCTCCTCTTCAGCTCCCACAGCATGCGTGTTTCTGAAATTATGTCTGCCTTCCAGGCTGGGTGGGGAGTTCTTTGCAGGTAAAGCCTGTCCTGGTCTAGAGGTGTCCAAAGTGGGGTGCACTGGGGGACAGGAGAAAACATCTACAAACTTCTGCATATTTTTCTCTAGCCTGTGCTGTGCTGTGCTTAGTCACTCAGTTGTGTCTGACTCTTCGCAACCCCATGGACTGTAGCCCTCCAGGCTCCTTTGTCGGTGGGGATTCTCTAGGTAAGAATACTGGAGTGGGTTGCCACGCCCTCCTCTAGGGGATCTTCCCAACCCAGGGATTAAACCCAGGTCTCCGGCATTGCTGCTGCTGCTGCTGCTAAGTCGCTTCAGTCGTGTGCGACCCCATAGACGGCAGCCCACCAGGCTCCGCCGTCCCTGGGATTCTCCAGGCAAGAACACTGGAGTGGGTTGCCATTTCCTTCTCCAATGAATGAAAGTGAAAAGTGGAAGTGGAGTCACTCAGTCGTGTCCAACTCTCAGCGACCCCACGGACTGCAGCCTACCGGGCTCCTCCGTCCATGGGATTTTCCAGGCAAGAATACTGGAGTGGGTTGCCACACCCTCCTCTCGGGGATCTTCCCAACCCAGGGATTAAACCTAGGTCTCCCACATTGCAGGTGGATTCTTTACCATCTTAGCCAGCAGGGAAGCCCATGAATAGTGGAGTGGGTAGCCTATCCCTTCTCCAGGGGATCTTCCTGACCCAGGAATTGAACCAGGGTCTCCTGCATTGCAGGTGGATTCTTTACCAGCTGAGCTACCAGGGAAGCCCTTTCTCTAGCCTATTCTTTATTAAATATATATTATTGAATACTTGAAGTGTGCATACTAGTACAACAACGTGCATATGAGTATATGCACAAATACATATTCAAAATACTTACTGGTGTGAATGAGAGTAATCACATAGGTTTGGAAGCTACTGTCTTGGTCATTTCTGTTTCCCTGCTTCCTATCACAGAACAAGCACTAAATGCAAGATAGTGATGAATGATTGAAAGAATGAGTGATGTTGCCTGGGTTTTAGTCTGTTATAATGTCTCACAGTTGTTAGCTGGGTGCACTGGGCAAGATATTCCCCTTTCTTTGGCTCTAAATTCCTCACGTATGAAATAAAGACTCTGAATCAGCTTCAATTCCACATGCCTTCCAGCATGAATATTCCTAGGTGAGGTCAGAGTCATTTCTTCTTCAGGGGAAGCCCATATAATTTAGTCAATAATTATCCTAACAGATGTTTACATTGCACTAATTACATGCCAGGCTCTCTAATCTTAGGGCTCAGCATGTCCTAATTCACTCTCCTCGCAACAACCCCAGGTAGGAAGAAGACAAGTGCAGAGATGCTAAGTGTGGTAGATGTGTGCCCGCGACTACTACCACCTTCGTTGTTGCTGGCTGACTGCCAACTTTCAGTATCTGCAGCTCTTTTCCTGAAGGGTTTCTTGGGGCCACACGAGAAGCCTGTGCACCGAGGAAGCCAGAAGTCCCCAAACACTGAGTGACAGGGAGTTGGTGTGTAACTGCCCTTTAACCTCCTGGGGGAGGCAACTACAAGGAAGGTGTTGTACCCCACCTGGCCCCTCCCCCATGGGATGGAGGACATCACTAACAGTGCCAGTGGGCTTGCTCCTCCATCTTCGTTGGCCACCTTTCCTGCCCTTTCTCATACCCAATAAACTATATTCCCTTTGCTTCTTGGGAACCCCAAATTAAGACAGATCCAGGCTCTGGATCTTTACAGACCAGCTGGGGCGTTGGGCTCTTAACTCTCTTTCTCCTTGCAAAGGACAAAAGCTTTGGGTCAGCCAGGCTGTCATGGTTAGGGCTCTGCTGCTGTGTCCCCAGCAATAAAGAGATGTTGGAGTCCTGACCCCCAGGAACTCAGAACGTGAGCTTGTTTGGAAATAGGGTCTCTAGTGTGGGGATTAACTTAAGCGTTCATTAGGATGGGCCCAAATCCAGTATGACTGGTGTCCTGACAAAAAGGCCAGATTAGGTGACAGACAGGGAGAGTGCCATGTGAAGACTGGACTCATGCTGCAGCAAGCCAGGCCTTCCAGGAGCTGAGAGAGAGGCCTGGAATGGATCAGGGCCTTCCGAGGGAGCATGGCCCTGCTGACCCTTTCATCTCAGACTTCTAGCTTCCAGAAGTGAGAGAGAATAAATATTTGGTTTTCAGGGAATTTCTCACCTGTCCAGTGGTTAGGATTCCAGGCTTCCACTGTAGGGGACACAGGTTTGACCCCTGGTTGGGGAACTAAGATCCTGAAAGCTGCATGGGGTGGCTAAATATATATTAATAAATAAACCACTCAGTTCATAGTGCTTTGTTATAGGATCTCCAGGAAACAAACCCACCAGCCAGCTGACATCTGCATACCCTCGTTTTATCCTCAAAGGATTCTCAGATGATTAAATGAAATAATGCCAGAAAAATGCTAAGCACAGAGCCTGGCACACAGCAGGTGCTAAGTGGGTGGATGCTTTTCTTTAGAAGAAATAAAAGTCCCCACCCACTCTGCCACAGGACCTCAGGGGAGGGGTTTCTTTGAGCAAGTGGACAAGTGAGCCTCACCCCCCTTCCTTTCTCCTCCCAAGAGTCCAGGAGGATGACCAGTCCCCAGATTGATCTGGTCCAAAAAGTAAACGAATGCTTTCAAGGCGTGGTATCTGTCACCCAGTTTTTTGTGTTGCTTGGGGTGGCTGTTAAGAGGTAGATGTGGCTGGAATGGTTCCTACACCTGGTAGGGCCCAGTCTGAGGACAGGGAAAGGGGAGGTGCCTTCCACACCGCCGAACAGTGAGAAGGACCACTGTTTTCACGGACCCAAATCAGTTACCGTTCTTGGTTGCAGACAACGGAATCCACTCCCATTAGTTTAATTAGAAAATGAATTTATTAGATATAAGTCCAGGGGTTGAAGCCACAAACAAACAAATATCCAACATCACTGTGGGGCAAGGGAGCTTCTTTACTGAAACGACTTCTGCCACCACTGATGCTCAGGGCTGGACCAGAAATTCCCCCGCTGTCCCCTCCAAGGAGAGCAGTGACATTGGGAAGAGGGGTGAGGGTGAAGAGAGAGGCAGGGTTCTGCTGAGGAGGGTAGGCTTGAGAAGGAAGCAGAGGAGACTCAAATCGGTCAGAAGCAGCCACAGCCCCGTGTGGGGCCCCCTAGGACTTCAGCATCTCAGGGAGCACAGTTGCGGGACTCTCTGTAAGAAGAAAGGAACTTGTTGACTGTCATCACCGAAGCCCCTGACCTTGACAGCGTACACCCTGACAGAGCCTTCACAATCCCAGAAATGAGCGAGCGCAGTTCTCCTGACACCAGGATGACCAGGAAGAGAAAAGCCCCTTTGCTCAGGAGCACGGTGGACCCGCGGGGCAGGGTGGCTGACTCGGTGTTCCCATCTGAGAAAGTGGAGCCTGTGAGTGGCTTCGATTCCCTAGAGGGTGATTCTAGCGGTGACCTTCTGGAAAGCTGGCCCCTGGAGAATTCGCTCAGTGTGTGGTTTCACAGGACACTGCAGCCGCTTCTCTTGGCAGCAGCGAGGAGGAAGACACCGTGCAGGGTGAACGGTGTGTGGCCCCCCGAGCTCCGCCCGTTTCCCCAGCCCTTCCCCTCCCAGCCTGCCCTGCCCCGTCTTACCCTGGGCCCTGTTGCGGCCACCACAGGTGCTGACACACTCCTTCTCATTCAGGAAGTTGTTCAGCTTCCTCCTGCATCCGCCGTAAGTAAAGGTCTGGCAGAGCCCGGACACGGTGTTGTAGAAGTACCGGGTGAACATGGCCCTGCAGGGACCGGTGTATGGAGGCTGCAGGCAGAAGGCAGGGCGCAGGCCTGAGGGGTTGGGAGGGACAACGGGTCAGTGACGAGGATGGTCCTCACAGCTCAGTCTACAAGGTCAGCAAATGGAACCACCGTGTCTTCAAACAGGGGTTGGTGGGGTGGCGGTAGGGGTGGTGAGGAAAGCCTCCACTTGAGGACCTGCGTTCTCAGGCAATATTGTTAATTCTTTTAGGTGTGAAGATGACATGGCGATGGTATAAAAAAAACCATATACCCTTCATGAAGTATTTATGGATTTATTGGCATGATGCCTTAGATTAGCTTTTAAAAATCCCAGGGGGAAGAAAGGTCAAACATAAACAATATTCTCCATATGTTGATAATTGCTGAAAGTGAACAATGGGTACATAGGGTTTAATTATACTGTTTTCTGTACTTTTGAGTAAGGTTGAAAGTTTCCAGTATTTAAAAAGAGTGGGAAAGTATCGTGCTGTAATGGAGAAAGGCATGGAAAAACATACAGTATATTTTTAAAAATGCTTTTTATTTTAATTAAGTAATTGGCTGCTCTGAGTCTTTTTTGCTGCAAATTGGCATTCTCTAGTTGCGGTGAGAGGGGGGCTACTCTCTAGTTGCGTGGGCTCAGTAGTTGTGGCCCATGGGACTAGCTGCCCCACAGCATGTGAAATCCTCTGACCAGGGATCAAACTCATGTCCTCTCATTGGACAGGCAGATTCTTAACCACGGGACCACCAGGGAGGTCCTATAGTATATGAACTTTGGCTATCTCATGGAGATGGGAATACTAGAATTTTGAGGAGGTGTGATGTTGTGATTTATAATATAGTTAGAAATATATATTTGGTGCTAGTTCCATCCTAGCACAAAGCTCCTAAAACCCTGGGAATTTTCTAAATGAGGAGAGCGATAAAGGTGTCTTCAGTAACGTGAAGAGGGTGACTTTGGAAAGCTCCCAGGTAACCCAAGGATGGGAGCTGGCTGCCAGGGGAACCAAGTGTCTGATCAGATGGTTGAACTGTCACCTTGACTCTCTGAAGCGCCCACCTCCAGGGAGAAGAGAGCGGGTGGAAGTGTACCAGTCACCAGTAGTTCATGATTTAATCAGTCATGACTGTATGAGAAAAGTGAAAGTGAAGTCGCTCAGTCCTGTCCGACTCTTTGTGGCCCCATGGACTGTAGCCTGCCAGACTCCTCCATCCATGGGATTTTCCAGGCAAGAGTACAGTACTGGAGTGGGTTGCTATTTCCTTCTCCAGGGGATCTTCCCGACCCAGGGATTGAACCCAGGTCTACCTGTATTATGGGCAGACACTTCACCATCTGAGCCACCAGGGTAAAGCCATGCTTTACCATCTGAGCCACAGACTGTGAGTCATCATACAGTCATTAAATTTTAATTTAATTTTCCAGGGCAGCATCCAAACTAAAAATCACTCGTGGACACAATTGCCCATTAAAGCCCTTTAGGCTTCCCCCATCAAAGCACAATAGAGAAGTCCCCAGGGACTACCCTGGACACCAAAACAGCTAGTTTTCCCAACACTGGGATACATGATGCTTCTTTCCTGGAGCCTCATATTAAGTAAATACCTTCATTTTAACACCCTAGCATATCAAGAACACATACTTACTCTATGCAATGTTTTAAAATATGTATTGGTTCAGAAATTGGAAAAATAATGAATATATAGTTTAGATGTAAGTTGTCAAAATGTAAACTATCTTGATGCACATTTAAGATGGGAACTCAAAAGTCTGAGTTATTCAATATGTTTATACATCCACAGACTTCTTGATCCCTTAAATAAACCATCCAATAAATAGGAAAAAGAAACTCCTGTGAAACTCAGGCTAAAAAAGATCACATAAATGCCCAGAGAGAAGAAGGAAAGCTCTCATTTATGGGAAAACCTTTGCATCAATGAGAAAGTTGCTTTCTTAAAGACTAAAGAATGGCAATTCTCTATTTAAAAGAAGAGTTTCCTCTTTGAAGTAGCAAGTTACATCTGATAGAAGATAACATTTTCACTAGAAATCGGGAATGAGGTATATTCAAGTCTCATTGTAAAACTCTTGGTCCCAGCTGAGCAGGGCTGGGGTTGGGGTGAAGCAAAGAGGCAGGTCAAGCAAGTGAAGGGTCACATCCTTTTTGTTTAAAACTTTCATATTGGGTCAGTGGTAAAGAATCTGCCTGCAATGCAGGAGACTCGGGTTCGAGTCCTGGGTTGGGACGATCCCTTGGTGAAGGAAATGGCAATCCACTCCAGTATTCTTGCCTGGAAAAAAAAAACCCATGGACAGAGAAACATGGTGGGCTACAGTCCATGGGGTCACAAAGAGTTGGACAAGACTGATTGACTCAACAGCAACATTGCAATCAATTATGATCTATCTGCGTTATTAAGTTTTTTAGCTTCCCTTTGAATTCTGGGCTTGAGTGAGTGTCTCACTCACCTCACCCAAATCACAGCCCTGTGGCGGAGGTGGAGCCTGTCCTCTCTGAAGGCTGAGGAGCTGAGGAAAGGGAAGGCTGTGCTTCCGGAGGGCAGCCCGACCTGTGGGGTAGCTCTGCCTAGGTGATGCTAGATGCTAAGTCACTTCAGTTGTGTTTGACTCTTTGCCATCCTATGGACCATAGCCTGCCAGTCTCCTCTCTGCCCATGGGATTCTCCAGGCAAGAGTACTGGATTGGGTAGCCATTTCCTTCTCCAGGGGATCTTCCCAACTCAGGGATTGAATCCGAGTCTCTTATGTCTCCTGCGTTGGCAGGTGGGTTCTTTACCATTGAGCCACTGGGGAAGCCCCAAGCTCTGCCTGAGGCTCCAATGTTCCCTCCTCAGCTCTGGATGAACAAGGTTGTGAGTTCATGTACATTAAGACCTCAAAGGAGAAGGATTTATCCCTAATCTTTGGATTTCGAGATTTGAAATCTTGATTTACCCTTAACATTATTTTTTTAATTAGAGGATAATTACTTAACACTGTTGTGGTGATTTTTGCCATACATCAACATGACTTGGCCATAGGTACATATATCCCCTCCCTCTTGAACTCCCTTCCCACCTCCCTCCCCATTCCACCCCTCTAGATTGTTACTGGCTTGGGGTTCCCTACATCTTACATCATACTCCCACTGGCTATCTAGTTTACCTACGGTAATGTGTGTGTTTCAATGCTATTCTCTCAAATCATCCCACCCTCTCCTTCTCCCACTGTGTCCAAAAGTCTGTTCTTTATGTTTGTGTCACCCTTGCTGCCCCACAAATAGGATCATCAGTACTATCTTTCTAGATTCCATATATATATGTTAATACACGATATATGTCTTTCTCTTTCTGACTTCACTCTGTATAATAGGCTCTAGATTCATCTACCTCATTAGAACTGACTCGTACGCATTCCTTTTTACAGCTGAGTAATATTCCATTGTGTATATGTACCACAACTTCCTTATCCATTCACCTGCTGATGGACATCTCGGATGCTTCCATGTCCTCGCTATTGTATTTATTTGGCTGTGCCAGGTCTTTGTTGAGGCACTCGAGATCTTTTCTACTTGCGGCATATGGGATCTAGTTCCCTGATCAGGGGTTGAACTCAGGCCCCCTGTTGAAGCCTTAGCCACTGGACCACCAGGGAAGTCCCTTGATTTACATTTTGATATTTTTGTTTTCTAAGTTTTATGTGTAAAACTAGTATAATGAACGTTTTTCTAGTATAATGAACGTACACTAATGGATTTGTGTATCAGAAAACAGCAAAGATGCTTAATTGTTTAATTAAGGAACAGAATTATCCTCAACAGGGCAAGCCATTCATGTTATTCAAGGGAACTGGAGTCAACCCAAGAAATAACTCAGCTACACACTCAGTCATGGCTCATTGGACCGACCACTGCAGCCGCCGCTCACTGGGCCGCCGTCTGTCCTTCGCCCCCTAGAGGCCACTCTCTGCACTGCAGCCGCAGGGATCCAGTCTTGGCTTGAGTCCTACCCGTGGCTTCTGTGACCACTCCCAATCTCAGTGACTCCCCAGCTCTCTCAAATTCTGATTCTTGTAAAACCTTAGGAAGCTCCTCACGACCTTCCTCCATGGCCTCTCTGCCTTATCCCCCTCCTCTCCCCTCTGCTCCACCGACTCAGCTCCAGCCACCCTGGTCCTGGCTGCCACTCAAACATCTCTTTATCACTGAGGGTTTTGCTAACCAGTCTGCAGAAGGAGCATGGATTCTTTTCCCCCATCAATCTCTACAATCAAAACACTTGTCATGAACTGCCATAGTATTTCACCTACTCAACTGTCTGTCTCCCTTTTAGAGACACTGGTTCTTGCGCTACATTTTGTTCATAGCTGTGTCCTCACACCAAGAACAATGGTTTGCCGGGCCTTGATAAATATTTGTCAAGTGAGTGAATCTCCCATTTCATGCTCTTGCTGGGTACAGTCATTGAGTAGAACGAATATAATTAAATTCCTGTTAGTGAAATGTCTGAAGCTGGACAGGAGCTTATGGAGTTCTGGGCACAAAAACCTTTCCATGTGCCCCGTTTATTAAGGAAAAAGACTTCAGCCTCTTAGACTTTCCAGAATACCAAAAGGCAGATTCAAGCAGTTGCTAATCAAGGAAGGGAGGGGAAGCAGAAACAAAGGAGAAGCAGTCAAGAAACAATAGTGCGCGACAGGGCAGGGTCAGTCCAGGCTCCCCCAGAAGGAATATACTTGTCAGTATCTTTGAGTTCTTTTGCGGCAGTTAAATTCCCCACCCCGGTGGAGGAAGGTAACTTCTGGCTGAGCACAAGGTTCCTGGAACACCAGCCATTCAGAAGAAAGTCACACAATCACACATCTGCAGCTTTCACCCCAAATCTTGCATGTAAAAGCATCTCTCTGGGGGAGTTAGGGATAAACTCAGACTTCTCGGTTTGCTTAGCCTCACTGTGAGTCAGGCACATGGACTTACCTTTGGTAGCAGCACATCTAGAAAACTATGAATCTACTCCAATATTCCATATCCTGATATGATAATAAAATAATAGACATGGTAATAAAGGGAAGGGCCTTGAGTCATCACAAATATTCTAACAGCCTGGGAGAAGTATAACCTTGTCCCCATGAGCAAATAATAATGGAGAAATAATATCATTGTTGTTGAAACACTCAATCGTGTCCGACTGAGTCTTTGCCATCCCATGGACTGTAGCCTGGCAGGCTCTTCTGTTCATGGAATTTTCTGGGCAAGAATACTGGAGTGGGTTGCCATTTCCTCCTCCAGGGGATCTTCCTGACCCAGGGATCGAACCCACATTTCCATGTCTCCTACACTGCAGGTGGATTATTTACAGCTGAGCCACTGGGAAGCCCAATAATATCATTATCTGACCCCTACATATTTTTCTTGGGGGAAGGAGATAAGTAGACAAAAATTTTTCAGACTAAGACATCTTGGTGGAAAATGGACATTATCAGGCATGAAATGTGAAAAAAACCTCTATATTCATGATTGATAATTCTTTGCAAAAGCTTGTTTGGTAGTTTTCCCTTGTAGAGGTGAGGAAACTGAAGCAAAGTGACTGACCTCAGGTCACAGAGCAGGTGAGTGGTAAGGTCGGGTCAATGTACAATCTTTTTACAACCCATATAACGAAGCTCCTGCCTTCTGCAGGGAATTGTTACAATATAGGTAACTGGTAAGAGTTTCTGGGAACACTGCCCTCCACTTTCACTCAGCTGTACTTGAGCCTCCTTCCAGCCATCAAAGCCCAGGGATATATGAGTCTGGGTTTCTTCCGTACACCAAACATGTGGTATCTCTGCCAACACCAATCAATTCTCCAGACCAATGGAGTGTCCCCTAAGTCAATTAACTTCAGACTCTAAATCTGCAGTTAGCCCCGACTCCACAGGGTGAGGGCTCAACCCCACAGGACAGCCCCACTTCAAATGCCAGCTCCATGTCCCTGGGTCCCACAGACCTCTCAGCAACTGGCTAGAAATTCAGGGGCTCTGTGACTCCCACATTCAAGTTTCAGTAATTGACTAGAACGACTCAGACAACTCAGGAAAGTCTTTTATTTACTGGAAAAAGGATAAAACTCAGGGGCTTCCCTGGTGGCTGAGTGGTAAAAGAACCTGCCTGCCAATGCAGGAGACATGGGTTTGATCCCTGACCCGGGAAGATTCCACGTGCCTCGGGGCAACAAACCCCAGGTGGCACAGCTACTGAGCCTGCGTTCTAGAGCCCAAGTGCCCTAGATCCTGTGCTCTGCAGCAAGAGAAGCCGCTGCAGTGAGAAGCCTGCTCTCTGCTATTAGAGAAAAGCCCTCCTGAATGTTCCCCAACCCAGGAAGCTCTGCGATTCCCCATGTTTAGGGGTTCTTTTTCACTAGGTTGGCAAATGGGTTGACTCATGGGCTGTTGGTGACTTGACTTCTATCCCAGTACCCTCCCCTCCCCACGGAGGAGCTGGGGGCTGAAAATTCTAATCCTCAGATCACCTGGGGGAATGTCCTGGAGACCAGTCCCACCCAGGAGCTATTGAGGGCCCCTTTCCTTAACATACAAAAGGCAGCAAATTCCAAGAGTTGCAGGAGACCTGGACCATAAACCTCGACAAGAGTCAAATAGCGATCTTTTTGTTACACTACGGTGAGGTTCAAGGACCAGGCAGCGACCAGGAATAAAGAGTCTCAGAGATGGGGTCCCTGATCTGGTAGAGTTATGCAGGATAATTTTTTAAGCTGAAAACATAATGATTTTCTTTTTGAGAGTCATGAAATGTCCCTGGAGAGAAAACTGCCCAGTTTCCTAGGAGAAATCCAGAGAGGGTTTCGCTCCAGAGAGGGTAACACTCACCCCACCCCTGCTCCCCAGCCCCTTCCAAGGACTCCCCTTTTCCCTGCCCACCCGGTCTGTAGAGGAGACTTGAGCTGGGACTTACCATTGTCCTTGTTGCTGGTGTCGCACCCCGGGGTGCCGGCCACCAGGGTCCCCAGGAGGACCAGAAGGGCTGCGGAGAGGCAGAGCTGGCTCATCTTCGTGGCCTTGCAGGAGGGCTGCTGAGGATGCTGGGGATGGACTGGGCTTTTCACACCCCTGCTGAGGGGTGGGATCAGGCGATGAGCGGGGAAGAGGGGGGGAGGGGAGGGGCTAGGGTCAGTGCTCTTCAGGCTTGCCCTCCCCACCTCACCAGGCTTCTTCCCGTGTCTGCCTGCTGGGGCCCAGTGCCCACTAACAGCGCTTCTCAGACTTCACCCCACCAGCGGGTCTTGTGGAAATAAATACACATTCTGATTCCGTAGGTCTGGGTGAGGCCTGAGAAGCAGCATTCCTCACAGGCTCCCTGTTACAGGTGTGTCCCCAGGTCATTTCCTCTCCTATTAAAGGGTCCTCAGAATCATGCTTTGAAAGCAAGCCTGCAGGAGCCCTCACCAGGGCTGGCGGAGAAGGGTAGCAGGCAGAGAAAAGCTGCCTTCCCCATGCACCTTGGGAACGTGAAAGAGGAGCCGAGATCAGGAAGAGGTGACTCTCAGAAAACCCCACATTCTCTCCCCCTAACCTGCACACTGGAAGCATTTGTCTTCTGTTGCAAAAAATAAACACGGGTCCCTCCCTACCCTCTGAAGATGAAGTGATCCATTAGATTTCCATGTGTTGGCACCATGCCATGCTGTGTGCACAAGTGTGTAGACTCTGCACAACCATGTCAACCCCACCCAGTTACTATCGAGACCCTTGGGTCTGGATGCAAGTGAATTGGCAGGACCCTCAAACCAGTGACACACACCCTTGGAAGATGAAAACCTCAGTTCTTTTTTGTTTTAACTTTTTATTTTGGATCGGGGGTGCAGCTGATTAACAAACAATGTTGTGATAGTTTCAGGTGAACAGGGAAGAGATTCAGCTGTATATATACATGTATCCATTCTCCCCCAAACTCCCCTCCCATCCAGGGTGCTACATAATATTGAGCAGAGTTCCATGTGCTATACAGTAGGTCCTTGCTGGTTATCCATTTTAGATACAGCGGTGTGTACTTGTCCATCACAAACTCCCTAACTGTCCTCCCCCCATCCTTCCCATACAACTGTAACCGTAAGCTCGCACTTGAAGTCTGTGAGTCTGTTTCTATTTTGTAAGTAAGTTCATTTGTAACCTTTCATTTTAGATTCCACATATAGGGGATGTCACACAATGTTTTTCCTTCTCTGTCTGACTTTCTTTACTCAGTATGACATTCTCTAGGCCCATCCATGTTGCTGCAAATGGCATTATTTCATACTTTTTTAATGGCTGAGTAATTCCATTGGGGCTTCCCTGGTGGCTCAGTCAGTAAAGAATCTGCCTGCAAAGCAGGAGACGTGGGTTCAATCCCTGGGTTGGGAAGATCCTCTGGCAAAAGGAATGGCAACCCACTCCAGTATTCCTGCCTGGAGAATCCCATGGACAGAGAAACTTGGCGGGCTACAGTCCATGGGGTCGAAACAGTCAGACACAACTTAGTGACTAAACCACCACCACCAATATTCCATTTAAACCTCAATACCTATTTTATGCTGGAGATAAACTCAGCTGAGATGTTAGGTCCCAGGGTGCGATGACTGCATGTTTCACAGTGAGGGAAAACAGGTTACACGCTCCCCCGCAAATAGGCCACATGGTGTGTGGGTTATTTTGAACTGAAGACATTTGAGACCCAAAAGACTCAGGAAGAGCTGATTGCTACTCCCTTAACTGCCTAAAAGATTTGTTAGAGGGCCTGTATCTGGAATGGAACTAACCCCAAAGATAACTTTTAGTATCAGAAACACTTATCTATCTGCATGGTATGGTAATAATTTGTTAACCAAATATCTACTTTTCTCACCTTCCCGGAATTTATATTCCTCCCCTTTGATCCCCAATCCTCATTCCCTTTTCCTTCACTCTGGGTGGCATATAAGCCTCAATTGCCCAACCATCTCTGGGTCCCATGTCTTTGGGGATGATGTACATATGAAATTTGTTTTTCTCCTGTTCATCTGTCTTATGTCAATTAAATTACCACATCAGCCAGGGAACCTAGAAGAGAAACAGGGAAAGGTTTCCCCCCCTACAACAGTAGGAGGACCCAGATTTGGCCAATTACTCATTGCTCCTGGGCCTCAGTGCTCTCATCTGTAAAGTGGGATTATTTATCAAATCAGCCCATGTCTTTGGGATGCTGTGAATGCATTTGAGACTAATGAACACAGAATGCTCAGCTCTGTGCCTCTAGAAGGTCAATGATCAAAGGTTCAGACCTCCTCTTATGATCGTCAACGGGACACCCGACTCCCAGTAGGAATGTCTGGGTCTGCTCTCAGGCCTGTGTTGAAATAAACATCTAGACTCAAGATGAGTCACTCCAGGGACTTCCCTGGTGGTCCAGTGGATAAGAATCTACCTTGCAATGCTAGGGACGTGAGTTTGACCCCTAGTTGGGGAATTAAGCTCCCACATGCCATGGAGCAACTAAGACCCAATGAAGCCAAATAAATAAATCTTACAAAAAGAAATAGATGAGCCACTCCAGCCTGGGGTGCTGTGTCAGCAAACCAAAACTTAACTCTGTCCCTGTAAATGCTCTGAGGTCCTCGGGACCCTTGGGGATGGAGACTACCCACTTCATGAAGTGTTCAATAGAGTTTCTATGTTCTTTAATCATTTTTTAAAATAAGGTATTTTATTTTGCTCTATTTGTTCATTTTTGGCCGCACTGGTTCTTCGTTGCTGTATGAGGGCCTTCTCGAGTTGCGCCAAGTGGCTTCTCTCCTGCAGTGTGTGGGCTCCGCATTGCAGTGGTTTCTCTTGCTGTGGAGCACAGGCTCTAGGCGCGTGGGCTTCAGTAACTGCAGCACGCAGGCTCAGTAGCTGTGGCACACAGGATTGGTTACTCATTGGCAAGTGGAGTCTTCCCAGAGCAAGGATCGAACCCATGTCCCCTGCATTGGCCGGTGGATTCTTAACCACTGGACCACCAGGGAAGTCCTTTAATCATTTTAAACAAGGGAATTGCCTCTTTCCCTCTAGGGGCCTGTGGCTTCCCTGACTGAGGTCAGCCGTGTAGGTGGTATATGCCCATGTAACTGACCACAGTAAAAAACCCAAGACTCTCAGGCAGGAGGAAGCTTCCCTGGTTCACAACAGCTTGGAGGAATTGGGCTGAGGGAATCAAGCAGATTCTGTGTGACTGGACAGGGAGGAAAGTGAAAGTGAAAGTTGCTCAGTAGTGTCTTACTCTTGAGTCCATGGACTGTAGTCCGCCAGGTTCTTCTGTCCATGGAATTCTCCACCAGGTTCTTCTGTCCATGGAATTCTCCAGGCAAGAATACTGGAGTGGGTTGCCATGCCCTTCTCTGGGGGATCTTCCTAACCCAGGGATCGAACCCAGGTCTCCTGGATTGCACGCAGATTCTTTACTGTTTGAGCTACTTGGAAATCCGGACGGGGAGGAGACATTTGGAAGCTTGTGCTTGTGTACCTCCAGTTTCACCATCTGCATTTCCCCCTTTGTTGACTGGACACTTGATCCATTTGCTGTAAACTTAAGTATCAATACAACATGTTAGTGTTCTGTGAGTTCTTTTATGAACTAAACCTGAGTGGTCTTGGGCATTCCAAACACAAGTAGTTACCATTATTGGGGCTTCCCTGGTGGCTCCGATTGTTGTAGCCACGCATTTTGGGAAACAAACTCACTCAGAAGGACAATGCAGGTAGTGGAGTGCAGTTTATTACACCGGCGGGCCCAAGGCAGAGTCTTCTCTTAGCCAAGGACCCCGACCAGCATTTGAAAATCTTTTATACCCCATGTGTACATGTCCGAACTCACCACCCCAAATTCCTTGAGACTTACATAAACAAAGGAAGGGTAAATACAATCACAATAATCTCATCATTTAGGTGTTATGTGTTCAAACAGTTAAACAACTGGCCAATAATCAATAAGCCCGAGGTTACACTCTGATAAGTACAGAAAAATTTATGGCCTGTCCAGAGACAGGGGTGATTAGTGTATGTTTTCTCTTAGGCAATGAGTAACCTGGATATGATCTTCAAGGTTCCCCTGTCCGATGGAGGTCTTATCCTTTTATTGTCATTTCCACAGGCACTAAGCACAGAGTTTAGAGTCCATTAGAGAGGTGGCCGAGCATGATCAGCATAAACAGGCCTAAGATGGAGTCCAGGTCTTATGAATCCCCTCTTCACGATGGCAAAGAATCTGCCTGCAATGCAGGAGACCTGAGTTCGATCCCTGGGTTGAGACGATCCCCCTGGAAAAGGAAATGGCAACCCACTCCAGTATTCTTGCCTGGAGAATTCTATGGACAGAGGAGCCTGGCAGGCTACAGTCCGTGGGATCGTGGGATCGCAAAGAGTAGGACACGACTGAGAGACTAACACTTTCACTTTCCCATTGTTACCCCCAAAGAGAGACTGTATCCACAGAAGTTAAATAATTTGCCTGAGATCACACAGATAGCGACTAGCAAAGCTGGAAATTAAATTTTTCTGACTCCATAAGACATGCTTTTTTTTTGTATAGCAGAGATTTTTTAAAGTGAAAAGAGACAGAAAGCTTCTGACACAGACATCAGAAGGGGGACGGAGAATAGCCCACCTCCCTAGTGTTAGCAAGGGAGTTATATACTTTTTTAATTGGTTATTACAATAAGTCAAAAGAATGTCTCAAGGTTGTAAAGATCTTACTAGACCCACTCCCACAATTTCCATTTTAAGATAACAGGATTAGCCAGAGGTTTTCAGGAAGGAGAAACTGTCCTCAGGCAGGATACATTGTTGTTACATAATCCTTAGTACAGAGTTTAAACTGAGTTGTTCGTT
Organism: Giraffa tippelskirchi; assembly: GCF_054371585.1. Taxonomy (NCBI): domain Eukaryota; kingdom Metazoa; phylum Chordata; class Mammalia; order Artiodactyla; family Giraffidae; genus Giraffa; species Giraffa tippelskirchi. The sequence goes on along the minus strand of NC_137287.1, from coordinate 115,490,573 downwards.
GTGTAATCACCAGTTTCATGCTTAAAGAAAAAAATGTTTTATGTGACTAAGACTAAGGAATGTAGAGAAAAAAAAAAGTTTGTCCTTTCCTCCTCCTTGAGAATTCCAGACCCTTATCTCTGCTTTGAGAGCCCCAGACCCCTTTCTCCTCCTCAGGGATTTCTTATCAACGTGCCTAGGAATTGACTCTCTCATTCCCCCCTCTTCTTTTAAGAGAATTATGTTGCCAAGGGAAAGGGGCATCCCATTCATTCCATAACTACTTCCTGCTGAGGGGCATGGTCCCTAAATTGTTGAGGCAACATATTCTCCTAACCCTCATATTGAGGGTCTCTAATCCAGGGGCTCCAAGTAATAGTTGGAGGAGGTTGTGGTGCTTGTAGGAGCTTGGACAACCATTTGTAACTTAAAAGCTCTCAGACAGTTAGAAACAAACCCCATTTTACAGTTACAGATGTAAGGCAAAATAGTCATTAAACCAAGTTAAAACCTAATCAAAATTAAAAGTTGCATTATGTCCATAGTTCCATCAGTCCATCTTAGGATTGTTAGATGTCATCAAATCAAGAAGAGGATTCACAATGATTGTTGTTGGCGAAGGTGTTTTCAGAGTTTCCTTGAAGTGGAGAAACTCACCATGGGAAATCTTCGATTCATGAGGAGGAGAGTGCTTCAAGACCCAGTAATTATGTTGATTATGGAATTCGGGGCATAAGAATGAGCCCAGGACAGGAAGGTGTTATCTTGAGGGCATAAGACATACTTTTAACAACTACTGGAGCATAAATGAAGATAATTTAACATAAGTGATGTCTCAATAGAAATTGAAGACAATGGGAACAGATTTTTTTCTTTTTTTTTTTTTTTTCTGCTATGTCCTGTGGCTTGTGGGATCTTAGTTCCTTGACCAGAGCCTCCTTGACTCAGCCTTGGCATTGAGTGCTCAGAGTCCTAACCACTGGACCACGGGGGAATTCCCGGGAACAAAAAATTTATTTCGAGATGTAATACAAGAAAATCCATCTCTCCACCCTGAAAATCTGTAGACTGAAAAGTCATTCCATGTTCTAGTACAAAAAATGATGCAGAATGATACCAAAACAGCCTTGTTAAGTTACTGAAGCTTAAGGATAAGCAAAAAGGTTTTTAGTCATTCAAGTACAAAAAAGTAACCTCCAAGGGAGAAAAATACTTAGGCCACTTCATTGACACTCCATAGCAGAATTCAGTGGACATATCCACAGTTGTTCTCAGTTCAGTTCAGTTCAGTCACTCAGTCGTGTCTAACTCTGCAACCCCATGGCCTGCAGCAAGCCAGGCCCCCCTGTCCATCACCAACTCCCGGAGTTTACCCAAACTCATGTCCATTGAGTCGGTGATGCCATCCAACCACCTCATCTAAGAAAAAAAGAAATTCAGCCTTTTCACAGGGAACTGCTTGATATTATGTGGCAGCCTGGATGGGAGGGGGCGTTTAGGGGAGAATGGATACATGTGTATATATGGCTGAGTCCCTTCACTGTTCACCTCAAACCACCACAATATTGTTAATCCGCTATACCCCATACAAAATAAAAAGTTTAAAGTTAAAAAAGAAAAGAAATTCAGCCTTCTGGCTTTTCCTGAAACTCGTCAGAGACGCTCCAGTTTTGTACCGGCTGTCTCCCCTGGCTGTAACTCTCTCCCCTGATGGTCTCCTGGCTCCCTCTGGCATTTGCACAAGTCTTTGTTCATAAGCTGCCTTCCCAGAGTGGCCCTTACTGATGGTCCTAGGTAGAAATTATACCACTGCTCCCTGCCCCTGTCTCCACCCCAGTACTCCTTATATCCTTTCTGCTTTCTTTTTTCTTCAGAGCTCTGACCTCCCTCTAACATCTACAGAACATACTTGCTTATTTACTTTGTTTATTGTCTAGTAGCATATAAACCCAAGAGAAATTTTTGTCCGATATTCTCACTCCCAGAGCATCCTAACATGTAGGGAAATACATGGCACGTGATAGACACTCAGTGAATATCTGCTGAGCAGATGAAAGGAAATCAATGGACAGGTAGGTGATCAGCAGTGTGTTAGTTCACGTCTTCCTTTTCAGCCTCCTGCAGGTATCTGCAGGACATCAATGCCCTTACCTCGCTACCCCAATGTCACCTACTTCAGAAGACAGGTGTGACACAGGACACCTTCCTGCAACCACTGTGGCAGCTTCTCAGCTGGCCAGACCCGTGCTGTTCACCTGGCACTGGCCCAGGCAGAGGCTGAGCTGGGGGCAGGTGACATCCAACTTGGAACAAGGACCTTGCATTTCTGGGTAGAAAAAAAGAGTAAGGGATGAGGGCAGAGGTGAAGCAGGGAGATGAACACTTCACAGCATGACCTCCCACCACCCCTCACCTGGTTTCATAAACAGAAGAACTGCCTATTTGAGTGGATTTCAGGGGAGCAAGAAGATCACCCGCAGACTTCTCTCCTCTGGTCTCTCCAGCAATGGCTTTGAGATTATTGGACCTCAGTTTGGGTACCAGTTATGACTTTTCCTAACTTTGTGACTTCGGGCCAGAAATCTCCCAGGGCCCCCATGTCTTCAGGTGTCAGATGAGATCAGCGCTGACCACATCAGGGTTGCTGTGGAAGCATTGGAGGCAACAGGCATACATTCCTTCTCCCTGAGAAGTCAAAGTCCTTTGTAATAATAATAATAAGTAACAACAGAATCATGAAGATCATGGCTTCTGGTCCCATCACTTCATGGCAAGTAGATGGGGAAACAGTGGAAACAGTGACAGACTTTATTTTTGGGCTCCAAAATCACTGCAGATGGTGACTGCAGCTTTGAAGTTAAAAGACGCTTACTCCTTGGAAGAGAAGTTATGACCAACCTAGACAGCATATTAAAAATCAGAGGCATTACTTTGCCAACAAAGGTCCATCTAGTCAAAGCTATGGTTTTGCCAGTAGTCATGTATGGATCTGAGAGTTGGACCATAAAGAAAGCTGAGCGCCGAAGAACTGATGCTTTTGAACTGTGGTGTTGGAGAAGACTCTTGAGAGTCCCTTGGAGAGCAAGGAGATCCAACCAGTCCATCCTGAAGGAAATAAGTCCTGAATATTCATTGGAAGAACTGATGCTGAAGCTGAAACTCCAATACTTTGGCCACCTGATGCGAAGAACTGACTCATTTGAAAAGACCGTGATGCTGGGAAAGATTGAGGGCAGGAGGAGAAGGGGACGACAGAGGATGAGACGGTTGGATGGCATCACTGACTCAACAGGCATGAGTTTGAGTGAGCTCCGGGAGTTAGTAATGGACAGGGAGGCCTGACATGCTGCCATCCATGGGGTCACAAAGAGTCGGACACGACTGAGCGACTGAACTGAACTGAATGACAGAAAGACAGCAGTTAGCACTTATCTCCTTCTATGTACCAGGCATTATCTTACCTACTTGATGTATATTAACTCATTGAATCCTCACAATAGTCCCAAATTGGTGGCGAAGAGCTGTTATTATTTCCTCATGTAACAGATAAGGAAACCGAGGAATTAAAAGGGTAAATAATTTGTCAAAGGTCATACAAGGTAGAGATAGGATTTGAACCCAGGAATCTGGCTTCAGCGTCTGTGCATATGCACTGTGCTGCATTGCTGGCTGTTAACAATAGGCGAGGGGTGAGGGGTGACACACCCACAGTCCCTTCAGTCACTCCTACATATTCACTTCCAGTTACAATCATGTAACACTAGCCTCCCTCTAACTCATCCGTGCACAGACAAGCGTTTTCCACTCACTCACACACACACAACACAGAGACACACCCTGTCCTCCACTCCAGGCTCAAGGAGAAGGGAGCTGGGCTCAGTGCCCAGAAGCCCCAGGAGCAAGTCCAGCCAAACGTCAAGCAGGCTCAGAGCTGGGTGATGAGCTGAGAGGACACGGGGGGCTGCCTTCCTGCACAGACACCCTTTCCCTGGAGAAGAACAGGAGCTCTCAGTACCGAGCTGCCCCAGGACAGAAGGGCATTGGGAACGGGTGACTCACCAAACAAGCCGCTGTGAGAGGAGGGTCTGCTCTCTCCTGAGACATTCCACATGCATGATTTCATTTAGCCTCATGTCCATCCTGCAACATCTGGGTTCTCCTTCCATTGTGTCAAGGAAAAAGTATGGGCTCAAAGAGGTAAAGTGACTTGCTCAGACCCCACAACCAGCAAATTAGACAACTAGGATTTCAGTTCAGGAGCCCTCTGGCCCTGCCCCTCCTCCTGCCTCAGTCTGTCCATCTGAGACCAGGAGCAGCAGAGACTCCTCCTAACAGCACAGACTCCTCTTTTCTCCCCCCTCCTCTCCCTTCTGTCCATCTTTCTCTCCCAATGTCCTCCTCTCCTGGTCCTCCTCACTCTGGCCCAGGTTAGAGCCCCCCTCTCCCCCACACCCTGACCAGAAGCCCCCTAATGGGCTGGTCCTCCCTCTACCTCCCGGCTCCCTGCTCATGAGTGACTGAGGTCTCTGATTACACACCTTCTTGGCCCCCGTGGACGTTTTCAGAGAAATCACAAAGAAAGAAAATCACAGGGGCTGGATTTGGATAGACCAGTGATCATAACACCTTGGGACCCCAAGTCATATGCCAGTTTCTAGTCCTAAGTTTTTCCCTCTGAATAGTGAGGAGCTTGAATTCCACGCTGTTTAAGGCTCCCTCCTGCTATAATGGGAGCCCCCATGACCTGCTGCATAGTCCTGAGCTCTTGAGCCGGCACTTGTTTGTTTTTTTTTAATTGGGATATAATTGCTTTATAATGTTGTGTTAGTTTCTGCTGTACAGCAAAGTGATTCAGTCATTTGTATGCATATACCCCCTCCCTCCGGAACCTCCCTCCCCCGATCCCACCCCTCTAGGTCATCACAGAGCACTGAGCTGAGCTCTCTGTGCTAGACAGCAGATTCCTGCTAGCTATGTATTTACACACGGGGGAGCCTGGTGGGCTGCCGTCTATGGGGTCGCACAGAGTTGGACAGACTGAAGCGACTTAGCAGCGGCGGCAGCAGCAGTGTACATGTGTCCACGCGACTCCCAACTCATCACACCTTCCTCTCCTCCCCACCTGCCGTGTCCACACGCCTGTTTTCTGTCTGCTTCTCTGTGGAGCAGGTGCTTTTTATGACACCCGAGCTTCACATGCTTTCTCTCACTCACTACTGAGAGCAGAAGAAGAGAGTGTTTTCAAGGTGCAGAAGCGGGAGAGGTGCTTGGGGAGCGGTCCTGACTTCTTCATACCACTCAGACAAAAGCTGAACCTCCTTGCTTGGACTCCTATGCAGCCAGGAATGGCGGTGTGACCTTGGACATCTGTCTCTCTCAGATGCTCACTCCACATCTTTAATTTAGGCTGGGCACTCTCTTCAATCTGTAAAATCTATCTCCATCTGGACAGAGGAATCTGGGAGTCTTGCCAGGCCAGGTGCCCCCAAGTCTTACCCCCAGGGCTGGGGGAGGCGCCAGAGAAGGCACTGATAAGGACGATCTCCCCAGCCTTGGGGATCCAGCTCACTCTCTGAGACTGGCCACAGCTCCTACTGGCCAGGGAGGTCCCCTGACCTCTGGGAACAACGTCCCCAGGGTGTTTCCTGGAAGCATGTCTTGCTCTAGAGCACTGAACCTCTCTCCCCTGCTGCATTTCAGAGATGCCTCTGTCTCCTGGGCTGTGGGAGGAAGAGCCGATCGGGTTCCATCTGACCTGACCTGGCCAGGGGTTCCTGGGTCAGGAGTGCCCCTATTCCTCAACCAGGAGCTCCAGCCCCTGCCTCAACCTGCTCCCAGGTGGTTTCCCCAACCCCAGGGCACCTGGTACACCACACAATCTGGGCTGCACTTGAGGTGGTGGACACATTCCCATCAGAGAGTATTCTGCGTGCAGTTCAGGTCCCCCCTCGTGTGGGCATACATCTGATTTCTCTGCTCCTGTGCCTGGGAGGTGGACGGCAGTGGGAGACCAGAGTCCTAGAGTCAGAGGATGTCCGCCTGCTGTCCTAGCGAGGGAGGGAAAAGATGGGGTCCTGGTTAGACATTTACATCTGGCCTCCTGTTTATATTTCATGGGGCATGAAGAAGTGGGCTTCAGGCCAGATACTTACAACTGTTAGCATTTCCTGAGACAGGAGATAGATGGGCTCCAGGTAAGGCATTTACAGTCAGCCTTCTCTTTGCCCTCTGTATTGGAAGTGACAACAGAAACAGGATAAACCACCAGTCTTTGCTTCTTGTAAACACCTTAAGGTAATGGTCACGGCAAGGACAAAGACAGGCAAAACCATGTTTGAATAAGGGATTAAGGGATCTTCACCACCACCCCCACCACCACCCCCGCTCTTTTGGGACAAGGGAGACTCCATACACGTGCAGAAAGACTCCTTGGGGGTCAAAAGTCAGGGGATAGCACCAGGTCATAATGAGTCTTGCCCCTCCCAGAAGCCTTCACTTCATGATCCATCTTGGCTGAGGGGTGCGTCTGCACCTAGGGGAGGGTCCCAGGGTAGGTCAGTTGTGGGAAAAAAACCCCAGATGACTGGCTAAAGGTAAACAAAGACCCGGAAGAACCGACCTATATAAATGACCTAACCGTCTCTTAACTGCACTCCTCCTCACGACGGGGGACGCCCACACCCTTTCTCTCTGGGTGTGTATCTCTGCCTCGCTTCTATCTTAACTAAACAAGCTGTTTCTTTGGGTGCTCTCCCACTTGTTATTGTGCTTTGTCTCTATAATAAATTTTGTACCTGCATTTACAGTTTTTGCCTCCATGATAAATGCATTTTTCATTGGGGAAAAAGATCCAGGGAAAAATAGTTTCTAGCCTCTAGCCCTTGCTGGTGGCTAGGATTCCTGGTTTTCATCTAGACTACCCAGGTTCAGTTCCTGGGCAGGAAATTAAGATCTGGATTCACACCACTGCTCACTGCTGCCTCTCCGAGATCACTAGGGCCATAAATCTCAATTCCAAAGATATCTTAGTCTCTGACTCTGGGCTTCCCTGGTGGCTCAGACAGTAAAGAATCTGGCTGCAATGCAGAAGACTTAGGTTCGATCCCTGGATAGGGGAGATGCCCTGGAGAAGGGGATGGCAACCCACTCCAGTATTCTTGCCCCGATAATCCCATGGACAGAGGAGCCTGGTGGGCTACAGTCCTTGGGGTTGCAAAGAGTTGGACACGACGGAGTGACTAACACACTGGTGTCCTCTACAGCCTTCAGAGAGTCTCATCTCTAGGGTCCTCAACATCTGGGAGGGCTGGAATGACCAAACCCTTGGCTTCAGAGCTCCCAGTGCTTAGGAATCCCCTCCCCACCCCTGCATAGTTGATCTTCCCATGTTGCCCAGAGTTCCCATCCTGCCGCTGTCTCCATCCTCTGCACAGAGCCTCCCCCCAAATATCAGTCTTCTGTGGTCTCCCCAGCACATTAGATCCTACACCCTAAACTTGAGGGGCACTACTTTTAAGCACCAGGAATCTCCACGCTTTTGTCTTCACGGGTCTCCCCATTTCCACCCCAGGAATCTCCACTTCTCTGTCCCCAGACAGGCTAGGCATCTTCAGCCTGGCACTCTGGTTCCGCCCCTTCTGGGCAACAGTTCTCTCTCCGCCCCACTCAGCTGGGACCAGAGGAGGGGGAGGGTGGCAACAGCAGGCAGGCACAGCACTCCAGCAGGAATGAGGCTCCTCTGGATGGGAAGGGTTAATGTGTGCCTAGAGGCTGGACTCCAATACTTCGGCCACCTGATGCAAAGACCTGGCTCATTTGAAAGGACCCTGATGCTGGGAAAGATTGAAGGTGGGAGGAGAAGGGGACAACAGAGGATGAGATGGTTGGATAGCATCACCAACTCAATGGACATGAGTTTGAGTAAGCTCTGGGAGCTGGTGATGGACAGGGAAGCCTGGCGTGCTGTAGTCCCTGGGGTCACAACTAAACTGGAGGCTGGGGTGTGGGCGGGGCTGAGCCGGCTTAGGCAGAGGACTCAACAGGCACCCGGGCCTGCTGCTGCCACCTCCTGTCATTTCACAATCCCCGGGATCAGGTGGCACTCTGGCCCCAGAGGGAACCAGGAACCTAAGCGGCTTCTAGGCTTGGGGCAGCTCAACCTGATGCACTGAGACCCTTGACCCCTCCTTCCTCCCCACCTCCCTCTGGGCCTGGGGGCAGGGCAGCAGGAGGCCAAGGGCTAGACCCAGGACTCCTGGGTTCCCATTCCAAGACCCAGGGGTCTCCCTGTGATGCCCACTGTGGTAGGAGAGAGGAGGGCAGGACCCACTGGGAGAGACTGCAGACGAAGTGGCTGGACTCGGGGTCAGCAGATCAGAGTTCGGATCTCCCTTTAGGGATTCATGGTGGGTGTGTTGTGTAGTGATACACAGCACACAGAAGAAGCTACAGGAAAACGTATTTATATATGAACCCACTGGACACAAGACACTGAGGCCAAAGAAGGTGAACAACTGTTAACATCTGGAGCCATTCGGAATGTGTGTTTCTCCCTCCCTCTCTTTTCCACACAGACACTCAGGCTCACTCTGTCTGTGCTCAGTGCCTCATGGAGCCAGGGCTGGTCCCAGACCCCTGTGAAGAGAAGGATATTATCATCACCAATAGTGCGTGACAGATGGACTGTGCAGAGGGGCCCCTTCCACCTCCCTAAGTCCCATGTGAAGTTGCAGATAAAAGATTTGATCCCAGGTCTCCATCCCTCCAAGCCCCTGCTTTTTTCTTCCATCATAAATGTACGTTCTTCATGACACATCTGGGGCACACAGTTGCTATAGAGAAAGTAATTAAAGGAGCCCTGGCCCCTACCTCCTCCACCTCCCAGCTGCGCAAGCTTGAATGAATTACTTCCCTTTTCTGTGCTGCCATTTTGTCATCTATGGAAGATGATGGTAATATAAGAAGTCCATGAGAACACGAATGGCGTTTCCTGCATGGAAGAGCTGTATCCTTCAGGGCTTGGTACACACTGATTGACACAAGTACCTCAGCTCCGGTTGGTCATAGCTCAGTGGCTGTGAGCACTCGAGAAATGATGTCTCCTGTTAGTAAGGAGACAGATGAGTAGACATTGAGGTTTGACATGCAGGCTGGTAAACGCCAAAGCAGTTACCCACCAAGAAGTACCCTCAAACATCCCTCCTGATCCAAATCTGAGGTCAGTAAGCCCCAGGAGGTCTTTGCTGCTGGAGGGTGGAGAGCAGTGGCTGTGGGGATGACAGATGAGCAGGACTTGATGACAGACGTATGTCCAGCCACTCTCCCCACAGTTGGACCCGGGGAAAAGAGGCTGCGAATACCTCCCCCACTTCCCATGTCCAGCCTGGGGACTGCAGACAGGTCCTCGTTGGGAGGGGCCAGGGTTGTTTACTCTGAGCACAGAGAATGGTGAACAGCCATGAGGCCGGAGCCAGGTGGGGGCTCAGCCCAGGGCGGCCCCTGGAACTCAGTCTAGGACTCGCAGAGGACACGTTGACGGGCAGCTGGTTTTAGCCTGTGAATCCAGCTGCCTGCTGGACATTCAGCCTTGGGCAGTGCTTGCCTATGCCAGGAAACTGCCTCACCCCTCTCCAGCCCTCTTGGGCTCTCCTGGGACTGACTCTCTGATAGGAATGTAGATTAGTTAAGAGGATAGGGTGGGGCAGAAGGTTGGAGAAGAAAGTTTATTAGATCGATGGTCAAAGGTAGGAAAATCCAGTTAGCTTTTTGTGCCCTTAGGCTCTGTACTAGATGTACCTGCTCGGTCGCTCAGTCGTGCCCGACTTTGCGACCCCATGGACTGTAGCCCACCAGGCTCCTCTGTCCATAGAATTTCTCAGGCAAGAATACTGGAGTGGGTTGCCATGCTCTCCTTCAAGGGATCTTTTTGATCCAGGGATGGAACCCACATCTCCTGCATCTCCAGCATTGGCAAGCAGATTCTTTACCACTGAGCCATCTGGGAAGCCCCTGTGCTAGATATAGTCATATATTTTTGCTTCTGCATAAAATGACAGAAGCTTTAAAACCAAACACACTCAGATCCAAATCAGGAATTGGCTACTTCCTGTCTGTGTGATATGGAGGGGCACCTGACTTTTTGAACCCACATTTTATTCCTTAAAAGTGATACCATGATAACTTTTGTAGCCTTATTTTAAGGATTAAATGGAAAAGCATAAACAAAAGGTTGGAAATCAGCCTAAAATGTACTACTAGCCACATAGTACATTTAAAAATTTTGAAATAGTTGCCAATATTTAAGATTGGGAAATTTCACATAAAAGTGAATTTCTAGCATCTGTTGGAAAAAGTAAACAATTCGGCAGTACAGTCATGCAAACTCCTATGGCAAAGTTCATTAGAGAAGTGGGTTTCAAACCTCGGCCAACATCAAATCACTTAGAGGGCATATTAAAATATAGATTTTTAAGAATCCCACCCCCAGAGTTTTGATTCAGTAGGACAGTGGAGAGACCTGAGAATCCACGTCTAAGGGTTTCCAGGGATGCTGATGGTGCTGTTCAAGGGACCACACTTTGAAAGTCATGAACTAAGCTAAGGGGGGCTGCTCTCTTCTTGGAAGGGGAGTGTTCTCTCCAGTTTTCATAATCCCCGCCGTTCCTTTCTGTCCTCCTGCCTCCACCCCAACTCCAAATACTTCCACTCCCATTACTCACCTGACTTGGAGGGCATTTAAAATGGTGACCTGTGGGGTGGGCTTAGAGTAAGTGTTCAGTGAAAAGATAACTTGTCATTATTTAACATTATGCCTTAGGTGTTGGGCTCCCCAGGTGGTGCTAGTGGTGAAGAACCTGCCTGCCAATGCGGGAGACATAAGAGAGGGGTTTGATCCCTGGGTCGAGAAGATCCCCTGGAGAAGGAAACAGCAACCCATTCCAGTATTCTTGCCTGGAAAAGTCCATGGACAGAGGAATCTGGAGGGCTACAGTTTATGGGGCTGCAAAGAATTGGACATGATTGATTGAGTGCGCACATGAACACACACACACACACACACACACACACACACACACACACACACCCCAGGTATTATTTTTCCCATTTTGCAGATGAATATACTGAGGAAGTTCAGCTAGGCAAAGTGACTTGCTCAAGGAAACACAGCAGAAAAATCAGAATAAGGCCTTGACAAAGCAAGTCACATGCTCCCAGTTATTTCAAAGTTATGCACCCACAAACACACACACACACAAATCTGAGGTTAGCATAGCTGTTGTTGTTCAGTCACAAAGTCATGTCCAACTCTTTAAGACCCCATGGACTACAGCATGCCAGGCTTCTCTGTCCTTCACTATCTCCCGGAGTGTGCTCAGATTCATGGCCATTGAGTCGGTGATGCTATCCAACCATCTCATCCTCTGCTGTCATCTTCTCCTTTTGTTTTCAATCTTTCCCAGCATCGGAGTCTTTTCCAATGAGTTGGTTGTTCGCATCAGGTGGCCAAAGTCTGGAGCTTCAGCTTCAGCATCAGACTTTCCAATGAATATTCAGGATTGATTTCCTTTAGGATTGATTAGTTTGATCTCCTTGCTGTTCTAGAGTCTTCTCAGATGACACCTCAAAAATTTTGAAGGTGACTTCTTAAGTATTAAGTCATATTTATCATGAAGAAAAGGAGGAAAGGAAATAAAAAAGTTTTGTTTAGTGGGAGGTGACATGAGTCAGCTGCAGACAAGCTCACTCTACGGTGACTGTAATCAAGGGAACACGGAAGATCTGAAAACGTCTCAGGAACATCAAGGTGTCTTTTACCATACAATAGGGCTTTGTTCACTTGGAATTCGGACCCATTCAAACTCCCCTCTCCCTGAGAAACCTCTGTCTCTCTGAGTGTATTGACTATTCTGCATCCATTTGTCCTTCTACTGATAACAATAATCTGACTTTGATTTGAGGAATGACTCTTTGTCTACCCCAGACAGGTGGGGTTGAGGGACCGGTCAATCAGAGTTCCTGCTCTACCCCCAGACCAAGAATTTTCACCTTGACCAATGAATGACAAGACCTGCAGATGCATGGAGCTCATTTGGAGGTGCTGCCTTGTTTGCCATCCTTTCCAAGCTGGGTCCTTTTTAGCATTCCCATCAGTTCCAAAAGATAAACTAGATCAGTTAGCAGTATTGCTCGCAACCAAAAGGCTCCAACAGGAGTTCACTTAAGGGTATGTCAGGAAGAGAGAATGGGTGCCCACTATGTCCCCACCCCATTCTCAACAATTCCTTCTCTGCTTCAACAGCCAGACTCAGTTTCTCTTGCTCACTACAGGGGAGGTTCTATGCCTTTACCAGGGTTATCACCAAGTTCCTCATTTACAGATCCAATGGTCTTTTCTCAGCCCTCAGCCTCCTCTAGCTCACAGTTAAGATCCTCCATGGCATAAATGCAAACAAATTTGTCATAGAAAAAAATTTTTTTTTCTACATCATCTTAGTCCAAAAAACTATGAAAAGGAGCATCCATATGTGCTGTAACTTGAGTCCCACCTTGTGAATCTACAGAGTCTCTGATGGCATTGCTTTCAAATCTGTTTTAGAGGGCAATCTTTGAAGTCAGAGAGTCTTGAGTTCAAATCCCACCGTTTCCTAGCTGGAAGACCTTGGCAACACTATGTAATCCTTCTAATCTTCAGTTTCTTCATTAATAATATGATATAATACTTCTAGCCTCATAAACTCATAAAGTCAACATGGATTAGGAGACAAAATCTTTTGGCAAAGCATCAAGACAGGGCCAACTCAAGCCTTCCCTGGTGGTCCAGAGGTTAGGACTCCTCGCTTCCACTAGAGGAGTGGGTTCAATCTCTGCTTGGGGAGCTACGTTCCTGCAAGCCTCAGGGAGCAGCAAAAAAAAAAAAAAAAAGTGCCAACTCACCATCAACAGCTGCTGTCAATGCTCTGAGCTCTGTCTACCCGGCCCTGCTTCATCCCAGCGGCTCCAAGGACACTGTCTACCTTTGTGCTCTGACAGCTCAGGTCCTAGACCACAAATACCTTGTGCCCGCACCACTGACAGTTCATGGTGCTTGAAAGTACTTGGTATTTGTCTGGAAAAGTCAGGTGTTACATGGTTTCCCTGCCTCAGGGAGAGAAGCTGTAACAGACACTCCCAGCTATCCGCCCAACAGCCTTTTCTCTTTCTTGCTTTCTGAGAAAGAAACTCAATGTTGTGGGTGGCAACAAATTCTCTCCTAAAAATAGCCATTAAATATACATGTGAGAAATCTGTCGGTGTCAGGCTACCTGTGTGCTCTTAGGATGGAGATCAGAAATAAATATTTAGCACTCTAAGAGTAAACTATTAACAAGTAAGAATCAAACATGAAATTCTTGGAAACTGGGGAATGATTCTGATGAAACTTGATAATGAGTAAATAAAGAGAATATACCAAAACAGAGCTAAACAGATAGAAAACAGTAAAATCCATGATCTAAAGTACTTGAAAGAAAGAAAAAAGAAAAAGAAAAATGAAGGTAAGAAAGAACTTCTCTCTTTTCTCCTTTCAACGTCCCTTCCCAGGGTTTATCTAATCTCATCCTCTGTACAGTCATGAGAGGTGGGCAGGGTAGATTTCATCATGCCCACTTAATAGAGGAGAAAACTGAGGCTGAATCAGAACAACGCAGGACGGGCAGGGGCAGAATGCACACACAGCCAGCATGTACTCCAAGAATTAGTGTGGCTGCTTTGTAGAGTTGTGTAAGGGAGGAGCATCCATCTAAAGCAGACTTTTGCAGTGGTTATTATTCATCTCCATCATTACAGGGCACCAGGTACTATCCTCCCTTGTAAGTGGACCCACCTCCAGGGTCACGTGGGAAGCAAGAGCAGAGCCATATTCTCCCTATAACTGTGATTCCGCTCCCTCCCTGGTCCACATGACCACTCCTCTTACACCATCTTCCATTAGGTGAGTAATCTCTGATCTCCATCTCCAACTGACCTCCTCCATTCTTGGTGAGTTCCATTCTCTCCTGTTGGCCAGTGACCTTTTAGAAATTAAATTGAATCCTGATATTCCCCTGTTCCAAGTCCTCAGGAGGATTCTTCCCACCCAACTCCTACCACCTCCACACTTGGCCAGTCTCAAGCTAACTCTCCCATCTCAGCCTGTGCTTCCTTCTAACGGACGGTTCTCATTAATCACTTGCTAAATATCTCATAGGATTTCTAGTAAAGTGAACTCATGAGAGCAGAAATTGGGTTTGTCCCATATATTACACATGCTTAGTAAAGATCTGATATTAATTGTTCATATTAAGTAAGATACACACAGACACAGGGAAACACACAATCTTTTTTGTTGTTAAATTTTTTGGCCATGCCTCAGGGCTTGTGGGAATCCTACTTCTCCGACCAGGGATCTAACCTGTGGCCCTTGAAGTGGAAGCGCGGAGTCCTAACCATTGGACTGCCAGGGAATTAATCGCCCTGCAACCCCCGCACCGACGCCGAGCCCCTTTTGAAAAAACAAGACTTTCGAGTTCAGTCTTCCCACATCACACAGTAGAGGTGGTGTGTGAAGCGTCCAGTGAAGACCGCATTTCCTCATGTGGCCACCAGGGGGCGGGCAAGTCGTGTAGCAGTGTTAGCCGCTCAGTCGTCTCCGACTCTTTGCGACCCCACAAACCGTAGCCTCCTCTTCAGGCTCCTCTATCCATGGGATTCTCCAGGGGCAGGCAATGTCTTCCTTAAAGAATGGTTCCTAATGGCTGAGGAACAGATTGCCGTGTGTGTGTGTGTGTGTGTTAGTTGCTCAGTCGTGTCAGACTCGGCGACCTCATGGACTGTAGTCCACCAGGCTTCACTGTCCATGGAATTCTCCAGGCAAGAATACTGCAGTGGGTTCCCATTTCCTTCTCCAGGGAATCTTCCAGACCCAAGGATCAAACCCAGGCGTCCTGAATGCAGGTGGATTCTTTACCGTCTGAGCCACCAGGGATCGGTTGCTTGATCGCAAAGAGAATTAGCAGAAACTCATACTTTCCGCCTACAGTTTTGAGAGACCCGATTCTTTGCAACCCCATGGACTGTAGCCTGCCAGGTTCCTCTGTCCATGACATTCTCCAGGCAAGAATACTGGAGTGGATAGCCATTTCCTTCTCCTTTGAGAGACCAGAGGGTCAAAAAAAGGGCATAGTGGGGTGGGCAAGGGACTGGACATGGGTGAGATCTACCTCTGTAGTAAGAAGACTTTCGGTTACCTCTGAGGAAGAAAGGGACCTTTTTAGGAAGTAGACTGCGATATTCCTTGGGCACTGAGGACCTTCTGGAGGGGGCTTATGAAAAGTGACACTACAAACGAAGTGTTATGTTCCTTGCTTTAATGCAGTAGACGCACATTTAAAAAGCAGTCAAAAGCCAAGGAAACTAAAATTCCATGTGCTTTTAGGCAAGTGCTTTGGTCTATGGTAAGCACTTCAGCTAAGCACTTCAGCACCGTGATCAATGTAGTCCTCAAAATTAAACAAACCTGTGAGTTTCTTAAGGCAGAAGAAATTTTCTTTCTTATTTTGCAAAGAAAGAATCTTTGGCTCAGAGAGGTGAAAGGACTTTCCCAAGATCACACAGCATCATCCAGAGCTGCTAGAGCCAATCTCTTCACATTAGCACCAAGTTCTTTCCCATTAAACAGTTGTGAGTGAATAATTATCAATAATAATTAAATGACTTATCACTAATAGTATTATTATTACTGTTATCAGAGCTGTCATTCATTGAGGGGTACTCTGCTAACACTTGTGCAAAGCTTTTTACGAATATCACATCCTTTAAATTTTCACCATAATGCTAAGAGATTGATGAAGAAAGAGAAAGCAACCTCTGACTTTTAGGAGCTGACCTGGCACCACAGTTGGCCTTTTGTTCCCTTGTTGAACATAAATATTTCAAAAGACGTTGAACAGCAGACAAAGCCGTTCTGGGTCTATGAGGGACCCAAACAAAAGTAGAACACTCTGTAACCATGTTTGAATACAGACAAAATGAGCTAAATTACACAAGCCACCAAAATGACCACGCATACCTCTATCTTGAGTGACTGCTACGTCTTTACCAAATACAGTTCTAACCTCTAGCTAGTCTTTCCTTTTCAGAGTTAACGTTGAGATATCCAATCAGAGAACAGCCCACTGTTCTGTTGGATCACCATCCATCCAGAGCGCAGCCAACTTGCTGACCCCATCCCCAAATCACCTAACACAAGCCCACATTCTAGAAGTCCTTTTAAAATTCTTTTTAATTGATTGATTGATTTTTGGCTGCGTTGGGTCTTTGTTGCTTTGCGCAGGGCTTTTCCAGTTGCGGGGATGCGGTGCGTGGGCTCCCCCTTGCGGTGACGTCTCTCGTTGCGGAGCGCAGGCTCTCGATGTGCAGGCTTCAGCAGCTGTAGTTCCCAGGCTCTAGCGGGCAGGCTCAGTAGTTGTGGCACATGGATTTCGTAGCTCTGCAGCACGTGGAATCTTCCTGGCCAGGGATTGAACCCGTGCCTCCTGCAGGCGAATTCTTATCCACTGCACCACCAGGGAAGTCCTACAAGCCCTTTTAACATCCTCTTAATGAGACATCGTGCGGTTCGTAAGGGTGGTGACTTGGTTCTTACTTGTAGTAAGTCATAAACCCAACTCACTCAACTAGCAATGGGAGTATTTCTAGAGGTCTGTGGCTGTAAATATCAGCAGGTATAAGCATTATCCTTATTTTATAATGAAAGAAAGTAAAACTCAGAGGCGCTGAGAAATGTGTCCAGGACCATGAGGTAGTGAGTAACAGAAGGAGCACCATCTGTGTCCTCGTGTATTTAACTGCAATCATTTTTGAGTTCCCTCTGCCTCAATTCCCTCATGTGTAATAAGGTAGTTAGGCTCTGTCCTCCAAAGGTCCCTTCATCCCACATCTTCCCAGAGGCAGGACCGTAAAACACTGTCAAAGTGGCTCTACTTGGGAGAACTGGCACCTCCCCTGGGGCCTCCCTAGATTCTGAACAAGGCATTTATCGCAAGGCCTTGCAGCTGGGAAGGTCTAATATGAAATTGAATATGGTGCATCCTGGGACATGCCTACACTAATCTTGGACTCCTGACCACCATGTACATCCTGTCCTGCCTCTCAGCCATCCTCTGTTGGTTATTCACATTTCCACACATCCTGTTGCCACAGCTCTTGCCCAACTTGGGGAGGGAAGTTGGGAGAGTGACTTGGGTGCTCTGACCCTTCTGACCACCCTCCTCTTCTTACACTATCCTGTCTCCTTTAACCCAGTGAGCGAGCGCCTCATGAGGTGGCTACCACCGTATCAGCCCCCTCTCAGTATAAGTTGTGGGAAGTGAAAAAGATGGGGTCCCTCAAGTTGAGTCCTGAGATTCTGAAAGCTGGTGGAGGGGACTTAGCAAAATTTTGCATATGGAGTTGAAAGACACTTTGTAGGGGAAGGGTGTACTTCTTGATTGCCATCTCCCAGTGGATCTCCTAGGACAAAGGTGTCGAGTTGGTTGGGGGGTTTCCTGGGAGCCGACTGAGCAAACCGTGGGAAGCCAAGGCCTAGGGGAGGGGACTGTCAGGGTTAAACGGTGTGAGTGTTTTCCTGGTGAATGCTCGAGCTGGCACCTGATGCCCAACGGAAAATGAGGCTCCCAAGGGGGCAGGAATAAAAACTGAGACTGACTGACTGTCTTCTGTGAAATTTTAGCCATTATTCAGTTTGTTGTTGCTGTTCAGTCCCTTAGTCTTGTCCGACTCTTTGAGACCCCATGGACTATAGCCAGCCAGGCTCCTCTGTCCATTAGATTTCCCAGGCAAAAATACTGGAGTGGGTTGCCATTTCCTTCTCCAGGGGATCTTCCTGACCCCGGGAACGAACCTGCATTTCCTACATTGGCAGGTGAATTCTTTACCACTGAGCCACCAGGGAAGTAGTATTCAGTAACGTTCTCCAATTTATTTTCCAACATGAAATTTCTCCTCTGTCCAAACACCCACTCACCTATGTCTCTCAGGCCCGAGGAGTCTCTTTCTTAGAGATGCTAAAGGCGGCTATCTTACTCCCCTCAGGAGCGGGGACTAGCAGGAGGAGGCAGGAATGTCAAGCTTTAGGTTCAGGGCTCTCGGGTAGATAAGGTGGTTGCCCGTACCCTGCTAAGTATCTCCTCTCCCTTACTCTGTCCAGGGGGGACTTCCAGGTTCATTGTATTCAGGGTTGGGTAGACTTTGAGAAACAAGTTGAGGTCTCCTCATGATGCTCAAAGGCTACTTGGAAACAAATACAGACTCCAACCTGGGAAATGGATGGAGGTAGGATCTCTGTTCTCCTCTCCACCCCTTTGTCTTGCCCCAAAGCTCCTGTTCACCTCCTTCTTTCTACTGATGGAATGCAACTCATGCTTCCAAACTCAGTTCAGACATCGCCTCTTCTGGGAGGCTGGTATTGACCACTTCAGGTGACAACCAGCATCTCCACCTCGGCTTCCACCACAGCCCCAGGAAACTAGTCCTCCAGCTAAATGACGTTGCCATGCGTCTATTTCCTCCCTCTCAGGATTCTCAGGATGATTAAATAAAACCATGCAGGCAAAATGCTAACACAGAATCTGGCACATGGCCAGTATTCACCCAAACGGTGGTGGCCTTTCTTTAACAGAAGAAGACCTCTCCCTGGACATGACCCCAGGGAAGGGGACTCTCCAGAAAAGTGGACAATTGAACATCATGTTCCTTCCTTTCTCCTTCTGGTGTGTAAAGTAGGGGGTTTTGGAAGGACCTTAGTAACCCCGGAATGGGCTCTGGTTGCCAGGGGAAACCACTGTCTGACAGGAGGGTTGGAACTTTCATCCCTCCCCTCCCCCATGGCCGTCTATCCACCTTCCCTCCCCCTCAACCTCAGGGAGGAAAGTGGAGCTGTTGGTTGAACAACTGCCAATGGCCAATGATTTAATGCATCATGACTCGGTAATGAAGCCACCATGGGAGCCCCAACAGAGCAACACATTCATGTTATTCAAGAGACCTGGGATCCACGGAACAAGGCTCCCCTGGACCCCTGCAGCAACTTGTCACCAGGCCCTTGTCTCTGCCCTTCGCCCCGTAGAGGCCGCTCCCCACACTGCAGCCGCAGAATCCGGCTACAGCTTGAGTCCTATCCCATTGCTCCCATGATCAATCCCTCAGTGACTTCCCAGCTCTCTCAGAGTCAAGTTCTGATTATTAAATACCTACAAGAGTCCTCATGATCTGCTCCTATGACTTTTCTGCCTTATACCCGTCCACTCCCTGCCCCATCACCCTCTCAGCTCCAGCCACCCTGGTCCAGGCTGCTGTGCAAACACACCAGGCACTATTCTTTCAGCAGCCTCTGCTAAAAGCCTATTCACCACAGAGGGTTTTCCTGAGCCTCCATGGAAAGGGCACAGCATCCTTTCCCCCCATTCAGTTCAGTTCAATTCAGTCGCTCAGTCATGTCCGACTCTTTGCGATCCCATGAATCGCAGCACGCCAGGCCTCCCTGTCCATCACCAACTCCCGGAGTTTACCCAAACCCACGTCCATCGAGTTGGTGATGCCATCCAACCATCTCATCCTCTGTCGTCCCCTTCTCCTCCTGCCCCCAATCCTTCCCAGCATTAGGGTCTTTTCCAATGAGTCAACTCTTCGCATGAGGTGGCCAAAGTATTGGAGTTTCAGTTTCAACATCAGTCCTTCCAATGAAAACTCAGGACTGATCTCCTTTAGGATGGACTGGTTGGATCTTCTTGCAGTCCAAGGGACTCTCAAGAGTCTTCACCAACACCACAGTTCAAAAGCATCAATTCTTCGGCACTCAGCTTTCTTCACCGTCCAACTCTCACATCCATACATCCCCCCATTACCCTCTACTTTAAAAAAAACTCATAATCTATCATAGGATTCCCCCTGCCCTCTGTTTGCTAATGTTTGTCTTCCTCCAAGAAGGCAAGTTATTTTGCCATATTTGGTCTATAATTGTTTCCCCACCCTAAGAACAATGCTTTCTAGGCATTAAAATTAATTAATTTTTCTAATAAAAATAAGGCAAGGGAATGAATCTTCCCTCTGATTTTCTTGCCAAACGCACAGTCATTAGGTAGAATGGATATAAGCGAATTCTGGTTAGTGAAAGGTCTACTTGATGATGGGGCAGGACTACATAATTTTCAATCTCCTTCTAACATTCCATATCCTGAGAAAATAATGAAATAATAGTCAAGGGGGACAAGGGAAACAGCTCGGACACTTTACTAATATGCATCAGCCTCTTTCCTAAGAACTGACTCCCACAAGTGCTGGGATTCTTGCTTACTTGCAGGTGTTCTGCTCAGGGGTCCCAGTTCTTTCTGATTCATATTTAATAATTGAGGAATAATCATTATATGACACCTAAACTTTTTTTTTGGCCCAAGGAAGGTAGGAAGAGAAAGCTTTTTTAGATTAACACACCTTGACCTAAAATGGACAAAATTGGCCATGAAATGTGAATAAAATCCTTATATTTGTGGCTGAAAAATCTATTCAGAGAACCACATAACATGTTTCCCCTGTTCAGGTGAGGAAGCTGCAGATGGCTTGCCCCAGGACACATAGCATGTGGTGGTTGTATTAGGACATGATACCGTCATGTCACGGCTCGTTTGATAAACCACCTGTTTCTGCCAGGATCTCTGAAATAGTGATAACTGGCGAAAATCTGGGGTACAGTGTTCTACTTTAATTATAATCCTGTCCTTGAGCCTCACCTGAGCCACCAAAGCTCAGGCTCCATAATCACACTTCAATCTTCAGTAACTCAATCGAACCAGTGACTGAGCTCAGGAAATGCCTCACCTGTTGTTCTCAGGTTAATATGAAGGAGGAAACTCAGAGACCGTGAAAAGTGGGGAGATCAGTAGGGTAAAGGGGACGTGGAGGTTCGTGGAGCCTTCATAACCTAGGGAAACAGAGCACCCTGACAGCAACCCCATTTGTCACCAGCCCAAAAGGTCTAGAACACCAATATTCATGGATTTTTATCGAGCTTTCAATAAATAGGCATACTGATTGAATCAGTGGCCGCAGGTAATCGATCTCAATCTCAGAGCCCTCCCCTCTCCGTAGAGGTGCTGTCATGGGTGGGTGGGAAGTTCAAATCTGGAATCCAGTGTGGGTGATTTTCCAGAGGATGGCATGCTGCTGAAGGTTTCTTGGCTCATCTTTGTTGCGTGGTCTCATGACCTATGAAAGACAGTACATTCCAAGACTTTTAAGGGACCAGAGACATGAACCAGGATATGGATCAAATACAGATCAAATATGGATGAAAAAAACTTAACAGCAGGGACAAGGGGGAGGTCTGGAGACTTTGTTTATGTTGTATCAACCTTTGTCCCCGAGCCGGTTCATACAAGGCCTGAGTGTGTGATTTTCTCTGCAGTGGCTCTGCTCAGTGGTCCCACATGTTTTGATTCATTTTAATAACAGAGGAGTTGTCCTTGTTTGACATCTAAATATTTGCCCAAGGTGGCAGGGAGGGAAATTTTTTCAGATTAACATATGCTGGTGGAAAAATGGACAAAGATGGCCTGCAACCATTATCACAGCTTCTCCACTGGATGAACACTTGCCCTTTACTAAGCACTGGTCCAGGCAGGAACTTAGCTGGGGAAGGTGATGTCCTCCTGGGCTGTAAACTTATTTTCTGCTTCAAAAAAGGAGTAAGGGGAGGGAGCAGAGGGGAAGCAGGGAACTGAACAAATCTCCATGGGCTGACCACCTGCCGTCCCTCGCCTGGTTTCACGAACAGGAGGGCTGTCTGCCTGAGCGGACATCAGGGGACCTTGGAAGACCACCTGCAACCACCCTCTTCCTCCTGCTCTCCCTCCAGTGGTTTTGGGGTCACATGACCTCAGACTGGGTACCACGTCTGCCTTTTCCTAACTTCATGCCTGAGGATATAAACCCCCAGAGCCCCGTGTGTTCAGCTGTCACATGAGACCCATGCTGCCCCCATCATGGGGTTGCTGTGGAAGCAGTGGAGGCAGCAGGCGTATATTCCCTCTCCCTGAGAAGTCAAAGTCCTTTGTAGTAGTAGTAATGGTGGTGGTTTAGTCGCTAAGTCATGTCTGACTCTTGCCACCCCATGGACTGTAGCCTGTCAGGCTCCCCTGTCCATGGGATTCTCCAGGCAAGAAACTGTAATCATGAGTAATATAGCAGATAAAACACAGCTATTTTTGTGTGTTGTGCATTATCTTAAGCACATATCTCAACTCATTGAATCCTCAAAAACCCTAGAAGGGTGGGTAAGGAACTATTGATATTTCCTTGTATTACAGAGAAGGAAACTGAGGTAGAAACAAATAAAGGAATTTTTCTAAAGTCATAGAGTGGAGACAGAGGATTTAACCCGGGAATTTGGCTTTGGAGTCTGTGCACATGCACCCTGCTGCATTGTTAGCTGTAAACTACGGTGCACACGTGAGGGGGTTACACACCCACAATCCCTTCACTCACACCTGTATATTCACTTCCAGTTACAATCATGTAGCACAAGACTCCTGTGCCAACTCATCCATACGAAGACAAGCATTTCCCAACCACACACTCACACACACACTGTGCTCCACTCCAGGCTCAAGGAGAAGGGAGCTGGGCTCAGTGCCCAGAAGCCCCAGGAGCAAGTCCAGCCAAACGTCAAGCAGGCACAGAGCTGGGTGATGAGCTGAGAGGACACGGGGGGCTGCCTTCCTGCACAGACACCCTTTCCCTGGAGAAGGGCAGGAGCTCTCAATACTGAGCTGCCCCAGGACAGAAGGGCATCGGGAGCCCATGGCTCACCAACAAGCCACTGTGAGTGGAGGGTCTGCTCTCTCCTGAGACATTTCACATGTACCATTTCATTTAGCCTCGTGTCCATCCTGCAGCATCTGGGTTCTCATCCCATTGAGTCAAGGAGAAAGTACGGGCTCAAAGAGGTAAAGTGACTTGCTCAGACCCCACAACCAGCAAATTGAGCAACTAGGATTCTAGTTCAAGAGCCCTCTGCCCTGCCCCTCTTCCTGCCTCAGTCTGTCCACCTGAGACCAGGGAGCAGCAGAGACTCCTAACACCACACACTCCTCTTTTCTCCCCTGCCCCCTCCCGTCTGTCCATCTTTCTCTCCCAATGTCCTTCTCTCCTGGTCCTCCCCACTCTGGTCCAGGTTAGAGGTCCCCAGATCCAGAAGCCCCCTGTTGGGCCTGTACTTCCTCCACCTGCCCCCTCCCTGCTCATTAGACCTCAGAGGTCTCTGATTACAAGACTTCCCGGCCCCTGTAGGCATCTTCAGAGAAATTACAAGGCAGCAACATCACACAGTGTGTATTCTGGATAAAGACATGTTATCTGAACACTGTGGGACTCAGATCATATCTCTGCTCCTATTCCTTAGTTTTTCACTCGGAAAAATGAGAAGCATGGATACCATGCTATCTAAGGCTACATCCTGGAATGGATGGAATGTACTCGGGGCAAGCAGAAGCGATTTAAATTTTTGTGATGCTGAGCCCTCTGAAAGGGACATTCTTATCTAAGTCATGAGTGACCACTTTCTGGCTATGAGACATAACAGGGCCTCATTTTGGAGGCATGTAGTCTGTCTCCATGAAGTGGTGGCATGAGTACTGGAGTTTTAAGATTAAAAGGAAAAGGATAAACTGGAAGTTGCAAATCTGGTTAGAATCCTGTTAGCCCACCCAGTAAATTTTATAATTTTGAATCATTTGCCAGCATTTAAAGGTGGAGGATTTCCTAAAAAGGAAATTTCTAGCGTTGTTGCACAAAATAAACAACATAGTCCTGCCCTGGCGGTAGGTCTCACACTTGAGTGAGCATTAGAATCTCTTAGCCGTTATCAAACACAGATTTGAGATCTTCATCCCCAGAATGTTGATTCAGGAGCACAGAGTGGGACCTGAGTAGCTGCATCAACAAGGTTCCTGAGGCGCTGAGGGTGCTGCTCAAGGGACCACACTTTGAAAACCATGAACTAAGCTAAGAAGAGCGGTCTCTTCTCAGGAGGGGACCGTTCTCTCCCGTTTCCATAGTCCCCACCATTGCTTATGGTTCCCCTGTACCTCCCCGCTCCAAATGCTTTCATCCACATCACTCACTTGACCTGGAGGGTATTTAAAATTGTGACCTGTGGGGTGGGCTCACAGTAAGTGTTCAGGAAGAGGTAGCTTGTTCTTATTTTACAATCTTATGAGTTAAGTTTCATTATTCCTTTTTTTACAGGTGAGGAAACTGAATTTCGGCTAAGGGAAAGTGACTGGCCGGAGGAAAAACAGCTGAAAGTTAGAAAGAAGACACTGGCCAAAAGCTGTTGGTCACGTGTCCCCAGTTACTTCAATGTTACTAATACACAAAACACAAACAACTCCCGGGCAAACCTATCTGATATCAACATAGATGATGCATCAGAGATTCTGAGTCTTTACTTCATGAATGTAAAGTCACATTTATCAAGAAAAGGAAGCAAGAAAATAGAAAGGAAAGAAAGAAATGTTATAATTGGAGGTGCCATGAGTCAGCTGTAGACATGTCCATCTGAGGTGACTAGAAATTAGTGAACGTGGAAGATCTGAGAAATTCCCAGGAGCAAACAGGGTGCCTTTAACCACACAATGGACTTTTCTCCTGCTGATCTGTTGAACCCATTCAAACTACCTTCTCTTCATGGAAACTTCTCTGAGTATATGGGCTAACTTGTTTTGTCATCTAGCATCGATCTGTCCCTTTTCTGATGACAGTAGCCTGATTTTGCTCCAGCCAGGACAGGTGGAATTCAGGTGCCTGTCAATAGAAGTGCCTGCCCTACCCTCAGACCAAGAGTAACCAACCAGATGCACTCCCTGGAACTTAATCTTGATCTTGATCAAAGAATGATGAAAGACCTAAAAATGGAGGTTATTGAGAGGTGACTGGGGAAGACGTTAGTTCTTCTTTGCTTACCATCCTTTCCAAGCTGTGATGTTTTAGCACTCCCTTCAGTCTGAGCTAAACCAAATCAATAGGTGCTATGGGTACCAACACAAGATTCCAAAAGGATCTCACTTAAGGGTGCAATCAGGAAGGAAGAGTGGATGCCCACTATAGCCCTACACTGTTCTCAAGCTTTCTTCTCTGCTTCCTACCAGTGAGAGCTGATGCCTTTACCATGGTCATCACCAAGTTTCTCATTTTTAAGTCCAATGGCCTTTTCTCTGACCTTATCCTCCTACCACTCACAGTTAAGGCTGTCATGGCAAAAATGTGAACAAAAGTCTTTGCCAAAATTTGATTCCAGTTGGTCTCAGTGCCCAAAAAACCCTGATGAAAAGCAGAGCTTCCTTATTTGAAGAATTTTGAGTCTCCTCTGGTGAGTCTCTGGGGACTTTTGAAGGCACAGCTTATAAACCTCTTTTAAGGAAAATCATGGGAGACAGAGGGGCTTCCCTGGTGGCTCAGATGGTAAAGAATCTGCCTGCAATGCAGGAGACTCAGGTTTGATCCCTGAGTCAGGAAGATTCCCTGGAGAAGGGAATGGTTACTCACTCCAGTATTCTTGCCTGGATCCCATGGACAGAGGAACCTAGTCCTCTGCTACAGTCTAGGGGATCGCAAAGTGTTGCATCTGAATTCTAGCCCCTGCCCATATCCACTACGTGAACTTGGGGGAAGAGATGAAACCTCTGAGCTTCCATTTGTATGAATTTATTTCAAAAAATTTAAAAAATTATTTTGGGGGGCTTCCTTGGTGGTCCAGTGGTAAAGAATCCACCTGCCAATGCAGGAGACATGGTCTGATCCCTCATCCAGGAAGATCCCACATACTGTGGAGCAACTAAGTCCAGGAGTCTCAACTACTGAGTCCATGTGCCCCAACTACTGAGCACCAACTACTGAGTGCACCCCAGAGCCTGTGCTCTGCAATAAGAGAAGCTGCTGTAATGAGAAGCCCGAGCCCTGCAATTAGGTAGTAGCCTGCACTCTCTGCAAGTAGAGAAAAGCCCGTGCAGCAAGAAGACCTAGCATGGCCAAAAATAAATCAATGAAATTATTTTAAAAAATAAAAATTCCTTGTTTGGCCTAACCATGTGACATGTGGGACTTCAGTCCCAGACCAGGAATTGAACCTGGGACCCCTGCTTTGGAAGCATGGTGTCTTAGCCACTGGACCATCAAGGAAGTCCCAGCTTGTAAGACTTTAAAACAGAAGAAGAACCTATTGAGATTATTGTGATGTTTGGAGATGGAGATGTATATGCAGGGCTTGCTTGGCACATAGTGGCTTGTCAGTAAGTGGTAACAGATATTTTATATGATTAATTCTACCTCTCTCAGAGTTACTGAGGGATTCTTATTGACTCAGTGACTTTTACCAGCACATCAGGAGAGGGAATTCACTCTGCTCTTTGAAGTTACCAGCAATCCCCTCTCCTCTGAGACCAGGTTCCTCTAGTGTAAAAGGAAGGATAACAGTCTCTGTGTGGACACAGTTCAGGGTCTATCTATGCTGACAAATGTGAATCGCTAGCAAATCGAATAGGCCACACAGCTAGTAAATTGGAAGAGCCAGAGCTTGAAGCCCTTGAGTCTGAGCAAAAGTTTCAGTCACCACTAATAAACATTTCATGAACAAGTGCACGAATGAGTTAATGTCTACTTATGGGCTTCCCAGGTGACTCAGTAGTAAAGAATTTACCTGCAATGCAGGAGATACAGGAGACTCAGTTTCAATCCCTGGGTTGGGAAGATCCCCTGGAGAAGAAAATGGCAACCCCACTCCAGTATTCTTGCCTGGAAAATTCCATGGACAGAGAAGCCTGGCAGGGTCCAGTCCACTGGGTCCATGGGGGACACGACTGAGCATGTCTCCCGCCCCCTCCCTCAACATCTTTGTCTAACTGTTCTACAAGCACCATGGACTCAGCACTGACTCAGCTGAATTCACTGTCCTTCCCACTAAAGACTTGCTTGCCCTACCTTCCCCCAGAAAGCTGAGTGTTGTCCTTCACTCTAACTTTTCTTCACCCTCTGTGAGCAATCTCACAGTAACATCTGTGGGTTGTAACTCCTCAGTTCTCAGGTGAAATTTCATTTCAGAGTAAGATTAAGACACCGGATCATAGAAGTGCCCCACTTTCTGACAGCATCCGTCCGGAGCACAGACAGCTTCCTGAAACTCTCCCCTAAATAACCTAACTGAAGCCCGCATCCTGTAAGTCCTTCAAACATCCTCTTAATGAGATGTCGTATTATTCATTGTCCCTTGCTGAAGTGAGTAATAAATCCAACTCATTCAGTTTGGAAGAGGACTGCTTCTAGTGGTGTGTGGTTGGAAACATTGACAAGTAAAAATCTTTGCCTTATTTAATAATTAAGGAATGCAAAATTCAGAGATGTTGAGGTATTTGCCTGGGACTACAAGATATTGGACAACAGAACCAGATCTATCTGTGTTTTGGCTTATTACCCTACCTCTATTTTTTGAGTTTTCTATGCTTCAATGTCCTCAGATACAGTAAGGCAGTTAGGCTCTGTTGCCCAAAGGTTCCTCCAGCTTACTGCTTCTCAGAACTGAAAGCATGAAGACAGTGTTAAAATTGCTCTACTTGGGAAGTTGGGACATCCGTTTGCCTCAGGAGCCACTAGATTATGAACAAGTCATTCCCATGATGCCTTGCAACTGGGACGGTCTAATAATGAACACAGTGCATCCTGGGAAATACCTTGATAAGTCTTGGATTGTTGCCCACCACTTACCTCCTACACTCTCCTCTCAACCATTATTATTCAGTTATTTAAATTTCCACATTATATGATTGCCACAGCTCTTGCCCAACAGGGGAAAACAAGTTGGGAGGGTGACTTGGAAGCTCTGATCCTACTGACCATCTTCCTCTTCTTACACTAAATTCTCTCCTCCAACCCAGTGAGGGATTCCCTTGTAGGAGTGCCAATAACTCTAACAGCCTCAGAATAAAATGTTGTGAGCTGCCAATATGGGGTTCCCTGAATTTTCAGGTTTGAGAATCTGAAGTTGGTGGTGGGAATTTAGAAAATATTTTCCAAGACCCAAAAAGACACTTGGTGGGATACAGAAGTCCCTTGAGTCCCATCTCTCAGTGTCTGTAGGACTGAGTTAGGACAAAGGCAGCAGAATTGGTCAATGGGTTTTTTGGGAGCAGTGTCTAGACCAATGTTGAATGCCAGAACTGAAAGTGAGAGGGAATTATTTTGGTTCAGTGGAGTAAGCCAGTGTTCTATTGATGAATGTTGCTATCTGGCACCTGATACCCAAGAGAAAGTGAGCTCTCCATAGGAAGTGGTTGAAAACTGAGGCTGGAAGAATCTAAAGGAAAGGGAAAAATCACAATAAGAAAAACAAATATATAAAAAAATGGAAGATCATTTAAATGAACCAGTACATATATTAAAAAACAATTAAAAATTGTACAAGCGATCCTGACAGGATAAACAGTAAAAGGATCAGCATGAAAATGTAAAGTAGAACATCAAAACCACAAAATGTGAGAGACGGGAGTGTAAAAAGTGATGTTTTAGAATGTGTTTGAACTTGAGTGACTTTCAGTTTAAAGCAAGGAGGCATAGCTATGGGTCAACATTCTTGAACTCCATGGTTACCACAAATCAAAAACAGAGCAGAGTCACAAAAACTAAAAACAAAGGAACTTAAGCATACTAAAAGAAAATCAACAAACCACAAAAAGAAAAACAAAGAGAAGGAATGAACAGAAAATAGCTACAAAAACAACCTGAAAATGAGGATTATAATGACAACTCATATAAAAATTATCAAGTTATTTTTCACAGATTAAAAAAAAATGTCATAAAATTTGTACAGAACCACAAAAGACCCAGAATTGTCAAAGTAATCCTGGGGGAAAAATTCAAAGCTTGAGTCATGACTCTTCCAGACTTCAGACTATGGTACAAAGCTATAGCAATAAAAGTATGCTATTAACACAGAACCAGACATAGAGATCTGTGGAATAGATCAGAATAGAGAGCCCAGAAATAAACCCATGCACCTAGAGTCAATTAATCTATGACAGAGGAGAAAGGGATATACAATGGAGAAAAGACAGTCTTTTCAGCAAATGGTTTTGGGAAAGCTGAACAAATAAATGTAAGTCAAAGAAATTTGAACACTCCTTCATATCATATACAAACATAAACTCAAAATGGAATAAAAACCTTAATATAAGACAAGATACCATAAAATTTCTAGAAGAGAACATAGGCCAAACGTTCTTGGACATAATCAGGGCAATGTTTTCATGGATCAGTCTCCGGTGCCAAAAGAAATGAAAGCAAAGATAAACAAATGGGATCTAGTGTGAAGTGAAAGTCACTTAGTCGTGTCTGACTCTTTACGACCCCACGGACTATACAGTCCATAGAATTCTCCAGGCCAGAATACTGGAGTGGGTAGCCTTTCCCTCCTCCAGGGGATCTTCCCAAGCCAGGAATTGAACCGAGGTCTCCTGCACTGCAGGTGGATTCTTTACCACCTGAGCTATCAGGGAAGCCCTATCTAATCAAACTTAAACTTAAAAGCTTTGGCAGTGAGGAAGAAATCACTGACAAGACGAAAAGACAAACTACCGAATGAGAGAAAATATTTGCAAAATACGTGACCAATAAGAGGTCAATATCAAAGTATACACACAGCTCTTGCAACTCAACATTGAGAAAACAAAAAAATTCAATTTAAAAATGAGCAGAAGACCTAAGGAGACACTTTTCTAAAGAAGACATACAGATGGCCAACAGGCATATGAAAAGATATCAACATTACTAATTATCAGAAGAGCGGAAGGGCTTCCCTGATAGCTCAGCTGGTAAAGAATCCGCTTGCAATGCAAGAGACCCCAGTTTGATTCCTGGGTTGGGAAGATCCGCTGGAGAAGGGGTAGGCTACCCACTCCAGTATTCCTGGGCTTCCCTTGTGGCTCAGATGGTAAAGAATCCACTTGCAGTGTGGGAGACCTGGATTTGATCCGTGGGTTGCAAGATCTCCTGGATAAGGAAATGGCAACCCATTCCAGTATTCTTGCCTAGAGAATCCTCATGGACAGAGGAGCCTGGTGGGCTGCAGTCCACGGGGTCGCAAAGAGTCAGACATGAATTGGCGACTAAGCACAGCACAGCACAGAGGGAGGGGACATATGAACACCTATGGCTGATTCATGCTGATGTTTGACAGAAAACAACAAAATTCTGTAAAGCAATTATCCTTAAATTAAAAAATAAATAAATTTAAAAAATGACAATGAGACATCACATCACGTCAGTCAAAATGGCCATCATTGTGAATTCTAGAAATCAAAAATACAGAAGAGAGAGTGGAGAAAAGGAAAGTGTCTTGTACACTGTTGATGTGAATGTATATTGGTGCAGCTCCTATGCAAACAGTATGGAATTTCCTTAAAAAGCTAAAAATAGAACTAATACATCATCAACTGCTATATTATGCTGGGTATACATGTGGAAAAAAGAAAACTTTAATTTGAATAGATACAAGCCCCTCAAGGTGCATAAAAGCCTTGTTTACAAATAGCCACACACGTGCACAACGCACGTGCCCATCAACAGATGGCTGGCTTAAGAAAGGTGGTGTGAAAATAAGACTGGATTCACAGACATAGAAAACAAACTTATGGTTACCAAAGGGGAAAGGAAGGGGAAGGAATAATAATTTGGGGGCATTGACAAGCACAGAGCCTGGCACATGGCCAGTGCTCACTCAGTGTGAGCTTGGTCCTCTTTAGCTAGAGTCGGAAGTCCCCTACCCCAACACAGTGACAGGGAAGGGGGTTCGAAGGACAAGTTGACAATTGAGCCTCATGCTCCTTCCTTTCTCCTTCTGAGAATCCAGGAAAATAACATGCCCCAAAGTTTGACCTGGCCCAAGAATTAAGGGGCAAAAGTTTTCTTGTTGAGGTGTCTCTCACCCAGTTTTTCGTGTACACTGGCATGGCCATAAGAGATAGATGTCAATATAAGGGGTTGGCTCCTTATACTTGGTAGGGCTCAGTCTGAGGAGAGGTGATGGGGAGGTGCCCACCAATCTGCATAAAAATGAGAAAGACCACCGTTTCCATGGAACGTATGGGTTAAGGTTCTTAGTTGCAAACAACACAATCCACTCCAGTTAGTTTAATTAAAATATGAATTTATTTAGAGATAAGGCCAGACTCTTTGAAGCCACAGACCTTCAAATCAACGTGAGGAGGAGGCTTCTTTCATGAAAAGACCTCTCCCACCACTGAGCTGAAAACTCGATGACAGAAATTCTATTTCGGCAGCAGAGGGAGAGCAGTGCTGTGGGGTGGAAGATGAAGGTGAGGATGCCGCGAGGAAGGAGATTAGGACAAGAATCCAGATTCAGGTCTCAGGCTCTACAGACACTCCAGTCATGAGGAACTTTGCTCCTGCATTCATTCCTTCCTTCCTCAAATATTTCTGGACTGTCTCCTTTGTGCCAGAAATTGTGGGAAATGTGAGGGATAAAGGGAAGATTTACTTTCATGGTGCTTAGAGGAATCTGGATGAGATAGGGCTAAAGTAAGTGGACCTGTGGGGGAAGGAAAGAGACAGATTTCTGCTGAGGAGGGGAGAGTTGAGAAGAAAGAAAAGGAGGCTGGAATTTTTCAGAAGCAACTAGAGCCCAGCCTTGGGTGGGTCCTCCTCGTACTTCAGCATCTCAGAAGAGCACCGTTCACAGGTTCTCTGTAAAAGGAAAGGAACTTGCTGATTGACATCTCTGAAGGCCCAGACCTGGACACTGTACACCCTGACAGGTCCTAGACCATGCCAGAAATGTGCAACCACAGTCCTCCCAGGACCAGGGTAATCAACAAAAAGCAAGGGAGTTTTCCAGGCCAAGGTGGGGCACTGAGGAGCACTCCAGACCTGCTCTGCAGAGTGACTGACTCAGTGTTCCCATCTGAAAAATGGGAGCATGTGAGTAGGCTCAGATTATGATGACGGGGCTTCTAGGGGGTGACCTTTCACCAAGCTGGTCCATGGAGGACACATTCAATCCATGGATACTGCTGTCACTTGTCTTGAGAGGCAGCGAGGAAAAAAATCACTTTTTTGGAAAGGTGTGTGGCCTTCTGAGCGCCACCACTTTCTCCAGACCTTCCCCTCTCCCTCTGCCCTGCCCTCTGTCTTACCCCAGGGGCTGATAGCACCACCACAGGTCCTCATGCAGTCCTCCACCCTCTTGAAATTGTTGCTCTTAGCATTGCAGCCACCATATACAAAGGTCTCGCAGAACCCGGACTTGGCGTTGTAGAAGTATCTGATCATTTTGGCCTTGCAGGGACCCGTATATGGAGGCTCTAGGCAGAAGTCAGGCCGCTGGGCTGCAGGGATGGGAGGATCTCGGTTAAAGAGAGGGAAGGTCATCACAGCTCAGTCTACAAGATGAACAACTAAAACCACCAGTTTGTGATAGAGAGTGATGACGGGGGTGGGGGGTGGAGTGGGGGGAGGGGCAGAAGTGTGAAATGTGAAAAGGCCTTTTGATACCCTGCTTTCCAGGACATTATTATTAATGTTGTTAGCTGTGACAATGACAGGGCAATATTGTAAATAATTACATGCCATTAATGAATGTTTATGGATTAGTTAGCATGATGCTACTGATTAGTTTCAAAACCAACACAAAAGGGGGACACATATAAAAATATTCTCCATGTATAAAAATTATTGGAGCTGGACAATGGATCCATAGCTTTTATAATACTATGTTTTCTACATATGTGTGTGGTTGAAACTTCCACTGTTAAAAAAGAAAGTGTTACTGAGCCCAGGACCAGCCAATAATCCGGAGAAGAGTTGCTGGAACTAGGAATAACGTTTTTAATCGGAAATTGAGCCCATGGAGACGATGGCATGCTACTGTCTCAAGAAAACCATCTTCCCACAGTGTGAATTCCTGTTCCTTTTATACAAAAGAGGCAGAGGGAGAAAAGCCCACTGTGGCAACGACAGTGGCAATGGCTATCCTGGACCACCAAGGGTCGCTCATTTACAGTTATCCCTTGATGAAGGTGCCCACCTGGATGACAGCCAATGGTTGAGTAGGGCTGTGTGACCCGTCATTATTACAAAAGTGTGAGGAAATCATGCCGTAAATGGAGAAAGGCATGGTAGAAAACACACCGGTGTTTACTTCGGTTACCTCATGGAGACTGGAATAACAGAATATTGAGGAATTATTGATACTGTGACTTATTAAGGAAATATTAACTTGGTCTTCATCCCATTCCTGGCACAGAGCTCCTAAAACATTGGAATTTCCTATGAGACCAAAGGGGAGTCTTTTATCATGCGAGGGAGATGACTTTTGTAAAGCCTCAACCAAAGCCAAGAATGGGGATAAGCTGTTAGGGGAACCAACTGCCTGAGTTGGGTGTGGGAATTTTCGTTTCTACCTTCCCCCCCTTTCATTGTCCCCACATCTCAGGAAAGGGAGAGGGATTAGAGGTTGAATCAATCGCAAATGACCAAAGATTTAATGAATCATGATTTGTGATGAAGCCTCCATAGATATCTTAACACAGCAAGTCATTCAAGTTATTTAAGAGAACTGGAATCAACCCAGGGAACGACACAGGTATATCCTCCATCTTGGCTCACTGGATCACTGCAGCAGCCTGCCCAGGGGCCTCTGTCTCTGCCCTTCGCCCCCTAGAGGCCACGCTCCACACTGCAGCCACAAGGACCCTGTTAAAACTTGAGTCCTATCTCGTTGCTCCCATGACCAGTCCCTCAGTAGTTTCCTAGCTCTCTCAGAGACAAATTCTTATCCTTATGAAGTCCTAGAAGGTTCCTCACGACCTGCCCCCATGGCTTCTCTGGCTCATGACCTTCCACTCCCCTCCCTCACCCATTCAGCTCCAGCCACCCTGGTCCTGGCTGCTGCTCAAATACACCAGGCTCTTTTTTTGGCAGCTTCTGCTTAATGTCTCCTTATCACAGAGGGTTTCCCTGATCCTCTACAGCCACCTGAATCCCCATAACTCTCCTTCTTCACAGCACTCATCATGACCTGGCGTAGGATTTTCCCATCTTTATTGTCTGTATCCTTCTTAGAAGGCATATTATTTTACTATATTTTGTTTACAGCTGTTTTCCTATACCAAGGGACAAAAAGCATAAGAATTTGATGAATATTTACCAAGGGAATAAATCTCCCATTTCATCCTCATGCCAAGTGCACAGTCATTGAAGAGGCTGATATAATAAAATTCCTGTTAGTCCATTTGATGATGAGGCCTGCCTATATAATTATGAGTCTACTTCTAACTTTCTACTTTCTCCATCTTGATAGGAAAATAAAATAATAATCTGACCAGGAGGCAAGAAGAAGAGCTTTGAGTTTTGATTAATATTGTACCAGCCTGGAAAAAGCAGTCTTGGCCTCACACGCAAGCTCATAGAAAAGTAATGCATTTCCTGCTCTGCCTGCAGTTGCCTTTGGAGGGAAGACACTCAACTGTCACTCAGCTCTCTGATTACTTTCATAATAGAGAAATGATCATATTTGAAAGATAAATTTTTTTAGAAGGGTGGTGAGGAAATGTAGATAGACGAGTCTTTTGGACTAAAATATTTTGATGGGAAACAGACGTCATTGATCAGAAAAGTGTAAACTCTTTATACTCCTGACTGGTAATCTTTTAAAAAACTCATGTAACCTGGTCCCCCTGTTCAGGTGAAGAAACTGCAGATGACTTGTCCCAGAACACACACCATATGAATGCTAGGATTAGGACAAGACACTATCCTGTTACAACCCATTTAATCAAGTACCCACGGAGGAGCCTGGTGGGCTACAGTCCATGGGGTTGCAAAGAGTTGGACACGACTGAGTGACTTCACTCACTCACTCACTCACCTAATTCTACCAGAAATTCTGATAATGCAGAGAACTGGTAAGGAGTTCTGACTGTTCTGCTCCACATAATATAGACCCTTGTCTCTGAACCTCAACCCAGACACCAATGATAGAAAAGAGTGAGTCTGGGTTTTGTCCCTGACCCCAACGTGTGGGTCTCTACCAACAGCAACCAGTTCTCCAATACCCACTGGGCATCCAGGAGTCAATTCACTCCTGACACTAAATATACAGAGGTGACCCAGACCCACAGGGTGGGGGCTGGCTCCCTGCGTTTCACCCACACTTCAAGTGTTGATCACAATTTCTGCGGTCGCTTACACTTGTGATCAACTGGCTGTAAATTTAGAGGTTCTGTGACCCACCTGCCACGTTCAATAACTTATTAGAGTCACTCATGGAACTCTAGAAAATCCTTTACTTACTGTCCTCAGTAATTATAAAGCATAAAACTCAGGGACAGACAAATGGAGAAGAAATGTCTGGTAAATGGGGGGTTGGGGGTGCCGATCCTCCAGATCCTCTTAGGACTCTCCCCCCTCATAATCCCTTGATGTTTTCACCTCCCCCGAGGCTCTCTGAATCCAATGTTTATGAGTTTTGATTAAGGATTGGAGGTAGGTAATTTGATCATTGGCCATTGTTGACTGAACACAGTATCAGTACTTCTCCTCTCCCCAGAGGGACAGGGTTGATAGTTCTAACCCTCTAATCACCTGATGGCATGTTCTAGAGTCCAGTCCCATCCAGACACTATCTAAGGTCCCATCCTTCACTCATATCATGACTTACAAAAATACAGTAAATTCCAAGAGTTTCAGGAGGTCTGGGGCATGAATCGAGACAAGGATCAAATACGGATTTTGTTATGATGCTATATGAGGTTCAGGAGAAAGGCAGTGACCAGGAATAGAGAGTCTCAGAGATGAGGTCCCTGATCTTGTAGAGTCAGATGGGATGCTTTTTTTTTTTTCCAAAACTTAACATGCAGTGATATCTATTGAGAGTTAAAAAATGTCCCTGGAGTGAAAACTGTCCAATTTATAAGAAGAAATCCAGAGAGGGTTGACATCACTCACCCCACCCCTACTTCCCCGTGCCTTCTATGGACTCCCCTCCTCTCCCACCCCAACTTTTAGAGGAGAGGTGAGCTGAGACTTACCTTTGGCCTGGTTGCTGCTGCCACACCCCGGGGTGCCGGCCACCAGGCTGCCGAGGAGGACCAGAAGGGCTGCGGAGAGGCAGAGCCAGCTCATCTTCGTGGCCTTGCAGGAGGGCTCCTGGGGATGCTGGGGCCTGACTGGGCTTTTCACACCCCAGTTGAAGGGTGAGTATAGGAGATAAGGAGGGGAATAAGAAAGGAAAGATCTGGGGAAAGTTGGAGGCTGCCTGAGCTTTTCACACCCCAGTTGAAGGGTGGGAGCAGGAGATAAGGAGGGGAGTGAGGAAAGGGAAGATCTGGGGTCAGGCTTGAACAGTCTGTAATCTCCCCACAGAACCAGACTTCCTTTTTCTGCCTGCTGGGGCCAAATGTCCAGTAACAGCGTTTCTCAGACTTGACTCTGCCTGTGGGTCTGGTGGAAATACAGATTGTCATTCCACAGGTGGAATCTTGTCCAATATGGTCACTCAGGGAGCATCCCAACACCTAGGGCAGTGCATGGCCCCGTGATGGATGGTCTGTGAGTGGATGAGAGTGAATCAAAAGATGCATAAGTGAACAGCAGTGTGTTAGTTGAAGTCCTCCTTTTCAGTCTCCTGCAGATTCATCACCTCTGGGCATCAGTGCCCCTACCATCACTTGATTCAGACTACAGAGACACCTTTCTGCAACTATTGAGGCAGCATCTCAGCTGCCTGGATGTACACTGCTTATCTGGCACTGGTCCAGGCAGAGACTGAGCTAGAGGAAGAGCTTCTGTATCTGTGGCACAAAGCCTGTTTTCCGGAAAGAAAAGGGAGTAGGGGAGGGGGCCAAGGGGAGGAAGGGAGCTGAACATGTCTCCAGAGCCTGACCACCTGCTGGCCCTCACCTGGTTTCACACACAAGAGGGCTGTCTGCCAGAGTGGACCTCACGGGACCTTGGAAGATCACCTGTAACCACCCCTTCCTCCTGCTTTCTTCCCAGTGGTTTTGGGATCAGAGCACCTCAGTTTGAGTCCCAGCTCTGCCTTTTCCTAACTTTGTACTTGAGGATGTAAATCCCCTAGAGC
Organism: Giraffa tippelskirchi; assembly: GCF_054371585.1. Lineage (NCBI taxonomy): Eukaryota > Metazoa > Chordata > Mammalia > Artiodactyla > Giraffidae > Giraffa > Giraffa tippelskirchi. The sequence goes on along the minus strand of NC_137287.1, from coordinate 115,453,381 downwards.
CCTGTGTCTTTATGTGTCAGATGAGATCAGCGCTGACCACATCACAGGGTTGCTGTGGAAGCAATGGAGGCAACAGACATATATATTCCTTCTCCCTGAGAAGTCAAAGTCCTGTGTAGTAATAGCAATAATAATAATAAGTAATTGTGACAGTTAACACTTAGCTCCTTCTATATACAGGCATTATCCTTAAGCCCTTGTTGCATATTAACTTACCTAATCCTCACAATAGTCTTAAAACAGGAGATGAAGAGCTGTTACTATTTCTTCATGTTGCAGATGAAGAAATTGAAGGCAACAAGAAGTTAAGTAATTTGCTTAAAATCATACATGGTAGAGACAAGATTTGATCCCAGGAATCTGACTTCAAGTCTGTGACCATGCACTCCGCTGCTTTGTAAAATGTAAAATTCAGGGCGCATGTGAGGGGTGAGACCCACAATGTCTTCACTCATTCTCATCTAGTCACTCCCAGTTAGAGCCATGGTGCACCAAGCCACTGTTACACAGTCACAGATCCAGACACAGACAAGCATCTTCCCACTAACACACACACACTCACACACACTGGGCTCCACTCCAGGCTCAAGGAGAAGGGAGCTGGGCTCAGTGATCAGAAGCCCCAGGAGCAAGTCCAGCCAAACGTCAAGCAGGCTCAGAGCTGGGTGATGAGCTGAGAGGACACGGGGGGCTGCCTTCCTGCACAGAGACACCCTTTCCCTGGAGAAGGGCAGGAGCTCTCAATACCGAGCTGCCCCAGGACAGAAGGGCATCGGGAGGCCGTAACTCACCAAACAAGCCACTGTGAGTGGAGGGTCTACTCTCTCCCGAGACATTTCACATGCATGATTTCATTTAGCCTCATGTCCATCCTACAATATCTGAGATTCTCATCCCATTTTGTCAAGGAGAAAGCCAAGCCTCAGAGAGGTGAAGTCACTTGCTCAGGACACACGAACAACAGATGGTACAATGAGGATTCTAGTTCAGGAGGCCTTCAGATGCTGCCCCTTTTCCTGCCTCAGTCTGTCCATCTGAGACCAGGGAGCAGCAGAAAGCCCACCTCCCAACAGACACTCCTCTTTTCTCCTTGCTTGTCTCTCGTCTGTCCATCTGCCTTTGGCTTTCTGTCCCAGTGTTCTCCCCTCCTCCTGGCTCTCCTCCACCTGGTCCAGGCTGGAGGCCTCTTGACCCAGAAGCTTCCCCTGATGAGGTATCTACCTTCCCAGCGCCTCAGGCATCTTTGGAGAGATTATATGGTGGGAACCTCACAGGATGTGGGGGAACCACCTTGTTTACACAAGAGCCCTGGCCCCACAGCTTGAACTTCCTGCTCCCCCCTCCAATTCCAACTCCTGAGCAGGGTGAGGCTGCCTTTAGCTTGCCTTTAGCACCTGCCTTTAGCCTCCCTGAGAAACAGACCCATCAGAGTTGAGTAATGTAGGTGTGGAGATGTTGGTATAACGAGGGACTTGGTGCTGGAAGATCTGAGGAAGGCTTCTGAATAATTAAAAGCTAGCATTTCATTGAAGGTAACTCTCAGGCAGCCTCAGTTTTGATATCTCCTCTTATAGGGAGTTCACTATCACGTGGGCAGCAGGTGCCAGGTGACAGCATTCATCATGAGAACAATCCTTTGTCCCACTCAACCAGTAAAAACCCTCCCTTCCCTCTGACCCAACCTTGTCATTTCTGTCCTGACTCTAATTTCAGGAAACCAATTGACCCATTCTACTGTTTTTGTCCTAAAACAGCCCTAACAGAGACTTGGAGATGGCAATCAAGGTACTTTCCCTCTCTCCCACAACCTGTGGACTTCCCTGGTGGTCCAGGGGTTAGGACTCCATGCTTCCACTGCAGGAGTCATGGGGTCAGCCGTTGGTTGGGGAACTAAGATCCCACATGCCATGTGGTGTGGCAAAAAAAAAAAAAAAAAGTATCTTTTAGATTTTTGTGCAATACTTGCTGAGTCCCCTCTATCAGCTTCATAATATTAGTCCTCAAAGTTTGGGGAATCCCTCTTCCCCACTTCTGACAATTTATGCTGAGGCTGACAGGATGCCCCATGGGGCCCTCAGGATGCCCCATTACTGAGTTGGAGGAGAGAGGTTAGTGGAAAAAGGGAAGGCTAGTCAGTAGGATCAGAGGTCCCAATTCACCCTCTGAATTGCTTCCCCCATTTGGGCAAGAGTGAGGCAACCCACTCCAATATTCTTGCCTGGAGAATCCCATGGACAGAGGGGCCTGGCAGGTTACAGTACATGGAGTTGCAAAAAGAGTCAGACGACGACTGAGTTACTTAGTACACACAAGGAAATCAGATACTGTGGGAATATGACCTAATGAATGAAGATGACAGAGAGGAAGGGAAAGGCCCCCTGGGTGCAAGGGATTATGGGTTACCTTTTAAGACTCCACTGGGTACCCATTTAAAGGACATCCCATCTTGCCCAAGTGGGGCCAGTTTAACAGTGTTTTCATGTTACTGCCTTGGGGATGATGTGAGCCTGAGCAATATTTATACAACAAAACCTAAATTCCCATTACAGATGAGACAATCGAGGCCTAGAGACTTCAAACAGCAGTTTTGTTTTGTTTTTATTTTAAGAAACAAGAGACCTTTACAGAGCTGGTTTTGTCCTCACTACTTTGAAGTCTTGGGCAAACTTCTCAATGTCTCTGAGTTACACTTTCCTTACGTAATAAATGAAGATAATGCTTATACCTGTCAATGTCTCCAACCACAGATCACCCGAAATGCTCCTGTGCTAGCTGAATGAGTTGTATTCATTACACACCCTGGGAAACCATATGGCTTCGCTTTAAGAGGATTTTAGGGAGAACTGACAAGATGTGGGCTTGTGTTAGGTTATTTTGGGGAGGGCTTCAGGAAGCTGGCTTTGCTCTGGATGTTGGTAGGAAGTGGAGCTATTCTCTGACTGGGTATCTTAACTCTCAGAAAGGAAGACTAGATAGACGTTAGAGCTCACTGGGTCTAAGTAGCTGTCATTTAAGATAGGAAGTAGCTGTCATTCAAGGTAGGAGGGTGCTCAGTAATATTGATGCTCTGTGTAATTTAGCTCCTTTTGTCTGTGCTTAAACTTGGTTGCTGCTACTGCTGCTAAGTCGCTGCAGTCGTGTCCGACTCTGTGCGACCCCATAGACGGCAGCCCACCAGGCTCTGCCATCCCTGGGATTCTCCAGGCAAGAATACTGGAGTGGGTTGCCATTTCCTTCTCCAGTGCATGAAAGGGAAAAGTGGAAGTGAAGTTGCTCAGTAGTGTCCAACTCTTAGCGACCCCATGGACTGTAGCCTATCAGGCTCCTCTGTCCATGGGATTCTCCAGGCAAGAGTACTGGAGTGGGGTGCCATTGCCTACTCACCAAACTTGGTTACCGAGTGGCTTATTTTGGCCTTAATCCATCTGGCACTGGTGGTAAAGAACCTGCCTGCCAGTGCAGGAGACATAAGAGATGTGGGTTCCATCCCTGGGTTGGGAAGATTCCCTGGAGGAGGGCATGGCCACTCACTCCAGTATTCTTGTCTAGAGAATCCCCATGAACAGAGGAGTCTGGGGTCACAAAGAATTGGACATGACTGAAGCAACTTAGCATGCATCATGGACACAGAAAGGCCTTGTCTGATGTTGAAGTTTTGTGAAATGTTATGTTGAACAGGAGAGCATAAGGCCCACTGGGGCACCCAGTCAGGTCTTAAAACTCAGAGGTGGTTTTTCTCTATCTCTATCAATCTCATAAAATTGTGGTGAGGATTGAAAAGATATTATCTCTGTTAAATGCCTTGTATAGGTATTGACAAGAGTAACCTTTTAATGAATGTCAGATCTGATAATCGTAAGAGTAATACCTTAAAAATCTGTTGCTTAGTTATTGTGAATAATTATTAATTTATAACAGTTAATAAAAAAATAATTTGGTATTAAGGAGAAAAGATTGGCTTTGTAACTCACTATGTTGCTCTGTGATCTTGGGCAAGTCACTTCACCTCTCTGAGTCACAGATTCTTTCTTTGTGAAAGAGGATGCTGGTGTCTGTTTTAAGCAATCCCCAGGTTTGGGTACTTAAAAAAAAATTAATTTATTTATTTTAATTGGAGGCTAATTACTTTACGATATTGTGGTGATTTTTGAGAACCATGTTGATTATGCTACTAAAGTTCCTTGAACACCAGGGACTAAAGCACATTGTCCAGAAGCATGCAGAGTGTTAGTTTCCTTGGCTCCTGACTGCTCTTCAAATGCTCTGTCAACTGTCGTGAAGAAAGGAAAAAAATAACATTGATTGTTGTAGTGTCATCTTCTAGAAGTTCGCGGTCAGGAAGTTCCCCCAGTGCCAGAGTGGAGTCATAGTCTCTCTTTCAAATAGGTCTCCTTCTTCCTCAGCAGTAACCGAAAGCCCTCTTGCTTCAGTGAGTGACCCCACCCAGGTCCACCCCTTTTCCCACCCCACCTTACCTTATCTGACCCTCTGATCAAAGGAGTTAAGTGTTAACTGTCATGATTACTCTTTTTTTTTTAAATGGAGTTTTACCATTTTTTTATAGTAACTTTCTGTTTTTTAATTGGAAGATAATTGCCTTAGATTTTGTGGTTGGTGTCTGCTGTACAATAGCAGGGAGCCCAGCCTGGCACTCATTATTATTATTATTACAAAAGACTTTGACTTTACAGAGAAGGAATATATGTCTCTGGCCTCCATTGCTCTCACAGCAACCCTGTGATATGAGCCGCAGGATCTCACATAACCCGTAAAGGCAAAAGAAATTTCTGGCCCCAGGTCACAAAGTTAGGCAAAGGCAGAGCTGGGACTCAAAATGAAGTCCTTTGATCCCAAAGCCACTGGTGGGGAGACCAGAGTTGGGGGGATGTTGCAGGCAATCTTCCAAAGTCCCCCAAGGTGCACTAAGGCAGGCAAGCTCTCCTGCTGGTGAAACAAAGTGAGGGGCAGGGGTGGTCATACCGCGGAGACATGTCCCGGTCCTCTTAGTCTTTTCTCCCCAGAAAAGCAGAGTCTGTGCCCCAGATGGACACGCTCTTCCCCCCGACTCAGCATCTGCCTGGACCACTGCCAGCTAAAGAGCTGGTGTTTGTCCAGTAGAGATGCTGCCACAATGGTTGCAGAAACCTTACCTGTGTCACACCTTCTAAAGTAGGTGGGGTTGAGGTGTGGGGGTGAAGGGCATTGATGCCCAGGTGTGGAGTCCTGCAGGAGGCTGCAAAGGAGGACCTGAGTTCACACACGGCTGTGCGCTTACCTGCCGGTTAGTCTGCTCTTCTCTGCTCACTGATGATCCATCACACGCCACGCACTGCTCTAGGTGCTGGGATGCTTTGTCAGTGACAAAGTGAGCAAAATTTGCACCTGTGGAATCACAGTCTCTTTTCACAAGACCCACAGGCAAAGTTGAGTTTCAGAAATGCTGATATGGGGGCATTTGGCCCCAGCAGGCAGCGGCAGGAGTTCTGGCCGTGGAGGGAGATTACACACTGTATGAGCCTGACCTGAGCTCCTCCCCTTCCCCACTCCTCTCCTTGTCACCTGTACCCACTCCTCAGCTCAGGTTTGAGAAGCTCCGTCAACCCCCAGCTTTCCTCAGACGTCCTCCTGCGAGGCCACGAAGTTGAACCAGCTCTGTCTCTTTGCAGCCCTTCTAGTCCTTGGGGGCAACCCAGGGGGTGAAACCAGAAACCAGGCCCAGGGTTAAGTCCATATTCACCTTTCCTCTCTAGACTGGGTGTGGGGGTGATGAAGGGAGTCCATGGAAGGGGCTGGGGAGCAGGACTGACGTGAGTGCAGCCAACCCTCTCTGGATTTCTTCTGGGACACTAACAAATGGACACGTCATTACATGTTCAGCTTTTAAACAAAAATATCCCACCTCACTGAACCAGATCAGAGACCCCACTTCTGAGACTCTCTTTTTCCAGTCACTATCTTGTCCCTAAACCTCAGTGTTGTATAATAACAAGATCCACCTTTATTTATTTATTTATTTTGGGTCCTGGTTAATGCTTCAGGCCTCCTGAGACTCTTGGAATTTACTGTTTTTCTGTAAGTCATGGTATGAGTCAAGGATGGGATCCTAGACAGTGTCTGGATGGGACTGGATTCCAGCAGATACCATCAAATGATTAGAGGGTTAGAACTGTCAACTTCCATGGCCTATGGGCAGAGCAGAGGGTACTGAGATTGAGTTCAATCACCAATGGCCAATGAATGAGTCAACCAACTTGCCTAGCTCCAACCCTCAGTTAAAACCCCAAAACATTGGATTCTGAGACATTCAGGAGAGCTGAACACACAAAGGGATTGTGAGGTGGGGAGAGTCCTGAGAGGCCTTGGAACCTCAGCACCCTGGGTTCCCCATTTGTCCTGTTCTTCTCCATTCGGCTGTCCCTGGGTAAAAGGCTTTCTTGAGTTCTGTGAACGGTTCTAATTAGTTGCTGAACATGGAAGGTGGGTCATGGAATCTATGAATTTGTAGTGAGTTGGTCACCCTCATGAGAGACTCTGGAACTTGTGCTCAACACCTGAAGTGTGGGCCACCCTCAGGGATGGAGTCCTTACCCCATGGCATCTGGGTCACCTCTGTGGATTTAGTGTCAGAAGGGCATTGACTCCTGGATGCCCAGTGGGTGTGGGGGAATCAGTCGCTGTTGGTAGAGACCCCACATGTCTGGTGTCAGGGACAAAACCCAGACTCACTCTTTTTTATCATTTGGGTCTGAGGTGAGATTCAGGGACAGAGGACTACTGTAATAGGAACAGTGCACTCAGAAACCTTTACCAGTTCTCTGCATTTTCAGAATTCCTGGCAGAATCAGGTAGTTTATTACATGGGCTATGACAGGATATTGTCTTGTTCTGATCCTACCAACTACTAACTATGTGTTCTGGGGCAAGTTATCTGCAGTTTCCTCACCTGAACAGGGCGGGGATGGGGGGGCAGGGGGGAGGGGAACCAGATTACATGAGTTTTTTGAAAGGCTTGTATTCAGTCCCTAAATCGTGTCTGACTCTTTGCAACCCTAGGGACTGTAGCCTGTCAAGCTCCTCTGTCCATGGGATTCCCAAGCAAGAGTACCCACTCCCAGGCAAGGAGTGGGCTGCCATTTCCTTCTCCATTGAAAGGATTGCCAGTCATGAACATAGAGTTTACACAGTCATGGTCCATGATGTCCATTTTCCACCAAAATGTTTTAGTCTGAAAGACTAAACCTCACCACCTCCCCCAAAAGAAACTTAAGTGTCAAATAACAATCATTTCTCTGTTATGAAATTAATCAGAGTTGAGTGACAGCTGAGTGTCTTCCCTCCAGAGGCAACTTGCAGGCAGAGCAGGAAATGCGGTTCTTCCGTGGGTCTGCTTGTTGGGGCCAAGACTGCTTTTTCCAGGCTGGTAAAATATTAGTCAAGACTCAATGCCCTTCTGGGCTTCCTCTGTGGCTCAGCTGGTAAAGAATCCACCTGCAGTGTGGGAGACCTGGTTTCGAACCCTGGGTTGGGAAGATCCCCTGGAGAAGGGAAAGGCTACCCACTCCAGTATTCTGGCCTGGAGAATTCCGTGGACTGTATAGTCCATGGAGTTGCAAAGAGTCAGACACGACTGAGCGACTTTCACTTCACTTCACTAATGCCTTTCTTCTTGCCCAGTCAGGCTCTTATTTTATGTTCCTATCAGGATACAGGAAGTTAAAAGTATACTCATAATTATATAGACAGGCCTCATCATCAGACTGATATGAATTTTATTATATCCAGTCTCTTCAATGCACTTGGCATGAATTTGAAAAGGGAGATTTATTCCTTTGACAAATATTCGTTAAATCCTTCTGCTTTTTTTCCCAAAAGCCATATTTCTTGAAATAGGGATGCAGCTATAAACAAAATATAGTAAAATAATATGACATCTGCGAGGGTGATGGACAAAAAAGGGGGAAATCCTATGGCAGGTGGTGATGAATGTCATGAAGAAAGAGAGTGATGGGGCTACAGGAGGCTGTAGAGGGTCAGAGAAACCCTCTGTGATAAGAAGATATCGAGCAGAATCTGCCAAAAAGGAGCCTGGAGTGTCACAGCAGCCAGGACCAGGGCAGCTGGAGCTGGGTGGGCGAGGGGAGGGGAATGGAAGGGGATGAGGTGGAGAGGCCGTGGGGGCAGGTCGTGAGGAGCCTTATAGGACTTTATAAGAACCCGAATTTGACTCTGAGAGAGCTGGGGAGTCGCGAGGGATTGGTCAAGCGAGCAATGGGATAGGACGGTTGTAACAGGGTCCCTGTGGCTGCAGTGTGGAGAGTGCCCTCTAGGGGGCGAATGCAGTGTGGAGAGTGGCCTCCAGGGGGCGAAGGGCAGAGACAGAGGCCCCTGGGCGGGCGGCTGCAGTGGTCCAGTGAGACATGTTGGAATGTGTACCTGTGTTGATCCCTCGGTTGATCTCAGTTCTCTTGAATAACAGGAATGACTTTCTCTGTTGAGGTTTCTGTGGAGGCCTCATCACACCTCGTGAATCATTAAGTATTTAGCCATTTGTGATAGATTCAACCTCCACCCCTCTCCCTTCCCTGAGGTGTGGGGATGGGGAGAGGGGGAAGGTGGGAGTGAAAAATATGACCACCTAATCAGGTAGCACCGTGGTAGAGAATCCTCTTGCCACTGCAGGAGACAGTGTCATTGGTTTGATCCCTGGCTTGGGAAGATCCCCTGGAGAAGGACGTGACAACCCACTCCAGTGTTCTTGCTTGGGAAATCCCATGGACAGAGTAGCCTGGCGGGCTACTGTCCATGGGGTTGAAAAGAGTCAGACATGACTGAGCGACTAACACTTAGGAGCTTTGTGGTGGGAATGGGATGAAGACCAAATTAATGCTTCTTATCAAAGTTGCAATATCAATATTTCCTCAATATTCTAATATTCCAGTGCCCATGATGTAACCACAATGAACACACTGGTGTGTTTTCTTCCATGCCTTTCTCCATTATAGCATGACACCTTCTCACTTTTTTTCAATGGTGAAAACTTTCAACCATACACGTATGTACAGAAAATAGTATTATAAACCTATGGACATTTGTCCGGCTCCAATCATTATCAACATATGGAGAATATTCTTAAAATGTATCCCCCTTTTTGATGTGTTTTGATGCTAATCAATGGCATCATGCCAATTCACCTATAAATATTCAGTAACAATATGGAATTACTTACAATATCATCCTATCATTGTCATGCCTAACCACATTAATAATAATGTCCTGGAAGTAGAGTATCAGACAACCTTTTCACATTTCACCCTGCACCCCTACCACTCTCTATTGCAAACAAACTGGGGATTTCAGTTGTTCATCTTGTAGACTGAGCTTTGATGACCATCCTCTTAAATAAGACCCTTCCATGCCTGCAGGCCTGCAACCTAACTTCTGCCTGGCTTTCTGCAAGAGTCCCAGCAAGGCCAAAATAATCAACCACTTCTGCATTGCCAAGTCCGGGTTCTGTGAGAGCTTTGTACATGGCGGCTGCAACACTAAGAACGAAAACTTCAAGATGGGGGAGCACTGCATGAGGACCTGTGGTAGTGCTATCGGATCCTGGAGAAGATGGAGGCAGGGCATGGAGGGAGGGGAGGGGCAGGGGGAAGAGATAGAGCTCAGGGGACCACACACCCCTCACAACCCTCCAGTGACTTCTTCCCTCGATGCCTCCCTGGAGACATGGCTGTAGTATCCATGTACAAGGCATGTCCTCCATGGGCCAGTGTGACAAAAGATCACCCCTAGAAGCCTCATCATCATAATCTGAGCCTACTCACATGCTCCCATTTTTCAGATGGGAACACTGAGTCAGTCACTCTGCAGAGGAGGTCATAGTGCTCCTGAGTGCCTCACCTAACCTGCAAAATTTATTTGCTCTTTGTTGGTCACCTCGGTCCTGGGAGGACCGTGGTTGCATATTTCTGGGATGGTCAGGGTGTATGGTGTCCACATCTGGGTCTTCAGAGATGTCAGTCAGCAAAATCCTTTCTCTTTTCAGAGAACCTGTGGACTGTGCTCCCCAGAGATGCTGAAGGTCAAGGAAGAACTTCCCAGAGTTGGGCTCTGGCTGCTTCTGAAAAAGTTCTGCCTCCTCCCCTTCCTTCTCTATCTTCCCCTTCTCAGCAGAAATCTGCCTCTTTCCTTCCCCCTATGGGCCTGCTTGCTTTAGTTCTGTCTCATCCAGTTGGCTCTAAGCTCCATGAGAGCAAGCCTTCTCTTTGTCCCTAGAACTTTGTGCAGTTCCTGGCACAAAGGTTACAGTCCATGAATATTGGAGAAAGGAAGGAAGGCATGCAGGAGAAAAGCTCCTCATGACTGGAGTGAATCCAGGATCTTGTCCTAATCTTCTTCCTCACTGTATCCTCACCTTCATCCTCCACGCCACCATCAACTCCAGAACCTTCTGGAATCTGGGTGCCAGGACCCTGCCCCTCCTCCCTCAGCTGGAGCTGCTGGAATCTGCCTCCTTTTCATGATAAATATGATTTTACATTCATGAAATCACATCCAAATTCTTTGCCACTTCATCTGTGTTAATATTAGATGAAAGTGAAAGTCACCCAGTCATTTCTGACTCTTTGTGACCCCATGGACTATACAGTCCATGGAATTCTCTAGGCCAGAATACTGGAGTGGGTAGCCCTTCCCTTCTCCAGGGGATCTTCCCAACCCAGGGATCGAACCCAGGTCTCCCACAGTGAAGCTGTATTCTTTACTGTCTTAGCTACTCAGGAAACCCAAGAATACTGGAGTGGGTAGCCTACCCCTTCTCCAGTGAATCTTCCCAAACTAGGAGTCAAAGCAGGGTCTCCTGCATTGCAGGAGGATTCTTTACCAGCTGAGCTACCAGGAAAGCCATATCTAATCTAATATTAGATATTCACTTCCAAATTCTTTGATCCATCATGGATGTTAATTTCTGATAGTATTGCCTAGATGTTCTTTGTTTTTTATTAGTAACATAGAAATAACTGGGGGCCCACATGACTAACAGTTTCTGGCAATTGTCTTCCTTGTGATTTTTACCTGTTTCTCCTCCAGCAAGTCACTTTCTTTAGCTGTAGTTTAGTTTCTTTATCTCTAATATAAGAATAATGAAGCTTAACTCCTAAGATGGTTAAATAATAACAAGCTACTTTTTCTAGAACACTTGTTGTGAGTCCACCTCTCAGGTCACAATGTTAAATGCCCTCCAGGTCAAGTGAGTTAAGTGAATAGAAGTATTTGGAGTGGGGGTGGAGGCAGGAGGGACAATAAGGAATGGCAGGGATTATGGAAACTGCAGAGAACAGTCCCCTCCTGAGAAGAGAACAGCTCTCCTTAGCTTAGTTCACGGCTTTCAAAGCGTGGTCCCTCGAGCAGCAACCTCTGCCCCAGGAACTTGGTAGATGCAGACGCTCAGTTCCCACCCATTACCTACTGAATCAAACTTCAGAAATTGGAACTCTCAAATCTGTTTTGGAACAAACATCTAAAGGATTCTGATGCTCATTCAAGGTTGAGATTCACTGTTTTTGATAAATTGCAGGACTGTGTTGACAGATTGTTTATTTTTTCTAACAATGCTAGAAATTTATTTTCTATAAAACTCCCACTGTTAAATCCTGGCAAACTTTTCAAAATTGTGAAATGCACTGTGGAGGCTAACAATACTGATATTCTTGCTGGATATGCAATCTTGATTTATGTTCTTCCTTTTAATGGGTTGCCCTGGTGGCTCAGACGATAAGAATCCGCCTGCAATGTGGGAGATCTGGTTTCCATCCCTGTACTGAGAAGAACCCCTGGAGAAGGGAATGGCTACTCACTGCGATGTTCTTGCCTGGAAAATCCGACGGAAAAAGGAGCCTGGCGAACTGTAGCCCATGGGCTCGAAATGAGTCCGACACGACTGGGTGACTGAGCATGCCCAGCAAGCACTTCCTTTTAACGCTTAAAATAATCCTAAAATAACAGTGTTCATGACAGCACTTTTAAGGAGGAAGACTCTGAAGGTCCAAAAATTGTTATATCACGTAGTAAGAAAGAGGCTTGGCTATGACTTGGACATGAATGCCCCTCTCAGAGGGCATTCTGCCACAGAGATCCAAACATCATGTGTCTACTCCGGGGGCAGTCTATCCATTTCAGTCTATCTATCCAGTTAGACAGCATGGCATCTAAAATTCTTAAATTTCAGAGGGAAGAGCAAAGGCATAGAAGCATAGATAATATCTGGAGTCCCACAGTCTTGGATCTTTATCCAGAATACAATGCCTGTGATGTTCCCGCCTTCTTATTTCTCTGAAGACGACCACAGAAGGTTTGTAATTAGAGACCTCAGTCACTCACAAGCTGGAGGGAGGAGGTGAAGGGAGGCTGAGCCCATCAGGGGGCTTCTGGTCTGGGGGCTTCTAGCCTGGATTAGAGTGAGGAGGACCAGGAAAGGAGGAGACTGGGAGAGAAAGACAGATGAGAGAGGAGGGGGGAAGAAAAGAGATGTCTCTGTTGTTAGGGGGAGTCTCTGCTGCTCCCTGGTCTCAGGTGGACAGACTGAGGGGAATAGGGGCAGGATCTGAAGGCCTCTTGAACTAGAATCCTTGTTGTACCCTCTGTTGCTCGTGGGTCCTGAGCAAGTGGCTGCACCTCTCTGAGCCTGTACTTTCTCCTTGACACAGTGGGATGAGAACTCAGATGCTGCAGGAGGGACATGAGGCTAAATGAAATCACGCATGTGGAATGTCTCAGGAGAGAGCAGACCCTCCTCTCACCGTGGCTTGTTGGCGAGTCACAGGCTCCCGATGCCCTTCTGTCCTGGGGCAGCTCGGTATTGAGAGCTCCTGCCCTTCTTCAGGGAAAGGGTGTCTGTGCAGGAAGGCAGCACCCCCGCGTCCTCTCAGCTCATCACCCAGCTCTGTGCCTGCTTGACGTTTGGCTGGACTTGCTCCTGGGGCTTCTGGGCACTGAGCCCAGCTCCCTTCTCCTTGAGCCTGGAGTGGAGCATAGTGTGTGTGTGAGTGTGTGAGTGTGTGAATGTGTGTGTGTGTGTATGAGAGAGAGAGAGAGAGATTGGGAAATGCTTGTCTGTGTATGGATGAGTAAAGAGACTTGTGCCACATGATTGTAACTGGGAGTGAATATATGGGAGTGAAGGGATGGTGGGTGTGTCACTCCCTCACGTGTGCACCATAGTTTATAGCTTGCAATGCAGCAGAGTGCATGTGCACAGACTCTGAAGCCAGAATCCTGGGTTCAGAAACTCTCTGACCACTCTAGGGCTTTAGGCAAATTATTTTATTTGTTTTTACCTCAGGTTCCTCCTCTGAAATGTGAGAAACTATCAATAGATTCTCACCCTCTCTTTTAGGATTTTTGTGGACTATTTGAGTTAATGTATGGCAAGTACTTCGGATAACACGTAACACATAGAAAAGCTAGGTTTTATCTGCTATAATTACTCTTTATTATCGTTATTATTAACACTGCAAAGGACTTTGGCTTCTCAGGGAGAAGGAATATATGCCTGTTGTCTCCATTGCTTCCACGTCAACCACATGATATGGGCAGCGCGGATCTCATCTGATACCTGAGGACACGAGACTCTGGGAGATTTAAATCCTCAGGAACTAAGTTAGGAAAACGCAGAGCTGGTACTCAAGCTGAGGTCCTATGGCCCCATCGCCACTGAGGGAGAGCAGGAGGAAGGAGGAGGTGGCAGGTGATCTTCCAAGGTCCCCAAGGTCCCCTGATGTCCACTCAGACAGACAGATCTCCTGTTTGTGAAACCAGGTGAGGGATGGCAGGTGGTCAGGCTGTGCACATGTGTTCAGCTCCCTGCTTCCCCTCTGCCACCTCCTCTTTACCCCTTTTCTGAAGCATAAACAGGTTACAGCCCAGGGCAATGTCACCTTTCCCAGCTAAGTTCCTACCTGGACCAGTGCCTGGTAAATAGCACACATCCATCCAGTGGAGGAGCTGCGACAATGGTTGCAGGAAGGTGTCCTGTGTCACACGTGTCATCTGAGGTGGGTGAGGGGGGTCAGGGCATTGAGGTCCAGGTGAGTTGACACCTGCATGTGGCTGAAAAGGTGGACGTGCGCTAACACACTGCTGATCACTTATCCATCCGTTGATCGGCTCTCATCCACTCACTGACCATCCATCATGTGCCAGGCACAGCTCTAGGTTCTCAGATGGACAAATTCCACCTGTCAGATCACTATCTATGTTTACATGAGACCCACAGGCATCGTCAGGTCTGAGAACTGCTGTTTTTCAACATTTGGCCCCTGCAAAGAGAAGCAGGAGGCATGGTCAGGTAGGGAGATTATGCAATAAACAGGACTGACCCGGCCCCTCCCCTTGCCCACTCCTCTCCTCATCGCCTGATCCCACCACTCAGCCAGGATATTAAAGCTCAGTGCATCCCCAGGATCCTCAGGAGCCCTCCTGCAAGGCCACCAAGATGAGCCGGTTCTGCCTCTCCGCAGACCTTCTCTTTTTCCTGGTTATCCTGGTGGACAGCACCCCGGTGAATATACACCATATCTAGGATGAAGGTAGGTCCAGCCTCACCTCTCCTCTACACACTGGAGGGAAATGAGGGGAGTCCACAGAAGGGTCTGGGGAGCAGGGGTAGGGTGGGTGCTGCCAGCCCCCTCTGGATTTCTCCCCGGAAATTGGCTAGTTTTAACTCCGGGAACAATTCACCACTCTCAACATGGAAAAAAAATGAAAATTAGAATTAAAAAAAATATATCCCACCTAAAGTACCACGTCAGGGACCACATCCTTGAGCCTCTATTCCTGGTCAGTGTCTCCGATCCTCACTGTAGTGTAATAAAAACATCCATATTTCATCCTTGGCCGTATTCATGACCCAGGCCTCCTGAACCTCTGGGAATTCACAGTGTTTCATAGGTCATGAAAGTCCATCCAAGATATCATCAGAACTGCTCGTGTCTCCAGAAGAAAATAAACAGGCACTTAAACGTTAACATTTTCAATACCATCCATGTCAGCAACTCTGGGGAGAGGGGAGGAAATGGAGATTGAGCTCAATCACCAATGGCCACTGATTCAATCAGTATGCCTTTGTATTGAAGCCTAAATAAAAATCCATGAACACTGGTGTTTAGAGAGCTTTCAGGGTGACAGACACAGGAGGTGATGTGAGGGTGCTGGGCTCACTAGGGTACAGAGGCTCCACACACCTCCACTCCTCCTTTGCCCTACCCGTCTCCTCTTTTTCACTGTCTCCAAGTTTTATCTTTTATAATAACATGGGTACAGTAAGCGAGGTGTTTCCTGAGTTCAGTCGCTGGTTCTATAGAGTTATTGAACATAGAGATGGAGTCATGGAACCTCTGATTTTTGGCCAGTTGGTCGCAAGTATGAATTATTCGAGATCACATGGCTTGCATCTGAACTGAAGACAGTCTTGAGCCCTCAACCTACAGAATCTGCAGTAAGCCCAGAATTTACACTACCAGAAGTAAATTGACTGTGGCTGTTTGAGAATTGGTTAGTGTTGGTAGAGACATCACATATTTGGCATCAGGGTAAACTCAGACTCATTCTCACCTGTGATATGAGGGGTTAGGTGAAGGCTTGAGGACAGGGAAGTAATGAAAGTAGGACACTGGATCCAGAAACTCTACAAGTAAACTGTATTTTCAGAATTTCTGGCAGAATCAGGTAGTGTATCAAATGGGTTGTGACTAGACAGTACCTAGTCTTGACCCCCCCCCCACAACGTGTTTGTGTCCTGGGGCAAATCATCTGCGGTTTCCTCATCTGAGCATGGGGGTACATGTTCCATGGGTTCTTTGAAAAGATTACCTGTCATTAATATAAAGAGTTTAATCACATTGCATGGCCAATTTTTTCCATTTTCTAGTAAGATGTGTTCATTAAAAAAAAAATGCCTATGTACCTTCCTTGGGCAAGAAAAAATATTTAGGTGTCATATATTGATATTCCTCCATTATTAAAACAAACCAGAAAGACCTGGGACCAAAAGAGCAGAGTAACTGCAGGGTAAGCAAGAACACAGCCCTTGTGTGGGTGGCTCATGGGACCAAGGCTGATTTGAATAGTTTCCGGGTCCCCTCTTGACTATTCTTTTATTACCTATATTTGATCTTTGTCTTGGTTCATGGCCCAGGCCTCCTAAACTTCTTGGAATTTATCTTCTTTCATAGGTCATGAGAGCACTCAGGAAAGGCAACCAGGAAGATTTCAGGTACGGACTGGTCTCCCCAAAACCTCAAACACTCACTTAGATGCTTGAATTTTCACCACTTTCTTGCCAGCACCTCTTGGGATAGTGGAGGGCTCTGAGATTGAGATCAATCAGCCATGGCCGATAATTCAGTTAGTCTGGCTATTTATCGAAAACCTCCAGAAAAATCTATAAATATTTGGATTCAGAGAGGTTTTGGGGTTAATAATAATATAGTGGTCACATGGATCACATTATTTTATTATCATCTGAGTAGATTGAATATTAGAGATGATTATGTAAATGTGTCCAATCATCAAGTAGATATTTTACTAAAAAGAATTTGATCATATCCATTCTATTAAAGACTGTGTACTTGTTGAGAAAATTGGAATTAAGTCCCTACAAAGCATTGTTCTTGGGGTGGGGAAACAGCTGTGAAAAATATATGGCAAAATAACTTGCCTTCTAGGAGGGACACAAACAATAGCAGAGGGGAGAAATCCTATGGTAGGTCATAAGTTTCTTGAAGGTAGAGAGGCACATGGAGAAAGGATGCTGTGCTTTTTCTCTCCAGGGTCAGGGAAATCTTCTGTGATAGGAGGCTTTGAGCAGAGGCTGCAGAAGTAACGTGCCTGGTGTGTTGGAACAGCAGCCAGGACCAGGGTGGATGGAGCTGTGGTGTGGAGAGGAGAGGAGTGGAAGGTGATGAGGCTGAGAGGCCATGGGGGCAGGTCATGAGGAGACTTGTGGGACTTATTAAGATCAGAATTTGACTCCCAGAGAAACGGGGAGTCACTGAAGGATTGGTCATGGGAGCAATGGGGTAAGACTGAATAGTAACAGGATCCCTGAGGCTGCAGTGCAGAGTGCCCTCTAGGGGATGAAGGGCAGACACGGAGGCCCAGGGAGCAGGCTGCCGCAGTGGTCCACGCGAGCCTTGATGGAGCGGGATCCACGTTGTTCCCTGGGTGGATCCCAGGTCTCTTGTATAACATGAATGTCTTGCTCTGTTGAGGAGGCTTCATTATCTAGTCATGATGCATTAAATCATTAGCTATTGGTGATTGTTCAACTGACAGTTCTATTCCCCTCCTTGAGGTCGTAGAAGAAGAGGGGATGGAGAAGAGAAGACCGGGGGAGGGTGGGAAGGAAAGTTCCAAGGCTCCCTCCTGCCAGACAGTCCTTCCTGTGCATTCAGAGCCCACGCTGGGGTTACGAGGGTCTTTCCAAAATCACTGACGTCACAGATCAGAAGCCACTTTTATTGTTCTCATCACATAAGAGATACCAAGATTTTTAGGAACTCAGTGCCAGGAAAAGGATGAAAAAACAAACACATATGTTTCTTCTTATAATCACAGTATCAACAGTATCAGTATTCAATTTATACAGTGCTCCTGATGTCACCAAAGTGAACACACTGGTATGTTTTCTTCATGTCTTTTTCCATTGCAGCATAATTCCTTCATATTTTTTATTAATGGTGGAAAGTTTTGACTATACACATAAGCACAGAGAATGTTAATAGTATTATAAAACCCACATATCCAGATCCAGTAATTTGACATATATTAACATAATGAATAATAATTATAATATTTAATATAATTAATAATACTGTAATGTAATTAATAATACTATAGTATTATAATGAATATAACTATAAATATAATAATACTATTAATATAATAGTGTAATTAATAATATTATTAATATTAATATAATACTATAAAACCCAGGTATTCAGACCTAGCGATTTGACATATAGGACATTTTTTTTTACATGTGATCTCTTTCTGTTCTTGTAGAGCTGTGGTTTTTCTGGTTCATTTGTGTATTTATTTGGGTGTGTTGGGTCTTATTTGTGGCCTGCTGGCTTAGATGCCCTGCAGCATGTGGGACCTTAGTTCCCTGACAAGGGATTGAACCTGGAACTCCGGCATTGGAGGGTGGATTTTTAACCACTGGACCACCAGGGAAGTCCTGTGAAGTTTTTGAGGCTACTTTATGGGGAGATACACATTTGTACATGATTACTGTAGCACGTCACGCCTAGCAACATTCATCATGATGTCCCAGAAAGGAGGTTTACAAATGGGCTTTTCAATTTGGCCATCCTCCACAACTTTAAATTCTCTATTGTAAAACAAACAAACAAACAAACCTGGTGGTTCCCTTGTTGACCTTGTAGACTGAGCCGTGATGACCATCCTCATAGCTGACCCATTGCCCCTCCCATTTCAGCAACTTCTAGACCTGCTTTCTGCCTGGAGAAAAAATTCACAGGTCCTTGTAGGGGCTGAAAGACCAGGCGCTTCATCAAGCGTGATATGGAGCAGTCCAAATGCAATGATAGGGCTGGGCATCATTAGTGCTGAGTACACAGAGGATGTACAGAGAGCTGAAAGGTCAACAACTCCCTCAAAGAATAAGCATGCATAAAGACCTGTGCTCACATAACAGGGTCCTGGTGGTAAGACAGGGGGCAGGTCAGGCTGGGAGGGGAAGCCTGGGGAAAGAGGTGGAGCTCAGGAGACCACACACCATTCACACCTGCACAGTCTCTTTCCTCCTTGTTGCCTCCTAGAAGAGGGTGCAGTGTCCTGTGAAACCTGTAACCCAGAGCATGTCCTTCAAGGGTCAGCTTGGCAGAAGGTCAACCCTGGATGCCTCTTTATGATCATATAAGCCTGATCATATGCTCCTCTTTTTCAGAGGGCAACACTGATTCAGCCACCCTCCAGGGCAGGTCTGCAGTGCTCCTGGCACTCCCCACCCCCACTCGAGGCTTGAAAAACTCATTTCCTTCTCGTTGGCCATTCGGGTCATGGGGACTACGGTTCCAGATTTTTTGGAAAATCTTGGATCTGTCAAGATGATCGATGTCCACATCTGGAGCTGGAACTCAGCAAGTTCCTTTCTTTTTGCAGAGGACATGCGAAGAGTGATCCCTGAAAGTCTGAAGTCCAAGGAGGACCCCTGCAGGACTGGGCTGTGGCTGTTTCTGAAACAGTTCAGTCTCCTCGCAGTTCTTCTCTCCCCTACCCTCCTCAGCAGAACCTGTCTATTTCCTTTCCTCCATGGGTCTACATGTCTTAATTCTGTCTCATCCAGCTGTCTCTCAGCACCACGAGAGCCAGCCTTCTCTTTATCCCGAGCACTTAACGCAGCTCCTGGCACCAAGGAGACAGTTCATAATTCATTGAGGAAGGAAGGAAGGCTGGATGGAGCACATGCCTCATGTCCACAATAACTACAGAGCTTGCCGTTTGATGGCAGGATTTTTGTTTTCACCCGCATCCTCGCAGCATCCTCACCGTCATCCCCCTCCCCACCATCACTGCTCTTCTTGCAGATGGTCATGGTGGAATTTCCAGCCTCCAGTTCTCAGCATCAGTTACTAGAGAAGGGTTTGGAATAAAGAAGGTCCTTGACTGCACAATGATGTTACAATTTTCTTTTCTATAGCTTCAAACACTGTGGCTTATATTTCAATAAATGCATATTCAAAATTAAACTGACTGGAGTGGAGTCTGTTGTTTGCAAGTACAAACCTTAGCCAGTAGGGTCCATGGAAATGGTGGTCCTTCTCTCTGCTCTGCTTAACAATGGCTACCTCCCTTTTCCCCATCCACAGAGTGTGCCCTGCCAGGTATAGGAAGCAAACCCATTATAGCATCATCTACCTTTTCATAGCCACTCCAAGCTACATAAAAACCTGGGACACAGACACCTCAATATGTAGGCTTTCATTCCTTACTTCTAAGTTCAGTCAAATTTGGGGACAGGTTGTTCTCCTGGACTCTCAGAAGGAGAATGGATATTAGACTCAGTTATCCACTTTTCTAAGGAATCTGATTTCCTGAGGTCACATGTAGGGAGGGGGCTTCTTACTTCAGTTAAAGAAAGGGCAACTACCTTTTTTGTGTCCCAGGCTCTGTGTTAGCATTTTGCCTGTATTATTCTATTTATCATCCTAAGAATCCTTCAAGGGAGGAAATGGAGGCATGGAGATGGCTCTTAGCTGCTGTATTCATTTGTTCACATTGCAGGTCCCCTTTCTCCCAAGTAGAGGGACTTTGATGATGTTTTCTTTCTCCTGCCTCTGGGAGGATGTAGGTTGGAGACACTTTCAGAGAACAGAGAGTTATCTGTTTTACTACAGATGAGGAAAGTGAGGCATGGGGACCACAGAAAGAACAGTAATGAAATAAACAAGAACACAGATGTTGCTGGTGCTGTTACTCACTACTTCCTTGTAGACTTGGGCAAATTTCTCAGCATCTCTGAGCTTTTCATTCTTTATTATAAAATAAGGATAATGCTTGTATTTGTTAGTGTTTCTAGCCAGAGACCACTAGAAACAGTCTGGTTTCTAGTTGAAGTCTGCTCTGCTCAGCTCAGTCACTCAGGCACATCTGACTCTTTGCAACCCCATGGACTGTAGCCCACCAGGTTCCTCTGTCCAAGGGATTTTTCAGGCAATACTGGACCAGGCGGCCATTTCCTTCCCAGAAGTAGCAGTCACTCAAGATAGGGGGATGTCTGGTCACTTTGGTTGTCCCTGTAATTTAGCTTGTTTTGTCTGTGTTCAAACATGATTACCAAATGTCTTATTTTTGTCCTGATATTTCATGGACACAGAATGACCTTGTTTGATATTGAGGTTCTGTTTAAATGTTAATATTGAGCAGAAGAATATTAGGCCCACTGTGGTGCCAGGGCAGGTCTTGGAACTCAGAGGTTGCTTTTTGCTTTGTCTATCAATCTGATCATGTTGTGATCAGGAGGTAAAGTTATTTTTAAAATGATTTGCACAGGTGTTGCCAAAGTAACTTTTACCAAAGTCAGATCTGATAGCAGTAACATTAATACTGTGAATATATAACAAATTTAATTTTTACTAAAATTATTAATTTGTAACAGTGCAATAGGATAATGCCTTGGTGTTAATGAAAGGAGACTGGCTTAAGTAACTCACTATGCTGCTGTGTGTTCTTGGGCACGTCATTTCATCTCCCTGAGACAGTGGTGTGTTGGGGAACTGGTTGCTATTTGCAGAGACCCCACATGTTTGGAGTCAGGGAAACAACCTAGACTCACTCTTCTTTATTATTTGTGTCTGTGGTGAGGTTTGGAGAGGGGACTATCGTATTAGGGACAGTGCACTCAGAACCCCTTACCACTTCTCTGCATTTTCAGAATCCTGGCATATTCAGGTAGTTTATACAATGGGTTGTGACAAGAGAGTGTCTTGTCCCAACCCAATCCTGCCATTCACATGCTGTGTGTCCTCGGGCAAGTCATCTGCAATTTCCTCACCTGAACAGGGGGACCAGGCTACACGAGCTTTTTGAAAGAGTTGCCAGTCATGAGTATGAAGAATTTACACAGTCATGGTCAATGATGTCCATTTTCCACCAAAGTGTTTTAGTCCAGAAGACCTGTCTACCTACATTTCCTCACTACCTACCCAAATGGAAATTTGTGTGTGAAATAATGATCATTTCTCTGTTATAAAATCAATCAGAAAGCTGAGTGACAGCTGAGCTTCTTCCCTCCAGAGGCAACTGCAGGCAGAGTAGGAAATGCAAGACTTCTGTGATTTACTCATGGGGCCAAGACAGCTTTTTCCAGGCTGGCACTGTATTAGTCAAAACTCAGGGCTCATCTTCTTGCCTCCTAGTCAGACTATTATTTTTATCTTGCTATCATGATATAGGATGTTAGAAGAGACTCATAATTATATAAATAAGCCTCATTATCAAACAGGAGTTTTATTATATCCAGTCTCAATGATCGTGCACTTAGAATGGGTATGAAATGGGAAATTCATCTCCTTGACAAATATTCATCAAATATTGATGCTTTTTCCACCTAAAACTTATATTTCTTGGTGTAGGAAAGCATCAGAAAAGAAAATTAGTAAGATAATATGCTTTCTAAGAGGGTGATAGACAATCAAAGCTGGAAAATCCCATGCCAGGTGGTGATGAGTATTTTGTAGAAAGAGAGTGATGGAGATTCAGGAGTCTGTCGAAAGTCAGGGAAACACTCTGTTGTAAGGAGGTCTTGAGCAGAGGCTGCCAAAAAGGAGCCTGGTGTGTTTGAGCAGCAACCAGGACCAGGGTGGCTGGAGCTGAGTGGGTGAGGGGAGGGGAGTGGAAGGGGATGAGACAGAGATGTCATGGGAGCAGGTCGTGAGGAACCTTGTAGGACTTTATAAGAATCAGAATTTGACTCTGAGAGAGCTGAGAAATCATGAGGGATTGGTCATGGGAACAATGGGATGAAAGTGTTACTCACTCAGTCGTGTCTGACTCTCTGCGACCCCATGGACTGTAGCCTGCCAGGTTCCTGTCCATGGACTTCTCCAGGCAAGAATACTGGAATGGATTGCCATTCCCTTCTCCAGGAGATCTTCCCAAATCCAGAGATCGAACCTGGGTCTCCCTAATTGAAGGCAGATTCTTTACCTTCTGAGCCATTAGGGAAGCCCAACAATGGGATAGGACTCCAGTTTTAATAGGGTCCCTGTGGCTGCAGTGTGGAGAGTGATCCCTAGGGAGCAAAAGGCAGAGACAGAGGACCCTGGGCAGGCTGCTGCAGTGAGTCAGGTGAGTCAGGTGAGTCAGGATGGAGTGTGTACCTGTGTTGGTCCCGGGGTTGATCTCAGTTCTCTTGATAACATGAATGATTTCTCTGTTGAAGTACTATGCATTGCTATGTAATGCATCATCAAAAATCACGATGCATTAAATCTTTAGACATTTATGATTGATTCAACCTCTAGCCCCTCTCCCCACCTTGAGGTGTGGAGGCAGGGAAAGGGGAAAGGGGGAAACAAAATTCTGACCCCCTAATCAGGTGTTGATTCCCCAGGCAACAAATCCCCGTTCTTGGGTTAGGTTGAGGCTTTACTAGTCACCTCATTCACATGATAAAAGACGCTTTGTTGCTGTCATCTCTCAGGAAAGTCCAACTGTGTGTTAAGAGCTCTGTGCCAGGAATGGGATGAAGACCAAATTAGTATTTCTTATGAAAGTTGCAGTATCAATATCCCTCAGTTCAGTTCAGTTCAGTTGCTCAGTCGTGTCCGACTCTTTGCAACCCCATGAATTGCAGCACGCCAGGCCTCCCTGTCCATCACCAACTCCTGGAGTCTACTCAAACCCATGTCCATTAAGTCGGTGATGCCATCCAGCCATCTCATCGTCTGTCATCCCCTTCTTCTGCCTCCAATCCTTCCCAACATTAGGGTCTTTTCCAATGAGTCAACTCTTCGCATGAGGTGGCCAAAGTATCAGAGTTTCAGCTTCAACATCAGTCCTTCCAGTGAACACCCAGGACTGATCTCCTTTAGGATGGACTGGTTGGATCTTCCTGCAGTCCAAGGGACTCTCAAGAGTCTTCTCCAACACCACAGTCCAAAAGAATCAATTCTTCGGCGCTCAGCTTTCTTCACCGTCAATATCCCTCAGTATTCCTTTATTCTGTTGTGCAAGATGTAACCAAAGTAAACACACTGGTGTGTTTTCTTCCATGCATTTCTCCATTACTGCATGATGCCTTCACACATTGATTTCAGGGTGGAAACTGTCAATCACACACATATGTACAGAAAATAGTATTATAAACCCATGGACTATTGTCTAGCTCCAATCATTATCAACATATGGAGAATATTCTTAAACTGTATCCTCCTTTTTGATGTATTTTGATGCCAATCAATGGCATCATGCCAATTCATCTATAAATATTCAGTAATAATATGGAATTATTTACAATATTACCCTGTCATTATCATGCCTAACCATATTAATAATAATGTCCTGGAAAGGAGGGTATCAAACAGCCATTTCACATTTCACACCCCTACCACTCTCTATTGCAAACAAACGTGGGATTTCAGTCGTTCATCTTGCAGACTGAGCTGTGATGACCATCCTCTTATCTGACCCTTCCATGCCTACATCCCCACAGCCTAACTTCTGCCTTGACCTCCATACAGGGATTCAAGCAAGGCCAAAATAGTCAAACACTTCTACATTGCCAAGTCCAGGTTCTGGAAGACCTTTTTACATGGCAGCTGAAATGCTAAAAACAGCAACTTCAAGATCAGGGAGAACTGTGTGAGGACTTGTGATAGTGCTATCGGGTCCTGGGGAAAGACAGAGGGCAGGGCAGGGTGGGAGGGGAAGGAGAAAGAGATGGAGCTCAGGGAGCCACACACCGCTCACAACACCCGAGTGACTTTTTCCCTCGATGTCTCCCTGGAGAAGTGGCTGTAGTATCCGTGGACTGAGCATGTCCTCCATGGACCAGCTTGGTGAGACCTTTCACCATAGAAGCCCCATCATCATAATCTGAGCCTACTCACATGCTCCCATTTTTCAGATGGGAACACTGAGTCAGTCACTCTGCAGAGCAGGTCTGGAGTGCTCCTCAGTGCCCCACCTCAGCCTGGAAAATTCCCTTGCTTTTTGTTGGTTACTCTGGTCCTGGGAGGACTGTGGTTGCACATTTCTGGGATGGGTCTAGGACCTGTCAGGGTGTAGAGTGTCCAGGTCTGGGCCTTCAGAGATGTCAATCAGCAAGTTCCTTCCCTTTTACAGAGAACCTGTGAACTGTGCTCCCCTGAGATGCTGAAGTATGAGGAGGACCCACCCAGGGCTGTGTACTGGCTGCTTCTGAAAAATTTCAGCCTCTTCCTCTTCCTTCTCAACCCTCCCCTCCTCAGCAGAAATCTTCCTCTTCCCTCCCCGCTATGGGCCTGCTTGCTTTGGTTCTGTCTCATCCAGTTGATTCTAAGCACCCTGAGAGCAAGTCTTCTCTTTAGCCCTAGAACGACGCGCGGCTCCTGGCGCAAAGGATACGTTCCATGAACATCGGCAGAAGGAAGGAAGGAATGCAGGAGCAAAGCTCCACGTGACCGGAGTGTCTACAGAGCCCGGGATTGAATCCAGGATCTTGCCCTACTCTTCTTCCTCACCGCCTCCTCACCTTCATCCTCTACCCCACCATCACCCCCAGAACCTTCTGGAACCTGAGTGCCTGGACGCTGCCCCTCCTCCCACAGCCCGAACCGCTGGGATCGCCTCCTTTTCTTGACAAATATGATTTGATACTCATGAAGTCTCGCCCAAAATCTTTGACACGTCATCTGTTAATATTAGATAGTATTGCCTGGGTGTTGTTTGTATTTTGGCAACATCCAAGTAATGGGGACACATGACTGACAGTTCTTGGCCTGTGTCTTCCTCCTGTTTTTTAACCTATAATTCCTCCAGCAAGTCACTTTTTCTTGTGTGTGTGTGTTAGTCTTTCAGTCATGTCTGTCTCTTTGCGATCCCATGGACTGTAGCCCTCCAGGCTCCTCTGCCCATGGAATTCTCCAGGCCAGAATACTGGAGTGGATTGCCATTCCCTTCTCCAGGGGATCTTCCCAAACCAGGGATCGAACCTGGATCTCCTGCATTCCAGGCAGATTCCTTACCGTCTGAACCACCAGAGAAGCCTTAGCTGTAGTTCTGTTTCTTCATCTCTAAAATATGAACGTTGAAACTTAACTTCTAAGATGGTTAAATAATAAAAAGCTACTTTTCCCTGAACACTTACTGTGAGTCCACTCTACAGGTCATGAAGTTAAATGCCCTCCAGTGAAGGGAGTGAAAGTCACTCAGTCGTGTCTGACTCTTTGCAACGCCATGGACTTCTCCAGTACAGTCCATGGAATTCTCCAGGCCAGAATACTGGAGTGGGTAGCCTTCCCCTTCTCTAGGGGATCTTCTCAACCCAGGATCGAACCCAGGTCTCTCACTGCAGGTGGATTCTTTACCAACTGAGCTATTGGGGAAGCCCAAAATGCCCTGCAGGCTAGGTGAGTAATGGGGATGGGAGTATTTGGAGTGGGGGTGGGAGCAGGGGGACAAAAAGGAACCGCGGGGATTATGGAAACTGGAGAAAGCTCCCCTCCTGAGAAGAGAGCAGCTCTCCTTCAGTTCACGGCTTTCAGAGCATGGTCCTCTGAGAGCAGCACCCTCAGCCCCAGAAACCTGGTATGCGGACACTGAGGTTCCACCCCCGTCCTCCCAAATCAAACTTCAGAAAGTGGAGCTCTCAGATCTGTGTTTGACCAAATGGCTAAGGGATTCTGGTGCTCACTCAAAGTTGCAATCCACTGCCCTTGATAAATTGCAGGACTGTGTTGTTGCCAGATGTTTTACTTTTTCAAACGATGCTATAAATTCATTTTCTGTAAAACTCCCACTGTTAAATCTTGGCAAACTTTTCAAAATTGTGAAATGTACTGTGTGGGCTAACAATTGTTGATATATTCTAGCCAGATGTGAAATCTTTTGTTTATGCTCTTCCTTTTAATACCTAAAATAATCCTTATAAAACAGTATTCATGACCTCACACTTAAGAAGGAAGACTCTGTAGGTCCAAAAAGTGAGGTGCTATTATATCACGTAGTAAGAAAGCGTTTGCTCATGACTTGGATATGAATGTCCCTCTTAGAGGGCACAACATTTCAAACATCTGAACACCTTCTGTCTGCCCTGGATACATTCCATCCATTTCACTATGTGGCCTTAGATAGCATGGGATCCAAGAGTCTTCTGCCTCAGAGGGAAGAACTGCAGAATAGAAGCAGAGATATGATCTGGCGTCCCACAGTCTTGGATCTTTATCCAGAATACAATGCCTGTGGTGTTCTTGCCTTGTTATTTCTCTGAAGATGCCCGCAGAGGCTGGGGAGGTTTGTAATTAGAGACCTCGGTCATTCATGAGCTGGAGGTGGGAGGGGAAGGGAGGCTGAGCCCATCGTGGGCGTCTAACCTGGACCAGAGTGA
The DNA here is from genome assembly GCF_054371585.1 of Giraffa tippelskirchi. Taxonomy (NCBI): domain Eukaryota; kingdom Metazoa; phylum Chordata; class Mammalia; order Artiodactyla; family Giraffidae; genus Giraffa; species Giraffa tippelskirchi. Next base: position 115,426,269 of record NC_137287.1, on the reverse strand, counting down.
GGAGGACCAGGAAAGGAGGACATTGGGAGAGAAACAGAGACACGTGAGAGAGGAGAGGGGGAGAAAAGAGGAGTCTCTGTTGTTAGGAGATGTCTCTGCAGCTGTCTGGTCTCAGGTGGACAGACTGAGGGGAATAGGGGCAGGGCCAGAGGGCCTCCTGAACTAGAATTCTACCACCTGCAGGTTGTGTGTCCTGAGCAAGTGGCTTTACTTCTCTGACAAAATGGGATGAGAATCCCAGATGCTGTAGGACTGACTTGAGGCTAAATGAAATCATGCATGGATGAATGTCTCAGGAGAGAGCAGACCCTCCACTCACAGTGGCTTGTCAGTGAGTCACCCGCTCCCGATGCCCTTCTGTCCTGGGGCAGCTTGGCATTGAGAGCTCTTGCCCTTCTCCAGGGAAAGGGTGTCTGGGCAGGAAGGCAGCCCTCCGTGTTCTCTGCAGCTCATCACCCAGCTCTGAGCCTGCTTGACGTTTGGCTGGACTTGCTCGTGGGGCTTCTGGGCGCTGAGCCCAGCTCCCTCCTCCTTGACCCTGGAGTGGAGCACAGGGTGTGTGTGAGTGTGTGTGAGTGTGTGTGTGTGAGTGTGTGTGTGAGTGTGTGTGAGTGTGTGTTAACAGAAGAATAACTGTGTGTGAACGACTGAGTGCTTGGGGAGCTTGTGGTAAGTGATTGTAACTGGGAGTGAATACACAGGAGTGAGTGAAGGGACTGTGGGTGTGTCACCCCTCACGTGTGCACTAGAGTTTTCAGCCAACAATGCAGCTGAGTGCATGTGCACAGACTCTGAAACCAGGACCCTGACTTCAAATCCTCTGTCTCCATTCTATGATTTTAGGCAAATTACTTTATTTGCTTTCACCTCATGTTCCTCTTCTGTAAATGAAGAAATGTCAATAGTTCCTCACCCCCTCTTTTAGGATTTTTGCAAATTATTGGAGTTAGTATATGTCAAGTGCTTAGGATAATGCTTAACATATAAAAAGCTGTGTTTTTACCTGCTGTAATTACTTATTGCTATTATTGTTAATAGTACAAGGGACTTTGACATCTCAGGGAAAATGAACGTATGTCCATTGTGTCTGTTGCTTCCACAGTGACCTCATGATGTGGGCAGCGCTGATCTCATGTGACACCTGAAGACATGGACTCTGGGAGATTCACACGCTCAGGCACAGAGTTAGGAAAAGGCAGAGCTGGTACTGGAACTGAGGTCCTGTGACCCCGATGCCACTGCAGGAGAGAGCAGGAGGATGGGGAAGTTGCAGTGGATCTTCCAAGGTCCCCTGAGTTCCACTCAGGCAAGGCATACTCCTAGTTGTGAAAACAGATTGAGAGATGGCAGGCGGTCACGCTGTGGAGACGTGGTCAGCTCCCTACCCCTTCTCTGCCTCTCCCCTTACTCCTTTTTCTACCCAGGAAATAGGGTGGCTGCGCAAGCAGAACATTACCTTCTGCAGCTAGGTTCCGCTTGGACTAGTGGCAGGTAAAGAGCAAGGGTCCATCCAGTGGAGAAGCCGTGGCAATGGTTACGCAGAGGTGCGCTGTGTCACTCCTGTCTTCTAAGGTAGGTGAGAGGGGTGGAGATGGATGAAGGGTGTTGATGCCAAGATGTGATGATGCCTGCAGGAGGCTGAGCTCATACAGTGGTTGTTGTTGGTGAGCTAACACAGTGCTGATATCCTATCTGTCCTTTGATCGGCTCTCATCCACTCACTGACTGTCTATCACATACCATGCACTGTTCTAGGTGCTGGGACGCTCCCTGAGTGACCATAGTGGAATCACGAATCACAGGAGACCCACAGGCAGAGTCAAGTCTGAGAAGCGCTGTTATTTGGTATTTGGCCCCAGCAACCAGAAACAGGAAGTCAGGTGGAGATTGCACAATAAACAGGACTGACCCAGCTCCTCCCCTTCTTCTTTTCCCTCCTCATTGCCTGATCTCACCCCTTGGCCAGGATATTAAAAGCTCAGTCCATCCTCAGCATCTTCAGGAACCCTCCTGCAAGGCCACGAAGATGAGCCGGCTCTGCCTCTCTGCAGCCCTTCTTGTCCTCCTGGTTATCCTGGTGGATGGCACCCCAAAGGATATTAACAAGAGCTATGACCACGGTATGTCTGGGCTCACCTCTCCCCTACACACTGGAGGGAAATGAGGGGAGTTCATGGAAAGAGCAGGGGGCATGGGTGGGGTGGGTACTGCCAGCCCTCTCTGGGTTTCTCCTGGGAAATTGGGCAGTTTTAACTCCAAGAACATTTCACCACTCTCAACATGGAAAAAAATGAAAATTAGAACTAAAAGAATATATATTCAGGTAAAGTACCAGATCAGGGACCACCTTCCTGAGACTCTATTCCTGGTCGGTACAGTGTCTCTGATCCTCACTGTAGGGTAATAAAAAATATATATATTTGATCCTTGACTGATTCATGAGCCAGGCCTTTTGAACCTCTTGGAATTCACTGTTTTTAATAGGTTGTGAGATGAGTCATGGACAGCAACTGACGATAACTTCAGAACCGCACTTATCTCCAAAGCAAGACAAACATGCATTAACAGGTTAGAATTTTCACCAGGTCCCATGACAGCATTTCTGGGGAGAGGGGAGGACACTGAGACTCAATCAATCACCAGTGGCCACAGATCAATCAATATGCCTTTGATTTGAAGCCTGAATAAAAATCCATAAACATTGGTGTTTAGAGAGATTTCAGGGTGATGAACACAAGGAGGTGATGTGAGGGTGCTGGGCTCACTGGAGTATGGGGGCTCCGCACACCTCCACTCCGTCTTTGCCCTACATGTCTCCTCCATTTCACTGTCCCTGAGTTTTAGTTTTTATAATAACATGGGTATAATGAGTGGGGTGTTTCCTGAGTTCAGTTGCTGGTTCTATAGAGTTATTGAACATGGAGGCAGGGGTCATGGAAGCTCTGATTCTCACCCAGTTGGTCACAAGCATGAATTATTTGAGATCACATGACTCACATCTGAACTGAGGACAGTAAGAGCCCTCAACCAACAGGATCTGCACCAAGTCCACCCATACACTGCTGCTGCTGCCGCTGCTAAGTCGCTTCACCGTACACTACCGGAAGTAAATTGACTACGCGACACTCAGTGGGTGTTTGGGGAATTGGTTGGTGTTGGTAGAGACATGTGTGGTAGACACACATGTGGTGTCAGAGAAAAACTCAGACTCACTCTACGCTGTGATTTGGGGGCTGAGGTGAAACATGGGCACAGGGGAGTAATGAAAATACCCAGACACTCTTACCAGTTATGTGTATTTTCAGAGTTCCTGGCCAAATCAGGAAGTGTATCAGGTGGGTTGTGACTGAACAGTACCCTGTCCTGACCCTCCTACTACCATGCCTTGTCCTGGGGCAAGTCATCTGCAGTTTCCTCCTCTGAACAGGGGTACATGTTCCATGGGTTCTTTGAAATGATTACCTGTCAGGAATATAAAGAGTTTGATCACATTTCATGACCACTTTTGTCCATTTTCTACTTAGATGTGTTAATTTTGAAAAAATGTGTCTGAGTACCTTCCTTGGGCAAGAAAGAATATTTAAGTATCATGTAATGATATTTCTTTATTATTAAAATGAATCAGAAAGATATAGGACCACTGAGCAGAGTAACTTCAGAGAAAGGTAAGAAACAAGCCCTTGCGTGGTTGGCTCATGGGACCAAGGCTGGTACAATATTAGTAAAGTCTCCCAGCCCTTTCCCTTGTCCCCTTTGACTGTTATTTTATTATCTGCTTTTGATCGTTTTCCTGGTTTTTGGTCCAGGCCTCCTCAAACTCTTGGAATTTACTGTCTTTCATAGGTTATGAGTTGACTTACAGAAGACGACATGAGAAGAATTCAGGTATGGACTGGTCTGAAAAAAATTTAAACCACCTTGTAAGGGTTTGAACCTTCAGTGCCCTTCACCATGCCAGCACCACTGGGGAGAGTGGAGGATACTAACTGGGATCAATTATCAACAGCTGACAATTCAATCAATATGCTGATTTATTGAAAACTCAATAATACACATAAACGTTGGAGTTCGGAGTATTTTCAGGGAGATGAACACAAGGAGGTGATGTGAGGATGCTGTGCTCACTAGGACACGAAGGCTTCACACACCTCCACTCCCCATTTGCCCCACACATCTCCTCTTTTTCTCTTGTCTCTGAGTTGCCTCCTTTCTAAATTTCTGGGAAAAGTAAGTGAAGTTCTTCCCTGGATTCAGTCACTGGTTCTATTGAGTGATTGAAGATGGAGGAGGGGTCATAGTACCTTTGACTTTTAGTCAGTTGGTCACAAGTGTGAATTATGCAGGATCATGGGTCTGGCATCTGAACTGAGGACAGTCTTGAGCCTGCAGTGTGCAGAGTCTGATGTGCCTGATCATCAAGTAGATTTTTTGCTAAAAGGAATTCAGTCATATTCATTCTATTCAATGACTGTACTCTTGCTGAGAGAATGAAGATGGAAGTTACTAAGTCCCTACAAAGCATTGTTCTTGGGGTGGGGAAACAGCTCTGAAAAAAATTTGGCAAAATAATTTGCCTTCAAGGAGGGAGACAAACAGTAGCAGAGGGGAGAAATCCTATGGTAGATTATCAGTTTCCTGAAGGTAGAGAGGGACGTGGAGAAAGGATGCTGTGCTTTTTCTCTTCAGGGTCAGGGAAACCTTCTGTGCTAAGGGGGCTTTGAGCAGAGACTGCAGAAGTAACGTGCCTGGTGTGTTGGAACAGCAGCCAGGACCAGGGTGGATGGAGCTGTGGTGTGGAGGGGAGAGGAGTGGAAGGCGATGAGGCTGAGAGGCCATGGGGGCAGGTCATGAGGAGACTTGTGGGACTTATTAAGATCAGAATTTGACTCCCAGAGAAACGGGGAGTCACTGAGGGCTTGGTCATGGGAGCAATGAGGTAGGAATCAATAGTAACAGGATCCCTGAGGCTGCAGTGCAGAGAGTGTCCTCTAGGGGATGAAGGGCAGACACGGAGGCCCAGGGAGCAGGCTGCTGCAGTGGTCCATGTGAGCCTTGATGGAGCGTTTATTTATGTTGTTCCCTGAATCGATTCCAGGTCTCTTGAATAATATGAATGTTTTGCTCTGTTGAGGTTTCTGTGGAGGCTTCATTACCTAGTCATGAGGAATTAAATCATTAGCTATTGGTGATTGTTCAACCGACAGCTCCTCTCCCCTCCCTGAGGTGGAGGCAAGGAGGAGGAGGAGGACGCAGGATAAAAGACGGAGGAGGGTAGGAAGGAAAGTTCCAAGGCTCCCTCTTGCCAGACAGTCCTTCCTGTGCATTCAGAGCCCACCCTGGGGTTACGAGGGTCTTTCCAAAATCATTGACATCACATACCAAAAGACACTTTTCTTGTTCTCATCACATAAGAAATACCAATGTTTTTAGGAACTTAATGTGAGGAAAAGAATAAAAAAAACATATATTTCTTCTTATAATCACAGTATCAGCATATCATTATTCAATTTATAGAATCTTCCTGAGGTATCCAAAGTAAACACACTGGTATGTTTTCTTCATGCCTTTTTCCATTACAGCATGTTTCCTTCACATTTTTTTATCAATAGTGGAAAGTTTTCAACATGCACATAAGCACAGGGAATAGTATTATAAAACCCAGGTATCCAGACCCAGTAATTACTGACCTATAGCAAATATTTTTCATCTCTGAGCTTTTTTTCTTGTTTTAGAGTTGTGGGTTTTGTTTTGAGCATTTGTGTATTTATTTTTGGCTTCCCAGGTGGCGCTAGTGGTAAAGAACCCACCTACCAATGCAGGAGATCCAGGAGACCTGGGTTCGATCCCTGGGTTAGGAAGACACCCTGGAGGAGGGCATAGCAACCCACTCCAGTATCCTTGCCTGGAGAATCCCTCGGACAGAGGAGCCTGGTGGGCTACAGTTTGTAGTGTCGCAAGGAGTCCGACACGACTGAAGCGACTTAACGTGCGTGCGTGCATACACACACACACACACATATTTATTTCGATACATTGAATCTTAGTTGCAGGCTGAAGGCTCAGTAATTGTGGCCCACCGGCTTAGTTGCCCCATGGCATATGGGCCCTTAGTTCCCTGACAAGGGATTGAACCCAGGATTCCTTAGTTGGAAAGAGGTTCTTAACCACTGAACCACCTTGGAAGTCTTACAGAACTTTTAAGGCTAATCAAAGGCATTATGCCAATTTTCCTTAAAATACTTCATGAGAAAATATATATATTTGAACATGTTACTATATCATGTTACACCTAGCAACATTCATAATTCTGTCCCAGAAAGGAGGTTTTCAAATGGCCTTCTCAATTTGACCACCCCCCACAACTCTAACATTCTCTATTGCAAACAAACTGACAGTTCTAGTTGTTGACCTTGTATGGAGTTGTGATGACCATCTTCATAACTAAGCCACTGCCCCTCTCATTTCAGCACCTTCTAAGCCTGCCTTCTGCCTGAAGCCTAAATTAATAGGTCCCTGCAAGGGCAAGAAGATCAGGTACTTTTACGATGTCAAGACCGGGCACTGCCAACGCTTTCTATACAGTGGCTGCAAAGGAAACATGAATAACTTCCACACCATAGGGCAGTGCATGAAGACCTGCGGTCACGCGGCAGGGTCCCGAAAGTAAGACAGGGCGCGCAGGGCAGGCTGGGTGGGGAAGGGCTGGGGAAAGGGGCGGAGCTCAGGGGACCACACACCGTTCACCACACAGTGTCTTCCTCCTCGCTGCTGCCAGGAGAGGCTGCAGTGTCCCGTGACCCACACACTGAGCGAGTTCTCCAGGGAGAGAATGGCAGAAGGTCAACCCCTGAGGCCTCTTTGTGATCATCTCAGCCTGATCACATGCTCCTCTTTCTCAGTTGGGAACACTGACTCAGCCACCCTCCAGGGCAGGTCTGCAGGACTCCTGAGAGCCTCCCCCCTCCAGGCTTGGAAAATTCACTGCCTTTTTGTTGGTTCCATATTTCTTTTGAAAATCTAGGACCTGTCAAGATGAACAGTATCTAGGTTTGGGGCTACAATGAAGTCACTCAGGAAGTTCCTTTTTTTTTTTTTCCTTGCAGAGGACATGGGAAGAGTCATGGTCCAAAACTCTGAAGTCCGAGGAGGACCCATGAAAGTCTGGGCTGTGGCTGCTCCTAAAACAGTTCAGTCTCCTTGCAGTTCTTCTCTCCCCTACCTTCCTCAACAGAGCCTGCCTATTTCCTTTCCTCCATGATGCTGGGAAGGACTTCCCTGGTAGCTCAGATAGTAAAAGCATCTGTCTACAATGCAGGAGACTCAGATTCAATCCCTTCGGGAAGATCTCCTGGAGAAGGAAATGGCAACCCACTCCAGTGTTCTTGCCTGGAAAATCCCATGGACAGAGGAGCCTGGGGGCTACAGTCCATGGGGTCACAAAGAGTCGGACACGACTTAGTGACTGAAAAACATGGGTCTATAGACCTTAGTTCTGTCTCATCCAGTTGTCTCTAAGTACCATGACAGCATGTCTTCCCTTTATCCTGAGCACTTAGCACAGTTCCTGGCATGAAGGAAGCAGTTTATAATTATGTGAGGAAGGAAGGCGTGCAGGAGGAGCACATTCATCTCGACCAGAGTAACTACAGAGCCTGAGGTTTGATACCAGGATTGTTGTCTCAACCAACATACTCATGGCATCCTTACCTTCATCCCCCTCCATGCCATCACTGCTCTCCTTGTGTGAGACCTTTGTGGAATTTCTGGCATCCATTTCTCAGCATCAGTAATGAGAGAAGTCTTTGCAATAAAGAAGCCCCCTTTTCCCATAAAGATGTTGGAGTTTTCCTTTCTGTAGTTTCAAACACTGTGGCTTATATTTCAATAAATGCATATTCAAAACTAAACTGAGGGCAGTGGAGTCTGTTGTTATCAACTACAAATGTTTACCAATAGGGTCCATGGAAATGGTGGTCCTTCTCTCTGTTATGCAGCACAGTGGGTGCCTCCCCTTTCCCAGTCCACAGACTGTGCCCTATCGGGTACATGATGGCATTAGCGACCTCTTAATAGCCACCCCAAGTTACACAAAAGCCTGGGAGACAGACACATCAGTGTGAAAGCTTTTATTCCTTGCTTCTAAGTCTAGTTCAAATTTGGGGGCAGGCTGTCCTCCTGGACTCTCAGAAGGGGAAAGTGCGTAAGGTTCAGTTGTCCATCTTTCTAAGGAATCCGATTCCCTGAAGTCACATGTAGGGAGGGGGTGTCTTACTGCAGTTAAAGAAGGGCAACTACCTTTTAGTGTGCCAGGCTCTGTGTTAGCATTTTGCTTGCATTATTCTATTAACCATCCTAAGAATCCTTCAAGGGAGGAAATGGAGGTATGGAGATGGTCTGTGTATTCGTTTTCTAACTTGGCAGCTTCCTACTCTCCCAAGTAGAGAGACTCTGATGAAGTTTTCCTGCTCTTCCTCTGGGAATATGTAGGAGGGAGGCACTTTGGGAAAACAGAGTATCTGCTTCATGACAGATGAGGAAAGTGAGGCATAGGGACCACAGCAAGTATAGTGCTTAAATAAATGAGAACACAGAGGGTGCTGGTGCTGTTATTCACATTCTTCCAATCTTGGGCAAATTCTCAATATCTCTGAACTTCGCTTTCTTTAGTTGTAAAATAAGGATAATGCTTGTAGTTGTTAAATGTTTCTAGGAGAGACCACTGCAAACACTCCCATTTCTAGGTGAACTCACTGGATTAATAACTCACTGAAGGAAGGAACAGCAGTCATCTTGGAAAACAATATGCTGTCTTATTAAGACAATGTCAGAAAGAAATTATAGGATGTGAGCTTGTGCTCAGCGAATTTGGGGAGGGTTTCAGGAAGCTGACTTTGTTCTGGATGGATGGTGTTAGGAATTGAGTAGTTCTCTGACTGAGTATCTTAATTTTAACTCTCAGAAGGGAAGACTAGAAAGAGGTTAGAGTGGTAATTGGTCAAGAAATAGAAGTCACTCAAGATCGGAAAGTATTTGGTCATATTGGTAGTTTGTGTAATGTAGCTCCTTTGCTCAGTGCTCAAACAGGACTCTCCAATGTCTTATTTTTGTCTAGATCTTTCACAAACACAGAATGACCTCATCCAATGTTGAAGTTTTGTAAAATGTGTATGTTGAGCAGAAGAACAGAAGGGCCGTTGTGGTACCAGGTCAGGTCTTTGAACTCAGAGGTTGCTTTTCTCTTTCTCGATCAATATCAAAAAGGCATGATGAGAATAAAAGAGATGTATTTGTTAAATGCTTTGTCCTAGTATTGGCACAGTAAGCATTTAGTGAATGTCAGATCTGATAAGAGTAAGAGTGATACCATAAATCTGTAAGTTCTTTAATTTTTATTGATAGTTATTAGTTTATAAGAGTATAATGAAAATGACTTTAAAATAGATTGGCTTCAGTAACTCACAATGTTGTGTGATCTTGGGCAAGTCACTTCATCTCTCTGAGCCACAGGTTCTTCCTTTGTAAAGAGGATGGGGATATCTGCATTAAGAAATCCTCAGATTTGGGTACTTTGAGAACCATGGTGATTTTGCTGCTAATGTGCTTTGAACACCACAGACCAAAGCAAATCATCTGGAAGCACAGAGTTTTATTTTCCTCCACCCCTGACTGCTCTTTAAATGTGCTGTCCACTGTAGTAAAGAAAAGAACAAATAGCACTGACTGTAGTAATGTCATCTTCTAGATGTTTGACCTCAGGAAGTTACCCAGTGCCAGAGTGGAGTCACCGTCCCAATTCCAATGAGGTCCCCTTCTTCCTCAGAGGTAACCAAAAGCCCTCTTGCTTCAATGATTGACCTCACCCAGGTCCAGCCCTTTTCTCACCCCACCTTGCCATGATCTGACCCTCTGGTCAAAGGAGTTAAGTGTTAACTCTCATGATTACTCATAATTATTTCAAAGGACTTTGACGCTGTCTGGAGAAGAATATATGGCTATGGCCTCCAGCACTTTCAGAACAGCCCCTAGATGTGAAGAACAGGGTCTCATGTAACAAGTGTAGGTGACGGTCATTTCTGGCCCCAGGTCACACAGATAGGAAAAGGCAGAACTGGGACTCCAACTGAGTTCTTCTGTTCCTAAAACCACGAGTGGAGAGTCCAGAGTTGTGGTAGGGCTGGGGTGGTAGGCAATCTTCCAAGGTCCCTGAGATCCACTCATGTCAGGAGCTCTATTTTTATTGAAACCAAATGAGGAGTAGTGGGTGGTCATGCTGTGGAGACATGTCTGTCTCTCTGCTTCCCTTCTGCCCACCTTATAACTCTTTTTTTTCTACCCAAAATGCCAGAGCCTGTGCCCCGGATGAAGATGCTCTTCCCCTGGCTCACCATCTGCCTGGACCAGTGCCAAGTAAAGAGCTGGTGTCTGTCCAGTAGAGATTCTGCCACAATAATTGCAGGAAGCCTTATGTGTCACACCTGCCTTGTGAAGTCGGTGAGGCTAAGATGGGGGTGGGAGGGCAGTGGGCAGGATGTAAAGACACCTATATAAGGCTTTAAAGGAGGACCTGAGCTAACACACTGCTGATCACTTACCAGTCCTGTGATCTGCTCTCATCCACTCACTGACCATCCGTCACGTGCCATACACCACTCCAGGTGCTGGGATATTCCCAGAGTGACCTTACCGGACAAAATTCCACCTCTAGAATCACAACCTGTGTTTCCACGAGACCCACAGGCATAGTCAAACTTAAGAATTGATGTTACTGGGCATTTGGCCCCGTTAGGCAGAAGCAGGACCATGGGAGGAGGGGAGATTACACACTTTATAAGACCGACCCCAGCTCCCCTCCTTGTCGGCTGTTCTGACCCCTCAGCTGGCGTGTGAGCTCAGTCAGCCCCCGGGTTTCCTCACAAGTCCTCCCACTAGCCACAGTGATGAGCTGGCTCTGCCTCTCCACAGCCCTTTTCATCCCCTTGGGCACTTGGTAGATGCAGCAGGAATCATCCCTAAGGTATGTTCTGGCTTCACCTCTCCTCTACAGGCTGGAGAGAGGTGATGAGAGGAGTTCATGGAAGGGGCTGGGGAGCAGGGCTGGGGTGTGTGCAGCAAATCCTTAGCATTTCTTATGGTAAATTAGGCAGTTTTCACTCCAGGGACATTCCTTGACTCTCAAAAAGTATCATTGCATGTTCAGTTTTGGAAAAAAAAAAAAAGACTCTACTCGATCAGTGATCTCATCACTGAGACAATATTCTTAGTGACTGCCTTGCCCATGACCCTCACCGTCATTTCGTAACAAAATCCGTAATTTATCCTTGTCACTGTGCATGCCCCAGGCCTCCTGAAACTCTTGGAATTTTCCATAGCTTCATAAATCATGAGTGAAGGATGGGACCTGAGATAGTGTCTCAGGATGATAGTATCTGCATGGGACTGGACTCCAGAATGTTCCATCACGTGCTTAGAAGGTTGGAACTGTCAACCCTCAGTCCCTCTGAGGACAGGAGAGGGTACTGATACTGAGTTCATTCACCAATAGCCTATGATCTATCAACTTGCCTACCTCCAACCCTCAATTAAAATCCATAAACATTGTGTTCAGAGAGCGTCAGGGGAGGTGATAACATCAAGAGACTGAGAGCAGGGAGAGTCCCAAGAGGGCTTGGAGGTTTGGCAGCCCCAACTCCCCATTTACCCTACGCTTCTCCATTTGGCTGTCCCTGAGTTTTATGCTTTATAATAACTAGGTGCAGTAAGTAAAGGGCTTTCCTGAGTTCTGGAAGTAGTTCTAATAAGTTATTGAACATCGGAGGTGGGTTATGGAACCTTTGAGTTAATAGCCAGTTGGCACAGGTGGGAGTGACTGCAGGACTTGTGATCAACACTTGAAAATATGGGCAGAAAAGAGCGGGGCTAAGATGGCAGAGGAATAAGACAGGGAGACCATTCTCTCCCCCACAAATTTATCGAAAGAACATCTGAACGCTGAGCAAACTTTACAAAACAACTTCTGAACGCTGGCAGAGGACGTCAGGCATCCAGAAAAACAGCCCATTATCTTCGCAAGTAGGTAGGACAAAATATAAAAGATAAAAAGAGAGACAAAAGAGTTAGGGACAGAGATCTGTCCCGGGGAGGGAGTCGTAAAAGAGGAGAAGTCTCCAAACACCAGGAAACCCTCTCACCGGCGGGTTTGGGGGAAGATTTCGAATCTTGGAGGGCAACATAACCGGGAGGAAAAATAAATAAATAAAACCCACAGATTACTTGCCTAAAGGCAACTCCCAGTAAAGTACCCCAGACGTTTGCATCCACCACTAGCAAGTGGGGCCTGAACGGAGAGGAGCGGGCGACACTGCTTAGAGTAAGGACCGGGTCCGAATGCCCTGAGGGCAATCTGAGGGAGCTAACGTGAGATAGCAACCTAAACTGTGGGACAGCCAGAGAGAGAGAACTATCCCGCCAAAAGCCCAAATCTAAGGCACTGCCGGCCCTCTCACAAAACAAAGGACTGAGCAATACCAGAGGAGAGCTAGCTGGCTGCGGACCGCCCCATCCCCCGCCGGACACAGCAGGCAGGCGGGGCCAGCCAGAGCCGGAAAGGGGCAAACTCGGCCCCAGAGAGGGCTGCTACTGCTAAATCACTTCAGTCGTGTCCGACTCTGTGCAACCCCATAGACGGCAGCCCACCAGGCTCCCCCGTCCCTGGGATTCTCCAGGCAAGAACACTGGAGTGGGTTGCCATTTCCTTCTCCAATGTATGAAAGTGAAAAGGGAAAGTGAAGTCGCTCAGTCGTTTCTGACTGTTAGCGACCCCATGATCTGCAGCCTACCAGGCTTCTCCGTCCATGGGATTTTCCAGGCAAGAGTACTGGAGTGGGGTGCCATTGCCTTCTCCTCCAGAGAGGGCACCCCCTACCAAACTGCAAACAGGCTTCCAGTTTCTAAGCAAAGACTGCCTGAGATCCCGGAGGGTTGACATCCGCCGGGAGGGTCGCAGACAGAGACCAGCTCCCCAGAACTGACACAAGGTACACCAGAGCCGGGGGCGCCCAGAAACCAAGGCGGGGACCAGGGAGGTGATAAGTCGCACCGCCCCAACAGGGGAGGGTGCGCTCGCTTGCCAAACACCTGGCTACCTGAGCTGCTCCGACCGGGGATCTGCACAAACCGTGGGCCCAACAGAATCTGCGCCTTTGTGGAGTACCTGGGAACCTGAACCTGAGTGGCTTAGACCTGGGAAGTGCACACATCTCAGGGCCCACTCCCCGGCAGAGTAACCTAAAGCCTGAGCAGGGCAGACTGGGAAAGCACACACGCTGTGAGTGGAGGCAAACCCAGTGCGGCCGAGACAATGCGAGCTCTCCACACACACGCCAGTGATATTGGTTTGCAGTGTTCCTCCCTCCCCACAGCACGACTGAACAAGTGAACCTAAAGAGACCACTTCTGCCCTCTTGTGTCAGGGCGGAAATTAGACACTGAAGAGACCTGCAAACAGAGCCAAATAAACAGAGGGAACCACTTTGGAAGTGACAGGTCAACAAATTAAAATCCCTGTAGTTAACACCGACTACGTTGAAAGGGGCCTATAAATCTTGAAAAGTATAAGCAGGAACAAGGATTTATCTGAAACTGAACTGACCCCACACTGCTCACAACAGCTCCAGAGAAAGTCCTGGATATATTTTTACTATTATCATTTGTTTAATTAAAAAATTTTTTTTCTCTTTTCTTTAAGTCCTCTATTACACCTTTAATTTTCATTTTTATAACCCACTATTACCTTGCCAAAAAAAGAGACCCTATTTTTAAAGCAAACTGCATACATATATCTTATACGTTTTGTGATTTTGTCTTTTTTTATATTGTATTTTTTTAAGAGTCTAACCTCTACTCTAGATTTTTAATCTTTGTTTTACATATTTGATATCAATTTTGTACATTGAAGAACCCAATCTCTAGTACCCATTTTTACTCAGGAGTGTGATTACTGGCTTGATTGCTCTCTCCCACTACTGACTCTCTTTCTTCTCCCTCAGGGAACCTCTATCTCCCCACCCTACTCTTCTCAACCCAAATCTGTGAATCTCTGTGGGTGTTCTGGGCACTGGAGAACACTTCGGGAAAAGAATACTGCCCAGATCTCTCTCTCCCCTCTTGATCCCCCCCTTTCTACTCATGCTAACCTCTATCTCCTTCCTCCCTTCTCTCTATGTATCTCTGTGAACCTCTCTGAGGGTTCCAGACTGTGGAGAGCACATAGGGAAGTGCTTACTGGCTAGACTGCTCTCTCCATGTTTGAGTCCTCCTCTTCTCCTCCTGGTCGCCTCTATCTCCTTCCTCCCTCTTCACCTCTCCATAAAACTTGGTGAACCTCTCTGGGTATCCCTCACGGTGGAGAATCTTTTCACCATTAACCCAGAAGTTTTATTATCAGTCCTGTATGGATGGAGAAGTCTTGAGGCTACTGCAAGAATAAGACTGAAAACCAGAGGCAGGAGGCTTAAGCCCAAAACCTGAGAACACCAGAGAACTCCTGACTCCAGGAAACATTAATTAATAAGAGATCATCCAAAAGCCTCCATACATACACTGAAACCAAGCTCCACCCAAGAGCCAATAAGTTCCAGAGCAAGACATACCACGCAAATTCTCCAGCAACACAGGAACATAGCCCTGAGCATCAATATACAGGCTGCCCAGAGGCACACCAAACCCATAGACATCTCAAAACTCAATACTGAACACTCCATTGCACTCCAGAGAGAAGAAATCCAGCTCCACCCACCAGAACACCGACATAAGCTTCCCCAACCAGGAAACCTTGACAAGCCACCCGTCCAACCCCACCCACAGTGAGGAACCTCCACAATAAAGAGGAACTTCAAACTACCAGAATACAGAAAGGCCACCCCAAACACAGCAATATAAACAAGATGAAAAGGCAGAGAAATACTCAGCAAGTAAAGGAAAATGATAAATGCCCACCAAACCAAACAAAAGAGGAGGAGATAGGGAATCTATCTGAAAAAGAATTTAGAATAATGATAATAAAAATGATCCAAAATCTTGAAAACAAAATGGAGTTACAGATAAATAGCCTGGAGACAAGGATTGAGAAGATGCAAGAAATGTTTAACAAGGACCTAGAAGAAATAAAAAAGAGTCAATATATAATGAATAATGAAATAAAGGAGATAAAAAACACTCTGGAGGGAACCAACAGTAGAATAACGGAGGCAGAAGATAGGATAAGTGAGGTAGAAGATAGAATGGTGGCAATAAATGAAGCAGAGAGGAAAAAAGAAAAAAGAATCAAAAGAAATGAGGAAAACCTCAGAGACCTCTGGGACAATATGAAATGCCCCAACATTCGAATCATAGGAGTCCCAGAAGAAGAAGATAAAAGGAAAGGCCATGAAAAAATACTTGAGGAGATAATAGTTGAAAATTTCCCTAAAATGGGGAAGGAAATAGTCACAGAAGTCCAAGAAACCCAGAGAGTCCCTGACAGGATAAAACCAAGGCAAAACACCCCAAGACACATATTAATCAAATTAACAAAGATCAAACACAAAGAACAAATATTAAAAGCAGCAAGAGAAAAAAAAAAAAACAAATAACACACAAGGGGATCCCCATAAGGATAACAGCTGATCTTTCAATAGAAACTCTTCAGGCTAGAAGGGAATGGCAGGACATACTTAAAGTAATGAAAGAGAATAATCTACAACCCAGATTACTGTACCCAGCAAGGATCTCATTCGGATATGAAGGAGAATTCAAAAGCTTTACAGACAAGCAAAAGCTGAGAGAATTCAGCACCACCAAACCAGCTCTCCAACAAATGCTAAAGGATCTTCTCTAGACAGGAAACACAGAAAGGGTGTTTAAACAAGAACTCAAAACAACAAAGTAAATGGCAACGGGACCATACTTATCAATAATTACCTTAAATGTAAATGGGTTGAATGCCCCAACCAAAAGACAAATACTGGCTGAATGGATACAAAAACAAGACCCCTATATATGTTGTCTACAAGAGACCCACCTCCAAACAAGGGACACAGACAGACTGAAAGTGAAGGGCTGGAAAAAGATATTTCATGCAAACGGAGACCAAAAGAAAGCAGGAGTCGCAATACTCATTTCAGATAAAATAGACTTTAAAATAAAGGCTGTGAAAAGAGACAAAGAAGGACACTACATAATGATCAAAGGATCAATCCAAAAAGAAGATATAACAATTATAAATATATATGCACCCAACACAGGAGCACCACAATATGTAAGGCAAATATTAACAAGTATGAAAGGGGAAATTAACAATAACACAATAATAGTGGGAGACTTTAATACCCCACTCACATATATGGATAGGTCAACTAAACAGAAAATTAACAAGGAAACACAAACTTTAAATGATACAATAGACAAGTTAGATTTAATTGATATTTACAGGTCATTTCACCCCAAAACAATCAATTTCACCTTTTTCTCAAGTGCACATGGAACCTTCTCCAGGATAGATCACATCCTGGGCCATAAATCTAGCCTTGGTAAATTCAAAAAAATTGAAATCATCCCAATCATCTTCTCTGACCACAATGCAGTAAGATTAGACCTCAATTACAGGAAAATAACTATTAAAAATTCCAACATATGGAGGCTAAACAACACGCTTCTGAATAACCAACAAATCACAGAAGAAATCAAAAAAGAAATCAAAATATGCATAGAAATGAATGAAAATGAAAACACAACAACCCAAAATCTATGGGACACTGTGAAAGCAATGCTAAGGGGAAGGTTCATAGCAATATAGGCGTACCTCAAGAAACAAGAAAAAAATCAAATAAATAACGTAACTCTACACCTAAAGCAACTAGAGGAGGAAGAAATGAAGAATCCCAGGGTCAGTAGAAGGAAAGAAATCTTAAAAATTAGGGCAGAAATAAATGCAAAAGAAACAAAAGAGACCATAGCAAAAACCAACAAAACTAAAAGCTGGTTTTTCAAGAAGATAAACAAAATTGACAAACCATTAGCCAGACTCATCAAGTAACAAAGGGAGAAGAATCAAAACAACAAAATAAGAAGTAAAAATGGAGAGATCACAACAAACTACAAAGGATATACAAAGGATCATAAGAGACTACTACTAACAGCTATATGCCAATAAAATGCACAACTTGGAAGAGATGGACAAATTCTTAGAAAAGTATAACTTTCCAAAACTGAACCAGGAAGAAATAGAAGACCTTAACAGACTCATCACAAGCACGGAAATCGAAACTGTAATCAGAAATCTTCCAGCAAACAAACGCCCAGGACCAGACGGCTTCACAGCTGAATTCTACCAAAAATTCAGAGAAGAGCTAACACCTATCCTACTCAAACTCTTCCAGAAAATTGCAGAAGAAGGTAAACTTCCAAACTCATTCTATGAGGCCACCATCACCCTAATTCCAAAACCAGACAAAGATGCCACAAAAAAAGAAAACTACAGGCCAATATCACTGGTGAACATAGATGCAAAAATCCTTAATAAAATTCTAGCAAACAGAATCCAACAACACATTAAAAAGGTCATACATCATGACCAAGTGGGCTTTATCCCAGGGATGCATGGATTCTTTAATATCCACAAATCAATCAATGTAATACACCACATTAACAAATTGAAAGATAAAAACCATAGGATTATCTCAATAGGTGCAGAGAGAATGGCCTGGAAGCATGTAAATTATCATATGTGAAACGAATCACCAGTCCAGGTTCAATGCATGATACAGGGTGCTCAGGGCTGGTGCACCGGGATTACCTGGAGGGATGGGATGGGGAGGGAGGTGGAAGGGGGCTTCTGGAAGGGAAAATCATGTACACCCATGGTGGATTCATGTAAATGTATGGCAAAACAAATACAATATTGTAAAGTTAAAAAATAGAAAATAAACTAATTAAAAAAAAAGCTGTGGTACATATACACAATGGAATATTACTCAGCTATAAAAAAGAATGAATTTGAATCAGTTTTAATGAGGTGGATGAAACGAGCCTACTATACAGAGTGAAGTGAAGTCAGAGAGAAAAATACCAATACAGTATATTAACGCATATATATGGAATTTAGAAAGATGGTAATGATGACCCTATATGCGAGACAGCAAAAGAGACACAGATGTAAAGAACAGACTTTTGGACTCTGTGAGAGAAGGCATAGGTGGGATGATTTGAGAGAACAACATTGAAACATGTATATTATCTTATGTGAAATAGATTGCCAGTTCAGGTTCGATGCATGAGACAGGGTGTTCAGGGCTGGTGCACTAGGGTGACCCTGAGGGATGGGATGAGGAGAGAGGTGGGAGGGGGGTTCAGGATGGGGAACACACGCACAACCATGGCTGATTCATGTGAATGTATGGCAAAAATCACTACAATATTGTAAAGTAATTAGCCTCCAATTAAAATAAATTGATTAATTAAAAAAAAGAAGACAATGTTAGAACTTACAGGATGTGAGCTTGTGCTTGGTCAATTTGGGGAGGGTTCCAGGAAACTGACTTTGCTCTGGATGGATGGTATTAGGAAGTAGGTAGTTTTCTTATTGGGTATCTTAGTCTTAACTCTAAGAAGGGAAGACTAGACAGAGGTTAGAGCTGTACTTTATCAAGAAATAGCAGTCATTCAAAATAGGAAGATGTTTGGTCATATTGGTGGTTTGTGTAGTGTAGCTCCTTTGCTCAGTGCTCAAACATGATTATCCAATGTCCTATTTTTGTCTTGATTTTTCACATGTACAGAATGCCCTCATCTGATGTTGAAGTTGTACAAAATGTTTATGTCAAGCAGAAGAATAGAAGGCCCTTTGTGGTACCAGGTCAGGTCTTGGAACTCAGAGGTTGTTTTTCTCTTTCTCTATCAATTGCAAAAAGTTGTGATGAGAATTGAAGAGGTGTATTGGTTAAATGCTTAGTCCAAGTTTTGGCCGAGCAAGCATTTAAAGATTGTCCAGACATGATAAGAGTAAGAGGGATACTATAAATATCTAAGTTCTTTAATTTTCATTAATAATTACTAGTTTTTCAAAATCACTGCAGATGGTGATTGTAGCAATGAAATTAAAAGACACTTACTCCTTGGAAGGAAAGTTATGACCAACCTAGACAGCATATTAAAAAGCAGAGACATTACTTTGCCAACAAAGGTCCATCTAGTCAAGGCTATGGTTTTTCCAGTGGTTATGTATGGATGTGAGAGTTGGACTATAAACAAAGCTGAGCGCAGAAGAATTGATACTTTTGAACTGTGGTGTTGGAGAAGACTCTTGAGAGTCCCTTGGACTGCAAGGAGATCCAACCAGTCCATGCTAAAGGAGATCAGTCCTGGGTGTTCATTGGAAGGACTGATGTTGAAGTTCAAACTCCAATACTTTGGCCACCTCATGCGAAGAGCTGACTCATTGGAAAAGACCCTGATGCTGGGAAAGATTGGGGGCAGGAGGAGAAAGGGACGACAGAGGATGAGATGGCTGGATGGCATCACCAACTCAATGGACATGGGTTTGGGTGGACTTAGGGAGTTGGTGATGGACAGGGAGGGCTGGCATGCTGTGGTACATGGGGTTGCAAAAAGTCAGATACGACTGAGGGACTGAACTGAACTGACTGAATGAAAATGACTTGGTATTAATGAAAAGAGTTTGGCTTTAGTAACTCACTATGTTGTGCGGTCACGAGCAAGTCATTTCCTCCTTCTGAGCCACAGGTTCTTTTTTTGTAAAGAGGATGGTGACAAATGCATTAAGAAATCCTCATTTTGAGATATTTTGAGAACCATTGTTGATTACACTACTAATATGCTTTGAACACCATGGACCAAGGCTAAGTGTCTAGAAGCACAGAGAGTTTTAGTTTCCTCCCCTCCTGACTGCTCTTTAAATGTGCTGTCAACTGTAGTAAGAAAAGGAACCAACAACATTGACTGTAGTAGTGTCACCTTTCGAAATTCAACCTTAGGAAACTGATCTAGCGCCAGTGTGGGGTCACAGTTTCAGTCCCAATTAGGTCTCCTTCCCTTCCTCAGAGATAACCGGAAGGCCTCCTGCTTCAGTGATTGATCTCACCCAGGTCCAGCCCTTTTCCCACCCCACCTTGTCTTTGTTTGGCTCTCTAGTCAATGGAGTTAAGTGTTAATTATCATAATTGCTCATCATTATTACTATTTCAAAGGACTTTGACTTTGCAGGGAGAATATATGTCTATGGCCTCTAATGATCCAGAACAGCCTCACGATGTGAGCAAAATGATCTCACGTAACAAATGAAGATGTGGGTAATTTCTAGTCCCAGATCACACAGTTAGGAAAAGGCAGAACTGGAACTCCAACTGAGGTCCTCTTTTCAAAAAAAAACACTAGTGGAGAGTCCAGAGTTGTGTGGAGCTTGGGTTGTAGGCAATCTTCCAAGATCCCTGAAATCCACTCCAGCCCCTGAGGGCCACTCTGGCAGGTAGCTCTCCTGTTAGTGAAACCAGGAGAGGGGCAGTGGGTGGTCATGCTCTGGAGACGCGTTTGTGTCTCTGCTTCCCTTCTGCCCACTCCCTTTACTTTATTTCTGCCCAGTATTTCAGTGTTTGTGCCCCAGATGGAGATGCTGTTCCCCGGGTCAGCAACTGATTGGACCACTGCCAGGTAAAGAGCTTGTGTGTCCCAGTAGAGATGCTGCCACAACTGTTGCAGGAAGGTTACCAGTGTGATTCCTGTCTTCTGGAGTAGGTGGGTTAATGTGAGAGGGGAAGCACCAAGACATAGATATGAAGACCCCTGAATGAGGCTATAAAGGAGGACTTGGACTAACACACTGCTGATCACCTAGCAGTCCTGTGATATGCTCTCATCCACTCACTGACCAACCATCACGTGTCATACACTGCTCTAGGTGCTGGGATGCTCCTTGTGTGACCATATTGGACAAAATTCCACCTGCAGAATCATATTCTGTGTTTTCATGAAACCACAGACAGAGTCAAGTTTGAGAATTGTAGTTCCTGGGCATTTCACCCAAGTAGACAGAAGCAGGACAGAGGAGCCTGGTGGGCTACAGTCCATGGGGTCTCAAAGAGTCAGACCAGACCAAGTGACTGAGCAGACACACACACACAGGAAGAAGCAGGACAATGGAAGCTGGGGAGATTACACATTGTACATGACTGACCGTAAATCTTCCATTTCCTCACTCCCCTCCTTCTCATCTGTTCTTACCCATCTTCTGGGATGTAAACCAAACTCTCAGCACCCATCTTTCCATAGACGCCCTTCTGCAAGGACACAAACGTGAGCAGACTCTGCCTCTCTGCAGTCCTGCTCATTCTCCTTGTCACCATTCTGGCCAGCATTCCTGGAAGTGAAACAAGCAACCAGGCCCAGAGTATGTCCCAGCTCACCTCTCCTCTACAGACCGGATGGAAAGGAGGTGAGTCCATGGAAGAAGCCGGCAGAGGGACATGGTGGATGCTGCCAGCCCTCTCTGGATTTCTTCTGGAAAGTGAGCAGTTGAACTCCAGGGACATTTCTTGACTCTCAAAAAGCATCTTTATGTGTTCTGCTTTTAATAAAAATATCCCACCTCATTTTACAGAATCATGAACTTCCTCTCTGAGATTGTCTGTTCCTAGTTCTACCCTGTCCCTAAACCTCACTTTAGAATAGTAAAAAGATCCATATTTGATCCTTGCCCTGGTTCATGCCCCAGGCCTCCTAAAACTCTTGGAATTTATTGTCTTTCTATAAGTAATGAGATCTGTGGAGGATGAAGCCTTAGATAGTCTATGTGCACCTGGATCTGGAACATGCCATGAGATGATTAAAGGGTTAGAGTGATCAGTCCCCAGTCCCTCTGGGGAGAGGAGTGAGTACTGATACTGAGTTCCATTAACAATGGCCAAAGATTGCATCAAATTGCCTCCTTCCAACCCTCAATTAAAACCCATCAACACTAGATTCAGAGCTTCAAGGGAGGTGATAACATCAAGGGTTTGTAAGGGAGGCGTGTCCAGAGATGGCATGGAGACTCAGCATTTCCTACTCCCTCTTTGCCTTATCTTCTCCTCCAGTTTCTGTCCCTGAGTTTTATCATTGATAATGACAAGGAACAGTATGTAAAGGGTTTTATTTGAAATCAGTGAGTGGTTCTGATAATTTGTTCACCATGGGAGGTGAGTCAAAGGATCTCTGAATTTATAGGCAGTTTTTTACAAGTGTAAGTGACCGCAGGGCTCATGATCAACTCTTGAAGGGTGGTCAGGCCTCAGGTATGGAGCCCTCACACTGTGGGATCTGGATCACTTCTGAGGATTTAGCATCAGATGTGAATTGATTCCTGGATGCCCAGTGAGTGTAGGGGAACTGGTTGCTGTTGGCAGAGACCCCACATGTTTGGTGTCTGGCACAAACTCAGATTCTCTCTTTTCTACCATTTGTGTCTGGGGTGAGCCTCAGGGACTTGGGGCTGCATTATGTTGAGGAGAGCAATTAAGAGCACTCAGCTCATGATCTCCTGATTGCCAAAATCAGACTTAAAATGAAGAAAGTAGGGAAAACCACTAGACCATTCAGGTATGACTTAAATCAAATCCCTAACAATTATACAGTGGAAGTGACAAATAGATTTAAGGGACTAGATCAGATAGACAGAGTGCCTGATGAGCTATGGACGAAGGTTCATGACATTGTACAGGAGACAGTGAGCAAGACCATCTTCAAGAAAAAGAAATGCAGAAAAGCAAAATGGCTGTCTGAGGAGGCCTTACAAATAGCTGTGAAAAGAAGAGAAGGAAAAAGCAAAGGAGAAAAGGAAAGATATTCCCATCTGAATCCACAGGTTCAAAGAATAGCAAGGAGAAAGAAAGCCTTCCTGAGGCATCAGTGCAAAGAAATAGAGGAAAACAATAGAATGGGAAAGACTAGAGATCTCCTCAAGAAAATTAGAGATACCAAGGGAACATTCATGTAAAGATGGGCTCAATAAAGGACAGAAATGGTAGGGATCTAACAGAAGCAGAAGATATTAAGAAGAGGTGGCAAGAATACACAGAAGAACTGTACAAAAAAGATCTTCATGACCCAGATAATCACGATGGTGTGATCACTCACCTAGAGCCAGACATCCTGGAGTGTGAAGTCAAGTGGGCCTTAGGAAGCATCACTATGAACAAAGCTAGTTGAGGTGATGGAATTCCAGGTGAGCTATTTCAAATCCTAAACGATGATGCTATGAAAGTGCTGCACTCAATATGCCAGCAAATTGTGAAAACTCAGCAGTGGCCACAGGACTGGATAAGGTCAGTTTCCATTCCAGTCCCTAAGAAAGGCAGTGCCAAAGAATTCTCAAACTACCGCACAGTTGCATTCATCTCACACGCTAGTAACGTAATGCTCAAAATTCTCCAAGTCAGGCTTCAATAATACACGAACCGTGAACTTCCAGATATTCAAGATGGTTTTAGAAAAGGCAGAGGAACCACAGATCAAATTGTCACGATCTGCCGCATTGTCAAAACAGCAAGGGAGTTCCAGAAAAATATCTATTTCTGCTTTATTGACTATGCCAAAGCCTTTGACTGTGTGGATCACAATCTTGATTCCAGCTTGTGCTTCCTCCAGCCCAGCATTTCTCATAATGTACTCTGCATATAAGTTAAAGAAGCAGGGTGACAATATACAGCCTTGACATGCTCTTTTTCCTATTTGGAACCAGTCTGTTGTTCCATGTTCAGTTCTGTGGCTTCCTAACCTGCATACAGGTTTCTCAAGAGGCAGGTCAGGTGGTCTGGTATTCCCATCTCCTTCAGAATTTTCCACAGTTTATTGTGATCCACCATCTCTGGATTTCTTCTGGGAAGTGGGCAGTTTAACTCCATGAACAATTTTTGAATCTCAAAAGGTATTACTGTGTGTTCAGCTTTTAAAGAAAAGTATCCCAACTAACTCTAACAGATGAGGGACCCCATCACTGAAACTCTTCCTTCCTGGACACAACCTTCTGTGTACACCTCACTGTACTGTAATCACAAGATGCACATTTGGTTTCTGTCCTCGTTCATGCCCAGGCCTCCTGAGACTCTTGGAAATTACTGTCTATCTGTGAGTCATGAGATAAGTCTAGGATAGAAACCTAGATAGCGTCTGGAAGGGACTGGACTCCAGACATGCCATCGGGTGCTTAGAGGGTTAGAACTATCAGCTCTCAGTCCCTCTGGGGAGAGGAGAGGCTACTGATGCAGAGTTCAGTTTAGAATCCTTGGGCAATGGCTCTATCAAGTTACCTACCTCCGATTTTCGATTAAAACCCATAAATACTGGGTTCAGAGAGCCTCAGGGGAAGTGAGACATGAAGAGATTGTGAGGGGAGGAGAGTCCTCGGAGAGTTTGGAAGCTCAGCGGCCCTAACTACCCATTGCCCTTCAGTTTTTCTGGCCCTAGGTTTTTTGTTTTAACATAAGTGGGGATAGTAAGGAAATGGCTTTCCTGAGTTCTGTGAGTGCTTCGAATAAGTTTCTGAATGCGAGAGTTTGGTCATGACACCTCCGAGTTGATAGCCAGCTGATCACATGTGTAAGCGACCGAAGGACTTGTGTTGGACACTTGATGTGTGGGCTGACCTAAGGACCAAGCCCCCAGTGTCTGTGGTCTGGGCCACCTCTATGGGTTTAGAGTCAGAGTGAACAGGCTCCTGAGATTTCAGTGGATATTGGGGAACTGGTTGCTGTTGGTAGAGACCTTACATATTTCAAAACAGTGAAAACAACCCAGACTCACTCTTGTCTACCATTTGTCTCTGGAGTGAGGGTCAGGGCCCTGGAACTATACTATGTGGGACGAAGCACTCAGAACCCCGTCCCTGTTCTCTGCATTTTCAGAATATCTGGCAGAATCAGGTACTTGATTAAATGGGTTGTGATAGGATGGCACCTTGTCCTGATCCCACCTCCAACATGCTATGTGTCCTGGGCCAAGTCATCTGCATTTTCCTTACCTGAGCACAGAGGCCAAGTTACATGAGATTTTTGAAAGGATTACCAGTCATTACTATAAAATTTTGCACATTTTTTGTCAAAGGGGTCCATTTTGTACCAAATTGTTTAGTCCAAAAGACTCCACTACCTACATTTCCTCACCACCCCTCTAAAAATTTATCTGTCAAATATGATCATTTCTCTGTTATGAAACTAATCAGAATGTTGAGGGACAGCTGATCTTCTTCCCTCCAGAGGCAACTGTCTGAAGATCAGGAAATGCAGTGCTTCCGGGAGTTTGTTCGAGACAGCAGGCTTCAATCCAGATGGTGCAATATTAGTCAAGTGAAGGTGATTCACTTTGCTGTCCTGTTTGAGTATAATTTCATTATCCTATCAGGATACAGGATGTTAGAGGAGACTCAAAATTATATAGACAGGCCTCATTATCAAATAGATTAACAGGGATTTTATTATATCCAGTCTCTTCAGTAACTGTGCACTTGGTGTGAGAATGAAATGGGAGATTGATTTACTAAAAAAATTTAACAAATACTTAAGCTTTTTATCCCAGAAGGCATCTTTCTTGGTGTAAGGAAACACCTGTAAAGAAACTATCATAAAACAAATAAGGTCCATATATTCAGCGATATGGTTTTAAGCAATAATCATGTAGGCGTGTGAGAGTTGGACCATAAAGGAGGCTGAGCCCCCCAAAATTGATGTTTTCAAATTGTGTTGCTGGAGAAGACATGTGAGAGTCCTGTGGTTGACAAGGACATCAGATCAGTCATTCCAGAGAAAATCAACAGTGAATATTCATTGGAAAGACTGAGGCTGAATTGGAAGCTTTAATACTTTGGTCACCTGATGCGAAGAGCTGACTCATTGGAAAAGACCTCAATGGTGGGAAAGATTGAGAGCAGGAGGAGATGGGGATGACAGAGGATGAGATGGTTTGATGGCATCATTGACTCAATGAACATGAGTTTGAGCAAATTCTGAGAGAGAATGAAGGACAAGGAAGACTGGCGTCTGCACTCCGTGGGGTCCCAAAGAGTGGGACACGACTTAGTGACTGAAAAACAACAACAAACTCTTCCTGAGGGCATCCCTCCTGGCTCAGTGGTAAAAGTTCTCCTGCCACTGTAGAAGAACAGGGTAGATACTTAGTTTGGGAAGATCCGCTGGAGAAGGAAATCCTTATCCACGCCAGTATTCTTGCCTGGGAAATCCCATGGGCAGTGGAGCCTGGAGGGCTACAGTCCATGGGTCACAAAAGAGTCAGACAGGACTTAGGGACTGAGCAACAGCAATGGGATAATGACTTGGTGTTAATGAAAAGAGATTGTCTTTAGTAACTCACGATGCTGCTGTGTAGACTTGGGCAAGACATTTCAACTCTCAGAAACACAGATTCTTTCTTTATAAAAGAGGATGACGATGTCTGCACTAAGAAATCCCCAGCTTTGGTTCCTTTTGAGAAACCTAACATGCTTTGAACACCACAGAACAAGGCGAATTCTCGAGGAGCGCATAGAGTTTTAGGTTTCCCGGCTCCTGAATGCTCTTTAAATGTGCTGTCAATGGTAGTAAACACAAGGACCAAATAGGACTGGATGCTGTAGTTTCACCTTCTGTAAAAGAAGTTCAGCATCAGGAAGTTCCTCGAGTGCCAGGGTGAAGTCACCCTCTCTCTTCCAAATATGTCTTCTTCTTCCTCAGAGGTAAGCAAAAGCCCTCTTGCTTCAGTGAGTGACCTCACCCAGGTCCAGGCCTTTCTCCACCCCACCTTGCCATTATTTGACTCTCTGGTCAAAAGAGTTAAGCGTTAACTATCATCATTACCCATTTTTATTATTATTTCAAAGGACTTTGTCTCTGCTGGGAAAAGAATATACGTTTATGGAGGCCATAGACAGTGCTTTCAAAACAGCCCCAGGATGTCAGCAGCATGACCTCACATAACAAATGAAGATGAGGGAAATTTCAGGCCACAGATGACACAGTTAGGAAAAGGCAGAACTGGGACACAAACTGAGGTCCTCTGATCTCAGAACCACAGGTGGCGAGACCAGAGGTGGAGGGAGAGAGTAGGGGGTTGCAAGGGGCTGCAGCAAACCCTCTCTGGATTTCTTCTGGCAAATTGGGCAGTTTTCACTCCAGGGACATTTCTTAACTCTCAGAAGGTCACATTATGTGTTCAGTTATGAAAAATCAGTGCCTGATCTGACTCTACCACATCAGGGACCTCTTAACTGCTACACTATTCCTGGTCACTGCCTTGCCCCTGATCCGACTGTAGTGTCATAAGAAGATCCATATTTGATCCTTGTCTCTGTTAATGGTCCAGGCAACCTGAAAGTCTTGGAACTTTATGTATTTTTATAAATCATGAGGTGAGTAAAGGATGGGACCTGAGACAGAGTCTGGATGGGACTGGACTCCAGAATTTTCCATCAGCTGATTATAGGGTTAGAACTATCATCCCTCAGTCCCTCTAGGACAGGAGAGAGTTCTGATACTGAGTTTAATCACAAATGGCCAATGATTCTATCAACTTGCCTGCCTCCACCCTCAATTAAAACCCGTGAATGCTGTGTTCAGAGAGCCTCAGGGAAGGTGATAACATCAAGGGATTGAGAGGGGGAGAGTCCTGAGAGGGCTTGGAGGCTTGGCAACCCCAACTTCCCATTTACCCGATGCTTCTCCTCCATTAGGCTGTTCCTGAGTTTTAATGTTTTATAATACCTGGGGACAGAAAGAAAATGGCTTTTCTGAGTTCTCTGAAATTTCTAATAAGTTATTGAACATGGGAGGTGGATCATGGAACTGGTGGATCATGGAACCTGGAATTTATAGCCAGTTGGTCACCCATGTAAGTGACAGTAGAAATTGTGATCAACACTTGAAAATGTGGGCCATCCTCAGGGATGGAGCCCTCATCTTGTGATGTCTGGGTCACCTCTGTGGATTTAGTGTCAGAAGTAAATTGAGTCTTGAATGCCCAGTGGGTGTGGGGAACTGGTTGCTACTGGCAGAGATTCCACATGTTTGGTGTCAGGGACAAAACCCAGACTCACTCTTTTCTACCATTTGTGTCTGAGGTGAGGCTCAGGGACAGGGGAAGATATTATGTTGAACAGAGCACTGAGAACCACTTCCCAGTTCTCTGCAGTTTCAGAATTCCTGGAGAAAAAGTTACTTGATTAAATGAATTGTGACTTGTCCTGATCCTAACATTCAAATATTTTGTGTCCTGAGGCAAGTCATTTGCAGTGTCCTCACATGAATGATTGGCCAGGTTACATGAGTTTTTTGAAAGGATTAGCAGTCATGACTTGAGAAGGAAATGGCAACTCACTCCAGTATTCTTGCCTGGAGAATTCCATGAACAGAGGAGCCTTGTAGGCTGCAGTCCATTGGGTCGCAAGGAGTCGGACACACTTGAGTGACTAACAACGTAGTGATTAACAATATTGTGATAGTTTTGGGTGGTCAGCAAAGCAACTCAGCCACATATATAAATGTATTCATTCTCCCCCAAACTCTCCTCCCATCCAGGCTGCCAAACAGCTCTGAGCAGCATTCCATGTGCTCTACTGTTGGTTATCCAATATCACACTTTCTTTTCCAATGGTGAAATGTTTCCACCACACATATGTCCAGAAAATCGTATTATAAACTCACAGGCCATTGTCCACCTCTGATCATTCTCAACATATGGAGAAATTCATAATAAGTATCCTCCATTTTTTTTCTTTTGGAGTTAATCAGTGGCATAATGTCAATAAATCTATAGATATTCAGTTCAGTTCAGTTCAGTTGCTCAGTAGTTTCTGACTCTTTGCAACCCCATGAATCGCAGCACGCCAGGCCTCCCTGTCCATCACCAACTCCCAGAGTTTACCCGAACTCATGTCCATCGAGTCGGTGATGCCATCCAGCCATCTCATCCTCTGTCGTCACCTTCTCCTCCTGCCCCCTATCCTTCCTAACATCAGGGTCTTTTCCCATGAGTCAACTCATCGCATGAAGTGGCCAAAGTATTGGAGTTTCAGCTTCAACATCAGTCCTTCCATGAACACCCAGGACTGATCTCCTTTAGGATGGACTGGATGGATCTCCTTGCAGTCCAAGGGACTCTCAAGAGTCTTCTCCAACACCACAGCTCAAAAGCATCAGTTCTTCGGCACTCAGCTTTCTTCACCGTCCAACTCTCACATCCATACATGACCACTGGAAAAACCATAGCCTTGACTAGACGGACCTTTGTTGGCAAAGTAATGTCTCTGCTTTTTAATATGCTGTCTAGGTTGGTCATAACTTTCCTTCCAAGGAGTAAGCTTCAGTAACAACATGTAATTATTTCCAGTATTATCCTGTCACTGCGACACCTAATGACATTGGTAATACTGCCCTGGACAGCAGGATATCAAAGGGCCTTTTCACATTCACCCCCCTGCACCCCTACCATCTCTATTGCAAACCAACTGGTGGTTTCAGTTGTTCACCTGGTAGACCAAACAGTGATGATCACCTTCCTATTTGACCAAGATCCTCCCATCTCTGCAGCCCTGTGACCTGACTTCTGCCTGCTATCTCCATACATGGGTCCCTGCAAGGCCAAAATAATCAGATACTTATACAAGGCCAGGTCTGGGTCCTTGGAGACATTTGTATTTGGCAGCTGCAAAGCAAAGAATAGCAATGTCAAGATCAGGGAGGACTGTCCCAGACCTTCGGTGATTCTGAACATGACTTGTGGCTAAAAATAAACTAACACCTTTTCCTGAACACTTACTCCGAGCCCATCTCATAGGTCGCAATGTTAAATGCCTCTGGAGAAGGTGAATAATATGGCTGGACATATTTGGAGTGGGGGTTGGAGGTGGAGGGACAACAAGGAACAGCGGGGATTATGGAATCTGGAGAGAACGCTCCCTTCCTGAGAAAAGAGCAGCCGTCCTTAGCTAAGTTCATGGCTATCAGAACGTGGTCCCTTGAGCAGCACCCTCAGTCTTGGAAACTTGGTAGATGCAGACTCAGGTCCCAACCATGTCTTAGCAAATCAAACTTCAGAAACTGGAGGTCTCAGATCTGTGTTTCAACAAATGTCTAATCGATTCTGAAGCTGACTCAGAGTTGAGACCCACTGCTCCCTGCTGGCTCAGACAGTAGAGAATCTGCCTGCAATGCAGACGACCCAAGTTTGATCCCAGCATTGGGAAGATCACCTGGAGAAGGGAATGTGTGTCCACTCCAGTATTCTTGCCAGAGAATCCCATGGACAGAAGAGGGTTCTTGTTAAACAGCAGGACTGTGTTGTCAGATCACTTACTTTTTCCAACAATGTGAGAAGTTCATTTTTTACAAAATCTCCCACTGCTAAATTCCAGAAATAATTTGAAATTGTAAATGGTACTGTGTGGGTTAATAATACTTGGATGCTAGCCAGATTTCCAATCTCTGGTTTGTGTTTTTTCCCTTTTAAGCCTGAAAATAATTCTAACAAAAATAGTATTCACAACACCATTTTAAGAAAGTAAACTATTTATTTCCAAAAAGCCAGGTGCTGTTTATCCATTAGCCTGAAATTGACCCCTCATGGTTTGAATATGAATGATGCTCAATAGACAAAGCCTCAGAAAAATCTAAACATCTTCTGCATGCCCCGGATACATTCCATCCTTTCAGGATGTGGCATTAGATAGCATGGAATTCAAATTTCTCATTTTTTAGAGGGAAAAACCGATTATGAGGAGAAGAGATATGACTTGATATCAGAGTTTTAGGTTCTCTGGTTTATCCAGATATAAAGCCTGTAATTATCCTGTCTTGTGATTTCTCTGAAGATGCCCCCAGGAATGGGGAAGCTTCCTAATCAGAGATCTCAGTTATACAAGACACAGGTAGGGGGGATGTGGAGAGAGGATCAGCCCATCAGGAAGCATCTGTTCCAGGGGACTGGGGGGGGGTGTTGCTCTAACCTGGGCCAAAGTGAGGACAGGACAGGAGGACACTGGTTGAGAAAGACAGACAGATGAGAGAGGAGGGGGGAGATAAGAGGAGTTTGTGCTCTTAGAGGGAGTCTCTGCTGCTCCCTGGTCTCAGGTAGACAGATTGAGGCAGAAAGTGGGGAAGAGCCAGTGGATTCCCTGGACTGAATTCTATTAATCACTTGTACCATCTGCAGGTTATGTGTCCTGAGCAAGTGGCTTCACCTCTCTGAGCCTTGGCTTTCTCCTTGATACAATGGGATAAGGATCCAGATGTTGCTGGATTCATCTGAGGTTAAATGAAATAATTTATGTGAAATATCTCAGAGAGAGCAGACCCTCCCCTCACAGTGGCTGTTTGTGTGTAATTGGCTGCTGATGCCCTTCTCTCCTGGGGTAACTCGGTATTAAGAGCTCCTGCCCTTCTCAAGTGTGCTACGTGGGTTTAACTGCAAGTAAACACACAGGACGAGCGAAGGGACTGTGGGTGTGTCTCCCCTGACATGTGCACTGTGGTTTCCAGCTCACAGTGCAGCAGAGCGCATGTGCACAGACTCTGAGGTCAGATCCCTGGGCCCCAATCCCCTCTCTACAAGCTATGGCCTAAGCAAATTACTATATTTCCTGTTATCTCAGGTACCTCCTCAGTCACATGAGGAAATATCAACAGATTCTTCCCTTTTTTAAAGATTTTTGAGGATTTGATTAGTTTTATGTGTTAGGTGCTTAGGATAATGCCTGCCACAATGAGGAATTTAAGTTTTCCCTGATGTAATTACTCATTCCTGTTATTATTACTACTACAAAGACTTTGACTTCTCCAGAGAAGGAATACATGCCAGGTGCCTGCATTGCCACCAGGGCAGCCACATAATGTGGGAAGCACGGATCTCATATGACACCTGAACACATGAGGTTCTGGGAGATTTAAATCCTCAGGCACAAAGTTAGGAATACACAGAGCTGGTACCCAATCTGAGGTTCTATGGCCCCATCACCAATGAGGGAGAGCAGGAGGAAGAAGGTGGCTATAGGCAGTCTTCCAAGGTTCCCTGAAGTCCACTCAGGCAGGCAGCACTTCTGTTTGCAACAGCAGGTGAGGGACAGCAAGTGGTCATGCGGTGGAGACGTATTCAGTTCCCTGCTTCCCTTTGGCCCCCTCCCCTTACTCATTTTTTAATTCATAAAGAGGGTTATACTCCAGAACAGCCTAACCTTCTCCAGCTAAGTTCCTACCTGGACCAATGCCTGAAAAATAGCAAGTGTCCATCCAGTGGAGAAGCTGTGGCAATGGTTCCAGGAAGGTGTCCTGTGTCACCCCTGAGATCTGAGGTAGGTGAGGGGGGTCAGGGCATTGAGGCCCAGATGTGATGAAAGTAGCACAAGGCTGAAAAGGAGGACCTGGGCTAACACACTACTACTCACCTATATGTCCTTTGACCTGCTCTCATCCCCTCACTGACCATCCATCATGTGCCACGCACTGCTCTAGGTGCTCAGACGCTCTCTGAAAGTCCATATTGGACAAACTCCATCTGTCTGATCACAGTCTGTGCTTACATTAGACCCCCAGGCATAATCAAGCCTGATAACTGCTGTTCTCAGACTAGTTTTCAGACGTGGCCCCTGCAGACAGAAGCCATGGTTAGGAGGGAGATTTCGCAATAAACAGGACTGATCCATCTCCTCCCCTGCCTCACTCCCTTCCTCATCCTCTGATCCCACCCCTCAGCCAGGATATTAAAAGCTCAGTCTGTCCGTCCCCAGCATGCTCAGGAGCCCTTCTGCAAGGCCACCACCAAGATGAGCCGGCTCTGCCTCTCTGCAGCCCTTCTCTTCCTCCTGGTTATCCTGGTGGACAGCACCCCGGTGTATGACCACCATGCCCAGGACCAAGGTAGGTCCAGACTCACCTCTCCTGTACAGACTGGAGGAAAATGATGGAAGTCCATTGAAGGGCTGGGGGCCAGTTGTGACCACACTGCTACCAGTCTTCTCTGGATTTCTCCTGTCACGTTGGGCAGGATGTCTCTTTGTTCGGTTTGGCAGCATTGGTCTTCCTGACTATGGGAGGATATTCTCTAGTTACCAGGGCTGCTCTCTGGTTGTGGTGTGTGGGCTTCTCGTTGGGGTGGCTTCTCTTATTGAAGAGCAGGGACTCTAGGCATTTGAGCTCAGTAGTTGCAGATCACCTGCTTAGTTGCCCCAAGTCATGCGGAATCCTCCCAGCCAGGGATAGAACCCATGTTCCCCACATTAGTATGTGGATTCTTATCTACTGGACCACCATGGAAGTCTTAAGTGGAAACTTTTAACTCCACTGACATCACAATGCTCATGAGGATATGTATTAGAATTTTATATTAAATATATATATTTATATTGTGATATATCTATCTATATTGGGTAAGATATATATATGTATATATATATATATATATATATATATATATATATATATATATATATCCCACCTACTCTACTAGATCAGGGCCCATTTCTGAGACTCTATTCCTGATCCCTGCCTTGTCCCTGTACCTTGCTGTTGTGTAGTAATAAAAAGCTGCATATTTGATCCTTGTTTTGGTTAATAGCCCAAGCCTCCTAAAACTTGGAATTTACCGACTTTGTAGGTTTTAAGATGAGTCACAAGAGGAGACTCAAGGTTCCTTCAGGATGGGGCTGGTCTCCAAGAAACTTCAAACATCCATTTCATGGTTCCAGTTTTCACCGTGTCTCATTCCAACACCTCTGTGGAGAAGGGAGGGACCTGAGAATGAGATCAATCCCCAGTGGCTGATGATCCAACCAATATGCCTGTTTAGTGAACCCCAGGAAGTAATACATAAACACTGGGCTCAGAGAGCTTGTGCATTGGTGAATACAGGAAGCTGATGTGAGGGTGCCGTGCTCACTAGGGCACAGAGGCTGGGCACACCTCCCTCCCTCTTTGCATACTCATCTCTTCCATTTTACTGCCTTGAGTTGCATTTTGTATAGTTAACTGGGAAGTGTAAGCAAGTGTTTTTCCTAAGTTCAGCCACCAATTCTATTGAGCTGTTGATTTTGAAGGTGGGTCATGGACATCCCAATTTTCGTCATTTGACCACAAGCATGAGTGACTCGGGACCTCATGACTGGCAGCTGAATTGAGGACAGTCTTGAGTCCTCAACCTGCAGAATCTGCACTAACTCCACAGATTTCAAATCAGAAGTAAATTGACTTGCTAGACACCCAGTGGGAGTTTGGGGACTCGGTTGCTCTTAAAGGACCACATATTTGTTGTCAGAGTAAAACCAAGACTCACTCTCCCCTGCGGTTTGGAGGCTAGGTGATGCTCCAAAAGGGGGGATTCATGAAAGTAGTACCTTGCACCCAGAAACTGTTCTCAGTTATCTGTACTTTCAGAGTTCCTGGCAGAATCAAGTAGTGTATCAAATGGGTTGTAATGTGGCACTGTCTTGTCCTGACCCAGATACTTACATGTCCTAGGGCAAGTCATCTGCAATTTTCTCATTGGAACAGGGGGATATATGTTACATGGGTTTTTGAGCAGAAACCAGCAATGAATATAAAGAGTTGAATCACATTTCATAGTGAATTTTGTGCATTTTCCACCAAGATGTGTTAATCTGCAAACGATTTCTCTACCTACTTGCTTTGGGCGAGAAAGAATGTTTAGGTGTTAAAAGACGATTCTTCCTCTTTATGAATATAACCAGAAAAACCTGGGAGGAACAGCCGATCCGCTGCAGAGGAAACAAGAAACACACAGAGCTCAGTGTGGTTTGCTCCTGGGACCAAGGCTGACACGACATTAGGAACGTTTCCAGGCCCTTTCCTTTGTCCTCTTTGACTATTATTTTATTATCCATACTTGTCCCCTTCCTTGTCCACTGTTGACTATTGCTTTATTATGCATATTTGTTCCTAATCCTGGTGCCTGGGCCAGGCCTCCTGAAACTCCTGGAATCTACTGTCTTTCATAGGTCTGGAGACAAGCCATAGAAGGGGACCTGAGAAGCGTTCAATAATAGATTTGATTACAAGTGTCATCGACGGTGTGGTTAAAGGTTTGAAGTTTTTCCACCTCTGGGGAGAGGGGAGGGCACTGGGATTGAGAACAATCACCACTGGCCAGTGATTCAACCAATATGCCTGTTTAGTGAAACCTCAATGAAAATCCATATATAAGGGCATTCAGGGAGCTTTTGGGGGTGGTAACACACGACAGTGAGGTGAGGGTCCTGTGTTCTCTAGGACATGGAGGCTCCTCACAAATCCACTTCCACTTTGCCCTGCATGTCTCACTCATTTTTCCTGTGCCTAGATTTATCCTTAATAATAACGTGAGGTCCCTAAGTGAGTGGTCTTCCTGAAATTGATCATCAGGTTTATTGAGTTATTGAACATGGAGTGGGGTAATGGTTCTTCCAAGCTTTAGCTGCTTTGTCAAATCACAACCACTTCACTGTCATCCGAATTGAGGACAGTTTTGAGCCCTCAACATGCAGAAGCTGTACTAACTCCTCGGATTTTGTATTGGAATAAAATTGACTTGCGGACACCCAGTGGGTGTTTGGGAAATTGGATGTTGGAGACACCATGTATTTGATGTCAGGGAAACCCACACTCATTCTCCCTGTGCTTTGGGAGCTCAGGTTAGGTCTGGGGACAGGGGAGTAATGAAAGTGGGACAATGAACCCAGAAATTCTCAGCAGTTATCGAGATTTTCAGAGTTCCTGGCAGGATAAGATAGTATATCAAATGGGTTGTGACCTGACCATATCTTGTCTGACCCTGCCACCCACATGCTGTGTGTCCTGGGGCAAGTCATGTACAGTTTCCTCATCTGAACAGCAGATGCCTGCTACCTGGGTTCTTTGAACATATTACTGGTCATAAATATAAAGAGTTTATTCACATTCACGGCAAATCTTGGTGATTTTCCTGTGGATATGTTCATTTGAAATAATTTCTCTACCTAATTGCTTGGGGGCAGAAAGAATATTTATGTGTCAAATAATGACTATTGCTCTCTTATAAAAATTAATCAGAATGACCTGGGAAAATGAACAGAGTGTCCAGACCATTTCCCTCATCCATGTTTCACTATCATTTCATTATCCATATTTGATCCTTGTCCTGGTTCATGGTCCAAGACTCCTAAAAATTTTGGAACTTTTGTCTTTCCTAGGTACCAAGATTATTCATGGACTGGGATCTGGTATAATAAAAGGATTGTCTGAACAAATCAGTAATGGAATTAAAGGTTTGAACCTTTTTCACCTGTAGGGAGAAGGGAAGGCGCTGAGGTTGAGATCAGTCATCGCTGCCCAATGATTCAATCAATATCCCTGTTGATGGAAACCTCAATAAAAATTTAAAAAATAAAAATGAAACTCCATAAATTGTGCATTCAGAGAGCTCATGGTTGGGAACCAGTGGCGGTGATGTGAGGGTGCTGTGCCCTCTAGGGCATGAACACTCCCCACACCTCCACTCTTTCTTTGCCCTCCATGTCTCTTCCATTTCACTGTTCTGAGTGTTCTCCTGTATATTAATCTGAGGACAGTAGGTATAGGTTTTCCTGAGTTCAGTCACCGGTTCGATTGAGTTATTGTGTATGGAGGTGGGGTCACGGAAACTCCCACTTTTAGTTACTTGATCAGAAGTATGACTGACTTGAACCACATGGCTGGCATCCAATGTCAGGAGACTTTTGATACCTCAACCTGTGGCATTGGCACTAAGTCCACAGATACGGTATCAGAAGTCAGTTGACAGTGGGGTGCCAACTGGGTATCGGGAATTGGATGGGACTGGTGCAGAAACCATGTCTTTGCAGTCAGGAAAACCCCCAGACTCACCCTGCCTTGTGATTTGGGGGCTCACATGGGGCTTGGGGAGGTGAGTAGTGAAAGTAGGACAGCGCACCCGGAAACTCTTATCATTTATCTGTATTTTCAAGCTCCTAGCAGAATCAATAGTGTATCAAATGGGTTGTGATATGACAGTATCTTGTCCTGATCCCACCACACAAACGCTTGTGTCGTGGGGCAAGTCATCTGTAGTTTCCTCATCTGAATAGGGGAAATTTCTTACATGAGTTCTTTGAACTGATGATGAGTCATGAATATACACAGTTTATTCCCATTTCATAACCAGATTTTTCCATTTTCCACCATGGTGTGTTAATCTGAAAAAAAATTCTCTACCTACTGGTTTTGGACAATTAAAACTATTTCTTTACCAAATAATGATTATGTCTCTATTATGAAAACTAATTGAAAGATGTGGAGCCACTTTGGAGAGGAACTACAGGGAAAGTAAGAAACACAGCCCCTGTGTGGGAGGCTGTGGGACTAAGGCTGAGACAATATCACTGAAGTCTCCAGGCTCCTTCCCTTGTCATTTTTGACTGTCATTTTCTTGTCCATAGTTGAGCCTTTCCCTGTTTCACGGACCAGGCCTCCTGAGACTCTTGCAATTTACTCTCTCTCGTAGGTCAGGTGATGATTTCCGGAACGCAGCTCGAGAACCATACAGTAGAGGAGTTCCCGCCACAAATACTCAAACATGGTAAGAAAGGTTTTGTATTTTCTGCACCTCTGGGGAGAGGGAAGGTCACTGAGATTGAGATCAATCACCAATGGCCAGTGATTCAATCAATAAGCCTGTTTCTTGAAACCTCAGTTCAGTGAGTTCAGTTCAGTCGCTAAGTCGAGTCTGACTCTTTGCGACCCCATGGACTGCAGCACGCCAGGCCTCCCTGTGCATCTCCATCTACCAGAGCTGACTTTTTCACTCTCCTCTTTCACTTTCATCAAGAGGCTCTTTAGTTCTTCTTCACTTTGAAACCTCAAACCTGCATAAATATTGGGATTCAGAGAGTTTTGGGTGGTGAAAAGAAATACATGACGTGAGAGTGCTGTGCTCACTCGGGCATGGAGGCTCTGCCAACCTACAGACCCCTCCGTCCTGCACACCTCCTCCATTTCACTCTTTGTGAATTTTCACGTCTATTAATCTGAGCACAGTCAGTAAGGGTTTTCCTTAGTCTGGTCGTCAGTTCCATTGAGTTATTGAACATGGAGATCTGGTCATGGAACTTCCAAATTTTAGCCATTTGGTCACAAGCATAAGTAGCTTTGGACCACGTGGTTGATAGTAAAGTAAGGACAGTTGTGATCCCTCCATGGATGGTAACTGTACTAACTGCATGGATTTCATATCTGATGTTAAGTGACTGGCAGATGCCCAGTGAGTGGTTTGAGGAATTGGTTGATGTTGGTAGAGACACCACATATTTGGTGTCAAGGGAAACCCAAACTCACTCTCTGCTGTGATTTGGGAGCTCAGGTGAGGTTTTCAGACAGGGAAGTAATGAAAGTAGGATGCTGCATCTAGAAACTCTTACAGGTAAAGGGTAGTTTTAGAATTCCTGGTAGAATCAGGTATTGTATCAGATGGGTTATCATGTGATAGTATCTTGTCCTGACTCTACTACCCCTATGCTCTGTGTTCTGGGGCAAGTCATCTGTAATTTCCTCAACTGACTAAGGGAAGATATATAAGCATTCTTTAACAGATTAGCAGTCATGAATATAGATAATCTATTCACATTTCATGACCAATTTTGTCCATTTTCCACCAGTGTGTTTATATGAAGAACATGATCCTTGTTCTCCTTTTGTCAAGAAAAAATATTAATATGTCAAGTAATGATTATTCCTCTATTATTAAACTAAACAGAAAGACATAGGAGCACTGAGCAGAGTAACTGCAGGAACACAACAAACGGTCCCTGTCTCATGGGATTCAGGCTAAGACAGTATGAGCAAAGTCTCCAGGTCCTTTCACTTGTCCTCTTTTGACTGTTATTTTATTACTCATATATTTGATCATTATTTGATCCTTGTCCTGGTTCATTGCCCAGGCCTCCTGAAACTCTTGGAAATTCCTTTCTTTGTTAAGTCACGAGACCACTCAGAGAAAGCAACCTAGGAAATCTTCAGGTCTGGGCTGGTCCTCCAAAAAACTCAAACACCCAATTGGAGGTTGGAAATTTCACCACTTTCTTGCCAGCCCTCTGGGAAGGAGGGAAGACTCTGGGATTGGGATCAATCAGTAATGGCCACTAACTCAGTTATTATGGCTATCAATTGAAAACCTCCATAAAAATCCATAAATATTTGCTTTAAGAGATGTTTTGAGGTTAATGATAACCCATACAGACTATTTTACTATCCTGTCAGGAGACTGAATGTTAGAGGGAGATTAACCATTATGTAGATGTGCCCCATCATCAAGGTGATTTTTTAATAAAAGGAAATCAATTATATCCATTCTATTTGATGATCGTGCACTTGTGGAGAGAATGACAATGGGAGTTATTATATCACTACAGCGCATTGTTCCTGGGGTGGAGAAACAGCTGTGAAAAAATATGGCAATATAGCTTGCCTTGTAGTAGGGAGACAAACCCTATGGTAGGTTATAAGTTTTTAGAAGGTAGAGAGTGGTACATCAAAAGGATGCTGTACTTTTTCTCCACAGTTTCAGAGAAACCTTCTGTGATAAGGAGGCATTGAGCAGAGGCTGCAGAAGTAACATGCCTGGTCTGTTTGAGCAGCAGCTGGGGCCAGGCTGGCTGGAGCTGAGTGGGTGGAGGCAAGGGGAGTGGAAGGGGATGAGGAAGAGATATCATGGTGGCATGTAATGAGGAGCCTTGTGGGCCTTCATAAGAATCAGAGTTTGATTCTCAGAGAAAATGGGAGTCACTGAGGAGGTGGTCTTGGGAGCAATGGGATAGGGCTCAATAGTAACAGGATCTCTGAGGCTGCAGTGCACAGAGTGTCCTCTAGGGGGCAAAGAGCAGAGACAGAGGCCCAGTGCCCAGTGAGCAGGCTGCTGCAGGGGTCCAAATGGAGTGTGATCCTTGTCGTTCCCTGGATGGATCCCAGGTCTCTCTAATAACATGAAAGTCTTGCTCTGTTGAAGTTTCTATGGAGGCTTAATTACCTAGTCATGATGCATTAAATCATTAGCCATGGGAGACTGTTCAACAGACAGCTCCATTATCCTCCCTGAGGTTGAGGGAAGGCAAAGGGATGGTGAATAGAACACCACGGTGGACGGTGGGAATGAAAGTGCCTACCACCCTGTAGACAGTCCTTTCCTGTGCAATAAGAGCCCACTCTGTTTTACGAGGGTCTTTCCAAAATCACTGACTTCACATACCAGAAGACACTTTTAGTGTTCTCATCACATTAGAAATACCAAGATGTTTAGGAACTGAGTGTCAGAAAAAGGATCTGAAAAAAAAAATACACATATATTTCTACTTATAATCACAGTATCAACATATTGATAATTCAACATTCAATTTATTCAGTCCTTCTGATGGATCAGAAGTAAACACACTGGTATGTTTTCTTCATGCCCTTTTCCATTATACCATGATTCCTTCACATTTTTTATTCACAGTGGAACATTTTTACCATATACAAAGGTGCACAGAACAGTATTATAAAACCCAGGTACCCAACCCAGTAGTTATTGACACATAGGGAATGATTTTCACCTGTGAATTCTTTTCATTGCTATAGAGTTGTGTATTTCTTTCTTTGAGCATTTATTTGGTGCTTTTGGTGTTGGTTGCAGGGCACAGGCTCAGTAGCTGTGGCCTGCTGACTTAGATGTCCCTCAGGATGTGGGACTTTAGTTTTCTTACAAAGCAACTGAACCCCAGACTCCCGCATTGGAAGGCGGATTTTTAACCAGTGGTCCACCAGGGAAGTCCCTTAGAAGTTCGTGAGGCTAAGCAGAGGCATTATACCAATTTTTGTTAAAATACTTCATGAGGAGATATAGAAGTGTACATGATTAATATGTCATGTCACCCCTAGCAGCATTCCTAATTCTGTCCCAGAAAGAAGGTTTTCAAATGGCCTTTTCAATCTGACCATCCTCCACAACCCTAGCATTCTCTAGCGCAAAGAAACTGGCGGTTCTCTCTGTTGTCCTTGTATGAGCTGTGATGACCGTCCTCATAACTGAGCCATTGCCCCTCTTTTCCCAGCAGCCTCTATACCTGAATTCTGCCTGGAGCCTGAATTAGAGGGTCCCTGCAAGGACGAGATGACCAGGTACTTCTACAATGCCGAGACCGGGTCCTGCGAGCCATTTGTATATGGCGGCTGCGAAGGGAACAAGAACAACTTCCAGGACTTTTGGGACTGCATAGTGACCTGCAATCCAGTGACAGTGTCCCTGTGGTAAGACAGGGGCTGGGCACAGGGGGAGGGGAAGGGCTGCGGAACAAGGTGGAGCTCAGGGCACCGCTCGCCAGTCACACCTGCACAGTGTCTTCCTCCTTAATGCTTCCCAGGAGAGGCGGCAGTGTCCTGTGAAACCGCACACTGAGCAAGTTCTCCAGGGGTCAGCTTGGCAGAAGGTCAAAACGACATGCCTTTTATGAGGATCTGAGCCTAATCACATGCTCCTGCTTCTTAGATAGGAGTACTGAATTGACCACCCTCCAGAGCAGGTCTGCAGTGTTCCTGAGCGCCCAGCCTTGGCATGGAAAACTCACTTCCTTCTTGTTGGCTATTTGGGTCATGAGGACTATAGTTTCATATTTTTTGGAAACTCTAGGCTCTGGCAAGATGTTGAGCGTCCACATCTGGGGATACAGTGATGGCACTGAACAAGTTCCTTTCTTTTTGCAGAGGACATGTGAAGAGTGGTTCCCAGAAAATGTGATGCCCGAGGAGGACCCTTGCAGGGCTGGGCCGTGGCTGCTTCTGAAACTGTTCAGTCTCTCACAGTCCTTCTCTCCCCTACCCTCCTCAGCAGAACCTGTCTAATTCCTTTCTTCTATTGGTCAACATGGCTAATTCTGTCTCACCCAGCTGGCTCTCAGCACCATGAGAATGTCTTCCTTTTATTCCTAGCACTGAGCTCAGCTCCTGGCATCAAGGAGACGGTTCCTAATTATTTGAGGAAGAAAGGAAGGAATGTAGGAGCACATTCCTCATGACCAGAGTAACTGTAGAGCCTGCATTTTGACACAGGATTTTTGTCTTAACCCATATCCTCACTGCATCCTCCCCTTCATCCCCCTCCCCACCATCACTGCTCTCTTCGTGGGTGTCCAAGGTGGAATTTCTTGCATCCAGTTCTCAGAATTAGTAATGGGAGAAGGGTTTGCAATGAAGAAGCTTCTTGATCCTACAATGATGTTGCAGTTTTCCTTTCCATAGCTTCAAACACTGTGGCTTATATTTCAATAATAATGCATTTTAATAAATAATTCAATAATGCATTTCAATAAATGCATATTCTAAATTAAACTGACTGGAGTGGCGTCTTTTGTGTTGAACTGCAAACCTTAATCAATAGGATCCATGGGAATATCGGTACTTCTCACTGTTCTGCAGACAGTGCGCACCCCCCGGTTCACTGTCCAGAGACTGTGCCCTACTGGGTATAGGAAGCAAACCCATTACAGCATCATTGACCTCTTAATAGCCACCCCAAGCTACACAGAAACCTGGGATACAGACATCTCCTCATGAGCTTTCATTCCTTTCTTCTAATTTCAGTCAAATTTAGGGGAAGTTTGTCCTCCTGGACTCTCAGAAGGAGAATGGGCATGAGGCACAGTTATCCACTTTTCTAAGGAATCCAATCCCTGAAGTCACAGGTGGGGAGGGGACTTCTTACTTTAGTTAAAGAAGGACAATTACCATTTAGTATCCCAGGCTCTGTGTAAGCATTTTGCCTGCATTATTCTATTAATCATGCTTAGAATCCTTCAAGGAAGAGAATGGCAGCATAGAGATGGCACTTATCTCCTTTATTCATTTTCTAAGATGGCAGGTCCCCACTCTCCCAAGGAAAGGGATTTTGATGATGTTACCCTGTTCTGCTTCTAGAAAGATTTAGGACGGAGGCACCTGAAGAACAGAGAGTATCTGTTTTAATTCAGATCAGTGAAGTTTGACTTGGGGACCTCAGCAAGTAGGGTATTTAAATAAACAAGAACACGCAGGGTGCTGATGCTGTTACTCACTTCCTTGAAATCTTTGGCAAATTCTCAACATCTCTGAGCTTTGCTTTCTTTAGTTATAAAATAAGGCCCCAGATCACAGAGTTAGCAAAAGAAAGAACTGGGACTCCAACTGGGTCCTCTGTTCTAAGAACCACTGGTGCAGAGTCCACAGTTGTGATGGGGTATTGTGGCAAGCGATTTCCAAGGTCCCTGAGAGCCACACAGGAAGGCAGCTCTCCTGTTGGTGAAACCAGGTGAGGGGTAGTGGGTGGTCAGCTTGGGAGACGCTGTTTGTCTCTTCCTCCCTTTTGCCGGTTCCCTTTACTTTTTTTCTACCCAGAATATTAGGGTTTGTGCCCCAGATGGAGATGTTCTTCCCCCAGCTCAACATCTGCCTGAGCCATTACCAGGTAATGAGCTGGTGTCTGTCCAGTAGAGATGCTGCCACAATGATTGCTGGGAGCTTCCCTGTGTCATCCCTGTCTTCTGAAGTAGGTGGGGTTAGTGTAAGAGAGGGGGCATTGACACCCATATGTGATGACACCTGCGTGAGTCTGTAAAGGAGGACCTGAGCTAACACACTACAGTTTACTTGCTCGTCCTTTGATCTGCCTCTCATCCACTCACTGACCATCTGATGCCATGCGCTGCTCTAGGTGGTGGCATGCTCCTTGTGTGACCATATTGCACAAAATTGCACCTGTAGAATCACATTCTGTGTTTTCAAGAGACCACAGACAGAGTCAAGTTTGAGAATCGGGGTACTTGTCATTTGGCCCGACCAGAAAGAAATGGGACAGAGGAGCCTGGCGGGGTATAGTCCATGGGAATCTCAGAGTCAGAGCAGACTGAGTGACTCAGCAGACATGACACACAGGCAGAAGCAGGATAATGGAAGCTGGGGAGGTTACACGTTGTATATGCCTGACCCCAAGTCCTCCATTTCCTCACTCCCCTTCTCACCTCTTCTTACCCATCTGCTGGGATATAAACTGATCTCTCAGCATCTGTCTTTCCATAGATGGCCTTCTGCAAGGTCACAAACTTGAGCAGACTCTGCTTCTCTGCACCTCTGTTCGTTCTCCTGGGCAAAATGCTGGGCAGAATCCCTGGAGGGGAAACAAGCAGCCAGGCTCAGAGTAAGTCCCAGCTCACCTCTCCTCTACAGACCGGAAGGAAGGGAGGTGAGTCCCTGGAAGTGGCAGGAAGAGGGGCATGGTGGATACTGCCAGCCCTCTCTGGATTTCTTCTGAAAAGTGAGTAGTTGAAGTCCAGGGACTTTTCTTGACTCTCAAAAAGTGTCATTATGTGTTCTGCTTTTAATAAAAATATCCCACCTCATTTTATAGAATCATGAACTTCCTCTCTGACACTGTCTATTGCTAGACTCTACGCTATCCCTAAACCCCACTTTAGAATAGTAAAAGATCCATATATGATCCTCGCCCTGGTTCATGCCCGAGGCCTCCCAAAACCCTTGGATTTTATTGTCTTTCTCTAAGTAATGAGATTAGTGGAGGATGAGGCCTTAAATAGTGTCTGTGTGCACCTGGATCCAGAACATGCCATCAGATGATTAGAGGGTTAAGTGATCAGTCCCCAATCCCTCTGGGGAGAGAAGTGAGTACTGATACTGAGTACCATTTACAATGGCCAAAGATTCCATCAAATTGCCTCCTTCCAACCCTCAATAAAAACCCACCACGCTAGATTCAGAGAGCTTCAAGGGAGCTGATAACATTAAGGGTTTGTAAGGGAGGTATGTCCTGAGATGGCATGGAGACTCAGCATTTCCTACTTCCTCTTTGCCTTATGCTTCTCTTCCATTTTGCT
The DNA here is from genome assembly GCF_054371585.1 of Giraffa tippelskirchi. Classification (NCBI taxonomy): domain Eukaryota; kingdom Metazoa; phylum Chordata; class Mammalia; order Artiodactyla; family Giraffidae; genus Giraffa; species Giraffa tippelskirchi. Next base: position 115,381,355 of record NC_137287.1, on the reverse strand, counting down.
GCCCCTGAGTTTTATCATTGATAATGATTGGCAATAGTATGTAAAGGGCTTATCTGAATTCAGTGAGTGGTTCTGATATTCAACGTGGGAGGTGAGTCAAGGGATCTCTGAATTTATAGCCAGTTGTTTACAAGTGTACATGACCCCAGGGCTCGAGTCAACTCTTGAATTGTGGGCAGTTCTCAGAGATGGAGCCCTAAACCTGTGAGGTCAAGGTCACCTCTGAGGATTTAGCATGAGAAGTGAATTGATTTCTGGATGCCCAGTGGGTGTGGGGGAACTGGTTCCTGTTGGCAGAGATCTCACATGTTTGGTGTCTGAGACAAACTCAGATTCTCTCTTTTCTACCATTTGTGTCTGGGGCTCAGACACTGGGGACTATATTATGTTGAGAAGAGTACTCAAAACCCCTCACCACGTGGGGTGTGGCAGTCCTAAGATGGCAGAGGAATAGGACTTGGAACCACTTTCTCCCACACGAGCTCATCAAAAGATCATTTTACTGCTGAGCAACTTCCGCAAAAGAACTTTTGAACGCTTGCAGAGAACACCAGGCACTCAGAAAGGCAGCCCATTTTCTTTGAAAGGACGTAGGACAAAATATAAGAGACAAAAAGAGAGACAAAACTGTTAGGGATGAAGACCCATCCCAGGGAAGGAGTCGTGGAGGAGGAGAAGTTTCCAAACACCAGGAAATCCTCTCACCAGAGGAGAGGGTCTGTGGTGGAGTTTTGTAATTTCAGAGGGCAGCATAACTGGAAGGAGAAAAAAAAAACACCACAGAATTTGCGGCTAATGGCAACTCCGAGCAGAGAAGTAGCCCAGATGCTTGTGTCTGCCACCAGTGAGCAGGGACTGAGCAAGGAGGCGCAAGTTGCATGCTTAGGCTAAGGGCCAGGCCTGAATGCCCTGAGGACTATATGAGGGAGCTAATGTGATCTCAGCCAAAACTTTGGTATAGCCAGAGAAAGAGAAAAAAGAGAGAGAGAGAGAACTTTCCTGTGAAAAGCTCTAACCTAAGGCGTGGCTGGGCCCTGCTCACAGAACAAAAGATTGAGCGAATACCTAAGGAGAGCTAACTGGGTATGGACCAGCCCATCCCCCTGCCGGAGGCAGAGAGGCAGGAGGGCAATAGCCAGAGCCAGAAGGCAAGGGGAAATCTCGGCCCCAGAGATGGCATCCTGCACTTAACTGTGAGCAGGCTCCCAGTTACTAACCAAGTCTTCCTGGGATCCTGGACGGTTGACATCTTCCAGGAGGGTCGCAGCCAGAGATCAGCTCCCCAATGGAGACACACGGCACACCTGAGATGGTGCTTTGCAGTGCATCTGGGAAACCAAGAGGCTGGGACCGGGGAGGTGATTAAGATGCGCAACCCACCGGGACAGTGCGCTTACCAAGCACCTGGTTGCCTGAGCTCCTTGGACATGGGAAGGGCACAAAACGCGTGCCCAACTGAATCTGTGCCTTTGTGGAGTACCCAAGAACCTGAACCTGAGCAGCTTAGACCAGGGAAGTGCACAAAACTCAGGGCCCGCTTTGAACAGTTCCCCTGCCTAACAACCTGGAGCCCGAGCAGAGTAAGTAGACTGGGAAGGCACACGAGCCATGAGCTGGGGCAAATCCACTGTGGTCCACACACTGCGAGCACTACCTACACACACCAGTAATATTTGTTTGCAGTGTTCCTCCCTCCCCACAGCACAACTGATCAAGTGAGTCTAAATAAGTGACCACCTTCGCCCTCTTGTGTGAGGGCGGAAATTAGACACTGAAGAGACTTGCAAACAGAGGAAGCCAAAATAAACAAAGAGGGAACCGCTTTGGAAGTGACAGGTGCAACAGATTAAAACCCTGTAGTTAGCATTGACTAAGCATGGGAAGGGGTGTATAAACCTTGAGAAGAAGTATAAGCTAGAACAGGGAACTATCTGAAACTGAACTGACCCCATACTGACCTCTACAGCTCCAGAGAAATTCCTAGATATATTTTTACTCTTATCATTTTTTAATTTTTCAAATTTTTTTATTTTTGAGTTTTTTATTACTCCTTTAATTTTCCTTTTTACAACCTACTACTACCTTGCAAAAAAAGACCCTATTTTTAAAGCAAATTTCATATATATACATTTTATAATTTTTGTGATTGATTTTTTTTGTATTTTTTTGTTTCATTTTGTACTTTAAATATTCCATTTTTGAGAGTCTAACCTTTACTCTAGATTTTTAATCTCTGCTTTTTGATATTATCAGTTTTCTACCTTTAAGAATCTAATCTTCAGTACCCATTTTTATCTAGGGGTGCGATTACTGGCTTGATTGCTATCTCTCCTTTTGACTCTACCTTTTCTCCCCCACATCACCTCTATCTCCTCCCTCCCCCTTCTCTTCTCTACTGAACTCTGTGAATCTCTCTGGGTGTTGTGGGCTGTGATGAACACTTAAAGAAGTGATTGCTGGCTAGATTGGTCTCTCCCCGTTTTATTCCCCGTCTTGTCCTCCTGGTCAACTGTCTCTCCCTGCTCCCTTCTCTCTTCTCCATGTAACTCTGTGAACCTCTCTGGGTGTCCCTCACTGTGGAGAATTTTTTCACCATTAACCTAGATGTTTTATCATCTGTGCTGTATGGATGGAGAGATATTGAGGCTACTGTAAGAATAAGACTAAAAACCCGAGGCAGGAAGCTTAAATCCAAAACTTGAGAACCCCAGAAAACTTCTGACTCCAGGGAACATTAACTGACAAGAGCTCATACAAAAGCCTCCATACCTACACTGAAATCAAGTTCCACCCAAGGGCCAACAAGTTCCAGAGCAATACATACCACGTTAATTCTCCAGCAACGCAGGAACATAGCCCGGTGCATTGAAATACAGGCTGCGCAAAGTTACACCAAACCCATAGACACCTAAAAACCCACCACTGGACACTTCTTTGCACTCCAGAGAGAAGAGATCCAGCTCCACCCACCAGAACACCGACACAAGCCTCCCTATCCAGGAAACCTTAACAAGCCAATAGTCCAACCCCACCCACAGGGAGCAACCTCCACAATAAAGAGGAACCACAAACTTTCAGCCTACAGAAAGGCCACCCAAAACACAGCAATCTAAACAAAATGAAAAGGCCGAGAAATATTCAGCAGGTAAGGGAACATGATAACCAAACCAAACAAAAGGGGAGGAGATAGGGAGTCTACCTGAAAAAGAATTCAGAATAATGATAGGGAAGATGATCCAAAATCTTGAAAACAAAGTGGAGTTACAGATAAATAGACTAGAGACAAGGAATGAGAAGATGCAAGAAATGTTTAACAAGGACCTAGAAGAAATAAAAAAGAGTCAATCAGTAATGAATAATGCAATAACTGAGATAAAAAGTGCTCTGAGGGAACTAACATTAGAATAAATGAGGCAGAAGATAGGACAAGTGAGGTGGAAGATAGAATGGTAGAAATAAATGAAGCAGCAATGAGAAAAGAAAAATGAATTAAAAGAAATGAGGACAACCTCAGAGACCTCTGGGACAATGATAAACACCCCAACATTCCAATCATAGGAGTCCCAGAAGAAGAAGACAAAAAGAAAGAGCATGAGAAAATACTTGAGGATATAATAGTTGAAAACTTCTGTACAGTGGGGAAGGAAAGAGCCATCCAAGTCCAACAAATCAAGAGAGTCCCAAACAGGTTAAACTGAAGCTGAAACACCCCAAGACACATATAAATCAAATTAATGAAGATCAAACACAAAGAACAAATATTAAAAGCAGCAAGGGAAAAAAAACAAATAACACACAAGGGTGTTATCCCATAAGGATAACAGCTGATCTTTCAATAGAAACTCTTCAGGCTAGAAGGGAATGGCAGGACATACTTAAAGTGATGAAAGAGAATAATCTACATCCCAGTATACGATACCAGCAAGGATCTCATTCAGATATGAAGGAGAAATCAAAAGCTTTACAGACAAGCAAAAGCTGTTTCACACAGCTCCAATGATCCTGCTCTCCAGAATCCTACGCTCTAGAATTCTTAAGCAAGAAAAGAAACATTGATGGTGCTTTGAACAGGAGGCCAGATTCTCAAACTTGGCTGCACACACAAGTCCCCTGAGGTCTCTCTGGGTCCCATATTCAAAAATTCTGATTTAATGGGTTTGAGACAAAGCCTGGGCATCAGGACTTTTTTTACATCCCTCAAGAGGTTCTAATATTCTAACCAAGATTGAGAATTTGCTGCCTAAATAGAAGGTCTCAAGTTCATTTCTATAGTGCCTCTTTCCTATTCCATGTTAAGCTTCTCCCAGGAAATCCAGCATGGTCAAGGTCACTCGCATTGGGGATTCACAAAATGGTTTGGTGGAGCTGAGTTGACCCATGTGCTTATAAGTTTGAGGAATGCTGTCCTTATTAGGGAAAGTGTGATTCTCAAAGTGCTGTGTGCTATATCCATAAAAAGATACACTGAGGTCCTGAGTGTCCAAGGCAGATGGTTGAGGGAGGGTATATGTATGTGTGTGTGTGTGCATGTTTGATAAATCACTGTGTTTGATACCCAGAGCCAGACGTGAAAGGAGCTAAAATCACAAGTGATTCAGCAAAAGAGGCCAGTTTCTTTATTTGCTGATTACCCATGGATATTAAAGATTATTTAATATGAATATCTTTTTCCTGGTAGTGAAAAATGACACTAGCTCATTGTCATTCAACTGACACTAAAAAGAATTTTAGAAAAAAAAAATCATTTGAAATTCCACCGCCCAGAGATAACTGCTCTAAATATACTGAGGAATAACCTTCATGTCTTCATTCTGTGGGCTTATATGTATATTTTATAGCCATAGGAACACACCAGGTGTCTTATTTTGCAATTTTGTTTTTTTGTTCAACAAAAGGTAAGTGCCTCTCTCCATGTTGCTGTATATCATCAACTCTATGCTTTTTAGTGACTGCATAATGGTCCACTGATTCCCTGTTGGTGAACACTTACTTTTTTTCCAAATTAGAAATTTTTCCCACTATAAACAAAGCTCCAACCAACTTCTTGATGTCAAGTTATGAGAGGCCATAGGATACAGCACTTGGGACTTGAAATTGGATCTGGGTTTAAACCCCAAGCCTCTCTCAACTTACAGGCTTTATGATTTTGGGAAGATTCCCAAACCTCTCCAAGCTTCGGTTTCTACATTTGTGAAATGGGGACAGTAATACCCTCTCCGTTCAGTTGTTTAACTAATGGCAAGTATAGCAAACACCTAGGAGGGTGCTTGGTGTAGAGTAGGTGCTGGGGAAAAAGTGTTGATCAGTTCATTAACAGGACACATCAGTGACCATTCTGTTCTTTCTTACCCTTGCACACGATCTTCAATAAGAGGCTTCCCAGGACTTGTTTCAAACCACCCCTGCCATGTGCCAGCTTCCCCCCAGTCAGAGTCCCAGGCAAAGCTTCTTTGCTCTGATACTTCTATACCTCTACATCCAGTGTGTGTGAGCCCTTTACCTATGGTGGTTGTCAGGGCAATTACAAGAATTTTGAGACCACAGAGATGTGTTTGATGGTTTTTCAACCCCCTGGTGAACCCTCTGATAGACATAGGAAGAGTAATGGGGGTGATAGGATGCTGGGTGTGAAGGGAGAGGGTGTTGATGAGGATGCTGATGGTGATGCAGATTATGTTAATATGGGAGTTGGTGATGATGAGAATAAGGGGAATGAGATACCTGTCACTGAGTGCTGGGGTGTGATAATGAGGGTGTTGGAGGTGTAGACAGCAAGACGTTGGTGGATGGTGACTCAGATAGTAAAGATGAAAGGAAGACTGGTTATTGTAGCAAGCCCTCTTAAAACACGTGGTGAGGGGTCTTCCCTGGTGGTCCAGTGGCTAAGATTCCACCCTCCCAATGTGGGGGGCCTGGATTTGATCCCAGATCAGGGAACTAGATCCCCCATGCTACAACTAAAATATAGCCCATGGCACACCTAAGACTCAGTGCAACCAGATAAATAAAAATAAGTAAATAAAATACCTAGTGCAGCTGGCAGAGGTGAAGACAGAAATGTAATCTTTATGGGTGATCCTGTTGTTGGCAGAGGTGATGAACATGGTTGTAGCAATGATCATGGTGGAACGTGATAGAAGTGAGGAGGTCCCCAGGCTGGTGGATGTTGAAGGGGTTGGGTAAGGAGTACAGCTCGATGGCTCTGGCTCTAGGATGCCAACAGGCTAGCCAAGAAGGGAGCTGACTGTCATCTCCATCACAGAGACCAAGGACAAGAGCTGCTGCTGCTGACACCTGCATGTTCCCAGGCATTGACTGAAAGCTGACTCAGCTGCCCTTCCTACTCAGAGGCTGTTTTGAACCCATCCTGTATCCGTCCGGGACTGGGTCAATAAAGTGTTCTAAGTTAATGTGGCCTGAAGCCTTCCTACAAGGGCCCTGGGCTTGTCCTCAAAATTGCTTACAGTCACAGGGGTGATCAAACCTGCATCACCCCACCCCCAGCCCTCCAGGCCCTCACTGTCCTGTGTTCCCAGAATGAAGACAGGACAAAGGACACAAGTTCCCCTTTCACCAGGGGGTCCTCAAGGAAGCCAGACTGAATGGAAACTTGGGGACCTTGGATGTCTGTCCCTGGATCCTGGCCTGCTGCTCTTTCTTACCCAGGGCTGCATGATGAGCCAGAATGTTCTTCCTGTCCAGCAGGAACCATGGCCTGGAGGAGTGTGGAGGGGGTAGAAATTCAGGGAAATCTTGGCTTTCTCCTCTCCACCCAGAGGAATACTGGAAAAAAATTTTTACATATTTTAAAAATTGTGGTAAAATATATACAACATGTGGCTTCCCAGGTGTCGCAGTGGTAGAGAATCTACCTGCCACTGAAGGAGACCCAAGAGATGTGGGTTCCATCCCTGAGTCCAGAAGATCCCCTGGAGGAGGAAAAGGCAACCCACTCAAGTATTCTTGCCTGGAGAAATCCCTTGGATAGAGGAACCTGGCAGGCTAAAATCTATGGGGAGGAAAAGAGTCAGACACAACTGAGCACACACAACACATATACTACATGAAATTTACCATTTTAACCATTTCTGAGTTTACCATTTAGTGCAATTGCATAAACACACATTGTTGTGCTACCATCACTCACCTCCAGAACTTTTGCACCTTCTCAAACTGAAACTTTGTACCCATTAAAAATTAACTCCTCTTTCTCCCTACCTGCAATCCCTGGGTGCAACCACTCTAATTTCTGTCTCTATGAGTTTAACTACTTCTGAAACCTCATATACATGGAAGCATACATTACTTGTTCTTTTATCACTGGCTTGTTTCACATAGCATCACGTCCTCAAGTTTCAACCATGTTGCAGCCTATCAAATATATCAAAATTACATTCATGTCATAGCCTATCAAATATATCAAAATTTACGTTCTTTTTATTTATTTATTTATTGGTTTATTTATTTATTTATTGGTTCATTTCATTTAGTTGTTTGTTTTGGCTGCTCTAGGATCTTAGTTCTCTGACCAGGGATTGAACCTGTGCCTCCTGCACTGGGAGCTCAGAGTCTTAGCCACTGGATCACCAGTGGCTAAGAAGTCCCATACTCACCTGGGAAATCCCATACTCACCTGCATTCTTATGTCACACAAGGTGTGTTTACTGCTTGGAAGTAAACTTGAGTAAAAGCATCTTGACCCAGTTGCTTTTGCCCATGGTCTGGAGTAGCTCACTCACGCCACCTCTTGTCCTACACATGCCCACACATCGCTTGTACATTCTAGAAGCTCTGGGAAAACCTTCAGAGGGAACCTGAACAGCCCCATCTCTGTTAGCTGTACAACTGACGCATGCACTGTATTAAAGACCCTGCACTCATACTGGTGGGGTTTTTAGAGAGCCCCTCGCCTTACCCATCCCTACCTCTAGCCCTCAGGCCCCAAGCCACAGTAGCCCACACCCATTCATACAATCACATTTGTTGACTGAGCACTGACAACTTGTCCTGAGTGCAGACGCATTCAGATGTAGGACAGCCCCTGTGCCTCCAAGAAGCTCCTAGTCTAATGGAAGTTAAAGGACAGTAGCAACCAGGGAGATAAGGAATATGAAAGCTGTCCAGGGAGGGGAGGGGCACCTACAGAACCTTGGTGTGTCAAGGAAGACTTCCTGGAAGAAGCAACATGTCACCTGGTTTCGTAAATAGAGTAAACCTGGCAGTTGAGAGGAGCATGGTGATTAGTGGAGCAAGGCATTCTGTTTGATGGGTAATTCACAAAAAGACTAGGATGGGAAAACTAAGGGAGGGAGAGGAGGACCACAAGTAATGTACACACTTGACAAATGTGTCAGAGAAAGAGACTGAAGGTGGGGGTAGGGCAGACACTTGCCAGAGGACTTGTTTCACAGGAATCTGGGGTTACACAGCTAGGACGTGGGCAAGGGCAGGCTTCAATCCAAGGGTTTCAAAGCCTGTGGGTAGCCTGAGGACCACCCAGAACCCAAGATCTCAAGGAGTCGGATAAAAACATAAAAACTGGAAGGCTAGGCTCCACCCAAACTGATCGAATTCACAGGATCTGGAACCCAGGAACCTGCATTATTTCACAAGAGCCCCAAATGGCTGCAATGCAGCGTCTGGTTGGAAAATGGTCACCCAAAGCTCTTCTGTGGCTCCAGCGTCTCTCCAGCACAACCCCTGGTGGTAGGGGACTGGCTCTCAGGGCTCCTAAAAGGAACGAACAGGATGATTCACTTTCATGGCTGTGGAGATGTTGACATAAACACTCCCTGTCAAACCCAGGGAGTTCTGGGAAGCAGTCAGAGGAGGATGCTGGGGGAGGAGGGAAGCAGATGAGAAGGAATTTCTGGCAGGGGTGGGAGAAGGCAGGGGCCTTTGGTTGGTTGGTTGGTTGCTTTTTTGGTGGGGGAGGGGATCGGACAGGAGATCCAGTTCAGGTACCTGCCAAACACTCCCTAGGCCCCAACTCTCCCCAGGCCTTAAGGACAGGAGACAAAGAATCAAGGAATTAGATATTTTTTATTCCACAACCAGTAATCTCCACCTACCACACAATGGTACAAATATTTTAGCAAATCCTGTTACCCAGGCCGGCGCTGTTCAACAGAACTTTCTGTAGTAGGGGGAACATTTGTCCCCGTGATGCCCAGTACAGCAGCCACTAATCACGTGTGGCTACCGAGCACTTGAAATGTGGCTAGTACACCTGAGGAAATGCACTTTCAGTTTAAATTAATTTAAGTTCAAATGCCATGTCTGACTCACGGCTACTGTTCTGAACAGCACAGCTCTAAGTCTCGGGGGTCAGGGGAGGCGAGACGCCTCAGGCTCGTCGGATGAGGTTGGCCAGCCACTTGGTTAGGCCACCCTTCCTCGGCTCTTTGATACGGAAGGTGCGGGTGAATAGGTTGTAGGAAGAGCCATGGCACATGACCACCACCGTGCATGTGAGGCAGATGACGTTGTAGGGTATGCTGAAGTCTGGTGTGGGCAGGCTTACCAGCAGGGATTCCAAATAGAGCCTCACAAAATACCTCGAGCTATGGGAGACTCAGAAGCTGGACGTCAGGAGGGGACAGTGAGGCGGGACCGGCTGCTTCCCCTCATCTCAACCGACCCCACCCTACCCCCTCTCTCTGACCACACAGGGCCAATCTCAGAGGTGAGGGTTTTCAAGGCTTTCTTAGCCTCAAAACCTTTTTAAAACTCAATACAGAAATCAGGAAGATCCCCTGGAGACAGAAATGGCAACCCGCTCAGTATTGTTTCCTGGAAAATTCTACGGACAGAGGAGCCTGGAGGGGTACAGTCCAGGTGTTTGCACTTTAGCAGTGGAGTCAACATGGTTCTCAAAAGTACCCAAACCTGGTTATTGCTTAAGACAGACGCCATCATTCTATTTCACAAAGAAAGAACCTGTGACTCAGAGAGATGAAGTGACTTGCCCAAGATCACACAACAACATAGTGAGTTACTGAAGCAGCAGTTAGAACTGGACATGGAACAACAGACTGGTTCCAAATAGGAAAAGGAGTACGTCAAGGCTGTATATTGTCACCCTGCTTATTTAACTTATATGCAGAGTACATCATGAGAAACGCTGGGCTCGAAGAAACACAAGCTGGAATCAAGATTGCTGGGAGAAATATCAATAACCTCAGATATGCAGATGACACCACCCTTATGGCAGAAAGTGAAGAAGAACTAAAGAGCCTCTTGATGAAAGTGAAAGAGGAGAGTGAAAAAGTTGGCTTAAACTCAACGTTCAGAAAACTAAGATCATGGCATCTGGTCCCATCACTTCATGGGAAATAGATGGGGAAACAGTGGAAATAGTGTCAGACTTTATTTTTGGGGGCTCCAAAATCACTGCTGATGATGATTGCAGCCATGAAATTAAAAGACGCTTACTTCTTGGAAGGAAGGTTATGGCCAACCTAGATAGCATATTTAAAAGCAGAGACATTACTTTGCCAACAAAAGTCTGTCTAGTCAAGGCTATGGTTTTTCCAGTGGTCATGTATGGATGTGAGAGTTGGACGGTGAAGAAAGCTGAGCGCCGCAGAATTGACGCTTTTGAACTGTGGTGTTGGAGAAGACTCTTGAGAGTCCCTTGGACTGCAAGGAGATCCAATCAATCCATCCTAAAGGAGATCAATCCTGGGTGTTCATGGAAGGACTGATGTTGAAGCTGAAACTCCACTACTTTGGCCACATAATGCGAAGAGTTGACTCATTGGAAAAGACCCTAATGCTGGGTAGGATTGGGGGCAGGAGGAGAAGGGGACGACAGAGGATGAGATGGTTGGATGGCATCACTGACTCGATGGACATGGGTTTGGGTAAACTCCGGCAGTTGGTGATGGACAGGGAGGCCTGGCGTGCTGCAATTCATGGGGTCGCAAAGAGTCGGACACGACTGAGCGACTGAACTGAACTGAACTGAAGCTAATCTTTCATTAATACCAAGCCATTTCATGATGCTGCTATAAACTAATAGCTATTAATAAAAATTAACATATGTTTATAGTATTACTATTACTTCAATCAGATCTGACATTCATTAAGTGGTTATTCTGCCAGGACTTGGACAAAGCATTTAACAAATACAACTTTTTTATTCTCATCAGACACTATGAGATTGATAAAGAGAAAAGCAACCTCTGAGTGTCAGGACCTGAGCTGGTACCACAATGGTCCTATGTTCTGCTCAACATAAATATTTTACAAAATTTCAACACCAGATGAGGCCATTCTGCGTTTGTGAAAGATCTAGACTAAAACAGGACTTTCAATTATCATGTTTGAGCACTGACAAAAGGAGCTAAATTACACAAAGCACCGGTATAACCAAGCACCTTCCTATCTTGAATGATTGCTACTTCCTATCTTGAATGATTGCTACTTCTTGACCAAGTACAGTTCTCACCTCTATCTAGTCTCCCCTTATTATAGTTAAAATCAAGATACCCATTTACAGAACTGCCTTCATCCATGTAAGAAAGCTATGATTTTTTCTATCAAAGGAGAATTTATAAGAAATAAAGAAGCGATTCATTCTTAGAATAGTTGAACAGAAAGGTATATAGCCTAAAATGGCGGCTAGTTGCCAGTCCTTTGTTCTTTTCACTTCCTGATTCTCCTTCTTCACAAGAACGTTTTGGCGGGCTAATTTCGCAGGCTTTGTCCTGGCACACTAATTTTGCGGGCTGGGGGGAAAGGGTGGGGAAAATAGTTACTATAAGTCGTCCAATCAAAAATTTAGGCAACATCGAGAAAGATTGTAACTCTGTGACTCTCAGCCTATGAGGAGCCGGAGGAGGGAGCCCGCGTCTTAGGAATAAAAACCGAAGCGACTTCTGACTCTGTATGCTTGCTCCCAGACCTTCCTCTGTAGCGTGCCCTTCTGTAGAAGTAAAGACTACCTTGCCGAGCCATTTTTGATTGTCTGTTCTATTCCCGCGACACAGTTTTGAGAGCATTTCTAACATCCAGAGCAAAGCCAACTTCCTGAAACCCTCCCCCAAATCACCTAACACAGCCCACATCCTGTAAGTTCTTTCTAACGTTGTCTTAATGAGACAGCATATTGTTCCAAGAGGATTCCTGTTCCTTGCTGCTGTGAGTAATAAACCCAATGAGTTCAACTAAGAACGGGCGTTAAACTAGGAATGGGATGTTTCTACTGGTCTCTGGCTAGAAATATTAACAAGTAAGATTGTTATCCTTATTTTATAACTAAAGAAAAGAGAGCTCAGAGATGCTGAGAAATTTGCTCAAGACTACATGGGAGTAATAGCATCAGCACCATCTGTGTTCTTGTTTATTGCGATACTGTGCCTACTGTGGTCTCCATGGCTCACTTTACTCATCTGTCATGAAACAGATACTCTGTTTTCCCAAAGTGCCTCAGTCCTACATCTTCTCTGACACAGAGCAGGAAAACATCATCAATGTGCCTCTACTTGAGCGTGGGAAGGTGCCATGTTAGGAAACAAATGCAGCAGCTAAGTGTCATCGTTATGCCTCCATTTCCTTTCTTGAAGGACTCTTAGGATGGTTAATAGAATAATGCAGGCAAAATGCAGGCTAACATAGAGCCTGGGGCACTAAAGTGTACTTGCTCTTCTTACGGAGAAGGCAATGGCAACCCACTCCAGTACTCTTGCCTGGAAAGTCCCATGGACGGAGGAGCCTGGTGGGCTGCCGTCTATGGGGTCGCACAGAGCCGGACACTACTGAAGTGACTTAGCAGCAGCAGCAGCTCTTCTTAAACTGAACTAAGAAGTCTCCTCCCCACAAGTCACCTCGGGGTATCGGATTCCTTAGGAAAGTGGACAATAGAGCCTAAAGCCCATTCTCCTTCTGAGAGTCCCATAGGACAACTTGCCCCCAAATTTGACTGAACTTAGAAGAAAGGAATAAAAGCTATCATGTAGAGGTGTCTGTCTCCCAGGTTTTGTGTAGCGTGGGGGACCTACTGAGAGGTCGATGATGCTATAATGAATTTGCTTCCTATACCCAGTAGTGCACAGTCTGTGGACTGGGAAACAGGAGGTGCCGACTACTCTGCAGAACAGTGAGAAGGACCACCATTTCCATGGACCCTAGTGGTTAAGGTTTGTAGTTACAAACTCCAGTCAGTTTAATTTTGAATATGCATTTATTGAAATATAAGCCACAGTGGGTGAAGCCACAGAAAAGAAAATGTAGCATGATTGTGGGGTCAAGGAGCTTCTTCATCCCAAACTCTTCTCTCATGACTGATGCTGAAAACTGGAGGCTGAAAATTCCACCTTGGGCACACACAAGGAGAGCAGTGATGGGGGGAGGGGGTTGAAGGTGAGGATGCTGTGAGAATGGGGGTTAAAACAAAAATCCTGTCATAAAACCGCCGGCTCTATAGTTACTCTGGTCATGGGGAATGTGTTTCTGCATCCCTCTCTTCCTTCCTCAGATAATTATGAACTGTCTCCTTAGCCAGGAACCATGCTAAGTACTAGGGATAAAGGGAAGACATGTTCTCATGGTGCTGAGAGCCAACTGGATGAGACAGAATTAAGATTTGTAGACCCACGGAGGAAAGGAAATGGACAGGTCTGGCTGATGAGGGTAGAGGAAAGAACTGCGAGGAGACTGAACAGTTTCAGAAGCAGCCAAAGCTCAGCCATGCAGGGGTCCTCCTCAGGCTTCAGGGTTTCTGGGGACCACTTTCTGCATGTTCTCTGCAAAAAAAAAAAGAACTTGCTGAGTGCCAACATTGTAGGCCCAGACATGAAAGCCTATCATCTTGACAGATCCTATACTTTCAAAAAAATATGGAACTATGGTCCCATGACCCGAATCACAAACAAGATGGAAGTGAGGTTTCCAAGCCTAGGTGGGGTGCTCAGGAGCACTGCAGACCTGCCCTGGAGGGTGGCTGAAGCAGTGTTCCCAACTGAGAAAGAGGAGCATGTGATCAGGCTCAGATGATCACAAAGAGGCCTCTGGGCTTGACCTTCTGCCCTTCCCTCACTGGAGAACCCGCTCAGTGTGTGGTTTCACAGGACACTGTGGCCTCTTCTCCTGGCAGCAGCGAGGAGGAAGACACTGTGCGGGGTGAACGGTGTGTGGTCCCCTGAGCTCCCCCTCTGTCCCCAGCCCTTCCCCTCCTCCTGTGCCCTGTCCCGCTGTCTTACCACAGGGACCCTGCCCCGTGACCACAGGTCTTCACGCATGCCTCTTCTGTTAAGAAGTTATTTTCGTTCCCTCCAAGGCCGCCATATGTAAACTGCTCACAGTGACCGGTCTTGGCATTGTAGAAGTACCTGGGCCCCGAGGCCTCGCCACGACCTGTTAATTTAGGCTCCAGGCAGAAGGCAGGCTTAGAATCTGCTGCAATGAGAGGGGAATCATCAGTTATGAGGATGGTCATCAGAGCTCTGTAAGAGGTCAAAAACCAGAACCACCAATTTGTTCGGAATAGAGAATGTTAGGGTGGTGGGGGATGGTCGAATTGAAAAGACCATTTGAAAACCTCTTTCTGGAACATAATTATGAGCGTTGCTAGGCCTGACGTGATACAGTTGTAGTTGTTCATTCGCTCAGTCGTGCTGGACTCTTTGCGACCTCATGAACTGCAGCCAGGCTTCCCTGTCCTTCACCATCTCCTGGATACAGTAATCACGTACAAATGTATACTTTGTTATGAAGTACTGAGCAAAATTGGGATAATGCCTCTTATTAGCCTTAAAACTTCTGTAAGGCTTCCCTAGTGGTCCAGTGGTTAAGAATCTGCCTTCCAAGAAAGGAATTCTGGGTTCAATCCATTGTCAGAAAACTAAACCCCAAATACTGTAGCCACTAAGTTGGTATGCCATAACTACTGAACCTGGGGTTGGCAACTAATAACAAATTCACCCCAATAAATGCATAAATGCTAAAAAAACAAAAAAAACCCCACAACTCTACAACATAAACAGGTCACAGGTAAGAAATATCCCTTATGTGTCAATAATTACTGAGTCTGGATGCCTGAGTTTTATAATACTATTAATATTCTCTGCACTTATGTGTATGGTTATTAATAAAATTTTAATAAAATCATTAATAAAATTAATCATTAATAAAAATTTTGAAGGAATCGTGCTATAATGGAAAAAGGCATGAAGAAAACATACCACTGTGTTTACTTCGGTTACCTCACAGGGATTCTATAAATCGAATGTTGATACTATTGATATTGTGATTGTAAGAAGAAATGTACATATTTGTTTTTTCATCCTTTTCCTGACACTGTTCCTAAAAATCTTAGTATTTCTGATGTGATGAGAACAATAAAAGTGTCTTTTGGTATGTGAAGTTGATGAGTTTGGAAGACCCTCATGAGCCCAGAAAAGTGAAAAGTGAAAGTGAAGTCACTCAGTTGTTTCCGACTCTTTGCGACTCCATGGACTGTAGCCTACCAGGCTCCTCTGTCCATGGGATTCTCCAGGCAAGAATGCTGGAGTGGGTTTCCATGCCCTTCTCCAGGGCATCTTCCTGACCCAGGGATCGAACCCAGGTCTCCTGCATTGGCAGGTGGGTTCTTTACCACTAGCACCACCTGGGAAGCCATATAATGATTATATGGCACTTTATACTTTCTTACTCAAAACAAGTAGGTAGAGAAATTGTTTCCAGATTAAACTTCTTGGTGGAAAATGCCCAAAATTCACCATGAAATGTGATTCAAATCTTTATATTCATGACTGGTAATCTCTTCAAAAACCCATATAACATGCATCCCCTGTTCAGATGAGAAAATTGCAGATGTCTTGCCCCAGGACATGGCATGTGATTGGCAGGGCCAGGACAAGATACTCTCAAATTACAGCTCCTCTGATACACTACCTGATTCTGCCAGGAAATCTGGAAAAATAGATAACTGAGAACAGTTTCTGGATGCAATGTCTTACTGTCATTGCTCCCCCTTTTTAGAGCATCTCTGAGCCCCTGAATCACAAGGGAGAATGAGTTTTTCCCAGACGGCAAATATGTGCTGTCCCTACAAACAAAAACCAATTTCCCAAACACCCATTGGATGTCCAGAGAGTCCATTTACTTCTGATTTGAAATTCATGGAGTTACTGCAGATTCTGCAGGTTACGGGCTCAAGACTGTCCTCAGTTCAGATGCCAGCCAAGAGGTTCCAAGTCACTCATGCTTGTGACCAAATGGCTAAAATCAGGGAATCCATGTCCCACCTTCAAATTCAACAACTAAATAGAATCTGCAGCTAAACTTAGGAAAACCTTGCTTACTCTTCCCAGATTGATATACAAAATATAATTCAAGGCAGTAAAATGGAGGAGATGTGTAAGATAAGTGGGGGTGGGGGTGTGCCCAGCCACTGTCTCCTAGTGAGCAGAACACCCTTACATTATCTTCCAGTATTCACCAACCCACAAGCTTCCTGACCCCAGCATTTATGTATTTCTTTCTAGATTTCACTAAACAGGCATAGTCGTTGGATCATTAGCCAGTGGTGATTGCTGTCACTCTCAGCGACCTTTCCTCTCCCCAGAGGTGCAGAAACTACAAACCTTTATTCTCTTCTTTGAGCATTTGTGTTAGGAACACCTCTACTGTATGGTTCTCCAGTTGCCTTCCAGAAATCATCATCTGACCTATGAAAGAGTAAATTACAAGAGCTTCCAGGAGGCCTGGTCCATGAAACAGGGAAAGGATCAACATGGATAAGAAAATAACAGTCAAAAAAGGACAAGGGAAAGGGCTTGGAGACTTTTGTAATATTGTACATCTTTGGTCCCACAGCCTACTACACAAGGGCAGTTTCTTGTTCTCCCTGAAGTTGCTTTCCTCCGTGGTTCCACATCTTTTAATTAGTTTTTAATAATAGAGGAATAATCATTACTTGATAAAGAGATATTTTTATTTGTTCAAAACAAGTAGGTAGAGAAATGCTTTTCAGATCAACATATTGTGGTGGAAAATGGACAAATCTGGCCGTCAAAAGTGAATAAACTTTATATTCATGACTTGTCATCTGTTCAAAGAACTCATGTAACAGGTTTCCCCTGTTCAGATGAGGAAACTGCGAATGACCTGCCCCAGGACACAAGCATGTGGGTGGCCTCATCAGACAAGATACTGTCAGGTCACAACCCATTTGATACGCTACTGATTTGCTAAGAACTTCAAAATACAGATAACTGGTAAGAGTTTCTGGGAGAAGTGTCCTCCTTTCACTACTCACCTCTCTCCAAGCCTCATGTGAGCCCTCAAATCACAGGGGAGGGTGAGTCTGGTTTTTTTTTCCTGACATGAAATATGTGGTTTCTCCACAAACACCATCCAATTCTCAACACTCCACGGGTGAACCACAGTCAGCTGACTTTTGATACCGTATCTGTGGAGTTAGTGCTGATGCCACAGGTTGAGGTGTCAACATTGTCCTGACTTCAGATGTCAGCCATATGTTCTCGAGTCACTCATGCTCTTGACCAAGTGACTAAAAGTGGGAGTTTCCATGACCCCACCTCAATGCTCAATGACAACAGAACAGGCGAATGAACTCAGGAGGACTCTTATTGTTCTAAGGTTAATGTGTAGGATAAAACCCAGGAACCATGAAATGGAGGAGATATTTAGGGCAAAGGAGGAGTGGAGGTGGATGGAGCCTCTATGTCCTGGTGAGCAAGCACCCTTACGTCATCACTATTTGTTTCTACCTCATAACCTCTTGGAGCTTATATTGATGGGTTTTTTTTTTTTTTTTGAGGTTTCACTAAATAGACATATTTATTAAATCATCGGCCAGTGGTGACCAATCTCAATCTCAGTGCCCTCCCTTCTCCCCACAAGTAAAGAAAGTTCAAACCTTTACTCATTGTTTGAGCCAATCCTTTTATTTCATCCAATCCCATTCCTTTAAAAATCTCGGCAACTATAAAAGACAAAAATTCCAACATTTTCAGGAGTCTTGGACCATGAACCAGGAAAGGATCAAACATGGATAATAAAATGATAGTCAAAAGTGGACAAGGGAAAAGGCCTGGAGATTTTGCTAATATTGTATCAGCCTTGGTCCCATGAACCAGCCACACAAGGGCTGTGTTTCATGCTTTCCCTGCAGTTACTCTGCTCAGAGGTCCCAGGTCTTTCTGATTAATCTTTATAATAGAGGGATAATCATTATTTGACACATAAATATACTTTCTGGCCCCAAGGAAGTAGGTATAGGAATTTTTTCAAAAGTACATATTGTGGTGGAAAATGAGCAAATTGGCCATGGCATGCGAATAAACTCTTTATATTTATGTCTGGTAATATGTTCAAAGAATCCATGTACCATGTACCTGCTATTCAGATGAGGAAACTGTAAATGACTTGTCCCAGAACACACAGCATGTGGGTGGCAGGGTTGGGACAAGAAATTGCCCTGTCTCAACTCATTTGATATAATACACTATTCGGCCAGGAACTCTGAAAATATCGATAATTTGTGAGAGTTTCTGGGTGCAGTGTGCTATTTTCATTACTCCCCTTCCCAAGACTCTCGCCAGCTCCCAAAGCACAGGGAGAGTGAGTCTGGGTTACCCTGACACCAAATATGTGGTGTCTCCAGTAAGAAATCCAATACCCCAAACACCTACTAAGTGTACAACAAGTCAATTTACTTCTGATATGAACTGAAGGAGTTAGCACAGATTCTGCATGTTGAGGGCTCAAAGCTGTCCTCAGTTCAGATGACAGTGAAGTGGTAGTGATTTGATAAAGTATCTAAAACTCAGAAGTTTCACTACCTCACTCCATGTTCAATAACTCAGTAAATCTGATGACCAAACTCAGGAAGACCGCTCACATAGGGATATCACATTATCATAAAGGATAAATCTAGGCACAGCAAAATGAGTGAGATGTGCAGGGCAAAGTGGAAGTGGAGGTGTGGGGAGTCTCCACACCCCAGGGAGCACAGGGCCCTCATGTCACCGCCGTGTGTTACCACCCGAAAAGCTCCCTGAATGCCCATAGTCATGGATTTGTGTTGAGGTTTCACAAAACAGGTATATTGACTGAATCACTGGCCAGTGGCGACTGTTCTCAATCTCAGTGCCCTCTCCTCTCCCCAGAGGTGCAGAAAGTTCAAACCTGCAGCCACAGCATCGAAGAAAACTGAACCCAAATCTATTACTGAGCGCTTCTCAAGTCGTCTTCTATGGCTTGTCTCCAGACCTATGAAAGACAGTAAATTCCAGGAGTTTCAGGAGGCCTGGCCCATGCACCAGGACAAAGATCAAATATGCGTAATAAAATAATAGCAGTGAACAAGGGATAGGACAAATATGGATAATAAAATAATAGTCAAAAGAGGACAAAGGAAAGGTCCCGGAGACTTTACTAATATTTATCAGCCTTGCTCCTAGGGGCAAACCTACACGGGGCTGTGTTTCTTGTTTTCTCTGCAGTGGCTCTGCTTATCCATCAGGCCTTCTGGTTGTTTTTCATAATAGAGAAATAATCATTATTTGAACCTAAATATCTTTCTTGCCCAAAGCAAGTAGGTAGAGAAATTGTTTTCAGATCAACACATCTTGGTGGAAAATGCACAAAATTCACTATGAAATGTGAGTCAACTCTTTATATTCATAACTGGTAATCTGTTCAAAACCCCATACAACACGTACCCCTCTTCAGATGAGAAAACTGCAGATGACTTACCTACACGGCATGTGGGTAGTAGGGCCAGGAGAAGATACTATCATGTTACAACCCATTTGATAAGCTACCTGATTCTACCATGAAGTCTGAAAATACAGATAGCTGAGAACAGTTTCTGGGTGCAATGTCTTACTTTCATATCTCCTGCTTTCGGAGCATCATCTGAATCCCCAAATCACCGTGAGTCTGGGTTTTTCTCTGACAACAAATATGTGGTATCTTTACCTACGGGAACAAGTTTCCCAAACACCCACGGGTGTCCAGCAAATCAGTTTACTTCTGATTTGAAATCTGTGGAGCTACTGCAGATTCTGCAGGTTGAGGGCTGAAGACCATCCTCAGTTCAGATGCCAGCCATGAGGTTCAGAGCCACTCATGCTTGTGATCAAATAGGTAAAATCGGGGTATCCATGACCTCAAATGCCTTTCAAATTCAACAGTACCATAGAACTGCCTGCTAAATTTTGGAAGATGCCTTGCTAACTATTCCCAAATTAATATACAAAATATAACTCAAGAAAGTGGAATGGAGGAAATGTATATGGCAAAGAGGAAGTGAGGTGCCCAGCCTCTGTGCCCTAGTGAGCAGAGCACCCTCATGTCATCTTTCTGTATTCACCAATCCACAAGCCCTCTGGGACCAGTATTTATGTATTTCTTTCTAGGGTTCACTAAACAGGCGTATTGGTTGGATCATCTGCCATTGGTGATTGATGTCACCCTCGGTTTCCTCCCCTGCGCTCAGAGGTGCTAGAATGAGAGGTGGTGAAAACTGTAACCTCAAAATGTATATTTGAGGTTTCTTGGAGATCAACTGCATCTTGAGGTTACCTTGAGTCACATTTTTTACTCTGCCTATAAAGTCAGTAAATTACGAGAGTTTTAGGAGGCCTGAACCATTAACCAAGAGAAGGATCAAATATGCAGCTTTTTATTACTACACTACAATGAGGTTCAGGGACAAGGCAGCGACCAGGAATAGAGAGTCTTAGAAATGGGGTCCTTGATCTGGTAGACTTTGGTGGGATATATGCATATTTAATATAAAATTTTAATATATATCCTCATGAGAATCATGATGTCAATGGAGATAAAAGTTTGCAAATTAAGACTTCCCCAGTGGTCCGGGAGATAAGAATTGGTCTGCCAATTCAGGGGACGTGAGTTTGATACCTGGTTTGGGAAAATTCCACATGCCTTGGGGCAGCTAAGCAGGTGAACTGCAACTACTGAGCCCAGATGCTTAGAGTCCCTGATCTGCAACAAGAGAAGCCACCACGGTGAGAAGCCCACAAACCACAAAGAGAAAGTAACCCTGTAACTAGAGAATATTCTTGCATAGGGAGGAAGATCAATGCTGCCAAAACCAACCAGATAAACAAAAATCCTGACCAATGTGACAGGAGAAATCCAGAGAGGGTTGGCAGCATCCACCTCACACCTGCCCTCCCCCTTCCGTGGACTTCCGTCATTTCCCCAGAACCTGTACAGGAGAGGTGAGTCCGGACCTACCTTGGTCCTGGGTATGGTGTTCATACACCGGGGTGCTGTCCACCAGGATGACCAGGAGGAAGAGAAGGGCTGCGGAGATGCAGAGCTGGTTCATCTTGGTGGCCTTGCAGGAGGGCTCCTGAGGATGCTGGGGATGGACAGACTGAGCTTTTAATATCCTGGCTGAGGGGTGGGATCAGGAAATGAGGAGGGGAGTGGGGAAAGGGAGGAGCTGGGTCAGTCTTGTTTATTGCAAAATCTCCCTCCAAGGCAAGCCTCCTGCTTCTGACTGTAGGGACCAAATGTCCAGTAACAGCAGTTCTCAGATTTGACTATGCCTATGGTCTCATGTAAACACAGATTGTTATCAGACAGGTCCAGTTTTGTCCAATATGATCCCTCAGGGAGCATCCCAGCACCTACAGTAGTGCGTGACACACGATGTATGGTCAGTGGGTGGATGAGAGCAAATCACAAGACATATGAGTGAAAAGTAGTGTGTGAGCCCAGGTCCTCCTTTTCAGCCTCGGGCACGTGTCATCACATCTGGGCCTCAATACCCTGACCCCCCTCACCTACTTCAGATGACAGGTGTGACACAGGTCACCTTCCACAACCACTGCCCCAGCTTCTCCACTAGATGGACATTTGCCCTTCATCAGGCATTGGTCCAGGCAGGGACTTAGCTGGAGAAGGTGATTTCGCTCTGGCATATAAGCCTGTTTATGCATTGAAAAAGCAATAGGGGGAGGAGGCAGAGGGGAACTGGTGAGCTGAACATGTCTCCACAGCATAACCAATAGCTGCCCCTCACGTAGTTTCACAAACAGAAGAGGTGCCTGCCTAAGTGGACCTCAGGGGACCTTGGATGATCACCTGGAGTCACCTCCTTACTCCTGCTCTCTCCCTCAGTGGTTTTGGGGTCACATAACCTCAATGTGGGGGCCACCTCTGCATTTTCCTAACTTTGTTCCTGAGGATTTAAATCTCCTAGAATCCCGTGTCTTCAGGTATCACATGAAGTCCATGCTGCCCACATCACGTGGTTGCTGTGGAAGCAATGGATGCAACAGGCATGTATTCCTTCTCCTTGAGAAGTCAGTGTCCTTTGCAGTGTAAGTAATAACAGCAATGGGTAATTACTCCGGGTAAAAATTCTTCATTGTGGCAGGCATTGTCCTAAGCACCTGACACATGTAATTCATCTAATCCTCACAACTCTTTAAAGGGGAGAAACTGTTGATATGTCCTCATGTTACCTAGGAAGTACCTGAGATAACAAGAAATAAAGTAATTTCCTTAGCTCATAACTTGTAGAGAGAGGATTGGACCCAAAGATCTGACTTTCAGAGTCTGTGCACGTGACTCTGCTGCACTGCAAGCTGTAGATTACTGTGCGTACGTGAAGGGTGTTGTTGTTTAGTCGCTCAGTCATGTCCAACTCTCTGAGACCCCGTGGACTGCAGCCCATCCTCTACCCCTCTGCAGTGCTGCCTCCTGTCTTAGCCCAGGCCCTGATAGCACCACTGTGGGTCAAGATAGTCCGCCCCCATCTTGACATTGTTCTTCTTTGCTTTGAAGCTGCCAAATACAAAGGACTCAAAGATCCCAGACTTGGTGTTATAGATGCATCTGGTCATTTTAGCCTTGCAGGGATCTGTGAATGGAGACTGCAGGCAGAAGTCAGGCCGCAGAGCTGTAAAGATGGGAGGATCTTGGTCAAATAGAGGATGGTAATCACTGTTTCGGAGAAGGCAATGGCACCCCACTCCAGTACTCTTGCCTGGAAAACCCCATGGATGGAGGAGCCTGGTGGGCTGCAGTCCATGGGGTCACTAGGAGTCGGAGACGACTGAGCGACTTCGCTTTCACTTTTCACTTTCATGCATTGGAGAAGGAAATGGCAACCCACTCCAGTGTTCTTGCCTGGATAATCCCAGGGACGGGGGAGCCTGTTGGGCTGCCGTCTATGGGGTCACGCAGAGTTGGACACGACTGAAGCGACTTAGCAACCTTAGCAATCACTGTTTGGTCTACAAGGTGAACAACTGAAACCACCGGTTTGTTTGCAATAGAGATGGTTGGGATGCAGGGGGTTGAATGTGAAAAGGCCCTTTGATATCCTTCTGTCCAGGGCATTATTACCAATGTTGTTAGGCGTCACAGAGACAGGATAATGCTGCAAATAATTACATATTGTTGCTGAATATCTATAGATTAATTGGCATAATGCCACTGACTAGCTCCGAAAGAACAAAAATGGAGGATGCGTATTAGGAATATTCTCCACATACTGGTAATAATTAGAGCTGGACAATGGTCTGTGGGTTTATAATACTATTTTCTGGATGTGTGTGATAAAAACTTTTTACCATTACAAAATAAAGTGTGAAGTTGGATAACCAACAAGACCTATTGTATAGCACATGCAAAGCCTCTCAGGGTTGTGTGGCATCCTGGATGAGAGGAGAGTTTAGGGGAGAATGGATACATGTATATATACGGCTGAGTCCCTTTGCTGACCACCTGAAACTATCACAATATTGTTAATTGACTATAGTCCAATACAAAATAAAGAGTTAAAAGAAAGAGTGGGAAGGCATTATGCTGCACTAGAGAACTGCATGGAAGAAGAGCCACCAGTGTGTTCACTTTGGTTACATCATGGGTGCTGGAATAATGGAATACTGAGGCAATGTTGACACTGTGACTTATATAAGAAATTTCCTGCTCTCCCTGCACTTGCCTCTGCAGGGCAGAAGCTCATTTGCCACTCAGTGTTCTGATGAATTTCATAACAGAAATAATCATGATTTGACAGATAAGTTTTTTCAGAGGGGTGAAGAAATGTAGGTATACAAGTGTTTTGGAGTAAAACATTCTAGTGTAAAATGGACACCACTGACCACAAATGTGTAAACTCTTTCTACTCATGACTGGTGATCCTTTCAAAAAACTCATGTAACTGGGTCCTCATGTTCAGGTGAGGAAACTGCAGATGACTTGCCCCAGGACACAAAGCATTTGAGTGTTAGGATCAGGATAAGTCACAACCTGTTTAATCAATACCTTATTCTGCCAATTATTCTGCCAATGCAGAGAACTGGGAAGGGGTTCTGAGTGCTCTGCCCCACATAATACAATTGCAGAGCGCTGACCTTCATAGTAGACACAAATGGTAGAGAAGAGTCAGTTTGAGATTTGTCCCTGATTCCAAACATACAGGGTCTCCATCAGCAGTACCCAGTTCTCCCAAACCCACTGGGCATCTAGGAGTCGATTCACTTCTGACACTAAATCCACAGAGGTGACCCAGATCTCACAAGGGAGGGCTTGGTCCCTGAGGACTGCCATACTTTCAAGTGTTGATAACAAGTCCTGCCATCACTGACATTTGTGACCAACTGGCTATAAATTCGGAGGTTCCATGACCTATCTGTCATATTTAATTATTTATTAGAAACCCTCACAGAACTCAGAAAAGCCCTTTACTTACTGACCCAAGTTATTATAAAGCATAAAACTCAGGGAAAGCCAAATGGAGGAGAAGTGTAGGATAAATGGAGAGTTGGAGATGCTGAGCCTCCAGGCCCTCTTTGGTTATCCCCGCTCTCAATCTCTTGATGGGATCATCTCCTCTGAAGCTCTCTGAACCAAATGTTCATGTGCTTTAATTGAGGGTTGGAAGTAGGAAAGTTGATTGAATCTTTGGCCACTGGTGACTAAACTCAGTATCAGTCCCCTCTCCTGTTCCCAGAGGGAATGGGGGTTAATAGTTTAAACCCTCTAATTGCCTGATGGTATGTTCTGGAGTCCAGTCCCATCCAGACACTATCTCAGGTCCCATCCTTCACTCATCTCATGATTTTGAATATATAGAAAATTCCAAGTGTTTCAGGGGTCCTGGGGGCATGAATGGAGACAGGGATCAAATCTGCAACTTCTTATGACACTACAGTAGGTACAAGGCAGTGACCAGGAATAGGATCTCGATTATGAGGTCCCTGATCTGATAGAGTCAGGTAGGAGTTCGTTGTTTGTTTGTTTTTTACACTAAACACATAATTATACCTTTTGAGATCAAGAAATTTCCCTGCATTAAAAATGTCTAATTTACCAGAATAAATCCAGAGAGGCTTTGCCGCAGCCATCTGAAACCCTTCTCCCCTACAACTCTGGCCTCACTACCTGTGGTTTTGGGGTCAGAGGACCTCAGTTTGTGTCCCAGTTCTGCCTTTTCCTAATTATGTCATCTCTGGCCTGAGATTTCCCTCATCTTCACTTGTTATGTGAAATCATGCTGCTGACATCCTGGGGCTGTTTTGAAAGCACTGTTTATGGCCTCCATACACATATATTCTTTTCCCAGCAAAGCCAAAGTCCCTTGAAATAATAATAATAATGGGTAATTATGATAGTTAACACTTAACTCTTTTGACCAAAGAGTCAAATAATGGCAAGGTGGAGTGGAAAAAGAGCTGGACCTGGGTAAGGTCACTCACTGAAGCAAGAAGGCTTTCAGTTACCTCTAAGAAAGAAGGAGACCTGTTTGGAAGAGACACCGTGATTACACTATGACACTCAGGGAACTTCCTGATGGTGAACTTCAATCCTATTTGTTCCTTTATTTACTATAGTTGACAGCACATTTAAAGAGCAGCAGGAGTCGAGGAGACTAAAACTCTATTTGGTTCTAGACAATTTGCCTTGTTCTGTGGTGTTCAAAGCACATTAGTGAGTAATCAACGTGGTTCTCAAAAGTAATCCAGTCTGGGGATTTCTTAATGCAGACACCATCATCCTCTTTTGCAAAAAAAGAATCTGCATTTCCAGGAGATGAAATGACTTGCCCAAGACCGCAGAGCAGCATAGTGAGTTACTTAAGCAAATCTCTTTTCATTAATACCAAGCCATTATCCCATTGTTGTTGCTGTTTAGTCCCTAAGTCCTGTCTGACTCTTTTGTGACCCCATGGACTGTAGCCCTCCAGGCTCCTCTGTGTGTGGCATTTCCCAGGCAAGAATACTGGAGTGGATTGCCATTGCCTTCTCCAGGGGATATCCCTAGTCCAGGGATCTAACCTGCTCTCCTGCATTGGCAGGCAGGCCTTTACCACTGAGCCACCAGGGAAGCCCTCAGAAGAAGTTTGTTGTTCAGTTGCTAAGTCGTGTTCCACTCTTTGGGACCCCATGGACTGCAGCATTCCAGGCTTCCTTGTCCTTCACTGTCTCCAGGAATTTGCTCAAACTCATGTTCATTGAAACAATGATGCCATCCAACCATCTCATCCTCTGTTGCCCCCATCTTCTCCTGCCCTCAATCTTTCCCAGCATCAGGGTCTTTTCCATTGAGTCAGCTCTTCAAATCAGGTGGCCAAAGTATTGGAACTTCAGCTTCAGCTTCAGTCCTTCCAATGTGTATCCAGGGTTGATTCCCTTTATCATTGACTGGTTTGATCTCCTTGCTGTTCAAGGGACTCTGAAGAGTCTTCTCCAGCACCGCAATTCGAACGCATCAATTCTTTGGCACTCAGCCTTCTTTATGGTCCAACTCTCACATCCATACATGACTACAGGAAAAATAGTCATAGGTTTGACTATGTGACCTTTGTTGGCAAAGTGATGTCTCTGGTTTTTAATATGCTATCTAGGTTTGCCATAGCTTTTCTTCCAAGGAGCAAGTGTCTTTTAATTCTATGGCTGCGGTCTCTGTCTGCATTGATTTTGGAGCTCAAGAGAATAAAATCTGTTACTGTTTCCATTTTTTCCTCATTTATTTGCCATGAAGTGATGGGACCAGATGACATTGTCTTAGTTCTCTGAATGTTGAGTTTCAAGCAATATTTTTCACTTTCCTCTTTCACCCTCATCAAGAGGCTCATTGGTTCCTCTTCATTTTCTGCCTTAGAGTGGTATCATCTGCATATCTGAGGTTGTTGATATTTCTCTGGGGAATCTTAATTCCAGCTTGTGATTCATCCAGCCCAGCATTTCGCATGATGTACTCTGCATATAAGTTAAATAAGGAGAGTGACAATATACAGTCTTGACTCACTCATTTCCCAATTTTGCACCAGACTGTTAGTCAATGTATGGTTCTTACTGTAGCTTCTTGCATACAGGTGTCTCAAGAGATATGCGCAGTGTTTTCCACAGTTTCCTGTGATCCATACAGTTGAAGACTTTAGCATTGTCAATGAAGCGGGAAGTAGATAGATGTTTTTCTGGAAATCTCTTGCTTTTTATATGATCCAATGGCGGTTTGCAATTTGATCTCTGGTTCCTCTTCCTTTTCTAAATCCAGCTTGTACATCAGGAAGTTCTCAGTTCACATATTGCTAAAGCCAAGCTTGAACGATTTTGAGTATTACCTTGTTAGCATGTGAAATGAGCACAATGTATGGTCATTTGAACATTTTTGGCATTTCCCTTCTTTGTGGTTGGGATGCAAACTGACCTTTTCCAGTTCTGTGGCCACTGTGGAGTTTTCCAAATTTGCTGACATATTGAGTGCAGCACTTTAACAGCATCTTCTTTTAGGATTTTAAACAGCTTAGCTGGAATTCCATCACCTCCACTAGCTTAGTTCACAGTAATACTTCCTAATACCCACTTGAATTCACACTCCAAAAAAAGGTAGCTTGTTCTTCTTTATCAACCTTATGAGTTAAGTATCATTATTCTTATTCTGGGGCTTCCCAAGTGGCTCAGTGGTAAAGAATCCACCGGCCAATGCAGGAGACACAGAAGACTCTGGTTTGATCCATGTGTCCAAAAGATCCCTGGAGGAGGAAATGGCAACCCACACCAGTATTCTTGCCTGGAAAATCCCATGAACAGAGGAACCTGGCTGGCTACAGTCCATGGGGTGGCAAAGAGTCACATATCTCCTAGCAACTGAGCACGTATACACATTCCTATTTTAGAGACGAAGAAATGAAATTCACCTCAGGAAAAGTTTCTTGTTGGAAGCAAAACTGCTGAAAATCAGAAGGAAGATGCTTACATAAAGTGTTAGTCAGAGGTCCCAGTTCTTTCAGTATTACTAACACAAAAACAGCACTCAAGCAAAGCAACTCAATGCTAATATAGATGATGAATTGAATGCTGGACATGACTTCATGTGTAGTAAATCATGTTGATCAAGAAAAGGAGCCTAAACTGATTCCAGCAGTTTAGGCTACAGAAGGAGTGGCAACAGTCAGGGACCCAGGTTCCAGAAGGTACTGCTGCAACCACAGGGCTGCAGGGATGGGAGGCTCTCAGTCAAATAAGGAAGATGGTCATCACAGTTTGGTCTACAAGGTGCACAGCTGAGACACTAGTTTGTTTCCAGTAAAGATGGCAGGGGTGCATGGGTGTGAATGTGAAAAGGCCATTTGATATTCTCTGTCCAGGGCGTTATTACCAGCGTTGTTAGGTGTCACACTGACAGGGTAGTATTGTAGGTAATTACATATAGTTACCGAATATCTATAGATTAATTGGCATAAATGCCACTGAGTAGCTCCAAAAGAACAAACAGGGAGGATATGCATCAAGAATATTCCCCACATGTTGATAATGATTAGAGCTGGACAATGATCTGTGGGTTTGCAATACTATTTTCTGGAATGTGTGTGGTTCAAACTTTTCACCATTAAAAAAGAAAATGTGGAGGTGAATAACCAACAAGGACCTACTGTATAGAAGTTCCTTGTTGGTTATTCATAGAACTCTGCACAGCGCTATGTGGCAGTCTGGGCGGGAGGGGAGTTTGGGGAAAAATGGATACATGTACATACGGCTGAGTCTCTTTGCTGTCCACCTGAAACTATCACGATATTGTTAATCAACTATACTCCAATACAAAATAAAGAGTTTTTAAACAAAAGTCTGAAAGCATCATGCTGTGTGGAAGAAAAGCCATTTTGATTACATCATGGGCACTGGAATAATGGAATATTGAAAGAATATTGATACTATGACTATATAAGAAATACTAATTTGTTCGTTTTCCCATTCATGGCACAGAGCTCCTAAAACCGTTGCAATTTCCTGAGAGATGACAGCAACAGGGAGTCTTTTATCATGTGAGGGAGGTGACTAGGAAACCCTCAACCTAACCCCAAAATAGGGTTGGTTGCCTGGGTAACCAACACTTGATTAGGGAGTGGGAATTGTCATTTTCACCTTTCCCCTTCCCTGCCCCCACAACTCAGAGAGGGGAGAGGGGTGGGGGGTGAATCCAACACAAATGCCTAAAGATTTAATAATTCATGATTTTTGATGAAGACTTCACAGAAACCTTAACAGGGTGAGTCATTCATGTTCTTCTAAAGAACTGCGATCTACCCAAGGAACAACACAGGTACGCACTCCATCATGGCCCCTTGGACCACTGCAGCAGCCTGCCCAGGGGCCTCTGTCTCTGCTTTTTTTTCTGAGGAGCCACTCTCCACTCTGCAGACTCAGGGATCCTCTTAAAACTTGAGTCCTATCACATGGCTTCCATGACCAATCCCTCACTGACTCCCCAGCTCTCCCAGAGTCAAATTCGGATTCTTAGAAAGTCCTACAAGGTTCCTCACGACCTGCCCCCATGGCCTCTCTGCCTCATCCCCTTCCACTCCCCTCCCCTCACCCACTCAGCTCCAGCCACCCTGGTTCTGGTTGCTGCTCAAACACACCAGGTTCATTTTTGGCAGCCTCTGCTCAAGGCCTTCTTATTACAGAGTGTTTCCCTGACCCTCTACGCCTCCTGAATCCCCATCACTCTCTTACTTCATGGCATTCATCACCATCTGCCATAGGATTTTCCCCTGTCTTCACTGTCAGCCTCTTAGGAGGCATATTATTTTACTTTATTTTGTTTACAGCTGGTTCCCTACACCAAGAAATATGCCTTCTAGGGCAAAAAGCACAAATAGCTGATAAATATTTTTCAAGTAAATGAATCTTCCATTTCATACTCATGCCAGGTGCATAGTCATTAAAAAGACCGGATATAATAAAATTTCTGTTAGTCTATTTGGTAATGAGGCTTGTCTATATAATTTTGAGTCTCTTCTAACATCCTATATCCTGATAGGATAATGAAACAGTAGTCTGACAGGACAGCAGGGTGAAGCACCTTGCATTGATTAATACTGTACCAACCTGGAAAGAAGTCTTTGCACCTTGAGCAAACTCTAGGAAGTACTGCATTTCTTGCTCTTACTGCAGTTGCCTCTGGAGGGATGAAGTTCAGCTGTCTCTCAAAGTTTTGATTAATTTCATAACAGAGAAATGATAATTATTTGACACATAAATTTCTTTCGAATGGGTGGTGAGGAAATGTAGATAGACGAGTGTTCCAGACTAAAACATTTTGGTGGGAAATGGACATCATTGTTCATGAATTTGCAAACGTTTATACTCATGACTGGTAATTCTTTCAAAACACTCACATCACCTGGTCTCGCTGTAATGATAGATGACTTGCCCCACACCACACAGCATGTGAGTGGCAGGATCAGGACAAGACACTATTCCGTCACAATCGACTTAATCAAGTACCTGATTCTGCCAGGAATTCTGATAATGCAGAGAACTGGAAAGGGGTTCTGAGTGCTCTGCCCCACATAACATAGTCCCTGAGCCCCTGACCCTCACACCAGACACAAACGGGAGAGAAGAGTGAGTCTGGGTTTTTTCCCAGACTCAAAATATGCAGGGTCTCTGCCAACAGCAACCAGTTCCACAATACCCACTGAAATTCCAGGAGTCAAGTCACTTCTGACACTAAATCCCTAGAGGTGACCCAGACCCCACAGGGTGAGGGCTCCATTTCTGAGGATGGCTACATTTCAAGTGTTGATCACAAGTCCTGTGGTCATTTATACAAATGACCAATGAGCTATAAACTCAGAGGTTATATGACCCACTTCTCACATTCAATAACTTATTAGAATCACTCACAGAACTCAGGAAAGCCCTTTACTTACTGTCCCCAGTTATTATAAAGCATAAAGAAATGTATATGTTGGGGCAAATGGGGACTTGGAGGTGCCGAACACCCAAGCCCTCTCAGGACTTTTCCCTCTCACAATCTCTTGAAATGGTCACTTCCCCTGAGGCTCTCTGAACCCAGTATTCAGAGTTTTAATTGAGGGTTGGAGGTAGGCAAGTTGATAGAATCATTGGCCATTGGTGACTGTACTCAGTATCAGTAGCCTCTCCTCTCCCCAGAGGGACTGAGAGCTGATAGTTCTAATCCCCTAAGCACCTGATGGCATGTTCTGGAGTCCAGTCCCATCCAGATGCTATCTAGGTTTCTATCCTAGACTCATCTCATGACTTACAGATAGACAGTAATTTTCAAGAGTCTCAGGAGGCCTGGGCATGAACGAGGACAGAAAACAAATGTGCATCTCGTGATCACACTACACTGAGGTGTACACAGAAGGTTGTGTCCAGGAAGGAAGAGTTTCAGTGATGGGGTCTTTCATCTGCTAGAGTTAGTTGGGATACTTTCTTTAAAAGCTGAACACATAGTAATACCTTTTAAGAGTCAAAAATTGTTTGTGGAGTTAAACTGTCCACTTCCCAAAAGACATTCAGAGATGGTTGGCAGCACTCACCCCGCCCATGCAACCGAACCCCTTCCATGGACTCCCGTCATCCCCCAACTCCGGAGAGGAGAAATGAGCCTGGACTTGCCCTGGGCCTGGTTGCTAGTTTCACACCCTGGGGTGCTGGCCACCAGGGTGCCCAGGAGGGTGAGACGGGTTGCCAAATGCAGAGCTGACTTATCTTCATAGCCTTGCAGGGGGGCTCCTGAGGAAATATGGCAGCTAACCGAGCTTCTCATGCTCCAGTTCAGTGACTGGAAGAGAGACAAGGAGGGGAGGAAGGAAGAGAAGGGCCTGGGGTCAGTATTGTACAGTGTGTACTCCCCCCAATATCCACTGTCCTGCTTCAGCCTGCTGGGGATAAATGCCCAGTATCAGCAGATGCTTAAACTTGACTTTGCGTGTGGGTCTCATGGAAACATGTTTTGTAGTTGTACAGGTGGAATTTTGTCCAATATGGTCACTCAAGGAGGATCCTAGCACCTAAAGCAGCGCATGGCATGTGATGGGCAATCAGTGAGTGGGTCAGAGCAAATCACGGGATGAATAAGTGAACAGCAGTGTATGAGCTCAGGTCTTCCTTTTCAGCCTCCTGTGGTGTCATCACGTCTGGGCATCAATTACTAACCCTTCTTTCCCTCCCTCACCCTCACCACCCTCACCTAGCTCAGAAGACCGGTGTGACACAGACACCTTCCCCCAACCATTGCCACAGCTTCTCTACTGGATGGAGACTTGCTCTTTATCTGGCTGTTCCCTGCAGGAACTTAGCTGGGAATGTGATGTCCTGCTGGGGCAGCAACCCTGTTTTCTGTTTCGAACAAGGAGTAAGAGAAGGGGGCAGAGGTGAAGGAGGGAGCTGAACACATCTCCACAGCCTGACCACCTGCCCTCCTTCACCTGTTTCACAAACAGGAGGGCTGTCTGCC
The DNA here is from genome assembly GCF_054371585.1 of Giraffa tippelskirchi. Lineage (NCBI taxonomy): Eukaryota > Metazoa > Chordata > Mammalia > Artiodactyla > Giraffidae > Giraffa > Giraffa tippelskirchi. Next base: position 115,348,616 of record NC_137287.1, on the reverse strand, counting down.
TGAGTGGACTTCAGGGGCCCTTGGAAGATTGCCTGCAACCACCCACTTCCTCCTCCACTCTCCCTCAAGGGTTTTGCGGTCACAAGACCTCATTTTTATGACCAGCTCTGCCTTTTACCATCTTTGTGTCTGCAGATGGAAATCTCCCAGAGACCTCATGTCTTCAGGTGTTAGGTGAGGTCAGCGCGGCCCATATCAGGGGTTGCTATGGAAGCAATGGACACAACAGACATATGTTCCTTCTCCCTGAGAAGTCAGAGTCCTTTGTAGTATTAATAATAATAGTATGAGCAATCACAGCAGATAAAATATAAATTCTTTTATATGCCAGTCATTAACGAAGCACTTGACATATAATTACAGATTTAATTCTCAAAAGCCCTAAATGAGGGGACGAGGAAGTATTGATAATTCCTCATGTTACAGAGGAGGAACCTGAGCTACACAAGATAAAGTAAGTTGGCTACAGTCATCGAGTGGAGAGAGAGGTTTTGAACCCAGGGGTCTGGCTGCAGAGTTTGTGCGCATGCACGCTGCTGCACTGATAGCTGTTATCTTCAGGGGAGGTGTGAGGGGTGACACACCCACAGTCCCTACACTCTCCCCTGTATATTCACTCCCAGGTGAAATCATGTAACACTAGCCTCCCTCCAACTCATCTGCACTCAGACAAGCATTTTCCACTCATGTGCACACACGCGCACACACACACACACACACACACACACTCACACACTCACAAACACCCTGTGCTCCACTCCAAGCTCAAGGAGAAGGGAGCTGGGCTCAGTGCCCAGAAGCCCCAGGAGCAAGTCCAGCCAAACGTCAAGCAGGCTCAGAGCTGGGTGATGAGCTGAGAGGACACGGGGGGCTGCCTTCCTGGCCCAGAGACACACTTTCCCTTGAGAAGGGTAGGAACTCGCAATACTGAGCTGCCCCAGGACAGAAGGGCATCAATAGCCAGTAGCTCACCAAACAAGCCACTGTGAGTGGAGGGTCTGCTCTCTCCTGAGACATTTTACTTGGATGATTTCATTTAACCTCATGTCCATCCTACAATATCTAGGATTCTCATCCAATTGTGTCAAGGAGAAAGCACAGGCTCAGAGGTAAAGCCACTTGCCCAGGACACAAACCTGCAGATGGTACAACAAGGATTCTAGTTCAGGAGGCCCTCTGGTGCTTCTCCTCTTCCTGCCTCAGTCTCTGCATCTGAGACCAAGGAGTAGCAGAGACTCCCCTTAAACTCCTCTTTTCGGCCCTCTCCTCTCTCATCTGTCTGTCTTTCTCTCCCAGTGTCCCCCTTTCATGTTCCCCCCTCACTCTGGTCCAAGTTAGAGACCTCAAGATCCACAAGCCCCCTGATGGGCCAGTTCTCCATCCCCCTCCCCCATCCCTGCTCATGGAAGTGTGGTCTCTAATTAGAAACATTCCTGGCCCCTGTAGGCCTCTTTATAGAAATTACAGGACAGGAACAAAACAGTAGCTAACTTCTGGATGAAGACAAGTGATCTAACCCTCTGGGACCCCAGATCATTTCTCTGTTTCTTTTTTTCTCAATATCTCCTTCTGAAAAATGACAATCTAGGATTCCGTGCAATCTAAGGCTGCATCTTCAAATGGTTGGAATGAACTTGGGGCAGACAGAAGATATTTAGATATTTGAGATGCTGTGCTCTTTGAGAGGTACATTCACATTCAAGTATTAGGTGACCATTTTCTCACTACATGATAAAACAGCACCTCAATTTTTGGACCACATAGTATGTTTCTTAAAGATTATTATCAGGATTAAATCGAAGAGCATAAACCAGAGGTTGCAAAACTGGCTAGAATATATGTATGGTGAGCCCACAGAGTATATTTTACCATTTTAAACATTTATACAATTTCACAATGGGAAATTTCATATAAAAATTTATATGAATGCTGGAAAAAGTTAACAAACTGGAATCACAGTCCTGTAATTTAACAAGGGCCAAAGGTCTAAAACTTGAGTGAGCATCAGAATCCCTTAGCCATTTGGTCAAACACAGATTTAAGATCTTCATCTCCAGAGTTTTGATTCAGGAGCACAGAGTGGGACTTGAGTATCTGCATCAACAAGCTTCCCAGGTGTTGAGGGGGCTGCTCAAGGGACCACACTTTGAAAACCATATAGTAAACTAAAGAGAGTGGTTCTGTTCTCAGGAGGGGAGCATTCTCTCCCGTATCCATAATCACCACCATTCTTTATGGTCCCCATGCTTCCATTTATATTACTCACATGTCCTGGAGGGCATTGAAAATTGTGACCTGTTATGTGGGCTCACAGTAAGTGTTGAAAAAGAGATAGCTTATTCTTTTTCAACAATCTTATCACCCAAGTATTATTACCTTTTTTAGAGATGCAGATACTGAACTACAGCTACGGAAAAGTGACTTGCTGAAAAGACAAACTGCCGAAAATCAGGAGAAAGACACTTGCCTGTTAGTCAACGTCTCTAATACACAAGCATACAAACACCGCCCATGCAAATCTCTTTGATATTAACACGATGATGCATCAAAGATTTTGGACATGACTTCATGAGTGTCACATCATCTTCGCAAGAATAGGAGGTGGTCCCAGCCTCTCTGGCAGCATCCAGGCAGCCACATTCCCAAGGCTCTCAAAGTGCTGGTGGGTGGAGGATGAATGTTGGGATGCAGAGACAAAGAAGATTGCAGCAAGAATCAGCAATTCACATCCCAGGCTCTACTTTCACTGCAGTCACCAGGAGCTTTTCTCCTGCATTGTTTCCATCCTTAGTTCAATATTTACGGACCGTATCCTAAGGGTGTGGAGCTGTGCAAAGTTCTAGGGATAAAGGCAAGACTTGCTCTCATGGTGCTTAGAGCCAACCGGTTGAGGCAGGAGTAAAGCAAGTAGTCCTATGGGAGAGGAAAGAGGCAGATTTCTGCTGAGGAAGGTAGGGTTGAGAAGCAAGAGGGAAAGGCTGAATATTCTCACAAGCAGCCAGAGCTCAGCCCTGACTGGGTGCTCCTTGGACTTCAGCATCTCAGGGGAGCCCATTCCCATGGCCTCTGCAAAAGTAGAGGAACTTGCTGATTGAATCTCTAAAGCCCCAGACCCGGACACTGTGTACCTGGACAGGACCTAAACCTTCCTAGATGTGAGCAACCACAGTGCTCTCAGGATCACAATGACCACCAAGAAGGAAGTAATTGTTAATTATTTAAGGAAGGAGTTTTAATTCCTACCTTCTACTTTTCCCTGCCCCCACACCTCAAAGAAAGGAGAGGGTTTGGAGGACGAGTCCATCACAAATGGCTAAAGAGGCAATGAATCATGATTGTGATGAAGCCTCCACTGAAACCTCAACAGAGCAAATTATTCATGTTTTTCTAGTGAACTGAGATCGACCCAGGGATCAATATGGGTACACACTCCATCGTGGCTCATTGGACCACTGCAGCAGCCTGCCCAAGGACCTCTGTCTCTGCCCTTTGCCCCTTAGAGGCCATTCTTCAGCTGCAGTTGCAGGATCCTGTTTCAAAGTGAATCCTAGCCTATGGCCCCCATGACCAATCCCTCAGTGACTCTGGTTTTCTGAGAGTCAGATCCTGATTCTTAAGGTTCTAAAAGGCTCTCCATGATCTGTCCCCATAGCCTCTCTGTCTGGTCCCCTTCTGCTTCACTCCCCCTCAATCCACTTGGCTCCAGTCACCCTAGTCCTGTCTGCCTCTCAAACACACTAAGCACATTTTTTAACAGGCTCTGCTCAATGTCTCTTTATCACAGAGGGTTTCCCTGACCCTCTACCACCTTCTGAATCCCCATCACTCCCTTTCTTCACGACTCTCATCAAGACTTGGCATAGGATTTTCCCATTTTTATTGTCTGTCTCTCTCCTAGAAGGATATATTATTTATTTTTACTGTATTTTGTTTACAGCTGTTTCCCTACTCAAGAAACTATGCTCTCAGAACCAAAAGGATAAATTTTGATAAATATTTCTAAGTAAATGACTCTCCTATTTAATACTCATGCTAAGTGCCCCATCATTGAAGAGAGTGGATAAAGTAAAATTCCTGTGAGTCTCTATGATGATGAGTCCTGTCTATATAATTATGCATGAAACTGTCATCGATATCATTATAGGAAAATAAAATATAGTCTGATAGGGGAGCAAGAGGAAGAGCATTGAGTCTTGAATAACATTGTACCAATGTGGAAAAAGCACTCTTGACCCCACAGGCAAACTCAAAGAAGTACTGCATCTTGCTCTGCCTGCAGTTAACTTTGGAGGGAGTAGCCCTCATAATCAACAAATGAGTCTGAAATGCACTACTTGAGTGCAACTTCAAAAATGACAGCTATTCTCGGGTCGTTTCCAATGCAAGCCATTCAACATCACAGTAATTCAAGTCTATCCCCCTACCACCGATGCTGAAGAAACTGAAGTTGATCAGTTCTATGAAGACATAGAAGAACTCTGATAACTAACAACAACAACAAAAATGTTCTATTCATCATTGGAGATTGGAATTCAAAAGTAGGAAGTCAAGAGATACTTGGAGTAAGAGACAAGTTTGGCCCTGGAGAACAAAATGAAACAAAGCGACTAGCTGAATTCAGCCAAGAGAATGCCTGGTCATAGCCAATACCCTTTTCCAACAATACGAGAGACGATTTTACACATGGACATCACCAAATAGCCAACACTGAAATCAAATCGGTTTCGTTCTTTGTAGCTGAAGATGGAGAAACTGTGTAGAGGGAGTAAAAACAAGACCTGAAACTGACTATGGCTCAGATCATCAGAATCTTATGACAAAATTCAGGCTTAAGCTAAAGAAAGCGGGAAAACTACTAGGCCAACCAAGTACGACTTAAATCCAATCCACTGTGAATATATAGTGGAGGTAACAAACAGATTCAAGGGATTAGAACTTGTAAATAGTGTGCCTAAAAACTTATGTTCGGAGGTCCTTAATACTGTACAGGAGGCAACAAACACAACTATTCCAAAGAAAAAGAAAAACAAGAAGACAGAGCGGAGTATCTCAATGGTCTCTGGCTGGAAACATTGAAAAGTACAAGTCTTATCGTTATTTATGCTAAAGAAAGCAAAGCTTTGAGATGTTGAGAATTTGCCCAAGATTGGAAAGATATGAAAAGCAGCACCAACATCCTGTGTGTTCTCATTTATTCAAATATTAATGCTACTACTTGCGGAGGTCTCCATGACAAATTTACTAATCTGTGGTGAAACAGATACTATCTGTTTCCAAAGTTGCCTTCATTCTGAATCTTCCCAGAAGCAGGGCAGGGAAGCCTCATCAAAGTCCCTCTGCTTGGGAGAGCAGGACCTGCCATGTTAGGAATGGAATACAGCAGCTAAGTGCCATCTCTACGCTTCCATTTCCTCCCTTGATGGATTCTTAGCATGATTAATGGGAAAATGTCGGCAAAATGCTAACATAGAGCCAGGGATACTAAACAGTAGTTGACCTTTCTTTACCAGAAGTATGAAGCCTCCTCCCCACATGCGACCTCAGGGAATCAGATTTCTTAGATAAGTGGACAACTGAGTCTCATACCCATTCTCCTTCCGAGAGTCAGGAGGACAATCTGCTCCCCAGTTTGACTGACATTAAAAGTAACAAAGAAAAGTTGTCAAGTTGATGTGTGGATCTCTCAGGGTTCTCTGTAGATTGTGATGCTATTAAGGAGTCGATAATGGTATAATGGGTTTGCTTCCTATACCCAGTAGGGCACAGTCTCAGGAAAGGGGAATGGGAGGTGCCCAGTGAGTGTAGAACAGTTAGAAGGACCACTATTTCCATGGACACTATTTGTTAAGGTTTGTAATTATAAACAACAGACTCCACTCCAGTCAGTTTAATTTTGAATATACATTTACTGAAATATAAACCATTGTGTTTGAAGCTACAGAAATGAAAATTGCAACATCATTGTGTGGAAAAGGGGCTTTTTTAAACCAAACTCTTCTCTCATTGCTGATGTTGAGAACTGGATGCTGGAAATTCCACCTTGGCCACACACAGGAGAGCAGTGATGGTGAGCAGGGGGATGATGGTGAGGATGTCGTGAGGATGGGGGTGAAAACAAAAATCCTGTGTTACACCACAGGCTCTGCAGTTACTCTGGTCATGAGGAATGTGCTCCTACATGCCTTCTTTCTTTCCTCAAATAACTATAAACTATCTCATTGGTGTCAGGAACTATGTGAAGTGCTAGGGGTGAAGGGAAGACATACTTTCATGGTGCTGAGAACCAGTTGGATGAGACAGAATTAGACATGTTGATCAATAGAAGAAAGGAAATAGGCAGGCTCTGCTAAGGATGGCTGGGGAGAGAAGGACTGTGAGGAGACTGAAGAGGTTCAGAAGCAGTCACAGCCACATTCACATTCCCCAAGGAATCCTCCTCGGACTTCAGAGTTCCTGAATCCACTCTTTGCATGTCCTCTGCAAAAAGAAAGGAACTTGTTGAGTGCCATCAGTGTAGCCCCAGACCTGGACAACGGTCAACTTAATAGATCCCATATTTTCAAAAAGATATGGAACCACATTCCTGAATCATGAACAAGAAGGAAGTGAACTTTCCAAGCCTAGGTGGGGCACCCAGAAGCACTGCAGACCTGCCCTGGAGGGTGGCTGAATCAGTGTCCCCAACTGAGAAAGGGGAGCATGTGATCAGCCCGAGATAACCACAAAGAGACCTCTAGGGTTGACCTTCTGCCCTTCTCTCCCTGGAGAACTCGCTCAGTGTGTGGGTCACAGGACACAGCAGCCTCTTCTCCTGGCAGCAGCGAGGAGGAAGACACTGTGCGGGGTGAGTGGTGTGTGGTCCCCTGAGCTCCACCTCTGTCCCCAGCCCTTCCCCTCCTCCTGTGCCCTGTCCCGGTGTCTTACCACAGGGACCCTGCCCCTTGAGAGCAGGTCTTCATGCAGTCCTCTAATTTTTCAAAGTTGTTTTCATTCCCTTCGCAGCCACCATACACAAACTGCTCGCACAGTCCGGTCTGGGCGTTGTAGAAATACCTGGTCATCATGGCATTACAGCCACCTGTTACTTTAGGCTCCAGGCAGAAGGCAGGCTTAGAAGCTACTGGAAGGAGAGGGACAATGGCTCAGTTATGAGGATGGTCATCAAGCTTCATACAAGGACAACAACTAGAACCCCCAGTATGTTTGCCATAGAGAATGTTAAGGTTATGGAGGAATGCCAGACTGAAAAGGCCATTTGAAAACCTCCTTTCTGGGACAGAAATATGAATGTTGCTAGGGGTGACATGATATAGTAATCATGTACAAATGTATATCTCCTCATGAAGTCTCCTAAGGAGGTTTGGTATAATGCCTGAATAGCCTTAAAACATCTGTAAGATATCCAAGGTCGTCTGGCTTCCAGTATTGGAGTCATAGCTTCAATCCCTTGTAAGGAAACTAAACTCTCAAATGCTGTAGACACTAAGGTGGCAGGGCATAAATTCTTTATATTCATGGTTGGTAACGTGTTCAAAGAATGCGTGTAACATAATTCCCCTCTTCAGATAAGGAAACTGCAGATAACTTTCCCAGGAACAGAGCATGTGGGTGGTAGGAAGAGTCAGGACAAATTGCTATCATGACACAACCCATCCGATACAATACCTGATTCTACCAGAAATTCGGAAAATACAGTTCACTTGTAAGAGTGTCTGGAGTCAGTGTCCTACGTTCATCACTTCCTTGTACCCAAGGTAACAATAGCCCCCAACCACGGGCCAGAGTAAGCCTGGGTTTCTCCTAACACAAATCTGTGATGTCTCTACCAACATCAACCAATTCCCAAACACCCACTGGGTGTCCCCTATTCAATTGATGTCTGATATGAGATTCAAGCAGTTAGTGCAGACCCCACAGGTTGAGCACACAAGACTGTCCTCAGTTTAGTGCCAGACACGTGGTCCCCACTTACTTTGGCTTGTGACCAAATGGATATTATGGGGAAGTCCATTTCCTCACCTCCATGTTCAGTAACTGATGGTTACTTATGACCAAACTGAGGAAAACACTTACTTGCTGTTCTCAGATGAATAAACATAAAACATTCACAAACAGTGAAATGGAGGAGACGTGTAGGGCGAAGGGGTGTGTGTGTGTGTGGAGATTCCATTCCCTTGTGAGCATAGCACCCTCACAATCGTATTCACCACCTAGAAAATTCTCTGAACCCAAATATCTATGCACTGTTGGGGTTTCAAGAAACAGGCTTATTGATTGAATCATTGGTGTTTGGTCATTGATCTGAATCTCAGTGCCCTTCCCTCTTCCCTGAGGTGCAGAAACTACAAACCTTTATTCTCCTTAATGAGTGTTGAGTATTCAATCTTGAGTGTTTGGTATTCCTCTAGTGTATGGTTATCGAACTGTATTCCAGAAATCATCACCTGACCTATGAAAGAAAGTAAATTTCAAGAGTTTCAGAAGGCCTGCTTCGTGAAACAAGAAAAGGATCAAACATGGATAAGATAATAACAGTCAAAAGACAACAAGGGGAAGGGCCTGGAGACTTTTGTAGTGTTGTCTCAGCCATGGTCCCACATCCTACCACATGAGGGCTCGTTTTCTTCTTTCCCTGTATTTGTCCTCCACTGTGGTTCAAAGTCTTTTGATTACTTTTAATAATACAGGAATAAACATTATTTGATAAAGAAACATTTTTACTTGGCCAAAGCAAGTAGGTAGGCAGAGAAATTTTTTTCAAATAATACATTGGGTGGAAATGGACAAATCTGGTCATGACACGTGAATGAAGACTTTCTATTCATAACTTATCATCTATTCGAAGAACTCATGGAACATGATTCCCCTGTACAGATGAGGACATTGAAGATGACTTGCCCCAGGACACAAGCCTGTGGGTGGCTGGTCAGGACAAAATACTCTCACGTCACAACCCATGTGATACACTATTGATTGGCTAGGAACCCGAAAATACAGAGAAATTTTGAGAGTTTCCAGGTCCAGGGTCTTACTTTCACTACTCACCTCTCCCCAAGCCTCTCCTGAGCCCTCAAATCACACAGGAGGGTGAGTCTGGGTTTTTTCCTGATACCAAATATGTGCTTTTTCCACCAACCATCCAATTCCCAACACCCAGGGGCTGCCCACAGTCCACTGACTTCTGATACCATATCTGTGGAGTCAGGGCCAATGCCACAGGTTGAGGTATCAAGACTGCCCTGACTCCAGATGCCAGCCATGTGGTCTCGCGTTATCATGCTTCGGACCAAGTGACTGAAAGCAGAATTTTCCATGATCCCAACTCCATGCTCAAAAACTCAGTCGAACCAGCGACCAAACTCAGGAAACCTCTTACTCACTGTCCTCACTTTAAACTACAGATAAAATCAGAAATGGTGAAATGAAGGAGACCTTTAGTGCAAAGAGGGAGTGGAGGTGAGTGGAGCCTTCATGCCCTGGTGAGCACAGCACCCTCACCTGAACTTTGGTTCCCACATCATAAGCTCTCTGAACCATTATTTATGGATTTTTACTGAGGTTTCACTCAACAGGCCTAAGTATTGAATTGTAAGCCAGTGGTATTTGATCTCAGTCTCAGTGTCCTTCTCTCTCCCCATAGGTGCAGAAAGTTCAAACCTTTAATTGCTTTATTGATTATTTCAGCCAATCCAGTTAGTATACTGGCTCCCTTTTCGAAAATCTTGGTACCTATGAAAGAAAAGATTTCAAATTTTCAGGTATATTGGACCATGAACCAGGACAAGTTTCAAATATGGAAAATAAAATCATAAGCAAAAGTGGACAAAGGAAAAGGCCTGAAGAATTTGCTAATATTGAACCAGCCTTGGTCCTAAGATCCCAAGGAAGCAGGTAGAGAAAGCTTTTCATGAATATACCCTGGTGGAAAATGACCAAACTTGGCCATGAAATGAGAATAAGCTGTCTAGTTGAATGATTACTTAATTTTGAAAGAACTCACTTAGCCCTGATCTGCTGTTCAGATGAGGACTATAGATGACTTGCCTGAGGACACATGGCATGCGGAAGAAAGGGTCAAACAAGATACACCCTGTCAGAACCCACTTGATATACTCTCCCCTTCTGCCAGGAACTCTGAACATATCGATAAATGCTGAGAGCTTCTGGGTGCAGTGTCCTACCTTCATTACTCTCCTGTCCACAGGACACACCTGAGCTCCCAAATCGCAGGGAGAGAGTGAGTCTGGGTTTCCCAGACACCAAATCTGTGATGTCTCTAGAAACAGCATGCAATTTCTCCAAACACCCACTGGGTGTCCAACAGGGCAGTTTAATTCTGACAGCAAATCCAGGGAATTAGCATAGATTGTAAAAGTGATGGCTCAGAACTGTCCTCAGTTCAGATGCCAGCCGTGTTATCCCCAGTCACTCCTGATTTGACAAAGTGTCTAAAACTGCAAAGTCCCCATTCCCCTACTCCATGTTCAATAACTCAATAAATCAGATGACCATACTCAGGAAGACCACTCACATAGGGATGTCATGTCTTCATGAAGGATAAATTTAGGCAGAGAAAGATGAGTGAGATGTGCAGGGCAAAGTGGAAGTGGAGGTGTGGGGAGCCTCCACGCCCTAGAGAATACGGGACCCTCACGTCACCACCGTGTGTTACCACCCCAAACGCTCTCTGAATGCCCACATTCATGGATTCTTATTGAGGTTGCATTAAATAGGCATTTTCATTGAATCGTTGGCCAGTGGTGCCTGTTCTCAATCTCAGTGCCCTCTCCTCTCCCCAGAGTTGCAGAAAGTTCACACCTGTAGCCACACCGTCGATGATACTTGTAACCACATCTATCACTGAACGCTTCTCAAGTCCCCGTCTATGGCTTGTCTCCACACCTAGGAAAGACAGGAAACGACAACAGTTTCAGGAAGCCTGGGACATGAACCAAGTAAGGATGAAATATGTAGATTAAATAGTAGTCTACTGTGAACAAGGGAGGGAACAAATATGGATAATAAACAACAGTCAAAAGGGGACATGGGAAAGGGCCTGGAAACTTTCCTAATAATGTCTCAGCTTTGGTGTCCGGAGTCATCCTTCACAGGGCTCTTTCTTACATTCCCTCCAGAACATTCATCCCAGGTATTTCTAATTAGTTTTCATGAAAAAGGAATACTCATTATTTGACACCTAAATATTCTTTCCTGCCTAAGCTAAATAGTCAAAGAAAAAACTTTAGATTAACGCGTCTTGGCGAAACATGCCCAAAATTCACCATGAAATCTTTATGCACTCTTGAGGTTTCAAGAAATAGGCTTATTGATTGAATCGTTGGTCATTGATCAGAACATCAGTGCCCTTCCTTCTTCCCCGAGGTGCAGAAACTACAAACCTTTCTTTTCCTCACTGAGTGTTGAGTATTCAATGTTGAGTGTTGGCAATTCCTCTAGTGTATGGTTATCAAATTGTATTCTGGAAATCATCACCTGACCTATGAAAGAGAGTAAATTTCAAGAGTTTCAGGAGGCCTGGTCCATGAAACAGGAAAAGGATCAAACATGGATAAGATAATACCAGTCAAAAGACAAGGGAAAGGGCCTGGAGACTTTCGCTATATTGTATCAGCCTTGCTCCCACAGGTTACCCCACAAGGGCTGTGTTTCTTGCTTTCCCTGCAATTACCCTCCTCCGAGGTTCAACAAATTTTGATTACTGTTAATAATACAGGAATAAACACTATTTGATAAAGAAATATTTTTACTTGGCCAAAGCAAGTAGGCAGAGAATTTTTTTCAGATAAAAACATTGTGGTGACAAATGGACCAATCTGGTCATGACATGTGATTAAAGCCTTTCTATTCATAACTCCTCATCTGTTCTAAGAACTCATGTCCATGTTTCTGCTGTTCAGGTGAGGAAACTGCCGATGACTTGCCGCATTACACAAGCACGTGGGTGGCCTGGTCACGACAAGATACTCTCATGTCACAGTCCGTTTGATGCACTATTGATTTGCTAGGAACGCAACAATACAGAGAACTGGGAAGAGTTTCAAGGTCCAGGGTCTTACTTTCACTACTCATCTCTCCCCAAGCCTCACCTGAGCCCTCAAATCATAGGAGAGGGTGAGTCTGGGGTTTTTCCTGACACTAAATACATGGTTTTTCCACCAACCATTCAATTCCCAACACCCAACGGGCCGCCCACTGTACGCTGACTTCTGAAACCGTATCTGTGGAGTCAGGGCCGATGCCACAAGTTGAGGTATCAAGACTGCCCTGACTTCCAATGCCAGCCATGTGGTCTCGCGTTATCATGCTTCTGACCAAGTGACTGAAACTCGAAATTTCCGTGAGTCCACCTCCATGCTCAAACACGCAATGGAACAAGCGACCAAACTCAGGAAAACTCTAAATCACTGTTTTCAGATTAATGTCAAGGAAAATACTCAGAAACAGTGAAATGGAGGAGATCTTTTGTGTACAAGAGGAGTGGAGCTAGGCGGAGTGTCTACGCCCTCCTGAGCAGAGCACCGTCACCTCAGAACCATTTGTTCCCCCTTCATAAGCTCTCTGAGCCAATATATATAGATTTTTACTGAGGTTTCACTCAATAGGCATAAGTATTGAATTGTAAGCCAGTGGTATTTGATCTCAGTCTCAGTGCCCTTCTCTCTCCCCATAGGTGCAGAAAGTTCAAACCTTTAATTGCTTTATTGATTATTTCAGCCAATCCAGTTAGTATACTGGCTCCCTTTTCGAAAATCTTGGTACCTATGAAAGAAAAGATTTCAAATTTTCAGGTATATTGGACCATGAACCAGGACAAGTTTCAAATATGGAAAATAAAATCATAAGCAAAAGTGGACAAAGGAAAAGGCCTGAAGAATTTGCTAACATTGTACCAGCCTTGGTCCTAAGATCCCAAGGAAGAAAGTAGAGAAAGCTTTTCATGAATATACCCTGGTGGAAAATGACCAAACTTGGCCACGAAATGAGAATAAGCCGTCTAGTTTTATGATTGCTAAATTTTGAAAGAACTCACTTAGCCCTGATCTGCTCTTCAGATGAGGACTATAGATGACTTGCCTGAGGACACATGGCATGCGGAAGAAAGGGTCAAACAAGATACACCCTGTCAGACCCACTTGATATACTCTCCCCTTCTGCCAGGAACTCTGAACATATCGATAAATGCTGAGAGCTTCTGGGTGCAGTGTCCTACCTTCATTACTCTCCTGTCCACAGGACACACCTGAGCTCCCAAATCGCAGGGAGAGAGTGAGTCTGGGTTTCCCAGACACCAAATCTGTGATGTCTCTAGAAACAGCATGCAAGTCCTCCAAACACCCACTGGCTGTCCAACAGGGCAATTTAATTCTGACAGCAAATCCAGGGAATTAGTATAGATTGTGTAAGTGAGGGCTCAGAACTGTCCTCAGTTCAGATGCCAGCCATGTTATCCCCAGTCACTCCTGATTTGACAAAGTGTCTAAAACTGCAAAGTTCCCATTTCCCTACTCCATGTTCAATAACTCAGTAAATCAGATGACCATACTCAGGAAGACCACTCACATAGGGATGTCATGTCTTCATGAAGGATAAATTTAGGCAGAAAAAGATGAGTGAGATGTGCAGGGCAAAGTGGAAGTGGAGGTGTGGGGAGCCTCCACGCCCTAGAGAATACGGGACCCTCACGTCACCACCGTGTGTTACCACCCCAAACGCTCTCTGAATGCCCACATTCATGGATTCTTATTGAGGTTGCATTAAATAGGCATTTTCATTGAATCATTGGCCAGTGGTGCCTGTTCTCAATCTCAGTGCCCTCTCCTCTCCCCAGAGTTGCAGAAAGTTCACACCTGTAGCCACACCGTCGATGATACTTGTAACCACATCTATCACTGAACGCTTCTCAAGTCCCCGTCTATGGCTTGTCTCCACACCTAGGAAAGACAGGAAACGACAACAGTTTCAGGAAGCCTGGGACATGAACCAAGTAAGGATGAAATATGTAGATTAAATAGTAGTCTACTGTGAACAAGGGAGGGAACAAATATGGATAATAAACAACAGTCAAAAGGGGACATGGGAAAGGGCCTGGAAACTTTCCTAATAATGTCTCAGCTTTGGTGTCCAGAGTCATCCTACACAGGGCTCTTTCTTACATTCCCTCCAGAACATTCATCCCAGGTATTGCTAATTAGTTTTCATGAAAAAGGAATACTCATTATTTGACACCTAAATATTCTTTCCTGCCTAAACTAAATAGTCAAAGAAAAAACTTTAGATTAACACGTCTTGGCGAAACATGCCCAAAATTCACCATGAAATCTTTATGCACTCTTGAGGTTTCAAGAAATAGGCTTATTGATTGAATCATTGGTCATTGATCAGAACTTCCGTGCCCTTCCTTCTTCCCCGAGGTGCAGAAACTACAAACCTTTCTTTTCTTCACTGAGTGTTGAGTATTCAATGTTGAGTGTTGGCAATTCCTCTAGTGTATGGTTATCAAATTGTATTCTGGAAATCATCACCTGACCTATGAAAGAGAGTAAATTTCAAGAGTTTCAGGAGGCCTGGTCCATGAAACAGGAAAAGAATCAAACATGGATAAGATAATACCAGTCAAAAGACAAGGGAAAGGGCCTGGAGACTTTCGCTATATTGTATCAGCCTTGCTCCCACAGGTTACCCCACAAGGGCTGTGTTTCTTGCTTTCCCTGCAATTACCCTCCTCCGAGGTTCAACAAATTTTGATTACTGTTAATAATACAGGAATAAACACTATTTGATAAAGAAATATTTTTACTTGGCCAAAGCAAGTAGGCAGAGAATTTTTTTCAGATAAAAACATTGTGGTGACAAATGGACCAATCTGGTCATGACATGTGATTAAAGTCTTTCTATTCATAACTCCTCATCTGTTCTAAGAACTCATGTCCATGTTTCTGCTGTTCAGGTGAGGAAACTGCCGATGACTTGCCGCATTACACAAGCACGTGGGTGGCCTGGTCAGGACAACATACTCTCATGTCACAGTCCATTTGATACACTATTGATTTGCTAGGAACGCAACAATACAGAGAACTGGGAAGAGTTTCAAGGTCCAGGGTCTTACTTTCACTATTCACCTCTCCCCAAGCCTCACCTGAGCCCTCAAATCGCAGGGGAGGGTGAGTTTCGGTTTTTTCATGACACTAAATACGTGGTTTTCCAATTCCCAACACCCAACGGGCCGCCCACTGTACGCTGACTTCTGACACCGTATCTGTGGAGTCAGGGCCGATGCCACAAGTTGAGGTAACAAGACTGCTCTGACTTCCAATGCCAGCCATGTGGTCTCATATTATCATGCTTCTGACCAAGTGACTGAAACTCGAAATTTCCATGAGTCAGCCTCCATGCTCAAACACGCAATGGAACAATCGAGCAAACTCAGGAAAAATCTTAATTACTGTTTTCAGATTAATGTCTAGGAAAAAAACTCAGAAACAGTGAAATGGAAGAGATCTTTAGGGCAAAGATCTTTTGAAGGAAAAGCTGGAGTCAAGATTGCTGGGAGAAATATCAATAACCTCAGATATGCAGATGACACCACCCTTATGGCAGTGGAGGCGTGGAGTTAGGCGGAGTGTCCACGCCTCCTGAGCAGAGCACCGTCACCTCAGAACCATTTGTTCCCCCTTCATAAGCTCTCTGAGCCAATATATATAGATTTTTACTGAGGTTTCACTCAATAGACATAAGTATTGAATTGTCAGCCAGTGGTATTGATCTCAGTCTCAGTGCCCATCTCTCTCCACATAGGTACAGAAAGTTCAAACCTTTAATTGCTTTATTGATTATTTCAGCCAATCCAGTTAGTATACTGGCTCCCTTTTCGAAAATCTTGGTACCTATGAAAGAAAAGATTTCAAATTTTCAGGTATATTAGACCATGAACCAGGACAAGTTTCAAATATGGAAAATAAAATCATAAGCAAAAGTGGACAAAGGAAAAGGCCTGAAGAATTTGCTAACATTGTACCAGCCTTGGTCCTAAGATCCCAAGGAAGCAGGTAGAGAAAGCTTTTCATGAATATACCCTGGTGGAAAATGACCAAACTTGGCCACGAAATGAGAATAAGCCGTCTAGTTTTATGATTGCTAAATTTTGAAAGAACTCACTTAGTCCTGATCTGCTGTTCAGATGAGGACTATAGATGACTTGCCTGAGGACACATGGCATGCGGAAGAAAGGGTCAAACAAGATACACCCTGTCAGAACCCACTTGATATACTCTCCCCTTCTGCCAGGAACTCTGAACATATCGATAAATGCTGAGAGCTTCTGGGTGCAGTGTCCTACCTTCATTACTCTCCTGTCCACAGGACACACCTGAGCTCCCAAATCGCAGGGAGAGAGTGAGTCTGGGTTTCCCAGACACCAAATCTGTGATGTCTCTAGAAACAGCATGCAAGTCCTCCAAACACCCACTGGCTGTCCAACAGGGCAATTTAATTCTGACAGCAAATCCAGGGAATTAGTATAGATTGTGTAAGTGAGGGCTCAGAACTGTCCTCAGTTCAGATGCCAGCCATGTTATCCCCAGTCACTCCTGATTTGACAAAGTGTCTAAAACTGCAAAGTTCCCATTTCCCTACTCCATGTTCAATAACTCAGTAAATCAGATGACCATACTCAGGAAGACCACTCACATAGGGATGTCATGTCTTCATGAAGGATAAATTTAGGCAGAAAAAGATGAGTGAGATGTGCAGGGCAAAGTGGAAGTGGAGGTGTGGGGAGCCTCCACGCCCTAGAGAATACGGGACCCTCACGTCACCACCGTGTGTTACCACCCCAAACGCTCTCTGAATGCCCACATTCATGGATTCTTATTGAGGTTGCATTAAATAGGCATTTTCATTGAATCATTGGCCAGTGGTGCCTGTTCTCAATCTCAGTGCCCTCTCCTCTCCCCAGAGTTGCAGAAAGTTCACACCTGTAGCCACACCGTCGATGATACTTGTAACCACATCTATCACTGAACGCTTCTCAAGTCCCCGTCTATGGCTTGTCTCCACACCTAGGAAAGACAGGAAACGACAACAGTTTCAGGAAGCCTGGGACATGAACCAAGTAAGGATGAAATATGTAGATTAAATAGTAGTCTACTGTGAACAAGGGAGGGAACAAATATGGATAATAAACAACAGTCAAAAGGGGACATGGGAAAGGGCCTGGAAACTTTCCTAATAATGTCTCAGCTTTGGTGTCCAGAGTCATCCTACACAGGGCTCTTTCTTACATTCCCTCCAGAACATTCATCCCAGGTATTGCTAATTAGTTTTCATGAAAAAGGAATACTCATTATTTGACACCTAAATATTCTTTCCTGCCTAAACTAAATAGTCAAAGAAAAAACTTTAGATTAACACGTCTTGGCGAAACATGCCCAAAATTCACCATGAAATCTTTATGCACTCTTGAGGTTTCAAGAAATAGGCTTATTGATTGAATCATTGGTCATTGATCAGAACTTCCGTGCCCTTCCTTCTTCCCCGAGGTGCAGAAACTACAAACCTTTCTTTTCTTCACTGAGTGTTGAGTATTCAATGTTGAGTGTTGGCAATTCCTCTAGTGTATGGTTATCAAATTGTATTCTGGAAATCATCACCTGACCTATGAAAGAGAGTAAATTTCAAGAGTTTCAGGAGGCCTGGTCCATGAAACAGGAAAAGAATCAAACATGGATAAGATAATACCAGTCAAAAGACAAGGGAAAGGGCCTGGAGACTTTCGCTATATTGTATCAGCCTTGCTCCCACAGGTTACCCCACAAGGGCTGTGTTTCTTGCTTTCCCTGCAATTACCCTCCTCCGAGGTTCAACAAATTTTGATTACTGTTAATAATACAGGAATAAACACTATTTGATAAAGAAATATTTTTACTTGGCCAAAGCAAGTAGGCAGAGAATTTTTTTCAGATAAAAACATTGTGGTGACAAATGGACCAATCTGGTCATGACATGTGATTAAAGTCTTTCTATTCATAACTCCTCATCTGTTCTAAGAACTCATGTCCATGTTTCTGCTGTTCAGGTGAGGAAACTGCCGATGACTTGCCGCATTACACAAGCACGTGGGTGGCCTGGTCAGGACAACATACTCTCATGTCACAGTCCATTTGATACACTATTGATTTGCTAGGAACGCAACAATACAGAGAACTGGGAAGAGTTTCAAGGTCCAGGGTCTTACTTTCACTATTCACCTCTCCCCAAGCCTCACCTGAGCCCTCAAATCGCAGGGGAGGGTGAGTTTCGGTTTTTTCATGACACTAAATACGTGGTTTTCCAATTCCCAACACCCAACGGGCCGCCCACTGTACGCTGACTTCTGACACCGTATCTGTGGAGTCAGGGCCGATGCCACAAGTTGAGGTAACAAGACTGCTCTGACTTCCAATGCCAGCCATGTGGTCTCATATTATCATGCTTCTGACCAAGTGACTGAAACTCGAAATTTCCATGAGTCAGCCTCCATGCTCAAACACGCAATGGAACAATCGAGCAAACTCAGGAAAAATCTTAATTACTGTTTTCAGATTAATGTCTAGGAAAAAAACTCAGAAACAGTGAAATGGAAGAGATCTTTAGGGCAAAGATCTTTTGAAGGAAAAGCTGGAGTCAAGATTGCTGGGAGAAATATCAATAACCTCAGATATGCAGATGACACCACCCTTATGGCAGTGGAGGCGTGGAGTTAGGCGGAGTGTCCACGCCTCCTGAGCAGAGCACCGTCACCTCAGAACCATTTGTTCCCCCTTCATAAGCTCTCTGAGCCAATATATATAGATTTTTACTGAGGTTTCACTCAATAGACATAAGTATTGAATTGTCAGCCAGTGGTATTGATCTCAGTCTCAGTGCCCATCTCTCTCCACATAGGTACAGAAAGTTCAAACCTTTAATTGCTTTATTGATTATTTCAGCCAATCCAGTTAGTATACTGGCTCCCTTTTCGAAAATCTTGGTACCTATGAAAGAAAAGATTTCAAATTTTCAGGTATATTAGACCATGAACCAGGACAAGTTTCAAATATGGAAAATAAAATCATAAGCAAAAGTGGACAAAGGAAAAGGCCTGAAGAATTTGCTAACATTGTACCAGCCTTGGTCCTAAGATCCCAAGGAAGCAGGTAGAGAAAGCTTTTCATGAATATACCCTGGTGGAAAATGACCAAACTTGGCCACGAAATGAGAATAAGCCGTCTAGTTTTATGATTGCTAAATTTTGAAAGAACTCACTTAGTCCTGATCTGCTGTTCAGATGAGGACTATAGATGACTTGCCTGAGGACACATGGCATGCGGAAGAAAGGGTCAAACAAGATACACCCTGTCAGAACCCACTTGATATACTCTCCCCTTCTGCCAGGAACTCTGAACATATCGATAAATGCTGAGAGCTTCTGGGTGCAGTGTCCTACCTTCATTACTCTCCTGTCCACAGGACACACCTGAGCTCCCAAATCGCAGGGAGAGAGTGAGTCTGGGTTTCCCAGACACCAAATCTGTGATGTCTCTAGAAACAGCATGCAAGTCCTCCAAACACCCACTGGCTGTCCAACAGGGCAATTTAATTCTGACAGCAAATCCAGGAAATTAGTATAGATTGTGTAAGTGAGGGCTCAGAACTGTCCTCAGTTCAGATGCCAGCCATGTTATCCCCAGTCACTCCTGATTTGACAAAGTGTCTAAAACTGCAAAGTTCCCATTCCCCTACTTCATGTTCAGTAACTCAATAAATCAGATGACCATACTCAGGAAGACCACTCACATAGGGATGTCATGTCTTCATGAAGGATAAATTTAGGCAGAGAAAGATGAGTGAGATGTGCAGGGCAAAGTGGAAGTGGAGGTGTGGGGAGCCTCCACGCCCTAGAGAATACGGGACCCTCACGTCACCGCCATGTGTTACCACCCCAAACGCTCTCTGAATGCCCACATTCATGGATTCTTAATAAGGTTTCATTAAATAGGCATTTTCATTGAATCATTGGCCAGTGGTGCTTGTTCTCAATCTCAGTGCCCTCTCCTCTCCCCAGAGTTGCAGAAAGTTCACACCTGTAGCCACACCGTCGATGATACTTGTAACCACATCTATCACTGAACGCTTCTCAAGTCCCCGTCTATGGCTTGTCTCCACACCTAGGAAAGACAGGAAATTCCAATAGTTTCAGGAAGCCTGGACATGAACCAAGTAAGGATGAAATATGCAAATTAAATAGTAGTCTACTGTGAACAAGGGAGGGAACAAATATGGATAATAAACAACAGTCAAAAGGGGACATGGGAAAGGGCCTGGAAACTTTCCTAATAATGTCTCAGCTTTGGTGTCCAGAGTCATCCTACACAGGGCTCTTTCTTACATTCCCTCCAGAACATTCATCCCAGGTATTGCTAATTAGTTTTCATGAAAAAGGAATACTCATTATTTGACACCTAAATATTCTTTCCTGCCTAAACTAAATAGTCAAAGAAAAAACTTTAGATTAACACGTCTTGGCGAAACATGCCCAAAATTCACCATGAAATCTTTATGCACTCTTGAGGTTTCAAGAAATAGGCTTATTGATTGAATCATTGGTCATTGATCGAACTTCAGTGCCCTTCCTTCTTCCCCAAGGTGCAGAAACTACAAACCTTTCTTTTCTTCACTGAGTGTTGAGTATTCAATGTTGAGTGTTGGCAATTCCTCTAGTGTATGGTTATCAAATTGTATTCTGGAAATCATCACCTGACCTATGAAAGAGAGTAAATTTCAAGAGTTTCAGGAGGCCTGGTCCATGAAACAGGAAAAGGATCAAACATGGAAAAGATAATACCAGTTAAAAGACAACAAGTGAAAGGGCCTGGAGATTTTCATTATATTGTATCAGCCTTGCTCCCACAGGTTACCCCACAAGGGCTGTGTTTCTTGCTTTCCCTGCAGTTGCCCTCCTCCGTGGCTTGATAAATTTTGATTACTGTTAATAATACAGGAATAAACACTATTTGATAAAGAAATATTTTTACTTGGCCAAAGCCAGTAGGTAGAGAATTTTTTTCAGATAAAAACATTGTGGTGATAAATGGACCAATCTGGTCATGACACGTGAACGGAGTCCTTCTATTCATAACTCCTCATCTGTTCTAAGAACTCATGTCCATGTTTCCCCTGCTCAGATGAGGACACTGCAGGTGACTTGCCACACTACACAAGCATGTGGGCGGCCTGATCACGACAAACTACTCTCATGTCACAACCCACTAGATACACTATTGATTGGCTAGGAACTCAACAATACAGAGAAATGGGGAGCGTTTCCAGGTCCAGGGTCTTACTTTCACTATTCACCTCTCCTCAAACCTCACCTGAACCCTCAAATCACAGGAGAGGGTGAGTTTGGGTTTTTTCATGACACTAAATATGTGGTTTTCCAATTCCCAACACCCAATGGGCTGCCCACTGTCCACTGACTTCTGACACCATATCTGTGGAGTCAGGGCCGATGCCACAGGTTGAGGTATCAAGACTGCCCTGACTTCCGATGCCAGCCATGTGGTCTCGCGTTATCATGCTTCTGACCAAGTGACTGAAACTTGAAATTTCCATGAGTCCACCTCCATGCTCAAACACTCAATGGAACAAGCAACCAAAGTCAGGAAAACTCTTAATCACTGTTTTCAGATTAATGTCTAGGAAAATACTCAGAAACAGTGAAATGGAGGAGATCTTTAGGGCAAAGATCTTTTGAAGGAAAAGCTGGAGTCAAGATTCCTGGGAGAAATATCAATAACCTCAGATATGCAGATGACACCACCCTTATGGCAGTGGAGGAGTGGAGTTAGGCGGAGTGTCCACGCCCTCCTGAGCAGAGCACCGTCACCTCAGAACCGTTTGTTCCCCCTTCATAAGCTCTCTGAGCCAATATATATAGATTTTTACTGAGGTTTCACTCAATAGGCATAAGTATTGAATTGTAAGCCAGTGGTATTGATCTCAGTCTCAGTGCCCTTCTCTCTCCCCATAGGTGCAGAAAGTTCAAACCTTTAATTGCTTTATTGATTATTTCAGCCAATCCAGTTAGTATACTGGCTCCCTTTTCGAAAATCTTGGTACCTATGAAAGAAAAGATTTCAAATTTTCAGGTATATTGGACCGTGAACCAGGACAAGTTTCAAATATGGAAAATAAAATCATAAGCAAAAGTGGACAAAGGAAAAGGCCTGAAGAATTTGCTAACATTGTACCAGCCTTGGTCCTAAGATCCCAAGGAAGCAGGTAGAGAAAGCTTTTCATGAATATACCCTGGTGGAAAATGACCAAACGTGGCCATGAAATGAGAATAAGCTGTCTAGTTGAATGATTACTAAATTTTCAAAGAACTCACTTAGCCCTGATCTACTGTTCAGATGAGGACTATAGATGACTTGCCTGAGGACACATGGCATGCGGAAGAAAGGGTCAAACAAGATACACCCTGTCAGAACCCACTTGATATACTCTCCCCTTCTGCCAGGAACTCTGAACATATCGATAAATGCTGAGAGCTTCTGGGTGCAGTGTCCTACCTTCATTACTCTCCTGTCCACAGGACACACCTGAGCTCCCAAATCGCACGGAGAGAGTGAGTCTGGGTTTCCCAGACACCAAATCTGTGATGTCTCTAGAAACAGCATGCAAGTCCTCCAAACACCCACTGGCTGTCCAACAGGGCAATTTAATTCTGACAGCAAATCCAGGAAATTAGTATAGATTGTGTAAGTGAGGGCTCAGAACTGTCCTCAGTTCAGATGCCAGCTGTGTTATCCCCAGTCACTCCTGATTTGACAAAGTGTCTAAAACTGCAAAGTTCCCATTCCCCTACTTCATGTTCAGTAACTCAATAAATCAGATGACCATACTCAGGAAGACCACTCACATAGGGATGTCATGTCTTCATGAAGGATAAATTTAGGCAGAGAAAGATGAGCGAGATGTGCAGGGCAAAGTGGAAGTGGAGGTGTGGGGAGCCTCCACGCCCTAGAGAATACGGGACCCTCACGTCACCACCGTGTGTTACCACCCCAAACGCTCTCTGAATGCCCACATTCATGGATTCTTATTGAGGTTGCATTAAGTAGGCATTTTCATTGAATCATTGGCCAGTGGTGCCTGTTCTCAATCTCAGTGCCCTCTCCTCTCCCCAGAGTTGCAGAAAGTTCACACCTGTAGCCACACCGTCGATGATACTTGTAACCACATCTATTACTGAACGTTTCTCAAGTCCCTGTCTATGGCTTGTCTCCACACCTAGGAAAAAGAGGAAATGCCAACAGTTTCAGCAAGCCTAGGACATGGACCAAGTAAGGATCAAACATGCAAATAAAATAGTAGCCAACAGTTGATGAGGGAGAAGACAAATATGGATAATAAACAATAATCAAAAAGGGACATGGGAAAGGGCCTGGACACTTTCTTAATATTGTCTCAGCCTTGGTCCATTGGTCAGCCTACAGAGGGCTGTTTCTTACATTCCCTGCAGCACATTCATTCCAGGTCTTTCTGATTAGTTTTCATGATAGAAAAACATTCATTATTTGACATGTAAATATTTTTTCTTGCCCAAAATAAGTAGTAAAGGAAATTTTTTCAGATTTTTTCAGATTAACACATATTGGTGGAAAATGTACAAAATTCAGCATGAAATCTGATTCACCTCCTTATACATATGAATGGTAATTGGTTCAAAACCCATGTAAAATATATCCCCTGTTCTGAGGAGAAAATTCCAGATGACCTGCCCCAGGCATGTGGGTGGCAAGGCCAGGACAAGATACTAGCATGTTCCAACCCATTTGATACACTCCCTGATTCTCCCAGGAACTCTGAAAATACAGACAAGTGAGAACAGTTTCTGGTTGCAATGTGAACATTCATTATTCCCCCTTGTTGGAGCATCACCTGAGCCCCAAATCACAAGGGAGAGTGATTCTGGGTTTTTCCCTCACACCAAATATGTGGTGTCTCTAACAGCAGTACCCAGTTCCCCAAACACCCACTGGGTGTGCAACAAGTCCATTTACATATGATGGAAATCGAT
Source organism: Giraffa tippelskirchi (assembly GCF_054371585.1). NCBI lineage: Eukaryota > Metazoa > Chordata > Mammalia > Artiodactyla > Giraffidae > Giraffa > Giraffa tippelskirchi. The sequence continues at coordinate 115,324,495 of NC_137287.1, read as the reverse complement.
GGAGCTACTGCAGATTCTGCAGGATGAGGGCTCAAGACTGTCCTCAGTTCAGATGCCAGCCATGAGGTCCAGAGTCAATCATGCTTGTGACCAAATAATTAAAAAGAGGGACTTGTGGGTCCATGACCCCATCTTCAAATTCAACAGTTCAATAGAACCAGTGGCTAAACTTTGGAAAGCCATTGCTTATATTCCCTAAATATAACTCAAGGCAGAAAAATGGAAGAGATGTGCAGGGCAAAGAAGAAGGGAGGTGTGCCCAGCCTCTGTGCCCTAGTGAGCATAGCACCCTCACATCAGCTTCCTGTATTCACCAACCCACAAGCTCTCTGAGCCCAGTTCTTATGTATTTCTTCCTAGGGTTCACTGAACAGGCATATTGGTTGGATTATCAGCCACTGTGATTGATCTCACACTCAGTTCCCTCCCTTCTCCTCAGAGGTGCTGCAATGACAGTTGTTGAAAACTGTTAATAGTAAAGGCATGCTTGTGATTTCATGGACATCAACCACATTTTGAGGGTACCTTGAGTTGCCTCTTCTGACTCATCTCGTAACATCTAATGGCAGGAAACCCCAACAGTTTTAGGAGACCTAGGCCATTAACTAAGAGATGGTACAAATTTGAAAATTTCTATTATTATGTAGGGTTTCCTGGTGGCCCAGCTGGGAAAGAAACCACCTGCATTGCGGGAGACCTGTGTTTGATCTCTCTGATGGGAATATCCCCTGGAGAAGGCAAAGGGATCCCATTCCAGTATTCCAGCCTGGAGAATTCCATGGACTATTCAGTTCAAGGGGTCGCAAAGAGTTGGACATGACTGAGTGACTTTCACTTTACTTATTTTATTACTACACCACAGGGAGGTTCAGGGATATGGCAGGGAACGGGAATAGAGAGTCTCAGAAATGGGGACCCTGATCTGGCAGAGTTATTTTATATATATACTCAGCAGTGGCCACAGGACTGGAAAAGGTCAGTTTTCATTACAATCCCAAAGAAAGGCAATGCCAAAGAAAGCTCAAACTACCACACAGTTGCACTCATCTCACACGCTAGGAAAGTAATGCTCAAAATTCTCCAAGCCAGGCTTCAGCAATACATGAACTGTGAACTTCCAGATGTTCAAGCTGGTTTTAGAAAAGGCAGAGGAACCAGAGATCAAATTGCCAACATTTTCTGGATCATCGAAAGAGCAAGAGAGTTCCAGAAAAACATCTATTTCTGCTTTATTGACCATGTTAAAGCCTGTGACTGTGTGGATCATAATAAACTGTAGAAAATTCTGAAAGAGATGGGAATACCAGACCACCTGACCTGCCTCTTGAGAAACCTGTATGCAGGTCAGGAAGCAACAGTTAGAACTGGACATGGAACAACAGACTGGTTCCAAATAGGAAAAGGAGTACATCAAAGCTGTATATTGTCACCTTGCTTATTTAACTTCTATGCAGGGTACATCATGAGAAACACTGGGCTGGATGAAGCAAAAGCTGGAGTCAAGATTGCTGGGAGAAATATCAATAACCTCAGATATGCAGATGGCACCACCCTTATAGCAGAAAGTAAAGAAGAACTAAAGAGCCTCTGGATGAAAGTGAAGGAGGAGAGTGAAAAAGTGGGCTTAAAGCTCAAGATTCAGAAAACTATGGTCATGGCATCTGGTCCCATCACTTCGTGGCAAATAGATGGGGAAACACTGGAAACAGTGGCTGGCTTTATTTCTTGGGGCTCCAAAATCACTGTAGATGGTGATTGCAGCCATGAAATTAAAAGACGCTTACTCCTTGAAAGGAAAGTTATGACCAACCTAGACAGCATAGTAAAAAGCAGAGACATTACTTTGTCAACAAAGGTCCATCTAGTCAAGGCTATGGTTTTTCCAGTGGTCATGTATGGTTGTGAGAGTTGGACTATAGAGAAAACTGAGTGCCGAAGAATTGATGCTTTCGAACTGTGGTGTTGGAGAAGACTCTTAAGATTCCCTTGGACTGCAAGGAGATCCAACCAGTCCATCCTATAGGAAATCAGTCCTGGATGTTCATTGGAAGGACTGGTGTTGAAGCTGAAACTCCAATATTTTGGACACCTGATGTGAAGAGCTGACTCATTTGAAAAGACGCTGATGTTGGGGAAGACTGAAGGCAGGAGGATAAGGGGACGGCAGAGGATGAGATGGTTGGATGGCATTACCAACTCAATGGACATGAGTTTGGGTAAATTCGGGGAGTTGGCGATGGACAGAGAGGCTTGGCATGCTGTGGTTCATGGGGTCGCAAAGAGTCGGACACGACTTAGCGATTGAACTGAATTGAACTGATATACATATATTATAATAAAATATAATAAAATTGTAATATATATCTTCATGAGAGTCAACTTATCAGTGGAGTCAAATCTTTGCAATTTAAGTCTTCCCTGATAGTCCAGTCGATAAGAATACACATGCTAATGCAGGGGACATGGGTTCTGTCCCTGGTCAGGAAGATTCCACATGCCTTGAGGCAACTAAGAAAGTAAACTGCAATTTATGAGCCCAAATTCTTAGAGCCCTTGCTCTGCAACCAGAGAAGCCACTCCAACAAGAAGCCCACACACTGCAACCAGAGAGTAGACCACGGAACTAGAGAATATCCTTTCATAGGGAGGAAAACCAATGCTGCCAAAACCAAAGAAGCAGACAGTAATCCTGACCAACGTGACAGGAGAAATCCAGAAATGCTTGGCAATACCCACTCCATACCTGTCCCGCCCACTTCATGAACTTCTATCATTTCCCAGAAGCTGTAGAAGAGAGGTGAGGCTGGACCTACCTTCATCCTGGGTATGGTGTATATTCACCGGGGTGCTGTCCACCAGGATAACCAGGAAGAAGAGAAGGGCTGCGGAGAGGCAGAGCCGGCTCATCTTGGCGGCCTTGCAGGAGGGCTCCTGAGGATGCTGAGGACAGACAGACTGAGCTTTAATATCCTGGCTGAGTGGTGGGATCAGGTGATGAGGAGGGGAGTGGGCAAGGGGAGGAGTTTGGTCAGTCCTGTTTATTGCATAATCTCCCTACCTAACCATGCCTCCTGCTTCTGTCTGCAGGGTTCAAATGCCCAGTAAGAGCACTTCTCACATGATGATGCCTGTGGGTCTCATGTAAACACAGATTGTGATCAGAGAAATGCAGTGTGTCCTATATGGACAGTCAGGGAGCATCTCAGCCCCTACAGCAGTGCTTGGTACGAGGTGAATGATAAGTAGACGGATGAGTGTAGATCTGCTGCTGCTAAGTCGCTTCAGTCATGTCCGACTCTGTGCGACCCCATAGACGGCAGCCCACCAGGCTCCACCGTCCCTGGGATTCTCCAGGCAAGAACACTGGAGTGGGTTGCCATTTCCTTCTCCAGTGCATGAAAGGGAAAAGTGAAAGTGAAGTCGCTCAGTCGTGTCTGACTCTTAGTGACCCCATGGACTATAGCCTACCAGGCTCCTCGGTCCATGGGATTTTCCAGGCAAGAGTACTGGAGTGGGGTGCCATTGCCTTCTCCGAGTGTAGATCAGAGGGCAGATAAGTGAACAGCATTGTATTAAACAGGTCCTCCATTTCAGCCACCTGCAGGTGTCATCTCAACTGGACCTCAATGTCCTGACCCCCCTCCCCTATCTCAGATGACATGTGTGACACAGGTCACCTTCCTACAACCATTGCCACAGCTTATCCAGTAAATGGACACTTTCACTTTACCAGACATTGGTCCAGGAAAGGACTTAGCTGGTGAAGGTGATGTTGTCCTGGGTAATAACCCTGTTTATGCATCAAAAAATGAGTAAGTGGGAGGGGTGGCTGAGGGGAAACAGGGAGATGAATCTGTCTCCACAGCATGTCCAGCAGTCATCCCTCACCTGATTTCACCAACAGGAGAGCGGTTTCCTTGAGTGGACATCAGGTAACCTCGGAAGAACACTGTAGCCACTCACTTCCTCCTTCTCTCTCCCTCTCTGTCAATGGGGCCATAGGACCTCAGTTTGGGTACCAGCTCTGATTTTCCTACCCTTTTGGATGAGGATTTAAACCTCTCAGAACCCCATGTCTGCAGGAGTCTCATGAGACACGTGCTGTGTACCCATGTTGTTGCCGTGGAAGCAATGGATGTAACAGGCATATATTCCTTCTCCCTAGAAGGCAAAGTCCTTTGTAGTAGTGATAAAAACAGTAATGAGTAATTTCTCCAGGCAAAACTTCAATTCTTTATTGTAACAGGCATTATCCTAAACACGTGAAATATGTAGTTCATCTAATCCTAAAAAATCTTTAAAGAAAGGTCGAGAAACTATTGACATATCCTCGTATTAATGAGGAGGGACCTGAGATATAAAGAAATAAAGTAATTTGCTTAGATCATAACTTGTAGAGAGAGGATTTACACCAAGCTATCTGATTTAGAGTCTGTGCACACACACTCTGCTGCATTGCAAGCTGTAAATTAGAGTGCACACATGTCACACCCACCATCCCTTCACTCACTCTTGTTTATTACTTGTAGTTACAAACATAGAGCACCGTTGAGAATGGCAGGAGCTCTCAATACCAAGCTGGCTTAGTACACGTGTGCAACAGCAGCGGGTGACTCACAAAACAAGCCACTGTGAGTCGAGGGTCTACTCTCTGAGACATTCCACATGCATGATTTTGTTTAGCCTCATTTCAATCCTACAACATCTGGGATTCTCATCCCATTGTGTCAAGCAGAAAGCAGAGGCTCAGAGGTAAAGCCACTTGCTCAGGACACACAACCTGCAGATGGTAAAACAAGGATTCGCATTCAGGAGGTGCTCTGGCCCTGCCCCTCTTTCTGAGTCAATCTCTGCATCTGAGACCAGGGAGTAGCTGAGACTCACCCCTCAAAAAACTCTTCTTTTCTCCCTTCTCATCTCTCATCTGTCTGTCTTTCTCTCCCAATGTCCTTCTCTCCTGGTCCTGATTAAAGGCCCCCCATGTCCACAAGCCCCCACGATGGGCCAGTTCTCACTCCAGCTCCCCCCTCCCTGTTCATGGAAGTGTGGTCATTCATTAGAAACCTCCCTGGCCCCTGCAGGCCTCTTTAGAGAAATTGAAAGACAGGAACAAACAGTCGCTGTTACTGGATGAAGACAAGTGATGCCAACCCTCTGGGACCCCAGGTCATATCTCTGCTTCTGTTTCTCCATGTCTCCATCTGAATAATGAGAATCTTCGATTCCATGGTATCAAAGGCCACATCTTCAAATGGATGGAATGCACCTGGGGCAGACAGAAGATGTTTAGATATTTGAGGTGCCATCAGATAGGTGTGTTCACATCCGAGTAATGGGTGATTACTTTCTTGCTACATGATGAAAGAGCACCTGACTTTTTGAACACTGTAGTATGTTTTTCCAGATTATATTCAAGATTAAAAAGGAGTGTAACCAGAGGATGCACATCTGGCTAGAACATATGTATCATTAACTACAGAATTCATTTTACAATTTTAGGCATTTATAAGATTTCACAGTGGGACATTTCATATAAAAATTTTCTATCAGTGTAGGAGAAGTAAACAAACTGACATCACAGTCCTGGTATTTAACAAGTACCATGGGTCTCAAATGTGATTGAGCATCAGAGCCCCTTAGCCATTTGGTCAAACACAGATTTGAGATCTTCATCCCCAGAGTTTCAATTCGGTAGCACAGGTTGGGACCTGAGTAGCTGCATCAACAAGGTTCCCAAGGTGCTGAGGGTGCTGCTCAAGGGACCACACTTGGAAAACCATGAACTAAGCTAAGAAGAGCAACCCTCTTCTCAGGAAGGGAGCATTCTCTCAGTTTCCATAGTCTCTACCATTCCTTATTGTCCTGCCTCCACACCCAATCCGAACTTCCATTTACATTACTCACCCGTCCTGGAGGGAATTTAAAATTGTGACCTGGATGTGGGCTCACAGGAAGTGTTGATAAAAAGGTACCTTACTCTTCTTTAACAATCTTAGCAATTAAGTATCATTATTCCTTTTTTGAGATGAAGATACCGAACTTCAGCTATGGAAAAGTGACTTTCTGGAAGACAAACAGATGAAAATCAGGAGGAAGATACTTGCCTGTTTTTCACGTGTTTTCAGATATTTCAATTTCATTAATACACAAACAAAATAAACACAACCCATGCATATCTATTTGATATTAACACAGATGATGCATCAAAGGTATTGGACATAACTTCATGAGTGCCACATCAGATTTACAAGAATAGGAGGTGGTCCCAGCCTCTCTGGCAAGCATTCGGGCAGCCAGGTTCCCAAGACTCTTGAAGTGCTGGTGGGGTGAAGGAAGAAGGTGAGGGTGCAGTGAGGAAGATGATTACAGCAAGAATCATGAATTCACATCCCAGGCTCTAATTTCACTGCAGTCATGAGAAGCCTTTCTCCTGCATTGTTTCCATCCTTACTTAAATATTTATGGACTATCCTCTGTGCTTGGAGCTGTGCAAAGTTCTAGGGATAAAGGGAAGTCCTGCTCTCATGGTGCTTAGAGCCAACTAGATGAGGCAGGAGTAAAGCAAGTAGTCATTTGGGAGAGAGGACAGAGGCAGATTTCTGCTGAGGAAGGTAGGGTTGAGAAACAAGAGGGAAAGGCTGAATATTATCACAAACAGCCAGAGCTCAGCCCTGACTGGGTCCTCCTTGGACTTCAGCTTCTCAGGGGAACCCAGTTTCCATGGTCTCTGCAAAAGGAGAGGAACTTGCTGATTGAATCTCTGAAGCCCCAGACCTGGACACTGTGTACCTGGACAGGACCTAAACCATCCTGGAAGTGAGCAACCACAGTGCTCTCAGGATCACAATGACCACCAAAAAGGAAGTGAATTTTCGAGCTGAGGAGGAGTAGAACTACAGACCTGCTCTGTGGCCTGGCAGACTTACTCTTCCCTTGCAAGAAAGGGGAGAATGAGTAAGCTCAGATTATTAGGACGGTGCTTCTAGGGCTGCCCTTTGGCATGTTGGCACCTGGAGGACAGGCTCAGCACATGGTTTCTAAGGGCACTGCAGCCACTTCTCCTGGGAGGCAGCAAGGAAAATAGTCACTGTGGGTGGTTTTGAGGATTGTGTACCCTCCTGACCTCCACCTCTTTCCCAGCCCTTCCCCTTTCCCCATTCTATGCCCGCCATCTTACCCAGGAGAGCATAGCACCCACCTGGGTCTTAACACAGCCTGGTCCCCATTGTAATATTTATTCTTATGACTTTAGCTACCATATACAAAAATATCCCAGAAGCTGGACTTGGTGTTGTAGCTGTGTCTGATTAGTTTGGCCTTGCAGGGACCCATGTATAGAGGCTCAGGCACACGTCAGGCCACAGGGCTGTAGGGATGGGAGGATCTCGGTGATATCAGAAGATGGTCATCATAGCTGGATCTAAAAGGTAAATACAGAAAATACCAGTTTGTTTGCAATAGAGACTGGTAGGGGTGCATGTGAAAAGGCTGTTTCATATCGTGCTTTGTAGGACATTATTATTCATGTTTTTAGGCTTCAGATCAACAGGGTAATATTGTAAATAATTGCATATTATTACTGATATATTTACATGAATTGGCATGTTGTCACTGATTAGCTGCTAATAGAACAGGAATAAAAGATACATATTAAGAATATTCTCTATATGTTGATCATGACTGGAGCTGGACATTGGTCCATGAGTTTATAGTACTAATATCTGTACATGTATGTAGCTGAAAGCTTCCAGTATGAAAAAAGAAAGTGTGAAGGCATTGTGATTTAGTGGAGGAAGGCTTGGAAGAAAACCCTCCACTGTGTTCACATCATGGGCATTGGAATTAAGGAATATTGAGGGTATATTGATACTTTGACTTATATAAGAAGTATTAATTGGTCTTTTAACCATTCTTGGAAATGGGCTTTAAAACAATTGGCTTTGCTAAGAGATGACAGAACTACAGCCATAAGAATCCTGTTTCAAAGTGAATCCTATCCCCTGGCTCCCATGACCATTCCCTCAGTGAACCCCTAGCTTTCTGAGAGTTAAATTCTGATTCTTAAGACTCTACAAGCCTCTTCATGACTTGTCCCCAGGCACTCTCTGCCTCATCCCTTTCACTCCTCTGCCCCTCAATTCTCTCAGCCTCAGCCATTCTGGTCGTGGTTGCTGCTCTAAAATGCAGGCACTTTTTTGCACGGCTCTGTCCAAAACTTCCTTATCACAGAGTATTTCCCTGACCCTTGCCGCTCTCCTAATCCCCAACACTCCTTCTTCACAGCACTCATCGTATCTGGCATAGGATATTCCCCAGTCTTCATTGTGTGTTTCCCTCCTTAATGTGTTTATTATTTTACTGTATTTTGTTTAGAGCTGTTTTCCTACTTAAAAAAAACTATGCTCTCAAATCAGAAAGATCCATTTTGATAAATAATCCTCAAGTAAATGACTCTTATATTTCATACTCATGCCAAGTGCATCATCATTGTAGAGAGTCAATAGAGTAAAATTCCTATTAGTCTCTATGATGATGAGGCCTATCTATATAATTATGAATGCAACTGTCATCAATATCGTTATAGGAAAATAAAATATAGTCTGATAGGTGAGCAAGGGGAAGGGAATTGAGTCTTTGCTAAGATCATACCAGCCTGGGAAAAGCAGTCTTGGCCCCAAGAGCAAATTCAACAAAGGACTTCATTTCTTGCTCTGCCTACAGTTGCCTCTGAACTGAAGACTCCTCACTGGCACTCAACTCTCTGATTAATTTCATCACAAAGAAATGATCGTTTTGTGACACATTGGTTTTTTTGCATATGTCATGGAGAAATAAATGTAGGTAGGTCAACAAGTCTTTCAGATGAAAACGCTTTGGGGGGAAAATGGAAACCACTGGCCACAAAGGTGTAAATTCTTTGTCCTCATGACTAGCAATCCTTTCAAAAACTCTCTAGAAACATGGCGCCCCTGCTCTCATGAAAAAGCTGTAGGTGGGAATATCGCGGGACACACAGCTTGTAGGCGGTAGGATAAGGACAAGACACATTCTGTCACAACCCATTTAATCAAGTCCCTGATTCTGCTAGGAATTCTGAAAATGCAGAGAACTACTGAGGGGTTCTGAGTGCTCTGTTCAACATAATATAGTCCCCTGTCCCTGAGCCTCACCCCAGACACAAATAGAGGAAAAGAGTAAGTCTGCGTGTTGTCCCTGATACCAAACTTGTGGGGTCTCTGCCAACAGCAACCAGTTCCTCCACACCCACTGGGCATCCAGGAATCAATTCACTTCTGACACTAAATCTGCAGAGGTGATCCAGAACCTATAGGTTGAGGGCCCCATTCTTGAGCACAGCTCACCCTTCAAGTTTTGACCACAAGTCCTGGGATCACTTACACATGTGACCAACTGGCTGTCAATTCAGACAATCCTTGACCAAATTCCCGTGTTGAACAAGTATTCAGAAACATTCACAGAACTGAGGACCCTTTACTTATGGTCCCCAGTTGTTATAAACTATAAAACTCTGAGACAGCTAGAGAGAGGAAAAGCATAAGGCAAAGAGAGAGTAGGAATTGCCGAGCATCTACACCATCTCTGGACACTCCTCCCTTACAAACCCTTCATGTTATCAACCCTCTGAAGCTTCTGAATCCAGTGTTCTTGGGTTTTAATTGATGGTTTGGTGTGTTCAGTTTAATTGAATCTTTGGCCATTATTGACAGAACTCATAATCTGTTCTCTTCTCCCCAGGGGGACTTATAATTCTAACCCTCTAAACATCTGATGGCATTTCTGGAGTCCAGCTGTACACAGATATTATCTAAGTTCTTTTCCTTCAGAGATTTCAGTGCTTAAAGTAAGACAATAAATTCCAAGAGTTACCAGCATCCTGGGGCATGAACCAGGACAAGGATAAAAATGGATCTTTTTACTATTCTAACGTGGAGCTTAAGGAAAAGGAAGAGACCAAGAATAGACATCTGAGAGATGAAGTTCATGATTTTGTAAAATGAGGTGGGATATTTTTATTAAAAGCAGAACACATAATGATACTTTTGAGAGTCAAGAAATGTCCCTGGAGTTCAACTGCTCACTTCCCAGAAGAAATGCAGAGAGGGCTGGCAGCATCCTCCACACCCCTCTTCCCACCCCTTCCATGCACTGCCCTCCTTTCCCTCCAGTCTGTAGAGGAGAAGTGACCTGGGACATACCCCGGACCTGATTGCTAGTTTCATCCCCTGGAATGCTGGCCAGAATGGTGCCCAGGGAAAATGAGCAGGGCTGCAGAGAAGCAGAGTGTGCTCATGTTTGTGACCTTGCAGAAGGACATCTATGGAAAAACAGATGTTCACAGATCTGTTTACACCCCAGCAGATGGGTAAGAACAGGTGAGAAGGAGGGGAGTGAAGAAATAGAGGATTCGGGGTCAGTCATGTACGACATGTAATCTCCCCACCTTCCATTGTCCTGCTTCTCCCTGTGCTTGTGTGTCTGCTGAGTCACTTCGTATTGTCTGACTCTCTGACACCCCATAGACAGCAGCTCGCCAGGCTCCTCTGTCCTGCTTGTGTCTGCACAGGGCAAATGAACAGTGACTTCAGTCTTCAAACTTGACTCTGTCTGTGGTCTCATGAAAACACAGAATGTGATTCTGCAGGTGGAAGTTTGTCCAATGTGGTCCTCAAGAAGCATCCCAGCACTTATAGCACTGCATGGCACGTGAAGGATGGTCTGTGGGTGGATGAGAGCAGATCAAAGGACTGCTAGGTGATCAGCAGTGTGTTAGGCCAGGTCCTCCTTTACAGCCTCATGCAGCTGTCTTCATAGCTACGTGTCAGTGCTCTCACATTAACCCACTTACTTCAGAAGACAGGAATGACACAGGTAAGTTTCCTGCAACCGTTGTGGCAGCATCTCTGCTGGAACACACAAGCTATTTACTTGGAACTGGTCCAAAGAGATGTTGAGCCAGGGAAAAGCATCTCTATCTGGTTCACAAGCCCTGACATTCTGGATAGAAATAAACGAAAGGGCATGGGCAGAATGAAAATAGAAGAATTATATGTCTCCAGAGCATGACACTCATTGCCCCTTGCCTGGTTTCACACAGCAGGAGAGCTATGTGCCAGAGTGGACCTCAGAGACTAGAGTAGATCTCAGGACCGTGGAAGATTGCCTACCACCAATCTACCCCAACCACAACTCAGGACTCTACACTGTGGTTTTTGGAACCAAGGAACCCTGGCCCTGACATTGGTCCAGACAGGAACTTAGCTGATGAAGGTAATGTCATCCTTGGCTATAACTCTGTTTATGCATCAAAAAGCAAGTAAGGAGAGGGAGCAGAAGGGAAGAAGGGAACTGAACCTGTATCCACAGCATCCAACAGTCATCTCTCATCTGGTTTCACCAACAGGAGAGCTGTCTGCCTGAGTGGACATCAGGGGACCTTGGAAGAACACTGGTAGCCACCCCATTCCTCCTGCTCTGTCACTGATGATGGGGCCATAGGTTCTTGGTTTGGGTACCAGCTCTGCATTTTCCTTACTTTGTGCCTGAGGATTTAAAACTCTCAGAACCCTGTGTCTTCAGGTGTCACATGAGACCGATGATGCCCACATGATGTGGTTGCTGTGGAAGCAATGGATGCAACAGGCTTTCCTTCTCCCTAGAAGGCAAAGTCCTTTCTAGTAGTAATAATAACAATAATGAGTAATTACTCCAGGTAAAACGTAAATTCTTCATTGTAGCAGGCATTATCCTAGACACATGAAACAAATAATTGATCTAATCTTAAAAATCCTTAAAGAAAGGCAGCAAACTAGTGACATATCCTCATGGGGCTCTCTTCTCAGGAGGGGAGCATTCTCTCAAACTTCCATAAGCGCCACCATTTCGCATGGTCCGCTGCCTCCATCTCACACAAAATACTTCCATTCACATTACTCACTTGTCCTGGAGGGCATTGAAAATTGTCACCTGTCATGTGGGCTCACAGGAAGTGTTGATGAAAAAAAAACTTGCTCTTTTTTTAACAATCTTATCAATCAACTATCATTATTCCTGAATTAGAGATGAAGATACCGAACTTCATCTGTAGAAAAGTGACTTGCTGGAAGACAAACAGCTGAAAATCAGGAGGAAGACATTTGCCTGTTTTTTGAGGGTTCCCAGATATTTCAATTTCACTAACACACAAACAAACAAACACCACCCAGGCAAATCTTCTTGATACTAACACAGATGATGCATCAAAGATTTTGGATGTGATTTCATGACTGGCAATCACATTTACAAGGAAATGAGGGGGTCCCAGCCTCTCTGGCAGCATCCAGGCAGCCACGTTCCCAAGGCTCTCGAGGTGCTGGTGGGGTGGAGGATAAAGGTTAGGATGTATTGACGAAGAAATTACAGCAAAAGTCAGGAATTCACATCGCAGGCTCTACTCTCACTGCAGTCCTGAAGAGCTCTTCTCCCACATTGTTTCCACCCTTAACTTCAATATTTACGGACTGTATCCTATGGGCGTGGAGCTGTGCAAAGTTCTAGGGATAAAGGCAAGACTTGCTCTTATGGTGCTTAGAGCCAACTGGATGAGACAGGAGTAAAGCAAGTAGTCCTATGGGAGAGGAAAGAGGCAGATTTCTGCTGAGGAAGGTAGGGTTGAGAAGCAAGAGGGAAAGGCTGAATATTCTCACAAGCAGCCAGAGCTCAGCCATGACTGGGTGCTCCTTGGACTTCAACCTCTCAGGGGAGCCCAGTTCCCACAGCCTTTGCAAAAGTAGAGGAATTTGCTGATTGAATCTCTGAAGCCCCACACCTGGACACTGTGTACCTGATCAGTACCTAGGCCATCCTAAAAATTTGCAACAACAGTCTTCCCAGGATCACAGTGACCACCCGAAAGAAGTGAATTTTTGAAGCTGACATGGGGGACTCAGTAGCACTACTGACATGTTCTGTGGCCTGGCTGAATTACTCTTCCTATCTAAGAAAGGGGAGCATGAGAGTAAGCTCAGATTATTAGGATGGTACTTCTAGGGCTGACCTTTGCCAAGCTGGCCCGTGGAGGACATGCTTAGCCCATGATTTCTAAGGGCACTGCAGCCACTTCTCCCGAGAATCAGAGAGGAAAATAGTCACTGTGTGCAGTTTTGAGGAGTGTGTACCCTCCTGAGCTCCACTTCTTTCCCTAGGCCTTCCCCTATCCCATGCCCTGCCTGCTGTCTTATCCAGGATAGGATAGCACCAGCAGGGGTCTTAACACAGAAAGGCCACCACAGTAGTCTTTGTTCTTAATATTTTAGCTACCATATGCAAAAATCTGCCAGAAACTGGATGTGGCATTGTAGCTGTGTCTGTTTAGTTTGGCCTTGCACGGACCCATGAATGAGGGCTCCAGACAGACATCAGGCCACAAGGCTGTAGGGATGAGAGGATCTCAGTGAAACAGGAAGATGGTCATTACAGCTGGGTCTAAAAGGTAAAATACAGAAAATACTAGTTTGTTTGCAATACAGAGTGGTATGGGAGTGAATGTGAAAAGGCCATTTCATATCCTGCTTTGTAGGACATTATTATTAATGTTGTTAGGCTTCAGATCGACAGGGTAATATTGTAAATAATTACATATCATTACTGACATTTATACATGAATTGGCATTTTCCCACTGCTTAGCTACAAATAGAACAAGAAAACAAAGTACATATTAAGAATATTCTCCATATAATACTCTGATCTGTAGATGTATATAGTTGTAAGATTCCAGTATAAAAAAGAAACTATGAAGGCATCATGATTTAATGGAGGAAGGCATGAAAGAAAACCCCCCACTGAGCTCACTTTGTTTACATCATGGGCACTGGAATTAAGGAATATTGGGAATACTGATACTCTGATTTATATAAGAGGTATTAATTTGATCTTCTAACTTGTCCTGGAACTGAGCACCAAAAACTACTGTATTTTCTTAGAGGTGACAGCACCAAGGGAGTCTTTTATGATGTGAGAGAGGTCATCAGCAAAGCCTCAATCTAACCTTAGAAAGGCGGTTGTTTGCCTGGGTAACTAACACCTGATTTGGTGATTTGTTTTTATTTTTATATATTTTTTAATTGAAGGAAAATTGCTTTACAGAATTTTGTTGCTTTCTGTAAAATATCAACATGAATCAGCCGTAGGTATAGATTTTAATTCCAACCTCTGCTTTTCCTTCCCCCAAAACTGAAAGACAGGCAAGGGTTAGAAAGGTGAATACATCACAAATGGCTAAAGATTGAATGAATCCTGATTTGTGATGAAGCCACAAGAGAAGTCTCAACAGAACAAATGATTCATGTTGTTCTAATGTACCGAGTTCAATGCAAGCAACAATAAGGATACACATTTCATCATGGCTCACCTGGAAAATGCAGCAGCCTGCCCAGGGGCCTCTGTCTCTGTCCTTCGCCCCCTAGAGGCCAATCTCCACACTACAGCCACAAGGATCCTGTTTCAAAGTGAATCCTATCCCTTGGCTCCCATGACCCTTCCCTCAGTGACCCCCTAGCTTTCTGAGAGTCAAATTCTGATTCTTACAGTTCTACAAGCCTCTTCATGACTTGTCCCCAGGCTCTCTCCGTCTCATCCCTTCCAATCCCCTGCCCCTCAACCCTCTCAGCCTCAGCCACTCTGGTCGTGGCTGCTGCTCAAACATTCAGACACTTTTTTGGAAGCATCTGCTCAAAACCTCCTCATCACAGAGCACTTCCCTGACCCTTGCCAGCCTCCTTTACCCTCATCTCTCTCTTTCTTCACGACGCTCATCGGAACCTGGCGTAGGATTTTCCCCAACTTTATTGTGTGCTCCCCTCCTTTATTGTGTGTATATTCTTTTACTATGTGTTGTTTATAGCTGTTTCCTACATAAAGACTATGCTCTCAGAATCAAAAACATACATTTGGATAAACATTTCTCGAGTAAATGACTCTCCTGTTTCAGACTCATGCCAGGTGCACCATCATTGAAGAGAGTGGATAGAGTAAAATTCCTATTAGTCTCTATGATGATGAGGCCTGTCTATATAATTATGCATGTAACTGTCATCTATTACATTATAGGAAAATAAAGTGTAGTCTGATAGGGGCACAAGGGGAAGGGCATTGATTCTTTACTAAGATCGTACCAGCCTGGAGAAAGCAATCTTGGCCCCAAGAGCAAACTCAACAAAGTACTGCATTTCTTGCTCCGCCTGCCATTGCCTCTGAAGAGAAGACCCTCAGCTGTCACTCAACTCTCTGATTGATTTCATCACAGAGAAATGATCACTATTTTACACATGTTTTTTTGGGTATATCATGGGAAAATGTAAGTAGGTCAACAAGTCTTTCAGACGAATATATTTTGGTGGAAAATGGACACCGCTGACCACAAAGGTGGGAATTCTTTGTACTCATAACTAGTAATCCCTTCAAAACTCTCTAGAAACTTGGTGTCCCTGCTCTCATGTAAAAGTTGCAAATGGGAATATCCCAGGACACACAGCATGTAGGCGGTAGGATAAGGACAAGACACATTCTGTCACAACCCATTTAATCCAGTCCCTGATTCTGTCAGGAATTCTGAAAATGCAGAGAACTGCTGAGGGGTTCTGAGTGCTCTGTTCAACACCTTATAGTCCCCTGTCCTGAATCTCACCCCAGACACAAATGGAAGAAAACAGTGAGTCTGGTTTTGTCCCTGACAACAAACGTGGGGTTTCTGCCCAGTGCCCACACCCACGGGGCATCCATCAATCTGTTCACTTTTGACACTAAATCCTCAGAGATGAACCAGACCCCGCAGGGTGACGGCTTCATCCTTGCACTCAGCTCACACTTCAAGTGTTGATCACGAGCCCTGGGGTCACTTACACGTGTGACCAACTGACTGTTAATTCAGATATTCTTTGACCCAACTCCCACGTTCAAGAAGTTATCACAACCACTCACAGAATTGGGGACCCTTTACATATGGTCCCCTCTTATTATAAAAAATAAAACTCTGAGACAGCGAAAGGGAGGAGAAGCATAAGGCAAAGAGGGAGTAGGAAATTCTGAGCATCCACGCCATCTCAGGACACTTCTCCCTTACAAACCATTTATGTTATCACCCCTCTGAAGCTCTCTGAATGCAGTGTTCATGGATTTTAATTAAGGGTTTGAGGCAGGCAATTTCAGTGAATCTTTGGCCATTGTTGATGGAACTCAGTATCCATTCTCTCTTCCCCAGAGGGTCTAGGCACTGATAATTCTAACCCTCTAATCATATGATGGCATATCCTGGAGTCCAGGCGCACACTGATACTATCTAAGGTCTCATCCTTTACAGATTTCTGTACTTAGAGAAATACAATAAATTCCAAGAGTTTCTGGAGTCTTGGGGCATGAACCAGGTCAAGGATCAAATATGGATCTTTTTACAATTCTAAAGTGGCATTTAGGGACAAGGTAGAGACTAGAAATTGACAGTCTCAGAGATGAAGTTCATGATTTTGTAAAATGAGGTGGGATATTTTTATTAAAAGCAGACCATATGCTTTTTGAGAATCAAGAAGTGTCCCTGGAATTCAACTGCTCACTTTCCAGAAGAAATCCAGAGAGGGCTGGCAGCATCCCCCACAGCCCTCTTCCCACCCCTTCCATGCACTCACCTCCTTTCCCTCCAGTCTGCAGAGGAGAGGTGAGCTGGGACTTACTCTGGACCTGGTTGCTGGTTTCACTCCATGAGATTTCAGCCACTAGGGTGCCCCGAGGTACGAGCAGGACTGCAGAAAGGTCGATTCTGCCCATGTTTTTTGTCTTGAAGAGGGCATCTATGGAAAGACGGATGCTGACACATCTGTTTACACCCCAGCAGATGAGTAGGAACAGGTGAGAAGGAGGGGAGTGTGGAGAAGAAGGATTTGGGGTCAATCATGTACAATGTGCAATCTCCCCATGTTCCATTGTCCTGCTTCTGCCTGTGTGTCTGTCTGCTCAGTCACTCAGTCTGTTCTGACTCTTTGAGGTTCCAAGGACTGTAGTCCACCAGGCTCCTCTGTCCTGCTTGTGTCTGCTCAGGGCAAATAACCAGTGACTTCAGTCCTCAAACTTGACTCTGTCTGTGGTCATGAAAACACAGAATGTGATTCTACAAGTGGAATTTTGTCCAATATGGTCCTCAAGAAGCATCCCAGCACCTAGGGCACTGAATGGGACCTGAAGGATGGTCCATGAGTGGATGAGAGAAGATCAAAGGACTGCTGGGTGATCAGCATTGTGTTAGCCCAGGTCCTCCTTTAAAGCCTCATTCAGAGGTCTTCATATCTACATGTCAATGCTCCCCCTCTCACATTAACCCCACCTACTTCAGACGACAGGTATGACACAAGTAATTTCCTGCAACCATTGTGGCAGCATCTCTACTGGAACACATAAGCTCTTGACCTGGCAGTGGTCCAAAGAGATGTTGAGCCGGGGAAGAACATCTCCATCTGGGGCACAAACCCTGATATTCTGGGTAGAAATAGAGTAAAGGGAGTGGGCAGAAGGGAAGTAGAGACACAAACACATCTCTAGAGCATGACCACCCACTGCCCCTCACCTGGTTTCACCAACAGGAGATGTACCTGCCGGAGTGGACCTCGGGGGCTAGAGCAGATCTCAGGGACCTTGGAAGATTACTTACCACCCATCTACCCCCACCACAACTCTGGACTCTTCACTAGTGGTTTTTGCAACAGAGGAGCTCAGTTTGCGTCTCAGTCCTGCCGTTTCCTAGCTATGTGATCTGGGGCGGGAAATTACCCTCTTCTTCACTTGTAGCATGATATCATGTTGCTCACATCATGAGGCTCTTCTGAATCATTGGAGACCATAGACATATATTCTTCTCCCTGTAAAGTCAAAGTCCTTTAAAATAATAATAATAATGAATAATTATTGTAATGAACACTAATGGCATTGAACAAAGAGCCACACAAAGACAATGGAGGGTTGCAAAAAGAGCTGGACTTGGGTGAGGTCAATCACTGAAGCAAGAGGGCTTTCAGTTATCTCTGAGGAAGAAGGAGACCTAATTGGAATTAGGACTATGACTCCGCTCTGGTACTGCACCAGTTCCTTGAGGGGGAACTTCTAGAATATGTCACTACTACAGTCAATGTTATTTGTTCCTTTCTTACTACAATCAACAGCACATTAAAGAGCAGTCAGGAGTGGAGGAATCTAATACTTGATGTGCTTCTAGACAATTTGTTTTGGTGTTCAATGCCGTTAGCAGTGTAATCAACATGGTTTTTAAAAGTATGCAAATCTGGGGATTTCTTAATGCAGATATCACCATCTTCTTTCATTAAAAACATAAGTAAAATCTGTGTCTCGGGGAGATGAAATGACTTGCCAAGGACCAGAAAATATACTGAGTTACTGAAGCTAAGCTTTTTCATTAATACCAAGTCATTTTCATTACACTGTTATCAACTAAAAATTATTAAAAATTAGATAACATATATTTATACTACTAATAACACTATTATCATATCTGACCTTCATTAAATGGTTACTCAGGCAGTCTTGGACAAAGAATTTAACAAATACATCTCTTTCATTCTCATCAAAACTCTATGAGATTGATAAAGAAAGAGAAAAGCAACCTCTGAGTTCTAAGACCTGACCTGGTACCACAATGGCCCTTATGTTCTTCTGCTCAACATAAACATTTGACAAAGCTTCAACATCAGATGTGGTCATTCTGGGTTGGTGAAAGATCTAGACAAAAATAGG
Organism: Giraffa tippelskirchi; assembly: GCF_054371585.1. Taxonomy (NCBI): domain Eukaryota; kingdom Metazoa; phylum Chordata; class Mammalia; order Artiodactyla; family Giraffidae; genus Giraffa; species Giraffa tippelskirchi. Next base: position 115,305,705 of record NC_137287.1, on the reverse strand, counting down.
ACATTGGATAATCATGTTTGAGCCCTGAGCAAAGGAGCTGCATTACACAAACTACCGATATGACCAAATACCTTCCTATCTTGAGTGACAGCTTTTCTTGAACAAGTACAGCTCTAAACTCTATCTAATCTTCCCTTCTTAGAGTTAAAATTAAGATACCAATCAGATAACCCTATATGCGAGACAGCAAAAGAGACACAGATGTATAGAACAGTCTTTTGGACTCCGTGGGAGAGGGCAAGGGTGGGATGATTTGGGAGAATGGCATTGAAACATGTGTATTATCATATATGAAACAGATAGCCAGTCCAGGTTCAATGCATGGGACAGAGTGCTCAGGGCTGGTGCACTGGGATGACCCAGAGGGATGGGATGGGGAGGGAGGTGGGAGGGGGGTGCAGGATGGGGAACACATGTACACCTGTGGCTGATTCATGTCAGTGTATGGCAAAACCACTACAATATTGTAAAGTAATTAGCCTCCAATTAAAATGAATAAATTTTAAAAAAATAAATTAAATGAAATAAAATATAAAATCAAAATAAATAAATGCTTTACATATTTTACTCCAAAAAATAAAAAGATACCAATCAGAGAACTATCCCACTTCCTAAACACCATCCTTCCGGAGCAAAGCCATCTTCCTGATACCTTCCCCAAATTCAAATCACAGAAGCCCACATCTTATAAGTTCCTGTGAACATTGTCTTAATATGACAGCACATTGTTTTCCAAGATGATTCCTGTTCCTTGCTGCTGTGAGTAGTAAATAAATCCAATGAGTTCAAATAGAAACAGGAGTATTTCTAGTGGTCTCTGGCTAGAAACATGAACAAGTACCAGCCTTATCCTTATTTTATAACTAAAGAATGCAACGTTCAGAGATGTGGAGAATTTGCCTAAGACTGGAAAGATGTCAAAAACAGCACCAGTACCGTATGTGTTCTCATCTATTTAAGTAATATACTTGCTTCGGTCCCCATGGTAAACTCATTTGTAGTGACATAGATACTGTTTCCGAAGTTGCCTCCATTCTAAATTTTTCCAGAAACAGAACAGGAAAGCATCGTCAAAGTCCTTCTGCTTAGGAAAGTGGGAACCCGCCATGTTAGGAAATGAATACAGCAGCTAAGTGCCATCTCTATGACTCCTTTTCCTCCCTTGAAGGATTCTTAGCATGATGAATAGAAAAATGCAAGCAAAATGCTTACACAGAGACTGGGACACTAAATGAGAGTTACCCTTCTTTACCAGAACTAAGAAACCCCCTCCCCAGTTGTGACATCAGAGAATAGGATTCCTTAGAAATTGGACAACTGAGCCCCAAGCCCTTTCTCCTTCTGAGAGTCCAGGAGAACCACCTGGCCTCAAATTTGAACTGAACTTAGAAGTAAGAAATGAACTTTTCATGTGCAGGTCTGTGCCTCCCAGGTTTCTGTGTAGCTTGGGGTGACTGCTAAGATGATGATGCTATAATGGGTTTGCTGCCTATACCTGGTAGCGCACAGTCTCTGGACAGGAAAAAGGGAGGTACCCACTCTTCTGCAGAACAGTGAGAAGGATCACCATTTCCATGGACTCTGCTGGTTTTGTAGTTGCAAACAAGACTCCACTTCAGTCAGTTTGATTTTCAATATGCATTTATTGAAATATAAGCCACAGTGTTTGAAGCTACAGAAAGGAAAATCGCAGCATCATTGTGGGGTCAAGAGGCTTCTTTATCCCAAACCCTTCTCTCATTACTGACAATGAGAACTGGATGCTGGAAATTCCTCTTGGCCACCCACAAGGAGAGCAGAGGTTGTGGGGATGGGTTGAAGGTGAGGATGCCGTGAGGATGGGGGTAAAAACAAAAATCCTGTTACACCGCAGCCTTGTACTTAATCTGGTCATGAGGAATGTGCTCCTACACTCCTTCCTTCTTTCCAAATAATTATAAACTGTCTCATTGGTGTCAGGAACTGTGTGAAGTGCTAGGGGTACAGGGGAGACATGCTCTCATGGTGCTGAGAGCCAGCTGGATGAGACAGAATTAGACGTGTTGACCAGTAGAGGAAAGGAAATAGGCAGGGGAGGGTAGGAGAGAGAAGGACTGCGAGGAGACTGAATTTTTTCAGAAGCAGCCACAGCCCAGCCCTGCAGGGGTCCTCCTTGGATTTCAGAGTTTCAGGGACCACTCTTCCCATGTCCTCTGCAAAAAGAAAGGAACTTGTTGAGTGCCGTCACTGTGGCCCCAGACATGGACAGCGATCATCTTGACAGAGCCTAGACTTTCCAAAAGATATGAAACTGTAGTGCCCATGACCCAAATGACCTACAAGAAGGAAGTGAGTTTTCCAAGCCTAGGTGGGGCACTCATGAGCACTGCAGACCTGCCCTGGAGGGTGGCTGAATCAGGGTTCTCAACTGAGAAGGGGGAGCATGTGATCAGGCTGAGATGACCACAAAGAGGCATCAGGGGTTGACCTTCTGCCCTTCTCTCCCTGGAGAACCCGCTCAGTGTGTGGTTTCACAGGACACTGCGGCCTCTTCTGGCAGCAGCGAGGAGGAAGACACTGTGCGGGGTGAATGGTGTGTGGTCCCCTGAGCTCCACCTCTGTCCCCAGCCCTTCCCTTCCTCCTGTGCCCTGGCCCGTGTCTTACCGCTGGAACTCTTCCAGTGTGTAGCAGGTCTTCATGCAGTCAGGACAGCAGGACTTTAAGCAGTCCTCTATCGTGTTGAAGTTGTTTTTGTTCCCTTCGCAGCCGCCATAAACAAACAGCTCGCAGCACCCGGTCTTGGCGTTGTAGAAGTACCTGGCTGTCTTGTTCTTGCAGGAACCAGCTAACTTAGGCTCCAGGCAGAAGGCAGGCTGAGAATCTGCCAGAATGAGAGGGGCAATGGCTGTTATGAGGATGGTCATCACAGCTCTGTAGAAGGCTGACAACTAGAACCTCCAGTTTGTTTGGAATAGAGGATGTTGGGGTTGTGGGGGATGGTCAAATTGAAATGCCCATTTGAAAACCTCCTTTCCTTTCTGGGACAGAATTTTGAAGGTTGCTAAGCGTGACATGTTACAGTAATCATGTACAAATGTATATCTTCTCATGAAGTATTTTAAGAAAAATTGGTATAATGCCTTTGAATAGCCTTAAAACTTCCGAAAGACTTCCAAGGTGGTTCAGTGATTAAGAATTCGCCTTCCAACGAAGGAGTCCTATCTTCAATCCCTTGTCAAGGAATTAAAGTCCCAAATGCTGTAGACACGGAGTCGACAGGCTGTAACTACTGAGTCTGGGACCCACAAATAAGAACCAGCCCACACAAACAAACATAAATGCTCAGAAAAAAACACACACAACAACAAAAAAAGGACAAAGGTAAAAAATATTCCCTATATGTCAATCATTAATGGGTCTGGATAACAGAGTTTATAATACTATTAATATTCTCTTTGCTTAAGTGTGTGGTAAAAACTTTTCACCATTAATAACAATGGTGAAGGAATCATGCTATAATGGGAAAAGGCATGAAGAAAACATAGCACTGTATTTACTTCGGTTACCTCACAGGGATTCTATAAAATGAATATCGGTACTAATGATATTGTGATTCTAAGAAGAAATATACATATTTCTTTTTTCATCATTTTCCTGACACTGTTCCTAAAAATCTTGGTATTTCTTATGTGATGAGAACAATGAGGGTGTCTTTTGGTATGTAAAGTTGGTAAGTTTGGAAAGACCCTCACAGGCCCAGAAGGGGCTCTGATATTGCACCGGAAAGGACTGCCTACAGGAGGGTGAAAACTTTCATTCCCATCCTCTCCCATGGCCTTTCTTCCTCAATCTCCTTGCCTTCCCTCAGCCTCAGGGAGGTTAATGGAGCTGTCTGTTGAACAATCCCCAGTGGCTAATGATTTAATGCATCATGACTAGGTAATGAAGCCTCCATAGAAACCTCAACAGAGCAAGACATTTTTGTTGTTCGAGAGACCTGGGATCCACCCAGGGAACACGGATATGGATGCACACATGAACGCACACTCCACGCGGACCCCTGCAGCAGCCTGCTCTCTGGGGCGCTGCCTCTGCTCCTTGCCCCCTAGAGGACACTCTGTGCACTGCAGCCTCAGGGATTCCGTTATTATTCAGTCCTAGCCCACGGCTCCCTGGAGACCAGTTCCTCAGTGAGTCCCCTTTTCTCTGATAGTGAAATTCTGATTCTTAAAAAGTCCTGCGGGGCTCCTCGAGACCTGCTCCCATGGCCTCTATGCCTCATCCGTTTCCACTTCTTTCCCCTCACCTAAACCAACTCAGCTCCAGCCACCCTGGCCCTGGCTCCTGCTCAAATACAGCAGTAACGAATAACCAGGCACGTTACTTCTGCGGTTCTTTCTGCTCAGCGCCTCATCATCACAGAGGGTTTACCCGACCCTTTAGAGAAAAAGCACAGCTTCCTTCCTCTGCTCCACTCTCTACCTTCAAGAAACTGATAACCTACCATAAGATTTCACCCTTTTTTAAGTCTCCCTCCTAACAGGCAATTTTATTTTGCCATATTTTTTGACAGCTGTGTCCCCATCCCCAAGAACACTGCTTTGTAGGGGCTTCCTAACTCCCATTTTCGTTCTCTCCACAAGTGCAAGGTCATCAAATAGAATGGGTATAATTGAATTCCTTTTAGTACAAAATCACCTTGATGATGGGGCACATCAACATAATGGTCAATTCTCCCTCTAACATTCAGTCTGCTGAGAGGATAATAAAATAATGGGTCCTGGTGATCTTTAACCCCGAAACCTCTGAACCCAAATACTTATGGATATTTACGGAAGTTTTCAATAAATAACCATATTGACTGAATTAACCACTATTGCTGATTAATCATAAGTTCAGAGCCTGCACCTGAAGAGGGTTGCTTTCCCTGAGTGCTCTCACGACCTAGCAAAGAAAGTAAATGCCAAGAGTTTCAGGAGGCCGGGGCAATGAACCAGGACAAGGATCAAATATGGATTAAATGTGAATAATAAACTCCTAGTCAAAAGAGAACAAGGGAAAGGGTCTGGAGACTTTACTCATATTGTCTCAGCCTTGATCCCACGAGCCAAACCACACAAGCACTATGTTTCTTGTGCTCCTGTGGTTGCTGCTCAGTGGTCCCAGGTCTTTCTGATTATTCTAATAATAAAGGAATAATCATTATTTGACAACTCAATATGTTTTCTTGCCCAAGGGAGGTCAAAGGATAAAGTTCTTCAGATTAACACATTGGTGGATAATGAACAAAATTGGTCATGAAATGTGAATAAATTCTTTATATTCATGACTGGTAATCTGTTCAGAGAACCCATGTAACATGTTTCCTCTGTTCAGATGAGGAAACTGCAGATGACTTACCCCAGGACACAGAGCCTGTGGGTGGTAGGGTCAGGACAAGTAACTATGATGTCAGAACCCATCTGATACAGTACCTGATTCTACCAGGAATTCTAAAAATATAGTTTACTTGTAAGAGTTTCTAGCTTCCCAGGTGGCTCAGATGGTAGAGAACCTGCCTGAAATGCAGGAGACCCGGATTTGATCCTGGGTTAGAAAGAGCCCCTGGAGAAGGACATGGCAACCCACTGCAGTATTCAGGCAAAGGAGCCTGTGGCCTTCAGTCCATGGGGTGGCAAAGAGTCAGACATGACTGTGCAACTAACACTCCACTTTCACTGTAAGATTTTCTGGACGCAGTGTTCTACTTTCATTACTTCCCTGTCCCCAAGTCTCATCTAAGCGCCTAAATCACAGGAGAGCGTGAGCTCGTGTTTACCCTATCACCAAATATGTGGTGTCTCCACCAACATCAACCAGTTCCCCAGACACCCATTGGGCGTCCCCCAGTCAATTGATATCTGATACGAAATTAGTGCAGTTAGTGCAGATCCTACCCGTTGAAGGATCATGACTGTCCTCACTTTAGTCCCAGCCACAGGGTCCCAACCAACTTAGGCTTATGACCAAATGTCTATAATGTAGAAGTCCATCTCCCCAGAGGTGCAGAAAGTACAAACCTTTTTTCTCCTCTTTGAGTATATGTGTTGGGAACTCCTGTGGTGTATGGTTCTCAAGTTGCCTTAAGGCAATCAACTCCTGACCTATGAAAAAGAGAAAATTTCAAGAGTTTCAGGAGGCCTGGTCCATGAAACAGGAAAAAGATCAACCATGGATAAGAAAGTAAGGGTCAAGAAAGGACAAAGGAAAAGGCCTGAGACTTTAGTAACGTTGTATCAGCCTTGGTCCCACAGCCTATCACACAAGGGCTGTTTCTTGCTTTTCCAGCAGTTGCTCTCCTCCATAGTTCAACATCTTTCAATTAGTTTTAATAATAGAGGAATAATCATTATTTGATAAAGAAATATTTTTACTTGGCCAAATCAAGAAGGTAGAGAAATTTTTTTCAGATTAACACATCGTGGTGGAAAATGGACAAATCTGGCCGTGACATAGGAATAAATTCTTTCTATTCAAGACTCGTCATCTGTTCAAATAACCCATGGAACATGTTTCCCCTGTTCAGATGAGGAAACTACAGATGACTTGCCCCAGCACACAAGCATGTGAGTGGCCTGGTCAGGACAAGATACTGTCATGTCACAACCATTTGATACATTATTAATTCTGCTAGGAACTCAAAAATACAGATAACTGATAAGAGTTTCTGGGTACAGTGTCCTACCTTCACTGCTCACTTCTCCCCAAGCCTCACCAGCAGCCCTCTCTGTCCATTGACTTCTGATACCATGGCTGTGGAGTTAGTGCCGACGCCACAGGTTGAGGGATCCAGACTGTCCTGACTTCAGATGCCAGCCAGGTGGTCTCAAGTCACTTATGATTCTGACCAAGTGACTAAAAGTGAGAGTTTCTATGAACCCACCTCCACGCACAATAACTCAACCGAACCAGCGACCAAACTCAGGAAAATTTTTACTCACTGTTCTCAGATCAATATATAGGATTAAATCTGAGAAAAAAAGTGAACTGGAGGAGATGCTTAGGGCAAAGTGGGAGTGGCGGTGAGCGGAGCCTCCATGCCCTGGTGAGCACAGCATCCTCACCACAATTTGTCCCCACCTCATAAGCTCTGCGAGCCAATATTGATGGATTTTTATTGAAGTTTCACTAAACAGGGATGTTTATTGAATCCCCGGCCGGTAGGAACTGATTTCGGTTCCAGTGCCATCCCCTCCCCCAACAGGTGCAGAAAGTTCAAACCTTCAAGGCATTTTTTGAATGTTTTGGCCGCTTTTCTTATCATCTTGCATGTCTTGCAGATAATTTTGGTACCTATGAAAGAAAAAATTTCCAAAATTTGCAGGAGTCTTGGACCATAAACCAGGATGAGGTTCAAATATGGATAATAAACTGATGCCAAAAGTGGACAAGGGAAAAAGCCTGGAGACGTTGCTAATATTGTATCAGCCTTGGTTCCACGAGCCAGCCACACAAGGGCTGTGTTTCACGCATTCCTTGCAGTTGCTCTACTAAGTGGTCCCAGGTCTTTCTAATTAATTTTTATTGTACAAGGATAATCATTGTGATGCACAAATGTTCTTTCTCGTCCCAAGCAAGTAGGTAGAGAAATCTTTTCCAATGAACATATCCTGGTGGAAATTAACCAAAACTGGCCATGAAATATGAATAAACTCTTTATATCTGTGGCTGGCAGTATGTTCAAAGAAATCAAGTGGCATGTATCTGCTGTTCAGAAGAGGAAGCTGTAGATGACTTGCCCCAGGACACATGGCATGTGGGTGGCAGGGTCAGGACAAGATACTTCCCTGTTACAACCCATCTGTTACTCTATCCCCTTCTGCCAGGATCTCTGAAAACACCAATAACTGCTGAGAGCTTCTGGGTGCAGTGTCCTGCCTTCATTACTCCCCTGTCACCAGGACTCACCTGAGCTCCCCAAGCACAGGGAGAATGAGTCTACGTTTCCCTGACACCAAATACTTGGTGTCTCTAGAAACAACATCCAATTCCCCAAACTCCCACTAAGTGTCCAATAAGTCAATTTACTTCTGATATGAAAATGAGGGAGTTGGTACAGACTCTCTATGTTGAGGGCTAAATCTGTCCTCAGTTCAGATGCCAGCCATGTTGTTCCGAGTCATTCATGATTTGACAAAGTGGCTAAAACTGGGAAGTTCCAGTTATTGAAACTCCATGTTCAATAACTCGATAGATCTGATGACCAATTCAGTACAACCACTTACATACTGATCTCACATTGTTATCGTTAAGGATAAATCTAAGGACAGTGGAGTAAGTGAGATGTGCAGGGCAAAGTGGAAATGGATGTATGGGGAGCCTTCAAGCCCTAAAGAGCACAAGACCCTCACATCACCATCATGTGTTACCACCCCAAAATCTCTCAGAATGCCTGTATCTATGGATTTTTATTGCAGTTTCACTAAACAGACATATTGATTGAATCATTGTCCAGTGGTGGCTGTTCTCAGTCTCAGTGCCCTCTTTTCTCCCAAGAGATTCAGAAAGTTCAAACCTATAATCACATCGTCGATGATTTCGTTAATCACAGATGATACTACAAGCTTCTCAGGTCCCCCTGTAAGGCTTGTCTCCAGACCTGTGAAAGACAGTAAATTCCAAGAGTTTCCGGAGATGTGGGACGTGAACTAAGGCAAGGATCAAATATGGATCATATAATAGTAGTCAACAGTGGACAAGGGAGGAGACACATATGAATAATAAAATGATAGTCAAAGGGGAAAAGGGGGAAGGGCCTGGAGGCTTTACTAACATTGCATCAGCCTTGGTCCAAGGAGCCAACCCACACAGGGCTGTGATTCATTCTTTCCCTATAGTGGCTCTGCTCATTCATCCCAGGTAGTTCTGGTTATTTTTTATAACAGAAGAATAAAAATTATTTGATACCTAAACATTCTTTCTTGCCAAAAACAAGTATGTAGAGAAATTGTTTTCAGATTAACACATCTTGTTGGAAAATGCACTAAATTCACCATGATATCTGATTCATCTCCCTTATATATATGACTGATAATCTGTTCAAAAGCCCACGCAACATTATCTACTGTTGCAATGAGAAAATTGCAGATCACTTGACCCTGGACATGGCATGTGGGTGGCAGAGCCAGGACAAGATACTAGCATGTTACAACCCATTTGATGCACTCCCTGATTCTCCCAGAAACTCTGAAAATACTGATAACTGAGATCAGTTTCTGGTTGCAACGTGTTCTTGCATTTCTCCCTTTTTCTGGAGCATCACCTGAGCCCCAAATCACAGGGGACAGTGAGTCTAGGTTTGCCTAGGTTTCCCTGACATCAAATATGTGGTGTCTCTACCAACAGCAACCAATTCCCCAAACACCCACTGGGTGTCCAACAAGTCCATTTACTTCTGATTCCAATCCATGGAGCTACTGTAGATTCTGTGGGTCGAGGGCTCAAGACTGTCCTTAGTTTAGATGCCAGCCATGAGGTCCCGAGTCACTTGTGCTTGTGACTAAATGGCTAAAAATGGGGCATCCATGACCCCACCTTCACATTTAACAATTCAATAAAACCGGAGGCTGAACTTAGGAAAACCCTTACTTACTGTTCTCAGAAAAATATACAAAATAGAGCTCAAGGCAGCAAAGGGAGGAGTGTGTAGGGCAAAGGGGGCGGGAGGTGTGCCCAGCCCATGCACTAGTGAGCACAGCACCGTCACACCACCCGCCTGCAAGCTCTCTGAATGCCAACATTTCTGTATTTCTTTCTAGGTTTCACTAAACAAGCATATTGTTTGGATAATCAGCCATGGGTGATTTTTCTCACTCTCTGTTCCCTCCCCTTAGCTCAAAGTGCTGGAATGAGAGGTGGTGAAAACTGTAATCTTTAAAGCAGTATTTGAGGTTTCTTAGAGACCAGCCCCATCCTTAAGGTACCCTGAGTCGCCTTCAGTGACTCTTCTCATAACCACTAAAATCAGTAAATTCCAAGAGTTTAGGAGGCCTGGGCCATATCACAAGAAGGATCAAATATGGATCTTTTTATTACTACACTACAGTGAGGTTCATGGACAAGGCAGGACCAGGAATAGATAGTCTCACAAATAGGGTCCCTGATTTGGTGTAGTTAGGTGGGATTATTTATCTTTATATATATGAATTTATATATCTCCTCATGCACATCATAATGTCAGTGGAGTTAGAAGCTTGCAACTTCCGACTTCCCTGGTGGTTCAGCAGTTAAGAATCCGCCTGCCAATTCAGGGGACATGGATTTGATCCCTAGTGTGAGAAAATTCCACGTTGCCTTAAGGGAACATGTGAACCACAACTACTGAGTCCAGATGCCTGGAGTCCCTGCTCTGCAACAAGAGAAGCCACCCCAGTGAGAAGGCCACACACCGCAACCGCAGAGTAGCCCTCGTGACTAGAGAACGTCCTCACATACCGAGGAACACCAAGGCAGCCAACACCAAGCTAACAACAAAATCCTGCCCAACTTGACAGGAGAAATCCAGAGAGGGTTGGCAGCACCCTCCCCACCACCACTGATCCCCTCCCCCTAACCCTTCTATGGACTCTCCTAATTTCATGAGAACCTGTAGAGGAAAGGTGAGTCCAGACATACCTTGGTCCAGGGAATGGTGTTCATACACCAGAGTGCCATCTACCGGGATAACCAGGAGGAAGAGAAGGGCTGCAGAGAGGCAGAGGCAGTTCATCTTCATGGCCTTGCATGAGGGCTGCCGAGGATGCTGGAGACGGACCGAGCTTTTAATATCCTGGCTGAGGGGTGGGATCAGGTGATGAGGAGGAGAGTGAGGGAGGGGAGGAGCTGGGTCAGTCCTGTTTATTGTGTAATCTCCCTCCTAACCATGCCTCCTGCATCTTTCTGCAGGGGCCAAAAGTCCAGCAAAAGCAGAACTTAGACATGACTATGCCTGTGGGTCTCCTGTCAATACAGATCACGATTTCAATATGTTCTCTCAGGGAGCATCCCAGGACCTAGAGCAGTGCATGGCAAGTGATGGATGGTCAGTGAGTGGATGAGACAAGTCACAGGATCTATAAGTGAATAGCAGTGTGTGAGCCCTCATCTTCCTTTTCAGCCTCCTGCATGTGTCATCTCACCTGGACCTCAATGCCCTAACCCTCCTCACCTAGCTCAGAAGACAGGTCACTTTCCTATAACTATTGTCACAGCTTCTCCACTGGATGGACACTTACTCTCTACCAGACACTGGTCCAGGCAGGAACTTAGCTGAGGAAGTTGATGTCCTCCTGGACTGTAACCCAGTGTGTTCACTTTGGTCACAGCATGAGCACAGAAATAATGGAATATTGAGGGAATATTGATACTGCGACTTGTGTAAGAAATATTAATTCGGTCTTCTTCCTATTCCTGACACAGAGCTCCTGATGCTGCTGAAGTTTCCTGAGAGGTGAGAGAAACAAGGAGACTTTTGTCATGTGAAGGAGGGGGCTAGTAAACACTCAGCCTAAACCAAGAATAGAGTTGGTTGCCTGGGTAACCAACACTTGATTGGGGGAGCGGGAACTTTCATTTCCACCTTTCCTGTTTCCCTGCTCCCACACCTCGGGGAGGAGTGAAGGGTGGAGGGTGAATCCATCACAAATGCCTAAAGATTGAATGAATCGTGATTTGGGATGAAGTCTCACAGAAACCTCAACAGAGCAAGTCATATATGTTCTGCTAAGGCAATAAGATCTACCCAAGGAACAACACAGGTACACACTGCACCATGGCTCACTGGACCACTGCAGCAGCCTGCCCAGGGGCCTCTGTCTCTGCCCTTCACCCCCGAGAGGTCATTCTCCATTCTGCAGCCTCAGTAGGTCAGTTCAGTCAGCTTAGTTGCTCAGTCCTGTCAGACTCTTTGCTACCCCATGGACTGCAGCACTCCAGGCTTCCCTGTCCATCACCAACTCCCGGAGCCTACTCAAACTCATGTCCATTGAGTCAGTGATGCCATCCAACCATCTCATCCTCTGTCGTCCCCTTCTCCTCTTGCCTTCAATCTTTCCCAGCATCATGGTCTTTTCAAATGAGTCAGCTCTTTGCATCAGGTGGCCCAAGTACTGGAGTTTCAGCTTCAGCATCAGTCATTCCAATGAATACTCAAGACTGATCTCCTTTAGGATGGACTGGTTGGATCTCCTTGCGTCCAAAGGACTCTCAAGAGTCTTCTCCAACACCACAGTTCAAAAGTATCAATTCTTCAGTACTCAGCTTTCTTTACAGCCCAACTCTCACATCTATACATGACTACTGGAAAAACCAAAGCTTTGACTAGATGGACCTTTGTTGGCAGCCTCAGGGATCCTCTTAAAACTTGAGTTCTATAACATGGCTCCCATAACCAGTCTCTCGGTGACACCCCAGCTCTCTCAGAGTCAAATTCGGATTCTGATAAAGTCCTACAAGGTTCCTTACCACCTTCCCCCACGGCCTCTCTGCTTCATCCCCTTCCACTCTCCTCCCCTCACCCACTCAGCTCCAGCCACACTGATGTGGGCTGCTGGGCAAACACACCAGGCTCATTTTTGGCAGCCTCTGCTCAAGGCCTCCTTATTACAGAGTGCTTCCCTGACCTTCTACAGTCTCCTGAATCCCCATCACTCTCTGTCTTCACAACACTCATCACTACCTGCCATGGGATTTTCCCATCTTCATTGTCTGTCGGCCTCTCAGAAGGCATATTATTTCACTATATTTTGTTTACAGCTGTTTTCCTAAACCAAGAAACATACCTTCTTGGATATTTCTGGGATATTGATGTTGAGAGAGAGAGGCTTCATGACCAAATAGACTAACAGGAATTTTATTATATTCAGACTCTTCAATGACTGTGTACTTAGCTTGAGTATGACATGAGAGATTCGTTTACTTGATAAATATTTATCAGATACGTAGGCTTTATGTCCCAGAAGGTATATCTTTTGGTGGGCATATGTGTATATATATATATATATATATATATATATATATATACACATACACATACAGAGAGAGAGAGAGCTTCCCTCGTGTCTCCATGGCAAAGATTGCCTGCAATGCAGGAGACCTGGGTTCAATCCCTGGGTCAGGAAAATCCCCTCAAGAAGGGAATGGCTAACCACTCCACTGTTCTTGCCTGGAGAATTCCATGGACAGAAGAGCTGGTGGGCTACAGTCCATGGGGTCACAAAGATCAGACACAACTAAGCCATTAACACTACCATTTTTTTCACCTGTCTATACAATTATGAGTCTCCTCTATAACTGCATATCTTGATAGGAAAATTAAGAAATAGTCTAACAGGACAACAAAACGAGGTGCATTGAATTTTGATTTATATCATATCAGCCTGGAAAGAACAGTCTTTGCACCTTGAGCAAACTCTCAAAAGTACTGCATTCTCTGCTGTTTCTACACTTGTCTCCAAAGGTAAGAAGCCCAGTTTTCACTCAACATTCTGATTAATTTCATAACACAGAAAATATCATTATGTGACAGGTAAATTTTTTAGAGGGATGGTGAGGAAATGTAGGTAGAAAAGTCTTTTGGACTAAAACATTTTGGTGGAAAGTGGACATCATTGTCCACGAATGTATAACTCTTCACACTCATGACTGGTAATTCTTTCAAAAAACTCATGTAACCTGGTCCCCATGTTCAGGAAATGAAAATGCAGATGACTTGCTCCAGGACAGAAAGTCTGTGAGCTGTAAGCTCAGCACAACCTAGTGTTTATGAGTTTTAATTGAGGGCTGGATGCAGGTAATTTGAATCTTTGGCCACTGATGCCTGAACCCAGTATCAGTACCTTTTCCTGTCCCCCGAGGGACTGGGCTTGATAGTTCTAACCCTCTAATCATCTGATGGCAGGCAGTGGAATCCAGTCCCATCCAGACACTATCTTAGGCTCCATCCTTCACTCATCTCCTGATTTTGACACAGAAAATACAAGTGTTTCAGGGGGCCTGGTGCACGGACAGAGACAAGGGTCAAATTTGGATAATATTATGACACTACAGTAGGATCAGTGTCCAGGCAGTGACCAGGAATAGAGTCTCAGTTACAAGATCCCTGACCTGGTAGAATCAGGTGGGATTTTGTTTTTTTCAAAGCGGAACACATAATGATACATTTTGAGAGTCAAGGAATGTCCCTGAAATGAAAACTGTTAAATTTACCAGAAGAAATGCAGAGAGATTTTGCTGCACCCACCGCACACCTGTACCTCAGTGCCTTCCATGGACTCCTCTCATCACCTGTCCCCAGCCTGTAGAGGAGAAGTGAGCCACTGCTTTCTCTGGGACCAGTTCCTGGTTTTACCAGGTGCCCAGGAAGACAAGAAGGGCTAGGGAGAGGCAGAGCTGGCTCATCTTTGCGGCCTTGCAGGAGAGCCTCTTGGGAAAGCTGGGGGCCGACTGAGCTTTTTGTACCCAAGCTGAGGGGTCAGAACAGCTGACAAAGAGGGAAGTGAGGAAGGGGTTGATTTGGGATCAGTCTTGTACAGTGTGTAAGCTCCCCACCTCTCATGGTTCTGCTTCTGCCTGTTGGGGCCAAATGCCCAGCATCATTGATTCTCAAAGTTGCTTATGCCTGTGGGTCTCATGGGAAACACAGCTTATGATTCCAAAGGGGGAATTTTGTCCAGTATGGTCACGCAGGGAGAATCCCAGCTCCTAGATCACTGCATGGCATGTGATGGATGGTCAGTGAGTGGCTGAGAGCAAATCAAAGATGGATCATTGATCAGTGCTGTTGGCTCAGTGGGTGAAGAATCTGCCTCCAATGCAGGAGACCCAGGTTTGAACCCTGGGTTGGGAAGATCCCCAGGAGAAGGAAATGGCAACCCACTCTGGTATTCCTGCCTGGAGAATCCCATGGACAGAGGAGCTTTGTGGGCTACAGCCTGTAGGTTCACACATAGTGGGACATGACTGAAGCAACTTTAGCACACATGCAATAGCATGAGGTGGGAAAAGACCTAGACCTGGGTGAGGTCAATCACTGAAGCAAGAGGGCTTTCAGTTCCTCTGAGGAAGAAGGAGACCTATTTGGAAGAGAGACTGTGACTCCACTCTGGCACTGGGGGAACTTCCTGCTCTGCTGGTGAATTTCTATATCAGAAGGTGAAACTACAACATCCAGTCCTATTTCTTCCTTTCTTTACTACAGCTGACAGCACATTTAAAGAGCAGTTAGGAGCCAAGGAAACTAAAAGTCCATATGCTTCTCCACATTTGCCTTGTTCTGAGCTGTTCCAAGCACATTAGCTGCATAATCAACATGGTTCTCAAAAGTAACCAATTCTGGGGATTTCTTAATGCAGACACCATTATTCTCTTCTAGAAAGAAAGAATCTGTGTTTCGGGGAGATGAAATGACTTGCTCAAGACTGCACAGCAGCATAGTGAGTTACTTAAGCCAATATCTTTTCATTAATAACACCTCATTATCCCATTGCTGTCCTTGTTCAGTCCCTAAGTCCTGTCTGACTCTTTTGAGACCCCATGGACTATAGCCCACCAGGCTTATCTGCCCATGGGATTTACTAGGCAAGAATACTCAAGCGGACTTGCATTTCTTCTCCAGGGTATCTTCTCTGCCCAGGAATCAGTACCACGTGTCCTGCATTGGCAGGTGGATTCTTTACCACTTAACCAAGAGGGCAGCCCTTCGGAAAAGGTAGCTTGTTTTTATTTAACTGTCTTATGAGTTAAGTATTATTATTACTATTTTGGGCCATCCTAGGTCGCTCAGTGGTAAAGCATCTGCTTGTCAATGCAGGAGACATGTGAGACTCAGTTTCAATCCTTTTGTCCAAAAGATCCCCTGAAGCAGGAAATGGAAACCCACTCAAGTATTCCAGCCTGAAAAAATCGCATGGAAAGAGGAGCCTGGTGGGCTACGGTTCGTGGGGTGGCAAGAGTCAGACGCACTGAGCACACCCACACGTATTGATATTTTAGAGATGAAACGAAGGTCACCTAAGGAAAAGTTTCTTGCTGAAAGAATAACAGCTGAAAATCAGAAAAGGACACTTACCAAAGTGTTAGTCATATGTCCCAGTTCATGACCAGTTACAGCTCTAACCTCTATCCAGTCTTCCCTTCTTAGAGTTAGGTCTTCCCTTGTGGCTCAGTTGGTAAAGAATTTGCCTGCAATGCAACAGACCTGGGTACGATCCCTGGGTTGGGAAGATCCCCTGGAGAAGGGAAGGGGTACCCACTCTAGTATTCTGGCCTGAAGAATTCCATGGGCTGTATAGTCCAGGGGATTTCAGAGTCACACACAACTGAGCAACTTTCACTTCACTTCACTTCACTTCACTTCTTAGAGTTAACAGTAAGATACCAAATCAGAGAATTACCTCACTTCTTCAGAGCCTTCATCCAGAGCAAAGACACCTTCCTGAAACCCTCCACCAAATCATCTAATCCAGCCTATGTACTATAAGTTCTTTCAAACATTGTCTTTATAAGACAGCATATTGTTTTCCAGGATAATTTCTGTTCCTTGCTGCAGTGAGTAATAAGCCAAACAAGTTCAACTAGGAACAGGGGTATTTCTACTGGTCTCTAGCTAGACATACTAAGAAGTAAGATCGTTATCCTTATTTTATAACTAAAGAAAAGAAAGCTCAGGGATGTTGAAAAATTTGCCCAAGACTCCGAGGAAGTGAGCAGCAGCACCAGCACCATCTGTGTTCTTGTTTATTACAATTCTGTGTTTTCTGTGGTCCCCATGCCTACTTCACGCATCTGTCATGAAATGGATACCGTCTGTTTTCCCAAGGTGCCTCCATCCTACTCTTCACAGAGGCAGAAGCAGGAGATCATCAAAGGCCCTCTGCTGGGGACAGCAGGAAACTGCCATGTTAGGAAATGAACACCAGCCAAGTGTCATCTCCATGCCTCCCTTCCCTCTCTAGAAGCACTCAGGATGGTTAATACAATAATGCAAGCAAAATGCTAACACAGAGCCCGGGGCACTAAAGGGTAGTTGTCCTTCTTTAACTGAACTAAGCAGCCCCCTCCCCACAGGTGACTTCAGGGAATCAGATACCTTAGAAAACTGAACAAATGAGCCTCATGCCCATTCTCCTTCTGAGAGTCCATGAGGACAAACTACCCCAAAATTTGACTGAACTTAGAAGAAAGGAATAAGAGCTGTCATGTGGAGGAATCTGTCTCCCATGGTTTTGTGTGGCTTGTGTAGCTATTAAGAGGTCAATGATACTACAATGAATATGCTTCCTATACCTGGTAGGGCTGTCTCTGGCCAGGGCAAGGGGAGGTGCCCACACTTTGCAGAATAGAGAGAAGAACCACCATTTCCATGGACCCTATTGATTAAGGTTTGTAGTTGCAAATAACAGACTCCACTCCAGGCAGTTTAGTTTTGAAAATGCGTTTATAGAAATATAAGCCACAGTGTGTGAAGCTACAGAAAGGAAAATTGGAACAACATTGTAGGATCAAAGGTCTTCTTTATCCCAAACTCTTCTCTCATTATGGATGCTGAGAACTGGATCCTGGAAACTGCACCTTGGCCATGCACAAGAGGAGCAGTGATGGTGGGGAGGGGGATAACGGTGAGGATGCCATGAGGATGGGGGTTAAAACAAAAATCCTGGCATCAAACCAAAGGGCTATAATTACTTTGGTCATGAGGAATGTGTTCCTACATTCCTCTTTTCTTCCTCAAATAATTATGAACTCTCTCCTTCATGCCAAGAATTGAGCTTAGGGCTCTCATGGTGCTGAGAGCCAACTGGATGAGGCAGAGTTAAGACATGAAGACAATGGAGAAAAGAAAATAAGCAAGTTCAGCTGAGGCATGTAGGGGGAGAAAAAACTGGAAGGAGATTGAACTGTTTTAGAAGCAGACAGAGCACAGCCCTGCAGGGGTCCTCCTCAGACTTCAAAGTTTTGGGGGACCGCTCCTCTCATGTCCTCTGCAAAACAAAAGGAACTTGTTGAGTGACATCATTGTAGTCCCACAGGTGGACACCAATCAACTAGACAGATCCTAGACTTTCCAAATAATATGGAACCATAGTCCTCATGACCTGAATGGCCTAAAAGAAGAAAGGGAACTTTCCAAGCCTAGGTAGGGCGCTCAGGAGCACTGCAGACCTGCCCTGGAGGGTGGCTGAATCAGTGTTCTCAACTGAGAAAGGGGAGCATGTGATCAGGCTCAGATGATCACAAAGAGGCCTCTGGACTTGACCTTCTGCCCTTCTCTCCCTGGAGATCTCGCCCAGTGTGTGGTTTCACAGGACACTGTGGCCTCTTCTCCTGGCAGCAGCGAGGAGGAAGACACTGTGCAATGTGAAGGGTGTGTGGTCCCCTGAGCTCCCCCTCTGTCCCCAGCCCTTCCCCTCCTCCTGTGCCCTGGCCCCTGTCTTACCACAGGGACCCTGCCCCGTGACCGCAGGTCTTCACGCACGCCTCTTCTGTTAGGAAGTTGTTTTTGTTTCCTCCGCAACCGCCATATAAAAACTGCTCACAGAGGCCGGTATAGGCCTAGTAGAAGTACCTGATCATCAAGGTCTTGCAGTCACCAGTTAATTTAGGTGCCATGCAGAAAGCAGGCTTAGAAGCTGCTGGAAGGAGAGGGGCAATGGCTCAGTTATGAGGATGGTCATCACTGCTCCGTACAAGGATAACAACTAGAACTACCAGTTTGTTTGCAATAGAGAATATTAGGGTTGTGGAGGATGGTCAGATTGAAAAGCCCATTTGAAAACCTCCTTTTTCAGACAGAATTATGAATGTTGTGTGGCATGATGTGATGTACAAATGTATATCTCCTCATGAGTTATTTTAAGGCTGATATAAAAATAAAAATAAATAAAATGATATAAAATGATATAAACCCATGGCAGATTCATGTCAATGTATGGCAAAAACTATTGCAATGTTGTGAAGTGATTGGCCCCCAACTAAAATAAATAAATTTATAAAAAAAATAAAAAATAAAAATAAAATGATATAAATAAATAAAATGAGTTTTTTTAAGACATCTCCATTGGCTAATGATTTAACACATCATGACTAGGTAATGTTCTCATACCAGACACCCTCTTCCAACAACACAAGAAAAGACTCTACACGTGGACATCACCAGATGATCAATACTAAAATCACATTGATTATATTCTTTGCAACCGAAGATGGAGAAGCTCTATACAGTCAGCAAAAACAAGACTGAGAGCTGACTGGGGCTAAGATCATGAACTCCTTATTGCAAAATTAACATTTAAATAGAAGAAAGTAGGGAAAACCACAAGACCATTCAGGTATGACCTAGATCATATCCCTAATGATTATACAGTGAAAGTGACAGATTCAAGGAATTAGATCTGATAGAGTGCCTGAAGAACTATGGATGGAGGTTTGTGACATTGTACAGGAGGCAGTGATCAACACCATCCACAAGAAAAAGGAATACAAAAAGGCAAAATGGTTGTCTGAGGAGACGTGACAAATAGCTGAGAAAAGAAGAGAATTGAAAGGCAAAGGAAAAAAGGAAAGATATAACCATTTGAATGCAGAGTTCCAAAGAATAGCAAGGAGAGATAAGAAAGTCTTCCTCAGTGGTCAATGCAAAGAAATAGAGGAAAATAACAGAATGGAAAAGACTGGAGATCTCTTCAAGAAAATTAGAGATACCACGGGAACATTTCATACAAAGATGGGCACAACAAAGAACAGAAATGGTATGGACCTAACAGAAGCAAAAAATATTAAGAAGAGGTGGCAAGAATACACAGAAGAACTACACAAAAAAGATCTTCAAAGACCCAGATAAAAATGATGGTGTGATCAGTGGACTAGAGCCAGACATCCTGGAATGCAAAGTCAAGTGGCCCTTAGGAAGCATCACAACAAACAAAGCTAGTGGAGGTGATGGAATTCCAGTTGAGCTATTTCAAATCCTAAAAGATGATGCTGTGAAAGTGCTACGCTGAATATGCCAGAAAATTAGGAAAACTCAGCAGTGACCACAGGACTGGAAAAAGTCAGTGTTCATTCCAATCCCAAAGAAAGGCACTGCCGAAGAATGCTCCAACTACCGCACAATTGCACTCACCTGACACAAGAGCAAAGTGATGCTCAAAATCCACACCAGGCTTCAGCAGTACGTGAACAGAGAACTTCCAGATGTTCAAGCTGGATTTGGTAAAGGCAGAGGAACCAGAGATCAAATTGCCAACATCCATTAGATCATCAAAAAAGCAAGAGAGTTCCAGAAAAACATCTACTTCTGCTTTATTGACTACACCATTGCCTTTGACTATATGGATCACAACAAACTGTGGAAAATTCTTCAAGAAATGGGAATACCAGACCACCTGACCTGACTCCTGAGAAATCTGTATGCAGGTCAAGAAGCAACAGTTAGAACTGGACATGGAAAAGCAGACTGGTTCCAAACGGGGAAAGGAGTACATCAAGGCTGTATATTGTCACCCTGCTTATTTAACTTAAATGTCAAGTACATCATGTGAAATGCCGGCCTGGAGGAAGCACAAGCTGCAATCAAGATTGCCAGAATAAACATCAGTAACCTCAGATATGCAGATGACCCCACCCTTATGGCAGAAACCGAAGAGGAACTAAAGAGCCTCTTAATCAAAGTGAAAGAAGAGAGTGAAAGAGTTGGCTTAAAACTCAGCATTCAGAAAACTAAGATCATGGCATCCAGTCTGATCACTTCATGGCAAATAGATGCAGAAACAATGGAAACAGTGTCAGACTTTATTTTCTTGTTGTCCAAAATCACTGCAGATGGTGACTGCAGCCATGAAATTAAAAGATGCTTGCTCCTTGGGGAAAAAGCTATGACCAACCTAGACAGCATAGTTAAAAGTAGGTCTGCCAACAAAGGTCTGTCTAGTCAAAGCTATGGTTTTTCCAGTAGTCATGTATGGATGTAAGAGTTGGACTATAAAGAAAGCTGAGTGCTGAAGAATTGATGCTTTTGAACTATGGTGTTGGAGAAGACTCTTGAGAGTCCCTTGGACTGCAAGAAGATCAAACCAGTGCATTGTAAAGAAAATCAGTCCTGAATATTCATTGGAAGGACTGATGCTGAAGCAGAAACTTCAATATTTTGGCCACCTGATGTGGAGAGTTGACTCACTGGAAAAGACCCTCTTGCTGGGCAAGATTGAGGGCAGGAGAAAAAGGGGATGACAGAGGATGAGATGGTTGGATGGCATCACCAACTCAATGGACATGACTCTGAGTAAACTCCAGGAGTTGGTAATGGACAGGGAAGCCTCAACCTCAGGGAGGGTAATGGAACCATCTATCGAACAATCTCCGATAACTAACGATTTAATGCATCATGACTAGGAAATGAAGCCTCCATAGAAACTTCAACAGAACAAGACATTCATGTTATTCAAAAGACATGGGATCCACCCAAGGCACAATATAAATACACACTCCATGTGAACCACTGCAGTAGTCTAATCACTGGGCTCTGTCTCTGCTCTTTACTCCCTACAGGCCACTCTCTGCACTGCAGCCTCAGGGGTTCTCTTAATTCAGTCTTATCCCCTGGCTCCCAGGAGACCAGTTCTTCAGTGGGTCCCCTTTTCTCTGACAGTCAAATTCTGGTTCTTATAAAGCCCTACAAGGCTCCTCATGAACTGCTCCCTTTACAAATCATTATACTCATGATTGGTAATCTGTTCAAAGAGGCCTCTATGCCTCATTCCTGTCTATGCTTTTCCCCTCACCTATACATACTCATCTCCAGCAACACTGGTGTCTTCTGCTACTCAAAACACAGCAGGCACATTATTTCTGCAGTCTCTGCTCAACACCTCCCTATCACAAAGGGTTTCCCTGACCCTTTAGACAAAAAGCACAGCTTCCTTTCTTTGCCTCACTCTCTACCTTTCAGAAACTGATAACCCAGCATAACATTTCTCCCCTTTGCTGTTTTATGTCTCCCTTCTGCAAGGCAAGTTATTTTGCCATGTTTCCCCACCCCCAAGCACCGTGCTTTGTAGGGACTTAATAATTCTCATTTTCATTCTCTCAACAAGTGCAAGGTCCTTAAATACAAAGGATATAATTGATTTCCTTGTAGTACACAATCACCTTGATGATGGGACACATTGACATAATGGTCAATCTCCCTCTAACCTTCAGTCTGCTGACAAGACAATAAAATAGTCTGTATGGGTGATCATTAACCCTGAAACCTCTCCGAACCCAAATATTTATGGATTTTTTATGGAGATTTTCAATAAATAGCCATATTTACTGAGTTAGTGGCCATTGCTGACTGATCTGAATCTCAGGCCCTGCCCCTCTTCCCAGAGGTGCTGGCAAGAAAGTAGTGAAACTTCAAAATTCTCACTGGGTGTTGGAGTTTTGGGGAAGACCCCCCAGTACCTGAAGTTTTCCTGGGTTGCTTTCCCTGAGTGGTCTCATGACCTAGGAAAGAAAGTAAATGCCAAGAGTTTCAGGAGGCCGGGGCAATGAACCAGGACAAGGATCAAATATGGATCAAATGTGAGTAATAAAATAATAGTCAAAAGAGGACATGGGAGAAGGCCAGGAGGCTTTATTCATATTGTCTCAGCCTTGATCCCACGAGCCAAACCACACAAGGGCTGGGTTTCCTGTGCTCCTGTGGTTGCTGCTCAGTGGTCCCAGGTCTTTCTGCTTACTTTAATAATAGAGGAATAATCATTATTTGACACCTCAATATGTTTTCTTCCCCAAAGGAGGTAAAAAGGATAAACTTCTTCAGATTAACATGTTGGTGGAAAATGACAAAATTAGTCATGAAATATGAATAAATTCTTTTCACTCATGATTGCTAATCTGTTCAAAGAATGCTTGCAACACATGTCCCCTGTTCAGATGAGGAAACTGTAGATGACTTGCCCCAGGACAAAAGTTGTGGGTGGTAGGGTCAAGACTAGTTACTATGATGTTACAACCTATCTAATACAATACATGATTCTACCAGGAATTCTGAAGATACAGCTTATTTGTAAGAGTTTCTGGATACAGTGTCCTACTTTCATTACTTCCTGGCCTCAAGCCTCACCTGAGCCCCCAAACCACAGAGCAGAGTGAGTGATGTCACGCCAAATATGTGATGTCTCTACCTGCTACTGCTAAGTCGCTTCAGTCGTGTCCGACTCTGTGCGACCCCATAGACGGCAGCCCACCAGGCTCCGCCGTCCCTGGGATTCTCCAGGCAAGAATACTGGAGTGGGTTGCCATTTCCTTCTCCAGTGCATGAAAGGGAAAAGTGAAAGTGAAGTCGCTCAGTCGTGTCCGACTCTTAGCGACCCCATGGACCGTAGCCTACCAGGCTTCTCCGTCCATGGGATTTTCCAGGCAAGAGTACTGGAGTGGGGTGCCATTGCCTTCTCCGTTTGTCTCTACCAACATCAACCAATTCCCCAAAGACGTACTGGGTGTCCCCTGGTCAACTGACGTCTGATATGAAATCAGTGCATTTAATGCAGATCCCACCCACTGAGGGCTCAAAAGTGCCCTCACTTTAGTGCCAGCCACCTGATCCTGAGTTATTTATGCGTGTGGCCAAATGGCCAAAATGTGGAGGTTCCATGACCACCCCTCTACGTTCAGTGACATAATGGAACTGACACCCAAACTTAGCAAAGCCCATACTTACTCTTCTCAGATGAACACACACATAAAGCTCACAAACAGTGAAATGGAGGAGATGTGTAGGATGGAGGGGAGTGGAGGTGTGTGGAGCGTCCACCCACTAGTGAGCACAGCACCCTCACATCACGTACTTGCCTTCATCACCCAGAAAACCCTCTGAGCCAAAATATTCATGCACTTTTTTGAGGTTTCAAGAAATAGCCTTATTGATTGAATCATTGGCCATAGGTGACTGAGCGCAATCTCAGTGCCATTCCCTCTCCTCAGAGGTACAATAACCACAAACCCTCATTCTTCTGTTTGAGTATTTGTGTTGGGAACTCCTGTACTACGTGTTTCTCAAGTTGTCTTCTGAGAATCATCTTCTCACCTGTGAAAGGGAATAAATTACAAGAGTTTCAGCAGGCCTGGTCCATGAAACAGGAAAAGGATCAAACACGGATAAGAAAATAACAGTCAAAAACAGGCAAGGGAAAGGGCTTGGAGACTTCCGTAATGTTGTCTCAGTCTTCCTCCCACAGCCCACCACAAGAGGGCTGTTTCTTGCTCTCCCTGCAATTGCTCTTCTCCATGGTTCCACATCTTTCGATTAGTATTAATAGCAGAGGAATAATCATCATTTGATAAAGAAATATTTTCACTTGGTAAAGCAAGCTAGTAGAGAAAATTTTTTTCAGATTCATATATTGTGGTGGAAAATGGACAAATGTGGCTGTGACATGAGAATAAGTTGTTTATATTTCTGGCTCGTCATCTGTTTGAAGAACTCATGTAACATGTTTGCCTTAATCTGATGAGAAAACTGCAGATGACTTGCCCCAGCACACAAGCATGCGGATGGCCTGGTCAGGACAAGACACTGTCATGTCACAACCCATTTGATACACTGTGGATTTGCTATGAACTTGAAAATACAGAGTTTCTGGGACCAGGGTCCTACTACCCAATTCTCCTCTCCCCAAGCCTCACCTGAGCCTCCAAATCACAGGGGAGGGGGAGTCTGGGATTTTTCCTGACATGAAACACATGTTTTCTCCACCAACACCATCCAATTCCCAACACCCGATGGGCAAACCACTATCGGTTGACGTCTCATACCAAACCTGTGGCGTTAGTGCCAATGGCACAGGCTGAGGGATCCAGGCTGTCCTGACTTCAGAAGCCAGCCATGCGGTCTCGAGTCATTCATACTTCTGACCAAGTGACTAAAGGTCGAATTTTCCATGACCCCACATCAATGCTCAATAACTCAGTCACACAGGCAAATAAACTCAGGACAACTCTTACTCATTGTTCTCAGATTACCGTACAGGATGAAAGTTAGAAAACGCGCCATGGAGGAGACATGTAGGGCTAAGGGAGAGTGGAGGTGTGCGAAGCCTCCCCGCCCTGGTTAGCACGGCACCCTCACATACCCTCCATTTGTTACCATCCCAAAAGCTCTCTGAATGCCAGTATTAATGAATTCTTACTGAGGTTTCACTAAATAGGCCTATTGGTTGAATCACTGGCCGCTGGTGACTGATCTCAGTGCCCTCCCCTCTCCCCCATAAGTGCAGAAGGTTCAAACCTTTATATCCACGTTCAAATACTTCAGCCACACTTTTAGT
This sequence comes from Giraffa tippelskirchi, assembly GCF_054371585.1. Classification (NCBI taxonomy): domain Eukaryota; kingdom Metazoa; phylum Chordata; class Mammalia; order Artiodactyla; family Giraffidae; genus Giraffa; species Giraffa tippelskirchi. Next base: position 115,280,400 of record NC_137287.1, on the reverse strand, counting down.
TTTATTGGATCCTATTTCGATTACCCGACTACCTATAAAAGACAAAAATTCCAAATTTTCAGGAGTCTTGGACCATGAGTCAGGACAAAGTTCAAATATAAATAAGAAAATGATAGTCAGACATAAAAGGAAAAAGGCTGGAGGCTTTGTTAATTTTCTATCAGCCTTGGTCCCACCAGTCAACCACATAAGGACTGTGTTTCATGCTTTCCCTGCAGTCGCTCTGCTCAGTGATCGCAGGTCTTTCTCGTTAATTTTTATCAGAGAAGGATAATCATTATTTGACACATAAATATACTTCTGGCCCCAAGTAAGCAGGTAGAGAAACCATTTGAAATGAACCCATTGTGGTGGAAAATGACCAAAATTGGACATGAAATGTGAGTAAACTCGTTATATTAATGATCGGTAATATGTTCAAAGAACCCATGTAGCATGTATCCGCTGTTCAGAGGAGGTAAGTGTAGATGACTTGTTCCAGGACACACAGCATGTGGGTGGCAGGGTCTGGACATGATGCTTCCCTGCCACAACCCATTTGATACACTACCTGATTCTGCCAGGGACTCTGAAAATACCAATAACTGCTGAGAGCTTCTGCATGCAGTGTCCCACCATCACTACTCCCCTGAGCTCCCAAAGCACAGGAAGAGTGGGTTGGGTTTCCCTGACACCAAATATGTGGTGTCTCTAGCAACAACATCCAATTCCCCAAACATCCACCAAGTGTCCAACAAGTCAACTTAACTCTGATAAGAAATCAGGGGAGTTAGTACAGATTCTGTGTGTTGAGGGCTCAAAACTCTCCTCAGTTCATACACCAGCTATGTGTTCCTGGTCACTTATGATTCGACCAAGTGGCTGAAACTTGGAAGTCCTATTACCCCAACTCCATGTTCAATAACTCAACACATCTGATGACCAAACTCAGGAAGACCACTCACATACGGATCTCATGTTATTATAAAGGGGTAAATGTAGGGACAGTGAAATGAGTGAGATGTACAAGGGAAAGTGGAAGTGGAGGTGTGGGGAGTCTGCAGGCCCTAGAGAACACAAGACCCTCACATCACTGTCATGTGTTAGCACCCCAAAAGCTCTCAGAATGCCCATATTTCTGGATTTTTATTGAGGTTTCCCTAAACAGGCATATTGATTGAATCATTGCCCTGTGGTGACTGTTCTCAGTCTCAGTGCCCTCTCCTTCCCCAGAGATGCAGAAAGTTCAAACCTAAAGTCAAATTGCTGAAGGTATGTGGAACCGCATCTGGTGCTGACCACTTCTCAGGCCCCCTTCTGTGGCTTGTCTCCAGTCCTATAAAGACAGCAAATCCAAGAGTTTCAGGAGGTCTGGGCCATGAACCAAGATAACGATCAAATACGGATCATAAAATAGCAGTCAACAATGGACAAGTGAGAGTCGCTCAGTCATGTCTGCCTCTTTGTGAGCCCATGGACTATACAGTCCATGGAATTCTCCAGGCCAGAATACCGGAGTGGGTAGCCTTTCCCTTCTTCAGGGGCTCTTCCCAACCCAGGAATCGAACCCAGGTCTCCCGCATTGCAGGCAGGTTCTTTACCAGCTGAGATACCAGGGGAGCCCTACATATATAATATATTTACTCATGAGATTCATAATGTCAGTGGAGCTCAAAACTTGCAATTTCAGACTTCCCTGGGGTACAATAGTTAAGGATCTGCTTGCCATTACGGTTCATGAGTTTGAACCCTGATTTGGGAAGATTCCTCGGCACAACTAGGCAGGTGAACTGCAACTAGTGAGCCCAGATGCCTAGAGCAACAAAGGAAGCCACCCCAACGAGAAGCTCACACACCACAACCGGAGAGGAGACCCCAGAACTAGAGAATGTCCTCGTCTATCGAGGAAGACCAAGGCAGCCAACACCGAAATAACCAAAATCCTGCCCCACGTGACAGGAGAAATCCAGAGAGGGTTGGCAGCACGACCTCTCACCTTCCCCCCGCCCCCCTCCCTTTGGTGGACTCCCATCATTCCCTGGAACCTGTGGAGGAGAGGTGAGTCCAGACACACCTTGGTCCTGAATATCATTTCTATACGCTGGGGTGCTGTCCACCAAACTGACCAGGAGGACAAGAAGGGCTCCGGAGAGGCAGAGCTGGCTCATCTTCATGGCCTTGCAGGAGGGCTCCTGGGGATGCTGGGGACGGACCGAGTTCTTAATATCCTGGCTAAGGGGTGACCTCAGGTGATGAGGAGGGGAGTGGGGAAGGGGAGGAGTTCTGTAAGTCCTTTTTACTGCCCAATCTCCTAACCTAACCATGCCTCCTGCTTTTCTCTGCAGGGACCTAAATTCCATTAATAGCAGTTTTTAGACTTGACTATGCCTGTGGGTCTCTGCAAACACAGATCGTGATTCCAGCATGTCACTTAGGGAAAGTCCCAGCACCTAGAGCAGTGCATGGCATGTAATGAATGGTCATGAGTGGACGAGAGCCGATCAACAGACAGGTAAGTGATCAGCCGTGTGTTAGCACACGTCCTTTCAGCCTCCTGCACGTGTCATCTCACCTGGACCTCAATGCCCTGACCCCCCTCACCTAGCTCAGATGACAGGTGTGACACAGGTCACCTTCCTGCAATGACTGTCACAGCTTCTCCACTGGATGGACGCCTGCTCTTTACCAGGCACTGGTCCAGGCAGGAATTTGCTTGGGGAAGCTGATGTCCTCCTGGGCTGTGACCGTCCAGTGTGTTCACTCTGGTCACAGCATGAGCACTGGAATCATGGAATATTGAGAGAATTTTGATAGTGTGACTATAAAGAAATATGAATTTGGTCTTCTTCCTATTCTGACACAGAGCCCCTAACACTGCTGAAGTTTCCTGAGAGATGACAGCAACAAGGAGTCTTTTATCATGTGATGTAGGTGACTAGTAAACACTCAGTTTAAAAAACCACTACAATATTGTAAAGTAATTAGCCTCCAATTGAAATAAATAATTAATTTTTTTAATTAAAAAAAAAAAAAAGCCTAAACCAAGGATGGAGTGTGTTGTCAGGGTAACCAACACTTGATTGGGGGAGGGGGAATTTTCATTTCCATCTTTCCTGTTTCCCTGCCCCCGCACCTCAGGGAGGGGAGAGGGGTGGAGGGTGAACCCATCACAAATGCCTTAAGATGGAATGATTCGTGCTATGTGAGGAAGCCTCCAGAGAAACCTCAACAGGGCAAGTCATTCATGTTCTTCTAAAGCACTGAGACCTACTCAAGGAACAACACAGGTACACACTGCACCGTGGCTCACTGGACCACTGCAGCCGCCTGCCCAGGGGCCTCTGTCTCTGCCCTTCACCCCCTAGAGGCCACTCTCCACACTGCAGCCTCAGGGTTCCTGTTTCAGCTTGAGTCCTATAGCATGGCTTCCATGACCAGTCCCTCAGTGACTCCCCAGCTCTCTCAGAGTCACATTCTGATTCTTACAAAGTCCTACAAGGCTCCTCACAATCTACCCGCATGGCCTCTCTGCCTCATCCCCTTCCACTCCCCTCGCCTCACCCACTCAGCTCCAGCCGCCCTGGTCCTGGCTACTGCACAAAGACACCAGGCTCATTTTTGGCAGCCTCTGCTGAAGGCCTCCTTATTCCAGAGTGTTTCCCTGACCCTCTTCAGCCTCTTGAATCCCCATCACTCTCTGTCTTCACAACACTCATCACAACCTGGCATAAGATTTTCCCTGTCTTCATTGTCTGTCAGCCTCTTAGATAGCATATATTTTTAGAGCTGTTTTTCTACACCAAGAAATATGCCTTCTGGGACAAAAAGGATAAATATTTGATAAATATTTGTCAAGTAAATGAATCTCCATGTCACACTCATGTCAAGTGTACAGTTACTGAAGAGTCTGGATATATTAAAATTTATGTTAGTCTATTTGATAATGAGGGCTGTGTATGTTTATACATAGATGATAGATATGGCTTCCCTCATGTCTCAATGGTAAAGAATGCCTTCAATGCAGGAGACCTGGGTTTGATCGCTGGGATAGGACAATCCCCAGAGAAGAGAAGGGCTACTCACTCCTGCTTTTCTCTGCAGGGACCTAAATTCCATTAATAGCAGTTTTTAGACTTGACTATGCCTGTGGGTCTCTGTAAACACAGATCGTGATTCCAGTATGTCTTGTCTGGCAAATTCCATGGATAGAAGAGCCTGGAGGGGCTACAGTTCATGGGGTCACAAAGAGTCAGATTCGACTGAACAATTAACATTTTCACTTTCTTTCACTTGTCTATATAATAATGTGTCTCTCTAACATCTTATATGCTGATATGAAAACGAAATAATAGTCTGACAGGACAACAAACTGAGGTGCATTGAGATTTGACTTACATTGTACCAGCCTAGAAATAACAGTCTTTGCACCTTGAGCAAACTCTCAGAAGTATTGCATTTCCAGCTCTTCCTGCAGTGGTCTCCGAAGGTAAGAAGCCCAGTTGTCACTCAACATTCTGATTAATTTCATAACAGAAAAATGATCATGGTTTGACAGATGAAATTTTTTAGAGGGATGGTGAGGAAATGAAGGTAGACAAGTCTTTTGGAATAAAATATTTTGGTGGAAAGTGAACCATCACGGACCATGAATGTGCAAATTCTTTATATTCATGACTGGTAATCCTTTCAAAAAACTCATGTGACATGGTTCCCCTGTTCAGAAGAGGAAACTGCACATGACTTGCTCCAAAAAGCCTGTGAGTATTAAGACCAGGAAAAGTCACAATCCATTTAGTCAAGTAGGTGATTCTGCCAGGAATTCTGAAAATGGAGAGAACTGGGAAGGAGTTCTGAGTGCTCTCCCCAGATAACATAGTTCCAGGGACCTGAACCTCATACCAGACACAAATGATAGGGAAGAGTGAGTGTTGTCCCAGTCTCTGAATATGTGGGTTCTCTCCCAACAGCAATCAGTTCCCCAACACCCATGGTCATCCAGGAGTCAATTCACTTCTGACACTAAATCCACAGAGGTGACAAAGACCCCACAGGGTGAGGGCTGGTCCCTGAAGACTGTCCATACTTCAAGTGTCGATCATGAGTCCTATGGTCACTTAACACGTGTGACCCGCTGGCTACAAAATTAAAGGTTCCATGACCCACCTCCAAGTTCAATAACTTATTTGAACCACTCACAGAACTGAGGAAAGCCCTTTACTTACTGTCTTCAGTTATTATAAAGCATGAAAGTCAGGGACAGAGAAATGAAGAAGCATAGGGGAAATGGGGAGGTAAGGCTGCCGAGCCTCCAAACCCTCTCAGGACTCTCCCCTTTACAAACCCTTGATGTTATCACCTCCTCTGAAGCTCTCTGAACCCAATCTGCATGGGTTTTAATTGAGGGTTGGAGGTAGGCGAATTGATCGAATCTTCGGCTATTGGTGACTGAACTCAGTATCAGTACCCTCTTGTCCCCAGAGGGACTAGGGTTGATAGTTCCTAACCCTTTAATCACCTGATGGAATGTTCTGAAGTCCAGTCCCATCCAGATGCTATCTCAGGTCCCATCCTTCACTCATCTCATGACTTACAGAAAGACACTAAATTCCAAAAGTTTCAGGAAGCCTGGGCATGAATGGGAACAAGGAACAAACTAACAAAATAAGGATTTTGTTATTATACTACACTGACTTTCAGGCACAAGATATAGTGACCAGGAATGGAGAAGGAAATGGCAACCCACTCCAGTATTCTTGCCTGGAGAATCCCAGGGACAGAGGAACCTGGTGGGAGGCCATCGCACAGAGTCAGCCACGACTGAAGCGACTTAGCAGCAGCAACAGCAGCACTGACCAGGAAAAGAGATCCTCAGTGGTGGGGTCCCTATTCTGGTAGAATTGAGTTGGGATACTTTAAAAAAAAAAAAAAAAACAATGTGAATACATAATTGGGGACTTCCTCAGTGGCTCAGATGGCAAAGAATCTGCCTGCAATGTAGGAGACCTGGGTTCGATCCCCGGGTTGGGTAGATCCCCCAGAGAAGGGCATGGCAACCCTTCTTGCCATGGAGAATGCCAGTACTCTTGCCTGGAGAATCCCCATGGACAAAGGTACCTGGCAGGCTACAGTCCACGGGCTCGCAAAGAGTCAGACGTGACCGAGGGACTGAGCACAAAAACACATAGTGTTACCTTTTGAGAGTCAAGGAAGCAGCCTCGATGTCCATCGGCAGACAAATGGATAAGAAAGCTGTGGTACATATACACAATGGAATATTACTCAGCTATTAAAAAGAATGCATTTGAATCAGTTCTAATGAGGTGGATGAAACTGGAGCCTATTATACAGAGCGAAGTAAGTCAGAAAGAGAAACACCAATACAGTATATTAATGCATATATATGGAATTTAGAGAGATGGTAACAATGACCCTATATACGAGACAGCAAAAGAGACACAGATGTAAAGAACAGACTTTTGGACTCTGTGGGAGAAGGCAAGGGTGGGATGATTTGAGAGAATAGAATTGAAACATGTATATTATCATTTGTGAAACAGATCACCAGTCCAGGTTCAATGCATGAGACAGGGTGCTCAGCGCTGTTGCACTGGGATGACCCTGAGGGATGGGATGGGGAGGGAGGTGGGAGGAAGGGTCAGGATGGGGAACACATGTACACCCATGGCTGATTCATATAAATGTATGGCTAAAACCACCACAATATTGTAAAGTAGTTAGCCTCCAATCAAAATAAATTTTAAAAAAATTAAAAAAAAGAAATGTCCCTACAGTGAAAACTGCTCAATATCCCAGAAGAAATCAGGAGAAACTTGGCAGCCTCCATCCCACCCCTGCTCCCCAGCACCTTCTGTGGACTCTCTTCACCCTACCTCATCCCTTAGAGGAGAGGCGAGCTGAAACTTACCCTGGGCCTGGTCGCTGGTTTCACCCACTAGGGTGCCGGCCATCACAGTGCCCGGGAGAACGAGAAGGGCTGCAGAGAGGCAGAGGGCCTTGCAGGAGGGCTCCTGTGGTAAGCTGGGTGTGACTGAGCTTCTCACACACCAACTGCATGGTGAGACAGGTGACAAAGAGGGGAGTAAGGAATGGGAGGAGTGGGGGTCAGGCTTGTCCAGTGTGAAATCTCCCACAGAGCCAGACTTCCTGCTTCTGCCTGCTGGGGCCAGATGCCCGGTAACACTGCTTCTCCAGGTTTACTTTGCCTGTGGATCCTGTGAAAACACAGTCTGTGATTCCACAGGTGCAATTTTTGTTTGAGGCTCGCGGAGCATCCCAGCACCTAGAGCAGTGCATGGCGAGCGATGGACGCTGAGTGAGTGGATGAGAGCAAATCAATGGGCAGATAAGTGCACAGCTGAGTTTAGCTCAGGTTCTCCTTTTCAGCCTCCCACGGTATCATCGCATCCTGATAGCAATGTCCTTCCCCCCTCACCTAGCTCAGAAGACAGGCGTGACACAGGATGCTTTCCTGAAACTATTGTCACACTTCTCCACTGGATGGACGCTTGCTGGCTACTGCCACTGGTCCAGGCAGGAACTATGGTGATGAGGAAAGTGATGTCCTGCTGGAGCAGCAACCCTGCTGCTGGTCCCTGAAGACTGTCCATACTTCAAGTGTCGATCATGAGTCCTATGGTCACTTAACACGTGTGACCCGCTGGCTACAAAATGAAAGGTTCCATGACCCACCTCCAAGTTCAATAACTTATTTGAACCACTCACAGAACTGAGGAAAGCCCTTTACTTACTGTCTTCAGTTATTATACAGCATGAAAGTCAGGGACAGCGAAATGGAGAAGAAGCATAGGGGAAATGGGGAGGGGAGTGGGCAGAGGGGAAGCGGGGAGTTGATACACGTCTCTACAACCTGGCCACCTGCCATCCTTCGCCTGGCTTCACCACCAGGAGTGTGCCTTCCTTGATTGGACCTCAGGGGGCCTTGAAAACTGACCGCCGCTGCCCCTTCCTCCTGCTCTTCCTCAGTGGTGATGGGGCCACAGGACCTTGGTTTGGGTACCAGCTCTACCTCTTCCTAACTTTGTTCCTGAGGATGTAAACCTCCCAGAACTCCATGTCTTCAGGTGCCAGATGAGATCCACGCTGCCCACATCACAGGGTTGCTGTGGAAGCAACGGACACAACAGAAATATATTCCTTCTCCCTGAGAAGTCAAAGTCCTTTGTAGTATTAATAATAATACTGAGTATTTATAGATGATAATATATAGAGTCTTCTATGTGTTATATGTTGTATGGTCTTGACATGTATTAACTCAATTAATTCTCAAAAATCCTGAAAGAGGGTGTGAAGGACTATTGATATATCTTGATGCTACAAAGAAGGAAATTGAGGTAAGAAGCAATAAAGTAATCTTCCTAACATCATAGGGTGGAGAAAGAGGATTTGACCCTAGGAATCTGGTTTGAGTCTGTGCACACACACTTTTTGCATTGTTGGCTGTAAACTACGGTGCGCATGTGAGGGCGACACACCCATAACCCCCTCACTCACACCCATTTATTCACTCTCAGTTACAATCATGTAGACAAGACCCCCACCCATTCACTCATCCACACATTGACAAACATTCCACACACACACACACACACACACTGTGCTCCACTCCAGACTCAAGGAGAAGGGAGCTGTGCTCAGTGCCCAGAAGCCCCAGGAGCAAGTCCAGCCAAGCGTCAAGCAGGCTCAGAGCTGGGTGATGAGCTGCAAAGAACACGGGGGGCTGCCTTCCTGCACAGACACCCTTTCCCTGGAGAAGGGCAGGAGCTCTCAATACCAAGCTGCCCCAGGACAGAAGGGCATCAGGAGCCCATGACTCACCAACAAGCCACTGTGAGTGGAGGGTCTGCTCTCTCCTGAGACATTCCACATGCGTGATTTCATTTAGCCTCATGTCCATCCTGCAGTATCTGGGTTCTCATCCCACTGTGTCAAGGAGAAAGTACAGGCTCAGAGAGGTAAAACCACTTGCTCAGGACCCACGAACAACAGATGGCACAACTAGGATTTCAGTTGAGGAGCCCTCTGGCCCTGTGCCTCTTCCTGCCTCAGTTTGTTCATCTGAGACCAGGCACAGCAGAGCCTCCTCCTAACAACAGACTCCTTTTTTCTCCCCCATCTTCTCTCATCTGTCTGTCTTTCTCTCTCATGTCCTCCTTTCCTGGTTCTCCTCTCTCTGATCCAGATTAGAGGCCCCCAGAGGAGAGGTCCTCTGATGATACAGTCCTCCCCTCACTTCCCCTCTGCCTACTCTTGACTGTGTCTGGTCTCTAATTAAGATCCTTGCAAGCCCTTGCAGGCCTTTTCAGAGAAATGACAGGGCAGGAACCTCATATTGTTCATAGTCTGGATAAGGACCAGTTACCATAACAACCTGGGACCACAGTTCATACCTCTGCTTCTATTCTGCATTTTTTCCCTCTGAAAAATGAGATCTTGGATTCCATGCTATCTAAGGCTGTATTCTGAAATGGACAGAATGCACCCAGGACAGACAGATGTTTAGATGTTTGAGATTCTATGCCCTCTGAGTTGTTGTTGTTCAGTTGCTCAGTTGTGTCTGATTCTTTGTGACCCCAGGAACTGAAGCATGCCAGGCTTCCCTGTCCTTCACCATCTCCTGGAGTTTGCTCAAACTCATATCCATTGAGTGAATGACGCCATCCAACTATCTCATCCACTATCGCCCACTTCTCCTCTTGCCCTCAGCCTTTCCCAGCATCAGGGTCTTTTCCAGTGAGTTGGCTTCATGCATCAGGTAGTCAAAGTACTGAAGCTTCTGAGAAGTACATTCATATCCGAGTAAAGGATGACCACTTTCTTGTTACATGATAAAACAGCACTTCAATTTTTGGACCACGTAGTACGATTTTAAAGATTATTTCCATGATTAAAAAGAAGAGAATGAACCAGAGGCTGCAAACCTGTCTAGAATATATGTATTGTTAGCCCACAGAGTTCATTTTACAATTTTAAAGCATTTACAAGATTCCACAGTGGGAGATTTCATATAAAAATTTCTATCAATGCTGGAAAAGGAAAACAAACTAGCGTCACAGTCCTGCAATTTAACAACGGCAGTGAGACTCGCACTTGAGTGAGCATCAGAATCCCTTAGCCATTTGGTCATACACAGATCTGAGAACTTCAGTGCAGAGTTTTTGATTCAGTAGCAAAGGTGGGATCTGAGTATCTGCATCAACAACTTTCCCAAGGCACTGAGGGTGCAGCTCAAGGGACCACATTTCGAAAACCATGAACAAAGCTATGGAGTGCAGCTCTCTCCTCAGGAGGGGAGCATTCTCTCTGGGTTCCATAATCCCCATCATTCCTTATTGTTCCCATGCCTCCATCCCTCCCCCCACATACTTCCATCCATAAGGATTACTCACCTGGTAAGACGGAGCTGTGACCTGTGGGGTGGGCTCACAGTAAGTGTTCAAAAAAGGTAGCTTGCTCTTCTATGACAATTTATCAGTTAAGTATTATTATTCCTTTTTTAGCAGTGAAGATATTCAACTTCAGCTACAGAAAAGTGACTTTCTCAAAGAGAAATAGCTGAAATCTGAAGGAAGACACTTGTCTGTTAGTTAAGTGTCCTCAGTTATTTCAATGCCACTAATACACAAGCATACAAACACCATCGAGACAAATTTATTTGATATTAACATACATGATGCATTGAAGATTTTGGACATGGCTTCATGAGTGTCAAATCATATTTACAAGAGTCGGAGTTGTATCCCAGCAATTCTCGCAGCATCCACACAGTCCAGGTTCCAATAGCTCTCGAAGAGATGGTGGGGCAGAGGGTGAAAATGTAGTGAAGAAGAAGATTAGGACAAGATCCTGGATTCAATCCCAGGCTCTACAGTCACTCCAGTCATAAGGAGATTTTCTCCTGCATTCTTTCCTCCCTTCCTCCAATGTTCATGGACTGTATCCTTTGTGCCAGGAGCTGTGCAAAGTTCTAAGGATAAAGAGAAAACTTGCTCTCAGGTTGCTTAGAGCAGACTGGATGAGACAGAAGTAAAGCAAGTAGACCCATGGGGGGAAGAAAAGAAGTAGATTTCTGCTGAGAAAGGTAGGGCTGAGAAGCAAGAGGAAAAGGCTGAATATTATCACAAGCAGCCAGAGCTCAGCCCTGACTGGCTGCTCCTGGGACTTCAGCATCTCAGAGCCCAGTGCTCATGATCTCTGCAAAAGGGGAGGAACTTGTTGATCGACATCGCTGAAGCCCTGGACCTGGACAAGGTATACCTGGTCCTAGACCATCCTAGAAATGAGCAACCACAGTCCTCTCAGGACCACGATGACCACCAAAATATTCAAAGGAAGTGAATTTTCCAAGCCAAGGTGGAGCACTGAGGAGTACTATAGACCTACTCTGTAGGGTGGCTGACTTAGTGATCCCCTCTGAGAAAGGAGAACGTAGTAGTAAGCTCTGGTTATCAAGCTGGTGCTTCTATAGCTGGCCTTTTGCCAAGCTGGCCCATGGAGGATATGCTCAGTCCATCGTTTCAAGGACCCTGCAGCCACTTCCCCTGGGAGGCAGCAAGGAAAAAAAAATCACTGTGGGAGGTTTTGAGGAGTATGTGCCCTCCAGAACTCCAGCTCTTTCCCCAGCCTGTCCCCCACCCCATGCCCTGCCCCCTGTCTTACCCAGAATAGGATAGCACCACCAAGGGTCTTAACACAGCCCCACCCACCCACAAAGACCCACCCATCTTTGTTCTTAACATTTTAGCTATGATATACAAAGGTCTCCCAGAACCTGAACTTGGCATTGTAGAAGTGTCTGATTATTTTCACCTTGCAGGGACCCATGTATGGAGGCTCCAGGGAGATGTAATGCTGCAGGGCTGTAGGGAGGGGAGGATCTCTGTGAAATCTCTGTGTAATAGGTCATCATAGCTGGGTCTAAAAGGTAAAAAACAGAAATCGCCAGTATGTTTGCAATAGAGAGTGAAAAGAGTGCAGAGGTGTGAATGTGAAAAGGCTTTATATATCTTGCCTTTTAGGGCATTATTATTAATATTTTTAGGTTTCACAATGACAGGGTAATATTGTAATTAATTACATGCTGTTACTGAACATTTATAGATGAATTGGCATGACACATTGACTACCTGCAAATAGAAAAAGAATAAAGGGTATATATTAAGAATATTCTCCACATGTTGATCATGATTGGAGCTGGACAATGGTCCATGACTTTATACTATTTTCTGTACATGTGTGTGGTTGAAAGCCTCTACAAAAAAACAAGAAAGAAAGTGTGAAGGCATCATGATTTAATGGAAAAAGCCATGGAAGAAAGCCCACTAATGTGTTTACTCTGGTTACATCATGGGCACTGGAATAATGAAATATTGAGGGAATATTGATACTATGACTTACATGAGAATAATTAATTTGGTCTTCTTCCAATTCCTGAAATAGAGCTCCTAAAACCACTGGATTTCCTAAGAGATAAGAGCACTATAGGAGTCTTTTGTCATGTGAGGGAGGTGACTAGTAAAGGCTAAATTTAACCTTGGAATGGAGGTTGCTTGCCTGGGTAACCAACTCCTGATTAAGGAGTGGAGTTTTAATTTCCATTTTCTGCTTTTCCCTGCCACCACACATCAAGGAAAGGAGGAAGTTTGAAGAGTAAATCCATCACAAATGGCTAAAGATTTAATGAATCATGATTTTTTATGAAGCCTCTACAGAAACCTCAACAGAGCAAGTTATTCATGTAATTCTAATGAACTGTGATCCATCCAGGCAACAATATGTGTACACATTCCAGGGTCACCTGGACTAACGCAGCCGCCTGCCCAGGGGCCTCAGTCTCTGCCCTTCGCCCCCTAGAGGTCACTCTCCACACTGCAGCCACAGGGACCCTGTTTCACAGTGAATTCTATCCCATGGCTCCCCTGTCCACTGCCTCTCTGACTCCCCAGCTTTCTGAGAGTCAGATTCTGATTCTTCAAGTTTTACAAGGCTCTTTAAGACCTGCCCCCATGGCCTCTCTGCCTCATCCCCTTCCACTCCAGTCCCCTCAACTCTCTCAGGTCTAGCCATCCTGCTCCTGTCTGCTGCTCAAACCCAATAGGCATGATTTTGGCAGGCTCTGCTCAATACCTCATTATCACAGAGGGTTTACCTGACCCTGGACAGTCTGCTTTATCCACATCACTCTCTTTCTTCAAGACACTAATCACCACCTGGCATAGGATTTTCCTGTCTTTATTCTGTGTCTTTCTCCTATAAGGGCATTATTTTACTATATTTTGTTTACAGCTGTTTACCAACTCCAAGAATCATGTTTGTTTTCTGAACCAAAAGGATAAATGTTGATAAATATTTCTCCAGTAAATGACTCTCCTATTTCCTACTCATGCCAAGTACACCATCATTGAAGAGAATGGGTAGAGTAAAATTCCTGTTAGTCTCTATGATGATGAGGCCTGTCTATATAATTATAGGAAATTAAAATATAGTCTGATAGGGGAGCAAGAGGAAGGACATTGAGTCTTGACTAATATCATACCAGCCTGGAAAAAGCAGTCTTGGGCCCACAAGCAAACTCAAGGCTATACTGCATATCTTGTTCTGCCTGCAGCTGCCTCTGGAGGGAAGATGCTCAGCTGCCACTCAACTCTCTCATTAATTTCTTCACAGAAAAATGATCATTATTTGACACATATGTATTTTTTTTTTTTGATGCGTCATGAAGAAATGTAGGTAGGTCATCAAGTCTTTCAGACTAAAAGCCTTTGGTGGAAAATGGACAATATTGACCACAAACTTGTAAATTCTTTGTACTCACAACTGGTAATCCTTTCAAAAAACTCAAGTAATATGGTTCCCCTGCTCTCACCGAAAAAACTGCAGATGAGTTTTCCAAAAGTTTCAGAAGACGGGTGACCCAGACTGCATCCCTGAGAATGGCCCACACTTCAAGAGTTGATCACGAGCCCTGGGGTCGCTTACACTCATGAACAACTGGCTATAAATTCAGAGATCCCTTGAGCCACCTCCCATGTTGGATAAGTTATCAGAACCATTCACTGAACTCAGGAAAGCCCTTTACTTACTGTCCCCAGTTATTATAAAGAATAAAACTCAGGGACAGAGAAACTCAGGGACAGGGAGGAGAAGCATAAGACAAAGTGGGAGTAAGAAATACTGAGCCTCTAAGCCCTCTCCGGACCCTACCCCCTTCACAATCCCTTGATGTTATCACCTTCCCTGAAGCTATCTGAACAAGTATTCATGTGTTTTAATTGAGGGTTGGATGGAGGTAATTTGATGGCATCTTTGGCCATTGCTGATGGAACTAAGTATCAGTATAATCTCCTCTCCCCAGAGGGACTGGAAACTGATCGTTCTAACCCTCTAATCATCTGATGGTGTGTTTTGGAGTCCAGGTCCACATAGACACTATCTAAGATCTCATTCTTCACTTACCTCATGACTTATTGAAAGATATTAAATTCCAAGAGTTTCAGAAGGCTTGGGGCATGAACAAGGATATGGATCAAATATGGATATTTTTGTTATACTAAAGTGGGGTTTAGGGACAAGATAGAGACCAGGACTAGAGAGTCTAGAGATGAAGTCCCTAATTCTGTAAAGTAAGGTAGGATCTTTAAAAAAAAAAAAAAATCTGAACACATAGTTTTTTTGAGAGTCAAGAAATGTCCCTAGAGTTCTATTGCTCACTTTCCAGAAGAAATCCAGAGAGGTCTGGCAGAACCCAACACAACCCTTGTTCCCAGCCTATTCCATGGACTCCTCCTTCCCCTCCAGTCTGTAGAGGAGACGTGAGTTATCCTGGGCTTGGTTACTGGTTTCACCCCATGTGATGTGGGCCACTAGGGTGCCCAAGAGTTCGAGAAAGGATGCAGAAAGGCAGACTCTGAGAGAGCTGGGGAGTCACTGAGGGATTCATCATGCAAGCATTTTGATAAAACTCAAGTTTTAAGAGGATCCCTGAGGCTGCAGAGTGGAGAGTGGCCTATAGGGGGTGAAGGGCAGAGACAGAGGCCCCTGGGCAGGCGGCTGCAGTGGTCCAAGGGGCCATGATGGAGTGTGTATCTGTGCTGTTCCTTGCGTAGATTGCAGTTCTTTACAAGAACATGAATGACTTGCCCTGTTGAGGTTTCTGTGGAGGCTTCATCACAAACCATGAATCATTAAATCTTTAGCCATTTATAACGGATTCACCCTCCACCTCTCAGTAAGGGGTAGAAATAGCCTTGGAAAACAGTATGATGTCTCATTAAGAGAATGTTAGGAAGAACTTCTAGGATGTTCAGTTCAGTTCAGTCTCTCAGTCATGTCCGACTCTTTGCGACCCCATGAACCACAGCACACCAGACCTCCCTGTCCATCATCCAACTTTCGGAGTTTACCCAAACTCATGTCCATTGAGTTGGTGATGCCATCTAACCATCTCATCCTCTGTGGTCCCCTTCTCCTCCTGCCTTCAATCTTTCCCAACATCAGGGTCTTTTCAAATGAGTCAGCTCTCCACATCAGGTGGCCAAAATATTGGAGTTTCAGCTTCAACATCAGTCCTTCCAATGAACACCCAGGACTGATCTCCTTTAGGATGGACTGGTTGGATCTCCTTGCAGTCCAAGGGAATCTCAAGCGTCTTCTCCAACACCACACTTCAAAAGCATCAATTCTTCTGCACTCAGCTTTCTTTATAGTCCAA
This sequence comes from Giraffa tippelskirchi, assembly GCF_054371585.1. NCBI lineage: Eukaryota > Metazoa > Chordata > Mammalia > Artiodactyla > Giraffidae > Giraffa > Giraffa tippelskirchi. Next base: position 115,264,673 of record NC_137287.1, on the reverse strand, counting down.
CTCTCACATCCATATATGACTACTGGAAAAACCATAGCTTTGACTAGACGGACCTTTGTTGGCAAAGTAATGTCTCTAGTTTTTAATATGCTAACTTGGTCATAACTTTCCTTCCAAGGAGTAAGTGTCTTTTAATTTCATGGCTGCAATCACCATCTGCGGCGATTTTGGAGTCCAAAAAAATAAAGTCAGCCACTGTTTCCCCATCTATTTGCCATGAAGTGATAGGACCGGATGCCATAATCTTAGTTTTCTGAATGTTGAGCTCCAAGCCAGGCTTCAGCAATACGTGAACCGTGAACTTCCTGATGTTCAAGCTGGATTTAGAAAAGGCAGAGGAACCAGCGATCAAATTGCCAACATTCACTGGATCATCGAAAAAGCAAGAGAGTTCCAGAAAAACATCTATTTCTGCTTTATTGACTATGCCAAAGCCTTTGATTGTGTGGATCACAATAAACTGAGGAAAATTCTGAAAGAGATGGGAATACCAGACCACCTGACCTGCCTCTTGAGAAACCTGTATGCAGGTCAGGAAGCAACAGTCAGAACTGGACATGGAACAACAGACAGGTTCCAAATAGGAAAAGGAGTACGTCAAGGCTGTATATTGTCACCCTGCTTATTTAACTTATATGCAGAGGACATCATGAGAAACACTGGGCTGGAAGAAGCACAAGCTGGAATCAAGATCACCGGGAGAAATATCAACAACCTCAGATATGCGGATGACACCACCCTTATGGCAGAAAGTGAAGAAGAACTAAAGAGCCTCTTGATGAAAGTGAAAGAGGAGAGTGAAAAAGTTGGCTAGGATGTGGGCTGTGTGAAATGATTTGGGGAAGGGTTTCAGGAAGATTGGTGTTATGAAGTGGGGTAGTTCTCTGAATTGGTATCTTAATCTTAACTCTACGAAGGGGAGACTAGACAGAGGTTAGAGCTGTACTTAATCAGGAAGTAGCAGTCACTCAAGGTAGGGCGATGCGTGGTCATTTCAGTGGTTTGTATAATGCAACTTCTGTGTCTGTTCAGACATAATTACCGAATATCCTATTTTTGTTTTGACCTTTCACAGACGCAGAAGGAACTTGTCTGATCTTTAAGTTCTGTGTAATGTTTATGTTGAGCAAGAGAACGGAAGCCCCACTGTGGTGCCAGGTCAGGCCTTGCGACTCAGAGGTTGCTTTTTGCTTCATCTATCAATCTCATAATATTGTGATCAGAAGAAAAAAGATATGATATATGTTAAATCCTTCGTGCAAGTATTTACAACAGTAACACTTTGATAAATGTCAGATCTGAGGGCAATAATAGTGATACTATGAATATATAAAGAATTTGATTGTTACTAAAATTATTCATTTATAACAGTGTAATGGGAAATGACTTGGTATTAAAGGAAAGAGACTGACTTCCATAACTCACTATAATGCTGTGTGGTCTTGAACAAGTCATTTCATCTCCCTGAGACACAGATTCTTTTTTAGGAAAAGAAGATAATGGTGTCTGCATTAAGAAAACCCCAGACTTGGGTCCTTTAGAGAACCATTGTTGATTATGCTGCCAACATGCTTTGAACACCACAGAACAAGGAAAATTAACTAGAAGCACATAGAGGGTTAGCTTCCTTGGCTCCTGACTCCTCTCTAAATGTGCTGTCGACTGTAGGAAAGAAAAAATAAAAATAGCATTGACTGTTGTAGTGTCCCCTTCTAGAAGTTCACTGTGAGGAAGTTTCCCCAGTGCCAGAGTGGAGTCCCAGTCTGTCCTCCAAATAGGTCTCCTTCTGCCTCAGAGGTAACTGAAAGCCCTCTTGCTTTCTTGATTGACCTCACCCAGGTCCAGCCCTTTTCCCACCTCACTTTGCCATTATTTGACCCTCTGGCCAAAGGAGTTAACATAATTACTCATCATTATTATTATTTCGAAGGGTTTACACTTGGCAGGGAGTAGGATATATGTCTAGGGCCTCCATTGCTTTCAGAAAAAAGGAGTGAAGTCACTCAGTCTTGTCCGACTCTGCAACCGCACGGACTGCAGCCTACCAGGTTCTTCCATCCATGGGATTTTCCAGGCAAGAATACTGGAATGGGTTGCCATTTCCTTCTCCAATTGCTTTCAGAACAACTCCACAATGTAAGCAGCATGAGCTGCTATGTAACTATGTATGTATGTCATTATGCTATGTAACATGTAAAAAGGAGGGAAATTTCTGGCCCCAGGTCACAAAGTTAGGAAAAGGCAAACTGAGACTCAAACTGAGGTCCTCTGCTCCCAAAACCACAGGTGGAAAGACCAGAGTTGTGTGGTGATCTGCCAAGGTGCCCTGAGGCAGGCAGCTCTCCTGTTGGTGAAACCAGGTGAGGGGCGATGGGTGATCACACACTAGGAGACATTTTTGTCTCTCTGCTCCCCTTCGGCCTACTGCCCTTACTCTTTTTTTTTCCTACCCAGAATAGCAAGTCTGTGCCCCAAATGGAGATGCTCTTCCCCCCGGCTCACCATCTGCCTGGACCACTGCCGGGTAAAGATCTGGTGTCTGTCCAGTAGAGATGCTGCCACAATAATTGTAGGAAGCCTGACATGTCCCACCTGCCTTGTGAAGAAGATGGGGCTAAGTTAGGGGGTGGGGGTGCTGTAAAGACACCTACAGGAAGCTGAAAAGGAGGACCTGAGCTAACACACTGCTGATCACCTACCTGTCCTGGGATCTGCTCTCATCTACTCACGGACCATCCAGCACATGCCATGCATGGCTCTAGGTGCTGGGATGCTCCTTGAGGGACCGTATTGGACAAAATTCCACCTGCAGAATCACAATCTATGTTTCCACCAGGCCCACAGGCATAGTCAAGTCTAAGAAATGTTGTTACTGTGCACTTGGCCCTAGCAGGCGGAGACAGGAAGTCTGGTTAGATGAGGAGGTCAAGCGTGAACAGGACTAGCCCAGTCCTCCCCTTCCTCTTTGCTCTCCTCATCCTCCATACAGTTGGGAGGTGAGAAGTTCAGTCAGCCCCCAGCTTTGCTCAGAAGTCCTCCTGCAAGGCCATGAAGATGAGCCAGAATCTGCCTCTCTGTAGACTTTCTCATCCTCCAGAGCACCCCCAGGGGGTAAAACCTGCTTCCAGGCCCAGGTTAAGTCCCCGATCATCTCTTCTCTGCAGGCTGGGGGAGGGGGGGTTGAGGGGAGTCCATGGAAGGGACTGGGGAGCAGGGGTGGAGGAGGTACAGCAAACCCTCTATGGATTTCTCCTGATAAATTGGGCAGTTTTCACTCCAGGGACTTTTCCTGACTCTCAAAAGCTATCATTATGTGTTCAGCTTTGGGAAAAAATAGCATTCCACCTGACTCTACCAGACCATGGATCTCATCTCTGAGACCCTATTCCTGGTCACTATCTAGGCTCTGATCCACACTGTAGTGTCATAACAAGATCTGTAATTGATCCTTTTCTCCATTTATGCCCCAGGCCTCCTGAAACTCTTAGAACTTACTATATCTCTGTAAGGCCCAAGACGAATAGACTTGAGATAGTGCCTGGATGGGACTGGACTCCAGAACATGGCAGGAGGTGATTCGAGGGTTAGAACTGTCAACCCCAGTCCCTCTTGGGAGAGGAGAGGGTACTGACACGGAGTTCAGGCATCAGCGGCCAAAGATTCATTCAAGTTGTGTGCATCCAACCCTCAATTAAAACCCAAATAAACATTGGGCTTAGAGAGCTTCAGGGGAGGTGAATACACAAAGGGATGGAGAGGGGGAAGAGTGCTGAGAGGGCTTGGAGTCTCGGCACCCTCTACTCCCCATTTACCCTAAGCTTTTCCACTTCCCTGTCCCTGAGTTTTATGCTTTACAACCCCAACTCCCCATTTACCCTATGCTTCTCCTCCATTGGGCTTCCTTGGTGACACAGATGGTAAAGTATCTGCCTGCAATGCAGGAGACCCAAGTTCCACCCTTTGGTTGGGAAGATCCCCTGGAGAAGGGAATGGCTACCCACTCCAGTATTCTTGCCTGGAGAATTCCATGGACAGAGGAGAACAAAGGGCTACAGTCCATGGGTTGCAAAGAATTGGACATGACTGAGCAACCAACACCTTTTCTCCTCCATTTGGCTGTCCCTGATTTTATGCTTTATAATAACTGGGGACCATAAATAAGGGCTTTCCTGAGTTCTGAGAGTGGTTCTAATAAGTTATTGAACATGGGAGGTGCATCATGGAACCTCTGAATTTATAGCCAGTTGGTCACACATGTAAGTGACCACAGCACTTGTTATCAACACTTGAAAGTATGGCAGTCCTCAGGGACCAAGCCCTCCCGTGTGATACCTGGGTCACCTCTGTGGATTTCGTGTCAGAAGTGAGTTGACTCCTGAATGCCCAGTGGGTTTGGGGGAACTCGGTGCTATTGACAGAGATCCCACATGTTTGGAGTCAGGGACAAATCTCAAACTGACTCTTCTCTACCATTTGCGTCTACTATGAGGGTCAGGACCCTGGAACTAAGCATTCAGAACCCCTTCCCAGTTCTCTGCATTTCAGAATTGCTGGCAGAATCACATACTTGATTAAATGGGTTGTGACTTATACTGATCCTAATACTCAAATGTTTTGTATCCTGGGGCAAGTCACCTGCAGTTTCCTCACCTGAACATGGGGACCAGGTTACAAGTGTTTTTTGAAAGGATTACCAGTCATGAGTATCAAGAGTTTACACATTTGTGGTCAGTGATGTCCACTTTCCACCAAAATGTTTTACTCCAAAAGACTTGTATACTTACATTTCCTCACTCCTCTAAAAAATGTATCTGTCAAATCATGATCATTTCTCTGTTTTGAAATTCATCACAATGTTGAGTGACAGCTGAGCTTTTGCCCTCCAAATGAAAGTAGATGGAGAACAGCAAATTTCTCATATAAGTCACAGTGTCAATATTGCCTAAATATTCCATTATTCCAGTGCCCATGCTGTAACCAAAGTGAACACACTGGTGGCTGTTCTTCCATGCAGTTCTCTAGTGCAGCATGATGCCTTCCCACTCTTTCTTTTAACTCTTTATTTTGTATTGGAGTATAGACTATCAGTTCAGTTTAATTCAGTCACTCAGTCTTGTCCGACTCTTTGCAACCCCATGAACTGCAGCACACCAGACCTCCCTGTCCATCACCAACTCCCGGAGTTTACTCAAACTCATGTCCATTGAGTCGGTGATGCCATCCAAACATCTCATCCTCTGTTGTCCCCTTCTCCTCCTGCCTTCAATCTTTCCCAGCATCAGGGTCTTTTCAAATAAGTCAGTTCTTCCCATTAGGTAGCCAAACTATTGGAGTTTCAGGCTTCAACATCAGTCCTTCCAATGAACACCCAGGACTGATCTCTCTTAGGATGGACTGGTTGGGACTTCTTGCAGTCCAAGGGACTCTCAAGAGTCTTCTCCAACACCACATTTCAAAAGCATCAATTCTTCCGTGCTCAGCTTTCTTATAGTCCAACTCTCACATCCATACATGACCACTGAGAAAACCATAGCCTTGACTAAATGGACCTTTGTTGGCAAAGTAATGTCTCTGCTTTTTAATATGCTGTCTAGGTTGGTCATAACTTTCCTTCCAAGCAGTAAGCATCTTTCAATTTCATGGTTGTAGTCACCATCTGCAGTGATTTTGGAACCCAAAAAAATAAAGTCTGCCCTGTTTCCACTGTTTCCCCATCTATTTGCCATGAAGTGATGGGACCGGATGACATAATCTTAGTTTTCTGAATATTGAAGTGAACTGATAGTCAATCAACAATATTGTGATAGTTTCAGGTGGACAGCAAAGCCATGCATATACATGTATTCATCTCTCCCAAATTCTCCTCTCATCCAGGCTGCCACTTAACACCGAGCAGTATTACGTGTGTTATACAGTAGGTCCTTGTTGGTTATCCAGCTTCACACTTTCGTTTTTAATGGTGAGAAGTTTCAATCACACACACACATCCGGAAAATAGTATTATAAACCCACAGACCATTGTCCAGCTCCAATCATTATGAGCATATGGAGACTATTCTTAATACGTATCCTCCCTTTTTGTTCTTTTGGAGCTAGTCAATGGCATTATGCCAATTAATCTAAAGATATTCAGTAACAATATGTAATTATTTACAGTATTTCCCTGTCACTGTGATGCCTAACAACATTGGTAATAATGCCCTGGACAGAAGGATATCAAAGGGCCTTTGCACCCTGACCATCTCTATTGCAAACAAACTGGTGGGTTTCAGCTGCTCACCTTGTAGACCAAACAGTGATGACCATCCTCTATTTGACTGAGATCCTCCCATCTCTGCAGCCCTGGGGCCTGACTTCTGCCTGCAATCTGCATACACGGGTCCCTGCAAGGCCAAAGTAATCAGATACATGTACAACACCAAGTCGGGGATCTTCAAGTCCTTTGCTGCAAAGCAAAGAAGAACAATGTCAAGATAGGGGAGGACTGTTCCTGACCCACAGTGGTGCTATCAGGCCCTGGGCTAAGACAGGTAGTGGATGGGCTGGGGAAAGATGCGGAGCTCGAGAGAGCACACACTCCTCACAAACCCACAGTGTCTTTCTCCTTGGGGCGTCCCAGGAGAAGTGGCTGCAGTGTCCTTTGAAACCATGGACTGAGCATGTCCTCCATGGGCCAGCGTGGCATAGGTCACACCTAGAAGCCCCATCATGACAATCTGAGACTACTCCCATGTTCCCCTTTCTCAGATGGGAACATTAAGTCAGTCACCCTACAAAGAGTCACTTCTCACCCTACAGGGCCATCTATATTGCTTCTGAGTGCCCCACCTTGGCTTAGAGAATTTGCTGCCTTCTTGGTGACCATTCTGGCCCTGGGAGGACAGTGGTTTGTCCTTTCTGGGATGGTCTAGGACCTGTCCAGTTGTGCAGTATCCAGGTCTGGGTCTTCAGAGGTATTAATTAGCAAGTTCCTTTCCTCTTGCTTCCCTGGTGGCTCAGATGGTAGAAGCATCCGCTTGCAATGTGGGAGACCCGGGTTCAATCCCTGGGTTGGGAAGATCCCCTGGAGAAGGAAATGGCAACCCACTCCAGTATTCTTGCCTGGAAAGTCCCATGTATGGAGGAGCCTGACGAGTTACAGTCCATAGGGTCACAAGGTGTCAGACATGACATAGCAGCTAAAAATAAACTAACATCTTTTCCTGAACACTTACCGTGAGCCCATCCCATAGGTCACAATGTTAAATGCCCCGGGAGCAGGTGCGTAATATGGCTGGACATATTTGGAGTGGGGGTGGAGGCAGGAAGGACAACAAGGAACAGCGGGGATTATGGAATCTGGAGAGAACGCTCCCCTCCTGAGAAAAGAGCACCCGCCCTTAGCTTAGTTCACGGCTTTCAGAACGTGGTCCCTTGAGCAGCACCCTCGGCCCCGGAAACCTGGTAGATGCATATATTCAGGTCCCAACCAAGTCTTACCAAATCAAACCTCAGAAAGTGGAGGTCTCAGATCTGTGTTTCAACAAATGTCTAGTCGATTCTGAAGGTCACTCGGAGTTGAGACCCACTGCTCCCTGTTGGCTCAGACGGCAAAGGTGGCTTCTCAATGCAGGAAACGTGGGTTTGATCCCTGGATTGGGAAGATCACCTGGAGAAGGAAGTGTGTACCCACTCCAGTATTCTTGCCTGGAGAATCCCATGTAACAGAAGAGAGCTCTTGGTAAATGGCAGGACTGTGTTGCCAGATCACTTATTTTTCCAACAATGCGAGAAGTTCGTTTTCTATAAAATCTCCCACTGTTAAATTCCAGAAATCTTTCATAATTGTAGAAAGTACTATGTGGATTAATAATACTTGTATGCTAGCCGGATTTGCAATCTCTGGTTTCTGCTTTTCCTTTCAATCCTGAAAATTATCCTAACAAAAACAGTATTCACAACACCATTTTAAGAATGCAAACTACTTATTTCCAAAAAGCCAGGTGCTGTTTTATCATGTAGCCTGAAATTGACCACCCATGACTCAGATATGAATGATGCTCACAGGACAAAGCCTCTGAAAAATCTAACCATCTTCTGCATGCCCAGTGTACATTCCATCCTTTCAGGAAGTGGCCTTAAGTATCATGGATTTCAAATTTTTCACTTTTTTGAGGGAAAAACTGAGCATTAGGGGCAGAGATATGACCTGATATCAGAGTTTTGGGTTCTCTGGTCTTTATCCAGATACAAACCCTGTGATTTTCCTGTCTGCTGATTCCTCTGAAGATGCCCCCAGGAACTGGGGAGGTTTCTAATCAGAGATCTCAATCATTCATGAGCAGAGAGGAGGGAGGAGCAGGGGAGGACCAGCCCATCGGGGGGCTTCTGGTCCAGGGGTGGGGGTGGGGGCTCTAACCTGGGTCAAACTGAGGAGGACCAGGACAGGAGGACACTGGGAGAGAAAGACAGACAGATGAGAGAGGAGGGGGGAGAAGAGAGGAATTTGTGCTCTTAGGGAGAGTCTCTGCTGCTCCCTGGTCTCAAGTGGACAGATTGAAGGAGGAAGAAGGAAAAGGCCAGAGGGCCTCCTAAACTGAAGTCCTAGTTGTGCCATCTGCAAGTTGTGAGTAATGAGGAAGTCTCTTTACCTCTCTGAGCCTCTGCTTTCTCCTTGACACAATGGAATGAGAGTACAGATGCTGTAAGATTGACATGAGGCTAAATGAAATGGTACATATGAGATGTCTCAGGAGAGAGGAGACCCTCCACTCACAGTGGCTTGTTTGGTCAGTAACTGGCTGTTGATGCCACTCTGTGCTAGGGTAATCAGGACTGAGAGCTCCTTTCCTTCTCAATGGTGCTTCATCGTTATGTGCTGTGCTAAGTGGCTTCAGTCGCATCTGACTCTTTGCAACCCCATGGACTGTAGCCCACCAGGCTCCTCTCCCCATGGGGGATTCTCTGGACAAGAGTACTGGAGTGGGTTGCCATGCCCTTCTCCAGGGGATCTTCCCAACCCAGGGAGTAAACCTGCATCTCCTGTGTCTCCTGCATCAGCAGGCGGGTTCTTTACCTTTAGCACCACCTGGGAAGTTACATGGTTGTAACTGCAAGTAAATACACAAGAAGGGATTGTGGGTGTGTCGAACAGTGGCAGATTTTATTCTCTTGGGTTCCAAAACCACTGCAGGCAGTGGCTGCAGCCATGAAATTAAAAGATGCTTGCTCCTTGGAAGAAAAATTATGACAAACCTAGACAGTATATTAAAAAGAAAAGACATAACATTGCTGACAAACGTCCATATAGTCAAAGCTATGGTTTTTCCAGTAGTCATGTATGGATATGAGAGTTGGACCAAAAAGAAGGCTGAGCACCAAAGAATTTGTGCTTTTGAACTGTAGTCACGGAGAAGACTCTTGAGAGTCTCTTAGACAGCAAGGAGGTCAAACCAATCAATCCTAAAGAAATCAACTCTGAATATTCACTGGAAGGACTGATGCTGAAGCTGAAGCTCCAATACTTTGGCCACCTGATGCAAAGAGACAACTCTTTGGAAAAAAAGACCCTGATGCTGTGAAAGGTTGAGGAGAGGAGGAGAAGCGGGCGATGGAGGATGACATGGTTGGATGGCATCACCGATTCAATGAACACGAGTTTGAACAAACTCTGAGAGATAGTGAAGGACAGGGAAGCCTGGTGTGCTGCAGTCCATGGGGTCACAAAGAGTCAGACACAACTGAATGACCGAACAACAACCACACCCCTGACGTGTGCACTCTGGTTTCCAGCTTGCAATGCAGCAGAGCATGTGTGCACGGACTCTGAGGTCAGATCCCTGGGCCCCAATCCCCTCTCTGCAAGCTGTGGCCTAAGCAAATTACTTTAGTTCCTGTTATCTCAGGTACCTCCTCCGTCACATGAGGAAATATCAACAGTTTCTCCCTCTTTCTTTAAAGATTTTTGAGGATTGGATGAATTATATGTGTCAGGTGCTTAGGATAATGCCTGCCACAATGAAGAATTTAAGTTTTACCTGGTGTAGCTACTCATTACCGTTATTATTAATACTACAAAGGCCTTAGACCTCTCAGGGAGAAGGAATACAGGCCTGTTGCCTCCATTGCTTCCACAGCAACCACATGATGTGGGAAGCATGGATTTCATCTGATTTCTGAGGACATGGGACTCTGGGAGATTTAAATCCTCAGGAACAAAGTTAGGAAAATACAGAGCCGGTGCTTCCAAACCAAGGTCTTATGGTCCCATCGCCACTGAGGGAGAGCAGGAGGAAGGAGGTGGTTACTGGTGTTCTTCCGAGGTCCCCTGAAGTCCACTCAGGCAGACAGCTCTCCTGTTGGTGAAACCAGATGAGGGGTGAGGGGTGGTCATGCTCTGGAGACATGTTTATCTCTGCTTCCCTTCTGGCCACTCCCTTGCTCTTTTTTCTACCTAAAACATCAGAGTTTGTGCCCCTGATACAGATGTTCTTTCCCTGACTCACCATCTGTCTGGACCAGTGCCAAGTGAAGAGCTCACGTGGGTCCAGTAGAGATGCTGCCGGAATGGTTGCAGGAAGCTTACCTGTCTTCTTAAGCAGGTACAGTTGAGGCAGGTGGGCATAGAGGCCCGGATGTGAAGACACCTGCAGGAGGCTGCAAAGGGGACATGAGCTCACACAGTATTGCTCAGTTATCCACCTTTGATTTGCTTTCACCCACAGAATCACTATCCATCACTTGCTAGGCACTGCTCTAAGAGCTGTGATGCTCCCTGAATGACCATATTGAACAAAATTCCACCTTTGGTATCACACCCTGTGTTTCTATGAGACCAACAGGCATAGTCAAGTTTGAGAATCGGTGTTACTGGGCATTTGGCCCCAGCAGGCAGAAGCAGGACCATGAGAGGTGGGGAGATTACACACTGTACAAGACTGACCCCTGATCATTCCCTTCTTCATTCCTCTCCTTGTTGGCTGTTCTGACCCCTCAGCTGGAGTGGAAAAAGCTCAGTCGGCCTCCGGCTTTCCTTAGAAGCCCTCTGCAAGGCCACAAAGATGAGCCAGCTCTGCCTCTCCACAGCCCTTCTTGTGTTCCTGGGCACCTGGTGGGTGAAACCAGGAACCAGTGCCAGGGTGAGTCCTGGCTCACCTCTCCTCTACAGCCTGGGGACAGATGATGGGGGGTGGTCCATGGAAGGCGCTGAGGTACAGGCCCGGGGTGGCTGCAGCAAAACCTCTCTGCATTTCTTCCAGTAAATTGAGCAGTTTTCACTTCAGGGAAATTCCTTGCCTCTCAAAAGGTATCATTATGTGTTCTGTTTTGTAAAAGACATATCCCACCTGATTCTACCAGATCAGGGACCTCATAACTGAGACCCTATTCCTGGTCCCTGCCTTGACCCTGATCCTACTGTAGCGTCATAACAAAACCCAAATTTGACCCCTGTCTCCTTCCATGCCCCAGGCTGCCTGAAACACTTGGAATTTTCTGTATATTCTCAATCACGAGATGAGTGAAGGATGAAACCTGAGATAGTGTCAAGATGGGACTGGACTGGAGAACATGCCGTCAGGTGATTAGAGGGTTAGAACCATCAAGCCCAGTCAATCTGGGGACAGGATAGGGTACTGATACCGATTTCAGTCACCAATGGCCAAAGATTCAATCAAACTATCTGTGTCCGACCCTCAATTAAAACCCATGAACACTGAGTTCAGAGAGCTTCAGAGAAGGTGATACCATCAAGGGAATGTGAGGGGCCAAAGTCCTGAGAGGGCTTGGTCTCAGCATCCTCTACTCCCCATTTCCCATAAGCTTTTCCACTTCCCTGTCCCTGAGCTTTATGCTTTACATCAACTGGGGACAGTAAATAAAGGACTTTCCTGAGTTCTGTGAGTGGTTCTAATAAGTTATTGAACCTTAGAGATGAGTCTTCGAAGCTCTCCGTTTATTGCCAGTTGGTCACACGTGTAAGTGACCCCAGGACTTGTGATTGACACGTGAAGTGTGGACGTCCTCAGGGAGGGAGCCCTCACTCTGTGGGGTCTGGGTCACCTCTGCAGATTTAGTGCCAGAAGTGAATTGACTCCTGGATGCCCAGTGGGTGTTGGGGAACCGGTTGCTGTTGGTAGAGACCCAGCATGTTTGGCGTCAGGGACAACACCCAGACTCACTCTTCCCTATCATTTGTGTAAAGTATGAGGGTCAGGGCTCTGAGAATATATTATGTGGGGCAGAGCACTCAGAACCCCCTCCCAGTTCTCTGGATTTTCAGAATTCCTGGCAGAATCATGTACTTGATTAAATGTACTGTGACTTGTCCTGATCCTACCACTGACATGCTTTCTGTCCTGGGCAAGTCATCTGCACTTTCCTCTCCTGAACAGGGGGACCATGTTACATGAGTTTTTTGAAAGGATTACCAGTCATGAGTATAAAGGGTTTGACACTCATGGCCAGTGATGTCCAATTTCCACCACAAAGTTTTAGTCCAAAAGAATTGTCTACATGTATTTCCTCACCAGCCCTCCAAAAAAATTTGTCTGTCAAATAATGATCACTTCTCTGATATGAAATTAATCAGAACGTTGAGTGACAACTGGGCTTCTTACCTTCAGAGACCACTGTGGGAACAGCAGGCAATGCAGTACTTCCGGGAGTTTGCTCAAGGCGCAAAGACTGTTCTTTTCAAACTGGTAAAATATAAGTCAAAAGTCAATGCAGCTCATTTTGTTGTCCTGTCAGATGATTATTTCATTTTCCTATTGGGATATATGATGTTAGAGGAGACTCATAATTATATGGACAGGTGAAAGAAAGTGAAAGTGTTAATGGCGCAGTCGTGTCTGACTCTTTGTGACCCTACGGGCTATAGCCTACCAGGGTCTTCTGTCCAGGGAATTCTCCAGGCAAAAATACTGGAGTGGGTAGCCATTCCCTTCTCCAGGGGATCTTCCTGACCCAAGGATTGAACCCAGGTCTCTTACATTGAAGATAATCTTTACCATTGAGCCATGACAGAATATATATATATATATATATATATATACAGGTATATATAGAGAGACAGGTTTCATCATATGTATATATACATAAATACAGGTGTATATATAGATTTCATCATCGAATATAATATAAGGAATATTATTATATCCAGAGTTTTCAATGATTGTGCATTTGAAATAAGGATGACGTGGGAGATTCGTTTACGTGAAAAATATTTATCAAATACTTAGGATTTTTGTCCCAGAAGGCATATTTCTTGGTGTAGGAAAACAGCTGTAAACAAAATATAGTAAAATAATATGTCTTCTGAGAGGCCGACGGACAATGAAGACGGGGGAAATCCCATGGCAGGTAGTGATGAGTGTTGTGAAGACAGAGAGTGATGGGGATACAGGAGGCTGTAGAAGGTCAGGGAAACACTCTGTAAGAAGGAGGCCTTGAGCAGAGGCTGCCAAAAATGAGCCTGGTCTGTTTGAGCAGCAGCCAGGACCAGGATGACTGAAGCCGAGGGGGTGAGGGGAGGGGAGTGGAAGGGGATGAAGCAGAGAGGCCGTGGGAGCAGGATGTGACGAACCTTGTAGGACTTTATCAGAATCCAGATTTGACTCGGGGAGAGCTGGGGAGTCAGTGAGGGATTGGTCATGGGAGCCATGCTGTAGGACTCAAGTTTTAAGAGGATCCCTGAGTCTGCAGAGTGGAGCGTGGCCTCTCGGGGGTGAAGGGCAGAGACAGAGGCCCCTGGGCGGGCGGCTGCAGTGGTCCAGTGAGCCACGGTGCAGTGTGTACCTGTGTTGTTCCTTGGGTAGACCTCAGTTTTTTAGATCATAGATGACTTGCTCTGTTGAGGTTTCTGCGGAGGCTTCATCACAAATCATGATTCATTCAGTCTTTAGGCATTTGTGATGGATTCACCCTCCACCCCTCTCCCCTCTCTGAGGCGTGCGGGCAGGGAAAGAGGAAAGGTGGAAATGAAAATTCCCGCTCCCCCAAAGTGTCGGTTACCCTGACAACACACTCCACCCTTGGTTTAGGCTGAGAGTTTACTAGCCCCCTCCCTCGCATGACAAAAGTCTCCTTGTTTCTCTCATCTCTCAGGAAACTCCAGCAGTGTTAGGAGCTCTGTGCCAAGAATAGGAAGAAGACCGAATTGATATTTCTTTATAGTGATGGCATCAATATTCCCTCAATATTCCATGATTCCAGTGCTCATGCTGTGACCACAGTGAACACAATGGAGGGTCACAGCCCAGGAGGACATCAGCTTCCCCAAGCAAATTCCTGCCTGGACCAGTGTCTGGTAAAGAGCAGGCGTCCATCCAGTGGAGAAGCTGTGACAGTCATTGCAGGAAGGTGACCTGTGTCACACCTGTCATCTGAGCTAGGTGAGGGGGGTCAGGGCATTGAGGTCCAGGTGAGATGACATGTGTGGAGGCTGAAAGGAGGACGTGCGCTAACACACTGCTGATCACTTATAGGTCCTGTGATTTGTCTCATCCGCTCACTGACCGTCCATCGTGTGCCATGCAGTGCTCTAGGTCCTGGGACACTCCCTGAGTGAACATATTAGAATCACTATCTGTGTTTACAGGAGACCCACAGGTAGAGTCAGGTACTTTTACTAGACTTTAGGCCCGTGCAGAGAAAGCCAGAGGCACAGTTTTGTAGGGAGATTACACAATAAACAGGACTGATCCAGCTCCTCCCCTTGCCCACTCCCTCCTCATCACCTGATCCCACCTCTCAGCCAGAATATTAAAAGGTCAGTCCGATCGTCCTCAGCATCCTCAGGAGCCCTCCTGCAAGGCCACGAGGATGAGCCGGCTCTGCCTCTCCGCAGCCCTTCTCTTCCTCCTGGTTATCCTGGTGGACAGCACCCCGGTGTATGAACACCATGCCCAGGACCAAGGTAGGTCCGGACTCACCTCTCCTGTACAGACTGGAGGGAAATGATGGAAGTCCATGGAAGTGGGCGGGGCAGGTGTGGGATGGGTGCTGCCAACCCTTTCTGGATTTCTCCTGTCACGTTAGGCAGGATTTTGGTTTGTTTAGGTTTTCTGCCTTGGGCTTACTGGCTATGCGATGACATTGTCTAGTTACGAGGGCTACTCTGGTTGCCGTGTGTGGGCTTCTCATTGTGCTGGCTTCTCTTGATGCAGAGCAGGGGCTTGAGGCATCTGGGCTCAGTAGTTGTGGTTCACCTGCTTAGTTGCAATGAGGCATGTGGAATCTTCCCAAACCAGGGATCAACCCTTGTTCCCTGCATTGGCAGGTGGATTCTTAACTACTGGACCACCAGGGAAGACTGAAGTTGCAAGCTTTGAACTCTGCTGACATTATGACTCTCATGAGGAAATATATTAAATATATGTATATATATATATATATATATATACATCCCACCTAAATATAAGAGTTTTAGGAGGCCTTAGCCATGTCATGAGAAGGATCAAATATGGATCTTTTTATTACTATACTATAGTGAGGTTCAGGGACAAGGCAGGGACCAGGAATAGAGAGTCTCACAAATGGGGTTCCTAACCACCTAAATTTATCAGTTTAGGAACCCCATTTGTGAGACTCTCTATTCCTGGTCCCTGCCTTGTCCCTGAACCTCACTATAGTGTAGTAATAAAAAAATCCATATTTGATCCTTCTCATGACATGGCCAAGGCCTCCTAAAACTCTTGGAATTTGCTGACTTTATAGGTTATGAGATGAGTAACTAAAAGGTGACTCAAGATACCTTCAAGATGGGGCTGGTCTCCAAGAAACCTCAAACACCCATTTAAAGGGTACAGTTTCCACCACCTCTCACTCCAGCACCTCTGAGGACAGGGGAGGGAACTGAGAGTGAGATCAATCACCAATGGCAGATAATCCAACAAATATGCCTGTTTACTGAACCCTGGAAAGAAGTACATAACTACTGGGTTCGGAGAGCTTGCACGATGGTGGACACAGGAAGATGCTGTGAAAGTACTGGGCTCATTAGAGCATGGAGCTGGGCACACGTCCACTTCCCCTTTGCCTGCACATCTCCTCCTTTGTGCTGCCTTGAGTTTTATTTTGTATATTAACCTGGGAATAGCAAGCAAGGTTTTTCCTAGGTTCAGCTGCCAGTTCTATTTAGTAGTTGAATTTGAAGGTGGGGTCATAGAGGCCCCGATTTTAGCCATTTGGTCACAAGCACGAGTGACTCAGGACCTCATGGCTGGCATCTGAACCGAGGAGAGTCTGCAGAATCTGCAGTAACTCCATGGATATGAAACAGAAGTGAATTTCTTGTTGGGCACCCAGCGGCTGTTTGGGAATTGGTTGCTATTGGTAGAGGCACCACATATTTGGTGTCAGGGAAACCTAGACTCACTCTCGGCTATGGTCTCGGGGCTGAAGTGATGCTCCAAAAGTGGGGAGAAATGAAAGTACACATGGCACCCTGAAACTGTTCTCAGTTTTCTGTATCTTCAGAGTTCCTGGCAGAATCAGGCAGTGTATCCAATGTGTTGTACATGGTAGTATCTTCTTCTGGCCCTGCCACCCACATGCCATGTTTCCTGGGCAACTCATCTGCAATTTTCTCATCTGAACAGGGGATACATGTTACATGGGGTTTTGAACAGATTTGTTGTTTTCCTTCAGTTGCTCAGTTGTGTCCAACTCTTTGCGACCCCATGGACTGCAGCATGCCAGGCTTCCCTGTCCTTCACCAACTCCCGGAGCTTGCTCAAACCCATGTCCATTGAGTCAGTGATGCCATCCGACCATCTCATCCTCTGCCATCCCCTTCTCCTCCTGCCCTCAATCTTTCCCAGCATCAGGGTCTTTTCCAGTGAATCAGCTCTTTGCATCAGGTGGCCACAGTATTGGAGCTTCAGCTTCAGCATCAGCCTTTCCTGTGAATATTCAGGGTTGATTTCCTTTAGGATTGACTGGTTTGAATAGATTACCAGTCATGAATATAAAGAGGTGAAACACATTTCAACTCTTTGCAGGTAGTGAACTTTGTGCATTTTTAACCGAGATGTGTTAATCTGAAAATAATTTGTCTACCTATTGGTCCTGGGCAAGAAAGAATATTGGGGTGTCAAATAATGAGTATTCCTTTCTTTATGAAAAATAACCAGAAAGACCTGGGATGAGTGAGCAGGGCAACTGCAGAGAAAACAAGAAACACAGCCGTGGGACCAAGGCTGACACAGTATTAGTAAAGTCTCCAGGCCCTTTCCCTTGTCCCCTTTGACTATTATTTTATTATACATATTTGTTTCCTGCCTTGTCCACTGTTGACTATTCTTTTATTCTCCATATTCAATCCTTGCCTTGGTTCATGGCCCAGGTCTCCTGAAACTTTCTGAATTTACTATCTTTCATAGGTCTGGAGACAAGCCATAGACGGGGACCTGAGAAGCGTTCACCAAAAATAGCATCCAAGATGATTAAAAATATCATCCATGGTGTGGCTAAAGGTTTGAACTTCCTGCATTTCTGGGGAGAGGAGAGGACACAGATTGAGAACAGTCACCATGAGCCAATGATTCAATCAACATGCCTGTTTAATGAAACCTCAATAAGAATCCATAAATATGGGCATTCAGGGAGCATTTGGGGTGGTAACACACGGCGGTGATGTGAGGGTCCTGTGTTCTCTAGGACATGGAGGCTCCCCACACCTCCACTTCCACTTTCCCCTGTACATCTCACTCACATTGCTGTGCCAAGATTTATCCTTTATGATAACATGAGATCCCTATGAGAGTGGCCTTCCCGAGTCTGGTCATCAGATCTATTGCGTTATTGAACACCGAGGTGGGGTAATGGAACTTCCCAGTTTTGGACACTTTGTCAAATCATAAGTGAATCAGGACAACATGGCTATCATCTGAGCTGAGGACAGTTTGAGCCCTCAACGTGCAGAATCTGTGCTAACTCCTCTGACTTCTTATCAGAATTCAATTGTCTTCTTGGACACCCAAAGGGTGTTTGGAGGAATTGCACGCTGTTTCTAGAGACCACAGATTTGGTGTCAGGGAAACCCAGACTCACTCTCCCTGTGCTTTGGGAGCTCAGGTGAGTCCTGGGACAGGGGAGGAATGAAGGTAGCACACTGTACCCGGAAGCTCTTACCAGTTATCAGTATTTTCAGAGTTTCTGGGAGACTAGGATAGTACATCAAATGGATTGTGACAGGGCAGTATTTGTCCTGACCCTGCCACCCACATGCCATTGTCCTGGGGAAACTCATCTGTAGTTTCTTCATCTGAACAGCAGATACCTGTTGTTACATGGTTTCTTTGAACATATTACCAGTCATAAATACAAAGAGTTTATTCATGTTTCATGGCCAATTTTGCTCATTTTCCACCAGGATATGTTCACTTGAAAAGATATTTCTACCTACTACTTTGGGGCGAGAAAGGATATTTATGTGTCAAATAATGATTATCCCTCTGTTATAATAATAAATCACAAAGACCTGGGACCACCGAGCGGAGCAATTGCAGGGAAAGCATGAAACGCAGCCCTCGTGTGGCTGGCTCCTGGGACAAGGCTGATATAATATTATCAAAGTCTCCAGACCTTTTCCCTTGTCCACTTTTGACTATCCTTTTATTATCCATACTTGAACCTTGTCCTGGTTCATGGTCTAAGACTCCAGAAAATTGTGGAATTTTTGTCTTTCATAGCTGCCAAGATTGCCAAAACGGGATCCAATGTAGCACGTGAAGTGATTAAAGCAGTCCATAAAGGAATTAAAGGTTTGAACTTTCTGCCTCTATGGGGGAAGGGGAGGGAGGGCACTGAGATTGAGATCAGTCACCACTGGCCAATGATTCGATCAATATGTCTATTTAGTAAAACCTCAATAAAAATCCAGACTATTGGCATTCAGAGAGCTTTTGGGATGGTAACAAAAGGAGGTTATAGGAGGGTGCTCATCTAACCAGGGCATGGAGGCTTCACACATCTCCACTCCCTCTTTGCCCTACAGATCTCCTCCAGTTCATTCTTTCTGAGTTTTACCCTGTACATTGATTGAGAACAATAAGGGTTTTCCCGAGATCAGTCGCCGGTTCTACTGATTATTGTGCATGGAGGTGGGGTCACGGAAACTCTCATTTTTCGTCACTTTGTCAGAAGCGTGAGTGACTCGAGACCACATGTCTGGCTTCTGAAGAGAGGACAGTCTGTGCCTCAACCTGTGGCATCGGCCCAAACGCCGCAGATTTTGTGTCAGAAGTCAACTAACTGTGGTTCTCCCACTGGGTGCTGGGAACCGGATGGTGTTAGTACAGAAACCACATATTTTGCTTCAGGAAAAAACACAGACTCGCCTTCCCTTGTGATTTGAGGGCTCACATGAGGCTTGGGGAGAAGTGAGTAGGGAAAGTAGGACACTGTACCCAGAAACACTTCCCAGTTATCTGTATTTTCAAGTTCCTAGCAGAACCAGATAGTGTATCAAATGGGGTGTGACCTCTTGGTATCTTTTCCTGACCCTACTACCCACATGCTTGTGTCCTGGGGCAAGTCATCTGCAGTTTCCTCATCTGAACAAGGGAAACATGTTACGTGAATTCTTTGAATAGATGACGAATCATGAATATAAATAGTTTATTCACATTTCATGGCCAGATTTGTCCATTTTCCACTATGGTGTATTTTAATCTGAAAAAAATTTCTCTGCCTACTTGCTTTGGACAAGTAAAAATATTTCTTTATCAAATAATGGTTATTCCTCTATTATTAAAACTAATCAAAAGATGTGGAACCATGGAGGAGAGCAACTGCAGGGAGAGCAAGAAAGCCCTTGTGTGGTAGGCTGTGGGACCAAGGCTGATACAATATTGCTAAAGTCTCCAGGCTCTTCCCCTTGTCTTTTTTTGACTGTTATTATCTTATCCATGTGTGATCCTTATCCTGTTTCATGAACCAGGCCTCCTGAAACTCTTGAAATTTACTTTCCTTCATAGATCACATGATGACTTCCGGAGCACCACTCGAGAACCATACTGTAGAAGAGTTCCCAACACTCAATACTCAATACTTAATACTCAGTGAGAAGAATAAAGGTTTGTACTTTCTGTACCTCTGGGGAGAGGAAAGGGCCCTGAGACTCAGGTCAGTCACCACTGGCCAATGATTCAATCAATAAGCCTATTTCTTGAAACCTCAAAAAATATATAAATATTAAAGTTCAGCGAGTTTCCTGGGTGGTGAACACAAGTATGTGATGTGAGGGTGCTGTGCTCGCTGAGGCTTGGAGGCTCCACACACCTCCACTCCCCCTTTGCCCTGCACATCTCCTCCATTTCACTGTTTGTGAGTGTTTCATGTATATTCATCTGAGAACAGTTAGTAAGGGTTTTCCTAAGTTTTGACATCAGTTCCACTCAGTTATTAAACTTGGAACTGGGGTCATAGAACCTCCACATTTTAACCGTTTGGTCACAAGTATAAGTAACAAGGGATCACACGACTGGCACTAAAGTGAGGACAGTCTTGAGCCCTTGACCTGTGGGATCAGCACGAACTGTACGGATTTCATATCAGGCGTCAATTGACTGGCGGACGCCCAGCAGCTATCTGGGGAATTGGCTGGTGTTGGTAGAGACACTACATATTTGCTGTCAGGATTTAACCCAAGCTCACTCTGCCCTGTGATGCGGGGGCTTAGGTGAAGCTTGGGATGCAAAAGTAATAAAAGTAGGACACCGCATCCAGAAACTCTTACAAGTAAGCTGTATTTTCCGAACTCCTGGTAGAATCAGGTATTGTAATTGATGGGTTGTGACACCATAGTTACTTGTCCTGACCCTATCACCCGCATGCCTGTGTCCTGGGGCAAGACATCTGCAATTTCCTCATGTGAACAGGAGAAAATGTTACATGAGCTCTCTGAACAGTTTACCAGTCATGAATATAAAGAATCTGTTCACATTTCATGACCAGTTTTGCCCATTTTCCACCAATGTGTTAATCTGAAGAACTTTATCCTTGCAAGAAAACATATTGAGGGCTCAAATAATGCTTATACCTCTATTATTAAAATAAGCAGAAAGACATGGGACCATTGAGCAGATCAACTTCAGGAGCGCAAAAACACAGCCCTTGTGTAACCACACATGGGATCTAGGCTGAGAAAATATGAGTCAAGTCTCCAGGCCCTTTCACTTGTCCTCTTTTGACTATTATTTTATTATTCATATATTTGATCCATATTTGATCCTTGTCCTTCATGGTCCAGGCATCCTGAAACTCTTGGAATTTACTTTCTTTGCTAGGTCATGAGACCACCTCGGGAAAGCAACCCAAAGAAACCTCAGGGACTGGGTTGTCTGCCAAAAAACTCAAACACTGATTTGGAGGTTGGAAATTTCACCACTTTCTTGTCAGCCCCTCTGGGGAGAGGGGCAGGCTCGGAGATCGAGATCAATCAGCAATGGCTGCTAATTCAGTCAAAGTGGCTATCTATTGAAAACCTCCATAAAAATCCATAAATATTTGGGTTCAGAGGCTTCAGAGTTAACGATCACCAGGACAGACTATTTTATTATCTTCTCAGGATACTGACTGTTAGAGGGAGATTGACCTTTATGTTGATGTGCCCCATCATCAAGGTGATTTTGTACTAAAAGGAATTCAGTTATACCCATTCTATTTGATGACCTTGCACTTGTGGAGAGAATGAAAACGGGAGTTAGTAAGTCCCTATAAAGCACTGTTCTTGGGGATGGGGGCACAGCTATCAAAAAAAATGGCGAAATAATTTGCCTTCTTGGAGGGTGACCTAAAAATAGCTAAGGGGAGAAATCCTATGGTAGGTTATCAGTTTCTTGAAGGTAGAGAGTGAGGCAGAGAAAGGATGCTGATCTTTTTCTATACAGGGTCAAGGAAACCCTCTGTGATAAGGAGGCACTGAACAGAACTGCAGGAGTAACATGCCTGGTTGTGTCTGAGCAGCAGAAGGGACCAGGGTAGCTGGATATGAGAGGGTTTATATGAGGGGAAAGGAGTGGAAGGGGATGAGGCATAGAAGCCATGGGAGCAGGTCGTGAGGACACTTGTAGGACTTTTTAAGAATCAGAATTTGACTCTCAGAGAAAAAGGGACTCACTGAGGGATTGGTCGTGATGGAGCTATGCGAAAGGACAGAATAATAACAGAATCCCTGAGGCTGCTGTGCAGAGAGCGGCCTCGAGGGCACAAAGAGCAGAGACAGGGCCCCAGAGAGCAGGGTGCTGTGCTTGTTCTCATGGGGTGTGTGTCTGTGTTATTCCCTGGGTGGATCCCAGGCCTCTCAAATAACATGAATGTCTTGCTCTGCTGAAGTTTCTGTGGAGGCTTCATTACCTAGTCATGATGCATTAAATCATTAGCCACTGGAGACTGTTCAACAGACAGCTCCATTACCCTCCCTGAGGTTGAGCGAAGGAGAGGAGCAGTGGACAGAAGACCAGGGGAAGGGCAGGAATGAAGGTGCCCACCCTCCTGTAGGCAGTCCTTTCCTGTGCAATCAGAGCCCATTCTGGGCTCATTAGGGTCTTTCCAAACTCAACCACTTCACATACCAAAAGACATCTTTATTGTTCTCAACACAAAAGAAATACCAAGATTTTTAGGAAAAGTGTCAGGAAAACGATGAAAAAACCAATATGTATATTTCTCCTTATATACACAGTATATAGTATCAATATTCAATTTATAGAATCCCCATGAGGTAACTGAGGTAAGCACAGTGTTGTGTTTTCTCCATGCCTTTTTCCATTATAGTGTGATTCCTTCACAATTTTTATTAACGATGGGAAGTTTTTCCCGTACACATAACACAGAGAATATTAATAGTATTATAAAACTCAGGTATCCAGACCCAGTAATTATTGACATATAGGGAATATTTTTTACCTTTGTCCTTGTGTTGTTGTAGAGTCGTAGAGTTTGTTGTTTTTTTTTTTCTTTTTTGAGCATTTATGTGTTTATTTGGGTGGGCTGGTTACTAGTTGTGGGTCCCAGGCTGAGTAGTTACGGCCTGTTGACTTAGTGCCTGCAGCATTTGGGACTTTAGTTCCCTGACAAGGGATTGAACCTTGGACTCATGCATTGGAAGGTAGATTCGTAACCACAGGATCACCAGGGAATCCTATAGAAGTTTTAAGGCTATTCAAAGGCATTATACCAAATTCTCTTAAAAGACTTCATGAGGAGATATACATTTGTACATGATTACTATATCATGTCACCCCTAGCAACATTCATAATTCTGTCCAAAAAAGGAGGTTTTCAAATGGGCTTTTCAATTAGACCATCCCCCACAACCCTAACATCCTCTATTCCAAACAAACTGGTGGTTCTAGTTGTTGTCTTTGTATGGAGCTGTGACGACCGTCCTCATAACTGATGATTGCCCCCTCCTTCCAGCAGATTCTAGGCCTGCCTTCTGCCTGGAGCCTAAAGTAGTAGGTCACGGCAAGGCCTCGAGGCCCAGGTACTTCTACAATGCCAAGACCGGTCACTGTGAACAGTTTTTATATGGCGGTTGCGGAGGAAACAAAAACAACTTCCTAACAGAAGAGGCGTGCGTGAAGACCTGCGGTCACGGGGCAGGGTCCCTGTGGTAAGACAGGGGCCAGGGCACAGGAGGAGGGGGAGGGCTGGGGACAGAGGGGGAGCTCAGGGGACCACACACCCTTCACCCCGCACAGTGTCTTCCTCCTCGCTGCTGCCAGGAGAAGGGGCCGCAGTGTCCTGTGATCACACACTGAGCGAGTTCTCCAGGGAGAGAAGGGCAGAAGGTCAAGTCCTGATGCCTCTTTGTGATCATCTCAGCCTGATCACATGCTCCCCTTTCTCAGTTGGGGACACTGATTCAGCCACCCTCCAGGGCAGGTCTGCAGTGCTCCTGAGCACCCCACCTAGGCTTGGAAAGTTCACTTCTTTCTTGTAGGCCGTTCGGGTCATGAGGACTCTGGTTCTACGTTTTTTGGAAAATCTAGGATCTGTCAAGATGACCAGTGTCCAGGTCTGGGGCTACAAATGATGGCACTTACCAAGTTCCTTTCTTTTTGCAGAGGACACGCCAAGAGCGTCTCCCAGAAAATGTGACATCCGAAGAGGACCCCTGTAGGGCTGGGCTGTGGCTGTCTAAACTGTTCAGTCTCCTTGCAGTTCTTCTCTCCCCTACCCTCCACAGCAGAGCCTGCCTATTTCCTCTCCTCCATGGTCTACATGCCTTTTCTGTCTCATCCAGTTGGCTCTCAGTACCATGAGAACATGTCTTCCTTTTATCCCAAGCACTTAGCACAGTTCCTGACACCAAAGAGACAGTTGTATTTGAGGAAGGAAGGAAGGAAGGAATGTAGGAGCACATTCCTCATGACCAGAGTAACTACAGAGCAGTTTATCACAGGATTTTTGTTTTCACCCCCATTCTCATGGCATCCTCACCTTCATCCCCCTGCCTACCATCACTGCTCTCCTTGTGGGTGGCCAAGGTGGAATTTCCAGCATCCAGTTTTCAGCATCCATACTGACAGAAGAGTTTGGGATAAAGAAGCCCCTAAGCCCCAGAATGATGTTGCATTTTCCTTTCTGTAGCTTCACTGTGGATTATATTTTAATAAATGCATATGAAAATTAAACTGGAGTGGAGCCTGTTGTTTGCAACTACAAACCTTAACCAATAAGGTCCATGGAAATAGTGGTCCTTCTCACTGTTCTGCAGAGCAGTGGGCACCTCCCATTTCCCTGTCCAGAGACCGTGCCCTACCAGGTACAGGAAGCAAACCCATTATAGCATCATTGATCTCTTAGTAGCCACACCAAGCTACACAGAAACGTGCTAGACACACACTCAACGTGACAGCTTTTATTTCATTCTTCTAAGTTCAGTCAAGTTTGGGAGCATGTTGTCCTCCTGGACTCTCAGAAGGAGAATGGGCATGAGGCTCAGCTGTTCACTTGTCTAGGAAATCTGATTCCCTGGTGTCACATGTGGGGAGGGGGCTTCTTAGTTCAGTTACAGAAAGACAACTACCCTTTAGTGCCTCAGGCTCTGTGTTAGCATTTTCCCTGCATTTTTCTATAATCTTCCTAAGAGTCCTTCGAGGGAGGAAATGGAGGCACGGAGATGACACTTAGCTGCTGTACTCATTTCCTAACATGACGGCTTCCCAGTCTCTCAAGTAGATCCACTTTGATGACGTTTTCCAGCTCTGCCTCTGGGAAGATGTAGGACGGAGGCACCTTGCGAAAACAGAGAGTATCTGTTTCACGACAGATGAGTAAAGTGAGGCGTGGGGACCACAGCAAGCACAGTAATGAAAAAAATGAGAACACAGATGGTGCTGGTGCGGTTACTCACTTCCTCAGAGTCTTGGGCAAATTTCTCAGCATCTCTGAGTTTTCCTTTATTCAGTTATAAAACAAGGATAACAATCTTACTTCTTAATACTTCTAGCCAGAGACCAGTAGAAACACCCCTGTTCCCAGTTGAACTCATTGGGCTTATTACTCACTGCAGCAAGGAACAGGAATCATCCTGGAAAACAATATGCTGTCTTATTAAGAAAATGTTAGAAAGAACTTATAGGATGTGGGCGATATTAGGTGATTTGGTAGAAGGTTTTAGGAAGATGTCTTTGCTCTGGATGAAGGCTGTGAAGAGGTGGGGTAGTTCTCTGACTGGGTATCGTAATCTTAAATCTAAGAAGCGAAGGCTTGATAGAGGCTCTGAGAGCTGTACTTCGTCAAGAAGTAGCAGTCATTCAAGATAGGAAGGTGCTTTGATCATATCGGTGCTTTCTGTAATTTAGCCCCTTTTGTCAATGCTCAAATATGATTATCCAGTGTACTATTTTTTATAGATCTTTCACAAACACGGAATGGCCTCATCTGATGTTGAAGTTCTGTAAAATGTTTATGTTGAGCAGAAGAACATAAGGACCGTTGTGGTACCAGCTCAGGTCTTGGAACTCAGAGGTTGCTCTTCTCTTTCTCTATCAACCTCATAGAGTCATGATGAGAATAAAGGAGTTGTATTTGTTAAATGCTTTGTCTGTCCAAGTACTGGCAGAGTAACCATTTAATGAATGTCAGATAGATAAGAGTAATAGTAATACTGCAAATATATAAGTTCTTTAACTTTTATCAATAACTATTAATTTATAGCAGTATTAACTTAGAGATACCAAGGAAATATTTCATGCAAAGATGGGTACAATAAAGGACAGAAATGGTATGGACCTAACAGAAGTAGAGGATATTAAGAAGAGGTGGTAAGAATACACAGAAGAATTGTACCAAAAAAAATTATTAATGACCAGATAATCACGATAGTGTGATCACTCACCTAGAGCCAGACATCCTGGAGTGTGAGGTCAGGTGGGCCTTAGGAAGCATCACTACAAACAAAGCTAGTGGAGGTAATGGAATTCCAGCTGAGCTTTTTCAAATCCAAAAGCTAATGCTGTTAAAGTGTTGCACTCAATATGTTCGGCAAATTGGGAAAATTCCAAATTTCAGCAGTAGCCACAGGACTGGAAAAGGTCAGTTTTCATTCCAGTCCCAAAGAAGGGCAATACCAAAGAACGTTCAAACTTTGCAGCCAACTGCATTCATTTCACATACTGGCAAGCTAATGCTCAAAATCCTTCAAGCCAGGCTTTAACAGTACATGAACCGAGAACTTCCAGATGTTCAAGCTGGATTTAGAAAAGGCAGAGGAACCAGAGATCAAATTGCTAACATCCACTGGATCATAGAAAAAGCAAGAGAATTCCAGAGAAATATTTACTTCTGCTCCATTGACTACGCTAAACCCTTTGACTGTGTGGATCACAACAAACTGTGGAAAATTCTTAAAGAGATGGGAATACTAGACCATCTGACCTGCCTCCTGCGAAACCTATATGGAGGTCAAGAAGCAACAGTTAGAACCAGACATGGAACAACAGACTGGTTCCGAATTGGGAAAGGAATATGTCAAGGCTGTATATTGTCACCTTGCTTATTTAACTTATATGCAGAGTACATCATGTGAAATGCTGGGCTGGATGAAGCTCAAGCTGGAATCAAGATTGTTGGAAGAAATATCAATAACCTCAGATATGCAGATGACACCACACTTACGGCAGAAAGTGAAGAGGAACTAAAGAGCCTCTCAATAAAAGTGAAAGAGGAGAGTGAAAAAGTTGGCTTAAAACTCAACATTCAGAACACAAAGATCATCGCATCCAGTCCCATCACTTCATGGCAAATAGATGAGGAAACAATGGAAACAGTGACAGACTTTATTTTCTTGGGCTCCAAAATCACTGCAGATGGTGACTACAGCCATGAAATTAAAAAACGCTTGCTCTTTGGAAGAAAACCTATGACAAACCTAGACAGCATATTAAAAAGCAGAGACATTACTTTGCCAAAAAAGGTCCGTCTAGTGAAAGCTATGGTTTTTCTAGTAGTCATGTATGGATGTGAGAGTTGGACCATAAAGAAGGCTGGGTGCCAACAAATTAATGCTTTCAGATTGTGGTGTTGGAAAGGACTCTTGAGAGTCCCTTGGACAGCAAGGAGATCAAACCAGTCAATCCTGAAGGAAATCAACCCTGAATATTCATTGGGAGGACTGATGCTAAAGCTGAAGTTCCAGTACTTTGGCCATTTGATGCAAACAGTCAACTCACTGGAAAAGACCCTGATGCTGGGAAAGATTGAAGGCAGAAGGAGAAGGGGACGACAGAGGAAGACATGGTAGGATTACATCACCGACTCTATGGACATGAGTTTGAGCAAGCTCTGGGAGCTGGTGATGGACAGGGAGGCTTGGTGAGCTGCAGTCCACGGGGTCGCAAAGAGTCAGACACGACTGAGCGACTGAACAACAGCAACCCAGCTGCCAACTGGACCTTCAGCCTCGTGCACTGCAGTTCACAGCTTTCTTCTGGCGCACAGACAGCCCCCAAGCCAGAAGCTAGCAACAACAACTACAACCTTTAAAGGCAGCTACTAAAAGACTTCAATATTCCGGCCTAACAGGGAGGAAGTGTGCGCAGCTTCTGGCAGAGAGCGCACTTCCTCAGGCGGCCACCAGAGGGCCATATAGAGCGGTTTCTGACGGCTGAGGAGCAGGTTGGGGTGTTTGTGTTCAATCCTATCGGACTCTTGCCACCCCTATAGACTGCAGCCCTCCAGGCTCCTCTGTCCATGGGATTCTCCAGGCAAGAATACTGGAGTGGGTTGTCGTTTTTCTTCTCCAGGGCATCTTCCCGACCCAGGAGTCGACCCTAGTCTCCTGCATCTCCTGCATTGGCAGGCGGATTCTTGACAACTGAGCCACCTTGGAAGCCCCAAGGAACAGGTGACTTGATCCCAAAGAGAACCAGCAGAAACTCCCAAACCCACCTACATTTTCGAGACACCAGAAGGTCAAATAAAGGGCAGCATGGGGTGGGCAAGGGACTCAAACTGAGTGAGGCCTGTCACTGAAGGAAAGGTGCTTTAGGTTACCTCTGAGGAAGAAAGGGACCATTTCAGGAAACAGTGCCACTTTGGACAGTGGGGAACTTCCTGAAGGGGATATGAAATATGACATCCCCCCAAAATGCTTATTTGTCCCTTTTTTAAATGCAGTGGGCCGCACATTTTAAAAACTGAGAACAAAGGAAACTAATACTCCATGTTCTTTTAAAAGTGTGTTGGTTTGAGGAGTTCAAAGAACTTTACACCAAAATCAATGTAACTGTCAAAATAGCCGAGTCCTTGTTTTCCTTAAAACAGATATCAGCACCTTATTTTGCAAAGAAAGAAACTTTGGCTCAGAGAGGCGAAAGGACTTGCCCAAGATCACACAGCAACATCCACATCTGCTGAAAGCCAAACTCTTCTGATGAATCTGTAACATTAAACTGTTATAAAATAATAATTAATATTATTAATTATCAAATGTTAACAAGTATTAATGAAAATTATTAGTAATAATTTGTGCTTTATTTGCTCCTATTAGTGTTATCAGACCAGTTATTCACTGAGGGCTTAGTTTCAACACTTGTGCAAAGCATTTTACAAATATCATATCCTCTTATTTCTCATCATGATGCTCTGAGTTTCACAGAGAAATAGAAAAGCAATCTCTGATTCCAGGAGCAGACCTGGCACCACCGCTGGCCTCAAGTTCTCCTGCTGAATGTAAATATTTCACAAAACATCAACATCAAACAAGGGTATTCTGTGATCATGGTATGTCGTGACGAAAATAGGATACTCTACACTCATGTTTAAACACAAACGGCTAAATTACAGAAGCCACCAAAAATGACCAAAAATCCCCCTATCCTGCCCCATATGAATGACAGATGCTGACTTACCAAGTACAACTCTAAACTCCATCTAGTCTTCCCTCCTTAGAGTTAAGATTAAGATACCCAATCAGAGAACTGCCCCGTTCCTAACACCATCCATCCAGAGCAGAGCTAGCTTCCGGGAACTCTCCCCAAAATCACCTAACATAAGCCCACATCCTGTAAGTTCTTTCTAACATTCTCTTAATGAGAGCTCATATTGCTTTCCAAGGTGACTCCTGTTCCTTCCTGCTGTGAATAATAAACTCAACTAGTTCAACTAGGAGCAGAAGTGTTTCTAGTGGTCTCTGGCTAGAAACATTAACAAGCAGAAACATCGCCCTTACTTTTAACTAAAGAAATTAATGCTCTGAGATGCTGAGAAATTTCCCCAAGTCTACAAGGAAGTGAGTAGCAGCACCGGCACCATCAGTGCTCCTGCTTATTGCAATACTGTGTTGCTGTGGTCCCCATGCCTCACTTTACTCATCTGTCATGAAACAGGTACTCTCTGTCCTCCAAAGGTGTCTCCATCCTACATCTTCCCAGAGGCAGAAAAGCATCATCAAAGTCCCTCTACTTGGGGTAGTGGAGACTTGCTATGTTAGGAAGCAAATACAGCAGCTAAAAGCCATCTCCATGCCTTCATTCCCCCCTTGAAGGATTCTTAGGATGATGAACACAATGACGCAGGCAAAATGCTAGCACAGAGCCTGGGACACAAAAAAGGTAGTTGCCTTTCTTTACCTGAAGCGAGAAGCCCCCTCCCCACACATGCCCTCAGGAGAGGGATTCCTCAGAAAAATGGACAACTGAGCCTTCTGTCCTTACTCCTTCTGAGAGTCCAGGAGAACGCCCTGCATCCCAATGCGACCTAGCCCAAGAAGTAAAGAACGAAAGCCTTCATGTTGACTTGTCTATCTCCCGAGTTTTTGTGTAGCTTGCATGGTGCTGTAATGGATTGCCTTTCTGTACCTGGTAGGGTCTCGTCTGAGGACAAGAAAACGGGGGAGGTGCACACTGCTCTGCAGAACAGTGAGAAGGACCACCGTTTCCATGGACCCTGTTGGTTACGGTTTGTGGTTGCAAACAACAGACTCCACTTCAGTCAGTTTAATTTGCATATGAATTTGCCAAAATATAAGTTAGACAGTTTGAACACACAGAAAAGAAAATGCAGCATCATTGTGGGGGGTGGGGGCTCGTTTTCTGAAAAGGTCAATCCCAATACTTACACCAAGACCCGGATACCAGAGATTCTACCTTGGCCATCCTCAAGGAGCGAAGTGATGGTGGGGAGGGAGATGAAGGTGAGGATGCAGTGAGAATGGGGCTAAAGACAAAAATCCTGGCAAACCGTAGGCTCTACAGTTCTCAGGTTTGAACGACGTGTTCCTGCATTCATCCCTTCCTTCCTCAAATAATTATGAACAATCTTCTTTGTGCCAGGATCCGTGCTAAGTGCTAGGATAAAGTGAAGATTTGCTCTCATGGAGCTTGGAGCCAACTGAATGAGACAGAACCAAGATATATAGTCCCATGGGTGGAAGGAAAGAGGCAAAGTTCTGCTGAGGAGTGTAGCCCTGAGTTGGACTTGGAGGAGACTGACTGTTTCAGAAGCAGCCACAGTCCAGCTCTGCGTGGATCCTGTCAGAGAGAGCACAGATCACAGGTCCTCTGCCAAAAGAAAGGAACTTGTTGATGGACACCACTGAAACCCCAGACCTGGACACCTTTTGTCGTGACAGATCCTAAACTTTCCTGGAAATGTGCATGCGTGGTCTTCCAGGGGCCGGGATGACCTACAAGAAGGAAGTGAGTTTTCCAAGCCTAGGTTGGGTGCGCAGAAGCACTACAGACAGGCTTCCTAGAGTAGCTGACTCAGTGTTCCCATCTTGGAAGGGGGAGCATGTGAATAGGCTCCGGTTATCATGATGGACCTTCCAGGGGATAACCTTCTGCCACGCTGGCCCCTGAAGGACATGCTCGGTGTGACGTTTCACAGGACAATTCAGCCACTTCTCCTGGGACCCAGCGAGGAGGAAAGCCACCACGTAGGTGTGAATGGTGTGTGGTGCCCTGAGCTCCACCTGCTTCCCCAGCCCTTCCCCTCTCAAACTGCCCTGTCATCTCCCTCACCTCTGGGACCGGGACACCCAACAGTGGGACTTCATGCGGTCCTGTGATGTGTGGAAGTTGTTCTGATTCCCCAGAGAGCCACCGTATATAAAGGCCTCCAGTGTACAGCCTTGGCATTGCAGAAATACCTGATCTTCCAGTCCTTGCAGGGACTCGCGACAGAAGACCATCTGAGAAGCCTGTGGAATGGGAGAGGCTGTGGGTCAGACATGAGGATGGTCATCACAGCTCGGTCTACAAGGCCAACGACTGAAACCACAGTTGGTTTGCAGTAGACAATGTTAGGGTGGTGGGGATGGTCACGTGGAAAAGCCACTTGACAGTCTACTTCCTGGGACATTATTTTCATGTTGCTAGTTGTGACCATGATGTGGCAATCATGTACAAACTTATATCTCCTTCACGAAGTATTTTAAGATTAATTGGTATGATTCCTTTGATTAGCTTCAAAACACTCCACCAAAAACACACTGTATGACACAGGTAAAAAATATTCACCATATGTTGGTAATTATTCAGCTGGGTACACTCTATTGATACTGTGATTTATAATAAGAAATATTGTATTTATGTTTCATCCTTTTCCTAGAAGGGTTCCTAAACCTTTGTACTTCTTTCATATACATATTTTTTTTCTGGTAAAATCCCAATAATGAGATATTTAAAAAATAAAAATATACAGCACAATAAAATCTTCATCTTGCTAATGAAACCATTTCACTTTGTAGATTTAAACAATCACCAATGGCTAATGATTGAATGCATCATGAATGGGTAAAGACGCTTCCATAAAAACCTCAAAGAGAAGAAATTCATGTCTCCAAAGAACTGATGTCGATCCAGAAAACAACATAGGTACAGGCTCCATCATGACTCACCTGGACCACAGCAGCCTGCTCACTGGGCCTCTTTCTCGCTCCTTTGCCTCTAGAGGGCAGTCTCTGAACTGCAGTCTCGGAGATCCCAGTTCTATCCCACGGCTCCCATTACCAAACCCTCATGACTCCCCATCGTTCTGAGTCAAATTCTGACTCATAAAATCTCACAAGCATAACTTGTTCCCATGGCCTCTCTGCCTCACTCCCTTCCACTCCCCTCACTCAGCTCCAACAGCCAAGGTCCTGGCTGCTATTCAAACACACCAGGCACTTGGACCAAAGCCTCTACTCAAACGTCTCCTTATCACAGAGAGTTTCTCTGACCCTTACAGAAGGAGCACAACATCCTTTCTCCCCATCACTCTCTACCTTCAAAAAACTCATAACTTACCGTAGAGTTTCCCCCCTTCTTTGCTATTTTCTGTCTCCCTCCAAGAAGGCAAGATATTTTGCCATATTTTGGCCACTGAGAACACTGCTTTGCAGGGACTTAATAAATGCCAATAGATTTAAGGGATTAAATGAATGCAATAAATGCAAATAGATTCAAGGGATTATTTCTGATAGACAAAGTACCTGAAGGAGGTTTGTGACATTATACAGGAAGATCAAGACCATCCCCAAGAAAAAGAAACGCAAAAAGGCAAAATGGTTGTCTGAGGAGGCCTTACAAATAGCTGTGAAAAGAAGAGAAG
This sequence comes from Giraffa tippelskirchi, assembly GCF_054371585.1. Taxonomy (NCBI): domain Eukaryota; kingdom Metazoa; phylum Chordata; class Mammalia; order Artiodactyla; family Giraffidae; genus Giraffa; species Giraffa tippelskirchi. Next base: position 115,231,640 of record NC_137287.1, on the reverse strand, counting down.
CTAAACGCAAAGGAAAGCTATAACCATTTGAATACAGGGTTTCAAAGAATAGCAAGGAGAGATAAGAAAGCCTTCCTCAGCGATCAATGCAAAGAAATGGAGGAAAACAATAGAATGGGAAAGACTAGAGATCTCTTCAAGAAAATTAGAGATACCAAGGGGACATTTCATGCAAAGATAGGCACAATAAAGGACAGAAATGATATGGACCTAACAGAAGCAGAAGATATTAAGAAGAGGTGGCAAGAACACACAGAAAAACTATACAAAAAAGATCTTCATGACCCAGATAACCATGATGGTGTGATCACTCACCTAGAGCCAGACATCCTGGAGTGTGAAGTCAAGTGGGCCTTAGAAAGCATCACTATGAACATAGCTAGTGGAGGTAATGGAATTCCAGTTGAGCTATTTCAAATCCTAAAAGGTGATGCTATTAAAGTTCTGCACTCAGTATGCCAGCAAATTTTGAAAACTCAGCAGCGGCCACAGGACTGGAAAAGGTCAGTTTTCATTCCAATCCCAAAGAAAGGTAATACCAAAGAATGTTCAAACTACTGCACAATTGCATTCATCTCACATGCTAGCAAAGTAATGCTCAAAATTATAAGCTTCAACAGTACGTGAACTGTGAACTTCCAGATGTTCAAGTGGGATTTTAAAAAGGCAGAGGAACCAGAGATCAAATTGCCAACATCTGTTGGATCATCAAAAAAGCAAGAGAGTTCCAGAAAAACATCTATTTCTGCTTTATTGACTATGCCAAGTCCTTTGACTGTGTGGATCACAACAAACTGGAAAATTCTGAAAGAGATGGGAATACCAGACCACCTGACCTGCCTCTTGAGAAATCTGTATGCAGGTCAAGAAACAACAGTTAGAACTGGACATGGAACAACAGACTGGTTCCAGATTGGGAAAGGAATAAGTCAAGGCTGTATATTGTCACCCTGCTTATTTAACTTATATGTAGAGTACATCATGCGAAATGCTGGGCTGGATGAAGTACAAACTGGAATCAAGATTGCTGGGAGAAATATCAATAACCTCAGATATGCAGATGACACCACCCTTATGGCAGAAAGCAAAGAAGAACTAAAGAACCTCTTGATGAAAGTGAAAGAGGAGAGTGAAAAACTGGCTTAAAACTCAACATTCAAAAAACTAAGATCATGGCATCTGGTCCCATCACTTCATGGCAAATAGATGGGGAAACAACAGAAACAGTGACAGACTTGGGAAACAACAGAAACAGTGACTTTATTTTCTTGGGCTCCAAAATCACTGCAGATGGTGACTACAGCCATGAAATTAAAAAACACTTGCTCCTTGGAATAAAACCTATGACAAACCTAGACAGCGTATTAAAAAGCAGAGACATTACTATGCCAACAAATGTCCGTCTAGTGAAAGCTATGGTTTTTCCAGTAGTCATGTATGGATGTGAGAGTTGGACCATAAGGAAGGCTGGGTGCCAACAAATTGATGCTTTCAGACTGTGGTGTTGGAAAGGACTCTTGAGAGTCCCTTGGACAGCAAGGAGATCAAACCAGTCAATCTTAAAGGAAATCAACCCTGAATATTCATTGGAAGGACTGATGCTGAAGCTAAAGCTCCAATACTTTGGCCACCTGATGTGAAGAACTGACTCATTTGAAAAGACCCTGATGCTGGGAAAGATTGAAGGCAGGAGGAGAAGCGGACGACAGAGGATGAGATGGTTGGATGGCATCACTGACTCGATGGACATGAGTATGGGTAAACTCCAGGAGTTGGTGATGGACAGGGAAGCCTGGCATGCTGCAGTCTATAGATAGCAAAGAGTTGGACACAACTGAGCGAATGAACTGAACTGAACTGAAAATTCCCAAAAGTATCCCAACACCCACAGGAGAAAAGTTATGGTGGGGAGGAGGGTGAAGATAAGGTTGCAGTGAGGATGAGGGGCAGGACTAGAATATTTGCTTCTATGTCATCAGCATTCCTCTTTCGTCCCTCAGATATTGATGGACTACCAGCTTTGTGCCAGGAACTATGCTAAGTGCTAGGCACACAATGAAGACTAGCTCTCCTGGTCCTTAGAGCTGACTGGAGGAGACAGAACCAAAGCAAGTAGAGCTATGGGAGGAAGCAAAGAGGTAGGTTTCTGCTGAGGAGAGCAGGGCTGGGAAGGAAGAGGAGAAGGCCAAATTCTTTCAGAAGCAGCCAGAACCCAGTCCTGCATGGTTCCTCCTTGGACGTCAGCATCTCAGGGGAGCACAGGTCAAAAGTTCTCTGCAAAAAAGAAAGGAACTTGCTGATTGACAATTCTGAAGCCCCAGACCTGGACACCATTCATCCTAACATGTCCCCGACCACCCCAGAGATGAGCAATCCCTAGGACCGGGATGACCAACAAGAAGAAAGTGGGTTTTCCAAGCCTAGCTGGAAAAGCCTAGCACTGTGGACCTGCTCCATGAGGTGCTGACTCAGTGTTCCCATCTGAGAAAGGGGAGCATGTGAGTAGGCTCAGATTATCATGATGGGGTTTGTAGCAGTGACCCTCTGCCAAGCTGGCCCCTGGAGGATGTGCTCAGTATATGGTTTCACAAGACATGGCAGCCTCTTCTCCTGGGCAGCAGGGAGGGAAAAAGTCACTGTGAGGTTCTGAGGTTCTGTGTGACCCCCTGAGCTCTTGCCCCAGCCCTCCCCTCACCCTGCCTGCCCTCTGTCTTACTTCAGTGTCCAATAGAGCCACCGCAGGTCCTCCTGCAGTCCGCTGCCCTCAGGAAGTTGTTCTCCTCAGCATCACACCCACCATATATAAAGGGCTCCCAGAACATGGAGCGGGCATTGAAGAAGTACCTGATGTTCACACCCTTGCAGGGACCCCTGTATGGAGGCTCCAGGCAGAAGTGAGGCCTCAGAACTGCAAGGATGGGAGGGGCCCTGGGTCAGTTATGTAGATGCTCATTATAGCTTGGTTACAAGGTCAACAACTGCAACAATCAGCTGGTCTGCAATAGAGTGGTGGGGCGTGGGTTGTGAAGAATTAAAAAGCTATTCACATTACTGTTAATGTTGTATCAAGACCATGATATGGTAATCTGTAAAAAATTATATCTCCGTCATGAAGTATATATGGATTAACTGGCACGATGCCTCAGATTAGCTTCAAAACAATTCATGAAAAATAAGAGGACCTATGTCAATAATATTCTCCACATGTCAGTAACTGTTTAAGCTGAATGGTGAAAAGTTGAAAATTTCCACTGTTAAAAAAGAAAAAAGTATAAAGGGACTTCCCTGATGGTCCCCTGGTTAGGATTCCACATTTCCACTGCAGGGGGCACAGGTTCGATCCCTGGTTGGGGAACTAAGGTCACACACACATACACACTCACAAAAGCATGTATGTGTCATGTGCTTGTACTTGTACAACTCTGTGTGTGCAGCCAAAAAAGAAGGTGTGAAGGCACCAGTCAGAACGGCCATCATCAAAAAGTCTGCAAACAATAAATGCTGGAGAAAATGTGGAGAAAAGGGAACGCTCTTGCACTGTTGGTGGGAATGTAAATTGATACAGCCACTACGGAAGACGATATGCAGATTCCTTAAAAAATTAGGAATAAAACCACCAATATGACCCAGCAATCCCACTCCTAGGCATATACCCTGAGGCAACCAAAATTGAAAGAGACACATGTATCCCATTGTTCATTGCAGCACTATTTACAGTAGCTAGAATATGGAAGCAACCTAGATGTCCACCAACAGATGAATGGATAAAGAAGCTGTGGTACATATACACAATGGAATATTACTCAGCCATAAAAAGGAATGCATTTGAGTCTGTTCTACTGAGGCAGATGAACCTAGAGCCTATTACACAGAGTGAAGTAAGTCAAAAAGAGAAAGATAAATATCATGTACTAACACATATACATGGAATCTATAAAAATGGTACTGAGGAATTTATTTGCAGGGCAGCAACAGACATATAGAATAGACAGATGGACATGGGGAGAGACAAAGAGAGGGTGAGATGTATGGAGAGAGTAACATGGAAACTTACATTACCATATGTAAAATAGATAGCCAACAGGAATTTGCAGTATGGCTCATGAAACTCAAACAGGGGCTCTGTATCAACCTAGAGGGGTGGGATGGGGAGGGAGATGGGAGGGAGGTTCACGAGGGAGGGGATATATGTATCCCTATGGCTAATTCAGAGAAGGCAATGGCACCCCACTCCAGTACTCTTGCCTGGAAAGTCCCATGGATGGAAGAGCCTGGTAGGCTCCAGTCCATGGGGTCGCTAAGAGTCTGACATGACTGAGAGACTTCACTTTCGCTTTTCACTTTCATGCATTGGAGAAGGAAATGGCAACCCACTCCAGTGTTCTTGCCTGGAGAATCCCAGGGACGGGGAAGCCTGGTGGGCTGCCATCTATGGGGTCGCACAGAGTCGGACACAACTGAGGTGACTTAGCAGCAGAAGCATGGCTAATTCATGTTGAGGTTTGACAGAAAACAACAAAATTCTGTAAAACAATTATCCTTCAACTGAAAAATAAATAAATTAAAAAGAAAAAACAAATGGAAAAGAAACAGTGGAGAAGTAATCAAAAAAAAAAAAAGGAGAAGGTGTGAAGGAATCATGCTGCGAAATCATGGAAGAAAATAAACCAGTGTTTAACAGTGATCACCTCCTAGAGACTGGAATAATGGAATATTGACATTGCAATTCATGATAAATAATTGTTCTTTGTGCCATTGCTGGAACAGAGCTCCTAAAACCCTGGAATTCTAAAGCTGTCTTTTGTTATGGGAAGGGGCGTGACTATTGGAGCGCCCCTAGGTGAGCCAAGATTGGGTACAGCCTGACCAGAGAGAGGGTTGGAACTTTCATTGCTCCCCTCCTCTATGACCTCCCCCGGCCCAGCTTAGGGAGGGAAGAGGAGCCGTCTGAAACAATCTCCAATGGCTAATGATTTAACGCATCATGACTAGGTAATGAAGCCTCCATCAAACCCTCAACAGAGCAAGTCATTCACGTCCTTCAACAGAACTGAGATGGACCCAGCGAACAACACAGGCACCTGCTCCATCACTGCTCACCTGGGCCACTGCAGCGTCTGGCTCCCCAGACCTCTGTCTCTGCCCTTTGTCCCCTAGAGCCACTCTCCCCTCTGCAGCCTCAGGGATCCCATTATTATTGAGCCCTATCCCACTGCTCCCATGACCAATCCCTCAGTGACTCCCGTTTTCTCTGAGAGTCAAATTCTGATTTCTGTAAAGTCCTGCAAGGCTCCTCATGACCTGTCCCTCTGGCCTCTCTGCCTCAAATCCTTCCACTCCCCTCCCCTCAGCCCCTCAGCTCCAGCCACCCTGGTCCTAGCTGCTGCGCAAACACACCAGGCTCATTTTTTGGCAGCCTCTATTCCCTGACCCTCTACAGAATTAGTACAGCCTCCTTTATCCCCTTCACTGTTTTTTCTTCACATCATTCATTGCCACCTGGCAGAGGACTTTTCCTTTTCTCTATGATCTGTCTCCCTCCAAGCCCAAGGCAAGTTGGGCTTCCTTTGTGGCTTAGCTGGTAAAGAATCCACCTGCAATGTGGGAGACCTGGGTTCAATCCCTGGGTTGGGGAGATCTCCTGGAGAAGGGAAAGGCTACCCACTCCAGTGTTCTGGCCTGGAGAAAGAGTCAGACACAACTGAGCAACTTTCACTTTCAAGGAGGCAAATTATTTTGCTATTTTGTGTACAACTGTTTCCCTACATCAAGAACAATGCTTTTAGGGACTTGAGAGGTATTTGTTAAAGGAATAAGCTTCTCATTCCATGTTCACGCCAAGAACACAGCCGTTGAATAGAATGGATATCATTGAATCGCTGTTTAACGATGAGGCAAATCAACATAACTATGAATCTAGCACTCACATTCTATACCTTGAGAAGATAATAAAATAATAGACATAGGGGACAAAAGGAAGGGCCTTGAGTTTTGACTAACATTGTTCCAGTCTGGAAAAAATAGCCTTGGCCCCACAAGAGAACCTGGCTTTCCCTGCAGATGTCTCAGGCAGAGCAGAAACTCAGCTGCCTGCCCCCCTCCCTGCCTTTCTAATTAATTTTAATGATAGAGAAATAATCATTATTTGATACCAAGATATTTGGAACAGGGAAGGGAAAAGTAGGTAGAGTAAGTCTTCCAGATCTTCCAGATGAAGACATGCTGGTGGAAAATGGATATCACTGGTTATGAAATGTGATTGTGCGTGCTAAGTCGCTTCAGTCGTGTCCAACTCTTGGCGACCCCATGGACTGTAGCCGGCCAGGCTCCTCTGTCCATGGGATTCTCCAGATAAGAATACTCGAGTGGGTTGCCGTACCCTCCTCCAAGCTGCTGCTGCTAAGTCGCTTCAGTCGTGTCCGACTCTGTGCGACCCCATGGACGGCAGCCCACCGGGCTCCCCCGTCCCTGGAATTCTCCAGGCAAGAATACTGGCGTGGGTTGCCATTTCCTTCTCCAATGCATGAAAGTGAAAAGTGAAAGTGAAGTCGCTCAGTCTTGTCAGACTCCTAGCGACCCCATAGACTGCAGCCTACTAGGCTCCTCCGTCCATGGGATTTTCCAGGCAAGAGTACTGGAGTGGGTTGCCATTGCCTTCTCCGGCCCTCCTCCAAGGGATCTTCCCAATCCAGAGATCGAACCCTCATCTCTTATGTTTCCTGGATTGGCAGGCAAGTTCTTTACCACTCACGCCACTTGGAAAGCCCATGAAATGTGATTAAACTCTCAATATTCATGACTGGTCTCTTAAAAGAACCTGTATAACAGGTAACCCTGCCCCCCATTCAAGTGAAGAAACCAGAGATGACTTGCCCCAGGACACACAACACGTAACTACTAAAGTCACTATAATATAATGTCACATCCCATTTGATACAGTACATGATTCTGCCAAGGAATTCTTATAAAGTAGATAATTGATAATCATTGCTAGGAGCACAGACCCACACTAATTACACCCCTGGCTCCTGAGCCACAGTCCCCAATCACAGGGAAGAGCAAGTCTGGGTTTTTTCCCTGACAGCAAATACCTGGTGTCCCTACCTATAATAACCAGTTCTGAAATGCCCAGTGGGCATCCCACAAGTCAGTTCACTTGAATTGCGGCATTAGGCAAATTTACTGAGGCCTCAATATGTAGGCAAATTGAATCACTGATCATTGGTGATTGAACTCAGTCTCAGTACCTAGCCTCTCCTCTCCCTAGCCTCTCCTCTAAACTAGGGGTTTAGAGTTCCAATTCTCTGATCACCTGGTGAGAATTTTGGAGACAAGCTCCATCCTGAAACTACTCTGGGTCCCTTTCTTTGACTCATCTCATTATCTTACAAAAGACAATCAATCCCAAACAGAATGTCTGGGTCAGGATCCAGAACAAGGATCAAGTACTGATCTTTTCATTACACTACAGTGAGGTTCAAGGACAAGGCAGAGACTATGAACAGAGAGCCTCAGAGATGAAGTCCCTGATGTCATATAGTTGGGCAGGAAACTTTTTATGCTGGAAACATAATGATTTCTTTTTGAGAGTCAGCAAATGTCCCTAGAGTTAAAATTGCCCAGTTTCTCAGGAGAAATCCAGAGAGGGTTGGGAGCGTCCATCCCATCCCTGTTCCCCAGCTTCTTCCGTGGACTCCCCTCATCATCCCACTCCCAGTCTGTAAAGGAGAGGTGAGCCAGGACTTACCATTGTCCTTGTAGCTGGTGTCACCCACTGGGGTGCTGGTCATCAGAGTGCCCGGGAAAAGGGGAAGGGCTGCAGAGAGACAGAGCTGGCTCATCACTGTGGCCTTGCAGGAGGGCTCCTGAAGATGCTGGGGATGGACTGGGCTTTCAATATCCTGGCTGAGGGGTGGGATCAGGCAATGAGGAAGGGAACTGGGCAAGGGGAGGAGCTGGGTCAGTCCTGTTTATTGCTTAATCTCCCCACCTAACCAGGGTTCCCATTTCTGCATGCAGGGGCCAAATGCCCAGTAACAGCACTTCTCAGATTTAATGATGCCTGTTGGATCTCATAGAAACATGGATAGTGATCAGACAGGTGGAACTGTGTCCAATATGGTCACTCAGGAAGCACCCCAGTACCTAGAGCTGTGCCTGGCCTTGATAGACGTCAGTGAGTGGATGAGAGCAGATCAAAGGACAGATAAGTGATCAGCAGTGTGTGAGCTCCGGTCCTCCATTTCCGCCTCCTGCAGGTGTTATCACATCTAGGCATCAATGCCCTTCCCCTGCCCTCCCATCTCACCTACCTCAGGAGGCAGCTGTGACATAGGCACCTTCCTGCAACCATGGTAATATCTCAAACAGATGGAAATTGCAGTTTACCTGCAGAGGCCCAGGCAGTAGCTGAGCTGGGGGAAGGTAATGTTCTCCTGGGGGGGCCTGGCTCGGGGGGCAAAGATCCTCCTTTTCTGGGGACAGAAAGGAGTAAGCGGAGGGGGCAGAGGGGAAGCAGGGAGCCGAACACGTCTCTGCAGCACGATCACCTGCCACCCCTCACCTGCTTTTAGCCACAGGAAATCTGTCTGAGTGGACCTTGGGGCTGGAGTGGGTTTGAGGGGGGCGGCTTGGAAAATCTCCCGCAACCATCTCTTCTCTCTGCTCTCTCCCCAGTGGTTTTGCGATCACAGCACCTCAGTTTGAATCCCAGCTCTGCCTTCTTCTTACTTTGTGACCTGGGGCCAGAAATCTCCCAGAGCCCGTGTCTTCAGGTGTCAGATGAGTCACCCCACATCGTGAGGTTGCTGTGGAAGCAATGGAGGCAACAGACAGATGTTCCTTCTCCCTGAAAAGTCAAAAGTCTTTGTAATAATAATTATAGTGAGTAATGACAGCAGTTAACACTTAGCTCCTTCTGTGTGCAGGCATTGTCCTAAGCATTTGACATACATTATCTCATCTAATCCTCAGGATAATCCTAAAAGAGAGGGTGAGGAAATCTTCATATTTTCTAACAATACAGATGAGAAATTTGAGACAACAAGAAACTTGTCATTTGACTAAGGTCACACGAGGTAGACAGGATTTGACCCCAGGAAACTGGCTGCAACCAGAGTCTGTGTGCCATGCACTCTGATGCTTTGTAAGGTATAAAGTGTGGTGCATGTGTGAGGGTTTCCACACCCTCCTCCTTCACTCCTCCCATCTACTCACTCCCCATTATAGCCAACGAGGCTCTCCCATACACGCTTACTCATCCACACACAGACAAGCATCTTCCCACTGACACATACACACACACTAACAACTACCAGTGCCAAGATATTACACAATTCCCTTTGTGGAAAACATTATCCCCATTAATGCTCACATCAAATCTCTCCTCTCTAGGGGATATTTCTACCTTGCCACCTATCACAGAGACAGAAAAAAATGAAGCACAGAGAAGTGAAGGCATCACCCAACACCAAACTGCTGATCATCAGTAAAAACAAGACTGCAATAAAATTGAAACAAAAACAGAGCCCAGTCTTCTAGGCAATCACACACACACACACACACACACACACACACACCATGCTTCACTTTCAGGGTCAAGGAGAAGGAAGCCAGGCTCACTCTCTAGCAGCTCCAAGAACATGCCCAGACAAATGTCAGACAGGCTCAGAGCAGGGAGATGAGCCTAGCGGACAGGGAGGGTTGGTGGCCGGCCTTCGAAATGGGGCAGTCTTGTGGGACTGTGTCTTCCACCAGTGAGGTCTGCTCTAACTCTGGAGATTTTGTCAGAATGGAACTGACTGGGAGATGGCCAGTTGGTGTTGGAGAATTGGCTGGTGTTGGTAGAAACACCAAGAATTTGGTGCCTGGGAAAAACCCAGGGCCACTCATCTCTGGGCTTCAGTGGCTGAGTTGAGGCTTAGGGGCAGGAGAGTGATGAGTGGGGGGCCGTGCATCCAGAAACTATTACCCAATATCTGCATTTTAACAGTTCTTGCAGATGTCAGGCACTCCATCCAGTGGATTTTGACAGAATAATATCTTGACTTGAACTTATCACTCACTACTAAGTGACCGAGGACCACTCACTAATCTGCAATTTCCCCATGTGGACAGGTGACATCTGCCGTGCAGGTTCTGGGAAGGGATTACCTATCATCATAGAAAGAGTTTATTTACACATTTTATGGCCAAGATATCCATTTCCACCAAAATGTTGTTACAAAATCTAAGCTCACTCTATTTGCTGCACAACAGGTCAAGGAATCAGCAGATGAGGTGTGGAGAAATTGGGCAGACCAAGAAGAAGATGGAAGGCTATTGTCTAAAATTAACCATCTTATGGCGTCTGGATGCCAGCATCTTTATTACAAAAGAGAGCGGGAGGAGGTAAGGAAGTAAAGTAATAAGACCATAAGTCTTACAAGTATCTCCTGGAATGACCAGCCTCAGGGAAGGGATGTGTTCATTACTTTTTTCTTGGGGCTATTCATAGGTGGACAAGGTCAGGTGTTCAGTGCCCCAAACAAAGGCACTTTGGTTTAACATTGAGACAGAGGGGCAGGATTCCCCAAGGCAGGCCATTATGTACAGACAGTATCCTTTTAGTGAACAGAAGCAATGAGAAACAAGGGCAAAAGTAAAAGAAACAGATCCAGCGTGTAGTCAGGGATTCTATTCTTCCCTGTAACAATCATTCTCCTAGTAAAAATATTTGTCTGTCAAAGACTGATGTGATTTCTCCATTATTAAAATTACTCAGAAAGTCCTGGAACAGCTGAGCAGAGCTTCTGCTCTGCCTAATGGAACTGCAGCCAGAGACCAAGACATGCAGAGACAGCTTCATGGGAGAAGGGAGGAAAAGCGAGTCCCAGGGAGGGGAGGATGAGTTCAGTCTGGTCAACGTTGAGTCCGAGGTGCCTATAGAGCATTTATGGGACGATGTTGAGGAGACATTGATTCATCCATTCACACGTTTAGGAAATACTGATCACAGATAGAATACGGGCCTCCCTGGTAGCTCAGACTATAAATAATCCCCCTGCCAATGCAAGAGTCCTGGGTTCAAACCCTGGGTCGGGAAGATCCCCTGGAGACAGGAATGGAAATCCACTCCAGTATTCTAACCTAGAGAATTCCATGGACAGACCAAGGGGTCGAAAATAGTCGGACACAACTGAGCAACTAACAGTGAAAGAGATGTGTAGGGTGAGGGGCTTTTCGGGGTACAGAGTACCATCCCTTCTAAGGAAATGCCACCCTTACAGCCCCTCGATGTGTTCACTTCTCCGGAAACTCTCCAAAACCCCAGTATTTAGGGGTTTTTATTGAGGTTTCACCAGGTCCTGAAACTGATTCAATTATCAGTCATTAGTGACTGAATTCCATCTCAGCACCTTTCCTTCTCCCCAGAGGTCAGCAGAGTTGAATGTTCTAACCATATAATCAACTGATTGGTTTTTCAGTGTGATCCTGAAGCTATGTACAGACTTCTCTTACAGTCATCTCATTATCATGTTCAGTTCAGTTCAGTCGCTCAGTCGTGTCCGACTCTTTGCGACCCCATGAATTGCAGCACGCCAGGCCTCTCTGTCCATCACCAACTCCCGGAGTCTACCCAAACCCATGTCTTTCGAGTCAGTGATGCCATCCAACCATCTCATCCTCTGTCGTCCTCTTCTCCTCCTGCCCCCAATCCTACCCAGCATTAGGATCTTTTCCAATGAGCCAACTCTTCGCATGAGGTGGCCAAAGTATTGGAGTTTCAGCTTCAACATCAGTCCTTCCAATGAACACCCAGGACTGATCTCCCTTAGGATGGATTGATTGGATCTCCTTGCAGTCCAAGACTCCAAGAGTCTTCTCCAACACCACAGTTCAAAAGCATCAATTCTGAGGCGCTCAGCTTTCTTCACCGTCCGACTCTCACATCCATACATGACCACTGGAAAAACCATAGCCTTGACTAGACAGACGTTTGTTGGCAAAGTAATGTCTCTGCTTTTAAATATGCTATCTAGGTTGGCCATAACTTTCCTTCCAAGGAGTAATCGTCTTTTAATTTCATGGCTGCAATCACCATCAGCAGTGATTTTGGAGCCCAAAAAGATAAAGTCTGACACTATTTCCACTGTTTCCCCATCTATTTCCCATGAAGTGATGGGACCAGATGCCATGATCTTAGTTTTCTGAACGTTGAGCTTTAAGCCAACTTTTTCACTCTCCTCTTTCACTTTCATCAAGAGGCTCTTTAGTTCTTCTTCACTTTCTGCCATAAGGGTGGTGTCATCCGCATATCTGAGGTTATTGATATTTCTCCCGGCAATCTTGATTCCAGCTTGTGTTTCTTCCAGCCCAGCGTTTCTCATGATGTACTCTGCATATAAGTTAAATAAGCAGGGTGACAATATACAGCCTTGACGTACTCCTTTTCCTATTTGGAACCAGTCTGTTGTTCCATGTCCAGTTCTAACTGTTGCTTCCTGACCTGCATACAGGTTTCTCAAGAGACAGGTCAGATGGTCTGGTATTCCCATCTCTTTCAGAATTGTCCACAGTTTATTGTGATCCACACAGTCAAAGGCTTTGGCATAGTCAATAAAGCAGAGATAGATGTTTTTCTGGAATTCTCTTGCTTTTTCGATGATCCAGCGGATATCGGCAATTTGATCTCTGGTTCCTCTGCCTTTTCTAAAACCAGCTTGAACATCTGGAAGTTCACGGTTCAAGTATTGCTGAAGCCTGGCTTGGAGAATTTTGAACATTACTTTACTAGCATGTGAGATGAGTGCAATCGTGCAGTAGTTTGAGCATTCTTTGGCATTGCCTTTCTTTGGGATTGGAACGAAAACTGACCTTTTCCAGTCCTGTGGCCACTGCTGAGTTTTCAAAATTTGCTGGCATATCGAGCACAGCACTTTCACAGCATCATCTTTCAGGATTTGAAATAGCTCAACTGGAATTCCATCACCTCCACTAGCTTTGTTCGTAGTGATGCTTTCTAAGGCCCACTTGACTTCACATTCCAGGATGTCTGGCTCTAGGTGAGTGATCACACCATCATGATTATCTGGGTCGTGAAGATCTTTTTTGTATAGTTCTTCTGTGTATTCTTGCCACCTCTTCTTAATATCTTCTGCTTCAGTTAGGTCCATACCATTTCTGTCCTTTATCGAGCCTATCTTTGCATGAAATATTCCTTTGTTATCTCTAATTTTCTTGAAGAGATCTCTAGTCTTTCCCAATCTGTTGTTTTCCTCTATTTCTTTGCATTGATCGCTGAGGAAGGCTTTCTTATCTCTCCTTGCTATTCTTTGGAACTCTGCATTCAGATGGGAATATCTTTCCTTTTCTCCTTTGCTTTTCGCTTCTCTTCTCTTCCCAGCTATCTGTAAGGTCTCCTCAGACAGCCATTTTGCTTTTTTGCATTTCTTTTCCATGGGGATTGTCTTGATCCCTATCTCCTGCACAATGTCACGAACCTCTGTTCATAGTTCATCAGGCACTCTGTCTATCAGATCTAGTCCCTTAAATCTATTTGTCACTTCTACTGTATACTCATAAGGGATTTGATCTAGGTCATACCTGAATGGACTAGTGGTTTTCCCTACTTTCTTCAATTTAAGTCTGAATTTGGCAATAAGCAGTTCATGATCTGAGCCACAGTCTGCTCCCAGTCTTGTTTTTGCTGACTGTATAGAGCTTCTCCATCTTTGGCTGCAAAGAATATAATCAATCTGATTTCGGTGTTGACCATCTGGTGATGTCCACGTGTAGAGTCTTCTCTTGTGTTGTTGGAAGAGGGTGTTTGCTATGACCAGTGCGTTGTCTTGGCAAAACTCTATTAGCCTTTGCCCTGCTTCATTCTGTACTCCAAGGCCAAATTTGCCTGTTACGCCAGGTGTTTCTTGACTTCCTACTTTTGCATTCCAGTCCCCTATAATGAAAAGGACATCTTTTTTGGGTGTTAGGTACACCTTAAACTAATACACTGTTGTATGGCAACTATATCTCAATAAAAGTGGAGAAAAATGAGGGTAGAGTGACTAGTTGACTGATCCTGTTTGTCTGTCGACTTTAGAGAATGACAGGATCACCACTAATTCAGAACTTTTGAATATGCTCCTCTAAGGGTTCATCGTCATGGGCCTCTTTAATGTTTCTCTTTTTTTAAATTTTTTAATTGGAGGATGATTGCTTGACAATATTGTGTTGGTTTTTACCGTATATCAGCATGAATCAGCCATATCTGACTTTCTTTAATTAACAATAACCTTTTGACAGTCAGACTGCGTGCGTGCGTGCGTGCGTGCGTGCGTGCATGCTCAGTTGCTTCAGTCATGTCCATCTCTTTGCGACCCTATGGACTATACGGCCCACCAGGCTCTTCTGTTCAAGGGATTCTCCAGGCAAAAATACTGGAATGGGTTGCCGTGCCCTCCTCCAGGGGATCTTCTCAACCCAAGGATCACACCCAGGTCTCCTGCACTGCAGGCAGATTCTTTACCACTGAGCCACCAGGGAAGCCCAATGTTCATACTACCTGCCCTTTGTTACAGGAAAATTATACTTCTATATAACCTGGCTGCGCCCTCGCCTCCTCAGAGCAGTTATCTCAGGGTTACTTGAGAGGCTGCGTTGGGGATTAAGTCCTAAAAATTCCCACTGAAGAACATAACTCTCAATTCTTAGATTGTGAATATTTTTTAAGCCTACAGTGTGGCCTTCAGGATTCCAAACACAAGTAGTTGTGCTGCAGCAGAAACTGGTTGAGGTCCCCCTGTTTTGTTAGCCCCTGTTCAGTCATTACTCTTTCCACTTATTCATCTGGGCACCTACAGATGGCTTTTACCTCCCGCCCTCTCTTTCTTGCTTAATTGCATGCTGAAAATGATTGCCTTCTAGCTAAGGTTATTCTATGCACCTGATGTTTACTTCTCTAGGACAACACCCCCTAACACTCCTCCCCTTTGTGAGCATTCTCCATCCAGAAAGAAGGTCTCAGAGTGATAACCTTGAGGACAACCAGAACCTGTTCTAGAACCACCTGACGCCAGCCTTAACAATCTCCATGTCTCCAGGAGGGAAGAAGAATGCCAGACTACCTCAGCTCCATCCTTATCTACAGCCCCATTTTCTAGCCTGAAACTCTATGACCCCTTCCTAATTTCCAGGAAGTGGGGCACAGTCTTGCAAGCATTAACCTACTGTGGCACCCTTTGCCTGGCAAGGTAATAAGCCACTCCTTTCTACTCCTGCAAAGCTCTGCGTTTTCTGTTTGGTACTGGTGAGCAGAGGCCAGGTTTTCAGCAACAGTTTCTATTATTATCCCCAAATAGAAAGGACATCCACAGAAGGTAAATAACTTGTCTGAGGCCACACAGATAGGGAACAGCAAAAGGAAAGTGGAGTCGCTCAGTCATGTCCGACTCTTTGCGACCCTGTGGACTGTAGCATACAAGGCTCCTCCGTCCATGGGATTTTCCAGGCGAGGGTACTGCAGTAGGTTGCCATTTCCTTTTCCAATAAGCTGGAATTTAAATTCCTCTGTCTCCAGTGATGAGGCTTTTAACAACTACTGAAGCACAAGTGAAGATAATCTAACATCACTGATGTGTCATATAGAAAACTCAACAAATGGAAAAGAAAATTTATTTCATCATAATATTGGATTGGCCAAAAAGTTCATTCGGGTTTTTTCCATGTTATGTTATGGAGAAAACCAAACAAACTTTCAGGCCAACCCAATTCAAGAAAATTTCCCTTTAAAAATCTGTAGATTGAAAAAGCATTTCATGTTCCATCTAAAGGATAAACAAAGAGGTCTTTAGGCTTTCAGGTAGGAAGTAAAGTCATCTCTAAGGCAGAAAAACATTCAGGACACTTAATGGGGATATGCCATGGCAGAATTCAGTGGAAACAGGTCCACAGTTGTTCTGGGGAGAGAAAGTCTGATCCAGAGTTTTTTATCTCATGAAATTGTCCTTTAAGTTACAGGCAATATGCAAAAACTCTGAGAAACAAAACATGTAGGCCCCTTGTTTTTGTAGAATTATCTATCCAACAAAATGTTTATGAGGATACCTTGTAAAGATATTTACTTCACATGGTGGAATTTCAGTGTCCACTATGATAGCCATCAGCCACCTCTGACTACTGAGCACAGGAAATATGACTCTGCCTTAAGTGAGATCCCAAAGACAGTACAAAGAGAAGTAAACTATCATATTACTCTTTACTACACGTTGATTATATGTTGAAATTATACTATTTTGGATCTATTGAGTTAAATAAACTATTAATAAAACTAGTTTTACTTCTTTCTTTTTCCTCTTTAAAAAATACTGCTACTAAAAAAAAAAAAAAATTCTGGAAATTTCCTGCCAGTCCAATGGTTAAGACTCTTGGTGCTTTCACTGCTAGGAGGGACCCAAGTTCCATCACTGGATGAGGAGCTAAGATTTCATTTGCCCGACAGCCAAAAAAAAAAAATGCTGTTACTAGAAAATTTTAAAAATCTCTTTGTGGTTTGCATTATATTTCTACTTCATAACACTAGGGTAGAATCTGGGGGAAGTGATTTTGCCTTTTGTTTATGCTATTCACTATAGTTTGATCTTTAAAAAGAAATATGATGATTTATACAAAACAATAAACTCATTATCCCAAAATTCAATAAAAGAGCCAATGAACAAAGAGCTGTGTTCTCTCTCCTGGAATGCTGAGACACTAGCTGGGAGGCACTGGATGGGAACCAATAATAATAGAATGGAGAAGAGTTGTGCTGGGCTTTCAGGGACCACATGGTCCAGCCCACCTGTTTTACAGATAGAGAAACGGAGGTCCCCAAAGGTTCCTTCTCAGTCCAAGGTCACAGGGACTCAAGTCTGCAGTAGTTGGGGCTGAGTCTACAATCCCGACGCTACAGAAGCACCATCTTAGGGGACTTGCCCAAAGGCCTTGAAGAACCCATCCAAGGCCAATTGGCATGGCCTCCAGTTCTTGCAGCCCACACCCCTGGCCCAAGATGCTTCCTATTCCAAGTAATGAGAATCAAGGTACTTCCCTCAGCCCTGGGGAATAGGACCCCTTCTCCTTCAGCTGCAGCTATAAGTTCCAGCCTCCCGGCCTCAGCCCAGAACACGCAGGTACTCACACCATGAAGCTCAGCCGTCTACTTGCCCTTTGCCTCACCCCCTGCCTGGTGGGCTTGGCGAGCTCAGGAAAGACCTCAGGTGAGCTGAGGGGCTGGGAACAGGGGCCCTGAGATCATCGCCTATGGGTACGGGGGGATGAAGGATCCAACACGCTGTCTGGTCACTTCCACCTCAGGATAAAACAAGGACCTAGATATGGGGAAAGGTTCCCCTGAGGTCAGCATCCAGTGTCAGGAAAATCTGGAGCCAGAACTTCCAGGTGTCTCTTTGACTTCATCACCAAATTTTAATTTTTCTTAAGTAATACATATATTTGTTTTAAAAAGGCAAACTATATGTGAATGTGTGAAGTTTAAAAAACTGGTCCCCTATTTCACACAGCCCCAACAATCCTGCTCTCCAGATTCCTACTCCCTAGAATTCTTAAGCAAGAAAAGAAACGTTGACAGTGCTTTGAACAGGAGGCCAGATTCTCAAACTTGGCTGTACACAGAATTCCCCTGAGGTCTCTCTGGGTCTCACACTCAGAAATTCTGATTTAATGGATCTGGGATGAAGCCTGGGCATCGGGACTTTTTTTTTTTCAAGTTCCCCAAGAGGTTCTAATATTCTAACCAGGATTGAGAACTTGCTGCCCAAATAGAAGGTCTCAAATTTCTTCCTAGAATGGCCTCTTCCCTATTCTGGGTTAAGCTTCTCCCAGTAAATCCAACATAGTCAAGGTCACACACACTGAGGATTTACATAAGGGTTCCGTGGAGCTGAGTTGACTCATGTGCTTATTTGTTTGAGGGATGCTGTCCTTATTAGGGAAAGTGTCATTCTCAAAGTGCTGTGTGCTACATCCCATAAAAAGAGACACTGAGGTCTTGAATGTCCAAGGCAAAGGGTTGAGGGAGGATATGTGTGTATGTGTGTGTGTGTGTGTGTGTGTGTGTGCATGTTTGATAAATCACTTTGTGTGATACCCAGAGCCAATGTGAAAGGAGGTAAAATAACAAGTGATTCAGTAAAAGAGGCCAGTTTCTTTATTTGATGATTACCCATGATATTAAAAATTATTCAATGTAAATATCTAAATATCTTTTTCCTAGATATAAAAATTTGATACTTGTTCATTAGCACTCAAATGATGCTAAAAAGGATTTTTAGGAAAAAAATCACTTGGAATTCCACCACCCAGAGATAACTGCTCCAAATATATGGAAGAATAACCCTCATGTCATCTTTGTATGGACTTATATGTATATATAATATCCACAGAATCGCACCAGACCTCCTATTTTGTAATTTCATTTTATATTCAGCAAAAGTTATGAACCTCTCTTAATGTTGATATATATCATCAACACTACGCTTTTTAGTGTTGGCCCACTGATCCCCTGTTGGTGAACGTTTACATTTTTTCCAAATTATAATTTTTTCCCATTATAAACAAAGCTCCAGCCAACATCTTGATGTCAAGTTATGAGAGGTTGTAAGACACAGCACTTGGGATTTGAAGTTGGACCTGGGTTTAAATCCTAAGCCTCTCTCAACTTACAGGCTTTATGATTTTGAGAAAATGAGCAAACCTCTCCAAGCCTCGGTTTCTCCATTTGTGAAGTGGGAACAGTTACACTTTTCCCATTCAATTGTTTAAGTAACGGCGAGGATAGTAAATACCTAAGAGGGTGCTTGGTGTAGAGTAGGTGCTGGGAAAAAAATCAGCTCATTAAGAGGACACGTCAGTGACCATTCTGTTCTTTCTTACCTTTGTAGACAATCTCAAACAAGAGGCTTCCCAGGACTTGTTCCAGAAGCCCCCTGACCTGTGCCAGCTCCCCCAAGTGAGGGGCCCTTGCAAAGCTGCTTTGCTCCGATACTTCTATAACTCTACATCCAATGCTTGTGAGCCCTTTACCTATGGTGGTTGTCAGGGCAATGACAACAATTTTGAGACCACAGAGATGTGTTTGAGGATCTGTAAACCCCCTGGTGAGTCCTCTGATAGACCCAGGAAGAGGAATGGAGGTGATAGGATGCTGGGTATGAAAGGACAGGGTGTTGGTGAGGATGCTGGCAGTGATGCAGGTGATGATGTTAATATGGGAGTTAGTGATGATGAAAATAAGGGGAATGAGATACCTGTCACTGATGCCTGGGAGGGGTGGTAATAAGGGTGCTGGCAGTGTAGACAGCAAGGCAGTGGTGGAGGGTGGCACTGATAATAAAGATGAAAGGTGGGTTGGTTATTGTAACAAGCCCTTTTAAAATACATGATGTTTGCGGGGTCTTCCCTGGTGGTCCAGTGGCTAAGATTCCACCCTCCCAATTCAGGGGGCCAGAGTGTGATCCCTGGTCAGGGAACTAGATCCCACATGCCACAAGTAAAAGATCTCCTGTGGCATAGCTAAGACCAGTGCAGTCAAATAAATAAATAAAACACACGGTGGGGCTGGCAGAGGTGAAGACAGCAATGTAACCTTTGTGGGTGATCCTACTGGCAGAGGTGATGAACGTGGTTGTAGCAGTGATCATGGTGGGAGGTGGTAGAAGTGAGGAAGTCCCCAGGCTGGTGGATGTTGAAGGGGTTAGGTAAGGAGTCCAGCTTGATGGCTCTGGCTCTAGGATTCCAATGGGCCAGCCAGGAAGGGAGCTGACTGTCATCTCCATCACAGAGACCAAGGACAAGAGCCGCTGACAGTGACATCTGCACATTCCCAGGCATTGACCGAAAGCTGACTCGGCTGCCCTTCCTGCTGGGAGGCCCTGTTCTGAGCCCATTCTGTATCCCTCCGGGACTGAGTCAATAAAGTGTTCAAAGTCAGTGTGGCCTGAAGCCTTCCTACAAGGGCCCTGGGCTTGTCCTCAAAATTGCTTACAGTCACAGGGGTGATCAAACCTGCATCACCCCACCCCCAGCCCTCCAGGCCCTCACTGTCCTGTGTTCCCAGAATGAAGACAGGACAAAGGACACAAGTTCCCCTTTCACCAGGGGGTCCTCAAGGAAGCCAGACTGAATGGAAACTTGGGGACCTTGGATGTCTGTCCCTGGATCCTGGCCTGCTGCTCTTTCTTACCCAGGGCTGCATGATGAGCCAGAATGTTCTTCCTGTCCAGCAGGAACCATGGCCTGGAGGAGTGTGGAGGGGGTAGAAATTCAGGGAATCATGGCCAGCTAGGGTAACTGCCTTCTCCACCAAGAGGGATACTGGGAAAAGATTTTTACAAATTTTTTTAAATTGTGGTAAAATATATACAACACGAAATTTACCATTTTAACCATTTCTAAATGTACTATTTCAGAGACGGCAGTGGCACCCCACTCCAGTACCCTTGCCTGGAGAATCCCATGAACAGAGGAGCCTGGTAGGCTGCAGTCCATGGGGTCGCTAAGAGTCCGACACGACTGAGCGACTTCACTTTCACTTTTCCCTTTCATGCATTGGAGAAGGAAATGGCAACCCACTCCAGTGTTCTTGCCTGGAGAATCCCAGGGACGGGGGAGCCTGGTGGGCTGCCGTCTATGGGGTCGCACAGAGTCAGACACGACTGAATCAACTTAGCAGCAGCAGCAACAGCAAATGTACTATTTAGTGGTATTACATATACGTACGTTGTACTTATATGTACACCATGACCACCACCCACCTCCAGAACTTTTTCATCTTCCCAAACTGAAACTTTATACCCATTAAAAATTAACTCCTTTTTCTCCCTACCCTGGGCACCACCACTCTAATTTCTATCTCTGAGAATTTAACTACTTCAGGAACCTCATAGAGTGGAGTCATACAGTATTTCTCCTCTCGTAACTGGTTTGTTTGTTTCACTTAGCACTATGTCCTCAAGGTTTATCTATTTGTAGCCTGTATCAAAATTTCTGTCCTTTTTTTTTTTATTTTGTTTTGGCTGCTCTGGGATCTTAGTTCCCTGACCAGGAATCGAACCTATGCCCCCTGCAAAGGAAGCTCAGGGACCTAGCTACTGGGCTACCAGGGAAGTCCCAAAATCTCCTTCCTTCCTTTTAGAGACTAAATAATATGCCACTGATAGATACATTTTGGATATCGGGTGGGGTCTGCCCTGACCACCCTGCCCATCATCCCCAATAACTCTCTCCTCATGTCCTGCATTTGATCTAATCACTTCCTCTCGCTGGAAGGGAAACTGCTACCCAAAGTCAAGCAGCAATACTAGAAGCCAGAACCTGGAGTTTGCAGACCAGGTAGGTCCCTGTCCTGGTGATGTCATGGGGACCTTGGTGTGCCCTTTCCACCCCACCCCCTTCACATGCCCTATTGCCCAGGAGCCAATCTAGACCGTGTGATATCACATCAGCAAGGACATGCTGAGTAGCCAGTCTGGCCTGAAGCTCCAGGTGGGGACCCAAAGCTGAATGGACCCTTGGGCTTTATTTATCCAAGGCCAGAAATGCTTAATTATACATGAATAGGTATATATTTGAGAGAAAGAGCGTTTTTTTCTTTTTCTTTTTTGTTTTTTTGGCCCACTGCGTGGCGTATAGAAGCGTAGTTTCCTGACCAGGAATGGAACCTGCGCCCCCTGCAGGGGAATCACAGTCTTAACCACACAGCAGGGAAGTCTCTACTCCCTTTCACGTTCTGAATAGCTACTCAGAGACTGAGCTCTGGAAGACAGAGTGAGGGTCGCCTTAACCAGGCACTGTTCCAGACACTGCAGCTACAAAAGACAAAATTCTGGTCCATATGGATCTTAATTATTAATAAGCAGGATATGGAAGCTCCACAGCACGTTAGATGGTGGTGAGGGCTACTGAGGAAAACGAGGCAGGCAAGTGGTGAGCTGGAAGCTGGAGAAGCATTTTATAACCAGGGTAGCCAGGGAGACCTCTTGATAACTTGATAGTGAAGGTGATGAAGAAGAGTTGGATTCTTCAGTTAGGTTGAAGGTAGAGCAAACAGCTTTCTTGACAGGGCATACTGGTGAATGAGGAGAAGGATTAAAAATGAGTCCAAGTTTTCGGGCCTAGGCAGCTGAGGAGATGAGAGCCATCATTTGCAGAGATGAGCTGACGATGGGTGAGTATGTTTACGGTCAGGGTGGAGATGATCAGAAGTTTGGGAGATAACTGAATTTGAGATGCCTTTAACATCCAAGTGGAGATGGCAAGTAGGCAGCTGGGTAAATGAGTATGGAATTCAGGGAGGAGGAGACCTAAGATATGGGGTGTCATCTGTATAAAAATTATACAAGACATGGTAGTAGATGGCATTTCTAGGTGCTGACTTGGCTGCAGATATAAACTCTACTGTTCTGATTTGGCAAACATCCTACTACATGCAGGCTGCCAGGACCACTTAGCTTCAGATAATCTACCCACTTGCATTCCTTTTTTTTTAATATTTATTTTTATTTGACTGCACCAGGCCTTAGTTGCAGTACATGGGATCTTCGTTCTTTGTTGCAGCCTGCAGGATCGTTGGTTCCAGCATGCAGGGTCTAGTTCCCTGCCCAGGGATGGTATCTGAGCCCCTTGTATTGAAAGCCTGGAGTCTTAGCCATTGGACCACTGGGGAAGTCCCCATACTCACCTGCATTTTTATGTCACACCTGGTGTGTTTACTGCTTGAAGTAAACTTGAGTAAAAGCA
The DNA here is from genome assembly GCF_054371585.1 of Giraffa tippelskirchi. Lineage (NCBI taxonomy): Eukaryota > Metazoa > Chordata > Mammalia > Artiodactyla > Giraffidae > Giraffa > Giraffa tippelskirchi. The sequence continues at coordinate 115,208,867 of NC_137287.1, read as the reverse complement.
TCTTGACCCAGTTGCTTTTGCCCACGGTCTGGACTAGCTCACTCACGCCACCTCTTGTCCTACACATGCACACACATCGCTTGTACATTCCAGAAGCTCTGGGAAAACCTTCAGAGGGAACCTGAACAGCCTCATCTCTGTTAGCTGTACACCTGATGCATGCACTGTATTAAAGACCCTGCACTGATACTGGTGGGGTTTCTAGAGAACCCCTCACCTTACCCATCCCTACCTCTAGACCTCAGGCCCCAACCCACAGTAGCCCATACCCATTCATACAATCACATTTGCTGACTGAGCACCGACAACTTGTCCTGAGTGCAGATGCGTTCAGATGGAGGACAGCCCCTGTGCCTCCAAGAAGCTCCTAGTCTAATGGAAGTTAAAGGACAGTAGCAACCAGGGAGATAAGGAATATGAAAGCTGTCCAGAGAGGGCACCCACAGCAGTTCAGTGTGTCAGGGAAGACTTCCTGGAGGAGGCAACATCTCACCTGGTTTTGTCAGTCAGTGAACCTGGCAGTTGAGGGAGACACAGTGGTTAGAGAGCAGGGTATTCTGTTTGACGGGCAATCGACCAAAAGACTGGGATGGGAGGACTGGGAGAGGAAGGGGCAGACGAGTAACGTACACACTTGACAAATGTGTCAGAGGAAGAGAAAGAAGGTGGGGGCAGGGCAGACACCTGCCAGAGGACTTGTTTTACAGGAATCTGGGGTTATACAGCCAGGACGTGGGCAGGGACAGGCTACAATCCAAGGGCTTCAAAGCCTGTGGGTGGTCTGAGGACCACCCAGAACAAAAGCTCCCTGAGGAGCCAGATAAAAACTGGAAGGCTGGGCTCCACCCAATCTGACCGAATTCACAGGGTCTGGATCCCAGGAACCTGCATTATTTCACAAGAGCCCCAAACGGCTGCAATGCAGCGTCTGGTTGAAAAATGGTCACCCAAGGCTCTTCTGTGTCTCCAGCGTCTCTCCAGCGCGACCCCTGGTGCTAGGGGACTGGCTCTCAGGGCTCCTAAAAGGAACGGGATGATTCACTTTCTGGCCGTGGAGATGTTGACATAAACACTCCCTGTCAAACCCAGGGAGTTCTGGGAACCAGTCAGAGGAGGATGCTGGGGGAGGAGGGAAGCAGGAGATGAGAAGGAATTTCTGGCAGGGGTGGGAGGAGGCAGGGGCCTTTGGTTGGTTGGTTGGTTGGTTGGTTGGTTGTTTTTTTGGCGGGGGAGGGGATCGGACAGGAGACGCAGTTGAGGTACCTGCCAAACTCTCTAGTTCCCAACTCTCCCCAGACCTCAAGGACAGGAAACAAAGAACCAAGGAATTAGACACTTTTTATTCCACAACCAGTAATCTCCACCTACCACACAGTGGTACAAATATTTGAGCACATCCTATTATCCAAGCGGGCACCGTCCAACAAAGCTTTCTGCAGTGGTGGGAACATTTGTCCCCATGATGCCCAGTACAGCAGCCACTAATCATCTCTGGTTACTGAGCACTTGAAATGCACTCAGTATGGATAAAGAAATGCATTTTCAATGTAAATTAAATTCAAAAGCCACATTTGACTCATGGCTACTGTCCTGAACATGGCCCTGGCCCAATCCAGGACACAGCTTGGTTCAAAAGCTGCCTCAGGGGAGGGCAATTGGCAGAAAGAGCCTTGGAGGCAGGGTGGGGGGGTGGTGGTCAGCCACCACACCCCTCTCAAGAGAAACTGCAGCCCAACTGTGAGCAGGGCTCGCCTCAGAGCAGGGGGACGCCTCGGGCACGCCGGATGAGGTTGGCCAGCCGCTTGACCAGGCCGCCCTTCCTGGGCTCCTCAATCTGGAAGGTGCGGGTGAGGAGGTTGTAGAAGGAGCCATAGCACACGGCCACCACGGTGCAGGTGAGGCAGACGACGTTGTAGGGCATACTGAAGTCCGGTGTGGGCAGGCTCACCAGTAGTGGCTCTGTGTAGAGCCGCACAAAGTAGCTGGAGCTGTCAGAGACTGGGAAGCTGGGGGTCGGGAGCGGGCGGTGAGGCGGGACTGGCTGCTTTCCCACATCTCACCCCATCCAACCCCAACCCCTCTCTCTGGCCACATGGGCCAATGTCAAAGCTTTCTTAGCCTCATAGCCTTTTAAAGCTCAATAAAGATACCTGATCAAAGGAGAGCTACATTGAGGGAGAGGAAAGGGACCCTGCCTTCACTGGGCTGCCTCTTTCTGAGCCGTCTGGTCTCGGCCTAAAGGTCATCTCCTCCAAGCAGCCTTCCAGATTATTCCCCAGCAGTTCCTCTTTAGACTGTGCCCATGAGCACGGATAGGCAAGTCCATTTTGTCTAGTGCTGTCCACGTGGTACTCTCTTCAGTACCCAGCATCTGGTAAGTGCTCAGTTCCATATGTGAAAGAGAACCAATAAGTAAACATACTGCACTTCTCACCTTCTGATCTCCTAGCAGCTCTTTAGGATCATTTCATAAAGACTGTACTAATAGTACAGACCATTGGGGTTTGAATTAGGACAGGGTTAATCTACTCATTACTTTGCAAGCACAACTTCTAGCCCCAGGCCAGCCCGCAGGAACCTGATCCTCTGTGTAGGTGCCACCCCGACGCCAGCAGCCGGGCTCACACTTACAGGCTGTTGAAGAGGGGACTCTCTTCCCAGTCCCCGGGTTTGGCTGCCACCACACTGGGCACGAGGGCGCTGAGGACAGATGGGCTGCAGAGAAGCAGACAGATACTCCGTGAGCTGTGTTCCTCACACTCCTCCACCAGGGAGAGTAGTGGAGAGGGTGGGCCAGGAGGGCGGGGGCGGCAGCTGAGGGGAGCCCACCTGACATAGAAGCCATGGTTGGGGTCTGGGGTGTACTCGGTCCACTTAAGCAGCGCCCGCTCAAACTGGATGGAGACCTTGGTGATGGAGTTGGCTGGCAGCTGAATCAGCATCTCCAGGAGGTGGGGCTGCATCCGGTCCTGGGCAGGCTGGTAGTGGATGTAACCTGGGGACCGACAGGGCACCCAGAGCTCTCTCCAGGGCTCAGCCCATCTGCACCGCTTATCCTTACCTGACCAGGCCTTGGGGCTGGGACTGGGGAGCTGAGAAGGAGGAATCTGGCTCATGGAAGTCAGGCAGGCCCCCGGCACGGAGGAGGAGGGCAGAGAAGGGAAAAGGTGTTTCCACGGCAGCTGTTTCAGGATATGCTCAACCTAACCCATCTTCACATCACGAAAACTGGGCCACCAGACGTCCAGTGCCTCCCGTGATGCAACAGGGAGTCCAGAGAACCACCTGGGAAGGTTTCTTGCCAAAAATATGAGACCTGAATCAAGTTTCTAAAACTAGCCACTGATACTCAAGAATACACAGAGGATCGAGGAACATGTTAGACATGGGCCAACCCAGAATGCAGAACATCCTGTACAACAAATGACCCAGTTTTGCCAACAAATCAATTTAAAAAAAACCACTGGGAACTGTTTTACAGATCAAAAGAGATGTAAGAGGACCACACCAATCAAGGCGGGAATAACAGGGGAAATGGGGGTGAAGGGAAGTGTATGCAGGAACCCTGTACTTTCTGCTCAACTTTTCTGTAAACCTGAAACTGCTCTTAAAAAAGTAAGTCTATTAATCTAAAAAGAGAGAGAGAGAAACTTAAGAGCATTATCAAGCAAAAATAATGTGAGCACCTTATTTTTACCCAATTTAAATCAATTATAAAGTTATTTTCAAGACCACTGAGGGAAACAGGAGTGATAACAATAGGTTATACACATTTTTAAGCCCCTTACCTGTTAGAGATGTTTAAAGGTGAATTAATATGATATCTAGGATTTGTTTTAAGATACTCCAGCAAAAAAGTAACCAAACCAAATAATTAAATAAAGGGAAAGATGAAACAAAAATGATGGGAAGCTGTGGAATAGAACAGAGAGCCTAGAAATGAACCCACACCTATATGGGCAATTAATCTATGTCAAAGAAGACAAGAATACACAATGAGGAAAAGACAGCCCTTTTAATAAATGGTGCTGGGAAAACAAGACAGCTATATGCAAAAGAATCAAATTGGATTACTTTCTTACACCAAATACAAAAATAAACTCAAAACAGATTAAAGACTTAAACATAAAACCTGAAATGATGAAACTTTTAGAAGAAAATATAGGCAGTATGCCTTTTGACCTAGCAATGTTTTTTTGGATATGTCTCCTCAGGCAAGGAAAACAAAAGTAAAAATAAACAAACGGGGTTACATCAAACTAAAAAGCTTTTGCACAGTGAAAGAAACTTCCAGAAAAATGGAAAGACAGACTATTGAAAGGGAGAAGGCATTTGCCAATGATATCGATAAGGGGTTAATACGCAAAATATACAAAGTACTTATACAACTCAATGTCAAAAAAGAAAAAACTGTTTAAAAAAATGGGCAGAGGACCTGAATAGACATTTTTCTAGAGAAGACATACAGATTGGCCAACAGGCAGATGAAAAAATAGTTCAACGTCACTAATCGTCAGGGAAAGGCAAATCAAAACCACAATAAGATATCACCTCACACCTCTTGGGATCATCAAAAAGACAACAAATAACAAGTGTTGGTGAATATGTAGAGAAAAGGGAACCCTTGTGTGCTGTGTTGGGAATGTAAGTTGGTGCAGCCACTATCAAAACCTGTAGGGAGATTCCTCAAAATTTAAAAACAGAACTACCATACAATCCAACAACCCCACTCCTGGATATCTATTCAAAGCAAACAAAAACATTAATTTGAAAAGATACAGGCACCCCAATGTTCACTGAAGCATTATTTACAGTAGCTAAGAAAACAACCTAAGTGCCCGTCAATGGATGAACAGATAAAGAAGATGTGGAATATTACTCAGCTATAAAAAAGAAGGAAAATTTGCCATTTGCAACAACATGGATGAGCTAGAAAATATTAGACTAAATGAGATAAGTCAAAGACAAATACTGTATATCACTTATACTGGGAATCTAAAAAAAAAAGAATAAGCATAACCAAACAGAAATAGTCATAGACATAGAGAATAAACAGGTGACTGCCAGAGGAGAGAGGGGTGGGAGGAAGAGAGAAATAGATGAGGGAGGGTAAGAGGTACAAACTTTCAGTTGCAAAATAAATGAGTCACAGGTACGAAATGTACAGTGTGGGGAATACAGTCCATGACTATGTCTTATATTTGTACGGTGACAGATGGTAACTAGACTTATCGTGATGATCATTTTGAAAAGTACAGAAACACTGAATCACTTTGCTATTACTAGGAACTAGCATAGTGTTACAGGTCAATTATACTTCAAAATAACCAAACTCATATAGTAAAAGTGATCACATTTGTTGTTACCAGAAGTAAGGAGTAGAAGGAAGAGGAATTGGATGAAGGCAGTCGAAAGGTACAATCTTCCAGTTCTAAGACAAGAATCGGAAATGTAATGTAGAACATGATAAATATGTTAATGTTGTACATTACACATGAAAGCTGTTAAGAGAGTAAATCCTTAAGAGTTCTCATCACAAGGGAAAAATTTTTTTCTATTTCTTTAATTTTGTATCTGTATGAGATGATGGATGTTCATTAAACTTACTGAGGTCATTCCATGATAGATACAAGTCGAATGAGCATGCTGAACACCCTGAACTTTATCTTGTGCTATATGTCAATTATATCTCAATGAAACTAGAAAAAAAATCAACAACAAACAAAAAATGGGATATGAAGCTGGAGACTGCTGAGCCTGGGTAATGCGTACATGGGAGTTCATTACTCTGTTCCATTTGGGTATGTATTTCAAACTTGCCAGAGCAAAGACAAAACAAACCAAAACAGGAACTTCCCTGGTGGTCCAGGGGTTAAGGATCCGCCTAGCAACAAAGGGGACACAGGTTCAATCTCTGGCCTGGGAAGATTCCACATGCTACGGAACAGCTCAGCCCGTGCGCCAGAACTACTGAGCCTGAGCACTCGAGAGCCCGTGACCCACACCTGCTGAAGCCCACACGCTGCAACCACTGAGCCCTCGCAGCCTGGAGCTCGTGCTCTGCACCAGGGAAGCCACAGCACAAAGCCCGAGCACCTCAAGATTAGCCCCTGTTTGCAACAACTAAAGAAATCCTATGCTCAGCAACGATGACCCAGTGCAGCCAAAAATAAAAATAAATAAAAAACAAAACAAAAAAACCTACGAAATATACAGGTGGGAGGTTTGAAATAGAGATTTTCAAGGGAGCACAGATAGTGGGGCTGAAAATAAGTAAAACTATTAACCATGGACTTGAAAATATGGGAAACCACAAAGAGGTTTAGAAAAGATTATAAGTCTAACTGTTGGGGTTGTGCTATAACATTTTCCTAAGAAGTCTCCTGTGTTCCTTAGTCTCCCTCCACTTTGAAGAAAAAACAAGTGCTTTTGTGCTGTGCCGGGCATCTCATAGAAAGCACTCAGTAAATATTAACTCCTCCTCAGAAAAATAATAGAAAAAACAAACGGATTTTAAAAACTGTACCTCTTTACCCCACCCAAGAAAGCAAAATCCACCTACTCCAGCACCTTCTTTGTATCCAATACTCTGTTTTTCTGGCTAGCCCTTTCTCCACCTGAAAGAGTCTAGGAATCATCCAAAAACAAAATAGAGCTCCAGGAAAGAGGAGGAAGCAAGTGAGAAAGATAAGGACACTCCTGCCTTTATCACGTCCTACAAAGGGTCTCCAGGACTATGTGGTTTAACTACTTTGACTTTATAAACACTTGCAGATCTGGCATTGGTGAGGTCACTCTATGTCTCAAACTATTCCTGATGCCTGTGCAGACTGTGAGGTACTTCTAGAATTATCCTGAGAACTGAGGTGTTGGGGGACGTGGAGGGAGGGGGTGGGGGTGAGGGTGAGGGGCTGGCTGGGGGCTCGGCGCTCACTTGGTTTGTTCTCCTTGCCCTTGGAGGCGATGGTAAGCGTGTGCACGTACAGCCGCAGGTACCAGGGCACGGTGTCCAGCAGCAGCACAGGGAAGGCCCGGTACGGGTGGGTGTTGTACAGCAGTGTGCTCAGCTCCCCACTCTGCAGCCCGTAGCCGCTCACATACCGCTGGGCGTACAGGAAGGGCACCGGGGGGGCCTCTGCTCAGAGAAAAGCCAACAGTTAGCCACTCCTTTAAAGAAAAAAAGGGGGGTCACTCCCCATCTCCACTCCCTGGGCCAGGTTCACAGTCTCAAAGCCAGGAAGGGGAAGGGGAGAGGCTTTGCCAGACTTGGGAAACCTGCATTCTGGAACCATCCCTGTCTTCCCCAACTCACAGCAATGACAACAGAATTACCGTTATTTACTGAGTACTAACAAGGCCTGAGCTTTCTGCTGGTTCCAACCCAAACAAAGTGCTCTCACAATATTTCACACCTTTCCTTGGTAACACTGAACATGATTGCAACTAATTGTTTGAGGCCTGCTTCAACTATTCTATGTTAATGTTTCTCGAAATCAGGGTATTTGTGTCTTCAAAAAAAAAATTTAATTAAATGAACAAATGCATGGATGACTTCCATGTTTTCCATTAATTATCTCATCTATTAGGTATTAGGTATCTCATCTATTAGGTATTACTGTCCCCGTTTTCAGCATAAGACAGTGAAGTTAGGAACCTTCAAGGTCATAGAGCTTAGAAGAGGTGGTGTTAGAACCAGGATGTCTGACTCCAGATATCTGGGTCTAAACACAAGCCTGTTGTCTCCTGGTGAAGAGATGCGACTGTGAGTCTTCCCCCACGAGATGAAATCTCTGCAGCCCATGGTGGCCGTGGCGGCCCACCCTCCACCCACCATTCTCTGGGGGCCTCTTCCACTTCAGCTGGACGTTGAGGCTGCGCGAGTTGTTGACCACGGCTGCATCCAGCAGGTCGTAGACAGCATAGGTCTTCCGGGTGCCCAGGATGACATCCTGGTATGTGGTAAGGGGGGGTGGGTACACCTCCAATGTCTCGTTGTCCTGAGGACACAAGGACAGGGCTAAGAAGCGAGCAGAAGGGCAGGTTGGCCTTAGGAGGGAAGGGGCTGACGTGTATGGCTGGAGATCTCAGTACCTGGCCGTAGCTGGTGATGTCCACGTAGACTCGGCTCTCCGAAGCCAAGGGGCAGGGCTCGGTGAGAGTTCGGGAGAACATCCGGAAGAGGGACCAGTCTGGGGAGCAGAGGGCGGGGATGAGCTGGGGCAGGACTACGCCTGCTCCGCACAGATTGGGTGGGGCTGGTGATGGGTGGGTAGAGATGCCAGAACAAGGGAGCTTACCCTTCTTCCCCTGTCCAGTGACGAAGGCATCAAATACAACAGAAAGGGTCTGCCTCAGCTCCCAGGAGACGCTGGTACAGCGCGCATTCTACAAGGGCCAGACGGCAGCAGTGAGGACCTACCTCTCCCCCAACCTCACAGCCCCAGGGACTGCGACCTGGACGCAATCCCTCCTCTATTCCGTATCTCCCCATCCATCAATTTGCTACCACTCACTACTGAGCACTTGACCCTGTGCCAGCAGCATCCTGCGCATCAGTGGCATGAACCGTTGCCAACAACCGGATGAACTGATACTACTATTTTTCTCATTTGACGGATGAGAAAACCATGGAGATAAAGTGACCCACTCAAGGTCAAGTCGGCAAGAAGTGGCTGAGCTAGCAGGTGTACCCACACGGCTATGGCTCGTAGCCACTAGGCTCCATGACAAAGATTAAGTGACAGTTTGCCAGCCAACCACTCGGTTTCCTTGGTGCGCAACCAAATCCCTGAATCATCATCATCAGGTCTCCCACTGACCACTGGCTCAGCCCTCAACAGACACTGGGCAACGTGCTTTACCTGCACCTTCTCTCACAGCCCCAGGATGGCTCCCGTCTCCCGTTCTCCAAGACTTACTCTGCAAACAGGGCGGATATGCACTGCCTGGGAGTGGTAGCTCGTGTGGAACAGGCGATCAGCCTTCAGCAGCACCGAGAGGCCTGCCTGGAGGAGGTGGCGTGAGAGGAAAGGTCAGTGTCCTGCGTGCTGGTGCACCCGGGCGTGGGGCCGAGGTCACCTGTCAGGCAGGGAGGGGGCATCAGCCCACGCCATCCACTCTCTGGGGCTCCCACCCGCATTCAGGCCCCTCGGGCCTCACCTTGGAGCTGCAGGGCAAGAGCTTCTTCCATGGGGTGAGGTTCTCGGTGCAGACGACCTCCCTCGGCAGCACCGCATAGCGCAGGAAGGAGTGGTCTGTGCCTGAGGGAGACAGGAGCCTGGCTGGGGAGGGCCCTGGGGCCCCGCTCCTCAGGACCCGCACACACTCTCCAGCACCACCACCCTCACAGTCTCGGCTGGGGGAGGAGTGTGGAACAGCCTTGTCCCTTCGGGAGAAAGCAATGCAGAGACCATCTTCCGGGGGGGGCACCTGCCCACCCTGGGGATTTCTGACCTGGCCTCGCTGAGGGAGGAGGAAGCAGAGGGGAAAGGAGGCAAAGGCCGGGGTGAGAGGTCACAGGAAGGAGGACGGGCCGTGGGGCAGTCTCACCGTTGGCCAGCCCCAGGGGTTTGAAGGACGCGGTGGGCGTGACCGTGTTGGTGGAGTCGATGAAGTTGAGAGAGGCACAGAAGATCCCTGAGAGGACGTTACTGAGCTCCTTCCAGGACTCATCCACGCTGGATGGAGACACAAACCCGCTCACTGTCCCGGGGCTGCATCTGCCCCCTCGCTCAGAGCCTGCAACTGGCTGCCAAGCCATGAGGCTGGCCAGCTGCTGGAGCCGCAACTGCCCCTGCTGGGCCTGCAGCCCGGGTCTCCCCTATCAGCCCCTTCTTCCTCCCTCTCCTCTGAACATCCCTGCATCCCGGCCGGCCTCTGCTTAGGTGGCTCCTCTTCCCACCTCGCTGTGCTGCCTCACTCCTTGTGCTCCCCTTCCAGGGTGTTCCCTCCTCCAGGAAGCGTTCCTGCCCTCCTCAACCACAGCTTCCTCCTGCACTGCTGCCATTCTGACCGTCCATGCCTCTCACCAGGGCCCTCCTGGGAAACGGTTGGTGGCAAGAGTACCTTGTCGTAAGCATCTTTTCTCCTCGACTAGGCTGAGAGCAACCTGAGGACAGGGAGCAAGTCTGGGTCACCCACGTAGACCCCACAATGCTATACAAAGTGCCCCACACCCCAGGGGCTGAGATCAGCTCACTGATCCACCCTGAGGTGTGCTCAGCTGGGCAAAACAACCTACTTCCCTGTGAACACCCTGGTGAGTCCTGGTTCTACCCTCAGGATGGGAAGTCTTACACCTACAAAGGCTCAAGGAACAAGGGAAAATAAGCATCCTAGGACCCCAGAGAAACACTGAATTAAATTAGGTGCTTTTTTTTTCCTTTAGAGAAACAGCAAAACAGATTTGCTCTTTATAGAAATAATAGAATAAAAGTAGATTTCTGCACATTGCCTCCACACTACAGGCAATTATCAGGGGAGAGCGACAGCAGAGCACTTGGGATAAAAGGCAAGGAAGCCAGAGTTCAGGCAAGAGAGGAAGCCCTGGCCAGTGTAGGGGCTTGCTCTTCATTTGATACCACCGTAGAGCTAGCCTGGGGTTTTTCAACAGTCCTGTGTTCAGAGCTTTCCAACTGCTCCAATCCTTATGCCTCAAATAAAGACTGCAAACTGGAAGCCTGAAAACGCTACCCAAACCACAGTCATGTTCCATTTGCTATGCACAACCCATAGGCATTTCTTAAATTTTTAAGTTACTTGCTGATATTTAAGCTTGCCAATTTTCACATTAAAATCCAGATTTCTGGAAAGAATTAAGAGTATTTGACAACAGTAGGTCTCTGTTCCCACATGACAACAATCCATCGGGGCTGAGTGGCAGCTGTCCTCCCAAGCTCTCCAGCCTGCCACAGTCCTCACCACTCCCAGGTAAGGCCCTAAATTTTTTTAAAGGTTTTTTTTTTTTAATATGGATCACTTTTAAAGTCTTTATTGAATTTGTTACAGTACTGCTTCTGTTTTATGTTTTGGTTTCTTTGGCCATGAGGCATGTGGATTCTTAGCTCCCCGACTAGGGATGGAACCCATACCCCCTGCATTGGAAGGTGAAGTCTTAACCACTGGACCGCCAGGGAAGTCCCCCTAAATTTTTTTAAATTATACGTATGTGCTGATTTCCCATAGTGAAATTAAGAGAATTTGGGCTTCCCAGGTGGGGCAATGGTGAGGAATCCACCTGCCAATGCAGGAGATGAAAGAGATGCAGGTTCCATCCCTGGGTCGGGAAGATCTCTTGGAGTAGGAAACAACAACCCATTCCAGTATTCTTGCCTGGAAAATTCCATGGACAGAGGAGCCTGGCAGGCTACAGTCCATGGGGTTGCAAAGAGTCTGATACAATTGCGGGACTGAGCACACGGGCGCCTGGTCCAATCACAGTACCTAACCCACCCCGCCCCTAAAGAATAGTAATTTCTCAAATACAGGCGGAGAAGGAAATGGCAACCCACTCCAGTACTCTTGCCGGGAAACTCCCATGGACGGAGGAGCCTGGTAGGCTGTAGTCCATGGGGTTGCTAAGGGTCGGACATGACTGAGCGACTTCACTTTCACTTTTCACTTTCATGCATTGGAGAAGGAAATGGCAACCCACTCCAGTGTTCTTGCCTGGAGAATCCCGGGGACAGGGGAGCCTGGTGGGCTACCGTCTATGGGGTCGCACAGAGTCAGACACGACTGAAGTGACTTAGCAGCAGTAGCAAATACAGAAATATGGTGTCTCAGGCCAGTTCTAGCCCACATATATTTTATTTGGCCCTTGTGGCATTTTATGATTATGTGAATGATTGTCTTTAAAAGGCTATCCAGTATGCCAAGGCTTTTTAGTGCCTTACATCCAAGTAGGCTTCAGATAACTGTTATCTACCTCCATAGATATATGCGACCACAGGTCTGGATGTATCAGGTGAAGAAAATATGTTAAGCAAAGTCAAGAATGCCACTAGGCCATAATACTTCTTATTTCCAGTGCCAGCTTTACCCCCATGGAACTGCTTCCCCCAAAGGGCAGTGGTAGGATGACAACACTTGCCATGCCACGTTCCCACCACGGCCTGCCACAGGCCTCAAGGTGGGCACTCACTCGGTGACGGTGTCTTGGAACCAAGCCCACAGCTCTGCCCCCGATGGGGCCTGCAAGAATGGTGTCCCCCAGTATCGAGTCCTCCAGAAGCCTTGGGTTAAGGACAGGTGCAGTTCCCGGAGAGAATACTTGGAGATCAACTGCCCCAAGGCTTTGGGGAAGAGCCTATAGTGAGACACTGGAGACAGTAGGTGAGTGATGATCCTGGAGGGAGGGCTCTCAGCTACCCCAAAGAAACAATAAACACACCACAGCTCTGGGGTCAGAGGAATCTAAATTCCTGACCAGTCAGTCACTGACTAAGCAATGTGATCTTGGACCGGTGCCTTTCTCTCTATATACCTCCAATTTCTTCCCTGTAACCGTTCACTCAACTCAGCACCGTGCCCAGCACCCAGGATAAACGGTAATCGTCAACAGCATCCTCATCAGTGCTGTCCACGGAAGGTGCCAACTAAAGGTTTAGAGTGGTAGCGAGGAGCTGCGGAGAGACCACCGCACTAGAAGTCAACCCTCCCCGGGCCCCAGTTTCTTCACTGGTACAATGTGATTCCTCAAAAACTGCCCCACCCTTCCGCCAAGGACCCACGCCCGGGGACCAGAACCTCACCGTGGGGTCAGTCCCCGACCCCAAGGCCGGCCTCCACCCTACTCCCAGCAGATGCCGCAGGGTTCTCCCGTCAAGTCTCCTCTCCTCACCTCCTTCCCGCTGCAGCTCCGAATCCCAGCGCGTGCGGAACTGGAATGTGGCGGCTACGTCCCCTGAAGGCAGCGGGGTGATGACTAGCTCCTCCCGCAGGCTGTCGCGTGGGGGCTCCGCCTGGCCCCAGCCGCCCGGTCCCAGAAGCAGCAGCACCAGTACGAAAAGCCGCCCGGGAGCCGCCATGCCTGCGGCTGCTTCCACCTCCCAGTGGCCCCACCCCTGCGAAAGGACGGCCTCCAATAGGAAGAGCGAACGAGAAGTGACTTCCGGTGCTGTCCCGGAAGTCAGGGTGCGGCTATCAGAACGGCAGCCTGACTAGGCGCTTCAGGATGGTTTGTGTGTAAAGGGGAGCTGACAGGGCACGACCGATTGGGGTCTGGATTGTGGACCCCTTTCCCTACGATGAAGTGCTTAGCCACCACTGCCATTGTGCCTCCGTGACAGTTGAAGACGCAGACTGAAAAAGGTTATTTCTTCTGCGAGGTCCCACAGCCGGGCCCCTTCCTCCAGTAGCTTCTTGTCTGTTTGCTCGTTCCTAAGCCTAGCCAGCTCTTACGGTGCAAAACTTCCCCGCAAAACCCTCAAATAACCCGCCCGTTTATTGTGAAAAATTTCAGACATACAGCAAAGGTGAAAGGATGAATACCTGTTACAATGAACACCTGTTTCCCCATCACCTAGATTCCACCGTTATCATTTTACTATACTTGTCTTATCACATTATCAGTCTAACTCCCACAATTCATCTTATGTTTTGATGCATCTCAAAGAGATTTCAGACATAAGGACACTTCTCTTTAAATAGTTTAGCATGCACATCATTAACTACAGTTCAATAACTGTTAACACTTTTCTTTTGGTGTAAAATTTACAAACACAAATGTTCAACTCCAAAGTGCACATCCAGTGAATCCAACAAATGGATACGGTGGTGTAACTCCTATCAAGATATGTTGGTAAAACCCCTGAAAGCTGGCTAATGCCCCTTGCCAGTCGACCCCTGTGCCCCCTGCCTTCCAGATGCAACCACTGTTGTAATTTTTCTCCACAAAATGGGTTAATCTGTTCTAGAGCTCCATATAAATGAAATCATCATATACTATGTACAGTTTTTTGTAAAAGACTTCTTTCATGGGAATAATGTTTTGTTGGATCATTCATATTCTCGCATGTATCAGCAGTTTGTTTCTTTCATTGCTGTATAGATTCATGCATTGTCTGAATATACCATAGTTTATCTGTTCTGTCCATGTATACCTGAGCTCTTCCCAGTTTTTAGTTCTTATGAGCTAGGCTGCTATACAACTTACTTTGTAGGAATAAGCTTAACATTTCTTTTGAATAAATATTTACAAATGGTGAAAGAGAACATATGTTTAATTTTATAAGAAACTGCTAGATCTTTCTCCAAAAGGTATCATTTCATACTTGTATCAACAATGTATGAGAATTCCCATTGCGCCACATCCCAGTGAACATTTAACTTGGGGGTCTTTTTAGTTTTTGCCACGTAGGTGTGTATGTAGTGGTATCTCACTGTGGTTTTAATTTGCATTTCCTTAGTGCCTAGTGATGTTGAACATCTTTTCATGTATTTGTTGGTCATTCGTGTATTTTCTTTTGCAAAGGATCTGTTAAAATCTTTTTCTATATCTCCCCTCCTGTGCTGGCTTGAGTTGGAGGAGTTCCAAACAATTCTTGCTTTGGTTTTTCCACCTGCCTAATCAGGTGCACATTCATGATGGGCTTTGTAGTCTCTTGGTAAAACTCACAACCATTTTGGCTCTGAAGAGCCAAATTTTGTGTCTGCCAGGTCTAGATATACCCTTGAGCAACCAGAGAGGAAGAGTCAAAAAGATGTCTTTATCTCAGTATACCCTCATTCTACCTACATCCAGTGCTCCTGCGCCACTAGACATGGAACAGAAGGAAGGCTATGAGCTTAGATGTGAGACAGACGTGGGTTCAAATCCCCACCCCAGCCTTTAGTCCATGAGCATGAGCAATCCGAGTGCCACTCTTCCTGCTCTGTAAACGGATGAACCTACTTTCAGGGTTACTGTAAGAATCAGAAATTAGGTGCCTGTAGAATCTGGAATGGAGTAAGCGCTTAGTAACTTCTGCAAACCTTTACTCAAAAAACTCTATGAGGTGCATACCTGTGTGTGCATGCTAAGTCGCCTCAGTCATGTCTGACTCTTCGCAACCCTATGGACTGTAACCTGCCAGGCTCCTCTGTCCATGGGATTCTCCAGGCAAAAACACTGGAGTGGGTTGCCATGCCCTCCTCCAGGGGATCTTCCTGACCCAGGGATCAAACCTGCATCTCCTGCGGTTCCTGCATTGTAGGCAGATTCTCTACCGCTGAGCCACCAGGGAAGCCCACTCTATGAAGAAGGTACTATTATATCCATTTTACAGATGAGTAAACTGAGGTACATAAACCGAGATAACTGCCTAAGATCACAATGAGTCAGAACTTGAGTCCACACTACCAACTTCAAAGAAAATGTTTAAGGTAGTTGCAATTATAATGATTACTTTGTAGGTCTATGCTTTGTTTTCTTTTGAAATTGCCTGTCTCCATCACTCAAGATCCAGACACCCCCAGAGAAGACTTATCTTCTCCCTCTCTGGTGCAACAGCCCACTTTATATTTCCATTATCTGTGACCATGTCCCTTCCTGGAAGAACTCTTGGCCACATTAGTATTTCTGTTGCCTAAGCAAGGAAGCTAGCACAGAGTGGGGGCTCAGTAATGTCCAATGAACAAACAAACTTGACAACATCATAACACCATTCCACGTTGTCCCCACATCACTGTGCTGTTCACAGTATCAAGTCTTGTGCACTCCTGGGGACGGCTGTAGTGTGAGCCATCCAGGGAATCTTCTACTGAGATGTGGCCCCTCGACAACACAGGATTCTATAGGAGGAGGCTGTCTTCTTCCCTCTGCTTCAGGGTCTATGACAAGCCTGTGCCACAGACAGAAGATGCCACACTGTGGTTTAAAGGCTGAAAGCTGGGCTGCTTGCCTCGGAGTTGGCACCAAGTCATCACCCCCATCTCCAAGGGCCCTCTGTGGCCTCAAAAAAACAGTCGGCCGGAGATGCTGGCTCTGAGGGCCAGCCAAGGCCCTGTGGTTTGGCAGAAGAAGAGATCCTTGTCCAAACAGGAAGTGGTCCTGGGGTCTCAGCTGACCCTAGATTTTCCCAGGCAGGGCTGGGGCTCATAGCAGCTGAACTGAAGGCTCCCCGTAGGCTCACAAACAATTCCACCTCTCCAGAGTGCTATAGAACTCTCACCCCAGCCAGGCTCCCTGCCCCCATTAGCACTGTATGCCCAGGGTTGTTGACATGTTGACAGCAAACAGGCCAGGCTAGCTTCCCACCATTCACCCTGGATGGGGAGTGGGGGGATCCCAGGAACTGAGAAACCCTACGGAGCTGAGCTGCAGATTTCATGGGGTACAGCTCAGGAGAAGGCTCAGCCGCTGAAGTCAGGAGGTTGAGAAGACCGTGTCTTCTGTGTGCAGTGAAGTCATTGACAACCCAGAAAAGCCACAAAATTTAACATGAGGCTGGGCCCTGGCCCAGCTTAGTGGATGATCTCAACTTGGACACAGACTTTTAGACAAAAGACTCACAGAACTCCCACCAGCTTTTCAGCAGTGCTAGGAAAAGCACTTAAGAACTGTCACTTACAACGGCCCCCTGCAGGGATGGAACCAAAATGGGGCTATCGGGAAGCCTGCAGCCCTGTCACTCAGCCTGAACTGCACAGAGAGCTTTGAGAATTAGGCTGAAGGTCACTGATCCCTTGGATGGTTTGATGTATGAAGGGAGGTGGGATGATTTATTTTTCCTAATATGAAAAATGACTTGATGTTCCTTAAGGCTAGGTCCTATAACCCTCCTTTTATTCCATCTTTCCCTGGGTAAGCTCACTGGCACCCATGGCATGCTCATCACCTATACACTGATAACTCATGTATTGATCTTCCAACCCAATTGTTTCTTCTAAATCCCACACTCACGGGTCCAAATGCTTACTCAAAATGTCCTCATAGTCTCCAAAGCACCTCAAACTCAACATGTCATAAAACCCAATTTATGACCATCTTCCCAAATCTGGCCCTCCCCTAAATTCTCCATGTGGATGAAGAACCCTCAGAATCATCCTGCTGCACAAGGTAGAAGCAATGGTCCTCTCTCACACCCACCTATCTATAAATATTTTGAAATTTGCCTCTCCAATATCTCTTTATTCCTTTCACTTTTCTACATCCTCCACCTCCACCCTATCCCATTTTTATCTGGATGGTTGCAACCATCTCCTGGTTTCCAGACATTCACTCTGGTCCCCTCCAATCAGTACATCTCTACAAGGAGTAGTCCTTCCAGCCATTCTTCCCCTAAACTACTCCTACTCCGCCTTCAGATCTCAGCTCAGAACCACTTCCTCCAGGCAAATATCTTTCAAATGACCTTTCTTAATAGGATATTAACTCCTTCCTCAAACGAGTCCTAGTTGCAGTTTTACATTGGGCCCCAGCAGACCCTGAACTACCTAAGAGCAAGACTGGGTCTTTTGTGTGTGTGTCTGTGAGTGTGCTACTACCACACCCCCAAGACCAAACTCAGTGTCTTACACATGTTAAACGCTGACATTTAATACTTACTGAATGAATGTCATTCGTTTATACTCAGCCTCAACCCAGTTAAACTAATCATCACCACTATCTTTTGGGCCACTGTTCTCTCTTGCATGGATTATTGTGTTACGTCTGTCTGTCTGGAGCATGCCCTCTTCCAGTATGTTTTCTACACTGCAGCCAGAATTATCTTTCTAACAAGAAGTGTCTATCACTTGTAATCCTTCATTACACCCAGTAAAGTTCAAATTTGTAATGTGTAAACTGCTATCTACCCAATGATTACTATCCTCTTGTTTCTTAGTAACATAACCCTGATTTTATCAAGACAGCAGGGGGCCCTCCTAAAGGGGGCTTCTGAGAGGTTTGACAGGAAGTACAGAAATCAGACACATTGGTAATTAAAACTTGAAGGGTTATTATCTTTCCAAAGGCCAGGATTTCCTTTCTTCTAAATAATGCTGTGTCCCTACAAAATACCTGTAAATGAAATAGTACTCAGGTTACCAAGTTCTGCCCATGAGATGAAAATGGACTATACTGGTTAGAACTTCCAAAAAAGGTTCTCAAAGTGGGAACAGACAGCGACCCTTGCCTCTTTTGCCCATCCCTAATTTCTTTTCCTGCTTTCCACCAGTTTCAAGGACTGGGGACTCAACAGCTATTCTAGACATGAGGTATCAATGAGAATTCCAGCCATGTGCCTTAGATGGCTGGGTAAAAAAGAGCCAAAAAAGACCTTGGTGTCCAATAACTGTAGAACTTTGGACTTCTTTTATGGGAGGAAACAAAATTTATATCTTAAGTCACTGATATTTTACTAAAGTTAAACTGAAACTTGATACTGGCTTTAAAGCATTTCCTCATCTGACCTTTGTCGATCTTAATCCTCCCTAATCTCCTGCTCAAATTCAACAATTCAGCTATGCTGAATGTTTTTCAGTTCCTCAAGACTATTTCTCTCCATTTAAAGTTCTTCCAAGCTGCTCTTTCTCCCTGGACTACAGTGCCCCCCGCACCACGCACACCCCCTCCAGCTAGCTCCTTCTTATCCTTTGGGTCCCAGCCTGAAAACCAGCTCTCCAGTGACCACATGAGCTAGATTAAGATGCCCCTCTTTTGTGGTAACAGAAGAGTTCCTCATCAGGCTACTCATTATGCTCAGAACTGTGGTATTTTCTTGACTTTCTCCTCCCTGAAGGCAGGAAGCCTATCCTGTTCAAAGCTGTATTCCAAATGTCCAGCTAATTCCAAATAACTCGTTCTAGAATAAACAGAGCAAGTGAATTATGGGAATATGGGCTTCCCTGGTGGCTCAGTCGGTAAAGAATCTGCCTGCCAATGCAGGGGACCCGGTTCAATCCCTGGGTCAGGAAGGTCCGCTGGAGAAGAGAATGGCAACCCACACCTGTATTCTGGCCTGGAAAGTCCCATGGACAGGGGAGCCTGGCGGGCTACAGTCCATAGGGTTGCAGAGTCAGATAAGACTTAGTGACTAAATCACCATCAGAAAGCTAAAGAAATATATTGGGTTTGATATCTGTCCGATGTGAAAGATGAATGGGAATGGTTGTATATTGTTATCTGTTTATTATTCACATCGTGCCCTGTTCCAAAAAGGATGGAAGGAAGCAGGATGGCTGCAGGACCATCTCCCTGGGAGTGTTAAGGAGTTCACGTCCGTTTAGAGACACTGGTTTAGGAGACTCAGGATAGTCTGGAGGAGCGAAGAGTGCTAAGAAAAGCAGTGGCATCTCGTCCTATCTCATCTTCCATCTCCTCACTCGTGGGCCCTCCTTCAGGAGTAAGCCCAAACCATGGTTATTTTCTTGATTTTTTTCTCCTCCATGAAGGCAGGGCGCCTGTCTTGTTCAAAACTATATTCCAAATGCCCAGCTAATTCCAAATATTCTAACGAATAGCGGAAGGATGCAGCAGGGGAAGGTTAGCAGTAAAGCAGGAGCGGGTTAATTCCCAGGAAGGCACACCATCCCACCCTCCTTTCCTCCCCCTGGTGCCTACTGCGGTAAAGAGTCTGGTCTTCTCCAAAGGGCTCTGGCTGGGCCTGGGGTCTCCAGTGGAGACGAGGCAGCTCACACAGTCTGCAGGTGGGGGCCCACTGCTAGCTACAGGCTCCGGGCTCTGCCCCGCCGTCATGGCCTCCATCCTCCTCCTCGTCAGACTGTGCCAGGGGCGTGTCTGCTCCGCCGTCACTGGCATCTGCGCTGTGCGGGTTGGTGGAGGAGTCAGAGGACGAGGAGGAAGTACGAGACGTCGTCCTGTCTGGCGTGGGCACTGGCAGGCTCAGCTCCTCGGGACGGTTGTCCACCCCTACCCAGAGAGAAGAGCCGGTCATGGCCACGAACAGGGGTTCAGAGGACTCTCGGAAAGGATGTGGCCGGGAGACACTGAGGCCAAGGGGCTTGATCAGTCACCCCGCCAGTCTCCTGGCTCCCAGTTCCTAACTTCACTAAGCTCTCGAGTCGAATCCATCAAGTCGCAAGTTCAAGTTCTAGCTACTTCCATGCTACTGAGTAGCTTTGGGCAAGTCACTTCCCCTCTCAAGGACTCTGCTTCTCCTCTGTGAAAAAGGGGCGCCGACACTCCAGAGGGGTTTGAGGACAAAATCTGAGAATGCTTATAAAATGTCTGGCACATACTATGCCATCAATAATAGCAGCAGTTTCAAGTAAGATAGTATCCATTAATATCTTATAGGTTAAGCATGTGGGCTTTGGAGTCAAGACAGCCATGGTTCAAATCCAGCTTTTCCACTTTCTGGCTCTGTGACAGTTTCTCTGAGTCTAAACTCCTTCTTTCATATATATAAATATATGTATAGAACATATACATATAGTGTGACATGTGAGATCTTAGTTCCCCAGCCAGGGTTCAAACCCATGCCCCCTGAGTCTTAACCACCTGATCACCAGGGAAGTCCCTTTAATATCTTTCTTTATAAGATGGGAATAATCCCACCTGCCCTAACAGGACATAGTAAGGATTGAGATAATACATGTAAAATTCTTTAGCACAGTATTAGAAACCTAATAAAGTGCTAAATAAATATTAAGATGACTAAAACTGCTTCAGTTGTGTAATCTAAATACCATATTTTTACATTATTTTAATTATGTTAATTAATTACTTTGATTTCACAAATAAAAAATTGACGAAGACTAAGGCGGTTGGGCCTTCTGAGAGGTCTGGATTAGGAATCTGTAACCCAGCTTCCCTCAAGGTCAACTTCCCTAAAATCAGGACAAGCAGCTGCTTCATGGGTGGAAAAGCCCACCCCCAGCCCCTCTGGGCAGACTTCCCCAGCCCAGCTTTGACATCCAGCTCTGACCGACCAGTGCCCAAGGGCCCAAAGCAGAGGGGCATACCAGACGTCTGCGGGGTTGGTGGAGGGTCTTCGCAAGGCAGGAACACGTCCGCTCCATCCTGATCCCCCAGGTCAATAAGCTCCACTTGCTCAAGAGTGTCCACATTCACCTCCATGGATGAGATACTACCTATGGGGGCTGCAGATCAAGAAGGGGGCAAGTCGAGAGGAGCCAGGCCAGCACTGATCGGATGGTCAGAGACATCTCTCAGGTCCAGAGATAGATGTTTAAATGGCCAAGAAAACCAGCAGGGAGGGACCAAGGTCCAGGACTATGGGACTTCCTCCCTGCCCCGCCCCAGTCCCTCTTCCCAGGACTCAGAACTCACGTCTGTGCGATTCAAGATGCAGGTGGGACAGGGGGAAGACAAACTCCGTCTCAGGCTGTAAAATGTCCTCGAAGAATTTCTGCCGCTCCCGAAGCCGGAGCTGCTGGCGCTCCAAGGCTGCCCGCGGATTTGGGTCCATGTCAGCTCCTGGAAGAGCAAGAAGAGCTGCGAATCGGAGAGGGGACTCCGTTGGGGGCCTGGGCTTGGGGACCCTCACCCCTGCAGCCGGGCTCTCAGCAGTGGCGCCTCTGGCTGCAGCCTGGACACTCCTGGACTTGACCTCCCTCTTTCCCTTCCCTGAAACAAAGTCCACTACCACAAAGTTCAAGTCTCACGCAGAGGCAGGGCTGACTCTAGCTCCACAAAGGGGATGTTAGTTCCAGGCACAGCAAGAGAGGCTCCTCTGTATTCAGGGAACACAGCCAATGGCCACGTCTCAGGATCATGCCCTTCGGAGAGGGGCTGGAGGGGCTGGCTCAGCTCAAATGGGGGAGGCGTTTTTTCCACTTAATGGACCCAGCCTCTCCTCAAAGGCGGGGGAAGAGGACAGAATAGAGAGCTCAGAGAGGAAGGTCCCTTCGTCCAGTGCTGCAACTCTGGTCCCCGCCTCATCCTTTAAAACCCAGACAAAAGCTAAAGCACCCCCCTCCTACTCTCTCTCTCCACACACACACAATCACCAGCATACCCTCCAAACCCTGCTCTAAGTCACAGACTTGACTTCTAGACTCGGCTCTGTCCCTAAGGAAGGCATCTTTCTAGCCTCAGTCTTCCAACTGAAAATAGCATCGTTCTCCTACCTGCCTCCAACACAAGGCACAGCTCCTGAGGGTGTTCTGTAAAACGGAAGGCTGCGGTCCCCGAGCTATTTAGAGGACATCATCTCTTCTCTGCCTCCCACAGCTCTTTATTTGAGCTCCTCTCCTCTGACACATCTCACTGGCCGATCTCCCCAGTAGTCAGAGAGTAGTAACTGGAAGGGTGCGATTCAGCCCAGGCCCTCTGGCCCCCAGTGCTGAGAGCTTTCCAGAACCCCCTTCACTCCGATTCGCTCCGCATCCCTTCCTGAGTCCATCACTGGAGGCAAGGCAGTATCTAGCTGGAGGACCACATCGTCATCCTCCGCAGACTGCCTTCCCCGCCTCATCTGGACTCGGCATATCCGAGACCCTGGCCAGTCCACCGGGCGCTGAGGGTGGGCCACGAGCGATCCAAACCCCAGAGGGGCCAGGCAGGGCCAAGGAAGTGTGGGGAGACCATGTGGCCAGAGCTGGCAGCGGAGGAGGGAGACGCTGACGCTGATCCTGGGAAAGGCTTAGTGCTGCCGCCCAGGTCACAAGGCTAAAAATACCCAGGGCCCCGGGGGCCGTCTGCGCAGGCGGGGGCTGGGGGGGCGGGGAAGGGCGAGCAAGAGGGCTGGGGAGCTGGAGGGGGCCATGGGCTCCGGGACGCCCCCCTCTCTTTCCCCCTCGCCCCCTCAATCTCCGGAGACTGGAGGGGGCTGCCCGCCCGGGGAGCCGCGGAGCTAAGCACCGGGGAGGGGAAGGGGGTTGTTTACGTAACTGAAGGTGCAGGGGAGAGGGATGGAGGGAGCTGAAAAGGTTTGGGGGGGTCGGAGGCGGCCAGGGGCCCGGCCCGTGGTGCAGAGAGCTCCCTCTCGGTCCTGCCCCATCCGCACTGGAGTCAGTGCGAGCGAAAGAATTCCCTAAAAGGGGACACGCCGCGACCCAGGGGCAAGCGGGGAAGACGGAGGGGGGCCCCCGGGGGCTGCACTCGCGCTCGCGTCTCCCCCCGACCCCCCGGCCTCTCGCGGCACCTGCGCCCGCCGCGCGGAGCCCCTACCTGCCGCGCCCGGCGCCCCCGCTGACTCAGGCTGTCGGCTCCGGCGCAGCGGCGGCGGGGGCGTGGGAGCGGGCCGCGCCGGCCGGGGTGGGGCTGCGCCGCCGGGTCTCCCCCGGGACGGACGGGCCCCGGGAGCCGGGAACGAGGAAGCGGCGGCGGGCGGAAGTGGGGGAGGGGCGGCGGCGGGCACACGCGCTCCTCGCCGGGCGCCAGGCGGCCGCCAGGAGCCCCCGCGGGCGCGGGCGCTCGTAGTTCCAGCGCGGGCAAAAAGTTCCCGGCACGCGTCCCGCCGCCCCGCCACCCGCCGGGCCCCCTGGATGCTCCGCCCGACTCCGCGTGCTCCCGGACACTTGCTGCGCCCCGCCGGCCCGCGGGGACACGGCCCCCCGCACCCCACTGCTCCCCGACTCCCCCGGGAGGCCCCGAGGCAACCTCCGCGCGCCGGCACCCGAACTCCCCGGCACCCTCGGCCACGCTCCGCACTTTGAGGCGCGCACCCCTCGAGAAGGCGCTCGCGCGGGAAGAGGGTCTGGGGACCCGCGGCCGCCCATCAAGGCAGGTGCACAGCGGCGGGGGCCTCCTGCCCCTGGGACTCACCCCCGCAGCCCACGGTTCCTGGCTCCGGGAAGATCAGAGCCGCCGCCCAGCTTTCCAGAGCACTGGGCGGGGTGGGCGCCGGGACAGGGCGGGTCGGGGGTGGAGGGGTGGGCCGCTGCGCCGCGCCCCCAGACGCCGGCGGGGAGCCAAGTCCTCCAGAGTGCCGAGAGGGGCGCTGCGCGTCCCGGCCGGCGAGGGTGGAGGAGCGAGGCGGAAACCGTGGGCCCAGAGGGGAAAGGCTTCCCCTCTCGCGGTGCCTCCTGGCTCAGACCAAGGCCAGAAGCTCCTCCTGGACCGAGGCTCTGCGTTCATTCTCATTCTCCTCCTCCCTTCCACCCGGCGCCCGCATGCAGATCCAGAAACCTCCCGGTTCGGGGCGGGGGGGGGGGTCGGTCAGAGATGCTTCTGCCGTGGGGTTACTCGATCCTTCATTCAACAAACATCCACGAGCAAGCCAGAAACTAGGAGTCATCCTTGCCGTCTCCCAGTCCTTCGCTGCCAACATTAAAATACATCTCCATTAACTGTCGATTCTCTTTCCCAAATAATCTTTGCAATCCACCGTTCGTCTCCGTTTCCACCAGCGACCCTCGCTCGGCTCCTTTCTCTCTGGTTTTCTGGTACTCTGGTCCTGCTACGCTCCGTCCCCCACAGCATTCAGTCATCACTGTAGCCTCCAGAGCGCTAACCAATGACCCACGTGGTCATTTCAACACGCAGGTCTGAGAGGGGTGGAATAGGGAGGGAAGGGGGAAGGGGGAGTCAAGCGGGAGGGGACATATGTATACCTATGGCTGATTCATGTTGATGTTTGGCAGAAACCAACACAATATTGTAAAGCAATTATCCTTCAATTTAAAATAAATAGATGTTTAAGAAACACGCAGGTCTGCTGTGCCACCCTTTGTTAGAATGAAATCTGGGTACTGATATCTAAGCTTAAATCCCTCCTTTGTTAGAAGGAAATGCAGGTGCTGGTATCTGAGCTGAGTTTTAAATGAGTTCAACAGGCAGAGAAGAGGGGGGAGGGCATATAGGAGGCGGGAGCAGGGCGGTGGGGGTGGTGGGGGGTGTGAAAAGTTGTGACCCATTCAGGCTTCTCTGTCAGGAGACCAGCACTCTGTACAAATACCCAAAGCTCTGCCTCTCCTATTGTACTGAGTATCCAAACCATCCTGGGAAATAAATACAGCAGGCAACTTTCCCATTATTTTACAAGCAAGGAAACTAGTTTGTGGCCGGCAACAAGTGCAGTAGTTAGGAGCACAGGCCTGGGAACCAGGCCCTCTTGGGTTGTAAACCTAGCTCTGGTGTCTAGCCAGCTGTGTAAACAATTTCTCTGATCCTTGCTTTCTTTGCCTATTAGGTAGGAATAATTAATCCCTACCTCCTGTGAGATAATTCATAAAAAATGTTAAGTGCAGGGCTCGGGCACTCTGGAGATGCTCAGTAAACATAAGCTGTTTTGATTGTAATCGCTCCTGAGAAATGGAGGCAACTGCTTCCACGAATTTCTGAAATTATAGGACGTATGCTCTAATCTTCTATAGAACTTATTATGTGCCTCTCACTGTTCTAAGTGCTTTGCACGTATTAACTCTTAATCCTCGTAATAATCCTGTGAGGTAAATGCTGTTTTCACTTCCATTTTACAGGTACAGAAACTGAGACATAGAAAGGTGAAGGGACTTTTCCAACTAAGTGATGGAGCAGGAATCTAAAGCCAGGGTGGCTCAGCAGTAAAGAAGCCGTCTGCAGTGAAGGAGACCCAAGAGACATGAGTTCTAAATCCCTAGGGGAAGATCCCATGGAGAAGGAAATGATAACCTGCTCCAGTATCCTTGCCTGGGAAATCCCATGGACAGAGGTGCCTGGCAGGCTAGAGTCCAAGGGGTCACAAAGTGTTGAACACAACTGAGCATGGCCCAGCACAGAGCTCCATGGCCTGTGCTTAAAACCACGACTCCCAATCTGTTACCCTTTTATCCTGTTGCAGTTTTCATCTTCCAAGAAATATTTTGATCAGTTTCATTCTTATTCCTCATTAATGGATGGCGTACTTGGTCCCAGTTTCGAGCACAGAGGAATGAGGCCAAGTCAAAAGTACAGTGGCTAAGAGCTCGGCTCCCCCTTTTCGGGCCTATCCTTGGGAACAGGAATGCATGGATTATTTTGAGCTGTCCCCAGCATGGTAACAGATCAGGAACCTCTCTGTCCCTTCTCTTTGACAGATATTTGCCACATAAAAGGGTGGGGGGGGGGGAAGCATCCAGGTTAGAAATAATTCAGGGGCTAAGCTGGAAGGGCCTTTGCAGCAAAGGTCTGTCAGGTCCATCTAGTCAAGGCGATGGTTTTTCCAATAGTCATGTATGGATGTGAGAGTTGGACCATAAAGAAAGCTGAGCGCAGAAGAATTGATGCTTTTGAACTGTGGTGTTGGAGAAGACTCTTGAGAGTTCCTTGGACTGCAAGAGATCCAACCAGTCCAACCTAAAGGAAATCAGTCCTGAATATTCATTGGAAGGACTGATGCTGAAGCCGAAGCTCCAATACTTTGGCCACCTGATGAGAAGAATTGACTCATTTGAAAAGACCCTGATGCTGGGAAAGACTGAAGGCAGGAGAAGGGGACAACAGAAGATGAGATGGTTGGATGGCATCACCGACTCAGTGGACATTAGTTTGAGTAAACTCCAGGAGTTGGTGATGGACAGGGAGGCCTGGCGTGCTACAGTCCATGGGGTTGCAAAGAGTCGGACACAACTGAGCGACTGAACTGAACTGAAGCTGGAAGGGTGTCAGTTGAGAGGAAGGCCCAGGCAGCAGACCTCAGGGTGGACGGCAGGAGCTGAAAGGAGCAGTGAGAGAGCAGATGGCTTAGACTTCTGTCTTCCGTCTAGGATGCTGAAAGCTAGGAAGAGCACCCTACCACACTACTAACAATTTTTTGATTGTTAGGTAATTTGTAAAATTATTAGTTTTGTTGACCCCATCAGTGAGCTGAGGTTGCCAAGCAACTGATTAACCTGAATTCCAAAGAAGGGCAGTCGCCTCCAAGAAGTAGGATATAGGCACTGGCACACCTATGAAGCCGGAGAAAGGCAATGTCTCCATGCAAACAGGTAAGAAGAGTTAAACTACAAGTTTTATTGCTAAAGGCCCGGTGCAGCTATGAGAGGATATGAGAGGACAGAATCTGTGGGTCACAGACACTAAAAGTAACCATAGAAACAAATAAACCAAACCAAAACCAAATTTTGTTCAACTCGTGACAAGATTGACTCAATTCTCTACACTAACAGCCTAAGAAGAAGAGATATAAAGATTTCCAAGCAAAAATAATACTGAGCTCAGTCTCTACTGTTCTACACATTATGTCCAGAAATAAAAAAAGTTACAACACACACACAAAAAGGAACATAACAAAAACAAAAAACCCTGTTTGTCAAGAGACAAAGCAATCAACAGAACCAGACTGCAGACTTAGATAACTCTCTGGAGTTCTCTGCCAGAACATTTAAAACAACAGTATGTGAAAGACTGTGTTGGAAAAAATGGACAATCTACAAAAACAGAAGGGGACTGTTAGCAGAGAGAAGAGGACTATAAAAAGGAGTCATATGGAAAATGCTAGAAATTTTTAAAGCATGTAACAGAGACGAAGAATGCCCTTGACGGCCTTATCAGTAAACTCAACACAGCTGAGGGAAGAATCAGTAAACTTTAAGATAGGTCAAGAGAGACTACTCAAACGGAAACAGAGAGAAAAGAGTGAAACAAAACAAAGAAACCCAAAAGAGGGACTTCCCAGGTGGTCCAGCGGCTAAGACTCTGCACTCCCAATGTAGGGGGCCTGGATACAGTCCCTGGTCTGGGAACTAGATCCCACCTGCTGCAACTAAGAGTTTGAATGCTGCAACTAAAGATCTCACATGCCACAATGAAGATCAAAGATCCTGAGAGCCACAAGTAAGACCTGGTGCAGGCAATAAATATTTTTAAAAGCCTAGAAGATCCAAAGCTAACACCTGCATAATTTGAATCCGAGATAGAGATAAACACACACACACACATTATTAGTAGAAATAATGGTCAATAATTTTCCAAAAATAATGAAAGGACCACAGAGCCAAGAAATTGCACAGAATCCAAAAAATATTAAATACCAGTAAATAGGACTTCCCTGGTGGCACAGTGGGTAGGAATCCACCTGCTAATACAGGGGATACTAAAAGTGGCGATCCCTGGTCTGGGAAGATTCCACATGCTGCAGAGCACCTGAGTCCGTGTGCCACAACTACTGAGCCCACGTGTTGCAACTACTGAAGCCCACATGCCTAGAGCCTGTGCTCCGAAGCAGGAGAAATCACTGCAATGAGAAGCCTGCACATTGCAGCTAGAGAAAGCCCGCTTGCAGCAACTAAAACCCAGCACAACCAAAAATAACAAATAAATAAATAACAATTTTAAAAAGTAGACTTCAAAAGAAGGATTGTTACCAGGGATGAAGAGGAACATTACCTAAGGATAAAAGGTTGTTCATTTCAGCAAGAAGACTTAGCAATCATAAATGTATATGTGTACATATAGTAACAGAGCTTCAAAAACATGAGCTAAAAATAGACCTAAAATAAGAGAGACAAATCCATAATACAGTTAGAGGATTCAAAGCTTCTCTCTCAGTAATCAACGAAACAAGTAGACAGAAAGAAAAAGTAAGAATACAGAAATCCGGAACACTATTAACTAGCTGTGCTGATTGACGTTTTTACAGCACTTTACCAGCAGAGTAAACATTCTTTTCAACTTCACATAAAACATTCACCAAAAAACATCATCTTCTGGGCCATAAAACAAACCTCAACAAATTTAAAAGAATTTAAATCATAAAAAACATATTTTGTGACTGTAAAAGAATGAAAATATAAATAACAACGGAAAGAGATCTGGGAAACACCCCAATACTTGAAATAAAACACAAGACTTCCAAATAACCCACAAGTCAAAGATAAAGTCCAAAAGGAAATTAGAAAAATATCGATTGAATAAAATTGAAATGTTGCGACCAGCCACCGAAAAAGCTCCCAATGTTCCTTGCCTTCTGTTTACTCCGTATAGCTTTCCTCTGCGCTCTATCACAGCTATCCTATGTGACCAATAAAACATGGCAGATGGTACATCACGTCCCTGAAAAATTTAAAAAGACCCCAACTTCCATTATGGGTGTGTATTCTCTGTTGTTTGCATCACTCACTCTGGGGGAAGCAAACTATTATGTTTTCAACAGCCCTATAGAGAGGCCCCCATGGCAAGAAACTGAAGTTCCAGCCAACAGCCAGTGAAGAACAGAGGCCAGCCAGCAATCCCATGAGTGATCATGGTAACTGACTCACTGGCCCCAGTAGAGCCTTAAGGTGACTGGAGCCTTGGCCAGTAGCTTGGCTGAAACTTCAGCAGTGACTGAGGCAGAACCACCCAGCTGGAGCAGTCCTGGATTCCTGATGCCAGAACCTTTGAGATGATAAATACTTCTTGTTTTAAACTGCTAAATTAACACGTGTAGGGATTTGGGTATTGGGTAGGGTGCAGCTGTAACAGCACTCTGAAGTGTGGGAGTGGCAGTGGACTGACCTAGATTTGGGAAGAGTGTACCAAAAGCTCAAAATGCTTTGAAAAAGCTTCGAATAGAAGCCTCGAACCTGGGCCTCCTGCACTGGGAGGTCAAAGTCTTATCCACTGGACCATCAGGGAAGTCCCTGCCCAGCATTTTATGTTTTTTTAATTAATTAATTTATTTTAATTGGAGGCTAATTACTTTACAATATTGTAATGGTTTTTACCATACATTGACATGAATCAGCCATGGTTGTACATGTGTTCCCCATCCTGAACCCCCCTCCCACCTCCCTCCCCATCCCATTCCTCAGGGTCATCCCAGTGCACCAGCCCTGAGCACCCTGTCTCATGCATCGAACATGGACTAGTGATCTGTTTCACATATGATAATATACATGTTTCAATGCTATTCTCTCAAATCATCCCACCCTCGCCTTCTCCCAGAGTCCAAAAGACTGTTCTTTACATCTGTGTCTCTTTTGCGGTCTCGCATATAGCCTGCCCAGCATTTTAAACTGCATTTAGTGAGACAGGTGGGGCTTCCGTGGTGGCTCAGTGGTAAAGAATCCACCTGCCAATGCAGGAGACCTGGGTTCCATCCCTGGGTCGGGAAGATCCCCTGGAGTAGGAAATGGCAACCTACTCCAGGATGCTTTCCTGGAGAATCCAAGGACACAGGAGCCCAGCGGGCTACAGTCCCTGGGATTGCAAAGAGTCGGACACGACAGCATGCGCACACTCAATGGGTGGGGTAGAGAGGAATGCATCTACTCCATCTTGTTCAGAACCAGAAATCCTTATTTTATTTTATATTCTCTTTAACCCTGTAAGTCCAAGTGGGGATACTTCTGGATATAGAATCCTTTTACAATCTTGTGGGTCACTCTGAGTCTTATTCAGGTCCATGCTATTAGACAAAAGCTATGCCTACAATTCCTCTGAGATAAGCCTTTCTCTCCTAGGCTTCTGCTGAATTGGCTGACAGTCAACACCCTTGAGCTTTCTAGGATTCCTCTTGCTTGATTCAGAGGATCTGTGAGGCACACCCATCATTTCTTTTGAGGTCTTTTATCTGACTGAAGACAACTCTGCTGCACTGTCTGAAATCTTCCCAAGATGCACACAAAAGATTTGATAGTTACATTCTCACTTTCCTTTGGACCATGTTTTTCTGGTGCTACTCTGGATTTGGGCTTTGCTGGGAAACCATTCTTTAACTTTACTATCATTTGCCAGGTAGAGGGGCTGAGAATTTT
The DNA here is from genome assembly GCF_054371585.1 of Giraffa tippelskirchi. NCBI lineage: Eukaryota > Metazoa > Chordata > Mammalia > Artiodactyla > Giraffidae > Giraffa > Giraffa tippelskirchi. The sequence continues at coordinate 115,178,342 of NC_137287.1, read as the reverse complement.
CAACCACAAAGTCCTGGCTCCTTCATATTTAACAGTTCTTCCTTTTAGCTCAGGATTTCTCAACCTCAGCACTATTGACATCTCAGGCAGGATAATTCTTTTTATTTATGTATTGGTTGCACAGGGTCTTCATTGCTTCATGCAGGCTTTCTCTAATTGCAGTGAGTGGGGGATACTCTCTAGTTACAGTGCACGAGCTTCTCCTTGCCATGGCTTCTCTTGTTTCGGAGCATGAACTCTAGATGTGCGGACTCCAGTAGCTGCAGCACACTGGCTCAGTAGTTGTGGCTCCCTGGCTCTAGAGCTCGGGCTCAGTAGCTGTGGTCCATGGGCTTAGTTGCTTCATGACATGCGGAATCTTCCCAGACCAGGGATGGAACTCATGTCCCCTGCATTGGTGGCATACTCTTGTCCACTGTACCACCAGGGAAGTCCCAGGAGGGAGGAGGTGGTGTTGAGAAGGGTTTGTCCATTATAGAACATTCAGCAGCATCCCCAGCCTCCACTAACTAGATGCCAGTGGCAACCTCTCCAGGTCTGACAACGAGAAATGTCTCCCCAGGAGGCACCATCATGCTCACTTGAGAACTGCTGCCATTTCCCTACCACCTCTTGTGTTTTACTGTAACCAGCAAGAAGACACCAAGTTGCACCTTTAAAACATGATTTGGAAATATCCTTAGCCAGATCCCAGCTCATTTGGCATGTCTTCTGCCTTCCACTTTCCCCTGCATGCTGCCAATAAAAGATCCCACGTGCCTCAATGGAGAGCCGGCACAATCAAATAAATGCAAGAGAGTGGATCAGTCCTAAGAGTTCTCATCACAAGGGGAAAAAAAGGTGTTTTGTGTTTTTTTAAGGTAAACAGATGTGGGAAGAAAATATCTGCAAATCACACATCTTACAAAGGGATGCATCTAGTCTGTATAAAGAACACTCAAAACTCATCAGTGAAAAAACAAACAGTTCAGTTGAAAATGAGCAAAAGATTTGAACAGACATTTCACCACAGAGCATACATAGATGGCAAATAAACACATTAAAATATGCTCCACATCAATAGCCAGTAGGGAAATGGAAATTAAAAGCACTGTGCATCCATTTTATACCAGTTAATTAAAAGTTAGTGACCATACTAAACGCAGGTCAGGATGCAGAGAAGCTAGACCGTTCAAATCTTGCTGATGGGAATGTATAATGATATAGTCCCTCTGGAAAATAGATTGGCGGTTCCTTAGAAAAACTAAACACGTACTTACCATATGATCTAGCAATCATCCTCCTTGACATTTATTACAGAGAAATTAAACTATATCCCTGTAAAACCTGTACGTGAGTGCTCATGCCAGCTTTGTTTGTAACAGCCCTAAAAGAGAAACAATCCAAATGTTCTTCAGTGGGCGAATGGTTAAACAAATCAGGGTACATTCATACCGTGGAATAATACTCAGCCAAAAAAGGAACAAATTATTGATACACACAACTGGATGGGTATCAAGAGCATTCTTTTGAATGGGGGGTGGAGGGAAGCACCAGGCTTGAAATGTTACATATTGTATGATTCCATTTACACGGTATAACACTGTTGAAATAACAAAAATATAGAAATGGAGATGAGATGCCAGGGGTTAGGGGTCAGAGGAAAGAGGGTGTGGGTGTGGCTATAAACAGCATTCACAAGCCTGGGATGATGGAACACTTCCGTATCTTGATCGTGGTGGGGGTTACATGCATCTACAAGTGGTTCTGACACTGGAATATAGTTATGCAAGATGTTACCCTTCAGGGGTGGGGAGAGAGAACAAGATACAGGACCTCTATTATATTTTTTTGGAATTTTCTGTGAATCTGTAATGATTTTTTTTAATTTATAAAAGGAACTGTTACACCTGCAACAACTTGGATGAGTCTCCACAGCATTATCTTGAATGAAAAAAAGTCCATCTTGAAAGGTTACATACTGTGGGACCCTACTCACATAACATTCTTGAAACAACAAAACTGCAGAAATGGAGAACGATCAGTGATTTCTAGGGATTAGGGATGAGATTGTGGGGAGAGGGGCAGATAACACAAGAGAAATGTTCATGGTGATGGAACCCACACACACAGATGAGTGCAGGTAAAACTGACAAAATCTGAGTCAGGTCTGTCTATTGTATTTACATCAATTTCCCGGCTGTAATATTGCACTGATACACCCGACGTGTAAATCTCAAATGCATTGTGTTAAGTGAATGAATTCTATTCAAAAGTCTGTAAGCTATCGGATTCCATTTACATAATGTTCTGGAAAAGGTAAAGCTAGAGGGACTGAAAATACATCTGTTGCTGCCAGGGCTGTGGGTGGGACAAGGAGTTAACTACAAACAGATTACAAGAGAGAACTTAGGGAGGTTATAAAACCATTCTACACATTGACTGTGGTGTTTGTACAATAACATGCACTTACCATAGAACTGTACACTAAAAAGGGTGAATTTTACCATATATAGGTGCTTCCGTCTCAGACAGTAAAGAATCTGCCTGCAATGCAGGAAATCTGGGTTTGATCCCTGGGTGGGGAAGATTCCCTTGAGAAAGGAATGGCTACCCACTCCAGTATTCTTGCCTGGAGAATTCCATGGACAGAGGAGCCTGGCAGGTTACACTCCATGGGGTCGCAAAGAGTCGGATACAACTGAGCGACTCACACACACTGTTTTGTCAAACAACCGCAAAAAAAGAGTAGATCCACAACCACTAGTACGGCTGTTGTAGAAAGAAAGAAGGAGAGAAGGAAAGAGAGGGAGGGAGGGAGGAAGGAAGAAAAGAGGAAGAGAAGGAGGGAAGGAAGAATGAAAAATAACAACTCTTGGTGAGAATATGGTGAAATTAAAATGTTGGTGGGAATGTAAAATAGTGCGGCCACTATAGAAAATGGTATGGTGGGTCCTCAAGAATTAAAAATAGAGTTACCAGATGGTCCAGCAATTCTACTTGTGAGTTTATACTCAAAAGAACTTAAAGCAGGGTCTTGAAGACAGATATTTGGACACCCACGTTCACAGCAGCATTATTCATGGAAGCCAAAAAGGTGGACGCAACCCAAGTGCCCACCACTGGATGAGCAGATAAAATATGGTCTATACTTACAAGAGGATAGTATCCAGCCCTAAAGGAAGGGAATTCTGGCACAAGCTGAACCTTGAGGACATTATGCCGAATGAAATAAGCCATCACAGTAAGACACATAATGTGTGATTCCGTTCACAATGAGGTACCTGGAGTAGTCAAATTCAGAGACATAAAGTAGAATGGTGGCTGCCGGGGCTGAGGGGCTGGGGAATGGGGAGCTGTTGTTTAACGGGTGTTGAGTTTCCGCTTTGTGGGATGAAAAGAGTTTGGGAGACGGATGGTGGTGATAGTTGCATAATAATGTGAAAGTACTGGACACTACTGAACTGCCCACTTAAAATGATTAATGGTCAATGTTATGTGTATTTTACCACAACTAAGAGAAAAAAGAGAGAGTGGTGGTTTCTCACTCAAGTGCCTTGGATGTGATCCAGAAGGCTGACCGGCTGTGTGTCCTTGGGTATCGCTCTGTCCGTAAATGGTTTTTACCGTGTCAATGGAAGAGATGAACAAGACTGAATAGGGGGTGCTGCTTTAGGAGCCGTTGTTGGGGTATGACGTCTGGTCATGGAGAAAAACTCCTGCCCCCTGGGGATGCACCCCCAAGCTTCCAAAGGGAGGAAAGGGAGTGACGGTGAAAAGAACCGGCTGGAACAGAACGCGGAGGCGGCCGGGCCAGCCGCCAGGGCCCACTCAAGCCCCGTCGCCCGGGAACACTCCCAAGGCCCTGACCCTCAGGACCAGCTCCAAGCCTCTCAGCCTGTGATGGAGCCTGTGTCTGGCTCACTCCTCCTGGTTTGGCCACCACCTCTCTGGGCTCCTACCTTCTATTCCAGCACATACCCTGCTTCATAGTTCCCTCCCACACCTGTAATTTGAAAATCCACGAGCCCCACACCCTTTTGCCTGGTGACCCTATTCTTCCTTTGTTATCTGTCACCATCTCTACGAAGACTTTCCTGGCCTCCCCACGCTGCTCCTTAGTGTTCCAGCAGTCTGCTCACCACTACCCTTATCATAGAGAATGCCGTTTATTTTCACTTTTTGACAAAATATTTAGTGGGTACCTCTTGTCAGCCAGGCACTCTTCTAAGGCTCTGGGGGTGGGTAGCAAAAAAGAGAAGAGCCCCAAAGCCCTGCCCTTGAGGAGCCCATGTTCTGGAGGGACCTCTCCCTGGGCTCAGTGGACAGCACACAGCAGGGCCCCAGCTGTTGGTGCCCAGGTGGTCGGTGCAGATGATCCTGACACGGCCCACCAGAGTCCAGCAGAGTCCAGGGAGAGCTGAGATCGTGCTGACGGGGAGAGGGAAGCGCGAGCAGGTGGAGGAGCCAGGAGACAACTGAGGCAGACAGAGGGAGGGGTGGGGGGTTCTCCTTGCCTTCCCTCCAAAGTCGCCTCCTTGTGTCATCTCTGGTCCACAGCAACTTTTTTTGTTTTTACCACCCACTCATCTTTGCCCCAATAAGAAAGGGCATGGACATATAAGAAGCTGTGCAGCTTTTGGCTTTCGGCTCAGAGGAGGCAAAGGTGCAACTTTCTTCCATTGTCCCAAATCCAGGTTCACCAGCCACCTTCACCATGCCACCAAAGTTTGACCCCAACGAGATCAAAGTCGTGTACCTGAGGTGTACCGGTGGGGAAGTCGGTGCCACGTCTGCCCTGGCCCCCAAGATTGGCCCCCTGTCTGTCTCCAAAAAAGGTTGGTGATGACATCACCAAGGCAACTGGTGATTGGAAGGGTCTGAGTATTACAGTGAAATTGACCATTCAGAACAGACAGGCCCAGATTGAGGTGGTACCTTCTGCTTCTGCCCTGATCATCAAAGCCCTCAAGGAACCACCAAGAGACAGAAAGAAGCAGAAAAACACTAAGCACAGTGGAACCATCACTTCTGATGAGATCGTCAACATTGCCCATCAGTCTCTAGCTAGAGAACTCTCTGGAAGCATTAAAGAGACCACCCAGTCTATGGGCTGCAATGTTGATGGCCGCCACCCTCATGACATCATAGATGACATCAACAGTGGTGCTGTGGAGTGCCCAGCTAGTTAAGAACTGCAAAGGAAAAAGAAAAATAGAGGATTATTTCACAACCAAAAAAAAAGAAGTTGTGCAGTAGTCTGGTCTCGGTCACCTCCCCTAAAAGGCAGAGTTGAGCACCCCACATGCATGTACACCCCTCCATCTGGGTATGGTGCAGATTTGGTTCCCACACTTGCTGGGTATCAAACTGGCCGACTGAGTGGGTGGTGAGAGAGAAGCTGTACATCACAAGCTCTTCCGATTATTCAGACGCGGCCAGGAGGGCAGATTACTCAGAGCAGCCTGAGCTGTTCAAATCTCCCACGATCTGTCCCAGCCCCTCACCAGGACTTTCTCTGCCCTCACCTTCTGCCATTACCTCTGCCCGCTTCCCTCACCTCCTTCTGGTCTCTCCTCACATCTCACCTTGTCAGTGAAAGGGTCCCATTCCATTCTTCTTTAAAAAGCTTTTTATTTTGTATTGCAGTATAGACAATTAACAATGTTGGGATAGTTTCAGGTGAACAGTGAAGGGACTCAGCCATACATATACGTGAATCCATTCTCCTCCGAACTCCCTCCCATCCAGGATGCCACGTAACACTGAGCAGAGTTCCCTGTGCTGGACAATAGGACCTTGTTGGTGACCCATTTCAAATACAGCAGTGTTCATCCTGTTTTCTTCTTCCTCTCGGTTGTGTTGGGTCTTCGTTGCTGCCCTGGCATTCCTCTAGTTGTGGCGAGGTCTTTACTTGCGGTGCAGTGGCTTCTCTTGTTGTGAAGCATGGGCTCTAGGGCATGCAGGCTTCAGTAGTTGTGGCTCACAGGCTCTAGAGCACAGGTAAAGTAGTTGTGGTGCACGGGCTTAAATGCTCTGAGGCATGTGGGATCTTCCCAGATCAGGGATCGAACCCATGTCGCCTGCATTGGCTGGCAGATTCCCTGAGCCACCAGGGAAGCCCCATGCCTTTTAATACAGCAAACTTTCTACCTTTGTTCTCCATTTCCCGTCCACCTTGTTTACTTCTCTCCACACACTTCTTTCCACCTAACGTTAACAGAAGCGTTCTGGAATTACTCGTGAGGGCTCACAGAGGCATATGACATTTTTAGGAACTCAACTGGCTGGTTGTTATGCAACATGATCATTAAAACTTAAATCATACCAATTTCATCGAGTTAATGATATTAAAAACAAAGATGGAAAGTGCTCAAACTCAACACTTCCTAATTTCTTACTACTTTTTGCTACTATCTATGATCATGAGAATCTTTACAAGTGTAGAAATATGGTAGAAATATGTCATATATAATAGAGGTGACTGCCTTTCTGTTCAAATCTGCATTCAGTGACATCACGCTGGTAGGCTGAAGTATTTACACCACGGAAATAAGTAAGTGTGACAAATCAAGTTTTGGTTTATTGTCCTATTGATTGTCTAGGCCAGGAGTTGGTCCTGAACCAAATCCGGCCCACTATTTTTGTAAATAAATTTTATTGCAACACAGTCAGGCCCACTCATGTCCTTATCTGTGCCTGCTTTCATATTCCAAGAGCAGTTGAGCAGTTGCAACTACATGGCCTGCAAAATTTAGCATATTCACTCTCCTGCTTCTTAAAGAAGAAATTGCCAGCCTCTGGTCTAGCCTTAAGAACACCATGGAGGAAATGTTCATTGGTGTTGTTCAGCCACTAAGTCATGTCCAACTCTTTGCGACCCCATGGACGGCAGCACGCCAGGCTTCCCTGTCCTTCACTATCTCCCTGAGTTGGCTCAAACTCATGTCCACTGAGTTGATGATGCCATCCAACCATCTCTTCCTCCGTCACCTCCTCCTCATCCTGCCTTCAATCTTTTCCCAGCATCAGGGTCATTTCCAGTGAGTCGACTTTGCGCATCAGGTAGCCAAAGCACATGGAGGAAATGTTAATAATGTGGATTAAAGGTAAACGTGTCCTGTCTATAGCTGTTACAGGTAGATCTCATGGTATTTCACTTTACTGCACTTCACAGAGAGTGAGGTTTTTACAAACTGAAGGTTTGTGGAAACCCTGTGTTCAGCAAGTCTGTTAGCGCCATTTTTCCAACAGCATTTGCCCACTTCATGTCTATATGTCTCATTTTGGTAATTTTCACAATATTTCAAACCTTTTCACTATTCTACTTGTCATGATGACTTGAGATCTTTGATGTTACTCCTACAACTCACTGAAGGCTCAGATGATGATAAGGGTTTTTTAACAATTATTTTTAAATTAAGGTATGCACATTTTTTAGACATAACACTATTATTGTGCATTTAATAGACTACAGTATAGTGTAACTTTTATATACACTGGGAAACCAAAAGACTCTGGTAATTCACTTTATTGCGGTGGTCTGGAATTGAACCCGCCATATCTCTGAGGTATGCTTATACATTGTAAATAGCCACACACACCCAAAAAATGCTGAGAAAATATACTCCCAGTATTTGAAAACAGTGACCGTAAGCAAGTCGATCAGATCATTGAGAAATGAATTCCAACATCTTTGTTCTTCCACTTTTTCACTTTCTTCTTACTCTTTAGTACGAATGAAAATGTCAACATTCATATTGGAATGACACCTGTTCATCAATTACAACCATAGGTTGACTACGGATGCAAGAGTTAGGCAAAATTTGAGAAAAGTATACTGTAAGAGTAAACTGGCCCTATGGGATTCACAATAGAGTATTTGTAGAATTTTATTATTTTAGATTTCTTTCAGTAAAATTTATGATAAACACACATTCACACACACATATACGTACTTTGTTTCAGACAGTCCATTACTGAATCTTTACAAGAACACGTACTGTCTCTTCTCCACTAGAATGTAAGTTCCTTGATGGCAGAAATTTTTTTTTTATTCCAGCACTTAGAACACACAAGACATACAGCAGATGCACATGAACGAACATGTATGACATGAATGAACAGATGAGCACAGTTGAGAACCAGGTTTCATGGGCTGATTGTCAGACCTTATGTTTCCAGCTTCACCATTCTCCAGCTGTGTTGGCCTTGAGTAAATTATTTAATTTCTTTGAACCCTGATTTCTTCATTAAAAAAAGACGGGGGGGAATCTTCCTACCTTGCAGGGAGATGGTGATAGTATATGCCTCTGCCTGGCACCTACTAGGTATCTGCACAGACAGGAGCCACCTTCTCACCCTCCGCCCCCGCCACACACATACTCCTTGGAAACCCAGCCCTGCCACTGTCACACATTTCAGTGATGTCACAGCCCCCCTCCCTGGGAGCACCAGCACAAGCATCCTGACGCCCAGCCTGAGTGTGGGCTGAGCTGGCAGGGGCAGGGCGCAGGCAGGGCCTGGTACCAGTCTCGCGCCATCTGTCCAGCATGCACCACAGCTCCAGAGTGCGTACATCGACAAAGAAGAGGCCCAAGAACAAGGTGGTTTCCAAGGTTGGACTTGGGACTGGATCTAGTAGAGGTCTCAACAAGGCATCCAACCACACCCGGGTGGGGGTGTTTCCATCTAGGGGGAGGGGGAAAGGTGAAGGGGGGTCAGGAGAGTTAGAATGGGCTCCCCATTTCCACCCCCAAACCAAGGTGACAAAAATCACAGTCTAGGGTTGATCAAGCCAAGCCCAATGGAGAGGCATTACTGGGCGTTAAGGGGGCTCATCCTGTGTTAGCATTTCCCCCCACCCCGCTCCTTCCCTCTCTCTGTCAGAAGCAAGCTAAGGAACCACAGGACAAGATACATCAGCCTGTCAGCAAAGTAATAGAGCGGAACCGACTTAAAATGGTGAGATGCCGCATTTGGGTGCCCACTCAAGAGAGCCTGAGCCCCCACACTGTGCTGCTCGGGGCTGCCATGAGTGACCCAGAAGGAGTCAACCAGCCTCACCCTGAGCTGAGCCAAACTCCAGGTGGGGGTTGGGAGGCTATCCCAAGAAAGCTGAAGCTTTCCGTTTTTTTTTTTTTTCTGGCTCTTCATTCCTGGCAGGTATTAAAACACTTGTCGCTCTTGAAGCTGCTCAAAAGCTCGAACCCTCGGATCCAAGAACTGCATAACCTGGCCAGAAGGTGTTGGAATTTACTGCTCAGTGTTCCAAAGATCCTGGGGATCTCCTCTGGGTGAGCTTGGCCCGCCCATGGCCCCCATCATGGGCCCAATAGCTGCCTTTACTAGGAACAGACACTGTGCTAAGGAGTTTAGAAACTCACATTTTTGACAAGGCTCTGGGAGAAAGGGAGCCATTTAGTAGCCATATTTTAGTGATGGGGAGTTGGGGCTCAAGAGATGTTGTAATTTGTTCCATTAACTGAACTGCTAAGTGGCGGAGCTAGGATTTGAAGCTGTTCCCAGCTGAAACCAGAGCTGTTGTCATAAGCATGGTCATAATCATCCAGTCATGGGACTAACTACCACCTGGGGCTCTGAGCAAGCGGGGCCCCCTCCTGCCCCTCCCAAGTCATCACCACCCACAGATTCACCCGCAGACTAGTCATCCTGCTGAGGCTAAGCTCCCTCCCACTTCACATCGATGCTAAGAAAGCTGACATTTATAAGGCACCTGCTAAGGGATTCCCTGATAGTTCAGTTAGTAAAGAATCTGCCTGCAAGGCAGTAGACCTGGGTTAGATCCCTGGGTTGGGAAGATTCCCCGGAGAAGGGGAAGGCTACTCACTCCAGTATTCTTGCCTGGAGAATTCCGTGGACTGAATAGACCATGGGGTCACTGAGTTGGACATGACTGAGCGACTTTCACTTTCACTCTTCAAGTGCCAGGTACCCTGCAGGGCATTTTCCCACCTAATCTACTCTCCATAAAAATCCTATTAGGTAGACCGAATTATCTCAGTTTTCAGATGAGGGAACTAAGGCTCTGACAGGACACCTTTCTTGCCCCAAATGACACAGACAGTAAGAGGCAGAAGCAAGTCTGAACCGCAGTGTGTCTCCAAAGCCTGTGTTCTCCAAGCCGCCTTCTGCCTTATAGGACTGTGGTGAGGGTCCTGGGCCTGACACCTGGCGGGCCCCCGACCAGCGGTGGCCGTGACTATCCTCAGTATTGTCGTAACCCTGAGCGCGAGGCCTCTCCCTCCCCACATGTGCTCAGCTAGGACGGGGACTCAGCCACGTGCTCAGCCACGTTGCAGGGGACTTCAGTCCGTGACAGATACCCTTTTGGAAAGTCTAACACCTCTGGTGAACTCCACCCCTCCAGTTTCCGCCCTCTAAGTTGGCCTCCTCGATACAGGAGATCAGGAAACACCAAGCCCAAAGGGTCAGGATCATCTAGTCCCAGAGTCTTCCAACCCTTTTTAAAGCAGCAAGCCCTAACTGGCCCCAAGCCCCAACTGTGTTGTTGAGAGGAAGCTATCCTGACCCTTTAGAAGTGAGGTGGGATTGGAGCTACTTTCTAAGATGTCTTGGAACAAGAAAACAATTAAAAAAAAAAAAAAAACTGGACCAGTCCACTCCGTCAACTGAAATCCAGAGAGGCAGAGCCCTAACCTAGTGGCCGATGCAGGTAATACACATTTCTAGCGTCCTAACTACTAGCCATAGCCACAGGCGTTTCTAGCCTCTCAATCCCTTCTGCCAGTGCTTGTCACCGCATCCCCAGCCCCCAGGCGCAAGGCCTCTGAGTGGTGGAGAAGCTTCTTTCTGGGCTCTCTGTGGCTTTCCTGACAGGCCCCCTGTGCTGGCGGCAGCGCAGCTGTCTGGGGGCTAGCGGAGGACCAGAGCCTTGGTCCTACGCTGCTGACCGCTGTTCCTCTCCCTGCCAGGTACGACAACGTCTGGGATGAAGCGGAACAAAATAACGAAGAGCTCCAGGAGGAGGCTGCGTGTTGCTACCAGAAACTGGACTCCACGAAATTAAAGCCCACAGGGGAGCGTGAGGAGTCGAGGCCCAAGGCACAGGAAGCTACACCACAGAAAGAGGAGCAGAAGGAGCCTGAGGTCCCGATGACATCGAGGGGTCACAGCCTGACCACCGGCCCTAGAGCCCAGGGAGGGAAGCCACCCACTGGGGACCCCCAAGTCATCTTCCTGAAGACCCACCAGGACAGAACTCCCGTGAAGAATGTGAAGCAGTTGAAAAGAGCAAACCAGCGGGTCTGGTTTGAGGGGCTGCCCACACGAGTCCACATCCCGGGGCCCCGGGTGATGTGCAGATCCTCCGCCCTGCGCTGGGTCAAGCGCTGCTGCACCCGCTTCTGCTCAGCGTCACTGGAGCTGCCGATGGTCCATCTGTACAAGGTGTGACACCACCACCGCCAGGCCAGGGTGAGACACTGGCCCCGAGCCGGGCCCAGAGCCAGGGGGCTTAGGGCCCAGAGTTTTGGGGGCTGTGGCTGGTGGTGCTAGGAGGTCCGACCTTCCACCCTGGAGAGGGAAGCCCAGAGAGGCGGAAGCCATTGACCAAGGCCATGCAGCAGGGCAGTGGACCTCTCAGGGACCAAGTAAGGGCTCTGGGGAAGGATGACACTGGGCAACGTGGTCCTGAGGTGAGGCATCCATTGCCTGGAGGCCTAGGAGGGACCAAACTGCTGTGGCTCAGGATCTCACAGACGCCTGGGCAAGTTCAGGGATTTCCAAGTGCGAGGAGAAGAGGGGAGAGTAGGGCTCTGCGGCATCCCATCCCCTCTTCAATCTACACTCTGTTTTATTTATTCATGCCTCAAATAAGACTTGGACTTCCCTGGTGGCTCAACAGTAAAGAATCCCCTGCCAATGCAGGAGACCTGGGTTCGATCCCTGGGTCGGGAAGATCCCCTGGAGGAGGAAATGGCAACCCACTCCAGTATTCTTGCCTGGGAAACACCATGGACAGAGGAGCCTGGTGGGCTATGGTCCATGAGGTCGTAAAGAGTCAGACACCACTTAGAGACTAAAGCACCACCACCAACCACAAACAGGATTTACTCTGAACAAAAAGTTCCTTAACAAAAGAAATACTTCAGCCCCTTCGCTGAGTTTCCAAGAAAGGAAGAGGGTGAGGGGCCTGGGAGTCCAGCTGAAAGGAGGCTGCCCCATCAGCAAAGCCAGCATCGCCAATTGGCCGGGCACCGCAGCACCCTGGTCCCTGAGCCCTTTCCCTGGACCGCAGCGCCCCCTGGGGGCAGTCTTAACTCCTGACTGACGCTGAGGTCTCTGCCCACAGGTGTGACCTTGGATGGGAGCCCCAGGTGTGCGGAGAGCGCAGGAAGATGGGGAGATGGTGCAATCAGGGACCAGGAGGGAAGGGCGGGAGAATTCGTGTGTCTACAGATAAAATCTCCCATATGCCACTGGCTCTGCCTGTTTATCTGGAGCTGGACAGGATGCAGGAAAGAGTCTCTTTGACCAGGTTAGGGGCCAGGGTGAAAAGTGTGAATCACTACTTCAGGGTAATATCAGCCTATCCCCAGGTCCCTGACATCAGTGTAGAACCCGGAACAAAGAAGCCAGTGGGCTGTTCCCCTCCCCCAGTCTGCAAGCTGGCCTCCTGAGCAGGGCACTCCATGAAGTCATAGAAGGGGAACGTTTGTCGTGTACTTCCTGGCTGCCGGCTGCCTCACAATGGCCCTGCAAGGCTAAGAGAGAAGAAAACCACTGCGGCTCCGAGATGGGACAGTCCTGGGGAGTGGCACAGTAAGAGCTCTAAACCAGGGCTCCTGGGGGCTCCCCACTCCACTTCCTGAAGGGGAAAAGGTACAACACAGCACCCAGCCCGTCAAACACGTGCGTTGTGCCCTGATTATCACGGCATCCGATGTCAGTAGATGCCAGCTGGAAATGCGAACTGTGCCCCTCCTGGGTCACGGGAAGCACCAGTCAGGCCAGGAATTGGTTTTTCGTCTCACTGCTCCCATGTGACAGACACAGCACGTCCATCCTCCAACCCCACGTCTGGTCGGGGTCAGCCACTGTCGGTAGGAGCCACGGGCCCTGAGTGTGCCGTTAGTGAGAGGAAAACCAAGGGGGCCTAGGCTTTTTCTGGATGAAGACTGTCATCCTCTATCTTCCCCTGGAGGCAGGCAGGTGCCCTCGGAGAAGCAGCAGGGCTACGGAGGGACACAGAGCCTCCAACCCCACCCCCAGGGAGTCAGGGCAGTGATGGAGACCCTCAGATTGGGAGGGAGGGGGAAGGACAGGAGAAGCTCCCGCTGAATCCACAGGTTCACATCCCTCCTCCCCATTGGGGCCCAGCACCGTGACTGAGTATCCCTGGGGTGGGCATCAGTGGAAACCAGGCCACAGACAGCCTGGCATGGGACCACTCTGTACCACACTGCTCCCCACCTGTGGTCACCAGGTGTGGAGCTCCCGTCTCGGACATGCCACCCCTCTCCCTCCGTGCAACTTCCATTCCTGCAACCCCCACCTCAAGCTATATGCCCGCTCAGCCCGCAATCCAGCCCGTCTCCTGGGTACTCCCCATTTCGACTCCCTTGCCCGGCATCATCAATCCCATCAACCCTCTACTCAACCTTTCCTCCCAAGTGCCTTCCATTCTGTCCAACTTCAAGTAACTTTCTGTCCAGTGGGCTATCAGCAAGCAATCAGGGCAACCCCGGGGACAAGGGAGGCTGCACTAATCTTCATTCGAACCTTCCCCCAGGGAGCCCCAAGTAGGGGATGAAAAGCCCTCAGCCTAGGGGAGATTGGCAACTTCTGCTTTGCCCAACTGGGAGCCAGAGCTGGGCCTGAGCTGCCCATGGGGAGGCCATAGAGTGAGTAGACAGGAGCCTGTGTGCCTAGGCTGGTTGGGACCCAGCGTGGCCAGGATGCATGTCTCATGCATGTGAATAAGTCCCAGCAGTTCGCTCCTTGGAACATTATCCCTTCTACCTGCTGGCATTTAGGCTCAGGCAACCTGCCTCCCATGATCCCAGAACCAGGGTCTCCCCACTACCATTCTCCCTTTGTTTAACGACCTCAACCTGAGGCTCCTCTTCAGGGTTCAGTTAGATCCTGATCTGGGCAGGATGCTGCAAATGATCTGAGATAAAGAAACTGACTATAGCAGAAACGGCTATCCAATAGTTAACTAGGGAAAAATTTTAAGTGTTTGAATTTTTAACAAGTCACGTGATCTCTCAGAGCCTATTTCATCTGTTTATTAAAAAAAAAAAAAGGGATACTAAGAGCCATTCCAGAGGGCTCTGAGCAAATCAGGCTTGATGTAGCTGAAATTAGCTTGCGGGATTGAACGTTTGGCCTTTTTTCCATGCCTCCTTGCCATAATAAAGCCCCAAGGCCAGTCCTGGCCCTGTTTCTCACTTCTGGGCAGTTGGCTAACTGCCCACCTTTAGGGAACCAGGTGCTTGTTTAAAAAGCCAACCTTATGTTCAAGTTCACAACCTTTTGCTAAAATAGCATCTGGATCCTGGAGGCTGCCTCTCCCCCAGCGTGGGCCATGAACTATTTAAACATGATTGGAATATGAAATGGGGACGAGGTTGCTGAGGCAGACAGGCCTGGCTTCTTATCAGCTGTTTGATGCTGAGGAAAGCTGTTTATTCCTAAGCCTCAGTTTCATTGTCTGCAAAATGGGGAAAACAATGGTGCTGACGTCACTGGATTAAGTTAGAAACGTATCGCTTTACAGTGCATGGCACATAGGAGCTCAATACTTTGTTGTTGTACTTATGTTATGGGCACAGGCCTGTCCCCTATCTACCAGCCAAGGCTCCGAAGAAAGGGGTCTCCTCTGTAAAACGGGGAGGGAGTGGTGCTAACTGCTTAGATTCATGAATCACTTCTTATGTGTCAGGCACAGTGCTTTACATATGACATCTCACTGAACCCTCTCAAAAACCATGGGAAGTTCAACCCAGGGAAGGTTAAGTACCTTGTCCAAGGTCTCACAGCTAGCAATGGGACTCCAGGACTTAACCTGGCTGCTCTCTAAAGCCTTCTAACATCGGGCCCCTAGAATTCTCCCTGGCTTGGCCAGGTAGGCAGGACAAGGATTAAAGCTCTCAGCTCTCTCTCTCTCCCCCCTTGTCTCAGTGCTGTTTCACCGCCCTTCGCTACTTTCCAACAACCTCAAGCAAGACAGTAGCTTTTCAAACAACATATACATGTCTTTTTAATTTGCCTGAGCCAGGTCTGTTGCAGCATGTGGGATCTAGTTCCTCCACCAGGGACCAAACCTGTGCCCCCTGCCTTGGGAGCATGGAGTCTTAGCCAGTGAACCACCGAGGAAGTCCCCCAAGGCAGTAGCTTTTAATTCCCTCTCCACAAAGAGTCTCTCTTGGGCCCAGAATTGGCCCCTACTCCCCTGGCCCCTGAGGCTCTGTGGTCCCTGGGCTACATGCTGACTGCCCTCTGGGAATGCCAGGAGGAAGCTACCCTGATCCAGGGAGTCACTGAAGAGAGTGTAAGACTCACCTTCCAGGGAAGCTAACTTGTTTCAACTGTCCCTCCTATAAGACTCAAGGGGACCTGGGGCTTCTCACCATCCCCCACCCCCACCCCCGGTGCCATTCTGGCCCCCGTTTGGCTCTGATCTGGACAGGCCTGCCTAGAACTAGGGGTTAGAGGCATCCTGTGAGTTAGACATCCCTTTCTCCCTTACCATCCTTCTTTCGGGTCATAAACTAGTTTGAGTACCAGCTATGTCCTAGTTTCCACTTCTCTCTCCAAATAGCCAGAGTTCAGTACTAAAGTGGAAGAAGGGGATGTCTAGTCATCACATCCCTACAAAGTCAAGAGCTACACCAACTCAGTGTGGGGGGGGGTGGAGGTAACTTTCTGATCTAGGTATTCTTCTTTATCCTTTGGAAATAAAAACATTTCCAACATCCTCATGTTCACTTGAAAATCTGTGGCCATGTTTAACGTACTGCCTATTAGTTTTTCTTGGAAAACAAGTAATATTTACAATGCTTTTTACATCCTTAGTATTTACAATGATACAGTAGAATGAGAAAGTACGATTACAACGTATAGATTGTTTAACCAATAAGAATGTAAACATTCTTGACTATTAGTGTCTTCAGAATGAGTTTATTAACGTCACTACCGAAACCCAAATCCTGGTCTGCCAGCTCCTAACGTAACCTTGGGCAAGTTCCTTAGTTTCCTCATCTGTAAGACACAGATGGTTTTCCCTACTTTTTCCTTTGTTTTTTTGGTCACGCCAAGCAGCATTTGGGACCCTAGTTCCCCAACCAGGGATCAAACCCATTCCCTCTGCATTGAGAGCGCAGTCTTAACCACAGGCCCACCAGGGAAAGTCCCAATACTTCCTACTTCTGAGGGTTGTTGGGAGATCAAGTGAGCAAAGAGACATCCAGCATAGTCTACGTTGGACATTTCCTGTACTCAGCGGATGCTATCACCTCCTCTCTGGAACTTGCCTCTAGAAGCTGCTTTGTCCCTTTAGAATTCATCAACATCTCAGTCAAGTTGCAGCTTATTTCAAAAAAAACACAAAAAAACACGTTGGCTCCCCTGACTTTTGGCAGTTTCCAAAAAAGATCCAACTGACACTCTGGGGCTAGAGACCTGTCATCAGAGAAGACGTGAGGCAGGGTGTCACGAGCCCTTGCGGGAAAGTCCCAAAGAGGTGCGCCACCACAGCTGGAGCAACCACCACAGCTGGAGCAACCACCACAGCTGGCCCAGGGAGGCTGCGGCCACGTGACGTGAGGGCTCTGAGGCTTTCCTCAAAATAAAGGGAGTCACCTGCCTGTAGTCTCTGGTGTCTGGGGGAAACCCACCGACGCAGGGGAAGCCATCGCAGCCCGGTCTCACCTCCTGGACTCTGCAGCCAAGATTAGCTGCCCATTAACAACCCACTCCCTCCCCGTTTGGCCAGGACGCCCTGTTATTGAGGCGCCTCACCCGAGCCTTTTCACTCTTCAGCTTTCATCCTGTCAGCCTCCACTTCCTATCCTGCGGGGTTGGGAGCCAGGAGGCTGGGAAGGCTTCTGGGGGAGACAGCACAAGTCCCCATCTGAGTAGTCCTAACTCTGAAAGAGGAACTCCGGCAGCTCGCTCAGGGAGGCTGTGCAGGGCCCAAAGGCTGCAGCAGCGGTTTCCATGAGGAAGTCGGTCTAACCAGTGCGTTTCACTGGGCATGGTCAGAAGTTACTGGCAAGTGGGAAAGGCATCCTGAGTCATGGCAGTTCGCCCAAGGCGAAGCGGAGAAGGCTGCAGGTGGGGGTGGGTACACAAGCGTTCCCTGCACTCCATGTTTTAACCAACTAGAGGAACACTTGGGCTCAAGGAGGAAAAAAAAAAGAAGGTGGCCTAATAATTCTTTATGCTCCTGGCTCTAATGAATGTCTGACTGCGCTGACCCCTCCCAGTCCCAAGCATAGCATTATAAAATAAAGCACAGGCAGAACCGTGGAAAATACTGTATTTATGTACACAGGAAGGGCAGCTGCAAGCCCCGTCAGAGGACACTCCACCTCAACGAAAAACCTTGGTAGCAAATTTCTATCTCCTTCAGCACAATCAAGTACACCTCAAGCTGGAAGGCTGGGCTCCCTGGGTCTGGGGCGCTCACGGTACCCTCCCATGGTGGGATTCCAAATAAGGCAGGAAAACGGAACTACCGCCAGAACTGAGGTCCTGTGGGAGCTGGAGTGCCTGGTCATTCCTAGAGAACAGGCCATGACTCCAGGTCAAACCCGAGATGGGCAGCGATGCCGGGATTCTTCTCTGGGTCCTCCGGCCCACTATGTGGAAAGCCGGCAGCAGGGTGGGGACCCAGTAGAGAGAACCGGAAGACAGTCACGGGGTTCGGGGGTGTGTGCGCGCGTGCATGCAGCAGGACACAGGTTGTGCGTTTTTTGGGGTGGTTTTTTTTTTTCTGCTTGATGCCTCCACCTGCCATTCTCTGCCTGACAGCAGCCTGCTACTTACTGGGCACCTACATCTCTTTCTGTGGCTCTGGATCCAAAAACCAAGGGTCGTTCCAACTGAACAGCCGCAGTCAGGGCAATGTGGCAAAGGTATGTAACGGCTGTCCCAGAAGGTAAGACAGATGGCTAGAAAAGTGGTTCGCTCCGATCAGATAGCTTTGATTTTTTTTTTTCCTTTTTAAAATAACAGGCTGGTGACAGGTATGGTGGCTCAAGAGTGACATGATTCCAATTCTGCTATGACCCTGAAAGAGGTGTCCACACCGACCTCCCAGACACCAAGGCTTCCACGGACAGAGGTGGTTCTTGCAGCTCTGATCCTGCCCGCTTACCCACCTTCTTGATGGGGGCCTCACTCTCTCCCCCACACCAACCGAGACTTCACATTTCCCGGGTTCCTCTCAGGCCTGAGCTGGACCTGATCTGGTGGTCCGAGCAGCCCACGGGGTTGGAGGGGTGGTCAAGTGCCCAGCAGGGTGTCCAAAGGACCCGACTCTACACACTGGACTTCGGGGCTGAGTTGAGGGGGATCTCCTTGAGCTCCGACCGCATGCATAGGTACTCCCCGATGACAGCCATGAGTGCAATGCACACGGCCTGGACCAGCCACCAGGTCAGCGCCGAGGGGAAACGGGAGCTGTAGAGCCAGCAGCCCAGGAGGTGAAAGAAATGGACAGTGACCGTGAAATCCAGACACTGCTTCCCTCGCCGGATGAAGTACAGCAAGCCCAGGGCACTGTGGGGAGAGGACGGCAGTGAGCTGTCACTGGGTTGTCCTGGCCTTCGATTAGCTTATCTGGGGGAGTGTGGGAACACAGGATGACAGCACAGGGGTCAGAAGCAAGCGAGAGAAGTGGGAGGCAGGGGTTACATTGTCAGATGCCCAGAGGAACCCGGCGGGTAGTGCTGAGAGTAAATCAGGTGGGAGAGGAGGAAAAAGTATGAGCGTGACGATCAGGGCAGCTGCCGCTCAAGGGTCTCCGAGAGACTGGGGAGGACTGTGGCACCACGAAGCAGACATGTTCCATGTAAAGTGGGGCCTGCAGCGAGACAAATCTCCAGGCTAGAAAGCTGGCCCGGAATCAATTGACCATCCCACTTTCTTAAGAGACACCAGAAACCTAGATTTTTAATATAAAATATCCTGATTTTCAATTAAGTGAAAAAAAAATCTTAAACACCCTGCATGGGTTGACAACTGGGTAAGCCAAACAGAACATATCTGGGAGCCAAATCCAGGTCACAGTCACCCCACCAGTTTTCAACCTCCAGTGAAAGGTCAAGAACAGCAACATGCAAGGCATTGTTCTAAGTACCTCCTGTGAATGAACTCGTGAAACCCTTACCATTATGAAGTGGGTAATATTATTAGCTTCATTTTACTGGTGAAGAAACTGGGGCTTAGACAGATTAACTTGTCCACAGTCACTAGACTAGTGGTAGAGCTGAGGGTCAAAGCCAAGTGAGTCAGCCTCTAGAGTCTAAGCTCTTAACCACTTTGCTAAACCGCCTCTCAGTCAAAGTCCTCAGCATACAAGTGAGGACCTGACTGACGCCCAGAGAGAAGGGAAGGAACTTGGCCAATGGCACATGGGCCAGGAAGAGAATCCAGTTCTCCCGACTCCCAGTCCAATCCTTCCCTCACCTCATTCCACATCAGGGAAGTGATCTGAGATGGAAGCTGTCTCCGGGCAGCATGCACAGAATGACATAAGAGCTTTCCAGCTAAGTCAAAACAGTGGTGGAAGAAATCCTATGATGGAGTCAGTCCCAGAACTGGTCTCTGCCACCCACTTTAGTCCACCTCAGGAATAAGTGCCAGCCTGTTTCAGGTCCAAATTTAGAAAGTTAGTTCCAGCGCTAAGACCCCAAAAGCTGGACAGGAAAACTGGTGATACTCACCAGGTGAGGGCGTTGAGGACGAAGGACATCGTGGAGAGCCGGCCTGGAGGGGTGGAAAAGCCCAGGATCTGAGGGGGAAATCACAAATGGAAATATGCTGGAGGAGAAAACTGGCAGAGCCCCAGGCTCCAGGACCCCCCTCCAAGGAACAAACATCCTGCCGGGACCACAGAAGCCAATACACCCCTTCATCTGTATGGCAGCCTATTTCTAACAAGCTGCTTTTACAGACATCCATCACTGTATTTCGCCTGACCCCTCACAGTAGCCAGGAAAGGATCATCATCCTCATTGTACAAAGAAGGAATAAAAACCCAAAGAAGTTAAGTAACTTGCCCAAAGTGATACAGTAAGTAAACAGCATAAAAGTTGGAACAGTGTTCAGCAAACTATGGCCCCAGGGGCCAGGCACTTATTTCTATAAATAAAGTTTTATTGAAACAGTCACACCTATTCACTTAGTATTGTCCATGGCTGCTTTTGTGCTATGATGGCAGAATTGAGTAGCTGTGACCTAAAATCTTTACCTCCTTGCCCTTTACAAAATGGTCTGTCAACTACTGGCCTAGAATTCAGGTAGTGTGTATGAGACAGCTCTTCAACAAAGCCTCAGATTTCCACATGTTCCTCTCAGGAGGACAGAGGCTCCTAAGAGGATACTACTAGGCAACTGGTGGGTGTGCAGCTTCCACCACTATTATTACAGTACTATCAAATACCGAACATCTACACTCTTTCAGCATGCAAGAGTGAACGTTCATTATTTCATAGTACCCTCACAATAACCTCATAAAATTATTATTATTGTTGTCGTTACCTTTTTTGGATAATAACTTGCTTACTATTACCTCTTTTTGGATAATAACTTGCCCAACAGCAACACAGAGGATAGGCAGGAGAAAAGATTCCATCCCAAATCTCCTGGTTCCAAGAATTGTGCTTATTACTACATACCACATCTGCTTCTGTGAAGCTAACACTTCTCTGCCCCCCATTACACTTTTGCAAAGCACTTTCTTATTCCCAGGCCCCTCTGGGTCTCATAACATTTTGCTGAGGATTACTTTATTCCGAAAGAGGAAACAGGCTCAGAAAGATGAAGCAGGCTCAGAAAGATGAAGCCACTTGCCCACAGTCCCACAGCTGCTATGTTTCAGCCTGGGCTGGACACTAAGCATTTCTGAATCCAAAGCCAGGCTCTGTGTATGCAGACCACGGCCTCCGTGATAGCGGTCTCATGATTTTGCAGACAGGAAACATGATGTTCAGAGAGAGGACAATGCTTGCCCCAGGTCACACAGCTAGTACGTGTAACTTAAACCGAGGCCTGACTCCAAAGTCCAGGCAGTTCCCACTATACCTCCACGAATGCTCTTTTACCCATGCCCCCCGCCGCAATTTGGCACCCGAGATCCTGGAGCTTAGAGAAGTCACTTCCTCAATGTCAAGTGGTCCAGCCAGGTCGAGAGCCCGGTAGTGTCAGACCACCAGGTGAGGCCGAAACGCCGCCCGCGCCAGCCTGGGGATCCTACCTCGGCGTCGAACACCTGGTCCAGCGAGGGGCTGCTGTGCATCAGCCCGTCCACCAGCGCCAGCCACAGGCCTAGCGAGCCGTAATAGACAGTCTGCATGAGGACGATCTGCGACAGGATCAGCAACGGGTCCCACACGTAGCTGCGGAACTGGCCCGCCATGCCGGCCCCCGGGGCCCGGCCGCCTCCCGGGCCCGGGTTAGAGCCGCCGCCGCGCCATGGGCCGCGGGCCGCCCCTGCACCTGCGAGGACACATGCCTGGCCTCAGCCAGCCCGCCGTCACCATGACAACGTCGCCCCGCCCGGGAGGAGGGACTGGGATGGAGGCGGCGAGCCCATTCCGGGAGCGGGAGGGAGGACGGGGCGGACAGACCCATTCCCAGCGTGAGGGGAAACCCTGCCCGTTCCAGCTTGCTCGGGCCCCGCTCGTCCTCGAGCTTCTGTGGGGTTCACTCACCGGTTACGGTCTCGAGGATCCGAAGCGTCCGAGCGCGGCCCAGCCGCACCGACTGGCTACCGAAACGGTGCTGACAGTCAGGACCATGGAGGAGAGGCCCTACCGGCCTAGAGAGGCAAAGGTCCACCGGCTGCAGCGGCTGTAGCGGCTGCGTAGGAAGGAAGCGTTTCCGGGGTGGAGGGGGCGGGGCTTCGATTGCGCAGGCGTGGTGCCAAACAAAGGTAGGGCAGCCCGGAAATGAAGTGCGCACATGCGCGCCAGAAAAACATGAAGGCGAACGGAAGTATGGCAACAGAACGTAGAGCTTGCTTGCCCTCTAGAGGAGAATGTTGAGAAGGAAAAAAAAAGAGAGGGCGGCGAGAGCAGACGGTTGACAAGTGGCCGAGGGCGAGGGAAAGGTGTTTGGGAGTTAACGAAATGATAACGTCCATTCCGTTTTCAGCCTAAACTCCCAACATCTTCTTTCTCCTAGTTAAAGACTAAGATAGCTTCAAATGAACCAGCCAGCAAGTCCACACATGATTTTGCCACTGTTGCTGGTTTATAGATAATTAAAACTAAGGGCCAGAGAAGGAAAGCAACATCACTGTCTCAAAGATAAAGAGTTAGTGGCAGTTAGAATTCAGGTGGGGATTTCCCTGGTCATCCAGTGGTTAAAACTCTGGGTCTCCAATGCAGGGGGCAGGAGTTCTATCACTGGTCCAGAAACTGAGATCCCATATGCAACATGAAACTGCCAAAATCAAACAAACAAACAAAAAACCTGTTTTAAAATTCAGGTGCTTCCAATACCATAGCACTGATTTCAAGCCCTACTGAGTGTCAGGAAGATTTGTACATGTTAAAATGAGACCGTCCTTGTCCTCAGACACAAGTTAGCTATATTAGAAAACGCAGTAGTGGGTGTTTTATAATGTAGATATTCAGTTATAGCTGTATATCCATTTATATTTATAATGGGTGGGGCTGGGGGGAAGGCCCAGGTTCTGAAGTCATACCTGGAAGCAGATCCTGACGCTGTCTGCCACCATAACTGTTTCCTCTCTAACCTTCTCTTCTGAGTCCAAACAGTGTGGACATTCAGTAAATATTTGCTGAATAAGTCAAGAATAGAGAAAGGGCAACAGCAAGTTGATGAGTCATTTCACTCCTGCCTCAGCCAACCAAACCCCCTTGATTTTCTTGATCGTAGGTTCTCCTCTGGAATGGAAAGAAGGGAAGTAACTGGTTCCAGGAAAAGAATTCAGGTTTTTGAGAGCTTGCCATACTAGCTGGGTGACTAGCAAGTCACTTCCTTCTTTAAACCCCAGCTTCCCTGTTTATGAAATGAGGAGTTAGACAAGATTAATGTTTTCCATCATTTAATCTACCCTCTGTTAATTATTTTTACATTAAAAAAAAAAACTTTTCAAACACCCGTGTAACTTGCCAATCAGAACTTCTGAACAGCATGTGATAACCATGTTATCACCTTGAGTTGATCCAATTCTAGACAAAGGTAAAGAAACTTGAGACTCTATCAAAAGTAGACATGTGACTTCCCTTATCATTTGGAAATATTGTAAACAGTTCCCTTGCACTCCGGTTTGGAAGTCATTAAGGCTCAAAGATTTCTGAGGTGCTTTCCAGCTCAACTGTTCTTTTAAGCACCTTGTTTCAACTCAACAAATCTCTCTCGTCTATTAATGACACACATGATCTAGTGCTTCTGAGAAAACATCTTCTGTTTATTAAGTATGTATGTGATCTTGTTTCATCCTCATAATTAGAGAAGATATGGGAATTCCTTGACAGTCCAATGGTTAGGACTCTGCACTTTGACTGCCAAGGGCCTGAGTTCAATCCCAGTTGGGGAACTCAGATCCCACAATGGCCATAATAATAATAATAATAATAATAATAATAATAATAATAATGTAATCAGAGAAGGTAGATATTATCCCCCACTTTAAAGGTGAGGAAACTGAGGTTCCAAGATGGGGCGTGACTCTACCCAGGTCAGAGCTTATAAGAAGTTGAGCTGGGATTCAAATCCAGGACATCTGACTCCAAACACCAAGATACCATTCCAGACTTTCAAAAAAGAAAAAGAAAGAAAGGGGACTTCCTTTTTATTGGCACAGTGGATAAGAATCTGCCTGCCGACGCAGGGGACCCGGGTTTGATCCCTGGTCAGGGAAGATCCCACGTGTCTCAGAGCAACTAAGGCCGTAAACCACAACTGCTGGCCACAACTAGTTAGCCTGTGTGCCGCAAAACAAGCCAGCTGGCCCTAGAGCCTGTGCTTCCTGAGAGAAGCCACCATAAAAAGAAGCTTGCGCGCCTCAACGAAGAGTAACCCGCACTCACTGCAAGTAGGGAAAGCCCGTTCACAGCACCAAAGACCCAGTGCAACCAAAAATAAAATGAAACAAATAAATAGATTAAAAGAGAGGAAGGAAGGAGAAAGTGAGATATGTGATGGGATGATGGGAAGGGGGAAAAGGAGCAGTGAATCCCTAGGCTTAAGTGATTCTGGGATGTGGAGGTCAAGAAGAGATTGAAGCGAGTTTCCAGAAAAATGCTTGAGAGATTCAACTTGGTTTTGGTAGGCAGCTTCCTCTTTTTTCCAAGTGCTAGATGGTGTGGCTCTTCCTGAGTCGGACCCCTTCAAGTGCCAGCTGGGCCTTCTCCACTCTGTCTCCTCCCATGAAGGGAAGGGGTTCCCTCCCCTTTCTCCTGAAATGGAAAATGAAGCTGGTGTCTGAGTCACCCTTGGGTCCTGGAGCTCGCCATTGGGAAACCCCCGCGGACCTGCTGAACAGCCTCTTGCAGTTTTCTTTTCCCTGTAGAATCTCAGCTCTTGAATCCCTCCCTCTCCAAGCCCTGAAAATGGGCACCATCCCAAGTCATAATTTGGGTATTAGAAGGAAACCAAGAGCTGGGGAAAACCACAGTCATACTCTTGGCCAGGCTTCCTGGCCCATTTTGAGAATTTGACTATAGGTGGCTTGGAAAAGGAGAATGAACTTTGGGTTCAGACCGCAACGCCTGTGCAAAGGCCCTGCTCACTTGCCACATGACGTTGGGCAAGTCCCATGATGAGCCTTAGTATCCCAAACTGTCAAATCAAAGGGGGGCGTTGGACTCCAACTTCCAAACACAGTCCATGGTCCTGTGCCATCTGAGTCACCTGAGGGACACGTACAGTCAGTCAGATCCCCAGGCCTTGCTGCCAACCGAAGTCTGAATCTCCTGAAGGAGAGTGTAGACATCTCTAAGAGCTCCCCAGGTGATTCAGAGGTACACCCACATTTGATCATTACACAACGAGATGATCTGTCATTGACCTCAAACTAATTCTCCTGCTAACAGAAAATTACGCTGTGACCTTGCCTTATCCATGGCTCTCTTTGGGCCCCAGGGGTTTTTTCTGTCCCCTCTCCCTCCCCTTAGTATGTAATATGGACTAAAATAGCTGATCTCCAAGGACCTTTCCCACACTGCCAAGTTTGTAGTTTCCAAACTTATGAATGAAATGTTAAACTTTTAGGTCAGAGGCAGAATGACAAATAGCCACGAGCTGGAACAAACTGTCCTCTGGGCCCAGAGGAAGAGAGAGCCTCTGGTCACTTGGTCATTGATGTCACTCCCACACTGGGCTCCCACTGTGGGCACCCAAGGACAACTCCTG
Source organism: Giraffa tippelskirchi (assembly GCF_054371585.1). NCBI lineage: Eukaryota > Metazoa > Chordata > Mammalia > Artiodactyla > Giraffidae > Giraffa > Giraffa tippelskirchi. Next base: position 115,152,764 of record NC_137287.1, on the reverse strand, counting down.
CTAGGATCCACTTTCCAGCTCCACCTCTGTAAATCCTTTGGGAAATGCCATCCTAGAGGTCTGTGAACCTTGGAACTCTGGTAGTCTTTGAAAACTAGGTCTCCTGCTATCTAGCTGGGTGACTTTGGGGAAGTTATGTTTTCTCTCTGCGTCTCAGCATCCTCCTCTGTGAAATGGGAGTCTGAATAGCCCATGTGCTGGGCTGTCCTGAGAATCAGATGTGTGCCAGGCAGTGTCCCACTGCCGGATACGTAGTCGGTGTTATGTAAACATCAGCGATATTAATTATTGTTATTATTTCTTCCCTTGGAATGTGGGAGTGGTAAAAACTGTTCTCTCAGATTTATGGCAAAAATCTAAGTAGATAACAGACAAAGTGAGCCCCGAGGGAGCCCTGGTGCCAACATACAGTAGGAGCTCAGTAAATGTGATACCTTCTCTTTCTAATCCCATCCCATCCCAGAGGTCTCCAAGCCCCTCCGTTTCTCCCTTCTTCCTCCCCAAGGCGGCCCTACAGCCCCCGAGCACGTGATCTTTTTCAGGGAAGATTTGCGGGAAAACACTTCAGGGAGACAAGTGTCTCAGGTTATGCAACTCTGTGCTTGCATATTTTGGAAACTCCATGTGGGAGGCTAGTGTTTGGCTGTCTGTCCTCTGCCTCGGTGATCAACCTGGACTCTGGCCAGTGAGTCACTCTCTTAGAAGAGAAACCGGAGAGGGCTCAATCGCCACCTGCTTGTTTTTCCTTCTGGACTGAGAACCCCTTGTTACCTCCAGGGTTTTAAGGCCTGCATGTGCCTCTGTTGCTCTGAGTGTGTGCCAGACACTTATATTATCTCATTTAATCTTTATTTGATTTCCAAAACAGGCCTGTGAACTGTAGAGACAATGAATAGTCCCACTTAACAGATGAAGAGCCTGAGGCTGAGAAAAAGGACCCTGTTTACCCAAGACCACACTGCCAGTGACAGTAGAGCACGAACTCCAACCCAGCTCAGCCTGACTCCACACACACCTGTTCCCAGTGCACAATAGAAAGTGCACTAAACATTACAGTTTACATAGAGCTTTCATTTTTATTTATGTGTTTATGGCCACACCACATGGCATGTGGGATCTTAGTTCCCTGACCGGGGATCGAACCTGGGCCCCCGGCATTGGAAGTGCGTAGTCTTAACCACTAAGACCACGAGTCTTAACCACTGGACCAATAGAGCTTTCACTTACTTGATCTCATTGTCCCAACAGCCATGAGGAGATAGGTATACACATTTTCCCCATTTTACAGATGAAGAAACTGAGGCTCAGAGAAGGAAGTGACACAACTCTATACACAGCTGGAATGTGGTTGGTCTTGTCAGTTGGAATGATCAGAGTAAAGAACCCTCTGGAGTGCTCATCTTTCCACTCCAGCCTCCTATTTCTTTACTTCAGAGGCAGTAGAGGAGCTGGTTTTCTGTGTTTTGTGCTCCACGGTCAGTGCTTTGTACAGATCACCTCTCTGTGAAGGATGGACCACGTCAAGCATTCCAGCGGGTGGTTGGGCCTCCAAGCAGAGGGTGTTGTTTCTCTTGAATCAAGAACTCTTTTCCAGGGCTTTCCCTGGTGGCTCAGTGTTAAAGAATCAGCCTGCCAATGTGGGAGACGTGGTTTTGATCCCTGGTCCAGGAAGATCTCACATGCCACAGAGCAACTAAGTCCATATGCTGCAATTACTGTGCGCTAGAGCTATAACAAGAGAAGCTACTGCAATGAGAAGCTACCTTGTACAGAGAAACTAAAGAGTAGCCCTCGCTCACTACAACTAGAGAAAAGCTTGTGCAACAGTGAAGACCCAGTACAGCCAAAAATCAATCCATCAATAAAATTTTTTTTTTTAAAAAAAGAACTCTTTTCCAGGGATTGGTTACCCAGGTCAAAGACACCCTGCAGAGAATTGAAATTTTCTGAAACAGTCGCCCCAGCCCTTCAGGTTTTCTGACCCCACCCTGTACTCTGTCTCTCCCTAGAAATTGCTCCTTGCTCTGACCTTGAAGGATTCAGGGCTTTAAGGAGGAAAGATGTTTTTATTCAATAAAATATCATTCGGCATTCACTATGTGCAAAAAAAGAGTCTGAGTATACAGATAGAAATGATCAAAATGAATAAGGAGAAGATCCGGGGGCTTCCCGGTGGTAAAGAATCCTCCTCCCAATGCAGGAGACACGGGTTCGATCCCTGATCCGGGAAGATCCCACGTGCTGAGGAGAAACAACCCGAATGCCACAGCTACTGAGCCTGTGCTCTAGAGCCCGGGAGCGGCAACTATTGAGTCCACGGGCTGCAACTACCGCAGCCCGCGTGCCCTAGAGCCCGTGCTCCACAACAAGAGAAGCCAGGGTAATGAGAAGCTCTTGCACGGCAACTGGAGAGCAGCTCGCAAGCACCGCAAAAAGCCCACCCAGCAACAAAGTCCCAGCACAGGCGAAAATAAATAAATCAATAAAATCACTCGTTTAAAAAAAGAGAGAAGATCTGTGACCTCCTAGAATTTATTTTCTCATGGAGGAGACAGACAATAAACAAATCAACCAACAATATAAAATTTAACATCAAGCAGTGAGAAGCACTTTGAAGAGAAACGGGGGTCAGGGGACAGATAGTCAAGGATGGAGGGTGAGAACAATCGCTTCAGAAATGGCCATCAGCAAAGCCCTCCCGGAAGAGGTGGCATTTCTTTTTAAAATTAAAAAAAGAAAAAACATTGAATAAGACATCACCGTGAGTCAAGAACGGCAGTGAGATGGGGAGGGGAGGAAGGAGACGGGAGGGGGAAGCAGGTCCAGGTGGGGTCCTCAAGGCAGACTGGCAATGTGTCTTTCTGGAGGGGGCCAACTGGCTTGGGGCTGCTCTCATTGGCTTTTCCTTCAAACATCATGACAGTATCATGTTCACAAAGTCTTGGCAAGAGACGGTGGGGCTGACCCGCCTGTCACCTCTGAGATCATCATCTTCATTTCCAGGTGGATCTTGGGGACCCCAAGCTTCTCCACCATCCATCCTCTTTAAAGAGATCGGATCAGTCTCGCCCTCATTGTTCATATCAGGCTCCATGTACTTCTCTTTAAAGGCTGCAAGTTTTTCTGGCAGGTTCTCTTCATCACTGTACTGCTAGTCACAGAGGAACTCCTTTGAACCTGTTGCTGAACTCGACTGGCGTGGTGCACACCAGCCTCCTGCCAGCTCCAAAGAGGTACAGTTTAAGCAGAGATCTGATGCAAGGAAAGGATGAAGCCAACTGGGGAAAATATTCCAGACAGAGGGAACTCAAGCGCAAAGCACTGAAGTAGAAATGAGATTGGCATATTCACAGGAGAGCAAAGAGACCAGTGTAGCAGGATTGGAGTGGACAGAGGGAGGGACAGAAGTGACACCATCACCCTCACCCAAGGATTGCCAGCTTACAGTTTATTTTCACTTTACAACCCCCCAGGAGGCGAGCAGGTTTGCTTGGTGGAGGTAGGTGGGAAGCAGGGGGAAAAGGGGGCAGATTCACAAATATTGAGTGCTTGCTATGTTTCAGGCACTGTGCTAGCCTCTGGGTTTTTGTTTTTGTTTTGTTTTTTTTGGCTGTGGCATGTGGGATCTTAGTTCCCCAACCAGGAATTAAACTCGCATCCTTCTGCAGTGGAAGTGCCGATTCTTAACCACTGGACCACCAGGGAAGTCCCAGTATCTAGATATTTAAAACAGACATAGTTGGGTCTTCCCTGGTGGTCAAGTGGTTAAAATAGACACAGTCTGTCTCTTCAGGCAGCTTCTGATCTAGCAGGGGAGATATACAATAAAGCAGGAAAATCAAGAAGTAATTGATTAGGGCTTCCTTGGTGGCTCGTTGGTAAAGAATCTGCCTGCCAGTGCAGGAGGCCAGGGTCCCATCCCTGATCAAGGAAGGTCCCACATGCCATGGAGCAAGCTCGTGTGCCACAACTATTGAGTCTGTGCTCTAGAGCCCATTCTCCACAACAAGAGAAGCCCACACACCACAACTAGAGAGCTGGCATCACTGACTCGATGGACATGAGTCTGAGCAGGCTCCGGGAGTTGGTGACGGACAGGGAGGCCTGGCGTGCTGCAGTCCATGGGGTCGCAAAGAATCGGACACGACTGAGCAACTGAACTGAACTGAACAACTAGAGAATAGCCCCCTGCTCTCTGCAGCTAGAGAGAAGCCCACACAGCAACCAAGACCTAGCTCAGCCATAAGTAAATAAATGAAATTATTTTTAAAAAGATAAAACTGAATAAATATAAACTGCAGTGAATGCAATGAAGGAAGCCACTCAAAGAATTTGGGCAGGAACATAATTTGGCCTCAGGGGAAAGTCTGTTTGAGGAAGTATCATAAAAGGAGTAGCCCTGAAAGATGGGTGGTGCTAGCCAGGACAAGGATGCATCAGCACATTTATTACAGCCCCTGTGTCATCACACGTTCATTCTCATTCACTGAAGGAGAAAGCAGACCTGAGACATGGGAATGTAAAAATCGCCCATGTGATAAATCAAATGGCCAAGCCATTTCAACCGGAGATTCTTTACCTCACTGCCCTGTGACCTTCTGTTGCACAGACAGCTTTGACTGTTTGCAAAGAGCAGATTCTGACTGCTGTGGCATCTAGGAAATAATTGTGCTGTCTCTGCCTTGACCAGAGGTGGCTAGAGGCTGGGGAAAAGGACCACATGAGAACAAGGAAAGCTGAACAAGCTGAGCTGAATGATAGGTGATGGGAAGTGATGGGCTAAGGTTGGAAGCACCCTGCTCCACTGCACTCCAGCCCTCGGCGCCGTGGGGTGTGAATCACATGGCACCGTGCCGACCACATCTAAGTGCCCAGAGGATGCTCTCTACCAAGGACTCGGAAGCAATAGAGTGTGATGGAAAAGAGCCCAGGCAGGGCTAGAAACCAAAGGATCTGAATTTAGATGAAGCTGTGCAACCTGGGCAACTCAGTCATCTCTTTGAGCTTCTGTTCTTATTTTAAATGATTGCAATACCACCAACCATGGGTACCCTCTAGGACTGTTTGTGGTGTATAGATGCTGTCAGTTGTGTCCGACTCTTTGAGACCCCATGGACTGTAGCCCACCAGACTCCTCTGTCCATGGAATTTTTCAGGCAAGAATACTAGAATGTGTTGCCATTTCCTTCTCCAGTGGATCTTCCCAACTCAGGAATCGAACCTGTGTCTCTTGCACTGCAGGCAGAGTCTCTACCATCCGAGCCACCAGGGAAGGCCTATAGATGCATTGTGCTGTCCTGTGCTGTGCTTAGTCGCTCAGCTGTGTCTGACTCTTTTCAACCCCATGGACTGTAGCCTGCCAGTGTCCTCTGTCTATGGAATTCTCCAGGCAAGAATACTGGAGTGGGTTGCCATGCCCTTCCCTGGGGGATCTTTCCAACCCAGGGATCGAACCCAGGTCTCCTGCATTGCAGGTGGATTCTTTACTATCTGAGCCACCAGGGAAGCCCAAGAATACTGAGTGGGTAGCCTATCCCTTCTCCAGGAGAACTTCCCAACTGGGGTCTCCTGCATTGCAGGTTGGAGAAGGAAATGGCAACCCACTCCAGTATTCTTGCCTGGAGAATCCCAGGGATGGCAGAGCCTGGTGGGCTGCCGTCTATGGGGTCGCACAGAGTCGGACACGACTGAAGCGACTTAGCAGCATTGCAGGTGGATTCTTTAGCAGCTGAGCTACCAGGGAAGCCCATAGATGCTTCTAAGATGAAATCTCATTGAAGAACTACATAGCTTTCTGTGAATGTTGAAATTGTTAATATCTGTCCTTTTCTTCAGCTGTCAGAGTGTGGGACTGCAGGAAAAGCACAAACTTATTATGCAGAAAGTTCTCAGGGACAAATCTCTCAATCTCTTTCCCAGTGTCTTCCCCTCTGCTCCTTTGAGGACAAGATACTTCAAAGATGATTTTGTGGGGAGAACAGGAATGAGAGCTGCAAACTCAGTGAGACGACACAGTGAGACAGAATCAAAGAAACCTGACTTCAATTCTGTGTTAGTTAGCTGTTACTGCATAACAAACAAGCACCAAATCTCAGGGGCAATCCATGATAGCGTGTATTTCTCAATGCTAGATTTGCAGGTCAGCCAGGGCAGCTTTGCTACAGCTTTGTTGTCATTTCTCCTCTCTAAGCCTGTCTTCTGTAAAATAGAAGTAATATTACTTTACAGGGTCAGGGTGAGGATGATGTTCTACCCTCCCTTTTAACTAAACATACCCTTTGCTTAGGATATGATAGACACTAGATGGTGTTCACCCTCTAGGCCAGTTAGTAATCCAAGAAGTGGTCTGACCTGAAGGAGACAATGAAAGCTACTGGCCAAGCCAATCAGACTGGCTGTCCCCCAAATGCAGCCTAGAAGCCAGAGCCAGTAAGTCTGTAAAAGAGACAGCGGCATACCTCCAGGAAGAAGAGATACCCTCAAATAAATACTGGGCAGGTTTCAAGAGCTGGAGATAAGTCTGCCAGCTCTCGGAATCATCTCAGCTATTGATATCTTCCTTTCAGTTTTAGTCTTTAGCCCACCTATATCCTTCTAACAATCCCCAGGCCCTTTTTTTCTTAAGGAGTCCTGAGTAAAGTATTGTGCTTTGCACTTAGGAACATTGTGCTAACATGGAGAAGGTGCATATAAAGTTGCCAGCCTTGAACTTGGCATACAGTAGGTTCTTAGCACCTGGTGGCTACTGTTCACTAATCAGGGAGCTGCTTAAGAGCAGGGATGGGATCTCTTGATTTTTCAAGAGGCCTCTCACGTAGATGTTCATCAGATGTTTATTGGATAAATGACCAAATGAATGAATTTCTACGCCTGAGCCCCTACTGAGAAACAGCCAAATGACATTCATTGTTTTATCCACACAGCAGAGTCACCAGACATCCACTTGTGCCAGATCCTGGGCGAGGGGCTAGGGGTTTCTCTGTGGACAAGACAACTTCCCTGCTCTCGGGAAGCGTATGTCTGGTGTTGAAGTGGATGATAAACAAGAAAAAGGATCAATGTATGATGTCCGGTAAGGGAAGTGTTATGACAAAAAATAAAGGAAGGTAAGGAGAAAGAGTGACTGAAGGAGGGGAGGGCTGTTTTGAGAAGTCTTTAAAATACCTTGTGGATGCTGACTCACTGTGTGGGCCTTGGTTCACCTGTCTCACAATGGGGATGCTGTTGGATTGAATGGACTGGGAGGGTTCTTCTGAACCCAGTGTTCCCGGTTTCTGTGGTTATGCAAGGCAGTGGCTGGACACTCCATACAGCCTCTGGAAACCCCAGGCCGTCATTATCTGGAGCTGAAGAGAGATTTGCATGGAGCAAAGAAGACCAGAGAAGGTTGGTGCCATTCTGGGAGAGAGAAGGCCCCAGGGCTCACTCTCTCAGATGGTCTGAAAATAATGACATGACTCCCTATTATTTACTGTGTGTGAAGAGCTGCTGGGGAGGGAACTTCCTAACTCAAGATTCTCAGAGGGAGACCTCTGTGATCATAACAACAGGCAACATCTCTGTACAGGGTATGTGCTAAGAACTATACTCTCAACACTCATGATATAAGAAAGATAAGGACTCCCAGGTTACCGATGAGGAAACTGGGACACAGAGAGGTAAAGGGCCCCGCCTCAGGTCACACAGCCAGGATGATAGCCCAGATCTTTGTGAGCCTGAAGCCTGGACTCTTAATTTCTACCTATAACATGAGCGAGAAAGGGATGACTGCTCAAGGAGAGAGACAGATGAAGTACAAGATGTCTTAGGGGAAAGAGAGATGAGAGCTAGAAGGAAAGAGTGAGGGATTTGAGAAGGCTTCCTGGAGGAGAAGGCATTTGAGGTGGGCCATTAAGGGCCGGAATTGGTTGTAGTTTCTTGGGCTTGACGTCTCAGTCTAGAGGAAGGAATTGGGAACTTTGGTTCTACAAACCTTAAACTACTGCATTTGGTTTTATAGGAGCCAAGAAAAAAAAAAAACCTGTTAGAGCTTTTTAAAGGGGCTCAGGGCAAATTGATTTTAACTCTTTGAGGGTCAGGACTTCTTTGTGGATCTGAAGAGAAACTCCGAAATTACATGCCCCAGAAAACTTTACACAGAGACACATACTCAACAGAAGTAGGGACCATCCATATACTCTTAGCTCCAATCCAAGAAACACAAGTTAAAATCCTACAAATTCACAAATTACTACATTCACACATGTTGGATGCCTTCAGAGAGATCCTCAGAACTTGGGCAAGCAGAGATTAATTTCTTAATTTCAAAAGGTTAGGACAGATTTATAGAAGAGCTTCCATTAACTGTCTCAACTTCGCATGCCTCAGTCTCTTTGGCTAGTTACTTTCTAATGGAAAAGCTATGTACTTCCTGGCATATTTTCCAGTTGACAGCTAACTTTGTTCGTCAAAAGTTTGCATAGTTGCAAAGGTTGTAATTCCCAACATGTTGTAAATTCATACCTTAAAAAGAAATAGTTATATCATTCTTAAATGTATGTATCCAGCTGAGTTAAGTACCCTAGCAATTTGATAGCTACAACCATCTATTAAAAAATATATGTATATGTGGGGACTTCCCAGGTGGTCCAGTGACCAAGGCTTCATGCTCCCAATGCAGAGGGTCTTGGTTTGATCCCTGGTCAAGGAACTAGATCCCACGTGATGCAACTAAAAATCCTGCATGCCACAACAAAGATCTAAGATCCGGAGTGCCACAACTAAGACACAGCACAGGCAAATTAAAGAAAAAAAAATTGAACAAGCTTCTCTAACAGTGCAATTTTACATCATTCCTTTTTCTAATTGAACTCAAATTTCTATTCCGTGTTCCCCCACAATATTTTACGACAGTGTATTTTTTGTGTTTAAATGACATGTGGATAATTTTATCATAATTCCCTGCATATATATATTTACTTATATGTAAATTGGATCATTATTTACTTTTTGTGACTTTAACACTAGGACTAATTTTTCTGTTATTACAATTATCATATAAATGTAATTGATCAAAACAATATAAAGACTTCCTTGGTAGTCCAGTGGTTAAGACTTGGTGCTTGGGACATGGATTTGGTCTCTGGACAGGGAACTAAGGGGCTTCCCAGATGGCTAAGTGGGTAAAGAAATCTGCCTGCAATGCAGGAGATGCAGCCAGATGTGGGTTTGATCCCTGGGTTGGGAAGATCCCCTGGAGGTAGGCATGGCAACCGGCTCCAGTATTCTTGCCTAGAGAATCCCATGGGCAGAGGAGCCTGGTGGGCTACAATCCATAGGGTCGGACACGACTAAAGTGACTGAGTACACACACACAGGGAACTAATCCCGCATGCCACCTGGCACAGCCAAAAAAAAGAAATAAAAAAGTACATATATTTCCATTTTTAAAAGTCAGAGGAGAAAATTTAACCCTTAACTGTGCTATAATTGACATAAATTAAATGACACATATTTAAAGCATACAGTTTGACATATGTATACACTCATGAAACCACTCCTACAAACTTAGATAAATAATTATTTAACCGAAAAAATAAAAAGGGAAGGTTCCCCCCACCCCCGCCAATGACTCACATATTCCTGCATGAATGTTGCTTACGCTAGAATGAGGAAGATTTTTTGCAATAATTTTATTCCCATGTTTTGTGTTTTTTTTGCTGTCAAAGTGGTGAACTGAAGCCAGCTTGTACTAGTTCAGTTTGGGGGAATTTGTGAGTAGCTGTTTCACATAATGACTCCTAAAAACTAAATTATATGAACTTGCAATTAAATTATCTGTGTTGAAGACAAAGGAAATAAGTACTCAGCACACTCATCACTTACTAATTATTTCCCTACATTTTACTGTTATCTATGCTCTTGATATTATCTGCCTCTATTGTATTTGTGTGGTGGAAATACTGCTTATCTGTCACCAACTCAGTGATATCACCTTGGTTGCTTGAAATCAGCCCGGGGGGGTTGGGGGAAGTATTTACACCATAGAAATTGGCAAACAGCACATCCCACCTTCCCCAACCTATTGTTACACGTTTACCAGCACAGGACTGGCAGTAAGTGCTGAGAAACCTTCAACTTAATGACGATGGTAGGAACAAAAGGAGTGTTGTTAGAGCAATGTGATGACAGGTAACTGAAATTGCATAGTGAAAAAATTATTTTTAATGATCTATCTACTGACAACTAGATTAGACCTTATCCTTCCATTCTGTGGAAATCAAGGATTGCAAAACCCATCTGACTTGCAAAAGGATTTCTTATTCTGACATAAAAGTCGTTTATTTTCCTGGTTTATTTCCAAACCCTAAGGAAGAGTATTGAGAAGAGATGAAAATAATTGCTGGCCTTTAAATCTGTAGAGAAAAACATGGTCTGCGTTGGAAGCTTACTTTACTGTCAAGGCTCTCTGCTTCAGAAAGATTTTTCATCCTTTGATAATAATTAAGGGATGGAAAAGAGGAAGTTATTCCCAACTCTCCACAAAGTATATGAATTCATTATATGCCAACAGAGGCCAAATTCTCTGCTTCTGAAGCCATGCTTCAGTCTTGTAAAGATAGGTATGTATGTATTATATGTATGTGTATCTTTATGGGATATATATATATGCCATAAGTGGGCTTCTCTGGTGGCTCAGAGGTTAAAGTGTCTGCCTGCAATGCGGGAGACCTGGGTTTGATCCCTGGGTCGGGAAGATCCCCTGGAGAAGGAAATGGAAACCCACTCCAGTATTCTTGCCTGGAGAATCCCATGGTTGGAGGAGCCTGGTGGGCCACAGTCCACGGGGTCGCAAAGAGTCGGACACGACTGAACAACTTCACTTTCACTTTCACTTTATATATGCCATAAAGATATAAATATATGCCATAGGTGTGCGTGCCAAGTTGCTTTAGTCGTGTCCTACTCTTTACGACCCTGTGGGATTCTCCAGGCAAGAATGATGGAATGGGTTGCCATGCCCTCCTCCAGGGGATCTTCCCCACCCAGGGATCCAACTCATACCTCTTATGTCTCCTGCATTAGCAGACAGGTTCTTTACCACTAGCGCCACCTGGGAAGTCCCATATGCCATATATATATGTGTATATATGTATACAAATATGTATGTATGTATATGTCACCCTTGGCATATGTCACTTTGATTGTCATGTGATACTTCGTCTAATAATTCCAACAGTGCTTGTACTTGGGACCTCAGAGGATTTTACCAAACCCTTCCTCACACACACACACACACACACACACACACACACAGAAAGTAAGGAGGATATGCAGGGGGTAATGTGAACAGGAAACTGTCTTATACAAAAGGTGGGATCTGAGAATTAAGATAAACTTGCCAGAGACTTTCCTGGTGGTCCAGTGGCTAAGACTCCAAGCTCCCAATGCAGGGAGGCTGAGTTAGATCCCATACGCCTCAATTAAGTCCATAGCATCCCAAAGAGTCGGACACAACTGAGTGGGTAACACACGAGGGCTCACATGCCACAACTAAAGATTTTGCATGCTGCAACTAAGAGCTTGCACAGCCAAAGGAATAAATATTTTTTTAAAAAGATGAACTTGCCAAACAGCTCTCAAAGACAGCAAACTTTTTAGGAAGTTCGATATCAAGAAAACAAATCCCTTAAAACAGAGGTAAGCCACCCTAAGACCAACAAGCCCACCCCTAGATTGTTTATTTATGCTCAGCCCACTAAGAATGCTTTTACAGAGACCTCCCTGGTGGTCCAGCAGCTAAGACTCTGAACTCCCAATGCAGGGGGCCTGGGTTCCATCCCTGGTCAGAGAACTAGATCCCACATGAGGCAGGTGAGAGTTTGCTTGCCACAACTAAAGATCCTGTGAGCTGCAACCAAGACCCAGCGTGTACAAATAAATAAATAAAAATAAACCTTTATTTTATTTTATTTTTTTTAAAAGAATGCTTTTACATATTTAAATGGTTGGGAAAGAAAAAAAAATCAAAAGAAGAATCCTATCTCATGGCACGTGAAAATTATATGAAATTCAAATTTCAGTCCAGTTTAATCAGGACACAGCCACTCTCTTTCCTTTAAGTATTTAAGGTTGCCTTTGTGCTGCAAAGCTAGAGTTTGAGTAATTGTGACAGAGACCATCCCGGCCTAAAACATTTAGCTCTTGACAGAAAAGTGCCTGCTAACTCCAGTCTGAAAACAGCCGGCGATTGTTGCCCATTCTTGGAGGGAAATGTACCCATCTGGAAGGGCGCTGATCTAAATTCACAGCCCTGAGCAAGTCCTTCCGGTCTGAGGGTCTCAGTTTCCCCAACTGTAAAATGGGTTTCTGCACAGCGCTCTCGGGTCACCTGCCTAGCAGGGGATCGGGGATCGGGGCTACTGCAGGCCAGAGCCTGGATGGACTGAGCAGCCCGCGCCCACGGGGCGGGTCCCTCGGGTTTCCAGCGGGGCGGGTAGGAGCAGCACCCGGGAGGCCCAGCTTTCGCGGGGGAATTCCGGGCGGGGTGCGGTAAGCGGGGGCGGGCCGGGGCGGGACTGATCACCGCCTATAAGAAGGGACGCGCGCCAGCCCTGGCCACCCGCCTGAGCGCCTTCTGCGGACCGCAGTACGATGGCCCCCGCCCGCCTCCTCGCGCTGCTGCTGCTCCTCGTGGGCGTCCCCGCCGCCGCCGCCGAGTCGGTAGGTGCTTGGAGATTCCCGAGGGGAGCCGGAGGAGGGGGGGGCGGACCGGTATCTTCTTTGTTCCTGGGATCCTGAGGTGGGGTCCAGGGGCGGGCAATCGGGGCAGTGCGCCGTCCCCAACTAGAGCCCGAGACCAGGGAAACTTTGTTGGAAACTTTGCCCTGGGGTCCCAGGGAGGCTCCGGGGCGAGGGCGGGTGGGTGACCCCTCCGCTCACGGTGCGCCCCCAGCCTGTTGCGCTTCTCGCCTCCCCCTGGCCTCAGCCCCGCCGCGGGCTCCAGGCTCGGACGTGACTAAGCTGGTGTCACCTCGCCTCCCCTCACCCTCTCGCCCCTTCCCCGGTGATCCCAGGGCTGGCTCGCGCCCTGACCCCCCTCCGCGCCCTCCAGAATCCGAGATGGCCTCGACATGAAGGAGGCTGCGTGTACTCGGAAGGGGGAGGGGTGCAGGGTTCTGAGGGGCCTTGTTTCATGCACCGGGGTAGCGGACTGAGCCCTGACCTCAGGTTTGGCCGCAGCCCTGCCACTGGCCTGTGACTTTGGGCAAGGCCTTGCCCTCTTCCGAGTCCCAGAGCATCTGGGGGACTGGGATGGGAGGCGAGCAGTGCTTCCATAGGGTCCGTACAAGGCTGGGACTCTGATCTTTCCCGGGCAGACTGGAGGGACTGTGTAGGCTCAGAACTTCGCCAGGAGTTGAGCCTCTGCTTTTTGCCAGAAGAGCGTTTATTTCCACCGATCTGACCGCTGGGGAAACCCAAAGCACTCACCTTTGGGTGGGGTGAACTGGGACTGGGGAAAGAGACCATCTCTGTGAGCCCTGAGTAACCTCCTTACTGGTCCTTTACTGGTCTCCCCACTTACTTGTCCCTGTCATAGTGTCCAAAGCCCCGGGCCCACCAGAAGCTCCATTCATCCCAGTGGTCAGTTGGGAAAGAGGGAGGCCATCGCCTCTGGGAAACTGGGCCACAGGAATTTCTGAGAGAGGCTGTCTGACCCTGCCCCCCAAAGCCTGGCCTCTTTGGTACCCTTAAACCTCCGTTTTGGGAAGAGCAAGTGGCATTTAATCTTAATATCAGTTCTCAGTGGGGCTCCCATTTCTCTGGGATGACTTAGAATAAGTCCTTTCTGCCTGGCAGGCTTCATTTGAGATCCCGAGCTATACCCACCCTCCCCTCCCCAGGACCCCCTTCCTCGCCACCCCCCAGATAACAGTTGCAGCCTTGAGTGATGACAGCAAGCCTTCAGTGCTCATGAAACTGTTCTAATAGCTTTCTGATAGCTGTTCTAATGGCTCTGTCAACTAGTTTTGTTCAGCCCTTGTGTTTACTGTTTTAAACTGGTCCTGAGGCTAGAGAGGTTAACCAACCTGCCCAAGGTCACACAGCTGATAAGGGGCTGAGTCAGATGCAAATTAGGCAGCCAGGCCTCCCCGTCCCTTTTTTAATCTTTAGCTCCTATCTTGATGTGTAGTCCGATGCTACTCTTGAGTGGCTGCAGTTGTGGCCCATCCTCAAAACTAGTTTAGAGTAGATAAAGAGGAGATAAAGATTTGGGGCAGCCAGCCACAGAGAAATCAGAGGGAGAAGGAAACCGAGGCCCCAAGTAAGGTGATGACCTCCCCAAACTAAGAAGGGCAAGCTTGTCAAAAGATGAGTGGCTGAGTCAGGACTCGAACCCAAGCCTGCTGCTCCCCCATGCAGCGCTCTAAACTAGGCCCTGAAGGATGTGTTGGTGTCCCAGAGGTGGAGGCTTCCAAAGGAACAGCGTGGCGCGTCCCACCAGCCTGGGCAGACTGGGGAAAAGGGGAAAGAGCCTGGAGGTTGAAAGGTCACTGCATGGACAGTCACATGTCAGTCTTGGCTCAGGGGTTGCCCAGCCTGCAGTGGGTGGGAGGCGGGGGGTGTGGCGAGAGAGGCAGGCAGCTGTCCCCTGGGGGCGGTCAGAAGGATGTGGTTTAGGGGAGGGCAGGTGGTGACCCCTGAGCTGCAGGAGAAGTGAGCCCTGGGCAGCTGCTTCCTGAGAGAGGTGTCCGTCTCTCCCATCCTGACCTCAGCACTCCCTTCCTGGCTAATGTTACAAGGTCTTCCACCTTGAACTGGGTCACAGGGCTTCCCCTTTTATCTCCCCTCTCAGTCCCTTTCCTCCCAGGGCAGTAGATGGAAAAATCAGACCCAGTCACGGTTGGATTAGACCACAGAGATGATCTGGTCAGCCCTTTCCTTTTTTGCAGAGAAAACTGAGGCCCAGGGAGAAGGGTGGGGCTGATAACAGTTGTCATTTATGAAGTGCTCTCCGTAGACCAAGTCCTGGTGCGTTTTAGTCTCATAAAAGGCCTAGCATGTGAGGATTATATTATGCCCACTTCACAAGTGGTAAAGTGGTACCATCTTGGGGTAGCAGAGAGCTCCAAGGCCATCAGAATCTCTGTCCTGTCGTCCCCCTCCAGTAGTGCTATTGGGACCACTTTGCAAATTTTTGGTCTGCCCCCCTGCCACCCACCATGTCCCCCTCGGTGCCACAGGTTTTGGAAAGGGAACCCAGCCCAGCCGGAGCCATGGCCTCTTCTGTGTTTGGCGGGGCTTGCGGGCCTAAACCAGTTCTTCTTGTCCAGCTGGAAGCATTCCCCTGATCTACCTTCCTGCCACTCCCTCCCTGGCCAATTAAAGGCAGCCTTGTTTTGGGAGCCGCCATGGGACCCCCACCACCCCCTCCAGCGGTATTGCTTCCCAGGGGCATAGACGTGGCACCTGGCCCAGTCAGTTCTGGAAGTGCCCCCACCCACCCCATGTACTTTAGCTAAGAGACGTTTCTGGTCTTGAGAGTTTTCTCCTTGATTGCACAGAAGTGGGGGTAGGAACGGAAGCCCAGGGGTGTCTAGGACCCTTGAGTGGCCAGAGAGAGCCCTTTGGAATTCTTAGAAGCCCCGAGAGCTACTAGAGCTACGATAGGAAAATATTTGAGCCTCACTTTGAAGGGTGTGAGATTGGGTCTCTTTCTCTGGGTTGACATCCCCCATCTGTAAAATGGAATTTGAACTGAATAGACAGCCCTTTCCAGCTTGGATAGTCTATTAATAATTAAGTACCTACTCTTTGAAAGGGTGGTGGGAACCATAAAGACATCTAAGGCATTCCCTCCCTTGAAGAAAGGCTTATGGTTCACGAGGAGCATTAACATCCTCCATCAAATTCTGAGCCCTCATCCCCTACCCCCCTTCCACCCATGCACACAGGAACTCTGCTCTGTGGATTTTCAGTGAAATACCTGGCCCGGAAATGCCTGTATGAATGAACAAATAAATGTGTTCTTGTAACTTCATGCTAAAAGGTGCACTGAGGTTGTTTATTACTGATACGAATACCTCCCCGTGATACTGTGAGGTAGGTACCATTAGCTTCACTTTTACAGGAAAGTGATGCTCAGAGGAATGGAGGGGCCTGCCAAGGTCAGAACCAGGTCTGTCAGGTAACACAGGCTGTCTGATTTGCAGGTCCTCGGAGGACATTGCAAATGAGGAAGTTGGCTGGGTTTGAAGGCAGATGCCTTGGGTCCCTCCTTCTGAATCGCTGGTTGACCTTGAGCACCCATGCCCTCTGGGTCTCAGTGTCCCCAACTCTGGAAGGAGGAGATGGGACCAAAACCCTCTCGTGGGTCTTTTCTGGTGGGGAACAGGGAACGCTTTCTCAGCCTCCTTGGTAAAGACCCTACAGGAGAAGCGACAATGGGGAGGCGGGTGGTGGAGACATTCAGCTCCTGCCATCGCCAGCTCCTGGAAACAGAAGCCTTTTCCAAGGACTTGGAGTTCTGAGCCGGCCTGAATGAGGGGCTGGGGGAGCCAGGCTGGGCTTCGCGCCCCAGTTCCCTCTAGGGAGGAGTTGGCTCCTAGCTCTCCTAGGCCTCCCGGACTGGTGGGCGTGATTTTCAAGTGACTACTTAAAACTGGGGGAAGGGGCTGGACAGGGCTCTGTGAGTCACTGGAGGAGAGCCATAGCTGGCCTGCCTGAGTCACCCCCATTTCCTTTTGGCCTCCTGGGGATGTGGGAATTGGCACCCCCTTTAGGGACTGTTAAGGATAGTCAAGCCAGTGTCCAGGGCCTTGAAGAGACATACAGAAAATACTAGCCCTAGGCCCCAGACCCTCACAGGGCCTTGCCCAGCTGTGGACTTGGACAGGTTAGAGTTCAGCCAGTTCTCCAAATTGTCCTCTGCAAGACTTGTGGTTGCCAAGGTGGGAAGAAGAAGAGGGGAAGGGATGGATTGGGAATTTGGGGTTAGCAGGTGCAAACTGTCACACATAGAATGGATGAATGATAAGAGCCTCCCGTATAGCACAGGGAACTATATTCAACATCCTGTGATAAATCATAATGGAAAAGAATATTAAAAATACTATATATATATATGTTTAACTGAATCACTTTTCTGTACAGCAGAAATTAATACATTGCAAATCAACTATACTTCAGTTTTTAAAAAGTTAATAAAACTATATATATCCCTCTGCAGAGAGTATAGTGCTCTGTCCCCCAGCCTTAAAGCAAAAGTGAGGTTGCAATTGGTCTGAGTTTATGGAGCAAAGTATAGTCCAGGCTTGACTTGACCCCGGGATTCTCTGACACCCTCTTGCTTCTTGGGATTGGCTGCTGATCGGAGGGCTTTGGAACACTGATTTGGAGTTAAGCAGAGAATCCCAGGGACGGCGGAGCCTGGTAGGCTGCCGTCTATGGGGTCGCACAGAGTCGGACATGACTGAAGCGACTTAGCAGCAGCAGTAGCAGCAGACCTGACTCCAGGGCTGTGAAGCCCCACTCTCACTAGCTCCATGGCTTGGGACCTCAGCTATCTGTTCTGTAAGAACCGGATTGTGGAGAGCCTTGTTGGAGATGACAAGGCTGCAACTGAAGCTCTTAGGATCTGGCCTGGTAAATGGGAGGCGTTCTTAGCGACAGTTCCCAGCTTTGCCCAGGCCGCCTTGATGCCAGATGGTCCTTTCCTTTTGAGGATCCTACCCCCAGAGGCCCCTTGGAAAGCTCTCTCCCCTCCCCCCAACAGCTGCAAGGTGGGTGGGGAGGAGTCTAGGGTGGGGCTGGGTGACGGAGCCCAAATCTCCTATTTGTTTGTCTTAGAAGTGGGCCGTTTGCTAATTACTGGATGGGTTGATATTTAAACAAGAACCAGTTCCTGACTGCCCCACCCCTCCTGCAGGGATCAGTGGGAACCCCCCTGTTGAGCAATTTTCAACCAGGAGGGAGAAGGGACAGGGGGCTGGGAACCTCTGGGGTCATCGTCTGTCCTGGTGGAGTCTTGTCCTGTAAGAGGAGGGCCGGAGTTGTTTTCAGTCCGGAGGCCCAAGGAATTGCAAAAAAACCCAGTGTTCTGGGGGAAAAGGGGTGCGATGGTGGATAGAAAAGGTACAGTGTTCTGGAAAGCTAGTTTTCAGATGTTTTCACCGCGTGATGCCTAAGGAGCGCGGAGAAGGCATGTGTCAACAGTTGGAGCCTAATTTAACCCTGAGTTCAATAAACCTGACTTCTTGGGCGGGTTTGTTATTAACTCACGGGTAACCTTTGGGCGCGTCCCCTCCGGCCCTGTCCCCAGAAGGCAAGATGACTGGAAAATGGGTGTGTTTCACAGTCAGAGAAACCCAGCTCTGTGGCTCAGCCCGGGACACACAAGTTAGTTAATAAGTCACTGGGCCGACGTGAGCCCCAGCGTCCTCTAGAAAACACGTGTGTCACTCCCGGGCCATCACTGGTGTTTGGCAAACTTCTGTGTAAATGTCTGGCTCAAGTTTAGTTTATTATTAGCGGCTAGACAAGGGTTCTTAACCTGGATGGCTTGGGGAGGTGGTGTCTGGGTGCAGGTTGAAAAATAAGAACTGGTGGTTGTGTTTCTTAGGGTTCAGACTTTTTCCTCCCTCTCCTAGGGCTCCAGGTGTCCCCAGAAGATCACTCTGCGATCTGATCAGCTCTTTCCAGCTTCAGCCTTCCATAGGCCCACCCCGGGTCAGGCCCAGGGAGTCAGCACCCCGTCCCCGTCTGGTTGCCTTACTCTGCACCTCCCCGCCCCCTCCTTCGGCCCTGAGCTTGGTTGCCCCAGTTTTGTCTGGCACAGTGGCAGGGGCTGCTAGTCAGGTGACACCTGGGGTAATGGAAAGGGGAGGCAGGGATCGGCTGGTATGTGTGGAAAGAGTGACTCGGTGGGGCCCGGCCTGTGGGGACTAGCTGTACTACTCCACCTTGGGGCATGGGGGCAGGGGTGACCAATGGCTGGGACACTCCTGGCCCTGGGGAAGCCTGGCCAGGAGATGTCTGTGGGACAGGATGACCCGATTGGGAGCAGTGGCTTCCCTGAGAGGCGGTAGGGAGGCTGGGAAGGGGCAGGAAGCCAGCACCCAGGGCAGACCTAATTGGCCGAGACAGGAGATATCAGCTCGGCTCTGGAGAACACGGGAGGCTTGTTTACGGGGCCGCCCTCAGATCCAGCGGGGACCTGGGATCCGCTGCTAGATTACAAGCCCGGCCTCAATGCACCTCTGTCTCTTCGGCCCCTGAGGGAGCTGGCCCCCTCCCGGCCGTCTCCACAAGCAATCGGAACAGTGCCCAGCTTGGTTACCAGGCCCGCAGACAGAGGAAGGCTTGTCTCTTTGAGAACCGTCTTGTATAGGTGGGGAAACCGAGGCCCCGAGAGGGAATCTCCCAAGATCATCTGAGCTGATATTGACAAGGATGCCACGGCATCAGCCTCTGGCAGGGAGATGTCCAGAGGCTCTAGAAGCTTCCCTGACCCTTACCCTTCCCACCTGCAGCTGGCGTCCCTCTGTCCTGGAGCCCTGGTTCTGGGAATGGGCTGCCCTAGGGGGAGGGGAGAGGTAGGGAGGGGGAATTGGTGAAAAGCTGCTGGCAGTGCCAGACCTGGCTTCTCTCCTGAGCGATTGTGTTTGGAGTAACCCGACCTTGGAGTGGGCAGGGCGGACATTCGAACCCCTGCCCCACCCCCACTCCCATCCCCAGACCTGGCTTAACCCTTCCCGGACCAGCACACCAGATCCTGTATTGGTGGTGGGTGGTATCTTCAGATCTCCTAGACACTTTTTTCATCCTCAAGGCAGGTCAGGAAATACTCTGGGGACTCAGGGGCTCAGCTGAGTTTCAAGTGTCTCTGGTCACTGCCATTTTCTCTTTTGGAAAAGTACAGTGCTCTGTCCTCTGCCTAGAACAGGTGCTCCAAGCTGTGGGAGCTTGCACAGATCTCTGCTCATCTCCGGACCTTTCTCTCTTCCACATTCTCAAGGGGCCTGATTGGTTGTTGATAAGTCTTTGGTCTCAGAAGCACAAGAAATATGTGTTATAGGGCATGTCTCTTCACAGTTTGCAAAGCACCTCCCCATCCACCCACCACCCTCTTTCTAGCAATGCAGCTACTTCTATGCCTTTTCTCAAGTCTCTGAACCTTTGAGCACTAATCCCCTCAGCTGGAAGGAAGGCAGATGGGGGTTAATAGTAGCTGCTACTCATTGAGCACCTGCTGTGTACCAGGCCATGTGCTGGGCCCCTGGCATACCCCTAATGCTTTTCACTTCATCTCATCCTCCTGCAAGGTGGTACTTACTAGCCTTGGTGACAGAAAGAGGAAACTGAGGCTTCAAGATGTGAAATAAACACCAAGGCTCATGGGAACGGCAGGGCTGTGGTTTGCTATTGGAGCTGCTTTTACAGGTCCCCAGGCTGGTGGTGGGTCTTTCCATTTCTGCCAGGGTGCTGAGTCCAGATTGAGGCAGCTAGGTTTTGCTCATTCCGGGGGACATCTAACTGTTCTGAAGAAGAGTGAGAGAGGACCGCCGTGCCTTATCAGTGGCCCCTTCTGGGGATCTCCTGCTAGGACCCCTCTGCTGCATTCAGCAGTTAGGGCCCAGGGTCCTCAGCGTTCCTACTTCTTCCAGAATTTAACTTGCCCAGTGGTCCTTCTCATCTCATCCCCGCCCTGGAAGAAGCGTGTCCCTGACCCCTGGGGGTGACTTCCTCCCCTGGGAAAGAGACAGGCAGGGGGAGACGAGCCTCTCTTTGCCTCCCACCAGTTCACAGTTAAGCAAGCTCTGACCCTGAACTTCTCCCCAGTGTCCCAGCCAAAGTTTCTCTTTTGTTTGAGCAATATCACTTTTACCTTTGTTGACTCCCTGGCCAAGGGAAGGGGTGCCCTGGAGCCCTGGCCTGGCAGCAGGTGCTGTGGACGGTGGTGATGGGGTGGAGAGGGGTAGCGTGGGTGGCAGTGAGAAGTCTGGCTCTGGCGAAGACTCGGTCTCGAGAAAGATCTCAGTTTGAATCCCAGCTCTGTCGCTTTCTAGCTGAGTGACTTCACACGAGTGACTCAAGGGAAAGTCACTTTCCGGCCACATGGGTAGAGCACCTCACCAGGCTGTTGTGCCAATCAAATGAGCTCGGATGGGGGAAACCCAGCATGGTGCCCAGCGTGTAGAGGATACTACAGTCACCCCAGCCGCCGTGCTTTTCCCAGGGGACTGGAGTTGCAAGACTTTGCAATAGGGTTGGCGACTTTCCTAGCTTCATGCCCATCACCTCAGGACTGGGTGGGGGTTACAGCTGGAGTGGCAACAGCTGCCCGTGGATTTGTTGAGACCTCTGTGTGCGTGATCAGTCACTTCGGTTGTGTCAGACTCTTTGCGACCCCATGGACTAAAGCCCACCGGGCTCCTCTGTCCATGGGATTCTCCAGACAAGAATACTGGAGTGGGCTGCCATGCCCTGAAATCTCTAGCGGAAAGCATCCAGCCCCAGCCCCAGGTGCCCACCAGGGCCTGCTTGTTCAGGTGTTGATTTCTGTTGTGTGTCCATGAGTAGGACTTCCGGGGAAGACCTGGAAGTGGGAAAGGAAGACAAGTCCAGCCTAGGAGCCCAGAGACCCAGGTTCTTTCAATGTTTTTTTTAAGAGACCTAGGTTCTAAGTCCAGTTCTGCTTCGGTGACCTTGGCAAGGGTGCTTATCTTTTAATCTGTTTGCTGGGTAATAAAATGAGATGGTTGGGCTAGGCCCTCAGCTACCTTCTGTTGGTAGGCGTTAGTCTCAATAGCACAGAATACACCTACTGTTTTTTTGTTGTTTGTTTATTTGGCTGCACCCGCTCTTCGTTGTGGCATGTGGGATCTCCAATCTTCGCTGTGTCCCGCGGGATCGTTAGTTGTGGCATGCCAACTCTGAGTTGTGACATAAAGTTCCCTGACCAGGAGTTGAACCTGAGCCCCTTGCATTGGGAGCGCAGAGTCTTAGCCACTGGACCACCGGGGAAATCCCTACCCTTCTTTTCTATGGAGAGTCCAAGGAGGCATCCAGATGCCCACCAGGGTCTGCATACTCGGTTCTTGATTGTTGTTGTGTGTCCACGAGTAGGACAAAAATACAGAGAGACCTGAGCGCCTAGAGAGGGTGCCTGTGCATGCACACACGTGTGGATACCCGCTCCCCAGGTAACGATGGGATGAGCCAAGAGCAGGGTGGGGTCCCTCTCTGGTCAGGGTGGGGCCTGGCTGCTGGGTGGCCTGGTTCTTCAAAGTCACCCCAGACTGAATGGGCCTAGTCTGCAAAGAGGGTGGGGGAAGGGAGGGCTGTTGGCACATGGCCTCCGCGCGCGCGCACACACACATACACACACACACACTCACACACAAAGGGATGTTTGCCCACAATCCCAGGGAGCATGGTTCCGCCTTGCTGCCGTAGTCTTAGGGCTCCTGCACTCTTGGGAATTTCTCTCTTGTCAGGGATCTTGGGCAGAGCAGGACCACTTCTGGAGCTAGAGAAGGATTGATCTTATTTATTATTGAGCCACGAGGCATGCAGGATCTTTCTTCCTGACCAAGGATCAAACTGGTGCCCCCTTCAGTAGAAGCAGTGAAAGCACTGGACCACCAGGGAGGTCCCAAGCCCTGTGCTTTTAGAGCCAGGATGGGTACCTGACGGGATCTAATCCCTCTGTGATTAGATCTGACGAGATCTGAACCATTCCTGGCTGACCTTAAGTAAAGTCATTTATGCTCTCCAGGAACCTGGTGTAAAAATGAAGGGTTGTCATTGGGGAGGGGAGGGAGGCTCAAGAGAGAAGATATATGTATAATTATGGCTGATTTGCACTGTTGTATGGCAGAAACCAGTGCAACATTGTGAAGCAATTTTCCTCCAACTAAAAAATAGATTTAAAGTAATGAAGAGTTAGGGATGACCCAGTGACCCCCAAGGTGGCTGAACTGGGAATCAATCTAGGTTTCAGTACCAGTTTTGTTCTGACTTGGTCTTGCTTTCCTGATGTAAAACAGAGGTAGCCACTACCAGCCAATCAACGTGCTAATCCTAGGGGAGGTTTTGAAACACTCCTCAGTACTTTCACCCACTAAGAGAAAGGCAGGATCCATAAATAAACAGCCGTGGCTCTCCGGGATGGGGAGGTAGGGGAAGGACCCAGCCTGAAACAGTCCAGTGGCAGGACCCTAGCCCCCGTCCTGAGAACTTCAAGCTCTGGCTGGTCTCCAGGCTCCATATGCAAGTGGCCAAACTACCTTCTTTCCCTCCTGGGCTGAGTTTGACCTCTATTTGACAAGGCTCCATCCTGGCCGAGGTAGGCGGACACTCCGTGTACCCGTGTGTTTATGGGTGTGTTGATCTGTATGTGGCTAAAGGCTCGGGTGACCTATGCCTGGGTTCAGGTCCAGAGTGGCCACTTTCTGCCTGGGTGATCTTGAGCGAGTGACTTCAATTTTCTGAGCATCCCCCCAACCCCCTCCCTCCCCAGTGTTTCAGCAAATAAGAGCTCCGAGGAGGACCTACTTCAAGCTAAGTGCTTAGTTTGGTAAGCTGCCTAGATCCTGCTGTTTCCGATTCTGCCGCCCCCGGGGGAATTTGCAGCAGGAGATGCGGATGGGAGCACAGGGACCCCGCCCTAGGTGCAGGCAGCTTGCACATCCACCGAGGAGCCATCTTCTGGAGCTGCCAAACTAAACCCACAGGCATGGGGCTGTGCGGGGGCTGGAATTCCAGCGCCAGCAGCTCCCCAGCTCCTGATTCCCGAGTCATGAAGTCATCCCTCACCAGGGCTTAACCCCTTCCGGCTCCCCACCCCCATGTGTACCAAGTGTTCAGCGGAGATTCTCCCTTCTGTGATGATGGGAGGGGAGAAATCTCCCTCCCAGCCTGACCTCCCTCCCGGGAATCCAGCTGCCCCAGACAGACAGACAGGGTGGAAGGAGACCCGAAAGTCTGGTTCCACCCACCTCTCCCCAGAAGCCTGGGCCTCTCCCACGGATGGTAACCTTGTCTTAGGGACAGATGTTCTTTTCCAGGCCGCTCTGTATCACTGGCAGGTCTCCGCTGGGTGGAGGACGGAGTGGGCCAGGCAGAAACAGAGCCTGGCTCTTTCCTCTCTGAGTGTGTAGCTGACTCACCGTGTGACCTTAGGCAAGTCACTTGTAGGAGGGCTCAGATTCTTTCCCTTTCTGTGAAATGGGAGGGCAGGACCTCCCTGGCCTCCAGCTGGTGTTCCGTGGTTCTGAGCAAACCCCGCCCCCCTCCACACCTCCTGCAGTTAGGGGGTTGGGGGAAGAAGAAGGTTTGGGGCAAGGGGTTTGTATTGACCTTATTCGCAACCCTGACTCTTCTGGGAAATGGTAGGCACTTGAATATTTGAGTTCATTAGTGAAAGAATGAACTTTGCCCCGGGGCTGCTGTTCTTGTGGGCAGACAAAGCCTCAGCCCAGAAGCTAGCTGGGAGGGTGGTGCGAATCCCAAGGATTTCCGACTCTCTAGAAGGAGCTTTGTTTTCCCCTCAGCTGAATTTGCGGGTTTGGGAGCCGGGTGGCTGATGTTCTGCAGTTCCTGGAGCAAGCTCTCTGCCTTCCTGGATCTTTCATTCTTTCTTTGTGAAACCTTCTCAGTGGCAGTGGACCTGAGATTCTAGCTGGGAACGGCTGGGGCCCCCATATGTGGCAGCGGAGGGGTACTTAGGGGGTGCTGGAGTGGATAGTCGATGAGAGCAGAGACGGCGCTCTGCACTGCACGGCTGCAGAATGGCTCCGTGGGAGATGTTTGGAAGGCTGAAGACACGAGTGTGCTCACGTACGCTTGACTCACCAGGTTCCGGGCAGCGCCCTGACCCGAGGCTGTCCTGGGACGTGAGTGAGCCAGCCCTGTCTGTCCCAGCCTGGTCTGACTCAGCTGGGAAAGATGTCCGGGTCAGGGCAAGACCAGAGCCAGCAACCCTCTCCCTGCCGTGGGTGAATCAGCAGTGACAGCGTCAGAGCACCCCGGAGCGTGGACGGGGAATGCTGGCTCTGAAGTCAGTCTTCACTCCGTCTGCTCCCACGAGTCACCCAAAGAAAATGACTTAATGTCTTCAGGGCCTAGTTTCCTCGGTTGTAAAACTGAGGTGAAGACTGGTCTTCAGAGTTATTAAGAGGCAGGTCCTGGCCTATAGCAAGTGCACAGTATAGGGTACCCAGCATATTTATATTCTGATTATGCCACCTTCATTATTTTTTTAACCCAGAATGGGAATGGGTTTTGTCTAAGGCCACACAGTAAGTTAGGGAACCCAGGTCTCCAGCCTCTGGCCTGATGCCCTTCCAGCACCCCAACTCCCCTTCCTGAACACTCGCTTCACTGCCTTGCAGGGTTCTGGGGCTGCTAAAGAGCATTGCGGGGGCTACTGGTTGATGTGTCTCCCTTTTTCACCCTAGATCCGAGAAACTGAGGTCATCGACCCTCAAGACCTCCTAGAAGGCCGATACTTTTCCGGAGACTTACCAGACGATGAGGACGTCGGGGGGCCCGGGCAGGAATCGGATGACTTTGAGCTGTCTGGCTCTGGAGATCTAGGTATGGAAGAAGTAGGGGGCCAGCCTGGGGCTCAAGGCTGCAGGAAACCTGTCTTTTACAAAGGTGACCCCACTTCGGGACTTGAATTTTCCTATTGTGCCCCTCCCCGTTAAAAAAAGTGGGGGGGAAACAAAAGTAACTGGATCAACCCATTCCTGAGACCCTTTCCGGTCGAGATGTTTGTTGCTTGAGTCCATTTGTAGTAGAAAACCAGTCTGAACCTGTCTGCCTTTGGACAGGATTGGGTGGGAGTGGGCGTTGGGAGGAGAACTGAACTGTGGCCTGTTTTCCTTCCTTTGAAAAGCAAAGGGAGCCGCTCAGGAGCCTGGGGGCAGGGTGGGGAGAGCTGTGGGTGGGAACCGAGCACCAACCCCTGCTTCTGCAAGGGTGGGATTGGGAATCAGTGAAGGGGCCTCCTGGGGCAGGGCCAGGGGCCCGTGTCTTTCTTGGTCATTTCCTGGCTCTGGCTGACAGGCTAGACAGAGCTCCTGAAAAGCCTCCCTCCTCTGTGTGGGGTGGTATAACGATTTGAAGTTTGAGTTCTGGAGTCACATAATCCTGAGTTCAAACTGCTGCTCTGTGACCCCTGGGCCTCAGTTTCCTAATCTGTAACATGGGAATAGAAATGACCTTACGTGTTGCAGAGATTAGACTGAGTTAAAAGCCCTAGGCACTTACCACGTTCTCAGTATATACATTCATATTGCAATTTCTAACATTTACTGTTGCAATCTAGAGTCTTCTCAAATGAGTCCCCTGGGGGTCTTGTTAAAATCCAGATTTTGATTAGTGGCCCCTGAAATTCTGCATTTCTAACCCCTCCTGGGTGATGTTCTTGGTCCTGGGATCTACATGGAGCAAGAGTTTGGAGCTGACAGAGTGTCTGCCCAGTGACCGGCTCAACATTCCTATGAAAGAACCAGGAGGACAGGTCTCATGAGCTCCATTTTACAGATGAGATGACTGAGGCTGGGATGGGAATGATCACCTGCTGGACATATGCCAGACAAATGCTCATCACCTGTTGAGCATTTGGGGGCCGATTGTGAATTAGAACTCCCACCAGCCGCGGCTGCAAGGGTCATCAAGCTGGGGGTAACTGACCTTACATTCACACGACCTTTCTGACCTTACAGATGACTCAGAGGACATCCGGATCTTCCCAGAAGTGATGCACCCCTTGGTAAGTAGCTCCGCACTTTGGCCTCTCCTCCTCTCAGCACTATTGAGACAAGCAGAATAAATTCGAGTCTGACCTCATTCTGCACAAAGGCTTTTGTGGCCCTGAACTCTTGGGACAGGCACCGCTAAGGGTCACAGGTAGACCTTCCTCTCTGCAGGGATCACTAAGTGATAAACACTTGGATGTGATTCTAGTCTCTTTTGCTTTTTTAATTTTTATGTCATTTATTTATCTGACTGAGCTGGATCCCAGTTGTGGCACTTGGGATCATGCGGGATTTTTAGTTGCAGTAGGTGGGATCTAGCTCCCTGACCAGGGATCACACTCCAGGCCCCCTCCCTGCCTTGGGAGCTCGGAATCTTAACCATTGGACCATGAAGGAAGTCCTTCCAGCCTCATTTTTGTGTGCATTTCTAGGTATTTCCCAACATTAATATCAAGTTACACATGCCATTCTATGTACTGCATGTTTCACTTACAGTGATCATGAGTATTTCCCCACGTAACTCACTGTTTTTCCTATTCATTTTTATAACCTTCATAATCAGAGTTCACCTAGTTGCCCTTATCTATGGGAAAGTGGTTTATGATTTTTTGACATCCTATAACAACAGTATAACAAGCATCTTTTACACAAATCTCTGATTAGCTCTTTAGGACAGAGTCCCAGAGGCAAACTGCTGCATTGAAGGGCAAACTATTTCTACAGTTTTGCCAAACCACCCTTCAGGGTATTACTCTAGAACACCTGCTTCCCTGTGCCCTTGGTCATATTATCATTCCCCACTGGGGATAGATTTACTGGAAAAGTTGGGCTTCCCTGGTGATTCAGATTGTAAAGCATCTGCCTGCAATGCAGGAAACCCAGGTTCAATCCCTGGGTTGGGAAGATCCCCTGGAGAAGGGAATGGCAACCCACTCCAATATTCTTGCCTGCAGAATTCCATGGACAGAAGAGCCTGGTGGGCTACAGTCCGTGGGGTCGCAAAGAGTTGGACACACTGAGCAACTAACACACATAAGAAAAGTTGAGGGTGAGGATTTGACAGTGTGATTGTTGAGGGGTAGTTGCTGGCATCTGCTCTAGGACCACGTGGTTTGGCCGGCAAGAGGCAGAACCATTCCCCTCCCGGCTGAATGTCCCTGTCCCCTGCATTGGATCCCCCTCCCCACAAACCACACTGAGTGTTGGTCTCTTCTCCTTCCCACCATCCAGGTCCCTATAGATAACTACATCCCTGAGAAGACAGGGAGCCGAGTTCCCACCGAACCCAAGGAACCGGAGGAGAATGAAGTTATCCCCAAGAGGTCATCCCCTTTTGATGGGGACGAGGATGTGTCCAACAAGGTGTCCATGTCCAGCACAGCCCAGGGCAGCAACATCTTTGAGAGGACAGAGGTGCTGGCAGGTAAGGTCCCAGGCTTCCCCCAAGATACCCCGAAAGGGTAGAGGGCTTGGGCAGGGGATGGTGCTGCAGGCAAGGATGCCTCTGGCCCAGTGGTCCCCGACCGTTTTGGCACCAGGGACCAGTTTCATGGAAGACGGTTTCTCCACAGATGGGATGGGGTAGGGGTGACGATGGTTCAGATGGTAATGCGAGTGATGGGGACCGGCAGATGAAACTTGGCTTGCTCACCTGCTGCTCGCCTCCTGCCGTGCAGCTGGGTTCCTAGTAGGCCACTGACCAGTACCAGCCCGGGGGTTGGGAACCCCTGCTCTAGCCCGTTAGGCAATTTGGTACCCCTCCCTTGCAGCCACTGGGTGTCCTGGGACCTTGAAGGCTGACCCTTCCCCTTAGAGGTGGCTCTGACTATGTGTGCAGCCTGGCGGACCGAGAGCAAGAATTGCATATCAGAGACTAAAAAAATAATAGATGTTGAGTCGTTCACTTGCTGTAAATCCTTTTCTATTTACAAAGCACTTTCCCAGCCTGGGTTTGGCACCTGGGATGTTAATTATTAAAAGTTAAACTTCCCGTGAAAACTTCCCCTTTAAGCCCAGAGGCTCCTTTGAGTTGGGCTGGCTTCCCCTCCCCCTGCTGTCACCTGGCAGCCTGGTGACCTTGGCTGAGACACTTTCCAGCCTCAGTTGATGAGGCGAGCCTCAGTTTTCATGTCTGCAAACGGCCACCATGCTACCTCCTTGGGTTGGTGTAATAACTTTGTGAAAAATAGAGTCTAAAATAACTTGGCAGACTGTAAAATGTTTGTTCCCAGTGGTAGATGGTGTGTGTGTTAGTCGTTCAGTCGTGTCTAACCCTTCGCAACCCCGTGGACCGTAACCAGCCAGTCTCCTCTGTTCATGGGATTTCTCAAGCCAGAATACCGGAGTGGGTAGCCATTCTTTTCTCCAGGGGATCTTCCTCACCCAGGGATCAAACCCGGGTCTCCCGAATTGCAGGAGGATTCTTTACCAGCTGAGCCACAAAGGAAGCCCAAGAATACTGGAGTGGGTAGCCTATCCCTTCTCCAGCGGATCTTCCCAACCCAGGAATCAAACTGGGGTCTCCTGCATTGCAGGTGGATTCTTTACCAATTGAGCTATCAGCGAAGCCCCATAGTATATAGTATAGTGTAGTATATGGCATGGCATAGCATAGCATGGCAAGTAGTAGGTGGCCCACAGGGAAACTTCCTGTGCCAGATTAAGAAACTAACACTTTGGCCTCAAGTGGGAGCCACAGGCTTCCTGACTAATGTGCTATGTGGGGAAAGATGTGTCCCAGGGTGAGACTTCAAGGGTGGCTCTGTCGAGCCTGACTATGGGGCCTTCGGCTGGGGTGGTAACTGGCTCTTTTCCTTCTTCCTCGGCAGCTTTGGGGGTCTCCAAAGCTGGGTTGGGGACTTTGTCAGAGAGGACTCCCTTTCCTGCCAGGTTTTTACAGGCCAAGGGCCAGTCTGGATGAACCAGCCTAGTGAGGGGGGCACCGTGGGTCCAGGCTGGCTTACTCCTGTCTCCTGGCAACCGGCTGGGCCAGCAGCTCTGAGGAGGCTGGAGGTGCAAGGAAAGAGCCCTGGGTCCTGCCTCTCTCCGGGACAGATAAAAGATCTTGTCTGCATCTTGCAGGGTATAACCCCCAGTGACACTGGGCTCAGCTCAGCCCTGACTCTGGCCTCCAGGTCCCTGAGTCAGTATTCTTTTAACTTTCTGTGTGATGTGGGTGGGGTGGGGAAACTAGAGGGCCCTTGGAGACCTTTTAGTCTTGTAAGTCAAACTATTTGGTGGAAGTCTTTTCGAGGTAAAACCCAGCCCATCTTTCTTCACCCACAGAGTTTCACTTTTAGTTGGTGGATGTGGGATTAGCATAAGGTTTTGCTTTCACCAAACAATGGTTCTACTGCTTTTAAAGAAAAATGTAGAAACCACTGATCTAGTCCAAGTAACTGTTTCTTATAACATGGGAGACTCAGGCCCAGAGAAAGCAAGCCCCTTGCTTTAGGTCACATAGCAAGTGAGAGCCGGTCATCTCTTAATACATCCAATGGAGAATGACCGAACCCTAACCCTTTCTCAAGGCAAGTCTGGGGTTGAATCTATCACACATGCAAGATCTTCATGTGAAAAGTTACATTGTTGAGACAGCTGGGTGAGATCCTCCATTCCAGTAGCTTTTAAACAGTACCTGGTGGTGGTGGGGTGGAATTCCCTGGTGGTCCAGTGGTTAAGACTCACCACTTCCCCTGTAGGTGGCAGGGGTGCTATCCTTGGTGGGAGATCGAAGATCCTATAAGCTGCACAGTGCAGCCAAAAAAAGCCACCCTGGAACCTGGGAGTTTATCAAGTGTTTGCCGTGTGCCATATGATTCACACGCCCCCTCATTGAGTGCCCACAACACCCCAATCCGACATGTATGGTTATCTATACTCTTACAAATAAGGAAAATGAGGCTCCAAGAAGCCTTATCTCTTATCCAAAGGCACAAGACCAGACAAGTGGTGAACCTGGCATTGGAACCTCGGGCCACAGCTGCTTCTGAGACTGTCCTTGAGCCTTGAGCTTCTGGGGACTCCCAGCACAGACCAAGGGTCTAACAGAACAGACATCAGAGGGAGAGGTGATAGAAATGGGAAGGGGGTTGATACCTGATGGTCCGGGGGGCACTGTGTTGCTGCTTTTTCGTCGTTTTAGCCAAGAGAGAACCTTCCTTGGCTCTCCTGCCACTCCGTCCCCATTCTGGGCGTAGATTTGGAGTGTGTGCAGGGGCGGGAAATTAATCTTCTTAGGCTAAGACCGAATTAGGGGACTCAATCTGTCACAGGAAGGATTCTAGGAGACATCCCCGCCCCCTCAACAAACAGGAGTGAGCCCTCCAGGCTGCCTGGGGTCATACAGAAAACATACGTTCACCTGCTCTTGGCCAGTGCTCCTCTCTGAGCCAAACAGACTCATTTATTAAGCACCCACTGTTGTGCCAGAACAATTCAGGGTGGCAGGGACACAGATACAAACCACAAAAAGTCACAATTAATGAATATTGAGCATATGCTATGCATCATTCTGAGCTCTCTTAAGGGGATTGATTTATTTCAACCTAGGGACAAACCTATAAGAAAAGTACTATTGTTTCCATTTTACAATGAGAGAGATGAAGGAACTTGATTATTTAGATCCCATTGCCAGTAAGTGGCAGAGACAGGAATAGAATGTAAGCCTTAAGCACTGAGCTTCGTATGTGGGGACATAAACCAGGTGTATAATTTTTTTTTTTTTTGCCGCACCACGTGGCATGTGGGATCTTAGTTCCCTGACCAGGGATCAAACCTGTGCCCCTTGCATTGGAAGCACGGAGTCTTAACCACAGGACCACCAGAAAGTCCCAAACGACATGTGTAATTCTTTGTAACATAGGAGTGTGGACACACGCACATGTTGTAACTGTATATAGTAGCATATACCCGCGTGTGTACAACTGATCAGTATAAGTGTAGGTCTGCCTAGGGATGTGTGCACACAAGGTCAGCTAGAGAGCTCCCTGTGCTAAGGACTGTGGGGTAAGTAGGTCTCAGGGGGATTTCCACAGCCTGCTATTTTTCTGCTTCCTGGCTCAGGGCTGAGCTGTTGCTGGGGAGTTGGCCTCGTGTTGGGAAAGAACCTGGCTTTGGACTCCAGCAATGTGGGTTGGAAGGATGCCTTTGTCACTCTGGTTCTGTGGTTTTTTTAGTGCTTTACAGTGACTGCCTTCTCATGAATGAGGCGGTGAGGATCAAATTCAGTAAGGCGTCAGCAGAGTATGCCCCTGGGGGGGATGGTGAGGGCGTCCGGGGGTCAGAGAACCGACCGAGAAGAAGTGGCCCGTGTACCCTGAGGTCCCGACTGGCAGCCAGCTCTCACCTCGCTGCTCCCCTCTCTCCTCTCCAGCTCTGATCGTGGGCGGTGTCGTGGGCATCCTCTTTGCCATCTTCCTCGTCCTGCTGCTGGTGTACCGCATGAAGAAGAAAGATGAGGGCAGCTACGACCTGGGCAAGAAACCCATCTACAAAAAAGCCCCCACCAATGAGTTCTACGCCTGAAGTTTCCCCCTGAGCACCTACTTGGACTTTAGGGGGAAGGGACACTGAAGGATTTTGAAGGGTGGATGTTCAGGGAGGGGTAGGGCAACCCAGTTCTGATCTATCAGCATCTCCAGCTCTGATTACAGTTTCAGTGTCAGAAGAGACATCACCTTCTACTGTTCCTGCTTGCCTCTTGATTCTCTGGGCCTCCACTGTCCCAGCAGGAAAACGGGGTTAAACTTGGCCTTTCTCAAGGCAAGTCTGGGGTTGGATCTGTTTCTTCATCTTCCCATTTAGAATCTAGGCTCAGCTTAGATCCTGTACTGAACAGGTCTGATCCAGAGTCTTTCTAAGCTATTGTACAAGTCCTGCTGGAGGTCAACCCCCCCACCTGCCAGCCTTCCCCCCTGCCGCCCTTCCACAGCCTGGCCCCTCGGCCAGGAGCTGGGAGAAGGAACCAGAATCATCTATCTGCACCTTGAGATGTGTCCATCAAAGGCACCTGCAACCACATTGTGGGAGTCTGGGGTACCCCTTGGGCCATTCTAGGCTCTTCCAAGTGACTTTTGGAAGTCAACCTTTTTTATCTGGGGAGAGGAGCTGAAAGTTCATCCTGAATCAGACTTGTAGAATATTCTTAAGTCTATTTTTAGTGGGGTATTTTTTTTTAGTGGTTCATTCCTTTGTACAGAGCCTCCCTCCGTGGGCAAGAGTACACAGAAGCCAAGGCTTTCTCTGCCCTCTTGCACCTTTCCACAGTACCTGCTAAGTTTGTATTTAATGGTGTTTTTGTTTTTGTTACTCGAAAATGAGAGAAGAGTCGGAGATATAATTTTTATTAATTTTTTACTACTATTTATAGCTTCAGACAGGGCCTTTCTTTCCCTCTTTTGCCTTTTTTCTTTTTTTCCCCTATGCTTTTGTTTTTTTAATTCTTCCTACTTCCCTGCTCATGACCTTGGCCCTTTCTGAAGCTGCTTCCTCTAAGAAGCTCTTGCTGAAATATAGTTTTTTTTTTTAGCAGATCCCAAACTATAACGTAGGGGATGGTGGGATATTTGTGTCTCTTTCATGTAATATATTATTATTCTTCCTTGGTTCTAGAAAAATAGATAAATATATTTTTTCAGGAAATAGTGTGATATATTCCTGTGTGAAGTTGGCTGGGTGGTTGAGTGAGTGAATGTTTGTGGGGCTGAGTGGATTTTTGCCTCTTCTTCAGGTCCTGTTTCTTGGTGCCTTCTCCCAACTGGGTTGGAAACCTTCTCTCTAGCTTTTGCGTTGAGCCCAGCTGGGGTACCTTCATTTGCGGTCTCCAAATTTAAGAGAAAACCGGAGAGCTGTGCTATCCAACATGGCAAGTGCCGGCCACACTGAAATCAATTAAAATGACAGGAAGTTAAAGTTCGTTCCTCAATTACACTAATCCACATTTCAAGTGCTCAGCAGCCACGTGGGGCCGGTGGCTGGTGTACCAGACAGACAAGTAGAGCCCACTGGCATCCGTTGACAGCACAGCTCGAGAACTGAATTGGTTTAATAAGTCACAGGCTCAGCCTTGTTAGGATGACCTTTGTCCCTCTAGACAAAGGGGGACAGGGAGGGCTGATCAGGGCCTGGCTCTGGGGCTTACCCTAACCAGAGAGGAGAGACCTAGTGGCTCAGGCTGGCCAGGCCACATCTCCTGACCCCATGGGGGGACTGGGGGGAGTTACCCTTGCTTCTCTCCCCTTCTGTGACCCCAGGGTCCCAGCTGGCTGGGTCCTCTTCCTCCCCCCATGTCCCGTTTCTTCCGGCCATGTTGGGAGTGAGCACCTCACATTGTTGTCTGTTACTGATTTTTTGATAAAAAGATAATAAAACCTGGTACTTTCTAGATCGCCTGCCTTCATCATTTCAAAGCCCGTCAGACATCATCCTTTCCCTTGATCTCAGCGGATCCTGAGATA
The DNA here is from genome assembly GCF_054371585.1 of Giraffa tippelskirchi. Lineage (NCBI taxonomy): Eukaryota > Metazoa > Chordata > Mammalia > Artiodactyla > Giraffidae > Giraffa > Giraffa tippelskirchi. The sequence goes on along the minus strand of NC_137287.1, from coordinate 115,118,557 downwards.
ATTGCTGCCAGACACCGGAAGGCAGAGATATATAAGAAGCCAAGAAACGGCCCAGAAAGGAGGCAGGAAAGTCAGAACGTGCACACCGTGGCCTGCGGCCATGTCCTGCCTACCTCGGAGATTTGTTTAGGCGGCCCCGTGTTTAAAAAACAAACACAGAAATCCTTGGATTCTTTGCCAACTATGGAAGTGAAGATGTTTCTCATAAAAATCCAGATTCCCTGTTTTTATTGGGGGGATGTGGAAGAAATCAAGAATTGGCAACTCAGGTAACCATAGGGAGTTGCATGTGGGCGGGTCCCCACTTAGATGCAGGCTCTCTCCTTTGCCACAGTCTGTCCATCTGCTTTACTCACGTCACCTCCTCGGCCTCTGGGCATCATAGCTGGTGGTCTCTGGACAGATAGCACTGACACCTCTCTTGATCCTCATAACAACCCTCTGAGCTGAGTGAAAGGGAAAGTGTTGGTTGCTCAGTTGTGTCCTACTCTTTGCGACCCATGGACTGTAGCCTGCCAGGCTCCTCTGTCCGTGGAATCTTCCAGTCAAGAATACTGGAGTGGGTTACCATCCCCTTCTCCAGGAGATCTTCCCAACCCAGGGATCGAACTCAGGGGCAGATTCTTTACCATCTGAGTCACGCTTCTGAGGTGGGTAGGGTCCTTTTTACCGAGAGGGCAACCCAAATTTTGCTTGTCTGTGCAGGGTTAAATCTTCATGCTGGGACTTGGACTCCGAGTCCAAGTTCGTTGGGGTCAAGGAAAGGATGCAAAGAAGAATTGGCAGTAGAAGCAAACCCTCATATCACAAACGTGCATGCCAGGAACCCATTCTGTCCTTTACACCTGCACCAGTTCAATCTTCACAATAATTCAACAAAGTAGGTGCTATTAGTAGTCCCATCTTATAGATGGGGAAACTGCAGCTAAGATAAATAACTTGCCCAAAGAGACACAGCTCATCAACTGTAGAGGCGGGTTTTGAATCCTTGCGGCCAAGATCTGGAGTTTCTCATCACTGCCCGTCAGAGAGTTTATGTCACCCAGGGCCCCTTCAGGCTGCACTCCCTTTGAAGTAGGGAGCCTGGTTTCAGATCCCTCCTGAGGCCCACGAAGCTTGAGTGGGTCTCTGCACTTGAAACTGGAATCTGTTATTTGTTTTTTGACTGCACTGCGTGGTATGTGGACCTTCCCTGACCAGGGATCAAATCCATGCCTCATGCAGTGGAAGCTCAGAGTCATAACCACTGGAATCCTGCAGAAGTTCCTCCCATGTGTTCTATCTGCGTTATCCAATCCAGTGGTCATTTGTCACATGTGACTATTTAAGTTAAAATTAAGCAAAATTCAGTTCCTCAGTGGCACCAGCCATACTTCAAGTCCTCAAGAGCCACATGTGGCTGGTGGCTACTCTATCAGATAGAGTAGGTATGGAACATGTCGAACGTGGCAGGGCTAGGCCGGATGGTGAGAATGGGTCAGAACCCCAGGATTTGGATTTCAGCTTCATTAGCCATTACCTTGATCTCCAGCATCCTCTGGGGTGGTAGGTCAGAACCTGGTCCCTAGGAGGCGCTCCATAAGTGGCACTTTACTCTCATCATGACCACTTCTTTTGGGTTAGGTATGGGTTCTAGAGACCCTGTATCTTTTATTGCTGTGTTAAATTACCCCAAACTTAAGAGTTTATGGCAACATAAATATCTCACAGAGTTCCCACCTTGGGCTTCCCTGGTGGTTCAGTGCTAAAGAATCTGCCTGCCAATGTAGGAGACGTGGGTCCCATCCCTGGGTCGGGAAGATCCCCTGGAGAAGGAAATGGCAACCCACTCCAGTATGCTAGCCTGAAAAATCCCATGGACAGAGGAGCCTGGCAGGCTACAGTCCATGGGGTCACAAAGAGTTGGGCACAACTGAGTGAGTAAACAACAAAAAATAGTTCCCATGGGTCAGGAGTGAGCTAGATGGCTCTGGGGTCTCGTGGGATTGTAGTCAAATTGTTGGCCAGAATGGCAGTCTTCTGAAAGCTTGGGCTGGAGGATCCAATTCGAAGATGGTGCACATGCATGTCTGGCAAGTTGGTGTTGGCTATTGATAAGAGTCCCTTGCCATGATCCCCAGAGGGGTGATTTGAGCATCCCCATGTCAGAGCAGGTGGCTTTTCCCAGAGAGTCATCTAAGAGAGCCAGGTGGAAGCTCAGAAGTTACACACTGTCATTTTTACTAAATCTCATTGGTCACAGGAGTCCACCCTATTCACTATGAGAGGGGACTGCAGGAGGGTAGGAATACCAGGAGGCAAGACTACGCAGACGCCATCTTAAAGGTTGGTTCTTATAGTCCCACTGCTGGTCAACTCCACAGGGGTTAATTTACCTGGAATGCTAACCCCGAGTGGAAACTGGTATATTATTTCTGAGAACTGGGCTGGGGATTCAAAGCAATGTTGTACAACACTGGGCCAGTTTTGTCCATGATCCTGCCAATCTTCTGAGGCAGCAAAAGCACTGACCCCTAGACGGGGCAGTTCCTTTCTGGGGCATGGGGAGGCCTTCAGGCCAAACAGATTTCTCTTTGCCAATAATCTGCTATGTGGTTTGGGAGAGTGAGATGGTCAGGATTCCAAGATGGCCCCCAGTATTTCTGCCTCCCCAGTGTATATGACCTGTCTATTCCCTCCCCTTGAGTGTGGGCATGATCTCCAAAAATGACGGATGGGAAGGTCACATTGGGCAGCAAAGGCGAAGGGGTTCTGCAGATGTAATAAAGGTTCGAAATTAGTTTTTGAGTTAGTAAAAAGGGAGATTATCCTGGGAAAGGAAATGGCAACCCACTCCAGTATTCTTGCCTGGGAAACCTCATGGACAGAGGAGCCGGGCAGGCCACAGTTCATGGCATCACAAAGAGCCGGACACGACTTAGCAACTGAACAATAACAGCCACAACCAGGCAGATTGTGACTTGGGGAAATACTTCTTGATGGAAACGTGGCATAAAATGCAGAGTGACGTGACCTACCAGTATGCAATATAGAGTTTTGTAAGAAATTAAATTTGCGTATAGAATAATAGTTGCAAATATTCAGACAATAAAGTCCGTGGCTAAAGGAAAACAGTTGAAGATATGTAAAAGAGGATCTGGAACCTTCCTGAAGAGAGTGATGCTCTCTTGCTGGCCCTGAACAAGCAAGCTGCCGTGAGCTCTACAGCTACGAGGACATGGATTTTTCCAACAACCATGTGCCTCGGAGAGACTGCAGCCTTGGGAGCCCTTCAGTAGACAACCCAGCCAAGCTGTGCTTGGACTCCTGACCCATGGAAACTGTGGGGCAGTAAAAAGTGTGGTTACAACCTGCTATGTTTGTGGTAATTAGTTATGTAACAGAGAAAACAAATACAAAACGTTCACTTACCTCCTCTGTTAGCCAGACTAGAATACTGGAGTGGGTAGCCATTCCCTTCTCCAGGGATCTTCCCAACCCAAGGATCGAACCTGGTCTCCTGCACTGCAGGAAGATTCTTTACTATCTCAGCCACCAGGGAAGCCCCTCTCACTTACCTTCTCTGGACCATCAAATCCCTCATCTGTACATTGGAGGAAGCCTGTAGTGTTTAGATCGTCTCTAAAAGTGCTTCTGGGGAATTCCCTGGTGGCCCAGTGGCTAAAACTCCATGCTCCCAATTCAGGGGGCCCAGTTTTGATTCCTGGTCAGGGAACTAGATCCCACATGCCGCAACAAAAGCCCTGGCCTGCCGCAAATAAGAGCATATACAGACAAATAAAAATAAATATTTAAAATTTTAAAAATGTGCTTCTGGAGTAACAATGGCTATGACTGGTCCATATAAACTGGTTCACTTTGGGCCACTGTTGAAAGTATGTTCCACACGTTATCTTATTTCTCACGACATCTTATGAAACCAATCCTATTTTCCCCATTTACAGAAAAGGAAGCTGAGGCACAAAGAGGTTAAGTGCCTTGGACTAGACAAAGTCATACAACTAGTGTTCATACTGCTTGGCCATTGTCTGAAAAGTTGCTGTCAGCTCTGCATTCCTTCATTTTAAGGTGACCCCTCTGAAAATACATACGCATAATTAGTGTGAGGAGAAGGTAAGGTATGCATAAACACATAGTGTATGTACATACACATCGTTCTTGACCTACAATGGGACTATGTCCCAATAAATCCATCATAAGTTGAATATAGTTGAAGTTGAAAATTTATATAATTCACCTAACCTACCAAGTGAAAGTCACTCAGTCTTGTCCGACTCTTTTCAAACTCATGGACTATATAGTCCATGGAATTTTCCAGGCCAGACTACTGGAGTGAGTAGCCTTTTCCTTCTCCAGGGGATCTTCCCAACCCAGGGATCAAATCCAGGTCTCCCGCATTGCAGCCGGATTCTTTACCAGCTGAGCCACAAGGGAAACATCCTAGCTTAGCCTTTGTTGTTCAGTTACTAAGTCACGTCCACCTCTTTGTGACCTCATGGACTAAAGCATGCCAGGCTCCTCTGTCCTCCACTGTCCCCTGGAGTTTGCTCAAGTTCATGTCCATTGAGTCGGTGATGCCATTCTGTGTGCGTGCATGCTGTCGCTTCAGTCATGTCTGACTCTGTGACCCTACAGACTGTAGGCCACCAGGCTCCTCTGTCTGTGGGATTCTCCAGGCAAGAACACTGGAGTGGGTTGCCATTTCCTCCTCCAGGGCTTGAACCTGCGTCTCTTATGTCTCCTGCATTGGTAGGCGGATTCTTTACTAGTGCCAGCTGGGAAGCCCTGATGCTATTCTAGCCCACCTTAAATGTACTCAGAACACTTACTTTAGCCTAGAGTTGGGCAAAATCATCTAACACGAGGCATATTTAATAATAAAGTATTGAATCTCTCATGTAATTTATTAATACTGCAATGAAAGTGAAAAACAGAATGGTTTTCAGTTTATCAGCTGCTTACCCTCGCAGTCGCCTGGTGGACCGAAAACCAAGGCCCATTGCCGTGGCCCTAGCATCAGGAGAGAAGACCAAACTGCCTATCACCAGCCCAGAAAAAGGTCAGAGTTTGAAGTACGGTTTCTACTGAATGCGTATTGCTTCCTCACCAGGTAAAGTGAAAACAATCATGATTGGAACTGTGGTAAGTAGGGACCACAAAACCAGCTGAGTCCAGGATGCTCCCATCCAGGATGAAGTGCTAGGGGTGTGTGTTTACAGACAGCAGCCAGGGTGGGGAGGGGATGCTTAGAAGCTGATAGGGGCTTGGGATGAACTTAGCAGAGTGGGTCCCACTTTAAGATTCTAGCACCAGTGAGTCCATAAAGAACTTGGTCCCAAGGCTCTGCCTTAGCCCCCACCCTTACCCCTGAACTTTACCTGCTCCTCCCCCACCTCAGGGAGCGAGCAACCAGTTGTAACAGGTGTTCACCAATTTACCACTGAAATCATTGTTGTGGCACGGCAGTCCAATCTGCCTTTGTTCCTTGGGGTCTGGAACAGAGCCAGGTCTGCCTGGGGAACCTTTTTGGGTGAATATGGTCAGGGCTGATGTTGCAAAACTCAGGAGATGTCACCCTACTGGTTTCATTCCCCTTAAAGCCACTTCCTCTCTCCTCTGCAGTCTTCATGGTCTGTGCCCACAGCCGTCAGCGTCCTCCCCAGGGAGGAAGGTGTCTGCGAATATTACCCACACTGTGGTCATGATGACTTTCTATTTAAAGCAACTCAACTTCAAAGAAACAGAAGAGAGAGAGAAACTCAAAGTTCAATGTTCTCAGAAGATTTAAACTGAAAGATTTGCTTTTTTTCCCCAGTGGGCTCTCAGGCAGCATGAGAGCTGGTAAACTGGGAGATTTGGGGAACGGAGATTTTGACCTTATTCACAGAAAGAATACACTATGTACCCCATCCACTCCCTACCCCCAACCCCGCCCCTTGTAACACACACATTTGTTCCCTACACATAGCAGGGAATTAAGAGTATTAAAGACTATTAAGTCAAAAATTAAAGGAATCTCAGAGCCCCAGACTTTGCATCAAAAGTATAGGATTCAAATCAGACACTGCCAGCAGCCTGCTCTCAGTTTCCTGGGTCTTCTCTCTCAGAGCCTCAGTTTCCCCCTCTGTAAAATGAGGATGAAATATGGAAGACAGCAATGAGTCTCAATTCTGTTCTGATCCTGAGAACATGAAAAAGTGAAGATTATCTTTAAGGACCCAATCTGTTTAACTATAAATACTCAATGCTTGGGAGGACAACAGTGCCACCTGCTGGTTTCACATTGCACTTGCAAAATCCAAATTTAATACCTGCCAACACAATCCCATGCTGTTTGGTATGCATGGAGCACCTATTCAGTGTTCAAGCGTTGGAATGTACCTCCTAGGCCACACCAGGATGAGCTCCTTCCCACATGAAGCTCACAGTCTAGAGGGGACAACTGATGCGTACATAAAGCCTTTTGATCCAAGGTGGGCACTACACGGTTCTAGTAGGATTCTACGGGAAAACGGGATGGAAAGCCTGGGGCCAGAGCTGGCTTCGTGGGCTTGTGACCTTGACAGGCAGACAAGACCCTGTGCCTGGCAGGGCCCTGTCTTGATTTCATGCTCTGCTATCGCTGTCTTGAAATTCTTAACAATTTTTGAGCAAGGGGTTATATATTTTCATTTTGCCCTGGGCCTGCAAATTATGTAGTCTTTGCCTTGGGGAAATCTTTTTTTTTTTTTTGGACATATAACATTATATTAGTTTCTGTGTACAACATAATGACGTGATATTTGAATACAGTGTGAAATGATCACCGCAGTAAGTCTAATTAGGGAATTTTTTTTTTTTTGGCTGCGCTGGGTCTTCATTGCTGCTGCACGCCGGCTTTCTCTAGTTGTGGTGTACGGGCTTCTTACTGCAGTGGCTTCTCTCGTTGCAGAGCAACAGCTCTGGTGTGCAGGCTCAGTAGTTGTGGCACACAGGTTTAGATGCCCTGCGCCATGTGGGATCTTCCCGGACCAGGGATCGAACCCCTGTTCTCTGCGTTGGCAGATGGATTCTTACCCACTAGACCACCAGAGAAGTCCCGAATTAGGGAAATCTCAAAGAAGGGACTGTCTGAGCCAAGTTTGGAGAACCGAGCAGTAGTGGAGTGGAGGAGGAAGCCTCTTCTAGCAAGGGAGATGGAGAGGGAGAGGGGTTTGATGTTAGACAGATTCAGGCTTGGGGGAAAGAAGACCTCCCAGGACAGTCCAGCAGCTGAAACTCAGAAGACTGAAACTCAGGTTGGAGCTCTGAGGCCACAGACTTTCATAGGTGGGACCAAGGGTCTGGGAGTGTCCTGAGGAGAGTGCAAAAAATAGAGCTGCATGGCTGGGCTTTCAGGCCAACCTAGGTCCTTGGCTTCCGGGACTCCTGCCTAGTGGAGTAGTGGAGGAAGTTCTTGAGGGCAGAACTGGAAAGGCCCTTGAGCCCCAACTTCCCGTGTGATATGCTTTGAAACCTATTAGGCTTTTTACAAGTGGCTTCCTGCTTCAATCTCACAGGGCAGTGAGCTCAAACTCTCCTGGGACAGGCCCTCATGTGGAGGACATTTTCCATCAACTTGTCCCCTGGGTTCCTCAGCCAGGATCCACTCTCAGGGGCCATGGCAGATTCTGAACAAGCTTCTCTTTCCCATCATTGTGGGTTTCAGCCTGCTGATGGCAGAGAACAGAACTTAGCCAAGACTTTGAGGACTCTAAGAGCAAAGCCCATTTTGCCCCCTTGGGAAACACCAACTTCTTCTTTTTCATGGGGGTTTCCATGATCTGGGGAAGGCATCTCAGGAAGTGAACTTAGAGCTTAAAGAAAGGCCCAGAGGGGTGAGAGCCCTTGACCCACATTTCAGGCCAGTTCTCCCCTTTCAGCAACCCCAGGGGCTGGTACAAGTAGCTGGCACCTACGATATCTGTGTCATGGTTTCCACAGGCCGAGTCAGGATCCTCCCTGTGGGGCACACATTTGGCAGAGGGTAGAGAGTCTGGGCAGTGATAAATTGCAATTTTGTCCCTGGGCTCCATCCAAAGAAGCTACTCTTGTGATTTGACTATTGCCCAGCAGATCCCAGGAGTTCTGCCTAGAGTTGTCCTGGGCAAGTTTTGTTTTGTGTCTTGTGGTTGCCCCTGGGCCTGTCCAGAGGCAGCAGGTGGTCCCCAGAGCAGAGACAGGGGCTCAGGGATGCTGGCTACCTATGAACCCCCATTCTTCTTCCAGGAAGTATCACAAATGTGAGCTATCTGCTCCACCACACATGTGGTCCTCTACTCTGTGTGTATGTGGGGGGAAGCACACTGGGGCACTGCCCTCTGGGGGGAGGTGGGTCATACAGATCAGACTCTGCCCTGGCTGGGAGTTGATGCCAACACAGCAGAGCAATCTCTGACCCTTAGGACTGACTGCATCTTACTGAGCCTGCGAAAGAAATGCCTGGGTAGACAATTAAGATGGTAAGACCTGACCACTGCCCCAGGGACCTGCCCAACCACCAAAGTTGTGGTCCAGAGGGCAAACATCTGCATGGGTACTGTGCCTGGCTCCAGCCAGAAGAAGACTAAGAAGACGATAGAGTTTTGTACTGCAGGGTGGAGCCCAGCTCTCCAGGGCAGGTTTCCCATGCTCCAGAAGGGACTTGGGGCTCCGAGTGGGACCCAGTATTCCAGGCAGGACCTGGTGCTTCAGGGCCAGCAGGGTAAGCATGAGCCCATGCCCCATGCCCCTGTGTATGAAACTACCCGCTTCCTCTTTCAGGGAAGACACATCCGCCTGGAGGGTCAATGCTCTCGGCTAGGTTTTTCACAGTGTGTGAAACTGTATGCCAGACCCAGGGAGAGACGGAGAGAAACAAAGATGCACAAAGAAGAGAGATCTACAGGGAATTCCCTGGTGGTCCAGGGGCTAAGACTCTGCACGTCCACCGCATGGGGGGCGGGTTCCATTCCTGGTCTGGGAATTAAGATCCCACAGGCCATATGGCATGGCCAAAAGAAGAAGAAGAAAAAAAAACTATAGTTACTGCGGGAGAGAGAGTGTGAGAGTAAAAAAGACAATGACAAAGAAAGCCACACTCCTGACCGGATACAACGGGAGCATCACTCCGGCGGAGTCTTCCTAGATGGAAAAGGACGAGGGAGTAACCGGTGTAAGACCCGCAAGGCTAGGTTTCTAGGGCGAGAGCTTCCTGCAAGTCGGCCTGCAGCCTTCACTTGCGCAGCACAGAGGCGGAGGGCAGGGCTCAGGATACAGAAAACCGGCCCCTGGCCAGGTCTCAGCATCCAGGCCACTCCTACTACGTCTGGATGAAGAGGTGGAAGTTGGTGCGCGTGAACTCGTGATGGATGCTCTCCAGGAGCGCGTCGGCGTCAGCAGCGGGCGTCGTCGGGGCGCCTGGGGCCCCCGGCAGCGCGCTGTACTCGGGGGTGTAGGTGAAGGAGAAGGCGCTGGGGTAGAAAAGGCCGTCGGTGCGCACGAGGCTCACGGGCACTGTGATGGGTGTGCGTAGCCAGCGCCAGTCGCTGCCGAAGACGGCTACGTCGGGTACCACACACACCAGGGTCCGCGGACTCCTGGGGATGGGGCATCGAGGTCAGGGCAGCAGCGATGCTGATGACGAGCACCCCCCTCTCCACCAGCGCTGTTCTCTGGGAGACAGGGAAACCCTCCACCCCCATACCTGTACATGGTTTCGGCCTCCACGTCCCCGAACCACACCTTGAGCCCCGCGTGGAAGTTCTCACCGTGGAGCTCCAAGGTGGCCACGTCGCCCCCGCCACTCAGCTGGGGGAGGGTGAGACCAAGGAGTGTGGGAGAAGCGGGGGGACGGGATCGTGGGGGGGGGGGTTGCTGAGAGCTCGCAGCCCTCCCTCGCCTCCACTCCCACCCCGCCCAGAGCAGTCAGGATCCACGCCCGCTAGCGCCCCGCAGCGCCCGGATTAACCTCGAGGGTGCTGATAAGCGGCACGGGAGTGACGGGCTCCCGGGTACACGCCAGGCTGGTGCTGAAGGAGAATTCCACCGACTCGGTGCCGATGATGGTCCAGCAAGAGCTGTCGTTGAGCAGCGCTCTGTTGGCCTCATTGGGGCAGGGGGAGGCCTGAGGGGAGACCCGAGGGGATGGAGAAGAAGCTGCGGACAGGGGTGGCCATCAGCGCATTCAGCCAGCGCAGTGCCGGTGCTTCCGCATTCCTAGCGTTCCAGCCCTGGGCTCTGCTGTTTACCTGCCCTGCGAGCTTGGATCAAACCTTTAATTTCTCTATTTAGAGTTACCTCAGCTCGCTGGACTAGCTGGTTTCTAAAGATCTATGTTCTTAGAATTCTAGAATTCCATTAAGAAAAAAAAAGAAAAACATTGTGCAATCCTGTGCCCTAAACATTCCAACACTTTAAAATGCTTTTGGAAGGATTATTGCTCAATAATAATGTGATTTTCTACACATTATGATTTTATCTCAACATTCCATGATAATGTTCTTTGTATTGCTTAATAATAATAGCAATTTTTCATATTTGACAATCCTATGTCTTAACATTCCATGATTCATCTTTGCTCAGTAATACTCCAAACTACTATTTATTACTGATTTTTATCTACATTCTACAATTTTTTTTTCTTAGCCCCATGCCTCCGGGCTTGTGGGATCTTAGTTCTCAGACCAGGGATGGAACCCCGGTCCCCTGCGACTGGAATTCCTCTACAATTTTATATCACAACATTCTACAACTTTACTAGCCTTTGGGAAGGAGCATTGCTCAATGTTACTATTACTATTTTTTTTCTACATTCTCTGATTCTACCCTGATAGTCTTCATGTCTAACATTCCATAGGAGGCAGTGTTGCTTGGTGAGTGGCAACCACAATGATGATGCTAATGGTGATCTTATATCCTACTGTTCTCTGCAGTAGTTCTGATTTTCTGCGGTGTTTGGTGCTGAGAGTCTCTGCTTCTCACCTGAAACTGCACCACCTTCTCTGTAGCGAGACATAAGTAGGTGCCGCCTCCTCCTGGAGGACCACCAGGAAACTGGAATGCACACTTGTGGAGTTGGGATATGGGCTCATCCACGTCGAGGAGGGCACACTGTTTGGTTACTTTGCGGATGATCTACAGCAGGAGTGTGGGGGAAGTGTGGCAGCAAGGTGCCCGGGTGCCCACAGGCCGCCCTCCCAGCCAGCTCTCCGCTACCCCGATAGCCATGCAGAATGCTGGCATATTGCTGGCATTCCCCCCTCCCCCACCATGACAGCCCTTGACCTCCACACAGTCCCAGAAATGCTGAGTGTCCCCAGTGAGGATAGGGGTCATCATGCTTCGGGTGCTCACCCTCAGCCCTTCCCTTGTGGAGGATCTGGGGTGACCTGTCCAGCTGTGCCCTCCCTTCCCATACCATCGGAGGTAGGGTGATGCCCGTGACCGTGCAGACGAGTTGCACCAGGGAGCCGTAGCGGACGTAGCCCTCTCGAGGCGGGAAGTCCCCCTGGGAACAGTGTTCATCAGCTGAGGAATAAACAGAAGGCAGGAGGGCTTCAGAAGTCCTAAGCTTCTGTCCCAAATCCTTTTGCTTCTGGCTCCACCTTGCGTCACACGTGGGTCTTATGGGCAGGGTTGGCACACAGGGAGGTGGCTCAGGCTGAAAATTCTCAGCCTGAAGAAACCCCTTGTGGCCCATCCTTGAGAATGCCTGTGCCCTGGGGGCAGGGGCTGAGTTGGGGGAAGGGGGTGGACGCTGGAGTCAGAGTAGCTGGGTTCAGTCACCGACTCACTAGGACTTTTGACAAGTCTTTTGGTGTCTGTGAGCCTCGGTTCCATGGGGCAACATTTACTTCCCTGGACGAGTTGTGGTGAAGATTAAATAAGTGAATGCATGTGAAGTGCCCAGCTCCGGGCCTGCTGGTGGGATTACCCAGGTGGAGAGTGAAGGCAGCCCACTGGCGTGCGCTGGCCACAAAGTCCCCGTCCTCCACGGAGAGGTAGCGCGTGGAAACCGTCTGGGAGCGCAGGCGGTTGAAGAGGGAGACCTTTGAGCCCGAGGATATGCACACTGTGAGGGGAGGTAGAGTCAGTGCCCAGGCTTAGCTTGGCCCCTTGGAATTGCCAGTGAAGTTCCCACCCTCTGTCCCCTGAGCCAATCTGGCTCAAATTCCCAGACACACTAGCCATTCATTGTCTCACGGCTATTTATCTAGCACCTGCTGTAACCCTGCTTCTGTACCTCTGTCTGGTCCTTTTCGCTGCCTGGGCATCCTTCAGTTCAATAAACAGAATTTTATCAAGTAGTTACTAAATGCCTGCTTGGTGGCCTGCCCTACACTGGGTGCTAGGCACCAAAGGGTGAATTAGACCCAGTTTTGCTCTGGAGGAGTTCATAGTCCCAGAGTGGGGACAGGGAATAAATAGAAACTTTCAGTATGATGTAGTAAGGGCTGGCTGGGTTCCAGAGGGCTTCCTGCAGGAGGTTATACTCTCAGCTGGGGAGGACAAGGTAGGTAGGAGTTGCTCCAGAGACTGTATAAGCAAAGGTCACGTGGTGTGAAATAGCAGTATATTTCTACAGTTTAACATTGATCTCTTTTGGCCTTCAGCACAAACTCAGAGCCACCATTCTGCTTTCTGATTGGATTTTGAGCCCCTGGGAAGAAAGCACTGGGTCATCACCCACTCCTCCCTCACAGTGCTAGGCATACCGTAGGTGCTCAATGTATGCTTAACCCAGGTTCCCATCCACTATCATAATGATGATAGCTAATGTTTATTGTGTTCCAGGTACTGTTTTAAATGCTGAACGTGAGTTAGCTCTTTTGCTTCTCAACAACCCTCTGCAGTAGATAATATTATCTTTACTCAATAGAACAACTCCCTCAAGATCACACAGCTAGCCAGCGGCAGAGCCAGGATTCACACCCAGGCCACCCAGCTCCAGAATCTGCACTTAAAACCATATCACTATACCACTGTGCTGCTCCCTGGCCCTGTTCTCACACCAACGGCCAGCCGGAGCACCACCTGAATCTGAGACATCCTTCAGGGTTTTTAACAGACAGAAAGTAAATAAGGTGCCGGGTGGGAGTGGGCTTGAGTCACATCGACTCAAGTTCAAATGCTGGCTGGACCACCTTTCTAGCTGGGCAAACCCAAGCAAGTCATTTGGAAGGTGATAGGCTCCAATATTTCTTTTTTTCATTTTTCTTTTTCTTGTCTTTTTTCTGGTCCCACTGAGTGGCATACAGTATCTTAGGGTTCACCAACCAGGGATCAAGCCCAAGTCCCCCCGCAGTGGAAGCACAGAGTCTTAACCACTGGACTGCCAGAGAAGTCCAGGGTCCGAACATTTCTTAATTTTCCTCACCTACATCTCACCTTACAAGGATGAGCATCAAACAGGGTGATGAATGTACATGCCTGCCAAGAAAGGCCCCCTTCCCCCAGCTTCTCCCTTCTATCTTCCAGGGAGGGCAGTGATGGTGTCATTGTCATTCAGGCTTTTTTCCCCTCACATTTTCAAACCCATTAGCCCTGGGGTTTATCACTTGGCATCCAGCGCAGTACTTATCGCCAACTGTCTCTTTGATCAGCTATGTTTGTCTCTCCCCTGCTAGGCTAGGCTGTTCCTCCAGAACAGGCACTTGCAATGCGCATCAGGCACTGAATAAATATTTTTAACTGAATTTCCTCTGTCCTTTTATTGTTAATTTTATTCTGTCTTTAGTTCAGCACCTGCCAGCTCTTTGGGGGACCCCCAACCTCAAATCGGGTACCTAAGCCACACCCACTCATCCAGACCGGCCCCGCTTTCGGCTCAGACTCCCAGGCCTCTCCCCCTCCCCCTTCCCAAATCGAGCCGCTTGCAGACCTGGGGCACCTCCCCAAGCCCGCCCCACGGCCAGGCTCCGCCCCTGCTCACGGTCTGTGTTTTTCATCGACTGTTTCTTCTGCGAGGGCTTGGAGATGACCTTGATGAGGCGGCTGTGGAAGGTGCCCAGCTCCCGGCCCCCTCGGAGCATGAGCCGTAACACCAGTCGGAAGTGCTTCCTCTTGTCTGCGTCCGAGATATACAGGGTCTTGGCGCAACTGAATTCCTACGGGGTTCGCGGGGACGAGGTCGTCTCATCCTAAGTCCCGGGATGAGCCCACCTCCCCCAGGTATCTGACGCCCGCCCCGTCGGACGTGACATGACACGTCCAAGCTCTTGGGCTCAGCCTCAAGGCAGAAACCTGGCCTCTCCGCATCCCCACCTATCTTTTGGTTTCTGCAGGGGGAGTGAAGGAGCCCCCTCCCCTCCCCGGTCCCCTCGAAGGGAGAGACGAGGATGGGAGAAGGAATCGCAGCCCACCCCACCCTGCCTCCCGCCCTGCGCTCTCACCCTGGAGTCGGCCTGCTCTTCGAAATTCAACTTCTGCGTCTCGGCGGCGCTGCCGGACGCGCCGTCCAGTCCCATGTAACCGCAGACCAGGGGCCCAGTCTCCCCCGCCTGGTGGGCTGCAAAGGGATCCGAGCGGGCTCTGGAGGCACTCAGGCGTCAGTCAGACAAGCTTAGCTCTCGCCGCCAGAGGGCGCGGCGAGACTGCGCCTGAGAACCGCCCCGCTCCCGGGCCCTACGGAACGGTCGGTCCCTTTGTAAACGGAGCCGCCCGGCCGCCCTGGAGTCCGCCCTCACCTTGGCCCGGCACTGGCTTCACCCTCCAGCCGGGACCTGCGAGGTAGACACAGGGCGGCGGGCAAAAGAACCTGCGGAGACATGTAAGCGCCGGACTCGTATATCCATCTTCACTTGAGTGTCCTGTAGGCATCTCAAAGATAGCAAAAAGCCAACGGAATCCTGGATTCCTCCTCCATCTGCCCAGGTTTCTCCGCGACTGTGAACCCCCTTGATACCCGAACCTTTCTCTTTTTGTTCACATTCTTCACTCAATCCATCAGAAAGTCGTATCCACCACCTTTAAAGCATATTCAGAATCCATTGACTTCTTACCGCCTCCATCTTTGTCCCAATTGCCATCAATTTGCCTGGACCACTGCATCAGCCTTCCATTGGTCTCTCTGCTTCCACTCCTACCCCCCCACCCTTCGACCTGTTTTTCACACAACAGCCAAATGGGTTTTTTTTTCTTCTTTTTTTTGGAGTATGTTGCTTATCTTAATCCTCCAGTGGTTTAAATTCAAAGTACTTACATGATCTGGCCCCTGCTTACTTCTCCAACTTCACTTCCTACAATGATCCCTCTCCTCTAATTCCAGCCACTCTGACTTCTTTTGGCCTCGAACAGGCCAAGTTAGTACCCAGTCAAGGTCTTTGCATCTTTCATTGCTTCTAATTAAAACATGCTTCCCCCAGACTTTCTCATGTCTGGCTCCGTTTTCACATTCAAGTCTTAGTTCAGATGTCACCTCCTTACAAGGCCTTCCTACCACCTTGATCTTGCTAAATATCCTGCCCCTCAGTGTCTGTCACCTTGCCCGATTCTGTTTCCCTTTTAGCTCTCATCACCATCTGGGAGCATCTTCTTCATTGATTTGTGAAGTGTTTATTGTCTGTCTCTCTGCTCATCTCTAGAGCAAAGATCCCACGAGGGCAGTCATGGTATCTGTCTTGTCCAGCTGTGTGCTGGGTGCCCAACAGTGCCAGAGAGCCTGACGCTTGATAAGCACTCAGTAGGCAGTTGTGGAATGAATGAATGAATGAATGAATGAATGGGTGAATGACTGAGTGAATAGGTACTGTAGATTCACAGGGTGGTTCTGCTACAGCTCAAAGTCGGGGCTGATGGTGACTAAGGGGAAAAGGCCCCTGATTGGCTAAAAGCGGAGCCCTGAGTCCTCTCCAGGTTCTGTGTGTGGTCGTTGGTGCATGTGGGCACTCAGTCATGTCTGACTCTTTGCGACCCCAGAGACTGTAACCTGCCAGGCTCCTCTGTCCGTAAAATTTTCCAGGCAAAAAATACTGGAGTGAGCTGCCATTTCCTTCTCCAGGGGATCTTCCCGACCCAGGGATTGAACCCATGTCTCTTGTGTCTCCCGCATTAACAGGTGGACTCTTTACCACCTGCACTACCTGGGAAGCGCAAACACTCTAAACAGGGAGGGGGACCACAGGGCAAAGGTCGGGTCCTGGGGACCTTGGAGGGCCACCGAAGGACCTACCTTTTCTCATTTCCGTATGATTTCTGGGCCACCTTGGCGTGCAGGATCCGAACCGTCTGCTCACACTGTTGCTGCAGGCAGCGGCGCACGCCTTCCCTCAGGACCGCGCTGGGCTCTGAGGACGATCTGGGACTGGCTTGGGGCGGGCCGGGCACCCGCAGCAGGGAGCTTAGAGACCCAAGCGGGCAGATAGAGTGAAATGAATGGGAGGAAGGGACCCTCCCAGTTCTGCCCCCTCGGGGTCAAAGAGAAGAAGCCTTAGGCAAGAGAGGCGACTTGAGTGTAAGCTGTGGGCTAAATATTTGGGTGGTATGGTGCTCAGTGAGGTCTTGATGGCGACCACCGGGACCACCCAGGCGCCACTCCGCAGGTCTGGCTCCACGCCCACTGCAGCCTGGAGCACTGGGGTGAGGCCCCAGCGGCACAAAGCCCTCGCTTGTGCCGGCCTTGAGGCGGAGGCTGAGTTTGTGAGGGCGCAGGGCTTCCCAGCACCCTGAGGGGACCCACCCCGGGGCAGTCCTGATGCGGATGGGGAGGGGGGCGGAGAGAGAGGAGGGGAGAGTGGTTGCTGGACCCCGGACCAGAAGAGTGCTCTCTGGCCCGCCAGCAGATGCCTGAAAAGATGGACGGGCACCCCAAATTGTGTGCCCGGGATCTTGGAATATTTTCGTATTTTTCGGGTTAAAGCAACACTCCCAACCCCCTATCTCCCAAGAGATGGCGCCTATTGCTGTTTCAGCTTTCCTTCCCCTGAATACTGCGCCTCCATCGGCCCAGTGGAGGGGGCCAGACAGGGCCTAGGGGCCTGGGGCTTCTCCGCCAGGGTGTTTTGATGGGGGAGGATGGCTGGGCCCAGGACCTCAGTAATTGCAGAGCACGTGGAAAGGCGTCCGTGAGGGCAGGATCCGAGGCACCACCAGGTGGGGCCTGGGGAGAGCCATGAAGCCTCAGGCTGCCCTTCTGAACCCTTTATCCCTCCTTGCAGGACCAGAGTCCGGGGCCTCTCTCCACCTCTGGAAGGGGCGGCGGGGGTCAAGAGCTGGGCCGCGCCCTCGGAAGCGGGGCCAAGCAGCCGGCGGCCGAGCCAGACCCCGCTCCGCCCCTTGGGGCTCTCCCCGGGGAAGGGCCTCGGAGGCTTCCAACGCATTCCGACTGCGGAGAGCGTAGCCGCCCAGCCTCCCGCGGGAGCCGGATTCCCGCCCCGCAGCTCGCGTCTGCGGCTCCAGGGGTGGCGGGAGCAGGGGGCGTCGCGCTGGCCCCGCCCCAGCCCTCGGAGGAAGGAGGGGTCGCTCCCTGCCAGTGGGAGGGGTCGCGGCCCGTGTTCCCCCTCCCCACCCGCCGGCCCCCGGGTTAAATGCGGCCGCCGCCTCCGCCCGCTCCAGTTGTCTGGCCGTCCCCACCTCGGGCACACTGCCCGCGCCGGTACCTGGTCCAACTGCCGGGGAGGCTCCGCCCGTCGGCTCCGCTCTGCGGCCGCGCCTCTGAGCTGTCCGGCAGGCTCAGGTGAGTCAAAGGGCCTGGGGGTGCCGAGGGGTCTGCGGGGAGCAGGCATCCAGCCAGACCAGGCGCCCGTATTTAGCCGAAGCTGCGCCGCCTACGGTGCCCCGACTGACCTGCAGTGCCCTTCCCCACCTCTGCAGGGCCCTCTCCAAATAGAGCCCCCACGAACACGGCCGCCAAAACGGAGAAGGGGGACCTTATCCCCAGTCTCCTCCCTCCAGGAACCCCCGGCATCCTTCCCCCTACCCGTTCCCAGGAACGTCCTCGAAGTGTTTATTCTTCAGCCAACTCTTGAGGAATTATTCACAAACCTCTCCTCCTCGAGAATCCACTTTCTCTATCCTAAGGGCATTTCTTAACGCAAGGATTAACCCCCTCGAGGAGCTCCGGGTTCTGGGGTCAGCCCTGTCACCTTGCCACGTTGCTGTGTGACCTGGGCAAGACATTACCCTTTCTGGTCCTGGCTCCTTCCCCTCTAGAATGAGGAGTTGGAAGGGTGATGAACTTGGACGCAAGCCTTACTTTGACTTTCTAGGATTGGGTGGAGGTGGGGTGCCAAGCGAGATGTTGGATCAGGCCAAGAGCAGGAGAAGGGGAAACTTAAGATTTAGAGGCCCAGGGGCTTCTGCAGACAGGAACGGATGGGAGGGGGCCAAGGCGCCTTGTGCCTGTACCCTCGTGCTCCCCAGGGGTGCTCGCCTGCTGGGCTGTGGCCCACGCTGGAGGAGGCATTCCACACCCTCCCACCTCCAAGAGCGGCTGGCACGTCTGGCTTAGTCACCCTCCCACGACAGGTTCTGCCAGAGGGGTATTTGTTCCTCTACCAGGCCTGAAAGGCGAAGGAGGTGAGGATCCGCGACGGGGAGGGCGCCTAGAGGGAGCGACAGGCACCCGGCCTTTCTCAGAATAGAACCATTCACGGAACTGGGGAGGGGGCGGGGCTGCGGTTGGATTAGGGGCAGCTGGCCCCCTCTGCCAAGAAACAGAAACAGAAAAATGGCTAGCACAGCTTCAGCAAGGGGCGAGGGGGTGGGGGTAGAGTAGGGACCCCAGGGAGTGAATGGAAGAAAAAGAGGTGCCGCCTAAGGACCAGGTTGCCAGGTCGCTCAGAAGGAAGAACGGGAGCCAGGAGTCCTAGGTTCCTTTGCAGCTCGGCGGGCCACCTTCTTGGGCCTCACTCTTCGCATCTGTACAATGGGAGTCCTTCGTGATTCTCAACAGTCGTCGCCAAGGGCCAAGAGAGAGTGAGCGCTCACCTGCCCCCACGGGGTCCATGGCCGAGTCCGGGGGCGTCCAATGCCACTGTCCCCGGAGCCCTGCGTGCACACTTCTGGTCCTCTGCTCTAGCGCCGGATATATTCTACCCCAGCCTTATCTCCAAGGCCCTGGGGCTTCTGGCTCCCTGTTTGCTTTGGGCAGGAGCACCTGCTGGGCAGATGTGGGCTTCCCACGGCCACTTAGCCAACACAGCTAGACCCAAGAGGGCGCCCCCTGGAGACCTCTCCTGAGAGCAGGCGGGAAGGGGCGGCACCAAGTCACAAGTTCATCTGCGTGGTGGGTTTCGGCCAAGGAGACAGCAGGCCTGCACTGCGGCCCTGCCTGTTTGAGTCGAGGGTGGGGTGGTGGTGGGTGGGAGCACAGCCACACATAGCTGCCTTGTGTGCAAAGGGGAGGGGGCGAGGTGGGGAATGGCTTCCCTCTGCGAAGAGTCACGCGCCTGCTCCTTGGAACCCCATAGGCGTAGGATTATATCCTGGAGGAGACACTTTCTTGCCACACGACTTTGGGTACACGCAGTGAAGTTTCTGAGCCTCTTTCTTCATCTATACTCTGGGGACAGCAACAGCCTTGGACTCACAGAATTGTTGAGAGGACTCAATAAATGCCACAGTACATGAAAAGCGCTTATCATCATGCCTGGCACTGAGGAAAGGCCTTTCCTTTTAAAATTTTGTATATTTTTAAATCTACTTTCTATTTATTTACTGTTCTGCAGTTCTGAAAAGCAGAATTCCCTGTGTTTCCAGCAAACTCACTGTGATGAAATTTTTTTATTATGAAAATTTTCACCATACACAAAACTAGAGAGATTAGTAAAATAAACCCATGACCCTCCTCCCCCTCCAAATGCCCATCACCTAGAATAAGAGCTCTGTAAACACTATTGCTCTGACATTTTCCTTCCTCTTTAGGCTCAGACACCTCCGTTCTCTGTTGGCTGAGCGCCATGAGGGGCCTTCTGTATTCGATGCTGCCCCTGTTGCTGCTCCTTCTCCAGCCTTGGGAAACCCAACTGCAGTTCGCAGGTGAGCCAGGGCCCACCCTCACCAGCAGGTGGGGGGGGGAAGGGAGCAAAAGCGGGTTCTCCACCTGCAGCCAACTGCACACTGGGGAGAGAAAAGGAAGAGCTTTGGAACTCTAAGGGGTTGGGTTCGAGTTCACAGCTTCGCTTCTGTGGGCCTCAGTTTCCCCAGTCTGTATGATATGGCTTGGAGGCAGCTAAGTTGGGCTCATGCAGAACTGCCCAGTTGGAGTTTCATTTTTAAAAGTTAATTGAGAAAAAAAAAAAAAACTTAGGCGATTTCACATTTTAAAAAAACCAATATGGGGCTTCTCATGAAAAGACGAAAGATCTGCTAAAACGGGGTCCTCACGGCTGCAAGGCAACATTTGGTTGGGGCTGCCCACTTCAGGAGCGATACGGGCTCTCTGGATGTCCACTGCCCTAACCCCAATACATTCCCTCCTTTATTTACGTTGCCTACCTGGCTCCTAGAGACATTTGAGTTTGCTACATCTCTTCGTCCCCCTTCCGAATGGATAATACCTCCTCAGAGTAGCCCTCAGAGCTGTAGGATAGAGATTCGGTGCAGTCTCCCTGCCCAGGCCCTCAGCAAATGCTGGGCGAGTGGATGGATTTAACTTGCGTTTGCAAGGTTCATTCTGCGCTGGGAGCAGTTAGGCCAGGAGAGCATTGTTCCGCTCTGGGTTTCCGTGGGGGTTCTCCCGGGACGTGAGGCTTTGCTAACCTAGGAGAGCCTTTCTTGATCTCGCAGGTCCCAGGTGCAGTACTGGGCCCCTGGATTTGGTGTTCGTGATTGATAGCTCGCGCAGCGTGCGCCCCTTCGAGTTCGAGACTATGCGGCAGTTCCTGGTGGGCCTTCTACGCAGCTTGGACGTGGGACCCAACACCACTCGCGTCGGCGTGATCCAGTATTCGAGTCAAGTGCAGAGCGTCTTCCCGCTCCGAGCCTTCTCGCGCCGCGAGGATATGGAGCGCGCCATCCGCGCTCTAGTGCCGCTGGCGCAGGGCACCATGACCGGGCTGGCGATCCAGTACGCCATGAATGTGGCCTTCAGCGTGGCCGAGGGCGCGCGCCCGCCGGAGGCGCGCGTGCCTCGCGTGGCCGTCATCGTGACCGACGGGCGGCCCCAGGATCGCGTGGCAGAGGTGGCCGCTCAGGCGCGCGCCCGCGGCATCG
Organism: Giraffa tippelskirchi; assembly: GCF_054371585.1. Classification (NCBI taxonomy): domain Eukaryota; kingdom Metazoa; phylum Chordata; class Mammalia; order Artiodactyla; family Giraffidae; genus Giraffa; species Giraffa tippelskirchi. Next base: position 115,097,407 of record NC_137287.1, on the reverse strand, counting down.
AGATCTACGCCGTGGGGGTGCAGCGCGCCGACGTGGGCTCCCTGCGCGCCATGGCGTCCCCGCCGCTGAACGAGCACGTCTTCCTCGTCGAGTCCTTCGACCTTATCCAGGAGTTCGGCCGACAGTTCCAGAGTCGGCTGTGTCGTGAGTGAGGGGAGCGCTGGACTGAGTCTCCAACTCTCCCACCGCTCTGATTCCCGTTCCCGCCGCAGTGAAATCCCATCCCCTCCCGGGTGGCTCTGCCCACTCACCTTTAGCCCCGCCCACCAACCCGGCGTTGCCCTGGCAACTGAGGTTCAGTCCAGTAGCTCAGTCGTGTCCGACTCTTTGCGACTCCATGGAGTGCAGCACGCCAGGCCTCCCAGTCCATCACCAACTCCCGGAGCTTACTCAAACTCCTGTCCATCGAGTCGGCGATGCCATCCAACCATCTCATCCTCTGTCGTCCCCTTCTCCCGCCTTCAATCTTTCCCAGCATCAGGGTCTTTTGCAATGAGTCAGTGGCCCACTGCGGGCTGTGTCAAATTCCAGCTCTGCCCAGTTTTGCTTAAGGCTTCCCTGCAACAAGGAGCGACGTTTATCGTGCCCATCCACGTTGAAGAGCCATGGTGGTTTCCAGGGGCTTAATGTCTAACTCCAAAACCTCCCCTTTGCACAAGAAGCACCACCCCTAACGGCTGAGCGCCATCGCCCTCCTAGAAGAGCCAAGCCCGGTCTACCTGCACAGGACCCACCCACTCGTTCTAGCTCCCCCCACAATGCTGCCAGATGCGTTCCTGTCACACTTTGCCATTTGCTGTCCTCCTTGTGGCTCAGGTGGTAAAGAATTCGCCTGCAATGCGGGAGACCTGGGTTTGATCCCTGGGTTGGGAAGACCCCCTGGAGAAGGGAAAGGCTACCCAACATTCTGGGTAGCAGAAAGGCTCCAGTATTCTGGCCTGGAGAATTCCATGGACCCAGTCCATGGGGTCGCAAAGAGTCGGACGCGACTTTAAGTTTCACTTGATCTCTCGACTTCCTCTACTTAACTCCGCGGAGTCCTTCCTTATCCCCCTGACCCATCTGGCTAGGTGCCCAGGTTTTCAGAGCCTACTCACGGGGGCCACTCAGGCCATATATTTTCCCTAAGCCCTCCCCTGGATCGGCCCCTCTCAAACGAGTCATATTTCTTCTAAAGACATCCTGGACCACGGGGCCTGCCTCTGACCCCATCCAGCTCTCTCTTGCTGGAGTGTTCTCCCCGTCTGTTCTCTGATGGCTCTACTCTTGTATGTCCTCAGGAAAGGACCTGTGTGCTCAGGGGGGACACGGCTGCCAGCACCAGTGTGTCAGCGCCCAGGGCACCTTCCACTGTGCCTGCAACCCTGGCTACCAGCTAGCAGCAGATAACAAGAGCTGTATGGGTGAGAGCTACCCCCATCCTGCACTCTCCCTCTCTGCTCCTGAACCTTCCGCAGCTCTCTATTGACCTAGCATCAGTCCAGTGAGTCTGGAAGGGCCTTTGGAAGTCAAAGTCCAGCTCCCTCATTTTTCAGGTCTAGGAAAGAAAAGGTATCACTTGGGGTCACACAAGTCCTTGGTGGGACAAGGGCTAGAAGTCTTGACCCCACAGTTAAGTGGATTTTCTGCAATCTTCTCTCCTCCCTCTTTCAGGCACATCTGTTAGCTGGCTCCAAAACACCTCCCAAACCTGTCTTTTCAGAGGCGCATCTTTACTGTTTCTGTTATTTAGACACTGTTGGAATTTCCATACATACATCCCCTGTATTCCCCACCCATGCTGCTCATTTCTGCTTCTGCATCTCATTTCTTTCCCAACTACTCACCTAGGCTGCTCTTGCTGCGCCTCTCCGCACCTGCAAATCTCTCAAGGCCTGGTTCTTCGTTTTTGCCTTCTGAAAATCAATGACACATAATACCTTGCTTATGCAACTGGAATTTCCCCTCCTCCATATACTGAATATATGTGTGTCCAGTCCTTTGATCATAATGGTAGCTACCATTTACTGGAATGGATCAGTGACAGACTTTATTTTCTTGGGCTCCAAAATCACTGTAGATGGTGACTGCAGCCATGAAATTAAAATAGACTTGCTCCTTGGAAGAAGACCTATGACAAACCTAAACAGCATATTAAAAAGCAGAGACATTACTTTGCCAACAAAAGTCCGTCTAGTCAAAGCTATGGTTGTTCCAGTGGTCATGTATGGATGTGACAGTTGAACCATAAAGAAAGCTGAGCAGCCAAGAATCGATGCTTTTGAACTGTAGTGTTGAAGAAGACTCTGGAGAGTCCCTTGGACTGCAAGGAGATCCAACCAGTCCATCCTAAAGGAAATCAGTCCTGAATATTCATTGGAAAGACTGATGCTGAACCTGCAATACTTTGGCCACCTGATGTGAAGAACTGACATTGGACAAGACTGAAGGCAGGAGGAGAAGGGGACGACAGAGGATGGGATGGTTGGGCGGTATCACTGACTCTCTGGACATGAGTTTGAGCAAGCTCCAGGAATTGGTGATGGACAGGGAAGCCTGGCGTGCTGCAGTCCCTGGGGTCTCAGAGTCGGGCGTGACTGAGAGACTGAACTGAATTGAACCATTTACTGAATTCCAAGTTAGCATCAGATATTGAAGTAAGAGTGGTACATATATCATCTCTCAACCTAACAACATTTTGGAAAAAGAAGTCCTGTGTTTCCAATAATCCAGATGTCAGCTGGGGTCTTCTTGGTTTTGGGGCTTAGAAAAGGCTGGCGTGAAACCCGTGTGAACATTCAAAACCCTCCTCAAGATCTCTGGGAATTCCAAGTGCTTACATTCTGTGGTCCCCTTACTCTGAGCTTCTACTGAATTCATTCGACTTATGGGTCCTCCCTCAATTTCTCAGTCCATGCTTGCTATGCATGTAAATCAGCCTCTTCACTGGTTTACACACTTGTGCACACAAGGGCATGTGAGTGTATGTGTAAGTTGTGCATATGTCTATTTTACTAAATAATGGGGGTGGACAGAGATGTGACTTACATTTAAGTGAAGTCAAACATACACACAGAAAACAAAACATCCTTTATTTGTAAGTGAATATGAGGCACCCTTCATTCTGAAAGTACTTAGTCACTGCACTATAGGGAATTTATATAGGGATTTGTATAGGGATCAACCCATGTTCCTCATCTCCACACCATCTCTCTTATTCTTTTTTTCCCTCTCTCCACTCCCCATCTCTTTTCTAGGAACCCCACATTTTCACACTTTTATACAGAGCAGCTCATCTTTCTCCAGTTGCTACTCCCCAGTTCAGCTCTAGGCCATATCTGTACATTGAAATCATCAAGATACTCAACAGAGCAGTAGTTCACCCTCCTCAGAAGGTGGGTGTATATAGCAGTTGTTCTCTTCCATTAGGGCTTCCCAGGTGGTGCTAGTGGTAAACAACCTGCCTGCCAGTGCAGGAGATGTAAGAGATGTGGGTTCGATCCCTGGGTCGGGAAGATCCCCTGGAGAAGGGCATGACAACCCACTCCAGTATTCTTGCCTGGAGGATCCCATGGACAGAGGAACCTGGCAGGCTACAATCCATAGAGTTGCAAAGAGTTGGACATGACTGAGCAACTTAGCACGCACACCCACTCTTCCATTGACTTTATTCCCATTTTGCAGAGGGAGAAATGGAGGCTCAGACAAGTTAAATGGCAGAACCTGGTCCTCCCCTGTGAATTAGTGAGCATCTTGAGGGCAGAAGTCCTGTGTCTTACAGCTGTGGAGTCCCATTCTTATGCCTGGCCCAGTAATGGGCATGCTGGGGCTTGAGGTGGGAGGGTTGCTTGGCTCAGTAGGAAGGAGGCCTCTAATTGGAGAAACACAGATGCCTGGGTACCACCCCAGACTAATTGAGTCAGGATCTTTGGGGGTTGGGGTCCAGGCATAAGTATTTTTATTTATTTGTGTTTTTTGGCCATGTTCTGTGGCATGTGTGATCTTAAATCCTCAACCAGGGATTGAACCCACGCCCCCTGCATTGGGAGTGTGGAGTCTTAACCACTGGACCATCAGGGAAGTCCCAGGCATAGGTGTTTGTAAAAAGCTCCCGGGCTATTGTGCTGTCAGGGCTGAGAAGTGCAGCACCCGGGCCCAGGCTGACCTAACCATTTCCTCAGCCCTCGACCTCTGCACTGAAGGGGACCATGGCTGTGAGCATCACTGCATCAGCATCCCTGGCTCCTATTTCTGTCAGTGCCGAGCTGGCTTTGTCTCCAGCAGGACCAGAGGAGCTGCAGGGATGAGCCAGCTAGGGGGCTGGCCGAGGTCTCTGATAACTGCAGTCAGAACCGATGTATGTCTTTGTCTCTTCCTTCCCACCAGCCCTTGACCACTGCAGCTTTGGGAACCACAGCTGCCAGCATGACTGTGTTAGCACTTTTGGTGGGCCACAGTGCCGCTGCAGAGAGGGCTATGACTTGCTGCCCGACGGGAGGAGCTGTCAGGGTGAGGAGGGATCTTCTCCATTTGTGCAGAGGGGCGAGGGATCTCAGCTGGTGGAGTCCACCCTGACTCATCCTGACTTGTCTCTCCTTTCAGCCCGGGATCTTTGCAATGGCGTGGACCATGGATGTGAGTTCCAGTGTGTGAGTGAGGGCTTCTCCTACCACTGCGTGTGTCCTGAGGGGCGGCAGCTCCAGGCAGATGGCAAGAGCTGCAGCCGTGAGTTACGGGTGGAAAGGGGGTAATTCTGCCTGCCTCTGCCCCCCTATCCCATTCTGAGCATCCTTAACTCTTTCCTTGCTGTGATCCATGAGTGTGATGTAACTGTGTGTGTGTTGGTGGTGGTGGAGTTGGAGGGTCTGCCATGCCCTGCCTCAACCTCTTTGCCTTCTTCAACCTTGTTGCCAAAGTTAATTTCAAAAACACTATTTGATCACATTTCTCCCTTGCTCGAAAGCCTTCTGTGGCTCACCAGTGCTTACAAAATAAAGATCAAATGGCTTACCCCTGAGTTTTTCAAATGGTGGGTGTAACCATAGTGGATTACACAAGTGGTGGGTGTAACCATAGTGGATTACAAGTCAGAATTCTTTTTTAAAAAGAGAGAGAAAATAGAGTTTACTGCGTGTATGTAGAAAGAATAAGTATTATTTCATGAAACTCAGTTTTAATTGTACGTGAGTAAAAGGGCATCATGGGCTTACCAGGTGGCGCTAGTGATAACTCACCTGCCAATGCAGAGGATGTAAGAAACACAGATTCAATCCCTGGGTTTGAGAAGATCCCCTGGGGAAGGGAATGGCAAGCCACTCCAGTATTCTTGCCTGGAGAATCTCCGTGGACAGAGGAGCCTGGAGGGCTACAGTTAATAGTGTCTCAAAGAGTCAGACACAACCGAAGCAACTTAGCATGGCATGGCATGGCACATAACTGCATCATAATGCATTATTATTATTATTTTACTGCGAATTGTGGTCAGAATTTTGAAACCACTGCCTTAGGTCATTAAAATATTGCTTCAGCCAACCCCATCATCCTGTCTCCTGCCAGACTTAAACATTTGAGCTGTACTGGCCCACCCATTCCCAAACGTGTTGAGGGCTCCTGGCTTCCATGCCTCTACACACATTGCCCCCACCATCTAGAATGTCCCTTCTTGCCTTGGAGAACTCCTGCTCATCCCTGAAGACCAAATCACTTGTCACCACCTCCATGCAGCCTTCCTCACCAACTCCAGGAAGAATCCTACTTTGCTCCCTGCATGCCCCTCTATTCAAACACTTCCCTTGATGGTCACTAATGGCATATGTGACCACTCTGCTTCATCCCTGTTTCCTTATGGATCAGGACTATGTTTCATTTATTGTCGAACCTCCCTTTGGGGCCTACCAAGGTCTCTGGCTGAGAACAGGGGAGGCAAAGTGCTCAGAATTCTGTCAGTTAATATAGCAGATGATCATAAACAGTAGCTACTGTGATGATGGTGGAAAAGATGCCTTTAGCAGGTTGCCTGGCTTGTGCTAAGCACTTGATTGCTAAGTCGCTTCAGTCGTGTCCCACTCTTTGTGACTTCGTGGACTGTAGGTCACCAGGCTCCTCTGTCCATGGGATTTCCGGGCAAGAATATTGGAGTGGGATTTCCAGGCAAGAATACTGGAGTGGGTTGCCATGCCCTCCTCCAGGGGATCTTCCCCACCCAGGGATCAAACCTGAGTCTCTTGCAGCTCCTGCATTGGAGGCAGATTCTTAACCACTGAGCCACTAGGGAAGCCTGGTGCTAAGCACTTAATAAATGGCATAGATGATAGGGATGCCAATGATGATGATGCGATGATTAGTTTTTATTATTTTAGCACAGTGCCTGGCATAGGAAGGACTTCACACATAGTATCTGTTATATAATAAATGTTTGCAAATGAATGAATGAGCATGTGGCTGCTGCCCGCCCTCACTCCCAGCTCTTCTCCTCCGGTGGGTGTAGGGTGCCGGGAAGGCCACGTGGACCTGGTTCTGCTCGTTGATGGCTCCAAGAGCGTGCGCCCGCAGAACTTCGAGCTGGTGAAACGCTTCGTGAACCAGATCGTGGACTACCTGGACGTGTCCCCCGAGGGCACGCGCGTGGGGCTGGTGCAGTTCTCCAGCCGCGTGCGCACCGAGTTCCCGCTGGGCCGCTACGGCACCGCGGCCGAGGTGAAGCAGGCGGTCCTGGCCGTGGAGTACATGGAGCGCGGCACCATGACCGGCCTGGCCCTGCGCCACATGGTGGAGCACAGCTTCTCGGAGGCGCAGGGCGCGCGGCCGCGGGCACTCAACGTGCCCCGCGTGGGCTTGGTCTTCACCGACGGCCGCTCCCAGGATAACATCTCCGTGTGGGCGGCGCGCGCCAAGGAGGAAGGTGGGCTTGGTGAGGGCCAGGCTGACCCGAGGTTGGGCTGGGTCCGTGGAGGCAGCTTTCCTGAAGCCCAGGGCGCCCCCTCTGTTCCCCCGACCCCGCAGGCATCGTCATGTACGCCGTGGGCGTGGGCAAGGCCGTGGAGGAAGAACTGCGGGAGATCGCCTCGGAGCCAGCCGAGCTTCACGTGTCCTACTCCCCCGACTTCAGCACCATGGCGCACCTGCTGGAGAACCTCAAAGGCAGCATCTGCCCGGGTGAGCGCAGCCGTCTCGGGACCCTGCCCCTTCTCTCACTGCGAATCCTCCGAGACCTCCGGGTCCTAGTCGCTCCCGCCCCCCTTCGCTGAGTGACAGCCGGGGATGGGCTCGCTGGACCGAGCCTCCTTACTCAAAGTGTGGTCCGTGGACCGTCGGCAGGGTTGGTCATTTGTTAGAACCACAGCGTTTTCAGCGCTCTCCAGGCCTACTGCATACAATGTTGCACTTTGACAAGACCCTCAGGGAATTAGGACTAAGTTAAAGTGTAAGAAGCACAATTCTAAGCGATCTGTTGCCCAAATTAGTGGGAGTTCAGAAGAATTGAGGGGGGGATTTTTTTCAAAGACACGCCCAATTCAGCATTGGTAAGGGGAGCCACATGGTTAAGTCCGTTTATCTTGCTGGAATTCAGCTTCACAGACCTGGGAAAGGGGCAGGACTGGGCATGTTTCAAGTACACAAAGATGTGTATTAAATATTGTGTGCTTAGTCGCTCAGTCGTGTCCGACTCTTTGCGACCCTATGGACTATAACCTGCCAGGCTCTTCTGTCCATGCGATTCTCCAGGCAAGAATACTGGAGTGGGTTGCCATTTCCTCCTCCAGGGGATCTTCCTGGTCCAGGGATGGAGCCCACATCTCTTGCTGTCTCTTGCATTGGCAGGCGGATTCTTTACCACTAGCACCATCTGGGAGGCCCCATATTAAATGTACATATTGCATAACTTCAATCCATCTGCTTCATATGGTGCTCAGCTAAGGAAAAGGAGACCAGCTCTATTTGTGGAGGGATGGTGGGCTTGAACTTTGTGTACAAGTACCTTTATAGTTAATATAGGGAATTTCTCAGGGGGTGATTTTTTTTTTTTTTTTAACCACAGAGTCTTTAAACTGTAACCCAGGCCTACAATGTGACTCTTCTTTCAGATAAACAAGCCCCACCTCCAGAGCTAGGTTTAGTAGGGCTGTGCTGGGCCTAGAGAATCTATGTTCAAAATCTCTCTCTATATATATATATGTATATATACATATATATGTGTGTATGCTGCTGCTGCTAAGTCGCTTCAGTCGTGTCTGGCTCTGTGCGACCCCATAGACAGCAGCCCACCAGGCTGCCCTGTCCCTGGGACTCTCCAAGCAAGAACACTGGAGTGGGTTGCCATTTCCTTCTCCAATGCATGAAAGTGAAAAGTGAAAGTGAAGTCGCTCAGTCGTGTCCAACTCTTAGCGACTCTATGGACTGCAGCCTACCAGGCTTCTCCGTCCATGGGATTTTCCAGGCAAGAGTATTGGAGTGGGGTGCCATTGCCTTCTCCGATATGTGTGTATATGCATATACATATATATATACACACATACACACACACACCTTTCTCTCTCTCCCTCTCTCCAGGCTAATTCTAATCATTAGCGAGGATATTGTGGAGGCATTGGATGAACTTCTTCTTCAGGGCCCTTCCTGTCCTTTCATTCATTTATTTATTTGGCCATGCCAGGTCTTAGTTGCAGCACGCAGGATCTTTAATTGCAGCATGGGAACTCTTAGTTGTGGCATGTGAGATCTAATTCCCTGACCAGGGATCAAACCCAGGTCCCCTGCATTGGGAGCATGGAACCTTAGCCACTGGACCACCAGGAAGTCCCTAACTCTTATGTCCCCTGCAGTGTGACTTTGGACAAGTCACTTAACCCCCACCTCTCCCTTACCTTTCCTCTTCTATGACAGGGCAGGGTGCTGGCTGCCCCAGGTTGCCTCTAGTTCTAGAATTCTAACAGAAATCTGGCCTCTATGATTGAGGGTCTTCATCAACTGATGAAGGATGACCTTGGGTAGATCCTCCTCTCTCTGGCTCTTGGTTTCCCCACCTGCAAAGTTAGGAGCCATTCTGGGGCTGTTTTCAATACCACTGATGACATGACATACAGCAGTTTGCTGAGGGTACATACAAGACTAAGATATAATTTTTAAATCATAATAGCAACTCTGTATTGAAAGCCAAGTGCCAGGCATTGTGCTGTAGTATTCAAAGTAGCACACATTTACAGAATTTAGCAAATCTAAGATACCACCCATTGTAAGATTCACTATTATTTTCTATACTGCTAAGAAAACAAAAAGATGCCAGATTTAACTGTAAGGCACTTATTTTGATTTCAGAGATGTTGAAATGTGTGAGGAGATAGACTTGAATCAGTGGTTCTTAAACCTTGGCATGCATCAGACTCACCTGGAGGGTTTGTTAAAAGACAAATTGTTGTCTCCAACCCCAGAGTTTCAGATGAAGTAGGTCTGGAGTAGAATCTGATTATTTGCATTTCTAATAACTTCCTAGGTGATGCTGATGCTGCTGGTACAGGGACCACACTTGAGAACCACTGATTCCTAAAACATCGATGTTCACTCTTGCCATCTCCTGTTTGGCCACTTCCAATTTACCTTGACTCATGGACCTAGGGAACCATTGGCCTAGTTGAAATCCACTATAAAGTGTTTACTTGTGTCAGTTCTGGCGTTTCACCCTCCAATAAACTAGCCACTAGCAAAATATGCCCATTTAACTTAAACTAAATAATTCAATTCCTTAATCACACTAACCACATTTCAAGTGTTGAATAGCCATCTGTGTGCTACCACACTGACAGATGCTACCGTCACCGCATAAAGTTTCATTTGGACAGTGTTTCTGTCGACTCTTGCTACTCAAAGTGTGGCCCACAGACCAGCAGCATCAGTACCACTTGGGAGCTTACCAGAAATGCAGCTTCTCTGCTCCTTCCCTGTTAAGAATTAGAATTTATCTATTTATCATCTATCTATCTATATATCTCTTTATCTATCTATGTTTTGTTTATTGACCCTGCTGGTTTTTTTGTTTTTTTGTTTTTTGCTGCATCCAGTCTTTCTCTAGCTGTCGAAAGCAGGGGCTACTCTCCAGTTGCCCAGGCTTCTCATTACAGTGGTTTCTCTTGTTGCAGAGCACAGGCTCTAAGGTGCTCAGGTTTCAGTAGTTCTTGCCGCACGTGGGCTCAGAAGTTGCAACTTGGTGGCTCCAGAGTGCACAGGCTTCAGTAGTTGTGGCACAGAGACTCATTAGTTGTGGTTCACAGGCTTAGTTGCTCCGAGGCATGTGGAATCTTCCTGGACCAGGGATTGGACCCGTGTCCCCTGCATTGGCAGGCAGATTCTTATCCACTGTACCACCAGGGTAGTCCAAGAATCTATATTTTAACAAGATCTCCTCGTGAGTCCAATGTGAGCACCAAGGTTTGAGAAACCTTCTGAGATGGGCACCCACATAAGACACACATGAAAATCATAGAGTCCTCAGCACCACCCAACGAATAGGTTTTCTCATTGTATCCATTTTGATAAACAAATCTCCGGCTTAGAAAGGTTGAATGGGTTTTCCAGTATTTCACAGCTATCTAGCTGGGACTCATCCTAGGTCTGTTTGAATCTCAAACCGGTGCACTCAGCCGCAGGCGGGGTGGAGGGATATCGGGCGGGGGGGGGGGCCTCGGCCAGGGCCAGCTGGTCGTCCTGCAGCTTCTCACTCCCCCGACTCTCTGTGCCCCTCTGGCAGAGGAGGGCATCGGCGCGGGGACAGAGCTTCGGAGCCCCTGCGAATGCGAAAGCCTCGTGGAGTTCCAGGGCCGCACGCTGGGGGCGCTCGAGAGTCTGTCGCAGAAGCATATCCTTTGGGTCCCGGGGCGCGGGCCGGCGGGGAGACGAAGGGGCCCCCGAGAGCCCCGGAGGCTTCCTTAACCTCTCACTGGACCAGCTGACCGCACGCCTGGAGAATCTGGAGAACCAGCTGGCCACCCGGAAGTGAGGGCCGCGGGTGGCCTGGACCCGGGCAAGGAACGAGGCCCCGCGGACGGCTCCAGCCCTCTACCCCCGCTCCGGGGGCGCCGTCGGGGCGCCAGGCTCGGACAGAACCTGGGTCCCCCCGGGCTTGGGCTGTCGCGGGGGAGGCGCTGGCGGGCTCCCAGCGCTGCGCTCGAGCTGGGCTCGCCTGGACCAGAAGTCGGACTGCGGGGAGGGATCGGGGGAGGGGATGTGGAAGACGCGTGCTGCGCTCAGTTCTGTGTAGGATTTCTTTTTTTGTTTTCTTTTTCTTAAAAAAAAAAAAATCTGGTTTCCACGGGGTCGGTGTATGTGTCTTGCTGTGCCGCCAGGGGGAGGGGAGGCCAGACGGAGCGCGCTCCGGCGGCGCCCGGGCGGCGTCTCCTCGGAGAAAGGCGCATTGTGCTGGGGTCGGGCCTGGGGGCAGGGGGCCGCGAGCTGCTTCCCCACGCTGGTTTATTCAGCCGAGAACAGATGGCTCCTTATGCAGGCGGTGGGAAGGGGGCTCCACGGGTACCCCTGGGGTCCGGGCAAGTCTGCCCTCCATCTCTCAGCGGTCAGGCACCTGGCTCTCTGGCTGTGCCCGTCTCCTGGTGTCCTCTCTTAAGAGGGCTGTTAGAACTGGGCGGAGTTGGGGGGTGAGTGATGAAGAAGCGGGAGGCAGTAATCGAACCTCCTGAAGGGACGGGTTGGGCGGGGCGGGGGGAGCACTGGTGAGTTTCACTCGGATTTTATCTCCCTGCACCAGGTAGGAAGAGGTGTGTGGTTTTGGGGGGGGGTGCGGGGGGCAGCCAGGACCTCTGGCCCAGAGTGGCCTGCACAGCCTCTGCTTCACCCTCTGCTCTCCTCCAAAAAAAATAAAAAATAAAAATAAAAACTAATCCTCTGTAGGTAAAGAGCACAAACCGGTACAGTCTCTCAAGAGCATGTGAGAAACTGCGAGGATGAAAATGCTTCCAGTCCTAGAGTGATGACAGGCAAATTACTCTGGGTTTGTTTCCTTATGTGTAAAATGGGGATTGAAATAGTTACTCCCAAGGGTGGTGGTGAGAATGGAGGAAATTATTCTAAGGTATCTGACCTTGTGCCTGGTACCTATTAGGCTCTCACTTAATGGGAGCTATGAACAGCTAAGATGCTTAGTCTCTGCATTATTCAGAGCGATTTGCAGGTATTTTCATTTTCTCGTCACAACCACCTTGTGAGGCAGGAATTATTGCCTTTATCTTTATCACCAGAAAACTGAGTCAAAAAGAGGTTAAGTCTCCCAGAGTCACATGACGAGTAAGAAGCTGAGCCAGTGTATTTTCATTTCCTGTGGCTGCTGTAGCATCACCACAAATTCAGTGGCTTAAATGTCACAAATGTTCTTGGGGTCAGAAGTCTCAAATGGGTTGGCAGGGCTGGAGACTTGGTTCTTTGCCCTTTCCAGCTTCTAGAAGCTATCTGAATTCCTTCATCATCTCAATCTCTGCTTCTGGCATCATACCTCCTTTTCTAACTTTGACCTTCCTGCCTCCATTGTATAAGGACACTTGTGATGACTCAGATAATCCATGATAACCTCCCCATCTGAAGCTCTTTATCATCTGCAAAATCTCTTATTAAAATTTTTTTTTAATTATTTATTTGGCTGCTCCTAGTTTTAGTTGCAGCATGTGGGATCTAGTTCCCTGACCAGCAATCAAACCTGGGTCCCCTGCATTGGAAGCATGGAGTCTCAGCCACTGGACTCCCAGGGAAGTCCCTGCAAACTCCCTTTGCCATGTAAAGTAACATATTCTCAGGTTCCAGAGATTAGGACGTAGACATCTTTAGGAGGGGGTCATTATGCTGTCTACCACACAGGGCTTGAAGTCAGGAGGACCAAACTCAGAGCAGGCACTGTGAATCACACCTACTCCTGGCCCCTCACTGGGCCTGGTGAGGAGGGAGAAAGATGATTGAGAAAAACCCCCGGGTTGGGGGAGCCTCAGGCTGGAGGGGGTGAGGTCCACCTGACTATACCTATGGCAGAAAGAGGACCCTTCAGGTGAAGGGATGGAGCAAAGGGCAGGTAAGCAGGGAGAAATCTTGGAGGAAGTGACTTTCAGCTAAGCCTTGGCCTACAGATGGAATTTCCACAGGTGTCCATGGGGATCTCACAGGTGAATGAAGCCACAAATACGTGTGGTCAGGAGTGACTGGAGTGAGGGGCGATGAGATGATTGACATCTTACCTGGTCATGAGGGTCATATGTGCAAAAGTGCTAAGTACAGCACCTAGCCTGTGCCTTGCCCAACCTCTTTGTTTTATGGCAGGGGAAGTGGTCGAACAGGAGATGGCAAGAGTAAACATTGACATTTTAGGAATCAGTGAACTAAAATGGACTAGAATGGGTGAATTTAACTCAGATGGCCATTATATCTACCACTGTGGGCAAGAATCCCTTAGAAGAAATGGAGTAGCCATCATAGTCAACTAGAGTCCGAAATGCAGTACTTGGATTCAATCTCAAAAATGACAGAATGATCTCTGTTCATTTCCAAGGCAAACTATTCAATATCACAGTAATCCAAGTCTATGCTCTGACCAGTAATGCTGACGAAGCTGAAGTTGAACGGTTCTATGAAGACCTACATGTCCTTCTAGAACTAACATCCAAAAAAGATGTCTTCTTCATTGTAGGGAACTGGAATGCAAAAGTAGGAAGTCAAGAGCTACCTAGAGTAACAGGCAAATTTGGCCTTGGAGTACAAAACAAAGCAGGTCAAAGGCTAACAGAGTTTTGCCAAGAGAAAGCACTGGTCATTGCAAACACCCTCTTCCAACAACACAAGAGAAGACTCTACACATGGACATCACCAGATGGTCAATACTGAAATCAGGTTGATTATCTTCTTTGCAGCCAAAGATGGAGAAGCTCTATGCAGTCAGCAAAAACAAGACTGGGAGGTGACTGTGGCTCAGATCATGAACTCCTTATTGCCAAATTCAGACTTAAATTGAAGAAAGTAGGGAAAACCAACAGATCACTCAGCTGTGACCTAAATCAAATCCCTTATGATTATACAGTGGAAGTGACAAATAGATTCAAGGGATTAGATCTGATAGAGTGCCTGAAGAACTATGGACGGAGGTTGGTGACATTGTACAGGAGACAGGGATCAAAACCATCTCCAAGAAAAAGAAATGCAAAAAGGCAAAATGGTTGTCTGAGGAGGCCTTACAAATAGCTGAGAAAAGAAGAGAAGTGAAAGGCAAAGGAGAAAAGGAAAGATAGAATGCAGAGTTCCAAAGAATAGCAAGGGGAGATAAGAAAGCCTTCCTCAGTGATCAATGCAAAGAAGTAGAGAAAAACAATAGAATGGGAAAGACTAAAGATCTCTTCAAGAAAATTAGAGATACCAAGGGAACATTTCATGCAAAGATGAGCACAATAAAGGACAGAAATGGTATGGCCCTAACAGAAGCAGAAGATATTAAGAAGAGGTGGCAAGAATACACAGAAGAACTATAGAAAAAAGATCTTCATGACCCAGATAACCACGATGGTGTGATCACTCACCTAGAGCCAGACATCCTGGAGTGCAAAGTCAAGTGGGCCTTAGGAAGCATCACTACGAACAAAGCTAGTGGAGGTGATGGAATTCTAGTTGAGCTATTTCAAATCCTAAAAGATGATGCTATGAAAGTGCTGCACTCAATATGCCAGCAAATTTGGAAGACTCAGCAGTGGCCACAGGACTGGGAAAGGTCAGCTTTCATTCCAATCTGAAAGAAAGGCAATGCCAAAGAATGCTCAAACTACTGCACAGTTGTACTAATCTCACTTACCAGCAGAATAATGCTCAAAATTCTCCAAGCCAGGCTTCAGCAGTACATGCACTGTGAACTTCCAGGTGTTTAAGCTGGATTTAGAAAAGGCAGAGGAACTAGAGATCAAATTGCCAACATCCTCTGGATTGTCGAAAAAACAAGAGTTCCAGAAAAACATCTATTTCTGCTTTATTGACTATCCCAAAGCCTTTGGCTGTGTGGATCACAACAAACTGTGGAAAATTCTTCAAGAGATGGGAATACCAGACCACCTTACCTGCCTCCTGAGAAATCTATATTTAGGTCAAGAAGCAACAGTTACTACTGGACATGGAACAACAGACTGGTTCCAAATCAGGAAAGGAGTATGTCAAGGCTGTATATTGTCACCCTGCTTATTTAACTTATATGCAGACTGCTGCTGCTGCTGCTGCTGCTGCTGCTAAGTTGCTTCAGTCGTGTCCGACTCTGTGCGACCCTATAGACAGCAGCCCACCAGGCTCCCCTGTCCCTGGGATTACATCATGCGAAATGCTGGGCTGGATGAAGCACACACTGCAATCAAGATTGCTGGGAGAAATATCAATAACCTCAGATACGCAGATGACACCACCCTTATGGCAGAAAGCAAAAAGGAACTAAAGAGCCTCTTGAGGAAAGTGAAAGAGGAGAGTGAAAAAGTTGGCTTAGATCTCAACATTCGGAAAACTAAGATCATGGCATGTGATCCCATCACTTCACAACAAATAGGTGGGGAACAATGGAAACAGTGACAGACTTTATTTTTGGGCTCCAAAATCACTGCAGTTGGTGACTGCAGCCATGAAATTAAAAGACGCTTGCTCCTTGGAAGAAAAGTTATGACCAACCTAGACAGCATATTAAGAAGCAGAGATATTACTTAACCAACAAAGGTCCGTCAAGTCAAAGCTATGGTTTTTCCAGTAGTCATGCATGGATGTGAGAGTTGGACTGTGAAGAAAGCTGAGTGCCAAAAAATTGATGCTTTTGAACTGTGGTGTTGGAGAGGACTCTTGAGAGTCCCTTGAACTGCAAGGAGATCCAACCAGTCTATCCTAAAGGAAATCAGTCCTGAACATTCATTGGCAGGACTGATGTTGAAGCTGAAACTCTAATACTTTGGCCACCTCATTCGAAGAACTGATTCATTTGAAAAGACCCTGATGCTGGGAAAGATTGAAGGCAGGAGGAGAAGGGGACGATAGAGGATGAGATGGTTGGATGGCACCACCAACGTGATAGACATGAGTCTGAGTAGGCTCTGGGAGTTGGTGATGGACAGGAAAGCCTGGCGTGCTGTAGTCCATGGGGTTGCAAAGAGTCAGACACGACTGAGCGACTGAACTGAACTGATTCCAGGCCTAGAGGGCCGAGTTGTCTGTCTGCCCAAGATCACAGTGAGAGAACCGCAGCTGAGCCAGGTAGTAACCTTGGGGGCAGGGGTGTGTGTCCTGATTGAACAGGGACCTCAAGGATGGAGGCGGCAATGAGGCAAAGCCTCAGCCCCCTCCTTGACGCCGGCCAGGACCGCCTTCTGTGGGTTGTTTTTTCCTTCTCGCCTGTGTTCTCATGCAATCTCTGTAGTGGCCACTAGATGGTGCCTGGAGCTCTGATTCTGAGTTGGGTGCCAGAGCCCTTGGGCTTCCCAGGCGGCTCAGTAGAAAAGAATCTGCCTGCCAATGCAGGAGACGAGGGTTGGATCCCTGGGTCAGGAAGATCCCCTGGAGAAAGAAATGGCAACCCTCTCCCGTATTCTTGCCTGGAGAATCCCAGGGACAGAGGAGCCTGGCAGGCTACAGTCCATGGGGTCACAAAGAGTTGGACATGACTTAGCGACTGAGCACCCACGCCCAGAGACTTTATAGGCTTTAGCATCTGGCGCTTGGACTGAGCCAGGCCAGCCCATTTCAGAAAGACCCTCCTCTCTCTCACACCCCTCCCCATACTCTGGCGGATCCTACCACCACAGCCTAGAAGCTGCTTCATTCCCCTTGAGGATAACCACCCGCTCCTCGATTTGAAGACCAGCCCTGCTACTTAACTGTGTGCAGGTGTTGACAAGGACTAGTTCCCTTGTCTATCTCCTGATTCTCTTTTCCGGAGACTACAGGAGCCAGAACTCCTTTACACACTCTTTGGAAGCTGGAATGTGGGCTTGAGAGCACAGTGCAGCTGTTAAGAGCACAGACATGGGAGCCAGACTGCCTATTCGAATCCCAGCTCTGCCTTGAGCTGTGTGACCTTAAGCAAGTTTCTGAACTTCTCTGTGCTTCTGTCCAAGGGGGCCCAGTTTTCTCATCTGTAAAATGGAGATGATACTATTCCTTATGCCACTGGGTTATTGTGAGGATTGAATGAGACAGTCCGTTTTATATTCTTAGAATTCTGCCTGGTACATAGTGTGTACAAAATGTAAAAAAAGCAAAATGCATGGCTGAGGTTTAATAAATTCTACTCTTTCTCCTTGGGCTATGAATCTTGAGGAGATAAGGCAAAGGTTCAGGGACAGTTGGGAAGTCATTCGTGACAGTGCACTGACGGTACTGAGAGTCCGCAGGAGGAATCCTAACCACGTGATTCTCGATGGTGAATTTGGCTGAAATCTTAAAAAAATATTTTTATTGATTGATTTATTTGGCTGTGCTGGGTTTTAGTTGCAGCATGTGGGATCTTAGCTCCCCGATCAGGGATGGAATCTGAGCTCCCTGCATTGGGAGCACAGAGTCTTAGCCACTGGACCACCACGGAAATCCCTTGGCTGACTTTCTTGGTTTCTGATTTTCATTTCAGTGAACTACCTGATATCCTGGCAAGGCTTCCAAGTTGCACAGTTTCAAAAGTCTTGGTGGGAGGGAGGCATATACAGGGAACACTGTATGAATAGTGCCCCCACTAGCACTGTGAAATGGTCTTTCCAAAATCCTCCCAGTAAAGCCCTTCCTGCTTAGTGATCCAGACTTGGCGTGTCGGTTGCTTGCATCCAAGACTTTTGTCCATGCCCTGCTTCATTCTTTGTAAGGGCTGCGTAGTATTCCACTCTATGTATGTCTCATGTTTCATTTCAGCACCCTGTAGTGGATGTTATCTGGGTAATTTACAGCTATTTTACATTCCACAGGCAGACACAATGATGTGCTTCTTAGAACCTATTTTCCAGTCCTTATAACCTCATCTCTGACTCTCCCCAGCCCTATAGGCACATAGTTGGGTAGAGAGTGGCCTTATCCACAGTCCCACACTGTGGAAGGTGTGATCCTTTGCCTGCTTGATCAAAGGCGTGCATGCATACATGTTCCATCGCTCAGCTGTGTCCAACTCTTTGTGTCCCCATGGGCTGTAACCCGCCAGGCTCCTCTGTCCATTGGGTTCTCTAGGCAAGAGTACTGGAGTGGGTTGCCATTTCCTTCTCCAGGAGACCTTCTCAGCCCAGGAATTGAATCCCCTCTCTTAAGAGTCTTGTATTGGCTGGCGGATTCTTTGCCACTGAGCCACCTTCATCCAGGGAGGACTGGCCGAACATTGAGGATAACAGAGAAAAAGAGCTCAGTGGGCCAGGGAGGAAGTGGCAGGTGATTCTGGGGAGGTGGGTGTGTTTGGGCAGCCAGCCAGGGCCCCTCATGCCCAGACCCCTCCTCTCCCAGTGTTGGACTGTGTCATCTCAGTTCTATGTGGGAGGAAATACCTGCACAGCCTCTGACGCTTTGAGGGACCAGTGCCTTGTATGTCCCCCTCCCAGAGGCACCTGCACTTCAAAAGAATCCTGGAAGGAAGGGAGCAAGTTGACCGAGATGGCTCACCGTTCGTGGTGGGATTTCAGACAGCCAAGGTCACACATCTGTACAGAGACCATCCTGTGTTCCAGGGATGATAATGGGCTCCTTATCCTATATGCTGCTGCTGCTAAATTGCTTCAGTCGTGTCCGACTCTGTGCGACCCCATAGACGGCAGCCCACCAGGCTCCCCTGTCCCTGGGATTCTCCTATATGACTCCATGTAATTCCTGTGGCAACACCCTGAGGCTGGTATCACCAGTTCCATTTCACAGATGAGGCAACTGAGGCCGGAGAGGGGAAGAGATGTTCCCAAAACCATTCCAGGAGCATGTCTATGTCCAGGGCTCTTTCCACTTTATCAGTGATGGGGAGAAAGTTTGGGGTGAAAGTGGGAGGATCTATTTCTGCTTTATTGACTATACCAAAGCCTTTGACTGTGTGGATCACAATAAACTGTGGAAAATTCTGAAAGAGATGGGAATACCAGACTATCTGACCTGTCTCTTGAGAAACCTGTATGCAGGTCAGGAAGCAACAGTTAGAACTGGACATGGAACAACAGACTGGTTCCAAATAGGAAAAGGAGTACGTCAAGGTTGTATATTGTCACCCTGCTTATTTAACTTATATGCAGAGTACATCATGAGAAACGCTGGGCTGGAAGAAGCACAAGCTGGAATCAAGACTGCCGGGAGAAATATCAATAACTTCAGATATGCAGATGACACCACCCTTATGGCAGAAAGTGAAGAAGAACTAAAAAGCCTCTTGATGAAAGTGAGAGAGGAGAGTGAAAAAGTTGGCTTAAAGCTCAACATTCAGAAAACTAAGATCATGGCATCTGGTCCCATCACTTCATGGGAAATAGATGGGGAAACAGTGGAAACAGTGTCAGACTTTATTTTGGGGGGCTCCAAAATCACTGCAGATGGTGATTGCAGCCATGAAATTAAAAGACGCTTACTCCTTGGAAGGAAGGTTATGGCCAACCTAGATAGCATATTTAAAAGCAGAGACATTACTTTGCCAACAAAAGTCCGTCTAGTCAAGGCTATGGTTTTTCCAGTGGTCATGTATGGATGTGAGAGTTGGACGGTGAAGAAAGCTGAGCGCCTCAGAATTGATGCTTTTGAACTGTGGTGTTGGAGAAGACTCTTGAGAGTCCCTTGGACTGCAAGGAGATCCAATCAATCCATCCTAAAAGAGATCAATCCTGGGTGTTCATTGGAAGGTCTGATGTTGAAGCTGAAACTCCAATACTTTGGCCACCTCATGGGAAGGGTTGACTCGTTGGAAAAGACCCTAATGCTGGGTAGGATTGGGGGCAGGAGGAGAAGGGGACGACAGAGGATGAGATGGTTGGATGGCATCACCGACTCGATGGACATGGGTTTGGGTAGACTCCGGGAGTTGGTGATGGACAGAGAGGCCTGGCGTGCTGCAATTCATGGGGTCGCAAAGAGTCAGACACGACTGAGCGACTGAACTGAACTGAACTGATCCCTTGACTTAGTACCAGCTGCCCAAAGGCAGAGGTCTGAGAGGAAAGAGGGAATTCAGAAAGGGTTGGGGAGAGTGCTGGGGAGCCCTTTCGCTGGCAATTCAGCTGCCTTCCAGAAGGTTACAAGTGCACAGCATTTACTGGAAATGTTAGAAAAGACCCTGATGCTGGGAGAGATTGAAGGGAGGAGGAGAAGGG
Source organism: Giraffa tippelskirchi (assembly GCF_054371585.1). Taxonomy (NCBI): domain Eukaryota; kingdom Metazoa; phylum Chordata; class Mammalia; order Artiodactyla; family Giraffidae; genus Giraffa; species Giraffa tippelskirchi. The sequence goes on along the minus strand of NC_137287.1, from coordinate 115,077,131 downwards.
GACGACAGAGGATGAGATGGCTGGATGGCATCACCGACTCAATGGACGTGAGTTAGAGCAAGCTCTGGGAGATTATGAAGGACGGGGAAGCCTGGTGTACTGCAGTCCATGGGGTCACAAAGAGTCAGGCACAACTGAGCAATTGAACAACAACAACAGACCAGAAGCTAAGTTACAGGCTGTATTGACAGGGGAAGTCCAATATTGGCCAACAGCTGGATTGCTCGTGCCTGAAGGCAATCCTCGGGCTCAACTGCACCTCCAGAAGTAGCTGGGGAGAAGCATAATGATGAAGATTACCTATGGCCTTGTGCTTCCCTGTTGTGATGAAAGCTTAGAAGTATCCGGAGGCCCGTATGTAATGCTCAAACTCCCACACAATTGCAAGGGTGTGCATTTCCCATATAACTCCACTGCAGATGATCAGAGGAGGCTGAACTCATGCAAAATCCACTGCTAACACAACCTCTGGCGCCTGGGCCATGGAAAAGAGATCACCTGCCCATTCACCCCTTAGGGGGAACATCTACGTGGCATTTCCAACTTCAACACTTTCTTCCATCATTTTAACAATTTTGTGCAAGGAAACTGTGCTGCAAGATTTCAAACTAAGCCAATATGATGTCTTAATATATGGTTGCTTTGACATATGGTAAGATAGGAGGAGACCAGTAATGTTCTAACCTCAGCGTCCCCTCTCCACTCTGCTCCCACTGATAAGGTCTTCTAGTTAAAGAAAAGTGAAAATGAAAATGTTAGTCACTCAGTCATGTCCAGCTCTTTGTGACCCCGTGGACTGTACCCTTCCAGGGTCCTTTGTTCATGGAATTTGCCAGTCAAGAATACTGGAGTGGGTACCCATTTCCTTCTCCAGAGGATCTTCCTCACCCAGGGATTGAAACCACGTCTCCTGCATTGCGAGCAGACTCTTCGCCGTCTGAGCCATCAGGGAAACCCTTGACAGTCTGGAGAAGGGGCTGTAAACTGAGTTTCTGGATAAATTTTCTCCCTCATATCATGTTGCGTTGGCCACAGTTCTGTCATAATCTGTGCCCTGTGTTTTGCTTCCCTCCAGACTAAGTTCTGGTCGGAAACTTTAGGCAGTGCATCGGATTGGTGAAACTCAAATCACCCTCAGAACCCCAGCTCAACTGGGGGTGGAGGGCTAGTCTCAGAAATGTAACTTTGGGGACGTCCTTGGGGGTCCAGTGGTTGACTTCACTTTCCAATTCAGGGCTTGTGGGTTTGATGCCTTGTTAGGGAATTAAGATCCCACATGCCAAATGGACATAAACCCAAAAACATGAAAAAGCAGAAGCAACACTGTAACAGATTCAATAAAAACTTTTAAAATGGTTCATATCAAAAAAAATCTTAAAAAAAAAAATGAAATATAGCTTTTAACCTTCCGGCCTCTTGGCAATAGAGAGATACAGGAACAAGGTTGAAACGGATGTTGAGGGAGTCAATCCATAGATTCTGCTCTAGCCTCTGCTCTCCGTCTCTGAAATGGTTTGCTGGGATTCTCCCAGTTTGCTGTATCTCTGGGTGGTCTGGAAATGGATGTACTGTTGCCTAAAATCAAGTCCAAACTTGCATCACAGTCAGAGGCCCTGTGGAGATTATCTAGATAAGTGGTTTTCAACCCTATAGATTCTGATGTCTTTTTTTGGGGGGGGGTAACAAATCTTTTGTTATATCCCCTTTACTAATCTGAAATGAAATTAATATCTAATATAACTTTGCTACGCATATGGAATAAAAAACATCACATCCTAACTATAATTATAGAAATGAAGTAACAGCAAAGTAAAATTTATAGCAAAATACTATGTACCCCAATATTTAAATGTTCCATTAAAGCTGCTATAAAAATGTAATCAAGCTATTTATAGGAAATATAAATGAAGTACTCGTGTATAAAGGAGTGTGATGTATACAACTTACTCTCAATGATCAGAATAAACTATTATCTCTCTCACACACACAGAAGAAAGAGAATGATAAATGTGGCAAAAGTTAACATTTAGTGGATCTGGGTAAAAGAAAAATGATAGCTCTTTGTACTATTCTTCCAATTTTTTTCCATACACTTGACATTATTTCAAAGTGACAAGTATAATACATGTTAGGATATAGAATTTCTCAGTGTGCTAAAATTGTAAATAATTAGGGTACATCCCAGGAGTTTAAGGTTTGTTCAAGAACAAGAAATTATCAATGTTATCAAATAAATTAAAAGTTTACAGAAAAAAAATCCAAATGAATCTTTAAATTGATTCATAAAAATTATTCCATATTTTTCTATGATCATTCATGGTACAAAAAAACACACAGTATACTAGCAACCAAAGTGAACATTCTTCACCTGATAAAGATTATTTATAAATACTTACAGCAAGTATGTTACTCAGTGATGAAACTCTAAAAGCGGCACCTTAAAGACAGTAAAGGCCAGGATTCCCTCTATGACTGTATATGTTAGTCGCTCAGTCGTGTCCGACTCTTTGCGACCCCACCAACTGTAGCCCACCAGGCTTCTCTGTCCATGGAATTCTCCAGGCAAGAATACTGGAGTGGATTGCCATTCCCTTCTCCAGAGGATCTTCCCAACCCAGGGATTGAACCCTGGTTCCCTCTATCTATCTGGCCCTGGGTTCGATCCCTGGGTTGGGAAGAAAGGGAAAGGCTACCCACTCTAGTATTCTGGCCGAGAGTTGCAAGAGTAAAACACGACTAAGCGATTTTCACTCACTTTCCCTCAATCACTACTCTGATTCAGCATCAAATTACTGATTGGAGGCCAATGCAGTAGAATTGGACATAAAAATAAAGAGGTACAGGAGTGGCAAAGGAAAAGATAGAATGATCAGTGCTTATAGATGATACGAATGTCTTCAGATGAGATCCAAGACGGTCATGGGTAAACCATTAAAATTCATGAGAAAACATATTGAGTTTGCAATGATGAAAGTCAATATGCAAAAGACTAGTTGCATGTTTCCACATCAAAAACTATCAAATATATTAAAAAGAGGAAAAAATCCTATTCACAGTAGTCATGAAATTTACTACGAAAAGTAAATCAAGGAAAAGTTTGCAAGAGTTTTATGGAAAAAAAAACTTTATTAAATGATTTGAAGAGGACTTGAATAGAGTGATGCTCATTATATATATATATATATATATATATGAAGACATAACATGGTAAATATTTTGGCTCCTCTCAGTAATATATAGCTCTGATGCAATTTTTTAAGGATCTTGAGAAATTGACCCCAAAATGTATGTGGTAGAGTAAAAAGGCAACAATACCCAAAACAATTCTGAGTAAGTAAAACAGAAAAGACTTGTGCTGTAAAGCACCAAGATTTTTAAAACATAGATGTTCATTAACAGAGCACCAGGGACTTTCCTGGTGGTCCAGTGGCTAAAACTCGGCACTCTCAATGCAGGGGGCCTGGGAACTAGATCACACGTGCTACAACTAAAAAGAAGCTACATCCCTCAAGGAAGATCAAAGATGCTGCATGCCGTAGTAAGACGTGGCACAGCCAAAGAAATAAAGTTTTTTTTGTTTTAAAAAAAGAGCATCAAGGAAGACTGATTTGATAATAGACAAATTGAGTAAGACTAGAGCCCAGAAATACATCCATCTATGTATGAAAACTTGGGGCAAAATAGATTAATTTATAAATTAATAGGGGATCAATGATATGCACTTCATATTAGGAACAAATGGAAACAAGATCCCTACTTCAAACTTTTCATGAAAAATAAATTCCGAATGAATTAATGACTTAAATGTGGAAGACAAAATTCATAAAAAGATTTAAAGAAAATGAAAGGGATTGTGTAAGGGGAATTTGACATAAACTGTACAATCCATAGAGGGAGAGATGGGTAAAACTGACTCCATCAAAATTAAAATATATATATATTATTCCTTTTTTTTTCTGGCCGCGCTCGTGGATTGCAGGGTCTTAGCACCTTTGTTCTGAATTGACCTGGGCCACAGCTGTGAAAGCGCTAAGTACTAACCTCTGGACTGCCGGGGATTTCCCTATTCTTTTAAAAAAATGACATCAAACAATGCTCGTGCCAATTGATAGTTCTCTCTGTGGCTCATTTACTGTCTGTACATGGGGCACACGAATTGCACAAGCTATCAAGGTGATCCTCACAGGGGTTCTCTCCCGTGACCCCAGATTTGGACTCAGAGTACCACTTGGGTGCTTTCAGGTCTGGGCAAATAGCATCAGGTTAGGCAGTCCCCGAGCAACTGCACCTGGAGTATGCCCTCCTCCTGTACCCTGTATGCAATGCCAACTCTGAGCCTTATTTAGAAAATTGGATGATTGTTGCACCTACTCAACATATTGTCATGAGGTTTACAAGTGATAAATCATGCAATGGACTCAGCACTGAGCCTGGAACATGGCAAATGCTCGGTCCTGATTAGCTCTAATTATGTGAAGGGACATTTATTAAGTGGGAGAGTCAGGGTGTGAAACCAGGTCCGTGTAATTCCAAAGTCTGTGCTCTTTTAATGACACATTTTCTCTCTCGAAGAAACCATAGTGTAGTGTGTGTTAGTCGCTCAGTCGTGTCCGACTCTTTTCGACCCTATGGACTGTAGCCTGCCGGGCTCTATCCGTGAAATTCTGCAGACAAGAATAGTGGAGTGAGTAGCCATTCCCTTCTCCAGAGGATCTTCCCAACCCAGGGATTGAACCCAGGTCTCCTGAATTGCAGGCAGATTCTTTACCATCTGAGCTACCAGGGAAGACATAGTGTAGTGTGGAGACAAACAAATCAATTGGCAAAGAGGTAGGTAAACCGAGGCACAGAGAAGAGCATCTAACATAAAGGATGTCAGAGACCCGCTGCTCTCCTCTTCCCCAACACCAGTGAATGACAGAGAAGATGGCATTTGAGAGAGAAAGAGGGAGAGACAGTCAGACAGGCATGGCCGTGAGTCTCACAGTCTTAAGAAGGAACAGTCCTGGCCCCTCTTCCTACCCTAGGTCTTTAGAGGCCAGCCTGTGAGCATGGCCAAGAGTGCCTGGGAGCAGGAGAGCTCACCAGCCGCGTCCTCAGTCTGTGCCAGGGTGCAGAGTCATGGCGACATCAGTTCTAGAGAAGCCTTTCACCTCCTATTTCAACCTTCTCATTATACAGATGGGGAGACTGAGGCTCACAGAGCTCCAGTGTCCTGACCAAGGTCACACAGTGTTAGAGGGCTCCAGGCAAAGTGGAAGTGTGGGGGCCTCTCTTCAAAACCAGGAAAAAAGTAGGACTTCCCTGGTGGTTCAGGAGTTAAGACTCTGAGCTTCCAGTACTGCGGGGTGAGGTTCGATCCCTGGTCAAGGAACTAAGATCCCACGTGCCATGTGGCAAAAAAAAAAAAAAGTCAGGAAAAAAGTGCTGTTAAAGACACTAAAAAACAAAAACCTAAGCAAACTTCTTTCCCTTCTTTCGCAATCTGTCAAGGTTTGGGAGGTTTTCTGTTTTGGCCACACTATGCGCCCTACAAGATTGTAGTTCTCCGACCAGGGTTTGAACCCCGGGTCCCAGCAGTGAAAGCAGGGAATCCTAACCACCGGACCACCAGGGAATTCCCTTGGTATTTTTAACTTGTCACTTGACTTTGCTTCCCATAGGCATGGGGATACTCAGAGGAAGAGTGCAGAGTCCCATGGGTGCTCTGGGTCCCGTCCCACTACTCAGCATGGACAGTAGCCCCCAGCTGCCAGCCCACCTTCCTGCTAGCTGCATTTGTGATAAAAAAGGAACAACTTTTGAGACAGTCATTGGACGCTCGTATTGAGGGCTGGCGTAGTGGATGATACAGCCTCGTGGGCAATACGTAAATGAATAGTATTGGGAACTGCAGAGGATGGAAAGGTGTATTGATTAAGGTTCTCGAGAGAAAGAGAACCTTTCTATAGGATACCTGTGTATCTGTATCCATACCTATGTGATGTGCTTAGTCGCTCAGTCGTGCCCAACTCTTTGGGACCCCTTGGACTATAGCCTGCCAGGCTCCTCTGTCCATGGGGATTCTCCAGGCAAGAATACTGGGGTGGGTTGTCATGCCCTCCTGTGGGGTGGTCTTCCCACCTCAGGGATCGAACCCAGGTCTCCCACATAGCAGGTAGATTCTTTACCATCTGAGCCACCGGTTCTCTATATCTATAGCTATATATGGGCTTCCATATATATATACATAATATATATGGGCTTCCCTGGTGGCTCAGGGAGTAGAGTCCACCTGCAATACAGGAAACCTGGGTTCTATCCCAGGGTCAGGAAGATCTCCTGGAAAAGGAAATGGCTACCCACTCCAGTGTTCTTGCCTGGAGAGTTTCATGGACAGAGTCTGGGGGGCTACAGTCCATGGGGTCGCAGGGTCCGACATGACTGAGAGACTGACACTTCCACTTTCATACACGTATATATACATGATACCCAGATGATAGATACATAGATAGATAAACAGTGAGAGGATTAAAGAGTGAGAGATAACAAAAGACAGTATCTTTTTTAATATTGGCTCTTGCATTCCTGGCATTTGGTAAGTATGAAATTCATAGGGCAGGCTGAAAATCTGGGTAAGAATATTGCATTCTTCTGCCCGAATTCTGTAGGACAGCAGGTTGGAAAGTTAGGCAGAGTTTCTAAATTTCAGGCTTAAGTTTCTAAATTTCATCCTTCTCCTTCAAGAAACCTTGTTTTGTTTTGTTAAGTATTTTTATTTACTTATTTAGGGCATACTGTACAGCTTGTGGGATCTTAGTTCCCTGACCAGGGGTCGAACCTGTGCCCCTTGCATTGGAAGCATGGAGTCTTAACCACTGGGCCACCAAGGAAGTCCCTCTCTACAATTATTTCAAACCTTCGTGGATAAACCATGATACCTCACATGGGCCTGTGAATTTTGTAATATATTTTAAAATCAAATTGTTTATATAGATAGAGGGCACCCCTCGCCCACACACACGCCCTAAGAACAACTCTGTTTCAAAGGCTCAGTCAGGCATTTAATGGAGCTGAGCAAGAAGGATCCAGACCCAAGGACCCAAGGACCCGACAGCCCTGTGTACCTAATGTCCAGTGTACCTGACTGTCATAAGAAAAATGTCCACCACGCTGAGTGGACTGGACTCTGCTGGGTGCTTGTCAAATATTCCTTACCACAATCACATGACAGGAGAAGCCAACACTCCCATCTCAGAGCTGAGGAAACAGCCTCAGAGAGGGTCAATGATTTTCTTCCAAACTAGATATCTCAGACTTTAAGCTTAGGTTCTTTTTTTTTTTAACTTAATTTTTTTGATCTGTGGCATGTGGGATCTTAGTTCCCCAACCAGGGATTGAACCTGTGCCCCCTGCAGTGAAAGAGTGGAGTCTTTACCACTAGACCACCAAGGAAGTCCCACTAGACCACCAAGGAAGTCCCAAGGTTCTTTTTTTAAAAATTTATATTTTATTGACATATAGTTGATCTATAATTTTTTAATTTATTTATTCTATTGAAGTATAGTTGATTTACACTTTTAGATAATTATCTTATTGAAGTATAATTGATTTATAATGTCATGAAGTTTACGTTCTTAGCAACCACATGGTATTGACTGTGTGTATCTTCTTGATTGTAGCCTGAGAGCCCGGCATGCAGTAAAAATTCATTAAATGATTTTTGTGTGGATGAACTGAATGAATGAATGAGTCTATCGTATTTGTAGAAGACTACAGAGGGTGTGAGAGGCAGGCTCAGTGAATCAATCTTGGTTGAGATCAGACTTGGAGGGACAAGTGTCCACCCATTATCATTACCAAACAGGTTCCGGGGACCAGCATGGGAGTAACCAGGTTTAGAAACGCTCAGTCTGGTGTCGTGTTATTCACTGTACACAGCTTCGGGGTCGCACCTTCCCTTGAGGGCCTCGGTCTCCTGCTCCCAGCGGGAGGTTGGGTCTGGATCAGGAGGCAGCAAACATATTCTGTCAAGGACTGAGAGAAAATAGTGACTTCGTCTAAAGACTAATTTGAGTCTCTGCCACAACTGTACAACCCTCCCACTGTAGTGAGAAAGTAGTCTCAGACAATACATAAACGAATGTGTGTCTGTGTGCCAATAAAAAGTCAATTAGAAAAATAAGCAGCTGTCTGGATTTAGTCTCTAGGCTACAGTTTGCTGACCACTGGTCTATATGACCTTTGAGATCCCTTTTAATCTTAACAGTCGATTATATATATATATATTTTGGCCACTCTGTATGGTTTCCAGAATCTTATTTCCCCAAACCGGAATCAAACCCTCAGTCCCTGCAGCGAGAGCACAGAGTCCTAACCACCAAACCACCAGGGAATTCCCAACAGTCTATGATTTAAAAACTTAGAACCACATGTACAAAGGACAGAAATGATCAGACAATGTCCTAACCCTAATATAGTGTCCATGCAGACATTGCTAACTGATCACAGAACTCTTCTGATGAGAAAGGAGTTGGCTTTTTATAATCAGTCACAGATAGAGAACTCTAGCTGGAGCATTCCCTCTTTCACTCTTTCTCTCTTTCTGGCCATGCTGTGCAGCTTATGAGTCTTAATTCCCTGACCAGGAATTGAACCCTCACCCATTGCAGTAGAAGCTCAGGTTCTTAACCCCTGGACCACCAGAGAAGTTCCTCTCTTTCACACTTTATGAGGCAAATATTTAGAAAACGGCAGATACTCTCTTGAGTGTGACATTGAGGAAAATAGGAAGAAACAGAGAGTGGGAAGTCTGGCCAATTCTGTCATTCTTATCCCAGAGGAAGAAGAATCAAATTGTCCCCAGGGTGGTATAAGTGAGAACCCGAGTCCTGAACCTAAGCCAGGCTGTTTGACTCGACTGTGGTATTACCCTCTGGTGGAAGTCAGATGTTCTATCTCTCACTTGCCCGAATGAGTGTGCCAGCTAGGAGTGAAAGCCCCCACATAGTAGCTCTCTGGTGCATTTTTATTTTCTTTTTTCTTTTCCCACCATTTTTCTTTAAACTGTACTGGGTCTTCATCCCCTGCATTAGAAGGTGGATTCTTAACCACTGGACCACCAGGGAAGTCCCCCACCAAAATTTAAATCATTGAGTGACTTCTGCATAGAGGGATCACCTGCCTGTCTAGTTGGAGGATATTTTACAAATTAGTTCATGTGGAGCTTGGCAATGAAAGACTCTTTTGTCTATTTGAATTTCCACAAAGCTCTACTTTGAAGAGTGAATGAGGAACTTCCAAGCGTCAAGAAGTTACATGATAATGGGGCAAGAGTTTGGGTTTTGCAGTGAGACAAATTTGGCTTGGGTTCTAGAGAGAATGATCACTCCCTTGATAATTCAGTTCAGTTCAGTCGCTCAGTTGTGTCCGACTCTTTGTGACCCCATGAATTGCAGCACGCCAGGCCTCTCTGTCCATCACCAACTCCCGGAGTCTACCCAAACCCATGTCCATCGAGTCGGTGATGCCATCCAACCATCTCATCCTCTGTCGTCCCCTTCTCCTCCCGCCCCCAATCCTACCCAGCATTAGGGTCTTTTCCAATGAGTCAACCCTTCGCATGAGGTGCCCAAAGTATTGGAGTTTCAGCTTCAACATCAGATCTTCCAAAGAACACCCAGGATTGATCTCTTTTAGGATGGATTGATTGGATCTCCTTGCAGTCCAAGGGACTCTCAAGAGTCTTCTCCAACACCACAGTTCAAAAGCATCAATTCTTCGGCGTTCAGCTTTCTTCACCGTCCAACTCTCACATCCATACATGACCACTGGAAAAACCATAGCCTTGACTAGACGGACTTTTCTTGGCAAAGTAATGTCTTTGCTTTTAAATATGCTATCTAGGTTGGCCATAACCTTCCTTCCAAGGAGTAAGCGTCTTTTAATTTCATGGCTGCAGTCACCATCAGCAGTGATTCTGGAGCCCAAAATAATAAAGTCTGACACTGTTTCCACTGTTTCCCCATCTATTTCCCATGAAGTGATGGGACCAGATGCCATGATCTTAGTTTTCTGAACGTTGAGCTTTAAGCCAACTTTTTCATTCTCCTCTTTCACCTTCATCAAGAGGCTCTTTAGTTCTTCTTCACTTTCTGCCATAAGGGTGGTGTCATCCGCATATCTGAGCCTTGATAATTAGAAGTCATCTATTCAGGGCTTCCCTGGTGGCTCAGTGCTAAAGAATCCACCTACCAATGCAGGAGACATGGGTTCAATGATGTCAATGATCAGGGATTTCCCCTGATCTGGGAAAATCCCACATGCAACAGAGCAACTAAGCCCACGCACCACAGCTATTGAGCCTGTGCTCTAGAGCACAGAAGCCGCAACTACTGAGCCCACATGCCTCAACTCCTGAAGGCTGTGCACCCCAGAGCTTGTGCTCCACAAGAGACGTCACTGCAATGAGAAGCCCACGCACCACAGACAGTAGCACCAGCTTGCTGCAACTAGAGAAAAAGCCCATTTTTTGCTATGGCATGAAATTTGTAGGGGTAGGAAGGGGGTAGGAAACAATCTTCTAACATCTCAAATTACACACTGTAACTAAATGTTGATTATAGTGACTGGTGAGCTGCTTTGCCCCTTTAGCTCAGATTTGGTTCTCTTTGGTCATAAGTGAAACAATTCACTTATTCTTTTCAGAGTCCTTCCCACCCATAACTTCACAACTCTCTGAGAAGCCTGATTTGTTAGAATCATCCCATTTCACAGTCAGGAAAACTGAGTTCCAAAGAGATTTGTTGAAGGCAGAGCTCTTTCTTCTGTATCTTTTATGTGACAACTGTTTATGAGCACCTTCCATGTCTAGACATGGAATAGGCCGTGGAGACAATGGTATAAATACTGGGGGGGGGGGGGGATGGGCAGGAGAGCAACACCTGTTAGTTGAAGGATTTGTTGTGACCTACCTGGGTTCTTGGAATCTTTTAATTGATGGAAATTGAGAAGAGGTCAGATAAGATTTCTTCATTCAGGCAAGTCTTTATTGGGACACCAGGGAGCAAAAACAAGTAATAGTTTTCCTTGCTCACTTGCTTGGGGGGCTGCTGAGCTGGTCCTTCATGTGGAGTGAGGGTGGGGTGAGTTCAGGGGGCTGGAGGGGTAGCTTGAGTGGTCTGCCCACCTCCTTGGTGGTCCTGTGTGCAGAGTGCATGTGTAGTACCCTGTTTTTGCCCCCACATCTCAGAAGTGGCAGTTGGGTTTTTGGTCTTTTTGTATCTTGTTTATAATTTGCCCCAACTGCTCATCTGGGCAGTTATTTTTAGTCCCTTATAGATTCTTTGTATTCCGTTGCTCTAGGAGCGGTTAGTCCAGGTGCAAGCACTGAGAAACGGGTCCCAGTTCCCAGATCCCAGCTTGTCTCAATGTTATCTGAAATTTGAGAAAGAAACTGTGTTGAGCAATCAGCAGAGAGTTTCACAATTCCCTGGGATCCAGGAGTGGGAGAACTAGGGGTGCATTTCCCAACATCTTAGCTGAGAATCCAGGACTAAATAGCATCCTTGCAGTTGACCTTTTAACCTCATCTCCACTAACAAGGCTAAGGGACCTGGGGCCCCCACAATGTTCAGGGTTCAGATGGACATCTGAGATGGTTTCCTCATAAGCCTGCTGACATCTCCTAGGCCAGCCTCTCCTCTATTTCTTCCCTGGCCGTTATTCTGGCGGCCTTGCAGTCTTGCCAGGGACAGGAATGAGCCACTGTCACTCTGGTATCAAGCTTCCTGGTCTCTGGCTTCCTGCTTATGCCATGGAAGCTGGGAGGGGCCAAGGAAAGGCTGGTGAGGCCACATCCTCTAGTGAAGGTATAAATTGGGAGATCTGGCCATCAGAGTCACCCCTGCACCATGAAGTTCAGTGGCCTCTTCCCTTTTGTGCTTCTTGCCCTGGGAACCCTGGCACTTTGGGCTGTGGAAGGTGCTGAAAATGGTGAGTTGGAGATACCCTGGTACCATCTTGGCTGCACCGTCAGAGGTGGTGTGGGAATGTCCCCTTCTCTAGACTGTGAACTCTGAGCTTAGCTTCAGGAGATGTCCCTGGGGATGTGTTCATGTCCACCTGGGCTCCAGGGTCTCTGTGCGGGCTTCTGAACATCTGAAAATTCTTCTTTTACTCTGCCATCTGTCAGCCCAGGTCTCACTCCATTCCTGTTCTTATTCCTCTCTCTCTCCCCCCCACCCCTTATTTCCCAGTCTCTGGTTCTCCAGTCATCAGTCTGACTCTTGCTGATTCTTTCCAGTAATCTATTTTCCTGCCTCTGGCTCTAGCTCTCCTCCTGCCCTGTCAGTTCCATTTATCTCTGTTTAGTTCCCTCCATCTCCATCACCCTCAACCTTTCTCACTCCCTGTGTGTAGCCTTTGCTTTTGCCTGAGGCTGGAAACCTTGGCTGGGAGCCCTATGCCTTTCTCCTGACCTTGTGTCTGATTTCATCAAGCTTGTCCAGATGGGGACTTCCCTTCGGACTTTGTGGACAGTCACCTGGGCGAGGGTCACTGCTGGAGAGCGGTGCTTTGTCCAGGAGCTGTGATGGCCTACTCAACACCCAGCCTCCTCCCAAACTCTTGAACTTCTCTTCAAAAGCTTTGAAAGCTGGGGCCTGCCCTCCTAGAAAACCTGCCCTGTGCCTTGGAGATGAGAAACCCACGTGCAGTAGTGACTGGCAGTGTCCACACAAGAAGAAATGCTGCCTCGACACTTGCGGAACCAAATGTCTGGACCCTGTCAACGTCACAAACCCAGGTGAGAAGGTGGAAGAGCTGGTGGGGAGGAGTGGAATGAAGGACCCAGCCTTGGGGAGATGGGGGCAGGTCCTGCCAGGCCTCCTCCTTGCCAAGAATTATTGAGCCAAGTTTGTCAGGAAGTCATCCAGCCTCAGACAGGAAGTTACCCACTTGGCTGGTAAAGAGGCCAGTCTGCCAAGAGGTCAGTTTTGCAGGTAATAGTCATCTGATCATTCAGATAACCAGGCAGTGGGCAGCCACCCAACAACTCAGCACTGGACAACTGGCCACCTGTGTTGACTGAGGGTTTGATGTCAGAGAAGAAACAGATCCTATGTTCAGGGGGCACTTCCCGGCCTCAGGAAGGACGTGGAGGTCATGGAGACAGGGGGATTCTCTCTGCTCAGGCTGGGGCAGGGGCTGGGACCCAGAAAGTAGGGGGGTGGGGTGATGTGGAAGGCCTAAGCCTTCTAACCCATGACCCTACTCTCTCCAGTTAAGAAGAAGCCTGGGACGTGTCCAGTGGTCCACGGCCAATGTCTGATGCTTAACCCCCCCAATCACTGTGAGACAGACGACCAGTGTGTAGGTACATTAAAGTGCTGCAAGGCCATATGTGGGAAAGTCTGCCTTTCCCCTGTGAAAGGTAAGGAGGGTCTGGGGCAGGCTGACCTCCCTCCCTCCAACTCTCTGTCTCAACCCTCTGAAGTTCCCAGCATATGAAACGGGGACTCCTGATCCCAAGCCCAAGCAGAGCTTCTGCCAGACTCCGTGGTCTTCAAGAGCCCTCTCTCCCAAGCTTTGGGGCAAGAATTTCCATAGGATGGCTCATGGCTTTCATTCTATCCCAGCCCTTCTGAGTAAGGGGCCCGGGCAAGTAACTGAGTCTTAGCTTCTTTTTATGTAAAATGGATATAATGCACTTGAAAGTGCATTGTCAAAAGTACTGTGCACTCAGTATGTATTATTAAGGTTATTTCCAGGATGTTGTTTACGGTCAAAGCCCAAGGGACCAGTGGATTTTGCGGATAATCCGGCTCAAGGCTCTGATTTTATAGAGTTTTCTAGTAAAATAGAGGCTTGTACTCAGCCTCCTGATACCAAGACTCATTCAACTCTATCAGCACTTACTATTTTCTCTATCTCAAGGGATTTCTCGGGGTGAGGGGAGAATGTGAAGATGACTCAGCTGGTTCCGATATTGAAGCCCTGATCTCATTTTCTCTCCCAGCCTGATTCCTGCTGTTTGGGAGAGTCTCTGGATTCCTACTCTGTGTGGTGTGGGAATTCCATTTCTACGCCCAAGCTTGAATCACTCTATGGTGAAGACTTGGTACTAACACCAATATATTCTTTGCAGAAGAAGCCAATAAATGCCTGTTGACTTGTTAATAAATAAATGAGCATGTTTCTCTCTGTACATCCTGCTTCTGTGGTACATTGGGGAGGATGAGTTGGGTGGGTGCTGATGAGGAAATATCTGGATGAGAGGCTTCCCTCCTACAATATGGAGTGGAAGAAAGAGGCTTAGAAGCTAGACAGTCATGAGTTCACATCATAGTTCTGAAGACTCAGTTCTGTGATTTGGGACAAACAACTTTATCTCTAACATGTTAATCTCTTAACTTGCAAAGTGGTGATAAAAATCAGTTTCTCACAGTGTATGCAGCATTGGGATGTGCAATGCAGAATGAATAGCAATGTTACGGGGCCACTGCAGGCTCTCAAAAACTGATGGATACTTGCCTTCTGCAGTGATCTTGAGCTTCTTTCATTTCTTCTCTCTCCCAAGACATAGCTTCTTCTGTCTTAAAATAAATGTTGAGCAGAACACCATGAACTGATCATCAGTCCTGTGGGAGGACTCCAAACACTTCTGTCTGTCCATTGTATTGGGTTGACCAAAACATTTTGTTTGCATCTTTCCACAACATCTTGTGAAAAAAAAGCCCAAATTTTTTTGCCAACCCAATATATTGGTATCAGAGTCTCCAAGGAAAGCAAAAACATAATCAAGCATTGGGTGAAACAATGTTTCAATCCCATAAGACACTTCCACAGTGGGCTTTGATCTCCCATGGCCGGGGAGTCTCTCCTGGCAGCTGGCGCTGGGCAATTTACCCACATGCACTCCTTTCATGTCACGGTAAAGGGACTTCACCCTGTTCTTTCCCTGCTGAGGACAGATACAGCTGTGGGGTTGACCAGATGCCCAAGGGCACACACACTGACACAAAATGAAGGAGCATGTGTTAAGGTTGAAACAGGGGAAGATATTTCTACACATGGCGGTAAGTCTGGCACAGGCTGCGTGGACTCTTTATCTGTTGGTAAGCAAGTATCATATTTCAGGTCCAAGGCCCCTTCTTCTGCAGTGGGGGATGCATGCTTGAGACTGCCTTTCCCAACAATAGGAATATTGTCACGGTAGGTCACGTGGAGGATGTGTTCTTGGCCAGAAACACAGAAGGGTGATATTGTTCTCGACTCAGTGGAGTGGAAAGTAATAAGAGCTGGAATTCCTAGAGCTAGGGCCAAGTAGGGAACTTTGCTCCACGTTTTTCTGTGCTCTATGGATTCTAAAGTAAACAGAGAACTTAATTAGATAATGATTTTTTTTTAAAGATAAAATCAAATTGTAATTCAATCCTCTCCTGAAAAATGTCACAGGTCGAAGAAAATAGTCCATACTATTTCAACCAATATGCTAAGAGCAACAACTGCATGTATTAAATTCACCATTTCAGTGATGAGGGAAAAGGAGAAGAGCTACTGAATTCATTTTATGAGCCATTCATTTCATGTTAATTTCATATATTTTATTTTATTCATTTTAGCCACCCTCCAAGTTGACTTCCAATGATCCTCACCTCTTGGTATTCACACCCTAGTGTGGTCCCCTCCCACATTTTTGCACAGTTGGTCTGTGTGACCCATAAAGTATTGCAGAGTGATAGATCATTATGTCCATATGAGATTAGATCATTAAAAGAGATTAGTTTCCATTTTGGGAGGCTGTGCTCTCCTCAGTCATCTACCCAGGCAGAGCTCAGCTGGCATGCCATGAAGACATTCAGCCATCTGTGGAGTGGCCCCAAAGGAACTAATGCCTCTGGTCAACAGCCTCTGTGGAACCAAGGTCCGCCATCACGTGAGCGACTTGGAAGTGGATTTTTCAGTCTCCATCTGGTCTTGTCCTGGCAAACAGTTTAATTATAACCTGTGAGAGACCCCAGGCCAGAACCATCCAGCCAAGCTGTTCCTGGATGGTTTTTTTTGTTGTTACCAAATATTTTATTGTTATCATTGGTTATCCATAACATTAAACAAGGTGGGAGAAGACAATGCTGGTTAATGTTAATGTTGGTGGTGGGATAACACTTCATCACTTACACATCATTTTACACACTAAAAACCACTCTGTTTTATTAATTGACATATATTAAGTTCACACAGAGTCTAAATAAAGCCTTCCAAAAATCCACTGCATAATCCTTGATCAAAATACGAATTACAAACATTCAGACTTTCTTGTTCTTTTGATAAAATGATCTGAGAAATGTGACTTCTATAGTTTACAAAACAGACGGTAATTAATTATGGTTTGCAAAATGGATGGATGTACCTTAATTATATGACCTTTCAGGAAAGGGTTACACATACTTTCCTTGGCTATCTATGAAGATTTCTTTATTTCAACCATGTCAGCATATATTCATGACTTTTATCTATTGCTATCATGAAGACACAGGGATTTCAATAAACCTTAATTCTCAGACTGTGAGATGATGTTAATGGTTTTAAGATGCTGTTTTGCGACAATTCGTTATGTAATCATAAATGACAAATTTGCTGAGGTTAGTAAAAATTTGATACTACAATCAAATACTCTGACCTGTAGAAGAAAAAATAATTATGTGCCAATTTTGTCTGCTCTATCAAAGATGGAAACATCTTAAACAAAATGCTCAACAGAATTCAGTAAGTTTTAAACAGCTCTCCTAAAACTGAAATGTGAATTCTTCAATAAAATTAGGAGTGGAAATGGGGATTCCCCTTGGCAGTTCAGTGGTTAAGGAATCAAACCGGGGTCTCTGAGCTTCCAGTGCAAGGGGCATAGGCTCAATCCCTGGTCAAGTAACTAAGATCTCACATGCTGCACATCATAGTCAAAATATCAAAAAAAAAAAAAAAAAAGGAAATGAAAGAATAGAAATTAATCCAAAAAAAGGGAAGAAAACCCAAAACTTTGTAGCAAAACCTACATCAAGTTTAATTTTCAGAGGTATTGTCATTAAAGTCATAAATAGAATGAGTCACCATTATTTGTCAACAGTGTATGAGATACACAAAGCTATGCAATGAGATAAAGGAATAAAATGTGTGAGAATGAGAGAAAGCTTATTGTTATTATTGGCAGACAGTATCATTCCCTACATAACAATTTAAGACTTTCAATATAATGGATGAAATACGTTTCGTTGGAATTGAGGGGTACAAGGTCTGTACAAAATTCTATGACATTTCTCTACATTACCCAGAATCAGTCAGAAATAATAAAAGTAGACATAAATAATCCCAAGAAGCAAACCCTACAATATTCTAGGAACAAATCTAAAAATTATGTCAGAACATCATGGATTAAAAAGAAAAAAAGAATTTTATTGAAGGTCTAAAATAAGAACTGAATAAATGGAGAATTAATGTTTGTGTTTGGAAAGACTCAATAAGGTAAAGATTGCCACTCTTTAAAAATGCATCTATAAATTCAATAAAACTGCAATCAAAACCCCAATATGATCCTTAAAAACAACTTGGCAAAGTTATCCTACAGCTCATATATTAGTATAAAAATTAACAGAGGAGCCAAGAACATTTTTAAAAAGTACAAGAGTGGAGGCTAGCCAGACCACATATCAAAATATTATCACCCCGCCCTCGTGCACCTCCCTCCCACCTCCCACCTCATCCCACCCCTCTAAGTTGTCACAGACCACCATGTTTGAGTTCCCTGCCTCATACAGCAAATTCCCACTGGCTGTCTATTTCACACACAGTGATGTATAGTTTCAATGTTACTCTCTCAATTCCTCTCTCCTTCTCTTTCCCTCACTGTGTCCACAAGTCTGTTGTTTATGCCTGTGTCTCCATTGCTATCCTGCAAGTAGATTCATCAGTACCAATTTTTGTTTTTAAGTTCATACTGACAACTTTCACTGAGTTTAATAGTAATTTTTAACATAGAGTATTAGGTTTCTAGCTTCCCAGGTGGCTCAGTGGTAAAGAATCCACCTGGACACAGAGGAGCCTGGAGGCTTACAGTACATGGGGTTGCAAAAGAGTTGGATATGATTGTGCAACTAAACAACATTAAGGTTCTACCCTAAGAGAAATAGAAAGGTAGGACCAATAGGAGATATATATAATATATATATATATATATGTATATATATATATATTCATAGCCATATATATGTGTGTGTGTATTTATTTATTGTTATGACAAATTAGCTCATGCAGTTATGGAGGCTAAGTCCCATAATCTGCCATCTGTAAAATGAAGATCCAAGAAAATCAGTGGTATAATGCAGTTTAGGTCTGAAGACCTAAGAGCTGTTGGTGTAAATTTTACTCCAAGGGTAGGAGATAAAGAGGTGAGATGTCCCGTCTCATGCAGAGAGGCAGGAAAAAGGTATAAATCCCTCCTCCCTTCACCTTTTGTCCTACTGGGCCCTCAACAGTATGGATGAGGCCCACACACACTGAGGAGAGCAATTCACTTTACTGAATGCACAGATGCAAACGCTAATCTCATCTGGATACAATCTGCAGACACACCTAGAAATAACGCTTAACCTGTGCATTTCATGGCCAGTCAAGTTGACACATAAAATTAACCATTACAAGTCAACTGGGCATCTATACAGATCTCCTTAAACCATACTTAATCTTCAAGTAAAGATAATGACAGGGTCATAATCCTGCCAGACAGGATACAGTTATCCTGTATAGAACCCAAAACACATTAACTCCTTTCCCAGAAGAGGAAGTAAAGCCCTTGAGTGATATTTACTTTCCTCCTTCGTATCCAGTAACTTAAACACTATGATGTTAAAATTAACAATACATAAATACTACAGTCAAGTCATATTATGTTACATGATAAGCTAACAAAAGAGAAAATAAAGAAAATACACACACATGGGTTCATAGCAAAATAAGGAGGAAATGTTAAGATTATTACAGGCCTCACACCTGTAACTGGTCACATAGTTGGAGCTGGCATTTACAGCTACTTTCTTCCACTGTCCTTCTATAGTCCTTTGTCTTCATCAATCAATGACTTAATTGCAGAGTAAAATATATAATATTGCCAAGACTCTATGGGATCTCCATGTCAACAAAGGTCCATCTAGTCAAGGCTATGGTTTTTCCAGTAGGCATGTATGGATGTGAGAGTTGGACTATAAAGAAAGCTGAGCGCTGAAGAATTGATGCTTTTGAACTGTGGTGTTGGAGAAGACTCTTGAGAGTCCCTTGGACTGCAAGGAGATCCAACCAGTCCATCCTAAAAGAGATCAGTCCTGGGTGTTCATTGGAAGCTCTGATGTTGAAGCTGAAACTCCAATACTTTGGCCACCTGATGCGAAGAGCTGACTCATTTGAAAAGACCCTGATGCTGGGAAAGATTGACGGCAGGAGGAGAAGGGGACAACAGAGGATGAGATGGTTGTATGCCATCACTGACTCAATGGACATGGGTTTCGGTGGACTCCGGGAGTTGGTGATGGACAGGGAGGCCTGGCGTGCTGCGATTCATGGGGTCGCAAAGAGTCGGACACGACTGAGCGACTGAACTGAACTGATGGGATCTCCTCTATTTCAGACATGCGCTTCCACACCTTCAGTGTGGAGCAGCAGTCCAATTTTCCCTGGTAGTCGTGATCAACCACCCCAGCCAACACCATAACTCTCTCCTTTACCTGTTGTTTTAGAGACACGAGGAACCCAAAGTAGTCAGATGGTAGTTTTATTTTCTTTATCATTATTTTTTTAAGTTTTGGTTGCACTGGGTCTTCCTTGCTGTCAGGCCATTCTCTAGTTGCCGTGAGCTGGGGCTACTCTTCATTGTGGTGCACGGGTTTCTCATTGCAGTGGCTTCTCTTGTTGCAGAGCACAAGCTCTGGGCCCAGGGGCTTCAGGAGCTGCCTCTCACACACTCTGGAACATGGACTTGATAGTTGCGGTACATGGGCTTAGTAGCTCTGCAGCATGTGGAATCCTCCCAGACCAGGGATTGAACCCATATCCTCTACACTGGCAGGAGGATTCTTAACCACTGCACCACCAGGGAAGTCCTATTTTATTTATTTATTTATTTTGGCCACACCCGGAAGGTAGTTTTAATTTTCAGTTCAATGGGATTAGTGCTGTGTCACCTAGTGGAAACGTTCCCCCCTCCAGAACTAACACCTCTAGGCCAACAGTGCACAAAGTCAAGGGGACAAGAAGGTAAAGTTTCCCTGGTGGCTCAGACGGTAAAGCATCTGCCTATGATGAGGGAGACCCGGGTTCGATCCCTGGGTCGGAAGATCCCCTGGAGAAGGAAATGGCAACCCACCCCAGTACTCTTGCCTGGAGAAGCCCATGGATGGAGGAGCCTGGTGGGCTACAGTTCATGGGGTCACAAAGAGTCGGACACGATTGAGCGACTTCACTTTCACTTTCCCTAGAGGTCATAGTGGGAGGTGCCCCTCCATCTCTACCTCTTGATTTCTGAACCCATGGATCCTGATTCTGGGAGAAACAGCAAGATGTATTGGACACTGATTGAGGGCATAGACAGCCCTCTGGAGAAGCTCGCCCCAGCCCTGCAAGGTTTTGTCACCTGGCTGGCACTCCAGCTGAGTCTTCAAAAGGCTCTTTCACTGTTCTATCAAGTCAGCTGTTTTAGAATGCTGGTGAATTCCAGGAGCATGGGCCCATTGCCACACTTCTTTTCTGTGAACTGAGTTCTTTGATCAGAGCATTATTGTAAGGCAAGGTGGATAAGGCATTCTGTAAGTACATGTCTGGTAGTTTTGCATACAGGGAAACACTGCCTACAGGGAACGCAAATTCATATCCACAGTGTCTATTCCCTGATGTCCCTTCCATGAGGCAAGTGGCTCGATGTAATCAACCTGCCACCAGGTAGCTGGCTGATCACCCCAGGGAATGGTTCTGTACTGGGCATGGATGTTGGTCTCTGATTCTGGCAGATCAGCACTCGGCAATAAACAACTAATTATATTTCTATATCCCAGAAACAATTACAGATGAACTTTTTACAGTCGCATAAAAAATCAAAAAGATGTGTAAGATCTTTATGGAGAAAATGATAACATTTTTCAAGAGAAATTAAAGAATACCTAAATAGAAAGAAAGAGATAACCTTATTCATAAATTGCAAACCTTAATATCATAAAGATGTACTTTCCCCCAATATATTTATAGATTCAGTACCATCCTGGATAAAAATTCCCATAGGTTATTGTTGCTTTGTTTGTTTGCATGTGTATGTATCTTGCAGAAGCTATTGAAGAAATGTGTTTGGAAAAGCAAAGAGACAAGAATAGCAAAAACATAAATGAAGAATATAAGAACAAGACAGGGACATTCCTGGTTGTCCAGTGGTTAAGAGTTTGCCTCCAAAGCAGGTGACTCCAGTTTGATTCCTGTTCGGGGAACAAAGATCCCACATGCCATGCAGTGTGGCCATAAAAACAGGAAGAAAGCAGAAAAACTTATTCTACAAATTATTAGGATTTATCATAAATTAAAGTAAATAAAATATTGTGATATTGGCAAAGGATAGACTCACAGATCAATAGTATACAAGCATTGAATGAGAAGATAGAAAAAAAACTTAGCAATGTGAGCCAGGCAGGTTTAATATGAAACTTATAACTAAAAAGGGAAAAAAGAAAGCTCTAGGACTGAGGGAGAATAAGCCATCAAGGAAAGAACAAACTTGCAGGAGAGTGAATCCTCTCCAAGGTTAAGATTCAGACTTACCGGAGAGGATGTGGAGGCAGTCCGTTGGTTGGCAGAGAAGCTGGTTGGCTGAGTTTTCCCAAACCACAGTTGGTCCACAGTCCGAGGGCAGAGGCCAGCTGGGGGTGCTGGAGGGATGCTCTGGGAAGCTGCCTGCTGGGGGTGCTATTGAACTAACTGGGAAACCAGGACCAGGAAGCAGCCTGCTGGATTGTCCTGGGAACTCTTCTGGGAACTGGCTGGGCAGGGTTCCATTGAACATACCTGCTGGGTGAGTTCCACTGGTGGGCACCACACACCAGGGAGTGGTGCCAGAGCAAGAAAAAGGAATGCACATCAGAATCAGGAAAAGGAACCCCTTTCTCCTCCCTCCTGTGTCCGTCCTGCGCCCACTACTGATAAAGATTAGCATCACGTCAGCTGTTCTGTGCTTAGTTGCTCAGTCGTGTCCAACTCTCTGAGACCCCATGGACTGTAGCCCACCAGGCTCCTCTGTCCATGGGGATGTTCCAGGCCAGAATACTGGAGTGGGTTGCCATGCCCTCCTCCAGGGGATCTTCCCAACCCAGAGATCGAACCCAGGTCTCCCTAACTGCAGGCTGTTTCTTTACTGTCTGAGCCACCAGGGAAGCCCAAGAATACTGGAGTGGGTAGCCTATCCCTTCTCCAGGGGATCTTCCTGGCCCAGGAATCATACCGGGGTCTCTTGCATTGTAGGTGGATTCTTTTTACCAGCTGAGCTACCAGGGAAGCCCTCATGTTGGCTAACAAGGGAGAATGTTCCCATATTACAAGCCAGCAATCAAGGATGGATTTGGAGCTGAGAAGCAATATATCTGAAGCTCACACAAACCAATTAGAATAAAGAGCCCTCAAACAGTCCCCTTCACATGCAGGAATTTGATTTATGTCACAGGTTGACTGGCAAACCAGTAGGGAAAAGAGAGTGTTTTCAATAAATGGCACTGGGTCAAATGGCCACCTCCCTATGCATATTTTCAGAAAAGAAGGAGAAAGAAGAGAAACTTGATCACAACCTTTTATAGCATCCAAACAGTTCCAAGTAGACAATACAACAGGCAAAACTGTAAAACTTTTAGAATGTGATACAGGATAATATTTTCATGACCTCAGTATAGAGAAAGATTCTTTAAAGAGGACGCAAAAATACTAATCATACAGAGATTGGTAAGTTTGACTACAATAACATTTAAAATTCTGTTTAACAAAAGATACTGTTAGGAAAAGGAAAAGGTGAACCACAGGTTCACTGATTGCTCCCGCTTTTCTGACCCTGGGGCCTCTAGGAAGCTGAGGCAGATGAGGGAGGTTGCTGTTATTTAGAGGCGTGGTCCTGGGAAAATGAAGGCTTCCAGGTACCCAAAAGGTCTAGACTGGACACTTGAGGACCCCAAGCCCCATTTCATGGGAGCAGCACTTACTTCAGAGAGAGAATGTCCAGGCTGTCCTGTCCTGTCCTTTTCTGTTCCACCCCATCTTAGCACTACCCTCACACTCCCGATCATAACTTTTCTTAGGTTCTGGGCAGATGCTAACAGATCAAATTTTCCCATGAAGCATAGGTCCATGTCCCTAGAGATCCATCTCCTGTTACCTAGTGATTTTTGAGAAATCACAAATTCATGTGCACATGGAATTCATGAAGGTTTTCAGTTATGCCTGCATGTGTGATTCTACAAGCCTGTTGTGTCTTTGTGGCATACCTGCTTGTGACTCAAAGTGTGGTCCATAGACCAGCAGTGTACTTATTTGGGAGCTGGAGAAGTATAGCATCTCTGGCCCCATCCTAGATATATTGAATCAGAATATGTGTTTTATGGTTCTTACCCACATTCAAGTTTGATAAGCCTGGCATACCTGTTTGCAGCTGCCCAGAAGAGCTTATACTTTATTTAGCAGAAAGGGTCAGTACTCAGAGGCTGGATGCATTGGATTACATCTGCATGTTTACAGGCACACTTGTGTGTCTGTCTACATGTGTGTTGCATATCTTTTTCAAAAGAGAAGAGTGCTTCCTGAGGGCTGACGATATGCCAGGCACACTGTAAATTCTTTTTTTTTTTTTTAACTGTAGAGTACCCATATATAGGTTCACAGGGCTTTAATTTATTATTTATTTTGGCCACACTGCGAGGCATGCAGAATCTCAGTTCCCTGACCAGGGATCAAACCAGCACTCCCTGTAGTGGAAACATGGAGTCTCAACCACTGGACCATCAAGGAAGTGCCCACACTGTGAAATTCTTAACACCATCATTTGTATCCTCTGCCTCGTTTGAGTTTCTTGAAGGCCTTGGGGAAAGCAGAGAGTAGGGATGACTGGTATTGAAAGCCTTAAAAAATATCCAAATGCTTTGACTTGGTACATTCCACCTCTAGGTATCTGACCTCAGAGAAATCTGAATTAAAGAAAACATGACTCATGCAGAAGGATTTACACATACACATAATCTTTAATAGAAACCAAGAACTGGACACAACTGGTTTGTCCAGTGGAGTTACAGAAATGACCACAAAGCCTTGAAGAGGACAACAATGTGGTCATTAACTGAGGTCAGCTCAGTAATTGTTTCCTGAGTGGACTTTCCAAGCCAAGCGCATGTTGTACTTGAGAGCTGACAGATGTGGCTCCACTCTGATGTAGGTCAAGATATTGATGCAGTTTGTATGACACTGGGAAATTGTTTTGTAACATAGACCAGAAAAGAGGACATGAAATATACAGTGTAATCGCAGTCAAGGAAAAAAAATGTGCTGGAAACAGAAAGAACAAGTCACACCTTCCTTCTAGATGAAGGGTGGGGAGGAGGCGAGAGACCTGCCTGAGACCTCGGACAAGAAGCCTGGGCACGTGGTCCTGTGAAAGCCTTGGCTTGTCTTCTCTATAAACTGTTTCTTATTCCCCATAGAGTCACAATTCCAAAGGAACAAAAGGGCTGCTTTGTGAAATAAGGTCAATACTTGGTGGGGAGGATGGCTTTGCAAATTATAGGCAGGTTTAGGAAACTGTTTCTCTTTGTGTAGATTTAGACTACACAATCTGACAAATGTTTATCCTTCAGCCTGTCATCTCATCCACCCAGTATTCACTGGACATGTGCACAAATAAAGATGATCTGTAATTGACAGCAGGTAAACTGTGTTGGGTTAGTGCCCACTCTGGATAATTTTGGGAAACATGGCATGCCAAAGACCTCACCAGATCATCCCGCTGTATCCTTCCCTTATCGCCAGCGAGGGTTATTCCAGACTGAGGACCTCAGGCTCAGGGAAATACAGTCCAGCTCATGTATCATCTTGCATCAGGGGGAAGAGGCCAAGCCCTGAAAGGAAATAAACTCCTGGGTTACACACATGCTGAAGAAGCAGTGGTATTTCTCCAGTTTTTTGACAATAATCACTTTTTAAAAATGAAACTCTCATCAATGAATTTAAAAATATTTGTGTCTTGAAATTCCTTCTGCTTCCCTAATTCTTTTTTTTTTTTTTAAAGACTTAATGTTTTTAGAGTACTTTCAGGTTCATTGCAAAATTAAGAAGGTACCAGGTTTCCCCGGTGATCCAGTGGTTAGGAGTCAGCCTTGTAATGTAGGGGACACCGGTTTGATCCCTGGTCTGGGAAGATTCCACATGCTGTGCAGCAACTAAGTCCGTGCACCACAGCTACTGCAGCCCCAGTGCCTAGAGCCCCTGCTCCACAACAACAGAAGCCACCACAATGAGAAGCCACAGTTAGAGAGTAGCACCCGCTCACTGCAACTAGAGAAAGCCCTAGGGCAGCAACAAAGACCCAGTGCAGTCAAAAATAAATAAGTAAATATTGAAAAGAAGGTACAGAGATTTCCCATATACCCCATGCCCCTACACAGGTATAGCCTCCCTTATTAGCAGCATCCCTCATCAGAGTGGTGCATCTGTTACGATTAGTGAACCTACATGGACATGTCACAATCACCCAAAGTCCATCATTTACAGCAAGGCTCTCTCTTGGTGTTACACGTTCTATGGGTTTGCACAAATTATAATGACATATATCAGTCATTATAATACCATACAGAGTATTCTCCATGCCCTAAAAATCCTCTGTGGTCCACCTATTTATCTCCCCTTTCCCAATCTCTGGCAACCACTGATCTTTTTACTGTCTCCAGAGTTTTGCCTTTTCCAGAATGTCACAATGATCATTTTGCCTAATCTTTTCCTTAGGTCAGGTTTCCTGGAAAACGGTCTCAGGGCCAGATGCTTATGTGCGGGAGGTTTGCTGGGAGTATACGGAGAAGCAGCATCTGTGAGAAGCAAGAGAATCAGGGCCGGGGAGAAATGGAATTGTGATGCATGGCAACAAAGGCTCGGCCAATCCCCTGGAGAGCTCTGAGTGGGTTGGGGGGAGGGTCCTTCAGAGGTGCCCCTAATCAAACTGTGGAGCTAGGCCCTTGTACCCCAACATCAACCAGTCAGTGGATACAGATTATCCCTGGGAATGGGGCGTAACTTTGGATGAAACAGCTCACTATGGCCCAGGGAAATTCCCAGGGAGGGACTCAGCTGTGAGCGTCAGCAACACCCCAGCAACAGAGAGAATGAGCGTCTTCATCCGAAAGGGGTCTGACAGCCCACTGCAGTATCCACTATATAATCTGAAAAAAGAATAAATAAACTCGAAATAAAGAAAAAGAATAGGAGGCTTGGAGATAAAGATACTGAGATCCACCAGTGACTAACTCTATGATCTTGGGCATATCTTTTCTTTCGGTCTAGGTTTTCCCATCTCTACACTGAGGCAGGGTTATTGGACTCATTGGGACACTCCTAAGTTACAAGCATCAGGAGACCAGGTGCCCGGAAGCTGACCACAGGAGCTGGAGAAGATGGGCCTGAGATGAGGCTGAGAGGTGAAGAAGGGAACCTGTCATCACAGAGAGTTCCTCAGACTTGATGAGGGGGCCCATCCCACTGGGATTTTCCCTCCAAGGTGCGTCTATGAATCATTAGTTCGTAAAATAGCAGAACAAAGTGGAGCCTCAAAGGTCAAGCGGCTCATCCCTTTTTTATACAAGGAGTCAAGGAACATGGCCATTGTCACAGACTGAGTCAGCAGCAAGCTGGGAATCAACCTCTGTTCCCGAAACCTGGCACATTTATTGGTACGTTTATTTGTACATTTATCTATTCACTGGTTTCTCAACATCCGCATTGCCTTTTCCTTGAGAGACTGAGTCAAAGCTTATTGTGGTTCAAAGAAAGAGATACCCCTCGAGCTAACTTCCCTGAAAGGAGAGCTATGTGAAAAGAGTAGGGATGAAAGAAAATCTGCCCGCACTCCAGGCTTCTTAAAAAAGGAAAAAACCAAGGGACTAGTGATTTGAACACAAAATTCTGTCAGTCAGTGAAGGGCAGATTCAAAACTGACCAAGAGGATTAGAAGGGCAGACATTCTTTTAAAACAGTAAGGCAGAAAAAATTAGCCTTGTGGTCCAAATATTTGATTTTAAATAAGCTTGTTGACAGTAAGTTCTAGCCAGAGCGGAAGACCGCCGGGAGACCTCACTATTCACCAAAGTTTTTTGATTCCTCCCTTTTTCAGAGCCATGTCTCACTTTCTTCCCCATGCCAGGAATGGCTGAGCCCAGGGTTCCTATCTTTCAATTTCTGCAGAAACCAAAACCTCCAACTTCTTTAGGAGATGCTTGAGTTACAGGCATACACAGACCTAGACCTGGGAACCTAATTGTTCTTTGTACAGATTATTTTTTCCTTTAAGCTTTTTTAAATTATTAAGTTATAAAAATTATTATCAGATACATAATTTGTAAGCGTTTTCTCCCATTCTGTGTGGAGTATCTTTCACTTTATTGATGCTGTCTGTTGAAGCACCAAAGTTTTAAATTTTAATGAAGTTAAATTTATCTCTTTTTTTCTTACAGTGTTTATGCTTTGGATGTCTTATTTAAAAATTATTTGCCAAAATTTACCTCTATGTTTTATCCTAAGAATTTTATAGTTTCATTTTAAAATTTATTTATTTTTAACTCAAGGATAATCACTTTACAATTTGTACAGGTATTAAAACAGCACCCTCTCCACTATTGAAAAAAATCTCCCTCTCTTTCCTACTCTTAATTTCAGAGCCTTTAAAGCATTCTACAGGGCTTCTCATAAATACCTGCTGCTGCAAACCCTTAACTTTCACCTTTCTCCAATTTGAACATTTTATTTCCAGTTCTATATTGGCCATTGGGTACAAATTATTTCTAGTTTCACACAAGATGGTTTTTGAGCTTCTGTTTCTTACTCTCCATGTTAGGTGTTAGGTGTGACTTTTGAAAGGAAAAAAAGAGATTTTTTTTTTTTAATTAGAAAGATTTGTTTTGTCCTAACATTGGATACTAGAAGTACCTAGAGTGGTGGCAATATATATTCATTTTATTTTTAATTTTTTAATTGAAGAATTTTAATTGAAGAACTGTCACCCTGCTTATTTAACTTATATGCAGAGTACATCATGAGAAACGCTGGGCTGGAAGAAACACAAGCTGGAATCAAGATTGCCAGGAGAAATATCAATAACCTCAGATATGCAGATGACACCACCTTTATGGCAGAAAGTGAAGAAGAACTAAAGAGCCTCTTGATGAAGGTGAAGGAGGAGAGTGAAAAAGTTGGCTTAAAGCTCAACGTTCAGAAAACTAAGATCATGGCATCTGGTCCCATCACTCCATGGGAAATAGATGGGGAAACAGTGGAAACAGTGTCAGACTTTACTTTTTTGGGCTCCAGAATCACTGCTGATGGTGACTGCAGCCATGAAATTAAAAGACGCTTACTACTTGGAAGGAAGGTTATGGCCAACCTAGATAGCATGTTTAAAAGCAGAGACATTACTTTGCCAACAAAAGTCCGTCTAGTCAAGACTATGGTTTTTCCAGTGGTCATGTATGGATGTGAGAGTCGGACGGTGAAGAAAGCTGAGCGCCGCAGAATTGATGCTTTTGAACTGTGGTATTGGAGAAGACTCTTGAGAGTTTCTTGGACTGCAAGGAGATCCAATCAATCCATCCTAAAAGAGATCAATCCTGGGTGTTCATTGGAAGGTCTGATGTTGAAGCTGAAACTCCAATACTTTGGCCACCTCATGCGAAGTGTTGACTCATTGGAAAAGACCCTAATGCTGGGTAGGATTGGGGGCGGGAGGAGAAGGGGACGACAGAGGATGAGATGGTTGGATGGCATCACCGACTCGATGAACATGGGTTTGGGTAGACTCTGGGAGTTGGTGATGGACAGAGAGGCCTGGTGTGCTGCAATTCACGGGGTCGCAGAGAGTCGGACACGACTGAGCGACTGAACTGAACTGAACTGACCCTGAGGTAAGTCTAACGTTTGTTGAGCATCTACTACGTGACGGTTCAGTGAGCTATTCCTTTCACATGTTTTCACCTCTAATCCTGATAACTTTATGCAATTGTCATTGCTGTTATCGTTTCCACGTTACAGATGACAAGACTAAAGCTCAGTGGGACAAAGTCATTGCAGTCATTACAAGTCTACAGAACCTGTAACCTATGAATGTAAGATTTAAACCTGTATCTGCTTGGAACCAAAACACTCTCTTCTTTCGATTGATATTTTATGGGTTTTTGGAGAAACCCTGCACATTCAGACATTTTATTCTTCCTCTCACTCCTCGTACCCTAGACCACACTCAGAAGAGTCAAGGAAGATGGAAATGCAGAGAAAACCTGGTACATTTATTTATTCACTGATCAATAGGCATTTCCTGTCGTGTGCCAAGCTTCACACTGCATGCTGGGGATACATAGACAAAATAGGCCAGATCTTGTCCCCAAGGGAGTATTGGTCACAAAACCACACCTTGACCAAGGTGCTTTCATTGTTTTTCAGGCTTGCAGGGTGGGGAGCAGGGGAAATCCGCAGAGCACACAGACCAGGAAGTCCTAATGTTTTTGACCTGGAAAGGATGAATCTGTAGAAAGAAAATAAAGTGGAGCCTCAGCACAGGAACTATTTAAGTGACCCCTATATCCTTCCCACCAAGATGGTCCTTCCACCACCAAGTCCTAGGTCCCTTGGGATAAGTAGAGAGCATGGTGCTGGAACAGTTGAAACAGTGCTGGCCTTTGATGTAGGAATCAAGACAAAATCCAGGCTTTTCACAGGCTCTTCTCTGCTGCCCTCTGGTAAAATCAGAGCATTGGGCTAGATTGACATCTATGCATCTTACTAGAGTTCCCTGTGGTTCCAGATAACTCAGCCAATTGGGGCCATAACCATAGCAACATTCTCTGAATGCAAACAGTACTTCAAGTCTTAAAAAGCACTTCTACATTTAGTATCACCATGGATATAATTGCGTCCATTTTACAGATGGGGAAACTGAGGTCGAGGGTGATATAGTCAGTTGCTCATAGTCACACAGTCAGTCAGACATGATATTAAAAGATAGAACTTTTGACCCTTGTATCACGCTCCTTCCTCCTGCCTTATTCCAAGAAGCTTTCCTTCCCAGGACCCAGCACAGCCTGTCATAGGTGCCTCCTGGGACTTGTCTAGAGAACTCTTAAGGGGTGAAGGTCATTGAAGGGCAGAGGATCTTCTTGGGGAATGGGGAAGTACTGGCAGATGTCAAGAGACCTCTTTCACATGCAAAGGTACCATTAGATTGAGAGCATGTTAAGGTCCAGGGGGATGTGGAGCTTGCTAGATCGTCTCCTCACCTTTCACCGGCAGGACGCATGAATTCCCACACAGACCCCTGCAGCACTTGAAACCATTCAGGCAGTGGCTGTCATTCTGGCAGTCGTTTACGGGGTTGGGCCTCTTACATTGGCCGGTGACCACTGGACACTTCCCAGGAGTGACTTTAACTGATGAAAACAAAGTCACAATTCAGAGGCTTTACCCCTTGGCACATCACCCAAATTCCCAACTCCATCTTCACCCCATACATGGAAATTGGTTCTTCCCCAACTTCAGGATCCAATCTGAGGCTGGTACGTGTCCTAAAGGGGACTCCCTCCCACCAACGGGGCCCCAACCAGTGCCTGACATACCAGTGCCTGTCTGATGGACAGACTGATTCATGAACTGACTGGCCTGCTGTCTGTCTGAGAAAACAGAGCTGGTAGAGGGGGTGGAGGAGCCCTGACTCTATCCCATCCCCCACCCCAGTTCAAAAGAGCCCCCTCCACTTGCCCAAGAAGCATGTCCTCAAGCTCAGACCTCCCTGATCCCCCTTTCCAGGACTGGACTTCCTCACCTGGCTTTGACGTGTCTACAGGATCCATGCATTTGATGCCACAAGTATCCTGGCAGCATTTCTGCCTCTTCGGACACTGCCAGTCACTCTGGCATTGAGGGGGTTCATATACAAAGCACAGCGCAGGGCGTACGAAAGGACAGGCTCCAGGTTTACCTTTTTCTGAAGAGTAAGAACAAAGGAGGAAGAGGAAACTGGCGCTGAGTCATGATCACAATCCTGCAGAAGGAACCAGGCGAGGAGAGAAAACCTAACCCAAGTAGCTGACCCCAAAGGCATAAAGGGAGCCATCAGGATCCCGGTTTCAAGGCAGGTGTGGGACAGTGGCAAGCTCAGCCAAACCCTCAACCCAGAGGGAGTCAGTGGGAAAGAAGGTATAGGCGGTGGTGTGCCACTAGATCTTTCAAGAGGGAGACTTTGTGGAGTTTGCCAATTTCCATGTTGTAAATATTCCCACTATTCCTTATTTCAAGCTGCCAATGTGACATCAACTACTTCACAGAAGTCTTGACGATTTCACAATCAGCTATTGCGAGTCTGTATAAATCAGCTCCAGGGAGTGCTGGACAGAGGTCATGGTCAGGTATCCCTGGCCCAGGGCTGGCTGGGAGGGAGGAAGAAAGACAGTGATAGCAAGAGAGGCCACTCATTCAAGATTAAACAAAAGAGAACAGGTCAACTGAGAAGCAAATAGAAAGAGAGAGTGACTGTTTACAAAAAAAAAACATTAAGAGAAACAGAAACCGATTGGGAAAATTAAAACAGATAGTGACCAAAATAATGTGACAGAGAAAAAAAAAAACAACAGTACAGAAGGAGCTATAGAGAAAGAAAAATAAGAAATACAGGGGCTTATTTCTGGATGCCCAGAAACTCTCTTAGTTGAAGTCCTCAGAGACATGCTTGAAATTAAGGGCCATAGGCTGTTGGAAAGATGGCTTCAAGGCCAGCCCCTGAGCTAAAAAGAAGAGGTTATTCCCACGCTGAGCCATCACTGACTCTGGCACCTGGGTATGGCCTGAGAGAGTCCAACTCACGTTTGGGAGCACCTTCCACAGCCCAGGGCATCAGGAATCCAAAGGCAAATATCACCAGGAAGACGATAAGGCTGCTGGGCTTCATCTTGAGGGCAGGAGGGGCGGTGGTGACCAATGTCAGCCTCACCCTTTATACCTGCTCCGATGGGTGTGCTCCCACCACAATTGCCCTGAGTTCTCTCAGCTGCTATTTCCTAAGCAGGAAATTCAGGTGAGGACAGTGACCACACCATCCAGTGTTGCTGGCTCCTTCCTGCCCTTAGGCAAGAGCGTAAGGACTAGGAAGGGGAATGAAGGACTTGGAGGGGGTGGTGTCAGAAAGCCACTTGGGAACACGTTAGGGGACCCTGAATCGCCCTCCTTTGGGGAAGAGTGGGGGAGGGGCAAAGAGGGCCAAACAGGACATTACAAAGGAATTTGTTAGAAATCCGGAACCATCAGAGAGCTGGGGCCTCTCAAAGTGCAATGACTTTCCCACACTCTGGGGCTCTGGAGGATTGCCACATTTGTTGCCACATTTGTTACCACATTATCCAGAGTCACTCCCCTCCCTAAAGGGCAGGTGACATTTTCTCTTGTTCTCTCCTGAGTTATTTCCATGAAATACTTGCAGTGCCAGTCACACAGAGAATCTTTGCTGAATGACGGGTGGAGAGGGGGCAGCAAGGAAAACCTCTTCGGGCTTCAGCTTTCCCGGTTGTGAAGTGGGTATAATAGTAACGGACTAGATCACAGAGGGGGAACTTGAGTTGAAAAGGGTGAAAGGAAGTTGAAGGGTGAACACACTACCTCTTAGCAGAATGGAAGTGAGACTGATGCAAAGTCAATCACATCGGAGCCCTGTTTCCTGAGATAAACCAATGGGGCTCTTAGCAGTCAGCTGAAGAGCCAGTTGAAACAGGTGTGTCATTTCATATGCTCAAAAAATTCTCTCACACCCCAGAGTCATCCTCACTGCTCTTGCATGATCGTAATGGACATTTATTGTACACTGGCTACATGATGAGAACTTTAAACAATTCTAAATAGCGAAAGAAAGCCTATTAAGGTGAAACCAAGAAAAAAAATGCATGAAATACAGAAAATAGAATGCAGGAGAGGAAAAGACAGTCCCCATGATGATGGTGACAGAAGATCCCAGAGTGAGAGCTGAGTGCCAGAAACACAGGTAGAACAAACTAGAAGTTATGTGGGGAGAAGGAAGCTGGGAGGGACAATATAAGGGTAGGGGACTAAGTCATTTCAGTTGTGTCTGATTCTTTGCAACCCTATAGACTGTAGCCCTCCAGGCTCCCTCTGTCTATAGGATTCTCCAGGCAAGAATATGGGCGTGGGTTGCCATGCCCTTGTTCAAAGGATCTTCCCGACCCAGGAGTCAAATCTGTGTCTCTTTCGTCTCCTACATGGGCAGGCAGGTTCTTTGCCATTAGCACCACCAGGAAACCCAGGGGAACTAAGAAGTACAAACTATTATGTATAAAATAAGCTACAAGGATATATTGCACAACCTGGGGAATATAGCCAATATTTTACTATAACTATAAATGGAGTATAACCCTTAAAATGTCAGTCACTATATAATATGCCTGTAACATATAATAGTGTATATCAACCCTACTTCAACACAAAAATTTTAAGAAATATAAGGAGGAAAAATAAAAGCATTGCGCATTTGCTACTTCAAAAAGAAAAAAAAAAAACGGAACTACCAGACCAGATTGGAGAGGGTCAGAGGGCCCCGGGAAATTCATCTTCTGGAAGGTGAAATTAATAGAGACCATCTGGCACTGATGAATATACATGGAGAGGAGATTGGGCAACTGGCGAAGAGGATGTGGTTGAATAGACGCTCTCTCAACTCATGCGTGCCCAGCTGTGTTCATCTCTTGTGGCCCCAGGGACTGTAGCCCACCAGGCTCCTCTGTCCATGGAATTTTCCAGGTAAGATTACTGAAGGGGGTTGCCGTTTCCTCCTCCAGAGGATCTTCCCGATCCTAGGATCGAACCCTCATCTCCTGTGTCTCCTGCTTGGTAGGCAGATTCTTTACCGCTGAGCCACCTGGAAGGCCCAATGTACATAGGAAATGTAGCAAACACAAAATCAGACAATTTTTTTCACCTCAGAGAAAATAAAAGCCACATCAGAAGGGAAAAGGCATTTGGTTTACAACAGAGTTCAACTGTAACATGTTTACATAATCACGATAATATAAACAATAGTGCGGATCAAATCACAAGGAGCATATAGTGTTGATGGGAGGGAGTGGGCTGGGAGGGTGAGCCTGGGTGCCAGACATGTAGTGAGCAAGGCGGTGGACAAAAATCTCCTTTTCAGTCATGGGAAGCCAATGGACAAGACCTAAAACTGAAAAGTCGAGATGCAGCATTACTTTGTCAAGGTGTAATATAATGAATGTTACTTAGAAATGGAGATACAAATGCTAAGATGACAAGCTAGAAATGGTTTCCTCTTGGGGGAGGCTGACGGTAAGCAACCGATACTCTTCACAACACGCTTTGTAAAAGCAAGTGACTTCTTAGTCTATCTTCATGTATGAGTGAGTGATAGTCGATCAGTCCTGTCTGACTCTTTGCGACCTGTAGCCTCCAGGCTCCTCCGTCCATGGGATTTTCCAGGCAAGAATACTGGAGTGGATTGCCATTCCCTTCTCCAGAGGATCTTCCCAACCCAGGGATCAAACCCGGGTCTCCCACATTTCAGGCAGATTCTTTACCATCTGAGCCATTAGGGAAGCTCTTACCTACATGTATAACTTCGACAAAAATAAAGAAAATTATTTTAAAAAGAAAGCCTATTTTCTCCCACAGATCCCCATGTACAATCATCCAGCATTATTCTTCTCAAGAGAGGGCTCTTTTTTTTTTTTTATATTGACTTAGCTGCGTTGGGTCATAGTTGTGGCACGCAGTCCTCTCTCGGTATGGTGCGGGAGCTTAGTTGCCCCTGAGGTATGTGGGATCTTAGTTCTGCAACCAGGGACTGAACCCACGTCCCCTCCATTGGAAGGCAGATTCTTAACCACTCCATCACCAGAGAAGTCCCACGATAGGGTTCTTTAAAACGTAAGACTTTCTTTCTGAATTGGGAGTCCTTGGTGGCCTGTCTTTTCATTTTCTTAAGAGTGATTTTTCAAAGAGCAGAAGCTTTCAACTTTGATGACATCGCATTCATTAGTATTTTCTTCATCATGCTTTTGGTTTTTTTTTTTTTTATTTTTTTAATAAATTTATTTATTTTAGTTGGGGGCTAATTACTTTACAATATTGTAATAGTTTTTGCCATACATTGACATGAATCAGCCATGGGTTTACATGTGTTCCCCTTCCCGGACCCCCCACCCACCTCCCTCCCCATCCCATCCCTCCGGACCATCCCACTGCCCCGGCCCTGAGCCCTTGTCACATGCATCAAACATGGAATGGTGCTCTGTTTCACATATGACAATACACATGTCTCAATGCCATTCTCCCAGAACGTCCCACCCTCACCTTCTCCCTCAGAGTCCATAAAATTGTTCCATGCGTCTGTGTCTCTTATTCTGTCTCGCATATAGGGTTATCGTTACCATCTTTCAAATTCCATATATATGCATTAGTATACTGTATTGTTGTTTTTCTTTCTGGCTTACTTCACTCTGTATAATGGGCTCCAGTTTCATCCATCTCAGTAGAACCGATTCAAATGTATTTTTTTTAATGGCTGAGTAATATTCCATTGTGTATATGTACCACAGCTTCCTTATCCATTCGTCTGCTGATGGACATCTAGGTTGCTTCCATGTCCTGGCTATTGTAAACAGTGCTGCGATGAACATTGGGGTACACGCGTCTCTTTCAATTCTGGTCTCCTCGGTGTATATGCCCAGCAGTGGGATTGCTGGGTCATATGGCAGTTCTATTCCCAGTTTTTTAAGGAATCTCCACACTGTTCTCCATAGTGGCTGTACTAGTTTGCATTCCCACCAACAGTGTAAGAGGGTTCCCTTTTCTCCACACCCTCTCCAGCATTTATTGCTTGTAGACTTTTGGATAGCAGCCATTCTGACTGGTGTGAAATGATACCTCATTGAGGTTTTGATTTGCATTTCTCTAATAATGAGTGATGTTGAGCATCTTTTCATGTGTTTGTTAGCCATCTGTATGTCTTCTTTGGAGAAATGTCTGTTTAGTTCTTTGGCCCATTTTTTGATTGGGTCGTTTATTTTTCGGGAATTCAGCTGCAGAAGTTGCTTGTATATTTTTGAGATTAATTGTTTGTCTGTTGCTTCATTTGCTATTATTTTCTCCCATTCTGAAGGCTGCAAGAATGCCCACTTTCACCACTACTATTCAACATAGTTTTGGAAGTTTTGGCCACAGCAATCAGAGCTGAAAAAGAAATGCTTTTGGTTTTGTACCTGAGTAATCATTGCATAACCTAAGGTCACAGAGGTTTTCTCCTTATGTTTTCTGCCATAGGTTCCACAGTTTTAATTTTTGCATTTATGTCTATAATCCGTTTTGAGTGAGTTCTTGCAAATGATATGAAGTATGGCTCAAGGTTCATATTTTTGTATATGGATGCCCAACTGTTCTGGCATCATTTGTTGAAAAGACTATTCTTTCTCTGATGAATTCCCTTTGCACTTTTGTCAACCGTCAATTGACTACTTGCACGAGAATTCACTTCTGCACTGTCCATTGATCTGTGTGTATATCCTTTTGTCAACACCACGATGCCTTTATTGCTATAGTGCTGTGGTCTGAATGTTTGTGTTCCCGCAAAATTCCTGTGTTGAAGCCCCAACACCCGACGTGGTGATATGAGGAACTGGGACCTTTGGGAGGTGATTAGGCCGTGAGGGTGGAGCCTTCAGTAATGGGATTCGTGTCTTCATAGGAAACGGTCTCTCTCTAACGGGATTACAACAAGAAGGTAGTGGCCATCTACTGACCAAGAAGGGGACCCTCATCACACGCAAGTATTCCAGAGCCTTGAGTTTGAACTTCACAGACTTCAGAACAGTGAGATAAATTTCTGTAGTTTAACTCACCCAGTTCATGGTATTTTGTTATAGCAGTCTGAGTAGATTAAGACATGTAGCTTTATGGGACTTCCCTGGTGGTCCAGTTGTTAAGACCCAGTGTAGGTGGCATGTGTTCGATACCTGGTTGGGGAACTAAGATCCCACCTGCTGTGGGTGTGGCCAAATAGATAAATAAAATTAAATGAAAAAGACATGTAGTTTTATAATAAGTGTTCATTTCAGCCAAAATTTTCAGCGACCCCTTCTGTGCCCTGTCTGTAGTCCCAGGGCACTCTCCACTCCATTGCATGCCAGTGATTCTCTGCCTGAGAAGTTTCAGGGAGCAGCCCTTAGCCAATGACAGATAGGAGTTGGAGGATAAATACCTCCTCTTTCTCATCCAGAGTGGGAAATTCCAAGGCAGGCTCTATAAAATCTCCCAGAGTTTTCCAACAGGACGCGCCCCAGGTGCCCACAGCAGTAAACTCCTCAGCCCTGCCCCTTTTATCGCTTCCTTCCACTCCCCACCTCCCAAGCCCATTCTCTGAAAAATGCTTCCTGGATCACTTCCCACGTAGATTACTTGTCCTCAAACTACTGCCTTAGGGTCTGCTTCCAGGAGAACTCAACCAAAAATACATCCCAGCATCTAGCTCAGTAACTGACACATGTAGACTCAGATTGTCGTCAGAAAGAGGATGGTATCTGTGTAGTTTGGCAAGCTGACACGTAGTATGTGTTGAATGCATGATTCCTTGAGGGAACCAGTGAAGGAAGCCAGGAGGTGTGGCTGTCAGCCGCACTCCAATCTCTCCCTCCCTAGTCCTGGGAGACACTCGTCCATGTCTTGGTATGTACAGTATTATTTTCACATTTGGAAAAGTTTCTCTGAAAAATTCCAGTAATCTCTAAGGGGAATGGAGGGCCCCTTCACCATGAGGCTGGTTGCTTGAGATCGTGGTCTTGTGCCAACAAGTTGGTGGTGGGCAGCAGGGTAGAAACCTGCTGAATTTGGCCGGAAGATAGATATTGGGAAATCTGGTGAAAACAAGAGAAGGTCACTCCAAGCGTGCTCCCTCTCCTACCAGTCATTTAAGGGATGACAACTGTGGCCGTCAGATCTCCTCCCATCATGAACATGCTTCACGGTTGAATCCTTTCTGCAGGGGTTTTCCGGCTCCAGTTCTTTCCACATGGATCTTTTGAAATTTATGTAAGTTTGGAATGTCCCTGCAAACATCCCCACAATGAGTCCAGGGCCTTCGGAGGCGTCTGGGAGAAAGCACTGTCCCAGGTAACTGGTTGGGAATCTTTGCCTGGGGCAAGAGTGGTGTCAATTTCAGGGAGGCCTTGCACAAGCTCTGCCACAAATAACTAAGGAGACAGCCCCTCCTGATGGGTCTGGGGTACTGAGGCCAACTGGCCAACTGGATCGAGGAACTTTGATCTGAGCTTGAACTTCCTCCTTCCCTTCTGCGAGGTAAATGCATTGCTTTCCCACACAGGACCTCACAATGTTTAGACACACTTCTGCACTGGCTGCTGTTGACTTTATCACTGTAGGAGGACCTTCTGCTGTGGCTTTGTACCACCAGACGCCTCCCAACCTTCCCAACTAGACAGAGCAGGGCTGTATGTTACAGTCTGGCCACTACCTCCTGACCCGTCAAAAGCTACTCTCTCTTCCAGGGCTCATACCAAAAATGTCTGTGATGGCAGCACCGCTGTGGGTGACAGGCTACATTGAACACTGTTGCTTCCATGCCCAGGTGCCTTCAATACCTTTGATTGTCTCTGTATGTCGAGGACTCCAATTAGTGTTTTATGCTACCATTTTACTCTGAGGCACATCTTTGAGCTATTGCAGTCCCTTTGTCCAGAGGAAGAACCAGAAATGCCTGGGACTTCCTCTGATCTCCCTTCAGCTCCTAGGCAATGTTTGACCACTATGGGAGTACAAAACCCCTCTTTTGGTGTGCTTTTTTTTTTAATTAAAAAAATTTTTTTTGGCTGTGCTGCGCAGCGTGTAGAATCTTAGTTCCCCAATCAAGGGTCAAACTCACACCCCCTGCTTTGGAAGAGCTGAGTCTTAACCACTGGACCTTCAGGGAAGTCCCCCAAATCCCTCTTTTTAATACTTCAAAGATCGCTCTGGGATCAGGCTGTGTCTGGGACGTGCCCTGAAATGGCACCACGGCTAGGCTTCTTTCCCTCATCTCCTTACCAGTTTGTCCTGGGTGCCCTTGAGCCCTTGGCACCTGAGAAATGGGTAAGGGGGAGAACCCCCTGAGATGATGACTCTGTAGGACTCTTGTCGAAGGACTGGGAGTGGGGATGATACTGAGGGACAGGAAGCCTGGCAGAGGGAACAAGGCAGAGAGCCCCTTGCTGTGGGTCTGGACCAAGTGGAAGGTGGATTGGGACGTTGAAATAAGCCTGGACCTCCTCTTTAGCTTTCATGAAAGGGCACACACGTGCCCACACCTGCCCTCGTGGCCCTTGAGGTTATTACCCTAGCCATCCCGCTTACATTGGTGCAGCAGGTAGAGTCTCCTATCCTTGCCAGAATCTCCTTGGCATCTCCCAGACTTCACCTCAACGGGACAAGACAGAGGCACAGGATACAGGATGCCCCTGGATGCCTCCTGCGCACTGCAAAATCCCAGCCCAGGTCTGAGCGTTAGTAAAGAAATCAACCTCTCCCATATTTCCCATGTCTCAGGACCATAATATCTCCCATATCTGAGGTCCACGCATCTCCTGAAAGAGTGACTGATTCCTCCAGGGAGCCCTCTAAGTGCCCATAGCTCGTGGCATGCGGCACTGACAGACAGGCTAACTGACTGGGTCACCAACTGACTAACCCCCAATGGAAATGGACACCTACATACAGTGGGAACTACTTTTTCTGGGCAGGACCTTCGCTTTGGAGTCTGAGATGCCTGAGGAATTCCCATATATGTTGCAACAGAGGCTAGGGTGGTGTCTTTCCTGCCTGGGCACTGCCATCTATGGCATCATGGGGGCTGAGCCCCCTAGCATGAAAGAGTGGTTTTGAGGGGAAGAATCCAGCTTTCTCTTCCTTCCCACATGCCGTGAGAAGGGGATGGGTTCCCCAAGGCAATAAGGAGGTGAAAGAATCCAACCTGTGGGGGAGCAGTTGTGATGGGAGGGCCAGTTGAGGGGGTAGTAGTTGGGTTATCCCATCAAGAAAAGGTCACAGGCTTAGAAGGAAAGCCGTAGAGCTCATGATCAGGTACTCTTGTTTCGGGAAAAGACAAAGACACCCCGAGACAAAGAATGCCAGAAACGGGAATGGGGTGGACATTAAAGACAAACAGATGGAAGCATCTTGATGGAGACTTGAGAGATGGAGGCAGAGACAGGCAGACAGAGGAGAGAGTGAGGAACACACACCAAGAGTAAGAGACAAAGAAGGTGAATCTTTATGCCTCTATTTCTGTCTCTGTCAGAAACAGAGGGAGAAAGACAGTGAGGAGGTATAGAGAACAAGAAACAGAATGAAGAGAGAGAGACAGAGATGTTTAGGCAAAGGAGAAGATCATGTTGACCTTAAAAAAAAAAAAACAAAACAGCCAGTTATTTCTCCAGCAAAAACATTAAGGATCAGCAGAGAATTGCAATTTGGGGTTTGCAACCATGGTGGGCCAAGTGAAAGTCCCTGCCCAGCAAGGGAAAGAGAATGCTTTTACAGAGAGGAAAAGGAAGTGGTGGGGGGGCTTCCCAAGTGGCGCTAGTGGTAAAGAACCCATCTGCCAATGCAGGATATGTAAGACACAGGTTCGATCCCTGGGTCGGGAAGATCCCCTGGAGAAGGAAACAGCAACCCACTCCAGTATTCTTGCCTGGAGAATCCCATGGATAGAGGATAGACTCACAAAGAGTCGGACACAACTGAACAACTTAGCATGCACTCACACAAGCAAGGAAGTCGGGAGGACTCTCGGAAACAAGAGGTTTGTGGCTTTTCATTGCCTGAGTCTTCGCTAGGGAAGAAGAGAAGTCTTCCTGCTAGGCTCTGCTATGGTCAGAGAGTGTGAGAGCGCCCCCTTCTGGCCTCCCAACTCTAATTGCGGTTTCTGTTACAAGCTCTATACTCTTCCAACACAAGTATATCACAATTTTGGTAAAATCTATATTCAAGGATGACGTTACTGCAACTCAGTAAAAATGTAACTACTGAGTCGAGTTGTGTACCGTGATTGCATTTCATTCTTTATACAATCATATCTCATTTTGTTGTACTTTGTTTTATCGTGCTTCACAGATGTTGCAATTTTTACAGACTGAAGGTTTGTGGCAATCCTGTGTCAAGCAAGTCTGTGGGTGCCATTTTTCCAACAGCATATTCTTACTTTGTGTCTCTGTGTCATGTTTTGGTAATTCTTGCAATATTCTAAACTTTTGCACTGTGATCACATTTTATATAGGGACTTACGATCTGTGACTTTTGATGTTATCACTACAATTCACTGAAGGTTCAGATGATGATCAGAATTTTTTTGTAATAAAGTATTTTAAAATTAAGCCATGTACATTTTTTAGACCTAATTCTCTTGCCCACAATAGACTACTGTATAGTGTAGACATATATTCAGTAAATGTATATAGTATACACATATACATTGTAGTACAAACATAACTTTTAGATGCACTCAGTTCAGTTCAGTCACTCAGTTGTGTCCGACTCTTTGCGACCCCATGGACTGTAGCACACCAGGCTTCCCTGTCCATCACCATCTCCCAGACTTTGCTCAAACTCATGCCTACTGAGTCAGTAATGCCATCCAACCGTCTCTTCCTCTGTTATCCTCTTCTCCTCCTGCCCTCAATCTTTCCCAGCATCGGGGTCTTTTCCAAGGAGTTAGTTCTTTGCATCAGGTGGCCAAAGTACTGGAGTTTCAGCTTTAGCATCAGCCCTTCCCCTGAATCTTCAGGGTTGATTTCCTTTAGGATTGACTGGTTTGATCTCCTTGCAGTCCAAGGGACTCTCAAGAGTCTTCTCCAACACCACAGTTCAAAAGCATCAATTCTTTGGTGCTCAGCTTTCCTTATGGTCCAGCTCTCACATCCATGTGTGACGACTGGAAAAACCAGTTGACTATATGGACTATTGTCAGCAAAGTAATGTCTCTGCTTTTTAATCTGCTGTCTAGGTTAGTCATAGCTTTTCTTCCAAGGAGCAAGCGTCTTTTAATTTCATGGCTGCAGTCACCATCTGCAGCGATTTTGGAGCCCAAGAAAATAAAGTCTGTCACTGTTTCCATTGTTTCCCCATCTATTTGCCATGAAGTGATAGGACCGGATACCATGATCTTAGTTTTCTGAATGTTGAGTTTTAAGCCAGTTTTTTCACTCTCCTCTTTCACTTTCATCAAGAGGCTCTTTAGTTCCTTTTTGCTTTCTGCCATAAGGGTTGTGTCATATGCATATCTGAGGTTATTGATATTTCTCCCAGCAATCTTGATTCCAGCTTGTGCTTCATCCAGTCCAGCATTTCTCATGATGTACTCTGCATATAAGTTAAATCAACAGGGTGACAATGTACAGCCTTGACATACTCCTTTCCCAGTTTGGAACCAGTCCATTGTTCCATGTCTGGTTTAACTGTTGGCTTCTTAATCTGAACACAGATTTCTCGGGAGGCAGATCAGGTGGTCTGGTATTCCCATCTCTTGAGGAATTTTCCACAGTTTGTTGTGATCCACAAAGTCAAAGGCTTTGGCAGAGTCAATAAAGCAGAAGCAGATGTTTTTTCTGGAACTCTCTTGCTTTTTTGATGATCCAGCGGATGTTGGCAATTTGATCTCTGATTCCTCTCCCTTTTCCAAATCCAGCTTGAACATCTGGAATTCTCAGTTCACGTACTGTTGAAGTCTGGCTTGGAGAATTTTGAGCATTACTTTGCTAGTGTGTGAGATGAGTGCAATTGTGCAGTAGTTTAAACACTCTTTGACATTGCCTTTCTTTGGGATTAGAAAGACAACTGACCTTTTCCAGTTCTGTGGCCACTGCTGAGTTTCAAATTTGCTGACATATTGAGTGCAGCACTTTCACAGCATCATTTTTTAAGATTTGAAATAACTCAACTGGAATTCCATCACCTCTACTACCTTTATTTGTAGTAATGCTTCCCAAGGCCCACTTGACTTCGAATTCCAGGATGTCTGCCTGTAGGTGAGTGATCACACCATTGTGGTTATCTGGGTCATGAAGATCCTTTTTGTATAGTTCTTCTGGGTATTCTTGCCGCCTCTTCTTAATATCTTCTGCTTCTGTTAGGGCCATACTATTGCTCTCTTTTATTGTGCCCATCTTTGCATGAAATGTTCCCTTGGTAGCTCTAATTTTCTTGAAGAGGTCTCTAGTTTTTCCCACTCTATTGTTTCTTCTATTTCTTTGCATTGATCACTGAGGAAGGCTT
Source organism: Giraffa tippelskirchi (assembly GCF_054371585.1). NCBI lineage: Eukaryota > Metazoa > Chordata > Mammalia > Artiodactyla > Giraffidae > Giraffa > Giraffa tippelskirchi. Next base: position 115,033,523 of record NC_137287.1, on the reverse strand, counting down.
TCTTATCTATCCTTGCTATTCTTTGGAACTCTGCATTCAGATGGGTATCAGTTCAATTCAGTCGCTCAGTCGTATCTGACTCTTGACAACCCCATGGACTGCAGCACGCCAGGCTTCCCTGTCCATAACGAACTTTCCCTGTCCATCACCAACTTCCGGAGCCTACTCAAACTCATGTCCATTGAGTCAGTGATGCCATCCAACCATCTCATCTTCTGTTGTTCCCTTATCCTCCCACCTTCAATCTTTCCCAGCATCAGGGTCTTTTCCAATGAGTTGGTTCTTTGCATCAGTTGGCCAAAGCACTGGAGTTTCAGCTTCAACATCAGTCCTTCCAATGAATATTCAGGACTGATTTCCTTTAGGATGGATTCTTTGAATCTCCTTGCAGTCCAAGGGACTCTCAAGAGTCTTCTCCAACACCACAGTTCAAAAGCATCAATTCTTCGGTGCTCAGTTCTCTTTATAGTCCACCTCTCACATCCACACATGACCACTGGAAAAACCATAGCTTTGACTAGACGGACTTTTGTTGGCAAAGTAATGTCTCTGCTTTTTAATATATTGTCTAGGTTGGTCATAGCTTTTCTTCCAAGGAGCAAGCGTCTTTTAATTTCATGGCTGCAGTCACCATCTGCAGGGATTTTGGAGCCCCCCAAAATAAAGTCTCTCACTGTTTCCATTATTGCCCCATCTATTTGCCATGAAGTGATGGGACCGGATACCATGACCTTAGTTTTCTGAATGTTGAGTTTTAAGCCAATTTTTCACTCTTCTCTTTCACTTTCATCAAGAGGCTCTTTAGTTCCTTTTTGCTTTCTGCCATAAGGGTGGTGTCATCTGCATATCTGAGTTTGTTGATATTTCCCCCGGCAATCTTGATTCCAGCTTGGGCTTCATCCAGCCCGGCATTTCTCATGATGTATTCTGCATATAAATTAAATAAGCAGGGTGACAATATATAGCCTTGAGATACTCCTTTCCTGATTTGGAACCAGTTTGTTGTTCCATGTCCAGTTCTAACTGTTGCTTCTTGACCTGCATTCAGATTTCTCAGGAGGCAGATCAGGTGGTCTAGTATTCCCATCTCTTGAAAAATTTTCCACAGTTTGTTGTGATTCACATAGTCAACAGCTTTGGCATAGTCAATAAAGCAAAAGGAGATGTTTTTCTGGAACTCTCATGCTTTTTCAGTGATTCAATGGATGTTAGAAATTTGATCTTTGATTCCTTTGCTCTTTCTAAATCCAGCTTGAACATCTGGAAGTTCACGGTTCACCTACTGTTGAAGTCTGGCTTGGAGAATTTTGAGCATTACTTTGCGTATTTTTCCTTTGCGTTTGGCTTCTCTGCTTTTCTCAGCTATTTGTAAGGCCTCCTCAGACAACCATTTAGCCTTTTTGCATTTCTTTTTCTTGGGCATGGTCTTGATCACCGCCTCCTATACAATGTCACGAATCTCTGTCCATAGATCTTCAGACACTCTATCAGATTTAATCCCTTGAATCTATTTGTCACTTCCACTGTATAATCCTAAGGGATTTTACTTAGGTCATACCTGAATGGTCTAGTGGTTTTCCCTACTTTCTTCAATTTAAGTCTGCATTTGGCAATAAGGAGTTCATGATATGAGCCACAGTCAGCTCCTGGTCTTATTTTTGCTGACTGTATAGAGCTTCTCCATCTTCGGCTGCAAAGAATATAATCAATCTGATTTCAGTATTGACCATCTGGTGATGTCCATGTGTAGAGTCGTCTCTTGTGTTGTTGGAAGAGGCTGTTTGCTATGACCAATGCATTCTCTTAGCAAAACTCTGTTAGCTTTTGCCCTTCTTCATTTTGTACTCCAAGGCCAAATTTACCTGTTACTCCAGGTATCTCTTGACTTCCTACTTTTGCATTCCAGTCCCCTATGATGAAAAGGACATCTTTTTTTGTTGTTGTTAGTTCTAGAAAGTCTTGTAGGACTTCATAGAACCATTCAGCTTCTTCAGCATTAGTTGGATTACTGTGATATTGAATGGTTTGTCTTGGAAACAGAGATCTTAGATGCACTAGGCAACCAAAAAGTTTGTGTGAACTTGCTTTATCGTGGCGGTCTAGAACTGACGCCACATTATCTCTAAGGTATGCCTGTATAATTTAGGTCTTTCCTGTAATGAATTGCCTTATTATTTCATTTTTCTTCCCTTAAAAAAAAAGAAACTAGTTAAGTCCTCCATTATTCCCCAACAGCTCTGTAAAATGCCTCTGTACAAAATTTTTATGTGGCCAAACCTAGCTGCCAATCTATTGTGTTAGATTCTTATGACTGCTCTAACAAATTGGCATCAACTCATTGATTTAAAGCAGCACACATTTATGCTTTTACATTAAAGTTCTGGAGGCTGAAAGTCCAAAGTAGTTTCACTGGACTAAAACCAAAGTGTCAGGAGGGCCATGCTCTCCGCAGATGTTTTTGGAGAGAACCATTCCCTGCTATGCTTATTTCCTTCCAAGACACAAAATTCCAATACTGCTTAAATGATTCCAAAGTGTAAAATAGATAATTTTCCAATTCTTTTTCTGAAGTAGATACAAAATTGACATCCAAACTTGGCAAAACTACATAAAAAAGAAAACCACTGATCAATTTCACTAATGAATATTAGTTCCAAAATCCAAAATAAAATTTAGCAAGCAGAACACAAAGTATATTTTAAAAAATAATTCATTATGCTCAAATATAAGATGGTTAAGTATTAGGAAATCGTTTATATAATTTATTATATAAATATATCTAAGGAGAAAAAATGATAGAATTTATTCTCATAAATGTTGAAAAGAACTTCAGAAAAATAAGCACTCATTTATTATTTTTAAAAGCTATATGCACATAAACTAAAAAGTGGACTAATACTCTTTAATAGAGAAACACAAAGGCTTTTCCATTAAGATTATGAAGAGGGTGAGCATGTCCACTAAGTTCACTACTATTTCATATTGTATTGGAAAAAATAGCTAAAGTATTGCACAGGATTTTAAAAATTAGATACACAAAAATTAGAAATAAAAATACCATTGTAGATAACATGATTGTGTATCTGTAGAAGCCAGAAGATTCCATGGTAAATCTAAAGTGTATAAATGATGAAAGCATTCCACAATATTTTATATTGGCATCAAAAATCATTGATATTCTTACATATGAAAAAGTTTAAAGATTTAATGTAAGAGATTATGCATTTAATGCAACAAAATATTTAAACACTAGAAATAAATGCCTTAAGAAATTACCAAAATTTTAAAACATTTGTCAAAGATTCAAAAGTATGCTTAAATAGGAACATCCCTTGTCCTTGGATGGAATGATTACAACATAATAAAAACGTCAAATTTCTTCATTAGTATGATTTCAATAAAGTACCAATAAATTTTGAGAAGTTGATTCTAAACTTCATATAAAAAGTAAACAGTCAAGAACACTGGGAAGTCCCTAAAAGACAAAAGCATCAAAAAAGGCTAGTCTTACCATTTGTTAAAATACACTATAATGCCCCTAGTTAAAGCATTGTGGTATCGGTATTTGAATAGAAAACTACACATCGAAACTATACTGTTTCATGTCTCCCAAACTGGCAGAAATTCAAAATCTTGACAGCAAACTCCATCACTAAGGCTATGAAGAAACAGTCTTTCTCAGACATAGCTGGTAGGAATCCAAAATAAAGCAGTTCCTGGGGATAGGAATTGAGCAATGTTTAACAAAATGACATGTTTTTAGCCTGTCAACAGTCTAACTTCTAGGAATCTACTCTGAAGACGTGTCAGCAACCATGTTAGCATAATTTGCAAAGTCATTTGTAATAGCAAAGTACTGCTTATCTGTGCAGGGTGAGAAAAATGGGGTGAATAAACTGTGATATATCCACACAATAAAATATTTGGACGATATTTTAAAAAATAGAATGAGGAAGGTCTCTATGAGCTGAGATGGAGAGTTGTCAGTTATATTGTTTGGCAAAAACAGTGTATAAACTAAACTATCCTTCATGTTAGAAATAAATGCAAAGTGATTTTTTAGATGTTCTAGACAGTGGTTTTGTCTCCTCTGTATATATGCCCAGAAGTGAGATTGCTGGGTCATACAGCAGCTCTATTTTCAATTGTTTGAAGAACCACCATACTGGTTTTCTAGCGCTCTATCAATTCATTAAGCTCCTCTTTTCCCCACATCCTCAATAACACCTGTTATTTCTTTTCTTTTTGATGATAGCCATTCTAGTAGATGTGGGACAATATCTCATTGTGGGTTTTGATTTGCTATTTCCATGATGATTAGTAATGCTGAGTTCCTCTTCATGTACCTGTCAGTCATTTGCATGTCTTCTTTGGGAAAAAGTCTGTTCAAGTCCTCTGTCCATTTTTTTTATTGCGAGGTCTGTTTTTATTTCTGCTATTGATTATATGAATTATTTATAGATTTTGGACATTAACCTCCTTATCACATATATGATTTGAAAACATTTTCTTCCATCCCTTAGGTTACATTTTCGTTTCGTCAATTGTTGATATTGCTGTGCAGCTTTTTAGTTTGATGTAGTTCCACTTGAAAGTGATATAGGACTGCCCTGGTGGTGATTTTTGCTTTTGTTGCTTGTGATTTTGGTGTCGTGGCCAAAAAATCATTGCCAAGACTGACATCAAAGAGTGTTTTCCCTGTCTTTTCTCTTAGTCAGTTAATGCAGTTCAGTCACTCACCCTGTCCACCTCTTTGCAACCCCATGGGCCGCACGCCAGGCTTCCCTGTCCGTCACTGACTGCCGGAGCTTACTCAAACTCAGGTCCATCGAGTCGGTGATGCCATCCAACCATTTCATCCTCTGTCTTCTCCTTGTAGTTTAATGATTTCAGGTCTTATGTGTAAGTCCTTACTTCATTTTAAACTAATTTCTGTAAGTGGTGTAGATGGGGTCCATAATGCCTTTCTTTTGCATGAGGATATCCAGTTTTCCCAGCACCATTTATTGCAAAGACTCTCTTCTCCCCACTGAGTATACTTGGATCCCAGGTCAAACATTAGTGGACCATATTATGTTTAAGGTAAATTTCTGGGCTTTCATTCCGCTGGGTCAGAGAGGCACCGTCACTTGCCCAAGGCAATAAATCGGTCAGGCAAAGCCGACATTCAGACCTCAGTCTCATGAACCCTAAGTCAGGGCTGCTTCTCCAAGCTTCTCCAAACCATGTCCCTCCTGGGGCCCGGGTGAGAGGTCAGGCATAGAGGCCCTGCAATGTGATCCTCTGTGGTTTTGTGCCCTGAAGACAACGGGAGATGCTGTGGAAGGGCCAACGTTCTGCTGAGGCAGCCCCCTGTCTCAGAGCACAGACCTCAGGCCAAGCTGAGGGAGACCGATGTAGATGAGTCAGAGGTCTGAGCCTGGCCCAACCTCTTATTTCCTCAGGGATGATGCACCACTTTCTTCACTTGCCCTCGTGTCAACGCCGAGCAGCTTCCAAGTGTCTCTCGCCACTGAACACTTCGCAGGCTTCACCTGAATTGGAGCGAGCAGGTCTGGAGCTTGAAACCCGCCCACTGTCCAAGACCACAGCCCAGTCTTACCCTGCTCCATGGAAGTTAACTGCGCCAGTCCCCAGATTGAGGCCTAAGCATCTCATGAAGACAGACCTGATTTCTTTAACCCAGGGCACCCCCTGCTGGACTGACTGGTGGCTGATCTCAAGTCAGGCTGAAGGTAGGTTCCACTAACTGACCAAGCCATCGACAAGAATCACAAAGTTGGCCGTGGCAGAGTCCGGACTAGCCCTTGTCCCCAGCCACCTTCAGCAGATAGATGGAGAAACAATGGAAACAGTGAGAGACTTTATTTTGGGGGGCTCCAAAATCACTGCAGATGGTGACTGGAGCCATGAAATTAAAAGACGCTTGCTCCTTGGAAGAAAAGCTATGACCAACCTAGGCAGCATAATAAAAAGCAGAGACATTACTTTACCAACAAAGGTCCATACAGTCAAAGCTATGGTTTTTCCAGTAGTCATGTATGAATGTGAGAGTTGGACTATAAAGAAAGCTGAGCACCGAAGAATTGATGCTTTTGAATTGTGGTGTTGGAGAAGACTCTTGAGAGTCCCTTGGACTGCAAGGAGATCCAACGAGTCAGTCCTAAAGGAAATCAGTCCTGAATATTCATTGGAAGGACTGATGTTGAAGCTGAAACTCCAGTACTTTGGCCACCTGATGCGAAGAACTGACTCATTGGAAAAGACCCTGATGCTGGGAAAGATTGAAGGTGGGAGGAGAAGGGAACAACAGAGGATGAGATGGTTGGATGGCATCACCAATGTGATGGACATGAGCTTGAGTAGGCTCCGGGAGTTGATGATGGACAGGGAAGCCTGGCGTGCTGCAGTCTATGGGGTTGCAAAGCGTCAGACACGACTGAGCGACTGAACTGAACTGAACACCAGCATCCCAAGACCCTCTGCCCTCCATCTCAATCTTTGCCCCTCTCATGGGTTCAGAACAGCTGGAGGATTCCTGCCTTTCATGCAACTAATACGAAGCTAGCATTGCTTCTTCTCCGAACACTGCTGGCCATCCTGGCACCCGTCGGGGGGCAGAGGCAGGGGCAGGGGCTGGCTGAAAGCTCCAGCCCCAACAGGGGGTTATGGGCAGGGGAGAGTCTTCAGCTTTCTCTTCCTCAAGAGATATAACATAGACAAAGGAGGGAGGTGGATTTAAGGGCTCAGAGACCATCTTCCCAGGAAGGTGAAAGGATTCCCCAGAAGCCATAACGAAGGCTGTGGGGGAGTATGGGCAAGGGGAGGGTGCTAAGGACAGCCTGACCAGGGGCCATGACCTGTCGCTGACTCCTGAGGGAACGTGCCGGGTTCCCGTACAGGTGTTCCTGGCCCAGGGAAAGATAACAGGCACGTGGAACAGAGCAGGACAGAAAGAGAGAGGAGAAAAGAAAGCACACACATGGAAACAACTCGATGAAAACTAAGACGGAAGAATGAGCAAGACAGGAGAGAAAGACAGCAAGACGGTAATAAAACAAACCGGAAATGAAAAGCAAGATACAGAGGGGACAGAAGATGAAGAGCAAGAGAACAAAGGCGATGCAGAGAATGAGAGGAGGAGAGAGAGGCAGGGAGGGAGGGGGTGAGAGACACACACGCAGAGGATGTGCAGACAGAGCTGTCTACGCAAAGGGTCATTTCGGGCGGTCCAGGCGCACTCCCAGATGAAGCCCTCACGGGATCTGGTCTCTGTTTGTCAGGGGTCCCTTTCCGGGGATGCCTGTGGAAGGACTGGGTTGAACCCCTGCCCCAGGAAAGAAAGAGGAGCTCACCCCCGAGCTAGCCAGGCACCCCGCCACCCCTGCCCATTCTGAGATACCCCCAGTAGGTGACTGGGATTCAAACCCTCCCCTTCAGCCAGGCCAACACTTCTTTACTATGACACTGTCTTCTAAGACTCTTCCTCCACAACCCTCTGTCTTTCCCTCCTTCGCCAGGAGGCAGCCCTGCATCTAGTCTGACGGCTGCCCTCATCCCCTTGTCACCCATTTACCCCGACAAGCCTTTTCCCCAGGAAGCCCTTGGTGAGCTAATCATCCCCTGACATCTGCTGTCCAGGGGACCTTAAGCTCAGTCGCTCACCTGTTGGTTTTTGGTTTGAATTGTTCAAGCAACGAAGGGAAAGGAAGCCAGGAGGCAGAAGAAGATTAGAAAAAGAAAGAATTTTTTTTTTCTTGTAGACATTACTCTCAAGTGAAGAGGGCGGTGAAATTCCATTAGAAACCATGAAAAAGAGTGAGGTTCTCATTTTATTTAAATAACAATGTTCATCAGGTACCAAAAAATGTATCACTTGCCATGATATAAATTATGATGAAAAAATACATATCAACTTAAAACCTTCTAGGAAATCAGCAGTTCTTCAAAAATTTAAGATGTACATGTCAAAGAAAAACATATTTTTAGAAAATTTCTACCATTTATTTTCTGAAATATACCATGCATTTCTTCTTTTTCTCTCTCCTATTTTCTAACTAGTACATCATCCTTGGACACCTGGACAATTTCTAAGTAAGATAGAGAATACCAAACGTTAGTCACCAATAAGATATACTTTTAAGTATATTTACATATTGTAGATTGAGCATCAGTTAACATGTTTAGCAGAATGTTCCTATGCTCTTGGTGACATTAGTGTTTACTGAAGTATTTTGTACATTAGCGCTTAAGTCACCTGCCTTCTGGTTTTCTGTCTGTGAGAGAACAGAAAATTATTGTTGTGATTAAAGGTTATAACTAGATGGATAATTACTATATATAGTATAAGATTATACTATACATATATTCCAAATTTTCATAAATTTGAAAATTGATATTTGTCTATTTATCACGGGAATTTTCACAGTTAATGAAGGTAAAAAAGAAAAACACATTTTTTGAAGACCACTCTCTAAGACCTGAAATCCCTATGTGATCCCAAATCAAGACAGAATCACAAAGCAGAAAGAGAGGAAATGCATGGCTAAATAACACTTCATTATTAGGTAGATTAGGGTCTTAGACCCCTTAAACTAAGATTCAAGGTTGCTAAGAGAATTTCCTTTTCTAAATTTATGAAGGCCTAGATTTTAGACCCTAAAGTAGCTTAGAACTAAGGCCACGTTCCACTCCATTTCCAACCTTGAAGCCCCAAGTCTAGTCCCACATCAGACAACTCCCACAAGTGGAAAGGCCACCAGCAGCCGTACCAGAGACAATGTAGCGAAGAGACCTGCCCCTCCACCTCAGGATAAGAATGTACATCTTTCATAGCATCCAAACACAGAAACTCTGACTCAAAGATGCCCTGGGAACTTAACGAACAGACAGTCTGAGTGTCAGGAGGCATTAAAAAAAAACTTATCAGTAAAACAGAAGTGCAGGCACTTGTCAAGACTAAAGGTGAAACAGTAATCCCATCCTTTCATACAATCACCGAAGGATCCCCCACAAAAGGTTGAAGACAGAGAAGTGGGGCGGGGGAGAGAGAGAGACTCAGTAGTCATAGATTTTCCTGTAGTTTTAAATAGATAACACTTTATTTCTTTGTGGCATTTTCATATCGAGAAGCATTCAACTCTTGATAAAAGGAAGTCTTGTGGAATGAAGCGAGCAGGGAAGCACTGGAGATCAGTTATTCAAGTCTGAGCCTGGACTCCCCCGCGTCTTCTCAAGCCTCCTCAAGACACCTCTAAAGAGAGGTTTCTATCTGGGGAGGGGAGAGAAAGAAAGAGAGACACGGGATGATGCAAACCGTGCGGGGAACACGGCTGGATCCCATGACCACGATGGTCTGCACCCACTCTCCTCCCAAGGATGCTGAGATGTACTTCCAAGGAATCAGGGTTCGGGAATTCTAGGCAAGCCGTTCTGAAGAATTATAATCTCAGAACCCCTTACCTCACTGTTTAAGTGTAAAGAGGAAAGTGCTTCCTTATTACAAGCTATTAGAAAAAAAAAAATGGCCAGGGCCTTCCCTGGTGGTAGAGTGGCTAAGACTCTGCACTCCCAATGCGAGGGGCCGGGGTTCCATCCCTGGTCAAGGAAATGGATCCCACAAGCTTCAGCGAAGATCAAAGATCCTGCCTGCTGCAACTAAGACCCAGTGCAGCCAAATAAACAGATTTTTTTTTTTTAACGGCCCTGGATTCAGTAACAGTTCAGACGTTTAGAGATAATCTCATCCTAACCTCCTTGTCATTTCACCAAACAATGATGCCTAAGACACAAATGATACATTTTCTGAAGAAGGAGGTTTGAAGGGCCTCTCTCTTCACTGTTTTTGAGGCGAGTTTTGGGGCAGACAGACCGGACCTTACTTGCCCAGTCAGGGACCCAACCAAGGCCCCCCTACAATGGAAACGCTGTGTCTCAACCACTGAACCGCCAGAGAAGTCCCAGATCAGATCTCAATTTAAAAGCTCTTATTTCCATGAAATCTAAGGGCACTGAGTCCTCCACTCCCTCTGGGAGACCTGGCTCTTCTGGAACGTTCCAGGGGCAAAGCGGAGGCGGTGGGGGGCGGGGGGCTTCTCACCTCACTCCAACGACATCCACGGCTCCATACACTGACGCCTACAGTTGTAGAAACAACACTTCTTGGGCCCCTTGCACCCAATATCGCGCCGGCACATAGGTAAAAGGACGAAAGGGCAGGAAAGAAAAAATTCTGGGCAATATCCAGGTTTCTGGACGGCTGGGGAAAAATGCCACAGGGTGAGGTGGGGGCCCCAGGGCATCTGCGCCAGCGTGTCCCATCAGCTCCTTGGAGAAAGCGTGCCCCCACCCCCACCACACCGAGGCCCGCCACGCCCTCCACGCACCTTTGCGGGGTCCCGGCTGTGCCGTGTGGACGCAGAGCAGGAGAAAGATCACGGGGAGCGCGGAGAGGCTGCTCATCTTCATAATGGAAGCAAAGAGTGTGGGTGAACGTGGAGGCTGGATGTCTTGTTTATATCGACTCTGGCCGGCAGCGGCCAGCAGGGGGAGCTGTAGTTCCCAGGGTCCAAGGTCAAAGGCGCCTGCATTTGAGCAGGAAGTATCAAGTCTCCCATCCTTGAAAAAGGAACTGTAATAACCTCTGAGGCATAACCTCTGAGAGCCCACAAGTCCTCCCTCTTCTTCAGGGAGTGTCTGGGCTGGCCCGGCCCATAATCATTCTTGCTTTATGCAGTGGATTTGGTGGCAAATAGGAGGGAATGGTCTTTCTCAGGGCATTTTATCGGGTCTGACAAACTCTCTCCCCTTCTGACCATGTATCTAGGACAATTTAACCCAACCCTCCTCATAGATTTCAGAAATGGGTACATTCAAAGTTTCCTTTGAACAAATTAACCTTTGAAACACACACAGCTACAAAGACAAGGCACAATAATAAGCTATTAGCAAAATTAAAAAAAAAACCAACTCTAAAAAATAAAACAAACCAACTCTCCCATTTTAAATATTATTTATTTATGTATTTTGGCTGTGCCTGGGCTTTCTCTAGTTGCAGCAAACGGGGGCTACTCTTTAGTTGCGGTCTGTGGGCTTTTCATTGTGATGGCTTCTCTTGTCGTGGCTCACGGGCTCTAAGACGTGCAGGCTTCAGTAGCTGTGGCCATGGGTTTAGGTGCCCAGTGGCATGTGGAATCCTCCCAGACCAAGGATTGAATCAGTATCCCTGCATCAGCAGGCAGATTCAACCACTGGACCGCCAGGGAACTCCCTTAATATGGAGATTTATGGACACTATCGTGCATTGGTAGTTTGAGCATTCTTTGGCATTGCCTTTCTTAGGGATTGAAATGAAAACTGACCTTTTCCAGTCCTGTGGCCACTGCTGGGTTTTCCAAATTTGCTGACATATTGAGGGCAGCACTTTCACAGCATCGTTTTTTAAGATTTGAAATAACTCAACTGGAATTCCATCACCTCCACTAGCTTTGTTCATAGTGATGCATCCTAAGGCCCACTTGACTTCACATTCCAGGATGTCTGGCTCTAGGTGAGTGATCACACCATCGTGGTTATCTGGGTCATGAAGTTTTTTGTACAGTTCTTCTGTGTATTCTTGCCACCTCTTCTTAATATCTTCTGCTTCTGTTAGAGCCATACCATTTCTGTCCTTTATTGAGCTCATCTTTGCATGAAATGTTCCCTTGGTATCTCTAATTTTCTTGAAGAGATCTCTAGTCTTTCCCATTCTATTGTTTTCCTCTATTTCTTTGCATTGATCATTGAGGAAGGCTTTCTTATCTCTCCTTGCTATTCTTTGGAACTCTGCATTCAAATGGGTATATCTTTCCTTTTTTCCTTTGCTTTTCACTTCTCTTCTTTTCACAGCTATTTGTAAGGCCTCCTCAGACAGCCATTTTGCTTTTTGCATTTCTTTTTCTTGGAGATGGTCTTGATCCCTGTCTCCTGTACAATGTCACAAACCTCCGTCCATAGTTCATCAGGCACTCTATCAGATCTAGTCCCTTAAATCTATTTCTCACTTCCTCTGTATAATCGTAAGGGATTTGATTTAGGTCATACCTGAATGGTCTAGTGGTTTTCCCTACTTTCTTCAATTTCTTCAGCATTATTGGTCGGGGCATAGACTTGGATTGCCGTGATATTGAATGGTTTGCCTTGGAAATGAATAGGATCATTCTGTCATTTTTAAGATTGCATCCAAGTACTGCATTTCAGACTCTTTTGTTGACTGTCATGGCTACTCCATTTCTTCTAAGGGATTCTTGCCCACAGTAGTAGATATAATGATCATCTGAGTTAAATTCCCCCATTCCAGTCCATTTTAGTTCACTGATTCCTAAAATGTCGATGTTCACTCTTGCCATCTCCTGTTTGACAACTTCCAATTTGCCTTGATTCATGGACCTAACATTCCAGGTTCCTATGCAATATTACTGTTTACAGCATCAGATCTTGCTTCCATCACCAGTCACATCCACAACTGGGTGTTCTTTTTGCTTTGGCTCCGTCTCTTCATTATTTCTGGAGTTATTTCTCCACTGATCTCCAGTAGCATATTGGGCACCTACCAGTCTGGGGGCTTCATCTTTCAGTGTCCTATCTTTCTGTCTTTTCATACTGTTCATGGGGTTCTCAAGGAAAGAATACTGAAGTGGTTTGCCATTCCCTTCTCCAGTGGACCACATTTTGTCAGAACTCTCCACCATGACCCGTCCGTCTTGGGTGGCCCTACATGGCATGGCTTGTAGTTAGACAAGGCTGTGGTCCATGTGATTAGATTGGTTAGTTTTCTATGATTGTGGTTTCAGTCTGTTTGCCCTCTGATGCCCTCTCTCAGCACCTACCATCTTACTGGGGTTTCTCTTACCATGGACATGGGGTATCTTTTCACGGCTGCTTCACAATTGCACTCATCTCACACACTAGTAAAGTAATACTCAAAATTCTCCAAGCCAGGCTTCAGCAATATATGAACCGTGAACTTCCAGATGTTCAAGCTGGTTTTAGAAAGGACAGAGAAATCAGAGATCAAATTGCCAACATCCGCTGGATCATCAAAAAAGCAAGAGAGTTCTAGAAAAACATCCATTTCTGCTTTATTGACTATCCAAAGCCTTTGACTGTGTGGATCACAATAAACTGGAAAATTCTGAAAGAGGTGGGAATACCAGACCACCTGACTTGCCTCTTGAGAAATCTGTATGGAGGAAGCAACAGTTAGGACATGGAACAACAGACTGATTCCAAATAGGAAAAGGAGTACGTCAAGGCTGTATATTGTCACCCTGCTTATTTAACTTATATGCAGAGTACATCATGAAAAACTCTGGGCTGGAGGAAACACAAGCTGGAATCAAGATTGCCGGGAGAAATATCAATAACCTCAGATATGCAGATGACACCACCCTTATGGCAGAAAGTGAAGAAGAACTAAAGAGCCTCTTGATGAAAGTGAGAGAGGAGAGTGAAAAAGTTGGCTTAAAGCTCAACATTCAGAAAACTAAGATCATGGCACCTGGTCCCATCACTTCATGGGAAATAGATGGGGAAACAGTGGAAACAGTGTCAGACTTCATTTTTTGGGGCTCCAAAATCAGTGCAGATGGTGATTATAGCCATGAAATTAAAAGACTCTTACTCCTTGGAAGGAAAGTTATGACCAACGTAGAGAACATATTAAAAAGCAGAGACATTACTTTGTCAACAAAGGTCTGTCTCATCAAGGCTATGGTTTTTCCAGTAGTCATGTATGAATGTGAGAGTTGGACTATAGAGAAAACTGTGCTGAAGAATTGATGCTTTTGAACTGTGGTGTTGGAGGAGACTCTTGAGAGTCCCTTGAACTACAAGGAGACCCAACCAGTCCATCCTAAAGGAGATCAGTCCTTAATGCTCATTGGAAGGACTGATGTTGAAGCTTAAACTTATACTTTGGCCACCTGATGCAAAGAACTGACTCCTTGGAAAAGACCCTGATGCTGGGAAAGATTGAGGCCAGGAGGAGAAGGGAACAACAGAGGACGAGATGATTGGATGGCATCACCGACTCAATGGACATGAGTTTGATTAAACTCTGGGAGTTGGCGATGGACAGGGAAGCCTGGCGTTCTTTGGTCCATGGGGTCACAAAGAGTCGGATACGACTGAGCGACTGAACTGAACTGATCGTGCGTTGGGCATTGCGTAAGTTTAAGTGCAGTCATGTTTTCTACTTTTAACACCTGCTTTTATGTCTCCTTGACTTTATATAAACTTCATTTCTTTATAAGTTCAAAAGTCTAACCTGAGGTTATTTTGGAATGTGAACCTCAGGCCAAATAACCCTTCTAGCTTTTTATGCAATCCTGTAAAAGTGTGTGTTGTTTCCACTTGCTTGGTGGCAAAGAACAAATCTGTCTTGAGCAGTGATGAGAAGCAGATCTGTGGATACACACAGGGGAGTTGGTACCAGATGGGGTAGGCAGAGAGATGCTGGGGAGAAAGATGGCTTCCTGGAGCAGCAACTCTGTCCAACAACTTCTCACCTGCTTTTCTCTCTTTATTTCCTTCTTTGAAAAGGATTTTATTAGAGAGAACTGTTGCAAATTTAGGCATTTAACAAAAAGAACAACAGGTCTCATTTAGCTGGTTTTTCACAGCACTGCATATGCCCTTTTACAAAATTTAGAGTTGAGCTTCCAATGAAAAAAAACATTTTTAAATTAAGGTCAATTTGTTATATAGCAAAATTTAAAATGTTGGCAGTATATAAATTATAATTTGTTATTTGTATATGCTACAAAAGGATCACCACCTTAAGTCTAGTTACCATCCATCACTATACAATGGATTCCCTTCACCTACTTCCCTCCCCTGCCACCCTGAAACCACCCTCCCCTCTGGTAACCACTGATCTGTCCTCTCCAACTATGAGTCTGTATTTGTTTTATTATTTAGATTCCACATTTAAGTAAAATCATATGGTATTTGTTATCCTCTGCTTGATTAATTTCACTTGGCATAATACACTGTAGGTCCATCCATGTTGTTACAAATAGCAAATTTCATTCTCCCAGCTCCCTCTCAAGGGTTATAACCTCCCTGGGAGGGATAGGTTGCCAGTATATCTCAAACTCTGACCCCACAACCCCCCACCCTCCATCCCCTGCCTCCAGAAATTTATGCCACAGGGAATTTTTTGAAAAAATAGAGCCGTCCCCTGGCAATTTAGTGAATACTAAAAACTGAGTGTTATGCTGATAGAGTCACACAGTTTAACAGGAAAACCAGGAAATATAAGTGAAGATACTGTCTGATGCTAACCTTCCTAAAATAACAGTTAATGGGTCGGGGTGTGGGAAAGAACTTAGCTTGTTGGAAATGTTCCAGGATTTGAGTGTGTTTAGTTTTTCAAGGGATCCAGTGTTCTGGGGTAATGGCATTAGCCCTAGATCTGTGATTCTCAATCAAAGTGATTTTGCCACTGAGGACATTGGGCAATGCCTGGGTACGTTTTATAACTTGAGGGGATGATCTTTCTAGTAGGTAGAGCCCAGAACTGCTGCCAAACATCCTACAATACACAGGAAAGCCCTGATCACCACAAGAAGTATGTGGCTCCAAATGGTAGTAGTGGCAAAAGTAAGAAATCCTTGGTTAGATGTATTGGGTCAGTATTTGTGTTCACCAAGGACAATTCCTTTGGGGAAATTTAGGCTTCCCTGGTGGCTCAGCTGGTAAAGAATCCGCTTGCAATGAAGGAGACCTGGATTGGATCCCTGGGTTAGGAAGACCCCCTGGAGAAGGGAAGGGCTACTCACCCCAATATTCTGGCCTGGAGAATTCCATGGACTATTCCATGGGGTGGCAAAGAGTTGGACATGACTGAGCGACTTTCACTTTCAAGGAAGGAAATACATGACTGGATGTCAAGTCCTCTGCAGCATCATCAAGCAGATTTTGCTCAGCTGTCCTTCTGTGTCCTGGCTTTTATGAAACATTGGTTTTTTTCAGGGGCTTTTCTGCTCACAATACCTAAAGGTATCCTGCTGCATAGATTCTAGACTCTCAGCAGGAGAACTTCAGCCCTGGTTCTATTTTACATGTCAGGAGATTTTCTTTTAGATTTTTTATTTTTAAAATCCTTATTGAATTTGTTACAATATTGGTTCTGTTTTATATTTTGTTTTTCTAGCCACAAGGCATGTGGGGCCCTAGCTCCCCGATCAGGGACTGAACCCGAAGCCCTGGCATTGAAAGGCGAAGTCTTCACCCCTGGACTGCCAGGGGAGTCCCAAAGGTTACGTTTTTTTTAATCAGATATTTGATTTGATTTTTAGTTTTTTTCAGAGCCCATTGAACATCTCAGTAACATGCTTGAAATCATAAATGTATCTTTTAATTGAGGTGTAATTGACATATAACATTAAATTAGCTTCAGATGTACGACAGTGATTCAGCATTTGTATGCACTGTGAAGTCATCACCAGCTAATTTCACTGTCACCAAAAATTCTCATAAAAATATATCTACAGAATTAACGTGTACAGTAATGGTGAGGGAACACACCCAATGTAATGGAAGAAAAGAGAAACTCAATGCCTATGGTAATTTATAAATGATAGAGGCAGAATTTCATATCACTGGAGAAATGTTAGCTAATCCAGTAAATCATACTGAGACGGATCATTAGCAATTCAGGGGGAAACACTGGACTTCTGCCCCACCCATTATCTTAAAATAAGCTTTAGATGATCAGGGATATAAACATAAAATTTGAACTATAAAAATACTCAAAGAATACCTAACTGAAGTTTTGTACAATGCATATGTGGGAATGATTTCTGAAAGCCAACTGATACAGTTAACCACAAGCAAATGAAAAACTTTTGTAGGGTAAAATCAATCCTACAGTAGGAAAAAAAATTAGAAATTCTGAAAATGTGAGTAAATACATACAATAGGAATATATATTCTATAATATATAGAAAGACATTTTACAATACAGTAAAAAAAAAACAGATCACCTAATAGAAACATGGACACAGGCCAGGAACATATGGATGGAAGAAAGCTTATGCAAGTAGCATATCCATATATATAACTGTGCCTATAATTAAAGAAATACAGATGAAAGTCAACACGATTCTTAATTTTTTTTCCCCATGAAACTGGTTTCCCGCTGTTGATTTTTGGCGCAAATTCCATCTACCACTGGTCTCTGTCTCAGTTATTATAAAATGGGTGACTTGGTCCGTTAGGACCCATCTTGCTTGAGAAACACTCCAAGAATATAAGCAAAGGTCTCTGCCTGGTGAGGAGTAAATTGGTGAGAAAAAAGCAGAGACACCTTTGAGAGGGCGCCAGAATGATGCAGGACACTCATGATAATGGCTGACCTGGCAAACTGCAGAGCCTCGGTTCATAGTTGACTTCTCAACTCCTGCCCAATTCTTTGACTATTATCTTTGATTCTATACTTTGGGATTGTTTTTCTGTTATGTTTCTTTTGTTGTTGCTGCTTGGGTTTTGTTTTTGTTTTTTTGGCTGTGCCAGATGGGCATATGGGATCTTAGTTCCCAGTGAGGGATAGAATCCATGCCCCTTGCAGTGAAAGCAGAGTCTTAACCACTGGACCACCAGGGAAGTCCCTGATTCTACACTTTGGGTTGAGAAATTCTGTTACTCTGGAATTCCTGCCATGAACTTGAAATCCAGTTCAAATCAGACGAATAGAGCATGAAGTCTTTCTTTGAAAGGTTACTCGTCCTCCTATTTTATTCAACATCCTATATAAAATGGGAACAGTTATTAGGCAATGCCATTAAAATAAAACCAGTGATAAAATAGAGTAATGAAAAAAACACCCTATGGAAAGAGAAAAAACATAATATCAGGACAGGTGGCTCCTAGCCCCAGCTCCACCCATGATTCCTCGTGTGAACTTTGATGATACCCCTAGACGTCAGTTTTCTCCTTTTTGAAATGAGGGTGTTTGGCTAACATCCAAGGAGACTTCCAACTCCAACTCAGCAGAAGGTTGTGACTCTGAGCCTCTGGGACAAGCTCAGAAGCTTGTGGTGTCTCTGCATGACCCCTGTCCCACTGGACACCTGAGGGCAGATACACATGGCTGGCTAGAACAGAGTGGCCTCATCTAAGGAGGTTCTGGACAAGGAGAGCCTAAGAAGTGGCCAGGTAATGTCCAAGAATTATCAGTGACCCGGGGGTGCGCACAGAGCATGCAGGTATGACGTCAGAGCTTCATCTCAGCAAAAAGTCCCTTAGCTGGGGAACACTGTGTCTCTGGCCGGAGCACTTGAGCTGGTTCCAATTAACCGTATATTTCCTGGCTGCATTGCCCATTCTGGGAACCTCAGCGAGCATCTCTTATTGACTTCACTAACATCATGCATTCAGAAAACTAAGATCATGGCATCCGGTCCCATCACTTCATGGCAAATAGATGGGGAAACAGTGGCAGACTTTATTTTTTGGGCTCCAAAATCAGTGCAGATGGTGACTGCAGCCATGAAATTAAAAGACGCTTGCTCCTTGGAAGGAAAATTATTACCAACCTAGAGAGCATATTAAAAAGCAGAGACATTACTTTGCCAACAAAATCCGTCTGGTCAAGGCTATGGTTTTTCCAGTGGTCATGTATGATTGTGAGAGTTGGACTATAGAGAAAGCTGAGCACCGAAGAATTGATGCTTTTGAACGGTGGTGTTGGAGAAGACTCTTGAGAGTCCCTTGGACTGCAAGGAGATCCAACCAGTCCATCCTAAAGGAGATCAGTCCTGAGTGCTCATTGGAAGGACTGATGTTGAAGCTGAAACTCCAATACTTTGGCCACCTGTTGCAAAGAGCTGGCTCATTGGAAAAGACCCTGATGCTGGGAAAGATTGAAGGCAGGAGGAGAAGGGGATGCCAGAGGATGAGATGGTTCGATGGCATCACCAACACAATGGACATGAGTTTGAGCAAACTCCGGGAGTTGGCGATGGACAGGGAGGCCTGGCACGCTGCAGTCCATGGGGTTGCAAAGAGTCGGACTTGACTGAGCGACTGAACTGAACTGAACATCATGCAGCCCCAGAAGTTCTCACCTTTCCCAGCCCCAGAAGTTCTCACCTTTCCCATCATCCTTGTTCTGTCCTCACCACGACAGGCAGGGTGGAAAAGGCTAGATGAGGCAGTAGGTGGTTTAGAGAATATTGGAGCCATCCTGCTCCATCCAATTCCCTTCCTTTTTTAAAAATCTTTTTTTTTAACATGTGCACATTGCTTTATTTATTTATATTTGGCTGCACTGGGTCTTCCTTGCTGCATACAGGCTTTCTCTAGTTGCAGGGAGCGGTGGCTACTCTCTAGTTTTGATGCAGAGGCTCAGCTGCTTCGAGGACATGGAATCTTCTCAGATTAGGATCGAATCCATGTCCCCTGCATTGGCAGGCAGATTCTTATCTGCTGCACCCTCAGGGAAGTCCCAATCCCCTTCCTTTTAACAGGTGGTTAAACTATAGGGCAGAAGCCGAGACTAGAACATAGAATGGAGAGGAGGGTGCAGAGTAGCTGCTCCAGTGCTCACAGCAGGAATGAGGTGCTTTAGACAACTTTCACGTCTGGACTTCTAAGCATACATGGAAGGAGGGAGTGTCCCACCAGGTCAGCCTTGGGAGTCAGAGGCTGAGGCTCATCCCCTGTAGCAGCTGGAAAGCCCAGACACCGGCTCCCCCTTGCCTTCTTTGCAGCCACCATGTGTGCACGAGTGCTGGTTTTAAGAACCCATGCACAAACGCTGTCACGGGTGTGAGGACTAGTGATTGCTACAAGCAGACACAGAGAAAGGAAGAAGTGAGGATTTCTCCCAGCAGCCAATGGCTGCAGCATCTCACTTCCATGCAGAGAAGCAGAAGAGAATGCCCAAGGCTTTGGCAGTGTTGGCTGGACAAGATGTGACATCATTCTGCCCAGAGGCAGTAGGCGATGGGGGCACCCTACTGTGATTCAGGAATAAACAACCCTGGGATAAGTATTGAAGAATTACTGTCTTAGTGTCTAAAAACACTCAGTTGCAGACTAGAGAAGACCAAGTGCCATCTAGTGTCGGAAAGCTGGAAGATAACCTGGGATTAAAATCCCACTTTAGAAGGATTTAGGGCTTCCCTGTTGGCTCAGATGGGAAAGCCTCTGCCTGCAATGAGGGAGATTTGGGTTCGCTCCCTGGGTCGGGAAGATACCCTGGAGAAGGAAATGGCAACCCACTCCAATATTCTTGCCTCGAAAATTCCATGGATGGAGGAGCCTGGTAGGCTACAGTCCATGGGATCGTAAAGAGTCGGACACAACTGAGCAACTTCACTGGTTCACTGGTTAGAGGGTCTTCCCTGATGGTCCAGGGGCTGGGAACTCCACGCTCCCTATGCAGAGGGCCTAGGTTCAATCCCCGGTCAGGGAACTAGATCCCACATGCTGCAGCTAAAGATCCCAAGTGCTGCAACTAACACCCAGAGCAACCAAATAAATATAAAAATAAAATGGGTAGAAAAATGATTCAGATCTTGTGAAAGAAACTACTGCTAAGAGAGAAACTGGTAGAAGAGGAGTCCGATAAGAGACGGCGCTTTCCAGGGACGTTGCCATAGTGACCAGGGAGTGTGGCTTCTGTTTCAGAGGTGGCAACATTTGTGATGTCCCCTTTGTAACCACCAATGTGAAGAGTCTCTGGAGTTTTACGGGGAGTATGCAGAGGGTATCTGATGTTTGTTGACTGCCCACTGTATTTTGGTACCTCCCTTTTGAGTTCGTACTTGAGTCTTTTTTTTTTTTTTTAATTTATTTCTTTGGCTGTGTTGAATCTTTAGTTGTAGCATGCGGGAACTTTAGTTGCAGCATTCGAGCTCTTAGTTGCAGCATGTGGGATCTAGTTCCTTGACCAGAGATCAAACCCGGGTCCCCTGCATTGGGAGCATGGAGGATTAGACCCTGGAACACCAGGGAAGTCCCTACACTTGAGTCTTGATGGACATTCTAGACCCCTGCTGCAGACACTGAACAAACCGATGAGTCACTTTGTTTCACCCTGATACCTAGGGCTGCACTAAGATGCCTGGCAAATCTGATGCTCCTGCCTGACACTTAGATCTCCACTGAGTGACCCTAAGCAGCAAGGACCAAAGGGCAGCCTCTCGCAGAGCAATGCGGTATTTTCATCCACAGCAGCACTCAGTCAGGGACCACTGGTGGCTGCGGTGAGTGTCCAGGACCAGAGTAAAGGTGCTGACATCACACAGTTGTTGAGCTGTGGTTGGCTGTGATCATGTTACCTGGACATTCTTACAGTGCCCTGAGCCTGAATCCTCATAATTCCATGAGCCACGCTTTGCAGATTGCATTCTCAAGGGAGCAGAAGCTCAGACAGAGTTAGCAGGGCAAGTTTCATGGCAAAGTAACATCTGTGAAAGGGAAGGAGAGGATGCAGAACTAGGTACCAGAAGCATCACCTTGCTGACGTGATCGCATCCCTGCCAGCCCCTTGAGGAAGCTCTGGAGCAAGGATTTTCCAAAAGAGGGGGTCCTCCATTAGGCAGAAAAGGAAAGAGCCTTGAGCGACAGCCTTACTCTGTCCCTGGCCAACGGCTTCCCCAGTGTCTGAGAAGCACTTGCTGTCCGTGATCAGCTAACACACTCCTCGCAGTTGGGTGGCGAGCTGCTTCTTGAAGGAACTCTGAGCTGCACACCTCCTTCTGCTCTGGGGATCCACATCTCCATTCACACTGGGGAACAGCTCTGGTGGGCTCTCTTCCTGTAGGAAACCACAGAGAGTGGGGGTCCGTGGGGCAAACTACAGCCCCAGCCCCTGCTACAGCTGCTTGCCATCATCATCACCCCTCCTCGTCACCCCATTCTAGTCTCCTTGTCCTCAGCTACCATCAGAGCTACTCTCAGTGGCTTACCTGGTGGTGTGACCCAAACCCTCATTCCTGAGTGTCACCAAACCCTTCTCAGGCCACGGTCATGGCACTTGTCTATTCAAGGTCATGTAGGGAAGGTAATACCAAGACATTATGCTTTTCCTCTGAGCATCTTCACTGCTGTCCTCCAGTTCTGCCGGGCCTGTCCTCTCTGAGATGCAATTCAAGTTTAGGAAAATTCCTTTCTGATTGGATTGGCAAATTAGCTACTTAAAAGCCTGTACTCTAAATCTCATGAGCTTTGTTTTCAGTCCCACTTGGTAACGCTGAAATATTATTCAGCCGGCTCATCCCTCACCCAGCCTTCTCATCCTCAGAACCTCGGGGCCAGGACAGCAGCCAAAAGGGGCGAGAAAAAAAGCTGATCTGCGAAATATCTCAGGATCACTTTTTCTCATTCCATGGTAATTTCCATCAATATGCTTTATTATATTTAGTTCTGTTTCTTTCCTTATTTTAAAAAAAATTAAATAGCTCGTGATCTCACTATTTTGTAATTTTTAAATAGGACTTTTATTTATTAATTAGATCTTTTACTGTTTTCCTATTCCTGATTTTAGAAATTTTATGGTTTTATCTTTATTATTATTTTCCTTTTAGTTGTCCTGTGGTTTACTCTGTCCTTTTTTAGGTCTTCATGTTAAATTCTTGATTTTTTCCAATATTTCATTCTATTATTCATGTATGTAAATGTTATTTAGACACTAAAAAATAAGAAAATCTTGCTATTTGTGACAATGGGATGGGTCCTGAGGACACTAAGCTAGGTGAGATCAGTCAGAGGTAGACAAACAATATGTACACTGTTACATTTATTGCAGCATTTGTCACAATAGCCAAGGTATGGAAACAACCTAAGTGCCCATAACAGATGAATGGATAAAGAAGATGTGATATATGTATGTGTATATATATATATATGTATATATAAAATGGAATATTATTCAGCCATGAAAAAGAAGGAAAGCCTGCCATTTACAACATGGATGGACCTTGAACACATTATGCTAAGTGAGATAAGTCGGACAAAGACAAGTGTTGTATGATATTACTTATATATGAAATCTAAAAAAGCCACACTCATATAAACAGAGAGAAAAACGGTAGTTCTAAGGTATGGGGAGGTATAAGAGATAGATTATTTAAGTGTACAAATTTGTAAAGAGTAGGAAATAAGTCCTAAAGATCTAATCCACAGTAGACTGAATATGTACAATAATATTGTATTATGATCTTTAAATTTGCTGAGACTCAAACTTATTTCACCCACTAAAAAAAGATAATTATGTAACATGATGGAGGCACTAATTATCAATACAATGGCAATCATATTTCAATATATGTGCATCAAGTTAATATGTGGCACACCTTAAATTTACAGTGTTATATGTCAAATATATTTCCATTTAAAATAAATAAAATAAATGTAAAAGGAGGAGCTGTGACAAGGCAATTAAACTAATCAGAACAGCTCAATAGAAAAGGGAAAAAGGCCATGAAAAGGCAGTTCATGAAGAGGGGAGATAGTGTTAACTAACACCTGAATCAATATGAAAGATGTACCATCTCATTGATCATGAAATGCCAGTTCAAAAAACATTGTTTCCATTGCATTTTACTGTAATATATTTGATTCAATAAAACTTTGGGCAATTCTTTCCCTCCTCTGGGTTTTAGTTCTATCAACTGTAGAGATTGTTGCCAAGGGCTCCATCAGTTTCTTACACAATGAAAGAGGCTGAAAGATTCTACAGGAGCTGTTGTTCTAAATATCGTGAAAGTAGAAAACACAAGGAGTCGAGATCATTGAAAAGGAAGAATAAGGGGGAGCCAAAGACCCCACTGAGAATAATTGCCTTAACATTGAGGGTAATTGCCTTGACATTGAGGATAGCTGATTCGACAGATTTGTAGGGGATCATCTCAGCCAAATTGCTTCCATCTGCACCATCTTCTCCATTTCTATACATTTCCATCAACATATTTCCGTGTGCTGTTCCATCACTCAAGAATATTGATCTCATTTTAGGGACTAACTTGCATGAAACAGATTATGCATTACTGACAACACGATCAAGAAGTTAGTTCTACATCTTGGTTGTGGACCCAGCTGGAGAGCACTCTGTGACTTTGGAAAGCCCTTCATCTTCCTCTCTGAGCCTCAGGTTTTTCATGTTTAAGTAAAGAAGTCGTTCATGATATCTCAAAGTGTACTGTCTGTTCTAGCTAGATGGGAGGCTGTGTGATCAGGGAAGTTGCCAAGAGCTGATAAACACTGGGTGCGTGTTTTTGACACCTAGGACTGGCACCCCAAGAAGGATGACACAGATGCCCAGTGGGAAGAGAGCATCCCTGGTCCTATGCTGGATAGGGCACCAGAAGCACTTAAGAGTTTTCTGTAACCTTTGAGTGATGCTCAGTTGTTCTGCCTCAGGGATGACCATGAAACCTCAGAGATGGGCAGAAGGCTCCCAGCCTCTGATGGGCATTCCAGGTTGGTGGATGCTAGATCCAGCAGGTGGAAGTAGGGAGCAAGAATGAGTCCTCCCACTGGCACTGAACATTTGATGTTTGTTCTTCTCAAGCTACTGTGCGTAGCTCAAAGGGCTTTGTGTGTGTGTCTGTGTGTCTGTGTCTGTGTCTGTGTGTGTGTGTGTCTGTGTGTGTGACCTTAACAGTGCCTGGAAGTTACAAATCCACTTTCTGACCCTCCCCCTGACTTCCTGCCTGGAGTTATTCACATGTCAGATATGCCTGTATTAGGTTCTAGGTTATTTGGAGTTTTAGTGCAAAGAGCTTGAAAACCTCCACCTGCTCTGGCCTTCTCTTTCACAGATGGTGTCAGTAAGATTCAGAGTGTGTGGGACTTCTCTGAGTCTAAGTGGATTGGGCACAGTACTGCCTGCTTCTGAATCCAGCAACGAGAGAGAATAGCAGGTACCTGGAAGGAATATGAGGCTGGATGTCTGAATAGGAATGAAAAGACTCTCTTCTCTGCCCAAGTTCAGGCTCCCAAGTGAGCAGCACCTGGTCCAAATGGGGACATGGAACCAATGGATACTTGGTCCAGAGTCATGTCTCCCCAAATGGGCCCCTTATCATGCTGTGAATCCCGCATTTCTTTGAGTGAATAAATCCCCCTTGATGCTATAAATGATTTAAAAATGCCAGTGGGCTCCAAGTGTCAGAAGACAAATGTTCAGGCATCAGTCAGAATCAGAGAAATTTACATTTACAAGAATTTAATCAAATCAGCAAGTTCCAAAGTTAGGTAGAATGAACATTGGTCTAGGAGACAGGGAATCAGGTTTTGATTTGCTGAGTGAAACTGGTAAAAGCATTTCTTCCTAAATTTCTCTTTGTACAACTGATACAAAACAAAAAAGGAAAGTACATCTACCCACAGACTTTTCTTTTTTTAATATAATTTTATTTATTTATTTATTTTTGGCTGAGATGAGTCTTCATTACTGTATGTAGGTGCTTCTCTAGTTGCAGCGAAAGGGGGCTACTCTCTAGTTGCGGTGTGCAGGCTTCTCTTTGCAGTGGCTTCTCTTGTTGCAGAGCATGGGCTCCAGAGCACACGGGCTCAGTAGCTGCAGCTTGTGGGCCTATTTGCCTCACTGTATATGGGTTCCTAGATCCCGGACCAGGGATCAAACCCATGTCCTTTGCATTGGCAGGTGGACCCAACTGAACCACCAAGTAAGTCCCCTCTACAGACATTTTATTGTCTCTAACCCCTTGCTTCATCATCTTTTGAGCTATTTAAAATCCTAAAAGATGATTCTCGAGAGTTCCTTGGACAGCAAGATCAAACCAGTCAATCCTAAAGTCAATGCTGAAGCTGAAGCTCCAATACTTTGGCCACCTGATGCGAAGAACTGACTCATTTGAAAAGACCCTGATGCTGGGAAAGACTGAAGGCAGAAGGAGAAGGGGGTGACAGAGGATGGGATGGTTGGATGCCATCACTGGCTCAATGGACATGAGTTTGACCAAACTCTGGGAAATGGTTAAGGACGAGGAAGCCTGGCTTGCTGCAGTCCATGGGGTCACAAAGAGTCGGACGTGACTGAGCGACCGAACAACTGAACAACAATAACAACCACTCCTTCCTTGGATTGTTTTGTTAATCTGGTGCCAAAATCACCAAGCGAAGCTGTGCAGGGGCAAAACTATTGCATCCTTGAAAATTTCTATGAAAGTAGAGCTTTAATGTTCTCACCATAACAACAACAACAATAAAATAGCCATTACCTGAGGAGAAGGATTTATTAACTATTCTTACTGTGGTAAATATTTTGCAGTGTATACATATATCAAATCACCGGGTTATACACCTTAAAGTTAGACAATGCTATATGTCAATTTTATCTCAATAAAATGGAGGAAAGAGACAAAATCAAAGGGGTAAATATTTCTGTCTTCACCATACTGAATCTTCACATTCTGGAGCATGTTAATTATTTATGCAAGTCTTTTTTATTTGCTGCATGAATAATTGTTCACATTTCTTTTTTAAAGTTCTGCCTTCTCTCATTAATTTGTTGAGTGGTTTGATTGTGTTGATATTAGTATTGAGAACTTTTTTTCCATTTTCTGATTATTGCTAGTTTATAATAAAAATAGGGTTCATGGGAGTTCCCTGGGGGTCCAGTTAGGACTTGACGCTTTCACTGCCATGGGCTAGGCATGGGTTCAATCCCTGGTTGGGGAACTGAGATCCCATAAGCTGTGTGGTGCAGCCAAAAACTTAAAAATAAAATAGGATTTAGTTGCGCCCCTATGTTCATATAGCCCTATTCAAATAGCCAATACATGGAAACAACCTAAATGTCCATCAACAGATGAACAAAAAAAACAAAACAGATGGATGGATAAAGAAGGTATGATATATACACAATGGAGTACTATTCAACCATAAAAAAGAATGAAATAATGCCATTTGTAGCAACATGGGTGAACCTAGAGATTATCACACTAAATGAAGTAAGTCAGAAAGAGAAAGACAAATACTATATGATATCAGTTATATGTGTAATTTAAAATATGACAAAAATGACCTTATCTATGAAACAGAAACAGACTCACAGACATAGAAAACAGACTTGCGGTTACAAGGGGGTGGGGGTGCGGAGGGATGGATTGGGAGTTTGGGATTAGTAGGTGCAAACTATAATATATAGACTGAATAAACAACAAGGCCCTCCTGTATAGCACCGGGCACTATATGCAATATCCTGTGATAAACCATAATGGAAAAGCATATGAAAAAGAATGTGTATGGATACCTATAACTGGATCTCTTTGCTGTACAAAAGAAATGAACACAACATTGTAAATCAGTTATACTTCAATAAAAAATTTTGAAAAAACTAGGACTTATCATCACTTACTAGCTCTGTGTCTTTGAGTGATTAATGACACTTTCATGATTTCAATCTTTTTTTTTTTGGCTGTGCTGTGTGGCTTGCAGGATCTCAGTTCCCTGATCGAGGATCAAAGCTACACCCTCTGCACTGGAAGTGCAGAGTCTGCCCCTTGGATTGTCAGGGAAGTCCCATGGTTTCAATCTCTTAACAAAATTAAAGAGGTGTATATGACCCATCTGAGGGAGTTCTAATGAGAAATAAGACAATACTTATGACATGTTTAGTACAGAATCTGGAAAACAAAACAGTAGAACAGAAAACATTCTTACTGCCAGTGGTGTATTGTATGTTTCTCAGGCCAGAAGTTTAGGCACTGCTCTTGTCTGTGCTCCAAGATGCGTGGTCCAGTCCATCCCCTGGAGAACGACAGGGGTGCCCTGGCTTCTGGGGAGGGGGGCTAAGGGACACTGGACTCTCTGTTCTCTTACCCCCAACAAAGCCTCTGCTCCCCACCTCCCCTCTAGCAGAGCCCAACACACACACACACACACAAAGAAGAGATGTTTCAGCGCCAGAATATCAGGGCTGAACTGACATTCATTACTATACTTCCAGAAAAATTTCACCCAACTCCCCTCAAACTGAGTAGACAAAACTGAGGCTCAGAGAGAGAAAGAGAGTTATCTGCAGTCATCTAGAAGGTTGAGAAGAGCCTAGAGCTAGAACTCAGGTCTCCTGACTCCCAAGTGGGGTGCCCACTGCACCCAATGCTCCTCCCACTTCTTCCTGGAGAACTCCGTTGCACAAGGGCAGTGGGGCAGGTGAGTCAATAGCAGAGCCATGAGGTCATCCAAGGTTACCCAACACATACCCTCCCTCTGTCTTCACTGCTCCAGTCTACTCTACTCCATCTTGTAAGTCCCAAGAGAACTTTATTCAGCAATCACACAGAAGGATCAATGTGTCTTGCCTCCTCATTCACATCTTGCAATAGAAAGCTGGGAGAGGATATTGCTTCACCCAAAGGAATTATGTATTATTGGAGGTCATCTCAGGCGTGAACAGGTGAAATGCTTCATGAGCAGGGATTTCCTGGCATCTGTCTGTCTTCTTGGAGGATACAGATTCATGGGAAACATTAGAGGAAGGGAAGGAAGGAGTCAGAGGTTTAGCCAGGAGGGTTGGCTGGTCACACTGGCAGGGTTGATCATAGCCAGGTCAGAAATGGAGGTCAATGGGAAGGTTTGGGGGTTTATTTCCCTGGTCTGAGGCCAGAAGCAAAATGTCTAGGTTTCCATTTCCTGGTGAAATGGAGGCTGCGGTTCTTGGGTTGATTTTTGGATTTCTACAGTGAACCCTAGGAATAGGCCTCTCGTTCCTGCCCCTGCTTTCCTTCACACCCCAAAAACATCTGCCTTGGGTCCCACTCTACTCTCCACTGGGGACAGGAAGTCCCAAACCCACGCCCATCTCTCTCAGGAGCCCAGAAGTCATAGCAGCCAGAAACAAATTGAGTTGAAAGCAGTCTTTTATTGGAAAGTTCATGAGGGAGGCAGTCCACACTCAAGCTTGGGCCTCCTGGATGAGAAGAAGAAGGGGCAGTGTGGGAGAGGGTCATGCTACAGGCACTGAGGCCTACATCCCTGGGGACTTCACAGGTGCAGCAAGAACAGACTCTGCCTGGTAGAAGAAAAGAGAATTAGAGATGTGAGTCAGAAGGTGAAGGACTCAGAGGCAGTGGGAGACAGGACTAAGTCCACATGTCATCCTTCTCAGGACCCCAGTTATAGCCTCTGAGACCCCTCCGTCTCTCTGTCACCTCCCCATGTCCTTTCCCCCGCTAGCCTAGGATCGCCCTCCACCAGTCAGCCTCTCTGTGCCCTCACAGGTCACCTTTTCCTCCACCCAGTTCTCACCTCACCGGGGATCCATACAGGTCATCCCACAGGAGCCTTCACAGCACTTCTTGGCCCCTGGGCACTGAGCATCTCTCAGACACTGGTTAGGGGGATTTATCATGGCGCACCGGATCAGAACCCTGGGGCAGGAGCCACGCTTAGTGAGGAATGGATCTTTGGCTGGATCTTGACCTTTGACCGGAGCTTGACCTTTCACTGGATCTTGACCTTTGACTGGATCTTGTCCTTTGACCGGATCTTGACCTTTGACCGGATCTTGACCTTTGACTGGATCTTGACCTTTGACTGGATCTTGACCTTTCACTGGATCTTGACCTTTGACTGGATCTTGACCTTTGACCGGATCTTGACCTTTGACTGGATCTTGACCTTTCACTGGATCTTGACCTTTGACTGGATCTTGACCTTTGACCGGATCTTGACCTTTGACTGGATCTTGACCTTTCACTGGATCTTGACCTTTGACTGGATCTTGTCCTTTGACCGGATCTTGACCTTTGACTGGATCTTGACCTTTCACTGGATCTTGACCTTTGACTGGATCTTGACCTTTCACTGGACCTTGACCTTTCACTGGATCTTGACCTTTCACTGGACCTTGACCTTTCACTGGACCTTGACCTTTCACTGGATCTGATCTTTTGACAGGATATTGACCATTGACTGGACCCTTTCCGTTGACTAAAACATTTTTCTTAGTGCCTTGACCTTTTGGACGACCTGTTGAAAGAAATATCCCTATTATTACTAATATTTAGACCAGTGTGTCTGCTTCAACTATCTAGTCTTTCCTCCAGGTCCAGCCACAGCTCACTGCAGTATCCCTTAACCTGAAGGACACTGAGACAGAGGAGGCTCACCAGGGCTAGCTGGGGTCTACACTCTTGGATAGCTGTTCCCTGGGCTTTGGGGAAAAGGTCCATAGGACCAGGTTTGCTTTGGGTGTCCATTTCTTCCCCTCACCCTCCATTCTGGGTCCTGGGGCCCTCATGAGGATATGCCAGGGAGGAGTGACTTTCAGGAGATGAGGACACATTGTCATCTTTGAGGAAACTTGGTGGAAGGGCAAGGAGCTTTGAGACACATGGCAGGAGACCTGAGCTCCAGCTTGGCTCTGGAGATTGCCCTGACAATTCCTTACCTCACTCTAGGTCTCAGTGTCCTGCGTTGGAACACAGAGGTCTTCAGACTCCATGATTTCTGAGGCCCTGTTAGTTCTTAACATCCCCTTACAGGACTGATGACTCAGGCGTTTTGATGGAGCAGACAGGCAGGGAAGAGACCCCACACCCAGGGCCCAGATTCCTGGGGCTCCTCACTTCATTGCATGTTCTGTCCAAGTATCAGTGCTTGAGGCCAAGGTCATGTTATAACACTCCTTCCACAAACAGCCCTGACTTCTCAGTCCTGGGGCAGAATGTACATGGAATCTAGTGGGCAACTTCCTACTTCTCTGGATACACTCAAACCCTGCTGTCCAGGCTAAAGAGTGGGCTCCAGCTCTGCATGCTGCCCCTTGTCAAGACCCAGGCTGCCCCCAACAACCTCTCCTCAACCCAAGCCAGCCTCACCCAGGCCACTTGTCCACTCACCTCTAATGACAGCTGCCTCTGCCACTAGCGTCCCAAGGACGAGAAGTACCACCACCTGGATCAAGAAGCTTCTGGTCTGCATGTCGTCAGGAAGGTGTATGACTGAGAGCTGAAGCTAAGCCTAGTTTTATGCAGCTTCAGCTTGGCCAGGTGCCAAGGGTGGGTCTGTGGTTTCACAAGGGATAAGACTTAAATTTTCTTAGTTCTACCAGGAAATATCCACCCTCATCCTGGGAGGGACCTTGGGCCCTTCCCCAGGGATTATTCACAGGGAGAAATGGTGGCTGTTACATCATTTCTAATAGCCCCCAGGAGCTATCTCACATTCTCACAAAGAAGTAGGGCTGGCTGGTCTGTAGGCACCATCATGACCAAATTCTTTAAAGAGAAAGAAATCACCCACAGTCATCCAATAAGTCTGTGGTAGGTCCAGTGTATTGTTTTCATAGCCAAGGTGTTCCCCCATTACTTCTGGCTCCTGCAAGCCCCACCCAGACCTACCCTAACAATTTACCCTTCCCAGCATCAAGTTAGGCTTTTCTTTCATTCTCCCCCTGATCCCAAGAAAAACTCTCAAAGGCAAATTTGCCTTGAAAGTTTAATGACTAATCATTATACTTTTCCATTTCACAGGCAGTCTCTGAAATGCACCAAGAAAGTAATAGAGAAGGTGGCATTCGACATCTAGAGTGGTGTGATGCTCTTGAAATCACAGTAAGAAGAGAGGAAACACCCACAAAGGGAAGAAAATAGAAATCATCTATAAGGCGGAATCTACAGTACATACATCTAATATGGCTCCTTCCTTTTTAGAACAGGCACCCTGTTTCTTCTGAAGGACTCCTGTTTCTTTGTACCATCAACTTAGGAATCTAATGGGGACTGCTGATCATGAAAGCTTGACACCCAGACACAGATCGGGGGGGTGGCTGTGTATGAGGTCAGTTGACATCCTTTATTTAAATGGACACTAAGGGGAAGTCCCTCCTTTTGGTAAAGGTAGGAGAGATGAGCCTGGGAACTCCTGAAGCTATGGTTCCAGTCTGGGAGGAGGGCAACTGTTTGAGAAAAGTAAACTTAATTCAATTAGAAAAGCAGAGAAATGATGGTAAGAGAGGCTTTGGAAGGGACTAAACTTTGGAAGCCAGCCCTCCATTCCCCTCCATCTTGAGAGCAGTTCTTCCCACACCTTTCCCGTAGTTCGGTTATGACCCAATAAACTGCCTAAGCTAGTCTGAGTTGGTATCTTGTCACTGCTCTCATAGTTCAGAGTATAAAAATGAATACACAGAAGTTAGGTATTGTCAGGAACAGAACCTGAAGTGTGGAAATAACAGTTGAGCTCTGGGCGAGACAGGGATGAAAACAAAAACTAAGTATTTTATAGTCAAACAGTTGTTTAAATCTCCATCCGTTGCCTCTTTGGACTCAGACCTCATCATGCCCACCAATGCTGCTGAAACATTAAGGAGCTATAATAAATGCAAGACATTGGAGTTGGCAGGCTACTTTAAAAAAAAAAAATGCTCATCACAAAATAAATTATACAAACAAAAAACGTGTGTAGAACTTATATTCTTTAAAGAATTAAAGCATTAAAATGGCAGCCTGCACTCACTTGCCAGGCAAAAAAGGAGACTATTTCCTGTATATATGCCCTATCAACATTTACTCCTTGCCAATTTCTTCCCTCTCCATCTTCCACAGAGGTAACCACTATCTTGGATTTTCTAATTTTCTGTTAACTCAAGCATCTTGCCCATTTCTAGCTGGGTTGTCTACCTTTTTCTCATTGTTTTGTAGAGAGAAGAAACTCCCACTCATTACTAGTGAGAGGGTATATTCATGCAACCTATTTGAAAATAAATTTGGCATCAGCTAGTAAAATTAAATATCAGCAAAATCTTTTAGATTTTTACCAATCTGGAGAGTGAGAAGTGATACACTGCTGAAGTTTTTAGCTAGCATTTCTCTATCAATTGTTTCAAGCATTTTTCATATCTTAAAAGCCACTTATATTTCTTTATCTGAAAACTTCATTTCTTTTGCTCATTTTCCAATATATTCATTAGCTTTTTTCTTCTCAATTTCTAAGCACTCCTTACATATTATAAAGGTCTTTATCGGTGATAAGGCTTGCAAGTAAAAATTTTAACTCATTCTTAGACCTGCTCAAAACACCTCAGGGTGGCACCCTTTTCTCCTCTTATCTAGAGATTGCCTACTGTTGTTTGGCTATTTCTGCTCTGGACTTCTGCATTTCTGCTTCATGATATCATTAAATTGGTGAAACTGGTTCATTAAATTTTTTTCAATTTGTGTGCCAAAAAAATCTTAATGGTACAAATGAATCATAGAAAAAAATAACTTTCTAAACTGAAACTGACACAAGAAAAAGTAGAAAATTTGAATAATACTGTAACCATTACAAAGATGGAAACAACAGTCAACAATATTTGACCACATTAAAGTATCAGGATTAGACCTCTTCATAAGCATATTCTATAAGGCAATCAAGGAACAATTAATTCTAATATGACATAAATAAAATAAGAAACAATTCCCAGTGTCTTATGTTTTATGAAGTAAACATAATCTTGAAACCAGAGCTTAATAAGAGCTTATGTCAATTATATGTCAATAAAGCTGTTTAAAAATAAAATTATCAACAAGAATTCTATGAAAAAGGAAGATTTTAGCAAATCTCACTCATAGAACATAGACTCATGAACATAAAAATCAACTATGTTCATAAAATTCCACAAATTTACATATAATTTTTAGAATCATTGAGAGTTTATGATGACACATGCATACAAAGGAAATGTACAAAAATCAATGGTACTATATACATCAACAACACAAATCAGCAAATGAATTTTTAATAATTTTTATAATCATATAAAATATGAAGAGCTTATAAATACATGTAATAAATTTTGTGCAGAATCACTACAGAGAAAATTATAAAACTTTAGTGAGTGTATACCATGTTCATGGATTGGAAGACTCAATATGATAAGCATGCCAATTCTCTTCAAATGGATTTTTAGTCTCAATGCACTCAAATCCCCAGAAAAGTTTTTATAAAAGTAAACCAAGAGAAATTTGGCAATGCAATTCTGAAATGCATACAAAAAATGCAAAAGGCAAGATAGCCAAAATACTCTTGAATAAGAATAATTTAATAAGACTTGATGTAGGAGATATCAAGCTTTATTTTAAAGCTGTAATAATTATAATAAAGTGGTATTACAACAACCATAGATAGATATGCAAATGAAACAGAATGGAGAGTCTTCAAACAGATGACTGCACATAATGAGAGTATGTTTCTAACTTGGCTATAGTAAACAAATATCGCTACAGTCATATTAAGAAGGCTGCACATATAATATTAACATACATTCCCTAAGTGGCTGAAGGGGGATTCAGGTTAAGAAGGTAGGATAGAAGGAAGAAGAAGAAAAATAAATAAAGGTCGATTTACCAAAAAACTCATCATGTCTCATGGGATCTATTACATTTATAAATATATTGCCAAAAAATGACATTTATAAATATATTGCCAAAAAATGAATATCACTAGATCTCTGTTTACTGTCTTCCAGTGATGTCCATGAAATCTTACCAACAGAAAAAAAAGTTGGAGAGTAATATATGGGTTTTGATAATATTTCAGTTGAACATTCCTGTATACGAAAATACTTATGTGTGAAAAAGGAAAAGAGTTTAAAGGAATATCCACTGCTGTGAATACTGGTTACATGATGATGATGGGAGTGGAAAGGGGACAAGCATGAGTAGCTCTGCCTTTATCCATATTAGTTTCTAATTTTTTTCTTGTTACAGCTGTCGATGAAAGCTCAGTTAACAATTAAGAAGGAAGGGAATTTTATTGGAACCAGACTGAGGATTATAACCCGGAAGAGAGACGCTCAGAAAGCTCTGAGAAACTGTTTTGCCAGGTGAAAGTTGAAGGCACAGTCATATATATTTTTGAGATAAAGGATCATACATCAAAATGACATAGTGATATTTTATACAAAGTTCACCAAGGACACATAATGCAGGCAAGCACGTATAAAGAGCAGGAAGTCCGTGATCCCCCAGAGAGTTGGGAAAGAATGCTATCCTTTTAAGAAATTATATTACTAATGTCAGAAGAAAGGGGAAAATGTTATCTTTATGGTCAAGCAGACACTCCTGTCTTCGAGGAAGTTTGTTTAATATGTAATGCAGGCGCACACTACACATTAGGGATGGAGGGAAGAGGCCCAAACGGATGCAGAGAGAGAATTTTATGTTTAATTTTTTCTTATCCTGCCTGGAAATAAGAATTTTATTTCATCACAGCAAAAATCACTACTCTTATGATCTGAACATATCGAATAAAGAAAATTAAAATTCATAATTTGTTGTTGTTGTTTAGTTGCTAAGTTGTGTCCAACTCTTTTGCAACCTCATGGACTATAGTCCCCCCAGGCTCCTCAGTCCATGGGATTTCTCAGGCAGGAATACTGGGAAGGGTAGACACTTCCTTCTCCAGGGGATCTTCCCGACCCAGGGAGCAAATTCACATCTCCTGCATTGGCAGGCAGATTCTTTACCACTGAGCCACCAAAATTCATTATAGGCTAGAACAAAGCACTCAAGTAATCACATGAATGGAGAAAACAGGGTAATTGAGAGTTGCATCTAAAGAAATGATTATATATACATATAATCATTAATGTGTTACAAAGAGATGTTTAAAATATGTCATAATGTAAAAGTAAAATAATGCCTGAATCAGAGGCCGTCAAAAGAAATCACTCCAGGTAGCTCAAGCAGAAAAAGAATTTCAGCTATTGTATGAGGACATCTCATTGTAAGAACCCGAATCACAAGTGAAATCCTGGATAGGAAAGAATCTGGGAAAAGACAGGCATTTGATTTACAACCCCTGCAGGAAGGCATTCTGGGAGCAGCTGAAATGCATGTAGATGGAGACACTGCCCAGTACCTGCCATACCCCAGCTCCCTCCCATACTTACACTTCCAATTAGAAGATATTCACCTCTCAGAAGGCAAAGGGCCCACCTTGAGTGGGAGCTGAAGTGAGTGGGTCTGAGAATAAGCAAGGCAGGGCACAAGTGCTGGGAGATATGGATAAAATCAACAGAGAAGAATACAGGGTATTTATGAGAGAGGGCATTACCTTGCAATGCTGGAGTAATATCTCACAGCGGCCAGGGCTGACGGTGGGAGCCCTCCTCTTTCAGACCAGTACCTAAGAGAGAGAAGTCCACATATGTATTAGGAAAACTGCAACAGAGGAGGGAGCCCTTGAGCTAAATTAAGAAACCTATTACTTCCAACTCTTCCCACTCAAATAAGATACTCCTTTCAAAAGCTAGTTCCTGACACTGATTTTAAAATAAGAAAGAAATCTGGAAATCATATAAGCTGTATAAAGAGACTCCTTTTTAAAAATATCAGAAACAAGAAGCAAACCTTAAAAGCATCTGAAAGAGGAGTTTTTAAGTCACCAGAAAGCTGAGAAAAAATTATATTCTAAAATAGATTTTTAAAACTAGTGAAGCAAATTAAAGGTATGAGGAGAAGTGAAAGTCACTCAGCTGTGTCTGACTCCGCTACCCCATGCATTGTAGCCCACCAGGCTTCTTTGTCCATGGGATTCTCCAGGCAAAAATACTGGAGTGGGTAGCTGTTCCCTTCTCTAGGGGATCTTTCCAATCCAGGAATTGAACCCAGGTCTCCCACAGTGAAGGCAGATTCTTTACCATCTGAGCCACCAGGGAAGCCCAAAGGTATGAGGAACCATCATAAAACAGAAATACAGAAACTCAAAAAAGACATAGCAAGGTAACAAGGAAGATGTGAAATAGAATCTGATGGAGAGAAGAGAAATTGAAGAAAAGGACAAAAATATTTCATAAATAAGGACTAAGTAAAGTAAGGAAGAAAAAGGAAAACATAGAAAAGCATATAATGTAAAATAAAAATAAAGAAGTAGCTTAAAAACACAGAGTCTTAAATATTAAAAAGTCAATGAAAATCCACCAGACACAAAAATCAAGTCCTACCAGGAAGAAAACCAAGTCAACAAATTAAAATAATTATTTAAAACTATAATTGAGGAAAATATTTCTGAAATAAAAGATTTCAGTCTACGTATTAAAAGCTCACAGTATAGTAAACATAAGATTAATGCAAGTAAAAATTGTGGTCTTTCAAGATAAAAATAGAAGCCTTCAGGAGGCCAACACTCTCTCCTCCAACTAAAAAAGAAACAAAATCTTAAAAAATCAGGTTGTAAGACAGCAATACTCAATGCCAGAAAATAATGAAGCAAAATTTAGACACTCTAGGAAAGAAAATATGCACTGAGGATTTTTGTACAACTAATTAGTCCTTGACCTAAACATAAGAATATATTTCTAAATGTGCAAGAATTCAAGAAATATTGTTTCTGAGAACTTTCCTGGGAGTTTCCAAGAGACAAGATTTATTCAATCAAGAAACATTTGCAGGAATTAGCAACATGATTATTACTGAGTACTGAACATTTTAATTGTGGAATTAAGTCTGATGAAGAAGTAATAAATAGTATGTAAAGATGACCTTCTGTGATCATGTATAAATAGCAAAACTTCCATCAGATAGGAGGATGAAGGAGAGAGGTAGATCAAAGAATACGTCCACTGACTGCTTTATATATAATAGCTTCAAGTCAAAGGATATTTAAAACACATAAGGTTCAACAAAATTAAAAACTTGTGGATCAAAAGATCCTATCAGGATAGTGAGAAGATCCTGCTGAGAAGAAACAAACCAGGTCTCTGATAAGGGCCTACGACCCAGACTATACAAAGATCTCTCACAACTCCACATTAAAAAGATGAACAACCCAATTTAAAAATGGGCAAAGAACTTAGACATTTCTCTGAAGATACACAAGTGGCCAGTGAGCACCAGGAAAAGATGCTTAACATCATTAGTCATTAGGCAGATGCAAATTAAAATCACAAGATACGACTTCATACCCAATAGTGTGACTATAAGAAAAAAACCCATTTAATGGAAAATAACAAGCATCGGCCAGCAGGTTAAGAAATTGGAACCCTTGTACATTGCTGGGGAGAAGGTAAAATGGTGCAAACTCGGGAAAACAGCCTGACATTTCCTCCAAAAGTTCAGCATAGGATTACCAGATGACTCAGCAATTCCACTCCCAGATGTATATGTAAAAGAACTGAAAACAGGAAGTTCTGGTCCATGACTGAGACACAGGAGGCTCCTCGACTCACCTCCACCCCTGGTCACACAAAGTTGCCAGCTACAACACAAAGCCATTGAAAGAAATCCAGTAATGAGTTGAGCCAGTGCTACATATTGGGCAAGTAAGAAAATACTCACATTGGAGAGGGTCTTGGCACACCCTCAAGCCACGAAGAACAAAGAAGGCGGCTCGGACAATTACAAGGGTTCGAGAAACAATTAAGAGCTTGGGAGGCTGGGACGATGAGGTTCCTCTCCTACACGCGGTCACGTGGTCAAGACTGGAAGACATGGCTGTTTTATCTAATGCCCAGAAGCCAGTACAGACAGTGGAGAAAAATGAAGTCTCCACACTGGGTCTTGCACATTTTCCCCACACCTGCAGGTAGCTCCCTACTGGGCACACCCACTTTCACCACAGTCTCCTACGTGGACCACTGACCCTCAGGTCTGCTAGCCCTGCCATCTCACCTCGTTACGTCCCAGGAATATCAGAAAGTGTTGCTCCAACAGTTTACTAGGAGGTCCCTGCTCTTTAAGCATCTCTCCTTCTGAGTCTGAGATTCAGCTCCACTGGCAGGCACTCCATCTGCTTGGATGGCATAATAACCTCCTTCCTGTGGTCTCTTTTGAGAAATAAATGATAAGGCAAAACACCCTGAGTATCTGATATGTTAGAAGAATTTTGTGGCATGAGCCATCCTCTCAGTTCAGTTCAGTCGCTCAGTCGTGTCCGACTCTTTGCGACCCCATGAATCGCAGCATACCAGGCCTCCCTGTCCATCACCAACTCCCGGAGTTTACCCAAACTCATGTCCATTGAGTCGGTGATGCCATCCAACCATCTCATCCTCCGTTGTCCCCTTCTCCTCCCGCCTTCAATCTTTCCCAGCATCAGGGTCTTTTCAAATGAGTCAGTTCTTCGCATCAGGTGGCCAAAGTATTGGAGTTTCAGCTTCAACATCAGTCCTTCCAATGAACACCCAGGACCGATCTCCTTTAGGATGGACTGGTTGGATCTCCTGGCAGTCCTAGGGACTCTCAAGAGTCTTCTCCAACACCACAGTTCAAAAGCATCAATTCTTCAGCATTCAGCTTTCTTTATAGTCCAACTTTCACATCCATACATTACTACTGGAAAAACTATAGCCTTGACGAGACGGATCTTTGTTGGCAAAGTACTGTCTCTGCTTTTTAATATGCTGTCTAGGTTGGCCATAACTTTCCTTCCAAGAGGTAAGCAACTTTTAAGTTCATGGCTGCAGTCACCATCTGCACTGAGTTGGGAGCCCATAAAAATAAAGTCAGTCACTGTTTCCACTGTTTCCCCATCTATTTGCCATGAAGTGATGGGACTGGATGCCATGATCTTAGTTTCCTGAATGTTGAGCTTTAAGCCAACTTTTTCACTCTCCTCTTTCACTTTCATCAAGAGACTCTTTAGTTCTTCTTCACTTTCTGCCATAAGGGTGGTGTCATCTGCATATCTGAGGTTATTGATATTTCTCCTGGCAATCTTGATTCCAGCTTGTGCTTCATTCAGCCCAGCGTTTCTCTAGACAATAATTTGGGGGTACGGCAGACTTAAGGGGTAGGAGGAACCTACAGTGGAAAGGGGACTTTCCTAGACAGACCCCAGTGACCTCATGGCTCTGCTGTCCATGCACTGGTCTCACAGTCCTGTTCCAAGGAGGTGCCAAGGAAGTTCAAGTTCCTGGGAGGAGATACTCTGAGTGACTTCCAGAACAATGGCCTGGAAGTCAGTGTCAGCTTTGCCCCGAACTTGCTGTGTGACCTCAGGAAAATAACTCTCCTTCTCTGAGCTTCAGTTTGGGGTTTAGATTTTTATTGAACTTGCTTGTGAGCAATAGCCCAGTAGTCTGTGTAGTTTGTAATCAGGAATAAAAATCAGCCTCATAAAAATTTCCTTCTAAATAAAGCTGCCAAGGGCGTGCCAGAATTCCCAAAGTCACATCAGATCATGAACTACAGGGCCCCTCTTTTCCTGAGAGCTTAGAAGACAGCATGAGGTTAAACCCCAGGGAACACTTTCTGACTGTGAGCGTTGTCCTGGACTGGAACGTTCTCTTGCTTTCTCAGGGTCAGAGGAGGTATTGCCTCACTTCCGAGAACAGGATGGAGATCATGGAGAAGCAATGTTCCCATGGAGAAGACGTCCCAGCCTAGTTAAGAATTAACTGTGTCCCTGAGCCAGCTCCTCCCATCTACAGCCGACTGCTCCCTCATCTTTCAGATGGGAGGGCGGGGAGGATGGCCCTGATCTCCTCCCGTCCTGGTGAGTTACTCAGGTTCAGTGAGTTTCCGCTTGGGGCCCCTTAGGACTCTGAGCTCCACTTGTCTCTCTTCCACCAAACACAGGAGCCAGATGATGTGAAATCCAGGCAGGGGCGGCTTGGCTGAGATGACCTTTTGCTCAAGATCCCTTAGGGCCAGGGAAGAAGTCCCAGAGGCCACCTTCATCCTCTGAGACCAGCCACTGCAGGCAAACCTAAAGCCTCGCTCCGTCCACCCCTGATAGCTCAGCCAGCTCCAAGCAGAGGGCAGTTCTACCAGATGCCACTGGAGGTGATCTTACCAAAGGCAGGGTGGTCTCTGTCTCTCATCCACGGGAGCCCCAAAGGACAGACCAGGGCTGGCCCCACTCACCGTGCCAGCCTGGGCCAGCCGTCTCCAGCAGAGAGCGCTGACCCTAACTCAAATGCTTCCCTTCGCAGGTCTCAGAGCTCTGCAAATCCTTCCTGGACATTCAAAGCTGACTTCTATCCTCCACCTAAGCCATTGCTGGGGCTTCAAGATGGTAGAGACCCAGGAAAGGGACCATCTGACTCACCAACTCTCATCCTTTACACTAATTGAAAAACTGAGATCCAAACACAGACAAGGTTTGTCCAAATCACAACCCAAGTCAGCGATACAGGCAGGACCAGATCCCAGCCCCCGACACCCAGGGCGGGTCCTCACCCATCATCAATTCTTGCATAAGCACCCTTGCACGGTGGCTCTTAGGCAGGGGGTGGGGCCAGGATGAGGCAGACACATACCACTCTGTTTATCCTCTCTCCTTCCTCCCTTAACTCAGTTGCTCTAGCCTCCCCGAAGTTGTAGGTGTTAATTTGGGGGCCTCTGGGTTCTACCTTATCAGGAGTCAGCAACAGAAACATGAGGGCCCAGAGCCTCCTCCTCCTGGTGGCCCTCCTGGGTTTGGGGAGCCAGTTACCTGCTGCCTTGGGCAGGAGGAAGGGAGGTGAGTACGGGTAGGTTCCTCTGCTCCAGGGACAGAGGTGGTTTCTACCTTTTAGGCAAGAATAAGGGTTTGGGGAAACTCAGGCAATGAAGTGTAAGTGTGTGTGTGTGTGTGCGTGTGACTGCTTTTTAGTACTTCCAGCACCTTGCCTCTTGTCTGTACATCTTCATGCCTAGCCTGCCTGCATGTGCAGCTGTAAATGTCTTCTTGCCAGTTTCACAGTACTTGCCTGTCTACACATCTAAGTGTAGGACTGTGTTCACATGCATTCATCTATTCTAGTTCTACGTGTAGCTTTGTGTCTGCTTGTCGGTGCGATCTGTGTCTGCCCATGTATCCCTAGGGTTGACCGCACACATGTGTGTCTGAGCCTGCATGCGTGTCCATGTGAGAACACGTGTCTTCCTGTGCCTCTGGGGAGGGTTGGAGTGGATGGTCGGTCCCTGCTCTTTGGTGTCTCCATGCGGGTGTCTGGACCTGCGGGTCTGCATGGCAGGGAGATGACCTTTCCTGTCATCCTCTGCGGAAACTAGGTCTGGTCTGTCCCCCTGCCAATCTCCAGGCTTCTCTGTCTCCCAGCCCAATCTGTGAAAGGGACTCCCGAGTTGAGTAGGGGGCATGGTCTCTGGGATCGGGGATCTGTCGGAAGGAAGCTCTACCCTACCTCTCTTCTCCTCCGCCTCCTTTAAAAGGCTGAGTCTGACCTGTCAACAGATGGGAGAGGCTGGGGCTGCAGAGATAGCCAGACAGGTGCCTCCCCACCCAGGCGATGCCTCCACCTCCATCCCTTCTGGGCCTGTAACACTCTGACCACACCGGTGTGTGTATATGACTGTGTCTCTGTGTATATGTCTGTGAGCGGGGAGCCTGGATTTGGAGAGAAGGTTAGGGAAGGCAGGTGAAAACTTGAGAGTAATACATGGGGCAAAAAACAGCTTGGAGTTGACCAGGAGCCGCCAAGTGGAAACAGGGAAGACGCAGAGACCAGAAAGATGGGCTGGGGCCAGACCAGGCACGGCCTAGCTGCCCAGGTGGAGA
Source organism: Giraffa tippelskirchi (assembly GCF_054371585.1). Lineage (NCBI taxonomy): Eukaryota > Metazoa > Chordata > Mammalia > Artiodactyla > Giraffidae > Giraffa > Giraffa tippelskirchi. The sequence goes on along the minus strand of NC_137287.1, from coordinate 114,991,073 downwards.
TGCTGAACTTCATTGTTTTTTTTTCCCCTGCCTTTTACATCATCTGAGTCTCAAACCAACCCTGGGAGGATGGGGTCTAGCTTCCCATTTCACAGACAGAAAACTGAGGCTTAGAGTACAAAACAAAGTAAATCAACAACAACAAAAGCCTTGCCGGCTATTTACAACAGCATGGATGGACCTTGAGGGCATTATGCTAAGTGAAATAAATCAGAGAAAGATAAATATTAAAACACAAAAAAATCAAGCTCATAGATACAGAAAACAGTTGGTGGTTGTTGCCAAAGGTAGGGTGTAGGGGTGGGAGTGAAGTGGGTGAAGGGGGTCAAAATATACACACTTGCAGATATAAAGTAAGTCACGAAGATATAATGTACAGCACGGTGACTGCAGTTAATAATGCTATAATTCACATTTGGAAGTAGCTAAAAGAATTGATCTTAAAAGTTCTCATCACAAGAAAAAAAATTATAACTATTTATGGTGACCGACATTAACGAGACACTGTGGTGATCATTCACAGGACATACAAAAATAAATCATCATGTTGCGCACCTGAAACTAATATAATGTTACATTTCACCTTAGATGTCAATAAAAAATTAAATTAAAAAAAACAAGCAAGTCCATTCCAAAAAAAAATTACAAAGGATGGGCAAAGAAGTATGAAGTGGAGAATTTAGATCGCGCAATCCCCAGGACAGCACTTATACTGAATTCTGAACTGCCTTCAGCGGCAAAATTTGGGGAGTTCTCTTACAGAGAAGTCTGGTGGCTGCCCACCGGACGACGGACCCTGCCTCCTCTCAGTGCCTGATCAGTGCCTGCACGACAGCCAGTGTCCCTCACGGATGAAATGCTGTCGTCAAGGGTGCTTCCTCCAGTGCGTCCGGAAGGTCTCAGGTAAGGGTCCCACTCCACCTTGCTGACCGCCAGCCAGACCCCAAGCCCCAGGGCCGGGGCACAGGCAGGACTCACCCGGTCCCTGTGTTGCAGTTAAGATGGGCAGATGCCCCGAGGACCGTCTGCGCTGCCTTAGCCCCGTGCAGCACCTGTGCTCCAAGGACTCAGACTGCCAGGGCCGTAAGCGGTGCTGCCCGGGTGCCTGCGGCCGGGACTGCAGAAATCCTGTCTAAGGTAGGGCTGTGTGTGCCTAGGGCAAGCTCCTTCCCTCTCTGAGCCCCAGCCCTAAGAGATTCCTCGAGTTCAACCAGCTGAACAGGAACCATCCCAGAAGCCTGGGCCTCCTGTGGCCAGCACTGGGAAAGTGGATGGGGTGGGAGGGGTCCTCCTAGGATGACAGAGGAACTGGGGATCCCTGTTCTCTTGCTGAACTTGCATCACCTGGACCACAGCCCTCAATGCTCTGAGCTTCAGTTTGCCCTTGTGAAGGAGGGTGGGTGCTCCTGCCTTCGTGGCTGGGCTGATGGGGCCTGGATGGGGGAGTCAGGCCCAGAACCCAGAGCTTTACTATGGAAAGGGGGTTAACCTTTTCCTTCTCTCTCCTCAGACTAATTCTGGCTTAGGATCCATAACTCTGAACCTCAGGATGAGGTTCTCTGCAGGAAGATATGAAGATGGGGGGGGCGTGCCTGGGAGCCAGCCACCCAGAGAGAAGCCCCTCTGCCAGTGGAAATTCCAACCTTCTAATAAACACTGTTCTAGAAGAATTTTCCAAACATCATTCTGTTCACATACCCGTTTCACAATGTTTGCCATACCTGCATAATAGCATCATTATATTTTGTGTGTTGCCTGTACTCCTATTGACCTAATGTTTTTCTTCCAAGGGACTCACTTTTGTATAAAAATAAATTTACTTGAAAAGAAAAACTGGATATCACTACTCTAAATGGGATAAGCAGGGTCAGTTGTCACAAACCGAATGTAAGTGTAGAAGCAGATGCAACGAAAGCAATTAAGTTCCATGTAAGTAAATCATGTCTGATTAAATGATATGAAATAATAGTATTAGATTCTGGCTAGATACTGCCACCTGCCAGAACTGTGAACCTGAAGCCTGCTCTCTGTCTCTGTTGTGATAAATGAAGATTAACGAGGGTTAAAGAGACGTTAAAGACACAGATCTCTAATCTGGGATATTCTTGCTGGTGTAATCAGAAGGATTGAAAAGAACTTTCTCAATGCAAGAGTCAATGTTGTACGACGTTGCATCCAGACACACCCTAAGATCATTTCAAATTGCTCCACATTTGGGGAAATGTTGTCTGAACAGTTGAGATGTCATTATTTATGGGTGGGTCTGACTCCACCATTGGATAATTACTCACTGGCCTCTATTTCCTGTGGCCCTGGTCCATAGTCAGGGCTTAATGAGTGGGGGTGTTAAGGGAATGACAGCCATCCCAAGTGGCACTAGTGGTAAAGAATCTGCCTGCCAATGCAGGAGATGTAAGAGATTAGGGTTCAGTCCCTGGGTTGGGAAGATGCCCTGGAGAAGGAAAATGGCAACTCACTCCAGCATTCTTGCCTAGAGAATCCCATGGACAGGGAAGCCTGGTGGGCTACAGTCCATAGTAAAGAGTCAGACACTACTGAAGGGACTCAGCACGTGCACGCGCGTGTGCATGCGCACACACACACAGACACACACACAGTCATCCCAAGGGACATTCCTGAGAGTGATCCCAAGCAGACAGCCAGCAGGAAAAGAGGGAGGTCCCTCCTACAACCACAGGGAAATGAATTCTGCCAACACTCTGTGAGCTGGAAGAGAACCCCAAACCCTAGATGAGAACTACAACCCTGGCTGACACCTTAACTTCAACCTAGTAAGACCCTGAGTAGAGAATCCAGCCATGTCATGCCCAGATTTCTGATCCACAGAAATTATGAGGTGATTAACTTCATATTTCTTCAGTGCTAGGGAGACCAGGTTCAATCACTGGTTGGGGAACTAGATCATGCCACAGCTAAGAGTTTGCACGAAGTGAAGTGAAGTGAAGTCGCTCAATCGTGTCCGACTCTTTGCAACCCCATGGACTGTAGCCTACCAGGCTCCTCCGTCCTTGGGATTTTCCAGGCAAGAGTACTGGAGTGGGTTGCCATTTCCTTCTCCAGCGGATTTTCTCAACCCAGGGATCGAACCCAGGTCTCCTGCATTGCAGGCAGATGCTTTACCATCTGAGCCACCAGGGAAGCCCTGGTGTTTCATGCTGCAACTGAAAAAAAAAAAAGACTGCACATGTTACAAGTAAAAGAGCCCACATACGGGGCATCCCTGGTGGCTCAGGTGGTAAAGATTCCACACGCCGCAGCTAAGGCCTGGTACAGCCAAATAAATAAATATTTAAAACAAACAACCCCCCCAAACTAATACCTGGATTTTGAAGACTTAGCACAAAAATGAAAATGTAAAATATCTCATTCATACTTTCTTTATTGATTCCATGTTGAAATTATATTAATAATATTGGGGTTAAATAAAATATAGTAGTAAGACTAATGTTACACATTTCTTTTTACTGTTTAAAAGTTCCTGTAAGAAAATTTTGAAGCCTATATGTAGCTTACATTACATCTATCAGACAGTGATGGCCTAGAGGACTCAGAAGTCGACCATATGACCTTGAGCAAGTCACCTCACCTCTCAAAGCCTTACATTTCTTATCTGCAAGATTGGAAGAATAATAATAGTGCCTATGTCACAAACATTTTGCAGTTTAAGAGATGAGGTCTATAGGATATTGGAACTAAGGTAAGTGCTCAATAAATAAATCATCATTATTAATAACAGTATCTGTAAAGTAGGAATCCTTTCTTGTATCCAGGTCCTAATCTTCAGGACCAGGCACACAGTAGGTGTTTAATAAAAGCTTGTGGGTCACACACTTTGACAAAACTCTTTGGCAGGGTTCTGTCTTACCCTTGCCACCGTGAATCAGAAATCTGTGGGCAGGTGAGGACTGAATTTCGGGGGCAAAATGATTTGTTTCAGGTTTCCCTGTTTCAAGATGTCCCTGCTGAAATACCGGAATATATGAGCTGCAATCCCAGGTCCACAAGGTCTAGCTAAGTGCCCTGAGCAAGTGACACTTGTGAAACAGGGAACAGAAGACCCTGTCCGTGTCCTTGAGTCGGCAAGAACTTAGATAAAGTCACCTGAAGCCCAGCCCCTGGCCCATATTAAGGATTCAACTAAAGAGCTATTATTACTGTTGTCCTTCTCTACAGGGACCCCCACCAAATTACCCCTCATCCCCTGGCTCTTGACTTGGTGAGGATGCCCTGGCTGTGTGGGCCCAGACTCCATACACCCCCCTTCTTCTCTCAACCGCGTCAGGAATAGAAACCACCGCTTCCGGGCTCCCTCCCCAGGCAGCGGTAGCGATCAATAGACCTCAGCCACCGGGGACGGAGGAAGGTTGGGCAGAGGCTGCAGGCTGCAGAGGCGCAGAGGGGCCGCAGGGCAGAGACATCCCGGCTGGACAGCGGCTCTCCAGCCTCTGCGCCTTTGGGAACCACACAGCCCGCGGGCACTCTGGTGGGGCCCCTACAGGTAAGGGACCTCCCTTGGGGAGCGGGGAGCGGCATGGTTAGGGGAAGGGGTGTAGGCTGCAAGAATGGGAAGCCAGGCTGCCCTGGGGCCCCACTATGAGAACCCCCCTCAAGGAGTGAGCAGCGTGGGACTGGCTGAGCTTTGGGGCTGTCCCATCAGCTCATCTGTATAGCAGGAGTCGAAAAACTCCCAGTCAGGGTTGGTGGAGGGATTAAACTCAGTGAAGAGTATCTAGAGCCCAGAGAAGCGACCAGCACATAGTAGGTGCTCAAAATTAATGTATGGAGAGTCTTGAATCAAAAAGTCTAGTCTCCAGCCTCAACTGTGCCATGGGCTAGCTGGATAATAATTTTGAGCAAATCATTTAATCTTTCTTACTGATATTCAGATTCTTGTCAGAGAAGGTTCATTAAATTATTCATCCTGTTTCATAGAGCAGGAAGGTGAGTTCTAGAAAAAAGGGAAAAGGATTTGCCCACAGTCATGTGCCTAATGGGTGATGGAACTGGATTAGAAACCCTACCTTTGACTCCAAGTCCAGTAGAGGCATAGGAGCTGCATCACATACGCATTTATTGTGCATGAATAATGTGCCAGGAATGGTGCTGCCCATAAACAATTTGCTTCATTTAATCCTCAAAACTTCTCATGGAAAGTATGACGTTCCCCAGTTTACAAATGAGGAAACCGAAGCTCAGAGAGGGACATGATTCTGCTCAAGGTCAACAGTTAGTAAATGGCAGATGCAGAATTTGAACCCAAGTCTAATGAGGGAAGTGTGATGAATTGACATTTATTGAGCATTTATTGTGTTCCAGGGGCCTCTGCACACATACTCACGGTAACTCTTCACCAGAATGCATTATCTCCATTCTGTAGATAAGGGAGCTAAGACCCAGAGCTGGAGGAGACTGGCCAGAGGTCACACAAGCGACAGAGGTAAGGACAAAATCCCCACCTACTTAAACACCAGGCCCAGGGTGAGTGAAAGGTACCCTGCGTGCTTCCTGTCAGGCACTGGGCCAGCGGCTGGATACATACTCAGTTCCCGGTCCACCCTGAGAAGCAGGTATTACTGAACCCACAGTCCAGATGAGATTACTGAGGGTCAGGAGGTGAGTCACTAGCCCTTAAATCCAGCAGAGCTTGGAGACAGTGAGCAGTGGAAGGATCTAACATTTCCTGAGTATCCACTAAGGCCGAGCACATCCATAACCTACCTTAATCCTCCAGCCTTTGGGGGCAGGTGCTATTGTCTGCATTGTGAATTGCGCATCGTGCCAGAAATAGAAATCTGGAGAAAAGCATCTTCTTCAAGGCTCTAGATGCATTGGTGTGGTGATAAGCCCAGGTTTGCCTGACTCTGGGAGAGAGTAAAACAGATGAACAACTTATTACTACACCCCTTCTGGAGCCAGGCCTGGTAAAGGCATTAGGCCATTTAATATTTTTAACCACCCTTGGCGATGGTTGACAGAAGCTCTGAAAGGTGACATGACTTGCTTATGGTCACAAAAGAGTGCCAAAATTCTGTCTGACTGAGTCTTATGGTTGTTGTTTAGTCACTAAGTCATATCAGACACTTTGCAACCCTATGGACTATAGCCTGCCAGGCTCCCCTGTCCATGAGATTTTCCAGGCAATATACTGGAGTGGGTTGCCATGCCCTCCTCCAGGGCATCTTCCTGACCCAGGAATCAAACCCATGTCTCCTGCATTAGCAGGTGGATTCTTGACTGCTGAGCCACCACGGAAGCCCTCTGACAGACTCTACAGATGTTTTAAAAGTCTAAGCCAATGACTCTCAATCCTGACCGTGCATCAGAATCACCCTCCAAATTTGTTGAAACACACACTGCTGAATCCCCTCCCCTAAGTTTGTGATTCAGCAAGTCCCCAGCAGGCTAAGAATATGCTGCATCTTTGACAAATTCCCAGGTGATGGTGATGCTGCTAGTTCAGGGAACGCAGCTTAAGAACTTCTGGTTTAAACTGATTCTCCCAATAACCCTAGATAGTAGGCATTACTATCCCATTCTGTAAAAGAGGAAACTTGAGGTTCAAAGTACCGGCTTGACAAGATCCCGTAGGAAACCTCTGGTATGCGAAAATCCAAGTTTGAGCAAGGAGACATACTGTACGGGCAGCCACCAGGTGCCAGGACAGCCTGCCTTCAATAGCTCGCATCATCCAAGGTACAGCTCCGCATTTCCTTTATGTAAATGAAGGAGGCAGACTCGGTGATTTGGCCAAAGACCGCCCCCCCCCCCAGTCGAGGAGTGAGAGATATTCACACCCAAGCCTGACTCTTGAGTCCAGAGGGCACTTCACACTCACTGTGTGCCTATGGCATACCAGACGTTTCACATGGAACCTCCAACACGCTTGGCTGGTGGATGGCGGAGAGAGGGAATTTAGACCTGGTCTTTGGGGAAGGGGGTAGGCACTAGGGCCTCCCTGATGGCTCAGATGGTAAATCGTCTGCCCGCAGTGCGGGAGACCCGGGTTCGACCCCTGGGTCGGAAAGATCCCCTGGAGAAGAAAATGGCAACCCACTCCAGTGCCCTTGCCTGGAAAATCCCATGGATAGAGGAGCCTGGCAGGCTACAGTCCATGGGGTCACAAAGAGACACGACTGAGCGACCTTACTTTCATTTTGGGGAACAGAGGTCCGAGGACGCCCCCTTCAGTGTGACCCTTCCTGTCCGCAGGCCACGGCGTCGCACAGATGGTGAGCGAGTCCCCAGGGCCCGGCGCCCGGGTCCCCTGGCGGCGAAACGACGAGGCGCTGCGCGTGAACGTGGGCGGCGTGCGGCGGCGGCTGAGCGCGCGCGCCCTGGCGCGCTTCCCGGGCACGCGGCTGGGCCGCCTGCAGGCCGCGGCGTCGGAAGAGCAGGCGCGGCGCCTGTGCGACGACTACGACGCGGCGGCGCGCGAGTTCTACTTCGACCGGCACCCGGGCTTCTTCCTGGGCCTGCTGCACTTCTACCGCACTGGCCACCTGCACGTGCTCGACGAGCTGTGCGTCTTCGCCTTCGGCCAGGAGGCCGACTACTGGGGCCTGGGCGAGAGCGCGCTGGCCACGTGCTGCCGCGCGCGCTACCTGGAGCGGCAGGTGACGCGGCCGCGCGCCTGGGACGAGGACAGCGACACGCCGAGCAGCGTAGACCCGTGCCCCGACGAGATCTCCGACGTGCAGCGCGAGCTGGCGCGCTACGGGGCGGCGCGCTGCGGCCGCCTGCGCCGCCGCCTCTGGCTCACCATGGAGAACCCAGGCTACTCGCTGCCCAGCAAGCTCTTCAGCTGTGTCTCCATCGGCGTGGTGCTCGCCTCCATCGCCGCCATGTGCATTCACAGCCTGCCCGAGTACCAGGCCCGCGAGGCGGCGGCCGCGGTGGCGGCGGTGGCCGCGGGTCGCAGCCCGGAGGGCGTGCGGGACGACCCGGTGCTGCGGCGCCTCGAGTACTTCTGCATCGCCTGGTTCAGCTTCGAGGTGTCATCGCGCCTCCTGCTAGCGCCCAGCACGCGCAACTTCTTCTGCCACCCGCTCAACCTCATCGACATCGTGTCCGTGCTGCCTTTTTACCTCACGCTGCTGGCCGGCGCGGCGCTCCGAGACCGGGGCGGAGCGGGTGGCGAGGAGCTGGGTGACCTGGGCAAGGTGGTGCAGGTGTTCCGTCTCATGCGCATCTTCCGCGTGCTCAAGTTGGCGCGCCACTCCACCGGCCTGCGCTCGCTGGGCGCGACGCTCAAGGTAGGGGGTGGGGGTTTCGGGGAGGTGGGTATAACCGTGGGGTGGGTGAGCAGGGGCACTTACAGGTCTGCGGTGTCCAGGCTCAGGATACCAGCTGTGTATTTCAACGGAAGGTGTTTCCGTTATCTATTTCCCTACGAGAGGAGGGGAAAACGGAGGCAGAGCTTAACCAAACCAAACCAAAAACAAACAGAAAAACAAGACAGAGATTACTTTGGAGCTATCTGTCAAACATCATTGTTGTTGTTTTCCAGTCACTAAGTCGTGTCCGACTCTTTGCAAGTCAACCATCACAAAAATACCCAAAGCAGGGTGCTAGCTGGCTTCTCGCGATGAGCTGGTCACCCTGCCTAGGCTAAGTCTAACAATGGGTCCAGAGCTAACACTTACTGAATGCTGCCTCTGTGCCAGTTTCATATCCATTCTCGATTTTATCCTCAGGAAGATGCTATTATTTATTCCCTTCCAGTAGATGAAGAAGCTGAGGTCCGAGGGTTGGCTTTTTAAATCCTGGTTGCAACTTATTGAGCAGCCACCCTGTGTCAGGCCCTCCGTTGGGGGTGAATCGCTGCCCTGGCAAGCTTACCCTCAAGGGAGTGAAACTGACCTGTTTGGAGGAGGGAGGAAATGTGAACAGCCTGGATGAAGGTCTGGAGAGGAATAAGGATGATGCTGGGAGGGGGACCTGGAGGGAAGGGCACGCCCACTGAGAAGGTTGAAGAGGTAAGTGGGGTGGGGTACTGAAGGGCCCTCGATTTTGGTTTGTTTGCTTTTTATATTTTATTTTAATTAATTTGGCTGCGCTAGGTCTTAGTTGTGGCACACTAGAACTCTTAGTTGGGCCATATGGGATCTAGTTCTCTCACCAGGGATTGAACCTAGGCCCCCTGCACTGGGAGCGTGGAGTCTAAGCTCCATGGTGGTCTGAGCATGGACCACATGGGAAGTCCCTGGCCCACAATTTTGGATTTTGTCCCACGGGAATAGGGGATCCCATGAGAGGTTTAAACAGGGCAGGTATTTCTGTGACTACTTTGCAGATGTGGAAACTGAGGCTCCAAGAGATGGCAGGACTTGTAAGAAGTTCCTCTGGAAGTAAGTGGGACAGCCCAGAGAGGAGTCCAGCTGGTCCTGACTCTAGCACCTTGGATCTTTCTCCTAAAGGTCCATGCAACCCTGTTAAGAATCCCTAAAAGGTGCTGAAAGGTCCCTTCATGCGTAGCTTAGGAAAACATTTTGTATGATCTTATGGCAGGGCAGCTAGGATGCTGAATGCAAGCAGGGCTGCTGGGCAGAATGCTGGGGCAGGTAGAGGGAATTCATTTGCCAGACTTCCTGAACTCAGCATCTCTCCAGCGCCCAAGAACCCTGCCTCCACCCTGCAGGGAGCCAGGGCCTGATGCTGCTGACTTTTTCTACAAGGAAGGAGAAGAGTATTGACCAAAGCTGCAGAGTCTAAGACAACGGGTGAAAGACTCCTGATGAGGCCCCTGGCCAGCAGCTGCTTTCTTATTACCCAGGAGTTTGCAAAATCTCTGGCCCTACTGAAGACCTGGGCTTCTCTGATGGCTCAGTGATAAAGAATCTGCCTGCCAATGCAGGAGATGTGGGTTTGATCCCTGGGTTGGGAAGATCTCCTGAAGAAGGAAATGGCAACCCACTCAAGTATTCTTGCCTGGGAAATACCATGGACAGAGGAACCTGGCGGGCTACAGTCCACGGGGTTGCAAAAAAGTCAGACACGACTTGGCAACTAAGCAATAACTCCAGAACTACTGAATTGGTCCCCCCTACATGATTTCTCTCCACCTTATGGGCATCCCTGGTGGCTCAGACGGCAAAGAATTAGCCTGCAATGCTGGAGACCTGGGTTCGATCCCTGGGTTGGGAAGATACTCTGGAGAAGGGCATGGCAACCCACTCCAGTATTCTTGCCTGGAGAATCCCCTTCGACAGAGGAGCCTGGCAGGCTGTAGTCCACAGGGTTGCAAAGAGTCAGACACGTCTGAGCGACTAAGCACAGTACTGGACATGATTTCTCTCCACCTTATAGTTGGGAGGCCCTGTTCCAGACTAGGGGTTCTCAGCCCCGGCACTATGGACATTTAGGGCCAGATAATTCCTTGTTGGCGGGGGCTGTCCTGTGCATTGTAGGGTGTTTAGCAGCATCCCTGGCCTCTACCACCGATGCCAATACTAGATGCCTCTACCTTGATGCCAGTAACACACCTGCCCCCAAAAAGACTCCAGACATTGCTGCATGTCCCGTGGGGGCACAGTCGCCCTAGAGAATCACTGACATAGGGCTAGCTTGGCCTCAGGGGCAGAACAAATATACATACCCACAGGCAAGTGCGTTCAATAGGTGGGCCAGGGAACCTATGTATCCTCTCGGCTTCCTTGAGTGGCAGAAAATAGCTTTGTCCTTATCAGAAATAGGATAGACCAAAGAACATGCACCCACCTCTTTGCACTGTGGAATATAAACTGGTTCTCTTGGTTCTGCAACAGTAGAAAAAATTATGAGCTTTCCATAACTGGCTGGTGTCACCAGTGGACCCTGCACTAGAAGAAATAGCCATGGCTTAGCTGGCACGCACCTTGGACAACAGAAGTCAGGCCTGTGTTCAATCCCAGAGCAATCTGCTGGCTGTCGTAGTTGAAAGATCTTAGTGTGCAGCAGGGGGACCTGGGTGTCGGCATCAGTTCAGCTTTGTTGGGTGATTTCAGACCTGCCTGTAGGACTCTCTGAGCCTCAGTTTCTATACCTGCCTAACACCAGGTCTCTAAGCCCAGCCAGCTCTCACATGGCTTCCTGCATTCTCTTCCAGCACAGCTACCGTGAGGTGGGCATCTTGCTGTTGTATCTGGCCGTGGGGGTGTCCGTGTTCTCCGGTGTGGCCTACACAGCCGAGAAGGAGGAGGACGTGGGCTTTGACACCATCCCAGCCTGCTGGTGGTGGGGCACGGTGAGCATGACCACCGTGGGCTATGGGGACGTGGTGCCGGTGACGGTGGCTGGCAAGCTGGCGGCCTCAGGCTGCATCCTGGGGGGCATCCTGGTGGTGGCGCTCCCCATCACCATCATCTTCAACAAGTTCTCCCACTTCTACCGGCGCCAGAAGGCTCTGGAAGCCGCTGTGCGCAACAGCGACCACCGGGAGTTTGAGGACTTGCTGAGCACCATCGATGGGGTGTCAGAGGCGTCTCTGGAGACCTCTCGCGAGACCTCCCAGGAGGGCAGGTCTGAAGACCTGGAGGCCCAGGCCTCCAGTGGGCCTCCAAACGCTCAGGTTTATTAAAATCAGGGCTCCATGCCCCCGCTTCCCACACCCCTGTAATCAGCTGAAACAGAGCAGAGATTCCTCCCCTGCTTAACTTCTTTGTGGATGACCTCTCAGGATCACTCACTCTGGCCTCAGAAATGACACCTGGAGGCTGGGTCCTTTCCTCCAAAGACACAGGGCAGCATAGTGTTATCCTAGATTCTATGAGCCTGTGGAGCAACCCAAAGACCTTTATAAATGAACCTCCAAGCCATCCACAGTACAGGCATGAGCCAAAGAGGGAAAGTCAAAAGGATGCTAACAATTCCTGAGCACTTCCTATCTGTTAGCCATGTCACATTGATCCTATGTTAGAAGATGAGAATTATCCCCATTTCACAGATGAGGAAACTGAGGCTCAGAGAGGCACAATGACTTGCCTAACTATCACACAGCTAGATGTCCTGGAGCCAAGGTTGGAATCCCAGCTTGCTGATCTGCCAAGGCCAATATTCTTTCCTCTAGTCTTTGTTCTACCCTCACAAAGTTTGCAGGTGGTTTTAGGTGGTTCATGGGCCCTCTGAATTGGTTCATAGTGTTAGTCACTTCTGTTAGAGCTAGGGAAAGGACCAGACAGGGGATTCAGATGTAGAATCCCTGGGCCTCAGCTGTGGTTCTTTTCCAGGACCTTCCAACGAGAGTTAGATGAGGTCTGGGAGGAAGGACTAGGAGGCTGTCTCCTCAGTGGATGGGTAAGACTTGCTAAGCAATAGTCCTGAGGCTTCCTCCCAGGACTCCTCCCTGGCTTAAGATACAGAAAATCTGAAGGGGCCCCGGCCTGAGGCCTGAAGTCTAGACCCAGCTGTGCTAGGGCTGTTCCATCTCCACATCTCAGCCCATGTATCAGATGGTCACAGTGTGTGCCCCAGAGGGAGATGAAAGCCAAATGGAGCAGGGGTGGCATTGATTTAGAGCCACCTCAGCTCTGAAGTGTTGATGGCAAGGAGCTGCTGTGCCTGGACATCTATCTCCCCTTCCCAGATCCCCCTAGACTAACCTTGGCAGATCCCTTCTTCCCATGATACAGACCTCCAGCCCTACCTTGGGTCACCATCCAGGCAAATGCTTGAGCCTCCTGTCCCTTTTGGCCAAGTCCAGCTCTCTTATCTTTCCTGGGGCCATATCTCACACTCACCTGCTGAATCCTCTCTCTACTTGCTGAGAAAGTTGGGAGGGAAGGGCTCCCGCGGCCGTTTCCACATACTGTGGCTAGGAGAGCCATCACGGGACCATCGTGGCTGGACTATGGTTCAGTCTTTCCTCTACACGGAGCTCCAAGATGGAAGACACTGTCCGATTGAACCCGGCTTGGTTCCGAGCAGGTGTTTTGTCAACATTGAGTGGATTGACCGATTTGTACAGTCCACTGTGTGCTGGCTGGGTGCTGAGGAGAAAGAGGAAATAGAGACCTTGTCCTCAAGAGAGGGTGGAGATGAGATCGAAAAGGAGGTTCTGCCTCCCTCCTCCTGGCTTTTTGAGGATTTAAAAATAATTTCCTTATAGATTCTTTCCCCACTCATTCAACCAATACCTTTTGGAAGGGGCATAAGCTGGGACTACACGTGTGGCCTGCAGATGTGTTTTGTTTAGCTGAACAGTATTTTTAGTGTATCTTTTAATTCAGACATCGTTGGGACAGGCCCGCACTCTCCAGTTCCCCATAGCAATCCCCGCTTCCCACACACCTCCTCATACACACAGGAGCCACTGTGTCAGCCCCACCACTTTTCAGATCTATGTCACCCACCTGGCTTCTGATTTATTAAAGCTTACTAGGTTTCAGAAGGTTATAGACTCATGAAGCTTATAGACTAGTGGGGGGAAGTGAATTTTAATCCAATAATCACATAAATATGTAACAGTTTTATGAAGTAAAGGGACTGTAAGCCTGTAAGGGAGCAGGGACCGTTAACCAAGAAGGTCAGAGAAGACTTTTCTGAGCAAGTAGTGACCCCATCATAAGGATAAATACCAAATCAGGCAATGAGGGTGCCTGGAAGCGTGTTTCAAGCAGAGGGAACAGCATGTGCGAAGGCCTTGTGTTACACACATGGCCTGGTACACAGTTGGCCCCTACGGGTGGATGGATTATGAGTCTCTAGATTGGAGCAGAGACTGGAGCTAAGCCAAGGGGCTGCCTATGAATTCACCACACCCACACCGGCCCTCCTACACACTCATATAATTCCTAGCCCAGCTCTGCCCAGGTCAGGGCACAGAGACCAGAAGGGCTGCATGCACCACCCTTACGGTCTTGCTGGACATAACAAGGAGCCAGACAGCTTCCAGCCTTTGAGTCCCTAGAGCAGGTGTGAGGAAAGCTCAGGGAAGAATTGTCTGGCCTGTATCCATCACAAGGCTGCATGTGGCCCTGGCAGAAAAGCAACAACTTACTCCCACTCCGGTGTATCAGTGAAAACCATGATGCAAATAAAGAGTCTGGGTCCAGGGACCTGTGTCTGCCTGTGTGAAGCTGACTGCCTGGTGTGCTCTCTGGGTGACTGGGGACGGAGGGTAACACATGGAGTGGTTCAGAATCTGCAATCTCTGGTTCCAGTCTTTGATTAGACACAGGTTATAAGCGATGGTGGTGCTAGTGGTAAAGAACCTGCCTGCCAGTGCAGGAGACATAAGAGACATGGGTTCAACCCCAGGTCGGGAAGATCCCCTGGAGGAGGATGTGGCAACCCACTCCAGTATTCTTGCCTGGAGAATTCTCATGGACAGAAGAGCATGGCAGGCCATAGTCCATAGGGTTGCAAACAGTCAGGACTGAATTGACTTAGCACATAAGTGATAGGAACAGGAATCCAGCTGGTTACTGACTTAGTCAAAAAAGGGTAATTCATTAGAGTAAGTAATTGAAATGATCAACAACAGTTACAATTAGAGTTCTTTGTTTGCAAGCAAGAGAAACTGACTTCCTTAAAAAAATATATTTAGTAGTATAAATATATATATATATATTTAATTTATTGAAAGGTGTATTAGTTTCCGGTGGCTGCAAATTACTACAAACTTGATGAAAGAAACTTGAAACAACAGAAATTTATTCTCTCACAGTTCTGGGAGCCAGAAATCCAAAATCAGTGTGAACGGGGCCACATTCCCTCCAGATACTCCAGGGTAGAACCCTCTCCTGGCCTCTTCTAGCTTCTGGGGGCTGCCAGCATCCCTTGGCTTGTGGCTGCATCACTCCAGTTTCTGCCTCTGTCATCACATTGCCTTCTCCTCTATATGTCAGGTCTCCCAATAACTCTTCCTTATAAGGATACTTGTGATGGCATTTAGGGCCCACTAGGATAATCCCAAGATGATCTCATCTCAAGATCATTAACTTCATCACATCTGCAAAAAGACCCTTTGTCCAAATGAGGTAACATTTATAGGTTCCAAAGATTATGATGTGGGCATAGCTCTGGGACCACCATTCAGCCCACAAGAGGACGATATTGGTCAAGTTCATAGGGGTCTTCTCTGGTGGTCCAGTGCTTAAGAATCTGCCTTTCAATGCAGGGGATGCAGGTTTGATCCCTAGTTGGGGAACTAAGATCCCACATACTTCGGGACAACTAAGCCCTCTTGCCACAATTACTGAGCCTGTGCACTCTTACTGCTCTACAAGGAGAAGCGGTGTGCCTCAATGAAGACTCACAGCCAAAACCAAATACAAATTTTTAAAAAGGGTGAAGTTCACCCAATCAAAGGAAAAGTTGGCCAGGCCTCAGGAAATATAGGAATGAGGGGAGCTCTAGGGACCTCAGTGGCAGGACCCATGAACCTTCTGCTGAGGACACTGCCATTCAAATGATCCATGTCCAATCTCCTTCCCTCCCTGTATCCTTCTCACAGCCCCAATCCCAGGAGAGAGGTGGATTTGCTTAGCTTGAGTCATATGCCTCTCCCGTGATGGGGATGGAGGGCAGGGTACCTGGATAAACAGCTACAACAGATCACTTGGGGTGGAAGAAGGGTAGTTACCCAAAGAAAATCCATGTGATGTCAGCAAAATAAAGGGGAGGAATGTTAATAGGCGGCAATAGCAGATGTAATTACATTCCAACCTCTGGCTGCCCACCACATCATAGGCTCACACCTGCTTCCCATTCACACGATTTTATCAATGTTTCTAACATAAGGAAACCATCTTGTATATAATTAAAAATACCCTTGGCTCTCTAGGCCCTATTAACGTGACTTAATCAATGCAGTGGATCAGTTTGATGTGTGGAACAAGGATGATCAGGGAATCAAAGTCTTCTTGCTACAAAGCTGGAGAATTAAGGTGTCCCTGTGAGTTGGAAAACTGTTATCCTTTCCAGCAAACAATAAAGTGCTTCCTGTGGTTTCTCTTTCTTCAAATAGAGAGTGAAACCCTTAGATGTATATTAGCTCCAGGGACTTCAATTAGAAGCATGTATCTTAACACAGAAGCTAAGATGGGAATTGCCACTTGATTAAAATAATCCACTGTCATTTTTTAAGACTCTCCTAATTTTGCACCAAACAGGGGAAACTAATGGTTTTGTTGTTTGTTTTGTTTTAAAATTCTATTTAATTTTATTATCTCATCCTTTTAAAAAAATTTAGTTGGTTATGCTGGGTCTTAGTTGTAGTATGTGGGATCTAGTTCTTTGATCAAAGATCAAACCTGGGCCCCCTGCATTGGGAGCAAGGAATCTTAGCTTCTGGACCACCAGGAAAGTCCCCTAATGGTGTTTTGATAGGAGTCATCATCCCACAGGAGCTTTGGTAGAAGCACTAACCTTTCAGCCTCCCCAAAGATGTGGGATCTCTGTTGAGTTCGCTATTTTGAAACAGTTAATTGAATTCTGTTGGCCATTTGTATTATAATGGCCTCCATGGGTCCAGGAGCCAATGTAGGGATCTTTTCCAACTATCACTCCGAAACTGAAGATACAGGATAGCTTTGGGATCCCACTAGACCTCCAGTGATAGGGACCAAGGTCAAAACATGGTTTTTCACATGACTGGTGGACCTACAGTGGTCCTCTGGGTCCCCAGAAATTGGTAGTAGCTCAAAGTCTTCATCCAGAGTTCCCTAAAAAATTTGGGTCTTTCCCTTTCTTCCACACCCAGTTACCCTGGTAAATGACCACAAGTCCTTCTGGAAGAGAAATGTTCACATTCCACTCATGCCAGAGTCCTTCCTCCAGATTGGTGTGTATGCTTCATTCAAAGGGCTTTCCATCAATAAAAGAACCCAAGCCTGGGTGTTGGGTGGCGATCTGTAAATATCAAGGTGGCTTAAATCAGGGCCCCACCCTCAACCCCATATAACAGACCAGAAAACAAAGACCCAGGAAGGTCCACATCATACTTGAGTTTATTTGTGTGGAGATGAGCTTTTTAGCTCAAATAAGGACCAACCAGGGTGTTCATGGGCTTTCCTGGTGCCTCAGATGGTAAAGAATCCACCTGCAATGCAGGAGACCCAGGTTTGATCCCTGGGTTGGGAAGATCCCCTGGAGAAGAGAAATGGCTACCTACTCCAGTATTCTTGCCTGGAGAATCTCATGGACAGAGAAGCCTGGTGGGCTACAGTCAGAGAAGCCTGGTGGGCTACAGTCCATGGGGTTGTAAAGAGTTGGACACAACTGAGCAACTAACACACACACACACACACACACACACACACACACAGGTTGTTCATACTGGAAAGTAGAGGTGGAAGGGAAGCTGTTGACTCATAAGGTACTTTTTGAGGCCTCAAAAGAGTAAAGATGACCTATTGACACAACTGAGCAACTAACACACACACACACACAGGTTGTTCATACTGGAAAGTAGAGGTGGAAGGGAAGCTGTTGACTCATAAGGTACTTTTTGAGGCCTCAAAAGAGTAAAGATGACCTATTGACTAATAATAACCATCCTTCACGTGTCTGGCACACTATAGTTAACAAAGTGATTTCACATACTTTATCTCATATACTTCTCACAATAACCCAGCAAGAAAGCAGCAACAGTGCTAAAATAGTGTAATCATTATTGGGCAGATTCAGGAAACTGTAGCCATAGACAGTCAAAAAGTAGTGAATAAAAAAGAGCAGTGAATCAGGGATTCAAACAGGCTTCCTAATACTGTAGTGTGCTCACCTGGCATCACATCCTGCTGTCATCACTTTCTCTGCCAAACGTAACTCCCCAGGCTTCGCTGAAGAAGTGACTTTGAAATGTGGGTCCTGTTATGAATTTCTTCTTTCCTCCGGACTCTGGACGCTGAGCTTAGGTGCTGGCTGGGATGGTCCTTGATGATTACCAGCCCTCTTATTTCAGGCCAGCCAAGTCCTGTGCCTGAATGTGGAAAGAATTTTCCAGAAAGCTTAATAAATTGAGACGCTAACCTCATATGGCAGGAGCCTTTGAGATGAAAGGGACAGTGTCTTTCAGAATCATGACTGCTAGAAACGAGGAGCAGGACAAGGACAGACGTTTACTGGTGCTCTTGTTCCAAAGGAATAGGTTCAGAACCTTCAGGAAATCCATGCATTGAGGAGGGACTGGGCACAGCTTGCTCTTGGAGTCAGATATGGGTTCGGATATTGGCCCTGCCACTTACCAGTTGCATGACCTTGCATGGGACCTGTTGGTCTCCAAGAAGCCCATCTCAGGGTCAACCTCCAACCGGGTTGGTAGCCAAAGCCCAGTTCTTCCTCCCTTCTTGGATTGGTAAGGCTCTTTCAGTTACAAGTGACAGAAACCCAACAAGGTGTCCTAAGTACAGGGGTTCCAGAGGTTCAACTGAGGTCACCAGCTCCTCTCTCCCTGTTCTGCTTTCCTATGTTGGCTTCTTCTGTGGGAAGGTATGAAAATTATTTGTATGTGATGGGAGACTATGAGCATTACCATGTGGTTCAGAGGAAAGAAGATGGGCTCTGAGGCCAGAGAGCCTTGGGCTTGAATCTCTTCTACTAGGAGCTGTGTGATCTTAGTTGGATTTTTTTGCCTCTCTGAGCCTGTTCTTCATTTGTCTTGATCTAATAAATTCCTACAACTCAGAGTATTAATATCAAGTTCAAATGAGATAATACACGTGAAAATGCCTAGTACTGTAATATTATATATTAACCCTCAAAATATACTTAGGAGAGCTCGGCAACCCCCTTCAGAGCTCGTGTTCTCCTTAATAAAGCAACTCTGCACTAGGAAGAGGGCACTAGGAAAGGAAGTAGTTGCATGTCCAGAGATCCCAAGTCAGGCTCATTCTTCTACCTGAGGCCCCAGCTGGGGTCTCAGAATGAACAATGGGGTCAAGAAACCTGAATTTGAGTTCAGACTCCATGTGGCCGAATCTGGGGCCTCAGTTACAACATCCATCAAAGCAGGATGCTGGCTGAGACAAATGCTGAGGGATAAAGAGAAGCTACCCCGTACACGTGCATGGGGCTGGGTGGTAACCCTCTGATGGCCTCTGTCTTACCAGGAATAAACACCCAAACCCCATCCCATAGACCACATGGCCCTGCATGCCCTTGTCTCACTCCTCTGACCTCACTGCCACCTACTCTGTCCTTCGAACATTCTGTTCCAGGAGCAGTGACTGTCCTTCTAGCAAGTCAAGCTTTTGTTCTTGCTAGTTCTTGTTGTTCCTTCAGCTTGGAATGGGTATCGTCCATGCCTTCCACATGGCCGGCTTCCTGTCATTCATTTCAAGTCATCTTTTCCGGGGCAGGCCTAGATCCCTCTGTGTAGAGCTGTATCTCCCCGCACCGCCACGCCACACTGCTCTCAACCTCATTACTCTGCTTTATCTTCTTTTTTTAAAAATGAATTAAATGGTTTGGGTTTTTTTTTGGCTGCATCAAGTCTCAGTTGCAGCACGTGGACTCCTTAGTCAAGGCGCACAGGCTCCTCTCCAGTTGTGGCCTGTCAGCTTAGTTGCTCTGGGGCCTGTAGGATCTTAGTTCCACAACTAGGAATCAAACTCATGCCCCTGCAGTGGAAGCCCACGTGGAGTCTTAACCGCTGGATCACCAGGGAAATCCTCTCTTTTTCATTTTGTATTAGTAAGTTCAGGATGTTATTACTTCCTCCAGAAAAGCTTCCTTCGACATCACAGAAGAACGGATTGTCGCTCCCTCCTGTGTCTGCAGGATGTGTACTTCCTTCTGCCATAATATTTTCAATGTTGTGTGCTTGTGGGCTGAACCGACTCCCTGAGTGGCCTGCCAGAGCTGTGTCTGGTTCCATCTTTAAACCCCTGACAACTAGCTCAGTACCTGGCACATGGCAGGTGTCCAACAAAAATTTACTCCCTATCCCACCTGCCTCCCCCCTGGCTTTGGATTCTAGAATAAACACAGCACAGAGTCAATGGCTCACAATACCATCATCCAGGCTACAGATGGACGATGTTGTTTTTAAAAAGAGAACAGTCTCTGGTCCAAAGGACAGTTTATTTTAAAACAAAAGTGACAAAGTGGAGGAAGGAGGGAGAACAATTCTAACATAAAAGCACGTAGGAAGCATCTCAATTTTTTTTTTAAAAAAAAGGGCAGTGGAGGAAGCTATATCTCATACATATACAAACTGCTGACCTCAATTGATTATTTACATCCAAACTTTATAAAATAGCATTTCAAGTCAGCACTTAAGCCAGTGTTTAGTTTTTGTTACAAAAAGTTAAAGCTACAAACTTCACATTTTTAAGTTGTACGTCTGCAACAGCATTTAAGCTTTTTTTTCCAAGTTGGTCCGAGTGCAAGCTGGTGGAAGAGATTTTCTTCACCCCCCCCCCCAAACACAAAAAAAGTACATCAATTCCAAATACAATGACTATAATCAGACACGGTGCTTAAGAAAGGATGGGATGATAGGATGTGCACTGGGCAGGAACAATTTTCAGGTAAAAAAAAAGGAGCTGCAGTCTTTAGAGGCAACATGGTATGCAGAAAGGGCACTGGAAGAGAAGACCTGGATATGAACTCTGGCTCTGCCGTATCCTAGTTACCTGACCTTGAGTAACAGACTTGACCTCTCGGAGCCTCAGTTTCCTTTTCCATAAAAAGAGGACAAAGATACCTGTATCTCTCAGAGACACCAAGTTTTAGTAGATGTTGGGCTGTTCAGATTATCTCCTTCTTCTTGAATGAGATTTGGTACTTTGCATCTTTCAAGGAATTTGTCTGTTTTATTTAAATTGTTCATAAAATTGTTATTAGCCTTTTAATATCTGTAGGGTCTATACTGATATCACCTCTCTCATTCCTGATACCGGTAAGTGCTATTGAGTTTGCAATGGTATAATAAATTTCTGGCAGCAGGTGCTAAATAAATGTTTCCTGGATCAGAACCTACAGCTTCAAGGAATCAAGGCCATAGTTCTTAAGTTGCTTCAGAGTACTGGTTCTGTCTGTCTCTATCTATCTATTTATCCATCACACCAAACATTTATCCACCGGTTCCTCTATCAACTGGTGGCTGGGAGAAGAGACAAGGAAAAATAAAAATAGAAATTTGCTGCAAAATTACTGATGAGGAAGCAATAAAGATATTCCGGGAGGATCTGAGATTTTTAAAAGACACAGTTAGGTCTGGGTCATTGTTTATGAGGGGAGAACAAGTGAGAGGCCCAGAGTCCCCTGGAAGCTGGAGTCACAAATGATTGGAACCTGGGGCTCTACAGGAAGCCAGCTAACCTATCGTGAATTTAGTATCCAAAGAGAAAAGTGACTAGGATTGACTTCTCTGCCTTCCTGGCATAAGAAAACACACACACCTTGTCAGAAAATCCATCTCATCCAAAATAAATTGACTTCTGGCCAAAGGGCTCTGTCTAGCTCAACTGGAGAGCAATGCGCTTTGTTGGACCAGCGTGCTGGATGCACACAAGGAGCTGAATCAAAATAAACTTCAGATCAAGACTCATCCCCCAAGAATATTTATGGGGAAAAACTGAACCTTCTTTTACTTGGATCTAGCTTAGGAAGGGAGAAAATGGGCATTCCCCTCCTGTCTGGCCAAGTGCAAAATCCTTTAAAAAAAAAATAGAGGGAGGGAAGAAGGGAGGGAGAGAGGGAAACTGAGGCAGGACTGTTAATTAGCACCGCAGATGGTATAGGGAAATTCATGCTCCATATTTCGTTTTTTAACTCAGTTGACTGTCAAGACTTGACTGATTCAGTGGTTTCCCAACCTAAGAATGCAAGCTAGGGCTTTTTAGTCTGTGCAAGAAAAGTGGTCACTTCATTTTTAAGAAGGCTTGTTGGATAAACAACAAGGTCTCACTGTATAGCACAGGGAACTATATTCAATATCCTATGATAAAATATAATGGGCAAGAATATGAAAAAGGATGTATAACTGAGTCACTTTACCATACAGCAGAAACGAACAAAACACTGTAAATCAACTATATGTGAATAAAATAAGATTTTAAAAAAGACTTATGACTTTCCTTTTCCCTGTAAATACTGGTCCCACATAGTGATACTATGAATCCTGATTCTACCACTTACTAGCTGTATGACCTAGGGAAAGAACTTTTTTTCTCTCTGAACTTGCTTCATCCTCTATGAAGTGGAGATAAAATACTTAATTCACAGAGTTACTGGGGAGGTTGGGGCTGACAGAAAGAGCCTACCTACCTGGCTCAGTGCCTGGCATATAGTAAATGGTCATGATTGCTAGCTGCCCTTTATTATTATAGGAGGATCCTCAAATTGTCCTCTGTATCTGTCAAGTAGCTGCATAACTGGCCAAGCCCTGCAGACTAGCAATGGCCTCTTGCATTTTCAATAACTTGCTGTCATCACAAAGAACAGAATCTGGCCACAGAAGAGGAACATCCCGGACTCTCCAATGATTCCCAGGTTTGGGCAGCAAGAGCAATTATGGAGTCAAATTACCGTATCCTTAGGTGCAACCCAGTCACGGTTCCCCTATCTGAGGAGACGTTCTAAAAAATAAAAAGGCAGTTGCCGTTCCCAACTGTCTGCTCTCGGCCATGTGACCAAGTGACACGTGGCCTAGAGCCAAAGCTGCAGAGGGATGGCTCCGTGCCGTCTGCTGCAAAACCCTCTGACCTGCTCTAGGCTCTACGTCTACCTGTGTGATGCTCGTGTGCTACCCGGCAGATGCCGTAGAGCTTGTGGGATGGCTGAAACGGAACGATCTTGGCTCCCCGTGGGACTCTCTTCACAGCCAGTCACCTACTGAAGAGACAAAGCCGGGCAAGTTCCCATTAGCAGGGTTCCCTGGAACAACTTTACCAAAATGGACACGAGCGTCTTCCTTCAGAGAAGGGGCTGCTTGGTCCAGTGAAGCAGGAGCGAGGGGCCCCACCATCCAGTCCCAGCGCTTCCTTTCATTTGCTTCATGATTTGGGCCATGTCACTTCCCTGCTCTGGGCCGCCATCAGGCCAGATGGCCAGATGATGTTTATATGGTCCCTTCCAGCTCTGGCATCCTACATGTCTGGGTTGAGTCTCCTGGAGGACAAATCTTAGTCTGATATTCATTTACCCTTTCCAGACCCCAAGCAGTAAAATGAAAAAAGAAAACAGTCACATGTTTGAATGTGGGTCACAAAAGCAATGCCCCCTACCCCCGTCTGTAAGGAACGTGGAGCAAAATGCCACGTGTATCCTCTTCACGTGAATGACGAGAACTTGGAAAGCCTTTTCCCCTTTTGCAGACCGAATGCAGCCCCACTTTGCCGGGAGCTCCTGGTAGGCCTGTGCCTTTGCTTGGATCATGTCTCCTCTTAAGGCACTGGGCAGTGTCTGTGCTGTGACTCTAGGCAGTTGGGAGGGCGGAGGTGGATGAAAGGTGTTGAAACTGCAAAGGCCAAGCTCGCAAGGAGGGCGCCAGGCTGCTCCTGGGACTCAGAAAGCCAATGCAAATTGTCTTTCCCAGGACACCACCAACAGATCTGGAAGCCAGGGGTGGCCTGCATAAGGCTGAAAGCGTGGTGAAGGAACTGACCCCGATCTCATCTATCAGCACAGCCCAGCCAAAGGGTGAGGCCGGCTCTGGGGGGGGTGGAGGGCCCCCCGCAGCTTCCTGGTGTCCTCTGCCCTCGTGTTCCACAGTACCATCATCTTACAGAAAAGAGGCAACTGTTTTAAAACTGTACCTGTACAGAGATGCCACCACACCACGTGGGGAATCTAGTTATAATTTATATATATATGTGCATATTTATATATTTTTTTAAAAAAGTCTTCCAGAAAGAACCACTGAAAGCTACTGGGAGAAGAAAAACAAAGAGACCACAGGACACTTTCCCGGCTCTCACTCGACGAGGAGCCTCGGGTTCTAGGGCGGGAAAGTCTGAGGTTCAAAGCGCCCACATGAGTCCTGGGAAATGATATATACCTGTACAGTTCAAATACACATGGCGGGGCAGTGTGCCGACTGGCTCCGCAGCCCTGGCCACTGGCACACTTTCTTGGTTCCTGAGTTCACAGAGGGGGCTCTGGAGAGATGAGGGAGGCGAGCTGGAGGGGCGAGCGAGCCGGAGTTCTTTGGCGGCCTGGGGCTGGGCCGCCCTCAGAAGTTTTGCTGCCGCCGCTTCTTGGCCTCAATGGCATCCAAGATGGGCTGCCGCTTCGACTGGTACTTCTGCCGGATCTCCTCAATCTCCTGCTCCATCATGGGGTCCAGGGCCAGGAGCCTCTTCTGAAGGTCTTCCACCGTCCAACTCTTCAGCTACGAGAGAGGCAGACAGTACAGTCACGACAAGGCCCGGATCAGTGGCTTCTGGAGGCAACCTATCCCAGGAAAACGTCTTCTTTTTCTTTTTTTGGCCACGCCACTGGGCTTGTGGGATCTTAGTCCCCTGACCAGGGATTGAACCAGCACCCTTGTTATTCAAAGTGTGGAGTCCTAACCACTGGAGCACCAGGGAAATCCCCCCAGGAAAGGGTTCTAAGTGGTTGGTAATCTCTGATTTACTGTTCCTTGACCAGGAACCTAACAAATAAGACTTTCGCCTCTCCTCTCTTGTAAATTAATTACACTAGATTCATGGTAGGGCACTAATATAACAGTAAGTTGGTATATAATCGGCAGGATGGCTCCCTCCTAGTTCTCGTCCTACCTGTAAGATGGGCGTGTGCACGGTGGCCGTGTCTCCTGGACGCTACACCAGGAGGACGGACACTCTCCCCACCGTCCCGCTTCCACATACTGTCTTGGCAATGGCACGCTGGTCATCACTGGCATTTATTGGGGGCACTCACTACTCTAAGTAAGCACTTCATAGGGATCATCTACGTAAGTGTCTCAG
Organism: Giraffa tippelskirchi; assembly: GCF_054371585.1. NCBI lineage: Eukaryota > Metazoa > Chordata > Mammalia > Artiodactyla > Giraffidae > Giraffa > Giraffa tippelskirchi. The sequence goes on along the minus strand of NC_137287.1, from coordinate 114,966,219 downwards.
GAATACAGACACAAACCCTGAGGGGGGGGGTAGCTGGAGAAGCCCTGAAAGATGAACTTTCCATCAGGCAGAAAGGAAAAAAAAAAAAGAGGACCTGATATCTACATTAATAACAAAGGCAAGCGTTTCCCCAGTGCTCTCCACGCACCAGACACTGAGTGCTTGATGTATATTAATGTTATACATCCATTAATTCAATCCTCAGGACAATCCTGTGATTTCAGTGTATTATTATCCCTACATTATAGATGAACAAGCCAAGGAAGAGGGTAGCTCAATGACCTGCCCAATGGGCAAGAAGTGGCAAAGTCAAGGGACTTTCCTGGTTGTCCAGGGGTTGGGACTTTGCCTTCCAATGTAGTGGGGTGCGGGTTTGATCCCTGGTTGGGGAAGCCAGAATCCCACGTTTCTCAACTAAAAAACCAAAACATAAAAATGGAAGCAATACTGTAACAACTTCAATAAAGGCCTTAAAAAAAAATGGTCCACATCAAAAAAATCTTTGGAAAAAAAGAAAGGAAGTGGCAGAGTCAAGAATCAAACCCAGAGTCCCTACTGGGTTTGAAGGCAGACCTGCCAAAGCACGGGCTTGAGAACCCACTCAGCCTGTGTTGGAAACACGGTTCTGCCTTGTGCAGATGCTGTGGGACTCCGGCCAGTGACCAGTCTCTCCAGGGCTTCCTCATCTATGGAAGTGGGACCACAGGGCCTCACCATATTTACTGTAAGAATTAAATGAGACCGGGGCTGTTGGGTTGTTGGCACAGCGCCCGGAGCCCTGTGTGCCTCAAGATGGCAGTGTGTGTGACAACACACACTCCTGGCCACGGCCGGGGGGCCCATCTTCCACCTGTGTCTGCAGCTGTCAGGCACGTGTCCTCGTGGCCGTTGCCGTCTGTGTGGAGCGTTCACTGCATCCGAGCGAAGCCAGGCCAGGCGGGCAGGGGCGGGAATGAATGCCAACATTCTCCACAGGTGGTGACAAATTCTGTGAGCTCACGGCCGGTTGACAGGCGCCGTGTTTCAGGAACTCAAAACGTTCACTCAAGCGTCACAGGAGATTTATAGACTCATCGGCTGCCCCGGCCCCTTCCTGAGGCCTCACCAGGGGAGGGGGGTCGAAAGGTGGGTGAAGGAACCTCTTTCTGTCCCCTCTCCCTTTACAGGGTGGAGTGGGAAGCGCTCCAGTGGCCTCAGCAGAAATGGCTTAATGACCAGTCACCACAGGAATGTCCCTTGGCCCGCTTCAGGGAGGTGGTCTGAGACATGAGAAAAGCCTCATAGTTCAAAACGAAAGGTTCTTTGTGAGGTGAGAATGGAAAGACTTGAGAGGGTGGAGGAATGCTGGAAAGTCAGACTGAAAAACTCCATCTTGCTTCCAGCCTGTGTGGCTTTATACCATCTCGGAGGTTGGTATTCTTGGCCCAGGGATATACCCCAAAGAGCGATGCTTGCCTAGTCTTTAGCTTTTTTGAGCCCTTCTCCAAAGACAGGACACCTCAAACCTAAAACTGGGTGTTACTGGTAGTTCAGGACAGATCCTAACTCGGCACTGGCTGTGTTGCCTTGGACAGAGAACTTGACCTCTTGGAGCCTCACTTTTCTCCTCTGGAAAACAGACAATACCAGCCCCTCCACCCTTGGGCTGAAACGAGGATCAGATGAGTTCATAACAGGCGTGGCACTCACAGTGCCGGACTTCACTGTCACATGTATCTGGTGGACAGTTAGCGTGTCACAAATGGTAGCTATCAATGTTATTAATAACTGTGATTTTTGTTGCTGTTAATATTATCATTATTATTGACAATATTATTAGAACGTCTCTAACCTCCCATCATGACTTGGTGACTAAACAACAACAAATCTCCTATCAACAAGCTGTTCCTACAATCTCTGATCCAAACCCGAGTCAAACGAGTGAAAATGAAACTATACTTCTCTATTTTGTGTTAACAGTGCCTAAGGGCTGGGACTTTCCCACAATGCCTGTTAAAACAAGTCTTTATAGTTTAACAGAATAGTTTTCATCCATCCATTTATCAAACATTCACTGAATACCTACTATGGGCTAGGTACTGTCCAACGCACAGAGGATACTTTAGTGAAAAGAAAAACAAAAACTCCCCAAATCATTACATTTTAGTGAAGTGAGACAGACATATGGCCAGTAACACAGTAAATTAGTAAATGACTCAGATTAGAAGGTGATACAAAAAAGAAAAGAAAAACATACAGTGAAGGAAGGGGAGTTGGGAATTGGGGTGGGAGGCTTGCTTCTGGTCCATCCATTCGGATAAAAACTCAGTGGCAGGACTTCCCTGGTGGTCCAGGGGTGAAGACTGAGCTCCCAATGCAGGAGGCCCGGATTCAACCCCTGGTCAGGGAACTAGATCCCACATGCTGAAACTAAGACAGAAGATTTCTCATACGGTAACTAAGACCCAGAGCAGCCAAATAAATAAATAAAAACAAATAAGTATTCTTTTAAAAAGAAATGAAAAAAAAAAAAAAAAGTCGATGGAACTGCACTGGCTGCCAGCTTGTCCTGCCGCTTCAGGCAGCCCCTCCTCCCTCTAGGCCTCAGTTTCCCCACTTGTAAGAAAGGGCTGTCTAGATGATCTTAAAAGGTCTTTTGAAATTCAGTGTTTCTCAAAGTACAACCCACAGGTCACCTGCATCAGAATCACTTGTTGAAAATACAGACTCCTGTGTTCCCAGTCAGAGCTACTTCATCAGACTCCCTGGGAGGGAAAGGGCAGGACTTCAGGCGCTAAAGATGCTCTTCAGGTGTTTCGAAGCCCTCAAGTGGGATGAGCCCGATCCTACATCTCCCTTCTCGTTTTCCTGGCAGCGAAATTCTCACAGTCATTGCTGCGTGTCTCTGGTCGAGGCTTCTTCTACGTTTCCAATGTCTTTGGGGATCTTTTGCCCTTGATTCTCATCTTTGGGAAACAACAAACACCCTGACTTTATCTCAGCCACCTTCAGATTGTTCTAAGGCCCTTGGAGCTTAAAGTTACACCTGACCTATTAGAACACAGCCAGCCAGTCACACCATCCAGATATGGATTTTTCTGAAAATGAGCTCAAAAAAATGGCTTTATGGCTCCGAGTGTAGCATTTCACTGTCGTGGTCCTTGGTGGCATAAATAAATTTCAAATGGATTTCCTGCAGTGAAAGAGCTGTGGTTCTACAGTTCTGCTGCAGCCAGCATCCTGAGAGAGTAAATGCTCACATTGACCACACAGGCAGCTTGAGGGGTTTTCACTAGCTAAAGGGAGAGTCACCATTTAGCATCTCCTCTCTACCCTGCGACCCCCACAATTCTACCTTTAGACCAGAATTCTCCTCTGAACTCCAGACTCACACACCCCAGGCAGATCCTGCCAGCGATCTCAGCCCCTCAACACATCCAGACCGGAAGTCTCAAGACCCACCCTTCCCTCACCTCCGACCCTCTTCCCCTTACTCCCAGTCTCCCCGTCTCAGGCATGGTGCCCCCATCCTCCCAGGTGCTCAAAATCATCCCCGATTCTCCCCTTTCTGTCACTACCTCTCTGTGCACATCCAATCCTTCGATCTCCGAAATACTCGTACGACTCAAATCCAACCATTTTTTTCATCTCTGCCTTCAACCCTTCAATTCAGGCCACCAACATCTCCCTGCCACAAACAATTAAAAATACAGAAATGAGCTGCCCTTATGTTGCCTACTAAGAAAAAAATCCAACAATTCACCAGGGTCTACAACGGCCCTACATCTCTGGCCCATCATTCCCTCCAACTTCATTACCCGCTGCTGCTCAGGACCCTCTAGCTAAGCTTTATTTTGGATTGTCAGATACACTTTTCTGGCCTCAAAGGCAGCTAACTATCCTTCTGCCTGGATGGCTTGTCCCCAGTTCTTCCTTATCCTTTAGGCCTCAGCTCAGGACTGAACTCCCCAGAGAACTCGAGCAAGCCTTCTCTGACCATCTCATCCAGAAAGGCTGCTGGAGGAGTGGGTGGGTTTAGGGGGAGAGCAGTGGCTTTGAGTCAGGTGGCCCTGGTTCCATGGGAGCTGTGCCCTTGCGAGCTGGACGGCCCTGGACAAGTCTACTCCGTGCCTCACTTGTCTGCTTTTGCAATGGAGGACAAGAGGATTTCCCCTAGGGCAGCTGTGAGGCTTAGAGGGGCCGGTCAAGTACAGAACATAGTGTCTGGTACACGGAAAGAAAGTGGGTAAGTGGGACCTGCCACGTTAAATCCTTTTTTTTTTTTAAATTGGAGCAAATAGGTTAGTAAAAGAAATAGTGGCTGCTGTTGTAAGAACTGAGCTTGGTGAGCTCAGTGTGGTACAGGACACACACCCTACTCACAGACGCGTCTCCAGTAAGCTCGATTGTACGTGCGTGCGTGTGAAGTCGCTTCAGTCCTGTTCAACAATTTGTGACCCTAATGGATTGCAGCCCACTAGGTTCCTCTGTCCAAGGGATTCTCCAGTCAAGAATACTGGAGTGGGTTGCCATGCCCTCCTCCAGATCTTCCCGACCCAGGGATGAAACCCGAGTCTCTTGCGTCTCCTGTATTGGCAAACAGGCTCTTTACCACTAGCACCACCTGGGAAGCCTAAACTCTGTGGGAGAAACCCCAAATCAGATGGACCTGGCTTGTTTCTTCAGGGCCACAGGACAGCCAAGTCCTCAGCTTCCCAGCATCACAATGGATCCATGAGGCTGACGAGAAGTGACGTCTTCTCAAATGGCCTTAGCAACTCTGAGATTCTGAACGACACCGTGTCGAAGTCAGTTGCACAAGTGGCCTCAAGAACAACCGAGAAGATCTGGCTGGTGTTTCATCACACGAGACAAGTCACAGAGATTACAATGACAATGAGCAGAGTCATTGGGATCAGCAGAGTCAGGCTAAACTAAACGTATCAGCATGTATGGCAGAGTTTCTTCCTGCCTTCACAATGAGGCCCACAGTGAACAAACTACCCAAGGTACAGACAGGGTTTTGACCTATTTCTAAGTCCTCCTCTGTGGCTACTAGAAACTCTCACCTCAGAAGTCTATCGCGAGAATGGTGTCACAATACATCCCTAAAAGAGAAACTCAAGCACATCATCCTTTCAGGACAGGTAAGTCAGGCTGATGTCCTGGCATAGGTGATGTTTTGCTTTGGCCAAGAACCACAAAAGAACACACCTTTGGAATTTGCAAGATGACAAGGAAGCTTGACAGAGGCTAAAAGTTGGAAGAAGCTACCAGGATGCCACTCCATACTTTAAAAATATATATATTTATTTATTTGGTTGCGCTGGGTCTCAGTTGTGAAACGTGAGTCTTCGATCATTGAGGCATGTGGGATCTAGTTCTCTGGGGATGAAACCCGGGCCTCCTACAATGGGAGAGCGGAGTCTCAGCCACTGGACTGCGAAGGAAGTCCCTTCTCCATATCTTTAACACCCTCTCCTAGACGGTTAGCCAAAGTGCAACAGAGAAAAAATATAAACGTCAGGCAAAAGGCATCGAAGACACTGATTTAGATCCACCACAGATAGGTATCCTTTCTTGATGTGACCTTGTCTCCATCTAGGGGTGGAGTCACGACTGGGGACTGGTGACTTTAATAAGATAAGATTCTTGGGTGATGCAGTCACCTCTCAGCAGGTGAGTGAGGAGATAGTGATGCAGAAGAGTAAGGATGCTGAGAAGTAAATGACAGCTTGTGTGGATTAAGCAATCACTGGACCATTCAATTTCAAAAGATCTTGCTCCTTAAACAAGCCTTGTGAGAATTTTAACAAGCGACTGCCTCTGATTCAAATTACTGTCATGCCAAATCATGCTTCCACCAGTCCCTTATAAAATCTTCCTCATGCCTCTCTAATAAGGAAGAAAAGTAGCAAAACTGTTACCAGTAAATTATTTCTGCAATCCCATTCTGAGTTTATGATGACTTCGAAGCAATACATAGAACTGTTACCAGAATTCTAACCAAAGAAGACATGACTGCACGTGTATAAAATATTTACTAAGATGACTGGAATGAAATGCAGACTTTGAGCCTGGGTGAAACAAAGAAATCTGGCTCCACGCAGGGATGGGGGTATAATGACAAGAGCTTTGATAGGGGTCAGAAGATTGGCCTCAGATAACCCGAAGATTGCATCCAAAGAGCCTCCCACTCAGAGAGGGCTCAGTATGAATTGTGTGTGTGTGAGTGAAGGATGTAATTTGACAAATGGTATAAACAAAAAGTGAGCTTTCCAGGTGGCTCAGTGGTAAAGAATCTGCCTGCAATACAGGAGATCCAAGCTTGATCCCTGGATCAGGAAGATTCCCCTGGAGAAGGAACTGGCAACCCACTCCAGTATTCTTGCCTGGAGAATTCCATGATCCGAGGAGCCTGGCGGGCCACAGTCCATGGGGTCGCGAAGAGTTGGATATGACTTAGACTAAACAACAACAAAATAAAAAGACAACGTTTCTTTAAACAGTGGGGTTTTACTATAGTATATAGCACTGCATTCTCTTCGTTATTTGTGATTTACTCAGTCATCCTTAAACTTCCACGACAAATTGGAATTTTGAAGTAGTATTTTCACATGCTTAGAATTTATTCCAACTCTGTTCCGGCATGAATTTTCACAGCTTACTCAGAAAATCACAGTGCACCTGCTTTTTCTTGTTTTGGTTTGGTTCTGTGAGTTTTATAACAGCTGTTGGCCAAAGGTAGTCAGGTTTTGACCAACCCCAGATTTTCCCCAGACTTTATAAATGGGGCTTTTCACAGCAAAAACCCAAAAAGAAATTTCATACCCCAAATATAAAAGAATAATGGATCTCAAGAGGCACTGCATTGCTAATGTTTAACATTATAACTTTATAAAGATGCAGTGAGTACCAGCTCTGTGTCAGACACTTTTGCTTGGCTTGGACTGGGCAGGAATGCAGATGATAGGGTGGTATGACCAAGGAAGGGTGTATACAGGACAAAAAGTATATGGCAGGGTCCCTTCACACAAGAAGCAGAAATAAACAAGGTAGATAAGTCACAGAACCAAGCTACAATATGAGGCATTACCGAGCAAGTGCCCAATGACTGCTAAAGAGAGCTGCTTTGAATTGACTGCTATGTGCTCAGCCCTTTACATGCATCACCTCATGGGAGCCTCAGACAAGTCCATGAAATAAGTATCCATTTTACAGAGGTGGAAACTGAGACTGAGGGAGATACAGGAATTTCTCCCCTGACCCCAGAGCCAAAAAATGTAAGTGATCAGGTTAGGACACGAGCCCTTGCTTGTCTGAGGGCAAAGCCAAACCAACTCTGTATCAAGGCAACATGTACTCCAGTTAAGAGAAGGAAGAATCCCTGTGGTCAGTGTCTCTGAGAGAAAAGACTTTGTCTTTTTATACATTTATTGTGCACAGAAGGGGCACTAACTGAATTGTAGAACTTTCAAAAATGAAATGCAAATCTTATTTCAAGTCACTATCACATCTGAGGTACAGGGAGCTAATAAAATTAGGTTGAGTAAATGAAGGGATGTATGAGTTTCTGCACTAATAGCTACTCAAAATTCCTTCGGGTACCATAGTTTTTCATGCCTCCCGACTTCTGCAGAACAGAATTCTGTCTTCGGTTTAGGGAATGCCCATTCAACCTTGCAGCCCAGCTCAACCCCCCACTCGTGTCTCTCTCTGATTCCCTTTTCCTTTTACTAAAGTGGGAGCTGTTTAAGAGTGGGAACTACGTCTATTTGCAGAAAGTCAGGACAGCATAAGCGAGTTCTCAATGAATATTTAATAAAGAAACAGATCCTTCAGTCTTGAAGCTTTTGCATGAAAATGATAGACTTTTTATTGGGTTCCAGCAATTACTAGTAAGACACTGGGCTTTTCAGAAGCTTTGAAAATGTGGAATCAATAAATAAGCTTGAGTATAATGTAAGAGTGTTAAATAAGGTTATGTCAGTTACTCCAGACTGATCAATGCAGGCCAAATCAAAATGAACAGCTCATCCACTCTCGTGATTGCAGTAAAGTTACAAGAGAAAATGGACAAAAAAATCCACGCTAGTCTTGATTGCTAATGACTGCTCTTTTAAGGAAAATTCTACTTTCAGGGTGTATTGAGACATATACATATGTAAAACAGATAACCAGTGCGAGTTTGATGTGAGTTTGATACATGACGTAGGGCACCCAAAGCGGGTGCTCTGTGACAACCTAGTGGGATAGGGTGGGAAGGGTGGTGGGAGGGGGGTTCACAGGACAGAGGGGACACATGTATACCCATGGCCGATTCATAATGATGTATGGCAGAAATCATTACAATATTGTAAAGTAATCATCCTCCAATTAAAATGAATAAATAAATTTTGAAAAGAGTGGTTCTAAATTGGTTTATAGACTGCACACTGAAGGAAGCCAAACTATAAAAGGAAAACTTTCAGGAAGTTAGCAAACACATAGCCTTCTAGAATAATGAAATGTCCTAAAATAATTGTCGATGTCTAAAGGAGGAAGAGTATAGGAACAGTGCTGAATATGATGCCCCTGATATTTGAAAGCACTAAAGGGAGACATCAACAGTATCATCATTCTTGTGAGGATATTAATCTTTCAGAGGATACAAAAGCCTAAAGCACCAACCGCACCAAGCAGCTGCTGTTCTAACGCGCTGAATAATTCAGGAAAGGAGCTAGCTCGTCACACAAGAATCCCTATTGGTTGTGCCTTTGGACACTTTTGGGGGCTGGAAATTTCCAAGGTAACAAAAAGTCCAGGCTATTTTTATCTCTTATCTTGCTAAATAAAAGAAGCTCAAAGAATCCTAAAGCAAACTCTGAAGACTGAAATATAAATTAATCTCACTTTATTTCATAAAGGTAGTCTCCAAAGGTATCTTCAGAGATAAATAAGACCCAATCTAAATACACTAAAATAACAATGTTTACGGAAAACTGGTAAAGAAGGAAAATAAAAGCTCTCTGAGTAAGCTACTTTGCAGGCCTGAGTTTTTTCAGCGTGGGCTTTCTCAAAGTGGGAAAACTTGTAAGTGAACAGCACTTAATTTCTGGAAACCTCCATGAGCCTTACTGCTGGGTGCTCCCATGTAATGGAGGGTCAAAGATTTATAACCCAAATACCCACAAGGAAAGAAAGAAAGTGAAGTCGCTCAGTCATGTCCGACTCTTTGCAATCCCATGGACTGTAGCCCGCCAGGGTCCTCCGTCCATGGAATTTTCCAGGCAAGAGTACTGGAGTGGGTTGCCATTTCCTTCTCCAGGGGATCTTCCCGACCCAGGGATCAAACCCAGGTCTCCCGCAGTGCAGGCAGATGCTTTACCATCTGAGCCACCAGGGAAGCCCACCCACGAGGAAACACTCTCTCAATATCCTTTGATAAAAGAACTCTGCAACAAAAGCAGTTAAGTTCTATCTGCAAGGCATGCCAGCATCTTTCTGCAATGGCCATCAAGTTTTGGGACCTAAATTCCTTGCAAAATTCTTGTCAAAAAGAAAAAAATTAGGTCTAGATAGATAGGGATATGTCTGTGTGTGTGTGTGTGTGTGTAAAATACTTTTTTATTCTGCCAAACCACAAAACTGCTAAACAGGGATTTTTACCATTTTCTTTTCTTTTTCTGATTTAAGACTGCTTTTTACAAAGTCATCTTTTTTTTAGAAAACTTAAATCATACAAATGAAAGTATTAATATGTATGTGTCCTAGATTCTTTGAGACAGTCCTTTATTCTTTTCCACCAATGTTTAATCATTATGGATAATCAAATGTGATTTAATTCATGCCATGGTAATACTTTTCAAATGTGTATAAATTCAGAAACCAGAAAGCACTCTTTGTAAAGACCATGTGTCCTAGTTTTTTGGTTCAGAAATAGTGATCACCATATTCTTAGCAGTTAGCTCATCCAAACTCAGAGTTAAAAACCACTTAACTCCTCTGGTGTAAAATCGTTCTTTAAAATTTGTGTCCTAAATATTTTCTATAATGAGCAAGCAGCATGAAGAAAGAAACTATCTCCAACCTGGGGTCTGGCATAAAATTTGGAATCATTAATGACAGGGAGCGGGGAGAATGATGCTAACGATGTATATGCTAATAGGCTTCCCTTGTGGCTCAGCTGGTAAAGAAACCGCCTGCAATGCAGGAGAGCTGGGTATGATCCCTGGATTGGGAAGATCCCCTGGAGAAGGGAAAGGCTACCCACTACAGTATTCTGGCCTGGAGAATTCCATGGACTGTATAGTCCATGGGGTCGCAAAGAGTCAGACACAACTGAGCAACTTTCACTCACTATATCATATACGCTAATATGGCATGGGAAAGTCTATTTCATGATTCAGATGATGTTGATACGTGTCTATAAATGGAGTCTTTGTGCGTCCTCATTGTCTTAAACCTTTTTTCCCTGGTGAAATATCTGACTGTTAATAGCACAAGTACATGGTTAATACTGCGTTTGACTTGATAGTATTTCTTTTAAAAAGAACAGGGAGAGTGTATCAGTTATCAATTTACTGCCTCTCAGCTCCAAAAGCACCCTTCTCTGCAATAAACAAATGCACTTTAAGCATTTCTCCTTTCAAGCATGTGTGATGTTAAGCTTTCTCAGGAGAGGCCAGAGGGGCAGTGCAAGCAGGAGGCGGCTCCCCTGAATGCCCGGCACTGGGGCGGGCCATGTGGACGGGAGGTCAGTTAGTGGAGTGTGGCCCACTCACATCCCAGGACCTGGTTCCTGTGTTACCTTGCAGCCTCAGCCTGGCCATAATCTTTTGGCAGTCTTGTCAACGTGGATACCAGCGCCCGCACATGGCTGGTGGACTCTGAAGGTCTCATGGTCCCACTGGTACCAGACCCCCAGTGCACATCCATGGCACTGGCTGCCACTTGCCTGCTCCCTGCCTGCACTTCGGAAGGCCATCTATGGTTTTCCTAGAGCTCGTGGGCCAGCTTGGGTCTAGCTAAACCAGCAAACTCCTCTGCTATGCCACGGGCCGAACCCTGCCTTCTCTACTGAGGTCTGAACCCCTGGCAGTTTGTCCTTCCTTGGGGACACTCCCTCAGTCCTAGTGAACCATAGAGAGTTCTCTTACACTTTGCAGTTCCTCATTTATCATAGGTAGTAACTCTTTGTATTTTTTATTAATTTTTATTAGAGTATAGTTGATTTATTAATACAATGCTGTGTTAGTTTCAGGTGTATGGCAAAGTGAATCAGTTATACATATATATATACATACACATACATATATATAGCCACTCTTTTTTAGATTCTTTTCCCAGATAGGTCATTACAGCGTATCGAGTCGAGTTCCCTATGCTCTACAGGAGGTCCTTACTAGTTATCTATCTTATATACAGCAGTGTCTGTATGTCAATCCCAATCTCCCAATTTATCCCGCCCCTCTTGGTCCCCTGGTAACCATAAGTTTGCTCTTCTACATCTGTAAGTCTATTTCTGTTTTGCAGATAAGTTCATTTGTACTGTGTTTTAGATGAATGACTCCTGGTATTAAACCTCCCGTTAAACCTACTATGTGCCTCCTGTCTCCTGACTGGGCCCAGGCTACTACCGGGAGGAAGGGCGCCACTGAGGACAACATGAGCACGTGCCTGCCCACGAACGGAAAAATGTCCACAATGCCAAACCCCAAAGAAAAATGTCCATGTGAAAAATGCCCAGGCAATTTCAAATCCAGAAGAGGCTAGTAGGTTTATTTACAGCCCAAATGAGGAACTAAAATAGTCTCACTTGCTCCCACTGAAAACTGTACTAATGATGAACAGAAAAACAATCTGTGGTTTAGCCAGACAACTGAAAGCTACTCAGTGGCCCAAAGGAATGAATCCAGGTATGTGCAAACACATGGATGAATCGCAAAAAGGAATGCTCAGTCAAAGAACCCAACACAGAAGACTATGCACTGAATGACTCCATCCAGATAGCATCACAGAAAAGATAAAACTATCAGGACAAAAGACAGGGCATGAGGGAAACTCTTGGAGGCGATGGAAGTGTTCTATGTCCTGATTATGGTTGTGTTTACACCACTGTATACATCTGTCACAACTCTGCAAGCTGCACACTAGTAAGCCAGTTTTATGGTATAGCCTCAATAAACCTGATCTTATAAAGCAAAAAACTAAATACATATAAAGAATTGTGGGGGACTTCCTTGGCAGTCCAGTGGTTAAGACTCTGCATTTCCAATGCAGAGAGCATGGGTTCAATCGCTGGTTGGGGAACTAAGATCCCACATGCTACACAGAGTGGCCAAAAAAAAATTTTTTTATTTAAAAAAAACAACCGTGGAAGGTAGTTCATGTAATACTTAAAGGGAATTTTATACCTTACATGGATAGATTACAGAGATGATTTAAAATTATTACATTTAATTATCCAGTTAGAGAATAAAAAGCCCAGGAAAAAACCACAGAAAGTAGATATGGGTAATATAAAATTATGAATTCAAAAGTTAAAGCTCAATGGCAAGAATCTCCCAAACCAAAAGCTGATTCTTTCAAATGACTAAAAGAAAAAAACCCACAGAAAACTGCTGACAAGTTTAATTAAGAAAAAAAGAGGAAACAAAACTACTGGGAATGAAAAGCAAGCTGGGCTACAGATTCTATCAATATTTAATCTAAACCTTTATGTCAAAAAAATCTAAAAACTTATACGAAATCAAGATTTCCAGGTGGGGGAAAAATTACCATAGATTTACCTGGAATCAAGCCAAAAAGACCATGGACTAAGAAATCTGGACTGCAAGACTACAGGACGAACCGAATTCCAGTTCTCCCAACAAGGCAGGTTACTGGCAGAGCTCCTGAAACTTCCTCCTATGGAAGAAGGGAAATCTCCAGGGGCCAGAATCATTGTTATATTAATAACACTAACCCAATTTTCTTATAATACTAACAGTGCAGTTCCTGGTAAATCAAGAAAATATAAAGGACGATAGAATGGAAGGATAAACAGAAGCCCCCAACACCCCACCTGCCCTGGTTGCCTTGGTGAGGGGGTAGGATTTAAGGAGATTGGTGTATAACGATTATAGTAATAATTACAATTATATAAGCCAGTATTTTTAAAACACTATTCTTAGCTGGTCACTACATCAAGCACTTTTTGTGTATTATCTCATTTGACTGTCACTAAATCTTACAGCTGTGACTGTTCACCTGATTGTATACATAATCTGAGGCATGCAGAATGACATACTTTGTCTGAGGTTACATAGTTAGCAGGGGACAGAGACCCAAACTGACTGGCTTTCTCCATCTGTAAAATGGAAAATCCAGATAATCCCAACTAACCTCTTGGAAAGGTTTTGTGAGGAATAACCAAAATAAACAGGCGGGTAGAAGTCACCTGAGGACAAAGTTTGGCTGAAATCAAAAAACACAGTATCTTCAGGCAGATCTTTTAAAGCAACGGTATGTATATTTCCCAACTATGGAATCCTCTCTTCTCAGAAATGACCAGAGGTGGTCAAGAAGGGACTTCCCTGGAGGTCCAGCGGTTAAGACTCCATGCTCCCAATGCAGGGGGCCTGGGTTTGATCACTGGTCAGAGAACTAGCTCCCACATGCGGCAACTAAGACCCAGCACAGCCAAATAAATAAAAGTTAAAAAATCAAGGAAAAGACAACCCACAGAATAGAGGAAAAAAAAAAAGCAGTCAAGAAAATGCCAGATGATGTCTCTTGCTGGAGACATAGTAGGACCAGAACACATACCCTTCAAGGCCCCTTTCCACCCTGAAAGCCCAACACGCTTCTGGCTGACACGGGGCCAGAAGAGTTTACGGAGGGAGACATGGCTTCTGGGAATTCAAGACATAGGCCATTTGTTGCCTGCACTTTCAGTGAAGCCCAGTGGACATGACCTCAGGACAGCCCTTCCTAGAGCCTGACGTTGTCAATACACTGTTCACGGGTCTTAGGATCTGTTTCTGCTCTTTTGTTCTAAGCCATCTAGATCTAAACTATTTCTTACTCCTGTTCTCACTGCCACTACCCACATTCATGGAACCCATGGTCTGGACTCTGCTCTTTGGCTTACCATGTGGCTGAGATAAAAAACCATCCTATGTTGTAACAGCTGAGAATAACTGGCCATGAAGACTGAAATTAAAAGAAAGAAGTGCCAAGCAGACAGGGCTCAGGCCATCTCAGAACCAAACAAAGGCAATGAGAAGCAGTGTTAAGCTCACACAGGCTGATATCATTCTTTTTTTCCCCTTAAATTGGAGTATCAGTTCAGTTCAGTCGCTCAGTCGTGTCCGACTCTTTGCGACCCCATGAATTGCAGCACGCCAGGCCTCTCTGTCCATCACCAACTCCCAGAGTCTACCCAAACCCATGTCCATCGAGTCGGTGATGCCACCCAACCATCTCATCCTCTGTCCTCCCCTTCTCCTCCCGCCCCCAATCCTACCCAGCATTAGGGTGTTTTCCAATGAGTCAACCCTTCGCATGAGGTGCCCAAAGTATTGGAGTTTCAGCTTCAACATCAGACCTTCCAATGAACACCCAGGGTTGATCTCTTTTAGGATGGATTGATTGGATCTCCTTGCAGTCCTAGGTACTCTCAAGAGTCTTCTCCAACACCACAGTTCAAAAGCATCAATTCTTCGGCGCTCAGCTTTCTTCACTGTCCAACTCTCACATCCATACATGACCACTGGAAAAACCATAGCCTTGACTAGATGTACTTTTGTTGGCAAAGTAATGTCTCTGCTTTTAAATATGCTATGTAGGTTGGCCATAACCTTCCTTCCAAGGAGTAAGCGTCTTTTAATTTCATGGCTGCAATCACCATCAGCAGTGATTTTGGAGCCCAAAAAATAAAATTGGAGTATAGTTGCTTTAAAAGGTTGTGTTAGTTTCTGCTATACAGCAAAGCAAATCAGCTATACACACACGTGTGTGTACAGCCACTCAGGCATGTCCGACTCTGTGTGACACCATGGACTTTACCCCACCAGGCTCCTCTGTCCATGGGATTTTCCAGGCAAGAGTACTGGAGTGGGTTGTCATCTCCTACTCCAGGGGATCTTCCCAACCCACGGATCGAACCTGATTCTCTTGCATCATATATATATATATATATATATATATATGTATATATATATATATATGCCCTTTTTTGAATTTCCTTCCCATTTAGGTCCTCACAGAGCACTGAGTTCCCTGTGCTATAGCAGGTTCTCACTAGTGATCTATTTTATACATAGTAGTGTATATATGTCAATCCAAATCTCCCAGTTCATCCCACCACCCGCCATCCCCCCACCCCAGGCTAAGAGCGTTCTAAGCAACCTTCTGGGGTCACGAGTCACAGCGCTGAAGCCTCGCTCTTGGAGCCATGTCAACAACCGAGTTAAAACCAAGCTTCCCTCAGCTGCATGATTCCCAAGAACAAGGCTGCTGTGACTCGAGACAAAGACGACATTCATCTGCCATGTGGTTTCTCAAAGCGTATCTAAACAGCAGGTTGCCCGGGCAATTTTGGATACATATTTCTTTTTCCGACTGCTGTTCTTGGCTGGTTTTCTGACAGTAAAAAGTACAAGATCTCGTTATATTCCCATGTACAAATGAATTCAGCCTTAACATACTTTAAGCCCAGCTTTACAGGAAAAATAAGAAATCTGAAACAAAAATAGTATACTTTGTCAGGAACAATTTAGGACAGCCTTCTCACCAGGAGCTGCTCGGCGTGGTTACCCCAGTAAAGACCATTAATGTGCAACTGGTGTTTATCCTGGCTGGCTCTGGGCACTCGCAAGGCACTGCAGGGCTGGAGGCCAGGGTACTAATCACGGTCTCCGCTCACCTTTCTTTCAGCACAGGATTATGAAAGGAAGGTCATCAAAGGAAGGTTAGCAAGCACACAAGCATGGAGTTAGTCCAGACAGAGAGATGGTGGCAAGAGATGGTGCTACAGAGAGAGTAGCATCTGAGGTTTAAAATCCTGACTTCAGTCGCACACTCCCCAGACAAAACACCACTAACAAAAGCAAACAGGAAGCCTCAGTTCCTAAACCTCTCACTGACAAGAGACAAAGCCTGGCTTAATAAGTTCAAATGATCTCAAAGCAACCTGCGTGCGTGCGAAATTGCTTCAGTTGTGCCTCTGTGTGACCTCAAGGACTGTACCCGGTCAGGCTCCTCTGCCATGGGATTCTCCAGGCAGGAATACTGGGGTGGGTAGCCATTCCCTTCTCCAGGGAATCTTCCCGACCCAGGGACTGAACCTGGGTCTCTCATGTCTCCTGCATTGGCAGTTGGGTTCTTTATCACTAGCGCCACCTGGGAAGCTCCTCAAAGCAACCTAACTTCAACCAAAAAAGCTCCCAATACTGAACATCAAATGAAAGGAGATTAAGGAAGTTAATCAAAATAGCATGTGGGGGAATTCCCTGGCGGTTCAGTGGCTACGACTCCATGCTCCCAATGCAAGGGGCCTGGGTTCAAACCCTGGTCAGGGCACTAGATCCCACATGCTGTAACTGAGAGCCCATATTCTGTAACGTAGATTGACGATCCCAGGTGCTTCAACTAAGACCCAGCACAGCCAAATAACTAAATAAATATTTTTAAAATAAATAAATCACAAGATGTGGTGCACTATTACATAACTATCAGAATGATAATCTTATAGATGTTTCTAATGATATGAAAAAATGCCTGACATGTTAAGTGAAAAAAAAAATCAAGATGCCATATTATATATACAAAATGATTTCAGCTGTGTACAATATGTAAGTATAAGAAATCGGAAACGAATACATTAAAATGTGAACTGGGATTATTGCTGGGGGTGGTGGAACCATGGAAGAAATTTTCTTCTCTAAGCTTTTCAACTTCTAAACGTTATACAATGGGCATGTATTCTTTTTATACCTTAAAGGCAGGAAAACAGCATAGCAACATCCAGAAGAGAAAACCAGCACTAAAAAAGAAGATAAGAAACAGCATTTATTACGGGCTTAGTACAGGGCAGGCGACTGTCCTTAGGGCTTCACATGCATTAGCACATTTGCTTTTACAACAGCCCTATGAGATGAGTGTGACTTCTATCCATAGCTGATAAGGAAACTGAAGGTTAGCCAGGTGGCATAACAGATGGATGAGACAGGACATGAAACCGTACAGCATGGCTGGTGGTTTTAACCAAGACTTACACCACCTCTCGAACACAACAGCAGAATCTGCCCTTCTGCCTGCAAGCTGGACCTAAAAACAAGCATCGATGATAAAAATCTTCTTGAAAAGATACTATCGTAATGGAGGAGAATGCCTACAAAAGAGGGATCTGCCCAGATGCTAAGATACTTGGGTTTGAGTTTTCAAACTGGAAGAACTAAAAGCACTTTCTGATTAAAGTTTTAAAGAGAACTGATGTGAAAGAGTGAATCATCACTGTAGGTGAAAATATACCAGCACTACAAATTCAACCCACAGCCGAATTCTACAATACAAGAGAAAGCTGGGAATCACTGTCAAAAGAAACACCTCAGGTCATCAAACTAAGAAATAAATAAAAGCATTTTAAGTTGGTGCTAGTGGTAGACACTGGCTAGTTGGCACTAGTGTTGTGACTGTGTGGATCACAACAAACTGGAAAATTCTTCAAGAGATGGGAATACCAGACCACCTTATCTGCCTCCCGAGAAATCTGTATGCAGGTCAAGAAGCAACAGTTAGAACTGGACATGGAACTATGGACTGGTTTCAAACTGGGAAAGGAGTACATCAAGGCTGTATATTGTCACTGTGCTTATTTAACTTAGACGCAGAGTATATCATGAGAAATGCTGGGCTGGATGAAACACAAGTTGGAATCAAGATTGCTGGGAAAAATATCAATAACCTCAGATATGCATATGACACCACCCTTATGGCAGAAAGAGAAGAGGATATGAAGAGCCTCTTGATGAAAGTCAAAGAGGAGAGTGAAAAAACTGGCTTAAAACCCAACGTTCAGAAACTAAGATCATGGCATCCAGTCCCATCACCTCATGGCAAATAGATGGGGAAACAATGGAAACAGTGGCCGGCTTGATTTTTGGGGGCTCCAAAATCACTGCAGATGGTGACTGCAGCCATGAAATTAAAAGACACTTACTCCTTGGAAGGAAAGTTATTACCAACCTAGAGAGCATATTAAAAAGCAGAGACATTACTTTGCCAACAAAGGTCTGTTTTGTCAAGGTTATGGTTTTTCCAGTAGTCATGTATGGATGAGAGAGTTGGACTAAAAGAAAGATGAGCACTGAAGAATTGATGTTTTTGAACTGTGGAGTTGGAGAAGACTCCTGAGAGCCCCTTGTGCCACAAGGAAATCCAACCAGTCCATCCTAAAGGAAATCAGTCCTGAATATTCATTGGAAGGACTGAAGCTCCAATACTTTGGCCACCCGATGTGAAGAACTGATTCATTGGAAAAGGATGCTGGTAAAAATTGAAGGCAGGAGAAGGGGACGACAGAGGATGAGATGGTTGGATGGCATCACAACTTGATGGATATGAGTTTGAGCAAACTCCGGAAGTTGGTGATGAACAGGGAGGCAGGCCATGCTGCAGTCCGTGGGGTTGCAAAGAATTCATTGAGAGACTGAACTGATAGTGGTAGAGAACCCACCTGCCAATGCAGGAGACGTAAGAGACATGGGTTCAAACCTTGGGTCAGGAAGATCCTCTGGAGGAGGGCATGGCAACCCACTCCAGTATTCTTGCCTGGAGAATCCCACGGACAGAGAAGCCTGGCAGGCTACAGTCTGTGGGGGTCACAAAGAGTTGGACACAACTGAAGTGACTTAGCACACTCAAGTTATAATTACTAAGGTTTGGACAAAGAGGACCTGAATTTGCCCTCCAAATACGAAGTACCCAGCAACAAGGGGGCACTGACTCTTAAAGACTAGAGGATAGAAAGAAACTTAGGAGAAAAAGAAAAAAGCATTGTACTTGATGCCAAATTATATAACCTGCAACCAGCCTAAGAGGATCCCAACTCTTTTTTCAGTCCAGCACTGAAGGCCTTTTGGTCAGAAATAATCAATTTTGCTTGGCAAAAAAGGCATCAAGACATAGAAGTGCTTTGGATGAAATTCTGTAGAATCAGCCTCTTTGAGATGCATTAAAGTTAATGCCAAAACCAATATGGTGTTCTGTTCACAGTTCCTTTCTAGAGGCTCTAAAAGCAGGAAAATATTTAAACTCAAAAGTCTGAAGTGGAAACTTGCTATCTGTAAAAACAAAGCCACTTTAATAGCTATGAGAAGCGACCGAGATTTGGTAATTCCAAATTCACCATGTATAATAAAAATATTGGTTGTTAGGGAAATTGGCTAGCTGTTTAGAAAAATATGAAACTGGATTGCAACCTCAGTCTTCACACCAAGACACATCCTGACAAGACAAATAATGAAAAAGAAAAAAATAAACATTCTAAAACAAAGTAAGGGTTAATACTTTCATAATGCTGGGATCTGAAAAACTTCTAGACATGGCATTAAATTCCAGAAACCACAAAGGAAAAGCTGCTAAACGAAAACACATAGAATTAAAAATATCTGAACAGACACCTTACATAAAGTTTTTTAAAACTAGGAAAATATCTTTATTTAAAAATTCATAAGCTCACTTGATATATGAAGAACTTTTTGGAATCAATAGGATAATAAAAACTCCACTGACAAATAACAAAGTGACAATTTAGACACCAAAACGATAGGGGAATGTGACCATCTGTATCACAATCTCAATTTTTGACGCTCAAGTGTTCTACTTGTAAGAATTACTTCTAAGGACATACATATCATGCAAAAGGGTTCATTAAAACACACTTAATAGCAGAAAGCCAGAAGCTACCTCAAGGTCCATGATTCAGGGATTACTTAAATTACAGGTCACAAACGCAGCTGTTTTCAGAAGCCAGTACAGCCAAGGAAAATGGCCTCAATGGGCCCGTTTTAACACAAGGAAGCAGGAAGTGGTAAGATCCGGGGTGAACTGGAGAGTTCAGACCCTTTTTGGTAATCCAAATGGTAAAAATTATGTGTTCACGGCCACACTGGCTCTCCCTTCCCCAGTCTCCAGGCCCCTCAGGGGTGGATGTGTGACCCACAGCACGTACGGCAGCCTGGTCTCTCTGAGACACACCCAGGAGGATCCCCTTACTGTGAACGCGGGATGCTCCTCTACCCCATCGCACTGGAGAAGCTATAAAAGAGTTCACTGATGCAACATCACTGGCTCCCAGAAGCAGACAAAACCTTGAAGGTCATCGTCTACACAATGCCTTGAGGCTGTGGTCAGTTCTGCCTTGTTGAACAGGCCCAGGTACAGAAGGAAGACGGGGGAGGGGAAGGCAGGGATGGGGGGAAGGTCAGTAGTCAGGGAAGAAGGCTTTCTTGTGGGATTTTCATTTTTCATAGGAACAAAACCGAGGTGGGAGGAGAGGTCATCTGAATGAAAATAGGCGAAGTCCTCCAAATCACATACCTTCTATGGAAGTGTCCCTAAAACTCCACATACTGATCAAATACCAGGAAATCAGACACGATTTCCAAAAATTCTCACACGAAGTGCTGAGTTCACAGCACCACTGTTACATGTTCCTTCGGCAATAAACTTCTGGGCAGCTGTTGTCCTCATTAACCAAGCTGGCACAGGGAAGGGCTGCCACGGATAATACGACATGATGTGTGGCGTTTTTCTCCCACGATCTTAATTCATCCCAGGAACCGGTTTAACTAAATTCATCCCAGAATGGTTGTAGATTATAATTTCAGTCTCGGCAGCACGTCAGATGTAGGAAAATGTCCACCTGAATGTGGAATGGAACATTTCTTCCCAGAGAAAATAACTTGCCGCTTGGTCCTGCCCCATCTGGGGTAAGAACCCTTTGGAGAGAACAGCCAATTCCTTGATTTTACTGCATTTTAAACACCACTTCCTTAAGATTTGTTAAATTCCCAAAGAGGTACATCAAATGGAGATGAGTGGTTGCCACGTATTAGGGAATGGTGTGGGGAGGGTGTACCTGTAAAAGCCAACAGGTGGTGACAGAACTGTTCTTTCATCCCCGATGGATGCTCGTCTCTTGTCTGGATGGATGAATCTAGATATCCTCATTGTCAAACTGTGCTGTGATTTTTCAAGATGTTACCATTGGGGAAACTGGTAGAGAGCAGTGGTCCCCAGCCTTTTTGGCACCAGGGACCAATTTCGTGGAAGACAAGTTTTTCATGGACCAGGAGGGGTGGGATATGGTTTTGGGATGATTCAGGCACATTACATTTATTGTGCACTTTATTTCTATTTTTATTGTATCAGCCCCACCTCAGATTATCAAACATGAGATCTCGGTGGTTGGGGAGCCCTGGTATAGAGTACACAGGATCTCTCTGTATTATTTCATACAACTGTATGTGAATCGACAGTTATCTCAAAATAAAAATCTATATTCCTTTTTAAAAAGGGACATCCAAATCTGAAGGCTACAAAATCCTAGAGTAGTCTCTACTATGATCGTGCTAAGTAAAGACAAACTGAAGTGATGGGTGGGTCTGTAAAGTCGTCTTTGAGTTTGCTCTTCCTCCAGCAGCTGCTCACCTCCTGATCTGAAGTGTGCAATCTCAACTCAGCTACACGGGCCGGGGCATTTGGCAGGTGATGGATCCCAGTTACAGGTCTGGGTCTCTCTCTTTATCTCATTCATTCTCTCTCACACTCATTCACACAAATACACATTCATGTGAGCTATTTTATATGAACAATCACACCCATCTGGATTAAAACGGTCCTGAAAAAGAACACCAATGTGAGAACTTTCCAGGTCCTACAGCTTCCAGGCAGGCACAGAAAAGAGGTGATCTCATCAGAGAAAACACAAAAGGTCTGTAAGAATTGGTTAAGTTTGATCTTCCAACCCCGTGCACAACAAAGTCTGAACAGAATTAAGCTCATTTCAGGTGTTAAGTGGGGCTTCCCTGATAGCTCAGTTGGTAAAGAATCCACCTGCAATGCAGGAGACCCCAGTTCAATTCCTGGGTCGGGAAGATCCCCTGGACAAGGGATAGGCTACCCACTCCAGTGTTCTTGGGCTTCCCTTGTGGCTCAGCCAGTAAAGAATCTGCCTGAAATGTGGGAGACCTAGGTTTGATCCCTGGGTTGGGATGATCCCCTGGAGAAGGGAAAGGCTACGCACTCCAATATTCTGGCCTGGAAAATTCCATGGACAGTCCATGGGGTCGCAAAGAGTCAGACACAAATGAGCGACTTTCATACAGATGTTAAGTAAATACTTCAAGGCAATCCCCATTTAACTAGGAGGTGGAAGCTGCAGCAACAAGGCTCTGGACAGAGCTGTGAGCTGAGTTGGGGGCTTGCCTCCTGCCTCTCTTATTTGAGGCAACATACCTCATCGTCTTTAACTCTTTCCCTCTGGTAGTTCATCTCTCCCACAACATCTTACAAACCAATATAAAATTTACTAAATGCCTACTATGTGTGAAGCACTCTTTTAAACACTTTAAAAGCCTTTTCTAATTTAATCTTCCCAATAACCCTGAGGTAAATGTGATTAGTGATTCGAGGTTTAGGGACTTGCCCAGAGCTTCAGATCTCATCAACAGTGAAGCCGGGATTGAATCCAGGTGTGTCTGGCTCTGTCAGTATGTTATCCTGCCTCCTGGTTTCATGTTGGTCTCCAGGGGTGTCCAGAGCACCTCCCGGCATTGTAAAAGGACAGGAGGGACAAAAGCCTGACATATACTGAGCATCTTTTATATGCCTTACACAGGCTCTCTCTTTCTGGCTCAAATAACCCCTTCAACAGGTATGCACTATCTCCGTTTTAAAGATGAGTGAACAAAACCTGAGAGAATTTGAGGGCTCTTGAAGACTTTTTCACTTCACTTTTACTTAGCAGATGAAGAAACGAGAGCCCCGGAAAGATTAGGTGGCTTGCTGAAGGACATAAAGCTGGTTACTGTCACAGCCGAGGTCTGGCTGCCAGCCCACCGCTCTCTTTCACCACACCTAAGCTCTTGCTCTGAAAGGAACCGGCATTATTAATAACAGAGCAGGAATGCCAGGCACTTTGCTAGATGCTTTATACGCTCTCTCCAACTCTGAGGGAGGGGTTTCTCAACACTGCTGTCCCAGGCAATGCTTTCTACTAACATGGACCACAGAAGGGGACCTCAACTTAAATGTCACATATCAGTTTTACAAGGTGGTTAACATGATCCTCTACACACAGATGAATGGATATCACAGGAACAAAGTATGAAGACTTGGAAAATTTGTCACAGAAGGCACAAAGGGTCTGAACAATGTAATCAAATGATGCTTTCTGAGTGCCTGTGTGCTCCGGCGATTTGCCAAATCCCCACCGAGAAAGACAGTTCAGCCCCCGAATCAATGAACACTCACCACCGGCACATGTGTGATGCTTTTGCCACAGCAACGTGTTACTCTGAAAAATGCAATGGTCTTGACACCAGAAAATCTAAACTGGGAGCCTAACTTCACCATCCATGAATCAAGTGCCCTGGAGGGGGCAGAGAGGGAGGTGGGGGTATATGAGTGAGAGTTTCTGGGCCTCTCTGTCATCAAGGGGGAAGAGCTGGCATCTTCTGGGCCAAGATGCTGTGAGAGGCGAACTGAACAAGACGCCTGAGGGGCCTGACACGGGATAAACACCCAGTAACTGCTACTATCAGTTCTTCTCAAATTCTACAACTTGAAGAGAGCACATGTCCCTGACAGTAAAATTGAAAAGGAGACAAACAGGGAAACGGGGAGGTACT
Source organism: Giraffa tippelskirchi (assembly GCF_054371585.1). Classification (NCBI taxonomy): domain Eukaryota; kingdom Metazoa; phylum Chordata; class Mammalia; order Artiodactyla; family Giraffidae; genus Giraffa; species Giraffa tippelskirchi. The sequence continues at coordinate 114,942,361 of NC_137287.1, read as the reverse complement.
AGTCCGAGGGTACCAAGCTCAGGTATACAAGATGAGTATGTCTTAGAGATCTACTACCAAGCTGCAATGGTGCCTACAGCCAACAATCCTGTATTGTAGATACCCAAAAATTTGCCAAGATGGTAGTTCCTCCGTTAAGTGTTCTTATAAAAAACACAAAAATTATATAATAAAGTAAATACAGAAGGTGGGAAGGAAAAGAAGACAAGATGATGAACAGCCAAGATGATTATTGGAGTGGGAGGTACAAACTGCTGGGTGTAAGACAGGCTACTAGGAGGTATTACACGACCTGGGGAATATAGCCAACATTTTCTAGTAACTGTAAATGGAGTGGAACCTTTAACAATTGTATTAAAATTTTTTTAATTAATAAAAAGTTAGTAAAAATATTCAATATCTACCACTAAGGTAAGAAGAGTAAATTTATAGAAAAGTTAACACTGAAGAGATAACAGGGTTATGAGGGAGGAAAAATTTGGGAATAAGTGCTTGAATGAGACCAAAAGGCACCAGAGGGCATATCAACTGTTTGCTGTAGCCATTAAGACTCCTCTATAATTGATATCTTTGTTTTCACAGAGGTTCTATTTCATCAAAACTCAGTAACAATGTCTTTTTATAGTTAGCATGACATTTCCTGAACAACAGTACGATTTACTGTAAAACTCACAGTTACAAAGTAAATAATAAAGAACATCAAGAGAAGGTAAAAATCACATTGTTCTGACAAGGGGAATTATGCAAATAATGAAATGCAAAGCTCTTCAATCTGCATGCACTTTGAATAAGCAAGAAAAAAATTCAAGTCAATAATAAATACTCTTCTAATATTACAAAATTCCCAGTAAGATGTGATAAACCTGAAACCATTCTTCCTGGTCACTAGAACCTCCATCACGTACTATTTGAAAGAGGATTCTTTCACCTGCTTTGTAAAGTTAAGTAAGTACGTAGTATGTCACTGGGTAAAGAATCCGCCTGCCAACATAGGAGACACAGGTTCAGTCCCCGGGTTGGGAAGGTCCCCTGGTGGAGGAAATGGCACCCCACTCCAGTATTCTTGCTTGGAAAATTCTATGGACAGAGGAGCCTGGTGGGTTAGTCCATGGGGTCACAAAGAGTCAGACATGACTGAGCATGCATGCATGTCACTGGAGCTCACAATTAGATTGTTTTGTTTTTCCTGTGAGAAAATACCCAAGAGTAAACAGAGGTAGGAAGCAACCTGGGAGTTTTGGTTCAAGACTTGATTTTGGCATTAAGTAGGAAAGCTGTCTTTCAGTGTCTGGATTTCAGATATTCAAACTGTAAAAGGGATAAGAAAACTCATCTTGCCCCCTCAGAGGTACCCTGTAAGAATCGCCAAGTTAAAGAGGAAAATATGAATGTACCTTTAACTATATTAAATGTTGTATTAACAAAAGTGATGATAATATTACCGTCATGAGCAATAAATGCATTCCAGAAATCTGGGCTTAACTGCTCCTTTGGCCTTTTCTCTGGATTATCTGTTCTTATTCGAAGACCTAGTTTTTTTACAAAGATAAACAGTAAAATAATAATAATAAAGTAAGCACTAGCAGTAATATACAATGAACCAAAAGCAAACATAAACAGCCTTACAACCCTCTGCTAATAGAATTCTATTACTGTTCTAAAAATAAACGTGATCCAAAAAACCCCAACCCACGGTCATGTGATCCTTCCTCTAACCCTGAAGAAAAAGCAGGACAGGTGGAATTACATTTGATTTTTATAGACTGCAAACCTGAAACACAAGCCTGAAAGAGAAAAGTCACCCATCCTAGTTCCCAGCTAAATCCAGGGCCATTCAACCCTCTTCTGACATACTTTGCTATTCATTCTCCTGGTCTATGTTACAAAGCACCCCTATTTTCAAGGAAACTCACTTCACATAATGTCCAACTTCCAGGCTGATGAAGTAATGCTATCATTAATTTGACGCAGCTGGCAACCTCTGCATCATAAGGAAATTCTTCCACCCAGGAAGCTGTGCACACAAGCAGAGAGAGGGTGACATCTACTGGTGAAAGTGTGCACTGCAGTGGAAGCTGAGTGCTTTAAGATTTGAAAAGATCAGTCATGTTGATAGTTTATGAAATGAGGGGTGGGTACAAAGCGAAAAACATATGGAATAGAGAAGTAGGGGAAAGCCAGAAAGCACTGGGAAGTTCTAAAAATGTGACTCATGATCACTTTGGGTAACCACTTTTGGTAAAAGTTCTGACTCCTTTCTTTTAGAGCAGTTTTAAATCAGTCTCTTTGGGAGCAAGTTTTCTTTGGGAATGTATCTCTGGTTTAATAATGAAAGTCAATGGTAAATCACTGGGGAAAGGTGGTAAGTAAGGTCACTGAAATTTACTCCATGGATGATGTTTCAAGAAAGAAAGGGAGAGGGGAGGGAAAGAGAAGGAAGTTAACATTTATGAAATGCCTATTATGTTGAAGGCACTTTATAAGCATTACCATGCTTAATTCTCACTCCCACATGAAAGTTATCCTATAGGTAATAGTATTATCTCCATTTACAGTGAGGAAACTGAGGCATAGAGAGTAGAAACTAGCCCCAAACTACTCAATAAATGGTCAAGTCAGGATCAGAAGGTCTGACCGTATGATCTAAACACCCCTGGCACGCAAACCACCTCAACCAAAATCAACACCTACTACACATAGGCATAATATATTTCCTTAGAAATAGACACCATTTCACATCTAAATCATGTGAAGTCCAACACTTTCCATGTCCAAAAACTTGGATGTCGAGAGCAGTCAATTCACACAATGAGCTGTGTCTTTACAATACAATAAATTACCACTGATCAGCCTTCTCCTCGCTCAATCGTCTTCTCAATGCTGTCAATACTTCCTTAACACTGTCAGCTCAAAAATCTCAATAACATTAGCATCGAATTCCAATGGTGAGATGAAGAAAGGAAAAGACATGCCTTCTACTCAGAATTATTGGTGCTTGGAGAGAACATGTCATCAAAGACAAAAGATGCTCAATTCTGTTGTATTTCGCTTGAGTGATGAAAAAGCACTGGGATTTTTAAGTAAATGTGGTCACATTTGGGGAGGGAAATGATATAAGTACTACATCTCAGGCAATGAGGAAAGTCCTGCATTATCTTCCTTCTTTCAAAGGCACTAGGCTACAAAAGCAAATACTACTTTCAGAATTCTAACAGAGAATCTGTCTTTGGATGGGGGTGAGAAAATTGGCATAAACCTTTTTTTTCCCTGTCTTTCTCAACATTTCATGTCCCAGGAATATAAATCACTGACCTGCCTAGCGTCCGTGTGAGAAAAAAATGGGAGGGGAAGTGGAGAAGAAAGACTGAAGAAAGGATCTGACAGCTCAAAGGAAGCAGAGTGAAAAAAGATAGGTCTAGGTACATGAGACCACAATTTAATGTCATGGCTGTGGATTCAGCAGGAAAAAAAAAATAATTTACACTCCCCGCAACTGAAAATGGAAAACTCTACTTTCTAGATTAATAACTAATTCCCATTTTTAAGTATCTGGAAGTTTCTGATTGAGGACAAGTGAATGATACTAAACTTATTTTTCTTTTCCGACCTCAGACTTAGCAACATGAAAGTAACTGACCAAATCTGGCTTCAGGTGTAATGAGATTCAAACTAAAGAAATTTCAGGTTCTGATTACAGCAATTGGGAATCCCAGACCTCCAGGAATTCCTTCAGTTCTTAATACCAACCTGGCAACATTCTGATATCTGGAGCACCTAACAATGTTTGCTGGGACATTGATTACACACGCTCCTGTGACACAGGGGTTATGACTAAATTAGAATTTCATTAGTTTATATCGCCAGCCCCAGATTGTGGCAGAGAGATATCACCGAATCAATCTATTCATTGTTAATAAAAGACAACATAACTACAAAAAAGAAAAAAAAAGTTAGAGATTTAAAGTATGTAACTTGCTTCTCAAAACTGAAAGGCTACAGCTATTAAATACCTTAAAAAACAAAGGTAGCAATTATAAAAAGTTTCAATCTCTGTTTATGAACAGGTTTACGAAGTGATCAACTTGAAAACCACTACAAACAACCTAAACGTCAATCAACAGAGGACTAGCTGGATAAACTATGGTACCTCTTCACGATATAATGCTAAAACATCAGGAAAAACGAAATAAGGACTATCCCTATATACTGCTGTGGAGTGATTCCTAGGACATAGAGTTTAGTGAAAACAGAAAGGCAGATGACAGTGTGTATCTTTATCTAAGAATGGGATATCTTATGTGTATCTACTTAACCAAGAATGGGATATCTTAATGTGTATCTACTTATCTAAGAATGGAAGTACAAATATCCATGTATTTGTATACAGTTGGCCCTCGGGATCACCCATGGTTGGCTGAATCCACAGATGCAGAACTCACAGATATAGAGTGTGGACTATAGGACATCAACATCCTCGGATTTTGCCATCAGCAGATCCAGGGACCAATCCCCCACAGATGCTGAGAGATGACTGTGTGTGTGTATATATATAACCGAAATGAAACAACCGAAAAAGGTGGGAAAAAAGTAGAGTGAATAGGGACAGAAGCCAAATCTGAGTAATTTTGTTTTGTAATTTGTCTTTGGAACCAATTAGTTTGTATAATTATAAAGTGAAACAATAAAAAACAATCTAAAAACAGAAAGCAAATGAGAAAATAGCATGAGATGACTGAGGAAAACTGAACACTGGCAGGGTATTTTATAGCTTTAAAGAATTATTGTTCTTAATTTTTAAATGTATGATGATGGTATTATGGTTATTTTTTTAAAGGGATCTTTTATAGATTCATATGGAAGTATTTAAAAATGAAATATGCTTGGAATTTGCTTCAGAATAACCATGCAGTAGGGGTGATGAATAATAGAAGAGGAGGATTAGAGGAAATAAGAAGAGCCAAGAGTTGATGGTTGTTACAGCTGAGTGACAGGAACTTCATTAGAGCCTGTCTTACCAATGGAGGCAGGGATATTTGAGGATATGCATTTTTAAAACTCATCTTGAAACAAATGGACAATAAATCCAAAGACAGAAAGTTTTAGGAGCGTTTCTTTTATTTCCATAAAATGGCAGATGAAGTTTCAAGTTGTAGATACTTGGGTTCCCAGAAAACATTAAGAAGCATCCTTAGGAGTATTAATTTAAACATGAGTAAATCAAACATTTCTGCCACCATATCAATCATGCATTTAAATTATAAACAAGACAGCAGTAATTCTCATCGCTCACCAAATGTCTAATTTCTAAAGCGTACAGCCAAAAGCAAAAAGTGCCATCCAATAAAAAATGGGTAACTGACTATGTCCTGACAGTTCAGGAAAGCTTAATAAAAGCCCAAAGAAATCTCTACTTAATAATCTGATTTGAAGGCCTGATCCAGGAAAGAATGCTTAAGACTGTCTCATAATATCAGAGGTTTTTGTCACCCTCCAGGGAAAAAGTCAGGGCTAAAATGTATCCTTCACTACCACAGAAAGCCATCCAAATGGTTTATAACTATGCACAGAATCCAAACAGTCAATCTTGTTCAGGTTCTGTTGATCAAATTAATTTTGAATTAACAGTCTGGTGGTTTTGTATCCTGCCGGACCCATTATCAGACAACGTCAGTGGGCTGTTAGCTTAGTTCTTTGTGCTGCATTGGATTCTATTTTTAATTTCTCTGATACATCAAGGAAAAAAATATAAGAGGGTGCTAAGTATTTCCAGAAAAAAAAATGAGGGCACAGGGGACACTAGTTTACTTCACCTGAAGGGCTCACCCCTGCCCCCCTCCCCGCTTCCTTACACGCCCACACCCACATTCCACCGCCACTCAGGACTTCTGTCCATTCCACAGCCCTTCTGCCTCCGCGCACGCACTTCCCTCCCTCTCCGTGTGTCTCAGCCTGCAGTGCCCTCTCCCTCCTCCTCCAGCTGCAGAATTCCTATTCATCTTTCAAAACACACTTCAAATGAAATTTCTTGATGCTGTCCTTGGGGTTCTTTTTCCTGAGGTTCTTACTCCCTCTTCTGGGCTCCTACAGCATTTTTTATAAGTACTTTACGAACAGAATTTAGGAGAACAGCCTAGAGAGAGGCCAAAACAAGGTTAAGAGGATAGGCTCTGGAGCTGAATCCTTGCTTGGCCACTTACAATCTGTACAACTTTCATCAGTGACTTACTCCCTTTAAGCCTCAGTGTTCTCATCCATAAAATGGCAATAATATTGCCTACCACCTGGAATGGTTATGAGAACTGAGCTAATGTTTATAAAGGACCTTAGACCCATGCCTGGCACACAGTAAGTTCTCAAGGAATGTAAGCTATTATTAGCACAAGGTTATCAAAATTGTTTGATTACCTTTTTATGCTACACTATGAGAAGGCAATGGCACCCCACTCCAGTACTCTTGCCTGGAAAATCCCATGGGTGGAGGAGCCTGGTAGGCTGCAGACCCGTCGGGTCGCTAGGAGTTGGACATGACTGAGCGACTTCACTTTCACTTTTCCCTTTCATGCACTGGAGAAGGAAATGGCAACCCACTCCAGTATTCTTGCCTGGAGAATCCCAGGGACGGCGGAGCCTGGTGGGCTGCCGTCTATGGGGTCGCACAGAGTCGGACATGACTGAAGCGACTTCGCAGTAGCAGTAGCAGCATGTACTTTCTCAGGGTAATGACTATATTTGTTGAATTAATTCAATTAATTAACTGAATTAATTAATGACATTTAAGAATTATTACTCTTAATTTTTAAGAATTAAGAGAATCAATTAATTCAGAGACTATCTCTGAGGTTAACTGAAAAGTTCGTACTAACTATAAGCTAGGCGATTGCTAGGAGTTAGGAATATGAAGATGAGTAAAATTCCCAGCCACCAAGGATCTTACAGTCTTGGCTACTCACACACAGAGGACTCAGTGTACACAGACTGAATGAGTATGTGGGGTCCGGTTCCTATCAACTCTTTTTTTAAAGAATAAGTCATAAGAAACCTGGAAACATTATTTGAATAAATAGGAAACTTACTCTTAGACCTTATATACCAAGAGCTGATAATCAGCAATCTTTGCAAAGTTACTAAGATTGAAAAGTACCTTGGTTCATCTAGGTCTGCGGAAGCTCCAGCTAACTCTATTTAGACTAAAACCAGGAAGACCTCAGGAGAATTTAAAAAAGACATACCTCACTCTATTTTTAAAATTTAAGCAATATGTTAATATGGCAATACATTCTCACTGTAGAAACAGTTAAAACTGAAGTTCTTCTCAAATGTAGTGACTCTTACCAAGTAGTTTCATATCCTTTTTTACCTATACAGTTGCATGTGTGCATAACAGAAATATGTAGCACGGCTTGTGGTTTTCAAAAAATTTATACAAATATCACACTGTTTGCATTATTCTGTATTTTATTATTATTACACACAAAAATTCCTATATAGACACAGGTGTCTTTCTCAGCTCTGTCCTCTGCAAGGCCTTCTTTTACACTATCTCTTACTGTGCTCCTTTAAAATAAAAATAGCCACTATTATCTGAACTGGTATATTATCTGACTTAATGTCTGTTTCCCTCACCACAGTCAACTCCAGGAAAGCCTGGGGCTGGGTCTGTCTTGTTTACCCGCTTTGGTACTGAGCCTCCTTAGACGAAAATACTACAGTGTGTTTTTGGAAGGTCCATGAGCCAAACTGGGTTTAAGTTGACAGTTTTTTGTGGCTTTTATGATGGCAAATGGGAGGGTTTGAATTCTCATAAAAGCAACGTTCATTTCCAAAAATGCACGTGTTTATAGACTATGAAATACAAATTTTAGAGAATACTGCATTTACAAGCACATTTTATTTATACTTTAATCACTATTGTGTCTCAAAAATTAAAGGAAATTTTGTTTTCCAGCGTGGCGAACAAAGAAATTCAATTTTAAAAATGCAACAAGAATTCAGTTGCAGATGAAAATAAGTTTTTTTTGTCAGTATCAAATTCTGCCACTTCTGACTGATTAAATTACTTCCCATTTGCCATGTCTGGGCAAAAAAAATTCATTTCAAAATAGCAACTGCCTTCACAGGAAGAAAGAGAATATCTTCTTTGTAACTAAATACTGCCTACTGGGAAATCAGAAAATCTCTGAAAGACCATTGAGGGGAACATGGCAGCCTGTCTGACACATACCCCTCTCTCTAAGCTTAGTGAGGTTACTCAGAACACTTTCTTCACTCAATGGATTGGCTCTTTCTTTGCCAGATGTCATTTTATATTTCTTTTTTAAAAATATTTATTTATTTGGCTGCACCGGGTCTTAGTTGCGACATGCAAACTCTTAATTGCAGCACATGGGATCTAGTTCCTTGACCAGGGATCGAACTCACACTCCTGCACTGGAAGCACGGAGTCTTAGCAGGTGGACCACCAGGGAGTCCCTGCCAGATGTCACTTTCACACATACATTTCTCTGATTTTAGGTACTGCTTGAGGTACTGCTTTGGTTCCTCCAGTAAGAGTACAGGAGACTCAAAAGGGGAGTAGAACGGAAATTTAAAAATCATGCAATGTTGTTAAAATATGGATTCATCCTGATTTCTGAATTTTTATACCACCTAGTAGGAAAGAAGGGCTTCCCTTGTGGCTCAGCTGGTAAAGAATGCACCTGCAATGGGGGAGACCTGGGTTCGATCCCTGGGTTGGGAAGATCCCCTGGAGAAGGGAAAGGCTACCCACTCTAGTATTCTGGCCTGGAGAATTCCATGGACTGTATAGTCCATGGGGTTGCAAAGAGCTGGATATGACTGAGTGACTTTCCATAGGGAAGAAAGAAGAAATTTATATGAATTTAGCAGGTTAGGATCATGCATAAAGTAGGTTAAAACACAGATTAACGGGCGCCGTCCCCAGAGCCTCTGAGTGTGTCTGGGACAGGGTCTGAGAAGCTGCATTTCCAACAAGTTTCCAGGTGATGCTGACACTGTCTGGGAATTGCACTTTGAGAAACACTATTTTAGACTACTGGGCTTCCCTGGTGGCTCAGATGGTAAAGGAACTGCCTGCAATGCCGGAGACCCGGGTTTGATCCCTGGGTTGGGAAGATCCCCTGGAGAAGGGAATGGCAACCCACTTCAGGATTCTTGCCTGGAGAATTCCATGGACAGAGGACGATTATTTTAAGTACTTGATTACTTAGACTATTTATTATTTTAAGTACTTGATTTGGGATTCAGGCCATACAGTAAGAGTACTGAGGCATTAAGAATAGTTTTCATCTGATCTTTGGAACGTTTTGGTGTAGTAGCCTATGTATGGAAAAAGAAGTGGTAGTCACTCAGTTGTATCCAAATCTCTGTGACCCCATGGACTGCAGCAAGCCAGGCTCCTCTGTCCAAGGAATTCTTCATGCAAGAATACTGGAGTAGGGAGCCATTCCCTTCTTCAGGGGAACTTCCCAACCCAGGGATCGAACCCGAGTCTCCTGCATTGCAGGTGGACTCTTTACCATCTGAGCCACCAGGGAAGCCCAGCTCATGTACATCCTACATCAATTTTCTCTCACTGCTTAGTCTGAAATTCTCTTAGAAGGGAATTCGCTTGAAATTTTCAAGGTAACATTAGAATAAAATTTTTTATGTCAGGATGGGGTGACTCAGACACAATGTGGACATATACAAACCCAAATGATTTAGACCAGGAGCCCCCAGATCAAATGGCTTAGATGCCAGACAGGTCAGAAACTTAATACAAGTGAATGAAGTCAATCGGATTTTGAGAAGAACTAGGGTGGTCAGATCTGAAGAGAGCAGCTTCTACTCAGCTCCAGACAACCTATCAATCAAAAATGGATCTTGGCTCTAAAAAAGAACGCATCTGAGTCAGTTCTAATGAGGTGGATGAAACTGGAGCTTATTACATAGAGTGAAGTAAGTCAGAAAGAGAAACACCAACATCAAAATCAATTCACCAATACACCAACGCATATATATAGAATTTAGAAAGATGGTAATGACGACCCTATATGCAAGACAGCAAAAGAGACACAGATGTAAAGAACAGACTTTTGCACTATGTGGGAGAAGGTGAGGGTGGGACGGTTAGAGAGAATAGCATTGAAACATGTATATTACCATATGTAAAATAGATGACCAGTACAAGTTCGATGCATGAAACAGGGCACCCAAAGCTGGTGCTCTGGGACAACCCAGAGGGATGGGGTCGGGAGGGAGATGGGAAGGGGGTTCAGGACAGGGAACACATGAACACCCATGGCTGACTTGTGTCAATGTATGGCGAAAACCACCACAATATTGTAAAGTAATTAGCCTCTGATTAAAATAAATAAATAAATTTTTAAAAAATGTATCTTGGACTTCCCTGGTGGTCCAGTGGTTAAGAACCCACCTGCCAACACAGGGGACATAGGTTCTATCCTTGGTCCTGGAAGATCCCACATGTCTTGGAGCATGCGAACTCTTCACTGCAGCACAACTATTGAGTCCACTCTCTAGGGTCCGAAAGCCACAGCTACTGAAGCCGGCATACCTAAAGCCCATGCTCCACAACAAAAGAAGCCACCACAAGAAGCAGCCCACTCGCCACAACTAGAGAAAGCCTGCATGGAGCAACAAAGACCCAGTGCAGCCAACAATGCAAAAGAAAAGTTTTTTAAAAAATGTAGGTCTGGGGGTTTTCCTGGTGGCTCAGTGGTAAAGAGTCCCCCTGCAAGTTTAGGAGACACAGGTCTGATCCCTGATCCGGGAAGATCCCACAAGCCTCAAAGCAAATAAGCCCGTGCGTCACAACTATTGAGTCTGTGCTCTTATCCCGGGAGCCACAACTACTGAGCCCATGCACTGCAACTACTAAAGCCCAAGTGCCCTAGAGCCCGTGCTTGGCAACCAGAGAAGCCACGGCAATGCCTGCGTGCCGCAACTAGAGAGTGGCCCCTGCTTGCCACAACTAGAGAAAAGCCTGCACAGCAAGGAAGTCCCAGCACAATCAAAAAGTTAATAAAAAAAATTTTTTTTATAATGTAGGTCTTTTATGGTCAGCTCTTCCAAGTTTTCAAAATAAGCTGGAGTTCCAACATTTTATGTAGAAGCTCTCAATTTTCAAACACAGGCAACTAATTTAAAATGTTTAAACACTACATAGGGCACACAAAAAGGTATGTGAGCTGGATGATGCCAGGTAATAACTTCTGGTAAGTCTGAGAACCTTCCTCCTGCCCCAGCCGGGAAGAATACATGTTGGGCAACGTTCTAATCTAGTCACCGTGCTATTAGGCGCACTCGCCCCAGCAGTCATCTGCTTTGCAAATAAAAAGCTCTTTCTCTAAAGACCTACTAAAGCCCCTGTGCATAAGTAGCTTGCCTGTCCAAATAAATTCTCTGCCAGTGATCTGAGTTTGGGAAAACGACAGCAGAGAGAAATGAGTTCTTCAGACACAGGAACTGCTGATCCCAAATTAATGATTAAAGTGACTGGAATCTCTAGGATCACTAACTAGACCCGAGAACTACAGATCTGAGGATTCTCAAGCATCCCATCAAGTTGCTTCACTCACTGAGAAAATCAGTCCTTTCAAAGATGTCTAAGACAATACAGAGGCAAGATGGAATCGCAAACCTGATGATTCAAGTCTCATGGGTCTACTCTAATTAATGGTGGCAGCCTGGAACACTGTCTTAAGAAGGATTCTGAAGCTGAATCCTGACACAGTGGAAAACCATGAACGCCAAAGACCTAGAAGAGAGAAATGGCAGCAGACGGGCCTCTTCTGTATAACAGGTATACCTGTGTTCACCAAATCTAGCTTTCCTACAGTGTATCAATATAGCAACCAATGTAATAGTTTCAAAATGTTAAGTAGGATCAAGTCACATCTTGCCAGTAGCTTTCCATTTTACCCAGAGTAAAAGCTGAAGTTATTATTATTACACAAAAAGCCCTATGTTATTTGACTCATCGTTATACCTCTGATCTCATTTCCTGCTACAGCATGTCCCCTTGATGCCATTCCAGACATACCATTCACTTCACTGTCTGCCAACACACTAAGCAAATCGCTGCCTCGGGACTTTACACTTGCTATTCCAGCCACTTTGGATGGTCACAAAGTTCACTCTTATCTTCTTACCAATGAGACCTTCCTCAATTCGTTATTTAAAACTACATAGTCACACACACTCACACACAGTCCCCTGCCCCTCCTTTTCCCCTTCCCTTCCTCACCCATCTCCCTCTCCTGCTCCACCCTTTCTACAACACTTAACACCATCAGACACACTATTTTACTTTCTTATTTTTCTTCTTCTAAAATGAACCTTCATGAGGAATGAGTTTCTGATGGTTCTGTTCACCCCTACACCCTTAGCAAAGTGTCAGGCACATACTGGCACGCAAAGAGCTAATAAATAAATGAATGAAAAAATAGATGATAATAGCAGATGATGAATAAATCAGTGAATAAACAGACAGATGATAAAAACAAAGGAACCTGGGTCCTAACATGGGTTCAGGGACTAACAGGTTAAGTAACTTCAGGTGAGTTATTCTGGTCCTCAGAAGATTGTTATCCTTAGTTGTATATGACATTCCTGCTGCTCTTACAAAAGCAGAAACTATGTTATGGAAGAATGACACCATTTCCTCTGGGCCAGTTAGTAAGACAGGAGAAAGCCAGGACTGGAAAGTCTCCCCCATTCCAAACAGAATGCCCAAACTAAGCTCTTATAAACAATAACAAAATTATGATAGAATTGACAAATATAAAAACTAAATAATCCTAAAGAGAAAATTCTAGAAAAGGAATGCAGACCCGTTAGCTTATTTTTTTCCACTTTTTTTTTTACTGACTCTACTCATTAAATCTCTGCAAACATTTAACAAGTGTCTGTGGTTGAGGGAGAATGGCCCACAGCAGAAAAAGGGAAAACACGCCGAGTTTTTCATAGGAAACTTTGGAATGATTTAATATTCAGCCTCAAACAAAATTCAGAATAATCCTCTCAGAGAGCCTAATATTAGGATAATGGTTAACCAAACAACAAAGACGCAATAAAGCAGCACTAATTTCCCTCCAGTCTAATTCTTAAATATAAAATCACAAGCCCAGATAGACTATGAAAGACGGTGCATCTTCATCAGATGACTGAATATTTCTTTTACCATTAACAATTTCAAACTCAACTAAAGGAAAAATGGCAAGTGAGGACATAATTATTAAAGCTGCTTTGGATGGTCACAAAAAAAGATGCCACTAATTGGGGGTCCTTGGAATGGCTCAAATGTCAGTCAAAATGTTGTCTCAAGACCCTGGAGGCCCTCGGGACAGGAGCTGCTGCCAGGGGCATTTAGAGGACGGGTGAGCTGCACAAGAAAATGTTCAAGCACTTTGCACTTTGAGAGAAATGACAGAATTGGATGTGTGCTCTTTCAAACAGCTTTCCCTGGCAGACATGACCATCTGCTTCCAACTCTACTTACGAATTCATAGTCTCCATCCTGTGGAACTTTCCAATCTGAAGAGTTCTGCAGTGGGCCAGGGACGCTCTTGCTGAAGCTGTTGATCTGATTTTCCTTTTCTTTTTGTTCGAAGTATTCAAGGAACGATGGTCTGGCAGGCTGCATGGTCTCGTCCCTTCCTGAAAACCAAGACAAATACGAGGTGAAATATACCATCTCAGATTTCAGACAAGTTTAGTAAATGACTGTCTCCAGGTGGGCTACTGTTACGGAATCAGTGGCTTTTTGTTAGATAATCCTTTAATGTTTAGTGAAACGTACAGGAAAATGCACCCAAAAAATTCTCATTCATAATACGTTCCATAGGATTTCAGAGGATTCATGGCCCCCTCTGGGTTTCTTTTTCTAAATGGAAAGACTTGGTGATGCAATGACTGAGTCAGCTGCAAGTCATAGTTTTAGGATCCCTGAGAGCAGAGTTTCTATAACATTTAGACTGAAAAGAGGCACACAAACCAAAATATTTATTAATCGTCTACATATATAATATGCTCCATAGGCATTAGAGTCAGGAAAGGGGATGACACCACAGACTGATTGATTTCCCTTGGCAATCTCATGATCTAATTTGACGAATGAGAAAAACAGGTCTGAAAAAGAAAATCCAAGTATGTCACAATGCGCTCCACGAAATATTATATAACTTTTAAAACACTGTTTACAAATGGCTTATGATAAAGTTCAGGAGGAAAAATAAGATACAATATTATATATACAGTACACTCTCAACTCGGTAAAATTATATACATAGGAGAAAAAACATGACTAGAAAAAAATATGACTAAAATGTTAACAGGATTTATCTCTGATAGCAGGATTATAGGTGATTTTATTGAATTCTTTTAAATATTTTTTCCTTGATCCAAAGTTTTTTTTAAATCTATTTTTAATTGGAGGATAATTGCTTTACAATGCTGTATTGGTTTCTGCCATGTAACAGTGAATCAGAAATAACTGCACATATATCCCTCCCTCTTGAACCTCCCTCCCACCCCCCACCCCATCCCACTCCTCGAGGTCATCACAGAGCACGGGGTTGAGCTCCCTGTGCTATACAGCAGCTTCCCGCCAGCTATCTGTTTTACACGTGGGGATGTGTATGTTTCAGTGCTACTCCTGCAACTGGTCCCACCTTCTCCTTCCCCCGCTGTGTCCACAAATCCGTTATCTACATCTGCATCTCTATCCCCGTGCTACAAACAGGTTCCTCTGTACCGTTTTTCTAGATTCCATATACATGTGTTAATATATGATATTTGTTTTTCTCTTTGTGACTTACTTCACTCTGTAAAGAAGATCGTAGAGGATATTAAATAGATAGAGTTGACTGTAAGAGTTCATATGCCCAGGAATTGGCAAGATCTTATAAGACAGGTGGTCGGGGAAGACTGGTCGAAGGACTTAGGTTAGCAGTCCCATAGCAGGGCAGCTACAGAGCAGAATCAGTGGTTATGTAACAGCAATTACAATATGAGAGCAGAACACAGCAGTTACTCATTAGAACTAGTAACAATCGCAGAAAGAGCAACTTTACCTGGAATGACTTAAAAACCTAGTTAGCTGAAGGTACCTATTTCACAGCAATCTAATACTGGGAAGTACAGAAGCTTTTTTTTTCCCCTCAGTACTTTGCATGTGGATTTATACTGCCTTTTCCCCCAGTAACCAGGAAAAAAGACTAGAAGGTTCAGAACTGTAAGAAGTGAACAGGTAGGGACCCAGAACATAAAGAACAGCATGCGTTTCTCTCCAAGCACCCTTGTTCCCTGCAGTCTTATTTCCTGACATCTGCTCAGTCCTAGTTTCAAGCCAGCACCCTGACTGCCTCTCACACGTCTGTCTTACTTACCATCACCACTGCCAAGTTCAACAGCAGCCAATCCCAGATTTGCCCACTTCCAGATGCTGCCAGCGGAGAAGGCAATGGCAGCCCGCTCCAGTACTCTTGCCTGGAAAATCCCATGGACGGAGGAGCCTGGTAGGCTGCAGTCCATGGGGTCGCTAAGAGTCAGACACGACTGAGCGACTTCACTTTCACTTTTCCCTTTCATGCCTTGGAGAAGGAAATGGCAACCCACTCCAGTGTTCTTGCCTGGAGAATCCCAGGGACGGAGGAGCCTGGTGGGCTTCCATCTATGGGGTCGCACAGAATTGGACACGACTGATGCAACTTACAGCAGCAGCAGATGCTGACAGTAGCTTACTTCACTGTTGCCCTCTCATTTATTAGGGATTAAACACAATATTTCCTAGGAGCAGTCAATAATTGTGTTCAATGTCTGTTTTGTCTGTTCTAGGTATGATATTAAGTCCTTTTTACACTTACTTTGCTCACTTTTAAAGTTAAATTTAAGGTATTATTTCATAATATAGTTTTGAAGGAACTGAAACAAAATAAAACTTGTAGAAATGGGGGTGTTAAGTCCTTTTGGTCAGTCTTTTCCTATGGAGATCACCAGAGGAGAAGTTTGGCTCAGAGACAACTCGGCAGCAAGTCTACCCATAATCCTACAAATAAAAACGGGTGTTTAGAGGGCCTCCTTGAACCAAGCAACTGTGACAGCGCTACAGGTGGCTGACATAGGCAGTAAGCAGTGTACTTTTACACACAATATCTTGGAACTTCCTTGGTGGTCCAGTGGTCAAGACTCTGTGCTCCTAATGCAGGGGGGATGGGCTTCTTCTCTGGTCAGGGGAACTAAGATTCTCTATGCCACACAGTGCAGCAAAAAACAAACAACCAAAAAAAAAAAAAAAAAAGAAAAAAGGACTGGTTCAGCCCAGCTGAAGAGAATAGAATAACCAGAACAAAGCAGAAAGCCTAAATGTATATCAAACAACTGGACAGCTGTTTGGGGAAAGACTACATTGTAACCACACCTCCTATCTTCAACCAGGAAAACTCCAAATGAAAAAGAGCTCTAATTATAAAAATGGAAACCATAAGTACTAGAAGAAAACATGTGTAAATGCAATGTATTTAAAACCTGGAAGCAGAGAGAAGCCTCGACAACATGGTCTTAGATGAAGTCTTCAGAAGTCAATCAGCCCCAGCTGATCACTAAGCTTTTGAGGTGGTTTGTTACACAGCAAAAACTGACTTATACAGATCTGAGATCTGTCTCCATCTCTTTCCATCACACCCCCCACACATCGAACTATACCTACAAGAGGAATTCCAGACTTTGGGAACTCAGGTTCAAAGGCAACTAACACTGACTGAATGCTTCCTAAGTTTCAGGCCCTTGACTTGATGCCTCCACAGGATGCTGCCATCCAAACTTCACGAACACCATGTAAATCAAGTAGAAGGGAAGATGATTCGCCCTTGTCGGCACCTACCAAGTGCTACACGATGTATTGTTTCCCTTGGTCCTCCCATCTTCTGAGAACCCAACGTCGGAAAGATCCCCTGGAGAAGGAACTGGCAACCCACTCCAGTATTCGTGCCTGGGAAATCCCATGGACAGAAGAGCCTAGTGGGCTACAGTCCATGGGGTCGGAAGAGTCGGACACAACTTAGCAGCTAAACCACCACCACCACTATCATTTCCACTTTCTAGATGAGAAATCTGCCTAAGGGTATACAAAGAGAGGGTCCGAACCCTGAGCATCAGGCTTCAAGGCTGCTTCTCATATTGCAAATGCTCTAAAATCAAAATGAAGATTCTTGACATGTCCGAACTGCCATTAGGTTGAGTGTGGAAAGACTGGGGGAATGGAATTTTCCCAGTAACCTTATCTCTGGACTCTTCTTTCAGCACTCCTGAGTGAGACCATCAGGCACTGCTGGACACAAGCCTGACGACATTGAAAGGTGTCAGAGAACCTCTCCCCGCTGACTAAAGGCAGTGCTGTCCCCAGGGCTTCTGCCAGCTGGTGGGCTTTGTGTTTCAACGTGAGCAGTGGTATTTTTCTCAGGTGTACCCTAGGAAATGAAGACGTTCCACTGAATGATAATACCAGAAACCTGAAGCCACTGGGAGAATGGACTCAATAGAAAAGTCAAACTTGGAAAATAGCCAAGTCTTGGTCTGATTCTTTCATCTGATGCAAGGAAAGCCTGAATTCCTACATTATGACTGGCCTGTTTCTCTTTGTAAGCAGCACCTGGTAAGCTAAGTGGACAATCTGTCAAAGTCCACAAAAGGGCAAATTCATAAGCAACTGTATCTTATATTTAGTTTTCTTTGAAAAATGCTATGTAAAAGCAGAAGGACACAACAATCCAAAAATCATCAACTGATGAAGGAATAAATAAAATGTGAGAACATCTATATACAGATACAGTAGAGTATTATTTGGAGATAAAAATAAATACAGATACATGGTACAACATAGAGGAGCCCTGAAAACAGGATGCTGAATGAAAGGAGCCAGTCACAAAAAATCACATTCTATGATTCTATTTATATGAAACGTTCAGAATAAGCAAATCTATAGAGACAAAAAGTAGATTAGTGGTTGCCTAGGGTTATTGGGGCAGTGAGTATTGATGGATACAGAGTTTCTTTAGAGGGTGATCAAAATGTTCAAAAATTAGATTTTGAACAAAATCGGGTATATCCATACAGATGGAATATTATTCAGCTATGAAAAAGAATTAATTATTGATATATGCTACAATACTGACGAACCCTGAACACACAAACTAAGTGAAAGAAGCCAGATACAAAGGCTGTATTTTGCGTGATTCCATTTATATAACATTTTCAGAATAGGCAAATCCTTAAGAGACAAAAAGCAAATCAATGGTTGCCTTGGGATAGGGGAAAAGGGTAACAAGAAGTGACTGTTAACAGGATATTGGTTCGGGGGGTAACAAAAATGTATGGAATTCAACAGTGGTTATGACTGCACAACCCTGCTAAAATATTCTTAAAAACCACAGAACTGTAACCTTAAAATGGTGAATTTTATATGTGAATTATATCTCAATTAAAAAATAATAAATTAAAAAAAATTGACCATGGTGAGTCCATACAAAATTAGACTCACTTAAAGTGTACAGTTCATTGAACTGTACACTTTAAATGAGTGAATTATATATCAACAACTCAATTAAAAAAACAGGAGGACTCCTCTTCTCTATTTACTTATATTTCTGGATTTATATGAAGTATAACACAATGCCAAGGCAGTCATAACTGCGAAGAAGCTTGACCAAAGACTGAGGCCCTTCTTTTCCTTTGGAATGATCACCTATTAGACATTAAACTTCATGCCCTTCCATTTAAAATGTTCATTTTTACGACTGTCACTAAGTAAACCACAATGGTCAATCTACTCTTTCCTTAATTTCTATTGTCACTCTTTTCTACCTGGTTTAAACTACAGAACTGGAAAAAGTCTACATTTTCTTCTCTGTTTCATGCATGAATATTTACAAGAAAACAACTCAGGTAATCTCTCAAATGTTTTCTTCTAACATGGAATAATATGCCTTATCATAGGGTTATTGTTTTGTTTTTTAATCTAACTTTCATTATGTGTGTGGTTTTTGGTTTCCAGACTGGGTCACCTAAGTGCTTTACATGTATTAACCCATCTAATGGCAGAAGTTATTACCCAAGTTTCTGTATGTGGTCATAAACATTCCTTTGAATGTTCTTTGAAACCACTAAGAATTGGCAGATTGATAAGTTACAAGGTTCCCTGGAGTCCAACCCAAATAACTCTTCTAGGAACCAGTTTTGGTAATTGCCTCTATGTAAACCGACTTCTAGGCAATGATGCTCTGGTTCTTTAAATCTAGTATGCTACCATATATCTATTCAAAGAGATCTAAATCCAGATTTCAAGGTGTTACTGACTAGAGCAATAGAGGCGGCATACCCAAAAAGATACAAAAGGTTCACAGAAGAGAATGATCCATACTTTGGTTATTGAAACAATTTCCTAATTGGTCTCACTGTTCCTAGTCTTTTCAAACTCCATATCATCCAACTGAATCTCCTTTTAAAAAAACCCTTTGCTCTATCACTTTTCTGATCAAAATGTCTTTGTACTACCGTATCACCAACAAGATCAAGTTCAAACTTCTTACTCTGGCATTCAAGGTCCTCCAATATCTGGGCAACACCCAACCACTTCAGCCAAACTGAATGTTTAATATATAACAGACCCCCTCCTTTCTGAGTCTGCACCTGCTTGGAATATCATCCTCCCGCCTCTCTGTATATCTAAATTCTCACAAATCCTTTAACACTTTTCTGAATCACTTATCCAGTATTTGGCTTAACATTACTACTTTCCTCTGCAAAGGTCCTCCTTAACTAAGTGATGTCAACATAAATACCACTATCAGAAGCACCTAGGGTAAAGCTCCAGATATATAGGGAATTAGAAAGAATGGTAAGAATATAGCAGGGACTCCATATATGTTAGATAACGATAATGACAAATGTCATCATTCCCTTTCAACCTACAAATTCCTGGTTGGCAGCAAAAGTCTCATTTGGTTTTTTGTACACCACACGGTAAGGGCACATAGTGAATACCTAATAAATATTATTTGGTTGGTGTTAAATATTTCTTTTTAACAAATACTGGTTCCAAGCTGATATTTTTTAGAGCATAAACATTTAAGAGAATCATCTACTTTTTCTTTGAGACCCATTTAATTTGATCATAATGCATCTCCGTCTTCTTGCTGAACAAGGGTAAGCAGGTCGGAAAGCTTAGAGCACCAGGAAAGTATATTCCCCTAACTGATCAAAACTGGTTTATCAGCCTCTTAGACGTAAGAGCCAAAGTCTATCTTTTGGACTTTTCCCTTTGATCTTCATTATGACTACCCTCTTTTGGAAAATAGATTTTTCCCCCATGGCTATTCTTGGCTCTCCTTTTACCAAGTTAACTCTAGTGGAGCAGCACCTTATCTTCCCCAAAATATAGGCCTTGAGCCCTTCAGTCACGTCACACTGAGATCCGTTACTTTCATATCCTAACACGTGGTCTGGCAGGAGGGGTTTGAACCAATTTTCAGGCACCACGTGTCTGTGCTTTTTGGCTCATCCCACAAGAATCAAGAAGGCTAACGGTTTCCAAAGATAAAAGTGAGCCCGACATCTGGACATAATTAGAAAAACTGCACAAACAATTAGAATTTAGTCTCCGCTCTGGCAGGATGACCTTGAATTACTTGTGCAAAAATTATTTGTGAGAACAGTCTAAAGACCAAGATTTCTGCTCTTCTGTTGTGAATCCCACCCTACAGTAGGGACCTTCTGATAAATGCTCAGTGAACCTCAGAGATTATCTTTCAGGGATAGAAAAAAAATCAAATGGGTAATAAATCCCACAGTATTAAGATAACCTTTTGAAACTTCAAAAAGGAAGGCTCGCAAGGATCCAAAATCTAGCCTCTAAAATCTACAGTCTTATATTTTGAGGTACTACTTAATAGATTCTCAAAACATCTGTTACCTTGTTGCCAAGGAATTAATCTCTTTCTCTCCCCCTAGGTCTCCCCTCCTTCCCTCCCCCCTCCACATTTTAAAAACATTACTGAAATTGACAAGTAACCTTCCTTTACATCAATCAGCTTCAAGCCAGTGCCAGAGAAGTGGCACTTATAAAATACCATTAATACCAAGAGTAAAAATGAAAAAACCATGATTAGCAAGAGAAAAGGAATTACAATGCAGAATAGTAGCTCTGGTTGAAGGAATTTTTGAAGGTCCAATGAAAAAAAACACCATCATACACTAAAAAACAAACAAACAAACAAAAACCCCACTGTCATACACTATCAAATACTATACTACTTACTATTTTTAAGCTTTTCTATGGTAGACATTTTAAATATGTATTTCTTACCATCTTAATCTGACAAAATAGGAACTTTTATACTCCACTTTTTCAGACTAGGAAACTGAGGCTCCAAAAAGGAAGTAACTTGCCAAAGCTTGATAAAGTTTATAAGATTCTGAGCAAAGTTTCAAACCAAAGACTCTGATTCCAAAAATTAATGTTCCCTCTACTACTCCTTTTTCGTTCTCCTACCCTTACTGAGAGACACATTTCTAACCAAACTGCATGGTTTAGCTTTTAGCTTTGGTACATATGAGCACACTAATGCTATCTGAAACTCTCATGTGATGCTGTGCAAGACAAAGATATATGGACTGTATTTTTGAGAATACAAATATTCTCTGATGATAGTTTTAAACAATCTGAAGTGATCTGAAATCAGACAGTAAGGTCACTGTAGTAAAGAAGCTTTAAAACAAATTCTGTAGTACTTTATGTCCTATTCACCATCCTTGCAAATACTGAACTCTGAGTCAGAGAGAATGAGAGAGAGAACACACAAGGGAGGCAATGTTGTAACTCCTCTTCAAAAACTGCAGGTGGAAAGAAGACAGGCTGTGAGTCAAGATTCCATCTTATGCAGCTCTGAAATTAGCATCTGATGGATGGCGCTGAAATAAAATCATTTCAACAGGATCCTGACTTTGGTTTTATCATGAGGGAACTCACAATAGGTGCCTTCACGAGACCTAGGACTTTCTGGGAAACTATGAATACATAAAGTTTTTATCATATTATACTATCACAGCAGTTTACCCAAAACATAGTTCTGAGATGCTCTAAGTTAATATGCCATGATGCTTTAGAATTCCATTTCGGGACTTCCTTGGTGGTCCAATGGTTAAGATTTTGCCTTCCAATGCAGGGCCTGTGGGTTCAATTCCTGGTCAGGGAGCTTAGTAATGTCCCACATGCCTCACAAACAAAAAAACATAATGTAACACAGAAGCAATAGTGTAACAAATTCAATAAAAACTTAAAAAATGACCCATAGCAAAAATATCTTTAAAAAATAAAATAAAATTCTATTTCGAAGAGATTAAAGAGCCTCTTAATAAGGGTGAAAGAGGAGAGTGAAAAATCTGGCTTAAAACTCAACATTCAAAAAAACTAAGATCATGGCATCCGGTCCCATCACTTCATGGCAAATAGATGGGGAAAAAGTGGAAGCAGTGACAGATTTTATTTTCTTGTGGTCCAAAATCACTGCAGACGGTGACTGCAGCCATGAAATTAAAAGATGCTTGTTCCTTAGAAAAAAAGTTATGTCAAACTTAGCGTATTAAAAAGCAGAGACATCCCTTTCCCAACAAAGGTCCGTATAATCAAAATTATGGTTTTTCCATGTACGGATGTGAGAGTTGGACCATAAAGAAGGCTGAGCTCTGAAGAATTGATGCTTTCAAACTATGGTACAAGAGAAGAAGACTCTTGAGAGTCCCCTGGACAGCAAAGAGATCAAACCAGTCAATCCTAAAAGAAATCAACCCTGAATATTCGTTAGAAGGACTGATGCTAAAGCTGAAGCACCAATACTTTGGCAACCTGATGAGAAGAGCTGACTCACTGCAAAAGCCCATGATGCTGGGAAAGATTGAGGGCAGGAGGAGAAGGAGGCGACAGAGGATGAGATGGTTGGATGGCATCACTACTCAATGGACATGAGTTTGAGCAAGCTCCAGGAGATGGTGATGGACAGGGAAGCCCGGTGTGCTGCAGTTCACGGGGTCTCAAAGAGTCGGACACAACTTAGAGATTGAACAACAACAACAACAACAAGAGATTAGAATGCAATTAGAAATTTAAGTTTCAAATAGAAATCATCCAGTCCCTCCCTTTAGTTCACTGAGTCTAGTTTAAAAGGCTTGCGTCAGTGGAAATAATCTTCTAATTCAGTGGTCCAAGTTCTGCCTAATCAGGGGCCTAATCAGCCTGGAGATAAGGAGAGGAACTGGGCACCATGTATCTCTTGGGAATGCAGTGAGGACAAGAAAACCATTTATCATAGCCAATGAGTCTTGGAAGGGAGAACCACTGCGTGTCAAATCTTTAGCACATGAGGTACATATTTTAAGGGGTCATCCTTTGGCCTGTCATTTCCCCATCTGGGACAAAAGCAGTAACTGCTAAACTACAAATTTATGCCAATCAGGGTTAAGTTGCTCCAAGATTTTTTTGCTATCTCTGCCTCTGAAAAAAAATTTTTTTGTTATTTTCAAAGATACTTTAAAGTATTATTAAAGTATAATAACACAGTTTATGTGACAAAATACTTTTAATATGTTTTAAAAGCTTGGATTCATTCTCTACTTCTTGTATAGAAGTAGAAATTCTCATTTGAGCTCCTAATTATAATATCCTATTTGATCATGATGAAGTAAAACAGAAGAAATTCTCTTCCTTTAAGAAAAGATGCTTGCTTGAGGATGAAATGGTGAAGCCGTTTTCCTGCATATTCAGTTCAGTTCAGTTCAGTTCAGTCGCTCAGTCGTGTCCAACTCTTTGCGACCCCATGAATTGCAGCACGCCAGGCCTCCCTGTCCATCACCAGCTCCCAGAGTCTACGCAAACCCATGTCCATCGAGTCGGTGATGCCATCCAACCATCTCATCCTCTGTCGTCCCCTTCTCCTCCTGCCCCCAATCCTACCCAGCATTAGGGTCTTTTCCAATGAGTCAACTCTTTGCATGAGGTGCCCAAAGTACTGGAGTTTCAGCTTCAACATCAGACCTTCCAATGAACACCCAGGATTGATCTCTTTTAGGATGGATTGATTGGATCTCCTTGCAGTCCAAGGGACTCTCAAGAGTCTTCTCCAACACCACAGTTCAAAAGCATCAATAAGACACACCAAAAAAAATCTCACATATAACAAAATCTCATTATCTTCATAGCACTACTAATGATCTTCAGTGCCCAATATATTACCTTGAATGACATATATTAATAATTAATATAACTGAATCATTTTGCTGTACTGTATACTTGAAACTAACATCACACTGTAAAACACCTATACCTCAATTTAAAAAGTGGACACTGTAATTTTTTTCAATAAGAGGACTGCTAATTTTTTTTTAAAAGTTAATATTTTTATAAACCTGTGGGATATGCTTGATTTTCTGAAGCACATTTTCTATCAATATTAAAGACAGATGTAATACCTGAATCAGTAGAAACCAACAACCTCTAGGTATTATTTTATTAGCAAACTCTTAAGTGAAGCATTTCAAACTTATATCTCAAATTAAGCCTCCTGAGATTTATTTCTAAAAACTGAAAATCATGAGTTAAAAATCATGAAATGTTTTATGCTGATGTACCAGATGTACAAAACCTTCAAGGTTACAAAGACTATCCAGATAACCTTCACTCAGACTCCCCATATGTTAACATCTTACTATATTTGCATTATCATCCTTCAATCAACCTAGCTAGCTAGCTATAAAACCTTATCACAGTTGTGAGTCTTGATAACCCAAAACACCAACATCACAAAAGTCTTAGGTTTGAAGATCCTAGAAATAGGTGTCAAGAGGTAAGAAAGGCAGGCTTTTCACAATTTTTAACAAGATGCCCTATATCACAGAAGCAATGAGGATAGAAGCCAAAGGCTTGCAGTCTAGGCTGACTTTAGACAAGACGCTGAACTTTTAACTTGAACTTCCTCATTATGTATGGCAGGAAGTTCATAACTGATAAACCTGTATCTCAGGGAAATTACAAAAGTCAAATATAAAAGGAACAATTCCCAGGAAGGGTTAACAATTCTAAATCTATATGCATCGGACAATGCAACCTCAAAATACAAAAGACCTCTCCCCAAAAAATATAAACCTCAAAATTAACAAAAATAAATAGACAAATCACAAACACAGAGTAACAATTTTAGCATATCTCCCTCAGAAACCAAAAGATCAAATATCAAGAATTAGTTGTGAATAGCTATATTTGAAGACAATTAACAAGCTGAATCCACCAGATACATATAGATTCCTACAAGCAATTTGAAAACACACATTTTTTCTAAGGCACGGAAACAACATTTAACAAAAATTACTGACATATTAGGTCAAATGTGTTTGTTAGCCATAATTCTCCGAAATTGAAAATTAAAAATAAGTAGTTTAAAAAGTTCATACAATTTGGTTTTTAAAAAGTACTTCTGAATAATTCAAGAGTTAAAAAAGAAATATGTAATAAGCACAAAGCACCACAAACTGGGAAAAAATATTTACAATGTCCCACATATGAAACCTGTGGGATGCAGAGAACACTGAACTTCGAGAAAAAATGATAGTGTTAGCTGAATACATTAGTAAGCAAGAAAACTGAATAGCTGTATTCAACCAAAAAAACTAACAATAAAATTTATTACCAATTTTGATTAAAAAAGAAATCTCTTAAACCAGAAACAGACAACATCTTCTTTAACTTGATAATATACCAGATCCACTACAATGACTTAATGGAAATTATTAGAAGAAATTTCTTTAAGATAAGGAATCAGACAAGAATGCCCACTACCACCTCTATTTTTAGAGGTCTTAGTAAGACAGAAAACTGTATTAAGTATAAAGATCAAAAGGAAAAACTAAGAATGCAATTCACAAACAATTAGATTGTCTTCATTTAAAAAAAAAAAAACCTATTAGAACAAATAAAGTAATCTACAAAAATTAACAAAAAGATCTAAAGTATCTTTATGGATATAATTATAAAGTTATTTAAGAATACAAGATACAAGCCAAACAGATGAGACGATAAACTATGTTCACAAATAGGAAGAATTACCATCATAAAGATGGCCATTCTGCCTAATTAATCTGTGTATTCAATGCAATTCGGTCAATATCCCAGAGGTATTTTACAAAATTTCATAGACTGATACTAAAATTTGCATGGAAGAATAATATAAATTTCAATAGTAACCTGTAATTGAAAAGAAAAACAAGTAGGAGAAGGAGAATTTATTTTTCATAGATAGGCAAGGAAGGCCTGAGAAGGTAACAGGACCAAAGATCTGAATGGAGGGAAAAGCAAATCTTTCACATGGAAGAAATAAAATTAGATGACTATACCTCATATTGCAAATTTTTAAAAATATCTGATATATTAAAGTCCTAAATGTGGACAGTAAAACTTTATAACCTTTAGGAAAAAAAAAATAGGAGACAGTTTTTAAGATATTTGAGTAGCAAAGGATTTCTCTTAGTTGAAATACTGTTGGCACATGACATTTTAGTTTCAGATGTATTACATAATGATTTGACATTTGCATACATTATGAAATGATCACCATGCACTGTCTAGTAAACATCTTGATTACCAAAAGAGTAGGAGGAATGATAAATTAGGAGTCTGGGATTAACATATACACTCTACTACATATAAAATAGATAATCAACAAGGACCTACTATATATAGCACAGGGAACCTTACTCAATATTCTGTAGTAACCTACAGGAAAAGAATCTGAAAAAGAATGGATGCATGCATAACTAAATCACTTTGCCATACACCTGAAACTAGCCCAACATTGTAAATCAACTATACACCAATATAATAATAAAATTTTTTTAAAATACATTATTAAGAATTTCTTAAAGAAGGCACAAAAAACATACAGTGTAAGAAAATTCTGACAAATGTGACTTTATGAAAACAAAAGTTGCTTTCTAAGAAAAGATCCTGAAAAATTAAAAGCACAAGTCACTAGCTGGGAAAAAATATTTACAATGCATATAACTGATGAAAAATTAGTATCCAACACACAAAGAACCACTGCAAACCAGTAACAAAAAAGGAAAGGAAAAAAAAAAGGGCAACATCTACTCTCAAAGGAAGTATTGGATTTGTGAAGTCAATACAGAAATAAATTAGAGGAAAACTAAAGTGGCTACACAAGAAAAGCTATAAACTGTCATTGTTAATGTTTATTATGATACATAAAATAACTTTGCCCAAGTAATTTTCTGCAGAAGAATTTTAAGTTTTTTAAATATATATATATATTCAGTTACTTTGTTAGGGTCACTTTGGCAGATGATAGTTTCAAAACTATATGCATGGTACCATGCTGCAGAAAAAACACCTCCGTTCTGGTTAAGGTCTACTGAGAAATCTGGGAAGAGAGAGGAAAAGTTTAAACTATTTTGAGACGTTCTGACCAACTTTGGTCTTACTTGAACTTTGCCAAGTATGAGGTATTCAAACTCCTACCTAAATACAATAAAGACATTGCCCTAGTATTGCTTTAGTTACTTAAAATAGATGTTAAAATAAATAAATCACAGTCTTGATCTAGAATGAAGCCTTCCATAGAAAGGGGATTTGTGGACACAAGTGAGGATACCGTTTAAACTCATAACCTATGACAGAGCTCCCTCTACTGGTGCAGAGAAAGTATGAGCACCGTGACACTGACAGAACCCTCGCAAGTCATCTCAGGAAGGTGAACTTCAAATCATGGGGGCAAAAGTTCTTCTCCAGTCCTTATGCAAAAAAAACAGACCCCACTGCCACAGACACACAGAAGAAGCCTACCCAAATCCCCAAACTAGTATTTTATCCAGACAGGGGTTTTCAAAGTAGTGTGGGCCATGATTTACCTTTGTGGTTGTGAAAGGTTGTTCTTGAGGTCTCTCATAAAACAATCATATTGCACCCCCCTTCAACCCTCCCTCCAACTTCAATCTGATTCTTTATGGTAGTCAGACATACACAACCAAGACATACGCCCTCAGATGTTAACAGAATCATCAGAGGAAGGTCCCCTTAGAAAACCTTGTGCTCTCTGCCTCTGGAAATCCTGGGGAAACGTGTAGAGGGGTGAGGTACTCCAACTACCAGCATGGATCCTGGCAAGCTGAGACCTCCCGTCAGACACCCTGGTCCTATCCCTCCACAACTTAATAAAGGGGCTCTGCTGAGGGGCAGGGTAACATAATGGTTAAGAGCATGAGCCTTGGAATCAGACGCATCTGGCCTCAGGTCTTGGCTCTTCTCTTGCTCACTATGTAATCACGAGCAAGTTACTTAATCGCTTTGCAATTCAGTTTCTGCTGCTCTGAAAGGGGTGGAGGTGGCTATGAAAAACCACACAGCATGACTGCAATGATTAAAATATATGAGATGCTTACAAAGGATTAAGCACCACACCTGGTAGATATTAAGTGCCTAGTCATTAATGATTATCATTACTGGTTATAATGTCTATCCTCTTGGGTACAATAAATATATATAAAACGCAATTGTTTCTTTTAAAAAAAAAAGGTATCTCTGGAATTTCCTCAGAAGCCAACACCAGTCTTAACATGAATTTTGATAGGTTTATATTATGGATCTAATGCACATTGTGGTTTCCCCGGTGGCTCAGGGATCAAGAAACTGCCTGTGATTCAGGAAACACGGCAAGAGCCTTAGGTTTGATCCCTGGGTGGAGAAGATTCTCTGGAGAAGGAAATGGCAAGGCACTCCAGTATTCTTACCTGGAAAACTCCATGGACAGAGGAACCTGGTCGGCTACAGTCCAGGGGTCACCAAGAGGACACAACTGAGTGTGTGGGTGTGTGCATGTACACACACACACACACACACACACACACACACACAATACACATTTAACACAAGGATAGGCTTCCAAAACAAACCAGAAGTTCAGTAGAATGAAAAGAGCACAGACTTTGGGACTAAGATTAAGAACCTTTATAGCGTTAGTTGCTCAGTCGTGTCCAGCTCTTTGCGACCCCACAGACTGCAGCCCGCCAGGCTCCTCTGTCCATGAGATTCTCCAGGCAAGAATACTGGAGTGGGTTGCCATTCCCTTGTCCAGAGGATCTTCCTGACCCAGGGACTGAACCTGTGTCTCTTGCATTGCAGGCAGATTCTTTACCATCTGAGCTACAGGCAAGTCCCATAGTCTTGGGAGTTCTTTCAATTTCCAACTCCAGTGTTTACTAGTCATATGACTATAAGCAAATATTGGCTACTGAAAAAAACACAATGTCTGGGTCAGACAGTTGATTAGACATGACTCAAAAAAGAATTTTAGAATTATAAGATAAATCCAGGGAAAACACTCAAAAAGTGGCACAGAGAGATTTACAAGACGGAAACTATAAAGGGGAAATAGCTAGCTGTCCAGGGAAGAAACAAAGGATACTGATAATTGCTATTAATCCTTGTGGAATGTATACTGGTACAAGCCTTCTGGAGGACAATATGGCAACACGTGCGCAATATGTTGTTTAAATAATCATTCAAACAAAAATTGTTCCTAGGAAATTTTTCCTATGCAAACAACATGGAAAATGTATATGCTTTTTCAGCAGAAAACAATTAGAAAGTAGACCATCTAGGCAAATTATTATCATATAGGAACTATACAGGCATACGGTCAAGAACAGGAGTTATCTGCTGGAATGAGAGGACTTAGGGGTGAACTAATTCCTTTTGTGAGAGGGCACTGATACTGTTAGAATACTGCTGACATAAATAATTTTTAATACAGTAAATGAGAACAGAGGCAATTGAAATATCAAACCTTTTCTAAGATAGTAAGTGAAAGACTATTATCACAAAATTTAAAATTGCAGAAACTTCAGTTCTGTATTAGTCATGACTTCTATAATTTTTATAAACATGTGGACAAGTAGAACTATAAGGGACAAGGGAAAAAATAAGATTGATAACTCTGCTTTTATTGATTAGGGGCACTGAGGCCCATACAAGGAAAGAGAATTGTCCAACCTAACACAGATAGTATCTGAGTCAGGCTCGGTTGGTCTCCTTTAAATGTTTACAAATCAGTTCTGAAGAAGTGGTCTAATGTCTGAGATCTGCTTTAAATTAATTCAGTTTGGCTTTTTTTTGGCATAAGGCTGAAATATAATGGGCAGTGAGTTATTTTTGAAACTGGTTATATGTCCATAGAGGTTATGACATTATTCTGCATAGAGGTTATGATATTATTCTGAAAATTAAAATTAAAAATATTTTAATTTTCCAGAGTGAAAAGTTTCAACAACTCCTAAAGTAATGAGTAAAGATATCAAAATAAGTGGCAAATCTAACTTGTGACTCAAAAATTGAATTATACAACCTGAAACAGATTGTGAACAAAGTTTATTTAATGTCAGTTAGCTGTGACTGTTGAGGCTTTTAAGTGGGTTTTCCCTCATGGCTATAATAAAAGATGCATGTTTCTCATTAGACATGCTAACACTGTCCAGGCTCAGAAACTGAACAAACAACCCAATGAATTAATGAGCACTTAAAATATGACAATTACATTTGGAACAAAATAAATTCCTTAAATTTAAAAAAGGCAGATTTTCCATAACACATGCACGCACAACACACATTAATGGGTCAGCCAAGTTATATTACATACGGATTATAATCATCTTCATAATTAAAGCCCTTAAAACAAGGAGACGATATAGCATTTAGAGTCAATGAAAAGAACCAGGAGTCAGCAGCTCATTACTGCAAAACAAACAAACCTAACAAATTACATAGGTTACCTACTTAAAAGAACAAAAGAAAAACTAAATTTAATACATAGGATTCACTTGACAATTTATGGAACACCAAATCTTTCATCCAGGGGATGAAATACACCCTAAGAACACTTTTGTAATAAGAATTGAGACTAGCAAGGAGTGAAAATGTTTTTAGAAACTCTTTGTGAAGTCGCTCCATTGTGTCTGACTCTTTGCAACCCCAAGAACTGTAGCCTACCACTTCCTCTGTCCATAGCATTTTCCAGGCAAGGATACCAGAGTGGGTTGCCATTTCCTTCTCCAGGGTATCTTCCCGACTCAGGGATCGAACCTGGGTCTTCAGTGTTGCGGACAGATGCTTTACCATCTGAGCCACCAGGGAAGCCCATAAACTCTTTGTAAATATCCATTTTTAACGCCATAAACAACAGTACAAGGACTAAGAAGAAAAACAAAGATTCTTCAGGCAATGCAGAATTCAAAGTCCTATTAATAATTTACAGGATACACTATGATATCAGCAGTATTTCTGGTGGCATTTTTTTCCTCTGAGAATAACTCTAGAAAATAATTTGGAAAATAAATACAATTGAAAGTACCTATTTATAATCCCTTTACCTACTTTTAATATTTGGTTGATTTTTTTCTAGCCTTTTGACTGGTTTTTTTTTTTTCCAGTCTTTTTTTTTCTATGCACATATTAGCATGTTAATTTATCTTTTTACTTTTATAAAGCTGGAATATTAATTTGCCTAGATCTTCAATTATTTTCTTGGGCCAAATTCCTAGAAATGGAATTTATTGGGTCAAAGGTTTGCATTTTTTAAACTCTTGATACACACTACATTCCAGAAAGTCAGAGCAATTTACACATCCATCGGCAATGTGAGTATTCTTTCACCATCTGTAGAATTCTGACCCAAAGTCAAACACAGATGATGAGCCTGGGCCCCAAACTAGAAAAAAGAAAACAAGAAAACCTTTTCCCTTCAGAAACAAAGGGCTGATTATAAATACACAGACCTGGAAGGTGAAGATTCGAGGGGGCTGCCTGAGAACCACAGCCCTGGAACAGTCTGTTCCAGCTGCAATAAACCAGCTGCGGTTCCCCCGAACTCACTGCCGTTTGGACTCTGTGGACCCGGCTTCCTCTGCTGGCATACCTCTACCCACCCTACTCACTGCCAACCTCCCTGCCTTTTCCCTCCAGGAATTGGTCAGTAATCCCCAGCCTAAATTAAATACTCTTCCACTCTGCTTCGCCAACACCCTCAGATTACCTCTGCTTTAAAGCCCATTTTGTACGCTGAAGTATAATTAAATGGTCTGTCCCCCAGACTAGACAACGACTTCTTTCAGGGCACAGACTGTTTCTTCCTTCTCTGCTGTATCCTCAGCATCTAGCAAAGTACCTGGGATACAGTAGTAGGCACTGAAGAGAAGTTTACTGAATGAACTAATCAGTCACAAAGCAGCAGGTCTAAAGCACTGGTCAGAGAACTTTTTCTGTCTGTAAAAGATCAGACAGTAAACATTTCAGGCTTTGGGGGCCACCTGGTCTCATTCACAACTGCTCAGCTCTGTCTTTGTAGCGCAGAAGTGGTCATGGACAATAAGCAAAAGGACGGACATGGTTGTGTTCCAAGGAAACTTAACTGCCGAAGCCAGGTGGCAGGCCGGATTTGGCCTGTGGACCATAGTTTGCCAAATAACCCCTGATTTAGAAGTTTAAAACTTAAAGTTTTAAAAGATGAAGTAAAAAAAAAAAAAATGATGAAAAGACCATAGATATTTAATGCTTTAAACCTACAGAGTTTAAGCTACACTGTATGTTTAGAACTCAACTCAATTATTACCACTTTGTACTCCCAAATTCCTCTCCTCTGTGACTTGGTCTGTGATGCAGAGAGAAAGGGAAAAAGAAAAGAACTCAAAGGAGAGGGGAGGCTGGCCCCCTTTGATGGGAACTGAGCACAGGTATGAGGCCTCAGGCACAGGCCGAATAAAAAGGATCAGCAGCGTTAGAGACGTGTTTAAACTAGAAGTGATTGATGGGACTCTTCAATCTGTACACTCATCC
Organism: Giraffa tippelskirchi; assembly: GCF_054371585.1. NCBI lineage: Eukaryota > Metazoa > Chordata > Mammalia > Artiodactyla > Giraffidae > Giraffa > Giraffa tippelskirchi. The sequence goes on along the minus strand of NC_137287.1, from coordinate 114,909,399 downwards.
TTAAGATATTGACTGAGATTCATAAACCTGATTTAGACACACAGACTAAAGATCACGAAAACAGACTGAAGATAATCCGTATGGTAAATAGCTCAGAGTTTCGCTACACTCTGAACTGTGCATCACAACGATGTAGATGTATGCGCTACTCTAGAAGTAAAATGTGTAACAACAATATACAAAGGAGAAGAGGGAGAAGCAAAAGAAGAGATACAAATGACCAAGAACTACACAAAAGTATGCTCCAAAGCATTAGTCAATAGGGAAATGTTAATTAAAACCACTATGAAATACCACAACACACCGGCCAGATTGTCTACATTGACAAAGACCACCCACTCCAAGTGCTGGACCAGATGTAGAACCACTGGAACCACTGATTTGGGCAATACGAACAGTCACCTAATCACTTACATCAACAATGAACACTATGAATTAAAAATAAAATAAACAACCACTTTGGTAGGAAAAAAGAAAAAACAAGTGTATGTGCTTGCCTCTGCAGATCAAGGAAAAGAAGAAAAAAAAAAAAAGTGATGACATTCAACAAGAGAATGGCTGTTTAGGTCCGAAAGTCAATCCTCACTGCTGCTGTTTTCCTGCCTCTGACTGCAGATGCCAGCTTCCTCCCTCCTCGAACCCTCCACTGCTGCCCCAAGGCTCCACCGCTCTCGCTCCTTAGATTAAACAACAGAGGGGAGCCTCAAGACTGAGTCCATGTGGACCGCGAGAATCTGCTTTCTCTGGAACGCACCAGGTCTGCCTGTGAAGTTAGTCTGTTTAATCAGAGCCTTACTTTTCATCGTGCCTTCCCCTTCCTCGTCCTCTGTGTTGATCACCATGGTGCCCAGCTGGGACGGCAACGTGTCATCGTGCTCGATCATCGTATTGGCCCCGTCACTCATGCTGCTGGCTGCTCGGACGGTGCCCGTCTCATCCCCTGCTGCTCGGACCATCGTGCCAGAATCTAGCTCATCCTCCTCCTGGAAAAGGAGGAAATCCCAAATGAGGGCTAATTTGATTAAAAAGATTTGAGTTTTCTGAATTACTCTTACTCATCTTGCTGCAAACATTTCTGGATTTGAGGCTTAATCGTAGAATTAAGAACACTCTTTCAATTCAAGTGTAGTTGGTATACTGTATTATATATGTTGTTGTTGTTTAGTCGCTGAGTTGTGTCTGACTCTTTTGCAATCCCATGGACTATAGCCCGCCAGGCTCCTCTGTCCATGGGATTTCCTGGGCAAGAATACTGGAGTGGGTTGCCTTCTCCAGAGGATCTTCCTGACCAAAGGATCAAACCCAAGTCTCCTGCATTGGCAGGTGGATTCTTTAGCACTGAGTCACCATTATATATGTTACAGGTATACAGTATATTGATTCACAATTTCTAAAAGCTATTCTCCATGAGAACACTCCTAGTCAACCAAAGAAGAGCATACATTTATCCATATGAGAGCCGCGTATCTAACCTGTATATTTTTTTAACACTGCTCTAAGGAGCTAAGGTACACACCTTTGGAATCTCAGGGTTGTGAGAGAGACTATCAGTGTAAAGTCTACATAGCTAGTATGGATACTAGATGCCCCAAAAGGGCACAGAAATACCCAGTCTCACACCTGAACATTCTCTTTCCTGAATAAAAAGTTAAACTGAAGAAAAGATATGGAGGCAAAAGAATAAAATGTGGAAGTGTCTCAGGAAGCACTGGGAGAAGAACGAACACATCCAGCAAGCCCTGGTCCACGACAGGACACGGTGGGGCAAGGAGCGCCTCCAGCTCCAGGCGGATCCCACAACTCTGACTTGTCTTCCCTGGCTGGCAATCACAAAATGACAAGCATTAACGCCCAAGGCCCACCGCAACGCCTGCCACTCACCGAGTTTTCTTCCTCATCCTGGTCCACCTCCCGCTGCTGGGCCTCCTGGCGTTTCAGCTTCACGTCCATGGCTTCATTAATCAAGTCCCGAAGTATGGACACTCCTTTGGCACTCTTGACAAAGGGGTGCTTCGACAAGAAAGTTGAAGATGGCTTATGAGGCACTGGTGCCAAAATACTAGCCAGCACAGAGGAGGCCCTTGACAGTCTTTGCTGAATCAACCAGTGAATCTAATCGTTCTCTTTATGCTTTGGACAACAGCCAACCCTAACTCACACTCTCACCTGATTTGAAGAATGACTCATTTGAAAAGACCCTGATGCTGGGAAAGACTGGAGGCAGGAAGAGAAGGGGAAAACAGTGGATGAGATGGTCAGATGGCATCACCAACTCGATGGACATGAGTTTGAGTAGGCTCCGGGAGTTGATGATGAACAGGGAAGCCTGGCGTGCTACAGTCCATGCGGTCACAAAGAGTCGGACACAACTGAGCGACTGAACTGAACTCACTCACTTTATAACTTTGAGCGGGTACGTTCCGTTTTGCCCATGTGTTTTTTGGCTTGGCTGGAATGTTTCCTCCATTTCTAGCAACTCTAGAGAGTCTCAACAGGCTGGCATCACCCCCCTAGAGGAAGCTCTGTAAATGTGTAGGGACCTTACGGTTAAAATGTTTAAAGAACACAAGCTACATGGGACACAGGATAGGGAGCAGGGACACAAGCAATCTTGTTTAAAATGCAGAAGAGTCCTGCACAAAAACAAACCGTAGCCGATTCTCCACACCGTTCGAATGTCTCAGAGTACACACACACTTTGATACATGTACACTGACAAATTTTTTCAAGGGATAAGCATAGTTTGGTTAATTTGGGAGGTGATTTTGGAGAGGGGGGCATAGTGGAATAAAGACACTGTTTAGAAATCACTGAATAGGTTACTCATCCTGCTTATTCTTTCTATTCAATGTCCTATAGCATTTCCAACTATGTATTTGGGTAAAAAGGATTTGGCGGCTTCTCAAGTGGCTCAGTGGTAAAGAATCTGCCTGCCAGTGCAGAAAATTCAGGTTCGATCCCTGGGTTGGGAAGATCCCTTGGAGGAGGAAATGGCATCTCACTCCAGTTTTCTTGCCTGGAAAATCCCATGGACAGAGGAGCCTAGCAGACTACAGTCCATGAGGTTGCAAAGAGCTGGACACAACTGAATGACTGAGCATGTATGCATATGCAAAAAGATTTTAGTGCCAAAAGTTAGTTACTGCAGAAATAGTAAAACTAGTCACAAATATGTAACAGATGTAAGTCCAAGTATTATGCATCTGCAAAGGCACTTGAAACACCGTGATATTGTTGACTTTCCTCAATAGAAAAAAGGACTTAAAACTTGGGATTTTTTTTTTTCTGTACCATGTGGCTTGTGGGATCTTAGTTCCCCAACCAGGGATTGAACCCAAGCCCTTGGCAGTGAAAGAGCAGAGTCTTAACCAGTGAACCGCTAGGGAAGTCCTTTTTTTAAAATTTTTTTTTTACTGAAGTATACAGTTAATTTACAACATTGTACCAATCTCTGATGTACAGCAAAGTGACTAAATTATACACATATAGACATTCTTTTTTTATATTCTTTTCCATTATGGTTTATCAGAGAATACTGAATATAGTTCCCTGTGCTATACAGTAGGACCTTGTTGATCATCCATCCTAGGCTTAAAGTTTTTAATATTAATACCATCTTACAATTTTGTTGTTTGCCTTTGTAACACAATAAAAAAATTTATGCTGTGAAAGTTACACAGGAAAATTCTTTTCTGGAGGGGTGGGGGTAGCTGTTGTTTTCCAAACTTGTTCTAACATTGTCCCCAGTGTTTATCTGCAATCCATTCTCTGTTTCCCACCACCCATCAGAAGATATGGGCTCCAAGGTCTTTGCAAGAACTCTAGAAGTGAACAGGATGCCTCAACGTGTGGTGGGATTGAAATATGGGAGATATCTTTTCTACAAAACTGTATCAGTACCTCATCCAGGCAGGAAAAGAATTTGCCACTACTTAGAAAAAGGACCCAGCTCATCTGCAAGAGTAACTATTTCCTTGTTCTCTCCACTGGGCAAGTCCATAAGATCATTTCTCCCCTCTTATCACATACAAATCAGTCTGCTTTGTTATTACTTAACATAAGATTTCTGTTCGTATCCACCCACTCATTTTCCTACGTTTCTTGAATGGAACGGTTTCTGTTCTTCTTACTGCTCTTAAATTGAAACTCATTCGTGATGTTAGGTACAGGTGTCTGATTACTTCATTACATTTCTAAGTTGAAAAGCTGGAGCATTTCTATATTGACACATATATTACTTTATTATAAATAATTACCCTTATATTTCTCCATCATATCACAGATATTACACTGCTTCTTTTTAAATTATGGGCACAAGTAGATTTTAGTATCTATGAGGTTCATTCCAAAAAGATAATAAGTATTAAAAAATTTGTATTGGTAAGGGAGCAATGGATCTGACATGATTGAAAAATCACTGGCCTAGCTCAATAATAATAGATATATGTCAAATTCATAATATATTATCTTTAATATGTGAAAATGTTATTCAAAGTCACACATATTGTATCATTTAATCTTCACAACCAACTTACGGGGCAGGTACTTGATCTCTACTGTATAGACAAAAAATCTAAACAGAGAGGTTATGTTACTTGCCCAAGGTCACAGAGCAAGCAAACAGGCAGCCAAGATTCAAACCTGGGCAGTCAGGCTCCAGAATCCAAGCTCTTAAATATTAAGCAAGAAAGTGTGAAAGTGTTAGTCGCTCAGTTGTGTCTGACTTTTTGAGACTCCATGGACTGTAGCCCACCAGGCTCCTCCGTCCATGGAATTTTCCAGGCAAGACTACTGGAGTGGGTTGCCATTCCCTTCTTCAGGGGATCTTCTTGACCCAGGAATTAAACCCCGGTCTCCCTCACTGCAGGCAGATTCTTTACTGTCTGAGCCGACGAAGCATACTGCCCGCCAAATTCCATCCATCCTTCAAGGCCCAAGGTCAGAAGTTACCTCCTCCAGGAAAGCAGTCCTGGCATCACCAGTTCAAAATGGTGGACCTACCACTGATCCCAGTTCTTTGCCAGAACTGGGTATGGAACTCCTGCTTTGGAATCAGAAAGACTCAGATCCTAAGCCTGGCTTTGCTGTTTACCAACCAAGTGGCTCTAAATGAGCTAACCTTTCAAATCTCTGTTTTCTCATCTATAAAAGTAAAATAACACTCTTCTGTCACAGAGTGTATGTAAATGGCACAACATGTAAATTATCTAGCACACAGCAGGTGTTCAATGAAGGCCAATTCCTGTTCTCTAATCCTATGCAGCCTTGTATTTTCTTGCATGATTGTCCTGTTCAGTGATTTAACATTCTTTTCTATGCCTCTTCCAAGCAGCTACATTCAAACCTCACAGGAGGCAAGGAATATCTTACAGCTCTTCACCATCTCCATGTGGGTGGGTCAACAGCATCTTGGATGGATAACCCGTGAATGAAACAGAGAAAGAGGCAGCATCCCAGGGTGAGTCATACCTGGAGGAGTTGAGTGGCTGTGGCTCTCTGCTCAGGGCTCTTGACTAGACACTGCTTCACAAAATCCATGAAGCTATCTGACCACAGTTCCGGCTTTCGGAATGTGGGGGGTGGGTTGGTAGGAATCATGAAGATGGCCTGGTTGGAAAGGAAAAAAAAAAAAATTTGGCAAAATAAAAGTGATACTCCAATAAAAATATGACTAGACATAAGTTCAAAGTTTGATAAAATGATTTTCTTCTTCTCCTTGATAAGCCCATCCTAATTACAATGAAAATCTAAGTATCTCAAAGTAGGAAGTATGACCATTAGAGTAGGAGTCCCCAAGAACCAGGCTGCACAGCAGGAGGTGAGCAGTGGGCAGATGAGCGAGGCTTCATCTGGATTTACAGCTGCTCTCCATCGCTCACGTTACCACCTGAGCTCCACATCTTGTCAGAACAGCAGCAACATGATAAATGTAATGTGCTTGAAACCAACACCCACCCCAACCAGAGTGTGGAAAAATCACCTTCCATGAAACCAGTCCCTGGTGCCAAAAACGTTGGGAATCGCTGCATTTGAGAATCTGATATAGCTCTCCTGCTCCCTCCTCCTCTCTCTTTTCTCTCTCCCCACTCTTGCATATCTATTCTTGTCCCCTAAACAATAAACAGTCAAACCTAAAGGAAATCAGTCCTGAATATTCATTGGAAGGACTGATGCTGAAGCTGAAGCTCCAACACTTTGGCCACCTGATGCGCAAAACTTGACTTATTGGAAAAGATCCTGACACTGGGAAAGATTGAAGGCAGGAGGAGAAGGGGACAACAGAGGATGAGATGGTTGGATGGCATCACCCACTTGATGGGACATGAGTTTGAGCAAGCTCCAGGAGTTGGTGATGGACAGGTAAGGCTGGTGTGGTATAGCCCATGGGGTCTCAACGAGTCGGACAGGACTGAGAGACCAAATTGAGCTGAAACAATATCCAGCAAGCTTTGTTCGTTTTTTGCTGACCATGTTGCCTTTCAAAGTGAAAAGGCGAGCTCTAAGAGCATCGATATCCTGAACGTGACCTCAGCCCCAGAGCTGTCCCAGGTCCCTCCTTCCTGAAAGTTACCCCACCACTGGATGCAAGCGGTGATTGCGAGGAGGTCATAAAACCAAAAGTCCCCCCAAATCATAAGGGAGTCATCAACCTCCAAGCCACGCCAACTCTACATACCTGAAAATTAAAAACTGGCCCACTACACTGCATTGAAATTCTACGATTTCACAAAAGAAAACTACAGGAGATATTGCAAGTTCCATTCCAGACTACTGCAGTAAAGTGAGTATCACAATCAGCAAGTCACATGAACTGTTCTGGTTTCCCAGTGCATGACAGTTAGGCTTACCCTATTCTGTAGTCTATTAAGTATGCACTAGTATTGTATCTAAAGAAACGATGTATATACCTTAGTTAAAAATTACTTTATTGCTAAAAAATGCTAACTTTCAACTGAGCCTTCAGGGAGTTATTTTGCAATAGTAACATCAAAGATCATTGATCACAGATTACCATAACAAATATAATCATTGTGAAGAGGCCTGAAATATAGTGAGAATTATCAAAATGTCACACAGAGAGATGAAGTGAGCAAATGCTGTTGGAAAAATGGCACTGACAGACTTTCTTGATGCAGTGTTGCCACAAACCTTCAATTTGTAAAAATCCAATACGGCAAAGTGCAATAACATAAGGTACGCTTGTAAAATTATTTATTGCGTTTCCAATAGAAAAGGTACAGATTTTTAAAAAAACAAAACTCTTTGCAGTAGGCAGCTTAAATTATGTTATTTGAATCTAAAAATAAAGCCAGTAAATCTTCCCATCCTTCTCCATTTCTGTCCCCCAAAAAAGAGAGGTGCTTACCTTTGGGCATGTGAATAACTTAAAAAAAAAAAACCGTTAAGTCTATTAACAGAAGGACTGCTTAATCAGAGAAGAGGAGGAGCTGAGTTGGGTGGTATGGGAAAGACTCTGGAGCCTCTGAGGAAGGCAGGAGTCGAGGTCTTATAACAGTGCTGTGATGAGGTGTTCAAAGGGTGGGGCAAGTCAGGAAACTGCTTAATGTAGAAACACTGAAGGAATGTCAATGGAGACAACCTGTGGGCTCTTCACACTCCAGAGCTGGATGGAGGTCAGGGAGCATAGAGCCTCTAGAAATCACACATGCAAATCCCTACCCAGGCCAGGCAGGAAGAAAACAACAAATGAATCAGGCTGGGTGTTAGCGATATGAGTTGAAAAGAATAATCTGCTTTCCTCTTAGGGCTAGTATAAGAAAAACAGAGAAAACACTGCAATACATTATAACTGATATGGGTGAACAGGGAACTGTGGAGGGCAGTGCAAAGCCCATGCCCTGTATAAAGGAGAGGACTGCTTCTCAGCTCCAGTTAATGTTGTTATGTTAAAAGGTGACCACTTGGGGACTTCCCTGGTGGTCCAGTGGTTTAGACTCCATGCTTCCAGTGCAGGGGGTGTGGGTTCGATCCCTGGTTGAGGAACTAAGATCCCACATGCTGTGGAACATGGTCAAAAATTTTTAAATAAATTAAAAAAAATTTTTTTAATATGTGAGTACTTGATTTACTAAAAACATATACACTGCACAAGTCAAACCAATCAAGTCCTGCCAGAGGGATATCAATACTCAACCTCTAGAATGAACAGGGGTGGATTACATTTGACTTAATTAGTGATTACAATGAGTGGAAGTGTATCATCTGAAGTCTAGATTGACACTTATCAATTATTTACAATTAATTCATTTACTGTCTGGTGCCTAACCAAGAAACTCATTTAACTCGGTTTCTCATCATCACCTGGAGAAGGCAATGGCACCCCACTCCAGTACTCTTGCCTGGAAAATCCCATGGACGGAGGAGCCTGGTAGGCTGCAGTCCGTGGGGTCGCTAAGAGTCGGACACGACTGAGCGACTTCGCTTTCACTTTTCCCTTTCATGCACTGGAGAAGGAAATGGCAACCCACTCCAGTATTCTTGCCTGGAGAATCCCAGGGACGGGGGAGCCTGGCAGGCTGCCGTCTATGGGGTTGCACAGAGTTGGACATGACTGAAGCGACTTAGCATCATCACCAGTCACTGACCATCCCACTGGTCTTCTGTCCCATTTCCTTACCCTCATCGGATGAATATCAGCATATGGAGGCTTTCCTTCAGCCATTTCTATGGCTGTTATTCCCAGTGACCAGATGTCTGCTACACAGTTGTACCCAATTTCCTGGATCACCTCTGGAGCCATCCAAAAAGGTGTTCCTATCACTGTATTTCGCTTGGCCATGGTATCCTGAAACAGAAAGGAGAGAGATCAACATTAACCATTGAAACTGTTGAGAAAGAGTCCCTTCTAACAATAGTAATTGTCATGGGCTTGAAATACATATACAAACCATACTCAAACACGATCAAGTAAGCAAGCCACAAAACAAATTCAAATGACATTGAAACATAAAAGATTCTCAATCAATTATTAAAACATAAAAATAACTATCAACCAGTTAATGAAACACTAAAATGAGATTGACAAAAATTAAAAAGATTACTAATAACATACGGATAATAGCATAGAAAAAAATCAGGTATCAAAATACAATGATAAAGGAACATAAGTTGGTACAATGTTTTAGTAGGCAATTCAGTAATATTTATTAACTTTAAATGTCCATATCCTTTGATTGAAATCTATTTCTAGAAATGTATCCTATGTATAAGTATCCCAAGATAGATACACAAGTATTGTAAAAATAATTAATAGAAGGGCTGGAAAAAGGGTCTCTGTCTATTCATTTGTAAAACTATACACTTGAATTCCTAACTTACACTTTCAGCAAAATAAGTTCAAATAGGTTAAAATTTTAAATGTAAAGAACAAAATCCAAAAAGCACTCAAGGAAAGTACAGATGAATAGTTATATAAGGTTGGAGCAGAAAAGGACTTTTAAAACATGACATCATGAAGATGGGAGCATTTTTCAAATTGATTTATGATTCAACATAACCTCAACATAATTCAATTCAATCCCAACCAAAATCTAAATGAAGTCCCACTGTTTATTCTTGTTTTTATTGCTTGTGCGTTTAGTGTCATATCCAAAAAATCATTGCCAAGACCAATGTCAAGGGGCTCTTCCCCTATGTTTTCTTCTAGGAGTTTTGGGGTTTCAGACCTTTCATTTATTTTAATCCATTCTGAGTTAATTTTTGTAAGTGGTGTAAGAAAAAGGTCTAGTTTTACTCTTCTGCATATGAGTATCAGGTTTTCCCAAGAACATTTATTAGAGACCATCTTTTCCTCGTTGAGCACTCTTTGCTCCCTTGTCAAATATTAACTGACTGTATAAGCATGGGTTTATTTCTGGGTTCTTGATTCCAATCCATTGGTCTATGTGTGTATTTTTGTGCCAATACTATACTGTGTTGATCACTTTAGCTTTGTAACATAGTTTGAAATCAAGAAGTATGAAGCCTCCAGCTTTGTTCTTCTGTCTCAGGACTGGTTTGGATATATGGGGCCTTTTCTAGCTCCATATGAATTTCAAGACTGTTATTTCCTATTTCTGTGAAAACCATCAATTACTAAAAACAACTGATACTTTAAATTTATAATATCTTTTACACAGCACCAGAAGAATTTTTCTTTTCAATATGGTTTCCTTATTAAGATTGTAATTTAGATAATACTGTTTGGCATTATTTACTTATGTGTTAACAACAAAATCTTTTGAAGGGCCCACAAATCAACCTCAGATATGCAAATGATACCACCCTTATGGCAGAAAGCGAAGAAGAACTAAAGAGCCTCTTGATGAAAGTGAAAGAGGAGAGTGAAAAAGTTGGCTTAAAGCTCAATATTCAGAAAACTAAGATCATGGCATCCGGTCCCATCACTTCATGGCAAATAGATGGGGAAACAGTGGCTGACTTTTTTTGGGGGGCTCCAAAACTATTGCAGATGGTGACCACAGCCATGAAATTAAAAGACGCTTACTCCTTGGAAAGAAAGTTATGACCAACCTACACAGCATATTAAAAAGCAGAGACATTACTTTGTCAACAAAGGTCCCTCTAGTCAAGGCTATGGTTTTTCCAGTAGTCATGTATGGATGTGAGAGTTGGACTATAAAGAAAGCTGAGCACAGAAGAATTGATGCTTTTGAAGTGTGGTGTTGGAGAAGACTCTTGAGAGTCGCCTGGACTGCAAGGAGATCCAACCAGTCCATCCTAAAGGAGATCAGTCCTGGGTGTTCATTGGAAGGACTGATGTTGAAGCTGAAACTCCAGTATTTTGGCCATCTGATGCGAAGAGCTGACTCATTTGAAAAGCCCCTGATGTTGGGAAAGATTGAAGGCAGGAGAAGGGGACGTCAGAGGATGAGATGGTTAGATGGCATCACTGACTCAATGGACATGAGTTTGGGTAAACTCCGGGAGTTGGTGATGGACAGGGAGGCCTGGCGTGCTGCACTTCATGGGGTTGCAAAGAGTCGGACACGAATGAGTGACTGAACTGACTGACTGACAAATCACGATACGTTGCAAGTTCCTGAGGGTTTTTTTTTTTTAATAACATCAAAGCAATTTTTGATTTAATTGTTTTTCATTTAAATTTTTTAAAAATAAAAAATATACATGATACAGCTCTAAACAAACTATATATGCATATAGTCTTCTACTACCCAAGAAACATGATCTATGACATTGCTGCAAATTTTTGTATACATCTGTCTAGAACTCTATTTTCTACACATATTTCACACATCTTATGTATTTTACAAAATCAGATAATTTTAGACTTCTTGTTTTGAAAGCATAGTGTTTTTCATTGCCATGCACTACTGAGGTAGGAGGGAAATCAAGAGCCTGTATTTTGGAACCAAATGAGGAGAACGCTTTCAGTAAAGCAGCTGCCAACTGCTACCTAGAGGGTGAATGGGATCACATTATGTCTTATTCAAGGAAAGCCGATTAGATTTAATTTTTATTCCTTTTGTAAATATGATGATGTAGCCCAAAAGAATTTAAATGTCTATTCTATCATTTCTTGTTTTAGCTTTTATTTTATTCAAGCTAAACAGAGTTAAACTATGAGACCTGAGCTCCAGGAAAGGATCTAAATAACCTACCAGCTCACTTGTAACCTATTGGCACATTCTTTAATTTTTTAAAACACAATTATATCAAATATTACATTTTTAAATAAATAAAAAGAACAGTTCTCAAGAAAGACCTGAAAGTTACCAACACAAGTAACACTTTCACTTACTGTAAGTTGACCTGCTACCCCAAAATCTGCAAGTTTTGCATGACCTTCTGTATTGAGCAAAATATTTCCAGCTTTGATATCTCGGTGTATTTTTCTCATAAAATGAAGATATTCCAGTCCCTTAAGTGTTGACTGTAATATTGTGGCTATTTCATCTTCTGTTAACTGAAAAAATGAGAAATTAAAATTCTATTAGTTTACACCAGCACATTTGAAAAAGGAGAAAAAATTTCGATCCAAACTCCTCTCCTAGAATACAAATAAGATCTCATTCAATGTGTAAAATAGCATTTGACAGCTTATAGTACCATTGCCATGCTGACCACTCCCAAAGTTATATTTCCAGGCCAGATCTCTCCCCCAAAATCAGATTTATATATCCTCCCACACCACACCTCCAGCTGAATACCTAACAAGCATCATAAGCATAACATGTCAAAATCAAATTCATTATTTTTACCACCACCCTATCCCTTTCCATACCACCCACCTACTCTATTCTTCCCACGGTCTTCTCTCTCTCAGTAAAAGGCAATTTAATTCTTCTAGCTGCTCTGGTCAAAAATCTTGAAGTCATCCTTGGCTCTTCTCTATCTTCAGACTATATGCAATTATATCCTCTGGGTTCACCCTGATTCAAGCCACCATCATACCCTGCCTGAATTAGTCTAATAATCTCCTAATTGATCTCACTGCTTCTGCCTTTAACCTTATATAGTGTATTTTTCCACACAGCAGCCAGAATGAACCTTTTGAAATGTAAGCCAGGGACTTCCCTGGTGGTTCAGTCCATAAGACTCTGCTCTCCCAACGCAGGGAGCCTGGGTTTGATCCCTGGTCAGGGAACTAGATCCCACATGTTGCAACTAAGATTCAGCTCAATATCTGCTCAAAATCACCATGGCTTCCTAAGTCACTCAGAATGAGAGCCAGTCCTCACTAAGGCCTCACCATACCTGGCTCCTAGCTACCTTAATCTTCTACCACGTTCTATCTCGTTCATCCTGTTTCAGCCACGTAGGCTTCCCTGATGTTCCTCAAACACTCTAAACACACTCCCACTGCTGGGCCCTTTTATCTGTTCTCTCTGCCTGCAGTGCCCTTCAACCAGACTTCTGGATGAGATGGTTCCTTACATCACTGTCTCTGCCCAAATGTCACCTCATCAGGAACTTAGAGAGGCTTCACTAGACCCCTCCACTCCTAGATCATTCTTTATCTCCTTATCCCACTTATAGCTTAATGCAACATTATCACCATCTCACATACTATACATAATCTGTGTACCTATTCATGTGACGTCTTCCCTATTAGACATATGAACTCCATTTTAAAATGCCTTTGACTTGCTTACTACTGAATCCCAGCACCAAGAAAGCCTCCTGGCACATAGCAGGTCCTGAAAAAATATCTGTTAAATGATGATAAATAAATGTAAGCTAGAATGCAGGAGACTGACACAGAACACCTGATCAGTCCAGTGTTGACTCTGTGCTGCTCCCAGTCCAGTCCTAAACCAACTCACTCGACAGCCTCTCAATCAGTCTCTCTCATGACAAACAACTCACATTTAGAAGAGAATAGGCAGTGGTGCAAAAACTATGTGATCTGGGTTTAGAAAGATCTAGTCTTTAGCCTTGGCTCTACTTGTTAGGACTTAAGCAAGTCATCTAGTCACGTCTCTGAATCTATTTCTCAAGCTAGAAAAATAGGCAAATCACTTTTTTTCAAGAATGTCACAAAAATCAAACGATACAGTAAGGCATGGAAGAATCCATGGGGTTTAATAACTAGAAAATGCACTTCTACAAGAGCAGGGTCATTGTTCTACTGACTACTGGATCCTGAAGGCCTAGATCAGTGTTCTAGAAATACTTACTAAATGAATAGACCAAGAGTTTACGCAACTGAACCGAAACTAGAAACCATGACTCCTAGCTTTTCTCCCAGCCATCGCAGTAACAACAAACTACCTTTCACAGAGGGGAATCTGATGAGGACTTAGTGGAAGTTAACCTGTGAACACCTGAGTAGAAGGAGAAAACCCAACCAACTTTAAACACTCAGAACTCATTGCTGGGCTTTCCTGGTGGCTCAACGGTGGAGAATCTGCCTGCCAATGCAGGAGGCACAGGATCAATCCCTGATCCAGGAAGATCCCACATGCCACAGGGCAACCAAGCCTGTGCACCACAACTACTGAGCCTGTGCTCTGAGCCAAAACTACTAAAGCCCGTGTGCCTTACAGCCTGTGCTCCGCAACAGGAAAAGCCACCGCCATGAAAAGCTTGTGCACTGCAACTAGAAAGTAGCCCCCATTTGCTGCAACTAGAGAAAAGTCAGCACAGCAAGAGACCTGGCACAGCCAAAAAACAAAAAAGACATCATGACCTAACTAAGGTTTGATAGTCATTTTTCCCCCAGTAAGAAATAAGTAAAGCACTTCACTGGACTAGGTTGGTTGGGATCAAAACTGCCACATTTAGGAGACATCAAAAAGCGGAGAGGGGAAAGAACCACGGAACAGGGGAGATGAAACAATCATCTGTCTAGATACATTACTAGGAGAGTGTGCCTGAGTACAGAGCAGAGAAAAGAAGACAGTGTGAGACACCAGCACAGCTGCACGATTCCAGAAGGTAAACTTACCGTTTTATTTCGTAACCGAATGATATCAGATACAGAACCAGCCCCACAGTACTCCATCACGATCCACAAGTCTGTGTTCTTAAAGTAACTGCCGTAATATTTGACTACATGAAGGCTAGGGAGAGAGACAATACTAATCAGTGGAACAACCTTCAAACATCCCTATGAATTCATGCTGTAAAACACATGAAAATCCATTTCTCAACTCAAAAGATCAATTATTCATATTTATGGTTAAAATGGGCACTCTCTTGATAAGAAATTAAAATGGTATTGATTTCTGGAGGCCAATAAATAACAGCAGTGCAAAATCTGTATGAGTCCCTTAACCCAGCATTTCTAAGTCTGCAACTCACCCTAAGAAAAGAATCACAGATTTCAAAAAGAAATAGTTACCATAGTCACAGAACTGCTTAAAAAAGTGAAAATTTAGATACCATCTAAATGTCTGACATTAGGGAGTTTATTTAAGAAATAATGATATATCTGCATAATGGAATAACCATGAATCCATGGAAAATGTAATAGAATACCTGACAAGATTCTGTTTACCAAAAAACAAACAAAAAAGGCAGGTTACATAATAGTGAGCACAGTAAAACTCCGAAAAGACATACAGAAGGACATGTATACCAAAGAGTATTTAACAATGATTATCTCTCCAAAGGGAAATGTGGTTTTCCTTTCTTATTTCAAGAAGTCACATATACTTTGTAATAAGGAAAAATAAAACTACACTACAATCTATAGGGAAAAATATTCAGAATTAGACCTGAAATATAGAGTCTTGAAGAAAGATTTCAGGAAAAAGTCAAAATCCTTTTAAAATGAAATTATTTGGAAAAAAAAAAATGTGTCTTCTGAAGCTACCAGCTTTAACTAGCTAGATAATTATCAGGGCTAAGTAATATTGCACAATATAGTAAGGGAACAGGCTAAAACCAACTCAGCTGCATTAACTCTCAAAATTTCAAATGCCCCTTCATCCTTGAGAAACATGCCAAAATGACAGTATATCAGGAAAACACACACACATATGCAAAATGAATATTAATGAAGAAATCGATGAATAAATCTCTTAAGATACATATTACCACATCTGCACTAGCGTCTCTGAATTTCTGTAGTATTTATTGTCTCCATAAGGCAATTACTGTCAGGTATTTACTGCTGGAATATAGCCTATACAATCATGCATCATCAACTAGATTTTCCCGTACATATATAAGCCTGGCCTGTACAATTACAGTCTGCAAACTCCAAGAGGACAAGCATGCTGCCCTGTATTTCTCTGTATTCCTTATGATGTTTAGCACAGAGTAGGCTGTTTGAAATCTCTCATCTTTAGAGACATGTGCACACTGTGTTTGAAACACGGCTCTTACACAGCGTATCAAAAGTGGCAAAGTCCAACTTGCCCACTGGAAAGAGCTGCCAGCATATATCTCATGCACAAGACAAAAGAAACTGCTAACAAAAAAAAAAAGAAAACAAAACAAAAAAACTGCTACCTTACTCTGGTCCCTCCAAACAAGAAAAAGGAGGGTTTTAGCTAGTTGAGAGTAACCACAGAAGTATCACGAGAAAAAGAAAAGGGGACTTCCTTGGTGGTCCAGTGGTTAAAACTGTGTCTTCCAATGCAGGGGATGCAAGTTCGATCCCTAGTTGGGGAACTAAGATCCATGGGGGACATGCCTCATGGCCAAAGCACCAAAACATAAAACAGAAGCAATATTGTAACAAATTCAATAAAGATTTTATAAACATGGTCTAGGGCTTCCCTGGTGGCTCAGATGGTAAAGAATCTGGCTGGACTGCGTGAGACCTGGGTTCGATTCCTGGATCAGGAAGATGTCCTGGAGAAGGAAATGGAAACCCACTACAGTATTCTTGCCTGAAGAATTCCATAGACAGAGGAGCCTGGAGGGCTACAGTCCACGGGTTGCAAAAAGTCAGACACAACTGAGCAACTAACACTTCAAAAACATGGTCCATGTAAAAAAATCTTTAACAAATTTATTCCTGAAAAGGAAAAAAAGAAAGGTGGGGAGAAGAGAAGTGATTGCATTCACACGTCTACAAGACTTAAGGGCTCTGGGCAAAATGCCTAGCAGGTAGCCCCCTCTATCTTAAGCTTTACCAACAGTAGAGACTGAGTTGATCTGCTGACCCAAAGAGCTTCAGAAGGATGAAGACAGCCTAGGGCTGCAAGACTTTCTCATTCTCAACTCCCAAGAGCTGCCCCTGCCCCTCAGTTTGTGTGTCTCAATCTGAACTGAGGAAGTCTGCTCCCCTGCAGTGACCCCACCATGTTGTCATGGAAATTCGGGGCAAACCACATGCATTTCTGCGGTCGCCTGCTGGCCCGACTTCCTGCTTACAGCATTTGACAAATCTTAGTTCCTCAAAAATAAAATAGTTAACTACTCTCAGCTGGAATAGTTTCTTAAACTTGTGAAGAAAGGGTCAGAACATATAAGGGACAGAATATATAAACAAGTGTTCTCTTTTTATAGGACCGTTTGCTGTTCTAAGGTTTCTGGAAGTACAAGCATTAGAACTATCTCTTCTAAGCTGTCTGCAGAAATGTTTTCTCAGTAGGAAGTAAGAGAGATCATTATCAAAAAAAAAAAAAGGCTAGCCAGCACCATCTTCTCTGCCTCTTTGCCTCTTCCTAGTTTTGAAATGGGCTAAACTGAAACAAAACAAAACAATGCAGAAATAGAAACTCTGAAAGTTCAGCTGCTGAAACACAAACCTTTCCATCATTTTTTTCCTGAAAAGAAACATGTAGTAAGTCCACTAAACTCTCCCTTTTGCAAAATATCTAAGTAGATGCAATTCTAGGTGTCAAACTCTAAATAATCACAGCAAATTCAAAACTGTTATTATCTCCAGAGCAACACTATAAGCCTTTACCTGTCACACTGCTGCATGATAGAGATTTCTTTGATTATCTCCTGCAGGTCTGATTCCACAGGAACTTGCTTAATAGCAACAATCTGACCGGTCTCTTTATGAATAGCTTTGTACACGCTGCCATAGGACCTGTAATTGGGGGGACAAGGATACTTACAGAGTCAAAACAAGCCAAGAGATTATAAAGTGCTTAAAATAAAAACAACTCACCATTCTAATTTACATCCCCAGGTGCCCAAGACATATATACTTAGCTACACTTGCAAAACTGAGATAGCTGAAGTATTGATACTTTGGCGAAAAACTGTCCTTAAGAGAACTACCATCTTATAAACTTCCCATTTAAAGTTTACTGAATGTATGAGTATGAAATAACAGTCAGAAGGACAGTAGCTACCACGTCTGGTGTCTGCTGGAAGCAGCATCCTCTGAGGTTCACCCTTACAGAAAAGCCATGAAAGGGTCATTATTTCTCATTTATAGGCAAAGGAGAAAAGGCTAAGAGAAGTTACACAACTTGCCCAAGGTTACATTAAGTGATAAGCGGTCAGTCCAGGATATGAATCCAGGTGTGTCAGAACACAAAACCTATATTCTCTCTACATTTGTATCAGGGCAAAAAAAAAATGGGGGATCTTCCTTCTCTTGCACTCATTCTAGCATCACAAGGTCTTTTAGTCCTTGTTCCTCTTACTGGCAATAATATTTAAAATATTAGGAAATTTTTACTCCTCTTTAATTCTTTTTATCTTCTGCTTCTTCTTCCCTTAAGAGTTTATTATCAAGATAAATAAAAGGTTAGGTAGCCTTTCAATTTGGGGGCTATAAGAGCAATACATTTAGAATCTAAAGACCCAGGACTGGAGTCCTACCACCACTACTTATCAGTATTATTACAGTATTACATATCAGACATATTATTAACCTTGTATCTCAATTTTCTCACCTGTAAAACAACAACAACATTATAAGAGAATTGTGATGGTTAAATGAGATATCATTATCATTATCTTACATAGATTACATTTTCACTTAAATCCTGGACGGCTGTCAGTGAAATAATGGCAAATTGTCTTTCATAGTTTCCAAACACACCTGTTTCTTCATACTCCCTCAGTGAAAAGAAAGAGCAAAATAACAGTGCACCTAATACATCAAACTAGCTGAGTGCTCTAGCTAACAAAATGCTACTCAAGGATTGTTTCAATATGAAAGTCACACAAAAAATTTTTTTAAAGTCTATGCAAAGCACATAAAAAATTTCCATTCCATCAGAATCTTTTATTGGCAAAACTAATATAATGATATTTAAATGTTGCCTAAAACTTATTTTTTGCAAGGGAAAGACAACCACTGACCATGTGTGGAAGATCCAACCACTGCCTCTTCTTCCTTGGCCACTGGAAAAAGCTGCCATCATATATCTTACGCACAAGACAAAAGAAACTGCTGCCAAAAAACAAAACAAAACAAAAAAACTGCTACCTTACTCTGGTCCCTCCAATCAAGAAATACGAGGGTTTTAGCCAGCTGAGAGTAACCACAAAAGTATAACGAAAAAAAGAAAGGGGGACAGTTCCTTGGTCGGCCAGTGGGTATGACTGTGTCTTCCAATGCAGGGGTGCAGGTTAGATCCCTAGTCAGGGAACTAAGATCCACGGGAAACATGCCCTTGCCTTATCTTCCTTGATAAGATAACCCCAAGATTTGTGACCAAATCTTTGTGACCAAATTCTTGGTCCCAGGGGATAAAGGCTGGTGGTCCGAGCCAGTCCCAGCATTCTGACCCCTTTCTGCCAGTGACTGAACTAGCAGTAAGTCTAAGACCGAGTACAGATCAGTGAAATTTGAGAGGAATTCTTTTGAAGGGTCCCCGGGAAAGACTTTCTTCCAATTAAAAAAAAAGAAGCAAACAAGGCGGCCCATTTTCACCTGCCACCTCCTTTCCTGCTTCTGAAGTGGCCATCTTGAGACTGTGAGACTTACACAAATGCTAAATCATTATCAAACACTTAGCCATTTTGGAATCTTTCACCCTCAGATTTTTCTGCTAGTTATTAAATGCCCTTACTGGTTAGCCACCATTAGTTGGGTAGTCTGTAACTTTCATCCACATTTATTCTTGATACCCTAGGACAGGGGTCCCCAACCCCGTTAGGAACCAGGCTGCACAGCAGGAGGTGAGCAGTGGCGGGCAAGTGAGTGAATGAAGCTTCATCTGTATTTGCAGCCGCTCCCCACCACGCGCATTACCACCTGAGCTCTGCTTCCTGTCAAATCAGCAGTGGTATTAGATTCTCTCGGGAGCACAAATCCTAACCTAAAGTCAAGGCAGAATAGCCTGAGATTGCCACAGATTAGAAGTAAAGTGAATAATAAATGCAATACACTTGAATCATTCTAAAACCATTCCCCTCACTCCCGGTCCCTGGAAAAACTGTCTTATATGAAACTGGTCCCTGGTGCCAAAACTGTTGGGGACCACTGCCCTAGGTCCCATATATGTAAAGAAGTTCTTTATTTCGTCTTCACTTTGGAATGAGTTTTGCTGGATATAGAATTCTTCTTTGACAATAGCTTTCTCTCAGCACTTGTAGTTTATCAGCTTCTATCGTTGTAGAGAAGTCAATTGTCATCAGATTATCATTTTTCATGGGTAATCTTGGGCAACCTTTCCTGTAGTTTTTAAGACTTCCTCTTTATCCTCCATATTCTGTAATTTTACTATAACTAGAAGTCAATTTACTCGGCACTTCACAAACTTCTTCAATCTGAAGGCATATGTCTTTCTTCAAGTCTGGAAATTTCTTAGTATGATCTCTTTATTTCCTATCTCTTCCAACTTTCTTCTAGAGTTCCTATTGAACCTAGAGTGGACCTTGTCAATCCATGCTGTCTCCCTAGTTTCCAACACTGCATTTCTGTCCTGCATTTTGTGATCAGTCTCATTTCTAGCTTTCTTTTTTTTTTATTCTACCTGCACTATAAGTACTTTATCATTTCTAGCTTTCAACTCACAAATTCTCTTTTCAGTTTGTCCAGCTGACAGCTTTTGCAATTTATTGGGCATTAGAACTTCAATTATTGTAGTGTTCATTGTCAAGCCCCTCAACCGTTTCTTTTTCACGGGGCTGTTCATGTTAACAATTTTGTGTTTGTCTTTTAAGGATTTTATTCCCTCCTTTTATCTTCTTGAAAATTGTAAACAAGCGTGAAATTCCATTTCAGATTGCTCCATTATTTCTATTTCCTTGGGTGGGAATTTCCTATTTGTTACGTCTGTTGATTATTTAATGGCACTGGATTTCCTCGTATGGGTTTCATTTTACTTTGATTCTTTTCTATACAGTGCTCACTTTTCTTGAGCATTTCATGACATCATGATGGTTTCATGATTTCCTTAGCACAGTCATCTAGGCTGTACAATTTAAACTAGGTCTTGCACTAGGATTTAGGGTTTTCAGCCCTCAAGACACCATACTTGAATACACTCCAGGCCCAGTTCCTATAGTCAGACTAGTCCCTCTTTTTCCCCAGGCCACAGGCAACTGATAACAAAAACTTCCTGCAGGAAACGCAATCTCCCGACAACAA
This sequence comes from Giraffa tippelskirchi, assembly GCF_054371585.1. NCBI lineage: Eukaryota > Metazoa > Chordata > Mammalia > Artiodactyla > Giraffidae > Giraffa > Giraffa tippelskirchi. The sequence goes on along the minus strand of NC_137287.1, from coordinate 114,888,455 downwards.
CATGGCATGCTTTACCCTTCTATTACTATGATAGCTATCTTTTCTTTCCCTGGTCTATAGCTGGCTATGTATCCTTATGTTTAAAAAACTAATTTTCATTCATTATTCTTATATATTTGAAATGGAAAGGAGAGGTTCCTGCATGCACTTACTGAGAAATCTTGACTAGAACACCCTCCACACCTCGCTATGCTATCTTGACAGCCAAGAAAACTCCAAGAGCTCACATGAACAATTATGATTCACAATTCCAGACTGCACTTAGAGTACAATTTAGAAGGCTTCAGCAAGAACCCCTTGCTGAAGGTAAGTCCAAGACCTGACTCTCTACAAAAAAAAAAAAAAAAAAAACTACAGCGACTCAATGAATATTAACTGGCAGAGAACAAAACAAATAATACCACAAAGGAGGTGCTTCACACAAGCTCTGCAAGGCAAGGGTCAATGCAGACAAATAGAAATTATACAGTTGCTGAGGCCAAATTAACCAGGTATCAGTCTTAACCATATCACTCACTAGTTACGAAACCATGGGCAAAATGTTTTTGCTCTTATCCTCTGATTAAAAACTTAAATGAGTCAATGGGTAAAACTTTAAATACAATAGAAGGAAGAAAGGTGAAAGCTCTAATCCAAAACACTTTCTGAGAGCTGTCCATCCATTCTGGTTTGGAGCTTTGGCCCTGCTCTGCCACAGATCCACGATTTCCTCAATACAGAATGGCAGCAGTCTTGGGAATTCGATACAATCCTTTAGCCAGAGCTCATTACACAAGGCCCAGGTCCATGCGAGTTCACAACCCATTCATTTTCCAGAACCATGGCACGGTCTTTTGTGTTCAGGAAGGAAGTGCAGTTCAGGTCTTCCTTCAGGATTCTGCTGGTTACGTGAAGCTCGTTCAGGCTCATCCAGTCAGGATGACAGAAATCCAAGCACTTGTGGTAACATTTAAAACAACAATATAATGATAACATGCAAAGATCTGAAGCTTTGTTTTCCTTCTGGTGATAGATTTACAGGGAAATTTCCAAGGTCCTTAAAGAAGACATCCACAGATCTAAAATGTAATTTAAAATAATCATAATTAGCTTAGTTTCTCCTTACATTATATTTCTGATCACTCTCTGTCTGTAGTTTTCTTTTGACATTCTTCAAACCCAATCCACCCAAACAGAGCTCCCTTTAAGAACATCTAAATATACTTTAAGGCTTAAGATTTAACTTTGATTGGGCAAGATAAGATCTGAAAAATGCTTGAATTGATATATTTAAAAATAAAATAATAGTTGCCATTTACTGAGCCCTTATTAGGTGACAAGCACTGTACTATGTACTTCAGTCTTATTATCTCATGTAATACTCAACATAATCCTATGAGGGAGATGTTAATATCCTCACTTCATAGCTGAGGCTTGTGAAGCTTCAAGATGTTCATCAACCCTCAGAGTCTATGCTCTTACTACTGTAACACACTTTCATTAAAAATAAAACAAGTCAGTTACATACCTAGTCAATTATGCCTACCACTCTTGATCTTATTTTAAGTATAACCTGTAAGCATGGTGAGATCAAGGGCCCTGGACTCACTACATGGAGGAAAATACCGAGGATATCAAGCTAGAGTTGAAAATGGCAGGCAAAAGACATAGAGGGACTGGATTTTCTCTCCCCATACCTTTAAGGACGCCAAGTCAACTTGTCGTTTCAGGTTCATCGTGTGCTTGTCTTTTAGTAGCACAGCTGTTGTCATCTTTTACTTCCCTTCTCTGCTTGATTTCTTGCTTGATTCCAAAGAGTATTTTTCCAACTTACAAAAAGATGATGACTAACGTTTTTCACAAGGAGGTAATCCATGAAATCCTAGTCCATGTAATCCAGGATTGGGTTTAGCATTTGTTATCTATATTAGGCATAAATAACACTGACTCCAAAATAAACTCATGACATATAAAAGCTGATTATAAAGAACAAACACTAATTAGACAATAGACATTTTTCTAAATTGACATTTCAAGTCTTTTCTTGAACCAGAATTACTTCCAAGAGATTTTACATAATACACAAACAGACACCCACACATTTACATGCTTTTATATGCATAAACTACCTCTGAAAAATACATAAAAAATTGCTATACTGGTTGCTTCTGGGTGGCTGAGAGAGATAAGTGGCAGATTTTTTTCAGGCCATTTTTTATGCCTTTCAAATCTTGAATCATGTGACTCGATTGCCTATTCAAAAATGAACAACGAAAACTTATGAAAGGGTGTCTAAAATTTTAATGTCTTGTCATTACAGAAAAAGAAATAAATATACAAATATCAAAGGTATAAAAAATTATGATGTAACCTTTATTGTATCATGAAAGCCAAAGATGGTCGCTATCTATTACCAAATATCATTCTACTCGTATTCTATAAACTCATTCACAAATCTGTGTTTCAAGAAGTCCTCTAGTTCCCAACCTGGGATCCTAGATCTCTTAGGAAGTTGTAAAGGTAGTGACAGTCCTTGATTTATTTTCTGTATTTCCCAAAGTGGCACTAACTAAAATGCTGAATTCCTTTTAAAAAAAAAAAAAATGAAATGAGTTACTGCATATCTCTCAGAGGCTACGAACAGAAAATTAAAGTATGTCTGATTAATAAATTTCTTGAACAAAGTATAATTAGTGTCATCTGTTAAATAGATATAATCATGCATATCACAGATTTTATGAGAGAAAACAACAGATGTCCATGGTACTGAAAAGACTAGGAATCACTAACTCTATCTAACAAAGTGATTGGGGGATGAGAGAAGGGGCATCTCAAGCTGTAAATTTACCTCCCACCCCACCCACAGCAAGGCTGATATGCAATATTTCCCTTTCTTTTCCTCAGCTTTACAAATCATTGCATGAGAAAGGTTCATATCCTGCTGGTGTTGGGGCAGGAAAAAGACTGAGACCTACTAGTCCGCCTACATTTTTCTGGGCACTCACCCTTCTCCAAGTTTCTCTAAGACATCAAACACTTCTTCCGGTTGTTTAGTTAAACTATCTTCATCCAACTTTTTCAGCTGCCTGTGAATGAAGAAATTTAAGCATAAAATACATTGTACTTACCAGCAACTTGCAAGAACACAAAACACATTATTTATTTTACAATTAGCATCTGAGGAATTTCTCTGCAAAGCCTACACTGGTAAATGCCAATAAAGGCAAGCTAAGAGACCTTTAAGGGAAGCTGAAGGGCTGGTCTGTGGAAATGTTACTTGTGTCCCGGGTCACCTTCATGAGCAAAATCAGTACCGGAGGGTAAAGAGCTACCATGAGGCTGACTTCAGTTCCACAGGTGTAAGAATTTTCTAACAATAAAAGCTGCTCTGAAATGGTTTAGACTGCAATTAAAAAGTCCCTAGATTCCCATCACTGGAGCATCTAGACAGAAAAGGAGTCCTTGTGTAGCTGAAATGCAGTAGAGTAGATTTAAACATTAGCTAGAATCCGTTTAAATCTTGAGATTCCATCAACTAAGATGGCATAACTCTCTGTTCAGAAAAGATGCTTAATGCAAGCTTAGTAATGAACTGAAACATGGTCTTAGACTGGAGGCCAAGGAAGATGGAGAAGAATCTTGCTCTCCATTAGCAAGATTTTGGTACTTATTTTTGTTGAAACACATAGATTCTATACGGTATCACAGAAACAGAAAGTGGAGAGTATATGCTTAGATGTGATCAAAAATGAAAAAATAACCAGACAGCTGGAAGTTTCAAATAGTCTTACTAAGACTCTCCTGGGGTGACTGTGTACCTGACTATTCCCCAAAATCAAAGATTTTGCACACAACTTCCAGATAATTCAGATTTTTCTATGACAAACCATGATCAACATAGGTTATAAATTAAGCACAGGGTTTTTTTTTTTTAACTGAGAACTGTGAAAATTATTAACAGTCTTAGATGAGCTGTCTGCTAAGGAGCATTTGTGTGCATGCATATGTGTGTTCTACACCATGGCTTCCTGAAACTACAAAGGACAACAAAGAAAGGAGAGCTCAGGAAGTGGTGAAATATGGAAGCAGTCCACTGGAAATTTCTTTGTAAAGAAAAATGTTAAAACTAGCTGGACAATACCAGCTTTTACAAGGAAAGATGAACTAAAATACACATGCACACAAATGTGTACCTTCCTACAGAAAATGGCAAAACCGTAAGAGAAGCCAAAAAACCCCACACACCTGAACACATCAAGTCTATCTTCCAGTAAACGCTGATCTCAAGAAGACAATCTTAACAGGATTTTATAAATATCAAAGACTAGAGAAAGGGAGAACTGCTCTAGGTCAATAATTGCCATGACTTGAAAATTAACCAAAGAAACAACCACACTGACCTTTGAAAATCAAAAGGTCCTAAAAATTAAATTCCAATGACATCACAAAAATTCCCAGGTTCAAAACAAAAAGGGTTGAAGTGAAACTTCAATGTCAGAAGTGAAATTTCTATGAACCCAGAAATCAGAATGAACATCTCACAATGGGGGTGGGGGGGCGGGAGTGGGTAAAGCATTGATTTATAACTGTATAAACAATGGACAATACCTCTTTTCTCAAGTATAAAGTTTTATAAACAGCTTATGTAAAGGAAGATCAGATGTGTTCCTTTGAAGTGGTGGCTTTGTGGTTTATAAAGAGAAAAACTCACTATTTCAACTATTAGAGACCACGGTATAACAAAGGAAACGGCCACTGCCATGAGACAGCTGCAGGCCCCTGATAATACTTTGACAGACAAACTTTATATAAGTGTTCAGATGCTCCTTTAAAACAATCTAGGTGGGGTTTTGTTTGGTTTGGGCTTAAAGGATCTTATCATCTCTGGTGCCTGAACCTAGAGGTGGTCTATAAGAACATTTGTTAAATGGACTAATAAATGCAATGATGAGAATCATAAACCTTTCTCAGCACTCTTCATGAGGTTTCAAAATTAAAAAGAAGTTCACCCCGAGAAAGTATTACTGTGCTATCAACAAATAACAATTCTACAGAAAATCTTTTGACAAGGGACTCAATGATGTTTTCTACATGAGTCTTCATGGAAGAAGCCCAACGCTGATGATTCAGCCTTTTCAACTGTACTTCCCCAGGTCCTAGGTAGTTTCAGTGCTTGCTCATAACTGAACAGGCCTAGCCAACACAGCCTCCAAGGACCAGACACTAGGGGATGTTCCACTCCTAAGTCAGCTGCGTGGATGGTCAGTATTCCAGAAATGCACTCTACACACTCTACCACACTTAGTATCTAATGGCAACTCACTTCTTAAAATCATAAACTTCTAAAAAATAAAGTGAAAAAACATAAAACTCCTACGCAAACTGTCAACTTTATCGTTATTCTGTTGTTGGTTGTTGTTTAGTCGCTAAGCCATGTCCAACTTTTTTGTGACCCATGGACTGTAGCCCGCCAGGTTCCTCTGTTCATGAGATTCTCCAGGCAAGAATACTGGAGTGGGTTGCCATTTCCTGCTCCAGGGGATCTTCCCGACCCAGGGATCAAACCCGGGTCTCCTGCGCTGGCAGGTGGGCTCCTTACCATCGTCATTCTCTTAGTCACACACAAATATCAAACTCAGGAACACAAAGAGCATTTCCTACCTTGGGATTGCTTTCCCTTATTGGAAACACATGCCATTTGAATCTCTGAAAAGACACCAGTACCTTTCCAAACACAAATAAGGGTGTTCATGAAGTCATTACTCACTGGTCTGGCTAGCTCCCAAACCTCTTTCTCCCATCTTAGAACTTTTGTTAAGGTCCATTTTATTTATATATACCTATTCTCTTTCCACACAGAATTCGTTATGAGTTACAACAAATATATGTAAGATAAATGGAGGGAGCTTTTCGATGAAAATAAAATTTATGTGCCCACCCCAACCTCCGCAAACTCACGTTAGAAGTCTTAATGCTGAATACCTCAGAATGTGACTGTATTTAGAGATGGGGCCTTTAAAGAGCTAATTAAGGTAAAAATGCGGTCATATGGGTGGGCCCTCATCCAAAACGACTGGTGTCTTCGTAAGAGATGAGGACATAGGTATAAAGGGAGGACCATGTGAAAACACAGGAAGGAGGCAGCTGTCTGCAAGCCAAGGAGCAAGGCCTCAAAAGAAACAACCCTGCTGATGCCTAGATCTCAGACTTCTAGCCTCCAGAACTGTGAGAAAATAAATTTCTGTTAACTCATGCCATCTGTGAGATCAACACGGCAGTCCTAACAAACTAATACCACTGGTAATAAAGTTAACTGGCTGAAAGGCAGTTCACTAGCTGTGATGAGCACGAAAGCACCTGTCATTCAAGAATTCAACCCTGCAGAGGATGGGATGATTTCACAGAACAGCATCATCGAAACATATACATTACCATATGTAAAACAGATAACGGATGAAGCAGGGCACCCAAAGCTGGGGCTCTGTGACAACCTGGGGGGACAGGGTGGAGAGGGAGATGGAGGAGGGGTTCAGGATGGAACGGACAAATGGATACCTGTGGCCAATTCATACTGATGTATGGCAGAAACCATCACAATATTGTAATTATCCTCCAATTAAAATAAATTCAAATATGGAAAAAGAATTCAACCCTGCAACACTTTTCTCTTGCACATTAAATAAAATTTGTAAAACCCAAAAGGCATAGGAATGAGTGTGTCAAAAACCAAAAAGGTTTACTTTTTTGCCCAAGATTATACAGCATAAAGTAAAAGCAGAAACAAAACTCAGATTCCTAATCCTCTCTTCAATTAAACCAGCGTGTCCAGGAGAGAACGAACATATTTCAGAAGGAAATATAACCCGTGTCCATTTATGATTGGATCTGTGGTGCAACAGCAAATACCTGCTAACATACACAAGGCCCTATGAAACAAGGGTACTCCCAGAGAGGAATCAGTGATACAGCTAAGAGCACGGACTTTGGACCAGACTGCCTGGATTAAAATCCCAGCTCTGTCACTCAGTAACTGTGCAACTTCTAGCCAATTGCTAACCTCTCTGGGCCTCAGTTACATCACCTGTAAAACAGAGATACGGATGATAAGATTGTTGTGACAGTCAAACGAGTCAACAGTTAAGCTGAACCATATGAAACTACCATTTTTATACATCAAAAATGGTCAAATATCAGCAAATTCATATGGTTCAATGAGAGACATGGAAAGCACTGAAAATAACGTCTGGCACCCAGTTAAGTGCTAGATGGATGCAATAATCATTTTATTTCAGACTCAGCGCACTTCCGTAGGGTGACTTATGAGTCCGTCCCAACCAGCTATTTGCGTTGTGCAGTGTTTGTGCACTTCAAACAAAGCCAAGGGCACAGGCCCAGCTGTGGAACCCTTCCCTTCACCTCTCCACTGCCCCACACTCCCACACACTGAACACTTCCTACTTTAGAGCTCATTCTGCTACAGGAAGTCAGAGGGCTCTGTGAAATTGAAGCAAACTTCATGGCACCTCAAGCTGTACTCTCCATTTTTCTCCAGATGTGGCAGAGTGATTGAAAACCCTCGGGTCCACAGAGCAAATCAGTGATACAACTGCAACCAACTCAGGAGGTCAGACTATCTGGGATCAGCCACTCCCTCTGATCTTGACTTACAACAATTCCAGGGAGTAGTAGGATTTGGAGCTGATACAAAACAATAGAGACCTGCAAAAGGGCATAGTCTGGCTGAGTCCAGTGAGCCAGACCTAGAGCAAAAAAAAGGAAACACACAGGACTGTCTCTCAACTCTCCTGGGCCTCAATTTGCCCATCTTCAAAATAGTCTCTTATTTCTCTATCTACCTCCCAGTGTGGAAGGGAGAAAGAGATTAGGAAGATCCTGGATATCAGACAGGAAAGATGCCATCATCTAGAGAGGGGACACTACCAAAAACATCTAAAATGCTGCCCTCCACGAAGCCTCCCTTACTAGACCGTCCACCTTGCTCGGCACACCTTTGGCCAGCAAAGCTTCTCCCCTCAACAGACCCTCCCCACTACCCCTATGGTGGGATTCCCTCCCTTACAAAGTCTGTCCAGCTCTCCTCTCTGCTAGTTCCCGACCCACCCCTTAGCCAGATCCCCTCGTAGGTCCTCATCTGGCTTCAGATCCTCCCTTCCTCAGTGAGTCCCTTCTAGGACAGGCTTCACCCAGCGGCCCCCGCCCTCAGCAGGTGCTCTCCCTAACTTGTCCCCAGTCCCCCAGCAGCTGCCCTCTCCACCTGTCCCCCACCTTCCGCCAGGATGTCCGCCTCGGCAAGCGATCTCTCTAACCAGCCCCACGTTTATCCCCCGGGGCCGGACCCTCACGGGCCGGAGGTTCCCCCATTCAGCAGGTGCCCCTTCAGCCGGATCACCTCGCCCCGCAGGTCCGTCCCCTCCAGGGGGCTCGCACACCCGGGTCTCCCCTCCGCCGGTCCCCGTCTTTCCCTCCCTCCACCCCCTTCTTCTTAGCCATCAGCCCCTCACCGGCGCGGCGGGTTCCTAAGCTGCACCGTCTCCATGGCGCTGCCGGCAGCCGCCCAGACCCGTTCACTGCTCCATCCTCCCCCGGGACCTCCTCGATCCCGCCCAGCAGACCCTCCCACACTTCCGCTTTCCGCCCCTACCGGAAGCCGCGTGCTGCGCGGGAGCGGGGTGGGGCCGCGGGGTCCGCGAGAGCCGGCCCCGGGTCACGTGGTGCGGACACCAGTCACGTGGTGCGGACACCAGTCACGTGGTGCTCTGGGGCGCGGACCCGGAACCGTGGAGGCTTCTCTCGGGAGGAAATTTCAGTCAGGTCTCGAGATTTAGAGTCCTTGTCTCTCTGCGACACTTCGCCCAAGAAACTCTGTCTGAGACCCGAGAACTCATCTCTGCCTCGGGCCCTGCCCCCCTCGTTTCTCAGACACAGATACTGAGACTTCCTGCGAAGGACCGGCTTAATAAAAACTGTTAACTCTTAACCAGCCAAGTTTAGACTGTTGCTGGGAAGCGGTGCTGCAGGTATTCCTGGAGCTATTTGTGGTTTTCTGCCGTTCTTCGTGGTTGAATTCTTGTTCCAGGTGGACGTTGGAACGTGCATAACGTCTCCTTGGATGTCACAGAGCATCAGCCTGCAAACTGCCCCACCCTCTTAAGAGCCTTACCTTTAAGTCAGCTTGCGGACATAAAAATAGCCAATGTTTGTTAAGCTCTTGGGGCTTCTCAGGTGGCGCTAGTGGTCAAGACTCGGGTTACCGCTCTGGGTGAAGATCCTCTGGAGGAGCGAATGACAGCCCACTCCAGTAGTCCTGCCTGGAGAATCCCGTGACCAGGGGAGCCCGGCAAGCTACAATCCATACGGTCACAAAGAGCTGGACACAATCGATTTAGCACACATTAAGCTCTTACCATGTACTTGCCATTTTATATTATATCAGTTAATCCTTATATCAAGCCTGTAACTATCCCAGTCTTTTATTATTTTCCACTGCTTATCATGTTCTCGATACTCTACTAACTCAAAATGGTAACCCACTCCGGTAATCTTGCCTGGAGAATCCCATCGACAGGAGCCTGTCCATGGGGTCGCAAGAGTCCGACAAGACTTAGCGACTAAACTACTACTACTACTACTACTAACTCACTTAGTTTTAAAACTGTTTGTAGTAGGTAATATTACTCTCATAAGGCCAGAGAGGTGAGCTCACATAGCTAAAAGTGTAGGTTTGGGGATTTAAATCCAGATGGATAGAATTCCAGAGCCTGCACCACCAAACTGGACAACCACTTGGACCCTCTCGTTGGGCATGAGAGTCAAAGCTTCGGCTCCACTCAGAACTCCAGTTACAGCTATGGAAATTCATAAATCCTCAGTTGCTACCACCATCAATGAGTGTTAAAATGGAAGAATCCCAGTTTGCTTGTAGAGAAAGTTACTCAAAGCAGCCTCTGGTATGCCATCTACAAAACTTTTAACACCTGAGCAAACCACCTTTCAGGGTCACCAGGTATGGACCACCACATGTTAACAACAGAGTAATGGGGTCATTCTCCTGACACATGAGGAAAATATTTACTGAGAATCTACTAGGTGCTGGGCACAATTCTAAGCTATCACTTAATCTTCAAAACTGTATGATGTAGGAGTTACCCTCATAAGTCTGCTTCCTGGTGTCAGTCAGGGGCAGTCAGCATTTGGACGAGTCTCTGTCCAAAATGGCTCACTCACATGGCTGACAAGTTCCTGCGGGTTGTTGGCTGGGAGCCCACTAGGTGATCAGAGATTGGTGGGGGTGGGGCGGTGGGGGGGTGGACTCCACTTTTCTTGAGCCTCACAGAATAAAGGCCGAGTTCCAAAGTATATTTCTGGAAAGAGAAGGAAGGTGTCATGCCATTCTATGGCATAGAATTGGCAGGTACATAATGTCATTTCCACTGTTGAAGGGGCAACTGAAAGACACTCGTGAATTAAAGGTGAGTGGACATAAGATTCCATCTCTTGTTAGGGGGTTGACCAGGTTCCAGAAGAGCATGGAGAACTGGGAATATTGTTTCAGCCATTTGGGGAAAATACAACTTGCCACACGTGTACCTGTCTGGTATACTACTTGTCTGGTTTCACACCTAGTATATATTATTCCATTTCAAGCAGTTGAAGAAGAACCTAAATGGTGTCTTAAGGCATCATGCATTTGTTGGGCTACACTCCTTATGTCTGCAGGCCTGTGTGTGCCAAGCTTCAAGACCAAAGAAAGAGCCCAGAGTCAGCAATAGAGACATCAATGGTTTAATAGATGAAGGAGGTTACACATCTGAAGCAAGGTCCTGGAGTGACAGCCCACCATTTTCAGTGCATGGCAGACAGGACATAGTGGCAGTCTTTGCTCCCTGGCTGGGAAAGGAGAAATTATCAGTTACAGAAGAATTGATCTCAGATGGGCTCATTAGTTACCAAGGAAACAAGCAAAGGGGCTAGCCACTCACCACCCCTTTGGTAAGCTCTCATTAGCTGGGGCTTGGGACAGGTACATAGGAAGGTCAGTCATGTAAGTAGGATGTAGGTGAAGCAGGCTCTGTTTGAGCAGGGGATGTACAGAGAACAAGAGAACAGCCATTTGAGTGGCCCAACCGTATCACATTTCTAGTTTATTACTAAGAAGTCCAGGAGTCACTTGTAGAGTTGATTTACTGGCACAACAATGTCAATTTCATCATTCCCCCCTGGCCCAATTCAGCATGTTGGCTTTTCATACTTGTGCTTATTGACTCAGATGCAAAATGGCTGCCACAACTCCAGGTGTCATATCCTTAACCCAACAGAAAAACAGCAAAAAGGGCTATTTGAAGTCCTGTATCTCTTACCTGGGAAGGAAACCTTTCCCATAAGCACCCAGCACACATCCTTCTGTCTCATTGGCTAGATCAGGGTCACATGCTCACTCCTTGCCCAGTCATTGGTAAAAGAATGAGATTATTGTGATTGCTTTAGAGAAATCTTGATTCATTTTCTAGGCCCAGAGAATCTCAGGCAAAATTATGAAAGTAAAAACGGAGGTTGTTGAGTAGATAATCGTGTGTGTGTGTGTGTGTGTGTGTGTGTGTGTGTGTGTGTGTGTGTGTGTGTGTGTGTGTGTGTGTGTGTGTGTGTGTGTGTGTGTGTGTGTGTGTGTGTGTGAGTGAGTGATCTGGTTTCCCCTCCACACTAAGTGTTCCTTCTTTGCTTTTGTATTGGGCCTATGCTGGACTGAGGGGATTCAGATGAAAGAGCTACCCAGCCCTCAAAAAGTTTAAGGTCTGGTTGGGTTATGAGTTTACACAAATAATTACAGTTGACCCTTGAAGAGCATGGGTTTTAGCTGCATGGGTCCATGTGGATTTTTTAAAATAAATGTGTGCTACAGTATTACACAATTTGAGGTTGTCCGGATACCAGGATGCAGAACCTCAAAGAGGGGCAACTAAAGGTACACATGGATTCAGTTGTGCAGGAATTGATGTCCCTAACCATCAACGGTGTAACTAAATACCTGACGGCAGAGACTAGGTTTTTGTTGACAAAACTTTATAAGTGCATGTTGCATGCCAGATCTTATAGGGCCTGGGGAGAGAAAGGTAAGACCTACTCACTGCGGTTAAAGACCTCACAGTCTAAGAAACACTGTAAACTGATGTGAAATAAAATACATATTTTATGGCAAGACAAGAATTTTTTTTTTTTTTTGCTGTGCCACAGGGCATGTGGGAGTTTAGTTCCCAGACCAGGGATCAAACCTGCATCCTCTGTGTTGGAAGCACAGAGTCTTAACCACTGGACCACCAGGGAGGTCCCAGGAGAAGAAACACTTGAACATAAACGTTTTTCTCTGCCCTTTGGCCTCCTCTGCCCCTCTACTGTGCATTATGTATCTGTATTACGCATCAGCCAAACCTCCCCATTGGCAGAAATACCTGCTCAACCATAAAGAGCAACATTCTGCTAGCATCAAGAGAACTCCTTAAAAGATGACATTCCTTCTTGATCTTAAAAGGGATCACGATGACAGTTGCCTTCTGTCTCAAAAAACTTACATAACTGTGTCCTGACTTCTAATGTGTGGAACAGTTTTTAGACCTCAGATGCTGGTCCCAGATTACAATCCTCCAACTTGGCTCAAGTAAAATTTTCCACTTCTTTGTTAGATTGACTATTGATTAATTTTCATCAACTGACAATCACAGAATAAGAGCTAAATTAGGAATAAAACCTGGGAGCAATAGGAGCAGAGGAGGGAGATTATAGAGGAGATGATGTTTGAGTTGACTTTTGGCTCAGCAAGGATTAGGCAAGAGGAAAAAAGGTGTTTGGAAAAGAATCCCAGGAAGAAGAGAGCATAAGCAAAGGTTAGGAAGCAACGGAAACAGCATAGTGTGCACAAGTAGCAACAAGCGGCTTAAAAAAAAAATGGAGTAGTAAGTGGGACATAGAGTGAAGTCAGATGAGGCTGATGATAAGCTCGTTTCCCTCAGCGATTTACATCAACCTATCAGTGCATTCCTTTATAAAATCAGTATCTGTAGATAACTAGGTGCCAGTCTCCAGCCCAAGTGCCTTTGCACTTGCTAACCCTCTGTCTGAAACAGCATTCCCTACAATATTCTCAGGTCTCAGCTCAATTGTTAGTCTCTGGGAGATGCCTTCCCCATCCCTCTTACTTAAAAAGTCTCCACGTGGTCACCTTCTGTGGCATTACTGTTTTGTTTTCCTTAGAGCACTATCACATTAATGAAATTATCGTCTTCACGTGCACATGAGGTAACTGAATGTCAGGCCCCAGTAGAATGGAAACCCTAGGCGAGCAGTGACCTGTTAGAGTTTCACCTGCAGGGTTCTATCACGCCAAGATGCCCACCGCAGCTGCAAACTCCCAGCGCGCTGGTACCCAACCGAGCGTGCGTGGAGGGCGGGGCACTAGGCGTCTCGGGTCCGCGCAGGCCCCGCCCCTGCCCCGCCCCGCCCACTCTCGCCGGGTAGCCGGCCGGCACGGCTACTCGTAGCTTCCGCCCGGGCGGCGTTGCACCCGTCTTGGTGCCGCGACCTGTAACGCCTCCGCCCCCCCCGCAGTTTACCGGCCCAGCGCCAGGATGGCCCCCATACTCCCGGAGTCGGTGGAGGAGCTCCGCGCCGCCGGCAACCAGAGCTTTCGCAACGGCCAGTTCGCCGAGGCCGCCACATTCTACAGCCGCGCGCTGCGGATGCTGCAGGAAGAAGGTGCGACCCCGGCCCCCCGCCCCCCCGTTTCTCCGCCAGGCCTGCTTCCCCCTCTCGCCTCCCCCGACCCCAGCTACCCGGACCCCGCTCTGGCCCTCTCTGCCTGGGGCTTCCGTTTAGCTCGTGGCTGACCGGCCCACCGGGTCTTCCCAGCACTTGCCCATTCCTTCCCCCTCCCCCACCTTCGGCATTCTGCGAGAAACTTCCTTGGCCTTTCCGCTTTTATTATTATTGCAACGTGGCTTTATTACTGGCCCTTTTTTACTTAATGACATAACAGGAACACATTTTCGTATTAATAGAACTTTTATCACTTTTTATAGTGGTAAAAAACGACATCAAACTTAACCTCTTGTAACATTGCTGTGCAACAGATCTCTGGAACTTTCTCGTCTTGCAGCACGGAAACGCCGCAGCCACTAAACTCTGATTCCCTCTTCCGCCCGTGGTATCCACTTTTTTTTTTTTTCCTGTGTCAATGATTTTGATTACTCTAGGTATTTCAAATGAATGGAATAATACAATATTATTTTTTGTGACCGAATAATATCTTTGACATTTTAAACTGTGTTGTAGCACGTGACAGGCTTTCGTTCATTTTTAAGGTTGCCTGATATTCCATCGTGTAGATATACCACATTATCTTTATCCATTCATCCGTTAATGGACATTTGAATTGTTTTCACCTCTTGGCTATGATGAACATGAGTCTGCAAGAATCTCCCAAGATCCTGCTTTAATTTGTTTTGAATATATATCCAGAAGTGGGATTGCTGGATTAGATCATAATTGTATTTTTAATTTGCAGGAGAGGAGGGAGCCTCCCAACTGTGTTCCATGATAATTGTACCATTTTACATTCCCACCCACAGAGCACAATAATTCCAACTTCTCAGCATCCTTACCAACACATTTTATTTTTTCTTCTTTTGATAGTGACCATCCTGATAGATTGCTTGCTTTTTAACTGTCTTGTTGGACCCCATTCTAATATTCAAACGTCATTCTGATCCCTGAGGCAACTCTCATTTTCCTCAACTGTACACTCTTTAATTAACATTTGTTAAGCACCTGTATGTAATGAGTGTATAATAAGATGGAGAAGGTCCTTTCTGTCAAGGGCCATTCTTTCTTGTTAATGAGGAGGCCTCAGATGTGATCTTAATTCATTGACTGAGGGATTTTTGCAGAAACACTTGTGGCTGGTCGTTTGTTCTGTAAGTGATATTGATATTTTTGGTCAGTAATGTTTGGGTAACAAGAAACATGGGCTTCCTTGGTGGCTCAGATGGTAAAGAATCTGCAGTGCAGGAGACCGAGGTTCCATTCCTGAGAGAAGATCCCCGGAATAGGAAATGGCAACCCATTCCAGTATTCTTGCCTGGAAAATTCCATGGACAGAGGAGCCTGGTGGGCTACAGTCCATGGGTCGCAAAGAGTCAGACACAACTGAGCAGCTAACACTTTGGACTTTCAACAAGAGACATATTAGTACATCTCTGGTCAATAATGTGTTAAGCTAATGAATATTAAGCAAAAACTACGTGGAAATGATCTGGGCTGTGAAGACAAATGTGGTGGTGTGGTAGATTTGACTAGGGAGCTCCTTTATGAAGAAATGCATGGTCAAGGACAACTTTGAAGAAGTGACATTTGAGGTGATACCTGAATGGTTAGAAGAAGCCAGCTGCATGAAATTTTGAGTGCTGAGCGCTCCAGGTGAAGAATACTGTAATTAACAAAGGCCCCAGACAGCAGTACCATGGTGTGTTCCAGGACCCAGAGCATAGGGAGCCAATGGAGTTTACAACAGAGGAATAATGTGTTTTTACTAGTCCTCCCAGCCTCTGGCTCAGTTCAGCCAACTAAGCCCTCTGCCCAAGGCCTCTCTGAAGTGACTTATCCCAGAGCCTCAGTGGAATTCTTTTCTCTAGTCCCTCTTTCCCATTGCCTTCCTTCTCTCTCTCATTTCCTTGGCTATCATTTGTTGAGTACTTGCTAGACATGATAGATTTTCTCCCTTTTTTATATCTTCCCACTAACTTATGGGTAAGGTGCTTTATAGATGAGGGTTCCAGAAGACTTAAATCCCTTCTTCTGGGGTGACACACTGAAATCAGAGGCAGAATTTGAGCAGGGGTTTCTCCAATTCCCAAGTCCAAGTTTTTAATCATTTTGCTGGACTTCTTCCCAAATCCTCTCCTAATTCCAGTCAATTTTGTTTGAATTTTTGCAGTTTCAAGCCACTCTTTTGCCCCCCACCCATCTTTTTTTTTCCTAGAACTTTTCTCGGTAGGCCCACCTCCTCATCTCAACTTGGTAAAGTTGCTTTTTTTGGTGGTGGTTTTTGCATGCTACCCCAGCTGCCTGGAAAAACTTGGCTTTTTGTAGGGATTTATTCTAGGCCCCAAGAAGAGCCATGCTGATATCTATTCTCAGTTTAGCAGGGGACCAGAATTTGATTCTGATCCTGCTACTAATTTTCTAGGTAATTTATGGGCAAGTTCCTTGATTTCTCTGATCAATTTCCCTGATCTTGAAAGGAGAGCAGGGAGCAACCTAACACAGCGAACCTTCCAGCCAGTCTGTGAAATTATATCTTCAACTGATAGGTGAGCACGTGATCGGAGGGGATTGAATGACTTGCACAGGGTCACAGGCTGGATTTGGGGGTCTGATGTCCTTTCTGCCACACCACTGCTGTTTTCTGAGCAACCACACTCCTGTGACTTGAGATGGGTGGCAAGGTTTGAATACTTGTACTTGCTCCTCAAGGGCCAGGATGTCTTTTACTTATCTCTGTGCTGTCTCCCTCAGGGTCCGGCAACAAAAGGGAAAACAAGATAATTTTATTATGTTTGGTATTGAATGAAGCAGGTTTTGCATCAATGTAGTAACATGATAATTAGCGAAGAAGGCAAGCCGCAGAAGGAGAGGCAATATGATGCCACTTAGGAAAAGTTATTTAAAGGATATTGTGTCTTGTCTGTGAATACCTATATAATAAAGATGGACGAACATGAGAATGTGACATACCCACTTTAGGACCGTGGCAACTTCTGGGGACCTGGGGATGGGGCAGAGGGGAGAGAGTAGGGGTATTGAGTCATAGCAAAACCAAAAAGGTGAGAGGACTTCCCTAGTGGTCCAGTGGTTAAGCCTCCGTGCTTCCATTGCAGAGGGCGCAGGTTTGACCTGTGGTTGGTATGCAGCCAAGAATAAATGAACAAAACAATCCCCAAAAAGTGGGA
This sequence comes from Giraffa tippelskirchi, assembly GCF_054371585.1. Taxonomy (NCBI): domain Eukaryota; kingdom Metazoa; phylum Chordata; class Mammalia; order Artiodactyla; family Giraffidae; genus Giraffa; species Giraffa tippelskirchi. The sequence continues at coordinate 114,871,461 of NC_137287.1, read as the reverse complement.
AATAAATATTACTAGAACGTATGCTGAGTTTAGTGATGGATAGCAAGTATCTATTACCGTGTTGTCTATATATTTTACCATTTTCAAAGGAGAGCTTGTTTTCTGTTCTGGGCATGTGCCTGGGAATGGTATCACTGGGTCAACACTTGATAGTTTCCATGTTTTATTTTCATTATGGCCCCTGCTAGTGGTTAAAAAATTATTCTTGAAAGTGAAAATCATCATGGCTGCAATAAAGGACTTGAGCCTCTGAGATTCCTGAGGATAAAGATGGTCTTTAGGGAAACATCTATGATAATTCCCCTCCCCATGGGATGGCTTGAGCTCTTCCCCTGATTAAGCTCCCCATAGTCCTGCCAGACTCAGAGGTCTTTTCCCTGGCGAAGTCCTCTCTGATTTGACCAGGTAGAATTAGTCTTTTTTGCATCCCCACAACGCTTGTTCAGTCCATTTATCATAGCGTTTATCAGATTTTTGTCTCTTTTTTTTCTTTATTGAATTTACATGCTGCTTGTAATAAAATTAACATATACACACACCCCAAGTAGTTATATCATGGATGTCTTTGAGCTGTTTCATTTTGATCTCTGTCCTGGTACCAAGTTCATTGGAGGACTGAGTGGATGAGCAGATGCTTGGTCCGTGTGGACAGCAGGAAGCTTGGTGTTCTTGCTCCCTTGCCAGTCCATCGGACCAACATGCATGATGGGGTTACGGTCATCTCTGCTGCCCTTTACTAAAGCCCAGAGAGCTCAAGGTGTGGAATGCACCCCCGATGTCCCAAGGCGTCCGTCTCCCAGCCTGTTAATTGTGCATTTTCTGCTTCTACCGGGGCAGGTTCTTCAGACACAGAAAAAGAAAGCGTTCTCTACTCTAACCGAGCAGCCTGCCACTTGAAGGATGGAAACTGCGTCGACTGCATCAAGGACTGCACTTCGTGAGCGGGCAGGGCTGCCCCTGGGGTGCCGGGGGCTCGGGAGAGGAGACTGGGCTTCTCTGGCCCCACCAGTTACCTCTGATATTAGGAAGTGTCACTCAGGGTCAGCCGGTCACTGAAAATAGGAAGCTCTCCTTGGTCCTTGTGGCTCCTGCCTTGTGTCCTTGGAGCCTCATCTCTGCTGCTGAAAGGACTAGGGTGGACGGTTAGAGGAAGGCCTTTGGTCTTTGTGAGATGTAGCACCTGGGCATGACCTAGAGTTGCAGACTAGTGACTGGGCATGCTCAGGTTTTTTTCTGGGACGGATGTGGGTGAGAGAAGGGGGGAGGGAGAGAAAGAGGGACAGTGGTTAATAGATAGCCTCAAAAGGAGAAAATGGTATCCATCAATGACCAGGAATAGAGGATGTTAAACCATTTTTCATGCTTCTTCTTGAAGCCAGTCTGAGATTGCCTTCACGGTCATCACTGAACTAGCACTTGCATCTGATGTGTCCTCAGGAATCTGATATCCTAGGATGTTGCCTTAGCTTTGGGCCCTGTGGTGGGTGGGAAAGGAGGAGAGAGGTGAGCACGCTCATGGAGCCTTTGCTCAGTTGATTTGTACCAGGCCCTGTGCTAGGTCTCCTTTGTGGAGCACTCATGAGTGCCCTGTGGGGTAAGTTTGCCACCCTGCCCAGGCTGGCACTGGATTGTGGAGGATTGAGGCAGTCAAATGATGTGCCTGGGGTCTCATGGTTAGTGGCAGAGGTGGAATTCAGACACCACTCCATCTGATTCCAAAGCCTGTTTGTTACTCCCACTCAGCCACACTGTAGAAAACAGAGAAGCATGAAAGCTACGAGGCACTTATTCTCGATTTCCAGGGGATTGCAACTATGAAAACTGATGTGCGCGCACACGCATATTTCCCAGTAGTAGAGTTTTTCTGCCCTCCTTCCCTTCTCCACTTCAGTCTAAGTTGAAAAGTCCCTCTTTTGAGACTTGACAGTCTTCGCAGCATCTCTCGCTAGAAATGACCTCCCATGCACTGAATGCTGCTGATGACCCAGACCGGAAGGAGCTCTGGGGGGGTGGGGGAAGGGAGCCCTGGGGACTCAGTGACGTCTCTGCCTCCTGTCCTAGAGCGCTGGCCCTGGTTCCCTTCAGCATGAAGCCCCTGCTGCGGCGAGCATCGGCCTACGAGGCTCTGGAGAAGTACCCCCTGGCCTATGTGGACTACGTGACCGTGCTGCAGATGGATGACAGTGTGACGTCAGCCTTGGAAGGCAGCAGCAGGTGAGCCCGAGTCACTGCGGGCCATCTCTGTGGGACATCCTGTCCTGTCCTCTCTGATTGGCTGGAACCTTGGCTTTGGGCATCCTCTGGGGCGAACCCTGTGGTGTAGGCCAAGAAACTTCAAATGATCATGTGCAGAAGGTGTGGAAGGATGGTCTGTCGTATTTTAGCAGGTTTTTAAGGAGTCAGAATTACTGAGTTTGTGGGGGTTTTTTGTTATTGTTGTTTTGCCTAGATGCTCAGATGTATTCACACAGTAATACTTAGTTGAGCTCTGTCTAAGCCAGATTCAGTGGGAAATACCGAAATAAAAAAGAGATACAGACCCTGCTTGCTTCAGAGAGCTTCCTAGAGTGGGGAAAGGAAGACACAGTGCAAGCAGCTGTGACCCCAGGCTGTAAGGCTGTTGTTTGTAGATATGGTTCAGTGTATTATACTGTGACCCCTTCATGAGGCCCCTCAGGTGAAATTCTTTCTGATCTCTTAAGCAGTTGCCTTTAATCTCAGGATACCCTCGTTTGGGTAACTGATCACATTTCCCCTCTTTGCGTGGTATCTGTTCAGTGCATCGTTTCTGGCTTGACTTATTTTCTCTGTGCTTCCTCTCAGTCTCTATCATTCAACAAAATCTGCCCCTTCTGTGCCAGACTTTACACTCGGGCCCAGGCTGAGGAGGAGACAGACTTCTTCCCACCCTCGAAGAGCTCCCGGTCTCCTGGAGAACGGCAGTCAGTCACAGGCAAACTTCGGCAGTGTGATGAGGGCTGTGGTGGGAGGTACCTGGCAGCCAGCGGGGGGACCAGAGAGGGCTTTTCGGAGGAGGTGAGCTGAGACAGAAACGTGTAGCTGTCTGGTCTAGGGGCCAGCACGTGCACCGTGAGTGAGTCGAGGTGTGAGAGGAGTGGTGAGAAGCCCACCGCCCGTGGTGTGGCAGGTGAGGCCGCGTGAGGACGGGTGATGAGGCCCAGTCACACATGGCCTGGTGTCCAGGGACTTGGACTTAAACCAAACACAGTGAGGCTTCGTGAAAGGGTCTTCAGCAGGGGGGCATCCTGAGCAGATTTGAGAGAAAAGCTGACTGGCTGCCTGCCGTGTTGACCATGAAGGAGAAGAGAAGAGGAAGGGGGTGGGCAGTAATACAAAAGAGACGCTGGAAAGGGACCGATTCAGGGGACATTTAGGCAGTATTTCAGCAAGTTTTGGTGGTTGGAGGGTGGGGAGAAGGGAAGAACAGAAGAGGTGTCCAAGTGGCTGACACGCTGAGGTGGCGGTGACCGTGGGGCTGGAGACCAGAGATGCAAGTAGGCCGGCTGGATGATTACATGCGTTTGGAGCAAAGGAGAAAAATACAGGTTGAACGCAGAGATTTGAAGGTCACCAGCCTAGAGGCGACTTGAGGTTCTGGGAGAATAAAGGAGGACCACCGCGAGTGGGGGGAGCCAGAGAGCTTTGAGGAATCCCGACATTTGAGGGGCACAGAGAGGAACAGCAACCAGTGCAGCGGGAGGAAACTTAGAGCGTTTAGTGTCACAGAGGCAGGAGTGTTTCCAGAAGGATGAAGACGTCGTTCATATCAGGTGTTCCAATCACCTTAAGTACACTTAAGGGTTTCAGAATGAAGTCACTGGTGATTCTGATGGAGTCAATCCACTGGGGTCAGAAGCAGATGGCAGTGGATTAAAGGAATGTGGCTGTGAAGGGGCAGAGGGCTGTCTGGGAAGGAGGAGTTCAATGCTGGTAGCTGGAGTCGGTAGAGAGAAAGGATACAGGTGTGGAGAGGGTGGTGGCCGAGTGTGGCCCGAGAGAGGCAGGGAGCAGTGGATCCCGAGTGCAGGAGGAGGGCTTGGCCTTGTCACCTCTTCTGTGGCGATAGAGAAGTAGGAAGTATGCCCAGGCAGGGAGGTTTGTGTTCAGGGTGTGAGGAAGTCCAAGGAGGAGGGTTAAGGAGCAGGATGGAGGAGGGTAGAGGTTTGACGTAGCTGGGCCGATCAGGAAAACAGCTCTGGGGGCTGAGCCAGAGACTGTGAGTTTGTAGTGATATTAGTCTGTGAGCACTTCCTTCTAGTAACACAGGAACGTGGTTGTAGGATCAGAAGTTACACTGGCTTCATCTGCTCACTCAGTACACACCTCTAGGTCCCGCTGGGTGCCAGGTGCTGTGCTGCATGCTGGAGATCAACCAGCATGTTCCCTGAGCCTAGAAGAGGAATGGGGAGTGGAGGGGTTTGTCCCAGGGTGGGGTGGGGAGGGCAAAGACTTGAACATGAGGATCCAGAGAGGCGTGTGGCACATGGTAAGAATGGAGGGGTCTCGGGCCCTGCCAGCCTAATGCAGTGGGAACCACTGAAAGGTTTTAAAATTGGAGAATGACATAGGAGTTGCATTTTAAAATCTCTGAGCGTTAATCAGATGTCAGGTGTTTGCATGGCCTTGTAAATAGATACATCGTTGTTGTTGTTTTGTCGCTAAGTCATGTCCAACTCTTTTGCAACCCCATGGACTGTAGCCCTCCAGGCTCCTCTGTCCCTGGGATTTCCCAGGCAAGGGTACTGGAGTGGGTTGCCATTTCCTTCACCAAGGGATCTTCCCAACCCAGGGGTCCAACCCATGTCTTCTGCATTGGCAGGTGGACTCTTTACCACTGAGCCACCGGGGAATCTCAGATAGATTAAGAAAACATAAAATGTGGGAGGGAGGCTCAAGAGGGAGGGGACATACGTACACTGTGGCTGTTCATGTTGATATATGACAAATCAAACCAATATTGTAAAGCAAGCCAATCAATTAAAAGTAAATATGATTTCTTAAAAAAGAAAACATAAAACATGAGGTCCGTTCTTGGGGACATGCGTGGTTCCTTGGGGGTAAGGTTTAATTACCTTAACAAGCACCAGATCCCTCTCTTTGAAGTTAACAGTGTGAAAGCAAGGGCCAGGCAGGGAGGGAGTGTCATGGTGGCTGACCTGAAATGACCCTTATGGGTGGCAGGCTCCTGTTCCTTTCCTACTGCAAGTCAGAAGGGTACAAAGTGATGGTTCAAACCAGGGGAAGATGATAACTGACTCTCGTACACCTCCTTTGGGCTTATGAGAGAAAGAATACCTTCTTGACCCAGCTGGAAACCTTTCTGTCATCCTGCCTGCCTTTCCAGAATGACCAGAACTCTCATGGACTCCTTTGGGCCCGAGTGGCGCCTGAAGCTGCCCTCTATTCCCTTGGTGCCTGTTTCATCTCAGAAGAGGTGGGAGTGTCTGCCTTTGGAAAACCACAAAGAGACACCTAAGAGCAAATCCAAAGAAACCACAAGCGCGAAGAGCAGAGGTAAGCTGTGACCTCCCACCTAGAGGGAGCTGCCATCTCCCCAGAGCCACGTTCTTTAGAGTAATCCTGTAAAAACTGGCCTCCTTTAAGATGAGTTATTTTTAAAGTTCTATAAACAAAGTAAAAAAACAAGAAGCCGTAACCCCTTAGGGTCTGTCTCCTCAGCCCTGCACTGGGCAGTGAGAAAGCCAACCCCACAGGTGTAAGGATAAGGTGATGGGAGGCACAATGAACTCCCAGCCTGGCACCCACTTATCTGTTAGTTCCCTTCTCATTCCTTTGGCAGCATTTGGGATGTATCATTTAGGATGTTTTGGGTTGCAGAAAACTCCATGTGGTAAGAATAATAAAAAGAGCGTATTGGCTCATATAACAAAAAGGGCCTTCAGGCAAGGCTTGCTCCAGCAGCTCACTGCAGCATGAGACTCCATTTCTCTATCCTCCTCTCAACTCTTTTCTCTGGGATGTGTCAGCTTTGTCTTCAGGCAGTCTTCCTTCCTGAGTAGTGCAATAGCGGTAGCAGTTCTGTGCCTCACATCTGCATGCCGTGCCTCATGACCAGGAGGGAGAGAAAGAGTTGTTTATGTGATAGCTCCCTAAGAAAGAGAGAGTTTCTTTCCCCTAAAATCCCTGGCTTATCTTTTCTTAATACAGTCTAGCCTATAAACAAAGTCCATCCCCTTAACTAGTCCCTATGACCAGGGCCTGAGATTTTCTGACAAGCTCAGCCTGACACCATCTGCTCAATCTCCATAGCCAGAGGAGCACATACACTTTTGAGTCCCTGGAAGGGAATGAACAGGGAGAGGGAGATCAAGGCCAGGTAGCCCCAAACAGGAGACCTTAGCTCTATGAGACAGAGAGGACCTTCCCTGGGCAGGGGCGACTGGAAACTTACAAGGCTCCGGGGGAGTTCTCCCAGCCCAGTGGGCCGGGTACTGAGGACGGGAGGCTCAGGGCGGCAGGGCTGCAGCCTGGCCTCGGGTGCAGGACGGGGTTCTCCCCTTCCCAGCAGGAAACCTATCTGGCCATGGGCGGCATTCACTCCCTAGAAGGAGAACATGAGCCGCTAATGAACTTGACAGCTTCAGTGCACCTCCTGTTTATTTCACTGTTTTGAAGTCACAGCCATGTGTGGCCTGGAGAGGCCCTCTCAGAAAGGTCCCAGCCCAGTGAGAGACTGAGACACATACAGAGCAATTTACAGGAGGGAGAACGGGTGCTTTAGAGTCTCTAATGTTTGAGGAATTTAAATCGGGAGCTGATGTCAGGGCGCTGGGGGAAGTTGGGGAAAGTCTCATGGAGGTGACAGGTTGAGCTAGACCTTAAAAAGGGAGTTCTTCAGGCGAGAAGGGAAGGGAGTTTTCAGCTCAGACAGTGGAAGGAGTTAGAGAATGGGGTTGGGGGGGTGGGTATCACACGGTGCAGCGCAGGGTGCCTTGCAGAGTCAAGGTGAAGCTGAGGTGACGCTGTGTACATTGCAACCCACTGGCTCTGCTTCTAGAAAACCTCATGCATGTGCCCACAAAGAGACGGGTACAAGGTGTTCAGAGCAAGAAGCTGGCAAGAGCAAAAAGCAAAGGAACCCGAGTTCCTATAAACAGAACAGATAAAAACAGTTGCATTGCAGCAGTAAGAGTAAGAATGAAGCAGCTACAGGTGTGAAAATCCCAGGAATGTAATTCTGAGGGGAAAGAGAATATAGGTCACAGTAGAATACATAGAATTATGTATTCCTAAAGTAAACAGTAAATAGTTTATAGATACTATCATACATAGTTAAAGTAACCAAAAGGGCGGGGAGGGGGGGTCACACTGTTGTATGGCAGAAACCAACCAACATTGTAAAACAATTATCCTCCAATTAAAAGTTTTTAAAAGAGCAAGGTGGGGGGCACAGAATTGAGGAAAATGGTTTCCTCCAGGGGTGGATTGACCGGGGGGGGGAAAGGCTCATAGGACTTCAAAGGTCTTAGTAAACATTCTGTTTCTTAAGGTGAGGGATGAGTTCAAGGGTGTTGGTTGTATTCCTAAAGCCCTACCCTTGTCGTAAATATTCAGTATTTTATGAAGAAAGTTTTTAAAAATTGACAAAGCAGGTGACACGGGAGCTGAGGCTGGAATAATTCATCAGGGCCGTGCAGTGAAGTGAAGCCCCAGGGCCCCATGGAGCAATTTGGATCTCGCCTTGTTCTCATTGTATCTCCTGGAGGCTGGGGCAGAGCTCAGGTGTCGGGGTGGGGAGAACACCCCCAGACTCAGACCAGAACAGCTGAGGAGGCGGGGCTCCTCTGTCCTTGTCTGGAAGCCCAAGAGCTCCATTCTTCTCTTTTGTTTAACCAGATGCTTGTTTATGTAAATACTTCCTCACTTACTCTCCTGCTTGAAGTTTCTGCAGTGCTCTGCACTTCCTCCTGTTTTCTCCCATTTCATCCTGACAGTAGCCGAGGGTGGAGTAGGTATTGCCCGACACATGTTGGTGAGCAAATTGAGGTCCAGAAGCATTAGGTCCCACAAGATTTACAGCTCCTGAGCGGCAGTGCCACAACCTGGGTTACTTTTTACTGTGTGTATATCACTGTGTGTGTAGAAGTGTATCTACATCAGGAGCCCCCAATCTCTTCTGAATGAAAAACTGTGTTTTTCCCAGAAGCCATCGCTTGGGGGAACTCCTGACTCAGGAAGGGTGCTTTGCACAGTGCAGGAGACCTCGGGGGACAGCGCTGTAGACGGCTTAGAAGAGGCACTGCCCAAGAGAGCTCCTCAGGCTGAGCTGGGCACCCGCTCCATGGTTTTTTCCTCTTCTGAATTTGTATCTAGTGCCTTCTGCTGGGGATGTGGAGAGAGCCAGAGCTCTGAAGGAGGAAGGCAATGAGCTTGTAAAGAAGGGGAACCATAAGCAAGCGATTGAGAAGTACAGTGAGAGCCTCTGGTTTAGTAACTTGGAATCCGCCACGTACAGCAACAGGTACCTCTCACACGGCTGGCCTGGGGCATTTCAGGACACCGGACATTCTCCCGCATTCTTCTCTCGAACTGTGATGGGCTCTGCGTCCTGGCATTTAGTCAGTACAGGCAGATCTCGGAGCTATCTCAGGGTCAGCTCCAGACCACCACAGTAAAGCGAATATCAGGAGAAAGGGAGTCACACAAGTTTTGGGGTTTCCCCGTGCATAGAAAAGTTGTGTTTACACTCTACTGTAGTCTGTTAAATGTGCAATAGCATCATGTCTAAAAAAACAACATACATACCTTAATTTAAAAATACTTAATGGCTACAAATTGCCAACTGCCAGTCATCATCATAACATCAAAAATCACAGATCACTGTAACTACTGTACTAATAATGAAATAGTTTGAAATATTGTGAGAATGACCAAAATGTGAAACCAGGTACAAAGTGAGCAAATGCTGCTGGAAAAATGGCACCCATAGATAGACTTGCTCGATGTAGGGTTGCCACAAATCTTCAGTTTTGGTGTCTTCAAAGTATCTGTGAAGCACAGTAAAATGAGGTATGCCTGTATGTTACATCTCAGAATGTGTGTTCACACTCCCTTTGGTCACTATGAGCTGGGCATTGCCAGTGGCATTCACTCTCTTAAATGGGTAGAAACTGGAGTTTCCCACAGGGAGCCTGGGCTTTGTTTCAGCCCATTCCAGAATTTTCATTCACCAAATAAGCATAGGATGTAAGTAAAAGCTCTGGGCTTGCTGTGCAAACATGACCCCAACACAAGTCTCAAAGCCTCTGCCCCTTCTCTGACTCTCACCCCATGGCTTCTCTAAGACCCTCTGATTAGAAATTCTGCCAGTCTGTGTGTGAGCACCAGGGTAGAACCCAGGGAATTACCTGACCTGAGCAAGAGAGAGGGTCTAGTTGAGCCTGAGGTGTTGGACTTGTGGGGCTGTAGAAAGGCCTGCACCCTGAGCTGTCGCCAGTGGTCAGTGAGCCTTTCCACCAGCAGTGAGGGCCTAGGGGCCAGGGCAGGATCCCTTCATCCTGTGTGAGTACCTCTTCTGCAGCAGCCCACAAAGGTTTTGGTGGTAGGTGCTCTTCCTGTCTTAATGTCAAGAACACCATGGCTCAGAGATGGAAGGGCTTTGCCTCAGCTCACCCAGCCAGTAAATGGCTGAGATAGAATTGGAACCTGGCTCCAGTGAGATCTGTTAGTTTTACTGTCAGAGGCTTAAAACATTCAGCAAGAGACCAGATCTGCTCTCAACATTTCCAATAAAACATTAATAAATCTTGTGAGTCTGTTTTCCCTTCCCAGCCAACATACTCACATTACTCTTAAGTTCATTAAGAGATCTCGGATCTCCTATAGGCTCACTGCTCCTTATCCAGAACTTTTGGGATAAAATGTGTTTCAGATTTTAGAAAGGGATGACAGTATATGTATATCATATAGTATAATGAGTTGTTTGACACTCCAGCAGTGTCTGGGCAGCTTGCTGAAGTTAATCATTAGCATTTCTGCCGTGAAACGTGGAAATTCCACAATCACACAGAATAATATCGAGAAGGACGAAGCAGCCTCATGTCAGTTGAGGTCATTTTTTTTGCCACATGATTTAAAAAAGGAACCTTTAGTTTCACAGCATGGATTTTGGCATTTTGGACCTGTGGTTTTATTGGCTGATTGGACCCGAGGGTGCCTCAACCAGGTGCACTTGGGATCAAGGACTGCAGCCCATTTGTCCATGTTTGTGCAGGAGCATCTTCTAACTCCTCTCTGTGGGCTCTGTCCTTGCTTACCTCATGTTGCTAGAGATTTCTGTTAACCCATTTTCCTGGATTTTTACCACATTCAGGACAATATTTTGTTTAAATACGGGTTTTCGTGCAAATGTGTCCATGCCACACCATTTTAACTACTGTTGCTTTGTAATATATCTTGTAGGGCTGATCTCTTCATTATTCTTCTTAACCCAAGCATTGCTGACTATTTTGCCAGCTTTGATCTTCTAGCTCAGCCTTGGGCTCACTGATAAATTTCAATCCATTGAGCTTTTGGTTGTAATTACATTGATTTTATAAATTTAATTTAGAAGACTGAAAACCTGTTACAAAACTGAATTTTCTATCCACGTGGTTGAATATACCACATTCCAGATGCCATTTTAATGCACCACTTCGTGCATATGCATCTGTATGGTGCATCAACTTAGGCTTCAGTTCTCTCTGTTCATTGACATCTGAGTAGGTATCACCATCAGGTACTTGGCACCTATAGTTTGCCAGGTCCTTAATGGACCTCCAGAAGAGTCTCATTGAGTACTCACAGCAATTCTTCAGGTTAGGTCATGGTCCCATTTTACCTAAGAAAACAGGCTGAAGAGGAAAGTTTGGGTTCCTTTTCACTCATTCATCTTGTCCCGCAGACTCCTACTTTGTAATGAAAACCCTTCTCATTGGATACAGAATATTCAGTTTACCAAAAGCCACGGGTGATTATTTTATAGGCCAAAGTTATGCATTTTTAACACCTTAAATATGATCTTTGGTGCTCATATGGAATCATTTTCATTATAACAGTTACATTCAGAAGTCACCAAATAGTACCTAATGCTTACACTGTGCTGCTTCTACTTCCCAGAAACTTGGCTTATTCTTTAAATTGCTAGAGTCCATTGGGAGAACACTTCAGTTTCCTTAGAATTCTTGTGTGTTCAAATTAAGAGCAGGGCCTGCTGTTCTAAAACTTAATGGCCTACAATAGCCATTTTGTTTTGCTCATGGTTTGTGAACCAGGAGTTCAGGAAGGGCAGTTCTTCGACTCAGGGTCTCATTCAAGGTCAACAAGAGGGGTGCTAGGACTGGAGTCATTTAAAGGCTTCTCCTAGGCTTCCCTGGTGGCTCAGACAGTAAAGAATCTGCCTGCAATGCAGGAAATGTGGGTTCGATCCCTGGCTTGAGAAGATCCCCTGGAGGAGGGCATGGCAACCGATTCCAGTATTCTTGCCTGGAGAATTCCCATGGCAGAGGAGACCGGTGGGCTACAGTCCATGGGGTCTCAAAGAGTCGGACACAACTGAGCGACTAAACACAGCACAAAGGTTTCTCCTCCATATGTGGCACCAGGCTTGGGATGACTGACATGGCTGGGAATGGAACTGATAGAGCAAGCTAGAGCCTTTTTTCTCCTCTCCTGGCAGTCTGTTCACTTGTGCCAGCTTGAGCTTCCTCAACAGAATGGTGGCCTCTGGGTAGTTGGCTTCTCACAGGGGCAGCTCAAGGCTCCAAGAGCAAGTGTTCCCAGGATGCAGGCAGGCGCTCCAGACCTCTGAGGCCTAGCCTTGGGACTCGCACTGTGTCCTTTCTTCTGTGCTCCGCTGGTCAGAGCAGTCACAACCTGCCTAAATTCAAGAAGAAACTGTTGATACATAGGACCCTTCTGTGGGAAGAATGCCACAGAATTTGTGCTGCTTTTATTTAGTTTTTACTTACTTTTTATTTGTTGGGCTGCACCAGGTCCTAGCTGTGGCATGTGAGATCTAGTTCCCTGATCAAGGACTGAACCCTGGTCCCCTGCATTGGAAATGTGGTATCCTAGCCACTGGATCACCAGGGAAATCCCTGTGTCTGCTTTAAAATTGATACAAGGAGAAGCTTTTTCTAAGTTAATTTATAAGTTCCATGCAATCTTAACAAAAATACTAGAATTTTTTTTTTTTACATTCTTGGTAATAATTCCATGAGGAAAAAAATAATAACATCAGAGAATCTAGTATATGATAAATTGTGGGGAAAAGGAGGAATTATCCAGTAAATGGTGTTGGATTGGCTGGAAAGAATTAAACTTGAACCTCCATCCTCACTCCTTCTTTTAAAATAAAATCTAAATGGATCAGTTTCAAATGGAAGTAATAAAATCATTAAGTTCTAAAACAATATGTGGGTTAATTATCTTGCAGTGGGGAAGGTATTATATGGGGTGATGGTGGAGGGGGACCCACAGAAGTCATTAAATAAGTTGGATAAGTTTTATTTCATAAGATGGCTCGGTTTGGGGGCTTCCCTGGTGGTCCAGTGGTAGGACTCCCTGCTCCCAATGCAGGGGGCCTAGGTTCAATTCCTAGTTAGGGAACTGGATTCTGTGTGCCACAGCTGGGACCCAGCACAGCCAAAATAAAAATAAAATTTAAAAAGTAGTCAGCTTTACCTGTATTTAAAGCAACTACATTAAAACATACACTCTTTTCTTCCATATTGGCAGAAGTTAAAGGCTGAGCCCCAGGGTTGGTACAGTTGCAGGAAAATGGGTTCTGTTAGTAACTGTTCTTATATACAATTGACCCTTGAAAAAGTCGGCTGTCAGGAGCATTGACCCTCCTTGCAGTCAAAAAATCTCTATATATTTACAGTCAACCTATCATACCTGCAATTCTGCTGCATTCAGAGAGTCAACCAAATGCAGATGATGTAATACTGCAGTATTTGTTACTGAAAAAAAATTCTGCACATAAGTAGACCTGCACTGTTCAAACCTGTGTTGCTAAGGTCAATTGCTTTATTTGGGAAGCATTTTGGTAATAGTCAAAATTTCAAATGCACGTACCTTTTGATGCAGCAGTCCCTCCTAAGATTGATGTACAAGGATGTTCATAGCAGCATCATTTATTATTAACTGGAAATAGTGAAATATGTCTCCTGTAAGGAGTTAATAAATTAGGATACAGACAAGTGAATATTACATAGCCACTGAAAACAGTGTTTCATTTTTAGTCACTGGGAAAGAGGACTAAAATTGAATAAGAAAGATACACATACGTACTTCTCCCCCACTGATGCAGAATGTGAGAATGATGCAAAATATAAGTTGGAAGAATTGTATATCTATCAAACACCCATATACTTCCCAATTAAATTTATAAAGTTATAGAAACAACTATAACTTCAGTTAAAAACAGTATTGTGTAACACTGTTACACAACTATCACAACAGTTTGGTTGGTCACTATAGCCATCTATTGATCCATCTTCTTTACATTTCACCCCTAACATGTCAGTGTGCATATAATTAATTAGAGCCTAGTATTTTTTTTTTTTATATGCATGCTAGTTAGTTAGAGCCTAGTATTTATGTGGCTTTCCTGGTGGCTCAGATGGTAAAGAATCTGCCTGCAATGCAGAAGACCCAGGTTCAGTCCTTGGGTTGGGAAGATCCTCTGGAGAAGGGAATGGCAACCCACCCCAGTGTTCTTGCCTGGAAAATTCCATGGACAGAGGAGCCTGGCAGGTTATATAGTCCATGGGGTCGCAAAAAGTCGGACACAGTTGAGCAACTAACACTTTCATTTATGTGTTTTTTTCTTAAGGTAGATAATTTTTTGTCAAGGGGAAGGTTTCCAGAAGCCTTTTCTTGCTTGAAAGAGTTAAGTGTGGGAGCATGAGGCGGACGATAGCTCTGAACACAATCAGGATCTCAAGTCGTTCAAACCCAGATCAAGTTCTGGGTCTGCGCATCAGTAGTGATGGAAGCCTGGGGAGTAGCTTCACCCCTCTGAACCGCTCTCCTCTGTAAAAGGGGGCTGGGTGGCTGTGAGGACTGAGGAAGGTGTAAAGCACCCAGCACAAAGTGTTCAGGGTGCTCCTCAGAGTTAGTGGCCCCGAGGGAGCAGTTGACAGCCCAGTCTTTCCCCGCAGGGCGCTCTGCCATCTGGAGTTAAAGCAGTATCAGGAGGCGGTGAAGGACTGCACAGAAGCCCTCAGGCTGGACGGAAAGAACGTGAAGGCGTTCTACCGCCGGGCTCAAGCCTACAAGGCTCTCAAGGTAAAGAGATCCTGTCCAGAGGCACCAAAGAGCCACAACCAATCGTGCCCTTGGTGGCACTTCCAGAGCATGGTCCAGGTGAGGGGGGGCCTGCCACGTCCCTCCTCGTCCAGGGGCCCCAGGTGCTCCTGACAAGGCTCCAGCCTGGGGTGCAGAAATCCAGCTCAGCTGTGGTCCACACCCGCGCCTGGTCTCCCAGGGCCCAGGCTGTGTCCCTGCAGCCTCTCTGTCCTCTCAGGACTGCAGGTCCCCGCAGCCTCTCTGTCCTCTCAGGACTGCAAGTCCCCGCAGCCTCTCTGTCCTCTCAGGACTACAGGTCCCCACAGCCTGTCTCTCCTCTCAGGACTGCAGGTCCTCACAGCCTGTCTCTCCTCTCAGGACTTCAGATCCAGCTTTGCAGACATCGACAGCCTCCTGCAGATAGAGCCTAGGAACGGCCCTGCGCGGAAGTTGCGGCAGGAGGTTAACCGGAGCTTAAACTAAAATCGCAGAAGGGCAGCAGGACACCGTCTGCCTGAGCACCTTCTGTGCCTGCTCCCAGGACCTGGTGGTCCCCAGAGTGGGCTCCAGAGCCCCCTCCTCTGCCCCTCAGAGACATGATGGCCTCCCACCCCTCAGGAGGCTCTGCCTGTTCACATTAAGCTCAGTGTAGTCAGACACCAGACATTTTGTTGGAAAAGTCTCCTGCTGTTCTGCACTCCCGTGTGCTATGGACAGCGAGCAGGTCACACCAACGGGTCCTCGCCCCCAGGGTGCTCAGCCTGGTGTCTGCCCAGCATGCTCCAGATCCAGTGCTGCCCTTCCAGTGTCACCAGGTCCTCTCACCCCGGTCCATCTGAGCGCTCAGAAAGCTGACAGTCCCATGGGACACAGGCCGGTGGGGGGAGGAGGACTGGAAAACCCTGGCCCACCTACACCCACGGCAGCCAGTTGAGCTGGTTCTCCAAGGCTGCTGCCCCCTTCCCTGTCCTGGGCACAGCACTCTGTGTTCTGAGCCCCAGTGCCTTTTGGCCGAGCCTCCTATGACAGGGATGCAGAACCTGTC
Source organism: Giraffa tippelskirchi (assembly GCF_054371585.1). NCBI lineage: Eukaryota > Metazoa > Chordata > Mammalia > Artiodactyla > Giraffidae > Giraffa > Giraffa tippelskirchi. The sequence continues at coordinate 114,856,100 of NC_137287.1, read as the reverse complement.
CCTTGGCCGGCGTTTGTCTGTGGCTCTGTGCTGCTGTTGCCCACATAAAGATACCTAAGTTCTTTCAAGAGCCCAGAGATGTGGCTGCTGCTCCTGAAGGTGGGATGGGGAGAAACCTTGAAGTCCATGTCCTTCCTTTCCCGGCAGGGACTTGCCTTTTGACTCCCACAGTGCCCCCACTAGGCTTCTTCGTTCTTTGTAATATGTTGAAGTTAATTTGAACTGAACAGACTGACTTTTGTTGCGCGAGTTTAAGCTACTGCATTAACGTCATCTCCATGAAAGTCTGTTGTACTTTCATTTATGGTTCTTCAGCTTTGGTTCACTTTGGAACTTTGCAATAATAAAAAACTGGTTATGGAGCATTCATCCTTTCTTTGATCAAATTTACTGGGATGTGTCCACATGGGCCAGGCCCTACTCATAGTGCTGGGGAAACAGCAGTGAATGAACTGACAGGGTCCCTGTGCTCAGAAAGCTGACAGTCCCATCGGACACACAATGAGTGAAACCGCAGCAGCTTTAGTGTTGTAAATGAGCGGTCACATTTTCCCCTCCAACTAGGGAGATTTGACCCTGTGGAGAAAAAGGGGTCCCTGAGGAAGTCAAGTTTGAATTGAGTTCTAACATGGGGGTGGGGAGGGGTCAGTGGGTGAAAAGGGGAGGGAAAAGCCACCCAGGCATTCGAAAGGCATCGGTGAAGGCCTTGGCTGGGAGGACAGGCCAGCAGTGCCTCTCAGCCTCACAAAATGTCATGTCGGTGAGGCTGTGAGCGCCTGAGAATCAGCCTGAACAAAGGGCTCCCCTCCACCACCTGTCTTCCTGGGCTTGTTTTCTTATCTTCAGTTAAATCGTCATCTTAATGGAGACATTTTGACTCCATAAAGCCGAGCAGACAGGGTCTTTATTGCCTGTTCCCCCGTCATGCTCAGTGCTGGGCAATACTCAGCTCTTAGCAGGAGGGTTCTATCCTCTCCAAGGGTAGAGTCTCTGAACAACCATTCTTCCAGGCTGAAGCAGATTTGAGTCATGGCAACTCTGGGCCTAGCCCAGGGACCATTTCAAATCGGGCAGCTGCACCCCCCTTTTCTCCCTGCCTCTTAAGCAGGCCTGACTCTTCCCCTAATTTTAGGCAGGCTCAGTGGTAACATCTAGTTGCAACTGACTTTCCCTTCTCGAGGTCCTCATATAATGCAAGTATCTTGATTTACTCATGAAAACATTGGAGGTAGAGCAGCATAAATCAACAACCTGGGAGGGTATCCTGAGGCCTTTCCACAGGAGTGGAGTTGCCATACAACCCCTTAACCAACAAGCCCAGAGCAAAGAAGCAGTTGGTGCTTCCAGAGTGTTCCACCCTGCAGGCTGCTCAAGCCAGGCGTCCAGAACCCCCATGCACGTCCCACGTGTGGCGCTTCAGTGCCGTGTGATGACTGTTTAGCACCCCAGTGCACTGTCGGCAGGTGCCCCCGCGCAGTCCCTGGCAGCTCTGCTCTGTCAGGCACACGGTTGGCAGGCCCTCTGTGTATTTTACCACACGTCTAGGCTCCTGTTCCTTACAGCCAAAGCCCGCACCAACCAAGGCTACCCTCTGCCCTGCCCACCTCCCTCTGACACAAGGCCTCCTGAGAGGCAAGGTGGAATTTGCAGCACTTTTAATACATAAAGCAACAGGTAAGAGGTTGGCCGGGTGACCAGCCTTCACTCCACAAAAAGCTCAGGTACAGATACACCCCAGTCGGGAAGTCAGGGCTCACAGGGCCTTAGAGACAAGAGCAGGAAATGCTGTTCCTCAGCCACGGGAGTGAGGATTCCATTTTCTGGGGATGAAAAGATAGATGTTTCTAAAACAAGCACGGCAGTCTTTAAGGATGCAGACTAGCCCAAGCACCACCAGGCAGGGGAAGGCCACCCTGTTCTGAGCTAGGCCCCCAGGGTGGGCAGCCAGTGAGAACCACCCCTCCACTGGGCACCAGAGTTCACGCCAGTTCCCATTACACAGTCTGTCCTTGCCTCTCATCCTCACCGCTTCCCCCTGAACACCTCCTTGGGTGTCTCCGAGATAAGCCAGTGACGTTATGGTTCTCAGCGAGTCTGAATGTCCCTGCCCTGTTCTTACAGCTTCTGGGCTCAGGTCACCCTTCTCCCGCCCCCACCCACCCACCTGGTCTCAGCGCAGGTTCACTCCTCGCCCGTGCTCCGTGGCCTGGTGGGCTTGCAGCACTGCCAGAGCCTCTTCGACCTGTGGGGTACATGGTGGGGGGCAGTGCAGCAGCCCCAGCAGGGTCCTGAAGCGGCCTCTCCTCCCCCACCTCCAGCTGAGGTGAGAACCCTCCCACCTCCCCAGCATTGCTGCAGAGCTGACTGCTCACCAGCTCCCATGACAGAAACCCACGACCACCTTCTACCCTAGCCAGATAGCGGGGGGAATCCTTCCCCTAGGCTGGGTCAGAACACAGCTCCCTGTAACATAGTCCTGCCTGTGGAGCTGCAGAGAATGGGAGGGGCTGAAGCCACAGGCCCTTTACCTGGCTCTCCCCCACCCCCACCTCCAGCAGGTATTAGCAAGAAAACCCACCTCCTCTGTCCCAGCAGCAGACGCCTGGCTCCGTAACCCTCCTCCACCCTCAGGCCTCCCCACGCCCCTCAGGCTCCAGCCCACCTTGGTATTGAGGGACTCTGGGGACTCCAGCATGAGCAGCAGCTCCGAGTTGTCAATCTCCAGCAGCATGCCCGTGATCTTGCCGGCCAAGTGGGTGTGGACATTGTAGACAAGGGGGAAGAGACGCTCACCTGTACAGAACAGCCTCTGAGGCTTAGGCACACACCTGGTGGACAGCCCGGCATCCCCGGGGCAGGGGGTGGTGTATATTGCGGAATGGAACAGAGAGGCATTTCAGGTTTTGGTCCCAGAACGGCTCCCCCTAGATGTGTCACTGAACCTTCTTAGGAGCCTCTTCCCCAAGTGTAAAGTAAGCATAGCAAGCCCCACCTTGGAGGCTGGTTTGAAGAATCAAATTTGACATTATATGTTATACCACATAGATGCTCTGGCACAGCCTTAATTGCTGTTTAAAAACTACTCTTGCTGGACTTCCTCTGCACTCCAGTGGTTAAGACTCTGGGCCTCCAATGCAGGGGGCACGGGTTCGATCCCTGCTCGGGGCACCAAGATCTCACACGCCTCGTGGTATGACGGGGAAAAAAACCAAACTACTTTTGTTCATTGGGCAAGAAGTCATTTGAAGGATCACATGGAATTCTAGACGGGATACAATAATGTGGAACTTGATCTTTTGGAGGGACGGTGGAGCCAAACACACAAAATAGATCGACCTTCCACCAGTGGGCACTTCCAGGGACGGGTCCTCGTGCTGGTGCCGATGTGTGGCGGGTGTAGCCAGGACAGGGCGCTAGGTGCCGTTAGTGGGGGTGGGAGGGCTTTTCCCACGAAGAGTGAAGAAGTTTCCAGGGCACTGCCCACAGAGCCTTCCCCCTCCATGAAGCCCATTTAGAGTTTTTCTTTGAGGGGTGGGTAGGAAAGGGACAGAAGCCCAGGTGAGCTGAGTAAATAATGGGGTGACGGCAATGGGGGCCTTCAGAGAAGAGCCTGGGGACCATGGTGAGCTTGTTCATTCATTCAACAGGAGCGGCCTCCTTCAGGAGGGCCTGCCAGACACCGGGAGGGAGAGGCATGCACAGGAGTTCAGGTGTGGGGGACCCCGCTTATTCTCCAGTGCACGTTTGTAGCCTGCCTCCCAGCAGTGGGCACTGAGGGACTGCTGGAACATGGTGACAGCCTCCTCTCATCAGGACAGGTGTGAGGAACCACACCACTCACCCTATAGGCCATTTGCTAGCAGAACCCCAAGACCCTATGCTCCTGCTCCTCTTCCTACCCCTTCCAGCTCCCCCCACCCATCTCCCCACATCTGGGGTTTCTCCTATCCCGAGTCAAAGTCGCAGAACGGCAAAGCTGGAAGAAATCTCAGACTGCCTGGTCTGACCAGTGTTTTAAGATGAACAGGAGCCTGGGAAGTAAAGGCGCTTTGGACAAGGTCACCAGCAGGCGGGTCAGCTTGAGGCTGGGGACCTGGTCTCCACATCTGACCTCTAGCTGGTGAGTCAGCTGGTGGCGCTCCCCACTCCTGCTCCAGGGTAGGGGAACCAGCCACTCACCAATCATCTGCTTCTGCTCGTGCAGCGGTGCTGCGGCCAGCATGGATGCAGTCAGGGGCTTCTGTCCGGGGACACGCACGGCAGGCTCCTGGACCTGCATATGGTACAGGGACACATCCCTTAACCACACAGGTGGGCAAAGCTACCCCTAGCGGGTGAGCACAGGCCTCCAGGGAAGTCTCGAAAGAGGGGGAACAGGAGGCAAGATATGGACAGTTGGGGGAAGGGGAGCGGGCAGAATTCCTAACAAGGGCACGGTGAACTAGAAGACAAAGTGACATTCTAATACAGACCTGTTCCATGGTGCTAGGAACCAGTGCATGAGGCCAAGCGAAGCTACACATTACTGACCACCTGGTGCCAAATAAGCACTTTTTAATCAGGTAGCTTTATGGCCGCATCCCCAGCATGATTTTTGGCCCTTTCTTGGTGGGCTTTCCCTGGTAAAGAGTCTGCCTGCAATATGGGAGACCTGGGTGTGATCCATGGGTCGGGAAGATCCCCTGGAGAAAGGAAGGGCAACCCATTCCAGTATTCTTGCCTGGAGAATTCCATGGACAGAGGACCTTGGCGGACATAGTCCATGTCACTGCAAAGAGTCAGACTCAACTTTCACTTTTCACATCTTGGTAACTTTAAAATCGTTTTGCTCTCTAAAGCCTACTTTTGTTCTTTCTGCAGGAAATAGTTTGAAGTATATACACAGAAATTCTAGACAGGATATGAAAATGCTGACTTGGAGACTTTTTTAGGGGGCGGGGAGATAAACAGTCTTTTAATTACAGAAGATGTTTTCAGTTCCATTCTGCAGACTGATCACATTCTCGCTGCTCACCACGTAAGTACTAAGAAAACCCAAGTTAATTCTGGTAATAACCCAGGCAAAGCAGCTTGTGATGAACAAACAAAATGTGATCCTAGCCTTTTTTCCCTTTCTGTTAGTAAGGGTGGGATGCGGGGTAGGGGGGTGGGACGGGAGGGTGAGGGCAGAATATCTCTTCTGATGGTACACATTAATAAATGAAACTTTACAAGCCAAGAAAAGAAAGAAAACCAAGGCCCAGAGACGAGCAACGCCTTAGAGGAGGTTCTGAGCCAGGCATCCCTGGAGCCCGAACTACGAGGGTACCTGGGCCAGCCTTACCCTGTCGGTGGAGTGTGCTGGCATGGAGTATTTGTGTGTCAGGAGAGGCCCACTAGGGGTAGAGCATCCCATCACACCAGGTCCTGTGGTCTGGGTACCAATGTTGGCTGGAAGAAATAAGTAGGGATGATAAGGCCCAACAGCAACCCAAAGGCATAACAGCTCAAAACCAGCATTCACACCAAATTCTCTGAATGGTGGAAAGGGTCAATACACAGATGTGCAAACATCTGCCAGGTGAAGGAACAGATGCTTGCCTTATAGCTAGCACCTATGCCTCTGTTCACAGCTGCCGAGGTACTTAGATTCAGATTTGGTGCTGAGCCCCTGCAGGTATGACTGCATTCACTCCCATAACACAGCAGGAATACTGTTTTCACCCGGATTTTAGAGAAGACGATACCAGGTACAGCAGCAAGCAAGATCAGATTGAGCCTGCCCCCAAACTAGGTCTGTAGGACCCTGGAGCCCACACTGACTGCTGCACTGCAAAGCGTCCAGTGCCGGCACTGCCCTCCAAGAGGGCCAGCGGCAGGGTCACCATGGAGGCCAGTTCTGACTCCCCACCAGCATCAACCCCAGCAGCAAGCCCTTGCCCCCAACGCCCCACCTGCCTTCCATTGGGTTCCTCTTGGCCCTGCCCACACTCACCCACTCGCTGGGTGCGGGGCACCAGGTGTGGCACGTGGGCGGAGACCTGCCTGGAGCTTCCGACGGGGGCCAAGGGGCGCCGAGACACGGCTGCTGGCCGGACCACCGAGGCCGCAGGCGGGTAAGCGGCTTGTGGCACAGGGAACACGGAGAAAGTTTAGTGGAGCGGGACAATCAGAGGGACACACTGCACCCTAACAGATCCAAGGTGAGGAAGAGAGTGGAAAGGTGGACTTGAGTGGCAGACAGAGGAGGGAAGGAATTCACCGGAGACCTAGACCTCCAGGGGAGGGGGATGGAAATCTGCAATTACAAAGACAGCTTCTGTCTACCCGGGACCCCAAGAGGCATAGGTATCAGGACCACACACCGTGGACCCCCAAAGTCAGCTTCTGATCAGGGTGAACGTCCCTCTGAAGAGAAGGACCATCCTCAACAGTACTGCCAAAGGAGTTTCGCTTTCTCAGCTTTGCAGGAATTTTCGCCACCACCAATCAGGAGAGCCTCCGGAGCTAACTAAAGATAACAGCTCATGTGTGCATATCTTTTACAGGCTCAGCCCTGTCCTTGGTGTGTTAGACGCATCTCACTTGGGCTCACGATCACAAGAGGAAACCGAGGCTCAGAGAGGTGACGTCACACACCCAAATAACTAGGAAGCAGCAGAGGCAGGCCTGACCCCCAAGCCCACATCCTTAACGCCTGCTGCACCCCCCTCCCGGTGGGGGGAGGCACGTGAGGGGGGAGGGGCTGGGTCACTCACACGAGGGTCTGGGTGGCTGGGCCGTCCACCTGGGGGCAGGCTGGATGGGTGGGCCAGAGCCATAGTACGGAGCCTGGGCTGGAGGCTGTGTAGGAGAGAAAGACCTAGAGTGAAGGAGGGTGACAGCAGTGGGGGGGGGTGAGCAACCGCATCCCTCAAGGACACCACTGCAGGAAGGCCGGTGTCCCCTCCAGGACTGACTGCTGCACTGCAAAGCGTCCAATGCCGGCACTGCCCTCCAAGAGGGCCAGCGGCAGGGTCACCGTGGAGGCCAGCTCTGTCAGTAAACACCCACAAAGCTGGGGTGAAGGCTCCTGCTTCCCATCTCAGGAGGTCCATTAGCCCTGAGCCCTTCAGGGCAAGATCTCAGGCTCAGTCCTTGCTCTGCTGATCAGCGCTACTAGCCCAGTGACCTGGATAAAATGGTGACACATCCCACTGTCCCTCGTGCCAGCTTAAGGAACCGCTGAGGAGGAGGAATGTTCCCATCCTCGGAGCCATTCATCTTCCTACAGACATCTTCCTACCCCTCCAGGTCACACAAGCTTCCTCCCCAAACCAGACCCCTCAGGACATCAACATCCAGGAGAGATGTTAGCCGACAGCCCACAAAAATGACCATCTCAGTTGGGAAAATCTGCAAATCCTGCCAGTTTGGGAAAGTCATGGTGCCTGCTGGCATATTAGGGTAGAAGAAGGTTCATAGTAGAGAAATCTACGCTTGTCTGGCTTAATACAATACTTTCTCAATGTATTGGGTTGGCCAAAAAGTTTGTTCAGGTTTTCTGTCACAGCTCATGGAAAAACCTGAATGAACTTTTTGGCCAACCCAGTATTTGCCCACCGAGTATCTTTTTCTGCACAATATTCACAAATCTATCCCAGATAAGGAAGCACTGTTGGACAGACACACTATGACCCCTTTCAGAGATGGGGTGACCACGGCTACCTGCCAAGTAAGTTCCCAGCAGAAGCACCCTGGGAATCCCTCTCTGCCTGCAAAGCTCGGATCAAGCCTGCTCTACCTGGCCGTCAGGGAAGGGAGGCGGGCAGGCGGTCACCTGGGGCACAGCAGGCAGGAAGTAGCTGGCAGGCTGCTGGAAGGAGCCTAGGATGGGGCCGCCCAGGGCCCGCATGGTGGAGAGGCGCTGCATGTACTGGTTGGTCAGGATGGCCTTCCGCTCTTCCTTGCGCTGGGCCAGCGCCACATACAGTGGCTTGGTGCCCACGATGCGCCCGTTCATCTCTGTCACGGCCTTGGTCGCCTCTTCTGGAGAGGAAAAACACACAAAGCCAAACCCTTTGCTGTGGCCACCCTCTGTCATCACCTAAAAGCAAGACAAGACAAGGGCTGCTGGGGGTGAAGGAGGAAGACTCCGGGGGTCAGGTTCCCCTCCTCCCCCAGGGGCGGGGCCGGCCTGGTGTGGAGGGCACCCGGGAGAAGCTGCAATTGATGGAGGTCCTTTCACCCTTAAATTTACTGAGGCCCACTGCATGCCAGATGCTTGACAGGCAGAGCCACCTGAGCAGGGAGGAGGGCCACTCCCACTTTACAGGTGATGGAAGTGAGGCTCAGGATGACTTGTCCAAGACCGGCCCACCTGCTCCCTGGGGGCTGTGCCTCAACTACTAGACCATTCCCAGAGTTAGTGAGAACAGGTGCATTTCAGAGTTCATTTTGACCTCTCAATTTTCCTCCTGAAGATTTTCCTGGAACTTCCCTGGTGGTCCAGTGGTTAAGAATCCGCCACACAATGCAGGTGATGTGTGTTCTAATCCCTGGTCAGGGAAATAAGATTCCCACATGCCTCAGAGCTATTAAGCCCATGAGCTGCTACCACAGAGGCCCCAACTAGACAGCCCGCGCTCTGCAACTAAGACCCAACACAGTCAAATAAATAACTATTTTTTAAAAAGATTTTCCTAAGTAGTGATGGAAAGCTGCTTTAAATTGTTACTATATCTGCCTTCATCAGCGAGGCTATAATGAAGTGGGTCGATAGTTTGGGACAGGTTAAAATTTAGGGGCAGGATTCCTCAGCCAGGCTACAATCTTAAACCTTTTGGTGGGCGTCACTATGATGAAAAATCTGTATTTCAACTACTCCCTGGGTTTCATTAAACTACCCAGATAGTTCTTTAGTTCATTTGTGAATTATGGACAAAGTGAGATGCTCTTAAGAGCTGTAGTTTCTAGAGACTCCATTAAAGGGATTTATACTGAACAGGAAAATAATTTGAATTTGTACTTTTGGTGCTTTATCATGTTGATTTTCTTTGCAATAGAAACAAAAATCCTATTATGAAAAAAAAAGAGAATAACTTGTCCACGGTCACCCAGCTAGCGGGTCACACATTAGCCACAACTCAAACCCAATGCAGAGTGCTGGAAAACCTCCACTGCCTCGGCAAAGCATGAGCCAAGTTCTTTGGAAATCTCAGGAAGAGGTTCTTAGTCTTTTTTTCCAAACTATTAAAGTAACCTTTCTGGGACTTCCCTACTGGTTCAGTGGCTAAGAGTCTGTGCTCCCAATGCTAAGGGGCCCGGTTCAATCCCTAGTCAGGGAACTAGATCCTGAATGCCACAACTAAGACCCTGAGCAGTCAAATAAATACATATTTAAAAAGAAAAAAGAAGCCACTTTTCCAACCTGGTTCATATCGGTCATAAAAGTGATCTTTAAAAAAAAAAAACAAACCTTTCTATTGTGGGAGGACTTTAGATTTATAGAAAAGTTACAAAAATAGTACAGACTTACTACATACCTTTCACCTAGCTTGACAAATGTACCATGTTAACACTGGGACAAAACTACAATATCAACTGATTGGGACAATACTATGAATTATTATCTACAATGCTAGTAACTGAACCACAGATTTCATTCAGATTTCACTGGCCTTTCTAACATCTCTCTCTTCCAAGATTCAATCCATATTGCATTTATGATTCCTGATTTTTTTTTTTAGGGTCGAGACACTGGCCTGACTCCCTGAGGACTTCAGCTGAGAACATTGTAAATTTGCTCTGTTAGAGCCCACACCGTAACATCAGTGATTTTCAACTGCACTTTTCTACCCATTCATACAAGGCCTTGACCTGAGCGTTCACAGATTCCCTCAGAAAGATCACTGGATAGAATTCTAAGGGGTCTGTGAACTTCGATGGGGAAAAAATGGCGTGTTTTCACGGCATTTCCTTCTATTCTGAATATAGGCAAAGAAAAAATAAAGCAGCATTAGCTGTGCGGACTTTGTCAAGAGGAATATTTTCCTATCACATTAATTATTGCTGACCTCGATCTTTTAGGCTCATTGCCACTTCACTAGTCTTACAGTGGTTTTTCTTTTGGCCATGACATGTGGCTTGTGGGAATCTTGGCTCCCTGACCAGTGATTGAACCTGGGCTCTCAGCAGTGTCAGCGCAGAGTCCTAACCACTGGACAGCCAAGGAATTCTCCCAGATCTTTTTTATTTAGATCTTATAGCTTGATGCATTACTAAAGGAGCACATACTGCTGTCACCTTAGTATTTTAACAAATATATTTCAATACAGCTGTTTTTTGTAATCCTATGAATTTTCTTGTATACATTTAAAAATATCTTCAGAAGGGGTCCACATAAGCTTTATCAGACAGCCAAATTTTCTTGGCACAAAAACAGTGTTTTAACAAGTTAATAAGAACTCCTATTAGGTAATTTTAAAAAGAGAGAAAATTATACGATGAATACTTACACAGAGCTCACTATGAACTTAATCTATATAACATGCTTACAACACTATCACCTCATTTTCAAGCACTATTTTATAAAATAGAAAATAAATTATATAAGTTTATGTAAGATTATATAAAATTTCCAATTTTATAACAAGATAATCACCCCAGTGTGCCTCATCTCTAAGCAATCCAGATTTTAACAATTCCCTTCAAGAGTTCCTCAAGGAGGTCAGTGAGCTTCCTGAAGTTATATGCAAGATGTGTAACAATTAGATTATTATTTCACTACTTACCGAGGGCAAATGCCCTAAAAGGTGCAGGCCTTTTAGTTCTCAGGACACCTCTCAAAGTAGGTAATATTACCCCCGTATTTTGCAGATGGGTAAGTAAACCAAATGGCTTCCTTCAGGCTCTATAACTAGTTAATGCTAGGACTGGGATTTAGACCTAGTTCTGATAAACTTTAAAATCCCAGCTTCCAACCAAAATACTATATAAAGTATGCATTTGCCAGGAAAGAGGGCCCAGAGCTTTCTACAAATCACATTTATCAGCTTACTGATTGTTGAATTGAATCAGAGTTACTGATGTTTAATTCACATGTCCCACAGCTTTTTATCACTTTTTTTTTTTTTGAGAAAAGGTCCTTAACTCAAAAACTGTTAGAACTTCGTTCCCAAATACCAGGCTCCCTGAAGGACGTTTAAAAAGGATTCAATAGGCAGAAGAACTTCTAGACCACTTCCCAAGAACCCAACCATCACACTACAGGTGCAGGTCCCAAGGCCCTCACCCACACTGATCTCTTCGGAAACTTCTTCATTCCCACCTGCAGCTCCCTACCTCTTCACAGCCAAGGCAAATGCCGCTGCCACTGCCACTTCTTACAGGAAGTTCTCTTTCCTGTTCTGCTAAGCTACACCACACCCTATAGTAGACTTGAGTTAGTGATGCATGTGACTTCCCCACAAAACTATAAGCTACTCAAGAGCAAGGACTACAACTGACTTATTCCTGTGAGCTCCCCACAGGGCCCGGCAAAACAGCAGGTACTCAAGTATGGAATGAATGATCACTGTGTCTTTCTTCTTAAAAATAATCTGGGGAGGGACTTCCCTGGTGGCCTAGTGGTTAAGAATACACCCTGCAATGCCAGGGACACAGGTTCGATTCTTGATCAGGGATCTAAGATTCTACATTCCTTGGGGCAATGAAGCCCACAAACTGCAACAACTGAGCCTACATGCCGTAACTAGAGAATCTGTGCACCACAAAGACCCACATGCCACAACTAAGAGTTGAGACAGCCGAATAAATATTTTTAAAAATCTGGGGAGCTTTTAAAATTAAGATGCCCAGAGATCTACATTCAGGTTCTCTGACTTGGGTGTCTACTTTAGAGCTCTCCAGGGGATTTTAATGAGAAGCCAGGGTTCAGAACCATCCAGGGAGTCCATCACCCTCATCTTACAGAGGAGGCTAGGAAGACATCTGCTCAAGGTCACAGAGCCAACATCACATCTCTGATGCTAAGAGGGCTGAGCACACAGCAGGTGCTCAATAAATAATGAGCAAAGAATGATGCAGGCCAACTCTTTCATTTTCCACATGGGAAAACTGAGGCCCAGAAAGGGGTTATATCACCGGCCAAGGCCAGACAACAAAAATCAATGGAAATTCCGAGACATAAATTTCTGGCATCTGGCATACAGTAGGCACTCAATAAATGCTTGTTGAATGAACCTAGGTTACAGTGAGCCCCAATAAGTCCAGCTGTGTGAGTGGGACTATATTTCTACCCTCTTCCCCTCCAGTCCAGATAAGATGCAGATAAACAAGCTTCAGTGGGGTCAGACCCAGTCCCCACTCCAGAAGGAGCAGCATAGCACCACCAGCTCCATGAAAGCCACAAGGCAGGGCGAGGGTGGGGGTGTTCAAGGGCAGTGAGGATGGCAGGGAAGGCTACGGATCCCCTGTGGGTGCCCCCGGCCCTCACCTTGGCACTGGTGATCACTCCATAGGGAGAGAATTCTTTCCTCAGTTTCTCATCATCTATGGAGTCATCCAGGTTCTTCACATACAAGTTCACGCCCTAGATGGAAAGTGAAGTGAAAGTCCCTCAGTCGTGTCCGACTCTTTGCGACCCCGTGGATTATACAGTCCATGGAATTCTCCAGGCCAGAATACTGGAGTGGGTAGCCCTTCCCTTCTCCAGGGGATCTTCCCAAGCCAGGGATCGAACCCAGGTCTTCCGCATTGTGGACAGATTCTTTACCAGCTGAGCCACAAGGATACTCGCTAGATGCGCCCCTTCCCCTCCAAGTCCCAGAATGCCTTGGGATGGAAGGAGGGGTTTATACGGGCTCCGCCCACCAAGCCTCCAGTTCCCAGTCTCAGGCAGTGCCCAGCATGGCACCCATCACTCAGCCAGCCCAGCCCCTGGCCCCTGGAAGCTGCCGCCCCTGCCCCCTGCCCCATCCCCAAAGCCAAGTTTCTGGAAGTGGGACTGCTGGAGGAGGGAGCCACATTCAGGGTGGAACACACACTGTCACATCAAAGCAGCTGCCCCCAGAAAGCCTGACCCTCACCTGGTAACGGGTCAGCCGGTCCTGCTTCATCTGCTCGAACCTGCGCTTCAGCTCATTCTGCCGCTCCACCCGCTTCTGGGCCCGGCCCACGTAGAGCAGCCGCCCGCTCACCTCCCTCCCATTCATGTTCACCACAGCCTGTGCAGAGAAGAGGCAGCCAGAGAGCTTGATAACCACCCTCTTATGAGCCCTTGGCCTTAACCTGGCCTCCAGTCCCATCTCCCGGGTCCAGGTGGCGCCACCTGCAAGCCAGGCCAGCCTCACTAGCTGAGAGTAACTGGTACCAGGATCAAGGCCATTTAAAGTGAATCCATTTTTTTAAAAACATGGGCAAAATTTCAGAGTAAACTGTAGATTTTTTTTTTTAGTTGCTTTGGGCTTTACTTTAAAAAGTGAAATTTTAATTTGCGACATTTCCCATACTTAATATTTAGGTTCCAAATGTAACTACACACTGATGATTTGAACAAAGCAACAAGCATACTTCTTTCAAAATGGTGTGATGCCATCATCCACAGCCTTCATGTTGGGGTTTCACAGCACAGAGAACCCTTTTTGCTAACTATGAAGGCTTTAGTTTAGAAGCATTGACTTCTTAATCCTTGTTGATTTTTTTTCAGTTAACTGACCTAAGCCTGCCAGATCCCAAACTGTCAGTGGTTTTGATTCCATGAAATCCTACATCTTCTGTAAGAGGTACAATGTCTTCTGCAACCCATTTATAATGAACTGAATCTGCATCAGTTCATCTGCAAAAATCTGCAAAAGGCAGACCCATATGTGTATTGACTCAAAGATGTGGATTAGACACTTGTGTTAGGGAGGAGAAATGTTTGGAAGGGAGCTGAATTTTTAAGTGGTCAGTTCATTAGTAAATCCTTTCACATGATGATGACTTGCTTCTCTACCTAAACATGCAGATGAACGTAAATACATGTAAAAATACTGGGCCCCCAAGAACTGACTGTCTACATTAGTCTCAGGTCATTGCCTAAGACCTTGGAGACTATGGTTCCCCCTGCCAGCTTCATCCATCTACTCCAACTTATCATTTTATAGTTGGGACAATCAAAGTCTACATAAAGGATGGGACTTGAGTTCAAGGACACACAAAAAGTTTTCAAAGGAGCCCTTTACTTAAGGACAAAACTTCAGAGAAAGAATTGATTCTAACTCCAATGATCTATCTTCTTAGCTACAACCTGCTGGATCCTAATTACAGTAGAGCCCACCTTGGTGGGAGAGACAGGAGAGCATATGAAAAACCAGGCAGCGCCTGGCCCGTGCTCCATGCTCAGTGAGAAGTGACTGCTCTCAAGATGGGCCCAGGATCCCACTATAGGCTGAGCTCTTCCATGACCAGTGAGCTTAATGGGGCAGCAGCCATGGAACCAGCTTCACGGTGCGAGGTAAAATAGGACATTAACCCTTTGTTACTCATGGTGTGACCTTGAACCTTTCCCTAGCTCAGGATATATGTACCTAGTACCTGCCAGCGATACTAGAGATTTAACGGTGACACAAGACCCAGTCCCTGCCCTCAGTTCTATCCAAGGAGAATCTGGGCTAATGATGGAGACAGACAGGAGGGGCACCTTATCAGAAGCATTGAGGACAGGAAGAGGTGGCTTCCTGAGGAGGGAAAAGTATAAGCTGAGACCCGTTAATAATCTACAGTTATACTGTCCAACATGGCAGTCACTTGTCACATGCAGCTTCTGAATACTTGAAATATGGTGTCTGAACTGACATGTGCTAGAGGCACCAGATTTCAAAGAATTAGTACAAAAAAGGAAATGTAAAAATCTCAGTGTTTATCAATATAAATTTTGTATCACTATCAATTATATCACTATTATATCACATTGAAGTGATCATTTGAATAACAAAATATACTATTAAAATTACAGGAGTTTCTTTATCCTTGCTAGCGTGGCTGTTGGACAGTTTTGAACTGCACACATGGCCCATGTTCTACTTCCAGTGGACAGCACTGGTCTAAAGAATACAGGAGGGGAAGTGTTTTGAGAAAATGTTTGCAAAAGCTTGGAAGCAAGGAATAACATGGCACCACCCCTCCCTGGCCTCAATCCCACCATCAAGTCAAGGAGAGGGTAATGGGTGGGACTTCCCTGGTGGTCCAGTGGTTAAGACTCAGCGCTTCCACTGCAGGAAGTGAGGTTAGATCCCCGGTCAGGGAACTAAGATCCCACATGCTACGTGCGGGCAAAAAAATTGGTTGTCTCAAAGGCCGCTACTAGTGCCTGTGTAATAAGATTCTATGAAAAGCTAGCCAACCTCAGGGTATGGAAGCAACCAGAGGAGGCAGAAGGCATCTGCCTTCACCCCAGGCAGGAAGGGCCCTGGCTCCTGTGGACCCAATCTGGAGAGGGACTTTTTCCTCCATGGGCAGCTGGAGCCCTCCACTCCTAATCTCCCTTGTTCCCAGGCCTGGCTTCACACCTCCTCCATGAAACAGGGCCACGGGGACGCTCCTACCTTCTGGGCTTCCTCATGCTTCTCGAAGTTGACAAAGCCAAAGCTGCGGGAGTGGCCACTGTCATCCCTCATCACCTTGACACTCAGCATCTTCCCTGGGAAGGGCAACTCGGCTCAGAGGGGCGTCAGGGAAGCCCCGAGATGTCCCCCACCCTCCTCCCAAGCCTTCCAGAAGCCCCAGGGGGCCCTCCCCACAGCCTGAGCTGGGAGTAGAAGTGATCTTCAACTCCCTTGGGAAATGCGCCCACCAAACTGGGAGAAGAGGTCCTGCAGGCGCTGCTCATCCACATCCGCGTGGAGGTTCTTCACATAGATGTTGGTGAACTCCATGGCCCGAGCACCCAGCTCCACCTCCCGCTCCCGTCGGGACTTGAAATGGCCAACGAAGCTGTGGACACATCGACAGGGTAGGCAGCTGCCTACGGCTGCCATCAGCCGCCCCCATTCCTGCTCCAGCCCACCCAGCAAGCCTGGGTCACTTGGGTCAACTGCCGCCAGCCTCAGGGCCTCTGTACTCCTCATCTGGGGACTGGGCAGGACAATACTCCAAGACCCAACCACCTCCAGCAGCCAAGAGTCTGTGTCCCAGAATAAGGTTCAGATGACTTTCCTCTTGTGACAAATGCACTGGATCTCCTACTGCACATGAGGCAGCTGAGTGCCCAAGAGGCAAGGGCACAAAGTTGGGAGTCGCACAGAAAAGGGCTTGAATCCTCACTTGGTAGTTGCCAAGCTGTGTGACCCCAGTCAAGTTACTAACCTCTCTGAGCCTCAATGTTCATTCCAGTAAAACTAGGGCTCCAACTCACACCACAGGGATTTGCTTATTCATTTAGCATATATTGGGTGCGCTGGTTGTGACAGAACCAGATACAGTGTATGCCAGTGTCGCTGGGGGAGGTGGCAGGGTGGGGGTGGGGGCCACTGAAATAATTTAAATGTAATATTAAGTTTAAAAATTGTCATTTCCAAGTCCACATAAACATAAAATCTAAGAAACTATCCTAGATTAAGGAAAACAAAGCAAGCATAAGAAAACTTGAGGTACCTATAGGACATTTCGCACAGATACTTATAGCTGGCACCAAAAATTGAAGGGAACCTAGTAACAGGAAAACAGGCAAAGTAAAGCTGCCAAAAATAGAAACACGCTTCTGGAGATTCGGGAAAAGCCCATCAAAGTTCAGATTTACTGATGGAGAAACTCTGAACAAAATGACCCTGGGCATTTCCCAGCTCAAAGTCTCCTCCACTGCTCAGCTTCAGGCTTAGGGCTGGGCCATCTGATGAGCAGAACCAGAACTAAGGGGGAATTCGCTCGTGGTTCAGTGGCTAAGACACCACACTCCTGATGCAAGGGGCTGGGTTTGCTCCCTGGTCAGGGAACTAGATCCCATATGCTGCAACTAAGGCTCGGTGTGGCCAAAAAAAAAAGAACCAGAACTAAGTGAGAAAATCACCAAAGCAGATTCTCTCCAGCACCTGTGACTCAATTTTCCCATCTGTAAAGTGGGAAAGATGCCAAACTTAAAGGCATGAAAGTGGCAGGCTAAGCATATGCCAACCTTCCTTTCTGTCTCCAAATCCCAGGAAACAAAAGGTTTAATAAAGTTCACAGCCGTACTGAGAAGGCTGGAAAACAGACACAGATCCCTGAGTCCATGGATGACTTGGCCATTAGCTGGACTCTCCAAAGCATCCCCTCATTTTCTATTCAGAATCACCCTCCAACACATGTCATCAGCCCCATGTTTTACTTGAGGAAAGGAGTCCCTGAGAGACTGAGCAGCTCATTCGAGGTCCCACTGCCAGTAATAGCACAGCTGCTCCGTGTCCAGTGTCCATTAGCTGGCAGCAGTAGGATTGGTCCCAGGCTGGTGGTACCATGATTCTGCTCCTTTAGCCCTGACCCCACGCCCCCCAACTCCTCACTCACACTTTGCGGTCATTCAGCAGCATTCCGTTCATGGTGCTGATGGCATTCTGCGCAGCCTCATGGGTCTCAAAATGCACAAAGCCGAAGCCGCGGGAGCCGTGCTCATCACACACCACCTGCACCACAGGGAAACGGGACACAGAGCATCCAACAGGAGGTTCCCGTAGAAAAGAATGACGATAGTGATAAATGCCTAGTATCTGAGTGCTGGCTCCCTGCCTGTCAAGACACTCCTATGTCATGCAACAGCCCTATTTTACAGATGGGAAATGAAAGCTCAGAGAGGTCCATCTATTTGCTTAAGATCACACAGTAAAGAGGGACAGAATCCTCAGATTGAACACAGGTCTTGTCTATACCACAGACCAGCTTTTAATGATCTTCCTAATGTGATGGATAAAAGGATTAGATTCAAGTCACTTGCCCTCCCTTGTTGCATCGTGAAACAACCCAAGTGTCCATCAAGAGGAGACTGGCATCCCAAATGCTGCTTGTGTGAAATTAACTTCTTTCATCCCTGTTATAACACTATGGGGTAGAAGTTATTAACCCCTATTACAGATAAGTGAAATGAAACAGAGGCTTCATAAATTGCTTCAGATTGTACAGCTAGTGAATACCAAAACTGAGACTTGAACCACCTCACTTCACTGTCTCTGGCATATAGTAATAATGAGGTACTGTTTCTAATATTTATACATTTAATTTGTACATCTTATTAATGCTGATCTGTTTTAAATAAACAATCTATTTATTGGAAGTCCAAAAAAAAAAAAAAAGAGAGAGAAGACTGGTTAAGTAAATAACAGTACATTCATCTTGGTCTGCTGTATGCATAGTTGAAGAGATTTCATGGCTGGCAGCGTTACCTGTAAGGTATATTGTTACCTGGGGGGAAAAATAATCAAGTCCACTTGGATTCAAGTGGGCATCTACACATTTGAGAAAATTTTTTTGGCATTTTTGGTAACATTTAAGTTTCTGCTACACAAGAAATAAATATATAGTGGAAAACATTTAGACAGTGAGAGACAAAGAGATAGAGAAAGAATGGAAAAGTGATAGAGAGAGGGGAAAGATAAGAAGGAAGGAAAGAAAGTAGGGAGAGAGAAAGTGTGGGACGGCTATATTTTTATTTTTATATAATTTTTAAAGGTTACTTTCCATTTACAGTGATTACGAAATATTGGTTATATTCTGTGTGTTATACAATATACCCCTGAGCAATCCTACACCCAATACTTTGTACCTTCCACTCCCCCACCTCTATACTCTCCCTCCTCCTCTCCCCACTGGTAAGCGCTAGTTTGTTCTCTATATCTGTGAGGCTGCTTCTTTTTTTAATTATATTCACTCATCTGTTGTATTTTTTAGATTCCACGTATAAATTATATCATATAGTATTTGTTTTTTCCTGACTTATTTCACTTGGAATAATGTCTTCCACATCCATCCACATTTCTGCAAAGTGGCAAAATTTCATTCTTTTTTTATGGCTGAGTAGTATTCCATTGCATATATAAACCACATCATCTTTATCCATTCATCTGTTGATGCACACTTAGGTTACTTCCATACCTTGGCAAAGAAATTTTTAAACAGACACACAAAACTGTTAAGAATTATTATGTTGGGGAAATAGAGTTGAAAGTGATGGAATCTTTTTTATTGTATTTCTTTCCACATTGCTTACACTGTAGCAATTAATAGGACTTCCCCTGGTGGTCCAGGGGCTCCATGCTCCCAATGCAGGGGGCCTGGTTCGATCCCTGGTCGAGGAACTAGATCCCATATTCCACAACTAGGAGTTCACATGCTTCAACAAACATTGCAGCCAAATAAATATTTTCAAAAAAACATTTACCAATTAGTTATCTCAACAGCAGACTTGTTTCAAATTTTGAAAAGATCCACAAACATCCTACTCCCATTCTGTAAGGTTCCCCACTCAAGTTAGGACAGACTTCAAGAACAGGAAAGATCTTGGGTTCATAGAGTCCCCCTTCTTCTGACTGAATTTGCACTCAGACCCCTAGTAACTATGTCATGGGGTCCCCGGCTTCCCTCACTGAGGGGACTGCCCCCACTCAGCAAAGTGACACTTTTCTACTTTGACCACTATCCCAACCCAGTTTCCCAACCCAGTTTATTTCTGGGCTGACCTGTGCGACACTTTTTCTAAAATGGAACTGTGACCATGTGTCTCTGGGAGCAACGCCCAGCAGCTCCTACAATCCACAGAACTACACCAACCTGACAACTGAGGCTCTCCAATTGGCCCTGCACAAGTCCTGCTTCCAAATCCATAACAACACACACCCCTCCAGCCCCAAGTAGGGCCCCTCCATGTTCAACTCAAGCCCAGCTCTGCCATTCAGATTTAATCACACTGACTGAGCTCCACTCCGAGCCGAACATCTGCTAAGGGCATCCCATACTGATATATTTGTCATAAGAACCCTTCCAGGCAATTCTTTTTTTTTTAATTTAAATTTATTTATTTATCTATTTTTTTCTTTACAATATTGTATCAGTATTGCCATACACTGACATGAATCCACCATGAATGTACATGTGTTTCCCTTCCTGAACCCCCCTCCCACCTCCCTCCCCATCCCATCCCTCTGGGTCATCCCGGTGCACCAGCCCCGAGGCACCCTGCATCATGCATCGAACCTGGACTGGCGATTCGTTTCACAAATGATAATTTACATGCTTCAATGCCATTCTCCCATATCATCCCTCCCTCGCCCTCTCCCATAGCGTCCAAAATACAGTTCTATACATCTGTGTCTCTTTTGCTGTCTCGCATACAGGGTTATCTTTACCGATTTACTAAATACCATATATATGCGTTAGTATACCGTATTCATGTTTTTCTTTCTGGCTTACTTCACTCTGTATAATAGGCTCTGGTTTCATCCACCTCATTAGAACTGATTCGAATGTATTCTTTTCAATGGCTGAGTAATATTCCATTGTGTATATGTACCACAGCTTTCTTATCCATTTGTCTGCTGATGGACATCTAGGTTGCTTCCATGTCCTGGCTATTATAAACAGTTTCCAGGCAATTCTTATCCTCTGAGTCTCAAATGCCTGATTGGGGAAAATGGGAATAAATGACTTGTCCAATGTCAGCCAGCCAGCAGAAATAATTATTTGATTCTTGTAGATACTTAATGGGCTTCCCCAGTGGCCCATGGTAAAGAATCTGCCTGCAATGCAGAAGAGCCTAGTTCAATTCCTGGGTCAGGAAGACCTCCTGGAGGAGGGCATGGCAACTCACTCCAGTATTCTTGCCTGGGAAATCCTATGGACAGAGGAGCCTTGTGGGCTACAGTCCATAGAGTCGCAGAGAGTCAGACACAAATGAGCGAGTAACACTTTGACGTATGCTTAATGGGAAGTCCACTACTCTTTCAAGGGCTATCCGTGTTGTGAAAATTACCTGAGTTAACACTGGGTAGCCAAAAATTTCATTCAAGGGGTTCTATAAGATGTTATGAAAACACACAAATGAAACTTTTGGCCAACCAATACATTCACCACCACACTACAAGGTAGGTTTTGCCATTGCCCCCTTTTAGAGGAAACTGAGGTATAGACAGCTTAAACAACCAGCCCAAGGCCATACTGCCAGGAAGTGGAAGAGGCAGGACTTGAACCCAGGACTCTTGGCCCCAAAGTCCAAGGTCTAACCAACTACATTACATTGCCTCTCTGCTTGGTAGGGGGCTGACCTCTGCACTTGGGGAGCCTGGCTCCAGACCAGGGGTAGTCCCACCATGCCCCACAAACCTTTCCTCAGCCCCAGGGCACTGTCCTTCCTGGGCCTTTGTCTCCCTGGATCCCAATGCATCTCCCTCAGAGCTTAATTTTCTGCTATTTCTAAAAGTCTCACCATTTCCAAACA
The DNA here is from genome assembly GCF_054371585.1 of Giraffa tippelskirchi. NCBI lineage: Eukaryota > Metazoa > Chordata > Mammalia > Artiodactyla > Giraffidae > Giraffa > Giraffa tippelskirchi. The sequence continues at coordinate 114,834,703 of NC_137287.1, read as the reverse complement.
GCCTGAGAGCATGCAAGGGAGAGTTCTAACACAGAGGGTGCTATCACTCCCAACCTCTCTCCCACCTCGCCATCTCCCCAGAAGGCTGGATATGCCAGGGTCTTGGGTAGGGTAACTGACCAGTCATCCTCATAAAATATAAAGGCAAACACTCAGGGTAATGACCACATTGAATGCTCTGTACCTAACCAGGCCCCCAACAGGGCTTCATTAGGCCTGCAAAGACTTGCCCAAGTCACACAGAGCTTTTGTTCCAATCCTCAGTGACGCAGAGGGAGCCTTAAGGCCTCGATGATGGGGACAGACATACTCATCATCCCTGTTACGTTAGCTTCAACTAAGCCGGCAAACCCACTGCTTCAGAGCCTGACTCAGCCACTTACTTCCCACCCCCATAACATATAACTGGGAATAAGTGACCCCAATTCTGAGCCTCTCTGCCCTCCATGGTAACTCAGGGATCCTCCTATTTACATCTTAAGAGGCCACTGTAGGAAATTCAGTGAGGATGTGTATGCAGAAGATCTGCACACGGAAAGTACTGGGAAAATTCGCTATTCTTATTGTAGGAACTTAGCACACAGTTAAGACTTCCCCTCTTCCACTGATCCTCAGAGATAGGAAACAGCCCTTTCCATTATGGAGTGCCTTTAGCAGCTAATGCACCTCCTCCAGTCTATGTGTCCCTCTGAGTCACGTGAATACCCCCTCACTCACAGAGAGGGGCTAAGTCCTCACTTGAGAACTTCAGGACTGTGCCTGGCACACAGTAGGAGTCAAGGAAGAGGTCTAACACAAGGGGCGCCATCACCTCCCCTTCCCCTGGCCACCTCCCCAGAAGGCTGGACATGCCAAAGGCTGCAGGGTAACTGACCAACCATCCTCATAAAATCAGGGGGCAAAAACACTGAGGGTTAGGCCTGTCAGGACAGACTAGCCAGCTGTATGGCCCCTTGACCCTCAACTATAAGTCAGAGAAATGCCCACATCCCTTCCCAAATGATAATACAGCCGTTAGCTCAACAAATATTTATTGAGCACCTACTATGTTTCCATATCTCATTAAGGTACTGGGAGACAGTGGTGAACAAGATCCCTATTCTTAAGAAATTTCCATTCTATCATAAGAGAAATGCTACAAACATGATGTCCACTGCCATCATGGCCCCAATTAAGGGCTTTCTTGCATCTACTTGTTCTGTCCTATGATTTCTACTGCCCTCTCATTCTGAATTTGAGTTGTTCTCATGACTTATTTTGGCCAGTAGAATGCAATGAAATGACAGTGTGCTAGTTCTGAGCCTAGGTCTCAAGAGGCCCGGCAAGCTTCCACTCTCCATCTGTTGAGACCCTACTATTGCCATAAGAACAGCCTGAGCGAGCCTGCTAGACGATGAAAGCCCACAGGAAGGAAAGCCAGGACAGTCCAACTGATGACTCCCTAGAAGCAGAGCCATCCAGCTCTCAGTGGGCATACAAAGGATCCAGCCAAGAGCAGAGGAACTGCCCAGCTGAACTCAGCCCAAACCACCAATGGCAGAATTATGAGCAAAATAAATGGTTGCTGTTGACACCTGCTATATTAAGAGGTGGTTATTCGGCAATAGCTAGCCAATCCATAGATGACCACTTGAGAGTTCTATGAAGATAAAAAGATCTTATCAGTAAAGTTCCAGGTTCAGCTAGCTAGTAATTCAGGTGCTAGCTGAACCTGGAGCTTTACTGATAAGATCTTGTAAAGCGCAAAGTGAGGTGCTGCTAGCTAATCCTCTACGATCATCTAGGTGTCTAACCCAGAACCACCCGCGCCCCCCCTGCCCTCCCCCACCGCAACAGGCACACCCACCTTACAAGACAGGATGTTCCCAAAGGTGGAGAAGGTGTCATACAAGGCCTTGTTATCAATGGAGTCCTCCAGGTTCTTGATGAAGATGTTGCCCACACCTGACTTACGAAGTCCTGGGTCTCGCTGGGACCACATGATGCGGATGGGCTGGCCTTTGATCACCTCAAAGTTCATGGTGTCCAGTGCCCGCTCCGCTGGACAGGAAGAGAGAAAGGAGCTAATTAAGAGAATTTTCTTTCCCTGAGCCCTGAACAGCTTAATTGGGAGCTGAGCCAATCAATAAATGAGCCACTATCTGGGTCTCACTCGGGATAAGAGCTTGAAGGCTCAAGAGGAATAAATAGAATTCATGTGTGTGGCTTCCAGGTAGGATCTCCTTCAACTCTTTAATCATAGCGAAATGAGCATGAATTCCTACCTCCATTTTATAAAAAGACAAACTGAGGCTCAGGAAGGGGAAATAATTAGGAGGGTCTCTATGACAAGGGTGGCAGCAGTTTGAGGAAAGGGAAGCTCAGAGGTGCTGGGCGGCAGAGTTGAAATTTGATCCCAAAGAGGATGGCTTTTGGGAAAGTGAATATCACATCTCTGAGACCATTTCTACATTTGGAAAGAGGGGGTGATGATTATACTACTGAAGGGCTTCCCTGGTGGCTCAGTGGGTAAAGAATCCGCCTGCAATGCAGGAGACACAGGTTCGATCCCTGGGTTGGAAAGATCCCCTGGAGAAGGGCATGGCAACCCACTCCAGTATTCTTGCCTGGAGAACTCCATGGACAGAGGAGCCCGGCGGGCTACAGTCCACGGAGTCATAAAGAATCGGACATGACTGACTGACTAACACACTTTCTACATCTAACAAAGGGAGAGAATATCCCCCACCTCCAGCTTGTCAGACAGACCGAAAACTAAATAAGGCGTGAGACCCCCTGGTGGTCAAGTGACTAAGACTCCATTCTCCCAAATGCAGGGGGTCCAGGTTCCATCCTGGTCAGGGAACTAGATCCCACATGCCACAACTAAGAGTTTGCATGCTGCAACTAAGAGAGATCCCACATGTTTCAATAAAGACCAGCTGCAGCCAAATAAATAAATAAATAGTTTTTTAAGAAGTGTTAAAAATTAAATAACCTATGCAAAGCGCCTTGTACTTTGTGCCTGGCACAAATAGGTATTTGGTAAACAATGGTATGTCTAAGCACAACAGCATATGCCCATCGTCCTGCCAGGTGGCGTGCTGTCCCTAGCTACAGGGACACTTCCTGGTTTCAGAGGCATGGAGGGGAACCGTGGAATACTCAGTGGGCAAGTTTGGAGAAGTCTGGGTGTTCCATTTAGTCCTATCATAAACAGCCGGGAGTAAACTCCTTCTCCTGTCTGAAGCTCAACTTCCCATTCTATGAAGAGGCAGTGGGTGGGTGGGTGAAGCAGAGCAGAGGGGAAAGCTCCCTGGAATCCAGCTCAGTCACCTGCTGGGAAACCAGCCAAACCTCCCCAGCCAACTCCCAGAGGAGGGAACCTCCCCAGCCTGTCAGGAGACTCAGAGTAAAGGCGCCCCCGTGTGGACCTGGCTGGGGCAGGCCTCTTCTGGTTACCTCTCCAGAGTCTCACACCTGAACTCCAGTCACCTCACACTTGCTATAGTTACCAGGATTTTTCTTAGGTTAGCACTTACCAAGGGCTTACAATGTACCACATGACACTGGAACTACTTCCTAGACACAACTCCCATTCCTTCCAGGCTCCTGGGGAACAAGCCTTAGTCCAATTTTACAGAAGAAGAGGTGCCAAGTGTGGCGACTTGCTCAAGTTCACACCCTCGTGGCAGAGCTCCAACAAAACCCAGCGCTCTTAATTTTTCTCCTCTCGGCTCTGAACAGAAGTCAGGGCACACCCAGCCGGCAAGCTCTGATCGATCCTATCAGTTCTGAGAAATGGGCTGTGGACTCCGGAGGGGAGGCAGCTTTTCGGGGTTCCCCAAAGTGGAGGCGCCTGATGCAGACCTCGGGATCCGCTGTCAGGAAAGGCTGCAGACCGAGGCCAAGCACTCCTGGCTGCCCCACCCACCATCACCCGTGCCTTCTTGGGCATCTTCCTCACCAGGTGGTGTGCATTGCTCTCCTCCCAATCACTCTACAAGGCAGGTACCACCCCCATTTTGCAGACAGGTAACCGAAGCTCAGAATGACTCATTTGCTCAGTCAAGGTCGCACCGTTGCTGGCCTTCTAATCCCAGGTCTGGCTGACCCCAAAGCCCTTGGCTGTTTTCACTCAGCAGCATCACCTCTCTTCTGGAAGACGGAGCACCAGTGAAACAGAGTAGGGGGCACACTAGCTGCTAGTGCCTGTCTCAGGGCCCCCTCTCCTGTAACTCTGGATCTCAGTTTCCCTGGCTGCAAAATGGAAGACGCGGGAGTAGCCAGCGGGAAAGCGCACAGGTGGCTGGGATACAGTCTGTCTGTCTGTCCGTCGCCCTCCCCGCCCCTCGCTCCCCCGGGGGCTCACCGTCCGCTGGCTGCTGGAAGTTGATGTAGGCGTAACCCAGCGAGCGGCGCGTGGCCACGTCGCGGCACACGCGGATGGACAGGATGGGGCCAGCGGGCGAGAACTTCTCGTAGAGCATGGCCTCGGTCACGTCCGGGTGCAGGTCGCCCACGTAGAGCGAGGCGAGCGGGTAGCCCGGGCCGCTGGCGTTCATGGTGGGCGCGCGGCCCCGCGCTCGGCGCCCACGTGCGCTCACCCGGGCGGGACGCGGCAGCGAGGGCGCGAGGGGCGGCCGCGCTCTTCCCACCCAAGTCCGCCCCCGGCCTTGACCGCCCCCGCCGTCCCGAGCCAATCGCCAGCGCGCTCGGGTCCCGCCCCCGCAGCTGGGATTCCTCCCCCCCCACCAGCCTTCTAGAAGCCCCAGGTGGGGGGCATCTCGGCCGCCGCGACGGGAAGCGGGGAGAGCCCTCACCTGGCCCCGCGTAGGGCTCCCGGCCGGCGCCTGCGGCGCAGAGAGGGCGGGACTCCACGGCAAGAAACCTGGGTTCTAATCCCCATCGCGTTTTTGTCCTTCTTCGCCTTTGTTTCTCTGTGAAATTTAGAGGGTTCTCTCTACACAGGATGAAAGGCGACCGTGTGCTCTGTGCGTTTTACATACAAACGGGAGAATTCCTTGCAGGATGCCATTTCAAAACTTGTGGACCTACCTTCCGGAAAGGAGGCTTTCTGTCATCAAGACAGCCTGGGTTTAGTCCCAGCCGTCTGGAACCCTCTTGGGTTGGATTTGCTTTTGCACCCGCACCTCACGGCACAGCATGGGGGATCTTGGTTCCCTGGCCAGGAATCGAATTCATCATGCCGGGTGCACGGGACGCACGCGAGGGTTCTTAACCACTGGACGGCCAGGGAAATCCCCCGCCTTGGTGATTTAGGACTGAAGGCTCCATGTGAGCATTCCAGACCACTCTAAGGCCTTCCTTGATCGGAGTTCTTCTGCCAAGAGCCTTTCGTGGGACATTCCCTGATCATCTGTCTCAGCAAATCCATCCCACCTGTGCTCCACCCCGAAGGTTCACCAAGTCCAACCTCTATGGAAACTGTAGGGACCTAACAGAACAAGGTCATGGTGGTGGGCTCAGACTAAGCACCAAGACCTTCTGTCAGTCTTCGTTTGCAGCCCGTCTGTGGTGTGGAGTCCGTTTTGAAAATATTGGCCCAATCTACCGTAAAATGATACTTCCCCTGAGCCCCTCCTGTTTCCTGCTTCAATAAAACAGGTAGGTTCCCACTGACCTTTGGTTGGGTGTGACAAGTGCAACAGCTTGGGAACCAGGGGCAGGAGTGCGTCTTGGCTGCCCCACCTACACTATCAGGCATCAACCCCTTCTATCTTGGGCTTCAATTATCTTCCTGTCTTGACCACCCCCCCTCCAACCTTGTGGGAATGTGGATGTTTTCATCTTTTTGGCTGCACCTCCGTGGCTTGCAGGATGTTCGTTTCCTGATCAGGAAGCAAACCTAGCTGCAGTGAGTGAAAACACCCAGTCCTAACCACTGGACTGTCAGGGAATTCCCAATGTGGATGTTCTGAGACTGGGGCAAACCCCAGGAGGAAACTCAGTGCTGCAGGGTATCTTAGATACTGTTAGGACAGATGACAGAGCCTGTACAACCCTGGAGATGACTAGGACTTCTGCTCCCATCTCGTTTGGTTACATCTCAGGGTTTTTTAAAAAGTAAGTGTCCCTGCCCATCTAGTACTAAACTATGAATAAAAGGCAAAGAGAGAATGAGTCGGATGCAAAGTAATAGTCCATATCACCAAGTCATCAAAGCCACAGACGAGGATCTAACACCTGGATGGTTTGTTGTGGAAGGTGGATAGGCTCTGTGTTCATTCAAGGCAATTTCTTCCCAACACAACTTCTGGCTTGAAAGGATGCAATACAGCTGCTGCCTCCTTTTGTAGAGTAGAGCCCCAAGTAAGTATGCTCAGAAGTTAGCTAGTTCTGGTGGTAATACGGGTGACGCCACGTATCAATGCATCAGCCAACTAACTGATAAAATTTTTTATTTCACTTTTGAGTTTTTACACTTTTCCTGATTATTCCATGTAAGGTGGAAACTAGAACTGTTTAAAAGACATACACAAATCTAGTACATCAATAACCGGGGTTTTTTCTTTTTTGCTATACTATTTTCACAACCACGGGTGTGCTTGCTAGGCAATATAACCATCACAGAAGCAAACGTGAGGCAGAATACTGGTGAGGAAAAACAAAGCGAGAGAGCTACCAGATATACAGACAGGCTCGTTCCACATTCACTACTGCATTTTCAAGCGGCAAGTATTAACTGCACATTTTTGTTCAGCTAGAAAGGAGAGGTTTTTTTTTTTTTCATTTTTTCCTTTTGGTTTGTTTGAAATCAGTGCATGAATGTTTCTTTTCTTATTTCAGCAGATGGACAAACAGATGGACACTACGGCTACGTGGAATGTTCGGGGAGGGAGGTGGAGACTGAGACTGGTAGGCCGGGCTATTCCCGACTCTCCCCATCGCAGTGTTCATGCAACTTCCCTGACAGTATAGGGTCTTGTTGAAATGTGTCTGTGAACTTGACGGGATGGGTACCCTTGGGAGAGCTGGTGACAGGTGCTAACAAGCATTATCAGGGTTGGCTGCAATATAAAGAGAAACCATGGATATTTAAAAATACTTTTTGGAGTCAGATCTTGGTGTGACTGAAGAGCAACCACGGTGCTGAGAACTGGAGGAAGACAGAGCTGAAATGTGGGAAGCTCTTTTCAACTCTCTGAAGCAAGGCTGGCTCACTGAAGTGCTCGCCAACATCCCTCACCCCCCTCTGGACCCTTGTCCCTGCCCATCTAGTACTAAACCATGAACAAAAGGCAAAGAGAGAGAGAATGCACAAAGAAAAAAATGTAAGGAAGCAGAAGGACAGAAATTTAGAGAAGACTAAAGTCAATAGTCAAAAAGGACTGTGGGAAAGAATGTTAAGATTTCAAAATTTTAAAGCCCCGAGCTAGGAAGAACCCAAACACTGAGTACTTACTCCTCAAGTGAAAGACAATCTCTGCAGAACATTATTCTTAAAGGTATTAGCCAGGAAACAGATAAGGCCATTCATAAGATACACGGCTTTTTTTTTTCCATCTTGAGCTCATGGTTACAGGGAAAACAGATTCCACTACTTAAGCACAAGTTGTCAATCAGTAAACATGCTGCAACAGGGAAGGGGCTGGAGTCACAGGTGGTCTATGAGCACTGGACCTTTGCATGCTGTCATAACCCAGTTATCTGCCACCAAGAGTGTTCATTTCTGGCTTCGAGTTTCCTTGGAGAAAGACACTGTGGCCATCTGTGGTCACCAACTTTTCAGTGGCAACAAGCCCCAACACACCAAGTGTCTAAAAGCCCTGATCAGAATGGGCAGAATCACTAGAAATTACTGTAAAACTCGAATGCCAAACGAGAGGTGACCCACTCCAAGTCCCAGTGTCACAACAGAATCTATAACCTTCTGTACAACTTTACAATGGAACTGTATTTCAGGGACAACTGTTTTGAATCAAATTTAACTTTCCAAAAAGTTACACATAATTCAGGTCTACTTTTTTTTCTACCAGTAAGAGTTCTGCTAAATTACAAAACCCCATAATCACAGTGTTCAGTTGTTTTTTTTAAAAAATGAAACACACAGTAATCCTGTCAATGTTAATCAAAATCAAAACTTCAGAATGCCGTGACATTTATGTGACCAATCTGAATTTTAGATACAAATACCAGCTGTTCATCCCATGGACCATTTTTGCTAGGCTGAGGCTGTGAAAAATTGAAAGTCGACGTACGTTTCTTTTTTTTTTTTTATCGCACAAAGGGATATATGTGGAGGGTACAGAGTGACACTGAAGAGATCACGAAGCACGGCAGACATTAGTTCTCTCCCTCCCCAGCATCTCCTTCATCTCCCTGGTTTTCCGACGTCCACAGCTGCAAGAGAAAAACAGAGCTATAAACAAAGTAGGGCTCTTAGAACTTTCCTCGGGGAGGTGGCCCAGTCTGTATCACCTCATCTCGACTGTTTATAATTCTTCTCATATGACTGCAGACAGTGATGGCAAAGGTCAAAAGTTCAGCAGGCATTTATAACCGATCAAAAAAATTAACTACACACACAGGGCGCAAATCCTATCCTGAGTCTCAGGCTATGAGGCAGAGGAACAGGAACAAGCCATAAGCCCACCCCCTGGAAGCAGTCACAGAACGGGCAGTACTTACAGTGAGATTGTCCCTAAGCAGCTGCATAATCAGGGTGCTGTCTTTGTAAGACTCTTCATTCAGTGTGTCCAATTCAGCAATCGCCTCATCAAACGCCTAAAACAAAGAGCCTTTAGCTAAGAAGTCACAGGTTCCTTGGAACTAGTTTAGCCCCATTTTTTCCCTGCTACCAAGTGACTTATCATTTCTCTTCCTGTACACTATTCTTGGGGAACCTAGGTTATTGTTACCTTGCTTGTCATGTCAGTAAACATGTGATGCTGGTTTCTAAAGCATCAACCAATCATGACAAAAATTCCTAGGTAAGAACTTTACCTATCAAGTCAACAAGTATTACTCATTCTAAATGAATTCAAATGATAGTTAAATTACCAAAGACATTTCTAGTAATCCCTCCCCCTCTTTTTCATTAAGTGGAAAAACAAAAGGTTTAGATACAGGAGATAAATGGAGAACGGAAGTTCATGTCACTAACTCCAAACTTCAGTTAAGTGATGGAACTCTGGGCATTCATTTCACAAAGTTTTCACCAATTAAAAAAATGTTCAAGGACTGTGCATATTGAAAGATGACAAAAACACGTAGAAAAGGCAGTTTTCTACCCAAAGAAGACAAGACGTAATTCAGGACACAAAGAAGATCTGACTTCCTTCTCTACACAGCCATAACCTCACGCCTCAGTACAAGGACGACACTGTGGAACAGAGGCCTACAGCCCAGGGCATGACGAAAGCAACAAACTGCCTCCTCCCTGGACTGTCTACAACCTCCACCCCAAGAGAAACCGAACAACTCAAATGCCAATCAGCACGAGGCACTGAGAAGACGTCAAGAACACATCTGTATTGACTCCATAAAAGATGGAGTCAATACAGATGGTTTCTCCTACCCCCAGAAAAATCTTCACGGAAGTCCAAAACAATGAGTTATGTTCAGGTAATTTTAAAACAAGGTTCTAGAAAGCATGAGTATTTTTACTATCAGAAACCCCAGAAGGTCTTTCTCACCGTTTTTGCCAGGCTGCAAGCCTTTTCAGGAGAGTTTAGAATCTCATAATAAAAGACGGAGAAATTAAGTGCCAGGCCCAGTCGAATGGGGTGTGTAGGCTGCATTTCTTTCTTACTAATTTCAAATGCTTCTTGGTAAGCCTGCTGGGAGTTCGACACAGTGGCTACAAGAAAGAGAAAAAACATGAAAGGGTGGGTCTTTCATAAGGTTGCATTGTATGCTGGATCCACTACCAAATTATTTTGCCAAACTGGGCTGGAGCAAATGTGCTATCAAATGTCTCTACTATCCAATTAATAATCATCTGTTAAACATGTACTCTAATCTGACTACTGTGTGAAATGCTCTGAGGGAAAACAAAGACAATGATGACAAAGTCTACAAAAGCAGTTAGGAAATACAGGAATAACCCTGAACAAGACGGAACATGGAAAGCAATGTGCTCTAATGGAAAGATCGTGGACTTCAGAGTCAAGATGCAAAACTGGGAATGGATTTCCAACTCTTAATTGTGTGGTTTGGACTGAGTGAAAACCTCTGAGTCCTGGTGTCCTTATCAGAAAAAAAGGACAGACTCCGACCTAACTCCTAGAGTTGTGTGAGGAATAAATGAGACACACAGGAGGCACTTAATAAAGCAGAGCCACAACCATTACACTAACACATGTATATGACAAAAGAAATGCACCTCTCTTTACCAAGGCAGTTTTACTCTATCAAACATTTTAAAGTTTCACATCTAAGACAGCTACCAAACAATCCTTAAAATAAAGATTTTTAAATGCACTACTGCACCAGACTTTTAATACCCCCCATACCTGTCCCTTAGATGTATCTGTCAACCCCACGACCCTGTTCAGGGGCTTCCCAGGTGGCACTGGTGCTAATGTAGGAGACACAAGAGACCCAGGTTCAATCCCTGAGTCAGAAGATCCCCTGGAGGAGGAAACGTCAACCCACTCTAGTATTCTTGCCCCCAAAAATCCCATGGACGGAGGAGCCTGGCAGGCTTACAGTCCATGGAGTCACAGAGAGTCAGACGTGACCGAGCGACTGAGCACACACAGCACACGTGACCCTGTGCAGCGCCGGTCAGCACAAGGCTGTGGTTCTTTCCATTCTGACCACAGACCAAGCAAAAACTCAAAATGATCATGAAGATGGTCTCTGCTACCGGTTAAACTCCTCAAAAAAAAGAAAGAAAAAAAGTTACTTACTTTGTTTATTGTCTCCAGATGCCACCTCAGAAAGATATCTAAAATAATCGCCTTTCATTTTCAAGTAGAACACCTTACTTTCTGGTTGTGTAGCATTGGGAATAAGGTATTTATCCAACAGCTCCTAAAAAATGATCCACGTTCTGTTAAGAATCTGGAAATATTACTTACAAGATGTTAAAACTATGTTTGAGATTCGAGATACTACCACTTCTACATAATTGGGGGGGCGGGGCATGATTGCAAACTACATGATTTTCATCCAAAGTTTTAAAATAGTTTTTAGCCCAGGTCATAACAGATGCCAGTATCTATTAAAATCCACTTTGACAGTCCAATAAAGGGTTAAAGTACAGCCATACAATGGCATGCTACACAGGCATTAAAAATGATGATGCAGAACTACACTGATAATGTGGAAAGGCTCTCCAAAAGAAGTCTGAGTGGGGAAAAAGAAAAACGGATAATAAATACCAAGTGAATCCTATTTTTAATATTATAATAGGTATGTGCACGTGCATATAAATACCTAAGGGAAAAATCTAGAAGCATATTTATCAAGATGTTAACAATGGTTCTCTAGCTGGTAGTATTAGAAGTTATTTTTTTATTTTCTTATTTATACTCTTCTGCCTTGTGCTTAAAAAAAAAAATTTCGTATTAATTCTGTAATTAAGAAGAAAAAAAAAAGAATCTTTCCACTTCGGAAGAAAAAGGGTGATAGTAGGGAGAAATTCCAGGAACTAACTTTAGAATTGCTCAGACCTGGGTAAAAATCCCTCCTCTGCCGCTTACCATCTGTATGACCCTGGACAAAGGACCTGATCGCCCTGATCCTGTTTCCTCGGCTACACAAGGGGAAGCCTAACAGCCATCTCCTAGTGCAGTTACGAGGATAAATGAGCCAATGTTCACAGAGTGCTTAACATGCCGCTTGGGACTAGTAAGCACTCCAAAAGTAGCTAAGACTATTATTAATAATAAATTCCTTTAAACATTTATGCTTACAACAAAAGCAGTTCTGAAGGAGTCCACGCTTCGTATACAGAGCAATATTTTCGAAGAGTTGTTTTAGAATGTGGCATCCTGAAAAACTGGTTAAGAGGCAGTAAGTACCATGCTTTTCTTCACATTCTTTCAGATGCTCGTAAAAGCTGGTCTACCGTTCAGGAATTAGGGAACTTTCTTGCCTTGGGAGTGCATGCCATACTTCATCTGAGTACCAGATGTACCTAACATTCGGGAATTAGCGCACCATTAACAAACCCCCAAATGACCAACAGGCAACAAATTTAGCCACGACACTCTTACACCACGAGTCTAACAAAAAAAAAAATTAAACAGCAGCTTGATGCAAAAGCTTAGCAGTAAGGGGGACCGAATCAATCAAAGTGAGAGGATGCGGGGGGCGGTAGTCATTTTAATAATCTGTGCAGACAGACAGTGTGAGACTCCTTATGGGTTAGACATGAGGAGTCCTGCCTGATGGCTAACAAGCTCTGTACTAATTTTCAAAAGAAAGGTGTCAAAGGCAGTAACTCGGAAAGGCAGCCAGCAGGGGAGGAGGTAGATCCACAAGTGTGAATTCCTTTTCCCTTCAAAGCAGCCCTCACCATTCATTTTTACCTGATTTCACCTGGAAGAAAACGAAAGTTCCCAGTGGGCTCAGGACTTGAGGGAAAGACAGTGTGATCATGATTTGCTCTAGGGTATGAGCCCCTCCCACCCACCCCCAGGTCACAGCTAGAGGGAAAGCAGTGAAGAATCAGTGGTCCAACTCAGGTTCACAGGAAACACTGCAGGGGAGAACCCCCACACCACTTGTGATTTGCCTCTGGAACGAAGGCCCGAACTGACGGGGACAGGGCTAACTTACAAAAACTACCATTGTGCAGGGACCAGGGAGCGGCTGAAAGACAGGTCAGCTTTCGGCTCCCCTCTGCCCCTACTGGAGAGGGCACCACCATCAGATTAACACAGAGAACAGCCTCTCTGTGGCTGCATCTATCGAAAATTCTGCCTCTCTGGCCTCAATTTCTAAAGAAAAGATGGAGGGATGTTGAGCAAATGTTCCTGTTTTCGAGGTCTTTGGAAGAGAGAGGAAAATATCCCACAAGTGACGAGCAACCTCTGATCAGGTAAGAGCTGAGGAAAAAAAAAAAAAAAATCACATCGTGTGCTTAAAACTTAGTTGCAAATGGTTTGCGGGTTCCCGGTATATTCAGACACCTTTCTCTCAAGAGCTGTTTGAGAGCTGGCATTTGTTCATGAAATGAATACTATTAGGAGGTGTTCTTTAGAAGAGGAACACTGGCCTCTTACCAGCACATCATTGCAGATGTCCTGCAGCTCGGCCTCGATCTTCTCACGGTACTCTTTGCCCATCTGCTGCTTCTTCTCGTTCCTCTCAGTTTTCTGTTCAATGCTGGAGATGACACGCCAGGATGAACGGCGGGCACCGACCACATTCTTGTAGGCGACAGACAGCAGGTTTCTCTCCTCGTTGGAGAGCTCATGCCCCTGCTCCGTGACTGCCTTCATGGCCGCAGCCATGTCATCGTAGCGCTCGGCCTGCTCGGCGAGCTTGGCTTTCTGTACCAGCTCACTTTTATCCATGGTCATTCCCTAAAACGAGAGGAAGAGGGAAAATGAACATCAGGCTTTGAGGCCCAGGAGGTGCATATGTGCAAATCTCCTTCCAACCCATCTGGGAGGAAACATAGCTAAAGGGGAAATATCTATTTCTAAATGCCTCCAGTAATACTGAGCAGGAGTGCCCACAGGGTTAGGAACTTTGCTAAAAAGGTGTTTTTACTTTTTAGCCACTTAATCTTCCTTAGTAGTCCTACTGGTAGATACGTTCACAACACTCCCTTCCCCCGCTATGAGGTGAAGAAGTGGAGGTTCAGAGGAGCCAACTGCTGTGTCCAGGGCAACACAGCCAGGAGAGAGCAGAGAGCCAGAACCGAAACGCACATCCATCTCTCAAGCTGTTTTCTTCACTTTCCTAATCTGCCTCCTCAATGCCAGAGATGGCTTAATTCTTTAGAAGCTTACGTTAAATATACAGCCTTTTATTCTTTCAAGAAACACCTGGTTTTCACCACATCTGTTTTCCCCCATACTACAGGGAAAAACACCATGCGATGACTGTTTCAATCAACCTTAAAGCAAAAGACAGGACGTTCAGTGTTATATTTGGCAGTGCCCATCAAGTGGTAGGTACCTTAAACATACGAGCCATTTTTATCCCATCTTCTGCAAAGTGCTAACTTTGGTACAAGGACACACTGTCCACGAGAGCAGATTTGGCTCAACCTTGCACCAGCTCTGCTACTTACAAGAAACATGACCTTGGTCAAATCACTCAGCTTCTGAGAGCTTCCGTTTCCTAAATGGAAAGGAAGAACACTGCCAACTCTCTGGGGGCCGCTGTGAGGCGCAAGTGACCTCATCTGTGTGAAGGCACTGTGGAAAGCCTAGAGCAGCGGTCCTCGACCTTTTTGAAACCGGTAACTGATTTCGTAGAAGACAATTTTTCCACCAACCAGGGGTGGGGGTAAGAGATAGTTTCAAGATGATTCAAGCACATTAAGCTTATCGTGCACTTTATTTCTAACCTGATGCCACTGCTGATCTGACAGGAGGTCCCAGTCCACGGGCTGGAGGTCAGGGACCCCTGGTCGAGAGCATTATATACAAATACCAGGCACTGACGCTGTACATGGTACAGGCTGCCAGAGACACGGGTGTATCCACTAAGACGCACAGCAACAGAGCTGTGAACCATAATTGAGTTTGTTTAAAAGTTTTCCTGAAACAGACAAAAATCTTGGTGATTTCAGCTTTTCATTTTATCAAACCCTCTATACACCCATTCCCCTCACCTGAGTCAATTCCCCACTATCCTAATCACCATTAAGGGAACTCCCTGGAGGCCCAATGGTTAGGCCTCTGCTCTCTCACTGCCAAGGGCGTGGATTTGATCCCTGCTTGGGGAACTAAGATCCTGCAAGCCTCAAGGCAAGGCCAAAAAACAAACAAGGCAAAAATAGCCACCATTAATATAATGCAATAATTTCTGGATAACACGTAGCTAAAAAAAATATTTATTAACCAATAAGAGATAGTTTTATGTACTGCTGGTTTAAATTTCAATTGTATATTCACCTATGCCACAGTGTTAAAATACGCTAATAGCTTGAGGTGGAAAAACAATAAAATCCTACTTAATAGTATTTTATTTTATAACAGTAGTGGGAACACCAATATTTTTAAAATAAATGCTTTCATTACTTTATACATCATATCACAATTTAAGACTCTGGTTTTGCCTTCACAACCATTTCTGTATTTTCAAGTGAGAAATTCTACAGACAAGATTCTACCACATGAAAATGTCTTATTAGATGGAAGACAATTTTAAGATACACCCTCAATCTAGACAATTCAGAAAGAGTTGGTGCTCCAGTTCAGAACTGTGAGTTTTCTTCCCACCTCTTTTTATGAAATCATATTAAGCGTTGTGTCGTATGTAAGGCTTGCTGACTCGAATCTTACACTTTAAGGCAAGTCTCACCTTGACCTGTCTGACATCTTCACCCACATCACTAGGATGAGCCTACAGCAGAGATAATAATCCATCTGCTCACCTACATCTCCCAGCAACCCCTCTGCACTTAGGAGGGATCATATGGTTCATTCTGTTCAATAAGGATAAATGATGCTACTTCCAGGTGCAAAAACCCACTCGAGGCTCTCTTCTCTTACAGCAGCCATGTCACCCAGATGGTGCTGTCACAAAACAGCAGTTTCTACAGCCTGAGTCCCCGAGTGACTGAGGAGTGCAGACTCCTGCAGGCCCACAGTGGAGATGCAGTGTGAAAAGGAAATAAACCCTTGTTGGCTGAAGCCATTTAGACACTGGAGCTGTTTGTTATGGCAACACAACTTAGTCTACTCTGATACAAGTGCATCACAGATACACTAGTCATCCTCTTAAAATTACATACTTTCTCCATGTTATCTTTCTTGACCATGACATCTTTCTGATCAGGATACTATCTTCACCATTTGACAATCCTACTTCATGGTCCCTAAAGGTAAGAGGCAGAGGGAAGCCAACTTTTAACAAACCTTTTAGAAATTTTCCAGTCTGTAGACTAATTCAGAGTTAGAAGTTACTTAGTACATAAACAGCACCTGTGCAACTCTACCCAGGAACAATTCCAATTAATAACAGTCCTGGCCAAAGCCAATTCAAAGTGAAGTCATCCCATGGAGTTATTACAAAAGAGTAATCGGAGAAGGTGATGGCATCCCACTCCAGTACTCTTGCCTGGAAAATCTCATGGATGGAGGAGCCTGGTAAGCTGCAGTCCATGGGGTCGCTATGAGTTGGACATGACTGAAGCGACTTAGCAGCAGCAGCAATAGAAAAATGCAATTAGCACTGCTAAAGACCCTGGTGCTGGGAAGGATTGGGGGTGGGAGGAGAAGGAGACGACAGAGGATGAGATGGCTGGATGGCATCACCGACTCAATGGACATGAGTTTGGGTAAACTCTGGGAGTTGGTGATGGACAGGGAGGCCTGGCGTGCTGCAATTCATGGGGTCGCAAAGAGTCGGACACGACTGAGCGACTGAACTGAACTGCAAAGATACTGTGAAACTCTTCAGCCTACTAGGCTCCTCAGTTAAGGTCCCCTCACCCCCCACTTCTTCTCTTCCCAAACATTAAAACTTCAACCATACCTCTCCAAAGAATCCTGACTACTCCGAGACCTCCCAAATGTACACGCCCTATTTCTCAAAATAAAATGTGGCCTTTCTGGTTTGGAGCTGACTATTTTAGGCTTCTTTGGGATCCCTGCAAGAGCTCTTAGAGATGGAGAACCATTATGATACGGTAAAACTGAATGCATGCCTTAAAATATGTATCCATCTATTTAAAAATGTCTTATCTACAATCCCCTCCCAACTAACAACAAACAAAATCCATAACTAAATGTCTGATGCCTACTGCTTACATAACTTGTGCTTATATAACAAGGATTTTGAAGCAGCTAGACCAATTTCAACAGGAAATGGGTTACACAACACCCAGCAGTTTGGAGGAAGGTAGCAGACAAGGGAGAAATGAAATTGTTCCTATTTCTACATCCTAATAAACCTCCTATCCATCATCTTTCCCTAGTCCCACTGCTTTCTTTCATTTTCTTTAACCACCTTCATATCCGCCATCAGATCCATTTTAAAGCTCTGATCAAGTCACTCTCTGCTCAAAATTCTTTAGTTTCCAACTACTGCCAGTCAAGTCAGACTTCCTCCCTTGTCAGTGTAGGCTTTCCAAGCTATCTTTCCGGACTTTTGCCCAAATAGGCCTTCTACACAGTAGGTGCTTCTGTCAAAATGGTTTTCTTCCATGTGTTTTTTGGTCTTTGCTCATCCAGCACTCCCTCTACCTGGAATAGTTTCCCATTTATTCTGCATTTAAAATTCTTCAGAGCATGGCTCAAATGACATCCCCTCCGTGAAACCTTTCTTAAGCTGCTTAACCTAAGCTGTCTAATAAGACTGCCCAGGCCACATGTTAAAACTGTACTGTTTTGGATATATGGAGTTAATTTTTAAAAATTACTAAAATTAATTTCATCTTTCCCCCTCACATTTTAAAGGTAGCTACCAGATAATTTTAAACTACATGGGACTCACATTCTATGTCTATTGGACAGCACAGCTCAAAGCTGAAAATAGTCTCACAAAGCATTTCATTTACACTTCTCTTTAATGTCTTATCACGTTTCTTCAGTACTAAAATTATTTGTCTACACCCCTAAGTCCCCTCCCATACTACAAACCCCTTTAGGGCACATCCCCCGCAGCACCTTGCAGAGAATCAGCATGAACAAATTTTCACGGAATGAACGAACAGATCCTAAAACGGCAAATCTGGTAGAGTTCTGTCTCTGCTCAAGTAATCCAAAGCACCTATTCTTCACAAGCACATTAGATCCTCATTACCTACGTACCTCACTCCATGTACTTCTGATTCCAAAACTCCCCTCAGTCATGCCCCCATTCTTACTCAAGAACTTCTGATGACTCTCTTCTGGCTACTGCATCCAACTGAAATTCTTACCTAGCTTGCAAAGTCCTTCATAATTTGGATCCTCTATACCTGTTTCTCACCCATTGTTCTCCAACATGTACCTTTCTCCCAGGCTGGACATCACCAAATACCCTTAAATGTCAGGCTTCAACATGTCTGAAATTACTTCTGTAGTTCCCTATTTACTTCCTGCTGAGGCAAACTCTATCCATCCATGTATGGCTAGAAAGCCTTCCCTGATTACCCTAGTCCCCACACTGATCTACCCGGACTATGAATTCAAATACACTGTAGCCTTTACAGTCCACACTTCTCTGGGCCTCCATTCTATATGTTCTACGGTCCAGGTGATGAGTGGTGGGCCATGTACAGGGTGTCCATGTATGTCTTCTGAAGGAAAGCTTCACATTTCTTTCTCATCTAATGCCTAAAACTCTGCCAAGTACAAAATTAATACTCAAATAAGTATCTGTGATTTTTTTTCAGCAAGTCATTACTGGGAGGCTGCTTGTATATGGTGTGAAAAGAGGCCTCTGTGTGAGAGCAGAGACTGCCACATGGCCTTGTCACTTCAGTTCAGTTCAGTCGCTCAGTCGTGTCCGACTCTTTGCGACCCCATGAACTGCAGCACTCCAGGCCTCTCTGTCCATCACCAACTCCCGGAGTCTACCCAAACCCATGTCCATCGAGTCGGTGATGCCATCCAACCATCTCATCCTCTGTCGTCCCCTTCTCCTCCCGCCCCCAATCCTACTCAGCATTAGGGTTTTTTCCAATGAGTCAACTCTTCGCATGAGGTGCCCAAAGTATTGGAGTTTCAGCTTCAACATTAGTCCTTCCAATGAACACCCAGGATTGATCTCTTTTAGGATGGATTGATTGGATCTCCTTGCAGTCCAAGGGACTCTCAAGAGTCTTCTCCAACACCACAGTTCAAAAGCATCAATTCTTCGGCGCTCAGCTTTCTTCACCATCCAACTCTCACATCCATACATGACCACTGGAAAAACCATAGCCTTGACTAGACGGACTTTTGTTGGCAAAGTAATGTCTCTGCTTTTAAATATGCTATCTATGTTGGCCATAACCTTCCTTCCAAGGAGTAAGCGTCTTTTCATTTCATGGCTGCAGTCACCATCAGCAGTGATTCTGGAGCCCCCAAAAATAAAGTCTGACACTGTTTCCACTGTTTCCCCATCTATTTCCCATGAAGTGATGGGCCCAGATGCCATGATCTTAGTTTTCTGAACGTTGAGCTTTAAGCCAACTTTTCCACTCTCCTCTTACACTTTCATCAAGAGGCTCCTTAGTTCTTCTTCACTTTCTGCCATAAGGGTGGTGTCACCCGCATATCTGAGGTTACTGATATTTCTCCCGGCAATCTTGATTCCAGCTTGTGTTTCTTCCAGCCCAGCATTTCTCATGATGTACTCTGCATATAAGTTAAATAAGCAAGGTGACAATATACAGCCTTGACGTACTCCTTTTCCTATTTGGAACCAGTCTGTCGTTCCATGTCCAGTTCTAACTGTTGCTTCCTGACCTGCATACAGGTTTCTCAAGACAGGTCAGATCGTCTGGTATTCCCATGTCTTTCAGAATTTTCCACAGTTTATTGTGATCCACACAGTCAAAGGCTTTGGCATAGTCAATAAAGCAGAAATAGATGTTTTTCTGGAACTCTCTTGCTTTTTCAATGATCCAGCGGATATTGGCAATTTGATCTCTGGTTCCTCTGCCTGTTCTAAAACCAGCTTGAACATGTGGAAGTTCACGGTTCACGTACTGCTGAAGCCTGGCTTGGAGAATTTTGAGCATTACTTTACTAGCATGTGAGATGAGTGCAACTGTGTGGTAGTTTGAGCATTCTCTGGCATTGCCTTTCTTTGGATTGGAACGAAAACTGACCTTTTCCAGTCCTGTGGCCACTGCTGAGTTTTCCAAATTTGCTGGCATATCGAGTCCAGCACCTTCACAGCATCACCTTTGAGGATATGAAATAGCTCAACTGGAATTCCATCACCTCCACTAGCTTTGTTTGTAGTGATGCTTTCTAAGGCCCACTTGACTTCCTGTCCAACTCTGCGACCCCATGAACGGCAGCACGCCAGGCCTCCCTGTTCATCACCAACTCCCGGAGTCCACCCAAACCCATGTCCATTGAGTCGGTGATGCCATCCAACCATCTCATCCTCTGCCGTCCCTTTTTCCTCCTGCCCTCAATCTTTCCCAGCATCGGGGTCTTTTCAAATGAGTCAGCTCTTCGCATCAGGTGGCCAAAGTATTGGAGTTTCAGCTTCAGCATCAGTCCTTCCAATGAATATTCAAGACTGATTTCCTTTAGGATGGACTGGTTGGACCTCCTTGCAGTCCAAGGGACTCTCAAGAGTCTTCTCCAACACCACAGTTCCAAGCATCAATTTTTCTGTGCTCAGCTTTCTTTATGGTCCAACTCTCACATCTATGATGGACCTTTGCCGGCAAAGTAACATCTCTGATTTTTAATATGCTGTCTAGGCTGGTCACAGCATTTCTTCCGAGAAGCATCTTTTAATTTCATGGCTGCGGTCACCATCCGCAGTGATTTTGGAGCCCAAGAAAATAAAGTCTGTCACTGTTTCCACTGTTTCCTATCTATTTGCCATGAAGTGATGGGACCAGATGCCATGATCTTAGTTTCCTGAATGTTGCGTTTTAAGCCAGCTTTTTCACTCTCCTCTTTCACTTTCATCAAGAGACTTTTTAGTTTCTCTTCGCTTTCTGCCTTAAGGGTGGTGTTATCCACGTATCTGAGGTTATTGATATTCCTCCCAGCAATCTTGATTCCAGCTTATGTTTCATCCAGCCCAGCGTTTCACATGATGTACTATGCACGTAAGTTAAAAAAGCAGGGTGACAATATACAGCCTGGATGGACTCCTTTCTCAACTTGGAACCACTCCACTGATCCATGACTAGTTCCAACTGTTGCTTCTTGACCAGCATTCAGATTTCTCAGGAGGCAGGTAAGGTCGTCTGGTATTCCCATCTCTTGAAGAATTTTCCAGTTTGCTGTGATCCACACAGTCAAAGGCTTTGGTGTAGTCAATAAAGCAGAAGTAGATGTTTTTCTGGAACTCTCTTGTTCTCTATGATCCAATAGATGTTGGCAATTCGATCTCTGGTTCCCCTGCCTCTTCTAAATCCAGCATGAATATCTGGAAGCTTTTGGTTCACATACTGTTGAAGCCTGGCTTGGAGAATTTTCAGCATCACTCTGCTAGCGTGTGAGATGAGTGCAACTGTGTGGTAGTTTGAACATTCTTTAGCATTGCCTTTCTTTGGGAGTGGAATGAAAACTGACCTTTTCCAGTCGTGTGGCCACTGTTGAGTTTTCCAAATTTGCTGGCATATTGAGTGTAGCACTTTCACAGCATTATCTTTTAGGATTTGAAACAGCTCAGCTAGAATCCCATCACCTCCACTAGCTTTCTTCGCAGTGATGCTTCCTAAGGTGCATTTGACTTTGCGTTCCAGGATATATGGATCTAGGTGAGTGATCACACCATTGTCGTTATCTGGATCATTAAGATCTTTTTTGTACAGTTCTTCTGTGTATTCTTGCCACCTCTTAATATCTTCTGCTTTTGTTAGGTCCATACCATTTGTCCTTTATTGTACCCATCTTTGCATGAAATGTACATGGCCTTGTCAGCTCAGTCAAACTCAGTTTTCCAATTTGTGAACTGTTGCCCCAACAGCAGCTTCCTCGAGGCGGAACAGCTACACCCATGAAAAAGACAGACGTGGAATTAAATAATGTGGAAATTTTTTTTTTTTTAAAGTACACAGGGCAAAATTGGAAGTAGCATAATTCCTCTAATAGTATTGACATATCACTGTTAGCCTACAAATGTGAGCCTGGAATTAAAAAAAAGTAAAAGGGGCCAAGAAAAGGAAAAACAAGTCTAGATTAATCTTGTACAGGAAGAGAGTATGTTACAATGTTCACATTCCCAGATAAGACTCTACCCTTCAATGTCCTGAAAAATGGGACACATTTGTTAACTGTAACACTCTCATTCATTAGTTCCTAATTTCCTTAGGAGGTGCCAGTAGTCATGGTTTATATATCAGGACCTACCATTCCCCTGGTGAGACTTTTTATTCAAGGACCCACCAAGGAAAACACTGGCAAGAGAGCCTTTATTTGCTCCTAAATTAGCCTTCAAAGACCACAGTCTCCTCATCAGGCCTGCCTGGCACTAAAGCAGAATCAAGACACCAGAGTGGACAGAGGAAGCCGCTGACTCATCAGAGCAGAGGTCTCAAGCACAGGTGTTCATCTCTTCTCAGACGTTGCAGGCAGCACTTTAGAGGACTGGGGAGCACGGGCTGACTAAACCAGCAACTGCTTAGTGAAGAACGGGAAACGGTCTTGTAGCTAACAGGGGAATGGCTAAAAAGACAGAGTTGGTACAGGATTACATGGCCATCAAAAGAAGGGATTTCAAGTCATAGATTTTTTAAAGAGGTATAATGGGGGAGTGGTGTTTACAAGTCTTCCATTTTGTAAAATGTCCCCTAAAGAATATTATGAAGAATAATTCTAAAGGTGCCCATGAAACAACAGGATTTCCCTCAAATAAATGAAACCCTAAATCAGACAGTAAATGCTGAAACAGAAGTATAAATGAACCAACCTAGCCCACCATCTGGATTCTTTGCCTAAGGGACATTTTTTTTTTAGCCTGGGTCAGAATCCTGAGAAGTCATTCCAGTGGCCAGAAGGAGACATCCAAGAATAAGAATGGAAAAAAATTAAAAACGATTATCCATTGCTAATAGTAAAAAAAAAAAAAAAAAGTACTGCAAAGGACCTTATGGAATGCGGGTTTTAGAAGTATTAGCTTTCAGCTATGTTTTGTTTTCAAGGAAAAGAAAATGCCCAATTCTAAAATACTGAGGTTTTGAGTTTAGTAATTTGCTAGAAATTTAAAATGAGGATTCCATTATCAGGTGTCAGGATTACTGAGGGCTTCCCTGATGGCTCACCTGGTAAAGAATCCACCTGTAATGCGGGAGACCTGGGTTCAATCCCTGGGTTGGAAAGATACCCTAGAGAAGAGAAAGGCTACCCATTCCAGTATTCTGGCCTGGAGAGTAGGACATGACTGAGCAACTTTCACTTCACAGGGTTACGAAGTTTCAGCATGAAACCCATGTGAGTGGGATCTGTTTCTAGGAAAGCCCTACACACAACAAATCAGGGCTTCTAAAGGAAATCAGGTGATTTTAAAAATAATGTCTCTGAATCTCAGTTTCCTCACATGTTAAAAGGAAACATTAATAGCTATCAAAAAAGATCATGTACATAAAAATGCCTAGACAGTGCTGGCCAAAGTGAAGGCTCATAAATAGGCCTATATTCTTACTCTGAAATTACTTCACAAAAACATAATATACATAATTCAGTATGTGTTGCAATAACTGCAAAAAAAAAAAAAAAAAAAAAAACCTACCAGTATTTCTAAGAACTCTTTTTCGGAGTTCAGTATAGTATGGTCTTCCCCTCAGAGAGCTGAAACTCCCAAGGTAGAACATGAGAAGGGAACACACATTTAAGGGTTACAAAGCGTCTCCTTGAGGAAGCAACCAGGTAGAATTTCAGGGAGGAGGTTTAGTTTTAAAGAGGCTGGGTCCTTCCTGGTTTTATGTGTTTGAGGGGTTCTGAGAGAAAAGGGGGGCTCTAGGCAGAGACAATAAACCCAGATGTATGAATAAAATGCATTTGTTTCTAGATGCAAAAGAAATCACAGGCCAAAGTAGACAAGAAAATGAGAAAAGGTAGAATCTGGAGATTCCAGCATCGTTGACTCAAAGGACACGAATCTGAGTAAACTCCGGGAGATAGTGGAGGACAGGAAAGCTTGGTGTGCTGCAGTCCATGGGACCATGAAGAGCTGGACCCGACTTAGCAACTGAGTAACAAAAGAATTTGGAGAGAGGATACTGATAGGAGCACTATAAAAATCTATGCTAGAAGGTTCCATGGGGTAAGGAACTGACAGTAAATTCTGAATAGCATTCACTGATGTACCATCCCAGACACAGCATCCACAGCACCATCAAGTCAGTCACAGTGCTGGAGTCACTCTGCTGAAGGAGAAACAGATGCCAGGCGACTGTGGGAGGGACTGAGAGCGCCAGTGGGCCCAGGTGTTTGGTGGGTGTTACCAGAAAAAAATGAAGTACTCCTGGCTCTTAAAGAATTTTAACTACTCACTGAAAAACACCCACTCTAAAAACGGGTCTGTGTGCCATTCTACACACAAAATTCTGAGTCCTGTAATAAATTTAATTCCATTCACACACTTACAGGCTCTTTGTTAGAAAATGAAACACAGCATGTCTAAAATGCAAAGGCAACAGCTCTGATATCCAGCCAACACTGAACTGTGGAGAGAAATATCACTTCTATTTCAAAATCTGTTCCTTCTTTCATATTAGTTGTTGAATATCACTGTTAATTATGTCCAATTAGCCAGAATCAAACTTAAAACAATCAAGGTGTTATATCCAAGGTCATACAATGTGAATCAATAGCAGACAGGACAATAAACTGATCTCTTGGCTTGAAGTGATCAATAAGACAGAATAAAATTTTTTTAATATGCTAATTCTGATTCAGAAAGATAACCAATTGGTCAACCATGTGAATAGGCTTCAAAAGCTCTGGGCCCACCAACACAACAGAACACAGTCCAATTTACCAGTTCTACACACCAACTCCATAGGTTACCTGACCTCTGTGAAGTCTGTTTTCTCATGCATAAAATAGGCAAACCTACTTTAGAGGGTTCTTCTAAGGGGTAAATTAGTTCACGATACAAAACATTTAGCACAGTCTCTGTAAGCACTAAAATGGCAGCCATAGTATATTCCACACAGAAGTCAATAAATGGTCAACCAGGGAAGGGACACTTACTTACACACCTTATTTCTTTTCAATAAATATGGCTTTTGTCAAGACTTTTAAGAGGAAGGTACATGTTAACTTACCCATGCCTACTTCTAAGATAGCATTTATCGGAATTTAGAGAAATGTCTTTGTTGGCTCCCACACAACTTAATGTGGGAATCCAGACTTCCACCTCTGGGCACCCAACATGTTGCATGATGCCTGGCACGATGCATGTGAAACTATCTGACCAACTGATGCAGTTTTTTTAAAGAAGTGAACAAGGCTGCTATTTCCTATGTGGAGAGAGGTAAGCAGACCACATCTGGCCTATAAAATACAGAGTACATTTATATGCTGTCTTAGAGTGCTCTTTGAAAAGAGCCATCTCAGCTCCGACGAGGAGACCACGGTACACTTTCTGACCAATCATTTCTCAGGTACCCCCTGTTATATTTATAGGTTCAAACTGAGTTCCAAAAGCCCTTTGACTCCTCTCTTCATAAGTCCAAACGATTAGCTATACAAAAAAGCCACACCAGCTTATTAATAAATAATAACAAAATATCCCTCGTTTATGGTCTGCCTCAATGTGCAAAACAGGGGGTTGTATCAACTCCTTTCATCTTAAGTATCCTAAGGGGTAGGGGTCCCCATCCCAGTAACCTGTCCAGGGTCCCACAGGTGTACTTGGCACATGCTCTTTCCTCTTTGTAGCACCATGTCCTAAAGATCAATTATGATTCTGAATGATTACTGAAGGAAAAGACAGAAAGAACACTTTTTCAAAGAACTACACAAAGTTATCAGTGAGGTTTGAGAATTGGCCTTAATTTATCTAGCTTTAAAATTAAAAATAAAATTAGCAGTTCAAACAGCATATGCCAAAAACTCATCAGACTGTCAAGCTTTAAGGTGAGGTTTGTGGGCAAACAGTAACAAATGGCAAGGACTCATTTCGACTTTATTGTCTCCTCCAATCTCTGCTCAGGTCAAGGCCATTCAGAAATAACTTTTATTGTTGGGTCTCTTAGGGAAAACAATAAAATAAACTAACCAGTACAAGAAAAAACTTACATAATAGAGGGCTGGCCAGATTATAAAAAAAGTCACCTTACTAACCTACAGTCTGCTAAAAATGCCTTCCTCTTGAGGGCAGCAATCAATTT
Source organism: Giraffa tippelskirchi (assembly GCF_054371585.1). Classification (NCBI taxonomy): domain Eukaryota; kingdom Metazoa; phylum Chordata; class Mammalia; order Artiodactyla; family Giraffidae; genus Giraffa; species Giraffa tippelskirchi. Next base: position 114,808,626 of record NC_137287.1, on the reverse strand, counting down.
CATCTCATTGTAACAGAAACACATAATTATGCTTATGTTGGAATATCTTTTAGCAGACAAAGCAGAAAAATGGTTTACTTTCAACATACACATGACAAAACAAAGTACTTTTGTCCATTCCCCCTCCCACCAAGTAGTCTCTTTAGAAAAATTCCCTCAGAATCTAGCTCTGTCAGTTTCTCCATCATGACACAGAAGACTAGAATCTATTCGTGGGGGAGACCAAGATGGTTCTAAAACTTCAAAATTGCTATTACACAACCAATTTCTTGCCTCCTAGCTAGTGTGAATTGTCACCTCTCCCTAGAAAAACACAGGAACCCAGGAACTTAAATTCCCTTTACAAGTAAATTTTAGTTCATTCTCTAAGGTACCCTCATTTAAAGGAAAATGGCTTAGTTTGATGCCACTGAAAAAGCAGGCACCACAAAAGGATGTTCTGATTTAGAATTCTTTCTCTACTTATGGAGATAAATTAATAGATATTTGGTCCTGACCAAATTCTATTAGAATAACCTAAGATTGGATAAATCAGTGTGCCATAAAGTAACTGATGAATTTTCTCCCTAGTATGAAGCAAATACTAGAAAATCTGGATTTTTCACAAGATTCCTTCCTAAAGCACATCAGCAGTATCTTCCCTGCATTCCACAGTGAATATACCCCCCTCCCCCACCCCGCAATAAACTATATTTCGAAAAGTAGCTAAAATTCTTGTCCAAACACATTTACTTGAATAAGAGACATGTAAAGAAAAATTAACTACTACATGGTGTTCACAGGAAAGATATACACGTGCTGTTTCTACCACAAGTAGAACCTATCATTAGAGTCAGACTGTCTGGGTTTGATTCCTGGCTCTGGCATGTACCCAGTGCTGTGTGTGTGTATGCCTCCAGGAAAATTATTTAACTCTTCTGTGCCTCAGTTTCCTCAACTGTAAAATGGGGCTAGCAGTACTTACCTGTCACAGATTGTTATGAAGACTTAGTTAATACGTGTAGAGTGCTTAAAAAAAAAGCTTGGCACATATAAACAGCAGCTATTATTATTATTACAGCTTGATACTACCTCATCAGTTGATGAATAAACATTGGATGGACTCTCTATGCGCCTATGCGCTGTAGCACATATGCATGTGTCTTATCTATAGATATGTACACTCATGAATATAGTCAAATAACATTTATTAAACATCTGGTATATTTCACACCCTTAATTACTGCTGCTAAGTCGCTTCAGTCGTGTCTGACTCTGTGCGACCCCATAGACGGCAGCCCACCAGGCTCCCCCGTCCCTGGGATTTTCCAGGCAAGAGTATTGGAGTGGGTTGCCATTGCCTTCTCCCCTTAATTACTGAGTATGTCACAATAATATATCAAAGACTATTACCATTTGCGCTGACCAATGAAAAAATGGGCTCAGAAAGACTGAAGATGCTCCACAAATCCAGTTCCATAATAACGTACCACTTTTTGTACTTTGAATACAAAGTAGGATTGGGTCTCATCAGAATGCAACCAAGGGAGGAAAAGCCCTTAACAGTGAACTCTGTGATTAAAACACATAAGCTTATACTTAACAGTTTACAGTTTGTAAAAAGGTCTCTTGACAAACGTGGAGACAGAGAAACCAGGAACCAGAGATTAAGCAGGACACTGAAGATCACACAACTAGAAAATGCTGCAAGCAAGGGTGGAATTGAATTTATCTGACTCCAAGTCCAGTGCTCTTTCTGCTTCTACACCCACAGCCAAATGGGTAAAATACACTTTCTGCAGTGGCCCAAATCTCTGGAGACTCTGCCTCAAGAACTAGCATTATGGGAACATGCTCAGCCTGGTTCTGTGGAGGCTGCCTCCTGGATCTATACAGCTCTGATTCTAAAATGGCTCCAACATAACACAAGCACTGCCTGATGGGAAATGTACAGAAGATTATAGGGTAGGAGCCATACTCCTGGGACTGACAGGCCATAAATATTTGCTACTGATGAATGAGGATATTCAACCTGGAAACCAGGTGTGTGGTCTAGGACAAATCATCTCGTTTCTCTGAAGGATTTCATCTGTAAGACAGGTGAAGGGATTCTTATCTCATTGAAAGGAGATAATAGGGAAATAGTTCAGCAGTTGCTACTGGATTATTAGCCTTCCACTGTGAAGATCACCTGTAAAATTCTAACTTGGGTCCAGTACAATGACAGGTTCCATGCTCACCATGTGTGCTAAGGACGCAGATCCTAGAAAAATGAGAGCTCAGGCAACTGACACATTCCTAAATAAGAAATGGGGTGCCCTGAAAACAGTCAAGAAGGAAATGACCAAGAATCAAGAACACATATTAATACATAAATTTCTAACATGAAAAGGCAAAAAGCAGAGTACCCACGTGTCTAGTCCTGTAAGCTGCATCTCTGTGTGGTTTCATATGAACAACTGAGATAAGAGTGAGAAACGCAGACAATTTTTCATATTCTTCCAAGTGCTTCATCTTTCTGTTTTGGCTCCTGTGGCCGCCTGAGGTTCTATGTTCATAAGAGCATCTTGCCAAATACTGTCTCCCACACAGGGCAAGTAAAATCAGAACCTGATGCGATCTAGCCTTACTAAAGGGAAAAGCAGTGATGGCAAGGACAAGAGACAAGAATTTTTACAGAAAGGTTGGCAAACTATCTTACCAATACTGCCACCTTTGAAAACCCCATTACACGAAGAGTTCTCCATTTGCAATAGACAAAGATGCACTCATTTTGTGCAGAAAAGGGTCCTAATCACTTCCACCCCTTCGCCGCCACCACCAGGGAGGCCACCAGGCCAATTTCAGTCCTAAAAACGTGCTAACACACAGTACAGGGGAATTTGGGGCGAGGACACAATGACTCTGGCATCAAATGACGGTAAATGCCGTTGGAAAAATATTCCGATTTTCAGCCTCAGACATTTCCCCCCCCCCCGGGGATCCGGCCTGACTCACTAACCAGTTCCAACAAATGCATTTTCTTGATACAAATTTCAACCCTGTGCCTCCTAGGGAATCTCGGGTCCTGCCAGGCTCCCAAACAATGATGAAATGGCTTTACTGCAAAGTGGGAGGAGGGTTTTCCCTTTGCTCTCTCCCAAGGTTAAACCCGTTACCCATCCCGGGAGAGGGGCGGGTAACGAACAGAGGAATTGGGTCTGAGAGCTCGCCTGCATTTGGTTACATTTTCATTTTTGAAAACCGGAAAGCGAGGAGCGAGGGTGATAAGAGCTGGAAGGGTCGGATCTGGCCGCTCAAGGTGCAGGGAGGGGTCGCGCGGGGATCGAAGCTGGTCGTGAGGAAGAGCCGGGAGTCCGCGGCTCCTCGTCCCTTCCCGCCCGGTACAGAGCCGCACCCCGCCCGCCGGGCAGGGCCGCGGGCGGCGAGGGCGGCCCGGGCCTCTCCCAGAACGACGGGCCCGGCCCCGGAAACAGGGAGGGGCCGCGGTGAGGCCGAGCCCGCGCCGCGGGCGGCCTCGCGGGGCCGAGAAGGCCGCGCGCCGCCGCCTCCGGAGCCCACCCGGGAGGTCGCCCTCGCCGCTGCCGCCGCCGGTGATGGGGGAGCGGTGGGTTCGGGCCCCTGGGGGCCTCGGGCGGACCCCGCACCGCACTCACCGTGGGAGGACTGCAGGGGGCAGAGAACCTTGCGAGCGGAGCTCCGGGCGCGGTGACCGCTTCCTTCCCAAGCCCACTCCTCCGGCGGCGGCGGCGGCGGCGGCGGCGGCGGCTGCTGAGGCGGCGGCGGCAGCTACCCCGGCTCCGGAATCGGCGGCTGCGGCGGCTCCACTTCCGCTCCGGTCACCACTTCCGCTCTGGCTCGAGCCCCGCCCCTGTGCCGCCTCCTCATTGGGCGAGCGGGGCACGGGGTCGCCCCGGCCGCCCGAGAGGGGCGCCGCCCGAAGGAGGAGGGAGGAGAGCGGAGGGCAGGGGTGCCCCGGCCAGGGCGGGGGCGGAGGTCTGGCCCCGGAGCGCGGAGGAGGCGGGCGTGGGGGGGGGGGGGACGGAAATGGGGGCGGGGAGCGGAAGAAGGAGGTGGGCGGAGTGCAGGCGGGGCTGAGAGGGCTCTAGAAAGGGGCTGTGTGGAAACAGGGGGGACTGGGCGAGGCTTGGGGCTGGGCGGGCCTGAGGCTTAGGCCCGGAGCTCGCCAGGGCCAAGCCCAGTGTCCGAGGTCACTGGGTCCCACCCCGCCCAAAAAGGAGTCGTCGCGGGGTCGGAGGTGCAAGTCAGCCCCCTATTGCTGCGTGCTCTGGAAATACTAGATTTAGGGAAGGGCTGAAATTGCTCATGCATAGAGTTTTGCTTTAGTCCTCCTTTCAATCCTTCAAGGTACCTCATTTTGTGGACTGAGGAAGCCAGGAATCAGACTGCTGAAGGTCGTTTTTTTTTTTTTTGGAAGCCTGCGTGTATACTCTCTTAATCGAACACCCTCTGAAAAGTGAAAGTCGCTCAGTCGTCTCCGACTGTTTGCGACCCCATAGACTATACAGCCCATGGAATTCTCCAGGCCAGAACACTGGAGTGGGTAGCCTTTCCTGACACAGGAATCGAACTGGGGTCTCCCGTATTGCAGGCAGATTCTTTACCAACTGAGCTATCAGGAAATCCTGAATACCCTCTACCCAAGATTTTAAAGGAAGTTTAGGAAAGGAACCAGGCCTTCTCTGCCCCCTACTCCCCATGACTGCTCTCACCATTTATCAACATTAAGCTCTTCCCAAGGCAGTTCTTCAAAATGCCTCACCTCTACTCCCCTCCCCGCCCCCGTCATTCATTCTTTCAGCAAATACTTATTAAGCAGGCTTTATGTTTAATGTTGGAAACAAAGCAAGAACAAGGCAGACGAGGCCCTGCTGTCTTGGAGTTTACAGGCTGGTAGGAGTCGGAACAAAGTAAATGGTCCTTGTCATTTCTCCTTTACCTTTACTTAGGTTATGATCAACTTGTAATGCATCATCCTTCCCTCAGACCTGCTCCCATCAACTGCCGAAGTGATTTTTGAAAAACTCCGTTCTAATCGGTGTCTCTTCTTACTTAATGCCTTTGGTGCTCACTCAGACCTGGAAGACAATTGATAAGCTCCTTGAATGTGACAGTCAAGGTTCACCAGAAACTGCCCTCATCTTTCAGCTTCTCCTTGCTCTTTCTTCCCCATCCCAAATCCCCATCCCAGAGTTCCTTATCCTCTCAATGTGCCAGTGGTCTTAGTTGCTAACATTTTTTAAAGATTGAGAGATTTCTGGGGGAAAGAAAATCTGCCTTTGTCTGGCAACCCTGTGTCCACATTTCTGTCTGGCAACAATTGGCTGAAACCAAGGAATGACTGCCCTTGGTTTAGATCAGGCATGGATTTGCTAAAGTGCCAAGGTACCCACCTGACCTGAGTCTGCTTTCGTCATTTACAATGTCTGTCCTACAGGCATCTGTGCCAGTGCCTGCTTACTATACCCCCTTTTAACTTGAGCAAGATTGAAAGAGAGTGTTGTGTAATATACACAGTATGGACTTGACATCAAAACCACAGGATTTGGACCCTGAAAAAGTTTCCCAAGTGCAAAAACTTCCCCGTGGGAATCCATCTTTGGCAAACCGAAGATCCATAGTCCAGAGACTGCTCAGATTGAAATAAACCTTCCTGTGCTATGACCTTAGGCCCCCATCCAGTAAATACCCTAGAGGGTCAGAGGGCTCCTGGTAATTACACTCTAAATGACATCATTAGTGCATTGAGGGAACAGAAGTGCCCTTTGCCAGGCATCCCTGGATGCCTGCTAACAGGCTGCAAGGTTAGCTACTTTTATTACCTTTGAATTCTCAGCCAGGGTTCAGCAAACCACAGCTATTAACTAACAAAGAAGCAAGGAGATATTAAAATACAATGTGGCAGATGCAGTGGTAGAAATGTATATGCCCAGGGCGTTATGGGAGCCTGAGGGAAGGGCACCTAACCCATCTTGAGAGCATGGTGAGAGATTAGGAAAGAATTTCTGAAAGAGGTGATACTGGAGCCCTAAATTTCATAATGAATTTTTAAAAATTAATAGGCTTTATTTTTTTAGAATGGTTTTAGGTTTATAGAAAAATGAACTAGATAGTACAGAGAGTTCCCATTTATCCAATATCTCCCCATCACAGTTCTGTTATTAACATCTTGCATCAATGTGGTACACTAATGACAACAGAAGAGCAAATATTGATACATTTTAAGCTAAAGTCCATAGTTTGCGTTAGGATTCATTCTTTCTACTGTACAATTCTAAAGATTTGGACAAATGGATAATGTCAGGTATCTACCATTACAATATACAGAACAGTTTCACTGTTGTTTCAATATGTTTTTAGAATGCCCTATTCTTTACCTATTCAGCTCTCACTTTCTCCCCTCACCTCAACCCTCGACAGTCACTTCTCTTTTAGTTTTGCATTTTCCAGATGTCATATCATTTCAGTTCAGTTCAGTCGCTCAGTCGTGTCCGACTCTTTGCGACCCCATGAACTGGAGCACGCCAGGCCTCCCTGTCCATCACCAACTCCCGGAGTCTACCCAAACCCATGTCCATTGAGTCAGTGATGCTATCCAACCATCTCATCCTCTGTCGTCCCCTTCTCCTCCTGCCCCCAATGCTTCCCAGCATTAGGGTCTTTTCCAATGAGTCAACTCTTCGCATGAGGTGGCCAAAGTATTGGAGTTTCAGCTTCAACATCAGTCCTTCCAATGAACACTCAGGACTGATCTCCTTTAGGATGGGTTGATTGGATCTCCTTGCAGTCTAAGGGACTCTCAAGAGTCTTCTCCAACACCACAGTTCAAAAGCATCAATTCTTCGGCGCTCAGCTTTCTTCACCATCCAACTCTCACATCCATACATGATCACTGGAAAAACCATAGCCTTGACCAGACGGACTTTTGTTGGCAAAGTAATGCAGATGTCATATAGTTGGAAACATATTGTATGTAGCCTTCATTAACTGGATTCTTTCGTGAAGCACTATGAGTTTAAGATTCCTCTATGTCTTTTTATGGCTTGATAGCTTGTTTTTTATGACTGAATAATATTCTGTTGTATGAATGTAGTCCAGTTTGTCCATTCACCTATCATTATGGGTTGACCCAAGTTCTGCAAAAAGATATGCTGAAGTCCTAATCTCTGGTACCTGTGAATGTAACCTTATTTGGAAAAAAATAAAAATAAAAAGCTTTTGCAGATGTAATCAAGTTATGATGAGGTCATTAGTGTGGGCCCTAATCCAGTATAATTGATGTCTTTATAAAAAGAGCAAAAGGGGACTTCCCTGGTGGTCCAGTGGCTAAGGCTTCTTGTTCCCAATGCAGGAGGCCCAGGTTCAGTTCTGGTCTGGGAACTAGATCTGACGCCACAGGGAAGAGCCTGCACATTGCAACTAAGACCTGGTATGGCCAAATTAGTTAATTAATGTTTTAAAAAAGAGGAAGAGGTCAAATGGACACACGTGGTGGGGGAGGAGAGAGGGTGATGCCTTTTGATGACAGAGTGAGGGATTGGAGTGAAACAGTTATAAGGCAAGGAATGCTAAAGATTCAGAGCTACCACCAAAAGCTAGGAAGAGGCAAGAAAGGATTCCACCTGGAGTCACAGAGTGAACTTGGCCCTGTTGACATCTTGGTTTTGGGCTTCTCACCTCCAGAACTGTGAGAGAATAAATTTGGTTGGTTAAGCCCTTGGTTTGTGGTACTTGGCTACAGCAGCCCTATAAAAATGATATACCTTTCAAGAGACATCTTGATTCAGCTTTTGACTATTATGAGTAAAGCTGCTACACATATCCGTGTGCAGATTTTGGGTGGGCACGAGGTTTCAACTCATTTGGATAAACACTTGGGAGCATGAATCCTAGATCATGTGTTAAGATTGTTTAGCTTCGAGGAAATTGCCAAACTGTCTTCCAAAGTGGCTGTACCATTTTGCATTTCCACCATTAATGAAAGAGAGTTTCTGATGACTCATATTCATGCAAGCATTGAGTATTATCAAGTTTGTTTTTATTTTGTTTTGTTTGCTTTTAATGTCATCCATTCTTAACATAAATGTGTGATGTAAGATCCTGGTTTGTCTCCCCCAAGGTTTCTTTTTGTTCCTACTAGTCTGAAGTTTTGTAGTTAATGGCCTGTAGTCACCCAGTAGGTTTCCTTCCATCCTTTCTTCCACTTTTCTCCTTACCTCCATCCCTCCCTTCCTGTCTCTTCTCTTCTTTTTCTTCCTTCTTCTGTCTTTGTTTCTCTTTCTTTCACTTTTTATTATGATAATTTTCAAACAAATACAACAGTAAATAGTACAGTAAGCTCTATGAACTCATCACTCAGCTTTATTTTACTATTCTACTATCCCTCACAGTTTTTGGCAGCGCTATCTTACAGCAAATCCCAGACATATCATTTTATATCATTGCTTCTGTAAATATCTCAGTAAGTAGCTCTAACTGTAAGAACTTCAGTTCAGTTCAGTTCAGTCGCTCAGTCGTGTCCGACTCTTTGCGACCCCATGAATTGCAGCACGCCAGGCCTCTCTGTCCATCACCAACTCCCAGAGTTTACCCAAATTCATGTCCATTGAGTCAGTGATGCCATCCAGCCATCTCATCCTCTGTCGTCCCCTTCTCCTCCTGCCTCCAATCCTACCCAGCATTAGAGTCTTTTCCAATGAGTCAACTCTTTGCATGAGGTGGCCAAAGTATTGGAGTTTCAGCTTCAGCATCAGTCCTTCCAATGAACACCCAGGATTGATCTTTAGGATGGACTGATTGGATCTCCTTGCAGTCCATAATTCATGATCGCACTGAAGAAAATTAACAATAACTCCTTACTATCTTATAAGACAGTCCAAGTCCAATTTTCCCTAATTGTCTCAAAAATTACTTTTCACACTGGTTTATTTAGATCAGGATCCAAAGAAGGTCTACACAAGGAATTGAGCTGCTAAATCTCTTGAGCCTCTTTTAATATGTATACCGTTACTCCTATTCCTCCTTTTTAAAAATGCAACTGATTTGATGAAGAAACCAGGTAAATTCTCTTACAGTTTCTAACAGTCTGAATTTGGCTGATTGAATCTTTGCAATGTTTTAAAAATGTGACACTATCCCTTGAACGTCCTGTAAACAGGTAGTGAGATCTAGTGGCTTGATTAGATGTCAGTTTTGGGCAAGAGTGTTTTATAGGTGAGACTGTATATTTCTTATTTCATCAGATCAGGAGGCATGTAAAGTCTAATTGTTCCTCAATGATCTCTTCCAATCAGAAAACTCATTTCTTTCAGCTCTGAAATATTTTTGCAAATTATTTCTTCAAAGATTTCCTTCAATTCATCTCCATATTTTCTACATCTTCACTCCAATTATTTGGAATCTGCGGTCCTGGAATGATTTTTTTAATTTTACTTTTTTATATTTGTTTTTATTGATTTATTTGGTTGTGCCAGGTCACAGTTGTAACATGTGAAATCTTAGCTGTGGCATGTGGGATCTAGTTCCCTGACCAGGGATTGAACCTGGGCTTCCTACATTGGGCGCTCAGAATCTTAGCCACTGGACCACCAGGGAAGTCCCTAATTTTATTGGTTTTTTTTTTCTCCCTCTCTTATTTTATTTTTTTACCTTTTTGTGTTTGGGTCTGCTTTTCTGAATAGTATCTTCCAACCTCTGTTTAGTCAGAGCTCTGTGCCAGACAGAATCAAAAACCACTCTAGGTATTTTAAGCAGAAAGGAATTTAATATAGGGTTGAGGTTGATGAAGTCAGGGAGATTTTTGTTTCAAAGTCTGCATAGCCGTGACTGAGAGGTTACCTTTGCTACTCTTGCTGTTGCCATTGTAACTTCCTGACCACAGGAAGCTGGGAACTGGGTCCTGGATCAGGGAGTCTGATTACTGACATTTGGCTCAGAAGTACAGTTTAAAGACAAGAGGATTTTTGTTTGGCTTGAATAAGAAGTTGAAATTGTGGGGTAGTCTACGACATGTCAACTCACATGAGGACTTTGACGTCCATCCAACCAATTTTGGGCTTTCGTTTCAATGGAACAGAAGCTGATCTCCTGACTCAGAGAGTTGTAAGGTGTAATCAGAAACAGAGCTCTGATAGCTCTCACTAACCTTGCCAGACCAGAGCAGGCTGTGTCAAGGAGACCAGAGTTCTCCAAACTCACTCAATTGAATTTTGGTCACATAATCACTTTGGCTCTTCGTTTACTTCATTCCAGTAAATGAAGTCACTGGAAAGGTAGGCATCATTATGGAAACAAATATGAATCTGTATTTTGATTTCATGATAACTAGAAATAAGTTTCAAAATGTGTCTAGGTTTTGCAAATTTGTACCTGTTGAGGAAGTGGTGAGGCATCATCGCACTCTAGTACTTGCTCTAACCTTGGAAAGTTCATGGAACTATCCGCCTCCAGTCTCTTTCATCAGAATACCAGCTGGGCAAAAAAACCCCATTAATTTCTTGGGTGTTTGTGTATTTTAAGAATGATATTTTGTAGCGTTTAATTTTAAGTAAGCAAACACCTGCTGTATTCATTTTAACTCATGTATTTTTATTACCTGGAATATATTATCACTGTAAGAAAGCTAAAATATTAAAGATAAAAACTAAAGTCTCCTGTGATCCTATGCCATTTCTCTTCCCCAGGAAGTAGTGAAAAGTCAAAGTGTTGTGTCCGACTCTTTGTGACCCATGGACTGTAGCCCGCCAGGCTCCTCTGTCCATGGAATTCTCTAGTAAGAATACTCAAGTGGGTAGCCATTCCCTTCTCCAGGGGATCTTCTCAAGCCAGGGACTGAACCTACCTCTCCTGCATTGCAGGCGGATTCTTTATGGTCTGAGCCACCAGGGAAGCCCCAGAAAGTAACCAAGTATCAGTTATATAGCAGCATGCATTTGTCAAGGGAGGTGAGGTTTTGCTGCAATAAGAAACATCCTCAAAATCTCAGTGCCTTACCACAACAAAGGTCTGTTTCTTGATCCTTACATGTTTGTCATGTGTTGGCTTCAACTGTATCTCTGGACACAGATTGAGAAAGCAAGGAGATCATGGTAATCTCAAAGCAGAGGGAAAAAAAACAGTGAGGAACCTCTGCTTGAAAGGCACGTGTCATTTTCACCCACATTTCCTTGGTCAAAGCAAATTATACGGCCAAGTCTACTTCAGTGGGGATGTATAATCTTCCATAGAGAAGGGCAGTAAAAATTTTTCTGCAGTTTTACAGAGGACATGATTTTATTTTTATTAAAAAAATTTTTTTTGGCCACAGCTTGCAAGATCTTACTTCCTTGGCAGTGAAAGCTCAGAGACCTATCCACTGGATTGCCAGGGAATGCCCAGGTATCATTTTAATACAATTTATCACAACACGGAACTTTACTTTCTTCATGCAAAAACATCTTAGAAGTCTTTCCATGTTATAAAAATAGACCCGTCTCTCACTTTAAAATGTATCTATATATTTATGTATTTACTTGGCTGCACTATGTCTTAGTTGCCGCGTGTAGAATCTAGTTCCCTGACCAGGGATCAAACCTGGTCCCCCTGCATTGCAAACACGGAGTCTCAACCACTGGATCACCAGGATAGCACATCCCATTTCCTTTTTATTTGTTTATTTATTTTTTGAGCTTGCTTTTTTCTTTATTGCTGCATGGGTGCTCAGTCAAGTCCGACTCTTTGCGACCCCATGGGCTGCAGCACTCCAGGCTTCTCTGTCCTTGGAATTTTTTTAAACAGTTGTATTCACATGCCATAATATGGAGGCAGTATTGTTTAGTTAACTATTTCCTTATTTGAGGACATTGTTTCTAACACAAACAAAGTGTGTAAATATCCTCAGACTTGCCCCTTGTGCACACCGTGCGAGTGTTTCTCTGGGTACAAAGAAGTGGAACTGTTCGTGAATAGCTCATGAATAGTTCCAAAGGAACTGCCAGTTCGATCTCTGTATCCTAGTATGGCACACTCATCAGGAGAATTTCAGAGTTTGATACAAAGATTATTTACAAAGAATAGTGTCGTATCCCAGGACTGATGACGGTGAGGCTAGACCTGCAGGAACACGAAGAGAGCACTGAGGTGTCATGTGGAAACGGAAGGGCGAAACCAGACCAATACGGCCCCATAGGGAAGGAGAAAAGGGAGCAAATGTCTCAAATCACGCTTTTCCTCTGGTCCCCTATGGGACTGACCTCAACCAGATGACAGCCAGGGAGTCTGTTTATCTAGTCCATCCTGGCCTGCCTTCTGGAACATAGAAGACGTAGAAAGGATAGAAAGCCAATCTAAAGGAGCAAATAGAAGATACTCATCCATTCTCTTATCCATGGAACAAGAAATGACCTAATTGCTTGCCAATATTATAAGAAAAAATAAGGTACTTAAAAGTGCACTTTGAACTTGCGTTGCCCTAATTGTGGTACTGGAGAAGACTCTTGAGAGTCCCTTGGACTGCAAGGAGATTAAACCAGTCAATCCGAAAGGAAATCAACCCAGAATATTCATTGGAAGGACTGATGCTGAAGCTGAAGCTCCAATACTTTGGCCACCAGATGTGAAGAACCGACTCCTTGGAAAAGACCCTGATGCTGTAAAGATTGAGGGCAAGAGGAGAATGGAAAAACAGGGGATGAGATGGTTGGATGGCATCACCGACTCAATGGACATGAGTTTGAGCCAGCTCTGGGAGATGGTGAAGGACACTATTTGTGTGTTGCAGTCTATGGGGTCGCAAAGAGTCAGACACAACTTGGTATCTGAGCAACAATTATTAGTGAGGACTTCTGTTTATAATGCAGAGACCCAGACAAGCTAGGTTTGAATAATCTAACCCTAACTGCTACAGCAAGGGTTGCCAACCTCCGGGATCTAACGCTTGATGATCTGAGGTGGAGCTGCTGTAATAATAATAGAAACAAAGTGCACAATAAATGTAATGTGTTTGAATCATCTTGAAACCAACCCCCGCCCTACCCCGCCCAACAGCCTGTGGAAAAATTATCTTCCCTGATGCCAAAAAGATTGCAGACTCATGTGATACAGCATCCAACTATGGACAATTCATAGCGTTTACATTTAATTAGAAGCAAAGAGATCTTGTTGTTACTGTTTGTAGAAACAATGGAGTTGATTTGGTGGTTTGTACCACCAAGTCTTCTGGGACTTGGGCTACTTTAGTCTTGTTGCTTCATTTTACATTAATTGTTCATTTGGACCAAGATCACCTTATGAGTACAAAATGTCTGTTTCAACTCCTGCCATTGCATCTGCATCCAAACCAGAAGGAAAAAAGAAGAGACCAGAGGGGAAAAGGTGGAGGTATTGGGTACAACCCCACTGCCTCTTAAAGGTTCTAGAATCTGCTATGTGATTATCGGATTTATATCTTATTGGACAGGACTCAGTTACATGGCCATACTTGGCTATAAGGAAAGTTAAGAAGATTAACATTTATTTGGGAGACTATGTGCCTAGGCACAAGGGAGATGACCTGTAAATGCTATTTTTAAAAGCCCAGGAATTGGACAGACATCCTTCTCTGGAAAGTGAGTGGGTCCTGCTTTCTAGGAGTGTACCTGTCCTCTGACCTCCATAACCCTTGGCTCTTTCCCTGGGGTCACACTTCCTTGTTCAGTATTCTTATGGCTAAATTTTAATAGATACGAGTGTTACCCTTTTGGGGACTGCACAGGTACTATACCCCTGTCTCCTGATAGTTTGGAGACCCTAGAGTTTCTCATTTCTTTGAGGAAGAAATAAAGGTAGAGATGTTTATTAGGGGACATTTAGTGGTCTCTTCCTCAGATGCTCAGAATAATGCCCAGCCCATTTTTTTCTGTTTTTAGCACAGGAGTCACATCCTATATGGAGGTTAAGTTCTAAAGACAGTTCTTTTTCCTTTTCTTTTTTTTAAATATTATTTATTCATTTGTCTGCACTGGGTCTTAGTTGTGGCCCATGGGTCTTTGGTCTTCATTGTGTCATGCGGGATCTTTAGTTGTGTCATGTGGAATCGAGTTCCCTGTCTAGGGATCAAACCCAGGCCCCCTGCATTGGGCGAGTGGAATCTTAGCCATTGGACTATCAGGGAAGTCCCTAAAGACAGTTCTTAAAGAAAAATCATACACAGTCAAAATTCTTAAAGAAAAATCATATACACAGTCAAAATTATTATTGATACATTGTTATCCTGTATGACTTTGTAAATATGTATCAGTTAGCCAGGACTGCCTAACAAGCCACTTTAAAACTCAGTGATATAAAACAGCAATGATTTACTTTCATGTATGCTGCTGTACTTGGGCTGATCCAGCAGCCACGCACTCTCTGGCATGACAGAAGCACAGAGGGCAAGGCCAACCCTGCAAGCACACTTTAAGCCTCTGCTTGAGTCAATAACTGCTAACATCCCATTGGGAAAAACCAGTCATGCGGCAAAGCCTAAGGTCAGCGAGCAGATGGAGAAGTATTACAGGTACATGATCCAGGTCAACATCCCCAACATCAAAATTTCACTCTTTGTCTAGAAGTGGTGTGGGAGAGGGAGTGAAATGTTTTTGAACAATTTAAATTTGCCAGAAAATTGATTTTTAAATGAATCACTCAAATGCAGTGATTTGAGTGAGTGATCAGTCAAGTTGTGGCCCTCAATTCTTCCATTGCTTATCTGAAGAGGTCAAAGAATCCATCACCAACCACTTGCCCAGTTAGTCGAACATTGTGTAACATGAATGATGAAATAGTCAGCACTGGGGAATAGTCATCATTGTTAATGGTATGAAACCCATAATATAATACATGTATTATTTCTGTATGAATTGGTCAAAATACATCAGTTATTACAACTGGCAAGGCTTGGGTCACAGGTTCACTGAGTGGATGACAAGCACAACCATTTTCATTCTCTAAATCCCCCCTCCCCCTACCCATGACGTTGACATTTGTTGCCTACCAGTCGTTCGCCCTCTTTGAACAGCAGTGCAGATGGGACAAGTACGTGGGTTCTGTAGTGGATACAGTGACATGCTGCCCAGACTCCTCACTCCATGACTGAGACACGTATATTCCCCCAGCTGCTGGAAGCATAGTCTGTTTGACAGCTCTCAATTGAATCCTTCTTGAGGATTTGCCCTTGGCTGAGGAAAGCAACCTAGTCCAAGTTCTATACATCCAATGACTGGATGAAATAGGAGTCCCAAAGGCCAGCCTCCATGCCATCCTAGCTCCACGCTTACCCCTTTACATCAGCTGAGGCCTCTGGGGACTCTAACTCACAACAGGCTCTGAAGTCAGATGGAACTGGGTTTTGTGTTTTATCCCAAATATTCACAAGCTATGTGGCCTTAGACATGATACAACCACCTTAGCCTCAAATTTTTTAATCTCTGAAGGTGAAATAATAATAGCATATGCCTGTTATAGTTACGGTGAGGATGAAGAGAAATAATACACGTAAATCACATGGTACCTGGCGCATGTTAGATTGTGCTGAAATGTATTCCATTTTTACTCAGATCTTTGCTGGGACTTCCAAAAGCCAGTGTCCTCATACTTCACCAAGGCAGAAATGGATCTGTTGTGCCAAGTTCTTTCCAGCAGATGACGCCAGTGGGTAAGGCTGCAGTCCTGTCCAGCTCAGTTACAATTCTCACTATTCACAGATTGACATCAGTTTCATAGGGATTATCTCGTTTGATTCTCTGTCATCAACCATTTCTCAAGGGCTAACTATTTCATCACTTATTCTTTCATCACTTTCTCAACGCATGCTTACTGAGTCCTTACTCCAGCCAAAGGGCAGCTTTAAATCCCTTTTAAAGCATCATGGTGATTAAGAAATAAAACAAAAGAGGGACTTCCCTGGTGGTCCAGTGGTTAAGAATACACTTTGCAATGCAGGAGACGTGGGTTTGCTCCCTGGAATCTGCATGTCACAGCTAGAGAGAAGTCTGTGTGTGGCAACTAAGAACTAGCGCAGCCATAAGTAAATACATAAATAGTTTTTTTTTTTTAAGAAAAGAAATAAAATTCCAAGACCCTGCTGGCAAGCTGGACTTTTGCAGATTAAAAAGACAAGTTTTAGCCTCTGATTTTGTTCTGGTCCTGACTTGCCTCTTGAAGGAGGCTGCTTTCAATAAAGCACTAAAGCACAAGAAGCTTGATCTGAGTGAAACTGAGGCAAGAAGATGATTCCTCTGCAGGGGCAGCTACGGTGGCTCCCCAGAGACCATCCGCCATCCTTCCCAAGGGTTATTGATCTGAGGGCACAGCACATGGTTCTTAAGTAAGTGTAAGTGTTAGTTGTTCAGTTTTGCCCGACTCTTTGCGACCCCATGGACTGCAGCCCACCAGGCTCCTCTGTCCATGAGATTTTTCCAGGCAAGGATACTGGAGTGGGTTGCCATTTCCTTCTCCAACGTGGTTCTTGGACTGGTTAAAATGGCCCAGTAGGAGAAAAAAAAATCTGTGAAGGAAATGCTGAAGGCCTGGGAGGAGGAGGAATCAGCCGGCCTGAATGCAAGAGCTCCTGGGAGAAGCGACTTTGCAGCAGTTCCTTCAGTTGTGCCAGCGGTCATTGAGCATCCCTGGAAGCCAGGAGGCCAGGCCAGCCAAGGTCCTGGTGGGACAGAGGCGCCCCGCCTCAGTCTTGTCTCGCCCACTCCTCAGCTGTGGGGGAATGAACTCACCGGAAGACCACCCCAGCAGTGCAGTTTAGGGGTGCCAAGAAGGGCTCCTTCCACGGATAAAATCCCTCTCTCATCAACCAATCTCTGGGCCCCAAATGCCACCATTAGTGCTTCATTATTACGAGAATTAAGAACAGAAGAACAGAACTCCTCTCTATAGGTAGGGGTGTGTGTGAGAGAGAGAGAGAGATTGTACTGACTTGGAGAAAAGTCTGTAAATGTGCACATCAGCTGTTAACATGACTTGTCTTGAGCCAGAAGGTGTGGAGTAAGGTAGAAAGATTAATGGAGGATAGGAAAAGAGGATGAAAGAAATAGGTGAGGGAAAAAATCACATTAAAAAGAATGTTCATGATTGAAAGAATTATTATTATTTTGCATTAAAAACAATATGACTTTATTCCAGGAATATAAAGTTGATCTAACATTAGGAAATGAGGGACTTCCTTGGTGGTCCAGTGGCTAAGACTCCGAACTCTCAGTGCAAGGGGCCCAGGTTTGATCCCTGGTCAGAGAACTAGATCCTGCATGCCACCACTAAAAGGTCCTGAGTGATGCAACTAAGATCCGGGGCAGCCAAATAAGTAAAACAAATACAAATAAATGTTAAAAAGAAAACAGACATTAGAAAATGAACTCATATAATTTACCACTTTAATATAATAAGGAGAAATGTCATACAACCGTCTCAGTAGATGCAAAGAAAGCATTTGATAATATAGAACACAAGTTTATGATTTAAAAAAAAGACCTTCAGAAATTAGCAGTAGAAGGGAACTCCCTTAATGTGATAAAGATTTTCTACAAAGAACACATGGCCTATTTAATGGGAAAATATTGAAAGCATTTCCACTGAGATCAAAAAAGAAACAAATTCCCAGTATGTCTATTTCTATTTATCATTGTATTTGAGATCCTAGCCAGTGGAAAAATAAAAGATATGAAAGGAAAAAAGTTGCAAACATGGTTACATATAAGGGAAAAATTCCAAATCTACCAATAAACTATTAGAATTAAAAGTAAATTTAGCAACAACACCATATACAAAGTCAGTATACAAAAGTCAATTGTATTTTTATTTATCACAAAAATGAAATATAAAAGTTTGTTTAATGACATTAAAAAGAAAAAAATACCATTTACTTGGTATCACAAAACCCAGATAGCTAGGAGTAAGTCTAAAGAAATATGTGCAATACCTGCAAATTGAAAAGCTTAAAACATCACCAGGAGAAATGAAAGTTCTAAATAAATAGGTATTACTTTTTCATGGGTCAGAAAACTCAATGTTGCCAAGAAGTATGTTCCTTCCAAACGATTCTAAAGATTCAGTGCAATTTTTGTCTTTGAAAAAACAAGGAATATTTATTATTTGTTTCAATTTCTATAAAAGGTTACTCCTGTTGCTCATGAGTGTAAAGACATCCATGAAAGATACCCACTAAAATATTAATAGTAGCCATATACCATGATGAGAATCTAAGGGATTTTATTTTCTTCCTCGTAATTTTATATATTTAAACATTTTTATAGAGAGTATTTAATTAGGAAAGTGGATTAAAAAAACAAAACCAAGAAAACTATTGCAAGCCACAGGGGAAAAGCAATGACAAAAGCTGAGACTTTGGTGTTAGATAGGATTCAAATTCCAGCTCCTCCATCCCCTAGCTGTAAAACTCAAAACAAATTACTTGACCACTCTGCACCTCAGTTTCTTCCTCTTTAAAAGCAGGGGTTGAGTAGATAACTCTTCTTTTTGCCTGCCCAGCATCTTTCCCCTTGATCTCCCTTTGGCAATCATACCACCTAACTTCCACCACAATTCGCTTGATTTGTGCAAGACTGGCGAGCCCAGACACCCACAGGGTCTAGTCTGGTGATGTAAATGAGGGAAGTGGGCCAGATGTGAAGGAGGAACATTAGTAAAAGAAATATTTCACTTTCTTCCTTAATCCACTGTTTAAAACAGTAAAATCAATGTTGTAAGATTTATGACAAATGGTTCTGATATGAGGCTTCAGGGCTGAAACCATAGGGCACGGTGGGCACAGTAGAGAAATGGAGAAACCATGCTCTATCCAGAGGGGACCCTTGTCACAGAGTGAAGAAGTGCACCCATGTTGCTGGATTTCCAAATTGTTCAGAGAAGCAGAAATCTGGATTTTTATGTGAAATCTCTCGATATTTCATTTTTGGCAATGGATGCAAAGAAATCTTTAAATGCAATCCAGGCCCAAATGGTGGAGGCCAAGCAAAGCAAGATTCTGTCTGAGTGCCACATCTAAGCCTGAGGGTCCATGTGTGTGATCATCGGCATAGTGAGAGAGACAGATGGGGGGGCGTATGGGCAGTTTTGACACAGCTTGATAACTGGCAAGATGGAAAGACATGATGTCATGGGGGCAGAGAAGAAAAGCTGGGCTGGGGAAGAGGCGGGTCTTTGAGGAGGAAATGGCACCCGATCTATGTCCTAGAGGAGAACTCAGCAGGCCAAGAAACTTGGGTGGAGCAGTCCAGGCAGAGATAACAGTCCAGGGAAGTTCCGTTCTCAGGAATCCAGCAGATAGGCAGCTCAAGTTCAGATGGGGTTGGGGGCGCAGGGGGAGATGAGCCTGGGGCGATGGGCAAGGACCCTATGGAGGGTGGCCTTGACCACATCACGTGTATATTCAACCATTTCTTAATTTTCCCACATTGTAATTCTGCTCTTTTTTATAGAAAATCAGAGGTTGTTTCTATTCCCTGCCATGCAACCATTTCCTGTGATAATTAGGAGTCCCTTCAGCTCTCAAACTTGGCAAAACTCCTCTTTCTCCTCCCCACACCCAACTGCTCTAGGGCTCACCCTCATATGTGTTTCTTTTTTTTAATTTATTTATTTTTTAATTGAAGGATAATTGCTTTACAGAATTTTGTTGTTTTCTGTCAAACCTCAACATGAATCAGCCATAGGTATATATCTCATGTGTATTTCACTTTCATCCCTGGAGTACCCAAGAAAATAAATACTTTTGACCTTTGTCAGAACACCTTGGACTTGCCAGCATAAAAGAAACAAAATTTGCACAGGAGGAAGTGTTTCGATTCCTCCCAAATGTCTCTCTTTTCTCTTATGTCCAGAGCCAAATGCAGTTGTGTTTTTTTTGAAATTAACTTATTTATTTATGGCTGCTCTGGGTCTTTGTTGCTGCACGTGGTCTTTCTCTAGTTGCAGCAAGTGGGGACTACTCTCTCATTGCAGTTTATGAGGTTCTCATAGCAGTGACTTTCCTTGTTTCAGAGCATGGACTCCAGGGCATGAGGGCTTCAGTAATTGTGGCACATGGGTTTAGTTGTCCCGAGGCAGGTGGAATCTTCCTGGATCAGGGATCAAACCCCTTTCCCCTGCATTGGCAGGTGGATTCTTAACCACCAGGCCACCAGTTCAGTTCAGTTCACTTGCTCAGTCGTGTCCAACTCTTTGCGACCCCGTGGACCACCAGAGAAGTCCCCAAATACAGTTTTGGTTTTGAGACCACAGGGGTGGCCCACAGGGAGGTTCCAAGCTTGTTCTCATACTGGTCGCATGGCCTGACTCCTCCAGTAAGACCAAGCCACACATACCCAACTGGAGTATAAGCATGTATGTTGGAGGGTCTCCTTGAACCTGCTCCATCATGACTCAGGGCCCAAATCTCTTGCACACAGAGCCAGCGTGGACCTGATGTCAGTGATGGTTTGAAAAGTCCATTTAGCCAGCACATGATACATGCCAGAAAGTGAGAAAGAGTCGCTCAGTCATGTCTGACTCTTTGCGACCCCATGGACTATACAGTCCGTGGAATTCTCTAGGCCTGAATACTGAAGTGGGTCACCTTTCCCTTTTCCAGGATATCTTCCCAACCCAGGGATCAAACCCAGGTCTTCCGCATTGCAGGTGGATTCTTTACCAGCTGAGCCACAAGGAAAGCCCAAGAATACTGGAGTGGGTAGCCTATCTCTTCTCCAGCAGATCTTCCCAACCCAGAAAATGAACTGGGGTCTCCTGCATTGCAGGTGGATTCTTTACAAACTGAGCTATCAGGGAAGCCCAATATGTGCCAGGAGCTGTGCCAAACTCTCACCATACATGAGCTCATATAAGCCCATACAAGTCTCCTCCCATATTATAGAAAAGGAAGCTGAAGTCCAGGGAAGCTTAATGATAGCAACTTGTCCAGTCTGATGAACCTTATACATCTGATCTCAAAGGCTATGCTATTTGAAATGGAATGAGACTGATTGCGATGATTCGTTGTTTTTTTTTTTTTTTTTGTTAGTGCAACATATGGGATCTTAGTTCCCTGACCAGGAATTGAACCCACATCCCCTTCCTTGGAAGCACGGAGTCTTAACCACTGGACTGCCAGGGATGTCCTAATGATTTGTTCTATGTGTCAACTTGACTAGGCTAAGGGAAGCCCAGATAGCTCGCAAAACGTAATTTCTGGGTGTATCTGTGAGGCTGTCTCTGGAAGAAATTAACATCTGAAGCAATAGACTGAGTAAAGATGGTCGTCCACTGTGTGGGTGGGCATCCTCCAATCCATTGAGAGCCTGATTAGTACAAAAATGTGGAGGAAGGGTGAATTCCCTCTATCTCCAGAGCTGGGTGGCACTAGTGGTAAAGAACCTGCCTGCCAATGCCGGAGACATATGAGATGCGAGTTCAACCCCTGGGTCAGCTAGACCCCCTGAAGGAGGGCATGGCAGCCCACTCCAGTCTTCTTGCCTGGAGAATCCCATGGACAGAGGAGCCTGGCGGGCTACAGTCCATAGGGTTGCAAAGAGTTGGACACGACTAAAGCCACTTAGCGCACACACACACACGAGTTCCTCTTTACCAGCCAGACACATATGTGCTCCCACCTGCTGCCGCTCCTGGCAACATTCCATGTAGAAGAATCTCTATCAGCCTGGGCCCCAGGAGAGCAGACCAGCCCCCACCCCTGCAATATTCAGTCGACATGTAACATGAGGAAGACCTAAGTCTTACTGTTCTAAGACTTTGAAAATTTGGGGATTATTTGTTACTGCAGCATAACCAAACAACATCTTCTAACTAAGCCGGTTAATATTCTATTCTGTCCTATTCAACCAAGACTTTATTGGTTAATGTCCATACTTTAAAATGAACAGATTACAATAAACATAAGCAATTTCTATCCTGGCTCGTGTGAAAATGTCTTTATTTGCCCTCACACTTGGTTATGTTTGCCTGGGAATAGAATTGCATGTTAAAAATCTCTTCAGAACTTTCAACATGCTGGGGTATTGGCCTCTGGCTTTTGAATTCTGGTGAGAAATCTGATACTGGGCTGAGTATTTTCCCTTCATAAATGAATATTTTTAAAATCCAAGAGAAACTCAGAATCTTTAAAATGTATTGCATCTGACACAATCTTTTAACCTTTTTCTCATGTTCTCTCTCTTGGTCTTTTCCATCTCTATTTCTTTGTTCTATGTTGGAGGAACTTTCTTCAACTTTAAATTTCAGGCATCTATCAAAGTTTACATTTAGCAATAATGTACGTTTCAGAAATTTTAACAATATTTATATGAGTATAGCAAACAGGAAAACCCATGAATCATAAGTGTACAAATAGATGAATTATAACAAAGTGAACACACTCAGATAAGGATATTCAAGTCAAGATATTGATTATTACCAGAAGGTAGTTGTCCCCTTGTGCTACCCCCAATCACTACCCACCCCTGCTACCCAAAGATCACCCATTCTCCTGTTCTAACTCTGTCAGTGAGTTCCTCTTGCTTTTTGAAACTTCAGTGGAATCATACAACAAATCATATATCCTCTTGAAGATTTAGTTTCCTCGGCTATAAATTGGGAGTAAAAATATAACTAAAAGAATACGGCTAATGATAGTGCTTTGGACATGTTTGTTAAATCTAAGAATCTAGGGACTTCCCTGGTGGTCCAGTGGCTAAGACTCCATGCTGCCAATTCAGGGGACCGAGGTTCATTTCTTGGTTGGGGAGCTAGATCCCACATGCCACAGCTTAAGATCCTGCATCCTGCAATGAAGGTTGAAGATCCCGCAGGTTGCAACAAAGACCCAGTACAGCCAAATAAATAAATATTTTTAGAAATCTATGGTTCATTGTACCTTAAATCACTTGCATGAGTGGTGAACTTATGTCATTAAAAAGAGGTCATATAATCAGTGAACCAGAGAAACTGTAGTCCTTGGATCTGATGTGGGCAGACTGGGAGATGAAAAGCCATAGAGTAAGAAAGCAGCATTTTCTGTTGAAAATGAACAAGAATTCCTCTTGCTTCATATCCTCACTAGCATTTGGTGTGGTCCATGTTCTGGAGTTTGGCCATTCTAATGAGTGTATAGTTTTCTTTTTTTTTTGTTGGTTGGTGTGTAGTTTTAATTTGCTTTTCCCTGATGACATGATGTGGAACATATTTTCTTATGCTTGCTTGCCATCTATTTGTCTTCTTTGGTAAGGTGTCTGTTTAGACCTTTGACTCAATTTTTAATCAGGTTGCTTGTTTTCTTATTGTTGGGGTTTTAAAGAGTTTTTGCATATTTTGGATAAGTCCTTTATCAGATGTGTCATCTGCACATATTTTCTCCCAGTCTGTAGCTTTCTCATTATCCTCACATTGTCTTTTGCAGGGTAGAAGAATTTAATTTTAATGAAGTCCGGTTTATTAAATTTTTTCCTTTTGTGGATCATGCCTTTGGTGTTATATCTAAAAAATCATTATCATAATGAAGGTTTTCTCCTGTTCTCTTGTAGAAGTTTGGTGTGTGTGTGGTTTTCATCTAACCTGTGGCTTTTGCCTCCCATCCAGCTGGTTTCTAACGATGCCCTTGGCTCATTGTCTTCTGACAGTTACGGCAGTGCTAACATTCTATAACCCTCTCTTCCTTATCTTGCTAAGAAAGCAATTTCAGCCCAGCATTTAAAATCTCCAAGTACTTGTGTTCGTCAGATTTCTTCCCCTCTCTTTACAAGTCTTCTTATCAGATCCAGTTGAGACTTACACTATGGTAACCAAGATTCATTTGATTCTACACAGGCTTAGGAGCTGATGTCTTCTCTCAGAGGGGGAATTACATTTACCAAGTTCAGGAGACTGATGTGGAAAATCGGAATGTCAATGTATTCACCGATAACAAGAAATAGAATTGTTAAACAGACTGCAAACTTCTCATCAGTCTGACCAGCACAGTCTTTCTTGAAGACAGATTTAAGTGAAAAGTAGAATTATATAAAATAAAGGGAAAGAAGATGGCTTGGTGAGCACTCTGCCCCTTAGCCCTATTGACTAAGAGCCTGTTACACGTCAAGCATCGTGCTGGATACAAGGCGGAGAGCAGCCGGGAAGAGAGATAGGACTCTATATTCACAGCTCCTAAGCTACACAGAGAAGACAGGCCCAGAGCAGAGAGTGGGGCTTGTAGATAAAAAAAAAAGACCGTACACCTTAGCCTCTGCTTCCTCTCTGAAACTACCAAAATAGCAGTACAGGGATTAAAAACAAATTACAATGCCCTGGGAAGGGAGGACGGATAAATTGGGAGATTGGGATTGACATATACACACAGCTATATATAAAACAGATAACTAATAAGAACTTACTGTCTAGCACAGGGCACTCTACTCAATACTCTGTAATGACCTACATGGGAATAGACTCTAAAAAAGAGTAGATACTTGTATATGTATAACTGATCCACTATGCTGTACAGCAGAAAATGACACAACATTGTAGATCAACTATACTTCATTAAAAATTAATTAAAATTTTTTTTAAAATACAGTGTCCTGAGACAGAGGGCAGCAGGCTATGGTCACAGACCAAATCTAGCCTGCTCCCTGTCTATGTACAGCTTGTAATCGAAGACTAGTTTTATAGTCTCAAATGGTTGGGGAGAAAAATCAAAAGCAGAATATTTTATGACACATGAAAATGTTAGGAAATTTGGATTTCAGTGTTCCAAAATAAAGTTTTATTGCAACTTAGCCATGTGTTCCAATGCGTGTTCCATGTATTATTAATGGCTGCTTTTGTGCTACATTGACATAGTTGAGTATTTGCAAAGGAGACCATGTGGTGTGCAAAGCCAGAAATACTTACTATCTGGCCCTTTACAGAAAAGATTTGCCAACCCTTGCTCTACAGTAGCTCTATTCCATAGAACTTTCTGCAGTGACAAGAAATGCCATGTGCTGTCTAATACAGTCACTAGCCACTAGCTCCATGTGGCTACTGAGTGTTTGAAATGTGAGTAGTGTGATTAAGGAATTGAAAGTTCATTTTATTTTGTGCTGGTACCAAGTCGCTTCAGTCATGTCCAACTCTTTGCAATCCTATGGAGCATAGCCTGCCAGGCTCATCTGTCCATGGGATTCTCCAGGGAAGAGTACGGGAGTGGATTGCCATTTCCTTCTCCAGGGGATCTTCCTGAACCAGGGATGGAACCTGTGTCTTTTACATCTCCTGCGTTGGCAAGCAGGTTCTTTACCACTAGCACCACCTGGAAAGCCCATTAATTCAAATTTAAATAGTTGTGGGAGAACAGAGGCTTCTGTGTTGGATAGTGCAGCTGCAGAGAGTAGCAGAAGGGGGTCTGAATTGGAAGCAACATGTGCAGTGGTGGATGGGGTAGCATCCTGAAAGCAGAGGGATGAAGTGAAAGCTTACACGTGGAAGACCAAGATGTTCTGCCCAATCTTGTTTCCTCCAGCTTCTTTCCCAATGCAGATTCCAGAATGCTGACACAGAGGATACGTGTGCTTAGTCGCTCAGTTGTGTCCGACTCTTTGCAACCCCATGGACTGTAGCCCACCAGGGTCCTCTGTCTACGGGGATTCTCCAGACAAGAATACAGGAGTGGGTTGCCATGCCCTTCTCCAGGGGATCGTCCCAACCCAGGGATCAAACCCAGGTCTCCCACATTACAGGCAGATTCTTTACCAGCTGAGCCCCAAAAGGAAGCCCAAGAATCCTGGAGTGGGTAGCTTATCCCTTCTCCAGCGGATCTTCCCAACCCAGGAATTGAACTGGAGTCTTCTGCATTGCAGGCAGATTCTTTACCAACAGAGCTATCAAAGAAGCCCTACTAAAGGACAGTCACATCAAAGCTCATGGTCAATAATTAGACCTCTTCACATGCATCCAGTGTCCAATCAATACAGCCTAGGTCCTGTCCTTCTATGTGAGCAGACAGCCAAAGCTCATCACACATTTAAGGAAAGATGCAAACGTGAAAGAGATCAAACATCCAGACTTAAGCAAAGACCTGTGGGAGAATGTAATTTATGAAAGTTGGAGGCCCATGAAGCTGGGTGAGAAAAATGGTCTTTATTTTCACTAAGTTCAATTGAAACTCGGCATTTCCTTCATTTACGAACATAAGCAACAAACCAGAGTAACATTAGCAGTTTCCGTGACTTCATCCTACAGTGGAAAGTGGATATTTTCCTATCACAATGGTCTTGCTGAAGGTGTCTCAAAGTATTA
The DNA here is from genome assembly GCF_054371585.1 of Giraffa tippelskirchi. NCBI lineage: Eukaryota > Metazoa > Chordata > Mammalia > Artiodactyla > Giraffidae > Giraffa > Giraffa tippelskirchi. The sequence goes on along the minus strand of NC_137287.1, from coordinate 114,782,379 downwards.
TTTCTGCTCATCATGGCTTTGAAATTATCTTAGTTATTAGACACATGGCTAAATCTTCTAATACAGAAGCACATATGTTACTATATGATAGATTTGTTTTTAAAATATTTTGATAACTGTATTTCAAAATAAAAGATTTCCCCTGTAATTTTATGTATGGAAGTTTATTCACTTAAAATATTATATTGAGGGAACTTTCCTGGTGGTTCAGTGGGTAACACTCCATGCTTGCAATGCAAGGGGATCCAGGTTCGATCCCTGGTCAGGGAACTATATCCCACATGCTACAACTAAGACCCGGAGCAGCCAAATAAATAAATATTAAAATTAAAAAAATTATGTGTTGAGAAGAGATCCAGGGGCTTCATCAGACTTCAAAGGGATCTATGGCACAAGAGGGGTTAAGAATCCCTGTATTTGTGTTCTCTTTAGAGCTGTAAGTGGACAGGGAATGGAGGTAATAGCCATAAAGTACTATGTGCCAGATTTTAATCCTCATCAGTCTAAGCGTAAGTGTTAGTAGTAGTAGTAGTAGTAGTAGTACTTGGAAATGCTCACTTTGTCATTTCAATGAGATGTTTGGAGGGAGAAAGGATGAATAGATGTGCTTAATCAGCCCTCTAGACCCAAATTTTAGTTTTCTTTTATAAAAATAGTACACGCACAACATAAGCAAATTAGAGAAGTGAAAAGGAGACAGCAAAAATCACCTCCAACCTCACTCCCTTTTTGGTGAACATTGTTCTAGACAGCGCCGGGTGCATATATACAAAAATACACATACACACGCACACAGACTTACATAAAGATAAATATAGGTATAAAGATGTATGTGTGCATGTGTCCATGCTCAGTTGTGTCCAACTCTTTGCAACCGCATGGACTGTAGCCCACCAGGCTCCTCTGTCTGTGAGATTTCCCAGGCAAGAAAACGAGTGGGTTGCCATTTCCTGTTCCATGGGATCTTCCCAACCCAGTAATCAAATTCCCATTTCATGTGTCTCCTGCTTTGGCAGGTGGATTCTTACTACTGCACCAGCTGGAAAGTCTTATAAAGATATATACATAGTTTTAAACAAAAATGGGATCGAACTACACATTTATCATTATTATTTTAATAAACAATACATTGTGTTTATCTTCCGTAGCAATAATAAGAATTGAGGCAAGTTAATTATGTTCACCATACAGCTAAGGAAACTGAGACTTGGATGAATCAAAGCCTTGTCCATGGTCACACCTGATGAGAGAGGAAGAAATCTCTTGGTCATCCTGGAACTACTTACTCTTGAAGAACCTCATGTCTGTGAGGGAGTAAACCCTGTAGTTCAGCTGAACTGAGAAAACTTCATGGTCTCAGCTGCATTTACCTGAAAACTTGTAACTTATGCTACTGGAAATCTTAGCAACTTCAGAGGATGCTAGCTTGGGTACAGGTGACCCATATGCTGAATCCCAACAGAGATCTATTGCTGAGAAACTTCAACTCTACTGTCAGAGTGCGAAGGCAGGAATCTGGCGCATCCTGGGCTCCTTTATTCAGTTCTGAGTCTTCCGTGAAACAAAGGGGAGGAAGAAGTCACTTGTCTCCTTACCCCCGCCATCCACCGCTGTAACTCACCACTCAGTGTCTCCGAGGCAGCGCGCGCGGTAGTCCGTGGATGGAGAGCCACGCCCACAAAGATTGATCTCTTCATCCAGTGTGGCTCCCAGGAAAAGGTGAGGAGGATGAGAGAAAGTAGACTTCCTGAGCTTGGTCCCAGGGTTAATCTGAGGGATCCCAAAGCTTAGAATGGCTACATCAGAATCACCTAAGGAGCTTGTTGAAAGCAGTGATGCCAAGGTTTTGCTTCCAGGTAAGTGGATATCAACCTTGGCTACACACTAGAATCACCAGGGAAGCCTTTAGGAAACAAACTGTCGGCAAGTGTTATGGACTAAATGTTTGTGTCTTTCCCAAATTCACATGTTGAAACCTTCCCCTCCCACAATATGTGATGGTCTTAGGAGATGGGGCCATTGGGAGGTAATTAGGAGTAGATGTGGTCATGAGGGTGGAGCCCTCATCAGTGGGATTAGTGCCCTTTGGGGTCACAAGAGAGCTTGCTTCCTCTTTCTGCTCTCTCCCATGTGAGGATACAACAGGAAGTAATAACTAGTCTGCAACCTGGAACAGGACTCTCACCAGAACCTGATTATGCTGGCACCCTGATCTTGGACTTCCAGCCTCCAGAACTGTGAGGAATACAGTTCTGTTGTCTATAAGCCACCCAGTTTATAGTATTGATATTTCTGTTATTAGCAGTCCAACGGCCGCTAAGACAAGACACTCCAAGCTCCTCCATGAAGTGAGGTCACTCAGTCATGTCCGACTCTTTGCGACCCCATGGACTGTGGCCTACCAGGCTCCTCCCAAGGGATTTTCCAGGCAAGAGTACTGGAGTGGGTTGCCATTTCCTTCTCCAGAGGATCTTCCCCACCCAGGGATCGAACCCAGGTCTGCCACATTGTAGGCAGACGCTTTACAGTCTGAGCCACCAGGGAAATCTTAAGCTCCTCCATAGAAACATTGAAGAAACAAGCAGAAACTGTCAGAAACAACTTTGTAAGCATTCTGGAAAACCATCAGGGCTTACAGCAACCAAGTGAATGCTGAATCAAGAAAAAAAGGCAACTCAAAGATGGCACAGTGCAAGCGGGGTGTACGGTCTAAGGCTGAGTTGCAGACACCCTGGCTGAGAGTTGGGATGCCACAGTGCAGAGCCCAGCTGCAAAGACTGAGAGGTGTGTTTTGTTGTATTTGTTTTATGTTTAGTTCCTGATGTTCAAAGAGCTCTCTGTCAGGGTGCTAGTTGAACATGAGCTGAAGAACAGACTTCAGTGACTACATGTGACATGAAATACAGCCTTTGTAAAATAGTTTGGGACAATCCCTATCCAAACGAATGACTGCAGTCTTCATCAATCACAATTAGTGACTTCTGGAGAAGGGGGAGAATCTGATTTCCAGTTACCACACTATGATATTCAGATGTCCAATCTCGGAAAAAAAATTCACAAAGCATATGAAGAAACAGGAAAGTATGGTCCAGTCAAAGGAACAAAATTAACGGATAGAAATTGACTCTGAGGAAGCCCTGACATTGGACTGATTAGTCAAAGACTTTATTTTCTGTTCGTTTGTTTCATTTTTTGGCCCCAAGGCACGTGGGATCTTAGCTCCCAGTTCATGTGTATGTGCTCATTCGCTTCAGTCCTGTATGACTCTTTGCAACCCTATTGGCTGTAGCCTGCCAAGCTCCTCTGTCCATGGGGTTCTCCAGGTAAGAATACTGGGGTGGGTTGCCATTTCCTCCACCAGGGTACCTTCCCCACCCAGGGATCGAACCCATGTCTCCTGTGTCTTCTGCAATGCAGGCAGATTCTTTGCCACTGAGTCGCTGGGGAAGCCCCTTAGCTCCCAGACCTGGGATCAAACCCGAACCGTCTGCATTGGAAGGGGAAGTCTTAACCACTGGACCACCAGGGAAGTCCCCACTCAAAGACTTTAAACCAGCTGTCTTGGAGAAGGAAATGGCAACCCACTCCAGTATTTTTGCCTGAGAATTCCATGGCAAGAGGAGCCTGGCAGGCTACAGTCTATGGGGTCGCAAGAGTTGGACATGACTGAGTGACTGAGCACACACAGGCACACAGTATTCTCGGGGCTGCTTTTGGGAGCCAAGGTGGGTGTTTTTGAGTGGGTCAAATATTATGTAGTCAGTGGTTATAAATTGTTATTTGAAAAGCATTTGGGGGCAGCATTATCAAGTTTGCTGAAGAGATGAAAACTGAGTCTGACCTGACACTGACGTACTCCACTCACAGTGCTCCAGCATACTCTCTTACATACTCTGAATTTGCTCTATGCAAAAATATCAACTGGATTTTGCAGTGTTTTTGTTTTTAAAATTGGTATTTATTGTTAATTGTATACAATTCAGAAAATACCTGGTAATGGCAGGAGAAAAAAATACGTGGTCCCATCACCTATGTTGAACACTGGTGTTTTCTATGTATAATCTTCTCTTACAAAAATTTTTTTCTACATTGTAGGGGTGTTCTGTTTATATGTATTTTTTGTATTCTGATGTTTTTTTCAGAGTAGTAACTCAAATATTTTTCCTGTATTACTGCATACTCTATAAATACCAATTGTAATAGCAAAAACAAAAAAAAAAGACTTTAAACCAACTGTCTTAAAAATACTCAGAGGACTGAAGGAAACCATGGACAATAAAACCTGAAAGAACTAAAAAAAAAAACCAATATATGAACAAAATATGAATATCAATATTCTATCAAAAGAGATAGATATGATTAAAAGAAACTAAGTAGAAATTCCGGAGCTGAAAAGTATAATAAGTGAAATCAAGAATCTGATGCCCAGGGCTCACCCTGGTCTGCATGGGTGCTCAGTTGCTTCAGTCATGTCCGACTCTTTGTGAAGCTATGGGCTGCAGCCTGGCAGGCTCTTCTGTCCATGGGATTCACCAGTCAAGAATACTGAAGTGGGTTGCCATGCCCTCCTCCAGGGGATTGTCCCAACCCAGGGACTGAACCTGGGTCTCCTTCATTGCAGGCAGATTCTTTACTGCTGACCCACCAGGGAAGCACCCCAGCCTAGATAGGTAGTGTTAGCTGCTCAGTCTTGTCTGACTCTTTGCAACCCCATAGACCGTAGCCCGTCAGGCTCCTCTGTCCATGGAATTCTCCAGGCAAGAATACTGGCTTGGGTAGACATTCCCTTCTCCAGGGGATTATCCCAACCCAGGGATCGAACCCAGGTCTCCCTCACTGCAAGCAGATTCTTTACCGTCTGAACCACCTGGGAACCCCAGTCTAACTGTATCCAAATCTCTGGGGTTGGGACTCCAGTGTGCTTTCCAAAGCTGCTAAGATGGAGAACCACTGTCACAGAGATTCTGTTTTAGGAGGTCCAGGGTTGGGAATCTCAATCTCAGAGGTACATTACCATCACCTGAAGAGCTTTAAAAATACTGATGGCCAGCCCACTCCCCAAAATCTCTGAGGGTAGGCACCAAGGACTGGCATTGTGAACAAACTTTTCTTACAATTCTGATTGCTGCTAATGTGTAGAAACCATGGAAAATTCCATGTTGTCTGATCTTCATCTCTATGAAAGCTTTGTGTTCAAATGAACTATCAAGAGCCCCAATATCTAAAATGTAAGTTAATAACATTTGCTTATTCCTTTTTTTTCTGGCTGCACTGTAAAGATTTCAGTTTTCTGATCAGGGATTGAACCCCGGCTACAGCAAAGAAAGCGCCAAATCCTAACCCCTGGATGACCAGGGAGCCCCCAACATTTGTTTACTCTAAAGTCCTTTGATGAGGCAATTGAGATTAGCATCATTCATTTACTCATGTATTTATTTATATAAATGCATTGAGGGGACTTCCCTGGTGGTCCAGGGGCTAAGACTCTGAGCTCCCAATGCAGGGGGCTTATGTTTGATGCCTGGTAGGGGAACTAGATCTCGAATGCCACAACTAAGACCAGGAGCAGCCAAAAAGGTAAATAATTTTTTAAAAAATGTGTTGAGGGCCCCTCTGTATGCCAAGGAAGGCAGCAGTGCACAAAATAGCCAGCCCCTGCTGTTACCAAGCATTCATCCTAGCACAGAAGCCATAAATCAACAAAAATTGATATGTGTGTCAAGCAATAAGAGAATTAAAGTGGGACAAGAGGATAGAGGGGGATGAGAGCAGCTATTTTGGATAGAGTGGTCACAGTGTCCCTGAGTAGCTGACATTTGAGAAGTCGCCTGGAAGAAACGAGGGAGTGAGTTTGGTGCTAGAGAATGTCTGGGAAAGAGCTATCTGTTGAACAGAAATCTTTGAAATCTTGGTTTAAGGATGATACAACCTCCCATCAGCCAGTTTCTTTCTTTCTTTTGTCTTGGGTGCCCTTGATTTTAGGGCTTCTTCCCTCCAGGCCCGTAGAGAATATATTTGTGTTGTTTCAAGTGCTAAGTTTGTGTTAACTTGTTACAGCAATGATAGGAAACTGACACAGTTCTCAATAAATGTTAGCTCTTGTCATTAGGTATGGCCATCAGGACGAGTAGTTAGTGTCCTCAACAAACCCTAACCACAATCATAATAACAAAGACTTGGGGCTTCTCTGGTGGCTCAGTGGTAAAGAATCCGCCTGCCAACGTCCCTGGTCCAGGAGGATTCCACGTGCAACTAAGCCTGTGGGCTATAACTACCGGGCCTGCGCTCTAGAGCCTGAGCTCTAGAGCCGGGAGCAGCTACTGAAGCCCTTGTCCCCTAGAGCCTGTGCTTTGCAACAAGAGATGCCAACTCAGTGAGAAGCCTGCACACCACAACTAGAGAGTAGCCCTCGCTTGCCACAACTGGAGAAAAGCCTGTGCAGCAATGAAGGCTCAGCACAGCCAAAACAACAACAACAACACACAACAACAACCACACAGATGAATTCACCGGAAGGGGCACAATGGGATGTTTCTTCCACTTCTAACTTTTGGCATCCTAGGCGTCTGAAAGCACTTCGTCTGCAGTTTAAAAAGAAATAAAGTTCTGTTTGTTTTATTTGGGGGACTTTGTGTGTTGTTGTTGTCATCTCTGGCTGCACAGCACAGGATGTGGGATCTTAATTCCTGGACCAAGGATCAAACATGTGCCCCCTGCATTGGAACCACAGAGTCTTAACCACTGGACTGCCAGGAAAGTCCCCAGAAGTAAAATTCCAAACTAGCTTCTACTGCTTAGGCCTAATTTCGCACTTTGGGAAAAGTTAATAATTGTTTAACAGGAAGAAGTAGTGGTGAAATGGAACACACTCCAGGTTGGACATCAGAAAGGCTGGGTCCCAGTCCTCACCCTGTCTCTTTCTGGCTGTGTGACTTAGGTTATCTTGCTTCCCATCTCTGGGCTTCATATTCACTGTTTAGAAAATGAGAAAATTAAACCAAAAATAACAGCCATTTTGTTGGCTATCGACAACGGACAGTTTATACATATAGTCGTGTTCGAGTCACAGGAGATATCATTCCCATTTTCTATAGTTGAGAAAATTGAGAGGCCCAGAGAGGTTAAGTGATTTGCCTGAAGTCACAGAGTAGGTACCTGGCAGAGCTGAGATTTAAAATTTTTTTTGCGCATTTCAGAGTTCAGGACCATCTTTAGTATTTTTATTTTTTATTTTATTTCTTTTATATTTTGACTGTGTCAGGTGACATGTGAGATCTTAGTTCTCTGACCAGGGATCAATCCCACGCCCCCTGAATTGGCAGTGTGGAGTTTTAACCACTGACCACCAGGGAAGACCCCAAGGCTCTCTTTAAAGGACATATTGATGCCGCTTCCAGTTTTCTCTGTAGGTCATAATGTGGACGATTGGAGGGGCTGTGAACAGCCCTCAGGTCATTCTGCATCCTCTCTAACTTTCCGCATCAAGGCTCTGGAAACTGATTCATCTCTTTCATTTCTCAGAAACTCTGACTCAACCCCTCAGAGGCTTCTCTCACAATGATCCATTCCCCATCTCATTTTCTTCGACAGACACTACTAACTGCTTAACCAATATCTAATCTTCCCTTTTTACTTAGTAACAGAATCCCAACTTTGCTTGAATAAAATGTGCCCAGTGAAAGATACCTCCCCATACACCCTTGCAGCTAGGGGTGATCTTCTCACCCAGGTCTGACTGACAAGATGTGAGTAGAGATTTGCATAGAAATTCCTGGGACTCTATTGTCTTCCTCATAAGAAAGGGTGGAGGAATTTAGCAGGCACATATTTTTCCCTCCTTGCTTTTACTTTCATTTCTGCCAGGAATATAAGTGAGATTTTTGGAAGTGAAGCAGCCATCTTGTGACAATGAGGGTGAGAGCCACCTGCTTTTGTAACAGAGCAGTAAGATAGAAGGAGCTTCAGTCCTTAATGGTTTCTTTGAGCCTCTGTACAAGCCTGGACTGCCTGCCTCTAGCTTTTTTGTTACATTAGAAAAAGAAAGTTATTTGGGCAGATTTCTGTTGCATGCAATTCCGTGCAATTCTAACTGACAAGTTCTCCAAGAAAAGTCTCTCTTCTGCCCTGTAGCCCTGACATGTGGCCTTAATAAGCATCTGTGGTGACCCAAAAATAGACCTAGGGGAGGAGGGACTGGCCATGGATGTGATTCTGAACTTGCTGAGTCATCACCTGTTCCATCCATGCTCTGGAGAAGACTGCTGTTAATTACACTCTCCCCGGCCAGCTGAGCACAGGAGACGTCTGTGTGTTCTCAGGGAAGCTCAAATATAGCTCAGGCTCCTCCACTGCTTTTGCTGAGTGTGCAACATCCTCATGTCTGGCAGCCCCACTGAAAAATGGGGAAGCTTCTCCTGGGAGGTTAGGGTCTGAAAAGATGCTAAATCCAGGGGATGTTGGCAAAGCCTGGCTCAAGGAAACAAGATCTTTATTTGTTCTGCCTCCTGCAAGTTGTGTGTTATTTCTCCTAGTTAGCAGGTGATGAAACTAGCTTGAGGTCCAGAGGGTAGAGGGACCATGTGTTATGTTATTTGACTGCATGAAACTAACTGGACTCTATAACTGGGAAAAAAATAACTTGGGGGATGAATATAAGATGGCTCACAGAACTGCACATGAGACTGAAAATCCAACTTGGACCCAAAGGCAAACAGAGTTCCAAGGGGTCTGGGTGGCAGAAACAAGCACTGGGGTGACAGCTTGGGTCATGAGCTCATTCCATGGTTAAAGGAGGAATGGACACCTTGACTGACAGTCTTTCTGAAGCTTATCGGGAAGAATGTCTTTTTAAAAAAATTCTTTTATTGAAGTATAGTTGATTTACAATGCTGTGTTAATTTCTACTGTACAGCAAAGTCATTCAGTTATATATGTGTGTGTGTGTGTGTGTGTATACATTCTTTTTCATGTTCTTTTCCATTATGGTTTATCACAGGATAATATATAGTGATATAGTTTCCTGTGCTATACAGTAGGACCTTGTTGTTTATTCATTCTATATGTAATCGTTTGCATCTGCTAGTCCCAAACTCCCAATCCATCCCTCTCCCATCTTTCTCCCCCTTGGCAACCACAAGTTTGTTGTCTACGTATGTGAGTCTGTTTCTGTTTCACAGATGAGTTCATTTGTGTCATATTTTAGATTCCACAGAAAACTGATAGCAAACGGTACTTGTCTTTCTCTTTCTGACTTGATTTAGTATGATAATCTCTGTGTTCATCCATGTCACTGCAAACGGCATGATTTCATTCTTTTTCATGGCTCCATTGTATATATGTAGGGAAGAATGATTTTCCTGAAGCATCCTGAGGGTTCAAGTACCAGAAGATTGGCAAGAGGAAGTTGAGTGGTAAAAACAAAAAAAGTCCCCTGCAGGTAGTATAGGATCAGTCAAGATCAAGGGTTTGGGGAGCTGGCTGACCTAAGTTAAAAGCTTAGCTTTTCCCTTTACTATCTATCTTTGGTTAAGTCAGTTAACCTCTTTAAGCATCAGTTTTCTCATCTATGTGTGATGGGAGTAAGACATGTTTGAACCCAGCAGGATGTAAGCTCTTGATGGCAGAGATTTTTGTTTTGCCCCTATTATTATATCCCCAGCATCCAGACTAGTGCATGTGTACTTTTGGGGGGGGGCCACAAGTCGTGCGGGATCTTAGTTCACAGATCAGGGATCGAACCTGTTCGCCTTGCTGCTGAAAACAACGGGGCACGTTGAGGGCAGGATGGATCTGGTCCAGTGATCTCCAGGGCTCCGATATAACGTTGGCGTGTACTACTTGGCTTCTAGGTCTGATGGGTTAAGACATCTGAAGTCACCATGGCCCCACACTTCACAGTGAACCATGGCATACGGTGGCAAATAGAATAAATTACAGCCCTGCAGAATGTGTGCCTTGTTTTAAAGAGCACACATGGAGGGACTTCCCTGGTGAACTGACGTCAACTCTCTCAGTCCTGTTTTCATCCAAAGCTTGACGAGCTACTAAGCTGGTTCCTATCCCAGGAGCATGGCAGAAATACAAAGCATAAAAGAGAGAGGCAAACCTGGAAGAAATTGGGATTTTGGTATCTTTGTGTGCGTGCATGCTAAGTCACTTCAGTCATGTCTGACTCTTTGTGACCCTCTGGACTGTAGCCTGCCAGGCTCCTCTCTGTCCATGGGATTTTCCAGGTAAGAATACTGGAGGGTTGCCATGCCCTCCTTCAGGGGATCTTCCCAACCCAGGGATCAAACCCTTGTCTCCTGTGGCTCCTGCATTGCAGGCAGATTCTTTACTGCTGGGCCACCAGGGAAGCCCTTAGATATCTTTAGTCCCTCCAATAACCAGGACCTTTGCCATGTTCCTCACTACCCTCAGAAGCATCACCATCACCATGCCCCTGATGACCACTACTGCTACCATTTTCCACAACTGGTACTCCACCAATATTATCACCATCACCACCGTGCCACAATTACCATCAATACCACCACCACCAACCCAACCAAGCCCAATGCTCAGCACAACCATATTCTCCATTTCCAGCATCTCCGTCTCCAACATCTTCACTATATAAATTGTTATCAGCATTGTTATAACTACATAATACATGATACTGGGGTCCCACCCAGGGGCTCTTCACTAGGTTGGTACACTCATCCCCCCAGCTTCTGGGAGAGTTGCTTGCTCACAGTTTACAGCTACTCCCTTGTCTTGAGAATTCCCCTCAGCCAATGAAACTTCTTTGCGAGGAAATGCCCAGAAAGTTACACCCCTGAAGGCAGCGTGCACCCAATGACTGACTGGCATGTACAAGTGCCCTGCCCCCTTGCCTCAAGCTGGGACAACTCTGTGGCGGTACAGAGCTTCCTCAGCTTATGGTGGGGATATGGCCCAATAAACTCATCATAAGCTGAAAACATTGTAAGCTGAAAATGCATTTAGTACACCTAAACTGCTGGACATCCTAGCTTAGTATAACTCACCTTAAGTGTGCTCAGAACACTTATATTAACCGATAGTTGGGTAAAATAATCTAACATGAATACTACTTCATAACAAAGTACTGAATGTCTTTATGGAACACTGTACTGAACGAGCACGGAATGGTTGAGTGCAGAGTGGTCATATGTGTATTGGTTTTTCACCCTTGTGATCACATGGCTGACTGGGAGCTGCGGTTTGCCACCACTGCCCAGCATCACAAGTGTCTTGTACCACATATCGCTAGCCTGGGAAAAGATCAAAATTCAAAATTTGAAGTATAGTTTCTACTGAATATATATCACTTTTGCACCACCGTGAAGTTGAAACATCCTAAGTCCTACTATCATAAGTCATGGCTGACTGTATACGTGCCCCCAAAGCTCTCTATGGGATCAGTCTTGACAGGCTAGACTTCAGACAAGCCCACATTTTTAGCCTAGCTTTCTCTATCCTCCCATCTGCTTCCTTGATCTCTTGGTAGAGTTCATCTAAGTCCCTGATCAATTACTTGTACAAGAATCCCAGAGACTTCACTGGTGGTCCAGTGGTTAAAAGTCCACCTTCCAATGCAGAGGACATAGGTTCAAGCCCTGGTCAGGGAATTAAAGATCCCACATGCCGTGGGGTGACTGAGCCCACACACCATAACTGCTGAGCCCTCCGGAGCCCATGCTCTGCAACAAGAGAAGCCCCTGCCTGCCACAACTAGAGAAAGCGTGCACTCTGCCACAAAGACCCAGCACAGCCAAAAATAAAATTAACTAATTGAAAAAAAGAGAATCCCATTTCAGACTTTACTTTGAGAAACCCAATGCAAGACACACTATTACCACTTTCATGACTGTCCTAGTGGACACATTTTAGACAGCTTTCCCTGTCCACACCCCTCTTGGAGGGAATTCTGCCTGCACAGAGAGGGCTGTGCTGGAGCTGGCCAGCTCGAGCTCATGAAGGTCAGTCACCCACATTCTTCCCAACTCTGTGTTCAGAGACATCACACGGCAGATATCTTGAAATCAGCCATGGTGGGAGAACTTGCCCTGTGGAGACTGGCCGGAACATTTTCTCGTTTTCATTTGTGTGCTTTGGAATGCTGGTTGTTAAATATTTACCAGCATACCACCCGGCATAGGTTGCCCATACAATTCCAATCAATTCCAAACCTTGGTTGGAAAAGATCAAAATTCAAAGTACAGTTTCTATTGAATGAATATCACTTTTGTACCACCATCAAGTTGAAAATCCTAAGTTGTAACTTAAGGAGCTGAGAGAGACTCCTGCTCCTGGAGAGACTTATCCATAAGCTACCAGTGCCATATGAATTATGTGGCCTGGGGAGAAAAAATGGCTTAGGCCAGCAGATGTCTTGTGCAACTGGGAAATCAATAAATTATGGTCAGTTTGGCAAGTAGAGTTGAATAAAATAATCATCATAGCTACTTGGAGGCTAAGCAAAAGTTGTGATTCACTGAGCACTTTGCATGCATTATCTTGGGTAATTCTCGTAACAGCCTTTGCAGGATATGATCATCCCCTTTCATCAGGTGGCACGAGTTCAAGGAAGTGAAGTCCTTGCCGAAGACCACACAGCTTGGTGGAGGAAGTAAGATTCAGTTCAATCCACTGTCTTTCTGCCTCCAGAATCTGCATTCATAATTACCTATGAATCAGTGCTAGGGGCTTAGATTGGCAAAAAGCACAGACATGGTGATATTACGAGGGAGTAAAAACTAGAGGAAGTAGAATGGATTCATCAGGATGCTTTGTTTTCAAGTTATAGAAACCAATGTTGAACTAAATTCAATGAAAGAGTTCTTCACTGGTTCAAATCCATCCCTAAGATGAGTGCTACTGGGGCCCTTAAGGCTGACTCAAAGAAGAGTCTGGAATTCAAAATGAAGCAATTTCTCTCTCACTCCCTCTCTCTCTCCCTCTCTCTCCCCTTTCTCCCCATATCTTTCTTTGTTTCTTTCTGCATGCTAGCATCCTACAAGGAGGGGCTAAGCGAACACTGTCCCAGCCATTCCGGGTTCCCAGCCCCATCTGATTGCAGATGGTAGCTGTTCAAGACATCTAGAAGGTCACACGATCTGGAACTAGGGGATACATGCCCAAGTGATTCTCTGATCAATGAGGACACAGCTCATTAAGACTATGAGCAATCTTACGGATAGCGGACAGTTGCCAAAGTTCATCATCTTTCCCCACGACTGGAATTTTCACTCACAGTTCTCCCTGGGCAGCATGTGCTGTGAGGTCTGATGTAAGAGAGTCCTAGGTTCAGAGTGGCATTCCCATGCAGATCCAGAGCACTATCTGAGTGATATGTGATGGCTAACTGGCTTTGGGTAAGTCACTTCCCTTCTCTGAGTCTCAGTCTCCCCATCTATAAAATGGAGGTGACCACTGTACTTAGCTAGAAGACTTGTGAAGATTCAGTGAATGAGGTGAAGCACCAGGAACACAGATGGGGCTTAGTCAATGTTCATTTCCATCCTCACTTGCTTTTCCAGTGGAATCAGCTCTCTTCTGTTCTGCCATTTCCAGCTGGTTTAGTGGGGTGGCCTCTATCCTTACCCAGGACTGTAGGGTAAAGGGAAATATATTAAAAATATCTAGAGGAGACCCTAATTCTTTGCTAGCGGTTACATAAATTCTAAAGTCATCTCCATCTCTCTCTGCCCTGGCTAGCCTCCAGAGCAATTAAACATTGATGTTGTAGCTATACTTATCTCCTCTTCCCTCTTCCAGCCTAGGACATCAATTCTCCTTATCAAATGAAAAATTTAACCCTCACATTTGTGGACATCTTCGGTTTATGAAGCACTTTCAGAGTCACAGTTTTCACATACTTATTACAGGAATTAAATCAAATGGAAAAGTACAAGGAAGAAAGTTGAAAGAAGTCAAGAGATCAAGGTCAACATCACCAATGGTGCGTCATATTGTGATTATGTATCGCTGATAGGATGTCATGAGACAAACACGTAACTTCTGTGGTCTTCTTCCCTCAAACCTACAATTCCAGTCTAATCATGAGAAAACATCAGACAAGCCAAAATTGAGGGATGTTCTACCAAATATCTGACCACCCTAATGGCAGAAAGTAAAGAGGAACTAAAGAACCTCTTGAAGAAGAGAGTGAAAAAGCTGGCTTGAAACTCAGCATTCCAAAGACTCAGATCATGGCATTCAGTCCCATCACTTCATGGCAAAAAGTAGAAAAGGAAAAAGTAGAAGCAGTGACAGATTTTATTTTCTTGGACTCCAAAATCACTGCAGACGGTGACTGCAGCCATGAAAATAAAACATGCTTGCTCCTTGAAGGGAAAGCTCTGACAAAGCTAGACAGTGTATTAAAAAACAGAGACATCACTTTGCCGACAAAGGTCCATATAGTCAAAGCAATGGTTTTTCCAGTAGTCATGTATGAATGTACGAGTTGGACCATAAAGAAGGCTGAGTGACAAAGAATTGATGCTTTTGAATTGTGGTGCTGGAGAAGACTCAAGAGTCCCTTGGACTGCCAGTCCATCCTAAAAGAAATCAACCTTGAATATTCATTAGAAGGACTGATGCTGAAGCTGAAGCTCCAATACTTTGGCCACCTGATGCAAAGAGCCAACTCACTGGAAAAGACCAAAGGCAAAAGGAGAAGGGGACAGCAGAGGATGAGATGGTTAGATAGCATCACCAACTCAACGGACATGAATCTGAGCAAATTCTGGGAGATAGTGGAGGACAGAGGAGTCTGGTAGGCTGCAATCCATGGGGTTGCAAAGAATTGAACACGACTTAGCAACTAAACGACAACAACAAAATACTTAGAAAGTGTCAAGGCTGTGAAAGACAAGGAAAGACTTAGAAACTGTCACAGGCCACTGGAGATAAAGAAGACATGGCATCTAAATGCAACATGGTTTGAAAACTGGGAGCAAAAAAGGACATCAGTGGAAAAATCTGAATAAAGTCTTTAGTGTAGCTAATAGTATCATGGGGATTCCCTGGTAGCTCAGTGGTAAAGAATCTGCCTGCCAATGCAGGAGAGGCCAGTTAGAGCCCTGGGTTCAGAAGATCCCCTAGAGAAGGAAATGGCAACCCATTACAGTATTCTTGCCTGGGAAATCTCATGGATAGAGGATCCTGGGAGGCTATAGTCCATGGGATGACAAAAGAGTCGGACACAACTTAGCTATTAAACAACAACAATAGCATCATACCAATTACCAAATTAATTTATTTTAAAAAAATTTATTTATTTAGCTGCACCAGGTCTTTACTTGCAGCATGAGGGATTCCACTGTGGCTCATGGGCTCTCCAGTTGTGGCCCTCAGACTCAGCAGCTGCGGTGGGAGGGCCTAGTTGCTCCTCAGAACATGGGATACCAGTTCCCAAACCAGGGATCAAATCCACATCCCCTGCATTGCAAGGTGATTCCCAACCACTGGACCACTAGCGAAGTCCCCTAAGTTACTGTCTGAATTTTGATAAATGTACCATGATTATGTAAGATGTGAATGTTAAAGAAAGTTGGGTGAAGAGCAAATGGAAAAATACTTTCTGTACTCTGCAATTCTGCCCTAAACCTACAATCATTTCCAAATCAAAGGTTAAAAAAGTCTGAAATTTGCATAATTCAAATGAGATGAACATCATGTCAAATATTGTTCAATGCCTGTATGGAGATCATCAGAAATAATTGTATAAAAATTGTTTCACATAATCCTCTTCTTAAATTTTGAAAGATGTCTTACTTTACTTGGATTTAACAGTAAAGATGAAAGAACTTCTGAATTTTAGATAGCTATTTTTCTACATCAGAAGAGATATTAGCTCCCCAAAGAACCCTCTGGAAAACATCAAGACTTTGCAACCATCATCATTTTCAGCCATATATTTTAATTTTAGATGGTGACTACCTGCAGTGAAACATTGGCACTGTTACACTTTTCCTCAAATGTCCTATTTTGTATTAGTTGTTATTTTCGTATTGTTGGGCAAATCAGTTAAAGATTGCCTTTAGTAATGAAACCCGAGCAGAAAATCTGAGCAGACAGCAGCTTAAAATAAACAAACAATGAAGCGTCAGGCAGTTGCTGTTACTGGTTCAGTGCCTCAAGGATGTCAGGACTGAGTTCTCTGCAGTTCTTCTGGGATTTTCCTCATGATTGCAAAGCAGCTGTTGTAGCTCCAGCCATCACAATTTTCTTCCACTATGGAGGAAGAAAAGACTCTTTCAAGAAAGGAAAACTTTCTACAATTTCCTAATCTATACCTCATCAGCCATCACAGTGTTATATGCCACCCCTAGCTACAAAAAGGCTAGGAAATATTGAGTTTTCTTTACTAGGAATATGTGATGGCCCCAGTAAAACTGGTATTTCTTAGTAAGGAAGAAAGGAAGAGATGCTAATTCTCAATTATTTTTTCTTGTTTTATATTTAAGCATATTATTTACAATATTAAATAATTATGATTTTATATGCCAAAGTTTCTTTATATCCAAATGCTTTGTTTTGATTCATCTCTTGGTTGGCAGGATTTCATTGCCACAGGTGATCTCATGAAGTCCCCACAGAAACCTGCCTTGCAGTACCCTAATTTCTTTACTGGCCTGGAATCAAAACTCTAAACGGAAAGAAAGAGTCACAGTGGTCCATACCTGGCCCCCTTATCGAGGCAGAAGCTGTCCCTTTGAAACAGAGTGACAACTTACTGCCCCCAGAAAGACTTTTGATTGACAACCAGTGGGCTCCCTGGAGGCCTGATGTCATTGCCAGTGAACAACAAGGCATCCAACTGGCAGTGCATTGATGAGCTGTTGCTGTGACTGGTATGGGAGCAAGAATGCAGTATGCATCCAGCAAGATTTTGAAGCTGGGGAGTGTATACCACTCTGAAGGCACCCAATCTCATCTGATTTTAAAGCTGATGGGATTTGTCTTAAGGGTATTTCTTCTCGTCCATCCCTGGCTCTTTGGGGCTTGTCCCTCAGCTTTACCCATCAAGCCAGGCTGGGCGCTGGGCTTCTCTTCTCTGTTCTATCTTTCGAAGCTAGGCATCCTGCCTGCAAGACCAGACTCAGGAGGGTGCCCAGGACTGGAAACCCTTGAAGAGTTCTGTCCACTCCAAGAATCCCAGGTCTGAACCTCAAATGATTTTCATATGCATGTCTTTTCCCCCTACTCCTCTCCAAGAATAAACTGGGTACTATTTTTTTTCTGGTTATAAATGTAATACAGGTTTATTATTTTTTTAAAAAAGAAAGGAAAAAAAGAATAGTATAAAGAATAAAATGAGGGAATTCCCTGGTGGACTAGTGGTTAGGATTCTGTGCTTTCACCGCTAAGGGAGCAGGTTCAAACCCTGGTCAGGGAACTAAGATCCCACAAGCTGTGTGTGTGGCAAGGCCAAAGAAATTAAAAAAGAGAGAATATGGAGAAGGAAATGGCAACCCACTCCAGTATTCTTGCCTGGAAAAGTCCATGGACAGAGGAGCCTGGTGGGCTGCAGTCCATGGGGTTACATGACTGAGCACGCGTGCATGAGGGTGGAGGGAAATGGGTTGGTAGCAATAAACTGGTAGAACTAAAAAAAAATAATAATAATAAAAAAATAAAATAAAAAATAAAAAAGAGAGAATAAAAGGAAAATTAGCAACAATCACTGCTAACATTTTTCTGTTCTTTACCTCCAGGATTTTTTCTATGCATTTATGCATTGTCTTTTCTTTTTAGTGAGATAGGATGTAGAAACTTTCATAAAGCACACATTTTAACTATACACTGGATTTTTATGTATAAATACACCAAGTTGACCGCAACTCAGTTCAAGTTCTAGAACATTCCCAGTGCTCTCAGCATGCTTCCCAACTGATAATCCCCCTCAAATCTTGATCACCATAGACTAGTCTTTCCTATTTTTGAACTTCATAAAAATGAAATGGATCTTAAAAATGAAAATGGGACATAACTGTTTTACCTCCTTTTTTCGCTTAGTATATGCCATTTCTATTTCCCCATGTCCTCATTTTCTCACAACTTATTTTTAATGGCTAAGTATTTTATCATATGATTCTACATGATTTATGTAAGTATCCCCCAATTCCTACACAATGAAATGATTTCTGAATTTTTGCTATTTTAAGAGTAGCAGGCAGAGCATCATTTTTCTACATAGTTTTTCAGAGGGTGTATAGCAAAGTGGTTCAGAGCATGGTTTTTGGAGTTAGAGTTCAGGGTCCAACCCCCAATCTATCTTTACCAGTTGCTTGAACTTGAGCAACTTACTACACCTCTTTGAGCCTCAGTTTTCCCACCTGAGAAATAGACATAATAATACTCATCATATGTTGCTATAAAGGCTAAGTGAGTAAAGTGTCAAGTTCTCAGCATCTTGTCTGGCACAGAGTGAACACCAAGTAAATGCTAAACTGCTATTATTCATCCTGTGTTCATTTCTAATTATTTCCGTAGGAAAAATTCCTAGAAGTAGAAGTGCTGGATCAAAAAACATGCTTGTCTGGAGGGTTTTGAGTACAGTCTGCCAAATTGCCCTCCAGATAAGCTGTGCCAATTCACAGAACTACCAGCTGTGTGTGAGAGTGCCCTTTCCCTGGTCTCTCAACGATGAGTATCATCATTAAAAAAAGAAAGTAAGAAAAAAGAAGAAGCAAGAGGAAGGAAAAAGAAGAAGGAAACCTTGCCAATCAGATGGGGGTGGTGGTGCAGAAATCCCTTATTTTTGTTTTGCTTTCTAGTGAAGTTGAAAAAAAATTTTTTGTATTAGCCATTTGTTTTTCTTCATTTGGAAATTTGCCTGGTCAGGTCTTTCGCCATTTTTTTTCTGCTGGGGAACATGCTGGTGTTTCATTCAAGAGGTTTTATTCCATCCTGATGAGCTGCAGTCCCTGTAAGAGGACTTTGGCCTTGGTCCCTGTTCCCAAGTTTCCATCTGGGTGGTCTATCTGATTTCTTGGTTCTTCTATGTGTAAGCTTCTGCTTCACACTTGCTAGGACCCCCAGACATCTGGTGATCCCTTTTCCCCACCCCTTGGCAGCCTGCAATGTGTAGGTGCCCAGAGCAACCAATCATTCAGTGTCTGTTTTTCTCTTTAAATATGTGTTTGTTCAAGGTTTGTTTAGAAACAAGAGTGGTGCATGAAGGAAGAGCTGAGATGGACGACTCCTCGTGGTGACAAGCAATTCAGTTCTGGCCCCAGATCTGCATATCTCTTAATGAAACTAGCGCCCTGAAGTTAAGCACACACATCTTCCTTAGAAGGCAGTTTAGTGGTTCAAAGCATCTCTTTCCCCCAACACCCCAAGTAGTTTTTGAAAGTATCACCTTCCAATAGGTATAGTGACATACCTGAGAGAAACTCAGGTCAATGTAATACTGTCTACCTCATTTCATGTCTAGAGGTGTTTTTTTTTAGCACCCCAGGGATGCTTAACACCGTCTATAGATTGATATTCTTGGCAATTGCCCATTTAACTATTACATTACTGGTTTTGCTTAGTCCCCATAGAGCCCTGGGTTTCCAAGATGTTTGAGGTTGTCCCTTGCCAATGAGGTGATCCAGGATATAAGGTTATAAACGGAAGTGTACAGAAAAACTTGGCTCCCCTGAAGGAAGATTCCATTTCCATTTATTAAATTGTAGAGTATATTTTTAGAAAAAGAAAAAATGAATTATCTAGAATTTAATTTAGTCAAGTATGCCAGGTAAAACCTACAAAAGGAGATTTTTATCTCCTGGATCAATGGAGAAATATACTATGTTTGTGGAAAGAAAGGCATAGCATTGTAATGGGATCAGTTCATTGAATTCTCACTAATATCTGAGGGAGAGGAACTGGATAAGCTAATTCGAAAATGTGCATGGAAGAATAAATTTTCACAAATAGCTAAGACAAGTCATCTCAAAAATAAAAGCACAGGGAACTCTGCTCAATGTTATGCAGCAGCCTGGGTGGAAGGAGGGTTTGGGGGAGAATGGCTAAGTCTCTTTGCTGTGCACCTGAAACTATCACAACGCTGTTAATCAGCTATACTCCAATATAAAATAAAAAATTAAAAAAATAAACTCAAAGGTGGGAAACTTCCCCTACGAGATATTAAAACATAAAGTCTAATTTTCAAAGTGTGCTATTAACACTAGACCAATGGGACGGAAGAGCCCAGAAGCAGACTCACGTATGTGGATATTTGGTATGCATTAGAGGTGGCAACAGAAGTCAGTAGGGGAAAGGGTTCATTATTTTCATGGTATTGGGGAAAGTGGATCCACTGTATGGAATAAACAAAATTATATCCTATCTCATACCACATAGGGACAAACCTCAGATGGTTTAAGCAGCTATAAAAAATTCAAGGCAAATCATTATGATATGGAGTGAAGAAAGTATTTCTTAAATAAAACACATAAAGAAAATGATTGATTTCTGTTCAATAAATGACATCACAGACAAAGTTAACAAATGAGTAACAGATTGGGAAAAGGTATATGCAGCCTATTTGCAACAACAGTCATTAAAGAATGAAAATATAAGCTGTACCAGAAACTCATTAGTAAGTCAGCAAGAAAAAATCTAGCAACCCAATAGAAAAATAAGCAAACGCACTTTCTGAGGAAATCAAGTAGTGAATAAACAGATGAAGAGAAACTCAACTTAGTAACTAGAGAAAGAAAAATTAAAACAACAATGACATACTGCTTTACATTCATCAGACTGGCAAAAAAAAAAAAAGATAATTTCAAGTGCTGAGTAGGATGTAGAGAAAAAAACCTAATGCCTTGTAAATTAGCATAGCTATTCTGAAGAGTAATTTCAAAGCATGTAGTGAGACCAAAGACATTTTAATCTATTATTTTCCAAATTGTGAGTCATGGCCCATTAATATGCTAAATAATCTGTTTAGTAGGTTGTGATCAAAATAGAATAAAATAGACTTAACTAGAATAAAACACATCAGAACGCGTTTCTCATGATAAAGATAGGTATTATTTTACGAAATTTTTGTTTTACTTGTGTGTGTGTAGGTGGCCTTACCAGATTATGATATAAAATGTATTTCTTATTGTGAGTCACAGTCAAGTAAGTTTGAGAGACCCTTCAACCCTACCATCCAGGAATACCTCCTCTGCTTAGACACTCTAGCAAAGACAAAACGATAGGTTTTGGGTTGCAAAAAGTTCATTTGGGTTTTTCCATAAGCCTTGATGGAAAATCCTGAATGAACTTTTTGGCCAACTCAATATAAATATATCCATCACAGCATTGCTTATAACAGTAAAGTGATGGCAAACACATCAGTCTGAAAATGAATTATAAAAAAATGAAGACAAACATTAAACAGTAGTTCCATAAATTAGAGTTAACATAAATCTCAAATACTGTATTGATTGAACAAAAAGGGACAATAGAATAAAATATATGACACGAGAGAATTTACTGAGGTTTAAAAAATGCCCTCCTAAAGCAATACTGTATATTATTTGTGGATACACATACATGTAAAGAAAGGTTTTGAGGGTGGATTGTTTAAGTTTATACATGTGACACATCAGAGTGGGTGGGTGAATGGTGACGAGGAACAGTGTACGTGTTCCTGGCGAGAGTAAAGAATGTTCTAATATTGTCAATGTTTATTAAAAGCTTTGAAAACATGCATCCTTTTGACCCAGAGGTTCCACTTCAAGTGCACCCACTACGGATGTGTCACCAGTTTAACTGGGAGAGTCGTTCTTTCTTTCTTTGCCACACAAAGCAGCTCGTGGGATTTTTTTCCCCCGCCCATGGATCAAATCCTCACCCTCGCCCTGCACTGGAAGCACAGGGCCTTAACCACTGGACCACCAGGGAAGTCTGAGGTATATTTATTGCTGCGGGAAAATGTGTACAACAGAAAGTTAGGTGGGAAAAAAACAAAACAAAACACAGGCCATGAAACTACTTAGGGTATGAGAGCATTGAAATGCACTTAGATGGAAAAAAAAAAAAGGAAGAAAACAGATTTAAAAATAGCTATCTCTGGGTAGTATGGTTTTTCATTTTTCCTTCGTGCTTATTTTTCCCCTAAATTTCCTATCACGGGCAAGGGTGTTTGCAGGTTCTCTGTGCCTGGGTAGGAGAAGGCAACGGCACCCCACTCCAGTACTCTTGCCTGGAAAATCCCATGGACAGAGGAGCCTGGTAGGCTACAGTCAATGGGGTCTCGAGAGTCGGACACGACTGAGTGACTTCACTTTCACTTTTCACTTTCATGCATAGGAGAAGGAAATGGCAACCCACTCCAGTGTTCTTGCCTGGAGAATCCCAGAGACAGAGGAGCCTGGGACTGAAGTGACTTAGCAGCAGCAGCTGTGCCTGGGTATGAATCCACGAGGCAATATCATCTTAGAGTCAGCCCATCATAAAGGGTAACTTAGAGAAGACAAGTCAAAGCAAGACCGTCTGAGACTAAAGAGTGCAGTGGGGATCCCTGGTGGTAGGGTGATCAATCATCCTGGTTTGTTTAGAACTGTCCCAATTATGAAAATACATATATATTTGTGTGTGTGTGTGCACATTAGTCGCTCAGTCATGTCTGACTCTTTGTGACCCCATGGACTGTAGCATGCTAGGCTCCTCTGTCCATGGGATTTTCCAGGCAAGAATACTGGAGTGGGTAGCCATTTCCTTCTCCAGGGGATCTTCCCCACTCAGGGATCCAACCCATGTCTCTTGCATCTCCTCCACTGGCAGGCAGGTTCTTTACCAGTGAGCCACAGGGGAAGCCCTTAATTATAAAAGTACATCCTGGGAAACCTCAGTCCTAGGGAAGCCAGAACTGTTGGTCACCCTACCTGGTAGAACACAAAATGATTTTAGGTGGCCTCCATTCTACTGAGAAAGTCTTCTTTCTGTGCTACTGTGTCTCTTTACTTCTCCAGGTTGTCAATCAGCCTTTTATGAAAGAGATTGCTGACTTCAGACTCAAGCCTTCTGCAAGCCATAGTTGTTCAGTTGCCAAGTTGTGTCCGACTCTCTGTGACCCCATGGACTGCAGCATGCCAGTCTTCCCTGTCCTTCACTATCTCCTGGAGCTTACTCAAACTCATGTCCATTGAGTCGGTGATGCCATCCAACCATCTCATCCTCTGTCGCCCCCTTCTCCTTCTTGCCCTCAATCTTTCCCAGCATCAGGATCTTTTGCAATGAGTAGGCTCTTTGCATCAGGTGGCCAAAGTATTGGAGTTTCAGCTTCAGCATCAGTCCTTTCAATGAATATTCAGGGTTGATTTCCTTTAGGATTGACTGGTTGGATCTCCTTGCAGGCCACAGTCTCCCTATAATTTAATACTGTTTCAGTTTTGTCCTATTTATTTTTCGGTCACCTTCTATCTATGGCAAGTGATACCGGTTCTTATTTTTAGCAGTAGTATAAAATTTTCATCTCAAATAAATGTACCTAAACAAAAAGTAAGTCTATTTAAGGAATAGAATAAGATAGTAATATTTGTGGCTTATGCCTATTGCACAAATCACAGAGGCCTAGATCAACTTCCCACTCCTCTCTACCATTGCCTCTCTGACCACATGTTGTACCACCTTCCCTTTCATTCATCCATATTGACCTCTTTTCCTTTTCTCTAACACATCAGGCACTCTCCCACCTCAGGGCCTTTGCACTTGCTGTTGCCTCTGCCTATAACACTCTTTCTCTGGTTATTTGTTTGACTTACCTCTTCAGGTCTTGCTCAAATGTCACCTTCTCATGATGCTTCTTTGGCCATCTTGGATAACGTTATAAATCTGTCTCCAGACACTCCCAATCCTCCTTCTCTACTTTATATACTTTTTTTCAACATCACTTTCTACCATCTAAACACTGTGTGCGTGCTAAGTCACTTTAGTCGTATCCAACTCTTTGTGACCCCATGGACTGTAGCCCACCAGGCTCCTCTGTCCATGGGCTTCTCCAGGCAAGAATACTGGAGTGGGTTGCCATGCCCTCCTCCAAGGGATCTTCTCCACCCAGGGATCGAACACATGTATCTTGTGGGTACTGCATTGCAGGTGAATTCTTTACCACCGAGCCACTGGGGAAGCCCCTAAACACTATATCCAGGGTTTTTTTTTTTAACTTATTTTTCTTTTTCGTCTTCTATTTTTCTGCACAGAATATCACCTTCATGAGGACACAAATTTATTGTCAGTTTGGGCATTGTTTTCTGCACTTCCTAGGACCTAGAACAGTGCCTGGCTCAAAGGAAGTGCACGGGTAATACTCACTATCCAAGGGTTCTCTGATGTGTGAGTGAGTCAGCCTGGTTTGGAGGAACAAGGCTGGGGAAATGGCTACCATTACCTTCCTCCTCTCTCACATGTTTCTCCCATGATCCAGAAGAGATTTGCACACACTTTCCTCTCTCCTTCCTGCCCCTTTCTTCCCTGGATCAGAAACAAAGACACCTGCATTAAAATCCACATTTAGAAGTATCTTAGAGAAGCTCTGGCTGAGTCTGGGGTTACTTGGTTTCAAAATACAAGCCACGGAGAGGGTTTTAGTGCAGGGATATAGGGCAATGTCAAAGACTCATCGGCAGAAAATATAGGCAGGTAAGTGTATCTGCTGAGATGCTTTTGGTGACTGAAAACAAAATCAAAAGGCCCCAAGCCATATGTATTAAGCAGTAATGAAATGTACATGCTAACAATTACACTAAGCCACTAAGTAGGGCAGCTCCAAGGTTGGTTAATTCAGTGGCTCAATGACATCATTAAGGATCTGGGTTCTTTCTTTTACCTGCTCTGCCACCCAATTTTTCAAGTTTGTCCTAATTTAGCTTCCCTCCTGGTTTCAGTGAGTATGTGTCCAGCAATGGAAAAGGCAGTATTTCCTTCTAAGGTGTTTATTTTTGAAGAGTGAGGGAAGGGGCTTCCCTGGTGGTCCAGTGGCTAAGACTCCATGCTCTGAATGCAGGGGGCTCAGGTTTGACCCCTGGTCAGAGGACTAGAGCCCACGTGCTGTAGCTAAGAGTTCACACGCCGGAAGTGAAGAGCCCATGTACCATAACTAAGACCCAGCGCTGTCAAATAAATAAATAAATATTTTTTAAAAAGCAAGTGAGGGAAGCTTCCCAAGGAGCTGCTTGTCCCTAAAATTTCACTCACATTGCATTGGTCAGAATTGCCTCATATGCATAAACCAAAGACAGGCAGGAGGAATGACTGTGTAGTGGAGAGTGAATTATCCAGATAAAAACAGAGGAAGGTATCGGAAGATGGATTTTGGCAGGCAACCCAATATGTGTGTTTCAGACAGTCTCACAAATAAATGAAATTGAGGACTGCAAAAAAAAAAAAAAAAAAAAAAACGGGCACCAAGTTTGCCTCCTCCCTATTTCCACAGCTTGATTTTCTTTTCATTTCTTGTAGAGTTCTTTTTCAGTCTCCCACTGCTCTAGGAAGTCTGACTTTCCTTGCCCGCCGTGGCCCGTGGCCCAGACAAGGCTCCTTTGGCCCCAACTTAATTTCACATCCCAAATGAAGTACAAGACCCACTAGTGAATATATTAGGCAGGCTAGACTAATGGCTGCAACAAAGAAGTCTAAAATCTCAGTGACTTCAGACCATCTAGCTCCCTGTGCTATACAGCGGGGCTTCCCAGCTGGCACTAGTGGTAAAGAACCCGTCTGTTAAAGCAGGAGACAGAAAAGACATGGACTCGATCCCTGGGTCAGGAAGATCCCCTGGAAGAGGCAATGGCAATCCACTTCAGTATTCTTGCCTAAGAAATCCCATGGACAGAGAAGCCTGGTGGGCCACAGTTTCTGGGGTCCCAAAGAGTCAGATACCACTGACTGACTAACACTGCTATACAGTAGGATTTTATTGTTTATTCATTCTATGTTTACTAACTAGTTTGCCTCTGCTAACCCAATTCCCAGTCCATCCTCCCACATCTCTCCTCCCCCTTGGCAACCACAAGTCTTTTCTCTATGTCTGTGAGTCTGTTTCTGTGTTGTAGATAAATTCATTTGTGTCATATTTCAGGTTCCACATATAAGTGATAGCATATGGTATCTCACTCTGAACTTCATCTCACTTAGTATGGTAATCTCTAGTTCCATCCATGTTGCTGCAAATGGCACGATTTCATTCTTTTAATGACTGAGTAATATTCCATTGTATACATGTACCACATCTTCTTTAGATGATGGTTAGTATTTATTGAGCTACTATACCTGCCAACTATCCTATGAGGTATATTATTTTCCTTGATGAAAGTGAAAGAGGAGAGTGAAAAAGTTGGCTTAAAACTCAACATTAAGAAAACTAAGATCATGGCATCTGGTCCCATCACTTCATAGCAAATAGATGGAGAAACAATGGAAACAGTGAGAGACTTTATTTTGGGGGGCTCCAAAATCACTGCAGATGGTGACTGCAGCCATGAAATTAAAAAACGCTTGCTCCTTGGAAGAAGACATATGACCAACCTAGACGGCATATTAAAAAAGCAGAGACATTACTTTGCCAACAAAGGTCCATCTAGTCAAAGCTATGGTTTTTCCAGTAGTCATGTATGGATGTGAGAGTTGGACTATAAAGAAAGCTGAGCACTGAAGAATTGATGCTTTTGAACTGTGGTGTTGGAGAAGACTCTTGAGAGTCCCTTGGATTGCAAGGAGATCAAACCAGTCAATCTTAAAGGAAATCAGTCCTGAATATTCATTGGAAGGACTGATGCTGAAGCTGAAACTCCAATACTTTGGCCACCTGATGGGAAGTACTGACTCATTTGAAAAGACCCTGATGCTGGGAAAGATTGAAGGCAGGAGGAGAAGGGGACGACAGAGGATGGGATGGTTGGGAGGCATCACCGACTTGATGGACATGAGTTTGAGCAAGCTCCGGGAGTTGGTGAAGGACAGGAAAGCCTGGCATGCTGCAGTCCATGGGGTCAGAGAGAGTCGGACATGACTGAGCGACTGAACTGAACTGAACTGAACTGAAACTAAAGTTCACAGAGGAAAGGAACTTACCCAATATTATGCAGCTAGTGACTCTCAGAAGCCAGTTACTTTCAGTTACTCATTAAAAAAAATTACTTATTTATTTTTGGCTGTGCTGGGTCTTTGTTGCTGCTTACGGGCTTTCTCCAGTTTCAGTGAGCAAGGGCTATTCTTCATTACGGTGCCCGGGCTTCTCATTGCAGTGGCTTCTCTTGTTGCAGAGCACAGGCTGTGGGTTTGTGAGCTTCAGTAGTTGCAGCTTGGAGGCTCAGTAGTTGTGACTTGTGGACTCTAGAGAGCAGGCTCAGTGGTTGTAGCACATGGGCTTAGTTGCTTTACATTATGTGGGATCTTCCCGGACTAGGGATCAAACCCGTGACCCCTTTATTAGCAGGAGTCTTAATCCCTGGGCCACCAGGGAAGTCCCAGTTACTCAGTTTTGAACTCAAGACTATCCAACCTGAAGGAGTAATTCAACAGAAGTGGAAGGAACATCCAAACCAAACTAGACTCAACAAGACATCAGAGCTGGGAGGCCTTTCAGTGGTCATGCTGTGCCACTGCCCTTTTGACGGTGAGCCCCAGAGAGAGGGAGTGTCTGCCCCAAGGTCACACCTTCAACTTGTGACAGAGCATATCTTCATCTTCCTCTAGGTTTCTAGACCCCAGCCGGCTCCTTCTTTTGATCTGGATGCCATCAAAGGAGAGCTTCAGATGCTGAGGTTGCCTGGTGGGAGAAGGGGTACCAAAGGAAAAGGTTCTGGGTCCTGAAGAGAGGAATCCACCGTTCACACCCAGACAGGGCCTCCCTTGGCTTGGGAGAGCAGGTGATGGCTTGGGAAGTGACAGGTGGTTATTTTGGGCAGCTAAGCTTACTTCCCCATTCCCAGGAGCTGGACACGGAAGCATGCTCCCACTTGATGCATGTTGCTGGTGACAGAGTTAGCAGAGAGTTAGAGAGTTAGTGTGCAACCCTGACCTGAGTAACACACTGACACTTCAATTATTTACAAATAGTTACTATTCACCCCTTATTAGGTGAAAAATATACTTAATTTTTTTTTTTTTGCTGCACCACGCAGCATATGGGATCTTAAGTACCCCAACCAAGGATCAACCCATGCTCCCTGCAGATGAAGCATGAAGTCTTAACCATTGGACCACCAGAGAAATCCCTGTACTTAATTTTTTTTAATTCAGAAAAATACATATTCATTGTGAAAAAAACCCTGAAGCTCCAGCTCCAATATTTTGGCCCCCTGATGTGAAGAGCTGACTCATTAGAAAAGACTCTGATGCTGGGAAAGATTGAAGGGAGGAGGAGAAGGGGACGACAGAGGATGAGATGGTTGGATGGCATCACTGACTCAATGGACATGAGTTTGAGCAAACTCTGGGAGATGGTGAAGGACAGGGAAGTCTGGTGTGCTGCAGTCCATGGGGTCAGAGAGAGTCGGACATGACTGGGTAACTGAACAATAAAAGAGGAGGGCATAAAGCAAAAGACACTGACTCCCACCTGAAAGTTTTCTGTCTTGCTTCGCAAAGGAAACCACAGTTAATAGCTTCCTTCCTGTATATTGCTCCTGAAATTTGCATGTCTATTCAAAGACATATATTTAAGTATGAATATTATTTATATGTATATAGGTATATACACACATATGTATATAAACACACACAGATGGGATCATACTATATATACTATTCAGATTTTGCTTTTTTATTTGTGTATCTAGTCTATCAGTGCATATGCAGACCTACATTGTTCCTTAAAATGACCGTAGAATTCCTTGTATGGATGTACCATAGTTTATTTAATGGGCATGCAGCTTGTTTTCAGTCTCTTGCTATTATAACAATGCTACAACAAACATTCTTATTTTATGTATGTGCGTATGTGCAGGTATACCTATAGAATAAATGCATAGAGGTGGAATTGCTGAGTTAAATGGCAAATTTCTAAATGAAATGATTTGTAGAATTGAAAATTTAATAGGTACCAACAAATTAATCTCCAAAGCGTGAGTGCTTAACTCACTAAATTGTGTCCAACTCTTTGTGACCCCATGGACTGCAGCCTGCCAGGTTCCTCTGTCCATGGGATTTTCCAGCCAAGAATACTGAAGTGGGTTGCCATTTCCTACTCCAGAAGATCTTCTTGACTCAGGGATCAAACCTGTGTCTCTGGTGTCTCCTGCATTGACAGGCAGATTCTTGACCACTGAGCCACCTGGGAAGCCCATAATCTTCGAAGAGTTTCCATCGATATATACTCGCAACACTGTGTATCTGTGCCTATTTCCTCGCTCTCTCTCCCTACAATTTATTGTCAAGCAATTTCTTCTTTATTGGACTGGTAGGCCAAAAAAGGTGACTCACTTTTGTTTTAATTAACATTCCCTTAATTGTGAGAGACACTGAATAATATTTTTCTGTTTACATGTCACTTATCCATGTTATGTGCTGAGAATCACATAACATAGATAAATCTTCCTGACCCAGGATCGAACCCGAGTCTCTTGCATCTCCTGTATTGGCAAGTGAATTCTTTATTACTATGCCACTTGGGAAACCACACCATTTATAAATTATATGTCTGAGAACTGTCTGTTCATGACCTTTCTCCATTTCCTATTGGAGCAATGGCCTGTCCATATGGTTTTGTAAAAATTCTTTATATATTATATATATAAAGGAAACTCTTTTTTTTATCCTTTGAAAAACTTACTGTAGTTTTGGGCTTCCCTGATGGCTAACTGATGAAGAATCCACCTGCCAATGCAGGAGACACGGGTTCAATCCCTGATCCAGGAAGATCCCATGTGCCGTGGAGCAACAAAGCCTTTGTGCCCCAGCTATTGAGCCTGTGCTCTAGGCCCCTGGTGATGCAACTACTGAGCTCACCTCCTGCAACTACTGGAGCCCCACGCACCCTAGAGCCTGTGCTCAGTAACAAGAGAAGCCACTTCAGTGAGAAGCCTGCTCACCACAACTAGAGAGTAACCCCCACTCTCCACAGCTAGAGAAAAGCCCACGCAGCAACAAAGACCCAGCAAGCCAAACATAAATATAAAATTATATAAAAAAGCCTTACTGTAGTTTTATAATGTTTTACCATCTGATAGGGCTCATTATCTTTTGTTATTCTTCCCTACTCTTCCCAACTTGTTTTCCTGACAAGTTTTACATGTTTATTTTTCCTATGAACTGTAAAATCAGCTTGCCTAGTTCTAAAGGTTCTTTTCCAATTTTTTCTCCATTATTTCTAAAACTCTTTTACTGCATCATCCCATTTAGCCTTGAAGTCACTGAATGAGGTTTGAAGTTTATTTTTCAAATGAGAACACAGTGGCTTAGCACTGCCTAAGTTCACACAGGAGGTTTCTTATGGCCAGGATCTGCCAGGTGTGCAGTAAAGCCTGACCTCATTCCTTCTGTCTTCCCATCTCTAACTCTCTCTCTCCTTGCTTGTTTCTGTCTCTGCCTCTTTTGTTCTCTGCCTCTTGCATCTATTACTATGTCCCTGTCTCTTGTCTAGTCTCTACCTCTTTCTACCCTTTGTTTCTTTCTTTCTCTCTCTCTTGTCCTAAAGGGTGGTTTTAGGGGGCAGAAATCATATCCCCTACCCAATTCCTTTATTATTTTCTTTCTTTCTTTTTTTTAGCCATAAGGCCCCTCACCAAATAGTAAGTAAAGATGCTCTTCCTGGACCAGAATGTATGTTCCTGCCCCTCCTTGCTCCCTGCTCCCCTACATGCTCGTCTCCTGCCATGAGACAATATCAAATGCTTCCTCAGAAGGAAAACAGAGGCCAGCAGGGATTGGGAGGAAGCAGTGGCCTGAGCCCTACAGTGACAATGGGTCCTGGCTTTGCTCCAGCTCTGCCTGAGTCTCCAGATGACCCAGGACGGGCCCCTGTCATTCTTAGGCTTGGCAGGGGAGGGATCCTCCAGCCTGCTCCATAACTGGGTACAGCTCTTTGCAGTTTTTGAAGGTCAGGTGCACTAAGAATTTCCATAACGGAGGTAAGGCAAGTGTGCTCTATCTATTGTATGGTCCAGAGCAGGCGTAGGCTTTATCCAAGGTCACACCAGAAGGTGGTGGCAGAGGCACTTAATGGCCTCTGCTATAGTAGGGCCCCACCAGCTTCTAGCTAAGGGCTGGCCCGTAGTGGAGTGCTGATGAGAATTTTCCGAAATATACTGGCTGCCACAATGATGATGATAACATTTAATGTAGAAAGCACTTACTATACACTATACCATGCAGTTAGTGTTTTATATCCAATATCTCATTTAACTCCCACACACCTACTTCCAGATCTATCCCATTTCATAGATGAGAAAACAGAGACATAGAGAAATAAAGTCATTTGTCTAAGAGACATAACTATGTAGCTAGTAAGTGTCACTTACTATGTAGCTAGTAAGTATCAGTGCAATTGAGATGAAAGGGTGGGAGGGTGGATAGTTGGGTGGATGACTGGATGGGTGGTTGGAAGCATAAATGAATGGCTAAGACAGTTGTCTAAGGGACTTGGAATTAACAAAAGATCTTAATATCTCTATCCCCATCAGCTCAGTCTTGTGTTAGCCAATTAAGCGCAAAAATTAATCCAAGAAGATGAGTCCCCTCTCAAGCTACCAGCCTACATGGACAAGTTCACAGACAGCAGCCTTCACACACAGTCAAGGCTAAATTCTCACTACCAGGATTTACGGGGACAGATACATACACACATGGACAAGAACAGACATCTGACGTCGATAACCAAATAAAACCAACACAGCCTAGTTACATACACACACACACACGGATCCTGATACACTAAGAGGTAAAACAGATGCTGGGAAGCACACAGTATCAGCAGGAGACACCAGCCCACTCGAGTCGATACAGACCCACACAAAGGCTGGGACACGTGGGTCACACACAGAGAATGGACAAGCGCTCTCTTGTGTCTCTGTCCCTCTTGTGTCTCTGTCACACACACACACACACACCAGTGCATACAAAGACCAGGATGTATGTTGCATTTAAAGCCAGATTGGATTCACTTAACATAAAGACATGCATCTTCCAAGGACATATTTAGAAACAAGGTCATTCACAGACAAGGACACAGATATGCAGAAGTGCCCATCTATTCAGAGACATACCCACAGAGATGTTTAAGCGCGCGCACACACATATCCACACACCCCTATCCCAGCAGGCAGAACACAAACAGGATCAGTCTTTTTCTTATCAGCAGCAACCAGGGCTCTCTTGGGTTCAGCTACCTTCCAGCCGCCTCTCCCTTCCTCTAGAAAGGCGCTCACCTGAGTCTTGCTACACATGGAACATTTCGGAGCCACTTCACTTCGCGCTTCATCTTAGAGGATGGATGCTGAAGAGGAGGAGTTTCATCCATCTGTGCCGTTTTCTCTTGATGCTGCAAAGCTTGGCAGTGCCTCACTTCCCCCCTTCCCTTCCCGATCCTCACCCATCCAGCCTGTCTCTTAATCCTGCCCAAGGTTGTCTCAGCAACTTTCTTAGGCTCAGCCCTCCCTGCCCTCTCCCCAGCCTTGGCGCTTGCTGCCTCCCACCCCGGGCCCACAGCCTCCCATCTGGCCTCGGGACCCACGGTCCCCCCACCTCCTCCATTTCACCTTCCCACGGGACGTTCTTTCTCAGCCTCCCCTGTCATTTGCATTTTAGAAACAATCAGTGGCTTTTGGGTTCAAATCAGGATTTATCTGAAGAGAAGAGGGGGAAGCAACCCTCTAAATTCACTCCAATCCATTCCTCCCAGAGCAGTTCCAGAGATGATTTTTAAATGCAAATGTGAGGGCAGTGACTTTATTTCATTTGCTGGTATTTATATCACCAGGGCCAAGAACAGTGCCAGGCACATAGCATTTTCAGCTTAAATGTCACCTCTCCAAAGAAGCCTTCTTAGATCCCCTCGGGCTGGGTGAGATACCCTCACACACATGCATGCAGGTGCACATACATGAACACACACGCACTATAAAATACATACATACATATATATCTTACAAGTGATATATGATATATACACGATATGTCATATATATATATATGTGTGTGTATCTATCTGTATTATTGTTGTTGTTTAGCTGCTAAGTTGAGTCCGACTCTTTTGTGACCCCATGGACTGAAGCCTGCCAGGCTCCTCTGTCCATGGGATTTCCCAGGCAAGAATACTGGAGTGGGTTGCCATTTCCTTCTCCACAGGATTTTCCCTATCCAGGGATGGAACCTGTGCTTCCTGTATTGCAGGAGGATTCTTTGCTGCTGAGCGACCAGGGAAGCCTGTCTCTCTATCTATTAATATATATATACACACACGCATGTATATATATATATATATATATATATTTAATCTAATCACACAAGCACTTTAATAGCAAAGCTTTCTCAGTCCAGGAATTAGAAGGGAAGTGAGAGAGATTCTAAGGAGGAGAAGTGTTCGACATCCTAACAAAGATCTTGAAGTTGAAGAGGCCATGTGCAAGGACAACAGACCTGCTTCTAGGAAGGGCAAGTGACTTCTGGCTAAGAGCCAGAAAGGAAATGGGACCCTCAGTTCTACAGCTCCGAGGAACCAAACACTGCCAACAACCTGAATGAGCTCAGAAGCCAATTCTTTTCAAGAGCCTCCAGATAAGAACCCAGTCTGGCCAATACCTTGTGAAGTCCTAAGCAAAGAACCCAGTCAAGCCTGCTCAGACCTCTGACTGAGAGAACGGTAAACTAATAAATGGGTGTGTTTTTTGTAAGCCCCCTTGTTATACAACAACTGAAAACTAATACACGTTATCTTACTTAATCCTCACCACCATCCAAAAGTGGGGCAGGGGTTGCATCCCCCTTGTACAGATGGAAAAACAGGCAGGTGAAGGATAGCATCACAGTCTGGATGGAAATTGTGCTCTTGCCATCTCAGCAGGCTGCTTCCTGAAGCAGATGCAGGAACAGCTGGGAAAAGTTAGACATCTGGGCCCAACTATGTAGGGACCCAGGTCTTGGGTCAAGGCCAGGGAATGGAGTGCAGGTTTCAAGTTATGACTGTGTTCATCTAGGGGGCTCTGCATTATCTGAGTGCGTGTGTGTGTGCGTGTGCATGTGTGTGTGTGTGTCCCTGGGGATTTATACGTGGGCGTGTCTGGGTGAACATGTGAGTCTGGTGGAGTTTCTCAGTGTCCCTGTATGAGTCTGCGGGTGTCTATGCATCAGAATGTATCCATCACCAGGAGTGACTAAGTCTGTGCGACTGTGTCTGGGTGTGAACCAGTATGTGTCCACTGAGGTGTGTCTGAGTCTGAGGGTGACTGTGTGAGTCTGATGGTGTTTGTCAGGGTATTTCTGGGTGTGCCTGAATCCCTGCGAAAGAGGTCAGTGTTGGAGGGGCACTGGTGTCTCTACATGCGGGTCTGGTCACTGAGCATGAGTGTGTCACTGAGTAGGAGTGTCTGTGAGTGTGG
The DNA here is from genome assembly GCF_054371585.1 of Giraffa tippelskirchi. Classification (NCBI taxonomy): domain Eukaryota; kingdom Metazoa; phylum Chordata; class Mammalia; order Artiodactyla; family Giraffidae; genus Giraffa; species Giraffa tippelskirchi. The sequence goes on along the minus strand of NC_137287.1, from coordinate 114,747,850 downwards.
ATTCTGTGGATACTGTGGGTTCATGATGGTGTGTGTGTCCACCTGAACTTCTCAGTTCGTGTGGGTTCCGAGGGTCTCCTGTGTGGCCAAGGGTGTGCCTGTTTGTTGCTCAGAGTGTGTCTGCAGGTCTCTGGGTGTGAATCTGTGTGTGTCCGTGGATGTACCTACCTGTGTGGGTCTTAGGGGTGTCTGGAGCCTAAGGGGTTCTGCCGCTTGGTTCTCCGAGTGTCACTATGAGTCTGGGTGAATCTCTCTGGGTGTGTAAGTCTGAGGGTGTCCATGCTGTACCTTGCACAAGTGGATGCAGTCGTGGGGGTGCCTGTTGGAGCTGCTCTGCGGGTTCACGTGTAAACCTGAGGGTCTCCAGTGACGGTCACCGTGACTGTCCCTTTCGAGTGCGTTTCTGTCCCTGGGGTTAGCCAGTCCCAGGTGGGGACCGGACGCCTGGAATTCGGGGCGTCTGGGGGGCTCAGTGTGGGGGTGGGGACAGCGTGGGGCCGCACCCCGAGACTGGGGGCGCAGCAGTCAGGCGCGCTCGTCGCTCGGGGCGCGCACAACCTGCGGGCCCGGGAGGCGAGGAGGGGCCCCGCCCGCGCCCTCCGGCTCCCACGCCCCGCGCGCGGCGCCCCCTCCCCCGGGCGGCGCCGATTGGCTGCGGCGGCGGCTGGAGCCCGCCCCGCGCGGCCGGCTGGGGGCGCCGCGGGCCAGAGCGAGCTGCGCCGCCACCGCCGCCGCCGCCACCGCTGCCGCTGCCGCCGCCGCCGCCGCCGCCGCCACCGCCAGGAGCACTGCGCGCCTCGGGCTCCGCGCGCCGCCAGCTCCCGGCCCGCCTGCCCGCCCGCCGGCCCCGCCGCGCTCGCCAGCCCCGCCGCGGAGCCCCGGCCCGGCCCCGGGCCGCCGCCACCACGCCGCGCGCCGTACTCCGCGTCAAGAATGGGGCGGCCAAGCTGCCCAAGCCGGCCGCCGCCGCCGCCGCCGCGGCCGAGGCGCCCGGCGCCGGCGCGGGCATGGAGCGCTCGCAGAGCCGCCTCAGCCTGTCCGCCTCCTTCGAGGCGCTCGCCATCTACTTCCCGTGCATGAACTCCTTCGACGACGAGGACGCGGGTAAGCGCGCGGCCCGCCCTCGACCCCCGAGGGGCGTCCCAGGAGCCGGATCCCGAGGCCCCCTCCCCGACCCGGTGCGCCCTAAGAGGTGGCCACTCTTTCCTCCCCACCCCCAATCCCAACCACGCTCAGGGATGCGCCCCCAGGGTCTAATTTCCCACCCACGGGACCTCAGAGTCTCTAGGGTGTGGGGTCTTTTCGCCTCCCGCCGCTCCCAGGGACCTAGATCCTCTGCATTCACCCCTTTTCCGCAGGTGGGCCCTTTGGGTCTCCTGGACTTAGCTCTCCCTACTCACCTGCGCCTAGTGAGTGCTCCCATTCTTGTCCCTGGATTCGACCTGCCACCCTCCCCGAGCTTCCTGTAAGTGCCCACTCAAACCCCGGGGCTCTGGCCGCCTCCCCCGCGGGGCTCCGACGCGCCCCCCGCCATTGGAGGTGGCGCGCAACCTTCCTGCTCCATCTTTGTCTTGGCTGCATCCTGAGACTCCCTGTACCAGACCCCTGCCCCGCGCCCAGGGCCTTGAGCGCCCCCCGTTTGTCTTTCCTCCTCTTCGCCCAGGGGCGGGGGCTTCGGGCTCCAGGACTGGGGTGGACCTTGAGGGGACCGGCCGGGGGACGGCCTTTCCTCTCGGTTCCTCCCGGCTGGTCCCGGAGGGAGGCGTAGGGCGGCGCCGACTCTACACCTGCGCGCCCTTCGGAGTGTGCCCCTGATCCCGGGTGTTCTTGGGCCTGGAGTGGCCTTTCTGGGTGGGCTGGACCGGGCCACCATTCATCGGCCCGAACCTCAGGCTCCCAGGCCTGCGCGCAACCTCAGCCAGAGCCCAAGGGGCGGGGAAATGTGGGGAAACCAGCTTCTGGCGGCCCTGGGACCAGACAGAGGAAACAGAAGGGCTTCGGATACGCTTTTGCGGTGAGGAAGCGAATCCACCAACAGGTGGGGTAGCTAGAGGGCTTGGGTGAGAGTTCCCCAAAGAGTGCCAGAGAGGGAGTCGGAATCAGGTTCCGGTCTTGGGCTTGCTTATCTCCTTATTAGCCGTGACCTTGGGCGAGTCATGCCGCCCCTAGCCTCCATATGCTGATCTGTAAAATGGGATGACGGTACCTCAGACACAGGTTAAGTTAAAAGTGTTTTGTACGCTGATCTAAGAGTATTTTAGTTCAGTGAGGGGATGAAAGGGGAGGGGAGTGTGTGGTGCGGAGGAGCAAAATGTTTCCTAGACGTTTTGAGAAACTTGATGACAATATGGATAAGTTCTCCCCCAAATACATACACGCACCATCCAAACATTTCTGTCCAGAGTTTTAGGGAGTTCATGGCCTCTGCTTAAGACTCTCTGCCTCCCGGGACGCTTATCTGGTCAGCCAGTTATCTGATAAGCCTTGGATGGAGTGGTGGGTGATGGGTGCTCACTTCTTCCTGTTGGAGCAGGAGGCAGGTGGGGAGAAAGTTCTCCAGCAGAATGTGTTGGCTAAGTGGGTGAATGGGGGCGTGTGAGGCTGACTCCTGACACAGCCTTCTTGCTGTTGACCTGAAGACCGGGTGGAGTGAAGATAGTTACTGCAGAGCCAATTTACAGAATCACCATTTTACAGAAAGAATAACTGAGGCTTCACTTCCCCCTTGATGCAGCTGATGGAGGGTGTATTATTATTATTATTATTATTATTATTATTATGGACAAGGCAAGGTGAGGAGGGGTGGAGGGGCTCTCCTAACCCAGTGGCCTCCCCTGGAGCAAAATCAGAGAGAGGAAGTCTGGCTCAACTGGGGGCTTGGGGAGGGAGCCCCACCTGCCTCAGTGGGCGGGCTCCCCCATCCCTCCCTTGATGTTCAAGGATACTCCTGAAGTTCAACAGGCCACTTGGGTCTCAAGAGCCAACTGTCCCTGCAGGGACAGTTGGGTTTTTCTCCAGAGTCATGTTCCTTGTCATGATTCAGATGCTTTGGTTATTATTGTTGGTTGCAGACGACTTGCTCTGGTTTCACTTAAGTTACAATAGTTAACTTCATGCAATATTAGAGATTTTTAAAGGTCCACCTGATATTTTTTTCCCCCAGCAGATTTCTTCAAATTCTTAACTTTTTTTTCACTTGGGGGACCTAGAAATAAATCATCTTGTCCAACCTCTCTTTGCCCCTAAATGGATGTGTGTGTGTGTTTGTGTGTGTGAATGTGTGTGAGATTGAAGTCCCTGTGTGTGTGTGTATAACCCAAGGTCACCCAGTGAGGCGGGCACAGAGCTGAGACTAAAATCAGGTTTCCAGTTCTCTTTCCAGTAAAGCACTAGTCCTGTTTCTGAAAGATGATTTTTTTTAAAAAAGTCAGATCTCGCTGTGTAGAAAATGGTTCCCAGGTGAAGAGGCCCCAGGGAGCGGCCGACAGCCAAGAGTTTGGTTTGGGCATCTTGTGCTCAACTGCTCATATTAAGGGATGCTTTGAATTTGGGAGGGGGAGGAAGAAAGTGAAGTTTCATTTCCGGAAGGCTAATGAGTGTCTGGTGAGAGTCGGAAGTAGGGAACGTTGTCTTGGTTCTTAATTTTTCTTGTTCTTCTCAAAGTCATTAATTTTCTCCTTAAAAAAAAAAAAGCCTTTTAGATTTATTCTTTTAGAGCAGCACCACACTGAACTAATTTCGAAAAGCAGTTTGAATATGTCTCACATAGTGGAGAGAGACTGCTCTAGTTGGAGGGCTGTCGGAACTGACTTGGCTTTACCTTTCTCTTTTCTGCTCCCTTGCCTGACCCGTTTCATGCCCCTCTCTGTTCCCGGTGGCTCAGAAGTGCCCCTGACTTACCTAGGGTCCTCCCTTTGTTGCTGCTTCTGCCTCCTGTCCACTGCATCTTTTTCATCAACTCGATTGACTCAGAGCCATCTTCAGAGCTTATATGCTACCCTTCAGCCGGTTTCCTGAGAAACTGTGAAGAGGAGACTTTCACAAGCCTTAACTGGGCCAGAGCACTTTCCTGCCTTGAGCTTGGGAGCCTTGGACATTTTGTCAGCAAAGGGAGCTGCCCCTTCCTCCCCTTCCTAGCCACCTTGGGACTCAGGAGGCTGGTCATCGAGGATTCCTAGAATTCTTCCCAAGGAGCATCTTCCCTCGTGCACTCTGAACCCGTTTCTTACACTGCTCTGCCCCTTTTCATAAAGATACTGGGGCTTTAGAGAGGCATGCTTTTGGGAGGCATTTTTCATGTTTGTGTCTTCATGGCTCAACCTGGCTCCTTCTGGCTTTGTAATTGAGCAGGGATGGGTCGGGGGGTAGTTAGACATGTGACCTCTGCTTTCTTATCTATATCAGGAAGAAAATAATAGCATGGAGCACAGAGGGTAAACATTTTTTAAATGATTCCTTCTGCTAAGTATTCTCCTACGCACTTTCAATATTTTCTTTCCTCATAGCAAGTCTGTAAAATTAACATTTGACAGTCCCCATTTTCAAATGGGAAAACTGAGACAATTCATGGTAACATCCCCATTTTCAGAGGAGAAAACTGAGACACAGAGTATTCACTCAAGGTCGCTGAACCAGGAAATGAGGGAGGTAGGATCTGAACTTGATCAGTCGGCCTCAAGCATCTGTGCTGTTGATTGTTACGCTGTGTGCACTACGAAAAGGGCAGAGCACAGCACCTGACGCTAGATAGGCTCTCAGTAGCTGTTAGCTGTTAATCTTTCTTCTTACCAAGAAGTAAGGCTTGTTTCTGAGCAAGATTGTAAGAAGAAATCTGTGGGTTTGAGGCAGGGGGGAAGCCTGGTTCTCAAAATGTTAGCTTGTAAGCTAATTTTATTGCATTGTTATAGCTATTAAGGCAGAATTGGGCCCTCCTTCTTGGGAGGGGTTTAAAGATGGGCATTTGGGGGACTTGCATGTGGAACAAGAGGGGCTCCCCATGTCCATATTCTCTTCAACAGTTCATTTTTATTACATCTACAGTCCCAGACCTGCCAGTCTGCCTTGGGGCACGGCTGGGGAGCGTGTCTGGAGAGAGTCTCCAGTTGCCAGCAAATGCCAAAGGGAGTTGCTACATCAGGGTCTGAAATTGAGGATGGTGTCCCTGAGTCTGACCAAGTGGTTTTGGCGTCCAGTTCTCCCCCACCCGCTCGGGAGAGGGGCGGAGAAGCTGGAGCAGCCCGCTCCGATTTGCCCATAGGATGCTTCGATCCGGTGCAGGGAGGAAGTTGCCATGGCAACACCGGCCGGCTACCGGTCCCTCTCCTAGCAGTTCGGGCCACATCTCTGAGCTGGAAAGCCCTTCGTGGTACCGCCTTCTTCCGATCAGGCCAAATCTGGTGGGTGGGGTGGCTTGGTGGCTGGGACCTACCAACTAGAGCCGAAACCCACTCCCCTTATTTTTGGACCGAGGGAAAATGGAGGGGGCTGTCTGCGTTACCTCTCCTGGCTGGTGGGGAGGAGATACTCCTGTCTTGCCAGACAGATCTCAGCAGGGGAAACGAGAGCTCCAAATCCTGCCCCCACCCCAGGCACCTGGAATGACCCGCCCTGGATCCCCCTCCCTTCCCAGTTTACTCCTCTTGGCAGAGTTTTCTTTCCCAGCCCCACTGCTAACTTTTGTCCTTGAAATTTGACCTGAGCTTTTTCTGGGAAACAAAATGTCCTGCTGAACCACCCCCCACCCCCTTCCACCCTGAGGTGGTGGGAACAGAGGACTTCGGCCCTAAAGGGGGGCTGGGGCTGGGTGGATGAGGGGGAATGGTGAGGGGAGGAGCCTGAAAATATCCTTCAGGATCAGGGCCACTGGAGGGCGCGAGGTGGGTGTTCGGAAGCCTCCGTTCCCACCTTCATCCCTGGGGCACGCCACTTCCTGTCCCCTCTGCCGCTTTCCCTAAGTTACCACCAAGTGCTGTAATCTCCTTTATGGGCAGGGAATTGGGCAGAGCTCTTCTGGATTTGGATAACTGAGGCACAGTAAAGAATGGAACCAGCTGTTCTCATAGTTCAAGCTGTGGGTGGGGTGAGAGTGTGGACCCCAAACTCTGCTATCTTGAATGACCCTGAAAGATGCATCTCAGAAAGATAGCATGCACAGGAGTCACCCTTTCCCCCAGTACACAGCTCACTGGCCTCCGGATCTGTTCTCATGCTTTTAGAGCTCTTTCGGAAAATTCTTTCCCGCCTCTGGTGCACCCTCTTCCATGTCCCCAGGCTGCCAGACTCATGGCTGCAGCTTCCTTGGCGTTTGCAGCTATCAGAGAGGCCCCTCTGCTTGTGTTTGGTGGGAAGGGAAAAAGAGGGACCCATTGCCTTGTCTCCCTTTAAGAACTCTGCACTGCCTTCCTCCTTACCCACCTCCGTCCAGAGGTGAGCCTGTTCTGACTGAAGGCTGAGAGAGGGCAGGGCGGAGAGGTGGAGAGCAGATGCAAGCCAGCTGACCCTCCCTCTCTCATCTCAGGGCCTTTCTCCTTCTCTGCCTCCCCTAACATCTCTACACGGTGGCCTTAACAACCACCGCTTCAGCATTTCTTTTAAGAATTGTTGGAAAGGCACCAGTTTTGGAGAATGTGCTCAGAAGGGTGCAGACGCCCCCCGACCCCCCGCACCCGCACACACGCACTGTCATCTGTGTACCACCCCCCACCCTTGGCAGTCAAGCCCACTGTCTTCCTGTCAAAGCTCCAATTTCACCCTCACCCCCAGTCCCCTGGAATGACCTACTGGAATTCCCTCCCTCCCTCCCTCCCATTTACTCAATGGGGCTTGGATTTGACTCTACTTTGGTGTTACGGCCTCAGGCAAGTCCCAGGCCTCAGTTTCCCTCTCTTGAAAAGGGGGTTAATTATCCTGGTCTGAGCATGTCTCAAGGTTGTAAAAATAAAAATGGTTGAAGGGCTTGTTCTCCTCAGTGCCTTCCATAGTCTCCCTGAATCTTACAGCAGCCAGAAGGGGTAGCTACTGTTGTTGATGTACCCATTTTGCAGATGAGGAAAAGCTAGGCAGCTTGGTGTAGTTTTGTGACTTTCTTGAGTTGCACAGTAGTGATTCAAACTCAGGCATGTTTGATTCCAGAGACCACCCTCTGCCTCCTGGCCTGAAATGAGATTCCAGGTGGGAAAGGGCAGTGTCAGGCCTGGCGGCTGGGCTTGGGCTGGCAAAACAGCCACTGACCAAGGCGAGGTTGTGAGGGCCTGTTCAGCTTCAGATGGGCCCCTCTGGGATCTGCCATCCCACTCCATTCCACCCCAGTTCGCTGGAGTGCCTTCCTGCCCATCGGTTACTGATCCCCGTCACGGGGCTGCCTGGCCTCCTTGAAGAATCCAGTTGTCTGCCCCAGCCCTGGGGGCCGATCTATCACCTGCCTCTCCAGACCGATGTAGGCCAATGCTAGATTATATTTAACGCTGTGCTATTTCCACTTGACAGCTCCGGAGCGCCATCCCCCCTCCCCTTTTCTTCTTCCTCCCCCCTCCCCTTCTGATTCACTCGGAAACTGACAAGGCTGATGTCAGCGCCTTATTCTTAGCCCCCGTAATTGTAACTGCATTTAGCAGTGCGCACTTCATTAACAGTTTCTGTGACGGGGGAGTGAGATGACTCCGTGGCTGGGCAGGGATGCGAGTGGGGGTGGGGAGGGGGCAGCTGCTGCAGGTACCCTGGCCAGGTGCCTCTTCTGGATGGACCAGCTGGGTGGCTTCCAGGCCTGGCTTTCCAAGACTAGCGAGATCGTGGAAGGCCCCTTGGAGAGCATCTAGTCCACGCTCTTCGTTAGGCAAGGAGGGAAACTGAGGCTCAGTGAGGCAGAGCAACTCACATGAGCCAAGGTCACACGTTAAGGATCCAGGGCTCTGGCCTTTGAGTCTAGGTTTTCTTCTTGGATGTTATTATTTCTTCAACTCATATTTAATTAGCTGCTCAGTGCCAAACGTCTCTTTAGGTGCTGGGGCTGTATCTGAGGAACAAGTCAGACAGTTTCTGCTCATGGAGCTGTGGTCTGGAGTGGAGGAGACATAATAAACATGGAAGCAATTAAGCAATAAATAATTTCAGGCTGTGTTAAGTGAAATGAAAAGAAGACAGGTTGGCGGGGTAGGACATAAAGTAAGGTAGTCAGGAAAGGCTCACTGAGGAGGTGACAGGTGAGTTGAGGCCTAAATGACAAAGAGCCAGCCATGGGAGTATGAAGGGCGAGAGGGATTTAGGCATAGGGAACAGGTGGTGCAAAGGCCCTGAGGTCGGCATGAATTTGGGTGTTGAGGGAACAGAAAGCAGACCAGCATGATTAGGCTGCGTGAGGGGAGGCGAGGTCAGAGAAGTCAGCTGGGGGCACAAGTGAGCCTTGTAGACACTGATAAGGAATATGAGTGTGGGTAACTGAGATTCAGAGTGGGAAGGAGAACGACGCTCAGCTGGGTGAAGTCAGAGAGAAGCCAAGAACTGCCACTGCTGCTGCTGCTGCTAAGTCGCTTCAGTCGTGTCCGACTCTGTGCGACCCCATGGACGGCAGCCCACCAGGCTCCTCCGTCCATGGGATTTTCCAGACAAGAGTACTGGAGTGGGGTGCCATTGCCTTCTCCGAAGCCAAGAACTACTGCCTCCTGAAGCCCAGTCTTTTGAGTTCCTTAGACACAGGTGACTTTAAATGCATCATGTGGCTTCCTTTCCCATTGTAGCTGGAAGGTAGTGTGGAGTCTGGGCTTCTTCTGCTCTCCCTGCCTGCCCCCTCTCTCCTCCTCAGATCTTATCTGGCCCAGCTGTATCGCTTCTCAGGGTGATATAGCTGGGAAACTCTGGGGAGCTTCCAGGGTGAGACAGAAAGAACGTGGCTTTGGAATCCAACACACCTGAATTTTTATCTCACCTCTGCCATTTCTAAATTGTGCGACCTTGGGCCAGTGGCTTCAACTCTCTGGGACTCAGTTTCTTCATCTGTAAAATGGAGGCATAATAATGGGAAGTTCTTGGACTTCCCTAGCTGTCCCATTAGTGATTAAGTCTCTGTGCTTCCACTGCAGGGGGCATGGGTTCACTTCCTGGTTGAGGAGCTACGATCCCACATGCTATGTGATGCGGCCAAAAAAAAAAAGTTCTTCAAAAGGTTATTGTAGGGAGTAAATTGACATAATGCACAAAACACACCTACCTCAGAGCTGGGCATGTGGTCCTCAATTATAAGGACCAATGAGATTATGGGTTTAATCCTGTGCACATAGTAGATGCTCAGTTAGAGGTTACCACTGTCATTGTGGTTGTAACTGTCGGGTCAGAATCATCAAGTTGACTTGTTGAAACATAGATTGCTGGGCCTCTCTCCAAGTTTCTCCTTTAATCTGGGTTGGGACCTGAAAATCTCATTTATTTAAAAAAATTTTTTGGACTCACCACACAGCATGTGGGATCTTAGTTCCCCAACTAGGGATCGAACCCACTTCCCTTGTGGTGGAAGCTCAGAGTCTTAACCACAGGACTGCCGAGAAAGTTCCTGAAAAATCTCATTGCTAACAAGTTCCCAGATGATGCTGATACTGGTCCAGACCTTAATTGGAGAATCACTGGGTTAGAGAAGAAAGCTGGAGAGAAATGAAAGGTTCTTCTGAACTTGGGATGTCTCCTTAGATGTCTTAGATGCTTGGGACATTGGGTACCAGATTTGGTACCCGGGTGTAGTCTTCAGGAACACCTATTTCCATCACAAGGTCTCTGATCAGATGAGTCTCAGCTGCTGCTCTGCTTTGCACCGGGTTTAATGTGAAGGACCCCATCAATCCTTTTAGAAGCCATCTGTATAAATGATAAATGAGTCGACATGAATAACACATCAACCCATAATATTCTTTTGTGACATATTGGCCTCAGACAGCTCTGGAGATTCTGAGGGGCTCAGGCCTAGCACCTTTTACCACAGGGAATAGGATACCACCCCTTTCTTGCGTTGAGGAAAGGCAGAACTATGTGTTAAAACCAGGAGGTTCATTTGAGGACAGGTCTCCGCTGGGAAGAAGTAAATTAAAGGAACCATCAATGTAAAAGGGTAAAAAGTAGGGAAATTCTACCGAGGGACTTTATTGAGTCAGTTTATTTAGATGTTTCTAAGAAAGGGGTCGCTGCTAATTTCTTACGGAAGGTTGAGGTTTAGCTCAGATTTGAGGCGTGGCGGGGACAAACTTTATGATGTGATAAGAATCTTATCCAGTCCTATAAAATTCAGAGTCTGAAGACAAAGGCATTCACCAGTACATTCCAGTTGGGATTTGTCCTCAACTGATGGGAAGTACTCTTCCAAGAGGGGTGGCTCAGGATCGTGAAAGAGCACGGACTTTGGAGGCCCCCAAACCCAGGTTTGAGTCTCTGCCGCATCCTAGCTATGTCTCTTGACGTGTCACTGTTCTGAACCTCAGCCTCATCCTTTGTCAACTGGAGTGAGTAACTCTACCTTGTGAGAATGAGAGAAAATGCCAGTGTGGAGCATAGAAGGCATCTGGGCCGCTGCAGCGCTGCCTTTCCTGCTGTTGTAGACATCCTGAGTGCAGGAGGGGCGGGATGGTGGGAGTGAATTCCCTGCGGTTGGGACTCCTGGCTCGGGTCCCAAACACAAACACGGTTGGTGTTTACTGTGTGCCTGGTGGAGCCTGAGAAGCTGCATTAGAAGTCAGGAGAAGAGGTCTCCACTCAGCCACTGGATTGCAGCATCTCCTAAGGCCACTTCCCATTGTCTTTTGGGCCTCTGAATCTCCATTTTCTGAGCGAAGTGTTTAGTGAGCTTGGTTTAGATACAACCGGAGTCTCCCAGCCCGGCATCTCCTCCTTTGTGTTCCTCCCCTACCTGTGCCTCTAGGGTCATTTTCATCCCCCAAGCATCCCCGCTCCTGCCATAGTTTCTCTCTGGTTGATTCTTGGCTGGTGGGTCATTGAATACCATTATTTTTAAATGCTCCTGCCAGAGTTTCTCTATAGTTGATTCTTGGCTGATGGGTCATTGAATAACATTATTTTTAAATGAGTCTTCCCTGTAGCTCAGACTGTAAAGAATCTGCCTGCAATACAGGAGACCTGGGTTTGATCTCTGGGTCAGGAAGATCCTCTGGAGAAGGACATGGCAACCCACACCAGTATACTTGCCTGGAGAATCCCCTGGCGGGCCACAGTCCATGGGATCATAGAGTTGGATACGACTGAGCAACTAACACTGCTGCTGCTGCTGCTAAGTCACTTCAGTCGTGTCCGACTCTGTGCGACCCCATAGATGGCAGCCCACCAGGGTCCGCCGTCCCTGGGATTCTCCAGGCAAGAACACTGGAGTGGATTGCCATTTCCTTCTCCAACGCATGAAAGTGAAAAGTGAAAGCAAAGTCGCCCAGTCGCGTCCGACCCTCCTCGACCCCACAGACTGCAGCCCACCAAGCTCCTCTGTCCATGGGATTTTCCAGGCAAGAGTACTGGAGTGGGTTGCCATTGCCTTATCCAACTAACACTACTACTACTTAAAATTAAAAAATTTTTTTTTGGCTGCCCTGGATCTTCGTTGCTGTGGGCAGGCTTTCTCTGGCTGCGGTGAGCAGGGTCTCCTCTGTCGTTGTGGTGTGGTGGCTTTTCTGTTGCGAAGCACAGGCTCCAGGCGTGTGGGCTCAGGAATTGTGGCCCACGAGCTTAGTTGCCCCGTGACATGTGGTCTCTTCCTGAAGCAGGGATCAAACCCATGTCCCCTGCGTTGGCGGGCGGATTCTCAGCCACTGGACCCCATGGAAGTCCCTGCACACTTTTTAAAAGAATGAGTATTATTTGGATTAAGTAATATATGCAGATGGTACATTTTAGAAGCACAAAAATTACCCAGCTTAAAGGGCCCCAGGCATCTCTGTCTTCTGGGTCTCCCATCCCCTCCTCCGGACAAATGCTGTTGCCGGCTCTCACAACCCTTTATGCTGCCGTTACAACTGCAACTTGTTACGTGGTGAAAAGCCAAACAACACCAAAGGACACCCAGGGAACCACCAGTCTCCCTCACACCTCAGCTACCTCGTCCCACTCCCATAAACACCATCTCGGTCATTTAGGTTACCGGTTTTTTCTTTATTTTCCAGTTAGCAAATTCTTATTAAGCTGTTATGGTGGTGCCAGGTTCGATCCCTGGGTTGGGAGGGTCCCCTGAAGAAGGGAATGGCTACCCACTCCAGGATTCTTGCCTAGAGAATTCCATGGACAGAGAGCCTGGCGGGCTACAGTCCATGGGGTTGCAAAGAGTCGGACACACCTGAGCGAGAGGGAACTGTGGTGGTGCCCAGTCCTGTGAGGATTCAAGAGTGGTCAGATGATACCCAGGAAGTATGGCATAGCGGTGGTTATGATAGACACTCCATAGTTGGGTGTTCTGGGTTTGAAGCCTGGCTTTACCACTTAATGGCTGTGCGATCTTGAGCAAGTTACTTCATTGAGCCTCAGCTTCCTCAGCTGCGAAAAGCACTAGGAATCGCTCCTTCCTGCCTTGAAGGTGTCTCGAGGATTAAATGAGTACATACTTGTGACCTGCTCTGCGGAGAGCCCGCCCGCAGTAAGGGTGTGTTCGGAGTGTTAGCTGTTAACTGTCTGAGAAGCTTTAAGCCAGGAGTCTCTTGAAGTCCTCTCGCCAAGGCCCAGACAGGGCTTGCATGGTTTGCCCAAAGCCTCGCAGCAGGTGTCTGGCAAAACCAGGGGCAGAACGGATGTTTCTGGATGCCCAGCCAGGGCCTTTTTCTCTCCCAGGTGACCCAAGTGGTCACCCTGCACCTTATCGGCACCCAAGCCCTCAGGGTCCTTGAGAAATCGGCACCCAGCCCTCGGGGTCCTTGAGAAATGCTGCTTGGTAGTTGCCTTGGGAGCCGGTGGGAGGACATGTCCCTGATTGGGGCCTGGAATGGAAATTCATTCGTTCCTCAGCAAATGCCCCGAGAAACATCTCTCATCTGCGTGGGCCCAACACCAAGACTGGACCAGGGGCCTCAGGGGCCCACCCAGACCCAGGCCAACCTACCCTGCAGCCATCTGGCCCCTGGAAGCTGCAGCCGCTTCTGCTTAGCTTCTGTTGGTTGTGCTGAGTCTGGGGAGAGGGACCCCCAGGCTGGGGACCCTGGCCCTGATGGGAATCAGGTGGGTGCTACGAAGGAGGGAGAAATGAACACGTGCGGTGTTCTTAGACTCCTCTCGCTGGTCTTCAAATTGAAAAGATTATAGAAGATGGGAGAATGCCCTCCTGCTCCGACTGTCTTAGGCTGAGACGTAGCTTCCTGTGCAGGTGACACGCAGTGATCTCAGGTGAGACCAGGGTGCAGGTTGAGCAGGAAAAGGAGCAGCTGGGGACGTCCTTAGTGGTCCAGTGGTTAAGACTTCACCTTCTGATGCAGGGGGTACGGTAGCCTTGCAGGTGTTCTAAGGAAATTGTATGTAGCAATTACCTGGGAAGCTTTGATTAGGGGTGGGGACAAGGAGTCTAGAACCTGAGCCGACCTCTGCTGTGTGTGTACAGAAACAGAGGCAGATCAGGGCCCACCTGTGAAATGGGTGCAGTGACGCTTGTCTTGCTGTCCTAGCTTGTGTTCCCCATGAAACAAGCGTTTGAGTACAAGTATTAGGTTGGGGACTTCCCTGGTCATCCAGTGGCTAAGACTCCATTTTCCCATTGCAGGGGGCCCAGGTTCGATCCGTGGTCAGGGAACTAGATCCCACATGCTGTAACTAAAAGATCCTTTGTGCCACAGCTGAGACCTGGTGCAGCCAAATAAATAAATGTTTTAAAAAGTATTAGGTTGAACCATAGGAAATTGCCATTTATGGGAGTCGAAACAGTCAAATAGCAGTTGTATGTGGTTCATGACGGTGATGGGTGAATCTCCAGGAGGGGAGTGAGAAAGGCAGTCACTATTATCAGCCATGTTACCCCTGATCAAGGGCAACCGAGTCAGGTCGTACCAGGGGCTCTGGGAGGCCGTATAACAGGGCTCAGCAAACTTCTGTAAAAGACAAGACCCTGGATGTTTTAGTCTTTATGAGTCATAAGGTCCCTGTCTCAGCTGCTCAATCACACAGTTGGAATGCAGCCAAAGACAGTATATAAACGGATGTGTGGGGCTGTCTTCTAATAAAACTTTATTTACAAAAACGGGCAGCAAGCTGGATTAGCCCATGGGCCCTAGTGTGCAGACCCCTGGAGTAGAACATGTACCTCTGTTACCCCACCCAGGAGTGAGGGAACTGGGTGTTTATACAACCCCCGTCGAGCGCTGGTTGAGGGGGTGGGGATAGGGTGGGCGCCAGGGCTTGTCTGAAACCCTCAGCCAAGAAAAACAGGGGCTGGCCCCAGGAGGTCAGGTCAGCGGTTACTGAAGTGGGAAAGGTGGATGGGGTAGGGGACGATGGCTCTTGCCAGCTCTGAAGCCTGACTGTGTTTGGAGACTGTATCAGAGAGAAACTGGCAAGATGAACAGGAAAATGAATTTCTAGGAGGGCCAGATGATTTAACTTTGTATTTCTAGCCTTTCCAGTCAGTTGTTACTTCCAGGCAAAAACCGGCTCCTCCATTCTTGGCAGCCCCGTTCGCATTTTCTACTCCCATGCCTGTGCTTCGGCAATTTCATCTTCCAGGATGCCCTCCCCTTCCCCCTTTAGGGCTCTGATGCCACCTCCTCCAGGAAGCACACCTCTCGTCTCAGGTGGAGTTGATTGTTCCTCCTGGGTGTTCACCTGAACGTGTTTTCTGTCTCTCCAGCAGTTACAAAGTCTGGCTGATACCAGTTTTCACTGCCACCCTGAGAGCCCTTACAGATCAGGGACTGTGTGATTCTCAGCCACACTCCACTGGGGGCACTGATTTTGGAAAGGTGGAGATGAACCCCAAACCTTCCCCTGCCTCCCTCCCTCCCGCCCTCCCTCCATCCTGCCCTCCCTCCATCCTCTCCCCTCTGTGTCTCCCTGTTCTCCAGTAGATGCTGATGGCCAGGCCCTGTCCTAGGTGCTCATGAACCAAGACAAGCCCAGTCTTTGCCTTCATGGAGTTTACAGTCTGGTGGTGGGGGGTGTGGTTAGACATTTGAGAACCCAATGGAACAACGGATAATTTGATCATTACTGTGCTAAGTGCCATACAACATCAAGTGCAGGGTGTGGGGGGATGCTGGAGCTGGAAGAAATGACCCGGGGTGGGGGAGAGAAGGAGGCAGGAAGCTGAGACTTCAGGGATGAGTGGAGTTGGCCAGATGAAGGCAGGGGAGGGGAGGGAAATAAGACAGAATGCCATGGCACTGAGAGCACGGACTTGGGAGTCAGTTATGGGAGTTGGGGGGATCGAATCTTGGATTCTGTTGGTCTGTGTGGCTGTCTCCCCCACAATCTGTCTCTCTCCCTCCTCTTTCTCTCTCTCTAACATGCACACATACACGCCTGCATAGGGGTGGCAATATTAACTGTAATTGCAGAATTACGGACAGTTTTTGTTTTATAGTTTGCACTTCCTTGGTATTTTCCACAATGGATGTGTCATGGCAACAAATGAAGTCCTCCGTGTCCAGAGACCGCACTCCCACTGGTAGTTGTGTGACCTTGACCACACTGTCCAATCACTCCTGCTTCTGTCTCTTGCTCTATGAGATAAAGACAGTGATGATTGACACACAGTGCCCATCACGTCACATCCTGACACTTCACCTCCCTTAACTCGTTAGAGCCTCAGCTACTCTGTGAAGCAGGTACTGTCACCGCCCCTGTTTTATAGATGAGGAAACGGGCACGGAGAGGTGAAGCATGTTGCTCAAGATGACACTGCTAGTAAGAGTCAGAAGCGGCGTTGAGACCCAGATGTCTGACTCCAGAGTCTGAGCTTACCCATGTGACTCTACCACCTGCCTCACCGGGTAGAGATGGGAATCTGTGAGAGGACACCTGTCAAGCCCTTAGCACAGCGCTTGACACGCAGTTAATGCTCGGGAGATATTAGCGCATTATCATTAGCAGCTGTGCAAAGGCCCTGGGGTAGGCGGGGCATACGGTTTCAGAGGCACATGTGCTTAGCGAAGTAGTAGGACTGGATCACGCTAGGTCTTTGAAGTCAAGAATCTTGGCCTTACACTTCAGAACAGTTGAACACCTGTCGGGTTTTTATAGCAGAGAGGTGACCGACTCAGATCTGGGGTTTAAAAAGACCTCTGTGGCTGCGGATTGGAAGAATGGAGCCACGAGGCCCGGGGAGGCTCCCTTTAGTGATAGTAACTCTCCTCAAGTGGGTCGGGCCATCCCAGCGTGGACTCAGACCCTGGCTGTGATGATGTTCAGCTGTCTAGCCTGGCCGTGTGGGCCAGATCACAAGGCAGGAAGTCAGGAGCGTGTCACTAGGCTGGTCTGGTGATGCGGAGGGGCTGGGAAGTGCCAGTTTGAAGGCAGGAACAAATTACTCTCCTGGAGACGAGGCTGGGCCAGTTCCTGTCGTGTTGCATTATTAAATTTGTAATCTTCATTTTAATACTTCCCAGCAGTGAATAAGAACCAAATTTAAAATGCTGGCTTTACATTTCTGGAATGAAGCCCTTTGTCAGGGACTCTTGAAACCCATAATTTCTCTCCAGAGGTGAGTGTCTACATCCTTAAAAAAATTAAAATAAAAAAAAATAAAGGAAAACCACTCTTTAGTTACAGGTTGGGTTTTAAGGGTTGTCTGCAACCCCAGCCCCGGCAAGAGCTGAGAGTGGGGTGTGTGTGTCTCCAGCCCCAGAGAAGGCTTGGAATAGGATGGGGTACCCTGGGCCTCCCAGGATATTTAAACCCCTAAACCTGGGCCTTGCTAGGAAAGAAGAGTGGGAGAAGCCACGTGCCCACCTCACACCCAGGCCTGTGGATTTGTGACAGGGTCTGGTTAAACGCTGGACCGTAGTCTGTAGGAGAATTGGCCTGTGTCAGGCTCCCTTGTCTTTTCTCATGACCGGTTTGGTGGGTGTGGACCTGACTGCCGGTCGAACCATGGGCTGTGTTGTTCCTGCCTTTGATCTTGGCAAGAAGGGCTCTGATCTGGGGTCCCCAGCACTACTGGGTTGATCTCTAGCCCTCCTCACTGGGTGAGGAATCTCTGGGGCAATGGGTTCATGCCCACCTGGACCCCTCTTTCTAGGCCACATTCCAGGTATGTGGGACCCTGGAATTCCCCATCTAGATGGAGTGCCTGTCCAGACCCCTCTCCTAGGCCCATCCTCCGTCACTGGTGTCCTGATACGTGGCCATGAAGTAGGTGAGAACAGGGCACAGGTATTCAGAGTGGGCCTCCGGATGCACAGGGGCGGGGATGAAGGGAAGGGAGGGGCAATAGCGAAGGGCTCATCATATTCAACCCCTCTCTCCATATTCAGCCATGGAACTCTGAGAAGTCTAAGTCTGAACCTGTCCTGGCCTTCAAGGTCATTATGAAGGCATACTTGTCAGAGTGGAAGGATAGAACATATTTTATTTAAGAGCTTGATTTATAACTTTTAGATATTTAGAATAAATGTGACTGACTGTCCTTTCGCCCTGGACCCCACCCTGTTGGGTGGGCGATTTGCATCGTCCTTTGAACTGAGACTGAGAGCTGCCCAGGGGTGGCCCTTCTCCAGCTGGTACCACGTGTGGGCCCTGATGCACACACATGGTTTGTATGGCATGTTTGTACCAGGTAGACAAAGACACTTCTCACCCCCACTCCAGGTGATTGAATTTTAAAATAGTAAAAAAAATGCTAAAATAGTACTACCTCCTGTGACTTCCCTGGTGGTCCAGTGGCTCAGACTCCTAATGCAGGGGTCCTGGGTTTGATCCCTGGTCAGGGAACTAGATCCTCCATGCCACAGCGAAGATTGAAGATCCCAAGCGCCGCTACTGAGACATCGAGCAGCCAAAATTAAAAAAAAAAAATAGTACCTCCTGTAGGACAGGCTCCCCAACCTTTGGGATCTAAGGCCTGATAATCTGAGGTGGAGCTGATGTGATAATAGAAATAAAGTACACAATAAATGTAATGCACTTGAATCATCCTGAAACCATCCCTTCTACCCTGGTCTGTGGAAAAATTGTATTCCATGAAACTAGTTCCTGGTGCCAAAAAAGTTGGACCGCTGCTGTAGGAGGATGAATTAGAAAAAGGCTCCCCCTTCTCCAGCGCCTGTGGGGTATACCGCCTGGCCATTGAAAACAGGCTGTATTTCTGCCCACCTCAACTGGGCACCTTTGTGCAGTAGCAACTTGTTCAATAGTCCATAGTGCTCCCTGGACCTGAACCAGAGAGGGGCCCTGAGCAAGACCAGAAGGGAAAGTGCTTATATTCTAAGGTCCCAAGATAGTCATTAAGTTATTTTACATTTTCAGTAATCGTCCTCATCATGATAGCAGAAGTTTATTTTGTGCTTCTTACATGCCAAGTACTCTAAGCTCTTTACCTGGTTTATCCTATTGAAACCCCCTCCAGCTCATGAAGGAGGAGGGTACAGTTGTCATGCAAATTGTACAGATGAGGAAACTGAGGCTCTGAAAAGAGAGGCTTATCTTTGGCCCAGGGTCATTCAACAGTAAGGTGAAATGCAGGTCTGCCTGACCCATGAATCTGTAGGTCTAAACCACTGCTCTGCCCTGCCCTTTCTTGTTTTAAAAAGCGTCATTTATGCACTCAGCATATTTACTGACCCCCTGCTCCAATGTGGTGGGTATGAAGGTAGATGCCCAGTAAGACGGGGGCCTCCCTCAGCCAAAGAGACAAGCAGAGCAGATAACTGGGTGACCCCATTGAGTAGGGGGTGCTCAGTAGAGCCTAGAAGGGTGAGAAGCTGTTTACCAGGCTGGAGTGGGAGGCGGGGAGGGAGGTCCTATAGGCCACTGGGGGTCCTGTGTGGTCAGGGAGGGGCACCCTGAGGTTTATTGATACATTGTGGGTAGGTGCCTTAAGAGATAGGTGTGGGTCTACAAAACAGAACTAGAAGGGCTTCCTGGTGGCTCAGTGGTAAAGAATCTGCCTGCCAGTGCAGGAGACACGGGTTCGATTCCTGGTCTGGGAAGATCCCATGTGCCTCAGAGCAACTAAGCCTGTACACCACAGCTATTGAGCTTGCGTTCTAGAGCCCGGAAGCTGCAACTACTGAATTCTGCACGCCCTAGAGCCTGTGCTCCAAAACAAGAGAAGCCGCTGCAATGAGAAGCCCGCACACCGCAACCAGAGAGTATCCTCCACTTGCCGTAACTAGAGAAAAGCTCGCGCAGCAACAAAGACCCACCGCAGCCAAAGATAAATAAAATAAATAAATTATTTAAAAAAAATAGAAATAGAATCAAAGCTGTAGAAAACAAACATGGTTACTAGGAGGTCAGGGGAGAGGGATAAGTTGGAAGATTGGGATTGACATATACACACTATTTTATACACAAAGTAGATAAGGACTCACTGGATAGCATGGGCTTCCCTGGTGGCTCAGACGGTCAAGAATCCGCCTGCAATGTGGGAGACCTGGGTTCCATCCCTGGGTGGGGAAGATCGCCTGGAGAAGGGCATGGCAACCCACTCCAGTATTCTTGACTGGAGAATCCTCACAGACAGAGGAGCCTGGCGGGCTACAGTCCATGGGGTCGCAAAGAGTTGGACACGACTGAGTGACTGAGCGCACAGCACTCTATAGCACAGGGAACTCTGCTCAATACTCTGTAATGACCTATATGGGAAAAGAATCCAAAAAAGAGTGGATATAGGGATATGTGTAACTGACTCACTTTGCTGACACAGTTAGCAAACTGATACACCTGAAACTAACACAACCTTGTAAATCAACTCTACTCCAATAAAAATTTAGAAAAAGAGATAAGTGTGGGAAAGAGGTGGGGCCAGGAAAGGGGGTGAGCAGGTCGGGGAAGGCTTTGGAGCCATGTCCAGGACCCAGCCTTTCTTGAAGACCAGAGCTGTGTCATCCTCTTGGGCCCCTGCCCAGAGGGGTGGTACTTACCTTCCACCCACCAGCACCATCCTTTTCTAAGTCAGAAAAGCAAGATTGAAAGGGGAGGGAAGAGTCCTTTTGTGCATTTCCTGCCAGTTGGGTTTGGGACCCAGGCCTCTAGGTATCCCCTCCTCCGGCTGTAGTCTAGTCCCTTCACGAGCTGCAAGAGTCACTCCTTATCATTTTGGTTTCTTAAAACCATCTTGTGCTTTCACAAGTCACAAACGCTGCTTGTAGAGTCATTCTAGCGTGTGTTTCCTGAGCACACGCCATGTTCCTGTGCTGTGCTAAGACTTCATGCATGTAATCTTGCACAGTACTCAGAGTGAACCTCTGCAGTGGGTCCTGTTGTTATTCCCATGTTACAGATGGGGAAATGAAGGACCTCTCCTAGGGTCACCTGGCTAGCAAATGGCAGAACCAGTTTCCTTGAGCCCAACCTCCTCAGTCTATGCTCTTTGTACCTAAACTTTGGTAAAATGCAGAGAAAGCACACAGAAAGAAAATTAAAATGACTCCAGTTCTATAATCCAAGAGCAGAATGTTTAACCATTGGGGTTGTTTCTCTCCAGTTGTGTGTGTGTGCGTGCGTGAGCGTGCATACAATGAGTGTGTGCAGGAATGCATGTTTAAACCAAGGCAGGGTCATGCTTGTGATACTGTTTTGTAAACCAAAGCCCCTATTTAACAATCACCTTAAAAGGACCTTCACAGGCTGGTCTCTACAGGGGCACTGATTTCTAGGATCAGGTCTAAAACTACATCAGGCTTGCCAAGGCAGGACCCAAGACAGCAGCAGGCAGCTCACCCTAATAGCCCTGGTTCATTTTTGTCCCTGCTTTCCGCTCCTGTTCTTGTTAAAATAAAATAAATTTAAAAACTGACAGACCTACCCAGGATTTTATTCCATGGCTGGCCCGGCATTTAAATGCGAGAAGCAGAAGGCTTGCGAGCTATAAATAGACCGGGCTGCTTCTGAACAGTGGCAGGGAGAATTTGCAGGTCCTGTTCCCTCCGAACCTGGTGACCTGGATTACTTCCTTCCTGCAGCGATTACTTTGCTCGCTGCCTCCTCTGCCCCATCCTTTGTGGAACAGAGCAGGTCCCTCTCTGCAGATGCTTGGTGAGCGTCTACACTGGGCCTAGGTCCTGGGCACACGGACTGGAGCGAGCCACCACCAGCCCCATCACAGCCTGGGATGGTGGGGGTGGATGTGAACACATGTCTGCAAATGAAAATTTGGTCATGGGGGAACCCAAAGAGGAGGGGGGGTCCCTAGTTCTGGGAATCAGGGGAGGCTTCCTGGAGGAGGGGACGCTGAAGCTGGAAAAGGAAAAGAGGAGATGGGGAACCTGGAGAGGGGGGGCCTAGGAGAAGGAGTCTGTGGGGCTGTGGGTGTGATGCTTGGCAGAGAGCAAGGTTTTGTTGTATGCCTCTGGAGGGCATATGATGGGTTTCTTTAGTGGCTTCCATGGCTTCTAGGATCCATGGCTTCTAGGATCCTTCTGGGTAAAGAGGCTGCTCAGCGTTTCACTGGCCCAGTGATTCCTCACCTGCTCTGCCCATGCACTTCCATCTGGAACTAGGATCCTGAGCCACTCAATTAAAAACTCAACGGAACCTGGAAATCGACTGCTTCAGGAGCTCCCCAGGTGATTCTGATGTTTGACCACATCTAAGATAAGTGGTGCTGACCCAGGCTCCCATCTGGGGACCAAAGCCTCAGACCCCCGGTCCAGTCTCCCTCAGATGACAGTGACGGGAGCTCATACCCTCTCAGGGCAGTTCCTTGCATTGACAGACCGACCGCCTGACTACAGGAAGGTCCTCTCCCCTTGTGCCCTGAGTCACCGTCACCATTAATCCTAACACAGCGATGACACTGAAAATCAAATTTGTACAGTCCTTTGTTGTCTGCAAAACGCTTATTGAATTTGAGATGCGATAGATTTTAAATTCAGACAGACCTGCATTTAAACCCTACCCTCCTCTTTTCTTCTGCTCTGTTGGCTCTGTCCTTAAATGAGTGACTTAACCTCTCCATGTCTCAGTGTCCTTATCTTTTTTTAAGATTTTTTGTTGTTGTTGTTGATGTGGACCATTTTTAATGTCTTCTTTGAATTTGTTACAGTATTGCTTCTGTTTTATGTTTTGGTTTTTTGGCCACGAAGCATGTAGGATCTTGGCTCCCTGGCCAGGGATCGAATCTGCACCCCTTGCACTGGAAAGCGAAGTCTTAACCACTGGACTGCGAGGGACGTCTTCTCCAGCGTTCTCGTCACTTAAATAGAGATAATAATGATGCTTACCCCTCAGGTCATTGGGAGAATTGACTAACATGCATTCTGCAGGCTCACAACAGCAGTAAGGCACTCACTGTACAATAATTTCTTATGATTATTACTGCTATTGCTGTTATATAAAATATTTACATGGTAAAATCATTATCCATGAGGTTTTCATTGAGTGCTGAATGTGGGCCCTACTGTGGGTGATGAGCTACATTGTTGAAAAGTTCTCACTAATTGGCAGTTGTCATTATGAGTATCATTAGGGTGATTTGGGGGCTTTGCTGGTGGCTCAATCGGTAAACAATCTGCCTGCAATGTGGGAGACTTGGGTTCGATCTCTGCGAAGGGAAGATCCCCTGGAGAAGGGCATGGCAACCCACCCCAGTATTCTTGCCTGGAAAATCCCGTGGACAGAGGAGCCTGGCTGGCTACAGTCCATGGGGTTGCAAAGAGTCGGACACGACTAAGCGACTAACAGACACGCAGGGGTGGTAAAGTCACCCACTTTTTATTGATAAGAAGATGAAGCTCAGAGGTGTGGCGCGAGGGGTCAAAAGAACTAGCACTAGTGCCAACGCAGGAGACGTAAGAGATGTGGGTTCGATCCCTGAGTCAGGAAGATCCCCTGGAGAAGGAAATGGCAACCCACTCCAGTATTCTTGCTTGGAAAATCCCATGGACAGAGGAGCCTGGCGGACTGTAGTCCATAGGGTCAGAAGGAGTGAGACACGGCTGAAGTGACTTCATGCAGGGGTTTAAAGCCCACTCAGCTGCTGAGAGGTGGGATGAGAAGTTAATCCATGTCTTCCATCTAATCCTCTTCTTTTCTCCCAGCTTCAGGAAGCTTTTTGGAATAGTCAGTTCCTACAAGAAGAAAGGGAAGGAGGGAGGGAGGGAGGGAAAGACCATTATGTACAGGTTAAGGGGCTTCTCCAGCCTTCGTTCCCATGCCAGACAGTTTAGGGCCAACCGTGAGTCTTTTCTCTTCTCTCCCTCCACAGCACTCCACCAGGGAAATCCAGTTTTGTTGCTTTGAGGCATAAACAGGTCCTCAGGGGGCACTCCCCCTGCTGGCTTTGCAGCCTGGATGCCATCTGGGTCTTCTGGTCTACCCTGGCAGGGGCAGTGCCACCCCTTCCACCCCAAGTCACTGCCAGTGCTGACAGCCTGGCGTCCCCAAGTCCAGTCCCTACCAGACTTGTTGAGTCCGAGGCTTGTCTCGTCTTCCTTCCTGTCCCAGGAAGGTGGGCAGGAGCTTCAGCCACTGAGTTCTCTCTCCCGGGGAACTGGCCTTTCATTTGGATCTCTCTGCACTGGTTGGAGGATCCCGTCCCCATTCAAAAAACTGCAAACTTCAACAAGGCAAGGAGAAATGTTGTGGCCAGCAGAAAACTGAAAGTGTTAGTCACTCAGTCGTGTCCAACTCTTTGTGACCCCATGGACTGTATCCCGCCAGGCTCCTCTGTCCATGGAATTCTCCAGGCAAGAATACTGGAGTGGGTTGCCGTTTCCTATTCCAGGGGATCTTCCTGACCCAGGGATTGAACCTGGGTCTCTTGCATTGCAGGCAGATTCTTTCCCTGCTGAGCCACCAGGGAAGCCCGTGGCTAGCAGAAGGTCCCTGTAATTAGACGTACAGGTGGGTTCCTTGCTGGCAAGGTGGATCCCCAGCCCATGGTTCCCATGTCTTTTATTCTGTACAAGATGTTGACTTAAGCTTTCCTCATTCAAGCCTTTCTGAGCTTGCTCTCTCCCTTGCATAACTTGAGCTGCCCTGTTTCTATCTCTCCTTCCATCCATTTCATTGATCAGGCAAATCTAATTTCTAATAGCCTCTGACAGTGGGGAAACACTGGGTCGAGTGTCAAGAGACCAAGTTCTAGATCGGTGCTGTCTGACAGAGATTTCTGCCACGTTCTGTTTCTGCGTTGTCCAAAATGGCCCTGGCCAGATGTGGCTGTTCAGCTCTGTAACTGTGGTTAGTGCAGCTGTGGGATCAAATTCTGAATTTTTTAAAGTTGTAATTAATTTAAGGGGTCACATGTGGCTCATGGCTGCTGTGTTGGGCAATACAGATCTAGACTTAGCTCTGAATATGTTGAACTCTGAGACCTGGAACACATTTCTTGCCCTCTCTGGGAAGATGAGGAGTGCAGTTCAGGAACCCAGAAAGAGGCTGTCTGGAACAGAGACTGAGATCTGGGGTCAGCTACATCTAGAATAGATTCCAGTTTTGCCCAGTTCCAGCTGTGTGATCTTGGTCAAGTCATTTAACCTCCCTGTGCTTCAGTGTCCCCATTTGTAAAGTGGGCTTACTAACCATTACCTCACAGGGTTAAATGAACTACAATGACTGAGTGCCTTACTCCTGGTAGACTCCTGACAAATTGTAGTATTTTTAACTAGTCTTATAGGAACCCAGGTTCCCCTCCTGCCTCTTTGGAAAGCTCTGACAATTCTTGCTTTTGCTGCAAATGTTTATAAAGGGTTTCCTTTGGTCTTCATCATCACCATTGTTGCCATGCGCTGTATGCCACGCTTGATGCAAAGTATGTCTGTTTCCCCAAGTCTGTCCTTCCTCACCTGCTGCATCATCTCAGACTTCGTCTCAAACCACTCCCCTTGCTCATTCTGCTCCAGTTGCTCTGGCCTCCCTGTTGGCCGGATGTAAGTCCACCCGGGGGTCTGTATGTTTGTGTCTTCTGTGTCGGGAGCACTTACTCCTGAGATAGCCACATGGCTCATTTCTTTACCTGCTTTGCGTTTCATGATGAGCCCCACCCCCTGACCTCTGTCTAAAGCCGAAACACTCACCCCTCCACGCATCACCTTCTGACACCCCCTCTGTCTTTATGTACTTGTGGGCTTTGGTGTTCGCATGCCTCTCCTGGATCGGAGCTTCAGGAGGACAGATGGTTTCCCTTATTTTTATTCCCTGCTTTAGCTCCAGTGCCTAGAACAGTACTTGACATATAGAAGGTGCTCAGAGAAATGCTTGGTGAGAGAGTGAATGAGCCAATGGATCTCATTTAGTCTGAGACAGGCCCCCGTAGGATCCTCAAACTTCAGCCAATGTCACTGATGTAACGTTGTTCAGTTGATAAGTCGTGTCTGATTCTTTGTGACCCCATGGACTGCAGCACACCAGGCTTCCCTGTCCTCCACTGTCTCCGGGAGTTTGTTCAAATTCATGTCACCCTGCTTATTTAACACATGCAGAGAACATCATGTGAAATGCCGGGCTGGATGAATCACAAACCTATGTAATATGTGCAATCAATAAATCTCGCCTCTGTGCCACGTTAAGTCTCAGGTTCTAGGCATAGGAAGATGAAGCACATCTCAGCTCTTGAAGAGCTCATAGGCCTTGGGGTGGGGGTGGGGTAGCCACAGCCATGCTCCTTTCCAAGCACTTACTGCAGTTGTAACCACCGAATTGTCCTGCTGTCCTGGTCTGTCTTCCACCCTAGACTGGAAGGGCACAGTGGACAAGGACCCCCATCTATCTGGATTGACACTGTGTCCTCAGCACTGGGACAAGGCCAGCATTGGATGTATGAATAGACAGGACACATTGGTGGTGGAGTAGGAGATGGCTGAGGGTCTGTGGTCTGCGGAGCCATGGAAGAGTTCATACGGGAGGCGAGGAACCCTCCCCTGTCCCTTGGCAGCTTGCCTTGACTCTTACTTGGCCAGTGATGGAGCAACATGGTGATGATGGGAGGGTGGGGGTTTCCCCTCCCTCAGGAGGCTGGGTGGCCTACTGCAGCCCTTCTATATTTCAGTTCCTGCTTGCGTCTCTGTCCTTGGAGTTAAAAATAACCAAAGATGGGAGCACAAGGACACACTGTCCTTCTTTGCCTTGGAGCCAGGATTCTGCTACCTCCTCTCAAAGGGGGCTGCAGGGGAGCAGGTTTGAGAAGCCAGCAGCTTAAAGAATTATCCCTTCCTGCCCCCTTGAGGATGAGCACAGACCTCACTTTCCCCAATCTGGGGTGACTCTAAATGAGTTATGGATTGTTGCAGCTGGAAGGGCTCTCCAGTGTAGGCTAGTTACCTGGCAAGAAGCCCATAGACCTCCAGGCCTGGGACCTTGGCAGACATTACCAATCAATTAAGCCCCCCCTCACCTTTCCTGGGACCATGGCAGGCATCACCAATCAATCACAGCACCCTTTCTACCAAATCTAGACACAGTCTAAGAATTCTTAACAACGAATATTTTAGGTAACAGCTATCAAGAGTTGGCAAAAAAAGAAAAAACCTATTTATCATCACAGTCTAGTCCAGTCCCCTTGTGGTGGGGAAACTGAAGCTCAGAGAGGGACAGAAACTTAGCAGATTTTACACAGGAAGTCCATAGTGGAGCTGGGACCAGACCCAGGAGTCCTAACTCTGCTGGGACTTTTTTCTGTCTGTCCTCTAACATATCCTCTTTTCTACGAGAACTAAGGTTTGTCTAAAAGAAGGGTTTCTTTTAACCCATGGACTGCAAGCCTCAAAATGTTATGCTGTGTGTTCTGTGCTGGCAGGTGCTTTTCTAAGGAAAAGGAGAATAGCTCTCATCAGCTTCTCAAGAGGAGCCATGTACAACCTAAGAAAGGCAAAGCAGTCAGAAAAGAGAGAGAGCAGAATGGATTAATGTCTTGCTACTCATAGTGTGGGCCACAGATCAGCAGCATCAGCCTCACCTAGAGTTGATAGAAATGGAGATTCTCAGGCCCCACCTGCACCTACCGAATCAGAATCTGCATTTTAACCAAATCTCCAGTTGGCTCAGTTGCACATTAAAGTTGAGAAGCACAGGTCTGGAATCGGAAAGAGTTGCCTTTGGTTTCTTGAAGGTGTATGGAGTACTTGCTGAGGTCTAGACACCCTTGCCGGTCTACAGGAGGGCCATGATCCTTGCTGTCATTTGAGGGAGTGGGAAGAAACCTAGGCTTCTTCTCCTAGATGGGTCCCAGCTATTCAGCAACTCTGTTTAGGTCAGATCAAAGGAGGGACTTGCTTAAAAGGAGGTATTAGTTTAAACAGGCCAGATCAAAGGAGAGACTTGTTGAGAGGTAAAGGATAGAACTTCCATCCAGTGAGTAGGAGACCCCAGCATGCACTGAGTGAGTGCGTAGGGAGGTTCTCACCTGGAAAGCCTTGGAAGGTGCTGGGTTAGCTGCCCTCCTGTGTGGTGGTGCCTGGTTTGTTGTTCAGTCGCTAAGTTGTGTCCGGCTCTCTGCAACCCCATGGACTGCAGTACGCCAGGCTTCCCCCAGGAGTTTGCTCAAACTCATTGAGTCAGTAATGCCATCCAACCATCTCATCCTCTGTAGTCCCCTTCTTCTGCCTTCAATCTTCCCCAGCATCACGGTCTTTTCCAGTGAGTTGGGTCTTCGCAATGGGTGGCCCGAGTATTGCAGCTTCAGCTTCAGCATCAGTCCTTCCAGTGAATATTCAGGGTTGATTTCCTTTAGGATTGACTGGTTTGATCCCCTTGCAGTCCAAGGGATTCTCAAGAGTCTTCTCCAGCACCACCATTTGAAAGCATCAGTTCTTCGGCGCTCAGTTTTCTTTATAGTCCAGCTCTCACATCCATATATTACTACTGGAAAAACAATAGCTTTAACTATATGGACTTTTGTCGGCAAAGTGATGGCTCTGCTTTTTCATACACTGTCTAGGTTGGTCATAGCTTTTCTTCCAAGGAGCAAGTGTCTTTTAATTTCATGGCTGCAGTTACCCTCCCCAGTGATTTTGGAGCCCAAGAAAATAGTCTGTCACTGGAGGGACTGGTTTTTAAGCCCTCATGGGATTTGGTTGAGTTGAGTGGGAGCAGAGCTGAAGAATTGATGCTTTTGAACTGTGATGTTAGAGAAGACTCTTGAGAGTCCCTTGGACTGCAGGGAGATCAAACCAGTCCATCCTAAAGGAAATCAGTCCTGAATATTCATTGGAAGGACTGATGCTGAAACTGAAGCTCCAAAACTTTGGCCACCTGATACGAAGAACTGACTCATTGGAAAACACCCTGATGCTGGGAAGGATTGAAGGCAGGAGGAGAAGGGGACGACAGAGGATGATATGGTTGAATGGCATCACTGACTCAATGGTTGTGAGTTTGAGCAAGCTCCAGGAGTTGGTGAAGGACAAGGAAGCCTGGCATGCTGCAGTCCATGGGGTCGCAAGGAGTTGGACATGACTGAACTGAACTGAGAGAGGCTGCGATGCTTGAGGCCAGCTTCTCCAGCAGCCTCTGGTGCTGAGAGCCACTCATCTAAGGTGGCTTTGCGCTGATGAGTACTCGTGCCAGGTGGTTCCAGCTGGTACCAGTGGGTCTCAGGTGATTCTGGCTAGTTTTTCTGGGTCTGATAGGCTCTGAAGGAAGTTGACCCTGCGTAGACCGAGGAAGGTGGTATTGGGGGTGGGGCACAGAAGAAGGTTTGCCCTGGTGGGGCTGTCATTAAGGCATTCAACCCCTCTCCTCCATGTGATCACCGCATGCTTCTTCCATGTGCCACGGTGGAGATCCGAGTACATGTATGTGCTTTGAGGTCCAAACCGCACAGCCCGAGATTCATCTGGCCTTTGCGACAGGCTTTGTGTTCTGCCCTCTTGCTTAGCTGGAGTCCTCTCTTGCCCCTGGCAGAGGCCAGTGATGACCTGAAAAAAGCCTACTCACCCTGACACTGCTGGCCTCCTTATTCTCTGGGGTCAGTATAGACTAGGGGTTAACAGCAGGGCCTGGGAAACCACACACACACATGCACACAGACCCACACACAGAACTTTACTGAGATCATTCACATACCGTACAATTCACCTATTTAAAGTATACAATTCGGTGGGTTTTGCTATATTCGCAGAGGTATGCAGTCATCACCACAGTCAGTTGTAGAGCATTTTCATCACCCCCAAAAGAAACCTGTACCCGTTAGCTGTCACACTCTAGTCCCCCCTCAACGCAGCCCCTAGCAACAACTAGTCTGTGTTTTCTATCTCTATGGATTTGCCTCCTCTGGACACTTCATGTAGTCACATCAATGGAATATGTGTTGTTTTGTGACTTGCTTCTTCCATTTTGCATATTTTCAAGGTTCATCTTTTGTAGCATTTATCAGTAATTCATTCCTTTTTATGGCTGAATAATATTCCAACAGCTGAGTATATATGTGGCTTATGTAGTCATCCATCGATGGACATTTGGGTTGTTTCAGTTTTTGACTGTTGTGAATAATGCTGCTGTGAACATCTGTGTTCGGCTCTAGGCGTGGATAGGATGGGTTTGTTTTGCACTGTCCCTCCATCACTCACCTGCTGTGGAACCTTGGGCAAACTGCTTCAGTTCTCAGAGGCTCAGTTTTCTGAGAATTTCTGGGAATTGGGGACGTTGCTGTCTATCTCAGAGTACTATACTGGAGTGGGTAGCCTTTCCCTTCTCCAGGGGATCTTCCTAACCCAGGGATCAAACCCAGGTCTCCCGCATTGCAGGCGGATTCTTTGCCAGCTGAGCCACCAGCGAAGCCCAAGAATGCTGGAGTGGGTAGCCTATCCCTTCTCCAGCAGATCTTCCTGACCCAGGAATCGAACCGGGGTCTCCTGCATTGCGAGCAGATTCTTTACCAACTGAGCTATCAGGGAAGTCATTATTGGTAACAGAGGCTATCATTTACTGAGTGCCTTTATCTTTTGTTTGTTTGTTTGGTTACATTGTGCAGCTTGGGGATCAAGTGCCCTGACCAGGGATCGAACTGGGTCCCTGGCAGTGAAAGTGCTGAGTCCTAACCACTGGATTGCCAGGGAATTCCCCTGAGTGCCTTCATCTTATCATGACAATCACTGTACATATGCTATATTTTTGAGTTCAGCCCCACAAGGGGCATGAGAAGATTTATTTCACAATTAATGTGGACTTGTGCTATAATGGGCTAAACATGCTGCCTCGTTATAGCAAATGATTTGGTAGCTTGATGAGGTCTCCATCCAATGTTTGTGCCTAGGGAGAGAACTTCCTTACCTCCCCTGTACCTTTGGCCTTTTCACATTATTGGGAGGTGTGTTTTTATCTTTACTTTTATATATTTAAGTTAAAAAATAAGCCTAGAGAAATATACATAGAGAAGGGAGTGACAGAGGATGAGATGATTGGATGACATCACTGGCTCAATGGACATGAGTTTGAGCAAACTCTGGGAGATAGTGAAGGACAGGGAAGCCTGACATTCTGCAGTCCATGGGGTCACAAAGAATCGGATAGGACTTAGCAACTAAATGGCAACAATAGAGAAAAATGCAGTAACTAGAAGAGCTATCTCATGGTTCCATCATTTCTGTTTTCTCTCTGCCATGAGAAGAGCATGTCCTAGGTAGGACATGCTCTTCCTTCATCCTGCATCCCATAAGAATTCATGGAGTAGGGCCATACCTAACTCACAGAGGACATTTAATATGAGGAAGAACTAAACCATGGTTCTATAAGCCACTGAGATTTGGGGGTCATTTGTTACTGCAGCACACCCCTAGTGAGAGCTGACCAATACATTTAATCCTTACAGCAATGTAAAATGGGTTCTATGACTATTTCTGTTTTTTGAGGGAACTGAGGCTCAGAGAGGTTCAGTAACTTCCTTCAGTTTACTCAGATAGTAGCAGAGGGGTGCTTCAAGTCCCGAGACTGGTTATTCAGACTCCAGAGCCTGTGCTCTTAAGACGGAACTACGTGGGCTGTTTGGTGAGTGATGAGTAATCGGTGTGAAACACCTGGCCTGTCCGTGACGTCAGACCTGTAGTATAGGTTTGGGGCAGATCCTGGAAGCCTTGAAAGCTGTGTGGATTGTGAAGCTTCCTAGTGCCAGATGGAACCATACACTCTACCTTTTGCTCACAACTCAACTGTCCCAAAACTTGCTCAGCTTGTCTCAAGAGCTGGTGGGAATGGCTTCCTGGGGAAACTTGTCAGAATTGTAAATGATCTTCCTTCCAGTAATTGCTAAGATGCCCCCTCTCTGGGAAATCTTCCCACCCTGGAGTCTTCCCACACTTGCAATAGACTGGGAGAGTGAATAGCTTTTCCCTGGCCAGCCCAGCTGAGTTACACGACCTTCCCCTTCCTCTGCTTTCAGAACTCTTTGTCCTCAGTTTATATTTTGGTTTCACATTTTTGCCTTCTCTCTACATGTTTTCCATTTGTCAGTATAGCGTTTGGCTGTAGTCTCCCAAAAGGTAGCATTTCTGCCAGCAATAAAATCTTAAGATTTTATTTGTAGTCAAGTATAACTCAGCAGCTAAGTAATTCTCCTTACAACCCAGACCCTGCCTCTACTTCCAGTGCTGTATTAATTACTCTTTTCCCCAATTCTTGTAATATGGTGTGTATCTCTGCCCTTGAACTACACTATGTTGTAATTATAACACCTTGTGTTAAAAATTGCCCCTTTACTTGGCTGACTCCTGGTAGATTGGGAGTTTTGGCCAGGTCTTGGTTTAGTTCACTTGTGTTAGGAGTCTTCAGCACAGGCTCTGGCATGGAAAAGGCACTTAGTAAGAGGTGAATTGATCATTGAATTGATCATTGAATAAATGATCAATATTTCTGTTTCATCTCCCCTCCCTGTCTATTAATTATAAGTTCCTTAAGGGCAAGGACTGTGTCTTAGAATCTGCAAGACCAGGGACTTCTCTGGTGGTCAGTGGCTTAGATACCACACTCCCAATGCAGGGGGCCCAGGTTTAATTCCTGGTCAGGGAACTAGATCCCACGTGCTACAACTAAGAATTCTCATGCCGCAACTAAGACCTGACACGGGCAAATCAATAAAAATAAATATTAAAAAAAGAATCTGTAAGACCAAGAAAAGCATGGTATAGAAAATGAGGTCAATAAATGTATACTTCATTGGATAAGTGAGAATGACATTTCTTTCTGGGAACAGAACCCTTTGGAGTCGCAAAGCTCATTATCCAGTTGATCCTCTTGAAATCTTCAAATTCTGCCTCTCTAGTGTTCTCAAATCCTTATCATGTGCTCTTTGCCTCCCTTGCTCCTACCTGTTTCCTCTGTGCATCTTTATGATTTCTCCCTCTTTCCCCTTCAGATCCTCTTGGAAAAAAGTCTGTGGGACTCTGCCCCCTCTTGCCCAATGAAAAGTGATCTAAAGGGCAAAAATTACATCTTGTCTGCACTGAACCAGAATCATGCTTCCATGTAACAGCTTTGTCATCTTGGGCAGATTCACTCACCTCCCTGAGTCAGTTTTCTTTTCTGAAAATGGAGACAATAGTGGTTGTGTGGTTTGGATGAAGTAATGGATACTGAGCACCTAGCATAGGCTCTGGTTGAGCCCAGTAAGTAGGAGTTCCTGTCTTTACATGGAAGGGTGGAATTTGAGACATCAACAAGCCTGTGGGAAGGGACTGTGGTTCTGAAACAAACAGGGGATAGGGTTACTTGGTTCTGAGGTCTCCCCTCCCTGTGAGCAGCTACCTCTGCCTCAGGCAAGCCCAGAACCCCTGCCCCAATCAGCACCACAGACAGTTCCGTCTGCATTTGGCTGTTTGGCTAATTACATCACAACTTTTTTTTTTTGGTACCACCAAAAGAGATAAAAAACATGTCAGAATTTAACTCTGACATGATAAGTTGTCAGTTACATCTTAATTTCATAGATGTCAGAAAATGTGTCTTAGAATCAATGAAATAATGACAACTTTGTGAGAGGTGGTATCAGTGGGCTTCCCAGGTGGCTCAGTGGTGAAGAATCTGCCTGCTGATGCAGGAGACTCAGGTCCAACCCCTGGGTCTGGAAGATCCCCTGGTGAAGGGCATGGCAGCCCACTCCAGTATTCTCGCCTGGAAAATCCCATGGACAGAGGAGCCTGGTGGGCTACAGTCCATGGGGTCACAAAAGAGTGGGACACATCTAAGCATCCATGCATAGTATCAGTGAGCCATTGACCCCTAACCCTTGAAGAGGTTAATTATAATCCCCAGCACTTTTTGAAAGCCTACTGTGTCTCAGGCCTTTTCCACTTCTCCTTCTCTTGTCCTGGTGCTCTCTGCCTCTGTACATTCACTTAACAAATACTACATTCGAGGAATATAAATGTAAGTCAGGTAGACAGTTAGTCAACAGTTTTCTCAGTATTGCTCCCAAAATATTCTAGCCCTGAGCCTCATTTCTTCCGAGTATTGCTTCTTGCCAAAGGATAATCTAACGTGTTAAGCTTTCTAGTCCACATCATGCTTAATCCATTTAAAGAGCATGTCAAATGCATACCCTATGACCCAGTAATTTCATTCCTAGGTATGTGCCAAAAGAAGTGTACACAGATGGTCACCAAAAGACACGCACAAGATTGTATCTGGCAGAGCTATTTGTAATATCTCCAAACTGGAAGCTACCCAAATGCTCATCGACAGTAGAAAGAATAAAAATAATTTGGATATATTCATACAATGTTAAACAATGAAGCCATGAGAATAAATGAACTGCAGTGAAGCAATCAGCATGGTTGGATCTCACAAACGTAATATTAAGTGGAAAAAGTCAGACACTGAAAGAGTATATACTAGGTGATTCTGTGTATATGGAAGTACAAAACAGGTGAAGCCGGTTGGGCTGTTAGAAGCCAGGATAATGCTACTCTTGGCGGGGAAGTAACTGCTACTCATGAGGCATTTCTGCAACACTGATAATCCTCTGTTTCTTGGTCTCGGTGTTGGTTCTGTAAATGAGTGCACTTTATAATGTTCATCAAGCTGTATGGTTAGAGTTGTACACTGTGTAATTGTACACTTTTGTATATTATACATCAACAAACAGTTGTTTTTAAAAGCATCTTTCTCCAGAGAGGAGAATGCTGAGAATTTCCTATGTGAGATGATAGGTAAGATATTTGGGGGTAGTTGGTCATGTGGACTCTTTGGAGTTACCCGAATTATTCAGTGTGAATGGAATGCAGAGCCCACTAGGGAAAGGGAGGAAAAAAGACTGTAAATGTAGTTTGGGACCAGGTCAGAAAGGCACTGTGTGTTAATGCTATTGGGATTTATTCTGCAAGCAGTGGAGTACCATTGGAGATTTTAAATTGAAGAGATGACATATTCAAGATTGAGTTTTAGAAAGTTCATGCAGGCCACAGAGCGGAGAACTGACAGAAGAGGACATTTCTGAGCTGGTGACACCAGTTAGAGTAAGGGTGATCTCCTGACCAAGCATTTGAGTTATCCAGAGATTTCCAAAACCTGCAGATTCGTGACTCCCACCCTAGGCCAACTGAACCAGAATCTCCAGGAGAGAAGACCAAGGAATCTGTTTTAACTAAGTTCCCAACATATTCACACTGGCCTCTAAGCAGGTGCTTGGGAGCCTCTGAGTTAATTGACTCTAGCAGTCATCCAGGCCAGAGGGGGATGTGAGCTGTGACCTTGGTGATGCAGAGCAGACTCAAATTTGTATCCCCCAAAAGGAGGCATGGAGACAGTTTCAGTTCAGTTCAGTCATTCAGTCGTGTCTGACTCTTTGTGACCCCATGGACTGCAGCACGCCAAGCTTCCCTGTCCATCATTAACTCCCAGAGTTTACTCAAACCCATGTCCATCGAGTCAGTGATGCCATTGAATGATCTCATCCTCTGTCGTCCCCTTCTCCTCCTGCCTTCAATTTTTCCCAGCATCAGGGTCTTTTCTAAGGAGTCGGTTCTTTGCATCAAGTGGCCACAGGACTGGAGCTTCAGCTTCAGCATCAGTCCTTCCGATGAATATTCAGGACTGATTTCCTTTAGGATTGACTGGTTTGATCTCCTTGAAGTCCACAGGACTCTCAAGAGTCGTCTCCAACACCACAGTTCAAAAACATAAATTCTTCAGCACTCAGCTTTCTTTATGGTCCAACTCTCACATCCATACATGACCACTGGAAAAACCATAGCTTTGACCAGACGGAACTTTGTTGGCAAAGTAATGTCTCTGCCTTTTAATATGCTGTCTAGGTTGGGTATAGCTTTTCTTCTAAGGAACAGGTGTCTTTTAATTTCATGGCTGCAGTCACCATCTGCAGTGATTTTGGAGCCCAAGAAAATAAAGTCTCTCATTGTTTCCATTGTTTCCCCATCTATTTGCCATGAAGTGATAGGACTGGATGCCATGATCTTTGTTTTTTGAATGTTGAGTTTTAAGCCAACTTTTTCACTCTCCTCTTTCACTTTCATTGATAGGCTCTTTAGTTCCTCTTCACTTTCTGCCATAAGGGTGGTGTCATCTGCATATCTGAGGTTATTGATACTTCTCCTGGCAGTCTTGATTCCAGCTTGTGCTTCTTCCAGCCCAGCGTTTCTCATGATGTACTCTGCATATAAGTTAAATAAGCAGGGTGACAATATACAGCCTTGATGTACTCCTTTCCCATTTTGGAAGCAGTCCATTGTTTCTTGTCCAGTTTTAACTGTTGCTTCCTGACCTGCATACAGATTTCTCAGGAGGCAGGTCAGGTGGTCTGGTATTCACATCTCTTTCAGAATTTTCCACAGTTTGTTGTGACCCACATAGTCAAAGGCTTTGGGGTAGTCAATAAAGCAGAAGTAGATATTTTTCTGGAACTCTCTTGCTTTTTCTAGACAGTTTACTTGATTGATTGATACATATTTATGTGTCATATACTAAATAGTGCTTACTATGTGCCAAGCCTTATTCTAAGTACTTAAGAGAAAAAATACTAATTTAATCCTCATAGATATCCTATGAGGCATGTACTATTATCTTCTTCATTTTTTTAAGAGGAGAAAACTGAGTTACAGCTTAAATAATTTGTTCAAGATTGCACTACTAATAATGTGACTGGGGCCAGTGTACAACCCAAGCCATCAGACTCCATTGTCCATACTTTGTTTTGTTTTTTTTTTGGCTGCTCCATTTCGCATGTAGGATCTCAGTTCAACCAGAGATTGAACCTGGGCCCACAGCAGTGGAAGCACTGTCTTAACCACTGGACTACCTGGGAAGTTCCATCCATTGTCCATGCTTTTAACCACTATGCTTTGCTGCCCCTTGAAAATGCTTCAGAAATAGTCATAAATGGCTGTTTACTGTGATAAGGAGCTGAGAGGCTGGTAATTAGGAGTCCATACATGCTAAGTCACTTCAGTCATGTCTGACTCTTTGTGACCCTATGGACCATAGCCCACCAGGTTCCTCTGTCCATGGGATTCTCTAGGCAAGAATACTGGAGTGGGTTGCCATGCCCTCCTCCAGGGGATCTTTCCCACCCAGGGATGGAACTCATATCTCTTATAACTAGCATCACCTGAGACCTGAATCCTAATGCCAACATGGTCATTGCCCCATGTCCCTCCTGGGCCTCAGTAGCCCTTCTGCACAAGGAAGGCATTGCTGTGGATGACCACTAAGTTCCACCCAAAAGAAATTTTCTCTGATTTTAAGGGAAGGCAGATGTTGCCAGTTCTGGAGAGAAGAGGGGGAAGAGAAAGGGTTCTTACTGAGGGTTTGTGCTTCCTTGACCTGTCCTTGGAGACACAGCCAGAAGCAGCATCAGGGCCGTGGAGGCCTGAGTTCTTGCGTGTCAGCTCAGTCCTTGGTTTTCAGATGAGTTTTAGAACCTGGGCAGGGGGGAGACATGAGACTTGAAGTCATTGGGAATAGCTAGGCCAGGAAGAGGCTGACCATGGAAACTCTAGGGTATTTATCTCAAAGGGACAGGAAAGGCAGGAGCTGTGGGAAGGGAGAGCAGTGAGCCCCAGGGGATTATCCTAGTTTGAAGTAACCTTCTGACCCACAGCTCTATGTATGGAGGACTTCACAGTCTATCGTATGTATGGACTGAGGGAGAACCACTCACAGACGTGAGATTATACTGTGGAAAGTGACATGGTTAGGGATTTTAGAGCCTGGGGACCTGCAACAAGTCATATAACCTCTCTCAGCTTTGGGCTTCTCATCTAGAAAACAAAGCTGTAAAGATCCATCTTGGATAAAATGTCAAAGTGAAGCATGGTCGTGTTCTTTCCCTCCACTCCCTCCCATTTCCACATCACTGCAGTCTTAAGTGCTTAACAATATATGATCTTACAGATAATCTGGATTTAAAACCTAGCTGTGTCTTGTCTGCTGTAACCTTGGGCCAGTTGCTGAACTGCTTTGAGCTTGGCTCCTTTTTGTAAAATTAGGATAATGATACTTGACTCTCAGAGTTATGGCTTAATTTTACATGTACACACACATATAAGAACATACATAAGTAAATAAACATATATTTATAAATTTATAATTTGTGTATTGGGCTTTCCAGGTGGTGCTAAGTGGTAAAGATCTTGCCTGCCAATGTAGGAGACATAAGAGATAGAGGTTTGATCCCTGGGTCGGGAAGATCCCCTGGAGAAGGAAATGGCAACATACTCCAGTGTTCTTGCCTGGAGACTCCCATGAACAGAGGAGTCTGGCAGTCTATGGTCCATGGGGTCGCAAAGAGTCAGGCATGAATGAAGTGACTTGGCATACACACACATGCACAATTTGTATATTATAATTTATATTAATTTAACGTATGTAAGGGCTTCCCTGATGGTTCAAGTTGGTAAAGAATCTGCCTGCAATGCGGGAGACCTGGGTTCCATCACTGGGTTGGGAAGATCCCCTGGAGGAGGGCATGGCAACCCACTCCAATATTCTTGCCTGGAGAATCCCTAAGGACAGAGGAGCCTGGTGGGCTCCAGTCCATGGGGTTGCAAAGAGTTGGACACGACTGAGTGAATAGCACAACATATGTAAAATACCATGCATATATATATATGTAAAAAATAGTGTCTGGTAAAGAGTAAGTGCTAAAAATAATACCAACTAGTAATTTATTATCATTTATCCTGATTCTTCATGGATACTTGCTTTTGAGAGGAGGTACAATAACACATTCATACTCAGTATGGACAACTGAATGAGACTCACTTGTTTTCTTTACTGGAGGATTTACACTTTTCTTGAGGATGTTCTAAAAATAAAAGCAATTCAATTAAACACACTGTTAGTGGGATGGGCAATGCTGGGTGCTGTCCATGGTTCTGAAGGGAAATGAAGGCGGAATGAGCTTACACAGTAGAAAGGATATCAAGTAGGTTGACCAAGGACTGTATTTCAAGGTGCAGTGGAATAGATACCTAATAAAAGTGAAGACGAAGTGCTCCCTGGGACTCAGAGAGTTTGATCAGAGAAGGGTTTGTGGAAGAGATGACATTTGAATTCTGTGATAGAGCATAGTGAGTTTAGTGGTTCAGTAAAAGCATGAGTCAGAAAGACATGGCTTGAATTCCAGTTCTGACCTTAGTAGCTGTGTGTGTCTTTGGGATGGTTACTTAACCTTATTTTCCTACCCTGTAAAATGGGGTAGTAGTTATCTCACAACTTATTGTGAGAATTAAAATGAGAAGATGTCTATGTAAAACACTAGGCATAGCATCTGGCACAGTGGTGATACTAATAGTTTTTTGGTAATACTAATGTTAATAATAGTCATCTTGTTGAGTGCTTACTGTGAGCCACAGCCCACCTAGGATGTCCAGAGGATTAAATGTCATTATATTATTATATTACCTTATTATATTTAATCCTCATAACAGCCCTAAGAGTTTGGTGAGTTCCTGATTAACTACTACTTAAAGCTTAAGTCTGGAGTATGGTTAGAATTTTGATAGGAAAGGTGAGGATGGCAGGAAAGTAAAGGAGAGAAAATGGGGATGAAGAAGCTATTGAGGATGTACCTGGAGCAAAGAGGTGCTCAGCTGGGCTGCAATGCAGAGATGGAGAGGAAACCAGGAGCAGATCGGGGGGAATCAGGTAATGGAGAGTCGTGAATACCTGGGTGTGAAGGGGGTACGTCATTTGATGGGCAGTGGGGAGCCATTCTAAAGTTTTAAATAGAATCATGGCATGAGGTTATGATTTATTTATAAATGTATATTTTACGATCATTTCCATTCTAGAATTTATACATTTAACTATAAAACCTTGAAAAGATACCACAGCCTACAAAAGAGAAATAAAATATCCCCACTGGGCTGATTGGAGTGTAAATTGGTACAGCTCCTTTGGAAAATCATTTGGCAGCATCTGCTAAAGCTGAAGAGATGTTTGCCCTATGGCCCAGCAGTTCCACCCTTAGGTATATTTCCAAGATACACAAGTACAAATATTCAGCAAAGGCCATGCACTAAAGTAATCACAACAGGATTATTTCTAATAGCCCCAGCCTGGGGAAAAAAAAAAATGAAATGCCTATCAACAGTACAATGGATAAGTAGGTTGTGCTACAGAATATTCATACGGTGAAGGAATGTATAACAGTGGTGATAAACAGTCTACAGCTATGTACAACAATGTGGGTGCATCTTATATAGTCAACATAATGTTGAGCAGAAGAAGCCAGCCCCCCCCCCCAAGACCATGCTCTGTGTATAAAGTTTAAAAACAGGCAAAACTAATATCTAATGTTTGAGATCAGGATAGTGGCTGCCTTCATGGAGCAATATAGCCTGGAAGACTGGGCACTGTGGACGTCAGGGATCCTGGCAGTGCTGTTTCTTCATCTGGCTGCTGGTTACACAGGTGTTTACTTTGTGAAAACCCATCAAGCTGTACATTAAAGGTTTGTTCACATTTCTGTTTGTATCATATACTTAGATGAAAAAGTTACAAAAGGACTTCCCTGGTGGTTCAGTGGTTAAGAATCTGCCTGCCAATGCAGGGGACATGGTTTGATTCCCAGTCTAGGGAGATTCCACGTGCCACGGAACAGTCAAGCCTACTAAAGCCCGAGTGCCCTGGAGCCCGTATTCTACAACAAGAGAAGCTTCCGCGATGAGAAACCCATGCCCTGCAACCGGAGAGTAGCCCTTGCTCTTGGCAATTAGAGAAAATGCAGCAACAAAGACCCAATGCAGCCAAAGATTGATTAACTCTTAAAAATTTACCAGAAAAACAATCTCACACACCCTCTAGCGATCTTTCTTCCTATCGTTATTCCCCATTAACAGTTTGGGTCATATCCTCCCAGATTTTTCTGTGTCTATGCATAAAGAGAAAGAGAAAGCTACACTATCTATAGCTTTACAAAAATGGTCTTCTGTTTTACATACCGTCCTGCAGCGTGCTTTTTTAACTCCACAGTATGCTGAGGCAGTCTTTCCATGTCACTGTAGATGTAGGTCTTGATGATTCTTTCTAACATTTGCAGTGTTTTATTGTGGGGATGTGTCATTTGGTAAAGCCATCCCCATTGACAGACCTTTAATTCCAGCATTTCATTGGTGTAAATGATACTGTGGGGAAGTCTCTTCTTGCATAGCTTGGTGTACTTGTCTGTTTGTGAATTTATGAATTGCTAGGAAGGGAATTTCTTGGTCTGAAGTGGTATTTTAAGATTGTTAATCTGTTAATGACTTGCTGAGTGGGTGGGTTGGATGCAGGGAGACTAGTTAGGAGGTTGTTAAAATAATTTAGACTTGGGGTAATTAGGGTGGTTGGTGGTGAAAATGGACAGAAAAGGAGAGAGCTAAGAGATATTAAGGGCAAAGATTTCATAAAACCTGGCATCTAATGAGAAAGAGGGAAAGGTCAGAGATGTCCTTGGGGGTTCTGAGTCTGGGTGGCTGGGAAAATTGGGAACAGAAGTCAAAAGGAATTGTTTGGGGGAAGTGGGGTGGGTCAGGTTGCATTCAGGGAGCCAGTTCATCATCCAGGTAGTGATATCCAAAATGCAGTTGGAAGAATTGCTCTCTTATGATATATAATTTTATTTATTTATTTATGGCTGTGCTGGGTCTTTGTTGCTGTGAAGACTTTCTCTAGTTTCGTAAGCAGGGGCTACTTTTTAGTTGTGGTGTCTGAGCTTCTCATTCTCTTTTTGGGGGGACACGTGGTGCGGTTTGTGGGA
Source organism: Giraffa tippelskirchi (assembly GCF_054371585.1). Lineage (NCBI taxonomy): Eukaryota > Metazoa > Chordata > Mammalia > Artiodactyla > Giraffidae > Giraffa > Giraffa tippelskirchi. The sequence goes on along the minus strand of NC_137287.1, from coordinate 114,706,614 downwards.
TCTTAGTTCTGCACCAGGGATCGAACCTGTGCCCCCCTGCATAGGAAGCCTGGGGTCTTAATCACTGGACCACCAGGGAAGTCCCACGGCGGCTTCTCTCATTGCAGAGCACGGGCTCTGGGGTGTGCGGGTCTCAGCAGTTATAGCTCCTGAGCTCTAGAGCACAGGCTCAGTAGTTGTGGTTGCATGTGGGTCTTCCCAGACCAGGGATCGAACCCAGGTGTCCTGCATTGGCAGTCAGATTCTTTACCATTGAGCCACCACAGAAGCCCCGGAAGTATTGCTCTTGATAGACTTAAGGGCTGCAGATTGAGGTGTAGGATTCCTTTGCTTAGGGTGGTCCTCATGGGGGAGGGGAATGAAATCAGCAAGGGAGAGGCTCTAGAGAGAAAGAAAACCTAAGGACTGGATAGCCAGGGTCTCGTGTATAGGGACGCTGGCAATGCTCCGACACAGGAGGGATCTACTAGGATCCACTGTCATGGAGGCCGAGGGACAGATCTGAAGTGACTGTCATTTGAACGATGAGGTCATCAGTCGCCTGCATTAGTCTCCCTCCTAGTACCCTCCCCTGGTGAGTGCTATCATTACATCTTTTTCTTGTTCCTCAAAACCGTTTACATCCTTGTGGATTAATGAATATCATCATGTGTCTAATGTCCACCTCCGCCTCTGAACTGTGAGCTCCAGGGAGGCAGGGACCGCTTCATTCTTGTTCCCTCTTCCATCCTCCTCAGGTGTGGGTGTAGCACGTAGTCATGTTGGTGCCCGAAGTTGCTGCTGTGGTTTGGTGGGACTCTTAACTGTCCACACACACACTCTGCCTGCTGCCTTCCCCCACCCCCACCCCCAGCTGCACACACAAACACACACACACACACACACTCCGTACAAGTTGGGAGAGGAGGAACTTAAAACCCACAGGGTAGAGCAAGCGGGAGTAGGTCGCCAAAAATAGGTCATCCACACTCCATTTACTTGGCCAGCTGGAGGACAGCCTCACAGTTGCAACTCAGAGTGTACAGGACTCAAACTCCGGGTCTCTCCAGGGGCGCCTTATGATAACCATGGACAACAGAACCTCTCATTTGACCCCGTTAACCATCCCCTCGGAACTTCCATGCCTTCAGCTTTGTGCAGCTGCTCTTTTTATCACCGGTTTTCTTGGAGGGAATGGTGTTTCCATTGTGATGCTGGAACCCACCTGTGCAACGATGTTTGAACCTTAACTTCCTTAGGATAACAGCTTAGCCAGGGGTCTTGGGTCAAGTTTCCCCAAAAGGATCCAAAGATGAAATTTGTGTGTAGGTGTATCCCCGTGTAGAGAGGGTGTTGTCCTTGGACATGACTGTGCTTGTGTGTGTGTATGTGTGTGTGTGTGCGCGTGCGCATGCACGTGTGTGTGTGAGTGAGTGGAGGGATGTTTTTCTGTGCTTGTGAGTCTGTGTGAACACAGGTGTGTTTCTGAATCTTCTGTGCTCCTGACCCTGCTGTACACAGAGAAACAGAGAAATGTTGGGAGAGGGACTTCAGATACAAATGAAGGCTGGGATGGCAGGAGACAGACACAGGGAGACACATCTTCCCCACATGGTCAGGAAACACCAGGGTGACACACGTGTGCACACAGACACACAGACATGCACGCTGTGTCAGTTTCTCTGTGTGCTTTCTTGAGCGGGTTGGAGTACACTTCTTATGGTGACGCGTCTGTGTGTGACTGGCACACGCCCAGACACCTGCCCGTTTAGCCTCAGAAGTAGAATGGCAGGTGTGCAGAGACCCAGGGGTGCGTGTGTGCCGAGTCGCTTCAGTCGTGTCCGACTCTTTGCGACCCTATAGACCGTAGTCCCCCAGGCTCCTTGGTGCGTGGGATTCTCCAGGCGAGAAAGCTGGCGTGGATTGCCATGCCCTCCTCCAGGGCAGAGACCCATGGCAACACACAAATGTGGACTCTTAGACATAGGTTAACAAACTGCATCTTTGCAGGTATATTCCTCCGTGTGTGTGTGTGATAATCTGAGTACGTGGGCATCTGTGTGCCTGAATTACGCAGGTGTGTGTAGGAGAGAAACATGTGGGCACACCCTCTGAGAAGCACACGCAGAGCGTCTGTATCTCTATGTGCTCGCACGTGTCTATCTGCCTGCAGGTCAGGGAGGAAGGGGGCATCATCGAAGAGTTGGGAGGAGCAAGATGGGGAGAAGTCCAGCAGGAGGTGCCCTGGCCTCGCCACACACAGACCCAGCTCCCCATCATTTTACTGAGCAGGATGATAGGGTTTGAGTGGGTCTATTTGCAAGCACTGCTGAAGGCCCTGAGGTCTATCAGCTCATCTCAGACTCTGGGGAGGCAGGGAAGGTCCCACTAAAGATCCACCTCCACCCCTAGACCCCACACCCCTCCAGGGTGGTGTGGGACGTAAAGCTTGCCTTGATCACCAGGCTGTAGAGCACGGAGCAAAGAGACCCCTTTGGGGTCAAATCCTCACCCCCGTGCCCCCACTTCTACCTTCTGGCCCTAGGGCATGGACCAACCCCATGTGCTTGGTGCTAAAGTGGGGCAAGCAGGAGCAACTGCTTCTTGGGTGACTGAGGATTAACCGCACTCTCAGGGCAGATACCCGTTCATCCAGCAGTTGTTACTTGAGCACTTCCAATGGCTAGGGGCTTCCCTGATAGCTCTTGATAAAAAACCCGCCTGCAATTCTGGAGACCCCGGTTCGATTCCTGGGTTGGGAAGATCTGCTGGAGAAGGGATAGGCTACCTACACCAGTATTCTCGGGCTTCCCTGGTGGCTCAGCTGGTAAAGAATCCACCTGCAATGCGGGAAGCCCTGGTTCGATACCTGGGTTGGGAAGATCTGCTGGAGAAGGGATAGGCTACCCACTCTAGTATTCTGGCCTGGAGAATTCCGTGGACTGTATAGTCCGTGGGGTCGCAAAGAGTAGGACACGATTGAGCAACTTCCACTTTCCATGGCTAGATTCTGTCTCTGTTCTTGGCCCTGGGGCTTCAACATTCGACACAATGAAGTTCGCTGTCCTCATGGGGTTTACAATGAAGTTCGCTGTCCTCATGGGGTTTACCTTCTGTGTGGAGGAAGGTAGTCAGTAAACCGACAGTGTAGACCACATCACAGGTAGTGAGCGTCAGGAAGAAAACCAGGGCAGGGCACAGGGCAGAGAGAGGCTGGCCAGGAGAGGATCAAGGAGAGCTTAGATAGGATGATGTTTGCTCTCAGTGGAAGCGAAGGTGTGAGCTGCCGGATCGGGGAGAGGATGGTTAGAGGGAGGGAATAGAAGGGCAGAGGATCGGGCTTCCCTGGCTGGCAAGTGGTTAGGACTTCATACGTCCTCTGCAGGGGACAGGGTTCAATCCCTGGTTGGGGAACTAGGATCCTACATGCCATGTGGTGCAGCCAAAAAGTTGAAAAGAAGGGCAGAGGACCACGTTCTCCCATTTTACAGTTGAGGAAATGGAGGCACAGGGAGGTTAGTAATTTGCCCAAAGTCTCACAGTCTGTGAGAAGGAGATCCAGGACTTAAACCTGGGCAGTGTGGCTTCAGAGCCAGTAGTCTATATGGGTGATCCTTGATCAAGAGTGATTTTTGTCCTCACTCCAGGGGATGTTGGGCAGTGTCTGGAAGGAGGACTAGCATCTAATGGGTAGAGGCCAGGGAGACTGGTTAGACTTTCCACAGGGCACAGGACACAGGACAGCGCCTGACAGCTAAGCAGTAATGCATCTCCTTGCCAGTTGTGCTGAGGTAAAGAAACCCTGGTTTAAATCCATGAAAAGCACTTGACAGAGAATATGATACATCGTAGTTCAGTTCAGTCACGCAGTCGTGTCTGACTCTTTGCAACCCCATGGATTGCAGCACGCCAGGCCTCTTTGTCCATCACCAACTCCCGGAGTCTACCCAAACCCATGTCCATCGAGTCAGCAATGCTATCCAACCATCTCATCCTCTGTCGTCCCCTTCTCCTCCCGCCCCCAATCCTACCCAGCATCAGGGTCTTTTCCAATGAGTCAACTCTTCTCATGAGGTGGCCAAAGTATTGGAGTTTCAGCTTCAACATCAGTCCTTCCAATGAACACCCAGGACTGATCTCCTTTAGGATGGATTGATTGGATCTCCTTGCTGTCCAAGGGACTCTCAAGAATCTTCTCCAACACCACAGTGCAAAAGCATCAATTCTGCGGTGCTCAGCTTTCTTCACCGTCCAACTCTCACATCCATACATGACCACTGGAAAAACCATAGCCTTAACTAGACGGACTTTTGTTGGCAAAGTAATGTCTCTGCTTTTAAATATGCTATCTAGGTTGGTCATAACTTTCCTTCCAAGGAGTGAGCATCTTTTAATTTCATGGCTGCAATCACCATCAGCAGTGATTTTGGAGCCCCAAAAAATAAAGTCTGACACTGTTTCCACTGTTTCCCCATCTTTTTCCCATGAAGTGATGGGACCAGATGCCATGATCTTCAGTTTTCTGAATGTTGAGCTTCAAGCCAACTTTTTCACTCTCCTCTTACACTTTCATCAAGAGGCTCTTTAGTTCTTCTTCACTTTCTGCCATAAGGGTGGTGTCATCTGCATATCTGAGGTTATTGATACTTCTCCTGGCAATCTTGATTCCAGCTTGTGCTTCTTCCAGCCCAGCGTTTCTCATGATGTACTCTGCATATAAGTTAAATAAGCAGGGTGACAATATACAGCCTTGACGTACTCCTTTTCCTATTTGGAACCAGTCTGTTGTTCCATGTCCAGTTCTAACTGTTGCTTCCTGACCTGCATACAGGTTTCTCAAGAGACAGGTCAGATGGTCTGGTATTCCCATATCTTTCAGAATTTTCCACAGTTCATTGTGATCCACACAGTCAAAGGCTTTGGCATAGTCAATAAAGCAGAAATAGATGTTTTTCTGGAATTCTCTTGCTTTTTCGATGATCCAGCGGATATTGGCAATTTGATCTCTGGTTCCTCTGCCTTTTCTAAAACCAGCTTGAACATCTGGAAGTTCACGGTTCACGTATTGGTGCTCAATAAATAGTAGCTGAAGAGGAGGAGGGAAATAGTAGTTCGGAGAAGATTGCAGGGCAGAAATGAATTCAAGAAACAGTATATGTTGGGTGAACCTAGAGAATATTATACTTAGTGAAGTAAGTCAGACAGAAAAAGACAAATACAATAACCCCTATATGTGGAATCTAGAAATAATACAAATGAATCTATATACAAAGCAGAAACAGATTCATAAACATAGGAAAGAAAGTTGTGATTACTAAAGGGGAGAGAAGGAGAGATTGGGAGTATGGGATTAACAGATTCAAGCTACTATACATAAAATATATAAGCAACAAAGATTTACTGTATAGCAGAGGGAATTAATTATAGGGCTTCCCTGGTGGTTCAGCTGGTAAAGAATCCGCCTACAGTGCGGGAGACCTGAGTTCACTCCCTGGGTTGGGAAGATGCCCTGGAGAAGGGAACAGCTACCCACTCCAGTAGAATTACTCCAGTAGCATTCTCCAGGAGAATTCCACAGACAGAGGAGCATGGCAGGCTGCAGTCCATGGGGTCTCAAAGAGTCAGACATGACTTTCACTTCACTTCTTAACGGGGATTTATATTCAATATCTTGTAATAACCTATAATGGAATTTAATTTGAAAAAAAAACTGAATCATGTTGCTGTACACTTGAAACTAACACAATGTTGTAAATCAACTATACTTCAGTTTTTTAAGAAAAGTACATGTAAATGAATCTGCCAGTTAAGAGAACTCATGTGATGCTGTTTGATGGGAGAGTATAAAGAGCAAGCTGCCCCTGGGAGGGTGCATGCAGGTGAGGCTGGTGGTTGGAGGAGGTTGATGGACCAGGCGGGGTGTGAAAACCAGTGCTGGGCAGCCACCAGCCTCTGAAAGACTAACCAGAGGACTGGTCTCTCTGTTCCCTCCCACCCCGTGTCTCTTTCCCCATCTCTCTCGACCACTCTGCCTGGAAGGGGACAGCCGGAGGTTGAAGGGGGCCATCCAGAGGAGCACGGAGACCGGCCTGGCAGTGGAGATGCCCAGCCGGACTCTGCGCCAGGCCAGCCACGAGTCCATCGAGGACAGCATGAACAGCTACGGCTCCGAGGGCAAGTGAGTGTGGCGCCCACGGTCATGTCGGACGTGGGGCGGGCGGGAGGGACGGAGCGGTGCCCTCTAGGAGCCCTGGGCCAGCCTCAGGCCAGGAGGGGTGCTCACTCTGGGCTCCTGGGTTATCCTCTGCCTTGGAAGGGAGGTGATGAAAGCCAGTGATTGTCCGAGGAGGTGTGAGTGGGGCAGGGATCTGGTACCGAACTGTCTAGGTCTCCACCCTGGCTCCACTGCTCACTGACAGCGTCATCCTGGGCAAGTCACCTCTCTGGCTCAGTTTCCTCATCTATAAAATGGAGACAGTAGTACCAACCTCATAGCGGGTGGTAGGAGGGTTAAATGGGTTAATATTTATAAAACGCCTGGCACTGGCTGCCACAGCAGAGGTTAATGAAGAAAGGGGGTCGAGAGGGGTTTTGTTGGGATGGTGGTTAATTCCTCTTAAACTCTCTTAGTTTCCTTAAGTCCCAATTGGTTTTTAAAAATATGCAGTACTGCTTGATAAGGAGTTTCACACACATCAAGTCATAGCACATTAGGTCCAGCTGGCTCCTCGCCTGTGTTTCTCTCCCCCGGCTGTACATCAGAATTGCCGGGAACTTGTTACAAATACCGATCTCGGGACCCTGAATCCAAGCTGGTGAATCAGACTCCATGAGGGTGGAGCCTGGGAGTTCCATTTTTAAAAGACTCCCTGGGACAAGATCGATCTAGACTGGGGCTCTCATGGTTTGGCTTCCCTGTTGGCTCAGGCTGTAAAGAATCTGCCTGCAATGCGGGAGACCTGGGTTGAATGCCTGGGTGGGGAAGATCACCTGGAGAAGGGAATGGCTATCCACTCTAGTATTCTCACCTGGAAAATTCCATGGACAGAGGCACCTGGTGGGCTACAGTCCATAGGGTCACAAAGAATCAGAGAAGACTGAAGCTACTGACACTACACTTTCACTTTGAGAATTTTGGGAAAGCTTGGAGCCTGCTTTCCCCTGATAAATATGCAGATGTGCACCCTAACACACTCACACCGCACACACTCATTCTCAGATGCATGGTCACACAAACACATTTCATTTAACTGTAGGGGGCTCCCAGATTCCCCTAAATCCCATCCCTGGTAAAGAAACTTTGATCCAAAGTGACTTCTTCATTGAACAGATGACCAGGGCACTCAGAGAGGTTGAGGGGCTTGGTCTGGATCACACAGCATGTTCATAGGTCTGGAACCAGGCATCCAGACTCTTAGCGGGGCTTGTATCATAGCACCCCATTGCTTCATTATCTTAGCTGTCCTCAGCCAGGAGGACAGGGGTATCACAACCGTTGTCAAGCACAGGAGAAGATTGGGGCTTGGAAAAGTTAAGCTCCACGCTGTCCAGTATGGTAGACCCCAGACGCATGTGGCTATTTAAATGTAAGTGAATGAAGATGAAATATTCTGTTCCTCTGTCGCTCTCGCCGTATTTCAAGTGCTCAGTGGCAGCTTGTGTCCAGTGCCCACCGTATCGGACTGTGCAGGGGTCAGACATTTCCATCAGCGCAGAAAGTTCCACTGGATGGTCCTGACTGAGTGGCTCGTCCAAGGGCAGACACCCTCCAGTTTCTGGCCCTGCCTCGCAGCTGGGGGCTCTGCCGCCTGAAAGCTTCCCGCCCCCAACCCCTCCTAAACTGGGCATCTGCGGTCTCTCTGAATGGCCTTGCCTTGGCAGATGCTGCTGGTCCGCCCACCTCCTAGGGAGACTTTCTGGAGGGCGAGAAGAGGAGGAGGACATGCGGAAGGGAGAGGGAGAAGAGGAGAACGAAGGGAACAAATGTTTGCTTTAACCTGAGAAACTTGGCAAGACAGCGAAACTTGGAGGGAGATAGTCTAGGCGTCAGGGTAACAGTGGGTCCCTGCTGAGTTTCAGGGGATCGGGAGATTTGGGTCCTGGTCTCAGCTTGGTCACTGACCCCGAGTGGCCTTGGGCATGTCCGTTGTCCTCTTTAAGCTTTAGGGAGGCTGATACACATCTCATCTGTTGGCTTCATGGGCAGGTCAGAGGACCAGGTCAAGGAGGCGGTATCATGGTGCAGTGAACAGCAGCAGGGGGTCAAACCTATATTCCCATTTTCCAGAAAAGGAGCTGAAGGCTCAGAGAGGCCCCAGGACTTGTCCACGGGGAGCAGCATAGGAGGGCACTGTGAGGCAGAAAGATGATGCCTGCACATGACAGGTGCTTGGGACGTGGCTCTTGTCGTTTGCTGTCATGTGCTTTAACGGACCAGAGAGTCAGATTATATTACAAACACGTCCAAAGTCAGGACTCTGGAGTCAGACAATACTAATTGGGCCCCATTTCTGCTTCAGAGCTGTGTGACTTTGGGGGAAGTTACTTTACCTCTGTGAGTCCAGTTTCTTCATCTATAGAAAGAGGTCCAGAATAGTACAGACCATTAATAGAGTTGTTGTGGAGATTCAATGAACTAACATATGTCAAAGCACTTAGAACAGTGGCTGGCACATTGCAAGCATTTTTATTACTATAGCTATTACCGTTTGTCGATTCAGCCATTGTTTTTTGGGCATTTTGCTCCTTGTTATAATTGTGTCTAGAATGTGCTTAGCACACGGTAAGCATGAAATAAATGTTGGCGGTAATGATTATGATTTTTAAAAATTTTCTTTCTTTATTTGGCTGTGCAGGTCTTAGTTGAGGCATGCAGGATCTTTAGTTGTGGCATGTGGATTCTAGTTCCCTGACCAGGGATGGAACCTGGGCCCCCTGCATTGGGAGCACAGAGTCTTAGCCGCTGGACCACCAGGGAAGTCTCCTGTGATGATTATTGTGATTGTTAAAAGGTTTGTGGTGGGTGTCTTGAGACAGTTGAGGAACGATCAGGTGGGTTCAAGGGTCCTTTGTCCAGCAGAAGGGAGAGTCTCGCCCTCCTGAAAGGGACTAGGTCTTGGTGGAGCCCAGCCAGCTGCTGCTACCCACCCCCAACACGCACCTGGCTGAGGAAGGGAGGTCAAAGGGACAGGGGGACAGGTGGGGACACTGAGCTGTAGTCGACCTCCTCTTTGTTTTGGAGGTATTTTGGGCACTAGCAGGACCCAGATGCCAGGCTGTGAAACAGGAGGGGGTGTGACCATCCTCCCCCTGGGCTTCTGCCAGCCCAGCTGAGGCTTACAGAGAGCCAATGCCTTTGTGCAGCCCCCACCAGCCTGCAGCCCCTGGCGCTGCCAGGCGTGTGTATTCCTGCAAGTGGGCCCAGGGATGCTACCATGTGGGTTTTCATTCACCACCTACAGTATGCCGGATGATCGGACCGAGCACCTCAGAGACCCTGCCTTCCACTGACCACTCAACTAGTAGTGTAGTGAGAGCTGCAAAGGACAGGCACAGAGAACTTTGGAAATGCTGTGTCCTCACCAGGTCTCAGGGCTGGGGAAGGGGTGCACAGGGGTAGGCCATTCTGCCAGTGATGATCCTTGGGCTCCAGGTTACACAGTACCAGTTACAGTGGGTTTAGCCCATGCTGCTCAAAGTGCGATTCTCAGCCCAGGAGCAACACCATCCCCTGGGACCTTGTAAGAAGTATAGCATCTCTTGGTACTTCCCTGGCGGTCCAGTGGTTAAGAGTCCACACTTCCACTGCAGGGGGGAGGGGTTCCATTCCTGGTGCAGGAACTAAGATCCTGCCTACTGTATGGCACATCCAAAAAAAAAGAAGAAGAAAGGAAAAGAAATGCATCATCTCAGGCTTCTAACAAGATCCCCAGGTGTTTCATGGGTTAAGGTTGAGAAGCTCTGGCTTAAGGGTAATAATGTTCTGGAGTGAACATTTTATAAGAGCACTTGCCATGGGCAGACACTGTGATAAATGTTTTTACATGTAATGACTCATTTAATTCTCCTGATAACCCTGGAACTGTTAGTATCCTCATGTTACAGATGAGGAAATGAAAGCCAAGAGAGGTTAATTAATTTGCCCGAGGTCACATAGCCAGAGTGGCTTCCCTGGTGGCTCAGACAGGAAAGAATCTGCCTGCGATGCAGGAGATCCAGGTTTGATCCCTGGGTTAGAAAGATCCCTTGGAAGACGGCATGGCAACCCACTCCAGTATTCTTACCTGGAGAATTCCATGGGTGGAGGAGCCTGGTAGGCTACAGTCTGTGGGGTTGCAAAGAATCGGACATGACTGAGCAACTAACACACAGCCAGTAAGTGACATCAATTTCGGGGATCAAGTCTAGCATTTGGAGTCTGCCCTTAACCATTCTACTCGACTCCCTCCCTCATTTAATGGCTGTGTCTATCAAGATTTCTGGAGGTGGACGCTTCCAGGATGGTTTGGTGGCTCAGTGGTCTCTCCGTCTTTTCCCTGCTGCAGACTTCAGCATGGTGTTCAGCATGGTGGACCAATCCTGGTTTATCCTTGGGGACTGGGGAAGGGTTTTCCTTCCAAGTGCCCCTTTCTGCCTGGTGGAAAAGTTGGTTCTGCATGTTAAGGATGGAAGGGAACACCTATGAGTTGGGCAACTAGCCAAACTCCCACTCCCCACCTCTCTGAGCATCTCCCCCAGATAAAGGGCAAGGATTCAATCCTCCTGAGAAAGGGCCAGGAGAACAGTACCCCCCCCCCCCCCCCACCGAGACCCCTCATCCATCCTGAGATACTCCCTGGTGACCATCTGCTTCAGTTTAAATTTCCCAGAAACAGACGCAAGACATGGATTTGAGTATAAGCATTTCACTTGGAAGGTGATTCTGGAAAACATGGTGGAGGAACCCATAAGAGAGACAGGGCAGGGGAGGCCTCCAGTAACATGTGTGTTGAGAAGCCAGCTGCCACTGTGTGTATCCAGAGCTTAACCCTGATGGGGACTCAGAACCAGTCTGATACAGGTGCCTGAGAGTCATTCCCTGGGAGGCCAAGGAGCTGAGGTATTTATACTCCCGCTGTTACTGATTACTAGTTGATGGCTGCTCACGGTTAAGTCTCCTGCCCTTCCTCTGGAAATGAGGGCTCTGGAGACCAGAGAAATTCCTTGTGGGCCAGAGAAATGTAGCCAGAGGGATGCAGGTGCCAACAGTTAGAAGTCTGTGAGCACTGACAGGGTGGGGGTCAGAGGATGTGGGGGATGGCCGCAGAATCTAGTATCCTTCCTGAATGCACAGCACCACTAACTATCTCCAAGCTGCCCAAACCAGAAGGCTCTCCCAGACGCCTCTCAGTCTCTCTCACTCCTTATCCAACCCTTGACTGGGCTCTACCATTTCACTCCTAATTGTCTTTGACTCCATCCATCCCCCCTCTTCCCCAGCCATGAGGCCACTCATCACTCTTGTCTGGATACTTGCCAGGTATCCCCAAAATTGATGTCACTTACTGGCTGTGTGTTAGTTGCTCAGTTGTGTCCAACTCTTTGCAACCCCATAGACTGTAGGCTACCAGACTCCTCCAACCATGGAATTCTCCTTTGTGGTCAGAACTGCGTAGTCTGTCACTCAGCACTTATTTCCTCTGGATTCTGCCAGCTTCCCCCTTTTCCCCCACAAGCTGTGTGCCCCTGCTCTGTTATTGAACCTCTTGCCCTGCCCTCTGTCTCACCTCCTGGTCTTTGCATATGTTGCTCCCTCCCCCGACACTCTCTTTCCTACCCCTCCTCCCTCTTCGTCCCCTGACTCATTCCTCCTCCAGATCCCAGATCTCCAGGATCTCCAGATCTCCTCCAGATCTCAGCTAAGAACATGAGCTTTATCTCGTGTGCCAACTCTAGCTAATTGATCGTGGCTTCCTGGAGTGTTGTGTTGAGAAGGATTCTGAAGTCCAGTCCAGGCTTGGCGGGAGTGTTGGGGTTGATGGGCAGTGTCCGTCCTGGGAGTGGGCAGGGGAAATCCGCCAATCCTCTACCTCCATCTGCAGCTTCCACAGCTGGGTCTTCCCCCACCACAGCGCCCAGCAGTTCTGTTGTACTTGTTACACGTGCCTGTATGTCCTGCTACACACTTGAGTCTGGTGCCTGTTCAGTCCAGGGCCTGGCCCGCAGCAGGTGCGCTGCAAATCTGGATGAGTGATGGGTTGGGACTGTGTACAGAAGCACAGACACACACGCACGCATATGCTTGCACACATACACTCATGTATGCCTCTCCTTCCCGCCCCTCCGCAGCCTCCTGCATTGCACATCCGCCCTGTAAACCCACAGCTCTCCACGCTGGCTGCCGGAGCTCCTCCTCCTCCTTCCCTCTGCCCCTCGTGGTCCTGTGGTGTCTGGGTCATCGGCACATGGCTCCCTGGGTGACCGGCTCACGGTGCCCACAGCTCTGGAGAGCAGAGTGTGATCCGATGGCAGGGCCGCTGCAACCAGCCTCAGGGAGGCTTCTGGTCAAGGCTGTTTGCCTCATCACCAAAGGCCCGGGAGTTCGGGTGGGTGGTCAGAACCTCCTTCCCCTTCGCCCCTTCTGTTGTTTTGCAGACGTCATGCCTCAAGGACAAACCGGCACCGGATGTGGCCAGCGGCTAGGAGATGGGGATTTGTTTGCTTCTGTTTTGTAAGCACTGGTATTGGTTGAGTACTTGACTACACCGGAATCGGTTCTAAGGCATTTGTCTCATGTAACCGTTACAATTGCACCGAGGGTGTGCTGCCATTGTTCACTCCTGCTTCACTGAAAAGCAAACCCAGGTTTTGAGCAGTGAAGGCTGTGTCTGTACGACCAGTGAGTGGGGGGAGTCGGCTCATATTCAGGCTGCAGATCCCCTTGCTCTGCCATGGGGAGGGCTGAGGTCCCCCTGGGACATGGAGACAGTGTAGCAGGTTGAGATGAACCCCGGAACCAGACTCCCAGTTTCAGATCCCAGACCAGCCACTTGCCAGCCGTGTGATCTTGGTCAGGTTACTTAACATTTCTGTGCCTTGGTTTCCCCTTTTGGAAAATGGGGTATTCATATAGTAAGTACCTAGCTTGCACAGTTGTTAAATGAGGGTTAAATGAGTTAATATTGATAACTTAGTAGTATCAGCGCTTGGCTCATGGCAAGCTTTTGATCAATAAAAAATAAATCAAATCCTTGGCTTCACGCCCAGGAGGTACACTCTCGTGGCCCAGGGCGGGTGGGAGGGGGAGGCAGGTTTGGGAATGTCCTGAAAGCTTGAGAAGCTGGAATCAGGGTTGGCTGATGCTGTGTATCTTGGCACACAGTCAGTTCTGCTACAATGCTTGTTTTCAAAACTCAAATCTGTTCCAGCACGATTCAAGTATTCTGGAATAATTGGAGCACAATATAAATTTCGCCTTTGCTCAGGTGTGATTTCATCCACGAGAAACACAAGGGGGAACTCAGGAAAATACACCCGTAGGGGGCTGCACAAAACACACCCCTCGCATCTGCCCGCTCCCTCAGCCCCCCGCCCCCCACACCTGGTGTTACAAGTTCCCACCCGTCCGTTTGGAGAGCCCTCCATCACCACTTGCAGCAACTCACACTGCAGACCTGCTGACACTCATTTCCACAAGCAAATGTCAAACTGTCTTCAAGGTAGAGCACCATATTTATTGCAGTATCTACGCATTTATTTCATTTTTAAAAGACTTCTTTTTTTATATGGGACGGTTAGATAGCATCACCAACTCATGAATCTGAGTAAACTCCGGGAGATAGTGGAGGACAGAGGAGCCTGGCGTGCTGCAGGCCATGGGGTCGCAAAGAGCCAGACATGACTTAGTCACTGAACAACAACATAGCCGATTAACAATGTTGTGATAGTTTCAGCAAAGGGATTTAGCTATAAATAAACACATGTATCCCTTGTCCTCCAATCTATGCATTTCTTAACCATTTTACAGATGTAAGACCGTGCTGCCATTTTTATTATGTCTTTTATTGTTGATAAACTTTTGGGGTGTTGTGCTTCTAACCATATATTCCCCATACTCTCTGTGATTTTGACTGCAGGACTTTGCCCTGCACTGTAGTGTTTAGGAATGTATATTTCGAGTTAGAGCAGAACTGGCTGTACTGCACCCTCTGCGAGGCTGTGGGAGGGGGGACGGATGGACGATGGACAGGTAGGGGCAGGCAGTTAATGGATGAACAGAGAACCCATGAACCTTTCAGGACCACATGACCCATACTCACCACGAGGGCTGGGGCGCCTTTTAATTTCCAATGAGTTGAGACAGGCAATCCATCTGGAAAAGAGAGTAGACGTCAAACCCCCAAATAACCCAATTATTTCTTTAACCGTGGGAAACAGAAAATCCAGGGGCCAAACCGAGCTCAAAGGTTAATAATAAAAGACAAATGGGTTTCAGCCCCACAAACCAAACTAACAGGATTTGAGAGGCAGGAAATCTCATTTCACCATTAACACAAAATAAAAGGCCAGCAGGTCTCTGCCTCCGCCTGCGTGGCATGCATCCCTTGGAAGAATCAGCTGCTGTAGCCACCCCCCTACCCTACCCCCAGATGACCTGGGCTTCCTCTCAGGCGCCCAGGTACTGCACTTCCTACTAGGTTTGAAATCATAAGAACCATGAAAACACCACAGACGGGGAGAAGAGGCTCTCCCAGGCCAGGCAGGTGAGACCTGCTGGCCACAGCGTCCATTCCTTTGTTCATCCAGCCAATGCTGTGGACATTTGCTAAGCACCTTGCCTGTAGTATTGACTCTCTCCAACAACTTAGCCGGGTAATTTTATACATGCAGCTCAGAGAGGTTACCAAACTTACCCCAGGTTGCACAGCACTGGAATCCAAGGTCTGTATGATACCAAAGTTCAGTCTCAACCAGTAGGCTTTCCCACTTCTGGGCCAGGCCAAGAGATGTGGGTTCGATCCCTGGGTCAGGAAGATCCCTTGGAGCAGGGCATGGCAACTCACTCCAGTATTCCTGCTTGGGGAATCCCACGGACAGAGGAGCCTGGCGGGCTACAGTCCATGAGATCGCAAAGAGTCGGACATTACTGAAGCGACTTAGCACACACAAGCGTTTGTCAGTAAAAGCCCATGCACAGCAGCGAAGACCTAGAAGAGCCAAAAATTAAAAAAAAAAAAAAATAAGAAGAAAACATGTATTGAGTTCCTACTGTGGAAGGCCTGGTCTCAGTAATAGCAAGTATGTGGCACTTAATAGTAATTCAGCATGCTCTTTTCAAATCATTTAAAACTGGTATAGTGCAGGCAGCCAGCAAATGCAGGAAAGACTGTACCCAGTCTCCAAGGTCGGTGTGGGCTCATTTGCAGATAAGAAGATTCAAGTGCAGAGACACCAGCAGCTGGCCAGAGGTCACACAGCAAGCACTTGACCAGCGAGGAGTTCGAGCAGCCCTGACTTTGTATCTTCTGCCTTCTGTCCTTCTCCTGGGAAGACCCTGAGTTGGAGCGGGGTCTCTGATGCAGTTGGTCCTCTGGCCAGCAGGGACCTGCCAACACTTGATTCTTCCTCCCTCCAGCCCTGTGGAGGATGGGATAACCCGTTCAGGGTTTCTGGGGCGTCAGCCTGGTTCCTTGGCAGCCAGCGAGGCACCCTGGGATGGGAAATCAGGCAGCCGCCCAGATATTATAAACAATTACCGCTAATTACCAGGCCTGCCAGTTCCCTATTGTCTGCTCACAATCCCACCAGACACAGAGGAGCAGACAGTGACGATGTTGGAGGAAACTTTCAATTTCAGGCCGTGGAAGGCCTTGCTCTGCCTGGGAGGCTGGGCCCCTTCAGTGCCTTAGAACCCATGAGGCATCGCCGTTTCTTGGGCTTCAGGAGCCCAGACCGTCCTAACAGAATGGATTGCAGACCTTCAGGAGGCTGAGCTGGAAAAGAAACTGGTGTGGTGGAAAGGCCAGATCACCCACTGTGAGAGTCTTGGGGCTCTGTGAGAGGGCAGGCCATTTAAAGGGCTCAGTTCCTGTGGCTGTTGGTCTTCAGGATTCTCTCTTCTTTTAATTTCCCAGAGAGAGTCTTTGTTTCACTGAGTTTGGATCAGCTGTCTGACCCTGAATCCATCAGCTCTGATCAGGGGACAAAGTACTGGCTTAGTTTAAGTCAAACCAGTTTCTTCAGTCAATGACTTATGACTTAATGACAATGACTTAATACGAACATGTATTTTTTGCTCATGTAAACTTCAGCACAGGTGTTCTGGTCATTGCACCTCGCCAAGCTCCTTTGTTCTTTTTTAAAATAATCCAGTATGTGTTTATGATTCCTCTGCTTTCAGATCTTTAGAGAGTTTCCATTTTCACTATTATAAATCATCCATGGCTAAATACAATCCTTTTCTCCTTAACATCCAAAGGCCTACAACAATTGGTTCCCCTCTTTTTTTCCTGAGTCTCTGTCCTTTGCTGTGTTCTGTGACATTGTATGAACCTGCAACATTGACCTTCTCCAAGGTGCTGAACTAGACTCTCTTGCCCCTGCCTTGTCTCCATCACCCTCTTGAGAGAGAAGTACTCTTTCCTGCTCCTTACAGGGCTCCCTCACTCTTGTGGCATCACCATCCTGAGGAGCTCAGGACCCCCTGCTGATGACTCTGGTCAGTGTAGAGAGAAGATTGTATGTGGGAGGTGACCTCCTTTCCTCTCGCCTTGTCACTGGGCCCTGTGTATCCTTCAGCCCCGCCAGGTCAAATTCCCCTCCTGGTGCATTCTGGGCCACTGCAGTCTGCAGTGGTTCCTCTCTTCTGATGGCCTCTGAGCTTTCACAACCCACGGTGGGCGGGTAGCGGGCTGGGTGTGTCTCGTAAGGAGACAGTTGTCCTCTTTAGTTGTTTATTGGGGGGCAACACATTTGTTTGCCCAGCAGAATGGTAAGTTCTTTGTGCACAGGATCTTCTCCTGTTTGTTCCTGCAGCTTGCTTGGAATTTTATACGTGAAGATGCAAATACTCTTGGGTGTCGTGAATTGGGCAGTGGCCTGGTATAGCAGCAGGCACTGCCATTTTCTAGCCCTCAGGCAGCTGTCTTTCTCACTTTAGGCCTCAGTCTTCCAATCTGTGAAATTGGGTCAGAGGACTTTTCCTGGAGCTATTTGCAGAGCTGGAGAGTGAATCTTTTGCCAACTGTGAGGATTTGTGATTTAGCAATGAGGTGTAAAGGCAGACAGCTGTGGTTCAACCACCAGGGAGCATGTCTAGGGTGTGAAGAGCTGGGTACAGCCAGAGAGGACCATAAATGAGTCATTCTCTCTTAAGAACTGGGGCAAATGTAGACAAGCAGAGTGGTTCGGAAGCAGAAGGGAACATCTTGAGGTGGAACCAGATACCCCTTGGGTTCTCCTCTGGCTCCTTCAAGGCTGATAGCCCAGCATGTTCCCCTGGAAGGAAGCTGGGGACAGAGTAGGGGCTCCCTTAGGGCAGGAAACAAAGCATGCAGTGCTCTCAATCAAGTCCCGAGGTAGTTGCCCCCTCCTCCTAAAAGACCCTTTGACTGGCTGCTGTGAAACCCGGCACAGTACGTGCTTGTTCAAAGTTAACTGTTATTCTTGGAACATGCCCAAGTGGAAGGTCACCTGGGGTTGGCCTTAAAGGTGTTGTATCCATGTGCTGATTTTGCCCTGTGAATTCTGGCTTCAGATTGGGCCGAATATGCCTCTTTACATGAATAATGCTGATAAAGGTTAAAAAAAAAAACAAAAAATGAAAAAAACCTCAACCTTCTTTGGCTGTGGCGAGGATCCTAAGAGAAAATGGGTTACAAGTGCTTTACTTCTAAAGATAATAGGCACATCAAGCTTGGTGTTTAGTGCCTGATCTCATTAAGTTTCCCAGTAGTCATGTATGGATGTGAGAGTTGGACCATAAAGAAGGCTGAGTGCCAAAGAATGGATGCTTTCAAGCTGTGGTATTGGAGAAGACTCTTGAGAGTCCCTTTGACAGCAGGGAGATCAAACCAGTCAATCCTAAAGGAAATCAACCCTGAATATTCACTAGAAGGACCGATGCTGAAGCTGAAGCTCCAGTACTTTGCCCACCTGACGCAGAGAGAGCTGACTCATTGGAAAAGACCCTGATGCTGGGAAAGATTGAAGGTGGGAGGAGAAGAGGACGACAAAGGAAGAGACGGGTGGATGGTGACACTGACTCAATGGACATGAGTTTGGGCAAGCTGCAGGAGATGGTGAAGGACAGGGAAGCCTGGCGTGCTGCAGTCCATGGGGTCCCAGAGTTGGACATGACTGAGTGACTGAAAGACAACAATAACTTAAGTACTTAACAGATCCAGGAGACTGGAGTGTTATTGTTCCCATTTCAGAGATGGGAAAGAAAAAACTAAAATTGGCTTCAGCAGAATAATATAATAATAGTTGTTGTTGTTGTTGACTTACATAACCAGAAAGAAAAAGAAGTATGTCTTGCTTCTGGCAGAGTTTGATCCAGGAGCTTATGCAGTGCTGCCTGCGTGATGGCCTCCTTTATGGGCTGCAGGTGGCAGCAAGAGAGCGGCCAGAGGCTCCAGGCTTCCGTCTCAGATTCATATCTCGTGAGAAAAGAGAGTTTCTCACTTCCTACAGTTCAAAGAAAGCTTCCTGGGCAGATTCTTGTGGGCTTGGGCAACACGCCCAACTCTGGACCAGTCACTGGGCAAGGAAGGAATGGCCTGATTGGCCAGGTTGAGCCCACGTGAGCCTCTGAAGCTGGGTCTGCTCTGCTCCACAGGAATCAATGTCTTGAGGAGGGGGCTCCCGAAAGGAGATTTAAAGTCTGGTTCCCAAAGGAAGGGGAGCAGCAAGAACAAGCGCAGACCTCCAAGGCTGAGCCACTGGCTCTGTACGTTTCTAACTGTCCAGTGCAAACAAGTCCTCTGGGGCTCATGTTAAAAGGCAGTTTCTGATTCACCAGCTGGGGAGTGGAGTGGACCAGCATTTCCTTTCTAATTAGCTCCCAGGCAGTGCTGCCAGTCACTGGACCACACTCTTAAGTATCACAGCACTAACCCATAGAGCCAGGCACGGACAAGCATCACCTCCTGAGAGTCCTACCCAGAGAGGCAAGTAACATCATACCCGTTTCGTGGAGGAAGAACCTGAGACTTGGCAAAGGAGAGGTCAGACAGGACACAGAAATTAAGCCCTAGAATTTTGGAGTCAGAGCAGAGATTTTAGGGCCATTAAAGTAGAAAGAAAGCAGAGAGAGGACACTGGCCTGCCTGAGACTGGGAGATGGATGTGGACAGAATCGTGGAATTAGGGAGGTTCTAGAGCTGACTGCCTGAGTCATCCAAGTCCTCAGTTGGCCCCCGGGAACGTCTGTTTTTGTCTCATTGTTTCTTGCAGCCTTAACTACG
This sequence comes from Giraffa tippelskirchi, assembly GCF_054371585.1. Classification (NCBI taxonomy): domain Eukaryota; kingdom Metazoa; phylum Chordata; class Mammalia; order Artiodactyla; family Giraffidae; genus Giraffa; species Giraffa tippelskirchi. The sequence goes on along the minus strand of NC_137287.1, from coordinate 114,687,190 downwards.
GGGGAGTTTGCCTGGCATCGGATGCCCAGTTCAGTGACTTCCTGGGAAGCATGGGGCCGGCACAGTTTGTGGGCCGCCAGACCCTGGCCACCACGCCCATGGGTGAGTGTCCCAAGACCTGTTCCAAAGAGGGTGGGGGTCCCCACCAGAAGCCCCGTGTCTCTCCTCTGCCTGGGTTACATCCACTGAGCACTCAGCCTGGAGCCCAGGTCCCACCTGCCAGGCGCTCTGCAGAGCCCGGGCACTCAGCGTGGGGTTGGTTCTGGTTTGTTTGTGGCTGGGAGCAGGGGAAGGGAATTGGGTCCTCAACAGAGAGGAGGAGCTGAGTCCTTGATGGAGCTTCCAAGCCGCTTCCCAGTCTCAGCTCTGGGGGCCTGTTGCAGGGGACGTGGAGATCGGCTTGCAGGAACGGAATGGTCAGCTGGAAGTGGACATCATCCAGGCTCGGGGACTGACGGCCAAGCCAGGCTCCAAGACACTCCCAGGTGTGGGGGCTGCCCTCCTGTCTGCAAGTTGTGGGTAGAGGTCTGGGAGGATGTCCTGAGGGGCAACTGGGTCAAGAGAGACGATGGTGGCCAACTGAGGGTCTCCTTCCCCCTAGAGCTACTGACTCCGGTGTCACTGACGGTTTAAAATTTATTCTGGAGACCCATTTGAAATCCATTGACCTTGTCCACCTCCTTGACTGCACTGAGCTCCTTGGGGTTCAGAGACCATCTTTGGGTTTTTTTGTGGTTCTACCATTTGTGATTCTACCCTAGTATTTGGTAGGGTGCATGGAATGCCTTGAGTGTTCAGCAAACATCAGAGTGAGTGGGTTAGCCATGAGTGTGTAAGCCCAGGAAGGGTGGGCAGGCCAGGGACTGAGAGAGGGAAAGGGTGAGCAAGGAAAGGATGAGCAAAGGGGCAAGCAGGCAGGATCACTCGAGAGGGTAGAGTAGACCCCAGCCAACCCTGACTGCACCCCACCCCTGTTGCCTCGTCCCCTGACTCCCTCGTCCCCAGACACCCCGATCCCCAGCAGCGGGTCCCTCTGCTGCACCCTCTGCCCACCATATGAGGCCCAGGCTACAGCTCACCCTGCTGGCCTCTGTCCTCAGCGGCCTACATCAAGGCCTACCTGCTGGAGAATGGCATCTGCATTGCCAAGAAGAAGACCAAAGTCGCTCGCAAGTCGCTGGACCCGCTGTATAACCAGGTGCTGCTGTTTCCTGAGAGTCCCCAGGGCAAAGTCCTGCAGGTGAGGGGTCAGGGGGCCGGGCCGGGGTTGAGGATGGGGGGACCCTCCCCAGAGCTTCACCTGGAGAAAGCAGAGCACTCTGGGAGATCTGAGCACCACCGTGTGGTGTGGTGCAACTTGGAACAAGTTCCTTTCTGAGCCTCAGCTTCTTTATCTGTAAAATGGGGTTATTAATGGTAGAGTTACCATGACAGTGGAATGTGTGCTTTGTGCAAGAAAGGTATTTGCAGGTTCGGCCTGTAGTAAGGGCTCTACAAGTGGCCGCCGTTGTATTATCGTGATTACCATCATCATCAACCTCTGGAGGCCAGGGGCTTAGCATGGAGTGCAGTGCTAATAGACTGGAAACCTTTTGAGGATCCAGATATCTTTGGCCCCCTGACTTGTAGGAAGATCCTAGTGGTCACCTAGGGCTTCCTTGGTAGTTCAGCAGAAAAAGAATCCACCTGCCAATGCAGGAGACATGGGTTTGAGGAAGCAAATGGCAATACAGTTGAGTACTCTTGCCTGGGAAATCTCATGGACAGAGGAACTTGACAGGTTACAGTCCATGGGGTCAGCAATGACTTAGCAACTAAACAAAAAACAACAAAAGATGTTTGCTGAAACTAGCGTTAGCTGCCTATCATGGGGTCGGCAGGGCCCAGGCTGGATGCCTTAGGAGCCACATGCCTACTCTCTTTGAGCTGCCATTTGTTTTTGTTTGTTTGTCTTTGTTTTTAAAAATACTTATTTTTTTGGCCACTCCCAGTCTTAGTGCAGCACGTGGACTCTTAATTGTAGCATGTGGGATCTAGTTCCCTAGTTTACCAGGAATCACACTCGGACGCCCTGCATTGAGAGCGTGGAGTCTTAGCCACTTGACCACCAGGGAGGTCCCAGAGCCGCTCTTTGGGCATCTCTAGTTTATACCTCAGTTTCTTGCTCCTAACCTGAACGGGCAAAGCATACAAGGGTAGGGCCAAGGTGTTACAAGTCTCCGAGTCAGCGGGCTTTTGCCAAACTGGAAAGCCCAGGTCCTGTCTCAGGCACAGTCTTTCAATTTGTAGGTTGTGACCCATCAGCAATTTATGAACTCGATTTAGTGGTTTTTTTTTTTTTTTTTTAATGGAATGGAATAGGAAATAGGAAAGAAATGGAAAATAGGACTAGGAAAGAAAACATTTCTCATTCTTAGTAAAGCAAGTCTTATTTGGTGGAGCCACTTGCTTCAGTTGTGAATCTCACGTGTTCACTGGGTGGTGATTTAAATGTCTGTCTTGCTGTATATATCAGTCAGAATAAAGTTTGGAAAAATCTTTCTGGTCTAGAGGTATTCAAAGACAATTTAGAACAACCAGAAGGCCATCTGGGGGCCACGCCTGGCCCACTGGGCCAAGGTCTGTGTTTTCTGGCCTGAGCATCTTTGAAGAAGCTCCAGAGCACATCCCTGTCTGGGATGCAGAGAGATAGAGAAATAGAAATCTGGCATGGGGGTCCTTGCTGCTGAGCCTTCTGACTAATGTCAGGGCGACAGACCCACCATGATTGAGCGATGCCAGCTGTGATCGTTTGCTAAAGCTGCCATAACAACATACCATAGTCCTGGGGTCTTAGACAACAGAAATTTATTTCTTACAGTTCTGGAGGCTAGAAGTCCAAGATCAAAGTGTCACAAGTGATGTTTCTTCTGAGGCCTCTCTCCTCGGCTTGCAGACGGCCACCTTCTTGCTGTGAACTCATACGGTTCTTTTTTTACAAGCAGGCATTCCTGGTGTCTGACTGTGTGTCCTAATCTTCTGTTCTCATTACAATACCAGTTAAAATAGCAACCCACACTAACGGCCCATTTTAATGTAATCACCTTAAAGGACCAGTCTTCAAATACAGTCACGTTTTGGGGTTAGGGCTTCAATATGAAATTGCGGGGCACACAGTTAAGCCCATAACACCGATGATAACAAATCCATTCACACACTCAGACATGGGCTGCTGCTTTTTTTTTTTTGATTGAGGCTGTAGTTGCCGTACAATGTTGTGTTAGTTTCTGCTGTACAAGGAAGTGAATCAGTCGTATGTATACATATATCCCCTCCCTCTTGGACCTTCCTCCCACGCCCCACCCCTCTAGGTGACCACTGAGCACCAAGTTGGGCTCCCTGTGCTATACAGCAGGTTCCCACTAGCTCTCTGTTTTACACATGGTATCTGATCAGTTACCTAGGGGGCATTGACAATTTATTACTTGAGTGACCTCGGGCAAATTATTTAACCTCCCTGAGCCCCAGTTTAAACAGCTGTGAAATCGGAATCCTTTTTTATAGCGTTGTTGGGAAGATTGAATCTAGGGCTGATTTGGCCTTAGACAGTTTCTGACATGCAGTAACCAATAGCCGTGGCCCATGTTGTTTGTATATCTCTCTGCATGCTTGAGGAACGGCTTACAGCTTACAGTGAGCTTCCACATTTATTATCTCCTGTGATCCTTGCCTGCCAGGTGAGCTGAGTGTGGATGATTCCATTTACAAACAAGAACCCTGAGTCTCAGTGAGGCTAAGTGACTTTGCCCGAAACGACCTAGACAAGACTGGAACTTGACCCTACACCTGTCTGACTCCAGAGTGCGTGCCTCAAGACAATAGGTCTTGTGAATGATAAGCCAGCCCACATTTAGAGAGGGGCAGAGTTAGAGCCTGAGAAGAGTGAGGGTCCTGCAGCCATAGAGACCGCCTGTCTGGCTGCTCTAAGAAAGAGAGGTTGACCGAGAAATGGGGAAGGTACTGCACAAAAGAGTCTGTTGGAAAAAAGGAAGGAGGCTAGTATGTGTGTTCTACATGCAGCAGCCACTTTTTAAAAATTGAAGTATAATTGATTTACAGTATTTGTATATTGATTTACAGTATTGTGTTAATTTCAAATGTGCACCAAAGTGATCCAGTTAGTTTTTTCAGATTTTATTCTACTATAGGTTTTTACAAGATCCTGAGTCTAGTCCCCTATTTGTGTGTGTGTGTGCACTTAGTTGCTCAGTTGTGTCCAGCTCTCTGTGACACCCATGGACTGTAGCCTGCCAGGCTCCTCTGTCCATGTGCATTCTCCAGGCAAGAATACTGGAATGGGTTGCCACGCCCTCCTCCAGGGGATCTTCCCAAACCAGGGTTCGAACCCAGGTCTCTTTCATTGCAGGCGGATTCTTTACCATCTGAACCAACAGGGAAGCCCATAGTCCCCTATGCTGTACAGTAAATCCTTGTTGCTTTTCTATTTTATATATAAAATATATATTAATCCCATACTCCTAATTTGTCCCTCCCATCTTCCCTTCCCTTACCCTTTGGTAACCGTAACTTTGTTTTCTGTGTCTGTGAGTCTATTTCAGTTTTGTATATACATTCATTTGTATTATTTTTCTAGATTCCACACTTAAGTGATATCATATAGTATTTGTCTTTCTCTGACTTCTTCACCAAGTATAATATATTCTAGGTCTATTCACCTTGCTGCAAATGGCAATGTTTAATTGTTTTTAAAGCTGAGTAATATTCCTGTGTGTATGTATGTGTGTGTGTGTATGCATACCATATCTTCTTAAGCCAGTTGTCTGTTGATGGGCCCTTGGATGGTTTCCATGTCTTCACTTTTGTAAATAGTGCTGCTCTGAACATTGGGATGCATGTATCTTTTCAAATTAGAATTTTCCTCATTTTCCAGATATATACCCAGGAGTGGGATTGCGGGATCATATAGTAGCTCTATTTTAAGTTTTATAAGGACCCTCCATAGTGGGCTGTACCAGTTTACATTCTCATGAACAGGGTAGGAGGGTTCCCTTTTTTCCCTGTCCTCTCCAGCATTGATTGTGTGTAGACATTTTGATGATGGCCATCTTGTCTGGTGTGAGGTGATACCTCATTGTGGTTTTTGATTTGCATTTTTCTAACAGTGATGTTGAGCATCTCTTCATGTACCCATTGGCCATCTGTATGTCTTCTCTGGAAAAAAAATCTGTTTAGGTCATCTGCCCATTTTTTGACTTTTTTCCCCAATATTGAGTTGTGTGAGTTGTTTATCCATTTTGGATATTAACCCTTTGTCAGTCTTATTATCTGCAAGTATTTTCTCCTATTTCTGTCACTTGTCTTTTTGTTTTTTGATGGTTTCCTTTGCTGTGCAAAAGTTTTTTGAAAGTTTGATTAGGTCCCATTTGTTTATTTTTGCTTTTATTTCTTTTGCCTTGGGTGAGTGATCTATGAAAATATTGCTACTGTTTATGTCAGAGAATGTTTTGCCTAAGTTCTTTTCTGGGAGTTTGATGGTGTCATGTTTTAGGTGTTTAAACCATTTTGAGTTAACTTTTGTATATGGTGTGAGAGAGTGTTCTAATTGCATTGATTTACATGTGGCTGTTCTACTAACCACTTTTATTTTTTTAATTTATTTAACGTTTAAAAAAAATTTTATTTATTATTTTTATTTGTCTGTGCCAGGTCTTAGTTGGGGCATGTGGGATCCAGTTCCCCAGCCAGGGATCCAATTCTGGCCCCCTGCATTGGGAGAGCGGAGTCTTAGCCACTGGGCCACTAGGGAAGTCCCAACTACTAACCCCTTTTAAAACCTGTATTTCTGAGGATCTGGAAGCAGAGGGCAGGTGGATGAGGGGGTAGGTAGGACACTCACAATGTAGGGTCAGCCCTCAAGGCGAGGGCTCAAAGATGGGGCAGGTGGAAAGAAAGAGCAAGATTGGAGGCAAGAAGCCCATCATTCAAGAGCATCTGGTGGGACTTGAGCCATTTTAAGGCGGTGGACTTCCAGGACCCGGAGATGATTGAAGCACACGGTGACCCCAGGTTCTGTTTTCTGGGCCTGTGAGTGGCGTTGGCAGGATCTGAACCACTGTGTCTCTTGTCCCGCAGGTGATCGTGTGGGGAAACTACGGGCGGATGGAGAGGAAGCAGTTCATGGGCGTGGCCCGCGTGCTGCTGGAGGAGCTGGACTTGACCACCCTGGCCGTGGGCTGGTACAAGCTCTTCCCCACCTCCTCCATGGTGGACCCAGCCACGGGCCCCCTGCTCCGGCAGGCGTCCCAGCTGTCCCTCGAGAGCACCGTGGGGCCCTGCGGCGAGCGATCTTAGTGCCGGGGATGGGGAGGGGCTCCCCGAGATGGTCCGGAGACCGCCCAGCCCCGACCTGGGACCCCAGGCCCCGGGGCATATTGAACAGAGGAGGCCGGGGTTCTCCCCCACCCAGTGGGGAAGCTGAATGGGGAGACCTGACCCCCCAGGGCCCCTCCTCACCCCTTCTTTGCCTCCTATTCCCTGAGACCTTCCCTCTCCCGATGGGATTGGCTGCACTTTTGACTTGGCCGGTTCTTGACCTGGTGGATGTGTCTGCAGTCTGGAGAAAGGAAAGATCGAGGCGGCAGAGCACACCATCCTCCTGCCCCCGACTCTGTCCGACCGCACCCCCTTTTTGCCTCCTTGGAAGCTCGCTGCCCGGAGTCACGTCCAGAACCCAGCGGCCATCTCCATGGTGCCAATTACCAGCAAGTGTCTTTCCTGCGGCACCGGGTTCAGGCAGCTACTCCTGCCCCCCGAGCCTACGGGGCAGCTTTGCAAGGATCCGGCGCCAGCTCCGGGGGCCCCACGCCCCCGACTTGAAGAGGAGCTCAGGCCTCTCTCCGCCTGCCCATGGAAGGAGCTCTGCTGCCGCCTGTTCGAGTCCATCTGTCCGTCCCCTGCCTGCTCCTCTTTTGGCGGCTCTAGGACATGGGGTCCAGCAGGGACCAGGGGAAAGGAAGGGGGTGCCCGGGGCCTGGCACGGGCCCCCAGGGCATCTGGCTCTGTGGGCTTGCAACAAACTAGTTTGCACACTGTGGGTGGACTGGAAAGAACTCCGTTGGCTGTGTTTGGACTGAGGAGCTGTGGGACCCTAACTTTCGAGAACCCCAGCCCCAGAGAGCTCACCAGTCTCTGAATTTGGGGGATGCCGGTTTGGAGAGGGAGTGTGAAGATAGCTGGGATTGGGACTGGTGGGGCCAAGGCGAGGGATTCCCAGGTAGGAGAATCCCTCCTTGTCGGATGAGGTCAAAGGTCATCTTGTCTGGCCCTCTGCCTCTGGGCTAAGGGCCTGGGGAGGCACCCGAACTCCCCAGTTTTAGTCTTTTTAAACAAACCATCCTGTATTAAGGGCAGAACCCACTGCTCCGGCCTCAGCGACCTTGGCTCAAGGAAAGAAAGAGAGGTGAGACAGGAGTGTGAGAAAGGGGGAGATTCCTTCTTGAGCAGGCCCAGGGGGCTGCCTTTCTGGCCCCGCCCGGCCTGGTCCTCCCTGGAGCCTTCGGAAGCCCTTTTGCATGCTGGGAGGACGCCGGCTGGCCCCTTTCTGTAGAAGCACATTTCTGCCATCTCCCCTGGGAGGCACCCAGCCACCCACTACCCACACCACCCCCTATCATTACCCAGTCCTGCTGTGTAGGACGTAGTCTTGGTTAGCTGGGTAGGCTTAGAGTGCCTGGCCCTGGGTCTGGTCTTAGCTTCACATAGAGTCCTTACAGAGGGGATGGAGAAAATTCCAGGAGGCAGCCTTCTCCCTGCTGACCTGGCCTGGGTCCAAGCCTGGACCTGGTTCAGGGGAGGCTGGCCCCTCCTCCTCCTCCTCCTCCTCCTCCTCCTCCTCCTCCTCCTCCTCCTCCTCCTCCTCCTCCTCCTCCTCCTCCTCCTCCTCCCCCCTTCCCTCCCCCTCCTCATGTAGGGTTGTAGCCAGAGTCACCTATGACACTCAGATGTTCTGATTTATTATGCTTGGGACTGATTTTATTTAGGAAGCGCTCCTGAGGATGTGGGCCTTGGCGAAGGGGGCCTGGGCTCCATCAGAGGAGATGGTTTTCCACTGAGGATTGCCCGGCTGTGCTCTGTCCCACCTTGTCCCCACTCCCCCTCCCCACCTTTAGGCTGTGGACCAGGTGAGTCCTTCCACCTGGAACTCCCCCCTTCCCTGGCCTGTTCCCAGCCCTGGGCATCCTTTGAAGTTTTGGTTGAGTTGTAGCGCCCCCCCCTGCATGGGGATGGGGAGATGGAGGCGCCTCCTCCTTGGTCCAGGAGGCCTTCTGACCTTGGAATTGTGGTGGCTGGAATCCCAAGGCTGGGGCGGAGGCAGAGGGGCTCAGAATCAGCCCCTCCCCCGTGCTTTTTTTTTTTTTAATTTAAACCAGTGTGATTTCTCTGCTGTTTGTTTATTACTCACCATTCGGAATATTTTGAGCCAGGAGAGCGCCTTCTCTCTCCAGCTGTCACTGCTCTGGTAGTTCAGGGGTAGCATTTCAAAGCCGAGGTGGGGCCTGGCTGTCCCAACCTGAGGGTGGGGGGCACAGCCTTGCGCCCCAACCTGAGCCCGCCCTGGTGGGGGGCGGGTCTGCACAGCCTTTATAAAGAGAGAAGGCGCTCCAAAGCAATAACATCCTGAGGGTGGTCACCAAGGGCCCCCCTCAATGACTTTCTGTTTGTTCTGTGATTTCTCAGCTCACCTCCCGGAGGGGTGGGGTGGCGCGGGGGCTGGAGCCCTCTTTCTTTGTATCATCGTTGTGAGCACATGGCCACCTTCCAGGGGGCTCTGAGGACCCCCCCCCACCCCATCTGTCCTCACCCAGGGATGGGGGTTTGGGGAGGGAGTGGCTGTTTTCATCATTAGCTTTGGGGAACCTTCCAGCCTGCTCCTGTCTGATCCTTTGCCAGCTCAAACTCCCCCATTTGGAGAGGAGCTGAGAGGGTGGCGCTGGGGGAATTAGGGGTGTGGGGGGCCTGGGGGTTCTCTCGGGGACAATTCTTTTTTCAATCTCTGGGCGAAAGGTCATGTGCTGGGGTACGGTGGGAGGGAGTCATCTCCACTTTCCTTCTCCAGAATCTGCCTGTCACACTAAAGGGGAAGGGGCTTTGGGACCATCAGTGAAATGATTCCCATCTTAACGAAGAGATCACAGGCCTCTGGGGTCACCTGTGAGTTCATGACACTGGCAACCTGGGCCTCCTCAAGCCCCCGGGGGCTGAGCTGGAGCCAGGGCAGGACAAAGTGAGGCCATCATCCCCCCCCCCCCGCAATATTTCCTCTGCCCTTCTCTCTGTGGCCTTCTCCCAGAGGCCTTGAAAAGATGGGCAGTGCTGATTGTAGTCCATCTGAGAGGGCAGGAAACCAAAGCTCAGAATCAGTAAGTGGCTTGCGCAAGACAAGACCCCTCAGCAATGAGGCCAGAACAGAAGCAACTCTGTCCTTCCTCCTTCCTGGGACAGCCGACCATTGCTCCAGGGCACATCTGCCATAATAAGGATCTGTGACCTTTAGGCCCTGGACCACCCTGCCCTGCTTGCTTCCATCTGGATGGGCCAGTAACTTTTCTGGTCCTTGGGTTTGGGGGAAAGGCTTGCCATAGAGACCTTGCTCTCCTGGGTCGGGGGTGGGGGGCCTGCCGTGACTGACGTGGGGCTGTGCAGGCTGTGGTCCTGGTCTTGATGTTAAGTGGGGACTCCCCCCAGGGACCACAACCCCTCTGGGACCAACCTGAGGGAGGCCAGACACCACTTCCTCCCTGGGCTGTGTGGGAGTGAGGGGGGTGGTGGTACTCCTCACCTTAAGGCATTCCCCGCCAAACCTTCAGATGGAATAACACCGGAACTTCTCGGAGTGCTTTTATCTCGAGTGTACCCTCACAAGAGCTCCCGGGCAGTCAGTGGGGTCCTGGATGAGTTATCAGCCCCATTTTACAGAAGAAGCTGAGGCCTGGGGAGGGGAAGGTGCTCGCTAAGGCCCCACTGTGCGTTGGTGGCTGAGCCCAGAGGAGAACCCAGTTCTCCAGCGGTTCAGGGCTCTTTTCTTCAATGCGGGGCAAAGCAGAGTTGAGGTAATGCACTTGACAAGCTGATCCACTGTCCAGCTCCTTACATCTGGAGCTCATGGGCACATTTCAGCATTGAGAGGCACCGCTGAGCCCCGCTGCCCTTGGAGCACAGCTGTTGCGTGAGGCAAGGCCACCTGCATTTATTTATTGAGCAGCAGCCCTGTGCGAGACCCAGGGGACGGGGTGCCCCGACTCCATTGCCCGCTGTCCTGTAACAACTCGTCTGGGCTCCAGGAGGCCCCGTGTCTGTATAGCGGCACCTCTGAGTGGACGGAAAGCTTTCATGTCCATGAGCTCATCTCACTCACAAACCCTGCTATGGAGGCACTGACCATGCCTGTTTGACTCATAGCTTCTGATAGGGCAAAGTGGAGACTTGAACTCGGGGCTTCGGACATCATCTCTAAGCCCTTTCACCCCACCACTGCCTCCTGAGGGGGTGGCAGGAAGGCAGACCCCTGGTCCTCAAGCCCACTCTGCACTCACTCACCTTTCCCCTCTTCCCTCTCCAGGAGCAGGAGCCCCTCAGGCTTTGGGGGAGGGAGGGTTTCTGGGGCCCCTGGGTTGGAGCAGGTCACGTTGCATTGTGTTCATGACCATGTAGCTCATGTTGAAAATTAAAGTTTTTGGCTTTTCTAACCCAGCTTGCTCTGTTTTGTGGTGACGCAGTTCTCTCTGGGACACTGAGGGCCATTAGTTTTAACAACCTGAGTGCTGTGCGATGTCAGCTTTGTTAGTGTCTGTTTGTGGGTCTGGGGCCCATCCCGCGACCACTTCCAGAGATGCACTGGAGGGAACAGGGTACTGGGTGAACCCATTTTACAGATATGGAAACTAAGGCCCAGGGAGGGGATGAGAACTACCTTAATTCCCATTGTGGGTGATTGGCAATAACCAGATCTCACAGTTCCAGAAGAGACTGTGGCCCAGGGACTTCCCTGGCAGCCCAGTGGTTGAGACTCCACACTTAGAAAGCAAAGATTTGATCTCTGGTTAGGGAACTAAGATCCCACATACTGTGCAGAGCGGGCGGGGGCGGGGGTGGGGGGAGACTGGTCCAGGTAGTTCCGATGACACGGTGGGTGTCAGCAAGACCCCCTCCCCCATCCGAAACGAAACGGGCTGGCCAAGGACAAAGAACATGAGATTAGGGCTGGGGCCCGTTCCCTCGACATGCCAAGTAAGAGAAGGAGGAATTTAAATGGCGCAAAATTTGCCCAGTGGTCCACGCTGGATGGTAAATGTTTCTCTTCAGTCCATCTGATCCTCGTACTGCTCCTCATAGTGGGAGCAGCTGACCTCACTGGTTAGGATTCCAGTGGCGGAAGTCGTGCATTTCCCCCACAACGCGGAAAACCACGTCACACAACAGAAAAACGGGCCTGTGGAGAATGCGTGTGGCCACGCCTTCCCGGAACAATTTGGACCACAAGGGACTTGGCACCTACGGGGTGGCTTAAGAGTCGTGCTTTTGCTTACGATGCGACTTTTAATGTATTTTTGGAGAGGAGGGCGGGGCTCGCGCCACAGAAGGGAGTGAGACACTGCTCGAGACAGAGGATGGCACTGAGGCCACCGCCCCTCAGCCCTTCTCCAAGCTCTGGGGAGGGTGCGCGGACAGGTAAACCCAGACCCTCAGGCTCTAGGACCGACACCCCGCCTGTGGGATGAGTCCTGTGGGATGTCTGGGGGCCCATCCCAGGACCGCTTCCAGAGATGCACAGGAGGGAAGGGCTATCAGATGGACTTCCTCCGGGCCGGGGGCCTGCCGGCTCCGCCGCCGGCGCCCCAAGCCCCGGGGCTGGCCGGGGGCGAGAAGCCGGGATTGTCGCGGGCGCACAGCTCCAGCCGGTGGAGGCGGCAGGAGATGGAGATGAGGCCGGCGCGGTGAGCAGGGCCTCGGCTCTCGGGCGCCCCCGGGCGGAGCGGGCGGGCAGCGCGCTCCGGCGCATCCGCGCCCGCCGCTAGGAAGCGCAGGACCACGAGGTTGAGGAAAGCGCCGATGACCGTGAGCCCCAGGAGGATGTACAGGAAGCTGAAGGCCACGTAGGGCGGCTTCCTCTGCAGCGCCTCGTCGTTCTGCAGCGCCACAAAGTCGCCGAAGCCGATGGTGGTGAGGGTGATGAAGCAGTAGTAGTAGGCATGGAAGAAGGTCCAGCCCTCGAAGTGCGCGAAGGCGGCCGCCCCGAGGGCCAGGGTGGCCGCGCACACCAGCAGCCCGGCCACCACCATGTTCTCGGGGGACACGCGCGGCCGCCGCAGCCCCAGGCAGCGCTTGGCCGCCAGCAGGAGGCGCCGCACCAGCGCATTCAGCCGCTCGCCTAGGCTCTGGAAGGTGACCAGGGTCAGGGGGATGCCCAAGAGCGCGTAGAACATGCAGAAGGCCTTGCCCGAGTCCGTGCCCGGCGCGGCGTGGCCGTACCCTGGAGGGAGAAGGAAGGGGCAGGTTGACGAGGGTCCATGCCCCTCTCACGCAGAGGCCTTCTTCCTGCCAGGTCTCTCTCCCCATCCTCCAGAGCCCGCAGAGCATGTTGAAATGCTAGTTCGAACTAGGTCATTCCCGCGGCTTTGAAAACTTCTGTGACTACCCATAATCGGCCCAAGTTGTAAACAACCTAAACTGTCCCTCACCTGGGGAATGGATAAACAACCTGTGGTACATCCATACAACAGAATCATTCTTTTCAGCCACGGGAAGGAAGGAACTGCTATTTCCTCAGCAACAGAAGATGGATCTTGAATGTTTTATGCTGAGTGAAAGGAGCCCAGCTCAGAAAGCTACATATTGCTTGGTTCCATTTTAATGACATTCTGTAGGATAACTGGCAAAACTTCTGTGGCAAAACTGTAGGATCAGAGAGTAGACCTGTGGTTGCCAGTCCTTGGAGTTGGGGAAAGGGGGTTAACCCAACTACAAACAGATATGATAGAATTTGGGGAAGTGATAGAAATGGTCTGCCTTGAAATCATGGCTGCAGTTACACGACAGGTTTTCATTTGGCAAAACCCACACAAGTGTACACTGAAAAAGAATGAATTTGAATGTCTGTAAATTGTGCCCTTGATAGAAAAAAAAAAATCAGTTGTGGCTCCCTGGTATCCACAGGGTGAAGTCCTCGTTCTCAGGTAAGGGCATGATCTGAACTCCCTCCCCCCTCCAGCCTCACGCCATGTCCTTTTCTCGTGGTTCCCCTCCCCTCAGGGATCTTTTCCACCTGCCCGCATCCACGTTGCCCTTCCCACTTCCTGTGCCAAGCCAGCTCTCATGAAACACTTCTTCAGTCTGGTGGAGTCCCTCACTGAGTCCCCTGAACTGGGTAGGGAATGTAAACCTGAGTGGGCTTCCTTGAGTCCCAGCACACAGAACAATCATTGTGGGATTAGCGTATGTGTATCTCTTCCAGGACCCAAGGGGTGAAACCTTTCATGGTATTCTCAAAGGGCCCCATAACCCAGGAAAAGTCAGGTGTCCCTTCCTCAATAGAATATGCCTCTTCTAGCAAATTGGCCCCCTCTGCCAAATGATAAATACACCTTTAGCCTGTGCTGTGCCACAGTGAGGAAAGTAGTCCTCTAGGACATATACACGTGCAAGGTGATATGTGCACGTGAGCTGTTGTTGCCACACTGTTGGCAACAGCAAAAATAAGAAACAGCCTAAATGTCCATCAAAAAGAGCCTGGTGAAACCATCCATAGTGCCATCCAACGATGGTTGTGGTTCCAACTAAGGGCAATTTAGCCCCTGAGGGGACAATTGGCAATGTCTGGAGACAGTTTCGATTGTCACACCTGGGAGGTGGTGGGTGTGTGCTACTGGCATCTGGTGGGTACAGGCTAGGGTCCTGTTTAACATTCTTTGATGCACAGGACAGTTCCCACAATCAGAATTTGTGGTTGTTTTTCAGTTGCTAAGTCATGTCTGACTCTTTGCGATCCTATGGACTGTAGCCCGCCAGGCTCCTCTGTCCATGGGATTTTCCAGGCAAGAATACTGGAGTGGGTTGCCACTTCCTTCTCCAGGGGATCTTCCTGATCCAGGGATCAAACCTGCAACTCCTGCATTGGCAGGTGAATTCTTTACCAAGGAAGTCACCAAGGAAGCCAACAAGAATAGCCAGTCCAAAATGTCAACAGTGCCAAGGTGGAGAAGGCCTGCTAATCAGTCATGAAAAAGAGGACACAGTTCTTCAGGGACTGATGTAAAGAAATCACCAAAATATACGAAGTGAAAAAAGCAAGAGACAAAAACGCATGTATAATATAATGCCTCTATCACACATAAAAGTGAAAGCTCAGTCATGATCGACTCTTTGTGACCCCATGGACTATATACAGTCCATGGAATTCTCCAGGCCAGAATACTGGAGTGGGTAGCCTTTCCCTTCTCCAGGGGATCTTCCCAACCCAGGGATTGAACCCAGGTCTCCCACATTGCAGGCAGATTCTTTACCAGCTGAACCACCAGGAAAGCCCAAGAATATTGGAGTGGGCAGCCTATCCCTTCTCCAGGAGCTCTTTCTGACCCAGAAATCAAACTGGGGTCTCCTGCGTTGCAGGTGGATTCTTTACCAACGGAGCTACCTGTGTGTGTTGTAAAGGAACATATAGGCAGAGAAGATACTTGGAAGGATACTCAAAAAACAGATCACTGCATTTGATCCAGAGAAAGGAATTTATAGGTTGACGGGTGGGGAGAAAGGGAGACTTCCTTTTCACCCTATACCTTTTGTACCCTGTGAAGTGTGTGCTGTGTGCATATATAACAGTTGAAATCAACACTATATACATATATCTATTTAAAGATCTATGACTCCACGTTCATGTTTCAACCTCATGGCCCTGTTAGTCTGCCTCTATCTATTTGAGGGGGAGGGACTCTGCTGCCACTAGACTGTGAGGTCCTTGAGGCCAGAGACAAATCTAGTCATTTCTCATGTCCCTGGTCACCAGTCCCCTGCACAGACTAAGAGCTCAATGAAAGTTTAATAATCAATAATAATAATTAAACCAGATTGAAGGAGGTACAGAGTGCGAGACGGAGGAGCGTCTTTAGGAATAAAAGGCCAGGCAGAGCTGTTTCTAGCCATTTGTCTGGTTTTGGCAGAGAGGAAAATGAATAATGATAATAACTAAGCATGCTAGGTACTCTACATGGATTATTTTATTTAGTCGTCTCAATGACTGTATGAGATTATTATCCCCATCTTACAGATAAGGAAACTAGGCTCAGAGGGAGAAAGCTGCCCAAAGGTCACAGGGTTGAGCTATTAACCACTAATCCTCCATAGCTTTTCAGCGGCTCTTTTCTGTCCCTGCAGAGCTCAACCCCTGGGTTCTGTCGCCTGGCTCTGCAAGGCGGGCTTCTGCAGCCTGAACCACACAACCATACTGGCGCCCCCAGGTGGCCCAAAGCGGTAAAACAGCTATTTCCACAGTCGCTTTCCACACCCTGGTCCCTACTCCCTCCCCATCCCAGGTGCAGGTCAGAGGCAAGCAGTCAGAAGTGGAGGCCGCATCCAGCTGGAAGGTCTCCAAAATGTGGGGGAAGGCAGAGGAGGTGAACAGGGTACCACACCACTGGGACAGAGAGGGTCTTAGGCTGAGCCAAGATAGAGAAGCAGGGGTGCCCAGGCTGACAGGAGGGGTCAAAAAGGCTGAATAGGGGCTGGGCCCACAGTTGGCAAATAATGAATTGTCATTATTGCTAATTAACAGTCCCTACTTAGCCTCAGAACTTGTGCTATGCATTTTACCCGCTTGACCTCACTTAAACCTGGCAATCACTCAGTGAGGTAGCAACATTTGCACTTTGTAGTTGAGGAAACCAGGGCTCAGAGAGGTACAATCAATTGCCAGAGAAGGTAGGAGGCAACAGATGAAAACCAGAACTCTGGCCTGTGTAATTTCGGAATGCAGGCTTTTAACTCCCCTGCTAAACCCACAAACTCACACTGACTGGCAAGAGCATTATGGAGGAACTTTCTCCACAGCGCTGGTTTCCAGGGTGGTGGTCCAGGCCCAAAGAGACACTGGGACCTCCACAGCCAGCCTGGGGGAGTGGCTGGAGCCCCGAGAGCCTCTCCTCTCCTTTTCTGCTTCCCCAGGCTTAGGCTCCGCAGGTACCAACCAGTCGGTAGCCATGGCAACGGTTGGCGGGCCAGATGCTGCAGAGAAAGTGCTCTGAATCCCCGAGGGTGAGGTCCAAAGCTGGTGGTAATCAGTCATTCCTTTAACAAATATTTATTGAGTGTCTACTACAGGCTAGGCACTGGCCATATTGCAGGGACTAAGACAGATTAGGCGCCCGTTCTCTTTTTTGTTATAATGCAAAAATCAATCTCCCCCTCCCCCCCTTTATTTAGTGCTTTCTACTTGTCAGGCCCTGCGCTAAAACTTTCTACATATATTATCTCCTTAATGAAAACTGTCTCAGTACAGCCTTGAGATAGGGCCTATTAGCACCCCTCTTTTACAGAGGAGAACACTTGAGGCTCAGAGAGGTTAAGTAACTGGTCTGAGGTCACACAGCTAAGGTGATACCACCCCCCCCACAGGCAAGGAAGCAACTCCAGCCACTTGGGCTTCCGACTCCACTTTATGAGTCTCCCAGCCCCTGACACTGCCACTTGGCAAAGGGGACCTCCTGGCTCCTCCCAGCCTGGTCTGCTTGGAAACGATGGAGCCCATTCGACAGAGGGAGGCAAATGAGGCTTGGCGAGCTGAAATGACTGCTCCGAAGTCACCCCGCCTGGCAGAGGTGGGATTGAAACCCCGGACGCCGCGGGCGCCTGGGGATGGAGCGGGCGCCGAGGGGAGGCGCCGGGGGCCGCTCACCGATGGTG
The DNA here is from genome assembly GCF_054371585.1 of Giraffa tippelskirchi. NCBI lineage: Eukaryota > Metazoa > Chordata > Mammalia > Artiodactyla > Giraffidae > Giraffa > Giraffa tippelskirchi. Next base: position 114,670,240 of record NC_137287.1, on the reverse strand, counting down.
GTGATGACGGTGATGGCGAAGTAGAAGGAGCCGGCGAACTTCCACTGGCGGCCGGCGCGGTGAGGCTCGGCTTGCAGCGCCAGGCGCTCCAGCTCGCGGTAGTCCTCGGCCGAGAAGCCGTACTTCCTCCGCAACTCGCTCCGCTTCTGGGCCAGTAGCCGCTTGCGGCCGCTCTCCGCCTCGGACTCGAGCGCGTCGAAGACAGCGGCGCCCACCAAGAGGTAGGACAGGATGCACAGGACGAGCGCGGCGGTGCGCGCGCTCTGCTTCCTCATCGCCGAGCCCCGGGCCCCGCTCCCTGGCCCCGCGCCGCGCTCGCCGCTTCCCCGTCCATGCGCCCCGACGGTCGCCCCGCTCCCCCCTCGCGGCAGGAGTCGGGGCTGCGGGCGGCTGGGGTGTGGCACCCCGGGGCGGCGCCTCGGCGGGGCGGGGCGAGGGGGGCAACGAGGGCCCGGAGGGCTCCTGCAGCTGCCACCTGCCTGCGCCTCCCCTGCCTTTGTTTCCCCGGGGGCGCCCCGGGGCTGTAGCGTCTGCAGGTCGTGACAGCGGGACCGAAGGGCCCAAAGCCCAGCTCTGCAGGCGCCCTGTCTCCACCGCCGTCCTCGTCCTGTGACCTTGGGCAAGTCATTCATTCCTTCGTTCGGTCGGTCATCCAGCAAATATTTACCAAGCATCTACTGGTACACACAATCTATTACATTCCTGGTGTAAACAGAGCTGATATCCTAGGATAGAGGGTTGGATGAAAAACAAACAAAAAGATAATTTAAGAAAAGTGTGAGGGTCTTCTCTGGCAGTCCAGCGGTTAAGACTCCGCGCCTCCACTGCCAGGGGCGCGGGTTGGATCCCTGGTCAGGGAACTAAGATTCCTACAGGCCAATGGCACGGCCAAAAATTAAAAAAAAAAAAGCGTAAGAAGGAAAACATCCTGTCTCGCAAGGCGGGTGGAGGGTGGGAGTTGAAGGGGCACTTACAGCTAAGATGGTGGGAGAAAGCGTCCCTGGGGAGCGACTGGCAGCACCTGCAGGTCCTTTAAGCAGAGAAGCCAGTGTGTCTGGAGTCACGGTAACTGGAGTGCTGGGGGGTCAGGGTGGGAGTGGGGATTAAAAGGAAGACAGAGAGTCCATTTCACAGAGGATTTTACAGGCCCTCTGAAAAGTTCCCTGGTGGCTCAGACAGTAAAGAGTCTGCCTGCAGAGTGGGAGACCTGGGTTCGATCCCTGTGTCAGGAAGATGCCCTGGAGAAGGAAATGGCAACCCACTCCAGTATTCTTGCCTGGAGGATCCCACGGACCAAGGAGCCTAGCAGGCTACGGTCCATGGGGTTGCAAAGAGTTGGACACGACTGAGCGACTTGACTTGACTTCTTCAGTACAATAGAAAACCCTGGAAAGGCTGTAGGCAGGAAAACAAACACCAACGATCTAATTGACTTTTTTTTTTTTTTTTAAAGAGTGTTCTGGCTGTTTCGTGGGAGAGAGATGGTGGCCCAGAGTGAAGGCCAGTTAGGAGACTCTTGTCCTCCAAATGTGTGCTGAGGGTGTGATGGAGACGGAGACGAGAGGGTGGGTCTGAAATGCTGGGGAGGTGGAGGCAGGCACACTCGGGCAGCCGCATGCTCACATGGCAATGGAGTGAGGGCAGAAGTGACCTGTGACCCATCCAGGCCGGGTTCAGAAACCTGCCCCACGTGCCAGGCCCCCACCATTCTTCCCCAACTGTAGCCAGTGCGGACACCAACCTGCCCATCCCAAAGGAAATCAACCCTGCATATTCATTGGAAGGACTGAGGCTGAGGCTGAAGCTCCAATACTTTGGGCCCCTGATGTGAAGAGCCAACTCACTGGAAAAGACCCTGATGCTGGGAAAGATTGAAGGCAGAAGGAGAAGGGGGTGACAGAGGATGAGATGGTTGGATGGCATCACCGACTCAATGGACATGAGTTTGAGCAAATTCCAGGAGATAGTGAAGGACAGGGAAGCCTGGGGTGCAGTGTTCATGGGGTCACAAAGAGTCAGACATGACTGAGGACTAAACAACAAGTCTTTAGGTGAGGACAGAGCCACAGGGTGGGAGGAGCTGGAGAGCTATGACACACTGCAAAAGATCCCCCAAAGGAACACCTATTTTGAACTTCGATGGGATTAAGTCCCTGACGTCTGGAGTCCATCTGTTACTACAGCTAGTATTACCCAGATGCACAGAGCAAAGGATATGCTGATGGGTTAGATGTGGAGGGTGAAGAGGAGGACTTAAGGATGATCCCAGGGTCCCTGGCCTGAACAGCTGTGCACTTGGGGCACCTTCCATTGGCCGCACTCCCTGAGGAATCTACCCCTCCCCACCAGCACCAACGTGACACTCATGTCAGAGTCCTGGGTGGGCTGGCATGGGTGGGCAGAGCTCTGGGCAGCCTCTCCTGCAGCTGTCTGGACCCCCACCCTCCCAGCTCTCTGCTGCAGCTTAAAAAAAAAATTTTGTTTGTTTCTTTGGCTTCAATGGGTCTTAGTTGTAGCACGCGGGATCTTTGGTCTTCTCATGGGATCTTGGATCTCCCTTGTGGCATGTGGGATCTAGTTCCCTGACCAGGATCGAACCCCGGCCCCCTTCACTGGGGAGCCCAGAGTCTTAGCCCCTGGACCACCAGGGAAGTCCCTCTGCTGCGTCTTTGACATGCATCACTTGTCCCCTGTGATCACTCCACCCCTCCCCCCGCAGCCCCTTTGTATTTTCTTTTTTTTTTTGGCTCCGTCTACATTAAACTTTCAGTTCCTTCTGCAACCCCTTGCTTTGCTTGGAACAGCCTTCTCCCCAGCCCACTCAACAGCCAACATTTATTGAATGCCTGCTAGGAGTACGGCATTGGTTGAAGCACTTTACCTGTATTAAGGCCTTTAATCCTCGCAACCTCTTTATGTAGTAGAGGCAGCTGGCTGACACTCTATTTGTCCTGTACCCCTCCCTTAATGGGACATCTTCCCTGACTCCTCAGGTGTCCCTCCTCTGGGCTCCTCGGAGGCTTCAGGGCTCCTGCCATCTTGCATTCCTCCCACTGAATTCCCTATGTGTGTCCCCCTGAGGACAGGGATCCCATCTTGGTCACCAGTCTGTCCCCAGCACCCAGCTGTGGCACAGAGCATATATCCCATGACTGTGGACGAACAAGCAGCAGAAGCACGTAGAAGTTCAGAGCAGGGACTCTGCACCCCCACTGCCTGCAGTCATATCCTACTTTTGCTTACCAGTTGTGTGAACTTGGGATGCTTCAGTCTCCCGAGTTTCTAGGAGGGGTTAGAAAAATTCCAGTCTCAGAAGATGCTGTGGTCAGCAGAATAATGCCCCCACCCCCCAAAGATGCCTAGCCATGCTATTGCTTCAGTCGTATCCAACTCTTTGCGACGTTATGGACTGTAGCCCACCAGGCTCATCTATCCATGGGTTTCTCCAGGCAAGAATACTGGAGTGGGTTGCCATGCCTTCCTCTAGGGGTTCTTCCCCACCCAGGGATCCAACCCACATCTCTTATGTCTCCTGCATTGGCACTCGTGTTCCTTACCACTAGCACCACCTGGGGACCACCCCCCCAAGATGTCCACATCCTATTCCTGAGCCCTCTGAATATGTTAGGTTATGTGGCAAAGGGGAATTGAGGTTGCAGGTGGAATTAAGGTTTCAAATCAGCTGACCTTGAGATGGGAGATCATCCTGATGATCTGGGTGCCCAGTGTGATCAAGGGTCCTCAGAGCTGGAAAAGGGAGGTGGAAGAGGGGGAACCAAGGTGAGAAGGACTCGGCCTGATATTGCTTGCTTTGAAGAAGGGAAAAGGGAGCCGCATGCCAAGGATAGCACGCTGCTTCCAAAACCTGGAGAAGGCGAGGAAACAAATTCCTTTCTAGAGTCTCCAGAGAGGAACGCAATTTTGCCAGTGTCTTGATTTTAGCCCAGCGTGACCTGTGTAGACCGCCATCCCACAGAACTGGAAGGTAATACGGTTGTGTTGTTTAAGCCGCTTTGTTGTTGTTTAATTGCTAAGTCATATCTGACTCTTTCGCAACCCCATGGACTGTAGCCCACCGGGCTCCTCTGTCCGTGGGATTTCCTAGGCAAGAATACTGGAGTCGGTTGCCATTTCATCCTCCAGGGAATCTTCCTGACCCAGGGATCAAACCTATCTCCTGCATTGGCAGGCAGATCCTTTACCACTGAGCCACTTGGGAAGCCCATTCGAGGCACTAAGTGTGTGGTCTTTTGTTATGGCAGCAACAGGGCACTACTACAGTGGTTACAAGGATTAAACAAGCCACTAGATGTGCCGCCCTGAGAGCAGCGCCTGGCCTGAGGACCCATGTAGCAGTGTTAGCCTGTGTTGCAAGTATCACAAAAAGCAAAAGCCCAGGTCCGCAGGGAGGCTAGACTCAGCTCCTGCCCTGACTCAGTTCTCGGGCAGAATTGGGGTCCAGTGCTTAGGAGAGGGGGCGTTGGACCCCCCTTCTCCTGAGAAGCTGGAGGGGGACAGCTCAGTGGCCCAGAAGCAAGGGTGCTGGTGCTGCTGTCTCAGCCTTATTTTTGCTGATGGCATCAGCAAGTTTGATTTTCTGATTCCTGCTCAGACTTCAGAGGATCAGAAACCTGGCTACAGTCTCAAACTAGGGTGGGGGGTGTACACCAAGGACCTACAGCCTGAGAAGGGCCTGAGAAGAGCTTGTGGGGACAGCGTAGGGGTAGAGGAATGGTTGCTCTTAGGAGAAGGGCCGGGGCCACCCTTGGGACAGTTAGTGAGTCCTGGTCCTGGACACAGCTGGGATAAACAAGGCCTGGGTTTAGATACTTTCTTCCTGAGTACCTATGGATAGAGGACTTTCCCTTCTCTGTTCCTTGGTTTTCCCATCTGAAAAATGGGAGTAATGTCCACCTCCTAGGACCATGTCGAGCGTTAAAAAAGACACCGTGTGTCGCTTTCCAGGTGCTCAGTAGCCACTTTTCATCCATTTTCACAACATACTGTCTGCCTGCAGATGTCAAGAATTCCTTTTCCAGAAACGAGGGCAAGGCTAGGACTGTGGAATGCTGTCTGCACTAGGCACATCACAGATGTTGCTAAGGGGGTCCTCACTTCCCAGGGCAGGAAGCTGGGGGGGGGCGGGAGAGCAGAAGAGACCCCACTTGCCAAGTCCTCAGAGCCAGGCAGCGGCTGAGTCAGGACTTGAACTCAGGGCTGTCTGGCCCCCAAGGTCACAGTCCTTCCAATACATAGTGCCGCCTCATCAGGCAAGAGGCTGGGGGCTTTATCACCCTCCAGTGGCCTCTCTGGATCTCACTTTCCCCATCTCAAAGCTGGATCTGGGGAGGTGCTGAAAGGCCGCCCGCCCCTACCCTTGTGACCATCTTATGAGATGCAGCTGAGAGGTGCTTTGCCAAATAGGGCCTTTGGTAGGGATGGGTATTATTGGGGCCACAGGGAGCTGTCTGGCCCTGCGAGGCAGGTGACTCTGCCCTGTACTTGGCATTTTCGGTTCAGCAGCTCTATTTTAAGCCAGAAGAGGTTAGAGTTTGTTATGTGTATTTCTCAGCTTGGAGGGCTGTCAGCTGAGCAGTCACCAAAAACAGCAACACCCCATGGCACCCCCTGCAGCTCCTCCTCCCTCTGCCTCCCCACTTCTTTTTCTTTTGGGAGCCTGAGCGGACCTAGTGATTTTCCTCCATCCCTCCAGGCTAGAGTTGCACCCGGGACTCATCAACAAGGCCTTGGATCTTCTTCTTCCAGAGCTGCAAGGTTGCCTACTTTGAGGACAATGAGAGAGGTGGTTCCAGTCCCCAGATGAGTCCTCGACACCTTTCAAAGCACTTCTCATCCCTGATGAGTTAAGATCTTTCTGAAAGCTGTGTGAGCCAGGCAGGCCTTGTCATTCCCACGTCAGAGAGAGAAATGGGCATAGACAGAGAGAAAAGGCTGCTGTCTAAGGCAGCACAAGGTAGGACAGTGGTTAATAAGGAACACAAGCTTCTGAGTCAGACGTCAGTTTCATCTTGGGCAGGTGACCACATCTTTCTGGGCCTCAGTTTCCTCATCTGTGACATGAGGATAAAAGAATCTGCCTAGGGGCTTCCCTGGTGGTCCAGTGGCTAAGACTCCACACTTCCAATGCAGGAGACACAGGTCTGATTCCTGCTTAGGGAACTAAATCCTGCATGCTGCCACTAAGACCCAGCACAGTCAAATAACTAACTAATAAATATAAACATTTTTTTTTTAAAGTGTCTGCCTACCAGTATTCCTAGGAGGATTCAATGAATGGATGAAGGGGCACTCAGCACAGATAAGGTGCCCAGCAAATGGTAACACCCCCCTCCACCCAATTAATTTCTTCTTTCTCTTTTCTACACTGGTTATTCCCCAGACCTACTGAGATCTTAAGGGATTGATTTTTATAGTTAGGAATTAGTTCAGTAATTTTCTAGACATTCAGAAGCCCTGAGCATTTTCCCTGATAAGATCTCTGGTCTCTCTCCTAAAAGAATGGATTATTTTGGCCTCAGGGGAGGATAGCTATCGGCTCCTTCAAGATGGCAGCTGTGGCTTTTCTGCAACCTGAGCACCACTTAGGGATCTGGGCTGCAAGAAATTAAAAGCTGCACCAGGCTAGCCAGTGTGGTCCATTCCATGTGAGTACAACACTCCTGCCCCAGGCATAACGCATGCTCACAACTAGGAGGCCACTCCCTGGCATCCTTGCTCCTTTCTGCTCTCTCTCCCTTAGAATGGTGTTTGGGGCTGAAAGTCTGTATTTCCCCCCAAATTCATACATTGAAATCCTAACGCGGGTTTCCCTGGTAGCTCAGTGGTAAAGAATCCACCTGCCGATGCAGGAGACACGGGTTCAAACCCTGGTCCAGGAAGAGCCCACGTGCTGTGGAGCAACTAAGCCCACGCGCCACAGCTATTGAGCCTGTGCTCTAGAGCCTGGGAACTGCAACGAGTGAGGCTCATGAGCCCGTGCTCAGCAACCAGAGGAGCCACTGCAATGAGAAGCCCTAGCACCACAACTAGAGAGTAGCCCTCGCCCGCTGGGCAACTAGAGAAGAGCCCGCCCAGCAATGAAGACCCAGCATAGCCAACATATAAATAAATAAATTTAAAAGAAATTAAAGAAATCCTAACCCCCCAATGTGATGGTATTAGGAGGTGAGGCTTTGGGGAGGTAATTAGGTTATGAGGGTGAAGCCCCTATGGATGGGATTAGTGCCCTCCAAGGAAGAGCTATGAGAGAGCTTGCTTCTTTTCTCTGTTCTCTGCCAGGTGAAAATGGCATGAGAAGGTATCTACCCTTGAGAAGGCAAAGAACAATCTCCCAGTGACTCCAACCAAAAGGCCACAAACACATGTTAGGAATCCTCTGAACAGCCCTGGTGCATCCCGACAGCTAGAGACGGGGTCACGCACGCTCAGACAGCTGTTATAATACTGTCACCAGCCTGGGAACAATGGTGTCTCCCACACGGGGGTGGCTATGAGCTGATTAAGCACATTAATAAAGAGAGCTTCTTTGCCTCATGACGCTGTCAAAGACTGTAGCGTAAGACTTCAAGGATGAACTTACGGTTGGGGGGAAGGTTGGAGGGAAGGGATAGCTAGGGAATTTGGGATGGACAGGTACACACAGCTACATTTAAAACGGATAACCAGTAAGAAGCTACTGTATAGCACATGGAACTCTTCTTAACGTTATGTGGCAGCCTGGAGGGGAGGGGAGTTTGAGAGAGAATGAATAGATGGCCGAGTGCCTTCCTTGTTCACCTGAAAATATCACAATATTGTTTATTAACCAGCTATGTGTTGCACTTAGTTGCTCAGTGGTGTCCAGCTCTTTGTGACCCCGTGGAACGTAGTCCACCAGGCTCCTCTGTCCAAGGGGATTCTCCAGGCAAGAATACTGGAGTGGGTTGCATGCCCTCTTCCAAGGGATCTTCTTAACCCAGGGGTTGAACCCAGGTCTCCCACGTTGTAGGCGGACACTTTACTGTCTGAACCCAATACAAAGTAAAAAGTTAAAAAAAAAAAAAAAGACTGTGGCATAGAGTTGTCTCTGGAAGACACCTGCCCAGCCAGAGACTACATCTCCCAGCCTCCCACTCCAATGGAGTGGGGTTGCTTCCAGGTGGGACCTTTAGGAAGCAGGTGAGCTTCTCCATTACTGCCCGCACTTTAGAAGCAGCAGGCTCCGAAGCCCAGGAGCTGCTGGAGCTGTAACATGTGAGTCACCTGGCTCATCACGTGAAGGAACGCTGCCCTCCAACCAGGAACACCTGCCTTGGAATATTAGGTGAGTAAGAAGTAAATTTCTATTGTCTTAAACCACTGAATTTGGCGGTTCGCTTGTTACAAAGCGAACTCTAATGAATAAACTTACCTTATGGGGCCAGTGTGAGGATTAAATTAGATGATACACACGTAAAAAACTCTTTTTAAAAAAATGTGTATTTGTTTGTTCATGTATTTATTTTTGACTGTGCTGGGTCTTCACTGCTGCGCCTGGGCTTTCTCTGGTTGTGGAGGCGGGGGCGGGCTTCTCACCGCGGTGGATTCTCCTGCTGCGGAGCTCCGGGGCTCAGTAGGTGCAGCCCACGAGCTTTGTTGCCCCGCAGCATGTGGAGTCTTCCTGGACCAGGGATCAAACCTCTGCCCCTCACATTGGCAGGTGGGTTCTTAACCCCTGGACCGCCAGGGAGTCCTCACAGGCTGGCAAATGGGACTTTCCCTACCGTCTTGTATTTCCAGCTAAAGCCCCAATGCTGGGACACAGGGTTCTGAACACCCCCATATTCCGGAAACCACAAGACACAGCCTGTGGGACTTTTTTTGGGATGTCATACCAGCTTTTCTCCCACTCCGTCCCCACCCCCTCAGCCTCCGTGAGCAGAAGACCAAAATTTGAGAATGGGGAGAAAGGATCAATCTTTTCTGCTCCCTTAGGCGAAGAAAGGAACTCCCCTCCCATCCTGAGAGGTCCCATTTGGGGTTCCTGCCAGCAGTGGTGAGGGGCAGCTGATTCTCTGATGGCTCACGAGGCAGGCTTGCAGGTCCGCCCTCAGTGCCTGTTTGAGCAGGAAGAAAGCAATTAGGAAGATGGCAGAACAACAGTCATCCTGCCCACCCACCACTTGGCTGAGCAAGAATGAGTGAGCTCCCGTGAGCTGAGTGGGTGCCGGGCCACCTGACCAGGCTCTGGCCCCAGAGCGATGATTCTTGTGCTTCCCAAAATCTGGCAGAAAGAGGCTGGGACGTGTGCTCCTGGGGACAGGGTCTGAGAGAAGTCAGGGGATTCAGATCTCCTCCAAGTCAGGAGACACTACAGGGCCCCCTGAATAAGCTGGTCATGTGGTCCAGGAACACGAGGCTTTAAACACTTGCCACTGAAAAGGAATCCATCTCCTGGAGGGGACTCAAAGGGAGAGGGGACCAGCTACGTTTTTTTTCCTTCTTGCCTCCACTGATCTTTCCAGGCGTCGCAAACAGGAGAAGCTAGAACTCAGAAGGAGAGGATGGAAAAGGGTTTTAGAGACCTTCATACTCTCTCTGCATAGGACTGTAATCAGAGATTCAGGGTGAGTTTCTGGAGCCAGACAGCCTAGGTTTGAATTCTGTGTCTCTGCCTCTCTAGCTGTGTGATCTTGGGCAAGTTACCTCACCTCTCTGGGCCTTAGTATTTGTAAGATGCCATAAATAATAGTATGTACTTCATAACCTCATAGCATTGTAAGGTGCATGTAATTAGGCTATTTGATAGTTTTTTAAATAACAATACATTCTTGAGGTGAGGGGTCAGGTTTGATTTAGAGGAAGTGTTAAATAGTTTATTATTAGATGTTCAATCTGGACTGAAAGGCATGGGGCAAGGAGAGATTCGAATGGATGTGGTCAAAGGCAATGGTTGAAGAAAAACCAGATCCATTGGTGTGTGTCCCTCACCAAGTTCAGATTAGTCAATAAGCCAGTTACACATGTGAAGTGTTTAGGTCAGTTTGGGACACACTGAAACCCTCAAAACATGGGAACTATTAATACTATTCAAACTCGTGCCAGGTCAGCAATCAAATCCTTTCAAAGATTTATTAGTTTTGAGGGATAATAAGAATGGCTATTTTTGTGGTGGCATAAAGCACTGATTCTCATACTTTTGGGGCTTCATAAAACCACCCAGTTGCACAAAATGTTTGTGAATCCAGATCTCCTTGCCAACTCCATTTGCAAAGTAAAAACCATGGGGGAAATGCACAAGTAACTATATTTATACTCCTCATTTTATAAAGGAATGAATTCCATTACCCTTCAAATGAGGAAGGTCGTAAGTTCAGAGTGAAACACAGTCTTACAGATGGAATCCATTTCACTTGATGAGATTTCACTGTGTGGTTCTTATTTTTAGTACCAGTTCAATGGCTGGAGCTTGAAGACCTCACATATAAATTCCCATAGAGTTTGCACACATCCAGAGCTGTTCTCCCCTTTCATTCTCACGACTACCCTGTAAGACTGGGACCATGGTCTACATTTTCTTTTGAGTATATGGAGGTTCGAGGCTTCCCTTGTGGCTCAGCTGGTAAAGAATCCGCCTGCAGTGTGGGAGACCTGGGTTCAATCTCTGGGTTGGGAAGATCCCCTGGAGAAGGGAAAGGCTACCCACTCCAGTATTCTGGCCTGGAGAATTCCATGGACAGTCCATGGGGTTGCAAAGAGTTGGACACGACTGAGCGCCTTTCACTTTCACATGGAGGTTCAGAGGTTAGCTGGCTCATTCAGGGTCACCCAGCTAGAACGATGCCTGGCTTCAGACTCAATCTTCCTGGTAAAATACAGTCTTTCCCTCTGGTTTGAATACACGTTGGAGGGGCCTCTGCTCTACGTGGTCATCCAGGCACGAAAGCACCTTCTCTTTTGTGACTCTGTCCTGTCCTAATGCAGAGATTCTTTTCCCAGAGACAATACCCAAGGGATCCGGGGCAAAATTCAGGGATTCCTGAACTTGAAAGGGAAAATAATTGCATCTTTTCACTGACCTCTAGCTAACACCTAGCACTTCCTTTGATTACTAATGGAGAAAACAAAGTAATATTATGAATACCTATTTGCCACCAATAGAAATCACTAGTATTTTCATATCACAAAGTAGTTATTGCAGATATTGCAAAATACTGTTTATACTATTGCCACTTGGCAATTATGGTAATTATGTAACTATCTCACACACATTTTTGTTTTGGTTACCGTATTTCAACAATTTGTGTCCTTTGTAATCCCACATATTTGGTTTTATGTTTTTAATACAATGAGTATGAGAAGGAAGCTCATAGACTTTGCCAGTTGCCCAAGGAGTCCTAGGTTCACAAAGAAAAGTTAAGAACAGTGTTCTAGAGCCTTGAAGTCGTCTATTGGGACCTTTGCATGTGGGCAGCAGATGTGGGCAGAGAGCGAGTGTGGAGGGTGGAGACGGGCATTATGGTGTGGGTCTGGAGTCATCGCCCAGGGCCAGACCTTGGTCACCATGGCTGGGAGATGTAGTCTCTCTCTGGGTGCCCAGAAGGGGAACAACTAGCCAGCTGCTGCACCATTATCATGTCGTTTGCAATGGTTCAAATTCAAGGAGAGCCTGGGACCCCTTGTCTCAGGGATTTCTAGGGGCGAGGGCACGCGAAGTGGGTGGTGGACACCAGGCTCCATCTTGCTTATCTCATCTGCAGGGGCAACAAGTCTAGCGTCGCACGGAGGCGGTACTGGGGCAGTTAGAGTCGCTCTTCTCAGCTCTTCTGCTCCAACAGGCTGTCTGCTTTGTGCCCCAGGAAACCACAGCCAACAGAAGGCTGAGGAAATTAGGATAAAAATGTACATTCTTGAAAATATAATTGTGGCTTCCATGTGTGCAGAGTACTAGAGTTTGCTAAGCACTTTAGTAAGCCTTGGGCTTCCCTGGTGGCTCAGCTGGTAAAGAATCTGCCTGCAATGCGGGAGACCTGGGTTCCATCCCTGGGTTGGGAAGATCCCCAGGAGGAGGGAAAGGCTCCCCACTGCAGTATTCTGGCCTGGAGAATTCCAAGCCTGGGCTCACCTTGTCCTTTCTGCAGCCCTCCAGGAAGGCAGGGCCAAGAGAATCATCTCTACTGTGCCAAGTCAGAAAATGAGCTCACAGAGAAGAATTAGATGCTCAAGGTCACAAACTAGAGGCACAGTCAGAGCCCGTCACCATTCAGCGGGCGAGTATTAAATACCTACTGCACTGCCTCGCCCTGAGGTCGTGGGCAAGTCCCTTCCCTCCCTGCTGGCTCTGAAGATCCTGCCTGCCCGTGGCCTCTCGCCGGCTCGTTCACCAAAACGCCACAAGGGGGCAGCAGTACATCACCGTTTTCTTCTATTCTCGTATGAAGCCGCGCTATTAATCTTACACAGATTTTAACGGGGCGGAGGGCTTGTTAAAATACAGATTTCCGGGCCTCACTTCCAGTTTCTGTGGGTCTGGCATGAGGCACAAGATATTTGCAATCCTAGTCATATATGGATGTGAGATCTGGACTATAAAGAAAGCTGAGCGCTGAAGAATTGATGCTTTTGAACTGTGGTGTTAGAGAAGACTCTTGAGAGTCCCTTGGACTGCAAGGAGATCCAACCAGTCCATCCTAAAGGAGATCAGTCCTGGGTGTTCATTGGAAGGACTGATGTTGAAGCTGAAACTCCAGTACTTTGTCCACCTCATGCGAAGAGCTGACTCATTGGAAAAGACCCTGATGCTGGGAAAGATTGAGAGCAGAAGAAGGGGACGACAGAGGATGAGATGGGTGGATGGCATCACCAACTCAATGGACATGATTTTGGGTGAACTCCGGGAGTAGGTGATGGACAGGGAGGCCTGGCGTGTTGCAGTCCATGGGGTCGCAAAGAGTCGGACACGACTGAGCAACTGAACTGAACCAGTTCCCAGGGTACGATGATGCTTCCAGTCTGGGGACCCCACTTTGAGAACTAGCAAGGTTGAGGATTGGGAGCGAGGGTCCAGCATGACCTCTGACCCTCGCAGACAGGGCCACTGGGAAATCATTGTGAAATGGGCAGCCACTCCCCTTGGTCAGTTGCATATTGACTTTTCTAAGCCCCATTAAATCCCTTTTTAAAAAGCAAGATATATTTCACTCCTTCAATGATGACTGGGCTTGGTCCATCCTGAGCACAGTTCTAGGTCCTGGGAATCCATCAGTGAATGAAACAAACAAGTTAATTCCCACCGCTTGTGGAGTCTGGCAACAAGCAGTAAATGTTATAAATAAGTAGGTTACCTAGTATGTTAAAAGGGGCTACGTGCATCTGGGGTATTGAAAGACATATGATATTTCTTAGTGAAATGATGACTTGTAAGTCAAACTTGAAAGAGACCAAGGGGATTCACCATGTGGGTGTCTGGGGGAAGATGATGTCAGGCAGAGAGGGAACAGCCTGTGCAAAGGTCCTGGGGTGCGAGTAAGTCTGGCATGTTTGAGGAAAAAGAGGGAAGCCAATAAGGTCAGAGCAGTGTGAGCAGGGAGAGAATAATTGAGGATGAGGACACAGAGGTCACAGGAGCAAGAGGGGAGGGGCTTGTAGATCTTGCAGAGGCTTTTCTTTATAATCATTATTTATTTTTGAGTGTGCTGGGTCTTTGTTGCTGCCCACAGGGTTTCTCTGGTTGCGGCAAGCAGGGGCTACTTTCTTGATGCAGGGCATGAACTTGGGTGCAGGCTCAGCAGTTGTGGCACACAGGCTTAGTTGCCCCAAGGCAGGTGAAATCTTTCCAGACAAGCAGTCAAACTTGTGTCCCCTGTATTGGCAGTCATATTCTTAACCAAGGAAGTCCATGCAAAGGCTTTTCTCAGAGTGAAAAGGAGTGGCATGGTCTGACACGTTCTAACAGAATCCCTCTGGCATCCTCTATAAGGAGCGAGGGTGAAGCCAGGAGAACAGAAGGCTCCCCAGTTATCTGGGCAGAGATGATGGTGGCCCAGTCAGAGGGGAGCAGTGGAGCTGGAGAGTGTGGTAAAAAGTTACACACACACACACACACACACACCCCTACACACACACACACTCCTACACACACACACACACCCCTACACACACACACACACCCCTACACACACACACCCCTACACACACACACACACCTACACACACACACACACACACCCCTACACACACACACCTACACACACACACACCCCTACACACACACACACACCCCTACACACACACACACACCCCTACACACACACACACACCCCTACACACACACACCCCTACACACACACACACACCCCTACACACACACACACACCCCTACACACACACACACACCCCTACACACACACACCCCTACACACACACACACACCCCTACACACACACACCCCTACACACACACACACCCCTACACACACACACACACCCCTACACACACACACCCCTACACACACACACACACCCCTACACACACACACCCCTACACACACACACACCCCTACACACACACACACACCCCTACACACACACACACACACACACACACACACACACACACACACACACACACACACACACACACACACACACACACACACACACACACACACACACACACACACACACACACACACACACACACACACACACACACACACACACACACCCCTGCATGCTGTTTCATAACTAAACCAACTGGTCAGTCTAATTATCCACTCCTCTCCTCTGTCCAGGTGACCCACATTTTCAACCTGAACTCTTTTCTCTATGCCCAGATCTGTCTCATCTTTCACCTCCAACTGCCTCTAGCCACACTGCCCTGGGGTGACTGCTGCTTCCTCAAACTCAAAACATCTAGGTCACCCCCTCCTATCTGCCACCAATGCAGGCTCACCTCTGTTCTTCTCAGTTTCTGGTGATGGACCCCCATTCTCCCCACCCTCCAGCAGAAAGCCCAGGAATGTGTTTAGCATCTTACTTCCCCTGGTCCTCACATCCATCCTTCCAACAAGATCTCACAGGCATGGTCAGGCCCTGCTGGATTCTCTCTGTTCCTTCTTTCCCACTCCTGCGGGCCTTACCTCTGAACCCTGCAGTGACTGCATTCAGGGTAGCCCGGTGGCCAAGACAAGGGCTCTGGAGCAGGACTCTCTGGGTTTGAATCCTGGCTTTGCCAACTTTGAACTATGTAAATGTGGGCTGTTTCTTGAATTTCTCTGTACCTGAGTTTCTCCATCTATGAAATGGGTATCTTACACTTACTTCAAAGCGTTATTGTGAGAGTTAAGTGAGTTGTTACATAGAAGACGCTTGGAACAGAGCCTGGTATGTGGTTAGCACACGATAAATGTTAGCTGTTATTTTTATTCTATTAGCAATAAGTCTTTATTGAGCATCTATTACATGCAGAGTCCTCCATGATGCTCAGAGATAATCTGACCCAGGAGAAAGAGCACAGGCCTTGAGTCAGCAATTCCATTCCTAGATGTGTACCCAACAGAAATATTGACCAATATCCACCAGAAAACATGTACTAGAATGTTCACAATGCCTTATTCATAAAAGCCTCAAACTAGAAACTACCCAAATGCCCATCGAAGGTAGGATGGATAAATAATATGTGCTCTATTTGCATAATGGAATATTCTACAGTGACGAGAAAGAAGGCACTACTGTTACTTGAATATCATGGATGCAATTAACAATATGATGGGGCATGGCTGGGCTGGGTCCCTCCTAACTGGCTTCAGTGGGGGTGGCCTGAATTTCACCTTGTAACCTCTGTTCCCAGCATCATCCCTCTTCATAAACAAGAAGATCCCCAATCTTTGCCTTCACATCAGTCCCTGACTTGCAAAGCATCACTGAGGCAGGATGATGATGATAGCTTATTTTCAGGTGAACATAAAGAAATCACCCAACATTCACAGCATGTGATGGGTACTCACTCAACACAATGATGCTGTAGGGTGGGCATTACTATTTATGCCCATTTTATAGATGAAAAAACCCAAAGCACTAAGAGGTCAAGTCAAGGTAATGATAGCTAAAATTTTCATTTAAATCACATAATACTCTCAACAGCCCTCTGTGTTGAGTAGTGCTATTATCCCCATTTTAGAGACTAGGAAACTGCTGCACAAAGAAGTTAAGTACCCTGCCTGAGATCAGAGCAGACAACCAGCCAAGACCGGGCGGGCAGGCTGGCTGGGCCCACTCTTCATGGCTCTGTTCACAACTTCTCAGGGGTGAGGTCATGGGCCTTGCAGCCAACCTGGTCCAGAGTCCAGCAGCATAACCCCAGGACAACTCATTAATCACTCTGAGTCTCAGTTTACCCATCTCTAAAATGGGAACATCAGTAGCACTTTCCTTTAGGGAGGTCCCAAGGGTGACGTGTGATTATGTGGGTAGAGCTCTTGGCAGAGAGAGCCCCATATGCAGGAATAGTTCAGTTAAGGTCCATGGTTCTCATCCTGGCTCTCAGGATGTTATCAGACTTGTTCCGGTAATGTGTGCAGAATTTACTCATATATAACCAGACCCACCAAAGCTCTCAGCCTCTGAGAGACCACAGGCCCAGCCTGGAAAATCAAATAAACTTGTTTTGGACTAAAATCCCACCTAATTGTAAACCAGCTTTTGGACAGATCATGCTTCCAAGCTGCTTCCTCATCTGTGAATCAGAGTTAGTTCTATCTTTTGAAGATTAAATGGTTCCAAATGCTGCCTGTGATTTCTCAAACTGGGGTTCCCGAAGGAGGTGGTACCCGACTGAAGTGCTGGAGGCCAACGTACTGAGGAGCAGGTTACTGACTACCTCTGTGCTGGGAATCGCCTGTTGCCCAGCTCTGCTTTGAACCTCAGGGCACTGCATTCCTGGGCTCCCTGGTCTGCCCAGGAGGTTTGACCAATGGGAGGCACTTCTGGGAACTGGGGGCCGGAGAGAGCAGAAGCCGGGGTCTCTCTCCCCGTCTCCATCTGCCTTTTGTTAGGATCCAGGCTGCATCTCCATGGCGGCTTCCACTCCCAGCAGACAGCCCTGCTGTGAGTCCATCTTCCGCCTTCTGGTCCTGGCTTCTGGGCTCTGCCTTCTCTCTGCCTCTCCACCCTTAGGGCTGGTATTGAGGGAGTGAAGCCCTTCGTGAACACCTACTGTATGACTCTACGTGAAGTTCAAGAACAAAACAACACTTCATCTATGATAGAAATCAGAACTGCAGTTGCCCTTGGGGGTAGAGGGGATCACCTGGCCAGAGGAAATTTTCTTCTTTTTTAAAAAATCTTTGGCTGTGCCACATGGCATGTGGGGTCTTGGTTCCCCTACCAGGGATTGAACCTGTGCTCCCTGTATTGGCAGCTCAGAGTCTTAACCATTGGACCACTGGGGAAGTCCTTGGAGGAAACGTTCTGTGATGATGCAAATGTTTTACACCTTGACTGAGGTGTGGGTCATATAAGTGCATACATTTGTAAAGACTTATGAAACCATGCGCTTAAGACCTGTGCATTTAACTGGGTGTGAAGCATCCCTTAATCAGTTTAGTTTAATGAGAAGTCCTGGTAAAATACCATGAATATATTCTAATGTCCTGGTGGGATTCTGATGAAAACACGGTTTTTATTTTTAAACAAATACAGGTAGAGTGCAGAAGAGGACATAACATTTGTATGTGGCATTATTGTTTGTTTGCTTTTAAACGTGGGCGAACTCCGGGAGATGGTGAGGCACAGGGAAGCCTGGCTGGCTGCAGTCCATGGGGTCGCAAAGAGCCGGACACAACTGAGCAACTGGACAACAACAACAAAACAATAAAACATGCGACTTCAAACAGGATTTCACATGTGGGTTGGTTTATTTCAGGCTGTGTTCCCCAGTTTCTGGGGGGCATTCTTCATCTTCCCCTGCTTTTCTCTAGTTCAAAATGTTTCCCAGCACTGACTTGTATAATGTGTAGCTTGGCCTGGCGCATTGCAGAGTCGTGAAAACAGTTAATTCTTAGTAATGTGAGTTGGGTTTGATGGGTATCTTTAAGGGACATTTAAGGGTCCCATTTTGATTGTCTTCAAGACAGGGTGATTTCACCTTCTGATTTTTACATAGAATTCAATCCCTGAATTATGCCCAGGGTGGGGAGGGAGGGTTTTCTCAGCACAAGTCTGACACACAGACGCATGTTCAGGGATGTTCCTACCTCACTCCAGGAAAGGAAGCAGGAGGTTGAGAATCTCTGTGCCCCTCTTCGCCGCACCCCTAGAAAAATAGCCCATCCAGCCCAGCACCTGCTTCAGTCTAATGATTAAGGGGGAGATGGTTGCCCATCTCCTGGAGAAAGCTCTGCACGCGTCTTTGATAAAGGCTGTGAATGGCTCAGAAGAAACCTGGCCATTCTCCCAGGCTGTGAGTGGGAGAGAGGGGGACTAGGGCATGCTTCCCGCGGCATCTCAGGGTCCAGAGGGAGGGACCAGGTGGCTTGGGAACACGCTTGTCCTCCAGGGCCCGGATGGCAGACCCAAGCCGGACTGTGGCCTGCAGCCCAGACTGCCTGCCGAGTGGCTGACATCGAGTCTCCATCCTCAGCCTGGCTCTAAAAGGCTCTGCTCCTTGGGCTGTGGCCCCTGGCGGGTGGGCAGGGCCCCAGTACGCACAGGCGGCGCTGGGTCTCCAGGCGGCAGAAGCGGTTCTGATTGGACACTCGGGTGGCCACGCCCAGGCCGCATGTGGTCGAGCAGGGACCCCAGGCAGTGCTCCATTCCGGGCAGGAGACGCCAGGGGCTTGGGGAGCGACAAGGCCAGAAAACTGGAGTCCTGGGGGAGAGAGAGAGGGGTCAGCTCGGCAAGGTTGGGCAGCCAAATCCACCCACTGGCTTGCGGTGCAATCTGGGTCACGTTGCTTAACCTCTCTGGACCTCGGTTTCTTCCTATGTAGATTTCCTAATAGTTGATCGTTAGGCGTGAATAAAATAGTGGAGGTGAAGTGCTTAACGCAGTGCCTGGTTCTTGTCAGCACTTCCGAAATATTGGTTATCAGGCAGCTATGATGAGATTGACCATGACGGTCCTCCAGTAAACGGCGAGTGTCTCACTTCTGTATCTTCCACAAGTCCTGTGATAAGTTGCATCGTACAAGGAGGAGGCTGGGGCCTGCGTGTGTGGTGCTGCCCATGACTGGCGGCAGGGATGCTGGTGACGGCGAGGCCAGGTCTGGAACAGGGTGGCGGTTCACCGTGGTCTAGCTTTTCCTCCTCCTCCAGTCTTGCTTGTTAATATTTTATGTCCTTCCTTCTGCTCTTTTGTAACCAGTGGTTCTTAACTGGGGACTGTTTTGCCCCCTGGAAGATACTTGGCAATGTTTGGAAACATTTTTACTGGTCACAAGTGAAAGGTAGGGGCTACTGAAGTCTAGCAGAGATGCTGTTAAACATCCTTCACTGCACAGGACTTTTTCACAGCAAAGACTTAACCCGGCTCAAATGTCACTAGTGTCCTGGTTGATACACCTTGTGTTATACACACATGTGTAGGATGTATGATGTCTATGTGTTCATATGGCTGTAGACAGACACATATGCACACACACAGCGGAATTCAAATTACATATACGTTGCCCTGTCCTGATTTTTATATATAAGGCAAACCTGTTGGCATTCGCCAACATATTGGGTTGGCCAAAAAGATCCTTCAGGTTTGTCTGCATCAACTTGTGGGAAACCCAAAGGAATTTTTTGGCCAACCCAATATTTGAACAGATGTATCATAGTCCATTGTTGGTATATTAACAGCTAACATACCCTGGAATGCTGTGTGCCAGGCTCTGTCGTAACTGCTTTGCTTGTATTTACTTATCCAGGCCTCACAACAGTTCTATGAGGTAGATGCTCTTATTCTCATAATTGGAGGAACTGAGACACAGAGTAGTTAAGCAGTTTTCTCAGGGTCACACAGCTGGGCTTAGAACTCAGGCAGACTCCATGCTTAAGCCACCACACTACTGCCTCTCCTGCAGCACCATCTCTATGCAACCAATGCTCTCTTTTCGGTTGCCTTAAAAAATCATATTCATATGATAATAATAATAATAGTTTCCCTAGTGACAATATGTGTAATTATGGCTGATTTGCATTGTTGTATAGCAGAAACCAGCACAACATTGTAAAACAATTTCCCCCTATTTAAAAATAAATTAAAAAAATTAAAAAACAAAACAAAACTCCTAGTGACCTAACATACATAACATAATCTCTCAAACTCAGGAGTTTACAGGCTGAGGTCACTGTCTTTCCTGCCCACGCCGAGGCCCACATCCCGGAGGCAACCATTTCGCCTGATTCGGTTTTGAGTTCCTCTTTTAATAAACCCCAGTAATGACATATTAATAATATTATATAATATTTAAATTGTGTTATATTAATATGTATCCATGTCAGTATAATGATAGTCTATATTATAATAATATACCTCCACATTATATCTCTGCTGTGAAATGTGAGAACTTGCTTCAAGTGTCCTAACCCTCCTTTCCTCTCTCTACTCTGCCACCAATTTCTATTTTTAATTGTGTGTCACTTAAAATTATACGCTTGCACCTCTGCATCATGTTTGGTCAGTTCCACTTTCCTAAGAGTCCCCTTAGCCACCTGCCCCTCCTGAAGCTTTTGTCAGGGTAACCTTGGCTTTGACGTGTCCCGTCGTCCTGGTACCTGAGGCCCCGCCCTCAACCCCTCCCCCAACCCTCCCCTCCCCCTTCTCCTCCCCGGCCCCTCCCCCCCCCGCCCATCGCCCTCCCCCCACCACTCCAGGCAGCCCTGGACCAGCCAGGCACTCACCTTGGGCTGGGAGGGGCTGGACCCCCAGCCCCCCTCCCTGGTCGCACACCCACTCGGGGCAGCACTTGCCCGGGACCTCCACCCTCCTGGGGTGCGGACAGTCCCAGCTGGGCAGCCGCACGTCCTCGCTGCACAGGGGCACACAGGTGAAGCCGCCGTCCTCGCAGCGGCAGCGGAGCCTGCAGTGAGGCTGAAAGATCTCCCCGTCCCGGTAGAGGCGGCCGTTCACCTCGCAGCTGCCGTCATCCTCTCCCCCTGCGGAGGAGAAACCGGACCTCCATCGGCGACTTCCCAAATTTTCCCTGGGCAGGGCTGTGCCCGCCGCATCCTCCGCTGGGTCCTCTCTGCAGAGCTGGTCTGGAGGCGCTGGGGACGCAAAGCCCTTGGGGAAACAGCGCTGCAGGGGGCTCCGCCCCTCCTCCACCCCCCACCCCCAATCATCGCGGTCCTGTCCTGTCACCTGCAGGAAGACAGCGTGACAGGCTGCGTCCTGGGACAGGCTTTGCAGGAAGACTGGCCTGGTTTCAGCTCCTTTGCTACCTATGGACCTTGGCCAAGTGATTTTACTTCTGGTCTTAGTTTCCTCACCTGCAAAGTGGGTTTTGAAGTGAAGTGAAAGTCGCTCAGTCCGTGTCCCACACTTTGCGGTGACCCCCATGGACTGTATAGTCCATGGAATTCTCCAGGCCAGAATACTGGAGTGGGTAGCCTTTCCCTTCTCCAGGGGATCTTCCCAACCCAGGGATCGAACTCAGGTCTCCGGCATCACAGGCGATTCTTTACCAGCTGAGCCACAAGGAAAGCCCAAAGTGGGTTATAATGGTACTTATTTCACACGTGTGGTATAGACTAAATGAATGCTATTTGTAATGGATACAACATGAAGGAGACCTTCAATAGATCCTAGCTGCCTGTTGTTATTATTAGTATAAATTATCATATATTATTAATAATATAAATATTAATGTATTGCTGACAAGTGCTCAGTCATGTCTGACTCTTTGCAACACTCTGGACTGTAGCCCGCCAGGCTCCTCTGTCCATGGGATTTTTCCAGAGAAGAATACTGGAGTGGGTTGCCATTTCCTTCTCCAAGGGATCGTCCCAACCCAGGGATGGAACTGGGGTCTCTTTGTGTCTGCTGCATTGGCAGGCAGATTCTATACCACTAGCATCACCTGGGAAGCCCATATATAATATAATTAATAATATGTATTAATTAATATAAATATATAAAATATTACAACTATTATATCTGCACTGAGATTTCATGCCACAAGCTTTCCTTGTCCATCTGCTGTGTTACAGTTATCACCATCAGGTCAGGGATTAACTTGTTAGCTGTGTGACTTGGGGTAAGTGACTAAACTTTTCTGAGTCACATTAACAATAGCAATGATGAGAACAGTAATTAGAACCTTCAGTGACACAACATCTAGCACAGGGTTAGGAATTCAAGAAACACTCTTTGGAGGAAGCCCTCAAATATTATGGGCATCACAGCCTCTTCCTCCACTGGACATGAACTCCTTGAGGGCTGGGGCCACGAGTGTTCATCCTGGCATCTCCTGTGCCAGCTCAGAGCACGGATGGAACACACAGAACCGCAGGAAATGCCCCTGGAATGAATGCCTGGCACAAGACTCAGCACCCGAGAGACGCTGATAAAATAGTTCTGATTCCTTATTCCTTTCCGATACACTGTGCCCTTCCTGGGTATCACCCACTATGCTCCTAGACAGGACTGAGAGCCAGTCCTTACCCAGGGGGACTCAAGGGTCAGTGCAGGGCACAGATGTGGACACTGCATCTCTAAGACAGAATAAAGCAACAGCCCCGCAGAGGTGTCTGTGAGCCACTCAGGAAGTGCAGAGAAAGGAGGGTTTCCTGGAGATGTGGGTGGTACTTCAGGTAGATCTGGGGGACGAGACTCACGGGAAGCTGCTTTTCCCAGGTCTGCTAGGGAAAAACCTCAAATAGGTCCACACACATGTGGGAATTTTAGAACCACAGAGACCTGGTTCAAATCCCAGGGGATAATAATTTTAGCAAGGTTTCCTGGCATCTCTCCTGGGTCCTCCAGTTCAAAGCTGATTGGGGTGGGGGTGGGGGGGCAACGATCCCTGGGCGGCCAGTCCCCACCCTGGGGTCTGTGTGCATCACGTGCATGGTCCCAGACACCATGAGGCACCTCCAAATGTACTTGCTATGAGACCCCTGCACCTATACACACGTACAAAACCCTTCTCCTTCTGGGCTCTCTCCAATGGTCTCTTTGTCCAGCAGCTTCCCCCAAATAACTTCAGGGCATAAGCTTGTTGTCTGGTAATTTCTGCATCCCTCTCTCCCTCTGAGAGTCTCTTGCAGGAGAAGGAAGAAGGGTATTTTTTTTTTTTAACCTGCAGCCACGTGCACATTGGTAAGGAACCTGCCTGCCAGTGCATGAGACATAAGAGATGCGAGTTTGATTCCTGGGTCGGGAAGATCCCCTGGAGAAAGAAATGGCAACCCGTTCCAGTATTCTTACCTGGAGAATCCCATGGACAGAGGAGCCTGGTGGTTTACAGTCCATGGGGTTGAAAGAATCTGACACGACTGAAGCAACTTAGCATGCACACACTTGTACACTGTGGGACCTTAGGCAGGTGACTTAACCTCTCTGAGCCCCAGTTCCTTCACCCTCAAAGTGGGGATAATACCTCATTATTAAGGATACAATGAAATCGTGTATATAAAGGACTTGTTCATAGTACCTGCTCCATAATTGGTGCCTGTTACTGCACCATTACCCCACCAAATGGTACCTGTCACACAAGCCCCACCAGAACTGTCATTATTATTCATGCATTCAACAATTATTTACTGAGTGCCTACTATGTGCGAGACATTGTTCTAGGCAACTTGTGACATAGCAATGACAAAACCAGCCAAAATCCTGCCCTCATGGAGCTTTCGCTCCAGTGGAAACAAACACAAGAAATAAAGCTGAGTTTGTGATGTCAGATGGCGATTAGTGCTCAAAAAATAAAGGCGGGCAGGGTTGAGGAGTTGAGTAGGTTTGTAGTTTTTAAATATGGTGACCAGGGAAGGGCTTACTGAGAAAGTGAGGTTTGGGTAAAGATGTGAAGAAGGTGAGAGAACTTGCCATGCAGAAATCTGGGGAAAAGAATGTCGGTAGCAGGAATAGCCTGTGCAAAGGCCCTGAGGTGGGAGCGTGCCTGGGGTATTTGGGAGGCCAGTGAGGATGGAGCAGAGAGCAGGAGGGAGAGAGGGAGTTAGATGTGGTCAGAAAGAAAACAGGAGCAGGGTCCTTGTTGCCCTCTGAGAGGGCTTTGGCTCTTACTCTGAGAAGATGGGAGGCTGTGGGAGGCTTTTAGGCAGAGGAGGGACTCTACCTGTGATCTGATTTACGTATTTAAAGGAGCCCTCAGGCTGCTGTGTTGAGAACAGACCAGGGGCCAAGGACGGAAGGAGGGAGACAGTTAAGGGGCTTCTGCAAAATCCAGATGAGTTATGATGGGGATCAGACCTGGTGGAAATACTGTGAAGAATTTACTGGTGGGGAGTGAGTGGGATGTGGAAAAAGACGAGAGCGAAGTCAAGGGTGATTCAAGAATTTGAGGCTGAGCCTCAGAAAAGATGGAGTTGCCCTCGGCTGATCCGAGGAAGCTGTGCTTTTCAGGTGAGGGAGAAGGACCTCCTTGGTGGTCCAGTGGTTAAGGCTTAGCCTCCCAATGCAGGGGCTGCGGGTTCAACCCCTGGTTGAGGAGCTAAGATTCCACATGCCTCGACGTCAAAAAACCAAAGCATAAAACAGAAACAATACAGTAACAAACTCAATAAAGGCTTAAAACGATCCACATCAAAAAAAAAATTTTTTTTTAAAGAAAGCGAGCCACACTGAGCGTGCACACAGCTCAGAGGCGGTCCCCTCAGGGAAGGCTTGTCCAACTAGAGGGTGAGAGGAGAGATTTGGGCCAGCATGTTCCCTCCAGAGCCAAGACCTAGACTCAGCCTCTGTGAAGTCTTAGTTCTGCCTCAGCTGTGGCTTCCCCAGCTCCCAGGGTCCAAATTCAGTTCCAATCATTACACATTCATGAGCACCTGTAATTCCTTACACATTCATGAGCACCTGTAATTCATTACACATTCATGAGCACCTGTAATTCATTACACATTCATGAGCACCTGTAATTCATTACACATTCATGAGACACGTTCGGTGTCACCCAACCAGAGCTGGAAGTTGCAGGAAGGAGCAAGGACCAAATAAATTCTTGGCCTCCAGGTATTTAAAGTCTGAATCAAGGTGGAATAAGAAAAGCCCTGTAATAAAGTTAGTGACAGTAACTAATCATATATTGACTGTCAGACAGTAGAGTGAAAGAAACAAAGATTGTGGAGTCAGCTCCCTGAGTTCAAATCCCAGCTCAGCCACTTCTGAGCTGTGTGACCTTGGGCCAATTACTTAACCTCTCTGGGCCTCTTTTTTCCATGTACAAAATGGGGATGACTTAGGAGCTACTTCATATGGTTCTTGAGAGATTAAATGAGGTGATATTTTGAATCTCCAGTGCCTAGCACATGGTAAGTGCTAGGCATGTGTTCAATAAATAAATTTTGCCAAGTGCTTGACATATGTTATGGCTTATCTAGATAACAGCCTTATAAGCTAAGTGTTGTTTTTCTGAGTTTTTTCTTTAGATACATTTTTTTCTCCCTTCATAGGTGATATTTATTTTATTTTTTAAATTGAAGTATATTTGATTTACAATGTTGTGCCAATCTCTGCTGTACAGCAAAGTGACTCAATCATACACGTAAAGACATTTTTTATATTCTTTTCCACTATGGTGTACCACAGGGAATCCAATATAGTTCCCTGTGTTATATAGCAGGATCTTTTTTTTTGTTCATCTTTTAAAAAATTTTAATTGGAGGATAATTACTTTGTACTATTGTGATGTGTCCCCTCCAGCCTGAACCCCCATCCTGCCCATCTGATTTATAACAGTTCACATCTGCTAATCCCAAACTCTCAGTCCTTCCCTCCCCAACCCTTCTCCCTTGGGCAACCACATTTTTAGTTACATTTTTATTAGCAATCATCTATAAGTTTATAAAACACATTGCCCCTTTCTCATTATTATACTCCTCTTATCATAAAAAAGTATTTAACAGGGATTTACCATTGACAACTTTATGTCTATAAGGTTTTTTTAATTCATTTGGCTGTGTCCGGTCTTAGTTGCAACACGCGGAGTCTTTGATCTTGGTTGTGGCATGTGAGATCATTTTACTTGTGGCATGTGGGATCTAGTTCCCTGACCAGGGATCGAACCCAGGCCTCCTGCCTTGGGAGTGTGGACTCTGAGCCGCTGAACCACCAGGGAAGTCCCTATAAGTTGTGTTTTTCTTTTTAGCAAGTTTTTTTTTTTTCCTATAGACGGACTCATTGTCAATGATTCATGAGCCTTTCTTCCTTTCTCTCTCCCATTCTTTTTTTAAAGTGCTACATGCACAAAGATGAGAGTGGTAAAGTGCTCTGTAAGACTTATTATTTAAAAAGAAAACAAGAGCACAGAACAGTCCCTCACCCTTTTCTATTTCTCTAAAGCAGTGGTTCTCCATTGGGGGTGATTTTTCTCCCCAGGCAATATCTGAAGGGAGATGGTCACCACTTGCTGTTTGGGGTGCTACTGGCATCCAGTGGGTAGAGACCAGGGATGCTGCTTTAATTCCTACCATGCACAGAACTGGATCCCACAGCAGAGAATCACTCAGTCCCAAATGACCCGGGAGCAAAGTTGAGAAACCCTGACCTAAAGCCCATCCAGAGGGCACAAGGGTGTCACGTGCTCAAGGTTGCTAGCAGATCGCAAACTCAGATTCACAGGTTCAAGGGCTCTCAACCCCAGAAAAAGACAGAACAGAATGCTGCTTCAGAGCCTGTTTGACCCAGTCCCCAGCTGTGTAACGTTAAATATGTCTGTTAGTATTGCGGAGCCTCAGTTTCCTCATCTATAAAATGGGTCTGAAAGTACTTACCCCAAAGGAATATTGTGAGGAGTGTGTGACTTAGGAGGTAAGTGCTTAGCACAGGGCCTGATACACCTTACGCCCAAAATAGAGAGCTGCCCTTTCATTTTCCCGAGGGTGTCGTGAGGGTTCTGAGAAAGGGTGGTGACCTCTGGTTTGAAGAATCTGGGAGGACTGCTCAGGGGAGGAGGTGTTTGCCCTCGATTTTGAAAGATGGTTAGATCTGGATAGATAAGAAGGGAGGTAGGCTGTTTGGGTGGTAGGTGTGATCTGAGCGAAGACAAAAGAAAAGAAGTGGGGAGTGGGCTTAGGGAACCTTGTGTCACCAGGTTTGGCTGGGAATGAGAAGGACTTCTCTTGGACTCAGGACCTAAAGGCCTTGACCCCCTCCCCATCACCCCCTCCACCAGACCCGCAAACCTGCTTACAGAGGCACACGGCCCCCCGGCCTCCAGGGCCCGCCCCGGGCTGGCAGACCAGGCCCTGGCTGGAGTCGCAGACGTGGAGATGGTCACAGGGCTCCCCCAGCCGCCGCGCACATACCCGGCAGCAGTTGCAGCCGTCCAGCACCAGGGGCGCCCCCGGTGGGCATCGGGGTGGTGGCCAGGGACAGGCACATGGTGTGGGGCACAGCTGGGCACACACCTGCAGAGATAGAGACCTCCCTCAGCCAAGGTCATTCAAAGTGGGCAGTGAGACCCTCACGACTGACTCCTTCTCTGCCAGGCTGTGCAGTGTAGCATCCACACCTTGGCCCCGGAGTCACACAGACCTGGCCTTGAACCCCAGCACCCCCACATCACTCTGTATGAGACAGCATGGGACTGTGGTCATGAGCAAGGGCTCTGGATTAGAATTCCAGTCTTAACTCTGTCAGTTATTAGCAGAGTGGCCTTGGGCAAGTTACTTAAGCTCTCTGAGCCTCAACTGCCTCATCTGTGAAGAGGGGGCAATAATATATAAATCAGAGGATTGTTTTGAGGAGCACATGAAATGAGGCATATAAAATCTTTAGTACATGGCCTGCCATGCTGGAGATGCTCCATGCATTTAGCTAGGATGACTGCTATGTGAATTACAATAGCGGGCTTAACCTCTGCCTTTTGGGAACTTACAGAGGCTAAAGCAACAGAAGGGAGGATTAAAATGACAGGGTACCATATGTTTTCTAGCAGGAGGACTGTGGATATTTATCCTGAGGGCTGAATAAATCTAACAGTATCATGGATGTTTTTGATCTTCGGAACAATCTAGAATATGTTTCTGGATGAGCCTCAAATCAGCCAGGAAAACTTGGCCTCCTGTGGGACTTATCACATCAGAGCTTCCAGAGGCCCAGCCCTGGAATCTATGTTTTTAACAAGCCATCCAGGGGCGTTTGATGCACAGCTGGGTTACTGGTACCTCACCTCCACTCTAACCCCTCCTCCCACCATGTAAAGATGGGGAGACTGAGTTCCAGAGAGAGGAAGGGACACAGTCCCAGTGGGTTAGCTACAGGGCTGGGAGTGTGCTTCCCCACTGAAGACCCACGGACCCAGAGTAGGTGTAGACTTCCTGTAACAGGGAAAAGCCCCAGCCAGTGTCCCATCAGGCTCAAGGTATCAACCCAAGTGTCCTGACTGCCCCTCCTCACTTAGGACAGAGAAACAGTCAAACCAGAAACCAGATACTCTGGGCTCCCCATATGTCCATTGGAAGGTAGGGACCGAGGGCCATGCATAATTCAAGATGTTACCAGTGACCCACCCCATTTGAGGGTCCTTGGAGGACTGGAGGGTTTTGTGTAGAGGATGGAAGAATTGGATGCAGTTTAGGAAGGTGAAATTAATAACCTCCTATGTCCTGTGTGTGGCCCCAAAGCAGGCAATGACCTCTCTGCCCTAATCCCTCCCTTTCCCACCCCAGGACTCTCCGTGGCCTGCAGTTCCCACCGTGGCCACTAGGGGCCGTCCCAAACTGGCAGACCAGCCTCTGGGGTGTGTGTGGGAGGGTGGGTCACAGACCAGGAAGCAATGACAGGGCCCATCTAAGATAGCACTGGTAACATTAGATGCGAGTGTGCAGCTGTGTGCCTGGAGTCTCGCCAGAGGGCGAGTTCCCATCTCTGCAGGCATTTCAAACAGGAGACTGGGTGACACCAGATTCTATAGAGGATGGTCTAGCCTCACCCCTCAAAGTGTGGTCTGGACCCGCAGCAGCAGTATCACCTGGAAGCTTTTTAGACATGCAGCATCTAGGGCCCTTCCTTATGACTCTGAATCTGCATTTTCATAAATTCAGATGTGATCCACATGGCATTGACCTGAGAAACAATCAGCTGGACTTTGGGTTTCCCTTCCAAACCAGAGGCTGAGCCCCCTGGGTTGGTGGGAAGTAAGCAGGGTAGGGGGTGGGCTTTTGACCAGAACTGGCTCTTGGGTCCTTTCCCCCTGAAAGCAGAGGTGCCAGGACATAAGCCATGTGCTTTGCACCTGGGTTCTCACTTTGAGCTCTCTCTACCAGGCAAGCTTGACAGGGCTGGATCTACAGGAGGGACCGCTGATGTCACCGATGATTGTGACTGTCATTCACCACAGGCACACCATGTGCTGAGCTCTGTAACGTGCTAGTTTAACCCTCCAGTGGGAGCTACAGCATTATGCCCACTTTATTTATTTTTTTGGCTGCACCGCATGGCATGTGGGATCTTAGTTCCCCAACCAGAGATTGAACCTGTGCTCCCTGCAGAGGAAACACAGAGTCCTAATCACTGTACTGCCAGGGAAGTCCAGCATTATGCCCATTTTAAAGACAGGGAAACTGAAGCTTAAAGCGGTGTAGCAACATCACCAGTAACAGGTAGATCAGGAACAGGATCAAGGTTCACGTGCATCCAAGCCCAGGCTCTTAACTGCCACACCCACCTCTTGTCACCTATGGCTCTGATGCCAGCTTAGCCTCTGTGTCAACTTACTGTTTGTTCAAGAGGGATGGGGACAAGTCAGGGAGGGTGTTTCAGCACATCCAAGGAGAGATAGGTCCTGTCTAATCTCTATCTCTATGCCCTTTCCAACCAGCCCATCCCCATGTTCAAGCTGCCCCATCACACTTGGTTTTCCCAGACCCTTGCTGTGGGCCCCAGTGGGGCAAGAGCCTTGGACAGGGAATCTTCCAGGCAAGAGTTGAAATCCAAGTTCTACCACTGACTCGCTGTGTGGCCTTGGACACTTCACTGCTGCACAGGGAGGGAGTGGTTTCCTCCTCAGTAAAATGGGGTGGAGACCACCTGTCTTGGAGTCAGGGATTTAATGAGGTCACGGCCAGCTTCTGGTCAATGTGGCTTGGCTTGTTTCCAGGTCTCTATCACCTGCCTCTGTCCACAGGCCTGAGCTCCGGAGCCTGCCTGCGAGATGCAATTCTCTCTCTGAGGATTGTCATGGATTTCATGTGCGTGATGACTAAGTCCCTGTGTTCTGTGTGGGATGTTGCCTGGCTCCCTGGGGCCTGGGAAGAATGGATGACTAGGGGAGAGAACGGTGAGTCTAGGACTGCTTCATTTTGGCCTTTCCTTTAATCCCAGGCCCAGAGCCCCAAGTCCCCGGCTCCCACTACCCAAGCTACCCTTCCTGGCATCATGTCCTGCTCATCCGGTTTGGAAGAGCAAAAAGCAGGGTTAGGATGCCAGCAGGGTTCTCAGCCTTCCCCCAACCACTGCTTGGACCCAGGAGAGAGGTGTTCCTGCCTGCGATTCTCAAAAGAGCATGAAAATAGAGTGAGATCATAGCTTCCAGCAGGGCCAATCCCCATGACACCAGGAACTTGGCATTTGCTAAGGTGATGGCAGGCTCAGCAACTGTGGCTTTGGTCCAGGTTGGAGGTGGAGAGATACAGACTGCAGTCCCTCTCCTCACACCCAGGCCTGTCCTGGCCTCTGTCTCCTCTACTGCTTTGATGCTGTGTGGTTTCGAGCAAGTTGCTTACCCTCTCTGAGCCTTGCTTGACTGAAAACAGGAAATAATCATTCCTGATGAGGTTGTTGGGCATGTTAGGCAAGGTGGATGTTCCACGGGCCCTTTGAAAATATCCCACAGCAGAAGGCCTTTATTCTCTAGAGCTGTCTCCCTACCCCCTCCAGCTAGGGTAAGCAGGCCACTCACTGCCCGAGGGCCCAACAGCATTAATGTCTTTATATGAACCTTCCAATGAGCTAGACACCCAACATCCATTCAAATCCTGGCTCCTAGTTAGACAAAGCAGGCCCCCTCTTGAGGCTCCCTATTTATAATGAGGGGACCCACTTCTGTTTGCAGAGGGACTTTAGGGATTGGTAGTCATAAAAGTCCTCTCTTAAACATCTGTCATATTCCAGGTCCTGAGCTAGGCCCTGGAGATGAACTCTGATAAATGACCTTCCAAAGGCTTCATGAACATTATACTCATTTAACTGAGAAAGGAGCTAAGGCTCAGAGAAGGGAAGGGATTTGCCTGAGGTCACACAGCAGACTTGGCCAGAGGGAGGCAGCTCTCCGGGCACCAGGGAGGGAAGCTCAGCTGAGCCCTAGCACAAGAGGCCCCAAGAATTCTTCCAGGGGGTCCTTGGCCGTGATTTCACATCTCCCCCACCAGGGAGGGAAGCTCAGCTGAGCCCTAGCACAAGAGGCCCCAGGAATTCTTCCAGGGGGTCCTTGGCCGTGATTTCACATCTCCCCCACCACACCAAGGAAGCCAGCAGTACGTTTCGGGGCCCAGGGCCCCCTTACCTTGGAGAGGAGACAGAGGAGGGAGAAGGCGAGGAGGTGGGTCTGAAATGTGCCTCTCATGTCACTGTGTCCCCCACGGAGCCAGCTTTGAGCCTCGGAGGCAGGACCTGTAAGTCTTTATGTTCCGGCGGCTGTGAGGTCACTCCCAGGCACACACATACACACACGCACACGCACACACACACGCTGGCCTTTGTAGCCCCGCTTCTCGCCCATCCTCATCTTCCCACTGATGAGCCCATTTACCTGGAGGTGAGACCTCCGAGGCCACCAAGGGGATGCTTGCCAGTGTGTGTGTGTGTGTGTGTGTGTGTGTGTGTGTGTGTGCGCATGAAAGTCAGAGCCAGTGCCAATGCCGAGAGCCTGTGACAGGCTGGCAGGGGCCTCGCTAGCTCCTCCCAGCCCCAAAGGGCCTACCCAAGCCGCTGCTGGAGCTCTGCCCCAGACCCCCTGGCCGACCCCGGCAGTGGAGGGGGCTGCTGTTGATCCAGAAAGTGCTCCGCAGACACCCCCTTTGCAGAGCTGACCCAAGTCCTCCCAAGCCCCGTGGTCCGGACTCCCAGCGGCTTCAGCGGGCCTGCGGTTTCTGGCAGGAAGATTGGCAGCCGTCCAGAAGCGGGTGTGACCCACAGCAAAACTTCCCTGGGCGGCCTATTTGCTTTTGGCAACCAGGGGCCTCCCCATGGCCTACTTGCTGAGCTGGGGACGGTGACCTGCGGTGGCTGAGCCCACACAGGCTGGACCTAGTGTGTGCTCTTGCTGGGCCCTGCTACATGATGGGGTCCTCAACAGTGATCTGCAAGAACCAAATCCATTTTGTTGAATTCAGTCAACTCTGAGACCCCTCTGTGGTGTCTCCAGTTCCTGAAGAGGAGGTAAGCTGAGAGGGGGAAAGGACAGTAAGAGGGGGCAGGTGGAATTTCAGGGAATATAGAGGAAGGGTCCTGTTCAGACAGAGGGTGAGGGTGAGATCTCTGAAGCAGGAGCCAGGGATAAAGGGAGTGAGAGAGGGCGATGCTCCAGGCAGAGGGAACAGCGCACAGATGCCTAGAGGTGGGGGACTGCGTGATAGCAGGGCCTATTCTGGGAGCCAAGAATGCCTGCTGTGTCTGGAGCTGACAGTGAGGTGGGAAGTGGTGTCACACATGAGGGGGTAAGACACATGAAATTCACATCACCAGAGACTCTGCGCTCCCAACGCAGGGGGCCAGGTTCGATCCCTGGTCAGGGAACTAGATCCCACAGGCCGCAACTAAGAGTTCACAGGCTACAACTAAAGATCCTGGTGCTCTGTGATGACCTAGAGGGGTGGGAGGGAGGCTCAAGAAGGAGGGGATATGTGTACACAAATAGCTGATTCCCTCGTGAACAGATTGTAAAGAGTCTGCCTGCAATGTGGGAGACGCAGGTTCGATCCCTAGGTTGGGAAAATCTCCCAGAAAAGGGAATGGCAACCCACTCCAGTATTCTTGCCTGGAAAATTCCATGAATGAAAGAACCTGGAGGGCTACAGTCCATGAGGTCACAAAGAATCGGACACGACTGAGCAACTAACACACACACACATAGCTGATTTACTTTGTTGTGCAGCAGAAACTATCACAACATTGTAAGGGAATTATACTCCAATTAAAAAAAAAGAATATTAGACGTAAAAGAAAAAAATGCAGACCCCACATGCCCCAACAAAGATTGAAGATCCTGCAAAAACACAACTAAGCCTCAGTGCATGCAAATTAATGAGTAGATATTTTTAAAAACCTCACCACCGGTATCACTAGTAGAGGGGAGGTATAAAGACACGAGCTTCAACTGTAGAATTTGGCAAAGGTAATACCAGAGGTGGTGTCAAGTGTGGCTGGTGAAGGCTTTGGCCCCCATCATCTCCCCCAGTATCCCAAATCTCAAAGTGACGGAGCTGGACAGCAGAAGAGTCCGGAAAGGGCAGTTGGCAAGGAAGAAGAATGACTTGATATTGGGAGCAATTCCAGGACAAGGAGTTGATGTGAACAGAGGTTGAAGATGAAAATGTGGGATTTGATCATTTCCGGCTGGAGGAAGTGGCTGATGGTGAGGGTTGCGGGTCCCCAGACTTGGAGAGGAGATAGAGTGTTATTTATTCATGCTCATGTTTGACTTAGAGGCAGGCCTAGGGTATTTTACACCCAGAGTGGATCAGTTTTGGAATACCCACCACCTTCCTGTAACAAAGTGTTATCAGTCATCATTGTAAGAAGAAACACATCCAGTTCATGGATGAACTAGAAATTGCACTTACCGTGAGAAAATGTTACCCTTTGCAGTCTACACTGTTTGACTCTTCTGAATTTTAAACACAAATTAAAATTCCAAGAAGTCACCTTGGATGACAGACTTGAACTTCCTGTATCTTCATCTTCTCCATCACTCTACCGTCATTGTTATTTGAATCTACTCATGAGATGCAGAAATATGTAATACCGCAGGGTTGGAGGCAGGAACTGTGCTTGGAGCAAGTACAAAAGATTCCAAGCTGTTAGGAACTGACTCTCTTGGTGAACCTGTGTTCCTGAGACCCTGTGTGCTGGTGGCAACTGCATTCCTAGAAATTCTCCATGTCGAAGAGATTTATTAAAGGATAAATCAAAATGTGCTGATTTGAAGCTTAGCTACATGTTATTAAAATACAACTGGTGTTAGTCGCTCAGTCATGTCTGATTCTTTGGGACCCCATGGACTGTAATTCAACAGGCTCCTCTGTCTTTGGAATTCTCTAGGCAAGAATACTGGAGTAGGTAGCCATTCCCTTCTCCAGGGGATCATCCCATCCCAGGGATCGAACCCTGGTCTCCTGGGTTGCAACTGTTGGATACAACTTAGCAACTAAACAACCATCCCAGGTAAAGAAGCTGCCTGCCAATGCAGGAGACACAGGTTTGATCCCTGGTTTGGGAAGCTCCTCTGCAGGAGGAAATGGCAACTCACTCCAGTATTCTTGCCTGGAAAATTCCATGGAGAGAGGAACCTGGCAGACTACAGTCCTTGAGGTCGCAAAGAGTCAGACGCGACTAAGCAACTGTGCATTTATTTATTTATTTTCTATTTTTTGGCCACGCCAGGATCTTAGCTTCTCAATCAGGGATCGAAACCCATGCCTGCTACAGTGGAAGTACAGTGTCTTAACCACTAGACAGCCAGGGGAGTTCCAGGTCCCTGGTTTTAATAATAACGAAAGTGATTATGTATTGAGCACCCAGTGGGAGCTGCCCCTATGCTGAGTACTTTTTATAAAAAAGTGGTGTTTCTAATCCTTGTCATCCATACCTTAATAAAAAAAAGAAAAAAATGAAGTCCAGAGAGGTTAAGCAACTTGCCAAACAAAGGTCACACAGCTAGAAAACAGAGCCAGATTTTCAGCAGAGGTTCATATGACTCCAAAACCTATGCTGTGGTTATTTATTTTTGCTACTGCTTAGAAAGCTCTCTGTGGCATATATTTTTTTAAATTGAGGGGTAACATATAAACAGAAATGCTTACAGTGCACTAGTGTTAAGTGCATATCTCGACAACTCTTCACATATGTACACACCCATGTAACCACCACCAAGATACATTTCCAGAAAGTTTCTGACGACTCTTCCAAGACTATATGCTCTGCCTCCCAAGGTACTCACTGTTCTGACCTCTATCACCATGGATTAATTTTTGCTGGGAGGAACAGTTTTGTTTTGTTTTTGCTTTTTATTTATTTTTTTCACTTTTTAGTTTGTGTTGGAGGATGGCTGACTAACAATGCTGTGATAGTTTCAGGTGAACAGTGAAGGGACTCAGCCATACATTTACATGTATCCATTTGGGAGGAACAACTTTGAACCACTTCTTCCTCTGAGGCAAGAAGGAAGATGGAAAAAGCTAGGAGGCGTGAGGGGGAGGTGGAGAAAGGCACGTTGTTCACAGCAATATCCATATCAGAGGAGTCCCGCCCGCATCAGTGAGGGCTGAGGCTGGGTGCGCTTTCCAAGGGAAGTGAAGGAGGCTCGGAGTGTGCTGCGCCAGGAGGTGACAAGACATCAGTGGAAGTGCTGCCTCCTGCCTCAGGGGCTCCTCTGAGTCAGAGCATGTGTTTGTGCTTGGAATTTGTTCTCTCTAAATAACCGGAGTTGGGCGAGTGTGGACAGCGGGCGGTCCTGGGGCCTGGCCAGTTCAGGAAGCACGTGGGTTGGCATCACGGCGTCGGGTGATGAGAGTGTGAGTGATGAACACACATCACAGAACGCTGAAAATCCACGGCAGGAGCTGCCCCTGTGCTGACTGGTTACTGTGGTTCAGGCCCCCAAAGTGCCAAGTTTGGCACTAGAGGGATGTGACAGTCCGGGGAACCCATGAGACTTTTGGCTAGTGCTAGAGGTTCCCCAAATAAGACCCTAGAATGAGCACAGATGCTCTTTGCACTACCAGAAGCAAATTTCAGGCTTGTAAGCCAAAAAGTCCCCACTTCAAATCCTGGCTCCCCCAGTGACTTTTGGCACTGGAACCAGGATGCAGAAAGAGAGGTGCCAAGGGAGAAAACTGTAAAGAACTCTCACTATCAGGTGCTGACCTGGCACGTGTAGGACTGGGAGAGTGAGGGACTCCTTAAAAGTGAGGCATCCAGGCATACTTCCCTAACAGTCAAGTGGTTAAGGCTCCTTGCTTCCACTGCAGGGGGCGCAGGTTCCATCCCTGGTAAGGGAACTAAGATCCTGTCTGCAGGAAAAAAAGAAACAAACCTGCACAAAATGAATTTATGGTAGGAACTCAAGAAATATGGGTTGACTGTGTAAGTGACGACTCCCTCTCCCAGTGTTTGAACTGGAGTACATTGGGCTATGCTGAGGTCAGAAATAAACTCTCAGATCTTAACGACTTAACCCAACAAAGGTGTAGTTTTGGTTGCAAATGATCCAGTGAAGTTGGGCAGATCTTCTCCATCTTGGAGCTGCATCCTCTCAAACCACCCTTCCCTACTCAAACGTGTGCTCTGATGCAGCAACATCATTCAGTTGCTTGTCTGAAATGAAGAATTTCGGATCCTCCCCTCCCCCTGCCCCCACAGCAGGATCTGCATTTAATAAGACTCCCAGGTGATTTGTATGCACATTGCAGTTTGTGAATCACCATACTAGACCAGTGGGCTCCAAGGTCACCTTGGAGAAGAGAGATGGAGAAGGCACACTGGCTCCTCACTGCCTCAAACCAGAAGTGATGACACTCATCTCTTCTGTTCATATTTCATTGGCCAGAACAAGTCACGTGACCCCAAATTAACTGCAAGGGAAGCTGGGAAATGTGATTTTTCTCTGTAGGTCCCTGGAGACGAACCAGAGTGAGAGATATATGACATATTCTTTGCCACAGTGTCTGGGGATCTGGGACACATACTTTTGTGGCCTTTGATTTCTCCCATTTTTGTTTGTTTTAAGGTGGGCTTCTTGCTCTTTCAGACCTGAGCCAGGCCTAACACTTGAGAGCCTAGGAAACGCCTCTGAAAAGTGAAACTGGGGAAGCACCTCTTTAGCTCAGGGTGCAGCATATGGGAGCCAAGAGCGAGTGTCTGCAGTTGCAAGGATGAAGCCAGTTTCAGCCATTCGCAGCTTGTCAGCTTCCTCCCTGCCTTCCTCCTTTGTGTTCATTGCACATCTACATGCCAAGCACTGTGCAAAAAGCTGGAGAGATTGGTGTGTGTGTGGTGGTGGGGGGGGTGGGTCTGCGTGAATAAATGCTCAACACTGGGGCCATCACTGTCGCTACATTAGGGTCGTGGGGACAGACAAACCCAAACAGACCCTGACCCCAGCAGGGCTGGGCGAGTTAGGGTCAGTGCTCCTGTGGCTGGACACACTCAGGTAAGAGGGGATCCCATACCATGGGAAGATCAAGAATCGGATGAAAATCCCGGCTCTGACACTTGCTACATGACTGTGTGTAACTGCCCTCACCTCTCTGGTACCTGGGACTCTCTTTTCCTTTTGTGGAAACTTGGATCTATGGCAGAGCCTGATGGAGACCCATCCAATATCCTTTCTCCCCTCCTTCCCTCACCATCAAACCCTGATTTTATTTCGGCTGGCAGTGCACTCAACTTTGCAGCTAGGCATGGCCATGTGACTGGTCCCAGCAGTGAAGAAGTGTCATGTGCAAATTTTGGGAAGGCTTCTGAAAGGGAGGAGCATCCCTTTTGTCCCAGTACCACCCTTCCTTACTTCCTCCTGCTTCTAGTCAGTCATCAGACGTGATGGTGAAGCTTGACAGCCATCTTGGACTGAGAGGGTATCTTAAAGATGGCCCTCAGGTGCAGAGGAAGAAGAGGAGAAATAAAAACGAGGCCTGGATCTCTGATGACATCAGAGCTGCCATGTGCACCCTGTACTCCACCTATAGAGCCATTCACATGATTTTAAAAAATAGTATACATATTACATACAAGAATACTATGAGAATATTAAAATAATAATATGTTACTATATATATTATTCTGTCTGCATATAATATGTGCATGTTTATGCCCCTTTGTTTAAGCCGCCATTGTTTTGAGTATTGCTGGTATGAAAGTATTATTGATTTTTATTATTGATCGTGTATCTGGCAAACTTGCTCATCTCTTTTATTTGTTCTGATACATTGTCAGTTTATTTCATTTTTCAAGGTAATGTTCTGATACATTGTCAGTTTATTTCATTTTTCAAGGTAAGGGATCACACCATCAACAATGAATAGTTTTATCTCTTCCCTTTCAATCTTTACACCTCTTATTTCGTCTCCTTTTAGCTGTAACCTGACTCTGGCACTATGTGTTAAGCATTTGTTGTTGTTGGTTAGTTTCTAAGCTGTGTCCTACTCTTTGTGACCCCATGGACTGGAGCCCACCAGGCTCCTGTCTGTGGGATTGCCCAGGCAAGAATACTGGAGTGGGCTGCCGTTTCCTTCTCCAGATGAGTTAAGCATTAGCAATGATAACGGGCATTCTTGGCTTGTTCCTGATCTTGACATGCACATAAAGTTTCTCCACTAGAAATCATATTTTCTGGAGGTTTTTTGATACTGACCTATCTACCAAATGAAGAAACTTCTCTTATGCTCCTCGTTTGCTAAAATTTTTTAAACAATAAATACCTAAGGTTTTTTAATAAATACGTAAGTTTCTTATCAAAAGTTTTTTCTGCATCAATTAACAGTCATTGGATTTTTAAAAGATTTTTTGTATATTTGTTTGTTTGGCTGTACTGGGTCTTAGTTGAGGCACATGGGATCTTTGATCTTCGTTGCAGCATTCAGGATCTTTTTTAGCTGCAGCATGCTGGCTTGAACCCGGGCCCCCTGCATTGGGAGCGCACAGTCTTAGCCATTGGAACACCAGGGAAGTCCTTGGCCTTTTTTTTCCCTTTGATT
This sequence comes from Giraffa tippelskirchi, assembly GCF_054371585.1. NCBI lineage: Eukaryota > Metazoa > Chordata > Mammalia > Artiodactyla > Giraffidae > Giraffa > Giraffa tippelskirchi. The sequence goes on along the minus strand of NC_137287.1, from coordinate 114,631,187 downwards.
TAATGACTCCGTGAATCATACTGGTGGATTTTCTGATGTTAATGCATTTCTGGGATAAACCCCTCCTAAGGTATTATCACTAGTTTAACACACTGTCGAATTCAGTCCACTAATACTGTAGTTAGTATTTTTTCCATCCTGTATTTATAAATGAAATGAGCTTATCATTTTCTTTTATTATATTGCCTTCTCTGGTTTTGGCAACCAAGATGACACTTGTCTCATCGATAAACTAGGTTGGCTTTTGAGGGGATGTGGAGTAGCTACTTGTATAAGCTAGACATTCATTGTTCCTTTAAAATTCAGTGGAACTCACCTGGAAGGACGTCTGGGTCTGATTTGGGAGAGCAGGAGAGCTCTGGCTACCATTTCAGTTTCTTTAATACTAATTAACCGATTAACATTCTCTATTTCTTCTTGGGCCCAGCTTTTGGCACCTTATAACTTTCTAGAAATGTATCCATTTTCCCTAAGCTTTCAAATTCCTGACAATATAACTGTTCACAGTAGTTTTAAAGTTATACTTAGTCCCTGTTAAATCAGTATTATTCTCCTTTTTCACACTATAGTTTGTCTGTTGCACCTTAACTCTTTGGTCATGATCAATCTTATCAGGACCCTGTCTCAAATGAATTTCATCCCAGAAGCGGCTTTGGGTCCCGTTGTTTTTTCATAGTCTTCTTTTGTTCTCTAGTTCACTGATTCATTCCCAGAAGGTGTTCTGAATGGGCAGAGCATTGAGCAGCTGAATCTTATTTTGGCCCTTGCAGTCCTGAGGTGTTCTACACTGTCAGCGAGGCCGCCTCCATCAGGAAGGTCCAGAGAAGGGGCCCCACCAATGGCCATGGCTTGCCCAAGTCTGGGTTCCTGCCCTAGAGGGCGAGGCTCCATCTCCTCCACATTGGCGGCACCCACACTGCCCCCGCCTCTGGTCATGTTGGGAGGGGCTGGTGGACAAATTGCTGCTGCTGCCTGCTCATCCAGCCTGCAGATAGCCAGCCCCCAGGTGCCCCTCTATGGCCTCTTCTGCACATTCCTCAGTCTGGGCAGGAGCTCAAAGGTCTGTTCCTGGCCCTGAGATCCCAGGTGCCACTATGAACTTCCTTCCCTGCCCCCATCTCCCCAGGACAGTTGTGGGGCTTTAACACTTGGCTTCCGTCTGAACTGGTGTGCTTCTGTGTGCAGGGAGGGACCAAGGTCACACGTGTGACTGCCTCTGTACACGGATGCTCATGCCAGTGTGAACTGGGGGTCCTGGTAAGGAGGTAGTCCTCATTTGCTGGGTGAGGGGGTTGGGACAGGGGGCTGAGCCGAGGGTGCAGCCAGTGAGACAAAGACAAACTGGCTGGGGAGCTGGGAGAGGTCACGATGGACCATGGGATTCAGAAATTGGCCTGAGAGTTTGTTCACAGGCCTGGAATGCCAGAGAAAAGACACTGAACTTGGCATGTGTTGGATGGTAGATGTATATTTGTTGCATGAATGAATACATGAATGAATGAATGGAGGGACCCAAGCTTTAATTTCACTCTCGTGCTGTACATTCTTGGGCAAATTTCTTGGCCTTACTTGGCCTCAGTTTCCTCATCTGTAAAATGAGAGTGGAGTGGATTCCATATCTTATAGTGCCTCTTTCTCTAGGGATTTCTGTTTCTATGCCTGGAAGTGTTTCTGGAGTGGCAGCTCTGACCCAGAGGGAAGTATGCAGGGTGGGCCCTCAAGAAGGCAAAATTCTGAAAGGTCAGGAGCAGAGGTGGTTCCTATAGATTCTCTGATGTCTGAATAATTATCAGAGTTCAGGGGACCCCACTGAATTAGAATTAGCTGGTCAGGAGGGGCCAGGCACCAGAGCAGAAGTGGCTTTGCATTTGGCCAGACATCCCTTAGAGGAGGCAGATAACAGGTTAGGTTACCGCCTCCCCACCCAGGAGCCCCCTCATCATTCAGGATATCCATCCATCCATCCATTCACCCATTTATCTGTTCTTTCAACAGTCCATCAATGTACCCATTTGTCCGTCCATCCATTCACCCATTCATCTGTATATTCGTATATCCATTCATTCATTTAACAGACACTGAATGCAGGGGCCATGCCCTCATATTAGATACATAATAAAAAAGCAAGGTCTCTGTCCACAGGGAATTCACAGACTAGAGGAGAAGATGGAGACAAGCAAAGAGATGATGGCAGAACAGTAAGTAGGGAGTACTAGTTACTGAGGGAAATGAGAAGAGGACCCAGCCTGGGGGGAGGGAGAGAAGGCTTTGGAAATCTTACTAGAGGAGTTGACATCCAAGCTGAATAGAAGTCCAGGCAAAATGTCAACACAGGGGGACTGAGAGAATAGAGGCTGGAAGTCATCACAAGACCCGGGGTGTCTGGGGCACTGTGCATGGCTGAGTCTGGATGAAGCCTGGCGGGAGGTGGGGGGGTGAGGTTGGAGGAGCCCGGCCTGTGTTGGTCTGGGAGGACACTTGTGACCGGGGCTGGGAACAGGGACAGAGACCTTGGGGTCTCCAGGGACCATCTGGAGCTGTAGAAAAGCTCTGGGTCAGGCATCGGAAGGCTGGGTTCCTTCCTCCATCTCCTGAGTGACCTTAGGCAAGTCCCTTCTCCTCTCTGGGCCTCGGGCCCCTGCTGTGACATGACAGGGTTGCCCTTTGTGGCCTCGTGGGACCCTTCCAGCCCTGAGGATGTCCTTGAGCCACATGTGGTCAGCGAAACCAACAGCCATGTGAACATTTGGCCTGGCCCGGGGAGCAAGCTAATTGTTCCCAGTCCCTGTGCGAGTCGAGGGGGGAGCACCTTGGTTAGGGGCCCTGGTTAGGGACCGCCCCTGTGGGGCTCCCAGTCATGGGATTGCCAGATGTGCTGAGTGGGGAGTGAGTCATCAGCCAGTCATCCGCTTGGGCCCCAGGGTCCCCAGGTGCGGGAAGGGGGGCCCCATCCCCTGCTCCTCCCTGCCCAGAGTCCCCTTCTCAAGCCAGCAGTCCCTTGCTCAGCAGAAAGCAAGTCCACGGAAAACTGTTTCTTTTTTAAGTTTTTAAATTGGAGTATAATCGCTTTCCAATGTTGTGTTGGCTTCTGCTGTACAACAGCATGGATCGGCCATATATATATATAAATATTCCCTTCCTCGTGAAGCTCCCTCCCACCACCACCCCATTCCACCCTTCTAGGTCATCACAGAGCACCGAGCTGAGCTCCCTGTGTTACACAGCAGGTTCCCACTAAGAAAATTATTTGAGATAAATCAAAGGGTGGGAGCCCTAGGCTGGGGCTCTGGAACTTCTCTCACCCCTCAGCGGCCCCTGAGGCCCTACCAAGGAGCCCCCTTGGGTTCAAGGGTCCAGTCGTCCCCAGGAGGGGAGATTGGGACCCAGAGGGGGAATCGGCTGCCCCTTGGGTCACCCATCGTGTAGCCTTGCTCCTCTCCCCCTGGGCTCTGACACCGCCCTTCCCCAGCCCTGGAGGATGGGGAACAAAGCAAGCACCTCTTCCATCTTCCCCTCCTCTCTGGGGGTCTCCCTTACCCCCAGCATCATAGCTTCTCAGCAACACCACAGGGAGCGGGGGTTAAAGCTGAGCTCTGCCCCAGACAAGACCCCGGCAGGTCCTGCCTTCATCTCTGCAGTGGGAAGACTGGGGAGAGACTGGAAATCGCTCGCATTCATGGAAGGCTTCTGGGTATCAGGCATGAACTTAACCCTCACAGCAACCCTCTAAGGTAGAGGTCCCCAACCTTTTTGGCACCAGGGAGAAGTTTTGTGGAAGACAGTTTTTCCACGCACCTAGGCGGGGGGTGGTTTCGGGTTGATTCAAGGCATGACATTATTCGTGCACTTTATTTCCATCATTACTTCATGAGCTCCACCCTCAGATCATCAAGCATTAGATCCTGGAGTTTGGGGACCCCTGCTCTAAGTGATGCATCATTACTATCTTTGTCTCACAGATGAGAGGCACCAAGAAGTCAAGTAATTTGCCTACATTCACAGAGCAGGAAGGAGGCAGAGCTGGGATTTGAACCCAGGCAGCTGGCCCCTGAGCCCTTGTACTTATCCACTGTGCTATACTGCCTCTCGAAAGATGGCTTGAACACACCTTCCAGTCCCTCCTGTCTGGGATTCAGACGGTGAGCTAGAAGTGGTTCAGTGGGAAGGGAGAGATTCAGTCGCATTCTCGTTCTGTCGATTGCTGTGTGACCTTGGGAGAGTCACTTCACCTCTCTGGGCCTCTGTTTCCGAGCAGGATTGCTGTGAGAATTAAAGGGCTGGGGTAGAGTTTCCTTCAGGGATGGCACACTCATGGTGATTAGTGGTTCTTCAGTCTCCACCCACGGCCCCTCCCTGCAGCCACTGTCTTGGGGGGGAGAGGCGGTGGCTACAGTTAAGATACTTTCCCTTCTGTCACCAAGCTGCCTGGCTCTGTCTTCAGGAGTTGTTTCCCTAACCTCCCAACCCCTCAAAAAGGACCAACAGGGTCGGTTCCAGCCACACCCTCCCTCTTGACTCAGAGCCCAAGACCTGTCCCCTTAGACACCAATTCCTCCTCCGACCCCCATGGGGGCCAATAAGCCACCCAGGCTGTGGTGAGGGGCATCTAACCAGCTTCCAAGAGCCCAAGTGGGGGTAAGTGAGACAGACAGGCCCCGATGGCCCATTCCATCGACCCCACCAGCTCCAGAGCAAAACACTTCATTACTGGAAGCCGAGCCAGGCAGAGGGGGTGGAAGTGGCTGTGTTGGAGGAAACCGAGGAGGGCCCGCCAAACCTCGGCCCCCGAAGCCAGCGGCCCACGGTCTGACCACGCGGGGCTGGCTCGTGGGGATGTTTACGGAAACGCTGGCCCCGAGGCCAGCCCAGCTGCTGGCCTGGGATCCCCTGAGGCACCCCAAGGCCTCAGAGTGCCAGCTTGGCAGGGCACATCAAAGGCTGCAGCGGGGGCCCTGTTTTCCTCCACAGCCCACCTGGGGAATGGAGATCTGCGGAGCCCAGGGCTTAGCGAGTGGTAGAGATGGGCGAGGTCTTCAGATCAGGCCCTTTCTGGATCCTGCTGGGAAGTGGCATCAACTCGGGAGAGGCAGGAGCGAGTGGCCCCTGGAGCCAGGTGGCCTGAGTTCAAATCCTGGTTGTGTCCTTCTCTGGCTGTGTAACTTAAGGTAGTTTGCTTAACTTTTCTGAACCTCAGTTTGCCTATCTGTAAAATGGAGGTGCTGATAATAGTACATCCTTGCCAGGCATAGTGACATGATTTCATATTTGTAAAGTGCTCAGAACTGTGGCTTGCACACACTCAGTGCTGTGTTTGTTACAGTAATCTTTTCAGTTTAAATACTTGTTGAGCCTCCAGGCCTCGGTCGAGGAGCTAAGGTTATGGAGATACATCCGATTTAGATCCTGCCCAGGGTGACTCAAGGTCAAGGTGACGGATGGAGGTTGGAGGGTTAAGAGATTGGGAAGGGGGTGATTTTCCTAATCGTAGTCACAGTGGCAACAAATTGGTGAATATCTGCCCCTCCAGTCTCTAAGAGCTGGGGCCACATGAGTCCATTCACAGCTCTAGTCCAGCACCCAGCACAGAGACCGGAACCAGGTGGGTGCTTAAACCTGGTGTGGAATGAGTGGGTGAATACCTGGTGCTTTTTGAGTCCTGACCATGGTACCTGGCGCTGACCCCAGAGCATCACGTGCACGGCCCCCTTCCTGTCCCTCAGCGCCCCAGTGGAGAAAGTTAGATCATTCTTTCTGCGTTCAGAGAAGCAAACTGAGGCCCGGCTGTTAAGTGGAGGGATTGGGACTGAACGCATGTCTAAGTTCAAAACCTGCCTTTTAAAACGCTAAGCTACCTCTTGTCTTCCCCAGATGCCAGCGTGGCATCAAATTGCACAGCCCTTGGGTACCCCTGGCGGCTCAGTGGTTAAGAATCCACCTGCCAATGCAGGAGCTGTGGGTTCGATCCCGGATCCGAGAAGATTCCACATGCCCTGGGACATCTAAGCCTGTGTGCCATAATTATGTGCGCCAAGCATGCTCTAGGGCCTGTGTTCCACAAGAGAAGACCCAATGCAGCCATAAATAACTACATAAATCAATTAATTACTTAAAAAAATTGCACAGCACCCCCCTCAGGTCTGAGAGCTCACAGCTGTGCCATTTTGCATTCCCCAGTCCTGCTGGAGGAGAAGATCCAGGAGGATCTTGCCGGAAGGAGGACATTCGAGGCAGAGGGACCAGCCTGCAGAAAGGCTAAGAGGCAGGATCAGCCCTCTACTCTAGTCTCCGCAGGTAGCCTTGAAAGCCAGGGAAATATTTAGAGGCTTCTTTGACCAAGGAGATCCTGGAGAGTCCTGAGCGAAGATTGCACATGACCAGGATAAGATGAATTCTCAAGGAAGGAGGTCGGAGGCAGGGAGAAAATGAATGTGTACAAATAAAGCTCAGCGTCATTCCTGAGCCATCTCCCCCAGATGGAAACTTACCTGCCCCCGTGTTCTACCTCTTCCAGGGCCATGTGTGCCTGCCTTGGGGACCCAGGACTTGCGTGTAGAGCACACGGGCTTTGGATCCTTGGAGCCCAGAAACATGCCTTCCTCCCCACCCCACCCCAGCCCGGCCCCTGCAACGACTGCAGGTTAACCCTTTGGGATTAATTCCATTTTGGCCACAGTGGCTGCCAGCAGAGGGAGAAGGCGAAGAAGATAAAGGTGACGGGGGTCAAGGGCCCACAAGGCCCTCAGCAGCAAACCTCAGGCCCCAGCCTACCTGCGATTCAGACAAGTAAGAGTTTGGATCTTGGACCTACCATATACTTAAGCTGTGACCCTGACCTGGTGCCTTGAGGTCTTCCTCATTTATAGCGTGTGTGTGTGTGTGTGTGTGTGCACGCACACGCTCAGTTGCTCAGTTGTGCCCGACTCTTTGTGACCCCATGGACTATAGCCCTCTAGGTTCCTCTGTCCATGGCATTTCCCAAGCAATAATACTGGAGTGGGCCATTTCCTACTCTGGGGAATCTTCCCGACCCAGGGATCAAACCCATGTCTTTTTCCTCTCTTGCATTGGCAGGCAGATTCTTTACCATTGTGCCACCTGGGAAGCCCCATTCATAGCATACAGACAATAATACATGAGAAAGCTGTTGTGAGGATTGACCAAGATCTCAGTGTGGTCCAGGGTGAAAGCTCAATAAATATGAGATCAATGTCATTGTTATCACAACCTGGAGACACACGCTGCTCTCTGACCTGGGAAGAACTCAGAAATGCCTATTGTGGTTTGATAACACCCAGAAGGCTTATGGGCCATCCCCCTGTCCCCAGCTACAAGGGACCTGACTTAGCTCAGGGGTCCATCTCTCCCAAAGGGCTTTGGGATCCCTTCCTGGAGCCATCTGTGGGTTGTGGGATTAGACCATCTTGGTGCATAATTTAAGGAGGTGTTCATCCTCAGGCTCCAGTAAGTGCAGGGCCTGAAACTGAGAGCCAGCGCCTCCTTAAAGCCTGTGCCCTGGGCACCTGGCTAGCTTCACCCTAGCCCCGAATCTGTTTAAGCTTGGGATAGTAATTATCCCCATTTGATAGATGTGAAAACTGAGACTTCCCCAGATTGAGCACCTGTCCAATGTCACCCAACTAGGAAGGAAGAGGCAGATGCCACGTTCTTTGATTTTAAGGCCTGGAACTCTGTTTACCCTGAGGAGCTACCTCCCAGCCTAGCATAGAAGGTCTCAGTTCCTCTCTCCAGAAGGCCCAGCAACCTGGAGAGCAGCCTAGCACGGCCTCCTCCGGCTGGCCTGGGTCGTTGGGAACGCTGGCCTGCAGGGCGGAAGCCTGGCGATTCCTCTCCACATTCCTGGGGGTTAAGTCTGGGGACCCAGGCTCCCAGCATCAGCCATCACGTTCCCCAGAAGGAATCTCTACTCATAACAAACCCCAAAGGTCACTCGTCTGGGAAGGAGCCTTCTCTCTCCTCCCCAGGGAGGAGGGAAAGAGGGCCCTGGCCTTTCTGGAGACCACCTGAGTTCCCAGATGGGGATGTCCTGTTTCTGATCAGCCTGTGAACCCCTCTGGATCTCCTCTGTGGGTGGTGTCTGGGTGGGACAGGTGGACAGAGGATGAATGAACATCTCAGTTGAAGGAGTCCCCAGAGAGATATGAATGTGTGGACTCTGGATTCAGGCTGCCTGAACTCAAATTTCCTTTCACTACCTCCTAGTGGTGTACCCTTGGGCAAGTTACTTTACCTCTCTGTGCCTCAGTTTCTTCTTCTGTAAAATGGGGATAATAATAACACCTACTGCATAGGGTTGCCGTGAGGATTGAGTGAGATTCATTCAACAACTGTTTGTTGGAGCTCTACCAGCTTCCAGGCAGTGAGTAACATGGCAACAAGTAAAAGAGACAAAGCTCTCTTCCTTCAAGTTTTTTAAGAGGAAATAGCATGATGAGTATTATTTTCTTTAGAAAATGCTGGCACCCAAAAAAATTTTAAAAAATGAAGTGAGGATGATTAAATGTTAACAGTTGTTAAATTTAGGTGATGGACAAATGGCAAAGGGGTGTTCATCATCTGTTTTCCATGGTTTTTTGAATGCTTGAAATTCTTCTATAACTAGGAAAGAAAGGGGGGAAAAATAAGAAAAAGCAGTGAGAAAGAAAGAAGGAAGGGAGATAATTCCTGCCCTTTTGACACTTACAAGTGGGGGAAATAGACAATAAATAGATAAGTAAAGAATGCTGCATCCATTAGTACTTTGGAGAAAAAGAAAGAAGAGGGTTCAAGCATCTGTGAGGTCGGGGTGGGGGAGTTCTGTTTTAAACCACGTGGTCAGGGAAGGCCTCCCTGGGAAGGTGAGATCTGAGAGCAGAGCTCAGTTCTCCTGGTTTCCGGTTTGGGTGTTTCCAGTGGCCACATCCACCTTCTACTCACTCAGTGAAAGAGTCATGGTGAAAGCCCCAAATTCAAGACCCTTGGGATGGTAAAGTTTCTGAATTACATATCTCAATTCAAAATTTTGATAAGCAGAATTTTGAGGTTTTTTTTATGACCATACCCTACTCCCTGGGCTTCCCAGGTGGTGCTAGTGGTCAAGAACCTGCCTGCCAGTGCAACAGAAGTGGGTTCAATCCCTGGGTTGGGAAGATACCCTGGAGGAGGGCATGGCAACCTACTCCTATATTCTTGCCTGGAGAATCCCATGAACAGAGGAGCCTGGTGGGCTATAGTCCTTTGGGTCAAAAAGAGTCAGACACAACTGAAGTGACTTAGCACACACGTACCCTACTTCCTATGGAGGCAGAAAATTAATCTTGATCACTTTGATTTATTTCCCCCCAGTCCATCATCCATGCGTACATCTCTGTGATTGCATCTCACTGTGAGGTTGTTTCAGGCTCTTTTGGCTTCAACATACCACATGACCAGTTCATCACTCCAGCCCTTTCCCACTGTCTACTTTTGGACTCTTCAAAGCTCTCTGGGGTCATGCTGACCCACAAAATTCAAAACATGTTCACTGATGGCTTTTTTTTTTCTGGCTCTCTTCCTGATTTTTTATTTGGAAAAAAGGCAAGAGGGGAGAGCAGGGCTATGTATCAGTCAGGGTCAGCCAGGTTAGGGTGCAGTAACAACTACCCCAGTCTTGTTCCTCAGCCACTCATGCTGTGTGTCCCGTATAGTCCTAATCAGTGTCTCCTTGCTCCAGGATCCAGGTTGATGGAACAGCCACCATCCCAAATATTGTATAGCAGAGGGACAGAAAGATATCAAATCCCATCTTTCTCTGATTCATGAGGTTTCACTGTGTCCCAGGTCCCTTCAGGAATTGTGTTTTGGGGGAGGAAGGAGTGCTCTTGAAACCTAAGGACTTGTTCTCTGATTTAACTAAAGGAAATCAGTCCTGCATATTCATTGGAAGGACTGATACTGAAGCTGAAACTCCAATACTTTGGCCACCTGATGCAAAGAACTGACTCATTCAGAAAGACCCTGAGGCTGGAAAGATTGAAGGCAGGAGGAGAAGGGGACAACAGAGGGTGAGATGGTTGGATGGCATCACTGACTGAATGGACCTGAGTCTGAGTAAACTCCAGGAGTTGGTGATGGACAGGGAGGCCTGGCGTGCTGCAGTCCATGGGGTTGCAAAGAGTTTGACACAACTCAGCGACTGAACTGAACTGAACTGATTTAACTGACTTGTCCCTTGGCCGAGTAAGTAGATGCTCCACAGTCTACCTGCCCACATAGGGACTAGAAAACACAAAAAGGAAAAGTGCATGCAGTCTTTGATTCCTAGCTTTTGAGTATCATGCAATCTTAGACTGCAGTTTGACCAAATGGGATCTGAGAATCTTACAATCACAGACTTTCAAAATGGAAAGGTCTTTGAATCCAGTATCACTTTTTCTTTTTTTTGCCATACCATGTGGCAGGCTTGTAGGATCTCAGGTCCCCAACCAGGGGTTGAACCCATGCCTCTGCATTAGAAGCTTGAAATCTTAACCACCGGACTGCCAGGAAGTCCCCGCAGTATCACTTTTCATGCTAGAGATGCTCTATCATCTTCATCACAGGCAGCTGCCAGTCTTTGCTTGTACCCTCCCAGGGCTGGGAAACTCACCACATCCCAAGGCAACCTCCTCCATTATAGATCAGCTCAAATAAGCAATTATCCTTCAATAAAAAATTAATTGAAAAAAAAAGTTCAAATGTTCTGCCTTCTAGAGCAAGCCAGACTTTCTCTTGAGAACTTCCAGCCCAAGTTCCTGTTATTTTCCTGGGAAAGTAAGGGTGCAGCTGTCACCAGCACAATCTTGCAGACAGGCTGAGCTAGCAGCCAGCTAGAAGTCATGAATGATTTCATGAAACCCTGAACAGCCCTAAGAGCCAAATCTATTATCCCTTTGATGCCTGAAACACCATCATAATAGTCTGTGGGTCTCTATTCAGTTCAGTTCAGTTGTGTCTGACTCATTGAGACCCCATGGACTGCAGCACGCCAGGCTTCCCTGTCCATCACCAACTCTCAGAGTTTACTCAAACTCATGTCCATCAAGTTGGTGATGCCAACTAACCATCACATCCTCTGTCGTCCCCTTCTCTGGAGAAGAGAATGGCAAACCACTTCAGTATTCTTGCCTTGAGAACCCCAAGAACAGTATGAAAAGGCAAAAAGATAGGGTCTCTATTAGGGAGGCTTATACATAGTAGAAAGAATAAAGGCTGGAGTCAAACCTAGGCTCAAATGTGGACATTTTGACACTACCTGTAAGCAAGTCTCGTCACCTCCCTGAGCCATGGTTTGCCATCTGTCCCACAGGGGTGACAACAATAATAATACCTCCTATGCAGGACTTTGTGAATCCAGTGGGAGAATATATCTAAACACCTGACACAGTGTCTGGTACATAGTAGATACTCAACTAGAGCTGGTTCAAAGTGCCTCCTGGGTCTTCACCTCCTTGAGCCTCAGATTTCAGGTGAGGTTAATATTATTAAATTGGGTTCCTTAGACTCCTGTGCTCAGGGACTTTTAGCACACGGAATCTCAGGTGCGAAGGCCCTTGGGGCCTGGAGGGCTGGGGCAGGGTTGTTCAGGCTGCTTCTCCCTCCTCTCCATGCAGAGGGGAATATAATGGTCATGAGGCCAAACTGTAGCATCTCAATTCCACAGCTACCTAGGCTGGTCCCCTGGACAAGTCCTCTCTGAACAGAAGGGTTTGCATCTGCAAAGAGGGAGAATAAAATGAACTCCATCCACATGGGTGAAGAGGAAAGGAAATCAAGATAAAGTGTTAAAGCTTTCCTGGTGGCTTGGTGGTGAAGAATCTGCCCGCTAATGCAGGAGACGCAGGTTTGATCCCTGATCCCAGAACATCCCATATGCCTCCGAGCAACTAAGCCCATGGGCCACAGCGGCCTGGGAGCTGCAACTACTGAAGACCCCTGTGCCCTAGAGTCTGTGCTCTGCAACAAAAGATGCACCTCAGTGAGAAGCCTGCACACCGCAAAGAGAGTAGCCCCCACTCTCTGAAACTAGAGAAAAGCCCATGCAGCAATGAAGACCCAGCACAGCACAAAAATAAACAAACAAAATTATATGTTTATACAAAAGATAAAGTGTTAATCCGAAGACCTTGAACTCAGTCACAGCTCCTTAAGTTTTGGCTGCCCTCATCATTGCTGGGGGGAGGGGTCCACCTCCAGATTCCACCAGCACCCTCTCCCCATCCTGTATCCCCAAGGCGAGGCTTGCCAGGGGCCACAGCACTCCCAGAAGAGCTTCTTGTCCCTGGAGCAGATGGAAGCCGGCCCTGGCAGGTGGGTCCTAGCCCCGACTCCTCCTCTTACCAGGATGTCGCTGATCTCAGTTTTTGCTAAGCTTCAGTTTCTCCACCTGGACCACGAGCACAATCCACTTCCCCGCCTCCATCACACAGAACTCAATTGAGGAAGTGGATCCTTGTGCTTCAATAGACAGACTCCACAGGTGCCCAACCCTGGGTTGGAATCCCAGCTCTGACCACTTCTCATTTTGTGAGCTTGAAAATGGCCCCAGTCTAAGGTGTGGGAGGCATTTTTTAAAAATGTATCTATTTATTTGGTTGTATCGGGTCTTAGTGGCCGCATGTGGGATATTTGTTGTGTTATGTGTCATCTTTTGTTGAGCGCATGGACTCTAGCTGCAGCACGCAGGCTTAATTACTCTGCAGCTTGTGGGATCCTAGCCTCCCGACCAGGGATTGAACCCAGGTGCCTGCGTTGCAAGGCAGATTCTTAACCACTGGACCACCAGGGAAGCCCCTTGGGAGGCATCTGAATGGGATAACACTGGCTCCTACCTCTGAGGAGAGGTAAAATGGACCAGGGATATAAAGTGTTCATAGACCTGAACTTGGAAGGGCTCATTTGAAAGTACCAATTATTGTTGTTACTACTAGTCTCCAGATTTGGGCCAGTACAGAGAGGGCTCTGAATTGAAAAGTTCTTAGGTCGGTCTCCATGAGATACTAAAGAGGAAAGCTCCACCCTCCCCTAGAGGCCCGCTGAGCCCCGCATTACCTCTGCCTCAAATGGCTCTTCTAGCGCTCACATCGGAGAAGGCAATGGCACCCCACTCCAGTACTCTTGCCTGGAAAATCCCATGGACGGAGGAGCCTGGTAGGCTACAGTCCATGGGGTCGCTAAGAGTCGGACGACTGAGCGACTTCACTTTCACTTTTCCCTTTCATTTTTCCCTTTCATGCACTGGAGAAGGAAACGGCAACCCACTCCAGTATTCTTGCCTGGAGAATCCCAGGGATGGCGGAGCCTGGTGGGCTGCCGTCTATGGGGTCGCACAGAGTCGGACACGACTGAAGCGACTTGGCAGCAGCAGCAGCAGCAGCGCTCACATCTCTTCCTAGAATTGGAGCCACATGGAGACCGAGTGGTGTGGGGTTGGGAGTCTAGTCCAGCTTCCACTGCTCTCTGGCTGTGTGACTCCAGGCAAATGCATCACCCTCTCTGAGCCTCCTTAACAATCGTGTGAGGCAATGGGACTGTGGGCTCTACCCTAAGGACCCATCTGCTTATGACCTTTACTGATTCCTTCCTCACATGGGCCAGAGGCCAAGGAGGGAGGGTGTGGCTCCCTTGTGGGTCCAGGTCAGGGTCACGGCTCTGTGTGGAATCTGGGCTCTGTTGCCCAGAACTGCCTCTCCTGATGCCTGGAATTCCACCATTTGTGACTCATGCCTTTGGGAAATCATTGCCCTCACCCCACTGAGTAATAACAAGAACAGTCCCTCATGCCTTTGCTGATAGTCCTGTGTCTCACTTGGTCTCAGCATGCTGCTGTGAAGTAGGCAGTGAACGTGAGGATCAGATGTAGAAAGCGAGGTACCTGATGCTACACAGCGGAGTCTAGTGTCCTGTCTCCTGGCTTCTTCATCAGTGCTCTTTCCCTCTCAACTTTCTTTTTTAAAATACTTTGATTTTAATTGGAGGATAATTGCTTTACAATATTGTGTTGGTTCCTGCCACACATCAACCTGAATCAACCATAGGTATACATATGTCCCCTCCCTTTTCAGCCTCTCTCCCACATCCCACCCCATGCCACTCCTCTGGGTTTTTACAGAGCACCCGTGCCACATGGCTTAAATTCCCATTAGCTTTCTGTCTTACATCTGGTGATGTGTATGTTTCAATGCTACTCTCTGCATTCATCCCACCCTTTCTTTCTCCTACTGTGTCCACAAGTCTGTTCTCTACATCTTCGTCTCCACTGCTGCCCTGCAAATAGGTTCATCAATACCAGATTTCATATATAGGCATTAATGTATGATAGAGTTCTCCCCCCCCCAGGGACTTCCCTGGGGGTCCAGTGGTTAAAACTCTGTGCTTCCAATGCAGGGGGAGTAGGTTCAATCCCTGGTTGGGAACCTAAGATCCCACATGCCATGGGGCATGGCCAAAATAAATAAATAAATAAATAATAATAATAATTTTAAAAAAGAAAGAAAAGCTGCCTGAGCTTTGTGCACCCATGTTCACGGCAGCGCCATTCATGGCAGCCGAAAGGTATGAGCAAACCCAAGTGTCCACGGACGGATAAATGGATCAGCAAAATGCGGTCTATGTGTGCGAGAGAACACTATTCAGCCTTTAAAAAGAAGGTCGTTCTAAATGGCCGTTGTCAGAAAGTCTACAAACAATAAATGCTGGAGAAGGTGTGGAGAAAAGGGAACCCTCTTGCACTGTTGGTGGGAATGTAAATTGATACAGCTACAATAGAAGACGATATGGAGATTCCTTACAAAACTAGGAATAAAATCAATAAAACCACCATATGACCCAGCAATCCCACTCCTAGGCATATACCCTGAGGAAATCAAAATTGAAAAAGACAAATGTACCCCAATGTTCACTACAGCACTATTTACAATAGCTAGAATGTGGAAGCAACCTAGATGTCCATTGACAAATGTTTGGATAAGAAAGCTTTGGTACATATACATAATGGAATATTACTCAGCCATAAAAGGAAAGCATTTGAGTTAGTTCTGATGAGGTGGATGAGCCTAGAGCCTATTATACAGAGTGAAATAAGAAAGAGAAAGATAAATATTCTATACTAACACATATAGATGGAATCTAGAAAGATGGTACCAAAAAATTTATTTGCAGGGCAGCAATGGAGAAACAGACATAGAAAACAGATTTATGGACACAGGGAGAGGGAAGAGAGAGTGAGACAGATGTATGGAAAGAGTAACATGGAAACTTACATTACCATATGTAAAATATACAGCCAATGGGAATTTGCAGTGTGTCTCAGGAAATTCAAACAGAGGCTCTGTATCAACCTAGAGGGGTGGGATGGGGAGGGAGAAAGTTCAAGAGGGAAGGGACATATGTATACCTATGGCTGATTCATGTGGAGGTTTGACAGAAAACAACAAAATTCTGTAAAGCAATTATCCTTCAATTAAAAAAAAGACAGCAAAAGAAAAGAAGGTCGTTCTGACACAGGCTACAACATGGATGAGCTTGTAGGACATTGTGCTGAGTGAAATAAGGCAGTCACAGAAGGACCAATAATGTATGATTTCACTTCTATGAGATACGTAGAGCAATCAGATTCATAGAGACAGAAGGTGGGAGGGTGGTTGTTGGGGGCTGGAGGGAGGGGGATAGGGAGTTAATGTTGACTGGTCAGAGTTTCCGTCTCACAAGATGAAGCTCTAGAGCTGGATGGTGGGATGGATTGTGCAATGTGAATGTACTTAATGCCACTGAACTTGTACACTTAAAGATGGTCAAGATGGCAAATTTCCTGTTATATGCTTTTTGCAAAATTTTTAAAATTAAAAAAAAATTGCTGCTTCTAAGAAGATGGTAAGTACCTTTTTTATTTAGTACTAATATTTTGAAGGACATGTAACTTAATTACCAGGATTTGTATCAGTCAGATAGTCTGGGTCATGCTGCTGTAACAAACAACCCCCAAATCTGACTCCTGAGTCAAGCACTTAACCGCTGCCCCATACTGCCTCTCACACCCAACCCCGCCTGGAAACTTCTTCCTTGCTTCTTCCTTCCTAACCTTCCTTCCTTCCTAAACCTCCCCCTCCTCTGTCTGCACCCCAACTGCAGGAAAAAGCAATGGAATCAGTTAGATTCACCCCTGACTGGATGTGTGCCTGTGGACAAGCCAGCTAACTTCTCTGAGCCTCAGTTTCCTCATTTGGGAAATGGGGCAATAACAGCATGTACCTCGAGGGGAGAGTTCCAAGGAGCATGGAGACCGTTTAGCATGGCCTCAGGCATGCTGTCAGCCTGCGCAGATATTTAAGCCTCAGGCAGGGTTTGGTCCTCAGTTTGAACAATCCGAGGAGAAACACCTTCTTCCTGCCAGCCTTGCGTCAGGGCCAGGGAATGAGTGGGACAGGGGCCAGAGGCTATAGAGACAGTTGTCTCGAGTCTGAAATACTTTTCTCCCCAATAATCTGTTTTCAATCTCATTCCTTTTTTTCCTCTCCTTTTTCAAACTTACTCTGCCAAGAAACAAGCAAGGAAGTGTGCATCAGCTCCCAGCACAGCCAACATTTCACCCTTTGGGAATTTCTGCTTTAAATACGGGGGTGCAGGACCCTTCAATAAACCACATGTGTCCCAGCCTCCACACCTTTACAAGAGCTGGTTCTCCCTCCTGCCATGCGGTACCCTAGGCCCTGGGTCTATTCTGAGCCTGTTCATCATCTGTCGAGGCTCGGGCACAGGGCCCTCTCCTGCAGTAGCTCCTCTGCTCTCTGCCCCTCTGCCCCTGTTCACAGGACCCTTCCCCCTTCCCCCAGGTCTGGACACATCTTGAATTCTTGTCTTCTCTTGTTATTGACCATCTTTGAGGGCAAGGACAGTGTCATCCTCTTCTCTGCCGACTTGGAGGCTTTCACAAATCAGAATGCTTTCCTGACCACCGTATCAATGGGAAGAGAGGATGATAATGAGTATGCCCATTTTACAGATGAGAAAATGGAGGTCCCAAGAGCAGGGATGAGTGGTCATGCTGCTGGGGAGTTGGGACCCCTCTCCCCCAGGGTCCCTGCTCTCACCAAGCCTCCCTGCAGGGCTAAGCACACTGTAGGCACCTGTCTGAACGTGCATCATCAGGGAGTGGGCAAGTGTGACAGAGGCTGGTGTAGGCTCTTCTCTGAACCCATTCCCTCCTCTTCCTGGACACAGGGCTGGTCGACATCTCCCAGCCTCCCTTGCAAGGGGAGCAAGCCCTTTGTGGGTAGGGGTTTTCCATGCCTCTCTGCAATGTGATTTTGCCCTGGCTCCCTTGTTCAAGAGGTGGACTCTATTCCCGTCAAATAAAGGTTGGC
This sequence comes from Giraffa tippelskirchi, assembly GCF_054371585.1. Lineage (NCBI taxonomy): Eukaryota > Metazoa > Chordata > Mammalia > Artiodactyla > Giraffidae > Giraffa > Giraffa tippelskirchi. The sequence goes on along the minus strand of NC_137287.1, from coordinate 114,613,812 downwards.
CATAGTGCTCTCTAATCAATAGAATGTGGTGGAAGCAAGCTTGTGCTAGTTCTGGGAACAGCTTCTAGCAGCCCTGCAGCTCCTCTCTGTCTCTATCTCTTCCTCTGCCAGCCCCCGGAGGATGGAAGGGCGTGCAGAGGGAAGCCACACTGTCTCCGCCAGCTTTTAGATGACAGACAGCTGGACTGTGGCTTTAAGTCACAAACATGGTCTTCACTCAAATTTTAAATGTCAAGACGTTCATGGAAACTGTAGCTTGATTTGGGTTTAGACCCTCTCCCCTCGCTTCCTCCCAGCAGTGGGGAAGGTGGACGAAGGTGGGGTGGGGCGCCTTCTCCCTCTCCCCTCCCCTCCCCTGCAGACAGTGGCTGGAGATGGCAGTGCTGACATGCACCCCTTGGAGACAGTCATCTCTGCGGGGCGGCCTTTCTCCTCCCGAGGGGTCCTACCATCCTTGCTCAGCCCTGGGGACCCAGCATTCAATGCCAGCTTCTTGCCCCTCTAGGAAGCCCTACAGGACAGGACCCAAGATGACCACCTGCCAGCTACCCCTCCATACACACACCCCCACACACAGCCACCCCCCATCCCCCCACACAGGGAGAGTTGATGTGGAAACTTCTCCCCCACCCCGCCAAGGTCCACTCACTGGAAATGCCACTTCTGCTTCTCTGTCAAGTCTTTCAGTGAAGGCATTTTGTTTCAGTGGGATGCGTGTGTTTCTAATTTTGGCAGGTATTGTCAGATTCCCTTCCAGAGGTGTTAAACCAGGTTTTAATCCCACCAGCAGTGTGTGAGTGTGTTTCTCCACGCCCTCAGCTGTATAACTGCCAGTTCGATCAAGTGCCTGCTCCTTGTGGGTTTAACACACGTTTCTCTTATTAAGAGTGAAGCTAAGTATCTCGTATGTTAAAACCATTGTGTTTCCTTTTCTGTGGACCGCTGGCTCACCTTGTTTGACGACTGTGTTTTCCATTTCTCTACACATTTCTCCATGCTCCTCAGACCCCGACCCGAACCTGGGACTAAGTAAGCGCTCAGGGTTGAGGATTTCTGAATTGTTGGGCAGCAGCAGCAGCAGCCATTCCCAGGTGTGAGAATTCAATTGGCCAGCCTCTGGGAAGGAAGTTGGTCACTCAGTCGTGTCCGACTGCTTGCAACCCCATGGACTGTAGCCCGCCAGGCTCCTATGTCCATGGGATTCTCCAGGCAAGAATACTGGAGTGGGTTGCCATTCCCTTCTCCGGGAGATCTTCCCAACCCAGGGATCGAACCCAGGCCTTCTGCATTACAGGCAGATTCTTTACTGTCTGAGCCACCAGAAACAGCAGGGTTTAATTTTTGAGGGCATACTGCCCTCTGCTGGCAAAGCTGAGTTTCTCCACTTTAGCTTGGAGCAGAGGAGAAGGCTGGGCAGTTCTGAGATGGGAGTGGGGTGGTAGGGGGATCAGGGGGTGCCTCTGAACTCTGGGTTTGATTGTACTCAGCTGTTTACCGCTGTGTGGCTTTGGATAAGTAGCTTCACCTCTCTGGGCTAACTCTTTATCTGCAAAATCGGAATAGTAACTGTTCGTCTCACAGGTTTGTTGGAGGAGTAATCAGGTAATGGGATATGCAGGAGCTTAACAGAGGAGATGGCTCAAAACAAGACTAAATAAATAATAGCTGGGGGTTTTCTTGGGAGGGGGTGTTTGTTTGTTTGTTTTGTTGGTGGCTGGAATTCTTGACATTTAGAAAGACCAGGAAGGGGGAGAAAAAGGCTGGCCTGGAGCTGAGTAAAGGAGACATTGGTTGGGGCTGGATTTTCATGGGTTCACCACTGCCTCACCAGCTTCCAGACCTCAATTTCATCTTCTGAGGAGTGGCTGCTGCACTTCACAGCAAGGGTGGAACATGCAGCAACGCCCTGGGCCCTGGGACCCCATGCCTGACCTGGGCAGGGCCCCAGCCTCCCCACACATTGGGCCAGGAACACAGAGTGCTGAGCAAATCTAGGCTGAACACCCACCAAGACATTTGGACTCTCCTAGCCTGGACTCTCCATCCCAGGGACCTGCGGGGGCATCCTGGAGGGATTTTTCCCCAAGAAGCACCCCGATGGAAGGTACCCCTATGATCACATTACTAGCTCTTTGGTGCTGCTGGGTGAGGGCCGTTTTTAAATGAGCCAATCAAATGGTCCCCCAGCCACAGGGCCCTGTCTTCATACCTGAAAGTCAACTCCTGCCTAATTGACAGTTACCCTCAAGTCCACCCTCCGCTCTAAAACCTCCTGTGACTGCCTATTGCCTGATTCCTCGCCTTGACATTCAAGGCCGCCCATGGCCCAAGTTCGATTTGTCTGTGAAGGGCACCCCAAGGCTGCATGAGGAGCACTCACTAAAACCCTGCCCTTCCTTTAAGATTAAAGGGTGCTTCAGTCATTTATTCCCCTATCATGCAGTTGCTCATTCAACACAATCTATTAAACACATAAATTACTTATTAATACATCTTTATCACCTACTAGATAAAGACATCATTCTAGGGCTGGAGTAGAAAGAGACAGTGGTCTTAACCAACTGTAACTAAAATGTCTTAATTCTGCACATTTTCTCAAATGTGACCCTGTAAATGCATTGCAGAACCTCCCCGCCCCCGCTGCCTGCAAAGGTCTTGGTTGTTTAGTTGTTAAAATGTATCCCACTCTTTTGCAAACCCATGGACTGTAGTCTGCCAGGCTCCTCTGTCCATGGGATTTCCCAGGCACGAATACAGGAGGGGGTTGCCATTTCCTTCTCTAGATCTTCCTGACCTGGGAATTGAACCTGTGTCTCCTGCATCACCCATGTCTGCTGCATTGCAGGCATATTCTTTACCGCTGAACCAGCAGAGAGAGGGGTGTAAATCCACCTCTGTGTCCAGCCCCGAGGGACCGTTTTCCCAGCGAAGGAACTGAGCTCCAATGTCTTGATTCCTGGTTCCGTCACCAACCACCTATGTGCCCTTGGAAAGTCGTTTTCCCAAGTCTCAGATTATTTATAACAAGTGATAATCACAGTTCCGACCTGGAGAGAGTTCTTGGCAGAAATAGCGTTAGGTTAGGTGTAAAAGCGCCTGCACGTGGTAAGCGGCAGCCAACATTAGCTGGGGCAGGGGCCACTGACTTCAGCAAAGCTTGGCTCCCGGCAACTTGAGGGATTCAGAGATTTGCTCTCTCTGCCCACTGGAGGGCACCAGAAACCACAAATGACATGTCATCTCTGTACCCTGGCTAAGCAGGTGTCCCGGAGCTCGTGAAGCAGGTAAGAGTGAGGGGTTTCTGGACCCCAAAGAGACCCCACAGGCCAGCCAAGAGCCTGGTAGTTTCCTGTGCTCCTATGTCTGGAGCAATGATGAGGGCAGGTTGCATCTGGCCTAAAAGGGCTCCCCAAACCTCGGGCTGCTGGTTCGCATTCCCAAAGCCCTCATGTGCATTTCTCGCTGCATCCCACAGCCCAGGACAGTGTGGGTAAGAGACTCTGGCTTCCCGAGTTGGCTCTTCACGTTTCAGGCTACATGACCTTGGGCAAGTGACTTGACCTCTCTGGGCCTCGGCATCCTTTTTTATAAAATGGAAATGTTACTGGTCCCAAAGAAGGGAAAAGCCTCTCTATGGAGACGATATGGCCTTGATGGTTTGTGTCACTTGCATCAGTAAATATGCCACAGTGTAATCAGCTGTTTCCTGCTGATGACAAATGTAATGTGTTGATTAATCCAAATGTTGTACTGAGCATCTTACTATGAACCTAGCCCTGTACTGGTTAAGAAGATTGGCAAAAATAAAGCTAGGGGTTTTGTTAGGGGTAGTGGGATTCTGGTGATAGATTTTCCCCACCTCAGCCCCCCTCTGTATCCTCCAAACTCTATGCAAAGTTTGTTTTTTTGTTTTTGGCTGTGCCGGGTCTTAGTGGCATCACGTGGGATCAGCATGTGGGTTTGTGTTTTTTTTTTTCAGTTGCAGCATATGGGATCTTTGGTTGTGGCCTGTGGGATCTAGTTCACTGACCAGGGGTCAAACCCAGGCCCCCTGTAATATGAGCACAGAGTCTTGGCCACTGGACCACCAGGGAAGTCCCCAAACTCTCTACAATGTGGATGCACTGCCTTTACAGTGATAGAAATGGAAGACGGGGAGGAACGCTGATTGGACACCTACTATGCACCAGATGTTTCCACTTTATCATTCCTCTAAGGCCGCGGGCTCCAGGCAGACAGGGACCACCTAGCTTGCTTGTTGCCACATTCTCCATGCCTAGCATGATGCCTGATACATAGTAAGTTCTCAATAGAAACATGTCTAATAATCAAGAATGACTTGGGCAACATTTACAAAGGAGGAGCTGAGGTTCAGAGAGGTTGTCTGACTTGTCCAAGGTTACCCAGCCGGTGGGATGCAGGGCTGGGATCCTGACGAGCTCCTTTCTACTCAGTGCCTGTCCTGCCTCCCTCCATCCTTACACTCCCTTTGCCCGAAACAGCTTATTTCACAGATATAGACTTTGGTAGTTCTGGTTAAGCAACAACCCCAAGCGGTAGGTGTTAGAATTTCCCCCATTTACAGGGAGGGCAACTGAGGCACTGATCAGTTAACTAGCTTGCTCAGATCACACAGTCAATAAGTGATAGAACCAGGATTGTAAGCCTTCCGGTTGCTACAATGCTTGCAGGTGACCACTCTGCCACGCAGCCTCCCAGAGGGGCAGCTGGATGTGAATCTTGCCTTCTCGATACCCTGGGGAGCCCTGGAGGCCCCGGATCATGCCTTTTTTTGTGCGGCCCCTGGAGCCCCTGGCACAGGATTGGGCGCACCTCAGGCCCTCAGTTCAGGTCCTCTGCTTGGGGGCTTTGGCCATCAGGTGAGGCCCCTTGGTCACTGTGGCCCCATTTGGAAGGTAGTTGGTGATCCTGGGTTTCTAGTGCAAGGTCAGCTCTACCCTTTGAGTCTAGGACTACCTGTCCATGCCCCACCCAGGCCTGTACACACCTGTCAGCAGCGGCGCTTTGAGGATGTGGGGAGGAGGCAAGGGCTGGACTTTGGCCCCTTTATCTGCACCCTTTTCCCCACTCTCAGACAGATATTTGTCCAGTAGTGTATGGGCTGTGTGCACATGGCATGTATATATATATACGCAGATGAGCCCACTTGAACACATGCATTTCCATACACATGCCATTGGATATGAGCCATCATGTGTGTGAGTACACACGTGTATCTGGCCGTGGTATGTGTGCTCCTGTCTGAGGGTGCAGGGATGGACTTAAATGTGAGCCTGAGTTTAGATGAGGCTTTGCACATGTATGTGATGTGGAAAAACAGAGCACCAAAGTGGAAGGGCAGCTCTTTGCCTAGCCTCAGTTTCCTCATCTGTAAAATGGGGACAGTAATGGTCCCTAACTGGTAGAACAGTGCTAGACACACAGAAAGTACCATAATATTGGCTGTTATTATTACTAATAACCTCCCAGGGGCTGTGCAGAGATTCCACAAAATAATGGCTTTGAGGGTCTGGCTCAAGAATTTTTCCTCTCATTGTCCTTAGATTAGTAGTTTTTTTTTCTTTCTTTTTCCTTTTCCCTTGGTTTTATCATCACAAAGGTAATATAACAATGTTCTATTTTGGGAAATAGAGGTGGGGAAGGGTGGGACATCTCTCACCCAGAACTCCTGTCACCCTCAACGCAAGTAGTATTTTACTCTCTTTAACTAAAGTATGGTTTCTGTATAATATTTTATAAGTTATGGATGTACAACATAACAATTCAGAATTTTTAAAGGTTATGCTCCATTTATAGTTATTGTAAAGCATTGTCTATATTCCCCATATTGTACAATATATCCTTGAAAGTGAAAGTTGCTCAGTCATGTCCAACTCTTTGCGACCCCATGGACTATACAGTCCATGGAATTCTCCAGGCCAGAATACTGGAGTGGGTAGCCTTTCCCTTCTCCAGGGGATCTTCCCAACCCAGGGATCGAATTGGCATCTCCTGCATTGCAGGTGGATTCTTTACCAGCTGAGCCACAATAGAAGCCCAAGAATACTGGAGTGGGTAGCCTATTCCTTCTCCAGGGGATCTTCCTGACCAAGGAATCGAATCGGGATCTCCTGCATTGCAGGTGGATTCTTTACCAACTGAGCTATCAGGGAATATCCTTGGAGCTTATTTTATATCTAGTAGTTTATACTTCTTAGTTCTCTACCCCCATATAGTAGTTTCGTTTTTGCTATTCCTTTTCAGACTTTGTCCATAAATAAGATAGCATGAGCCTTAGCACCAGGATGGTGCTTAAAGCATATTTGGATGGGTTAACAAACATTTTTTTCAGCTTAGATGATCAAACTGAGTATTTTTAAGTGTACTTTTATAATTATTATTTTTTAATTGGAGTATAATTGCTTTAAAATGTTCGGTTGCTTTCTGCTGTACAACAATGTGGATCAGCTATGTGTACACATATATCCCCTCTCTGTTGAGCCTCCCTCATTCCCCCCATCCCACCCTTCTAGGTCATCACAGAGCACTGAGCTGAGCTCCCTGTGCTATGAGCAGCTTCTGACTTGCTAGCTGTTTCACACTGGGTAGTGTATATATGTCAATTAAACTGAGTGTTTTATATCCTGCTTTTGTTCACTTATTATGGCCATTTTCCATGGAACAGCCAGTAATTTATAATTATTAGAAATAACAGAAGAAAATTAGAATTGTCCCAATGCCCCCAAAGCTGGGAAATAGTCAGTTGATTTATGGAAGAGCCACTTTAAGAAATGTTGTGGGTTAATAACAGACCTGTAATATTTTTTGTTTCTTTGTGATGAGTTCAGTTCAGTTCAGTCGCTCAGTTGTGTCCGCCTCTTTGCGACCCCATGAATCGCAGCACGCCAGGCCTCCCTGTCCATCACCAACTCCCGGAGTCCACCCAAACCCATGTCCATCGAGTCAGTGATGCGATCCAGCTATCTCATCCTCTTCTCCTGCCTCCAATCCTTCCCAGCATTAGGGTCTTTTCCAATAAGTCAACTCTTTGCATGAGGTGGCCAAAGTATTGGAGTTTCAGCTTCAACATCAGTCCTTCCAATGAACGCCCAGGACTGATCTCCTTTAGGATGGACTGGTTGGAACTTCTTGCAGTCCAAGGGACTCTCAAGAGTCTTCTCCAACACCACAGTTCAAAAGCATCAATTCTTCTGTGCTCAGCTTTCTTCACAGTCCAACTCTCACATCCATATATGACTACTGGAAAAACCATAACCTTGACTAGACGGACCTTTGTTGGCAAAGTAATGTCTCTGCTTTTAAATATGCTATCTAGGTTGGTCATAACTTTCCTTCCAAGGAGTAAGCATCTTTTAATTTCATGGCTGCAATCACCATCTGCAGTGATTTTGGAGCCCCCCAAAATAAAGTCTGACACTGTTTCCACTGTTTCCCCATCTATTTCCCATGAAGTGATGAGACCAGATGCCATGATCTTAGTTTTCTGAATGCTGAGCTTTAAGTCAACTTTTTCACTCTTCTCTTTCACTTTCATCAAGAGGCTCTTTAGTTCTTCTTTGCTTTCTGTCATAAGGGTGGTGTCATCCGCATATCTGAGGTTATTGATATTTCTCCCGGCAATCTTGATTCCAGCTTGTGTTTCTTCCAGCCTAGCATTTCTCATGACTCTGCATATAAGTTAAATAAGCAGGGTGACAATATACAGCCTTGATGTACTCCTTTTCCTATTTGGAACCAGTCTGTTGTTCCATGTCCAGTTCTAACTGTTGCTTCCTGACCTGCGTACAGGTTTCTCAAGAGTCAGGTCAGGTGGTCTGGTATTCCCATCTCTAAGAATTTTCCACAGTTTATTGGACATCACCAGATGGTCAACATCGAAATCAGATTGATTATATTCTTTGCAGCCAAAGATGGAGAAGCTCTATACAGTCAGCAAAAACAAGACCGAGAGCAGACTGTGGCTAAGATCATGAACTCCTTATTGCCAAATTCAGACTTAAATTGAAGAAAGTAGGGAAAACCACTAGACCATTCAGGTATGACCTAAATCAAATCCCTTATGATTATACAGTGGAAGTGACAAATAGATTTACGGGACTAGATCTGATAGACAGAATGCCTGATGAGCTATGGACAGAGGTTCGTGACATTGTACAGGAGACAGGGATCAAGACCATCCCCATGGAAAAGAAATGCAAAAAAGCAAAATGGCTGTCTGAGGAGGCCTTACAAATAGCTGTGAAAGAAGAGAAGCAAAAAGCAAAGGAGAAAAGGAAAGATATTCCCATCTGAATGCAGAGTTCCAAAGAATAGCAAGGAGAGATAAGAAAAAGCCTTCCTCAGTGATCAATGCAAAGAAATAGAGGAAAACAACAGAATGGGAAAGACTAGAGATCTCTTCAAGAAAATTAGAGATACCAAGGGAACATTTCATGCAAAGATGGGCTCGATAAAGGACAGAAATGGTACGGACCTAACAGAAGCAGAAGATATTAAGAAGAGGTGGCAAGAATACACAGAAGAACTGTACAAAAAAGATCTTCACGACCCAGATAATCACGATGGTGTGATCACTCACCTAGAGCCAGACATCCTGGAATGTGAAGTCAAGTGGGCCTTAGAAAGCATCACTACGAACAAAGCTAGTGGAGGTGATGGAATTCCAATTGAGCTATTTTAAATCCTGAAAGATGATGCTGTGAAAGTGCTGCACTCAATATGCCAGTAAATCTGGAAAACTCAGCAGTGGCCAAAGGACTGGAAAAGGTCAGTTTTCATTCCAATCCCAAAGAAAGGCAACACCAAAGAATGCTCAAACTACCACACGATTGCACTCATCTCACACACTAGTAAAGTAATGCTCAAAATTCTCCAAGCCAGGCTTCAGCAATACGTGAAGTGTGAACTTCCAGATGTTCAAGCTGGTTTTAGAAAAGGCAGAGGAACCAGAGATCAAATTGCCAACATCCGCGGGATCATCGAAAAAGCAAGAGAGTTCCAGAAAAACATCTATTTCTGTTTTATTGACTATGCCAAAGCCTTTGACTGTGATGAGTTAGTGCTTGCATATTAGGAATGGGATGTCCCAGGATTTATCTGTCCCTTGACATGAAGGGGATTCCATCAGAAAAATGAGACAACAACCATCAAGAAAATGCAGGTCAAAACTACAGTGAGATACCTCTACACACCCACTAGGGTGACTATATTCAAAAAGACAGACAATAACAACTGTCAGTCTTGGTGTGGAAAAATGAGAACCCTTGTACACTACTGGTGGGAAAATAAAATGGTGCAGCTGCTTTGGGAAACCGTCTGGCAGTTCTTCAAAATATTAAAAATAGAGTTACCATATGACCCAGCAATTCCTAGGTCTATACCCAAGAGATATGAAAACATATGTCCACATACAAATGTTCACAGAAGCATTATTCACAAGAGCCAAAAGATGGAGACAATCTAAATGTCCATCAGGTGATGCATGGATGTATTAAATATGGTCTATCCACACCATAGACAATTTCCTGGCAATAAAAAGGAATGAAGTACTGATGTATTCTACACCATCGATGAACCTTGAAAACATTATGTTCAGTGAAACAGGCCAGTCACGAGAGGACTCTGTGTGCTTTCTAGCTTGTATGATTCCATTTATAGGCAAATCCACAAAGACAGAAAATAAATTGGTGGTTGCCTTGGGCTGGGAGGGGTGGGAGGTTAGCAGGGGGAGGGGTGGCTAAGGACTGACTCCTCATGGGTATAGGATTTTTTGAGGGAGGGGATGGTGAAAAAGTTCCAAAATTGATTGTGATGAATATAGTAAACACCATTGAATTACATACTTTAAATGAGTAAATTGTATAGCATGCAAATTTTATCTCAACAAAACTGTTATAATATTTTTTAAAAAGGATAGAGACCCAAGATGACAATGAAAATATACACCGTCGTTTATTTAAAAGCATGGACTATGGGCCAAGTGCTTGGTAATCTCATTTAACTTTCACAACCATCTTGGTTATTTTCCCCATTGTACCAGTGAGGACACTGAGACTCAGAGTGTTTGACTAAGAGGCTCAGAGTCACTCAGGTCTTTAGTGGTAGAGTTGCAGTTCTGGTGCAAGATGGTGGCCTGGGAGGATGCTGAATTCACTCCCTGCCACAGACTCACTGAATCTCCAGCTACATATGGAAATGTTTCCTGTGGGAAAAATCCTCTAAGACTAGCCGAGGGACTCCTATGCCTCAGGAGGACATGAAAAAGCCCACGTGGAAACAGGTAGGACAGGCTGAGACACAATCTCATCACAGACCCCATCCCTGGCATGGTGACTCACAATTAGGAAGGAATTCTAAACCTTGACCTTCTCCCCGAGGAGTGAAAGGTCTGAACCCCACATCTGGCATACTAACTTTTCAGACCTGCATCTTAAGTATTTTTGCTACTTCTTGGAAGGAGCCAGGAGCCGGGGCACCAGGCCAGCTGGACAAACATGCAGCTTACAGGACATATGGGGCCCAAGGCCTGGGGTTCCTCTCTAGTCTTTATCTGGCCTGGGCAGCCAGAGTTCATGGTTAGGGCTCTTTATCACTCCCTGAAGCCTTCTACCAGCATCTCTCTGTTTACGGCCCTTTAAGCAAATACTCAACAAAGGATTGCCCAAGAGGCCTGCAGGACTGGGCCCTGGTCAGCCCCCATGACTTCCATCTTTACTACACTGAGTTAATAATATGTGTGCACTAAGATATATGGACAAAGATGTTCATCACAGTATTGTTTATAATAGGGAAAAACTAGAGAGACTCTGAATGGTCAACGCTGGGGGACTGGTTACTATACAACAGAATGTACAATGGAATAATACAAAGTAACCCTTAGAAGTCAAGTCCTACGGTAGAAGACTGCTTCCTGACATAGGACGAGGCTCATATGTCAAGATCAAATAAGAGGTTTGGGGGAGGAATTGAGCTCCCCAACTCAGGAAGTGTGCAGAGCTAAGGCTCAATAGGCAGCTGTCAAGGAGAGGATCCCTGCGCTGGTAGGAGGTGGAGGAAATGACTTATGAGGTCCTTGCTTTGGCCTTGGTCTCTTTGGATCAGGGTCCGAAGGCTGCCTCCCATCTTTGGCCACACAGTCAGTAAAAAGTCAAGTCGGGGTTATAGGCAGTATGCTCCCCTCCCCTCTGCCGGTCTTCTCTGTGATTCTATTTCTCAATCACAGCCCAGGTCCCACCCCACTGCCACTGGGTGTTTGCATGTGCCTTACCCTCTCCATAAGAGGATAGCCAGGTTTTGTGGACCTGAAACTTATAAAGCTGGGAGACCATCTTTCAGAAAGAAGAAGACAAAATCAGATAAGAATATGAATATTTAAGAACAAGAAGCAAAACCACAACAAATTTTTAGAAGATGATAAACAGGGACTTCCCTGGTGGTCCAGTGGCTAAAACTCTGTGCTCCCAATGCAGAGAGCCCAGGTTTGACCCCCAGTCAGGGAACTAGATCCCACATGCCTCAGAGTTCGTATGCTGCAACTAAGAGTTCCTGTGTGCTGCAACTAAGACCCAGAGCAACCAAATAGATGAATATTTTTTAACAAGCTGATAGACCCTAGACAATATCTAGAAAAATAATAATATTTATATTTATTGCCTGATACACACCCATAATATTTTTTTATTCCTAAGTTTTGGCTGTATACTTTTAGGATCACTTCTTCATATGACATTGATTTTGTAGTGTCATTTTCTTAAGAGAAAATAAGAGCATTTAGTCTTTTCTGTAGCACAGTTGAACAAAAGATTTTTTTTTTAATTGTTGATAGTTTAGAAAAGTTTCTTCCAACTTCACAACTCATTATAGATGAGGTCATAAATTTTTAGGACTGTTGTCAAATTTAGAAAAACATGTATGAAGTTTCTTTCATAGGGGAGCTGTAAGATTTCGGGACTTTTCATGATCCCTTGATCATGCATCTTAAAAACCCTTTGACTAAGATGCTGCCTATTAAGCAGTTTGTTGCTAATTTCCTCTTAGTAGTGGTATATTTTGAGTTTTATTTTCATCGATGTGGCATTCTGTGACAGCTTCTTCTTAGCTAGATCCCCAAAAAATGCCACTGCCGCGCCAGTGACACCCAAATGAGGGGAAGTATGACCGAGGGGGATGTGAAAGAGTAAAGAGGCAACATTCTTAATCAGCTGCAGTTGAACTAGCTTACTTTGGCAAACTCTTCGTCAGCATGTGATCTGGAATGTGTCTTGCTTGGTCTCCTCCCAGGTCACTGGAAGGCATCTGGCAAGTGAGGGGCTCTGTAGCTTAAGCTTCAGAGCTTCAAGATAAGCCTGGTAAATCCATTTCTGCCTCTTCCCAGAATGGAGCCTCTGCCCTGCCCACTCCTGTTGAATGTGGCTTACAGCTTCTTATCTTGTCCATCTGCATTCAAGCATCACTTGGTCCATGAGGCCTCCAGAATAGGTTAGCTGCCCCATGAAGCAGGAGTCCACGTCTGTCTGTCTAGCTCACCCTGTACCCTCAGTGTACTTTGAGCAGAGCCTGGTGCATAGTAGAACCATAGATTCTGAAGGCTGAAGTGACCTGCCAAGGTCACCGTAACAGTCAAAGCTGGCAATCAACAAGGGAGGGAGGAACTCCAGCTTTCCAGACAGCCTGCAGGCCTCAGACAAATTTGTCTCTTGCCAGACCCCTTCAGAGCCCTCACTGGCTGGCTTCCCTCCCTCCATTCTGGGGTACCTGATCAGGAAGCCCCAGAGAAGGTCATCTGAGCCCTACGGCAGAAATCACTCTCCCTGGCACTGTTGTGAAGCATAGAAAAAGAGTGCAAACCTGGAACTGAATCTCCGGGCCACTCCTTAGCAGCTGGGTAGTGCTGGACAAATTGGAATCATCTCTCTGCTTCTTCATTCCTTGTTCTCAGCTGAGTCTTATGACGGCCCCTCCACCCGCAGGGCTGGCTGGAGGACTGTAGACGGCCTTAGATTAGAGGAAGCTTTCTGGCCCTGGGGACAGAGTCAAGTCACAAAGCTCTCTTTGGCTTTTGTTTGTTTACTAGTTTGTTTTAATTTTTATTCTGTATTGGAGTATAGCTGATTTACAATGTTGTGTTAGTTTCAGGTATACAGCTAAGAGGTTCAGTTATTCATATATCCGTTCTTTGTCAGATTCTTTTCCCATATAGGTTATTACAGAATATTGAGTAGAGTTCCCTGTGCTCTGCAGTAGGTTATGAGTGGTCATCTATTTTATATATAGTAATGCCTATGTGTCAGTCCCCAACTCCTGATTTATCCCTCTCCCCACATGTTTCCTCTTTGGTAACTAGAAGTTGGTTTTTGAAATCTGTTCAGGGCTCTCTTTGTGAACTGGTACCTAAGGAAACCCTTTCTCTCTCCAGCCTGAGTCCATCTCAAGCCCCCATCCCCACCCCAATCCCCTGGGCTCCTTCCAAGACTTCTGCTAATAGTTCTTTGCTGATGTCAACCAAGGTGACCAACATGCTTGTTGGTAAAGTAACTCTGGACCAAGCATCCTGCCCTCCCATCTGCCTCTTGATTTGACGTGATGAAGGGCACGCATCTGTGATGGGTGAGCCTCACACCCACCGAGGTCAGAAGGCTGCTGCCTCTGGGTTATGAGTTCCTTTCAGTGGGCCAGCCCCTTCTCACCCAGGGTCCCCAGCACCCAGTCTAGGGCCTGGCCCAGGGTCACACCCAGTAAATGCTGACTGGGAATTAAATGAGATGCTGGGGCACTGCTTGTCCATCACCCCTGGCTCACCACCATGGCCGCTGGGAAACTAGGGGTAATGTATCTGCTGTGTGCCAGGCACCAACCTCAGCTTTGCTACCTGCTTCTCTTGTTTCCCAGATGCCCTGTGAGATAGGTACTATCATCCCCATTTCATGGAGGTGGAGACTGAGGCTCAGCCAGGACAACCCACTTGCCTGAGCCCACCCACATGCTGAATGGTAAAACTTGGAGAGGACAAGCTTTCCGATCAGGGCTCCTGACACTATCTCCCTATTAGTCCTTAACCCAGAATTCCCCCTAGGAAGTCATTTTTTTCCTATTAAGGAATGCTCTTCTGTTAAAATATAGCACTATGTCAAATAAGTCTAAAATTTCATTTAAAAAATCGAACACTATTTTCTACCCAGGGGTAAAAACAACTGTGACCTCTTCAAGGGAAGGAATGGGTTTTTTTTGTTTTTCTTGTGTCCTCACTGCCTACCACAAGGTCTGGCATGGAGTAGGAGTTTAATAAATGTTTGTTGAATGACTGTGGGAACGTGTGAGTGAGTAATTGAAAGCAGCCGCTTCACCAATCCATGGCCTATCCGTGTAGAATGATTTGGGCAAGATGAGACCCTCTAACCTAGTGGTCCCAGACATAGCATATGGGCTATACTGTTCATAAGAAGGCTTTGTTTAACCCACACAATATCTTTTGTAAAAATTTAATGACTTGCCAATATTTAAGGATTAGAAAATTTCACGTAAAATCCAGATTTTCACCTTGTGGCAGAGACTTTCACCAGACCTACCCTGTTTTCCCCTAAACAGAGCAAGACTCAGTTTCCCAGCCTCCCCTGTGGTTATGTGGACCATGTGACTGTACTCTAGCCAGTGGAATGTGGGCAGAAGTATTAACAATATGTACTACTTCCTGCCCACTTCCTCCCTCCCGATCCTGCACACTCTCTTCTGGGTCTGTGGGGCAGATGGGGAAGATCCAGGGGAGACCCCCAGGCCTTAGGAGATGGCAGAGCCACAAGACGAAAGGCATGGGGCCCCTCCATGGCTATGCGGAGCCTCCTGCTGGCCCACATTGGACTGTGGTGGGAACAGGAAATAACAACTTTACAATATTAAGGCAATGTGCTTTAGGACTGTTTGTTACAGCAGCCTATCCTGACTAATACATCTTCTCTTGAAAAATCAGAAATCTCACAACACTGGGCTTACTCTTCTACCCGGCAGTGAGTAGCTGAACTTTGGTAGCTGTTGTCCCCTTCAGCATTTTCTAAGGTCACCTGATCCTTGCTCTCCATCTGCCTGGTTTCTCCGGCTATTTGATTTTACAGCTTCTGCTCAAATTCAATCTCTCCCTCCAGAATATGGGGATATTGAGGCATCGAGGGGACAAGGGACCAGCTCCAGGTCACAGTATGTGTGACGGGCAGAGCTGAAACTTGGACTGAATTCTCCTAACTCCTACGCCAGGGTTCCTCCTGGGCGGGGGGGGGGTTCTTTCTTAGGAAGTGAGAAAAGAGGGACTGTTCCAAGTCTCGGGTCCTTTTGGGGTGGAGGGGGAGTTAAGTGGCCGAGAGGGAAAGGGGGCACCCCAGATGGTGGAGGGGATGAAAAGAGGAGGGGAAAACCTGGCTCCTCTGGGACTCCAGTTAGCACAAGGCTTAGAGGTGCCGGACAGGTGGGCTGAGGAGCTGGGTCCACATGTGTGGTACAGAAGTTTGAGTCCAGTTACCCTCTTCTCCCCCTCTTGGGAAAGGGCTCCTGTCTTTGATTGCCTAAGATCCACTGACAAGATGCAGGAATGCAGGAACACATTTTCCCTCCCAGACAAATCCCAAAAGAAATGAATTTGCAAAAATAAAGTCCCACGTTGAGAAAGCTGTGCCAGGAATGTCCAGGCAAGCAGGCAGCGGGGAAGGGAGCTCTGTGAGGTGTGGATAGAGTTGTCCGGGTGAGGCCTCCCTCAGTGGTCGTGCCGGGGTGGGGGCTTTGCCCGCCCCTGAGAGTCATTCTAGCTCCCTAATACCTTGTTGTTGCTCTTTAGTTGCCAAGTTGTGTCTGACTGTTTGTGACCCCACGGACTGTAGCCCGCCAGGCCCCTCTGTCCCCTAATGCCTTGAGCACCTGTCACACACATGTTTTCTGGAGGTTCACCTGAGGAAACTTCCCCGTATCCCTTCCCACGCTTCCCCACAAGTGTGGCTGCATCCGCCCTAGAGATGTTTGTGGACGCCCAGGGGCTGTGGAGAAGCCATAAATCTTTCTCTGGGTCCATGATCTCTCCTGCTCAGACCTGACTCTTGCCTGAAACCCACAGCAGCTTTGCCAGAAACAACATTTTCTCATGGTTATCCACCTCCCTCCTGTTGAGGGCCAGCTGGCTCACTGAGGAAGGCTCTTGAAGACTTGAATTTGTCCACACCCCACCACCATGTTGAAGGGAACAGAGAGAAACCACTAAGTTGAGGGCCTGGGTAGAGAAGGGAGAGAAGAGAGTCAGCTCTGCCTTTGAAGGTTGTTCAGAGATGCTGGTGCAGAAAGGTTCTGCTCGAAAACTCTTTGAACCCAGAAGAGCCTTGAGCGTGAAAACTCTGAGTTGTCTTCAAGAAGTGATTACACGGCCGTGACATTGGATGTTCATTAAACACTAATAACAAAAACCCTTACAGAGGCCTACAGTCCCCTACCCTCAGTCTGGGAGCCAAAAAAGTTGTAAGCAAAATACTTTAAGGTTAGCACCAAAACTCCTCTGGTGGTAAAAACCCAACCTGAACAGTTGTATGAATATTGATACATTACTCTGCAGAGATATTAATGTGTTTAATTATGGCATGCTCATCCAGGTCCCCGCTAGTATCTTTAAAAAATTTTTTTTTATTTTGAGGTATAGTTGATTTACAATGTATTAGTTGCAGGTGTACAGCAAAGTGGTTCAATTATACGTATACATGTATCTATTCTTTTTCAGATTCTTTCCCCATATATGTTACTAAAAAATATTGAGTACAGTTCCCTGTGCAATACAGTAGGTCCTTGTTGGTTATCTATTTTTTATGTAGTAGTATGTATATGTTGGGGATTCCCTGGTGGCTCAGACGGTAAAGCATCTACCTGCAATGCGGGAGACCAGGGTTCGATCCCTGGGTTGGGAAGATCCCCTGGAGAAGGAAATGGCAACCCACTCCAGTTCCCAGGTGGCTTGGTGGAAAAGAATCCACCTGCCAATGCAGGAGACTCAGGTTCAATCCCTGGGTGAGGAAGATCCCCTGGAGAAGAAAACAGTGACCCACTCCAGTATTCTTGCCTGGGAAATCCCATGGACAGAGGAGCCTGGTGGGCTACAGTCCGTGGGGTCGCAAAAGAGTCAGGCTTGACTTAGTGACTAAAACAACAAGTGTATATGTTAATCCCAAACTCCGAATTTATCCCTCCCACTAGTATCTTAATATAACAAATGGCATATGCTTTCTAAAACTCCGAAACTCCCCAAATCCCAAAATGCACGAGGACCCTGAAATATTGCTATTTTAGGTAAGGGATTTTAGGCAAGGAATGTAGAAGACATTTACATGCATTACATGTATTAATTCTTACAGTAACCCTATGGGGTAGAATTTGTGCGTTGTCTCCCCATTTTATGGATGAGGAAACCAACGCAGAAAGAGGTGGAATGACTTGTTTCACAGCTGGTGTTGGTGCTTGGGTTTGGACCCAGGCATCCTAGTTCAAGAGCCCACTCTCTGAACCACTGTACCATCTGCCTTGCTGGGCAAAGTGGGGTGGGGTGGGTGGGAAACAGGAAATAACTATTTTAAGCTGCATGTGCAACAAGTACACACCCTGGATGGCATGTGAGGAGCAAACCTGCTGCTACAGGTGTTCTCGCAGGGTGTCCAGCATCCAGGTTGCCCTGGTACTGTCCTGGATTCAGCAGCCAACTCCTGCATCCCAGAACAATCCTCAGGCCCAACAGAAGGGATGGTTGCTCACTTAGTTCTTGAGGACCATGTGCCTCTTATTCTATGAGTATCATGAGCATCACGGCCCACAGAGGTGATTCAGGGGTCTGGAGACGTTCATACAACATGGCTTCTGAACGCAAACTGGGATCTCCTGCGGGCGCTTAAACAAGACATGGGGAGGAAACCCTGGAGGAGGTGCCGGCCATGTCAATTGTACCCAGCAACAGTGTGTACCGTCAGTTCAGTTCAGTCGCTCATTCATGTCTGACTCTTTGTGACCCCATGGACTGCAGCACACCAGGCTTCCCTGTCCATCACCAACTCCTGGAGCTTACTCAAACTCATGTCCATCGAGTCGGTGATGCCATCCAACCATCTCATCCTCTGTCATCCCCTTCTCCTCCTGCCTTCAATCTTTCCCACGGTCTTTTCCAATGGGTCAGTCCTTTGCATCAGGTGGCCAAAGTATTGGAGTTTCAGTTTCAGCATCAGTCCTTCCAATGAATATTTAGGACTGATTTCCTTTAGGATAGCACCTTCCTAAGGGGTTTACAAGGAGGAGCGCACTCTATCAGGTTTTTGACTTTGGATTCCATTGTAATCACAGTGGGGGATATACCCTTAGGGAGAGATTTACTCTGCTGTTCCAATTTAGAAATGGCTAGCTTGCATCCCCACTCCAGTACTCTTGCCTGGACAATCCCATGGACGGAGGAACCTGGTAGGCTGCAGTCCATGGGGTCGCTAACAGTCGGACACGACTGAGCGACTTCACTTTCACTTTTCACTTTCATTCACTGGAGAAGGAAATGGCAACCTACTCCAGTGTTCTCTCCTGGAGAGTCCCAGGGATGGGGGAGCCTGGTGGACTGCCGTCTATGGGGTCGCACAGAGTTGGACACGACTGAAGTGACTTAGCAGCAGCAGCTTGCATCCCCAGCTTTGAATTTTAACCCTTGAAGGCCCACACCTGACCTCTTAGGAATGAGCCACACCAGAGACTCAGAGCTACCTGCTATGGGCTTGCCCAGACCTGAGGGCAAAGAAGAAAGAGGCGAGACCTCTGACCTTGAGAAGCAGGTCTGGGGCTGTAGAAGCAGGAGATAAGCACAACCAGGCTCAGCGAGAGAAAGCAAGCCCCATATGCTGCGGGTCCAACAGGCTCTTGGAGCTGGTGAGGAGGAAGAGGGGTGGGATGAGAATGCTATGGAATCCTTCTGATTGCTGAGGGCTGCCCGAGTCAAGGATGCAGGCTGGAGGTTGCCAGTTAAACATGGCACACATATTTACCTTCGCTGTTCTCTGGAGTTCCCGTATAATGACATAAAGGCATTAAAAAAAAATACACACTTATCCACTGGGACAAAGAGACCATATGGGACCATGACAGCAGATCTGGAGAGTCAACCACATTCTGGAAGCTGGAAAGCAGACGGTGAGTGGGGACCGACTTAAGAAACCTGAGAGGTTAAAACCTGACAATTTAGGGGGAGCCAGGTGGCTCAGACGGTAAAGAGTCTGCCTGCAATGCAGGAGACCTGGGTTTGATTCCTCTGGAGAAGGGAATGGCTACCCACTCCAGTATTCTTGCCTGGAGAATTCCATGGACAGAGAAGCCTGGTGGGCTACAGTCCAGGAGGGTCACAAAGAGTCAGACATGACTGAGCTACTAACACTTTCACTTTCATCAGGACACAAGACAATTTAAGATCCTCAGGAAGGCTCAGGGGTTGGAGGAACCAGGAACCTCCAAAGGCCAAGATGCAGAGCAGAATTAAAACTGGAAAGACTGGTTAGTAACTGTCTGTGGGATGCCTGGATTTCTACTGCAGCCGGCACAGGCAGGACGTGACCCCTCCCCTCTGGAGCAGGAGGCTGCCTCTCAGGAGAGAGAGAACGACCTGAGAGAATGTTCTTGCAAGGCTCAGCAAGGGCTGGGAATATAGCAGTCCTTGGTGAGCTGTTGCTGTCATTATTCTATTCAGTTGACCTCTGTCTGGTTCTCTAATTTTCTTCTTGGAGTCAGAAAGAGGCTCAAAGACATGAGGCAGAAGAGGTCACGTGGGCGGCAGAGGCTGACTGTTTGGTAACATCCTCTCCAGCTAGTCACATGCCCTCCTCACACACTAGGTTATTTGCCTTCTAATATCTACTATCTTCTTCTTCTTCAGTAACAATCTCTTTGTTAGATAGCTATCTTGTTCCTAATGCCAAGGTATTTTCCAGTGTCTTGCAATTAGATATGGCCATGTGACTATATAAATAGTAGTGTTGTAAGCAAGTCAGGAACTATCTTTATAAGAGAAATGGTCTTCCACCACTCTGCTCTCTGGGCTGCAGATGTGATGGCCAGTGCTCCAGCAGCCATACTGGGCAATGAGGAAAGAGGCCACTTGCTAGAGATGGAAGAAACCATCTTAATGGAGTTGCCATACCAGCCTGCATTGCCCACCTTTGGACTTCTTTCACATGACAAAGAAATAGATTTCTTTCTTATTTTGGCCACTATTATTTTAGGATTTTCTGTTGGGTGCCTCTGATCCTAATCCTGTAAACTTGAGTTGGGGGCAACCCCTCCCTTGTTGTCCTCTTTCCTATTCAGAGATCCTAGAAGATGAGAATCAGCAGAGAACTTAGCTGTTATGGAATCCACAGGGCCAGGGACAAAATCTGGCCTCCAGATGTTTTCTTTAGCTCATACAGAGTTTTTAAAATCAGGAGCTATTTGAGCACATTTTGAACATTAAAATTGCAGTTTTGGGCTTCCTTGGTGGCTCAGACAGTAAAGAATCTGCCTGCAATGTGGGAGATCTGAGTTCAATCCCTGGGTTGGGAAGATGCCCTGGAGAAGGGAATGGCTACCCACTCCAGTATTCTTGTCTGGAGAATTCCATGGACAGAGGAGCCTGGCAGCCTACAGTTCATGGGGTTGCAAAGAGTTGGGCATGACTGAGTGACTAAACACAGCACAATCCTGTATTATATATAAACCCTATGAGCTAGGTATATATTAGTACATATATGTTGTTGTTCAGTAGCTAAGTTGTGTCTGACTCTTTGCAACCCCATGGACTGTAGCATGCCAGACTCATCTGTTCTCCACTATCTCCCACAGTTTGCTTAAATTCATGTCCATTAAGTCAGTAATACTATCTAACCATCTCATCCTCTGCCATCCCCTTCTCCCCCTTCTCCTTTTGCCTTCAATCTTTCCCAGTATCAGGGTCTTTTCCAATGAAAAGACTCTCCAGTGAAAAGGCTTTTCACATCAGGTGGCCAGAGTATTGGCTACACACACACACACACACACAACACACACACAGATAGTTGGATGGCATCACCAACTCAATGAACATGAGTTTGAGCAAGCTCCAGGAAATGGTGAAGGACAGGGAAGCCTGGTGTGCTGCAGTCCATGGGTTGCAAAGGGTCGGACGCAACTGAGCGACTGAACATCAACAACAATATACACAGTACTCTATGAGCTTGGTCTGTATATATGTATTGTCTCCAGTCAATAGATGAGGAATCTGAGGCTCAGAGAGGATTTGCCCAAGTCATAGGTCACAAAGCTGGAAGCACTGGACCTGAAACTCCAGACCATCTGCATTCCATGCTGGCTCTGTCAGCCTTTGAATTTGCAACCATTGAGGTCTGGATCCCTTGCGCAAAGTTTCTCAGAGGAAGACAACAGAGCTGAAGAGGAAGAAATACTTAATGATCCTTATCATGTTGTGTCAAACCAATGGCCCTGGCTCCCCTACTACACTGTGAGCAAACCAACTCAAGAATGGCTTGTTTTCCTTCTCTCTCTACATCCTGTGTCTGGCACAGAGCCGGCCAGGGAACTACGTGCTGAACGAATGAGGTGACCCACTCTCAGTCACACAGACAGAGCCCGATGCAGGGCTGGGATGCCAACCCCGGGCTCCCGCCTGCCCACCTAGGGCTCTTCCAGACCTGGCTGTTGCCCAGCCTGCCCCGCTTTCTTCAGGATACCGACAGAAGGCGAGAGCACAGGCTGAGGCCTTGCTTGTTCACACTCAATCTCTAGCTTCATCTCTCACCACTTTCTGCCTCGGTTTCTGCCCCAGAAAATGGAGCTAATCACTTACCTCATCGGGCCACTGGGAGGATTTGATGAGATCAAGCCACATGCCTTCCCACGATGACCAGCACATAATAGGT
The DNA here is from genome assembly GCF_054371585.1 of Giraffa tippelskirchi. Lineage (NCBI taxonomy): Eukaryota > Metazoa > Chordata > Mammalia > Artiodactyla > Giraffidae > Giraffa > Giraffa tippelskirchi. The sequence continues at coordinate 114,591,868 of NC_137287.1, read as the reverse complement.
ACTCATTAAATGGGAGCTATTACTGTATGAAGGAGTGGGGTGGGGAGGGATTAATTTGCCTGTGGGTTGAAATCCTTTCCCTTGTGCTTTGACTTGCCCTCCCTTAACCCAAGGCAGCTTGAACCCTTCACAGGACTGGACACAAGGTCACGCTCAGCAGAGGGCTTTGCATACCTCAGGAGCTTGTGAATAATGACCTGAAACTTCCCTTCCATCCTTGCACCAACATATAACAAGTTCCTATTCTCCAGCAGGCCCTGTGTCAGGGCTGGAGACTTCAGAGAAACTGAAACTGTCCTGTCTTTAAAGACTGTCCAGCTGGCTGGTGAGGTTACACAAGGTCACATAACTCTTCAATATGTGGAAGATGATGACAAGTCTTATGGGAAGGGGAGCAAAGTTCCTGCCTCCAGGAAGATGCATTCCCAACCCAGCAGAGACTGCTAGAGGCTCACCCACATCCGGGCTCTCCATTCCTTCCCAAACTGGACTATGTTCCCCAGTCTCCCCTGCAATTCAGTGTGACCACAGGGCCCAGTTGTAGGGGTGGGGACTGAGTGTGGACTGAAGCATTGTGTGCCGCTTCTGAGCCTGGCCCCTCAAAATTCCCAATACTCCTTAATAAAGATGACCCCCAGGGTGACTTTGAGACCCACATGTTGTAGATTCAGCCTGAGTTCCAGAAGGACTGAACGGAGAGTTTCCACCCACCCGGAATTGTTACATGAAAAAGAACTCCTCTAGTCTATTTACCAGGTATTTGTAACATTCTATGTGTTACAGTAGCTACCTTAACTCTAAGACACTGGCCTTGAAAATCAGATTTTTTTCCATATGTTACTTTTCCTCTTTACAACTTTGACAGTTACATTTAGTGCTATAGTTCTAAGTTACCAATGTTCTTTGTCACAACTTAATTCTTTAACTGGAGATAATACCCCTGACCAGGATTGGTTCAGATTGGGATATTCTTATTCATTAATTCTGCATTTTCTTTTCTTTCTTTCTTTCTTTTTTGGTAGTGTTGTTGGCTGGAATTAAATCTTGAACTAGATTTTTTAGGAAGGGTATGTGAGGGTTACAGTTCCTGCATGTTTGAGAATAGATCTTGCTTTTCTTCACATATGAATGATGAATTTTTCAGATAATGAATTTGGGGGAGAGTATCTCTCTCCATCCTTCCTCCAGCTCTGTAGACATTGGCCCACTGATGTGGATAGATTCAACACCAGCCTGTATCACTGAGGGTTCCGGCAGGAACCAGGTGATACACTCAAATTGAGTAATTGAAGAAAGTTTAATAGAGGAATTATTTCCATTCAGTTATAAGATGAACGAGGCTTCCCTGATGGCTCAGTGGAAGAGAATCCGCCTGCCAATGCAGGAGACGTGTGTTTGATCCCTGGGTAGGGAAGATCCCTGAAGGAGGAAATGACAACCTGCTCCAGTATTTGTGCCTGGGAAATCCCACGGACAGAGGAAACTGGCAGGCTACAGTCCGTGAGGTCACAGAGTTGGACATGACTTAGTGATTACACAACAGCAAGATGAATGAGGTCGGAGGATCTAATGTATAATATGGTGACTTGAGTTGATAATTCTATTGTACAGCTGGCATTTGCTAAGAGAATAGAGCTTAAACGTTCTCACACACACACAAAGAGGTAAATATGTGAGGTGATGGATGCATTATTAACTTAATGGGGAGAAATCCCTTTCATGATGGATATGTATATCAAATCATCACATCATACACTTTAAATCTCTTACCAGTTTGTCAATTATACCTCAGTAAAGCTGAAAAAAATACAAAATTTGTAAAAAGGAATTATTTACAAAGAGGTTGGTAGGCATAACTGTCGGTACACTGCCCGTATGCCCTCACCATCACCTCTGCGTGCGGCTTGCTGCTAACACCTGAGTCAGTGCCTCTCTCTCTCCCAACCCCCTCTCGCTCCCCACTCTCTCCTCTGCTGGTGCTTTCTAACTGTGGGGGTAAGCTTAGCCAGCATCCTGAGCAAGGTAAAAGCACCAGGAACTTAACATCTTGGAGCAACCCTCCCAACAATGACAGCAGGCAGTGGGTGGATAAACCCAGCAGCTTCCTCGCTCCTAGCTGAGTTACCTCTGGGACACATCTGTATAATCTCCGAGGTCCCCTGAGGGGCTGGGCTCCAGGTGTCCGGTCTGGTAAGTTGCCCGGAAGTCTCAGCTTCTCTCACATCCTGTCTCACTTCTGCCCTCCCCTTCCTGTGTTTCCCGGGATGTCTTCCCAAACTACTAGTGTTTGACTCTTTCACCTTAAGCTCTGGGGCCGGGGTGGGGTGGGGGAAGGCAGGGGGGAGGGGCGGGCGGGGGACCCAAACCCAGAAAGCAGAGTTTCGGGAAATCAATAAAGGCCAGTGCAGTAGCTCAAGGGGCAGGAGGGAAGCTGGAGAGGGAATGGTGTGGAGAGGGCCACATGCTGGAAGCCTTGACCCTGGTAGAGAGACAGAGCTGACCCAGGGACTGTGCAAGGGGCAGAGAAGAGGGAATAAACATCTTGACTTCGCCCTCCTCCCACCTTCTGATCTCCTAGTGGTGCCCCCTATTGACCAAATCCAACCAGAAGTCAGAGGGTAGGAGAGCCTGCTGGTGGTCAGGCTGCCTGGCACAGAGCAGCAATGAGAAGGGCAGGAAATGCATCTGGAAGGGCAAACAAGATATAAATGCAGCATATAGGCTGATAATTTTCCTTTGCATTTGACCTGAATGGAAAGCATAATCTTGATAATTTCCAGGATCCAGGAAAAGGCTTTTCCAGATGTCAGAGTGGAGTGAACTAAGGGCAGAGACTGAGGGGGCTGGAGTGGGTCAGCATTTCTGTTATCTACAGCTGCCTAACAACCCACCCCAAGACTCAGAGGCTCTGAATAACAGCCAGTTATTATAAAGCACAATTGTGTAGGGCAGGACCCTAGGCCCGGGGTCGCCTGGGTAATTCTTCTGTTCCACACAGCACGACTGAAGGCACAGGTTCAGCTGGCAGCTCTTCTGATCTGGAGGGTGCAACATGGCTCCACCAGTGTATTTGGTTTCTTGGTGGACACAATGAAAAGGCTGGTGGACTGAAGTGATTATACTGGATTCTTTAGTGTGATGGTCTCAAGGCAGTTGGATTTCCTACATAGTGACTCGGGGCTTCCAGAAAGAATGTTCACTAGGCCCTAGTGGAAGCTTCAAGGCTCCTTCTGATCTAGGCTCAAAGTCCAGGAATGTCACGTCCATCATGTTCTATCAAACAAGTCACTCAGCCCAGCGCAGGAACAAAAGGAGGAAAATTAGATTCCATCGGACAGTGGGAGGAATAGCAAAGAATTGGGTCAACTTTCGCTGGCCAGAAAGCCATCCAGATTGACTAGTGTTTGGGAAATGTGCTGGGAAGTGATGAGACTGACATTGGAGAGGGACTGGATTGTCATAACAGGGGATAGGGAGACAGTAATAAGGTACAGAGTGAAGGTTCTAGAATCAGATTCAAATTCAAATCCTAGCTCCCCTACATATGACACGTGTGCCAAGCAGGCTCTTCCTTTCTCTGAGCCTCAGTGTTCTCATCTGTAAAATGGGATCTGATCTTACTTCACAGAATTGCTGTAGACACTAAAAGGGATGGTACTTATGAAGTGCTTCCCAGAGTACCTGACTCCAAGTATGTCTCAGTAAACAGGAGCCATTATCGTGCACTCTAAGTGACATGAGAAGCCAGGAAATGGTCTTACAGAAAACTCCTCCGGCTTCAACAATGCATCAGAAGGATCTTTTTTTTTTTTTTAATTTCACTTTATTTGAGGCAGTTGTTTTACTCTTTCTTTCCACTAGTAAATGTGTTTTATTTATTTAAAAACACTTTTTGGCTGCACTGTGTGGCATGTGGGATCATAGTTCCCTGATCAGGTAAGATAACCTGTGCTCCCTGCACTGGGAGCCCAGAGTCTTAACCACTAGACTGCCAGGGAAGTTCTAGGGCGATAGTGAGTCAAAAAAGATCATTTTTGACTCACTCTCGCCCTCACTGTCACATACAATTCAACCCAAGCCTTGTTGATTCTACCCCCTAATTGTGACTTGAATCTGATTTTTCCTCACGGTCACAGCCATCTCTACTCAGATCACTGCAGCCACCTCCTTCCTCCTCTGGCCTCTCTGCAGTGTCTTCCCCTCACAGCAGTGAGCCTGGGCTTCCCCTCCAGCTGCATAGGAACCACGTGGGGGATGATATTCAAGTACAAACTCCAGTTCTGGAGGGCTAGAATGGGGTCTGAGAGTCTGTGGTTCAGATCGACTCCTAGGTGATAACGATGCTAATGATTTCAGGACCACACTTTGAGCAGCTGCTGGAGAATGTTTCTTCCAAATAAAAGTTTCATCCTATCTTGCCTCCACTTAAAACCCTCCATTGATTTTCCAGTGTTCTTGGGGGAAAAGACCAAACCCTCATCGAACCCAACAGGTCCCGTGTGATCTGGTCCTTGCCTGACTCTGGCCCCTTGTCCTCCACTCTCCTACCCTCCTCTTTCTCCCTTATATATTGTTACTGTATTTATGCCATAATGAAATGAAACAGAACCACCATTCCACCCAAGTACTGGACCATCGCCAATAACCTGAAAGTACCTGTATGCTCCTCCCCTCCTCCTCTCCTTCCTCATTCCCCTGAGATAACCATGCTTCTCAAATATTTTCCCTTGCTTTTTTTCTACTGATGCATGTTTGTCTAAATATGCATAGTTTGGGTGTTGCTTTCATTATACATTCCAAATGTTGCATCATCCTGTATGTAGTTTTCTGCGACTTATTTTATTTAGCATTGTTTGTGAGATAGATCTGTGTTGTTGTCTGAAGTTCATTCAATTTCACTGCTGTATAATATTCCATGGTGTGAATATTCCAGTTTATTTGCCCACCCGCCTGGGAATGCGCAGCTGGATGTTTGGAATGTTTTTGCTATTAGAAACAGCACTGTGGGAACATTTTTGTAGGCGTGCTCCGGCTGCACCGTGGGTCGTTTCTCAAGGGTAAACGCCTAGGAGAGAATTTGCTGTGTGCCCCCTCCTCTTTTCATTCCCCAGCTCCCTGGGGTCTCCAGCACAGAAAGCCCTCTCCACCCGGGCTGCCCTCTTCCACTCCACCCCCACCAACCCCAACCCCCTTCACTTGATAAAATCTTTAAGATCCCCGGAGAAGCCTTCCCCCATCTGCCGACCACGACTGGTCCCCGTTAAATCTTCTTGATTATACATTTCTGTCGTGTGATTCTGCGATGAGCGTGTGTCTTGTCCGGTAGAGTGCGAGCCCCACGAAGTTTGCGAAGCGCACCGATTTCCCAGTTTCCAGCTGGAGCCTGACACATGTAGGCGCCCAGGCAGTAGTGTGAGCCTCTGCAGGAGGGACCGGGCAGGCGGCAGAGTTCGGCCAGGCGGCTGGAGTCGAGCCCACAGGTGGCTCCAACCCGGGGTCCCGGGCCAGAGACATGGGGCAAGCCAAGGCTCCGAGGGAACTCGGGTTTGTCCAACCGGCGCGGCAGAAATTCCAGGAAATGCTCAGCGTGCTGGTTGACTGGGAGGGGCGGGGCGGGGGCTCCGGCGAGGGGGCGGGGCGGGGGCAGGGCCCGGACGGCGGGGGCGGGGCCGGGCCCCGTAAGAGGAGCGTGGCGGGCCGCGGTCACTGCGGGGCCCCCGGGGAAGCGGACCCGCCATCGACCCAGTGGGGACCAGCGATCTTCCTTCGGCAGAGCGAGCAGCGCTGGGGCGCAAGCTTGGCACCATGGCCCAGACGCCAGCTTTCGACAAGCCCAAAGTGAGCGCGGGCGGGGGCTCGGGTTCCGGGGTCCGGCTCCTTGTCTGGCTGGAGGGCTTGGGGGCATCCACGGCCCCGGGAGCAAACGGGGCAGCTGCAGGCGCGTTCTTCCCTCGGCTCAGGTCCTTGCCCGCCTCCAGGCCGGTTAATGAGAGGCAGTGAGACAGGAAGGGTCCTGAATCTGGAGGCGCCCCTGGCTGGCCTCCAAGTTCTGCTTCTGCCCCTGATTTGGCCCATCTGGGTTTCAGTTTCACTGTCTGTCAAATGGGTATCCGAGCAATGCCTGTGCTGAGCAGCCTAGGCAGGTGGCTTAACTGAACCTTGGCTGTCAAAAGGGCCCCTGTGTCTACACCCACAGGCATCTAGTGTGAACAACACAGGAGTGCAGGGTGAATGGAAACAGCTTTAGGCTCCAACACTATGACTGTTTTGTGAGCACCAAGGAACCCTGGTTTGTGGATGTGCCTGTGAAAGCAGTGGGCCATGCCAGAAAGGGTAGGGAGGGGAACAGGTAACCCCTCTCCCCACATTAGAGGGGGTGGATGGGCCTTAGGCCTTGGGCCCCCATAGGGTTCACTCTGGGCCAAGCCATGGCCACTAGCCGCCAAGGGATACATTCCTTGTCCCTTCTCCCACCAGCTGTGTTGTCTTGGGAATGGTGGGGTTAGGGAGGGTCTGGGCCCATTTGGCAGGCTTGGGAGCACTGAGAGAGTCCAGAGAAAGGAACCCAGGAGTCTGTCCAGCAGAGTGAATCAGCTCGTAGGGTTTGAGACAGGTTGGGTGGGGTCAGAGGAAGGAACTGCAATCAGCCTCAACTTGCCTCTCTGAGAAACAGGTGTGAGTGATGATGGCAGGTATCGCTAAAGCATGGGTGAGAGTCCTGGGGGTGGGGGAGAAGGGGAAGGTGGACTCTGACAAGGTAAGGCCTGGTCCCCACTTCTGATGCCCCCACCAGAGGGCAAACGCCTCTGCTGCTCCCTGCCAGATGTTTCAGGCACTGGGGCTGAACGTCTGCCATCCGCATGCCTCCTTCACAGCTCACCTGGATGCCCCAAGCCCCATCATTAGTGCTTCGTTCCTTTGAAGTACCCCCCCTTTTTTTAAATTAATTGTTTTGGCTGTGCACGTGGCATGCTGGATCTTAGTTCCCTGATCAGGGATGGAACCCATGCCTTCTGCAGTGAAAGTGCATTGTCTTAACCACTGGACCCCCAGGGAAGTCCCCTGGCAGGATCTTGGTGAAAACACAGAGCCAAACCACTGGACTGCCAGGGAATTCCCTGTTTTCAATGCTTTGGGAGTCCCCCTGCCTTTCGGCTGGGGAGCCATCTTACCCTAATATGCACCCCAAGGCAGTAGACAGAACCTCTTGACTGGGAGTGAAATGGGGGTTATGGAGAGAAATAACAGATGACCCTTCTGTAGAACTTGCTATATGCACCAACACCTTGCAACACCTCTGTAACAGCGCTGTAAAGGAGGGACTATTATCGTCCCCATTATTTGGGCCTCTTCCAATCCTCTCTGCTTCAAGCTGGCAGGCCATTTCTCCTCTCTGGGCCTCGGTTTCTGCAGCTGGGAAATGGGCTCCACCTGTAACGGAGGTGTCCAAAGATTAAAAGGCAATGCTTGAGAGGGAAGATAGCGTGTCACCCACGACATACGTGAGATGCGATACATTTTGTATTATTGAGAGGAGGGAATGTGTCCGAGCTGGTCAGTGAAGCCAGGCGTGTGGATCTCAGCCATTGTGACCAGAGCCAACTCCCTGCCTTCCCCTGTGTGGGATGGGGAACCACTAGAATTAATAGCTAGAACCTATTGAGTTGAATTATTGCTCTGTGCCAGGCACCATTCTGAATATACTGCTACTGCTAAGTCGCTTCAGTCGTGTCCGACTCTGTGCGACCCCATAGACGGCAGCCCACCAGGCTCCTCCATCCCTGGGATTCTCCAGGCAAGAACAATGGAGTGGGTTGCTATTTCCTTCTCCAATGCACGAAAGTGAAAAGTGAAAGTGAAGTCGCTCAGTCATGTCCGACTCTTAGCAACCCCATGGACTGCAGCTTACCAGGCTCCTTCGTCCATGGGATTTTCCAGGCAAGAGTACTGGAGTGGGATGCCATTGCCTTCTCCGTCTGAATATACTACCCTTCATTAATTCACTTGATCCTAGCAGTGACTCTGGGTGGTAGCTGGTGTCGTCTCATTTTACAGATGAACAGAGAGACACAGAAATTAATGAGGCCTACGGTCACACAGCTAGGATGTGGTGATGCTGGGGTTAGAGCCCAGGGTGGGCTGGCTTCAAAAATTCCACGCCCTAGCCAGCTTTCCTGAACTGCCTCTGCAGAAGCCACTAGGAGTGATGGTGCCCCAGGTGTGGGCCTCTCTGGGACAGAAGCCGCTGCTGGGTTCTTTGGTTTCTCAGGACTGGCCAACTTTGAGAAGTCAAAGCAAGACCATGTCTTCCAAATTTTCATGTGTATTCACATCACCTGACACTTGTTAGCGTTCAGACTCTGAATCAGGAGATCTGGGTTTGGGGCCTGAGATGCTGAGCTCCTAACAAGCTCCCAGGAGGTGCTAATGCTGCTGGGTCACAGACCACACTTTGAGGAGCAAAATCCTAGGCAGCTGCCTACCTGCTCTGATTATGTTATTCCAACAAATAACTTCCTGAACACCTGCTGGGCACTGGAGGAGGTACAAAGGCAGGTGGAGGAGTGGCCCTTATCAGTCTGTTTCCACAAGAGGCAAGGCTGGAAAATCTCATGGCCCTCAGGAGTTCAGTGTCATGGAGGGTGATGCTGATCACATGGCTGTCATTGTACTAACAGTAATGATGCTATCATTTGAGTGTTTGTGGGTACCAGGCACCTGGGTGATTTATCTCACAGAATCCTCTGGACAGCTTGACAACGCAGATGTTTCCATCCCCATTTACAGATGATGAAACTAAGGCATGACAGGTGAAGTGGCTTGTTCAAGGCTATGCAAAATCTGACAGCCTTGAAGCTGTAGGCTGGAGAGGGAGCTGGTCCAGGTTGCAACAGCCCAGGCCCCCTGCTCATGCAGAGTATTGAGGCTCAATGTCTAACATACCTGTTTCTTTCTCTTATTTGAATGTTTACTCTGTTTCAGGCACTGTTCTAACTGCTTTGTGTATATTAACTCATTTAATGCTCACAGCAGTCCTTTAAAGTAAGTCCTATTATGGAACTTCCCCGGCGGTCCAGTGGTTAAGATTCCGCTTTCCAATGAAGGGGGTGTGGGTTGGATCCCTGGTAGGGGAACTGCAGAAACATATGGTGCAAAAATTAAAAAAAAAATACAGTCCTGTTATCTTCATATACATATAAGGAGACTGAGGCTCAGAGAGGGGAAGGAACTTGTCAAAGTCACACTGTCAGAAAACACCAGAGCTAGACGTGAACCCAGACCTACCCAAGACCGAGGTAGGTGCTGTTAACTGCTTTGCAGATTTACACCCCACTCTGGGGGGGCGGGGGCAGAGTTAGGGAGGAAACAATGGCGACCCACTCCAGTACTCTTGCCTGGAAAATCCCATGGACAGAGGAGCCTGGTAGGCTGCAGTTCGTGGGGTCGCTAAGAGTCGGACACGACTGAGCGACTTCACTTTCACTTTTCACTTTCATGCATTGGAGAAGGAAATGGCAACCCACTCCATTGTTCTTGCCTGGAGAATCCTAGGGACGGCGGAGCCTGGTGGGCTGCCATCTATGGGGTCGCACAGAGTCGGACACGACTGAAGCGACTTAGCAGCTGTGGGGGCGGGGGCAGAGTTAGCATCAGCGTGGCCGTGGGCTTCAGACAGACTGAGCATGGATCCTTGCCAGTTTCCTTCTCTGTAAAGTGGGCTGATAAAGCCAGAGTCACGCAGTTCTTGGGGGGAAATGGATGCTGACTGGGGCCTGTGAAGCACCTAGCTGGCAGGCAGGTCCTCAGCGGTACATTTCCTCCCCGGGGACCGCGGTGGGGGCTGCGGTGGCCTCTCCACCTGCAGCTCTCGCTCTTGCCTCTTGTCTTCTGGCCACAAAGCCCACTGGGTTAGCACTGCTGTGGGCTTTTGGGGCTTTGCTGTTGCTAGAGCCACCTGTTAAAAGAAAAATGCGGCCTGGCCGGGAAGAGCCCTCTGGCCTTACCCGTTACAGTGCACGTGGCAGTTGGGAGGGAGGGGAAGAGAGAGATTGGGTTTCCTTCAAGCCTTGTGTTTCACAGAGGAAGAAGCAAGGGCCAGAGAGGGGAGGTGTGGTGTCCGGGGTCACAGGTCGAGGCTGGGCAGGGCGGGCAGGGCAGACAGCCTCCCGATACTACGTCTGACCTCAGGGTGGGCTTGGCCTGCGTGGGAAGGGCCCCTGGGAGCTGGAAGAGGCTTGTCTGCCTGCCCTGTTGTCCTGGGGGATGCCCCTGGGCCGGAGAAGGGTAGGACTGTGGCCTGGAGTTGGACAGGGGAGAAGAATAGGCCGGGGCAGCCAAGGTGAGGTTCAAGCCTATATGTATAGACGGATGGGGGCCATCTCACCCTCACTCCTTAGGTTCTGAGGCCCCAGAGGAGCAAGGTGAGGGGAGAGACAATCTCTGGGGTTCTTAAGGGAGTTGCTTTTCTGTGCCTCAGTTTCCCCATCTGTAAAATGGAAATCATATTTGTATCCACCCTACCTAAAACACCAAGTTCAGGCCTAGGTGAGTGGGCAGGCCAATGCCAGCTGCTATAGATCGCCCTCATCATGGTTATTAATCATCCTGTTTTGACTTAACCAGCCCTGACTCATCAGCAGGATGAACAGAGTGTGCTGTGGTGGTTACACCTCCTGCTTTAGAATCAAACAGCTTCTGGGCGTGGCACTCATTAGACTGTGCCCTAGGGCAAGTTCTCAAATTTCACTGAGCCTCAGTCTTCTTATCTCTAAAATGGGGGTAACCTTGCTGAGTTCCCAGGCTGTTGCCCCATAGGTTGACCCCTGGCTGAGGACACACCTTGCCATCTGTGAAACCCTCTGGGGAAGCTCACAGAGGCCCAGGGAGCTCACCTGGGCCCTGAGTCAGCCGGAGGCACTGAGGGTCTGCTCGACCCTTTCTGCTCTATACCTCAGAGCTACAGGCGCAGATGGGGCTGAGCCCAGAGGACTTCTTGGAGGAGGTGTGGTTGAAACAATGGCAGCCCTGAGGCTGCTCTGTCTCCTGACACCACCCCAAAAGTTGGCTGAGAGGTTGTGGTGGCATGAGGGTACTGACCCCTGGTGTTGCCCAACTCAGTGCCAAGAGTGGGGCTAAGAAGGGTCATGGGCACCTGTGGTTCCTCCTGGTTCTGACTGCAGTGCCCAGGTCCTGGGGGCTGGTCAAGCCACCCTGGCTGCTCTGCCCCATCTGGGTTCTCTGCCAGGCCCAAGGCAGGTAGGTCAGCCCTTCCTTGCTGCAGAGAGAGGACACAGCACTGCTGACCTAGGACAGGAAGAGGAGAAAACAATCGCTTAGTTGTTCAGCACCTACTGAGCACCTCCTACTGTGCGGGGCTCTGTCTTGGGCACTGGGGGCCCAGCAGGATGGCACAAAGTCCCTGCTTCAAGGGAACTGAGAGTCAGGGACACAGGCATGATGAGTGAGTTGAAAAAGTCAGTGGGATGGCGACTTCCCTGGTGGTCCCAGTGGTTAAGACTCTGAGCTCCCAATGCAGGGAGCAGAGGTTCAATCCCTGGTTGAGGAACGAAGATCCCGCATGCTGCACAGTGTGGCCTACAACATTAAGTAAATAAATAAAAATAAAAGTCAGGGAGATGAAAACAAAATGGGTATGTTTGGTGAGTTGGGGGTGGGGTGCTGGGGAGAAGTAGTCTGGTTCAGGTGTGCCTTGAAGGTAGACAGCCCGGCCAGTCGTGAGTGGGAGTCAGATCTGGGAGTGTCTGGTCCTAGATTTCAAGACCTGGCTCTCATCCTGGCCCTGCCACTGACACCCTGTGTCACCTTTGTTGTTGTTGTTGTTGTTTAGCAGCTAAGTCATGTCTGACTCCTTGCGATCCCATGGACCATATAGTCCCCCAGGCTCCTCGGTCCATGGGATTCTCCAGGCAAGAATACTGGAGTGGGTAGCCACTCCCTTCTCGAGGGGACCTTCATGGCCCAGGGATCAAACCGAGGTCTCCTCCACTGGCAGGCGGATTCTGCACCACTGAGTCACCAGGGACCTTGGGGAGTGCATATTCCTTCCTGGGCCTCACCTGCCTGCCTGGTATCTCCTGAGAGCACAGATTCCCGGTGTTTACCACAGTGCCTGGCACCTGGGGGTGGGGGGACGTAGTAAATATTTTTTGGTAACTGGGGATGTTTCCTGTTCAGACCTGGAGGATTTCCTGCAGGATTTCCTGCAGTTCTGTCAGATGCTTGCTGTGTCAGCCTCGTGGAAAGTGAGCGCAGGGGGCGGGGGTTGAGATTCTCCACCCCCACCCCCACCCCCGCCGCCCAGCACTCAGGAGGCCTAGCGTAGCTGTGCTGCAAGTTCTAGGGAGGTAGTATGGCCGGTGGGCAGGACTTGGGTTAGAGGTGGAGGGGCTCGGGTTCTGCCCCAGGTCTGCCCCTGTTGGTCTGGGTAACCTGGCAGGTTCCTGAATTTCTCTGAGCTCAGCTTGGCAAGTGCATTTCCCCATCTGCAACATGGAGCTAGGGTGTCCCCCGAGGAGCTTGCCTAGGGGCAAAGATGAAAGGAAATAAGGGGTCTGATAACAGTAAGCAGCTCCTTACCTCTGAGGTTAGGCCTGCACAGTAGAGCAGGTGCTCAGTTCAAACCTGGGTTCAAATCCTAACTCCATCACTGCCTCTGCATCCTTGGATACTTTCGTGAGCCTCAGTTTCCTCATGTGTAAAATGGGAGTGAACTCCCTACCTCCCTGGTTGTAAGCATGATATTCAGTTCAGTTCAGTCGCTCAGTCGTGTCTGACTCTTTGTGACCCCATGGACTGCAGCACGCCAGGCCTCCCTGTCCCATCGCCAACTCCTGGAGCTTACTCAAACTCACGTCCATCGAGTCAGTGATGCCATCCAGCTATCTCATCCTCTGTCGTCCACTTCTCCCGCCTTCAATCTTTCCCAGCAAGGGTGATATAAAATGATGCATATAGATGGTCCAGAACATAGGAGATGGTAAATTGGAGGTCACTGCTGTTTCTTTCCCCTGAAGGGGGCTGACAGAGCAGGGTCCCCCCACCCCCGTCTCTGAGCTTGTGCCGCTTGTCATCTGGGGTTTGCTGACAGCTTTCTCCATGGGTCATCTGTTTTCCAGAAAGTGCAGTAGGAGGCCTGCCTGAGCGTGGACCGCCAGTGCAGGCAGTTCCTGACCTCTGTTCCTCCCCTGAAATATGTCTGGGCAGCTTCCCAGGAGGCCCTGAAGAGCACAGGGGGTGGGGGAGGTGGGGGGGGCAATGGGAGTAGGGGGGCAGTGGGGATTGGGGGGGTGGGTGCAAGAGGCAGGTTCTGCTTTCCCTCCCCCCAGGGTGCCCTTGCTGCCTGTATCCTGCGGGCTCCCTGAGGCCTCCTTTCCCAGGAACAAGTCAGTTCCTTCTCCCTTAACATGTACCCTCTCTGGTGCTGCAGCAGGTCTTCCCTGTGGGGCTTATCTCCCATCTGGACCACACCCTCAGGTCTCTGTCCTCTGTTCTGACTTCTGTTCAGCCTGCTTTCCGCACAGCAGCCAGAGGAAGCTTTTCCAAGGTGACTCCCCCTGTGGGAAACCCTTCAGCAGATTGCCCTTTACTGTGACCTCTGAGAACTCCCTGCCTTCCACCCGCCTACCTTTCTCTCTGGCCTCATCTCTCACCGCTTGACTTAGACACACAATGCCTGCATGTCCCTCTGCCTGGAGCTGTTAGCTCTCCTTGTCCCTTCCCCCTGCTGACTCTTCCTCTATTTTCTCCTTCTCAGAGGGACCCTCTCCTGCCTTCTCGTAACCATTTGTCAGCTCTTCAGCTTCTGGGGGCTCCAGGTGTCCCTTGGCTTGCGGTCACCTCACTTACATTTGCTGCCGTGGTCCCAGTGCTGCTTCCTCTCGTGTGTGTCTCTCAAAACTCTCTGCCTCCCTCATGAGGGAAAAGGGGATTGGGTGTAGGGCCCACCCAGATATTCCAGTAAAAACTCCTCTTCTCAAGATTTTTCATCCCATCTTTTGTCCTATATGGAAGTCTGTGTTCTGGGGATTAGGATATAGCTGTCTTTTGGGGGGCTCACCATTCGGCCCCCTGCACCAGCCGCAGGGGCTGGGGAGAGGACTCCTCCCTCTTGAAATCTGCTCACCTCTCGCCTTCTGCAGCCCCCACGCTCCTGGCTTCCCTTCCATCTCTCCGGCAGCTCTTCTCCAGGCTCACATGCTTCTGTAAGCCACTGGGCGCTGGTGCTTGTCCAGGCTTCCTTTCATGCTCTTTCCTCTATGTTTCCTCCCTGAGGGAGCTCATTCAAGACCACAGCCTCCGTATTCCTACTCACATCTCCAGCCTGGTTCTCTCTGGGAACCCCAGACCTGCATAGCCACTGGCTCAGTCCCCGTGCACGTGAAGGTCTCAGCGGCGTCCCAGCTTCACATACCCAAGATCACACTGACTGTGCTTCTCTCTCCATGCCTCCACCCCTCCTCCCTGCTCAGAGCTTGATCCTCTTCCTGGGCTCTCTGTATCAGTGTCAGAATCGCTTCTCACCCAGGCCTGAGCATCCTCCTTGACACTCCTTTCTGTCCACCTGGCATGTTGGCCTCACCACCCTGGTCTGAGACATCATCATCACTCAAAACTTGACTGCAGCGGTCTCTAGCTAGGCATTGCCCTCTTCAGCATCAAACCCATGTCTCTGTTGCTCTCAGATCAGAACCCAATCCTCCTTGTGCCCCTACAGCATCTCCAGTCCCAATAGTGCTCCCCTCTCTGGACCTGTGTTCAGTCCCTCTCACACCATGTTCTACTCCCACTGCATGGCCTTCGTACATGCTGTTCCCTCTGTCTAAATGCTCTTCCGGCCTTCCTGCTCACCACCTCTTTTGCCTGTTGTTGTTCAGTCACTAAGTCATGTCTGACTCTTTGATACCCCATGAACTGCAGCACACTATACTTCCTTGTCCTTCACTATCTCCCAGAGTTTGCTCAAACTCATGTCCATTGAGTCAGTGATGCCATCCAACCTTCTCATCCTCTGTTGCCCCCATCTTCTTCTGCCCTCAGTCTTTCCCAGCATCAGGGTCTTTTTCAGTGAGTCAGCTCTTTGCATCAGATGGTCAAAGTATTGGAGCTTCAGCATCAGTCCTTCCAATGAATATTCAGGGTTGATTTCCTTTAGGAAATTTCATCCTTAGCTCTTAGCTCAACCTCTGTTTTCTCTGGGAAACCATCATCGGCCCTCTAGCTGAGTGAGTTCTTTTGTTTGTTACCTCTTTGGTAGGTCTGCGTTCATGCCTCCCAGGAGCTGACTTGGCTTGTAACTGTGCATTTACCAGTGTGACACTTACTTAACGTCTCTCTCTCTTGCTGGACTGTAAGCCTCATGGGACCAAGACTCCTCCAATGCAGGGAGTGCGGGTTGGATCCCTGGTCAGGGAGCTGAGATCCCACTTGCCTTGTGGCCAAAAAAACCCAAAACATAAAAGAGAGGCAATATTGTGACAAATTCAATAAAGACTTAAAAAAAAAAAAGAAACTGGAGGCTCAGAGAGGTGAGGTCACCTGTCCAAGGTCGAACAGCTGGTTGGCAGTTCCCCGCCCTTCAGTGTTCCCGGGGCAGAGTACTTTTTGAGAATCCAATCAACTTTTGGCTGAGTCTGCATTCAATTCATCTTGTCAGGGAACCCAACAACTCACTAGATGCAGAGTCTGCAACAGAGTTGGTCCTTTGCCAGCTGAATGACTTCCGGAGAGATCTGATTACTCTGATATCCCACTGATGGGGGGCTTGCTGGCCCTGCTGGCCCCCTGAGGGCCCCAAGCTGGGTTTCCCGCACAGGAGGCAGCTCATGTGGGTGGTCCTGGGATGCCCTTGGGCCAGTGGGTCCCTGGCTACTTCCTCCCCAGCCAGGGTGGCCACTTCTTGTCCCAACTCCCAGGTTCCAGAGAAGGCCCCGCCCTGGTAGAGATGTTTATTAAAAATAGTCTGAGTCTCTCCCTGGCTGGGGAAAAGCTCTTGCATGACCTGGAGCAGAGAGATGGCAGTTGCTTCCCCACCATCTCCCAGCACCTACTCTGCTTTTCTTAACAGCCTGTGTGAAGGACTGTGGCCAAGATGCAGGGGCTCTTGCCCGTGGGCTGAACCTGCCACCTTTTAAAATCCTTAAATTGTTCTTGGACAGGGAGGCATTCTTTTTGGCTGTTGAGGAAACAGGCTCAGAGAGCTCAAGTGTCTTGTCTAAGATCACACAGCCAGAGAAGAGGCAGAGCTGGGAGTCCAGTCTGATGAGCTGGCCCCCAAGTCCCTGTCAGTAAGCTTTTAGCTTTGTGTCCCGAGTGTTGTTGGTGGGAATGAGCATATGGAATAGGATCACCAAGATAGCCAAGTAGCTAGTGCCCTTTCTGGAGTTGTGGGAAGATCTTTTAAGAAAAAACAAAAACTTTATTTTGTACTGGAGTATAGCCAATTAGGGCTTCCCAGGTGGTGCTAGTGGTAAAGAAACTACCTGCCAATGCTGGATACGTTAGAGGCTCTGGTTCAACCCCTGAGTCGGGAAGATCCCCTGGAGGAGGGCATGGCAACCCACTCCAGTATTCTTGCCTGGTCTTCCCTGTGGGGAAGCAACTTGGAACGCAAGGGGAGAATGGATACATGTATATGTATGGCTGAGTCCCTTTGCTGTCCACCTGAAACAAACACAGCATCGCGTTCAAGTCACTTCAGTCATGTCCAACTCTTGGCTGCCCCATGGACTGTAGCCCACCAGCCCCTCTGTCCTCAGGATTCTCCAGTTTATGGGTGCTTGTTTTTTCTCTTTTCCCTCTGCACCCTTGCAGGTAGAACTGCATGTCCACCTGGATGGAGCCATCAAGCCCGAAACCATCTTATATTATGGCAGGTAAATCCACAGATAAGAGGCCTTCTTCCCCAGGAGGCCTCTGGAGAGTTCCATGTTGTTTGGATTGACTTACTGAAATCTCGTGACAACTTGTGAGGTGGGTATGTTACTGTCCCCAACTTACCAGCAAGGAAACCAAGTCAGGGTAGGGGAAGTAAGTTGTGATGTAAACAGGTCTGATCCTGAGTCCATGCCCCTGACCATTGCCCCAGTGAGCTGGAGGTTTCAATGAAGTATTGCACAAAAAATACTTAGCTGAGGGCAAGCATGCTACGTGCTCCATAAATGTCACTTTATGATGATATTACTATTATTAATTGTAACCTATGGCTCTGACTAAGTGGGGTGAAGCCACTGGGCTTATCTCTGCCTGTCCTTTGCCCAATGTCAAGTATCAGCTGTTGACACAGGGTCCCTAATGAGGCCATTAGGGTGGATTAACCAGGCGCCCAGATGGGATCTAATAGCAGGCACCCATTAAGGGCTCATATCACGCTCATTAGTGGAGCAAGAATCTGAGAGTGTCCAGGGCAGGGTGGAGGCAGGAGGAAAGGGAGTAGCCCTTGTAGGGCAGCTGGTTGGGTTTTCTGTTTCCCACGTCCACTTGGCATCCTGGGAACCGTCTAGGCACTTCTTTGGGCTCTAGAGAAGGGGTGTGGGTTTGATCCGGCTGGAGTTTGATCTTGAGGTCAGCAGGCAGGGGACCAGGGAGTCAGGCAGACTGGGACATGGACAGAACTTGCTGGGGGCCTCCCAGGTGGGGTGGGCTGGGGCTGAGAGGGGGAAGCATGGTCTGGTCTGACGCCTCCTCTACCCCAGCCAAATCCAGTGGCCTTTTACCTGCCCTGTGACTTGGGCCTCCATTGTATGTGTTCTCACCTGTCTTTTTTTTTTTTGAGGCTCCCATGCCACATGGCTTGCGGGATCTTAGTTCCCTGACCAAGAGTCAGACCCGGGCCCTCGGCAGTGAGACTAGAGAGTCCCAACCACTGGACCAACAGGGGGTTCCCTCACCTGTTTCTTCTTCTGTCTCGTCTCTGGGGGCTTTCATTTCCTTCTCAATCTCCTTCCTGACTCTGCCACTCTTCTCCAAAGCCCATTCTAAATCTGACCACTGTCTCCTCCCGTCACCATTGGTCTGAGCCATTGGACTATTGCAGTGACTTCCTGACTGGTCTCCAGGTGTCCACCCTGGCCTCCCCCATCTACTGTCCCCACAGTACTGCGGTCAGAACAGTCATCTTAGAACATTGTGCAATTGGATCGCTTCCTTGCTCAAACCCTCCCGACTTTCTCGGGGTCAAAGCCAGTGTCCACACGTGGCCCTTGAAGTTCTACAAAGCCTGTGTTAATCCCTTTGACCTCTTCTGCTACTTCTAGGTGAGTTCATGCCAAGTGTTCTCAAACATGCCAGACCTAATAAGCAAAGAATTTGGGTAACTTACCCAAGATCACACAGCCTTTAAATAAGAGCCGGGATTTAAACCCAGGTCATTGGACTTGAGAGTCTGCCATCTTTCCCTGGACACACAAATAGTCTCATTTGTTCTTCCCTGTACCTTGAAAAGAAAGTATGATCTGTGTTTGACTGACAAGGATGTGGAGGTTCTCAGGGGGACAGCTCCTGCCCAAGGTGACTTGGTTCCTACTGGAGGAGGATGGACTTTGAACACCAAAGCCTGTGTTCATCCTCTTTATTGGGCTCTTGTTATTGCTGTTGTTCAGTCACTCAGTCATGTCCAACTCTTTGAGACCCCATGAACTGCAGCCCTCCAGGCCTCTCTGTCCCTTACTATCTGCCAGAGTTTGCCCAACTTCATGTTTATTGCATTGGTGAGGCTGTTCAGCCATCTCATCCTCTGATGCCCTCTTCTCCTTCTGCCCTCAATCTTTCCCAGCATCGGGAACTTTTCCAATGAGTCGTCTGTTTGCATCAGATGACCAAAAAACTGGAGCTTCAGTTTCAGCATCAGTCCTTCCAGTGAATATTCAGGGTTGATCTTCCTTAGGATTGACTGTTTTGATCTTGCTGTCCAAGGGGCTTTCAGGAGTCTTCTCCAGCACCACAGTTCGAAGGCATCAATTCTTGGCATTCTGCCTTTTCTTTGGTCCAGCTCGCACAACCATATGTGACCACTGGGAAGACCATTGCCTTGACTATACAGATCTTTGTGGGCAGAGTAATGTCTCTGCTTTTCAACGCACTGTCTAGATGTGTCATAGCTTTCCTGCCAAGAAGCAGTTGTCTTCTGATTTCACGGCTGCAGTCCCCGTCTGCAGCGATTTTGGAGCCCAAGAAGAGGAAATCTTCTTGGCTCTCAGTGTATCGCAACACCAAGGAAGGCAGAGAATTGAGCAAAAACCAGGGCATGGCCATGGCTGACTGGGGAGCCATCTAAGAACTGAGCTTGGCCCTCGGTGGAGAGAGGTTTGGCTGTCGTGAGTGGCTGTGGGTGGCAGGGGAAAGTGAAAAGTGTTAGCCACTCAGTCATCATGTCTGACTCTTTGTGACGCCACTGACTGTATGCAGCCTTCCAGGCTCCTCGGTCCATGGGATTCTCCAGGCAAGAATACTGGAGTGGGTTGTCATGCCCTCTTCTAGGGGATCTTCCTAACCCAGAGATCGAACCCGGGTCTCCTGCATTGCAGGTGGATTCTTTACCATTTGAGCCACCAGGTGGCAGGGGACCTAGGAACAATTCCTTCCTGTCTCAACCTTGGGTCCCAGGGAGGAGCTTTACAACTTAGTCTAGCTGCTTCCAGAGGTGCTGGACCATCTCCTAGGGGACTGCTGCAACAGCTCTGGCTTCTGTCCTGGTTTTCCTCTGTTCCCCACACCCCAGCCAGGAGGAGCTCTTTAAAAAGTACATCTTTGCATGTCACCCCCATGCTTGGAATCCTTCAGTGACTTCCTGGGGCTTTCAGGATAAGGTCCCAGCTCCTACGAAGCCCCTGTCTGGCACTACCTGCCTCTTGGTTCATCTACCACTGGCCCCGCTCTGATCTGCTGCTGCCCTGCCCTGGAATTTTCTCACTACTTCTTCCTGGGGCTCTAGCAGGGGTCTGATCCTGCCTGCCTATATCTCTCTTCCTGCTCCCACAGGGGAAAAGGACAATCTCACTCTTTGCTTAACTGTCCCCTCCTCCAAAAAGCCTTCCCAGGTACTCTATCTGTGGGGTAAAAAGATCTCTCTTGGGTGGCTGTGGAGAAGAAGAGACTAATGGGAGAAATATTTAGGATGAAATAACTAGGGCTTGGGGACGAGCTGTTGATGAGTAAGGGAGATGGCATCTGGGGGAGGCCCCTAACTTGGATTCGGGCAACTGGGTGGTTGGAGGAGTGTGTGTGCGCTAAGTCGCTTCAGTCGTGTCCGATTCTTTTGCGACCCTGTAGACTGTAGCCCGCCGGGCTCCTCTGTCCATGGGATTCTCCAGGCAAGAATACTGCAGTGGGCTGCCATGCCCTCCTCCAGGGGACCTTCCCAATCCAGGAATTGAATCTGTGTCTCTAGTGTCTCCTGCATTGGCAGGTGGGGTCTTGACCCTAACTAGCGCCAGGAAGGAGGAGCCACATTAGGAAATGTGGAGCCTGGGAGAGGGTGCGGCTTCGGAGGAGGCACAATGGGGCGGTCAGACACAAGGGTCTGCCTTGGTCTTGGCTATCAATCCAGGGCCCAGCACACTGTGGGTCCTCAGATGGCGATGGACAGAGGGAGAAGACTGAAAGCTCTGGATCTTGGACTTCCCTGGTGGTCCAGCAGTTCAGACTCTCCACTTCCAGTGCAGGGGGCACAGGTTCGATCCCTAGTCAGGGAACTAAGATTCTGCATGCTATATGCTTCTGGATCTCTGGATTGGTCCAGGGGGCCTGCGGCAAATGTGGCCACTGTGTTTGGGAATATGGGAGCCGGAGGCTTAGCCTTACCTTCTCTGCCTTCCACCCACCAGCTCCCAGAAAGATATGCCAAATATAGCATCTAACAACTGGTATGGGCTCTGCAGAGGCTGCGGTGACTGGGGATGGCCTCATGAGGGTGACTTTGAGGCAGGCTGGCCAGCAGGGGAAGGCCCAGGGGGCATTGAGCACCTGACCTTGGTGCCAGGACCACACCATGGGCATCATCTTCCCTGGGGACACCTGGCAGGGACAGAGGCCTGAGTAGGAGCTTGAGCAACAGGGTGATCCCTGGTGATACCCACAGGACACTCATGAGGCCTGGGATCACCTTGAAGCGGAAGAGGACATGTTTAGGGGGACTTAGGGAACAGGTATTTATGTAGAGAAGCATTTTAATATTTTAATAACAAGCTATTAAAAGGACTGCAACACTTCGGTCCATTTTCCATTTCATTGGCAGTGTCATCCCTTCTGTCTTCTGTTCTTGCTCTGCAGGTCACTGGAGGCCGAACGTCTTTGATGAATCACTTAATTTTCTTAATCATTTGCTCCTATTTTTTTTATCTTGTCTTTTGTTCTACTTGCCGGAGGATTTTCTCAATTCTATTTTCCATTCCTCTTATTACATCCTGATGTTCACTGCCCTATTCTTCTAGATCTCTGAGAGCTCTTTCTTCCTCCCTGAATGTCCGCTTTTTAAAAGGAGTATTCTCATTTCAAGGATGGAGCATTGTCTCCTCTCCTTGAGGCTGTTCATTTTAAGGTTTTAAAGCTTTCTCTGCCTGTTTGTTTCCTAGAGTTCCTTTGATCTCTTGAGCCTCAAGGGAGAAGCATCTCTTGAATGTCTGGGGTTCTTTGCCTGTCGTTTTTATCTTACAAGTGGAAAAACTGAGGCCCAGGGGTGACCCATGGGTGGGAGCAGGGCCCAGAAGAGCAGAGAAGCTAGAAAGCCAGCCCAGCCTTGCATCCTGTGGGCCCCGACTGGGAGGAGGCAGGGAGCCCTGCGGAGAAACAGAGGCCCCGGAGCAGAAGGGCTGTTCTCAGCCAGCCTGTACTGAGCGGCCATGTGTGGGGGGCTGGGGAGAGAGCTGGGGAGGCCCTGGCACTCTGCCAGCACAATGGGCCGGGCCAGCCTCTCTGATGTGCCGGCTGCCTGGAGGGGTAGGGAAGTCCGGCGCCTGCCCCTGCCCCGGGCATTGTGTGCTGCAGTTCTTGCCCCTGATAACCCCTGACCTGGCACAGGA
The DNA here is from genome assembly GCF_054371585.1 of Giraffa tippelskirchi. Classification (NCBI taxonomy): domain Eukaryota; kingdom Metazoa; phylum Chordata; class Mammalia; order Artiodactyla; family Giraffidae; genus Giraffa; species Giraffa tippelskirchi. Next base: position 114,569,834 of record NC_137287.1, on the reverse strand, counting down.
TCAGCTGGCTCTACCTCGAGCTTGCCCTTGCACCTTCCATGTTCCCAGACACCGGTGTGTGTGTGCGTGTGTGTTCATGTGTTAAATGGGCTTTAACACCAGTTGTCCTCCTTGAGATTTGTTGGCTGGTCATGGCTTTGGTGACAGGAGGTCCTGGAAGGATTTAGGTCCTGGTTCTGTATGCCCTGGGCCTCAGTTTTCCCATCTGTCCAATGGGCGGAGCTGGCTACCTGCACCCTGTCCGGAACTGGTAGGGTCTTGCCCAGGGTCGTCCACCATCCTCATTGTTTTGTCCCTAGGAAGAGGGGCATCGCTCTCCCCGCCGACACAGCAGAGGGGCTACAGAACATCATCGGCATGGACAAGCCACTCAGCCTCCCAGGCTTCCTGGCCAAGTTCGACTACTACATGCCTGCCATCGCGTGAGTCTTCCCACCCCGCAGGCCCTGGGCAGAGTCATGGCATGCTGCTGGCCCCCAGCCTGCACACCTCAGCCTGTGGGGCAGGAGAAGGCTCCGTGCAACCCTGCTCTACCTCTCACCATTGGGCGCACTCCTGCTGCAAATCTCCCACACCTTTGGGCCTTGGTTTTCCCTTCTGGAAAGTGGGTGTGATGGGCTGAAACTCCTCTCCTTCCATAGGAAAGTGACAGAATGTGGGGGTTGAGAACACAGATCCTAGTATCAGAATCTTTCATGAAATAACTGCGATGCTGGGGAAGTTTGCCCTCTCTTGGCCTCAGTTTCCTCATCTAGACAATGGGGCTTATGACCCTCTCCCTCCCAGGCTGGGGTTTGGAATGGACACAGTGCTGTCCTCAGCAAGCTCCCTGTTACTATGAGGACAGCTGCTACCTTTACTGACAGCCAGGCACTGCTGGTTTGATGTTGCTTTTCATTCCTTCCATTTTTAAATTTGTTTTTCATTCCTTCCATTTAAAAAAAAAATAGCAGACTATCTTAGATATAGAAGAATGTAACATGTGTACAGCTCACAGAACTGTCCTCTTTTGTAGTTGTTCACAGTCCTGAGAGCTGGGCCCCCTCCTCATTGGCAGAGGAGGATGGAGGCTCAGGAAAGTTGAAGGAACTTACTCAGGACCACACAACTGGCAGTGGGTGAAGCCCAGATTCTCGCCCTGGTGTCACCTTGAACTTCCTGGCACGAAGCAGAGTTTCCCAAGGCAGGCGATAATTGGGCCTTGGCAGTCAGTGCTGCCAGAGCTCAGAGGGGGAAGACGGGGAGGGGGCTGGAGGAGGCAGGGAAGGCTGCCTGGAGGAGGAAGTATGGACTGAGCCTTGTGAGGGAAAGGGTGTGCTATTGTCCGGAGGGCTGGACCTAAGGAAAGGTCTGGAGGACAAGCTGTTGGAGGACCGTGAGGAGGGTGTGCGAGACAGATAGAAGCCTTTGGCTGGGTAAGTGGCAGGACAGGAATGAGGAGTCCTGGGGAAGGAAGGAAGATGTGTGCCAAGGCTGCTGGCTGCTTTCTGGAAGCTTCTGGGCTCAGCCTGGAGGGCCCGCAGGGCCCCCATCCTTGGCCCGTCAGTAGATGCTGTGGTATACATGCTGCCTCCTACTGGACACCCTGCGCCAGGACACATGGACTGGCGGAGCTCATATACAGGCGGAGGCGCCTCTCCTGTGCTGCTACCCAGCTCCTGTCTCTTGGCCACAAGACAGAAGAGGGCCAGCTTCCAAAGGCTTAGACCAGTTTTGATTTGCATTTCCCTGGTGATTAGTGACATCAGGCACCTTCTCGTGTGCCTGTTAGCCATCTGTATGTCTTTTGACAAATGTCTATTCAGGTCCTCTATTTTCTAAAACTATTTATTTGGCTGTGCTGGGTCCTAGTTGTGGCCCGTGGGATCCAGTTCCCTAAACAGAGATCGAACCTGGGCCCCCTGCATTGGGAGCACAGAATCTTAGCCACTGAACCAACAGGGAAGTCCCCCTTTGCCTTTTTTTTTTTTTTTTTTTAATCAGCTTTTGTATTGTTGTTTGCTTTGCTGTTGAGTTGTAGGAATTCCTTCCACCTTCGGGGCATTCCCTTACCGCATGTATGGTTTGCAAACACTTTCTCCCATTGGGTGGGTTGCCTGTCACTCTGCTTCTGGTTTCCTTTGCTATGTGGAAGCCCTTTAGTTTGGTGCTGTCCCCCTCCTCTATTTTTGCTTTTGTTGCCTCTGTGTGTCCTTTTCTCCTCCCTGCTGGCCCACATCTATCACTCAAGAAATATTTCAGCGGCTGCAGTGTCCTAGACTCTGTCCTTGGCTGAGGGATCATAGCCACGACAAGACAGAAGGGTCCTTGTCTCATGGAGACTATGTTCTAGGTTGGGGAGGTGAAAACCAGCTAAGAAAGAAACCACGTGATCTGTCATGTCAAGTGGCACTAAGGGGCAGGGAGAAAACAAGCCCAGGGGAAGGGGCGGAGAAGGGCGAGGGGCTGTTTTAAAATGAAGTAGCCAGGGAAGGCCTCCCTGAGGAGGTGAGGCTGGAGCCAGGCTCTGAATGGAGGCAGCAGGGAGGATAGGGTGATCCGAGGAAGAGCCCGCAGGCCAGGGAGCTGCAACACGAAGGCCCTGACCTGTGAACTAGTTTGACTGTTCGCTGGGTGGAAAGGCGGCCCTGGAGGCCTCAAGGAAGGAGCGGGGAGGTTGGCAGGGACCGGATTATGCAGGCCTTGTGGGCAGGGTCTCAGAGTGGAGATTTCCTCTATGAGGTGGGACGCCATTAGGGTTCAGAGTGGAGGAGCAACCCTCTTATTTTTGGCCGCATCGGGTCTTAGTTACGGCACTCGGGGTCTTGCATGGTGTGACGTGAGATCTCTCGTTGCAGTGCAGGGACTCCGTAGCTGTGGTGCAGGGTCTCTCTAGTTGCAGCATGCTTAGTCGCTTGGCAGCCTGTGGGATCTTAGTTCCCTGACCAGGCATTGAACCTGTGTTCCCTGAACTGCAAGGCAGATTCTTAACCACTGGACCAGGGAAGTCCCAGAGCGGTGTTTTTTAAAAGACAGCAGTAGCTGCTGTACCCGGGCAAGTGTGGAGATGGAGAGGCTGGTGAGGTGGTCGAACCGGGCTGGAGGGGGCAAGGACTGGCATTGAGTTGGGAAGCAGAGCTGACAGGATGTCCTGGGCTTCTAGGATCTTCTCCAGTTGAGGCCCAGAGCTTGTGACTGGGGGATGAGGGATTGGGGGCCCCCTCGTGGGTTTGGTCTGCCATGGTTGGGGACAGCTTTGTCACTCCTGGAGCTCCCAAGGGACCTGTGGAGGGTTGTCTCGAACCCCTCTCTTCCCTTCCCAGGGGCTGCCGGGAAGCCGTCAAAAGGATCGCCTATGAGTTTGTGGAGATGAAGGCCAAGGAGGGCGTGGTGTACGTGGAGGTGCGCTACAGCCCGCACCTGCTGGCCAACTCCAAGGTGGAGCCGATCCCCTGGAACCAGGCTGAGTGAGTGACCCCCCAGAGGGCTGTGTCAGGGCCGTGGCAGGGTGGCCAGGCCCGAGACCGAGGGGCCCACTGGGAGCCCTGGCCCAAGCAAGGCTTTGATCTTGCATCCTGAGCTGGTCCGCAGCATCAGAAAGATGAGCCTGGCTCTGCCATGAGGGATGTGGTTCCCATCTGTCACCTGGGCTTCTGTTCTTACCTCAGGCAGAAGCATTTGGCTGTGTCTTGTGATCCGCAGTCCTGGGCACAGGCCTATGGTCTAGGAACGTGAACTTGTATATCCAGTGACATCTAGGGGTCCTGTCTTCACCCGGTGGCTGAAGCAGTGTGACCCATTCTTGCCCCTTCTGTCTAGACCCCAGGGATGACCCCCGTGGTACCTCTCAACCGCCTTGCCCTCTTCTAGCCATGACTCTCCATCTTGAGTAGGGGGCTGTCTGATGACCCCCCAGTTTGGACAGCACTTCCAGGTCTGAAAGTCCCCAGGCAGACCCAAGAAAGATGGAAGGGGGTGTCCTAGGCCTTGAGGACGTCTCCCTCGGCCTTTCCAAAGAGGCAGTGGGTTAGTGGGGCCGAGGGCTTCTCCTGGAAGACCCCTCCTTCCTCTCTCTCCTCCCTCCTCTGTCCCAGCCTCTGTCCTTTATGCCTGCCTTTGTCTCGGGCCCATGCCTCTCTTCCCCACACACAGAGGGGACCTCACCCCGGATGAGGTGGTGTCGCTGGTGAACCAGGGCCTGCAGGAGGGGGAGCGGGACTTCGGTGTGAAGGTGCGGTCCATCCTGTGTTGCATGCGCCACCAGCCCAGTGAGTGTGACCCCAGCCCTGGACGCCCATCTGATGCCACCACCGTGACCTGGCTGGGCACGGGGGTCGTACCCGGTCTTCTCTGTGTCCCCATCCCCCACCCCGTAGTCTCCTTTGAGCCCATCCGCTGGACTGTGGCGGGGCTTCCTTCCGGGCGGGCTCAGAACTTCCTGCAACAGACTTGGTTCCCCAGGGAGGCTGAGCCTGAGAGCCATGTGACCTGCAGGAGGCTCAAAACCAAGGGAGCCTGCACAATAGAGAAAAGCCTAAGCCAGGTTCCCACCAGCTCGCAGTCCTCCCTGGAGACTCTGTGGGCTGGGCCCACTCCTGTCGCAGCTGTGGAACTTGGGACTGGGGTCTGAGCTCTGGGGCCTGAAGGGTCTCCCTGTGGCTGACACTGGTCACATCTCCAGGGCTTGTGCTTCCAAGGCTGGGTGACTCTGGCCAGATCACGTCACCTCTATGGGCCTCAGATACGCCTGTCACAGGAGGTGACCGTACTCACCCTGTCTCTCTGCCCTAAGGAGTAGTGAGACCACAGCGAGGGGCTGACGTCAACCCACAGGGTCTCCCTGGGCAGAGTGGCTTTTGTATTCTCTTTAATCCTCGTAGGGGCCTAGGAGGCAGGACCACTGTTTGACATTAGTGGTCGATAAATTCAACCACCATGTATCCCAGGAGAAGGCAATGGCAACCCACTCCAGTACTCTTGCCTGGAAAATCCCATGGATGGAGAAGCCTGGCGGGCTGCAGTCCATGGGGTTGCTAAGAGTCGGACATGACTGAGCGACTTCACTTTCACGCACTGGAGAAGGCAATGGCAACCCACTCCAGTGTTCTTGCCTGGAGAATCCCAGGGACGGGGGAGCCTGGTGGGCTGCCATCTATGGGGTCGCATAGAGTCGGACACGACTGAAGCAACTTAGCAGCATGTATCCCATTCGACAGAGGATGAAACTGAGGTAGAGGCTCAATCAGCAAAGCACAAAGCACAGATCGGAAGCCAGGGCCATCTGGTTGCAGAGCCTGTGATGGTTCATTCTTTACGATGACCTCACTGGTTGCGAGTGTGTAGTAGTTTGGAATACGTTTAGTAACACGAGTGTGAGTTATGTTTTAGGTTTAAATGTTAACCTTGTGGACCTCCATCCCCTCTGCTGGGTTGAGGTGGGTATGCGGGATCGAGAGGGAGAACTGCCATTTGTCATTTACTGAGCCCAGACTCTGCCCTCAGTGTTTTACCCGCGGGGCCTTGGCAAAAGCATCCCTATGACCTTGTGCTGCAGCGGGTGGCGTCCGCTCTGTGAGGAGAGGACGCTGAGGCCCGGAAGGCTGTGGAGTCAGGCCTTGAAGACAAGACCCGGGGCCCTCTGCCTTGCGCTGGCCTTGGGTGGGAGGCAGGGGTGCGTGGGGTGGGAGGTCTTTTTCCTCCGTGCCACTGCCAGAGGCCCAGCGAGCATCTCCCCCACAGGCTGGTCCTCTGAGGTGGTGGAGCTGTGTAAGAAGTACCGAGAGCAGACTGTGGTGGCCATTGACCTAGCTGGAGATGAGACCATTGAAGGCAGCAGCCTCTTCCCTGGACATGTGGAAGCCTATGCGGTGGGTCATGGAGGAGGGAGGTGGGGGAGCCGCAGGCTTGGGGGAGACGCACACAGGGAGCTTATCTCCATCCTAGTAGGTCACATGGACTGGGGATCCCAAGGCCCCCTGGGCTCCCAAGTGTTCTTGACTTGGGTCTAAAGTGTTAGTGGCTCAGTCATGTCTGACTCTTTTGCAACCCCACAGACTGTAGCCCGCCAGGCTCCTCTGTCCATGGAATTCTCCAGGCAAGAGTAATGGAGTGGGTAGTCTTTCCCTTCTCCAGGGGATCTTCTGAACACAAGGATTGAACCCCAGTCTCCTGCATTGCTGGCAGATTCTTTACCGTCTGAGTCACCAGGGAAGCTATCTAGGGGCTCTAGAAATTGGAACTCTGGTATTAAGGAAAAAAACCCACTGGATGCCGGGGGTCCTGTGTTGGAGCCTTTCTGCCTAATGATTTGCTATGTGACCTTGGGCAAGACTGTTTCTTCTCTGGACCTGTTCCATCTGCTGGGATGACTAGGTTGGATGGAGTCAACCTCTCAAAGCCTCATGACGTCCTTCCCGTGGAAGGGATGAAGCCTGAGGAGGAGAACAGGGGCTCTGGAGCCTGCCTGGCTTCAGAGCTCGGCCCCCCACTTCCTAGCTGTCTGACCTTGGTTGTGATCCCTGATGCTCCTGAGTTTGTCCCTTGCCCCTCCCTGTAAGACAAGTACCAGAGCAGTTGTGAATGTTACCATCGTGTATCCAAACCAACTACAGTGCCTGACACATAATAACTGTCTAATAAATGAGAGCGACCACTTAGACATGGTTACAAAAACAAAACCCACCCGGACCCCACTGTCTGGAAGTAGGCCAGGCTGACTCAGCCCCAGGGTGCGGGGAAGGCAGGGCCCACGGGGAGAACCCCAGGCCGCCCCTGACCTTGCCCTTGCTCTTCCAGGAGGCCGTGAGGAGCGGCGTCCACCGCACGGTCCATGCCGGGGAGGTGGGCTCGGCCGAGGTGGTGAAAGAGGTGAGTGGTGCAGGTTGGCCAAGGGGTCCTTCTCCCCGCTCCCCCACCCCCCCAAGGCCCACGCTGGGCTCCATGCTGCTTGTCCACAGGCCGTGGACACTCTCAAGACCGAGAGGCTGGGGCACGGCTACAACACCCTGGAGGATGCCGCCCTTTACAACAGGCTGCTGCAGGAAAACATGCACTTCGAGGTGAGGGGCTGGGGAGGGGAGGACAGGAAGGCTGTGCAAAGTGGGGCGGGGCCAGTGGTGCAGGGGCGTGACCAGGGCCACAGGGGGAGGGGTCAGGGGCCGTGGGGGCATGGCCACGGGCCTAATTGCTGCTGGGTGGGGGAGAAAGCCAGGACTGACAGGTTTGTGGGGCTCAGCTACAACGCCACTGGCGTGACCCGGGCAAGAATGCTGCCAGGGCAGGTGGCTCCAGCCGGGGCCAGGAGAAGGGGGGTCAACGTGGCCTGGGAGGATGGGGAGGTTTGTGCCAGCCACCTGCTGCCTCTTCCAGGTCTGCCCCTGGTCCAGCTACCTCACAGGCGCCTGGAAGCCCGACACGGAGCACCCGGTTGTTAGGTGAGGGATGGTCCCCTGGGGCCCATTCAGTTTTTGTTACTAGGAGAGCCAAGGGTAGGAAGGGGGTGCAGGCACCAGGTGCTGGCCCCACTGGGTCTCTTGGGTATGAGATCTCTTCCAGTGCTTGGGAAGCAGGAATTATTGTCCTCATCCTATGAGTGAGGAATCCAAAGCTTGGGTGTGGTGTAACTTGACCAAGGTCACTCAGCTATTGGAAAGCAGAGCTGGGGGCCCTACAGCCCCATCCAGCTCTAGCAGAATGCCCTGTTACCCACAAGGGAACTTCCACAGTCCAGCTTCTGCCTCCTAGCAATGAGGAAGATGAGTCTCTCTTGCCCACATGGTCTCTGGGCATTCCCCCAGCATCATCTTGACACTTCCCCCTAGAGAGTCTGTTTCCCTACCCATCCATCCAGTCCCACCCCATGGCCTTGGCCCTTCTTCAGGTTGTCCTGGGAGAAGCCTCAGGAGGGCAAAGCTGACCCAGAAGTTCACCAAGAACTCTTGGTGACCACAGTCAGGCCGGCACTGATGGTCTGTCTGCCAAGCTTATGACAAGGAAAGGATCTTGGGCTCCTTTTACAAGGGGGGGCTCCATTTACAAGGGGGGCCCAAAGTCTGTTTAGAACGTGGAGTGGGCAGTACCTACAGGACTTCCGAGTAGAGGTTCCTGGAGGCACGTGGGTATACAGTCTGTGGGCTGGAGGAAGACTCGAGTCGTCTAAGCAGATGTGGTGTTTGAAGGAGAAGGGACGCCCTCAGCAGGTGGTGGAGCAGGAGGGCCTAGGAGAGACAGTGATACTGAGACAGAAAGGATAGTGATGCTGAAGGGATGGGCAGAAGGAAAGCCAAGTGGTGGTGTCAGAGAAATCTAGGGAAAAGGTCAACAGTATAAAATTCTGCGACACAAGTCGGGTGAGGTAAGAGCTAGGAAAAGTCCACTGGACTCAACAAGATGGCGGTCAGAGACGGTGCCAAGAACAGTTTCCATGGTGGGTCTGAAGAGTCAGATCCCAGTGGGACCGAGGATGGCCGGGGCTGCGGGGTGGGGGGTGCGGTGCAGACAACTCTCCCAGAGTGGCGGCTATGAAGGGGAAGGCTACAGGGGGTGATAGCTGGGGGGTGGGGGGGGTTGCTTTTTTAGCCCAACCCAAGCCCCCTTCTACTTGGCTCCTCTCCTGCCTTTAGTTGGCTCTAAGCCCCGGCTGGATGCTTTAAGTCTTGAGTTGCTGGTTTTACGGCCTTAGACAAGTCACCGGAGTTCTCTGAATTTGTTTCTTCCTCTATACAATGATGAGATCTTCCAGGCATCCAAGGGCGCCACGATGCTCAGAGGAGGCTGGACGTCCATGAGTAACGGCGGGCACTGCTCCCTTGCTCCCCTCCCCCATATCCAGGTTCAAAAATGACCAGGCTAATTACTCGCTCAACACGGATGACCCGCTCATCTTCAAGTCCACTCTGGACACTGATTACCAGATGACCAAGCGTGACATGGGCTTCACTGAAGAGGAGTTTGAGAGACTGGTGAGTGGCTGTGAGCCTTAACTCGGGGCTGTGCGAGTGTGTGGCCTGCAGGTCCTGGAACCTCTGGAGAACTAGGGGTGAGTCTCAACAGGCCAGGCCAAGCCGGACCGGAGTTCAATGTCTTTCATAGAGAAGACATCTATGGCTGAGATCCTGACCTGGGACTGGATTGTCTATCCTTTGCTTGGGTCAGGTGCCCTGAGAGACTCTCAATGCTGTCATCCATCTCCCCTGAAAGGGGCTCAGCTCTACATCCTACCTGTGGTTTGCAGGCCACTCCCGGCCCCCAGGATGAGCCCTTGATTTCAGTGGTTCTGATACCCCTCCGTCTGTCCCTGCAGGGCTGTCTCTCTGGCCCCATACATCCTGCCCTATCTTCAAAGGTTTCTCCAGCCTCCCTCCCGCATCTGTGTGTCACGTCCTGCCATTTTAAGAACACAGAACCTCATAGTCTCTGCTCTGGCACGTGCTGCCTGTGACCCTGAACAAGGGCTCCCCACGCTGAGCTTAACGAATTGCCCGTGTTTAATGAAGAGGCTGGACTGTTACTAGATTCAGGGGCTCCCTTCCATGCTGTCTGGTTTCATGCTGTCTGTTGTGCTGGCCCTTCCAGAACATCAATGCGGCAAAGTCCAGTTTCCTCCCTGAAGATGAGAAGAGGGAGCTTCTTGATCTGCTCTATAAGGCCTATGGGATGCCCCCTTCGGCCTCTGCAGGTATGTTTCTGGTGGACCCGCTGGGGTGGCGTCCTGCCCTGGTTCCCATCTGGCTTCCGGGGGCTCCAGCAGGACGCTCTCCACTCCTCTCCCAGGCAGCACCCAGGCTGGGTGATGACTCCCTGGCTGGTGGTAGCCCATGACAAGACCAGCTTACATTCTGCACAAGGCTCTCATGAGGCTGGTCTGGGGATAAGACTTTCTGAAACCCATTCCCAAAGGTCTCGGCAATCTAGGGCATCTCCGGGGCTGCCCGAAGCCAAGGGCAGGGAGTTGAGCCCAGATCGCAGCTCTGTTCTGCTCCTTCCTTCCTGTGTGGCCTTGACAGAGCCCTCCCTTGCTCCAAGCCTCAGTCTCCCCATCTGTACAAAGGGGTTCCTCTCTGGCTCTCATGTCCTGTGATATTTTTTTGTTTGTTTGATGTCCTGGATACTACAAGTTGTCTAATCTTTGCTTCTCTGACTCTTCAAGCAGAGCAGCATCCGTGAAGACGTCGTGGCTACCTCTCCGAGTCCTGGCCCTGCAGATGGAGTCTTCACAGCTCCAGGGTCAAGCGACACATTTACCTTTACTCCTTCCAGGGAGACTGTGATTTCCAGAATCATCTACTGATGATCATGAAGCCCACGTGCCTCTTTCCGTACACACATATACCTCGGCAGGGCTATGGCTCTCCTTTGATTGTGTGCCTGGGCCGGGATCAGGGCCTGGGGCAGGCTGAATCCGAATTCCTCCTCCTCTGATGACTTGTGCTGAAAATCTGGTGCTCAATAAAGAAGCCAATGGCTGGGGTCGTGCAGCCCTGTGATGTGTGCACTGCAGTCTGGGGTGGACGACTTGGGTTTGTGGAGAATGGAAGGGGCCTCGGGGCCCCCAGTCCCAGGCAGTCTGCCCAGCAGCAGTGTCCTGAGAGCCTGGCGGGGGCTGTGAATGGGAAGAGGGAGGACAGAAAGGTTTCCAGAAGAAACCAGGCTCCTCTCGAAGAGTCAGTTTCTTAAATGCTCCCTGAACTCTTAACCCCCTTCTACCCTAGGTCCTGAGGGGGAAACTTTCCTTTTGGGTTCCCATAGCTGTGAAGTGGGGTGGGAGCAGGTGAGATGGAAGAGGACTCATTAGATACCCGGCCGAGAAGTGGTGGCTTTGTGGAACCCCGGCATCTTCTCAGCTACTTCACAGGTATGTGGGAGCCTGGGGCAGCAGTGGGTCTCAGCTAGTCGTGGCCCTGGGGAAACAAGGCCCAGCTCTTGCTTTTTGCTGTTTAAAGGACAAATAGTCATCGTAAACCAGTCACACAAATCGTCAGCATTTATTTCCTGGGTCCTAGGTGTCACTTATCTTGGTAGAAAGGGCAGAGAGTTAATCAAGATGGTTTTGAGCACAAAAATCCCTTCCCTAAAAATGGATCTGTGAAGCTCCAGGAGGGAACCTCAGAGCTGCATAGATGGTCCAAGACGTTAGCTTACAATGGCTTCCAAAAAAAAAAGGTAAATTGTCAGCTCCCTCCCTTCTCTGCTGAGAAAAGGTTGAAAGTTTCTAAAAAGTTTAAAAGTGCTTTTTAAAAAATGGGGTAAGAAGGTGTCCTGACTCAGAAGGCTGGAAAGGCTGGAGATGAGGGGGCTGAGCTGGGACATGGTCCCCGCCCGGACCGCTCACCCCTGGGGCCAGGACCCAGCCCCTGAGTCCTGGCGCCCCCTGAATAAATTACATCCTTGCAGTTACAGTGTCTTGAAAGTGTACCCAGGCGCAGGGGGGGAGGTGGTGGGAGCCGTGGAGCCTGGGGGTGCGGGCAGGGGGCCTTCCCAGGGTGGGGGCTGTGGGAGCCCCTGGGCCCGCCTCTCAGTCTGGCCCTGCTTGCCTGGAACACACCGCTCAGAGGAGAGGCTGCCGGGTCAATGCCAGGGCTCCGGGTCCATAGCGCGTCTCCCTTCCAGCCTCCTTGGGCAAGGTCACATTCAAGATGAGGTGGTGCCATCGCTGCTCTCAGGCTGGCTGCTGGCTTCCTTGTCTGAGGTGCCCACCTCCGCCTGTCCTTCTGCAGAGGAGAGGGAGAGGGGCATAGTCACAAATGTAAAGTGTAGAAGGAGGTCTGGCGGGGCCTGGCCATAGCGGGAACGGTGTGGATAAGCATGAGGAGCAGGACAGGAGCTGGACTAGGGGTGGTGGTGGCCAAAGGGAACTTTACCCAGGTCTGCATCCTTTTAATTTCTACAAAGGAAATGCATCTGCTGTTACTAGTACGTGGTGGTGGTAGTTTAGTCACTAAGTCGTGTATGACTCTTGCAACTCCAGGGACTGCAGCCTGCCAGGCTCCTCTGTCCATGGGATTTCCCAGGCAAGAATACTGGAGTGGGTTGCCATTTCCCTCTCCAGGAGATCTTCCTAACCCAGAGACTGAACCTGAGTCTCCTGCATTACAGACGGATTCTTTACTGACTAAGCCCCTGGGGAATAATTAAAATCAATGAAAGGCCAGGATAATGGATGGATGCTACAAGCATTAGGTGAAGAGCTGTTGAGGGCCAGGACATTTGTGTGGGTTCTCCAGTGGGGAGGGTATGTGGGGTCCCAGCACGTGATGGGTGTTCAGCAAACGGTGATTCTTACAAGACAGGGAAAAGGGCACCAGATGATGCCAGCTCAGGACTTCCCTGGTGGTCAAGTGGTTAAGACTCCACACTCCCCATGCAGGGGGCCTAGGTTCAATTCCTGGTTAGGGAACTAGATCCTATCAGCAGCAACTAAGAGTTCACATGCCAAAAAAAACATCAAAGATCCCGTCTGCTGCAACTAAGACCCAGCACAGCCAAATAAATAAACATTAAAATAAAAAGACGATGCCAACTCAGGGGAGCACCAGGGGTGGCCTGCAGAGGGTCTGGGGGGGGGGAACCCGAGGCTGTTTCATTGTGCTGTGTCCTCCCTAGACCACCCCCCTACCTCCCTCTCTGGGCCCTGTCTTTGTATCCTTAGGCTGAGCCTTTTACGGGATGAAGGAGAAACGACCATGTACCAGGATCCCTAGGCTGCAGGCTAACAAGTACTTTCCATGCAGTCACACACCAGCCTGGAGGCGTGATGAGGGTCATGATACGACTTGAGTGAGAAAACTGAGGTTCAGAGGAGGAAACTGAGGCTCAGCGAGGTGAACTGAGTTGCCTGAGAGCCAAGCAGTGGAGCGATCAGCGTGCTTTCCCCTGATGGGAAGCCTGTCCCTAAAGCGTCTCTCTCTTGGGTTTGTAAAGGCCCATCACTGCCGCCACCTCCTTCTGCCCTGGCAGCCGGCTTGAGGACTGGGGTGAGTGGTAGGGCGCGGATGTGGGAAGAACTTGGCCACTGGCCCCTCCGTCCCCCTCCCATCCTGGGGCAGTGCCTGCAGCAAAGACTTGGTCCCATAGGGCCCTCCTGGCCTGCCAGAAACCTGACAAAGCAGCCAGCACTTGGGGCAGGTTTCCGAGTGTGTGACACCCTGCTGGGTCCTGAGCCTCCTGCCCTGGTGAGCAGAATATTCTAGTCAGATTCCCAGGACCTGCTGTTTGGCCATGTCCTTGCTGTGGGACCTCGGGCAACATAGTTAACCTCTCTGAGCCTCTAATTCCTGATCCAGGAAGTGAGGATGATGACACCTCTGGCACTCCGTGGTCACCAGGCCCCCAGGGACAGCTTGGCCAGGGGTAAGGCTTCCCCTCTGCAGGTCCCAGCTCTCTTCTGGCCCAGAGAGAATGTCCTCAAGCCCCCCTAGGATGGACTCCCTCAGGACCAGTTTCAGAGTATGATTTGGAAAATTTCCCAGTCACATACTGCCAGGCGGTGCGTTCATATTTCTTCAGGTCCTGCTTGGATGTTTATGTCTCATTATTTGGCCAAGTAAGGAAATACTTGTGCTCCCCACAGAAGGAAATATGGGAGCAGACAAAGGTTTGCACACAAAGGGCTTGAGAAGCGTTAACACATGTATGACCTGGGGAAGCCTGGAAGCCAGGCCTTCAAGGACAGGCAAAGGCCTTGGTTCCTCCTCCCTCACCCGGGCTGGGCATCTGTCTCCCAGGAGATTTAAGCAAACAGATGCTCCGGGGCCATCAGCACCTGTATCCTCTGTAACTTCCTCCCCTAGTGAGTCTGCTGAACTGAGCACGCCTTGTAGACCTGCAGGGGAAGCTGCTCGTTGCAGGGCCTACTAGAAGATTCCTTGGCCACTCACTGTAGCTTGCCCTCTGCCAGGAGGGCTTCACTGACTTGCAGCCAGCACTACTCCTTCCTCAGGTCCCCTTCTTAACTGTCTGTTCTGTTACCTGGGCAGACAGATGCCAAGACACCCAGATAACATCAGGGATTTCAAATCGGATGTGGGTGGGAGCAAGCAGTAGAGGGCCTGGGTGGGTGGATGAGCCGCTATACTGAGGTCAAGGGAGACAGAAAACAGTTCAGCAGGCAGACGCAGAGGCCTGGCAGCCAGCCCCCTGGCCGCAGGCCCGGCGTGGCAGCTGGATGTGCTGGTCAGTGAGCAGCCACCAACCAGGCACCTCTGATATGCACCAAACACTGCCAGGCCCCAAGCGGCCAGGACGCGGATCCCAGAGGATCTCTGGGCTCTGTGGATCATGGAGGCGGCCAGAGGAGGTGCCTCCCCTGTCAGAGAGGGTGATGAAGTCAGAGGAGACTTCTCAGCAGAGCAGTCTGGGCTATAGAACAAAGAGGAACAGCCAGTCCGGCAAGGGGAAGGCCAGGAGGGACCAGACAGGGAGAATGCACTGAGGCTCACAGGGGACTTTCAAGAAACAGAATCCCTTCCTCAGCTGGATCAGAGGTGCAGGGGAGAAAGACGGGCCTGGAGGCTGGAGAAGAGCAGGTTCAGACCCGGGGAGGCTCCTGGGCAGCCAGGACTGGGTGGAGGATGTTCTAGAGGAGGAAACGGGGAGATGACGGGGAACAGGGAATGAACTGGCAGAAGCACGGCAGGCCGGGGGCTTTGGATGAGTGCGGCTGGCAGCTGTCTGGGAGGAAGGCTGCGGTGAGGGTAGGCCAGGGAGGCCAGGGCAGAGGCTGCTGTGCTGCTGGGAGCGGCCTGAGCCTGGTGGTGGCCGTGAGGACAGAGAGAAGCAGAGGGACCGGGAGGGGTTGCGGAGGGGAACTGACAGGGCCCGTGGATGCGTAGGGAGGCTGAGGGGCAAGGGAAGCACTGGGATGCCTGGCCAGAGGGTCCTCATGGCCTGAGACGCTGGCACCCTCCTGCCTGAGGACTGGCTGCCCTCTGCCACTGACCCTGGGCCTGGGGCCCAATTTAAAGGCAGTTTCTTCTCTGAGAAAGAGGGGGCAGCCTGGGACTTAAGAGGCCAGCCTGGAGCCCAGAAGAGGGTCTCCCACCAGGGGTGCTTGAACCCGAGTGCCCGTGGGTTCTGACCTGCGCCCTCGAGAGCCAGCTCGCCCATGTCACCAGCCAGCTTCCGCACGCTCACAGCCTCGGAGTCTCCCTGGATGTCAGGGACCGCGTTCCGGCGGCCCGTCCGGTCACAGGAGATGAAGTCCGAGTAGGAGGACTCGACCTCCATCATGCCTGTTGCATCGCTCTTCAGGCCTGTGGGGGCAAGGGCAGGAGGGCAGAGGTGAGCCCAGGCATACCCTGCAGAGAAAACCCAGCACTGGCGGCTTCCGACAAAATGATAACTGCTGCCTTGCTCACGGACGATAAAACAGAAAGCACAGGAAACTACAAAGAACAAATTAAGTCATGCATAATTTTATACCCCCAGAGTTACCACTACCATTTTAAAGGACATCTGTAAGGTAGCATTTAACAGAAGGCTTCCCGTATGCTGTTTTCGGTCTTGCATAAAGCCTTTGTTCCTCATAGCACCTGAATGCAGGCGCTGGAGGAACTGCACACGGTTCCCAGAATAATAGGAATTTATGCATCTCGTTCGTATGGAAAATAGCTTCCCCATACAGTGAAAAGCAGCCATTTACAACTCTCTTTCCTTCTGATATGGAAAGTAACTTTTACAATCCCCTCCCTTGAAAATGATTCTAGCCTCAAGCTTCCTGAATAACTTGTAAGATTCTTTTATCCCTGTCTCTGCTAAAAAGGCTATCTTATAAGAGAGTATATATATGCCCACAATATGTTGAATAAATGCCTTTGTTCCATCAGAACACTGGTCCCCATGTCTTTCCTCATTTCACTCTCTCTCTCTCTCTCCCTTTCAGACTGCTTCCACAGAGCACAGGTGTCTGCCGTGTCTACTTACTTGCCCGGGGCTTTCAAGACCTCTTCGAGAGGGCGCCCTGAGCCTACACAGACGGTGCTAGCTCTTTGTCCTCGAGTTATATTGGCATACTGTGTAAACCAGGGAATATCAGCCTCTTTTCTTCCTTCTTTCACTTTCTTATCGGTCGACTCTGTACCCCCAAGTTCCGGTCCATTAAAGGACCCCAACAGACATCTTTTTTTTTCCTCTCTAAAGTTCATGATAACTCTCTACATGTTTATCAACACCGTGTACCAGGCACTGGCCAGGGGCCACAGATGCAGCAATGAACAAGTCAGCCCCAGTCCCTGCCCTCAGGGAGCTTACAGTCTACTGGGTCATTTAAGGTAATTAATTACTAACACGTAAGTAACAGCCACGGTGCTCGGTGCTCGGGGTTTGCAGGGAGAAAGCAGGGTGCCAGAGGAACAACCAGGGCCTGACCAAGGCTGGGGGTCAGGAAGTGATATTTTAGCTGAGATTTTAGGAGGAATAGGTAGACGAGGACTCTAGGATTGCAGGGCAGAGCATGTGTGAAGGCTCTGTGAAGGGAAGGCATGGTGGGTGTTAGAATGCAAGGGCCGTGGCCTGGGGGCAGGGGGAGGGGGACTGAGACATCCAGGACACCGCTGAGCTGGGCAGGGGCCTGTTTGCATCTGCAGTTCGTCCCTCAGGATGATCAGATCAGCATTTTCAAAGATGACTCTGGCCCCTGGAGTGAGCAGGCCCCAGAGGGGCCCAGTTGGCGTATGAGAAAGATGGTGGGTGAAGGAAGGAGGTGGTGATGGTCAGACAGATTCTAGATGTGATCTGGAGGCTCAATCACCAGGACTTGGTGTGCAGCTGATGTTTCTGACATGAATAATGCAGGTGGACAGAGGACAGTTTGTGAGATGGTGGGTGGGTGGGGAAGACAGACAGGTAATTAGGCTTTATTACTACAGTCAAAGTGAAAGAGGTAGTGGCTCAGTCATGTCTGACTCTTTGTGACCCCATGGACTGGAGCCCGCCAGGCTCCTCTGTCCATGGGGTTCTCCAGCAAGAATACTGGAGTGGATAATCATTCCCTTCTCTAGAGGATCTTCCCAACCCCAGAATCGAACCTGGGTCTCCTACATTGCAGGTGGATTCTTTACTGTCTGAGCCACCAGGGAAGCCCTGTTGTTACAGAGATGGTTATAGAGATGGTAGTCAATAGCCCTGCTGGTTGATTTTACAGCTGAGAGAGAGGAGAGCCACATATATAAAGAACCATATGCATAAGAAAAAAGATTTGGAGATCATACTATAGTATGCTGTCTTTTAGGTTTACTGTTTGAAACTCCCTAAAGCATGTCATGAAGGTTCTCTGCAGATGATTTTTGTACATGTGCTTGGGTATATCATAATATATCTAAAGAGTCCCCTCGACATGAACACTTCCCTGGTGGCTCAGACAGTAAAGCATCTGCCTGTAACACCGGAGACCCAGGTTTGATCCCTAAGTCGGGAAAATCCCTTGGAGAAGGGCATGGCAAACCACTCCAGTATTCTTGCCTGGAGAATCCCATGGACAGAGGAGCCTGGTGGGCTCCAGTCCATGCGGTTGCAAAGAGTCGGAAGCGACTTAGCGACTAAACAACAACAATAATAGGCAGCACTAGGTCTTTATGTAAATATTTTGGCCTATGTCTAGCTATTTCTTTAGAGTACATTCCTAAAAGTAGAATTGCTAAGCTAACAGGAAGGGTGAAATAATGTTTAAGACACAATATTTTGACACATTTGCCTTCCTGAATGACATAATGGTATTTATAATAACCGAAAAAGATGAGTAAATAAAACTTATAAGTTCAGTTCTGTTCCTATTTATATTCCCACCAGCAGCCTATAAGACTGTCCATTTATCTGCACCCTTGTCAAGAATGGATACTGCTATTATATTTTTTAAAAGGTTAATCTGCTAAGGGAATATAAGTATCTCTCTTTAAGCACCAATGATTTCCTGTAGGCAGTCAAATCACACAGTCACCACAGGGATTCTGGCCACTGGGCAGACCCTGAGTTAGGAAGCAGGGGGGTGAGGTGGGGTGGAGGGGTGGGTCTAAGACACTGGCCTGACCACAGGAGTTCACAGTACTCTAGATGAGATGGGCCCATCAAATCCCAGTTCTAGACATATGAAGGCAAATGCCAACGCTCTTCATAGTGTGAGGATGTTTACTGCACACGGTCAGTGACAGGGAAGCTCCCAAATGTCCCTGAAAAGGCTAGGCATTGCATGAATTATAGAATATTCAAAAAATAGCCTACACCGGGTGGACATGTACTGATGGCAAAGTGTCAGAGATAAACTATTAGCTGAAAAATTCAGGGACGTTCCTGGTGGTCCAGGGGTTAAGACTCAGCCTTCTGAAGCAGGAGGTGTGGGTTAGATCCCTGGTCCGGGAGCTAAGATTCCCACATGCCTCACAGCCAAAAAGCCAAAACATACAACAGAAACTATTGTAACACATTCAATGAAGACTTTAAAAATGGTCCACCACAAAAAAAAATTTAAAAAAAAGAAAAATGCAGATTGCAAAACAACACCTTAAAGAAAACTCAGTTTCAATTCATACAACTCAACACCAAAAGGAAAACAACCCAATCAAAAAACGGGCAGAAGACCTACACAGACATTTCCCCAAAGAAGACATGCAGAGGGCCAACAGACACATGAAAAGATGCTCAAAATCACTAATTATTAGAGAAATGCAAATCAAAACTACGAGGTACCACCTCACAGAGGGTGTGGAGAAAAGGGAACCCTCCTACACCGTTGGTGGGAATGTAACTTGGTTCAGCCACTGTGGAAAACAGTATGGAGGTTCCTCAGAAAACTAACATGATCCAGCAATCCCACTCCTGGGCATACGTCCAGACAAAACTCTAATTCAAAAAGACGCACGAACTCCTAAGTCCATAGCAGCACTACTCACAACAGTCAAGACGTTGGAAACAACCTGAATGTCCATTGACAGGTGAATGGATAAAGGTGTGGTGCATACACACAATGGAATACTACTCACCCATAGAAAAGAAGGAAATAATGCCCTTTGCAGCAACATGGATGCAACTAGAGATGATCATACTAAGCGAAGTGAGTCAGAAAGGCAAATACTATGTATGCTACCACTTATATGTAGAATCTAAAATATGACACAAATGCACCCACCCACAAAACAGAAGCAGAAACACAGAGAACAGAGCGGTGGTTGCCAAGGGGAGAGGGTTGGGGGAGGGACGGAGTGGAAGGTTGGGGTTGGCAGATACAAGCTTTGACACATACAGTGGATAAACCAGGTCCCACCGTATAGTACAGAGAACTATATTCAATATCCCGTGATTAACCATAAGGGAAAAGAATATAAAAAACAATGTATATGTGTGAGTGTATGTGTATATGTATAACTGAATCACTTTGCTGTATAGAAATAATTAACAAAACATTGTATATAAATCATACTTCAATTTAAAAAAAGAAAAAAAAGAAAGATAACCCAGTTCCTATGGAGAAGACAGCAGATACCAGAAAAACACCTTGCCGAATGTGGTACTTTGTGACGAAGAGGAACTTTCACACCTAAGACTAAATTTCTATAATGGTAGGAGTTTGTATAAGCCCAAGGTGTTGTGCAATGCTTTCAGAAAGTAACCGACACTGGCAGGAAGCTCCGGGAAAGCGCCCAGGGTGGGGCTCAGTAACTGGTGTGTGTGTGAGAGAGAGAGAAAAAGAGAAAAGAGGAACTGGTCAGTATGGAAGGCTGGACCCCCATCTCCCCACAACCCCAGGCTGACGAGACACCTGGAGAATGAATGAGGAGGAGACAGGGAGGCGTCCTGTAGTAGGAAGAGTCAAGAAAAAGACATGTGACCTGTTCTGTCGCCAGACCTTGAGCAAGACTGCCCCACTCTGGGCCCCCATTATCAGGTCTGTAAATCAGAGCAAAGGCGGGGCCGGAATTCCAAGGCAATCCCCGCAGCTCCAGCAGGGGGCGCACCAAGCCAATTTGTCTAAGCTGCCTTGACAGACAGAAGTTGCCCTAGTTGCGTTGCTGGCGGCTTCTTGGCCAAAAAAAAAAACCAAAACAAACCAACTCCAGACTCTCTGAATCTGCCAGAGGTGGTTCTTCCATAGGTCACGGAAGGTTCACTCCTACACTCTCCCTCTGGGGAAACTGCTCAAAGCTTCAGAACTGGGGAGTGGCATGTGGTAATAACAGTAACAACACACAATAAAATTTATAATGATAGGTCTAACCATAATAGTAAAAGCAACAGTAATCAAGTCATTATGTTTCCTGTACCTCGCTTACTAAATTTCCACAACAGCCTCTGAAGTCTATGAGGTGAGTTTATCTATCACCATGACCATCAAGACCATCCCCATGGAAAAGAAATGCAAAAAAGCAAAACAGCTGTCTGAGGAGGCCTTACAAATAGCTGTGAAAAGAAAAGAAGTGAAAAGCAAAGGAGAAAAGGAAAGATATTCCCATCTGAATGCAGAGTTCCAGAGAATAGCAAGGAGAAATAAGAAAGCCTTCCTCAGTGATCAATGCAAAGAAATAGAAGAAAACAACAGAATAGGAAAGACCAGAGATGTCTTCAAGAAAATTAAGAGATACCAAGGGAACATTTCATGCAAAGATGGGCTCGATAAAGGACAGAAATGGTATGGACCTAACAGAAGCAGAAGATATTAAGAAGAGGTGGCAAGAATACATAGAGGAACTGTACAAAAAAGATCTTCACGACCCAGATAATCACAATGGTGTGATCACTCACCTAGAGCCAGACATCCTGGAATGTGAAGTCAAGTGGGCCTTAGAAAACATCACTACGAACAAAGTCCAGTTGAGCTATTTCAAATTCTGAAAGATGATGCTGTGAAAGTGCTGCACTCAATATGCCAGCAAAATTGGAAAACTTGGCAGTGGCCAAAGGACTGGAAAAGGTCAGTTTTCATTCCAATCCCAAAGAAAGGCAATGCCAAAGAATGCTGAAACTACCGCACAATTGCACTCATCTCACACGCTAGTGAAGTAATGCTCAAAATTCTCCAAGCCAGGCTTCAGCAATACGTGAAGTGTGAACTTCCAGATGTTCAAGCTGGTTTTAGAGAAGGCAGAGGAACCAGAGATCAAATTGCCAATATCCGCTGGATCATCGAAAAAGCAACAGAGTTCCAGAAAAACGTCTATTTCTGCTTTATTGACTATGCCAAAGCCTTTGACTGTGTGGATCACAATAAACTGTGGAAAATTCTGAAAGAGATGGGAATACCAGGCCACCTGACCTGCCTCTTGAGAAACCTGTATGCAGGTCAGGAAGCAACAGTTAGAACTGGACATGGAACAACAGACTGGTTCCAAATAGGAAAAGGAGTATGTCAAGGCTGTATACTGTCACCCTACTTATTTAACTTATATGCAGAGTACATCATGAGAAATGCTGGGCTGGAAGAAGCACAAGCTGGAATCAAGATTGCTGGCAGAAATATCAATAACCTCAGATATGCAGATGACACCACCCTTATGGCAGAAAGTGAAGAACTAAAAAGCCTCTTGATGAAAGTGAAAAAGGAGAGTGAAAAAGTTGGTTTAAAGCTCAACGTTCAGAAAACTAAGATCATGGCATCCGGTCCCATTACTTCATGGGAAATAGATGGGGAAACAGTGGCTGACTTTATTTTTGGGGGCTCCAAAATCACTGCAGATAGTGATTGCAGTTATGAAATTAAAAGACGCTTACTCCTTGGAAGGAAAGTTACGACCAACCTAGACAGCATATTAAAAAGCAGAGACATTACTTTGCAAACAAAGGTCCGTCTAGTCAAGGCTACGGTTTTTCCAGTAGTCATGTATGGATGTGAGAGCTGGACTTGAAGAAAGCTGAGTGCCGAAGAATTGATGCTTTTGAACTGTGGTGTTGGAGAACACTCTTGAGAGTCCCTTGGACTGCAAGGAGATAGAACCAGTCCATCCTAAAGGAGATCAGTCCTGGGTGTTCATTGGAAGGACCGACGTTGAAGCTGAAACTCCAATACTCTGGCCACCTCATGGGAAGAGTTGATTCACTGGAAAAGACCCTGATGCTGGGAAGGATTGGGGGCAGGAGGAGAAGGGGACAGCAGAAGATGAGATGGCTGGATGGCATCATCGACTTGACGGACATGAGTTTGGGTAAACTTCGGGAGTTGGTGATGGACAGGGAGGCCTGGAATGCTGCAGTTCATGGGGTCGCAAAGAGTTGGACACGACTGAGCAACTGAACTGAACTGAACTGATGACCTGCAAAGGTCTGTTTCAGGTGGCAGGACCCGTACCTCCCATAGGGAGGGAGACCCTGGGCAGGCCACACCAGCTCCCAAGCCCCGGCTCCTCAGGGCTTTTCCTCCAACTAGGATGTGGGCTCCATGAGAACAGGTATTTCTGTCTGGGTTTTCACCAGGCCAGGCTGAAAGGCTTAACCCCGGCAGCTAAATCATACGCCCTGGCTGCTCCATCCTCAGCTTCTCGCCCAGGGCCTGGCAAACAGTAGGTGCTCAGTAAACATTTGTCAGATTAAATCTGAGTCTGTCCACTGCCCTATCTCCTCTCCAGCCCTCTCTCCCTGCCTGTGGGAACCAGTGGGAAAGGCCTCTGTCAGCCATAGACGGCTGTACTGACGTTCCAGTCCAGGGTCTCCAGCATCTGACACTGTGGGATGGATGGAGTTACAGGCTCCTTCTGAAAGGCCAGCGTCCTGCTCGAACGGGCACCCTGGGGCTTTGGCTCCTGCCCTTGCCCTGCTGATCTTACAAGCTGCCCAGCGCGGGAGGCTGAGCTTCTTGGCTCGGAGAGGGAAGTGTGCCAAACTCAAAGGCCGATCCTGGAAAACACCAACGGCCCCCAAGGTGCTCTGGCTGCCTCCCTGCCCCCACCCCCGCAGGGATGGGCCTGGGGAACACACTATTTTCATTCTTCTGCAATATTTATATATTTTCCCTTCACTCTCTGCTCTTAAAAGTCAACAGCAAATGGGGAAATATGAGCAACCATCCTCAGAGTTGGAAGCTGCATCAGCAAACGGTCATTCTCAGACTCTGTTAACGACAGCATCGACAGAACCTCTTTGAGGAGTGACCTGACACGAAACACCAAGAAACCTCAACTTTTCTCATACCCTTGAGCCAGTAAGTCAGCAAGCTGACAGGTGAGAACAGTCCCTGCCTGTATCAGCCTGCACTGCTTCTGGGGGTAAAACGCAGCATCTTTCCATGTGTATTTCCTTTTCCGTGAACTGTACTCAAATCTGTTTGCCCATTTTTCCATTAGACAGTAGCATTCCCACTGATTTGTGGGAGTTCTTTACATATTGAGACAATCAGTCTTTTACATTAAGAAGCATTACAAGTATTTTTTGGGTTTTGTTCTCTGATTTTCTGTGCGTGCACATATTTTTTTTTTCTATTCATGTAGTCAAATTGATCGATATTTTACTGTATGGTTTTCAGGTTCTGGATCATACTTAGAAATGTCTTCCCCACTCCGAGATTAGCGAAGAATTCTCTCTTGCTTATTTCTTGTACTTTTGTGGCTTTATTTTTCATATGTAAATCTTTGATTGAGCTCGAATTTATTTGCTATGAGGTATGAGGTAGGGAATCTACCTTAATTTTTCCCACTTATCTCAAAACGTTTTGTGGAATCATCAAACTGAAAAGACTCCCTGAGCTCACAGAGATGACTTCTCATTAATAGCTGGGGAAAGTGAGGTTCAGAAAGGGAAAGTGACTTGCCCAAAGTTCTTGATCTAGCCGTCTGACCTCCTAGTCCAGAGGTGTTTCTCCCATGCCTTGCTGCACCCCTGGGGGTGGGAGGTCCCAGCAATATGACCCATCTCTCGGGGGCATGTGGTTGCCAGGAGGCATCCAGTGCCGGCGTGCAGCCCGCGTCCCTGTTTATAAGCTCAGAGACCTTGGACAACTGCCCCCCTCCATTTTTCAGGATCCCAGTTTCCTCCTCAGCCACAAAGGGATAACAGTAACACCTTCTGCTTAGGGGGCTATTGTGAAGTCAATGGGACAGTGTGCTCAAAAAGAGTCTGATACGATGCGTGCAAGGGAAGAGGCTCACAATAAGTCATTACCACGGTCCCTTCTCACTGGGTGACATATCAGTGAAACTGTCCTCCTGACGCTTTCTTTCAGCTTCTTTGTTTTCACTCTATGTTTATGGATGCTCAGAAGGCCAAAACCCACACTTCCTGCTTTTGTGTTTTGCGGTGCTGAGTGAATTAAGTTCCACGAAAGTGGCACACTGGCTGACATGTGGACTGCTGCATCTGACAGGCCTAGCACAGAGGAGAATATTTATGAATATTTCATAAATGAGTGAATAATAGAAGACGGTCTAGATTCCAGGGCAGAGCAAAGACGGCAGCCTTGCATTATAACAGGGGCCAGAGGTATGGCTCAGTCTCCTTACAGCAGAGTGACCACCCGCCCCCCCCCACCCCGGGACCATCCCTCTCTCCCAGCTTCCTTTCCCCCCATCAGAATAATCAGGTTGAAATATGATCCCTAAATGTCTTCCAGTCCTGAAATTTCATTCACTCATTCGTTCAGTGTTTACTGAGTACTTTTTATATGCCAGGCACTGTGCCAGGTATGGGGCATGCATTGGAGCCAAAAAGACATTTACAATGTGATAACAGAAAAAGGCACCGGAAATCAAAACTACAATGAGATGTCCCCTCACATTGGTCAGAATGGCCATCATCAAAAAGGCTACAAATAATCAATAACGGAGAGGGTGTGGAGAAAAGGGAACCCTCCTACTCTGTTGGTGTGAATGCAAATTGATACAGCTTGGAGAACAGTATGGGGGCTCCTTAAGAAATAGACTCACAGACACTCACAGACATAGAAAACAGACTTATGGCTTCCCAAGGGAAAAGGGGAGGGAGGAATAAATTTGGGATTTGGAATTAACAGGTACATACTATACTATACATATAATAGATAACCAACAAGGACCTACTATATTAGACAAGGAACTATATTCAGTATCCTATAATATCCTATAATGGGAAAGAATCTGAAAAAGAATATATATGTGTGTGTGTATATATACGAAACTGAATATAAATATATGAGACTGAATCGCTCTGCTGTATACCTGAAACACTGTAACTCAACTATACTTCAATTAAAAAAAGAGAGAGGGGCACTGACAAGTAAACGAATCTATCATCATGGACTGTGGTAAGCGTTGTGGAGGAAGAGAACAGGTTTCTCTGCGTGGGGGTGGTTCAGTTCAACACTGCATGGTCAGGGCAGGCCTCCTTAAGGATGTGATCCTGCGCTGAGGCCCACAGGAAAGTCAGAGGGTGATCTAGGCAGAGTCAAAAGCCAGTCTGGGATTAAGCCATCTACCGTCTTCTGTCTCAGCTTGAGCCCTGAGCGGTGCTTGAGCCTGATGCTCTTCTGCTCCTCCCCATCTTCAGGAGGTTTGAGGGCCTTCCTTGGGGTAAAGCGTTTGACCCTGAAAAGGAAGAGGCTTTGGGCTCAGCTTCCCAGACCCTTGGCGGCCCAGGGTCAGAGGCTGCGTTCTCACAGGTGCTTGCCCTGGGCGCTGCCTGGTTTCCCCACCGGAATCGGCCTTCTCCCTTTGGTTGTTATTCTCTTCCCAGCTCTGTAAACTGAAGAGGCCCCAGCCTTTGCCAAGAGCTACACAGTCCGTTCCAAGTCTGCAGCTATTAGTCCTCATAGCTCAGGCAGATTCCATGACAGCGCCAAATTGTTTTCCAAATATCCCAGAAAGGTCATTTCCTGTTTTTTTTTCTTTTTAAAAAATTAAGTATTTGCAGAGACCGTACAAATAAGAAAGCAGACCCTTCTGCAGTGGACACGGAGCAGACAGTGGGACTTGTCCCCTGGGACAGGCCTCCTCAGGGGTGGGGAACATGCTTTCTAAGGCTCCTCTGAGGGAAAGCAAGGGCTGTGGAAACCTGATGGAAATACCAGGGCCTGCCGAGCTGGCATTCCTCAAATTCAGAGGAAGTGGCTTTTCTCTGTGATGAGAAGCCAGACCCAGAGAGGCACTGAGGCGGGCAAATAAAAAGGCCAGGGCCCCAGACTGAGCGCATTCCCAGAACCTGGGAAAGGGCAGGGGAGTGGTTCTGGGAACGTGCTGCGGTCTGCTGGGGACTGGCCCCAAGCTCTACCTAGTCCCCGAGGGACACACCCAGGGCGGAGTCTCCAGAGGGGAACCCGGCTCCTACTAGGGCAGCACCTGATGCCCCCAAGGAGGCCCACAGGGAGGCATCCTTTGGAGACAGCTGGGCAGGGCCTCAGCCTCCGCACCCAGGGGCCAAAACCACGCGGCCCAGGGGGCAGGCGGTGGAGAGACCTGCTTTGGGAGGGAAGGGGGGTGGCTGCTGAGTCATACGAGGTCTCCACGGATGCCCTTCTCCTCAGACCACTCTCCACTGGGGGCCTGCAGACCCCACATCGTCTGGGCCTCCCTCCAGCCTGACCGGCCACTTCTTAACCTCGATCGTGCAGACGCTTCCTCTGTCAGGGACCTTCATGGGAGAGGCCCCCTACCCTAGCACCAGGCCCGGGCCCTCTTCTCTATGTGCCCCCTGGGCACTCTCACCCTTGGCCTTAAGAGTCTGTGTGGATGGCTCCCCAGGCCTCTCTTCAGAGCCCTAGAATGGGCAGTCTAACCGCCTACTCCGCCCTTCCCTTGAAGGTCTCACCAGCATTTCCAACTTCACATGTCCGGTCACAAGCCTGCTCCCCGCAGCCACCCCCAGGTCAGTGATAGAACCAGATGTCCAGGCTGCTCAAGTTGGAAACCTGGGGCCATCCCAGGGGAGTGGAGTATTCTCCTTCTTCACTCCCAGTCCGGTCCGTCACCGGGTCCTGTCGCTTCTACTTGCAGAATTGAGCCTGAATGGGCCCCTCTCCCCTCCACCTCACGGTCCCAAGGTCTGTGCTCGCCACGAGGGCCAGGGCAAGGTACTGCACCAGACTCTGGGTCCTGTGGCTCCCCCTCTTCATTCAGCCTTGGATGCTCTAGCATTTCACATCTGGCCAAGTCCAAGCTCTCTACACCAGCCCCTGACATCCCGCACTGACCTGGCCCTGCTTCTTCTGTGAGCTTTTGTCTCATTTCCACTTTCTTCTTGGCCCATTCGGGTCTTTAATTCCTCACACTAGCTCCTCCGGACTTCAGGGCCTTCATGAGACTGCGTGCTCTGCCTGGAACGTTCTCTGTCATTTTTCTTTTTATAGAGCCTCTTAAATGGATTCCTGGCCCTGCTTTTCCAGTCGCTCCTGCTCTGGGACCCCGACACGGGGCCCTGCAGGTCATGAGTTCCCGTGCTCACTCAGCTGCATGTGGGCTGAACACCTGGAACCCTGCGTGATGCGGTGACACAGAGAGGGCCTGGGGTCGCTTGGCTGCTGCCCCTAGAGCTGCGCGCCTCAATGGCCACAGAATCCTCTTCTGTAAAATGAGGGTGTGCCAACTGCCTGGAAAGGAGCTCACAGGGAATAACCAGAGCCGGCAATTACGGAGTCCTGACTGCCTGCCACACTGCTAAGCATCTTACAGGCAGCTCACTTAATCTTACAGCAACTCTCTGGGGTAGAAAGCATTACTACTTCTGTCCTACACAGGAGGAAGCTGAGGTACTGAGAGGCTAAGTACTTGCCCAAGGTCATATCATCCACCGAGTGTGGAGGAGGAGGGAGCCTGTACTATTGGGACAGGAAGCACAGAAATGAGTTAGCCTCAGGCCTGGCAGGCAGTAAGGATTCATTGAAAACTGTCCACTCCCCTTTCTCCTCTTTTTTTCTCCTCTATCCCCCACCTCATAACAAGGCATTTCTGAAGGAAGGACAAGAAAGCAATGAAGTCCTAGGAAAGCGTTTTGCAATGCTGGCGAAAGCATATACCCAGATGCACTTTACTCAGGCTTAAGCAAAATTCTGTTGAGAATGTTTGACTATAAATGTAAAATCTTACGACTCTATCCAGTGACATTGGGTTGATTCTCTGAACGCTGCCACAACAAATTCTAATTTTGTTATCTAACTTTGGTGAAACAAGTATTGGGGGTACACATTTAAGAAACCCTCCCCCACTCTGCCACTGTGTTTCCCCCTGTGGCTAGGCAATGTTAGCACTTCATGGAGGGCTGGGGTTGGGCATTTGGGATGGTGATACAACCTCTTCAAGCCACGGGAGTCCGTGCTTCTACAGAGCCCTGGGAAAGAAGCAGAATATAGCCCAACAATATTACTACTTGGAGACTGAGTCTCCCCGGGTCTCCTGTGGTTTGCACATTATCTATACTTGGTGAGGGCTCTGCTAAAACGCAAGGTTCCCAGAGGCCAGCAGTCCCGGCTGGAATGTGGAAGGAGGACCGGAAGATGAAGTGAGATCACTTCCCAGCAGGCTGGCCAGAGCTCCAGTGGCTGGACTGAGCTCCAGCTCTGCTGATGCCAGGCTGGGTGCCTCTGGGCAAGGATCTTCCCTCCGCAACCTCGGGAATCTCAAGCGTAGAAGGAAAAGGTAACCTGGGCATCCCTGTGGTGTTTTTGAAACACATTCGCAAGTTCTTTGACATTTCTCTTGTCAAGAGGTGGAGTGTGATTTGTATCCTTGTAAATGAGCTGGTTGTCGTGACTTGGCTCTAACTAACAGAGTACAAGAGAAGTGATGATGTGACTTCCAAGATGGGGTTAGAAAAAGTGTCACAGCTGCCATCTGGCTCTCTCTTGGGATACTTGTCTTGGGAGCTTTGAACTGCATGTAGGAAATCTGAGGCTGCCACGTTTTGGGGAAGCCCAAACCAGTCACATGGAAAGGTCCTGGGGTGGCCATGGAGGGAGATACAGCAGGTGGCACCAAGCCAGCTCCTCAAGGCTCCGACACCAGCCATTACCCACAAAACTACATGGGAGATTCAAGCCAGAACTGTCCAGCTGGGCGGTCCCCAAATTCCCGACCCACAGGAAAAAGCATGAAAGGTAACACGTCACTGCTGTCGTTTTAAACCACTGAATATTGGCAGTGGAGTGCTATGCGGCAGTGGATAAACAGGGTGAGCTCTAATGTGACTTCCAGCTCAGGGTCCCTCTACAGCACCTCTAAAAGTCTGCAGAAAAAACATGCCCCAAAGCCATGGTGGAGATGAAAAGAAGCAAGATATTATCTCTATAATATGAATTCATTCATCTATTCATGTAACGAATATTACCGATCACTCAGTGTGTACCAGGCTTGGGACTAGGTGCCACAGATACAAAAGCAGGGAGACACCAGGGGATCTGGAGGGACAGTCAAGGTCGACTTAGGGAGGCTGACTCAAACACCTGTAATTCTTAACCAGGGATGAGGGGCAGGGGCGCACATACCAGAATTCCAAAATCACTGGTGAACCACAGCTTCAAACTATCCCTCTTGCCTCCCCTGGGGATTCTGACAGTGCCCCAGAGGGGGATGGGTGTGTGTTTTGTCGCTGATGACCACTGCCCGTATCAGCCTCTGCTCCCGATGGAAGGTGCCATGGCCCACACACGTGATGAGAGAGGAGAGACTTTAGGGACTGATTCTGTATAGGAATCTTTTAAAACTTTAAGAATCTTTGAAAAGCTTGGTCACTAGGAGTGTAACAATAAGATGTACAAGGCAGAGCGGGCTCGGAAAGCAGCCATTTACACACAGTCACTAACTTTAAAGGAATGACCCCTCCCCTCCTTTATATTTATTGCTCACTGGGCACCCAGGATTCAGCAAGGAATAGAACAGACTCTCTGCCCTCAGGAAGCTCACGCTCTGTTGGAGTGACTCATACTAACGAGCAAACAGAATAACCACCAGGGGTAACAGTGCCTCGGAGAAAATGGAAGGAGGGCAAGGGGCGGGGGGTTCTCTCAGAGTGGACAGAGAGACCCCCTCTGGGAGAGGGACATGGGTGCAGAGACTTGGGGGGGATACCCGGGTAAGTGTGCCAGGCAGAGAGAACAGTGTGCAAGAGGCGGGGCCTGCCTGGTGTCCAGCAAGAGGACAAGGAGGCCACGGGGCTGGTGCGGGGCGAGTCGGGGAGAGAGAAGGCTGAGGGTGGCCAGGGCCTTCCAGGGCCTTGGAGGATAAGAGCTGACCCAGAGTTTTGCTCCGCTTTTGACTTGACCCTTTCAGGGCCATTGCCAGATGAATGCTTTAACGCTCCCTTCTACGCCAGTTCTCAGTCTCCTCCCCGCCCCCCCAACCTGACTGGATGGGGAGTTAGGCCTGAGGGCGTCTTGTCACACATCCCTCACAGGCACAGACACTATTGACCCAAAAGCAGGGCCAGCTGGGGTGGCGGGGGGCCTCCGGTCTTCAGCTAAAGGAGAGATGAGGTTCTCATTCCATTCCTCCTGCCTCTGGAGAGAAGCAGAGCTCAGAACCCACACAGCACAACACAGGAGAAGACCGATGCAACAAGGGAACCTGGCAGAGTCTCACGTCTCCAAGCCAGGGACCGTCCGACCTGAGCAGAGACACAGGAAAAGACCCTGATGCTGGGAAAGATTGAGGGCAGGAGAAGGGGGCCACAGAGGATGAGATGGTTGGATGGCATCACCGACGCGATGGACATGCGTTTGAGCAAGCTCCGGACAGGGAAGCCTGGCATGCTGCAGTCCATGGGGTTGCAAAGAGTCGGACACAACTTAGTGACTCAACAACAGGTTCTCCTGTGCCTTTGGCCCAGAGCCTGCACAAGATTCCAGTCCCTCGGTTCAATACCCGAGCCCTCGCCCCCTACCTCCAGGCATGGGGTCTTTAGGGGATGGCCAGCCCCCAGGGCCCGGTGGCCCCTTCCCTGACCCAGCAGAAGGTAAGAGCTTCCTGCTTTGCCACCACACAGGTGCTGGCCCACCTGTCCCATATCTGCCTTCCCCACTGGCTCCAGGAGGACAGGCACCCCTTCCGGTCACTGTAACCCCACCATGTCGCAGAGTGTGTGACGCATGGAAGATGCTCAGTAAATACATCCGCATGAACGCGCTAATGAACAAACAAAATAAGCAATGAACATATGCACTCTCAAGCCAGTGATGAAAACAACCACCCGAGCCCTGGTCCCTGACCAAACAAATAACAAAGGGAATAATAAAATAAAAATGGCTACTATTTACGGGGTATATGTGCTATGCGTCGGATATGGTTAAGAAGTGCTCCTCGGTAGCCCTGTACAATTAGGTCCCTTTTACACACAGCAAGGATGTACTGGAACCCACCCTGCCCCGCACACCCAGGTGCCTGGCTCCGAGGCCCAAGGCCTCAAAGGTGGTGGCTCCCTTTGGCTCAGGGAAGCAGAGCACGCCAGAGTCAAGGACAGGTGAGCTGAAAGGGGCTGAAGTGGCAGGAGGGACTGACTGAGAGAAGAAAAGGAGACTCCCCTCGGTCTCCTTGAGACCTTCTTCCACCAGGTCACCTAACCGGCCAGGGCTCTGCTCCAGCTCTGAGAATCACAGGACGCTCCTTCACTCCTTCAGTGACTCCTTTAACACCGACAGAGTATGCACTCTTCCCAGCACGGGGACTGAGGATACTCTGGGAGGCCCTGCGTTACTGAACCCTCACAATGGACAGCCCATGGCTCGGAGAAGTCGCATGAGTCCCCTAAGGTCCTCCAACCAGTTACTGACCGAATCAGGCTTTGAACCTGGGTTTCCTCCACCCTGATTCCGAGCGCAGTCTCTAGGATGGTGCATCTGGGGACGGCTTTGTCTCAAGGTGGAGGACATCTGTCTCATCCTGAACAGAGAACTGTTCTGTCACCAAACTCCCTGCCCCTCTGGCTTGTCTCAGCGCAAATGACCCCGCCCGCCTGGGCCCAGGAAGGCCACGCTCTGTACTGACCGGGATGAGGAGTGTGCGGAGTACCTGACCGAGCGCCCACCACAGTGCCCGCTGCACGGCACCCAGGAAATGCTTTCAAAAAGAAGGAGTGAGGCAGGAGAGAGACACAGTGGATCTGCCAATCTGAAAGAGTCCAAGAGCGCGTGTGGTGGTACGCAACCTCCGAGTGCCTGACAAGGGCCTGCCCTGGATCTCAAAGTGATGGGCAACGAGCTGAGGGCCCCTTCACCTCGACAACTAGAGCCAGGTAGAGAGAGAGAGAGAGCCAGGGGCTCCGGTGACAGAAAAAAGATCCCACGGCTGGACCGCCGCAGGCTCTGACGCCCCTGGGGAAACGTGGCCCCGGGAAACCGTCATCGCTTTACAGCTGCTCGCTGAGAAGAGCCCACTTGACAGGCGATGCTGAGGAGTGGAAATTACTCAGAGAGAAACCTGTCTCTTGTCAATCCTAAATCTGGGCATATCAAAGACAGGCTCGTAGCTTCCTAGCTAATAAAACCATTTATAAAATACATTAGAGTCAGATTTCATGTGTCTAATTATTCCTCCGGGGATGACTCACTCTAGATCACCAAGATTCCCACACTGTTTCTCTTTTAAGCATCAGAACCTTCTGTGGAGACAGAAAGCAGACTGGTGGTTGCCTGGGACTGGGGAGGCTGGGGGGCTTGGGAGGGCGATGAGTTCAGGATGTGGGGTTTCTTTTGGGGGGAATGAAAAGGTTCTAAAATGATCATGGTGACAGACACACCACTCTGAAATATACTGTAGGCCAATGAATTGTATACTTTAAATGGGTGAACTGTGTGGCATGTGAATTATATCTCAGTAAAGTTGTACCAAAAAAAAAAAAAAAACCTTATCTGAATTAAAATGGAGAGAGACTCTTCTCAGGCACTGCACTAATGCATTAGTGTATTACCCACTAACCTTTTCTTAATGATTTAAGATCAGTGCTGTGTGCACAGTTTTTAGTATCTTGTATAACATGGCAATCTTCTCAGTATTATAAGATACAGAGCGGTTTGACCTACCCTACACAGCGCACTATTTTTTCCTAAAAACGGTGAATTTACTTTCACCATAAAGCTCGGTGGTTAAGCTCATGTATTGGGTCATGTATCACTTACTGACTGTGTAACCTCTGGTGAATTACAAGATCTTTCTGTGCTTCAGTTTCTCCACACGTAAAATAAGAGCTTCAACCTCCATGGGAAGTTGTGATGATCAAATAAGATAAGGTGTACAAAGCACTGGATGCTGTCCCTGGTGGTGGTAAGCCAGACTGAAATTCGGCTATCCGTCAACACTGTTCCCACTGGGCTGGCTTCCCAGGTGCCTCAGCGGCAAAGAACCTGGCTGCAGATTCATCTGCATCCAGGGGCACGGAGTCAGAACAGGACACAAGCCTGGTGGCTCAGGAAGGAGAGGCAGGAGACTTGGGTTCGATCCCTGGGTTGGGAAGATCTCCTGGAGGAGGAAATGGCAACCCACTCCAGTATTCTTGCCTGGAAAATCGCATGGACAGAAGAGCCTGGTGGGCTACAGTCCATGGGGCCACAAAGAGTTGGACATGACTGAGCATACAGAAAGAGCACTGTTCCCACTGCTGTCAATGTAGCTGCTCTAAAGCCCCTCTAAGCCATAGACTCAGAAACCAGAAAACCCCCAAAGTGTGCTCAGTGAGATGAAACAGGGGCTGGGGGTGCAATTTTGTGATTAGACTTTGGGACATGCCATCAGATGGCTCTAAGCTCCAGCGATATTAGCTAGTTAGTCCCAGTTCACCCCTAAGCAGAAAAACCTAGATGAGGTCACCCAGGATATCCTGGCACATGGAAGACTGGTGCCTAAGGAGACCCAGGACCCCAAAACACTTGGGGCTCTCTCTTGACCATACGTGCATGCTCAGTTGCTAAGTCGTATCCAACTCTTTGCACCCCAGGCACTGTAGCCCGCCAGGTTCCTCTGTCTATGGGATTTCCCAGGCAAGAATACTGGAGTGGATTGCCATTTCCTTCTCCAGGGGATCTTCCCAAATCAGGGATTGAACCCATGTCTCCTGCATTAGCAGGTGGATTCTTTACCATTGAGCCACCAGGGAAGCCCCTCTCTAGACCACTGATTCTTAACATTCAGAGGTCACAGACACATCTAAGAATCCGAGGAAAGCTGTAGATATTTAGCCTGTGAGAGTATGTGTGTGTGTATACATACAAAACTGTACCCATGTTTACAGGAAAAGCTTGAATCCCAGAAGAAGCCTGTTTAAATACCTTGGCTCTAAACTTCACATAACCCTAGCATCCTCAAGGTTCAGTGGCTAGGCCCCAGTGCTCCCACAGCAACTGGAACAGAAGGCCCTCTGACCTTGGCCAGATAAACAGTCCTGGGAGCTGACTGCCGCATCCAAGTCACTGCAAACATCTGCATCCAGGGGCTTCCCGGCGGCACTGAGTCAGAACAGGACACAGCCTGGTGGCCTGGGAAGCTGCTATAGGGCATTGCCCAAATGCCTTGCTGATAAGCAGCTGGGGAGTTTCAGACCCAGGGCAGCTGCCTGCCAGATAAGATCCTTTCTCTGCCAACAGAGAAGAGGAATCTTAGAAGCGGTGCTAGAGGCAGGCCGGGGCATGAGAGGGAAATCGAAGGAGCTGGAAATCCCCCAAACTCCTAGGACTACTAGGACTTGGACAGTGAAATAAAAACTGGAGATTCTGCCCAAATGCAAGAAGATGGAGCTAGAAAGGGGTAGATAAGTTGGGGGCAAGGGAGGTGGGTAGACCACGGGATCAGAGGCTGTTAAAAAATCTTTAGATACCATAAAGATATGAACACTGACCCAAGGCAGCCATACTTCCAGGCAGACCATTCTATGAACTGCATTCTTCTTCCAACTGGAAGGGACCTGCACCATCTCTCCTCATCAGATCACTGGGCTGTACTTTGCCTGCTTTTGCTCCTCTACCACAGTATTAAAATCCCCATCATGTGCCCTGGTCTTTACGAAAATACTTTTACAACAAAAAATTGGTGGATGGGGAAGTTGGCACCATGCCCAGATTTGCTAATAACTCCTGTGTATGATTCTATCTGCTTAAGTAGATGGTTGAAGAAACCCATTCTCTTGTAAGCCACCAGAGGTAGATTGTCTTTCTGATTCTCTATAGCATCAGAGAAACAGTGTAAATGGAATCAGGACTGAAACTGCAGTGCAATATTAGGTAAATTCTGAAAAGGGCCATCCTGCCTCTCTCTCATGGGACCCCGAGTCCTCTCTGATTTCATTTGGAACCGATTTCTTTTCCTTCTTCAAACGAAAGTGTTCAGGCAAACACTCGTGATGCTACAGCAGAGTGGTATGAACAATGTGACTACCCACCTGGTTTAGTTTCTTTTTCCTGCTCGCATCTCTTCAGATTTTCCACTGTTGACTAATCAATGTGGAAATTCTAAGGAACCAGAAGAAAAACAAAAATTAGAGCCAGACATCCCCTAGGGCTGTAAACTGAAGCACTCTTTTATGAATACAAGTTAACAATATCTATCAACCTATTAACTGTGCACATCCTTTGGCTCACTCAAACATCTAAAAATTTATACTATAAATAGGTTCACATAAGTTAAAAAAAAATGTCCAGTAAAACATATTGTGTAAAAGTTAAAAAATAAAAGAGGAAACAACTTAAGTGTCTGTTACTAGGAAAAAGAGTTAAATTATGATGTATTAACCCAGGGAGGGACTATACAGCCATTACAAAGAAGGGGGGAGATTTTGTTGTACTGACATGGGAAAATGTACATACTCTGGTGTTTAAAAAGTGTAAAATTGTATATACTATTGTTTGTTTTGTTAAAAAATGAACACGATTGTTTATCCTCAGGAAAAAAGTACAGCATTTGCGTATATACACACTTTTTGTGTCTCTATTAGAAAAAGGCAAACAGCAACCCAAAAACAGCGGCTCCCCCTGGGACTCAGAGACTGAGGGGCGAGGAATGAAAGGCTTTCAGTTTTTACACGAGCAGTTTCTGTTGCAGCTGAAAACTTTTATTAGAGGCACACACATCTTTCATAGTCATTATACATGCTATTTAAATTCTAAAGTATCAAGAGTAAGGGCAAAAGACATTTTTGGACAAAGACTAAGCAAGTTTACCATTGGCAGACTCCAAAATATTCTCCAATAGAAGAGAAAGTGAGCACAGAGTATCAGTGTGATTTCAGAATCAACAGTGAGCAAAGTCAGTAAGAATATTGGTGCATTGAGACAAGTACCGACTGTTAGTAAGAATGTTGGTGCATTGAAACAAGCACCAACTGTTAGTAAGAATGTTGGTGCATTGCAACAAGTACCGACTGAGTGAAACAAAGCTGGATGAGGAGGTAAAAACAAACTTGACAGTATTTGACAACGATAACATGGAAGATGGAACTGAAATCAGAGATAAATATTCTAAGGTCCTTGATTATTCAGGACAAAGAAATGCTGTTTTATTTTAGATAACACATGCATGATGTATACCGAAATTTTAAAAACAACAAAATATAGAAATAGAACGCATGAGTCCAAACCAGTTAGTATGCTCCTGGGTAGAAAAGTCTAATTATCCCAAAATGCCATGCTTCCCAAATTACTATATAATCTTAATTAAATTCCAATGAGAATACCAATAGGTTTCTTGGATGGGGGAATGAAAAAAATTACTTTAGAGTTCATATGGAATAGTAAGTATTCAAGAAAATTATCCAAGAAATAAAGAAAATTATAAAAAGTAAATAGGGGATTTGTCTTAAGATTTTAAAAAGTTACTATAAAGACATGATAATAAAAAGATACAGAATTAACAGAAGAACAGATAAATAAGTTGTGGGCTAGAACACCAAGTTCAAAAACATACCATAAAGGAACTTATTAATGACAAAGATGGGTTTCAATACAAAACAGAAAAGATGGCATATTTAATAAATGCTGCTGGCCTATCTAGAACAAAGTGTGATCATTACTCCTCACTATGCACAAACATAAGTTCCAAAGGGATTAAAGGTTCAGGATTAAATTTATTAAAACCATATAAGTATTAGAAAAAATTTATTAAAATATTTTTGTAACTTTCAGGTGGAGAAATTATTCCTAAACAAGGCAAGAAATTCAGGTACTATGAAGACCAATACAGAAACAAATTAATAAATAATAGATTAGGAAAAATATTTGCAACACATATGGGATCTTTAATATATAAACACATTAAGAGCTCCTACATGTGGCTGAGAAAAGGCAAACAATTCATAGGAAAATGGGCAAAGGAAATTCACAGATGAGGAAAATGAAAAGATCAGTTAACATGCAACAATGCTCAATCTCACTAAAGAATATACAAAAGTCAGATGCCATTTCCCCATCAGCTTGGTCACAAATAAAACAAGAGAGATGGAGGAGAGATGGACAGAAGAGAGAATCCCTAATACTGGTAAAGATTTAGGGAAGTGAAAGTACTCCCATATGGCTGGGGAAATGTCAACTATTAGAACTCGTCGTAAAGCAGGATTATACTGTCAATCAAAATATCAAGTATGAATACCTTTTAACCCAGCAATACTATTTTTGAAAACATAATCTATAAAAGTAAAAGCACCGGTGAAGAAAGATATGTACATGAAGATATTTAACGCAACAAGATTTTTAATATGAAAAAAAATGGTAGTAACTCGAGTATCTGTCAAAGGAGGACTGGTTGAATATATTGTGGTACCTCTAGATCTACAGCCCTGAAGTTATTTAAGAGTGAATCGGATTTGCACCTAACCAGGATGTATTATTTAGTGGTAAAAATAAACTGTAAAATAACAAAGTACAATCCCACTTCTGACAAAACACAATAACCACATACATACACAAAATATCCATCTACACAGGAGCTCGGAGAAAGGTATGCAAGGATGTACACCAAACTAACTACCCTGGTTATCTCAGAAGGATGCAAGTGGGGAGCAGGAGGAGAGGAGGGATTATGAACTTTTTCTGTATACATTTTCAAATTGTTCAGTTACAATGAGCACACGCATCACTCCAGGGGAAATCAATGACGAAAGTAAAAACAACAAAGAAATACACAGGAGAGCGGAGCCACGCAGGATAGTAAGCTATGTCACACACTACCCGTTTATCTTCACATGGGATAGCTAACTGTACTTCCTCTCACTTTCTTTTTTGGTCAGATAGAACAGGTCTTCCAACCTATCATTTTAACAGCTGGAAGACAATTTGTCTAAAAACATTTTTTTTTTTTTGGCCATTCCCTGAGGCATGTTGTCTCTTAGTTCCCTGATTAAGGATCGAACCCGCGCCCTGTGCGTTGGAAGCGCCCAGTTTTTACCACTGGACCGCAGGGGAATCCCCTGGGAGACATTTTTAAAAGCTTCATGAGATGGGGAAAAGCTGCACTTTTCCCCCTAAGCATTTACGTGTTTTATTTTAAAGGGGAAATTTTTTTTTACTTAAAAAAAAAATGCCCCCCTTTAAAAATCCACTGCCCTGCTCAGGTGGTGTGTGGGCTGGTTCTGCACCGTTGACTGTTTTCTGTGGCTCCCTGCCCCCAGTTACCTTCTTTCCCAAACGCAAATAAAAGTACTCCCAGGCACCTAGGGCTGCCGGGAACCAAGGCCCAGTAAACCGCAGCAGCTCTGCTCACAAGGCTCTCTCGGCCTCCAAGCAGATTCTCTGGCTTCGATATTAAATGGGTCCTGGAATCCAGAGAAGTGAAATGGATTGTTTTGTAACCCATTCTGACGGAAGCACAAAGGAAGGAGATGGTTTATCCCAGTGGATGAAATGAAAGAGAAAACAGGAACAGCGCGCTCACAACAAGCTCTTGAAGGCGAGCCGCCCGGGTGGAATCTGCCATTTCCGGGTTACCTGGAAGGTGCACTCTCTGCCCTCTCCCGGTGCCATGCTTTGCTTTTAATTTTATTTCATTAATAAGAAATCTTTCGCTGAAATAATAGTGATACTGCATGTATCTATAACACTTTATATTTTACAAAGCACTTTAAGATACTTCATCTTTTTTGATCTTTACAATGGCCCTGGGATCAGATCAGCGTCATTTCTCTTTGGAGATGAAAATGAGGCCCAGAGAAGTTAAGGATCTTTTAAGGTCACACAGCAAGTTGGTGATAGAATGGCAACACAAACTCTGGTCTCCAGACTCAACTCCAGCAGGGAGCTCACATTTGAAATCAGAGAGAAAGGGAACTAAGAGGTAAGCCAATAAATGAAAACACTGGCTCTTGGGAGTACTAGATTTTTCCTGCCCCTTATGAAAAAAACTACAGACGAGGAGGACTATTCTATGCCACCTTAGGGAGAAAGTCTGCTCAAACACTGGAATCCAGCTGCTGAAGAAGACAAGGAAAATCCTTTCTGGCCGCTGTCCTCGTTGCCTCCATCTTCTCCCTCTTCTCTCTCTTGCTTTCCCCTCTAGGCTTTAGCCCCACCGGCCTCCTTTCCGTTTCCCCAACATTCCTGCCTCCAGCCTTTCACCGGCGTTCCCCTCTCTACCTGGAACAGTCTTTCCCACAACGCAGCACCCTTGCACCCCAGTCCCCTGCTCCCACCTTAGCTCTCAGCATAACCGACTCATCTGGGTTCAAACACCACCTCTTGCGGCAAACCTGCCCTGACCACACTCTCCTCCGCATCCCTCACTTGTCCTGGGTATTTCATGACACCACTATCAGTCCTGTACGCTACAGGTGAGGAGGGACCATGGCTGTTCTGTGCAGCGCTCTCCAACTATCACCTTGCCCGGTGCCTAGCAGATATTAGGTGCTCAATAAACATAGGCTGACTATGTGAACGAGTTCCTGAAGTGAATCGAACGCTCGGCTTAAATGCTACTCTGTCAGGCCTTCCATAGCACTGTCCCTCTCTTGGGGCACATGACCACATGTGTTAAGAGTTTTTCTTCCTATCAGGCTGGGAGCTACTTACAAGTCTCACATACCCTGGTATTGCCCCCAGCACCTTGCATAACACTGAAAACACAAGGGTTTTTAATGATGGATGAATTCGTCCTTCCATACAGGAAAGTACAAAGGAAAGCTGGGGTCCCTAATCGATGGCAGACTGTGGTTTCTCCCCCGCCCAAGAGGAGAGCAACACAGAAGCTGAGCA
Source organism: Giraffa tippelskirchi (assembly GCF_054371585.1). Classification (NCBI taxonomy): domain Eukaryota; kingdom Metazoa; phylum Chordata; class Mammalia; order Artiodactyla; family Giraffidae; genus Giraffa; species Giraffa tippelskirchi. The sequence continues at coordinate 114,529,831 of NC_137287.1, read as the reverse complement.
CCTCTGAGATACGCAAAGAGGGACTCTGCCCGGGGAGAGAATAAAACGAGCTCAACTCCCGATGCAGTGGTGTGCGCCTAAGAAGCGGATGGGAGCATAACCATGGATTGCTAATGGGAACTTACACAGGCGAAAACTTCCCGGTGGCTAACTGTAAATGCGGATCAGAGACCTAAAAGATTCATGCTCTTTGACCTCACCATGCCTTATTTAAAAATCAGAGAACTGAAATCACTGGGTGATGATTTCAGTTTGTTTTTCCGTACTGTCTAGCTTTTCCTTTCCATGGTGGGGGTTTAGTCGCAAAGTCGTGTCCGACTCTTGCGACCCCATGGACTGCACCTGCCGGGCTCCTCTGTGTATGGGATTTCCCAGGCAAGAATAATGGAGCGGGTTGCCATTTCCTTCTCCAAGGGATCTTCACGACCCAAGGATTGAACCCATGTCTCCTGCATTGTAGGCAGTCTCCTACGTTGCAGGCACATCCTTTACCGACTGAGCCACCAGATCTAGCTTATCCTCCCATGAAGGTGTTCTATCTTTGTAATCCGGAAAAAAAAAAAAAAGCCACAATAAATGTAAAAACAAACCAACAGAAAGCCTAGTGGTGATTTTAGATGACAGAATCACCCATCCCTAGGATTCCGTGTCCTCTAAGTTGGGGCCGTTGCATTTTCCTGACAAGTTCCTTTCTATCCTCTGAAACCCTGTGGGATAGGAAGGTGCTGGGGGTGAAGGCTTCAGCAGGAGCGGCTCTCGTTTCTCCTTAAGGCAAGTGCTGGCACGGCTCTGGGCATCAGGAAATGGAGGGGAGCCTGGGGGTAATCAACCCAGCTCGGATTAGGACCTCGTCCACCTGCTGCTGATCCGCCATAATTATTCACTCATCTGCCCGTCCTGCGATGCTCCGACAACTGCACCAGACCAGAGGTTGTCTCTTCATCAGCCTGTTCCTCGAGCCTCGAGCTCAGGAACCACCAGCCCTCAGCACTGTTCACTGACCAGCAGGGCCCAGAGCCATACAGCACTAAACATAATAACAGACCCAGGTCCCTGGGACATAGTAAGAATGCATTAGCAACCAAATGCTTCATTATTCGAGTGCCCTGAAGGTCCATTATTCAGTTCGGAAGAGCCAAGTTGAAGGACAGCAATTTCTTGGAAGATTAGAGACTACTTTTACAGTTAGGAGATGCTGGCCTCCTCCGGTCAGAGCGGCTGCGTTAATCATCGGCAATACAGAATCGCTCAGCATGGCAGCTGAGTGCAACTCCCAAAGAAACCATTCTTTGAAGGGATAGTACTTAAAAGTTTTTGTGAGGCGTTTCTGAAGGATTTCCAGGAGGTAGTGAGCTCAGCCTTGGGTCGTGATTGATGACTTGTTTCCGAGAATCTTAGACTTTCCACGTCTGTCTCCACTTAGGAATCACTCCTGGCCGCCCGTGAAAGCGCCTGGCGGAGTGGACTGGGGGTTCAGCTGCTCGTCAAGCTCAGAAAGGAACACCTGCCACCAGCTCTTCCCTTTGGTCGCTGGGTGGGCCGGGGACCTCTGGTGTCAGGAAAAAGCACCCACTTCTGCTTCTGGCCTCAGCACTTCAGTGGGTGACAGCAAACGGTGCTGGGGCTCGGGTTAAAGAGCCAGCGTGGCAGCCCCAGGGCCCATCTTGGCGGGGGGGCTGGGAGGGGTGTGTGTGTGTAGATTGAGGACTTCAGAGATGACTTCCGGCTCCTCACACAAATGCCATCCTGGGACTGGGGGGCCAGGGGATGTCAGCTCACATCCTAGGATGTCAGCTAACGTTCTCTTTCTGGAAACCATAAAGCAGCTAATCCTGAGCACGTATTACTGAGTCAGCTAAGTGTTGTGAGCTTTAAGCTGCTTTGTCCTCATGGCACCCCTGCCTGCCTGCTGAGTTGCTTCAGTCGTGTCCGACTCTTTGCGACCCCGTGGACTGTAGCCCACCAGGCTCCTCTGTCTATGGGATTCTCCAGGCAAGAATACTGGAGTGGGTAGCCATTCCCTTCTCCAGGGGATCTTCTCTGGAGATCCAAGGATCGAACCCCCATCTCCTGCACTGCAGGCAAATTCTTCACTGCTGAGCCACTAGGGAAGCCCCGGCACCCCCAAGGTAGGTATAATTGTGATCCCACACTTCTGAGAAAAGAAGAGGGGTGGGGAGGGATCTCTCCGAGATGGCTCAACCTCGCATGGAACCCTAGACTGTCTACGGTGACAGGGACTGGGGACACCAGCCATCCCGGGGGCCACAAATACAAGTGCCCACAGGGGCCAAGCGCCAGGCAGGAGTCTGGAGAGCACTAGACAGACTGGGCAAGCACTCACATTCAACAAAAATAAAAATGCAAACCAGGTACCTTTCTTCCAGGGTATCACCTCCTCCTCACCACCACCTTAGGAGAGGGACGGATTTTTTAAGCAGCTGAAGTGTCGGGGCCCTGCGGGCTCGAGGGTCCTGGGTGAGGTTGGGGTGGAGGCCCAGGCCCTCCTGCTGCCCACACCCCAGGGCGGTGCCCTGGCAGCAACGGTCCACTTTCAAAGGGTTCAGCTGCTGGGAGGAGATATGCTGCAGCTCTCAGATCTGCCAAGGGGCTTCACGAGCCCTCCAGTTCACCACGATCTTAATCCAGTCAGTCAGTTCAGTCGCGTCTGACTCTTTGTGACCCCATGGACTGCAATACGGTCTTAATCCAAATAGTCTTAAATACTGCATCTTCCTAGGGTTAGGGTCTCTGATAGGCTCTTAAAGAGAAGAAAAACCCTTCAACTGCCAAGACCTGGAACCTAGGAAACCCAAAGTCCAAGACCTGACAGCTTCTTTTGCTTTTCTTTGTACTTTGGCTCTGGCCAACCTTTCCCTGCAATGCCCACTCCGGTTATCCTGCCCTGGAGGATCCCATGGACAGAGGAGCCTGGCGGGCTACGGTCCATGAGGTTGCAGAGAGTCAGGCACGGCTGAAGCAACTGAGCACGCACACTCACGCCCCATTTCCCAGCAGCGGTGCGGACTGTGTCGAGGTGAAATGGAGAGGGGAGGGAGGCGAGTAGAGATTTCCCATTTCCTCTTCTCCCTCTCATTGGCCAAGCTAGGGAGTGGGACAGCGGGCTTGAAGTTAAAACTGAGTATGATGTGTCTCCTCTGTACCTATGTCCCAAGTTCTCTACCAGGAATGAGGAGATGGGGCCTGCGGTCCAGCGGAAGCAGTGAAGGGATGTCATGCCAGCACAGCTCAGGTGCGACTCTCTGGTGGTCAAGAGGTTAGGATTTGGCCTCTCACAGCTCGGGTAAACATAGGAAGGAGTTCAGGAAAACATGGGAACACATAGTGGAGAGTTACCCTGTCGGTGGAGTCGGGGAATAATGATACTGACTGCCTGGTGTTATGTGGAAGGATGAGCATAAGACAGGGCCTGGCTCTTACCAGGCGCTCAATACTTACTGTTGGTTCTTTTTCCTCATCGCTCCCCGATATACACGCACAGACACTGAGGACTTCTCCTTCCAGAGCACAAAATCTGACAAAATTTAAACTCGGCAGTAACCACAGTGCCTATTTTGTGTCCTCTTTTAGTTCTTCTAGAGGCACCAGTTTTCACCCACTCCGGGATGCTGACAACCAAGGGCCCTTTGTTCCTCGAGCCCTAAGGGTTCTCCTCAAAGGGGAAAGGGCTTTGGTGGTTTCTTTCAGGCTGAATTTGGGAACAGAGCTGACCCTTGAGCAGCACAGGGGTGAGGGGCACCGATCCTCTGGGCAGCTGAAAATCCACGTGTGACTTGACAGTCAGCCCTCTGTATCCACGTGTCCGCAGCATCCCAGGCCTGCCTCCGTGGATTCAACCAACTGCGGATGCTGGTTCTGTATTGCGTTATTTATGGGGAAACATCCGCACGACTGCGGACCCTCACAGTTTAAAGCCATGTTGTTCAGACGGAGTGCTCATCTAGTTTCGCCCCTCATTTAGGTACAAACGAGGGAACTGAGGTCCAGAGAATAAAACACCTGCCCAGGGCCCCACAGTTTCCTTGGGTGGCCCTTCTATTATATAGTGGCTCTTGCTTTTTTTTCTTTTTTTAAAGCTGGAGGCTTTCTTCTTTAACTGTGATTTTTCAACCATTTTTACCTGTGAGGAAGGTGAGTGGAACACACACAGCACCTGCAAGCTTTGTATCTCAAGCCACCTGAGAACCCTCGGCTCGGCCCCCACAGGTACGGCCCCCTCCCTTCCTCTCTGCACTGAGTGGCTCCCTCGGTTTAAAATCCGGAGGACAGAACCCAGCGGAGAAAATGCCCAAGGGCTTACAGTCTTGTGTATTTTCTAGCAATAAGCAGCACATTTTTTTTTTTTAAAGGAAGCAATTAAAAGATCAGAAAGCCAAAGGTAAAGATTTCTGTCTTGGAGTTTCCTAGGCAGCTCCTGCAGCACTGGGCAAAAGTGATGAGGTAACGTCATGAAATCTAACCGTCTCTGTATCTTAAACTGAAAATGCCCCATGTTGCCTCTGAAAGCGGCAGATTACGGGGACTTCTCATCTGCAGAGACATTTCTCTCTAGAATGTTTAAGATTTTTGGGGGTCCCACCTTGGTCATCAGAAAAATAAATTAGAAAAGTTTCCCCAAACACCAGTTTCTACAGGAGGATTTATTTCCTCATCTATATTTGGGGCAAGGAGCTGCTTTTAAAGCCCGAGTGACTCTGTCCAAGTTCTTTGGGAAACAAAATAAGACAGCATTTGACTGGAGCCCTGTCTGTGAGCCTTAAAGTTCAGACTCTAGCCCTAGGCGGTTTCAGACAAAGCCATGGTTTTCAGAGCAATAATATATCATAATATAAAAATAGACACTTGGTGACCAACGGGCTGGAAAGCAAACTCTCCGGAGAGCCCTGCCTCCCAGCCTGCTTCTCCCTGGGGGTGGGGGTGGTGGCAGGGAAGAAAGTCCTACTTACTGAGAGCAGAGTTCCTTCCAAGGCCAGCGGTCCTTGGTCAGAAGGGAAGGTCGAATTTAAGGAGCCGGCATTCAGGACGCCTCCCCTCGGAGGGTAAGCAAGACTAGCAGAGTGGGCCGGTAGGGGCAGGCGGGCTCTCTCGTGCCCCTCTCTCTCTCTCTCTCTCCCTCTCTCCTAAATGAAACGCACTTCTAGGTTTTAGTGGGTGTTTCCCACGTCTCGGGCCAAGTAAGTCCCCATTTGTTGTAACCCAATGCTCGGCCTGATGATGTCAACCACTCAGCTCCCTTGTTCAATTTCCACCTCTCCGTCCACAGGAGAGATCCGTTTCCTGCAGACAATGAGCCGCGGGGGCTGTAACTGCATCCCGGGCCGGCACGTTTGCCTAACATCCTTCCTTCCCGGCATAAATCCCTTTGCCTCTTAGTCACTGCTGACCGTGGGCTGATGCTGTGCCATGGTCCAGTTCACTTTTTGGATGTATGATAATGCTAGTTAGGGCGGAGAGCTGCACACTCCCCCCCACTCTGTCCCACCCCCATCTTCTTTCTTCCTGCTCAATTTTCTAAGCTGTTGAATTCCTCCCCAAAGCTTCCTAGGTGCGTGCTAGACAGAGGGCGCGAGTCTGTCCTTTACTTCAACAGATGGCACATGTCCACACCAAAGGCTTAGAATGGGCACTGGGCTGTTGCCTGGGAACTGGGCTCTGGTCCCCATCACGCTCCTAACTGAATGAATGACCCCATGCACATCACCTCTCTCTTTGGACCTCAGTTTTCTCATCAATAAAATGAGGGTTTTGGTGTCTTCCACTTCAAGAATTCAGTAACGGATGAGCTTAATCAACAAATTCAACATAAGGAACTTTACTACAAAGCGGCTGACCACAAAGTGGCTTGAGGGAGGGAGGAACCCTGGAGGGGTCGGAGGCTACTGCTCAAGATGCCTGGTTCAGCTTAGGCTCCCTCAACCCCCTTTCTGGTGGAGCTGAACAGTTTCTCTGGGAGAAAACTCCCAAGAATTCACTGGACAAGTCCTGGGGAACATGGAAAGAGGCAGCATAAACTACGAGATAAGATAAAGCAGCAAGAGAATTTAACTGTCGTAAGGGACTAACATGAAACAGTCGTGGTTACGAGAGATAGTAAGTAATTTCCTGCATTTGAAGAGTGCTTGATAAGAAAGACAAATAAAGCCTCTTTGCTTTGGTGTACAGTGGGAAGCAATGTGACGTGTATAGCGATTATGAGCATCAATTTCAGAGCCAGGGATGCAGCTGCTCTGACACCTATGTGACTTAACTTCTCTGAACCTTTTTTTTTTAAATTGCAAAATGGGATAAGAGGGCCTCCATTTGAGGACACTGAGAATGAAATAACATATGTAAGGGACCTGAAGGTACTTGGACACGTGAGTGATGATAGATGGTTGTACTTGTTGTACACAATCTCCTTTGAGGACTTCCCTGGCTGTCCAGCGGTTAAGACCCGCCTGCCAATTCAGGGAACACAGGTTTGATCCCTGGTCTGGGAAGATCCCACACGTCTAAGGACAACTAAGCCCGTGTGCCACAACTACTGAGCCTACACCCTAGGGCCTGCGCTCCACGACAAGAGAAGCCACCACAATGAGAAGCCTGTGCCCCGCAATGAAGTCATCGCTGTGCAATGAAGACCCAGCACAGCCAGAAATAAACAAATTTTTAAAAATCTCCTTTGACTCTCACTTGAGGAGAATTAGGTCATTGCTAATCTCCTTTTCCTGGATAGGAAAATGAAGCACAGATAAGTTAAGAGACGTGCCTGAGGGCACACGGCTGAAGATGAGAGGCCCAGACTTGGAAACGGAGTCTTTTAACTCCTCCTGAGGCCAGCGCACGAGCCACACAACAGCCAATGCTCCTTCCCAAAACGGTTACTCCATGGAGCTGGACCCTCAGTTCTAAATGGGATCATCCCCACTTTGGGAAACAGGCTAAGCTTCTTCTCAAACCAGTGGGGAAGCAGTGGGAGGGAGAGTCTTCCGGGGTTCAACCAGGCCTGGGACCGGGAAAGTCGTCAGGCTATTGGCTGATAGGAAACACTTCAGGCCGCTAGGTAAGAGGGGCGCTTACCTGCTGTTCTACCAAAATACTGTGTGGCCTGAGGCACATCTGGGCCTCAGTGGCTCCTCCCCCAAAGACGCAGACCTGATTTGCCTTAAAGCCATTTGGGACTTGGGCCCAATTGGGAAAGAAGCTATTTATAGGTGGGAGGAAGGCTGTGGCAGTGTGTGACTGAAGAATAATTTTAATGAGTGCTCAAAAAACTCTGATGTTAATCAGAAAAGGTCCCAGCAAACAGGGTGTGTGTTAGGAGGGAGTGTGCCACTCCGCGGGCTTTCCCACAGGTTGGTGTGAGACTGCAGGAGAATACAGGGGACACGGGCCTGGTCACCCACAGAGAGCGGCGGTCCACAGACAGGAGAGACCGCTCCCTTCTCGTCCCTGGACCTCCTGCCTGAGTAGGACCCTGCCAGTTAGCTTCTTTGGGCTTTGGTTTCCCAGTGGAAAATGAGAATAATAACAGCTTTCCTCCTTCAAAGTTCTTGGGTGACTTATACCACATACTACAAGTTCAAAAATACTTGTAAAAATCAGCTGGCACATCCTAAAAACATCATTTTCTAAGTCTGACTCAGTGTCACCACCCTCTGCCCTGAGCACGACGTGACAATGAGTAAGGTCAAGAATGTCGATAAGCCACAGAGGAGGGCTGCTGTTTGTCTAGAACGTCAGGATGAGTAAGGAACAAAGCCTCGAAGCGCTGCCTGACGTTCTCACAGACACACTCTGCGTGCAGGGCCCGGAGGCGGGGTGGTGCTTGGCTGGGCCCTTATTCCAGAAACCTGAGTGGGCGCCAGGAAGTGAAGCCAGATCCTGACAGGTCAGTCTACTGACATCACCCTCGGCGCGCTGAAGCACGGTTTGCCACTTGAAGGAAAAATACTAGGAAGGCGCCCATTCATAAAAACGAAGATAGCGTTTTCCTTGACAGCACGTATTCTGTCACATGAGCCCCGAGGACCGGATAACCGTCCATCTGTGACAGAAGCCACGAAGACAGAACTGTGATGAAACCAGCACAGCCAGTCTGTCCTCTACTGGCCACGGCAGGGGACACGCTGCGTGGACCGGGGCCACGCGCCGAGCTGTAAAACCCCCACTGGATGGCATCCTTACCTGAATCAGCGACAGGAAAGTTATTCCCAGTCTCATCCGACCGTTGTGGAAACGCGGACTGGCCGGCCTGCCCAGAGGGCCCCCTGGAGTAAGTGCTCCAGGACGGAGCCTCTGCTCCAAGCCGGGGCTGCCTGGGCCAGACCTGTCTCCTGGGGCCCCTTTCTCTGCTGCTGCCTTCTCAATGCTCCCCTGGAGGAACTCGGTGGGTTTCCCCAGCCAGCAGGACTGGCCCCATGTGAGGATAAAGGAAACTGGCAGCTTTGCCGCCCAGGGCTGGCCTGAAGGCCCCAGAAGCCCCTTGGCCCCAAAGTCGCCTTTAATTCCCATCCCTTCACCCCTAGTGCTGAAGGGATTTCTCCCACTGAATTTTCTAAGTACTTGATCTGTTTCTCTCTTAAGAGACTTATCCTTTTTTCCTTAGAGGCATATTTATATCCGGACAGAGCTTATTCTGCTGTAGAATTTGAGCATCTTAAGCAAAAGCTATGTCTAGTTTATGAGCATTTTGTACGTGTTATACGGCACTTATTAAAATAAGGAAATCCATAAATAACAAAAACCTGTAGTGAATGTTTATCATATATCAGATGACATTCTATCTGCTTTATATAAATTACCTCATTTAATCTCGACAAGGATCCTACGAGGCAGGTATATTTATTATCTCCACTTGACACGGGACAAAATTCCAGACACAGATCACCTGAGTAACTTGTTTCGATGGTAACCGATGAATAGCTGTTGAAAGGAGTATGTGAATGAATAAATTCTGGCCACCGCTAACTACCCACCCTCTGGGCTTCCCTGGTGGCTCAGACAGTAAAGAATCCGCCCGCAATGCAGGAAACACGGGTTCGATCCCTGGGTCAAGAAGATCCCCTGGAGAAGGGAAAGGCAATCCACTCCAGTATTCTTGCCTGGAGAATCCCCATGGACAAAGAAGCCTGGCAGGCTATAGTCCATGGAGTCACCGAGTTGGACATGAGTAAGTAACTAAACATGCACGCGTGCACCCACCCTCTAGTCCAAACACCTGTTGTTAAAACACAATTAACTTTTCACCCAATCAAAGGCCAGTTTCAGCTGTCGTGCCATTTCAAATGCACTTATTCCCTATGCCACACAGCTGCAAGTTCCCCTTTTTTCCAGACAAATTGAGAAACATATCGCCTGAGATTTAATAAATCAAAGTAGATTTTGTTTGCTTTCAAATTAGAATCATACTTGCTTATGGTAAAAAAAATAAAAATAAAAATAGGAAAGTAGAAAAGATCAGAAAAAAAAAGGAAGGTGACCCATCATTCTATCACTAGGAACAGCCTGTTAACCTCCTGAGGGCACAGACCCGGAAAGAACTGTACCGTCACTCAAGACAGTGTTTGAGTTCAGAAACGTAAGTCATTTGGGGGCGGGGGTGGTTAACTCCACAAAAGACAACAAATGTTTGATATGCGAACACCACACTGCCCCTCCCTACCTTTTCCAGCCTTCTTAAAGACCTGCTTCCCACCAGCAAGAGATGGGTTTCAGCTGGCAGCAGTTATGGGAGAGATGGGATCTCCAACTCTTGAGTTAAACAATCTTAGATATGTTGACTTTTAGAGCTGAAAACAGCACGTGGTTTCCTCATTTTTGAGACGGGGAATGCCAGGCCCCAGAAGGCAGGGGTATTTTCTGAGGCTGAGCAGTCTGGTGCTCTAACAGTAGGAAGACCTTCTATTGGTTTGAGGTGCTCTCTCTCTGACACTGCACTTGAACACGCATCTGACTGGCCCCACCCTCTTGTTTTTTTTTTTAAAATACTTATTTATTATCTTCATTTTTGGCTACACCAGGTCTTAGCTGTGGCATGTGGGATTTTTGATCTTCCTTGCAATAAGTTGAGAAGGAAATGGCAACCCACTCCAGTATTCTTGCCTGGAGGATCCCATGGACAGAGGAGCCTGGTGGGCTACAATCCATAGGATTGCAAGAGTCGAACATGACTTAGCGCTATCTTTCTTTTCTTTTTCTTTTTTTTTTTTGTAACAAGTGGGATCTTTAGTTGTGGCATGTGAAATGTTAGTTGCTGTATATGGGATCTAGTTCCCTGGCCAGGGATCAATCCTGGGCCCCCTGCTTTGAGAGCAGAGAGTCTTAGCCACTGGACCACGAGGGAGGTTCCCCCACCCTCTTGTTTTGGTTAATTGTTACTCAGCCATCAGATCTGATTAAATGTCACTACCTTCTGGGGGTCTTTCCTCTGAACCACGTGAGCTCCCTCACATGTCAGGGTCTCCAGGCACCTTCTGCCTCTCCTCTCATAAACTGTTAACATATGTTATTGTTAACACATGTTACATGTACTGTGGACACCAACCACAAGGTCAATGACGTGTCTCCTTCATTCACTGGTACAGAACACTGGTACAGAAACTCAATAAATATTTTCTAAACACACACACATATCCCGGATAGTCCAGGCTTACGTATGTATGTGAAAGTCACTCAGTTGTGTCTGATCCTTTGCGACCCCGTCGACTATACAGTCCATGGAATTCTCCAGGCCAGAATACCAGAGTGGGTAGCCTTTCCCTTCTGCAGGGGATCTTCCCAACCCAAGGACTGAACCCAGGTCTCCCACATTGCAGGTGGATTCTTTACCAGCTGAGCCACAAGGAAAGCCCAAGAATACTGAAGTGGGTAGCCTATCCCTTCTCCAGCAGATCTTCCCAACCCAGGAATTGAACCAGGGTCTCCTGCATTGCAGACGGATTCTTTACCAACTGAGCTATCAGGGAAGCCCTTAATGCAATTGTTTATGCTTAAAAAAAAAAAAGTACCATGTCTTCTAAACTTTAAACCAAGCTTTCCCTCTTGTCAGGTAGAATCATTAGAGAACAAAAGATTTCATTCCAAATAATCTCTAAAAGATGTTCAAGATGACAGAAGATGAAGTCCAGAGCACAGGGACAGGAAAACACCTGTGGAAATGTGGGAAGCCCAGGAAGCTTTGGGGCTGGGGACAGCGGGCATCAAGAGGATTTGGGAAGAGGACTGAAAATGAGGGGACCCACTGAAGCCCCTGTGCCAGTCAGCTGCCACGACACACCCGCAGCACACGGAGGGTCAGCAAGCTCTGCAGAACCCCAGGCAGACGGGAGGGCTCTTTGAATAAACGGAATGATCTGCCTTGGGGTGAGCCAGGGCTTCGAGTAAGAGAGTGGGCATCCTTACTCTAACTTTTAAAGGACCTTCAGTCTCAGGTGCCCTAGAGTAGGATGCACCCTTCAGGATGGTACCGAGAGCTTCTAGCAGCTTCCTAGGCGGCGGTAGGGTCTCTGGGGCAAACAGACAACCAATTCCAGAGGAAATCAAGGCCTCGCTCCTAAAAGGAGGCTTTATTATCGACTATAAGTGGCAGAAAGAAAAAACTATCATAGGGCATCTGATGAAAACCAACAGCATGACAGAGACTGAAATAAAGAGAAAAATAGACTCCACCATGAGAACAAAGGCTCAAATAGTAAGCTTTATTAAAACAAAATTCTTATGTCTTCAGAGAGATTCTGAAGATCCTGTGTCCATAAAACATAAAATAAATGGACAAAAATGGGCTCTTAGAAAGTAACAACATGAAAACTGAAATTGACAATTAAGGAGAAGGGCTGGAAAATATGAAAAGGAAATCTTTTAAAATATAGAGAAAAAAATATCCACAGGATAAAAAAGGATCTTGATATAGAACAACAATCCAGGAAGTTCGACGTCAGACTAAATAGGAATTCCCGAAAAAGAATAGGATAGAAAGTACAACAGTAAGTTATCTAAGAAATCATGAGGAAAAGTTCTCAGAGACAAAGGGAGACTGCATCTTCAAACTGAAAAGCTTAAAAAGCACCAAGAGGATGAAAAAAGACACAGTGTCTTGACCTTTTAGAATTCAAAAAGGAAAAATTGCTACACTGTTGTAGAGAGACAGATTATTTCAATAAAAAAGAATCAAATTGGTATCAGACCTCTTGCCAGCAATGCTGGTACCTGAAGAAAAGGAGCAAGGCTTCCAAGAAAACAGTTCAAACTGATTTGGGACCTAGAATGTATATTCAGCTAGGCAAAATAAAGACTTTTTCAGAATTGCAACGACCTAGAACAACTTCACTCGTTCGCTGTTTTTGTCAGTAAACTTCTGGAGGAGAAATTTACCTAAACAAGGGTTTAAACTAAAAAGTAAGAATTTGAAAAGAAGGACCTAATAAGAGAGGTGAAAGGCATGTCAAGGATGATGGTGATGACGATGAAGCAGGTGGCCTCAGGGCCTGGATGACTCTTGAGCCTGGGGAGCATCAGCCTGATTTAAGCAGGAAGGTGGAAGCTCCAGGGAAATGGACCTCATGGAACTCCTCGACAAGCCTGCCAAAAAGTGTACTCAAAGACTACGGGAAAGTGTGGCAAGACTCAGCACGATGGAACAAGGAAAATTGAGCATATTAAAGCGGAAGCAGTAAGTCCAGAAAAACCATCAGACAGAGAGGAAAAAAAAAATTAGAATGTTACTGGCTTGGCAGTAAATAATATTTACAGTGCCATAACACTGAAAACACTGAATATGAATTTAACCAAAAAACTGTGCTGCCGGGAGGAAAGGGAGAAAAGAATGTGAGGTGTCTGAACGAAGGCTAAGGCTTCATGCACCAGCCAGGGAGGTCAACAGGCAATGTCGAAAACTGACAAGTAAAGAAAGAGCATCATGGTTGCACATGGCCCTTGTTTGGATCTGCTTTGAAAAACAAATATTTTTAGTTCATCGGAGATCTTTGCTAATAATAATGGATTATTAGTTATTTTATTGTATAATAATGGTAGTGTAGTTTTTTTTTTTAAGGAGTCCTTATTCTCTTAGAGATACATGCTCAACTCGTTATTGATGAAATGTTGTCTAGAATTTATGCCCAAATTATCTGTGAGCAGGGGGAAAATGGCCACTAGCACGGATGAAACGAAACTGGTCATGAACCCTGGGGCTGAGTAATGGGTGGTCCAGGACAATTCACTGTACTATTCTATAATTACATGTTTGAAAATTTCCATAATAAAAAAATTTACGAGAGAGAGAAGGCTGTATATTACTTAGATATAGGGAGAGAAATACTAGAACAAACAGCTAACAGGATCAAAAGTGTATGCTCTTGGGAGCAAGATAGGAGGGAAGGGAAGAAGGGGTGGGAGCAGGGGACAGCTGTTTTCTAGTGTAAGTTTATGATGATATTTGACCTTAAAAAGAACAAAGCAAACCTGTGTGCATGTGCCATTTTGACAAAAATTTTTTAAAAATGTAACAGAGGGCTTCCCTGTGGCTCAGTGGTAAAGAATCTGGAAACAAGGGTTCAATCCCTGATCTGGGAAGATCCCACATGCCGCGGGGCAACTAAGCCTGTGAGTCACAACTACTGAGCTTGTGCTCTAGGGTCAGGGAGCTGCTACTACTGAGCCCTCAGGTTTCAACTACTGAAGCCTAGAGCCTGTGCTCTGCAACAAGAGAAGCCGCACACCGCCACTTCAGAGTAGTCCCACTCACCGAAACTCGAGAAAAGCCCCCACCGCAATGAAGACTCAGCACGGCCAAATATAAATACATAATTTTTTAAAAAGTAATAGAGGTAATTTTATTTAGAGAAATGGAAAAAACCACTAGAAGGGCTAAAAGCAGAAAAATTAAATGGTTATGTCAGGTGAGGGAGTAAGCAGTAGACTGATGCCTTTCTGGACTCGTAGGATTTTTTTTATAATACTTTCATTACCTTGATTTTTTTAAATGTTATCTATTTTTGGCCAGTCATTGCCATGAGCATTTCACAGGGCCTTTTAGTAATCTCAACATCTACAAACTGAAGCTGTTTCTCCAGGTGAAGAATCCTCAAGTGGCCAGAGTGAATATCTCCACATGAAATGTAACAACACCAGGATTGCCATTTATCTATTATCTATCATTTGTCAGAGATTTACATGTGTTACTTCTAATCTTCACAATACCGCTACAAGGCAGGTATTGACATTACCATTTTACAGATAAAAACACTGAGGCTGCGAGGCACTGGCTGGCTCATGGGCTTGAGGTCACATAGTCTAGAAGGCCAGGCTTGGGAGACCCTTTCCACTTCCCTACCTCTCCTTTATAGCCTATTGTTGAGTATCAGCCAGAAAATACCGCTACATCCATTTTCTCAGCAACTCCATGAAACAGGACTATCCTCACCTGACAGATGAAGAAACTAAGAAAAGTTGGGTAACTTGCCCAAGGATCCCAGGATTCCTGATCCTAGTCCAGTCCTTGCTAGCATTCCTGTCCCCTGTGCCCTCAACAACAAAATGTCAAGATCTTCCTAGGCTTCTCGTGGGCATCTGACATGAGAGCCACAGCAGATGAACGTGGCTGAAGCAGGGATTTTGAGAGAGAGGGAGAGAGACTCATTTTCTCCGAAGGAAGTAGAGTAATAAACCGTGGAATGTCCTCAGTTGCTCTAACGGCAGCATTTTGCTTGAGTCCCCAACGGGGCTTTGGAAATGTCAGCCTCCCGCCTGCCTGTCTGCCTGGCACAGGGTGGGACAGCTGCTGGCATCGGTGGCCCACGGCAGTTCCGACCACCGCACCGCTCTTAGCTCCGACAGAAGGGAACGAGTCGTGTGTGCTTCTGCCCTGAAAACTGAACGTCTGTGTCGCCTCAGTCAACTGTCCGGTGGCCCCAGGGCTTTATAGAGCTGCCGGGAATCTCAGGTCTGGGCTCCTCTGGAGCAGAGGCAGGTCTGCAGAGTTGCAGGACGGAGGGGGGGGGGGCCGCGGACGGGGGGGGGGGCGCGGGCGGGGAGGGGGGGGCGCGGGCGGGGAGGGGCGGGCGAGGTGGGAAGTGAAGGTGGAGAACTGAAGGGCCCGAGGGTGGGAGCCCCCCGTCATCTCAAGCCCTGGGTCCTGCGGTCGCTGATGGCAGCCTAAGAGTAGGGCGCAAGCTACTGCTGCTCCCCGGGCAGCTCTGGCATCTGAACAATGACCGAACCGCAGCCAGGGGGAAGAAAGCTGTTTACTTGAGTTCAAACTATTTATAGCGCCAGCAATCTGCACATATTTGGATGACAAATCTCTGGGCTTCAAGTGAGCGGCGCTTTGCTCCTGGACAATTTCACTGAACACATTCCCTCCCCACGCCACCCCCAGTCCCCCCCCCCCCCCCCGCCACCCCATCACGAACACATGTTGCCCTCAGGATATTTTACTTAAAGTTGCTGAGTGAGTTTAAAACGATTATAAAAAGAAATTGAATTTTAAGAACTAGTGACGTTTAATCCATTTGTCCACGGGTTTAAGCTACACAATATTATTCTAAGGCTTGAATCAGACATTAAATTCTAATACCATGTGACTGCTATTAAAAAAAAAAACTGAAATAAAAACAGGACCTGAATGAGGTCTGTAATTTAACATGTGCTATATCATTTAATGTTGCAGCTCCAAGCTTAAGACCTACAAAGAGAATGTTTCTTATGACACAGTTTGTGTAGGATGATGAAAGGCTTTACCGAACAGATCCACAAACAAGACACAATCATAGATGCATTACAAACAAACAAAGGAGGTCTTCTTACCCCCCAACTCTGGGGCAGAAGCAGAAGTAGGGTTCAGAGCTGGGCAGGCCCCCTCCCCTGGCTACCAAGCAGGAGAGGGTCTGACTGTAACAGAAGTATGGAGCCCTCTGTGTAGGTTTAACTCACAGGAGGTACTAGATCCTTGACAACAAATTCGTTTAGAAAAACCAGCTTATCTCTAAAAGCTGCCTTGTTTGTATAGTAAAAGCGATGCTTGATCAGCTGTCTCCCCTGAGCCAGGCACTGCCTAATTCTGGAGGGGGAAAGTGGTGGTTGATCCACATGGATATTGGCTAAAACGCTGGTGGCTTCCAGTCCCATCCCATGGTGCAGGTGGGAGCTGGCACAGAGAGAAATGGGAGGGCGAAGGGAGGCTCAGAGCATGAGGGCTGATGCTGGACCATTCACTGAGGGAGAGGGGACAGCAGGGATTCCTCGGAGGTATCAACTGGTTTTCTTCTCTTTCCCCCCTGCCGGTGAAACTCATTAGAAGATGAATAGAAAGGTCTCTAAGATAATCTCTTAACGCCCCTTTTTAAAATCAGAAGGTGCTGGTGAGGGTGAAGAAAAGAAACATGTCTATACACAGAGGGAATGGAATTTTAGAAAATTTTTTTCAGGTCAATTTGTCAGTATTTAGTCAATTTATGACCCCCACTTTTTTTTTAATTTTTACATTTTAAAAAATGGAAGTGTAGTTGATTTACAATGTTGTGTTAATTACTGCTGTACAGCAAAGTGATTCAGCTGTCCATACAGCTGAATACATTCATATACATTCTTTTTTTTTAAAATATTCTCTTTTCCATTATGGTTTATCATAGAATACTGAATACGGTAGGACCTTGTTGTTAAGTCATTCTATATATAAAAGCTTACATCTGCTAACCCCAACCTCCCACTCCATCCCTCCTCCATCAACCCCCTCCCCCTTGGCAACCACTAGGAAATACTCACCTACCTATCACATCACTTTCTTTTAATTGTCTGAACAGCACTGTTCTTTCTCCTGTTCATTAATCTGTTTACTGACAGTCTTTCACTGTTCCCTCCCCTGCTCCCACATTAAAATGCCAGCTTTGTAAGACAGGGACCAGTCTGTCTAAATATACTGCTCTTCCTATGTGTTGGACACTGGCCAGGGACATACCATTCATCATCTCTTTCAGTCCTCACAGCCATAAGAGGTTTCTGTTATCAGCTCCACTTAACATAAGAACAAACTGAGGTTCAGGTTAAGTCTGTGTCCAACTTTTTGCGACCCCATGGACTGTAGCCTACCAGGCTCCTCTGTCCATGGGATTTTCCAGGCAAGAATACTGGAGTTGGTTGCCATTTCCTTCTCCAGGAGGTCTTCCCGACCCCAGGATTGAACCCCGGTCTCCTGCACTGTAGGCAGACGCTTTACCATCTGAGCCACCAGGGAAGTTCTAAGTCTAGTGCTGCTGCTGCCAAGTGCTGCCAAGTCGCCCCAGTCGTGTCTGACTCTGTGCAACCCCATAGACGGCAGCCCACCAGGCTCCTCCGTCCCTGGGATTCTCCAGGCAAGAACACTGGAGTGGGTTGCCATTTCCTTCTCCAATGCATGAAAGTGAAAAGTGAAAGTGAAGTTGCTCAGTCGTGTCCGACTCTTAGTGACCCCATGGACTGTAGCACACAAGTCTAATGAGTGGCCAGCAAGTTGGCAGTGGGAATGTGAACACTGGTGTGTGTGTGTGCACGCTCAGTAGAGTTTGACTCTTAGCAACCCCATGGACTGTAGCCCACCAAGCTCCTCTGTTCATGGGATTTTCCAGGTGAAAACACCAGAGTGGGTTGCCATTTCCTACCCCAGGGGATCTTCCTGACCCAGGGGTCGAACCTGCGTCTCCTGCAATGGCAGGCAGGTTCTTTACCACTGTGCCACCTGGGAAGCTCAGAGCTCTTAACTACCTTTCTCCAAATGAGCCAATGTTTCAGTGTACACACTTTTTAAAAAAATATTTATTGATTTGGCTGTGCCAGGTCTTAGTTGCGGCGTGAGAGTTCTTTAGTTGTGGCATTCAGGATTTTTCACTTGGGGCCCTCGAACTGTTAAGTTGCAACGTGTGGAATCTAGTTCCCTGAGCAGGAACAGAACCCGGGCCCCCTGCCCTGGGAGCACAGAGCCTTAGCCACTGGACCCCCAGGGAAGTCCTATCACCGTGCACACTGACCCAGCAATTCCAGTTTTGGAAATTTATTACATGGAGATAATCAGACAAGAACACAGTTAGATGTGTCTTGATTTATCAAAGATTGCTTATGTAGCAATCCATTGGAAATATGTTTGCACAAGTCACCAGTTAGCCAAAAGCCTCAACTTTGCTTTTTGGTAAACAGGGACCCCATCTCAGAGATACTGTGACCATTTTATGAGACAATGCACTGTACCTGGCTCACAATCACTGTTTTGTTATTATATGCATTTAAATCTCTAAAAGGATACAGAATATACCAAACCAGGTTACAGATTTCATTAAGTGGTATTCTTCCATGTTGTTCTAATTTTTACAAAATACATATTAGTGTTATACTCTTCAAAAATAAATATATTACTATTTATTTTTAAAAGAAGATGAGGAAAATAAAGTTGGAAGAAGTTAAACAGAAGAAAAAACTCAGTTTTTAGGAGAGGGAAACTAGTTTAGTAGATCTCAAATAAAAATGTTCCTGCTCTTTTGTTCTATGTAAGAACAAGATCTTCAACGTGCTTATAGGCTCTATCTCATTGCAGAGCCTACATTCACAGTGAAGTGAAAGTGATTCTTAATGAGAATACAGGTCTGCAGTATTTTTTAGATGGCTTCATGAAATTTGAGAAAATGTTGAAATGCATATACAAAAAGAAGAAAGTCTTTATAACCATATCTGCCTTCTGAACAGAAAGGCTCCTGTCAAGTGGAAGGCCTTCCTGACTGCTAATCCTCTTTTGGGGTTCAGCCATGCAAAAAATGACAGAAATAAAAGCTGAAGGCTTTTATTGCCAAGTAGCTCTGCGCAGTACTGAAAGGTGAACTGGACTTCCAAGGGAAATCTGGGAGGAACAGAAGGGGATGGAACTAGGAGCCCAGGAGATGTCGGAGGTCCGGGTTTTCTGTCACCGTGACCCCTTTCTGGGATTTTCCAAACATCAGCAAAGATGATGACACAAATGCTCTTTGCGGGTGTGTTCTTTGTTCTTGATGGAAACCAGGAGGGGACTGAGTTTCTATTATGAGCTGACAGGTTGAGAAACAGAAAGAGGCAGCAGAGATGACCAGGAGAATATAAGCCACACCTTCTCCACAAAGGAATCTTTACAATCTTGGGGAACTTTGGACTTGTACAGCGCAGGAAGCCTGGGGTCACACTGATCTACAGCACGTGAAGCCAGGGGTCACGCAACCTGATCTAGATCTTAAAGTGCTAACTCCTCCTGGTTACGGTATGGTTCATTTATCAAGTGGGATCAAGGTACAAATCAATACGAGCGTGTGTGCAGGAAAATGAGTAGGCTAGAGGACTCCACCCCCTTGAAAAGCTTTCCACAGTTTGTGTGGTGATTTCTCTTTATTTTTGGCCACATACTCCTTTGAGAAGGAGATGAAAGCTAAGATGCTGCTCTTCAGAAAATGCCCGTCTTCAAATGGATCTGGTTTCAAGGGGCCTGTGGGAACCCTTGAAGGCCCTCTCTGGATCCATGACAGGTCCAGAGATCAAGTTCAACAATTCTTGTTCTAGGGAAACCACACAGTTTGAAAGACATTGCTTGTTGTTGACCGTGGAGACCACAAGCCACCTTGTAGTTTGCAGTAGGCGTCAGAACACTGCCAGCATTCATTCATTTGTAAACATTTGTTGGAGACCTAATACACCAGGTCCTGATGGTATAAATGCAATGTGATCCCTGTATTCATGGAATTGCAATGGCACCCCACTCCAGCACTCTTGCTTGGAAAATCCCATGGACAGAGGAGCCTGGTAGGCTGCAGTCCATGGGGTTGCTAAGAGTCGGACACGACTGAGCAACTTCACTTTCACTTTTCACTTTCATTCACTGGAGAAGGAAATGGCAACCCACTCCAGTGTTCTTGCCTGGAGAATCCCAGGGTCGGCAGAGCCTAGTGGGCTGCAGTCCATGGGGTCGCACAGAGTCGGACACGACTGAAGCAACTTAGCAGCAGCAGAGGGGAGGAGATGAGAAGAAAGACTGCTACAAGAGGATGGGGTGAGCCACCTACGTGTGAGACTAACTTCACCCCTCAACTTCCCTTTTGGCTCCAGGATTTGTTAATTACAAGTGAAACAACAGGTGGGAACAGATTTACACGAAATCTGAGGACAAGCAGAGGAAAGCAGCGCCCGACCGGGCCACTGGGGCCACTGAAACAGAGAGCTGGCTCTTGCGCGGACTTGGGATCTCCCTGTGTCTGCATAAAAATATCCCATCCCCCCACAAAAAACAGAGCTTTTTTCCTTAAAGAGTAACCACGGATTTTTTTCAATGCTACTTTTTAAAAAAGGAGTTAACAATAGAGCTCTTTTCCTTAATAAAGAGTAACCAAGGATTTTTTTCAATGCTACTTTTAAGAGAAAAGATAACAGACTCAAAGATTCTTCTGAAAAAGTCACTAGGCTAAGAGAAGCCAAAGTCCACATGGCCAGTTTACTTTGTTAGATGAGCAATTATTTCCCGGGCTCTGAAATAATAATAATAAGACTTGACATCTGCAGTACATGGGACTTTCACGTGGACTGTGTCCCTTTTTCTACAAAACATCCTGTCACAGATAATTATACTCCTATTTTATAGAAGAAGAAATGGAGGGAAAGAAGGGCAGAGAGACTTGCCAAGGGTCACTTTTTTTTAAACTTAGAAAAATTTTTATTCATTTATGCCTGCACTGGTTCTTCATTGCTGGGCGTTCTCTAGTTGCAGCAAGCGGCGGCTGCTCTCTAGTTGTGGTGCATGGGCTTCTCATGGCGGTGGCTTCTCTTGTTGCAGAGCACCGGCTCTAGGCTGAATAACT
Organism: Giraffa tippelskirchi; assembly: GCF_054371585.1. Taxonomy (NCBI): domain Eukaryota; kingdom Metazoa; phylum Chordata; class Mammalia; order Artiodactyla; family Giraffidae; genus Giraffa; species Giraffa tippelskirchi. The sequence continues at coordinate 114,508,997 of NC_137287.1, read as the reverse complement.
GAGTCAAGGCAGCAGTGGTGTCTTCTCTGAAACAGTCCTCCTTAGCGTGACTGGGCATTTCTATGGAAACACTGCCCCTGACTGCTTTATTTCCATCTGTGTAAGGGGAATTGTTTTCCCCTTTTAATGTGTCAGCAAATTATACTGAGTCCTCCATGTGAAATGAATCTTGGAATTCTGAAATAAACCCAACTTGATCTTATCCCTTTCATATACTGGGCTTCCCTGGTGGCTCAGCTGGTGAAGAATCTGCCTGCATTGCAGGAGACCTGGGTTTGATCCCTGGGTTTGGAAGATCCCCTGGAGAAGGGAATGGCTACCCACTCCAGTATTCTGGCCTGGAGAATTCCATGGACTGAATATCCATGGGGTCGCAAAGAGTCGGACACGACTGAGTGACTTTCACTTCACATATGTTAGAGCAAACTGTATTTTTCAAAGATGGCCTCAACAACATAATCCCATCCCACATGCTTTTACAACGTGACTTTGACACCCCTCCCATTGGGTGGTAGGTTCTATGATCCTTTCGCTGGAATCAGGATGGGACCTTTGCAATTTTCTCAACCAAGACAGCACTATGGGTGTGGCAGTACGTGAATTTCAAGACTAGATTATAAAAATGCCAAGCACTTCCAATTTGCTCTCTTAGGACCCTGCACTTGAAACCCAGCTGCCATGCAGTAAGAAAGCTTAAACTACCCCATTCCAACAGACCACAAGGAGAGGTCACATGCAGGCACTCCAGTAGAGACGAGCTGAGTTTCTACACAACAGCCAGCTGAGGGTCTCTATGATAGACAGCATCAACTGCAGGACCTGCAAATGAAAATGCCTCCAGATGATTCCAAGATTTTCTTTGAGACTTCCAAACACGGGGCCCAGACAACACGGAGCAGAGATAAGCCATCACCATTTTGCCCCGTCCAGATTCCTGACTCACAGAATCCCTATCATAATAAGATGGCCGTTTTAAGCCACAGCATTTTCTTAGTTTCTTATACCACTGTAGTAAGTGAAATACTGGATTTTGCTTTGCTAATATTTAGCTTAGCAAATATCCATGAGTGAAATGGCCTGTGATTTTTCTTTTCTCATAATGTCATTATCAGGTTTCTTAGTTTTACTAACCCCTTTTTCTACTCTCAGGAAAAGTTTGTGTAATATTAATTCTTTCTCTCTTAAATGTTTGAAATAACTTCCCAGTGAAGGCACACAGGACTGCAATTTTCCTTGTGGGAAGGTTTTTAATTGGTGATTTAATTTTTATTAACAGTTATATTACTAATAAGTTTATCTATTCACCAAAATTTCTAAAAATTTTGGCATAAAATTGCTCATTATATCTTACCTTGTTCATAACTATGTGATCCCCCTTTTCACCCCTGACTGGTTATCCGTACCCTTTTTTCCTTTTCTTGATCAACGTTGCTGAAGTATGTAATTTTCATCAGTCTTTTCCAAGAACCAAGCTTTGCTTTCATTGGTATTCTCTATTATACATTTGCTTTATACTTCATTTCTCCTCTTCTTATTCTTTCTGTCCCCTTATTTTCTTGATTTTGTTTTGCTTTTTCTGACTTAAGATAAACATTTGCTCAGTTTTTTAGCCTTTCTTCTTCCCTAATATATGCATTTAAGGTTATATACTTTTGAATCTGTGAATTCACCTCTTTTAACAGTTCTGGGAAATGCTTAGCAATGATCTCTTCAAGTATAACCACTGTAGCATTTTTGTTCTTCTCCTTCTCAGATTCCAATTACAGTTGACCTTTGAATGACAAGGGTTTGAACTGTGCAGGTCCACTTACGTATGAATATTTTCCAGTAGTACATACTGCAGTATTACACAGTCCATGGTCGGTTGATTCCACAGACATGGAGTGGCCACAGATACAGAGGGGTGACTGTAAGTTATACACAGATTAAACCCCTGTGTTATTCAAGGGTCAACTGTAAATGTATATTAGACCTTCTCACTGTATCCTTTTAAATTATCTTACCATCTTTTCTGTATTTTTTATATTTTTGTCTCGTGATGGTTCATTCTGGATCGCTGTCTTCTAATCTATCTCATAGTTCATTAACTCTCTCTTCAGCTACGTAATCTGCTTTTAAATCCACTGTGTTCTTGTTTTCAGTTATTACATTCTTCAGTTCTAGAATATCTGTTTGGTTCTTTTTTTCAAATCTCTTGTTATTTTTAACAGTATCCAGTTACTAACTGACATTTTCACTCTTGGCTTCTGTTTCTTTTTAGATAGCGAATGTGGTTGTTCTGGAGTCTGTGTCTGATACTCCACTATCTCATGGTTTTGAGAATATTTTCATTGTTGTCATGTTCTAGTTCTTTTCATGGCTATCCTATTTCCTTGTGAATCAGCTTTTTCCTTATGTGTTGCTCATTATATTAAAAAATTATTGAGAGGACGATTATTCTGATGCTCAGGATGATAACACCTTCCTCTAGAGAGGATTTTGTCATTTGCTTCTGTCAGGTGCCCAATGATGCTATTAGCTTGGGACAATCAAGATAAAGCTTCCCTGGACCTGGAAGCTTAGTGGTAAGGCTACGTGAGGGATCTGGAAGCTTAGTGGTAAGGCTATGTTCAAGATCCTCTTCATGTCTTAGGGGTTCCATTCAAACTGAAGGGGTGATTTACTTGAGTCTCTATCCTTGACAGTCATCAAACTATAAACTCTGCCCTCATGGGTGAGTCTACCAAAAGCACTGCTTAACCTCACAGGTGCTCTCTTAGGATAAGCAAATGTTTTCAGGGCAAAAATGATTTTGCTAGCAAGGCTTACTTGTCTTGATTTTTTTCATGCTTCCAGATGTTGGTATGGGAATCCTTCAATATCTTGCAAAATTATTGAAGCTTTTGAGAAAATGTTTTTACGTCTTGTCCAGCTTTCTAAACTGTCATCAGCATGGTTGATTTAAATGACTTAGGCTGCCATGACTGGAAGTAGAATTCTCACCATATGTCTTGGAATAACGTGTGAATTTTGTACTATAAAATGGTATTGTCTACTCAAATAAATAAACATATTTTTGAAAAGATAGAAGTAGAGTGATGGAAGGATACAACACTGAGAAAACATAAACATGGAGAAAACAAAAGGGATATTGATTTACCTTTTAGCATTTTACAGAATAGCTACAGGAATATCTTGGATATTGATGAACATGTTAATTTTTAATGGAAAAATAAAAGGAGCTAATCAAAACCTCTTGATACATGTATTCCTTGGTAAGTCTTGAAATTATATACTCTAGCCATTTGGACTTGCTTTTCCACCTGCGTTGATGCTTTGTGACATTCATAGAATATCTAGTTATAAGGAACTCTGTATCTTGTAAGTCAAAAGAAAGCCAGTTCACTCTGCAGATTAGAGTGGAGACTAGTGAAAACTTCCAAGGATGAAAATAGCCATGAAAATTTTAAGCATAGGACTTCCTTAGTAGTCTAGTGGTTAAGAATCCTCTTTGCAATGCACAGGATGTGGGTTCGATCCCTGGTCAGGGAACTAAGATTCCACACACCTCAGGGCAACTAAGTCCCCAGGCTGAAACTACCAAAGCCCATGAGCCCCAGGGTCCATGCGCCACAACAAGAGAGGCCGCCTCAGTGAGAAGCCAGCACACCACAGTTAGAGAAAGCCCGCACGCAACAACACCCAGCGCAACCAAAAGTAAATAAATAAAATTTTTAAAAAAAAATATGGACTTAAAAAAAACTAGAATACTGAATTCAAGAGCATGTTAAAAGATCATACACTGTGATCAAATTTAATTTACCCCTGGATGCAAGAATGGTTTAACATAGGCAAATCAATAAATGCGACATACTACATTAACAGAAATGAAGGATAAAAATCATATGATCATCTCAGTAGATTCAGAAAAAGCATTTGACAAAATCACCATCCTTTCATGATAAAAACGCTCAACAAGTAAGGTATACAAGAAATGTAACTCAACATAATAAAGGCCATATATGACAAGCCCACAGCTAACATCATACTTAACAGTGAAAACCTGAAAGCTTTTCCTCTAAGATCAGGAACAAAACAAGGATGCCCCACTCCTGCCATGTCTATTTAACACAGTCCTGGAAATCCTAGCCAGAGCATAGTAACACATTCAGTGATTTCTGGCACTATGTCAAAAACCCAGATATTGAAATAGTCAGAATATTTAAATGATAAAAGCTTCAGTAAATCCCTAAAACCCCAAACTGTAACAATATTTTTAATACCCGACTTCTAGAAAAGGGAAATGTCATGTGTATGGTAGGTAACAACAAAAAAAAAATCAATAAGGTGACTGTTTTCCTGTGTTTCATCAATGAAGTTGGGAGAAACACTGCCTGGAAAGCCAGGCATGCTTTCAGGAGGCTTTCTTCAAAATGTAGGTGGCCTGGGACTCCTTCCAGGAAGACCTTGGAAAACCACAATCTTCTGTGTTCTGTGTAGATGCTCCAGATCCTACAAAGCATGTAGGGGTTTGTCCTCTGCTAAAAACATCTTAGGAAAACGGAGATCCTGGACCATTCCCCACCCACCGACAGACCACTAACCATCAGGCACCTTCCTGGCTGGTGCCCCTCCCCACCCTCAGGGCATTCTAAGCTAGCAAGCAGTGAGCATCAAGTCTCAGTCCTGCTCATAACCCATCCCTTGGGATTTCCCTGGTGGTTAAGACTTCTTGCTTCCACTGCAGGGGGCATGGCTTCGATCCCTAGTTGGGGAATTAAGGTCCTGCATGCCTCACGGCCAAAAAAAAAAAAAGAATGGATGCCATCTTCCCTTTGTTGCTTTCCTCTGGCTTCTCAGGTGGTACGGTTGATAAAGAATCTGCCTGTCAATGCAGCAGACGCAAGAGATGCAGGTTCAATCCCTGGGTTGCGAAGATCCCAACAGTAGGAAATGGCATTTGATCCCTGGGTTGGGAAGATTCCCTAGAGTAGGAAATGGCAATCTGCTGCAGTATTCTTGACTGGAAAATCCTATGGACAGAGAAGCCTGGCTGGCCATAGTCTATGGGGTCACAAGAGTTGGACACGACTGAGCATGCACACTGGCTTTCTCATCTCATATTCCATTTCCCCCTCTTACACTTATCACTGACTGTCTTCCTCCTCTCTCCCATTTTCCATCATTCCAGCATACCCCAGGATTTCAAATCATTCTGAGCAGGCTTACCTGTGAAGTACATCAGAAGTACATCTCAAAATAACCACTCCCTCCTCCAAAGGAAATTTGTGACATGTGCAGCTAATATAACATTTAAAAAATAAATTAAAAAATAAAGCTCTAGTGGTCCAATGGTTAAGATTCTGCACTTCTGTTGCAGGGGGCCTGGGATTGATCCCTGGTCAGGGATTTCCAGCAGGCTGTGTAGTGTGGCCAAGAAAAAAAAAAAGGAGCATTGGTTACAAGGATAAATACGTGTACTTGTCATGTACATTTCACTGTATGTAAAATTTACCCGAGTTAAAAAAAATTGTTTTTAATTAATAAGGTGTTAGTTGCTTAGTGGGGTCTGACTCTTTGTGACCCCATGGACAACAGCCCTCCAGGCTTCTCTGTCCATGGAGTTCTCCAGGAAAGAATACTGGAGTGGGTGGCTGTACCCTTCTCTAGGGGATCTTCCTGACCCAGGGATCGAACCCGGGTCTCCTGCACTGCAGGCAGATTCTTTACAGTCCGAGACAATAAACAGATCCACAATGCTCCTGTAAAGTTATCCGAAGTTAGCTTGTGCCAAACTTCACCCTCACTCAGCTGTCTTTTGTTGTCACTGGAACTTGTTTTACTCCTCCAAAGGCAAGCTCTTTCCCATCTTGAGGCCTTCACACCCATGGCCCTGTCTATCTGGTATCTCTGCTGCCATCCGGCCCCATCCTATTGCCTTTCTTCTAGTTACACCTTTCCTCATCCAGCCAGTCTCAGTTAGGGTGCCTTTTCCTCCAGGAAGCCTTCCTTCCTCCCTGCATCCTCATGGGCGACTACGTGCTCACACATGCAGGCCAAGGCACTTCTCTGCCTCCTCAGCATCCTCTATTCCTACCACCACAGCAATTATTAGGAACACACATCAGAAGGGAAGATCCATGACAGCAGGCATCGTCTTTTTATTATTCACTGTTGTAGCCCAAGCACCTGGCACATCACGGATGATCAGTCAATATTCACACAACAAATGTCAAATGAAGGCATAAGGATATCAGTCATTCTGATCTAGAACCTTCCTTCCCCATTTTACTGACGCTAATGCACTGCTGCTTGAATTCTGTGTCTGTCATCTCAAATTTGACTGTTAAGGCATCATAGGCTCTGGTTCTATTAATAATTCTGCACAGGTTTCCTAGCTCAGAAGAAATTTTCTAGGTTCAAAAAGAACTGAAGTTGAGTTGACAACATGTGTTAAGTCAATTAACGTGTATGTTTCAGGCACTTGTCCAATCTCTCAGCCAACAGAATTGGTTTGTCTAGACAAGGTTTTATGTGAGATGTTTGGCTACATGGCACTGGTCAGGGCAGCATAGACCTTAGCCTTTCCTGAGATGGAATTAATCATGTGACATCGTGACACCTTCAAGCTTTCATTTTTGGAAAGTAAAAAAAAAAAAAGAAAAGAAAAAAAGATAAACCAACTAAATTCCCTAAAAATTATCTCCCTTGCAAAGTTGTTATGAGGGGAGGGAAGGAAAATGAGATGGATGAGTCAGTGTGAGTCAGTGTTAAGAAAAAAAAAAAAAACCTCTGCTTCTGGTAAACAGTTTGCTCTTTTACAGACAGGATTGGGATTACTCGGCTCCCATTGCTAAAAATACACAAATAACAGGTGGTATATATTATATAAGTAGTTCAAAAACAGAGACTCAGATCACTGACTCTAAAAAGGGAACAGTTAATCAGTGATGGGCCAGACCCTCCCTAGGGCTTATTTCTTCTGGGAGAGGCCCCCAAGACAAAGTCAGTACTTCTTTTAAAACAATTAAGATCCTAAATAATCGTACTGTTCATTCAAGTGAACTAAAGGAAGCACTGAGCTTCCCTTATAATAACTACCACTGAATGAGCACCTACTATGTGCTGAAAACAGTTCTGGCGCTTCATATAATTCATCTTTAAATCTACAACAATCTTGTAGGATAGGTATTATTCTCAGTGTTTTCTAGATGAGGAACCTGGAGCGTTCAGAGGTTAAGTGATTTACCCAGGGTCGCACAGTGGCAGTGCTATGACTGAACTCAGACCTCATTTGGAAGCGCTTGTTTCCCTGGATCCCAGGCCCAATTCAGAAATATACATGAATCACTGCAAAGGCATCTTACCAGGCACCACCTGGGATACAAAGGAACAAGAGGATACCCTATTATCAGGAGAGAAAAGTAAGAAGAAAATGGGACTCTCTAGGAGACAGTCATCGCCATTTTCAGAATCTTAAACAAGGCCTATCCCATAGGAGTTTCCCAGGGAATGGTGACTGAAACATATGTAGGAGATAAGGGGAACATACACTCAAATGTAACATGAGGCAGTCTGTGGCCAGTGGCACGAGAAAGGATGTGATAGGGGGGTTTAGACGACATCTTGATGCAGGGCTCCAAGGAAGACCCACAGCCAACATGGCATTTGAGATAAGCTTGACAAATGGACTTTGACAGGCGACAGTGAAAAGTAAAGAGATCGGTGCAGAACAGGCAGCAGCACTGAGATACATCCTTCAGCACCTCCAGCTAAACAGGGAGAAATAAAGCAACTGAGGGGGCCCTGGGTCTGCTTCAAGTCCCCTTTGTATGGAAAAGCACAAGAATTACCAACACTCCCTAGCTGATTCAGACCGGTACAGAAGACATACTTAGCGGTTAAATAAATCAAGAATTATCATATAGTCTTTCTGGAGCAAAGTGGTGGTGGTGGTATAGGGGTAGAATCGAACAAATGGATACATTTATTCAATTACATAAACTGAATGAATATGCATACAAATCTAGAACACACGTGCTTCTATTACAAAAGGAGTGCTGCAGATACGTTCTACCACCTCCATTCCCTCAATACTGAATTGTTACAGTGAGTGCAGTTATTCTGTGAATCCAAGTTTTCTTCTCATTTAACCTATCGCTCTTTCCTGAGGGGACTAGTTAGGTCAATGACTCTCAATACACAGACACTGCAGGGCCTTTTGGAAATGGGGAAGGGGAGGGCATATTGGGTTGTCACAATATTTGACGGCTTCCTCACTCAGATGGGTATTTAATAGATGAGGACCGAGATGTTACAAGTCTTCCTGATGGTTTCTTCCAATGGCTCAGACAGTAAAGAATCTGCCTGCAATGCAGGAGACCTCGGTTTTATCCCTGGGTCAGGAAGATCCCTTGGAGAGGAAATGGCTACACACTCCAGTATTCTTGGCTGGAAAATCCCATGGACAGAGGAATCTGGTGGGCTACGGTCCATGGGGTCACAAAGAGTTGGACATAACTGAGTGTTTGACACACACAAGATGTTACAAGTTCAGCAAATTGTCAGGCAGTCTTCTGGAACATTGACCTTACCCTGTCTATCTTTCAAACACCAAAATATTCATGTAAGTGGAAAGACGGTTTAAAATTATCTGAGCCTAGAACTTCTTTTCACATAGAACAAAATACTTTTACGTGGAGACAATGTATTTTCCATGAATGCATGGGGGAGGAAGAATGTAAATATTGCGGATGTAAATATCAAGGAAGATGACGCTCTGCTTTGTATTCATAGGTGAATTATGTCAGTACCATATTTTCAAACAGTTCAGCAAAAATTGAAAAACAGACACATATGTTGATAAAGCATATGCAGCAAAATGTTAATGTTGTTTGATCTAGGTATTTGATACAGATGCTCACTGTACTCTTTAAAAGTTTTTTCTGTATGTTTGAAGTTTTTCACAATAAAAATCTGGGGGGGAATCAATCCAGCCCCCACTAAATGAGAAGTCCTAAAAGAGGCAATGAGCACAGACTCTAGAGGTTTTCTTCTCTCACAGGAGATAAAGCAATGAATAGAACAGGCAAGGTTCCCACTCTCCCATTTAGTTCACCTTCTACTGGGCAAAAGGCAATTAAATAATGATAACAATAAAAAGATAATTTCAAACATAAGCAAATTCTATGAATAAGATTAAACAGAGTAATAGGCCAGGTGAACAAAAGTGGGGAAAGTAGGCTACATTAGAGTGGTCAGGGAAGGCTCCCTGGAGGAGGTGACATTTGAGCTGAGCTCTAATAGAGCTCTAAGGTAAACTGGGGAAAGGGTACATGGGATCTCTCTGTATTATTTCTTACAACAGCATATGAGTCTACAACTATCTCAAAAAGTTAAAAAAAAAAAAACAACACCATGGCTACTACTACGAGGCTACTGTGTACAAACCTACATAATATGTATACATACATAAAACTTTTTTAACTTTAATAATCTGTTCTATTTAACCCAGTATTTCCAAAACATCATCTCAGCATGTAATCAATGTAAAAATCATTAATGTCATATTCCTGATCTTTGTACTAAGCCTTTGAAATCCACTGTGCACAACACATCTCAGGTTGGACCAGCCACATCAGATGCTCAGTAGCCACGTGCAGCTAATGGCTACCATATTGGACAGCACCACTACAGAGTTCCATGCAAGGCCTTTGATCATGAGCATGAAACTTTGACCCTCATTTCTGTCCGCACTCACTTTTCTCCTCCCCTCCCCCAGTTTTATAGGGATATAATTGACATACAACATTGTATTAGTTTTAGATGTCCAACCATAACTCCTATAGTAGGACAGGAAGGGAACCAGGGAGACTAGCAAGCAGGCCACTGCTGCTGTCTGGCAGCTCACAGTTGGCAGCTGGGGCAGGGTGTGATTTGCTTCTATAGCAATACAACCAAATGGACTGGGTAAGGACAGAACAATGAAAGGGACCAAGGAAGAAGGTTTGCAGCCCAAGCAACCGGGTATTTGAGTCCTATCTAACTACCAGTGCTGCTGTAAGATTAAAGGAGCTAAAATGTGTAAGACGTCCTACACACTGCTAGGCACACAGAAGATGCTCAATATAGGTGAAAAATGAAAGAAAACTTCGAGCCTAAAGTTCCAGCATATAAAAACCTAAGGTGAATATCAGACACTGGATAAAATCTCCCAGTTCCTCTAGAATCTAAAACTAGTTCCCGACTTCATTTTTCAACTATTAACAAGGAGGATCAAGCAATACATTTAGACCCCTTTCCAACATCCCCTTCAATCAAAAAGACATAAACACGTATCCCAGTGAAGTAAAGGAGCCCGGTGGCTATAAAAATCCAAAGTTCTTTCTGCCAATCTTCTCAATCTATAAGTTTCAATAAGATTTAAATTTATATGAGAAGTAGCATACCTTCTAAAACAACACTGGCTAGGTGACCTCTACAGATGATTTCTTCTGGATCTTTTGAAAAGAAGCATCACCAAAATATACTTGGATTCCAGGGGAAAAAAAAAGAGTCAAGAGCCTGTGTAATAAAACATTTAAATAGAACAGTCTATGGGAAATAAAGCTAAGAGATCATATGTCATTGGGGCCAGATAGTGGAATTAAGAGCTTGATCTTTTCTGACATAAAACTGCATTTTTGTTTTTATTTGTTTTTGTTATTCAGAGATACAGAACAAGGGTTTAGTTTCTTTGAATGAAGATGTTTATAAAAGTTTAAGATGCTATAAATTACAAATGGTAAAAAGACAACATTTTTTTACTAACTGAGAGAACAAAAATCAAACTTTTTAAAAAAGCTAAACCTAATGGCAAGTAATGATTTGAGAAGGGACTATCTTCCTGAGAAATTAGGTTTGGGGCACTGACTTTCTGACCTGGATTTATTCAACTCTCCTACCCAGGAGACCTAACAGTTGATTGTCTGTCCAAACAAACACTGCAGAAATTTATTATAACCATCAGGGATATTCCATTTCTCTTCCCACAGTAACTACTAATTCTTATCTCAGAGAGACATGTGTGTGTGTGGTTTGGATGGATGTTCTGCATATTTAGAATTCTTTGCAATGCTAAGGAGAAAGCAGAGTGTTTAAAACTTAGCCTTCATTTAAAAGAAAATGGATTTTTTTAGAGGAATTCTGGCTTTGGGAACGCTATTTTTAATTAGGATTTGAGCAAACTGTTATAAGAAAAATAGACAAATGAAGATACTGTTTATATTTCAAAGATGGTGAAACAGATTCTGCTATGAAATTTTTTCCAACATTTAATCCCCTGCAAACCGTTTCTTAGGAAAACTATTTTTATCCCTTTATCAACTTGGTTGATAAGTATTTCATTTCCAGTGCAAGTATGGACAAGCTATATAAAGCGAAATTGTTGTCATGCTTTAAGAACAAACATTTTGCAAATAAAAATGAAGCTTATTGTGCTATAGTATTTGTTAGACTGACAAATGACTCTGGGGCTCAGGAAATCTCAGAACAAGAGTCCATACGAGAGACAAGCTTAACTTACAAAAAGCTCCCAAGAGCTCCAAGGGGTCCCGCCAGATGGGAACACCACCTCCAGAAAATTGGGATCAATGTTAATTAACCAAGAACACATTTACAGGCATGATTCCACTGCCTTGTATAGCAGATCAGATGCTATTATCATTCTTACTTTTCAGATACAAAATCGGCAGCTCAGAAAGTCTGATGGCCAAGGCTCCTAAGTAAGGTAAGTGCCACAACCACCAAACTCAGCCCCCTGGACCTGTGCAGTAGTGACAGCAGTGGCAATAGCAGGAGTGGCAGTGGCAGGGGCAGCTCTTCAGTTGCACCCACCACGTGGCTGGGCTTTGTTCTTAGCACTGCGTGTGTGTCAACTCATGAAACCCTCACCAAAGCCCTGCGAGGGAGGCAGGCAGGTTTGTCTGTGGACCACCAGCCTCCTCTTTCTCCACAATCCCCATCATATATGCCCTGCTGCCTTCCCCCCAAAATCAAAATGGGCACCCCAAAGCCTTCATGTTCTCTCTACCCAAATCAAAGATTGGCTCTAAAATGTTAATGGTTGAAGTTTACATGACGTGCAGTGGGGGTTTCTTTACACTCCTCTAGCTTTGTTTTTTAAAAAATATATTTATTTATTTGGCTGCACCGGGTCTTAGTTGCAGTGTGTGAGATCTAGTTCCCCAACCAGGGATCACACCTAGGCCCCCTCTGCACTGGGAGTGTGGAGTCTTAGCCACTGGACCACCAGGGAAGTCCCTCTATGTATGTTTACGTTTGAACATCACCTTATAGACATTTTTTTTTGCTCTCCTGTGGAATCTGACTTAACTAGAAGACTATCCACTAACAATGAATTCAAAGGAAATGTTATGAAAGATGGCTATGTAATAATAGAAAATGACAAATTCGTTCATTCATTCCATGAACATAAATTGAGGGCCCATAGGTTAGGATCTGTAAAGGTCCAATGAAAGACTGCTGTCCTCAATAGGCTAAGAGTTTAGGAGTAGATACAAAACAAATGCAAAAATAATTATAGAGGAGGACTATTTGTGATAAATGCTATTTTAAAAAAGGTTCAAATAAAGTGCTATGTGAATTGGAAAAAGAATTTACATCAGAACAACTTGCATTACAGATTTTTCTAGGACAGTATGAAATTTTTGTGTACCAAACAGTAAATATTATCTAGAATCTGAGAGTGGCTCACAAGGAGAAATGAAGCTAAATCCAAAAGCACAAAAAGGGCTGGCATCCCCACATGCCCTCTTTTAAGTATTATGATGATTTCCAAACTAAAATTCAGGCCTCTCAGTAAAAAGGGGCTGGCATTCCTCCAAAGTCCTTGGATTAAAATATACTGATTGGAGAAGGTCTTGCTGTAAAGATCAACAGCACAACACCCAAAATACAAAAAACTGAGAAATAAATGTCCAACAATAGGGTTTGGTGATAATCAGTCATGTCAACTGATGCACAGTAATCCCTACATAACAATTTAAAATGAAATAAAGTAGAGCTCTCTCCCTGATGGGATCAGGACTAATAATAGTAGAATCCATTAAAAACAAAAACAGCCAGTTAAAAGAGAGGAATCGTTGAAAATGTATGTTCACTTACCAAATACTTGATAAGGGACGAAGGTGGTTTCTTTGAGAATAAGTTCTAGCCATTAAAGTTTCTGCATGACCACACCCAGGAAATGATTTCCAGTTTTCACTGAAAAGCCACTTGTGAAGTTATACAAAGGCAAAAGGGCTTTCCTGGTGGCTCAAACAGTAAAGAATCTGCCTGCAATGTAGGAGACCTGGGTTCAATCCCTGGGTGGGGAAGATCCCCTGGAGAAGGGCATGGCAACCCACTCCAGTAATCTTGCTGGAGAATCCCATGGACAGAGGAACCTGGAGGGGTCCAGTCCACGGGATTGAAAAGAGCTGGACACGGCAAAAATTCTACATTTTGATGAATTTTTTTCTCTCAATCTTTTCAGAGGTCTCTTCCACCTCAAAAACTGACAAGAACTTTTTAAATACTCATTCACCTTCTGGGTGGGGGTGCATGGGCTTAGTCATGTCTGACTCTTTGTGACCTGTGGACTGCAGCTCACGAGGCTCCTCTGTTCATGGATTTCCCAGGCAAAGAATACTAGAGTAGGTTGCCATTTCCTTCTTCAGGGGATCTTCCTGACCCAGGGATCAATTCCAGTCTCCTGTATTGGCAGGCGGATTCTTTACCACTGAGCCACCAGGGGAGCCCACTGTTCTAAGAAGCCCACTGTATGTATAAGTTCTTTAATACACAGTAACAGTCTTTTACAAATAAGGGAACTGAGGCACAGGGAAGTTAAGTAACTTGCTTGAGATAATACAACTAGTAAACAGCAGACTGAGAATTCAAACCCAGGTCATCTGGTTCCAGCTTAGTAACTTGAACCATTAAAACTCCCTAAAACCAAATGGTGAGCACAGCCGTGTGCTGGTGCTTGAGAGCAGTACTAGCCAATAGAAGTTTCTGCAATGATGCAAACATTTTATATCTGGGCTGTTGAATTCAGTAATCACCAGTCGCATGTGGCTATTGAGACTGAGAGACTGGATTTTTAATTCAACTTTAATTAACTAAAATTTAAACAGTCAGGGAGCTTCACTGCTGGTCAAGCGGTTGAGAATCTGCCTGCCAATGCAGGGGTCACAGGTTCGATTCCTGGTCTGGGAAGTTCCTGTGTGCCGCGGAGCAACTAAGCCCCGTGTGCCACAACTACTGAGCCATTGCTCTAGACCGTGAGCCACAATTACTGAGCTCCTGTGCTACAGAATGAAGCCCATGCGCCTACAGCCCGTGTTCTGCAACAAGAGAAGCCACTGCAATAAGAAGCCCACACACAGCAATGAAGAGTAGCCCCAGCTAGAAACAACTAGAGAAAACCTGTGTGCAGCAACGAAGACCCAGCAGAACCAAAAATAAATAAATAAACAAATCTTAAAAAAAGAAAAAATGTAAACAGTCACATGTGGCCAGTGGCTATTGTATCAGACAGCACAGTAGAGCTATTTACTAGCCAGGAACATTCAGAAGGCCATGGAAATGAAACACTTCAGTTTTACAGTGAGAACGGAGAGGCTCTGTCAGCATCCATTAAGTGGAGATTGGATTCAAAGCTCCTACTGTAATATTAGGGCTTCCCTGGTGGCTCAGATGGGTAAAGAATCTACCTGCAATGCTTGAGACCTGGGTTTGATCCCTGGGTTGGGAAGATCCCCTGGAGGAGGGAATGGCTATCCACTCCAGTATTCTTGCCTGGAGAATCCCATGGACAGAGGAGCCTGGCGGGCTACAGTCCGTGGATTCACAAAGAGTCTGAGTGACTAACACAGAGAGACTGTAATATTAACTGAATGAAGAGACACTCATGATGTTGTTAAATGGAAAATATGAAATTATAAAACATCATATCAAGTATGTCTCATTACTGGATTAAAAAAACATGAATAAAAAAACAGTAGACGCATTCAAGACTGGCTTCCTCCAATGGAATGTATGGAGGTCATGGCTGGCTGCCTTCAGAGGTGGGCACCGCACATCGCCAGATCTGCAGACATTTTCCCTCTCTTTCACAACAACGGTATCCCTCTACTGTTGGGAACACTGGTGTGTCCAGATAAGAAAGGACATACAGCAGCCTCCTCACAGATATAAACGGTTAATGAGGTGTAAGCTGTACATGCTGGCCGAGGCTTCTGGTACTTGAGAGCGTGTCCTTGGCCCTCCCTTCTCCTACTTTTTCCTGCTTCAAGGAAGGACTGTTTGGTTGGAGAGCCAGAAGCCCAGCTGTGACCTCAAGGTGACCATGAGCATGCCAGCCACGTAATAAGGACAACGAAGCAGAAAGAGAGAAAGATCTAGACTGTGGCAGTGCCATGCCAGCAACAGATTGCCTATTTTGGACTTGATGTCTTTTGAAAGAAAAATAATTTGTCTTAAAGCCAACCCAAATCCTAGCTGACCAAACTACTTGGTGTCCATTCCTCCTACTCACAGAAAAACTTTCTAACAGACATGCAATTCTGTTACAGATTGGCCTAAAGATAATTTCATCCCCATTGTAAATAACTTGTTTAAGAACCAGGCTGAAGTCAATAAGGCATGGTGTTGCCCTGGTGACAGGAAGTGGCTCGCGAAGTGGGCACATGACTCGATTCAGGCCAATGACATCGCAGGACTAGTACTGGGGGCGGGGGATGTGAGAAAGATTCTCACTCTTGGGAGAACAGAGGAAGTAAGAATCTTTCTATTCCTTTGGTAGGTGCTGTATAAGGATCAGGAGCCCAGAATTGCTGCCCATATTTTGCTGCTGGCCTGAGGATGAAGCCAACACCCCAGGGAGGGCAGAGCAGCCTGAGACAGTGGATTATGTTAGTGATGAAGTCTGTGCTACCTCTGAGGCCTACATAAGTTACATGTGCCAAAAAATATTCACAGTACAGAGAGATCATCTTTGAGGCAAGGGACTAGGTGCTGAGTGCTATTCAAATATTGTGAGAAAGGCAAATAAGTGAGGTCTTCCCAAGGGGCATGCAAAGTCAGGCACTGGGTCTTGAACAGTCCTATGCCTTTTCCATGAAAAGTGAAAGTGTTAGTCACTCAGCCGTGTCCAACTCTTCATGACCCCAGGGACTGTAGACCACCAGGATCCTCTGTCCATGGGATTCTCCAGGCAAGAATACTGGAGTGGGTTGCCGTGCCTCCTCCAGGAGATTGTCCCAACCCAGGGATCGAACCCATGTCTCTTATGTCTCCTGCATTGGCAGGTGGGTTCTTGCATTGGCTACCTGGGAAGCCCACTGGAGTGGGTTGCCATTCCCTTCTCCAGGGGATCTTCCTGATCCAGGGATCAAACCCAGGCCTCCTGCACTGCAAGCAGATTCTTGACCATATGAGCCACCCAGGAAGCCCATGCCTTTTCCACACCAGGTCTGATCAAGAATTTACTACACACACAGTTGGAAAAGGAAATGGCAGCCCACTCCAGTATTCTTGTCTGGAAAATCCCATGGATAGAGGAGCCTGGAGGGCTATAGTTCATGGGGTCACAAAGCACACACACAGTTAAGGTACCAAATACTGAGTTATTTAGAAGAACCTTTTGTTCTTTGGGTCTTCTATAAGCTTCTGCCAAGAAAGGTTACTGAACAGGACTTCCTTGGTGGTCCGGTGGTTAAGAATTCCCCTGCCAATGCAGGGGACATTGGTTCGATCTCTGATCCAGGAAGATTCCACATGCCTCAGAGCAGCTAAGCCCCATGAGCTGCAACTACTGAAGGCTACGCATCCTTGAACCTCTGCTCCAGAACAAGAGAAACCACTGCAATGAGACACCTGTGCCCCGCATCTAGAGAGTAGCCCTTGCTCACAGCAACTAGAGAAAGCCCACGAAGTAAGGAAGACCCAGCACAGTCAAAAATAAATAAACAAATTTATCTAAAAAATAAGGTCACTGAATAAGTGTACGTGTTTCAAAGGCATTATAATAACCCTAACAGCAGATAATGTCAAGTGCTTACTAACTACCTGCCAGACCTTGTGCTGAGCCCTTAATTTTCATGCAATCTTCACAAGAAGGACTTTCATTATATCCATTTTACACTGAGGAAATGCTGAAGCTTAGAAAAAAAGGTTAAGTTTTTTTTTTAAAAAAAGAAGCAGACTCACAGAACAAACTAGTGGTTACTAGTGGGGCGAGGGAAGTGGGAGGGGCACTACAGGAGTGGGAGAAAAAGGGTTTTTATGGGATTATATGAAATCATATTTGTGAAGCTTCTGAAAACTGTAAAGAATTTAAAGAAACTCAATAAAACTCAATAAAAACTTAAAAATAAAAAAAGATGATCCTCCTATTCAAATGCTAATCACTTGGCTTTTCTTCATGTTATCAAGTAAATTAAAACATTAAAAAAAAAAAAAGAAAGCCTTGTAGCTTGTAGAAAAAAGTAGAAAGAGCCAAGACTTGAACCCATGTCGAAAATGCTTCCTAACCATGCCTTTGTATTGCTTCCTCTGGATACATAAAAACACATCTACAATTTTCCTGAGGCTGCTGTTTTAAAATAATCTCGTCTCTTGATCCTCTAAGTATACTATACTCAGCAGACCACAAAAGTCCCAACTGTTTGGTTTGGAAAAGATGGCTGTATGTACCACATACGACTAGCAGAGATCATCAAGAACCACTGAATGTTAAACCCTATGCACACAAGAAAACAATATAATTACATATGATTAGTCTATGTTGCAAATTAGATCACCAGCACTTCTTTTTCAAGTTTCCTTTTGGTGGTAGGTCAAGGCACACAGCAGGCAGGCTTATGGAACTGGGAATGGGAGAAAAGCAGACCAACTCCCGTTACGCTGGAACTCCTCTCCCAAACAGTTCCTCTACCTACGAACCCCCAGCCAACTGCAGGTAACAACCTACAGTTTGAAAAGCACTGATACAAGCAGCCCTTCACAGTGTGGTTTTGCCAACACATAAGACCAACCCAGGAGAGCAATGCTGTGAGTAACCAGGATTGAACTGAACACATACGCTCTGTTTTCTGAGCACATACTGAGAACATGATTCAGGATCGGGGCTTCCCAGGTGGCGCTGTGGTAAAGAATCTGCCTGCCAAAGCAGGAGATGTGGGTTTGATTCCTGGGTCGGGAAGATCCCCTGCAGGAGGGCAACCCACTCCAGTGTTCTTGCCTGGAGAATCCCATGGACAGAGGAGCCTGGTGGGCTACAGTCCATGGGGTCACAAAGAGTCGAACATGACTTCATGACTGAGCACGCACACATGCCATGAAATAGCAAGTAGATCGAGGCAATGATCATTAACAGCTGCTAAAACCATTTTGTGAAAGGCTGATGAGAAACTTATAATGAAGGGATCATGCTAACAAACCCCTGAACCCATGATCAATCTTACCAGGTGAGAATCAGCCTTTACTGCCTGTTGATACGATACACAGCACCACCCATAAAGAGCAATGGCCAAAAGGAAAAATAAAGCGAATAGAGGAGGACATTAAAGGGTAACCAGGCAAACAGAGAAGGCAATGGCACCCCACTCCACTACTCTTGCCTGGAAAATCCCATGGACGGAGAGGCTTGGTAGGCTGCAGTCCATGGGGTCCCTAAGAGTCTGATGACTGAGCGACTTCACTTTCACTTTTCACTTTCATGCATTGGAGAAGGAAATGGCAACCCACTCCAGTGTTCTTGCCTGGAGAATCCCAGGAACGGGGGAGCCTGGTGAGCTGCCGTCTGTGGGGTCGCACAGAGTCAGACACGACTGAAGCAACTTAGCAGCAGCAGCAGCCAGGCAAATCCAAAGTAGCTGGATGGGACAAATGACCTGAGTTTTCAACAAATGAAAGGTAAGGGGGAAAAAGAAGAGGCAAAATTGCTATAGATTCAAAGACTTAAGTGACTATCACCCAGATATGATCTTTGTTCAGATTCCAATTCAAACAAACCAAGTGTGAAAAGACATCTATGAGATAACAAGAAACTCAGTACCAAATGGATACAAGGTAATGTTGAGGAACCACTACTGTTCATTTTCTTAGGTGTGATCATAGTATTGTGATTATAGGGGGAAAGGGGAAAGAAAAAATCCTTACCTCTCATATGCACATTAAAGCATTTATAGATGAAATGATATGATGTCTTAGGATTTGCTTTAATATAATCTATGGTGGGGAGGGAGTGGAGGGTATAGATCGACTAAAACTGACCATATGTTGGTATCTGTTGAAGCTGGGGTATGAGTATAAGGTATGTATTACCATCTTTTTTACTTTTGTATATGTTTAAAACTGTACATAAGAAGAGGCTATAATATAGAAAGAAAATAAGAAAACCTAGACTCAAAGTCCAGAATTTATTAGATGTAGGAGCTAGGAGGTTTCCTAAATCCTCTGAAATTCAATTTCCTCATCTGAAAATAGGAATGATAATCCCTATCTAAGAATTAGTGGGAGGAATGAAATGAGATCATGGGTTCACATCTTTTGGACATGCAGCTCTTAAAAACTGCAAAATGCTTATTAAATGTCAGCACAAGGGTTAGTTCCTTCTCTGGAAGGCTCTGGAAGCAGAGACATTACAGGTTTGTGGGAGGAGAAGTAGGTAATGAGCTGAGTCCATTTGGACTCTTAACAATTTTTGCTTTGTAGTAATCACTTCATGGCAAATAGACGGGGAAACAGTGGAAACAGTGGCTGACTTTATTGTTTTGGGCTCCAAAATCACTGCACATGGTGATTGCAGCCATGAAATTAAAAGATGCTTATTCCTTGGAAGGAAAGTTATGACCAACCTAGATAGCATATTAAAAAGCAGAGACATTACTTTGTCAACAAAGGTCTGTCTAGTCAAGGCTATGGTTTTTCCAGTAGTCATGTAAGGATGTGACAGTTGGACTATAAAGAGAGCTTCAGGGAGCACCGAATAATTGATGTTTTTGAACTGTGGTATTGGAGAAGACTCTTGAGAGTCCCTTTGACTACAAGGAGATCCAACCAGTCCATCCTAAAGGAGATGAGTCTTGGGTGTTCATTGGAAGGACTGATGTTGAAGCTGAAACTCCAATACTTTGGCCACCGGATGCAAGAGCTGACTCGTTTGAAAAGACCCTGATGCTGGGAAAGATTGAGGGCAGGAGGAGAAGGGGACGACAGAGGATGAGGTGGTCGGATGGCATCACTGACTCAATGGACATGAGTTTGGGTAGACTCCGGCAGTTGGTGATGGTTAAGGAGGCCTGGCGTGCTGCGGTTCATGGGGTCCCAAAGAGTCGGACTCGACTGAGCGACTGAACTGAACTGAACTGAAGCATTTGGTAAGATACTGTTTACCTCATCGACCCCCTTCTCCTCAAAGGACACAGATACTTGCAATTAACTGAAGGTCTGTAACTTGAGTTGTTTATATTTCTTGTTTGCTTTCCCAATTATATTTCCCCTGCTAAAGGTAGAAAGTCAAGTAACAGGAGACTGTGTTGTTAAGATAAAACTGAATGCAATTAGGAATCAATGTAATCTAAATAGGACCTTGTTTAAAATATTTCAGGTGCTTTTAGAAGAGTAGATATGCATCTTTTAGCACCAATGCTTTGTCTCACATAAGAGGAAATTAACAAAGGTTCAAGTCTAAGTAACACAAAGGGAAATTTTGCACTCTGGCTTCAGCTTGCAGAATGGATTGGCCAGAGCCACGGTGATCTTTCTATAACTTGAATGTGATTAAGTCATTTCCCTTCATTTCAACGGTTTCCCTCTACTACCAGGAAAGAGTCTAAAACGCTGAACAAAAAGGCTCAGGTGGCTCTCCAACCTTATTTACTCCCTCCTCCCCAAGTCTAAATCCCACAGACAAAGGAGCCTGGCGGGCTACAGTCCACAGGGTCACAAGAGTCTGACATGACTGAGTGATTTTCACTTTACTTCACTTCCCCAAGCCTAAGTAAGCCCTTTCTCCCCACAGGCCCCCAAGACTTTGTCCTTCATTCCTTTCTCTCTTACCTTTTGGTTGTCAAGTCCTGCTGATTCTCCCGAATGGTCTCTCAAATCAGCCCACTCCATTCCATTCCTGCGGCCACTGCCCTAGGTCTGACCTTTTTTTTTTCTCTTTTTTTTTAACCTTTATTTCCCCATCTCCCCAAATAGGATATATCCTTTTTTTTTTTTCTTATTATGAAAGTCATTCATGGTCATAAAAAAGAAAAATAAGGCAATAAGGAAAGGAATAAAAGGCTCCCCATGGGTCTGAGGACACAAAGAACTTATCTTTCTGGCACATTCACCATCTATAGCAGCATTACCCAAAATAGCTAGAAGGGGAAAGCAATGCAAATGTCCATCTATGGCATGAATAAACAAAACATGTTCATACATACAATGTATATACAAAATGTGTATATCCATACAGTGGAATATCATTCAGCCTTAAAAAGGAAGGAAATGCTGATATGCTACAACACTGACGCACCTTTAGGACATTACGCTGTTGTTGTTTAGTAGCTAAGTAGTATCTGAGTCTTTTGTGACTCCATGGACTATATATAGTCCACCAGGCTCCTCGTCCATGGGATTTGCCAGGCAAGAATACTGGAGTGGGTTGCCATTTCCTTCTCCAGGGGATCTTCCCAAACCAGGGATCGAACTCATGTCTCCTGCATTGGCAGGCGGATTCTTTACCACTGAGCCATCAGGGAAACCCTTAGGACATTACGCTAAATGGAAAAAAAAAAAAATCACAACAAGATAAAAATTGAATGATTTCTCTTTTATGAAGTATCCAGAGTAACCAAGTCCATAGAAATAGAAAGTAGGATGGTGGTTGCCAGAGACTAGGGAGAGGGGGAAACGTGGAGTTATTTTAATGGGCATAAAGCTTCAGATTTGCAAGATGAAAAAATTCTGGAGGTTGATTGCACAAGGATGTAACTATCCTTAACTCTATTAAACTGTACACTTAAATAAGGTTATGATAAATTTATGGGTTGCTTACCACAATAAAAAATGAAAAACTGTTTTAAAGAACTCATCTTGGGACTTCCCTGGTGGTAAGTCACTACACTATGGTAGTGACACTACCCAATGGTAAGACACTACGCTACCAATGCAGGGAGGCTGGGTTCAATCCCTGGTCAGGGAAATAGATTCCACATGCCACAACTAAAAAGATCACGCATGCCACAGTGAAGATTGAAGAACCTGTGGACCACAGCTAAGACCAGCACAGCTAAATAAAAACTAAATATTTTTTAAAGATAAAATAAAGAACTCATCATTCTAGATATCTTTCCTATCAATATGTATGTATACAGTTAAAAAACACCAAAACCAGAAACCAAGTGAAATCTGTTTTCACACCTAACCATGTGATGTAAACATCTTTCTCATATATATGGCTCCCACCTCCCTCTTTTTTAATGGCTGATTGCACCCATCACGTGACTGCATCATAATTTAGCCAGTCTGTTATTAGTTTTTCAATATTATAAAAACATCACAGTCAACATCTTTGCATATTTTCTCATTATGTCTCATAACAGACATCTGTTTTTCTTACACACTTTGTTCCTGGTATCAATACCCTGATTTTCCCAAAGAAAAAATTACTTCCTTTTCGTACAAACACACTTCCTGACCTATACTCCCCAACCTCCAGCCAATTCTTATCCTATTTGACTAGCCTGGATACATTTATTTTAAGGTTTATTCTTAAGTATTTATTTTTCATGTTGCTACTGCCATTTCACCTACAATTCCATTTTCTTACTCCTCCTGCTGGTATAAAGCTATTGTTTTTTGTCTCTCTTGTAGCTTGCTTATTTTTAACTCAATTCTCTTGGATTTTTTTCAGCAGATAATCATCTCATAGGTAGACAATCATATCATTTAAGGAGTGATTAAGAGCAAAAGCTCTGGGCTCAGGCCTGGATTCAAATCCTATGTGACCCGGGCTAAGCATTATATCCCAATGTCCTCATCCATAAGCTGGGAATTACACTAGAGGCTCTCTCTCTCTCCCAGGGTTGTTGTAAAGAGCATGTTTCAACTGAGACTAGTGCCTGGAGAGGGCTTAACATAATGCTAGTTCAATAAATGTCTCCTATCTGATGAGAAGGAATATAGAACTTTCCACACTTACATCTTTTATTTTTCTGCGGGCATTACATGGGCGCATTCCTTTTCAGCAATTACCTTGCTTACCATATGTCCAGGAAAGAAAAAAAAAAAACAACCACGTCATCAGACTCTTTGTAAAGGATCTGTGCTGTGGATCGTATCCATGCTCACATTTTTGGCAAGTTGTTTGTGCCATTTATTTTCCCCTGAGAAAATCTCCTGTTTTTTCTCAGTCTCTCCCTCCCTTACTGGCTCTGCCATCAGCATTTACATCTGCTCCTGTCTGTCTGCTGCTTAAAAAGACTTCACCTGATTCCCCAACTGCTCTCCAGCCTTCTCCTCGCCTCTCTTCACAGCCAAACTTCTTGGAGCTGCCTACACGTTACTTTCTCACATCCCACTCGCTCCTCATTCCACTGACATATTACATTGAACCTTTGGAAGATGCCGATATTATCGATTCCGCCCCCATCATTTCACCAAATCTGCTCAATTGGGTTTCTCAGTGACCTCTATATTTACTTATGCAAAAGGCGCGTTTTAACATGTAACTTATTTTACTTGAAATCTCAACTGCATCCAACAAAGTGGATCTCTTCCTTGGGCTTTCCTTACTACACTCTCCTAGTTTTCCTCCCACTTCTCTGGCCATTTCTTCTTGGTGTAGTTCTAAGTGAATGGTTCTGCCAATAGTGTACAAGATAGTGACCCTGAATGATCTGGGCCTTAAAAAAAAGAACAAAAAACACTCTCTGGATGGGTCTCTTCCGGTATTGATTCAGTTCTAGTTGTACAGGACTACTTCTGTCTCCATGAATGTACCTTTGAACATGTCTAGAATACATGCCATGAGGGTAGGAACCTGAGTCCCTACACAGGGCCTAGCACGTAACAGATGCTGAATAAATACATTTTTTTTTTAAATCACCATAAATGAATAGCTGCAACATGAAAAACAGACTGGAAGAGTGATGAGACCAAGAGAGAACAAAAACCCCTGATCTTTTGGAAACCACACCTCTGATCACACACACACATACACACAACACACACTCACTGCCCTGATTTAAATCTTTCGGTGTTCTCCACCAACCCTCATGACAAAGTCCAAACTTACAAGGAGACACAAGGAAAGTCTTTCAGAAGGGCACCTGCTTCTCTCTCAGACACACCCAGCTAGACCACTTCCACTTCCCGAAATCTGTCTCTAACCAGGCTATGAAATGCTAACAGATGTCCAAGAAGCCTGCACTTTCTCCCCAGGACCTTGCACTGGTCGGTCCTCTCTGCCCAGAACACTATGCACTCCACCAGCTTCATCTTCCAGCCAATACAAAGGTAGCTGTCATGTCTCATTTTGGAAAGCATCTTCTTTTGGAATCTCTCTTTGACCATCCTCCCCAACCTCATCTCCGGAAATCTGGGTTAACTGCCTTCTCTGTGTATTCACAGTCCCCTGAATGTCCAAAAATCATAGCTGGAACCACAATGAGCTCCTATTTATACCTTAACATTGTGGAGTTCCCTGAGGACAAGATGTCTCATTCACTTATTTTTACCCCTGGCGATCAGCCCAGGCCCTGGAACACAACACATGCTCAATAACGGACCTTCTTTCGTAGTAGTAGTAATAATAAAAGCTCCCAAGGATTGAGGGTTTAGCTGCAAAGATCTGAGATATATTATTTACTTTGTAATAACCTTCTGAAACAGGTGCTATGATTGTCCCCATTCTGCAGATGGGAAAACTGAAGTACAAAGAAGTCAATCCTCTCTGGCCCCAGAAGAGTCGCACAGATGCACATTTTCGGCAGTTCGGAGTTCTTTCTCGACCCCCAAATAAGACGTGCTTTAAAAACCAAACTTTTCAATCAGGCCAATTGCCCCCCCACACACACACAACATTATGAACAACCCAAAGCGACTCCCCGCCCGCGCCCGATGGAATTCAACTGCATGAGGGGCGCCTCCCCGGCGCCAAGGACGGAGGAGGGGGGAGCCGCGGATAAAGGTCAGGCCCTGTCTCCTTTCCGGAAATCCCAGCGGCCCAACCCCTCGCCCGCTACGAAGAATCGACGCCGGGAGCCCGGCGTTGGGGCCGCGATTGCCCGCCCGGCCCCTGCTCACCTGCCGTCCCGCCGCCAGCTAAGCCCGGGCCGCTGGCCCGCAGCGCCTCCCCAGGGCTGCCAGGCGCCCGCCGAGCGCAGCGGAGCCCGTTGCCTTGGCGACTGGAGCTGCCGAACTCCCGAGGCTCGCGCTACGGCGGCTCGGAGGGGACCAGGAGGCGTCTCGGCCCCTTCCGCAGCCCCCGAGCGCGCCGAGGAGGGGCAGCGGGTGGAAGTCCCGGTTCTGAGCCGCGAGGGACCCGGGTTGGGGGTTGGCAGCCTGAAACTTGGCCCGGAGGGACGGGAGAGGGAAGGAAATGTTGAGGGGGAAAAGGGGACAGTCAGACCGGGGGGAGGACTTGTGCTTCGGATCTTGCCTGTGCCTCAGTTTCTCTCTCTGGCACCTGAGATGGAGACTATTCTGGGAGAGATGACGGAGCCGCAGGCGGAATCTTGCTAGACTGGGAATATTTAAAGAAGAAAACTGATGTGGGAGGGGTGGCGCATGCCTCTCTAATTTCTGAAGCAGTGGTATGACAAAGAATTCTTTTTTTTTTTTTTTTTGCCATGCCCACCACCCGTGGGTAGTGAAAACTCCGAATCCTAACCACCGGACGGCCAGCCAATTCCCCAAAGATTTTTTTTTTTAACCGAAACCAAAACCAAACCAACCAACTAAACAAAACCCCTTGTTTCTTCTTTGGGTTCATGGTGAGAATGAGTTCACCAGGTTTAATTTCAGTGTGAGAAATAATGTACTGTAACCTGTGATCAGCAGTTATACCTCGTGGAATAATCCTGCAGATAATCTTGGGACATGAACATAAGAGATATTCATTGGTTCATTGTTTATAACAGTAGAAGGGCTGAGAAGAAGCTAAACATCCAGGACTGACGAATTAAGTACATTACAGTACATCCATAAAAAGAATTATCATAGAAAGAATTAAGGAGGATTGAGACAGAAGTAGATACAGTTTACCTATAGACCGGTCTTCAAGCTATGCATACAGCTATCAACTGAAAAAAAAGCACAACCTAAAAGTTGAGAATTTTGGCAGAGAAAATTGGGGACTTAAGTCCAGGACACACCCTCTCAGATAGCTTTGAGAAACTGCTCTGAAGAGATGAGGGGAGGATCACGGATATATTGGGAGTTTTTGCAACACAGATTACTGTTAAAGAAAACCAGACCTCTCAAGTTTAAGAATTTAGCGCTTTTCTACCTATCGGTCTGCCCTTGCTATGTAAGAGTCGGGGCACACTGAATGATGTGCACCTTAGCTACCTAGGGCCAGTATCCAGATTTTGTCCATTCTGAATTCCCTCAGATGCACAGCTGGAGTGACTGCAGTGGCCAAGGGTTTTGTCTCCATCCTGAGCTCCTTCAGGGCTCACTGTCCTGGGTGGTGGTAATGGCTTAATGGCTGCAATATCCTTTGTTTTCTCGTATGTGTCACTTAGAAGTTGGTACTTGTTGTCTACCTTTGCGGCAGTTGCTGACCTTCAGCACCTCCTGAAAGAAGTCAGGGATGAAGATCAGGAATGAGGCACTCTGTGCTCTGGAAAAAACTGGCAAAACAGGTCTCCAGATAGTTAAATAGTTTCAAAAGACAGTTTTATGAGCCCAAGTCTTGCATTTCCTCATATCTAGAAAAGCACTAAAATCTTTGACGGTGATGTTTGCTTCTCATGACTAATAGTAATCTTCATGAGACTAGCAGCAGCAACCTTCTGCAAAAATGTGTGCTTGCAACAAAGGAAACTATAAGCAAGGTGAAAAGACAGCCTTCAGAATGGGAGAAAATAATAGCAAATGAAGCAACTGACAAAGAATTAATCTCAAAAATATACAAGCAACTCCTGCAGCTCAATTCCAGAAAAATAAACGACCCAATCAAAAAATGGGCCAAAGAACGAAACAGACATTTCTCCAAAGAAGACATACAGATGGCTAACAAACATATGAAAAGATGCTCAACATCACTCATTATCAGAGAAATGCAAATCAAAACCACAATGAGGTACCATTTCATGCCAGTCAGAATGGCTGCTATCCAAAAGTCTACAAGCAATAAATGCTGGAGAGGGGGTGGAGAAAAGGAAACCTTCTTTGTTGGTGGGAATGCAAACTAGTACAACCACTATGGAGAACAGTGTGGAGATTCCTTAAAAAACTGGAAATAGAACTGCCATATGACCCAGCAATCCCACTGCTGGGCATACACACTGAGGAAGCCAGAATTGAAAGAGACAACGTGTACCCCAATGTTTATCGCAGCACTGTTTATAATAGCCAGGACATGGAAGCAGCCTAGATGCCCATCAGCAGATGAATGGATAAGGAAGCTGTGGTACATATACACAATGGAATATTACTCAGCCATTAAAAAGAATACATTTGAATCAGTTCTAATGAGGTGGATGAAACTGGAGCCTATTATACAGAGTGAAGTAAGCCAGAAAAAAAAAAAAAACACCAATACAGTATACTAATGCATATATATGGAATTTAGAAAGATGGTAACGATAATCCTGTATGCGAGACAGCAAAAGAGACACAGATGTATAGAACAGTCTTTTGGAGTCTGTGGGAGAGGGTGAGGATGGGATGATCTGGGAGAATGGCATTGAAACATGTATATTATCATATATGAAACGAATCACCAGTCCAGGTTCGATGCATGATACAGGGTGCTTGGGGCTGGTGCGCTGGGATGACCCAGAGGGATGGAATGGGGAGGGAGGTGGGAGAGGGGTTCAGGATGGGGAACACATGTACACTCATGGCAGATTCATGTCAATGTATGGCAAAACCAATACAATATTGTAAAGTAATTAGCCTACAATTAAAATAAATAAATTTATATTTAAAAAAATGTGTGCTTGATTTTATGTACTCCCCCATCATCAAAATCACATATATACTAAATTCCACCGCCCCCTCCACCACCGTTCCCTGCCCAGAACTTCTTTGGAGCAGCTTCTCAGAGCTGTCTGAAATGCTGTCTCCCAGACTATAGTCCTCATTTTGTTCTCATGTGCATTTCTTTTCAGTCGACACATGGCAGGCAACATTTTTCATTTCATACAGCAATAGTCTCCTAACTAGTCCTGTCTTTGCTTCTGCTCTAACCTCCAACCCTGCCTCAGTCTCCTCTCTACCCAAAAACCAAAATGATCCTTTTAAAATGTAAACATGATCATATCCTTCCCCTGCTCAAAAACTTTGAGTGTACTGAATAAAATCTAGAGTTACCATGGTCAACGACAGACCTCCCCCCACAGGTAAGCTACCTCCATGCGTACCTGTCCAATACCATCTCTCACCATGTTCCCTCTTGCCCATGCTCCAGCCACCCTGGCTCTGTGGGTTTTAAGTTAAACAAACTTCTAACATGGGATTCCCAAGTGGTTTACTAGTTCATCCACCTGCCAATGCAGCAGACACAAGTTCAATCCCTGGGTCGGGAAGATCCCCTGGAGGAAGAAATAACTCCAGTATTCTTGCCCGGAAAATCCCAAGGACAGAAGAGTCTGGCAGGCTACCGTCCATGGGGTCACCAATAGTCAGATACAACTGAGCAAGTGGGCACGCATGCATACTTCTATCTTAGGGATTTTACTCCTGCCGTTCCACATTGGAACCACTTTTCCTCCAGATATCCCCATGACTTCCGCACTTCCTTCAAACATCCGCTCAAATATCAGGTCTTCAAAAAGACTTGCCCTGACTGCTTTATTTAAAAAAGGCCCACCAACTCTGTCTTGTCTTCTCCTGGTTTATTTTTATTTACAGCTCTTGTCAGTATCTGATATCATTTATACAGTTATTTGTTGCCTGTTTCTTTTTGTTCCCAGTGAATTTAAGGTTTTTGCCTCTTCTTGAAAGAATTCAGAGACAAGCAAGGAGGTTAAGAAAGTAAAGTGAGAATTTATTTAAGCAAGAATACGCCCTTCAATACTTTGGCCACCTGAGGTGAAAAGCCAACTCATTGGAAAAGACCCTGATGCTGGGGAAGATAGAAGGCAGGAGGGGAAGGGGACGACAGAGGATGATGTGGTTGGATGGCATTACTGGCTCGATGGACATGAGTTTGAGCAAGCTCCGGGAGATAGTGATGGACAGGGAAGCCTGGCGTGCTGCAGTCCACGGGGTTGCAAAGAGTCAGACATGACTTAGGGACTGAACAACAATGCCCTCAGAGGGAGGGCAGGGAGACAGGTGAGCAGCTGCTGCCCTGGATTTCTCTAGCAAGCCGGATATGAGGGGCGTACAAATGAAGCGGTGGAATATTCGCTGGGGAAGGAGGAGTTTGGAAGTCACAGTCCCTGGTTTTCATCCCAGCTCCATCTTACCAAGCGGAGGAGGGGTTTTTGTCCTTATTCAGCTTGGATCACAAGGGTCATGGGGTTGGTGCATGATGGGAACTGATCTGCTCACTTAATGAAGCTAATTTTATTGTAATGAGAGCATAATGAGCAACAGGTTACATGCTTATACAGGAGATTCCCACCTTTCCTCCCCTTTCTTTGTCTGCTTGCAGGATATTTATCACCCAAAAGGCGTGGTTTCCTGTTGGTCTGGAGGTTCCTGCCTTTCTTTGTCTGCCATTGGACTTTTGCTGTTTACAGCAGAAACAGAAATGAGTGAAAGGCCTTTGGCACATACAAGCCAAAGAGGCTTGGAAGAGTTCAACAATATTGGTTATTCTTTAGCTGTTACTACCCACAAACACTTGTAGCTGGACTTGTCCTTCACAAAGCTAATTACTCTTTGACTTCATATGAATTGTACTCTGCACCTGGCATCCTTCTCCCCCTACACTCTGTTGTATCATTCTGCATTTCAAAAAGGTCAGGGGCCAACAACTTCAGGGACAATAGACCTGGTTGCTGAGTTGCCTGGTGCCAGCTGTAGCCGTTTTGAAACTTCACAAAAGAGGAAAAAAAAAAAAAGCAAGACCTTCATGAGGGTATAAAACCTCTGCCTATTCCCAAGAGAACAGGACACAGTTCTTAAGGTACTAGCCTAGTGTGTATTCCTTTTGCCTGGCAAAAATAATAAAGCTACTCTTTTCTATTTTCTCCAAATTCTATCTCCTATTTCTATTTGGCATTAGCGGACAGGGAGCCAAGATTTTGGCCACACTGTCCTGCCTCTCGGCCTCTCGCCTCTATTCTTCTGCTCATACCTAGCTACCTACCTGCTCTAATATTTTAGTACAGTGCGTGCGTGCTAAGTCGCTTCAGTCGTATCCGACTCTGCGACCTCGTGAACTGTAGCTCGCCAGGCTCCTCTATCCATGGGACTCTCCAGGCAAGAATACTGGAGTGGGTTGCCATGTCCTCCTCCAAGGGATCTTCCTGACCTAGGAATCGAACCCACGTCTCTTACATCTAACCTGCGTTGGCAGGCAGGTTCCTTACCGCTAGGACCACCTGGGAAGTGTCAACCACAGATTGGCACTTGCCATGGGTGCTTGCCATCAACCTCTACAAGGATTAAATCATGTGCCACTGCTGCTGACCTCCAACACCCCCTGAAGGAGTTCAGGCTGGAGAGCAGAAATGAGGGACTCTGTGCTCCAGGAAACTGGCA
Organism: Giraffa tippelskirchi; assembly: GCF_054371585.1. NCBI lineage: Eukaryota > Metazoa > Chordata > Mammalia > Artiodactyla > Giraffidae > Giraffa > Giraffa tippelskirchi. Next base: position 114,478,091 of record NC_137287.1, on the reverse strand, counting down.
GGACAGGTCTTCAGATAGATATTCTCAGGAGCTGATTTTATGATCCCAATTCTTACATTTCCTCAATCTAGAGAAGCACTAAGATCCTTCATGGTGGCTGTTGCTTCTCGTGACTAGCACAAACTTCGAGACCAGCAGAAAGTTTCTACAAAAAAACATGTGCTTGATTGCATGTACTTCCCGCTTTACCAAAATCACATATATACTGTCCTTCCCCCCTGCCTCCTTAGAGCAGGCTCTCAGAGCTATCTGAGGTGCTGTCTTCCAGGCTGCAATCCTTGCTTTGCCCCCGATAAAGCTTAACTTGCCACTATGATGTTGTGTGTATTTTTTAGTCGACAACAGCATAAACTCTTTTAAGAGCAAGGATTTTGTTTGCTCCCTGCTGTCCTCTCATTACTGGGAACAGTACCTAGCACATAGTAAAAGCTTGGTAATATTTCTTAAATGAATAAATAAGTTATGTGAAATAAGCAATGTTGCAACACCATGTGGTTGGAATGCTACTCTAGGTAAAAAATGGAGAGGTAGATAATACATATAGTGCTGGCACGAGCATACATGAACTCTGGAAACAGATTTGGGAGGTGGAGGAAGTAAGCTCATACATTTTCACTGTATGTTCTTGAGAAATAAAATATTGCCTGTCAGGTCAGTAAACAAAGGATCTAGCCACTAGGTTACAGCCTCCTCAGGCAGTGAGCCCTGAGGGAACTCAGGAAGGAGACAGACAGCCAGCCATCCAGCAGTCATCTTGAGGAATCTCAGGATGAGAAAACACAGGATAAACAAACAGATAGCTGAAGTGCTTATCAAAGGAATGATTTCAGTGAGCCTTGCATCTTCCCATACATAGGAAAGCGCTAAATTCCTTAACTTGAGATGTCTAGTTTTCTTTGACTAACAGTAACCTTTTGTTCTGACTACCTAGCAGTTGTTGCAAAATCTCTGTATATCCTGGCTTCTTCTCTTCTTTGCAACAGTTTTCTCAGCATTTATCTGAGATGCTGTATCCCGGGCTTGGGCTTGAAGTTCCAAGGATGTCCGCCAAATAAAACAACTCTCAGCTTTTAGGTTGTGTTTGTTTTTTTCAGTCGACATTCTTTTATGCAGTATTTTTAAAAATCAGATACATGGGTTACCTTTTCAAACAATCTATAGGAATGTAAGTGATCAGATCATTCAACCCCAATATGCCAGTTTGGCATAAGGATTATTTCCAGCTGAAGACAACTGAGAAGTAGATGCAAAGAAGCTCTCTGCCATCCCCCTATAAATTTCCCTTTGTTCTTTACATCTGTGTCTCTTTTGCTGCCCTGTATGTAGGATCATCCTTACAGTCTAATTAAAATAAATTAATTTTTAAAAATTTCCCTTGGTGAAGGTGTCCCTAATCTCCTCTCTACCAGGAAGAGCAAAAGTTAATCACAGGAGAGACAACTCTAGATAGACTCTTCTCAGTGAGAGAACAAACAAAACAAAACTGAGTGAAACAATCCTTATCTTCCATTAGTCTCACCCATATATTTACTTTCCCACAGGCTGCCACTTTTTAAAAGCCATAAACCCTTATCCTTGGTCTAATCACTTCTCTACAAATTTAAAATGTAAGGCTCCACAGGCCTCACCAGCCCAGTCTCAGAACCTCAAAGGGGAGCGGGGGGAATTTTTCCCCTGCTTTGCCTAACAGTGAGCCCCCCACCCCAGAAGAGATGTTGCTTGAAGGATTCTTACAGGAGGTGAGAAAGTGGAGTAGATGATCTCAAAGATCCCTTCATCTCGGAGAGGCTGTGGTGAGAGGTGAATTGAAGCCAGATCTAAGTTCCCTGCCCAGGAATTGAAACTCCTTTGCCTAGAAGCAAAGCAGGAAACCCAACCACTAGACCATCAGGGGCTAGAAGCAGTGCTAGAAGCAAAATTCCCTGGCCCTTGTTTCCATTGAAAAATGCCCTTTATCAAGGAGGCAAAAACTGTACAAACAGGTACAAAGTTTATTATTAATAACACAGTACAAGTAGGAGAGCGCACAGACAGTTTGTTACAGAGGCAAGGCACCCCTGAAGAGAAAGGTGTGGGGGTGCTCCCTAGGAAGGAGGAGCAGGAAAGAGGTGGTTGGTGTTGTTCAGTTGCCTAGTCGCGTCCCACTCTTCCAGACCCCATGGACTGCAGCACGCCAGGCCTCCCTGTCCCTCACCATCTCCTGGAATTTGCCCACGTTCATCTCCATTACATCGGTGATGCCATCCAGCCACCTCATCCTCTGTTGCCCTCTTCTTCTGCCATCAATCTTTCCCAGCAGCGGGGTCTTTCCCTAGTAAGGAGGAGCAGTAAAGAGGTGGTTAAGTTCACTCAAATAGGGCAGTTCTTCCGGTTCTTTACCTTTGGCCAATTATCTGGCTTCTTTTTTCACACCTGCCCTGCCCTAGGACCCTCACTAACATGCGTGTGCAACTTTTTTTCCAAGATGGATTCCAGCCCAGAGGCCTATGAGGGATAGGGAGAAGGGGCTTTGGCATCGAGTAAGCCCCAGGAGTTGGCGATGGACAGTGAAGCCTGGTGTGGTGCAGTCCACGGGGTCGCAAAGAGTCAGACACGACTGAGTGACTGAACTAAACTGAACTATGGTGGTGCCCCCTCCTTTTTGACCCCCAAGGAGTCTTCCTGCGCATGTGCAGCATCTCCCTTGCCCCCAGGAGGGGATATATGTGACCTCTTTTTCTCAAACAGGGTTTAGTCCCTCTCTGTCCCTACCGTAACTGTTATCCTCAAATGTCCACAGGAAGCAAAGCCTGGTTATTTATCCTGTTTCTGTTTCTATTTCAAAGTGCAAACAGGAGGCTTATTATAAATGCCTAACCTGAAGCCCACCTACCTCCTGTCTCAGGAAATGCAAACAGGAGGCTAGTTTGTCTGGCCTAAAGCCCATCTATCTCCTGCCTTACCCTCTCCCCCACCTTTGCCACCTAGATGAAGCACATTTAACCATTTAGGGTCAGAAACACTGAGAGACGGGTAGGGTCCCACACAGGAGGACTAATGCTTGCAGGTCAGAAAGTGAAGAAACTTCAGCTGCTGGCTAGACCCAATGTTCCTCACTGAACATAAACAAGTGCTCACAGAATATAAGCAAATATCAGACAAGGTCACTCTGTATTTAGAGCAAGACATAGACAAGGAAGGCCACTTTGGAACCACAAATATGACTCAACATTCTCCTCCTCTAACAGAAGTGGATCTTGCTTCTTTTTTCAAGGCAACTCTGGCCTGGCTTGAATTCTCCTTCCTTCTCAATAAAAATTATTAAGATTCTTAGTTACTGAATTGTCCTTGCTTCTTAACTGTGTCCAATCCAGAAATGTTCCTCACTTCCGTAAGCCCCTCCTTAGAGGAAACCAGCACAAACCCAAATTCTACAATAAGCTCTTCCCAACTTCCTCTTACTAAGATAACTTGTGGCTTCTCTTAATGCATTCTCCCTTCAAACAAGAATTCTCTAAGCAAGAACCCTGGCTGCTGCTGCTGCTAAGTCACTTCAGCCGTGTCTGACTCTGTGCGACCCCACAGACGGCAGCCCACCAGGCTCCTCTGTCCGTGGGATTTTCCAGGAAAGAGTACTGGAGTGGGTTGCCATTGCCTTCTCCAAGAACCCTGGAGTGGGTTGCTATTCCTTTCTTTAGGGGATTTTCCCAACCTAAGGATTGAACCAGGGTCTCCTGCATGGCAAGCTGATTGTTTACCATCTGAGCCACCAGGGAAGCCCTGAAACAAGCTAAGTAACTAGTCCTTTTTGACTGTAGGCATGTTCCTGGTAGAATCTGATCATGGGCTTTATCACAATCTTAGCTTTTTTCTGCCCAGTCCAATGACGCCGAGACAAAGAGAAGCAAGGATTTTAAGGGCTACCTGGAAGGTTCCGTGGTCCTGAAACAACCTGACTTGGGAAGTTAGTTTGTGATGCAGAAAGAGAAAGAGGCTGAGGCAGGCATTAGGAAAGCTTAAGTAATTCTTCTTCCTCTGCCATCAACTCTTTCTGTGACTTTAGGCAAATCATTTCACTTTGAGTCTTTTTTCCATTTTTTGTACAAGATTAGAATATATGTCTAAGACTTCTTCCAACCTGAATATTTTAGGGTCCAAACCCTACAGGTTCTCATACTCCCAGGTCAAAGTTCCCCTACACTAGTTATTTGTATAACATTGTCATCATTGTTGTCATATCTACATACCACTGATTCTGTTCAGTTTGTAAATTATTTTTCCAATTTTTTTTCTTTAAATGAACTCAACTTACACTTAAATTTACAAAGGAAAATTTACATCATTACTTGCCGGGAAATCAAGTATTGCTTGGTAGAAGTGGGAGAATTTCTGCAAAGAATTTCTACAAATTTCTACAAATTCTACAAACACATACATACACACACCCTAAAAACAATGTTATGTAACTGTAGATGTGATTTACCTTTTTGTGTGTGTGTGTGATTTACCTTTTGATGAGATTTGAAAAATGAAGCCTTCATCATGTTAAAAAAAGGGAGATATGCAAATGTCAGAAAAATGTTAAATACATCCTAGTCACCAACATACTTTCTCTTTAGTTTGAAACAAGACTTTCTCACTCTGCCTTTCAGTTCAGTTCAGTCGCTCAGTTGTGTCCTCTGACCCCATGGACTGCAGCACATCAGGCCTCCCTGGTCCATGACCAACTCCCAGAGTTTACTCAAACTCATGTCCATTGAGTCAGTGTTGCCGTCCAACCATCTCACCCTCTGTCATCCCCTTCTCCTCCTGCCTTCAATCTTTCCCAGCATCAGTCTTTTCCAATGAGTCAGTTCTTCGCGTCAGGTGGCCAAACAAAGTATCGCACTTTCAGTTTCAGCATCAGTCCTTCCCATGAATATTCAGGACTGATTTCCTTTAGGATGGGCTGGTTGGATCTCCTTGCAGTCCAAGGGACTCTCAAGAGTCTTCTCCAACAACACAGTTCAAAAGCATCAATTTTTCGGCGCTCAGCCTTCTTTATGGTCCAACTCTCATATCCAGACATGACTACTGGAAAAACCGTTGCTTTGACTAGACGGACCTTTGTTGGCAAAGTAATGTCTCTGCTTTTAAATATGCTGTCTAGGTTGGTCATAACTTTTCTTCCTTCTTCTCTTTTGCCTTTCAGTATAACTTAATGTCCTGTTTGGGGCTTCCTTGGTGGCTCAGATGGTAAAGAATCCGCCTGCAATGCTGGAGACCTGGGTTTCATCCCTAGGTCAGGGAAGATATTTACATATAAGTGTATCCTTAGATCCTTTCATTCACCCCAAATGATTTATAAATGCCACATTTTAGGAAACAGTGCACATCTTTTCTACTTAATTTGGGATCATCCTTCCGTTCTTAGACTAAAGAAAATTCCTTAGATTAGCTATAAAGTCCTTCCAGGACTGCCCCCTAATTACCTCCTTCTTACATAGTAAGCATTAAATAAACTAAGAATATGCCCTCATACTACTTTTTCATAGTAGTCACAACATGTCATAGTGTATTTCTGTCCTTTGTCAGTCTCTTCTTAACTTGGTCATACATTCTCGCGCACTTCTGTACCCCAGATCTTGACAGAGCGCGCTGCGAGAGAATACACACGAGGCGAAGGAACGCAACCAGCTCCTCTTCTGCACACGCCCCCACCAGTTGAGCCCCGCCTTCTCCCCAACCCACAAGCCTGGTGGGTGGGGCCACGCGGTGACGCAGGCCGCACGTTTCCGGCCCGAGAAACCGTCGTTTCTGGGGTGACGGCTCAGCCCGCAGTTCACCACAGTGCTCGGAACCCGGGTTTCGGCCGCTTCCATCACCCGCGTCACCATGGGGGCCGTGCTGGGCGTCTTCTCCCTCGCCAGCTGGGTGAGTTCGGGGTCTAGTGTCTCTGTCGGTCTTATGGCTCGGGGCGAGGGGCGATAGGGCTCCCCAAGCCGTGAGCTCCGTACGGGCCTGGGCCTCGGAGGCCCGGGGGTTGGGGGGCGGCCCTGGGCTGCAGAGGGTATATATGTCCGGGGAGGTCCAGGGTGAAATCCGCGATGCGCGGCGATCGGATCCGGCGCTTCTCCGGCGTTTGCTGAGGAACGTAAGAGGCCAGGTCTCCATTGTTTACAATCTGATTGCCCCGCCCCCGCCAGCCTTCCGGCCTCTGGGTCCCTCTGGAGCTGGGATGGGACCCGGGACTGGGCTCCCTGGGCCGGGGCTCTCTGGTTCATTTCCAAGCGCCTTCTTAGGGTGGCGTCATTTGTTTGGGCGGTGGGGGCAGGGTGTGTGTGTGGATAATATATTTATCCCATAGCACAGGATTTGCCAAAGCTACAGAGGATGTGGCAGAGGTGAGATTTTTAACCAAGGCCTGGGTGCGATTCTGGCTCAAGGGAAAGAAGGCCTTGTGGATTATTATTCAGAATTGGAAGTCATGGCCTGAACATTTTGGGGCCTCGTACAAGTCATTTGTTTCTGGCTTTCCTTAAGATGAGGACCATCATCCCAGCATTCCTTGCCTCCAGAGCTGTTGTGAGGATGAAGTGAACAAATGGTTTGAATCACTTTGTAAATTGTAAACGTCATATTTGCAAAAGGAAAAATACAGGACCTGTGGAAGGGAATATGTTGAGTTCACTCATACATTCGCTTCAGAGGGGCATGATTCCTTGACATCATTTCCTTGTTTCCTAACTCCCCCGACGGAGTTGATTGGCCAAGGAGTCAATCTCAGCTCATTCCACTTCCCTATCTTAGGGACAGACTATATTTTCCATCCTTTAAGATTGTTGAACATAAAGCAAAAGAGCTGTTGGTCACTTAAGGGCCTAGATGACAGTGGCTTTCCAGTTTTTTGACCTTGCCAAAAATAAGAAATCTTACTTGCTTTAGTTAATACACCTGTTTAAATACAAGTTTCATGAAATAATTCTTTGCCCTCTGCTGTACTTTTTTCTGTCATAGTAAAAAAAAATCTTGGCCAGTTGATTTTTACAGTGTTTACAAAATAAGTATTTTGCAAATACTTACAGTACATTTACAAAATTGCAGCATTTACAAAATAAGATTTAGGGAAAACTAGTTAAGAAAGTCATTAATTAGGGACTAATATGGTAATCTGAAATCTGAAACACATGGTGGCTTTGATGTAAAGCCGAGATTTGAGTTGATGCCATCAAAGCATTTCTACCTATTAATCACTTTTATATTTTATTGATAACTTTTGTTCAATGGGACCAGCAAGTAATTCAGTGTACCAGGGAATGGAGTGAGTGAGGGGAAGAATAATAAAAAACAGAAAGGTAAAAGGGAGCCAAATCATGTAGATACCCACCCATTGGTCAATCTAAGGACTTTGGCTTTTACTCTACCTGATTATGGGGATCCATTAGAGAGAAGAAGAATGATATGAACTGACACAGTGTTGCTGTGTGGAGAATAGATGGTAGAAAAGAAAGGGTAAAGCCGTGTAGGGGAGGAAAAACTTTTATTCGATTCTCTGTGGATTAGTGGTTGGGGCCTGCGAATTAAACTAAGACGACAAATTAGCAAGAAAAAAATGTTTGTACTTGTGCAACCCACATACATGCAGGAGTTTTCAGGGGTGAACAACTCGAAAGAGTGGTTAGAATATAGGACTTATTATATGCCTTTCTTAATGGGTGGAGGGTTGCAGGAAAGGGCTTCCCTGGGAAAAACAAAGAGGTTTCTTTGGGAAAGATGAATGGGTTTTTAGGAGAACAAACAGGAGATAAGAAAGTGTGTGATAGTACTTGTTTATGTGAGTGCAGAGGTCTTTTTCTCTTCTTCAAGGCAATAAAACTCCCTTGGAGGGAGAATTTATGGCAGTTGCTACCTTCAGTCAGATGAGAAAAGCTCTGAGAAGGCATTTTTTTCCCTGCGTCTTTTGAATCTCACATGTCTTCATCTTAAAATAATTTTTATACTAACTCAGGGTTCTGAATGGGTTGCTATAGCCCAAGATAGGAGCTATTGCATTTAATCCAGGTGAGAGATGATAGTGGTGACTGGACCAGTGTGATAACTGAGGATGCTATGAAAGTAGCTAGATCCCGGATACATTTTGAGGTTAGAGCTGATGTGCTGATAAATGGAATGAGAGTTTTGGGAAAACAAGGCATCAAGGATGACTGCAAGGTGTTTGACCTGGGCAACAGGAAGAGTATGCCTGGGTCCTTGGACTCTTTAATCAATAAAAATTAGTTAGAGGCCAGACGAGAATTTCAGGCAAGCAGGAGGAAGAAGAAATAAGCAACAGGTACCCTTGCTTGCTCCCAAGATGTGGAGGAACTGGTTCCTTAAATGGGATGTGGGTAGGGACGGATCAGTGAGTTGAGTAAGAGATGTGGCTGAAGTGGTGTGCTCGCCTCCCCTCCTTGGTGCTGTTACATGCAGGGACCATGCACAATACCCTGTACTGTTTTGCTCTCAGCAGCTCAGAAGTAGCAGTTGGTTTGTGGCCCTATTGTATCTTATTGTTCATGCAGGCAGTTATTTTTAGTCCCTTATAGTTTCTCTGTATTCCGCTGCTCGCTGCTGGAGAGTTGGTCCAGGTGCAAGCACTCTGGAAAAGGGTCCCAGGTTCCCGCCTATCTCAAATAGAGTTATTTACTGAGATAGGTGTGGAGCCTTATACCAAGGTCACAGATGTGGAGCTCCGCACCAAGGTTATCTCTGGAACTGTCTGAGCCCCATAGCAACTGTTGCCATGAACCCCCCTGATCTAAACCAGCCTGCTCCCTGACCCTATATTAGGTACAAATACCTACCCTAATACTCACCCTCTAGCACCCTAACCAATCACCTAATGCCATCCTTCCAGCAGGATTTTTTTTTTTTATATTGAGGCTATAAAAGTGAAAAGTGATAGTGTTAATTGTTCAGTTGTGTCCGATTCTCTGCATCCCCGTAGACTGTAGCCTGCTAGGCTCCTCTGTTCATGGACTTCTCCAGGCAAAATTGCTGGAGTGGGTACCATTCCCTTCTCCAGGGGATCTTCCCGACCCAGGGATCAAACCCGGGTCTCCTACTAACTCATGAAGGAGTTGGCTCTCCCTTGAGCCGGCCCGCTGTTCTAACAGGTGGCTCTCCCTGGTCTGTCAGGAGGTTGGCCCGCTGTGCTAACAGCCAGTCTCCCGCTCCAGTAAACTCTTTTCTCTCATTCTGTCTCATGTCTGGAAATTTTTTTCCAACCTGCACACAGATCATGAAAACAGGGGAGTGACATAACATATAGTAAGACGTTTGTTCTGCAGTTTGAGTGCCTATTGTGTAAAAGTGCAAAAGATACAATGCTATGTGGTCACCCCACCACTGCCCCGACTCCAGGTACAGAGAGTTATAAACGAGTAAGTAGGTGTACTGGTTTGCCAGGGCTGGATAACAAAAGACCGCAAAGTGGATGACTTAAATAACAGAAATCGATTGGCTCGTCGTTTGGAGGCTAGAAGTCTGAGATTAAAGTGTCAGCCGGGTTGGTTCCTTCTGAAGCTCTGTTCCAGGCTTCTTCCCTAGTTCCTGGTGGTTTGGTAGCAATCTTTGGTGTTCCTTGGTTTATAGATCTCTGCCTTCATCTTCGCGTGATGTTCTCCCTGTGATGCACAACTGTGTCCAGATTTCTCCTTTGTATGACACCAGTCATGTTTGATTAGCGTCCACTCTTCTCCAGTAAGACATCATTTTACCGAATTACATCTGTAGCGACCCTGTTTCCAAATCAGGTCGCATTCTGAGGTACTGGGGGTTAGGACATAAACGTATGAATTTTGGAGGACATAATTCAACCGATAGCGAACAGTGGGCAATTATCATTAGTTTATTTAACTGGCTAGGGGAAAAACAGCTAAAGGGAGTTAGAAGCATATGAGTGTGGTCAGAATAAACCGGAAGCAATTAGTGTCATTGTTTTTAGCTGTAAAATGTCTGTATCTCTGTCTGTGACCAGACACAGACTTCTGTTATGGTCTTTTGACCCAGGTTGTAGTTAAAAATTGAAGACTGGAGCTGGGTGGTCAATTCCCCATGAGTGTTTTGATTATGGGTATTACTGGTTATTGTGATATATGGAGCTCCTGCTATGAAAGGCATTATGCTAGGTGCTATTATACTGCTGACATTATCTCATAAAAGATTATTACTGGGGCCATACGGTAAATCAGAATCTCCCAGTGTCTGCATCTGCTGTTTCTGCTGATGATTCTGAATTAGCCTGTCCTTATAATGTAACTTGATAATGTCACCTGTCAAAGCAGTTCCAAGTGGTTTCCTAATCAGGCATGTAGAAGAATGACTCAAAGTGTGTCCTCTCATTTGGAATGCTTGTTAGGAGAATTTAGCTGACCAAAGATCCAGGTGAGTCTTTTTCTTTCAAGTGAGGGGAAGTTCACATAACATAAGATTAACTATTTGAAAGTGTATAATTGTGTCATTTAGTACATTCACATGTTGTGCTGTCATAACATGTCTGGTTCCAGAACATTTTCATCACCCCGAAGAGAAACTCAGTATCCGCTTAGCAGTCAACTCTTTTCTCCCTGCTCCCTCCAGCCTCTGGAAACCACTCACCTGCTTTCTGTCTCCAGATTGACCCATTCTGGCTATTTCATATGAATGAAATCACACAGTATGCGACCTTTTGTGTCTGGCTTCTTTCACTTGGCATAATGTTTTCTAGGTTCACCCATGTTGTACCAGCTATCAATACTTCATTTTTACGGCTAAATAATATTCCACCCTTTGTGGGTGTGCTGTATTTTATTTATCCGTTCATCAGTTGATGGACATTTAGATTGTTTCTGCCTTTCAACAATTGTAGATGGTGCTGTTTTGAACATTCATGTCTAAGTTTTGTTTGAATACTTGCTTCAGTTCTTTTGGGTGTATGTGTGAGTTGGAGTTACTGGGTCATATAATAATTCTATGTTTAATTTTGAGGAATCTCTGGGTTACCCTTAAATGGAGCCAAAAGTCTTTTGCTTTCATTATTTGTAAGGGTTTCTGTGTAATGTTTTCTTATGCTGTAATATTAGATTTGGTAACTAGGATTCTCAGAAATCAGCAGGTGGAGTTAGGTTTCTGTTTTTCTCAGTATTAAGATATATTGTTTTTAAGTAAAATATGCTGTATGTGGGAACATAACCAACACTTATTGGGCCTTTACTATGTTTTAAGTACTGTGTTGAGTGCTCATTTAGTATAGCAGTGTCTTAAGGAGGAAGATTCTGTTACTGAGTTTATTTTACAGATGGAGAAATAAGCTTACATTTTGTAACTTGCTGAGGTAAAATGGTAGAAATAATACTGACTCCAGAGCTCATGCTTTTAACCACTTCCTCTCAGCTCTGATTCTCAGAGAAGGCTCTCAGAGCCTGATGTGCCTTGTCTGCTGTTCTGGATGTCAGGAAGGAGGCCGCTGAAGGCCAAACGGTGATGATGCACTCGTTACAGGTCCCATGCCTTTGTGGTGGTGCGTCATGTTTGCTGTGCAGCTGCTGTCCCAACAGTAAGAATTCCACCTTGACTCGCCTCATCTACGCTTTCATCCTCTTCCTGGGCACCATTGTCTGTTGTATCATGTTTCATGAGGGGATGGAGACTCAGCTGAAGAAGGTAAGTAGAAGTAACAGTAGCCTTATTAATGTAGTGGTTTTAATTATTTTTATATTTTGCAAAAATTCTAGTTGTAATTAGTATCTATTTCTTCACTGTTGTGAAACTCAATCAAGTTCAGTGGATTGGTTGGGATTGTAAATTTCAGTTCTAGTCAAGACAGAATAGGAAGGTATTAGTCTTTTCCCAAAGTAAAGGTAGTATCAGAAGCAACATCTTTAGTTTAACAACTTTGGAAAAAATACTAAAAGAGTGGCCCTAAAGCTCTATCTTTTAAATAAAGTATATTTAATTTTAAACATTTAATCTAGACTGCCAAAGAATGCTCAAACTACCGCACAATTGCACTCATCTCACACGCTAGTAAAGTCATGCTCAAAATTCCCCAAGCCAGGCTTCAGCAATACGTGAACCATGAACTTCCAGATGTTCAAGCTGGTTTTAGAAAAGGCAGAGGAACCAGAGATCAAATTGCCAATATCCGCTGGATCATCGAAAAAGCAAGAGAGTTCCAGAAAAACATCTATTTCTGCTTTATTGACTATGCCAAAGCCTTTGACTGTGTGGATCACAATAAACTGTGGACAATTCTGAAAGAGATGGGAATACCAGACCATCTGACCCGTCTCTTGAGAAACCTGTATGCAGGTCAGGAAGCAACAGTTAGAACTGGACATGGAACAACAGACTGGTTCCAAATAGGAAAAAGAGTACGTCAAGGCTGTATATTGTCACCGTGCTTATTTAACTTATATGCAGAGTACATCATGAGAAACGCTGGGCTGGAAGAAGCATAAGCTGGAATCAAGATTGTTGGGAGAAATATCAATAACCTCAGATATGCAGATGACACCACCCTTATGGCAGAGAGTGAAGAAGAACTAAAGAGCCTCTTGATGAAGGTGAAGGAGAAGAGTGAAAAAGTTGGCTTAAAGCTCAACGTTCAGAAAACTAAGATCATGGCATCTGGTCCCATCACTCCATGGGAAATAGATGGGGAAACAGTGGAAACAGTGTCAGACTTTTATTTTTTGGGGGGCTCCAAAATCACTGCTGATGGTGATTGCAGCCATGAAATTAAATGACGCTTACTCCTTGGAAGGAAGGTTATGGCCAACCTAGATAGCATGTTTAAAAGCAGAGACATTACTTTGCCAACAAAAGTCCGTCTAGTCAAAAGTCCGTCTAGTTTTTCCAGTGGTCATGTATGGATGTGAGAGTTGGATGGTGAAGAAAGCTGAGCGCCACAGAATTGATGCTTTTGAACTGTGGTGTTGGAGAAGACTCTTGAGAGTCCCTTGGACTGCAAGGAGATCCAATCAATCCATCCTAAAAGAGATCAATCCTGGGTGTTCATTGGAAGGTCTGATGTTGAAGCTGAAACTCCAATACTTTGGCCACCTCATGCGAAGGGTTGACTCATTGGAAAAGACCCTAATGCTGGGTAGGATTGGGGGCGGGAGGAGAAGGGGACGACAGAGGATGAGATGGTTGGATGGCATCACTGACTCGATGAACATGGGTTTGGGTAGACTCCGGGAGTTGGTGATGGACAGAGAGGCCTGGCGTGCTGCAATTCATGGGGTCGCCAAGAGTCGGACACGACTGAGTGACTGAACTGAACTGAGCCCTCATTTGCAGACAAGGGCCAAAAAGAGAGCACTTGACTTTTAGTTTCAAAATGCAACTTGTTTATATTGTTCAGTGACAAGATTATAAATGAATTGAAAGCCAAAGCGAAAAGTCCCACAGGAGGGTCTTGCAGTTGTTGAAGTGGCCAATTTTATAAATCCAGGCTTTTCTGTCAGAGAACGTTTAACAGGAGGATTCCCGTGAGCTGTTTTCTGTCTCTCATAAATCCTCTGTTCCTTATCAGTTAATTGTCAGAGAACATTTAACAGAAGGATTGCTGTGTGCTGTTTTCTGTCTCTCATGAGCCCTTTGTTCCTTATCAGTTCCTGGTTACACGCTGCTCCCAGGACTGAGATCATGAGATGGAATGCATGCATGGATTTCCTTCATTAGCTTTTCCATACGGTGAAAGTGATTATTTTAGACCCTCTTTCTTTTGATATGGATTGTCTTCTAACTTTATGACCCCTATTACTCCTTGTTTCCTTGGTAACTTGTAAGTCTAGTCTTTTAATCTTTATCTTTCCTGAAAAAGCTACCTTGTAAAACAGTATATATACTCGTACTGTGTTGAATAAAGCACCCTTGCTCCACCAGAGGCTTGGGTCCCCGTGTCTGTCTTTCTTTCTCTCTCTCTCTTTCTCTCTAATTCTCTCTTTCTCTGGTTAATTCTCTGGAGCGTGGAAACCCGCTGAGCTCACTTTCTTGCCCGGGCTTTCAAGACCTCCTCGAGAGGACGCCCTGTGCCTTCGTGAGCGATGCAAGCCCTGTTCTAGGGCTTTATTGGTTCTCTGCGTAAACCAGGAAATTTTAGCCTCTTTCTCTCTTTTACTTTGTTATCGTCGACTCCGGACCACCAGGTTCCAGTCCATTAAAGGACCACAACACTTTTCTATGGTGGAATCGAATCTCTCTTTAAATGTGGATATTCCCATAGCATTAAAACGTTTTTTTTCCAGATACCTGGATTCTGTGATGAAGGACTCAGTACCAGGATTACTGATATTATGGATAAGGATTGTGATGTGCTGGTTCGTTATAAAGCTGTGTATCGAATCAACTTTGCCTTGGCCGTCTTCTTCTTTGCCTTCTCTCTGCTCATGTTAAATGTGAAAACGAGTAAAGATCCCAGAGCAGCGATACACAATGGGTATGTAGGAATTATTTATTGTTAACTTGTCATGGTGGTCTATCTTCCCCTTCAGCAGCTAATGTTGCCGTTTTGATGAAAGCAGTAGAGTGTATGAATCAGTGGCCCAGATGTACTTCTCATCTATCATACATGGGAAGTTGTTTCAAGGTCATTTTCAGCTGGAGCCCTGCAGTATAGTGGAGGTAGAGTGGACAACGAGAATCTTTTTTTATTTTTTGTATTATTTAATTATTTAGTATTTTTTAAAAAAATTTTTGCTTCAGGTTCCTAAGTTTCTTTGCACACCTGTGAAACTGTTCAAGCATTGTACTAGGCACTTCACACACACAAACACACGTATTTTTTTTCTTTCTATTGTTAAAAGATAAACCTGTACCTGATATGTTTAGACAGGATACAGAAGGATAAATAGTGAATATATTTGGGCCACTGATTCACATATTCCGTTGCTTCTCATTCCTGATCCCCAGTTCCTCTTGTACATGTATTTCAGAGAGGTTAAATAAATTGCCTGAGATCTCTCAGCTAGAGAGGGTTGGAACTAGGATTGAAACTCAAATCTGTTCGGCTCCAAAGCTGCTTTCTTTCCACTCTGCCATGCAAAGCAGTGTTTAAAGGTTGACTGAAAGCCCGGTTTGGTCCTGTGATGAGCTGTGTGATTGTGGGCAAGGGATTTATGTCCAGTTTCCTGATGTGCAGCTTTCCAAACTGAGATGCTGAGATTTGCAGCAGAGATGGGAAGACACATCTTGATCTGCCTCCCTGAAGGCCAGAGGCTGTAGATAACTTATGGGATAAACTAGCAGGGTAGTCTTAGGTGTGGGAATGGGAAGGTAAGGAACAGGTGCGGTAATCAGTGTTATGCACAGGTCTTTATCTGAATTACAGGCTTCTTAACTGGATACTTAGCATAATTGGGGTGGAGTTTTTGGCACTCTGAATTCATTGAACCACCAGTGCAGGCCCTGTTGTAGGGTCAGTAGTCCTAACCAGTCTTAACCACCTTAAACTGGACAAAAACTAACCCCCGGTTTCTGAAAAACAGCTTAAGTCCCTGTTGCTGTAGCAACCCGTACATCAGAGGCAAGTTATCTATAGGGGTGGTTAAAGAGTCTTGGGATATATTATCTAGGCTGTAGGTTGGAAGGTGTGAAATTTGAAACAATTTAGACAAGCCTTGTGAAGGCAAGGCCACAGCGGAGGGGTCCTTTAACGAGCTGTTAGAGCAAGGAAACTCTAAGGCAACGTGTTTCTTTCTTACGAATGTGAACGATTTGGTCTCTGTGCTAATGTTTGTCCTCAAATCGTGTGAAATACTGAGTGCGGTCGCTTCATGTCAGATGAAGAAACAAGCCCAATCATGTTGGAAGCGGCTAGTAAGGCTTAATTTTCGCATTTCAGAAGTTCATTTTCTCAATGAAAGGGAAAATTAGCATTTCATAAATGTACTTTTATATTTTAATAGATTTTGGTTGTTCAAAATTGCTGCCATTGTTGGTATCATGGTTGGATCTTTCTATATCCCTGGAGGCCACTTCAACACAGGTATGGTTCGCTATAAGGGGGGTTAATTATAATGTATACAAACTCTACAGATGACTGCATTCATTACTGATTTTGCAGAACTGGTAATTAAATGAGATGGTGTCCAATTATCATGACTTGGTACTAATATTAAGATATTAACTGATTAAAGCCAGGAGGCATTCAGCCCACTTCTCAGCTATTCTGAAACCAGATGTTAATTGTTTGCCAATATTTTAGGTTTCCCTTCTCACTTGGCAATACGAAGTTAATCGGGCTTGTCAACATAAGGACCTGTAACTATGTACTCCACTATCTCCGTTTTAACCTGCTTCCTTATTGTGGCATCACATGGCATCTGTGGATTTCCACTGTGATTTATATCCCTATAAGTAAAGGAAAGGGCTTATATCTTTTCCATTTGGAATGTCAGACCATGGGCTCCCCTTAGCACAAGCTAGAATAGATTTTAAAAGGTCTGAAACCCAACAGAACACTTGCCACAGAATGCCTTTGAGTTTGGAATTGCAATAATCTTACTCTACTGCTTGAGAAAGAATATGTCATATTATTACCTTTTCTTACTTGAAACCTTTTTAGTGTGTTGGACAGTAACATTCTGATACGTTGCTCCTGTGGTAAAGAATAACTTTGTGCTTTTGGTTTGTAGCCTGGTTTGTTATTGGCATGGTGGGGGCTGCCTTCTTCATCCTCATCCAGCTGGTGCTGTTGGTAGACTTTGCTCACTCTTGGAATGAATCATGGGTAAATCGAATGGAAGAAGGGAATCCAAGATGCTGGTATGCCGGTAGGTATCAAACCCCTATGAGAGCCATACTGCATTCAGTTCAGTTCAGTTCAGTCGCTCAGTCGTGTCCGACTCTATGCGACCCCATGAATCGCAGCACACCAGGCCTCCCTGTCCATCACCAACTCCTGGAGTTTACCCAAACTCATGTCCATTGAGTCAGTGATGCCATCCAGCCATCTCATCCTCTGTCGTCCCCTTCTCCTCCCGCCCCCAATCCTTCCCAGCATCAGGGTCTTTTCCAATGAGTCAACTCTTCGCATGAGGTGGCCAGAGTATTGGAGTTTCAGCTTCAATATCAGTCCTTCCAGTGAACACCCAGAACTGATCTCCTTCAGGATGGACTGGTTGGAGATCCTTGCAGTCCAAGGGACTCTCAAGAGTCTTCTCCAACACCACAGTTCAAAAGCATCAATTCTTCGGCACTTAGCTTTCTTCACCGTTCAACTCTTACATCCATACATGACCACTGGAAAAACCATAACCTTGACTAGATGGACCTTTGTTGGCAAAGAAATGTCTCTGCTTTTTAATATGCTATCTAGGTTGGTCATAACTTTCCTTCCAAGGAGTAAGAGTCGTTTAATTTCATGGCTGCAATCACCATCTGCAGTGATTTTGGAGCCCAAAAAAATAAAGTCTGACTGTTTCCACTGTTTCCCCATCTATTTGCCATGAAGTGATGGGACCAGATGCCATGATCTTAGTTTTCTGAATGTTGAGCTTTAAAACTTTTTCACTCTCCTTTTTCACTTTCATCAAGAGGCTTTTTAGTTCTTCTTCACTTTCTGCCATAAGGGTGGTGTCATCTGCATATCTGAGGTTATTGATATTTCTCCCAGCAATCTTGATTCCAGCTTATGCTTCTTCCAGCCCAGCGTTTCTCATGATGTACTCTGCATATAAGTTAAATAAGCAGGGTGACTATACACAGCCTTAACGTACTCCTTTTCCTATTTGGAACCAGTCTGTTGTTCCATGTCCAGTTCTAACTGTTGCTTCCTGACCTGCATACAAGTTTCTCAAGAGGCAGGTCAGGTGGTCTGGTATTCCCATGTCTTTCAGAATTTTCCACAGTTTATTGTGATCCACACAGTCAAAGGCTTTGGCATAGTCAATAAAGCAGAAATAGATGTTTTTCTGGAACTCTCTTGCTTTTTCAATGATCCAGCAGAAGTTGGCAATTTGATCTCTGGTTCCTCTGCCTTTTCTAAAACCAACTTGAACATCTGGAAGTTCATGGTTCACGTATTGCTGAAGCCTGGCTTGGAGAATTTTGAGCATGACTTTACTAGCGTGTGAGATGAGTGCAATTGTGCAGTAGTGTGAGCATTCTTTGGCATACTGCATTATGCTACATTAAACTGGGTGAAAATTGATCCTCGTTAGTATAAAAGTTTGTCACAACTGTGAGCGTTCATGTTCATTTTCTTTTTTCTAGCTTTACTGTCTATCACAAGCTTGTTTTATATCCTGTCAATCATCTTTGCCGGGTTGCTGTACAAATACTACACCAAACCAGATGGCTGCACAGAAAACAAGTTCTTCATCAGTTTTAATCTGATCCTTTGCGTTGTGATTTCTGTTTTGTCAATCCATCCAAAAATTCAGGTATGGTTGTGATTTCTGCTGCTTCCTCCTATGAGAGATTTTTAATTAATGCTAAACTTGAAACCTAGGTAACCTTTTATATGAATTTATGTCCAAGTTTATCTACTTAAACATTTTCCTACTTTAGCATGATAAAGTCTTCATAATTATATATTAATCATAAAATGTGCCATTGAATGTCAGTATTATAATTAAATGAATAATTTCCCTATTATTTAAGGGAAAAAAACTATGTAACTTAAGAATTTATTGTCCTTATAAAATTGTTTATATCACAAGAATGATTCTTAGAAATCTTTAGCAGAGATATTTTAGGGGAATTAAACTAAAAAAATAATTGATTTTAATATTTAAAACACAACTCATGCTCCTGAGTTTCCTCATTTAAATACCATATTTTAAAAATTCATGGATTTTTAGATATGAAATATGAAAACAACATCACCTCTCCTTTTAAAAGTGAGAAAACTGAAGGTCCAGAGAGTTGATGGGTTACCTAGCTAGTTAAGGGCAAAGCTTAGCTTTGATTTCACTATACGAGGGAACTAGTGGTAAATCCAAGCCTTTGTATGATACACTGGAATTTCCAGGGTTATGAAATGCCTGAGAATTGGTGGTGCATGCCTCCTCTTTCTTGGTTATTTTTCAAGCTAACTTAAACTGAAAGGTTCCTTGTCATGTTTTAGCTGTCAAGCAGAATCAGAAGGTTCTCAATAACAGCTCAGTGGGTCCCAGGAAGTACGCTTAGTTTTAGAAATTCAGCCCTTGCAGTTCCTATGGCACCGTTTTCTTTTCGATTCCGTAGGAACACCAGCCTCGTTCTGGCCTCCTGCAGTCTTCTCTTATCACCCTCTACACCATGTACCTCACGTGGTCAGCCATGTCCAATGAACCTGGTAAGGAAATTTTAGTAGCACATTCATCTGATGGAAAGAAGATAAGAAATGGGAGTTCTCTGGCAGTGCAGTGGTTAGGACTCAGCTTTCACTGCTGTGGGTGTGGGGTTGATCCCTAGTCGGGAAACTTAAGATCCTGCAAGCCATGCCATGCACACCAGGAGTAAAAAAAAGTATGAAATTACCCTTTTGGTGGGTGCCAGAACTAGAGCTGGAGCAAATGTCAGACAAACAAATGAAAAACAAAAAACTTCACTTAAATGTACAATGTCTTTGGTATTTGTACCTTTCAAGTTTTATTCTCCGTGTCTGCTCCTAGCTGTTCGGAGCTAACAGCCTAAAGGCCCACCTGAAGGACCTTTATATAGTCCAGGCTTTTCCCTGGACTAAATCAGGTTAGTTAAGAGCTGAACAAGGCAACACTGTTTTGGCCCTTTGTAGAATTATTTTAATTGAATTTTATGTTGGTGGTACAGGCTTCAGAAGAAATAGCTGCGAGAAATCTCCTCTTGTAGGTCTTATGGGATTGTTTCTCAATAGGGTATCCTGTGGACTAGTTTTCAAGGAAAACCATTACTGCAGACCATCCAGTGATGACTCACCTTATTTTTATTGTATTTCTATGTAACTGTGCAGAAACAGGACTAGGGATAAACTCCTTGTGCCTTTCTTTCTTTTAAATAACCAGGCCAAATTTATTGAATCTACCTTATTTTGCAAACAAATTTATCTTTTTCTAAACTTCTTGTTTTATATTGGATTATAGTTGATTAACAATGTTATGATAGTTTCGGGTATACAGCAAAGTGATTTAGTTATACATTTTCCCATTTAGGCTGTTATGTAATATTGAGCAGAGTAGGTCCTTGTTGGTTATCCATTTTAAATAGAGCAGTGTGTACAAGTCCATCCCAACCTCCCCACCACCCTTCCCCCTGGTAACTGTAAGTTCCTTCTCTAAGTCTGTGTAAACTCCTTATGCTTTAAGGACACAACTGTAGAGCCCCAAAGATATGGTAGTTAAACTTCAAAACCAATGAAATAAAGATGGACGTTTATGAAATTGGACAAATACTCTGTTGCTGTAGTTTCTTTACTCTTTCTCGAAAACCAAGTCTTTGGTTGCAACACAGATGTGTTACTGCCCAGTTGCAGGTTCTTTGAAGTATAAAACATTCTCATGTTTGAAATTGTGTTTTGTTACCATGACTGAGTGATGTGTAAACACACCCCTCAAATCCTTTTGGACCCCGATGAGTTATCCCTAAAGATAAAAAGCAGTTTCTCATTATCAGATCGTTCCTGCAACCCTGGTCTGTTGAGCATCATTACGCACATGACCTCATCCACCTTGGCTCCTGCGAATACAACTGCTCCAGCGCCTACCCCTGCTGTGCCGTCACAGAGCGGGCCTTCTCTGAATCAAGAGAATTTCATTGGGCTGTTAGTCTTTGTTCTCTCTCTTTCCTATTCTAGGTAAGTTAAAAAGTCCTTGACTTGCCTCACTTAACCCTGAGGTGTAGGTTTCTGGAAGTTCAGTAAATCCTCTAATTCCCCCTGGCTTTACTAAGAGATATGTTCTCCTTTGTATAGGAAGATAAAACCCTTACCTAACCTGACACTAGATTAGCTAGGATAGTGGCTCTGAAATTTGGTTGGCTTATCTTTTTTTTTTAAAGCAATCTTTATTTTATGATCATTGTAAATAATATAAGCAACTAGCAGAATTTTATGCATGAAATGTTCAAGTCGGTAGTTATTCCAAGACCTCAGATACAACCTATGTTAGCAGTTTGCACTCATTCTCTCACCCATTTTGATTGATTATGTCTGTCTAATAGTGTGTGATACTTTAGTAATTTTAAAATGTGAAAAAATACAAATAAGCAAGGATATATTTATATAAACTAACAGCGTAAATGAGGACAGTTTAACGTAGGAAATGAAATTGTCCTCCCTCTAAACTCACCTCTTCTGTGGTTAAATTTTGGCACATATTATTTCAGGCTTTTTTCTTTTGCTTATACTTACTATCTATTGATCTATTTGTATCTGTATTATTATGTATATTTTTATAAATAGTTACATAACTTTATCTCACTTTATATATAATTAAAAAATAGAGAACATACTATATAATGGTATAACAGCATACTATTCTGAAATACATATGAATTTGTCATAATTTGGACAGCTTTGCACACATAATGTGTAGTTTTACCCTTTTTTTCCTTTTTTTTCTTTAATGATTGCTTAAAATATGAGTTGGCAATCTACAGCCCTTGGGCTGATTTCCTTTTATTGGCTTATAGCTATATTCATTTTTTTCATGCTCTCCGTGACTATTTTTTGTTTATTTCCTTTGATTCTTGATCTTAAGAGGAAAGCTTTTAATCTTTCACTATTAAATACAGCTTTTTCATAGAGGCCCTTTATCAATTTGAGGACGTTTTCTATTTCTAGTTTGAGTTTTTATCATAAGAAAGTATCAGATGTTTGCCAAAAAAAATTTTTTTTGTCTGTTGAGATGTTCATGTGGAATTTGTCCTTTATTTGTATGTACTTTTTTATTCAATCATTTAGCAAACTTTTAGTGAGTATCTGCTGTGTACTAGAAATGCACAGATGACTAAGGTCATTGCCAGAAGTTCTGTGAATAGCAAGGAAGACAGGAATGGTTAAGTGATATGGCAGAAGGAAGAGTAAGGAGCTATGGGAATTTAATCCAGCCTAGTCATGGGGCGACTTCAGAGAAGACTTCCTAGAGGACACGGCATGATTAGAGAGTTAAAGAGTGAGTAAGTTAGCTGGGCGAAGGTGGGCATTGCATTCCAAGCAGAGGAGAGATACTTTGAAGTCCTGGAAGCAGACACCATAAGCATAGTGTATTTTGGGAAACCCCTCCAGGCAGTTAAAGCATCAAATTGTAACTGTTAGGAGTAGTGTCTCTGTCTTGTGATGACAGGCAGCAGATCAGAACTTTAAGCAAACCCTTCAGAAGCCCTTCAGTCCCCAAAGCAGGAGCAGTTTAGAAATAACCTTCATGGGTACAGGCCCATGACAGCACTTCATCTTCACGCCCCCTTCTGACTTACCTTCCTGGGATCACTTTCCAGCATCCGCAATTCCAGCAATAGCCAAGTGAGTAAGCTGACGCTGTCAGGAAGTGACAGCGTGATCCTCCGTGATACGGCTGCCAGTGGGGCCAGTGATGAGGAAGATGGACGGCCTCGGCGGGCAGTGGACAACGAGCGAGAGGGGGTGCAGTACAACTACTCCATGTTCCACCTCATGCTCTGCTCGGCTTCCCTGTACATCATGATGACCTTGACCAACTGGTACAGGTAGGAGGCAGGGAACTGAGGGAAGACCACTTAGCCCCTTGGGGCTGCCTGTAAAAGCTTCTGACCTCAGAATCCCTTTCTTTTACCCATATGATGAAAGTGTGTTCAGTGCTCACGCTTTTCTGAAATGCTTCTGACTTTTTTTTCTCCTCTTGCATTTATAATCCAGTTGGAATTCTTACAGTGAAAATCATGGGAAGCCCTTCCAAACTTGAGTAACTTGAGAGAGAAAATCATGACATAAAGCGATCTGACTTGTCTTTGTTCACTGAGTTTTCTTTGTCTAGAGATGGCCATGTAGAATGTTCTGATCAAAGGAAACATCTGGTAAAGCAGGGAAGATTCAGTAAATTCATTTCAGTCTTGAATTTTACCAGTATGTAAAATAGCCAGATGTTCCTGAAGAACTTTTTGCAAGGAATGGTCAGGGTTCTTCATGCAGGCTAAAAGATAAAAGCTGTTTGAGTGGCAGACCCCCCCTGCTCATAAAAATAAAAAAAATAGCAACATTCTCAAGTCCCTCCTGGTAACTGACTACAGAGTAGGCGAGTTTCAGTGGAGAATTTCTTAGCTTTTGCTGAGGGGCCGCTGTATGCTGAAATTAGGCTCCTTTACTTAACTCTCAGGGGCTTCCCAGGTGGCTCAGTGGTAAAGAATCTGCCAGCCAAGCAGGAGATGTGGGTTTGATTCCTGGGTCGGGAAGATCCCCAGGAGAAGGGCATGGCAACCCACTCGAGTATTCTTGCCTGGGAAATCTCATGGACAGAGGAGCCTGGCGGGCTACAGTCGTTGGGGTTGCAAAAGAGTTGGACATGACTTAGTGACTGAACAGCAGCAACCACCTAACTCTCTGTTGTTTTCTCAGCCCTGATGCAAACTTCCAGAGCATGACCAGCAAGTGGCCAGCTGTGTGGGTCAAGATCAGTTCCAGCTGGGTCTGCCTCCTCCTCTACGTCTGGACCCTCGTGGCTCCGCTCGTCCTCACCAATCGAGACTTCAGCTGAAGCTCTGAGTGCCAAGGACATCACTGAAATTCATAAAGGTCTCCTTTGCTGAAAGCTCACATACTGTTTACTTTCGCTTCAACTAATATATTAAGCAAATGCTCTGCAAGTAAGACTATATCCAGGTTTATATCGGAGGGCAAGATGGAATAATGCTTGATGCAGGATCAGAACCTTTCATTTATATCTCTGTTATGTTTATTTGTAAGGATAGAGAGCAAAAGAACAGATTGTGTTTTAAAGTGAACTACAGCTGTGCTGTGAAGAGAGTTCTTTATTAAGACTTGTAGGTTCCTACAACTTTGATTTAAAATGTAAGACAGAAAAATGTTGGATATTTGAGGTTGTCATTAATATATTTCTATTGCAGTATCTTTAAAGAGCAAAATAATTATAATGATGCATTTCTATGACAGTTTTCTTCTGTGAAAGTCTTTACTGTGTGTACGGGCCCTCTGTTCAGCCCTTAAACTCAGTGCTTGGGGAAAGGAGTCTGTGTGCGGGTCTTGCCCTAGAAGAGGGGTTGTTGGTATGGCTGCTGCTTCTACGTCTTGAGTTTTTTTTATTTCCTTTTTATTTTTTATACTACAGCATTGATGCTGCTTGATTCAAGCCTGTGGCTTTGCTAGAAATGTTAATTTCAATAAACGCTTTGTATGTTTGGTTAAACCGAAGAGTCACTTGAAAAACTGGTGCAGCTTTAGTCTATGTCATTATCTTGTTATGAGTGTGTAAAAGTACAAATGCATGTGAATATATTATATTTGCACTATAAAGGTATTTGATTAAAATAGAAAGACTTAAGCTTTTTAAGGTCCTTTCTTTAACAGCTTTGATGAGTTAGCAGCATTCTAGGTTTTTCATTTTTTTAGACTTCTCTGGGCAATAAGGTTTATAAAGCATCTTCTAGAATGCCCTCCTATTCCTTCTAAAATTTAAAGTCTGACCAGTGAGTAAAGTCTTGAACTCATTCAGAAATTCTACTAAATATCTTTCCTGGGCAAGACACTTGGGTAGATGAGAGATAAGGCTTGCATTCTCTGGAAGCTTCTTTGGGAGGGGTAGCGCACAGGGAAGTAGGATAGAGCAGTCTGCTTGTTCAGCGAAGGTTTCCTGCATGTTCTGTACGAGGCCCGGTCAGGCCTGGGACACAGCCTTAAACATGACAGACACCGGCTCTGCCGGCTTGGAGTTAAAGAGTTTCAAAGAGGGTGAAATGAGCTGACAGGTGATAGAACATGTTGTAATCGGTGCTGTGATTTAGGAATTGCAGAGAACTCACAGGAGAGGTGCTGGGTGGGGAGTGTCATGGTAGGCTTCCTGGGAAAAGTGATATCTAAGCCAAGAAATGTTAGGAGTTCACTAATGAGAGGAATAGGGCAGTAGAGTGGCATTGCCAAAGGATAGACTAAACTGTAGGTTAAGGGTAGGGAGACTTAAAAAAAAATACCGTGTTCAGTAAAGCTTTAATGGGGAGAAGTGGTCTGGGACCAGGCCACGAAGGGCTGTGTAAACCACACTGAAGAGTTTGGACCTTGTGCGGGGGCAGCAGGGAACACAGAGTGCCATGGGCAGATGGTCTTGTCAGTCACTGTGGCTGATGTGTGGGGAAGGGATCTAGAGAATGAGACCGGGGCAGTCCTTACGAGATTTGAAACAGAGAAGTCAAGTGAGGATAGAGAGAAATTGACAGCTGAGAGCGCCTCAGTAATTAAACATTTTAACTTGGCAGTTGATTAGCTGTGGGAGAGAGGTCGATTCCTGAGTGATGCTAGTTTAGCCACCTGAAATCTCTGGTGGTTCTGTTTATATGGTGAGAAAAACCAGAAGGGGAGGAACAGCTTGCGCTGGAAGAAAGATGGAGGTGATCTCTGAAGATGGCTGTCTGGGTTTGGAAGCATGCTTTGTTATTTTCTGTCAGTCAGACGGGTCAATAAATACTTACTGAGTATATACTATGCTTTACGACCTTAGGCAAATGACAAGCCATCTGAGCCTCAGTGTTTCCTTTGTTTGAAAGTTTACCTTGGTACAGAAGAGCATTTAGAGAGTAAAATTACTTTGCAGAGTGCTTAACCGTTGTAAGCACGCTGGTGGTAGCTGCTCATCTCCACGTGGGCTAAAATGAGACTGGTCAATAGTCAGAGGTCAGAGATGTTCAGCCGTAATCTAACGGAGGTGAGATTTGAGGGTTCTTAGAGAATTAGACAGGGCCTAGGGGGGACAGTCTCAGCTGAGCTGTAGGTGCGGGGTCAGGAAGCAGGGCTTGATAGGAACTGTTGGAACTGCCACCTTTTAAACCAATACTTTATGCCATGGCTCACAGATAAAATTGCCAGGGATGTGGGGGACAGTTAGGGAAGGTATAGCCCCTTACTCTGCAGATGGAAAGCAGTCACCCCGTTTTCCTTAAAGAAGGGCCAGCCAGATTAAGACTTTTAAGGGTCCTGAACTTTAAAAACATCACCGTGTACCACCCCTCCTCCACCTTATGTCACTTAAAAGCAATACTAAACTGTAAAATAAGTGTAACAGAGTCCAATAAAGTTTTTATTTTTTTCTCATGATGATAACTTCAATATTAATTTGAAATAACAAATTCTTTTTTAAAACCGAAGGGGCAGTGTCCCTTTACTTGGTTATACACTGCTGCTAAGTCGCTTCAGTCGTGTCCAACTCTGTGCGACCCCATAGACGGTAGTCCACCAGGCTCCCTTGTCCCTGGGATTCTCCAGGCAAGAATACTGGAGTGGGTTGCCATTTCCTTCTCCAGTGTATGAAAGGGAAAAGTGAAAGTGAAGTCGCTCAGTCGTCTCCGACTCTAAGCGACCCCGTGGACTGTAGCCTACCAGGCTCCTCCGTGCATGGGATTTTCCAGGCAAGAGTACTGGAGTGAGGTGCCACTGCCTTCTCCATGGTTATACACTAAGAGCAAGTTAAAGCTGGCCTGTTGCTAGGACACCCAGTAGTGTACTCAAGACTCAAGTGAATTGTACATGTTGAATGCTGAATTATACACATGCATTAAAAAAAATCAGTATTTTCAGTAAGCTCAGGATTCCACTGTAAAGCAAGGGGGTATTTTGAATCCTCAGACCTCATGGTGTCATCCCATTCTAGAAGAGTGCCCTGGTATCTCATCGCCATGAAGCAGGCCTGTCTGTCCCCCACTATTGCTGATTGGGGGCCCTGGCTCTGAGGTCAGCTGTGTGCCCTAGGAATTCATTAAAGGCAACAGTGTGGCTGCCACCCCTGCATGCTTAGAGCTGGGAGAAAGCTTGTCGGCCCTTCTCAGATTTCCCTTTCTAGGTTGCTCTTGCTAGGCATTCTGTTGGATGGGAAGTAAAACTCTTGATGATCAAAGATCTCCCAAAGAATGGCCATGGACCTGGTTTTCCGTGCTTTTGATGTTCTGGACCAAACCATAACTCAGACCTAATTTAAACCCGACAACTTTTGTGTTCACTCCAAGTCTCTGCTTGATGATATTTTTCTTTTTACCTATTGAGGCTAAAGTGACTATTCAGTACTATGTGGCATGCGTTTGATCTCTGTGGAAGGATGGCAGGTGCCAGGCTTGTGCTTACCAACAGGAGCTGCTGTTCGTCCCTTTACACTTTGTGTCCGTCTATCCATCCTGTTACAGCCCAACTCGGGCCACTCGGTCAGTGGTCTCCTCACTCCTGCTGGGTGACTTAAGTCACATGGTGCCTGTATCCTCAGGGGAAGAAAAATAAGAGCTGCCCCAAAATAGCAACATGTACCAAGCAAGGAACGGATATTATCCACAGCCCTGTAAAGTGGTGATGATTCTCCCCTTTTGTAGATCAAACCGAGGTGTAAAGAGGTTAGTGTCCTGCCCACAGACACTTTAGTAAGAAGCAAAGCAGAGAAACAAATGCAGGGCTGGTTTAGATCCCAGTTTCCCTTGGCCTGTAAGGATGTAGGAGACAAGATAAACTATACAGACTGCTTCATGTAGGGGGACCAGGCCAGCTGGCTCTCTACCCATTACTAATGAAGGAAAATTAGCTCCCTGAAGGCAGTAACTGCTGTCCTAGGGTCAGTGTATTCCAAGAGGGTTGGTAACTTATAAGAAAGCAACATTTAGTTTAAAGTTTCTTTTTTTTTCCAGAAAAGTAGTGCCCTTAAAGGAATTTATTATCAGCTTTTTAAAAAATATATATATATATTTTTATTAATATGGCTGGGCTGGGTCTTAGTTGCAGCATGTGAGCTCTTAGTTGCAGCATGTAGGATCTAGTTCCCTGACAGGGATCGAACCCCAGGCCCCCTGCATTGAGAGTGCAGAGTCTTAGCCACTGGACCACAAGGGAGGTCCCCATCCGTACTCAGCAGCTTTAAATGCAATAACATGAAACATTCGGTGCCATTTATTATATAGAAGTGCTGAACAAGTACTGTGAGGCGTGGGCACTGGAGAAAACTAAGAGGTATTTTAGAAGAGAAACCAGAAAGAGCTGACTCATGGAAATAACTCCTATGGCTTCTAAATAGCTAAGTTGATCCTTTTAACACTGTTACGGAGGTAAAAAGAATTGGAGCCATTAGCTCTGTCTTTCCAGACGTGAGAAACAGACTAAGTTGCTTTGAGAATGCTGACCTGAAGAGCTGGTATGCTGCAATGTTAAAGTACTTACTGTTGCATCATCAAAAGCCAGCAGTAACGTATGGGTATTCCGAGGGTTTCTCAACTGGCCCATCCACCAACACGCCAGCCCCGCCACAGACGCCACAGACGGGGACTTCGCTCCTGTCTCCTCTGGGGAGATGAACCAGAGGGCTGAGAGACGGCCATGAGCTTGGAGAAACAGCTGAGCAGCAGGGGACCAGAGCTGAGCAGGCCACACCCAAGTCACCCCTCAAGGAGTTTGCGTTCACTTGTAGGTGCTTCCAGAATAAAATGTTGTTACAATTTGGGTCTCAAGAGATTAAGAACTGCTTTCTATTCTCCAGGAAGCCAGAAAACAAGACACTTTTTACACTGACGCCTTCTGACTCTATAAATACCTCCCTTCTTTCTATGGTCTGTCTGGGGGCTGACTCCAGCTGTCAGGAGGAGATTGTGGGCTCCAGTCAGAATGCCTGGCCTTGAATCCCTGTGCTACTTAACTGTTAATAGCTGTGTGTCCTTGGACAAGCTGCCTTTCTGTACCTTACTTCTCCCACAGGGGCAGTAATACTGTTTCATTAAGGGTGCTTGAAGATTAAATAACATTTTGTACGTGAAGCGCTTAACAAGATGGATGCACAGCCCACAAGGGCACTCGGGGACTGTTAGCTATTGGGGTTCAAGGCCAGTCTGGGAGGTATACCTGGGCCTCGCGAGTGGCCCTCTCTCTCACTGTGGACATCTTGCTCCACTTCCTTTCTTCACACTGGTGTCCTCTCACCGCACCTGACCTTCGGAGGCAGCCCGCCCGCTGCCTAGAGAATGCACATGCTGCCACAGCGCCCCCTTCTGGCCTCAGCAGGTGAGAGGCTCTCCCCAGGCCCCCGTGTGGGAGAGTGAAAGGCACTCGGTGGTGTCTGACTCTTTGCGACGCCATGGACTATACAGCCCACGGAATTCTCCAGGCCAGAATCCTGGGGTGGGTTGCCTTTCCCTTCTCCCGGGGATCTTCCCGACCCAGGGATTGAACCCACGTCTCCCACGTTGCAGGCGGATTCTTTACCAGCTGGAAGCCCTGGCCATGAAAAATAAAACACTTAGAACCTTTACCCAAACTGCCATAGTCACGAAAGAACTCCACACACACTCAGCCTTACAGAGATCTTTTATTATTTAAGACCCAGTCATGCATACTAAAATTACATGTTTTCACCATTTTGACTTAGAAAATGCACTAGAAAAATAAACTTTTGGTCAAAACAAACACTGAAGTAGATGAATCCACCACCACGTGTCCCTATACTTGAAGCCAAACTGAATTTCAGTTTGAAGTGAGGAAGGCAACCAGTGGCCAAAATGATGCCCCAGTCTGGTCACAATTAGTCCCTCTCTAACCCCTTCAGAATCATTGTCAGAGGCTCTTGGCCCCAGAGAAGTTTCAAGTATTTTACTTGTAACAGGTTCCCACTTGATATGCCAAGAAGTCGAGGCATATCCACAAGAATCCCAGTGGATGGCAGCTACTTAACTGCCCAACTAAACATGGTGTCCAGTGAGATGAGGACAAGTGGCTAATTGGAAAAGAGCAGAACGGTCACTAGCAAGGCCATTCACAAATCACCCTGGGCCTTTGCATGGAGCAAGTGCTATGAAGGAAGAATATCTGACTCTGACATTATTTATTACTTGTATTTCAAGCCATTTCTGCGTTAGGAGAGCAGAAAGGAATTTATTCGAGATTTACGAAACTCACAGATCTCAATACTGAAAAGTGTGACTAGAACTGACATCTTCCTGAACAGTTGCTATGTTTTCTGTTTGCGATCTCCACGCTTTTCACGCCACAGGACAGCCATACATCATTAGCTTAGCGGACATTTTACTTCCTAAATTAAAGAAGTGGTTTCAAAGGAAAACCTTAAAATGAGGTATTATGATAATGCCACAACAGTAGCATAGCTTTTGGCTACCCAAATGAAAAAGCGACCCCATAACTGATCTGAGAATCAGATGGCATTTAAAGTAACTGCCCACCCACGGAGATTTCTGAAAGGCTCAACATCTCACAGGAATTCAGGGAAAATATCTATTACCCTGACTCTCTTTCTGGCAAAAATGTAGTATCTTGTGAACTGAAGTGTTTGTAAAGCTCTAAGGACAGGCTCCTAACATTGAGCAATGTCAGGTTTGTGACATTGTACAGAAGGCAGTGATCAAGACCATCCCCAAGAAAAAGAAATGCAAAAAGGGAAAATGTCTGAGGAGGCCTTACAAACAGCTGAGAAAAGAGAAGCTAAAGGCAAAGGAGAAAAGGAAAGATACACCCATTTGAATGCAGAGTTCCAAAGAACAGCAAGGAGAGCCAAGAAAGCCTTCCTCAGTGATCAGTGCAAAGAAATAGGGGAAAACAATAGAATGGGAAAGACTAGCGATCTCGTCAAGAAAATTAGAGATAACAAGGGAATATTTCATGCAAAGATGAGCACAATAAAGGATAGAAATGGTATGGACCTAACAGAAGCAGAAGATATTAAGAAGAGGTGGCAACAATACACAGAAGAACTATACAAAAAAAGATCTTCATGAGCCAGATAACCACGATGGTGTGATCACTCACCTAGAGCCAGACATCCTGGAATGTGAAGTCAAGTGGGCCTTAGGAAGCATCACTACGAACAAAGCTAGTGGAGGTGATGGAATTCCAGTAAAGCTAGTTCAAATCCTAAAAGATGATGCTGTGAAAGTGCTGCACTCAATATGCCAGCACATTTGGAAAACTCAGCAGTGGCCACAGGACTGGAAAAGGTCAGTTTTCATTCCAATCCCAAAGAAAGGCAATGCCAAAGAATGTTTAAACTACCGCACAATTGCACTCATCTCTCACGTTAGCAAAGTAATGCTCAAAATTCGCCAAGCCAGGCTTCAAAGTATGTGAACCATGAACTTCCAGATGTTCAAACTGGATTTAGAAAAGGCAGAGGAACCCGAGATCCAAGTTGCCAACATCCATTGGATCATCAAAAAAGCAAGAGAGTTCCAGAAAAACATCTACTTCTGCTTTATTGACTATGCCAAAGCATTTGACTGTGTGGACCACAACAAACTGGAAAATTCTGAAAGAGATGGGAATACCAGATCACCTTACCTGCCTCCTGAAAAATCTGTATGTAGGTCAAGAAGCAACAGTTAGAACTGAACATGGAACAACAGACTGGTTCCAAATCAGGAAAGGAGTACATCAAGGCTGTATACTGTCACCCTGCTTATTTAACTTATATGCAGAGTATATCATGTGAAATGCTGGGCTGGATGAAACACAAGCTGGAATCAAGATTGCTGGGAGAAATATCAATAGCCTCAGATACGCAGATGACACCACCCTTATGGCAGAAAGCGAAAAAAACTAAAGAGCCTCTTGATGAAAGTGAAAGAGGAGAGTGAAAAGTTGGCATAAAATTCAACATTCAAAAAACTAAGATCATGGCATCCAGTCCCATCACTTCGTGGCAAACAGATGGGGAAACAATGTAAACAGTGAGACTTTATTTGGGCTCCAAAATCACTGCAGATGGGGATTGCAGCCATGAATTAAAAGACACCTGCTCCTTGGAAGAAAAGCTATGACCAACCTAGACAGCATATTAAAAAGCAGAGACATTACTCTGCCAACAAAGGTCCGTCTAGTCAAAGCTATGGTTTTTCCATATGTATGGATGTGAGAGTTGGACTATAAAGAAAGCTGAGCGCAAAAGGATTGATGCTTTTGTTTTTGTGGTGTTGGAGAAGACTCTTGAGAGTCCCTTGGACTGCAAGGAGATCAAACCAGCCAATCATAAAGGAAATCAGGCCTGAATATTCATTGGAAGGACTGATGCTGAAGTTGAAACTCCAATACTTTGGCCACCTGATGCGAAGAACTGACTCCTTGGAAAAGACCCTGATGCTGGGAAAGATTGAAGGCGGGAGGAGAAGGGGACGACAGAGGATGAGATGGTTGGATGGCATCACTGACTCAATGGACATGAGTTTGAGCAAGCTCCAGGAGTTGGTGAAGGACAGGGAAGCCTGGCATGCTGCAGTCCATGGGGTTGCAAACAGTCGGAGACGACTGAGTGACTGAACTGACTGAAGGACAGGCTGCTCCTTGTGAAAGCAGGATGAAGTACTAGGGAGCTGAGGCCACGTTTGCCGACAGAAAATAGGAAACTCAAGAGGGGAAGCCAGGGTTGTTGCACTTTTGGCTGTTTCTGTAGATTACTCCCAGCCTCTGGCCATGAAAGAACAGAGTTCCAGGAAGAAGCACAGTTTTCCAGAATTCTGTATAGAAGAGGAGGAAGAACTCCCCCACCCTATTCCCCAAGCTTACACTCATTTGGAAGCGTTAGGCGTCAGTTCACTCAGACCTAAACTGCCTAAAGAGTCATTCAGATGGCTGGGGTCGGGGGTGGGCAGGGGAGAACAAATCCTCTGATGCCAGGAACAGAGGGTTCAGGGCTCCCAAGTGTAGACTTCCTTTATCACAGGACGATTCAGGGATGTTCAGCAGCTGACCAAGGCCACATAGCAAAGTAAAGCTGGAACTTGGGTCTCCTGGTTTACTATTTCTTTCCCTTGCCTACAGCAGGAAACATTCATTTTCAGGTGTCTGAAATGAGTCAGAACTTTTCCCTTAAGGAAAACACTCAGTTCTCCTGGTGTTCAGTTACTTGCTCTGTCACTGTGCCCCCCCTGCTGAGTGAAACTCCCGGGGTGCCCCTGTGGTCATTCCCCTGCCCTGCTGAGGCAGCCATAGAGAGAAGCCAGGCAGAGACGGCCATGTTTTCCACCCAGGGAGGTCCCGCTTTCACAGCTCGGACCAAGCCTCCTGAGGTGTCAAAAGCACTTGCTCTCCCTGCAGCCAACAGAAAACACAGCAGCTCCAGCAGCTCCAGAAGGTAGACCACCCTTGGCTCTGACTTCTTTCAGAAGCTGAATAAAACAGCTTCTTGATCTAACTGGGAAGGTCTGGGAAACGGGCAACACCCTTCCTGGTCTTTGAGAAATTTCTGGAGGTGCGTTTGGCCATCCCCACGTTGAGACACACAGACAAAGGCAACTGGCCAGGAATGCAATGCACAGTTCAAACCTTGGAAACTTGGTGGGGCTGAATGATTCACGTCCAACTTTTCTGTTTTGTTTTTTAATCTCTGTCCTGTTTGGTACCTAAGAAAACCTCTGACCAATTCTCCCAGGCAGCTGGGTTCTGAACTCACTACTATAGCCATCCCACTTGTCCCATTTAGACCTTGCCAGGAATGGCGGTCATGCCATCATGCCATCATTGTCATGGCATTGTCTAGATGGGACTAGAGGCAGCCAGGGGTGTGTATTTTGACACCTCCCATCCAGCCAGGTCCTTAGAGCATCCAAGGTTAGTATCTATGGTGAAAACAGTTCTTCCTAGAATTGGCACTAATGAGGTAAGTCATTTCCACAAACAACTTCTCCAGACATTTTAAAAAGTGCTAGAGAGAGAAATAGCTTATGAGCAACTGATTGGCCTTTACATTTCAGAGGACTGTTCTAGTCCTAACTGAGTCATCCAGTTTGCCTGCTGCTGTTCTAACAAGTGCACAGAGAAGGTAACACACACAATGTGTGGTACTTGTCACTTTTTACCACCACAATTTGCATGGAATGAATGAAAGGAAATAGGTCAAAAGCCATCAGATGAACCACCTAATTTGATGCTTGGGCTAAGGCTAAGTTCTTGACAGGAAGGGTCTAAAGTGCTAAAATGCAGAACTAACATTCAGTCTGGCTGGACACGAGAGATAGAAACTCGAGTGGGTTGGGGTGGGGGTGTCCCAGAATAGCTTGCCCTTATTTCCAGAGGCCAAATTTTAAGAATGCCAATTAATTTAACTTTTTACCATCGCCAAGTTTAAAATATAAGCCAGAGTCTCAGCGATGGAAGGAATTCATCCAAGACCACGGGCATCTCACCTTCACAAAGGCCATCATTTTTCAAGTTTAACCTTCCCCATGAAAGGAAATGAGTATTGCTGAATCCACTCATTTTTTTAAAGGCAGGGCCAAAACAATCACGCATCCCTCTTGGGAAGGCCCATGCATACCACAAAAATACAGAATCCAACCACTGGTATCTAGAGACTGCTCTTTCTAGGCAGAAAACCAATGTCTAACATTCAATAAATAACCAAATCGCAGAGCCCTGTTAGTAGCTGAAATGGCCCTCAGCATCACTTCATTCAGTCTCATTTTACAGGTGAGAAGGCTGGAGGCCCACAGAGGCTTGTGTGTCCTGTCCACAGAAACACATCTAAGGCTGGGGCGCAGGTCTCATAATTTGTAGGCCATACTTCTCTTAGCTACATAGGACTGGCATCCAGGCTCCTTGGTTGAGTAAAATCTCGTGCTTCTAGGATCATGTATGATTCTTTTGAGAACCAGGACTAAGGCTTTATGGGTTCGGGAAAACTTTAAGGTTCTATTGCAAGAGTCAACCCATGAATCCCGGAGGTACATAAGGTCCCTGGTTCCCGAGTTTGATCAGGAGGTGCTGCTTCTGTCCTCTTGCATGATTCACTAAAGGTGCTTTCCAGACCCAGTGATGGACCTCAGACTTTCAAGATGAGCGACAGAGCTCTGTAGTCTGTCTTTCAAGACAATCACATCATCTCACATGTGGCCACCTGGCAGGCTCGGCCAAACCGTCTCACAGGAGTGCGCTGCCTGGCCAATCAGGGTTTTCTCCTGAAATGTGGGATCCAAGTGACATTGGTCCTGATTTTTCTTGCTTTGAGCTCTGTAAGAACCAGATACGGCTTCCACATTCATGGTTGCACACTGGGATTCCAAATGTTTCGGAATTGCTGGGGGACTTTCACCCATGTCTTCCACTGAGTCACTCAAGCCACCCAAGCCTCGCCCTGTGGCTCAGAGCGCTCCAGGCTTTTCTTCCACGCTGCAGTTCTGTTCCAAGGAGCAAGACAATCCCTGGCACCTGGAATCCTCCTTGGGCCTCTCCGAAGAAAGAAGGAAAGGTTGTAAAGATGGGGACATTCGCGGGGGGCTGGCTAGTAGCAGGAGTACAGCTGCGATTTCACGGCCCGCATGGAGTCATCACAGGGCGCTTCTGAGCTCAGCCCCTCGGGCGGCAGGGCCTGGCCCAGGATGCTGTCACAGGGAGGGCCAGGCTGGCAGAACTCCCTCACGAAGTCCTCCTCCGAGGCCAGCAGCACCGCGTTCCAGGCGGTGATGTCCAGCTCTCCAGCCGTGCCCCCGTATTCCCTGGGGAGGATGTTCCTTGGAAGGTTTGTGTGGAGAGAGTTCAGGTCAGATCCATGAAGGAAAAACTACAGAGAATGAAAGGAAAGCACACAAGTCCTTGGGTTAATCAGTAACCTTTACTGGAAGGTGCTCAAACACACATCTGTTGAATGAATAAAGGAACGGTTGATGCCAACTCTACTCTTCCAGTGCCGTGAAAAGCTTGACGATCCTTCATCCTCTTTTCCTCACACCCTGTATCCTGTTAGCTGGTCCTTCAAAATACCTCCAGAATTCTGGCACTTCCATGCTACCTTAGTGGGACCAGGTCACCATCCCTTCTTACTTGGATTCTCAGAGCATCTTCCTCCGCTCTGTGCTTACACCCTTGTCCCACCACAATCTAAGCACTCTCCAACGTAAGTCAGATCAAGTCACTCCTCTAAAACGTGTGGACTTCCAGTGCACCCATCTCACGGAGACTAGACGCCAGAGTCCACACGATGGCCCACACGGTCTGGCCCGTTACTCCTCTGCCTCCCGCTCCTCCCACGCCCCCCTGCTGCTCCTCCAGGCCTGCTTCCCCCACCCCCTGCCCCGCTCAGATTCCCCCAGATCCCTGTAAGGCTCACTCCCTCATTGCATTCACGTCTTCGCTCAAACGCCAGCTTCTCAATGACACCACCTCTGACTATCCCATGGAATACTACCACTCCTTTCCTTCTTCCAGAACCTGCTGTCTCCTTCCTCTACTTTATTTTTCTCCATAGCATTAGCACATTCTCATCCTAGATGGCAGACATAACTGTCTATCTCTCTAGAATGTAAGCTTCTTGGGGGCGGAGATTTTGGTCTGTTGTTCATTAAGAACATACCTACACAAAGCTGATCAAAAAATATTTTTGAGTCAATGAATTAACATATGATGGACCAAGTGAACAGATTATTGAACACCAGTAAGGTCATTACATAGATGTAAAAGACCTTGTCCAAAGACTGCTTTGGTACAAGCAGGTTCCAAACAGAAGCTCCAGGCAGCAACATGGGTTCAAACCCAGGGTGGGAGGTCACACTGAGAGGTCTTCAATCCTAACTGTGCATCAGAATCACCTGAAGAAATTTTAAAAGCACAGGTCCCTGGGCTCTACCCCTGAACCGATGAGTTAAAATCTTTGGGGAAAGGGCCTGGGAATCCAGATTTCAAGTTCCCCCCTCACAAATGAGATTCTACATTTCATCTTTGAAAGAGAACAAAATTGAAGAGCATGTGAGTGACCATAATCATTTTCCTAGGCCTAAGAAAGGAGAAAAACACCACCCATCACATTTCAGTCATGGTCCTTGGAAAGTTTAAAAGATCACTGGCTCTTCAGGGTCAGAGGAAGATTGTCTTTTTTTTTTGGCTGCACCTTAAGGCTTGCAGAATCTTAGCTCCCCAACCAGGGATCGAAGCAGGTCCCCTGGAGTGAAAGCTCACAGTCCTAATTCCTGGACCACCAGGGAAGTCCCAAGACTGTCTTTTTAAAGTGTCATTTATCCTTTCTAACATAAAAATTAAAACTATAAACTCACAGATCTCATAAACCTTGAATTGCACCACAAACTTCACACAGTAAGACAACAAATTAAGTAAATGGAAAGGCTTAAACAACAATTTAAGCTACAGGGACTTCCCTATAGCTTGGATGGTGAAGAATTTGCCTGCAATGCAAGAGACCTGGGTTCAATCCCTGGGTCAGGAAGATCCCCTGGAGAAGGCAATGGCTACCCACGCTAGTATTCTTGGGTGGAGAATCCCATGGACAGAGGAACCTGGCGGGCTACAGTCCACAGGGTCGCAAAGAGTCAGACACAACTAAGCCACTAGCACACAAACAACAATTTTAAAGCACAAGGAGCTGCAGTAAGAAATCGCCAGGATTCTTTTTAATTACCAACCCAATGACCACCCTTTGCCATGTCCTCATACATAAAATACGATGTTGGTTCACAACACCCAGGCCAGGATATTAAAAAGCCTAAATGATCACAGAGCAGAGATGCTCCTACAAAAACAACCCTGGGACTGCTCTCTCTACAGTCAAGTATTATCTTCCCATTAATTTCATCTTCCCCTCACAGAAAAGATTGTTCATTTATTTTATCTGAAACCCTGTACTTTCCAACTTAGTAGTCCCAGGCAAGAATAATAAACTGGACTTCTCCGGTGGTCTAGTGGTTAAGAATCTGCCGGTCAATGCAGAGGCCACGGGTTCGATCCCTGATCTGGGAAGATCCCACGTGCTGTGGAGCAACTAAGTGTTCCCCAACTATGGAACCAGCACTCTAGAGCTCACAAGGCACAATTACTGAGCCCATGCATGTAAAGCCCGTGCTCTGCAACAAGAGAAGCCACTGCAATGAGAAGACCATGCACAGTAATGAAGACCCAGTGAAACAAAAAATAATAAATCTTTAAAAAAAAAGAATAATAAGCAAGTTCATAGTTGTCGCAATAAATTTAGAGATGTCACAGAAAAGGAAGCATAAAAAAATTAAAGTATCTTTAAGTTGATAGGATCATCACTTACTCTGTTTGCTATCTTCTCCTTCAGAAACGGTTTTATGATGGCAAAAATACCTTTAAATATTCGAGGTTCATTCACTACATGGACTGCTTTTATCCGAATGGGGAAACCGTCCTGTGGGGGAAGGGAAGGGAATGTTAGAATCCCGATGTTAGAATCTGAAAACTGTCAGTTACCACAGCCTGCCTTCCCCATTTTTAGCCCCAACATCAGTCTGGTCTGATTCTCCCAGTCTCTTCAAAGACAGCCCAAGTCAGAGCTAGACAGGAAGACGGGTCTCAGGCAAAGAGTCTGTCTAAGGACTCAGAACTGGCTTAGGAATGGGTTAGACAAGCAGGTGGAGAGCTGCCCTTCTTAGGGCAAAAAAGCAGTTTGAGCCTGTGTAGATGGATCTAACAAATATCAGGCCTTCTAGATCAGTGTTACCCAAAGTGTATTTCTCAGGATGTTACTAGCCTGTGATGCAAAAAGGGTTCTGTGGTAAGCAACTGAGTTTGAGAAATAATAAACTAAATACAGTCAAACAGGTTTCCTTAATTGCGGGACCAGTGAGGCTTTCAGTATGCAAATGTTTATGCTGAAATTCACAAGAAAGGGGTATGTTATGCTGTATTGCCCAAACACACTTAACCCTGGAACATTTTTTGTCCCTCAGACCATCTTACAGGACTAGAGAACCACTGATTGTATGCATTATCCTGACACTTGAATCTGGACAATATTTGGCCGAAGCAAAGAAGAGTGGAAGCTAAGGGAAGCCCAAGTATTACCTCCACGCCAGAATTCACATTTCTGATAATGACTGGAAGTGATATTTAAATGTTTAAATAATCAGCCTGGTGTGCAGGTGAGGCTCAAACACTGTGGAATTTGATGGGGGAGAACCGTGGGATCACTAGTGCCCCACAGCTCACAGGAGACAGCACCCCATCGACTGGGTCTGATGAACGAGGGTCCAGGCCTCCAGACTACATCCTGAAGGTTTCCTCTTCTATCAACAAGGAAAGATAATTCTTACCTTGTCTATCTCAGAGGATTCCCTGAAGGATTGAATGGCTTACCATGACTGTAAGTGTGCTTTGCAGCAACAATGATATATTGGACAGCACAGGGAATTATAGCCATTATTTTGTAATAACTTTTAATGGAGTATAATCTATAAAAATACTGAATCATTCTGCTGTACACCTTAAACTAACATAATACTGTAAATCAACTATATACTTCAATTAAAAAAACAAGCACTTTGTATGTGCAAACCATTTCACACACTGCAGATGCATGAGGAACTTTACGGTTCCCAGAGACTTGTGTTCTGAAATGCAGAACATGAGGTGTGAAAAGCATCTGACCAAAACAGCCCAGCAGGGCTCCCTGTGCCCAGGTTCTACAGAAAAAAGGAGAGGCTCCATCACCTGAGCAGAAACTTCTCAGTTTCATTTGTCGAGAATTTCTCTGTCTTCTGGGCCAAAAAAAAAAAACCCAAACAAAAAAGCAGAAAGTATTTCTCTGGTTTTTGGGCTCTTGTCCTAAAGTTGATTTTTCCCAGTAACTACTGGAGACCTTGATGAGAACGAGTGGTGAACTGGACTTTTACATTTCTTCCCTTTTACATTTTACTTTTCACTTTACATTTTAGTTTTTACATTTTACTTTTACATTTGTATTGTCCTGATTGTGGGGAGGCGTGGGCGGTGGGGTTTGTGTATTAGGTGGAATTGGTGGTAAATAGACAGGGCCCTGGGGAAGACAAACAGCCACAGGACAGGCACATGACACATAGGAGCCATACCTGAAGGATGCCAATCACCTTTTTGGCTATAAAAGGGCCAAAATGAGATGCCTTTGATAAGCTCACTCCTTTGTAGTCTGCAAGAATTACAATTCCATTCACCTGGGTTTCTTCAGACTGAATGAGTTTCTCCAATGTCAGGTATATGGCCCGGATGTTTTCTGTAATTGGATAGCTGCTTGGAATCCACCTGTCTAAGGTTGTAAAAGATGGACAGTATGTTACACAAATGACTACAAACACGTAATCAGACAGGCTAGGATTTATCTCCTTCCTAAACCGTTGCTTAAAAATGGAAAAGAATTCTACTGGCATGACTCTTTAGATCTTTAGTGGGAGCTGATGCTTCTTGACTCCAAACATAGCAGCACATTCTGAAATGGAAATGCAATTGAGTGTTGAAGATGAAATCGTGAGCTCTGAAGTCAGACACACCTGGAGGTTTGAATCTCTCTAGCTGTGTGACCTTGGGCAAGTTATCTCCTCATTCTGGGCCTATGTCTCCTCCTAAGTAGAATGGGATAATAATGATTGCCTTAATGGACATGTGCGCCTTCTGCCATCACAAATGCCCTTATCTTTGTAAGACCACCCTGACCTTCCTTGGGGGAACCACTTCTTCCCATGCTAGCCATACTGAGTGTGTAAAGTGACTTCACTCCTGGGTCCAGAGTTGGGCTTGGCCAATGTGGGCATAGCATCCTCCTGGCCACAGCAAGTAATCCAAGTGAGGTCAAGCAGAAGCACAGGGACTCAATTCTGGGACCTGTAGTGGTGAGGCTGGGAGCCTGAGACCCAGAGACCCATGAGGCAAGAGCTGGTCTGAGGATGAAGCCCAGACCAAGGACAGCAGAGATGGAGATGGTTTCCCAAGGGTATAGCTTGAACAAACTCCCCTTTCCAGGCTGGTTGCTCCCTTAATGCTCCCCATATGATTGAGGAGTCTTTTTCTCTTTGGGGAAAAGATGAGAATGACAACTTTTGAGTGTTAACTACTATTCTCAAGAAAATCCCACCAAGATATGTGTGTCTCTTTTTTTGGGAAGATAAAACTCCCCTGGATGGTCCCCAGTGAGATTTGTGACGTGCAAAATTTCTATCCAAAAAACCCTTTGTCCAAAAATTGTGCCAGCTTGCTGTTTGTCGTGCTGCCAATTAAACCTGCTTCTACAGACTGGCTGTCATCCTTTTCAATCACATATGTCTCAAAAGAGCTTACACAAGGGCAAACCCAACACCTTCCAGATTTATTTCACACTGAAGTGAAGTGAAAGTTGTTCAGTCATGTCCGACTCTTTGTGACCCCATGACCTACAATCCATGGAATTCTCCAGGCCAGAATACTGGAGTGGACAGTGGTTCCCTTCTCCAGGGGATCTTCCCAACCTAGGGATCGAACACAGGTCTCCCACATTGCAGGCAGATTCTTTACTAGCTGAGCCACC
Source organism: Giraffa tippelskirchi (assembly GCF_054371585.1). Classification (NCBI taxonomy): domain Eukaryota; kingdom Metazoa; phylum Chordata; class Mammalia; order Artiodactyla; family Giraffidae; genus Giraffa; species Giraffa tippelskirchi. The sequence goes on along the minus strand of NC_137287.1, from coordinate 114,436,770 downwards.
AGGGGAGCTAGTTGAGAACAAAATCTGTCTGCCTCCTGCTAAAATGAGTTGGTGGGGAGGTGTTCAAATCTGCTCCAGACATATGGGGGGGGGGGATCCATCTCAGGAGTTAAGAGTTGAAACCACGCAAGCAAAGAGGCAAAACCAGTGTGGTAACATCTGACTGTTTTGAAATATTCATATGAGTTGAGTACAGAGGAGCAGCAGAAACTCCTATCGACTGGTTTCTAGGTCTCCTGGTTCCCTGCCCGCTTTACCACCTTGTTGACTGTAAAATGCGTGCATGCATGCTCTGTTGCTCAGCCGTGTCCAGTTCTTTGCCACCCCATGGACAGCAGCTTGCCAGGCTTCTCTGTTCATGGAATTTTCCAGAAAAGAATACTAGAGTGTGTTGCCGTTTCCTCCTCCAGGGGATCTTCCCAAACCAGGGGTGGAACCCGTGTCTCTTGCTTTGGCAGGCAGATTCTTTACCATTGAGCCACCTGGGAAGCCCTATTTTAATATGAACACCTTCTAATTTTGGAAAGCACCTAAAACAGCAGGTAAAACAGTTAATACTGTGCCTGGTACATAGTAAAGGCTCACGAGAATATGGCTGGTCTCCCAACAAGCTTTGGTAAATGACTAAAGGAAATGGTAACATGGGGTCTCAAGGCAGAGGGAGGCTTCCACTCCCCATCAGCTGTTCCTTCAAGAGGTATCTACACAGAAGCAGAGAGGGTGGCCAGCAGGTTCTCATGTTCCTGGCATGTTTGGGAAGAAGAACACAGCCATCTTACTTTCACATTTTTTCTCAGCTCAGCTCTGACGGAAAATGTTGAAGCAGGGGGAAGAGTAGAGAACTCTCCTAAGTGCACGATGTATTTAGGGTCAGGGAAGAAGGAGAAGAGGACAGAGAATCAGAATGCTTGAGTTCTAGGACCCCTCGGTCTCTGTGTTAACCGAAAAGTCTCGTCTCGCACTTCTCATACTTTGGCGGGGGAGGGAGCAGGGAGAAAACTACCCCCACTGAAACTACCGCATCAAGGAAATGTCAGGCGTTTCAATTACCACCATGCACTGCTGAGATGGAAAAGTGCACCTAAAGTGAAGCTTCTCGCTGACCTCACAGAGCAGAGGGGAGGGGGGGGAAGTCAGAGGAGGCAGGCGGACACTCTGATATCTGTACCTCGCCTGCTCACTAAGGAGTGACGGGGGGGGGGAGTGTCCTGGCAGCACTGCTTAGACCCGATGACCAGGGTTGCTTTCTCAGCTCACCAGATTCCCAACCCTTGAAATCTGGAATCTGCACTGAGGGAACTTAGTTGGGTGGCCAGGGAAACCTGGGAGCTGAGGGGTGTACAGAGGGATCAAAAGCCAGTCTCAGAAGTGTGAAGAAGTGCAAAGGGCAGCAGAAAACGTGGCCCAGAGGGACACACAGACTGACAGACCGTCAGAAGCAGAGACAGGGAGAACGGTGGTCTCGGCTCCTGTTGTCTTAGGAAGGATTCTGGGTCTAGCTCCCGGCGGGCGAGCACCGTGCTCCCTCAGCTCTCTGGCGCTGTGCTCCTCAAACTACATCCTCCCTTTGTCTTAAGTCAGTAGAGCAGGGTTCTGTTCTCCTGCAGTCAAAAGAGCCTTGACTAAGGCCAGGAGGGGATAAAAGGGAATAAGACAGACAGACAGACACACACACACACACACACACAGAGCGCCCTGGGCAGATGCATCCCAAACTGTACACACACCCATTCCTCCCCCGCGCCCCCACAGTGAGCGGTACCTGGGCGGAGGCAGAGGACGTGGCAGCCCCTGGGGTCGGTGCGGGGCAGCACGGTGAGGAAGCCGGAGGCCAGGACCTCCTTCAAGGCGGAAGGCCGCAGGTTGTTGAAGACTTCGGGCCAGCTTCTCCGGCAGCTGTGGTAGTTGATCAGCAGCTGGAGGGCCCGGTCGTAGTCAAACTTGCGGGCGCGGAGGAAGCGCAGCAGGAAGGCGTCCTCCAGCGAGGTGCTCAGGTTGGGGCACTCCTTGCGCACCATGTCCCGCAGGGCCTGCACGTCGCGGAGCCTCCATTCCGGCTTCTCCTGCAGCTCCTCCCTGGCTTTGGCCACCAGGTCCTCGGTCAGTGAGCACACGTAGCCGGCGGGGGCGGAAGGCGGCGGCAGCTCATTTTCCGAAAGCGAGGCCGCGGAAGGGCTGGTTCTCAGCGAGTCACTTTCTTCTGACATTAGCTCCCAGGATCCCTGCAAATCAGAAGCCCTGCGTGATGCCGAGAAAGCCCAGCACTGACATCAGTCACTCCAAACCCCTGACAGGCATGAGGGAGGGGGGCAGAGATGCTGTCGTCAAGCCAAAACCCTCAGAGCAGTGGTTCTCTGCTGGCGAAGTATCTGAACCGTAGTCCAGCCGAGCCCAGCCCCAGGGCAGCTCCAGCAAGATACACACACCCCTCATCACACACACACACACACACACACACACACACCCCTTGCTCCAGCACCCCTCATCACACACACACACACACACTTTGCTCTGGCAGGATACACACACCTCTCATCACACACACACACCTTGCTCACAGAGGTATGAACAGGTACTTGACCTTACTGGTAATTAAAGAAATGGAAACTAAAACACCTTTGAATTTCAGATTAGCAAAAATACAAAACAGGGATTCTGATGGGCTTGTTGTTTGTGGGAGAATAAATTGGCATAGCCTCTTTAGGGCAGTGTGTCAATAGTTATCAAGATTCCAAACCGCATACCCTTACAGATGTCACATGGTATCATTTACATGTGGAATCTAAAAAAAAGGGACACAGATGAACTTATTTACAAAACAGAAATAGACTCACAGAGGTAGAAAACCAACTTATGGTTACCAAAAGGGGAAAGACAGGAGAGATAAATTAGGAATTTGTGATTAAGAGATACACACTGCTATATATAAGACAGATAATCTACAAGGACTATATTCAGTATCTTATAATACCCCGTACTGGAAAAGAATCTGAAATAGATACATATGTATAATTGTATCACTCTGTTACATTATAAACCTGAAACATTATAAACTGACTATACTTCCATTAAAAAAAAAATGCTTTGGCCCAGCATTCCATTTCTATGTACTTATATGTGTGTGTAAAATATGGATGATCATTACAAGTATTAACTGTAATGGCAAAAGACTGAAAATACTTTACCTCCATCCCCTTGTTGGAGACTAGTTAAATAATATTACCATATGCACAGAATACTATTTAGTAATGAAATGCAATTAGATCTTTATGAATTGACATGTTAAGGAAAAAGAAAGCAGGTTGCAGGAAAGTATATATAAAAAAAAAGACTTGTATTTATATTTAAAAAATATATACTTGTGAATGCACCTAAAATTTTTGGAAGAAAATACAAGAAAACTGTTAACCATGGCTCCCTTTAAGGAACAGAACCAGACACTGAACATTTAAGAAGAGAAAAGGAGACTCTTCACTGTCCTCATACATTTTTCACCACACCCATGCATGACTTAGCATGGCGGCTGTGAAACTGATCAGATCTCCTGCGGGGGTGGAACATAACTGATGGGTGTTCCCAGCTGCTGTCCCTCTGGATCCACCACCCAGCAGATGTACACTTTGCAGACTATCCCCAGCCAATGACAGAGTGAAACGTAGGACTCCTCAAACAGGCAACTTTACCTTGAGGATCCTCTATCAGCCTGGCCGAATCTTGACTGCAGTCCAAGACTTCTTGCCCAAACCTGCACAGGGACCAGGCTCACATGGCTGTCTAAGCTCTCCCTGATTTCTCCAGTTCCCTCTCCCTTTTGTGTTGCCACTGTTAAATTTCCATCTGTAATCTCACCCTAGTGTCTGCTTCTTAGAAGAGCTGAACAAACACACTTATTAAATGAAAAACAAAACAACATAGCTGCCTTAGATACTCCAAGAATAAGGTCCCAGCAAGGCTGCCCAGTTCTGAAGCCCAAGCTCTTCTGTCCATGGGCTGTCACTCGTCCCCCACTCTGAGCTCAACAAGGAAGGCAGGGGTCATCTCGGGGCCTCTTCCCCACAGGCGACAGTAGCCACAGTAAGCAGGCCACCTCCTCCAAATCTTAGGTCTGCCTACTCTGTCGCTTGTGTGCTAACCTCCAGCCCTACCCAGCTTCTTTCACTTTCTCCCAAAGGTGGTTTTCCTGTCTTTGCACATCCTGTTTTCTCTGACTAGCAGGTTCTTCCTTCAGTGCCTCTGGCCAATACCAACTCACCCCATTAGACATCACTTCATGCATTCAACAGATACAGCACTTAATAGGTACCAGGCCCTTGACCAGGCACTGGGGGATATAGCAGTGAGCAAAGAAAAAATCCTGCCTTCACTGAGCTTACATTTTAATTAGGGAGACAGAATATAAGCAAAATAAATTGTATAGTCTACTAGAAGATGATAAGGGCTGTGGAGAGAAATAAAGCAGGTAAGGGGGTTGCAGGCAAGGGGGTTGCAGGCAAAGAGGTTGCAGGCAAAGGGGTTGGATGTACCTGGAGATAGGAGTTGCAGTTTTAAGTAGGGTGATCAGGGAAGTCCTCACCCTGATCAAGTGACATGTGTGCAAAGATGAAGGAGATGAGGGAGAAAGCCAGGTAGGTCTGTGGGGAGAGGAAAGTGCAAAGCCTGAGGCAGGACCATGCCTGGCTTTTTCAAGGAACAGAGAGGAGACCAGAATGGCAAGAGCCAAATGCACAAGGCGGAGAATATTAGCAGATGGATTTAGAGAGGAACTGGGGTCCCAACTGGTACTGGGCTTTGTAGGCCAGTAAGAGCTTAGTTACTCTGACTTTGGAGGGTTTTGAGTAGAATGACATGATCGGATTTAGATTTTAAAAGGATCACTGGGTTGTCTCGAGAATGTAAGAGGATGACTGTAAGACGATGAGGACAGCAGCAAACAGACTATTTCGAGGCTACTAAATAATCCAGGCCAGGGATGACCGGGTTTGAAGCAGGGAAGACGGCTCTCTCTGACTCCGGTCAGTTTCGGAGCGCCCCGCGCCCCCTGCAGGAATTCTGTGGCATAGCACTTCTCTCACTGTGGCAATTGTAGGCAATTTGTGTGCAATATCCACAACTGTCTTGTTTATCACCTTAAACACAGCACTTAACAGGGTGTCAGACACATAGTCTGCGCTGCATAAATATTTGTTGAATGAGTTTAATCTGCTTGGCAGAGGTATGCTGAGTGAGGAACAGATCAACAATCATGGTTCACAGGACACACCCTGGGCTCTGTTTTCTTGGGAGTTGCCAACAGATGCCCATAATTTCAATCCATTACTTTGCCAGAAAACGGTAACGTCCATGGACTACAGACCTAGCCTCAAAGTCCCTCTCCAGCCCCTCTCCCACCTTTCCTCCTCTCAATGCACATTAAATGTCAGTCAAAACAAACTAATGATCAAACTAATGAACACCTCATGCATTTCTGATACCTCTGTCTGGAGTTTCCTAGCCTCATTTGTTTCCAACCAGGCAATTCATCACCTTCCAGGCCTAGCTCCAACGTCACCTCCTCTATGAAGCCTTCCTTGACTTCTCCAGGGTAACTCCAGTGTTCCACAGCACTGGGTTCCTATTTCTCTTTTAGAAACTGCAGTCCAGTGTCATGTATGTTTATCCGAAACTCTTCTGAGTCAGTTTTACCCATCCATTCATTTATCAAATAATTACTGATCACCTGTGGCAGACACTATGCTTAGAAGTGCTGGGCACACAGCATGGTACAATATAATTGCTTGCTTTATGAAATTTAACTCCATGGAATGATGACGAGATAATATGTTCATGCATGTTTTACCATGTATCAAGCACTATAATAAGCACTTTACATCCATCTCTCGTTTAATCTTCACAATATTTGGTGAGAACACTAATACTGTTACTATTTTACAAAGGGGGGATCTGCCCACTAGAATGTGAATTTCATGGGAGAAGACAAATTGCCTCTCACCTCACTGCTCTCCCCAATGCCTGGACCATGACGGTGCTCTGTAAATAACAGTGGATGATGAGAGGTTAAGGGCCCAAGGGTACCCATCGCGTGAGGCAGAGCAAAGACCTGTCCAGCCCCACACTGGGCTCCACGCTGCACCTAGAGCTTCCAGTTTAATCTCCAGGGCCCTGGCGGTATCGAATACAGCGCGCGACCCTGTCAGTCTGGTGAAGGAATTGATGGGTGGGCATATAGATGGGTGCAAACACCATTTCTTAGGGGGAAGCCAGGAACCTTCCTCACTTGGAGGCTAACATTTTTCGAGCATCATCTCCCTCCTCACCCTCCCCCAAGGAGAGGTCAGGAATCCACCGTTCCTGGAGCCCCAAGAGCCCCCACGTCCCGTCGACAACCCTCCGAGGCCCCCCACTTCCGGTTGTCACCCCTTCCCCAGGGGTCCTCGTTTCCTGGGGTCTCTCTCTACGCGGGTGCCCCACTTCCGGTCATCCCTCCCTCTCAGGGGTCCCTCTCCCCGGTCCCCGGGGCACACGGGCTCGCGGGCACTCACCGGCCCGGCTACGGGGCGGAGCGCGGGTCAATCGGCGGCGGGAGCCTCGTCCAGCAGCGCGCACGAAACCGACCCGCACTCCCTGCCCAGCCGGCCCGGCCGCTCGCGCCGGAAGTGACGTACGCAGGGCGTGGGACGGCGGGGCCCCGCCCACGTGAGTGCGCATGTGCGACCTCTCCTTGCCGTACGAGCCGTCAGTCCCCACCTGGTGGCCGGAACCGCCGCGTAGGATCTTGAGCCTGGGGAGAGGCTGGCTCGAAGCACAGGTTTTGGTGGCATAGACGGGGAAGCTGAGGCCTGGAGAAGGAAGGGAAGGAGCTGCCGTTTTCCGAGAACATATTAATTATGTTACCTGGTGTCTTACACCCGTCACCTCATTAAATTCTCAGACGGAATCCTGCTATTTTATGAAAGGGAAACGCAGTCAACCGATGAAGTATAGGGCTTCAAACCTAGACCTCGGGGTTAGCATTTCAGAATTCCAGAGCTGCCGCCAGCACTGGCTGTTCCAAAGGTTAAGACTACAGTACAGGGACCGACATCTGTTTGTCTTTAGCCAAGTGACTTTGAGCGAGTCTCCATTCTTATTTAGGCCTCCTTTCCCTCATTTGTAACGTGATTCTTGTTCTGGAATCTTGATTCAGTAGTTATTGGCTTCCTGCTTTGGTGTTCATGAAGTCTGTTTCAGAAAGTGGTAACCTCAAAAAGGCTTTACTAGCCTCTGACCCCAGTCCATTAAAATCCTCACCTCCCCGCCCATATATTTTGTACAGTTTTTGAGACAATATCCTAGGTCCCTCTTTCAAGCAGAATAACACTAATGTCTTGGTAAAGACAGTGAAACACTTTTTGGAGAGAAATTGTGTGGTCCAGGAGCACTCAAGAGCCCAAAGCAGTATCCAGGAGATGGCCTTAAACAATCTAGCCCCTTTCTTACCCTTGGAGCAAGAGGAATCCCAGGGAGATGGGAACTGATCTAGGTGGGCCAGAAGAACACAGAAGTTTCTGCTAGATGTTAAGTGGGCTGAGGGTGGGGCACAAGGATCTTGGGAGTTAGGAGTTTTCATTCCTACTCTTTGGAGAAGGAAATGGCAACCCACTCCAGTACTCTTGCTTGGAAAATTTCATGAATGGAGGAGCCTGGTAGGTTACAGTCCATGGGGTCACAAAGAGTTGGACAGGAGTGAGCGACTTCACTTTCTTTCTTTCTATAGTTCCTTTTGGAGAAGGAAATGACAACCCACTCCAGTGTTCTTGCTTGGAGAATCCAATGGACGGAGGGGCCTGGTGGGCTACAGTCTGTGGGGTTGCAAAGAGTCGGACACGACTAAGCAACTAACACACACACACACATTCCTATTCTGACTCGACCACTTCTAGGATAAAGTACAGAAGGCTCAATTAAAGTTGAATTTCATACAAACAAGAATTTCTTTTTAAATATGCAATTTTGGGGATGTACTTATACTAAAAATTATTGTCCATCAGAAATTCAAATTTCACTGGGCATCCTGCGTTTTTTTTTTAATTAAAAAAATTATTCTTTTGGCCATGCCACACAGCTTGTGGGTTGTTAGTTCCCAGCGTGTTTATGTTCAGTCACTTCAGTTGTGTCCGACTCTATGCGACCCTGTGGACTGCAGGCTACCTCAAACTTCTGTCCAGGGATTCTCCAGGCAAAAATACTAGAGTGGGTTGCCTTGCACTTCTTCATCCGGAGATCAAACCTGTGTCTCCTGGGTCTCCTGCATTACAGGTGGATTCTTTACCACTGAGCCACCAGGGAAGCCCCTTTAGTTCCCCTACCACTCAGCAATAAGAGCATGGAGTCCCAGCCACTGGACTGCCAGGGAACTGCTGGGTGTCCTGTGTTTTTGTTTGCTTTTTTCCCCAAATCTATGTTTTAGTTTACTGTTGCTGCTATTAAAAATTATTACAAACTTAGTAATAATTGAAACAACAATTGAAAGGCTTGAAACAACACAAATGTATTCCCTTATAGTTCTGCAGGTCAGAGAGTCTAAAGTCAAGGTATTGTCAGGGTTGTATTCTCTCTGGTGACTTCACCTGGGGTTGGGTAGGGGGTGGGGGGATGGGGGTGGGAATGCATCTTCTTGCCTCTTTAGCTCCCAGAGGCTGCTGGCATTCCATAGCTCACAGTCTCTTCCTCGAATCACTTTAACCTTTACTTCTGGTGTCACATATACTGCTGACTCTGATCTTCCTGCCTGCCTCTTTAAAAAAATTTAAAAAATTTTTTCTTCTGGTAAGAATATTTAACATGTGATCTACCCACTTAACCAATTTTTAAGTGTGAGTGTGTGTGTGTGTGTGTGTGTACACACACATGCGAGCTCAGTCGTGTCTGACTCTTTGTGACGTGAACCCATGGACTATATAGCCCACCAGGCTCCTTTGCCCATGGAATTTTCCAGATAAGAATACTGGAATTGGTTGCCTTTTCCTACTCCAGAAAATCCTCCCAGCCTAGGAACTGAACCTGCATCTCTTGCATCTCCTGCATTGGCAGGCAGATTCTTTACCACTGTGCCACCTGGAAAGCCCCATACACTACATCTGGGCAAGATTGAAGGCAGGAGGAGAAGGGGACGACAGAAGATGAGATGGTTGGATGGCATCACCGACTCGATGGACATGAGTTTGAGCAAGCTCTGGGAGTTGATGATGGACAGGGAAGCCTGATGTGCTGCAGTCCATGGGGTTGCAAAGAGTCAGACACGACTGAGCGACTGAACTGATAAATGCGATGTCTCCTATCTCAAGATCCTTAATCACATCTGCAAAGTTCCTTTTACCATATCAGGTAAGATATTCACAGGTTCCAGAGACTAGCACAAGCACATCTTTAGGGGGGCCAATATTCAGCCTACCACAGTCTGGCATCCCTATTCCCAGCTGTGTGACTTTGGCCAAGTCGATCAAATTTCCAAAGGCTCTGATTCCTTGTGGGCAAAATGCTGATTAAATAAGTTCATGAGAGGAAACACCTTGCCCCATGCTAGGCAAACAGTAAGTGTTTTTTTTTACAAATAGCAGCTCTTGTGGTGGTAGCGAGTCCAGGTTGCCATCCCAGATACTGCTAGCAGAAAGAGAGGTGTGCAGGTCGAGATGTGTGGGTACTTAGTCGCTCAGTCTTGTCCCACACTTGCCTATTCTGCCTCCTCCTTCTCCTGCCTCTTTATTTTTACAAGATGGGAAACAGGCTTAGAGAAGGAGAAGAAATTGCCTGTGGCCACACATGATGAGTTTGTGGTTGAGTTGGGAATTGAGCTTCTGTCTTCTAAGTTTCTGCCTTGGACCCTCAGAAGTAATGGACTTTGAACTACTCCTTGAAAAGGTCGGTTTCTGCATGTGTGAAATGATAGGTGGTGTCCCTTGTGTAGGGGGTTCTTGGGAGACTTCAGTGGGGTGGCATATGCAGAATTCTGATACACTGAGTTATGAAATATCTGTTGATTGATAATGACCACCCCACTTGAGAACAGAAAGGTCACTGGAGGGAGGACAGCTTGCCCTGAGTCTTGGTTTAGAGTCTGGTTTAGAGTCTTGGACTCTAAATATCCTGCCCTCTAAGCCTCCTCCAGTCTCTGAAGAAAAAAGCCGGACATTGAATGTGTGCTGGAGGAGCCTGTTTTCAAGGCATGTGATTCTAAACTCAGACGATCTAGAACCAGCCTCGGTACATTTTTGTAATAACCTAAATTGTGTTATTGTTTAGTCACTAAGTTGTGTCCTAATCTTTTCGAACCCTGCGACCCCATGGACTGTAGCCCTCCAGGGATCCTCTGTCCATGGGATTTCCCAGGTCAGAATACTGGAATATGTTGCCATTTCCTTCTCCAGGGGATCTTCCCAACCCACATCTCCCTTTGGGATCTTCAAACCCATGTTTTCTGCATTGGCTGGTGGATTCTTTACCGCTGAGCCACCAGGGAAACCCTCAACCTAAATTCTGATTTTTTTTTAATATTTATTAATTTGGTGGCACTGGATCTCAGCTGCAGCACACGAGATCTTCAATCTTTGCTGCAGCATGTGGGGTCTTTAGTTGTTACATACGAACACTTGTAGAATCTAGTTCCCTGAACCAGGGAGCCAACCCAGGCCCGCTGCATTGGAAGTGTGGAGTCTTAGCCACTGGACCACCAGGAAAGTTCCTTCTCTGAATTCTTGAAATAGCCACCAGGTCCTCCAGGGCAGGTGCTGTGCTGGAGAGAAACTATTGGGAAGGGAATCAAAAAAGAGCAGAAGGACTAGATGAAGGTAGGGATGGGAAACAGAGCCAGAAAACCTCAGAGAACAGGCCATAGTTTTTATTAACAGTATGCAGAAAGCATATTTATATGTATGTGTATATACATACATGGGCTTCCCAGGTGGCTGGTAAAGAATCTGTCTGCCAATGCAGGAGACATGGGTTTGATCCCTGAGTCGGGAAGATCCCCTGGAGAAAGAACGGCAACCCACTCCAGTATTCTTGCTTGGAAAATCCCATGGACAGAGGAGCCTGGTGGGCTGTAGCCATGGGGTTTCAAAAAGAGTTGGACACGATTTAGTGACTAAACAAACAACAACAATATACATACATAAAATATACACACGTATGTACATGTATCCATATGTATATAAATATCTGTATATACCAAATATTTAGTTCTAGCCACTAAAATGGCACAGAAACAATGACTAATCTAGTGGTACCCACCACTCAGATTCTAGTCTTGAAATCCTATTTTCTATTTAAAACAATATAAGGACCTCCTAGAGAAACTGCTGATTCCAGATCAGCAGCAGGAAATATACAAGATAAGCCTGGAATGTCTTGTCATATCAGATAATAAGGAAGCTATCAAAGGCCCTAAGGTCACATCCAAAGGGCTTGGAAACCAAACTGAAGATGGGACAATTTCAGCTGCATCAAAGACAATACTTGCCATTGATTGAAACATCAAATATGCTTCAGTCCCTGAGTTCATAGTATTTGGCAAAAACTCTTAATTGCTTATCTTCTGAGGATGGCACTGAAAAAGTATATTGCCTTTCCAATATGAATTCTACCACCAAGTAACCTAATAATAGATTAAGAAAAGCATCTTCTTGTGAAATTGTTACTTCTAAATACATGAAAACTAAATGATACACAATATTGCCATTTTGCAACCTGTAATATATTAATATGTTTAGCCATTGTTCACAATAGCAGCTAACATCAAGAAAAGAGCAAAGCTCCAGCCAGGTGCATGCTTCTTGTTAAAAGAACACAGAATCACTTATAATCATGCCAGTGGGATGGAGCCTGGATCTGATCCAGCGGCTAATTTGCTGAAAATGAAGAGGTCAAAGGGCCATGTTGAGCTGTACTATGAGGATGCAATTGACAAAATCCAGACTTTGAGAAACTCTCCAGGTCAAGCAGCCTCAATTCTTCAACAGATAAACTGCAAGGGAAAGAAAGAGATATAGAGGGAAACTCGGGATTATAAGAGGCTTACAAGACATATCAAAAAAAATTTTTTAATGGGCAAAATTATACTGTCTAGGGATGCACACTTGGATGTTTAAACCATTAAGAAATGCAAGGATATAATTACTATGAAAGTCAGGTAAGTGGCTATTTGTGGGGAGAGGGGCTATGATTAGGATGGGATACACAGAGGGGCCTCTGGGGCGACTGCAGAGTTCTGTTTTGTGACCCAGGTGGTGCTTACAAGAGCGTTTTCCTTGTGCTAATTCACTAAGATACAAAATTAATTTGCATGATTTTCTGCATCTGTAGTTTGTTTTTACAATAGAAAGTTTTGAAAAAATGAAAGTAGAAGCACCCACCTCGCTGCGAGTTAATGATGTATGTACAAATACACATCTCTGAATATATGGTTTCTGGGAGCACCAGGCACATAGAAGGTACTCACAAAATATGAGTTCCCCTCCCTGTTAATCCTGTCAAACACCCTTACCGGTGTGATTTCAGTGTCAAGACTAACTTATGTGGCTAATCAAGAATAGTTAATGCTTATTAAGTGATTATTATGTGCCAGGCACTGCTCCCAGCATATGGAATCTAACTAAATCCTCATAACCCTATTATTATTACTCCCATTTTACAGAGAAGAAAACTAAGACTCACAAAGGTTTTCATGGCCGCACAGAACGTGATGGAGCAGCCTGGTTTTGAACTCAGGCAGCCTGGCTCCCCAGTGGCTCTCATCCACTGTATGTATAACTTACTGTTTTCTATTTGGTGTTCAGTGCCCCATTTGTAATAACTCCCCCTTATTGAGTGTCTGCCAATGTCTGTGCCATCCCTTGACACTCATTACCTGAATCTCACAACAGTCCTGGAAGGTGGAGAAACTTGTTAACCTGCATTTGGCAGATGGGAACTCAGAGCGGTGAAGGAACTTACCTGAAGGAGATGGCCGTGTCAGGGGTTTGAATTGTGAATGGGGCAGGTTCAAACTCTTTGGCCCTGTGATTCTGAAGAACAAAATGTTCCCTGCACTTAACCAGATGCTCACCTGATGGATCTGACCCAGTGTGAGGTCATGGGTGCTCAACCAGCCGTCCAGAGCCTGACTTAGCTTGACAAGTGTCCAAACCAAGGCTGGGAGAAGTCAGGGGCTTGGCAGGTGCCAGGCATGCCTGACCCCATGAGGGGGTCGTACAGAGCTTGTGATCCATGGCCCCAGTGAGCCAGAGATTTGTTTCTCTGCGAGCCAAACTTGTTGCTCCTAAGAGCCTCAGAATCAGGACCCAATATAGAGCTGGTCAGCTCTCTGACTCGAGATGAAGACATGGTGTGGGCTGGTTGTGTGGATTTCTCAGAAGTGGTGAGAGCCCAGCTGTGTTTTTCTGGTCACACACTGATTTTCTAACCTGAGTCAGCATGACTGCATGGAGGTGCGGGCAGCCAGGCTGAAGTACTTCCCAAACAGGGCCCGGAATGGTGAGGAGACTGGAGGGGCATGAGACATGACACCCCCTCCCCACCAGCACCAGCCAAAGAGCCTGCCCAGCCCAGTCTCGTTGTATTATTTTTTAAGATACCTTTTATTATCAATTGGGCTTACCTGGTGGCTCAGTAGTGAAGAATCCGCCTGCAATGCAGCAGACTCAGTTTTGATCCCTGGGTCAGGAAGATTCCCTGGAGGAGGGGATGGCAACCCACTGCAGTATTCTTGCCTGGAGAATCCTATGGACAGAGGAGCCTGGCGGGGCTACAGTCTATAGGGTCACAAAGAGTTGGACATGACTGAAGTGACTTAGCATGCATGCATGTATCATTATCAGTTATTAATTTTATTATTCCTTCTTTTAAAAACTTTTTTTTTTTTTTCATTTTTTTGGCTGTGCCACATGGTATGTGGGCTCTTAGTTCCCTAACCAGGGATAGAACCCTTGTCCCCTGCAGTGGAAGCACAGAGTCGTAACTGTTAGACCGCCAGAGAAGCCCGAGACACGCTTCTACGATGGGGCCATCTTGCTAGTCCTGAGCCAGTTCCTTCGTTACAAGACCTGTGGACCCCCAATCAGACTGACCTAGGTTCGAAACCCGGCACAATCATATGAACTGCTGTGCAGCCTTGACCAGTATCTGGCTACTACAACTTAGTTTTCTCATCTGTAAAATGGAAGAAAACAATCACCCACTCCACGGGGCTTTGTAAGGATCAAACACACACAGGCACCAAGAATAGTGCCTGGCACCATCAATGCCACGATTATTATTCTTCCACACTAACAGCACTGACTCAGTGCAAAGGAGGCAGTCGTTAGCATCTAGTTGAGGATGCTGTGTCTTGGGATACGTCACCAGACCATAGAGTGGCTGGGGTTCCCTTGTAATAAAATAGCCACCTTTTACAAAGCACTTACTGTGTGCTTATCTCTGTTTGTGCCATTTCACTATGTCTTCACTACCCTTCAAACTTGCTGATCTGCTGTGCTCAGTCGCATCTGATTCTTTTGTGACCCTATGGACTATAGTTCCCCAGGCTCCTTCTGTCCATGGGGGTTTTCAGGCAAGAATACTGGAGTGAGTTGCCATTTCCTTCTCTAGGGGATCTTCCCAACCCAGGGATCAAACCCTCATCTCCCACGTCTCTTGCATTGCAAGCAGATTCTTTACTGCTGAGCCACCTATCAAAGATAACATGATTATCTCCATTTTATACATGAGAAAACAGAGGCTCAGAAAGCCTGAGAAACTGTCTATGGGGTCCATAGGTTAAAAAAGAAAAAACTAGTACATCTAGAATGGCTAAAATTGAAAAGACTGACGATAGCACCTGTAACTTTCATACACTGATGGCAGAAATGCAAGATGGTACAATTACTTCGGAAAATAGTTTGCAGAAGTTTCTTAAAAAGTTAAATATAGGGCTTCCTTGGTGGTCCAGTGGCTCAGACTCCATGCTTCCAATGCAGGGGGCCCAGGTTCAATTCCTGGTCAGGGAACTAAGTCCCTCATGCTGTAACCAAGAAGTTCACATGCTGCAACTGAGTTTGCATCCACAACTGAAAAAGATCCTGTGTGCCACAACTAAGACCCGGAACAGTCAAATAAATACATTTTTTAAAAAGTTAAACATACACTTATTAATATATGAACCAGCAATTGGCTCAGTGAGTAAAGAATCCAACTTGCAATGCAGGAGACGCGGGTTCGATCCCTGGGTCAGGAAGATCACCTGAAGAAGGAAATGACAACCCAATCCGGTATTCCTACCTGGAGAATCCCATGGACAGAGGAGCCTGGTGGGCTACAGTCCATGGGATCACAAAGAATCAGACATGACTGAAGCGATTTAGCACGCACAGCAAAGATACTCCTAGGTTTATTTACCCAAGAGTGATGAAAGCATTTGGGTACTAAAAAATGTGTACATGAATGTTCTTAGCAGCTTTATTTTTAATAGTCAAAAAAACTGGGGAAAAAATGTTCATCCACAGGAGCATGGGATAAACAAACTGAGATATATGGATTACTATATATGTGTTTGTATGTATATACATGTCACAAGAGTAGATATGTGTGAGTGCCTGCATGCTAAGTCACTTCAGTCATGTCTGACTCTGTGACTCTATGGACAGTAGCCTGCCAGTTTCCTCTGTCCTTGGGATTCTCCGGGCAAGAATACTGGCATGGGTTGCCATGCCCTCCTCCAGGGAATCTTCCTGACCCAAGGAACAAACCTATGCATCTCCTGTATTGCAGGTGGATTCTTTACCCTCTGAGCCACCTGTGAAGCCCATACATATCATTAGTTTCTTTTTATTGCTAATATATGAAGTTATTGATATGTAAGCAATATGGACAAATCTCAAAATAGAATGAAAGAAGTCAGACAGAAAAGTACAAACTGTATGATGTCATTTCTGTAAAATTCCAGAGACTTTAAAGCAATCCACAGTGAAAGAAAGTCACCTGTGGTGACCATAGTTGCCTGAGAATGGGGATGTGATGAGGAGAAGCTGGCTTATAAAGAGGCCTGAGGAAACTTCTGGTGGGGTGGAAATGTTCATCATCTTGATTGTGGTGTTGAGTTCGCGGTACATACATATGTCAACACTCATCAAATTATACAATTTAAATAGGTATCATTTATTGTCTATCAGTCATACTTCAGTAATGCTGGGTTTTTTTTTTAAACTGAGAGTGGCACAGTTAGGATTTGAACCCCTGTATGTCTGGGCTGAAATCACTCAGGAGCTGATAAATTACTCAGGAGTTATTAAAAGGCCTCCTTTCTGGGCTGGATTCATAGAATCAGTCCACCTCCAGGAAGCCTTCTTATTCCCTCCAAGAACTGTGGCTTTCGGAAACCGAATCCCCAGTGGACTTGGCTCATTCTGCCCTCCTCCCTGCCTTCAGGATTTGTCAGTGGCTCCTTTTCTCCACGTGGGAATCTTCCCTTGGGTCCTCACCACTATTGTCCTCCTGGTCAAGAGCCCAGCACCAGAATCAGATGGACCTGGGTTTGAATCACAGCTTGGCCATTTGCACCAGCTGTCTGACCTTGGAGGGTTGGTTTACCTTTTTGACCTTCAGCTTTCCCATCTGAATAATAATAGAAGCTATTTCGAGCCTGGTGCCTGCAGTCCATGGGGTCGCAGAGTCAGACACAACTGAGCGACTGAACAACAACCTCGAGATTGCCTCAAGGATCAAATGAGAGATAGTTCATGTTAAACAATTAGTATAGGGCCCGGTGTGTAATAAAGCACTCAATAAATGTTAACTATTATTGATCTTCACCTGGGCAGTGGCTGCTGACTGTTTAAGTTTCTCAGCCTTTGAATCAAGTACTTACCGCCCCAGTTATATTTATTGACATGGAAAGATGCCCAAAGTGTACTCTTGAGAGGAAAAAAGCAGGCTACAAAACAATATATGCCTCACAGGTCATTTTAAGATTAAGGGGGAAAATGGATACATATCTTTCATCATGGTGCCTGCACAGGAGATTAGCTCACTGGAAGTTGTGATTATTATTAATGTGAAAGCCCTTCCAATGCTACTTTCAAATATTACCATGTGTTGTTGTTTTTTAGTTGCTCAGTCGTGTCTGACTCTTTGCGACCCCATGGACTACAGCACACTAAGCTTCCCTGTCCTTCACCATCTCCCGGAGCTTGCTCAAACTCGTGTCCATTGAGTCAGTGATGCCATCCAACCATCTCATCCTCTGTCACCCCCTTCTCCTCCTGCCTTCAGTCTTTCCCAGCATCAGGGTCTTTTCCAATGAGTTGGCTCTTCACATCAGGTGGCCAAAGTATTGGAGCTTCAGCTTCAGCATCAGTCCTTCCAACGAATATTCAGGGTTGATTTCCTTTAGGACAGACTGGTTTACCATGAGAGTTCCTATAAAACAGGATGCTGTTTGTCACTGCGCTTTGACAGTGAGTCAGAGAGGCAAACCCATGCATCCCTTTCTGCCTTCCTTCTGACGCACTTCAGGGGGCTATCGTAGACAAGACTGGAGTTGGACTTGGGACCCATTGGTCTCATGTGGATTCTGGTACTTTCTTATATGATCCTGGAGCAAAAGGAGAGCAAAGCATTGCCCTTGGGAATTAAGACTCCAAGCTTGGATAAAGGATGTTCTTTGCAGTAACTGAGGTGCTATGACAAAAGATAGACACTTGGGGGCGCTCCAGTCAATCTGCATTAAAGAAGATGACAGAAGAGGGTGATGATAATGCCAATCTTCAATTTAACAGTGGCTTCTGGAAAATCCCACGGACGGAGGAGCCTAGTGGGCTACAGTCCATGGGGTTGCAAAGAGTCGGACATGACTAAGCGACTTCACTTTCTTTCACTTTTCTGTTTACTGAGTTCTTGCTATGAGCTCCTAGAATGTGCTAACAGACTCACAAACTTAAGCACCTCATTAGTTTTATGTTATTACCGAAGATTTTAAAGATAGGGTATATTGCTCTTCAGAATTTTTTAAATATTTTAATGAAGTCACAATTCACATATCTTGTAAAATGTGCAAGCACTGCGTGTACAGCCTGGTGAACTGTTCCAAGTGTACATACACAGATACCCCCACCCAGATCAAGGTATGAAACATTTCTAACAACATTTCCACTCACCCCCACGCAAGGCAACTGCTATCCTGACTTCTATCACCATTTATTCATTTTGTGTGTTTTTTTAACTTCATATAAATCAAATTATACATATATAATGTTTCAAGTTGCCAGGTCTATCACATAAAAATCCAGGATGCCAATTAAATTTGAATTTCCTATGGGACATTGTGGTTGTTCAGTTGCTAAGTCCTGTCTGACTCTTTGTGATCCCATAGACTGCAGCACACCAGGCTTCTCTGTCCTTCACTATCTCCCAGAAAGTGAAAGTGAAAGTCAGTTAGTCGCATCTGACTCTTTGTGACCCCATCTGGCAAAGTCCATGGAATTCTCTAGGCCAAAATACTGGAGTGGGTGGCCTTTCCCTTCTCCAAGGGATCTTCCCAACCCAGGGATCAAACCCAGGTCTCCCACATTGAAGGTGGATTCTTTACCAACTGAGCCTCAAGGGAAGCCCAAGAATACTGGAGTGGGTAGCCTATCCCTTCTCCAGAGGATCTTCCTGAGCCAGGAGTCAAACCAGGCTCTCCTGCATTGCAGGCAGATTCTTTACCAACTGAGCTATAGGGAAGCCCTTTGCTCAAACTCATGTCCATTGAGTCAGTGATGCCATCCAACCATCTCATCCTCTGTCACCCCCTTTTCCTCCTGCCCTCAATCTTTCCCAGCGTCAGGGTCTTTTCCAATGAGTTGGCTGTTCGCATCAGGTGGCCAAATAGTAGAGCTTCAGCTTCAGCATTTGCTCTTCCAGTGAATATTCAGGATTGATCTCCTTTAGGATTAACTGGTTTAATCTCCTTGCTGTCCAAGGGACTCTTAAGTATCTTCTCCAGCACCATAATTAGAAAGCATCGGTTCTTTGGCACTCAATCTTCTTTACGGTCCAACTCTCACATCCGTACATGATTATTGGAGAAACCATAACCTTGATTATACAACCTTGTTGGCAAAGTGATGTCTGCTTTTTAATACACTGTCTAGGTTTGTCATAGCTTTTCTTTCAAGGAGCAGCAACTTTTAATTTCATGGCTGCAGTCACCATCTGAAGTGATTTTGGTCCCCAAGAAAATAAAATCTGCCACTGTTTCCACTTTTTCCCCATGTATTTTCCATGAAGTGATGGGACTAGATGCCATGATCTTAGTTTTTTGAATGTTGATTTCTAAGCAGCTTTTTCACTCTCATCTTTCACGAACCTCACCAAGAGGCTCTGTAGTTCCTCTTCATTTTCTGCCATTAGAGTGATATCATCTGCATATCTGAGGTTGTTGATATTTCTCCTGGCAGTCTTGATTCCAGCTTGTAATTCATCCAGCCCAGCATTTCACTTGAAACACTCTGCATGTAAGTTAAATAAGCAAGGTGACAATATACAACCTTGATGTACTCCTTTCCCAGTTTTGAACCAGTCTGTTGTTCCATGTCCAGTTTTAACTGTTGCTTCTTGACCTGCATGCTGGTTTCTCAGGAGACAGGTCAGGAAACAGGTCAGGTGGTCTGGTATGGGAATTCTCTTTAAGAATCTTCCACAGTTTGTTGTGATCCACACAAAGGTTTTAGCATAGTCAATGAAGCAGAAGTAGATGTTTTTCTGTAATTCCCTTGCTTTCTCTATGATCCAGCAAATGTTGGCAATTTGATCTCTGGTTCCTCTTTTCTAAATCCAGCTTGTACATCTGGAAGTTCTTTGTTCGCATACTGTTGAAGTCTAGGTTGAAGAATTTTGAGCGTTATGTTGCTCACATGTGAAATCAGCGCAGTTGTACAGTGGTTTGAACATCCTTTGGCATTGCTTTTCTTTGGGATTGGAATGAAAACTGACCTTTTCCAGTCTTGTGGCCACTGCTGAGTTTTCCCAGTTTGCTGGCACAGACTATAGCACTTTAGCAGCAGCATCTTTTAGGATTTTAAATAGCTCAGCTGGAATATTTTTATACTAAAAAAATTCATTGTTTATCTGAAATTATTCAAATTTAACCAAATATCCTATATTTTTTTTTTGATGACTCTAGTACTCTTTTGTACCAGGCACAAAACATAATAATTCCCTTTAACATAATTGTGAGATTCGCCTACATTGTTTTGGTTATTTATAACGCACTCTTTTTTTCATTGCTGTGTAGTATTCCATTCCATGAATGTATCTTGATACATTTATTCTTTGTATTGTTGAGAAGAAGGAAGGGTTACTCTCAGAAATGGAGCCTAGATAGTGTTAAGCAGTGTACTCTGGCATCAGAGTCCTGAGGGATTTGAATCCTAGGTCCACCTCTTACTACTTGTACGACCTTAACCAAGTGACTTAATCTCAGCTGGTTTGACTTTAATATGGGTTAGTAATAGTACCTCAAAGGGTCTTGTAAGGGTTAAAGGAGATATTACATATACATCTCTTAGAGTTAGCACCTGAGGAATGTTGCCAGTGTCATGGTACCCACTAGACCTAGGGGAAAATTGAAGTTCAGAGGTGTTAAGAGACTTGCTGAAAGTCACATACCTGGTAAGTCACAAAGCTGATTGTCATCAATACTGGCTAAATTAGTTATTTATCAACAATTTTTTTGAGCACCTGTTATGCATCAGGCCTTGAAGTAACACAATGAACAGAAGAGCCAAAGCCCCTCCTGTTATGAAATATACATCCTCGGGGCTCTCATAGTGCTGTTTGCCTGCTGTATGCTTTACCTGGGCCTCTCATTAGTGATGTGGTACAGTGTCTGAAAGGCACTTACAATGGAGCCCCACAGGCATTACTGTTCCAGAAACAACAGCTAATACCCAGGTAGTAGCAATCTCTATGAGCCTTCCCAGGTGGCACAGTGGTAAAGAATCCACCTGCCAATACAGGAGATGTAAGAGACATAGGTTCGATCCTTGGGTCAGGAAGATCCCCAGGAGTAGGAAATGGCAATCCACAGCAGTATTCTTGCCTGGAAAATTCCATGGACAGAGGCGCCTACGGGCTCCTCAAGGGCTACAGTCCATGGGGTTGCAGAGTCAGACGCAACTGAGCACAGCAATCTCTATGGCAACGGTGTGTAATGGGGCTCAGCAGCCCCATTTTACAGATGAGAAAACTGATGCTCAGGGAGGTTAAGAGACTGGCCCGGAGTGACACAGCTGGTACTGGCAGAACAGGAATTCAGCGTCACATCCATTTGACTCTAAAACCGTCCTGGATTTCTCAGCGCGAATTTTTCTGTCTTGAGTTCTGCTTCTGGAGTCCAGATGTGAGAGATTCAAGTCCCAGCTTTGTGAACCTGGGCATGTTATTTGCTGTCTGTGGGCTCTAGTTTCCATACCTCTGCACAGAATTGCCTCGGGCATCTTCAGAAAGCTCTCTGCAGATACAAACACCTCTGAAGGGATATTGGTGGGAATCTGCAGTCAGAAGAGGCTTTTGAATGTGTAAGCTGCTCAGCTCTTAAATCAAAACCTTCCTTCCAGGGAATTTCCTAGCAGTCCAGTGGTTAGGACTCTGCACTTCCACTGCAGGGGGCGCGGTTTGGATCCCTGGTCAGGGAACTAAGATCCCACATGCTGCATAGTGTGGCCCATAAATTACTAAGTCAATTAATTAATTTAAAAGTTCTGATTACTGTAGAAAAATGGAAAGCCTTTCTTACATAAATGAACTTAAAGATGTAGAAAGATGCCTAGACTATCTCATTGAGTATATTTAAAAATACAGTTCACGGGTGTAGCTGTATGTATGGAGCATGCGTGAGAAGGATTCATGGAACAGTCACTTAGGTAGCAGCACTCATTCTGTGTGGGTGCTGTGTTAGGTGCTCTGGAAGTAGTGCTCCTAACAGCACTGTGTGGCAGGTGCTGCCTTGGACGACTGTGCAGGCAGAGAGTTAATACTCTCTAGGCTGCTCAGGATCCCACTCCAGTACTCTTGCCTGGAAAATCCCATGGATGGAGGCGCCTGGTAGGCTGGAGTCCATGGGGTTGCTAAGAGTCGGACACGACTGAGCAACTTCACTTTCACTTTTCACTTTCATGCATTGGAGAAGGAAATGGCAACCCACTCCAGTGTTCTTGCCTGGAGAATCCCAGGGACAGTGGAGCCTGGTGGGCTGCCGTCTATGGGGTCGCACAGAGTCGGACACGACTGAGGTGACTTAGCAGCAGCAGGCTGCTCAGGTAGCACAGAGCTGCCACCTGGATCTGCCACTTTGGCCTCAGAGGCTGTGCTCTTGACCCCGTAGCTCTGCCACTTCTGCTACTGGTGTTTTTTTTTTTCCCCTCTGGGTGGTAAAACGTCAGTGTTTTGAATTTTCTTCTTCATGCTTCTCTGAGCTTTTGTGGTATATAGATTTTGTTTTTCATAAAAACAACTAGAGTTCTAATTTGATGTCTTTAAGAATTAGCTGTGAATGCTTCTAGGGATAAGCCACTCCCAGTCTTTTTTGTGGCGGGGAGACTGCAGTCCTTAGACCTGGAACTCACTGCCCAGCCCTGATGTTCCCTGGCAGGGCACTCTGTGACCCTGGGCAAGTCAGTGTCTAGTCATCACCTTCCCCCTGGCCACATTAGAGTAGGCACAGATGAGGACCTCAGGAAACGTCCTCTGATGCAGGAGGAACAGGTCACTGTGCCCTCAGAATCTCACTCCACCTCCAAAAGCTGTTCCCTACCTTCCCCCAGGACCCCGAGAATTAGTGACTGAACCAAGTCACTGTAAAGTGCTAATAGTTCATAGGGTTTTCTCACATGGATCTTAGTTGCACCATGTGAGGTCTAGTTCCCGGACCAGGGATTGAACCCGGGCCCCCTGCTTTGTAAGTGAGGAGTCTTAGCCGCTGGACCACCAGGGAAGTCCTCTAGTTTATAGGTTTTTAAAGAGGCAAGTGGCAAGACACCCAAGCCACAACCAGATGGATGACTAATGGGCCCATGGGCTGGGTGGTGTGGCTGTCAGAGAGCCCCAGAAATCACTGCCCAGGCTGGTAGGGGAGGGGCTCAGGCCTCACCCCAAGAAGGGGCTGCTGGGAGTTTTCTGCCTGTGACCCCACTTGTGACCCCAACTCCTATCACCCCCGCCTCAAAAAGGCTGGGCCCACAGAGCCATAAATTCCTGCTATCATTAGACAGTATCTCTACGGCTTGGGCTGTTTGCCAGGAGCCCTACAATTATTTTTTATCACTTAACAAGTCGTATAATTATTTTTATCACTTTTTTCTCACAGCAGGGCTACTTTTGCCTTCTTTCAGTTTGGAGTTGAGGGGAACCCAGCTCCCAGAGCATTTCACAGAGTTTCCTGGCTTTGTCCAAAGCTCTAGAGCAGGTCAGGGTTTGAACTCACAGCTCCTCCAGGGGCTAAGTGGGGGCTTTTGTGAGGCCAGAGGCTTGGGAAGACTGGGAGGTGGAACCTGGGAGCCCAGGAGAGCCAGGGAAAGGCTTTAGGCTCAGCTACTTCCTGTGTGACCAGGGCAAGTCACTCAACCACCCTGTGCCCCAATTTCTTCATCGGTTAAATGAGGAAGTGATAATAACATCCAACTCATAAGTCAGTGCACATAAGTGCTCAAACACTATGAGATTCTATTTAATCTTGAATTGGGACCTAGATTCCAAATTGAGATCCTGGCTTCCTGGATGACTTAGGCACGTCCTTTGCCCTCTCTGAGTCTTAGACACCTCACGTGTAAAATGGATATCATCTTGCCTGCCTCACTCTCTGGCTCTCACATCTCCAGTCCCATCAGCCTGACCCTCTTCAGGTCCTCAAACCCCAATGCTCCCAGCCCCAGTTTTGCCTGGGTAACTCCATTATCATCCCAGGCATCCTTCCTTCTCTCCCTCCCTTCTCTTCTTTACTTATTCAATAAACATTTTTTGAAGACCTACTGTCTGCCCAGACTGTGCTAAGTGGTAGAGAAGACAGGCAAAGTCCCTGTGCTCATGACAGGGAGATAGAAATAAACTGAAAAGAGAGTCAAGGACTTCCCTGGTGGTCCAGTGGTTAAGAGTCCACCTCCCATGCAGGAGACATGGGTTCCATCCCTGGTCCAGGAGGATTCCATATGCAGTGGGGCAGTTAAGCCCGAGCACCACAACTACTGAACCTGAGCACTAGTGCCTGTGAGCTGCAACTACTAAAGCCTGTGTCCCTGGAGCCCTTGCTCTGCAACAAAGAGAAGCCACTGCAATGAAAAGCCGGCAGATTGCAACTAGAGAGTAGCCCCCGATCACCACAACTAGGGAACCACTCCATGTGCAGCCAAAAATAAAATAAAATAAATTTAAGAGAGTTAAAGTAAACC
The DNA here is from genome assembly GCF_054371585.1 of Giraffa tippelskirchi. Taxonomy (NCBI): domain Eukaryota; kingdom Metazoa; phylum Chordata; class Mammalia; order Artiodactyla; family Giraffidae; genus Giraffa; species Giraffa tippelskirchi. The sequence goes on along the minus strand of NC_137287.1, from coordinate 114,412,339 downwards.
AAAACAAAACCCAAGGCAGTTACAAACTGTATTAAACACTTCCTAAAGGAGAATTAGAGCACTGTAAGAGGAAGTAACTGGAAAAGGTCACTTTCCAGAGAGGCCTCCCGAGGGAGATACTTCTGCTTAGATTAATAATCTTTGAATAAGCACATGGTATAAAATTCAAAAACATCACCCAGGATGGTTCTGCCCGCCATTCTCCTGTCCCCAGCTTTGCAGGTTCTATTCCTGGTCAGGGAACTAAGATCCCACAGTCTTTGCAGCCAAAAATCCAAAACATAGAGGAGAAGCGATGTTGTAACAAATTCAGTAAAGCCTTAAAAAATGGTCCACATCAAAAAGTCTCAAAAAAAAAACCAAGAATCAGCAGACATTTGAAGAGGTAGGAGAAGAGATGTCCAAGCCGAGAGAATGGTGAGAGCAATGGCCCTGAACTGGACCTGCGTTACTGGAGAGAGGGGAGCAGAGGAGATCAGTGTGGGGCCTGGGAGCTGTGGAAGGAATTCCGATGTCACTCTCTGTGGCCTGGGTATAAGTTTCGAGTTGGCTAAGATAGAAGTGAGCGTCGTCTTTTTTTTAATTTAAATAAATAAATTTCTTTTTAAAATTTATTTCTTTATTTATGTATGGTTGTGCCGGGTCTTCCTTGGGTCTTCGCTGCTGGATGTGGGCTTTTAGTTACAGCAAGCAGGGGCTACTCTCTAGTTGCGGTTTGTGGACTTCTCATTGCAGCGGCTTCTCTTGTGGAGGAACGTAGGCTCTAGGGCGCGTGAGCTGCAGTAGTTGTGGCACACAGGCTTAGTTACCCCACGGCAAGTGGAATCTTCCCGCACCAGGGATCGAACCCGTGTCCCCTGCATTGGCAGTTGATTCCTTAACGGCTAGACCACCAGGGAACTCCAGGAGTGAGCATCTTCTGATTTGTGTTTCATAGAAACACTCTGAGGAGAGCTATTTAGGGGCCTGAGGGGGCAGGGAGGTGAGTGAGGTGGTGCCCATGGAGTTTGGGATGGTTAAGGTCAGGAGCAGGTGGAGGGGCGGAGGCGGTGAGGAGGGGTCCATTTGGGTTGTTTGGGAGGTGGGTGGAGCCCAGCGAGGGTCCCAGTCACAGGCTCTGATGGTGTCTTGGCAGTGTTAGGAGTCCCGTCTTTGTGATTCTAAGATTAACTTGCATGCTTGTAACCTGGCACGGAGTGGGCCCTTTGGACGTGTTTGCTGAAGAGATGACTAAGGAGAGAAAGGCCCTTTGTAAATGGAGACGCGCCCTCTGAGGAATGGCTGCAGCCTCCCCTCCCCCTGCCTCCCTCCTTACAGGGACACTCCCCTCCCATCATCCCTGTCCTTGAATCGCCTCCAGACACATCCTGCTGTCCGGACACTGCTTCTGATAGGCAGAGGATATTCGAAGCTCAACCTTCAGGTTCTCGTATTTTCTTAGCCACGAAACCCCTTTCCCATGGAAGCCTGATATAGAAATGAGATAGAGAGTTATTTTATAATTTCAAACACCCCGACAGGATTCTCAGCACAGTTCTTGATATACAAATGATCCTTGAGAAACATGGAGCTGTGTTATTGAATGCCATAATTTCGAATCACGGCATTCCTGACAATGTGTTCTTTTTATATACCCAACAAAGAGCTCTCAGAGGCTTTCTACAGGGAAACCCAGCCTCTGAAGTCAATTATTCCAGCATTTGGTTTCCTTTGTATTCAAGCACAATCCTGCTTCATCCAGAGAAATATTTCCAAATGGTAAAAGTCTGTGTATATGTATGTTTTAAAACTTTTATATAATTAAAGTATACAACATACATTTTTAAAAAGTGCACCAAGCCTAAGCGTACAGCTCAGTAATCCTCACAAAGAGAACACCATGTCCCTGGCACCCACATGAAGACAGGGATCCTGGCCAGCCCCCCAAGCCTTCCTGTGCCTCTTTCAGTCATTCACAGCTCACTTCTCTACCGAGTAACCATGATCTTGACCCTTAACACTCTAGGTTATTTTGGTCTGTTGAACTTTCATAGAATACAGGGCATATTCATTTGTATCTGGCTTGTGTTTGAGAGAGTCATCCGTATTTTTTACAACTGGAGTCTGTTCATTCTCATTGCTGTATAGTGTTCCATTGTATGAATATACCACAATTTCAAAAAGCAATTTTTAAAATGTTTAAGTGTTTTTTGCATGTATTATTTTTTTCTTTTTTTATTGGAGTTTAGTTGCTTTACAATGTTGTGTTTTTTCTGCTGTACAAGAAAGTGAGTCAGCTATATGTTACATATATCCCCTCTCCAAAATATGAAAGTTTCATGAATTTGCACATCATCCTTGCACAGGGGTCGTGCTAATCTTCTCTATCTTTTTCCAGTTTGGTATATGTGCTGCTGAAGCAAGCACCAAGTAGTGATTAAAAAAAAAAACAGGTCACTAGAGGGTAGTGGGCAGGGACTGGGTCTGACCCACAGATAAGTTTTGGTTTATGCACTTAGTGTTTCTGTTCTGTTTTCACTTTCTTGGTTGCTGTTAAAAATCAATGTCTGGCCTCTCTTAGAAGATCCGCCATTGCTGGACCCCCAGTCTCAACTGCCTGGAGCTTAGTCCTGGCTGCCCCTTCTCAACAATGCTTTCCGTTCCCATTTTGCCACAGTCCCCACCACCGCCTATTGCACCAGCCCACCTTACCCACCAATATTGCACACCTGGCCCTGTAAGCATTTTATTTTTGTTAGTTACATATGACCTTTATTTTAAAAAAAATTATTTTATTGAAGTGTAGTTGACTTACAATGCTATGCTAATTTCTACTGTACAGCAAAGAGATTTAGTTATACATATATGTACATACATTCTTTTCCATATTCTTTTCCGCTGTGGTTTATCACAGGATATTGAATATAGGTCCCTGTGCTATTCAGTAGGACCTTGTTGTTTGGCCCTGTAAACATTTGAGTCTTCCACTCCAGCTCTAATTTAGCAGAGGTGGCTCCAATATGCCTTATTCTCTGGTCTACACTACATGCTAATCTGGCCATTTAAGTTAGAATATAAATTGTCTCCACTGGGTTAAAGTTTGGAAGATATATTTGAATGCTTAAAAAATTTAGGACTTCCCTGGCACTCAGCTGCTAAGACTATGCTTCTACTGTAAGAGGCACAAGTTTGATCCCTGGTCAGGGAACTAAGATCTCATAGGTCTCTTGGTGGTGCAGCCAAATATATATATAAACACACATATATATTATCATTATTACTATTTCAAAAAATGTTTTAAAATATATTTCATGATAATTGTTATTATCATTATTTCATGCGCGTGTGGTGTTGCTTCAGTCGTGTCTGATTCTTTGCAACCCTATGGACTGTTAGCCCTCCAGGCTGCCTCTGTCCATGGGATTAACCAGGCAGGAATATTGGAGTGGGTTGCCATGCCCTTCTCCAGGGGATCTTCCCGACCCAGGGATCAAATCCACATCTCTTATGTCTCCTGCATTGGCAGGGGGATTCTTTACCACTAGTGCCACCTGGGAAGCCCATTATCATTATTATTAATCAAAAGATCTTTTAAAATATACAGCTGACCCTTGAGCAACATGGATTTGAACTGTGTGGATCCACCTTTATGCAGATATTTTTCAATAGTAAATATTACAATACTGCACAATGCATGGTTGGTTGAATCCATGGTGCAGAACTGTGGATACTGGAGAAACCACTTCTATGGAGGAACCACTTGTAAGGAGGGCTGCACTGAGGATGGGTGCCTGTAACCCCGACTTTGTTCAGGGTCAACTCTATTCAAATGTATAGTCAAGGCCATAATTAAATATGGTTCTGATGATTTGGAATCAAATCCTGGCTCTATTACTCAGGAGCTGTGTGACCTCAGGTAATTGTGGTACCTCTCTGTGCCACAGTACAAAGGGGAATACTAATATTTACCTCACTGGGTTCTTATGAAGATTAAATGAGCTAATACTTATAACGACGTTAGACAAGCATCTGACACATAATAAATATTCAACATATGTTAGTCTTTTATTATTTTTAAATTTTGTGGGCAGACCAATCGTCTGACCTGCTCAGGTGACAAACCATCTCAGTTTGCCCAAGACTGAGAGGGCTTTCAGGAATCAGGACTTGCATTGCTAAAACTGGAAAGTTAAAGTTGCTCAGTCGTATCCGACTCTTTGCGATCCCATGGACCATACAGTCCATGGAATTCTAAAGTGGGAAAGTCCTGGGCCAAAAATGATCAACTAGTCACCCTTGGTCTGCCTGTCAGTGACCCCTCACTGTAACATAACAGACTGGGGCTCTTACTTTAAAAAAAAAATTAAACATTAACATAGCCATTTATTTATTTATGCTTATTTATTTGTGACTGCACTGGGTCTTCACTCCTGTGCACAAGCTTTCTCTAGGGGTGAGCAGGGGCTACTGTTCAGGCTTCTCATTGTGGTGGCTTCTCTTGTTACAGAGCACGTGGTCTCTAGGGCACATGGGCTTCAGTAGTTGTGGCGCACCCGCTTAGTTGCCTCATAACATGTGGGGTCTTCCCAGACCAGTGATGGAACCCATCTTCCCAGACCAGTGATGGAACCCATTGGCAGGCGGACTGTTCACCACTGGACCACCAGGGAAGTCCCACTATTAACATTTGGGGCTGAATAATTCTCTGTTGGGGAAAGGAGCTGCCTTGTTCATTGTGGGATGTTTAGCAGCATCCCTGGCCTGCACCCAATAGATGCCAGCAGCACCCTCACAACCAGTCACGACAACTGAAAACGTCTTCAGATGTTGCCAAATGTCTCCTGAGAAGCAAGATCTCCAGGTCGAGAACCACTGGCTTAACTGGGGCAAATTTAATGAATGGCGTGTTTACAGAGGTGTGGGCAGGCTAAGGGAAACTTCAAGGAGCAGTGAGGCACCCGGGGTCTAGAATGTGGGGAACTGATATCACCCCCAGACCTACAGGAGGGAGAGAGGGAACAGTGTCACTGCTCCCGGAAGGAGCTGGAACTGTCGAAGTGAGGCCGTGGAGAAATGCAGGCCCTGTCAAATGAGGGGATACGTGGCATAAACAGCCACGCTTCTTCCTCATCCTGCCTTTTAACCTCCCCTTGATGGCTCTCTTTGGCGGAATCCAGTGAGAAGTCAGGAGGCATGGGTGCCTCCTGGTGCACAGAACAGAGCCGATGAGGGTGTGTGGAGGTGCTGGAAGGACAGACAGTAACCATCACAGGGAAGCAGCACCAGGCCTCAGACACTGGACATTTGAGTCCGGTCTTGTAAATTGCGTAGGAGTTTTCCAGGTAGAGCAAACCAGGAAAGGGCATTTCACCCAAGGGGAACAGCATGTACAAAGGCATGGAGTTACAAAAGAGCCTGGCTCCCACTTCACTGTTTATTTAATCATGATTGTTTGTTTGATTGATTGACTCTGTTCTAAAACATTCGAAAGGTACAAAAGGCATAAAATTAAAAGTAGAGCTTCCTCCCACCCCTGACCCCAGCTGCCCAACTCACCTCCCAGAGGCCACCTTTCCCTCCAGGCTCCTCTCACTTCTAGAAATAGTCAGTGGAAATACTAGCTAGTAGTGTATATGACGTGTGTCACAAACTCCTAATCTGACTCAATTTCACAGATGTTTGTGGAGACCCTGCTGTGTGCAGAGAAACAGGTGCCGAGCTCTGGCGTTGAACTCCACGCCCAACCCTTCACAAAACACCATGTAGTTTTAGGCACATCACTCTCAGCTTCCCATATCCTCTTCCAAGAAAGGAGTGAGTCTCCAAGGGTCCTGCCAGCTCTGTGGGGTTTGCCCATAGTTGTGTAGTTCAACTGATGGTTTGTGAATTAAATGGAATTAAAGCTCAACCTGGTAGCTCAGACAGTAAAGAATCTGCCTGCAATGCAGGAGATCCAGGTTCAATCCCTAGGTTGGGAAGATTCCCCCCTGGAGAAGGGAATGGCAAGCCACTTCAGTGTTCTTGCCTGCAGAATCCCATGGACAGAGGAGCCTGGAATCCATGGATCCATGGGATTGCGAACAGTCGGACATGACTGAGCAACTAACACTTTCACTTTTTCAAAGCTGAACCACTGGCAAGAAGCAAATTGTAACAAAAGAGCCTTGGGTCTCTCTCAGGCCCACGTATTGTCATTTTGGGGATATGAATAAGGTTTTTGTCTCCAAAGACATGCTCTTGACTGAGCCAACAGAATCGTCTAAGAAGAGAGTGCCTACAGTACTATAACCTTGAGCACGGGCTGACTTGGGAGCTGCTTGGCTCCAACCAACTGGGTGACACTTAGCCTGGCTCTGAGCTGCCCAGGAAAGACTAGACCCTGCTGGGCTACCCCTAGCTGGTGTGTGAAGCTCTTAGGGGAGTTTAAGATCAAAAAGAGGAACTGGGAAGGCTATCAAGCTACAGTTATAGGGAGCCTGATGGCCAACTGGTACACCTGATGGTACCTGGAAGCAAGCAAACAAGTCTGGACACTATTTGCCCAGCCAGAAGCCCAGAAACCAGAGCAACCCAGGTCACCAGGAGCAGACGAGAACAAGGCTATTCCTTACCTCTGTTCTTCCTTTCTGATCTGTCTTGTCACCGTAAGACTGGGTTCTTTTCTGACAATACCTGTATTTCCAGCACTTGGGACAAAGTTGCCTACCGCAGATGGACCACCTGCCTTGTTTTAGATGCTGACCACACACCAGCTCTCAGCTCCTGGCTACTTTGCAAGGAAGGTCTTGATGACCCCCACTTTGCAAACAAGGAAAACTGAGGCTCGGAAAGGAGAGACGCAGGCCATTGTGAGGTCAGGGATTGTAAATATATATAGTGATATCAACAGGCATTTTGTGTTGGAGAGGTATGGAGTTTTGAGCATAGAGTCAGACAACTTTAGAAGTCCAGGAGGGCTGGGTTCACAGGTTACCAGTACAGTTCACACCCGCATCTGATCACCACACCACAGATTAAGCGTCTCTCTCAGGCCCATTTCCCATGCATTCAGGCCTCTTCTTCTCTCACCTGGCATCTTGTTCCAGTCTCCTCCCTGGTCTCTCTTCTTTCCAAAACTACAAGCAGCAGCCAGAGGCATTTTTCTAAACTCGAAGCAAACTGTGTCACTCTTTCTCTTAAAACCCTTCATGGCCTCCCCTTTGCTCTCAGGATAAAGTTCAAATTCCTTGACATGGTTTGCTAAGTCACCTGTCATCTGGCCATAAGTCTCTTGCCACTCTGCCTCTCTCCAGCACCCCCACCCCCAGCTCTGCACCAACTCGGACAAACCTCAGTTTAATTTACCAGATATGCCACATACTCTCTCTCTCCCTAACCCCTGGACCTTTGCACTTGCTGTTCCACTCACTTGGAACAGAGTGTACTCTAGCACTCCCTTTCTCTGGTTGAATATTCTCTCTCTTTTCCTAGCTCCTCTGGGAAGCTATTTCTGCTCACACCCCTCCCAAGGAGGCGGGGTTGGTGCCTCCTTCCCCACCCCCACCCACAGTTCTTGTCTACCTGTATGACAATTCACTGTGGGTCATACATGCCTATGTGCTTGCCTGTGTCCCCACGAGCTCAAGAAGCACAGGAGGGCAGTAACAGGGATCGTCTTTTCTCTACCAAGCCCCTGGCTCCTGACATTGTGCCTGGAAAAGAAGAGTTTCTGAACAAAAATATGTGTTGGTGTTGTTGTTCTGTTCTTAGTCACATCCAGCTCTTTGTGACCCCAGGGACTGCAGCATGCCAGGCTTCCCTGTCCTTCCACTGTCTTCTGGAGTCTGCTCAAACTCATGTCCACTGAGTCAATGATGCCATCTAACCATCTCAGGAGGCGACCGAGGATGAGAGGATGAGATGTATTGATAGATGATTCATACTATGTCAGAATCAGAGAATCACAAAGTCTTAGAATCATGGACTTGGTGAGACAGAAACCTAAAATCTCAGAGTCATATAATCACAGAATATTAGAAACACAGAAACTGAGAATTCAAGAAGCTTAGCATCTCAATATTGGAAGAATTCTTGCATAGTCACCTTGTCCAAGGACTGTTAGTGAATTCAGAAAGTCTTAATTGTGCCCTTCTATATTATTGAGTTTCTATTTTTACATGTTTGTATAATATTACATTTACACCTTTTAAATATTTATTTAAATGTGTTCTTCTATAATATTTATTAAGCACCTAGTCTTTTTAAAAAATACTTACTGAGCCAGTCATTGTGCTGGGCAACTGTTTTTGTTTTTTTTTTTTTTAATCTATGGCTGTATAATAAATTATCCTAGTTTGAAACAGCAAACATTTTTGACATCACAATTTTTGTATGATAGGGCTTCAGGAGTGGCTTAGCTGGGTGGTCTGGCTTAGGGTCTTTCATGAGGTTGCAATCAAATTGGCAGCCAGGGCTTGACCGTGGCTGGAAGATCCATTTCTGAGATGGTGCACTCACATGGCTGGCAGCTGACAGGAGGCCTCAGCTCCTTTCCATGTGGATCCCACCACAAGGCTGCTTGAGGTTCCTTACAACATGGCTGCTGGCTTCCTCAGAGCAAGTAATCCAAGATGGCAAAATGAAAATCACCACGTCTTTTATAACCTAGCCTTCAAAGTCACACTTTTAAATTTCCACAATATCCTAGTGATTACACAGGACAGTCCTATTCAGTCTGGGAGAGAACAACACAACAGTGCATGTACCAGAAAGTGGGGCTCATTGGGGGCCATCTTGGAGACTGGCTTCCACAGCAGTGTTGAACAAGACTGACAGCAGACTAGAGTTGACAGTTCGGGCGGAAAGAATAGAAGAAGACAAATCGTTATACAAAGGAATAATTTCAGATAGTGGTAAGCACAATGACAAAAATCAAACAAGATGATAAGTTAGAGCAAGGGTCAGCAAACTATGGTCACTGGCCCAATCTGACCTGCTGCCGACTCTTGTCAATAAAGTTTTATTGGAACTCAGCCATGCCCATTCACCTTCATACTGTTTATGGCTGCCTTCATTCTGTAATGGCAGATTTAAGTACTTGCAACAGAGACCATCTAGCCTGCAATGCTTCATCTATTTATCTAACTTGGTCAGAGAAGGCCACTCCAAAAGGCAACATTTGAGCAGAGACCTGAATGGTTAAAAGGAACTGGCCAGGAAGCGAGTTGAGGAAAGAATGTTTCAGAAAAATGGAACATCAGGGTAAAGTCTGTGAAGCTGTGAGATGAGAACAGTTTTGGTGTTTTGAGGAAAAAAGGGGAGGCCAAAGGGTTGGAACAGAGTGAACAAGGGGCAGAGTGATAGGAGAGGATCTCAGAGAAGCAATCAGGAGCCACTTTACATAGGATGTTGGAGCCCTAGTGAGGAGGTTGGATTTGGTTCTAGGAATAATGGGAAGCCATTGGAGGGTTTTAAGATGTGAATGGGAAAGATGATGAGTATAGTTTGGCCCCATCCTCTGAATAAGACAGCGCCTCTACTGCCCCTGTAAGCACAGCTGTCCCAGAACTTGTGGGTCTTAGAAGATCCAGGTAAAGACCTTCAGTGTATTTTACTGTCTAACTACATGCTCAGGGCTCGGCAATCAGTCTGGCCAGAAAATCCTCTCCCTTGACCCACTTGGAGTCTCTGATCTCTCATCCCAGCCTGCCTATTCTGGATCTAGGACATCTGTGAAGTTGGAAAGGCCATTCAGTTGTTTTTTGTTTTTTTTTCACTTTCTTTTTTTTTTTTTATTAAATAAATTTATTTATTTTAGTTGGGGGCTAATTACTTCACAATATTGTGGTAGTTTTTGCCATACATTGACACGAATCAGCCATGGGTTTACATGTGTTCCCCTTCCTGGACCCCCCTCCCACTTCCCTCCCCATCCCATCCCTCTGGGCCATCCCATTGCCCCGAAGTCCATTCAGTTTTGAGTCCTGGATTCCAGACGTTTCCTGACACTGACTTACCTGTGACCGTGAGAGAATCAGGCAAACCCTCTGGACCTCAGTTTTCTCATCTGTAAAATAAGGTGAGAGTCCGGTCTGTTTGGGGCAAGACAGGCGATTAAGGGTGGGGTCGTGCTGAACATATGCACCATAGTTCTAGGCCGAGCCCAGAGGACATGTGTTGGCCCAGATTGGGGTGGGCTTGGCCAGGCTGAGGTTGCTGACTTGGGTGATGGGTAAAAGAGGCCATTGGTCCACTGGGTAAAAGGCTTCTGGCAAGCCCTCTCCTGATTGAATTTTGAACAACAGGGAAGCTTGCTACCTCCCAGATCCCCTTAGGGATGGCAGACTTTGCCTGGTGGGGAGACAGTGGAGGGAGATGGGAAATCAGTGTCCATGTACAAGTCAGCTTCGGATGTTAGAGCACAGGTTATCAGAGAGAACCACGCCCCCCTCCCTTATTTAACCCATGCCCTCTTTTATCCCTAGTTTTCTCACCTGTGAAATGGGTAGAATCCAACCTAAGATGTTTTAAGGTTGTAAGAGGCCCTAGCATTTTGTGTACTATTATGAAAGAAAACACACTGACAAGTAAGTTATGACATAATGCTTTCTCATCACTTAGAATTTTTATTTTATTTTTATTAAAGAGCTCTGAGACTTATTTAGATGTTATCTTTAAAAGCATACAACATCCTTGCACATTGATATAAAGGAGAATCTAAGTGAAATAAATTAGTTAAGAACTCCTAAAACTTCTTCCCAGTCAGCATCCAGCTCATCTAGATAACTTTTCTGCACAACATCTTCCTTGTACATATTTTTTCACACACTATTGTCCTCTATTACGGTTAAAAGACTTAATCACCCACCACTCCTTGAAAGAATGCTCCACTGTGGTCTTCAGGACTCTTCCAACCTGTTTACTCCAATTCTGCAGGTTTGATCCTGGGGTTTTCTTGCTCTTATTGGAAGATGTCAATGGAAGGTTTTCAGGAAGCAACCAGGACTCAAATCGTCCTTAAATCAGTGGTTTGTGTGGAATACAGAGGGGACAGTGGACCAGTCAGGCCACCGGAAATAACGACCAGAACCAACCAGGTATGACTGCCACCCGATTGTCAGATATGATTGATTTTATTAAAGACATATCCTAACCTCAGAGATGTCATGTGAAAAAAAAGGTGCATTGAAGAAGTAAAAAAAAAAAAATCACAGCCACTGCTTCCTGTTGGGTTTCTGCAAGGATGAAGGGTGGGAAGCATGGGACCAGCTCTGCAGAAGCCATTCCTGGGCAGCTCTCAACTGTCCCCTGACTCTCCTGCCCGGGGCATCGCCCTAGCACGGCTGCTCAGGTTTATGGCGACAATCGCTGCTGCTGCCAGACGTGATCTCAAAGCCATAAAGGCCTTTTACAGTTTCACTCTCCCCTGAGATAAGCTCAGGGAGCCCTTCTCAAGGCCGGGGAGCAATTTCAGAGCCACAGGGGGAGGGGCCGGGGTTGCACAAGTCGGGGAAATGGAACAGGTTTTATGGCCCCGACTTCTCTAAAAAAAAACTGTGTTCTCATATCCTCAGTTTGAACTTGCTGGTGACACCTCAACACCTGGAGCACGATGACATTCATTCATTCATGTGTTCATTCATTCATATGACAAACAGAGAAGAGAGTGCAAGGCACACCGCTGCGACGGTCTGTGTGGACCCAGGGCAAGTCACTTCCTCTCATCTGTGAATCAAGTACGGTTCACTGAACCTGCCTCCCAGCCTGCTGAGCCAGCCAGGGGAGACAGGGAGTGAGGCAGCACCCTCAGCACACAGTAGGCCCGCAACCAACATTGTCTGAATTGCCTTCCCTCTCCATTGACATCTGTCTCATCTGTTCTTGGTCCCTTTTCCTCCTTCTTTCTTTCTTTTTTAAAAAAGTATTCAATTTTGTTACAATACTACTTCTGCTTTATGTTTTGGTTTTGGGGCTGCAAGGCAGGTAGAATCTTAGCTCCCTGACTAGGGATCGAACCCATATCCCCTGCATTGGAAGGCTAAATCTTACCCACTGGACCACTGCGGGAGTCCTCCTTTTCCTCTTTCTGACCAGGATGGTGGAGGGACCCAGACTGCAGTCACCCCTACAGCGCTCTGCCGCCTATACATCCTCTTTTAAATGAGTTCAAGCAACTCTGGCTGTTTTTCTTTTATTTTTAAAAAACTAAGGTATTAATTTCCATATTCTAAATCCGACTCCTTTTCATGCATGGCTCTGCAAGTTTTGGCAACTGTATATAGTGATGTAACCCCCACCACAGTCAAGATACAGAACATTTCCATCACCTCAAGACCCCTCCCCTATACTCCTTTGTATTTAAACCCCCTATCCCAGCCCTAGCCCCTGGCAACCACAGCATCTGTCCTGAGAGTTTTTGCCCTCACGTCAAATCCCTCTCCTGCTTCTAATTTTATTTGCCAGAAAGAGCGCCCCAGGACCTCCTAACCCCAAGTGTTCACCTGATTAGGGAAGGCCCACCAAGGATAATATCTACATCACAAAGTCACTGGCTTGGGACCTTCATTATGCCTGCAGAATCCCTTCACAGAAGCTCCTAGATTCGTGTCTGATTGAGAAGTATAGAGAAAGTGCACAGAGACCAGGGGGTGGGTGTCTTTGGCGGGGGGGCCACCTTAGAATTCCACTTACCACACCAGTCTATTCAAGCTGTCATTCTCTCTCCGCTGAACCACGGCACAGATCACCTCTGGGCTTTTCTGCTTCCATTCTTGTTCCTTGGAGTCCATGCGCTACACAGCGAAGAGTGACCTTTTAAAAACATGAATCAGATCACATCACTTCCCTATTGGAAAACGTCTGAGAGTTTCCCATGGACCCCAGAATACAATCTGTGATCATTCTCATGGCCCCACCTGGTCCTGCCCACCTCTCAGACTCCATCGCCTCCCATTCTGCTCCAGCCACACTGACCACTGTGCTCAGCCTCTAAGATGCTCAGCTGGCTCCTGCTGCAGGGCTTTTACACTTGCAGCTACCTGGCATTCTTTTTCCCCAGTCCCTCCTCAACCTCCAGATCTCAGCCCAGATTCGCCTCTTTGGGGAGGCTCTCCCTGACCCCCTGACATGATGTCATCGCATCCTCAGCACTTTCAGTTTGAACCCTTTTTGTTATTTCCTGTTCACTCATTCACAATACCTTGTTTTACTTTCAAAGAACTTGACTGTTGGAACGTCTGACAGCTCTTGACTGTTTCAAATTATCTTTTTAAAAGAATAATTGCATTTTTCTATTTAAAAAATTATTTATGTATTTGGCTGTTCTGGTTCTTAGTTGCAGCATGTGAACTCTAAGTTGCGGTATGTGGGATATAGTTCCCTGACCAGGAGTTGAACCTGGGCCCCCTGCATTGGAATCACAGAGTCTTAGCTACTGGACCACCAAGGAAGTCCCTCAAATTACCTTTTTAAATGTATTCACTCAAGCACTGTCAGTCTGCTCACTCTAGGAGGTAAGCCTCATGAAGTTAGGGACTTTATCTGTCTTGCCCACCGCTGTGTACTCGGGTTCCTAGACAGCGATCCAGCATGCAATGGGCACCTACTACATATTTGTTGAGTGAGTGAATGAACGAACATGTCTTTTGGATTGGTCCCCTCCTCTACATCTCTATCGCCTCCATATGGTACCAGCTTCACCATCTCTCACCTGGCCCAGCACACGAGCATCTTCACCGATCTTCCTGCTTACAGTTGCACCCCAACCAATCCATTCTCAACAAAGCTGCCAGAGTGATCCTTTAAAAAACACAGATCCGGCCACAACCTTCCCCCAGTCTCCTATCTCCAGTGATTTTTCTAGTTCCCCCAAAGAAATTCCAGTTGCCCAGTGTTTGAGACTCCCACCCCCTGGCCCAGACCACCCACCACGGCGTGTTTCCTGGTGTGGGTTGAAGACTTCAGTGGGCATACTGAGTGACTTTAGAGTCACACAGAGATGGCATTCAATGCCATTGCCACCAAAGCCTGTCTCTTTACAAGTCTTCCTTCCTTCCAAAAACTTTACAGAGAAAGTTTGGATAGCACATCTCTCTAGATATTTGTCAGTTTCCCATTTGAAGAGGAAAGTGCAGAGCTTTCCCTGGGTGATCCTCTCTGGCTCCACCTTAAAAATAAATCACTTACTTTTTGCTCTAATTTTGCAATCATCTTCTGTCTACATGGCGAAGTAGACAGGTTTTCCTGGTTTTCCATTTACATCAGTGATCAATGTAAAGAGAATGCTTATGAGTTGATTGAAAGAAAAACAGTGGGAATTCCCTGACGGTCCAGCGGTTAGGACTCCGAGCTTTCACTGCCAAGGGCTGGTGTTCAATCCCTGATCGGGGAAGTAGGATCCTCCAGGCTTCAGGGTGTGGCCAAAAAAATCATTAATTAAATAAAATCCAACTACCTTATTTAAAAAAAGAAAGAAAAATGGTAAGTAAGGTGGGTGCAGTGGTGCTCGGATGTGGAAGGGGTGTGACGAGTACATTGACTGCAGGTTGGGAAACACTGGTCTCCTCCCTCCCATCCACGGGCTGCCTGCCATGACTCGCTGCTCCATCGCTCTCCTTCTCCATGAACACACACCCGTCTTTTCTCTGTCTCACCCCTGCCTCTAAATCCTCCAGCAAATGAGACTTTCCCAGACTGCCGTCATCCCCGCTTCAAAGGACATCTCCCCTGCTGTCACTCTCTTTTGGCTCTTAATATTCAACTGCTTGTCATTTAAAAAAAAGATTGTTGATTGATTTTTGGCTGCACTGGGTCTTCTTTGCTGTGCACGCGCTTTCCCTAGTTGCAGTGAGAGGGCGCTAACTCTTCATTGCGGTGCTCAGGCTTTAGGCGCATGGGCTCGGTAGTTGTGGTGTATGGGCTTAGTTGCTCTGTTGCATGTGGGGTCTTCCCAGATCAGGGATGGAACCCGTGTCGCCTGTGTTGGCAGGTGGATTCTTAACCACTGGACCACCCAGGAAGTCCCTGCTTGTAATTTTCCCTGCTATAAGAGAAAATTGTAAACCAAGAGGGAGGTACCTCATGGTTCTACCCCTCCGTAAACCCCAGGATGCTTTGGCACAAGGCTCTGCCCCTCAGTATTTGTCAAATGATGAACTTTTATCCATTCGCACTGCTTCTGTGCTCAGCATACAGTGACTGACTCATCGGCTTCCTCCCAAGTCCCATCGTGGTGGCCCCTGGGGTCAGCAATGGGCGTTTGAATCTCGGCTGTTGGGCCAGCTCTGAACCTTGAACAAATCCCATCCTCATTTGTAAAATAGAACAATAGGAACACCTGACTCAGGGTGTTGTCGTGGGGATGAAAGTATGCCCAACGATGTTTGGCAGAGAGGAGGTGGTCAATAAATGTAGGTCTTAAAGCAGGATGTGGTTGTAGCTTCTCCATCATTAGACAGTAGCAGAGGATCCTGTACGACAGGTCTCTTGGGTCTTGCCTTGGAATTTACAGATGACACACTGATCCAACAAATGTAGGACAAAGGTGATCTGGATTCCACCGAAGAGGAAGTAGGGTGGTCCCACCAGTTTGGGGTGTTTGCATGGACATTCCTTTGGATGGTCACACAGCCCATCACCCAGAGTCCCTCCCACTTCTTCCCGCTTATTGAGGGGTTCCATCTGGAATAAAGAGATCAAAGCACCCAGTGTCATGGCTGGGGAAGGAACCTCTGTAGGGGGAAGGTGAATTCCCAATTCTTGGGAGGCCACGTGGGTTAGTTGAAGAAGGCTGGGTTTGAGTCCTGGCTCAACTGCTCCTTGGCTTTGTGCCTGGGACAAGTTCCTTCACCTCTCTGAACCTCAGTTTCATCATGTCTAAAGTGGTGATCATGGGATGTGCTGTTTCCCACCCGAGCTGATGTTTTGCAACGAAAATGGAAACCAAGCTTGCGGCTCGGGCTGCCCAGGCGGAGATTTGAGATTAACGGGGGCAAAGGGCTGATGAGGTTGGAGGAGCCAAGGCCAGAGGAATTTATGGCAGCCCAGGGTTTATGGTTTTGATATGGGTTTATTAAGCATGCTCTACGACTGCAATAGCCTGCTCTGTCCCCCACCCCCACGTCCATGCTGGCAGCGGCATGGACGAGGTTTCTGATGCAACATTAGAGAGATTACTTCCCGGTGCTCGTGAGTGGAGGAAAGGCCCAGGGGAGGGTAGGAGTGGCCCTGGGAATCAGGCTGCAGTGAAAGGGTGCTTTTGAGGCTGGAGAACTCAGTGGTTAGCTTCTCACTAGACAGGAGCTGAATGAAGAGTCTACAGTCACAAAGCCCCCCTGAGCGGGCACTCTGTATACCTTATATACACGGCAGCTGTTATAGCTGCTGTGATCTCATTCAGTTCAATCCTGACAACACCCCTGGAGGGAGGGATCATTTCCATTTTACAGATGAGGCTCAGAGAGGAGTGACCTGAGAGTCAATCACTGAGATATGTGACTCCCAGGTCAGCGCTTTTGTCCCCTCCCTTTGTGAAACACAAAGGGTCACCCTGCTCTATCATCACCCTTGACCACACCTAGGCATCCACCGCCCAGCCATCAGCAAGCCTCCATCCCACCGTCACCGAATACTGTGTTGTGCTGGTGAATGGCGAACAATTGGCCGGCCAGGAAACACCTTGAGTTGCAGTGTTTGCCATTTCTTGTGGTGTAAAATCTCCCACCATTGCTATCCATCCGTGTGGCATCGCCCAGCACAGAGTTGGAAAGAGCAGCTAAAAATCGACTCTCCCAGGCCAGCTCCAGCACACCCCTGAGCAAAAGCAAGAGAGCCCAGCCTCCTGGGTTATCGGGAGACAAGGTGGGTGCAGACCTGGCTGGGAATTCTCAAGTGCATCTCTGCTTTTATTCTCTCTTTTCAAATTTTTTTTTAAATTTCATATTGGAATACAGTTGATTTACAATGTTGTGTCAGTTTCAGGTGTACAGCAAAGTGACTGAGTTATACATATACCTATTCTTTTGGAAGTTCTTTTCCCATTTAGGTCACAAAGAAAGGCAATGCCAAAGAATGTTCAAACTACCATACAATTGCACTCATCTCACACGCTAGTAAAGTAATGCTCAAAATTCTCCCAGCCAGGCTTCAACAATACGTGAATACCAGATGTTCAATACTGTGAACTTCCAGATGTTCAAGCTGGTTTTAGAAAAGGTAGAGGAAGCAGAAATCAAATTGCCAACATCCGTTGGATCATCGAAAAACCAAGAGAGTTCCAGAAAAACATCTATTTCTGCTTTACTGACTATGCCAATGCCTTTGATTGTGTGGACCACCACAAACTGTGGAAAATTCTGAAAGAGATGAGAATACCAAACCACCTGATCTGCCTCTTGAGAAATCTGTATGCAGGTCAGGAAGCAACAGTTAGAACTGGACATGCATGGAATAACAGACTGGTTCCAAATACGAAAAGGAGTACGTTAAAGCTGTATCTTGTCACCCTGCTTATTTAACTTATATGCAGAGTACATCATGAGAAACGCTGGGCTGGATGAAGCACAAGCTGAAATCAAGATTGCCAGGAGAAATATCAATAACCTCAGATATGCAGATGACACCACCCTTATAGCAGAAAGCAAAAAGGAACTAAAGAGCCTCTTGATGAAAGTGAAAGACGAGAGTGAAAAAGTTGGCTTAAAGCTCAGCAATCAGAAAACTAAGATCATGGCATCTGGTCCCAACACTTCATGGCAGATAGATGGGGAAACAGTGAAAGCAGTGTCAGACTTTATATTTTCTGGGCTCCAAAATCACGGCAGATGGTGACTGCAGCCATGAAATTAAAAGACGCTTACTCCTTGGAAGGAAAGTTATGACCAACCTAGACAGCATATTAAAAAGCAGAGACATTATTTTGCCAACAAAGGTCCGTCCATCTAGTCCAGGCTATGATTTTTCCAGTAGTCATGTATGAATGTGAGAGTTGGACTATAATGAAAGCTGAGCACCGAAGAATTTATGCTTTTGAACTGTGGTGTTGGAGGAGACTCTTGCGAGTCCCTTGGACTGCAAGGAGACCCAACCAGTCCATCCTAAAGGAGATCAGTCCTGGGTGTTCATTGGAAGGACTGATGTTGTAGTTGAAACTGCAATACTTTGGCCACCTGATGTGAAGAGCTGACTCATTTGAAAAGACCCTGATGCTGGGAAAGATTGAAGGCAGGAGGAGAAGGGGACAACAGAGGATGAGATGGTTGGATGGCATCACCGATTCAATGGACATGAGTTTGAGTAAACTCCGGGAGTCGGTGATGGACAGGGAGGCCTGGCGTGCTGCAGTCCCTGGGGTTGCAAAGAGTCAGACACGACTGAGGGACTGAACTGAACTGATTTTCCCATTTAAGCTATTACAGAATATTGAGTTGAGTTCCCTGTGCTATATGATAGGTCCTTCTTGGTTATCTATTTTAAATACTTTTATTCTTTTTTGAAAACAATCCTTACTTTTGTGAGATTTCCTGTGCCTACTTGTTCCTTATTGCTGGCAGGTTGACCCAGGTCCCTGGAAGTGACCCAGGACAGGGCTCCATCTTAGATCCTGATGGCCAGTGACCGACCCTGGAAACTTCTTGCCGTTCTTCTTGCCATCACCTCCTCTCTTATCCCTCTCCTACTCTCTCTACGTACTGAGCAGTCAGAATCAAGACACTGGATTTCAACTCCCACCTCTCAAGGAAAATTGCTTCCCCTGAGCCTCGTTTACCTCATTGACAAAACAAGAGGTGATCATGTCTACCCTGCTTACCTTGAGGCGAAGATGAAAAAACCATAACAGATATGAAAGCGTTCTGCTTACAGTAAAGAACTATCCGAATATTCTCATTCTTATTTCTAACACCTGAAAAGAAGAAAAGACACTCATCCAAGGACTTAGAAAACATAGGCGCCATTTATTTTTTATAAACTTTTGTTAAAACGCACACGAGTAAGAAATCTTTTTTGCTTCTTTGCCCCCTTGGGTGGCGGGGACAGGGGCTCCGGAGACAGCACAGGACCCGATGACATCTGCCATGGGAAGATGCTGACCAGTCTGGCGGGATGCCAGCCCACTTTCAGAATTGCTCAATGTGAATTTCTAACTTCATCACAATCAAGGCAAATCACGGAGCGATTTGGCAAAAGCAATTGGCTTGGTCATCACAAGAAATTGAGGAGCGTCCATTTCCAACGCTCTGCTCCCCTTTGTCCACCCTCAGGAGAGCCGTGTGGGTTCTGGAAGCTACTGAGAGCTGCCCAGAGAAGAGGCCATCTCAGTGGAGGAATTACAGGGTCCGTGCTTGCCCTCCAACCCTCTTTGAGTCCATGAGATCGTATGTTTTAGGACCACGACTCAGGTAGTGAAAATAAAGATTTTTCCAATGTGGTGGCCTCAGTTTAGGGTCAGAAAAGTAAATTCTCTTTGTGTTTCCTGCATGGCAATAAAATTATTAAAGTGGCCTGGATTTCTCCTCCAGGGAGGTTGATTTGGGGCCAAGAATTGGCCCCTGGCCCAGAAGATTGGCTACCGTTAAAAATCACAGCTACCCCACCCCACCCTACGGGAACTTCTTATCTCAGCTTTGTTCCCATGGCAGAAGTCTGGGCAACAGTGAGGCAGGGTGAGGGGATCGGGGTAGCAAAGAGGGGGAATGACAATGACCAGAAATGATCCCAGCTTCCCTATCTTGCCCCAGACCCATCTGAGCACCGTGGCTGGGGCTTCTGGGGGAATGAGGGGTGGCTGAGGGAGGCTGGGCTGCCCTGAGCAGGGAACAACCTCTAATGGGACTGAGTACTTGGCTTGGTGGAAGGGGAAACCCCAAATCTGACAGCACTGGAGATGTGGTGATTGTTCTCGGACACCCCGTCCCAATACCCTTCCTGCCTCTCTCACAAAAAGAAGCAGTCCCTGATGGTGGAATTTGGGGGCACCAGGGTGCTGCCTGCATCTACTCAGAAGCCTGTGTGGGGGGTAGGTAGTCAGTCTTACTGTTCACTCTCCTCCCTAAGCACTAGTCCCAGGACACGTCCCTTTAATTCCCACTGGCCAGTGGCACTTTCCAGAATTTTCACAAAGCCTCTAAAATTCTGCATGGATGAGTACTGGCTGCTTGATTCTGGCATTTAATGGTTTCAGAAGGTACCCTGAGTGATGCTCCACAGAGCAGGTCTCAAACCCAGTTCTTCTTACCTCTCCTCCGCCCCCACTTACGCCGTCCCACTTCCGGAATGCCAGGTCACATTGGTCCATCTCGCAATGGACTGCTGAACACCCCTTCCCCATACCTGGGGACTGAAGAGACAGAAAAGGGGTCTAGGAACCACGATTTCTCCATGTTTATCAGCAAACAGGATTCTGGACCCAAAGTGGACTTAGTGCAGGCTTAGGCCAATCTTAGTCCTGGAAGTGGGCAGGGCTCCTGGGGAGAATGAGGCTTCCAAGGGTGCTGAAGCAGGCAGGAAGGCCCTCAACTCAATCCCAGTGAGGACAGGGGGGCCCTTTCCAGAGAAGATGGTCAACCGCTGAGGCTAAGAGCACCTGAGCCTGGCAGACCTGGGATCAAGTCTGGGTCACTTAACAGCTGTGTGAGTTCCAGAAAAATGATTTAACCGCTGAGATCTCAATTCTCTCTTCAGTAACGATCTCTGGGTAATAAGGAGGATGAAAGGAGATGGTGCAGGTCAAGTGCCTGAAGACAGCGCCGGGAGGAAGCACTCGAGACAGGCCCAGTGGGATAATTGCTCCTCGCTGCCACTCTCACCTGAGGTTCACTCACCTGTCTTCTCCATCCCCAGCTTCATCTCTCTCACCTGGATGACACCGTCAGGCCCCATCTGATCTCCCTGCTCTCTCCCAAACTTCTGACCTCTGGAGGACTGTGATCTTCCAGTTTCTGAAAGCTCGGCTCCCTGCACATCCCTCTCCAGCTACTCACAGCCTGGGGACCCAAGTCGCCGTGCCTCCGTCTGGCATTCAAGATCCCCAGGCTGTCCAGCGCACCCCCTCTCCTCCAGACAGCCCCGGCTTTCATCACCTCCTTCTGACCTCCCTGCCCTGTCCAGGCTGTCTGCTCTTCCTTAGAATGTTCTGGCTCACCTGCTCCACCAGCCGGAATCCAGCCGTTCCTTAAAGGCCTGATGAATAGCCCACCCCTTCCTGCCTTCTCTGACCCCTCCCGTCCTCCCCCTAGGTCCTGGCTGCACTGTCCACCCTGGTTTGTTCTTCCATGGTCAGCAGCCTATAGGGGCCATCACTCTGACCCAAAGGACCCTCCCAAGTCCCAGAAGGGAAGAGCCAGGGGTTAGAGAAGAAACGGCGTCCACCTGCTCAACAGTCTCCCACACTGCACCGAGCGCCAGTCAGTGCTTTTCAAATGCTCCCAGGATGACTGGGGGTGCTGTTTGCACATCTTCCTCAGCCTCTGGAGAGGTGGCTTTGGAGAATCAAGGATGACTAAGGAAGGGGGACAGTGGCCGCTGCGGCAGCAGAAGAGGGATGGGGGAGGTGCTGCCACGTGACCCAGCCCAGAAGGGCTCTGTGTCCAGCATTACACCAGTCTGAGCGGGGAGGGAGCCGTGCTTCAGCAAGGTCTCGTGTCGTCTCCAGGTGGCAGCCCTTTGGGGGTGAAGAAGTGGGGCGAAGGATGAGGGGAAGGCAGTGGTTTCAGCAGGAGAAAAGCTGTCCAAGCAGCAGAGGATTTTCCAGCTGGGGTCTCCCCAAGTCACAGCCCCGTTATCCAGAGCAAGTGGTGAAGGGGGGCAGTGGGATGCAACCCACAGCCCAAGTTCAAGGGCCCTCGCCCTTCGCATCACTGCTCTGGGACTGGCCTGTGGTCACAGCTTGCTTCACTGTGACCAAGTGACCATCAGGGGCTCTCAGAGGGGGCTGGGGGGCCAGCAGAGCCCCCGCCCCCCAGTGACTTGCTAGATGACTTCCTGCTTGGTGATGGTCGGCTGCGGGATGGCGGAGGGGGGCTTGACGATGGTGGCAATGGCTCCAGGCAGAAGCTTGTAGGGCTCGGACCCTGAACCACCGGGTGGCGAAGGCTGTGGAGTCTCAGGGGTGGCTGGAGGGGGAAAGAGACAGACAGGGGCTGCTCAGAATTCCAGCCCTGTGGGGGGTCAATGAAGAGCCCTAGGAAAGCCCTCCCCGCTCTCTGACATTTGGTTTCCTCTTTTACAAAATGAGAGAATTAGACTAAACTATCTCTAAGGACTCCCACAGCCCAAACCTTCGGAGCCGCAGATCACCAAGTCTAAGTTCCATCAGGTCTGGAAGGCTATAGCTGGGCCAGGTTCTGCAGTTAGAACCTTCTGCCCACGTCCCTACAACCCCCATCTCCTCCACCCTTTGATACGGAGACTTGGGATGCTTCTCCCAGACTGGGGTCCAGGTCTGAGTCTCCCTAAGGACTGTGCGACATGTGACAGGATCAAGCTTTCTTGGAGAAAAGGAGGAGCAGTAGATGAGACCCAAGGGGCTGGCTAACTGGCTCGAAAAATACTCTCCCTTTGATAGTTAGGTAGATGAGTAGCAGAAACTGATGGCCCTACCCCCATGACAAGTTCAGAACATAATTTTGACTGTGACCCTCTTGGCCAACTTTATTCAAAGGCCAACTTGCCCAAAGAAGAATCTCAATGAAATGCGATCTCATTTTAGTGGACCCTCTCATCCCAATGATAATCTTACTCTTTGAAGGACCTTGCCCAGTGACAACCTCACTCTTGTGAGATTTCACCTCAGAGGACAGTCTAGCCAGGGGAAGCCTTCACCCAGTGAAGAGTCTCACCCAGTTGTCTAATGGGCACTCTTACCCAATTGGGCAGTCTTACTTCAGTGAACCATTTTACCTAGTGAACAACATCACCTAATGGAATCCTCACCGCAGTGGACATCCTCAGCCAATCCACCCAGTGGATTGCCTCATCCAAGGACGGCTTCATTCGGTGGAAGCTGTCAATCACCTCACTGAATAAGCTGCCTTAACAAATGGACAGCCGCACCCCTTGTTCCCTACCCTGGAGCACCGAGAACTGTTTTATCCCATCTTCTAGACCCAACCTTCTCCAGATTCCCTCTCAGGCCCCAACCTCACCCCTCCCAGGGGAGAGCCCAAGTTGCCCACCTGCCTGCCCCCTGGGTCGGGGCCACTCACACATCTGTCCGTTGCTAAGGTGAGCAGGCATCGTGTTGGCAACAATGACGTTGGTGCCCATGTGTTCCTGCATCAGGTGAGGGTGCAGGGGGTGGTGGGCATGAGGTGCTTCACTGGAGGACCCTGCAGGTAGAAGGTGCTCAGTGAGGATGAAGAGTCTGGGACAAAGACCATGGGTCTTGAGGCACCATTGTCCTCGAGTGTGGCCGTCAACATGCCCATCCAATCTTCACAGTGCCTATTGGGCTCCTGCTTGTGGGTTAGTAAACTGGGGCTTTCCCAGGTGGCAAAGTGGTAAAGAATCTACCTGTCATGCAGGAGACACAAGAGATGCAGGTTTGATCCCTAGGTTGGGAAGATCCCCTGAAATAGGACATGGCAACCCACCCTAGTATTCTTGCCTGGAAAATCTCATGGACAGAGGAGCCTGGCGGGCTACAGTCTATGGTGTCACAAAGAGTCAGATACTACTGAACATGCTTGCACTCAAAAACTGAGGTTTCCAATTCCTATTCACAGGCTTCGTGAAGGTATTGAGTATTGAGAGGACTCACAAACCAAGAGGACGAAAGTGATTTGAAAGAAACATGGGGTATATAAGGAAGCTGTGAGATCATTTAGATATTGCAACGAGCAGTGTATTGATTGCATGCTAATATAATGGATTCAATCAATGTCTCTCAAAGCTCCTTGGTATGCGAGTCCTTAACCTTTTGGTCCCAGCTCACCTTTCAGCCTCATCCCCCACATCTGAAGCCCAACTTGCCTATTTATAGCATCTCCGCGTCCCCTGGACTGACCTAGCTCTGTGTTTTGCTCCTATGTCACTAAAGATGCCTTGTACCCCACTTCCTCCCCCCCCACCAATATCCCCAAGTCCGAATTCCAACTCACATGTTCCTTCCTTTGGGAAGCCTCTCCTGATTCTCCCTACTTCAGTAGAAAGTAACCTCTCCTTCCTTGGAATTCACATAGTCATTTATCTGTAACCTATCTTTGGGGAACGATCACTTCTGTCTGTGAACATTACAAGTGTATCTTTCTTCTCTGAGATCCTAGCAAAGCATCTGGAACACAGCAACTGCCTCAAAAAAATGTGTCAAGAGAATGACAGTATCATATACATAGCATATGGTCTAGTAATAGGCTATGGCACTAATACAACGGCGATGGAATTTTAGGGCTTGAAAGGGGTCTTTAAAATACACTGTTTCAGGGACTTCCCTGGTGGTCTAGTGGTTAAGAATCTGCCTTGCAATGCAGAGGACTTGGGTTCAATCCCCGGTCAGGTAACTAAGATCCCACTTTGTGTTGTTGTTGTGCTCATTCGTGCCCGACTCTTTGCCACGCCATGGACTGTCCGTCAGGGACTGCCTGTCAGGCTCCTCTGTCCATGGGATTCTCCATTGAGTGGGTTGCCATTTCCTTCTCCAGGGATCTTCCTGACTCAGGGGTCAAACCTGCATCTCCTGAGGCTCCTGCACGGGCAGGTGGATTCTTTACTACTGAGCCACCTGAGAAGTACAAATAAGTCCATGCACCACAACTAAAGATCCTACAAGATGCAACGGAAATCCTGCATGCTGCAACTAAGACCTGATGCAGCCGAATAGATCAATGGAGAAAAAAATTTAAAAGTATACCTGCTTCAATGATAGCTATCAACATACTATATGCCAGGTACTGTTTTACAGCGTTTTCCAGGTTTGACATAATTTAACCTTCACAACAGCCCTAAAGGCTGGGTATCATTATTAACTTCATTCTACAGATGAGATGATAAAGCCCAAAGAGATGAATTATTTTACCCAAAGTTTATCTGGCAGTAGTTAATCAGGCTCCTTTCTGATCCTGGCCTCAGTGACGCCTGATTCAGGGTAACCCCGCATTCACAGGGTCAAAGTGAGAATGAAGTGAGTTACCATGTGACACTGCTTCTCAGCTAGGGGTGATTTTGGCCCCTCGGGGGACCTTTGACAACATCTGAGTATCTGTCACCACTGAAGGAGTGTTACTGGCGTAATTACAGGTAGAGGCCAGTCATGTGGCCAAAGAAGATACAGAAGAGCCCCCTCAGCAAAGAATGATCCAGACCCAAGAATCCACTGAGGTTGAGAAACCTTGCCCTCGGCCATCACCAGTGATCACATCACCTCCCAAGTCTCACGTTCAAGCATCTTTATTTAGACCCTGCCTCCTATCCTTCTGGCTCACTTCCTCTAGCACCATCATGGCAAAAATTCTTCAGCCCATGAAGCTGTCATTTCACTGGCCCCCATTTCACTGTCTGTCCACCGGCCTTCATCCCTCTCAGTGCAGCCAAGACTCCATGGCACATCATCACCATCACTCCCTTGTGATCAGCCTTAGCTCTCTCCCAGCCCCCTTCTGAGCAAAACATTTTCCAAAGGCAGTCGACTCTTGCTGTCTCCCCTTCTCCACTTTCCAACTCACTCACTCTGCAGCACCCTCCCCCCACCCCTGGTTTCCTTCCCCACTGACACTGCTCTCTACACAATCGCCAAGAGCCTCCTTCCCCCTCCTGTGGAATTTAACACCGTTAAATGCTCTGTCCCCGTTAAAACACACTCTGCTCTTGGCTTCTGGGACTTCCCTTGGCTTTTCTCTTATCCTCCTGGCTAGACCTTCCTCCATCTCCTTCTCTGGCACCTGGTTTCTGGGACACCACTAAGCTGCCTCTCATCCCCAACTTTGGGCTTGTTCGATCAACAGACTCAAATACCCATCTGCCTCCTGGATAACTCAACGTGACTATCTAACAATCATTTCATGCTTCACTAAATTCTACAATGGATCTTCACCCCCCCACCCCCACCCTCAGTCTCAAATTGTTTTTATTTTCCCCAGTCCTCTCCATCTCAATAAATTACCCCACCACCATTCCTGTTCCTCAAAGCAAACATGTAGGTTTCACCCTTGACTCTTTCCCTTCCCCTCACTGCCCTTGTCTGATCAATCAGCAAATTCTGTGAGTTCTTCCTCCAAATAGATGTTCAAGTGCATCTGTGTTGATCAATTTCCAGTCATGCCCTGGTCCAAGCCTCCCTGTCCTTCCCCTGATTGAAGACGGTGACATTTCTCAGGGGTTTCCGGTCTACATTTTCCCTCTGATGTTCACTTTCTACCCAACAATCGGGATAGTTTGTTGAAAACATTAGTCTGATTTTCCACTTTTCTTTTAAGAGTTGCAATGAGAATACGATGCAAATCTCTAACCACAGCCTCTAAGACTATGTCTGTGGTTTGGCTTCTTCCCAATCTCTATCTTCATTTCATACAGTTCCTCTTATGGAGGAACTTATACAGCCTCACAATCTTATCTTTCTCGAACACACAAGCCTCTCCTGCTTCAGGGCCTTTTGCACTAGTTACTTGTGCTTGGAGTGTTTCTCGTTTGGCTTTTAAATGTTCTCTTTCCTTCCATCAGATCTGTGGCATAAAAGCCACCACTTTAGAGAGGTCTTCCTTGACCAACCTATCTAAAGAGGCCCCTTTTCAGTTATACTCCATTGTATTACTTGGTTATTTCAAAATTTGTAGTTTCCCCTTTATTATACACTCAATTACCATCTGTTCCCCCGAGCGTTAATATACACTGGCAGGCACACACACTTATATATACACTCATACACAACCTCCAGGAGAACTGACTCTTGTTCTCTGCTGAACCTCCCGCACTTAGAACTGCGACTGGAACATGGTAACTTCTCAGCACCTGAATTAACAGGCCATTGTCCCCATTTTCCTGATGAGTAAACTGAGACTCCGGTAGATAAAAGGATTTGCCCAAAGCTACAGAGCAAGGAAGTGATGGAGCTGAGCGGTGAGCTCAGGTCTGCATGAGGCTTGTCTCTTAGAGAGCCCAGCTCTACCAGCCGCTCCCACTGGCTCAGATGATAAAGAATCCACCTGCAGTACGGGAGACCTGGGTTCGATCCCTGGGTTGGGAAGATCCCCTGGAGGAGGGCATGGCAACCCACTCCAGTATTCTTGCCTGGAGAATCCCATGGACAGAGGAGCCTTGTGGGCTACAGTCCATGGGCTCGCACAGAGTCGGACATGATTGAGCGACTAACACTTTCACTGTTTCACAGAGTGAGGAAGTGATGGAGCTGAGAGGTGAATGCAGCTCTGCATGAGTGAGGCTGGTCTCTTGGAGAAGTGGCCTCCAGCCCTGCCCACCTCTCAGCCCCTCCAGGGCTGGACACTAACCTCCCAGCAGCATCTCCTGCAGCAGGTTGTCGATCTTGGCCATGCCAAAGAGCTTGATGAACTGGATCTGCTCAATCATCTGCCAGGTGATGCTCTGCAGGGTGGGCAGCAGCAGCAGCAGCTCGCCGAAGCGGCCACGCGAGTCGTACTGGCGGTCGTTGATGTAGTCCTCCAGGCTCACCTGGACCTGGGAACGCAGCCTCTTGATCTTGCCTGGGTCACTCAGCCCCTTGGCATCTGCAATGGGAGGGATCGTGCCAGGGAGGCAGAGGGCCAGCCTGGCGCGTCTGGGGAGGTGGGACCCAATGTTCCCTTACTCCGGGGGCTCTGATGGGAGACCTAGTGGCCCAAGGGCACCTAGGGAATCCTGGCAGTGCTGGGGCAAGGATTCAGGGTCCTCAGGGACCAGAGTGCATTAGCACAAATTGTTGCTTCCTGGACTCAGGCAGAAAAGGGTTTCTGTCACATTTCCTAAGGTGCAGAAGTGGAAGAAGCAAGTGGAGAGCAGAGGGCAAGACTTCAGGAACACGCCCAAGAGGGCACCTTCTCATCTTACAGATAGGGATACGAAGGTACAGAGAAAGGAAAGGACTTGGCCCAAACCACAAAACCACTTGTTGGCAGATCAACGATGTGGAATTAGGGCTCCTGACTCCCATTTAAGGTCCCACTGACAGTCTAGTGGTTAAGACTCCACCTTCCAATGCAGGGGATGCTGGTTCGATCCCTGGTTGGGGAATTAAGATTCCACATGTCTCACAATTTGGCCAAAAAGAAAAAAAGAAGCCCCACCATCCAGGCCTCAGCACTTGCTTCTTCTGCTGCCTCATTAGTCTCCCCTCTTGCCTGCTCCCTTGCCTGTGTGATCTTGGGGTCTCAGCTTAGATCACACTTCCTCCGGGAAGCCTTCTCCATTCCATCCTACCAGTGTTCATGGTGTCCCCAAACTTATTTGGCTCTTTCGTCACCACTGAGCACACAGGATGGAATGTCTCTTCAACTAGACTGTGATCTCTATACAGGCATACAAACATCTTTTAAACCCACCACCTAGCACCATGTATTAATATTTGTTGAACAGATAACTAGATGAAGGGATGGATACATGGATGGAAGGATGAATGAATGAAAAAAAAAAGCAGTGGATAAATTTTAGATTCTTAACCGGGAAAGTGATTGAAGTGGTTATTCAATAGTTAATCTCAACCTTCACGGAAGACATTTATTGTCTCTTTTATGGATAAAGTAAGTAGCAGAAAGAGAATTTCACTCATATTTCCAATGCAGAGCTCTCTCTCCTGGGTCATGTTTGTGCATTCTATCATTCAATCAATAAACATTTATTGAGCAGCACCCACGTGCCCGGCCCTGACCTAGGTCACCAGCCCCTCCGGGCCAGGCTGCTGACCCTGCACATCAGTAATCCTGCACGTTTTACTGAGAAGTTACTATCATGCAGCCCCATACCAAGCACTGCAGGGTACACAGCCTGGGCCAGGCTCTGGAGGAAACTAGAACTAGAAATCTTATGCCCTCAAGAAAGCAGGAATAGGGTGTGATAGGTAGGAACGTGGGCTTGAGAGCTGAAGAGTCTGAAGTTCAAATCCAAGCTCTGCCATTTCCTAGTTATGTGACCGGGGCAAGTCTATCAATCTCCCTGTGACTCAGTTTTCTTGTCTGTAAAATGGAGATAATAGCAATTCCTACCTCACAGATACCATGTTGCAAGTAACAAGTGAGATCATGGTGCTTTAGTGAGTGCTCCATACACAGTGCTCATTTCCGCTTCCTCACTATGCTTCCTATACTTGATCTCCATGCAGAGAGGTCTTAGCACTAAGGACAGTGCCTGAGGACCTCTCTAACACGGAAGGACAGAAGGAAGCAAGGAAGCTTTGGAGGCCAGGCATCCATCTTGACATCACGAAATGAAATCAAGTTTTGCACAAAATCACAACTACAAAAATGTTGTACAGGGACTTCCTTGGTGGCCCAGTGGTGGGGACTTCCCCTTTCAAGGCCGAGGGTGTGGGTTTGATCTCTGGTCTGGGAGTAAGATCCCACACACCTCACAGCCAAAATACCAAAACATAGAACAGAAGCAATATTGTAACAAACACAATAAAGACTTTATAAATGGTCCACATCGAAAAAAAACCTTCAAAAAAAAAAAGCCGTTGTGTGAAAATGGAAGTGGAAGGTCGGTAGATGGAAGAGGGAGAATGCAAATACATTCTCTTTATCCTGCTAATGAAAGGTTAGGAGATACTGCCTGACAGTTGATGGCATAAGAAATAAAAGCATAAGCGCAGAACGTTATAGAGGCAACCAGTAGAGACACTGAAATAGCAAGAAAAATGTATTAGGACGACAGGAGAGAAAAGATGGAGTGGTGATGGGGAAAAACACAATTCTTAACTATCACAGGAGGAAAAAATATGTTCTAAAATGGATAAATCAAGAAGTAGAAGGGTTAGCATTTTATTTAGAGCTGGAGAGGTGGCAATAAAAAGAAACAGTACAAAGAATCAGAAATGGTTCCTCCTGGGGAGTAGGCTTTGGACAGGAAAAGTAGAGTGGGGAGGACTAGTTCCATTTTAAGTATGTGCAGATATTATTTTGATAAAAAAAACTTTTTTGAGGGAAAGAAAAGGAGGATGGTAGGAGGTAAGGAACAGAAAGCAGAGAGGAAGGGAAAGAAAGGTAAGGTGGGAAAGAAAAAGCCAAGCCTCTGGAGTCAGTGTGCCCCATCGTCACATCAGTCACTTGAGCCTTGATTTTCCTCATCTGTTAAATGGAGCTGATAAAGATGTCCTCTCCTGATTGTTGTACTAAAGAGATAAGGTGTTAAACTTGGGATTCGTAACCCAGTGGGAGCAGTTCAACAGAGGGTCTGGAGCATCAGGGGAGGGTGGGAGGTGTGGCCTGTACCTGGGTCAAAGAAGATGATGGCTTTGAGGCAGGCGTACTCGTTGTCATCAATCTGCAGCTCTTGAAAGGGCAGCACCAACTCATCAAGAATGCGCACGGACACTCGACTCATCTCTGCCAGCTCCGGGCAGTGCCGAGGGACGATGTAGTCATTGCCTGGATGGGTTGGGAAGGAGAGGGGATGGGAAGCCACCGGGGTTTACCTCTCTCCTCTAGCTTTTGCTGTTTGCAGTTATAAATGCAGCGGCTGCCCAAGGGAGGAGGGGCCGATAGGGACTGTCATGCCCATTTTACAGATGAGGAAGCCAAGGCCCAGATTAAAGGAATGAGTGACTTGCAGGCATTGGACTGGGCCCAGAGCCTGACTTCTTAAGACCCCTTTCATATCACCCAAGCTCCATTCTTCAATGGCGACAACAGACCACAAGACTCATGACATTCAAGGGCTGCTTGGGAGGCATAAAAGCACCAAGGATAAGGGCTCAGGTTCTGAAGTTAGACCACCTGGGTTGAATCTTGCTATTTCGACTGACTAGCCAGATCTATCTGGATAAATTACTTTGTGCCTCAGTTTTTCCATCTGTAAAATGGGAATAAATTATAGCGCTTACCTCATAGAGTCGTTGTACTGAGGAGTTAGTATTTGTAAAGTACTCAGACTAGGGCCCATGGTGTGCCCTATATAAAAACTCAGAGTAATAAACAAACATGTTATGAAGGCATAGGTGACACAGACTGGGGGTTTGTGCCATTCCTGGCTGTTTCTTGCTCCCTCTCCAGAAAGTACATCTGAATGCACAGGTTGTCCCAGGGCTAAGCCTGACTGTGCTGCAACGTGAATGCTGGGGAATTTAATTCCTCGAGTCCACATTTCCTTGCATCTGAATCAGGTATCCAGTTGAGAATACTGAGGACAAGACCATCCTTGATCTGCCTCCCTCACTCTGCCCATCACCATGGAAATCTCCCATGCCCAGGTGCGATCCACACCCATGCCCCCTGCAGAGTGCTGGCTGGACAGACAGCATCCTCACCTAGAAGCAGAACATCCTTGAACACCATGGAGCGCTTGGTGGCTCCGAGCAGCAGGTGCTCACCGGCATGGGCTCTGAGCAGGGCCACCTGGAAGAGAGAGGGGCGGCGTCCGGTGTCCACATGCCTGGGAAGGCATCTATACCCCTGGGGAGGCTGCTTCCCGCCAATTCAATGACCCTGAGCAAGTCAGCATTAGTGTTCTGCTTGCCTTTACTGCTGCTACTGCTGCTAAGTCGCCTCAGTCGTGTCCGACTCTGTGCGACCCCATAGACGGCAGCCCACCAGGCTCCCCCGTACCTGGGATTCTCCAGGCAAGAACATTGGAGTGGGTTGCCATTTCCTTCTCCAATGCATGAAAGTGAAAGTGAAGTCGCTCAGTCGTGCCCGACTCTTAGCGACCCCATGGACTGCAGCCTACCAGGCTCCTCCATCCACGGGATTCTGCAGGCAAGAGTACTGGAGTGGGTTGCCATTGCCTTCTCCACTGCTGGCCTTTATCTGCCTGAATTATAAGATAGGCATCAGAAAACTGCTGCCTTCCTCTCATAACTGATGAAACTAGAAACCTGGAAAGCTTCAGCTGACCCCTGAAAGGGGCAACAACCTGTGCTCAGAGCCGGGAAACCAAACGCCAACACTGCCCTTGAACTGCTGCATTCAGGGTGAACTGCCGCTCCCCTCTGGGCCTCATCTGTGTGTCTGTGTGCCTGGTAAAACTGTAACACTTGTGTGTGTGTGTGTGTTTGTGTGTGTTAGCAGAGACTTAAAGGCTTTCATCAGACTCTCAAGAGGGTCTACAAACCCAAAAAGTTCTAAGACTTTTAAAGCTTTTTGGGGGGTTCTGAATTCCTACTCGTGGATCAGCTATGTAACATGATGAAGGGTGTTTTGTAAAACACAGATTCTTAGGCCTTACTACCGGAGGCACTGATTCTCTTTGTCTGGGGTGGGCCCAAGGGATCTGAAATTAACAAACTCCTCAGTTGATTCTGACGCATGGTTGTGTTTGGGAAATCACTGCTCCAAGAGATCTCTAGAGCATCCACCCACTTGAAGCTGGAAGATGCTACATTCTGTTGTAAGAATCTGGACATGGGGATGCTGGCTCCCGAGGCAAAGGGTGTGAGCACTGGTCCTTGGCCAGGGATCCACTTGACTGACCCCTTCCCTGCAGAGAGGACAGGGAGGCCTTGGAAGACTGAAGTCTGAGTCTGAAGTCTGGCAGGTGGGAGCCCTGCCAGCCCACAGGAGGGCACTGCCTGCCTTTTCAGAACCACCTGCTTCAGTGCTTGCATGAGGACCAAGGATGGGGCTGGTCAAATGGTAGCAGGCTGGTAGCCTCAAGGATCTTATCTGCAAGGTTGGGTCAGGGAGTTTGGAAATTCTTTAGCAGACTAAACTAGGAAGCAAAAATGCTTTTATTCATTAATTCATTGGATTGCTCATTCTTGGAGTCACCAGATGTTAGTGCCTACTAAGTGCCAGACATCACTTTGCCAATAAAGATCTGTATGGTCAAAGCTATGGTTTTTCCAGTAGTCATGTACAGATGTGAGAGTTGGACCATAAAGAAGGCTGAGCACTGAAGAATTGATGCTTTTGAACTGTGGTGTTGGAGAAGACTCTTGAGAGTCCCTTGGACAGCAAGGAGATCCAACCAGTCCATCCTAAAGGAGATCAGTCCTGAATATTTATTGGAAGGACTAACGCTGAAGCTGAAGCTTCAATACCTTGGCCACCTGATGAGAAGAACCAACTCATTTGAAAAGACCCTGATGCTGGGAAAGATTGAGGGCAGGACAAGAAGTGGGTGACAGAGGATCAGATGGTTGGATGGCATCACTGACTCAGTGGACATGAGTTTGAGGAAACTCCAGGAGTCAGTGAAGGACAGGGAAGCCTGGTGTGCTGTAGTCCACAGGGTCACACACCAGACTGGGACACGACTGAGAGACGGAACAACAACCACAAGTGCCAGATGCTTGTCTGGGGACAAAATAGTGAAAAGAAAGGAGGGAGGGAGGAGGAGAAGGAAGGAAGGAGAGAGGAAGGGAGGGAGAAAGAAAGAAGAAATAGATTGATGGAAGGAAGGAGGGAAGAAGAAAGGAAGATGAGGATCATGTGATGAAGAGCAATGGGGTAAATCATAAAGGGCCTCGCTAAGGACGTGAGGTAGTTGTAAGGTATGGAGGACACCTGGCAACATAGTAGGCATTCAATAAATATTTGTTTGAATGAAAGACGAAGGGACAGGTGAATGGATGAGCCAGTCTACTTAACATCCTCCCGGATTGAGCCCCTGTTGCAGCCATGTCCTTACCACGTTTGTGAACCCCCAAGGTGAAGCCTGGTGAGGATGACAGGAAAAGAGGGGGAATGGCAAACAGCCTTGGAGGAGGGCAAGAACTCCCTTTCCGTGACCAGGACCCAAGGAGACCAAAGCATGCTGATTATCAAGCACTTCCTACACGCCAGGCACCATGCAGGACTTTCGGCACTTCCTCCAGTGTCTCTGCGATCAAGAGACAGAAGACCTAGGTTCGAACCCTGTGGCTGTCTTGCTCTGTGACCTTGGGCGAATCGATCTTTCTCTCCAAGCCTCCATCCCCTTATCCAATGCTACCCAGCCTTCTAGGTTTCAATGGGTCGATGCCCAAAACAAACCAAGAAGCAAACACACTTGGTTCCTGGGGCAATGTTGACAGACAACATCCCCCAATTCTCCCAGCTGTGCCCCACCCATCACAGGCAAGATAAGCTCCTTATACACGATGAATGGGGAGCTGGGAACCCTCCTGGCCCTGGGTCCAGCCCCCTAACATGGCTGCTGTGGGGTGGGCAGGTGGTGGGTGGCGATGTTAATGATTATTCTGTGTTACTGGCCACCCATCACTGCTCTCTGAGAATGCTCTGAGCCCCAGCCAGGGAGGTTTGGGTGGGAAATGGAGGTTAACAATTGCTCAGCTTGGGGGGGAATCTTGTTGTCCTGCTGAGCCCCTGGGAAGGAACAGGAGGGATTAAACATTAATGGAGCCTCTCCAGCAGAGGGGACCGGGGCCAGAACACAAGGAGCAGGGGAGAAGGCCAGGGCAGCCTGGCCAAGATCCCTGCCTTGTCATCCCTCCTGAAGCAGCAAGGAATCCGTGTGAGAGGGCATCCAATCTGGCCCCCATATGAGGGTGAGGACCAGCCAAGCCAGGGTTTTCACAGCGTGTTCCACCACATGATGCAAACGCATTCCAGAAGCGCCTGGGCACCAGAGGACTTTGAGAAGCCCTGGCTTCCCAAGGTTCAATAGCTGCCTTGCCTGAGGACTTCTCAGAAACTTTAAGAGACCGAGACATGTTGCCAGTCTTCTGTGCAGAATTGCAAAACAGAGAAGCAAATGTACCAGGAGCCGGTATCTGGAACACTGTCCACTGGTGCTGCCCAGCTTCCATCGGAGCTGAGTTGATGACCCAGTTCAGCTCCTCTTTCCCAAACAAAGGAAATGTCTGCAGAGGTCTCGGGGGGCACCCTGATCGGGTGCTCAGGAACTCAATTGTCCTCAGCGCCCCATCCCTCAGTCCCACCTTTTCCCCCTAAGACATTTTTGGTATTCCAAAGAAGGTAGTTTGGGAAATAAAATGCTGAATGAAAATCCATCTTGGTGGGATACAAGGAAGAAACTGACATTTAGGGAGGCCAGGACTGTGTAGGTGTCCCATTATACCACTGATGCTTTTCAAATGGTAATGTCCTCCATCCTCCCAACAGCTTTCTGAAGGGGATATTACAATTCATACTTTACAGATGAGAAAACGGAGGCTCAGGGAGAGGAAGTAATTTGTCCAAGATCACACAGAGAACCTTTCTTAGAGCCAGGGCTTAAGGCCTTCCCCTAAGCCCCTACGCACATCTCACCTGGGAGAGCTGTTGGATACAGCGGTGCAGCGGCTGTGGGGCTGGACTTTGAAGCCTGCCTGCTTGTTCTAACACCGACTCTGTTGGATACTAGCTGTGTGACCTTGAGCAAGTGATTTAACCTCTCTGTGTCCCCAGTTTCCTCACCTATATGATGGTCATAATAGCACTTACCTTACCTAGGGTTGTCAGAAGGATTAAATGAGCTAATATTTGTAAAGTGATTTAAACAGCTCCATGCACACATGAGCACTACGTGTTTGTGAAATAAAGCGAACTAGTCCAAGGCCATATCCAGGGTGTGGGGGCGGGCATCAGGACCCACCTACCCAGGGCCCGCACTGCCTGCAGACCATGTCCACCCTCACCTGGTCATCCAGGGGGAGCTCACAGAAGGCTGGGATGTACTTGGCCCACTCGACGAGCACCAGCAGCTGCTCTTTCATGGACTCACACACATCCGCGATGCTGGCGATCTTCTTTGCCCGAATGTCGCCATTGATTCCGGAGACAGGGGAGGTGATCTAGGGGAGGCAGAGGAAAATGCTGGGGTGGCTGGGGCCCCCCTCCATATACTCTGTCCCCTGCACACAGTCCCCATCCCCAGAGCTACCCTGTCTGGAAAAGAGGAGCTGGACCGCGGCTGCCTTCTCAGCTCTGAAGGAAGCTCCGGGGAAACCAGAAAGGGAAGATGCCAAGGAGGCAGTTATGGGGGAAGACAGCTCTCTCTGGGCCTTCATCTGCTGCTTGCCCCCTACCTCCTCCTCCACAGGCTCCTTTGAAGCCTAAAAACCCTGTCAGCCCTAGAGGAGAAGCAGGGCAAAAGTCCCCATCCTCATCAGAAGGTGCAGAAACCACTGCCCAGAGAGGTACTGCAACTTGCCTAAGGTCACACAGCAAGGGGGGCTGGCTGAACCCCAGTGCGCTACCATGTCCACCTGTCCACTCCTCTTTTCTCTCGGGGCTAAGCCAATCTCAGACCCTCGGTGAGAGCAGAGACCACTTGGCCTGCACAATGCAGGCCCCACAGGGCCGCTAGGTGCCAGCTGTGGGTTTGTGCTGTGCTTAGCTGCTCAGTCGACTGTCTGCGACCCCATGGACTGTAGCCCACCAGGCTCCTCTCTTTACGGGAATTATCCAGGCAAGAATACTGGAGTGGGTTGCCATGCCCTCCTCCAGGGGATCTTCCTGACCCAGGGATGGAACCCAGGCAATGCAGGTGGATTCTTTACCATCTGAGCCATCAGGATTTGAGTCTTTGCTACTAAATGGGCTATGTGACCCTGGACTCAGTTTCCCTTCGTGGTATCTGAGAGCCCTCCTGTCTGCTGCTCTAAGGTCCGAGTGGGGAGGAAAGGGGTGGAGTTGAGATTCCTCTTTGGGATGAGGGGGCCCCAGGTGGGTGGGGGAGGCTCCCCTGGTACCTGCTGGGACAGGACCTCGGCCTGCAGGAGCGCGTTGATGGAGGGCAGGCTGCTGTCCTCGTAGCTGGACCGGCGAGTACTGATCCGGTCCCGTTCATTCTGGACAGCTGTGAGGAGGCAGAGGGAGGTGAGTGGGAGGAGAGCGGTCCCATGGCAGGAGGGGTGGCTGAAGGACAAGAGGAGAGAGGTGAACCCGGAGGGATGTCCTGCAGGGCTGTCCAGGAACAAAGGGAATGCAGTTGGGGGTGGGAGGGAGTGTCCAGGCCGCAGAGCCCAGGTCAGCGTGTGGGGATGGGGGCCAACGGCTCCTCACCCAGCTTGTGGGAGAATTTTCCCAGGGCTACCACTGCTCCTCACACAACAGGGTGGCTTGAGGAGTGATCTACCCATCATGGGAGGCATGCAAGGCTGTGATGACTTGGCAGAGGGCTTCAGGAGGGTCTTGAATTTGGAGCAGGAGATCTGTCTAGAGGACAGGCTTTCAAGCTGTGTTTTAGAAAAGGGTCCCTTCCTTTCCGGGTGCAAGTGGATAAGACAAGCAAAATGAATTGCTCTGGGTGACAGAGATGGCCCAGCGACTCCTGAGTACAGAGGCAGAAGCCTGGACAAGGGGGGCAGGGGGGCCCACCTGCCCTGGGGTCTGCCATCAGTAGGAAGTACACGTGCTCTAGGCTAACCTTCTCAGAGACACTCGCAAAAGCTCTGGCTCCCTCCTGCCCCACCACGGGGCTACCCTCCCAGGGACGCAGAGATCCGAGGCCTCTGTCCACCTGGCCCCCACACTCCCTTGCCCCTCCCCCTGGGTCAGTCTTGGCCTAAGATGTAGGATGGTCCTTCTGCTGCTCTGACAGGCCCTTGGAGTCTGGGAGGCCCTTGTTGAAGCTGTAAGAAGGGAGGACGAGGCTGCAGGAGACCTGGGTTCTTGGCGGGATTCGCCACTCAGTCTCCATGTGCTGGTGGGGGCCACATCCTCTCTCTGGGCCTCAGTTTCCCCATCTATAAGCTTTTCTTTCCCAGACCTGCTCCTCTCGGTCTTTCCCATCTCAGGAACAGGCAGCTTTATTCTTCCTCCCAGCCTGGGGGCCTCGCTATATGTCTCTTTCTCTCACCTGCCCACCACCCCACCACCACCACACACTCACACTCCAAACGCTGTCAGTAATCTATGAAAACCCACCTGCAGCTCCCACTCTGGGCTGGGTCCTGGGGGAGTTCAGACCCTCCTCTC
This sequence comes from Giraffa tippelskirchi, assembly GCF_054371585.1. Classification (NCBI taxonomy): domain Eukaryota; kingdom Metazoa; phylum Chordata; class Mammalia; order Artiodactyla; family Giraffidae; genus Giraffa; species Giraffa tippelskirchi. The sequence continues at coordinate 114,374,429 of NC_137287.1, read as the reverse complement.
TGGCCGCCTTGCTTCCGGCCTTACCCCTGCAGTCTGCGCACCTCTCGGAAGACAAAGGGATCCCCTAAAACCCGACTCAGGTCACATCCCTCCACTGAGGAAACCCAAGACCTCCCCATCGTACCTGGAGTCAGATCACTCTTCCTTGCGGTGGTCCTATCTCCCCCATCTCACTTTTACTCTCTCTATCAAACCTGCCTGGTCAGCCAGGCACTCCGTCAGCCACTCTCCATCAAAGTCTTCGCCACTGCTGTTCCCACTGCCTGGAATGCTCCTCCCACCCACACCACATGCCCCACAACTAAGCTTCTCCCTCTTCCTTTACTCACGTTTCCTTGCAAATATCACCTCTCAGAGACACCCTCTCTGGCCACCCTGTCTGATGGGGGTATGCCCTCCCGCAGGTTCTGCCCCTTTCTCCTGTTTTATTTTTCTTTTTGGTACTTGTTCTCTGTCCTTTCTTCATTCTCTAAGAGAAAGAAAGCTCCAGAAAGCCAGAATATCTTCCCTTTCATCCACTGCTGTAGCCCCAGCAACTAGAACCGAGCCTGGCGCGCAGTGGGTGCTTGATAAATATCCGTTGAGTGGCTGAAAGAAGGTGGAGGAGGAGACGGGCTTTGATTCTCGGGTGCAATCTATGCCCCGTTTCTCAATGGAACGTTGACATTCCGCTCTTCAACTCTCTCTTGATTTCAAACATCATTGAAGTCAGGAACGGAAGTCAGCTAGTGTAGGACTTTCCTGAAGTCCAGTGGCTAAGACTGCAGTTCCAATGCAGGGGGCATAAGTTCGATCCCTTGTCAGGGAACTAAAGTTCCCACAAGCCACGTGGTATGGCCAAAAAAAAAAAAAATGCCAGATAGTGTAAAGGGAATCTGGAGTTAGTGGGGTGTAACAGAGGTCCCAAGGTAAGAAAACTCCTCTTCACAGACCCACCACCCTGGACGGGGGGCCAGCTCCCAGCAGCACTCCCCTGCCCAGGTCCCGTCCCGCTTACAACACCCCTCCCATGGCTGCCAGCCCGCACCCACCAGGGCTCCAAGTGGTGGCGGGCCTAAGAAAAGGGCTGCAGTCAGCAGCTGGGGATTGGGCTCCTCAAGGTTAGGCCGGCGTTATCAGTGCCCGGTGCGAGCTCAGTCACGGAATGATGTTTTCCAAATGTTTGCTCAGTATTAGCAGGGTCGGGGACCTAATGTAACTTCTATTGAATATTAACCGGCCCTGGGCAGAGGCGGAGAGTACGAGCCTGTCTTCTGAGAGAACCCCTGAGTGGGGGTGTGGGGAGCGGGGGCTGGGCCGGGGATCCCAGGAAGGGCCCATCCGTGGGCCCCTGGCCTACCGCCAGCTTGTACCTGCTGCATCCCTGGCCCTGCTTCCTGGGCTGAATTTCCGATGCCGAGAGTCAGACATCTGTCCTGGGTCTGACAGCTCAGGCTCAGGTAGGTGTAGGTTTACAGGAAAGAATTTGGGACCTGCCCTTGGGCCCACTGGCCCTCAGATTTCTTCCCAGAGTCTCTGTTCTTTAACTCACTTCTAATCACTGTGGAATATCCTCTGGCCAAACTCACAAGACTTTGAGATTCAGAGCCCTTCTCTGTGGTTGAGAGGAAGTTTCAGGAGTCTTGACCAAATCCAGGTGCCTCCCAAGGCCATCAGTCCTAGTTCTCATCCAGGGAATTTGCTGTCTGCTCAGCTCTGGGGAGCCTGAGGTCTAGTCCTGACTTCCTCTGCCTTGACCCAATCATATCACCTCTCTGGTCTCAACTTCCCCATCTGTAAAATGGAGAGATATGATGACCTCCTATACACTCGACTGGTGTATGAATGCTACATTTACAATCCACACTTTCTTGTCCTCAGGGACAACTTTGGAGTTCTAATTCCCAGATTCTCCTCTCCCAGTCCCTGGGGCTTCCACTGAGAACCTCTCTTGGCTCTAAGAACCTCCCACCAAGCCAAGGAGGGGTATTGGGACTATAAGACTTAGGTAGAGCTAGTCAAACCAGTCAATACTAAAGGAAATCAACTCTGAATATCCATTGGAAGGACTGATACTGAAGCTCCAATACTTTGGCCACCTGATGCGAAGAGCTGACTCATTGGAAGAGACCCTGATGCTGGGAACGACAGAGGGCAGGAGGAGAAGGGGACAACAAAGGATAAGATGGTTGGATGGCATCTCCGACTCAATGGACAGGAGTTTGAGCAAACTTCAGGAGATAGTGAAGGACAGGGAAGCCTAGTGTGTTGCAATCCATGGGGTCGCAAAGAGTTGGACATGACTTAACAAATGAACATAACAACAAGAGTTAGTCATGCCTTTACTTCAGAACTTGACCACACTGGCAATGGAACACTCTGCTACCCTGGCCTGTTCTCAAAGCAACCAAGCCCGCTGCATGTGTCATGATCTTCTGGTTAACCCAAGCATGCAAATAACCACCAGCCTTTACTATAGCCCACACGCACTTGCCATTAGCCGATTCTCCTCTCCTTCTAGCATAATGCCACCTTCTCCAAGATAAGAAGCAACTGGCTATTTTCAAGGCTAAGCCAAGGTAGAATGGCTGGGCACTTTCCCTCCCCTGGGCCTGCCGTCTCTGTGGCAGTCCAGTGGGAGGACCAGGGAACAAACACACATGTCCTGGTGGGCAGTGTGTACTTGCACAGGTAGATCAGTGGGCATATAGCAAGACTCACAGAGCTGGAAGGGTTCATTATCCACCCCTGTGATTTTATAGATGTGAACACTGAAGCCCAGATGGGGCAGAAACTTCACTGAAGTAACTAACACACATGAAAGAGACTCTGAATGTTTAATAAGAGACACCTGTAAAGAACATTGAGATGCAGGAACAGGCTACCTACAGCCTAGGAAGGTAGCCGTCTGCTCAGGTGAACTGCCAACCTTTCTACCTCCCGCCTGTCACAAGGCTTGGAATTTTAACACAAGAGATTCATTCTCTTAAACATAAAGTCTTACGCTGTTGAGCTGATAGAATCACCGGCTCTTAGAACCCTGAACTGTTTGGCTCTTAGACTGTAGCTCTCAATCTTTTTCTTGCCTCTAGCTATTCACGTGTGTGTGCTCAGTTGCTTCAGTCGTGTCCGACTCTTTGTGACCCTGTGGACTATAAGCTTGCCAGGCTCCTCTATCCGTGGGATTCTCCAAGCAAGAATACTGGAATAGGTTGCCATGCCCTCCTCCAAGGGATCTTCCCAACCCAGGGATCGAACCCGGGTCTCCTGCATCTTCTGTATTGCAAGCAGATACTTTACTGCTGAGCCACCAGGAAAGCCCCTAGCTGTTCATACATGCCTCATATTCCCATTCATGACATTTCTTTTATTTATTTATTTTCTTTTTTGGTGGCCATGGCCTGTCGAATGTGGGATAGTAGTTGCTCGACAAGGGATTGAACCCTCGCTTCCTGCAGTGGAAGCACAGAGTCTTAACCACTAGATAGCCAAGAAAGTCCCTCATTCATAACACTTCTCATTCAACAAAGTTGTGCTCAAGTTCAAGGTGACAGTGGTGTAATCCCACTGAAAACTGGGTGGGGGAGAGCTGGGGGGCATCTGCCCTTTGAAAAAGGTTCTCCTTGCTCTTGAGAACCACTGAGGTCCAGATGAGAGAATCATGGTGTTGTGAGCATTGTGGTGTGTTCCTGAGGGTCACAGCCCAGGTTTCGTAAACAGTGCTCATAAACTCTCAGGGCCCCATAGGGATGAGACCCAGAGGATATTTCCCAGGAGAGGGGCAGAAAAACAGGGGCTCAGAGGCAGAGTTGGGGAGGGGAGACTGCCAAAGCCAAGTTCCCCCCCCTTCCCAGTTGGCTGGGGGAAGGCTGGGTCCCAGGATCCTGCTGGGGGTGGGGTGGGGCAGGTGTGTGTTTGTGCAGAACTAGACCAAGGGTTTTGGCTACTGTGTCGCAGCTGCGGGCTGGAAGTGAAGGTCTGGGAGCCAGTCTCAGGGCTGGGAAAGGTGTGTTGAGCAGAGAAGGAGACAGAGAGATTTGGAAATGGACTCAAGTTACTCAGAGAAGCAGTTAAAAGATGTTTGTTTCCTGAGCTTGGGCTAGAAAACTTTCATACGTTCCTGGAGTCCGGAGGGCATAGCAGGCAGCATCGAGGTATCATCCAAACCACATTGAGCTCAAGACCAAAGCTCAGGGTTCAAACCTCGAAGCTTGCTTTGACCAACTGCGGGGGCCTTGGGCAAGTTGTTGACCCATTCTGGGCCTCAGTTCCCCCATTTATGAAAAGCGGGGGTGATAATAGCACCCCGCAGGGCTGTCATGATAACAAAAAGAATTATCAGTTGTGGGAAAGCCCAGCTACTGGTGGCAGGAGGCAGGAGACACCCTAATAAATGTTGTGCCCCAGCACTCCCAGCCTCCTCCACCCAGAACGAGTCTGGATGCCTTGTTCCCTTTCTTTAGAGCCTGAGGACGCTGGGTCATCTGATACCCAAGAACGAAGACTAAGGAACTGGCACACTTGACCCTGGAACAGGAAGATGGGGGACAGAGCTCCACCCGTTCCCATTCACATTTGCTGAGTCTAGTCGTGGGGCCATGGACGTTCATCATGCCATTCTCTACGTTTTTCCTGATGCTTGAAAGAGTATATTAAGCAAAAACACCCAGGGACTTCCGGGGTGGTCCAGTGGTTAAGACTCTGCGTCTCCACTACAGGGGTGTGGGTTCAATCCCTGGTCAGGGAACTAAGATTCCACATGCCGGGCAGTGTGGCCAAAAAATGAAAAAAATAAAAATCACTTTTAAAAAAAAAAAAGAAAAAACACGCAACCTGGCTGCCTTGTGGTGGCGAAGGCAGGCAGGGGTGGTGGCACTGGGAACCCGAGGAGCTGAAAGTCGGAGCTTATCTCTCGGAATCTTTCTCAAGACCAAGCCCAGCCCCTCCCTATGGTCAGAACTTCAGGCCCTCCCTCCTCTCAGCCATTAGCCCGTCACCCTGGGGCCTGTCACCGAGTCATAAAGTTGTGGCCACAGTTGTAAATGGCTGTCAGGAGCTTGTGGGTGCGGGCGGGGCGGGGAGGGGGGCGGCAGGGGGGTGCCGAGGCTCACCTTCCTTCTTCATGCCAGCCCGGAAGCACTTCTTGAGCCTGCAGTAGCGGCACTGGTTCCTCTTGTCTTTGTCCACCACGCACTGCCGGCTAAACCTGGGGAGGGCTTGGGATAGTTGGAAGAAGAAAAGACAGCCCTGCTCCTCCCAGGGCTCAACTAGGATCCTGGCCATCTGGTTGACCTCCAGGCTCCTTGCTCAAACCTTTCATCCCAAGAGTCCTCCAGCTAACCAACCAGGAGCTGGAAAGGCCCTATGGACTCTCTGAGAGCCCAACTCTGTCCCCCTAAACACGAGGAAACTGAGGCTCAGAAAGCGGACACGTGGCCTCAGATCACTCAGCTATGAGTAGAAGGCACTGCTATTTCCCACGTGTCTTATTAAAAGCCCAGAGCCCAGAGTGGGCAACTGGCTGTGAATCAGTTTCAGTATTTGGTCCATATAAGCCACTTTCTGGAGGGGGATATGGAGTAGAGGCAGGCAGGCGCCACCGTGGTTCTGGGTGGTGCCCTGAGTGTCAACCCCGGGCTCTGCCGTTGATTCAAGCTGGGTGACCTTGGGCAAATTCCCAGTCCTCTCCAAGCCACAGCTTCCTCATCTATAAAATGAGATAATAATAGTAACCTCCGCAGAGGGGTGTTGACCGGTGAAAATGAGATAATTACCCAAATGGGGCTCGGTGCAGTGTCTGTTCATAGTAAGAGCTTGTAACTACAGCTGCTATTATTTTATTATTGTTGTTACCCAGAAGGGGAGATGCTTCTGAAGGCCAACTCTCCAAGGCCTTGAGAGAGGTGGAAAGGCCTGGGGCTAACCCCCTATCCATCCCAGAAAAAGCACCAGGTTGGGGATGGGCCTCACTCTCTGCCATTTCAGAGGAGACTTGATCCTAAGCCTCAGAGGTCCCCATTTGCTAAATGGGAAAAATCACGATGAGCTTCTGGGAGCAGTTAATACAGGCAAAAACTCGTACGGTGCCTGGCACATAGTAAGTGCTCAATAAAGGGCTGTGTAGAATAGACACTCCCATCTGGATCTACAAGGGCAAAGAAATCAGAGGCTTGAAGACCCTGAAGGGCAGATGGTTCTGAGACCTACCCAGGGAGAAGACAGACCCAGGGGAACATCAGCCCAAGTGCACCCATTTCCCAGATGGAGAAATCAAGGTCCCTCACCTGCAGGAGTACATGTGGTTCTTCCTCACGCTTCTCCGGAAGAAGCCCTTGCAGCCGTCACAGCTCGAGGCACCGTAGTGTTTGCCCGTGGCCCGGTCCCCGCAGATGGCACACAGGGCGCTGACACCCAGACTGTTGGGTGCGTTGAGGTTGGCACCCTCTGATGGGGATGTGTCTGTGCCAGAAAAGCAAAGAGTGAGGATGTAGGAGGGGCAGAAAGTCACCTCCCGGAGGCCCTGGTCTCCTGGTGGTTTATATTCAGAAACGGATGTGAGGTTTGTAGGGATCTTTCCAGGGCTTCAGCCTCAGTTAGACCCAGGTGTTACTGACCCCCTCAAAGAACTTGGGCAAGTTCCTTGCTGTTTTGGAACTCCTATTTTGCATCCATAACTTAGGGATGGTTGTGACACTGACTTTGTAGAGTTGTTTAACGAGGGTCTACTCCTCCCCGTGGTGGCAATCGCTAGCCTCAGCTTTCTCTGGGAAGGAATGAAGAAACTGGCTGTCTCCTAGGATGCGTCCAACACTTGTGGACCCTGATTGGCTGGGCAGAGGGGGCTATGAGAGGGGCAAATATTCCCTCATCATCTCCAGAACCAAGTCCTATTTGTCACTGAGTGGCCAAGGCTGGGTGAGTCTCAGTTTGGTACCCGGGGGCCCTGCAAATTCTGCCAGGAAACAGGAAGACATACATCAAGGACAGTGGCTCTCGTTTGCCCTCCTGGGAGGATCATAGCAAGGATCTGGGCACCCCATAGCAAAAGTTACTGCACTGGGACTTCTCTAGTGGTCCAGTGGTTAAGACTCTGCACTTCCAGTGCAAGGGGAGTGGGTTTGAACCCTGGTCAGGGAAGTAAGATTCCCACATACCGTAGGGTCAAAAAAAACCCCAAACTGCTGCATTTATGTGAGGAGGGGGATAAGAGTCAGGTGGCTGTGGTCTTGCAGACTAGTGCTGCCTCTAAGTCATCTGCGACCTTGGGCAAGTTCCTTTTCCTTGCTTCAGTTTCCCCTGGGCCTCAGTTTCCTTAACTGCAAAAGAGGGCAGACTGACTGGTTCAGTCGTTTTCAATTTTATCTTATATTTCTGCAGCAAACCCTCATTTTTGTAAGCAACTCTTCCACCGAAGATAGACCTCTTAGAGAAGATGACACTGTGAATCATCTCCCCAGAAAAAATGCTTGCAGACACACACGACACAAAGTCATACACACACACATGTGTTTTCACAGAAACCCTGAATCCGATCTTGGGCTCCTAGGGAACATCTAGCTAAGCACTGGACAGGGATATATTGCTGTGGTTAAGAGCACAATCTCTCTAGCCCTTCTGCCCAATTTAAATCGGAGCTTGTCCACTTTTAACCATGGGACCTTGGCCACATTAATGTACTTCTCAGTGCCTTCATTTCCTCACTTGTGAAATGGGGCACAGAATAATCCCTAAGGCTGTAATGAAGGTTCAGTGAATCAATATATGTGAAGTGCTAGGCAGGTAAGAAGCACTATATCAATGTTTGTAAAATAAAAACTTTTCTGCAGAAGAAGACTCTGGGAGCAGATGATTTCTAGCCTCCGTGCACAAGCGGACACCCTGCCACATCTCATTTCTGTCATGTCCTGGCTGAACATCTCGTCGCCTCCAAGGGTGCCCAGCAGCACGGCCCCCTCCACTTGGTGAATTATTCCTGGAGATGAGGATAATTGTTAAGCTGCATTGGTGCCCTTTCTCCCCCAGCCTTGCCTCCTCCAACCACCGGGAGAGCTGACCCCACAACTCAGGCGGAGACTGGGGGAAGGGCTCACACATCCTGGGCAGGATAGGCTGGGTGCTGCCAAGTAGCTCATCCTACTCCCCAGGGTAAGGTGATGGTGCCCATTCTCCAGATGAGAACATCAAGGCTCAGAAAGGACAGGACCTGCCCAGAGTCATCACACTGCTGCTAAGTAGAGGAGTCGGATTGATGGTCCAGGTGGGCAGGCTGGTGCTGATCTGGCCAGTGCTGTCCTGTTGGGGTGTCTGCTGGAGCCTCTGATAAACAAGGATCCCCTGTTCCTTCTGAATCAGGGATGGGAGGTGGGTAGGGAGCTTGGAACATTTGAGCTACCAACCCAGCATGTACACAAAACATCGCCCCAACTTTCTGGCCCACTTCAAACTCCAATGGGGAATGTAGACCCTTCTTAAAGATGCTCAGAGTTCCTGACCTGACTCATAAGGGCACAGGACCAGTCACCAGTGCTAAGCCCTCAGGTGCCTTATCACATGGGATCCTCTGGTTAGCCCTGGGAGGCAGACACTATGATTTATTCCCATTTTACAGATGAGAAAACTGAGGCTCAGAGAGGAAAATGGCTTCACAAGTTTACACTGGTAGGAAGGATGGATGCCAGAATTGGAACCCTGATCTTTCTGGCTCCAGAGCTAGAGCTGTCCTGTCTTCAGGACATCCCGTAAGCTTAGCCCCTGCCTTGGGAACACACACTTTCTGGGAGCTGGAGGCGCCCACCCTGAAGGGGTGATGGGGGCAGTCCAGGGCTAGGTGGTGGTCAGGTGTCTTACACGCTGTCTCTCTGGGGTCACACACACCCCGCCTAGTGCAGCAGCTTCTTGTTTACCATTTCCTACCTGTTTTCCCCTCAGCTCCCTCACGTGATCCCTGGACACTCCTGAAAGCCAGCAGGCCTGGAGTGACTAAGCCCATTTTGCAGAAGGAGCCAGGAGAGGGGAGGTGACATGCCCAAGGACACACAGTGAGTGAATGGCAGGGGGAGGCGAGCAAATGGTGAGACTGACCACAGATTGTGCCCACTGACCATGGGCAAGGCAGATACCTCTCCGGCTGAGCTGAGCTGACTCAAGAGCTACAGAGCTCAGCTAAAGCTGCAGAGCCGGGGAAGGAAGGCAGGTGGGCTGCCCCCCTCCTCTGAGCCTGGCCTGCAACTGCTCAGGTACCTGCGTCCTGGCTTCCAAGCCTCCTCCCTCCCCCCACCTCCTTGTAGAGGAGAACTCCCCGCACCCCTTCAGATGTGCTCTCAGTGATAACAGGAGCGGATGTACAAATCTGGGGAGACACACAGGCAACACAATCTGGTCTGAGACAAATGGATATGTTGCTGATGTAACTCGCGTGTGTGAATGGCAGCGGTGTATCATATGAGCGCTGGAGAGAGCTGACCCCACAGGACGAGGATGTGCACATGTACACAAGCAGGTACAAACAGGGGCACGAGACAGGATGCCCAAACTGGACACACGTCCAGGAAACCCAGGACACACAAACCAATCCACGTCCAGAGCTCATGTGTGCAAACATCCACAGACACATGTACACACACTCATTGCTGCTTACCGTATACACACTCATTGCCACTTACTGTACACACACTCATTGCCACTTACAGACATAAGCAAGATAAACACAGGTATCCCTAGAGATAACAACAAACACAGACCCACTCAGAGAAGAAATGCAACTAGAGATAGACGCAGAACACGTGCACACACAGCCCAGTGAAGACAAACAGGCACATGGGCTCCTGCAGACATACATATGCAACAAAGTCCACCACTTGCCCACGTGTGTACATGGAAACTCAAGCACCCATGCCAGCAGGAGGGTACAATCACACATCAATGTGCTTGTGTGTGTGTGCACGTACACACACACACACACACAATGCACGTGTGCATGCGCACTGTTGATCCCCGCCTCATTTAGCAAAGTCTCCCTGAGAACTCCATTTTCTCTAAGTGGGGCGCTCACTCCAGGAAAGTCCCAAAGACACCCTGAAACACAGCCATGTCTCCATCCACCATCTCCGGGGACGGGACATAATCTTTCCATCCCTCTGGACCTCGGCCCAAGGGGTTCAAGCAGGGGTCATGTTGGGCCCAATGACGAGCTGGACACCGAGGGGACGCTCACCATGAAGTCCCTGCTCCCAGTGACACGTAGCACAGCGACAGCTTTGGTCACAAGGACCACGAGGGCCTGGCAGGAACTCCTGGGGCCTACTTTTGCTGCAGATTGGCCCTGGCAGACCCCCTCGCCACCCCGAAGGCTTCTGGTCACTGTACCTGGGCACATCGACTTCACCTGGCAGCACCTGTGCCCTCACCTACGGGACCACCGTGCTTGCCTACCACTCTCCCCCCAGCCCCTAACCCAGTGCGGCAGACTCGCTCCAGTACCTGGGCACACCTGCCCCCACCTACCGTTGCCCATCGTCAACACCTGCACATTCTCAAACTCCAGGGTGGTGTAGGCTGGGTCCAGCGCAGCACTGTAGTCGGCCATGTCCATGTCGACAAGGGTTTTGGAGAGGCGCATCCTCGCTCTCCCCGCCTCGGCCACCTGCCCTGCCCAGGATGCCCACCCTGAAGGCTCTGGGCTGAGCCCTGGCCTCCGCCCTCCACCCTCCCACCACCTCCTCCCAGGCGCCCTCTCTGCCTTCCTGCGTTTCAAACTGTCCTCTGGGAGGGTCTGCCGGGAGTCCGGGCCTAGCCTCTGCGCAGGGGTGGAGGCTCTGCTGGGGAGGGGTGGGGGTTAATGGTTAATCGGCTCCCCCCTGGTGGACCGGCTGGGCGGGGCCCCGGGGATTTGGCTGTCTGTTGGTTTCTGGCTGACACCGGGGTGCTCTTACAGCGGATGGGGGGCCCCTAACGCCCCAATACCGTGTTACCAGTCCTGTGAGACAACGGACACACGCTGCCTCTCCAGCACTCGTTGGACCCTGACTCAGCCACGCTCCGAGTCACTTTCACCCCGAGTCATGCTGATACTGACACGCTCACATGCGCCCCCAGACGCTGACAGCCCACCTCCAAGACGCCCTAACTCAGGAACTTCCCAAATCACTGACTCTGACCCTCAGTGCTCTTGCAGAGATAACGCCGCCTCATGGCTCACGAATCAGAAGCTTCGGTCCCAGGCCCCACATACCAGTCTTCCACATCCTGGTTCTAGGAGGTCCCTTCCGGTTTCCTGCCTTCCCTGGGGGCAGGAAGGACTGAGAGGGCCAGACTCCTGTCTAGGTCCCGGCCCCTGCTCCTCAGGACCCCACTCTGGGCACCGCCAGCCCCCGCAGCGCCCAGGTGCTCAGGCCCAGACAGACTCTACCACCCCTCTCCTTGTCACCTCCTCCAGCTTCCCCCCCAATCCCGTGCCTCCCCCAACCCCCAGGGAAGAAGGGAGGCTTATAGCCCCTTAGACCCGGATTAACATTCAGGCGCCTACCACCTACTAATCACGACTCTGGGTAAATGATTCTCCTCTCTGAGCCTCAGTTTCCTCTTCTAGAAAAATGCACAATCAACTTCAAAGGGTGGTCTGAGTATTAAATGAGTTGGTGTTAGGAAAACACCAAGCAAGCATCCGTTTGCCCCCACTCTCACCCTCTTGGCCTCCCTTTCGTATCTCCCTCGTTTCTCTCCACCCACCTCCTTCCTCCAGAGTGGGCTTTGTGGGCAAGCCACCTGAGCAGTGCCCTCTTGGGCAAAGGAACTCTACTCTCAGGCTCCTGGGTTTGCTTTCATGCTCGGCTATTCTGAACAAGGGGCCTGCATTTTTGTCCGGGACTGGACCCTGCTAATCTTGTGGCCTTCAACTCATGGCTCACGCTTTTCTTCTCGCCCCCTCCAGCCCTCACTGCCTGCTACACAGACAGGGGCAAGAACTCCTGATCTAGCTGGGGAGATAAAGTCTCGAGGTAGAGGTGGAAAATGCAGGTCCAGGGAGAAGGACCTACGATTCTGGAGGCCTGGGAGCTTGTTCTCCTTTGTTGGCTGGAAGGGCCAGGCAGAGGGATTTGGTAATATGGGCAAGGGTGAGTGAATTAGTGAGATAGGGCATTAATGAGTGAGTGGGTGGGTGAATTAATGAAGGAGTGAATTAATGAGTGGGTGAGGGACTTCCCTGGTGGTCCAGTGGTTAAAAATCCACCTTGCAAAGCAGGAGACTCAGGCTCAAGCCCTGGTCGGGAAACTAGATCCCACATGTTTTGAAGCAACTAAGCCTGCACCTCAACTAGTGAGCCTGCATGCCACAACTAGAGAGTCCATGCACCATAACGAAAGATCCTGCATGATGCAACTAAGACCTGATGCAGATAAATCAATAAATATTAAAAAAAAAAAAAAAGAGATAGAGTGGGTGGATTACAGACAGGGTGTATTAATACGTGAATGAGTAAATTGATGAGTGGGTGAATTACTGAAAGACTGAAATGAATTGATGAGTGAAATGATGGGTTAGTGAGCAAAGGACCGAATGAGTGAAAAGGTGGCTGAATTAATGAGTGGGCACATCGGAGGGAGAGGCGGCTTGCATTTGAAGGGTGTGTGGAAGCATCCTTCTCATTTACTTCCAACTATTAGAAGCCCTTTCTTGGGCCTGTGTAGCCTTGTTCTCCTCCCTCCATCTTCCCCCTGGAGCTTAGATAATTAGGGTGGGAAGTTGGGGGCAGCAACTGTTCTGGAGAAGAGAGGCTGGATTTGACATTAGGAGACCAGATTTAGGGCTTCCCTGGTACCTCAGCTAGTAAAGAATCTGCCTGCAATGTGGGAGATCTGGGTTCGATCCCTGGGTGGGGAAGATCCCCTGGAGAAGGGAATGGCAACCCACTCCAGTATTCTTGCCTGGAGAATACCACTGATGGCAGAGCCTGGTGATTTATGAACTAGATCTGTCACTATTCGGATAACTTTGCTTAAATCATGTCTCTCTAAGGGCCTCAACTTTCCCATCTGTTAAGTGGGGTGAAGATGCTGGCCCAGTTGTTTGTTGATAAGGACAAGACCTTGAGGGAGGGAAGAAGGGACAGAGATTCCAAAAGAGCCGATGGAAAAGACTTCAGCTTCTGGTGGATTCCTCCCATGTTCCTCCAAGGACATCTGAGCCTGGTTCCAAGAGCCTTAGGCAGGAGACCCAACTAAGGGATAAATGTGGAGGAGAAGGAGGGACAGTCCTGGGAGGGACTACCTAGGCTGATTCTGGGTCTTGTCACCTGTCTGACACCTGTGACAGGCCACACAGCTACTCCTCTCACAATCCTACACATAGGGCATCTCATCCAGTCTAAGGGGAGCAGTTCCCTATTTCCCAAAGTGGGCTATGATCACTGGAATGTCAAAGTTTAATCCATAATAAAAATAACAAATCTTTGATCTTGATAAACAGCATCTTAGATTAAATTAAATAAAGTCTATGATCAATAGAGACAGCCAGGCCACATGCATGTCTATTACATGCAAGAACTATCAGGTGGGCAGCCTGCATACCATAAGTTACTCCATACATAGTGACACAGATGCTTTACCAAACACACAACACAGGTGATCCACTGCCTATGAGGTATATTCCAGAAAACGATTTCATACCCCATCCATGCCCCACCAATCACGACCTACCGCATAAGTAAATCTACCCACCCATGAACTGGAACTTGCATAATCTATTACATACACGACTCACCCCATCCTTGAAAAGGTGAAAGTGAAAGTCACTCAGTCGTGTCCGAGTCTTTGTGACCCCATGGACTATACAGCCCACGGAATTCTCTAGGCCAGAATACTGGAGTCGGTAGCCATTCCCTTCTCCAGGAGATCTTCCCAAGCCAGGGATTGAACCCAGGTCTTCTGCATTGCAGGCAGATTCTTGACTAGCTGAGCCACCAGGGAAGCCCAAGAATACTGGGCTATCGGTAGCCTATCCCTTCTCCAGCAGATCCCCTCGATCCAGAAATCGAACCAGGGTCTCCTGCATTGCAGGTAGATTCTTTACCAGCTGAGCTACCAGGGAACCCCATCCTTAGCTGATCCCAAACAATATCTTCTAGATACACATCCCTCATATAAACAACTGGCCACCTCTAAGATCTACCAACTCTGTGGTCTCGGGCAAGTCATTATTTCCAAGCCTCCGTTTATCCTTCTGTAAAATGGGTCACACTTGAAATTTGTTGTGAAGATGAGACAGGATAATACTATAGAGTTCTTAGCCCTTCCCCCACCCCCACCCCACCCCTAAAGGATAAACCGTGGACCTTGAAATCAGAAAGAGCTGGGTCAAAAGTCAGGCACTGCCGCAACTAAAGAGTCCGCGTGCCGCACCAAAGATCGAAGATCCCATGTGCCGCCACTAAGGCTGGGCACAGGCAAATAAAAACAAAAACACAACACTCAGGCACTGCCAACTCCCCAAACTCTGCGACCTCGGGTTCCAGCTTTCTCAACCTTATTTTTGGCACCAGATGGCTTGTACCTTTTCCCTGGGGGATGGTGTGGGCATGAAATGACCAAGTGTAGGCATACAGGGCAATAGCGGTGACTGCTGGGGCTGACTCCTTGACCTTGGCTACATAGTCAGCTGGAATCGGGACCCCTACACAGGAGAACTCCAGGGACAGCTGGCCCAGCCCTGAGCAAACCCTGGCCTCTTTGCCATCAACTCTGCAGCCCTTCTTTATCTCAGCACCACCCCCCAGGGCTGTCAGACCACCCCCCCCAGCTCAATATGTCCCAAATCCCAGCGGAAAACAGGCCTCAGAGCTCACTTGGAGGTCCCATTCCTTCTTGTCATAGATGGAGAAGCAGGGGCCTCAGGAAGGGGAAGAGGGGCATTTTGAAAGCAGTGCCCTGGGCAGCCAGGGACTGGGGAGAAGGGGTGGTGGGCAGGGTGCTCAAGCCTACGGTGCAGACAGAAGTTAAGGGAGCTGCCATTCTGGACCACAGCATTTTTCTTTTCAATGACAATAATATTTCCAGGAAGATTCCACGCTAGGCCCGGTGCTAAGAGTCTTCCACTCTTCTCAGCTGATCTGTCCCGCCCGCGTTGCAGCGAACACAACTGAGGCTCAAAGAGGTGAAGCCTCTTGCCCAAGGCTAACCTGATATAAGAGGAGGGGCTGTAATTGGAACCGCAGTCTGACTCCAGAGCTTGAGGGCTTCACCTACTCCTTGCTGCCTCCCAGAAAGAACCTCGGACTTCTGCACACTGGTGGCCAGTGCTTCCATCGTCGCGTCACTGCTGGAGCACTCAGGGGTCTGAGAAGCCAAGGAGCCTGTCCTGGTGCACGTGCAAATGCAGAGGCATCCTCCAGACACCGGCTACCCCAGGGCCACCTGGCACCTTCAGGTCCCCTGGGTGCTCACGTCCCCACCGTCTCCAGCCTCTCCTCCCCCACCCATCACCCGGGGAGCGGTGCAGGGAACCAGGGACTTATCAAGACAGAGAACAAAAGTCGTGGGGGAAAGAAGCCAAGAGCCATCTCCACTCTGGGGTACGGCCCTTCAGTTTCGCCCCTTTGAAATTTCAAATTCCAGTTTGTGGACAAAGTCCTAACTTTCTCACAATATAGGTCCCCAAACACTGACCAAACTCCAATCTGGGCAGCCAGCAGGGCCCAGTGTGGCCTTTCGGCTTCCTTTGGCAGCTCTCGAGGTCTCGGGGGACCAACTGGGGTCTGTCAGGTCATCCCTGCAGCCCCAGCCCACCCCACAGGGACCCATGCCTCCCACCTGAGAGGACAGCCCTCTTCCTGGAGCTGGGATCTGTCACTGGCTGGTACCAACAGCAGATACCAGGTAGGCCCCCTCCCTGTTCCCGGCTTCTTTTCTCCCCCTAACACTCCCTAAAACACAGCTCATCCCACTCTCCTTGTCCTGAGTACAGGCTGTGTTGGTTTAATCCAGTCACGGAACTTCAAGACTGGACAGGATCTTGAAGTGGGTGGGTGTCTCAGCCAACCCACCCATTTGGCAGATGGAGAAACTGAGGCCCCCAGGGGAGTGGCAGCCTTTGAACCTGGGACACAGACCCAGGGCCCCTCATTGAGCCCTGAGGTTGGAGGACGCATGCTCAAGCTCATGCAGAGGCAGTGGGGTGGGGGCAGAGGGGAGCTCGGTCTTAACAAGAAGACCACAAGTCCCATGAGGAGCCCCCTTTGCTTCATGACAGTCCTCAAGGGCCCTGGCAGTGCCTCCTATGGACCCCAGAGGGTGGGCTGTCTGATCACTCAGTGACGGATGGCCACTCGCTGGGATGCCATGGAAGTATCGGGTGGGCAGAAAAGTTCGTTTGGGTTTTTCTGTCAGATGTTGTGGAAAAACCCAAATGAACTTTTTGGTCAACTCAATATTTCCAAGAGGAAGAGGAGGAAGCTGAGGGCTGAAGGCCAGTGGGCTTGGAAGGAAACATTTATGTGGTTAACTGATAACTAAGCCCCATCCTTAGGCCCCTGGAAGCCTCCTTCCTCCTTCTCCTCAGCATGATTAAGACCAACTTACCTGCTCGCTAATCATTGCTGAGCCTGTTGATTTTGCCTTAAAAAATTAACTGGGCATGAGTTTGCGGTTTGCCTCACCCCTAACCCTGCAAAGCAAAAGGCCTGGGTGGGCAGGAGGCCGCTGGGTTATGCAAGAGGCCATCAGCCTCCCCACGCACAGCCAGAACCACCTCTGTTGCTCTCCAAAGGGTAGGTTTTGCTCAAGAGTCAACAGTCTGCTTGTTTCCCCTGCTCTGCGTCCTGAGCAAATTTGCTGTGTTACCAAACAGAGATAAAAGCAGCTAGGGGGTGGGGGAGAAGGTTAGGGGAGAGCTTTCCAAACAGGGATGTGAAGCGGCGGCTTTGAGCTGTGATTCTAGAATCCTGCAGTGTCAGAGCCGGGGGAGCCCTTCCAAGGATGCGGCCTGGGGCCTTTCAGATGGGTTCTGAGGTCCTGGGAGCCAAGGGAGTCTATGCCCAGGCCCTATCTCATCCTCTGTCTGCCTCTTACGGACACGGGTCCTTAATATTTCATTTCAAAATAGAGCCAGCTGCTAATAATGAGAATCAGAAAACCACCGGTCCAGCCTCATTGTACAGATGGGGAGATGGAGGCCGAGTGGGGAAGTGACTCATCCAGGAACAGAAGGTCATCCAGGGTCTCCAGCTGGGCAGGCAGGAGCTCTCTCTGGTACTCAGTGATATATCCGGGATGTTAGTGAACAAAATGGCACTGAAAGGCCCTTCTTTGCTGTTTTTTTACCCTCCCTCCCAGGGCTGGCTGTAAGCACAGTGGTGCCTGAAGCCACTGGAAGGTCTGAGTCAGGGAGGAAGGGTGGGGATGAGGGTGTCACCTGGCCCGGAGTCCTGTGGGCCCTCTGAGAAGCAGTCATGAGCTGTAAACCAGAGGTTCAAAGTTATAACCCATCCCAACCGCATCCTCTCTCTGAAGGCATCGGGCCATAGAAAAAGACACAGAGCCCTGCCCTGACTCTCTCGACCTCTCTGGGTCTCAGTTTTCTCACCTGTAAATTGGGAATAATGGTACCTAACTCACAAGGTTGTCATGAGGATGAAATGGAGTGGGATCTACGCAATGATAACCATGACCAATGTTTACAAAGCTGTTTTGTGGGCATTTCACATATTAACAGGCTTCCCAGGTGGCTCTAGTGGTAAAGAACCTGCCTGCCAATGTAGGAGACGTAAGAGACTTGGGTTCAGTCCCTGAGTTGGAAAGATCCCCTGAAGGAGGGCATGGCAACCTGCTCCAGTATTCTTGTCTGGAGAATTCCATGGACTGAGGGGCATGAATGGCTGCAGTCCATAGGGTCACACTGAGTTGGACACAACCAAAGCAATTTAACACATATACATGCACATAATAACTCATCAATCCTCATAACCACTCTGCAATGTAAAGCCAAGTTTTTAATCACTATCTTATAGACCTAGGGCACAGAGAGATTGAATCATATGCCACAGCTCACACAGCTTCTAAGAAGCTGGGATTCCAACCCAAGCAGTCTGGCTCCAGAGTCTGTGCTCCTAATCTCCAAGCCACCCTGCCCTTCCAGGGCTGGCACACGGTAAATGCTCAATGAAATGTGGCCAGTGTGATGATAAAATAAGCTCCATCCCAAGGCACATGTGGGCTGTGTGTATGGACTGTGAGGGCTGGAAAGATGCAGGAAGAAGACCTATCTCTGGGCTGGAGTAGTCAGAGAGGGCTTCCTGGAGGAGGTGGCATCCTAGGCAGAGGAAACTTCCAGAATTGGAGAACATGGTGGGTGAGGGTGAAAGGGCATGGAAGTCACTTTGGCTGGAGAGCAGGGGATTATGGGAGATGCTGTCTGCAAGGCTCAAGAGGTAGTACAGAGAGTGTGGTCTAGAGAATGATCAGGAAGGAAGCCAGGAGGACTTGGGTCTGTGTGGGCAGGGCCTCCCTGCAGGCTGTCTTCTGCCAGGTGGCTTGTGACTTCTGGGCTGAGGCTGTTTCTGTCCTCCTGTGTACGTTCCTCCCTCCTGGGTATGTTCCTGACTTTATCTGCAGAAGTGACTTTGGGAGTTGGATGGGGCCTGCCTAGCTCTTGTTGGGTCTGAAGGGTACAGGTCCTGGTATTCAGCTGAGGGATGAACTCACATCCCAGGAACTACCCTTGGTCTCCCACATCCTTGTTCTGAAGGGCTCCAGGGATCTGCCTGGAGGCCACTGAGTGGAAGTGTTTGGGACCCTGAGACTCAGGCCACAGTAGCTGTGTACAATTGTACAGGTTGCTCACTGCAGAAAGGTTCTCTGGGTAAGGGAGCAAGCGGAGGTGGAAATCCAACCGTGTTCCACTTACCAAGCCAACTGCCCGTGGAGATCTGTCTGCCCAGGGGTGGGGCACCACTCACTTATTTTCACAAAATCTCCATGTGAGCCCTGTTGTAGTTCTTTTTCCAGCTACTATGTGACCTTGGGCAAGGTCATTTCCCTCCTGGGCCTTGGTTTCCCATTTGAAAAGCTGTCTAGCATAAAGCAGAGATTCAACCCTGATGGTGAATTAGAATCACCTGAAACCTTTAAAAAATACTGATGCCCAGGTCCTGTCACAGTCCAGTGATCGAATCTAGGGGTGAGTGGGTGCTGGCTCTGAGTATTTTTTAAAGTCCCCAGGTGATCCTGATATGCAGCCAAGATTGACACCCATCGTAGGAGGGCTTAAAATTCTGGAGCTGGAAAAGCCTAGATGTGTATCCAAGTTCTACAACCTCCTGGTTGCAACTGCAATGAGGCTCTATTCCCCCATCTGTAGAATGGGAACATGATAGCTTCCTCGTAAAGTCAGAATGCCAATTCAACGAGATGCTGTTCAGAACTGATTCTTGGTATTAATGACTATTAATTTGCTATGGGCAAAATGAAATTGGCTTAAAATCAAGGGCCTTTCTAGGTCAAGGATTCAGAGACTCAGGGTCTGGTCCTAGATAATGGGTCTTCATATTGTCAATAATATGACATTAGCCAAGATGTCATTGAAGTATGAGCGATTGTTCTTACGGTTTGATATTTTCCCCAATCTGCTAAAAAAAAATAAATTTCTTTTTAAATTGGTACTACATTCACATGATTCAAAAATCAAAACAAAATAAAAGGTGCTGGGACTTCTCTGGTAGTCCAGTGGCTAAGACACCTCGCTCCCAAAGCAGAGGGCCCGGGTTCAATCCTTAGTGGGAGAACTAGACTCCCACATGCCACAACTAAGATTCGGTGCAGCCAGATAAATAAATAAATTCATAATTTCGTTTAAAGGTGCACTTGAGGAAACTACCATCCACCCCTGCCTCCTGTCCACCAGTCCACTGCTCTCTTTACCGGTAGCTAACATATAAGATCATAAGATATCACCTCCCACCTCAAACTCTTCTGCATCTCGCTTTGTTCATTTACCAGTATAACCTGGAGAGTTTCCCATAGCAAATGAAAACAAGCTTTGAGGACGGCAGTGCTGTTGCTCCCTTTCACAGGTGAGGAAACTGAGGCTCACAATGCTGAGTCAAGAGCGTTTGACCTATGGCTACTTGGCTCCAGAGTCAGTGTTTGCTTTCCCGCCCCAGTGTGGCCTTCCAGGAAGCCTGGCCCAGACAGCTTTGGAGCCAGGCCTAAATTTCTCCAATCCAGGCCTGGCAAGGAGATGGGATGGGGACGGGTTCTCACGGCCCCTCACCTTGTCCAGGTCCTGAAGTCACAGAGGGGCTGGAGCATGGAACAAAAAATGTCCAAGGTCATCCAGATAGTGACCCAGTGTGCGGATGTCCCCTGGATGGGACAGTTAGGGCCTGGTGGCCGTGCCCTCCAGTGGAGTGGAGCCTGCCAGGGACATTCTGGCAGCCTCAGACTGTGCAGGTGGTGGGGGAGGGCAGGAGGAGGGGGGCAGGTGGGGATGGAAGGGAAGCCTGGCTGATGGGACAGGCCCAGGGGAGCAGAGGTCACGAAGGAGGATCTGGGATTCATGGTAGAGGGGGCAATGACATCTGAACCAAATGTTTTCTGCCCAGGCAACCCCAAGGCTCCCTCTGGATTCCTGACCTGCTTCAGGTCTCTGACTCCCTGATTTTGGACAAGTCACTTTGCTGTTCTGTGCCTCAGTTTCCCTAAAGCAAAATGAAGCAGATAAGGAAGCTGGTTTTCAGGTAGCCTTAAAACACCCCTAAAAGACTCTGTGAGGTGGACTTCCTTTAGTGGTCCAGTGGCTAAGACTCTGGGCTTCCACTGCATGGGCTGTGGATTCAATCCCTGGTTGGGGAGTTTCCACATACCCCAAGGTGCAGCCAAAATATAAAATTAAAAATAATGACTGTAAACTGCAAGGTATATTTAAAAAAAAAAAGACTCTGAGGCTCCCCTTGCCTTGTTAAGGGCATTTGGATCTTGCCTTGATCAGAATAAGGTCTGCCTGACAAAGGCCCTGGGCCTTCCTGGGCTGGGGGCTGAGGTGACAGCATCTCTACCCTGCTCCAAAATCTGTCCTCCTCCTCTTGGCCCTGTATTTCTCTCCCACCATCTCAGCCTCCTCTCCAGGTAGATGTGGAGTCAGGATCATACCTGAGGGGTCCCGGGGGAAGCCCTGGCCCCAGTCTGACATCCTCCTCCTGGTGTTATGGGGTCGCACACAGCGGGCAACCTCTTCATCCTTAAAGGAGCTCCCGCAGCCACTCTGGCACCCAAGACCCTGTGAGGGCTGCCAGGCAGAGTTAATCTCTTAATACTGGTCACAATGAGATTTCAGGGATGGTTGGAGGCAGTCTCCATGGAAACTGCAGACCAGCCCAGGACCCATGCAAGGAATTAGCCAAGGGCTCAGTAAGGGAATCCTAGAGACTCAACCCAAACAGAAAAGGGAGACACAACGGCCTGAACGCCCTTGTCCTGCTCCAAACCCCTTGCTGTACTGTCTCAGCGCTCTCCCGTTAAATTGGATGGAGCCACCTTCACAGGGAGAGTGCTGTCACCTTTCTGGGCCTCAGTTTCTTCATTCTCCAATTGGACTTGTAATCCTTAACCCTGAGCCTTTTCTAGAAGAGTCAGGCTTCAGAATCTGCCAGACCTGAGCCTGAAGCTAGGCCTTTCCCAATCAGACTATAAACCCAGACCAGGCATTTCCCCTCCCCTAGCCTCAGTTTCCTCATCTATATAATGGGTACAATCACGGTGGTACCTGACTGGTGGGTACTGATTCTCAGTGACTGAGTCTCCTTCTCACCTCTTTCTGACTGCTCCTTCCACACTGTAGTTCTGCCCTCCACTCCAGCCATTGCAGCTTTCAGAATTCCATAGCCCCTGACTTTTCTCTGGCCTTTGCACAGGCCACACCTTCCGCCCAGAGCAGCTGTCACACCATTCTCTTCACCTCCTCATCCTCCAAGTCCCACCTAGGTCATCTTCCTCCAGGCAGTCCTGCTGGTTTAGACAAGTCAGGGCTCCCCTTGGTGCTCCCACAGCCCCTATTACTTTATATCATCACAGTTCAATCACATGGTGGTTACTGTTTATTTGTCTGCCTCCTCCATTGGACTATGTCTCATTTTGCCCTTATAGTCCCAGAACCCAGCTGGCAGTTAATATAATGGGTTGGATGAATAGATGAGTGAATGAATGAAGAAATTTACCCATCCAATCATTCGACATTTATTCAGAGCATACAATGTGCGCTATCGTGGGTGCTAGAGGTGACACAGTGAACAGTTAAGATCCCTCCCCGACAGTGCTGCTGTATTAACAAATAAAAACACGGAAGGCCCCAATTAAATTTGAGTTTCAGATAAACAGTGAATAACTCATTTAGTACAAGTATGTACCAACTAACACAGGGGACATAGTTTTTTATATATATATATTTTTTCATACTTATACTTTTTAAAACGTCAGTTGTTTTATCCTCCATTTCAAACGTAACTGTGCGTACTGCGTTGGATCTGGCCACCTTACTTTCTCCCTAACGGAACTTACATCCTGGTGGGGAGGTGCGGTGTAAACAGGAGGAAGTAAATTAAAACAAAGAGAATTTCAAATATGAGTTAAGTGCGGTGGAGACAATGAAACAGCACAATGTGGATAGCGCCTGGGGATGGTAGGGGCCATCTGTGTACTGGGTGATCGCCAAGCTAGTGACCTTGACCTTCAAGGGACAATTCCAAGCTCCAGTGAGAGGCTACCTAGGAAAAGCCCTCTGAAGGTCATAAAGGGAGTGGAGGCTGTTAAACTTGACAGAAGGGCTCTGAGGCGAGCTAACAGCGCAGCCGGGGCTCACCTGACAGACTCAATTTTGCAACTTGGGTCTGAGCCCTCACAAACCTTCGCGAACCCGCAGCCCCACCCCCTAGGCCAGTCAAGGTCCTCTGCGGGGCTGAGAGAAAGGGGAAGGGGCCAAAGGGGCCGTACAGAGAAGCGTGGCCACCTGGGCCGGAGCGGGGAGCCCTGACGCCATCCTCCCACCTCCGTCCCCAGATGGCCCTTGCGGCGCAGGGTAGATCCTGCGAGGCGCTGAGCCCGGGGGCCTCCGAGAGGAAGCGGCCTAGACGCTCCGCAGCGCCGCGCTTTGCGTGTCCTGGGCTCCTCCTAGTGGCCAACGCAGGAACTAGCGAACAGAAACTTCAAATAATGCACGGGCTTCACCAATCACAGTCGACGTCGTACTACAATCCCACCAATCACAGGCCCAGACGGACTACGACTCGCCAAACTCGGCGAAAGACAGTTGGACACAATTCTCTGAGGTTCTATTTACGAGGTATGCAAACTTTCCTCCAGTCACACACCAGCACGTGGTCACTGCACCAGTCAGAACGCAGTATTTAAAAACTGGTTCCCTAAGGCCGGTTTCGCGCTCCCATTACACCATCTGCCAAATTTGTATCCCCAACATGCGGTCCCAACAGGCAAGCACCTTTAATGAGGGTCCTAGACTTTGTGGAGGCTCTGTGTGGAAGCCCATGTTTGCTTTCAGAGACATTTCTTTATCTTAATATTTAATGATACTATATCATTAAGTATCCTCCCCCTATTATAAAAATTAATATGTGGAGAGTGGGAAAAGCATGACCTTGGAGTTAAATACACCTGAATTGGATGTTTCCTAGCTTTGTGAAGTAGGTCAATTCACTTCCCCTTCCTCAATCTTTAAAAAAGAACAATAATAATACCTTTGTTAATTGTCATTGTCCATCACCCCCCATCCCAATTATTCAAGTCAAAATCCTCGCATCCCTACCAACTCATCAGAAAATCCAGTTCTTGCCACCTCCAATAGTATCTCAAATTTTTATCATCTTTTCATCTCCGCCACAGTCAACCTTGTCCCCACAACTGTCACCTGGAAAGTGTGGAAGGGAGGGAGCTCCCTTAGCAACAAGCAACATGACAAAGCTCTAGTGGTTTTACTTGGCTGCAGCAGCCCAAACCTCTAACCTGGGCTCATGTGCCGTTAGTGAATCTATAGTGCTCTGGTCAAATGAGCTAAGAAGCCCTCTATATACACCAACCATACATAAACAATTGTGCTTGACTTCAATTTTGATAGAAACACAACATTTTCCTAAGATGGGACAGGGTGATAAAAGCAATAATTGACGATCCAAAAGAGTTCTGAATTGGGACTTCCCTGTGGTTCAGTGGTTAAGACTCTGCACTGGGTCTGGGAACTAAGGTCCCCGAGTGAGTGGGGTGGTGCAGTCAACACCCCACTCCCCCAAACAAAAAGAAAACAAACAAAACCAAAAAAGTTCTGGTCTGACTGTTGGGGAAGAGGAGAGGGACAGTGTAGCAGAGTGGTCAAGGCTACTGCTTTTGAAATATTAATGGTTCTGTTTACATAACTGTTCTACCCTATGAAAATAAGTTCTTCAAACCTTATTTGTTTCATCTGTGAAAAAGGAATCAATAAGAGGACCTCTTCTAGGTGGCTTTGTGGAATAAATGTTGACAAACCGCATAAACCCAGCACATGGTTGCCCACCACGTTACAGTGTTATTTACTGAATACAAAGTATTTTCCTTTGGAAAAGGATGCTCACTGTTCTTAGAGCTCCATAGGACAAATTAGGACCAACAGATGGATCGTACAGGAAGGAAGATCTTCTGCTTAAAATGAAGAAGATTTTTCTACTGGATACAATGGCACTATCCAGGGAAAAGTTGCTTCATTAAGTAGTGAGTGTTCTGTCACTAGAAGTGACAAACCCAAGCTAAATGACTGTCAGGGAGGATGGTGAGAGGATTCTTCCAGTGAATCAAAGTAGCATTTCCCAGGTGTAAAAGCCTTAAACTGTGATGAAAACCAAATTCGTGTTGGAAAAACTGGATATTCACATGTGAAAAAATGAAGCTGGACTCTTAGTTTACATATATAAAAGAATTAGCACAAAATGGGTTAAAGACTTAAGTGTAAGAGTTAAAATGGTAAAACTTTTAGAAGAAAACAGGAAGAAATATTCATGGTGTTGGATTTAGCAATGACTTCTTGGAGATAACACCAAAAGCACAAGTTACAAAAGAAAAAATAGATAAATTGGACCACATTGAAATGAAGAATTTTGTGCACCAAAAGACATTATTAAGAAAGTGAAAAGGCAACCCATGAAATGGGAGAAAATATTTGTAAATCTTGTCTGATAAGCGGTTAATATTCAGAATATATAAAGAATTCCTATAGTGCAACAACAAAACTTGATTTTAAAATAGGCAAAGGATTTAAATGGACATTATTCCAAAAAGATATACGAATGACCAAGAAGCGCATATGCTCAGCATCACTAATCATTGCTTGCTTGCTTGCTCAGGGTGTCCAGCTCTTTGTGACCCCATGGACTACAGCCCACCAGGCTTCTCTGTCCATGGGATTATCCAGGCAAGAATACTGAAGTGGGTGGCCATTACGTCCTCCAGGGGATCTTCCCAATCCAGGGATTGAGCCCTCATCTCCGGCATCTCCTGCATTGCAGAATTCTTTACCTGCTGAGTCATCTGGGAATTCTAATTATTAGTGAAATGCAAATCAAAACTTGCATAAGATACCACTTCACACCTATTAGGATGGATATAAGAAAAAAAAAAGATCATAAGCATTGGTAAGGATGTGGAGAAACTGGAACCCTTTCTCACTGCTGGTGAGAAAATAAAATAATGCAGCCACTAAAGAAAGCACTATAACAGTTCCTTTAAAAATTAAAAATAGAATTACCGTATGATCCAGCAATACAACTTCTGGATATATACCCAAAATAATTGAAAGCTGAGCCTGGAGGACATATTTTTACACCATTTCATGGCAACATTATTTACAATAGGCCTCTTTGGTGGCTCAAATGATAAAGAATCTTCCTGCAATGCAAAAGACCTGGGTTCCATCCCTGGGTTGGGAAGATCCCCTGGAAAAGACAATGGCAACCCACTCCAGTATTCTTACCTGGCGAATCCATGGACAAAGGAGCCTTGAAAGTACAGTCCATGGGGTCGCAGAGTCGGACATGACTGAGAAACTAACACACACACACACACAAAGGTCAATGAAAACAACAAGTGTTTTGAAAACCAGAATTTATGTATATGATGGAATATTATTCAGCCTTAAAGATGAAGGAAATTCTGATAAATGCACCAACATGGATGAACCCTGAGAGCTCTTTGTAAAGTGAAGTAAGCAATCACAAAAAGACAAATGCTGTATAATTCCATTTATAGGGGTAGTTTGAGTAGTCAAATTCATAGAGTAGAATAGCTGTTGCTAGGAGCTGGGGGGAGGAAGGTCAGTTCAGTTCAGTCACTCAGTCCTGTCCGGCTCTTTGTGACCCCATGGACTGCAGCCGGCCAGGCTTCCCTGTCCATCACCAACTCCTGGAGCTTGCTCAAACTCATGTCCATCGCATCGGTGATGCCATCCAACCATCTCTTCCTCTGTCATCCCCTTCTCCTCCCACCTTCAATCTTTCCCAGAATCAGGGTCTTTTCCAATGAGTCAGTTCTTCACATCAGTTGGCCAAAATATTGGAGCTTCAGCTTCAGTATCAGTCCTTCCAATGAATATTCAGGACTGAATTCCCTTAGGATTGACTGGTTGGATCTTTTGATCCCATGAACTGCTCCTCTGTCCAAGGATTCTCCAGGCAAGAATACTGGAGTGGGTTGTTATTTCCTTCTCCAGTGAAACTTCCCAACCCAGGAATTGAACCCAGGTCTCCTCGGTTCAGGGAGATAAACATTATTGCAGGCAGATGCTTTACCAACTGAGCTATATGGGAGCACCCTGGGAGGGAGGTATGGAGAGTTATTTTCTAATGGAGACAGATTAAAAAATTCAAGAGGTGGTGAAGGTTGTATAACAATGTGAATGTACTTGATGCCTCAGAATTGTGCATTTTAAAAATGGCTAAAATAGTAAATTTTGTTGTATATATTTTACCACAATTTTTAAAAATTTCATCAATGTATAAAATATATGTATTTCATCCTGACAAATTTAGGTTTAACTCTAGGAATGCAAGAATGGCTTAACATTAGAATATTAATAAATCAACAGACTAAAAGAGAAAAAAAAAGTGATTATCTTAGTAGATGCCAAAAAGCAATTAAGGCAATTCAACATTGTGATTAAAAAACGAGCAAAACTTCTAGCTTATTTGGAACAAATTTTTAAAAAAAGCAGTAAAACTTACCTACCAAAACCCTAAAGCAGATATACTTAAAAGGGGAAAAATATCCTTTATAAATGTCAAGAATAAAACAAGGTTGTCCACTGTGGCAGAGGCTGCAAGTTAACTGTCCTGTGTTATATTGCCTCCTTGTCTTCCTTTGTAATAGAACCTTCAATTTTCATTTGAATATAGGGATGCCCCCTCAAAAAAACTTATCTCAAACTTTCCTTAAAGCTAGGGGAGATTATGTGAATATGTTCTGGCTGATGAAGTATAATCAGAAATGTAATGTGGGAACTTCCAGGAAAGTTGTGGGGAAGAGAGACATGTGAAACATGACTTTTACTCCTTTCCCTTCTCTGTCTCTTGCTCCATCTTTCTGCCTGTAACATGGCTGTGTGGTTGGCTCTCTGGCAGCCATTCTGGACCATGAGGATGAAGACCTGATGAAGATGGAAGGAACATGGGCTCCTGAGGACGCTATGGGGAAGAGCCAC
This sequence comes from Giraffa tippelskirchi, assembly GCF_054371585.1. NCBI lineage: Eukaryota > Metazoa > Chordata > Mammalia > Artiodactyla > Giraffidae > Giraffa > Giraffa tippelskirchi. The sequence goes on along the minus strand of NC_137287.1, from coordinate 114,346,732 downwards.
CACACTAACCTTAAATTGCCTACCTCTGGACTTTCGTAACCTGAGGAATAATCTTCTACTGCTACTTTGTGGCTCAGCTACTCATAGACAAAGTAAACCCTATTTAAATACCCTATTTCTATTTGATATTTTACTAGAGATCCAAGTGATGCAATCAGACAGGAAATTAAAACAAATCTACTAAGAGAATTTAATAAAATTGCTGGATACATTTTCAGTGTGTCAAAAGCACTTGGTTTGTATACACTAATATCAACAAAGAAGATTCAATTTTAAAAAGTATTTATGATAGCAAGAGTAATTATTGCTAGGATTAATCTAACAAAAACCTTTTATGTATTAAAATTATTGAACTTGATTTAAAAAAAATAAAAGCAAACCTATATAAATGTATCATGGTCAGAAGGATTTTTAAAAATTAGTTAAGGGGAACCTCATTAAAATGAAGTCAGAAGGCCAGAAGGGGGAGCTCTCATGTACATACTCTCATACTACAGATCCCACCAGGAAGAGATATACCTTACATTTCTGGAAGGAAGTGACGCTGCTTTACTACAGGAGGAAGAAAGATTTTCCCCTTGTCTGGCAACAGTTTAGTCAATGAGAAACTGTCACAACTCAGCCAATGGAAAGCCACTATACTTCCAATTTCCACTTTCCTCTAATGGACTATTTATAACAGCCCATCCCAACTTCCTCTTCTCCTCTATAGGAAACTTTCTTCTCCTTTGCTTTATGAGACTTCCATGTGGTTTGCCTTAGTTGCATGTCTCAATTGCACTTCTTTGCTGCTCCCAAAGAAACCCATTTTGCTGGTAAAAATAACTGACTAGTTTTATTGTCTTAGGTTAATAGCTTCATTATGCAGAGATGTCAATTCTTCTCGAATTAATCAATAAGTTCAATGTAATTTCAATTAGAAGGCCAAAAGGACAAAGCCCTTTAGCACTGTACATGGAAAATTGCAAACTCTCAAAATATAGTAGTTGCCTTTGTTGAAATCCAGTGGAGACAAATAAGCCATTGGTCTCCAAACTTTGTTCTGTCCTGTTCAGTCTCATCTTAAAATTTATATAAATGAGCAAAGAGAATAGACAAGATCATTTTTTAAAAAAATAATTATAATATGAGGAGAGCATGCTCTATGTAGGGGTCCACAACCTCCAGGCCAAGGACCAGTACCTCCTGTCGGATCAACAGTGGCATTAGATTAGAAATAAAATTCATGATAAACGTAACGCGCTTGAATCATCCTGAAACCATGCCCCCCACCCCAAGTCCATGGAAAAATTGTCTTCTGTGAAACTGGTCACTAGTGCCAAAAAGGTTGGGAACTGCTGCTACGTAAAGCCAGAGCTTCACTGTCCAATAGGATAACCACTAGCCACATGTGGCCACTGAGCATTTGAAATCTCGTTAGTTCAAATTGAGATGTGTTGTACATGTAAAATACGGGCTGTATTTGGAAGACCTAGTACCTGAAAGAAGAAAAATACCTCATTAATTACTTTTGATTGATTAGATAGTTGAAATAATATTTTAGCTATACTGGAGTGAATAAAATATTATTAAATAATTTTAACTATTTTTTTTGGACTTTTAAGAAAAATGAAGTGTTTTGTTTTAGTATAATTGTAGATTCACTTATCTCTCTTTTTTTTCTCATTGTTTGAACGTGACTACTAGAGATAAGTGGAACAGTATAGACAGCCTAGAAATGGAGGAACGTATGTTCAAAAATGAAAGACAAAAACAATGGCACTGTATAACCAACAAGGACCTGCTGTATAGCACAGGTAACTCTGCTCAGTATTCTGCAAAAACCTAAATGGGAAGAGTTTGAAAAAGAATAGATACATACGTTGTACGGCAGAAACCAGCACAACATTGTAAAGCAATTATCCTCCAATTAAAAAATAAATTTAGAAAAGATACATGATGTATAACTGACTCACTTTGCTGTATACCTGAAAGTAACACACATTGATAATCAGCTACACTCCAATATAAAATAAAAACATTTTAAATGCAAAAAAATTAATACTTAAAAAGCAGTGGCATTGCAGAGCAGTCAAGAAAGGATGTCCAAGTCAATAAATGGTCTGAACTAATTGGTTATCCATATGAAGAAAAATATAATGGTATCTCTATTTCATATAGCGCACAAAATCAATTCCTAAGGAATAAAGACCTACGTATAAGAAATGAATTTAAAAATTATAGAAAACATATAGCAGAATATCTTAATGATCTCAAAGCAGTCCAAAAAACCAAAAAAGCACACAGCATAAAGGAAAAGATTAGTAAATGCACTGACTTTATTTATAATTTAACCAAAATTAACTACAACTGTAAACTTCTGTACAACAAAGATACTCGAAAGAGAGTGAAAAGATGAGCGATAGACAGATTAAAGGTAGTTTCCACTAATACAACTGGAAAAAGCATTTGTATCAAGAATTCATAATCCCTTAAAATAGTTAAGACAGATAATGCAATAGGAAAATGGGGAAGGGGTAGAAATAGGTACATTCAAATGGCAAAAGGAACTCTTCCCTCTCCAACCATATGGGAAATGCAAATTCTCATTTTCCATCCATCATCTTTCAGAGTCAGGTGCAGATGAAGATGCAAAGCAACTAAAACTCCTAGCTGCTATGGACCCCAAGTGGTAATTGGTGGGCAAGACTGACCAGTTTATCAACATCTCATCAAAGTAAAGATGCTCATTGCCTGAAATCCAAAAATTCCACTCCTACACATGATCCTAGAGAAAATTTCACCCACAGATATAAGGATGTTCTTTGTAGCATTGCTTAAAATAGTGAAAAACTGGAAACAACTCCATTATCCAAAACTGGAGTAAATATACTTTGGGATGTTCATTTACAGCATTTTCAGTGAGTGCTCTAGTGCTGCCTGTAGATGCATGGGAAGATCCAGAAATAAAAGGAAGTTGCTGAAGGAGATGTACAACATTTGAATAACTTTCCCAGATAGGCAAAATAATGCTATATATATAGTATTGTAGCCATGTAGAGTAAAAGTATTAAAACTTGTCTATGGTACTTCCCTGGTAGTCCAGGGGTTAAGACTCTGTGCTCCCAATACAGGAGCATGGGTTTGATCCCTTGCCAGGGAACTAAAGATCTCCTGTGTGCCAAGCAGTATGGCCAAAAGTAGAAAAGAAAAATCATGCCTAGCAGTGATGCACAGCAAAAGCTGACAGGGGTCAACTCTGTCAACAAGCAAGGGCTCAGGGAGGCATACAGGTTGCGGATGGGGGGGGGAGGGGTTCATATCATTAAAACAAAAAATGAATCTCATGAAAATATGGTCATGTACGTAGGCTTTGACAAAACTGAGTGATGGGTACATCTAGGTTCACAATATTATTCTACATTTTTGCAAGATTAGGAAACATTATAAATTTTTTTAAAGGAGAAAGATAGTGAAAAAAATTAACGATCTTTCAAGGGAATTCCCTGGCAGTCAAGTGGTCAGGATGCTGCGTTCCCATTATAGGGGGCATGGGTTCAGTCCCTGGTTGGGGAACTAAGATCCCACATGCCATGGATCATGGCCAAAAAAAAAAAATTAACTGTCTTTCTATATACCAACAACAATCAGTAATGTGCTTGTTAAAATCATAATATTTAAAATATCAATATATTTTTTTCTTAAATCTAGGAATGTATTAAGCTGTAAAATGTCTCTGTAGTGGGGCAGAGAGAGAGCTTTCTGGGTGTTGATGCTTTCAAGGCGGCTCTGTGATGAATTAACGTGAACACATTGAAGGCTTCTCTTGGAGTGCCCAAGGCATTCATTGTCCTGTGTTAAGGGCTCTGAGATGTTCTCTGATACTGAAATTTATACAGCTTTCTGAGCCAGCCCTGGTGGTTCAGACAGTAAAGAATCTGCCTGCAATGCAGGAGACCCAGGTTCGATCCCTGGGTTGGGAAGATCCCCTGAAAAAGGAAATAGCTGCCCACTCCAGTATTCTTGCTTGGGAAATCCCATGGGCAGAGGAAGCCGGAGGGCTACAGTCCGTGGGGGTCGCAAAGAGTTGGACATGATTGAGTGACTAACACTTCTGAGCTGGTATTTTTTCAAACATCTCAGGACAGAATACTCCCAGTCTGAGTGGTTTCACCTTGGGAAAGGCTGACCTAGTTACCTCTCAGTTTCCTTCCAATCCTCAGCATCGCTGTTCTAACGTTGGCTCTGCCACTGACTTGCCAAATCACCTTTCGTCTTGGGGCTTCAGTTTACTAAAATAGTAAAGGGTGTGTGAAGTTTAGACTTAAGATTCTCTTCCCTGTTCCCAGCTCTAAAACCCCACATTGGAGCCCAGCCTTAGAATGACATTTCCACTTAATTTTATTCCTTTTTGCTCAATTAACTTTTTATGATTTAACTGAAGGAAGTTCATGGAAGAAGAATTACAAAAATGCATAGAAATGAAATAAAAAGGAATTAAATCTATTCCACATACCAACATAGGCCCTTTGCAAAAGGTATGATGATCGCTAGCGTTTATGGAATGTTTGTCCAAAGCATTGTCCTAAAATAGAACTATTCTTATCCTCATTTTATAGAAGGAGAGACTGAGGGTCAGAGTGTAAAGTCATGTGTCCAATGTCACACAGCTTACAGAGCTCGCACCCAAGTCTTCCTAAGTCTCCAGCACAAATTCTCAGCCACTACCAAATAAGACCTCCCCATTGGAAGGGGGTCTTCATCACTGTGAGATTCCTCTTCCTCCTGGCCCCCTAAGTCCTTCCAAATTCTCTCATCTCAGAGGAGTCCTGGGAGGATATTATCTCCTCCAAAAACAAAATCAGAGCTTTCCCTGTAGAAGGCCCCATGTCCCTCCCCCGTATTCAGTCCACCTTATCACTAGAAAAACTATGAATTGCTATAGAGAAGGGGAAAAAAAAGAATCCTCTCTCCTCCCCAATTCTACCCCCCAAATCACAGGATTTGGAGGTAAATTCACAGGCTGCAGAGAGAAGAATGGGTGTGTAATTAAGTTTCAAATTGACTACTGTTCTATGTGCAAGCCTGATAGAGAACACAATGGATGCCCATGGGGGCTGGGAGATGAGATTTCCCAAGTGCAGAATTCTAGAGACAAGTTTCGAGTTCTGGAGCCTGGGTCCCCCCACCCCCACCCCGCCCCCAACAGGCAAGCAACAAGGGTGAGGACACGAGAGAAAACTGGGAGCTGGGGAGAAGAGCCAGCCGGGGACGGTTGGCCTGAACGGGTCTATTCAGAATGGGAAACGGAGGCAGGATGAGTCAGCTGCTCTATTAATACAGCTAGAGCTGTAGTGTCCAACAGAAATGAAATGTGGACCACAAATTACAAATTATAATTATATATGATTGTATATATGCAATAATTATAATTACAAATTGTATGTAGTTTACAATGTTCTAGCAGTCACATTAAAAAAATGGTAAATCTATGAAACAGGGAATTGCGCTCACAAATACTGAGCTGCCCCTTAGTCGTAGCAATCGGGGGGTCCCAAACTCAAGTATCCTCAATGTCCAGTAGAGATTTATGGAGCAGGTAGAGAATAAGCAGATTTCACACTTTCCTATAAGAAAACACAGCAAATATAATGGCTCATGTTTATTAATATAATTTTAATGTAGAGACACTAAGAAATGGTGGGGACTGTGGCAAACTAGTGGAAGCCTGTTAGCTCCAATGACTTTTGTCTCATGGTTATGGGGTTCAGTGTTGCTAGAGTTTCCAAGTTTTTGAAAGAGGCTGGAAGTTGGGGTTTTTAAAGGTTAGCAGTCAACTGAAGTTTTATATAAACACAAAACAAGACTGGGTGGTCTGGATCTCAATCTCTGATCTCCTTTATTTTTGTTTTTTTTCTGATCTCCTTTAAACTTTTGGCCACGTTTTACAGAGGAGGAAACTGAGATTCAGAAGGGTTACATTTTTTCCCCAATGCACAGTAGACACAAAGAACTGGTGCCTTTGAGTCATTCCTGGTACTTCTGCTAATAACCAGCATTGTTTTTTCACTCTTCCTATTGAGAATTTGCTAGGTGCCAGGTTCTGGGCTGACCATCAATACTGTAAAGGAGGTACTGTTTAAGATACCAGATTTAGAGAAGGAAACTAAGGCTCAGAAACGTGGAGTAGATTTCCTAAGATGCCAATGTCAGGCTTGAACCTGGAGGTAGGTTTAATGACAAGACTCTCACTGTGAACCTCAGAGACCGAGGAGACGGTGGTTTTCACCCTGGAGCTGCTTTGAAGGGCCAGGGGATGTGGGGTGGGCAGTATCCTGCAGCCCCACACTTTAAACCGAGGAGGCCTCCTTTGTATGATTCCTGCAAACTGGCTTCCAGTAAGATTTTGCTTAAAGAAAGAATGCTGCTGCCTTTTTTTTTTTTTTTTTTGAAGCTTGAAAACCACCGACCAGCCCACAGTCTCTTATTTACAGGAGAGGAAACCGAGGCCCAAAGGTGGCAAGTGTCTGAGGCCCTTCTGCAAGTCAGGACCAGAGCCACCACCAGAACAGGGTTCCGGTGGCCAGGCCCTGCCCGGGAAACTGCCCACAGGGTGTGCCAGGGCCTCCCTCCCACTTCTCCCGGCTCTGCCCAGGGAAGGGCCAACTGCTCTGTGTCCCACCACCTCCTCTGACTTTCCTTGTGCCTGTTTGGGTAACTTTTTGACCTGTTCCTTCACACAAGCTCTCCCTGAGGCGTGGTTGCCTCTATTGCTTGTCCCAGGGAATCCTGGGGCCTTGGCTGTGTGACGGCCCTGGCTTGGCTGGTCCAGTGGCAGACAGTTGTCAAACAGGCGGCTGTCTGGGCGGAGGGGGACTGTTTACCCAAGGCTGGGCCCAGGCAGGGTCTTGCAGCTTCCTAGCCCATCTGGCCCCTCAGCACACTGACTCAGCTGTCCCCTTCTGACTCTGTTCATTCCACAAATATTTATGGAGCGCCTACTGTGTGCCAAGCGCTGTTCTACATGCTGAGGACGTAGCAAGGCACCCAGATTCCCTGTCCTGATGGAACTTCCATTGTAGTGGAGGAGACGGATGATAGAGCAGTGAATCCACAATTCCAGGGCTGTAGAGGATAACAAGATTGATAATGATGACTGCAGGAGGGGCCGTCTGAGATGGGGTGGTCAAGGAAGGCCACTCTGAGTAGGGGACATTGAGCTAAGAACCACACTTGGCCATCCAGGGAATTAAGAACCACCTTCCAATGTAGGGGACCTGGGTTCGATCCTTGGTTGGGAAACTAAGATTCCACATGCCTCAGGGCAACTAAGTGCCATGAAAAGAGAAGCCTGCATGCGCTGAATCTAAAGTCCATGTGCCACAACAAAGATCTTGCCCCGCTGGGGGGAAAAAAAACCAAACAAGGAGAAGACATCAGTTATGGGCAGATCTGGAGAAAGGGTGTTCCTGGCAGTTGTTGCTGCTGTCATGTAGTCACCAAGTCGTGTCTGACTCTTTGTGACCCCACGGACTGTAGCCCACCAGACTCCTCTGTCCATGGGATTTCTCAGGCAAGAATCCTGAAGTGGGTTGCGATTCCCTTCTCTAGGGGACCTTCCCGATCTGGGGATGGAACCCATGACTCCTATGTGGCAGATGGATTCTTTACCACTGAGCCCACCTGGGAAGCCCTGGCAGAAGGAACAGCAAGTACAAAGGCCCTGGGGCAGGAATGTGCTTGGTGTGACTGAAGGATCCTAGGAGGGCTCAAGGGGGCTGAAGTGGAGGGAGCAAAGGGGAGAAAGACAGAAGAGGCCAACAGGAGGGCAGATGGCTTCTAGGGGGCCCTTTAGGTGAGAGAAAAACGCTCAGCTTTTCTTTTCAGCGTGACACAAAACAATTGGAAGGTGTTCAGCAGAGATTTTAAGTGCAGTTGGGTCATGAACTTCTAACTTTAACTCGGCCTTTTCCTTCTGTGACTTTCTATCCCAGGACTCTTGTTTTCAAGTACAGTTGAGGGTGTTTGAAATAGTGTTTAATTATTCCCTTTTCCTCTTTAATTTAAAAATTGTTCTGGGACTTTCCTGACAGTCCAGTGGTTAAGATTCGACGCTTCTGCTGCAGGTGGCATGGGTTTGAACTCTCGTTGGGGAATGAAGATCTCACATGCAGCATGGCCCAGCCAAAAAAAAAAAAAATTTTTTTTAAATTAAATTTTAAAATAGTTTCAAAAAATTTATTAACGCAGTATAGGTACACAATTGAAAATATCAAATACTTCTAAAAAGTATTTGATATAAATAGCATCAGTTACCCACCCACTCTTTCCTGAACCTGATACCCACAGCTCAAGGGCAACCACTTGCAACTATTGGGTTGGCCAAAAAGTCCAGATTTTCCTGTAAGATGTCATGGAAAAACCTGAACGAATTTTTTGGCCAACACAATATTTTGGCTCGGTTTTCCCTGCTCCTGGTATTTTCCTTTGTATTTCTAAATATCGTGGCTATACTTCTTGATTTTTCACTCCCAGATGTTGTGGATTAATTTGCTAATAGTAAAGATGCTATAAACTATTTCCCAGTTTGGAGGTAAGTTAATATGCATTGTTTCATTTGCCAGGCCTGGCATGCTTCGGTCCATGGGGTCGCAGAGTTGGACACGACTTGGCAACTGAACAACAACTACCCATGATTACTACTATTCACAACTGATGGAGTCATATATGAACAAAGGCCTTTCCATGCAATATCTAAATTAATCTTTATAATAACACTGAAAGGTTGGTGTCGGCCAACTTAATAATGTTACTAACACTTAAATCCACTGGAATTGGTTGCAGTTTGCAGAAGACCCTTGGACTCACCCCCTGATCTACAGAGGTGCCCTGAGAGGTAAGCAGAAACAGACTTGGAGGCCAGAATGACAAAGGAAATTCTACCTATCACAGTAGGATAGTTAAAATAAAATCCATCTTCCAAACAAGGAAGGAACCTGGGTCCCTGTATGAAAGAGATAAATTCTTCTATATGACATTTTGGTTTTGTTTATTATACCAGCTGGTATTGTCTTTACTAATGTAATGCCCGGGTTTGAATCCTAGCTCTGCCTCTTGATAGTCTGGGTGGGTAGGTTATTTAACCTCTTTGAGCCTTGGTTACCTCTTCTGAGAAATGGGTATGATGACAGTACCTATTCAGTGGGCGGATGTAAGGATTAAAGGAAGTAATTTTTATGAAGTGTTTAAAACAGTGCCTGGTCCATCCTAAGTATTATATGTGAGATAAAATAATCTACAAAGCTCTACTGTATAGCACAAGGAATTCTACTCAATACTCTATAATATCCTATAATATATTTGTACATATAACTGAATCTGTTTGTGCTACACCTGAAACTAACACAATGTTGTAAGTCAACTATACTCTAGTATAAAATAAAAATTTTTAAAAGAGAGAGAAAAAATAAACCAGAGCTAGAGAATGAACAGACCAGGACCCATATCCAGGCCTTCTGATACCAAGTTCAGTATTTGACCCCAAAGCCCCAAACATTTTCATTCCTTTTATGATTTTTATTATACCTGCCCATCACATCTATTTTATTTATCTATAATTATTTACTTGATAATTTTCTTTCTTTTGAAGATGTACATTAATCTTTTAAATAATATTTTATAGCAGTGTTTTACTATGCCAGTTATACATTTTTCTAACATGCAGTAAAATTAATAAAATCTAAAAGCGTTAGTCCATGTACTGCCCAAAATCAGCCCCTGTTCCCTGTGGGGACATTTAAGGAAAAAATATGCTATTTTTAGATCTATAAAGAACATTTGGGAACATTCTGTCCAGTGGCTTTAAACCCTTTTGACCATGACCCTTAGTAAGTAACACATTTTACATCACATACTTTATATACAGTGGCAATAAAGGCGGTAGTCAAAACACAGACTCTGGAGTCCGCCTGCCTGGGCTGGAACCTCAATCAACATCACCTCTTAAGACATCTGTCACTTTCGCTGAGTGACTCAACCTCTCTGTGCCTCCATTTACTCATCTATAACAGGGGAAGGACAATAAAAGCCCCTCCCTCACAGAGTTATTGTGAAGATAAGGCGTTAACATGTGGAAAGCCCTGGTATGTGATCTATGAATGGTTGTATTATCATGACCACACGTGCATATCCATAAGCATGTAGAAAAGAACAAAAGTTTCACACATACAAAATCTCCTATACATGAGATGCGCTAGGGTGTTTTCTATTCTATTTTTACTTCATTTTAAAAAAAGTAGTCATCCTTGTTAAATTTCATTAATCTCTTTATTATTCATGCTCTTTGCTGTGTGAACAATATACTTCAGTAAACATATTTTTAAATAGTACACTTTTACTCAGAGAAAAAGTAAGAAATGAAAATGAGAGAAGTCAGTTAATTATGTGAACATTAAAGGTCTGAAATTACTGTATCCTGCACAGCGAGGGTGTATGAACAGATTCGGTGTCTCTAATAGCATAGATATTGCTGGCCTGTAATTTCTTTAAAAAACACATGTACACCTATGGCAGATTCATGTCAATGTATAGCAAAACCAATACAATATTGTAAAGTTAAAAAATAGATAAATAAACTAATTTAAAAAAAATTTTTTTTATTTTTTGCAGTTTAATATTGAAATAATCAATTCTAATAAACATGAAATATTAGATACATAAAATTCATCTTATAAATACTTTAGGATTTTAAATATCACAGAACAAAAAGGTTTTGTAGGATTTTAAAGGGCATATTTTATATTCAAATTCCAAAAATCATCTGAACATTTCTTTCTAAACTACGAATAGATTTGTTCTCCTCATCCATAATTTCTAATAAAGACTATTGAATTGTACTCTAGGAGTTATGCATGTGGGGCTTCCCAAGTGGCACAGTGGTAAAGAATCTGCCTGCCAAAGCAAGAGACACAGAAGACTTGGGTTTGATCCCTGGATGGGGAAGATGCCCTGGAGGAGAGAATGGCTACCCACTTCAGTATTCTTGCCTAGAGGGTTCCATGGACAGAGGGGCCTGGCGAGCTACAGTCCATGGGGTCACTAAGAGTCGGATATGACTGGGTACGCATTCCCGAATCTTTTTAGGAACAAGAAAAATCATTTATGAAACAATCAGAAAAATCCCAAGATACTGTGGATAAAGGGTGGAATTAGCTGCAGTAAAATGTTAAGTAAAATCAGTGCTGTGTATGGCCAGGTTCTGGGTCTGGGTCTGGGTCTGTGTATCTGCTGTGTATCTGCTGTGTATCTCTCCTCCCAACTGACTCCTGCTAAACCTTTAGGTTTCAGCTTAGATCTCAGTTCCCTCCTCCAGGGTCAAGAGGCCCATGACGCCTTCCCCTCTTCCTAAGCCCCTTGTGCTCCCATGGTGCCCTATTCACCCCTGTTATGGCACTCTGTTTTCGATTGCTGCTGGTCCATCTGTTTACTACCCCCCACACACAATTTGGACACTCCCCAAGATCTGAAGCCACACTTTACAGTCTCCTGCATTCCCTCTGTGCTTAGCAGAATGCCTTGCATACCATAACCCCGAGGAGTCATTTGTTGAAGGAATGAACGAGTGAGCAGGAGCCTTCTGGATGGAGACAGAATGCTCTCTGGGTATCCATATCCTCTCTTTATAAAAGGGGACAAAACAAGGCCATGGTTTCCAAACTCTAGCTGACCCAACACCCAAAATCACTTAAGGAACTTAACAAAAATTTAAAGGCTCTTGGAACTCTTTCCAGAAGATTCTGGTTTACCAGGTCTGAAATGGAGCCCCAAGGTGTCAGCTTAAGTAATTTTCCCAGGGGCTTCCCTGGGTGGTTCCACTGCAGGGGGCACGAGTTCAATCCCTGGTCAGGGAATTAAGGTCCCTTTGGCCGCACTGCACAGCAAAGAAAAAGAAAAGAAAGTTTCCCATAAGCAGGAAGATTTGTAAACCATTGAACCAGAGGGGCTGAAATCAAATTGAGGTGGGACAGGAAGATAACACGGGGAGAAAAGCAGGAAGGGAGGGGAGACTATATTTAGGGAATGAAGGGTGGAAACAGCCATGCCTGGTATCAGATAGAGTCCTGCAGCCAACCAGCATCTGGGGTTCTACCCAACTTTGGGCTCATTAACCATTCAGGGAGACAAAGCATTTTATAGTTTATGATACCTTTGCTTCTTCACGAGCTCATGGAGTCTTCACAACAACCAAAGTTCACTTGGTTGATAAAGAAATTGATGATTAGAGAGCTGGGCAAAGTGTCTGGCATCACACAGCTTTAAGTGGGAGAGCCCACTTAACCAAATGTTGTCTCCTCTGACAAGAGCTTCTAATCTAGCCTGAGACCAATGCCATTAGTCAAAGGAACTAGGCCTATGTCCCCAGGAAAAATCAGACAGGTTCATCTGACACTTGGGAACTGATATACTGCCCTGAAGGAGGATTAGTGACCAGTGGCCAGTCACTGTTGGTCTCTTTACTTACAGATACTGCTACCCCAACGCAGCCCACCTTGTCCATCCATATATCCATCTATCTTTTCATCTACCCACTCACCCATCACCTCCTTCATCCATCCATCCATGCACATTTCTAGTTATTTATTCATTTACTTACCATATCCACCCACATATCTCTCCATTCTTTCCATTCATCCACCATCCACCATACCCATTTATCCATCCATCACATTTATTCATTATTCCATCCATCCACCTACCCACTTGGCCATATTCCCTGTTATTTATTCATTTGTCCCATTCATTCATCTGTCTCTCCATATTATGCCCATCCATCCATCTATCCATTCACTAGCCCATCACATTAGTTCATCAAAGCATCTACCTATCTACCCATCCAGGTATCCATTTATTCATTTATCCATTCATTCATCCACCTTCTCATTCATTCATTCATTCATTAAGTAAACGTCTGTCATAATCTACACGGGGCCCGGTCCTGTGGTAACCTGGGGTATAACAAGAAGATCAGACAAATACAGACCTGGCCCTCGAGGAGATTTGAGATGCTTAGAAGAATGACAAAGTCCCAAAGGGCCAAAATAAATCATTAAGGGAAGCCTGCTGAAAGCAAAACAAGGGTAGGAAAATAATGAAGCCAGGAGTGAGGTTAGCACAGAGACATAGCATCTTATCCTCACAGTTGCTAAGGGCAGCCCCAAATTTGGCGCTGAGCTAGATGCTGATACCCAAAACAAATACTACCACACGAGTCACAGTACACTCATCTCTGGCAGATCCGACTCAGCTGCTATTCCTGCTTCCTTGTAACAGTGGTGTTACATGTGCCCAGGACACATTTGGAAATGGCAGGAGACATTTTTTGTTGGCACAACTGACAGGCAGTATGCTACTAGCATCTAGTGAGTTGAAGCCAGAAAGCTGCTAAACATCCTACAGTGCAAAAGCCAGTCTCTTTACAACAAAGAATTATCCAAGCCAAAATATCAGTAGTGTCGAAGCTGAAAAACCCATTACAAGGGAACTCCAATTTGGTTTGCAGCAGCATTGTGTCAGACCCCAAGAAAAGACCATAGTTGGTCTAAGCCTGTGTTGGCTTTCTCATTTCTTTCCACTAGATACTTCCCAACTTTCTTTGAACTAAGGAAGTCTGCTGGGAGATTTTCGGGAAATTTTTGCCTTGGGGGAAAATTGGGATTCAAGGAAAACCTCTTCCAGCTTCAGACAGACCCCTTCCAGCTTAAGTGCAGACATAATGTCTGATGCTGTGATAGCCACCTTGGGTCTATAATGGGACAAACCAAGAACCAAAAGTCAACTGTGAGGAAGGCAGGGAAGAGGGAAGGGAGGAGCATGGACCTGGTTGACATTGCTGACCATTGTCCTAGGGTTGTTTCTTAGATTCTCCATAAGTTCATTTATCCAACAAATGATTACTTGTGCGTGCGTGCATGCGTGCTAAGTCGCTTCAGTTGTGTCCGGCTCTTTGTGACCCCATGGACTGTAGCCCGCCAGGCTCCTCTGTCCGTGGGATTCTCCAGGCAAGAATGCTGGAGTGGGTTGCCATGCCCTTCTCCAGGGATCTTCCTGACCCAGGGATCGAACCCGCGTCTGCTGAGGCTCCTGCATTGCAGGCGGATTCTTAAATGCTAAGCCATCGGGGAAGCCCAATTGATTACTTACTGAGCATTTATTCTGTGCCAGTCACCATGTGAGACAGGCAAGGCTGAACAAAGCACTGAAGTCCATGGCCTCATGGAGTTTATAGTCTAGTGGGGGAGACAGATGCCACAGTGCACACAGTGACTTGATCAGTGATGAGAACTACAAAACAGAATCCAGTGTGCTGTGGGATGCATTTTAAGACCAGGGAAGGGTCAAGTTCGCTTAGGACCACCACACCAAAGACAGTTCATTAAAGACTCTCCTACTGGGACTTTCCTGGTGGTCCAGTGGTTAAGAATTCACCTGCCAATGCAAGGGACATGAGTTCAATCCTTGGTCCAGGAAGATTCCACACACCTAGGAGTAACTAAGCCACAAGGACTGAAGCCTGCATTCCACAACAAGAGAAGCCACCTCACTGAGAAGATTGCACATTGCAACAAAGAGTAGCCCCTGCTTGCTGCAACTAGAGAAAGCCCACACACAGCAAAGAAGACCCAGCATAGCCAAAAATAAGTAAATAAAATTGGGGGGAAAAAAAGACTATCTTTAGCCTACCGAGGTTCAAAAATGTAAGACAGCATTTGGGATTGATTCCACGCTTACTCTGGGTCAGGCGCTATTCTAAGCACTTGTAGATTCATTCATTCATGTGCTCCTAACCACAGCCTTGCCCTCCATCACCTCTCCCAAGGCTCTGCTGTGAACAATGTTGCTTACCCAGCAACTTACCTTTGTGATTGCAACCTTTAGAGACTATTATTATCCCCAGTGGAGAATTTCAAAAGAAAGGATTTTATTCAAAGTACTTTTTTGTTTTTAAAATCAGTAAGTGCATCTTTCCCAGAGCCTCACCGCAGACTGCCCTCATTTATTTCACAAATGAAATGTCTGAGACTCAGAAAAAGGTAGGTTACACAGCTTGGGGAGGTGGGGGGGGAGGCAGATCCAGAATCTAACCCAGATTTATTTTATCTAAAAAGCAAGGTCTTTTGGTCAATGTCACACACACACACAAATACACACATCAGCAAATGCCTGGTCTTTTGCAGGACAGCAGTGTTCTCTTGTTGATGCATGCTGCAAACCTGGACATGGGAGCCCTCGTTTCTCTGCCCAGCCATACCTGTAGCTGAGCCAAGAGAGGTCAGTACAGATGGACATCAGGTCTAGAGTCAGATGATTTTTTTAAAACAATCCTAAACATTAGTTTTCTCTTCTATCCTTAGAGATAATAGTGTTATTTATCTGAGACAAGTGTTTTGAGAATTAAGTGCAGTAATAAGAATAGACCATCCATCCATCCATTCATCCATCCATCCATCCATTCCTGTCTGACCATTTGGGAGAGAAGAGTCTTCCTCCAGCCAAGGGATCAGCCAGGTCTCACAATTGTGTTTTAACCTTGGATGAAGCCCCTCAGGCATGCCCAGCCCTTTAGCTATGCAATCTCCTCTAGCCACCACCCCCTGCGAGATAGGTCTTGTTCTCTCCATTTTACAGATGAGGAAATAGATTGAAAGATGGGAAGTCACTTGCCCAAGGTCACACAGCCCTGTGGGATAGGTCCCCAGGAGGTTTTTTTGGTCCCTCAGCCTCAGCTATTTCCACTGCATCTCATACTCCTGCTGGATGGTGGGTCAAAGGGAGAAGATTCCCTTGGACCAGGCAAGAGAACAGTCCCTGATTCCTTGAGGCCATCTTCTCTCAGCTCATGATGATATCAAGTAACACTGACTGTCCTTAGGATGTGCGAGGAGCCGAGGGCTTAGCGGGAGGGCTCACACCCTCACCTTCCTTTAGACCTGCAGGAAGTCCCTAAAACACCCTCTGTCTACTTCAGAGAGAAGGCAGCCAAGGCCCAGAAATGATGAGCAGTTGTATAAAGTCACGGAACAAGAGCCAAGATCTACTGGATTTTCAGAGGCCAAGCTCTGCATATGCATGTGATTGAATCAGTTTATAAAATTCACCTACTTTTTGAAAATCCAAAATGTGCAAAAAAGTAAAAACAAACATTTACCTGAACTTCCCTCCTCCGAAACAAAGCTCTGTTACCGGTTTCTTTGTATCCTTTCGCTAATTTTCTACACAAACACAGACGTGTGGATACATACATATGCATATATCTGTTCTGTTATCAGAAATGTAATATGCTATAAGCTCTTCAGCTTACTTTTTTTTCCCCACACACAATGCACTTGGAGGTCCTTCCCTATCTGTACACAAATCTGAGTGTTGTTTTTTTTTCAGTTCAACAACGGGATAATAGTCCATCTCAAGAGGCATCGTGCTTTATTTACCTATCCGCTACTGCCGGACATTTGGGGTTACCGCCAATTTTGGAGTTATACCCGAAACATCGAAGCCCCCTGCCTTTCACCGTCAGCGGACACACTCTTCCCTTACCCTGCATCTAATTTATACACTTACAGCAAAGATGGTTTTCGTTTTCCAGTGCCCCGCTCTAGGCGTTGCTTTCTATGGCTTTCCCTTGCAGAATGATCCAGAGCTGATGGCCCTCGGGGCCAGCCAACTCTCTCTTTGGGTCGCATCCCACCTAGACCCGGAAGCCAGCTCGGAAACCGACGCCCCGCAAGCCTCTCTGCGGGCTTCAAAGTGGGGACGATGCTTCAACCCCATGTTTAGTGGAATTTCAGAAATTCCAGGGTGCATCCCCAGGAAGGCAGTCTCTCTGGGCGGACTAACTGAGCCGAGCCCCTTCCCCGGGGCTCCCGCGGCCCCTCCGAGCGCTTCCCATACTTGGATCCGCCAGGTCCCAGTTTAGGAGTTTAGTCAAGAGGTCACTCGCCTCCCGGGGGCTTCTTGCCATTCTGGAGAAGCCCTTAAGGATCTTGGGGGCCCTAGGAAACACACGGAGGGCCATCCCATGCTCTCCCAAACTTAACGGTGGTCCCACCACGTCCAGTCTTCCCTAAGCCCCACTAACCCCACTAAGCTACTGACCCCACTCACCATAGGGGCTTTCCACCGGAGCCCCGAGGGGCGCGTTCACGCTGACCATGGCCGAGCCCACCCAGGCGGAGACCCGGGGGCATGGAGGAGCCGGGGCCCCAGGCACACAGCGGCAGTCGCAGGAGCCAGTCCACCAGGAAGGCAGTGAGTGCAGCCAGCTGCCACCGCCCGGTTATCTTATTGATTCTTCTAATCACCCAAGGTGGGTGGATACGTTAAAGAGTAACCAGTCACTTAGGGAACCTGCGGCTGGGGACTGTCATTGTTGCCATGACAACGACAACCTGGCCAGACCAGAGGTCCACTAGGGCCCCAGTCTTGCCCTTTGGGGTTGGGAGGCTCTTGAAGCCAGAATATGGGGGATACCAGCCCCTTCACCCCCAACTTAAAGGAAAGGACTGACCAGGAGGGGATGAGGAGGTGAGAGTCCAACCTGGGTTGGGTTTTATGGCTCCAAACAATGGGTGTGGCATGAGGCCGGAGGGAGGGGTAGAGAAGAAAAGGAGGAAGCTGGGGGGAGTGTATTTATTGAGCACCTACTGGATGCTGAAAGTTGCATACAAGCATTGCCACATTTAAATTAAAACTTAGGATGAGGAAATTGAGGCTCAGGAAAAAGTTATTTGCCTGGAGTCTCCCAGCTGGTACAAAGAAAAGTTAGAATGACAACCCATGATCTCTCCATTATCTAACGTAGATTTTTTGAGTGCCTACTGTATACTGAGCTCTGTGCTAGACTCCAGTGATATAGAAATGAGCAAAGAGACATCATCCCTGAACCCATGGAATTGTGGACTAATGGAGGAGATGGGCATCAATTAGATAACATTAAAGATACTATTCAGGGACTTCCCTGGTTGTCCAGTGGTGAAGACTCCACATTCCCAATGCAAGGTGCCTGAGTTCAATCCCAGGTCAGGGAACTAGAGCCCACATGCCGCAACTAAGACTCAGCACAGCCAAATAAATAATAACTAAATAAATATATTTCTAAAAAGATATTATTCAAAGATATTATTACAGATGGTGAGTGCTAAGAGCAATGGGGAAACACAGGTCTGCCTCCAGGCCTATGGGGTAGAGGCACTCTGCCTGCTCCTTCCACAGGTCCATGGGCCTCCTTTGCCTCACAAAACACAATCTACTGCCAAAATCTGCATTCTGGTCTCAGAATGCAGAACCATCTTACATCTTAGCTGTCCTATACGATAGGCTACCATCTGGCTTCTTTGGGAATAGCCCTATTTCTTTTATTACAATGTTGAGGTTCACAGCCTGACTTGGGATCCTGAGCTCAAGGTATTCATCATGTTGGGGGGGCTCAAATGAGAGGCAGGAAAACGTGGGACTTAGGATCAGAAAACCCCAGCTCCATCATCATTATCTTGCTATGTGGATTTGGATACAGCATTTCATTTTCCCATAGTAACACCTACCTCATGTGTTGCTTCACTTCTAAAATAGCTAATTGAAGTCCAGTGGCTAAAATCCGTGCTCCCATTGCAGGGGTCCTGGGTTCGATCCCTGGGTGGGGAGCTAGATCCCATATGCAGCAACTAAGAAGCAACATGCTCCAAGTAAAAAACGGTCCCTCATGCCACAACTAAGACCTGACACAGCCAAGTAGATTAGTACATAAATAAATTTTTTAAAAATATTGAATAAATAAATAAAACAGCTAATTGATCTCGTTCTCTCCGTCCACAGTCTCTTTTTTCCAATATGCTCACTCAGTCACCTCAGCAGGGCCTCCCATCCCCTATTGATGGACACTGGTGTGTATCCGGTCCTTTCTTCCTTCTGTTTCCTCCCTCCCTGTGGCACCTTCCTGTCTTCATTTCCTCCTGTCAAGTTTGTAGCCCACAGTTCATGTTAGTTTCTCTCTTACTTCTGTCTCCGGTCTTTTCCCTCTAACCATCTGACAAAAACCCAACCCTGGACGAGCCTATGTATGTTGCTTTCTTCATGCCTACACACCAGCCACTGATCACTGTTGGAAAAATAAAAAATCACGTAGACAGACAGATGGGGGCCACCAGAGATTCATAATCATGAACTTTGATGAGTCCCTCCACACTGCCTGCAACCTCTACCCTGTTTCTCCTCTCCTGGCTTTTCCATTTTCTATCTCTACTTCAGATCTTTTCTCTCCTTGGAAATTGTCCATCTTATTCTCAGGAGGCTGAGGTTTCCCTTCTTCATAGAGAAAATAGGAGCCTTCAACCTGGACCAGCCTCAATTCCCCATAAAAATTCACCTGCATTTGCACTTTCCTCACCTCTTTCCCTCCTGATCCATGTGGATCCACACCCTCTCTCTTCCCACTGCCCAGGAGCCCCACATGACCATGTAAGTTCTCTTATATATTCAACCTCTCCCTCTTTAGACTTTAAAAACCAACTTCATTGAGGTATAATCTATATATAATAAAATTTTAGGTGTATACTTTTATGAGTTTTGACAAACGTATATTCTTATGTAGCTATAACCTTAATCAAGACACAGAACATTTCCATCACCCCCTAAAGTTCCCTTTTTTTCCTCTGCAATTAATCCCCCCAGCACCTCCCACTCCAGGCAACTACTGATCTGCTTTCTGTCACACTACATTAGATTTGTCTTTTCTAGAATGGCATTTGTCTGTTCTAGAATGGCATTTACTCTTGTGTCTGGCTTTTTTGCTCAGTATATTTGTGAGTTTCACCTGTGTCCTGGTCCTTTTTTCTTGCTAAGTAGTATTCCATTGAGTAGATATACTGAAATTTGTTCACCCAGTCACTTGGTAATGGACTTTGGGGTTATCTCCTGTTTGAGACAATTGTGAATTAAACAGTGATGTACATTAATGGACAAGTCTTCTTTTACACACATGTTTTCATTTCTCTTGGTTAAACTTCTAGGAGAAGAATTGCTGGTTGTTATGATATATATATATATATGTTTAATTCATGAGAAATTCCAAACCTATTGTCTGTAGTGGTCATACCATTTTTATTCCCTCCAGCAGGGTAAGAGAGTTCCCTATTGACTCCATATCCTTATCACCATTTGTTGTTGTCAATCTTTTATTTTTTGGCCACACCAAATGGTATGTGGGATCTTAGTTCCCTGACCAGGGATTGAACCTGTGCCCCCTGCATTGGAAGCTCAGAGTCTTAACCACCAGCCCACCAGGGAGGTCCCAGCTGTTGTCAGTCTTTTTTAATTTAAGCAGGTGATGTGAGCGTTCTTTTGACTTTTGTTTGCTTTACACGAGTTTTATAAATGAAGCCATTAGTACATTCATGTGTTAAAAATGAAAATTGTATGAACAGCATATAATGAAACACAAAAGCCTTTCTCCAACCTTACTTCCCATATCTCACTCTATTGAACTTTTTTTTTAAAGAGTCAGACACGGCTAAGCAACTTTCACTTAGTTATTTATTTGGCTGTACTGGGTTTGGGTTAGGTTTTAGGTGAGGCAAGTGGGATCTAGTTCCCTGACCAGGGATGGAACCCCAGGCCCTCGACATTGGGAGCGTGGAATCATAACCACTGGACCACCAGGGAAGTCCCTCTACTGAACTTTTAAACAAATTCTTGTATATATATCCAGAAATTATACACATAGACACTTCTCTGCATAGAACTGTGTTCCCCCAAATTCATATGTTGATGATCTAACCGCCAGTGTGATTGTATTTGAAGACAGGGCCTTTATGGATGTTCAGTTCAGTTCAGTCACTCAGTTGTGTCTGACTGTTTGCAACCC
The DNA here is from genome assembly GCF_054371585.1 of Giraffa tippelskirchi. Classification (NCBI taxonomy): domain Eukaryota; kingdom Metazoa; phylum Chordata; class Mammalia; order Artiodactyla; family Giraffidae; genus Giraffa; species Giraffa tippelskirchi. The sequence continues at coordinate 114,325,842 of NC_137287.1, read as the reverse complement.
CATGGACTGCAGCACGCCAGGCCTCCCTGTCCATCACCAACTCCCAGAGCTTACTCAAACTCATGTCCATCAAGTTGGTGATGCCATCCAACTATCTGATCCTCTGTCGTCCCCTTCTCCTCCCATCTTCAATCTTTCCCAGCATCAGGGTCTTTTCCAATGAGTCAGTTCTTTGAATCAGGTGGCCAAAGTATTAGAGTTTGAGCTTCAGCATCAGTCCTTCCAATGAATATTCCATGGATGTAATTAAGGTTAAATTAGTGGAGTCCTGCTCCAATAGGATTAATGTCCTTATAAGAGACATATGAGGACTTCCCTTGCAGTCCAGTGGTTAAGACTCTGTGCTTCCTGTGCTGGGGGTGCAGATTTGATCCTTGGTCAGGGAACTAAGATGCCACATACTGTGTGGCTTGGCCAAAAAAAAAATTTTTTTTTAAAGAGTTATGAGAGTTCACCCCTTTCCTCCCCAACCTATGCAGATACAGTGAGAAGGTAGTTGTCTGCAAGTCAAGAAGGGAAATCTCACCAGAACTCAACTATACTAGCATCCTGAACTCACACTTCTAGCCTCTAGAACTGAGGAAAATTTCTTCTCTTGGTAGAGCCATTCAGTCCATGATATTTTGTTATGGCAACCCAAGCTGATTTGGACATACACACATGTGAAAGTGAAGTTGCTCAGTTGTGTCTGACTCTTTGCGACCCCATGGACTGTAGCCTACCAGGCTCCTCCATCCATGGGATTCTCCAGGCAAGAGTACTGGAGTGGGTTGCCATTTCCTTCTCCAGGGGATCTTCCCGACCCAGGGATCAAACCCAGGTCTCCCGCATTGTAGGCAGATGCTTTACTGTCTGAGCCAACAGGGAAGCATGTAAATACATGGGAACATATGAAACACACTCTTCTGTCACCTTCTCAGTCTCTAAGGGCTATCTCCACACCAGCATACCCACCTCATTCTTTGAGTGGTTATGTATTTTGTGAATGTCCCATAAGTGATTTTTCTAGTCTTCTATTGCTGGACACTTAGGTTGTCTCCAGGCTTTTGCCACTACAGTGAATGTCTTCACAAACCTCAAATGTCAGATGTCGGAGTATATTGGTAGGTCAAATTTATAGAGGCAGAATCCTATCAATATGTAAATCTGCTATGATATGTCTTTTATTAAAAAAAAAAACAACCTCCTTCCGTAGTTTACTTTCCCATCTCAGTGACAACAGCTCCTTCCTTTTGACATTGAACTTTTAAAAAGCAATTTATTTATTTGGCTGTGTCAGGTCTTAGTTGTGGCATGCAGGATCTTTGGTCTTTAGTTGTGGCATGTGGGATCTAGTTCCCTGACCAGGGATAGAACCGGGGCCCCCTGCATTGTGACCAGGGAATCTTAGCCACTGAACCACCATGGAAGTCCCTTGACATTGAACTTTTAAAGCAACTGTCTACACTAGTGCCAGGTACTGTCCCAGATGCTTTCTACGTATTCATTCATTTCATGTTTTGAAGGACCCCATGAGGCAGATACAATTTATGTCCCCATTTACAGCTGAGACTGAGACATTAAGATCTTGACTTAACCAAGCACACTTGGTCACTCTGTGTTAAATTTGTACTGAGGCATTCTGGTCTCAGAGTCCATGCTCTTAACTCTCTTGGCTGGTGAATATATGAGCAAATGAGCAATCAGATGAGACTGGGGACTGATCTTCAAAGAGCATAAAATATTATGGAGGTTTAAGAACTGTTTCAGATTTCTTGCAGCAAAATTTCCCAGCTTCAAGAGGGGAGGAGAGGGTGAGATGTATGGAAAAAGTAACATGGAAACTTACATTATCATATGTAAAATAGATAGCCAATGGGAATTTGCTGTATGGCTCAGGAAACTCAAACAGGGGCTCTGTATCAATGTAGAGGGGTGGGATGCGGCGAGAGATGGGAGAGAGGTTCAAAAGGGAGGGGATATATGTATACCTATGTCACCCTGCTTATTTAATTTATATGCAGAGTACATCATGAGAAATGCTGGGCTGGAGGAAGCACAAGCTGGAATCAAGATTGCCGGGAGAAATATCAATCACCTCAGATATGCAGATGACACCACTCTTATGGCAGAAAGTGAAGAAGAACTAAAGAGCCTCTTGGTGAAAGTGAAAGAGGAGAGTGAAAAAGTTGGCTTAAAACTCAACATTCAGAAAACTAAGATCATGGCATCCGGTCCCATCACTTCATGGCAGATAGATGGGCAAACAGTGGAAACAGTGGCTGACTTTATTTTTCTGGGCTCCAAAATCACTGCAGATGGTGATTGCAACCATGAAATTAAAAGACACTCACTCCTTGGAAGGAAAGTTATGACCAACCTAGACAGCATATTAAAAAGCAGAGACATTACTTTGTCAACAAAGGTCCGTCTAGTCAGGGCTATGGTTTTTCCAGTGGTCATGTATGGATGTGAGAGTTGGACTATAAAGAAAGCTGAGCACCAAAGAATTGATGCTTTTGAACTGTGGTGTTGGAGGAGACTCCAGAGAGTCCCTTGGACTGCAAGGAGATCCAACCAGTCCATCCTAAAGGAGATCAGTCCTGGGTGTTCATTGGAAGGACTGATGTTGAAGCTGAAACTCCAATACTTTGGCCACCTGATGGGAAGAGCTGACTCATTGGAAAAGACCCTGATGCTGGGAAAGACTGAGGGCAGGAGGAGAAGGGGACGACAGAGGATGAGATGGCTGGATGACATCATCAACTCGATGGACATGGGTTTGGGTGGACTCCGGGAGTTGGTGATGGACAGGGAGGCCTGGCATGCCTTCATGGGATCGCAGAGAGTCAGACACGACTGAGCGACTGAACTGAACTGAACTGATGGCTGATTCATGTTGAGGTTTGACAGAAAACAACAAAATTCTGTAAAGCAATTATCCTTCAACTAAAAAAACAAAGTTCCTAACTTCAGTTGGAACAGCAGCTTAGCCAAGCTAGGGTACTACCGGAGTCCTCATCGCCACGTCTGTAGGGGCCAAGGCTTGATGAGCACAAACATGCCCACTTGGTTCATTCCTTCTTTGACCTGGGGTCTTCTCAGAGACAGTTTCAGAAACGGGGGATCCAGGAGGCCATCTGGAATTCCCAGTGGCACTTTATACTTCATTATCTCTGTTATTGTTTAGTCACTAAGTGGTATCTGACTCTTTGCGGCCACATGGACTATAGCCCACCAGGCTCCTGTATCCGTGGGCTTTCGCAGGCAAGAATACTGGAGTGGGTAGCCATTTCCTTCTCCAAGGGATCTTCCTGAGCCAGGAATTGAACCTGGGTCTCTTGCATTGGAGGTGGATTCTTTACCCACTGAGTCACCAGGGAAACCCCTCATCATTTCTACCTTTGTCCAGTCCCTGGTTTCTCCCTTCTTAGCTGAGAGGCAGGAGAGTGACACTGGGCGTTGGAGTCATACAGAGCATATTCAGACCCAACTTCTATGGCCTCAGTTTTTATGTCCATAAAACGGGAATAAGATCAATACATAGCAGGATAATTCAATGAGATTAAGAGTGTCCTCAGTAGCTCATAAATGCCGATGATGACTACTCTTGTTATTCTGTTATTCAGGACATAGGAAAGCAAAGTAGGGCCCTCAGAAGAGCATAGGCATTGGGATCGGAGCGAGCTGAATTCAAATCCCACATCTGCTCCTTACTAGCTCTGCGACCTTATACATGCCATGGAATCCAGAGGGTCACCTGCCACTTAGATTTCCAAAACAAGGTTTTCCCTGGTAGTCCAGTGGCTAAGATTCCACACTTCCAATGCCGGGGGCCTGTGTTCAATTTCTGGTCAGGGAACTAGATCCCACATGACTCAACTAAAGATCTCACATATCACAACTAAGAGCTGGTGCAGCTAAATAAATAAATAAACTTTTTTAAATCTAAAAAAATTTTTCCAGGACATTTTGGGAATTTGACATAGGATTTGCAAGTCCTTCCCCCACCTGCCATATAAGGATATTAATAATTTTTAAGGAAATCTAACACTCATTATCACCATTGTATGATACATGAAAGGACATTTTAATACTCCCTCTTCCAAAAAAATTAGGAAGAATATAATCTGAGAATAATGAACTCAGAACAGCGTCCTTGTTTTTCTCATTTCATGCATCTCCAGCATTCGGAAATGGGCATTTCTGATAAGTCTCATTTTTCTTAGTTGTAAAGTGGAGTGAGAAGTCAGACAGCTGCACCTGTGATCTAGCTGATGTACTTGGTGCAAAGCAGGAGCCGAGGGACTGTTAGCACCTGGCCTTCTTTATTTATTTGGCTGTGCCAGGTGTTGGTTGCAGTATACAGGCTCTTCACTGCAGCATGCAGGATCTAGTTCCCTGACTAAGGATCGAACCAGGGTTCCCTGCCTTGGGAGCTCGGAGTCTTAACCACTGGACCATCAAGGAAGCCCTTTCGGCCTTCTTCCTGAGCTGGTTTCCCCTCACCCCATCTCCTCTGCTCCATTTCCTTTTCTCCTCTTTGACCCTCCTGAGGACCAAGACAAGGACCAGAAAGAGCCACGAGATCTCAAAGAACTTTATTGAGGGCAGAGGAAGGTGATACTGGAGACACAGCTACAGCTCCTAAACTAGGTGGGAATGTCCAAGAGGGAAGAATACTCATTCCATCCAGGACAATGTAGGGACTCTGAGAAAAGGGGCTTGTTTTCCATCCGGGTCTTTGAATGAAGCTCTCTCCAGCCAGGCAGGGAGTGGGCCCCAGCTGGAGGGCAAGGTCTGAGAGATTTTACTATCTCTAAAGACAAAAGGTCTTTTGTGTGTTTTGATAACTGGGTGGGGTAGGGAGAGGGGAAAAGGTTTCTGGGAATGCGAATCAGATTCCGTGGGAGAAATAAAGGAGAAAGAGACAGAGAGAGCCACAGGAAGGAAAAAAAAAAAGCCTTAAAAGAGAATTCCCTCAGGCAAGCTTTGCTTTTAGCCTGTCAGTTCTGAGCGTTCAGAGAGGTGTCTAGAACAGCCTGAAGGAGCCGTTGGAGCCTGAGCTTCAACCTGGGTGCCTTCCCAGACACCTGAGAGCCGTGCAGCTCTCAGTAAGTCATGCCCTTTCGCTAAGCCTCAGTGTGCCCACCTGTGAAAAGGGTGCCTGGACCCTGCAGTGGCTTCAGTAACGTACACTGGGAGTGGGGTGTCCACAAGCTAACTACAGTTATTTTGTAAAAGCTTAGAACTGAAGTGGTCCCAAATCAGAGAGGGAGACCACTGGTCCTCAAAGATGGCCCAGAAGCTGGTAGGCTATTATTGAATGAATGAAGGTAGTTTATTGGATACACAAAGACTTGAGGGTTGGAGGCCCGAGAGTCCAAAAGCTGATGCCACTGCTTCTTCCAGCCCTGGCTCTCTGAGAACTGAGTCAGTTGAGGATGCAGGCCTCTTTCCCGGAGACCAGAGGAGAAAAAGATGTAACAGGTAAGAAGGAAAACAAGGAGGCTGTTTTCTCCTGGTAGATGCTGGACGTTTAGGAAATGGAAGCAGGAGGGAAGATTCAGGTAGGTGAAGTGAGCCCAACTCACGTCCTTAAAAAAGTATTCTGTGACCCCGTCTTGGGGAAGGGACTCTTGGAGCGTCAGGCCCAGCTGGAGGCCTGCCAGAGCCCACGGAAAATTCAGAACCACAGGAGCTTGTTGGACTTGCGTCTTGAGAAGCACATGTTGCTGCTGCAGCTGCCTTTGTAGATGGGGGGGCAGGCAGAACACGGCCTCCCTGTCTTGTACGGTGCCTCGCCGATCCAGTTACCCCTGGAAGAGAAGAGGTCCCAGGGAGGTGGTGTGGGGCGGACAGTTACATGAGCCACCTTCACACAGGTTTTCAAATATCAGCAGTGCCGCTGACTGGCCCTGTAACCAGGTCACAACTGCAAGCCTCCAAAACCAAGAGAAGACATTCCTCCCACACAGGAATGAGCATATCCAAGCACCTGGGTTGGCAGATAAGCAGTTTCTCAGGAAGTGTGAGTTTTTGATTCCTTCCGCACAACCACCCCACCCCAGACACCTCCCCACAGAAATAAATCCCTTCCTCCCCTCTCCAACAAGCAGATCTGAGTTCTGATCCTGGTTCTGCCAGCTGGTGACAGAATAAACCATCTCATTTCTTTTTTTTTTTTTAAGATATTTTTTTTTTGATGTGGGCCATTTTTAAAGTCTTTATTGAATTTATTACATTATTGCTTCTGTTTCATGTTTCGGTATTTTGGCCCCAATCAGGGATCAAACCCACACCCACTGCATTGGAAGATGAAGTCTTAACCACTGGACCACCAGGGAAGTCCCTAAACTATCTCATTTCTTGAGCCTTGATTTTATCCTCTGAATAAGTTAATGAAATTGTGTCCATAAAAATTATGCGAAAACACTTTGTAACTTAGAAAGAAAGATAGCACTAAGTCGTGTCCAACTCTTGCGATCCCATGAACTGTAGCCTGCCAGCCTCCACTGTCCATAGGATTCTCCAGGCAAGAATACTGGAGTGGGTTGCCATTTCCTTCGCCAAGGGAACTTCCTGACCAAGGAATTGAACCCAGGTCTCCCACATTGCAGGCAGATTCTTTACCAACTGAGCTATGCGTGAAGCCCCTATAACTTACAAGGTGACATGCAAATAAGAACTAGAATAATTAGATACTGAGTGTATTTCAACCATGGGGGACGTGCCCGTGAAGCCTCTTTGTGGCCTCTGCTGTACATTTATTTTTCATGGATGGTCTTATCCAAAAACCATCCTACCTGCTATGGAGTTAACCTTCTCAATGGATTTGGGGAGGTGGGGGGATAGGGAACCATTGCTTAAAGGTAACAGTTTCTCTTTGGAGTGATGAAAACATTTTGGAAATAGAGGTGATGGTTGCACAACACTGTGAATGCAATTAATGCCACAAAATAGTATACAGTACTTAAAAATGGCTAAAATGTCAAATTTTATGTTGTATATATATATTTTACCACGATTGAAAAAATGAATAATGTAATACACCAAAAACCCATTGAGTTGTATACTTCAAATAGATAAGTTGTATGGTATGTGAATTATATCTCAATTAAGCAGTTTTTAAAAAGAGAACAAAGCAGGAATTCCCCGGCCATCCAGGGGTTAAGATTTGACGCTTTCACTTCCAGGGGCTGTGTTTGATCCCTGGTCAGGGAACTAAAATCCCATAAGCCTTGAGGCATGCCCAAACAAACCTTCATCCCATCATTCTCCTGCTCAAGAACTTTTAGTGGCTTCCCATTGCCTGTGCAGGGGTTTGCAAACTTTTTATGTAAAGGGCCAGATAGTAAATATTTTAGGCTTAGGGAGCCAAATGTCTTTATTGCATGAAAGCAGCCCTAGATGATGTGTAAACAAATGTCGTGGCCATGTTTCAATAAAACTTTATTTATAAAAGTAGGCAGCAGTTCGGATTTTGGCTGTGGGCTGTAGTTTGCTGGCCTCTAGCTTATGAATCACAACTACAACTTTGGTCAGGCCTTCCAGACTGCTCAGGCTTCCCTGATAGCTTAGATGGTAAAGAATCTGCCTGCAATGTGGGAGACCTGGGTTCGATCCCTGGGTTGGGAAGATCCCCTGGAGAACAGAAAGGCTACCCACTCCAGTATTCTGGCCTGGAAAATTCCATGGACTGTATAGTCCATGGGGTTGCAGAGTCGGACACTACTGAGTGACTTTCACTTTCCAGACTGCTCTAGTGGTACATGGATCCAGCTTACACACTGGTTCTTCCCACAGCTCTCTTCTCCATCCCACCCACAGAGTTCTCTTTTCTCCTTCTTCATCCACCTCAAGGCCTAAAATCAGTCTCCCAGGATCTTGCTCAGGGCAGCCTAATAATCTCAACACTAGCTTGTAGTGTTAGTGATCTCTCAAGTTCCAGTGCCTTATTTTCTCACACATCAAACACTCTTTGTAGGCAGAAATGGAATCTTTTTCCTCCAAAAGTGATGGCTGAATGACAATAAGTAAAGTCAGCCAAAGTGCTTAGAAACGTGTGCATTTCTGGTTTCATATGGGTTCATTCATTCATTCATTCATTCAACAAAGACTTCTAGGGGGCATCAGGATTTGTGTCCGATGCTGTGAGTCCACAGTTTTCAAAAGGTGCTCGCAGAAGTTCAGGGGCAGGGACTGTGGGTGGTGGAGACACCAGGGGATGATTGAATAAAAGTCATTCTTTTCTTGTTTAACAACTTGAAGGAAAGTTATGCTTAAAAAAAAGAACCAAGGGTTTGAAAATCACTGTAGTAAAAGGATATCACAATGAATCAGGTCTATTTCCTGCTCTCAAAGACTTCTCTTGACCTCTCTCCCACCAACCTGATTAGAGAGTCTGGAAGAAGCAGCTGAGCAGACTCGCTGCATCCTTCCTTTCTTTCCTGTGGGATCTGCCTGCCTGCACGGAGCGTGTGTCTTTTGTCGCTCTGTTTCTTATGGGAGGCTTAAAGGGGCCAGCACTATACTTAGAAGAGGCCTCTGGTTGTCCAGTGTTGCTCTCTAAAAGTACCAAACTGTACGGTGTTTGGGTTATTTAGAACAGAGGAAGTCAAGGTGTCCTGTGTGTCTCCCTTTTCTGACCCACCCTCCTGCCCCAGAGTCCCCCCCGGCCTCAGAGCAGCACTCACTTAATGGCGTAGTTGCAGACCAGGTACACAGCCTGGCGCCAGGTGCTGCCCCAGACACGGATGCGGCCACAGGTGTGGATGGCACAGCCCAGCCGATTGGAAGATGCCCATACCATCTGAGAAGGGAGGACAAAGGCAAGGGAGGCTGTGAGAAGGACTTGGGCCTGGAAGGTTCCTGCACTTGCTGAGTTCAGGGTGGATGCATTAGCTGAGGTTTTCCTGGGGGAGGCATCTGTCTCAAAGTGAGAAGATGGAGGCATAAGGTACTATTAATATAATGTTTCCCAAACTTTATTTTTTACTACAATCAACAGCAGGGAAAACAGTTTTATATTGTTACCCAGTGTACCAACACACACACATACACACACACATCTACCCCTCCTGCACAAAAGTTTTATGAACTAATATTTAATCTTATCATATAGAATGATATATGCTAATGTTTTCTATAGTGTTTAATTAGATTTCTTTCTCTTTTATTGCCCTTAGTGAACAATGCTTGAAAATCATTGCTGTGTTGGAGATTAGAACACAAACTTCGAAATTAAACAGCCTTGGATCAGTTTCTCAATATCAAAAGCTGTGTGACTTTGACCAAGTCATTTAACCACTCTGTGCCTAGTTTCTCCTTTGGTAAAATGGAGGTAATAATATCTCATGGATGTCAGGAAGGACATTTGGTTTAAGCCTCACATTTCCTATGGGGAAATGTTCAGTTTTGGACATTTACTGCAAATAAGTCACAGAGAAATTGGCAGGTCTCCAAAAGAAGACATTTGTCCTACCATTGGTCCTGTTCCTTACAACACTATACTGCATCGTATTTTTATGTACAAGAAGTGGTAACATCTCAAATTAGCACTCAAAATATACTATGATTTTGGGGTAATCTTGTTTGGCATTTCTTTTTTAAGATAGCTCAGCCTTGGAAAAGAGAAAATACTGGGAAACATTTGGACCTATTGGTATCAAAGGCGCTCTTGAACTTGTCAGACCACACATCTCCATTTTGGGGTCAAACAATATGGTCCAGTGACCTAAGACACTCAAAATAAGACCCAGTTCAGCTCAATTCAAGGTATATACAGGAAGAGGCTCACTATGTAAAAGACGTCCACACAGGCCTGCGCTTTATTTCTAGTTGCTGTCCACCACATTCTATTTCTCCCACCAGCCCTTCATCCCTACAAACGGGTACCTGGGTATAGTGGGAGCAGACGGGGCCACTGCAGCGCCAGGGGCAGTGCGGGGTACAGTCCTTTGGGGCCGGAAACAAGTAATGCCGCTTCTCCTCTGACCAAGACTTCACAAGATCCAGCACTGAGCGGTACCTGGGGAGGCGGAGGCAATGGAAGAAACTCACCGTGTGCTTGGCGGGCTTGTTGAGTGACGGAGTGAAAGAAGGGCAGTGAAGTGCTGGGCTGAAGGGAGGGCTCACTCACCGGCCAGAATGGACAGAGAGGTTCTGGCCCATGTATCTCATCAGCTGTGAGGGCCCGTGGGCCCAAATGCACTGGGAGGCCCAGGCCTCGGCCGACCTGGCCAGCCGCTCGTCCCAGACCTGGGAAAGCAGAAAGGTCATGAACTTCCCCGCCGGAGGAAAACCACCCCATCTCAGTAGTGTCTCGAAATGCAAATATACATGGTATCATGACTCCTCCATCTCCTGGGAACCCTGCAATAAATCCACTTGATTAATGAGAAAAAGGTCAATACCAAGTCCACACGAGAGCTGAGATCCACACCTAGCCTTCTGACTCTTAGCCCGATGCCCTTTTTCCTTCACTGGACTTCAAGCTTGGGGTTCCCTACTCTGAGGAGGGTCCCAGGGGTTGGCCTGGGAGTTCCCAGCTATCCCTAGAAGTGACTGAGCCCAGGATAACAGGAAGAGAATGGATTTTTTATTTATTAAAATTTTAAAATGTGTTTAACGTTAAATTTTTTAAATTCAAAATGTGTTTGTTTTTAATAGTGAAAGCATGCACACATTTAATATGTAAGCTGTTGAAAGGAGAAGAAGTGGAGAGTCTTTCATCTTCATCTTATACTAGTCCCTCCAGCCACCCAGACCCTGGAGGTAACCATCATCATGAGTTTCTTGTGTCCAGTTGCAGAAATATTTGACACCCATAAGCATATAATATATACATATATAAACATATATATATAATGTATATATGATTATATGTAAAATATATATGCAATTATATGTCATATAATATATGTAATACATGTAATTATATATCATATTGTGTTAATGTATACATAAAATATATATTATCTAAATATAATAATTATATATATATATATATATACACATACACACATATAATCCTTCCTGGAGAAGGAAATAGCAACCCACTCCAATATTCTTGCCTGGAAAATCCCATGGACAGTAGAGCCTGACGGACTGAGTGACTGCTGTCATGTCTGACTCTCTTGCGACCCAATGGACTGTAGTCTGCCAGGCTCTACTGTCCATGGGATTTACCAGGCAAGAATATTGGAGTGGGTTGCCATTTCCTTCTCCAGGGGATCTTCCCAACCCAGGGATTGAACCCAGGTCTCCTGAATTGCAGACAGACTCTTTACCAACTGAGCCACCAGAGAACAACAACATATATATATATATATATATATATATATATATATATATATATATATAAATGTGAAAATGTGACAGATGGCAGGATGCCAGCATTCTATTTGGCACCTTGCTGTTTTCATTTAACCAGATAGGTTTATCTTAGCGATGATTCTACATCAGCACATAGAGAATACCCTCCTCCTCCTCTGTAATGGCTTTTTAATTTTCCAAACTATGAATGCCCCAAGTTTTATATCTTGAAAAAGGATCACTTAAAAAAAAATACTAGTTCCCTTCCATTCTGACTTCCTGAGATTCTGAGATATTATTTGTTCCTTCATTTCATCTGCTCATTTAGCAAATATTGAACAAAGACTCACAGTCTAGCAAGGAAATGAGATGTTAAGCAATCATTACAGTTGGCTGGTGTGAGAATGTGAAATGGAACCTGGTCTTTCATGGAGCAATAGAGAGAAAGGGTTCCTTAAGCAATGGATGTTTAGCCAGATACCTGTCCTGTGGGCTGAAGCCACTTAGTGAAGCAATGGGGACGCCCAAAGAAGAGTCCAGGCATCTCCCAGGGGTTGTAAGACTCATCCATTCTTAGAGAAAGCAAAGGAACGTTTTCTTCATGCTGCAAAGGGGTGAGCTGAGGTAGGGGCATGCAAACTTCTAACCCACACTCCCTGACCCTCCCCAGGGCCCCTCCTGGTGGAACTGTCTAGCTCTCTCTCTTCCACAGTACATGCAACAATCAAACACCTGTTGCAGGGAGTGCTTTGCACGCAGGGCTGGTGCTCAATAAATGTGTCATTGTTTGAAAACTGGAGGGCCTTCTACGTGCCAGCCACTGTGTTAATCAATGGATGAGTCAGTTAATGAACAAATAAATGGCTCCCCCACCTTTAGCTGCCTGCCATTTGGGCTCGCATCCCCACCCATCCCAACACCTTATTGCACCTGATGTTGTATTCTACATAAATGTTGTGGTTGATCTTTCTTTTTTATCATGCCCACTGAAATGGAAGCTCTGTGAAGGACAAGACCTTGTCCATCCTGTTCTCGGCAGTGTCCACAGGGCTTAGCAGTGGTGCCTAGCTCCAAGCAGGAGATGCAACATAAGTGAATGAGCACATTACAAAAGTACAAGCGTTTGCAGGCAGTTAAAGGAGCAGGTATCTGTCTTATAGGAGGTGGCTGACAATCCTTTTCCCTAAAGAAATCTGTAGGTGAGCTGGAGGCCTATCTCTACAGGCTAGTTTGGGACAATGGTCCTGGGGGAGGGGCTGCGATAATGAAAAAGTTTCCCTCCTCCCCTCCAGAGTCACAGGCTGGTAGGGGGCTGGGGTGAGACACCCCCTTCTCCCCCCACCCACTACTCTGCCTCTTTGAAGGAAGACATCCCAGTGTCCTTTGTGGTCAGCTGCTGCTTCTGCCCCAGCCTGTGCCCTCCACCCCCACCCCCGGAACCAATGTCCATCTCTCCCAATTCTACCTCCTCAGACTGGGAGGGTCATCAAACCCCTGGGGCAAAGAGACAATGGCAGGGAAATCTCCAGCCACCCACCCTCTGCGGGTCCCCAGCAGGAAGCCAGAATTCTTGGGAAAGGCATTGTGTTAGTTAAGACAACAGCTTTAGCAGCTTGTAGATCTGGGGTGTAATCCCAAGTGGGTGACCTTCAGCAAATTAATTCTCTGCTTCTTGATTTCCTTATTTGGAAAATGCAGATAAATCCCGCCTTGAAGGAAGAGGGTTCCATGTAAGTGCCTGGTGCACAGAGGATGTGCCATAAATTGCAGTCCTCTGCTCCTGCCTGCAGAAAGGACTTATATAAAGCCTTAGTTTTCTCATCTGTAAAATGGGCAGACTTCATAGGGCCCAGATGCCCAGATACTGGCTAGAAAGGCTAGACTCGTGAATGGACCAGCCCTTCCAGGGCACACTGAGTCGACTGGCATTTGCCAGAGGGGGCATTGGCAGAGTGTGGGGACTCACCATATACTCCATGTTGGCAGCAGGTGGGTGCACGCTGGCCCGGATATGGTTGTGATAATCCAATAAGGCACTCATGTCCCGGGCAGAGATGTGGCGCTTCCGCCGGTACCGAGGCACCCCCAGGCCACTCAGGGGTCTCACAGCTGTGCCCTTGGTCTGGGCCAGTGGCAGGGTGGCATTGGGCATCAAGGCGTTCATTGTCTGGACTGCCCAGAAGAGCAGGCCTGCCAGGCCCACTGTGCCGGGCAGCGGGGGCATAGCTGGCTGGAGGGGGTCCCACGTCTGGCCTCGTGCAGTCAGAGCTGGCTGCCTGGAGGGGGCGGTCATGAGGGCACCAAACCCTGAGTGCTCCTCAGCATTCCCACCCCAGAGGATGCGAACTACTGGGAGCTTGACACAGACCTCCCGACACAGCTCTGGTGGTGAGGAGCAACTCTCCATCCTCCCCACCCCATGGACTGAGTGGATAGGGCAGTGGGAAGAAATGCCCAGACAGGGACTTCCCTAGGGGTCCGGTGGCTAAGACTCTGAGATCACATGCAGGGGGCTCAGGTTCAATCCCTGGTCAGGGAACTAGATCCCACATGCCGCAACTAAGAGTTTGCATGCAGGCCACAACTAAAGACCCTGTGTGCCTCAACTAAGATCCGGTGCAGCCAAATAAACAAATATTTTTTTTAAAAGATAGAAAGAAAAAATAAAGAAATGCCCAGAGAGTGGCTGAATCTGGACCAGGCCCTGGAGTGAGACAACACTTCAAAGGCAGAGTTCCATCCCACCAGCCCAGGAAGCAGACCCCACACCTCCCCAGAATGGATACCCTCTGCACCAATCTCACTCCACATGGGCTCTGTCAGTGCCCTCAGAGGGGCAGCGCCCACCTCCCCTGAGGCATAGGCCAGGGCCCTCTCATCCCCGAGTTGCTCCAATTTCAGGGTGGAGTTCAGTTCAGTTCAGTCGCTCAGTCGTGTCCGACCCTTTGCGACCCTGTGGACTGCAGCATGCCAGGCTTCCCTGTCCATCACCAATTCCCGGAGCTTGCCCAAACTCTTGCAAAACACAGAAAGAACGAAGAGACTGAAAGGCAGGCAGAAAGAAAAGCGAGAAACAGAGAAAAAGTAAATGAGGGAGACAAAAAGGTCACTGACATAAAGAGATCCAGGAAAAAAAACTATGAGACAAATAAAAAAGGTAGAAAGATACAGAGAGAAAGAGAGACAATGCTGGGGCAAAAAGACAAGGAACATGGGAGAGAGAGAGAGGGAAAAAAAAGAACAAAGAAGATGAAGAAAGAAATACTGAGAAGAGAACCAGAGAGAGGGGTCCGGGAGACAAGGTGGCAGGCTCCCCAGGGGCGCGTACCCAGGATGGGCAGCCCAGGCCGGCGGCAGGAGGCAGCCGAGGAGGCAGGGGACCTCTGCAGACGCCCTGGCCCGCCTGCCGCACAGGGACTTAAACGGTCCGTCAGGAGCTGATGACATCTGACGTCCCAGCCTCCCAGCCCCCTCCCCTTCCAGCCTGGCCAGGCTCGAAGCTCCGCCTGCCAGTCCATGGGCTTTTCTCTCCTCCCTCTCTCTGCTGTTCCACCTGAAGTGCAAGGGGGCCGGGGCTGAGCTGCCGGTCAGGATGGGAGTGTGGTCAAGTCAGGGATTCCCGGACGAAATACCACCTCTCCTCAGGAGACCTCAGATCCCGAGCCTTTTCTCTGCCTTCCAGACCCCACATATTATGGCCATCTCGCATCCAGAAGGTATTTTTCTGTTTTCTCCACAAAGCCCTCCAGCCCCAGAGTTGGCAGTTTTCATACGGCCCCCATCTAATGAGACTGACTGAACTTGGATGCTGAGCTTGACTTATACAAGCTCAGCCAAACCCTCAGAAGCAGATATGATCGTTCCCCATTTTAGATGATAGACCAATCTCCAAAGAGGTGAAGAAACAGTCCAAAGTCAAGCCAGCCTGTCTGCTGTGGGGCCAGGATTCACATCTAAGTCTGACCCCAGGGAGGGTCCTGCTAGTATGTAAAAAGGATGTCATTTCTGTAATCAAATCAAATATAGATGCAGGGGGGGAAAAGCCCTATGAGAATATTTACTACGAGGCCATGAAAACATAGCACTGTGCAGCCTAATTAATTAACCCAGTGGATCTGGGTTCAAATCCCCATTATTTTGTTTTTGAAGTTTTTCTCTTTTTTTGGTTGTTCTTTCTTAAAGAAAAAAAAAGCCTTTTTATGCTCACTAACTGGTGTCCTTGGGCAGATTACTTAACCTTTTGTGCTTTATCTGGAAAATGGGAGAAATAATGGTACTTTCCTTACAACACTGATGCCAGGATTAGATGAATTCACATCTAATTGAGCTGGGAAGCACTGAGAGTGTGCTCTTTAGGTGTGTGTACATGTGTTTATGAGAGTATGTGTGTTTGTTATAGGTGTACAAGCACACACAAACACACAGGTGAGGGTTTGTGTGTCACATATAGGTGTATGGATACGTACATGACGATGCAGATGTCTGTACCTGAGTGTGTACTTGCATGAGTATGCATGTGCTTGTATGTTATGAATGTGCAAGCACACACATACAAGCTCATCCTTCTGATGATTTCTGTGTCATATGCCTGTGTTAATGCATAAATATTCAGGGATGTGTGCACGTGTGTGTGTGTGTTGACAGAGCCCGTTTGATCTCTGAGTTGCTGTACTTTGTTGTCGACAAAGAATTTCATTTTCTCTTCTCGGATTCCTCGTATTTTCCACAAATAACAAGCGATGCTTTTGCAACTGAAAGGGACAGACTTACAAGAAAGGTGTTCCATTAAAAAAACCAAAGTTGAAGTGCTTGTAATCTTCAGCCTCCACTTCCAGAGACCTTTCTGAGAAGTTCCAGGCAGAACCCAGTCTCTGATGCCAAGCTGAGCCCTGGCCCAGGTGATGATGCAGGGCTGGGAACTGGGATAGGGCTACTGAAGTGCGGTCCTCCCCAGACACATGGAATTCCCGCTCCAGGCAGCCGCCCAGCCTCAGCCTCTGCGGCCCAGACAGTGCCGGCTGCCAAAGCACACACCTTCCCCCCTCACCGGAGCAGCTTCCCCAAGCCCAGGCTGACTGCTGGATGCTGGCAGAGGCGGGGCACACAGAGGCAGTAGGGGTTGGGGGCTGCTGACTCTGACCTCTGCGTGGCTTTCTCATCGTGCCAGAGGACCAGAGGCACTGGCTCTGATCCAGCTCCATTCTCTGTCTCCAGTAGGCTGGGTCTCCTGGGTCAAGTCTCTGTCCTTCTCCGGGCCATTGGAGCAACTGGACTTAGGGCTTTTCTGCCTACAGAGGGCTGAGATCCATGACATACCAGGCGGCAGAGGAGGCAGACACAAACAGCTTTGGCACTGATGACCCAGGAGTGTGTGCCCCACTCTCTCTGAGCACTAAATACCAACCTCTCCCATGTCCTGGCCACTTGCAATGGTCCAGAGCATTACATCCATGACTCACTTGGTCCTTGCAGCTGCCTTTGAGGCAGCAACCCCGCCCGCGGACAGATGGGGACACAGAGCTTCAGTGACTTGTCCTAGGGCCTGGAGCCTGTTTGTTTGCTAACTGGGGTTCTGGCAGTGAGCATTCTTGCCCATTTTACAGAATGCACATGCATTCACTGTGCTCACACCACACACACATGCATGTATACACACACACATACCCTCCTCCTACAAAGATGAGACAGCTGGTTCCCCCAGTCCCTTAAATTCTTGCTGTCGGATGCCCTCAGGTGCCCTTCCATAAATATACAGAAACCTACCCCTTACACACTTGATCATGTTAACACATATAAGCAGCATGTATTTGTTCTTTTCTCAGTGCTCAGAACCATGTCAAGAACTTACCTGGATGAGACCATTCAATCTTCAGACCAACCCTATTAGGTCGGTATTATTATTGTCATCATAACCATTTTTCTGTACATGAGGGAACAGGCACACAGAAGTGAATTGTTGGCCTGGGGTCTCACAGCAGGTGGAAGGCAGAGGTGGGATGGGCCAGGCTAGTCCCACTGCCTCTCCAGAGAGACAGACAGACAGACATCTGAGGAAGGCACAGCCTCGCAGTCCAACCACGTATACAAAATCATCATCTCCTGGGACTTCCTCGATGGTCCAGTACTTACTTAAGACTGTGCTTCCGATGCAGGGGATGTAGGTTCGATCCCTGGTCGGGGAACTAAGATTCCACATTCCTCGCAGCATGGCAAAAAGGAAAAGAAATCACTATCTCCTACCCAACATGTTCACACATCCAGAACAACCCAGAAAATCACACTGGTAGCAAACATACAGAAATACCCCCAGCCAATCCACCAGGTAGGACCTTTCCTGCTGTCCTTGTTGACTAAGACTGTTCCCAGGTTCACTTTGACAGGTTGGTGTTGTTTAGTTGCCAAGTCATGTCTAACTCTTTGTGACCTCATGGACTGCAGCATGTTAGGCTCCTCTTTCCTTCACTGTCTCCCAGAGTTTGCTCAAATTCATGTTCATTGAGTCGGTGATGCCACCTAACCATCTCATCCTCTGCCACCCTTTTCTCCTTTTGCCTTCAATCCTTCCCAGCATCAGGGTTTTTTTCTGACAAGTCGGCTGTTTGCTTCAGGTGGCCAAAGTTTTGGAACTTCAGTTCAGCAACTGTCCTTCTGATGAATATTCAGGGTTGATTTCCTGTAAGATTGACTGGTTCGATATTCTTGCTGTCCAAGGGACTCTCAAGAGTCTTCTCTAGCACCAGAACTCAAAAGCATCAGTTCTTTGGCACTCACCCTTCTTTATGATCCAACTTGCCCATCTGTACATGACTACAGCATGTTGCCAGTGGATAAAAATGTTAGGGGTGAAGGCAGGAAATAATCAGGGATAGCCCAGATGAATGTCCTGGGCTGGGATCTCACTTCAGGGTAAGAACTTTATTCACGCCTGGATTTTGTCACACTGGATTCAGCTATTGCTTCATCTTCACCCCTACTGGAATTCTCTCTGGTCTTGGGCAAGTGAAGGGGAAATTCTTCTAGATAGTAGTAGTATTTGAGGCAGTACATCTCAGTGACTAACACTGCTGACTCTGGATCCAGACAGCTTGGGTTCATGGCTTACAAGCTGTGTGACCATGGGCAAGTTACTTAACCTTTCTGTGCCTTGGTGTCTCACCTATAAAATAAGGCTGCCTTGTGGAATTGTTGTGAGGATTAAATGAACTGATACACATGACACGAGGCCTGAGTAAGCAGTCAATAAATGTTAGTTATAATTGCTGATAATAATAACAACAACAATAACAGCCAACATTTATTTAGCACATACTAGATGGGCTTCTCTGGTGGCTCAAAAGGTAAAGAATCTGCCTGCAATGCAGGAGACCAGGGTTCAATCACTGGGTTGGGAAGATCCCCTGGAGAAGGGAATGGCAACCCACTCTAGTATTTTTGCCTGGAGAATCCCATGGACAGAGGAGCCTGGCGGGCTACAGTCTATGGGGTCACAAAGAGTTGGACACAACTGAACAACTAACACTTTCAGTTTTTTCTCAGGTGCTAAGCACTAAGTGCTATAGAGGTCCGATATCATTTAAGTTTTGCTCCAGTTTTATGGGTTAGGGTTCAGAATCTGTGTTCAACAAACAAAGAAGTGGAAACTCAGAGAGGTTAAGTACCTTGTCCAAGTTCACACAGCGAGTCCCAGTGGAAACTGGATTCCAGTGCCAGGTCTCTGATTCTTACCCTAGTGCTCTTTTCAGACAATAAAGTTGCTTTTAAGAAGAGTCTGTGTAAGGACTTCCCTGGTGCTCCAGTGGTTAAGGCTCCACACTCCCAATGCAGGTGCACAGTGAAAAAAGCCCATGTTGTACAACACAAGGAATATAGCCAAAATTTTCTAATAACTACACATGGAGTATAACTTTTAAAAATTGTGAATCAATATATTGTCCATGAATTTATATAATATTGTACATCAACTATGCTTTAATTTTAAAAGAGAGATAAAAAAAAAGAAGAGACTGTGGAACAGGAGCCTGGTGCTTGAGAGAGGAGACTAAGAAAGTTGGAATGTCTTTAGAGGTCTGGAAGATCACCCCTTCATTTGCCAGTTGAGGAAACAGGTTCAGAGTGGGTGAGTGACTTGTCCAAGGACACACAGAAATTGGCAGACTCAAAACTTCAACCCAGATCTGTGTCACTCCAAATCCAAACAAGGGAAAGAGGGAGCTGGGAGGGAGGAAAACACATGTGAAAAATAGGAATGGTGATCCACACTCTTCAAAACTCTTTGGTCAAATGTTCCAAGTTCTTCTAAAAGATAAATTGTGAGAAAATGAAAGGGAGGTGGAAATCAGTAGAGACTCAAAAGATACACATTTTTTTAATGGTCATTTTTATTTATTTATTTGCTTGCACATGGGATCTTCAAAGTTCCTTGTGGCATGGGAACTCTTGGTTGCAGCCTATGGGATCTAATTCCCCGACCAGGGATCGAACCCAGACCTCCTACATTGGGAGCGTGGAGTCTTAGTCACTGGACCACCAAGGATGTCCCTACATTATTTTATATGGGCAAATTTTTTATGGACTCTACTATTGACAGATGCACACTTGAGTGGGCACAAAGAAATATTATAGAAGTCAAGCTGTGATTGAGGTGGGACATTTAAAGGGCTCCTATTTCTTGATCTGACTAGTGGTTACAAGAGTTGCACCCTACTGGGTCCCACATTGGTTTTATGTGACTTTCTGTACTTATGTTTTATTTTTCAATACAAAGACTTAAAAAAAAATAACAGCAGTGGTAATTTGTACAGTGACACCTTCCACCTGTTACTGTCCTAACCCTGCATGAGGATTTTAGCCTTCTTTCAACAGTTGAGGATGTGAGGTTCAAAAAAGGACGTAGCTTCCTCATAGTCATACAGCAAGTAACTCTGGGAACCAGGACTCAACCCTTGTGGTTGCTGTGTCTCTGCAGCCCTGCTGTGGCTGGGCTGCCAGTGGTAGGTGGTTCCTGATCCAACAGTGGGGGTGTTGGAGAGATCTCACAACAGATTCAGAAACACCAGCTTCTCAGAAAATAAATAAAGCACACTCAGAAGCGCCTCTGGGCTCCCAGGTCTGCTCTCTCTAGACCCAATAAATCATGTCACCTCTTCGGTAGGTTACCCAGAAGGAGGCAGGATGGTCTAGGAGTGGCAAGGACCAGAGCTGTGGCCTCAGATGAGTGACCTTGGTCTGGGTGACCCGAGGCAAGTCTCTGAGTTTCAGTTTCCTCATCTGTATAATGGGAACAATAAACAGGCACTACATTATTTGGCTATTATGATAAATTCAGTGAGATACAGGAAGTGTCAACACACAAAGCAAGTTTGTTCAGGGTTAGCTATTAACCTGCCCAAGCAAACACCACGTGACTCCACTGACAAGATGCTCAAGAATGGGCAAAACTAGAACACTTCCCTGGTGGTCCAGTGGTTAAGAATCTGCCTGCCAATGCGGGGGGATAGGGGTTCAATCCCTGGTCTTGGAAGATCCCACTTGCTTCAGAGCAACTCAGCCCGTCCTCTACCCTGAGATGCAGCTACTGAAGCCTGCACACTTTAGAGTCGTGCTCTGCAACAAGAGAAGCTGCAAAAAGAGAGTAGCCTCAGCTCACTCTCTTTCCCCAGCCCCAGGAAGCTCGATGCACGTATATAAAAATTCATCCAGCTGTATACTTAAGATCTGAATACCATAAGTTATACCTTAGTCTTCCCAGATGGCTCAGTGATAAAGAATCCACCTGCCAATGCAGGAGACGCAGATTTGATCCCTGGGTTGGGAAGAAGCCCTGGAGAAGGAAATGGCAACCCGCTCCAGTATTCTTGCCTGGAAAATTCCAGATGGACAGAGGAGCCTGGCAGGCTACAGTCCATGAGGTTGCGAAGAGTCAGATAGGGCTGAGCAACTGAGCACACACACAAGTTACACCTTAAATAAAAATTGAGTTATAGATGGTTTGAAAAGGCTTTGTTTAATTTCAAAGAGTTCTTTCAACAAGTATCAAATTAAAATCCAATATAAGAAAAAACACACACACCAACAGAAGTATCCCATTTTCGTCTTCCCAACATACACTTCCTACCCAATACACAGACATGTCCTTCCCAGTACACCCACCAAAACCCCCAACACTTTATACACATAGCCAAAGACCCCAACATCAACACAAAGAGAAGTCACAGCCCAATAGAGCAGGCATACCTGCACTCCCACTCAACCTCACAGCACATCCATCTTTAAATATAGATGGTTTTCCACTCTGGGTGTGTGTGAAAACATACCTTACTTGTATACACACAGAGACACACACAAACCAAACCCATAGACCAAATTGGCTTAGGCAGATCTGTGAATCAGATGGACTGGGTGGGGGTCTTGGCTCCACCACTTCCTCACCACAGGACCTAGGGCAGGTCATGTAATGTCTCTGAGCCTCAGTTTTCTGATCTGCAAAATGGGCCCAATAAGATCTTCTCTCATGAGATGAAATAAAATAGAAAGGAAGACCAGGAGCAAAAAATGCTTATTGAGGGAAGGAGTTGCATGATTTGTCTCTGTATCCTCGATGACTCATAACATGTCATTATAGCAAACTCATAGGTGTCAGTTCTCACCAGATTAACTTGCTACAATCCCAACGGAAATTCCAGCAAGGTTATTGGAGGAAATTGGCAAGTAGATTCTGAACTTCGTGTAGGAGAGCCATGGCCCAGGAATTCTCAAGACACTCCGTTAGTCATAATCTTAGTAATATGTGGTGATTAAGCAGACAATAGAAAAATGAAAAATGAGGGGAGGGTGAGCCTGGGGCGTAGGGGTGAGCCAAGGGGGACAGCAGTACAAGGAGGGGGGACAGCATGGGCAAAGGCTCTGAGGCTGGAGGGCATTTGGTTCATTTGAGGAACTGAGAAAAGGCAGGTTAGGGAGGACTAGAGGGGGCACTAGTGGTAAAGAACCTGCCTGCCAATGCAGGAGACAGAAGAGACACAGGTTCGATCCCTGGGCTGGGAAAATCCTCTGGAGGAGGGCATAGCAACCCACTCCAGTATTCTTGCCTGGAGAATTCCATGCACAGGGGAGCCAGGCGGGCTACAGTCCATGGGGTCGCAAAGAGTTGGACACGGCTGAAGTGACTTAGCAGGCACGCACACAGAGGGGACCGAAGGGTACGAGGTGGCCCAGAGATGGGAGCAGAGGTGAGCAGAGACCATTTGTGCTGTTGGGAGGCCTTGGATGCCACCCCAGCTGCAGAACTGAGGACCTCAGATTCACCTTGGCTTTGCCCTGTGTCCGGTCCTGGTGCCCCACTGCAGATAGGGGTTGGGGGGACACAGGAGGAGGAGAGGATGGCTTAGGTTTCGGGGAAATGGGAGCACTCATCTCACTATGATCTCTTAGGATCTGACTTCCTACGGACCCCCAGAATCCTGAAAATGAGGGGTGCCCCTGAGGGGTCCTCCATCCCCCTCCTCCCAGTCAGCATTCTGAGCAGGGTGTTTCAGGGGCTCGGCCGGGGAGCCCCTCATCCTCCCCGGTGTCAGGGAGGACTGGCCTCTTTCCATAAAGGCCAGGTGAAGAGGAGTAGCTGGAGAAGGGGGCTGGTCCAGTGCGTTTAACCCAGTGGGAGTGTTCGGCGTCCCGCCCGCCCATGATCGCCAGGGGTCAAGGCCGTGCCCTCGGGGGCCTGCTGCCGGAGGACTGGGGAATCCTCCTCCCGGCCCAGCCTGGACAGCTGCGCGGCCAGGTGTGGCCGCGGAATTTGCTGTGTCGCCCGTCGGCGCAGCTGGAGCGGAAAAGCCTCAGCGTCAGCTCCCCCTCCTCGCCACCAGCGCTCGCGCCCCACATTCCTGCGGAGCGGGGCGGGGGTCAGGCGGCCACACGCCCGAAGCCAGACCCGGAGAACTCGACTGGGCGGGGCCGGTAAGGGACCAGTAGACCCTCTGGGACTCCTCACCCCTTGGTAGCACCGGAACTGAGCCGGGTCTCCCGTCTGATAAATGCGGACAGCGACACTTGGCCTTGTCTATCCCCTAAGCGGTGAGCCACCAAACACGAGCGTCTCAATTTTAGAGGTGATCATCTGTTGGGTGCCTACTGTGTACCTCATACCTGGAAAACAAGGTTTCACTTACTTGTCCTGGCAACAAAGTTGGCAGAATACCGTCCTCATTTTTCATGTGAGAGAGAAATGACTAGTTATAGAGGTAAAAAATTGTGAGTTTAGACTTGTGTCTGTCTGACTGTATTCTTTTTTAAAAAAAAGATTTCTTTATTTGGCCACACCTGGTCTTCCTTGAGGCGAGTGGGATCTAGTTCCCTGAACAGTGATCGAACCCAGGTCCCCTGTGCTGGAAGTAGGGAGTCTTAGCCACTGGACCACCATGACCTCTAAATTCTACCAGCTGTAAACTTTGCAGAGTGTTGTGACTATGTGGCTGTCATGTTAGCAGTCAGGTAAGGTCAGATCTGGGAGGCAGTATGGGCCAGAGATTAAGCTCTTTGCCCCTTGAGCACACTGACTCTAGTTTGAATCCCAGCTCTTCAGGATTGCTAGCTGTGTGACCTTGGCTAAGTTACTTAGCCTCTCTGTGCCTTGGTGTTTCCATCTGTAGACTAGAGTGATCACGGTACCTACCTGTTGTGTGAAGGAAGGGTTAAGTACAGTAAAGCACTTAGCACAGTGCCTGTCACCTGGTTAAGGCTCAATATGTTATAAATCAACGTCACTTCCATGAAAAACAAAAACAAAACAACTAGCTAAATGTTTAAACTAGTAAAGGAGACAATTTAATTCATGTTTAACTCAAGTTTAAGAATAGAGGCATTAAACTATCATGTAGGTACATCTGAATTCTATGCTGTACTTTGGATGGGAAAACTGGAGGCAAAAAAAGTTTCAAAAAACTCATTCTTCTTAAAACCTAGGCATTTTATTTCCAGTCTGGTGTTCCCTTTTTTAAAAAATACCATTTCTTAAATTGTGAAATATAACAAATGTATGAGATTTGTAAAATATAAACATATAGTTTAATGAATATTTTTAAAGCAAATATCTCTGTGACTCTCCCCAGATAAAGAACCAGAACTTTGTCTACACCCCCAAAACCCTCCGATCCCAATGGCCTCCCTCGGTCCTACAGGTGACTGCTATACTGACACTGGCAGAGTAATTTCCTTGCCTTTCCCCCATCCTCTTATTTTATCAATGCTCTTTCAGGCAAAAACAAATAAAAAACCAAACCAAATCAAACCAATCAAAAAACCCTCCTTCCAAAACTTGGGATTCCCTGGTGGTTCAGATAGTAACGAACCCTCCTGCCAATGCAGGAGACTCAGGTTTGATCCCTGGGTCGATCCCCTGGAGAAGGAAATGGCAACCCACTCCAATATTCTTGCCTGGAGAATCCCATGGACAGAGGAGCCTGGTGGGCTACCATCCATGGGGTTGCAAAGAGTTGGACATGACTGAGCGACTAACGCTTTCCAAGCCTCAGCCCAGTGACTGTTTCAGAGAGGAGAGTCCTGTGGTCTGCAAGATGCAGTGGCCAGAGAGAAAGTAGGCAGGTGTTCAAGGCTGCTGGGGCTGCTGCCTGGCCCTCCTGCCTCTCTCCCTGTGGCCCGAAGATGAGCAAAGCCAGATCCCTGCCCTGCAGTGCCAGCTCTTCTGACCCTGTGCCCAAGTGGTCCCAGAGGCTGGGCGTGTGTGTGCCGGGGGCGCAGCCAGTGGAGCCAACCCCCTCCCCATTTGGCAGTCAGGCAGCCTGGCCTCTGGCAGCTGCTGGCTTTGCTCAGCTGCCTCATCCAAGGGAGCGGCTAGCTGTCCCCTCCGGCCAGAAAGAGAGGTGGCCAGAGGTTCAGAATGAGGGAAGCATTGCAGGGGAGAGCTCAGAAGGAAAGGGCTGGCTGCTGGGGAAGAATACTTCTGCCTTCTGGCCAGGAGCTGTAGACATTGGGCTGCCCGCTGAGAGAATTATTGGGCTGTCTACCGCCCTCCCCAGCACCCCAGAAATGAATTATTTCAGGCACACCAGCCAACAAAAAAGCACCTGCTGGTTGCTCTTCCTGGAATGACTGATTCCCACTGTTCCTCTGGCCACCCTCTGGCCAGTTCTTCCAACCCCAGCTTGGACAGAAATCCTCTCTTCTAAGAATTCTTCCGTGACCCTTCCCTGACTCTACAGGGTCTTCTCCTCATGCCCCCAAGCATCCTCTACTTAACCCCTTCTCATTTTTTTGCTACATCTTTCAAGGCTTTATGGACCAGAAACCCCTCTCACAGCGATTTATCATCTTGGAAACACCTTATTAGTAAAAATGAATAAATAAATAAATAAATAAATCCTAATTATTACTTTCTGCTGTTTCTCTTCTGTTTATAAGGAAACAATTTAAATTTTAAAATAATTTTCTTTACATCCACATAGTTATTTTTTAATTTATGTAACAAAATAAAATTTTTTGAGTGCTTTGTAGGTGCCAGATATGGTTTTAATGCTTGGGATGCATTACTGAACAAAATAGGCAATGCTCCCTACCTTCTAGGGCTGA
The DNA here is from genome assembly GCF_054371585.1 of Giraffa tippelskirchi. Lineage (NCBI taxonomy): Eukaryota > Metazoa > Chordata > Mammalia > Artiodactyla > Giraffidae > Giraffa > Giraffa tippelskirchi. Next base: position 114,299,967 of record NC_137287.1, on the reverse strand, counting down.
TAAGCAAGTAGAAAAGACAGAAAATAATTAAGTAAATTATAAAAGACATTTTTAAAAGTACATTTTTAAAAGACTCTTTGATAATACTCCTAATCCATTAAAACTTCCTCATTTTTACATTAAATCAAGTGATACAGGCCAATTTACTTTTAAAACTGACCAAGATCATTGTCAAAATAAAGATTTCTTTTCCAGTGGAAACATTCACTTTTTGTTGTTATTGTACCCCAGTAGAATTTAACCTTATGAGTCTGTGGCATTATAATGTAATATGGTTATAAAGAAGAAAAATTCTATAGAGGAAGGCAATCAAAGCTTACATTTATTTGTTTATTTGGCTATGCCAGGTCTTAGTTGCAGCATGCAGGATCTTTCATTGCTGCCCATGAACTCTGAGCAGTGGCACGTGGGATCTAGTTTCCTGACCAGAGATTGAGCCTGGGCCCCCTGCACAGGCAGTGTGGAGTCTTAGCCACTGGACCACCAGGAAAGTCCCACACTTTCTCTTTTTCGGTTGTGCTGGGTCTTCACTGCTGCACGAGGGCTTTCCCTCATTGCAGAGAACCAGGGCTACTCTCGAGCTAGAGTGCCTGGGCTTCTCCCTTCAGTGGCTTCTCTTATTGCAGACCTCAGGCTTCAGAAGTTGCAGCACATGGGCTCAGTAGTTGTGACCCTCCGGCTCTAGAGCAAGGGCTCAGTAGTTGTGGTACACAGACCGCAGACTTAGTTGCTCCGCTGAGTATGGAATCTTCTTGGACCGTGGATAGAACCTGTGTCCCCTGCACTGGCAGGCAGATTCTTAACCACTGGACCATCAGGGAAGTCCCCACACTTCCTTTTATTTAATGTTTAGTGTACATATATTCATGTTCAGCCTAGCCAAAGCCCAGTCATAGCCTCAGAAGATTCCCACACAACCATTCACAGATTTAGTAACTTACATTTTTCTTTTTTTTTTAAATAAATTTATTTAATTTAGCTGGGGGCTAATTACCTTACAATATTGTAGTGGTTTTTGCCATACATTAATTTTATATTTTTCAAAGAACTCAAACTGCCATCAAAATAAAAAGACAAGCAAACGTGATTTTCAAAAAATTCAAAGAGCAAACTGTTTATCTGTCCAAGGGAGACTTAGATTCCAAGATAAATTCTATAATCTCCAAACTCTTGCAGCAAGTGATGTATATGTGGAGCTTGCTTATGAATCTGCATTTCACATTCAGCAAGAAAAAGCTACTTTTTTTGTAGCAGACATATTTTTGATTCTAGTTCTTCATTTCTGTAGTAAACATGAAGCCATGTGCTTGTAAAATCTGACAGCAAGAAACCTAAAATATAAAATTCTGAGCAAAGGTCACAATTAGGATAATCTGATTTTAACTTTTGAAACCTTATGAGATGGATTTGTAGAGATTTAATTGAAAGTGCTTTCAAGTATGCATTAAACTTTTCTTTTTATGAAATCTGCAAACTGACTTTTTAAAAAGAGTGAATCTGGCTCACCAATATTTCAAATGAACATTTTAAACTTTCATGTCTAATTCTGTTGTTCTTTCATTTACTCATTGAAATATTTCTTTAACAAGAAATTCATTGGCTCCCTGGTTATTCAGTGACTTAGTTCCCAAAAGAGTGGCAGGAAAAATGCTTGATTCAGTTCAGTTCAGTTCAGTTCAGTCGCTCAGTCGTGTCCGACTCTCTGCGACCCCATGAATTGCAGCACGCCAGGCCTCTCTGTCCATCACCAACTCCCGGAGTCTACCCAAACCCATGTTCATCGAGTCGGTGATGCCATCCAACCATCTCATCCTCTGTCATCCCCTTCTCCTCCCGCCCCCAATCCTACCCAGCATTAGAGTCTTTTCCAATGAGTCAACCCTTCGCATGAGGTGGCCAAAGTATTGGAGCTTCAGCTTCAACATCAGACCTTCCAATGAACACCCAGGATTGATCTCTTTTAGGATGGATTGATTGGATCTCCTTGCAGTCCAAGGGACTCTCAAGAGTCTTCTCCAACACCACAGTTCAAAAGCATCAATTCTGTGGCGCTCAGCTTTCTTCATCGTCCAACTCTCACATCCATACATGACCACTGGAAAAACCATAGCTTTGACTAGACGGACTTTTGTTGGCAAAGTAATGTCTCTGCTTTTAAACATGCTATCTAGGTTGGCCATAACCTTCCTTCCAAGGAGTAAGCGTCTTTTAATTTCATGGCTGCAGTCACCATCAGCAGTGATTCTGGAGCCCAAAAAAGTAAAGTCTGACCCTGTTTCCACTGTTTCCCCATCTATTTCCCATGGAGTGATGGGACCAGATGCCATGATCTTAGTTTTCTGAACGTTGAGCTTTAAGCCAACTTTTTCACTCTCCTCCTTCACCTTCATCAAGAGGCTCTTTAATTCTTCTTCACTTTCTGCCATAAGGGTGGTGTCATCCGCATATCTGAGGTTATTGATATTTCTCCCGGCAATTTTGATTCCAGCTTGTGTTTTTTCCAGCCCAGCGTTTCTCATGATGTACTCTGCATATAAGTTAAATAAGCAGGGTGACAATATACAGTCTTGACGTACTCCTTTTCCTATTTGGAACCAGTCTGTTGTTCCATGTCCAGTTCTAACTGTTGCTTTCTGACCTGCATACAGGTTTCTCAAGAGGCAGGTCAGGTGGTCTGGTATTCCCATCTCTTTCAGAATTTTCCACAGTTTGTTGTGATCCACACAGTCAAAGGCTTTGGCATAGTCAATAAAGCAGAAATAGATGTTTTTCTGGAACTCTCTTGCTTTTTCGATGATCCAGTGGATATTGGCAATTTGATCTCTGGTTCCTCTGCCTTTTCTAAAACCAGCTTGAACATCTGGAAGTTCACGGTTCACGTATTGCTGAAGCCTGGCTTGGAGAATTTTGAGCATTACTTTACTAGCATGTGAGATGAGTGCAATTGTGCGATAGTTTGAGCATTCTTTGGCATTGCCTTTCTTAGGGATTGGAACGAAAACTGACCTTTTCCAGTCCTGTGGCCACTGCTGAGTTTTCCAAATTTGCTGGCATATCGAGTGCAGCACTTTCACAGCATCACCTTTGAGGATTTGAAATAGCTCAACTGGAATTCCATCACCTCCACTAGCTTTGTTCGTAGTGATGCTTTCTAAGGCCCACTTGACTTCACATTCCAGGATGTCTGGCTCTAGGTGAGTGATCACACCATTGTGATTATCTGGGTCGTGAAGATCTTTTTTGTACAGTTCTTCTGTGTATTCTTGCCACCTCTTCTTAATATCTTCTGCTTCTGTTAGGTCCATACCATTTCTGTCCTTTATCGAGCCTATCTTTGCATGAAATGTTCCTTTGGTATCTCTAATTTTCTTGAAGAGGTCTCTAGTCTTTCCCAAAATGCTTGATTAGTTCCCTTTATTTAATAGCTGTCAAAATAATGAGAACTGATTTCTCCACAGGTAGCCATTACTTTTTTTTTTTGGTAGCTACTCCTTTTAAAGCACATTATGAACCTCTGGGACATCCCTGAAGGTCCAGTGGTTACGATTTCACGCTCCAATGCAGGGGGCGCAGGTTCCAGGTTCGATCCCTGGTCAGGGAACTAAGATTCCACATGCCTCACAGCACAACCAGAAAAAAAGCTACTAAACAAATGTGTGTGTTTCCATCCATTGCAGTTAATACATTTATTTAGGCTCAAATTGTCCCATCTTTGGCCTGTGGGAGCTTTTCTAATTGGCTTCTGCGTCCTCCTGAAATGACCTTAGCAGTCCTTGGTAGGTTATGGCTTCCTTACTTTCCGGTTTTGACAAGATGGCTCAGCTTCGTCTTGCCTCAGGCTTGAAAAATATTGTTTTTTTAAGAGATGAATCTATAGTTATTAAGGACACTCGTCCATCCAAAACATCAGAGATCTTAACATCTAGCCCAATGCTCGGTGCATGGCAAATAGTTCATAAGTGCTGTTTGCTGAATAAATTGATGATCACCTTCACTAGGCGAAGTTGCTTGAGGTCAGAGGCCATATAATTCAAACAAATATTTATTTATTCTTGAATAAATAAGTGAAGGAATGAAACCCAACAAATTAGGTGATACCACTCAGTCTCAGGCAGGGCAAAGCCTTGATGTTTGTAGTTTTCTATCATCTCCTGGTGGGGAAGGGCAGGGCATGGTCCTCCAATGCCTTAGAATCTTCTAGGGAAGTGTTTCTCAAATTACATATCCACACCTATTACTGAGCTGTAAAATCAATTCAGTGGGTCATGACCAGCATGTTTTAAAAATTCAATTTGTAGTTGAATAGAAACTATTGGAGTGCCTCACAGAGTAGAGGCAAACTCTGTCATGAACTGTCATAAAGCTATATTTACAGCTATGTCTATATGCTTACTAACAAACATAGTCACTTACGCTACATATGTGTGCGCACGTGTGTGTGTGTACTGGATCACAACCAGTGATTTGTTGATAAATGTTTAACAACTATCTCTCTAAGGGAAAATGTGTAAGTATTGTGTTGTGCTGTTGAGCTTAATCGCTTCAGTCACGTCCGATTCTTTGTGACCCCATGGACTGCAGCCCACCAGGATCCTCTATCCATGCGGATTCTCCAGGCAAGAACACTGGAGTGGGTTGCCATTCCCTCTTCCAGGAGATCTTCCTGACCCAGGGATCAAACCCGGGTCTCCTGCATCTTCTGCCTTGCAGGCAGATTCTTTACTGCTGAGCCACTGGGGAAGTTTGTACATACATAAAAGCATAATAGATTTCTCTTAATATAAAGAATGTAGCACATAATTTTAAAATAATAAAATATACAAATACTCCTTACTCTAAATTCCATATAGTGAATTGTTTCTTCTAGAATGCTTTCGTTGATGTTTACTGGTCTCTTGTCTCCACAGCCAACCTCATGTTTCAGTTTAACCATGTTTTGACAAATGGAGTTTCATCTCAGTCCAGACAATCAATAAACACTCAATAAACCAAATAAAGCCCTGATTTACAGTACTTGATATTTCTCTTAATGTAAATACTCCCACTAGAGCTGGTTTCAAGCTACAAATTGATACTGACGAACACACAGTTGGGGAATTTGCACCGTAACAAACAAGAGATACAAGCAACCCGAGGGGCGTGGATAATAATAAAATAGAGTAAAATAACTAGGGAATGATGACTTTTGAATATTTATTCTGCATTTAATTGTTCATGTATACATTGTGATTTTTAATGATGGCTTTAACAATCAACTTGAAAAAGTCCTGAAAATTTAACAATTTGTTCTCACAGGCACACAGCTGGACTTACAATGTGAATATGTATTTCTTAATGTAGGCTGAGGTTTAACCAAAACAAGAAAAGTTCTCTAGAGACCTTCCATTTTTCAGGTCTGGGTTTAACCCTGTCTTTGAAAATCTTCAGGGATGAAGCTGCAAAGTCTCAATTGGAACAAACCCATTTCCTTTCTAGAGGAATACAAACCCTGAAATTTATAGGAGGTAAATTTTTTGCTAGTTCCTCTCAGTGATGTCTAGAGTTTTTGTCACCCTGAAGAGCCCTTTCCCTTTCTCTTTGGATGGGGGATCAACATCTGGATTTTCACCAGGAGGGACAACTTAGCTTTTAATGTCCATTGTACATCTCTGTTCCTAACCATCATGCAGCTTGCTCTAGAAAGTAACAATAACTGAGCAACTGACAATCTGCAGGAGATAGAGATAGTTTCAGGTACTATTTACAAGCTGCCTTCACAATTAACATCTTTCCAGCTGTGTGGTTTTCATCCCCAATTATGAAAAGCCAAATTAGTGACTGTATAATCACTACTGTTGTTCTGTTGCTAAGTCGTGTCCGACTCTTTGGAACCCCATGAGCTGCAGCACGCCAGGCTTCCCTGTCCTTCACTATCTCTCAGAGTTTGCTCAAACTCATGTCCATTGAGTCGGTGATGCCATCCAACCATCTCATCCTCTGTCGTCCCCTTTTCCTCATGCTCTCTATCTTTCCCAGCATCGGGGTCTTTTCCAATGAGTCTGCTCTTTGCATCAGGTGGGAAAAATACTGGGGCTTCAGCTTCAGCATCCATCTTTCCAGTGAATATTGATTCAACCCTGAAATCCAGGGTTGATTTCCTTTAGAATTGACTGGTTTGATCTCCTTGTCCAAGGGACTCTCAAGAGTCTTCACCAGCACCACAGTTTGAAAGCATCAATTTTTTGATGTTCAGCCTTCTTTATGGTCTAGTTCTCACATCCAACCATGACTACTGGAAATGTAAACATCTGCTTTTATATGAAAGTATGTATTCATTTTAGGCCCATGTTGGGTCTTAGCTGTGGCACTTGGGGATCTTTCACTGCAGCGTGAGGACTTTTCTCTAGTTGTGGCATGGGACTTAGTTACCTCAGGGCATGTGGGATCTTAGTTCCCAGACCAGCAATTGAACCCATGTCCCCTGCATTGGAAGGTGGATCCTTAACCATTGGACCACCAGGGAAGTCCCACATTTGCTTTCTTAAATCTAGTTTTTTAAAGACCCAGAGATATCTTGATATATAAAAACTATTATCAGATCAATGAAGTTTACAGATGGAAGATCATCTTGAGATAATTTTAAGGAATTAATACTTTTATTATTTTATTGACTCTTTGCATGAGAGATTTTAAATATCAGCCTACTATAGGCATAAATCAGACAGGTGTTCCCCAAAGTGCGGTAGCTACCCTTGGTTTAGGGACAGAGGATTATTTTAGGCAGAAAGAAAAGAGTGTCAGTCGTTCAGTTGTGTCCAACTCTTTGTGACCCCCCTGGACTACAGCACGCTAGGCTCCTCTGTCCATGGAATTTTCCAGGCAAGAATATTGGAATGGGTTGCCATTCCCTTCTCTAGGGGATCTTCCTGACCCAGGGATCGAACCCAGGTCTCCTGCATTGCAGGCAGATTCTTTACCATCTGAGCCAACAGGGAAGCCCATAGAGATAATGAATATTTCAACAGAAACATTATTTTTGTCATAGAAGAAATGTAACTGGAACACAGAATCTATTATTCCATGGATATTTCTGCTTGGGAGGTGGTCCTGTAAGCAGCTTGATTGCAGACTTCTGGCCTCTAGAATTGTTAGAGAATAAATTTCTGTTGGTTTAAGCCAATACGTTGTGGTAATTTGTTTTGGCAGCCCTAGGAAACTAATACAGTAGCAAAGAAATGCTTTGATTTTGAGAAGCTCTGAATCAGATACCCAGCCATGACAAGGGATGAGAAGGTTTTGTTGTTGTTTAGTTGCTAAGTCGTGTCTGACTCTTTTGCGACCCTATGGACTGTAGTCCTCTAGACTCCTCTGCCCATGAAAGGGTTTAACTGTGTTAAATGAGTTACTGACTCATTAACATGCTCATTGGATTGCTGTTAACTCCCAGGGTCCAGCATTCTCACTCAATACAAATATGCAGTTATTTTAAAAAGGAAAATAAAGTATTTTAAAATGTAAATATAATAATTTCAAGCAGTTATTTTCTCACATCTTTGCATCTGGACCACCATAAGGACCCTCGAGTTCATAACTAAATCTTAGGAGAGGTAGATCTGTCCTCTTCCCATTTTACAGGTGGGAAAACTGAGACTCAATGGAGGAAGAGCCGCCAAGAGAGACTAAATGATGCTGGGACCACCGCTCCAGTTCCTACAGTGCTACCTTTATTCTTCCCAAACTGCTGCAAATATTCCCACAAGCGTTTATTCCTCTGACCACAGCAAGGCACAGAGGTTGAAATTCCAATCTGCTTTACCGTGCAGGCCAGATTTGGAGAACAAGGAAAGGATGGGCCCAGGGCAGCCAAAAATAGATAGAGAGATAAACAAATAGTTGCTATTTAATAAAAGAGATAGTGAAGGACAGGGAAGCCTGGCTTGCTGCAATCCATGCGGTCGCAGAGTTCAGGCACGACTGCGCAACTGAACAACAGTAACAAAAAAGAGGGATGAGCAATTCGGAGACAGGCGCGCTGCAGAGGCTGCCGGTGGCCAGGAGGGGGAGCGCGCGAGCTCCGAAGCCCGACGCCCCTCAGGGGCGGGACCTGCAAGCGGCGCGCATGCGCCCAAAGGGAGGCGGCAGCGCCGGCCTGGATGAAGGGCAAGACGGTGGCCGAGAGGGTACGCGGAGGCGGACGGTGGCCGACGAGGTCGGGTATGGAGCACCTGGAGCGCTGCGCGTGGGTCCTCCGGGGGACGCTGGTGCGGTCGGCAGTGCGGCGATACCTGCCCTGGGCTCTGGCGGCCTCTATGCTGGCGGGCTCCCTCCTCAAGGAGCTCTCCCCGCTGCCCGAGAGCTATCTCAGCAACAAGCGCAACGTCCTCAACGTGTGAGTGCGCCCCGGTCCTCTCCTGCCCGCGCCGTAGCCATCACTGTCGGCTTCCGCAGAAAGCCGGGGGTTAGCTGCTCCAATGAACGAGTCATTGGAAGGGGAAGTCCTTCTCCGCATCGTGGCAGCTGTGTCTACACGTGTGTCGCGATGGGGGGACCCTGGAATATAGCTAGTGTCACTAGCAAGTCGAGTTTGCACATCCAGAGCAGACAGTCTGAGCTTGACGGGGCAGGGTGTGTGTTCTCTGTGTGTGTAGAGGTGGGAGAGGGGAAGGGGGCATGAACCAGCCTCTGTGGCTGCTCCCCGTGCCTCCCCTCGGGATTAGGAGTTGGCCCCAGCTCTAGGGGAGATGCCACCTCCCTCCTGCCTGCCAGTGTCAGACCCTGAGCCTCCGCCGTAAGTCCTGTATCCACCCCCCTCCCCCACACACCCCCAGCTGGTGACGGAATCCTATCACACTTGGGTGGGGCAAGTAGACCTGCCTTCTTTCCCCAACACCCCTTCCCTGCCCCCACACTCCCACCTTTGAAAGCCTGTCCTAACCTGTCACAACCCCTCTTCCAAGATTATCACCCCGGAGTGGAACCCTCCAGTATGTGACCTTTCCCCTGGATCAGCTTGGATCTTCTCAGCTACTCAGAGTTCATGGCAGTGGCCCAGGAATGCAATTCCAGCTGAGCTCTTTGAGGACTTCTCCTTAAGTCCACCCACCCGCTCCTTTTTTTTTTTTAATTTATTTATTTTCTGGCCAGGCCCCGAGGTATGTGGGATCCTTGTTCCCCCACCAGGGATTGAACCCACGCCCTTGCATTGGAAGTGTGGAGTCTTAACCACTGGTTGGCCAAGGAAGTCCTTTTATTCTTTTTTTAAACCTCTTGAATTTTAAGTTTATTGACACAAACACTGATTTGCAATAGTGAAGGGAAACTCTGAAAGTTAAAACTTCTCCCTTGATGAGCTTCAGTTCTTCTTTGGAATCACAGTGTCTGTGATATCTCGCAACAGTCAGTCCAACTTTGCTCATCTACTTAAAACCCTGGTTTCTTTCTCCAGCATCTTCGTCAGATACCTGACAGGTCTTGACTCTAGCCAGATCCTTGCATGTCAGTCCCAGGGAAGATGTTCATGACAGGCGCTTGGGTAGGGTCTGAGGAAGCTTTGGGACCCAAGAAAGAGTCTTACTGTCTCTGTCCCACCTGCCTTCCTCACCCACTCATGGAGGCTGGGCTGAGACTAGATTGTGAGAGTGGTCCTGGCCCCTGGTGTCTCTTGCATGTATGTTGACCACACCTGGTCCCCAGGTCCTCCACCTTTGATGAACTCAGGGGTGGCAGACAAGGCATGTGCTGCTTAATCTGGCCTGGGTGAGCTGGGTGCCCAGCAACCTGGCAGACAAGTTCCTGTCATTTGAGAGTTTCCATGAATTCCGGTGTTTTGTTCCACATCTCTGTGCTAGTTATTGGGTTGGCCAAAATGTTACGGAAAAACTCGAACGAACTTCCTGGTCAACCCGATAATTAGTCAAAGGGAGCTAGTGAATTATTGGCTCTGAAAGGAATTTTAAAGGTCATTTTGTCCCCTCAGTTCTGTTTAACAGTTGAGGAAACAGAGGCCCAGAGAAGTGTGGTGATAAGTCAGAGTCAGGATTGGAACCTGGGTCTTCTAGCCTGAAGTCAAGCTTCTGTCTGATCATTTCTGTCACGTAGGAAAAAGCCTTGGTGTAGAAGAAGCTTGGGTTTGGGGGCTGGCCAAACCTTGGGCTTGCTGGTCTTGTGAGTGTGATCCTGGGCAAGTTACCAAACTATTCTTTATCTATGATATGGGGCTAATGACACCTTCCTCACAGGGTAACTGGGTGTTCTGTGGGAAAGTGGATGTATGTAAAAGGTCTGTAATTCCTTTCCTGAGCAAATAACATAGTGCTTAAGATAATAGACCCTGGATATGAACCCCCGCTCAACCAGTGATGACCTCTGCTTTGGGCATGATGCTTTTCTGTGCCTCTGTTTGTATCTCTGTACAGATAAGGTTTTCTTATCCATAAAATGGGGATAATAGCAGTACCTCCCTCATAGAGTTGTGTGAGGATTAGGTGTTAATGGCTTCCCTGGTGGCTTAGATGGTAAAGAATCTGCCTGCAATGTGGGAGACCCAGGTTTGATCTGGAAGATCCCCTGGAGATCCCCTGGGTCGGGAAGATCTCTTGGAGAAGGGAATGGCTACTCATTCCGGTATTCTTGCCTGGAGAATTCCATGGACACAGGAGCCTGGTGGGCTACAGTCCACGGGATTGCCAAGAGTTGGACACGACTGAGCAACTAACACTTTCACTTTCTTTGAGGTATTCATAGTTCATACACTTATATAGGTGAAGTTGTCATCTCTAGCTTTTATCACCTTTTTGCCTTTTTCCCTGCTCATGAGTCCAGAGTCCTGAGACATGACGCAGGACTCTCCACCACATCTCCAGTCTTTACTTCCGCTTTCCTCCTCTACCAGGTATTTTGTCAAAGTGGCCTGGGCCTGGACCTTCTGCCTCCTCCTGCCTTTCATCGCCCTCACCAACTACCACCTGACGGGCAAGGCTGGCCTGGTCCTGCGGCGGCTGAGCACCCTGCTTGTGGGCACAGCCATCTGGTACGTCTGCACGACCATCTTCTCCAACATCGAGCACTACACGGGCAGCTGCTACCAGTCACCAGCCCTGGAGGGGGAGAGAAAGGAGCACCAGAGCAAGCAGCAGTGCCATGGGGAAGGGGGCTTTTGGCACGGCTTCGACATCTCAGGCCACTGCTTCCTGCTGCCCTTCTGTGCCCTCATGATTGTGGAGGAGATGGCCGTGCTGCACGAGGTGAAGACGGACCGAAACCACTGTCTCCATGCAGCCATCACCACCCTGGTGGTGGCTCTGGGCTTCCTAACCTTCATCTGGGTGTGGATGTTTCTGTGCACGGCCATCTACTTCCACAACTTGTCCCAGAAAGTGTTTGGCACCTTGTTCGGTCTGCTGGGCTGGTACGGGACGTACGGCTCTTGGTATCTGAAATCTTTTTCTCCAGGACTTCCTCCCCAGAGCTCCAGTTTGAATTTGAAGCAAGACACTTACAAGAAATAAAAGAGAAACAAAAGGGATGAGGGCAGGACCAGGGTTAAAAGGTTTTCCATTTTTTTCTCCTTAATTGTTTAACTAAATGATCGATCCCGCTTCGGGAAGGAAGCTTACTGGGCCGTTTTGGGGTGGGGGGGGGCGGTGGTGGAGTCTGGGGAGCCAGGCCAGGCCCCAGACAGTTCTTGGTGACATCACGCTGTGTCACAAGCACCGCCATCCCCAGTCAGGCACTTTGCGTCCCTGGCAAGACTTGACCTTGATCTGTTACGTCCCTTTTGTCTCTGGATGGAGAGCTCAGGCTCCGCGAGAGGGCAGAATCAGGAAGGCCTCTTTGGTGTGGCTGAATGCGGGGGCGTGGGGGGGCCTCAGGACCCTCCCCTGCTGCCGTCACTCTCTCCCTGATTCGTAGCTGTCTTCTGTATCAAGGGCTGCTGATGCTGTTAATTAACAGCCATGCCCTCTGGTCAGTTTTGCATAAGCATTAATTTCCAGCAGGGTTCTTTATATATCACTACCAACCGCCTAAAAGACAACTCTGGTTGTAGTATTTGTTCTATCTGTAGATGTCAAATACTTCAACTGACTTGTGATTAACTACCAAAACAGTCACACTGGAGTGCCTCTGCGACGGAGTATTGGATACTTTTTATGTAACGAACACTGATAATTTTCTGTCCATGTTGTCTAGTATATATTGGTTTTTGGAGCAATAAGATTATCTCCCCTCCCCTTCTGTTTTGAGTGAATGCTTTATAGTTTTTAATAACAACCATGGTATTTGTTCTTTGTTGACAGAACTTCCAAAAATAACTCACGACTCCAATGTTGCACTTTGGCACATGTGTCAAGTGCCTTGAGGGTTTTTTAGAACACTAGAACATTCTCGCCTTTATGGTATTAAATTCAAACTCGTGGGGCTGTTTTCTCAGTTAAGAATCAAACTGGGAAGCAGATATTTGAATAACTTGTTGAATTTTAAGCTGAGTCAGAGTAATTTTGCAGAATGCCTATTTGCACTGAAACTCTCTTGACCACGCATCAGTGGTGTTAGACTGAACAGTGTTCCAGAGTCCTGTGATAATAAGTCTTCTGTCCGTTGGTATAGCCAAGGGCATTTTTACCCGTTTAGACAAGATTATGATAAGTCAGATGTGGAGGAAGGTGTCTTTCCTTGCTTCTGAGGGCAAGAAGCCAACTTGTTTGCAAAAATGTCCCTGTTAAATGGTGACTTGACTTTGGCCCCTCCCTCTTCTTAACTGGACTACCACCAAAGCCACACCAAACCAGGGTCTGTTCATCTGCCCTTGAACTTGACTTTTTCTTTCCCATTTGCAGCATTCTTAATTTCCAGCCTTGTCCTTGTGCAGCCTTCACTGTGAGAATGCTGAAAAGGGTTAGATACTCTGTTTCCTCTGCCCTACAAAGACACAGTGAGTGCTGTGATAAGATATCCCTTCCCTCTCTGTGTGTTTCCTCAAGCCTTTCATACCCAGCCCCTTGCATTTTGGATAATCATCCTGAAAGCTTCTTCTATACTCTTTGCCCCCAGTCAAGCCTGGTAATAGCATTAACTGATAAGCACTTGACTGGTTTAACTCAAGCTTAGGTTGCTAGGAGCTTGATGTCTGGGAAATTTTCAGTGTAAAACATATTGCTTACAAAGGTGTATTTAAAATATGTATCTTATCCAGCCACAGGTTATCCTGTATCGATCAAAATGTGAGGTGTGACGCATTGCACCCAAAGGTGGCAGAAGCACCTGGCAGTGAGATTCTGGAGATGTCACCCTGGTGCCGTGGGAGCATTGGCAAGATGTGATGGGCCCCCTGGGAGAATGGTTTTGCTCTCTGGAGCTTCATCTGTAAACCAGGGGTGGCCGAGGGGGTGGGGTAGGTGACAGGGGCTTGTTGAAGGGATCGAAATCTCTCCTAAGTGTCAGGTTCAGCACCGAAAGGCAACGGACACAACGTGAAGCCAGATATTTGTCCCACGGAAATCTCCAGACATTTCTCTCCTGCACATGTGATTCAAGCTCAGCCCTACATTAACTCCGTGGAAAGCGTCCGTTACCGAATCCTGTCGAGTCATTAGTCTTCCTCCACTTCCTGCTCAGTCTTACCATCTTTGCCTGTCGCTGGGGGACATGCTCTCCATCCGTATGTGAGACAGCATGGCAAGGCTGAAAGCATTCGGGCTTAGGTGAGTGTGACAGGTGGGTCCAAATCTCGGCACCACCACCGAGAGCTGTCTGACCGTGGGCACGCCTCAGTTTCTCCATCTGTAAAATGGAGGTGGTCCTGTCGGGATGAAGGGAAATGATGCAGGTAAAATGCCCAGCACACGGGCGTAGCAGGTGACCATCCCCCTGCTTCCTTTTTCTTGATTACGCCATTAGGACTTTTTGGCTCCTCTAGAGCAGGCAGGGAAACCAGCATCTTTGGAGTGCTATCCAGGGTCTGGGCGTCCTGTCGAAATAGTCTCGTCTTTTGAAAAGTGTCTGTTCGCCCGGTGCTGAACAAGAGGCTTCCGAGGGCGCCTGCGATCACAGAACAGCGCGCTTGGTTTGCTTCCATGTTGAGGTTCATTCACTGGCGCCTCGTTTTCCACATGCATCTGTCGTAGTCTGAGTACCAGATTGTATTTAGAGAATGGCTCTTGCCACTGTTTTTGTACACACACAGATCATGTGTGTAAACAGGCAAATGAAGTAAACTGGAGATAATGAAAACCCCACATTCCTGTGTCTCGTGTGTTCTTTTCCAAAACCCTTAATTCCAGAACTAGGAGAGCTCAGCCCGCTTTATGAAAGGAGGATAATTAGTGGAGCCTCTCGTCACAGATAGGGAATTTCAAGGCGGTCGTCACTCTTAATTATTTTCTCCTCAACCCTGGAAACTAAGGGTGGGTTGTCATGTATTTCTTAGCTTGATTTACCCCTTGCCTCTGTGCCACATCCGTGTCTCAGAGCCCTGAGGTCTGTATCTGCCAGATTTGCAAACAGTTTTCTTGGCAGTAGGAGGAAGGCTAAGCCTCGTAGAAGTAACACAAAGAGCGATTACAAAGTTGACTCAAACGAGGTCATCTGTGAAAGTGCCTTCTCGCTCTGGAGGCCTGCATGCCTGTGAGGACTTTCTGTACCTTTTAGCGCCTACTCCTCCGTCAGTGGGACCTGCTAGGTCCCTCCACGCGGTGTCTGTAGAAAGTTCAAGGGCTCCAGGATTTGACGCTCCTCCTACGGCAGAACTTCCCAGTTCAGATGCCCTCAGCAGCACCAAACCCTTCTTGAGTTTATCCTGTGAGCCAGGAGCTGGGCCAGGATCATAAAGTCCCTCCCTTCTGAAGCTTGTGGTCCAAAGTCCGTCCTTTCAGAGCTTGAGGTGTGTGCTGGGGTTGCAAAGGTGAATTTGCTACCTCTTTGCATCTGAGGAATTTTCACTCATGGAGAAGATGCGTGAAGAGCCGACAGCCACCATCAAGTGTTCCGAGCACTGGCCAAGGTCTGGGCCTGGGAACACAGAGCAGGGGACCGCCAGCTACCCTGTGGAATCATGAGAGATTTCCCCAGAACCTAGTTCTTTTGGGTCTTGAAGGATGGGCAGCGAATAGAATCCAGGAACGTGAGAACAGCACACGCAAAGGCGCAGGCAGGCACTGCTGTGATTTTCATAGATATCTCTTCTCAAGAGACCTAACTTTCCCCTAATGGTCAAGAGCAACAGAATGAAACACGGCAGACTAAAAGAATGTCAGTGGAGATCCTGGATGCCCCCTGCTGTACTATCAAGAGCACTCAGCCAGCAGTACGAATGCCTGCTTTGAGCTGGCTTCCCCCACTGCTTTTTCTGCTCTTCTGTGTGACCTTGACCGAGTCACTCAACATCTCTGGGTCTCAGTTTCCGTATCTGATAAATGATGGGCACAGACTAGTTAACCTCACCAACTCTTCAACTCTATTTCTCTGTTCCGCTTGGTGAAAAGTTCTCCCAAGCGAGTCAGGACGTTTATTTAAGGAAACGACATGAAGAGACTCCCACTCAGCTGAGGTGGCAGCTGGTTTCCCAGTGAGTAATGGGGGAGCCAACCTCTGGGTGCACCTGATCACACCCCTGCTTTTCTCTGCACCAGCAATTTATTAATGCAGTTCAGTTCAGAACTAATGCAGACCTGATTGCTTGGCTTTGTAGCAACTTCCTGGGCATGGAGAGCTGGACCTGGCTCCCAGAGGGATGAACTTCAGAAGACTTTTTTAAAAAAGTCTCCAAACCCAAACCAATTTCAATATCTGTCAAGAAGAAGGCAGGATCTGTAAGGGAAACCCTGTGCAGTATAGTCACCTTCAGAAATATTGTCCCAGAAACCCCTAATACAGTCTCTGCGGAGTTTTAAAATTGAACACACAGCGCAGAAAACATACCCTGGGGAGAGAAGAGATGGTACCCACGTGATTACATGGTAACCTTGTAGTACCAAAACTTAAAATGTGCAGACCTGGGAGTTCCCTGATGGTCTAGTGGTGAGAACTCTGGGCTTTCCCTACCTCAAGCTGGGTTCAATCCCTGGTTGGGGAACTGAGAGCCCACAAGTTGTGTAGTGTGGCCGAAAGCAAAAACAAACCAAAAATTTGTGCAGACCCAACAATCTCTCTCTAGGGATTTAGGCTATGGGAATGCTCACTGAGATAGGCAAAGATAAACAGAAAAGATTTTATTGCAGCTATTTGTGATAGTGAAAAGTTGTCAAGATTTATCTGTTGCCAATCAGATAAATTATGGTAACTATATCAGGGGGCTTCTCTAGTGCCTCAGATGGTAAAGAATCTGCCTGCAATGCAGGAGACCCAAGTTCAGTTCTTGGCTCAGGAAGATCCCCTAGAGAAGTGAAAGGCAACCCACTCCAATATTCTTGCCTGGAGAATTCCATGGACAGAGGAGGCTGGCAGGCTACAGTCCATGGGGTCACACAGAGTTGGACACGACTGAGCAACTAATGCACACACCTACCAGGAATATAATACAGTCACTACAAAGAATAAATAGTGTTATATTTAGGGAATCTAGAAGCAGAAAGACCGTGTTTGTGCTGTGCTAGAACTTGCAGCTGTGTGACCTCGGTCAGGTCAGAATCTTGGAGCCTCTTTGTGAAGGGTAAGGTGGGGATAATGCCACACCTCACTCATTGCCCTGCTGGTTGGGGGGGCACTGTGCTGGGCACATTGCTAATTCAGAGACACTCTTCTGCCTTCTAGGGGTTTATAGTCTAGCCAGCCACAGGCAAATCTAAAAGGGTGCAAAGTATCAAATGCAGAATGTTTCCCCACCCTACCCCAACACTGTCCCAGCTCAGGCAGAGATGATGTACATAACATATGCAGAAAAGCAGAGAAGGGGACTTGCCTGGTGTCCAGTGGCTGAGACTCTGCACTCCCAGTGCAGGGCGCCCTGGGTTTGATCCCTGGTCAGGGAACTAGATCCCACATGCTGCAACTAAGAGTTCACAGACTGCAACCTAAAGGAGCCCACAGGCTGCAACTAAGGCCCAGTGCAGTTGATTAAATAAATAAAATACTGAGGGGAAAAAAAGGAGAGAAAAGGAAGGAGGAGATTATTCTGCTTCTGCCATACACACTGGCTGTGTGACCTTGAACAAGTTCCTCTGTTTCCTCATCTGTAAAATGGAAATAATGTAAGTACCTAACTTGTAGAGTTGTTGTGAGGATTAAATAAATCGGTACTTATAAAGGGCTTCCTTAGAACAGGCAGGCACTATATAAATGTCTTTCAAGTGCACAGTAAGTCCCTAATGTGCCATCAACACTATAACTACTTTAAAGTCAGGAAAAAGAAACCTCAGAGATGTCAATGTTTCAATTTTAATTGACTCAGAGGTAGTTAAAAGGCACAGTCAAATGTTGAAGGCCATGTCCCAGGATCTCTAGAACAAGCAGAGTCTCTGGGATTGCAGTCTAATTTCAGGGTTAACTAGGGGGTGGGGGACAGTGAGAGGTGTTTTCAGGGAGAGCTGAAGGGAAAGGACATCCATGCATCGCTGGGGTCCTTTGGGCCAACATAAAGTGTTTGAGATGCTGTCCCCTTGGAGCTAAGCTAAGGGCTGCCTGGCCCTGGTTTCCAGGCTGCTTATTTGAGAGATTGGGCTGGGAGCCTTATCTCTTCCCCTGTCTTCTCTGCCAGGACGCCGCTCCCGCAGGGTGTGTGTCTGAGTGCCCAGGAGGTGCGTAGGTGGGGTAGCCTGAGAGCTATTCTGATTAGCATCTTAATTTCTAAAGCAAAGGTATCAGGCCCCACCTGAGCACGCAGCTGTCACCCTCTCCCAGCTCCACTCTTCTCATGCCTTTAAAAAAAAAATTTTTTTTTTAATTGGAGGATAATTGCCTTACAATGTTCTGTAGATTTCTGCCATACAACAAAGTGAATCAGCCATGAGGATCCCCTGGAGAAGGAAATGGCTACCCACTCCAGTATTTTTGCCTGGAAAATTCCATGAACAGAGGAGCCTGATGGGCCACAGTCCAGGGGGCTCCAAAGAGTTGGAAACAACTGAGCACACACGCACCCATCGATAGTATGTCCCCTCCCTCTTGATCCTCCCTCCCAGGCCCCCATCCCATCCCACAGCTCTAAGTGGTTACAAAGTACCACCATGAGCTCCCTGTGTTATACAGCAACTTCCCACTAGCTAGCTATTTTACATATTCTCATGCCTTCTTGCCTTCAGTTTGCATCTCCTGAGCATCTGCCAGGGATGGGGAGGGATGCGTGGCTGAACAGATGGGGGCATAAACTGACTCTTACCTGGAGTTATTAGAAGCCTTGAACTAGAAAAAGCAGACTGTTCAAATCCTACCTGTCAATGCCTCAGCTGTGTGACCTTAGGCAAGTTGCTTAACCTCTCTGGGCTTGTTATGCAACTATGAAACGGGGATGACTCTGCAACGCTGGTCTTTGACTGGTTTAGTGAGATCATAAACAGGAAGATATATCATAAATTTTAAAACATTGAGCTGAGAGATTTACTTTGGTGACTGTCTCTCTCAGAAGCCAGGACACTGTAACTTCTACATGTCCCCAGTAACCTGAACTGGCTTGGTGTCCTTAATACAATTTTTAAAATGCAGCATTGGGATTTCCCTATGGTCCAGTGGCTAAGACTCTGCACTCACAATGCAGGGGGCCTGGGTTCAATCCCTAGTCAGGGAATGAGATCTGACATGCCGCAACTAAGAGTCTGCATGCTGCAACTCAAGATTCCTCGTGTCACAATGAAGATCAAAGATCCCTTGTGCCACAGCTAAGACCAGGGCAGCCAAATAAATAAATATTTTAAAATGCAGCATTGACTAAGAATTAGTAACAACTAACATTTGTTGTGAATTTTTAAATCTGCTGCCTGATATTTTTAGTGAATTATCTCAGCTGTAGTTTCCAATTAGGCCATAGAGGAAACAGGAAGGGCTTTGGCTTCATCCCAGCTCTGCCACTGTATTAGTCAGCTATTGCAGTAATAACCTCTAAACCTGATGATTTACGACAGCAAATGCTCACAGGTAGCTGCAGCTCTGCAGATATGGACTGGCCTCAGTTGGTGAGCTCTGCTCCTGGCAAGCTAGACTTGGTCCTGGGCCACAAGCTGGGCTCGAGTCTGTTCTACTTTCATTCTAAGGTCCAAGTGAAAAAACGCAGCAACTATAATACCTGGGGCCAGATTACCCTGGTGGTTCAGTGGTTAAGAATCCACCTGCCAATGCAGGGGACACCAGTTTGATCCTTGATCTGGGAAGATTCCACAGGCTGTGGGGCAACTAAATCCATGTGCTACAACTACTGAAGCTGCACAGCCTGTGCTCTGCAATAAGAGAAGCCATTGCAGTGAGAAGCCCACACTTTGCAACTAGAAAGTAGCCCCTGTTCGCCATAACTAGAGAAAGCTGGCACAAAAAGACCCAGTGCAGCCGAGTATAAAAAATTAATTAATTAATTTTTAAGGATATGTATATAATACCAGGGCCCTGTTCTTCTTGTGATGAACACTGAGGCACCCACATGGCACATTTAAAGCCTCTGCTCCCATCACATCCTTCTATTAACAGTCCACTGGTCACATGGACAATTCTCTTCGGCAGGGAATATACTCCACCCACAGTGGGAGGTGTTATAAAGTCACATGTCAAGGGTTATGGATGTATAAACCTATTTGTTGTTTAGTCGCTAAGTGGTATCTGAATCTTTTGTGACCCCATGGATTGTAGCCTGCTAGGCTCCTCTGTCCCTGCGATTTCCCAGGCAAAAATACTGGAGTGGGTTGCCATTTCCTTCTCCAGGGGATCTTCCTCACCCAGGGATTGAGCCCAGATCTCTTTTGTCTACCTGCATTGGTAGGTGGCTTCTTTACCCTTGAGCCACCAGGGAAGCCCATAAACCCATTAGGGAATCCAACAATCCAATCTACCACTTGTACCTAGGGTGCTAACTCTCTGAGCTGGCTGTTTCCTCATCAGTGAAACATGAGAAACTATGCTGGGGACTTCCCTGGTGGTCCAGTGGCTGAGACTTCACGCTCCCCATGCAGGGAGCCCAGGTTCAACTTCTGGTTCTAGAACTGGATCCCACATGCTGCAACTAAAGATCCTACATGCTGCAATGAAGACAGAAGACCCTGCATGCCACAGCTAAGACCTGGTGCAGCCAAATAAACCTTATACATACACATATATATGTATGTGAAACAATGCTTTGCAGAGTTAGAAATACTTTATTTGAATTTCCTAGTTCCTGGTTAGGACTCAAAGGATGGCAGCTATTGTTATCAGCTCCATTTAGAGATGAGAAAACTAAGGGTTTTAGGCAATGTGGGCCCAGGTTGCAAGGGAAGACCCAAATAGGTCTTCAGAAACATGCTGTTATGACCTGGGCAGTAGATTCTGTGACTTTGGCAGTGAGCAGCCAATGAACTGAAGAAGATACAACCTTCAGCAGCCCTTACTGTCCTGCCCAACAGCATCTTTCTGTGAATGCTGGAGAGACCTTCTCAACAGTGTAAACACTGGGGGTGTCCATTACCACAGTCCTGGTGCTGGTGTCTGTCTTCCCGACTAGACTGTACTCTGATAGCCCCACCTTCTCTTCATCTCTGCATCCCTCCAAGGGACCTCACAGAAGGTTCAGCAATGGATGGATTCTGAGTAATCGTCTGCATGTTGACTCTTGTCCACACCCTAGCTCTCTCCATAATATTCCAAGATGGAATGGGAGTGGAAAAGGCACTTGGCTCTCTAGCTCACTCATAGTGGGATCCTCACCAAACCAGGCACGTGCCCATCCAAGGCTTCAGTTTCTGCATATGTAGAACAGGCAGGTGGGAGCTCACAGAATCTTTGAGTCTACAGTTCTCTCCAGAAGTCTCTCGGTGCCTCTTCTCATTCAGTTTCTCCTTATGATCTGTTGTCTCCTTCCTGAGCAATAGGCTGGCCAACCAGGGACTACATTTCCCATCCCCCTTTGCAGCTGGGTGAGACCCGGCAATTAAATTCTTAGCCTTGAACCAAGATTGTAAGTCACCTGACCATCTTGCACGACTGGACCTTAAAATACTGGACAGGTGCTCTAATATCCTCTCTATCCTTTCATACCAGATAAAACTTGGTCTCCCCAGCTCAAGCCTTGGGCTCCCCCAAAGCCATCAGTCATTTCTTCCTTGTTTATACAAGTGAAATGGTCAAAACTGGCGACAGAGTCGGGAGAGTCAGATTCACAGAGTCTGAATGTTGTGTCTCTACCCCTCTATCCCTGACCTCTGAAAATGAGAGCTAGATGGACAGCTCAGGTTTAGAAATGAAAAGCGGCCGCTCCTCCTGGATGCTTTATTGGGGGCTTTCAGTGGTTTTTAAGCATGAGCGGCAGTGACACCCAGACCCTTTCCCAACATGCAAAAGGCACAGGGAAGTGAGACGCCCCAGGGGCTGGCAGCGTGGATGCAGAGACATGGTGGGGCGCGGAGGAAGCCCCGAGAGTGATGGCTTCAGCAGAGGCAGGAGAAGGGACCCAAAGACCATCCATCTCCACACCCAACACTCCGGCCAGGGCTGAACTTCTGAGAGAAGGTCAACATAGCTTTTACTGAAAGTCCACCTCACGTGGCGGGGAAAATTCAACTCTGGATGGGAAGAGGAGGATGGAATGGACGCTGCCTTCAGGAACTTCCGGTAAAGCGCCAGACCAAGCGCTCTAATCAAATCAAGAGGGGAATGGGAGGGTGTGCTTGTGGCATCGGTCCCAGACACAGCCTCTGGTTGGATGTCACTGCCTTGGCTTCAGCCAGTGCTGTCTCAGCTCAGGTCCAGGAGAAGAATGAAGCCCCTAAGCCGATCTTCAGGGGTCTCCCATGGGGGTCTCCAGGTCTCCAGCCCCACCCGGAGGTAGCGCTTAGAAGAGTCGAGTCTTGATGTTGGCTTTGTCCTGTGGAAGAGTTCCCTGGGCAAGAGGGAAGGGGAGGCGAGGGGTCAGGCCCTCGGAGCCCCCAGCACCTCCCAGAATTTGGGCCCTGGTGAATGAAATGGTCTGGGACTCACCTCAGATCCCAACTAGTCCCCACAGTTCCATCTTGAGACCTTGAATCAAAACAAACAAACAAAAAAGGCATTCGTGTTTTTGCTTTCCTCTCTCTCTCTTTCCCACTCACTCTTTTTCTCCTTTAGTACAGCCGTGGCCTCAACTCACGGCATTGGCAATATCTACTCCTAAACTATGGAATGTTTTCACACTGACTATAGAATTACTCCGAACGAGGGGTGGGAGGGGGCTGTCCAAGTGTTCGTGAGACGAGACGGTGCGTTACCGAGAGCTCGTTGGGAATCACACAGCACAGAGACACCGACAGTCAGACACCAAGCGCGGGGCCTGGCTTTAGATGTATTTTTTCTTGAGGTACCAGTAGGCAAAGTAGCCCATCCCTCCCAGGGAGCCCATGAGGAAGGACGCCCCAAAGAAAGATGGCGGTTTCCGCTTGACCAGCCGGAACGCGTTGGGGATGACCGCCGACAGCAGAGTGGTGTGGATGTCGCCCAGAACTTTCCGGAAAGCAAAGCGTTTCTGGACCCTCTCGAAGAAGGACTGCAGGTTGGGCCGGCTGCCGTCTTCCCAGTATTTCTTGGACAGTCCCAGGAATTTGAGGCGGTGCAGGGTGGCTCCCAGGAGGACATCCGCAAGGGTGAAGGCACAGCCGCAGAGCCACAGCTCGCATTTCTGCCCTGGAGTGGAAGAGAGACAAGATGGCGGTGGGGCGGGCTCAGCTTCTGTCCTCCCATAACTCCCTTCTCTCTCATCATTTACACCTGTGGCTTCTGTCTGCCGGCCATAGTGTTTCCCCAAGGTCACCCACTCCTGTACTTCTTTCATGATTTTGGCCATATGCATACACTTCCTCTATTATTGTTTTCTTTTAAATCAGCTGACTTGTTAAATGCAAATATATGTATTTAGGGGCTTTCCAGGTGGCACAGGTAAAAGAATCCACCTGCCAATGGAGGAGATATAAGAGACCCAGGTTCGATCCCTAGGTCAGGAAGATGTATTTAAACTCTGGACTCACATATCACACTGCTTATTTTCCAGCTCTACTTGCCTGTTCACTGGGTGTTTCAAACCGGACAAGTCCAAAACTGAATTCCTGATCATTACCCCAAATCCACCACACTCATCCGCACTGCACTCATCTGTCAGTAACAGTACCTCCGTCCATTCAGTTATTCAGGCCCAAAGCCTCATGTCACATTGAATTCTTCTCTTTGTTTCATACCCACATACACTTTGGCAGCAATTCCCATCAACTTTACTTTCAAAAAACATCCAAAGTTGAATGTTACCTCCACTGTTACCACCCTGGTCCTAACAACCATTATCTTTTGCCTTTGACTCCCTAGAGTCTATTCTAAGCACAGTAGTCAGAGGAATCCTGTTAAACCTTAAGTCAGATCATGTCCTTCTCTCTGATCAAAGCCCCGTAATGATTCCCTGTCGTGGTCAGAGTAAAAGTTGAAGCCCTGGGCTTCCCTGGTGGTTCAGTGGTAAAGAATTTGCCTGCCAATGCAGGGGATATACGTTTGATCCCTAGTCTGGGATGATTCCACGTGCCGCGGGGCAACTAAGCGTGTGTGCCACAACTACTGAAGCCTGAGCACCTACAACCTGTGCTTTGCAACAAGAGAGGCCACCACAAGAAGCCTGTGCACCTAAATTAGATAGTAGCCCCTACTTACTGCAGCTAGATAAAGCCTATTCACAGCAATGAAGACCCAGTGCAGTCAAGAATTAATTAATTAATAATTTAAAACATTTTAAATGTGTCTCTGGTGGTATGTTCCATGGGTTGCAAAGAGTCAGACACAACTGAGCATGTGTGCTGGTGATGAAGATGTGATAAGACACAATGTCTTCCCTCAAGAGGTTCATGGTTTCATGGGAGGAAGAGCTAAAATGTAATGAAGGCTCTGATCAAAAGTTTGTTCTTGACTATGGAACCTTCCAGATGCTCATGAGACTTCCGAGGAGAGATGATGTGTCTGCAGTTTGAGGCACATTTAGTGGCATCATCAAAGGCATGAGTGGAGACAGAGCTGAGAACGGGACCAAGGACGGAACTTTGGGGGCGTCATGATTGAGATCTTGGGCAACAAGAAGCAACCAGCAAAGCAGCATGAGAAGGAGCACATATGGGGTGGGAGATGACCCAGGAAAGGGTGGTTCCCTAGAAGCCAAGATAAGAAGGTGTGCCAGGGAGAGAGGGCTCAGCTGAGGTCAGACATTGCTGGGAGGTCACAGAAGGGGAAGCTGATAACTGGAGATTGCATTCAGCGGCTACTGACCTTGACAAGAACAGGTGGAGTACATGCTGACAATGAAAGCCTGGCTGGAGGGAGTCCAAGAGAGAAAGGGAGGAAGGGAAATGGAGACATTAAGCAAAAGTCCCCCCCTTCCAAAGAGTTCTGCTGTGATGGGAAGGATACACCGATACTATGAGATGGGTCAAGAGTGTTTTCGTAAGTTGAAAGAAAAAAAAATACGTTGATGGGAATGATTGAGCTGAGAGGGGAAGAGATGCTACAGGAGAGAGTGGAGAGAATTACTGCTGTGGTTGTCTTTGAGTGGATGAGCGTGGGTGGCATCCAGTACACAGGGAAGGGACTGAGCTTAGCTAGTTCAAGAACAGTTCATCCTTGGTAGCAAGAGGGAGTACAGCACCGTCTTTCAAGACATCTAAATTTCTAAGTTTCAAATGTAAGACATCCACCCGAGAGAGAACAAGTGATGCCAATTAAACTACTGAGAACCTTCCAATTTTAGGGATGTTGACATGTGATTTAACAAAGATGCATCTTATAATTGATAAAATACAGTGTACATATGGGCACTAAGACTGGTGGGAGAGTAGCTATGGGGGTCAGTTGAGAGTGAGGATGTTGGGTGAAGCAGCTGGAGGGTTCAGGAGAAAGGAGAGGTAGTAAATCATCATCTAGTGGGAGGCCTGGGGCAGCAGGAAGGCCATCTAAGGCTAGTGGTCATGAGTTCAAAATGAGAATAGCTGGGGACTTCCCTGGTGGTCCAGTGGCTGAGACTCTGCGTTCCCAATACAGGGGGCCTAGGTTCAATTCCTGGTCAAGGAACTAGATCCCACATACCACAACTAAGAGTTCGAATGCTGCAACTAAAGATACCACATGTGGCACCGAAGATTACATGTGCTATAACCAAGACTTGGCACAGCCAAATAAATAATCATAAAAAAGAAAGAAAGAAAGATCAGCCGCCATCCTTGTACATTTCTCCAGCCATGTTTAGGCTCCTGGGTATAGGCTGAATAGGTGGAGAGCTGGGTTTAACTAGGTCTGAAATTTTGAAACCAGTTCGATTCCTGGGTTGGGAAGGTCTGCTGGAGAAGGGAAAAAGCTATCCACTCCAGTATTCTGGCCTGGAGAATTCCATGGACTGTATAGTCTGTGGGGTCAACCTAGACATCATATTAAAAAGCAGAGACATTACTTTGCCAACAAAGGTCCGTCTAGTCAAAGCTATGGTTTTCCCAGTAGTCATGTATGGATGTGAGAGTTGGACTACAAAGAAAGCTGAGTGCCGAAGAATTGATGCTTTTGAACTGTGGTGTTGGAGAAGACTCTTGAGAGTCCCTTGGACTGCAAGGAGATCCAACCAGTCCATCCTAAAGGAAATCAGTCCTGAATATTTATTGGCAGGACTGATACTGAAGCTGAAACTCCAATACTTTGGCCACCTGATGCGAAGAACTGACTCTGGAAAAGACCCTGATTCTGAGAAAGATTAAAAGCAGGAGGAGAAGGGGATGAGAGAGGATGAGATGGCTGGATGGCATCACCGACTTGATGGACATGAGTTTGAACAAGCTCCGGGAGTTGGTGATGGATGGGGAAGCCTGGCGTACTGCAGTCCATGGGGTCGCAAAGAGTCAGACACAACTGAGCAATTGAACTGAACTGAACTGAACTGAGGTTTTGCAAAGTGTGATGAAGTAGGAGAGGGATAAGGGAGCTGGAGGTGCAGACAAGGGGCTGCTTATAATGATTGATCAGGGAAACTATAAGCAAGGTGAAAAGACAGCCTTCAGAATGGGGGAAAATAATAGCAAACGAAGCAACAGACAAACAATTAATCTCAAAAATATACAAGCAACTTCTGCAGCTGAATTCCAGAAAAATAAATGACCCAATCAAAAAATGGGCCAAAGAACTAAACAGACATTTCTCCAAAGAAGATATACAGATGGCTAACAAACACATGAAAAGATGCTCAACATCACTCATTATTAGAGAAATGCAAATCAAAACCACAATGAGGTATCATTTCACACCAGTCAGAATGGCTGCTATCCAAAAGTCTACAAGCAATAAATGCTGGAGAGGGTGTGGAGAAAAGGGAACCCTCTTACACTGTTGGTGGGAATGCAAACTAGTACAGCCACTATGGAGAACAGTGTGGAGATTCCTTAAAACACTGGGAATAGAACTGCCATATGACCCAGCAATCCCACTGCTGGGCATACACACGGAAGAAACCAGAATTGAAAGAGACGCGTGTACCCCAATGTTCATTGCAGCACTGTTTACAATAGCCAGGACATGGAAGCAACCTAGATGTCCATCAGCAGACGAATGGATAAGGAAGCTGTGGTACATATACACAATGGAATATTACTCAGCCATTAAAAAAAATACATTTGAATCGGTTCCACTGAGATGGATGAAACTGGAGCCCATTATACAGAGTGAAGTAAGCCAGAAAGAAAAACACCAATACAGTATAGTAATGCATATATATGGAATTTGAAAGATGGTAACGATAACCCTATATGCGAGACAGAATAAGAGACACAGATGCATAGAACAATTTTATGGACTCTGAGAGAGAAGGTGAGGGTGGGACGTTCTGGGAGAATAGCATTGAAACATGTATATTATCATATGTGAAACAGAACACCATTCCATGTTCGATGCATGAGACAAGGGCTCAGGGCCGGGGCAATGGGATGGCCCAGAGGGATGGGATGGGGAGGGAGGTGGGTGGGGGGTCCAGGAAGGGGATCACATGTAGACCCAAGGCTGATTCATGTCAATGTATGGCAAAAACTATTACAATATTGTAAAGTAATTAGCCCCCAACTAAAATAAATAAATTTATTTAAAAAAAATTAATAAACCTATTGAGGTTAATTGTAACTACTTGAAAAAAAAAATTGATCAGGGAATTACTGCTGTGTAAGAAGAGGGGTAAGATCATGATCAGGGTGAGGGTCAGTAAGAGGAGGCAGGACCAAGGAATGGAAGTGCTGGGGTACGCACTGGATGAGTGTAGACAGATTTGAGAACAGGACCAAGGACTAAGCCGTGGGACATGCCAAGGTTTAGATATTGGGCAATGAGAGAAACTAGTTACGGTGCACAAGAAGGCACAGTCTGTGAGGTATGAGATGAACCAGGAGAGTGTGGTTTCATTTCCTTAATCCACACATCAATCCAATCAAATAGGTGGTATTATTATCCCTGTTTCACAGATGAGGGAATTTGAAGCCCAGAGAGGTTTAGTAACTTAGTAGAAGCCACACAGCTAGTGAATGGCAGAGCAGAATGTGGATTTGAACCCAGGCCATCTGGTTCTGGAGCTTGTGCTTATAACCACTGCATTAAGCTGCTTCTTTCTATGTGCAAATAAGCACATCTGTATGTATTTCTACAGACACACAATCCCCTTTCAATGGGTGCATTTTGATTTGGGTCTGTGTGTGGACCTATGTGTCTGCAACCTGCATGGTGTGTATGTTTAGCCATGTGAATGTCTGCTTAGATCCGTGCAGCTGATTGTGTATAGGCATGTAGACAGCTGCACACATGGGTATCTGTGTCCATGAAGTGGGCTGGATTACCACACGCGTGAGTGAAGTGTACACCCGTGTGCATCTGGTGTTTGCCTGCAGACAGATGTTTACAAGTATGTATATGTGCGTCACTATTTAAGAATGTCCATTCCTGGGACTTCCCTGTGTTCCAGTGGCTAAGTCTTTGCACTCCCAATGCAGAGGGCCCGGGTTTGATCCTTGGTCAGGGAACTAGATCCTGTGTGCCATCGCTAAGTGTTCACATGCAGCAACTGAAGATCTCACATGCGGTAACAAAGATCAGAGATCCCGCATGGTGCAACTAAGACCTAGTGCAGCCAAATAAATAATAAAATAGAATGTCTTTCCATAAAGAAGAGAGAAAATAAACCAGTCGTTGGAGTTCCCTGGTCGTCTAGTGGTTAAGAATCTGCCTGCAGTGCACGGGACATGGGTTCGATCCCTAGTCCCGGAATATCCTACATGCCGTGGAGCAATTAAGCCTGTGCACCACAAATACTGAAGCCACAGGCCCTAGAGCCCCTGAACTGCAACAAGAGAAGCCACCGCAGTGAGAAGCCTGTGCACAGCAACTAGTGAAAGCCCTCTTGCAGCAATGAAGACCCAGAGCAGCCAAAAACAGCTAATTAATTAATTTAAAAAACCCTAGTCGTTACCAAAGGGAAGAAGGAAGGGGGAGGGGCAAATTAGGGGTATGGGATTAAGAGATGCAAATTACTATGTATTGCATAGATAAGCAGAAAGGAAATACTGTATAGCACAGGCATTTATGGCCATTACCCTGTAAAGACTTTTGACGGAGTATAATCTGTAAAAATACTGATTACTATGCTGTATACCTGAAGCTGACTTCCCTGGTGGCTCAGAAGGTAAACTGCTTGAAACTAATGTAACATTACCTGAAACTAATATAATGTTGTGGATCAACTATACTTCTATTTAAAAAGAAAAAGAAAAAATATACCTAAGATTACTTGATACTTATCTCTTTTATGGAGCCCAATTTTCTTCCCCTTGAATGTGGACTGTATTTAATGACTGACTTTGAATGAACAGAATGTGGCAGAAGTGACAGAATGACTTTCAAGGGTAGATCATAAAAGATAATGTGGCTTCTGCTGCTTCTATCTCTCTGGGGTCACTCACTCAGGGGAAAACCAGCTGCCATGTTTTGAAGAAACTCAAGCACCCCTAATAAGATGCCCACGTAGGAACCGAGGTCTCCTGCCATCAGCCACTGAGGAACTGAGACCTATAGTCAAGACCCACGTGAATAAGCCATCTTTCAGTTCAAAATGTTGCAGCCCCAGCCAACAGCTGGACTGCAGCCTGCATCATGCAACCCCATATTAGAACCACTCAGCCAAGCTGCTCCAAAATTCCCCATTCACAGAAAAATGTGTGATATGACAAAAGCTTTTTGTTTAAGCTGCTGAGTTTGGGAGCAGTTTGGTATAAGCAATAAATAACTAATAAGCAGGTCTTGATGTGTCTTTCCCTCTCCACTATCCTCTACATGACATTATCCAATTCTATGACTTGAATCACAACATATATGGGAATTCCCTGGCGGTTCAGTGGTTAGAACTCCATGCTTTCGCTGCCAAGGGTGTGGGTTCAATCGCTGGTCAGGGAACTAAGATCCTATAAGCCGCATGGCCAAAATAAATAAGTAAATAACAAAACCAAAAAACCCGTGTGTATGCTGAAGACTCGCAAATCTCCATCTCCAAATTCTGACCTCTCCTTTGAAAGTCAGACTGGAATATCTAATAGCTCACATGACACGCCTCCTCGGGTGCTGCAAAAGCATCTCAAACTCACTGTGCCCCAAACTGAACTCTTGGGTCCCCCTCGCCCATATCAGGAAATGGTATCATCAGTAACTCAGACCAAGACCTCACAAGTCCTCTTTGATTCCTTTCTCCTTTCTTACTCCCCACCCCTCCTCCAACACCCTCAACCTTTCAGCAAGTTCCTGCCTGTTTTAGTCTCTAAAATACCTCTCGAGTCTTTCATGCCTTCCCATCTCCACGGCCACCACCTCAGTCCTAGCCACCATCATCTCATCTGTGCTTGTCTCCTTTGAAACCCACTAAAAGTAGGTTTAGTGGGTAGACTAACCTCACCCTGAGTAGACTGCAGAAACAGCCACAAATTCCTCCCATTCTTGCAGGCATGCCCCTTCACAAAGGCTTTACTGATCCTGCCACCAAGAGGCAGAAGCCAACCCTCCACCCGTTAAATCCTAGCTCTGCTGTGTCACTTGCTTTAGCCAATGGGGCTTTAGTCAATGTGGCACAAGAAGATGCTTAACATGTGTTTGCACACTGGGTCTCCGCTCTCTTGCTGCTCTCAGAATCCCTGTGACCATCATTCGGCTTAGTCTTGCTTAGCCTTCCAGATGATGGGCAACATGTAGTCCAGCTAGGTCCACTGGCCTCTTAACACTCTACTGTAATAGCCTTTCTCCAGCACCCTCTCAGATAGAAATGAGAAAAATTCCTTTTTGAGGTATCAGGTTGGTCAAAAAGTTCATTCAGGTTTTTCCATAATATTGTGTGGAAGAACCCGAGTGAACTTTTTGGCCAACTCAACATACGTTCTTTTTACTCATTCAGCCATACTGTGCTTTTTTGTCGAAAGGATTTATGACAGTTGGTTTCAGCATGCATGACAATGTCCCTATTTAGGACCTTAGGTACCCGTGTGTGCCTTGCACTTGGAGCCTCAGCTGTGAAATGCTGGACGAACATTGGACCCGCCAAAAGGGAAGGTGTTCTTGTCCTAACTATGCCATTTAAGAGCTGTGTGACCTTGAGCAAGTCACTTTACCTCTCTGAGCTTCAGTTTTCTCATCTGAAGAATGCACATGTCTTTAGCTGTCACATGGAATAAACTAGTTTGTTCTAAACACTGTGCTGGGGGCTTTTCACTTTTTAAAGAGTTCAACAGGATGGAGTTAGGGTTTTAAACTGTACTATTACCATCCTATTTTGGGCTTCCCTGGTGGCTCAGAGGTAAAGAATACACCTGCAGTACAGGAGCCACAGGGGACATGGTTCGATCCATGGGAAGATCCCCTGCAGGAGGACATGGCAACCCACTCCAGTATTCTTGCCTGGAGAATCCCATGGACAGAGGAGCCTGGCAGGCTATAGTCCATGGGGTTGCAGAGAGTCAGATAAGGCTGAAGTGACTGTGCACGTGCACACACATCCTATTTCACAGATAAGGAAACTGAGGTTCCAATAGGGAAAGAAACTTGTCCAAGTCACACAGTACAGGCAGCAAAGCTGGAACCCTAATTTGAATCTGTCTGACTCTACACCTATCTTTTAGAATATTGTACTCCCCAACCTCTCTAAAAACACAGACATCTGTGTGTGTGTGAAGATGTAAGTGTAGCAGTGCAGCTTGCATGGCTTCCACAAATTTGCGTTGTTGAGGAGACCAGACTAACAGGCCACCTAAAATAGAGCAAAATGGGAAAGTCCAGAATGACATTTGAAGAAGGTGATAGCAAAGATGGTGGATAAATGAAGACAAGGAGCAGAGTGGTATGGAGAGGGTACTCCAGCCTAGAAGAGTGGCAGGAGCAAAGATGTGGAGGTGGAAATGAGGCTGGCATGCTTAGGGTCCCAAGAAGAGACACAATTGAGAATAGAAAGAGTCAAGGTCAGAGAGTCTGGGTGAGCCTAGATGTTTGGCTACAGCATGAAGGAGCCATAATACATCCTTCAGTGGGGGAAAGGTGAGATGGTATAAGGGATAATGGTCACCACCATCACTACCATCATCATCATCATTAACCTTTATTAAATACCTACTGTGTGCAAAGCACTGATCTAAGCATTCTACATGTATTATTTCATGCAATGTCTCAGCATCTCTCTGAAGTAGATCTTATTATTATCCCCATTTTATAGACAGGGAACTGAGGTTCAGGGTGGTGAAGTACCTGGCCCAGGGCCATTCAACTAGCAAGTGGCCAACCTAGGACTTAAACCTAGGTTTTCTGACTCCATGGCCCATGATCCTAACCACCTGGATAGTCCTCTGAGATCTTTGGGAAAAAGATGCTGAGACACAGACAGGGTGGGCTGGATGAGCTCCAGCACTCACCTACCCCAGAACTGGCACCCACCCTCATTCTCAAGCTTCCTCTTCTCCAGCTCAGCCTCGATCTGGTCCAGCACCATGGCCAGCTCCCCCAGGATCTTCTTCAGGTAGCTCACATCATCATGTTCCAAGATCTTGGCCTGCGGGCAGGACAGGCAGGAGCTAGAGGAGCTGAGTTGGCTTCAATCGGGCAAAGATGACCAGGGATGTTAGAATCTTGGTCCAAATCCCCTTCTGCAAACCCGGTCTCCAAATAATCCCTCAAGTGTATTGGATACCCCAATATTACAAAGCATCCTCATCTGCTGCTCACAGCAGTCTGATGAGCTTAGCTGTCCTAACCAGATCCCTTTCATGGGTGTAAAAGCTGGTTGATAGTGGCTCACAACTGCCCCTTCTCCAGAGAATTGCTTTTGGCCAAAAAGGAGTTTCCCAGAAATACTTGAGAAATACTTGGGCCAATGGCTAATACAGGGGTATAAAAGTCTATCCTTTTGTTCAAGGTGACTTTGTGGTACTTTTTAAGCTCTAGATCAGGTGAACTTAGCTCCTTCTTCATTCCTAACCCATCCTTACTGGGTTCTCCTTGAAGCACTCCCTCAATACTACATTTACCCAAGAACCTCAGTACAAAGCTCTGCTCTTAGAGATACAACTGAAGACAGGAGGAAACGGAGGCTCCAGGGGCACAGCGACTTGCTCAAGGTCAAAGAGCCAGTAAATGACAGAGGAGACAGGATTGGAAAAGCAAGCTGGTGGTTTTCCCATTTCAGGTCATCAAATGATTTCTACTTAGAACCAGCTTCTCCCAATTCTTCTCTTCCATGGAAAAGATGGTGGGAGAGGGGAATGAGTAGGCCTAAGGGCACTCACCATGAGCTTCTTCTGTTTAGAAAGGTAGGGCTCAGAGAGCTGGGGCTCCTCTTCATGGTCCAGTTTCATGAGGTCCGTGGTGGCGTTGGCTAAATGTCCTGGGGAAAGAATAGGAAAGGTCCCATTCATCCGACACCTGGTGCTTTTCCTTTCTCTTCCCCTACACCTTGGAATGGGTCCCACTCAAACACTAGTCTGGAAAGTAACAATATCAACAGGCATAACCAGCAGACACTATATCACTTCAGGCCAGGACATAGGGATGGATGAGATACCATCCTGCCTTAGGCTCAGGCTAGTGGGAGAGACAGACCCATAAGAGATATCTATGACATAGCATGGCCAACCTCTAATGAAGAGTGAATGGATGCCTAGGGCATAAGGTATCAAGAAACCTCAAGGAGGATGAGACTCTGGGGGATGAGTAGGAGTTTGGCCAGAAATGAATATCACCCTAAACCTGGACAAGCTCCTATTTCAGTTTACATTTTCCCCACCCCTTTCTGTAGTGAAGAAACAAGTTCAGAGAGGCTAAATAACATAACACACTAGTAAACAACAAGCAGAGATTTTGAAGCTGAATCTGTCTAATTCTCAGTCTGGTGCTCACTCACTATAACCCACAAGGAAAAATTTGTTCAGTTAAACGAAAAATTATAAGAGAGTTTGGTGTCCACTTCTGGTGAGGGAACTTCCTTGAAGATATAGGGACACACTGACCATGTTTTCTGGGAAAACTGGCTTTTTAAAGATGTCAAAAAGGCCAGAGTGATGGAACATGGGTCACTGATGGAACTCAAGGCAGCATCTTGAGAATTATTCTTAATGGGAGAGAGGAACTGTGCTGTAATCTACCTTAAAAAGTTTAACTGTGAGCCATGGGTTTTACAAGAGGAGGTGGAAAGATTAAGTGGGATAAGATCCTGCATGGAATAGATTCCATGTGTGAGGTAGAATTTCTCCAGAATTCTTAGCCAGTAAGTCTGGGACACAGTGGGTCAGGTGGTGTGTAAACCTGACCTGCCCTCTCCCCTGAGCCCCAAGTCCATTTGGACATCTCTTGGGCTCCTCAAACTCATCCTCACCCAACCAACCCCATCATCTTCTCTGCTCCACCTGCTCCTTGTTTGCATACTCCCCAAACTGCAGCACACTTGCCCCACACTAAGCCAAGCCAGATACCTGGGCGTACGTGTGTGCTAAGTCACTTCAGTCATGTCTGACTCCTTGCAACCCAATGGACCATAGCCTGCCAGACTCCTCTGTCCATGGGGTTCTCAGGCAAGAATACTGGAGAGGGTGGCCATGCCCTCCTCCAGGGGATCTTCCTGACCCAGGGATCGAACCTGCGTCTCTTACATCTCCTGCATTGGCAGGTGGGTTCTTTGCCACTAGTGCCACCTGGGAAGCCCAGATAACTGGGGGTTGTCCTCAACACTGCCTTCTCCTTCCTCCCCAAAACAAACCTGTCACAGTTTCCATTGATTTTCCTATTTAATCTTTCTCATGTTTAACTTCTCCCTTTCATTTTTCTGACTCTCCTTTAATTCAGACCCCCCTTCCCCCAATGATCTCTTTCCTGGATGCTGTGACCTATCCCCGGTCACCTGCACTCTCCCCTCTCCAAGCCCTTCCCCCTGGTTCTGCCAGAGAGACCCTCCTCAAACACACACCTGACTATGCCACTCCAGCTGAAAACCCACCTATTGCTCCTCACTGCCCTCGGAAAATGTTCAAGCTCTTCAATTTGCCTTAAAAGATGCAGCAGGATCACCCCTCTCTTCCCTAATCAACTCCGTCTTCTTCCACTGAGTTCCCCCAACTGCCTCTTTCCCTGTATGGTAACATTTTAGCCCCTCCAAATGCTTGGTACTCCCTGAATGTCCAGATCACTCCAAACCTCTAGGCCTTTGCTCTGACTGCTTCTTCTTCCTGGAAGGGCCTTCTCCTGTATTCCTGAAACTCCCCTTCCAGATCCAGCTCAAGATCACTTCTTCTATGAAGCCCTTCCTGATCCTCTAGGTCTCTTTGTCCTCCAGCATATGCTGTACAGATTTCCACCAGAGAATGCAAACACATTAATCAGCTACCATTGCACACATCTATTCACATTGTGGTCTATGTGAAAATTGCCCCCTGGACTTGTGCAGTGCACAACATGTACTGCTGTACATGGAGATTTTGATGCCAATGTACTTATCTCTGGATGTGCATGTCCCCCACTGGAATCCGAGTTTCTGGAGAGCAGTGAATATATCTGATTCATCTCTGCTCCCTTAAAACCCAGTACAGGCTGGCACAGAACAAGAGTTTATGAATGAATGAATGGAATAGAATGAGAAAATAAATGAGTGACTGCAATTGTTCAGCTTCTGCCCTCTGAAGTTTCACTGTCCACCATCCCATCTCCTGGCTTGATATCAGCAAGCACATTTCCCAGATCTTTCAGCTATGGGGCTATATTAAGTCTCATTGATGTTTCATGAGTTTGAAGTTCAAGGACAGCATCTTCTCCTTTTGCCAGTCACCCAGGGCTGCCCATGTGGCTTTCTTCAGACCCCAGGAGGGCAGACAAGGCCAAGGAAAGAATTTGACTAATTGGGATGGGGGAGGGGTCACTGCAGGATGACTTTTGCATCCTGTGAGGTCCTTCCTCTCTCCCTCAGCTGGGCTGGAGCCTTGAGATCCTCTCTGCACCCCAGTGCCTTCCAGGTACCTTCAAATAACTCAGGACAGGATGGGGGAGCACCTCTATCTTTCAGAAGCACTTAGGAACTCCTTCCACCTAGTCCAGATCAGCATCATTGCTCACCTAGATGACGGCCAGGACCCTTTAACTGTCCCACCCACTCTTACTTCTGTTGAATGATATTTATAAAGTGCAAATCTGATCCTGTCACTTTCCACCACTGTTTCTCTGCTGCTCTTCAGATAAAATTCCAATTCTGCCAGTCCTACTCCCTAGATTCACACCAGGACCACACCTACCCCCATTGGGCTATATACATCAACCCCATTAAGCGTCCTTTGGTTTCACACCATGCCCTCTCCTATCCCTGAACCCAAAAGAATTCTTTCTTTTATTTCCCTTTCCAGTTCCTGGTCATCCTTGAATATTGCTGCCTTCCAGAAGCCCTCCACGACCCCAGAGGCTGGGATGGGCATCTTCTTTAGCCCCAGCCTCTGTGTTCACCTTATCATAATACTGACTGGTACTAGATTAGAAAAATTTAAATCAATTAGTCCTGAACAGACTATACATGCATACTTGCTTAAGAATTCAAACAATATTAAAGAATATACACAGAAAAGTAAATCTCTCTTCTCTCAATCTGCAGTCCCTTAGTCCTGATCCCTTAATCTTCTCATGCATACTTCTAGAAATACGCTTTGTGTTTGCAAGCACTTGTGTAGCCACTGGACCCCCTTTTACATACATAAATGATAGCACATTAGATGCTTCACTTTCTTCCTCTTTATGAATATGTCTTAGAGAGCATTCCATGTGTCTATTATTTTTTAACAGCTGCACAATATTCCATTGTTTGTAAGAAATAGAATTTATCTACCTATTCCCCAAATCATGGACAACAAGGTTATTTCCCTGATGACTCAGTGGGTAAATAATCTGCCTGTGAATGCAGGAGACACGGGAGACTTGGGTTCGATCCCTGGGTTGGGAAGATCCCCTGGAGAAGGAATTGGCAACCCTGTCCAGTATTCTTGCCTGGAAAACCCCATTGACAGAGGAGCTGGGGGGCTACAGTCCACAGGGTCACAAAGAGTTGGACATGACTAAGCATGCATACACATTCATGCCTTCATTTTCCCAGATCATGGACAACTAGGTTATCTCCAGCTTCTTGCTACTAGCTCATATGCAGCAATGCATATCTTTGTATATACTTCTTTGGCTCACACATCCAACTGTCATTGCAGGACAATCTCCAAAGGTGTGGGCCTTTTAATATTCGACACATAGTGCCAGACTGCTCTCCTAAGAGGCTGCTCAAATTTACTTAGTCCTGCATTGTAATTACCTGGTCATTTGTCTTTCTGCTTCCAGGAAACTATGACCCTGGGAAGGTAGAAACTGTGACAGTCCCCTTCTGTCCCCAGCCCCCTATCGAAGGCTTGGG
Source organism: Giraffa tippelskirchi (assembly GCF_054371585.1). Taxonomy (NCBI): domain Eukaryota; kingdom Metazoa; phylum Chordata; class Mammalia; order Artiodactyla; family Giraffidae; genus Giraffa; species Giraffa tippelskirchi. The sequence continues at coordinate 114,262,922 of NC_137287.1, read as the reverse complement.
TCATAGACAACCTCAAAAAATGTTGCTTCACTGGGGACAGGACAATATAAACACATCCTGAGTCTTGTTCAGGGGCACTCTAGAAGGATGAAATCAAGTTCCACAACCTGCCTCACCTTCAGACGTGAGCCTCATTCCCTTGAGAGACAAGAAGTGACCATTTACCAAGGATCTATTATCTACTTAGACTTGTCATGCTTCCTCTGTGTATAGGACCCCATGGTGTCTGCATAGAGCCTAGACCAAAATCTGTAAACAGTTGTTTGATGGATGATCTGATTTCATCCAATCCTTATTTACTGAGTACTGAAAAAAAAAATGAAAGGATAAAGTAGGCTGTGGGCACTTTCAGGCTGGCAGTTACGATAGTACACGGGTGATGGTTGAATCAGAAATCACAGACTCCGCTGGGGGCCTTGCAATATCTGGGCAGTTATCCTTGGTGATGCCAGCCCTAATGTCACTCAATGCCCTGGGCTGCCAACCCCAGGTGTCTGGGGCTGGGATGCCTTTGGAGAGGTGTCCAAGCTCCCATGGACAGACAAGCCTCTGGGGCGACAGATAGCCCGATAGCCTCTGTATCGGATAGCAGGACAAGAGGAGGGGGCAGGAGAGGGGGACAAGAAAGAGGGACTTTCTTGTCCAGAGATGGAGAGAGACATATTCAGTTGAAAACAGGGTAAGTGAGATGGAAAGCCAGAGAGAGAGAGAGAGACAGACCCAGAGTGAGAGATAGAGAACTGAACAGACAGACACAGGGATGGTGAGAGATATCCATGGGGAAGAGGAGAGAAGGAGTGAAAAGAGGAGAAATAAAAGGAAGAAAGTGAGTAACAGACACAGAAATAGGAGGAAGAGGAGGAAGAGTGGGGATTCAGTTTAGAGGGAGGAGAGGGGCTAAGCCAACGTTACCGGAGGGTCCTGCGGCCCCAACCCCGAGCCCGGCACTCACTGCGGATCTCGGCCGTGGCGTACTTGGGGATCATGGAGTCGGTGGTGAGCTCGGGGTGCAGAATGCAGCCGTGCGTGTAGGCGTCCATGGGCAGCGCGTCTAGCAGCTCGCGGTACTGCAGCACCCGCGCGTGCTGGGGGCTGCCCGCTTCCGGCATCAGCGCCACCACGTGCTCTGCGGGGCATAGCGCAGGGCTGGGGAGGGGATGGAGGGCCCAGTCTTGGGCCTCCCACCCCCCGAGTCAGAGAGGCCAGCCTCTGGCACCACACCCCACAACCTCAGCATCCTGGAACCATGAATTATCCAGCTGTCTGGGGCCCACTCCCTTTCCTTGACTTCCCAGGTGATGCTAGTGGTAAAGAACCTGCCTGGGAAAGCAGGAGATATAAGAGATGCTGGTTCAATCCCTGGGTCGGGAAGGTGCCCTGGAGGAGGGCATGGCAACCCACCCCAGTATTCTTGCCTGGAGAATCCCACGGACAGAGGAGTCTGGGGGGCTACAGTCCATGGGGTCATACAGAGTCGGACATGGCTGAGTGACTAACAGTTTCTTGGGCCCACCCTCTTTCCTTGACTCTTGAGATAAAGTCCTTGCCAGGCTAACAGGGGACCCCAAGTGGTCCTGCCCGCCTACCTCTCCTCAAGGGAGCCCTACCAGACTGTCCTTCGAGGGGCAGCTCCTCACCTGCCTGGGCTTGTTTCCAGGTGGGGGTCTAGGCCTAGTGTTGCCAGACTTGGCGAGAAGTTGGAATCCTGGATGTTTGAAATTGAAACATCCTTGGTTTTTAAATGTTGGCAACTAATTCATATTTTTTTTAAAACACTGCACATCTGGGCCTGCCTCTGCCACGGGGACTGAACTCCTGAACTTGAGCAGGGCTAGAGGGAGGGAAGGAGACAGGGAGGGGGTGGAGGAGGACTTTGGGGGGTTCTAGGGTGCTGGGCCCTGCTCACCTGTGGAAAGTTCTCGGGTATCTGAGCCCGTCTCTGGGTTCCCGGAGAGTTTGTTGGTTCTGACTATGCTTACAGGGTTTCAGGGTCCTGGCCAAACCCTGGCCTCCCTGGGTGATCTGGGTCCTGTCTGTGGGGACTTAGAAGGGGGTCTGGGCCCTGCTTGGGCCTGTGGGGCTCCGGAGGGTCTGTAGCCCAGTCTGTGACTGCTGAGTTCCTAGGAGGAGGCTACAGCCCCAGCGCTCCAAGTGGGGGTCCCCGGGGATCTGCGGATCCTGGGGGGGAGGTGTCTGAGCCCAGCGGGTAGCCCGTGGTTCCTTGTGGGGGAGACCAGGCCTCGGTCGGGGGTGGGGGGTGGGTCCCCAGGCTTTCCAAGCTTCCGGGGCGCTGTCTGGGCCTGCGCAGCCGCCGTACCTCCAGTGAACGTGCGCTCCACGTAGTCGATGATCTGGTCGTAGTCGCTGATGATGTTGTCGCGGTGGATGATAACGGGCACCTCCTCGCCCAGGTTGAGCCGCATGAACCAGGGCTCCTTGTGCTCGCTCTGCGGCAGGCTCACGTCCCGCTCCTCACATGCCAGGCCCTTCTCGGCGATCACCAGCCGCACCTACAGGCGCCAGGGTCAGAGCAGGGGAAGGCGGGCGGACACACGGGGACCCTCTGCCCGGGTGGGACGGGGCGTGCGGGAAGAGGGGTAAGAGGTCACACACCGGAGGGGACACTGTTGCTGGAACCCATTCCTGGGCCCCTGGGGCGCAGGACGGGGCGAGGGGTACCTCCCGGGGGCCTGGTGCCTGGTGGAGGGAGGAAGACAGCTCTGCCCTGGGGACCAGGGACAGTGCCGCCTGGTGGTTAGGGAGCTGGGTGTCACAGTTGGACGTAGTTGGGATAGGATTTCTGGCTCTGCTGTGTGAGTTTGGGCAGACTCCTTAGACCTTCTGGGCTTCAGGGTTTTTTTTTTCTTTTTCTCTTTTTGCAGAATTGAAGTATTCATAATAGTACCAACACAGTGTCTGGTACATAGAAAGCACTTAATTCATGATTCTCATTATCAGGATTGGACTCAGCCTGGCCTCCAAACGTGAATCTGGCCAGGAAATTTGCAGAATTTCTCATCATCATCATAATCAACAGCAAAATGTCTCAAATGATTTGAGAAATCTAAAGTGAGGTGAAAAGAATTTGCTGACATCTGCCTAGCCCTTTATTGTCCCCAAACACCTTCCTATCTGGTCGTTGGATGCTCACAACAGCCTTCCATAGGGGGGCAGAGCAGGGACCATCTCTCTGTTTTTCTTGATGAGAAAATGAAAGCCCAGAGAGGGCAACTAACTTACTCAAAACCACACAGCCACTTTGGCAGTTGACTTAAAACTAGAAGGTTCCTGACTCCCGGACTAGTGTTCTCTGCCCTGGGGGCTCCTTCCAGGGAGTCCTGGACCTGCCCTCTCCGGAGTCTTGCCCTAAGGTCCAGAGGGTCCCAGACAAACACTGGAGCTGGTAGATGCTAATGGAGAGTTTTAAGGCTAGCTTGCTCCTGATCCAGCTCAACAGTTCTGAGCTGGGAGATGGTTAATGACCACCTAGTCCAACTGTCCCCTCCCTGTGAACAGAGACTCAAAGAGAAAGCTGGGCTTGTCCAAGGTCCCCCAGCAAAAGGATGGCAAGATCCATGCCTACAAGCTCTCCCTACTTCTGACTCCAGCCCAGGAGAAAGAGAAGGCATCCCGAGAGAGGCACAGGTCTCTGCTGGTAAAGCATCGATAACCCCCATCCATAGCTAGGTGGTAACTCCTGAGCCTAGGCATCCCCAGTCTTCCTCCCAGAAGCTAAGAGATAAGCTCCCAGAAGAGGCAACATGGTGTTATGGTCAAAACGCTGAGCTGCGTGCCAGGCTGTGCCAGTTCAAATCCCAGCTCGAGCACTTAATTGCTGGATGGCTTGGCTTTACAAGTAGTTCTGCATCTGTGCGCCTCAGTTTCCTCACCTGTTCAGTGGAAGTCTCACGAGTAATTTCCTCAGAGGGTTGTTGTGAGGATTAGATAAATTAGCCCTGGTGGAACAGTGCCTGGCGTACGGTAGGGGTAACGTGTGTCTTGGTTCCTTGAATTAGACTAGGTTCTGGAGGCAGACAGACCTGAACTTGAAGGCTGACTCTGCTGCTTATTTGCTGTGTGACTTTGGGCAAGTCGCTTGACCTCTCTGATCCCCAGCTTCTGTGAAATGAGGAAGGCATTCTACTCCTTCAAGGCTGCAAACGGTTGAGGTGGAATGATGGGGATCAAGTGCCAGTGTGGGAGGTTAATGCATGGGTTCCGACGTCACTGCTATCCCCCCCCCCACAGACTGCCCTGCCCTGCACTCCTGGTTGATGTCTTAGAGTACCTGATGCCCCACCCTCACAGCTAACATGAACAACCCCTTCTGTGTGCTGGACTGTGGGGAGGGAGAGGTAATAGACTTGAGCCCCCAGCCCTCACCTAGATGCATTTGCTGCAGCAGCCAAAAGCAGGCCCTGTGGGTGGGATGGGGAGGCAGGGACTCAGGTCCTCAGCCTGGCTCTGCCACGACAATGCTCTGTGACCTTAGAACTACTGCTGCCCCTTTTCTGAACCTCCTTTTAATTATTAGTAAAATGAAAGGATGAACTCCGTGTTCTCAGAGTGTCCCCTGGCCCTGCTTTGAGCTGATGCTACATTCAGATCCTGCGGGAGATGGGGCTGACTCTGCCCTCCTCGGCAGAGGGTGGGAACTGCTGGTTCTAAGGTGGGGAAGGGACTGTGGCAGAGGGAGCACCAGGGTGGCATTTGTTAGGTCTAGTTGTGTGAGTGTGTGTGCATGAGTCTGAGTGGCAGCTGTGTAAATGAGCAAATGTCTGTGCATGTGTGTGCACGAGTGTGGGTTGGTATGGATACAAATAAGTGTGAGCATCCAGTCTTGTGTGAGCACGTGTACACGAGTGTGGATATGAGTGTGTGTGCCCGTGTGTGTATGTGTAAGTGTGAGTGGGCACGAAGTAAAGCATTTATATGTGTACCTTTGAGCTCATGGGTGGTGCCCGTGCCCTGTAGGAGCTGCAGGGCATTCAAGGCTGGAGTTCAGCTGGAACCCAACCAACCCATTCCCCTCCAGCCCATCCTGGCGGGCTCTGCCGGGCCATCCAGCCTCTGGGTCAGGCTAGGATCTCTGGATGGAAACAGAAACTAAATCAGGCCTTTGCCCTTGGCAGGTCCAGACATTTGACAGTGCATCCTGGTAGGGCATCTGCTCCCAGGTCCCTGCCCTTGAACTTCAGTGAGGATGCCTGGTGGTGGGACTCCTGCCTGGGGAGGGGACTATCTTTAGAGGAACAACAGTCCTGCTTGGAGCTGCTTTGGGGTCACACTGGCAAGCAGCCAAGGAGACTTTCTCCTTTAGCTGCGCTGCAGGCCACAGCCATGTGCCATTCTGCGGGGGAGGAGAGTGTGGGAGGAAGCCAGGCCTGGGGGAAGGGCATGCAGCCATCAAGGCCATCTGCCATCTCCACCTCTTGGAGGCCAGGTCAGACTCAGGTGGTCACCACTCAGTGTGACCAGGCATCAGCCATCTCTGGGCAAACTGTCTCCCCTGTGGGTGCCTGGAATTCACCCGCTGGTGCTTCACTGTCATGGTTAGGCACTGTCCCCCCTCACCCAGGCCCTTGAACAAACGGTGATGGGCTGGGTTGGTGTCTCTGTCCAGCCACTTAGTTGCTGTGTGACTTTGTAAAAGACACTTGGAGTCTCTGAACCTTAGTTTATTTGTCTCAAATACTTTTTTGAAAAAATTAATAAGCTTTATTTCTTAGAGCAGTTTTAGGCTTACAGAATCAAATGCCTTTTAATATAACATTGTAAAGCTTACAAATGAGCCCTTTTTCAGCACTTATTTACTGAATGCTTACTCTGTGCCAAGTCTTGTCCTAAGTGCTCAAAACTCAGCAGTGAACAAAACAAAGGTAACTGCCCACAGGGAGCTGACATTCTAATGGGTGTAGACAGAAGATGAGCAGTTAAAATGAGATAGTGTGTCAAAAGATAGTGAGTTGATCAGAAAAAAAGAAAAAAGTAGAGCAAGGTAAGGGAAATTGGGTGTCCAGGGCATTTGAAATAGGGTGATCCAGGGACTTCCCTGATGGTCCAGTGGTTAACAATTCGCCTACCAGTGCAGGGGATGCAGGTTCGAGCCCTGGATGGGGAACTAAGGTCCCACAGGCCGTGGGGCAACTAAGCCCACACGCCACAACTAGAGCACCTGTGTTGAAGCTACTGAGCCTGTCCATGGTAGAGCCAGTGCTCCGAAACAAGAAAGAAGCCAGGGCACCACAACCAGAGAGGCCCACGCACTGTAACGAAGACCCGGGGCAGCCAAAAAAAAAAACAGTAGAGTGATCCATCAGGGCAGGCCTCTCTGAGAAGGTGACATTTGAGCAAAGAACAAAGTAAAGGGGTAGTTCAAACAGTGATCTGAGGAAGAGTTCCAGGCAGCGGGGACAGCCCGTGCAAAGGCCCTGAGGTGGAGATGTCTGAAATTTTTGAGAAATGGTGAGATGGCCGGAGTGACTGGAGCAGGATGTATGGGAGAGAGAGGAGAGGGGATCAAAAAGTCATGCACAGGGCTTTTTAATGGAGATTCCTAGACCCAGGGGTCTATGAATAAAATCAGGGAGTCCTTGAACTAGGATGGGAAAATTACAGGTTTATTTTCAGTCATCTCAGGCTGACACTTAGCATTCTCTTCAATTATGAGTGTAGGCGACAAAGCATGATAGCGTTAGCAGTGCCTGCAATATTGTCACCACTAGGAATCAGATACTGTCATCACTTCACAGTTGCCGCAGTTACAACTGTCATGACTTCAATGTTACAGTAGTTATCAGTCCTTCCACTCGATCGTGTGATATGGTAGGTTAATACAGAAACACATATTATTGTGTAATAAACTTGTTTTGGAAAATATGTCAATAGCTGTACTTCGGTAGGACTGGTTTTCCTTCTAATCTAATGCTCCTTTGTATTGATGTTACTCAGTTAAAAACACTATTCTGAGAAAAGTTCACAGGCTTCCCCCGATTGATGAGGATTCCGCGATCAGGCAAGGTTAAATCCTGCAGGAGGGCCTGAGGCCATTATGACAACTCTGGCTTTTCCCCAGAGGAACTCGGGAGCCACTGCAGACCTCTGAGCAGAGGAGTGGTGGGTTGTGCACTCCTCGCCTGTGGAACTCCTGGGAGTGGGGGTGGAGGTGGTCCGTGGCCAAGGGCAGCATTGACAGGGCTAGGGTGCCAGTGCCCAAGAGCTTGAAAAGCAAGGCCAGAGTGGCAGGTAGATGCCATTTACTTCCCTTCTGCCAAGTCTGGGAGGGCCCTCTGGGAACTGCTGTGCATACAGGCAGGGCCCTTTAGGACTGATGGGAAAGAAGGCAATGCTAAGTTCCTGCTGTGTGCCTGACACTTAACATATGTCCATGTCCTCTGAATCCCCCAGAAATCCTGCAGAGCCAGATGCAAATGTCCCCCTTTTCAGAGGAGGATGTAGAGGCGCAGAGAGGTTAAGAGACTTGTCCAAGGTCACACAGCCAGTGAGCACTCAAGATGAAACTGGAAGCCAGGACCATCTGACTTCACAGCCCAAGAGCTTTCTGCCAGGCTACACTGCCTCTAGAACCCACCATGGGCACCTGGGCAAGGAGAAGGCCCTGGCAGGAGAGGCAGGAGAATGCCTTGGTCAGAGCCTTGGTCAGAGGCTTGGTCACAAATGGGATTGCAGTGGGTGGTCCCATCCTTGGCTTAGGGGGCAACTTAGCCCTGAGCTCATCCTGAATAAGAAATACTCAGGAGGCTTCCTCGGGAAATGGTGATGGGAGGTGCCATCCCAACCCCCTGTCCAGTCCTGGACACTGGGGCTTGGCTCCTGAGGTTCTGGGGGAGGAGGAGATCCTGGCATCTGGAAGTGGGTCTGACTCATACCCAAATCCCCAGCAACTTTGTCGAGCTTGCGTGCAGTAGGTGTTCAGCACGCATGTATAGAATTTGTGGACGAGTCCCCGCATGACCTTGGTTAACTCCATCCCCTCCTTTACCTAACACTTCAGTGATATCATTATCAACAGAGCACTGCTATCAGCACTTTTTGTGCATCATCTTATTTCACCATCACAAATAGCCCTCTGTAGAAGGTACTCACATTAGCTCCATTTTACAGATTATAAAACTGAGGCTTTGGGGGAGGCAAAATGACCTGCCAAAAACTCCATGGTGAATTATTGGGGAAGATGGCTCTCCTGCTGGGGACTGTCTGGCCTCAGAGTCTGTACTTTAAACTGGGAACTACTCAAAGGAAAGTCAGTGGGCCAGCTTCATCAGCATCACCTGGTAGTCTGTTAGGATGCAGCATCTTTGGCCCCACTCCAGATCTACTGAATCAAAACCTTTGAGGTGGGACCCAGTGTTCTGTGTTTGAAACAGTAATGTATGCTCACGTGTGACTAGTGCCAGTGTAGAACACGACTTAGTGACTGAACAAGTGTAAAACTATAAGCTATATCATCTTTTCAACAACCCTCTCAGCAACCCTGAGAAGGGGTTGCAATGAGAGGAAATAGCTATAATTGTTATTATTATCCCGTTTTCCAGATGATGAAAACTGACCCCGAACCCCAAAGTCAAACCAAAGACTGGTTCCGAGGCCATTTCTCTTTAAGGGATCTATTTCTCCATCTGGAAAATACGTGAGTGGAACAGAAGGATCTTTCAGGGAGAAGTGGAAGGGTCAGGCAATGGGTGACCCGTAGGCTCCACCAGGACCCGGCTGCTGGGACCTGGCCATGGTGCTGAATCTGTGCCTCATAGAGAGGACAGCCCAGGGTTAGAGATTGCGCCCCTAGAGGTGCCCGGGTCTTACAGGCGCGGTGTTCGGACCTCATCCCCAGAAAGCGGGAACCCCGATAACTTAACACCAGGCTGGATTCCCAACCACCTTCCAGCTCCCCTGAGTCTGAGAAAGGGCCGTGGGGTTGTCTGTGCCTTTAAGAGCAGAAAACACAGATGTTATGGGCCGAGCTGAGGTTTGGGGAGATGGGTTAACTCGTTGCTTCTCAGCTCAAAATTAGGGAGGATAAGGGGAGGACTAGGGTCAGACCCTTCAAACCCCAATCAGAAGAAGTCCCCCGGCCGGACAGAGAGGCAGAGAAGCTTTGACCCGAAGGCCTGTGGTATCGGGACAGCAGCGTAGAGGGCAGGCCTGCGATGGGACTGGGGCTGGAGGCTGGACCCGAGGAAGCGCTCCTCCCCCTCCCCGCAGCAGCCTCCCCCTCCCCGCAGCAGCCGCCCCCTCCATCAGGCCGCCTTCCCAGCAGTGCCCATTCCCTTCCCTTTGCCTTTGTCTCTCTTCTCAGCCTTCCAACAGATCGGGTCTTTCTGGGAGGGAAAGAGGCAGAATGGCTGTGCCTAGGATGAGGGACGGTGCTCCTGGGGCCCAAGACAGGGCCAGTCACCTCCCCGGAGAGTAGTCCAGCGTCCCCCGTCCTCCGGGCCCCCCAACCCCAGATGCTACCCTCCAGTCTCTGAGCAGATCTTCAGACCCTTAAACCCTCCCGGGTCCCCTCCCCCAAGTCTCCTAGCCGCGAGGTGCATCGGGTTCCCCGGCTCCCTCCAGGCTACCTTCTGCGAGCTGAAGGACTGGGTCCAGTGGTACAGAACCAGGCTCTCCTTGGGCCAATGGGCGTGGCTGGCCGCTTCAGGTGCGTCGGGGGCCTCCGCCGGCTTCGCCGCATCGCTCTCCAGCGCCGAGATGGGCCACCAGCTGCAGTTGGTGGGGGTCAGGTTGTTGGGGGTCGCCATGACAGCCCGAAATCCGAGGGAGGAAAGCAGGAGGCTTCGGCGGCGGCGGCTCTCTCGCGCCCAGCATCACATGGCCTCGCCGAGCCTGCCCCTCTCCTTCGCTCGCTCGCTCCCTCCCTTCCCCGTGAATGTCATTACTCACTGGGCGCGGGGGGGAGGGGCGAGGGGATCCCGGGAGCTCACCCCTCCTCCTCCCCTTGGCCCGCCCCTGGCCCGTGTCGGAAAAGGCGTCAGTCCTCGGTCAAGCTCGGTGAAAGGGCGCGAGGCGCTGTAGGAAAGTGGACCATGCCCCCAAATAGCTCCAGTCTGGCCAGTCACCCGCCGAAGATTCCACCATTGCAAACACATTCTGCCTCTCAATCTTCTAAAAGGCAAATGGGACCGCTGAGATTATAGGAATCCATTCCTTTTATCAATTAGAGTCTGGAATTAGCTGGTTTCTCTTTGAAGCTGTTGTTTTCTAACTTTTCTCCAGAAGGACCTTTAAGGGTTAAAGGGAACACATTATGATCTATTAACAAACACTTACATAGCACTTCCTGTGTGTCCAGACTCTTGTCCTAAAGGCTGTTCAACCATCCATTCATTTAACCATCACAATAATCCTATTAGCCTCATTTTATAAACAGAGGAGGAAAATGAGGCACAGAGGGTCTAGGTGACCTTGAGCAAGGTCACCTAGCTAGTAAGTGATGGAGCTGAGATCCAAACCCAGGCTTAGCAGCTCCAGAGTCTCTGATTTTAGCCATAAGGTCACTATGTGACATTAATATAAAGGACAGCAGAGCAAGCATTTATCAACCCAAGTAATCTACATGCATCATCTCATTTCATCTGTACAGTAATCATTTTTCCCAGGTGAGGGAGGTGTGGCTCAGAGGCATCAAGTCACTGGTCCAAGGTCACATCTTCAGCCCAGGAGACTGAAGCATAACTAGAGGAGCCCTGTATTGGCTTTGCTGTCACATGATTTACCTTTAACAATCATGGGTGTATGCATGCTGAGTCGCTTCAGTCATGTCCAACTGTGTGACCCCATGGACGGTAGCCCACAGCTCTTCTGTCCATGGAATTCTCCAGGCAAGTATACTGGAGTGAGTTGCCATGCCCTCCTCCAGGGGATCTTCTTGACCCTGGACTTGAACCCAAGTCTCTTACATCTCCTGCATTGGCAGGCGGGTTCTTTACCACTAGTGCCACCTGAGAGGCCCAAAATTTATGGAACTTTACGTAAAGTTCCCTAATATATTCTTGCTTGCCTTGCTGTATTTTATTTATCATTGAGCTGCTGCTGCTGCTAAGTCGCTTCAGTCATGTCCGACTCTGTGCGACCCCATAAACGGCAGCCCACCAGGCTCTCCCGTCCCTGGGATTCTCCAGGCAAGAACACTGGAGTGGGTTGCCATTTCTTTCTCCAATGCATGAAAGTGAAAAGTGAAAGTGAAGTCGCTCAGTCATGTCCGACTCTTTGCGACCCCACGGACTGCAGCCTACCAGGCTCTTCTGTTCATGGGATTTTCCAGGCAAGAGTACTGGAGTGGGGTGCCATTGCCTTCTCCGTTATCATTGAGCAAATAGATGCAAATAGAAAAGTTAGCTTCTCAGTTTGCCCTCTACTGCCCACCCCAGGTCATGCTACCAAGGGCCTTTGAACCCATCATCCCCAGATCAATTAGCATCTCTCTGGTGGAACCAGTGTCCTTTCTTCTACCAGATAACAACAGTTCTGTGGTCCATGAGTTTCCTTTTTGTGTTGGTTGCCAGGAACCTTGAAACCATTTTCTAGTTGCCCATCAACCTCCCTGGTTCAGCAAAATCTCTCTCTCTCTTTTTAAAAAACTGAATTAATTTATTTTTGGCTGTGTGGGGTCTTTGTTTCTGCTCTTGGGATTTCTCTAGTTGTGACAAGTAGGGGCTACTCTCTAGTTGTGATGCAAGGACTTTTCATTGTGGTGGCTTCTCTTGTTGCAGAACATGGACTCTAGAGCATACAGGCTTTAGTCATTGTAGCACACGGGCTTGGCTGCCCCATGTGAAATCTTCCCCGACCAAGGATTGAACATGTGTCCTCTGCTTTGGCAGGTGGATTCTTAACCACCGGCTAACCAGAGAAGTTTAGCAAATTCTCTTTTTATGAAAGTTTTATTTCTTTCTCAAAATGTCTTGTTCACAGTTTAATTTTGCAAAGGACATGATGTGTCTTGGAAAATTCAAAAATCTGTGAATGCGGGAGAGTAAGACCTTAGAAATTTGATCCGTGTGGAAAATCTGGGCCCCTATCTGTATCTTTGACCTGAATGCATACAGAGAGCCTGACTCAGAGCAGTCACGCTGAAATATGTATTATTTATCTCAACAAACATTAATATTAATCGTGTACTCACTATGTGCAAAACACTTTTTGAAGCGAAGTAATAAGACAGACACTGGTTTGTTCTTTGCATTTTTCATTTAGCAATACATCTTGGAAAGAGTTTCCTACCAGCACAGGTATCACCCATACTTTATAACAGTCCACACTGTGTGGATGCAACATAAACTCATGGGTATACGTGCTGTCTCCAGTCTTTTGTTATAAAAACAATGCTGCAGTAAATATCCTTATTCATATAAACTTATGCACATGTTTGAAGATAATCTATATGATAAATTTTAGAATTGGAATTGCTGGATCAAAGGTATGTCTTTGCCAAATTTCCCTCTGAAGAGGCTGTACCAGTTTATGTGTGCGTGCTAAATTGCTTCAGTCTCTTTGTGATCTCATGAACTGTAGCCCACCAGGCTCCTCTGTCCATGGGATTCTCCAGGCAAGAATACTGGAGTGGGCTGCCATTCCCTTCTCCAGGGGATCTTCCTGACTCAGGAATGGAACCCTTGTCTACTGCATTGCAGGCAGATTATTTATTGTCTGAGCCACTAGGGAAGCCCATACCATTTACACTCCCCTACTAATGATCTATGAAACTGCCCATTTCTCTACACCCTTGACAACACAGCATACTTTTTTTTTCATTTTCTGTGGGTGAAAATGATATCTTGTAGCTTTTATTTGCTTTTCTTTTTTGACCTTTATTATAAAAAATTCCAACATATGAAACAACAAAGAAAATAACTCGGTGAACACCCATGAATCAATCACCAAGACACAATCATTGTTAAAATTTTACTATATTTGTTTAATTGGGGGGGGCAGTGAGGGCTTGAAGTATTTTGAAATAAATTGTATGATGCTTTGAAATAAACTGTATAACATTTCATCATTAAATATTTCAGACGTGTCCTGCCGCCATCTTGGCTCCGGGGGCCGCTGCAGCAGGGACAGGGCGGGCTAGAGCGCCGCTGCTTCTCTGGGCGTAGCTTTTGGCCTGGGGGAAGGGGTCGTGGAGTTTGAGGGGAGGTTGGGGCGATGGCGTCCTCGGCGCGGGAAGATGGCGCCCGTGGGCAAGCCAAAAGGCGAAGGGGCTGCGAGCACTATGACAGGGGATGTCTCCTGAAGGTGACGATTTCACTGGGCTCTTAAGAGTTTCCGCCGGGCTGGGGGTGGAGTGGGCCGGGAGGTGAAGCTTGGGCTTAAGTTTGTTGTTGGGCTAAGCTGTTGTCTGGATAACTTCACCTCTGACTGGCTTCCTGCCGTAAAGAGCGTGTTTTGTCAAGGCGACCACTGGCCCCACCTTTGTGTTGTAGTTTGCAAGCAAACTTCTTGCTTGGCAAAAACCTGGCCTTGCCCATCGGTTACCTTATCAGGGGGTTCATTTAGTCTTTTGGTGCTGGAAGTGGACAGAGGCAGTCCCGGGCCTGTGCTGGCTTTTCCCAGGATCACTTTCAGGCACCTTGCTGTGACAAGCTTTATACTTGCCGATTGTGTCATGATAACAATGAAGATCATCAGCTAGATCGCTTTAAAGTAAAGGAAGTGCAGTGCATAAACTGTGAAAAAATACAGCGTGCACAACAGACTTGTGAGGAATGTAACACATTGTTTGGAGAATATTATTGCAGTGTATGCCATCTGTTTGACAAAGACAAGAAACAGTATCATTGTGAAAACTGTGGAATTTGTAGGATTGGTCCAAAGGAAGATTTTTTCCACTGTTTGATATGTAACTTATGCCTTGCAATAAATCTCCAAGGGAAGCACAAGTGTATTGAAAATGTTTCCCGGCAGAATTGCCCAATATGTTTGGAGGACATTCACACATCTCGTATTGTTGCTCACGTCTTGCCGTGTGGACATCTTTTACATAGAACGTGTTATGAAGAAATGTTGAAAGAAGACTACAGATGTCCATTGTGTATGCACTCTGCTTTAGATATGAGTAGGTACTGGAGACAACTGGATGATGAGGTAGCACAGACTCCTATGCCCTCAGAATATCAGAACATGACTGTGGATATTCTCTGCAATGATTGCAATGGAAGATCTACAGTTCAGTTCCATATATTAGGCATGAAGTGTAATATTTGTGAATCCTACAATACTGCTAAGGCTGGAGGATATAGAATTTCAGTAGATCAGCAATGAACAGCCTATGTTGCACTGGAAAAATCAGGATTTTCTGATAGAAAAAGGCTGACTTTTTGTCACAGTGCATCAAAGTCTATGAATTAGAGTTGACGTGTTTTGGATTAGTGTCACAGCATAAAAGCATATTATAAGACTTAAGGATTCAGGGTCTCTTTATAGAATTATCAGAACTCTACATTGAATGAAAGGCTCCATGCTTGTGTTTTGATTGGAAATTTCTTTGGTGTCAGTTGTTGGAAGTCAATGATGTTTGCCACTGAAATTCACATCCATAGACTTCTTATACTTCCTTGGAACTTTGTTTTAAGTGATACTATGCATACAGAATTAATTTCTAGTTCTTGATAGAACTGTACTTAATTCTCAGTATTATCCTTGACTGTTTAAGGGCTGTGCTGTAATGAGGATATGTTCTATCTTACTGTTAAAATCTAATTACATATACTTTAGAATTTTTAAGACAGTCCTTCAGATCATGTAAATGTGAATTTTGATGTAATAACTGCTAATAAAAATATATTAAACTATTTTATTAAAAAAAATATTTCAGCATTACTTTATATCTAACCTAGGTCATTTTTAAACATCATTTTCACATTTAAAAAGTTAAAAATAAGATTCTAATATCTAGAAAGTCCCTTACATATGAATGAGTTCCATTCCGAGAGCATGTTCATAAATCCAGTTTGTTTGTAAGTCTAACAAAGTTAGCCTAGGTGCCCTATTAACACAGTCGGCTATATACTACTACACTGTAACAGGATTATAGTATTTTTCACATATAAATAACACATAAACAAACAAAAACGAAGAAAGCATTTTTAATCTTACAGTACAGTACCTTGACAGGGATCAAGACCATCCCCATGGAAAAGAAATGCAAAAAAGCAAAATGGCTGTCTGAGGAGGCCTTACAGATATCTGGGAAGAGAAGAGAAGAGAAGCGAAAAGCAAAGGAGAAAAGGAAAGATATTCCCATCTGAATGCAGAGTTCCAAAGAATAGCAAGGAGAGATAAGAAAGCCTTCCTCAGCGATCAATGCAAAGAAATAGAGGAAAACAACAGATTGGGAAAGACTAGAGATCTCTTCAAGAAAATTAGAGATACCAAAGGAACATTTCATGCAAAGATAGGCTCGATAAAGGACAGAAATGATATGGACCTAACAGAAGCAGAAGATAGTAAGAAGAGGTGGCAAGAATACACAGAAGAACTATACAAAAAAGATCTTCACGACCCAGATAATCATGATGGTGTGATCACTCACCTAGAGCCAGACATCCTGGAATGTGAAGTCAAGTGGGCCTTAGAAAGCATCACTACGAACAAAGCTAGTGGAGGTTGTTGAAATAGCTCAATTCCGGTTGAGCTATTTCAAATCCCGAAAGATGATGCTGTGAAAGTGCTGCCCTCAATATGCCAGCAAATTTGGATAACTCAGCAGTGGCCACAGGACTGGAAAAGGTCAGTTTTCATTCCAATCCCAAAGAAAGGCAATGCCAAAGAATGCTCAAACTACCACACAATTGCACTCATCTCACATGCTAGTAAAGTAATGCTCAAAATTCTCCAAGCCAGGCTTCAGCAATACGTGAACCATGAACTTCCAGATGTTCAAGCTGGTTTTAGAAAAGGCAGAGGAACCAGAGATCAAATTGCCAACATCCGCTGGATCATCGAAAAAGCAAGAGAGTTCCAGAAAAACGTCTATTTCTGCTTTATTGACTATGCCAAAGCCTTTGACTGTGTGGATCACAACAAACTGTGGAAAATTCTGAAAGAGATGGGAATACCAGGCCATCTGACCTGTCTATTGAGAAACCTGTATGCAGGTCAGGAGGCAACAATTAGAACTGGACATGAAACAACAGACTGGTTCCAAATAGGAAAAGGAGTCCGTCAAGGCTGTATATTGTCACCCTGCTTATTTAACTTATATGCAGAGTACATCATGAGAAACGCTGGGCTGGAAGAAACACAAGCTGGAATCAAGATTGCTGGGAGAAATATCAATAACCTCAGATATGCAGATGACACCACCTTTATGGCAGAAAGTGAAGAAGAACTAAAGAGCTTCTTGATGAAAGTGAAAGAGGAGAATGAAAAAGTTGGCTTAAAGCTCAACGTTCAGAAAACTAAGATCATGGCATCTGGTCCCATCACTTCATGAGAAATAGATGGGGAAACAGTGGAAACAGTGTCAGACTTTATTTTTTTGGGCTCCAAAATCACTGCTGATGGTGATTGCAGCCATGAAATTAAAAGACGCTTACTCCTTGGAAGGAAGGTTATGGCCAACCTAGCTAGCATATTTAAAAGCAGAGACATTACTTTGCCAACAAAAGTCCGTCTAGTCAAGACTATGGTTTTTCTAGTGGTCATGTATGGATGTGAGAGTTGGACAGTGAAGAAAGCTGAGCGCTGCAGAATTGATGCTTTTAAACTGTGGTGTTGGAGAAGACTCTTGAGAGTCCCTTGGACTGCAAGGAGATCCAATCAACCCATCCTAAAGGAGATCAATCCTGGGTGTTCATTGGAAGGACTGATGTTGAAGCTGAAACTCCAACACTTTGGCCACCTCATGCGAAGAGTTGACTCATTGGAAAAAACCCTAATGCTGGGTAGGATTGGGGGCAGGAGGAGAAGGGGACGACAGAGGATGAGATGGTTGGATGGCATCACCAACTCGATGGACATGGGTTTGGGTGGACTCCAGGAGTTGGTGATGGACAGAGAGGCCTGGCGTGCTGCAATTCATGGGGTCGCCAAGAGTCGGACACGACTGAGCGACTGAACTGAACTGAACTGACAGTACCTTGAAAAGTACAGTAGTACAGTACAACAGCTGGCATATGGGGCTGGCATTAAGTGGACAGGCCAGAAGAGTTACTGACCAGAGGAGATAAAGGAGGTGGGAGATGGTAGAGCTGAAGGATCAACAACAATAGGAGACAGAGGGCAAGCTGCAGTTTCACGATGGCACAGGTTCTGGTTCCTCGCTGGATTCAATTCTATCTACCTTCTTGAAAAAACGATCCAGTGATATCTGGGTAGTAGCTCTCTTTTTCTCATCAGAGATGACACAGTAGCACCGGATTGCATTCTGAATGGCGGCTGCAACCTTCATGTCCCATTCTACGTTCAGGTCCTATACCTCAAAAACTAACAATGCCTCCTCAAATAAAGAAAATCCTCTTGCCATTTCCTGCATTGTGGATCTCTTTGACTCTTCAGTGACTTCTTCCTCTTGTCTCTCTGTGTCCTTTCTTTGGGCCTCCGATTCCATCAGGTCTTCATTGGTAAGTTCCTCCTGTTGCACGGCAAGGAGTTCAACACAGTTGTCCCCTTGCAAATGTAGCTTGAAATAAAGATACTGTACTACTGTACTCTACAATACTGTACAGTAAGTTACGCAAAAGCACAACCACTTGTAGAAGATTTACGCGTGTGACAGTGTACACCAGACGTATGAACTAGCTAACGTGATTGGACATGTGAATGCATGTTCGAATAAACTTTGAAAGTTCAAAACTTGAAGGTTCATATGTGGGGGACTCACTGTATTTGAATTTCTCCAGCTGTACCGGAATGTCTTTATACCTGCTTTCAATCAAGGATCATGCAATGAGTTCTAATTCTGTTACATCTCTTAAGTCTCTTAATCTAGAATGGCTCTCACCCACTCTCCCCCAGCATTGACTCATGAAGAGACTGGACTGGTTGTCTTGTACAATGTCCCACTTTGGGATTTGCCTGATTGCAGTGTCCTTTCACTTGTGGTGAGCCCCTACTTACCCTGCCTCCTGTATTTCTTTAAGCTAGTACTTAGGTCTAAAGGATAGATTACACTCATCTATTAGATAGGTTAAACATTTTGACATCAAGAATTTAATCAACACTTCATGGGTGTTGCTGTTTGCTTTATCCTGTCTCGCATCAAGATGTCCGTGATGTCTTGCTGTCCCATTATTAATGATGTCAAGTCTGCCAGGGTAAGGTGGTGATCACGTGTCTCCCCAAATGTCTATTTTTCCTCTTCCATCAGAACCTGGGGTATCCAGTTTCTCATCTGTGGATGGTCCTTGACTGAATCAATAATTGGAGGCTGAACCGCAATTTTCTAATTTTGTCCTTTTACTTGCGTTTCTCGGCTGGCATTCTTCATTTGAATTTCGTTAATTATGAGTGGAGTTGACCATCCTTCTCAAGTGTTTAAAAGCCATTTAGGTTTCTCTCCCAGTGAATTGTCTGTGTTTCCATGGGGACCTGGGCAATTATGGCACAGCATGATGAGGGCAATGACTGGGGTAGGAACATGGGTTGTGGTAGAGCTGGGAAGGGATCATGGGTCTGCCCACCTAGATGCTGCACATGCCAGGGAAGGCTCTCAGGAGATGGAGCCTTCCAATATGTGTTCCTCCAAAGCAGACCTTGAGACAAGAATTGAAGGAGAAGCAAATGATTTGGGAGATGAAGGAAATCCTGGAGGCAAGGGGGGGAAATAAGACAGGAAAAGTGGCCAAAGAAGATGTGTTATCAAGCAAGTTAGTGCTGTGAAAGTCTAGAGCTTAGTTTCCATGGGGAAATTCTGAGGCCCTTGTAAACTACCTTGGCATTATCCGCTGAAGGAAGAGAACTCTCGTAATTGTACACCAAGTCCAGTTTGTCATTGCTTAAGCATTTGTCCTTGGGGGAGTGTTAATTCCCCAGCATTTCAAGCCTGTCTTGAAGTTGGCAGAGTGGGCTCTAGTGACCACAAAAGCCCTCAGGCAACAAATGTGGGTGCTGCTAGCTGGGGTCAGCCAGCATGCCGTGAAATGCTAAAAGTGAAGACATTAGGGCACCACCAGCATCTGCAGGGACCTCTAAGCAGAGACTCTAAGAATGTGGAGACATGAGCCTGTTGAAGAGAAGATGGGGAAAGGGATGCATGCTCCAGGCAGAGAGAGCAGCAGGTGCCAGAGCCCAGAGGTGAGAGTGAGAGAGGTGAGTCTGAGGAACAAATGGACTTTCATGTGGCCCGGGGCAGAGGTGAGATGTGAGGCCACGTCAGACCTGTTCAGCCACTTTAGGACTTGTCACATCATGCCGAGGGCACTGGGAAGTCACTGGAGAGCTGGTTTTTAAATTTATTTTTGGCTGCTCTGGGTTTTTGTTGCTGCACACAGGCCTCCTCTAGTTGGAGAGCGCAGGGCTACTCTCTAGTTGTGGTTCACAGGCTTCTCATTGCAGTGACTTCGCTTGTTGGCGGAGCACAGGCTCTAGGGCCTGCAGGCCTTTAGTAGTTGCGGCATGTGGGCTCCAGAGCCCAGCTCAGTAGTTGTGGCACATGGGCTTAGTTGCCTCATGGCATGTGGGATCCTCCCAGACCAGAGATTGAACCCACGTCCCCAGTATTGGCAGGTGGACTCTTAACCACTGGATCACCAGGGAAGCCCACCTGGAGAGTTGTAAGCAGGGAAGTAACATCAGTTTGGGTACCAGAAATGTGGAAAAGCTGAAAGTGTGCATACTGGCATGCCAATAGATTAATTCACATTGGAGGCTAGACGTTCCTTCCTCACTAGTGATGGGACTCCTGTCCTTCTTCCATGACAACTAGGGATGGACTGGGCTTGAATGTGAGCTCAGGGCACAGTGAGATGGAGAGTCTTAGGGAAACATTTCACTTGGCCCCGCTACTGGCAGATTCAAATGTATAATATATGTTTTTGTAATAACAACTCTGAGGGTTTTCCATGGCCAGACACTGTGTTAAGCATTGTACAGTCATTATCTCAGTTGAGGTGATATTTTTATCATTCTGATAACACAGATGAGGAAACTGATGCTCAGGTGGATGGAGTTATTATTGGTCAAAGCCAGAAGCTGACAAACACCCAAGTCCATAGAAAATGGAATTATGATTGTCTAGACAATTGAGGGTTAAATATATGAGTAAGTCTTTACAAGGGGACAATTTATATTCATTATACAAGGAAGGTTACAATTAAAAACGAGTTACAATGATATAAGTTACTATAAATTTTCTATTTAGCTTAGATTACTATAAACGTAATCTATTTATGTTTATATTGCATATTTAACTTATATGCAGAGTACATCATGAGAAATGCTGGGCTGGAAGAAACACAAGCTGGAATCAAGATTGCTGGGAGAAATATCAATAACCTCAGATATGTGGATGACACCACCCTTATGGCAGAAAGTGAAGAAGAACTAAAGAGCCTCTTGATGAAGGTGAAAGAGGAGAGTGAAAAAGTTGGCTTAAAGCTCAACGTTCAGAAAACTAAGATCATGGCATCTGGTTCCACCACTTCATGGGAAATAGATGGGGAAACAGTGGAAACAGTGTCAAACTTTATTTTTTTGGGCTCCAGAATCACTGCTGATGGTGACTGCAGCCATGAAATTAAAAGACGCTTACTCCTTGGAAGGAAGGTTATGGCCAACCTAGATAGCATATTTAAAAGCAGAGACATTACTTTGCCAACAAAAGTCCGTCTAGTCAAGGCTATGGTTTTTCCAGTGGTCATGTATGGATGTGAGAGTTGGACAGTGAAGAAAGCTGAGCGCTGAAGAATTGATGCTTTTGAACTGTGGTGTTGGAGAAGACTCTTGAGAGTCCCTTGGACTGCAAGGAGATCCAATCAATCCATCCTAAAAGAGATCAATCCTGGGTGTTCATTGGAAGGTCTGATGTTGAAGCTGAAACTCCAATACTTTGGCCACCTCATGCGAAGGGTTGACTCATTGGAAAAGACCCTAATGCTGGGTAGGATTGGGGGCAGGAGGAGAAGGGGATGACAGAGGATGAGATGGTTGGATGGCATAACCGACTCGATGGACATGGGTTTGGGTGGACTCCAGGAGTTGGTGATGGACAGAGAGGCCTGGCGTGCTGCAATTCATGGGGTCGCCAAGAGTCGGACACGACTGAGCGACTGAACTGAACTGAACTATAAACGTAAAAAGAAAAGAAAAAGAGGTTACCAAAAAAGTATGTAGAATTCAATTTTAATTTTAAGAATATATGAATCATGGAAGGATAGTCAATAAAAGTGGTTCTGTGGTTAGACCGGGGCGAGTGGAGACAGAGGCAAGAGGAAATGATGAGTGATTTTTTTTTTCTTCTTAATTGGATTTACTGGTTTTCCTACCATTATTGTTTAAATTTTGCATCTCCACAAAATTCATATGTTGAAGCCCTAACCCACAGTGTGACCGTATTTGGAGGTGGGGAGTTTATGGAAATAATCGAGATACCCAGTAGGACTGGTGCCTTTTAAGAGGAAAAAACACCAGATCGCTCTCTCTCTCCTCTTTGGAGCACCACGGAAAGGCCATCTGGGGACACAGTGAGAAGGTGACCGTTGACAAGCCACAAGAGAGATCTCACCAAAACCCAAGCCTTTGGTTGGCGGGACTTTGATCTTGGACTTTCAGCTCCCAGAACTGTGAGAAAGTACATTTCTATTGTTTAAGCCACCAATTTGTGATGCTTTGTTAAGGCAGCCAGAGCAGATTAATACACCTTCAACAGATTAATACACCTAAATTTTCAAAAGAATTCAACGTTGATTAAAAAAAAAAGATACTACTGGATTTCCGTTTACTCCTGGAAGCAAAGCTGATCTTGGTTCCCACACTACAGGCTTCAAAGAGGGAGGAATTAACGTGGAGTGTGTCTGACTCTTTGGAACCCTATGGACTGTAGCCTGCCAGGCTCTTCTGTCCATGGGATTTTTTGGGCAAAAATACTGGAGTGGCTTGCCATTTCATACTCCAGGGGATCCTCCCCACCCAGGGATTGAATCTGCATCTCCTGCATCTCCTACATTGGCAGTCGAAGTCTTTACCACTGAGCCATCTGGAATCCCCTCTGTGTCCTGTAGCCAGACCCTTTACAGAAATCCCACAAGAAGAGTACTAATGTCCACACTTGACAGATGGGAAAATAGGCTCAGCAAATATGAAATGCTGGACCTCACATCACTATCCAAGGACCAGCTGAGCTGACGCTGGTCTCCAGGTCTACCTGATGCCCAGACACCTCTGAGTTCTCTTCTCCTCCTACCACTGTCTCCATGGAGCAGGTGCTGAAATGGTCAGTCATGGGTGGGATGAGGGTGGCCGACATCCTTCTGCCAGTAAGCATCACTCAGGAGATTTTTCCTTCCAAGTTCCGAGCAAGATGAATGGTTCTCCTGAAAGTTATTAATAGAAGTCACCTGAAGGAATTCACTGGGAAAAATCCTAACAGCAAATGAATCTAGTGGCTACATTTATTACATCAGGAGCCGCTGACTCAGGAAGCTACAGGGATCAGAGAAATTCCATAAATGCCGTAAATAGGAGGTTAACCAGGGAGGAACCCACAGGGTGGGGTGGAGGCTGTGGCGAGTCAGAGACCACAAGTCCCACAAGTCCCACCCTACGGGTCCAGATGCTTCCTACACTGCCTTACGGGAATGCAAACCCAGTTGCCAGTTATTCTGGGTTTTCAAGAACCTGGAAATGCAGAGGTTTGTGGGAAATTTTTCAATTAAAATTTTTTTGGTAGATTAAAAAAAAAAAAGCCACAGGGCAGGCATAACAAAACGACTTGGGAGTCAGAGTTAAACTCTCGTACAGTTAGTTTAAAGCCTCCGTTTTTGATAATTTAATTTTTGCCACAATCCTGGAGGCAGTGTGTTAGTTAATGTAGCACTAGCCACTGTAACAGCTAAACTGCCAAGTCACAGTGACTTTACGCAGTTGAAGTTTATTTTTTCACTCGTATTAGTCCAGTTAGCAGCAGGTGAGGAGAGAGGCAGGGAGTGCAGTCAACCTGCCTCTGTGGCTTCAAAGATCACCCAGGCATTGACATCCAATGGGCACTGATCACTAACGGGCAGATAGTGAAGAGAGAAAACAGAAGACCAAATGATCACTCCTTACTCTGCCCACCTTCCGTTGGACAGAACGCCGTGGCCACCTCACTTGAACACAGATCAGAGCTGAGTATGTAAGTCCCTGGCCTGTGGCAGCCACTTTCCAACAACTCTATTCTGCAGACCTATCCACAGATCTTATCCATCCCTGCCTCAGGCAGTTATTATCATCTCTGGTTTATCAGTGGAGATCCAAATTCCAGAGAGGCAAATTGACCCATGAGAAGTCACATAGCCAGGAGTACTGTCTTTCTGACCCCAGCTGAGGGATCATTTTTCTACCTTAACCTTTCCCAAACTTGCCATCTCGTGAGCATCACTTGTTAATATACAGATTCCTAGCCCTCATCCCAGACCCCGAACTGAATGTCTAGGGGGAGAATGTGGTAACCTGTACTTTCACTGAGCATCCCAGTATGCACCCTGGAATTGCCTGGGAACTTTGTGAAATGCTAATCTCTTGGTTCCAACCCCTAGAAATTCTCATTCAATTGGTCAATAGGGAGAGCCCCTGACATGGACCTGTTGTCAGGCTCTCAGGTGACTCTGATGTGCAGCCAAGACTCAGAAACACTGCCTCTGGTCCCCAGTCTAACTGGGCTGGGGGAGATTTATAAACTAAAGCAGCAAGAGAGAGGAAGGAAGGAAGGCAAGGAATGAGGGAGGAAGAAAGGGAGGGATATCACGTGATTCTCAATCTTCAGAATCAGCATTTAGGAAAAAAACAACTTTTGGCCACACTGCACGTGAGATCTTACTTCCCCAACAGGGAGTCGAACGTATGCCCTCTCAAGTGGAAACATGGAGTCTTAACCACTGGATCACCAGGCAAATCCCAGAATCTGCATTTTAAAAAACTCTTCAAATGATTCTAACATGCAATCCATGTTGCAACCTACTGAATAAATGGACCAGAATATTCTGATTCAGTAGATTTGGGGTAAGCCAAACTTTCCATATTTTTAAAGTGGAGACTGTGATTCCACTGCCCTAGGGCTTTGCTACTCAAAGTCTGATCTGAAGTATCAGTGCATCACTGGGAACTTGTAAGAAGTGCAGACTCTCAGGCCCTCCCCTCGACCTGCTAAATCAAAACCCACAGTTTAACAAGACCCCTAGGAGATGAGCACGTACATGAATGGGCGAGGCACTGCTCTCAGGCTCACAAGCTTTTTGCCGGGAGGACAGCAGTTTAGTTCTCCAATCAGGGCCCGTCCAGCTTCTCTCCCATCTCCACTCACTCCCTCTTGAAGCTGCAGAACCTTTTCTAGTGTCACTAGCATAGTCTACCCTCAAAAGATAGACTATTCTCAAACGTCTGGGCCTTGCTGCCCCCATATGATGGCCATCTGATTGTGGATACTTTGCTAGAAGGGCTGGGCATGCGCACTGGTTGATGAC
The DNA here is from genome assembly GCF_054371585.1 of Giraffa tippelskirchi. Lineage (NCBI taxonomy): Eukaryota > Metazoa > Chordata > Mammalia > Artiodactyla > Giraffidae > Giraffa > Giraffa tippelskirchi. The sequence continues at coordinate 114,238,302 of NC_137287.1, read as the reverse complement.
TCAACAGGGGCCTTGCAGGTCCCTCCTGCCAGGGCAGGACATCACAGATGTGAGGCATTGACTTGAGGACCAGATCGTGGGATTGGTTGCTTCACAGGAAGATCTCTTTACGGACTCCCTTGGTGGTCCAGGGGCTAAAAGTCCACATTTCCAACATAGGAAGCCTGAAGTTCAATCCCTGGTCAGGGACCTAGTTTTTTAAAATGCCGAAACTAAGAGTTCACATGCCACAGCTAAAGATCAGGGGTGCTGAAACTAAGACCCGGTGCATATAAATTAATTAAATAAATATTTTTTAGAAAGAGGAAGACGATCTCTTTAGATCTGCAAGTTGGAGAAGGCAGACTTGTTTTGTGAGGTTCTGGGACCAACCAGAGGAAGTCATAGGGATGGAGGTGGCAGTTCAGTAGAAGGAAAAGTTTCAAACGAGCAGGAAGGGACTGAGTCAAGCAGTGGGAGCTTCTTGTTCCTGGAAGTTGAATGGCCTTCATTCAGAGGCACCTGGATGCAACCTCTGGATTGGATGTGAGCTTGGAGGAGACCCCTGCTTGAGGCTGAAACATATAGTGCCCCGGAAGGCAGGGAGCCTTGGTCAGGAAGTGAGAGGACCAAGATAATTCAGGGTTCCACTGTGCCTGTCAGTCATGAAGGCCGTTTGGCTAAAAACAAACTACTGTTGGTGCATGAAATAATTTCCCTGTGGGTCTCCACTAGCGTGAAAGCTCAGTGAGGACAGTGGCTGGGCTGCTTGCGGCGTCCACGGCATCTGCCATAGGGTCTGGCATATGAGAGCATCTGCCCAGTAAATGTTTGTTGATGTAAGTGTTAATGGCTGAAAGTGAAGAGTGAACATGTTAAAATGGCTGAGAATAAGGTTTGATCTTTTCGGTCTGTGAATGGTAATTTTTGTGCACTCCTTTTGTGTCCTTTAAAGCATGTTTGTTAGGTGCTCAGATTGTGTTTTTCTTGTTTTCTCATTAAGTTCGAATTCTTTTTCATCTAGCCTATCTCTACATGGTGTTCATTGTAATGGTAAAACAACTGAAATGTCCTAAATGGCTCAAGAGAGGGAGTTTGCTAAATCATTGGTGGGGGATGGGGATGGCGGAGGGAACTTCCCTGGCGGTCGGTTGGGGTAAAGACTCCACACTGCTAATGCAGGGGGGCTTGGGATTGATCCCTGGTCAGAGAACTAGATCCCACATACCGAAAGTAAATATCTGGCATGCTACAACGAAGATTGAAGATCCCATATGCTGCAACTAAGACCCAGCACAGCTGAATAAATAAATATTTTGAAAAATCATTTCTGGATTCTCTTCCCGCAAAGGCTATTCACTAATACACATTAAAAACTTCCTAGCTGGAAGGATCCCAACAAGACATCAACAGCATGGTCTCTGGATGGATGGTAGTATGAGTGTTCTCTAGGAATTCTCTATGAACTACTTTTTGCTTGGCTCTATCTTCTGACTTTTTCTGTTCTGAGCATCTATTACTTTTGAGTAAGAAAAACTGGACAACAGGAACTGGACCGGTTCTGAACTTGATTTTCAACCTCTCATTTATTTTAGCCAGCTTTATCTAATTGACTGTATATTGTCACCCTGCTTATTTAACTTATATGCAGAGTCAGTTCAGTCGCTCAGTCGTGTCCGACTCTTTGTGACCCCATGAATTGCAACATGCCAGGCCTCTCTGTCCATCACCAACTCCCGGAGTCTACCCAAACCCATGTCCATCGAGTCGGTGATGCCATCCAACCATCTCATCCTCTGTCGTCCCCTTCTCCTCCTGCCCCCAATCCTACCCAGCATTAGGGTCTTTTCCAATGAGTTAACTCTTCACATGAGGTGGCCAAAGTATTGGAATTTCAGCTTCAACATCAGTCCTTCCAATGAACACCCAGGATTGATCTCCTTTGGGATGGATTGATTGGCTCTCCTTGCAGTCCAAGGGACTCTCAAGAGTCTTCTCCAACACCACAGTTTAAAAGCATCAATTCTGCGGTGCTCAGCTTTCTTCATCGTCCAACTCACATCCATACATGACCACTGGAAAAACCATAGCCTTGACTAGACGGACTTTTGTTGGCAAAGTAATGTCTCTGCTTTTAAATATGCTAGCTAGTTTGGCCATAACTTTCCTTCCAAGGAGTAAGCGTCTTTTAATTTCATGGCTGCAATCACCATCAGCAGTGATTTTGGAGCCCCCCCAAAATAAAGTCTGACACTGTTTCCACTGTTTCCCTATCTATTTCCCATGAAGTGATGGGACCAGATGCCATGATCTTAGTTTTCTGAACGTTGAGCTTTAAGCCAACTTTTTTCTTTTTTTAAGCCAACTTTTTCACTCTCCTCTTTCACTTTCATCAAGAGGCTCTTTAGTTCTTCTTCACTTTCTGCCATAAGTGTGGTATCCTGTGCATATCTGAGGTTATTGATATTTCTCCCGGCAATCTTGATTCCAGCTTGTGTTTCTTCCAGCCCAGTGTTTCTCATGATGTACTCTGCATATAAGTTAAATAAGCAGGGTGACAATATACAGCCTTGACGTACTCCTTTTCCTATTTGGAAACAGTCTGTTGTTCCATGTCCAGTTCTAACTGTTGCTTCCTGACCTGCATACAGGTTTCTCAAGAGACAGGTCAGATGGTCTGGTATTCCCATCTCTTTAAGAATTTTCCAGAGTACATCATGAGAAATGCTGGACTGGATGAAACACAAGCTGGAATCAAGATTGTCGGGAGAAATAGCAATAACCTCAGACGTGCAGATGACACCACACTTATGGCAGAAAGCGAAGAAGACCTAAAGAGCCTCTTGATGAAAGTGAAAGAAGAGATTGAAAAAGTTGGCTTAAAACTCAACATTCAGAAAACTAAGATCTTGGCATCTGGTCCCATCACTTCATGGCAAATAGATGGGGAAACGATGGGAACAGTGTCAGACTTTATTTTTTTAGGCTCCAAAATCACTGCAGATGGTGACTGCAGCCATTAAATTAAAAGATGCTTGCTCCTTGAAAGAAAAGTTATGACCAACTTAGACAGCTTATTAAGAAGCAGAGACATTACTTTGCCAACAAAGGTCCATCTAGTCAAAGCTATGGTTTTCCCAGTAGTCATGTATAGATGTGAGAGTAGGACTATAAAGAAAGCTGAGTGCTGAAGAATTGATGCTTTTGAACTGTGGTGTTGGAGAAGACTCTTGAGAGTCCCTTGGACTGCAAGGAGATCCAACCAGTCCATCCTAGAGGAGATCAGTTCTGAATATTCATTGGAAGGACTGATGTTGAAGCTGAAACTCCAATACTTTGGCCACCTGATGTGAAGAACTAACTCATTGGAAAAGATTCTGATGCTGGGAAAGATTGAAGGCGGGAAGAGAAGGGGATGACAGAGGATAAGACGGTTGGACAGCATCACTGACTCAATGGACATGAGTTTGAGCAAGCTCCGGGAGTTGGTGATGGACAAGGAGGCCTGGCGTGCTGCAGTCCATGGGGTCGCAAAGAGTCAGACACGACTGAGCAACTGAACCGAACTGAACTGATCTAATTGACAATGTTTTTATTTGTGAAAACTGCCCATTGGAAAAAAAAAAAGTTAATGTTACCAATAACCAATGAGCAAGGAAGCTGAAAGCCGAAGAAGTAAAGGGCTTTCTGTGTCTCAGAGAAGCAGCCGGTCAGGGTCAGAGCGCAGGCCCTGACTTGCTGATGGGCACCCTTTCCCTCACCACACTCCTTTCCCTGCCCTCTGGGAGCCTCCTACAGCTCTCTCTCTTCCCGTCTCCCTCCCTCTCTCTTTCATTAAGTCACAGTTCAGGGGTGTTTCAGACATCCATCATCCATGGCTTCACAGGCTGGACATTCTGCTCTGTGGATAGGTCTGTGTGGATTGCAGAGACCAGACAGAGTCACTAGCCCAGGCAGCCTCTTTCGTCTGCCCTTTGCTGTTCTGTGCTGTGCTGTGCTTAGTTGCTCAGTCATGTTCGACTCTTTGTGACCCCGTGGACTGTAGCCCGCCAGGCTCCTCTGCCCATGGGGATTCTCTAGGCAAGAATACTGTAATGGGTTGCCATGCCTTCCTCCAGGGGATCTTCCCAACCCAGGGACTGAACCCAGGTCTTCCGCATAGCAGGCAAATTCTTTACCATCTGAGCCACCAGGGAAGCCCGAGATTACTGGAGTAGGTTGCCTATCCCTTCTCCAGGGGATCTCCCTGACCCAGAAATTGAACCGGGGTTTCCTACATTGCAGGCGGACTCTTTACCAGCTGAGCCACCAGGGAAGACCTCATCTGCCCTTACTTCCTGTAAAACCACAGCAGGCTGCAGAGCAAATGCACCAAACGGCTGACGGAAGTCCTGCCCACCCCCTAGCCCCGGGCCAGGAGCTGTCTGCCCGCTTCATAAAGCTTTTTAAAAATGTGTTTATTTTGGCCACTGTGCATAGCATGCAGGATCTCAGTTCCCAGACCAGGGATGGAGCTGGTGCCCACTGCGTGGGAAGCCAGATTCCTAACCACTGGACCACCAGGAAGTCCTGTCTGCCCACATCGAAAGTCTGCTTTCGGGAGATCTGCAAAGGCTGAAGGCAAGCCTGTGTATTTCTGCCACCTGGGACGTTCCCTGGGAGGATCCAGGTAATACTGACAAGTCCTCCATGGGCACTTCCTCTAGGCTGGCTGTGGCTTGCTCTGAGCCAAGTAAAAGGAATGGGGCTCTTCTGTAAGGGTCCTTGGCATTTTGGGTTGGGCTTGGGTTGGGCTAGGGATGGGGCTCTAGCCCTTTTTCCATTTGGATAAGGCACAGTGGAAGTCAAAGCTAGTCAAAGCTATGGTTTTTCCAGTAGTCATGTATGGATGTGAGAGTAGGGCCATAAGCAGATCAAATCAGTCAATCCTAAAGGAGATCAACCCTGAATATTCATTGGAAGGACTGATGCTGAAGCAGAAGGTCCAATACCTGATGTGAAGAGCTAACTTACTGGAAAAGACCCTGACACTGGGACAGATTGAAGGCAAAAGGAAAAGGGGGTGACAGAGGATGAGATGGTTAGATAGCATCACTGATTCAGTGGACATGAGTTTGAGCAAACTCTGGGAGTTAGTGAAGGACAGGGAAGCCTACTGTGCTGCAGTCCATGGGATCACAAATAGTCGGATATTACCTAGCAACTGGAAAACAACAATAGTGGAGGGAATGTGAGAGTGTCCCTGCTGCACCAGAGCCCATGCCAGCAGCCCCAGGCTCTGCAGAAGCCCAGTAAAGGCTGACTATGCTGCCTGGGAGATACACGGGTGAGTGGATCTCAGGTTTCACAGCTGAGAAAGGAGCCTGAGGATTTTTTTTTTCCTGGCTTCTGGGCAGATGAGTGCATGGCAGGTGTTCTGGGGGCCCTAAGGTCAGCCTGGGATACATTTTTTCCTGGAGCCCTGGTCTGTGGTGAGGCATGTCTCTGGGCTAAAATGATTCTCGGAGGCAGCTCCTAGGACTGGCTGTCTGCTGAGATAAGGTGCTTTGGAAGAGCAATCAAGAAATTCTGAAGGCAGAGGATGGGGGACTTGAACCTGAAATACTGGCAGCTTTTCTGTTCTGAACATCTATTACTTTTGAATAAGAAAAACTAACCAACAGGAACTGGGCCTGTTCTAAACTCGTTTTTCAATTTCTCATTTGTTTTAGCCAGCTTTATCTAATTGACCATGTTTTTATTTGAGAAAATTGCACCCATGGGAAAATGGACCAGGCAGGAAGCAAGTTAACACAGACATACAAACACTATCCAGGGTTTGTGGGACACCTCAGTTAATTTATTAACGTTATAAAAGGTAACGTATGCCGAAGCACCTTGGGCAGGAAACCATCTCCCACCCACTCAGAGAAATGTGTTAAATAAAAGTGACCTTATAAAGGAAGGGCAGCCCCAACAGGCAGACTTAAACACATTCATCTCACTGATGGAGAGGATGTAGGGAGGTGGGCCTGAGTGTGTAAATGGGCGATAATCTTTCATTCAGACAACTTATCAGTGTGTTACTGGAGACTTTAAACAGTTCATACCTTCTCACTCAAGTGTTCCAGGTATAAAATTCCACTCTAAACAAATAATCATTGTTACATACATACACACACACACACACGTTTTTATGTGTACGTATGTGTGTGTGCCAAGTCGTTTCAGTCGTGTTCAACTCTGTGCGACTGTAGCCTACTGGGCTCCTGTTCATAGGATTCTCCAGGCAAGAATACTAGAGTGGGTTGCCATGCCCTCCTCCAGGGGATCTTCCCAACCCAGGGATTGAACTCGTGACTCTTTTGTCTCCTGCATTGGCAGGCAGGTTTTTTACCACTTAATGCCACCTGGGAAGCCCTTTGATGTGTGTGTGCGTACGTGTTAGTAGCTCAGTCTATCCGACTCTTTGCAATCCCATGGACTGTAGCCTACCAGTTTCCTCCATCCATGGGATTCTCCAGGCAAGAATACTGGAGTGGGTTGGCGTTTCCTTCTCCAGGGGATCTTCCCTACCCAGGGATTGAACCCGGGTCTCCTGCATTGCAGGCAGACTCTTTACAGTCTGAGTCACCAGGGACGCCCCCTTTTATGTGTATTTACACACAAACAAGGGCTTTTCAGCTCAGAGTTCTTCTCATTTTTATTCTTGTTTTTATCGAAGTGTAATATACATACAAAAAAATGCACATGTCCTAAGAGTACAGTTTGATGAATTTTCACAACTAGGAGGACCCATGGGCCCAGCACCCAGATGCAGAAATGGTATGTTATGAGTGTCCAAGAGGGCCCCCCTGCTCCACTCTTCCAATCACTTCTGCCCTGCCACCCCCACCATGTACCCTTGACCCTGACTTTTTTTTTCTGGCTTTTAAGAGCATCGATTAGTTCTATCTTTTGCATTTTATATAAATGGAATTGCACGGTATGTGCTCTTTTTCAGAGTTCTTTATTATGAAAACTCACACACATACAACACACACACACACACACACACACAACTGTCCAAAAAATAAAGCAATGGTTAACTACGGAAGAAATTATAAGTATATTTAAGTAATGGACCAGAATTCAGTTATTAAAATTATGTTTTGGGGGATTATTTTGTGCCATGGAAGATGCTTCCAATAGTTAACAGGAAAAAAGCCAGAATATAAAACTGTGTATAAGTTTATCAGCAATTAAAATAGATACACTAATAATAATAATAATAACAGCAGCTGACATTTGCTGGACACTCACCAGGAACCAGGCAGTGTCCTATTATATCACTCGCTCAGTTCTCTCCAAGCCCTCTGAGGTGGAGCCTCTATCATTAGCCCCATTTTTCAGAGCAGTAAATGGAGGTACCAGGGCTTTGGCAGCATGCCAAGGCCACACAGAGGAGTAGATGTGGTGAAGTCAGACTTCTAACAGAGCCAACCTGGCTCTTAGGCACGACACAACACTGTAACAAAATGCAGACGGGGGTCATCCCGGGGTGCCGGCTCTGGGAGAGAAAGTCTGCCTACGGCAGCCTCAGAGCCTCCCAGGGCTTCTCTCATCAGAACCCGAATCCTGTGTAGAGAGGCTTGGGGGGAGGGATGTCACAAATGCATGGCATCTGATGACCGTGCCCTAGAGAGGCTGTCTGCGAATTCCTGGCACCTGGGAAAGGCTCGGTCCCCAGCCTGATGAGGTCTGGCCAATTCAGCGTTTTCTTCTATTGAGTGAGCTGACAGCCTTGCAGTCAATTCCTTTTCCACTCAAGCAAATAAGAGTGGATTCCTCTATGCTCTGACGCAGGTTCATCCAAGGGAGTGAAGGGGAGGTAACAAGCGTGGTGCTGGGAGGTCCCAGCACGGCAGAGGGGCAGAAGAGGAGCCCGGGGAGGAGACGAACCGGAGAGGCAGCGAGGATGGCCCTGGATGCAGGGACCACAGAAGCTGGGAGGGGACTGAGTTAAGGAGGAGGCCACTTCCAGTGTCAGATCCTGCACAGAACTCGAGCAATGATAAGAACTGAGAAAGGGGCCACTGTATTCAGCAGCAAGGGAGCCCCTCCTGCCCTTGGCCACAAGCACTTCAGTGCAGATGGAAGTCTGGTTGAAGAATGACAATCAAAGAGGAAGAGATACTGACTGTGGTTCTAAAGGGGAGATAAGGATAGGTGTTTAAGGGAAATCCAGGTAGTAGGTGACTCCATGGGTTTGGGTTTTGTGGGTTGTTTTTTGTTTTCATTTTTTGTCTTTTTTAAATATGGGAGAAGACACATGGTGTGTTTACATGTACAGAAAAAAATGGTGTGAATTTCCCGAGAAGGTGCGAGAGACAGGCACCAAAGTGACATTATGCTGGGGGCTAGTCTTGGAGGGAAGACCCTCTGAGGAGGAGAAATGGGAAGAAAATGGTTGCAGAGACAGGCGAAGACGAAAGGATGAAGAACAAGATCTCCAGTGGTGTCTGAGGACACACCGAGAAAAAGGTGCCCTTGTTTTTGTGTGAAACCGTTTCCTTTTCCCTCAAGCAGAACAAGATGCTCATGAATTATAGGTAAATGTCAACACTTGAGAGGGCAGACTGGGTTAGAGCACAGGCAGGGCAAGGAAAGAATTCTCGGGAGTCAAGGCTGAGCCAGGAATCCTTGACACAGCAGCTCAAATGTATCAACAGAGTAAGCTGAAGACTCTTTATCGAGACACAGCTTCATTCAAATTAAAAAAAAAACAAACCCCGCCATTGTGAAGTTGGCAGCTAAGTATGAGAGCCTTGAGGCTTTGGCTCAACAGCTTCCGAGCAGGACTTTTTAAATCTGCTGCTCTTGTTCTGTGTAGGTAAGACAGGGACAGGATTCAAAAATCAGAACACAAGGTCCAGGCAAAGAAGTCTGGCTGCCCCCACCCCACCATTCTCTGACCTGCTTCTCTTGCTGTTCTGTACGTATTTTCATTCTTTATTCAGGCACAAGTAATACAAAAATTACAAATACAAATACAAAATACAACATAAATATTCTTAGTTTGCATCTTTTTTCCCTTCCTTCCTCCCTTTCTCCGTTTCTTTCTTTCCTTCCTTTCCCTTTCTTTTTACTGCCTGTATCTTGGAGGGCTCTCCTAAGTCCACAGAGAGCTTCCTGTTTCCAGCTACCTAGTACTCCTGCACGTGGCTGCACCACAATTTGTGTGTCTAGTCTGTACAGATGGACACCTGGGTTGTTTCCATACTTTTGCTCTTACAACCAATGCTGCAATAGCTAACCTTTACACAAGTCATCACATAGACGTATAGATGCCATCAGCAGGGTGGGGTTGCTAGACTTCTCCCTTTAATACTGTCATCGTGCAATCCCTCCAGCAATATCTGAGAGAGCCTGTTGCTTACTGCCCCCATGGCCTACCTCCAACCTCACCCCATGTGCTGTCAAACTTTGGGATTGCTGCCAACCAGAGGTTAAAATTGGTGCCTCTGTGCACTTTTTATAAGCATTCATCTTTCGCAAATTAAAACTGAGCATCTTTTCATGTTTGTCATTTGAATTTCTTTTTCTGGGAACTATCTGTCCACGTCCTTGGCTCCTTTTCTCTGTTTTGCTGCTGCAGAAGTTCTTAACCAGGGGTCTTTTTCAGAGGGTCCTGTGACTCAGATAAGGTTAAGAATTAAGGGATAATAAGAACAGTCACCCTAATCCAATACATATCTTGTGTTACACATACGAGGATTTTTTTTTAAGTTTTAAAAACATTTATTGAAATTTAATACATATACAGAAAAAATGTATTTATATATGTCACAGCTTGATGAATCTTCACAAACTGAACACACTCCTATAATTGACATGAGAACAAGAAACAGAATTACCAGCACACCAGGAAATAAGTAATCCTTCTCAATAAATAATCCCTCTGGTCCTCACCATTCACAGACTCTTTATCTTCTGTAGTTGCATTGCTTGATTCTATTTCTTGACCTTATACCTTCCTGATGTCATCATTCAGTTTCCATGACAAAGCTGAGTGAATTTTTAGCAAGAAGGCAAGTGATTCACAACTTTTGGTCTTCAACAGTTTTGAAAACCCACCCTACTCTGTAAAAGGGTTTTATCACAATTACGGAAGCGACGATCCTAGGGCTCCCCCTGCTGGTGACCAGTAGTTACCAAGAAAAGCCTCCCGTCTCCTCTCCAGGCTCTTGAGGATGGAGTCCGGGATTCGAGTGGCTGTAGACTTACTGTGAACCAGTGCACAGGGGTGTCAAGTACAAATTGCCACTTACCTCTACAAGGATTAAATCGTGTGCTGTTGGTGCTGCTGATTTTCAACACCCCCTGAAAGGAGTTCAGGGTGGACAGCAGAAATAAGGCACTCTACTCTGGGAAAAACTGGCAGAACAGGTCTTCAGATAGTTGGACACTTTCAGGAGCCCGCTTTATGAGCCCAATTCCTGTATCTCTTCAAATCTAGAAAAGCACTAAAATCCTTCATGGTGACGACTACTCCTCATGATTAGCAGAAACTTTCTGCAAAAAGTATGCGCTCCACTGCATGTACACCAAAATTACATATATACTGACCTTCCCCCTGCTTCTTTGAGCCATTTCTCAGAGCTGTCTGAAATGCTGTCTCCTGGGCTGTGGTCTTCATTTTGCTCAAAAATAAAACTTAACTCAAAACTCTCATGTTGTGGATTTTTTAAGTCAGCAGAGGGATACAGTGAGGTCACTTAGCAAGGCAACCCGAAGTCCCCTTTCCCTTCCCATTCCCTCAGCCAACATCTGAGGAAGGCAGCTATCAACTAACAGACCGTTAACAGCTTTGGGGGCTATGAATAGAATGACAGGCAAGTGCAGTTAATCTTTGCTTCCCCACCCCTTGCCTATCCCTCCCCAAACAAGGGACTGTTGTGAAGGGCCCTGCTGGCTGATATTAATGGTCAAAGGACCCAGTGGGCAACTGTAATTATTTACTGAGCAAGATGATGATTGAGCAACTATTTACTGAGATGACTGATGGATTGGCAGGTTCTCATTCAGTAGATTCTGTAGCATACTCTGTGCTAGGTACCCCGGTCACGTGATGCAACCCCACCGGTGATGGGGGAATGTTAAGGGCCCGGAGAGCACCGGCTATAGGGACATTTAACCTATATACCCGCAGAGTGGAACAGAGGCTGGGGAGGTGGGGATGGGGGAAAGCTGGGGGAGGAAATATGCTTCCTGCTCTCTGGAAGCTTAGAATCTAGTTGGGGACACAAGAAATGTATGAATAAAAGGCTAAAAAAAACTAACTTGAGGTGGTGCCTGGAGTTGAGAAATGTCACTTGGGACTCCAGGCACCTCGTTTTGGAGCCCTGGAGATGGAGAGGGGCCCTGGGCTCACAAAGCTGACAGGGGGTAGACAGAGGAGCTGGAGGCCCCTCAGTTGCTGTGGGGGGCAAAAAAAAAAAAAAATTAAAAGATGTCCAGAAAGCCAACAGCCCACTGACTGGGATCTCAGGGAGGAAAGAGCAGGGAGGGTCACCACCACCCAGGATATGTCCTTAGGGCTGCGGGTCCAAGAACTCTGCAGTGTCAGGGGCCCCAGAGCTGAACAAACTCGAGGACATGGACTCAATGAATATCGGCTGGTGACCTAGACATCTGATGCCAGTTTATTCATGTACAAAGGAAAGATACTTTCCCCACAACTGGAATGCTTATTGCTTGACTCCCAGGGTTCCCACCCCCGCCTTTTTAAAAAATATTTATTTCGCTATGAATGGCAACCCACTCCAGTGTTCTTGCCTGGAGAATCCCATGGACAGGGGAGCCTGGTGGGCTAGAGTCCGTGTGGTTGCAAAGAGCTGGACACACTGAGCAACTGAGCACACATGCACGAACCCCACGAATTCAATCCCTTGTTAAGATTCATGTAACAAGAAGGAAATACACTGTTGAAGGAATTTTACAGCCACCTTAGCTTTCTGATGGACTTCCCTAGTGGCTCAGTGAAGAATCTGCCTGCAAAGCAGGAGACACGGGTTCAATCCTTGGGTTGAGAAGATGCCCTGGAGAAGGAAATGGCAACCCACTCCAGTACTCTTGCCTGGAGAATCCCATGGACAGAGGAGCCTGGTGCGCTATACAGTCCACAGGGTTGCAGAGTTGGACATGACTAAGCGAATAACTTTCATTTCATAGATTCTGATTAGATGGCATTACTATGTGCATTAGTACCAAGTCAATTTCCTGAACATAAAGTCTCCACATAAGTTCAGCCTAGTTCTATGGCTAGAAAAATCCTGTGTTGCTGATACAGGCGACAGACTGGGATTCTGGTTCCCTCAGGTCACGTGTTTTGTGGCTTCTCCCTCATTCTAAGTCAGGAGGTACCACACAGTGAGTCAGGCCTATATCTAATGACTTGAAATTTCAGGCCACATCACTGAGGTACGAGTTAACAGACTTTATTTCCTGGAGGCTCTCACCTTCCAAATACTCCCCGAGAAGTGAGCTACATCCTCAGAAAGCATCCAACTTTATGATGGAGACATGCTTACCTAAAATGAAGCATTTAAAACCATTTTTGTTTTAGTATCTTAATGCCATATGGGTATAAATAAGGTAAAATGAATTCATCAAAACTGTATGGATCACCTACTAACCTCCAGGATCTGTCTTAGGCTTTGGGAATTCAACTCATCTAGATACAGTCCTTGCCCTCAAGAATGTGTGGTTTTATATGAAGCAGTATTTTCAAATGACAGCTTAAGAACACATCTTTGGTCATGATGAAATTCACTTGGGAAATTCACTGAGGGAAAAAAATGCATCATATTTTCCTGTTTCTTTCTTTCCTTTTTTTTTTTTTTTTAATAATTTTGGCCACATGAGGCAACTAGAGGGATTACAGTTCCCTGACCAAGGACTAAACCCTGGCCATAGCAGTCAAAGTGTCAAATTCTAACCACTAGACCACCAGGGATACTTTCCTGTTTCTTAATCTTTTCTAAGAGATGTTGAAAGATGGGCAGCAGTGGATGGCAAGGCTTTTGAGACTGTTTCAATCCTTATTTTGTCACTTTCTAGCACTGTATGACACAGGAAAACGGGCGACAGAACAAGTTATCTGAGTCCCAGTTATCTTCATCTGTAAAGTGTGCAAAAACCACAGGAATATTAAATGTGCAAACATGTGCATGGCTGTTGCATAGGGGAGGACAGCCATTATTAGCATTTTTAGGCTTAATTTTGGAAGTTCGAAATTAACAGGTTTTTTTCGTCCGTTGTCAGTTACTGAGCCTCTCCTGCTAACAAGATTTAGAATGTTTTACCCAGCGCCCATGGCATGCTTTAATAACCTTATCCAGTGACTTGTACATGGGTCAGGCTTTCCAAGATCTAGCTATAAATAGGTTAAATACACATTTTCAGCAGCCTATCCATAGAACGCTGATAGGTGCTCTGAGAGGTGCAGACGGCAGCTTGGGTGCGGTGAGTGAGGAGGGGTACAGCGAACTCCGCAGAACCACTCCTCCTATTGGAGGGAGTGGCAGCTGAAGGGAAGCCCACCCCTTCTCAGTCTGTCATGAGTCATACAGAGAGACAAGATACCTAAAAATCACCTACTTAGGTGACCTGCCCAAACCTTTCTGCAAAATTTAGTATGCATGTGCGTCTCTCTGTCGAGATGCTCTACAGTTCTCCCCAGATTCTCAAAGGAGTCCACAAAACACGAGATTCGCTGAAATAGTCCGAATGGAGAAACTGAGGCCCAGAGATGAAAAAGCGAGTTGCCTCAAGTCACCTAAACAACAGGGATATACTAAAGCAAAGGCACTGCAGTTCCGATTCCGGTGTCACGTTCACGGTTCTGACCGTATCGGATACCTCCTTGCTTTCTCTGCAGCCCTGGAAGACCCTTGGGAGGCGAGGGCTCTCGTCGGAGCTCTGGAGGTGTCGCAGGAAGTCCAGATTCGGGCGTCGAGGGGGCTCTCGCCAATCACTCAGACGGGGTCCATTGCCGTGAAGATCCCCCCATCATGGCCTCACCCCGAGGAAGACCGCAGCCTTGTTGACTCCAGGTACGGCACCAAGCCCCAGGAGACCCGAAGTGGAGGCGGCTGGCTGGTGAACCACGCCCACTCACTCACCTGACCAAGGGGAGGAAGCGGGCAAGCCCCAAAATCCCAGCCCCAGCGAACCCTTCGCGGAGGGAGGAGCCAGTGAAGAGAATAACAGGAAATGACGTCAGGCGCACGTGTTTCGCGAGGGGCTGGCGCCAGGCTTTTGAGACGCGCGGCCACGGCCTCGCGCCTGCGCAGCCGCTGCCTCCCGCGTCGCCGAGTCACCGAGATGGGAGGAGAATGAGAAGGGGGCAGCGCGCGTGCCTGGGTGACGCAGGCGCAGTGCGACTTCGGAGGCGCTGGGCGTCCCTCCGCGGATTTGGATCCGGGTCAGGCAGGCGCCGCGATCGGGGAGAGACGTTCTAAACTGACCGGACTGGCTTACCGGAGCGCCCCTGCTGCGAGAAGGTGAGTACCCTGACGTGACGCGGACGCGCCGCGTCACCGCGTCTGGGCCTCCCGGTCCGAGCTGGCCACGGGCGGCTTCCTCTGGGCCCTCCCGCCTCACGTCGAGTCGCGTCGCCCGCCGGCGCTGGCCGCCTGGGCCGGGCCGGGTCGGGCCGGGCCTGCGCCTCTCCGCGCCCCCTCGGCCACTGCGGCCTGGCCCTGCCAGAGGCTCTTCTTTCTCGCCCCTTCCCGCCTCCGCGGCCCCCGCCCCGTGCCTCCGCCCTCTGCCGCCGGTCCACAGCTTCCCCTTTTCTCCCTCCTCGGCCGCCCTTTGCCCCTTCCCGCTCGTTCCCGAGCCCCAGTCTCGTTGGCTGCCTCTTCGGCTCTGTTCCCGCCTCCTTCTGGATCCCTCACCCCTTTGGCCCGACGCAGGCCTCTCATCCTGGCCGGAGGAGTAGCCTCAAGGGGCAACTTTGCAGCGGGAGAGCCCGGGCGGGTTAGGGCGCCGGACAGCTCCCCACTTTCCGAACCCCCCCAGGCCCTGACCTTTCCCCACCCCATCTTATTTAACCACGACCGACCCAGTTTCCGGGTGAAAAGAATTAACGTTGTGCTCTAGCACCGAGTGTGTAGAAGTTGAGTGGGTAGAGAGAAACGTGAACGTGTTTTGTCTCCCGGGCCAATTGTTGCAACTTCGTCTTGTTTGCGTCTTCCAGAGTTGCTGGACAGGATTTTCTTTTCCCGGACTCCACGCTTCCTGCGGGGCTGGGAGATTTTCTAAAAGCTTTATTTAACATTATGATGACACGCTTACGCGCGGATCCTTTATTGATCGTTCTCAGGTCTTTTCAGGGTCCGGGAAATTTGGACCTAGGTTAAGTGGGCTTGGTTAAAACTGCAAGATATAAATAATATTGTGAGACTTACTCTTCGTTTCAAGTCAGAGAAAAATCAGGAATTTGCCCTTTTGATGGAGGAACTTAGAAGAATTTTGTGTTTTTGTTTTTTGAAAGGTTAAGGGAAACTCCGAATCCCCGTGTGATTTGACTTAAAGTAACTGTAAAAGTTTGACCTGTGCGGGGATTGTTCAATTTCAAGAAGATAGTGCAATAAAAACCGGCAAGAATGCCTCCCACAAACTTAATGAACATAAATCAAGTGTAAGATCCCCGGAGTTGGTTGTGCAGCTCTTGATTTGAGTGAATGAGAAGAGGGAGGAGCATGGTAAAGCCTTTTAAAATTACAAACACGCTACTATTTAGCTCTTAAGGTCATACCTGAGATTCACCTTTGCTCTGGGTTGATTTAACTGAGGGAAAAGATGAGTAATCAGAATGCTCGAAGTCTGAAAATAGCTTAGATGGAACTTCATTCCTAGAGTTTTAGTCGGTAGCCAGTCTTATTCTGGCCTGTTTTGGTTTATAAATGGTGGATCTTTTAGTGTGTCAATAAGAATGTTAGTGGAGTTTGTATTAACATCTGGAGGTCACCTACAGTATATTAAGTTAGCCCTGTGTAATTAAAAGTTCTATATCTGAGTGCAAAACATCTTAGCACAGTGTTAGGGCAGGAATGGGGTTCATAGTCCTGGTGTGAGGTTCACTCTCACATGCCTAAGCATCCAGACTAGTGCTAAAAGCACATCGTAGGGATTCTGTCAATATTTGTGTAAGGAATGGATTTCTGCCGGTAGATGCATATGTAGATGTGATGTGTGCTGATTTCTAGAGAGGCCTGAAGAGGGATTGTGTGGGGTCCACAGGAGTTAGGAGACTGGCTCAGATGATGTCCGTCTGTGAGGGCCAGTGTTTGACTGGTGATAAAGTAATTGAGGAAAACTAATAAAAACTTTGTTTTAGTTCTGCCAGCAGGAGGAATTTGTTTACAGCCTACAGATAGCACCGTTTTAGATGTTGTCGAGCTTCAAAAATAAGAGAATATTTGATCTTTGGTCACCCCTCTCCCCAGGTGTGTGTATGTGTGTGTGTGTGTGTGTGTGTGTGTGTGTGTGTATATATATATATATATATAGGACGTTATTGTGTATCTGGGAGAGGATCCTCCTCTAAATCTAGAACTGAATTAGGAGCCAGTGAAATACGGAATCGATGCCGTTTCTTCACGGTGACGTACTGGTTAAATAAACCAGCAAAACGTATGTGGGGAGTGTATTTCAATATTTTGTTTTAAGAAGGTGAGGTGAAAACTGGATGAATTCTTTTGAGACTCTTTTCAATGTTCTCAGAGAAGTCTGCCTAAAATACCTTCTACACATAAATAAACAAAACAAATAGTCTTGATTCCTTGCTTCCTAATTCTGCCTCTGGTACTGCATGGTTACATTATCAAATGTATTATGACACTGTGACCTTTAGAATATTAGAGGTCTCACAATAACATCAAACCCACCCCTGAGAAATGAGCAGATACAGAATCAAAGAGGCTCCAAGGATCCAGGCACTGCTCACGGGGAGAGTGCCCAAGGGGGGGTGGGGGTGGGGGATGGGGTAGCAGGTTAGAAATAGAGAAGGTGAAGTGAATGCTTAAATTCCTCATTTTATTATTTTTTTGTTTTACTTTTTTCTTTCTGATTTCCAGTAATATGTTTATAGAAACTGATGTGTTTTTCATTCCGAATTTGGTATTAGGAAATTTTTTACCCTAAAAGTAAAAAAAAAATGGAGAGATTAGAGTCAGTGAATTGATTAACTTCTCTGTTGTATCTCTTGTTTTGGTTGGTCTACCCCCCTCCGCCCACCTTTTTGGTTTAAATAAAAAAATCAGGGTGGGAGAAATGGAGAACTTTGGTTAATCAAGCTAGTTGTGATTAGGTGGAGATCATTTAAAGGTGTACCTGTAGAACAATTTCAGTTTTTTCCTTTACTTCCTATCTCTTTAGCTACCTTTAAGATTTTGAGTTACAAGTATAGATCATCTTTTTTTGTGAGAAAGTATTAGAAGCTAAAGAAAGCAAAGGTATCAATCTTATAGTGTGTGGAGTAGTCAGTATCATTGAAACATGTTTGTAATCCTGCCTTGACAGTGGTAACAACTTGATACCTATCTGTATGATTATTAATATGAGTGTAAATACTGATGTCTGCGTCAGGATTGCCTTAGAGAAATGCTGTCACGTGTCATGTAGTTATTCTTACCTGAAATGTTTAGAGTTAGATGAGACAAATACTCGATAGCAGGTTTTTTTGTTTTTTAAAAATTTTTGTTGAAGTATATAGCGTTGATTTACAATGTTGTATTAGTTTCAGGTACACAGCAAAGTGAATGTTTGCATATACATATATACACTTTTTAAGAGTAGCGTTTTAAAGATCAGAGTCTTGTTGGCTAAGCTTTTCCCTTTTATTTCCAATGCAAAGATCATCTTTTCTGTAGGTTTCTAGACTTCTACAACTGGAGAGATTTCCCTTTCTGTTAAAAAGTATACTGAAACACAGATTTTAGGTAATGTGATCTAATTTCCAAAACTGTGAAACAGGATGTTGGCATCAAGTATTTGGACAGTTTAAATACCGTCATAATGAACACGTTTTCTGTATCATTTCATTTGTTTCCTCTTAAGAAATAAAACCTGCAGTTTCCTAATCATTGAAACTTCCTTTTAGAAATAAAAATTTGCACTTTCTCCCACTAAGAAGCAATAGCAGTATCAGAAACACAGATTTTAACCTGTTCTCACTTTGCTCATTTAATTTTTATTTTATTTTTTTTAGTATTAACGGGAACATCCATAGTAGTGTAAAAACTTTCACAATGAAATCAGAAGCCAAGGATGGAGAGGAGGAGAGTCTACAAACTGCTTTCAAGAAACTAAGAGTGGATGCATCAGGGTAATTAAATGTGAAGTATATTATTGGGGAATTGTTTACTAGATTTAAATAGACATTTCCTCAGGGGGTCTGTTTCTCTTCTAAAGTTTCTTTTAATTTGTCGGAAGTATAAATGTTAATAGTGTGATATTTTACCAAATTCTGTATAACATTGTTATAAAAGAAACTCTTTTGTTAAATTTTGAGAAGTAGCTGCTCATTTGTATTCCAACGTTAGGAATTATCCTTAACTTTGGTAGAGTACCGCTTTCCTGCCCCCTGCCTCTTTTTAATCACACATTAGCAGTCAGTGTCCCATCAGAGAGTTCCTCCTACACCTCTAGGGAATCACAGTATTTTTCACTGAAAGTGAGCTGGTTCAATAGGCATCTCTGCAGACATTGTCGATTTCATGGGCTCTGATCGCTGAGCCTATCACTATGGAAACCTATTCATTAGGGTTCTGTCACTGAGATCAATAGTCTTGGACCCTTTGGCCAAACTAATTAGAGCACCTGCAGACCAGCTGCTGTCTGAATGTTAATATTTCACTGTTTGCAAAATGTTCTATGCAGGACTCTTTTCATCCCCATTCTTTGCCCCAGGCCAGAAGATATAAATTTTAATGGATATAACAATATTTCATCTCATGAACGGAAACCGAACACTCAGCAAGGGGCAATAATGACTGTTAAAATTTGTTACTCATTTACTGTGCCTTCAATACTGACTGAAGTACTCTGTACATATCATCTAATCTTCACCACCAACTTACAAGATAGACAGTACAGAGTATATTGTATAGTTTACAGAGGAGCTGTTGATGAATTGTCTTGTAAAAGGTCACATGGGTAAGACGTGGTAGAGCCAGAATTTGAACCCAGATAATTTTTCTCCAGAACCTCTGCTCTTAACCATTCCTTTTTATGGTACTCTGAAGACAACGTGAAGAAACACATTTAGTACCTCGTGCATAGTAAACTTAAACAGATGTTAGTTGTTACAGCTGTCTGCCTATTGCTAATACTGTTTTTGGCTTACCAAATGAGAAAATTTATACTCATAGATTTGCACAGTAGCTGTTACAGGTGCTGACATTCGTTTCCATGATACTGCAAATAAGTATCTTCTCCTGGTGATTTTGCCAGTATGGTCATCTTGCCATTAGAATTGATTAGTATTTGCTATTTTGGGGAAGCAGAAACAAAGCAGAAACACATAGTTCCAGACTCTAGTCATAGTGTAATTTTCTGTGATTTCTGGTATAGACAGGCAATTTTTTTATCAGGAAAATACTTATAAATGCACAGGTGTATGTAAATCCCTTAGTGTATAAATTTACTTAACTCTTGATACACAGACTTCTTTCCTGGTGTTTTCGTTGGAACATAAAATTAAGCTGTTTCAGTGGCCCTAAAAATTACTTGGAACATAAAATCTTTCAAAATACTCTGTACAGTGTATGGTCCCATATTATGTATTTGTAGCTTGCAGTCTACTGTGTGTAAAATTATAAAGAGAAGGAGCAGTGGAGAACATTGGAGAAAACCAAGTAAGAGGACAAGGGGTGAGTCATTACTGTGACTGAGCAGAATGAGGCGTGTATAGTGTATCACACAGTTCTAGCTGGTTGTTTCGAATTGTTGCTGATTTACAAATGGAACATGTGAGGTACTGACTCATAAACTAACCAAGCCTTGCCAAGGAATTTAGCACAATCCTGTTGAACGGGTTTTGGTTCCTAATGGTATTTGTCTTATCGGGATAGACTCTATATATTTAATTGCAAAACAATACAGTCCTTTTTTTCAGACTATATATATAGAGAGCATAATACATGCTTATTATGTATAAATCGTAAAATGGATAAAAAAGTAAAAATCACAACTTACCATTACAAATCATCTGTAATACCACTTTTTTTACACAGTTTAAATCATAATATATGTACAGGTATTCATCCATGCTGTTTTCCCTTAATATTATAAGCATTCTCCCGTGTCATTAAAAGTTCTTTGTACACTTAATTTTTAATAAATTCCTAATATCCCATTGTGTACCGAACGACACCAATTTTATATAGTATGGTATTTTCTGTTATTAGACATTTAGTTATTGTCAGCTTTTAAATTATATTTCTGTGAGTGAGCATCTTTTTACTTAGTAGACTGTCTCTTTCTATAGGATATTTGTCAGTACTACAGCATGTATAGCAGGAGCCCTGTGTATGTGTGTGTGTGTGTGTGTATATTGAAAAGATCCAGAAGAATTTGATGTTAAACGTTAATGTTGATCTCTGGATTGTGAAATTAGAGTTGATTCTTTTCTCTTTTAAATTTTTTCATCTTCTTTACTGAGAACCCATGTTACTTGTGTAGTTTTAAACTGCAGAGATTTAACTGAGTAATATTTCAGGTTTACTGGTTGTAAAAATCAGAATATTTTTGTATAAGTTGTATACTATTTGAAAAAGAATTCATTTAGATTGAGTCTCCCAAAGTTAGATTGAGTCTCCTGAAGTTTATTCTCCTGAACTTAGTTTCCACAGCTCTGGTTTGCCCACATAAAATAAGTGGTCAGGATCATTAGCATTCTCCCTGGACATAAGGCCTGATCTGCCCTAGATAAACAGTCTATTTATATCCCACTGCTGGTTATACTTAAGAATCATTCTTTGGCTTACGATTTTGCAACTGTGAGCTCTTAGGGATCCTCCAAATTTGGTTTTGGAGGACAGTTTACAGTAAAAGCTGAGCACTTCTTGAGAAAAGCAAACTGAAAAGGCAATAAAGGTGTTCACACAAGTTGCATTTGGGTTGGTGAGAGCAGTGTGTTCTCCTTGTGTGGTTTTCTAAGCAGTGACCTCTGTTCTTGTCTGCAGGTCCATAGCGTCTCTGTCTGTCGGAGACTGCGCGAGTGTCAGAGCGTCAGTCAGAGCAGCAGTGGAGGACGCCAAACCTAAGACCGCATGCGCATCTAAAGACAGTTGGCACGGGTAAGAACTTCTCACTGCAGGTGGTTTTTATCCCAGCACCTTAACATATTACTGGATTTTCTTTCCTGAGAATTCAAAAGAGAATTGTCTTATGATACAGAACCCGAGATGCACCAATTAAAGAAGAGCCTTTCTTCTCATTGTGAATTTGCTGAGACTTGCTGTATGGCCTGGTTGGTAGTCAGTTTTTATAAATGTTCTATGTGTGTTTGAGAAAAATGGCTCTCCTCTAATCTTTCTTAGGTTTTATATAGATCCATTAAAGTAAGCTTTTAAATGTTTTATTTACAGGATCTTTTTTCAAATAATTTTTGTTGTTGTTAGCTTGGCCTATTAATAGAGGGGTTTGTTGAACTCTTCCCCCACTGGAGTACATTTGTTTATTTTCCCTGTAAGTTCTATATTTTTGCTTTATCGTTTTGAAGCTGTTTTGTTTATAGCCTAGGTTCATGCCAGTTTACAATGTTTTCTTCCTGATGAATTGTGACTTTTACTGTATTTAGTGACCTTCTTAATCCCCCATAATGGCTTTTGTCATAAAGTCTGTTTTGTCTGGAATTAATAATACTAATACAGTTGTCTTTTAGTATTTGCCCAGTGTATCTTTTTCTATTTTATTTTCAACCATTTTGTGTTTCAGAATTTTAGGTGTGTCTGATATAAGTATGTATGGCTTATTTCATTTTACTCAGTCTGATCTTTTTTTTTTAACTTACATTTATTTTGATTATTGATATATTTGGATTTGTTTCTGCTCTTCTATGCTGTTTGTCCTGCTTTTTCTTTTTTATTTCTTTTATTCCCACCTTCCCTCCCCTCCCCATTTTAAAAATTGTTTGAAATATGTTTGTTTTTCTCCATACCAGTTTTCCTTTCATTGGTTTGGAAATTACATACTTTGTTTCTTTTAGCCCTCCTCCTCAGAGCTGTTTTGCTCCAGTCTCCTTCTGCGATATGATGGCCCGGTACTTTAGTTCTGTCACTTATTTTTTGTCTCTCTCACCAGTTCAGTTTTATTTACCCTACTTCATTTTATTTAAATTAGAGAGTGTTTGTTTAGATTCATCTCATGTACACTTTCTTTACTTTCACCATTGTGGCATCAGACCTTCCATATAGATAGGATCACTTTCTTCCTAAAGAAGTCTGTTATTTAGTTATAAAAGTGTGTGTGGGGGGCTATCTGTTAGTTGTGCATATAGAATGTTTCTCTGAAAATGTCTTTATTGCATCCTTTTTCTTGAAAGTTATACCTGATTTAATACACCTGAAATCATGGTCCTAGTTGACAGTTATTTTCTCTTAGCACTTGAAGGTATTATCTTCTGGCTTCCATGTTGTTGTTGAAAAGCCTACTTTCAGACTAATTTTTCTTCTTTTGGCAATAATCCATCTGGTCTCTAGCTGCTTTTAAGATGTTCCTGTTGTTTTTGGTATTCTCCAGTTAGTTGGCCTGCTTTAGTGTGTGCTGCTTGTGTTTGTAGACTCGCTTGCATCAATTCAGAAAATTGCTCGGCCATTATCTCTTTCAAATTTGCTTGGTAATTTTGAGCCTTTTTCTCTTTGCACAATTCTTATTAAAGACTTTTTATAAAAATTACATAATGTGCCTGATAATTCCCAATATCTGAAAATTGAGAGTGTCTAAATCTGTTTTTCAGCTGTTTCCAGTGATAGAAGTGAATTCTAAATCTGTCATTCTGTTGAACGAGTGACTATTTGTAGCATTAGCCCCCTTCACGGTGGTACTGAAACTGCCTTGTTCAGAGCATGGAGCCCAGCATTGAGGTTTTTCTAAGTTGTTTGTGCAGGATGCTTCCCCAAACCACTGGTCAGAGGTTCCTAAGCCAAGGGTTGGGACAGGGCAGACAGGTCTTCTGCACCAAATGCTTGGTCTGAGAAACGTGACTTAAACTATCCTTCACCTCTCCTGTAGTAAGGGGGTGTTGGAGTTTTTGAGATGCACAGACTCAGGCAGCGTGACAATGGAGGTGGGCACACGTCTTTGGGGAGAACTTATTTTCACTCATTCACCAAAGAGGTGGCAATTTCCCAACCATCCTAAAAGATCTCTTTAGAAGAACTCTGTATCCCAACATCCTCTTGTGTGTTTTTTTCTCTTAGGTCTACAAGGAAGTCTTCACGAGGAGCAGTGAGAACCCAGCGTCGACGCCGTTCCAAGTCTCCTGTCCTTCATCCTCCAAAGTTTATACATTGCAGTACAATAGCTTCTTCCAGCAGCCAGCTCAAGCACAAAAGCCAGACTGACTCCCCTGATGGCAGCAGTGGGCTGGGAATTTCAACCCCTAAAGAGTTCAATGCAGGAGAATGCTCAACTTCTCTCGATACTAATCACACAGGGGCGGTTGCCGAGCCTTTGAGAACTTCAGTTCCAAGGCTCCCATCAGAGAGTAAGGAGGAAGATTCCTCTGATGCTCCCCAAGTCTCCCAAGCAAGTCTCCAGGCCAATGATCTCTCTGACTTTCAATCGGTTTCCAAGCTAAACCTGGGCAAGCCGTGTGCATGCATAGGCAAGGAGTGCCAGTGTAAGAGCTGGCATGACATGGAGGTGTATTCCTTTTCAGGCCTGCAGAATGTCCCTCCCTTGGCCCCAGAACGAAGATCCGCACTTGAGGACTACTCTCAGTCGCTTCACACGAGAACTCTGTCTGGCTCTCCCCGTTCCTGTTCTGAGCAGGCTCGCGTCTACGTGGATGACGTGACCATTGAGGACCTGTCGGGCTACATGGAATATTACTTGTATATCCCCAAGAAAATGTCCCACATGGCAGAAATGATGTACACCTGAGAGCAAGAAGCTCCTTACTATGCTTTAACCAATGAAGGGTTGTCAGAGAGTTAGTTAACAGCAGACCTTGCAGCTACTTTGTGTGAGAAGACATCTCCTTCTGCTCACTGTGCTTGCAATAAAAACTTTTCTTGGCATCTCAGTAAGTTAATCTTCATTCTTTAAACTTAACTTTCTGAGTTCTTACCTACCCACCAAGGTGAGCAGATCATTTAGAAATGTCCCTGGGGGATGAACAAACGGTCATTGCTTGACTGGTAGCAGTGGGTTTATGGTGAAAGCCTTTGAAAAAACAGTGCATTTTTCAGATGTGTGCAAGATTTGGGTGCCAAGGAAAATGAAATGTGGTTTTGTAACTGGACTGAACATTTGTCATGCTGTAGTTGCCAGCCCAGCGGTATTAGAAGTTACATGACTGGTTTAAACCATCTCTGATTTACATAAGATATATTGTGTCTTTAGAGGTTTCCTATGTTATTGTTAAGCCAGAGATCGAAGGTTTAGATTCAATATAAATAAACTGGCTGGCCTGCCCTGTATTGTTTGAGAGAATCATTAACCATCACCAAGCAAACCCCTGCTGTTGCTCTTCGCCCTGAGACCTGTGACATCAAGTTTCCTACATGAGAAGCAGCTTGGAGTGGGCCGCTGCATTGCGGGAGGGGGTGTGATGTTCGGCACTGCCGTGTATCTGCTCCGTCTCTGGCATCCTGGTATATATGGCATATTTCAGTCACTTGCAGTATAGATCTCACCTCCATTTCAAATGTTCTGGATAGATAGTATCTCTTTGCACTGCCCTCCTACCCCAGCAGACCCCAAAGAGAGTTTTATCCATGTCATGTCCTGTAATTAAAGGCCGACCAGGCCACAGCTCCCTCCAAAGATCTGTACAAGTCTGTCCACAGTTTCCACTGGAGGAAGAACCCTCTCTTTTCTGGGTGGTTCCAAAGTGAATTTTACATACGCCATATAAGGCAAGAGTACTGGTTTGCCATTCCCTTCTCTAATTGAATATATCCAATGAATATATTCCAATATTCATTGGAAGGACTGATGCCGAAGCTGAAACTCCAATACTTTGGCCACCTGATAATGAAAAACTGACTCATTGGAAAAGACCCTGATGCTGGGGAAGAGCAGAGTG
Organism: Giraffa tippelskirchi; assembly: GCF_054371585.1. Taxonomy (NCBI): domain Eukaryota; kingdom Metazoa; phylum Chordata; class Mammalia; order Artiodactyla; family Giraffidae; genus Giraffa; species Giraffa tippelskirchi. Next base: position 114,213,041 of record NC_137287.1, on the reverse strand, counting down.
AAGGCAGCAGGAGAGAAGGGGACAACAGAGGATGAGATGGTTGGATGGCATCACCGACTCGACAGACATGAGTTTGAGCAAGCTCCAGGAGTTGGTGATGGGACAGGGAAGCCCGGCATGCTGCAGTCCACGGAGTCGGAAAGAGTTGGACATGACTGAGTGAACTAAACTGAATGTAGGCCATTAGCGCTTCTAATTATAAAGGCACCTATGCCTCCCCCCCGCCCCCCCGGCCCCGACCCACTCCCCAACTTACAACTAGTGTTTTGCTTTACCTTTTTTACTAGAAAAGTGGAGCAAGTTGAGCTGAACATGTTACTTGAATTAAAATTCAAAATAGTTCCTAAGTCTATTAAGTCTTTTAAATCTTCGGGTTTTGGTTTGCTTTTCAAAGCAGCAGTCCAGTTATTAACTCAATTCTGTATATTAACAGAACAGTCACAGGAGAAGGGTGAGTGATGCCCGTTGCTTTTATTCAGAGTTGTTAGGAGGAGAGTTAGAACTGAAAAGGACCAAGTTCCAATGGCTGAGTAACCTGTTGGAGAGATCTACACTTGGACAAAAGCTTAGGAACTCGAGCTTTGCAGGAATGAGTTGTAAGATTTACATCTCAGTCAGAATCTTTAAACGTGAATCTTGGAAGTCCAAGATCACTCAAACCCAGTTGGGCCAGGTTTAATATGTGTCCCTAATTGAAACAGTTGACCATTTGTGAGTCCAACTTACGGGACCAATGTTTGTAAGATGCATCCTGGAAAACAGATTCAAATTGTGGTTTGAGGGATTTTTACTTTTTGGGAAGTAGCATCCTGACGTGTAACTTCATTGAACACTCATTCAACAAATCTTTACTGAGTGCTGACAACACAAGTCACGCTATACTAGGTGCTGGGAATGGGACACCATCATATCCTTGGTGGAGAAAATGCTATGGAGAGAGAAGGATTAGGAGACAATAAGGGCTAGGGCAGGGGGAGGGGTTGCTGTTTTATTTGGGGTAGTCAGAGAAGCTTCTGTGAGGAGGTGACATGAGAGTGAGCCATGTGGATATTCGGGGGAAGAGCATTCCTGGGAGCATTCCTTGAAGCAGGCGAGTTCACAGAAGCATGGGTCACGGGCAGATCATGGAGACCCTCATGGGCCGTTTTAAAGGCTTTGGTTTGTGAAGAGACAGCCTTTGAGGGGGGTTGAAGGACAGGAGAGACATCAGACTTGTCTTTTATAAAGAGCACTGGCTGCTCTGTAGACTAAGAGGGGAGCTAGGAAGAGGAAGGAGGCAGTCAGGAGGCTACTGCAGTGAATCAGACAATGGTTTCAAGTGGCTCAGACACTTGGCAGTGCAGGAGAGAAGACCTGTTCTGGAATTATTTTGAAGGTCGAGCTGAAGGGATTTGCTGATGGATACAAGGTGTGATGGGTATAAGGATATGGGCTTCCCAGGGGGTGCTAGTGGTAGAGTGAGTGAGTGAAAGTTGCTCAGTCATGTCCGACTCTTTGCGACCCTCTAGTCTGTAGCCCGCCAGGCTCCTCTGTCCATGGGGGTTCTCTAGGCAAGAATACTGGAGTGGGTTGCTGTTGCCTTCTCCAGGGGATCTTCCCAACCCAGAATCAAACCCAGGTCTCCTGCATTGCAGGCAGATCCTTTACCATCTGAGCCACCAGGGACGTTCAGTGGTAAAGAAAGAACCCACCTGCCAATGCAGGAGACATAAGAGACATGGGTTTGATCCCTAAGTTGGGAAGATCCACTGGGGGAGGGCATGGCAACCTACTCCAGTATTCTTGTCTGGAGAATCCCATGGACAGAAGCACCTGGCAGACTACAGTCCATAGGGTCTCAAAGAATCAGACACAACTGAAGCTACTTAGCATGCGTGCACATAAGGTGTGAGAGAAGGATTGAAATTAGAGATGATTCCCAAGGTTTAATACACTGGGAGTTGGCTGGAGGAGCAGATTTGGGAGGAGACTTTGGGAGTTTGGTTTTGATATCATGTAGAGATGCTCAGTCAGTGGTTGGATATGCAACTGAAGATCGGGAGCGGGACAGGCTGGAGATCCAAAGTTAGGAGCCATCAGGGTGTGGGTGTTACTGAAAACTTTGCTGCCAAAGGAGATCACCTAAAGAGTAAATGTAGCTACTCGGTAAGAGGACCAAGCTCTGGGCCATTTCCAAAGTCTAGAGCTCAGGGCAATGAGGAGGAACCTGCAGAGGACTTGTGTGGGAGCAGCCAATGAGGCAGGACAGAACCAAGAGACAAGCCTTGGGAGTAGAGTGAAAAAGCATCTCCAGAAGGGAGTTGTCAGCTGCCAAATCAGAAGGAAAGATGAGGACACGTAGTTTGTGCAGGTGCTGGGCACAAAAAGATGAGCTGAAGTGCCAGGCAGGCACTTAGGAGGTATTCAGGCTTCTTTTTTTTTGGAATGAAGATAGTCTGCTTCAGGCAGCTCATAGGTGGGGGAAGGAGTCAGCATGTCGGAAGGCATGTAACCCAGCCAGATAACTTGACTGGGGAGGTGAGGCTTCTTTAACTAAGTCTTTGGTGCCTAAGAAGGAACGTGAGACCCGAGTAGATTTCTGTGTGCATTCCTTCTCTCTGTTGTGGATTTTCAGTCCCTTCCTCTCCTCCCTCCTTAGGAAGCAGTCAAGCTAGAGAAGTTGAGAAAGAGACAAGGGAAGCAAGTGACTGCTCCTTCTGACCAAAGAACAACACTGTGGAGTGAGGAAAACCTGTGCAGAAGAGAGAATGGGATAGCTACCTTTAAAAGCCATTTAAAGTTCGTTTCAAGTTTAGTATATACGTTTCAAAGGTAGAACTTGATTTTTCTAAGAAAAATCTGTTGTAATGCACGTGTGGCCACAAGGGGTCTCCCTTTTCCTGAAACACACTGGTTTAAAGGGAGAGGCAAAGAAGTGATGGCTGGTCAGGTAAGGCTGGTACCAAATTTCGCAAAAAATTGACTGAAACTTCTGGCTGTGCTGCTCCGCCTGTGGGATCTTAGTTTCCCGACCAGGCATTGATCCCGTGCCCCCTGCATTGGAAGCGCGGCATCTTAACTACTGGACCACCAGAGAAGTCCTTACTTAAACGATCAAGAAATCAAAGTGTCCCTTTACTGATAATATAATTTATCAGTTGAAAAAGGGGAAAACCACAGGGTAATGTTGAGTAAATGTATATTGGGAAGAGTAAGGAGTGCTTCAGTGTTAAGGTACTTAATATTTGGGGGGTGATTCTAAATCATTTTGGTAATAATTTTATTAAGCATGATAGTGTGAAAAGCTATAGTGTAAAAAACTTAATTTTTTAAAATTTATTTTATTTTACTCAAGTATAGTTGATTTACAACGTTGTGTTCACATTTTTAAGTTCCGCAGGTGATTCTTATGTGTACCCACCCTTGGGAGGGAACCAACTGCAGGGAGGCGTATGGATGAACAGTTGCTACACTTGGAACAGCTCGCTAGGACACAGCAGCCAGCTGCCCAGCCTTAGAACAGGATTATGCAGATTTGCCAGGCATTTAAACTACAAAGGGTATTGTACTCAGAGTCCTCTGGCTTCCAGTTGGAGATGCTCTTTCCTCTCCCCTGGAGAGCAGAGGCAGAAAGAAACGCATGGTTTTCCAGGGTTGGTCAGAAGCAGCAACAGCAGAGTTCTATGGCGGCAGCATTGAGTGGTCTCAGCAGTGAACTGGGGCGAGCAGGCTGTCAGGCAACCTGCGGGGCAGGGGGCTGGGGTGAGTCAAAACCCAGACGAGACAGTCTTTATCTACTGCTTTTTGCTGCGTGTCTGCTTGGCAGAGAGCTCTGAGGCTGGGTGTTTCTATCTGGGGCTAAAAAGTGGGCAAAAGAAGGCAGGGGACTGTGAAGAGGGAAGGAATCAAGTGGTAATAAGAACCAAGATCAGCTAGCTAAGGGTGAAGGGAGAGAGGCTTGTCTATCCATTTCTTAAACAAGGACACATCTTCGGTGGTGACTTGAAGTGGCCTAAGTCATCATGGGATTCAGAGTATGACAGATAAGTTTAAAGTCAGATAATAATAGTTGAATGTTCTGAAGTGCCTTCTGGGCTTTTTTTTGGTGATTTCTATCCTGCTCACTGCCCCCCCCGCCCCCATCTCTCACAGACACCGCACAGCTTCCTGTGCTTGGTGGCCTCTATCTTTCACAGAATTACTGTGTTACTATTAACCCTGGGTTCAGTTAGGATTTCCAATTTTTTAAAATAAAACCCTAAACATTATATTTATTTATTATTTTTGGCTGCCCTGGGTCTTTGTCGCTGCTCAAGGGCTCCTCTCTAGTTGCGGTGAGTGGGCTTCTCATTGCGGTGGCTTCTCTTGTTGCACAGCACAGGCTCTAGGCGCTGAGGCTCGGTAGTTGTGTCTCATGGGCTTAGTTGCTCTGGGGCACGTGGGATCTTCCGGAAGCAGGGATCGAACCTGTGTCTCCTGCACTGGCAGGAGGATTCTTAACCACTGGACCACCAGGGAGGTCTGAAATTTCCATCCCTTGGTCTTGGCCACCGCCTCTCATCATGGAGATTTATTTGTCCCTTTTCCTGGAGTTCTGTGGGAACCTGAGGGCTAGTCAGTCCCTTTGCTCTTGACCTTGCCCTAGGAGCTTTCTGAAATCTGGCCTCCCAGGCTCTTAGGAGAGCACAGCAAAAGAGAGCTTTGAAAGAGAATTAAAAAAAAAACAAAAAACATGATTTCTAAGATGATCTCCTGGCGATACAATCAGTCATGCTGTGTCTTGGAACTAGAGAGCAGAGGGTGGGCTCCTCGCCTTGAGAAGAGAGAAAGGGAGTGATCCAGATGATGCTTCTTGCATGGGAATCTTCCCGGGGTTTTCCCAGGGTGCAGGGGCAGGGAGGGAATTGGGACTGTCTTAGACTTAGATTCACTTTATCTTCGCCACTCTGTTTCCAGAACTTCACCCTTCTTCCCAAGCTCCCGCCTCCGCTTTCAAAAGCATATGTGACCCCATGCCCGTTCCTTTCTCTTTAGGTCACCAGATTCCTTTATGGGGTTGGCAGCGATGCTCTGATAGCCCCGGGTCCTGTCGGGGCATGTGAGTGGCGCTGGGGCTGAGGTTCGCCAGCTTCTACACTCAGGGAGATTTGAAAGTGTTTCCTCTCCCCTCCCTGCCAGACACTCAAGGGACTGGGAAGGTGGAAGGGAGCTCTTCTTTACCCAAGAGAAGAAAAGCCGCTCGATCGCCCCGGCTACCCACACTTCGCTCTCAGCTTCCCTTCCTCATCCCTCCAGCCACTCCCGGAGTCTGAAGCTCTAGCCCAGTTTGAAACACCCCTCCCGCTTTGAAGGAGGCTGGGCCGGCCGGGGGTTATTTTGGGAGCAGCCTCTGAGATCCAATGGCCTTGTTAGGGCAACACTGACCTTTCCATCCCAGGAGGAGGGTAGGCTTGGAGGGGGGCGGGGCAGGGCTCGGAATCACAGCCCGGCACACCCAGGGGGGTGGAGGAGAAGGGGGCCAGCCGGCTGCGGGGAATTCTGCCTCTGGGCTGGGGGCTGTCACAAGGAAAAGTTCTCCTTTTTGAAGAGGGACTGGGGACACCTCCACCCCACCCCTCCCATTGCACTTCTTAAAGGGATCACAGCGCTTTTTCCTTTGACTCCATGGAAGCCAGGTTGGGGACACTCCGTGGAGACTTCAAACCTTTCCTTCCCACTTCCTCCTTGGCTGGCAGCCTTCCCCTGGCCGACTGAGTGGGGGCCTCCCAGGCATGGCACTGACCGCCCAACCCAGTGCTGACTTGGCTCCTGGGTTCCTGCAGCCTCGGGTGGCATCTTGCTTCCCCTCTCCTGGGGCGCAGTGAGTGAGGGGGGCGCCCAGCCCTGAGCTGCTTGGAGAGACTTGCTGGCACTCCCTCTCCCCATCACCTTCTCCCCCAAAGCTGGAGAACGGTGAGGAGGTTGGGGGCTACGATGAGATGAGCGGGGGTCGCTTTGACTTTGATGATGGTGGGGCGTACTGCGGGGGCTGGGAGGGGGGCAAGGCCCACGGGCACGGCCTGTGCACGGGCCCCAAGGGCCAGGGTGAATACTCAGGCTCCTGGAACTTCGGCTTTGAAGTGGCGGGTGTCTACACCTGGCCCAGCGGAAACACCTTCGAGGGATACTGGAGCCAGGGCAAACGGCACGGGTTGGGCATAGAGACCAAGGGACGCTGGCTCTACAAGGGCGAGTGGACACACGGCTTCAAGGGACGCTACGGGACCCGGCAGAGCAGCAGCAGTGGTGCCAAGTATGAGGGCACTTGGAACAATGGCTTGCAGGATGGCTATGGCACCGAGACTTACGCGGATGGAGGTAAGCCCGGCCTGGAGCCTGCAGACCTGGGGAGGGGCCAGATGGGGTGAGGAAGGCGATGGAGGGTGGGGCAGGAGGGGCCAGGATATTATTTGCTGTGTGGCATCCGGCAAGCAGCTCCACCTCCCTCTGCATCCATTTCATTGTCAGGAAAAGTGAGGCCAATAACGGAGCTGTAGAGAGAATTGGAAGACACGCTTGGTACAAGGCCTGCCATAGAAACACATTCAAGACACATTCAATAAGACACCACTGCTACTGTGGCAGGCTAGGTGTACAAAGAGCTCTGGAATATACTCCAGAAGAATTGGTGTCTAATGTCAACTTTGCCATGAAAGTTATTTTCAGCCAGTAGATCATGAAGGGTTCATTCATTCATTCATCTATCCACCCCCACCCACTCATCCATTTAACCATCCATCCATTCACCCACTCACCCATTCACCCACTCACCCATCCACCCACTCAGTCATCATCCATCCACTCATCCATCCATCCATCTATCCATCCAAGCATACTTTTGTTCAGTGGGTATTTCTGTAGTACCACTTATTCACCAGGCATTGTAAAAAGGGTCAGAGGTAGATGGGTTCAAAGATAGGCTTGCAGACAAACAGTTATACGCAAGTATTCACAGTGTGCTGTGGCAGAAAATGGAAGTTAGGTCTGAGGAGGTCAGGGGAGGCTTTAGAGGAGGTAACACTGGAACTGCATCTTGATGGGAAGATTGTGTTTGTGCGGTCTCAGGTATAGGACGGGCTCCTGACTGGGTTACCTACTGCTGGATATCTGGTGAGGGCTCAACCTCGAAAGCACCTGGATGTTAACAGGTTGTTAACAGAGTTTTCGTGGCACAAAGCTTGGCTGGAATTGAACAAAATCTGGCTCCACATTTCCTAATTTGGTGACCTTAAGCTGTTTGTGGAACCTCTGTAATTTAGTGCAATTCAGAGGTTTATACTGGTCACTGTGCAGAGCACTGGGGGTGAGCAGAGAGCAGACCTCACATGTTCCAGTTACCAAGTGGAGCTAGTCCCTGCAGGCTTGCTAGGCATCAGTGAACCAGGCAAAATGGTGCAAATAGACATGTGCAGAAAGTTCCTTCCCTTCCCTGCCCTCTTCCCCTCCCCACACAGTGTGTGTGTGTGTGTGTGTGTGTGTGTGTGTGTGTTGGGAGCATGGATGTGAGTCACAGGGACACAGTAATATTTCTGGGAAACTACAGGCTGATGTCCCAATATGTCTAAAACAGGGAAAACCCATTCATTCCTTCATAGAGCACCAATGATGTGTCAGGCGCCCTCCCGCAGCAAGTCCCAGGGTCCGAGGCGGTGAGCAAGCAAAGTCCTTAGGAGGCTCCCTGTCTAGTAATAAACAGGAAAACAAACACAGATGCAATTTCCAAAAGTTACCTGTGTTATAGAAAAACTAGCAGAGAAGGAAGAGGGTGATTTTTTGTTTTTCTGGAGGGCGGGTGTCTGAGTACTAGGGTGGGGATGACGGGAGAAGGAAGGAAGACCCCAGGCAGAGGGAATGGCGATTGCAGAGGCTCTGAGGCAGGACTGGGTTTGGCACCTATGAGGAACAGCAAGAATGCTGGGGCAGGGGGAAAAGCGTGAATGAGGGGCCCAGGCTGGGCTGCCGGGGCTGCAGCTGGAGATGTGGGCACGGCCCTGGGTTTTAGCCTAGGTGTGTCCAGGAGCCCTTCAGGCCAGGTCATCAGGAGGTCTGCCCCTCTGGTTTGTCAGAAGCCCAGATTCTCCTCTCGGATGAGACAGCTCCACATCCAGGGGGTCTGGAAACCTCAGAGATCCTCTCCCCCAAGTGCAACCTTCCAAAATTAGATGTGGCCAGTGCTTTGGAAAATCTCTTTAATCAACCTGTCATCAGTTTTCCCAGGGGTTGTTAAGGACCTGCCCTTTGCCCCATCCTGGGTAGCACTGAGGGGAATGTGGACAAATAAGATCCTGGGATTAGGGACGGCTGGGAGCTGGGCAGCCTTGGATCACTACCCTGCCCCTATCATATTCTCTCGTCTCTCGGAGCTTCAGTTTCCTCATCCCTAAGATGGATTTATACTAACCTCTCCTAAGCTTTCTCATGGAATGAATGTGCAGTTGCCATTATTACTATTAACTATCATTAATTCATTCAGTAAATACTTATTGAGTGATTATTAGGAAGCCAGCACTGGGTGGGCGGTGGAGGGGGAGGGATGGGGAGAGTGTAGAAATGAACAGAATGGGAGAGGTCACCCTGCCTTCCAGGGAATGTAACAAAAAATTGTGTTGGGTGCCGAGCAGGGACATGCTGGGGGCTAAGCAAGCAAGAAGCGGGTGGCTAACCAGACTGAGGCAATCAGGAAGGCTTCCTGGAGGAAGTAGCAAGTGGGGCTCTGAAGTACACAGTGAGCCAGGTGACAACGGTGGAGGATGCTTGCTCCGGGTGTGAGAACAGTGTACAAAGACTGAAGCCTAAAGCTTGCTGTCCAGCGGAGATCAAGCTGAGATTTGCATCTTATTCTGTTTTGAGAAGCATTGATCTAAGTGATAACACGTCTGCTTTCCTCCATTCCCTGGCTTCCCTTGCAGTCTGATGTTACAGGTGTCTGCTGCTCCAAACCAAAGAGTAGCTTTCCAAACTGGAGGTGTCGACCCATTGGCCAAATCAACTTAGTGGGTCATGACCTGCATTTTAAAAGAAATGAAAAAATAGAACAGAACAGAATAGAAAATACCAGAGTGTTTCATAGAGAATAAGATTAAAGTATTGATTCCTGAAATGTTTGTTGGAGATTATATATATATATATTTTGTATATCAAAACATCTGTTTATGTGTATATCATGATTCAAATGTATTTTTGTTGCAGATCACGGTCAAAAAATAGAAATATTACTGTTCTAAAGTGACTTGGCCTGACACCTTCATGGATGCCCCCATCATTCCTAAACCCACAGACCTTCCCTCTCCCCCTCTGCTTGTCGCTTTGGCTGGAATTTCCAATTCTCTGGTGGGAAAGGGAAGGTAGTCCAGGCAGAGGAGTCTTTCAAACCCTGCCCTAAGCCTCCTGGCACCCCTCCCCCACCTATAGCCCCACATTCCTCCCCTGGCCATATATAGCAAAGCTAAAAATAGCTGCTGACTTAAAGCCCAAAGCCAGCACACCCAGCCCTTAAGTAGTAATCCACAGCTGCATGGCTGCCTGGTGGTTCCCACCCGAGACCCACAGACTCCAGGACTAGAAGGGCCACTAGTGATCTTGGTTTTCCTCCGATCTAGACCTGGGCCTAAGCCTAGGCTTCCAAGGCCCATGAATGGCCTGAAACTGCAGGACTCTGCGTGGACTCTCTGTGTTTTTCTGGGAGGTATTTCCTGCAAGAGCCATCAGATTCTACAAGTAATCTGGTGCTCAAATAAATTCCAGGACCATGGATCTAATTCAATAATCCCCTCCCCAAAATATGCGGCAGGAAAAACCAAGCCTAAGGTTGACTCTTTTTTTTTCCCCCTAAAGCTAATAATAGTTAACATTTTTGGAGTATGAATGATGTGCCGGGTGCTTATCTGGGCACGTGGCAAGCGTTGTGTTACTTAAACTTTTATAATAACCTTACAGGGAAGTACTATTATTACTCCTATTTTATAGATGAAGAAACAGAGATCAACAGTCCTCTAATTGATAAGAGGCCAAGATGGAATTTGATCATCATAAGTGACAATTAAATATTTTATATTATAAATCAGCATTTTAATAAATGATAAACAACTATACAAAATGATCAAGCCTGGCTACATACTTTAGGGACATGGTGCAAAACAAAAATGCGGGGCCCCTTCTTCAAAATTAAGAATTTCAAGACGGTGACAATAGATCCTTAAACCAAGTTCAGGGCCCTTCTGAGCTCAGAGTCTTGTGTGGCTGTACAGGTTGAACGCCCATGAAGCTGGCCTTACCAAGTAGTAACAACTGTCTTCTCCACCATTTGCTGAATCTTTACTAGTTTTTATTTTTTGGCTCCATTGGGTCTTAGTTGTGGCACTCGGGCTTAGTTGCCCCAAGGCTTGTGGGTTCTTAGTTCCGCAACCAGGGATAGAACCTGTGTCTCTTGCATTGGGATGTGGATTCGTAACCACTGGACCACCAGGGAAGTCCCAAATCTTTATTTGTTTTTACCAGGCTCTGTGACAGTAGTAATAACCATCTCTACCATTTATGGAGTCTTGACTAGTCTTTATCAGACTCTGTGCTAAGAATCATGCGTGTATTATATTATTGAGGCTTCTTAATTCTCTCTTCTACTACACTAGTGGCTTTCAAATTTTTATAATTATAACCCACTTTAGCATATGTATTTTCTATTCTAATTCTATGCATACATATAAAAATGTAAGACTGAAATATGTCATCATGAAGTAATATTTCTCTCCCTATATGCTATACTTGCTATTTTCTTTTATGTGATCTCATTGATAGAATTGGGCTTCCCTGGTAGCTCAGCTGGTAAAGAATCCGCCTGCAATTCGAGAGACCTGGCTTCGATCCCTGGGTAGGGAAGATCCCCTGGAGGAGGGCATGGCAACCCACTCCAGTATTCTGGCCTGGAGAATCCCCATGGACAGAGGAGCCTGGTGGGTTACAGTCCATGGGGTCACAAAGAGTCAGACATGACTGAGTGACTAGGAACAGCACAGAGCCCTGAGTAATATCTGCTGTCACATGACCTGGGCCTGTTCCTTGAAGAAACTTAACCTTCATGTTTCTTTCTATATTTGCCCCCCAAAGGAGTATCATTTCTATTGATCTATGTGTCAATCTTTGTGCCAATATCATGATGTCTTGGTTACTGGAACTTTAAGTTTTTATTTATTTAGATTTTAAATTTTTATTGGGGTATAGTTGATTTACAATGTTGTGTTAGTTTCAGGTAAACAGCAAAGTGAATCTGTTATACCCACTCTCTTCTAGATTCTTTTCCCATACAGGCATTATACAGTATTGAGCAGAGTTCCCTGTGCTATGTGGTAGGTCTTTCTTAGTTATCTGTTTTATATACAGTAGTGTGTATGTGTCAATCCCAATCTTCCATAAAACAAGTTTTTCAATCAGAGTAAATCCTCCAACTTTTCTTGTTCAAGACTTTTCGGGTTATTCTAGATCATTGCCATTTGTATATATATTATAAAATCAGCTTGTCAATTTCTACCAAAAAGACCTGGTGGAAATTTGCTTAAAAACGCATTTGATGGATTGTGTGGAAGTGTATTCAGCACAACTTCACAAGAACCAGAGGCAATTTGTAAAGAAGTGATTATGTTAACTCTTCACTAGAGAATTTGAGAGACTCACCCATACAGATCTATGCAAACTGTCAATCTTGTTGCTTTTTTAAAAAAATTATCTAATGTATTATTTTTGGCTGTGCTGGGTCTTCGTTGCTGCACACAGGCTTCCTCTAGTTGTGGCAGGTGGGGGCTACTCTTCATTGCAGTGCCCTGGATTCTCAGGGCTTCTCATTGTGGTGGCTTCTCTTGTTGCGAAGCACAGACTCTGAAGCATGGCTTTAGAGTTGCAGGCTTCAGTAGTTGCAGCTCGTGGGCTCTAAAGCATGGGCTCAGTAGTTGTGGCGCCTGGGCTTAGTTACTCCGAGGCAGCCAGGATCTTCCCGGACCGAGGATCAAACCCGTGTTCCCTGCATTGGCAAGCAGACTCTTAACCACTGGATCACCGGGGAAATCTTTTGTTGCTTTTAAATTCTCTTTTTCTATTTTTTGGATCCTAGTTAGTTTTCCAACAGTTGGATGCATTGTTCATACTGATGCATTCATTACATTCCTTTTATTCTGTCAGTTCAGTTCAGTTTATTCCCTCAGTCGTGTCTGAGTCTTTGAGACCCCACGGACTGCTGCACGCCAGGCCTCCCTATCCATCACCAACTCCTGGAGTCCACTCAAACTCATGTCCATTGAGTCGGTGATGCCATCCAACCATCTCATCCTCTGTCACCCCCTTCTCCTCCCACCTTCAATCTTTCCCAGCATCAGGGTCTTTCAAATGGGTCAGCTTTTCACATCAGATGGCCAAAGTATTGGAGTTTCAGCTTCAACATCAGTACTTCCAATGAATATTCAAGACTGATTTCCTTTAGTCCTTGGATCTCCTTGCAGTCCAAGGGACTCTCAAGAGTGATTTCAAGTAAAATAATTAAAGAAAAATGCATTTGCTCTTTACATCAATTTGGAGGGAATGGACATCTAAACAGCAGTGAGCCTTCCAATCCATGGGCGTGGTATATATATCCTTACTTACTTAGGTCTTTAATTTCACTCAGCAATGTTTTAGTGTTTTCAGTGTCTTGCACTTTTTAAAAAATAAAATTAACAAGTATTTTACTTTCTTATGATATTATAAATGGCATTTAAAATTTCATTTTTCCTATTGTTCATTGCTAGGTTATAGACATACAATTATTTTTGTACATCAGCCTTTAGTCCTTTCACCTTACTAAATTAATTTCTTAGTTTTGGTGAGATTTTTAGGGTTTTTTCTTCAGATTTAAAAGGAATGTCTTTTAATTTAAAGTTTCTTGATTGCTATTAAAGCTTAAGTGTAGAAGGCCTAAGAGAATCTGATGAGACTAAAGGCATGTGTTACTTAAGCACTTGGGGCTTCAAGTGGCCAGATCTGTGTCCAAGTCCAGGTGGAGCCACCTCTTCATTCTACAAACATGGGCACATCATGTGGCCTCTTTCACCTTCCATTTCCTTTTTTTCCACTAAGGATGTAAAAATCTCCCTCAAAATATGACTGAAACAATGAAATGAGATAATCCATAAAAAAGACTTAATGTGATACCTAGCACAGAGGAAATGCTGAAACGTACGTACACCTTCTTTTCTGTGTTTCCTTCACAGACAAAAAGGTGAACTAATTCAGGATGGCCTGAACCACAACTGCCTCTGTTTGGGGAAAAATATTTCAGTACAAATCCTAGCTTTTGATTTTGGAGCACTTAAGAAGCCAAGACTTTGATTTGCTTAGTTCTGCGTTGGGTCCTACCAGTGTAGATGGAAACCACGTCAGGTCGATTCCATTTCGAATGTAGAATCAGCATAATTTAACCTCATCTTGAAAATCTCACATCCCAGTTCACAGCCAGGGGTCAGCATGATAGGCAGCTGGGCTACTGTGACAGCAGCTTCTTGGCGTTTATCTGGGACTCCGGGGAAGCAGAGCGGACCCTCAGTAAGACAGGGAAGTGGATGTCATCAGTCTTTCCTCTCTGCAGCCTTGTTTTCTGGGATGCATGGGTCTAGCTGGCCAAATCTCCCCAGATGTGCCCCTGTCCAAGGCTAGGCCCTTGGCAACCATTGAGCTGGCGTGTTTCCAGTGCCTGCTAATTCCATGTCCCCAGCAGCTGTTCCCTGGAACAGCCCTGGCTGCCACACCTTTGTGAGGAATGTCCAGTCTCATTTTCTAAGGGCCCTGGTTGAGGGCAGTGTGGGGGGTGAGGGAGACAGGCTTGCTTCCTGCCGTAGAGCTAGTTCTCTCCTATCCCTTCCCAAGCTGGAGCCACAGAGTAGGTGAGCGTTAGGTCTGGTCACGACAGAGACTCCTACTTACTCCTGCATATCTGGGATTCGAGTGGCCCAGACCCTCCTGGCAGAATCCATAGGGTGACCCAGGGCTAGTAGAAACTCCAGAAGCCCCTCCCCCCAGCGAGGAGTGAGCACCTTGTGCCTGGAAGCATTCAAGCATGGGATGTGGTGCTGACTGCTGTTTGAACTGTGTAGAATGGGGGCCACACCCCAAGGCCTGAAGGTGGCCCACAGCTCTGTGTTGCATGCACCATGCTTTTCTTCCTTTTATTTATAATTCAACTTGAATCCTTTATGTATATCATCTTAACAAAGTGATCAAATTTCACATCGCTGATGACAGGACAACCTGGCAACAGGGGCTGTTGGTGGGATGTACAGAGAAGGCTGTCATGTCCCTGTGTAACATTCCTGTGGGGCAAGTGTGGAGAGAGGGAGGTTCACACAGGGCCTGGGAGGCCGTGGTAGGAATCTGGGTTTGACCCTGAGAACAATGGGGGCTATAAAAGTGACATGGTTTGGGATGGACAGGTACACACTGCTATATTTAAAATGGATAACCAGTAAGGTCTTACTGTATAGCAGAGAGAACTCTGCTTAATGTTATGTGGCAGCCTGGATGGGAGAACAGTTTGGGGTAGAAGGGATACATGTACATGTATGGCCAAGTCCCTCTGCTGTCCACCGAAAACTATCAGAACATGGTTAATTGGCTATACTCCAATATAATATAAAAAGTTATAAAAATTTTTTAAAAGTAGTATGAGGGAATTTCCTGGTGGTCTAAAGGTTAGGACTCTGCAGGGGGCACTGGTTGCATCTCTGATCAGGGAACTAAGATTCCTGCATGCCTCATGACCAAAAAAAAAGTGACTTGCTCTGACTTTGTTTAAAGAGATTGCTTTGTGTTGCGAGACAGGGGGAGGAGATGGTGCAGAAAGGTAGAAGCAAGGAGATTGATTAGAGTCATTTCTTGCAATGACACAGCTCAGATGCCACATGCTTTGGACCGCCTCCTGGCGCAGCAGAGGTGGGGAGAAGTGGTTGAACTCTGCGTCCATTTTGAAGGTCAAGCCGATAGATTGGCCTCATGGGTTGCAGAGAGGGTGTGGAGAGAAAGAGGAGTCAGGGAGGGTTTCAAGGCCTGAGCTGCAAAGGATGGCGTTGCCCTGAGCTGAGATGGGATGAGGATTCAAAGAGGGAAAGTCAGGAGCTCCGTGTTGGAGACCGAGGGCGAGGGATGCCTATTAGACAAGCCATGTGAATGTAAGGGTTGTGTGCGGGCCTGCACACAGACAGGGACCTCGGAGCGACCAGTGGGGTGTCTGAACCCAGACCCTCTCCCCTGGATCCCTTTGCGTCCCCCACCCTCAGTTATTTCTGGCTTCCTAGGCCTTCAGCATGGCTGAACTGACCCAGGGCCTGGCAAAGTTGCTTTCCCCCAGGCTCCAGGATGGTCAGCATCCAGGCAGTGTCACTTGATTAATCCCCTGCTTCCTGTGCAAGCTAGGAGAGCAGCCTCTACATGTGGGGGTGGTGGAACCCTGCAGGTTTCAGGGACTTGTTATACACCCACTGCAAACCAACCCTGATCCAGGGAGTTGGTTACCCATGCTGTCAGCCCCTCCACTTTGGGTCCTCTGGCAGTGATCCTGGACAGTGGAAGACGGCAGAGCTTTGATGGGAGGGAGCATTCGGGGGCCATGGGAGGAGATACTGGTGCCACCTTGCAGATGAGCCAGAGAGCAAGGCCTTGGGATGGTTACAGCAAAAACAGAATGTCTATATAGTCACCCAAAGGACTGTTCAGTCAATCCATGAGACCATGCCAGGAAGGACTAAAACCATTAAAAAGACAGAGGTCCAGTGGTTAAGACTCCATGCTTCCACTGCAGGGGGTGCGAGCTGGATCCCTGGTCCAGGGAATATAATCCTGCATGCCAAGTGGTGTAACCCCCTGAAAAAAATAGAAGCAAAACTATACTTCAATAAAAACATTTTTTTAAGGGTGTGGGGAGAGACAGATTCACCTGTACGCATACCGAAAGGAATCTGAAGCATTTTAATCAAGTAAGAGCCACTGGACAAATATTTATTGAGTGCCTACTGTGTGTGGGACAGTGTTCTCATTGAGGGGGAGAGTGGTAGAGTGGGGAACAGCTGATCTTTTAGTCCACTTGTGCTGTGCACAGGCTTGTAAATAAGCAGAAAAAATCCCGGAAGGACCAAAATTGTTAACAGTGATTACTCCTGGGGAGACAGTACAGAGTTTTTTTTTCTAATAATCAAAAAATATATATTTATCTATTAGGCTGTGCCAGGTCTTAGTTGCAGCATTTGAGATCTAGTTCCCTGACAAGTGATCGAACCTGGGCCCCCTGCATTGGGAGTGCAGAGACTTAGCCACTGGACCACTGAGGAAGTCCCAGTACAAGATTTTTTAGTTTGAATACTCCTCAATTGTTTGAATTTTATGCAGTGAGCCTGTGCAACTTTGTGATTTTTTCAGAAGTGCCCTCCCTTCAACAGATGAACAACACTTATGTGTCGACATGCTAAGCAGCCTTCAGGTACAAAAAGACTTTGGGAGCTCTAAGCAGAGTCCCCCAGAATCTAGGCTCAGATCCCAGATGATTTCCCTTTGTTCCACCCCACTCTGGGGTAGGCAGCTCTTCAAGGCAAGGCAGGAGTGAAAGGGCAAGCCAGGCAGGTGATCTGTTTTTTAGTCCCAGCTGAGCCACTGCCTGGATGTGTGACCTTGGGCAGGTCCCTCTACCTCTCTGTGCCTGAGCTTCCTCTCCTGTAAAATGAGGGGCTGAACCACACTTACTCCTAGAGGTAAGTCAATTTCTCTTACGTGCAACATCAGCTACTTGACTGTAGCTGCTTGGAGATGTGTTGAAGGGAGACTGCATGGCTATGTTAGGAGTCAGCGTCATGTTCGATTAGCAGTGTCTGCTGTGGACACAGGATGGATGGGAAAGAGGTAGCCCACATGATAGGTGACTTGTTGCCTTGGACTAGATGCTCTTCAAGGTCCGCTCAAGCTGTGCCCTTCTTGGAACTGAAATAACCTCATTTACCCCTGTGTTGAGGTCATCTATGACCGCATTGTGCATATGCAGATAGCAGGAACAGGATAGTTAGTATTAGCTACGGGACTGCCACTAGCTCCTACTGGTGCATGACAGCCTATTGTTAAGTTTTCCGGAACGTTGCAAACTGGCTGTTCAACTGTTGGTAGCTTGATTGGCCATGGGGCGGAATATTTAGATAATGGAAATTGGTCAACACTGTGAATCAGGGTAGGGCTTCCCAGGTGGTGCTAGTGGTAAAGAACCTGCTCGCCAGTGCAGGAGACGTAAGAGATGCAGGTTCAGTCCCTGGGTTGGGAAGATGGAGCCTGGTGGGCTATGGTCCATAGGGTTGCAAAGAGTTGGACATGACTAAAGCGACTTAGCATGCATACACGCACATGAATCAGGGTTGTTTGTTTTTCCAAGGAGCTGTTTTACCAGCATGCCATGAACACTGTGCTAATTAATATGAAATGCCCTTCTTTCCTTCTCACCCAGATTTAGGTGACCAACCCTCCCAATCTGCCTGGGAACTGTCCTGGCTTTAGTACTGAAAGTATTAAAGTTTCTTGGGAAACTCCTCAATCTCAGGCAAATGGGGAAGACTGGTCACCCTGCAATCTTTTCCTAAGAAGTGAAGGGAGCCCATGTTTGTTGAGAGTCAGAGGTCTCCGCTAGATAACTCACACTTTATTCACAGCAACCCTGAAAAGAAGCTGGCTCTGCCCTTGCTGGGTGGAAATACATTCAAAGAGAACTTGTCCAAGGCCATGTACTCATGCACTCAATTAACAGTATCTACTGAACGCCTTCTACGGGCCAGTCATCACACTGGGGGGTGGAGATGCTGTGATGAGCAAGGCAGTCTTGGTCCCTGCCCTCAGAGCATACATTCTAACAGCAGAGACCAGCATCAGACAGTTATTTAATTACAACATGGTATTTATAATTTGAAGGGTAAGTAGAGGGTTTATGAGCTGATGATGGGTGAACCTAATCTGGTTGGATAATCAGAGAAGGCTTCCTGGAGGCAGCGATATCAGCCTTGAGGTTAAGATCTGAAGCGTGGGTGACCAGAGGACCACACTGCTGTGCCAGGTGAAAGGAATATCGAGGACTTCCCTGGTGGTCCAGTGGTTAAGAATCCACCTGCCAATGCAGGGAACACGGGTTCAATTCCTGGTCTGGGAAGATTCCACATGCCTTGGGGCAACTAAGCCCAAGAACCAAAACTACTGGAGCCCACACTTTAGAGGCTGCGTGCTACAACTACTAAAGCCCATGTGCCTAGAGTCCACACTCCACCACAAGAGAAGCCACTACAATGAGAAGCCTGCTCACCACAACTAGAGAGTAGCGGCTCCTGTCACAACTAGAGAAAGCCCACACAACAGCAAAGACCCAGCTCAGCCAAAAATAAATACTTTTTTTTTTTAATAATAAAAGGAATATTGAGTGTAAAGTCTTGGAGGTGGGAGCAGAGCATCTGTGTTCAAGAAAAATGGGAGCACAGAGACTCAGAGGAAGAATGGAGTAAATGAGATAAGGGTTGGCAGGACCCAGGCCATGAGGGTTTCTGGGGTCACAACGAGGAGTTTGAATTTCATTCTTACAGGGGAGGCTGTGGGACACCATCAGACATCCCTCAAGACCAGGGTCCTCATTCCCCTATTTGCCTATTTGCTGATGGCTCACAGCTGGGCACTGCCTTCTGTCAAAAGGAGGTGCCTCTCTCTGGGGGTGACCCATAGTTAACGAGTTGACGCCAGAGTACAAAGCCTCCTTGTGTCAATTTCAAACTACTCTGAAGGTCATACCAGCTCCAGTGACCCCGTGGGATCTGTTCAGCTTCTTCCTTCCTTACAGGTGTTTGTCCTGAGAGTCCTGCTCCCCCCAAAATCACCCACATGCAATCTCAGCCTCAGAATATGTTTCCTAGGGGACAATCTTCCCTCGAGGCACTGGGAAGCCATCACAAACCAGGTTTTATGTGATCAGATCTGCATCTTAGAAGGGAGAGGACTCAGGTGGCAGCGAAGGGTGGATTGAAATGGGTATCCGGGGAGGCAGAGACTAGGGAAGATGCTATTGTTGTCACTCCAGGAGAACTGGTGCAGCCTTGACTAGGTGGGTGGGGTGTAGATGAAGAGAAGGGTGTGGTTTGGGGTATTAAAGAGAGATTCAGAGTCAGGTTTGTTTCTGAAGCCCAGGCAATTTCCATTATTCTTTGCTGCCCCTAGAGATGCCTCAGGCTTGACTTGCTCTCGCTGGGACACAGGGTCCATGGTCATTACAAGGTGGGTTAGAGCCAAGCCGGGATGGGTCCCCTCCACTCAAGAGCATCTATGTGCGTGTCCATGGTGTGGGCATGTGTGTTCACCATAATGTGCATACCTGGTTTACCTGGTCTGATTTGGGGGTGCTTGGACAAGAGCTATGACCATTGGACTCTCTGATCCTCACTTCCCTATCTGTCATGTACACGCATGCCAAGTTGCTTCAGTTGTGTCTGACTCTTTGCCACCCTAGGGACTGTAGACCCCCAGGCTCCTCTGTCCATGGGATTTCCCAGGCAAGAATACTGGAGTGGGTTGCCATTTCCTACTCCAGGGGATCTTCACGACCCAGGGATTGAACCTGCATCTCTTATGTCTCCTGCATTGGCAGGCGGGTTCTTTACCACTCGTGCACCTGGGAAGCCCCAAGAGTTGTCTTCCTTCGATCCTTGAGAAGAATTTGGTGTGTGTATGCCAAGTCACTTCAGTTGTGTCCGACCCCTGTCTGAATCTGTTGATGAGGCTTCCACGGTCCTGCCCAATGATCTTGAGCTAACTCCTAAATAGAGGACCTGGAGAAGGATCAGGGAAGGCCATTGGACAAAATAGACAAGACGTTGACAAGATAGCAGCTGTTAGTGGTAAGAAGTGATGAGGGTTTGGAGAAAGGTGGTGGCCTGGGCAGTTTTCTGAAGCAGGTGGCTTTGAAAGTGGGTTTTAGTGGATTTGGGAAGACAAAACTGAGAAAGTGAGCTGGGACCAGGTCATGCAGACACTGGACTGTCGGTTAAGGACTTTCATGGACAGTGGGAAGCCCCAGAGAGGAGCTTGTCCTGATTCCTTCCTCTGCATCTCTCATCAGTCCCTTAGGGACACTGACATTTGGACCTCAGACAGTTTCCTAGAAATAGGCAGGTGTCACTGGCCAGAGGGAATGGTTTTCTCAGTATCTATTCTGTATTTGGAGGCAGAATTCATGGTCTGATCCACATATCTCTTCTCTGTCTCACAGTGGACTCTGTCTCCTAGACTCCCTGTGGGTTTCTTTTTTTTTTTTTTATCACACTTTTCTTTCCTTTATATACTTTAAAAAAATTAATTTATTTTTTATTGAAGGATAATTGCTTTACAGCCCTGTGGGTTTCTGAATGGTTGCACTTCTTTAGGGCTGAGGTTTGGGTGAGGGCTTCTGAACCTTTAACTTGTAAAGGGTGTTCTTAGGTTCTTAGAGGTGCCGAGAAGGCACTGGTCTGGATGCTTAGCTGTAATCTCCAACAACTGCCACACTGGTATAATCATGAGCAAGTCATTTACATTTTTTGTTTCAATTTTCCCAGCTGTAAAATTAGAATGATTATACCTGTATCTCTTAGGATACTTTTCTCTGTCTGTAAGTAACAGAAAGCGCTAACTTCCAAATGACCGAAAACTAACACTTCCCAATAGAAATATAATGTGGGCTCCAAATGTAACTTAAAAATTTCTAGTAGCTACATTTAAAAAGTCATCTTTTTAATTTCAATTTTAATCAATTTTAATCACATCTTTTTTTTTAATTGGCAGGAAATTGCTTTACAATGTCACATCTTCAATTTAACTCATTATCCAAAATAGTATCATTTCTACATGTAATCAATATACAGTTATTAGTGAGATATTTTACATTCTTTTTTGTACTAAATATTTTCAATCTGGTTCTCAGTAACCACATGCAGCTAGTAGCTACCATTATTGGACAGCACAGACCTGTTTTAATAAGGATATTTCTAATGGTACATAACAACACTCCAGAGGTAGGGAAGTCTCAGGATCAGTTAATTTGGGGGTGCAACAGCATCAGCAGGAACCCAGGCTCCTGCTATCTTTTTGCTCTGCCATCCACATAGTGTGGGTTTTGCTCTCAGCTAGTTACCCTCATGGTCCCAATATGGCTGCCACTGCTCCAGGAGTCATGTCCACATTCAACAACATCCAGCAGAAAAAGAGGGTATGTTTCTCCACACGTATCTCTTTATAAGAGCTGTGAAACCTCTCTTGTCTCCCTTGCCCCACCCTGCCAGCCAACTTACCCTCAAGTCTCAAGGTCAGATTTCATCACATGCTCATGTCTAATCCAATCATTGGCAAGCTGGACCACCAGGGGAAGTCCCTTGTATATCACATTTCAGTATGTGCTGTGTCGGTTCTGTGACCCCATGGACCATAATCCACCAGGTTCCTCAGTCCATGGGGATTCTCCAGGCAAGAATACTGGAGTGGGTTGCCATGCTCTCCTCCAGGGGATCTTGCCAACCCAGGGATCCAACCCAGGTCTCCTGCATTGCAGGCAGATTCTTCACCATCTGAGCCACCTGAGAAGCCCAAGAATACTGGAGTGGGTAACCTCTTCCCTCTCCAGGGGATCTTCTTGACCTAGGAATTGAACCAGGGTCTCCTGCATTGCATGCAGATTATGTACAGTGTGTAGATATTCAGTGGAGTTTCTCATTGTCTGCCTTCCATTCCTGTAATGTATCATGAACAATTTCCAGTTTCTGTTGGTTTCTTTAAAATGGAGCAATAAATTAAATTTATAAATTAAAATTTTTTAATTTTTCCCAGTCTTTTATAGTTATCTCATTCATGCCGAGTTTGAAAGCGATTTTTAAGGAACTCTCTCCCTTATGAACATCCATCCAAAAACATTCATCTTGTTTTTGGAGAAGTTAGACTCTCTTTTTCTGTACACGCATAGTCCACTGGTTTAGAGAACAAATGTTAATAAATAACAATATTTCAATAATGAGTCCAGGGCTTCCCTATTGGTCCAGTGGTTAAGAATCTACTTTGCAATGCAGGGGATGTGGTTTCGATCCCTGCACTGGGAAGATTCCACATGCTTTGGGGCAACTAAGCCCGTGGGCCGCAACTACAGAAGCCTGCACACCTACAGCCTGTGTTCTGCAATAAGAGAAACCACCTCAGTGAGACGCCCACCCATTAAAGAGTAGCCCTTGCTCACCACAGCTAGAGAAAGCCTGCACACAACAACAAAGACTCAGCATAGCCAAAGATAATTAAAACAATAAATAAATAAGGAGTACAATAGAAGTGAATAGATTTAGGAACTGTTAAATAGACAGACAACTCCACATGTGGGAACAGGGGCATGGGTCTGCTGGAGCACAGGCTGCCAAATGGGTGCATCAAGGTGCTAAAGGCCTCAGTTAGCAGGCTTTACAACAGAGGGACAGAGCATGTTGGCTAATTGGATGTCAGTGGAGAACGTTGACAGAATACATATTACAATCATCTGATATGCTTTCTAGTATCCACATCAATTAAGCCATAAACTCTGGCCCCGGGGGGTGGATCTTATACTATAGATGTGGTTTCCAGAAACTCCTCCATTCTGTGTGTAGGGGGCCAAGACTCACTGAGGAACAGATCCCCCAAATGTTCTTCCTCCCAAGGACAGAAGCTCTGAGGCCGCCCTGACTCAGGCGTGTCCCCAAACCAGCAAAAGCTGGGCATTCCAGGACACAAGCCCGCTTTCTTACAAGCACGCAGACCTAGGCAGAAAACCGGAGCTGGTCTCATTCTCTCCCTCTAAATGCTCTCTGTCCTCCCTGGCTCCTCTTCATCTTCCCAGTTAATCCTTTCTGGGCCAGCTTTTCTGAGCAAAGACTTTGACCTTCCAAAAAGCTAGCCTTTATTGAGCACTTGCTGTGTGCTAGCTGCCTCACATAGAGTTCACTTAATCTTTGGTCAACCAACCCTCCCCATTCCACTGCCAACCAAGAACTAGACGGTCATGTCTCTGGATCACACTGCTGGGGATGCCTGACGTTTATTCCTGTGATGATTAAATAAATCCAATCTATTGCTGGCACTAGACTCCAAGCCCCTTGAGGGCAGTGACCACATCTACTTATTTGCACTGCATTGCCAGCACCTAGGCCAGTTCATTGCAAATACTTGATTCAAAGAAATGAGTGAAAAACCACAGGAAGTAGGTATTATTACCTCCATGTTATAGACACAACTGAGACTTAACTGGCTTCAAAAACTTATGCATGTTTTAGAACTACCCAGGGTAAACAGTTATGATTAAAACTCGGTTATTCTTTTTTAATATAATTTTATGTATTTATTTATTTTTGGCTGGGCTGGGTCTTTGTTGCTGTGCAGGCTTTTCTCTAGTTTCAGAGAGTGGGGGCTACTCTCTAGTTGTGGTTCTCAGGCTTCTCATTGCGGTGGCTTGTTGCGGAGCACGGGCTCTGGGGCACATGGACTTCAGTAGTTGTGTTGTGCGGGCTCTAGAGCACAGGCTCAATAGTCGTGGCACATGGGCTTAGCTGCCCCGTGGCCTGTGGGATCTTCCCTGATCAGGGATCGAACCCGTGTCTCCTGTACTGGTAGGCAGAGTCTTTACCACTGAGCCACCAGGGAAGCCCAACCCAGATTATTCTATACTAAACCTGAACGGGAGTTGCAAGGAGAAGGCAATATTTTGGTTTTATTAAACTGAGGAGTTTGGTCTGTATATCAGGATGGCATTCACCGTGGTTACAGCCTTCACCAGTTTTTTACAAATATCCCAGTAACTCCCAGATTTAGTCGTGAATATTCTCGGCAGCCACTGCCAGTCCCGACTGAGCATGTACTATGTGCTGAGTCATGAGGGAAAAGACAAGAAACAGTTCCTGACCGTGAAAGAACAGCAGGGTTCATTCAGGAGATGCTCCCAGGTTCCCCAGGTGTTCACTCAGGGCTTCCTTATGCCTGGGTACTGTGTAGATACTGAGATCATAGCAAATAAGCTAGCTAGGATCCTATCCTTCTTGGAAGCCACAGTCTGGTAGTAAAGGCTTAAGGTGAATAAACGACCATAATCATTGTTTCACTGTGATTGCACACAATGCCCAGAAGTACTGACATCAGGTGGCAGTACTTGCGGGGAAGGGCTCAAGAAATCATCCTAGGTGAAGTCAGATTTAAGCTGAAGCTTGAAATGTCACTAGAAGTTGACCAGGGGAGGAGAGAGGAGGAGAGCACACCAAGAAGAAGAGGGGAGGCATGTGCCAAGACCCTGAGGTAGGAAGGCGAGTATTCCTGGAGAGCCATTCAGGATGAATCCGGAGAGGTGGGCAGGGGCAGCCCACGTCAGGCCTTGCAGGCTGCTGAGAATCGTGGTCCTTACCTTGCAGGCAAGCCCTGTAATGTCTACAAGTTCAAGTGAGGGGACCATCCCAAAGGGTACGAGGAAGCACTTCCTTACACAGAGGGCCCCTCTCAGCCAGATGGCTATGGGTGGGTTCCCCTCTCCCTCTTTGGATGCATTCTTCCCGTCCCCAGAGAGAACTGTACTATCTTAGAGAGAGTCAGGCAGGGGATGGCCTCAGCACTTGGCTCTTCCCCTTCCCAGGGCCCAGTCACTCCCAGCCTCCCTTGGGTGTCTGCGCTTCTTGTCACTTGCTTGTAAGTTTCCTAATATAGCCTGGCTGTTTCCTCCCCAACTGGAGGCGAAGAGCCACTCTCCTGTTGCAATCTCAGTTTTTCTTGGGCTTAAAGGGGCCACGTCAGCCCATCTCATGCCAAATTTAAGCTAAAGGTAGATTGGTTGACTTGATTTCACAAACTTATTCAATCCAGAGATTAGCTGTCTTTTTTTCTTTCCTCCGGTTTACCATCTTCTCTGTCCTGTTCTTGTCTCATTGTCTGTCCACAATGTCCTGTCTCTTGTCCACTTCTCGTCTCATTTTTTTTCTTTTTTCTTCTGAGACTTTTGGAAGGAGCACAGTCAGATATGGATGTGAGTTGTAACTCTGCATTTATTAACTGTGTCATCTTGGGTGAGTCTCATAGGAGCCATTAAACATCTCTCTGGTTATTTTTGTAGATCCATTTTCAACTGGCTAGAGCAGAAAGAAGAGAAAATAGTTATAAAATGCATGCTATTCACTCACTCATTCCTTCAGCAAATATCTATTGAATACTATTATTTAAGAATATTTATTGAATAATGTTATTATTTTAGGTACTAAGGATACAACAGTGAACAAAAAAGAATGGAAACCCTGCATTTATGGAACTTATATTCTACTAGGGAGATGTGCCATGTATGTGTGTGTATCTGCTCAGTCATGTCTGACTCTCTGCAACCCCGTGTAGCCTGCCAGACTCCTGTCCATGGGATTTTTCAGGCAAGAATACTGGAGTGGGTTGTCATTTCCTTCTCCAGGGGATATTCCTGACCCAGGAATTGAACTCGCGTCTCCTGTGTCATCAGGTGGATTCTTTACCACTGAGTCACCAGGGAAACCCAGGGAAGACAGTCAATAAGCAAAAGAAAAAGCAAAATATATGTAATATTAGACATGCTATGAAGGGAACAAAAAGCAAAGAAGGGAGGTGAAAGAAACCTGGGTAGGGGTTATCATTTTACTTATTTTTACAAACATTTATTTATTTAGTTAGTTGCATCAGGTCTTGATTGCAGCATGCGGATCTTTGTTGCGTCACGCAGGATTTTTTGTTTTGGCACAGGGACTCTCTAGTTGTGGTCCCAGGCTTTGTTGCTCTGCGCCATGTGGGATCTTAGTTCCCCGACCAGACTCGAACCCATGTCCTCTGCGTTGCAAGGCAGATTCTTAACCACTGGACCACCAGGGAAGTCCCAGGCAGATTGTAATTTTAAATAAGGTGGTCAGGTAAGCCTCAATGAGCAAACACTTCAAGGACATCGGGAGGGAAAAGAGTTCCAAGCAGAGAGAACAGCCAGTGCAAAGGTCTGAATGGGAGCATGCCTGTTGGGTTGACCTTCAGAGTCCCTTAGCAGCCATCCTGGATATTTGTTGGGAAGCCATTTGGTTGTTTGGTTAACCAGGGCTGCATATCAGCTTGTGCTTAAAACAAAGGCTCTGAATTCACCCCTCACTTCAGTGAACATGCTGTGTCAGGCACTGTTCTGTATACTCCAAGCACAAAGATGGAGGCAGAGAAATGGCTTTCAGGGGTGCTCCTGCTGCAGGGAGAAAGATCAAGAAGGTAGAACAGGTGTGGGGGAGCGGGGAGGGGGGTGACGAGTTGGAGATGCTGTGTCACATCTGGGGGCACCCGTCTTCAAGGTGGAACTACAGAGGGAAAGAGGTTGGGGATATAGTCAGGATAACCAGCAGGAGATAGGTGGCAGTTATAAAAGCACTAGATGATGCAATCCCCCAGGGAGGACGGGGGAGGGGGTGGGGGGTGGGAGGGGGAGGTCTTGGACGGAGCCCCAGGGAGCACAGCCTGTTAGGATGGGGGTGGAATATGAAGCTATTTTGTAGCTTTGTATCTGCTTATTCATGCAGCTAGGCGACCACACATACTAGCACAACTTTGCAGAATCACAAAATCACATGCATATCTTTTCCTTCATAGTTCATCAGCAATATTAACTCATTTAAACCTCCAAAACCCCTATGAGGTAAGAGGCAACTGTTAATCTGTTTAACGGGTGAGACAGCTGAGACACAGAGAAGTTAAGTCACTTGTCCAAGGTTACACAGCTAGCAAGGGCCAAGGCAGGGTTCAGACCCAGCAGCCTGGCTCCAGAGTCTGTGCTTCTAACCACTACTCTCTTCTGCCCCTCTATGCATGTCACAGTCACATGCACAGATTCTAGTTCCCAGGGGCTCATGTGTTCACACTCATGGACACACAAGGCCTTCTTGCTAATAGCTCCCTGTACACGCCACTACCCTGCATACATGTAGTGTCACATGGTCTCAGTTTCATTAATGCGCCCAACCTCACACCCTCACTCAGCATCGGGTGTATCAATCTCAGATTACTTTGTACTTTAACACTCAGATGGCCTTGCGTACTCAGATCTCACACATGCCTGTAATGTCACCTCCACCAGGCACTCACTCCATGAGTACACACTGCATTAGACACACACAAGCCTATACAGTCAAAAGACACTGATACGCATGCCCCCAACAGTCTTCTCTACACATGGCCTTGCACAAATACACACTTGCCCATGCCCTCTAACATACCATGAAAACACTGCCTTAGCCATTCATGACCTTGGACCTTGAACACCAGGATAACCATGCACAAACATTTAACCTCACATACTCACAGAGCCTTGCCTGCTCACAAGTTTGCACTCTTTGATCCTCTAACAGTCTTGCACCTTCACTCAACTTTACCTGTCCTTGCACAATGAAGACCACAAATGTTCTCATAACCTTACATACATCTCATGACAACCCACTGGTGTGATCTCGGTCACCCTCTGTGCACACACTGCCTTGCACACTCATGCTTCCACATGCTCCCCTACCTTGCACACTCACACAAATGCAATTTTCACACTACTGCACAAACTCACTGTCTTACCCACTCTCGCTCTGGCACTTTTCATTTCTTTTGTGTGATTCCATTTCTCTGCGTGTTCAGTTAACTTCACACTCACAGAGCCTACCTGCTCACACTTCACATAAAAAGGCTCTCTCAACCTCACTCTGTTTGGCACACTAAAGACCCTAGTGTGTTCCCACCAGCAGAAATATACACACCTTCTGCTCATGTCCTGGCACACTCGAGTAACTCCACGCACTCGAGGGATCCCGCCTGTTGGCACAGCTTCACACACTGATGCCCTGAGTCACTCCACCTCACTCCATCTGGCATGCTCGTGACCTTGCCACGTTCCCACCAACGGGACTATTCACACCACTGCATCAATGCCTGGCTTTCAGGCATGTGTTCTCACACACTCAGGCAATCTCAACCCTCGGAGGCCTGCTGGCTCTGGTCACTCCACATCCCCTGCCCCTCGACGGCCTGGCCCGTGGCACGGCCGGGCTCCCTGGCACCCCTGGGGGCCCCACTGATCGTCCTCTCCTCGCCCGCAGGGACGTACCAAGGCCAGTTCACCAACGGCATGCGCCACGGCTACGGCGTGCGCCAGAGCGTGCCCTACGGGATGGCCGTGGTGGTGCGCTCGCCGCTGCGCACGTCGCTCTCGTCCCTGCGCAGCGAGCACAGCAATGGCACGCTGGCCCCGGACTCGCCCGCCTCGCCGGCTTCCGACGGCCCCGCACTGCCCGGGCCGGCCATCCCGCGCGGCGGCTTCGCGCTCAGCCTCCTGGCCAACGCCGAGGCAGTGGCACGGGCGGCCAAGGGCGGTGGCCTGTTCCAGCGGGGCGCGCTGCTGGGGAAGCTGCGCCGCGCCGAGTCGCGCACGTCCCTGGGCAGCCAGCGCAGCCGCGTCAGCTTCCTCAAGAGCGACCTCAGCTCGGGCGCCAGCGATGCCGCGTCCACCGCCAGCCTGGGCGAGGGCGCCGACGAGGCCGCGCCCTTCGAGGCCGACATCGACGCCACCACCACCGAGACCTACATGGGCGAGTGGAAGAACGACAAGCGCTCGGGCTTCGGCGTGAGCGAGCGCTCCAGCGGCCTCCGCTACGAGGGCGAGTGGCTGGACAACCTGCGTCACGGCTACGGCTGCACCACGCTGCCGGATGGCCGCCGCGAGGAGGGCAAGTACCGCCACAACGTGCTGGTCAAGGGCACCAAGCGCCGCGTGCTGCCGCTCAAGAGCAGCAAGGTCCGCCAGAAGGTGGACCACAGCGTGGAGGGCGCCCAGCGCGCCGCCGCCATCGCGCGCCAGAAGGCCGAGATCGCCGCCTCCAGGTAGGACCCCCGGGCGGGACGCGGATGGGCAGCGCCGCACTCCGGGAAGGCGTCCCGGGCCAGCGCAACTTAGGAAGCCCTGTTTCTGCTTCTTTTACCGTCAGGGGTTCCCCCCAAGACCGTATATAGAGGGTTCATTGGAGGTGCTTCGGGATCTCATGTCATCTGTTATCCATCCGTTGTCCATCCATCATCCATCCATTTATACACTCTATTCCTCCCATCCACCCAATCCCTCCCTTCACTTAAACCTTACCTTCACCCAACCTTTATAATATTGAGCTAAGCAACCATCTCTCTACCCAAACTGTCCATCCCACCCACCCAGCCACTTAATTTTCTGTTTACTCATTCTACTACCCAGTTACCCATCCAACCACCTGGTCATTCATCCATTCACCCAACCCCTTTGTTCACCTAACTTCTCTACTATCCACCTGAGCAATCCCTCCATTCCCCCAACTCCTCTATCCATCCATCCACTCAGCCCCTATATAACATCCGCCTTATCCACCCAACCATTTCTTCATCTATCCATTCAACTTTCCATCTTTACAGGCCACTCAAGCACACACTCACCCACCCACCCATCCACAACCATTCTTCCAACCACCCAGACACCTGTTCAACCTCCCATCCGTCCCCTCATCCCCAGCACCTACATTCACTCAACTTCTCCCATCCAGTGAACCAACAGCCATCCTAACATTCAACCATGCATCCATTCACCCCACCACCTTCATTCACCTGATTTTCTCCATTTATCCAGTCACCCCTTTACCCAATCATGCTTCCATCCACTGAAACAACATCCGCTTCTACCACCTACCCAGTCTTCCAGCCATCCACCCATTATCTATCCATCCAACCACCTTCATCGCCCAAACAGACCCGGCAATCCAGCCACCTGTCCGTTCTCTCAACCACCTCCACTGACCCATCTGCCAGCCCTTCATCCATCCACTCTTCGTCCATTCAGTACCTATGCTTTCATCCATATTCAAGCCCCCCTATGTCTTCTCACTGTGCTTCAGAAAAAGTTCCAATGTTACCTTCAAATGTTTATAACACCTGCTGTGTGCATGGCATTATTTTAAGTGGTTTACAAGTATTGACTCATTCAGTCTCCTTAATGACTTTGTACTATTTTTATTTCCATGTTACAGATGATATAAATGAGGCTCTGAGAGATATACTTTGAAATCACCCAGCTAGTGAGTGGCCAGGTAGTAAGTGAGTCCTACCCTCCTATCCAGCCTCATTTTCTACCACCCTGTCCTAGGACCTAGAGTTTTGGCTCTGTACTAGCCATATTGGCCTTTCATCATCCTTCTCTAGTTCTTCCTATCTGAAGGCTTTTGTTCCTGCTGGTTCCTTAGCCTGGACTACTCTTCTTTGCTCTTGCTGCCCCTTAATTTCTATTCCTCCTTCAGAGAGCGGGTCAAGTCTGACCCCCATGTAGAGCTGATGAGGCTCCACCCCCTGTCACAGCCTGACTCTCACTCAGCTGCATAGATGTCTTCTTAGAACATTCACAGTTGCAGCTTTATACTGCTTATATGATTTCTTTATATTCTAACACTTCCTGTGTTACAACGGGCTTCCTTTGAGCCAGTCACCATTCTGATGTCTTCATGTATGTGTGTTAGTTGCTCAGTCGTGTCTGACTCTTTGCAACCCCATGGACTGTAGCTCGCCAGGCTCCTCTGTCCTTGGGATTCTCCAGGCAAGAATACTGAAGTGGGTTGCCATTCCCTTCTCCAAGAGATCTTCCCGACCCAGGGATCAAACCCAGGTCTCCTGCATTGCAGGTGGATTCTTTACCATCTGAGCCACCAGGGATGCCATCAAGGATGTATAGTAACTCATTTAATTTTTACAAGATCATGAGGAGGCAGGTACTGCTGTTATTCCCGTTTTGCAGGTGTTGGTGAGCTGCGGGGGCAACAGAGGGTGTGGCAGGAGAGCGGTGAGAGGTTCCAGCCTGTCCCTGTGCCTAGAATCATCCTGTTGGTGGCTCGAAATGGCCTGGGTTGAGGCTTTCACACTAGTCTTCAAGGTTAAGCAGGTGAAGGGCTGAATCTTAGCTCTTTCATCTTTCATCTCAGGCCTGGGCAACTCAGTTTGCCCATCTGAACTTCTGTTCCCCTTCTGTGATGCCACCATTTCTTAGTTGTATGTTCTTGGCTAAATCAACCTCAGTTGTCTCATCTATAAAAATGGGGTTGGTCTGAGGGTTAAGAAATATAGTGCACGTCCAATGGTTCAGAGTCCTGTTACGGGATGAGTTCTCTCAGAAGCTGACTTTGAGATGGAGATTAATATGCAGGAAGTTTACAGGCACACTCTGAGGATCAATATCTGTGGTGAAGGGAAGGAGGCGGGGTTGGGCAGAGGGTCATGCTGGGCTGCAATGCAGTCTCCACAATGTCTCAGCAGACCACAAGGGGCGCCCTGCAGTGGAGATGACCTTCAGAGTTCTCCCAAATTGAAATGAGGAAGCTGGATCTTTGCAGCCTCTGCATTGAATGCAAGCGGACCTCCAGAAAGGGGCATGACCTGGGGCTGATCGGCTCTCTTTAGCTAGTGGCAATCCCTGGACAGGACTGGCAGCACCTGTGCTGGACACCTCGCAAGGGCTCCATCGATATTGCTAGTCATTGTGTTCTTCAGTGAATTCATCTTACAGATGTGGAAACTGAGACCCAGAGAAGGAAGACAGTATGCTTCAGGCCACCTGGCAAGCAAGTGAGAGAAACAGGGCTTCAGCTCCTAGATTTCTGATTCCAAAGCTTTAACTGACACATTTGCCCACTCTTAACATTGTAAACTTTAAATTGCTAGAAATGTGCGAATAGTTACTGTCATTAAGGCAGAAAGAAGGTATGGGTAATTTTCTTAAGATTCCTTGGTTAGGGGCAGAGCCAGATAGTCATATAATTTATTGGATGCTTTTATGAGCACTTTATACTTATTTGGCTGCACAGAGTCTTAGTTTGCATCACACGGGATCTTCAATCTTTACAGCATGTGGGATGTAGTTCCCTGACCAGGGATTGAACCCAGGCCCTTTGCCTTGGGAGCTCTGAGTCTTAGCCACTGGATCACCAGGGAGGTCCCAAGGGGTCACTTTTTAAAAATAGCACTTTGATGTTGGAATCATTGTAAACTTACAGAAGAGCTGCAAAGGTAGTACAGAGAGTTCCCATATACTTTTAACCCAGATTTCTCTAACGTCAACTTCTTTCATTACAGTGACACATTCATCAAAGCCAACATTCATACCTTACTGTTAACTAAACTTCAGACTTTAAGGTGGTGTCTGCTGGGTTTCTCTGCTGTCAAATTTCCATTTTCTCCTTCCCTTAATTTAATCTTTGGATCCCAGACATCCAGTTCAGCCCACACTCAGAAAGGGTCTGAAATTAACCTCTACCTTTTGTAGGGGAAAGTATCCATATATGTTATTTGGAATTCTTCTGTGTGAAAGATTTGTCTCTTCTCTCCAAAGTTATTATGCCAGTGTATATAGTTACGAAAGGCATAAGCCAAGACTGTCCTGTGCCAGCCTCGGGCTCGAAGAGCTTAAATGAGGTGAGAGCTTAAGCTCTTGATTTGAAAGTCCACTAGTTGGAATTCTGGCTCTTGTACTGAATTGCTGTGTGACCTTGCCCAAGTTGCCTCACCACTCTGAACCCTGGCTCTTCTTTCTTTCCTGGGTTTGTTTTGGGGAGTAGATGAGCTAATGCCTGAAAAATGCCTGGCACAGAGCAGCCAACAATCAAAGCAGTCTTTGCCATCATTTAACACGTTCGCTTTTAAAGGTAAAGAAATGGAAGCTTGCAGAGAAGGAGGGATTTCCCCAAGGTCTCCCCTGCTGGGGACAAAAGCTTGCCTCTCTCTGCCCCCTTGCTTTCCCTACCCTCCCTGTCCTTCCTGCCAAAGCTGTGCCCTTGAACATGAAGACACTGAGCTCCCTCCAAGAAGGCTGCCAGGCCCACAGCCGGGCATGAGTCGCAGGAGTGAGAAGGTGGTGCCAGCTTCTTCCACGTGGTGCCACTGGAAGGGGAGGTTTGGATTCCTTATCCTGGATGCCCACAGGCCTGGTGGCACTTGGGGAGGGGGAGTGGAGGTAGCTTCCTGAGTTGGTTTTAAGCTCAGAGTGAATTTCCAATTAAGGGAATCTTTGGGTTAGGAGGAAAAGCAGGGTTGTCTCGCTGCCGGGGGCTTCGGTGAGTAATCAGGCTGCGGAGAACAGTGAGCCTTCCTACCAGCCTCCTTGGCCCAGGCAGCCTGGGGTTTCTCTCCGTTGTGGCCTCAGATTGTCTGCTCTGGGCTTAAAAGGAACTTCTCAGCTCAAAGTCTAGGACCAGGACCGCTTTCCCAGGGAGAAGGGAGAGAGCTGAGCTGTCTCACTCCCTAAAATGGGCTCTAGATTGAAGGTGACTCTAGCTCTGTGCTGTCCAATATGGTGGCCCTCGGCCATGTGCGTCTGTCGAGGTCTTAAAGTGTGGCTGATACGAACTGAGATGCACTATAAGTGTGAAGTAGACCCTGGCTTTCAAAGACTTAGTACGAAAAGAATGTAAAGGAACCTAGTAATAAATTTTTACATTGATTATAGGTTGAAATGATTATATTTGGGGGGGGGATGTGGACCATTTTTAAAGGCTTTGTTGAATTCACTACAATATTGCTTCTGTTGTTTATGTTCTGGGTTGTTTTGGTTTTTTTGGCCATGAGGCATGTGGGAATCTTAACTCCCCAACCAGGGATTGAACCTGCAATCCGCTGCATTGGAAGGCGATGTCTTAACCCCTGGATCGCCGGGGAAGTCCTGAAATGATTACATGTTAGACACAATGGGTTAGAGAAAGCATATTATTGTAGTTAATTTCATTTGTTTCTTTTAACATTTTTGAATGTGGCAACTGGAAAAGTTAAAAAAAAATTGCATGTGTGTCTCACGTTATACTTTTCTTGGGCAGTGTTGTCTAGACCCATTCGGGGCCCTAAGTAGATAGTTCAGCTCCTGAACTGACCAGATAAGGAAACTGAGGTACAGAAAGGGACAAAGAAAGGCTCATAGCCACTAGGTGATCAAGGGGGAATTAGCTTCATGGTTTCTGATTTTGTGGCCCCTCATGCTTTTTGTTATGCCTTTTAAGGTCATGGATGCTGGGCTGTGGAGGGAAGCTGGGATGTTTGAGGAAGCATCTAAACCCTTCTGGTTGTCATGCCAACACCCTGATAAATGGCTCCCTTCTGGAAGGAGCACAGGGAGAGGTTCTGAGTGGAGTTTGCCCTCTGCAGCTGCTGGCCATATCTTGTCTTCTCTCCAGATTGCAATTCTCTTGTCTAAAAGGAGAAGAATGTTTACCTCGAAACGTTTTCACAAAAGTTAAACCAGATACTATATACGCAGCACTCAGGACAAGGGCCAGAAGCGGGAAGCACTCAATAAATATTAGCTGCTGTTGTCATTGTCTGGGATTCTTGCTGTTCTTGTTGTCATTGTGCCACCGCAGCAGAGGCTGGGGCTGGCCTGCGGGAGTTCTCAGCCTCCCTGGGGTGTAACGTTTGCAACATCTCAGATTCTGGACCATGGTGGCATCGGTGAGACCCTGAAAATAGGGTCCCCTGAACACATGTGTTCTTTGCTCCTCCACATCCCCACCCCGATTCTCGCCTACTCCCTGACTGACCCTGGAAGTTCCCAAGTTGAATGCAGGGTTAGAGTTGGCGTTGTGAGTTGCTGGGAGGTGAATTTCTCAGATGAGCAGAAGCTAAGAGCTTGGCAAGCTTAGAGCCAAGAGCTTGGCTATGACATTGGACAATCCAGGTTTGAATCTGGGTTCAGCTTCTTACAAACCGTGTGATCTTAAGCAAGTTACCTCACCTCTCTATGCCTCGCTTTCCATTTCAGTCAACTGGGAATCACATTAATTCTCTTTCAAAGTATTGTTGCAGAGGATAAAAGAGGTAGCCCATGTAAAGGGCCTTTGCTTTGAAGGCTTGCAAGGAGGTGTACGCTGTTAACAATAAATTGTGTTATAACGAGTCATTCTGTACCGATCTGAGTCTCCCTTGAGAATGATATTAATATCAGCTGGAGGGAAGCCTGTCTTTTCTCACAGTCCCAACAACAATTTCCCAGGCTTGTATCTTTTGCAGGCCACAGTCCCAATTTTTGCTACGTCACGTATCACCTCTGTTTTCCAATCTCAGTCAGTCATTTCAGTCACTCAGTGGTGTCTTGACTCTTCGTGACCCCATGGACTGCAGCACACCAGGCTTTCCTGTCCATCACCAACTCCTGGAGCTTGCTCAAACTCATGTCCATCAAGTCAGCGATGCCATCTAACCGTCTCATCCTCTGTCGTCCCCTTCTCCTTCCACCTTCAATCTTTCCCAGCATCGGGGTCTTTTCTAATGAGTCAGTTCGTCACATCAGGTGGCCAAAGTATTGGAGTTTCTGTGTCAGCATCAGTCCTTCCAATGAATATTCAGGGTTGATTTCCTTTAGGATTGACTGGTTTGATCTCCTTGCAGTCCAAGGGACTCTCAAGAGTCTTCTCCAAAACCACAGTTCAAAAGCATCAATTCTTCGATGCTCAGCTTTCTTTATGATCCAACTCTCACATCCATACATGACTACTGGAAAAACCATAGCTTGACTATATGGACCTTTCCAATTTAATCTCTGTCTTTAAATCAACTTACTTTAAAATATGTACACTTACTGAAAAGGAAGACTTTGGAACACTGTTGAAAATGAGAGACCCATATCATGGGAGGTTCTGAAAACAGAATGCTATTCAAGTCTGAGGTCAATCTATTAAGGGCAAAGATGCTAAGCCTGAAGTCTCGTCCCTTTTTGCTGAAAAGAGAGAATGGCTAGAGATCGACAGATGTGAGAGATCTGTAGGCACCTGACGAAGGTTGGTCCTTGACTAACAAAAAGAATGGGTCTGGTGCTATTTCTTTACTTTTTTTTATGAAGAGTTTTTATTTATTGATTTAGTTTTGGCTGCACCGGGTCATCGTTGCTGCTCACAGGCTTTCTCTAGTTGCAGTGAGCGGGCTCAGTGTGGTGGTTTCTCTTGTTGCAGAGTGCGGGCTCAGTAGTTGTAGCTAATGGGCCTAATTGTCTGGTGGCACATAGGGTCTTCCCAGACCATGGATCAAATCCACGTTCCCTGCCTTGGCAGGCGATTCCTAACCACTAGACCCCCCAGGGAAGTCCTGGTGCTGTTTCAAGCTGTGATTTCACATCTGCCAGCGCTCATTTCCAGCACCTCCCGGATGTGAAGACCATCCTGGGAAGAGGGGCTGGCCTTGGACTAGGCCTGAGTTTGCCCATGTTTGCACCTGTTTATTTAATTTTTATTTAACAAGGATCCGTGTAGTTCTTATTTCTAGGAGTCAGAAGGATTCTAAGTACCTTAGTTATATTAACACAATCCTCAGAACAACCCTATGAGGAAGGTACTATTGTTCCCATTTTACTGATGAGGAAACTGAGGCACAGACAAATTGAGTATCTCAAACAAGGTCATTCCTCTGAGTAATGGCAGAGCTGGGGTTGAGACCCCAGAGCCAAGAGATCTGGTTCTAGAATGGCCTTAACCATGACCTAACCTTTAGCTGATTTTCTTTCAGAAATGTTGATTAGCACTTACTCTGGGCCACGCTTGTCCTGGGACACTGGACACCCAAAGGATCAGCATGGCTAGCATCCTCTGGGGACTCACAGCCTAGTGGACAAGACAGGCTGCAATTTGACATGATCAGTGGTGTGTTAGAGGAACAAAGAGTAACTACTCTGTCCTTGCCCCAGAGGTGGTCTGGGAGATTCCCTGCAGGTTGTGGGTAAGTCTGCTTAGGAGTTTGCCAGGTGGAGAAGAGGGAGAGAAAGGTCATTCCAGGTAAAGCCACGGAGGTAGGAATGTGTGTGGGTTATTTTGGGGAGCCATGAGTCACTGGCAGGGGTGCCGTCGGTGGGGAAAGAGATTAGAGATGAGGCTGGGAAGGCAGCCGAGGGCCAGGTGAGGACGGCTTTGAATGCTGGGTTAAGGAGTTTGGAACTTACTATGCAGCAGGCACTGTTCTAAATGCTCAGCTAAATCCACTCATCTAATTCTAACTGTGGCACATAGAGACTGTTAGAACATACTCCAGGTCACATAGGTAGTAAGTGATAGATCTATAATTCTGGCTCCAGAGTCTGTGTTCTTACCTAGGACAGTTTCTGCTACTTCAGATACAGTAATTTCTCTCTTTCTTCTTTTTTTTTTTTTTTACATTGTTCAGAACAGCATACTTGCTGAAATGTAAGGAAATTCAGAATGATAGAAGATAAAAAGTAATAAAACCTCTTTTCTACTTCCATTTTGATTGTACCTTTAAAGTAGCCATTGTTAACACTTCCCTCACAGCATCATTCCGTTTACCTATTCTGGTTTGTGATTTTTTGTTTTTATTTTCCACAACCAAACTACCTACATAATATTCTTCATTTTGCTTTTAAACTTAATATGTTTTGAGATCTCTTCATTTTATGTACATACTGCCTTCACCTTTTTCACAACTGCATAATATTCCACAGTTTGGATGCAGCATGGTTTATTTAACCAGATCTCTCCCAACAGAGATTGAAAGCATTTCATGTTTTCACAATTACAAACAAGGCTGCAGTGAACATCCCTGGACCCATGTTCTTGCTCATGGATCTGGTTAAAGGGATGGCTCAGCCAGGTACCCTATCCTATCAGGGCTACTCAGGCATCATTCAAATACGTTGGAAATATAAGGCCATTAGCCCAGGTCTTTGCAAGGGACTGACTCTTGATATTCATGGTTAAAATGTAAATTTAGTGGTCTCTCCCCTGAAAAGGTCTATGGTACCCTAGAATGGATTAACACAAACAAGAAAAAAATCCAAAACACCCCTATCTAAGGTCCCACTGTCCCCTCCCCATATATGTTTAAAAGATATTTAAGAGTAATCGTTGCAAGGCGTGCCAAGTTGTTAGCCTGCTGGGATGCTCCCATGTCTCTGCCTGTCATCCTTGCTTGCACAGATGTACTTTTATGGGTTAAATTCCTATGGGGAATTGCTGAGTCAAAAAGAATGTGTGTTTTAATTATTATCAGAATCCCAGTTCGTCTCCAAAAAGGGTTGCACCAAATTTATAACCCACCCCAACAATGTATAAGAGGGTATTTTCCTCACACCATCGTCAACACCATGATTATCAGTCTTTTGCATCTTTGCCAAATTGTTTGAGGATAATCAGGTGTTCCATGAATCCAGTGGTCCCTGTCAACTTGCCCAGGCCCACAGAAGCAGAAATTCTCCCTTGTTCTATTTCAAGCTGACCTCCAGAGATTCCTGGATATGGGGTTCCATCAGGGAGGATTAAATGCCCAGGGGGTGGCTTCGACATGTTGGAATGGCCCCAAACCCTGGATTCCTGCCCCCCATCCTATCCCTCTTCCGAGAAATGCCAGATGGACAAAATCCCCTTGCTCCCAGAGACTGAAGCCCAGGATGAATGGAATTTCCTGAGTTGTCAGAGCTGGATTCTCATGATATACACGAGGCAGCTGTGACTCTAAGGCCTCTGAGCCCAGTGGTCTAGGGAGAGAGAAGAGATTGCCTGGGTCCCTGGCAGCAGTTCAGGTTGTAGGGCAGAGTGTTTGGGGGAGCCAGGCCTTTGGAGCTTGGAGAGTGGAGGTGCAGAGAAAACACTCAGCATCACTCCCATCAGTCCTCAGGCAAAGCTGGTCAGAGGATGCTGCCAAATGTGTTCATTTAGCAGATGGAGAAACTGAGGCCTCGAAAGGGGCAGTGACCCAGAGAGAAGAGCATGGCTGGAGGACAGAATGTGGGGGGCTCTTGTGAAACCTCACTTGGTTTCTGGGTCATGTTTAATAGATTGACCAGGAAGAGGACAGGGCTCTGGGAGGTGGAAAAGAACATTTTATCTCCCCCACCCCTGGCCCTATAAACTGTGGTTCAGTGTGGCTCTGGAACCTTTCCAGCTTGATAGTCCAGCCTAAATAGCAGTCAGAGAACAGACAGGCCAACAGCCTGCACTTTGG
The DNA here is from genome assembly GCF_054371585.1 of Giraffa tippelskirchi. Taxonomy (NCBI): domain Eukaryota; kingdom Metazoa; phylum Chordata; class Mammalia; order Artiodactyla; family Giraffidae; genus Giraffa; species Giraffa tippelskirchi. The sequence goes on along the minus strand of NC_137287.1, from coordinate 114,173,975 downwards.
GGAGAAAGATTCCCTTTTTCTTCCAATGCCAGGGTTTCCCCATGTCCCAGTAGAAGGTCCAACCCTGTGAAGCCAGTGCTTGGCCCTGATGGTGGCACCTGAGCCAGGCTGCAGCAGCTCCAGGGACTCGGGGCATCACTGGAAGGGCCTGGACACAGGGTGTTGGAATAACAGTAACGGTGAAAATAATAGTGGCGGCCACAGGGCCAAGTGCTTGAGGGCTCAGACTCGGGTCTGGGCTGCCTGTATCTAGTCCTGGACACTTGATGGCCTTATGGGCAAGTGACGTCCCTCTAAACTTTGTCTCTCCATTTCTGTTTTTAAAGTTTTTACAATTATAGTTACTTATTTTATTCATTTGGCCACAGTAGATCTTAATTGTGGCATGTGGAATCTAGTTCCCTGACCAAGGATCGAGCCCAGGCCCCCTGCATTGAGAGTGTGGAGTCTTAGCCACTGGACCACCAGGGAAGTCCCTCTGTCCCTCCATTTCTTCATCTCTAAGATGGGGATCATGAGAGGACCAGCCTTGGGCACATGAGAAGATCAAGCCCTTAGGATGGGGCTGGGCACAGGTCAGGGCCATGTTCTGACCACTGGGTACCGGGCTCTGTGCTAGTTCCCTTTTATACGCATCATTTCATTTAATCTTCATGAAAGTGTTAGTCGGTCAGTTGTGTCCAACTCTTTGTGACTCCATGGACTGTAGCCCCCCAGGCTCCTCTGTCCATGAAATTCTCTAAGCAAGAATACTGAAGTGGGTTGCCATTTCCTTCTTCAGGAGATCTTCCCGACCCAGGGATCGAACCTGGGTCTCCCTCATTGCAGGCAGATTCTTTACTGTCTGAGCCACCAGGACGGAGCCAAGTCCTCATGAGGGAAGTGCTATTTATTATAGTGACCCATTTCACTGATGAGGAAACTAGCCCAAAGTCCCCAAGTAACTGATACAACAAGGCTTCAGATTTTCTGATCTGGACTCTACCCTCCTATGCACTGTTGGAAGAAAAAGTCTTTGAGTGCTAACAGTTCAGGTTCCTATCCCACCAGTCTGATATTCCGTGCCTTGACCATGGTGCCCGGCCAGCCAGCCTTTTGTATGGCAGAGCAGTTGAAAGCCTGGGGAGGTGAAGAAATTGAGGTTCGAATCCTGCTCTGTTTCTCTCTCTCTCTCTCTTTTTTTTTTTTCTGGCTGTGCTGAGTCTTCATTGTGGCACAAGGGCTTAGTTGCCCCGCAGCATGTGGGATCTTAATTCCCTGATGTGGGATCTTAGTTCCCCGACCAAGGATTGAACCAGCGTCCCCTGCATTGCAAGGCCTATTCTTAACCACTGGACCACCAGGGAAGTCCCCCACTCTGTTTCTTGCAGACCTTATGTCCTTTGTCCTGCCTGAGCCTCACTTCCCTCATCTGCAGAATGGGAACAGTTAACAGCCTGGCCTCCCACGTTGTGATGAGGACTAAATGAGATGACGTGTGTAGAGGATTTTATGCAGTCTCGGTGTTCGGTAAAGAGATGTCCTGGCCAGCTTTATCATCATTCTTCTTACCCAGAGAGTCAGGCGAGTGGAACTCAGAGAGGCAAGTGGCATTTCCTCCAAGCTTCATCCTTCCCCAAGCGCAGGCTGTTTCACTCCCCTGGGTTTCCAAAGCCCAGTCCAACTTCCACTTGACTTCCTAAGTCCACACCAGTGGGTCCCTGCCATTGGGAGAGCAGTTAAAAATAAAGCCCAGTCTTCAAATCCTTCAAGTAAACACCCAGCTCTCTAAAAATAGCATCTTTTTGCCACAGGTCTCCAGAGCCAGGGCGGGCTTGCAGGATGGAAATTGGCGAGCCTGGTTCTCACAGACAGGCAGGCGGGGGCCAAGTGTCCATCACCCTGCCTGGTTGCTGAGCTTCTCGGCCTGAGGGGCATCCAAGGGCCCCTTGGTGTCTGCATCCTCAAACTGGCCACCAGCGCCTCTCACTGCCCCACTGTAAGGGCCCCTCATCAGCTCTTCAGTCTTCTTCCTGCCCGAGACTCTGATCAGCAGCTGGAGTGAGATTTTAAAATGTAGACCTGGGGACTTCCCTGGTGGTCCAGTGGTTAAAAACTCCAGGCTGCCACTGCAAGGGGTACAGGTTCGATCCCTGTTTGGGGAACTAAGATCTGGCATGCAGTGTGGTGCCGCCAAAAAGTAAAAAAAATAAATAAAATGTAAGCCTGACCATACGTATCACTCGTATGAGCAAAACTTTCATGGAGTCTTCAGTTTGGTTTCCCCTGAAAGCAGAGCCTGAAACGAGGATTTGGGTGCAGGAAGTGGATTTGGGAAGTGAAGCCAGGAAGGAGGAGGTGAGAGGAAGTAGGTGGGCAGAGAGAGGGAAGAAGGAAAAGCGAATATAAATGTGTGTCATGGAGGCACAGAGGCAGCCACAGGAAGTGGGTTGGATGGGGACCTCAGTACAGAACACTCGTGAGACTGTGCCCCTGGAGAATGGGGGAAGGGTAGGTGGGCAAAGCCTTATCCTCTGGCTCCAGTCTGCATTCACGGCAGATTTCTCTGGGGGCATAAATCCCCTGTCCTTTCGGGTGTGCTTGCATTTGGGGTGGGTTGAAAGGGCCTCTCTCTTGCAGCATTGAGGGCAGGCTCTGGGCAGAAAGCCCGGGTGGGACACTGGCCATGCCAGGGGCATCCTCCTGTGCATGGAGCTGTCCCAAAAAGCTATGGGTGAAACTGGGGGTTAGACTGAGGGGGTGTGGTGTGGGCATCACAGGTGTCTGCCCTTTGGAGAAATTTCAGATTCCTTGCTTTGGCCCCCAAGACCCTTCCTGTCTGGCTCAAGCTCACCCCCACCAACCCCATCTCACACCACTCTCCCCATCCACCACCTCCAGCCTCAGTTCCTCCAAAGGGCCGTGCTCTTTCCTGCCCTTGCTCCTTTGCACATTATGTTCCACGTGCCTAAAATGCTTTTCCCTTACTCTTGATCTTGCTAACACCTTCTCATGTATCAGACTTCACCCAGCTCAATTGTTTCTTCTTCAGGGGAGCCCTGAGCTCTTTCCTAGTGTGGGTTCCCTGTTACATGTTTCCTGTGCACCCTGGCCTCAGCTGCCACCCCCACCATTGTCCTGACTCATTCTGTCTTCTCTGCTGCTTTGTCCACTCCCAGAGCATGGGGACCCTCGTCAGCTGTGTTCACTGCCAGGTCCCAGAAAACGGTACAACATCCAGCACTTAGTGAGGCTCAGGAAGCCTTGTTGACTGACTGATAGGTAGGTCTCCAACAGCTCGAAAGGGGAGGCGCCCTCCATTTGACCCAGTTAAGCTTTCAATCACATTCAGCAAATATGTATTGAAAAGCAGAGACATCAGTTTGCTGACAAAGGTCCATATAGTCAAAGCTATGGTTTTTCAAGTAGTCATGTATGGATGTGAGAGTTGGGCCATAAAGAAAGCTGAACACTGAAGAATTGATGCTTTCCAACTGTGGTGCTGGGGAAGACTCTTGAGAGTCCCCTGGACTGCAAGGAGATCAGACCCGTCAATCTTAAAGGAAATCAGTTCTGAATATTCATCGGAAGGACTGATGTTGAGGCTGAAACTCCAATACTTTGGCCATCTGATGCGAAGAGCTGACTCATTGGAAAAGACCCTGATGCTGGGAAAGATTGATGGCAGGAGGAGAAGGGGACGACAGAGGATGAGATAGTTGGATGGCATCACTGACTCAATGGACATGAGTTTGAGCAAACTCAGGGAGTGGGTGAAGGACAGGGAAGCCTGGCGTGCTGCAGTCCATGGGGTCTCAAAGAGTCGGATACGACTTAGTGACTGAACAGCAACAATCTACTGTGTGCTAGGGAGTGTTGTAGAGGCTTAGGGAGGAAAACCTCAAGATCCTGGCCTGCATGGAGTTACATTCTAGCTGGGGAGACAGCACAACAGACAATAAATAAATTTTAGAGCATGTGGGAGGGGGCAAGTTGCCTTTCTAAATACGTGACATGAAGGAGTTGAACCAATTAGCCATTGGGGCACCTGGGGGAAGAGCACCCCTGCAGAAGACAGAGCTAGGAGGTGCCTGAAATGTTCGACAAACAGCAAGGAGACCAGCGTGACTGATGTGGAGCGAGAGAAAACCATCGTATAAGAGGCTGGGGAGAGCGCAGGGGTGAGGTGGGGACAGGTCACTCTGCCAATGTGGGGGCCACTAGCCGCATGTGGCAATTTATTTATTTATTTTGAATTTGAGGATAATTGCTTTACAATGTTGTGTTAGTTTCTGCTGTGCAACAGCGTGGATCAGCTATGTGCTAAGTCACATCAGTCGTGTCTGACTCTTTGCGACCCTATGTACCCACCAGTCTCCTCTGTCCGTGGGATTCTCCAGGCAAGAATACTGGAGTGGGTAGCCATTCCCTTCTCCAGGGGACCCTTTTGACCCAGGGATCGAACCCACATTTCTTATGTCTCCTGTATTGTTAGGCAGGTTCTTTACCACTTGCGCCATCTGAGAAGCCTTGGATCAGCTATGCTGTGCTGTGCTTAGTCGCTCAGTCCTTTCTGACTCTTCGTGACCCCATGGACTGCAGCCCGCCAGGCTCCTCTGTCCATGAGGATTCTCCAGGCGAGAATATTGGAGTGGATTGCCATGCCCTTCTCCAGGAGATCTTCCCAAACCAGGGATCCAACCCAGGTCTCCCACATTGCAGGTGGATTCTTTACCAGCTGAGCCACCAGGGAAGCCCAAGAATACTGAAGTGGGTAGCCTATCCCTTCTCCAGGGGAATCTTCCCGACCCAGGGATTGAACCGGGGTCTCCTGCATTGCAGGCGGATTCTTTACCAGCTGAGCTACCAGGGATCAGCTATGTGTATGCAAATATGCCCTCCCTCACACAACACACACACATCCGCTCCCTCTTGAGCCTCTCTTTCACCACCACCCCCATCTCATCCCTCTAAGTCATCACAGAGCACAAAGCTGAGCTCCCTGTGTCATACAGCAACTTCCCACTAGCTCTCTATTTTACACATGCTAGTGTCTATATATATGGGCTTCCCAGGTGGCTCAGAGGGTAAAGAATCTGCCTACAATGCAGGAGACCTGGGTTTGATCCCTGGGTTGGGAAGATACCCTGGAGAAGGAAATGGCAACCCACTCCAGTATTCTTGCTTGGAGAACCCCATGGACAGAGGAGCCTGGCGGGCTACAGACCATGGGCTCGCAGAGAGTAGGACACGACTTAGCCAGCAGTGTACATATGTCAACGCTGCTCTCTCAATTTGTCCTCCCCTCTCCTTCCCCTGCCGTGTCCGCAAGTCCATTCTCTATACCTGTGGCTCTGTTCTTGCATGTGTGGCAATTTAAATGGCAGTAAATTGGAATGAAAGTGCCATTCTTCAGTCTCGGTAGCCACATGTCAAGGGCCCCCTGGCTACTGGCTAGGACAGCACAGATGTAGACTGTTGCCCTCATTGTTGAAAGTGTAGACACAGCCTGGGTGGGGCCTTTCAGGTCACTGCAGGGCAGCAATCTGGCCCACACATGGCTGGGCACACATCCTGGGGTCCTTTCTTCACCTCTGAAAGTGGGCATGATTAAAGCATGCAAGGCCATTTGGTCCAGCCCCAGGCAATGTCAGAATGCCTTGCCCATCATCCTTGCCAAACGGCCCTTTGGTCACTGCCTCTGTGTCTCCAGGTGTAGGAAACCCGCTCCTCTTGAGCCAGTCCAGGCCAACTTTGTACAGCTTTGGCTTTAAGATTGGCTCAAACCAGGAGGACGCTCTGCTTCTCTGTCACTTCAGTTCGTTGGTCCCAGTCCTGCCATTGGGGACTGTGTGGATTAGAAACGTGTTCAGCTGCAGGTAGCAGTACTTGTCTTAAGCACTCGATTTATCTTCTCCCAGAAGAAGACCAGAGAGGCAGTGCAAGGCTGACATGGCAGCTCCAAGACGCCCTGGGGGCCCACCTCCCTCTGTCTTTCCCTCCTGCTCTCCTTAGAAGGTGGTTTCTGGCCTTGTACTCAGAGGTGGCCACGGCACCCCTAGCTTCACCTTCATATCCAGGAGCAGAATGCACCAGCGTCTCTTGATGGAGAAAGAAGCTCACTGGGGACTCACATCTCCTTCTGCAGAGTGGGTCACGTGGCCTTCCCTGAATGCAAGGGATCTGGGAAGGTGAATATTTTTAGCTGGACACATTGCTTCCCTGAGCAAGGTTACACTTCTGTTAGAAGGAAAGAAGGGGAAGAATGGATATTTGGTGAGCGATTAGCAGTGCCTGCCCCGGACATCCCTGGGAAGATGCAAAGATTGTGATCTTAACACCTTCGAGAGTCTTCTCTGGTCTAAACATCTCCAGCCCCTTTTCTCGGCCCCTGTTTACAAGCCTTGTTGCTTTTTCCACTTTCCCAGGTGGAGAAACAGAGGCACAAGACATCCTTTAGTGTTTAGGAGCACGGATTCTGGGGTCAGATGACACTGCTTCATTCAGCGGGTCACTCTTCTTGAGCCTCAGTTTTCCCGGCCTTGTAGTATGGTGGCAGCTTCCCAACGAGGGCGTTGTGAGGCTAGAATGAGATGGTTGATGTCAAGTACTAGCCACAGGTTTCCCAAATGCTGCTAGTGGTAAAGAACCTGCCTGCCGATGCAGGAGACATAAGAGATGCAGGTTGGATCCCTGTGTCGGGAAGATCCCCTGGAGGAGGACATGGCAACCCACTCCAGTATTTTTGCCTGGAGAATCCCCGTGGACAGTGGGCTACAGTCCAAGGGGTTGCAAAGAGTTGGACACGACTGAAGTGACTGAGCATGCATGCACCCTGGCCCCAGTGCCTGGCACACAGGCGTCACTCAGTAGCGGCAGTTGTCGTTATTATAACTAGGCTTCCTCTTCAGTGATTCCTTTGGGTGTTGTTGAATGAGGAACCAGAGAGCAGCCCAGACCGGGGACAGCCGTTCTCCTCCCATCTCCAGGAGGGGTGTGGAGTGGGGCCACAGTCTGGGGAGGGGCTGGACGGGGGATCCATCTCTAAAGCCACCTTTGGCCAAGCCGCATCCCTGGTGAGGGCGATCGCGTGACTGACCCAGCGCTCTTCCCATCAGCCTCGACTCCGTGCAGCCCTATCTGGGAAGGGGGTATCACCCCAAGATCACGGCAGCCTGCTGCCAACCCCGTGACCCCACAGGACTGGCGGCAGCCTTGCCAGAAGCCTGGCCAAGGCTGGGGGCCCCTGAGCTCTGACCCAACAGGTAGGCTCAGAAATGTCACCGAGCAAGTCCTGTAGGTGGGAATTTGTCAGAGGCTCCCCTGGGATAGCCCCCACCCCCACCGGGTGTCAGATGTACATAGTTCTTTCCTGAGCACCCCATCTGGCGTGGATATAGACACAAGCTCTCCATGCCAGAAAAGTTGGCCCTGGAGCCCTCATTATTCATTCTTTTGTATTTTTAATTGGTTGTACACTCATGTGGTTCAAGACCCCACATTTAGACAAAAATGTAAAGTCTCTCTTCTTCCCTTGTCATCCTCTGGTTGCTTGCTCCACACTCCCTGGTCAGATGTTATTTGCCGTTTTTTCTTTTCCTTCCAGAGTTACTCTATTAAGGTAGAGCTTCATTTGACCTGCAAAATGGCAGTGTCCCGTGGTTCCATCTACTAGGAGCAAATAGGTTTCCGTTTTGCTCTCTCTGCCCCCAGAAGCAGCATATTATACATACTTGTCTGAACCTTTTCTTCTGTGTAATATAATTTTATTTATTTATTCATTTATTTATTTTTGGTTGTGCTCGGTCCTTGATGTTGCTTGGGTTTTTCTTTAGTTGTGGCAAGTGGGGGCTACTCTCTGTTTGCCAGGCACAGGCTTCTCATTGAGGTGGCTTCTCCATTGCGGAGCACAGGCTCCAGGGTGTGGGGCTTCAGCAGTTGCAGCTCATGAGCTCAGTAGCTTCAGTTCCCAGGGCTCTAGAGCACAGGCTCATTGGTTGCAGGTCACAGGCCAGTGCTCTGTGGCATGTGGGATCTTCCTGGATTGGGGGTCGAACCCGTGTCTCCTGCATTGGCAGGTAGAATCTTTACCACTGAGCCACCAGGGAAGCCCTGAACCTTGCTTTTTTCTCTTTGCTGTGTTTATATATCAGAGAGCTTTCCTGATCTTTCTAAATAAAGAACTTTATCCGCTTTAACTCCTGCATAGTATTTCATTGTATAGCTGAATCATCGTTTGTTGAATCAAGCCCCTGTTGTTGCACGGATTGTTTAGGTAGTTTCCAGAATTTTGCTCTGCGAGATAAAGCTGTACATTCATCATTTCACCCGTGGATCAGTATATGTCTAGAATAAATTTCCCCAAGTACAGTTCAGTTCAGTTCAGTCGCTCAGTCGTGTCCGACTCTTTGCGACCCCATGAACCGCAGCACGCCAGGCCTCCCTGTCCTTCACCAACTCCCGGAGTCCACCCAAACCCACGTCCCCAAATACAGTTACTGGTCAAAGTCTCTCTCGTGGTGGTGCCATTCTATCCTCCCATCCACATGTGTGAGGGTGAGACAGCCTCTTCCCCAACCTGCTGAATGACCCTGGGCAAGTCCCTGCTCCCCACTGATCTCCATGTCCTAGGGCGCTGAACTGTCTTTGTCTTGTTTTGAGGGGACACAGCCAACCAGGTTTGCCTGTTTGGCTTGGCCTTTCCCACGCTCCAGCCATGTGCCCATTGTTACTGTGGCTTCTTTGGGAGATGACTTCAGCCTGGACCAAGGCCACAGGAGCCTAGTGAGGTCCGCATGGAAGAGCAGGCAGAGGGACCAGCATGAGCAAAGGCCCAGAGGTGTGACCCTGGGGGGGTAAGGCGGGGTTTCCCAAATGCCGTTCACTGATGTGCCTTTCCAAGCTGAACCATGGCCATATACCCTTTGGGTTGCTATTTACTATTAAAAAAAAAAGAAAACACTTAACCTTCCTAAGCCTAGATTTATTTATTTTTAATTTTTTTGGACACGTACACATTGCTTTATTTATTTACCTGTCTTTGGTTGCGCTGGGTCTTCGTAGCCTCACGAAGCCTACTAGCTTTCTCTAGTTGTGATGACTGGGGACTGTTCTTCGCTGTCATGTGTGGGCTTCTCATTTCGGAGGCTTCTCTTGTTACGGAGCAAAGGCTCTAGGTGAATGGGCTTCAGTAGTTGCGGCACAGGGGTTCATTAGTTGTGGCTCGTGGACCCTAGAGCGTGTAGTTTCAGTAATTGCATCATGTGGCTCAGGAGTTGTGGCTCGTGGGCTCTAGAGCACGGGCTCAGTGGCTTGGTGGCATGTGGAATCTCCCCGGACCAGGCATCGAACCCGTGCCCCCTGCATTGCCAGGTGGATTCTCATCCACTGCGCCACCAGGGAAGTCCGAAACTTATTTTTATAAAGGATCTTTAGATCATTACCATAAATAGAAATCCAGTGTTACATAAAGAGGAGTTAGTGGAAAAAAAACAAAAACAAATAATGCCACAAGAACACCAGAACAACACATACACAAGAAAAAGAAAAAAATACAAGGAAGCAAAACATCATTCAACCATCCCCAGTGGGGTTGCCTACTAAGAGCTCAGATCAAGGCTACTTGCTGCTTTGGTCTCTCTCTGTTAAAAAATGGAATATAAGACTCATTAAGAATACATAAGGGACTTCTCTGGTGGTCCAGTGGCTAAGACTTCATGCTCCCAATGCAGGGGGCCTGGGTTTGACCCCTGGTAAGGGAACTTGATCCCACATGCTATAACTAAAAAAAAGATCCTGCGTTCTGCAACTAAAGATCGAAGATTCAGCAACTAAGATCTGGTGCTGCCAAATAAATACATATTTATTAAAAAAAAAAAGATATATAAGCATGAAATGAGACTTTCTTATTGAAGACTTCAGAATGGTTGACTTTGAATTTTAAAGGACCAGTATTATCCGATGAATGTCCTGGTACCACCTATCGTTTTTGGTCCTGTCAGTAATAAGTTTTCGAGTCATTGGCCTGAAAGATTTCTCCTCTCCCTCTTTCCAGAGCCTGAAAGGTAGGGAAAGCCGGTCTTTAGAAGGGCAACTGGACCCTGGAGTTGTGGACAGGAGGAGCCCAAGCTTAGGCATTATACACGGTAGACATTCATTAAGTGCTCGGCAGTGACTGACTCATTAATGGGCCTGTGGGGCTCTTTGGAAAGAGGGATGGGCATTCAGGCTAACAGTACCTTCCTGAATCTTGCCCAAGAAGAGGAGGTGTCCTGCTCTCACTCTGGCCTCCAGTGGTAAACGGTTTACCTCCTGGCTGAGGCTTGCTGGGGGAGCCCTGGAACTGAAGCCCCCTCTCCTCCAGGCTGGAGAGAAGGTGCGCAGGAGTCCCTTTGCTGTCTTTCCTCATCTGCTTCTATCCCTTCATTTGTAGGAAACCAACAAACGCACAGACACAGAACACATCCAGCACAAGTTTATTTTTCACTCATGTAAAATCCAAAATGGGTCCTCTTATCAGTGGGCAGCTCTGTTCCACACAGTGATTCAAAGACCCAGTCTCCTCCCGTCCTGTGGCTCTGCTGTCTTCCACACGTGGCTTCCAAGATCATCACACTCTTCTTCAAGCCAATGAAAAGGAAAAACGCACTGAAAGAGGCAGTGGCAGGTTCTTATTGGCCAGGAAGTAGGGCACATCATGTCTTCTCACGTTCCACTGGCCAGCATCTGGTCCGTGGCCACACTTTCCTGCAAGGGAGGCTGGGAAATAGTCCAGGCTTGTGCTCAGGAAGCAGAGGAAAGCAGTTTTGGTGAACTGCTATCACTCTTGACATTGTCAGGTTACTTTTCTCAGTTTCATGAAAACTGTGTGTGTGTGTCTTAAACACACCTTTCTTTGCTCTGACTCCTACACTTCCCTCTGTTTAGACCACCCTTTCCTCACTTCTTTCTTTCCCATCTGACCAGCTCACATGGACGTGGAAATAACTCAGAATTGAAAATAAGACTTTGTCATTTTCCCAGGACTACACGCAGGGAGAAAAAAGGATGCCTATACACAGCGTGGAGGGATCCCCTTCGCTTCCCCAACTCATTCACAGAGCAAATTGCAGGTTTTATACGCTGACGCCGCCTAAGACCCTCTCAGAAATTGCCCTGTGATAAGTGCGGAGGGGAGATTTTGTGCTTGGAGATGGCAAATTTAGGAGCTTTTTGTCAAGAGAGCTAATAACGTGTTTTTCAAAGCGATGGCGGGGGTGGAGTGGGGCGGGTATTGTACAGGTAGGAGGTAAGACATAAGGATCTGAGTCTGCTGAAGCTGTTAACTTTTTTCTAGTTCATGTCTGTTTTGAGAAGTGGTGTGCTGATTAAGTAGCTCTTGGAGGGGCTGATGGGTGGGGAACGGAGTTGGAGAACTCTGCTTTCTGGAGTTTGCCAGTTCCCATGGTGTAAAGACGGCTATGGCTGATCTCAAGCTACCAGTGTCCTGTCAAGAGCTTGCCTAGGTCACCTCCAGTACATGCTTAGTGCCAGGCTTGATTTCTCCATCTCTTTCTGTTTCAGACTGTAGCTCAGAGGTCTCATCTGCAGGCAAGTTTACCATGTCTCTTCCTCTTCTGGGCTCCCTGTTTTAAAAAGCCTGAACTTGGAACTTCCCTGGTGGTCCAGTGGTTAAGACTTCGCCTTTCAATACAGGGAGTGCAGGTTCCATCCATGGTCGGGGAGCTAAAGATCCTACATGCCTGGCAGTCAGAAAACCAAAACAGGAAACAAAAACCGTAATGTAACAAAGGCAATAAAGATTTTTAAAAAATAGTCCATATTAAAAAAATCTTGAAGAAAAAAAAAACTTGAATTTTCTCAACTAGATTATTTTCCTGTAGATTTTCTCTACTGGTCTATAAGATCCTTAAGGCCAGAATTCTGGTTTTAAGTTTCTTTTTATCAGATGTTGTTGTCAGATGCCTGCACTTAGTAGGCACCCAGGGAATGCTTATAGAAGACAGGCGGAAAATAGGCAGGCAAGGAGGACGGAGGAGTTAGGGTTGAAGACCCTGGCCAGGAACCCAGATCCTGCTCTGTGACTTGCTAGGAGTATAACCTCAGGCAAATCCTTTCACCTGTCTCAGCCTGTTTCCTCATCTGTAAAAAAGCTCCTTTGCTTTCCTCTGCTTCAGCTCAGCCAGGCCTCTTACTGCATAATAATTATGATAATAATATTGATAATGGCTGCTGTTTATTCATTCAACAAATTTTTATCAAGCACCCACTGTGGGCCAGGTCCTGTTTTTGGTGCTGGGGATTCATCAGTGAACAAAATAAACAAAACCCCTTCCTTGTAGAGCACACGTTCTCCGTTTGCGACGTGCCGTGAACTGAACAGAATTTCACAGGCATCATTGCATTTGGTATCTGGGCAACCCTGAAGGGCGAAGGTATCGTTTGCTCCATTTTATTGCTGTGGAAAGTGAGGCGATGTAGATCGTGTGAGTTGCCAGGGGTCAGCCAGCACGTTTAGGGGTGGAAATGGAACTTGGACCCTCAATTCTGGTCCAAGACCTGGTTCTTAGCCATCACGACATGCCCTTCCCAAGCCTGAGGTCCCCTTCCTGCCCACCTCTCTGCTTTTGCTCTGCATTTGATCTGTTCCCATGGTTACATCCCTAGGGCCCACCCTTGACCTGACCCCTCCTTGATGGTGTCTTTTCTATCTTGAATCCTGTCCCCAAATCCTCTCTTATTATCTGACCAACTATGGCTGGTCACCGGGAATGGAATCCTTTACTTCTTTATTTTGCTTCTTCTAACGCTTCTTTCTCCTCCCCCTTCACCCCAGGGCCCAGGTATGGACCCACATAAAAACCTCAATAAATATCTGTTAACTAATGCATTGAAATCCTTAATGTTTTTCTTTGACTCTAGCTCAAATTTCGGTTTTACGTGTCTTCCTCCTGGGAAATCTGAAGGTCAGATCAGTGTGCTGGGTACGCTGTTCACCTCTTGCAGGGCTGGCTTACAAAGATGACATAGAGTCGCTGTCGGTGACAGTTGGCACCTTAGTTGTGGTCAAGTCTGGGACAACCACGTGGCCTCATGTGCCCGAGATTGCCTTGGATCACGCAGGGTAAAATTATAAACAGCTCCCGCTTTCTCCCTCAGTCACCCTGGTTTAAATGGTAGGCTCTCCGGTCACCCTAAACAAATCCTGAGGACACGACTTCCTCCTTGCTGCTCTGAGCACTTTGCAAAACCAGTGTATTTAGTCCTCCCAACTCTGAGGTGGGTGCTGTTATTCTCCCATTTCACAGATGGGGAAATGAAAGCACAGAGTGGTTAGGTAACTTGTTCAAGGCTGCACAGCTAGCAAGAAGCAGGGCTAGGATGAGAACTCCAGTCATCTGGTGCCAGAGTTCCCCTGCTCAACCCCTGCCTCAGCAAGAACTTCTCGAAGACGTCTTCCCTGGTCCCATGCTCTGGACTAGCTGTGTCTCCCTACCCCCACCCTACCAGGAGCCGTTGTGACTGCTGGGGCCTGGTGTGGGGATGGGGAGACAGCAGTGTGGTCAGAATCTCCGCTGGGGCCCTCACACCTGACACAGTGCCCGAGGCCAAAGAATCTCTCTGGAAATGCTTTTCGAACCAAGGGATGCAATTTTCCAGGGCTGGGGCTGGGTTGGCCCCCCACTGCAGTTTCTTCCTCTCCGTGTGGCAGCTGGGATGCCAGCCCCCAGGAGCAGATGGAGCTGCCTGGAATTCCTCCGGAAGGCCCCTTAGCAGTTATCAGAGTGGCCTGGGCCAGGGGGAGGGGGGTCGGGGACGTTGGGGGCTGCTCTGGGAAAAACTGGAATGCCACACCTGGGAAGGGGCCGGAGGCGGGGGAGGGTGCTGGGCGGGCGGGCTCAGCTGTCACATTCCTCCAGCTTGCAGAGAGCTCTCCTGGGCGCCTTGTCCTTATTTAGGCAGGAGATGTCTGCTGACTCGAGCCTTGTGGGATGCCATTGCTGGCTGGCTCACCGGGGTTGGGGGTGGTGGTGGGAGTGGCAGGGGTGAGCCGAGGCGGGGGAGTGGGGGGTGGGTGGCCAGTGGGGGAAGCAGAACACACCCAGACCCAGGTCACCAGTAGACCCAGGTGGGAAGACCAACCCTGGGGAAGAAGAATAACTCTCTAATAGTAGCAGCTACCATTTATGGGGTTCCACTATGCGCATGCTAGGCTAGTCTGTAAGTTCTAGGAGGTAAATTTCTTTTGTTCATTGTTGTGCCCCTAGATCTAGCCCAGGACGTGGCACGTAGTAGGTGCTTAGTAAATACTTGTCATGATCAAATGAATATACACTTCACATAGCACAGTTCACTTGATCCTCACAGTATAGTTCTAGTGGCAGCTAAGTGCAATTACTAACCTGAGTTGTTGTTGTTCACTGGTTAAGTTGTGTCTGACTCTTTGCCACCCCATGGACTGCATGCAGTGCACCAGGCTCCCTGTCCTTCATTCTCTGCTAGAGTTTGCTCAGATTCTTGTCCACTGAGTTGGTGATGCTATCTTACCATCTCATCCTCTGTCTTCTTCTTCTCCTCTGGCCCTCAGTCTTTCCCAGCATCATGGTCTTTTCCAGTGAGTCAGCTCTTCTCATCAGGTGGCCAAAGTATTGGAGCTTCAGCTGCAGCATCAACCCTGAATATTCATTGGAAGGACTGAGTATTCTTTTAGGATTGATTGATTTGATCTCCTTGCAGTCCAAGGGACTCTCAAGAGTCTTCTCTAACAGCACAGTTTGAAAGCATCAATTCTTTGGCACTCAGCCTTCTTTATGGTCCAACTCTCACATCTATACATGACTACTGGAAAAACCATAGCTTTGACTAGATGGACTTTTGTTGGCAAAGTGATTAACCTGAGTTACAGATGGCGAAACTGAGACTTGGAGAGGTTCCATGACCTGGCAAAAGACATACAATTTGGACGTGAAGGAGCTGGGGTTTGAAACCTTGGTTGTCTGACTCCGACACTAACACATGCTTCCTTTGTCTTATTTGGGTGTGTTTAACACCACTGGAATTCTTGGCTTTCCTTCTTTATTGACTGTGTTAGTTGGACAAGTTACCTAACCCTCTCATCCTTAGTATTTTTTACTTGTAAAATGGGAATTGATAGTGATGTCTACTTTAGAGAGTATTGTGAGGATTAAATGAAATAATATATGCAAATGCCTGAGCACAGTGTTGACACATAGTAGGTACTCAACAAGTATTGACTATACCATCAGGTAATCAACTAGTTCCCCCTTCTTGCTTTGGCTTCATTTCCAGTATTTTGCTATTACAAACAGGATTGCAGTAAATACCCTTGTATGGGTGTCATTTTGCACAACTTGAGTATGTCAGTTGGTCGGATTCCCAGAAGAGGAATCACTAGCACAAAAATACATGGATGTTGGGACTTCCCTGGTGGCCCAGTGGCTAAGGCTCTGTGCTGCCAATGCAGAGGGCCAATGCAGATTGGTATCGGGTTCAATCCCTGGTCAGGAAACTAGATCCTGCGTGCTGCAACTAAGAGCCGGTGCAGCCAAATACATAAGTAAATACATATTTTAAAAATAGGTAGGTGTCAAATTTCAAAAGAAAAAAGGTTGAGGGGTCTGAAATGATAAACATGAATATGTGGAAACACGAACAATTATGTAAGTGAGAAATGTATAATAGTGAAAGCTAACACTTTCATACTACTATCGTATAACACTACTATAGTAGACACTGTATGCGAGGCACTGTTCTAAGCCCTTTCTGTATATTAATTCCTTTAATTTTCGTAACAACCCTTTGAAGTAGGTATTATGATCCCAGTTGTATTAGTTGTCTATCACTGGACAATAATTTATGCCCAAACATAGCAGCACAAAACAGCACATATTTCTTATCTCACAGTTTCTGTGGGTATGGTATCAGGACACAGCTCAGCTGAGCCCTTTGGCTCAGGGTCTCCCATGAGGCTGCTGTTGTCGGGGCTGTGGTCCCATCTGAAGGCCCCACTGGGGAAGGATCCACTCCACCCTCATGCAGTCGTTTATAGGAGGATGCAGTTCCTTGTAGGCCTTTGAACTGAGGCCCTTGGCTTCTCACTGATGTTGGTGGGAGGCTGCCTTCAGTTCCTTGCTGTGAAAGCTTTCCCAGCATGGCAGCTTGCTTCATCAAGGCCAGCAAGAATCTGCTATCACAAGCGAAGTCACTGTTTTTTGTAAACTAGTCATGGAAGTGACATCACCGTTGTCATAGTCTTTTAGTTAGAAGTCTGTCACTGAGTTCAGCCCATACTCTGTGGTGGGGGGTGGAGGCTGAATCCCATAAGGGTGTGAATACCAGGAGCCATCTGAAAAATCTTCTTGCCATGCTCACTTTTCAGAAGAAGAAATGGATGCACAGAGAGGTTCAGTGATTTGCCCAGGCCACACAGCTAATGTCTGGGTCAGGGATTCAGACCTGGGTAGCGTGATTTCAGATTCCATGCTCTTAAATTCTGGGCTTTACAATTAACAGAATTGTTCACAGAAGGCTCAAAAGAAGGCTCAAAAGCTAACATAGCCGTTGTTTTAGCATGGTGGGTTCATAGTGCTGTTGCTTTAATATCACTGTTTTCATAATTTATAAAACGTGATTTTAAAATCGGGCATAGACTTTTCATTTTTTAAAATATTTATTTTTTGGCTGCCCAGGATCATAGTCGTGGCCCACGGGATTTTCGGTCTTTGTTGCAGCATGTGAACTTAATTGCGGCATGTGGGGTCTAGTTCCCTGATCAGGGATTGAGCCTGGGCCGCCTGCATTGGGAGTGCAGGGTCTTAGCCACTGGACCACCAGGGAAGTCCCTGGCACAGAATTTTTTAAAAGGAGGCTTCCCTGTACAGCCACCTCATGCAGAAAAGGCCTCACTGCTGAGAACTGGGCTTCAGATTGGACTGTAGAGCCCAGTCCCATGTGGGGAGGGGGACGAAGGCCTCATGTCCCCTCTCTGTCCCTTCACTGGCTGCTATAGTATTGCCAGACCTCAGTCATATGTAGTCAGCCAGGCGATCCCAGTTTCCGATGGACTAGCCTTTCATTGGGGAAGTTGATGGTGTCCCTGCTGGTAGCCACTAGCCCTGGACTCTCAGGCAGGCAGGATGCATGCTAGGGATGCCCAGGCCCCTGGGGGAAGCAGCATGGTTGTGGCCAGTTCCAGCTGCTGGGCTCTTCTGGCTTAACTGCAGTGTGCAGCAGATGCGTGGGTTGGCAAAGGCTCTGGTGCCAGACAGACCTGGAATCGTGTTCAAGCCAGTTCTGAATCTCACTAGCTATGTGTGCGTGATTGTGCTAGGTCACTTCAGTCATGTCTCACTCTTTGCAACCCTGTGGACTGTACCCCACCAGGCTCCTCTGTCCATGGGATTCTCCAGGCAAGAATACTGGAGTGGGTTGCCATGCCCTCCTCCAGGGGATCTTCTTGACCCAGGGATCGAACTGTCTCTTATGTCTCCTGCATTGGCAGGCCAGTTCTTTACCAGTAGCGCCACCTGGCAATGAGCCATTGGCAATTAATTTCCTGAGCTTTCCTTTCTTCTGCACAGTGAGTTTTGAGGATGGCATGAAATCACACAGGTTGCTGCAGTTTCCTATTGCTTCTGTAACAAATTACCACCAATTTGGGGGCTTAAAACAGCACAGACTTACTCTCTTACTGTTCTGGAGGTCAAAAGTCTGAGATCGGTCTCAGTGGTCTATAGCCAAGGTGATGACAGGGCTGGTTCCTTTTGAGGGTTCTGGCAGGAGAATCCAATTCCTTGACTTTTCAGCTTCTTAGTGGCCGCCCCCATTCCTTGGCTTGTGGACTCATCCTGCATCTTCAAAGGGTATCACTGTCATCTCAGCTTCCTCATCACATCATCTTCTCCTCACCTGTGGTCACATCTGCTCCTGACTCCCTCTTATAAGGACATGTGTGGTTACATCTAGAGCCTGCTTGTCTAACCCAGAATAACTCTTGCATCTCAGGATCCTCAATTTAACTACATCTGCGAAGCTCCTTTTGCCGTATAAGGTAACATTCACTGGTTCCAGGGATTTAGGATCTGGATATCCTTGGGGCCATTATTCAGCTGACCACATAGGTCAAGTGTCTGGCACATAGTTAGCACTTAGTAAACAGCAACTTGTTACTCTGCCTCCTGGTTAGAGACTGGGGGATGGGAAGGGGTGTCACATACCCACTCACACATGGTAAAGACTTCCCAGCTGGGCTGGTGATTCTTTTTCAAGAAGAGGAGAAAGGTCTTTGTAAAACATAATCTGGAAGAGTTCACCTCCGTGGCCTGGGGATTTCAGGCTGGGCGTCCAAGGTGGGGAGGTTCTGCTTAAGCTCTTGGTGAGTGGCATAGCCCCCCAGACTCAGAACCCATGCCCCTCCACTTCAACTAAAATCAACTTTTTAAAATTTTAAAACACTTGCATAGAGCTTTCTATGTGCCAGGTCCTACTCTACATACTTTATGTACAGTAATTCACTCTACAACTCTGTGAGGCAGGGACTATTCATCCCCACTTTACAGATGGAAAAAAAAAAATCAAAGTATAGAGAATTTATGTCACCCACTGTGAAAAAAACTGCTCTTAACCACCTCAAATACCAAAATATTTTAAAAAATCTGTTTATTTTTCCTATTTTTTTGTGCTGATGAAGCCATATTATGCTACATCTTTTAAAACATTATTTATTTGGCTGCACCAGGTCTTCACTGGGGCATGTGGGATCTAGTTCCCTGACTGGAGATTGAACCCCAGGCCGCCTGCATTGGGAGCACAGAGTTTTAGCTACTGGACCGCCAGGGAAGTCCTCTACTACATCTTTTATATATTTATAATATATGATATAAAAATAAGAAAATACAAATTATGAACATGTAGCTCACCACATGGGCTTTCTCCTGCCCTGCAACCTTCTGTTTCTGTTTGTTCTCAAAACTTTTCACCTTGTCTTATTTTTCCTACCAGATTCTAGGTCATTCCAGAGCAGGGGCCACTTCTGGCTTAATGTTCACGATAAAAATAATGGCCAAGTGACTTAACTTCACTGTGCCTCAGTTTCTTCATCTGTGAAATGGTTGTAGTGCCTGTCTCCTAGGGCAGTATGAACCCTTAGTTTATTTCCCATTTTTTCTTATTAGAAGTAGTCTTCCTTGATCTAAATGTAAAAACTGAACTATAAAACTCTGAAAAGAAAATATGGTCATAAGTTTTTGTGACCTTGGGTTAGGCAAATGCTTCTTAGATATGACACCATAAGTATAGGCAACAAAAGGAAAAATAGATAAATTGGGAATCATTAAGCTTAAGAACTTCTGTGCTTCAAAGGACACCATCAAGGAAGTGAAAAGACAATAGAATGGGGAAAATATTTGCAAATCCTATATTTGATAAGAGACTTGTATCTAGAATATATTGAGAACTTTTACACCTTAAAAAAATTGAAGATAGGCAAAGAATCTAAATATACATTTTTTTCCTAAGAAGATAACATAAATGGTGGTTAAACATTTAAAAACATGTTCAACATCATTAGCCATCAGGGAAGTACAGATCAAAACCACAATGAAATGAGCTTCACAAACCATTATGTGACTAAAATTTAAAAATGGATAATAATAAGTGTTGACAAGGATGTGGAGAGATTGGAACCCTCACATGTTACTAGAAGACAGTACAGTGGTGCACTCAATTCAGAACCAGTCTGAAAGCTCCTCAAAAGTTTAAAAAGAGTTACCACATGACCCAGCAATTCCACGCCTTGAGGTGTACACCCAGGAGAAATGAAAACATCCATCCATCCCCAGACTTGTACAGGAATATCCATAGTAGCATTATGCATGGCAACCAGATGGTGGAAACAATCCAAATGTCCTTCAGCTGAGGAACAGATAAACTAATGGTTTATCCACACACACAGTGGACCATTATTTGGCAATGAAAAGGGATGAAGTACTATACATGCTACAACCTGGGTGAACTTTGAAACAAAGTTTACATGACATATCCTGCTACAAGAATACCTACTTAAATACCAACCTGTTGGCAGTCCTTAGATTTTTGGAAGCGAATTGCTTGTAAACTCTGTTATGTTTCCAGTCAGTTCAGTCGTGTCTGAGTCTTCGTGGACTGTAGCTCGCCAGGCTCCTCTGTCCACGGGGATTCTCCAGGCAAGAATACTGGAGTGGGTTGCCATGCCCTCCTCCAGGGGATCTTCCCAATCCAGGGATCAAACCTGAGTCTCCTGTGTCTCCTGCATTGGCAGGCAGATTCTTTACCACTGAGCCACCTGGGGAGCCCCAAACATTGTTATAATAATAACCAAAACCGTAGCAATAATGATAGCTAATATTTGTTAACTGTGCAGTTTATGCTAAGCGCGTTTATGCCATCTCGTTTCAGACTCCCAGTAATTTTGTGAGGTAAATATTTTTAACCCCATTTCACAGTTGAGGAAACTGAGGCCAGAGAGCAAAAGTCAGAATGTGATGGACTGGCGCTTGTACCCTTGACCCTTCTGATGAGGGCCTTCCCAGCAGGGCTTAGCACATGTTTGCCAAAAGAATGCAGTCCTGGCAAGACTGGATGCTTGACTCCATCCCTGCTGGAGGGTAGGGAACTTTCTCTCAGGGAGCTATCTGGGCAGGTGGCTGGACACCCCAGCTGTGGTTTCTCTTTGAGTTTGCTCCGACTGTGATTGTTCTGGAGGAAAACAGCTACAGGCAGCCAGAGTCTGGGGCGAGGGCCTGTTTTGGGGGAAGGCAGGGCAGTGACTTCTGAAGCAGCCCCTCCTCGGGAAGATGCTTGGCCGCACTGCCCTTATCAGCCACTTCTGCAGCTTCAGAGAGGCTGGCAGAGGCCTGAGCTGAGGGCTCTGATTATCTGCCTCTGTCCCCCAAACCTTCCACGGGCTCCTTGTTCAGATGAATTTTTGAAAAAATTTTAAGTGAACAAATCAGTGACATTAAGTACTTCCAGGTTTTTGTTTCAGCCTTAAAAAAAACTGCTTCTCATATATTTTATTTATTTTTTAAAAAATTGTTTACTTGTTTGGCAGCATCAGATCTTAGTTGCAGCACATGGACTATTTCATTGCGTTGCGTGGGGGCTTCTTTCTCGTTGCAACTCTTGGGCATGTGAGATCTTAGTTCCCCGACCAGGAATGGAACACCTGTCTCCTGCATTGGAAGGCAGAGTCTTAACCACTGAACTACCAGGGAAGTCCCCATATATTTTATCAACAAGCACCTCGATGGCACTTCCTGTGTCCCAGCTCCTATTCTTAGGGCCATATGAGTGTTTATTCATTTATACTCCTTACACCATTTCTCCAGGGAAGGTGCTGTTATTATCCCCATTGTACAGATGAGGAGACTGGGGTTCAGGGGGCTCAGGCTTGCCTGAGAGCATAAGGAGCAGAGCCACGACCTACCAGAGCTGTCCCTTCTTAGCTGTGCCGCCATGTGGTTTAGCGGCTTTGCTCTGCCCCCACCGTCCATCTGCTGGTTTTCAGAGATGCTGCATAGTTGACTTGGCGGGGCTGCATTAGGCTGGGAGCTCCTCAGGTGCCTGCTGGATCTAATTTATCCCCATCCCTAGTACCAGCATGTGGAGGACCTGGTCCAGTTAGTACCAGGAAAGCACCAGCTCAGTGTAATGGGGACGAGCTTGGGCAGATAGACTTTCTAGCTGTGTGACCTTGAGAAAGTGACTTCACCTCTCTGAAGTCATGTGTGTAAAGGTGACCAAGGCACAGAACTGGGCACAAAGAGCTCAACCAATAGTAGACTAATATTATTAATTAGAATAGTAGGAGAGACCATTGTTGAGTGGATGCATTAGAACAGAGGTGGACAAACTTTTCCTGTAAACCACCAGATGGTAAATATTTTTGACCTTGCAGGTCATGGACTTCTGTGGCAACTACTTAGCTCTAGACAATAGTAAACAAATATGTGCGACTCTGTTCCAATAAAACTTTATTTATATGGACACACATTTAAATTCCATATAATTTTCACGTGTCATAAAATTACTATTTGTGTTTTTTTTCCACAACTTTAAAGAATATAAAAAGCATTCTTTGCTCACAGGTGATATAGAAACAGGCTGGATATGGCCTGTTACCCTAATTTGCTGACGCTTGCAACAGAATGTGAGTTCTACAAGGGAAATTTTAAAAACCTTTATTTATGTTCTTTGGGCTTCCCTGATAGCTCAGTTGGTAAAGAATCCGCCTGCAATGCGGGAGACCTGGGTTCAATCCCTGGGCTGGGAAGATTCCCTGGAGGAAGATTCCCTACCCACTCCAGTATTCTGGCCTGGAGAATTCCATGGACTGGAAAGTCCCATGGACGGAGGAGCCTGGTGGGCTGCAGTCCATGGGGTCGCTAGGAGTCTGACACGACTGAGCGACTTCACTTTCACTTTTCCTTTCATGCATTGGAGAAGGAAATGGCAACCCATTCCAGTGTTCTTGCCTGGAGAGTCCCAGGACGGGGGAGCCTGGTGGGCTGCCGTCTATGGGGTCGCACAGAGTCGGACACGACTGAAGCGACTTAGCAACAGCAGCAGCAGTAGCAGCATAGTCCGTGGGGTCACAAAGAGTTGGACACGACTGAGCGACTTTCACTTAATTACTTATGTCCTTTGGCTGTGCCAGGTCTTAGTTGTGGCAGGCGAGATCTTAGTTCCTGGACCAGGGATCAAACCTGGGCCCCCTGCATTGGGAGCATGGAGTTTTAGCAACTGGACCGTCAGGGAAGTCCCTCTACAAGGGATTTTTAGATGCTTGGCTTCCTGTCATAGCCACAGCACCCAGAAAAGTCCTAATGTATACCAGGCATTCCATAAAGTTGCATTAACTGAATAAATCTGGATGTCCAAGTAGGTCTGAAGCTGGCCCTTTAAGGCTGGAAGGTGGAAGGAGGGAAAGGAACATTCCAGATGGGGGAACAGCCAGAGCAGAAGAGTCAAGGGTACCTCCTGTGGGTGCCCTCGCTTTGGCCCAGTAAAGCCATCAGTGCTTGATGGAGACACCTGGGCAACGAGGCCAGCTATTCCGGGGTGATGAGGAGTCCAGGGTGGGGAAGGGAGGCAGGAGTTGGGGTCGACACCCTTGGGAGTGCTCGCACTGGGTTATGGCCCTGCCTCATCCCTGAGCCACCACCAGCCTTATTTTTAACCTGCTGACGAAAGAAAATCTGATGAAATCAAGAAGGGTGACTGATCCCTGCCCCACCCCCTGCCCTAGTTACTGCTCCTTCCCTTCTCTCCAGAAGGGGCAGAGCCATCCTGGGAGACCCTCCCCAAAAGCCCCTCCCCAAGCTGTCATAGGAAAAGAAATGATGCCTGCATTTCCCTAGCAGGCCCTGGATTCAGGGAGGGATCCTGGTGCTTAAAGGGAGACCCTCAAGGATCCTGGGTGGTTGAGCAGGCTGGGAACTGCCAAAGAGAGAGCTGAATGTTTCTCTCTGTCCAGCACACACTTCTCAAATTTTAATGAGCAGTGGAAGCAGCTGGAAGGCAACACAGATTCCTGGGCTCTTCCTGAGAAATCCTGATTCAGTGGATCTGGGGTGGAGCCCCCCCAATCTGCATTGGCAACAAGTGCCCAGATGACGAGGGGCTGGGGGCTGCATGGACCACACGTGAGTGCCACTGGACTAGAAGATAGCCTCTGGACTACAGCAGTTCAGCCTGCCCTTTACCTGGTAAGCTGCCAGATACACCCCATCAAAGCTGCTTCAGGCTGAGAATCTGGGTAGCCTTGAAGGCTGTGCTAAGCACTTTGGACTTTACTTTCAGCAAGATAGGAAGCCTTGCAGAGACTGTCAGCAAGAGGTGAGGCAAGCAAGCTGCATGTGATCGATTGTAAGGAGTGAGTCTGAAAGCAGGGAGGTTACAGAGGGGAGTGGGGGACCTGGCAGGAGGAGTCACGGAAAGATGGAGAATAGGCAGATTCAAGAGATACAGGG
This sequence comes from Giraffa tippelskirchi, assembly GCF_054371585.1. Classification (NCBI taxonomy): domain Eukaryota; kingdom Metazoa; phylum Chordata; class Mammalia; order Artiodactyla; family Giraffidae; genus Giraffa; species Giraffa tippelskirchi. The sequence goes on along the minus strand of NC_137287.1, from coordinate 114,149,967 downwards.
GGAGCAGGAGAGACAGAAGTTGGTGGTGGTTGTTTGTGAATATTGAAAGATGAGGGAGGGTGTAGGAGACACTGGGATTCCTGGCTTGAGGGCTAGGGAGCTGAGGGGCCATTCCTGGGATCAGAGGCATTGGAGCGGGGGCTGGTAAGGTATACAGTCAGTCATGGGTGCTTCCTTCAAATCCAGCAGCCTTTATTACCTTGCGCTGTGTGGCCATTCCCCTCTGATCCCTGTTCTGGTTGCCCTGGAGGGTCCACTGTTGATCCTCTAGAACCTTCCAGGACTCCGTGTGAAGACTGCCATTCTGGCCTGAGGAGTCCGTCCTGCAATGCAGCTTCCCAGCAAACAAGCCTCATCCAGCTCACACAACCAAAAAAGGACATTTTCTCAGTTTGAAGGTTTGCCCAGTCTTTTCCCTCCTCCCCCACCCAACCTGGGGTTTCAGGTTTCCAGGAAAGTGTCTCTGAAAATTTAGATCTTTGAATCACACATACCCATGTACAGACAAATGTGTGTCTGCAAATGCATGTACTACATTTTTTCTTTTTTTTTAGTTTTTAATTGAAGTATAGTTGATTTGCAATATCATGTAAGTTTCAGATGTGCAGCCCAGTGATTTGTATGTGTGTGTGTATATACTCTTTTTCAGATTCTTTCCCCTTATGGGTTACTACATAATATTGAGTATAGTTTCCTGTGCTATATAGTAGGCCCTTGTTGGTTCCACACTTGGTTTCAGTGTAACAAATATTATCTTTCTCCTTCTTTTTCTCCTCCTCCTTCTTCTCTACTGCTGCCAACACCCTCGTCAACACCATCATCATCACCATCACTATCACCACCACCACCATCATCGCCATCATTCAGCCCCATCCCGGGCTAAACACTTTCCCGTGTTACTTCTCAGCCATTTTCACAGCAACTCCAAGAGGGGAGAATTATCATCCTACAGACATAGAAACTGAGGCACAGAGAGGCAAAGCCACTCGCCCAGGGTCCTTGTAGGTCGGGACTAGGGGGAGGTGAGTGAGGTGAGTCGTACAAGTGCAGGGTCTGGATCTGGACTTTATTGACATTTTTTTCATAGCTTGTTCATCAAGGATTATCACTGCATTAATTTTGACTTTAAAAAATATTGCATTCAAGTACTATTTATCTGGATTACTGAGGTTTGTTTTTTTTTTGGTCAGCCCCCTAAATTTTGAACCTGAGGTGAATGCCTCATTTGCACCCTAGCCCCAACCATGGCCGAGCCAAAATTAGAATCCAGGGCTGCTGATTCCAAAACCATGCTCTTTATTCTCTGTGCTGCCCCCTTGCCCATACATGTATGTATGCATGCATTCTTTGATGTATTCTTTCATTCAGTATAATATTAGTTTCTTCAGTAAACATTACTGTGACAGTGGAGAGGGCAGGGGCTTAGAAACCAGACAGTTTTGGGTTTGAACTCCACTACTTATTATTATGTTGGCTGTACTGGGTCTCTAGTTGTGGTGCACAGGCTTCTCCTTGCGGTGAGTAGGGCTTTCTTGTAGACCACAGGCTCTAGAGCCTGCAGGGTCAGTAGTTCCTGTGTGTTTGGCCTAGTTGCCCAGCAGCATGTGGAATCTTAGTTCCCCGACCAGGGATAGAACCCATGTCCCCTGCATTGGAAGGCAGATTCTTAATCACTGGACCACCAGGGAAGTCCCCTGCTGCTTATTATTGAGTGACGGACAAACCTGTGACAAAAGGCACAGACTCTAGACTCAAGAAAGCCTTTGTTTGAAACCTTGCTTTCACTTGCTGGTTGGATAAATGGTAGGTGGGCTCCTTAAACCTTCTTGTGCCTTGGATTTCTCCTCTGTAAAGAGGGATGATGGTGATAACATGGGCCACAAAGAGTTACTGGGAAAGTTAAATGGGTTAATTTCTATAAAGCTCTTGGCATGTTGTAAATGCTTTGTAAATGTCAGCTGTTACTTGGCATCCTTGAGCAAGGTATTGCTCTGAGACTCAGTTTCCCTACCTGTGGAGTAGAGTCAGTAAACGTACTTCCCAGGCAGTTTTGAGGATTGCAAGGCATAATGTAGGCAAAAGACTTGGCACCTGGAGAGAGCTTAGTAAACTTCGTCTCTAGATGGGGCTCAATTCCGTGCTGGAGACACATGCAGATCAAATCCCCAAGGAAGTGACTCATCTGCCCATAGGGACACTGATTGGACCTTTCAGTTCCCCAAAGGCATGAAGCTCGTACCCCCTTTCAGGACCTTTGCACATGCTCTTCCCTCTGCCTGGCTCACTGTTCCAGCCTCCCTGCTGATGGGTCAATGGATGTGTCAGTTTCAGGTCTCAACTGTCACGTCTTCGAGGAAGCCTTGCCTGATCCCCCCCACCCAACCACTGATCTACATCAAGTCTTCCTGTTGGATGTTTTCATCGCATTCTGTACTCTTCCTTTATGGCGCTTCTTATAGTTGCACTTGATTGTGCTGTGCTTAATTGCTCAGTCATGTCCGACTTTGTGACGCGATGGACTGTAGCCCTGCAGGCTCCTCTGTCCGTGGGATTCTCCAGGCAAGAATATTGGAGTGGCTTGCCGTGCCCTCCTTCAGGGAATCTTCCTAACCCAGGGATCAAACCTAGGTCTCTTTGCATTGCAGGCAGATTCTTTACCGTCTGAGCCACTAGGGAAGCCCAAGAATACTGCAGTGGGTGGCCCATCCTTTCTCCAGGGGAACTTTGTGACTGGCATTGAACAGGGGTCTCTTGCATTGCATGCCGATTCTTTACCAGCTGAACTACCAGGGAAGCCCTTTTATTTGATTCAGTTCAGTTCAGTCACTCAGTCGTGTCCGACTCTTTGCGACCCCATGAATCGCAGCACACCAGGCCTCCCTGTCTGTCACAAACTCCCGGAGTTTACCCAAACCCATGTTTCTTTGGTTACATTATATTAAATAATTTCGGTTGTTTGCATCCAGCCCATCTCCTTCTTTTGAAAGGCGCTTGTCTTGCCCCTGGAATCTCAGCTCCTGGCCAACCACGGCACACTCTTCAGAGCAGCACAGGGTCTGGAATCATCTTGCCTGGGTTCAAAATCTCAGTTCCTGCACTTAGGGACTCTGTGACCTTGGGCAAGTTACCTGCCCTGCCTGTGCCTCAGTTTCCTTTTCTGTAAAATAGGGACAATAATAAGAACACCAGCTTCCTAAGGCATCATGATGATTACATGCTGCTGCTGCCAAGTCGCTTCAGTTGTGTCCGACTCTGTGCGACCCCATAGACGGCAGCCCACCAGGCTCCCCCGTCCCTGGGATTCTCCAGGCAAGAATACTGGAGCGGGTTGCCATTTCCTTCTCCAGTGCATGAAAGTGAAAAGTGAAAGTGAAGTTGCTCAGTCGTGCCCGACTCTTAGCGATCCCATGGACTGCAGCCTACCAGGCTCCTCCGTCCATGGGATTTTCCAGGCAAGAGTACTGGAGTGGGGTGCCATTGCCTTCTCCGGATGATTACATGAGATAATCTTTAATTTCTTTACATTGAAGCCCATGGCTAGTGGGGCTGCTAATATTTTCGCAGGTGCTTTTCCTAGTTAGGTTAGATTAACAGCTGAAATAAACATCCCCCAAATTTCAGGCGCTTAACGCAGTAGACATTTAAGGCTTGCTGAGTTTAATGTTTAAATTTAATGCTCAAATTTTGCACATTTAATATGGAACTGTGGGGGAGGCGGGCTTTGCTCTATGCAATAATCATTTGTGGACCCAAGTTCCTTCCACTGTGTTTCTTGACCCTGGGGGCCACAGGGGGGTTCTGTGGATGGAATTCAGCTTGTCTGTGAATCTGGATGCTGCCTTAGGTTAGATTCCCTAGAAGCTGAGTCTGAGATGAGAATTCTTGCACGGGCAATTTATGGAGCAGTTGCTCTCAGAAGCGAGGGGGAGTGAGAGAGGCAGAATGGAACATAGAATTAGCCAAGCAGGGATGTGTTCTGGAGTCCTGCTTCAACCTGATCCTGCGGAGGGCTCTGGAGCCTGAGTTGCTTCCTCTTGGGGCAAGAAGGGGCTGGCTGGTGTCCAGGAGTCATCGGTTATAGGCTCCCTGGGTTGGGGAGGGGTATGGACCTTTGGAACATGGTGGCTTCTATTGGTTGCAGTTCTCTGAGATAGTAGTGAGCCATCAGCAGTCAATTCAGCAGCCAAGGGCGGGTGCATTTGCCCAGTGAAGGGATCTGGACAGGGAAAACCACATCTCTATTTTTACTAACGTGTGACTGAAATTTAGCATTTTCTTCATTTATAGAAGTCGGCAATAAATCACAGTAGTATTAGCAGTATCTCTGACTGTCACTCATAGAAATCATGTATATTTTCATGCCACATTCCTGTTGTTGCATGTATCCTTGAAGTATCCTTTATGATAATCTATACTTTTAAATTATGGTGGTCAATAGGCCTGCTCGATATTTTGTTTAATGTGTTAATAAAGAAGAATATACATTATTACATTACAAATTTGTCCCATTAAATATTCTGGTGACAGTGTGTCAGTTTAATTGCATCTCTTTGTAATCCTGTGTAATTTATGCATTTTAAAACAGTATACCGAGAAAGGGTCCAGAGGTGTCACTAGATTGAAAAAATCTGTGACACAAATGAGGTTAAGTCCCCTGTTCTGGGGACTTGGCTTCTGCATTTTACCAGCAACAGGGGAGAAGAGAGAGGACACAGTGGATTACAGGACAGGTTTTGTGGACCAAGCCTGGAAATGGCATCATCCTGTCTTCCCACAATGCTTTAGCCAGTCACCTGACCACACCTACCCCCAGGGGAGGCGGGAAAATGTAGTCTGTCTGTGTGCCCAGAGAGAAGAGGAAATGGTCTGGGGAATGCAGGACAGCCTGGACCACAGGGCTTAATAAATATTCATTGACAGCCCGAGTGAATGAAGGTGTTGTCCAGGGTGTCTCTTTGTGGGTTGTGGAGGAAGGGCAGAGAGGGTTGGTCCTCTGGAGGGATCCTGAGACTCCACCATGTCATCTCCTTAGGACAAGCCACGCCAAGGCCAAAGCTGAGGCAGCAGAACAGGCTGCCCTGGCTGCCAACCAGGAGTCCAACATTGCCCGCACTTTGGCCAGGGAGCTGGCTCCAGACTTCTACCAGCCAGGTAGGGCCAGCCAGGGAGGGGACTGGCCAGGCCGGGGTGGGGGAGGCCTGCGGGGTGGGTGTGGGGAGGTGGACACCGTTTTCTTTGCTTGGTGGAAAGCTGAGATGCTCCAGTGGGTCCACACATGCCTGTGAGCATCTATGGGGCGTGGTGCAGGCATGAGATGGGATGAGTCAAGGGGACTCAGGCTGAGATTGGGGTGGTAATAACAGAGGCTCCTCTCTCTGGGAAATGAGGCTGCAGAGTGAGGAGGACCTCCTGGCTCTGATCCAGACTTTGCCCTTGAATAGAGTAGTGGGAGCCCATCAGGGTGGGCGACTGGTGCTCTCCACGTTGAAGGGTTTTTAAGGAGACCTAAGGGAGGCTGGATGCAAGACCTCAAGAGTGCAGATCTCTGCCCGGCAAGAGGAATTGTGCGTCCTATCACAGTGCGCCCCCTGCTGGCCCCAGGAAGAGCGACGCTGGCTGGCAGCCTCCACCTTGGGTGGCCATAGCAACAGTTGTCACCACGTGCCAGGTTCTGCGCTCAGCATTTTACAGGCATTCTTTTTCCACCCCATTAATCCTTCAGTTAGTATTTTTCTGAAATAGATATGATTAGGCCTGTTTTTCAGATAAGAGAATGTAAAGAGGCCGGTATGACCATAAAGAGCATAAACTCTGGAGCCAGACTTAGCCTGGGTGCCAGTCCCGGCTCCACTCTTGGTCAGCTGGGTGACTTTGGGCAAGGCATTTTACCTCTCTGAGCCTCCTTTTCTTCATCTGTGCAGTGGAGGCTAAACAATAGCATCCACCTCATAAGGTTATTCAAAGGAGTAAATGATTTGGTATTGGGGAATGGCTTAAAAACAGTGCTTTTGGCACCTGGTGGCTGCATGTCCGTACTGGCTGAGTACGTCCACGAGACTCAGCGGGGCTGGAGCGGCTTGCCCAGGGTCACCCAGTGCGGCGACCCGGCTTCGAATCCCGCCTCCCTGTGTGGTCCCCCGGCAGGTCCGGAGTATCAGAAGCGCCGGCTGCTCCAGGAGATCCTGGAGAACTCGGAGAGCCTGCTGGATTCCCCCGACCGGGGCCCCGGCGCCGCGGGCCTCCCACAGCGGCTCCGCGAGAGCCCGGAGCTGCACGAGCGGGAGACCCCGGCGCCCGAGGGTGGCCCCCGGTCGCCGGCCGGGACGCCCCCGCAGCCCAAGCGGCCCCGCCCGGCCGCGGCGTCCAAAGATGGCCTGCTGAGCCCGGGCGCCTGGAACGGTGAGCCCGGCGGTGGCGGCGAGGGCAGCCGGCCGGTCACGCCGTCCGACGGCGCGGGTCGCCGCAGCCCCGGCCGGCCGGCCAGCGAACGCATGGCCATCGAGGCGCTGCAGGCGCCCCCCGCGCGGCCGGAGGAGCCGGAGGTGGCGCTGTACCAGGGCTACCACAGCTACGCCGTGCGCACCGCGCCGCCCGCGCCGCCGCCCTTTGAGGAAGAGCCCGAGGCCCCCGCCGCCGACTCCGCGGCCCCGTCCCCGGCCGCCGCCGCCGCGCCCCCACCCCGAAGCCCCGCGCCGGCGCCCGAGAGCCCCGTCAAGCTGGAACCCAAGCCCATCGTGCCCAAGGCCGAGCCCAAGGTCAAGGCCCGCAAGACGGAGGCCCGAGGGCTGACCAAGGCCGGGGCCAAGAAGAAGGGTCGGAAGGAGGCCGCGGCGGCGGCAGAGGTCGAGGTGGAGGAGGTGAGGCTGCTGGTGGAAGTGGGGGGTGGGGGCGGGGAGCTGGAGGTGGGATTCGGGGGGCAGATGACCGGGGGGCCAGGGTGATGGCACAGGACAGGGCAGGGGGGAAACCCCTGCGGGGATGTGGGCTTAGTTAGGTGCAGCCTGACCCAGGGTTACAGGGCAGGGTGCCCCCACCTTGGGCAGAGGCTGGTCTCCGTATGGTTGTCTGGGCGCTCCTTTGGAGGAGGAGACTGGGAGTCCCAAGCAGCTAGGCTGTGGGCTGCCCCTATTTATGAGGGATCTAGGCTGGGCTCCAGTGGCCTCTACTACAACGGTGTAGCAGAGAGGGCTTTGGGGGATGGAGCAGGGGCCCATTGGGGGGGGTGGGGCCCATTGGGGGGGGTGGGTCCCGGCCCTCTGGACTTGTTATGGGTGCCGGGGGCTACAGTGCCAAAGACTGAAGCTGGGCTCCGAGGGACTGAGAGATGCAGCCGAGTTCTTGGATTCCAGTCCCAACTCTGCCTGCTGTGTGCCCTAGGATACGTTCTTGACCCTCTCTGGACCCTGAGCTGTTTGGTTAATTATTTCCTCCAAGAATCCTTCCAGCTCAGATGGTCTGTCCAGGTGCTGGACACCGCGGAGGGTCGGGGTGGGGGAGTGTGCTCTTCTGGGGACTCAGGCAGCCTGTCTCCGCTGTTCCCAGGTCCCCAACACCGTCCTCATCTGCATGGTGATCCTGCTGAACATTGGCCTGGCCATCCTCTTCGTTCACCTCCTGACCTGACCTCGTCCCCCAGGTGCGGCCGGGAGGAGGGGACGGCAGTCTCTGGGGAGGAGAGTAAGGGCCTGCTGGGTGACCGTCCTGTGGCCCATCCCCCAGCAGGAACGGGGACCCAAAGTGTGGGTTTGAGAGATCATCTCTCCCCAATACACACATGCACGCACACGCGCGCGCGTGCACACACACACACACACGCATGCACCCTCATTGGCTCAACATACACAGAACACTGGATCTCTGTCAGGTGAACACTGGGGGCTTCATTCATTCATTCCTAACTCATCATTCATTTGTTGTTGTGGTTGTTTAGTCCCTAAGTCACGTCCAACTCTTTTGTGACACCACAGACTGTAGCCCGCCCGCCGCCTCTGTCCATGGGATTTCCCAGGCAAGAGTACTGGAGTGGGATGCCATTTCCTTCTCCAGCGGATCTTCCCTACCCAGGGATTGCATTTCCTGCATTGGCAGGTGGATTCTTTACCACTGAACCACCAGGGAAACCCATTTAACCACCTTTCCTGAGCACCTGCTCTGCTGGGGATAGGGACACAGCAGGGACACATTCCTGCCCTAAGAAATGAGGTGAACGTGGGAGTAAACCTTTAACTTATGGCTCATTATGTAAAAGTCTTGCAGTTTAAACATTAAACAAAATAGTTCCTGACTCCTCCCCACAGACCCCCGAAAGTCTAGACTGAGGTCGCCTGGGATGGCCGGATCCTCTTCCTCTGTCCTCCGGTTCTCTCTTGCTTGCACTCTCCACCCCCCTCCCTTAGTCCTCTTCCTGAACCCTGCTTTCAGTCAGTTGGCTCCATCAGTTGGTCTTCTCCCTGTGGTGGAGCTCAGGGCCTGGGTAAGGTCCGGTGAAAAGGAAGTGGGCAGGGCTGGGGTGAAGGAAAGTGGCCCTCGCTGGTCTTAGGGTGAAGTATCCACGTGCGTGCATGCTAAGTCGCTTCAGCTGTGTCCGACTCTTTGTGATCCTGTGGACCAAAGCCCTCCAGGCTCCTCTGTCCATGGGATTCTCCAGGCAAGAACACTGGAGTGGGTTACCATGCCCTCCTCCAGGGGATCGTCCCGACCCAGGGATCCAACCTATAGTCTCTTAGGTCTCCTGCATTGGCAGGCGGGTTCTTTACCACTGTTGCCACCTGGGAAGCCCGAAGTAGCCACAAGGCAAATCAAATCTTTCTCCTACTAGGACCAGCCTTTACACTGTAAATCCTGTGCTTAGTGCTGCTAACAAGAGTTTCTGCCTCTTGCCTTGTTCGCCTCAAAGATCCCCTCCCTTGACTCTAGCTTAGTGTGGGCTGGAGGTTCCTACTCAGTCCCAGAGGAGAAGGAGAAGGGTAAATAGCCAGTGACAGTATTAGCCTGGTAAGTGCTGCCCTGGGAGTGGATACTGGCCCCAATGGGGTCCATGTTTCCTAGGGGATCTGGGAATGGTTGCAACGGGGACTGCCAACTTCCTGACCTGAAGGATGGTGAGGGGTGAGCCAGATGGCAGTGAGGGAGGGGAGGAGAGAAGGGCAGAGTGTACCAGGCAAAAAGAACAGGCAGAGGCAGCCTCCAGCAGGGCCTTGCATGGGCCAAGGAGGGGCCTCTGGGACTTGTCTCTGGTCCCACTGAGTCAGAGCCCAGGGCCAAGGCTGCTCTGGGTGCTTGCAGAGGTGGGGATGGTGCTAGTGATAGAGATCTTGCCCAAGAGAGGATCAGGCCTGCGTCTTGAACCCTGCCTGGAGCCTGGCTCAGCCTCGCCCCCACCCCCCACCCCTGCCTTCCTCTCTCCTCCATCCTTCCCTCACCTGGACCTCTTTTCTTCTCTTTGCAGAGCCAGGTGTTCCTGCTGAGGATGCATGGACCCATCTTTTGCAGTGCCAGGCAGGGTGGCTGAGGAGGACTGGACCTGGATGCTGAGGGTCCACTCGCATCCACACCACAAATGCTTAAGGAGGCTTCCCATGGCACCTGCCAGATGGCAGGCGGTGCCCAGAGGAAGAGAAAAGTGCTGGGCACCCTCCAGGAGCTCTCTGCCCAGCGGCAGGGAAAGCCCTGAAAGAAGAGCCCTGGTCTTGAACTCCCCTATCTGCTCCATCCCCCATCCCCATCCACTCCCTCACCTCTACCCCTACCCTAGGTCACCCCCTCCCCAGGCTTTTTTTGTGTGTTTTGGGAGGAGTCACCAAACCAGGATGTTAAATCCCAGCCTCCTCCTTCCTACCCTCCCTCTCTTTATTTTAAACTTCTGAGGCCTCCCAGGCAAGCGGAGGAAGTGACTGAGATCCCCATGGTGGGCCTCGGAGGGTGAGGCTCTCAGCCCACCAGCCCTTCCTGTCTCAGTCCTGACCCCTCCCATACTCTGTCCCTTGCTTTCAGATGCTCAGGATGACAATAGAGGAAATGGACGTTTTCTGTTTGAATATCCCAGAATACAGTGCTTCTGTCTCCTCCCACCAATCCAGTTAGCTTCCCTCTGGACCAGCAGGAGAGGGGGAGACATGAAGGTTTGGGACCTTTGGCTGGGAAGCCGCTGACCAGGTGGCCAGGGGGTGGGAGGGTGTGGGGAGAAGGGCTGAGGGGCAGGTAAGATGGTCCTGGTTCTGAGGGCGCCTGAGCCTGGGGCTGGCATCACACGTGGTGGCTTCGAGGATGCTGAGGGTGAGGAGAGGTTGCCCTACAGGAGCCTTGAGGCCGGTGAGATAAAGCCCCAGGGATGCCCCATGAACTGGTTTGTCCGCTTCCGCTCCCAGGGGCCACTGTGGGCTTGGCGGGGGGGGGGGGGGGGGGGGGGGAGCGCCTGAGCATGGAAGCTCAGGCAGCTTTCGCTGGGGCAGACTCTCAGGCCGATGCTGAAGACAGGCTGCTTGTCAGCCAGTGTGTCCCAGGGAGAGGGGGGCAGGTGTGGGGTTCCCACTGGGTGCCGTCTGTGATAAGCTCCTTGGCTTGCTTGGCAGGAGACAGTCTTTGCATGTACCCCCTTTCCGATGTGCTGTGTACCATGCTGGTTTCTTCGGTCCCTGGTGCTGGCTGGGGGTAGATGGGGGCTGACGGCTGTGGCCTCGGACCCGGGGAAGGATGGAGGGCCAGTGGTCCAGGCCCCTTTGAGCCGAGAGGAGGACGTGACCAGGACATCTAAACTGAGCTGACGGGGAGCAGCTGCTTTTCTGTCTTTGTTTCTCTGCTCCTTGGGGGCTGGGGGGGGGGTAGTCTGGCCTCCCCCCCGGCTTGCTGTTTGACCTGAAGTTTGTTTCTGACGGGGTCCACTTTCCCTTCCTCCCTCAATACTTGGGAACCTTTCCTCCGGCTCCACGCTTACTGTTTCAAGCACCGCTGGGGCCTCGAGGTTGTTGGACTGCATTTCTGCCGAGAGGAGCCTGTGGGTTCTGCCATCCTCCAGGGGCTCTGCCGTCGTGTGTGGGCTTTTCTGGACAACTTGCGCAAGAGGTGGGTGGGCTGGGGGCACTGCTCAGGGGAGACAGGCTCCAGGCCTGGGTTCTGAGGTCACTGTCCGGGGTCTTTGGTCTGGCTCAGGGTTGGGGATTAACCTCTGGCTGCCAGAACTCCTGGGTGGGGCCTTGTTTGGGGGTTGGTATTTGGGGTGAAGGTTCAGGAAGCTGCCGTCTGTGCAATAATAAACTTGCATCTGCTCACAGGCTCTGCCTGGGCTGTGGGGTCTGCTTGTGGGCTCAGGACGGGGGACTGGTCGAAGGAGGAGGAGGGAAGCCGAGGACCCTGGGTCATGCTGGGTCAGGCCCTGGCTCTCTCTTACAGTTTCCGTAATACCTCCTGTGTGTGTGCCTGCTCAGTCGTGTCCGACTCTCTGCAACCCCATGGACTGTAGCCCACCAGCTTCCTCTGTCTATGGGATCAGCTCGGCAGGAATACTGGAGTGGGTTGCCATTTCCTCCTCTAGTGGATCTTCCCAACCCAGGGATCGAACCCACGTCTCCTGCGGCTCCTGTGTTGGTAGGCAGATTCCCCTGGAAATTCCTCCTGGGGGTGGCTGAAAGGCTTCAGTCCTGAAAGGGGCTCCCCAAAGACCACAGACCTTCTAGGGCAGACCCTGGGTTTGTCAAACCAACTTCTAAAAGATTCCCTGAGCAATGTATAGCAAAAGAGCCTGCCTTTTCAAAAAATCTTTGGCCACCCACCCGGCGGAATCTTAGTTCCCCAGTCAGGGATGGAACCTGTGCCCTCTGCTTTGGGAGTCTTAACCACTGGACCTCCAGGGAAGTCCCGAAAGAGCCTGCCTTTTGAGATTGGCCTCCCTGGGCTCTAGTCCTGTTTAGGATACTTATTTCACTTCTCCGAGCCTTAATTTCTCATCTAGAAAACAGAGAAAATACTACTACTACCTCCTGGGGTTGTAGTGAGGATAACTTTAAATATTGAAGCTTAGGTAAAGCCCAGCAATTGAGGGCGGTGAGAAGTGCAGACTCCCCATTTTGGGGTTATTACTGCTGTTGACCTGAAGTACAGTCATTAGCCCTCTCACAAGCCTCTTGCGTTTTGATTGAGACCCCAGAAACGTCGAAGGGGTGGAGATGATTTGGGCTCCTGTCAGAAAGTCTCAGAGTGTTTCAGTCAAAGGAAGGACCTAGAGGCCATCATCATACTCTCCAGAGGCTTAGACAAGAGAAGAGGCTTGCCTAGGGTCACACAACAAGCCAGGGCTGGGAAAGCAGTTATCTTGACTTGTTTTTGAGGATGAGTCAAGCCAACAGCCCCCATGAGATAGTTGGAGTCACCTCACTAGTCAGTAGGCTTGAGTTTAGGCAGGTTCCGGAGTGCTTCAGTGCTCAGGAGTCCTGGCTCTCTGCCCAGCGTCATCAGTGACTTACTGCATGCCAGATACCCCCCTCTTTCTGGGCCTCAGTTTCCTCTTTTGCCATGGAGACCGTCATCCCTGCCCCGTTGCCCTCTTCACAGGTATCAAGGTTGTGAGCATCCGATGAGGTAGATCATGAGTGATAAAGAGGTTGGCAACACCCTGGAACAATCCAGGGATCCCAAAGAAGGATGGGCTTGGAGGCACCACAGTGGGGACAGAGCGGGTAGGAGGGAGGTGTCCCACTCTGCAGAGGTTTGAATAAAGTGCACTAGAGAAGCGGGGGTGGGCAGCCAGCCCAGCTGGGGGGATTTGCAGACTGGCCTTGTGTGTGTGTGTGTGTAAAGTGGGAGTGTGGGGTGAGGGGGCAAGCGGATGACAGCCTTCGAATCCCCTTGAATGGTTTGGGGGAGAAAGCTCATTCCAGAGCCGGCTGGAACGTCGGAGTCAGGTAAGGTTGGTTGGAGTCGGGTGCCCCCTGGGGGCTGCAGCGCAGCACGCAGCCTGGTGGGTCCCCTTTTCAGCCTTGGCCATTGACACCTCTAGAAGTTTGTCTGCTTCTGCCAGGTTCAAGATCCTTTTAAGGTGTCTTGTGCCATAAGGGAATTTAAAACCACCTCGTGGACGTTAACCAGGGCCTGTGATTATTACCACTGCCTTGGAGTCTTGGCAGGACTCTTCTAGGGCAGAAAAAAAGATGAGGGGCCTGGGAGCTGTGGGATGCAGATGAGGGATTTGTGGCAAGATGAAATTTTTCATAATTTCTGATGAACCCACAAAGGAGCTGACTGTGCTGGGAGAGATAAAGGCCCAGATGATGACTTTTGGCGGCCTCAAGCCTGAAAAAGTTCTATGGTGCACCCTCAAATATGTAGCTCAAAATAAACACAATACCAAAATTGTAAAACACAAAACTTGCATGTATGCTGAAATTCAAATAGCTCATTTTTTTCTTTGTCCAAAAGACTGTCTGTGGAGGTGAAACTTCTCTCTCATTAGTGCTTCTTGGCCATACAGCACCTCCTCTGAAAGCGAGCAGATTACTTCCTTCAAGGTCAGCTTCATCAATGTGAGCTGTTACCCTATTCTTATTTCTCCACTTGGCAGTGGGACAGGATGCTCAGGGAGCAAGTGGAGGCTCCTCTTCCTCGTTTTCCGGTTGGAAGGGGCTTCTGTTTCCCAGAAAAAGAGCCCAGGACCTTGTAATAGGTGTGAGCAGGAATGGAAACAGAAGCAAGGCTGACATGGGAGAAACTGTTTCAGAGGGGGCTGGAAGTGGGGAGACCCTGTGGTCTGAGCCCCGGTCTTGCCACGGGCCCTGCAGTGGGGAGGTGTGGAGAGTGGAGGGGGTAGTCTCTCACCCTAGGCTTCTGATTTCTGGTCACCTTGGCCTACATGGGCTTGTAGTGGGGCTCCCAGCCAGAGACTGAGGTCAGGCCACAGCTGTGAAGGCACCAAATACTAGCCATTGGACCAGTGATCGGGCTTCCCCAGTGGATCAGATGGTAAAGAATCTGCCTGCAATGCAGGACACCTGGGTTCGATCCCTGAGTCAGGAAGATCCCCTGGAGAAGGAAATGGCAACCCACTCCAGTATTCTTGCCTGGAAAATCCCATGGACAAGAGAAGCCTAGCGGGCTACAGTCCACCAGGTCACAAAGAGTTGGACGCGGCTGAGTGACTGAATACACATACAGACTAGTGATGATTGACAAGGCCCTGGCCCTTTGTCTTGGCTGAAAAATAATTCCAACAAAGATGGAAGATAGTGAAACAAATGAAGTACTTATTAGAAGGGAAAAAAGAGTACTGTATTTGTGGATAGATACACAGGCAGACTCAGTTGCAGAGTGGCACCCTCATGGCTGTTTAAATCACTTAACATGGAGCATTTCTTCCAGTTTTCCCTTGGCTAATTGTTGTCATTTGCCTGGTTCCTATTTGGTATATCTCAGGATCCTCCCATGTGTGCACATGCATCTCTTAGCCAAGAGGGATTCTGCTGAAGAAGCCTGTGGGTAGCTTGGCATCAGCATCACTCCACTTTTGACCTCTAAGAACCCTTTCTGCGCATGTGTAGTCAGGGAGGTCTCGACATCGAGAATGAGAAATATGTGATTTGTTATCTTCTGTCTGGGCAGGGCCCAGCCTCCTCTCTCAATTGTCCTGCCATTCTCATCTTGGAAGTATCGGTCCACAGGGGACGAATCTCCAATTGCTTTCCCCTGGGTGCAGGGGCATCTACCTCCTGCTTCACTCCTTACCTCTGGACTCTGAGAAGGAAGGAATTCCCCTCTCCAGGCATAACAGCAAATGGGGTGGAGGGTGTGTGTGGAGCGAGCGGGAAGAGGTAATGACCACACAAAGTGTCTCCCAGGCCCCTCTGGTCTGGGAGGCAAGAAGCTGGTTCATTCATCCTCACCTGGGCATTTGACACAAGGATATTAGTTATCCTTCCAGGGGAGTTTTCACTTGAAAAGAGAAGTCTGGAGAGAGCAATGCATTATCCAAAGGAATATTTTACTCTAGAAAAATTTCAGGTATCCACAGGGTATCTTTTTTGGCCAGGTGCGCCAAGCCAAAGAAACAGCTCCTCACCCCCACCCAAAAGAAGAAAAAATAAATAATCACCCACCCATTTCCCTTCTCACAGGAGGGAGGGATATTAGCAGTCTGTGGCCAGTGGTGTTCTGGGTGCTAGGATCATAGCCAGCACTTATTAACTTGCATGCCAAGTGATATTGTCTCATTAAATTGTCAGAGCTATGGGCTTGCTTAGTGGTCTCATGGCTAAGACTCCACGCTCCCAGTACAGGGGGACTGGGTTCAATCCCTGGTCAGGGAACTAGATCCCACCTGCTGCAACTGAGTTCACACGCCACAACTAAGACAAGGTGCAGTCAAATAAATATTTAAAAAAATAGAGCCACTCCATGGAATCTAACTGTTGGGAGCAAGGCATGCAGGATAAGGGTGAAGGTAAATGACCTGGTTTACCTACTTGTATCTGGCAGATCTGGATTCAAACTCCTTGTCCATTTGACCCTAAAGACCAACTTGGCTCCTGATCACACTGTTAGGCTGGCTACATTGCCCTGAAGTTCTTGATCATGACCACCAGGGGCGCCACTGCTCCACACATGAATGCTTTCACGAATGTGCTCAAGAGAAGGCTGCTTTTATTAAAAAACAAAACCATCACCATTGCCATTCTGTGATTCACTATAACAATAAAAGCTACTATAAATTAAACACTTAGTATGTGCCAAGCTTTGCTCAGGCACTTTACATGCATTATTTCATATATTCCTCACAACTGCTCTGGTTTCAAATGCCACTGTGTTCCACAGATTAGAAACTAAGATTTAAACCCAGGTCTGTCTGTCCATATTCAAAGCCCATACACTTAACCATACCCTCAATGGAAGGCACAAACTAAATGCTTGGAGGGTGTATTTGGCTGGCAAACTTTTGTTTGGGCCAGACTGGTGCCTTAAAACACATTAAATTTAAATGCTTTGGGGCAGGGCATCAGTCTACACTTGTGGGCTTCCCCAGTGGCTCAGTGGTAAAGAATCCATCTGCAATGCAGGAGATGTAGGAGACCCAGTTTCGATCCCTGGGTCAGGAAGTTCCCCTGGAGGAGGAAATGGCAACCCACTCTAGTATTCTTGCTTAGGAAATCCTGTGGACAGAGGAGCCTGACAGGCTACAGTCTATGGGGTGGCAAAGAGTCAGACACCACTGGGCGACTGAGCACACCCACAATGGTCCTCACTTAGCCACAGTCCTCACCATGCCCTGTTGTGTCTTTCCTCTATCTTAGCGCCCAACTCTGATGTCATTTGAATTTGCAACTCCATTGATGCCGATGACCCTGTTGACTCCATTTCTATTGATAATATTTGGTGGACCGGAAAAAAGAAAACTGGGTAGAAGCTTAGAGTTTTAGGAAGACAGTCAGGAAAGGTGACACATGGTCCCGGCTCAGTGTCATTCCAGAGATGTGGGAGGCAGTGCTGTCCCCGGCTGTGTCAGTAAACGAGTAACTCAGTGTGCATGGCACCACGTCAGAGGTGTGGGTTTCCTGGGACAGATGACAGTGAGCTGGAGGTGGATGTGACACGTTTTGACGTCACAGTATCCTCACAAGCAGGGTGATCAGAGTGATCAGCTACTTCATGGGCCCACGCAGAATCGTGCCCAATTTGTGTGTCTTGTTGGATTTCCATTTGCTTGGCCCCTGACCCAGTGGTTGGACTTCATCAGCATTGTGGGGTTTCTAATTAATATCAGTCACTCCATCTGTTAAGGAGTGAATTGTGTCTCCCCTAAAATTCGTGTGTTGAAGCCCTACCCTCCAGACGTAAGAATGTGATTGTATTTAGAGATAGGGCCTTTAGAGAGGCAATTAAGTTCAAATGTTAGGCCATCAGGGTGGACCCTCAGCCAGTTTGGTGTCCTTATAAGAAGAGGAAATCTGGACAGAGTTGGGGGGAGCAAAGGTGGAGATGGATGAGCCCTAAATCCTCTCTTTTTCTACAAAAAGAGGTGACTAAATTCTTCAAAGTGAGGTGTCCAAAATGTGTGACCTAGGACCATATCCCCACCAGCTACACCGGCAGCTGGGGGCCAGCTCTGAGGTTTGCAGGTTAAGATGAAATACAAATGGAGGCCCCGCCCCCCATACCCACCAGTTTGTCCTTCCCAGCTCGGACAAGCAGCCTGCAGTGGAGGGGCCTGGAATTTGTGTCCAGACCACCTAGTTCAAATGTCCAGCTCTGCACACCCCCCTCCCACCTCAGCAACACCCTGGGCCACTTCTCAGGGGGAGAAGGACACACTCCAGTAGCCAGGAGAACTGGCCACGAGCCCAAGCAGGCCGTGGGAAACAGAATGTTGTTCAAAAAGGCGGAAGCTCTAGGTGGGCCTGTCTCCTTGGCTCCCTGGACCTCTCACACCATAGGGAGAGCAGTGGCCGGGGGGGGGACCCTCAAGAGGCCAAGTCTGGCTCCCCACCTAAGGCAGCACCAGTCCACAGCAACAGGAAGTCCAGCCCAAGCTTCTGATACATCGGTGGTTGTCAACTGGGGGTGGTTTGGCCTCCCAGGGGTCATTGACAGCATCAGGAGGTATTTTGGGTTGTCATAAGTCAGGAAGAGGATGTTACTGGCATCTAGTGGGTACCGGGCAGCGATGCTGCCTAACATCCTGTGATGCTCAGAATAGTGCTCCTCCCCCTCCCCTGACTCCCAACCAACAAAGAATTATCCAGCCCCAAATGTCCACGTGACATGCTGGAGCAACCCTATGACACGTGTGTGAGTATGAAGGTTACAGGCTTAGGGGTCCAGATGCTGACTCTGCCACTGACTTGCTCTGGGATCAATTATCTTTTCATCTCTCTCTGCGTCTGCTTTTTTCATTTGGGAAATGGGGTTAATGGCAACTATTTTACAGGGTTTCTTGAGAAATAAAATGGACTTTACATAGAAAATGCCTGGCACAGAGTAGGTCCTCAAAAAGTATTGTTGTTACCGGCCAGGGTTTTGATAGAAATTGATCAGAGGCCAAATTCAGGCAAGGCTTTACTGGGGCTCCTAAAGCATCAAGGTTTCCCTCGCTTGCTCCCCAAGGTGGAGCAAGCTGGTTCCTTATGAGGGGTGAGGGTAAGGGTGTGGTTTGGTGTTTTGCACCCCCTTCCCTTAGGTGGTGTTGTGTGCAGGGGATATGCACAGTACCCTGCTTTTGCTCCAGGCTCTTCAAAAGCGGCAGTTGGGATTTTTTTGGTCTCTTTGTATCTTTCATCCAGCATTTGCCCCAACTCCACATGTACGCGGTTATTTTTAGTCCCATATAGTTTCTTTGTATTTTGGTGCTCAAGGAGGAGCGATGTATCCAGGTGCAAGCCCTGCAGCAAAGGATGCCAGATCCCAGCTTGTATCATTGTTTAAGTGTCCCTTAGGTGGAGGGAAAGAAGTGAATAAATAATATATTTAAATGGATAAATCACAAAATAGCAGTACAGCCATATTTCTGTGTGAAGCCGCAGAGGAAATACTAAAAGCGTTGGGAGGGAGGTGGTAGGAGTTGGGGCTGGAAGATGTGGAGAGCCGTGTTGTTACAAGCTGCGTGGTAGTTTGACTTGTTAAGCTCCATACATGTATGATTGGTTTAAACGTTGAAGTCGAGGACCTTGAATATTAACATCTTTCCTCCCATGTCCCTGATAATTGCTGTTAGGAGACAGCATGAAATTACTGTGGACGTCCCACTGGCAGGATTTCATGCCGCTGAGCCCTGCCCGGTTCTGCACACTCCAAGCGCCACGGGGTCCTGCCCCTGTTTTCCTGCCCCTCCAGAGCCCTTACTAATTCTCCGAGCGTAGCAGTCAGTTTGGGCTGCCATGACAAGCACCACAGACTGGGGGGCTTCAGCCATAGAAATCGATTTTCTCACTGTTCTAGAGGCTGGATGTCCAAGATCAAGGTGCCATCAGGGTCTGATGAGAGCTCTGTCTTGGGGTGAGGACGGCTGTCTGCTGCCTGTGATCTCTGCTGGCAGAGAAAGAAGGGGAAGAGGAGAGGGGAGGGGGGAAGGAGAGGGAGGAGAGAGCGAGAGGAATTAATTACACCTTTTCCATGTCCCTTCTTTGTTGTTGTTCAGCTGATAAGTTGTGTCCGACTCTGCGACACCATGGACTGCAGCACACCAGGCTTCCCTGTCCTCCACCGCCTCCTGGAGTTTGCTCAAGTTCATGTCCATTGAGTCGGTGATGCCATCCAACCATCTCATTCTCTGTTGCCCCCTTCTCCCCCTGCCCTCAATCTTTCCCAGCATCAGGGTCTTTTCTAATAAGTCGGCTCTTCGCATCAGCTGGCCAAAGTATTGGAGCTTCAACTTCAGCGTCAGTCCTTCCAATGACTATCCAGGACTGATTTTCTTTAGGACGGACTGGTTGGATCTCCTTGCATTCCAACGGACTCTCAAGAGTCTTCTCCAGCACCACAATTTTAAAGCATCACTTCTTCAGTGCTCAGCCTTTTTTATGGTCCAACTCTCACATCCGTTCATGACTACTGGAGAAACCACAGTTTGACTATATGGACCTTTGTTGGCCAAGGGATGTCTTTGCTTTTTAATATGCTGTCTAGGTTGGTCATAGTTTTCCTTCCAAGAAGTAAGCGTCTTCTAATTTCATGGTTGCAGTCACTGTCCGCAGTACCTCTTCTTAACAAGAGCACTAATCCCAGCATGGGCACCCCACCCCACCCTGGCCACATAACCTCATCTAAACCCAGTCACCTCCAAGTACTATCACACAGAGGTTTAGACTTCAACATGATTTTTTAATTTTAATTTTTTACTTTTGGTTGCACTGGGTCTTCATTCCTCTAGTTGTGGTGAGTGGGGATTACTCTCTAGTTGGGGTGCGTGGGCTCTAAAGTGCACAGACTCAGATGCAGGGGCATAATTACCCTGAGGCATGTGGAATCTTCCTGGACCAGGGATGGAACCCATGTCCTCTGTGTTGGCAAGTGAAAGTGAAAGTGTTAGTTACTCAGTCATGTACAGCTCTTTGCAACCCCATGGACTGTAGCCCACCAGGCTCCTCTGTCCATGGAATTCTCCAGGCAAGAATACTGGAGTGGGTAGCCATTCCCTTCTCCAGGGGATCTTCCCAACCCAGGGATCAAACTCGGGACATCTACATTGCAGGCAGATTCTTTACCGTCTGAGCCACCAGATTCTTAACGATTGGACCACCAAGGAAGTCCCCAACATACAATTTTGAGGGGACATAATTAGGTCCATACCCAAGGGCGACAGCCAAATCACGGCTGGCCTCCATGTCCACTTCTCCCTTGACTAGAAGGTCTCACAGTAGTTTCTTTAACTGCTTCGAGGCTGTGGTTGAGCAAGCCCTTTCCCACCCAGTACTCTGGTTCTGATTCTCTTCCCAGCCCTCAAAGTCAATATTAATTCCACGGTACATGGTGGGACCTGGTGAATGTACGGCAGGGCAGAGACAGGCTGAGGTTCCTATGAACTGGGCTATGAACTCCTTGCCCCGAGTGCTGCTTCTCTCTGCCAACAACTGTCCTTGAGCCACTACACCTCGAGCCCCCATCACTTCCAGTGACAGAGTGTATCTGAGCCATCTCAATCCTCTCGTCCACTGTCACTAGCCTGTCTGGTGTCACCACTGTCTTTCCCCTGGATGACCACCCAGCCCCCCTGACGAATCTCCCCACTTCCACTTCCCACCCCCAGGAGCCAGAGGGACCTTGTGAAAAGGCAGCTTGGATCGTGTCCCTCCTCCACTTGAATGACTTCCTACTGCCTTGACCACAATGTCCAAATTCCTTATTGTGGCCTAGGAGTCCCCATCGGGCCATCAGCTGCATTCTCAAACCCATCTTGATCTACACGCCCTTGATCATCCCTCAGCCACACTGGTTTCCTTGCTACTCCAGAACAAGAAAGCTTCTTCCTGCCCCAGGGCCCCGCCACGAGACTTTTCTTCTCTCAGGAAATCTGTCCTCCTAGATATGGTCGCTGCTGCTTCCTCTACCTCCTTGGGGCTCTGCTTGGCCACCTCCATCCCCTGTCTGAAGTAGCCACAATCCCCTCCACCCATTCCTCTGTATCACCCTGTTATGTTGTCTTTGGAGCATTCATCACCATCTCCGACTATCCATCTTATTCATTAAGACATGTTAGTCGCTCAGGCGTGCCCAACTTTTTTGCGACCCCCTGGACTGTAGCCCACCAGGCTCCTCTGTCCATGGGATTTTCCAGGCAAGGATACTGGAGTGGGTTGCCATTTCCTTCTCCAGGGGATCTTCCCGACCCAGGAATCAAACCCAGGTCTCTTGCACCGCAGGCAGATTCTTTACCTACTGAGCTACTAGGGAAGCCCTCTTAGTCATTACTTATTTGTATAAAATATGTTAGCTGGAGGGAACAGCTCCAATGGCCCAGAATGGGTGACCAAGGCTACCTCTGAGGTGTATGTGTTAGAGAAGTTGATTAAGGGCCAAACATCACCTTACCCAACACACTCATATGCCGAGCTCCTGAAGAAATGGGTGAACGGACATCTCCTGGAGCCACTTTCAGTTTCACTTTCTAAGGGGCCTTACCAATTGATATCTTATAAGTACTGGTAAAAGGAAAGAAGGAAAGTGAAGTTGCTCAGTCATGTCTGACTCTTTGTGACCCCATGGACTATAGCCAGGCTCCCCTGTCCAGGTGATTTCCCAGGGAAGAAAACTGGATTGGGTTGCCATTTCTTCTCCAGGGGATCTTCCAGAGTGAGTGCTAATTAACCCCCTTTGTATTTAACAGGAACCTCTGGAGGGCAGTCTTCCTCCACTGTAGGGTCTAGCTCTCCTGCCCGAAGGTCAAGTGTGGACAAGGTCGGATGGATAGAGATGGGTGGGTGGGGGTGGGGGTGCCTTCTGACGGCAGGAACACCCTTCCTTTGGAGAGAAGGGAGGCTGGAGGCCCAGGTAAGCCCTGAAAGTGGGGTGAAACTCAGGTCAGAGAGACGAAGGGCTGCCGTGCGTGGTGATGAGGGACAGCTCCAGGCACAGCTTGCCTGGGAGAATATTGGCTCTGCATCCTACGAGTCACATGACCTTGAGCAAAGCTCCTTCTCCATTTTCTCATATGAGACTTGGAGTAATAGTCTCCTCTTCAAAGAGCTGCTGTGAATAATAACGAGCTAATACATGGAAAGTTCTTTGAAGTTATTATTATTGTTGTTATTTAAGCTCTACTCAGGAAGGTAAAGTTTCTCGTATCATGTACTAGGCAAGATGTACTGGGGTGTATGCATGGGCCTGGCGGGTATGTGGTATGTGATGTGTATGGCGTGTGTGCCCGTGTGCTATGCAAGTGTATACATCTATATTCTTTTCTTTCTATTCTTTTCCATTATAGGTTATTACAAGATATTGAATATAGTTCCCTGTGCTATACAGTAAATCCTTGCTGCGTATCTATTTCATACACAGAGTGTATGATCCCATACTCTGAATTCATCCCTCCCCACTCCCTTTCACCTTTAGAGAATCACAACCACAGGGTCAGCCTCTGAGGTCAGGATCAGGAAAATACGGCACTCTTCAGGCATGGGCCAGTCCTCCAGCTCAGTCCTGGTCACCTACCCAGGAAGCCTTGACAGACTCCCTGCTGGATTAGGGGCCCCTCCTCTGCCTTCTCCCAGCTCCCTCTTTTTGCACTGGCCACATGGTAGTTTTAAATGTATTTTTTAAAAATGATTTATGATATAAAATTATAAATTGAGGATTAATTAAATATTACTGGTTTCATTCTCTGCTTCCCCAACTTGCTGTAAGCTTTTAGATTGGCAGAATCTGTGTCCGATTCCACTTGGTCTCCCAGGTGCTCAGCTGAGGGCCTGGCAGAGTAAACTGCTCACTTGTTTGCATTCCTGCTGAATGAATACATTGAATGTTAGCATCCTGGACTCTGAAAATTCACCGGAAAGCCCATCCGGGCCATGTTGCCCACATTCTGTCTAATGTGGAAATTCAGAGGTAGCCCTAGAGGGAGGGATTACCACTGGGCAATCTCAGGACCAGCCACGCCTCCCTTTCAGGATGGGAGGCTTGGCCTTTGCCCCTGCTGTGGCCCCTGCTAGGATTCCAGGGTTTTGTGGGGGAGCTGGAAGATGCAGGCAGCTCAATCAGGCTTTGGCACTGGCAAGGGCAAGCAGTTTTGATTCCTGGGTCAGCTCCATGGACAGGGGAGACGGGTAGGGGAGGGCCGGCTGCAGGCAGGAGCTGAGGGTCCTCACCAGGTCAGGGGCCCTGCACTAGGGATCAGGAAACAATAACATGTGACCTCGAGGACTGGTGGCTCCAGGCCACAGACTGGCCTTGGCACATCGGGGGCGCCATGGCTGCAGTGGTAGCTGGTCTATTCTGAGCCCAGGGTGGCAGCTTTGCAGGCACAGGGACAGGGTGGGGGCATCTGTGAAGAAGCCTCAGTGCTTTTACAGCAGGTGTGGCATCAGGCTTCCAGGGGCTCCATGGGCTGAACCAGCATCATCTCTGGACAGAATAGGAAGAGGTAGCAGACACTGCTTCCTGGAGAGAGGACTTCTTTGGGGAGATAATTTCTTTTTAAAAAATATTTATTTGGCTGCTCCGGGTCTTAGTTGCAGCATGCAGGACCTTCGATCTTCACTGCAGCCTATGAGAGCTTTAGTTGCGGCACGTGGGATCTAGTTACCCAACCAGGGGTCAAACTTGGGCCCCTGGCATTGAGAGTGTGGAGTTTTAGCCACTGGACCACCAGAGAAGTTCCGAGGGGATTTCTTTGTGAACATGTGAGACCCTAGATCTCCCCTGTGTAAGGCTTGGGTTGGTTTCGAGGGCTGAAAGTCCTACATTTGAAGGCAGGGCCAGAGCCAGGGAAAGAATATGGAACGTTACTGGTGTGGCCCCGCTCTGCTAAGCTAGGATCATGGGTCCATTGTCTGAGAAATAAGAGCCTGAGATGGGGTTTCTGGGTTAAGAAATTTACCAGGTGGGTGCTCTGAGTAGGGGAGTGAGGGAAGCAGGGCAGGGTGGAGAAGGAGTTAAGCAAAGATGGGGAGCCGCTGCATCGTGATCCCACAGAGCTCTGGAGCACGAATGGTACCATGGAGTTGGCTGCTCCATTATTTGGTTATGGGGGCAGCTCTGGGGCATGGGACACCCCCTCCTGGTCCAGGGCGACGACCAGGACAAAGGGGGCAGCTGTGAACAGTGAGCAGCCAACACTCAGGAACTGGGGGGATGGGTGCTGGCCCATAAAGAGGTGTGGGTGGGGCACCAACAGCTTCCCCTATAGTAGGCATCATGGACTTCCTTGTCCTGAAATCAACCTTCTTGTACCTTCCACTATCCATGCGCTCTGCTTCCACTCTCTGGGGCTACGGGACGCATCCACTTGGCCACCCCCTGATTTGTGTGGGCAGGGTATTCAGACTCCATCTGGGTGCCTCTGAGCATCCTTGGAGCTGAGAGAGCATGTGCATCAGCCAGCATCAGCTTGTGCACGTGGCCAAAGGAACCCTGAGATCCTGAGTTCTCAGTGTGGTGTGGGGGTGGGGGAGAGCAGCTGGGAGCATCCACCTCAGCAGCAAGAACCCAATAGCTTAGCATTCTTGTTACTTGGGACTGTGTGCGTGGATCCCAGTGATCCAGCGATGTTGCTTTCTCCAATGTATTAAGAGAAGCAAGAGTCGAATATTAAACTCTCTAACTCATCTGTGTGTTACTGACAAGCTCCACACAGGAAATTGTAACCACATGAAATATTTATGCTTCACACTACAAAGATGATACTGACATGACAGCACATTGTTTTTGTTTGTTTGGCTGGGTTTTCTTGTTTTCTTTTTCCAAAGTGGATTGCAAGATGCCCTCCAGGGAGGAAACAGCTCAGAGAAATTGTGCCTCAACCCAGGAGTTGTTATCTGGGTGAAGCAGGGTTATGTGATTGGAGAACGAGGGGCCAGACCCATGGAGCCTCCTCTGTCTGGGTCACGGGCCTGGTTTGGGGTGCCTACACCTGCCCCTCATCTCAAAATAGCTATGTCATGAGGCTCAAGAACTGCAGTCTCCCCATAGCTCCTCCACACCAGGCAATTGTGGTTTTTCCGGAAACGGTTAAAATAGTCACCTAATTATTACTTAGTTTTGAGGCTATCACCCCTAACATCTGTCGGGAAAACCAGTTAAGAGTTCCCTTTCTGAGAATCTTGCTATACTTGGGTTTAGAGGAGTCCCTCTGCCCACCCTGGGCTCCTGCTGCCCTGAACGCACCTCTCACCTCCACCAGACTGGAAACTTCCAGAGGAGAGAAGCTCCATCGGGGGCAAGGGGGTGTTCGGGAGGGGCTCACTGTGGTCACCTGCCAATGGGAGCTCCCTGTGTGGCCAGCATGCAAGGCCAGAGCCACTTGAATCATCATGGGAACCTACTTGCTTGGCACCATCATCACCGCACTTCTACAGATGGCAAGACTGAGGCCATCGAGGCTCTGTCGCCCGTGGAGACCCTCGGGGATGGGGAAAGGGCAGGGGGGACTTTGCCCTCAACCTGACTGACACCAGGGGATCTGTCCTGGCAAATCCCACCACCAAGGACCACTGCAGAGGGCCTGCCCCTGGCTTACCAAGTGTAAAGAGAGACAGGCTTGTTTCCAACTTTTCATCAGTTTTATTATAAAGAAATTCGAGAGAAGCACTGGGCACCAAGACAGACATTTGCAGGGTCAGAAAACAGCTGCAAACATTAAGAACCCAAACCCAAACCAAACCCCC
The DNA here is from genome assembly GCF_054371585.1 of Giraffa tippelskirchi. Taxonomy (NCBI): domain Eukaryota; kingdom Metazoa; phylum Chordata; class Mammalia; order Artiodactyla; family Giraffidae; genus Giraffa; species Giraffa tippelskirchi. Next base: position 114,124,177 of record NC_137287.1, on the reverse strand, counting down.
AAAGCACACACACTTTATGATAGAAACTGCATTTTTGTTCTCGATGGTTCCTCGTAAACAGACAGAAGTTGTTGTTGCTGTTTTAAATAGATGAACGTATGATTTAAAACACAAAAAAAGCGCAACATCTCTGAGTGTGGCTATATATTGTCCGGTTCCTGCTGTACAGAGGGTGAAATGGTTTGGCAGCCTCTTTTGTGCACGTCTCCCTTAAGATAAAACTTAAAAAAAAAATGTGCTAAGGGTCATATAAAATGCTTTTTTTTTTTTTACCTTAAAGGAATCTACTTTCTGCCCCACCCCATCCCAACAAAATAATTTTACAGGTGTCTTCAGCACAGCTTCTAAAACACGTAGTCAACTAATACTTACATGGAGCCAACAGTTTATAAGTGTCATAACATCTTGTTCACACTGTAAAACCGGATTTGCACGTCTGGCGCTGAGCCGGCCCCAGCCCGATCCATCTAGGGGTGGTTTTCTGCGGCAGGGCCACCGGTCCAGAGGCAGCTCCGGCGACTGTGGGCTCTGGCGCCAGACGACCAGACGGAGGGGACAGCGGCAGGCGAGGCACGGGGTCCACAGGAACCCTGGAGCAAGCGGTCAGGGGGCGGGAGGTTCCAGCAGGTTCTTTGGGCTGGCGGCGGGCGGCGCGTGGCCTCTGCAGAGTCTGCCGGGAGGTGAGGAAGAGCCTCAGCCCTGGGCCCGGGGGGTCTCACTGCGCTCTGCGCCGGCACCCTGCTTCCTGCCGAGGCCTCTTTTCTGCTGTCAGCCCTTCAGGCTCTGAGCAGTGCCCTTCCAGCAAGCCTCAGGGAGGACAGGGAGGCGGGCTTAGGTGAGGTAGAGCGATTTATCCCTGGGGAGCAGGCTGGGGGAGAAAGGAGGGGCTGTCAGAGCAGATGTGACCCCCATTCCCGTCCAGGCGTCCCCTGGCCCTTAGGGGGCTGGACACAGAGGCCAGGTGCCTGGGGACAGCTGCTCACTGGCCTTTCATCCCCTCCGTGGGATGAACCTCCGTGGGTTCAGCGGCCGGCCCCTCGGAAGATGAGTGAAGGTCTGGGCTGGTCCCGTCTTGACTATCCACTGGTGGACACCAGAGGGGGGTGTGTGTGTGTGGGCGGCAGAGGTGTGTGTGTGTGTGTGTGTGTGTGTGTGTGTGTGCGCGTGTGCACGCGCGCGTTAGCACATGCGGAACCAAACACTCCTCCTGGAATCCTGGTGGGAGACTAGCCGGTCCTCAGCTCTGAGGATACAAAAAGCTAGAGTTTTTAAAGTTGGGACCAAATCTCCGTGCTTCCACTACAGGAGCTCTGGTTCAATCCCTGGCTGGGGAACACAGAATTCTGCATGCCACGCAGTGCGGCCAAAAAATAATAAAAAATTATTTTGTTTTAAAAAATGGGACCAAATCTGTGCTGTGATTGGAGCCCAGAGCTCCCGTGAGATCAGGTCAAAGCCAGAGAGAATAGCATTGAAACATGTATATTATCATATGGAAAATAGATGACCAGTGCAAGTTGGATGCATGAAGCAGGGCATCCAAAGCCGGTGCTCTGGGACGACCCAGAGGAATGTGAGGGGGAGGGAGGTGGGTGGGGGGTTCAGGAAGGGGGGGGACATGTGAATCTGTGGCCGATTCATCTTGATGTATGGCAAAAACCATCACAATATTGTGAAGTAATTATCCTCCAACTAAAATAAATAAATTAATTAAAAAAACAGTCTCTGAGGCCACGCCCTCACTAGGCTCCTCTCTGCCCGGGTGGCTGCCCTACCGCCACTACTGGAGCAGGTTCACCCTGAACAAATATACATCATCAAGGGCACCCAAATTCCTGCCTCAGGCTCTGCTCCTAGGGAAGCTGACCAAAGACAGCCGCTCTAGCTATGACTGTCACACAGAAGCACTTGTGAAAAAAGAAAACAGGGTGGGGGCTTCCCTGGTGGTCCAGTGGTGAAGAAGCCGCCTGCCAAGTGCAGGGGAGGAGGGTTCGATCCCTGCTTCAGGAAGATTCCATGTGCCGTGGGGCAACTAAGCTCCAGTGCCACAACTACTGAGCCCGAGCTCTAGAGCCCCGTGAGCCGCAACAAAGATCCAGTGCAGCCAAAAATAAATAAATCTGCCTGTGGAGTCCTCCAGGCAAGAAAAACTGGAGCGGGTGGCCATTCCCTTCTTCAAGGGATTTCCCTGACCCAGGGTCGAATCTGGGTCTCCTGCACTGCAGGCAGATTCTTTACTATCTGAGCCACCAGGGAAGACTAAATAAATAAATAAATCTTAAAAAAAAGGAAAAGAAAAATAACAGGATGGAAGGAAAAACAGCAAGAGCAAAGACGGACCTCAGTTTCCCCCACAGGCCTGGCCCCAGACAGCTGAATTCCTCTGGGTCCTTGCTTTGTTCTGCCTCCTCTCCTGAAGACACCGGGCATCCGGTGCCCACGAGGCCCTCCTGCAGGTGACAGTGATCTGCGGTGTCCCCCATGCCCTTTCCACCCCGTCACCCCATCCTCATGCTACTCGAATCAGCAGGGCCCACCTGCAGGTGCTGACGCCACACTCGGTGCCGGGGTAATTGCTGTCCCAGTCTCCACTGCTCGTGGGGTTGGACGGGCCAGGGGAGCGGGATCCGGAACCGCTGGGGAACTCAGAGATGTGAGGGAAGTCCTGCTGAGCGGGGAGGAGAAGGCGGTGAGCAAAGGAGAGCCAAAGGGGCACACTTCAGGCAGCAAGGAGGGGATGGGGCTTCCCTGGCTTATAAGAAATTTCTGCTCTGTCCCTCTGCCTGGACCACTTCTTTCTTTTCCCTGGTAGAGCACCTTCTGGAAAATACAGTCCTAGTCTTAGCTGCAAGGGTGGGGTGCTGGTGGTGAAGGACTTTCCTTCGCTGGACCTCAGTCTCCCACTCTGTAAAATGGACTTACTGGGCTGAGTGACCTCCCAGAGTCAAGCAGGCCTTGTAATTCCCAGTGTCCATGGAGCAATTAGCAGGGGTCAGGCTTAAAAGGCTTTGGGGAGAGCCAGGAGCTAAGGCTCAGTGGCCTCAGCCTCTCTTACCAGAGAGCAGGAATAGACAGAAGCTGAGGGAGGAGGGCCTGGGATACCCTAGGAATCTGAAGAATCTGCCTGGCAACCTGCCAGTTGTTCTCTGCAGCCAGTGCATCTCAGGCGAGGCGTACTCATCCCATTTTACAGATGTGGTCACTGAGGCTCAGAGGGGTAAAGTGCCAAGGCTGAGGTTTCACAGGCCGTGAGTGTCAGGGCCAGTATTTGGAATCCCAAGCTCCCTCCTCTTTCCACAAGGGGGTCCCCCAGGGGCGCATTCTCACTGGGTGCTGCTTACCTGTGGCCCTGGAGGTGAGGGGCTCACGGCCAGCTGCACCTGGAGTGCCATGGGAGCAGGCAGGACAGGAGGCTGGGGGGCTGGGGACATGCTTACGGGTGGGCTGAGGAGGGTGCCCTGGGCGTGGGGTGGCAGTGGCAGCTGCTGGTGCAGGGGTGTGCTGAGAGGGAAAGAGGGGGGCGGCGGTGGGGAGGCGCTGAGGCCGGGCAGCAGCGACTTGGAGCCCAGCGTCCGGGCAAGGCTGGCGGGGGAGGCCCCGCTGCGGAAGGCCTGCAGGTCAGACGGGGTCAGGAAGGAGGCCAGGCCCGGCATGGCGTACATGGGCTGCTTAGGGGGGAGCATCTTGGCCGGCGGGTTCGCCTGAGCGCTTTTGGTCTCACCCTGGTCAGGGGAGCTCTGGAAGGAAACAGACACCAATCTGGATAAGCCAGAACCAACGTGGGTAAGCTGGAACTTGGGCCACGAGACCCATGTGGCTTTGAAACCCACTGGCTGGCTCTTGCACCCCTCGGGGGAGAGCAGGGGACTCACCAGAGATCACTCAGGACCCATCACCCTTGGCTCTGACCATCCAACCATCCTGTAGTTTAATCCCTGGGGGTTCCCCTGCCCACCGGTGAGGCAGGAGCATCGCCCAGCTGGGTTATCCTCTCCTTGGGCTTCTCCCAGCCTCTGTGCTTTTGCATGGGCTGTTCCCTTGATTTGGGACACCCTCTTTGCTTGACCCTTTCTGGCCCAATTCAGAAACCATGTCCTCTGTAGCAGCTGCCAGACCACCTCCCTCTGCAGCTTGGACCACACAACCACCACCATGCTGAACCTCCTGTGATACTGATGTCGACAGATGAGGCTGAGCGTAGGACAGGAGTAAAGGCCAGTTTTGAAGACGGGCAAAACCGGGTTTGAATCCTAGTACAGCCATTTAACAGACTGAATACTTCCAGGCAAGTTGCTTAACTCCTTTGTGTATTGGGTTCTTGTTGGAAGAATCATGTGAAATGAGATGCGTGTAAAGTATGCAGCATGAGCTGGCACACAGGAGGTGCCCTGGAGAAGAGACCACATGCGTGTGTGCTAAGTTGTTCAGTTTCGTCCAACTCTGCAACTCTATGGACTATAGCCCTCTAGGCTCCTCTCTCCATGGGATTCTCCAGGCAAGAATACTGGAGTGGGTTGCCATGCCCTCTTCCAGGGGATCTTCCCCACCCTGGGACTGAACCCAGGTCTCTTATGTCTCCTCCATTGGCAGGCAGATTCTTTACCACTAGCACCACCTGGGAAGCCTGGAGAAGGGACCACATTGGTCTTATCCATCCCTTTCAAGACCTGTGGTGTTGACTGTTCCCGTGGATTTCAGTTCTTGCTCTATCCCTCAAGGACTGGGCTTAGGGATCCCAGATGTTACCTTGGAGACAAGGCTGGCCCTGTAGGCTGCCAGAGCCTTCAGATACTCCTTCTTCGCTGCTTCAGTCTTCCTCTTGTAGGCCTGAAAGATCCAAGATGTAGGCGATATTGGGGAGAGGTCAGGGTCAGCCTGAGCTCATAGGGCTAGTAACTGGTGCTGACCTCTCAGCTAGATCTGCTTCTATTCCCCCTGCAGGCCCTTGAGGGGAAGCCATGGGCTTATGGCCAGTGGGTAGAAAAGCTGTGGCCTGGACCCCAGACTTTCAGAGTTGGAGGCACACGATGGATAGAGATGCTTGTTCCCATTTAACAGATGAGGCAGCACAGGTCCAGTTTCCTCCCCCACTTAACCAAGTCGCTAGTGAATGCAGCTACAGAACAGCCAAATGGGACCGACTACCTCCCCAGTTTACAGATGGGCAAACTGAGCCCAGTAGAGTCCTCAGCAAAGGCTGGGCAGAGGCTAGTTCCCCTAGTTCCAGAGGCTGGGCCTGGTTCCAGACCTTCCAAGTCTGGCTACAGAGCCCTGGGGGATGACCCAGAAAGGGATGGGAGCTCACCTGCTTCTGCTCCTCTCCCAAGCTGTCCCACATGGAGGCCACGATTTTGGACACATCCCCGAAGGTCGCACTGGGGTTCTGTCCCTTGATGGCGGCCTGAGTGTCTCTGAAGAAGAGTGCGTAGGCTGACACAGGTTTCTGTGGCTCATTGGGGTCCTTCTTCTTCTTCTTCTTTGGGTTCTTGGCCTTTTTGCCAGGATCAGCTGAAGGTCTCTTTTCTCCTGACATCTGCCCAGGTGAGGGGAGTTAGAAAACCAGAGAAGCCCAGGACCTCCAGCTAACCGACCCAGTCTAGGCCGAGCTGGACCTTCCTTAGCTTTTCCCCGCTTTCCCAGCCCTGCTCACACATAGGCAATGCCCTGGCCACTCCCTGGGCTTGAATACACACACACACACACATACAAATCACACACAAGCGAGTGCACACACATGCCCTGGATATGAGCCCTGGGTTTTTCATTCAGAATGATGGTAAAGTTCATTCAAAAAAACGCAAGAGAAAGAAACAAGGTAATGCCCTATAGAGCAATAAAACTATCACCTATGGGCTTTTAGTCTTTTCTGCTGCACAGAAGTCATTTGCATCTCTACAGGGAAAAATTAATTTGCCTTGTAATCAGACAAAAATCGCTTACCTCTTCATCATGTTCCCCCCACCCCAAGTTAACAACTTCCTTTACAGAATGTAAAAGCCCCCATCAATAATGAGGGAGGAATCAAAAGGAAGGTATAATCTCCCAGAGAATCATCAGATAGTTCTTGGGCTTGTTCGATGAGGCTGTGATATGCCATTGAAAGACCGTGCAGTTATCTGTTTTGGGGCTATTTCCAAGTTTTGGATATATATATTTTTTCTTAACAGCTCTCCCCTCTTGTGATCACAAATAATCCCCAAAGATTATTCTTGATTGAATAAGACCAGTCTCTTCCACCACATTTCAGCTATGCAACTTGGCTTAGTCCCCCTGACCCTCTTTGAAGTTGCTGGATGGGATTGAAGTTAGTGTAACTGTCACCAGGGTGATCTCACCCTGGATACCTGGCCTTTGGTGCAGTCAGACTCCAGGACCTCAGTACTGTGAGCACCTGGCTTCCAGGATGGAGGGGTTGGGCACGTCCCCCACTGACTAGGACTCCTAGGCCACCCAGGGACCAGGGATTTTGGCCAAAGGCCGTGGATACTGCCATGAAGACTGTGGCTCTAATTCTCCAAGAAAATGAACGTAATATCGTAAACTGACAAGGAAACCACGGGCCAGACTCAGGTCTGTGGGTCTGAGGGACAGTGAGGGGTAGTCTGTGGCCACATCGGTCCTGTTCTTGAGTGTTTCTCTGCGGTCACCCACCTCCCCAAGCCTCAGTTCTGTCTGCCGAGCGGATGGGGCATTGCGGGTGGTTTAGAGTGTGTGCTGGAGCCAGACTACAACCACCTTGGTTTAAATCCTGGTTCTGTGATGCTTGATAAGTCACTTAACCTCTCTGTGCCTCGGTTTCCCTATATGCCAATCAGAGATAATAAAGGCACCAACTGCATGGGGTTGTGATAAAGATTACATGGGTTAATAGCTGTCACGTCCTTAGAATGGTATCTGCCCCATGGAAGTGTTTTAAAAGGGTTTGTTAAATACAAATTAAATTAAATTAAAACCACCTCCTGCCTGGACTACAGTAGTGACCAAGTTATCCCGAGGATGAAGCTGGACCAGGATCCAGAGGCACCCACACCAGCCAGGAGGTCAGGGTCTCTGATGGATGCCATGAATACTGCCCCACGTCTCTTCAGGGCTACCACGTGGAAAGAGGTGAGAGGCCCTTATGAAGAAAGGGAGGCAGGCATTGTGGGAGCAAGTCTTGATTTTACCAGCGGCTCACTGGGAGATTCCGGGCAAGCACAAGCATCCTTGGCCTTTCCGGGTCTCTGTTTTCTGCTCCAGTAAAACAAGATGCTCTTTGACAGGGAGGGAGGCTTGGGGTCAGCGCAAAGAAAGGACAGGAGCTGAACAGGTGGTGAGCTCTCATTCCCTGGCATGTTCTTGAAGAAGCAGGACAACCCCTGGTTCCAGGGATATGTAGGGGTCATGTCCCCAGTTGGGGGGGTTGTTTTTACTGTTCCCTCCCACAGTGATGCCCAGAGGTGCCCTCTGCTGGACCACACATCTCTGTGGTCCTCCTGAAAGGTCAGAATGGCCAGAAGATGTGGCCCTGAGGATCTTGCCAATGCCATCAATGCCACCGAAATGACCCACTGGCCATTGAGGAATAAGACATCATCATGTTTTTCCAGAATTTTCCTTGTTTTCCGACAAAGGGGACAGTTACACTCTTGTAGTCTTTTCTAGAGGTAGGTGATGCCCATTTCCTCCCAGGGCCTGTCCCCTGCTGACGGGAAGGCATTCTAAGGCATCTGAAGCCTTTGTATCTCCATCCCCACGTACCTTGAAATGCGCCTCTGATTCTTCCTCCTGAGTTGAACTGGAGGGAGAGGGGGTCGCTGACTTGCTCCCTGGGGGTGACGGGGAGCTGTGGGCGATGCCGCTCCGGATGCCCATCTGAGAGATGAGCTGAGACTGGCTGAGGGCGCTCATGTGGCTGGCCAGCATTGCCGGGCGGCCCAGCAGGGGCCCTGGTCGGCCCGAGTCATAGGCTGCAACCTCCGAGTGGACCATCTCCTGGATCTAAGAGAGGAGGAGATCGCGTGCTGAGTTAGAAAGGGCCAGCACATCGGCGTTGTCAGACTCACAGGAGGGGGTCCGCTCTGAGCTGTGGCTTCCTCAGGGACCCCTGCACGATTCGGTGCACCCCTGGGGGGCGCCATTCTGCTGACAGTCACCCTGGACAGACAGTCAGCATCTCAGCCCTTGTGAGAAAGCCCAGTTCAGCTGTGAACAAGTCATTTGATGATATTCGGTCTTTCCTCTTGAAACACGGTATATCTTGGCACTTATTCCCTGTGCAGCACAACAGCAAAGAGCAGAGACGCTGGAAGCCGCCTGCACTTTGAAATCTGGTTCCGCTTGTATGCTGGGTGACTTTGACAAAGTTACTTAACCTCTCTGTGCCTCAGTCTCTTCATCTGAAAAATGTGGATAATGATTAAACCTATCTTCTAGGGCTGTTAAGGATTAAATATGCCTGGCAGACGGTAAGCCCTATATTGTATAAGAATTTGTTAAATACAAAGAATAAATAAATCCGTTAAGAAGGTTTGCACTTTCCCCTCGCCACCATAGGTCAGTAGTTTTCTTACTATCTATTCCCCAGGGTATTGTCTAACTGGTTATTTTTGGAACTTAAAGAAAACTACTGAGTTTTACATACAGGCACTTCTCGTACTAATCATATTTAGAACAATGTGTATTTTTCACCTAACAATTATATATGTATATGGATACACACACACTGTTCAGTGAAGCATACCAATTTGCATATTCTTATAATTATTTTTATTTCCTTAAATGTGTGGTCAAATTCTAATTTCTAATATCTAGTATCTGTGTTTTCCTTTTCCTTTTTATTAGAGAAGTTCATCAGTTTTCTATTTTATTTTGTGGGATTTTTTTTTTCCTCCTTAAAAGAATCAAATCTCAAATATGTTTATCAGGCAGGTCTACTCCTTCTCTGCTTTCTAATTCTTTATTTTATCTTTATTCGTCTCTTTATAGTATCTTTATCTAATTCTTTTATATTTATTAATATCCTCTTCTGATTTTTGCAGATTGGTTAATGTTGTTTCCCCTCAATTCTGAGTCACATTTTCAACTAATTATTTTCATTCTCAATGTTTAGAAATATGTTTCATGCTATGACTTTCACTCTGAACATGACCTTAGCTTTCCCCAGACTTCATCTCATGAGATTTTCGTTATTGTTCGTTTTGATATACTTATTCCTAAATTTCATTTTTAATTTCCTCTCTCATGGAATTGATGTTTAAGAAGACTTTTGAAATTTCTGAGGTTAAAATTTTTTGTTGTTTCTTTCCCTTTTGCTGCTCATTTCTCGTAACAAAACTGATCAAAGAGCATAATCTGTACTATTTGTACTTTGGAGAATTTATTCAGGTTTCCTTGAGGACCCAAATATGCTTATTTTTTAACATTCTTTTTTTATTGTAGTAAAACATGCATAACATAAAACTTACATTTTAACTATTTTTTAAGTCTACAGTTCAATGGCGTCAAGTCCATTCACACAACCATCACCACCATCCATCCACAGGACTCTTTTCATCTGGCAAAACTAAAGCTCGGTACCCCTTCAATACCCCTCCGCATTCATGCTCATTCTGCCCCTGGTAACCACCATTCTACTTTCGGTCTCTATGCGCTTGACTATTCTAGGTACTTCACTTAAGTAGAATATACAGTATTTGTCCTTTTGTGTCTGGCTTATTCCACTTAGGGGCTTCCCAGGTGGCTCAATGGTAAAGAATCTGCCTGCCAAGCAGGAGACGTGGATTCGATCCCTGGGCCGGGAAGATTCCCTGGAGAAGGAAATGACAATCCACTTCAGTATTCTTGCCTGGGAAATTCCACAGAGAGAGGAGCCTGGCGGGCTACAGTCTATGGGGTCGCAGAGTCGGACATGACTTAGCAACCAAACAACAGCAACATTCCACTTAGCATAAGGTTTTCAAGGTTCATTCATGTTCTCCCATGTGTCAAAATTTCCTCCCTTTTAAAGACTGAATACTAATTCCCTTGTATGAATATACTGGACTTCCCAGGTGGCTCAGTGGGTAAAAAATCCACCTGTAAGGCAGGAGGCACAGGAGACACAGGTTCAGTCTCTGGGTTGGGAAGAGCCCCTCGAGCAGGCATGGCAACCCACTCCAGTACTCCTGCCTGGAGAATCCCATGGACAGAGGAGCCTTGTGGGCTACAGTCCATAGGGTGGCAAAGAGTTGGACATGACTGAAGTGACTGAGCACACACTCATGCATGAATATATTACATTTTGTTTATCCATTCATTCATCATACATTGGGGTTGTTTCTACTTTTTAGTTACTGTAAATGATGCTGCTATGAACACTGTGGTACACATACCTGTTTGAGCCCCTGCTTTCTTTTTTAAAATTTCTGTCGGAGTATAGTTGCTTTACAAAGTTGTGTTAGCTTCTGTTGTGGAGCAAACTGACATCAGTTATACATATACATGTATACATACATCCACTCTTTTTAAGATTTCCTTCCCATTTAGGTCACCACAGAGCACTGAGTAGAATTCCCTGGGTTATACAGCAGCTTCTCATGAACCATCTATTTCATACATAGTAGTGATATACATCAATCCCAATCTCCAAATTCTTCCCACCCCCCAGACATGTTTAAATTTTCTGTACGTTTCACAGTATTTGGAGCTGTGTTTGCAGATTAGTAGTGTAACATTTCTCTGTCCTGTCAGTGATGATTATTTCGATTCCTTTGGTTTGTCTAAAGTGAAAGTAAAAGTCCCTCAGTCGTGTCCTACTCTTTGTGACCCCATGGATTATGCAGTCCATGGAATTCTCCAGGCCAGAATACTGGAGTGGGTAGCCTTTCCCTTCTCCAGGGGATCTTCCCAACCCAGGGATCGAAGCCAGGTCTCCTGCATTGCAGGCGGATTCTTTACCAGTTGAGCCACAAGGGAAGCCCAAGAATACTAGAGTGGGTAGCCTATCCATTCTCCAGTGGATTTTCCCGACCCAGGAATTGAACTGGGGTCTCCTGTGTTGCAGGCGGATTCTTTACCAACTGAGCTATCAGGGAAGCCCCTTCGTTTGTCTAAGTTGCCAATAACTTTTCTGCTTCCATCAAAATCTTTCTTTGAAGCTTTTGTTTTGGGAATTTGATATTGGGTTTTTACACTTTGCAATGTTGTTCAGCCACAGAAAAGAAGGAAACCCTGCCTTCTGTGGCAGTGTGAACAGTCCTTTAGGGCATTATGCTGGGTGAGATGAGTGAGACAGAGAAAGACAAATCCTTTGTGTTCTCACTCATACGTGGCTGGGGCAGTTGGTAAAGCACCTGCCTGCCAGTGCAAATAGACATAAGAGATGTGGGTTCAAGCCCTGGGTCGGGAAGATCCCCTGGAGTAGAAAATGGCAACCCACTCCAGTATGCTTGTCTGAAAAATTCCATGGACAGAGGAGCCTGGCGGGTTACAATCCATGGGGTCACAAAGAGTCGAATACCACTGAGAGATTAAGCGCGCTCACACACACACAAATAGTAGAACAGTGGTTGCCAGAGGGTTGGGGGACATGCATGAAGGTTTTCAAAAGTTACCATCTTCTAGCTATATAATGAATAAATTCTGGGGACCTCATGTACAGTATGGTGATTATAATTAACAATACTTTATTACATAGTTAAAAGCTGTTAAAAGACTAGATCCTAAAAGTTATCACCACACACACACACACACACACACACACACACACACACACACACACTTATTGTAATTATTTCACATTCCCTGGTGGCTCAGTTGGTAAAGAATCTGCCTGCAATGTGGGAGACCTGGCTTGGGAAGATCCCCTGGAGAAGGGAAAAGCTACCCACTTTAGTATTCTGGCCTGGAGAATTACATTAGCTGTATAGTCCATGGAGTCTCAAAGAGTTGGACACAACTGAGAGACTTTCACTTCACTTCACTTCATATACATGCATCAAATCATCATGCTGTGTCCCTTAAACTTAAATATGCTAAATCTCAATAATATCTCAGTAAAGCTGGGAAAAATTTTAAACACTTTTGAAAAAGAGTAGGCTTTAAAATCTATTCTCTAAGCACCCCTTTTCCATTCCAACATGTACACACTTTTCTTTCCATGAATTTTAAACAAGAGCCTGACATTATTTTTTGAAGGGCAAATTAGCTTTGGGGCTCTGTGTTTAGGGCTTGTTGACTGTTTCTTTTTTTTTTCTTCCTGGCTGCCTGCTTTAGAATTCTTCAACCAGATATTCCTGACTCAGGAATTTAATATATGACCAACACTTGATAATGGCAGACTTTGAATTTTTGCAAATTTTCTAAGTCTGAAATGCTCCCAAAGTTGTTCTAATTTGCACGCCCTGTTTATTAGAGAAGTCAAACATCTTTTCATTTGTTTCCTGGACATCTGGATTTCTGTTTATACTACTGGTGGGGTTGTAAACTAGTAAGGTACACACTTTAGGAAGCAATCTGATGATACATATCCTATAATCTAGCAAATCTACACCAAGATATATACTATAAAGAACTTTCCCACATACACAAGAACACATATATACTGCAGGAAATTTTAAAGACTTTGAAATGGGCAAATGAATGCCCTTTCAATGGCATCTTAGGTGTTGGCTTAGGGTCATCTGTTTCTACAGGAATGTATAGTTTTGTCTTTGACTAGGCTCAGGGCTTCCCAGGTTGAGCTAGTGGTAAAGAACCTGCCTGCCAATGCAGGAGACTTAAGAGACATGGGTTTGATCCCTGGTGGGGAAGATCCCCTGGAGGAGGGCACGGCAACCCATTCCAGTATTCTTGCCTGGAGAATCCCACAGACAAGGAGCCTGGCAGGCCACAGTCCATAGTGTCGCAGAATCAGACATGGCTGAGTGACTGAGTATGCACACAGGCTATTTGCTGTTTCACAAATTTAGTTGTGACATGTGGGATCTTTAGTTCATATAAATTCTTCATTGTGGCATATGAGATCTAGTTCCCTGACCAGGGATTGAACCCAGGCCCCCTACATTGGGAGTGTGGAGTCTAAGCCACTGGACCACCAGGAAAGTCCCCCTTGCCTTTTTTTTTTTTAAAAAAGGTGTTTTTATTTTATTTGTTTTTTGGCTACATGGCATGTGGGATCTTAGCTCTTCGACCAGGAATCAAACCTGCACCCCCTGTGTTGGAAGTGCGAAGTCTTAACTACTGGACCACCAGGGAAGTCCCTATTTTACAACTTTGTAAGCTGTACAAAAATGATATTAGTGCAATTTATTTTTTATCATTAATTTTTTTAAGAATTGTGGTAAAATATACATAGGATTCCCCAGTGGCTCAGCAGTAAAGAAACCATTTGCAATACAAGAGACCCGAGTTCAATCCCTGGGTTAGGAAAGATCCCCTGGAGAAGGAAATGGCAACCCCGTCCAGTATTCTCACCTGGAAAATCCCATGGACAGAGGAGCCTGGTGGGCTACAGTCCATAGGGTCGCAAAGAGTCAGACATGACTGAGCACAGAAACCCACACATAGGATAAGATTTACCATCTTAACAGTTTTAAAGTACAGCGTTCAGTGGCATTCAGTGTAGTCACATTGCTGTGTTACTGTCACTACAATCCATCCCCAGAGCTCTTTTCATCTTGCAAATCTGAGACTCTGTATCTATTAAGCCATTAACTTCCTGATTCCTTCCTCCCTGAAGTCCTTGGCAACCATTATTTTACTACTATGAAATTTGACTACTATTCTGTGAATTTGATTACACTAGGTACCTCCTGAAGTGGAATCATACAGTTCTTTTTCTTTTGTGACTGGCTTATTTCACTTACCATAATGTGCTAATGGTCATCCATGTTGTAGTGTACATCAGACTTTCCTTCCTTTTAAAGGCTAAATAAAATTCCATTGTATGCATATACTGCATTTTGTTTATCCATTCATCTATTGATGGACACTTGGTTGCTTCCGCATTTTGGCCACTGTGAATAATGCTGCTACGAACGTGGATGTCCAAATACCTCTTCAAGACCCTGCTATCAATTCTTTTGGATATATACCCAGAAACAGAATTGTTGGATCATATAGTGATTTTATTTTTAATTTTTGAGGAGCTGCCATATTGTTATCCTGAGGGCTTGCACCATTTTATATTCCTACCACTAGTGAACAAGTGTTCTAGCTTTTCCACATCCTTGCCAACACTTGTTTTCTCTCTCTCCCTTTATTTTTTTGACAGTAACCATCCTAATGGGTGTGAGGTGGAATGCAACTGACCCTTGTGCATAAAAAGGCAAAAAATGTTGTCTAGTAGAGGTACTAATTGATCTTATCATGTAGAAAAGAAGAACCTGAACATTATATTCTTGGTCTATAGATATCAATCAGTTTTGCATTTATCAGAAAATTTATTTCAGCACTCTCGATTGCCTATATACGTACTTATTCATCAGATTCTCTTTTGAGCCGATTATAATATTTTACTGCCTTCTTCATTAATGCATATATTGAATATACTGAAGTTTCATTTTATATTTATATGAGAATTATGATATTACCTTTCAAAAATTACACATTACAACAAATTTTGTTATGGCATCTTTTAACTTCAGAAAAATTGGAAATAATCTGAATGTTTGCTAGTTGGGAAATGGTGGAAATTTGTGATCTATTCACACAATGGAATTCTGTACAGAGTTCAAGCGAATGGCGTGGAGGCACACCTACCAATGATGATGAACTCAAAACAACACTGAGTGAAGAGTTTCAGAAGGATGCACACAGTAGAATAGCTTTACGTAGGTATTCAAGACATAAAACATCACTATAAAGTGTTTATATAGGATCTGAATAGAGATTTTTAATCGTATCCAACTCTTCATGATCCCATGGACTATAGCCCACCAGGCTCCTCAGTCCATGGAATTTTCCAGGCCAGAACACTGGAGTGGGTAGCCATTCCCTTCTCCAGGGGATCTTCCTGACCCAGGGATGAAATTTCGGTCTCCTGCATTGCAGACAGATTCTTTACCACCTGAGCCACTAGGGAAGCCCATAATGTATTTAGAGACTTATAAAAATGTAATAAAGGCCTAAAAACACCTACTACAGCTCCCTTCCTCTGTGGTGCAAGTGTGCTGAAGTCCTTCCTCTGTGGACCTTGATTCCTTCTCTTTCAGTAAACAACACACACAAGAATCCTTGTCTCAGGTCTAAGGCATCCTCCATCTGGTCAACTGGTCTACCCTTTCTGTGGCGGCATCTCACTGGCATTGAATCATGCTCACATCTTTCCCATCTTTAAGTGAAAATCTCCCTTATTTCCAAGGCTCCTAAAAACTTCTGCCCCAACTTTCTACCCAGCACAGTCAGCTTCCTCACTGTCACTAGGACCTTCCCTCCCATCAGCAGCTGGTCATCTAGAGTGTACCCTCATTATAACCTATACCACTTAATCATCTTCATCTTCCTCACTACTGTCCTCATCAGGAGGAAGAAGAGGAGAAACTTTTGTTAACCATTTAACATGTGCCAGAAGCAGTGCTAAGCTTTTCCATCTATGGCCCATTTAATCATCAAATGAGGTGGATAATATCATCATCCCCACTAAAGCCAAGACTCAGAGAGGTTCAGAGACTTGCCCATGATTACACAGTTACTGCAGGTGGAGCTGGGTTTCCCCAAACTGTTGTACTTTCTCTCTAAGCTATGACACCTTCCCCAAAGACACCCCTCTGTCCCTGAATCCAAGAACTGCTGCCTCTCCAGGCAGCCCTCTTCCCTCTGTCCATGGCCTGGCTCCTGGATGCCCAACTACCTCACTAGTTGCTCCTTTCTGGTCTTTTCCAGCCCACTCCTTCAACACTGGCATTCCTCTAGCTTTATCTGACCTTCCCTCCTTTCTTCCAGGCCCCTGAGTGAGTTGTGGCTTCTGCATGGATGCCTACAAATAGGGGGCATTCCCCAGAGATGATTCCAAATTCCCATATCCTGCCTAAGAAAGTGTTTTGGTTAAAGCCAATTTTTTAGAATTTGGAAGAAAAAAAGGTGAGCTCACAGGAGCAGTACACAGAAGTGGTCAGACAATGTCAATCCCTCCACACATTCTAGAATTCTCCATCAGCTCACAGGACACTTTCCCCAATCAGAATTCACCCTGGTCTGCCCAACAGGTTGGGCAATCATTGCCTTTTGTCCTCATCAGCTACAGCAGATGCTGTGAGGGGCCTGCCCGTTTGCCCCTGGCCTACTTTGGAGGTCCCCCCACCTGAGTCCAAGGGTTATTGCACCTGCTTTCTGCATCTCCCTTCCTGAGAGTGTTCTCTGTCCAAAGAGGCTGGAAGTGCTGAGCCCAGAAGTAACCCTCAACCCCCAAGGGACAGCAGTTTGTGGATAAAACCTTGGCATTCCCCACTCAATAGGACAATTCTGAGTTGCATCCCATACACTTTTGGAGGGTCCGAAACAAGATTCCAGGTGGTCACAGCTCACCACCCTGCCCTTTCCTGGCTTTCTTCCCTTCCTGTCCCTCTTCCCTTCTTCCTTCCCAGAACATCCTGGGATTACCCCCAAACAAACTATGTGCACCCAAACATTTGTGTTGGAGTCTGCTTTAAGGGGGATCCCAAACTAAGATACCAGCCCTCTTCTTGGCCCCCAGCATGGCTTCCTCAAGCCCAGGTGCTCTGTTGGCCACAGAGTGACCCTTCAGGAGTATAATTTGTCTCTTCCCTGCTCAGAAGCTTCCAGTAGCTCCCTCATGACCTGCTGGCACGGTCCTACCCTTGTAGGATGCCCTCCACCCTCAGCACCATCTCTGTCCTCTCAACCTCTCCAGATCCTTCTCAGAGCTTCCTGGGACATGTAGGCTTCTCCCTAGAAAGGAGTCTGCTTCCCCTATGGCTCATTGGTCCTTTCCTCTGTATCATCTTCGAGGCTAATCTGAAACATCACCTCCTCAGAGAAGCCTTCCCTGACCTCTCCCCCTCCTCCCTCCTTTGGCCACGACTTTTACCTGGGCCTTCCCCAAAGCTCATCCTGGTGGGGAGGGAGCATCTGCTTATGTGCAGAGATATATAACGTGCTTCCCCAGCACCAAGCAGGTGGCCCAGGCCACAGCTGGCGCTTATGAGATGGCTGGTAACTAAATGAACCAAGCCTCCTGCTCGTCTCATGGAAACATATGGTCACGTCCAGGAGCCACATCTGAGCCTCTCCCGGAAGAATGAAACAGAGGAAATGGTAAGGCGGCGGAGCTGTGAACATAATTAGGTTCACCTGGCTTAATAGATTCTCAGGGCTGCGGGACACAAAGGTGTTTTTCCGCAAAGCTTCATTTGCAATCTCTATGGAAAGCACCCCAGATGCCGAGGGCACCCCCACATAGCATGGGGGAAGCAATCACACCCGTCTCCTTCCCGCTTTCTGCTGATTCACGACCTCACATCCGCCTTGCTTCCTCTGAGGCAGGGACAAGGTGTCATTCAACACGACCTCATGCTCTGCCCAGGGACTCGGCGATTTTTTTCTGGAGGCGACAGTGGCTCTGCTTAATTCTCTCACTGAAACCTCTACCTCAGCTCCAGAGGATCTGGAAATTTCTCCTTATTTCTGAGCACAATCAAACCCCAAAGGAAAATGAACAAGCCACTGACCAGCATTTTACAATCCCTTCCATAGTCTCAGAGGAGCTCTTTCCAACAGATACTAATATCTCTGCTTCATAGAGGATGGTAAGAATAGTCATAATGATATCAATACTTACTATCACAGTTAGTGAGTGCTATGTCCCAGGCACTGTGGTAGGAGCTTCATGAACAAACTTTGACACAAACCCTCCTATCACCTCCATTTTATAATAAAGATACTGAAACCCAGAGAGGGTAAGTGACTTTCCCAAGGTCACACAGCTAGGTAGTGGGAAAGTCAGAATTCTTGCTGTCTTCAAAGACTGAGATCATTTTACTGCATTCACTGATCTTTTTGTTTATGTTTTTAAATTTTATTTACTTATTTTTGGCCCCACTGGGTCATCATTGCTGCATGCAGGCTTTTCTCTAGTTGTGAGGAGCAGGGCTGCTCTCTAGCTATGGTATGCAGGTTTCTTAGTGAGGTGGCTTCTCTTGTTGCAGGAGCTCAGGCTTCAGTAGTTGGACCTCGAGGGCTCTAGAGCAGGGGCTCGGTAGTTGTGACACACAGGCTTAGTTTCCCTGCAGTGTACCCACAGATCTCAACAGCTCTAATATGGGTGGAGGGTAATGAACCCGCTCTCACAGGGCAACTGTAAGGAGCCAATGAAAAGACAGCATTGTAGAGAACCTGGCACATAGCAGGTCTTCAACCCTAGAGGTTTCCTTTCCTTCACGCCCTCATGGACTTGCTCAGGGTGTAAGCTTGAATTGGATCTCAATTGGGCGAAGAGGGCAGAAGCAATGGACGTTTCTGGAATATGAGAGAAATATGCAAGAAGCCAAGAGGAGGCACTCGTGACAATAAAAATAACAGCACAAGGCCTGGCACAGGGCTGGTGCTTCAGAGATATTTGTTATAGTTGTTAGATCAGGAGTTGGGAAACTTCTTTTGTAAAAGGCCAGATATTAAATATTTTAGGCTCTGTGGACCAGATGCAAGTACTCAGTTCTGCCATTATAGCATAAAAGGCAGCCGCAAACAAAAAGTCAGTGAATGGGCATGGCCACATTTCAATAAAATTTTATTCATAAAAACAAGTGGAGGGCCAGGTTTGACTTATAGACATGGATTGCCAACCCCTCGAATGCTGTTAAGTAAATAGAAATGATGATAGAAGCACTACTCTGTATTTGGCAGTTAACATCTGTCAGTACTGACCTTCTGTCTACATTTCATTCTCACCCAGTTGTGGGAGGAAGGTGTGTTTATCAGGAGCATTTTACAGAGGAGGAAGATGAGGCTCAGAAAAGTGCCTGAGGTCAACAGTGGTAAGTGGCAGAGCTGGGATTCGAATCAAGGGCTGACGGGTTCCCAGGCCTGTGTCTTCAGGTACCACCCCCCTCTCCTCCCCAGCCCTGTCCCGGGAAACAGCTGCCCAGTGTGCCGCCCCAGGCTCAACCCTGCCCTGGCCACCAGCTGGGCTCTTGCTCTGTCTGACTCACATCACAGCCTCTGTTTCAAGTCAGAAGGGTCTGGAAGGGTGGCAGAGACCTTTGGCCATTGTCCTCTAACTCTGAGCTTCCATGACTGTCTTGAGCCTCTTTCTCATGTCCTTGACTGGGCCTCTGCCTTCAGCTGCCCTCATCAGAGCTGCCCCTGTGGTCCTTCTACTTCTCTAGCCCTCCTCCTGTCACTGAATCATTCAGCAAACCTTCCCTGAGGGTCGCTATGTCTGAGATCGCGGGATAGAATCAGGGGACTAAAAACACCCCACCTGCAGTGCACAGTCTGATGGGGGAGGCAAAGATGCAGCCACACCGTTTCAACCGGCACAACAGCATGGTTGTGTAGGAGGATCTGGGGAGGGGGACAGAGAGGAGCCCCTCCAATGGCTGGAGAGCCAGCACACCTTCCCATAAGAAAGACTCTGAGCTGGCTCTTGGAGGGGAGGTCTGCAGAAGACAAGGAGGGGGTGGATGGCGTAGCTGCATGTGTGAAGGCACAGAGGCATGAAGAAGTGTGATGGGTCATTCGATTAACGTATGTCCACTTGACTGGCCACCCAGACATCTGGCCAAACATTATCCTGGATGTGTCTGTGAGGGTGTTTCTGGATGAGATTAACATCTGAACCGGCAGACTGAGTAACCAGCATGCCTTCCCCAACGTGGGTGGGCATCATCTAATCAACTGAAGACTCAAACAGAACAAAAAGGCTGAGTAAGCTGGATCTAGAAAAGGCAGAGGAACCAGAGATCAAATTGCCAACATTCGCTGGATCATCGAAAAAGCAAGTTCAGTTCAGTTCAGTCGCTCAGTCGTGTCCGACTCTTTGCGACCCTATGAATCGCAGCACTGCAGGCCTCCCTGTCCATCACCAACTCCCGGAGTCTACCCAAACCCATGTCCATCGAGTCGGTGATACCATCCAACCATCTCATCCTCTGTCGTCCCCTTCTCCTCCTGCCCCCAATCCTATCCAGCATTAGGGTCTTTTCCAATGAGTCAGCTCTTCGCATGAGGTGGCCAAAGTATTGGAGTTTCAGCTTCAACATCAGTCCTTCCAATGAACACCCAGGACTGATCTCCTTTAGGATGGACTGGTTGGATCTCCTTGCAGTCCAAGGGACTCTCAAGAGTCTTCTCCAACACCACAGTTCAAAAGCATCAATTCTGCGGCACTCAGCCCTCTTCACCGTCCAACTCTCACATCCATACATGACCACTGGAAAAACCATAGCCTTGACTAGACGGACTTTTGTTGGCAAAGTAATGTCTCTGCTTTTAAATATGCTATCTAGGTTGGCCATAACCTTCCTTCCAAGGAGTAAGCATCTTTTAATTTCATGGCTGCAATCACCATCAGCAGTGATTTTGGAGCCCAAAAAAATAAAGTCTGACACTGTTTCCACTGTTTCCCCATCTATTTCCCATGAAGTGATGGGACCAAATGCCATGATCTTAGTTTTCTGAACTGAAAAAGCAAGAGAGTTCCAGAAAAACATCTACTTCTGCTTTATTGGCTACGCCAAAGCCTTTGACTGTGTGGATCACAACAAACTGTGGAAAATTCTTAAAGAGATGGGAATACTGGACCACCTGACCTGCCTCCTGAGAAATCTGTATGCAGCTCAAGAAGCAACAGTTAGAACTGGACATGCATGGAATAACAGACCGGTTCCAAATCGGGAAAGGAGTACATCAAGGCTGTAAATTGTCACCCTGCTTATTTAACTTACAAACAGAGTACATCAATCAAAATGCCAGGCTGGATGAAGCACAAGCTGGAATCAAGATTGCCAGGAGAATTATCAATAACCTCAGATATGCAGATGACACTACACTTCTGGCAGAAAGCGAAGAAGAACTAAACAGCTTCTTGATGAAAGTGAAAGAGGAGAGAGAAAAAGTTGGCTTAAAGCTCAACATTCAGAAAACTGAATCATGGCATCTGGCCCCATCACTTCATGGCAAATGGATGGGGAAACAACGGAAACAGTGAGAGACTATTTTCTTGGGCTTCAAAATCACTGCAGATGGTGACTGCATCCATGAAATTAAAAGACGCTTGCTCCTTGGAAGAAAAGCTATGGCCAACCTAGATAGCATATTAAAAAGCAGAGACATTACTTTGCCAACAAAGGTCTGTCTAGTCAAAGCTATGGTTTTTCCAGTAGCCATGTATGGATGTGAGAGTTGGACTATAGAAAGCTGAGCGCCAAAGAATTGATGCTTTTGAACTGTGGTGTTGGAGAAGACTCTTGAGAGTCCCTTGGACTGCAAGGAGATCCAACCAGTCCATCCTAAAGGAAATCAGTCCTGAATATTCATTGGAAGGACTGATGCTGAAGCTGAAACTCCAATACTTTGGCCACCTGATGCGAAGAATCAACTCATTGGAAAAGACCCTGATTCTGGGAAAGATCGAGGGCAGGAGGAGAAGGGGACGACAGAGGATGAGACGGTTGGATGGCATCACTGACTCGATGGACATGAGTTTGCGCAAGCTCCGGGAGATAGTGATTGACAGGGAAGCCTGGCATGCTGCAATCCATGGGGTCACAAAGAGTCGGACATGACTGAGTGACTGAACTGAACTGAAGAGGGAGCCTGCCTCCTGAGTGTTGGGACATTAGAGCCATACTGACAGCTCTCCTTGGCCTCCAGCCTGCCTACCACAGATCCCAGGAAGAGAGGGAGATGAGGATAAAGGGGTAGCGGAGGCTAGGACGTGCAGAGCCGAGATGCGGGGACTTTGTCTGCCAGATGAGAGCTTCAGGCAGAGGTGGGTCAGAAGCCAGTTGTTTGCACCAACAGCCGCCAGGGTGTCCTGTGATTTGCAGCAGGACCGCCTTCCTGGAGGTAAGCTGTCCCAGGACTCTGAGAAGCAGCAGAGACCCTGTGTGGCAGTTCCCATCGCTGTGGATTACCACAAAAGATGGCTTAAAAGAACACAAACTCACTACTGTACAGTTTTGGAGGCCAGGGTCCGTCTCACTGGGCTAAGTTCAAGGTGTGGGTAGAGCTGGTCTGTCTCCATGATTGTTTTTCTTTAGGTGGGATGTGGTCCTTACTCCTGGGCTCGTGGCTCTGCATCACATGGTCTTTTCTCTCCCTGCTTCCATTGTCACATCAGCTATTCCGAGTGCTGCACCCTCCTGCCTGCCTCTTATAATGACTCTTTCTTACATCATTGGGTCCATCCAAATAATCCAGAATATTCTCCCCATCTCAAGGTTTAAACTTAATCACATCTGCAAAATCCCTGTTGCTATATAAGGTAATATATTCAAAGGCTTCCAAGATTATGACATGGCCATCTTGGGGGGGGGTGTTCTTTAGTTACTGCACCCCAGAATCAGTGATGTGGAGAGATGCAACCAAAGCTCCCCCAGATCGACATTCCCAGGGATACAGCACTCTCTCAAGCTTCCTCAAGCTTTAAGAGTCAAATATCAGAAAACTCTTTTCTTGGCCATGCCACGCAGCATTCGGGATGTTAGTTCCCCAACCAGGGATCGAACCTGTGTTCCCTGAAGTGGAAGCACTGAGTCCTAACCATTGGACAGCTAGGGAAGTCGCAAAAAGCTTTTTTTTTTTTTTTAAGAAAAAAACTCCAGCACGAGGACTTCCCTGGTGGTCCAGTGTTTAAGAATCTGTCTGCCAATGCAGGGGATACAAGTTCAATCCCTGGTGGTGGAACTAAGATCCCACATGCTTCAGGACAACGAAGCCTGTGCACCACAACTACTGAGTCCACCCCGCTCTAGCGCCTGCAAGCCGCAACAAGAGAAAACCCGTGAGCCGCAATGAAGATCCAGTGCAGACAAAAATAAATAAATAAATAAATAAAGTATAAAACTGGAGCACAGAAGAGATAGGGAGCCAATAGGAAGCATTCCCCAGTGCCTGCCTCTTGCCCCGAAGCCTCATCAGTAAGTATTTCTAATAAACTTTCATGCTTGGCGGGAGATCCGCTGCATGCTGACAAATTTCTCCAGAAATCTGAGATGTCTTGTTCAGAGTAATAGCTACACTGCCCAGGTGCCCAGCTGCTATTGTAAAATCAGTAAGCATTTAATTGAAACAAACGACTATAATAATAGTACATTATCCCTGCAGGCCGAGCACCATCACAGTTTTAATTATTGAGTTAAGCGTCAGACTAATTTATCCTTGAAAGCAACAGCCCCATTCCTGGTTACAGTGATCATCCCGTTATGAATATGAAGGCACCAGCAGGGAAGGATGTAAATGGAAAGCCATTTGTCCTCTCTGGGGCTGGATTTGTCTTTGAAGAAAGGTTTGCAAACACAGAATGCTGAGACACTGGGATTGTCCTCCTGGGGGTGTGAGATTTCTGCTGGGTTGGGATTTCTCCTGGTGGGTGTGGTCCTCAGGCTTCCCCTCTCTAGGATGTAGGCTCTTACTCTTCTGGATGGAGCCTGCACTAGCCCCCAGCTTCACTTTGAGTAAAGGCCCGAATCTTAACCAAGTCATATGCTTCTGGACATGGAGAAGAGAATGACAACCCACTTCAGTATTCCTGGGGCTTCCTGGTTCAGAGGGTAAAGAATCTGCCTGCAAAGTGGATCGGGAAGATCACCTGGAGAAGGGAATGGCTACCCATTCAGGTATTCTTGCCTGGAAAATTCCATGGACAGAGGACCCTGGCGGGCTACAGTCCATGGGGTTGCAGAGAGTTGGACACGACTGAGTGATTAACACTTTCACTTACATTTCATGCTTCTGGAACAACCCACCACCATCTCTGCCACCCATACCGCTCTGGTCTCTCCCTATTGCTTTCTCCCCATTCATTCCACTCCAGCACCAGCACCTCCTACCATCCCTTGCACATCCAAGCTCAGGGCCCTCCTCTAGCTCAGTGTGATGCCCCCTAGTGGACATCTGCCAATATTTGGAGATACTTTCAGTTACAATAGGAGGCAATACAGTAGAGGGTTGGGAAGATCCCCTGGAGAAGGGAAAGGCTACCCACTCCAGTATTCTAGCTGGAGAATTCCAGGATCGCCAAGAGTCAGACATGACTGAGTCACTTTCACTTTTTTTTCAGTTAACGACTAGGAGATGCTACTGGCATCTAGTGGGCTGGTTGTTGTTCAGTAGCTAACTCGCGTCCAACACTTTGTGACCCAATGGACTGCAGCATGCCAGCAGCCTTCCCTCTCTTTCACCATCTTCCAGAGTTTGCTCAAACTCACGTCCATTGAGTCAGATGTCCATTGAATAGGCCAGGGAGGCTGCTAAACATCCTACTAGGCATGGAACAGCCCCTCACAGTGAAGAACTACCCAGCCCCATATGCCAAGAGTGCCAAGGGCGGGCCGCCTGGAAGTTAGCCATTGCCTTTGTTCAGGATGTTCCTCCCCACCTGTAGGAACACCTACCTGCCTTACTGCCTTATCTCCTGCCAGTCTTTGTTCAAACCTCCCCTTACCTGACGCCTTCCCTGACCATCCATCTAACACTGCAACCTACCCCACCCCTCACGCCTCCTGCATTCCCAAGCCCCTTTGGACCACTCTTCTTTGTCTTCCTTCCAAAGCACTGACCACCGGTGACCACTCCATCTGACTTCTTCATTAACTGTCCCTTCTCTTTGTGCTCCCCCGGCCAGGATGTACTTTCCATGTGAGCAGACAGCGGTGTTTTGTTCACCACTGTATTGGAAGAGCACGTGCCACAGAGCAGAATGTTGGTTGAGTGAATTAGCTGCTCAGTCTCCTTCTTCCTTTACCTCCTACATCTACTCTGCCTCCAGGTCAGGCAAGGCCACCTCCTCCTCATCTCCCACATCCACCCCTCCTGCCCAGGTTCAGAGCCTGGGATAATTAATTTTATTTATTTACTTATTTGGGGGGCCACACTGGGTCAGTGTTGCTGCTCAAAGGCTTTCTCGAGTTGTGGTGAGCGAGGGCTACTCTCTAGCTGCAGTGCACAGGTTTAGTTGCCCCGAGGCATGTGGGATCTTCCTGGCCCAGGGGTCGAACCTGTATCCCCTGCAATGGCGGGCAGATTCTTAACCACTGGACCACCAGGGAAGTCCCTGGGATAATTAATTTTATGTGTCAACTTGACTGGGCTAACAGATGCCCAGGTGCAGGTAAAATGTTATTTCTGGGTGTGTCTGTGAGGGTGTTCCCGGAAGTGATTAGCATTTGAAATCTGTTCCTTGAGTAAGGAAGAAGGCCCTCCCCAACATAAGGGGGCATCAGATAATCCACTGAGGACTCGAATAGGACAAAAAGGCAGAGGAAGGGCAAACTCTCTCTACTTGAGCGGGGACATCCATCTTCTCCTGCCCTCAGTCACTGGAGCTCATGGTTTCAGGTCTCTGGACTTGGACTGAATTATATCATCTGCTTTTCTGATTCTTCAGCAGTGGTGGATAGTCACCCCCTCCCAGTCCTTCACAGAGACACAGAGGAGTCCCGCAGTAGTCAAAACAAGGCAGATAACAGAACTGTTCCCTCGGGCACTCTAACCCGGAGCCTGCCCAGCCCACGCTGCACCCTCCACCTTCAGTACTGAGAAGAGCTCAGATGTGGGGTCTGGCAGATCTGGGGTGGGACCTGGCCCTGCTCCATCTGAGCTGTGGATGTGGAGCAGTTGATTCACCTCTGTCATCTGCCCAGGGCTTGGGGGCATGCCTGGTACATAGTAGATGCTCAATAAAAGCTTACAGAATGAATGAAAAAACACAGGAAGGAATCCTGATGAAATTAAGCTGAGAAATTTCCTATGTCCTATTCAAGGTCTTGCAGCTTTAAGCATCAGAGTCAAGATTTAGGACCAGAAAAGGGGGTTATTTCCTCCCAGCAATGAGTTCCCTGTGGACAGACACCCCTTCTTCATTCCTGGTCCAGACCCCATGCCTATTACCAGCTCAGCCCCACCCCCACCGCAGACCACTTGGCGGGGACTCCGCCAGACCCCCGTCCTCAAGCACCGCCCTCTGGGGGTGGGGCAGCTCTGACCTGCGGGCCCAGCTCCCTTTGCTGGGAACCCAGTTTGCCTCCCAAACCCTGACAAGCTTTACAGGACTCTGCTCAAATGTCAGCACCTCCAGGGAGGCCTCTTGGGCTTGCCACCTAAACCAGCGTCCCCAGGTGATTGCCTCTCATGCATCTTGCTATTTTTTTTTTTTTTCACTTTTCCTTGTCATGCCCAGGATCATACATTCACCAGCCCGTGGACATGGTCCTGGTCATGTGCTCCATCCCTGAAGGCGGGGACCGTGGCTACTCTCCTTGGAATTGTTTCTCCAGTGCCCAGCCCCAGGCCTGGCACCCAGCAAGCATTGGGTAAATGTAGGAGTGAACCAAGGAGGCCTGGGAGCTCTGGGCTCCACAGTGGCAACCTCCGGAAGCCAGCCCCATGGATGCTGACCCCCCCGTGAGACCCACCTCCCAAGTCCTCCCTCTCCAAGCATGGAGGCACAGCTAGGTCCCCGCTTCCTTCAAGCCTCTCCCCACCCCGTTCCCTGCTGGCTGTCCCCACGTGGCAGCTTCCTGCTTCTTTGCCTTTGCTTATGCTGTTCCTTCTGCTAGTGGTGATCTCGCCCATCCCTACGGGTCTAGAGATTGGCTGTGGTCAGCTGGTTCCAGTGTGCCCCTGCAGACCCTGCAGACCCGAGTGACCTTGTTTAACCTGTTTCCTCTCTCTGGGCTTCCTCAATTGAGGGGCTCTGAATGAAATCAGATTTGCATTTCAGAAAGCTGCACTAGCTGTCCGGGTGGGGAGGAACCACCTCATGAATGAATCAGAGGGGGAAAGACGGAGGCAGGAGACAAGTTCAGAGGCTTCTGTACCAGACCCAGGCCTGACAAGGGGATGCTGAGCTGGGGTGCAGCAGTGGGCCTGAAGCCGGGAGCAGTGGAGTAAGAGGGACTCAGGAAGTAGGCCCAGTGCAGCTCAGAGACTGCTGGCCGGCGGCGGGACCCCAGGTGAGAGGGAAAGGCAAGGAAAGGGAAGGGTTACTCACTCCCCTCCCCCTGAATGGGGAACATTCCACATTCTGAATTAACACATGTGCTAATTAAAACCATCTTTCCAAAGAATTTATGATAGGATATTCCAAGCTAATTATAAATTCTCTGTAGCAGATCCTGAGCGGTGTGCTAATGTGGTGTTGAAATCTCTTTGGCCACCCTCGTTTAAATTATTCATCAGGCCCTGCAACAGTTGTGAACTGTAATTTAAACAGTCAGCTCATGAATATTCAATTAACACAACAAACCCTGGCATGTTTTACTGCCTTGCTGCTCAATATTTTGTATCCTCGCCCGTGTTTACATGTTTTTATGAACTCTCGAGAAAAGCGCTGCCTGTTGAAGTCCCTGGTTAAGGGGAGATTGAAACGCTGGGGAGGGGGTGAGAGGCAGCCGACGTTATTTCCAACAAACTTTCTCAGAAGGGTTGGGGGTGATCAGGCTGAAAGGTCCAGAGATGGGGGCCCAGAGAGGGCAAAGACTGGCCCCTTGAGGTCGCACAGTAGATCCAAGGCACAGGAGTCCGGGGTGGTTCCCACCGCCTAATCCAACACAAATTAACCGATAAAGTGGGTCTAAAGACGTCTGGCTCTGAGTCAATATGAAGGACATAGGAGGAGGCCAGGCCTTTCACGCTCCCCAGCTTCCTAAGGGCCATGGCCAAATGCTGCCAAAGCAGGTACAACCATTCAGGGTTAACAGGCTGGATTAGAATCCAGGCTGAAAATCAGAGCTCCCAGCCCCCTCTATGGCCAGGTCAGAGGAATATGTGTCTCCTCTCCCTGTTGTGAGGCCCTGCCACCTGTAAATAGTTTTGCAGCTTTCACAAATGGCTCCTCCTTCATCCTCACATCCTCCCATGAGGCAGGAACTATGGTGATCCCCATTTTATGAGAAGATTGAGACTCAGGAGGGCTTGCCCAGGGCAGAGTTCTCCTCTCCTCCCTCTCCTGATAGCACACACTCCAAAAGTCATTGTCACAATTCCTAAGGAACCCATCCCAAGAGGGTTTTATAATAGAGAAAAGTCAGAAATAGCCTAAATGTCTATCAATAGAATACTGGTTACGTTCACAATGTTCAGTTCAGTTCAGTTCAGTCGCTCAGTTGTGTCTGACTCTTTGCGACCCCATGAATGCCAGACAGGCGTTCATCCCTGTCCATCACCAGCTCCCGGAGTCCACCCAAACCCATGTCCATTGAGTTGGTGATGCCATCTAACCATGTCATGCTCTGTCATCCCCTTCTCCTCCTGCCCTCAATCTTTCCAGCATCAGGGCCTTTTCAAATGAGTCAGTTCTTTGCATCAGGTGGCCAAAGTACTGGAGTTTCAGCTTCAACATCAGTCCTTCCAATGAACACCCAGGATTGATCTCCTTTAGGATGGACTGGTTGGATCTCCTTGCAGTCCAAAGGACTCTCAAGAGTCTTCACCAACACCACAGTTCAAAAGCATTAATTCTTCTGCGCTCAGCTTTCTTTATAGTCCAGCTCTCATATCCATACATGACCACTGGAAAAACCATAGCCTTGACTAGATGGACCTTTGTTGGCAAAGTAATGTCTCTGCTTTTTAATATGCTGTCTAGCTTGGTCATAACTTTTCTTCCAAGGAGTAAGCGTCTTTTAATTTCATGGCTGCAGTCACCATCTGCAGTGATTTTGGAGCCCCCCAAAATAAAGTCTGTCACTGTTTCCACTGTTTCCCCATCTATTTGCCATGAAGTGATGGGACCAGATGCCATGATTTTAGTTTTCACAAAGCTATGACTAAAATGGATACTTAGCGAACCGTTAGTCTAATCATGGTTATTTGTGGATGGTGTAGGTTTTCTTTTTTTTTTTTGGCCGCACCACACAGGTGGTGCTAGTGGTAAAGAGCCCTCCTATCAATGCAGGAGACTTAAGAGATGCAGGTTTGACCCCTGGGTTGGGAAGATTCCCTGGAGAAGGAAATGGCAACCTGCTCCAGTATTCTTGCCTGGGAAATCTCATGGACAGAGGCGCCTGGAGGGCTACAATCCATAGGGTCGCACAGAGTCGGACACGACTGAAGCTATTTAGCACACACACAGCATGTGGGATCCTAGTTCCGTGACCAGGGATCAAACCCGGGCCCTCAGCTGTGAAAATGCAGAGTTCTAACCACTAGACCACTAGGGAATTCCCAATGGTGCTGTTTTAACAGTCTTTTATTTCTTCATTGTATTTGCTTGTGCTTAACATTTTTACTACAACCATCTGCCATTTATAGAAAAATGGATAAAGCTATGCTTTTGACAGAAAGAAGTAAAAGATGTAAGAACACTTCATTTCTAATTTATAGGGTACAGCCAAAGCCATACTCAGGAAAAAGTTACAGCCATAAATTTTTTATTATGAAACAATAAAAATAAAAGTAAATGAATTAAAGAATTTAAAATGGAAACTCTAAACATACACAGGAAACAAGGGAAGGGATTAATAAATATACAAGGAAAAATGAATATGAAAAAAGAAAAGTAAGAGAATTGAAATGTAACTCTGATGGTTGGTTCTTTGAATAAAATGAATAAAACAAAGTTGATAAACCAATAATGTGATTAAAGATGAGCACAAAAAAAAAAAGAAACTACAAAACATAGCTTTCGGAATATGAATGGGGTATAATTAGAGGTACAATGCTATAAAATATATAACATTATACTAAATACAATTTAATGGTAGTGACTGTATAGATCTCAGTGAGATATCTATTCATTTTACAAAGATGGTATAACCTGTATAGTAATTATATATGGTATAGTTTGTATTTCAGTACAGAAATATGAGAAAGCTATCTTATAAAAAGAAAACTACAGACCCATTTCACTATAAAAAATGCAAAAGAAACATCTTAAGTAAAATAAAATAGTACAGCATTAAATTCAGACTCATGTTAAAAATATATGTGTGTATGTACATATATTTAAATATGTATGTATACATGCATACCATACTCAATCAGAATATATTAATAGGTACCAGGAACCTATTGATAAATTTATCTCAATATACTAAGAAAGAAAAATGCATATGATTATCTCAATGAACACCTTAGAAGCATGTGCTAAAACTCAACAAAAATTATGAGTAAGCTCAAAGATTAGAAATGTCTTTTAAAGTATGCTAAAGAAAACTGACTTTACGCCAAGGTGAATTTTATTCATATTTTTAAAGTTTATTTGGCTTCACTGGTCTTAGTTGCGGCATGTTGGCTCTAGGTCCCTGACCAGAAATTGAATCTGGACCGCCTGCACTGGGAGGGCTTAGAGAGGAGTTTTAGCCACTGGACCACCAGGGAAGTCCTGCCAGGGGTGAATTTAATTCGCATTAAATTGAGGGAGAAAGTAAAGATCACTGGTCAATGATACCGTCCCTATTAAGTGAAAGTTTGACCCAACGCAATGAAACAAAAAGAGATGAGAGATGAGTTACGATAACAAAGAAGATGGAAAAGCCTCTTCTTTGTAGATGTGGTAGCATTTCTAGAAAACCTCAAATTTTTAAAAAATTAGAATTTGAGACAGCCAAATAAAACTAAACATAAAAGATACACTGAATTCTTATTTACTCTCACACACACAAAAACAGAAAACATAATTAAGAAGTCCTAACCACGACAGCAATGCAAAAATACACAATTCTGAAAAACAAACGTATATGGAATATGTTGGATCCGTATGTATGGAGATATATATATATACAGCTATAGAGCGAAAATAATTTAAATAAATGGAGATACACATT
Source organism: Giraffa tippelskirchi (assembly GCF_054371585.1). Taxonomy (NCBI): domain Eukaryota; kingdom Metazoa; phylum Chordata; class Mammalia; order Artiodactyla; family Giraffidae; genus Giraffa; species Giraffa tippelskirchi. The sequence goes on along the minus strand of NC_137287.1, from coordinate 114,093,269 downwards.
GTTTCTGAAGGGGGCAACTCATGAGTATATTGATGTAAAATCTCCCCACTTTAACCTGTAGATATAATGAAATTCCAAAATAAAAAAGCATATCCAGGATCAAACCCAAGCAGGAACCAGAGGGCATGAGTCGGTCAGATGGGAGCTACAGACCACATATCATGCCACAAAGCACGGGTGCGCCGTGCCCCGCCTCAGTTCACACGCCTGGCTGTGACGAGGAGGAAACATCTCCGGGGATGGACGGAAAGCCTGGTCCACAGGCATGGACTCACACCTGGCACGGGATCCCACCAGGGGGCCCACTTCACGAAGACAGAGGCACAGGGATGGAACTGTCACCGTGGGATTATGGCTCACATCACTTATCAGGCCAGCATCTGGCCTCTGGAACGCAGGGATGGCCTTCTACAGAGGCAGAGGAGGCGCGGGCTTGGAGATAACACTCTGGGAAGATGGGGCGCTAACCCCGAAGTCGTGGTATTTGCATTCAGTTGGAGACCTCCACGTGGTTCTGTGCAGTGCACGTGGGTCAAGGAACCCAGACATTGAAGCAGGAGCGCCCCTCCTCCTCATCACTCCCAACCACCCACGAGGGGATTATCCTGACCCAGCAACGCTGGGCTCTGCCGAGCTGGAGAACCTGGTACCCACAGAGGGTGTGTTCCTGCCAGAGGACACAGGAGGTCCTGGCTGCTGTCAGGGCCCTTTGGGGTTCTTACGTCTGGGGTTGTGGATGAGAGAGGAGAACTCTGCCATCAGAGCAGGCGGAACTGGCCCTGATTGGTGCGAGGCAGGAGGGCTGCCCCGTGGGGGCAAGGAGGTGACCCCCTCTTGCCATCTCCTTCTTCACTGCGACTGTACGTGGGCAGGTGCCGTAACCCGAACCTGAGAAGGGTGTGAGAGCCAGGGACAAAGAGCTCCTGGGAGCAGGTAACACATGCTAAGTCACCAGATCAGCGAGGGTGATAGCTGAAGGGGGGTGGGGGGGAATTTAGCCGTAGCCGGCTCGGGAGGATAGGGACTGATCACAGTTGCCAGCTAGGCAGGCTGTCATGAGTTCCACTACATTTCCTACAGGAACAGAGGTCCAGGCAACCACGGAGATGCCGCTCCCTCGCCTGCATGGAGAAGCAGGTCTGTGTGGACTCTGCTGGCCACGGAAATGCTCCGAGAGCCCAGCTGTGCTCTTCTGGCTCCATGAATGTGCCCTTGGCATGGCCACGCTTTCCACAGGCCACCCCACCTTCCTTCCTTCTTTTCTTCCTTCTATGGATGTAGAATTCTGGCATCACGGTCTGGAATTCCACCTCCCCACTCCCTACATACGTCCTGCCTCCTTTTTCTCCCTCCTCAACAAATCTCTTCCATGTCCCAACCCGTCCAGTGCTGTTTCTTGGTGCATTTGAACTAGTGCCAACCAGCATCCCTCTCTGGGAGCAAACTGTCCCTGTTTGACTGTACTGCATTGAGAAACATCCCAATGTCTTGCTCAGGGTGGAGGGTGGACCCAAGGATGCTCAGTTCAAACCAAAGGGGCCCTGAACTAACCTCCAAGGAAGGCAGGTCCTGTTAATGGAGGAATCATCTTGAAGTTGAGCTCAGAGGTATGTCTGGCTCTGTAGGTCTGGGGGCATATGCCGAAACTTGAGGGGATTATGGGGTGAGAGAATCAAGAGGATCATGACCCTGCACCTGCGTGCCATGGGGGCAGAGATGAGAGAGACAAGCCATCACAGAGTCAGTGTGGGAAAGAGGGGACTTGGGACCACAGCCATGTGTCAACTGTCTGTGATGGAGAACCCCCCCCCACCAAAGGCCCCCAGGGAAGTAACTCTGTCCACTTTGGCAGGTGGATTTTTGGGGGAGACTAGGAAGAATACAGAGTCCTCCATGTGGGTTGGCAGAGAAAAGAAAAACAGGCAGCTCATACACGAAGTGCTTAGAGACAAATAATAGCATATTTATGGCTACCATGCTGAGCATTTTATAAGCATTATAACATTTAATTTTCAAAACAAGCCGATAAGGTAAGGGTTATTAACATATCCATTTTATGCATAAGAAAACTAACGATCAGAGTATGTGAATAACTTGTTCAACACAGCAAGCAACTAGAGGAACTCAGATTTTTTTTGTGGGGGGGTGGGGCACTTGGGATCTTAGTTCCTGGATCAGGCACTGAACTTCCCCTGGGGTGGAGACTTAACCACTGGACTGCTGGAGAAGTCTCAGGAACTCAGATTTAAATCCAGGTCTCTGGAAGTCCAAAGCCAGAGATATTAATTTTTGCAAAGGACCAACCCCCTTTCAGCAGGGCAGTGGTCAGTGGGCACAAAGACACGATGTGAGTGTCCAGGATAAGGGGCGGCAGTGGAGGCTAAGCCCCTATCCCAGAGGACAATTTTGTTTCTAATGTCATTGGCTGGCCATTGGTCACTTGTGCTGTGGACATCTGTGGGGGTGGCAGGCTTCAGCCATGTGCTGGGGCATAGAGTTATGAGAAGATACATCACTGTGACCAAGGTTGCAATGGTGGGGGGGGCAGCAGGGGACATGCAGAGAAGGGCTCAGCCAATCTGTTGGCTGGAGTTAGTCTGCTTCTCCTAGCAGGGCACAGCAAGTAAGAACACGTCAAGTACCACAGGCAGGTGAAAGGGGTGAAGAGGAGGACTCTCACGTGCTAAGGCAGAGGGACCAGAGGTCCGGGGTTCCCAAGTGAGGAGTCCTGTGGGGTGGGGGAGTGACCATCTCGGGTTGACCCTTTGGGCCCAGGATCGCAGGCAGGAGGCCCATGCTTTGTTGTCACCCTGCACCTCTAACCGAAGCCCAGTTCATCAGGTCCAGCTGCGGTCAGCACTGCAGTGTCTGCTTGAGTCTCGTGTCCAACTCCTCATACTTGGTCCTCTCGTGATTTCCGAGAACAGGCTGCCCTGATCACCCTTCCTCACACACCGCACTGTCCCCCAGACCCTGCCCCCTGGTCACACGGAAGTCCCAGGGACATCCCCTGCCCGGGGTTCCCTTCTCCGACTACTTTCTGTTTCTAATTCTGCATTGGCCCTTGGTACACAATTAACCCGTGAAGCCTCACAATCTAAGGAGACGTGGCCTGAAGTCCTTCTGAACGCAGGGGGCGGATGGTCCTCATGCCAGGGTGTCTGCTTCGAGGCCTGGGCAAAAGGAGGCAGAAGGGGCTGGGAGGAGTCAGGAGTCACACAGACGCGTGGATCCTCTGCATTCTCTGGGATAAAATATTTGCAACTGTCACAGGTGTGATGAAATTCTCAAGGCAGACAGAAACATAAGTGACAGTTCCGAGGGTCCTAAAACAATGGAAACCAGGACTCAGCTGAGGCTGATGGCCATCCAGTGGTTCTGGGCAGGATCAGAATCTCCTGGGGGACTGGTTAACAAAGGTTGAGGGGCTGGGGTGGGGCCTGAGAATCTGCATCTTTTAACTTCCCAGGATCTTGCAGGCCTTGTTGTTGTTTAATTGCTAAGTCGGGTATGACTCTTTGCGAACCCAGGAGCTATTGTACATTAGGCTCCTCTGTCCATGGGATTTCTCAGGCAAGAACACTGGAGTGGGTTGCCATTTCCTTCTCCAGGGGATCTTTCTGACTCAGGGATCGGACCCACATCTTCTGTATTCTCCTGCATTGCAGACAGATTCTTTACCCACTGAGCCATGATCCCATTTTTGATGGCGATACTGCCGGAGTCCCATAGAGATCGATTCTTGGGAGTGTTGGCTGCCAAAGGTTCCCGGCTGCCTCCTTCTCTAAGAACTGCCCTTGGCCAGTAGGAGCCATGTTGCCTAGGAAGTTATGCACAAGCTCCACCCAGCCTGGCCTGTGACCAATGCCTGGTCACACCGCACACAGCGGTCTGATTCATGCTTGAGAGCTCCCTACGGAACCAAGCAGACCTCCCTTTAGCACGGATCTGGACACCGTCTGGAATATCTCATTTACTCCTCACAACAATTCTGTGAGGAAACTGCAGGGCAGAGAGGGTGAGTGGGTGGCTGAGGTCATACAGCCGATCATACATCTGAGCTCGGAGTTCCTCTCGACCCCCACCCCCCCACCATTGACAACAGTCCCAGTGACAACAGCCCCTTGCAGGGCCCATTCATGAAACGCTTTGGAGATGCTGTCTCTCTTGATCCTCTCCACAGCTCTCGCTGAGGTTGGTCCATTCAACACATGAAGAAAGTATGGCTGGGAGGAAAGGCATTGTGTTCTGTCATCCATCAGTGGTGGAGAGGTGGGACATGAACCTAAGTTTCCTGCTTCCAGGTCTTTCTACCAGTTCGGGGTGATAATAAGAACTAGCAATGTCTTATTTGGAAGGGATTCCTCAGGGCTCCAGCATCTCGGGGTCCCAAACTCCATCCAACCAACACAACCCAATGACAAGTTGCAACTACTTTTTTCTTGCTACCAAGAATCTGGAGAAATAGCCAATGTTTTTGCCCCATCCCACTGTCTCTGTGTCTGGTGAGAACTCTGACCACAGGCTGGGCAAAGGACACTTCTATGCAGTGTTGAAGGCACAAAACTCGGGGTCAAGGGAAGAAGGTTCCTATCCTGCCTCCACCACTTCCTGGCTGTGTGTCTCTGGACAAGCCCCTTGTCCTCTGAGTCTCAAGGACACACCTGTAAGTGAGATTAACTCTGTCTCCCTCCAAAGTTGATGGGAGGGTTAGATAAGGTGGGCCATAAGATGAAATAGACTATTTTCCATAAAGTAGAAAATAGAAATAGGGTCCCCATCTGGTTTACTCACCAGCAATAGCATAGGCAGCGCTCTACAGTTTGTGAAGGGTTTTCCCCAGCACCATTTATTTTTCATTCATTTACTCACCCACTCACTCACTCAGTCATTCAACAAACCCATATCAGACACCTGTTACATCCCCCACAAAGCTAAGCATCAGGATTATCCAACAGCACAGCTGGTTCTCACAGCCACTCTGGGCGTGGGTGGGAGGCAAGGGGAGGGGTAAACAGCATCAGCTCCATCTTACTTGAGACTCGAAGAGGAGGAGTAATGCCCAAGGTCACCCACCAGGGCAGAGGAGGAACCCCAGGACTCCAGACTCCCTGTTAAGCTAAGTGCTACTGCTTGGACCCTGGGCTGCCACCATCACAGCTGGGGCCACAGCCCAGACCAGCCAGTGTGCTGAAATCTCCCCCAGGACACCTTGGCTTCAATAGTAATACAGCGATGCTCTCCTCTGGAGCCTTAATATTTTGATGAGTTTTATTTGTCTCACCACCTTTTATAAAGGCTCCGAGTACTAAATGGACAAAGCCGCAAGACGAGAGAAAGAGGGCAGGGGACTGACTTTTCATTATCCAGCAGAGCCGGGGGAAAATGACTCCAATAGATCTCAAGTTTTATGTGCTCCAGACATTCTGCGGAGCCAGAGATGGTTTCTCAGCAATGCTGATGGTACATTAAAAGCTCATTTTCCCAAATGTGGTACTGAATACGCACTAGGAGGAAAGAGCCGTTATACCGGCTCTTTATATCGAAGCTGCAGCTGACGAATGTTGCTGAGATTTTCTGTGAGTTTTCCCTCGTGACTCGGGAGCAGGTCTCAGAGGTACTCTGCCAAGCTGGGCATCTGTCCCAGAGTGGAAGTAAATGCCTGGTGGCCCTTGCACCCTTCTGGGCCACAGGGTCACAGCTTCGACTGGGAGCCTGGCAGAGGGTGGACACTAGAGGGCGCTCAAGTGATCTATTAATAAAACCTCACAATCATTTTGTGAATCCCAGAACAGGTGGCAATTGAGTCTGAAGAAGGAAGTCCAGGCAGGTGTGAAATTTCCTCCTCCTAGGCATCTGCTGCCGTTCTCTGGTTCCCAAGGCCCAGTCCCTAGGATGCCACCTCCAGGAAGTCCTCTCTGTTACCTCTCTCCTCTGAGCTTGTCAGTACTCATCTGCTCCTCATTCCGAACTAGCACCTCACACTTCATGCTGTAGTTACTTGTGAATGTGAATGGCTTGACTCAGAGTCGGTTAAAGCGGGTCTCAGGCCTGGCTCCCTCACCCCCTTGCTCATTCATTAATTCACGTGAAAGCTGTATAGGTTGGATACTGAGTTCACAGGCAGGGGAGTCAGCACCTGGGTTTCAAATCTGGGCACCACCATTTGGTGGCTGTGTAGCCAAGTGGTTTTTCTCTCTGTGCCTCTGTTTTCTCATCTCCAAAATGGCAATAATATTAGTACCTCCTTCTCAGGGTGAAGGACTAAATGAGATAAATATAAAGGGCTTAAAAGGATGCTGAGCACATAATAAATGTTTTAATAAATGTTAGCAGATTACAGATGAACCTGGCGGGCTGCAGTTCATGGGATCACAAGGAGTCGGACACGACTGAGCGACCTAACACAGCATCCACACACTTAGAAAAAGCTCACCTAGTGGAAAGTGAAAGTGCTGGTCGCTCAGTTGTGTCTGACTCTTTGTGATCCCATGGACTGTAGCCCACCAGGCTCCTCTGTCTAAGGAGTTCTCCAGGCAAGAATACTGGAGTGGGTTGCCATGCCCTCTTCCAGGGGATCTTCCTGACCCAGGGATTGAACCTGGGACTCCTGCATTGCAGGCTGTTTCTTTACCATCTGAGTCACCAGGGAAGCCCCACCTAGAGGAAATGGGTGTCAAATGAGGAGTATTCCTTGCCCTCCAAAGGCCAAGATACAGAATCCATGACCGCAGGGAGCACAGGTGGTGCTCCAAGAGGCTCATCGTCACGGTTCTGTTCTAGGAGAAGCTCTATATCAGTGAGCTGCTGCCTCCTGCCTGGCACAGGGCTGGTGGCTGCATAAGTCAGCCACTGGGAGAGCCTAGTGGACACCAAACTGAAATCACAGCTGCTGCTCCCTTTCCCCTTCCCCCAGGCTGGGAGCACCCCAGTGCATCTTTGAGTCCCCTGTGACTTAGATACCACCCTGTAGGCAACCTTGATTCACTCCACACACAGCCTGAAGGGTGCAGAGGACACTGGGCTTCGAGGCACAGACTTGGGTCCGAATTCCATCTTTACCCTTCTTTTCACTGTGTGACCTTGGACAAGTAATCTCTCTTCTCCTGTTTATTCCATCAATAAAGAGACTGAATGTTATCTGCAAGCCAGGCCCTTTGTCATATGCTAGTGCAGAGCAAAGCATAAAGCACAGACCCAGCCTTTAAGCTGTGCCGGGCTGGTGGTGTGCAAGGCATCTAAATGGACAACCACATATTTCCAGGAATTTAGTTGGATACCACCTTTATTTAAATTTTTGACACAAGATTCATCATATTTTTGGTGGCAATTCTGCTTTTTAAAAATGCTACATGAAAAAAAGGACTTATCTTGATTCCTGAGTTTTGGCACACGCCCTTAAATCTTGTGATGGAGGCAAATGCCTCACTTGCCTCTCCCTACATCCAGCTCAAAGGATCCAGAGAGTCTCTGAGAGAAAATGACTTCTGAATCGGGTCCTAAGGCAGGAATAGGACACCACCAGGTTGACAAGGGGGGAGTGGAGTCCAGGTAGAGTGGATGGCATGCAGTGCTGCTCAATCAGGGGTGATTCTGTTCCCAGGGAATATCTGGCAATGAGAGGAGTTATTTTAAAGTTTTTATTTTGACTGGGGATTGTTCCTAGAGACCAGGAATAGTGAAAGGAAGCCAGGGATGCTAGACATCCTACAATGCACAGAACAGCCCTCCACAACAGAAAATAATCCTTCCACCAATGTTGATTGGGCTAAGTTGAGATATGCCATACTAAAACATCAAGGAGCGAAACATCATAGCATCACGCTACTTTGGGCTGATTCCTTGACTTCTCTAAGCCTCAGTTTCTGAATCTGAAAAATGGGGATAATAATGGTACCTACTTTATAGGGTTTTGAGAAAAGGCAGTGGCACTACATCTGTACACAGCAGGTGCTCAATAAATAGCCCTATCTTTTCCAACTCTGAACATACCTCAAACATCAGAGCAAATCCTTCTCAAAAGAAACAGCTTTCCCGGGTTCCAAGAAAACTGGGACACGGAAAAGAATACATTTTGTTCTTTTCTGACCTTTCTCTTAGAGAAAACCACAAGTCTTATCTCTCAATAGAACGTGAGCCTGGTTGCAGAGAACCAGCCTGTGTGTTGGCTTATCACTGGCCTGAGTTTTAACAGGGACTGAATTTTTATGACTGTGTTATAAACCTTTGCAAAACCCACTTTTAAACTAAAATACACCAACAGGTTCTTAACTACTATAGCTACTAAATTAAGTATGAGGGATGGAGGGAGGCTCAGAGTGCAAAAGAAAACAAAAGTGCCCTGAAAGAGTCAGTGGAGGTAAAATAATGTTCATTAAAAACAGAAAAACAAACACACAAAAAAATCTTTTGTGTTCAACTTCACACTCGTACATCATAATGTTCCAGTAAAAGGCCATTTCCCCCTGAGATAATAAAAGAATTGAATTTTTCCTTATCGGTCATCTATTTTTCTAGCTGAAGCTATTACTCCCGCTCTGGGGTTGCTAGGCAACAAGAAATATTAATAGCAGCTTTTATTAGCTTAGCTTTTGCAGCCGAGTACCAGAATGAGAAAATGGGAAACATAAATGTGTTACATAAATCTTTCAACCTTTCAGAGCCGGTGTTAGTCTCTGTTTTCATAATGATTTATTGAAGTGATGGTTCATTTATGAGAAAAAGGAGTGCAGGATAAGAAAACGGAGCAGTCCCCTGCAGGAGTGTTTGAAAATAAATAATTATAGCAGGAGAGCAAAAGCTGTTTAAAGCCATTTTTCTGAGTTTTATAAAATGTAAAAAGACATATTTCTTTCACTTACTGCCTCTAAAAAACAGGGGGAGGGAGCTTCATCCAGACTCTGTGGAATAAAAAGGAACCTCTGGACCTCTGGTCCACCACCACCCTGGTAGGATTCTCAGAGGTCTATTTGGGAGATAAATACCCCGACTCCCACTCCCCAGAGGGAAATTAGCCAAAAACATGGCAGGCAGGAGAAGCTCAGCTACAAAAGCCCTTATGGATGTCCTTGTTGTGGTTCAGTCACCAAGTCATATCTGACTCTTTGCAACCCCATGGGCTGCAGCACGCCAGGCTTCCCTGTCCATCATCAACTCCCGGAGTTTGCTCAAAGTCAGTTTCATCGAGTTGGTGATGGATGCCCTGCTTTTACCAGAAGATGGATCCTTCTCCAGGTCACGTAGCCAAGAAGAGTTGAGTTCGAGTCTCTCACTTTCTTGGCAAGCAGGAGAATTGTCACTTTTCTGTTGCTGTCAAGTTCTGAGCCTTGACTGAGGTCCTGGTTTAATGACCATGCCCATCCCCTGTCCACTCCCAGCTGGGGCCCAACTCCCCACCCACAGTCACCCCACCCTCTGATCCGCCTTCCCCAACACCCACTTCTTGGACCAGCGAGCATTGGTTTGTCAGCCTGATGATACCTCCAGCAAAGCCAATCTCAGGCAGGTCAGGCTGGACAAATATAGATACCCAAACCTCATCAGCAAAATGAACAAATAGAGTGGCTTACATTACTGAATGCCCACTGTGTGCCAGGCACTGAGGACTTGCCTACATCTGATCACTGAATTCTCTTAAGTTCCCATAAGATCTTGTAGCTCAGATGGTAAAGAATCTGCCTGCAATGCAGGAGACCTTGGTTCGATCCCTGGGCTGGGAAGGATCCCTTGGAGAAGGGAATGGCAACCCACTCCAATATTCTTGCCTGGAGAATTCCATGGACAGGGGAGCCTTGAGGGTCACAGTCCATGGGGTTGCAAAGGGTTGGACACGACTGAGCGACAAACACACACACACACACACACACACACACACATTACCCAGTAGTTAGGAGCATGGGCTCTGGGGTTAGGCCAACCTAAGTTCAAAACCCAGTTCTACCATTTGTTACTCTCCACCCCGTGACTCAGAGCAAGGGGTTAATCCTCCCATGCCTGAGGTTTTTTTCTTCTGTAAAATGGAGGTAATGTTACTTGTCTCATTGGAACTTGTGTGTGTGCAAGCAGAGGTTTGAAAAGTGGTTGCAAGTCAGAGCCTCTTTTTCTTGATGCTCTCAGGAGCCCTATCACCATCACCATGTGAACAAGCCCAGGTAACCATGTGAAGAGAGACCTGTGGCCACATCACCTGCACAGACCCAGCCAACTGCCAAGATGTGAACAAGACCATCCAAGGCCATGCAGCTCCAGCCAAGCTGCAAGCTGACCCCAGAAACCAGCCAAGCCAGTCCAGGTCAAAAGAACTACCTTGCTGTTCCACAAAAGAACATGAAAGAGCAAAAGTTCATTGTTTGCTTTAAGCTACTAAGTGTTGGGGTTTAAGCCACAAAGTGTTGGGGTAGTTTTGTTACACAGCAAAAACTAACTGATAACAATTGTAAAACAAAATAAAAACCAAATTATGTACTAAGAGCAATAATAGTAAGTTGGACACGGTGATGGGTCTCCACTGGCTCAGAAGTCCAGAGGACCAAAGGTTGGGGGCCTTTGGTCCCTTTATCTCAGACTCCAGAGAGGATCTCCTGCATCTCAATTTGCGAGAATCATTTAGAGGGAGACCATGTCTTCTGGGTGAAAGAGGAATGAGTCAGGGATGGGAGGAGGAGAGGGACAGGAGATTGGAGGGGAAGAGCGAGAACAGGAAGAGAAGGGGGAAGGTGATGGGGAGATGAATATGAAGGACCTCCCCTTCCTGGGTCAACACACAGATCCTGCCCCGAAGCTCTGAGCCCTGCCCTCAGGCTCTGGAACCTAAGCCAGGGCTGCAAGCTGTCTCATGGGAACCACCTCTAACGCAAGGGGGTGAAGTGCAACTGCGAAACTGCTCAGCCCTCTCCCTCAACCGCCTACCCTAGGATTCTAGCCAGGAAAGATCCTTCACTCGGTATGCCCCCAGCCCTCTCTGTGCAGGGAGAAGGTCCAGTCTTGGCAAGATGCTTTGGGACAGGGACCTAGAACACAAAGAATGTAAAACTACCAGTCCGGCACTCAGGATGTGAATCCAAGTTGATGAGCCTTGAGCCCCCCAGGCCAGTGGCATGTGTGGTGGTCACGGGAGCAGGAGTCTATCCAACCTCAAACCCATACACGTATTCAGTGGGTCAGAGCTGACAAAGCAATCACTCCCATTTTCCTATTTGTGAGTTCAGCAGATCTACAATTCCAGTCTCCATTCTGTCAATGGGAAAACTGAGGCTGGGAGAGAAGTTGCTTCCTCAAATTCCCAGAGAGAGCAGTAAAGAAGAGTCAGTGCTGGAGGACAATGCTTGAATGACGGCTGTGTGCTGCTCTTGCGCTCACTGAAGCCCATGACTGGACCAAAGTTCCAGTGGCCTAGAGGATGGCCCAATGACCAGGGCTCACCTTAGGGAGACCCCATATTACCCAAATCACCAGAACCCGTGGCTGATTTTGCCAGAACTCATTTCCCATCGTGGCCCATCTCCACCTGCCCACGGCTCTCCAAGGAGTTTCTCTGGTCTTGAAAAAGGAGCAGGTTCCCTGAGAACTTATCTGGGAGCATCAAGCTTTGTCTCTTCCCAGGATAATTCCTCTCCTGGGTAAGCCAGGACGGTGAGTTCAAACAATTCCCAAGGACGACTCCAAAATAAATTATTTCAGACTTAACAGAGGCTGTTTAATAAATTCCACTCTTCTAGTTTCTTTGGGTATTTTAGAAACTGATTTATACATACAATATCTCTCTCAAAATGAGACAATCAACACAGGATAAAATTATTGAGTTATGAAAATAGGGGTCAGATGGAGGTGCGGCGCTTTAAATTAAACTGGCAAAATATATCTTTCATACTAAATTGACTCTTTTTGTCTTGGAAATGAATGTTTAATCAGTTAAGATGCTGAAGTCAAGGGAGAAGCCTTAAGCATATTTAATTTTGTAAAAGGACCCTGAAGCCAATATGTACAGGCCTCCTGCTGGCAGCCATACCTTTAAAACCCAAGAACCAACTCCCACACAAGCCGGGAGACCACATGGGCTGGGCAAGGGACCAAAAGGAACTGGTGACCTCTGGCATCAGAGCCAAGAGGGCTTAGCGTTAATGGGAGGGCTGTCAAATGCCTTGGTGTCAAATGCAACTGCTCCAGGGGCCACTTCCTTGACACACCGCAGCCTATGCAGAGGGCACCTGGTCCTTGGGCCATCCTCGGTGGCCCTGTGGCCAAGCTGCTCCACCCCTTGGGCAGCTGCTAAAAACTGAGAGGTACATGGTAGGGGACAGAGCTGGGAGTGAATTCTGGTTTGGAGACTTAATACCTATGTTATACTCATTCATTCATGAAGTACATAAACTATTAATACTAGGATCAGGTTATCACTTCCCCTAGGAAGCAATAAGCTCACATCTGAGCCAGGTGCCTCCTCTTTGTGATTTTAATTAATTAATTATGCTGCATCAGGTCTTAATTGCAGCACGCGCGATCTTTGTTGCAACATGTAATCTCTTAGTTGGCCAGGTGCCTCTTCTGGGTGCATAGAGCAACATGCACTGATTCTATCAGAGCATTTACTACGTGTTCAGAAGGGGGCACCTCACCTGTCTCTCTACCTGCATTAGTTGTCCCTCAAGGGCATCTTGTAGGTCCAGAGCTCAGAACAATGTCTGGTACTTAGTTGGCTCTTAATCAAGACTGATCACTGTGGTTAAGCCCCAAAATGGCCCCTTTAAGATGTCAGATTCTAATCCCTGGAACCTGGAAATGATTCTGTATTCAGGAAAAAAAAAAAGAGTCTTTGCAGATGTGATTAAAAGTTATGACTCTTGGGATGGGGAGATGATCCTGGATTAACCTTATATGTTGTAAGTCCCTAAGCACCCTTATAAGAAAGGCAGAGGGAGATTTCACTGACAGAAGAGAAGGCGATGTGATGACAGAGACTGGAGTGATGTAGCCACAAACCAAGGACAGTCGGCAACCACAGGAAGCTGGAGAAGCACGAGGTGGATTCTTTCCCAGAGACCCCGGAGGAAGGTCACCCCTCCTGACACGTTTCTCAGTCCAATGATACAGATTTTGGACCTCCATCTTCTAGAGCTGTGAGAGCATAAATTTCTGTTGCTTTTAAGCCACAGTTTGTGACAATTGTTACAGCAGCTGCAGGAAACTAACAATCACCTACCTGCTCTGAGTCTCCATCTCCTTACTGCGGTCATTCCCGCCTCACTCGGAACTGGTGAGTGTTATGTGAGACAGTGTTTTTAAAGCCTGCATGGTGCTTCACATCTCGGGGGTCTGACACAAACTCCAGCATCACCCACAGAGTGTGCATGTCCACACACACTCACACACACACACCTTCAAGCTTCAGCTCAGACAAACTTAAAACAATTGTTGGGTGGCTCAGTGGTAATGAATCTGACTGCCAGTGGAGGAGTGTGCATGCAAGCGTGTGAGTGCTCAGTTGTGGCCGACTCTTTGCGACCCCATGGACTGTAGCCCACCAGGCTCCTCTGTGCGTGGGATTTTTCAAGCAAGAATACTGGAGTGGGTTGCCATTTCCTACTCCAGAGGATCTTCCTGACCCAGGGATCGAAACTGTGTGTCTAGCATCTCCTGCATCGGCAGGTGGATTCTTTACCTCTGATGCCAATGCAGGAGACACGGATTCAGTCCCTAGTCTGGGAAGCTCTCACATGCTCCAGTGCAACTAAACCCGAGCAGCGCAACTACTGAGCCCACACTCTAGAGCCCGTGCTCTGCAACAAGAGAAGCCACTGCAGTGAGAAACCTGTGCACCACAACTAGACAGTAGCCCCCGCTCGCTGCAACTAGCGAAAAGCCTGCGCAGCGAGGAAGACCCAGCACAACCGAAAATAAATAAATAAAAACATTTTTTAAAAACATTTTTCTAAAACAACTGTCTTTTTAGCATATTGTCCCAGTGGATGGACGTGTTTGGTTTCCCACTTGGTCTGGCAGCCTTCCTCTGGGTAAAATAGTCTGGCTTACCTTTCATTATGACGAGGGAATAGAAAACCCAGTGAACCGTTGATAACTCTCACTAATGGAAGAATTAAAGCGATCTGAATTTGTGAAGCATCTTAAACATGCACTAGTTTTTAAAGGAATCTGGAAAATGGCTGCAAAGTGCCTATCTGGACTGAGCCCAACAAAGGCATTTCCTAGGCGAAGGGATCAGGGGGTCATCTCTGATAAACAGATAATCTCCTTTGTGATGATCAGAGCTCTTATAACCAGGTGACCCTACCAAGGTACCTGCGAGTATCTGGAGCCTGTTCCTTTAGGTAAGTGAGACTCATGGGAAAACACTGCCAGTGGTTACAGTGGGAACTCATTTTTATGACTAATAATAACAATAGCGAATATTCCCAATTGTTTACTCTCTGCCAGACATTTGCTGAGACTTTACATACATTATCTCAGATACCCGTCACTGCAAGAAAAGAGGATTGAAGCTCAGGATGTGGGGCTGGAGTTAACACTGGGCTGTGGGTTGCCAGAGCCTATGCACTAACCACTACCCCGCACGGTGTCCACTGAAGACTGGCATCCCAGGCCAGTGACACTGTGGCCCAGAACCACAGACAGACGCAGCCCTGCATCCACGGGCCTCCCCAGGGCACATGACACAGATGTCAGCCGGACCCTGCCCTTGCCTGGGCTACCACAAATCCCCAACCCGGACCGTCTGGAGTCGTGAATTTTTTGCTAGGAAATTAGCTGGGCAAGCAGCTAAGGCAAAAGCATTGTAACTAAGTGGAATTAAAACCACACACTGTGGAATCCGCAGGTCTCCGAGAGAGAAGGTGAAGCGGAGGATCTGCATTATTGATGGGCTTGTTTCTCAAGAAACGGAGCAGCAATTTCCACTGAGCACATTAGTGAACAGTAGAAACTGTGGGCCTTGAGTTGGCTTCCTCCTGCCCTCCCGCTTTCTCATCTTCCCTTCTATGTCTCACCTAGCTTCACAAAAATAAAAGTGATGTGGCTCTTGAAAATACACAGAGTATGCCAGGTTTTTATTTTTTTATTTTTAAGCAAGGAGATTTAGTGGTAAAAAGAGTAAACAATAAATAAATAGATTATAGTCAAGATTGTTAGATGATAAACCATATAACTGAAGGTCTCAGACATCTGATAGAATTGGGCCACAAATTCGGCTGTGACCTCTGAACAGCCTTGGTAGGGATAAACATGATCCATCCAACATCATGTGATTCTTACAGAAATCAATTTAGCGGTCCCTCCTGCCCTCCCACAGGTGTGTTTCTGACAAAATCAAGGACTGTTTTCCTCCTAGACACAGTGGTTGGTCCACCCATGCTGTCATGGTCCTCCTTGGAAATCTCAAACTGCCACCTGCCAGAGACATCAGGGAAGATGCTGGCTGTCGGTAGCTGTCATCCCTGCTGTGTGGATGGTAATAATGATACTGCTGGAGTTCCTGGATCCAACTATGCCTGAAATCCTCTGTCCAGCCCTTGATACCTAGATATTTCAGTCTTTTTTTTTTTTTCTGCATCACCTTATTTGAAGTTTATTCTTGTCACTTAAGAACAAAGTTAAGAGGTGTGATTATCAATATAATATTAACTGTAAAGGAAAAAGCAAAAAGAAACATATACCCCAGTCATTCAGGAGAAGTACTAGAATTCCCTTAAGGAGATTTTCTCCACTATACAAAATAATTCTCTACTGACTTTCTATAGGTCTTGATTGTTCAAACCAGCCATTCATGCTGAAAAATCACCCCTTGCTCAGCATGGGATTCAGGATCTTTATGATCCAGGCCCTACTAATTCTTTCACATCCTCTCTTCCTATGCAACTCCATGTTCTTTCTCTCCAGCCCAGTAAGAATGACCCACATGCCACGCCTGAGCACGACATGAGCTTTCTGCTTCTTGCTTTTGTACATGTTGTTCCCTCAGCCTAGAAGGTCCTTTCCTGCACTGGTCTGCCTGCCAAAGTCCCTCCTATCCTCAAAACTCTAAGTCAGTCATCACCCTCTTCCCTGCCAGCTTAAGCAAGACACAATATTTTTAAAACAATATGATTCCACTTATATGAAATGTGCAGAAAAGGCAACTATATAGAGACAGAAAGTAGATTAGTGGTTGCCTAGGGCTAGAGATGGGGGTGTGGTTGGGAATGATGACTAAAGGGTATAAGGTTTCTTTGTGGGGTGATGAAAATGTTCTAAAATAGCTTGTGTTGATGGTCACACAGCTCTGTGAACATTCTAAAAGCTGCTGCTGCTGCTGCTGCTAAGTTGCTTCAGTCGTGTCCGACTCTGTGTGACCCCATAGACGGCAGCCCACCAGGCTCCCCCGTCCCTGGGATTCTCCAGGGAGGAACATGGAGTGGGTTGCCATTTCCTTCTCCAATGCATGAAAGTGAAAAGTGAAAGTGAAGTTGCTCAGTCGTGTCCGACTCTTAGCAACCCCATGGACTGCAGCCTACCAGGTTCCTCCGTCCATGGGATTTTCCAGGCAAGGGTACTGGAGTGGGTTGCCATTGCCTTCTCCAAAGCTACTGAACTGTATACTTTAAATAGGTGAATTGCATAGTAGGTGAACAATATTTCAATTTCAATAAAGCCTTTTTTTTTTTTACCGTGCCAGGTAGCTTGTAGGATCTTGGTCCCCCAATCAGGAAATGGACCCAGACCCCCTGCAGTGGAAGCATGGGGTTCTAACCACTGGACCACCAGGGAATTCTCCTTCAATAAAGCCTTTAAAAGGTGATACTATGCTAATAAAAATAATAATAAAACAAATAATATCAATATATTATAAACAGAGCTTCAGAAACAAGTAGCATGAGGACATAAACTTCCCTCCATGCCCACCCCCCATATTCTGCAGACCCACATGCAAGTAACCGACAGAGCCCAGACCCTGCACCTGAGCAGAGGGTCCTCATCAAGGCACTGGCATTCTGCTCCCTCTCGGCTCCCTTCCCTGCTGTAACCTAGCAGGAACCATGGCAGGTAACAGGGACTTACCGTCGGCAGCTGGCCTGATAGCAGGTGGCTGTCCTGGGCCAGCATGTTGGACACCATGATGGCTGGGAGGTCCATGGCCTGGTAGGAGTAAGCAGGGAGCAGTCCGTTGGGAGCGAGGCCGTGGCACAGCGAGTGGTAGCTGGCTTCGTGGTCCCCCAGGTGGAGGAGGGATGGCTCGGGGAGGTTGGGAGGTGTTATTGGGGGGATCTCATAGTCTTCGTTGCTCTCGTTCTGGCTGTTGAAGGTCTAAAACATCAAAAGGGCAGGTTGTTGCGAGTCAATGTCATACAACTTCAGGACAGGCTTGACAGCCCAGTGATAGCAACAATGAACACCCCTTAGCAAAGCAGAGAGGGGATGATCCCTCTGCAAGGCACACAGTCAAGATGATGCAGTCAGACTCCTGACCCATCCCCAGTAGGTGCTTCCTCCTACTGGACAGTCTGTATACAGAAACCTGCCTTTCTGGAGAGTGGGGCCACTACCTGTTCACCTGTTTTTCTGTTTTCCCACCAGATCTGGCCACTGCAGTCCACCATGAATCCATCTGTCTACAACCCACCCATTTTACAGATGGAAGAACTCAGGTCCTGGAGGAAAGTGGCGCATGCAGGGTTAGTAGAAGAGCTAGGAGTGGAGCTGAAGTATCCTGGCTCCATGCCTGGTGGTCTTCCAGGGCAGCTGGATGACTTTCTCTTGTGTGTCCCCAATTGGGTCCTCTCTTGGTCTTCTCATCTCGGTAAATGGTACAAACATTCTCCCAGAAGCACAAGCTATTCCCCTAGGAGCCACACTGGACACTTTTCTTCCCAAACGTTATTTGCTCCTTTTCCCCACCTCATTGCACTGACCAGGAAGCTCCAGTACAATGCTAAATGGAAATGGTAAGAGTGGACACACTTGCTTTTTTTTTTTCTTATTTTAAGTCTCTCAATATTTTACCACTAAGCACCCAGGTGGTGCTAGTGGTAAAGAGACTGCCTGCCAATTCAGGAGGCATGATCCCTGAGTAGGGAAGGCATGGCAAGGAGGAGAAGGAGGGCAGGGCAACCCACTCCAGTATTCTTGCCTGGAGAATCCCATGGACAAAGGAGCCTGGCAGGCTATGGTCCATAGGGTTGCAAAGAGTTGGACATGACTGAAGTGACTCAGCATGCATAATGTTTGCCATAGATTTTCATAGGTATTCTGTAACAGGTTAATTGTATTCCTTCTTCTTTCAATTAGGCATCAAAATTTAATTTTATGGAATTCTTTCCCCCTGCACCTACTGAAAGGCTCAAATGAGCCTTTTCTCCTTTAATTCAGTTAAATATGGTAAATTGCTACACTTGGTTTCCTTGTATTTCTGCATTGGACCCTACTTGGTCGCAATATATTACTATTTTATCCATTATTAAATTCTGATCACTGATATTTTGTTAAGGATTTTTGCATCTAGTTCATGAGTGAGATGGGCCTATGATTTTCCTTTTTCACACTGCCCTTATCGGGTTTCAGTATCAAGGTTATGTTAGCCTGGAAAATCACTCTTCCTTTTCTATGCTCTGAGAGTGATTAGGTCTAGGAGAAGAGTTATATGTGAAACGCAAGATGGATCTGAGAAAACATGAAAGAGAAGTTTCAAGACATAGAGGAAAAAGTGAGGAAAAAATGGACATCTGTTTAATCAGCAGACTGGAGGGAGAAGAGGGAGAATGGAGCAGAGGAATAACTGAAGAGATAATGACTGGGAATATTCCGGACCTGATGAAGGACACTAAAGGTACTGGTGAATACGATGGTGACCTATGGTCACCTGTCTATGATAAAAGAGGCAAGAATATGTTCTCTTCAATAAACGGTGCTGGGAAAACTGGACAGCTACATGTAAAAGGATGAAATTAGAACACTCTCTAACACAATACATAGAATAAACTCAAAATGGACTAAAAATCAAAATGTAAGACTGGAAACCCTAAAACTCTTGGGGAAAAACATAGGCAGAACACTATTTGATGTAAATTGCAGCAAGATCTTTTTTGACCCACCTCCTACAGTAATAAAAATAAAACAAAAATAAACAAATGGGATCTAATAAACTTAAAAGCTTTTGCACAGAAAAGGAAAACATAAACAAAGCAAAAAGACAACCCTCAGAATGGAGAAAATATTTGCAAATGAAGCAACTGACAAGGAATTAATCTCTAAAATATACAAACAGCTCATGCAGCTCAATGTCAAAAAAAGAAATAACCAGTCAGAAAATGGGCTGAAGATCTAAACAGACATTTCTCCAAAGAAGACATGCAGATGGCCAGAAAGCACATGAAAAGATGCTGAACATCACTAATTATTAATATTAGTGAAATGCAAATCAAAACTACAATAAGATTTCACCTCTCATCAGTCAGAATGGCCATCATCAAAAAATCTATAAACAATAAATGCTAGAGAGGGTATAGAGAAAGGGAACCCTCTTACACTGTTGGTGGGAATATAAATTGATACAGCCACTATGGAGAACAGTATCAGTTCAGTTCAGTTTAGTTGCTCAGTCATGTTCGACTCTTTGCGGAGAACAGTATGGAGGGTCCTTAAAAATATAAAAATAAAACTACAATAAGACACAGCAATCCCACTCCTGGCCATATACCCAATGAAAACCACAATTCAAAAAGATAAATGCAACCCTATGTTGAAGCTGAAACTCCAATACTTTGGCCACCTGATGTGAAGAGCTGACTCATTGGAAAAGACCCTGCTGCTGGGAAAGATTGAAGGCAGGAGGAGAAGGGGATGACAGAGGTTGAGATGGGTGGATGGCATCACCCACTCAATGGACATGAGTTTGAGTAGGCTCTGGGAGTTGGTAATGGACATGGAAGCCTGGTGTGCTGCAGTCCATGGAGTTGCAAAGAGTTGGACACAACTGAGTGACTGAACTGAACTGAACCCTATGTTCATAGCTGAACTATTTACAATAGCCAGGACATGAGCAAACGAAATGTTTATCAACAGATGACTGGATAAAGAAGATGTGGTACATGTATACAATGGAATATTACTCAGCCATAAAAAAGAACAAAATAGTGCCATTTGCAGAAACATGGATAGACCTAGAGATTGTCATATTGAGTGAAGTAAGTCAGACACAGAAAGACAAATATCATGATATGAATTATATGTGGAATATTATTTTTTAAAGGGTACAAATGAATTTATTTGCAAAACAAAAGTAGAGTCACAGATGTAGAAAACAAACTTATGGTTACCAGGAGATGGAATGGGGAAGGATAAATTGGGAGAATGGAACTGACATATGCACACTACTATATATAGAATAGATAACTAACAAGAACCTACTGAATAGCACAGGGAATTCTACTTAATACTCTGTAATGGTTTGTATGGGAAAACAATCTAAAAATGATATACACATACATGTACATGTGTATGTATAACTGATACACTTTGCCATATATCTGAAACTAAGACAACTTTGTACATCAACTATACTCCAAAAAAGTTTAAAAAAGTAGCTAGGGCAGTTGAAGCCCATTACAATACCTGGTTCTTGGTAGACTCTCAGTAAATATTTGTTGGATGAGGTCACTGAGGGGTGGAATGGGTAGGATCTGAGTGGAGTTATGGTGGGAGACTAACTGAATTCTGCCAAGAAAACGCACTAGTCATAGCGAATACCCTTTTCCAACAACACAAGAGATGACTTTATACATGTTCGTCACCAAATGGTCAATATCAAAATCAAATTTATTACATTCTTTTTAGCTGAAGATGGAGAAGGTGTATACAGTCAGCAAAAACAAGACCTGGAGCTGACTGTGGATCAGATCATCAGCTTCTCATAGCAAAATTCAGGCTTAAACTAAAGAAAACCAGGAAAAAACACTAGGCCAGCCAGGTATGACTTAAATCAAATCCCATATGAATTGGCAGTAGAGGTAACAAATAGATTCAAGGACTAGATCTAGTTAACAGTGTGCCTGAAGAACTATGGACAGAGGTCCGTAATATTGTATAGGAGGCGGCGAACAAAACCATCCCAAAGAAAAAGAAAAGCAGGAAGGCAAAGTGGTTATCTGAGGAGGCTTTACAAATAATGGAAGAATGAAGAGAAGTGAAAAGCAAGGGAGAGAGGGAAAGATAAATCCAATTAAATGCAGAATTTCAAAGAATAGCTAGAAGAGACAAAAAGGCCTTCTTCAATGAACAGTGCTTAATAATAGAAGAAAACAACAAAAGGAGAAAGACTAGAAATTTCTGCAGGAAAACTGGAGACATCAAGGAGCATTCTGCCAAAAGACGGGCACAATAAAGGATAAAAATGGTAGAGACCTAGCAGACAGTGAAGAGATCAAGATGAGATGGAAAGAATCATGGAAGAACTGTATAAAAAAGATCTTAATGAACTGGGTTACTACAATGGTGAGGTTAGTCACCCAGAGCCAGACATTCTGGAGTGTGAAGTCAAGTGGGCCTTAAGAAGCACTGCTGTTAATAAAGCTAGTGGATGCGATGAAATTCCAGCAGAACTATTCAGATCCCTAAAGGATGATGCCATCAAGGTTTTGCATTCATTATGTCAGCAACTCTGGAAGACTCAGCAGCAGCCACAGGACTGGAAAAAGTCAGTCCTCACCCCAATTCCCAAGAAGGGTAGTACCAAAGAATGTGCTAACCTTCGGACAATCGCACTCACCTCCCATGCTAGTAAGGTCATGCTTAAAATCTTGCATGCTGGGTTTTAGCATTATGTGAACCAAGAACTTCCACATGTCCAAGCTGGGTTTAGAAAAGGAAGAGGAACTAGAGATCAAATTGCCAACCTTTGCTGGATTATAGATAAAGCAAGGGAATTTCAGAAAAATATCTATCTCTGTTTCATCAACTACACTAAAGCCTTTGTGTGGATCATGACAAACTGTGGAAAGCTCTTAGAGAGATAGGAATATCAGACCATCTTACCCGTCTCCCGAGAAACCTGTATGCAGGTCAAGAAGCAATCTGTATAGTCAAAGCTATGGTCTTTCCTCTGGTCACATACGGTTATGAGAGCTGGACCATAAAGAAGGCAGAATGCCAAAGAATTGATGTCTTCGAATTGTGGTGCTGGAGAAGACTCCTGAAAATCCCTTAGACAGCAAGAAGATCAAACCAGTCAATCTTAAGGGAGATCAACCTTGAATATTCACTAGAAGGACTGATACTGAAGCTGAAGCACCAGTATTTTGGTCATCTGATGTGAACAGACAACACATTGGAAAACTCCCTGATGCTAGGAAAAATTGAGGGCAGAAGGACAAGAGGGCATCTGAGGATGAGATGGCTGGATGGCATCACTGATGCAATGGACATGAAGTTAGGCAAACTCCAGGAGATGGTGAGGGACAGGGAAGCATGGCCTGCTGCAGTCCATGGGGTCACAAAGAGTCAGACACAACTTGTGACTGAACAACAACAACAATGGTGTGAGTGGGGACCACATGGTCTCTAAAACCCCTGCTTGGTGTCAACACCTTTCTCCTTGGGTGCCTATGGTTTGAACCTCACAACAACTTGTAGGGAAGAGCTCTAGACTGTTCTTTGAGGAGCGTGCATGCATGCTCAGTCATGCCTGATTCTTTGCAACCCCATGGACTGTAGCCCACCAGGCTCGTTTGTCCATAGGATTTTTCAGGCAAGACTACTACAGTGGGTTGCCATTTCCTTCTCGAGGGGATCTTCCCAACCCAGGGATTGAACCTGCCTCTCCCGTGCCTGCTGCATTGGCAGGTGGATTCTTTACCACTGAGCCACCTGAGAAGCCAGACTGTCCTTGATATTCACAGAGACATGCTCTGAGAGGATAGCGCCCTGCCACATTCATGCCCAGCCCTTAGACCCAGACCCCAAGCCACCTCTTGCTCATTGGCTCCCTCTGCAGGGATGTTGTGAGGTTATTTCATATTATAGGCAAATAGCAGTCCAGGAAGCAGTGACTCTGTTGGTGGCAAAGGGCACTGGGAGCCCTACTGAATAGGACTCAGTCTTCCCACATCAAGATCTGGCTCTTTCCTACCACCTGAACTTGCTTCTAAGAGCTGGGCCAAGCTCACATGTTTGGGGACCAACCCCTGCCTAGCTGCTCTATATGCAAACACCCAAAGTTGCATCTCTCTTACTGCAGGATTTGAGGTTGTCATTGCCTCTCTCTGGGCTCAGTTCTGACTCTTGCACTAAAAGGGACAGGGCGTGGGCTCATCCACCTCTCAAGCTCCATAGCTAATTATACACATTGGCTATTCAATCAAATTGATGAGATTTCAATCCAACTCGATGGGAGTCCCACAGCTGGTGCCCGGTAGTAACAGAAGGACAGGAGAGGGGGCCCAGGAAAGATCCAGTTTCTCCTGATCAAGCTTGACACATAAGTGGAAACTATGCCCTGGTGGGTCTCAGCTCTACTGAAAACAACTTCCTTGAGCATTTCTTCAATTAGGAAATATAAATAAATAACATTTACTGAACATTTAATATGCTAGCTATGAACATTTTACAGACAATGTATTAAATTCTTATAACCTCTTTATGAAGGAGGTTCTGTTATTATATGCCCATTTTACAGATACAGAAACTAAGGCATAGAGAAGGGAATTTACTTGCCCAAAGTCACACAGTTAGAGAAAGGTCTCACTCCCTCCACTGTCTGCAAAGGAAGGCAACGTTTTCTAGTCTGTGACATGGATCCTGGGACTCTGGGTCCTAATAATTGTTAGAGGCTGTGCCAGTTCATGGCCAAATTGAGGGCTTAAGCCCTAAAACACAAACTTTGGTCCAGCCGTGATAACCGTAGGTATCATTGTTATTATTGTTCACTCAGTCACGTCCAACTCTTTGGGACCCCATGGACTGCAGCATGGTAGGCTTCCCTGTCCTTCACCATTTCCTGGAGTAGCTCAAACTCATGTCCATTGAGTCGGTGATGCCATCCAACCATCTCGTCCTCTGTTGTCCCCTTCTCCTGCTGCCTGCCTTCAACCTTTCCCAGCACTAGGGTCTTTTCCAGTGATCTGGCTCTTCGCATCAGGTGGCCAAAGTATTGCAGCTATCATATCATCCCAGAAAGCAGAGTCCCAGGAGGTCTTCCTCCACCCCGCCTACAACAAGATTCCCCCTCTGCAGCCTCACATGCACTCTCCGAGCATTCTTAACACCTGCAATGATTTGTGACTCTTTCCTTACTTTCAGTTTATGTCCCCTTCTTCCAGACCCCAGGCCAGGGGTTAAGGCTGTTGGGTCACCAGTGCCTGGCACACAGTAGGTGCTCAATTATAATGTGATGAGTGAGCACATCACAGGGCGAGTGATGCACCCTCTTATGTGAGTGAGCACATAAGAGGGTGATGCAACAGGCTTTGGGTTTAGACTTCATCTGGGTATGTGCATATCTGTCCCTCCCAACAGACCGGAAGTCCCTCAGTCACCCACTATTCACGTCTGTGGACGGCTGATTTCCTTTCTACTCCCCGCACCCACAACAGGTGCTGTCACAAGGCACATGACAGTGAATGCCAAATGACTGCTTGAGTCCACACCTTTCATTTAAAAACCAAAACCTTAACACACTGGAACCAGCCCAAAGGACCAGAAGCCTTTTGCAAAACTAAGCATATGTTGTATCAAAATATTGGAATCACACAATTATGACAATTCATTTAAAGAGGCAATTAGCACATTTAAAAATAACTACACATGCAAACACGTACATGCCTCCTCTGAATGCAATTAAATCCTAAATGCATGACACCTGAATACCAGCCCAGCCTGCTATGGATTCATACTGTCTGTCAGTCGCTGGACCCGGCATTTCCACATTCACTCTCCATTTAACTCATGAGTTTCGCAAAGAAGTGACTGTTCTCTCCATTCTGTAGATGAAGAAGATAAAGTTCAGCGAATGAAGGTGTCACAAGTAATTCTTGGTTGGGATTCAACCCTAGGTCTTATGACTCTGCATCCATCATTTTCCCACACTGGGTCAGAGATCTCTTCAAGACTCAAGTTCCTCACTTCCTCTAAGTAAGAGATGGGCCTCTCAGTGATGCCTAATTTGCTCTTCAGCACCAGTGTCCTCATGAGAATACAGAAAGACATGCCAAGTTGTAAGAGCTGTAGAAGCTAAAAATATTAGCAAAATCTTACAAGGAAACTTCTGGAAAGAGCTGTCTCTTCCTATCCACCCATCCTCTCTCAAACCCACTCCAATCACATTTTCATCCCACCATCCACCAAAACTATTTGTTAAGGTCTCCGGTAACCTCCATGTTACTAAGTCCAATGGTCAGATCTCACCACCCTCTTGTCCACCTTGACCTTCTCAGCAGCATTTGACATACTCGACCACCCGCTTTCTCCTGGGAATAAATTTCTTCAAATGTTTCTAGGACGTCACAGATGTTGATCTCCCTAAATCACAAGCCATTTCTTCTCCATGCACTTTGCTGATTCCCATTCTTTCCCTCAATCTATTAATGATGTCACAGAGCTCAGATCCCAGACCTCTCCTCTAAACACACTCAGTCTTGGAGGATTTCATCCAGTCTCCTGGATTTAAATACCATCTATGTTCTGCTACGAACAAAGCTAGTGGAGGTGATGGAATTCCAGTTGAGCTATTTCAAATCCTCAAAGGTGATGCTGTGAAAGTGCTACACTCGATATGCCAGCAAATTTGGAAAACTCAGCAGTGGCCACAGGACTGGAAGAGGTCAGTCTTCGTTCCAATCCCAAAGAAAGGCAATGCCAAAGAATGCTCAAACTACCGCACAATTGCACTCATCTCACATGCTAGTAAAGTAATGCTCAAAATTCTCCAAGCCAGGCTTCAGCAATACGTGAACCGTGAACTTCCAGATGTTCAAGCTGGTTTTAGAAAGGGCAGAGGAACCAGAGATCAAATTGCCAATATCCCCTGGATCATCAAAAAAGCAAGAGAGTTCCAGAAAAACATCTATTTCTGCTTTATTGACTATGCCAAAGCCTTTGACTGTGTAGATCACAATAAACTGTGGAAAATTCTGAAAGAGATGGGAATACCAGACCATCTGACCTGTCTCTTGAGAAACCTGTATTCAGGTCAGGAAGCAACAGTTAGAACTGGACATGGAACAACAGACTGGTTCCAAATAGGAAAAGGAGTACGTCAAGGCTGTATATTGTCACCCTGCTTATTTAACTTATATGCAGAGTACATCATGAGAAACGCTGGGCTGGAAGAAACACAAGCTGGAATCAAGATTGCCGGAAGAAATATCAATAACCTCAGATATGCGGATGACACCACCCTTATGGCAGAGAGTGAAGAAGAATTAAAGAGCCTCTTGATGAAGGTGAAGGAGGAGAGTGAAAAAGTTGGCTTAAAGCTCAACGTTCAGAAAACTAAGATCATGGCATCTGGTCCCATCACTCCATGGGAAATAGATGGGGAAACAGTGGAAACAGTGTCAGACTTTATTTTTTTGGGCTCCAGAATCACTGCTGATGGTGACTGCAGCCATGAAATGAAAAGACGCTTACTCCTTGGAAGGAAGGTTATGGCCAACCTAGATAGCATATTTAAAAGCAGAGACATTACTTTGCCAACAAAAGTCCGTCTAGTCAAGGCTATAGTTTTTCCAGTGGTCATGTATGGATGTGAGAGTTGGACGGTGAAGAAAGCTGAGCGCCGAAGAATTGATGCTTTTGAACTGTGGTGTTGGAGAAGACTCTTGAGAGTCCCTTGGACTGCAAGGAGATCCAATTAATCCATCCTAAAGGAGATCAATCCTGGATGTTCATTGGAAGGACTGATGTTGAAGCTGAAACTCCAATACTTTGGCCACCTCATGCGAAGGGTTGACTCATTGGAAAAGACCCTAACGCTGGGTAGGATTGGGGGCGGGAGGAGAAGGGGACGACAGAGGATGAGATGGTTGGATGGCATCACCGACTCGATGGTCATGGGTTTGGGTAGACTCCGGGAGTTGGTGATGGACAGAGAGGCCTGGCGTGCTGCAGTTCATGGGGTCGCAAAGAGTCGGACACGACTGAGCGACTGAACTGAACTGAACTGAACTGATGTTCTGCTGACTCCCCAGCTTACGTGTCCAGCTCAGAACTCTCTTCTGAACCACAGATTCATGGACCCCACTGTTATTTGACACCTTTGTTTGGGTTTTAATGGACATCTCAAATTTAATGCACCCAAAAGAGAACCTGTCAACCCATAGTTTTCTCTTCCTTAGCTAATGGCAAGTCCAACCTTGCAATTGCTCAAGCCAAATGCCTTGGAGCTGTCCTTTGTCTACTTTCTTTCTCTCACATCCAACCCCAAATCTGTCAGGAAATCCTAATGGCCCCACTTTCAGAGCAGAGACAAATGGAACCACTACTGTCCAAGCCACCATCCTCTTTATCCTGGAGGACTGCAGTAGTCTCCTACCTGGCTTGCCTATCTCTGCTCTTGCTGTGGTCTATTCTCACTCAGGGGCCAGAATTACATGTTAAAATGTAAGTTCATGTAATTCCTCTGCTCACCACCCTTCAGGAGTCCCCTTCTTACTCAATAACAGAGTCCTCAGCAATTCCATTCCTGGTTATAATCTAGAAAAAACCAAAAATACTAACTCAAAAAGATACATGCACCCCAGTGCTAATAGTGGCATTATTTACAGTTGCCAAGTATGGAAGCAACTTAAGGGTCCATCAACAGATGAATGGATAAAGAAGACGTAGCATATATATACACACACACACACAAACACATGTGTATGTACACACACACACACACACACACACACACACACACTGGAAGGCTACTCAGCCATACAAAGAATGAAATTTTACCATCTGCAGCAACATGGATGGAACTGGAGGGCATTATATTAAGTGAAATAAGTCAGACAGAAAAAGACATAGACTGTATGATATCACTTACATGTGGAATCTGAAAAACACAACAAATTATAGCAAAAAAAAAAAGTGAATATAGAAAAAAAGGAGCAGACACAAAGATATAGATAAGAAACTAGCGGTTAGCAGTGGGGAGGGGGAGGTGGGACGGGGGAGTACAGAGTAGGAGGGGAGAAGGGGTATTATGGGATGATATGAAACCATGTGTGTGAAACTTTTGAAAACTGTGAAGCACTGTAGAATTTCTTTTTATGGCTGCGTTGGGTCTTAGTAGTGGCACAAGCTTCCTTGTAGCATGTGGGATCTCAGTTTCCCGATCCTCGATCGAACCTGTGTCCCCCATGCTGGAAGGTGGATTCTTAGCCACTAGACCACCAGGAAAGTCCAGCACTGCAGAATTTAAAGAATCTTTCATTCAAGAAAAAAGAACAAGGATCTTACAATGGCTACATGGCCTAGCTCCCCCACTCCCACCTACATTCCTTTTACCTTTCTGACGTCACCTCTTCATATGCTCCTTGTTTGTGCCAGTCTGGCCACACTAGCTATGGTTATGCCTCAGAGCCTTTGCACTGACTGTTTCCTCTCTCTAGCAGATTCTCCTGTTAAATATTCACACAACTCATTCCTTCATCCCTAAGGTCTCTACTCAAACATTTGCTTCTCAATGAGGTCTGCCCTCACTGTTCAATTTAAAGTCACAAATCATCAGCCATGTTCTACAATTTCATTGCTTCTATCACTTACTAAATGGCAACTCACTCCAGTATTCTTGCCTGGGAAATCTGATGGACAGGGGAGCCTGGCAGGCTGCAGTCCCTGGGGTCACAAAGAGTCAGACACGACTGAGTGACTGAGCACGCACGCATCACTTGATGCTTTCTAACATCCTACACGTTTTATTGGTTTATTGTGTTTATTATGTATTACCTTACCCCACTAGAATATCTTCATGGAGGAGGAGACTGTTCATCTGTCTTGTCCACTGCTGTATACCCAGTTTCTTCAACAGTGCCTGGCATGTAATGAGTGCTCAAAAAGTCTCTGATAAATGAATGAATAAATGAACAAATCAACTGCTCAGCAAATGCCTGAAGAAAGAGCGGTAAGAAAATGAATAGATTGGCAGACCATGAAGAATTCCCCCTTCTAAGGAGAAGGCTTACTCTAGGCTCTGATCCAAGACTAAGATACAAGTTGTTTGAATCAGTCCAACATTTCTCCCTTCTCAGAACCGGTGCATGAGAATCTGTAAGTGTCCTTTGTGGGGAGCGGGTGGGACTGGGGAGAAAGAGGCACTGCAGCAAACAGCAGGGCTAGGAAGTAGGGGTTTACCAACACATGACATCTACCATACAGAGCTGTGCAAGGAGGCTGCCAGAACCAGCTTGTTTCTCAATTCCTCCCTTTGTGCTTTTCTTTCCAAATCGACTAAAGAATGAATTAGTTGAATCAACTAAACTCAGAGCAAAGGGAAAGAGATGGGGTAGAAGGGGCATCCGGGAGACTGTCAGGATTTTCATGCACCAGTTCCAGGAAAGGAAGACTACAGCACTGATCCAAACGACCTCTGTGGCTCGCCCTTGGGTCAGAAGGCTGAGCCTTCTCAGGGAATTCCTAGGAGGAAGAGTCTTAATTAAACATGGAAGCTGATGACTTCTTGAGGTAGGGGAACCAACAAGCAAGGGTGGGGGATGGGCCCTGGGCCTTGAGAAAGTGATGGAGAGGAAGGAGTCTAAGAACATCCAATGGACCAGAGCCTGTTGCCGCGATAAGCCTATGTTCCATGAAATTATCAGAATAAACTCATTTGCTTACCACAATAAAATAAAATGACAAACGAATCAATTCGGCCATAGGAACTAACATGGCTATAATATAGGAGGTAAAAAAATAAATATGTGTGTGTGTGCATGTGTGTGTGTGTGTTCTAAGTCACTTCAGTCGTGTCCAACTCTTTGCGGCCCCATGGACTGTAGCCCGCCAGGCTCCTCTGTCTGTGGAATTTTCCAGGCCAGAGTACTGGAGTGGGTAGCCATTTCCTTCTCCAGGGGAGCTTCCTGACCCAGGGATCGAACCCAGGTCGCCTGCATTGCAGACAGATGCTTTACCCTCTGAGCCACCAGGGAAGCCCTTCTATATACATATATACGTATTCTTTTAAATACCCCTTTCTGAAACAAATATTCAAAGTTCAAACCTAGAGAATGCTAAAAAAAAAATCAAGAAAAGGATTCTAGTGAGCTGAAAAATTACAATGTATATTAATTCAAAATAGCTGTTGATAAGGTGACTATAGTATTCAATATGTAATGTGACTATATTGATTCCTAAAATAGAAAAGGTACAGGATAGATTATAAAATTAATAATGATCACAAACTAAAACTCTAGAGGATTTCGTTAGAACCTATGCCTTCCCTTAAGATTACAAATATTGATTAGTAATTTATATTGCAAAGAAAATGTAAGTTTAAATACTTCTGTTACAATTTTAAAAGTTTTATTGAGATGAAATTCACATAACAAAAAGACAATTCTTTTAAAATTAACACTTGCGTGGCATTTAGTACATTCACTCACAACGTTTTGCAATCACCGCCTCTATCTGGTTCCAAAATATTTTCATCATCCCCAAAAGAAAACCCCATACTTATTAAGTAGTTTCTCCCCTGGCCTCAACCCCTGGAAACCACCGGTCTGTGTTCTGTCTCTGTGGATTCACCTATTCTGAATAGTTTCATATAAGTGGAACCATACAATATGCCATTTTACGTTCTTCTTTCATTTAGCATAATGTTTTTGAGCATAATGTACATTATCCACAATGTAGCATATATCAGTAGTTCATTCCTTTTTGTGGCTGAACAGTATTCCGTTATATGTATATACCCAATTTTGTTTATTCATTCATCCACTGATGGACATCTGGGGTGTTTCCACCCGTTGGCTATTGTGAATAGTGCTGCTATGAACAAATGTGTACATATATTTGTTGGAGTCTTTATTTTTAATTCTTTGGGGTGTACAGCTAGGAGTGGGACTGCTGAGTCACATGATAATTCTATGTTTAACTTATTGAGGAACTGTCAAACTTTTTCCACCGTGGCTGCACGTTTTACATTTCTACCAGCAATGTATGGGCGTTCCAAATACACCACATCCTTGCAACCAACACTTAAATTCCATTTTTATTATAGCCATCCTAGTGAGTATGAAATGCTATCTTATAGTAGTTTTGATTTATATTTCCCTAATGACTAGTGACGGAGAAGGCAATGGCACCCCACTCCAGTACTCTTGCCTGGAAAATCCCATGGATGGAGGAGCCTGGTAGGCTGCAGTCCGTGGGGTCGCTAAGAGTCAGACATGAGTGAGTGACTTCACTTTCACTTTTCCTGTTCATGCACTGGAGAAGGAAATGGCAACCTACTCCAGTATTCTTGCCTGGAGAATCCCAGGGATGGGGGAGCCTGGTGGGCTGCCGTCTATGGGGTCGCACAGAGTCGGACACGACTGAAGCGACATAGCAGCAGCAATGACTAGTGATGTTGAGTATCTTTCCATGTGTTATTTGGCCATTTGCGTATCTTCTTTGGGGAAACGTCTAGAACTTTTTTGTTCATTTTTAAATTAGGTTGTCTTTTCATTGTAGTGTTGTAAGAGATCTTTATATAGTCTACATACTAGACCCTTATAAAATATATGATTTGCATGGGGTGGACAGTGGGAGGGAGGTCCAAGAGGGAGGGGACCCATGTTTAAGTATGGTTGATTCATGTTAATGTATGGCAGAAACCAACACAAAGTTGTAAGGCAATTATCCTCCATTTAAAAATAAATATTCTTAAAAGCTAAGCACAGAGTTTAAAAACAGATATATGATTTGCAAAATAGTTTTCTCCCATTCTGTAGGCGTTTTTTTCACTTTCTTGATAATGCCGTTTGATACAAAGGAATTTTTAAATGTTCATGGAGTCCAATTCATTGTTTTTCTTTTGTTGCTCATGCTTTTGATGTCCTGTCTAAGAATTCATAGCCAAATCCAAGGTCATGAAGAGTTACCCTATGTTTTCTTCTAAGAATTTTGTGGCTTTAGCCCTGAGACTTGGGTCATGGATCCCTTTTGAAATAACTTCTGTATACAGCATGCAGTAGAGTCCAGTTTCATTATTTTGCCCATGGTTATCCAGTTGTCCTGAACTATTTGGTGACGAGACTGTTCTTTCTCTGTTGACTGGCCTTGGCACCCTTGATGAAAATAATTGCAACTGACCACAGACATAGAGGTTTATTTCTGGACTCTTATTTCTATTCCATTGGTCTATATTTCCAACCTTATACTACAACCACTGCAGATGATGACTGCAGCCATGAAATTAAAAGATGCTTGTTCCTTGGAAGAAAAGCTATGACAAACCTAGACAGCATATTAAAAAGCACAGATATTACTTTGCCAACAAAGGCCCATCTAGGCAAAGCTATGGTTTTTCCGGTAGTCATGTATGGATGTGAGAGTTGGACCATAAAGAAAGCTGAGTGCTAAGAATTGATGCTTTTGAACTGTGGTGCTGGAGAAGACTCTTGAGAGTCCCTTGGAAAGCAAGGAGATCCAACCAGTCAAACCTAAAGGAAATCAGTCTTGAATATTCATTGGAAGGATCGATGCTGAAGCTGGAGCTCCAATACTGTGGCCCCCGGATGTGAAGAACTGACTCATTGGAAAAGACCCTGATGCTGGGAAAGACCGAAGGCAGGAGGAGAAGGGGACGACAGAGGATGAGATGGTTGGATGGCATCACCGACTCGATGGACGTGAGTTTGAGCAAGCTCCGGGAGTTGGTATCGACAGAGAAGCCTGGTGTGCTGAAGTCCATGGGGTTGCAAAGAGTCGGACATGACTGAGCAACTGAACTGAACTGAACTGAATACTACGAGCACACTGTTCTGCCTGTGGTGCTCTTGTAGGAACCGGGAAGTGTTATCCAACTTTGCTCTTCTCTTGTAAAACTGCTATGGCAATTCAGGATTCATTGCAACTCCATATATATTTGAGGATCAGTTCTTCTTTTTCTTCTAAAAAACTTGACAGGGATTGCATTGCACATGTAGATTGCTTGGACAGTACTGCAGTCTTACCAAAATTAAGACTTCCAATTCATAAACACAGGATGTCTTCCCCTTTTATTAAGCTCTTCTTTCATTTCTTTCAGCAGTGTTTTGTGGTTTTCAGCATTCAAGTCTTTCACCACCTTGGTTAAATTTATTCCTAAGTATTTTATTACCTTGGATGCTGTGACAAATGAAACTGTTTTCTTAGTTTTTTTTTTTTAATTATTCTTTGCTGGTACATGGAAACACAGTTGATTTTTGAATATTGATCTTCTACCCTGAAGCTTTGCTGAATTCATTTATTACCCATTTATTATAATTTTAAATCAAAGCAGAAATTCTATACCATTAGAGGAACAAAAACAAAAATAAAAACAAATGGAAAAGAAAATGGAATCTGATCAATCTAAAAAAACTATGAAAAGAAAAAGAAAATAGAAATGAATTATGAAATATGATGACCTTCATAAAATGAGAGTATTGAGACTACTAGTAATCACAATAAATACAAATGATTTCAAGTTCTTTATGAAAATATAAAAAATTAAAATTTTGATTAAAATAAATGAATCCAGCATATGACATTTATAACAGGCATGCCTAAGATAAAATTACATAGAAGGTTAAAACTAAGCAGATATATCAGGCAAATAAAAAGCAAAAGTGGCAAAATTAATAACAAGTTAAGCACAATTTGGGGGCAAAAAGCATTAAAGAGACCAAGAGCAATACTTAAGTTGATAAATGACACAATCCACTAAGAAGAAATGACAGACATAAACTTTTATGTAGATGGATAAACCACAGGAATATAAAATGTTGACAAACTGTTAGAAGTACAAAGAGGATTTAACATAAACATAAACATAAACATAAAGAGACACTAGCACATTTCTTCAAAAACTGACAAATCAATCAGATAGAAATGAGTAAGGACAGAAGATTTGAATAACACAATCTCCTCTCTTGATTTGTCTCAATTTAAAGAACACATATTCTTTTCAAATGTGCATGGAACACTTAAAAAACATGACCATGTACTAACTACTCAGATAATTACCAACTTTTCAAAAGGTAAAGATGACACGGGCCACATTCTATGATCTAAATGCACTGATCTAGTTTTTAACAACAAAGAAAGGAGAGAGAGAAAGAGGGAGCAGAAAAACATGGAGGGAGACAGACCCTCTTAAGTACTTGGATATTTTAAGAACAAATGTACTTTTGGGGTTAAACAGGAAATCACAACTGAAATTACAGACAATGAAAATATCACCTGACAAAATCTGTTGAGAGGCAGACAATGAAAAACTTATAACTTTTTACCTAAATGAATTTATTAGAAGACACAAGAGACAAAATAGATGAATTCAGCACTCAAGAAGCTAGAAACAAAAGCAAAATAAACCAAAAGTTGTTAGAAGAAAGACTAAAAAAAGTACCATAGAAAACAAATTTTACATAAATATGGGGAGGAAACTTTTTTTGAAGAGGTTAACAAAAGAGTAAACAACTGACAAGAAAAAAACAGGATGCCCCAAAAAGGAACAAGAAATACACAGAATCTTTGAACGCTGTCGTCGAGAATTCCTTTGTAACAGAATATAAGGCTAATTTTCATAAATGTTTATTATTTTCAGCTTAATTCTGTTGTGTAAATCTTCTAAATAACTATTAGTTTTCTTTTTTCTGCTTGATCTCTTGGTTTCTGAGACAGGTAGGTCAAAAAATTTCCACCATGATTGTGATTTTATCAATTTCTTCCTGTATGTCTGTCCATTTTGGCTTCATATATTTCAGAGCATTGTTATGTATTTGCAAATAACAATTATTGTATCTTGGAGAAGTATACCTTTCATTATTTAATTGGTTTATCCAATTAATGCTTACTAGAAAGTTGTCTGGCTGACATTTGGATTACCAGTTTCCATCGCCCACCCCAGTGCTGTGTAAGGCAGAAGTTTCACTGAGGAGGAATCTATAGTAGTTGAGGGTGATTTGGCTTTTCTCAAATCCTGAACCCCTACTTTCAAGCCAAGTGAGAAAGACCCCTGTCACCTGTCAGGACTTGGAGTGCAACACAAGAGGGGTGGTGAAGTCCAGTGAGAAAGAGCTCTCAGGAGGACTCAAGTTGTGTCTCCAGAGTCGAGAGGCTCTGTGACTAGAGGTTCTGGAAGGTGCAAGGAGAGCTGGAGCCGCCCAAAGAGACTGCAAGAAGGAGAGTCAGAGAGCCATCTGCACGTCCATGGTGTGGCAAGTTCAGGATGCAGGAGTTGCTGGGGGCAGATGAAAGCTAAGGACAGCGGTTGGCTGAAGGTATCTAAAGAGGTTCACCCAGGACAGTAGCCTGATAGGGCAGGGGAGGGGGTGTCTGAGCAGCAGGAGGTATGTCAACAGGTATGCCACCTGCAAAGTGGATCCCCAGCTCAGTGCACCCCATGGAAAAAAAGCCCACATGGGAGGGTCTGCTACTGCAGCAGACACAAAGGCGAGGATATCAACAAGACTAGTGAGCGTGATGTTCTGATCCTATTCCTTAATCCTGCCTCACCCTGTCCTGACTCTGAAGCCTCCAGCAGCATCACAGGAAATGGGAGTGGATGGAGAGGCAATAGACCACCCCCTGCCCTCTGCCGGTTTCCAAGACCATGAGCCGGGGAGGAAAGGACAAGGGTGGATCTCTGCTTTCTTGTACCCTGTGGAGTCCAGTCTGCCGAAAAACCCAGAGTGACAGCAACAACACCTTATGCTGACACAGGACTTTGGGGCTCCAAACGCTTTCATGTATTTGAAATACTTTTCCCACAAAAGCTTGAAGATTCTTGAAATATACAATCAGTGGGTGCTATTTTTTTTTTTTTTCAATCTACAGAAAGAGCACTGGCTTTGGACTTAGACTAACCTGGGGGAATTCCAGTTCTGCCACTTATTTGCTGAAGGACCTTTGGCAATTCATCCCAACTACCTATTCCTGGGTGTCTTTATCTATGAATGAACCCCGCCTCACCACTGAGAGAATTATACAAGGAAACGATATGAAAACACAGGGACAGAGGTCAACACAATCCCCCTGCCCCATATCCAAAGAAGCCAAAAAAACCCACAAAACTCAGAGTGTAAGCAGTACAAGTGTTAAATACCTTTCCTATTTTGGAAACTGAGGTTCAGCATGGAAAAATGACTTACCCAAAGTCACACAGGCAGTATTTATGGTAACAAAGACAAGAAACCCTGACTGACTGGGGCCAACACACGCTCTACCATTATTCACGCCCGTCCCAACACATCCATCCATCCTGATTAGCCCAGAACTGTCCTGCTTTATGCCTCTTGTCCTGGGGTACTTTTAATAGTGCTCTCTTTCACCTTAAAATTGTCCTGGTTTGGACAGTAAATTATATGGCCATCTACCATCTTAACAAATCAAACCCATACCCTGTAAGAACATCTCAGATAGAGGACTGTCATTCAATCCAGCGTTGCCTGACTCTGTATTCAAAATAAGGAAAATAGCATCTTACCCAAACCTAAAGCCCCGTCAACTGGATCAGGGCACCCAGCGCCATAACTTATTATGTGTACAGTGATTTTATGAATTCAGTGGGGAATGAAATGCAATTTTGTCAGGCTTGTCTGTGTCCATAATGACTGAGTCAAATTAATCATCTTGGATAATACCCCTGTGTCACCCGTCCCAGAGATGTTTAATAGAATTTTTCTGATTCATGTCTTGCAGTCCATCAGATCTGGAGTATTGCCACCCTTCTGAAAATCAGTACAATTATGCCTTCTTGTTGGGCTATCATTTTCCAGGGCTAAAAATGCTTCTCAAAAATAAGTAAATAAAAGTCCATGCCATATATAAGCGAAACAGGAGTGAAAAAGCCATATTGTTAAAATTAAATGTGGATTCTGGTGGCGGCGGGGAGGGGAGGAGGATATAATAGCTTTTTAAGCCTTTATTTACAGTCAAAATCTCCGAGCCACGGCAACGGGGATGGAGGAGACCGTAGAAAACTCTCCCACTGGTGGTCCTGACCCTAAAATGCTTAGGTTGGAGCAGACAGAGGCATCACAATGTGACAATGACAACTAGTCACACTTGACATGAATTTTGTTTATTAAAACTGTATCTGGGAACAAACATGATAATCCCTGCAGGTTTTTTGCTCAGGAAATTATCTGAGTCACTTTAAGGTTCAGGCAACTTTCCAGACTGATCCACTTCTGGAAAAATGAGCAATTAGTGGAAGGGTTTCCTTCTTCTTTAGGAGAAAGCAATTCCAGGAGAACTGAAGTAGCAAGGCTGGGAATAACTTGGGGTCACAGCTTTTGAGTGAGAGGGTGTGGCCTGAGCACCATCATTATCCCATTTTACAGATAAGCAGGCTCCCTTTTCTAATAACTGGCAGAGGTTTATTTTAATAACATATATTTTTTTTACAATCACATACCCAACTGCCTCTTTGACACTTTCCCTTGAATGTTGTAAAGGCAAGGTCTGCAAAATTTTTTCTATGAAGGTGGAGATAATAAACCTTTTTGGCTTTGTGGGTCATATAGCCTCTGTCACAGCTATTTTACCTCTGCTTCTGGAGCATGAAAGTAGCCATAGTATTGTAACTAATGAACATAGCTGTGTTCCAATAAAGCTTTATTTACAAATGATAAGTGGTTGGCCAGATTTGGCCCATGGGCCATAGTTTGCTGACCCTTGTCCTAGAGGTGGTTTTTCTTCTCCTTTGAACTTTTACCATCTAACACACAAAATTCTTGACTTTTTAAAGGTTCTTATTGCCTGTTCCAGAAACCTGTATGCGGGTCAAGAAGCAGCAGTTAGAATTGGACATAGAACAATGGACTGGGAAATGGAAATAGGAAATGGAATATGACAAGGCTATATACTGTCATCCTATTTATTTAACTTACATGCAGAGTGTATCATGAGAAATGCCAGGCTGGATGAATTACAAGCTGGAATCAAGATTGCCAGGAGAAATATCAACAACCTCAGATATGCTGATGATACCACTCTAATGGCAGAAAGTGAAGAGGAACTAAAGAGTCTCTTGAGGCAGTGGAAAGAGGAGAGTGAAAAAGCTAGCTTGAAACTCAACATTCAAAAAACGAAGATCACGGCATCTGGTCCCATGACTTCATGGCAAATAGAAGGGGAATAAGTGGAAGCAGTGACAGATTTTATTTTCTTGGGCTCCAAAATCACTGTGGATGGTGACTGAAGCCATGTAATTAGAAGCCTCTTGCTCCTTGGAAGGAAAGTTATGACAAACCTAGACAGTGTATGAAAAAGCAGAGACATCACTTTGCTGACAAAGGTCCATATAGTTAAAGCCATAGTTTTTCCAGTAGTCATGTACAGATGTGAGAGTTGGACCATAAAAAAGGTTGAGTGCCGAAGAATTCACACTTTCGAATTGTGGTGCTGGAGAAGACTGTTGAGAGACCCTTGGACTGCAAGGAGATCAATCCTAAAGAAAATTGACCCTGAACATTCACTGGAAGGACTGTTGCTAAAGCTGAAGCTTTAATACTTTGGCCATGTGATGCGAAGTGGAAAAGACCTTGATGCTGGGAAAGACTGAAGGCAAAAAAGAGAAGAGGGTGGCAGAAGATGAAATGGTTAGATAGCATTACCAACTCAAGGGACATGAATTTGAGCAAATTCCAGGAGATAGTGAGGAACAGTGTAGCCTGGAGTGCTACGGCCCATGAGGTTGCAAAGAGTTTGGGCTTCCCTTGTGGCTCAGCTGGTAAAGAATCTGCCTGCAATGAGGAGACCTGGGTTCAATCCCTGGGTTGGGAAGATCCCCTGGAAAAGGGAAAGGCTACCCACTCCAGTATTCTGGCCTGGAGAATTCCACAGACTGTAAAGTCCATGGGGTCGCAAAGAGTCGGACACGACTGAGCAACTTTCACTTAGCAACTGAACAACAATAATTGCCTGTCCCCTTCTCTAGAATGTAAATTTCACTGTTTGGTCACTGATTATTCCAAAGGCCAAGAACAGTGCCTTGTACATAGTAGGGCCTCAATAAATATTTGCTGAATGAAATAACAAATGAATGAATGAGAACAGAGGTTTTGGACTGTTGTGTTTGCAGCTGTGTCTCCAGCTCCTAGAACACTGTGTGGCACCCAGGAAATACTCAGTAAACATTTTTTAATGCATGAATACATGAATGAATTTACTAACAGCTCACTGATGGTACAGAGGGCCGGCTCAGCACCGTCTTCCCTGTAAGTTCTAAGAAGTCAGCAAAGATCTGAGGTAGCCGTCTCCTTAGAGATGCTGTTTAGCACAAAGTAATTCTAACTTGACCTATGGACATCTCTTGGTACTCTGTCCCCATCTTAGGAATCATCTTCCTGTGAATGTGTCTGAATTCCAGCTCTGCCCTTCATAGTCTGTGTAACTTTAGGAAACTCACTGCCACTGCTGCTTCTGGATCTCAGTTATACCAACTGTGAAAAGAGGGAGTTGGACCAATGGATTTTCAAACCCAAATTCAATCCACGTATGTGTCACTGATTCACAGGTACACAGGCAGACGTGAAGCAGCGCTGATTTTAAAAGCATTTTAAAATGATGAGTAGGCTCTCTAGTTGTTTCTGTGTTAAAAGAGCTTCTGGGAAAAAATTATGTCTATTTGCAGCTTTTTTTTCTTTTCCATTTCTACCTTTGAAAACTACATAAGTAGCATCACCTAAAAATGTGCCATGCCAGCTGTCTGGGGCTGAAGGCACTGAAGTTCTCAGAGACTGGTCTCTGTGAGTGCTCTGAGGTCCTGTGATACTGGGATAAGCAGGGAAGTCCCCCAATTTGTGTTGCTCCAGGAACACTGCCCCGCTCAGACCCTTCTGAGGCTTACCTGCCTTCAGAGCAGAGTTCCAGTGCCTGTCTGGCATCCAAGGACTCTTGCACCAGACCCTGCAGCATCACCTGACACCAGGCACAGTGAGCCCACCGAAGACCCCAGACACTGTATGCTCTGATATCACCAGGCCCCTGGGTGTGCTGGACCCTCTGCTCAGGTCATTGTCCTCCCAGGTGACACCTGCTCATTCTCAGAACAACCACAATATGCTTTTGCCTTCCCAGGTGGTGGCACCAAGGACAGAGCCCAGCACCCTAAGCCTGCTCTGTATGGAATGGAGCAAGGACTCCTTCTACAGCCTGGACCCCATACTCCCTCTAATGTGCCCCAAAAGTCCCATCAGGAGACTGAAACCCAGAGCTCCTCTACTCCTCTAAGGTTTATTGTGCTCCCTCTGTGAGCCAGCTTATGCTGTTCCATTTCCCTGAAGCTTTGTTCAAATAATAATAACAGCAACACATCTATATAGTGCTTACCATTTACTCAGCACATCCCTATCCTATGACTTTTCATACATGAATTTATTTGTCTTCACAACTCTAGGAGGTAGGGCCTACAATTATATCCATTTCACAGAGGAAGAAAGGAGGTACTGAGATTTGAAACTTGCTGAAAGTCACAAAGCTGCAAAGGGTTAGGACCAGGATTCCAATTCGAAAGTCTGGCTCAGGGGGTCTGAATCCTTCCAACAACCACTGATGAGCTTGGAAGCAAATCTCCCTTCGGTTGAGGCTTCGGATAAAACCACAGCCCTGATCGACACATTAACTGAAGTCTCATGAGAGATCTTGAGCCAGAGGCATTCAGCTAAGCCACACCTGGATTTCTGACCCACGAGAACTGTAAGATAATGAATACATGTTGTCTTTATATTTAAAAGTCTAGCTCTTAATCTCTGTGGGATTCTGCCTCTGTATAAATAGGAGAGACAGGCTCCCTAAGGAACGATGCCGAAGGCCTGTGTTGATTCTGTCTCCATGGGCAGCTCCCAGCTGCCTCCTCCCTCATTCTCTGATCTCTCCTCTTCAGCAGTCCTCAGGTGGGCATACGCCTATGCCCCACCCAGCTGGTAAGCCCCTTGAATGTGGACCCTCCTTAATCTTTGAGGGGGACAGTGTACCCCAGGCTATGCCTCTCAATCTGTAATGTGCACAAAAACCCCCTGGGGACCTTGATAAAATACAGGGTTTGATTTAGGAGGTTAGGGTGGTACCTGAGATGCTACATTTCCAACAAGCTCCAGGGGATGCTCCTGGCCCATGGGTCACACTGTGGATAGCAAGGCCTTAGGTATTAAAAGCATAGACTCTGACCCAGACAGACCATGGTTCAAATGCCAGTTCTGTCACATCCCAGCTAGGAATCCTTAACCTCTGAGAGGTGGGAAGACTTACCCAAGATCACATAATAAACGTGGAGCCGTGAACAGAACTCTTGTTCTAACTTCTAGTCCAGAGTCTCAAAACTGCAGCTAAACACCCATTCTCCTGATTCCTGGGCCTGGACATGGCTATTTGGGTGTGTGCATGTATATGCCCTATATATGTCAACACATGTGAATGGGTGTATATGCAGACATGTATACATGTTTAAAAAATGTGTATGTGAATGTGCCAAAAGTTAGCATGTGTGCCAGGGCATTAGTGAGAGTTGTTCATTCATTCACTACGTCACTAGATAGTAACTGAGCTCCTACTATGTGCTAGGTCCCCACTCCCATGAAACCAACAGTCTAGGAGGGAGGCAACCATCCCACAAATAAAAATATCATTTGTGTGTGTCTATATGTGTGTGTACCGTGCACAACAGTGCCAACAGCTGGGTGCTCTTATCATCTCCATTTCAATGAGGAAACTGAGGCACTGAGAGGTTGAGTAACTTGCTGAGGGTCACAGAATGATGCTTAATGCTTGCAAAGTTGTTTATCAGCAAGCATGACAGGGTGAGTGTGATGTGCATATATGCTTGTACTTGTGCATGAATGCCTGCAGACAAGTGTGTGTGTGGTTCAAGTGTGTGTGTGTGTGTGTTGGTGGGGGGGCGGTATGTGCATGTGCCCAGAGGCACTTTTCCATAGATATCTCTAAATATTCCATAAACAAGATTTTCTGACACTATAACATAGCATCATAAGGACACATGGGTGCACGAACATTTTTTTAGATGTTCATATTTTCAGAGTTCCTAAAATTCTGTCCATGGAGAAATGGGAGTGAAGGTCTGGGCCTGCAGAGCACAGCAGATCCAGGGAAGCCCAGACCCTTTTTTCCCCTGGGGTAGCCCTGAAGCAATTTCACAGCTCATCATCCATTATGAGGCTAAAAGAATTCTGCCCCTCCCAGGAAGTTAAATAAATTGCTCAGGCTGTAATGGGCCAGTCCCTCCACACTCCCAGTGGGAAAGCACTACCCTGGTGAGCTGATTGACACAAGATACAAATGACCAAACCTGGCTAGTTTCCCTTCTCCATCATACGACGTCTCTAAAAATAGAGACATCTGTACAAATACCCTGATAATTCTTTATCCTTTTTGTTGGAACATAGGCTATCAATAGAAGTGCTGAAGTCCTATGTGGACAACTCAATGACAAATCTTCACAAAACAAAAATACCGGTGTAACTAGCACCCAAACAAGGACAGAAAACCTACCAGCATCTCCAAAGCCCCTTAAGGCCCCTCACTACCCGCCCTGCCCCCACCACCAGGGTAACCACAATTCAGATCTCTATCACCATAGATTAACTCTGCCTGTTCCTGTGCTTTATGTAAATGGGATCATACGGAACGCTCTGTTTGGGTGTTTGGTTCCTTCCATTCACCCTGTTGTTTGTGAGATTTATGCACTTGGTTATAAATTGCTCCTTCTCGACGCTGTGTAGTATTTCCCTGTGTAAGAGGAAAGAGTTTTCCCTGTGTATCCAGTCTGCTGTTCATAGGCATTTGGACTGTTTCCAGTTTTGTGCTTTTTATGAAAAGTGCTGCTATGAACATTCTTATGCATGTCTTTGGGTGATCAGACGAACGCATTTCTGTTGAGTGAACACTCAGGAGTTGAATTACTGGGTCATAGAGCTCTCCATACTGAGAAATGGTTTTCCAAAGTGGTTGTACCAACTTATGCAGCAGTGTTTGAGGACACCAGGGCTTCCCTGGTAGTTTAGCTGGTAAAGAATCTGCCTGCAATGCAGGAGACCCTGGGTTGATTCCAGGGGTGGAGAGATCACCTGAAGAAGGGATAGGCTACCCACTCCAGTATTCATGGGCTTCCCTGGTGGCTCAGATAGTAAAGAATCTGCCTGCAATGCAGGAGACCTGGGTTTGATCCCTGGGTTGGGAAGATCCCTTGGAGGAGGGTATGGCAACCCACTTTCAGTATTCTCGCCTGGAGAATCCTGTGGACAGAGGAGCCTGGTGGGCTACAGTCCATGGGGTTGCAAAGAGTCGGACACGACTGAGCAACTAACACACACGTGAGGGCACCAATGCCTCCACATCCTTGCCCAACTCGGTTTCTTCTGTTTTTTCTACTTTCTACATTCTGGGGGGAATATTTAATAAAATGTCAAAGTGCTTCCTCATCCCTTCTCCTGCTCTTCTTCTCCTATTGCTGTCTGGCAATTGTTTGCTGAGGCTGGCAGCAAGTTTAAAACTATCAATGCTGCATGTTCATGTATCACACAGACACAATCTCCAGCCACAACCCACCACTCTAGAGGGCCATCCCAGCACAGCCTATAGCCCAAAGGAGCACAGAGTGACTTGAAAGGCCTTGAGCTGTTACAGGAAACCTTAAGGTTTTCTTGAGGGGACTTTGATCAGGTCAGGCCACCTCACGATGC
The DNA here is from genome assembly GCF_054371585.1 of Giraffa tippelskirchi. Classification (NCBI taxonomy): domain Eukaryota; kingdom Metazoa; phylum Chordata; class Mammalia; order Artiodactyla; family Giraffidae; genus Giraffa; species Giraffa tippelskirchi. The sequence continues at coordinate 114,049,443 of NC_137287.1, read as the reverse complement.
AAACAAGGTTTTCACAGTCGCTCCTTCTCCATCTCCCTCTCCAAAGAAAACATTCATTCCCCATCCTTCACTGGCCAGGCACACCCTCCCCTCCAGGCTGTGCACCCCAGCCCCCCAGGCTCCTGAGAGCCACCATCTTGCCCCATGCCCCTGGGCAGTTATTCAGACTCTGACAGCAAGCAAACAGGTGCATCCACAAGGCCCTGGTGCTGGCCTGGCTTGAGGGTACCTGGCTGGATTCCTGTTTTCCTGAAACACAAGCCTCATCTAAGTCATGCCACCCTGGCCCTATGTAAAAAATAATTTTTTTTTCTCCAGAAACTGGAGCCTGGCTCCAAACATTTACCTAGCTCCTTCACTATTTCACTTCTCTACATGGCACATTCTAACAACAACAAAAACAAAAACATATTCAGCACTGGCCGAGCAGGTTATCCTAGACCCATTTAATTGGTCCTCTTAACTAATGTACACCCACTTAACCAGTCTAACGCAACTGAACTACTTAACTAAGCTACACTCGCTTCTGTTTTTTTTAGCCTGAAGGGCAGGTAATGCTGCTTGCTGCTGCTAAGTAGCTCAATCGTGTCCAACTCTTTGCGACCCTTTAGACTGTAGCCTGCCAGGCTCCTCTGTCCATGGGATTCTCCAGACAAGGATACTCAAGTGGATTGCCATTTTCCTCCTCCAGGGGATCTTCTTGACCCACGGATTGAATCCTCGTCTCTGTGTCTCCTGAACTGCAGGCGGATTCTTTACCTGCTGAGTCATCAGGGAAGTAAGGCCGGTAATAATACAGCCATTCTACAGAACCAGAAAGTTAAGACAAGAGAGGTTAGGTAATTTGGTCAAGGTCACACAGGGAGAACGAAACAGAGGTAGGAGTCCCAGGGGGCACAGACCTGCCTCTTACTCTCACCTGACTCACCTGAGTCCCTGGTACTCCACACTTCCCCAGGGGCTGGCAGGATGCGGGATGCCAGGTCTGGCAGGGGCAACCATGTCACACCCAGGCCTTTGTCTCCCATCAGAGTCTCAGGCTCTGACTATATGAGAGACAGAGACACTGGCTGTCTGGACCACATGAAGGCTTTTTAATAATAATGAGAGGAGGCTTGGCAAACCCAGCTATTCCCTGGGGCACCAGAATGGAGCGTGGTCAAATGGGGGGGGCGAGGGGCGGGAAGGGGGTCACACATCTTTAGCCAACTGGCATTTATCACGAGGCATCGTCTATTTTTGTGATGGGGGGGCATTTATTGGTACATATTAAAAGCAAGACAGTGGAACATCATCTTTTCAATTTCAACTCTTCATATAATTTGACTGGCATTAGATAAAATAACTGACTGGCCTCCCCTTTGCTGATATTTCTGATGCTGTTTTTATCTCCTGTGCCCACCACGTCCTGGGTGAATGACTTTGGCAAGTTGTTTCACCTTGCTGAAAATCAGTTTCTTCATCTGTAAGACATAGCACCTCATGCTATTGTACCACTACCATGTACCGAGCACTGTAATAAGAACTTTGGGTATAAATGTACCTTATTTACTTCCCCCCATATCACTTCGAAGAACTTCTAAAGACAATACTGAGGCTCAGAAAAGTTGGTTGACTTATCTATGGTCACCCAGCCATGAAATGTCAAGACTGGAACTTGAGCCCGGCTCAGTCTGTCTTCCCCTGTCATTACTTTTATAACTCATCTGACCAACAGCATCTCTTTATGGTTGCCTATGGTGGGCTAAAACCTCATTCAGAGTCACCAGACTCCATCTCGGGGGCCCCTCCAGCCTGGGAGTGACTTTAGCCAGCTGGGGGAGGCTAGTCTCTGGTCAGTTGAAAAGACCACTGTCCCTTCTAGGGTTCAGGCAGGGGGTAGAAGAGGCCAACCCATCTAAAGACATAACCCTCAGAGACACCCAATCAGCCTCCACTCACGGAGGCAAAAACCAGGGCTCAGAGAGAGCACACAAACCACCCAAGGGCACACAGTGAAAGAGGCTGAAGAGGGCCACAGTCAGGCTCCAGACCCTCCTGAAGCCAAGGACCCAGCACCACTCTAGAAAGGTCCTACATCTGGGCCATTTACTTGCTAATCCCTGGGTGAGCTTGCACTGTAACAGTGAACAAGTGTGTGAAATCAGGGACTCTCCCATCCTCCCAGAAAAGACTCAGGCCCTATAGAAGATGCTGAGTTCCAGGTGGCTGGGAGTGGGCAGGGGGTGTTGTTTTCAATAAAACCCTTGAAATTACGTTTCCAATGCAATGCTGTTCCCTCCCCCCAACCCATAAACTTCCTGCACCATCTTCATTGTTTCCATCCCTTTTAGAGAGAGTGAACATTTCCTGGGATTCAAATTCTCTCATAATAGTTGGAAGGAAACAAAACTACATGCTGTAAACATTCACCGCATTGTACAAAAAATACCAGCATTATGGGGGAGGCATAGTAAGTGCAGACCAAGGTCCTTCCCAACTCCTGCCCCACAAGTGTTCGTTTCTCAATTGTGTTTGACTCCAAGACCCCATGGACTGTAGCCCGCCAGGCTCCCCTGTCCATGGAATTCTCCAGGCAAGAAATATTGGTGTGGGTGGCCATTCCTTTCTCCAGGGGATCTTCCTGACCCAGGGATCGAATCCAGGTCTCCTGCATTGCGGGCAGATTCTTTACTGTCTGAGCCACCAGGGAAGCCCCAAATTCTGCCCACAAATCCATGCCCTAATGCCTCCCATGTCTGTGCCCTCAAGTATTTAAACTTTTAACAGCCAGGAGGATAGAGCTTTAAAACAAATATATATATGTATATATATATTAGCTATTGCAATACATAATTAAGATTGGTGAGGTGTAAGCACCAACTCCTTCTCAGCAGTTTTCTCTCAATGAAAACAAGAGAGGTTGATCCATTTTTCCGAGCACATGTGTAGGACACATGAGGGAATGTTCATTAGTTCAGTCTGACATATACTCAATTCTCTCCATATACAGAGCATGGGTGTTTTTTTTTTTTCCTTTCATGCATTTTCTTCTCCAGCTGCGAAGTGATATTAAATTTCATTAGATTTGAACACAATCTCTAGTCTTGAAACAGTTTCCTTTAAGGCCCCTCATATTTATTCAGAATTCATGAATCATGTTCCGATAACACAACCATAATTATTTTTAAAGTGTGATGTTTGTGGCTTTAATAGGAAATGCTTGCAAAAGGCCTTTTCTCTTTGATTGTTTGTAATCTTAGCGGTAATCGCTGCCGTTCCCTTCTCTGCACCACAGCAGGCAGAACACAATTTCATTTTCATATGAATCGGGAGCTCTTCACCCAGGTTTTAATTAAAGCAATAAAAGTCATGTCATCTTTGCCCTTTAGAATGTAGACAGACTCAGGGGCCGGAGTTACTAAGCCTAGACTCTTAGATTTCAATAGTGGCAAGAGGTCTTCTCTCTCCTGGTACATTTGCTGAAAGTATTTTTGTTTGCTTCAGAAAGACTCTCTATGGCTGCAGTGTCTTCCTCTGTAAAACGGGAGGGAACCTTACCTACCGGAGAGATGAAAGGACACCGGCCCTGGAGGACACGAAGCCCCCAAGCCTGAGCCCAAGGAAGCGCCTGGTTAATGTTCATGACCATCACCAGCAGCAGCATTATTTAGGGCTGGAAAAAGCCAACAGACCACCTTCCTTCATTACTCACATGAGCCAACTGAGGCTCAGAGAGACACCAGTGCAAGGTGAGGGGAACAGGGCAGAGCTGAACCCAGAACCCAGAGTCTCCCGGCTCTTTGCCCATTCCGGGCACCCTACACTGCCCCCTGCTGGAAGGAGGCTGAACCTTCAAGGTCACAAGGACAGTGCCCGGGGACTGCAGATCTGACCCTAACCAGCAAACTATCTTCTGGCCTCCAGGTTAGACCATCAACCTAGTGGAGGTTGATGCTTGATCCAGGTGGTAAGAAAAACAGACCAGGCATCCCTGGGGATGGGGTTGACATCCTTCTCTTTGTCCAAGGTCCCAGGCAGACCACTGTCTACCTCCCCTACAAATCCCACCCCACCCTATTCAGCTCCATCAGCATCCAGTGACTCATGCCTCTCCAGCGTGTCCCCTTTTCCCAGCCTTTGGTTCTGGCTTCCCATCCATCACACCCCAGCATCACCTTGAGCCCCTCCAGGACAGCCATCATGCTGATGATGCTGGGCCCTCACCTCCTCACCCTCAGGGATGCCTGGTTCACTATGTCAATGCTCTCTCCCCAGAGAGGAGAGCCTCCATCAACGCCTGCAGCTGCTCAGCTTCGAATCACCACTCATGTCCACTCTGTGATTTAGATGTCCTACTGTCCAGCTCCTCCCCCGGGGGCTCTCTGAGCCCGGGGTGCCCTCTTTTCTCTCCTTTCCCAACTTGGACTTCCAAGTCCTTCACTTCAGTCCCTCTTTTGGGCAACAAAGCTTGGATGTCCTTCTGGTATACCTGCTTGGAAAATCCTTGCCCTGGCTTCACTCTATTAATATCCGCCCCGACAGCACCTGAACCAAGAACTCAGTCTTCCATAACCCACAACAAATACCGCAGACCTTCCCCACCCTCTCCAACCTCCAGTGCCCTGACTCTCAGCAGGTGACCCACCCACAGTCTCTCTGAGAACAGGTGCTTACCGATACAGACGCCCCCTGCTCCCAGCCATCCTATCTATAAAGCAACACTCCTTTGCTCCTCAGTCCCCCTTCTGGCTAAAAGGCCAAAGATTCCACCTCTGGGCAGTGGTGGGACAGTACTTATGCCTCCCACCCTCTCCAAAAACTTAAGCCATCAATTAACTCCTCCCTGTCCTGAGCTCTCAGCATTACCCTTTCTCCTAGATGCCTTCTATTGAGATTAATTCTAAAGACTCTCTCGTCTTAAAAAACAATCCCTTCTAAGGAGTCCTCATCTCATTTGAGCTATGGTCCTTGCTCTTGTCTTTCCCCCTAGACTTCTCATACATTGTCTAGACTTACCATTTATGTCCTCACCTCATACTCCCTTCTCCATCCACCCTGGGATGGGTAGGACATCCCCTACCCATCAGAGCTGCTCCTTCTGAGGTCCAGGATGACTTTCTCTTTGCTAAAACCATCAAATGACTCTCAACTCCTTTCCCAACCAACCCCTCAGAAGCAGGGGCCTTCTGCTTCTTCTTGTTTAAATTTTATTTAACTTTTTGAAGTGATAAAAAGTCATCATGGTTTAAAACCCCCCAAATGTAAAAAGGTACAGTGAAAAGTCTCTTTGTTATTCTTGTCTACCTCCCCAATAACCATAACACACACACACACACACAAGGTACAAAGTCACTTTTACTAGTTTCCATATATCCTTCCCTGGTGGCTCAGACTGTAAAGAATCTGTCTGCAATGCAGGAGACCCAGGTTTAGTTCCTGGGTTGGGAAGATCCCCTGGAGAAGGGAATGGCTACCCACTCTAGCCTGGAGAATTCTATGGGCAGAGGAGCCTGGTGAGCTACAGTCCATGGGGTTGCAAAGAGTCAAACATGACTGAGTGACTAGCACTTTCACTTTCCTATATACTTCCAGAGTTATATAAACACACAGAAACATACATTCTTACTATACTTTTGGCATAAATGGTAATATGCTATACTTATTGTTCATTGCTTTTTTCAGTAAGTAATGTATCTAAAGAATTCTATCACTTCTGTTTCATCATTCTGTCTCTACAGTCACATAGTATTCCATTTGATAGATATACATAATTTCTTCACTAGTCCCATATTACTGCACTTTTGATTTTTCTTCCAATTTCTTACCATTATAAACAGTTCCAAAATGAATAAGCTTGAATATTTCATTTCTCATGTATACAGATATATCTGTAGAATATATTTCCAAAAAGCGAATTACTAGGCTAAACGTTGATGATTTTTAACTTTGATAGATGCTGCCGATTTGCCTTCCATAAGGGTTATACCAATTTACTCTCCTTTCAGTGATGTATAAAAGTGCCTCTTTCCCTGCTATGGGCTCCAGCAGAGTATGTTATCAAATCTTTGGATTTTTGCCAATCTAATAGGAGAAAATGTTAATTTTGTTTCTCTTATGAACTATTTTTAGCAGTTTTCATATATTTAATATCCATTTATATTTACTTATCTGTAAACTACTGCTCATATCTCCTGCCCATTTTCCTATCAGAGTTTTGAATTGATTTCTAGGAACTCTTTTTATATGAAGGAAATCAGTCCTTTCACTATGTCATAAGTTGAAAACATTCTTGTCCAATTTTTTGTTTGTCTTTGACTTGACTTATGGTGTTTTGGCCATGCCAAAGTTGTCTTTCATTTTAATTTATGGTCAACATTTTAATGCCTTTTCTTTTAAGACTGAGTCATGGAAACACCTTTCCTACTCCAAAGTTGTAATGTATACTGAAAAGACTTTTTTCTAGTGCCTTTATGGTTTCCTTGAGTACATTTAAAATTTTGATTTATTTAAAGTTTACCCTTTGATAGGGAAGTGGCTGGGCCCAACAGCACCTTTCCCCAGATCTCCTCCTTCCTTCTTGGAGCCCTGCCCTTGGCTTCTAAGACTCCACAGTCTCCTACTCCTCCAGCCACTGATTTTCACCCTATCTCACAGCTGTCTTCTCCATTTTGCTTTCAAATGTTAGAGCTCAACAGTTTAAGAATCATTTGCCCTCTAGTCTTCTCACACCCCTCTCGCTCTGTAAATTTCATTCTCTCAAGGTTTTAACACCATGGGCTAAGGACTTCCAAATTCATTTCCACCGTGAGCTTCAGACTTGTATAATCATCTACATACTTGGACATCTTTACTTGGATGGACATCTCCAATGTAACATGTCCAATTGTCTGTCTCCTTCGACAATTTCCAACTTAGAAAACTGTGCCATTGTGCCGGAAAACAGACTCATCACAGAAGCCTAAGAGTCATCCTTTACTCTTCTGTCTCTCTCTCCCTCTGCATTCATCATCATCAAGACCCACTGACTTTATTTCCAAAACACATTTCAGATCCATCCACTTCTTCCCATCTCCTCTGCCACTACACATTCTGGGACAATACATCATCTTTCACTTGGACTATTATCACACCCTCCCATTTGGTATTCCTGTAGCCACTCTTGCCATTGAGAATTTTTAAGCCCTCAGAAAATCTGATCACATCATTCAATCTCAGTCTCTATCTCTCACTATCAAAGTCTAGTAACTTGCTTTGACTAGTAAATTATGCTGGAAGTAGTCATGTGCCAATTTTCTCTCTAACACATACATACAAACATATACACAAGCTCTTTCAATAATTCTTAAAACAAAGTCTGAAATATTTAGCAGAACTGCTGTTTATAGATAGCCAATATGCACATAAAAAAGATGTTCAGTATCTCTATTAAAGAAATACAAATCAAAACTACAGTGAGGTATCACCTCACATAGGTCAGAATGGCTATCATCAAAATGTCTACAAATAATAAGTGCTGGAGGGGGTGTGGAGAAAAAAAGGAACACTCTTATACTGTTGGTAGGAATATAAATTGGCACAGCTGCTACAGAAAACAGTACGGAGGTTCCTTAAAAAAAACTAAAATAGAACTGCCATATGATCCAGCAATCCCACTCCTGGGTATATTTTCAGAGAAAACTCTAATTTGAAAAGGTACATGCACCCCAATGTTCACAGCAGCACTATTCACAACAGCTAAAAAGCAACCTACATGTCCATCAACAGATGAATGGATAAAGAAGATGTGGCATATATGTACTCAGCCATACAAAAGAATGAAATAATGCCATTTGCACTAACATGGATAGACCTAGAGATTATCATACTAAGTAAGTGAGAAAGAGAAAGACAAATACTGTATGCTATCACTCTTATGTGGAATCTAAAATATGATACCAATGAACTTACTTACAAAACAGAAACAGACTCACAGACATGGTTACCAAAGTGGAACTGGGGTGAGGGAGGGATAAATTAGGAGTCTGGGACTAGCAGATACAAACTGCTATATATAAAATAAACAACAAGGACACACTGTACAGCACAGGGAACTATATTCAATAAGCAGTAATAAACCATAATGGAAAAGAATATGAAAAAACATATATGTACATATATATGCACATATATAGCTGAACCACTTTGCTGTACACTGAAAAGTAACACAACATTATAAATCAACTATACTTCAATGACGGAGAAGGCAATGGCACCCCACTCCAGTACTCTTGCCTGGAAAATCCCATGGACAGAGGGGCCTGTAGGCTGCAGTCCATGGGGTCGCTAAGAGTTGGACACGACTGAGCGACTTCACTTTCACTTTTCACTTTCCTGCATTGGAGAGGGAAATGGCAACCCACTCCAGTGTTCTTGCCTGGAGAATCCCAGGGACGGGGGAGCCTGGTGGGCTGCCGTCTATGGGGTCGCACAGAGTCGGACACGACTGAAGCGACTTAGCAGCAGCAGCATACTTCAATGAAAAATTGGTATTTACAGGCACAAGACTGGAAAACTCTATCCACAGCCAGGAAGGCTGTAATGAGAAGGGGACATTTGCAATGGCCCTGAAAGAACAAACAGGTATTTGCTGGGTGAGAGTGGCCAGGGGATTCCCATCAGAGGAAACCCTGCGCACAGAGGCGCAGATCCGTAAATGAGCACAAGAAGTGACCAGAGGTTCACCTCCTGTGACCAAAGCATTATTTACGGTAATAAAAACAACAAAAAGAAGACACAGCTAGTTTTTTTTTGAACACTGGTACTTTACATACTATCTTAGGTTAGGTTCTCTTGAAGTGGAACTGAGATGGGGATTCCCATGAGAGCGACTTACTGAGAAGTGACTCTAGCGAAGGGGAGGGAGGTAAGCAGGACAGGGCAGGGAGGATGGAGCTGAGGTAGGATGCCGTCTCAGCTGGAGTCGCCTAGAACTCCATGGGGAGTGGCCCAGTCGGTCCCCTCTAGGGACAAGGGGCGTGGCCTTCTAGAACATCTCCCGTTCCCCTTCCTGATTCATGGTCCCCGTTTGGCAGAGAATTCTCTAGGGAAGGGGCAGCTGTGAACAGGTAACAGCCAACACTCACAACATCTGGGCAATGGATGTCTTGGGCGGGTGAAGGGAATCTGCGGGGGAAGTACCAATAGAATCTACATCACACACCTCATTCAGTTCTCAAAACATCTTAGGACAGAGGTCCCCAACCTGATGATCTGAGGTGGAGTTGATGTAATCATAAGAATAAAGTGCACAATAAATGCAATGTTCTTGAATTATCTCAAACCTCACTGCCCCCAACACCACCACCACCACACTGTCTGTGAAAAAATTGTCTTTCAGGAAACTGATGCCCAAACCGATGGGAACTGCTGCCTTAGGAGGCAGGCATTATTTCTCCCACTGGACGGAAAGCTGACATAAATTAATCAGGGCATTTGGCTGGGATATGGGAAATCTGGAATTTGAATCCAGGTCTGCTAAGACCCACGCCCAGTTCTTTTCCTCCTCACTCTCATTCCAGAAAGGAGGCAACTCTTTCTGGGTCACTTGACCAGGAACGATCAATCCCTGTAACTCTTCAATGGGGTATTCTTTCAGGATGGGGAAGAGCTGATCTCTACCAGGCCCGCCACCTCCAGAAGCTACTGATGGGCCAGAAATTATGTCTGACTACTGCATCTCAGGCTCAGACCACCCAGGAAAGTCTGGTAGCAAAGAAACTCAAGGTCCTGGGAAGGAGGAAAAGGGATAATATATGGAAACTAAGGCTGCTATGCAGGAATTTTGTAGACTTGCAAAAAAGCAAACAATGAAGCATGCATTTACAAAAGAAACTTCAAGCCCATGAGAACCATTTTGAAAGTTTTTACAAGGGGACACAGTTGGCTAATATACATCCTGTAGGAACCTCTGTCTCAGCTACAGAGATAAGGAATACCTTGTTTCAGGAGAAGGTTACCTTAAAGAGCAAGCTTTTAACGTGATGAAATTGGACTTTCTGGAAGGAAACGTCTTCCAGAAATGGCTTCCTGCTTACATGTAGAGCTTTTGCACATAATAAGTGCCCAATAAACATTTGGTAAATAGATGACGCTTGTATTTAACTGTATTTATAAAATACAGTTGTATTTATAATAATACAATGTAAATACAACTTATTTTATACATATAAATACAATTATTATAACATATTTAGAAAATGCATTTCATGCCATTTCGAGTGTTTATCCTCTGAATCCTCTATTAGCTATGAGGCCTTTGCCCACATGTTTATGTCCACCCCTTAGTAACCGGGACAATACAATTCCTACAGTTGATAAGACCACACACCATGACTGGTTCTCATGTACAAATGTGCATGTGTGGGTTCAAGCAAGCATTCCAGGGAAAAGACTGGAAGGAAAGACATAGAACTTTTGCCATTAAGAATTAGAGGCCTTGTCCACAAACAGACGAATAGATAAAGAAGATGTGGTGTGTATATATATAATGAATACTATACAGAGATAAAAAAGAATGAAATATTGCCATTTGCAGTGTCATGGATGGACCTAGAGAATATCACTCTATAGTAAAGTAAGCCAGACAAAGACAAATATCATATGATATCACTTATATGTGGAATCTAAAAAAAATGACACAAATGAACTTATTTATAAAACAGAAATAGACTCACAGACATAGAAAACACATTTAAGGTTACCAAAGGGGAAAAGGGAATGAGGGATAAATTAGGAGTTTGGGATTAGCAGATAAAATAGATAAACAACAAGGACCTACTGTATAATACAGGGAACTATATTCAATAGCTGGAGAAGGCAATGGCACCCCACTCCAGTACTCTTGCCTGGAAAATCCCATGGACGGAGGAGCCTGGTAGGCTGCAGTCCGTGGGGTCGCTAAGACTCGGATACGACTGAGCGACTTCACTTTCACTTTCATGCATTGGAGAAGGAAATGGCAACCCACTCCAGTGTTCTTGCCTGGAGAATCCCAGGGATGGCAGAGCCTGGTGGGCTGCCGTCTATGGGGTCACACAGAGTCAGACACGACTGAAGCGACTTAGCAGCAGCAGCATATTCAATAGCTAGTAACAACTTATAATGGAAAAGAATCTGAAAAAGAATATATATACATATATATATATGTATGTATGTAAAAAATAACCAAATCACTTTTCTATATACCTGAAACTAACACAACAATGTAAATAAACTATACTCCAATAAACAAAAAGAACTAGAGGTCAGTGGAACCCTACCAAACCACTGGAGCTGCAGGTCTTATTTTTATTTTTAAGTAAAATTAGCATGTACTACATCCCACACGTTTCCCATATGTGATAGTCTGTTAAAAGACCATATTACTTTGCAGTTCTTCCCATCAACAGAGTCTATTTCTTCATTCCTTGACTCTAGACTGACCCTGTGACTTGCTTTGATCAACAGCATGTGCTAGAAGCCGTCATATGCCAGACCTCAAGAGGTCTTGCAGCTTTGGCTCTTGCTGCTCTGGGAACCCTTCTCCCATCATGTAAACAAATTCAGTCTAGCCTGCTGGAGCAGGAGAGACCATCTGAAGTAGAAGGGAGTCCCCCATAACAATGACCCAACAGCCTACCTGGCTGCTGACTGACTGTTGCACTTAAATGATCCTAGCCATGACCACAAGAGCCACCCAGCTGAACTCAACCAAACTTCCAAGCCATGGAATCATCAATTAGATGAATATTGGGGGGTGGGGTGTGCAAGTTATGTAGCAAAAGCTAACTGATACACTTTAAGAAGTCTAGACTGTAATTGCTAAGTCTGCTCACGTCAAGGTTGGCTCATGCCACCATATGGACTCTGGGAATCCTGATATCTCCTTTATAAAGTTCTAAGTTAGGGAGACTCTCTGAGCGACAGTGCATGAGACCAGGAAGGACCCTTAGGGAGTCCAACCACATTGTTCCACCGTTAAGGAATGCATTCATTACATAAATGTTTCCTGAATGCCTCCTTTGTGCCAGGCAGTATGGCCCAACAGGAAGGCACAACAAAGAAGAGAGACCAGATCCTTCCCTCAGGGAGGTCACAGTCTAGGGTGGAAATCAGATGTTAACCAAGTCATTATGCAAATAAGCAAAAACCACAGTGGCAAACGCTGTGAACTAAAAGGACATGGTACCACAGGAGAGAATTATGGAGAAGGGACCTACTGTGGATTTGGGGCTCACAAAGAGCTCTCTAAGGAAGTGACATTTAGGCTGAAGCAAGGTGACGGTAGCCCTGAGGTGGGAGCGGAGCTCTCCACAAACGCAGTAAGGTAATGCGAAGCTTTGAGTCCCAGCCATGCAGATTCAAATTCTATCTCTACCGCTCCCTGGCTGAGTCACTCAACATCCTAGAGCCTTAGTTGCCTGATCTATGAAATGGGGTTAATGATACCATCTTACTTTTTCATGACACTTCTCGAAGCTGTCATGAAAGCCAGTTGAAATAACCACATTTATTTGTCCTGCAGCTCCCCTCCAAGGGACTGTGCCCCTCTGCCCAGGCCTAGAGCAGACAGAGCTCCTGAGTCTCACCTGCCCCTCAGCGAAGGTGTAGTACCAACCCTCTTCACTAGGGACTGAGCCAGAGCAGACTCCAGCACAGCACAGCTCTGAGTCAAGATGCTAGCAAAACGCAATCCAAAGCTGAAGCTCCAACACTTTGGCCATCTGATGCGGACAGTCGACTCATTAGAAAAGATCCTGATGCTGGGAAGGACTGAAGGCAGGAAGAGAAGGGGAAGACAGAGGATGAGATGGTTGGATGGCATCACCAACTCAACAGACAGAGGAGTTTGAGTAAGCTCCAGGAGATGGTGAAGGACAGGGAGGCCTGGGGTGCTGCAGTCCATAGAGTCGCAAATAGTCGGACACGACTGAGTGACTGAACGACAAAAATCGAAACACTGTGAAAGGACTCAGATAAGAGGTTCAGGAGTCAGCTCTGGTTTTTGAACCAACCACATTTCCAAGTGGCTTATGGACAATTAAATGACTTCTGTGATTTCTTCCAAAATGGGCATTTCCAGGACTGGAGTCTTACCCACCAGTTCTTGTAGCTTGTCAGTGCAATATAAAGGCAGCTTTTCAGCAGCCCCTCTGGTGCTCACGTGGTCACAGACCAGAGAAGGGGATGGCATGTGGGCCCACAGGTGCCTTGCTGCAGTGGGGGGAGGGGGGAGGGGGGTTGGTGTCGGCTACAGCGCCCTGTAACAGAGTTTCCACGCCACACTAAGACATCGTCTCTTTCCTTGTCAGTAGTGTTCCCCAAAAGCCACAAGCCCAAGTCTTTCTCATCTGGGTCCCCAATAGGACCTCTCACGTAGCAGGGCACATAAATATTTGTGAATTAATAGGCTTCTGTTTCTTCAGCTGGAAAATGTGATCCCAGCCATCCAACGGCCATGACTGCCAGGATTACACAGCCAGAGAGGGCGCAGCAGCTCCGGGGCCAGGCTTGTCTCCAGAGCCCTCAAGTTTGTCAACGGCTACAAAACCCCTTCACCCTCCATCTAGCACCCCGAGCTGCTGCCACCCAGGAGGCACCACTGGGAAGCATCTTCCAGGATCTTTGCAGGGCCCTCCTTGGGGTCCCAGACTGCAGTGAGGATGCTCTGTGGCATCTGAGTCTAGAGTGAGGATACTCCTGGCTGAGAGAGACCTTAATTTTCAGAGACCAGGCTGGTAATAGAAAATCTGTCCAGCTGGTGTCTGGGACTCATAGGGGGCTGGACTGGGGCCAGGGCTGGTCTTCCCTGGGATGACTCAGCTCCTGTCCCCACCAAGAAAAGCTGCACAGGAAGCCTCCACTCTCCTCCCTTTCCTCCACGTCCACAACCCTCCCCAGAGCATGAGACAACTCCAGGTGGGCAGGAGAACCCTGAATGCTGATGCATGGGTGTGAGCACCTCCACACCAGCGCCTGTCCCCATGGGTGCTGTGTGGTGCTAAGAGGCAGAGCCACAAGGGACATGTGACATGTGTATTCGTTGCTGCTGAAAACCTCCCCTCCGTGCATGGAGAGCATAGACAACACGTTTTGAGTTTTATCAAGTTTTCAATGACACCAAGAGTAGCCAGGTAGTTGATTTACAGGAAACACTACAGTCCCAGTTTGTCCATTTGAAGGAAAACTCAATTGACATTGCTTTATAAAAAAATCAGAAGTTTATAGACTTGATTCAAAAAAACTTATAAAGGCTTTTTTTTTCTGTTAAACAATTATAGTCTAATTTGGAAAGTCAGCAGTAGAAGAACAATGACATCTATGATTTAGACAGATCTCTTAACAATCAGATGTTTTTTGGGTTTTTTTTAATTTTTATTTTTTATTTTTTGTTGCACGCAAGGCATCTGGGATCTTAGCTCTTCAACTGGGGACTGAACCCATGCCCCCTGCATCGGAAGTGCAGAGTCTTAACCACTGGACCAGCAGGGAAGTGCCTAACAATTAGATGTTATAATCAATTGATATTCTTGATCATTCTGAGAGAGGACAGTAGTGGGCTATGCCTCCAGCTCTGTACCCCTGCCACCCCACCCTGGGAGCAGCTCAGCTCCAGTGGCCCAAGGGAGGCTGGGCACCCACCTGGCTGGTTGATAGGAGCTCTGGGTTTCCGTCACTCATCCCCACGTAGGCACTCTCACCATCAAACTGGAACAGAGAAACAGAGAGGCAGCTCTGATGAAAATGTTCTCCGGAAGGGCCCAGGAGAAGCCCGAAGAGGTGAGGGGACTATAGTATTGAGGGGAAAAGACTGGAGCCTGGAGAAGCAAAGATTGAACCCAAGATGCCCAGTCCCCATTTCAGCAGAGCTCCCTCTAGGGTAGAAGGAAGAGTCCTTATTCCATGACCTCCATGGCTTGGGTTCATCACACTCAGGATACAGAGAGGAATACCTTTCTGCCCTTTACACCTTGTCCATAGAAGTGACAGATGGCTTTGTCAGATACTGAGCTCCCCATCTCTGGAAGCATGCAAATATTTCTCCTGGCCAAAATGATATCAGGCTCTCAGCTAGGGCTGGAATTTCACATGCTGGAGGGAGGCCAAGATCTCCAGAGCCCTGGGGTGAGGACAGCCTGCCCCCGACCCATCCTCCAGGTATTACCATCCTAAGGGGCTCTGTCCCCTTACCCTTGCCCCTCAGGCTGTCTCTGACCACAGGCACTGAGGACTGTGGTAGAAATCAGGTACAGGAACTACAGCCCTGTGTTTTGAGAAGCTGCCAAGCCTGGATTTGGGAAAATCCATCTGCAAGAGGGAGCAGGCGTAGCTGGAGAAGCGGGGGCTCTGGAGCCGCTGGCTCCCCTTTCTCAAGATGTGTGATCTTGAGCTGGAGACTAAACTCCGGAGGTGCCTTGTCTGTCAAAAGGGGGTGACAACAGTAAACCTCTCTCCAGGGGATGCTGCATCGGAAAGTGCAAAGCACTTGGCTCCATTCCAGTTCCCTTCACTTGAGACAAGCGTCTGGGTTCAGGTTCTCTAGAAGCAGAGCCTGAGACAAGGATTCAAAGGCACGTGATCTTCGAGAAGTGCGTTTTAGGAGTAACCTGTAAGGGAGGGTGGGATCAGGATAGGGTAGGGGAAGGAGCTAAGCAAGGAGGAGGCCCCAGTGGGAGGCTTGCTGTAGCCTCATCCCACCACAAGCTTGCTCCGGGCATGGATGGTACCACAGAGCTGTTCCTGCATGAAGCTGGGGCGGGGCTTTTGTAGCCCATGTACATCGGTCATTGGCCGCAGCTTAAGGGACAAAAGGGAGTCATAACCTGAGAAGGGTGGCCCCCATTTGGCCAAGGACTTTTCTCCAGAGAATTGCGCCAGCTGTGAGCCATTTTCAGCCTGTGCTCATCCCTGGTGGCTCAGATGGTAAAGAATCTGTCTGCAATGCAGGAAACCGGGGTTCGAACCCTGGGTCAGGAAGATCCCTTGGAGAAGGGAAAAGCTACCCACTCTAGTATTCTTGTCTGGAGAATCCCATGGACAGAGGAGCCTGATGCGCTACAGTCCATGGGGTCACAAAGAGTCAGACACAACTGAGCAACTAATACTTTCATAGCAGATGGGGGACAATATTGTCCAGCTATGCTGGACAATAAAGGGATCTGGGTGGGGTACCAACACCAGCTGTCCATTTTATTATAATTGAAAAGAATTTTTTATTAGGTTATATTCACATGATTTAAAATTCCCAAAGTACACAAAGAGCAACGGAAAAAACAGTCGCCTGCCCCCACCTCCCAGGCATCCACTGCCCCTCTCTAGAGACAATCACTGCATCTACCAGCTTTCCATACGTCCTTTCAGAGAGAGTCCCTGTATATACATTACAGTCACTTCTTTTCTATAAATGACAGTGCTCTACACACACCATTTCGCACCTTATATTTCTCCTAGCAACACATCCTGGAAAGTGTTTTATATCAGATCATAATTTTGTCTTCTGGTATGCCCTAGCACGGCTATAACATATATATTGAACTACTTGAGCACATGGGCAATTGAGTTGTTTCCAGGTTTGTGCTATTCCCACGTTGCTCCAGTGAATATTTTTGTACGTCTGTCATTTTGCATGGGTGTGAGTCTATCTGTAAGATTAGTCTGAATAATCACTGCATCCAACTGTGGGTGCAGCTGTAATTTGGATGGACATCACCAAGCGGTCCTTTTGGAGGTTGGAAAAGCCCACATTCCCGCAATCATCAGTTCATCCAGACCCTCCTTGCTCAGAGAGGTTTTCATAACAAACTGGCTCGGACACCAGCCTCCGACCTCGGTGGGCTCCGAAGCCCAGCACGCCCAACTCCTCTTGCCCCGCTCACCCTTGTCATTGTTCCATCGCCCCTTCACCTTCTAGCTTTCTATGTAATTTACTTATTTACCACATTCATTGCTCACAGTTGGATTTCCCCTATGAAAATGGAGGGCCTTTGAGGACAAGGGGTCTTAGTCTTTCTATACACTGATGGTGCCTCCCAAATATCTAGACTAGCACCTGACACGGAGTAGATATTCAATAAATGGTTGTTCAGTGAATGAATGAAGCAACCACCTCATCACTCGCGTTGTCATACCAGGCCAATCTTTTCATCAGGGCAGTGGCATTAGGGTTTATACCCAAGTGCCTTCTTGACACAGGGATGGACAGTCCTTCAGTGACTGCTGGATTAGCAAAAGAAAAAACTGTGCCATGCCTAGAGTCTGGGCATGACCTCAAATGCAGGGCTTCATCCACCACGTGGAGTTTAGGCTTCAAGTCTCTGCTCAGAAACTACCTCCTCCAAGATGCCAGCCATCATTGCTTTCACCTCCTTCGGCTGCCCCTCTAACAACCTAGATTTTCTCTGCATCTGTCCTCTGCCCTGCGTGGAGCAGCGTGAAGCCTGGAACTGTGTCCTGATGGTTTCCAAAGCCCCCAGCGCCCGGGAAGACTGGTATCAAGGATGGGACTATGACTTGGGCAGCACAGAGAGTTCTCAACGAAAGCTCCTGGGATCTATCTGATAGATATTTACTCTTTGATAAAAATAAGACCTTTCTAAAAATCACACATAATTGATAAGTATGTTCTAAAAGAAAGAGGGCTTCCTTTGTGACTCAGCTGGTAAAGAATCCGCTTGCAATGTCAGAGACCCGGATTTGATCCCTGGGCTGGGAAGATTCCCTGGAGAAGGGAAAGGCTACCCACTCCAGTATTCTGGCCTAGAGAATTCCATGAACTTAGTATAGTCCATGGGGTCAAGGAAGTGGAGGGGGACTAAATTTTTTAAATAATTAAATAATAATGAAATATCTTTTAAAAAATTTATTTATTTTTGGTTCAGTTCAGTTCAGCTGTTCAGTTGTGTCTGACTCTCTGTGACCCCATGGACTGCAGCACACCAGGCCTCCTTGTCCATCATCAACTCCCAAAGTTTAGGCAAACTCAGGTCCATTGAGTCAGTGATGCCATCCAACCACTTCATCCTCTGTCATCCCCTTCTCCTCCTGCCTTCAATCTTTCTCAGCATCAGGGTCTTTTCAAATGAGTCAGTTCTTTGCATCAGGTGGCTAAAGTATTGGAGTTTCAGCTTCAACATCAGTTCTTCCAATGAATATTCAGGACTGATTTCCTTTAGAATGGACTGGTTGGATCTCCCTGGAGTCCAAGGGACTCTTAAGAGTTTTCTCCAACACCACAGTTCAAAAGCATCAATTCTTCAGTGCTCAGCTTTCTTTCTAGTCCAACTTTCACATCCCTACATGACTACGAGAAAAACTATAGCCTTGACTAGATGGACCTTTGTTGGTAAAGTAATGTCTCTGCTTTTTAATATGCTGTCTAGGTTGGTCATAACTTTTCTTCCAAGGAGTAAGCGTTTTTTAATTTCATGGCTGCAGTCACCATCTGCAGTGATTTTGGAGCCCAGAAAAATAATGTCTTTCCACTGTTTCCCCATCTATTTGCCATGAAGTGATGGGACCAGATGCCATGATCTTAGTTTTCTGAATGTTGAGCTTTAAGCCAACTTTTTCACTCTCCTCTTTCACTTTCATCAAGAGGCTCTTTAGTTCCTCTTCACTTTCTGCCATAAGGGTGGTGTCATCTGCATATCTGAGGTTATTGATATTTCTCCTGGCAATCTTGATTTCAGCTTGTGCTTCATCCAGCCCAGTGTTTCTCATCATGTACTCTACATATAAATTAAATAAACAGGGTGACAATATACAGCCTTGATGTACTCCTTTTCCTATTTGGAACCAGTCTGTTGTTCCATGTCCAGTTCTAACTGTTGCTTCCTGATCTGTATGCAGATTTCTCAAGAGGTGGGTTAGGTGGTCTGGTATTCCCATCTCTTTCAGAATTTTCCACAGTTAATTGTGATCCCACAGTCAAAGGCTTTGGAATAGTCAATAAAGCAGAAATAGATGTCTTTCTGGAACTCTTGCTTTTTCGATGATCCAGCGGATGTTGGCAATTTGATCTCTGGTTCCTCTGCCTTTTCTAAAACCAGCTTGAACATCTGGAAGTTCACGGTTCATGTATTGTTGAAGCCTGGCTTAGAGAATTTGCTAGCATGTGAGATGACTGCAATTGTGTGGTAGTTTGAGCATTCCTTGGCATTGCCTTTCTTTGGGATATTTTTGGTTAGGTGGGTCTTTGTTGCTGGGCTTCCTCTAGTTGCAGCATGCAGGGGCTACTCTCTAGCTGCAGTGTATGGGCTTCTCATTGCGGTGGTTTCTCTTGTCGCAGAGCACGGACTCCAGGCAAGCGGGTTTCAGTAGTTGTGGCACGTAAGCCCCAGAATGCAGGCTCAGCAGTTGCAGTGCACGGGCTTAGTCACCCAACGGCTTGTGGCATCTTCCCAGACCAGGGACTAAACCCTGGTTCCCTGTATTGTCAACTGTACCCTAAGCCACTAGGGAAGTCAGAGGGGACTAAATTTAACAACGTATTTGAAACATTCTATAAAGCAATAGTCATCAAACAGTATGGTGTATGTTAAAAATACAGGGCTATCTTTTAATGTAGGTTAAAAGATATGCCCCCAAACTCTGTGTAATATCTCATTTATTAACTCCTGGCTAGAACAGAGCCACCCTGATCTGCTCTCTCTCCCCACCCCAATCCCACCCCCCAACATGCACAGCAGGCGATGAACAAATACTTGGTGAGTGTTTGTTCATTGGGTGAATGAATGAATATACTTGGCACCGAGCAAAATGCTTTCCATAAAAGAACTCATTTAACCTTCGCAACAACCAACATTTTGGGCTTTCCTAGTGACTCAGTGGTAAAGAATCCGCCTGCCAATGCAGGAGACTTGGGTTTGATCCCTGGGTGGGGAAGATCCCCTGGAGAAGGAAATGGCAACCCACTCCAGCCTTCCTGCCTGGAGAATCCCATGGACAGAGGAACCTGGTAGACTACAGTCCATAGGGGTTGCAAAGAGTTGGACACAACTGAGTGGCTAAAACAACAACAGCAACCAATGTTTCAAACCAAGGAAATAGGCTGAGAAGATAAACAGTTGTCCAAGATCACACAATTAGGGAGATGCTGCACAGCAGTGGTCTGTTTTCTTCTTGGGCTTGGTCTCTCCCACGAGCATGTAAGCTCCTTGGCAGCAGGAATCACGGCCTGGCTGCAGCCTCCCTCCTCAGACATAACCAGTCATTCTTCAGGGCCTGGCACATAATAGGGATCTGACGAGTATGTGTTTGTGGTTCATGCAGGGAGGACCTACCCGCAGTGAGCAGTGGGGAATGGCACTGGGAAGAGAGGCAGGGATCCTGGATTTCGAGGTGTGTGTGCCAGGGGTTGGGCAGGGGATTCCCATGAGGTCATCAGAGACCCCTCAAGTGGGCTTATTCACTTGCCCTTTATTCAAACAAGAAAGAGCAGCCACGTGGCAGAGTAAAGCTTGCTTCCTGCTTCAAGGAAAATCTGAGAAGTTAGCAGAAGTTCCCAAGGCAGGGCTGGGTCAGCCTCCGCTGGGTTCCCTGCTGGGTGCTTTGCATGGTGCCCTGGAGCACAGGATTCGGACCGGCTGCTGAGCAGCTGTGAAGAGGGGGCCCCAAGTTGGTGGTTTGGGGGCTCTGTTCTCTGCCCGCCTCTGTCCAGTGTTCCACCACCTCTGAGCCCTCATAGGGGAAAGGAAGGAGGGGAGGGGACCCTGAAGTCTCCCGGGCTTCCCTGGCTTGGCCCCCAGGGCAAAGGGGAGAAGTCACAAAGCCTGGACACAGCAGAGCCACCTCCTCCTCCACGTGCACAGAAAAGCTCCAAAGCGCCCGCATGGACACCCAGCGTACAGCGGTGATGCTGCGGGAGTTCATGAACACACAGGTATGTGATGCACGCAGGGTGCCCAAGCACAGTGACAACATATGCAACACAAACTGGTGGGGGCCCACCTCACATGACAGAGTGTTCATGACAGTACTCAGTTACACACGTACCCCAAGCATGGGTAACACCAACTGTCACAGACAAAGGGGTCCAGAGCACAAGCATGAGTGCGCACAGCACAGACCCTTTAAGTGACTGGCACACAGCACCCAGAGTCCGCACACAGGGAACGGAGGAGATGCGGAGCTGCGAGTAAATACACCACCCATCTGGGATTGAATACGTGTATAACTCACAGAAATATGTGCCCAAGCGGATGACTTGAGCATGGAGAGACACACAGACACCCAAGAACTTCAATTCTGTGCATATTTCAGCTTCTCGATCCCTCAGCCAAAACTCTTTTTTCACATCACACAACCTTTTGCACACTTTAAAACATGGAAAAAAAAAATGTGTGTGCGGGAGGGTGGGGGACAAGGGCCTAAGAATTTCCATGAAACGCCAGGAGAACATCTCTTACCACTGACTGGAATAGATTAATTTTCCCCATTTCATATTCTAATTATAATTCCTTTTCCCATCGCCATCTTCAGTCGTCATTACAGCTGGAAGATTGTTCTGCAAAAGCCAGCCCTTCATCTTCTCTTCCCAAGAGTTTTGTCATGGAAATGAGTTTGGGAATCTGAAAGAATCCACATTTTTGCAAACAGCGAATGAGTCAGGATAACCCTTTCATGACGGCCACCAAGGAGAGGCTTCTGAAGGGTCTGTCTCTCCTCAAAACATGTGGTCCCCTTGGTGAGAGGGGTACCCGGTCCTCTAGTTCAACAACCACTCTCTACATACCCCAAGAAAAGGATACATCCCTTTTCTATCCTAAAGCAAACTTAGCAAATAGGCAGGCAAGGTGAAAGGCAAGATGCCCTGATTTTTGCAAGTCAGATGATGCCAGCTCCATCTGTGAAACCTCGGGCAAGCTCTGTAACTGCTTGAAGCCTCAGTTTCCTTATTCTTAAGACCCACAGAGCCACTGATTCATAGTAGGTGTGAATTAAATATCTGTGGGACGGACAAATGTGATAACTGCGTAGATGGATGGATGAAAGGGAGGGAGGGACTGAAGGATGGAAAGGATGGATGGATAAATGGATGGATAAGTGGATGATGGATGGTACAAGTCAGCACAGTTCCACAGCAATGTAAAGCAAGCCACAGTGTAATATAAAATTTTCTAGTAGCCACAGTTTAAAAAGCAAGTATAAACAGGTGAAATTAATTTTAAAGACATTTTATTTAACCCAATATATTCACATTATGATCTCAATGCATGATCAATACAAAAAAAATTGTAAATGAGATGGCTTACAGCCTTTTTTTTTTTTTTTTTTGGTACTGTCTTTGAAATCCAGTGTGTATTTTACCTTCCACTATGGCTCAGTTTAGACTTAGCCACATTTTGAGTGCTCAAAAGTCAACAATGGCTGGTGGTAAATAGAGACGTAAATAGTTGGGATGGGTAAGATGAGTGGATGGATGGTGGGGATATGGTATATGGGTGGGATGAATGGACGGATGGATGGATGGGCAGGGGAGATGAGTGGCTTAGGGAATGAATGGGACAGATGGGCCAGTAGGTGGACAAAGAGACAACTCAATGGTCAGACAGATGGAATTAGAAGGTGGGATGAATGGATGGATGGGCAGATGAGTGGCTGAGATGAGAGGAATGAGAGATGGATGAATGAATTGGGATGGCTGAGTGAGTATGAAGAGACAGGTAATGGGAAGATGCTTGAGATGGTGGGTGAGATAAACAAGTGGATGATTGGCATGGGTGAGTGAGATGCCTGGGTTGATGGAATGGGTTGAACAGGTGGGTGGGATAGATAAGTCTGGTATTTCCTCCTCTATTCACACTTGCTTTGGACAATGAGTTTGAGCAAGCTCTGGGAGCTGGTGATGGACAGGGAAGCCTGACATGCTGCAGTCCATGGGGTCGCAAAGACTCAGACTTGACTGAGCGACTGAACTGAACTGAGCTGATGGCTTCTTGGGTTGCCACGTGTTACCAACTGTCAAACACTCATCTTCAGCCAAGCTACCTCCAGATTCCAACGCAGTTTACCCCTGAACATTTCCCCATTCGGTTCATGCGCACCTCAAATTCAACACACCCAACACTGAACTCATGACACATGGATGAGCCTGCTCTTTCTCTGGCTGTCGTCCATCATGAGAGATGTCACCTTCTACAGAGTCCCCCTGGGGTGACTCTGGACCCCTTCTATCCTACATCCTCCTGATCCAATCACCGGCAGAAGCCTTCTGTTCAGCTTCCTCCCACCCAATCCATCTTCCACCCTGGCTATCACTAGCAATCTTTTGGTAATCATTTCACTGCTCAGATCACAACCCTGCAATGACTCCAAATTACTAGCTCTGGCATCCGGGACCCTCCATGACAACCAGCCCTGAGCCTCAGCTCCTATCAAGGCTGCAGGAACCTCCAGAACCTTGAAGCTTGCACACGTTGCCCCATCATCAGCCTGGAGCACCCTCTGCCTCCCTTTCTCTACCCACTGAAATCCAACTCTTCCTAAGTCTGTCTTTTTCTGGCTACACACTACAACCTTAACCAGTGCAGCTTGCTTCTATAAACGCATATTCTTGGGCCCAATCTTAAAGTCCCCATCTCAAGTCAGCTTTGGACTTAATTCATCTTCCCTGTATGGTGTGACATCCTGGTCAACAGCATTGATTCTTGCAAAGAAGTATTGGTTCCAACACTTTCTAGCTGTGTGTGACCTTGGATTTAACTTCTCCTTGCCTTAGTTTCATCACCTGTAAAATGGTAATGATGGCAGTTAATTATTACTGCCTTAGAAAGTTTTTTACATCTGTTATCAGATATTAGATATGAGCTAATACTCTATAACATAATACTTCATAATGGAGATAACTTTTGACAGGTGTTTAATAAATGTCATCTTGTATTATTATATGCTAGATTATTATCCCCTCATCAGCCCCAGTAGCCCTCAGTCTTGCAAAGAACCATGTCTCCTGCGTCATGGAGGCCATCAAATATCCCCTTAACTCTCTCCCCTCCCTTACTTTATTAACATCACATCCCTCCTGACATCCTTTCCTTTAGTCTAAATAGGTGAAGTGTCTCCCTTCTGTTCAAGGTGAGCCCCTTCACTCTGACCTCATCCCCCTCATGTCTTCCTCTTGTGAAGGAATTCATTCCCACTCATGGTCTTAGGTCTAAGACCTAATTTACATATGCTGAGGCAAAATGAAATCAGTCAATTTCCTTATATCAGGTACCAAGCACCTAAAATGTACTGAGTTACACATCTCCCAACGTTGAGGGTTTATGATAAACAAAGCTTGTCACAGGCCCTGAAAAGAGGTAAAAGCAAAGGGATTCTGAGGTCACAGAAGGGGCAACAGTCACTGTCCATTGACTAGTATCTAGTGCTTGTCTATTATGTGCCTGACATTGTGCAGACACCAGGCATACTGTAGTGGTAATGACAGCCCCTAAGGAGTCCCCAGTCCTTTGGAGAAGCTTGGGCAAATAACACGTTCCTATTCTCCAAACCTGAGAAATGAACACAGGCCATTCTTTGGCCACTGTCTCATGACAGGAGAAAGTAATAACCACAAACCTTGTCTGAAGCTCGTCCTAATTGGTCAGTGACAGTTCTGCACCCACTCATCCTCTGAAAGTCGAGAGATCAATTAACAGTCTCACTCCCATAGCTATACGTCCACAGGTGGGGGTCAGCCTGTCTCAAGAACCTCCTGCTTCTGAAAGTCCCCCATCTCAGGACTCCATGCCTCCTCAAACCCTACAAAACTCAGCTCTTGCTTGATTTGGATAGACTAACTCTGCAAAGTACAGCAATGAATTCAGCATCTTGTTTCTGATATTGAATGGCAGCCTCATCTTTGACAAATGTGATCATGGTAGGATAAAACTATCATAGAAGAACGGGAGGAGAGAAGAGTCTTTCAAGAGAAATCTCCTGGAAAGGGTCAACTGGAAGCCCCATGATGGAGAACACACAGGAGTTGGCCAGGGAAAGAGCAGGGAACATGATATCTGAGGCTGCTGGGAGCACAAGCCAGTGAGCACCTACTCTATTCCAGACCTCGTCCTAGAGCCATGCCTGGTCATCTCATTAGAAAGCCCCATAATTCCCAAGGCTACATAACCAGCTCCATTGTAGAGGTGAACAGGCAAGGCTCAAAGTGGTTGGTAGCTTGTGCATAGCTCTCGAATCAGTTCCGAATCTACCCTCGATTCTAGGTACCAAAGCAACAGTTGTTGTGTACAAGTTGCTGTCCCTCCCCTCTGCACAAAGACACACATCAAAGACCAAAGATGCATGCACAGTCCTCAGCCCGGCCAGTTGCAGACACCAAGAGATGTGCCTCATGGAGATCTAAAGAGGAAACAATCAAAGCAGCCTACACGGCTCCCGCCTGCCCCCACGATGGGCCGTGAGAACACTTGTTCTGCGCAGATAAAACACAGTTCAAAAGCAGCGAGGCAGCAAATGTGGCACCTGCGCCCTGGGTCCTGCCGAGAGTGCGGTTTTATGTGGAAGTCTCACAGAGAGATACACCTCGGAGTAGGGAGGTAGTGGAGGAGGGGCAGAGAGACCCTGCAGAGATGCAACTGGACAGGGAGAGGGCCTTGGGCTCAACTCTGACCAGATCCCATATGCTTAAGTCCAGGCCCACCATCTCTTAATGAAGGATGATGGCACCGTGGCTACAAACATGGACTCAGGTGCCAAGCTGCCTGGGTTCAAATCTGCTGGCTTTTCAAGCTGTGCAAATTTTTAACTAAGTTATTATGTCTCTGTCTCCTCATCTAGAAAACGCATATGACTATCATTTGGATTAAATAATTTCTGTACTTAGAACATTTCCTGGTACAGAGAAAGCACTCAAAATTGTTAACTCTTACATACATATATATATAAAACTTATAAAGTAATATTATATTACTTGCATTGTTTAATCCTTACAACAACCCTAGGAGGTTGATATAACTGCTTCTCTTCTGTAGATGAAACAGAATGGGGTTTCATGCAAACCTTTGAGGTCTTAAGCATGGGAAAGATCTTTTCCCGCCTGCCATATGTAATTTGGTCCCTGCCTGCCATATATAATTTGAAATAAAATTTGCAAATTAAAATCTTTGTCAGAGAGTCCAATGGGGTTCGTTTTTCCCATGATGATGACTTTCATGCTTTGTTCCTAAATATCAAATATCAATTTCTCTCCAAAAAAAAAGTTTTTCTCCTTATGAGTCCTTTGCATATTCTTATTCTGCCCACCAAGAAATCCAGGGCTCCAGTTGAGGCCCAGAGAGGTTAGGGGATTTGCCCAAAGCCACACAGCCAACAGGGCCCAATCTGATTTCTGTAGTCCAGGCTGCTGAACCCCCAAAGCCCACACTGGCTTCCTACCCCCACTGTTTCTAAGCTGGGTGAACCAGAGCAGGTGACCTCATGACCCTGGGCCAGGGACTTTGTCTACCAGGAAGGAGAGACAATGCCTTGGATATGCCCTGCTGGGGGGCTGGGAGCCTCTGGAGCAAGCTTGGTGTTGTGGTCACTGAAGGAACCGCCTCCCCACCACTAACAAGAGTCACCTAGGATGGTGCCATCTGTTTCATCAATAAAAAATATCAGGAGATAGTGAGAAAAGACAGTGATCAATACAACTTTGGTGGCAGAGTATGCTACCAGGCACTTGTCTCCTCCGGGAGATGAGAATTGTTGCCCCATTTTACGGACAGGGAAGTAGGGGCCTTCCTAGCTGGCTATAACCTTGCTTTTTCTAGACCTGGGCTATAACAGCACAGTGGTCAACAAGCATTTGGAATGTGACTAGTCCGAACTGAGAGGTGTTTATGTGCAAAACACACACCAGGTCTCAAAGACCTGAAGCAACAACAGCAAAAAAGACTATAAAGATGCCTCATCAATATATTTATATTGATTACATGCGGAAATGATAACATTTTGGCTATATGGGGTTAACTAAAATATCTTATTAAAATTAATTTCAGCTGTTTCTTTTTCCTTTTTTAAAGATGACTACTAAAAAAATTGAAATTATATCGGCGGTATGCATAATATTTCTATTGGACAGGGCTGGTCAAGGTGCTGTCCCAGCCACTACAGTTCCAGACTTAGAACCTTGGAGATAGCAACAGCTGAATCCAATTCTCCACAACAGAAATGAGGAAACTGAGACCCATAAAGGGAGAGTGATGTTTAAGGCAAGAGGCTGGCACAGAGGCATTCGTTCACTCAACAAATGTTGTTGTTCAGTTGCTAAGTCCTGCCCAACTCTTTGACCCCGTGGACTGCAGCATGCCAGGCTCCCCGTCCTCCACTATCTCCTAGAGTTTGTTCAAATTCATGTCCATTGAGTCGGTGATGCCATCCAACCATCTCATCCCTGGTCACTCCCTTCTCCTCCTGCTCTCAATCTTTCCCAGCATCAGGGTCTTTTCCAATGAGTCGGCTCTTTGCATAAGAAGACCAAAGTATTGGAGCTTCAGCTGCAGTCCTTCCAATGAATATTCAGGGTTGATTTCCTTTAGAATTGACTGGTTTGATCTCTTTGCTGTCCAAGGAACTCTCAAGAGTCTTCTCCAGCACCATAGTTTGAAAGCATAATTCTTTGGTGCTCAGTCTTCTTCACGGTCCAACTTTCACAGCTGTACATGGCTACTAGAAAAGCCATAGCCTTGACCAGACGGACCTTTGTTGGTAAAATATCTTTGCTTTTAATATGCTGTCTAGGTTTGTCATAGTTTTCCTTCCAAGGAGCAAGTGCCTTTTAATTTCATGACTGCAGTCACCGTCCACAGTGAGTTCTAAGTTCTGGGATAGAGCAGAGGACAAAATGTGGACCCACGTCCCAGACCAGAGGTGACAAGGTGATGATGCAGGTTTCCTTGCCTGGCCCACGACCCCTAGGGCAGCGAGGGTAGCTGGACTTGCACCAACCCCTCAGTTCCCCACTGTCAGCTCAGACCACAGAACTCAGTGATGGGAAGACACAACAAAACTCCAGCTCTGACCCAGAGCAGATCCACCTCAAAGATCCCTACTGAGCACCCCCAGCAGCTGCCAAGACAACCTGATGGACAGAGTGGCTCCGTGGGCACAGCCTGGCCGCCTGGCAGGCCTGTGATTCTACCCCTGCTGGTAACTTACACACCGTCTGCGTTACTGCAGATTTATGGCAAAAATTATCCTCTCTCTCAGCTCCATTTAAAGCCATTTGGAGCTCACTCCCATCCTCGATTATAAATCTAATTGCACATTCCAAACAGACAAGCACTCATTAAGCTTTAATTATGCACATGTTGTTTTCAACAAACATTTTCATTTGGCCGCTGTGAGGGGGAATGGTTCCCAGGGGGCTGTCAGTGCTGCCTGTGGCTAGAGGGAGCTGGAGCTCGAGAAGTGGGTCAGGGTGGGGTCCAATGCGGCCGTCCAAGGGCAGGGCCAGGACCCCATCAGACCTGGCTCACGACATTGATGGTTTCCCACCAGGCGTCCACTGCAGAAGATACCAACATGTATGTTCTCAGCCCTTATGACCCAGAGTCTCACCTAAGCTGAAGCCAGTGGGTGTCTCTAGGGTGTGGAAGAGGGACCCACACTCTCAGTTTTGAACAATAAGCCCTCTCCCCTCAGGAGCTGTCCCTGCTCTCACCCATCCCTCGCATTACACCCGGCACCATCTTTCTCCAGAACCTTTCATGCACTCCTGTGCCCACTCATCTATTCCACAATGACAGACTATACACAGACTCGATTGGGCAGTGAGGGGCCAATGGAGATCATGACTGATAAGGACCCTGTCTGGTTCTGTCCAGGTGACTCTCCTTCAAGGTCCATCTTTCCCACTGCGGGGGGGATCAAAATGCTTTACTGTAGCATTCAAAGCACTTAAGGACCTGAGTCCTGCCAGCCTGACCATTGAGGCTGGCCTCCCATCCCTCTCTCACATTCCTCCCTTGCTCTTTTCGGAGATGTGTGGACCTCCCTGCATGGACCATGCTTTACCTCCCTCTTGGCCTCTGCAGCTCTGAACTCTCCACCTGAAATTCTCCCATCTCAATCTGTTCCTTGCTGTCAGCTCCCTTTGACTCCCACACTGTCCCTTCCAGGAAGCCATTGCTGATACCCACTCCCAAATCAGGCTGGCTGCCCCTCTGCTGGGGGGAAGCTATGGAAGCATTTATTGGACCCTGATGCTGTAACTGGGCTTCTCTGGTGGCTCAGATAGTAAAGAATCTGCCTGCAATGTGGGAGACCCAGGTTTGATCCCTGCATTGGGAAGATCTTCTGGAGAAGGAAATGGCAACCCACTCTAGTATTCTTGCCTGGGAAATCCCATGGACAGAGGGGCCTGGTGGGCTACAGTCCATGGGGTCATAAAGAGTCGGACACGAATGAGCAACTAACGCAACAACAACAATACTATAACCAACTGCCACATGTCTGACTCCTAAGACCAGCCTGCCCCACTATTTCCCCATAGCACCCTCTGCTCCAAGAGCGGAGAGGAGAGGCACCTACTCGTTGTGTGGCCTTGAACAAGGCCTTCTTCTCACTGGGCCTCTGTTCCCCCACTGGGACATGGAGGGGTTGAATGGGTGAGGCTCTCTGGGACCCTTGCAGTGCAGTCAGTTTTAAGTTTGTCAGTTTATCCAGGAGCTAAGAGCTTTCTCTTCCCCACCTGAAGAGTGGTCCTGAAGCCACTGACCCCCATTCAAAGGTTCAGCCAGGACCCTGGGAGCAGAGGGAGCTTGCCAAGAAAAGTCTGGAGTGTGCAAGGGGCGCCCACCCAGAGATGGGGATCAAGGGTGGTGGAGAACTCTGAGGCCACGCCTCAAAGAGCTTCTGGAAAAACAAGTAAGGGAAATAAATGCTTGCTTTAAAATGCATATCAAGCTCCATTCACATCTGATGATGAACTGATGTTTTAGGGCAAGTTCCATGGAAACAGACTCAGAGTGAAATCTGCCAGCTGGATGTTTATCGGGGAGCACTATAGAAGAGCAAGGGAAGATGGAGGGCAGAGGGCAAGTTGAACTGTGATGCAGTCAAAAACAGAGGCTTCAGTCTGTCCCAAGGAGACTCTGGAGCTGGGACGGCTCTGCAGAGATGAGGCAGGAGTCACTGCATTCCCAAGCGGGCCAGCCACTGGGTCCAGGCTGCGGGAGAGAAGGGTGTTTGATAACCCTGGACAAGGCTCCTCCTTCCACCAAAGGCGACTAATACCCAGAGAGAGACTTGGCTGTGAGTAGCAGTAGCCATCACTCCTCACAGCTAGCAGGATAAGCATCTTAGTCAGGGAGGGATCTGAGTGATTTACAACAGCTTCCACTACAGCTATGATCATCTGTTCATTGTAACTAAATTGTGCAACATTTACAGCCTGCTTAATATGTTAGTGAAAGTGTAAGTCGCTCAGTCGTGTCCAACTCTTTGCGACCCCGTGGACTGTAGCCCGCCAGGCTCCTCTGTCCATGGAATTCTCCAGGCAAGAGTACTGGAGTGGTTAGCCATTCTCTTTGGTTGTTTTTAACTCATATAATCCTTACAACAACCCTGCAAGGTGAGCTGCTACTTTTTTAATTGGCGTAAAACTGCTTTCAATGTTGTGTTATCTTCTGCTGCACAACAGAGTGAATCAGCTATATGTATACATATGTCCCCACCCTCTTGCACCTCCCTCCCCACCCCTCCCACTGAGTTACCACTTCTAAGGCTCCCATTTTACAGATGAGGAAACTGAGGTCAAGCGAGGTTAAGCTGCTTGCCCAAGGCCACACAGCTAGTAAGTGGTGGAAGTCAGGACTCAAAGCCAGGATATTCACCTCCAGAGCCCGTGCTCTCACGACTGGGCTGTGCTACTTCTATGGCTTTGGCTGCTATTCACAAAGGCACAGAGCGACCCGCTTTCAGCCTGCTGCCCAGAGCCTGGGCTGCGGTCAGCAGTCTAGAGCCTCAGGCTGCCCAGAGCGGCCAGTATTTGTGCCTGACAATTATCCATCATCTGAGTGGTTGGGAACAAGTCCCAGAACTGATCCTTGCCAAAGACAATTAACTAAAAGCCACATGAGCATACGTCGGGGGGAGGAGGGGGACTGTGGCATGGGGATGGGGGGAGTGAGTGTGACTGAGACAATGAGAAGCAGATGATTTGGAAGATATTTTCTCCCCAGTGCTACAAAACAAGACCTCAATCATGCCACAAAGGGCTGGTATTGTTGGAAGGGAAATATGTCAACGACAGCGTTCAATCGTAGGGCGGTTAAAAAAAAAAAAAGAAAGGAAAAGAAAAAATATCTTTTGAAATTGTGATTTGACCTAGAAAGGTTTTCTAGGTCACCTGAACTTGGCACTGATGCCTCTAACCCCAAAACCTAACACAGACAAAGTACCAAGTTCACTTCCTTTTGTCACTACCAGATAACCCAGGAAATGATTTTTGTAAACACTGCTGCTGTATATTTTAGCGTATGAAAATCAGCCTTCAGACTTGGGAGCCAGGAGGACACTGGAGCAGGGCGGTTTTGGAAGCCCAGGCTCTGCACTTAGTTGCTGTGTGGCTAGGACAGGGACCTCAGTTCTCTGAGTCTTGTATGTCTCCACTGTAAAATGGGAATGGGACTGGCAGGACTATGTGTGCTGCCTGGCAGTGTGTGGGCACACTGAGGTGCCCAAGAGAGGCTAGATCCTTCTGTCGCTCCTGCCACTTGCCTAGGCTGAGGGGCACCCTCTGTTCTTGACTGTGGAACCCCTCTGCCCCAGTTCTGGACTCTCCCTGGGGACCTTGCAACACAGAAGTCAGGAAGGCAGTTAGAAGCAGTTAGAATCTCTGTCTTAACGGGGCTTTTCTCCCCAGATTCAGGGAGGGAACACAAACCCCATTCCAAGGCAGAGCACATGCCAATGAGTTCTTCAAATTCATCTCCACTATCAGGCCACTCAGTAGGAGATAAATTATAGAACCTCAGGGCTGACAGGCTCTCAGACCTTCTCATTATCCCCTTGGGAAAACTGAGGCTGGTAGATGGCCCCCAGTGACTGGCAACAGCATGCCAACAGTTGCAATCACCACATTCCTAGGGTCTCTGACCCTATGTTCCCAGAAGATGACAAAGTCATTTTACCCTCAAAATCCAAGGTGGTATCAGCATGTGCGAATTCCCCAACCCTCAACCTGAGAATCTATGATGTACTGGCCATTGCTAGGCTCTGAGGGTACCGGGGACACACAGAAACGATCCCCAGGGAAGCTTTGGGTCCAGAGGCAGCACTGATGACAGCTGGAGTGATGAGGTAGACACAGGTAGAGATAGGCCAGGTGAGACAGCTGATACACACCTGCCAGGTAGAGGAGCCACAGGGGTCAGAGCTGGGACATGAGGCAGCTGGGAGGGTGAGAACACCGTGTGTGTGTGTGTGTGTGTGTGTGTGTGTGTGTGTGTGT
The DNA here is from genome assembly GCF_054371585.1 of Giraffa tippelskirchi. Lineage (NCBI taxonomy): Eukaryota > Metazoa > Chordata > Mammalia > Artiodactyla > Giraffidae > Giraffa > Giraffa tippelskirchi. The sequence continues at coordinate 114,017,009 of NC_137287.1, read as the reverse complement.
GTGTGTGAAACAGAAGAGAAGGTGCACAATCAGACCCAAGTCTGTATGGAAACACATTACGGTTACTGAGGGCACTTACTCTATGCTAGGCACCGCGGGGAGTGCTTTACCTAGGATATTTCAGACAGTCTTTGCAAGGAGCCTGAGCCTGTAAGGGAGATGCTAGGACCCCTTTTTTACAGAGGAGAAAAGCCCCATGTAAGCAGAGTGCTCAAGGTTACACGGCTACAAAGTGACAAAATCAGAATCTTAACTCTGCTACCTCCTGCCCATAACAGCCACTCTACTTTGCCTCTCCTTTTGGAAACAAAGAGACAAAGACCAATTATTTCATGAACAGAATGAGCGTTATCCTGTTCCCACTTAGGAACACTGGACTAGATACCCATCACAAGCCATCCACCAACATGTCCTGAGAACAGATTCTAGAGTTAAGTATAAAAAGTCACGTTACAGGGAAATATCAGAAAACAGACAGAATGCTTATCAGATCCCTGGCGGCGGGATAACTTCCCCAGTCCTCGAAGCAATCACGGAGGGAGGGAGATTGACAGATTCAAATATATACGCATTCATATCTTCTGTAGAGGGAAGCATAATAAAACCAAAATGAAAAGGACATCAGACTAAGAAAATATCAGCACCAACTATGAGACAGTTAATATATACGATGCAGAAACGGCGTAGTCAAATTAAAGAGACAGCATGGTGCCGACAGACAAAAAGACACAGGACACAAACAGGAACGTCACACAGGAGGCAATCTAGCAAGAGACAAGTACGTAGGGAAAAACTGTGCACCTGATTCTGTGAACATGGGAGAAATGTACATGAAACACACCTACTGTAATGAAACTGGGATACTTCCTACGCTGCTGCCGCGGAAAGCAGCTTCCAGCCTACTGGAAAGGAACACAGCAGCCACCCCCAGGCAGATAACCAGCGGGAAGTACGGTAGATGAGTGCCCGAGACCCCTGCCGCGGGCTCAAGAGTCACCCCCTCACCACACTGCCCATTTGTCTCAAGTCCACCGAGTCTTCCTGGAAGCAGCTTCTGTTCTCCATGCCGGGGATGGTACCAGTGATGGACAGGCCACAGTCTTTGTCCTTCTGAGCATCCGGTGTAGTGAAGAGGAAGGACCAGCCATTGTAAATGGTGATAAGTGCACCGGGAACCAGCGTTCACGGGAGCCGAGAGACTTCTCGGAGGAGGTGGTTGCTAAGCCCACCTACCTGCAGGCTGAGCAGAATTAGTCAGACAAGGGAGAAACCACCAGGTGGGAGAGGGTGGTGGGAACAGCATTTGCCAAGGCCAGAGGGCAGGGGAGGAGGACCCACTTAGGAGAGGCAGTGAGAGCTGAGCTGCTCAGGCAAATAGGACCCGATGAGGCTTTTCAGGGCTACATAGGGTGGGGCGGGGGGAAGTGGAGATCTAAGTCCAGATTGTGAGCTACATTTTATTTTTTTACTAATTAATTTTTATTGCAGTATAGTTGCTTTACAATATTGTGTTAGCTTGTTGTTTCATCGCTAAGTTATGTCCGACTCTCTGTGACACCATGGACTGTAGCCTGCCAGGCTCCTTCTGTCCACAGGATTTCCCAGGCAAGAATACTGGAGTGGGTTGCCATTTCTTTCTCTGGGGATCTTCCCAACCCAGGGATTGAACCTGAATCTCCTGCATTGCAGGCGGGTTCTTCACCACTGAACCACCAGGGTAGCCGTGTTAGCGTCTGCTGCAGAGCAAAATGAATCAGCTCTACATATACATATATGCCCTCTTTTTTGGATTTCCCTCCCATTTAGGACACCACGGTGCAGTAAATAGAGTTCCCTGTAGTTTTGGAAGTCCAAGCCACAGCAATCAGAGAAGAAAAAGAAATAAAAGGAATCCAAATTGGAAAAGAGGTAAGACTGTCATTGCTTGCAGATGACACGGTACTATACATTGAAAATCCTAAAGATGCCACCAGAAAACTGCTAGAGCTAATCAATGAATTCAATAAAGTTGTAGGATACAATATTAATACATAGAAATCTCTTGCATTCCTATACATGGACAACAAAAGATCAGAAACAGAAATTAAGGAAACAATCCCATTTACCATTGCAACAAAAAGAATAAACTTACCTAAGGAGGCAAAAGACCTGCACACAGAAAACTGTAAGATACTGATGAAAGAAATCAAAGACGACGCAAACAGATGGAGAGATACACCATGTTCTGGGATTGGAAGAATCAATATTGTGAAAATGACTATACTACCCAAAGCAATCTATAGATTCAGTGCAATCCCTATCAAATTACCAATGGCATTTGTCATAGAATGAGCTGCATTTTAGAAACTGGCCTCTGGCCTTGGGTGGAAAATGGATTGGGGGAGATAAGACTGGAGCCTGTCTTGGGAGCCAGGCAGAAGCTTCTGTGATGATCCAGGACCAGAGCTGGAAGCAGGACTCTAAGCAGGGTAGAAACACTTGCTAAAGAAATAATAAGTAAAAGAACATGGCAGTGATTCAAAAATAGAAATTTATATTGATGGTTAGAAAGGGAAGCAGGGTTGAAGTCAGCATAAAACCACGACAATCTCCAGTGTATTTTCCAAAATTCAGAACTAAGAGTCTCAAAGATGAATGAAACCTGCCAAGAGCAAGGGATCACCCAGGAGTCAGAAAAGGGGTGACTCACACAGTTTTGCAAACCCTAATTTCCTCTCCTTGGTCACACACTTCCTTCTGATTTCTTTTTCTGATGATTCATAAGAAAAAAAAATTTCCCCATTTAAATTCAAACCCAAAATGCTTGAACTCCGGAGCTTACCCTGCCCAAGCCTTAACCTCTGCCCCTCAGCCAACAAAACTCAATTTAACCCCAGGTAACTAAAAAGACACTGGCTGCCAAGAAACCAAGAGGAAACTAGAGGTTTCTAGCTTTATTGTGGCTGTCAAAGGCCCCATGGGGCCTCCGAGACCCCAAGAGGGTCTTCAAGCGGCAATTCACACGCCCAGGTCCACAGCCCTTAGCCAGGACCCACAGAGTTTCAGAATTCAGAATTTGTTTGGATTTCAGAAAAGAGAGGAAGTGATAATTCCACAAATTAGGTAGTAGCCTCTGTGGAGTCCGAGTTAAGACACATTCAGATTTCTACAGTGACTCTCTAGAGGGCTAGGTAGAGATTATGTCTGTCAGTTTAGATCAGACTTGGGAGCCGAATGAGTTCACAGCATATTTACAAAATAACTGCTGGTTTCAGAGCCTTCTGGATTTCAAATAAGGCAGTTTAGAGTTGACTCGAGCACTGGGCGCACATGTGCTAGGCCCTTGGGACACCATCCCACTGTATGCCCATCTTACAGATGAGGAAACTGAGGCTCAGGAAGGTAAAGGAAACTGCCCAAGGTCTCACAGCTATTAGGTGACTGAGTTGGGATTTGAGCCCAGATCTGATATTCTTCCACAGGTATACATGGATCTGCCAGGCTGCTGAAATGCCAAGCAGACTGTTTAGCATTACAGGGAATGTGGGTGGCATTGGGATCTGGTCAAGACCAGGTGCAGACTTGCCTGGCGGTCCAGTGGTTAAGAATCCACCTTCCAATGCAGGGGGCACGGGTTCGATCCCTGGTCGGGGAGCTGAGGTCCCACATGCCTCGGGGCAACTAACACAGCCAAAAATAAATAAAATAAATAAATATTTTTTAAAAGACCAGGTGCAACAGGAATTGGGTGCCTGCAAGATGTGTGTCCCCTCAGGCAGGCCCAGGAGCATCAACCCTCCTTACAAGCCCAGAGCTCCCCGCATCCACTGTAGATATGGTCCTGGCCCCCAAAGGCCTCAGAATCCACTGGGGGCGGGGATTTAAAATAGAAAAATGATAAATGTAGTCAGTCATCTACTTAGTATGTTAGACGGTTCTAAACCTATATGAGAAGAAGAAACGGTGGGGCAAGTGAGATGAATCGGGAGTGGTGAGAGTTTGAACAGAGTAGTCAAGGTGGGCCTCCCTGAGAAAGTGACAGTTGAGCAAAGACTGGAAAGAGGTGAGTGAGCTGAGCCAGCTGGGCAGGTATGCTGGGGAGAGGCTGGGCAAAGATCCAAGGGTAGGAGTGTGCCAGTAGAGACCACTAAGGTGGGCAGAGCTAGTGAGGGGGAAAGGAGGGGAGGCCAGAGAGGTTAACAGGGGAGAGAGTGTGCCCCCAGATGGCACTGAGATTACCCCTCCCCGGAGAGAGGAAGGCAGCACTTTTTCCGCCTGCCTTATCTGATGCTGTGGTTGGAGGAGCGGGCGAGGGCAGGCGTGAGGGCTGCACACACAGCTCGGCACATCCGAGGAACTTCAGAGGGGCCCCGCAGCAGCTGACATCCGCTCGGCCTGCGGCTTCTTCCTGTGGCTTCTGCATCTCAGGTCGCCCTGATGGCTGCTATTTTTGCTCCTGTTTGGGGTTTAAGGCAGGGCTCCTCTGTGCACGGGGCCAGGGGCTGCGGGGCCCAGCCCCTCTTCGGGTTTGCTCTGCTCAGAGCAACAGGGAGGAGCCATTTAAATATTCCAAGTATCTTTGGGGACATTTCCTGTTCAGTAAATGGGAAAGAAGTAGGAATTTGTTATAGGTATCATCCTGTCAACCTCTTGACCCTCTAAGCTCAGAGAGGTTAGGTGGCTAGTCTGAGGTCACACAGCCAAGTCAAACCACAGGCTGAGGATTCTGATCCAGTCGGTCTAGGTCAGAAGGCTGTTAATTAGCAAGGGGCTCTCTGCATTCACTATCATTTACCAAGCAGATAGTCTGTGCTATCCAGACTTCTAGAAGGCATGAGAATCAAGGTACATCATCAGTTCAGTTTAGTCGCTCAGTCGTGTCTGACTCTTTGAGATTCCATGGATTGCAGCACACCAGGCTTCCCTGTCCATCGCCAACTCCTGAGGCTTGCAAACTCATGTCCATCAAGTCGGTGATGCCATCCAACCACCTCATCCTCTGTCATCCCCTTCTCCTCCTGTCTTCACTTTTCCCCAGCATCAGGGTCTTGTCCAATGAGTCCGTTCTTTGTATCAGGTGGCCAAAGTATTGGAGTTTCAGCTTCAACATCAGTCCTTCCAATGAATATTCAGGACTGATTTCCTTTAGGATGGACTGGTTGGATCTCCTTGCAGCCCAAGGGACTCTTAAGAGTCTTCTCCAACACCACAGTTCAAAGCATCAATTCTTCAGCGCTCAGTTTTCTTTATGGTCCAACTCTCACATCCATACATGACTACTGGAAAAACCATAGCTTTGGCTAGAGGGACCTTTGTTGGCAAAGTAATGTCTCTGTTCTTTAATGTGCGTCTAGGTACATCATACATGCCTTCAATCCCCTCCGACCGTCATAGCACTGATGGGAAGGACTGTGATACAGTGGGCACATGAGAGGGGCCTCTGGTTCAGACTGTTGAGGGTGGGATGAGGTGGCAATCAGAGAATGTTTCTAGGGAGCAGTGATACCACAACACTATTTGCAGGAAAAGGCAAGGAGGGACTTGCCTGGTGGTCCAGTGGTTAAGAATCCACCTGCCAATACAGGGGACACGGGTTTAATTCCTGGTCTGGGAAGATCCCACATGCCAAGAAGCACTGAAGCCCATGCAACACAACTACTGAAGCCTGCACACCCAGAGCCACTGCTCTGCAACAAGAGAAGCCACCGCAAGGAGAAGCCCACACACTGCAATGAAGAGCAGCCCCCACTCCCCACAACTAGAGAAAGCAAGCACACAGCAATGAAGACCTAGCACAACCAAAAATAATGACTTAATTTTAAAGTGAGTTAGTCACTCAGTCATGTCTGACTCTTTGCAACCCTATGGACTGTAGCCCTTCAGGCTCCTCTGTCCATTTCTCCAGGCAAGAATACTGGAGTGGTTAGCCATTCACTTCTCCAGGGGATCTTCACAACCTAGAGATCCAACCCAGGTCTGCAGCAATGCAAGTGGCTTTAACCGTCTGAGCCAATTTAACCATAAAAAAAAAGAATAGGCAGGAGTTCGAGGGGTAAAGGAAGCATATTCTGGCCAAAAGAGCCTGGGTGCACAAAACCAAGAAGCATGATTGTTTGGTTAGTGGGGAGGGGCTTTAGGAAGCAGGAGGGCAGTGATTCTGCCTGGGAGGGAGAAGGCAGAAGCCAGCTCTGACTGCAAAGCCTGAAATCCAACAGGGGCCCCAGCCCCACTAGCAGGCATATGAAAGATTTCAGAACAGATCCAGCGGCTCCAAGTGACCAAGGCTTCAAGCAGAGGAGCTGTTCACGGAGATCACACTGGGGGGTCTGTGAACAGAGCAGACTCTAAGAGGGAAGGCGCAGCCAGGGAGTCCTGGGTAGAGGCTCCTGTGTCGTCCAAGCACAGGTGATAGAGAAGCAGGGAGACTGGCTGTAGCCTAGAGGTGCAGTCATCAGGGAGTAAGACAGAGAGAGGGGTCAGAGATGACTTAAGCCAAGGACTGGAAGGCCTTGAGGTTTACCAGGATGCGGTGATGGGAGAGGGCATGTCTGGAGATGGACGCACATGCGTCAAGATAAGGATCGTTCAGAGCCACTCTCTCCTTCAAATGAACCTTCTGGTGGCTCTGAGGATGTGCAAATCAAGACTGCTTCTCCACACTATTTCCCCATCCTTAGTGGGTGGCGGTTCCCACGCCTCAGTTGTAAGACCCGCAGAAGGTGAGAATGTTGCCTGAAGTCTCAGAGTCAGAAATCATGAGAGCAAAGTTTGCCCATCCAGGCTCACCTATGCCCATTCCAATGCCCATCTCGACAGACACTCAGTGGTGGGGGACCCTCACACCCTCCCTGGAAAACCGCACCTCAGGGTCTGGGAGAAGCTAGGGAATCCAATCCCATCTATGATAGTTCAGGACTTTGTTTGTCATTGTTCCACACGTGGGAACACCTGCCAGGCCCCCTGGCTGGACAGAGACCATGACTCCTGGATAGCCCTCAGGCCCCCAAGACGATCACAGGGCGTGCCACAGCGGCGGCCCCTCGGGAAATCCCACATCCCTGTCTCTGCTCCTAATTTCATTAATTACTGGTTTGTGGCTGCATGAGGAGGCGTTGCGGGTGCCACTAATCATGAGAAGGAAATTAACTTCAAACACGCAGTTCATCCTCTTCTGGAGGGTCCCCACACAACTCTGATTTCCAACACGGAATAAAGCATCTGAAGTTTCTGGGACCAGGCTAAATTATTTCTCTGAAGGAATCAGGGACCAAAAAAGGTGGAGAACTTGCCCCAGATTGCAAAGCAATTACTTAGCAGGCTACACAGAAGCAACTCTGGTTTCCCACTCTCCGGGGCACCTTTGTTCTTTCCGCAAACATCGAGTGATGCCTGTTGTGTGCCACACCTGTCAAAAGGCTTTGCAGCATGCCTTCCTCAGGAGGAATGAGTATTTTTATTTACTGAGCACCAACGAAGTGTTTGTTTAATCCTCCTAACAATCCATCACTTTGTAGGAGAGAAACTCTGGCTCAGAGAGGTAAGGTAACCTGCCAAAGATCGCACAGCAAGCAGGGAGCTCACAGCCAAGTCTTACCTGGGTGCAGCTCCTGTTCTCCTGGTTCAGGCGGTGTGTGGGGGTGGTGATATTCCAGCCACACCCTCCCCTCCAAGACCACTCCTCCCTCCCTCCCTAGGTCTTCCTCCCTGACTCAGGGTTCTCAGCAAACACTGGTTTACTAAGGGGGCTATTGTCTTGAGATCCCAATTGTATTATACAATGCTGGTGACTGGTATTCAGTAAGCCTTCAGGAAGTGTTAAAAATAAGAGTCAGTTCTGTGTCAAGACAGCCACTAAACCCCTGTAATTTACTCCTCTCCCTGTCAAGAGCTCATGGGTGTGATCAGAGACATAGAGAAATTTGTATCAGCCAGGGCCACAAAAAACAGACTGTGGCCCTGCATTCGAGCTCCCTAAGAAGAGAACCAGAACACAGAGCCTCGGGCTACAAGTGCAAGGGGAGAGCTCCCTGGGTCATACACACCTATGCTCACACACAGACAATCATCACAACACAGAAAAGTAGGTATCATTGTTCCCATTTTATGGATGAGGAGACTGAGACTTGCAAGGCTCAAGAAGCTTGCCCAGCATCACAGACTGTATTTGAGGCAGAGCTGACATTTGCAACCGGTACCTAATCTGCCCCGACACACAGTGGGCACTCAACAGCTACTTCCTCCATGGCTGGCTGGCTCCAAAGCCTTCTAAGCAAAAAGCCTGTGACTGCCTGCTTTGAGACCCAGTGTCCAGAAAGTAGAGATCACACACTTCTTGGTCTCAGTTGACCTGGGATATTCCGAGCCCGGGGAAAGAAGGCCTGAGAGTGTGGCAGGCCTTCCATTTCTGGGACGTACATGCTCACAGCTGGATTTGCAACACCGACAGTGACTGTGATGAATCAGAGCGCCAGAAGAGGTCAGGCCTCCTGCTCGCTCATCTCAGCGGGGTGCAGCCCCGGCAAGCATAACAAGCCCCACCTCCAACTCGGCCAACTCCTAGCACAAAGACAATCTCCCCAGGGACAGCGGGGAAAATGCCACGGACGCTGGGTTTCTGCATTCACATTCCCCGTCACCTGTTATGTGTGTGTGTGTTCACCCTGAGATCTGTCACCGTGTCCTTTCTCATTTTTTGCTGTCCTTTCAAGTGGTTATCTGTTTCAATATCGTTAATGGAGAAAAGGAAAAGGTGGCACTCACCACAACCGGGGAGGGCTTTTTACTGATTCCGCAAACTCCCAAATCCAATGGAAGAGGCAGCTCAAACTTTGTTCCTGGTGACATCTCCGGCTACCCCTCACTCCTCCTGCCTTGAAAGGCCCTTCCCACCCTTCATCCCAGGTACCTTCTGGGCTCCGACCACACCATGGGCCAGCTCCATCCTTGTTTCAATCTGAGTTAGCCAGATACCCCCATCATACCTGGCCAGGCCTACTGCAGGGCATGCTAAATGGATGGATGGATGAAAGAACAAATGCTCTCAGAGCATTTAGGCACCAACACCTGCTCTCCAGGGGTTGGTACCAGCCACTGCCAGAATTCCTTTTTAAGAAGGAGCTGCCAACTGCAGGCCTCCTGGACCTTCGAAAGCATCTTCATTCTACAACGTGACAGACACCTGTCCATCCCTGCCGGCACCCACCCAGACATCGTCTGTCTTCACCCTGGCAGCGCCAGCCTGACCACCTCCACCCCAGGAGGCGGCGGGCTCCCACTGCTTACCTTCCGCTGAAACACACCTGCAATGCACCAGCGTCTTGTAAGTAGAAGGAGCCCGAGTCTCATTCCACAGAAGCCCAGGCAGCGAGAGAACGCGCCCGCGACAGCCTCTGTGCAATTCTGCTGCATAATCAGCAGAGAAAGAGAAAAAATGCCAGAAATAGCAAGCTTTATAAGCCCTCCTGACAACTCTTGGTCCTCTATTGGCTGGAGGCCCGGCACCCCACCCCCCATCCCATTCCTATAAGGTGAAATGGAAAAACCTGTTATTTAACCTCTTTTATCAAAATCCATTTTCTATCCCAATTTGGGCCTGTGCGTTCGGAGCTCCTGGCAGCAGTCTCCATGCTAGGTTTCAGGGAGCGGAAGGGGAGGCAGCCCAGCTCCGTATTATTTGTGGCTTAAGAGCCTTCCCCACTCATGTCCACTGCCCTGGGAGCGGGTGCTGGACTGCAAGGGCTTTCAGAAGACAATTTGGCAGCACCTGTCAACGTGTGAAACTTGCATGCTGTTTCATTTGGCAATTAGACTTCCAAGTATCCATTCTGCCGAAATACCTGTACCTGCATGCACCATGCAAGCCCACTGATGTTGCTCATTACAGAGACTGCTCTGTAATTAGAGGCAGGCTGAATGTCTAAAACGGGGTCAGGCTGAATCGACTGAAGTGCATCCATTCTATGGAATATGATGGAATGGGGAAGATGTGTAGGTGCTGACTTGGAACCAGTTGGGAGAAAGTCAAGGACATGATCCCCTTTTAATAAAAACCATAATTGCGTGTGTATTTGGATACGCACTGTAAAAGATGCCAAACTGTTAATAGTGCTTACCCTGGGGAGTAGGAGAAGGAGGTATTTTCAGCTGCTGCTTTTTTTCTATTTCATTTTTTTTTCTTTTCCACAAGCATGTACTACATTTGTAGTTTAAAACAAAAACATAAGAGCCTCCCTGGTTCCTTTCCCACTCCTCTGAAACCAGCAGGCCAAGCAAGGCCCAAGGTCACCCAACACAAGGCAGAATCAAGCCTGGGACAGTGCTGACCTGAAGTACTATGGCTCCCCAGCAGCATCACTGACATTCACACAAACGCAGTTAAATTAGGGCTCGGTGAAGAAGGTGGACCTTGGAATAAAACAGAACTGGGTTTGAGTTGCTACTCTGCCTGCTGGAACAGTTAACTTCCCTGAGCCTCAGTTTCTTCATCTGTTAAATGGGGATGACAGTACCTACTAAATACCATATATTGTGTGGGGTGCTAAGAAGCCAATTTTAATCTTTTGGACATTACAGAACCATCAGAGGCTGCTGAGAAAGCATCACAGAGCTGAGGGCATCCAGGACTAAGTGGTCCTGGGGGATCACCCTGCTTATCACAATAATAAACTACGAGACAGAGAGAAGGGCCTGGGCAACAGCAACTGCCACATGATAATGGGAGTCGCTGCCCAGCACGTCAGTAGAAGGATGGATTGAGGGGATTAGAAAAGGCTTCAGAGAGAATTCCCCGGCAGTCCAGAGGTTAGAACTCCATCCTTCCACTTCAGGGGGCACGGGTTCGATCCCTGGTTGGGGAACTAAGATCCCACATGCCGCACAGCATGGCCAAAATAAATAAACAAAAATAATTTCAAAAAAGAAAGAAAAGAAAAGGCTCCAAATAGAAAGAAGTCCTGCTTCTGCCTCTGTCAGGCAATTCATTGCAACATTATTTTTGAGCATGTGGAAACAAAAATAAAATCCACTGAGAGGGGACTGGTTAAATCACAGATTTGTTGGACAGTGGATACTAGGCACCTATGAAATGGTCAGCATTCACTGCTATGGAAAGAAGCTCACGTTTGTTGAATGCTAAACTCGCTCACTAGAAACCAGAGACGCTGGTAAGTAAAAGGTGTAACTGGCTGGCACACAGAGAGCGTGCAGGTAGAAACTCTTCAGTTATCATGTATTCATTCATTCACTCATCGAGCATGTTCTGTTCCCTCTGCCTAGGTCCCACATCAAGAAGGGCAGGGTTCCAGACGCCAGGGCAATGTGTGAGCAAGGCACTGTCTGTGTCATCAAAAAGACATCCCAGGGGCTTCCCTGGTGGCCCAGTGGCTAAGACTCTGCACTCCAAAGCAGGGATCCTGGTTCAATCCCTGGTCAGGGAATTAGATCCCACACGCAACTAAAAAAAGTTCCCTCTGCCACAACTAAGACCCAGGGCAGCCAAAATAAATATTAATAAATGTTTTTAAAAACTTAAAAAAAGACACCCTAGCTCGTGCATGTAGTGAAAGATTATGGGGGAAGGAAGACAGTGCTCACAACTAAGGGCCCAGGGTCATGGGCCAAGTGAGGGCTTCACAGAACAGGTGTCATTCGGGCTGGGATTTGCAGGAGGGGCCAAGTTTGGGTGCACAGAGAAGGGAGGAAGCATGTTAAGAGGGGGCTGATACGGGATCAGTGTAGGAAGTCCGGACATTCTCCAGCAAACACTGAACTCCACCACGTGTTGGGGGGAAGGGAGGCTGAGTCTGAGGACAGAAGATTCTGGATGTCTTGGAAGGAGGAACGCTGGGGTTGTGACCATGCTGTCCTCAGCGTACAGTGACAGAGCAGCGTCCCAACGTGACTCACTCACCCTGATAGTCCCAGCCCCGCGGGGCAGAAGGTGCTGGGTGGGGCAGGAGCGCCTCTCTGGCAGGTTGGGTACCGGCAACTCAGCTAGGTGAACCCCAGCACCTAGATTCCAGAAGGAGGGCTCTTCATTCAGCGCTGAGTACTTGGCCCAGCAGTGGAGGGTGACGGGGTCCCAGCTCGAAAGACCCTCTGCTCAGCTGCCCACGCAGCAGAGCTAGGGAGGGGCCCCTGCACATTATGAAACTCAGCATTTCTTTAGTTTTATTTTTATTTTTCAGATTTTCGATGGTTATGGTTCAAAACAAAGAGAGATGACTCAGCTTCCTGTGAAAGGGCTGCAGTCCTTTTGGAAAAGGTGGTTCTATTCTAACGCTTCTCTCTTCCCGGTCCTCCAGGCAGCTCATCCCGGCTGCCTTGTTTTCCTTGATGATCAGCTGTTCCCAGAACGGGGACAGGGACAAAAGCCAGGCTCTGGGGTGGGGGGTGGGGGGGTCGGGGGGGTCAGATGGCCTGATCTGAATGCTGACCCAGGTCCTTACTCGCTGAGAGGACATGGACAAAGTTAAACCTTCTCTGAGCCTGCGTTGAGAATCTCCCACAGGATCTCTGTACAAAGCAGCAGTCTCCTATGGAAAGGGTCTGGTCTGGTGCCTGGTACAAAAGAGGTGGACCATAAACATCACTGTTAATAATAGCCGGCACCTGTGCTGAGGTCCTACTCTACCTATATTATCTTATTGAAGCCTCACACCTGCCCAGCCTAGGTTCCTATTTTACCGATGAGGAAACCGAGGCTGAAAGCAATGAGCTGCCTGAGTTTCCATCTTCCCATTCCCGAGAGTCAGGGCCCACATCCCAAGTCAACTGAGAACTGAACCTGTACGAGCTTCTGCTTTCCATCTGAGTCTCCTAGCCAAGCACATGCCAGCTCCTCACTGCCTCACTCTTGACTGGCAACATAGAATCATTGTTTTCAGATGGCGGAAATTTTCGAGCCAAGGCTTCATAAAAATAATTCCATGAAGGGCTCAGAAAGAAATCTTCAATAATAGCACATCATTTCTCTCCCCGCCCACCCTGGGACTAGGAATCCACAAAAGCTGCCTGTGTAGCATCCCAAGGAGATGCAAGAAGCTGTTAGGAAAACCCCTTCAGAGTGTAGAGAAAACCGAAAAGCTGAGAATGAGGTGTGAGTTCATGCAAATAAAGAGGAAAGGACTCTAAAAAGGACCCAGATTTCAAACGGCCACGCCAGCACCACAACAGGGTGGGGTCTTTCAAACCTTTGTCCTAGGACTAATGGAAAAAAACAGATCTGGTGCAGGTGAACACAAGGTAACTCAAGACAGCAAAAACCCCACTTTCCATGGCCCTTTCCCCTGCATCACCCCAAAGCATACGCTGACAGAGCAACCTTAATAGTAACTGACTAATTTTAAACCCTGTGATTACCAGGGTTGATTTCCATGGAACCTTCCTTTCACAGCACCGAGACGCACTCATGAGCGGTAATTGCCAAGTTCAGTTTTAGCTCTGTCATACCCAGCCATCGGTGCTAACTAAGGCGGCCGCTCCCTTGCCAGGTAAGCTGGTAATGAAGTCGGCTTTGCAGTTGAATTTCACAATATTGTGATGCCGCCGTCAGCACCTGCAAGTGCTGAGAAGCTACGGAGCTGCTCCGAGGTGGAATAAATCTCGCCACAGGGAAGTGACTGGAGCCACTCTGAGCCTCTAAGGGGTCCTGCCTGGAACTTAATGCCCACTGGGGTTCGTGGTTGCTTAATCCCATGTGCTGCCTCGTTGGAAATGCTGATCACCATGGGGCCACATTGCATATGTGAGGGTGCTCCATGCCCTGCCTCCTGACATCCTCTGCAACTGCCTCCCACTTCCCCCTCTCCATCCTGACAGCCCTCCCAGCATTCGAACTCACGTCTGATCACACAGACAGTTTCACCTATCGGGTCCTTGCCAGTCCTCCAACCACTGCATGGACTCGCCTGCGGTGAGTTCTGCACCATGCCACATGCCAGTCTCATTTTATAAATGTTCCCATTGGCCTTGGCTGCTGACCTATTTTTTATTGTTTACTTATTTATTTGGCTGTGCCGGGTCTTAGTTGCAGCACGTGGGATCTAGCTCCCTGACCAGAACCTCCTGCATTGGGAGCGCGGAGTCTGAGCCACTGGACCCCCAGGGCACTCCCATCTGTCCTGTGTCCTGATTAAACAGTTTCCACGCCCCCCCCCCCAAAACCCTCCCCCTGACTGGGTTCTGATGGCAGAACTGTGCTCTAGAACACGGGCAGGTACGTGTGCACTAACCTCGTGCTGACTTCAAACTTGTGCCCGGACACTGAGAGGTGCCACTATGATGGGACAGAGGGCTGAGAACTATGCCCTCTAGGTGCCCACCGCACACCCGGCATGCACACATACCTACGCCCACAAGCAGCCAGACAAGCGAGAGAGCAGGGGCTCATTCCCTCCCTGGGGAAACTGAGCCCTGAGAAGGTCAGTAAAGCAGGTAAGAGGGGTTTCTCTTCGTTCCAAATACCGGTTAAAGCTGAGGAGCTGCCAAGCCTCTTCCCCTGATAAAGAAATCTTAGAATCAATCTATTTCCCTTTTCACTTGTCCACCAGGAAGCCCGGAGAGCCAGATGTGTACGCCAATTTCAATAACTATAGGACCCAAAGCCAACATATCTGTTTTCATTTTCCACTTAGAATTTGTTCTATTTTATATTTTCCTTGGCTCTAATTCTCTCTTTATTGGAGTGTAAGTGTTTTACAATGTTGTGTTAGTTTCTGCTGTTCAAGGAAGTGAATCAGCTACATGGATACATATATCCCCTTCCTCATGGACCTCCCTCCCCACCACCACCACCATCCCACCCCTCTGGGTCATCACAGAGCACTAAGCTGAGCTCCCTGTGCTACACAGCAGCTTCCCACTAGCTCTCTATGTTAGACACGGCAGTGTACATATGTCAGCCTTAATCTCCCAATTTGTCCCACCCTCTCTTTCCTTCCCCTGTGTCCACATGTCCGTTTTCTACGTCTGCGTCTCTATTCCTGTTTTGCACATAGGTTCATCTGTAGCAGTTTTCTAAATGTATTGTATATACTTTTATATCTTCGTATGTGTTCCTGTGAAAGAATGACCAAAGTTAAGCAGCCACCAAAAGCCAGACATGGAGAGGTAGACACCCATGGGTGTCCCAGGGTCCCACAGCTGGTCCAGGAGGAGTCTGTCTACCCAGGTCCCCTCCATACTGACCCCATCCACTTCTTCCTTTCCTCAACCAAAAAGCTAACAGTGTCCGAGTGTCTGTTTCCTGCCAAGCACGACAGGTCCTGCTATGTCCACACTAACTTCCCAGCGACTCCAAGAGTTAACACTAGTAACAGTACATCCTCTGTCCCAGGTACTGTTCCCGCACATTTATGAACAGTGTTCCCCATGACAACCCTATTAGGCAGGTATGGTCATTATTCCCATCTTACAGAGGCATGAAACTAAGGTTCTGGGCTCTCTTGTCCAAGCTCCCAGCTGGATGCTGTCGACTGAGTCCCTCATTTTATAGATAAGGATGTGAGGTTTCGAGAGACCAGGGGTTCGCCAAGCCTGGGCTCTCACTGTCCAGTCCGGATGGCTGCAGGCACAAAGGGAGAAACCAGGGGCTCCAGGAAAACCCTCTCCCGACTCCCGGCCAAGCCAAGGCCGCGCTTCCAGAAGTCAGGGCACAAGTTCACTCCTGCCAGAGATGCAAAGGGAGACTGCCAGGGAGAAACATGAGGACTGGAAGGCTTTCCTGGTCTTCCAAGGCCACCTCAGGGCTTCCCAGGTGACTTAGTGTTAAAGAATCTGTCTGCAATGCAGGAGACTCGGGTCGGATCCCTGGGTTGGGAAGATCCCCTGGAGAAGGGAATGGCAACCCACTGCAGCGTTCTTGCCGGGATAATCCCATGGACAGAATGGCCTGGTGGGATAATTCCATGCACAGAGGATCCCACTGACGAGGTCGCAAAGAGTCAGACACAACTGAGTGCACACACACACACACACACACATGAAGGCCATTTCAGCTGTCTCTCCACCACCACCCTGGACCCCTCTGTGCTGGGGGCAGGCATCCCAGGCCACCCACCCCCACTCAGGGAGCTCAAAAACTCTCTCTTCCCTGCCACACTAGTGGCTGAGTGCCCACTTCAGTCAAAGGCAGTGTGGAAATGACTTTGTTTTGTTGGTATTTTTAACTTAATTTTTTTAGGATTTTTTTTTAATGTGGACCACTTTTAAGGTCTTCATTGAATACAATGTTGCTTCTGTTTTATGTTTTGGATTTTTTTTTTTTTCCGGCTGTGAGCCATGTAGGATCTCAGCTCCCTGACCAGGGATGGAACCTGCACTCCCTCCATCGGAAGGCGACGAAGTCTTAACCACTGGGCTGCCACGGAAGTCCCTGGAAATGAGTCCTGGAGCATGCAGAGCCAGGCTCACATCCCAGCTCTGCTACTCACTGGCTGTGAACCCTGGATGTGGGTGAGTCTCTCCACATACTGGGTGTTAAAACCACCACCTCGCTGCACGTCTGGGGAGACTGGCAGAGCCCACTGTGTCCGAACCCTCCCTCCCTGGGTAGATTTGCCACCAAGTGGTGCCCGCCTTGCCTCCAGCATCATCCTGGCAAACCCTTCCAAGGCCTCCATCAGCAGATGCCAGAGGGATGGGGAGGCCAGGGAGGTTTGCTCCAACTTACCTCATTCAAGACATGCCTTCTGGAACAAGACAAAAAAAATTAAGTAATAAAATTTGAGTTTGAACAGAAAGCCCAAATCAGGACTGATCTTTCCAGAACTTCTCCATTCTACCTCAGGAAGGGAGAGGGATCAAGGAAGTCCCTGGGGGTCACCCCACCTCTGGTGGGCCTCAGTGACAGGCCTTCTGGCCATCCGCAGTGGGATGGGCTGCTGGCCCACATGACACATCCTGGTTGCCATGGTTTCTGTTTATTCTGGGAAAGACAGCTTCCCTGACATCCAGGCCTGGTAAAGACGAGTGTTTGCTACACTCTGACCGTGTAATCACCAAGGTCCCTTGCTCTGTCCTCAGCTGCACACAGGCTAGAGCCTGCAAGCACAGAAGCAAAGGCGCTGATGGTAACTCAGCCCCCCCAGGTCCCCCTCCCACCCAGTCCAGGGTGGATGAAACCAAACCCCATTTTCAGATGAGAAAAGCAAGGCTTGGGGTTGGGAGGTGACTTGCCCGGGGTCAGTGAGAGGCAAGGATTCAAACTTGGATCTGTCTAACCTGTCCCATTTTTTCCAACTGTGTGCTGGTTCATTTATGATCATTACTCTGACTCCCAGGAAACTCAGGCCTTTTCCCAAAACTGTACCTCCTGATACGCCTTGAGAAGACCCTATCCAATGCTCAAAGACATCAGACGCCCCTCTGCCCCAAGGACCCCGAATGTCAACAGGTGGTCACCAGGAAGGCTCCAGGTGGATTCAGCAACTGCCCACCCCCCGCCCCAACACACATTGATGAAGCTGAATCCCGGGAGGACTGACATGTAGGGGAGCTGGCCCCGCAGGGGACGGGAGGTTCCCAGAGCACAGGGGAACGACACTGGATGACTGCCCCTGCAAGCGTCACACCTACACCATGGCCTTCCATGGCCCCCACTACAAGATCCAAACCCTGGGGGATGGCACTTCAGGCCCTTCCCAAGCCCCAAACCCATATACTTTGGCCACCTGATGTGAAGAACTGACTCATTGGAAAAGACCCTGATGCTGGGAAAGATTGAAGGCGGGAGGAGAAGGGGACGACAGAGGATGAGATGGTTGGATGGCATCACCGAGTTGATAGACCTGAGTCTGAGCAAGCTCCTGGAGTTGGTGACAGACAGGGAAGCCTGGCATGCTGCAGTCCATGAGGTCGCAAAGAGTCGGACAAGATTGAGTGACTGAACTAAAACTGAAACCAATCCACCCAGTCCTACCCCAGGCCCCATCACAACCTGAGTATAGGGATCAAGGACCAATCACAACCAAAACCTGGTGAGGCTACAGCACAAGAGAGCAGAAGTGGCCTGCCCAAGGTCACACAGTGAGTTCAAACAAAAGCCAAGAGCCTTGTCCCCATCCACACTCCTGAAGGTCACCGTCAGGCAAGGATACAGTGTGGGTGTTAATGGGGTCTCCCCCCCAACCCCGATCTTCCTTTCCAGGCTGTGCGCCCACCCCTCAGCGACACTGCAGGCTGCTCTTCTCTGCAGAACTGCTCTTGGCTGAGAGGAGACAAGCCTAGGGGGCATGACCCAGCTCCCCCACCCCTCCTGAGGAAGCCCGTGGCCATGACCACCTGACACGGAGGTACAAAAGGCCACCCTCCATCTCAAGATGGGATCAGTTCTATAGCATCATTCGTCCTTCAGGGATCCCTGTAGGATAAAGCAGGTCTCCAGGGAGACCACCTCCTTGCTCACCTTCTCCTTGCCCTGCTGCTGCCACTCCCCTTCTCATGAAAGCACTCCCCACTGAATCTCTTTCACAAGAACCCTTGTCTCAGGCTCTGCTGCCAAGGAGCTCAGCCCGACACAAAGTCCTCGGTCCTCAAACTGTGGTCCGCTCACCAGCAGCAACACAGCAGTACCTGGACCTCATGAGAAATGCACATTTTCCGACCCCACCCTGATCTACTAAGTCAGAAACTGCCTTTTTATAGAAACAAACGTGCATGTGATTCCCATGAAAGTTATAATTTGAGACGCTCTGGTTTAACAGAGATAGTTATCCCATTGTGGGGATCGTCCAACCATGGTATTGCCCAAAACTGCCCATCTGTTGTGGCAATCATACGGCTAACCAGCTATGTTATCTCCATGCTCCATGCTCTGGCTGGATGTGAGCTCCAACATAACCAAGGCAGAAGTGCCATGTTCTTCTCATTTGAGCTCCAGTCTCACACACTTTACACAGTCACCAGAATTCTGTTTTTCTTTCATGCCCCCAGTCCCACTGCTTGCATTAGTCAATTAGAGTGTTTGCCTCTATTGCCTTCTTTTATCAAAAATTTATTTATTTGTTTATAAATCAACAGGCTGTAGGGGGTCTTCGTTGCTGCACGGGTTTTTCTCTAGTTGCAATGAGTGGGGGTTACTCTCTAGTTGTGCTCACACTTCTCACTGCGGTCGCTTCTCTTCTTGCAGAGCATGGGCTGTAGGCGCACAGACTCAGTAGTTGTGGCACATGGGCTTAACTGCCCCATGGCATGTGGAATCTTCCCAGACCAGGGATTGAACCCATGTCCCCTGCATTGGCAGGTGGATTCTTAACCACTGGATCACCAAGAAGTCCTCTACTGCCTTCTTGAAGGGACCCCAACCCAACACCAGACAGCCAGGAAATTTTCCTCAAGGGCACTTTTGGGGGAAGATGGTGCAAAGAGGTCCAGATTCCCCAGGGCCCTGGAGGGCGGAGGGAGGGGGAGCAAGGCCACTGATGTCACTGCCTTGGAAGAAGAACGTTCCTGACCAGCCAGGAGTCAGAAACCCCTCTTCAGACGGCCCATTCCAGCCCACCTCAGGGAATGAGCCCCACAGAGCCCCTCCAAGGGGATGCCTATGACCTTTGCAAAAGGAAAGGCAATAACCAAGTCCTACGTGACTAGCGGACCCCAGGGCCAGCCCCAGAGGCTGCAATAATCCTGCTGGGTGTTTGGACAGGAGCAACCGTGCAAAGCTTGTCATCTCTGCCTGTTGCCTGAGGAGGGAAGCGGTTCACCTTTTGCTAATCGCTCTAATTCATTTTTTATTACTAACTTTCCTGTTTTCTATTTGCTGTCTGATTGAAGGTATTACCGAAGGCATTTAAACAGCATCAGACCGTACCACAATGGCAAACATAACTCTTCTGATTGAAATCTGCATTAATATACATATAATTCCCTGATCACAAAGACCTCACGATCCACATGTTAGACCCCAAGTGAAGGCAGATTTGGCAAGAGACATATACACAACTGAAGGTTTTCCAAAAGACAATCAGCCGTGCCAGGAGGCTGCCTTAAGTTGGGTGCTTTCTTGGGCTGTTGGTGGACATGGCTGACCCTTTGGCACCACGTCCTGAATCCAGAGACATAAAAACATTCACTCCTTTGAGCCAGGAGTTCTACTTTGGCCGTGGCCAACAGCCTAGGTCTGAACCTTGACACTCCATCTCGAGCATACCCCATAGCCAATCCATCCCCAAATCACACATATTCTACCTCCTAACATCTCCCATATCCTTCTACTTCTCTCCACTCTCATCCCAGCAGTACAGTTGAAGCCAGAGTGGTCCAACAGAACTTTATGCAATGACAGGAATGTTCTATATCTGCACTGTCCATGGGGGATATAGAGAAGTTGAAATATGGCTTGCATGATGAAAGAACTACATTTTATTTGATTTTACTTTAACTCTCAATAGTCACGTGTAACTAGTGGCTACCATATTGGAGTGTGCAGCCCCAAGCTATCATCAATCCTCTTCTAAACCACAGTAATCACCTCCCCACTGTCTCCTTGCATCCATTCTTTGTCCCATCCATTGCTTTCCCCATAAGACAGCCACGAAGATAAGTGCAACACACCTCAGCTCTCACTACCATTGAGACAAAGTCCAAATTCCTGGACATGGCCTTCAAGGCCCCATCTCCTGGAGCAGAAACTACTCCAGTTCTCAGGGAGGCTATGGTGTGCCAGGTGCTGGAGGGGGGCAAGCAGCGAAGGCCTCCCAGAGGAGGTGTCGCTTGAGCAGAAACTTAAAAGACATGTCCATAGGAGTCTGCCAGGCAGGAGGAAGATGCCAAAACCAAAGGCACCACAGTGACAGCTGCTCTCATAGCTACATCCATGAGCCATTGGCAGAGAGCCAGCCCCTGCGAAGCTGATAATCTAGTGGGACAAAAACAATACACAGAATGAATAGGTAAATGACACGTGAGAAGAGAAAAGAAAAAGATGGGTAAGGGGTTTCTGGCAGACTGGGTGGGAGGGAGAAATCAGCAGCATTAAATTGTAAGGAAGGAAAGGGCCAAAATAAACATGCTCTTGAGTCTGTGTGGTTGGACAGTAGCGGGTGGTTTCTCCCCCATTCCTTAAACATTTTGGCAGGGAACACAGTCTTCATAATTTACAGTGTTAATAAGAAGCAGCAGGTGATCTTGCTTGACCACACTGATTTTTTTTATAGAAGTTTATTTTTTATCTATTTATTTCTATTTATTTGGCTGCCTCGGGTCTTAGTTGCGACAAAACAGGGGGCTAAGATCCACCAGCCTGTCCCCCATCTAGTCAAGCACTGATGAAAAATCCTGAGGGTTTCAACCACCAACCCTCTTGACTCCTGTTTCAACCTTCCTCCCTGGGCTCGGCATGTCTTTACGATGTGAACTCACGTAGGGTTTTCCGTGCGGGGCACAGATTCTCTAGCTGCGACATGCTGCCTTAGTTGCTCCATGGAACGTGGGATCTTAGTTCTCCAACTGGGGATCAAACCCGTGTCCCCTGCATTATACTGTGGATTAGTCACTGGACCACCAGGGAAGTCCCCAACCACACAGAGATCTTGATTATAGCCTGATGCCACCACTTAAAGGAAGACCTTTAGCAACCTTGGTAAGGGGTAGTGTGTAAACAGGGAAACTTTCTCTACAATATTTATCATTCACTATGGATGTTTACACTTCAGTTAACTGTGATTTTGCTCTACATGGTTTATTTTACAGAGTGAATTTAGTTTTTCACAAGTAATTAAAAACCCTTCCTTATAAAGTAAAAAAAAAAAGTCCTCCCTGCCTAACAGAAGCATCTCCATGGGCTAGAGAGAGATTTCTTTATCTCTGAAGGTCAGGCTGACTGCACTCCAGCTCCCCCAACCCAAGCAACTGGGAGTGATGCCTCCCTCCTGAAAATGGCAAGGTCACCACCCACAGGGAGACTGGAAGTGGACAAAATGAGGCTGAGATTCACCAGCCCTTCCCCCCGCAAGTCAAGCATTGATGAAAAATCCTAAGGGTTTCAACCACCAACCCTCTTGACTTCCATTTCAACCATCTTCCTTGGGCTCAGCATGTCTTTACAATGTGAACTCACATTTATTAACATTTGCAAAGCCCCAGACACTGTGTCTCTCATATTTATGCATTTAATCCTCTTGGCAACAATGCACAAATACACAATGGAGGCCCAGAGAGGGTGACACCGAATTATTCTTGGAAACACAGCCTGGGATATGTTATGGTGGCTATCTCTGGCAAATATAACCACCACACTCATTCATTCATTCTTTCAACAGCTTTTCACCAAGCACTTACTACATAGCACACACCACATTTAAGTGCTGGGGACTCAGTGTTGAAAGAAACAAGCGTGACTCCAATGGTTGGAGAGCTTACTATCCTCAAGGTGGAACAGACACTCAAGTCATCTTACAGATCTAGCATGCAAGGGGGAAAACCCACTGGGGGCTGAGATAGAAAATAACAGGGTAACTGCAAAGATGAGGGGATCAGAGTCTTGGAGAAGGTGAGGATAAAGCTGAGACCTGAAGGATGAGCAGGAAACAGCCTTGTGCAGAATGAAGACAAGGATATTTCACACAAGGGCAACGGCATATGCAAAGACCTTCAAGCAAAAATAAGCATGCAAGGGGGGGCATCTGGGGAAAAAGCAAGAAGGCTGGGGTGGCCGGAATGGAGTCAATGGAGGCTGGTTTTGCTCCCCATCATATCCCCAACTCAAAGCCCAGGGCCTCGGACAGAGCAGCTGGGAGTGAGGCTGGAAAAAGCAGGCTAGATCACACCAGGATGTCTGGACCAAAAAAGGCATTTAACGTTACCTACACACCCAGGGGAAGCACTGGAAGGTTTTAGGCAGAGGTCTGATTTTGGTTAGGGCAGAGTTCACTAAGCCACCACGGAGACCCATGAGTAATTCTGTCCAGAAAAATGACAGGATCTAATTCACAAATCAAACAAAACCCGATCATGGTCAAGATGTCTCCTTAGTGCATCGTGCTGTGTGACTCGTGGCCATTGGATAGCGACTGTCCCCCAAAGCTAAGCGTCCCCAGCTGGCATGTGGGAGGCGGCCACCTTTCGGAAGAGCAAGATAAAGCAGCAAGTGACAGGACATGTTGACCGAGCATTGGACAGAGGCAAGGCTGTTGGCAGAGAGAATATTGTGCCAAAGATGCTACAACAGGGTCGTGGCTTGTTGTTAATGTGGAGCCATCAGGAAAACACACTTCTATGCTTCACTGTAAGATACTGTAAGACATAATCTAAGAGAGCGTGCAAACATTTAGTGCTCCATTCACAAGATAAGTAAAACAGCTAACAGAAGAGCCAATGGAGGAAATGCATTGCACAGGTGGGAGGACAGGCCCTTCAGGTTTTGAGTTTTTTTCCTCTTTGTCTCATTTAAAATCAAACTTTGGCTCTTACGCATCCATAAACAGATCTGGAAAGGGAAAAAGAAATTAAGTATCTCAGATGCTTAAACACACATTATTATCTCATTTAATTTAATCAACAGATAGCACAGTTAACTTCATATTGCAGATGAGGAAACTGAGGCCCAGAGGTAAAAAAGTAGCTTTCCAAATGCCCTCTTGGCCCCTTCTATGCCTTTGCACATGCTGTTCCTTCTAGCTGGAATGCTCTTCCCTATCTTCTTCACCTGGCCAATTCACCTCCAAGCACAGGTGTACGCTCCTCTGGGAAGCCTTCCCTGGCTCCTCCCATCCCACTCCACCCTCTGCCTGGCTTGGTAGTCCCACACCCATTGGAACTGTTTCTTTTTGCCTGTCTTTCTACTATATCAGATGTGGCTTCTCAAGGACAAGGACCAGGTGTTCATCATCTATTCATGCCTGGCATCTACCTCCAAGGCCTACATACAGCCAGCAGAGAATGTTCTTTGCTTGGCTGAATGAATGAAGGAATAAATGAATTAGCTCTAAGTTTCAAATCCAGAATTTGATTCCGGGTCAGTATGACTCCCAGAGAAGGTGATGGCACCCCACTCCAGTCCTCTTGCCTGGAAAATCCCATGGACGGAGGAGCCTGGTAGGCTGCAGTCCATGGGGTCACGAAGAGTCGGACATGACTGAGCGACTTCACTTTCACTTTTCACTTTCATGCATTGGAGAAGGAAATGGCAGCCCATTCCAGTGTTCTTGCCTGGAGAATCCCAGGAACGGGGGAGCCTGGTGGGCTGCCATCTATGGGGTCGCACAGAGTCAGACACGACTGAAGTGACTTAGCAGCAGCAGAAGCAATATGACTCCAAGGTATATCTCTTGGCCAGGGTGTGAGTGTGTGTCTTTATATAATCAATCAGAAAACATACAAAAACATGGGATACATTTCAAAGCACACTGAGAGCTTCATTCATCCCTCTGAAAGAGCTGCCGAAAAGCGACACCCCCTTGGGGAAAATAGGATGGCGAATGTGGATCAAGGTTCACCAAACCCTTTTGCAAGAGCATTTCACCTTGGTTAATTGTCTAGCATGACTCCCCTGGAAACCTGAAGAAGGCAGGATGCTAACTGTGTTACTAGGCAACTCTGCTTACGGTAAAAATGACCCTTGATTGATGAGTTGCATTTGGACTGGAAGGAACTATAAATAAACAATAACTATCTGATTAAGAGCTGTATTTGGGACCTCCCTGGTGGTCCAGTGGCTGAGACTCTGTGCTCCCCATGCAGAGGCCCCGAGTTCGATCCCTGGTCAGGAAACTAGAGCCTGCATGCCGCAGCTAAAGATCCCACATGCATCCATGAAGATCAAAGATCCCAAGTGTTGCAACTAAGATCTGGCACAGCCAAGTTAATATATATTTAAAAAAGAAGCCATATCAGAGGTTTCCCCCGAGTGTAATGACTCTTGGAACCGATGTGCCCCTTGCAGGGAAGTAGATACTGGAGAATGACATGGTCCTTTGGGAACTGAAGCCTTTAAGTCAGGTGGCTTCCAAAGCCACCTATTGAGGATCTTCTTCTCTTGCATCTGAACTAAAACCTGGCACTGGGGGGGAGCTGACAAAGAAAAGAGAAGTCCACCTCCATGGACAATGTCAGAGACCTCTGCTGGGACTTCTCCTGCAGAAGAGGCACAGATCACGTGTCCTGCTGGCCAAGCTGCGGTTCTTGTCCCAAGTCCTTTGAGGAGACAGGTACCAAGGGTCACCCGAGTGAGTCTTATGAAGCTGAATGTTTCATTGAACCTTAGAGTCTTTGTGAGAGCATCCATGAGAAAGAAGAGAACCGATGCAGATGAGGGAAGAGACGATCCCAACCAGAAACACCACTACACTTATTCTGAACTTGAAAGCTCCTTAGACCTCTCCTTTACAAAAGACATGAAAACCTGGGATGCGGACTGTGCTGGAGATCCAGGGGTTAAGAGAGGGTGTGGATTCAATCCCTCTCAGGGAACTGAGATCCCACGTGCTATGAGTTGTAGCCAAAAACAGAAAAAAACTTGGGATGATGCCTATGCTCACTGTCCTTCAAGGGCCCAGATGACCTGAACAACATCCAGGACTAGAATGAGGGAGGATATGACTTACTTGGTCTCCCAGAGGCCTCACCACAAACCTGAGATGCAAATACAGTTATGTGAGATAATTGAGGCTCAGAGAGTTTAAGTGAGAGGTCCAAAGTCACACAGCTTGTAAGTGCCAGGATATGAACCCAAGTACTTCCACAGAACTCAAAAGTCATATTTGAATCCACTGTCTGGTTTTGCATAAAAATTCACTTACAGCTCAGGTGGATGTATAAGGCAGAGAATGCATGGGGTAGAGGGGGGTGTTGCTGCTTAGGTCATTTGGGCCTTTGAAGGACAGCAAGGAACCATCCCAGGTTTTTTTTTGTAGCGGGGGTGGGCTGGGGTGGGGAGTAAAGGGATCTCCTTAAATAATGTAGGTAACACCCAATAGGTGCTTAGTGAATCTTTGCAGAACAAACGAGCAATGAAAGGCCCAGGGTCCTTCTTCCACATTATCAAGTATGCATGTGCAGGCTAAGTCACTTCAGTTGTGTTTGACTCTTTGCTATGCTATGGACTGTGGCCTGCCAGGTTCCTCTGTCCATGGGATTCTTCAAGCAAGAGTACTTGAGCGGGTTGCCATGCCCTCCTCCAGGGGATCCTCTCGACCCAGAGATGGAACCCGGGTCTCTCATGTCTCCTGCACTGGCAGGCGGTTTCTTTACCACTAGCACCAATTGTCAAGTATAGTTCAAGTCAAAACACAGCACAGTGCAACAACAAAATTTATGCATGAGATTGACCCTGGGTTAGATTACTAAGGTGGATTCCTTTCCAACAAGTTTCTAAATCATTCCTACAAATTAGGCCCAACTTCGAGATAAGCACATTTTAATTAGCTCTAATGTGAAGGCATTCTACTACCAAATGCTGTTTGAAGTTGAAAACCAAGGCAGGAGGCCCAGCTGGGAATCCCCTGACCCCTAGAATAGACACTGCTGAAACAGTTGAAACAAGGGGTGAGCTGGTCCACTCTTGCATTCCTGCAGAGGGAGGAAGCTCTAGCTGGCACCATGGAGGCGGCAGGAGATAGGAGTAGGGAGGGCAGTCCGAACCCCAGCTCCGCCAGCCAGCTCCTCTGCTGCCTTCTGTAACGTGACTTATTTGGACCTCAGTCTTCCCACCTACATAGTGGGGATGAGTATGTCTAGCACAGGTCTTACAAAGATTTAGTGAGATGGTATGAGTGAGAGAGCCTGACTCTGAGCCTGCAGTAAATGCTCAGAGAGTAATTTCTGCTTATTTCGACCCTACTTTTCTCCATAAAACAGCACAAACCTTAGAAATAAAAGTCAGCGAGAGTGGGCTTTTTGTTCACGACGGTGGGTAGAACACATAATTTCACCTCTCCCCTCTTCTAAACCCCACTAGAATGGGGTTTTCTGGGTTTCGGTTCAGCCCTCTTTCTCTTCAACTTCTTACTTGCCAGCACCCTCTCAATGTTTCTGATGCTCACCCTTTTCTTGTTTTCTTGCAGACCCTTTTGGAGTTATTCAGCTTTCATCTATCTGAATTATGAATATATATATACGTGTATATGAATTATGAATATCTATGTTATATCTGTCTCCCCTTTTTTTGTCATTCTAGTGTGGTTTAGAAGAGGAAAAGCTACAGGAAAAGCTATTTTCTTAACCGAAACCCAGAAAATCCCAAAGAACAGGCAGCAAGGGTTGAAAGCCCTGGGAGACTTTGTATTAACCTACAGCCTTTGTATTAACCTACAATCCTCTGCAAGGAGATCAAACCAGTCAACCCTAAAGGAAATCAACCCTGAATATTCATTAGAAGGACTGATGCTGAAGCTGAAACTCCAATATTCTGGCCACCTGATGCAAAGAGCTGACTCATTGGAAAAGACCCTGATGCCGGGAAAGATTGAGGGCAGGAGAAGGGGGTGAGAGGATGAGATGGTTGGATGTCATCACAGACTCAGTGGACATGAGTTTGAGCAAGCTCCAGGAGGTGGTGATGAACAGGGAAGCCTGGCGTGCTGCAGTCCATGGGATCACAAAGAGTCAGACACAGTTAGTGACTGAACAACAACAGTCCTCAGAGAAGCTGACTGTTGGCTTTAACCTGGGGCTAAGTCAGGGAGAAGAACTCTATAATTAAACAAGAAGTCTGTCTCAGGGATTCCCCCTTGCTATGGATGGGCACGATGCAGGAAAAACAAAGTGCACTAGTGTCCACGGGTAACTGCTGGCTGATAAGAGAAATAGAGGTCCCACCCAACTGCAAATGAGCTTGTCCCATGCTCTAGCAGAAGTCCCCAGCTTCAAATGTCTACACACAGACCATACTCAGGGCACCGAAAACCAACATTTGCATTGCCTACCTACATGCTCGTGGCTTTCACAGAAGTTGAGGAAACTTACAACCACAGAATAGATCAATCTAGAACCTTGTTTACAAATAAATGTCAACCAAGAGTTACCAGGCATTTGTAGAAAATATCAGCATAAAAGAAGGGCCAGGAAGTGAACCGAAGAGTTAGTCAACAAGAAAACAGAGTTAATGCAGTAAACAGAAAATGACTTTTTAAACAATTGAATTATCGTCTTCAAAAAGATTCAAGATGTTCATATGTCCATTTAGAAAAGGATGGGCTACTATAACATAAAATCAATCAAGAAACAATACAGTATTCTGGGAAGTGAAAAAGTGATTACAGAAAGAGAAATGATACTTATTAGAAGCACTGAACTAAAGAACAGTTATGCCTGGAAATATACCCACCACACTTCACTCTGTGAGTAACCTTAGGGAGCAGGGCTGAGAGGGAAGTGGGGAAAATGAAAGAGAAAGAGAGAGGCTCTACTTTTTTTTTACTCTTAACATATTTCAGTGTATTTTATAGAGAATAAAAACAATTAAAAAAAAAAAGAGAGAGAGAAAGGTGGGGAATTTCCCTGGTGGTCTAGTGGTTAAGAATCTGCCTTCTAATGCAGGTGATGCAAGTTCAATCCCTGGCTGGGGAATTAAGATCTTAACAAGTCTCGAGGCAACTAAGCCCGCGCCGCAGCTACTAAGCCCACACACTGCAATGAAGAGCCCGTGTACCTGAATGAAGACCCAGTGCAGCTAAAATTTAAAAAAAAATAAAAAATAGTGGGCTTCCCTGGTGGCTCAGAGGGTAAAGTGTCTGCCTGCAATGTGGGAGACCTGGGTTCGATGCCTGGGTTGGGAAGATCCGCTGGAGAAGGAAATGACAACCCACCCCGGTATTCTTGCCAGGAAAATCCCATGGACAGAGAAAGAAGCCTGGTAGGCTACAGTCCATGGAGTCGTAAAGAGTCGGACACAACTGAGCGACTTCATTTTCACGACAAAGAGGGCAATGACAGAAGAATGAAATGAAATTGGGAGTGAATTAATGAGCAAAAGATGTTCCATGATATCCCACGTCATGCCTACAAGTGACCCAAGCATTTGCCTCTGAGCTTCTTGGTTGCTCAGAGAAGATGAAAAATTGGTAAAGAGACCACCATGGCTGCTGACTTATACTGAGGCAGGGCAAAGAGGGTCTTGAAGAATGTGACAGGACTTCAGTCCAAATGGAAAGCTACGGCCCCCTGCCCAGATGTGACTTACTCAGGCAGGACCCAGAAGCTCCTCAGGAACCAATGTGGTGGAGTCTTCCCCACCACACAGGAAAATGTGCGACATCTCGATGCAAAAACTCTGGAAGCCTACCTAGGAATGTGTCAGAGAAACTCGCTGGGGCTCAGAATATCCCAAATGAAGAAAAAAATGAAATATTGCCATTTGTAGCAACATGGACAGACTTAAAGAATAGTATTACTAAGTGAAGTAAGTCAGACAGAGAAAAATCATATATGACATCACTTATATGTGGAATCTAAAAAATAATACAAATCAACTTATTTACAAAACAGAAACAGACTCACAGACATAGAAAATAAACTTATGATTAACAAAAGGGAAAGGAGAGGAGGGATAAATTAGGAGTATGCAATTAACAGATAGACGCTGTGTGGACACTAAGTCACTTCAATCATGTCTGACTCTTTGTGACCCTATGGACTGTAGCCCACCAGGCTCCTCTGTCCATGGGATTCTCCAGGCCAGAACACTGCAGTGGGTTGTCATGCCCTCCTCCAGTGGGTCTTCCTGACCCAGGGATTGAACCTGCATCTATTACATCTCCTGAATCAGCAGGCAAGTTCTTTACCACTAGCGCCACCTGGGAAGCCCTACAGATACACACTACCACATATGAAATAAACAACAAGGAGTTACTGTATGGCACAGAGGACTATATTCAGTATCTTGTAACCTATAATGGAAAAGAATCTGAAGAAAAAATACGTATATGACGACTAAATCACTTTGTTGTACACCTGAAACTAACACAATATTGTAAATCAACTACACTGCAATAAAAAGAGGATGCCAGATCCATATAAGTGAAGAATATTTTATAGGCATTTATAATAATATTAAACTCTCTACCAAAAACAAAAATTTTCCCACAGCAGAAGATGAAGAGACAGTCACCAGCAATGGTCTGAATCCAGCAACAACGAACATTTCATCCTCTGAACGATAACTGTGGCTCCAGTGAATCTTTCCACTTAAAACCTAAGCAGTTCGAATGTGACCCTCCGTATAATGACCCCTACTGGTTATCTCTCTCTCTCTCCTGCAGGCAGGTCTCCCCAGCTTAGGCTGACAGTACCCCCAAACCACCTTGCAAGAGTTGCCCCTCTGCCTAGGTCTTCCCACCACTCTGCATGTGTCCCGTATAGCCCGCTTGGTGTTGCCTGTAAGACTGCTGTTTGAAGCCTACCCACACCTCTGACACTGTCATTTCCCCAGACTGTTATATAGTTAATTGTGACTCCACATTTTGAGCCAAAATATTACAGATCCACACGGTCTTTCATCTAGGAAAGCCAAGTTTCCTATTGAGTCACTGAGCCTTCAGGACAGGGCTGAATCCCCTAGCACACAGTAGGCACTCAATGAAACTTGTTAAGCATCGGAAAAACCCAGCAGAAAATCCAGCCTTGTAAAACCACAACATTGTTGCTCCTTCTTGCTGACACCAGAAATAGCAACTATACAGTAGGAAGTTTAAGCCTCAGGATAATTGATCAAAATTTATTATCCTGTGTTATACAACATGTTTTCACTAAGTTATAAAATTACAATTTACCATGACTCATTAAGTTAATAATTACTCACCATATGTTTTTCCTGCTGCTCCCAAACCATGCTGAAACATCACTACGTAGGGTTTTGGTCCATGTAAACAAATAAAAAAGGATAATGGCCAACCATGTGGATAAAGGATTTGCTGACAGGGAGACACAGGACTAAAATACCAGACAGAAAGCGTGAGCCTCAAACTCTGCCACTCTCATCACCATCATCTCCTAGTTTACCTGCACCACTTTCCAGATCAGTGGTTCTCAAACAGGGGTGATTTTGCTCCCCATCCCCCAGGGAACACTTAGCAAAGTCTGGAAACATTTTTGATTGTCATGACTCGAGGGGAGGTGCTACTGGCATCAGTTGGTAGTGGCCAAGAAAGCTGCTCCACATTCTATCATGCATGGAACAACTCCCACAAGGAATTGTCAGTATTGTCAATATTGCTGAGGCTGGGAAACACTGTTCTAGATTATAGGGAACTTCCACATCCGTTACTTTAATCTGAGCTTCACAGCAACAATATGAGGAAGGCATTATGCCCCGCTTGTACAGATGAAAAAAACTGAGACCTGGAGAGGTTAAGTGATGTGCACAGGTCACCAGCCCTCACTGGTGAACCACGCAGCTGCAATTTGTACTGGTCTTCTCTGCCTCCAAAACCCACCTTCCCTCCCACACAGATTCAAAGAAAAGAAGAGGGTGTGGAGAAAAGGGAACCCTCTTACACTGTTGGTGGGAATGCAAACTAGTACAGCCACTATGGAGAACAGTGTGGAGATTCCTTAAAAAACTGGGAATAGAACTGCAATATGACCCAGCAATCCCACTGCTGGGCAAATACACCGAGGAAACCAGAATTGAAAGAGACGCGTGTACCCCAATGTTCATCGCAGCACTGTTTACAATAGCCAGGACATGGAAGCAATCTAGATGTCCATCAGCAGACGAAGGAAGCGGTGGTACATATACACAATGGAATATTACTCAGCCATTAAAAAAAATACATTTGAATCAGTTCTACTGAGATGGATGAAACTGGAGCCCATTATACAGAGAGAAGTAAGCCAGAAAGAAAAACAAGATTCAAACCAGAGGCCCAGGAAAATCAGATCCAGAGACCACGGCATGAAAAGACCTCCGGTAAGGAAGACTGTTCCCCCAGCAGCCTGCACTGAAACTAGATTCCTCTTGCATTTTAACTTTCAATAGTGCTGCTCTTTGTGAATAGAAATGAAAGCATTTCCTGCTGGCGCTGAGTGCCTTACAAGCAGGATTTCTAGTCCTCAAGGCAACCTTATGGGGGTGGGGGTGGAGTGGGGGAAGTATTGACGTGCCCATTTTCCGGATGAGGAGACTGAGGCACAGGGAGGTGAAATAACTTGCCTGCATTGAGGATCAAAGCCAAGTCTGCTGAGTTACAGAATTTACACTGCCTTTCTAACCTGAGACCAGCACTGGGAAATCAGAGGAGCAAAATGAATGCCCTACAGAATCACACAGGGCTGGCAGCTGTGCCACACGAGGATCATTGGGATAAGGATAAGGCTCTTCCCAGCTTATTGGCTGCTCTCTATGCTGGGCTCAGTCCCCCGGGCCTATGCAGGGAAGCTCTTCTAGGAATGTCAGGTCAGCCAAAAGACTCTTGGCCTCTGCCCTGCCCTGGACACCATGCGCTCACTGCAAAAGTCTTCAGATTGTAAGAGCCAAACAGATGCTAAGTTCCTCAAGCCACAGGGAACAACAGGCCAGCCCTGAATTCATTCATCCAGCAAATATTTACCGAGCACCTATGTGCCAGGCCAGCTCTGGGAATACAAAAGTAAAGGCAGACAGACACAGTGGTTCCTTCCTACTGAAGTATATGAGAGCCCATCTCTTCAAAAAGCATAATCTTTATCCTTGCCAGGGGGACCACACTCTACAGTTATAAAGGACATACCCAGACTTTATTTCATTATATTTCCACACCACAGCTCCCCATCTCACAAGGCAAAGGGT
The DNA here is from genome assembly GCF_054371585.1 of Giraffa tippelskirchi. Taxonomy (NCBI): domain Eukaryota; kingdom Metazoa; phylum Chordata; class Mammalia; order Artiodactyla; family Giraffidae; genus Giraffa; species Giraffa tippelskirchi. The sequence goes on along the minus strand of NC_137287.1, from coordinate 113,984,332 downwards.
CACTAATTTGCTCTCCCTTTTGCACAGAGGGGAACACAGGCCCAGAGTAGGGCATTTTCATGCTCAAGGTCACCCAGTAGACTGGGGACAGCTGTGCCAGACCTGGGCTGCTGCTCCTGACATTGGTAAGGTACAGAAGTGTGGTCCTCGTGGAATCTTTGGGACAGGCTAGGGGAGGACTATAGAGAACATCTTTGGACAGAAAGTGAAAAAGCCTCCTAACAGAAACACAGGCACCCTTCCAGAGTTCCCCCAGGACCAGCCAGCCCAGGGCTCCTCCCCCAGGGGCCCGCCCACAGCCACCAGTGTCCCAGAAGAAAGATGCTGTGGGGCCCTCACCTACCACGGATGCTGAGCAGGCCTCTTCAATCTCAAGTCTTGGTGAAGGTGGGACCAGCCCCTCCCACTTCGTGGATTTACGTCACAAGGAGCTGCCAATTATTCACTACCCAAGCTTGTCTAGATCACATCCAGGGGCAAGATGCTGTGCCCAGAGCTGTGGGGGTGGAGAGTTGAATCATTCACCCACCAGCACAATTTCCTGAGTAATTATCGGTCAGGCACTGTGCCAGGTGCTGGGCACAGTTCCTGCCTGGTGGGAGCCCACAAAACCCTGTATACAAACAACCGAACCACTGCTAGATAACATGTGGTCTCCAGAGTGGCAGAGGCAGGACTGGGAGCTCATCAGACACGCAGACCCTCAGGACCCCAGCACAAATTAGCTGAATCAGAATCTCAGGGCAGGAAGGAGTGCCCCGGAACCTGTGTTTCAAATCTTGCCAGATGATTCCTATTGTGTACATGAATTTGAGAACTCCTGGTCTAGACCACAAGGCCTTCCCCCACCTCACTACTTAAAACGGCAAACCAGTCCCTGGACCTGACACCCCTAACTCTCTTCCCTGCTTCCTTTTTCTCCAGAGTTGTACTGATGGCATCAGTCACAATACCATAACGATCTCATCCATATATTTATGACTTCCCATGCTGATACGTAAGCTCCAGAGGGAAGCAATTTGAGTCACTTTGTTTCACTTCTGTTGCCAAGTACAGTGCCTAGCACAAAGATATGCTCAATAACTGTTTGTTGACTGAATGATGGATGGCAGAAATGCCAAAACCCATGCAGTAACCAGTTCTTGGGGGGATGCCTGGAAAAAGACAGAAGGTTGATGACCATGGAGTGCTGCATGGAAAAAGTAGTACCCAAGTTGGCCCTGAAAGATGTTTGAAACAGGGATGAAGGATATGTGGAACACAGAGATGCTAAGCCTCTTACTGGAATAGGTCCCAAGTGGTTGACATCACTGTTATCTAGTTAGTAGCTGGAATGTGCCAAGAACTTTTATATCCTATATTAACTCAATTAACTCTCTCCAACCTCAGAAGTAGACAGTGTTGTCCTTAAGAGGACACTGAGGCTCAAAGATATTAAATAATTTGCCCCACTCACAGAAAACTTGTATAAGGATGTTCACAGCAGCTTTATTTATAATCGCCCCAACATGGAAACAAACGCAAATGTCCATCAGCAGGTGAACAAATAAACCAATACAATGTAATATTACTAAGCAATAAAATAGAACAAATTACAGATAAATAAAACATGAATGAATCTTAAGGACATTTCACTGAGCAAAATGAACCCAGATGCAAAAATGTATGTGCTTCATATGAAGTTTTAGGACTTAAATTGACTTAGTACACATAAACTGAATGATAAAAGAATAAACCAATGATAAAAGAAATCAGGTAAGTAGTTTCCTCCAGAGGTAAGGGGTATTGACTGGAAAGAAGCATGAGGGAACTTTCTGGGGTGATAGAATGTTCTATATCTGGATTGGGATAGGGGTCACAAGGGTGGTTATCAAAACTCATGGATCAGTACACTTCAAATTTCCATTTTATTGCATGTAAATCATACCTCAATGAGCTAAAATCATTTGCCCTAGGTCACAAAGATAAGTGGCGATTTGAATCCAGATTTGCTCAATGCCACTGGCCAGTTTCCACTAGTCTGCTATAGTTGAGTGGGGAGCCCCAGGCAATGTGCCCATCCTGATAAAGCACCTTGCCAAAACCCAAATAAAGGGACTTCATAGTTACCCTAGAAGGATGTCATAACTTCTAACTCCCAAACCATGACAGAGACCTGTGGGGAATGCCAGACAAGCATCAAACTGGGAGTCCAGGAACCTGGGTTCAGGCCTCTGCTGTGCTCTTCATTTGCTATGTAACCTGTGAGTATACTACCCCCTGCCTCAGTCTCCCCTCGTGTGAAGAAGAAGGAAGGGATCAGTGGTTCCTAGTAGGGAGACACACATAGAGCTACAAGTCACAAATCCCTCTGCTCAACCAGGCACCACTACTGCATGAAATAAGTAATGTGCCTGTTTCATATCTTATAAGCTATTTTTCAAATGTATGCTAATATTATTGTGATTAATAAAATAAACATCTATTTCAAAGCAAAAATGAAACCATAGCAGCTTTGTCATTGTGCATCTTCTCAAACAAAAGATATCAAAAGAACAGCCACTGCTCATGACTTTGGTTTAAAGAGGCCGGAATCTCTGTGTTAGAGGATTGCTAAGGGGACAGTCACCAAGGGAACGGTCGCCAAGGGCCCTTCCAGGTCAACTGCCCCATGGTTGTCCAGCATCACTTGGCAAAGGCTTGTCCTTGTGTTTCTCAGGTTCGGGTCCTTGTGGGGACCAGGCTCTTATCTAGACTCCAGTGACCAAGCCCCCAGCGTGCGGGTCACGTCCTGCCTGCGCACCCCAGTCTATAGATCCCAATTGTGGTCATGGCTGCCTCTTGGGTATGCCTCCCCTCCAGTCTGGAGAGTGACCAGGATCTCCCCAATCCCTCCTTGCTGTACCAAGAAGCCTGGTAGAACAAGGGGCATCAGTTCCTTGGTACAACTTGCACCACCCCCCCAACCACTAGCAGTGAAGGCGAGTGCCCACTGGTGATCTGCTCCCAACAGGCTTCTGACTTGTCCCTCCCTGAGCCAAGTGACATCCTCTGTCTCCCCCTGCCACCAGGCTGCAGGATTGAGAAGCAGATCGCACATCCAAGTAGAAAGTCAGACCTGGCTTTCACCTACCCTAGCGACCCAACTGCCACCCTCCTCCCACCTGGACACATCCTCCACTCTGGGCCAGGGGTCCAGAGATCACAGATAGAAACCAGAATCACCAGTTTCTCCTTCCCTGACTGGTTTCCTCCCACCAGGGTTTCACACTGGATCTTGGTGCTGAGTCAGAGCTTTACAGAACAACAGAATAAGGCAGGGGCCTCAGCTGAATGCCACCTCTCAAAGGCCCCCTTAGGAGATCACTCCACTCTAAAGGGGTTTACAGAAACACCACCCTGCAAAGGAGCACTGCAGGCGACAGGCACCCACCTAACCAGACTTTCAGGCACACATCCCCAGTGTCACCCATGCCCCCAAACCAGAGGCTGGAACCTTGCCAACTTCATATTTTAAAAAATAACAAAGCCAAGGGCAGCAGATAGACCACTGCCCCCCACATCCAACTGTCTTCTCCTTCCTGAAGACTCCACTTGCCACTTCTCATCAATTTTCCCTCCATCAGATGGAAGCGGCCAGAGAACCGGCCTTCTCTTGAAGACACCATCCTCCTCTTCTGCTTCTGACTTTGCCGGTCACTGGACGAAAGATAAATCGTCCCATCCTCCGCACGATCTCACTTACCGCCCGTCCCCGCCCCAGGTCTGGGGGCCCCGGACCCCACCCCTTGCCCCAGGGGAACTGCGCAGGGCTCTGCCCCTAAACTCCAGAAGCCGCTCCCCAAGGCCTGAGGACGCAGGCAGCGAGTCTCAGCCGGGGCGGCCCCCAGGTTCCGAGCGGGGAAGCCCCCTCCCCGCAGCATCCCCATAGCAAGAAGCTTGATGAAGAGCCTACGGGGTGGGGTTAAGACCCTGGAGGGGCGCCGACCCAGCCACCGGACTGGCACTCACCACGCAGCGCCACGGAGCCCGCGCGTCTGCGCCTTGGCCGCGGGGAAACCCACGCGCGCCGTTCAATCCGGGCTCCGAGTGACGAAAAGCCGCGCTCGGCTCCGGCCGGCCCGGGACCGACTCACCGACCAGCGGACGCACGGACCGTCCGGCTCCCTAACTTAAGTTTGAAAGTTCCCTCCAGGGCGAAGGAAGAGTCTCGGACTGCGCCGCTGCCCCGCGGGGTCCGGGGCTGGGCTGGGAGCGCGGAGCGGGGTCGGACGCAGCCCGTCCGGGCTTCCAGAAGCGCGAGCTCGCACCGCGCCCGGGCCGGGCAGCGCGGCGGAACCTGGCTGCGGGTGGGACCTGGTCGCGGGTCGGGGTGGCGATCTCGGGAAAGAAGGGGCGCCCCTCACCACAACTCGAGCCGAGAGAGCGCCCGCTCGCCGTTCCCGGGAGGAGACAGGCCTCGATGGGCCATTGCCAGCTCGGAATCCGAGGCCCCGGCGGGCGATGACAACCGATTCGTAAACGGCCCAATTCGTGCGCTCGGCGGCAAAAAGTTAAAAATCCTGACGCGCGGGTGTGGACGGCCGGGCGGCGGGGAGTGGGGGCGGGATACGGCTGCCCCTGGGTGTAACCGCGCGTGACTAGGTGACTGTCAGGGTGATTCGTGTGTCTGAAGTTCACCGTCTACGGGGTGGGTGGCTGTGGGTGACAGCGTGCGACTGTGGGAGTCACTGGGAGCGCGGGCGAGTGACTGTCGGAGAGACTTCTTTGTGTGCTTGTCCCCAGTTGTGGCTGCGTGTGACGGCGTGGGGGCACGAGACGCGGTGTGCGGCGGCGTCGCGTGAGAACAGTGACTTGTACGTGGCGAGGTGACACTGCAGGTGGGCGCGTGACTGCGTGTGGTTGTGTACGGATGAGGGTGACCTGTGCGGGACAGTAGTGTGAGCAGGTGCATGGCTGGGCGACAGTGGGTCACTGCGCGTCGGCTCGTGAATGCAGGCGAGGCCGTCAGGGCGGGGACGTGGTGAGAGTGTCACTGTGACTTCGTGTTAGCAACTGTCGGGTGACTTCTGCCTGTGATCCCAACTCCGGGCGTTGAGTGTCACCGCCAAGGGGATCGGCGTGAGCTGCGTGTGTGCCCGTCGGCAGGGCTGGGGGGGTGCGTGTGCCCGCGCGTCCGCACCGCCGGCATCTCCCCGCGCGTGTCCCCGAGAGCGCCCGCGTCCCGAGCCGCCGGGTGACCGCTGCCCGCGCGCTCCAGCCCGGGACGCTCCGGCGCGGCGCGGGGTCCGAAGGCGCGGGCAGGCCCCGCCCGCCCGGCCCCCACCCTGCCCCCGCCTACCTTGCCGCAGTGGTAATAGTCCAGGGGCGCCAGGCCGGCCGGCTCGGCCCCGGGCCGCGCGCCCACCGCGGGCGCCGAGGGGTACAGGCGGACGTCCATGGCGGGCGCGGCGGCGGCGGCGGCGGCTCCCGCGGGCAGTGCCTGGGCGGGCGGCGGGTGGGAGCCAGTGTGCGAGCGGGTGTGCGAGCGCGGGGGGCGGGCCGGGGGCGGCGCCCGGCGGAGCGCCCCGCCCCCGCTCGCCCGCCCGCCAGCGCGCGCTATTGTTCCGGCCGCGGGCGCCGCGGAGGGCCGGGGGCCTGGGCCCCCGGGGGAGACACTCCCGCGGTCCGGGCAGCCGCCGGGGCCCGCGCCCTGCTCTCCGCCCCCGCGGGTCCCGGAGGGTTGCGCGCCCGTCCAGACGGCCCTTTCCCGTCCCGCCTTCCGCCACCAAGGGTGAGGGGAGGGAGAAAGCTGTAGTACACCCCTCCCCAGAAGTGGGACTCTCCCCGCCCTAGATATCAGGGCGTCGCTGAGCCCTGAAGGTGGCAGAAGAGAAGAACACTTTCGGAGATGGATGCTGCGTTACCCGGGGGCTGCGGCCCAGAGCCCGAGGCCGGCCGATCGTAGGAGGTCCTCGCTCCCGGTCCCACTGATCTGAGTCACTGAGAGAGTGGCCCTGAGGGGGGTGGGGGGCTGCTGCTTAAATTCTCACTTTACAGATGAGGAAACTGAGGCTTGTGGGATCAGTAATGGAGTGGGCGCCACTGTCCCCCGAGGATCCAGGACTGAAACCACCGGGAGGAGTCTAAAGCATCCTTTAATGACAGAGGGAGGGAAGGGTCATAGAAATGAGAGACTAGGAAGTGAAGTTTTGGGGAAGCGGCCAGAATCTGCCACCCCCATCACCACGACCAACAAACACCGCCACTAACCACCACGGTCTCCTAGAGTGAGAGACCGGAAGTGAGATGGCTCCCACAGTGGGACAGAGAGGTGACCGAAACGGGCTCCCCCTCCCACAAAAAAAAGCGCCCCTAACTCCTCCCATCACCTGCGGGCGGCTAGCTTGCGTTGCTCCTCCCCTTCCCATCTAAGAATTATCTACTCGGAGGGCCTCTCCTCCCTCCCTTTCCACGGATTGGGCCACCACCCCTGCCCTCTCTCTGGCTCCTGACTCTGGCACACGCAGGATGCCTGGCTGGGAAGGGTCTGAGGCCAGGAGGCGGAAGCAGGTCAGAATGGGAGTCTTGAGTGGCAGCAGAACATGAGATGGCATCTGGAGAAAAGGGAGTGAGCCTCTTGCCCTCACAGGAACCAGCTTGGAACTTAGCTCCCAACTGTGATCTGGGCTTTGCTGGTCCTGGCTTCAAGCTAGGACCACTTATTTATGGCCATAAGGATCCCCTGATACAAAGTTATGACCAACCTAGATAGCATATTAAAAAGCAGAGATATTACTTTGCCAACAAATGTCTGTCTAGTCAAGGCTATGGTTTTTCCAGTAGTCATGTATGGATGTGAGAGTTGGACTATAAAGAAAGCTGAGCGCCGAAGAATTGATACTTTTGAACTGTGGTGTTGGAGAAGACTCTTGAGAGTCCCTTGGACTGCAAGGAGATCCAACCAGTCCATCCTGAAGGAGATCAGTCCTGGGTGTTCATTGGAAGGACTGATGTTGAAGCTGAAACTCCCAATACTTTGGCCACCTCATGCGAAGAGTTGACTCATTGGAAAAGACCCTGATGCTGGGAAGGATTGAGGGCAGGAGGAGAAGGGGACGACAGAGGATGAGATGGCTGGATGGCATCACTGACTCGATGGACATGAGTTTGGGTAAACTCCGGGAGTTGGTGATGGAAAGGGAGGCCTGGCGTGCTGCAATTCATGGGGTCACAAAGAGTCGGATGCGACTAAGTGACTGAACTGAACTGAACTGATACAAGATAGGTGAGGGAAGGAGACTTTCACTAAAGGTTTTGGAACAACAGAAGGAAATTACAGCTCAGAAAGGAAAGAACTTCTGAATACATTTCATCAATCATTGTTTCTAAAATTCATTGTCATATCTCATTAGAATGAATTTCCCACTAGCCCCTCTCTTTTTTTTTTCCATCTGGACATCCAACTGACCCAGCAAGATTTATTGAAAAGATCGCCTTTCCTCCCACTTCTCTGCAGTGTTAAGTTTGTCATAAATCAGGTAGTCCATATGTTCATCAAACGGTTTCTGAATTTTCTAGTCTGTTCCATTAGCCTGTTTGTCTCTCCTTGAGCCATTGTCACATTGACTGAATTTCTATAGCTTTCAATAAGTCTTTAATGTCCCATAGAATAAATCTACCCACTTTTCCTCCAGAGTGCCTCGCCTGTTCTTGACATTTGGACTTTCATAAAAATTTTAAAATAAGGTTGTCTGTTTACACACACACTGGCACACACACAATCCTGCTGAGATTTGATTGCTGTCACATAGAATCTTTAGATCAATTTGGGTAAAACTGACATTATTAAATATTAAGTCTTCCTATCCATAAACATGGTATGTCCCTTCGTTTATTTAGGTTTTTTTAAAAAGTCATCTCAGCAGTGTTTTATAGTTTCTTATGTATAGAACTTGCACAATTTTTAATAGACTTAGTCCTGGATGGTTTTGATGCTATTATCAGTGGGTTTTTCTATATGTGAGTTTTTTTTTAATTTTCTGTTTGTTGCCAGTATAATGTGGTGGTTTTAAAATACGTCAGCAAATTATTTGATATCCTCTCAAATGGTGGAGCCTAATAACATTCCTCTTTAAAAGTGCTGGTTTTAATGGTTTTTAACAAATTGAATGTAGCATAAGTGAATCAGAAGTGAGTCTAGGTTATGAAAGTTGATGTATCTTTTGCCTGGCTCTTTGTCTTGGGACATTTGTCTTTGGAACACTAAGCCCTATGTAAGAAGCTGTGCTTTGAAGAAGTCTAAAGTAACCCACACAGGGAATCCATATGCAGTGACCTTAAGACTAAAAAAAGAGAGGAAAATGCCACCAGTCCCCTGCCATTCTAGCTCCATATACTGACTGACTGCAATCCTGAAACAATGAAAAACCCTGAAACATCCAGCTGAGTTCTTCCTCAATCCAAAATGCACAGAAATCATGAGAGATAATAAACAATTATAATTTTAAATCATAACGTTTTGGAATGATTTGTTATTTGGCAATAGAGATATGGAACACACATAGATTTTTGTGCAATGCCTTTATATCTAGCAACCCTGCCAAACTCACTTATTCTAACAATTTTTCTGTAGATTGGTAAGTGGCACAGTGGTAAGAATCCACCTGCCAATGCAAGAGGCCCAGAAGATGCATGTTTGATCCCTGGGTCAGGAAGATCCTCTGATTTTCCTGGCAACCCACTTCCTGGCCACTCACTCCAGTATTCTTGCTTAAAAAATCTCATGGATAGAGGAGCCTGTGAAGTTACAGTCCATGGGGTTGCAGACAGCTGGACACGACTGAGTGTCTGAGCACGCACACACGCACGCAGGCAAACATTCTACTTCATCTATAAAAACTAGCGCTTTCATTTTTCCTTTTCAATCTTTAAACATTTATTTCTTTTTCTTGCCTTGGTGCACTGGCTAGTATTGCCAGTACATTTTGGAAAGAAGTAATAGCAACAGGCATCCTTATCTCATTCCTGATCTCAAAGGAACGTTTATCAATATTTCACCATTTATTATGTTGCCTGCTGTAGTTTTTTTACTCGCTTTTTTGTTTAATTTCATTTTGGTTTTGCAGGTTGAGGAGGTCAATCCTCACAGTAAATCTTCCGGGTCAGGAAATAAGACTGCTGTGGCCATTTTACAGATAAGAAGCATGAGGCCTAGTGAGGAATCCTCGGCATCACAGTGATAATAGCTGGACTAATCAATCAGCAGTACCTAAGCCTGGAATTCCACTTTCCATTGCCCATATTTCCACAGTCTTGGTCTCACTGACTATGGTTAGGGCTGTAGAACAATAACCACCAGAGTATGGAGGCCCAAGTGCAATGCGTCAGCTTCAGGAAGCAATTAGGCCACCCTGTCAGTCACGCATGTCCACCCATGTCAATCACCTATGTCCATTCCCTCCCCTGAGGCGAGGTCAGCACCAAAGAGATCTCTGGGCAGTATGGCAGTGGAGCGCAGCAAGGAAGCCATGCAGACCCCAGAGCTTGGGCTTGCCTGTTTTTTGTTGGGAGTTGATCAGATAGGAAGTCAATGACTCATTTCCCCCAAAGAAATGCCTCAGCCTCATTTGTTGTTCTCAGGACGGAAGTAGGGCTTCTCTTCCTCTGGGAGAGGGGAGTCTCACAGCTGGTTGAGGCCATCGTGGTCATGCCCTGCCTGCCACAATCCAGTTTGAGGACCCAGAGTATCTGCTTTTGCATCTCCCAGTTCTCAGTTTCTGATATCATCAATAACTGAGGTATCAGCATATGGATGTGTCTTAATATGTTTTATTATTATTTAGCTATGGTAAGGAAGATAGATCAGGAAACAACTGACATTGAAAAGATAATTTGTTGCTCACAGTTCCAGGAGGAGAGGCAGGCCATACCATAGGGGCCACATGGGTAAACATCAGCGACAGTTAGGAGGCAAGGGAGAGGGAATCATTGTAGGCAACAACATTTATTGTGGTTTCCATGTGAAGAAACAGGCTTCCCTGGTGTCTCACTGATAAAGAATCCCACTGCCAATGCAAGAGATGCCAGGCAGGTCCCTGGGTCAGGAAGATCTTTTGGAGGAGGAAATAACCCACTCCAGTGTTCTTGCCTGGAAAATTGCATGGACAGAGGAGCCTAGAGGGCTACAGTCCATTCCAGAGTGGCAAAGAGTTGGACATGACTGAGCACACACATGCGTGCAAGTGAAGGAACAGCCAAAGCAGCATAAACAAATTTAGGATTGGCTAGTTTGAATCATTTCCCTATGGACGTGTGGTAGAATTGTACTTCCCCACCCACTCGTACTTAGGTATATGACCTTGTGACTTGCTTTAGCCAAGGGAACATGGGCACAAGTGTTGCGTGTCACTTCCAGGGGGGAGATTTAAATGTCTGGGCATTTTTAACCTGGTTCTCTTTTCCTTCCACCATGAAAACCCTAACAAGTTCTAACTCATTCACTAAGACTCAGTGGTACATATACACAATGGAATATTACTCAGCCATTAAAAAGAATACAATTGAATCAGTTCTATTGAGATGGATGAAACTGGAGCCCATTATACAGAGTGAAGTAAGCCAGAAAGAAAAACACCAATACAGTATACTAATGCATATATATGGAATTTGAAAGATGGTAACGATAACCCTATATGCGAAACAGAATAAGAGACACAGATGCATAGAACAGTCTTATGGACTCTGAGGGAGAAGGTGAGGGTGGGACGTTCTGGGAGAATAGCATTGAAACATGTATATTATCATATGTGAAACAGAACACCATTCCAGGTTCAACGCATGAGACAAATGCTCAGGGTTGGGGCAATGGGATGACCTGGAGGGATGGGATGGGGAGGGAGGTGGGAGGGGGGTTCAGGATGGGGAACACATGTAAACCCATGGCTAATTCATGTCAATGTATGGCAAAAACCACTACAATATTGTAAAGTAATTAGCCCCCAACTAAAATAAATAAATTTATTAAAAAAAAAAAAAAAAAGAAAGTAACACCTCTTCAGTAAAGACTGCTTCAAGAATCCAACTCATCGCTCCAATTTGCTGCTCCAATAACTGTCTGCACACAGGACTGACACTGTAGATTTCACCCAACCGTAATAACACAACTGCCCTAAGCGTATCTTAAGGAGGGATGATGGCTCATTCATCTTGGTGCCTCCAGTGACTAACACAGGATGGATGTTTCATGCCCATTTCCAGGGGAGGTAGAGCTCTCAAGGGATTTCCTATGCTCCCTGACCCACCCCCCACACACACACTCAGGAAGAAGAAGCCTCTGAATTGTTCAGATTCCAGGGAACAGATGGGCTACATTTGCCAGTGAGGAGAGTCACAATGTCGCACATGTGGGTGGCTTCCAGCAGTGTCTGCACCTCTGTCTCTTCCCTCCCAGTGACACTGTGCGTAAGATCTGACCTGGGCTTCGATATGATGGGATATGTTAAGCCAGGCTGGGGAGAGGCTCACCTCTCTTAGTTGGAGTCGTCCAAAAGCTGATTCTGAAGCAAGAATCCTAGTGCAAGTAATCTACTGGAGAGGGATTCCAGGACACGTGGGAAAGGGCTGCAAAAGTGATCCCAGGAAAGAAAGACAGTCAGTAAAGGGCACGTTCTCAAGCAAATTACCACTGCAGGCAAATGGAGCCTCACTCCACTGGGGAATTCTGGAAAACAATGTAGAACACTGCCGCAGCGTCATTCCACTTGAGGGGCAGAGAGCTGGAGTTTTCACCGACCAACTCCTCATAGTCTTGGTTGAAGGTTTCTCTCAGAAGGCAGTTCAGCCTGGAAGGTAGAATGGGGCTTTGGCAACCAGAGAGAGTCAACAGGCAAAGAGATGCAAGTACCAAGAGCCAGAAGTTCGGGCTTTGTGCCCTGGAATGGTGAGATCTGTGGGGATGTGGGCAGAGCCCCAGTAGTGTCTGCCACGGGGTTCAAGTCCATCTAATAGCAGAGCAGATCTGCTTTCCTTAGGTACTCTAGTGTCACGTGCGCATACATGAGTAAGTGTGTGTGTGTGTGTGTGTGTGCACGCACACATCTCCTTCAGGAACTCGGGTGAGGTGGGTAGCTATCGTCTGGTGCATCTGTTGGGCATTCTTGGGGCCCTAACCATTGCGCCCCCTCAACAGCATTCCAACCTATTATTTCTGACCACTGGCCAAGTCAGTCCACAACTTCCACTCAAAATGTCTGCTGGATGAAAGAGCAAATGAACCAATGCATGTGTGGCAGAGACTTTAGCACAGGATAATTCATTCAGGCCCTGCAGGTAGCAGCACTGAGACACCAAAGGCTCTGAGTTCAAATCCCCAGCTCTGCTCAACTTACTGTTTTGCCCTATCCAAGTCAATGTACCTCTTTGAGCCTCAGTTTCCTCTTCTGAAAAATGGGAAGGTAGTGCCTACTCCATGGGTTTGTTGTGAGAAGCAATGAGGATATTGACAGTAAAGCATTTCTAAAACTCTGAAGCACTACTCAATTATGAGTCACTGTTATTAAGACACGTTTTCCTAGTCAACAACTCTAAAGTCACCTCAGAAAAGGAGGGAACTTCACCCTGATGTCCCACCGTTGAATCCCTCTCCAATTTTCCAGAGGGGCAGTGCAGGAGCCCACCTGGGAGACTTGACACTCTTTGGACTTTCATGGGGAGAGGAAGGGGTGCTGGCAGGAAGGAGGAAGGGTGAAGAGCCCTTGGGAGGAACACTTGGGAGGGAACTGGAGCTCCTGGAGCCCTGCTGTGGGAACCAGTGCATTATCAGATTCCCTCACCAGCCTTCATGGTGGGCATTATTATCAAAGCACTTTTTACAAATGAAGAAACTGAGGCTTAGAGAAAATCCCCTGAACCTCAGACACACAGCCAGAACTTTGCGGAGCTGGGATTCCACATGAGCACTTAGAATTCACGCTCCTTGTGCAACAGCACACTACACTTGAGTTTAAATTACATCGTGCAGATTGTCTTACAATACACAGAGCTTGTAATGAGCGAGCTATCTGGAACACATTCCCTGAGAACTTTCAAGGATTCCTTACCTGTCTCTGCCATGTGCACACCTGTATATTACTGTGCACTGGTTACAGAAGGAGAGAACCCAGAAAAATAAAATGTGAATGAACCCCACTCAAAAAAGAAACAAGAAATCTAAATAAACCACCATGTGCAGTTCTCTAAGAAGAAATTAAAAGAAGTTCTAATAACAGCTAAAAAGTACCGAGCACCAGATGTGTGCCTGACTGTGCTGAATGTCGTACATACATTACCACTGTTAATCCTGACAACAACCCCATGAGGTAGGTTCTACTCTCATCCCTATTTTACAAATGAGGAAACTGAGGCACAAAGAGACCACGTAACTTGTTTGTAGTTAGCACATGGTGTAACCAGGATTTTCAACTAGTTGATTTGACTCCAAAGCCTACACACATACCCACCAGACCTCGTTGTGTGTGTGCTTAGTTGCTCAGTCGTGTCTGACTCTTTGTGACCCCATAGACTGTAGCCCACCAGGCTCCTCTGTCCATGGAATTTTCCAGGCAAGAATACTGGAGTAGGTAGCCATGCCCTCCTCCAGGGGATCTTCCCAACCCAAGGATCAAACCCAGGTCTCCTGCATTATAGGTGGATTCTTTACCATTTGAGCCACCAGGGAAGCCCACTAGACCTCACTAAATCTCTCTAATCTTACATGTAAATTTCACCTTATTCAAAAAAGAAAACTCTGCTAGTGTTTAATTGGAATTGTATTTAGTTACTAAATTAACTTGGAGAGAATTGAGAGTTTCTTGATAAGTCTTTCAATATTTAGAGATTACATATATATACATATGTATATATATAAATATAAGGTCTTCCCTGATGCCTCAGTGGTAAAGAACCCACTTACCAATGCAGGAGACATGGGTTTGATCCCTGGGTCGGGAAGATCCCCTGGAGAAGGAAATGGCAACCCACTCCAGTATTCTTGCCTGGAGAATCTCATGGACAGAGGAGCCTGGTGGGCTACAGTCCATGGAGTCGCAGAGTCAGACTTGACTTAGTGACTAAACAACAACAATGACATATAAATATAAAGGAATACTATTAAAGTTGTGGATGAATATCTTGTGCCAACAAAACCAACTAAACTCTCTTATTTGTTCTAACAGTTTTTCTGTAGGTTCTCTTGAATTTTCTACATGAATGGTCCCAGTACCTGTACAAAGAGGATGGGAGGGAGATTGAATCTGCTTTTCTGTTCCAATCACCTTATTAGTTGTTTGTTTTTTCTTGTTGCATTGTCCACCTTCTCTAGAATCAATGCTATATAGAAGTGTTAATATCAGGAATTCATGTCTTGTTCCTTACTTTAATAAGCACATAGTTTACATTTCACCATTAAGCTATAAAGTAAGACACTTACTGTAAACTTTTGTTAATACTCTTTATCAATTAAAAAGTTTCTTTTTAGTTCCTATTCTGCTAAGAGATTTTTCTGGGGAGCATGGATTAATTCTAATTTATAACACTTTTTAAGCATTTATTAAAATAATCATCTGAATTTTATCTTCTAACCTACTAACATTGTAAATTATATTATGTTAACATATATTTTCATGGTGAACCATCCTTGAATGCCTGGGATAACTGTTGGAAATTCTATTCAGTCATAATTCATTTTTTAGCACACTGCTAAAACCATTTGCATTATTTCATTTAGGATTTTTGCGTCTATGTTAGTAGTTGAAATTGGTCTTTAAATTTTTTTCTGTTATTGCCAAGCTTTGCATGTCAAAGCTATATTCATTTTGCCTAATGAGTTGAGGGAGAATTCTGGTAACTGATTCAACCACTTAAATTATAATCGTATCATGTCATATTTTTCTCCAGTAAGTGTTGGTAAATTATACTTTGCTAGAAAGTTGCTCATTTCCTCTAACTTTTCAAATGTATTAGTGTAAAGGTGTTTTAGTCTTATGGTTTTAAGAACTCTTCTGTATCTATTATCTATTCTTTCTCCTTTTCTTTATCAGAATCAAGGTTTGTCTTTGTCATTAGACTATATTTTTTTTCCATATTATATATATTCTATTTTCTACATTCTCCTCTAATCTACAAATTTCCTATAGCAACTGGATAAAAAAGTAATATTTTTAAAGAAAGGCAATTATAAATTATCTGGCAATTAGAAAGTATTTGGCAAATATTAGTAAAGCTAATATGTGAATAGTATTTTTGATCACATACCAGAGACTAGAGATTGAACTATGATAAAGACTTAATTTGGGGTTCAGGATGGGGAACACATGTACACCCATGGCTGATTCATGTCAATGTATGGCAAAATCACTACAACATTGTAAAGTAACTAGCCTCCAATTAAAATAAATAAATTTAATAAAAACAAACAAACAAACAAAATGACTTAATTTGTGCTCTCAAGGAGCTCACAGCTGAATTGAGAAGGCAGACAAACAAATAGTCAATTAAATAGTGTAGGAAACACAATAGAGGTGAGAAAAAGAATGAGAATGGGAACACAAAACGGGCTTCCTGAAGGAAGTGATGATGAACTGGGCACTATAGGGTATTAGGAGTTAGACAAGTAAAGAAATTGGGTATCTCCTGGTCCTACCCTTGGGCCCATCTTCAGTTGATTCAGCTTGAGAATATCTGCTAATGTTTCCCTCTTCTAAGGATAACATGGCTCCACTTTGGGCCCAGACACGCCTCTATATTCTCCATCACCTGTAGTAGCCTTAGAGATACACAGGAGAGGGCAAATGAGAATAAATATAGAGTTCATTGGTACTTCTCATGTTGAAGAAGATATTTGACAAAACCCCTTAGCGTGACAGCCACTCCCCAACTGCTGATTGTTTGTAAACAGGCCCAGACTTAGAAGAAATATCAGAACAAGTACACTAAAATAAAAGATGTACAACTCTCTGATCCGGAGAAGGCAATGGCACCCCACTCCAGTACTCTTGCCTGGAAAATCCCATGGATGGAGGAGCCTGGTAGACTGCAGTCCATGGGGTCGCTAAGAGTCAGACAGGACTGAGCGACTTTACTTTCACTTTTCACTTTCACGCATTGGAGAAGGAAATGGCAACCCACTCCAGTGTTCTTGCCTGGAGAATCCCAGGGACGGAGGAGCCTGGTGGGCTGCCGTCTATGGGGTTGCACAGAGCCGGACACAACTGAAGCGACTTAGCAGCAGCAGCAACTCTGTGATCACTCTCTTTCAATTCTCTTCCTTGAGGGTCTCAGGAAACTACTTGGGAGAAGCCTAAATTTCCTGGTCCAAAGATGTTCAGAAAAGTAGGGCTTAGAGTAGCTGAAATTGGACAGAGAGAAATCTGGTTATGGCCATGAGAAATAAGAAGGTTTTCTCAGTCCTGGAATACTGATAGCAACCCCTCAGCTATGGACTCTCTGAAGAACACCATTGAGCACTTACTATGTACTAAGTGTTTGATGTGTATTATTCACCTAATTCTCTCAACCACCTGTGAAGTTGTCATCGTCAGCACTCCCAGCTTACAGGTCAAGAAAGTGAAGCTCAGAAAGGTTAGGTGACTCTCCCTAGAGAACTCTGGACCTGAGATTCACATCCAGGCAACTTAGTTCCAGAACCCTTATGCACCATCTCATATGGGGTCATGTCTCCAATGCCTGGGACAGAGCAGACCTTAGGAGACCAAAGAATGGAATGAGTGAAAAGAACAAATTACCATGAAGGCTAGTAAGAAACATGAAAAATTATTTTACTACAGTGGTAAGTGAAAAACAAATAACAAAATGCTGGTGGTGGTGGTATGTGTGTGTGTGGGTGCACACACATGTGTGTTAACGATAGACTGGGAAAGAACATGAGAAAACTTTCTGGAGTGATCCTAATGTTCTGTATCTTAATAAAGGTTTGGATTACACGGGCATGTGCAGTTGTCAAAACTCAGAGAATGTATATTTAAGATTTGTACAGAGCTTCCCTGATGGCTCAGTGGTAAAGAATCTGTCTGCCAATGCAGGAGACACTGGTTTGATCCCCAGTCTGGGAGGATCCCACCTGCTGCAGAGCAACCAAGCCTGTGTGCCACAACTATTGAGCCTGCGGTCCAGAGCCCAGGAGCTGAAACTACTGAAGCCCGAGTGCCCTAGAGCCTGTGCTCGGCAACAAGAGAAGCCACTGCAATGAGAACCCCTCGTACTGCAACTAGAGAGTAGCCCCCACTCTTCGCAACTAAAGAAAAGCCCGGGCAGCAGTGAACACCCAGCAGAGCCAAAAATAAAAATGAATAAAATAAATAAACTACCTTTGTTAAACACCTTTGTTAAACACTGTTATGCACCAGTCATTGGATTAGATGCTAACTAAACAAAGCAGAAAAAAATGTAACAGACTCTCAATAAAAGTTTGTTAAAAAAAAAGATTTGCATGTTTCATTGCATGTAAATTTCAAATCAAGAGAAAAAATATAAACAAATATCAGACTCTTATTAATTACACATACACTGATGTATTCTAGGGGAGTTAAAAGATGTCCGCATTTGAAATATGTCCAAAAAATAAGGATTGATGAATGAGTGGAGAAATGGCTAGATGGATAAATATGTAATAAAGCCAGAAAAAGTAAAATGTCAATAGCCAAATCCAGGTAGTGGGCATATGGGTGTTGGCTGTAATATTCCTTCAGTATTGTTTACTAAACTGTTACGAAAAAGTATTGAAGGGAAAGATCTTGGTATATTGTGGTGGCGATTGTTTAAAGACCATTTTTGTTTGCCTGCCGCTTTGCCTGCATCCTGCTATTTATGATGCTTTCCCCTTTAAAAGAATGGAGAGAGAGCCCTGCCTCCCACTCTTCCTTCCTTCCCTCCCTTCCTCCCTCATTTCATCCAGGAAATAGCCACTAAGTGCCAATGCTGGGTTGGCAGCAAATCCCTTCTCAGGTTCCCCCTCCTCTATGCTGCTGCTCCCCTTTCCCCATGCAGCACTGGTTACTCCCTCTGATGAGCAACTGTCTTAGGTTCCAACTGAAGTCCATTTGGAGTTACAAGGAGAGCATGGTACTTGGGAACACCACTATACCATCCATCTTGGAGTGAAAGAATCTGCCTTATCTTTGCAGCCCCCACCCCAGGTCTTCATCTGGCATGCAGTGGATCATACAGGACTGTCTAGGGAACGCAGAAAGAGAGAGAAAAAGTGTCCTCAATCCAGCAGGTAGAATTCTAGATGATTTTGCTTTCAAACTTTCTTTACTGGTGTCCAATTGCCTTTTGGATAAGGAGAACACACAGCTCACCCAGGGGCCCCAGCGATGCTGTCGACAAACTTTTTCACCCATCAAGGGAGGACGAACCTGCTTGCCGACTTGCAGTGATGTTCGTTTGCTTGGTTATGTGTTTATCATTGGCTTGTTTATTTTTCTTTTGTTTGCCATATGGTTCCTTTAAAATATCCAGAGAAGGAGACCACTATACATAAAGAAATTTGAATTTTTGAATGCCCGCTTCCCATCTGAA
Source organism: Giraffa tippelskirchi (assembly GCF_054371585.1). Classification (NCBI taxonomy): domain Eukaryota; kingdom Metazoa; phylum Chordata; class Mammalia; order Artiodactyla; family Giraffidae; genus Giraffa; species Giraffa tippelskirchi. The sequence continues at coordinate 113,965,798 of NC_137287.1, read as the reverse complement.
ATGTCACTTGCACGTTAAGTCTCTGTCCCTGAGTTGCTGTGGCAACCTCGGCAGCACTCTTTGCCCGGGGTGACAAAGGGGCCCTTTGTTAGCCGGGAGGCCAGGTCTGGGTGCAGGGACATCCTATTCAGCCCATCGTAACAAAGGAGCACACGTCCCCCTCTCTGAGCAGGGCAGCCGCCGGCCCGATTATGCCTGCACTGTTGACAACCTTCCATGGGGAGACCGGGAAAAGAAATCCCCTATTATTGGCATCTTTGAGCCAAAGTTGTTTTTTTCCCCCTTTTTCTCTCTGTGCTGCTTGCTGTACAAAAACCCCTGCAAAGGGCCCCACTCATGCTCTTGCAAAGAAAAAATACCAATTGTGAGGCCTCCCTGGAAGAGGGATGCGGTTCCCAATCTTAATTGAATCTCCTAAACTTGGTTATTAAATGGCAACTCCGGCAGCAGTGGGTAAGCAAATGGGTTCTTCAAATTTTAGCAAGTGGCCTGGCTCTGGCCCAGAAAACGGTGCTGGCCACCCTTGGATCTGCAGTGATCTCTGTTCCCAAGAGCAAGGGGCTTGTTTGTGCTAAGGACAGGGGACCACCCCTCACATACTCTGATCAGATTTGGGACTCAAGTGTGTCACTCAGCCTTGGACTCTCCTCGTCCCTCAAAGTTGAAACCCTGGGGAGGAAGTAGGGCTGGGCAGTACCTAGGGAGATGACTGAACAGGTCCTGTGAGAGCAAAGCTAAGAACTCAGCATCCTGACTTCCAGGCCTAGGCTCTTCAAGGTCACTGGTGGGTGGAGAACAGCCCCAGACCCAGGCTACATCCATGGCCCTCCCACTGCTGCCAGAGCTTTCTGCCTGCAGGTTAGGCTCAGCTGAGGCTCTTACAGCCTTTTTCATTTTCTCTATCACTGTTTCCATCAGCATCATCTTTCACATTCCTCTTTCTGATCCAGCGATGTATGTATTAATAGAAGCTAAGACTGGAGTCTCCAACAGAGCCAGAACTGTCTTATTCACTGTGCACCAGCACAGTGCCTGGCATGCAAGGTATACTCTGAATGTATTTGTTGAACCAGTGAATCAAGAATGAGCGAATCTCTCAGTATGGATTCATTTCATTGTACCAACTACTCCTTGAGGTCAAAGTCATCTTCTTCATTTAATTCCCTTCCTGCTGTCCTCTGTTGGCAGGTCCAGTGCTGGAGCAGGCTATCCAGATGACAGACGTGGTCCCTGCCCAACAAGGGCTGCATTTAGACAGTTGTGTGTGCAGACAATGCAGTGGAGGACAGTGAGTGCCCAACATGGGAGTGACCCTGTGCTGCAGGAGGCAAGAAGGGAGGATGCAAGGAGTACAGAAAGACTTCCAGGCCGAGGACACTCCCAAACAAAGGAATGACCAGAGCTGGCTGAGCAAAGAACAATGCTTTGTTCAGATAAAATGGCAAAAGCAAAAAGGCACAGTGGTAAAGTATTAACAGCCCATGATATGTAATAGCCCCGTGAAGCTGGCAATAGGTAGAGAGTACAGAGCTTGGCAGGGAGGCATGGATACTGCTGGAGAGACAAAGCCAGAGGGAGGACCCTGTGAGCCAGGCTTAGGAGCTCAAAGCCAAGGCGACCATGAACAATTGTACATGTTGTGTACTGTGTAAAGGGGGTGAGTAGAGTTGAAATCCAGCCTGCATTCTGTTGGGTAAGCCCGGTGGCCATGTTCAAATCCTTCTACTTAAAAAGGCAGTAAGGTCAGTTTGCAAAAACATAAGTTACTCAGATGCCTATTCCCAGGGGTGGGCAACAGTGTCTTTAGTCCAAACTGCAGGCAGTGTTTGTTGAGGGGAGGGGGTCGGAAGTCCAAGGGAAGGCCAGGCAAGAATCAGGGTAAATTAACAGTTTCTCCAGGATCATTAGGGCCTACTTGGGTTGCCAGGAACATGCAAGTCCACCCCAATTTTCTAGCCTTCCACAACACAGGGTGAAGGTATTTGCAAAAGAGCAGCGAAAACTCTCAATCTCCAAGTCAGTTCTAAATTAAGAGAGAAGAGAAGGCAGGAGGGGACAGAGTATGCAAAGGGGTAGAGGTTCTGGTTTTTGAGGTCTCCATGGGATGAGGCTAGAGGAACTATGAGAAGGCTGAGGATGGTATAGTGAGGCCTGCCAGGTTTTAATTTAATACGGGGGAGTGGCAGCACTAAGGGAGAGACAGTCTCCAGGGTGTGTCCTCAGCAGTGAGGGTAGGCTGGCCTTCAGAGAGAACATGAAGTCCCGGGCCAGAAGACTGGGCTGTGAACTGGATCCTGAGATGGGAGGATGAAGCCTCAGGCCAGTAGCTAGACCATGAGCTCCTCTAAGAGGGACAGGGGTGGAATCTGCTTTGTGTTCCAGGTGCCCAGCCCTGCTTCTTATACATGGTACAGGAGCCATAAATATTTGTTCAATCAATGACTGAATTGATAACATCAATGACCCCAGTATTCTGAATGTTACTTGTGAATGTCTGAGAGGTTTGGAAGGGAAGGAAGCAAGGGGATGTGTGCCAGAGGAGGCGAGTACGCAGAGACAGTGTCTCTTTTAGGGTAATGTTAGCTGCTGTAACAAATAACTCCCCAACGTCAGTGGTTTAACCTCACTGTTACTCTTTGATTGACAGCTTTCCTCCATGTGGTGATTCAAGGATCCATGCTTCCTCTCTCTCAGGCTCCATCATACCCCAAGGGCCTTGGAGCCCTTTGCATTGAGCAGGCAGATAAAGGCCAGGAGAAGGGAGAAGTTTCAGCTACTTCATACAACCCCCAACCAGGAAGTGACCCATTACTTCCGCTCCCCTTCTCTGGATGAGAACTAGTCCACGACTCACCCTGGATGCAAGGCAGGCTGGGAAATGTAGTCCCCACCTGGAAAGACGCCTCTTCAGAATAATGGAAGGGGCGGCCCTGATGTTTGGTTCATGGACACAGGAGGTGACAGGGATGTGAAGAAGGTGGGTACAGATGTGTGGTCATGGCCAAAGACAAGAGCAGCCACCAAGTGAGCCTTGGATTGAGCTCTTGGCCTTGCTTGAGATTCTAACTGGACCATGCAGGTGAGTTTTGTGGGGGTGGGAGTGGACTCTCTTACACTGGATCCTCGTGGAGTCTTGAGAAATAGAACTCATCAGCTCATGACCCCTTTTAGACAGATGAGGAAACAGGGCCTGAGAGAAGACCTTGGCCAAAGTCAGAAGCCAGAATTAGAACCCAGGGTATCTGCTTCCCAGTCTTGTGCTGACCCACCTAGTCCCCGACCTCTAAATCAATCCCCCAGAACACCACTGAGATTTTTGTGTCATTTCAGAAAAACAGCCCAGCGCATCACTCTCTTCTGCCAGAGCTTGGAGAGACCAGCCTGTGGCCATCAAGACTGAGTATTTGCTTTTACTGACAGCTGGGAGGAGGAGCCTTTATTGTCAGCCTCTGTGGGCAGGGCTTGGCCAGGCTCTCCCTGCTGGGTCAGGAATTCTTCCATTATTGCTCAGCAACTCGGTTACAAAATATAGGATCTTTGAACTTGTTTTTAAACACTATCAACTGAGCTCTGTGTTCGTTAATATCCCTTTGTCCTGAAACTGGACCCAGACAAAAACATCTTTTCCATCAAAAATTCAAAGGGACCCTTACAAAGTGACAGAGGATTAGATAGCAGTATTTACGATAAAATCCCCCACCCTCTTTTTTTTTTTGGCCGAGCACCAAAAATCAAATGCCAGAAAGGCAACCCATCTCAGCTGCTTTGAAACTGGCTGTGTCAGTTCAAAGACTGTTTCACTGTGGACATTGTGTGACCCTGTGTTTGCGCCTCCATGAAATTACTAAGCAATGGAGGTTCATGAGCCCTTTATCTCAGTGTCTCCCCCAGACCTGGCACACAGCAGGTTTAGGAAACAGGATGGAAACCCAAACCCTGGTTCTTCTCTGACCCCCGCTCCCTGAGAAGGCAGCAACTTAGAGTTGCTGAGAAACCTATTATTCATGGTTTTCCATTTTAAACCTGTGTTCTCACATTGCCTTAAAATGTGTCAACAAAGGCATGAAGAATATTCCCGGCACCCAGCACGGTGTGGATCAGAGCAAATGATCAATAAGTCATCTTTGAATGAATGAACCAATTAAGTAATTAATGTCCCAAGACGGGCTTTCACACATCACATCATTTCCTGAAAACAAGGACATGAGGGTACCTCCCCTTTAGCAAAGGGAACTCACTACAAACTGGAGGATTGGGATGTGTAAAAATGATATTTCTGGGGCCTGTGACACTCCTCTCTGACTTCCGAACCTACCCATCTATGGCTCCCACCCCCACATCTTCTCCTCTTCCAATCCCCTCCCTGATGTTGCTCACAACCTCCACATCTCCCCACCATCTACCCTCAGGATTCACACCCCTTACCCTCTGCCCACCAGTTCTAGCTGCTCACCCTCCAGGGTGGATGCCCAGGATGGCCTCAAGTTCCCTGATATCAGCCTCAGAGAAAGAGGACTTGCATGACTCCTCCTGGTCCCCATGGCTACCCCTTTGGTAGGGAGGGAACAGGAGGATCCAGGGGGGCCTCTGGGTGGAGGAGTGGGGTTCTTTCAGCTCCTGGTACTTAGCAACCTCCCCATGGCCCAGCCTGCCCACCTGGAAGATGAGGTGGAAACCTACTGGAGGAAGGGCCAATGGAGTCTAAGGCAGTCAACCTAAGCATTTATTTAACCCTCAAATTTAACCTCAAAATTAATCTTAATGCTATTAACTGCTTCTCTCATAGATGTTTTAAAGTTTTTCTTCCACATTAGTGTTTATCTTTTAGCATCAAGCCTTCTTTTACTGTATAGAAATGTCCTCTAAAAAACAAAAACAAACAAAAAGAGAAATCTGTTCTCTTGCAATTAAATCTGTCAATCTTTTCCTTTAGTTTTTCTAAAAGATCACTAAAATGTTCTCTTGAGTTTTTTTATGCTGTATGGATTTAAGAATTGCTTCCCCCACCCTTTTCATCTTTGATTTATCTCTGAAGTTTATTTTGGAGTAAGACCTGAGGATAGTTTTTAACTTAAATTTGTATCCCAAGGGCGATCCAGTTTAGATAGGAATAAATAATTCATCATTTCTTCCCCAAATGTGAAATACTCACTTCATTATATGACAATAGCCACGGACCCTTGAGTCTATATTTTCATTCTGGGGCCTCTTCAGTTCATCACCCCATCTCTTTTACTGGCAACATGTTTTATGAGTGGCTGAGTCCCACTCATGCTCCCTTTTCAGGAAAGGCTATTCTATTCTTTCAAACCTAATGGTCAAGATTCATAATAACTGTTAAATTCCCATCTATTTGAGGGAGATGTTTTTACTGGGATTACCCTGAATTAAAGACTAATCTAAGAGGACCTCCCTGGTGGTCCAGTGGTTAAGACTCTGAGCTTCCACTGCAGGGGCTGCGGTCCAACCCCTGATGGAGGACTAAGATTCTGCATGCCATGTGGTGTGGCCAAAATTTTTTTTTAATTTTTTAAAATAAAGACTAATCTAAGAAGAATGTATATCCTTTCTATACCAATACTTCCTATTTAGGATTGGAAGCCCTATTAGGTACTTATTATTATATTGATTAAAGTCCTATTTTATATCCTTGAGTGGAGATTCATGATTTTCTGTTTCTTGTTCTTTCATTAATCTCTCCATATTAAACCATTTCCTGATATTGTTTCCAGGAACCCTCCTTGATGCACTGCTCTGCTTGACTCCCAGGACATCACATTCCCCTTCTTTTCCTCCTACCTCCCAAATGGCTCCTTCATGGAATCTTTTGCTTGCTTCTTTCCTGTCCCCAGACTTCTCAAATGGGCCCTGGAGCTCAGACTTACAGTTCTCAAGGATTTTCCTAAATAAGTGAGTACTTAAGTGATAGATATCTTTGTGCTGGGATTTCCCCAGTGATCCAGTGGTTAAGAATCTGCCTTCCAATTCAGGAATGCAGGGTTTGATCCCTGGTCAGGGAACTAAGATCCCACTTGCGGCGAGGCAGTGAAGCCTGGGCACTGCAGCTACTGATACCATGTGTCTTGAAAAAATAAAATCTTTTTACCAACGGGTCTTCCCATGGTTTGAGTATTTTTCTCTTTATGATTCCTCTCCAGTGGGAAACACTGAGTGAAAGAGCCACGTAGGGTAGATTTCCTTATCATGTCAGTACTGACCATGGTTGCCTTACAGGGTTATCTTGGCTCAGAGCAGAGAGCTTTGGGATGCTGGGGTAAGAAAGCTACCTTGTCTTTGAGTTAAGCTTCCACGTTCATCTATGAGGATAGTAATATCGATTTGAAATGCCAATGCAGGAGCTACATTTAGAAGGAAATTATGGTAGATTGCAAAAGTGGCCCCTCCTTTACATGCAGAGGAATGATTTCTAAACTCATCAGTCTTGGGTTCAAAAATCTATTCATACTCTGTTTATAGTGTGGCCTTGGGGAAAGTAACACCTTCTGAACCTCTGTTTCCTGGTTAGTAAAATGAAGGCAATAATATGTAGTTGTTGTGGGCAATTCATTCATTCACTCGACAAACATGTACGGAGTGCCTGTCATGCACTTGGTTTTGTTTTTAACACTGGGAACCCAGCATGTTTGATGAAACAGACAAACACTCATGCCTTCGTGAGACTTACATTCTAGGAGAGGACAGACAATAACAAAATAAACAAAATTATCAGAGCTAGTATAAATGCTAAAAAGAAAAACAAAAAAAGGAAATGGGATGGAGTGAGGGGCTTGCATTTGAGGCAGAAAGGACTCTTATTAAGGTGACATTCGACGGGAGCAAGTCAAGGGTGAAAGAAGCAAGATCGTTTGGGTGCTAGAGTGATTACTGAGGAGAGAGGTAATGGTGGCTTAGGGTGGGTAGCCATGAAGATGGTAAAGGTACCGTACCCTGAGTGTGTGTGTGTATGTGTGTGTGTTCATGCATTCAGTCATTCAGTCATGTCCGACTCTTTGCAATCTCACGGACTGTAGCCTGCCAGGCTCCTCTATCCATGGGGTTTTTCAGGCAAGAATACAGGAGTGGGTTGTCATTTCCTCCTCCAGGGGATCTTCCTGGCCCAGGGATAAAACCTGGGTCTCCTGTGTCTCCTGCATTGCAGGTGGATTCTATACCGTTGAGCCCTGGGGAGGCAGGGTGGGAGGAGAAGGAGACGTAAAAAGGACCAGAAGGTTCAGCCTGCTAAAGTATAAGAATAGAGTTACCATTGAGATTGAGAGTGGAACAGGCATGGGGGAGATCAGGAGCTCTTGGAACAAATTCACTGGAGAAGTCTGTTCACTTCCAGGTGCAGAGAGCAGGCAGGTAGGTGGATGCATGAGTCCGGAGCTCACGGCAGTAGCCCAGACTAACAGTACAAATCCAAGCTTAAATAAAAGAATCAGATAAAGTGTTTGGACCCCTGTGAATCTTAGAAAGGAGACAGACAGGTCCATGCCAGGCTGACTCCCTGCTAACTTGAACAGTGTCAACGTGCACAATTTAAACTGATGCCTCTGTAAAATCATGCACTTTTTACACCTCACAGTCCTTCCAGGTCTCTCACGAATGGGTCTGAGCAGTGTCATCAGGAGGACCTTCGGAGCTCTCCCCAGACACTCATTCCCGAGTTAATCACACCCTTGCCGGATTCCAGCTCAACAGGTCAGGTCTTCATTCTATAAAAACTCCCCATGTGGTTTCTGTGGACACCCAAGTACCATCCACTGGTCAGAACCTTACTGCTAAACTCATAATGCGAAGAATGCTGTAAAAGGGAGGGGCAAGTTACTGGGGGCAAGAAGGTGGCTGTGGTGGCGGCAGCTGAGGAAACAAGATGGCAGATTTTCTGAAAGCACTGCCTGTTTACAACAAAAGCAATTTTAGTAGATTTCATGCCGACTCTGTGTGCAAAGCCTGGAACCGACATCCCTCGATCTCCCTGCTCACTAGGGAGTACCCGTCTGAACAGATCATCGTGACAGAAAAAAAATTCTTTTGCGCTTCCTACATCAGGAATGGGACAGAAAGAATGCCGCTTAGAAGAGAGACCTGGAGCAAGTGGACCTGGGGGGCAAGAGTTGGGCACCCCGCCCCCAACAAGGTAGCACGGAAAATAAACACATTGGCTCCTATGAGGTTGGAAGTGGTGTGGACGACAGCCCGGACGTGCACGAGGACACTTAAGACTCACGCTCCCCCACAGGAGCCTCCTGTCTTGTCTGCTGCTCGCCCACCTGCCTTGTGGAAGCGCCCCTCACCCCCACCCCTTCCACACCCACTGAAGAGGAGAAAGCCTGTTCTGGGAGTTTGAGTGACAGATACGTGTCAGGGGTAAGTTTCCCTGCCCTCTTAGCCAACTCTTCATCCTGAAAGGGGTAAGGATTGAGTCTATGTGTCCCAACCCCTAGTATAATCAGAGTTGCCGGGAGGATTCCTATGCCTCCATCCCCAAAGTTAATGCTTCGTTAGATCAGAGGGAGAAACACACTTAAATGCAAAGTGCTGGCTGCTCCAAACACTCGGTCGTTTCTCGGAATCTTTTTTCCACTTCCCTCAGGTGCCCAGCATCAGATCGAGAACCTCCCCCAGCTTGGCTCTGGTCCTTGGGTCCTGGCAGGAGAGGGTTAAAGCCCTGAGAACTCGGGGCTCTTCTCTCATGAGAATGGAATGTGGAGGGGAGCAGCTGAGCGGGCTGCGGGCTGTCCAGGGCTGAGCATGGCCATTGTTGCAGAACAATTGACCCCCAGGAACAGAACAGCAGACGCTAATTATGGGACACTCGTGTTGTCATGTAATTATGAGGCCTCTGGAACTATTAGCATAAGAAACTAAGCCCACTGGCTTGTTTTGGTCATAACTTTTCCCAAACTGCTCAGCTCAGAAATCTGAAGAAGTAAGACTGTTAACTCAGAGTTTCATAAAAGACTCCATCCAGAGAGTTTCGAGTTTTGGTCACGCTAAAAATCTCCCGGTTGCTTGATACATATGCGGATTCCAGAAACTTGGGTTTGGTGGAACTGAGTGGAAATGAAGGTAGGTTAGCCATTGAAATTCACAGAAGTGCACATTTAGCCCTCCTTGGGAGTCTGCAGAAGTCCTGGCAGCCACACTGGAGTTTTCTAAGCCCTCGCTCCCTCACCAAGGGCTCTGGTGCTCAGCTGTTGTCGCTTGAGCCTTGTGAGTTAATCACACGTCCTCAAACACGGACCGAACCTCAAGACAGCTCGCAGGGAGACCAAGTCGAATGACTGTTTCTCTGCACACAACCTCAGATCTGATGGGAAAATAAGGATCACGGAGAAGACAATGGTATAAAACTGGAGTGATAAAGGCTCTGAAGAGAGGAAAGGATGAAGGGGCAAAATGACCTCATCTGAGGGTCCTTTGGTGTCTGATCACTGAATTAGGTGACTTTAGACATGAGTCAGAAATCTATGGTAATCTAACCTGGGCAAGATAGAATAAGTGATGTGTGTGTTTGTTTAATACAGCAGGAGCTACAGCTGCTGCAGAAATAACCAGAAACCAAAGAGAAATGCCTCCAGAGCACTCTCTAGGCTTCATTCTTCCACGCTGACTTCCTGGGCCACCTGGACACCAGCAACTCCCTGCCTCACACCTTCCACACTCTCCCATCTGAAAGATGCTACACCTCTTCCTTTAACTCCAATTTGAAAACTCCTAGGGAGATTTCTGATTGGCCCAATGGGCTCCATTCTCCAGCTATGGTCCAGGGAAGAAAGCTGCAATGATTGACAGCCCTTAGAACCAAAGGGTGAAGACAGGATAGGAAGCCTCTCCCTCAATAAGAGGAGGGAAAGATTGAGCAAAATTTGGTCCCTATCGTTACATACCGTATTCCATTTAAATCTCACAACCAGGTTAGGAGGAGGTAAACAGTGCTAAAGTGTTCTAAGACCCTTGCATTGACTGGGAAGAAGATAAAAATACACATTAATGTTGGGCTTTGATAAGTCAAGGACACTTGTAGTCTCTATGGTAGCCTTTAAAGGAATAGTAAGAGCATGTATAATTACTAAGATAACAAAAGAAGAGGCCACAAAAACACAAACTTCAACAGAAAAAAATAAAGGATAGAGGAAAATAGAAATTACACAGTAAAATGGTAGATTCAAACTTAAATACATTATTAATTACACTAAACATAAATAGTCAAAAGGGTCAAAATAAATACAAAGATAAACTATATTAAAAAGTATAAAACTCATATGTTCTTTAACAAGAGATAAATCTGAAATAGAAGGATACAGAAAAGTTGAAAGTAAGATGTCAGTGGGTTGCTTTTGGGACGAGGACATCTAAACATCTCTTTCATCCAAAGACCTGAATGAAATAAGTCCTATGCGTGTCCAAAGGGACATGTTGCAGAAAGAGGAAATAACACATGAAAAGTTTCGAAGATGAAAATGAGTGGATTTTGAAGGAAGCATTAATAGAATTTGGGATGAACTGGGTATTGGGGGTTGATGAGGGAAAGAACAGAATAAAGAATAACTTTTTGGTGTTTGAACCTGAGCAGAAAAATGTATGAAGTCATTAACTGAAATAAGGAGGAGTGAGGTGGCTCAGCAGTAAAGAATCTGCCTTGCCAATGCAGGAACTGCAAGAGATGTGGGTTTGATCCCTGGGGTCAGGAAGAACCCCTGGAAATGAGGAGGAAATGGCAATCGACTCCAGTATTGTTGCCCGGAAAATTTCACAGAGGACCCTGGCGGGCTACAGTCCATGGAGCTGCAAAGAGTCAGACACAAGTGAGTGACTGAGCATGCACGCATGAAGGAGAAACAGATTCTAAAGTAGGGAGTGAGGGGATCGATCAGCACTTTGGTATTCTGCTTTGGATGGTTTACATTGGAGATGCCTACTAGACATCAATTGAAAGTGTTAGGTTGCCAAGTGAATATATAAGCTGAGATCAAGGGAGATGTCAGAAGGTATAAAACTGAAAGTCATCAGTGTGTAAATGATATTTAAAAACAACTGTACTCAAAGCCTGCTGATTGTTGGATCAAAGTGTAGAACCAGAAATAAGGAGATCATGATGAAAGAGGACTGGTAATTAGCAATAAGACCAATTCAGTACGGAATTTACTCTAAGTATTATATATTTCTAAAAATTAACTCTCAGAAAAGAATTGCCCTGAATTTTAGTCCTTACAAAATCTCTCATATTATGGGAATTCACTCTCAATTTCTTTGTTTCGAACAAAAATCCTGTCTGGGGAAGAAACAACGACCTGAAATGACCTCAATCAATGCTGGTTTGGGATGATTAGAGATGGCACCTGACAGCGTCAGTAAATAAGGAAGGCAAAGAAATCTGACACAGATTTAGTAATTATTGCTGGAGGTATCACCTCACAATTGCAGGCGTCCGATGTCTTTGTAAACAAGCCTCTTAAAGCTCGCTTTAAAATCAATACAGGAAATGGTTGTCTGTGGAAGTCATGCACAAACACCACCAGGACAAATTAAACAACCCAAACCTGTCCTGACATAATGCATTATTGTGGCTTGGGATACAGGTTTCTGTGAAAGCAAAAATATAGATTCAAACATTAATGTATCTCAAATGCCTTAAACGGAAATAAAGATAATGTGGTGTGGAAAACTGTTAAGATGATTCCCCCCAAAATGGCCCTAGAGATGACAAGAACACTGATGTCCGAGATGCTGGCGAAGACCTTGAACAAAATTGCTCCTTAAAATATGAGTGGCAGGACTTCCCTGGTGGTCCAGTGGTTAAGAATCTGCCTACCAATGCAGGGGATATGGGTTTGATCCCCGCTGGGAAGATCTCACATGCCTCAGGGAAACTAAACCTGTAAGCTTAAACTACCGAAGCCCATGTGCTCTAGAGCCCATGCTCTGCAACCAGAGAAACCACCATAATGAGTAGCCCCTGCTCGTCACAACTAGAGAAGAGCAGCAGTGCAGACCTAGGGCAGCCAAAAATAAATACATAAATAAATTTTGTTAAAAATAAATGGAAAAAAGCAATAAAGCAATAAATAAAATTATTTTTGTAATATATAATTCTAAATGTGTGTAATTATTCCAAAAAAATTTTGTAATTCAACACCTGTTTCCACTATGCCCTAAAGGGTTTTTTTTTTTTTTTTAAATATGTAAGATGACTAAGAATCTAGAGGCTATTCTAACTTGGAAAATAGATGGAGATATGTGTTATATTCTGGTTTGCCCTGTATTTAAGCATGTATGGTATTGGATGTTCCTATGGCTATAAAGGGCTTCCCTGATGGCTCAGATGGTAAAGAACCCACCTGCAATGCAAGAGACCTGGGTTTGATTCCTGGGTGGGGAGGATCCCCTGGAAGAGGAAATGGCAACCCAGCTGTTGAGGGGCTTCCCAAGTGGTGCTAGTGGTAAAGAACCCACTAGTGCAGGAGATGTAAGAGACTTGGGTTGGATCCTGAGGTCAGGAAGATCCCCTGGAGGAGGGCATGGCAATCCACTCCAGAAATCTTGCCTGGAGAATCCCATGGACAGAGGAACCTGGTGGGCTATGGTCCATAGAGTTGCAAGGAGTCAGACTTAGCAATTTAGCACACATACACACATGGCTGTAAAACTAATGCAAAGTTATGGCGCTATCTCTACACAGGAGGCATGAAGAGAAAGACCTAGGTGAGTCCTGAGAAAATCTGAGGCCAGGTCCCTACATAAACAGCATTCTGAAGTCATGGTAATGGAGCCATATAAGTGCAAAGCTCCTATCACATTTCTCTGAGCCAGAGTCCGAATACCACTGAGGGTACAGCATTCTAAAGAATGAGGAGTGTATGCACGTACATGTGTGCACGCATGCACACATACACACCCGCACATGCCAGATGTTATCAAGGTGAAGGCAGAATTATAGAAGATGGGGACAGTCATCTTGAGACTATTCTCACAAATATAGACCAACATCATCAACAAATAAGGTTGGAGTGGGAATACCCTTAGTCTTCAACACAGAAAGCCTATAGTTATGAGCTTTTCCTTTAGTTTGACATCTCTTCAATCTGATTGATCCACTCCCAAAAAGGGGGAAAAAGTTAGAATCAGAAGAGGCCTCCCCACACACACACAGTGGGCCAGGGCACTTCCCCATCTCCATGTTGCCCAGGAGGTACAACAAATATAGAAAAATGTACCAATTTCCAGTTAAAGATGATGAATTGATGAATTGAACCCAAGCATTGTGCTCTGCTCTCTTTAGAAATTCCATGAAAGCAACAAAAGGGGATTTAGCAACAACAAATAAAGCACAGATTAAAAAGGACCAATAAGAGGACAAGCAAAAACAAAATTTTGAAGGATGGAACAAGTGAAACATATTTAATTGAGAACTAAGAAAACTGAGTTCTAAGACAGCAGGGGTAAATCCAAGAACCAACTCAGTTTATATAAACCCCGTCCCACCTTGCCAAAATAATCAGCAACTGTTATCACGAATCTCTAGAGGCAGAGAAGATTCAAGTAGAAGCTGGATGGTGGGTTGAAAGTCTGTTGGAGAGACAGTCCAATATCCCTGCCCCTTCCCCTCCCTGACTCTTCATACCCAGACAGAGGACTGAAGGTCTAGGCTCTGCACAAAGGACACCAAACATCACTGAAGGAAACAAAGAACCAAGTCAGCACTCACTCTCTGGGTCTTGAAACCCCCGACTCCTCCCTTACTCATCTTCAGAGTGTGAAGGCCAGGCCCTCTTCCTCCAGGCAGGTGACTGTGAAAGTTTTCCCTGGAGATCAGAGCAGTGCAGCAGGAAAGCCCCGAAGCTACTAACATTGAATTTGCCCACAGATATGTCCAGTTAAGGGGCTTCCTCAGTGGCTCAGCAGTAAAGAATCCGCCCCCAAGGCTGGAGACTCAGGTTCGATGCCTGGGTCAGGAAGATCCCCTGGAGGAGGTCATGGCAACCTATTCCAGTATTCTTGCCTGGAGAATCCCATGGACAGAGGAGCCTGGTGGGCTACAGTCCATGGGGTCGCAGAGTCAGACACGACTGAAGCGCCTGGGCATGCATGCATGGACAGTCAAATCACTCACAGGGAATTTCACAGTCAACAAGCTCGGCTCATGCTTTCAGAGCTTCCGATACATTCCTTGGTTCCCCATTACTAATTATGTTCAGATAACTAAGGACTACCAGATATCTGAGAAAACCTCTAATGTGAAAATCAGAACTCAAACTTGTTTTTTTAAAAAATGGCAGGCAGGATAATGACCCCCTCAAAATGTCCATGTCCGAATCCCCAGAACCTGTAAATGTGTTAAATATGTTACATGGCTGCAAAGGTAAGTAAGTTTGCTAATCAACTGTCTTTGAGATGAGATTATCCTGGATTATCCGGATGAATCCAATCTAATGACAGGTATCCTTGAAAGCTGAGGACATTTCCTGGCTATGGTCAGAGAGAGATGTGACAACTAGAGAAAAAAGTCAGAGGGTTGTGAGTTTCTGGCTTTGCAGATGAGAAATGGGGCTGTGAGGAAGGAATGTGGTGGCCTCCAAAAGCTGGGAAAGCCTCGAAAATGGAGTCTCCAGAAAGGAACACAGTCCTATGATTGTAGCCTGGCGAAATCCGTTGTTGTTGTTCAGTCACCCAGTCATGTCTGACTCTTTGCAACCTCATGGCCTGCAGCATGCCAGGCTCCTCTGTCCTCCACTATCTCCTGGAGTTTGCTCAAATTCATGTCCATTGAGTTGGTGATGCTATCCAACCATCTCATATTGAACTTTTTTTTCCTACAGAATGGTAAGACAATAAATTTGTGTCATGTTAATTTGTTACAGCAGCAATAAAAACCAATACAAAAGGATTTCAAAAAAGAGGTATGATTCAGGAAGAAGACCTCTTTTTAATAGGTATTCATTTCCTCAAAGGTATGAAGGATTGCAAGCATGAAACAGGAACAGGATTCTATTTTTGAGAAAAGCAACATTCTGAGAACAAGAGGGTGCTCTTAAAGTTAAAAATAAGATAGGAGAAAAATTTTTTTTTAAATCAGCAGCAGGGTTGGAAGATATAGATGAGAAAATCTCCCAGAAAGTGGACCAAAAAGACAAAGATATAGGAAACTGGCAAGAAAGGTAAGAAATGATCCAAATAAGAGGAGTTCCAGAGGAGCATAGGGGAGTACATAAATGGGTTCTGGTAGCAATTTCAATGTGGGAGAAGGTCCCCATGCCAAAAAGCAATTCTCAGACCCCAGCTGGGAGTCCTACAATTTAACTCTATTCTGACACCATCTAACTGGATAAGGCATCAGATTCCACGGGTAAACAGTTCAATCCTATGTGACTCCCTCACCCAGGCCAATCACAGGTCCAGTTTGTCACTTGTGCTTCTGACCCCACTGGCTAGAAATCAGATTCCAATCACCCCTTCCTCAGGTTTCAGCAATTTGCTGGAGTGGCTCATAGGACCCAGGGAAATAATTTATTTACTAGATTGCTGGTTTATTATAGAAAAGATAGAACTCAGGAACTTCCAGATGGAAAAGCTGTGCAGGACAAGGTGTAGAGGAAGGGTGCGGGGCTTGCAAGCCCTCTCCAGGACAGACACTGTCTCCACATCTCCGCGTGTTCACCAATCTGGATGCTCTCTGAACCAGGTCCTTTGGGGATTTTTTGGAGGCTTCATTATCATCTGCCATTGGTGACTGATTCAACCTCCAGCCCTTCTCCCGAACTTTGGAGGTTGGAGTGGGGGATGGAGGGTGGGGTACTGAAAGTTCTAACTCTCTAATGACATGTTGTTTCCCCTGGCAACCAGCCTCCATCCTTAGGTTACCTAAGGGCTATCCAAAAGCAACCTCATTAACATAACAAGACACTCTTCTCACGGGAAATTTGAAGGGTGTTAGTAGCTCTGTGCCAGGAAAGGGGTCAAAGACTAAACATATATTTCTCATTATAAATTACAATATTACTGGATGTCAGTAACAAAATAACATCAATTCTCCCCAAAGAGAAGGACCTCAATTTCCAGATTGAAAAAGTCCATGAGAATCTAGCAAGACGCACAAAAAAAATGGACTAAAGCAGGGGTCCCCAACCTCCAGGCCATGGACCAGTATCTCCTGTCAGACCAGCAGTGACGTTAGAATAGAAATTTTAAAAAGAAATAAAGTGCACAATAAATGCAGTGCACTTGAATCATGCCCCCCACCCTGATCCGTTGAAAAGTTGTCTTCCATGAAACTTGTCCCACATGCCAAAAATGTTGGGGCCCACCGAAAGGATATCATTGTGAAATTTCAAAACACTGGGAGCAAATAGAAGATTTTTTTTTCTATTTCTGATTATTTTTAGCCTACTTCATCTGTCCATTTCAGAGTAGAATATGATAAAACGTCCAATGACAAATAATGAATTATCAATATCTCCTTGAGGTTCTGTCAATTGTTGCTTGATCCATCCCATCTCTTGTATTCTTTCCTTCAGCTGTTCTGTTTTTCATGCTTAATAGCACGTCTTTTAAACAATTTCTTGGTTTTTCTTCATGCTCTGTACATTTTCCTTTATTTCTTTGAGTCTTTTTATGATGCTTATTTTAAATTCTGATCCATCTGTCTCAATAATTCTGTGTCAGGTGGGATGCATCTAGTTTCCTGTCTTTCTTCCCCAAGAAAGGCACTCCCTGTCTAGTTATTTGGGGGGCTGTGAGTTCATGATTCCATGATGCCAGCAGGGCACCTGGCTGTTCTGTGTTACTCCACTGACACTGGAGGTCTGGGCTGTTGCTTCCAGTTTCTGTGGTGAAGTGACCGTCAAAGGTGGTACCACGGTGTTTCAGGAGCAGCAAAGGCGGAACTTTTAAAAAGCTTTCCTTCATGCCAACAATGGGTTTTTATCCTGGTTCTTAAAAGTGCCAGCTCATCACACACTGATAAAATCAGAATACTTGGGAATTTACAATACACATCTCCAGAGGTCTGGGGATGTGCACTGATCTTCTCAACACTGTATTTTAGGAAAAAAAAATTCAAACCTATAAAACAGTTGAAAAAAACAGTATAATGAACACCAGTGTGATCTTCACCTGGATTCACCAAACGTTGCCACATTTGCTTTCGCCCTCTCTCTGTCTCTTTCTCTCTCTTCCTCTCTCTCTCTCTCCCCTCTTCATGGAAGTGCAGAGTGTTTTGTTTTATTTTGCTGAACCATCTGAAAGCAACTTGCAGACATCGTAACTTTTCTTTTTTTTTTTTTATAACTTTTCATCTCTAAGACTTCAGCATGAATCTCCTAAGAACAACAAAATTCTCCTATTGTTATCTGGTGTGAATATTTTTAGAAGCTTCCTTGGATAATATTTCATGTGCAGCCAGGATTGAGAATCACTGCTCTAAGCCATCTTCCCACCATTGCCTTTACTTGCCTTATCCCCTACCCATCAACACACATGAGCATGCACACACACACACACACACACACACACACACACACACACCCCAAACGCAACACACACATATACACCACACACACTACATATCACACACATAACACGCGACACCACACATATACACTATGAACATACACTCACACCACACACACACACACACACACACACACCAGCTCAAGGCAACCTGGCAAACTTCAAACTCCTCAAGGATTTTTGACAGTTTTTTTATTTTTGCTTTTTTTTTTTTTTCCTGTTTTATGACTGTTGAGTTTTTTTTTTTTTCATAAATTTATTTATTTTAGTTGGGGGCTAATTACTTTACAATATTGTAATAGTTTTTGCCATACATTGACATGAATCAGCCATGGGTTTACATGTGGTCCCCTTCCTGGACCCCCCACCCACCTCCCTCCCCATCCCATCCCTCTGGGTCATCCCATTGCCCCGGCCCTGAGCCCTTGTCTCATGCATCGAACATGGAATGGTGTTCTGTTTCACATATGATAATATACATGTTTCAATGCTATTCTCCCAGAACGTCTCACCCTCACCTTCTCCCTCAGAGTCCATAAAATTGTTCTATGCATCTGTGTCTCTTATTCTGTCTCGCATATAGGGTTATCGTTACCATCTTTCAAATTCCATATATATGCATTAGTATACAGTATTGTTGTTTTTCTTTCTGGCTTACTTCACTCTGTATAATGGGCTCCAGTTTCATCCATCTCAATAGAACCGATTCAAATGTATTTTTTTTTAATGGCTGAGTAATATTCCATTGTGTATATGTACCACAGCTTCCTTATCCATTCGTCTGCTGATGGACATCTAGGTTGCTTCCATGTCCTGGCTATTGTAAACAGTGCTGCGATGAACATTGGGGTACATGCGTCTCTTTCAATTCTGGTTTCCTCGGTGTATATGCCCAGCAGTGGGATTGCTGGGTCATATGGCAGTTCTATTCCCAGTTTTTTAAGGAATCTCCACACTGTTCTCCATAGTGGCTGTACTAGTTTGCATTCCCACCAACAGTGTAAGAGGGTTCCCTTTTCTCCACACCCTCTCCAGCATTTATTGCTTGTAGACTTTTGGATACCAGCCATTCTGACTGGTGTGAAATGATACCTCATTGAGGTTTTGATTTGCATTTCTCTAATAATGAGTGATGTTGAGCATCTTTTCATGTGTTTGTTAGCCATCTGTATTTCTTCCTTGGAGAAATGTCTGTTTAGTTCTTTGGCCCATTTTTTGATTGGGTCGTTTATTTTTCTGGAATTCAGCTGCAGAAGTTGCTTGTATATTTTTGAAATTAATTGTTTGTCTGTTGCTTCGTTTGCTATTATTTTCTCCCATTCTGAAGGCTGTCTTTTCACCTTGCTTATAGTTTCCTTTGTTGTGCAAAAGCTTTTAATTTTAATTAGGTCCCATTTGTTTATTTTTGCTTTTATTTCCAATATTCTGGGAGGTGGGTCATGGAGGATCCTGCTGTGATTTATGTCGGAGAGTGTTTTGCCTATGTTTTCCTCTAGGAGTTTTATAGTTTCTGGTCTTACGTTTAGATCTTTAATCCATTTTGAGTTTATTTTTGTGAATGGTGTTAGGAAGTGTTCTAGTTTCATTCTTTTACAAGTGGTTGACCAGTTTTCCCAGCACCACTTGTTAAAGAGATTGTCTTTTCTCCATTGTATATTTTTGCCTCCTTTGTTGAAGATAAGGTGTCCATATGTGCGTGGGTTTATCTCTGGGCTTTCTATTTTGTTCCATTGATCTATATTTCTATCTTTGTGCCAGTACCATACTGTCTTGATGACTGTGGCTTTGTAGTAGAGCCTGAAGTCAGGCAGGTTGATTCCTCCAGTTCCATTCTTCTTCCTCAAGATTGCTTTGGCTATTCGAGGTTTCTTATATTTCCATACAAATTGTGAGATGATTTGTTCTAGTTCTGTGAAAAATACCATTGGTAGCTTGATAGGGATTGCATTGAATCTATAGATTGCTTTGGGTAGTATACTCATTTTCACTATATTAATTCTTCCAATCCATGAACACGGTATATTTCTCCATCTGTTTGTGTCCTCTTTGATTTCTTTCATCAGTGTTTTATAGTTTTCTATATATAAGTCTTTTGTTTCTTTAGGTAGATATATTCCTAAGTATTTTATTCTTTTTGTTGCAATGGTGAATGGTATTGTTTCCTTAATTTCTCTTTCTGTTTTCTCATTATTGGAGTATAGGAATGCAAGGGATTTCTGTGTGTTAATTTTATATCCTGCAACTTTACTATATTCATTGATTAACTCTAGTAATTTTCTAGTAGAGTCTTTAGGGTTTTCTATGTAGAGGATCATGTCATCTGCAAACAGTGAGAGTTTTACTTCTTCTTTTCCTATCTGTATTCCTTTTATTTCTTTTTCAGCTCTGATTGCTGTGGCCAAAACTTCCAAAACTATGTTGAATAGTGGTGGTGAAAGTGGGCATCCTTGCCTTGTTCCTGACTTTAGGGGAAATGCTTTCAATTTTTCACCATTGAGGATAATGTTTGCTGTGGGTTTGTCATATATAGCTTTTATTATGTTGAGATATGTTCCTTCTATTCCTGCTTTCTGGAGGGTTTTTATCATAAATGGATGCTGAATTTTGTCAAAGGCTTTTTCTGCATCTATTGATATAACCATATGGTTTTTTTCTTTCAATTTGTTAATGTGGTGTATTACATTGATTGATTTGCGGATATTAAAAAAACCTTGCATTCCTGGGATAAAGCCCACTTGGTCATGATGTATGATCTTTTTAATATGATGTTGGATTCTGTTTGCTAGAATTTTATTAAGGATTTTTGCATCTATGTTCATCAGTGATATTGGCCTGTAGTTTTCCTTTTTTGTGACATCTTTGTCTGGTTTTGGAATTAGGGTGATGGTGGCCTCATAGAATGAGTTTGGAAGTTTACCATCTTCTGCAATTTTCTGGAAGAGTTTGAGTAGGATAGGTGTTAGCTCTTCTCTAAATTTTTGGTAGAATTCTGCTGTGAAGCCGTCTGGTCCTGGGCTTTTGTTTGCTGGAAGATTTCTGATTACAGTTTCGATTTCCGTGCTTGTGATGGGTCTGTTAAGATCTTCTATTTCTTCCTGGTTCAGTTTTGGAAAGTTACACTTTTCTAAGAATTTGTCCATTTCTAAGAATTTGTCCATTTCTTCCAAGTTGTCCATTTTATTTTTGACCACTCTGACCAGGGATCAAATCCTGCAGTGGAAAAGCACAGATCTAACCACTGGACTGCCAGGGAATTTCCCAGCATTTCTTTGTTAATTCTTCAAATCTAAGTTTCTACAGTTTCTCCAGGGTAGAGTTTGAGGACAAGAGCCACCAATTAGGGCTCAAAGGTCATCTTGTGGCCCTCAAGCTTTGTATGTATCTATTTCCCAATGTTGATGTATTTGGTATACGATAAAGCAGTGGAGAGATGTCAGCATTGTAGGTGAAATATCACAGTCCAGAAAAACTGAAAGCAATCTTAATGCAAAATTAAGTCTGATCTTGAATTTGTTCATAGTATTCTTAAGAGTATATGAATTATTTCTTCATTGAAAACAAAATATACTAAGACTAAATTCACCCACTCTATCCATAGCCCCATTTCAGTCTGGGTTTTAAATGCCTGAAATAGCATTTTAAGTTACATGACACAATTTTAAAATTGCCTTTAAAAAAATTTCTTGTAATAGTGCATCTTCCCCCATATTTTTACCGTACTAGATATTATAGAATTTTAATGTTTTTTCCAAGAGATGATGTTTCAGTGTTGTTTTAATTTGCATTTTAATAGATATCAGTGAACTCAAGCATCTTTTTACAAGCAAATTTTATTTGCTATTCATAATGTTGGCCTATTTTTAAAAAAATATTTTTAAAGAACAAAATTGAGTTTTTCTTTCCCTCTACTCCTACCTTAAAGTAATTGATAGATTCTATTGGTTTTGTATCCCTCTTAATTTTTCTCTAATTGCATCCAAATATGTAGACACTTCTATGGTACTTATAAGGTGATTCCAAAGCCACTCAAATACATAGGGATGGAGTGTGAGGTGTGGGGAATCACCAAGGAAAATTTGGCCATGTTCAGTTCAGTTCAGTTCAGTCACTCGGTTGTGTCCCACTGTTTGCAACCCCATGGACTGCGCACACCAGGCTTTCCTGTCCATCACCAACTCCTGGAGCTTACTCAGACTCATGTCCATCGAGTAGGTGATGCCATCCAACCATCTCATCCTCTGTCATCCCCTTCTCCTCCTGCCCTCAATCTTTTCCAGCATCAGGGTCTTTTCCAATGAGTCAGTTCTTCGCATCCAGTAGCCAAAGTACTGGAGTTTCAGCTTCAGAATCAGTCCTTCCAATGAATATTCAGGACTGACTTCCTTTAGGATGGACTGCTTGGATCTCCTTGCAGTCCAAGGGACTCTCAAGAGTCTTCTCCAACACCACAGTTCAAAAGCATCAATTCTTCAGTGCTCAGTTGGCCATGTTAGTCTGAGACAAATAAAAATCCTAAATAGAATCATAGTCAAAGGTGAAAAAAGGAGACATAAGCAAAAACTTCACCACAAAAGAGAATGAAACAAACACAGCAGTATAGAGATGTGAACAGTATGTTTCTGAAAACTGTGCTCAGTTGGCCATATTAGTCTGAGACAAATAAAAATCCTAAATAGAATCATAGTCAAAGGTGAAAAAAGGAGACATAAGCAAAGACTTCACCACAAAAGAGAATGAAACAAACACAGCAGTATAGAGATGTGAACAGTATGTTTCTGAAAACTGAACCCGTAAAACAGATGAAAATTTTGGGCGAATCAATTTTCAACAGAATGTGGAAAAATCAAACACTCTTAAAGAAAAAGGATGAAAAATGAGGTCCTAGAATAACAGATCAGGTTAACAAAAGAATGGGCAATACTAAGAAAAATCTTAAGAAAATGAACAATGATATTGCAACATTAAAAAAAATGGCATAAGAAGCAATGAAAAGCAAACTCATCATTGAAGGAACCCAAATCAGCAAGATTGTGGGAAGATGTGAGGAAAATAATACAGAACGTAGTGGTGCAAAACAAGAGAATAAGAAAACCCAAATAGGAAAAACAACAGAGATCCCATATATGGTAATTGGTATTCTTAAAGAAGAGACCTGAATAAACCGTCTCAGAAAAAACATTTGAAACGTAAAAGAAGAAACCTTTCCTAATATGAAAGAGGACTTCAGATTGAAGCAGGAAGCAGCCCACCAAAGAGAGGAAAAAGAAAAAGACAATAGCAAGGCAAATTCTGATATAATTATTTCATTTTACATATAAATAGAAATTTATGTAAATATCCATGGAGAAGAACTAGAACCTTGACTTCTCTGCCATTCAGTTTGCTGCCAAAAGACAGAAAAGGTTTGAAGGAATAAAAGGAACTTGGTCCCAGAATTCTAAGCCCAGACAAGATGCTTGTTACCTGTTAAAGAAAAAGACAAGCTGTTATTAAACATTGGAGAATTTGAGATTACTTTAAAACTCTTCCTCAAGAACTACTCGAATAAATAAATATTTTTGAACATGAAAGTTGTGTCATGGAAGGGTTGTGGTGAGCCTCACAAATATGGAATTGACTTAATAACTATGAGAAATATAAAACAGAATGAAGATATTCAATTCCTTGACATAGAAAGGCACATGATACAAGAATTAATAATAATTTCATTATAATACACTGGAATCACTAGTGGTAAAGAACCCGCTTGCCAATGCAAGTGATGTAAGAGATGTGCATTCCATCTCTGGGTAGGGAAGATCCCCTGGAGGAGGAAATGACAAGCCGCTCCAGCATTCTTGATTGGGAAATCCCAGAGACAAAGGAGCCTGGTGGGTTACAGTCCGCAGAGTCACAAAAAGTCGGACACGACTAAAGCAACTTAGCATACACATGATACAGTGGAACAAAAATTCAGGATACATAGATAAGGAAATCTAGCAGTTTAGATTTGGAGTTGAGATTGAGGAAAAAAATAAAAGGAAGTAAAAATGTATATTTTCTTACTCTTGTAGAGAGAGATGAAAGACCAGGTCTTCTAAAACTGATGAATTAGAGAATATAGGGTTAACTGTCTTCAAATATTAATAGATCCAAAGCATGGAATCTATATGGTCATTAATTACTTTTAAAATTATAAGCAATACAGCAGAAGACACAAAGCAAATAACACTGCTGTGAATCACAGCACAAAAAACACAATAGCCTAACAACACTTTTAAACAACAGAAACTATTATGACAATAAATGAAAATGGGATAAACACATATTTTTTTAAAAAAACTTACTTGAATTAAAACATAAAATACAGTTCCAGAATGTCTACAAAACGTTTAAGTAAAACAAAATGATTCAAAAAGATTATGAGTAAGAGGAAAAGCAAGATGTTCTAGGAATTGCAAACAAACAAGAAAAAGGCAGAGCTGCAATGCTAACATCAAAGTAGAATTCTCTCAAACATTCAAATACTATAGCAAGCAGTCTCTTGCCATTTAAATAATTCCAATGCATAATGAAGTTAAAATTCAATTATTTTTACAAATTATGCAGACTCAATGTACAGAAGTAGACAAAGCATGAAATGAACCACTATAAACCCAATTCTGAATGTACCTGCAAAAATACTAAATAAAATAAAGCAAATAAGAGACAATGTGAGATGAGATTAAAAATGTTAACAGAAAAATAGTGTGAGATTAAGCAATGATTGTTCTAAATTTGATAACTATCCATATAAAAAGAAAAAGAATAATCTCAATAAATGCCTAAAAATTTTTAAAAAACAGTATCTATCTTTGATAGCAATGTTTCATAAAATAATAGAGGGATATTTTCATAGCATGAACTCCTCCCCACCCCCCTGAAATTTCACACTGACGACAAATGACTGTTAGCTTCACAATCAATGGGAAGACATTCAGGAACATAGGCCTTAAATATGAGAAAACAAAAGAGACTGCTATTACTACCCTTTCTGCACTCTCTTCCGAGGTGCTATCAGCGTCACTAGGCAAAAGAATGAAATAAGAGGCTTAGATATTAGAATAAAAGCAAAATGATCAATACTTGCACATTATATAATTTTCTATGTAGGGGAAAAAAAACCAAGAAAATCAATTAAAAACGTGTTAGAAATAATCATCATCTCACTGAAAGCAGGTGGTTTAAAAATAAATACACTAAAATCAATAGTTTTCCTAGATTTCCAACAATGATCAATTAGAAAATATGGCAGATTTTTAAAATTGCATTCATGTAAACAATAAAAGTAAAAGATACCTAAAAATTAACTTTAAAAACTATTCCTGATCTAAATGGGGGAAAAAAACCTACTACTTAACTTTATTAAAGTATCTAATAATTTAAAAAATAATATTTTGCGGGATAAGAACAAATTGATTGCGGTAAACACTTTTAGAAGGTAATCGACAGTGTCTATCAATGTGGCAAATAACTATACCCTTTTATTCAGCAAACCCAATTCCAGGGACTCTACAGAAATTCTACCACAAAATACAAAATTACTATATGTAGAATGACTCAAGAATTTTGACCTGAGCAGTTGGGTACAGTTTCTAAAGTTAGCAAAGTTTATCAAATTGACAATATGTAGTGACAACCTTAAAAAATGTTACCCTTGTTTTTCTATTCCTAGGAATTTATTCTTAGGAAACAAGCATGGTCATGCTCAGAGTTAGTTTCTGGGAAATTTACTGCAGTGGTGTTTATAACAATAAAAAAATGCAAACAACTTAAATGTTAAACAGTGGAATACTGGGAAGCACCTTAACACTGATGTAGAAGAATGTTCAATGATAATGAAAAATATACATGATACACTGTAACGTGAAAAAATCATGTTACTGGACAGTAGTTTCTGAATGTATAATGTGTTTGAAATTTGGCAAAAAAAATCCCCAGCATACGGATATGATATGAACATATCTAGAAAAAAAGACTAGAAAGATACAGACCAAGTTGTTCACAGTAGTTGTCTCTGGGTTATAGATATGATTCTTAACTTTCCTTCCAGCTATCTTTTCTGAATTTTCTCTAATAACTGTGTCTTGCTGGGAGAAATATCAATAACCTCAGATATGCAGATGACACCACCCTTATGGCAGAAAGTGAAGAAGAACTAAAGAGCCTCTTGATGAAAGTGAAAGTGTAGAGTGAAAAAGTTGGCTTAAAGCTCAACATTCAGAAAACTAAGATCATGGCATCTGGTCCCATCACTTCATAGCAGATAGATGGGGAAACAGTGGAAACAGTGGCCGACTTTATTTTTCTAGGCTCAAAAATCACTGCAGATGGTGACTGCAGCCATGAAATTAAAAGATGCTTACTCCTTGGAAGAAAAGTTATGACCAACCTAGATAGCATATTAAAAAGCAGAGACATTACTTTGCCAACAAAGGTCCGTCTAGTCAAGGCTATGGTTTTTCCAGTGGTCACGTATGGATGTGAGAGTTGGACGGTGAAGAAAGCTGAGCGCTGAAGAATTGATGCTTTTGAACTGTGGTGTTGGAGAAGACTCTTGAGAGTCCCTTGGACTGCAAGGAGATCTAACCAGTCCATCCTAAAGGAGATCAGTCCTGGATGTTCATTGGAAGGAGTGATGTTGAAGCTGCAACTCCAATACTTTGGCCACCTGATGCGAAGAGCTGACTCATTGGAAAAAGACCCTGATGCTGGGAAGTATTGAGGGCAAGAGGAGAAGGGGAGGACAGAGGATAGGATGGCTGGATGGCATCACTGACTCGATGGACATGGGTTTGGGTGGACTCAGGGAGTTGGTGATGGACAAGGAGGCCTGGTGTGCTGCAGTTCATGGGGTCGCAAAGAGCAGACACGACTGAGCAACTGAACTGAACTGAACTGAACTTTCATAAAATAGAAATGTTTTTAAATTGCTTTTTTAGTTTGTACAAGGTCCCAAGGGAATTCAACTTGCCATCTTGACATGCTAAGAGCACTTCATGATTTTGGAAAAGTTTCTTTTCCTCTTTTCCTCTGGGGACTTCAGTTCCTCATGTGTAAGCCAGAGGGCTGGTGACAGCCCAGGTCCTCTGAGCCCTTGTCATGCTCTGGGGCTTCCTTTAAACCACCACCATTCACCCCAAGAGACTCCTTATGGTACTGCTCAGAGTCTGTTGCTGGTAAATTCATTCTGACCCCTGGACCCTAACCATACCAGTGCTGACCCAATTTCCAGTTGCCATCATCTGCACATTGCCTAAGGGCTTTCCCTGGTGGCCAGTGCTCTCTCCCCACCCCTGCATCTGTCTAAGTGCTGGGGACCTAAAGGAATCTCCAACCAGGAGCAGCTTTCAAGCAAACACCACCCCAGCTGGCATATAGATACCCCAGCTTCCTCTCCTCATGGGTATATCCCAGAATTCCCCACTGGGATGGACCTTCAGTTGCCCACTGTGGCAATGGGCTTGACCATGCACCTCTTACTGGCTTCCTTTCCTTTCCTGCCTCAATCCCCTGCCTGTGTGTCTTGGGATCACCTTCCAAATAAACCACATGCTCTGGGATTCTTGTCTCAGATACTGCTTTTGAATAACCCAAAGGAAGATAACTCTCATTCTTCATCTCCTCTCCTCTCAAATCTCCAATCCCCACCAACTCAATTGTGGACCTTGTCTTTTAGTTTGCAGAGGAAGTAGAAGCAGTCAGGCATCAACAGGCATTCTCAGAAGAACTTGAAAGGTTAATACATATATGAAAACACACTCAGTGTCACTGATGATCATGCTTGTGTGCTAAGTCGCTTCAGTTGTGTTGGACTCTTTTCAAACCCATGGACTGTAGCCCACCAGGGTCCTCTGTTCATGGGATTTCCTAGGCAAGAATATTGGAGTGGGTTGCCATTTCCTTCTCCAGGGGATCTTCCCCCCTCCCCAGGGATCGAACCATGTGTCTCTTATGTCTCCTGCATTGGCAGGCGGGTTGTTCACCACCAGCGCCAGTCGGGAAGCTGGATGATACGGGAAATACACATTAAAACAACCGATAGACCATCTCATGAAACCAGTTTGGGGAGAGTTATCTGATAAGACCAAAGGTTGTGGAGGAGGTGGGATAAACAGTACCTCTCAAACATTCTGGGTGAGGGTGTTGGTACTCTCACCTTGAAGATTTGGCAAAACCTAGTAAAGTTGGAGATGAGTCTGTCCTGTGATCCTATGACCCTATGATCCAATCCTCCCACTTTTAGGAAAACAGCTGAGAGTAGCTCTTAAACACGAGCTCAAGGATAATCACTCCAGCATTAACATAATTAGGAAGAAAAGAAGGAAACAAACTCATTGCCCGTCAGTAGGGTGCTGGATAAGGAAATTTAAAACCATTCTTACGCTATAACACTATGTTAAGGCAAATGAACTACATCTATTAACAGAAAGGTAAGTGAATCTTTAAAGCACATGTTGAGTTATATACATTATGCACATACATTGTGGCACTACTTTATGTAAATATCAGACGTCTCCAGAACAGTGTAGTGTATATTATCTGTGATCATATACAATGCAATGAGTTTTAAAACGTGGGGAGAGCTTGTTACCTTTAAACATAGGTAGTGACAGTGGTTGAGCTCCTCTGGTGGCTCAGTGGTAAAGAATCTGCCTGCCAACGCCAGAGACACGGGAGATGCGGATTGGATCCCTGGATCAGGAAGATGCCCGGGAGAAGGAAACGGAAACCCCTTCCAGTATCCTTGCCTGGAGAATCTCATGGATGGAGGAGCCTGGCAGGCTACAGTCTACATGGGGTCACAAAGGGTCGGACTGGACCAAAGAGACTGAACAACAACAAGAAGCGACAGCGGTTTCCTTTGGGGACTGGAACGAGGAAGTCGCCAAGTGTATCCATAATGTTTAATTTCTTCAAAAGAATTTCATTCCATTTCTTTAAAAAGGGAGAGTGGGTGAAGGGAGAGGAAGAGAGAGAGTGAGAAATAGGACAAACCAAAGCAAATACAGCAAAACAGTAACCTTTGCTAAACCTTGGTGGCAAATTCGTGCTATTTTGTAATACCAAACTCTGTATTTTTCTGGATGGTTGTAATATCTCTAAATTAAAAAAACAAATGATTGAGGTGACGGAAATGTTGTGTCTTGACTGTGATGGTAGTCACATGAATGTGGGCCCCGGTCAAGGCTCCTTGAACTGGACTCCTAGAATGGGTGCATGTTCTCACATGTAAATTACACCTCAGTAAGTCGATCTTCAAAAGGAAGGACAAGTCAGTGAGATGTGGACTGGCAGGTGAGCAGGTCTCCTGTGGCACCCGGTTCTACATGGAAGTGCACAGAGGGAAGAGATGCCACAAACTCAGGGCAGCCTTGAGGGTCTGTCCCCCAAACATCAGGACCTCGGGGCAAGTGGGATACCCTTTGCTTTAGGGGAGGAGTGGACCAAGCCCTCCTCACAGGGCCTAATCCGAGAGCTTTAGGGGCCAGGGACGCTCTCTCCTGCCATGAGTTCATCACATTCTCTGACATCTCAGTGTTCTCTCCATTTAATTTTTAAGAAGCACCAACACATCAGAAAAGAAGTCTGCCCTGAAATTGCTATTTGGATGAATGTGACATTTGTAGGCCAGCAAAGGAAACTGGAGAAGCCAATGTGTTTGCAACTCACAGCCTCATCTCATGGCCCGCCCTCCCAAACAGCACACACTTGGAGGGCTGGGGTGGGGGAAACATTTACCTGGATGGAAAAATAGAGCTCAGTAGACAGACTCTCCATGACGCAAAGCAAAAAAGAGGAAAGAAGAGAGGACAGGCAAGCTGGCGAAAAGATGTCCCTGTGTGCCAGGTCCACTGTGCCATTTCAGGTTCAAGACCCGTATCATTACCCCCATTGGAGAGTTGAGAAAACAAGCTCAGAAATGGGATGTGTTGCTTTGCCAAGGACACAAAGCCAAGTTGGATTTGACCCAATCTGTGTGATGTCAAATTCCTTAGAATATACCGACCACAAAGAGAAGGAACTCAAACTGTTTCCTTCCTCTTACCTTTCCTTCTCTCCTTTTTCTTCCTCTATGAGGAAAGGGGTCCAGCAAGACTGGGGGATGCATGACTGAGCTGTTTGTGGGGCAGAGGCAGGACAGAGTAATTAAGTGGACGGTGAGACTGAGGAAGACTGAGGAATCCTGGACGAGTCACCGGTTTCCGTGCCGGGGTCAGGCACAGAGGTAAGAGGCCTTCGCAGGAAAAGCAGCTGCTGTCAGGAAGTGGAGGGATGGCATATCTCTGTCCTCCAATAAAGGAGTCCTGAGACAACTGAACTTCTCGTTATAGACTTGTGGAGAGAGGGGTACGAAGGGAGTAAGCGATCCTTCCAAAAATGAGCCTTATTGTGGTTAGACTTTCTTCTCAGAGTCTAGGATGACTCCTCAATATAAGGGGTCCAGGTGGAAAATTCTAACCCAAGGTGAGACAATACTTTGGTGAGATTTCTTCTACTTCCAACAGGCAGGGGAGACAACCACATTCACATGTCATTGCAGTTCTAATAACATAATAATGGTGAATTTTTACAGTTGCCCAACAATGAGATAGCAAAAGAAATAACAAAAATGTGAAAACCCTGGGTAGTTGTCCCAGTAAAGTTCAATTAAACATGCCTGTAGGTAGAATAGATACAGTGGAAAATGTCTTGTCAGAATCCAATTTCCTTGATCAACATACTTGCCAGCAGACAAGGAGGTTATTATTTCATTTGTTGATAAAGATTGCAGTGTAGCGGAGAGGACAGAAAATTTCGAGTCAAGCAGATCTAAGCCACATCAGCTCTCTAGCCACAGACAAGTAAAACCCACTAAAACATGGGCATAATCATATCTACTTCAATAGGCTGCTGGAGGATTAAATGAGATGATGCACAGGAAAGAGTGATTTGAAAATGTACCCCCCAATAGTTACAGGAAATCAAATAACTGAATTATTTGTAAGGTTTTCTTTAAAATTATCTGAAACATTCAAGCAAGATGGAATAGTCAACATGGGCTTACTAAACATCCCTTGCTGCCAACTGAATAGAATGAGCAAGAATACATTTTATTTTTTAAGCTTTTTATTTCATATTGGAGTACAGCCAAACAACGTCATGATATTTTCAGGTGGACAGCAAAAGGACTCAGCCATACATATGCATGTATTCATTCTCTCCCAAGCTCCCCTCCCATCCAGACTGCCACATAACATTGAGCAGAGTCCCCTGTGTATACAGTAGGAAAGAAGACATTTTAAATGACCAAGAATTAGCCAGGAATTCTGAAGTTAGGAATGGACCGCAACCCCCTGGGTTAAATTTTCAAAACTGTCTTCCTGAAAAAGAAAAAAATAGGACCGATTTGGAAACAGGAAAAATAGGACTTAAGAACTGATATGTTGATTATCCCTGCAATGGTGAAAAGGTTGAATGGATGACATTCACAAGAACCTCATGACATCACCCCATTTGGTGGGGTGGGGACCAGGAGAATGCACTGTCCAAGAGAGGGGCCAGGGAATGTCAGGCTAGAGCAGGCTTTTCAACCTCACATGATGAAAACATGGGACAGAGAATTCTTTGCTTTTCTGGGTGGTGTGGAATGCTTAATAGCATCCTTGGTCTGTCCCAGGTTTGAGGCCTGGTAGCTCAGTTGGTAAAGAATCTGCCTGCAGTGCAGGAGACCCAGGTTCGACCCCTGGGTCGGGAAGATCCCCTGGAAAGGAAATGGCAACCCACTCCAGTATCCTTGCCTGGAAAATCCCATGGACAGAGGAGCCTGGTAGGCTGCACTCCATGGGATCGCAAAGAGTCGAGCATGACTGAGCAACTAACACTTTGGTCTGTCCCTCCCAAACTGTGCCAACCAAAAGTATCCCTAGACTTTGCCAAATGTTTCCTGCGAGGAAGAGGCCAATATCACTTCTAGGTGAGAACTACAGGTCTGGAAGACCACCCCCAACCCCGCCCCACTTACCCCAGAAAAGAGTGAGTTGCCCAAATGCAGACAAACCTAGGATCCTTGCCTCTGGCTGAGAGAGAAGCAGAACTCTTTCAAGGGGATGACCATCAGGACGAACAGTCTGACAACAAATAGAGGCTCTGCAGAATGGAGAGAGAAAACAACACTTCCTGTGGGCAAGGCAGCCCAGGAAAGATGTGGAATGCAAAGAATAACCCACTTGGCCTCTCTCCCTCCCTGTCAGTAGCTGGAGGAGCTGGGATCTTTAAAATTTAGTCTCACAAGAATGGGGAAGAGCTTGGCTGGACCCATGGTCTGAAACTGATTGTTCTGATGGCCAAGACATGGTCTCCAAAGGTGGACTGTCTCTGAAACTGCTGGTACCATCTGAAACTAAGAGTGTCCTCCCTCCCCACTGTCCCAGACTAGATGTGTCCCTAACCGGGCCGAGTGACTCTCCTGCATAGCTTTAAGCTCTCCATGTGCTATATGGAGAAAGTCACGAAAGTTTCACTTATAACTCCTGCCCAGGTCCCCAGCCCCTCCTTTCTCACTTTCTAGGCACCAGAAGAGCAGCCTTGAAATTCAAGATGTGATGGGTACAGAGAAGACCCAGGTAAACAGAGAAGGTCCCTAACCGGGCCGAGTGACTCTCCTGCATAGCTTTAAGCTCTCCATGTGCTATATGGAGAAAGTCACGAAAGTTTCACTTATAACTCCTGCCCAGGTCCCCAGCCCCTCCTTTCTCACTTTCTAGGCACCAGAAGAGCAGCCTTGAAATTCAAGATGTGATGGGTACAGAGAAGACCCAGGTAAACAGAGAAGGAAGTATGGGAGACTCCAGCTGTTCTGGATCTAGGCAAATAATAGACATGATATAACTCCTCCAGTTCAAAGATAAATAAGTTGAAATAACAACAGCAATAACAACAAAATAACATTAAAACTACAGAAATCTTCAAAACGCAGCAGGAAAGGAAAGGAAGGGATAGATCATGTTAAAAACAAAGACTTTGGTTTGAAAAAAGACATGGACTAGGAAACAGAAAAAAAAAAAAAAGACCACAAATGTATCACAATCCCAAAGAAACTGAAAATAAGATGATAACAAAGTAAGATTAGAGGAATTGCAGACCCAAGGTAAGAAATTATGGATCAGAATAATACCATGATGCTACTACTAAACAGCTAAGAAACTATGAGGACAGAACTGACACAGCAGAAAAATAACTTGGGAATGTTAAAGATAGTCTACAGGAAAAAAAAAAAAGAAAGAAAGAAAACCATACAAAATGCAAAAGAAACAAAGAGTTAGGAACAATTTAGAGAAGATAATTGTTATGGATGACAGACAATGGAGGTCAACATAAAGATGAGTAGCCTTAAAGATGAGGACAAAACAAATACATCATAAAAAATAATCCATCATATAAAAAGGAAAAAGTGAATATGAAGATTGAAAGTGTATATTAAAATCTAGACGTTCAAGATGTTCAACTTAAAGAATTTAAGAGGAAATTATATAAACACCCACCCAGCAATACCAAATTACTAGCAAGAGGAACAATATCAGAATCCCCTCAATTTCTCCACACTAACGTTTGATGTCCAAACACCAAAAACATCTGCAAAATTTTGAGGGAACAGAAGTGACTTGAGAATGTTATACCCAACAAATACTTTATTCATACTTACTCAAGGACTGTAAGATCCATCAACATGTCTCTTTAAACAGTTTTGGTAATAAAACCCAGAGAGCCATGCCATGTGTGCATATTCAGTCATGTCCGACTGAATGTCACATGTCACATGTCCATGTGACACTATGGACTGAAGCCCACCAGGCTCCTCTGTCCATGGGATTCTCCAGGTAAGAATACTGGAGGAGGTTGCCATTTCCTCCTCTAGGGGATTTTCCCAACCCAGAGATCAAACCCATGGCTCTGGCGTCTCCTGCATTGGCAGGCAGATTCTTTACCACTGAACCCTCTTAGATCATAACTAAATTGGGTTGGGGAGGAAATATCAATCCTCCAGAGAAAGTGGGAGGCCAGGAGAAGGACGGAACAGAAGTTGAAAGTAAAATGATTTTCTAGGATGTGCCAGGCAAATGCAAACTAAAAGAAACCACAACCAAGTCAACTTTTAAAGTTCTCACCACATACAAAACATTATAACTATGTGAAGTGATGACTGTGTTAACTAACCTTATTGTAGTAGTAATATTGCAATATACACATATATCAAATGATTAATTATACACCTTAAACTTGAAAGAAAGAAACCATAATCCATGTTATGAATATCAGAAAAGGTTGAACTGAAAACAAAAATTACTGAATGAAAAGAAAAGCATTGCGCATAACTATAAAGGATAGAAAACATTAGAATAATTGTCATGACATTTTATGTTACAGATAATGTAGCATCAAAATATATGAAGCAAAAATTATAGATATAAATACAGTGTGGAATCAATAGAAATATAAGAGTAGGGAACTCCCCTCTCTTGATTTTTGACAGTTAAGTTGAATAAGTAAGGATATAAATGACCTTAATAATATGATTAATAAATTTGATTATGGACTTCCCTGGTGGCGCAGTGGTTAAGAATCTACCTGCCAATGCTCGGGTTCAATCCCTAGTCCGGGAAGATTCCACATACCACGAAGCAACTAAGCCGACCAGCTGCAACTATTGAAGCCCATGTGCCAATAGCCTGTGCTCCACAATGAGAAGCCACTGCAATGAGAAGCCTGTGCACTGCAACAAAGAGGAGACCCCCGCCCATAGCAGCTAGAGAAACCCATGCAAAGTGACGAAGAGCCAGTGCAGCCAAACATAAAGGAAGTAAGTTACATTTAAAACTTTTAAAAATCTCTAAAAAAAAAAAAAGATCAAATATGAGTATATATGGTATATTTACACTCTGTACATGGGGTACAGAGAATATTACTCTTCCTTGTGTGTCAATGTGATTATTTGTAAAAGTTTGCCATATGCTAAGCCACAAAGAAAACCTAAAAATTCTAGAAGTAGATATATCACAGGTCACCAACACTGACCTTGATGCAATAAAAATGTGAAGTAATAGTAAAGGCAAAAGAACAGAAATTGAGACATTTTCTATCCTCGACCACTCTTGCCTCAGAGAAGAAATCAATACAAACAGCTCAAGCCATAATGAGAAGAAAATTCATAGGCTTAAACAGTTACATTTCAAACAAATGTTAACTGATACGTCCTCAGATTTGAACAGTCAATGGCCACGAAGTAATTTTAAGACCCAAATTATTATGACTTTCTGCCTTCCATCCCACTAACCAGAGTCCATCACTCTGCCACATTCCCCATGAAAGTATTCCTGGGAATCCCACAGCTTGTGCCCCATGAGTTCCTCTTGGTCATCACTTCTCTCTCTCCCTCCCTGCCCCCGTCCCTTTCTCTTTGATTAGCAACCACAGACAGCTGTATGTAGTGATAGGATAATTCAGTACCTCGATTATAGTGGTGACTGCACATTTCTATTCTTGCCTGGAGAATCCCAGGGACGGGGGAGCCTGGTGGGCTGCCGTCTATGGGGTCGCAGAGAGTCGGACACGACGGAAGCGACTTAGCAGCAGCAGCAGCACATTTCTATACATGTATTAAAATCTATAGAATTGTATATCCCCTCAAAAAAGTCAATTTTAGGATAACTTTTTAATATTTTTTTTAAATATAATTAAGGAGAAAGGGTCGTGACCACTAGTACTTAGAAAGAAGAAATTTTCTGAATATTTTAAGAAGGCAGGCATATAAATTACACTAAAAGCTGAAAACAAAACCAAAAAAAGCAAAGAAAAGCTAAAAACAAAAGGAAAAAAGAAAACCAATTTCAAAACACTAAATATTAACAAATCAATCAGTTATACATTAAATAACTGCCATAATATGTCCAAGCAGTGTTTTACTCCAAGACTGCAAGGATGGTGTAATATGAGGAAATTCATAAATATGATTTACCATATTAATAGCTCAAAACAGAAAAATGACAAGATCATCTCCTTAGATGCTAAATAAAGGCATTTGATGAAATGAAATCTTTATTTCCAATAAAACTAGCTTAATAACAGTATTAACATATACCTATGTATCTAGATATCTACAGATATCTATGGGATGAAGAAATACATACATCTACAATAACCATTTTACTCAAAGGTTTGGCAATAGCAGCATTTATGATATATCAGAAATAAGATCAGGGTATTCACAAGTAAATAAGAAAATAAAGGTATAGCTTTTGAAAAGGAGTAAGCAAAATATTCATGTATTATATTACTACCTTCCTAGAAAACTTGAAAATCACTAATGCTGTGAAAATCCTTTAAAAGAAAGAAACAATAAAGGGGAATTTTCCTTACCAGGTATTAAAATATACTATAAAACTACAGTAATCAATAATGAGTTAGGTTGCCTAAGGCCATAGACAAATCAGTGAAACAGAATGGAGAATCCAATTTGGAGCCACAAGTATATTGAAGTGTAATTTATAATAATGGCAGCATTTTAAGTGAGTGAGAAGATTATGATTTATACAATAAACAGATGGTGGGATAATTGGTTGGCCCTTTGGGGGGTAAAAACCCAGCCACCCTCCTAATACCAAAATATATTCCAGAGCTCAATTGTTTACATATTTTTAAATAATTAAAATGCTAGGCAAATACACCAAAATTGAGGAATAGGACATCCTAAAAAAGGTTAATTTTATCACACAACATTTTAAAATGGTAATGAGCACCATAAACAAAATCAAAAGACAAACCGTAGTATATTTACAGAAGAGCCAAGGTCTCTACTGTACAAAGAAGTCTTTCATATCAATAAGAAAATAGCTGAACTTCATAGAAAATGAACAAAATAAATGAATAAGCCTTTCAAGTAAGAAATAACATAAAAAGATACTCAGCCTCACTGATGATTAAAGAATGCAAATTACAACATTGACAGCTCTTTGAAACTCTACGATTGGCAAAATTTAGTAATTGAAAATACTAAGGGGGAGCGGTAAAAGCACAGAGGCACTAGTCAGTGGCCAAGGGCATGGCAGGGAAGGTGGTCAGGCTAAGGTCCTGGGGTCTGTGGGCCCGATGACCGAGGAAGTTGAGTGGTAAGGGAGGCCTGCGGGGCAGCCTGGAGACATGAGCTGACAGTCACAGCAGCCAAAGCTGCAGGATGATGACGGGGATGCTGAACTGGTGGGCAAAGAAGACAGAAGGCAAGGTTGGGAGGTAAGTGACATTGAGCAAATAAGCAAATCAATTAAAGAAATAAAGAAAAATGTTGAGGACAACAAGAGCCAAGATTTTCACTGCCTAAGAAGATATTTACAAACATAAAAGGGGAATCCTGTAAAGAACCTTGAGATGTTGGATTGGAATTAGAGGTATGGATATAAACTCATGGTTCTGTAACATAGAAATACATGAGAAATAATTTATAAATGACTATATGTGTATATAGTTACACAAAGGTAAATGGATCCAAAGATAGATGATACATACACAGATAGGTAGAGATAGGTCAGTTCAGTTCAGTTCAGTTGCTCAGTCCTGTCTGACTCCTTGCGACCCCATGGACTGCAGCATGCCAGGCTTCCCTGTTCATCACCAACTCCAACATAACCAAGCAATAGATAGACAGAAGCAATGACATCCTAGTAGCAACAGGCACACTGAGCATGCAGATCTTGGTTTTTAAGTATTATTACCATCCTCCACCGAAATGAATCAAAACGAATCAAATAAATGGCTGATTCCAAGGCTGAGGCTGGGAAAATGCAAGAGGAGAAGGTGAACCTAGAAATTCTCATTGCGCCAAGAAGTAAGGAAATATCAGTGACACGTGGAGGCATGTCAAAAAGGCCACAGGAGACACTTTGTCCTTGAAGGGGCTCCTGCTGGACATGATGAGCATGAAAACAGACAATGATAGAAATTGATTATGAAATAAGAATCCATGAACTCTTGGTGATACAAATAAACAGGAGAAAGGGAAAAGTTTTTCCTTACAATAGAAAGCCAACTAATACATGTAGATGGAATGATGGGAATAGAAAATCTCCATTTGGCAACAGGCACAGAGGTGGTTGATCCATCAGGAGTAATCCATGGAGATTTGACAAGGAACAGGATATTGACATAATCTCAGAGAGCCTACCCACAACATATAGATCCATTACAAAAGGGGATGGTAAGTTTAGGTAGAGAAAGCTGGCAAGCACCAATGTGACCGGGGGACCAAGTTCAACATCTCCAGGGTGGCATGAAGCAGTGCCATGTGCCTCCTGATATGGGGCACTGATTTTTTTTTTTTTTGGCACCACTCAGCTTGTGGGATCTTAGTTACCCAATCAGGGATCAAACCCACGCCCCCTGCTTTGGAAGCATGGAATCTTAGCCACTGGACCACCAGGGGAGTCCCATGGTGCACTGACTGAGCACAGCATAATTTCTGTGGTCCTTCTGCCCAGGAAGCATGACGTGAATATGGAATGAAGGGAATGAAGATTTGGATTGAGGGTCATCCTACAGAATGTAAGACTTGTACTTTTTAGCACTGTTGAGAACTCAAAAGACAGGGGGAAATGGAGGAACTGTTCTCTCTAGATTGGAGGAAACTGAAGGTGCCTAAGAACTAAATGCAATACATATTCTTAGAGAACATCCTGGATAAGAAGAGAAAAGGCACAAAGTCAGCACAATTGATTCTGTGGATTGGATGGGGGTGTCTGTAGCAATGTTGTTGATTTGGAGGGTTGCATGGGGATTGTGTAGCAGAATGAACTTGGTTTGGGGAAATATGCACTGCAAGTGTTTAGAGATGAGGGATGTTATGTCTGCTGCTTGCCCTCCAAGGATTCAGAAAAAGAATCATGAAGAAAGAGACCAAAGATGTAATAAAAATGTTAATTTGAGAATCTAGGTGAGGGGGTCTATGTGAGTTCTTTGGAGTTCTCCAGCAACTTTTCTATTAGCTTGAAAATTCAAAATATATTATTTTTTTAAATACTCAGTGAGGGAACAGAAAAACAGATTCTCTGGTGATAGGATTATAAGTTGGTACAACCTAGAGAAAGGGAAATTTGACAATATTTATCAAAATAAACCTTCCTCTGAGTTTAAAAAAAATGCATAAAGAAGTAAGCAAAAATATATATGTTACAAGGATATTCAGCGCAGAATAGATATAAGCTTAAAACGTTGGAAGCAGCCCAAGTTCAAGTACCCACTAGTGGTTTCTGAAAGTTAATCACATCCATACAACGTAATTCTCAGCTACCCTGTAACAGTGAAATATCTGTCAACGGACAAACACCAAAAGGTGTTTATGACATAGTTTTGAAAAAAGTTCACTTAGTCCTTCATTTGGTCATTAGCTCAGCAAATATTTGTTGAATCCTATCATGTACAATTTATTCAGCAAGGTTTTAGATTTATAAAGATTGATAAAGCATAGAAAGGCTACCCACTCCAGTATTCTTGGGCTTCCCTTGTGGTTCAGTTGGTAAAGAATCCGCCTGCAATGCAGGAGACCTGGGCTCGATCCCTGGGTTGGGAAGATCCCCTGGAGAAGGGAAAGGTTACCCACTCCAGTATTCTGGCCTGGAGAATTCCATGGGCTATATGGTCCATGGGGTCACAAAGAGTCGGACACGACTGAATGACTTTCACTTTTACTAAAACATAGATATCTTCCCCCTCTAAACCCCAAATTCCAGTTGAGGAGACAGACATATAGGCAAATAACACTTGTGGTATATTAGGTGAAAAGTGCAAGTTACAGAACAATTTTCATAGAATGCTGTTTGGAAAAAAATGAATTAAATGAGTGGTAACATGAGGAAGCACACACGTGATGACAAAAGGCACACATGATGCATTCTGCCCCGTTATCAATGGTGCTCTCTGGGGAACAGGTTACAATGGGGGAAATTTCACTTTCTGCAGCATTTAGAAATTTTTACAATGAGCATGTAATGCTTGTATAACTGAAGGGGAAAAAAGCCATACAAATATCTATGACTAAGAACAGATAAACAACATAATGTTACCTGAACACAAAACAAGAAAACACTGGTCTTGTCTCTAAAATCGAGATGTAGCTTCGCCCCAGGAAAGATTGACCTGAATTATTATTAATTGCAGTTGTGGGCTTGAGTGCTTTGCCATGTCTGCAATTTCTAAAGTAAACAAACATCTTGTTCTCAAGATAATCTCGA
This sequence comes from Giraffa tippelskirchi, assembly GCF_054371585.1. Taxonomy (NCBI): domain Eukaryota; kingdom Metazoa; phylum Chordata; class Mammalia; order Artiodactyla; family Giraffidae; genus Giraffa; species Giraffa tippelskirchi. The sequence continues at coordinate 113,926,013 of NC_137287.1, read as the reverse complement.
AATGTTTATATTTGGTCTTCCTGAGAACCGATGGTTTGTGACTCCCAGGGGTTGAAGGGAGGAAGGGGCAGGCCCAACAGAGTGCTCAGGTTTGCCTGTTGAAGAGGCTGCTCCCGGGAGCCCCCATTTTAGCCAGGGGGGTACACTTGTCAGAAGCATCTCTCCACACTGAAAAATCATGGAGTCCAAGCTCTTCCCAGCTCACTTCTAACTCCATTAATGACAGGGGATCTTAGTGGAGAGGGCTGGTTTGGATGTTAAAAAAAAAAAAATCGTCTTTCTCTTGACTCACCTCTTGCTGAAATTCACCGTTTCCTTCCCTTGTGAAGACCAACGACAAACCACAGTGTTTGCAGTGTCTGTGAGTGTTTGTCACCAAGAGAAATCACAGATATTTTCGTATCACATTGCTGTTGCTGCTGCTATCTTGAAAGATCACTTATGCTCATCACTGCTTCAAAATTATGGTACTAATTAGATCCGTCCCTAGCTCTTGGTATTTAGTTCATTAATAAAGCAACACATTTATTACTATATCAAAATGTCTTCTTTTAATATTTTGATAACTGCAGTTCAAAATAATTAGAATCCTTTGTAATATAATATATCTTATGCATTCAAAAGATTTGCTCAGTGAAGAGATCCATAGCTCAGAAAGGAGAGGAACCTTTGATCTCAAAGATTACAAGGGGCTGAAAATCCCAGGAGACCTTCCAGATCACCCCCAAATCCTCCTGCTGTGGACTGAATGCTTGTATCCCCCCATATGCGTATGTTGAAGCCTAATCTCCAGTGTGATAGTGTTTGGAAGTGGGACCGTTGGGAGGTGATTAACCTTGGATGAGGTCATGGGGTGGAGCCCCTAGGATGGGATTGGTGTCCTTATAAGGGGATGAAGAGCTCAGAGTTCTCAGCAGACACTGACTCTGCATGCCGGCGCCTTCAGAACTGTGAGAAGTAAATGTTTGTTGTTTAAGCCACCCAGTTTAAATTCCCTGTTCCTGTGAAATTTAATTCTAATCAGGGGCAACAGACAATGAAAAAATAAGTTAAATCCATAGGCAGTGATAAGTACCATGGGAGGAAAACAGGGTAGGGCAAGAGAATCAGAAATGTGAAGGTGAAGAGGGGGTTGCGCTTTGAAATCTATCATCAAGGAAGGTCTTTGGGGTAAAGACCTGAAGTCAATGAGAAAACAAGCCATGTAGACATCTGGGGGTGAGGAAGAGTGCTCCAGGCAAAGGGGACAGCATGTGCAAAGGCTCAGAAGTTTGAGAGAACATGTAACAGTTGAAAACTGCAGGGAGGTTGATACAGCTGGAGCAAAAGTGATGGGGCCAAGTGGTGAGAAATGAGAGTGGAGAAGTACTCAGGGACCATGTCAGGAAAAGCCCTGTGCTTCAGGCTATTAAATGTGGACTCTGTGCTGAGGAAATCCAGGAAGGAATTACCCATCAGACTGTGTGTGGAGGGCAAGGCTGTGGGGCAGGCAGAAGGCAGTCTGGTGCTGAGGCTGTTACAGTTGCTGGATGATGATGACGACTAAGTTAGGGGCGGAACTAACTGAGACCAGGCGGCTTGTATTCGCTTCCTGTCGCTGCTGTAACAAAATGCCACAAACTCAGTGGTGTAAAGCAGCAGTGGTGTAAAGCAGCAGACGTTCATTCTCTCACGGGTCTGGAGGCCAGACATCTGAAATCAGGATGTCAGCAAGGCGACACTTCTTCTGAAGGTTCTAGGACAGAATCCGATCCTTGTCTCTTCTGGCTTTGGGCGGCTGCCCGCATTCCTTGACTTGTGCTGCACCCTTCCGAGCTCACCTCCATGGCCACACTGTCATCTCTGGGTCAGGTCTCCCTCTGCCTCTATCTCAAAGACAGCCGGATAATCCAATGTAATCCTCCAGTCTCAAAATCCTTACTCACACATGCAAAGACCATTTCCCACTGTTAGGTAACAAAAGGTTCCAGGGATTAGGACCTGACATATCCGGGGGCTGTCATTCAGCCTGCCATGAAGGTAGAAGATAGGTCACCCAGACCTGGAGAATTATCGCAGCCAGGCTCCTCCCACGAGGCCTCGGATGACCCCCTTTGTTCCCCTGACTTACTAGACCCATCGCATCATGTTTCTCCTCCTTGTCCTCCTACCTCAGTGGCCACTCCTGTCAGCCTCTTCTGATGATCCTTCTCTTCTCCCCACAGCCCTGAGGCTTAGCCCCTCGTGACCCCCCAGGCCATGGCTTTATATCCCTTCATGCCAGCAACTCCAGCCTAGGCCTCATTCCCCAACTCAAGCTCCACAAACCCAGCTCACTCTCAGCATCTCCCCTTGAATGTCTAGGAGGCCTTTCAAACCCCGAGATGTCCAAACTGGTCTCCTGGTTGTCCCCTCAACCCTGCTCCACACTCACCCCTACTCAAGCGTCGGCAATTCTGCACTTCAGTTGCTCATGCCAAAACCTGGGGGTCACCCCGGACTCCTCTTTTCCTCTCCCATTCCACATCCAATTCATTAGGAAGTCTTGTTGGCTTCATCTTCCAAGATTCCCATTTCCTCTTATCCACCTCAATGTTTTCCATAGTACTTACCGTCTTCTAACACATTTCATCTGCTTCTTTTTTATGTTTGTGGTTTAGTCTGTCTCCCTGAGATGGAATGTAGAAAGTTTTTGTCTATTTGGTTTGCTGGTTTCTCCTTTGAGCCTAGAACAGCGTCTGGCACACAGTAGGTGCTCAATAAATGTTTGTTGAATGAATGAGAGAGTGAATCCCTGGCTGTGGGGTGGAGGGAAGGGCAAGTTCAGGTGACTCCAACCAGGCCTCATCCTGGAACCACGTGACAGTTAAAGCAGACATTGGTGACAGAGGCTTTCAGCAACAGTTGAGTACAAGCTAATGGACTGGTTGACTCGTTACCTCTTATTCAGCCTTGAAGACACACAGGTCTGCTGGCAGAGATGCCTTCACTGATGAGAGGGCCTGGGATCTGGATCAGCTACCCATTGGCAGGGAACTCAGGCCTCAGGTAGAACCAAGAGATGTAGGGTGTTGGCTTTATCCCACACCTCTCTGCTGTGGAAGGTGTCAAGGTCCCCACTGACTGCACCGCAGCCCCAGCATAAACCCCATCCCCAGCTTCCTTGGAGAGGTGATGCCTGCACACAAGCCAGCCTGGAAGTGCCCAGTACACCCTCTTACCTAACCTACTGGCCCATGATCATTGCTGGGGGAGTAGCGGTTAGAAGCTGTGCTCACAGGTGGGAGGGCAGGATCATGTCTGCCCCTTCTCTTAGACCCACTCATATGCTGGGTAGCTGAAGCGGAAGGCATGCAAGGCTGAGATGAGTGTACACAAATGGATACCTTCCCTCCATCACTATCAGCTTCACCCCATCAAAGCCCACATCAGCTGGTCCCACTCATTCTCCCCAAGGCCACTAGAAGGCGCTATTCAAACCACAACTGCAAATCAGATTTGGACACTCCCCAGTTTAAAGCCTTTTGTGGGCACTCTCTCAGGCTAAAGACCAGAAGCCCTAGGAAAGGCTCCCAGGTTCTACTTGCTCTGGCCCCAGCCAGTCTCTCAAGCCTTTTCTCTCACCACGCTCCCCCTCGATCACTCTACTCCAGCTGCTCCAGCTTTGTTCAGCTCCCCAACAGACCCCACTCCTTCCCGACATAGGGCTTTTTGGAACATCGGACTTTTTGTTCCTTCGGCCTGGGATGCTTGTGCCCGTTGTTGCCTAGCTACCACTGACTCATCTTTCATAGCTCAGCTCAAAGTCATTTCCTCTGGGAAGCCTGCTTTGACTAATAACAATATGATGATAAATGAGGATGACGGTTTTTTTTTTTAAAGTAGCCTTTTAGCTCTTATCGTGTATTTAGAACATTCTAAGGACATCGCAAGTCTTATTCATGTAAACCTCACAACAAACTGATGAGGCAGGCACCTTAATCATCTTCATGTTCCAGGTGGAAACTGAAGCACAGAAAGGTTCATCAGTTTGCTCATGGTCACACAGGAGTTCAGCTCAAGGGTCCTCCCTCTCTGGACCAAATCCTCTAATATACACATTCAGCACCACTTTCCTCTCCTTCAGAGCATTAATCACCCCCACAGATAACCTTTACTGGATATTTAGTATGGGGTTAGCCATAAAGTTCATTCGGGTTTTTCTGTAAGATGGTAAAGAAAATTTCGAATGAACTTTTTTGCCAATCCCAACACACTCCATGCACTGTTACAGGCATCTTGTGAGCATTACCACTGTTGTCATTTTACATTTGTTTGTAGATCTTGACTGTATAACAGTTCAAGTTGCTCACATTCTTACTCATACTCTGTTTCATTTATACCCACAACAGAATATTGGTTAAGGACAGGAAGCCTGGGGACTCTGAATTTGAGACACAAGTGAATGAGCATTGTGGCATTGATGATAAGTCACTTACGTGCCTCGTGGTAACTCCCATTGGTTCCATCTGATCACACTCCTTATAAAGCACATCCATAGGCTTCAGGCTCCTCAAAAACCAACCACAAAGAGAGAAAATTCACGGATGAGTACAACTGACTTGAATTTTCACTTATTGGAGGCAAAAAAGGAACCCACAATGTGTTCCTTGAGTAGGTCTCACCAACACCAGCCAGAAGCTGTCTCTCCTATTTAGTCAATTTGAAACAAAAACCTCAAAATGAACTAGTAAGCCGGTGGCTTTCATTTTAGCCACAAAAAGCAAAGCTCCCTAACATCAGGCTATGGAAGCCATTTCTCTCTGCGTCGATGATGAACACATGATTAAATGTCACTCTACATTTTAATATGCATTTGTTCCCCCAAAGCAAACATAGTACAGCATTTAAAGATGTATTTGTGAGCAAACTGTGTAGTTTGTTACATAATTAATCCAAAAGAAATTAATTTTGTGTATATCTTTTTAAAGGAGCAAGATAAGAAATGTAACAATTTACATTTACAATTTACATCTCTATATAACAATTGTATTAAAAGTGAACTTTGTAATACAATCCTTAATAGTATGCTGATTTAAATAATTAACTACTTTTTAACATCAGCTTCCCTGGTGGTGCAGATGGTAAAGAATCCGCCTGCAATGCAGGAGACCTGAGTTCAATCCCTGGGTCAGGAAGATTCCCTAGAGAAGAGAGTGGCTACCCATTCCAGTATTCTTACTTGGAAAATCCTGTGGACAGAAGAGCCTGGCAGGCTACAGTCCACAGAGTTGCAAAGAGTCAAATACGACTGAAGCGACTTAGCAAGCAAGCATTTAAAAATAAATGAAATGAGGGTTGGAAAGATTACTTTGGCCATGAATGAGGAATGCTGATAGGTTCTCCCTCAAGGCTCAGTCACAGGGAAGGACCCTACAGAGGGGATGTGACGGTCACTTGGGCTAGAAGTGGAGACGCATGCCAGGTCACCTACCCACCACCCCAGCTCAATTCTAATCTATCCTAGTAGCCCTCCAACCTCTCACCTGGAGGGTCTCTTCCACCCACTGCCCACCTGCTGCCCCTCTCCACCTTCACTTGCATCTCTCACATCCCTGCTGGCAAGTCTTTGGTCCTATGGTTCCCTCACCTTCTCCAGGAAGGCCTCCCCACCTGTCTGCCATCAGAGTTCGTCCCCAGCTGGAGGGAGCCTGACTGACTACAGTCTATGAGGTTGCAAGAGTCAGACATGACTGAACATCTGAGCACACGTGCTACTAAAGAGAACTCAGGCAAATCACTTCACTCTTGGAGGCCCCAGTGTCCTTATCACATGGGAGAGAACTTCTCCATACTCCTCACCCCCAGCCTAGAGAGAGTCTCCAAATACCCAGAAGCCGGCCCTCACAGGTGTCCCTTTCCTCCACCAAATACCCCCGGGTCTGTCCTTGACTCTCACCTTCTGACCTTGGTCTCGCCAGACCAAGCTGCCAGCATCTCTCACCTGGGCTCCCTGCAGCCACCCTGGCCCCCCCTCCAGTCTACTCTGGGGCCAGAGGGCTCTTGTACAGCATAAGTCACTTTGTGTCTCTCTTCTGCTCTGGCCCCTCCAACAGCACCACCCCCCCTTTTCCTTACCCAGGGCTGAAATGCCCTCAGGTTCTAGTCCTGCTGACCTGGCCCAGATATAGTTGCCACCCCCTCCACAGCCTCACTCTCCCACCCCACAAGGCAGGAAGCTAAGCTTCTTCTGGGCTCCACAAACGATAAGCTTTTTCTCACCTCTGAACCTTAGCACACACCTGGACCACTCTTCCTCCCCATCTTCAAACAGCTGGCTCCTGCCTTCCCCTCCTCCTTCAGTTCTCAGCCTGCAACCTTCACCCCTCAGGGAGGCCTGCCCTGGCCACCCCATCGGAAGAAGGATGCCTCCTTGATGCCCGAACCACAACAACACTGGTTACCTTCATTGTATGGGTCACAGTAGTAAGTCATTCATTTGCTTGCTGGTTTATTGTCTGTGTCACCCACAAGGCTTTGTCTTGTTCACTATTGTTTCCCCAGCATCTGAGACAGTGCCTAGCACATAAGAGGTGCTCAAGAAATATTTGTTGAATGAATGAGTGAACAAACAGCTAATAGTGACTGTGTGTAGTACCCCATGAAGGCCTCAATGGATGTAAGGGGAGGTTTGTGGGGTTTTTTTTTCAAATAATTAACAATATTTTAATTTTTTAAATTTATTTTATTTAACTATAGTTGATTTATAATACTGTGTTAGTTTCAGGTATACAGGTTTAGATTCTTTTCTATTCTAGGTTATTATGAGACACTGAATACAGTTCCTGTGCGATACAGTAAATCCTTGTTGCTTATCTATTTTACGCACAATAATTAATCCCATACTTCTCTCCCCTTCCCCTTTGGTAACCATAAGTTTGTTTTCTATGTCCATGAGTCTGTTTCTGTTTCATAAATAAGTTGATTTGTGTTCTTTGTTTTTAGATTTCACATATAAGTGATGTCATATGGTATTTGTCTTTCTCTACCTGACTTACTACACTTAGTATGATAATCCCCAGGTCCATGCATGTTGCTTCAGATGGCAATAGTTCTCTTTATGGCTGAGTAATACTACTCTCTCTCTCTGTATATATATATAAAATATCTTCTTTATCCAGCCATCTGTTGATGGACATCTAGGTTTTTTCCATGTCTTGGCTATTGTAAATAGTGCTGCTGTGAACACTGGTGTGCACACATCTTTTTCAATTAGAATTTACATCTTTTCTGGATATATGCCCAGGATTGGGATTGCTGGATCATATGGTAACTCTGTTTTTAGTTTTTTAAGAAACCTCCAGACTGTTTTCCATAATGGTTGCACCAATTACATTCCCACCAACAATGTAGGAGTGTTAGTGGAGGTTATTTATAAATAACTCAAAACAGACAATAGTTATTCATCGCAAGGAAGGTCCTCTGCAGCTTGGCCTCTGTCCAATCCCAGGCCCTGACTCTGCAGACCCTTCCTCACCCTCTCCCATGGTTCATCCCAGGATAAACACATTCTACTCCACTCAGCCATGCTGGTTAAGGACTGGTCAAACCACAGGCAAAGCATGTTTTTAAGACAGCATATGGACAGAGGAGCCGGGCGGGCTACAGTCCATGGAGTCCCAAAGGGTCACACACACACACACACACACACACACACACACACACGGGACAAATCCCCACCCTGACTTCAGCTGGTGGAAATGTGATTATTTCTGTGATACAGACTTACCACCCTCTGAAATGTCACTGTGCTGCAGACTTGGCCTAGTCTGAGACTGGGAGTCTGAGACTCTCAATGGCCTCAATTTGTAAAATGGAGATAATTCCACCCCTCTTACAGCGTTGTGAGGCTAAGATGCCCACATGTATGAAGAGGTCCCTGCGGCTGCCTGAGGCATGGCAGTTCTCCGGGCCCATGTCAGTCCCTCTCCAGTCCCTCCCCCTCTTGTCTCCACTGGCAATCCTTGAGTCAGGAGAATTCTGGAATGCAGACTGTGTCTGTCAGTATTCTGAACTGATGACCAAGTTTCTGTGGGTGTCTGGCTACCTCTAGGGACCATCAAGTGTCTTAATTAATTATCATCTGACAGGGATTGATGTTCTGTTTCAAAACAGGTTTGAATAAAAAAGGCATGAGGTAGTCCAGACTATTCTAAGGAATATTAATTTTTGACAAACATTATTTGTAGAAAATTGGGACTAACAATCAAATAGAAACTTAAGGGTGGGAGCACTGTGGTTACTTTGACCCTAAGGTCCATTGTCTCTCACCCCTGTCAAGAAGAGTCTACAGATCTGGCAGAAGAAAGAGCAGGTTCTAGTCTGAACTCTGTCAGCTTTGCTGCGTGACTTCAGGTAGGTCACTGTCCCTCTCTGAGCCTCAGTTTCACCATCGGTTAGAGTCTGCACTAGGTGGTCTCCCAGGTGCTCTAGCACTGACACTCTCTGGAAGAGATGAACAATACTGGAGCCAGGATCATCTCAGGGTATTTCAAAAAATACCCCATTCTGGAGGGGAGTCTTGAGGAGAATGAATACATGCATACGTATGACTGAGTCCCTTTGCTGTCCACCTGAAACTATCCCAGCATTGTTAATAAGCTCTACTCCAATATAAAATAAAAGGCTTAAAAAAGAAACACCCTATCCAGGGCCCACTGCCAAGGTTTCTCATTCAATGGGTCCAGGATGGGGCCCAGAGTCTATACTCTATTAAAGCTCAGACTAAACATCTCTCCAGGATTCTTTGGGCCATACTCTGAAAAAAGCTGGCTGTATCTCTTGGGACAACCAAGAAGGACCCTTCGGAGAGGATCTGGACTTAAATGATACCCATTTTTATTAGCTGCCTATATGCTGAAAGGGTGTGTGGAATGATATTCAAGTGGATTCACCCAGTTCTTGATTTTCCTTTTCATCAAAGTTCACGTGGTTAATTCTGGGGTGTAAAACATAAAATCTTTGTCTTCCAATTATCTCCTAATGACTTCACTACAGTGACTCCCCAAAAAGAAGCCAAAATTCTTGTCCACGGAAATTGAAGATGAAACACACAGATAAGCTCTCTGAAGAGAATACACGTACATGTATTTCCTGAACACACAGAGGAGAAGCTTGACTCTGAAACCCTGGGAAGTAATGTCTACCCACCCATCTACACACCTACCCACCCATCTACCTATTCATTCACCCATCCATCCATCCATCCATCCACCCACGAAATGCTTACTGAGGACCTACTATGTCCCAGGCACTGGGGATACAGACAGTAAGCAATACAACTTTGTCTCTACCTGGGGACACAGACATTAATTAAGTAAACAAACTAAATAATTACAAATTGTGACAAATGCTACGAAGGCATCAAATAGGTCTCTGAAACAGAGAATGGCAGGATAGGAGAAGAAGCAGCCTACCTTGAATGAGTAATCAAGGAAGACTTCTCTGAAGAGGTGACATTAAAGCTAACACCTGAAGGATGAGAAGGCACATGTGAGGCCTTTCAGGCAGAAAAAAACAGTCAATGCAAAGACTGTGGGCATGAACTGCTTGGAAACCTGAAATATTCCTTAGCCCAACTCCCTTCCCAAGTGGCCAAATGATCTTCTAGCTGCTTTGTCGTTGCTGTTCAGTTACTGTGTGTGTGTGTGCTAGTCACTTCAGTCGTGTCTGACTCTTTGCAACCCTATGGACGGTAGCCCACCAGGTTCCTGTCTATGGGATTCCCCAGGCAAGAATAATGGAGTGGATTGTCATTTTCTCCTCCAGGGGATCTTTCTGACCCAGGAACTGAATCCATGTCTCTTACATCCCTTGTATCGGCAAGCGGGATCTTTACCACTAGTGCCATCAGAGTTGGTCCCCAACTGGAGGGAGCCTGGCCAACTACAGTCTATGAGGTTGCAAGAGTCGGACACGACTGAACATCTGAGCGTGCATGCTACTAAAGAGAACCTGGGCAAATCACTTCACTCTTGGAGGCTCCAGTGTTCTTACCACATGGGAGAAAACTTCTCCATACTCCTCGCCCCCAGCCTAGAGAGAGTCTCCAAATACCCAGAAGCCGGCCTTCACAGGTGTCCCTTTCCTCCACCAAATACCCCTGGGTCTGTCCTTGGTCTCCCCAGACCAAGCCGCCAGCATGGGAAGCCCATATATGAATATTACTCAGCCTTAAAAAGGAATGGAATTCCTTGCTACACATGGACAAACCTCGAGAACATTATGCTAAGTGAAATAAACCAGCCATAAAAGACAAACGTTGTATGTCTTTGTCATGTAAAGACAAAACCTTTACATGAGGTACCTAAAGTAGTCAAATTCAGAGACAGAATAGGATGGTGCTTGCTACAGTTGGGAGGAGGGGGCAGTGGGGAATTGTTGTTTAATAAGTAGTTTCAGTTTTGCAGGATGAAAAGAGTTCTGAAGCTTGGTTGCCCAACAGTGTGAACGTACTTAACACTTTTGAACTGTACACTTAAAATGGTTAAGGTGGTAAATTTCATGCTGTGTGTATTTTATCACAATTTAAAAAAACAGAAAATAAAGAATGGCTTTACCCAGAGGCAGGGGTGTGGACTGTTTGACCCAGTGTTTCCACAATCAAATGAAAGCACAAGAGCCCACAGTCCCAGAGCCGGAGGTGCCTTTTATTCACAAACAGCAATGAGAAGAGGGTTCATTAGATACCTAATGATTGATTTTTAAATTCTTATTGAAAGGCTTGATAATCTATATTCAGAATCATCTTGCCCTGCAATTAACTAAAAACCACTTATGACAGGAATTCATACATAATCACTATCAGTGGAGTCAACTTGTAAGAATATTCCAAGCATTTAATTGACTTTTAAAAGAATAGCTACAGCAAGCTAATTAAATATCAAGTCAGGGAATGTGTTAATTGATATTTAATAAGGATGTCAATTGATGTCTAACTAGCCAATATGTCTCTTAAAATATGTCAATTAGATGCCTAAAGATCCTTTTCAAAGGGGATTAGGAACTGAATGCATTGAGGATATAATTGGTTAATTCTTTTTTAATTACAAACTGCAACCCTCCCTACTGACTTTGCCTGGATCATAGAGTCATTTATGAGCCACTTTGCCTGGTCTCTAGACTGTCTTTACTACAGATCCATAAAGCCAAAACTGGCTTTTTTTGGGCTCTTGTGCAACACCTGGATAAAAATGGGACATAGAAAGGGTGAGTGAAGCCTATCGAAGTTCTCCCTCAAGTCAGGCATGGGCTTTTCCTCCACTCAGCATGGCTGAGTTTAGACAGTCAGGTCCAAAGGCCCCTGTACAGAGGCCACACATGGGGTATGCATCCTCCCTGACCACCCCACCCTGCCCTGCCCTAAGACCCTCCTCCTACCTGAAGCCATCATACCTGAAACCCACACAGCCCAAGACCTTTCCTTCCTGTCTGCTCCCTGGTCACAGTAAACAATGTCATCAAGAAAGCTCTTGTAATTTGGAACCAATAGCAGAAGCTCTTGTACTTCTCAAATAATTCCACCAAACAATACCAATGATAACACTAGCTTTATCCATTCTCCCATTCATCCATTACTCACTGCAAGCCTACTGTATGCCAGGAAGTCTACCAAGAGTTGGAGATCCAGGAATGGGCCCTGCCTTCATGGAGCTCACAGTCCAGGGCAGAAGAATTAATAAAAAAGATCCCAAGGTCACTAAGATGTTTGTCATATGATAGAAGCCCATGGTGGGCCTGACCTGCTCTGTGTGGTTGGAAACGGTGTCCAGAAAAAGTGATGCTGGAACTGAGACTGAAAGATAAGTCAGTGGTGGCCAGCTGAGCAGGTGGGGAGAAAGCTGAAAGAACATTCCAGACTCTGAGATGAGAAGATGTATGGAGTGTCAGTTGGAGGTAAAGACCTGCAGGCCTTAAAGTCTGTAAGATCTGAATGCTGGTCCAGTTTTCTACTGCTGTATAATAAACCTGCCTAGACAACTGCCATTTTATTATTCTTATGTTTTCTGTGCATCAGAAATTCAAATACGGAACCACAAGGATGGCTTGTCTCTGTTCTTCAATGTCTGGGACCTCAGCTAGGAAGACACGAATGGCTAAGGGTGATTCAGTGGCTGAAGGTGAGGGGATCTAGAACCATCTAGAAACTTCCTCACTCACTGGCTCCTAGGCTGGAATGACCAAAGGCTGGGCTCTTCTGTGACTGTCAACAAAAGCCCTGTTATGTGGACTCTGAATGGTTTGGGCTTCTGCACAGCATGGTGGTCTCATGATGATCAAAGCATCTTAAATTGGTGCAGCCACTATGGAAAACAGTATGGAGATTCTTTAAAATACTAAAACTAGAGTTGCCATATGATCCAGCAGTCCCACTTCTGGGTATATGTCTGGAGAAAACTAATTTGAAAAGATACACTCACCCCAATGTTCACAGCAGCACCATTTACAATAGCCAAGACATGGAAACCACCTAAATGTTCATCAGCAGACGAACGGATAAAGACATGGTGTGCATATACACAATGGAATGTGACTCAGCCATAAAAAAGAATGAAAGGTAAGAACTGAAGCCGTGGCCATAGTGGATGATGTCACCTTGGACCAAGCCTTGAACCCCTGCAACTTGTAGAGGTCAAGTAGAGGAGGAAGAGTAAAGGGAACCGTGAAGGAACAGCCAGACACAAGAGGAAAACCAGAGAAAGGTGGGGTCAGAGAAGTCACGGCAGAGCAATTTTCAAGATGGAGAGAGTGGTCAGTTCTGTCAGAGGCCACTGAGAGATCAAGAAAGATGAGGGTCCTTAAGAAGGGATACTAGAATTTGAACACAGATGGCCAGATGCCAAACTCTGAGTTCTTCCTCACTTCCATATGACGGGGCCTTTACCAATTATGAGCATTGTACATCTCTACTCTAAATCTCAATGGGATTAGTTCCAAGTCCTGGCAAAAGTGATTCTAAAGTTCATCTAGGAAGAGAAACCATGGAAGTGGGCCTGAGGTGTTTTGTAAAACAATAGAACTCAGAGAGAGGAAGATGATAAAACTGAATGCGGCGCCCAAAGGTCCTCTATAACTGTGCTCCGAATCTCATTTCTGCCTCATTGTACATCACCTTCAGGGAAGAAGAGGGAGTATGATGGGGAGAGCAGACAGCTTGGGTGAGCAAGCGCCCCTACACCAGAGCGGGAGGAGCACAGCCCTTAGCAGGCAGCCATTGCTGTACCTCATTACTCCAGCGCTGTTTCTAGGCAACAGGTCCCCCTCAGCCATTGCTCGGTGCCTCAGTAGGCCCCACCCACAAGCAGCCGGCCATCAGTGAGTGACTGTTAGTTGTTCTGCTCAGCTATTGGTCAGCACTGCAGTGGGCCCTGCCCACTGGTGAGGGTCCACTGGGGAAGTGACTGAGGCAAGGGTGGGTGTCGTGGCGGTCGTCAGGTAGAGAGTGAGGCAAGAGGCAGATTCGGGCCTTCTCCTAGCGGCCCTCCAGCTTACCCAGCCTTAAGCCAGCAGGTGAGCCGGAAGGCCCAGGGAGCAGGCTGGGGACCACATCCTGCAGGGCTCCAGAGCCCTCACTAAGGCCCTCCACTAGTCTTGGCCCAGGCCATGAGGAGGGGTGACCCTCTCCCCCATCCCCGTCTCTGCAACCTAATAGCAGTGGCTATCTGTATGACTGCAATCTGTGAGACCTGGTCTTCCTATTTGGGCTGCCTGAGGAGACTGAGGGCCAGTTGGGTTGGATGCCTGGCTCTCTCAGGGAAGACAGCTGGGCAGGGTGTGTAACCTGGCCCTGAAGGAGCTGCCAACTGAGATCTGCCACCTCTTAGCCAGGACTCGGACCTTGGAGGGTGAAAGCTGTGCCTTGGGATTTTGTCCTTTCTTGTCAGGACAGAGAATAACATTCATCTGGTAGAGATTTATGGCAACATCATTACTTAACCATGACCAGACCTCAAAAACAAAGGATCTGGCACCAAGAAGTCTGCAACAACCAACCATGCCCATCCCTTACCTTTTGCTTTTAAAGGGACTTGCTGAAAGCTTTCAGTAACTCTGGGGTTCTTAGGTGATAAGTCACCCATCTCCTCGTATGAATCTGTAATAAACCTTTCTCTGTTCCAAACTCTAATGTTTAGCACTGATGGGCCTCACTGTGCTTCCCGCACATGTGAATTCAGCAACCCTCTGCTTCCCTACATTCTAGGAAGATAGCATCTTGAGGTCCCACTGATTCCATTGCAGGATAACCAAGTGACACAGCATCTAGAAGAACCCTCATGGTGGCCCGTGAATCACCATGAGATGCTACCTGTTCTCACAAAGAGTTAAACAAACCAATGGTGTCACAAGGGAAGTCTGACAAAGTTGACGTGTGACCTCAGTGTTAAAGGATAGAGGTGCAACAGCCATGCAGTCACAATCATGGCTTTCAGAATCAGACAGGTTAGGTTTCAAGTTCTGGACCTTGCTAGCTAGATGCTCTTGAGCAGGTTTCTAAGCTTCTCATAGAGAAGCCGGAAAATACATGTTAAGTCAGCTTGTCGCACCTCTGAGGCCACAGAGGCTAGAGAGATAATTAAAGAGTGGCTTCACCTTACCCAATATCAACTGATGATCCCAAAATGGGGGCAAAGAGCCAGCACTTACAATCAATCAGCAAAGACCCTGGCTCCTTTTACTTTCATCTAGAAGGGAAAACCATCAGTAGCTCCAGTGGCTGTTGTTGGAGATGCTCATTCAGTTACCAATAACAACAGTTACCATGGAGATGGGCTGTCCAGCCTGCCAGCCCGGAATGACTCTCAGACCAGGGCAGGATTACCCACATCCACACCCTTTCCAAACCGAAGAAGCAACTTGAGCTCCAATTACCTATTTGGGGATTTCTTCCACTTCATTTTTTCCCTCTTCTTCCTGCTGGAAGGTCCACCTATTTGAAAATCAATGGGATATTGTCAAAGGCCAGGAAATTTTCATGGCTGTGCAATTGCAAAATCTTTGTAAAGTCAGAGGACAGCTTATGTTGGTGTAGGGGCTGGGGATTGTCACAGAAGGTGGGTGAAGCAGCTATGGGTGTTTGGGCTGCAGCAGGATCTGTGGAATTCAGGACTGCTTCGGGAACTCCTGGAGGTCTGTGTTGGGGTGCATTTCCTCAGAGAGGGCTGGGGCAGATGGGGATGTCTCAGGAGGTGATGGCTGGATGAGTAGCCGAGCTCGTGCACCAAGACAAATGGCAATGCCTACACTCAAAGAGGACCTCAGTTCTTGAAGTGCTCAAAGGTGGCTCTTGGAGGAAAGGAAACCAAGTAAGAAATAGATAAGAATGTTTGGCCTGCCCTGGTGACCCAGTGGTTAAGACTCCACCTTGCAATGCAGGAGACACTGGTTCGTTCCCTGGTCTGTGACGATCCCACGTGCCACAGAGCCCATGTGCCACAACTATGGAGCCAGTGCCCTAGAGCATGTGAGCTGCAACTACTGAGCTCAAATGCTGCGACTACTGAAGCCCGCATGCCTAGAGCCTGTGCTCTGCATCGAGAAGTCACTGCAATGAGAAGCCCGTGAACCACATCAAAGAATAACCCTCGCTCTCCACAACTAGAGAAAGCCTGTGTGCAGCAACAAAGACCCATCACAGCCAAAAAATAAAATAAACCTTTTTTTAAAAAAAGAACATTAGTGGGAAAAGAAACCAAAGAGCAGCAATCTTAACAACAAAGAAATCAAAATCCTGAAGGGGATGGTTTACAGACAGTTACCCTAATCTCATGCCCAGGAATCTCAACTCCCCATCTGGTTCTTCCCATCACAGCATAAATCGAGTTGTTCCTGGCAGGTCACTCAATGTGAGCAGAACTTTCTAACTAACAATAAGAGTGCCATCCATGAGCTGGCTGTTTACTGAGGTAGGCAGTGAGTTCCCTGTCATGACAGGTGTACAAGCAGAGGCCTGGCAGCCTTTGAATAAGGTATGTCAGAGATGATTTCCTGGAAGCAGTCAGGATTATATGACCTTGGAGACTCATCATCTCTGGATGTCATGATTCTGTAGTGAGTGGAGGTGTTCTTGGCTGCAACTGGAGCTGCCACGGTGAGGCCATGTGTGAGCTCTGTCGTGTCTGACTATTTGTGACCTTATGGACTGTAGCCACCAGGCTCCTCTGTCCATGGGATTTTCCTGGCAAGAATACTGGAGTGGGTTGCCATTTCCTACTCCAGGGGGTCTTCCTGACCCAGAGAAGATCCCTTGGAGCAGACCATACCAAACCCCACCAGCCTAGGTTCTTCTGCTGTTTTTCCTCCTCTTCCAGAGCTGGGCCTCAGAATGGGGAGTGCAAATGCTTTCTCAGCTCATTCACAAAGAAATTACTCAGAATTGCTTCACACGGCAACAGCCAACTCAGCCCTCTGTCTAACAAGGTACGAGGTACAAGAGGACTTCTTAAAGATCTACTGAAAAAGCACCCACATGTCAGAGATGAAGGCAGGGAAGAAAGCCAGTGCCTTCCCCCAAATTCCCAGTGGAAAAAAGAAGCAATCAGGACACTGCCCCAATAGCTCTCATGGTCTGAAGTCAAATTTAGGAGACTGTGTAGTGGAGATCTGACCTGGGCACCATCCTGGGTGTCATCGGCTTCCAGAGACATGAACCTGGGAAATTTTCCTAACATCCCAGACGCCTGGTTCCCTGAAATAAACAGCCATACTCATACATGCTAATAGAGCAGATTTGAAGTAAGGACTGAGAAGGCAATGCGGAAAGCAACTAATACAATACCGGTAACAATTGATGGTTATTGATTTGCTTCAAAATGATGTTGGGGAGCACACAGAAGGAAGAAAAGATAAAAACAAGATTCACCTTGAGTTGATACTTAAAGCTGAGGTCTGCAAAGTCAAAACTATTTTGCTAATAACACGACCATGTCACTTGCCTTTCTCCCTCTCCTCTCATGAGCAGACCGTGGAGTTTTCCAGAGGCTGAGTGGCATGTGATGGGACAACAGATGAAATACAGAAGCAGATCTGAGAATCTAGCTGCCTATTAACTCAGACATTGAAAAAAATTGCAAAATATAAAACAGTGACTCTCTTCTTACCAATTTTTGTTGAGAAAATATAGTTTATATTTAAAAATTATTTAATCGCCATTAGGACAGCTATCATTTAAAAAAAAAACCTCCAAGTAAAAACAACAAGTGTTGGCCTGGATGTGGAGGAATTGGTACCCTTATGTAATTGCATGTGGGAATGTAAAACAGTACAGCCATTGTGGAAAACAATATGGTGGCTCCTTAAGAAAAGTAAACATGAAATTACTATTTGGTCAGCAATTCTACTTCTGGGTCTATACACACAAGAATTGAAAGCAGGGTCTCAAAGAGATCTTTGTGCATCCATGGTCACAGCAGCATTACTCATAATAGCCAAATAGGGAAAACAGACCAAATGTCTGTCAGTGGATGAATGAATAAACAATATGCAATACATGCAATGGAATATTATTCAGCCTTAAAAAGGAAGGACATTCCATGGTTGCCTGATGGTTAGGATTCTGGGCTTTCATTGTCATGGCCCGGGTTCAATCCCTGGTTGAGGAAGTAAGATCCTACAAGCTGTACAGCATAGCCAAAATAAAATCCTATTTTTAAAAGAATTGACTATTGTCTTTCCTTCTTTGCTATTTGGGCAAATTGCTTATCTTTAATGGACCTCAGTATCCTCATCTGTCAAGGGGGTAGATAATTTCGAAGCACAATTTGGTGAACCAAACCTGACCTCACACAGACTCGAGGGGCTACCGCCCCCCCCCCCCGGGGCTTCCACAGAGACCTGAGCCTCCCTGAGTCGAGGAAGAGGGAGTGTACTCTTGTATTAATCAGCTCCCATTAATTTTTCAAAGTCGGCAACAGCCCACTTACTCATTTCCCATAGAGCCTCATCCATAATTGATCCTGAGCTGCACTTATCCAAATAGATGGAGAAGATGCCCGGGGCACGTGGGGGCTCGGGGAGGGTTTTCTGCTGATGAATTTACCCTCCGAATTAATGACTGTCTTGAGAAGGCGCTCACAGCCATGGCATGTTCAAACAAAAGACATGTTGTATCCTTTCCTTCCATCAAGAATAACAAGGAAGAAGAGAAACAAATGACCCCCTAAATGCTCTGAAGGATTGTTTTGAGGTTATTTCTACATACAAACCAGCTTGAAGAGATCGGTGGAAGCCAGCGTTGTAGACGACTAGATCTATACAGACCCCAGCAAGTTCAGCCTTCAAACTACATCTCAAATCACTTCTACCCTCGTGGCCTCTACTTGAGACCACACACCTCTGGCCCCATCCCCTACTCCAAAATAAATGCCAAGTGCATAGAAGAGGTAAATATTTTTCCCAAAACTTATTTATTTTTAATTGAAGGAAAATTGCTTCACAACATTGCATTGGCCTCTGCCATACGTCAAAATGAGTCAGCTATAAGTATACATGTGTCCCCTCTCTCTTTAACCCCCTCCCACCCCATCTCACCCTTTAAATGTTTTTTTAAAATGATGCTCTGCAGTGACCTAGATGTGTGGGAATGGGGTGCAGTGGGAGAGAGGTGCAAGAGGGTTGGGATATATGCATACATATATGGCTGATTCACTTCACTGTACAGCAGAAATCAACACAACTTTGTAAAACAACCATATCCCAATTTAAAAAAAAAGAATTAGTTAAAACCCTTTAAGACAAAATCAAGTGAACGTTTATCAGATGAGTTAAGACTTTATGGTTAAAAAAGGAAAAGAAGGCATCTGGAGAGGTGGCCTGCTGCTTGAAGTGAGTCCTGGTCTTTTCCTGTTGAACATGAAGAATTTCACAAAACACCTACATCAGACAAGGCCACTGTGACCATGATCAAGCAAGATGAGAAAGCAAGACCACTCCGTAATCATATCTGAACTGTATTCATTTCCTGGGGATGCCACAAGAAGGGCCACAAACTGGGCAGATTAAATAACAGAAAGTTATTGTCTCACAGCTCTGGAGGCTGGAAGACTGTGATCACGGCACCTGCAGGGCCGTGCTGACTCTGGAGGTGCAAGACAAGGATCTGTTCCAGGCCCATCTCCTAGTTCCTGGAGACTTGTGGCAGCATAGTTCCTTCACTTGTGTCAGCATAACTCTAATCTTTACAAGGTGCTCTCCCTGTATTTGCTCTCTCTGTCCAAATCTTCCCTTTCTATGAGGACACCTGTCATATTAGATTAGGGGCTCACTCTTCTGACCCCATCTTAACTAATTACACCTGCAATCATGCAGTCTCTAAATATGGTTATATTTTGAAATACTGGAGTTAGAACTTTAACATATAAATCTGTGGGGAACACAATTCAACCTGCAACTAATGCACTTTGGCAAAAGGACAGCATCCAAAGGACAGTATCCAAACATCCTCTATGTTCATTTTCTAAAGCTACTATAATAGATCACCACAACAGATGGCTTAAAACAACAAGAATTTATACTCTTGCAGTTCTTGAGGCCAGGAGGTGGAAATCAGTCTCACTGGACCAACATCAAGGCGTAGGCAGTGCTGTGCTCCCTCTGGAGGTGCTAGGAGAGAATCCCACTTCTGATGGCTGCCAGCATTCCTTGGCTTGTGGCCGCATCACTTCGATCTTCAATGCCAGCATCTTCAGATCCCCCTCAGCTCTATCTCCACATCACCCTCTCATGAGGGTGGTGGGGGGTGGGTAGAGGCTGGGACAGATGCAGAGACAGACAGACAGACCAATGGAGGGTGTGTGTGAACCTTTGCCTATTACACAGATGTTTGTGATTATATTTAGGGCCCCATCTCAATGGGCTTCCCTGGTGGTACTAGTGTTAGTTGCTCAGTCGTGTCCAACGCTTTGCAACCCCATGGACTGCACCCTGCCAGGCTTCTCTGTCCATGGGATTCTCCAGGCAAGAATACTGGAATGGATAGTCATTCATTTCTCCAGGGAGTCTTCCTGACCCAGGGATCAAAACGGGTCTCCCACATTGTAGGCAGATTCTTTACCGTCTGAGCCACGGTAGGCAAAACTCCAGGTGGCACTAGTGATAAAGAATCTACCTGCCAGTGCAGGAGATGCAAGAGACAAGGGTTTGATCTCTGGGTGGGAAAGATCCCCTGGAGTAGGAAATGGCAACCTACTCCGGTATTCTTGCTTGGAAAATTCCATGGACAGAGGAGGAGCCTGGTGGGCAGAGGAGCCTGGTGAGCTACAGTTTGTGAGGCCACAAAGAGTTGGACGCAACTAAGCACACACAACCAACTCAAGGTCCTTAACTGAATCAGTTTTTTCATATCAAGAATTTTTCCACATAAGGAATTCCAGGTTCCAGGGATGAGGATCTGCTGTCTTTGGCAGCCATTATTTAGCCTACCACATTCCCCATCAGATCTGATGAGGGTGACTGCAGCTTCCTTACCAGTAACAGTTTTAATCTCCCTTCATTCCTCCCATTTTATAAATAGTATTTATTAAAATATCCAGTCATAGAATTACCTCCACTTCCCATAAGCAGGCAATTCAGAGAAAAGCTTTGTTGCCTTGAAATCATCTCAAAATCACCTGACATGACCCCAAATTCTATCAGTGCTTTGTAACACCTCTTAGGAGGTGCCTCACCATTCATTCCCCAGGATGTATGGCCTCTCTTGTTGCACTGAATCAATAAACTCAACTTTATTCAACTACAACCTATCCATGGTGGTATTTCGAAGAAGACTATTAACAGTTACATAAGAATTTTATAAGAGATAGCACAAGAAAATACTAAGTGTATCTTCATAGGTGCGACTCATCAAAAAAGTGGCATAGTAAGAATCTCCAAAAACCCTTTCTTCTGCAAAAGCAATAGAACACTGGCAAAAATTGTCAGAATCAACTACTTCAGCACTCTAGAAATTAACCAAAAGCTTGCTTCAACCTGGGAGGTGTTTTTTTTTTTTTTTTCCAAGAAAAACAATCTTGATAAGAACAGTGAGCTTTGTGCCATTTTAACTTGCCCCAGTAGGGTTTCCTGCTCTTCAGCCCACAATAGCCTTGAAAAGTAACAGCCCATAATCACAGGGAAAACGAACAGCCCAGCAGCCACTGGCATAGTCAGAACAAGGTTGGAGGTTTTCAAAGTTCCATTCTCAGAAAATCATCATTATTTGACCTGTGGGGCAGTTCTCTGGAAAACGCTACTCCTAAGGCTCCTCTTTATCTGACCTGGTTCAGAGCTCACCCAATGCAAAGTCTTTTCAACCCTGGGGGTGGGGGTGTGGCTTTTGTTAAAAGCAATAAGCAGCAATTATTTAACATTGTAGCTGCCTGAGGAAGAGATAGTTCAGTTCAGTTCAGTTCAGTCGCTCAGTGGTGTCCGACTCTCTGCGACCCCATGAATTGCAGCACGCCAGGCCTCTCTGTCCATCACCAACTCCCGGAGTCTACCCAAACCCATGTTCATCGAGTCGGTGATGCCATCCAATCATCTCATCCTCTGTCGTCCCCTTCTCCTCCCGCCCCCAATCCTACCCAGCATTAGGGTCTTTTCCAATGAGTCAACCCTTTGCATGAGGTGGCCAAAGTATTGGAGCTTCAGCTTCAACATCAGACCTTCCAATGAATACCCAGGATTGATCTCTTTTAGGATGGATTGATTGGATCTCCTTGCAGTCCAAGGGACTCTCAAGAGTCTTCTCCAACACCACAGTTCAAAAGCATCAATTCTGTGGCGCTCAGAGGAAGAGATAACAGTTTAGACAAACAAGTTTAGCTGGAGAAAAATTCCTTAAAGAGTGGAAAAGAAAGCCACACACTGGCTTAGAGCTGTGTGTGTGATCAGGAAAGATATTAGAAAGCCCTGAGATATCACCTTTGCTAACCTTGAAGGTCCCTGCAAGCAGGAAGTGAAGACTAAGCCAGAGTTGTAGTTGGCTAGGCTGAGTACTGAAAGTGTACTCCAACATACATACAGAGCCCCTTGGCAAAGCCTGGGAGACATTGGTTCCAGGCATTTAAGGGAATCTCTGTCCAATCAGTACTGATTACTAAGCTGAGAGGAGATGTCAGTGGCCAGAAATATCAAAAAGTACAGACTTAATGTAATTTATGCAGGAAGGCCTTAAGCAAATAAACACAACAATAATAACAAACAGCAAAAACAACAAATCCTAGGAAGAAAGGAGACTCCAATGTCCAGGACTGTCACATTATGTTATTTAGAATGCCCAATCTACAACAATAAAAAAATGAGGCATGCAGAGAAACAAAAAAATATGATCAATACACAGGAAAAGAAAAGAGTCAATAGGGACTTCTCTAGTGTCCAGTGGTTAAGACTCCAGGCTCCCAATGCAGGGGGCTCAGGTTCGATCCCTGGTCAGGGAACTAGATTCCTGCATGCTGCAACTAAGACCCAGAGCAGCACCCTCTCCCAAAAGTCAATAGAAAGTGCCCCCTGAGAAAACACAGATGTTAGACATACTAGACAAAGCCTTAAAATCAACTCTTTTAAATATATTTAAGGAACCAAAGGAAGCCACATTTCAGAATTAAAGCAGAAGCTTGAAGAGATGTCAGCAAGGTGGTGAAATGGGTGATTCCAATCCTCATACTCCACAGAAACATTGATTTTGACAGCCATCCACAGATGTGAGTACTTCAGTGGAAACCGGGAGTCCACTGGAGAGGTTCTAGCACCCTGTTAGGCAAACAAAAACGAAAATCCAAGAAAAGATGCCTTGAAAAGGGTAAGAAGTACAGTTTCACTTTACCCATGTTACCTTTCCCCCAAAGTGGCACAACTTAGTGCCAAGAAAGACCCCCTTACCCAACAATTTCTCCCACGGGAGAAACTGGTAAAAGCAGAATGAGTGTACAGTTTCTCAGCCTTGCAGGATGTTGTACGCTTCCCCTTCTCCTTCACCCCACTCATATCACTGAGAGGATCAACATGGCTGAATATTCTGGAGGAAGACAGGAGAAGAGCAAATGGACAGGAGCTCCAAGCAACTGCTGCAAGGATCTCAAAAACTAGCAACAGATGCCACTGACTGGCTTGCAGACTCTACTAAGAGGTCTACCCATGAGCCCCACAGGATGCCTCACCTCCAGCTACCCCCAACTGACCCGTGCATACCTGCAGCACTCCAACATGTGCCTGCAACAAGATACGCAAGTCTCCAAAGACAGTGTGCACACACTCCCCCAAATGGCACACACAGGCCTGTGAAAATGGCATACACACATCCCCATGGACAGCACACAGCTACTGGCTGCAGCTCAACTCTGCAGGATTGATAGGAAGAATACAACCTTGAACACTTCAGGGCATTGCCCTGGGAAAAATAAATGGGAAGCTCTTAGCACCCATCCTGACTTTGCAGGATTGAGAAAAGGCAAAAGTATCTTGAGACTTCTCCACTAAAAAAGAGAACAAAAAAAGTAGGACAGACGTATCCTAGAAAAAGCTTAAGAGGTCCCCAAAATCTCTAGCTGGGCTGACTGGTGAAGGTCTTTCTCTCCTGCAACAGTCAGTAAAGACTGGAAGAGGGAACTGCTTCTTCAAATGTAAAGATGGCAACACAAGACTTTAAGATAAAGGAAGAATCAAGAAAACAAAACACCACCAATGGAACAACATAAAGCTCCAGTGGCTGACTGGAGCTGAAAATAGAGATCTAGGAATTTCCTGACAAGAAGTTTATAAATTATGACTTTAAAGAAGTTCGGTGAGCTACAAGAGACCACAGATACACAACTAAACAAAATCAGGAAAGCAATACATGAGAAAAATGAGGCATTTGACAAATACAAACCATTAAAACAAATTCTAGAATTGATAAATACAATGACTGAACCAAGGAATTTGACAGAGAGCTTCAACAGCAGACTCAGTCAAGCAGAAGAAAGAATCAGTGAACTCAAAGACACATCATTTGAAATTAGCTAATCAGTGAAACAAAAAGGAAAAAGAATAAGAAAGAATGAACACCTGCATGACTTTTATTACACCATCAAGAAAAAAATACATGTGCATTATGGGAATCCCAGAGGTGCAGATGACAAAGGGGAAGAAAGCTAAAATCAGTCAATGATGAGAAGCTGAAAACTTTTCCTCTTAAAATCAGGAAAAAGACAAGAATACCCACTTCTGTTTAACATAATATAAGCATAACTTGTTTATTTTGTGCTTCACTTTATTGTGCTTTGAATATGTTACAATTTTTACAAATTAAAGGTTTGTGGCAACCTTGCATTAAGCAAGGGTATCAGCAAAGTTTTTCCAATAGCATTTGCTTACTTCATGTCTCTGTGTCACATTTTGGCAATTCTCACAACTTTTTCATTAGTATTGTATTTTTTATGGTGATCTGTGATCAGTGATCTTTGTTCTTACCATTGCAAAAACATTACAGGTCACTGAAGGCTCAGATGATGGTTAGAATTTTTTAGCACTATTTTTTAATTAAGGCATACAATGTCTTTTTAGACATAATGCACACTTAATAGATTACAGTATAGTGTAAATATAACTTTTATATGCACTGGGAACCGAAAAGTTTGTATGACTTTTATTGCAATATTCACTTTATTACAGTGGGTCTGGAACCAACCCTACAACATCTCTGAGGCATGCCTGTACTAGAAGTCCTAGCCAGAGCAATTAGGAAAGAAAAAGAAATAAAAGATATCCAAATTGATTACTAAGCCATGAAAAAGAAAGAAATAATGCCATTTGCAGCAACATAGATGCAACTAGAGATTATCATACTAAGTGAAGTGAGAAAGACAAATACCATATAATATCATTTATATGGAATCTAAAATATGGCACAAACAAACCTATCTATGAAACAGACTCACCAACATAGAGAACAGACTTGTAGTTGCCAAAAGGAAGGCAATGGAAGAGAGATGGACTGGGAGTTTGGGGTTAGTAGATGCAAATGATTACATATAGAATGGATAAACAACAATATCCTACTGTATAGCACAGGGAACTATATTCAATATCTTGGGATAAACCATAATGGAAAATAATCTAAAAAGAATGTATATATATGTATAATTGAGTGACTTTGCTGTACAGCAGAAATTAACACAACATTGTAAATTAACTATAATTCAGTTTTAAAAAATGAAAACAATAAGTAAATATATGGGGGGAAAGGTATCCAAATTGGAAAAGAAAAAGTAAAATGGTATCTTCTTGCAGATGGCATAATCATATATGTGGAACACACTGAAGACTCAACAACAACCAAAAAATCTGCTAGAAACTAATAAGAGAGGCTAAGATATTAGGTTAAGATTGCAGGGCTTGATGCTGTAAGCCAGTGGCTGTCAGCCCAATAGAGCATCCTAACTGCCTACTCTCCAACTTTGCAGACTCTGGTCCAGCCTGTCTGGGTCCCTCAGCTTTTAATGAGAAGTCAAGGTTGAGAACCCCTGCTGGGGCATTAAGAAGAAAGTTGGAGAGATTTTCAAGCAGGGGAGGGACATGATCCCATTATCAAATCTAACTCTGCAAGGAATGAGGCCAGATGGAAGCAGAGAGTAAATACGATGGCAGAAAGAGGAATGATGAAGAGGTCCAGGCTCCCAGTGAATGTAGGACAGAAGGGCAACAGTGTTGGGTTCAGTGATAAGGATGGTGATTTGTGGTTACACTGCTTTGAAGCAGGCAGAAAACCTGAGCAGATATGTATGATCTGTGCGTACTCAACACAACTCACCACTTCCGACGAACACAAATGTACACACACACACACACTTCTCTCAGCCTCTCCTCTCTGAAGCCAGCTACCCATCACAGTGCACTGCTTACACACACCTGCACATTCAGTCTGGCTAAAAGTTCCCCAGCCTTATTAAAAAAAAAAGTGCTTGCACACAACACTGGCAAGTCAAGGCCCAGCACAACACCAATTTCCACTATACCAGTTTCCACTGAACAGGAAGACAAGCAGTGACTTCTAGGAGGAGCTTCAGGCTCCAATGGTTTTGCCTTTTCTAAGAAGCAACTGCTATTTTCATCTACACTGGGTGGGGGCTGGGGGAGACAGCATAGAGAGACAGTGGCTAAGCTATTGCTCATTATAGGCAAATCCTGATACAGACAGGAGAAAAAAATCCAGTTTGTACTATCTTCAAATATCACAGTGTTGTGACTTAGGACAGCATCTGGTGTATCTTGTTTCATTACAACTGACAAAAGGTTTAAAAAAAAATTGAATTACCATACTAATGTCTTCTTTTTGGGTGAAATCTGTGATTCAGGTACATGGATATAAAATACATCATTAGTTGCTTTTAAGCTTGTCTTTAATGATAAAAAAGCATTTCAGGCCGTGAGGGAGAGACACACCAAACTCAGTTGGTTGGCAGCACTCTGAGCCTCTTGTAAACTGTAATGTGACAGTGCAGTTTCTTTCTCCCTCCGAGATGACAGTTAATTCCAGACCAGGAAGGCTGTCAAAAATGCTTAGTTCTGCTCCACTTGAGTTAATTACCGACCCTGGGGCAGGCTGCCCTCCACTCCTCCGCTAATGGGGCTGGGCTCCAGGTAAAAAATCCATTTGCAAGAATGTTTTCCTTGCTCCAGATCTAATTTATTGAATATCAAATATTTATGCCAATGCAATTAAAGTGACAACGTTGCCCTCCCTCCTCCCCTGCCCCCAGTCCTAAGCAAGCCCAGGCTTGCTGACAGAATGCTTTATCCCATCAACACAGGGTAAAAGTTTTGCTTGAGCTTTTAAAGATCTTTGAAACCTCTTCAACCCACAAAGTCACCTGGGATTCTTTATCTGTTTTTGTAGGCAGTCACGTGACAGGCTATGGGGCAATGGCTTGGTAACTGGGGCAGGAGGCAATGAAAAGAGGGGGGAGTCTGACTGTGGTTTCAATTTCACCGACATCTGCTATGGCCCTCCGTGCTGCAGGCATCAGACTAGACTGTGTAGGTGTGAGAGAGGGAGTACACGTGGCCCATATATGCCAACAATTTCCTGGCCTGACAGAGGGGACAACCCAGGGCATATGCAGAAGAGGTTCCAGAAACAGGTCCTATATATACATCTTGTGTTTGGGGTCTCCAAAGCTTGAAAGTCACCCAAGTTTCCCTTCCACTCAACCAGACTTAATTGCAGAAAGTTTCAGGTCCAGCCAAGCACACTGAATCTTTCCCAAAACCGTAGTCCAGCAAGAGAGCCTCAGACTGTCCAGACTCTGGAGCCTTGGGACATTCCCCATTGAGACAGCACTCAGCCACCATCACCCCCATGAGCCTCTTGCACCACAAGATAAATGATTTGACATCTGCCACAAATGGAGGATTGACTGATAAAGATGGGCAATGATCAATTTAATGTGTCTCCACTCCCAACCTGAAAATATGCAAAGGAAATGCATTTGGCTAGAGGAGGACTTTCTTTTCTTCCCTGAAGCAAGGGAGTTTGGAAAAGCCCAGGCCAGCAGATAATACTGTGTCTGTGACATATTTGAGGCTGTGTTTTGTCCTTTAGCTGGGATCCTTTCAGGGACCTTGGTGTCTACACTCATCTCTCTCTTCCTGCAATGGAACCAAGGCCTTTCTTGTGTCTGAACTGGGTTCTGAAGGAGAAACAGGCATGTACAAGATGAACTACAAGGCTTAGGAAGAACAGGACATTGTGTTCAAACTGAAAGTAGCTTGAATTTTATTGGAGCTTGAATTGCAAGGGAGTGAGCCCTGGGAATATAAGCATCAAATGAGGCAATCTAAGCATGTTAGAAAATGTCAGGTCCTGGATAAATGTGAGTTACTCCCCTCATCACAAAGGTATTGGGGGAACCAAATGATATGTTACATTCATGCTTGCATTACATAACTTGTAGTTGTTATAAGCTATTTTGGAAGAAGATGGATTGAGCATTAGCTGTGGAGATCAGAAAAATATGTATCTGTCACTTTTTTTGTTCCTACTGTTTTAGAATTGTTTATAAACTGAGAATTTTGATAGATATCATTTTTTTCAGATGAACATACTATACCCAACTTTAACACTTACTGCTAAAGTTAGTTTCCCATCACTGCCCAATAACCATGCTTTAGATGTGAAGCTTTGTGGTCATTTTTTACGGCCAGATCATTCTTTGTCTGTGAGTATTAGGGAAAAATGTTGGGTATTCCAACCTGACATTCTACGAGCTGAAGTTTCAGGAAGAGGTGATAGCAGTTGAATTGGTGGAGGAGGAGAATGGGAAGTGGGGGAAGGGGAAAGAGGAAATAGTCCAGGGGAAGACAGAACAGAAAGAAAAGCTAGAAAATTACTAGTAACCATTTTCAGGGTATTTAGAACATTAAATGCTATCACTTTGTGTTATTAGCAGAACTGAGATTAAATCCTAACAGCATTTAGGACCATCATAATAATCTTGTCATGAGCACAGGAAAAAGCCAGACAACCTGTGGTATTTAAATATTAAACACATGAAATATATTGAAAATTTAATTCCAGTCCATGAAAATATTTCACATCATCCAAAGTCAAGGAGGAAAAAGCCCTCATTCATCCGTGTAAGGAACTTCTAGGTACCCAAAGGAAGGGACACATGGCTGCTTCTGCTCTGGCTTCCAGGGACTCCTGGTTGCCTACTCAAATCTCCTTCTTTCCTTCTATCAGAACTTGGGTTTCAGAGGAACTATGTACCAAATTAAAACGTTATATTTTTTAGTTTCCTTTGCCAAGAGGGATGGCCACATAATGTCATCTAGTAAATGATAGGTAAGAAGAAATTGCTTGTTGAACTTCAATGAAATGTCACTAAAGGCAGGCCAGGCTTGACTAGCACAAGACCTTTTCTGTCCTGTTTTTTAGGCTGTCTCTTTCTTCAGCCATCTTGTGACCTTCTTCAATCACGTTGTGACCTTGAGCTGACTGCAAGAGACAGACCAAGAGTATCAGAAAACTCTTTAAATCCCAGCTCTGCTACCTGCAAATTCTATGAACTTGGACTGTTCATTTAACCTCTCTGAGCTTCATTCTAATCTACAAAATTCTTTCATAATATCTATTTCTCAACATGAAACCAATGACATGAAATCACTTATCTTCCATATCAACCAGAAACTTCAGCTGCACCGTCCTTGAAAAAGCTAACTTTTCAAAGACGTAGGTCTATTTTATTGAGCATCTGAGGGATCTTGTCAATTTACAATTCCACATCCTTCAATTCTAGCAGTTTTTCTTGAATTATTTCTTTTATGATGCCTTCTCTTTCATTTTCTGTGTTTTCTCATTCTTGAACTCCTGTTATTTGGACACTGGACCTCTTAGTCGGTTTCTCTAGTTTTCTTATCTTTTGCTAAGATCTCTTTTCTTTATCTCTCTACTAGGCAAAGAACTCTGAAGAGACAGGAACCATCCTCCTCCCTTGAAGGCAATAAAGTATTCAAAATAATAACAAATATTTCTTCCCTAGCACACAAACCAAAAAACCCAAACCATCCTTCTCCCTAGATGGCAATGAGGAATTCAAAATAATAAATATTTCTTCCCTAGCACACAAACCAAAAAACTCAATCACTTAGGTATTTTCAAGTGTTTTCCTGGATAATGTTTGCGTTAAAGAGGAAAAATCAAAACTGCAAACAGAATATTTAAAAACAACAAAAAGAGAAAATCACATAGAAAATCTTATGGAATGAGACAAAGCTGATTCACAGGCAAATTCATAACTTTAAATGTCTTTATGGTTAATCTGAAAAGCATAAAAGTAGGTAAAATAAACATTCATTGAAGTGATTTGGCTTTTTATAAAATTTAAAATAACTGAAAGTAATCTGGAAAATATAGTTAAAGCAAGCTTCATTGATTAATAATCTCAATAGTCAGAAAAGCAGTAGAATTAGTAGATAAATATTAGAACTGGTTCATGAAGTAGCCTTGTTTCCATTAAGAGGCAGCAAAAATAAATATTACAAATGCAAAAAGGGAGACTAATGATTTAAAACTGTTAGAGGACTCAGTGCATAATTATATGCTAATACTCTCAAAACCTCAGTGAAATGGATTATTTTCTGGGAAACTATACCAAAATGTTAGACTATCAGAAAAATTAGACTACCTCAATAGACCAATAACAAAGGAAAAAACATAAAGTTGTCAAAGAATTGCCTTCAAAAATGCTTTCCAACCTCAGCTGATTTCATGGGTGCATTACTTCAACCTTCCACAGCACAAATAATTTCCCTGTAACATAAATCCTTTCGGTGTATGAAAAAACATGAAAGTCTTATTAGTTCCAAAATAGTTTCCAAAGCTTGCAAAACTACTGACATGATGTTTTGGATGAATCTGAAAAAACATTATGTTGAATGAAAGCAGCCGGACACAGCGTATAAACTATGACCCCATTTATATGAAGTTCAAGGATGAACAAAACTAATGTCTGGTGATAAAAGTCAGAGAAGTGTTTGCTGGGGGAAGGAATGGAAGAATGCCTACAGGAGCGACAGCAGAACTTTCTGGGGCCATAAGAATACTCTGTGTCTTGATCTGAGTGATGGTTACTGGGGTGTGTATATTTGTCAAAATTCATTAAGTTGTACACTTCAGAACTGTGCATTTTACTGTATGTAAATTATACTTCAATAACACATGTTTAGGAAAAAAACTCAGTAACCACAACTTAAACGACAGCCAAGAAAATAGCAGGCTAATCACACTTAATATGTTGCATATGCAAAAATACTATACAAAATAAAGGTAATCTTACAATAAATTAGAAGACTAGTACATCAAAAAAATGGCAAGGTTGTTTCAATATTAGAAGTTTATTACTATTGTACAATAATTCAAACTAGAAACAGCAAATCATAATATTGAAATTAGCTTATTAAATGCAATTATTCATGATATTAATCCCTAATAAACTCAGATAAAAAGAGATGATACTCAACATGACAAAAAATATCTATCTCAAACCAAAAGCTCAAGTCATCCTAAACAGTGAAACTGAATTAATTATCTCATTAATGCCGAGAACTAAACAAGGATGGCTACCGTTCCCAGTGCTATTCATTATTGTTCTGAAATTGCTAAGCAATATAAAAGGACCAGATATGAATCATAACTATAGGGGAGAAAGATAAGTTTCATTTTTAGTCCATGATAATATTGTCTTTCTAGAGAACTCAAGAGGGCCAACTGAAAAATAATATTCAGATGGACTACAAAATAAATATACAGGCACAAGTAAGGATGTTCACTGAAGCATTGTCCTGAAGAACAACTGGAAACCACCGAAATGTCTAATAATAGGAGACTGGATGAATAGAAGTGTACACATGCAGTAGAATATTATGTAGCAGTTAAAATGAAATAAGTAAATATAAAAATATTAAGTGAAAAAGAAAATGCAGGATGATATACACAGTGTGGTTCTTTAATGTTTAAAAACACACTAAAAACTATGCTGTTTGGAAAATACAAAAATTTGAATGTGAAAGATTCCTCCCAACTTTGGGATGCTGGTTGCCTCTGGGGAGAAAGAAAGGAAATGAAATGGTGGAGGACAGGGGCCTCAGCTATGGGGGTACATTTTAAGGAATAAAAAGGGAAAGAGTGGAGGAAACACTCTTCATCTGAGAACCAGACCCAGTGTGCCAGAAATAATCCCCAGAAAGTTCCCTTGTCGCCCTACCACCCCCAGCAACCACTTCCCTGATTTGTTACCAATGGTGACTTTTATCAGTTCTTGAAGTTTATTTAAAAGGAATCACAGGGGACTTCCCCAAAGGTGCGGTGATTAGGACTCCGGGCTTCCAATGCAGGGGGCATGGTT
Source organism: Giraffa tippelskirchi (assembly GCF_054371585.1). Lineage (NCBI taxonomy): Eukaryota > Metazoa > Chordata > Mammalia > Artiodactyla > Giraffidae > Giraffa > Giraffa tippelskirchi. The sequence continues at coordinate 113,894,142 of NC_137287.1, read as the reverse complement.
TCCACCCTGGTCAGGGAATTAAGATCCTGTGCCCCGCGGCACGGCCAGAAAAAAGGAACCATGGGGTGCCTTGCAAGCCTTCTTTGGTCTCCCTCCAAAGACTGGCCGATTGGCCTGTTTTAGAACACATGGTCTCTCCAATACACCCATGGCAATCTGAGTCACGGTTGAAGACCACACACCTCAGTGCTCTTGGCCACCATGCAGGCCAGGGGTGCAGCCTCTCATGGGGGGGGACTGCTCAACTCAGGACACAGAGTAGATACCCAGAGGACAGGGGACCCCTTTTGACACTCTATGTAGATTCACATCTGGTACTGATGGAAATTCCATTAGCCCAGTAGGAAAACCCCATTGGGAAAAGACTCTACGCACATTATAGACAGATCAGGATTTCTCCACCACAGCACTACTGACACTTGGGGTCAGATAATTCTTTACAGTGGGGACTGTCCAGGACACTGTAGGATGTTTACCAGCATCCCTGGCCTCTCCCCACTAGAAGCTGTTCCCCGTCGTGACAACTAAAAATATTTCCGGACATTGCCAACTGTCCCTTGAGGAACAAAATCACTCTTGGTTGAGAACTACTGTGATAGAAGATAGATTAGACTGGGGAGGGGGAATGGGAAGTGATTTTTGAGGTTTGTTTTTTTTTACCTAGGAATAAAATTATTAAGATATATGTTGCTATTGTTTGGAAGCTAAGTAGTGTCTGACTCTGAGACTCCATGGAGCATAGCCCACCAGGCTCCTCTGTCCATGGGATTTCCCAGGCAAGGGTACTGGAGTGGGTAGCCATTTCCTACTCCAGGGCATCTCTCCAACCCAGGGATCAAACCTGTGTCTCCTGAATTGGCAGGTGGATTCTTTACCACTGAGCCAGCAGGGAAGCCACTAAGATATATGCATTAGTATTTAAAAGAACAATGAAATTGCATCAAGGACATAAAAGAAGATCTATTCATGATTAGGGAGCACACCAGATTCAAGGATAGGAAGGTAATATTACAAATCTATTGATTCTGCTCAAAGTAATACATAAGCTTAATGGAACTGCAATTAAAACTTGGCTGGAAACTTTCTGGAACTTAAAAATGTTAGTCTAAAGTTTGAATAGAAAAATAAAAGAGGCTGAATAATAAAGAACTTCTTCAAAAATATAAATAAATAATGGATTTTATCTACCAGATATTAAATGGGTTATAAAATTATAATAATTAAAACAGTATAGAAGAATAGACATCATTATGAAAAAATTAAAAGCTACAAACAGGCCCTACTCTATGCAAGAATTTAGTATCGATTAAAGTGGCATTTAAATTAATGAGAAATGTTGTGGAATGCTCAATAAATGATGCAAGAACAACTCATTAACAATTTGGGGCCAGGAAAAAATTCAAAGCCTCGCACCACATGTCAAAATAAATTTCATGAACCAGAGAATTATTATTTTAATTAAACCATAAAAAACTAGAATAAAATACAGATTAATATTTTCTTATATTAGGAGACAAATGGTTTTCTAAGCAAAAGGAGAAAAAAAGCAAAAGCTACGACTCAAAAAGGAAAAGATTGATATACTTGACTATATTAAAATGTCAATCTTTTATATATCAGGAAGCACTACAAAATTAAAATTCAGAAAATTGTCACATAAAAAAACATAATATCTAAGATTTCTTCTAAATCAATATGAAAAGGACACATCCTTCTCATTTTTTAAATGGACAAAAGGACAAGACCATGCAGTTCATAGGAGATGAAAGAGAAATGACCAAAAAACATCAAGAAGTTCATCTCACTGGAAATCCATATTACACATTAGACGCCATCTTTCACTTATCAAATTGGTATGGATTTTTTTAAGGTAACACCTAGTCTTGGGGAATTTCCATATCTTCTTGAGAGAGTGTGAATTTATGAAACTTTCTGAAAAGGAATTTGACAATTATTTTCAAAAGCCTTAAAAAGGTTCATGTACACCTAAGAGTTTCATGCTTACACCTCCAGCCTAGAACTCACCCCTGAATTCCAGTTGGATATTCAACAATCCCCACCACCACCACCATCTCTACTTGGGTATCTAACTGATGCTTCAAGTGCACCACATTCAAAACCAAGCTCCTGATTTCAACTGCCCCTCTGTGTCCCAAAGCTGTTCCTCTATCTCAGGAAGAGATAACTCTACCCCTCCCATTGCTCAGACCTAAGACCTTGATGTCCTGACATCTTTCTTTTATAGACATGAGATCTGGGGACATTAACCTTTAAAACAGATTCAAGATTCAATCCCTCATCACCACCTCTGTTACAGAGCAAAGGGCTAGCTGCCTGACACACACAGAAACCAATACTTTGGCACTGGCTTTTAAGAAAAGAAAGTACTTCATTTGCAAGGTTAACTGGCAAGAAGACAGAAGGCAAGGCTCTAAAATCTGACTCCTCAAGCCAGGATTGGGGTAAAATTTAAGATGTTAGGAAAATTTCAAACTTGGAAGCTGATTGGCTAGTCTCAAACCTGTCCATACAAGCTACTCTAGCTGCTGGTAGTCAGGTTTTCCTTATTGACGGATTTCTCACTTTTTAAGGGGTCCTGTGGCAACATTTCTATTTTTTGAGTTCCATAGACTGAAGTTTCTTGGTTCTGGAGTCATTGTGGAGACATAGATTTCTTTCTTGCACATGCACAGTGCTGTCTCTATAAAATAACTCAAGGCTTGATTAATCAACAACCTATTGATACTCAAGGAGGCAAAGCAGTTTAAGCTGGTCAGTGTTTTACACTGACTGTTTTATAGTGTTTCATCTCTGCACAAACTTCCTGGTTCAAGCCACTGTCATTCCTTACCTGGACCATTGTGACAGCCTGTTTGCCCTGTCTCCACATTTACCATCTTCCAGATTATCCTCAATATAGCAGCCAGAAGGAACCTTTTGTAGTACCCTAAGTCAAATCACATCATTCCTCACTCAAAACCTTCCACTGTCTCCCATTTAAGAGAAAAGCAAAGCTCATTAAAGACCTGTGATTTATAAGAAAAAATACATACTTGGTCATTCAGATGACCAAAATATGCTTCTCACCCATATTTGGTCTTTGTTGACAGTTCCTAACTCATAGCTCCTCAAAGCCTTGGAATTTCCTAAGTACTGAGAGTGATAAAGGTGTCTGGTTTTTTATGTTAATGAAGTATTTCTGGAAAGCATCTAAGAATCCTGGACTGGTTGCCCCTGGAGCCAGCCATGTGATCGGTTCCACCTCCCAACCTCCAGGGAGCTCAGAGGGACTGGAGATAGAGACCAACAGCCAGAGCCAGTCATTTAATTTATTTTGCCTATACAAGGAAGCTGCCATAAAGAACCAAAAAGATAGGGCTCAGAGAGCCTGTGGGTTAGTGAACACGTGGAGATTTGGGGACAGTGCATGTGGAGAGAGCACAGGAGCTCTGTGGCCATTTCCCCACACCTTGCCCTGTGCATCTCTTCCATCTGGCTGTTCCTGAGTTGCATCCTTTTATAACAAACCAGTAATCTAGTAAGGAAAATGTTTGCTCTGTGTTCTGTGAGCTGCTCTAGCAAATGGATCACACCCAAGGGTCGTGGGAATCTCTGATTTATATCCAGTCACAAGCACAGATCACAACCTGGACTTGCAATTGGTAAGCTGGAGGTGGGAGGGGCAGTCTTATAGGACTGGACCCTTAAGCTGTGGAATCTGATGCAATCTCTGGCTAGATAGTGTCAGGACTGAGTTGAATTCTTGGACACTCTGCTGGTGTCCAAAAATTGCTTGTTGGAAGTGAGGGGTGACTCTCCTACACATGTTGGAATTGGGTCCAGGAACCCAAAGAAAGCCTGTATACAATCTGGTTACTTTTTCCACCTAAACCCAAGAGAAGCTACATAATCATAAAACCCAGCAATGCAGAATGCCAGCACCAGAAGGATTAGATTCTACTTCAGCAAGTCTGGGCTGATATACGGAAAAATGCTTCCATAAAAATGCCTCTGACAGTTTGGAACCCCTGAAATTCTAATCCAATACTTCTGTCTACAAAAGAACAAACAGGCTTAGAAAGTGAATTCCTGGAGATGTGCAGAGTCAACGATACAGTTCTCTCAGGACATCCTCTTGATCCAGCCCTTCCTGCAATCCCGTCTAGCTCTTTGAGCCTTCATGACCTGGTATACAATGTTGTCTCTCCCTGACAGCTCTGCACTAGCAAACCAGAACTCACATTTGAAATAAATGACCAGAATAAGTGTTATCTTATTTACATGACAAAATGAAGAATTTCTGTTGTCTGAGCAATCAGAATTGATCTGTCAATTTTTGGCTCCCTACCAATCAAACATTTTTCCAGTTTGAGAGAAATCCCCCAGGGTGTGACCAACAACCCTGCCCAATGCATCTGTCCCCACTCCCCAAGTGGCTAACTGTAGGCTTCCCTCTTTATCCAAAACCCCATCACACATCTATGGATCTCACCTGACCTACCTGTTAAGGTGTGTGAGAGGGTTTCCTAGAGTGTTTTGGGGCCATGAGGGTGCCTGGGGCTTCTCTCTGAACTCAGGTACAAGTCCCCCAAATGCTGCAAAGACCTAGCAGTACTCTTGCCTAGAAAATCCCATGGGTGGAGGAGCCTGGTAGACTGCAGTCCAGGGGGTCGCTACGAGTCGGACACAACTGAGCGACTTCACTTTCACTTTTCACTTTCATGCATTGGAGAAGGAAATGGCAACCCACTCCAGTGTTCTTGCCTGCAGAATCCCAGGGACGGGGGAGCCTGGTGGGCTGCCGTCTATGGGGTTGCACAGAGTCGGACACGACTGAAGTGACTTAGCAGCAGCAGCAGAAGAAGCCAGCGAACAAAGAGGCGCCTTAATGATATGCTTTGGAAGCAAGTCTTTTTATAACCTCATTCTTCCCTCTCAATGGCCCCAAATGAAAATGAACTCAGAAAGGAGCCCTTGGCAACAGCAGAGGAGAAAACAGCCTTCAAAGGCGTTCGCCTTGTGCCCAAATTCTTGTTATCAATAGGAGACAGATTTGGCCTCTCCGGCACTCAGTGTGTTACCGATACCTAAGATCATGAGAAATAACAGAAACCACCCTTGGGAGAAACTGTGGACCAAATATACAGAAGCTCTAGGTGGCAGCTGCTGTGATAATCAGGGACTCCTTTCCCTTGAGTCTCTCCACCTCTCCCCTTACTTTCAAGTTCCAGCTGAAGGTAGGTAGTACGCAGGGCGCAGTGAAGAAGGACCATCCGGAGAGGCTGCTGGGCACTAGAAGTCAAGAGTGTACAAGTTTGTGGATGGTGATGCTGCCAGAACCTGACGGAAATGGAAATCCAGTGTCTATTCTGATAAGAACAGATCCCTTCCCCTCCATAGTGAATGAGGCCAATTAACCAATCAACTATCAGGTCCCCTTAATGTGGTCATGTTCCTCATTAAGGGCTTGGACTAGAACAAGCCCTGATCGAACATTGGACACGGAGCAATTGGGGCAGCCTAGGAAGTCTGAGTGTTGGGTGCATGCCTCTTGCCATAGCCACTTGGGCATGAGCCCTTGAGCAATGGGGCTGACCCGGGGAAAAAGGAAGATCAACAGCCATGGGGTGAGTTTTTGTTCACTGGTGAAGGACATGTTGTAGGTACTTCATAAACATTTATTCAATGAATATCTTAACCTGATCACTGAGAGACACAGGGGCTTGGCAGAGCCAAAGATGGGAGGAGCTTAAGTCCTTGAATCATCACATGGAAGAAAGCTGCCCATAGACTAGGAATTGTCTCATTTGACTGTTATGTGAGCAATGGGGGGAAAATCTATTGTTTTAAGGCAGTGGGATTTGGGGATTTATTTGTTATAGATGCTCACACTGCCTTGACATTTATTAGTGGCCTGATAAGGCATCTCCACCAGACACAAATAAACACTGCTGTCCTCTACAGACAGGTTTCCTCCATGTGATTCAAGGTCTTAGGCTCCTCCCATCTTTGTCTCTGCCAACCTCTCAGACCACAGATTCTTCTTCTAGCCCCTAGAATAACAGAGAGAAATCCCACCCACTTCTTAAAAGCTACTGCCCAGAATGGACACACAGCATTTTCACTCATGTTTTGAGGACTTGTCACATGGCCAAACATAGATGCAGGCTTAACTGGGAAATACAGTCCTTGTCTGGGCAGCCACCTCCTAGCAACAATTCCACACTGTGGGAAAGTGAGCACAAAGAACTGGTAGGTGGACCACTAGCTGTCTCTATCAGGTCCTGATCCTAGACATTCCTCTGGCATTCACTAAGTCTGTGATCTATTCTCCAGCGGGCATCAGGCTGGGGTTTTCTCTGAATATCTGCACCCCTCCCTTCAACTCTTACCAGCTCAACATCGCCTTACCGCCCTCAAGCCTTTACTGTAAGATCCTCTGACCTCTCACCACAGCTGCCCTGGTGACAGCTTCTTGGCTTGAACCCGCATGGCTGAAGCCTTCTCTCTGCCTGACCTCACCTCACTGCCAGCCTCACTCTTTGGGGGCCTCCTACACAGCTCTTTCCTCCTGGCAGCCCAAACGGAAAGCCAAGCAGATGCCTCCTGAAGGAGGGCTCAGGGTCCGTCCTGTCTATCTCTAAGCCAAAGACGATGGGTCTTGACACATAGCGCCTCATTGGTTACTTGTCCTCTTGTTTCCCGTCACCCCCCCATAATCCATCAGGTCAGGAAGTGGAACCGCTCCTCCACTTCCTGTTCCTGTCTCACTGGGACTCTCCCTGCACTGATGCTGTTGGTTCCCAAGCTGCACCCTTTTACCAGATGAGTGGTCCCAAGCCCCAGACCCTGGGAGAACTGACTGCTAAGGATACTACTATCCTCTTCCCTGGACACTTGCCTTCAGCAGGATCTGCCTCCCCTAGGAGGTTACTCTCCCCAGCCAACCAGTGACATCTGAGTGGCTCTTGACTGATGGCATGGAGATACAAATGCCAGCCCCTGAGTCTCCAGTGGGGACCAACTCTGGTGACACAATTCATGCTCAGAGCTCCTTGTGGGATCAGCCTGAAGCTGGCCTCTCTCTCATGTTCCCTTGTGCCTCTGTAAGAGCACTCTGCAATAAATCACTCTCATAAGAAACCCCATCTCAGGCTCTGATTCTAGGAAGCTGATCTAAGACCCTCCCTTACACCAGATCCGCCTCTTCTTTATCAAGGTGGCACCTGCTTTCTTCTTTTTCCAGAGCTGTATTGGCAGACAGGATGCAGAAAAAGAGAAATCAGCTTGCAGGTAACAAAAAAAATGCCTTGGGAAGTTCAATGAAAATATTGCACAAAAGAGACTATGAAGTGTTGAACACCATACTGTCCATCAAAACTCTTGCCAGGAACCTTAGCATGGCCCTGGAGCTCTGCCTTTTGGAGGGAGGCCACCCACAAAACCAGGAGGATTTGTAACGTGGACTCCATGGACACTGTGCATTAAGTTGATCCTTGTCCCTGAGCCTTGTCTGGCCTCACATTGCCTTCCCAAGGCAAAATCCACTCCTTGTTACTGTGGTGGCCATTTGTGGGAATTAGAAAAGCAAAGGGGTTAAAAGAGAGAGAGAGAGAAAAATGCAAAGGGAACAAATAAGAATCCAGAGAGAAAGTGTGAGAGCATCATCTTCCAAAAACGTCTAAGCACCTCTTTCTTTGGCCCGTCAGGAAATCCACACCCTTTTCTGGCCCCAGGAGGCACATCCCTGGCTAGATCCTGGAACCTGCGATCCACAGAAGAAGCGCTTTCAGTGTTTGATGCATCCTAGACATGTGGCTGAAGGTAGCAGGGGAGAATGGCAGTGCCCACAGGCTTCTGGGCGATGGAAGAGACGGGCGAGGGTGGCGAATGCAGAGGGTTAAGAAACTGGCAGTTCGCACCAACACCCTCCACTCCTTTCAATTTCTTTTCCACGAATTTAAATGCATTCTGTCACAGTGAGTTATGTCACCCGGAGGAAATGCCCAACTCGGCGACATTTTTAAAGATTATTTTTTAGATCACCTATCACTATCCATTTGAGGAACGACTGTTCAATCTGAAAAAATAAATTCAAAACTGTCCCCCTCTAAGCAAGATGGAAAAATAACTTTCCCTATTCTTTCCCTTTTTTTTTTCTTTTTACTTATTTTTTTTTAAAGAAGGCTTATTTCTGAAGGACAGATTTGAAAATCTGTTTTCACCTTGACATTCTGGCTAGATTTGAGCAGCTCAGTAAGCTGAAGATCATGCCTTGTCAGACGGGTGAACAAATGAATGTACAGCCAGCTGTGTGACCTCAGGCAATTCACTTAACCTCTCTGAGCCTTAATCTCCTCAATTGTTTCACTGAGGTAACAATGCTGACCATCATCATCAAATGAAATGATGTCCAGACAGTCCTTGAATGTGAGACAGATGTAAGGTGTCTGTTCCACTAAACTGTCAATTCCTAAAGGGCAGGGAGCAGGCTCTGGCCAATTCTGCCCTCCCTGTAGCTCTTATATAGGGCCCGGCCCACCTAAAGTGTTTAATAAATGTTGGATGGTGGACAGTTCAATGGGTGATGGTTTGGTGGGTGGAGGTTTGCACGTACAAAGAGATGGATGATTGAAGGAGGGGTGGATGGAAGTGATAGTATGTTGGGAAATAGCTATTAAAAAAAAAAAAAGATTCCAAAAAGCCCTTATGACAAGTTCCCCAATTTCCATAGTGTGAATACTGATACCTTGGCCGCCAACATGACAACCCTGAATCCAGAGTTGGAAAGAGAGGTGCAAAACTGGCATTTACAAGTCTGTAGAAGACAGTTCTCGTACTGGAGTGGATGGATGGAAGGAAGAGAAATAAGGGAGGGAGTAATGAAGAAGGCAGGAAGGGGGACTCCCTGGTGGTACAGTTGTTATGCAGCCGCCTTGCAATGCAGGGGATGTAGGTCAGGAAACAAAGATCCCACACGTTTGGGACAACTAAGCCTGAGCGCCACAACTAGAGAGCCCACGAGTCACAACAGAAGATCTCGCTAGTAAGATCTGATGCAGCAAGTAATATAAAAAAGAAAGAAAGAAGGTAGGAAGGAAGGGAGAGGGAGAACCACGAATAAATATTTACCATAGAGAAGAAAATAAAAATATTCTGGTACCAGGGAACACCAGAAAGAGCAATGCCTGAGGAGGCAGGAAATCTGCTTTCACCACCATTCCTCATGGACACTCATCTTCTGGAGCAAATTATTTCCTCTTCCAGGATGAGGGTGGGAGTGGAGTTAATGCAGTGCAAAACAATGGTCCTCAATTATTTTTAAGAATTGGAAACCTATTTCCCATTAAAATCTTACTTGAAAAGCACAATAATAATTACAACTGATATTTATTAAGCATTTGCTATGTACTGGGTACAGTCCAAGCACATTGCATGGAGTCCTCTCAACAACCCAGTAAAACAGAGAATCCGACTATCCCTCAACTAGTGGAGAGGTTGAGGCACTTGCTTGAAAGTGAAAGTGAATCACTCAGTCGTGTATGACTCTCTGCGACCCCATGGATGGTAGCCCATCAGTCTCCTCTGTCCATGGGATTCTCCAGGCAAGAATACTGGAATGGGTTGTCATTTCCTTCTCCAGGGGATCTTCCTGACCTAGGGATCTAACCCAGGTCTCCCACATTGCAAACAGACTCTCTACTGACTGAGCCACCAGGGAAATCACCAGGGAGGCACTTGCTTAAGCTCACATAAATAGCAGATCCAAGATTTAGGCACAGGCCATGATGGCAGTCCTAACCATTCTGCTCTCCTGCCCTTATCTATCAAAAGGAAAAGAAGCTTAACTGCCCCCATAGACCCTAAGCTCAGCAATTCCAGAGGCCCCACAGAGAGCCAGATTGTTGGAAAAGAAGCTGGGAGAACAAGTGTTGATCCTAGTTCTGCTCCTGGTTGGCTGTGTGTCCTTGGAAAAACCTCTTGCCCTCTCTGAGCTTCAGTTTTCCCATTTATAAAACAAAGTGAACATTCCCTACAACTATTATAAATTATACATTGGGCAATTCTCATGAGAAGGATCAAGAAGCCTTCAAAGAAGAATAGCTCAAATAAGTCACATTACACACAGTTTATTTGCTTCTAGGACATCAAGACCCATATGATTCAGAATGCATTCATTTTTGAGGTTATATGACATTAAAAAAAAAAAAAAGTAGCAACCATTTCTCCAATTAAATTAAATCTTGGGACTTCCCTGGTGGCACAATGGATAGGAATCAACCTGCCCATGCAGGGAACACGGGTTAGATCCCTGATCTGTGAGGGATGCCTCGGAGCAGCTAAACCCATGCGCCACAACTACTGAGCCTACATATTGCAACTACTGAAGCCCATGTGCCTAGAGCCTGTGCTCCACAACAGGAAGTCACCACAGTGAGAAGTCTATGCGCCATAATGAAGGCACAAAGCAACAAAGACTCAGCACAGCCAAAAATTTAAAAAATAAATAAATTTTAAAAGTAAATTAGCTAATTAAATCTTGTAGGGATGACTCTATTTTTGAGGGTATTTATTTTGAAAGTCACCCTTTGTTAATGCAGAGGAATATTTAGTTATTAGTTAGCAATATTTAGCACTGCCTTCACGTACAATTTTACAAATCTGCATGAAATCCAACCTGTTTCTGGGGGTGGAAACAGCAACAACAACAACAACAAAAAAAGGTGGTCAGCCTGCTGGGTGTTACTTTCTTTGGGACTCAGATCTCTTTGGGAATCTAAAGAGAAATACGGACTTTTCTCCCTAGAGACACGCAGACACTTGCCGAACTCTGGGTATAACTTTGGGACAGGAAGGATGAGAGAGACTGCCAGTCCTAGGAGTCAGGAGAAGGCAGGATTTTAGTAGAAACAAGAATATCTCTGAGGTGCCAGGTAATTCTTCAGGTCCACGTTTCAGCATCCTCAATCAAGGCAGAAAAGATAGCCAGAAGCCACTCAGACACTCCCCAAGATTTTAAAACGAAGAATTCTCTTGATAAATAAATCTCTTAATGAAATACAAGCAATTAAGCTAAAAGTCCTATCAAATGCAACCTGTCACTCAGCAGGCTGACACTTAATTGAATTTCTTTTTCCATCCCCTGGCTCCTTTTCCCTGATAAACAAATTCATTCACCTCGGATCAAGTTTCCCTAACCCAGAAACCAATGATAGTCAATCAACTAATTGACACAACAAAGACTTCTATTCTTAAAAAAACTTTCCTTAATTAAAGTGGGAATGAAATTATACAATACTCTGGTGCCTGATATTAATTACTCTGTGGTTAACCCCCTCCCTCCTCCTTAGGGGCCTGGCAGTGGATTGGAGTTAAGGAAGGCATCTCAGACCCAGGTACAAGTCCGAGTTCCAGCTTTATCCTGAGTTCGCTGTGTTATCTTGGGAGGTCACACCTCCCTCTCTGTTTCTCATCAGGCATGGACATCAGGGGTAGAAGCTGCTTCCAGCTCTAAACATTATCTTTTATGATCCAGAGGAGAGTCCAATGGCATAGTCTTCCCTCTGTGATTGTGGGTCAGCCAGCCGCTTCCAGGAGCTCTGGCCCAGCACTGAATTGAAAATCCCTCGCGTGGTCAGTAGGCTGCCTCTGCTTCTACCTGGCAGATGCAGCAGCCCCTGAATGCAAACGCCCCTCTCCCCACGCATCCATCCACACACTCCCAGGCACACTCCTTACACGCATCTGTACAGTCTCTCGTTGCAGTACTCCCCCACACACACTCTACATCAAGGCCAAGCATGTACACGCATCAACAGACACTATGCACATGAAACACACACATACACTTTGCAAGCGTGTAAGCACATGCTCCCTTACAGAGTAAGTCCCCTCAATCAAGGCCATGCACACACTCTCACTCCTCCTGAAACACACGCACTTACTTAGACACACACCCCTCTGGAGTGCGGGTTTGAAGCCCTGAGTGCACACCCATTCCCTCACCCCAGACTCAGAAGCATGTGCTGGGTAGTAGCTGGCCCCAGACTCTTCTCTAGAGTAACTCCCTTTGGAAAGGCCGATGTGCACACATGCACGTGCACTTACACACCCATAGGCTCCTCTCCTCACTGTCAGATGTGAACCTGAACAGGATATGACCCAGTTTCCCAACCATAAGGAAGCCTTGGCTGGAATCTCAGAAACCTAGTGATCGACCCAACAGGCTTGTCCAGAACTGTCTGGGCTCCAGAGTTTCTTTCCTTCAACAAAGGGCTACTGAGTGTGCCAGGCACTGCTGGGGGGAAGAAAGTGAATGAGACAGACACAGTCCCCCAGAAGCGGCTCTGTTCCTGCGACCCCTGCCCAGACACACCAGCTGATAGTGAGGGCCCAGTCCCTGGGCCCTGACACCCCCGGGACTCTAGTTTAGAGGTGGTTTTTTCAAGACATTATAGTCAAGGTGCCTTTGAGCCAGGCCTTACGGGACACAGGAGAGGGTGTACCAGGCAGAGACACAGTGTGAACACACACATGAGACTGGGAAGTGGGGGTACAAAGAGACAGTGCCAGACAGGGGTGTGGGCAGTCCAGTTCCACTGCTCACTGTCTTTGGGGCAGGGGTAATCACTGAACATCTCTGAGCCTCCCTTACCTTGTATGAAAAACGGGGATGTTAGGGACTTGTCTGGTGGTCTCGTGGTTCAGACTCTGTGCTTCCAATGCAGGAGGCATAGGTTCAATCCCTGGTCAGGGAACTAAGGTCTCACACTGCAGTGTGGCATGGCCAAGAAAAAAATTTTAATTAAAAAACAAAAACAAAACAGGGTTGATAGTATAGTAGCTGCCACAGAAGGACCATACGTTCGCTCAACAAATAGAGAGGAGCAGCTACTCTGTGCCAGGCAGTGCCCTGGGCACCTGGGGCTGTTGTGAAGATGAGAGGGGTGATGAATGCCAGCTCGTGGCGCCATGTTTGCTCACACTGGACACCAGCTTGGCGGGCCAGAGTGCTAGTGAGAAGACTGGACTCGAATGAATGGAGGTGGGGGCGTCGGTGCTCTTGGGCCAAGGGAGCAGGAGGGAGCAGACGGAAAGATGGAAGGGCAGAGACTGAGGCTGGGAGGCCAGCCTGGAGGAAGAGGACGAGGGACTGGTGATGGAGGCCCCAGGCTCAGGCTGCATTCCAGGTGAGAGATGTCTCAGCCCTGACCTCCCCTGGTCAGCCCCCGACCTGGATTCCTTCCAGGGCAGGGGCCCGGATTCCCTGACAGGTTTTCGCAAACCCAGGCAGGGTGGAGGTGAGGGGGCCACCTTTCCCTCCCCCTCGGACACAGAGTAGAAGCTCTGGCATCTGATGCCTTTGGTTGGGCTCATCTCATCTCCCTGACTCTGTTTTCATGTTTTCCTCTCTCACGCTGGCTGTGTGGAGCACATCTCTCAGAAAATACTTGCTTTTGAAAGTTGTTGCCATAACAACCACTTCATTACACGCCAGGCCCAGTATCTCAGAAATGCAGAATCTTCCCTTAAAAGCGTGTGCTGCACATCAAAGGGGAATAGGAGCTCATTATTTTTACATTATTTTGCAGGCAAATAGATATTTTCCAATACACATTTCTTTTCTAAGTTGATTTTCTTGTTCAGTAGAAATGCACATTTCTTTCTTAACACTTTCCTGCCTGAAGGGCTCGGGGCCTAGAAACATAAGTTCCTCAAAGCAAGAGGGAGAAGATATTTCTTTTGCCAGGAGATCCATCCCCCAGCCCATGAAGGGTGGTTTGCTCTAAGTCACAATTAGACTGTACCCAGAAATTCTAGAATAGGCAGAAATTCTCAGTGTAGTATACACAAGCGTTTCTCAGTCTGACTTTGTTCTAACCAAGGTTTCGTCACAAGTGAAGCTAATGACTTAAGGAGCCAAATCAAAACTAAACCAAACAAATATCTTAACCAGTTGAGGTGGAGACATGCTCCAGAATTTTGTTTTCTGAACTAGAGGGTGCTGTCAGAATTTAATAGGCTCCTGTAAGTGAAGGCCTAGCACATATCTCTCCCTTCACCAGCACATAAGCTCATGATTTTTGTCTGTCTGTTTCACTGCTTCATCACCAGAACCTTGAAAAGTGCCTGGGCCTATAGGGGTTCAGAAAATATTTGTCGAATGGACCAGTGGATGAATGTGCTGGAAAACACTGTGCCTTGTAACAATTCTGCAGAGAAAGGAATCATCATCCCCATGATACAGATGAAGAATTTGAGGTTTATAGTAGTTAATACCATAATAATAATTATAACAACTGACATTTAAATTCTTTATCAAAGCATAATATGCATAGATCCCACAAGCCATGCAATATGGTCAAAATAATAACATGCATAGAGAAGAACGCATCAATCTTAAGTACACAGCTCTTTGAGTTTCTATAAACTGAATACCCCTGGGTAACCAGTACCTGGGCTTCCCAGCTGGCACAGTGGTAAAGAATCCACCTGTCAATGCAGGAGATTCAAGAGACACAGTTTCGACCCCTGGGTCAGGAAGAATCCCTCGAGTGCAAAATGCCAATCCACTCCAGTATTCTTGCCTGGAAAACACCATGGACAGAAGAGCCTGGAGGGCTACAGTCCATAGGGTCATAAAGAGTCGGACACGACTAAACACACACACACACACACACACACACACAACCAACACCCAGATCAAGAAACAAAACATTCGGAGGGAAGAAGGGGGCCGTAAGCAGGACCAGCTTTCCTGGTGGCCTTACAAGAATCCATTATGATACATATACACAATGGAATATTACTCAGCCATTAAAAAAAAATACATTTGAATCGGTTCTACTGAGATGGATGAAACTGGAGCCCATTATACAGAGTGAAGTAAGCCAGAAAGAAAAACAACAATACAGTATACTAATGCATATATATGGAATTTGAAAGATGGTAACGATAACCCTATATGCGAGTCAGTATAAGAGACACAGATGCATGGAACAATTTTATGGACTCTGAGGGAGAAGGTGAGGGTGGGACGTTCTGGGAGAATAGCATTGAAACATGTATATTATCGTATGTGAAACAGAACACCATTCCATGTTCGATGCATGAGACAAGGGCTCAGGGCCGGGGCAATGGGATGACCCAGAGGGATGGGATGGGGAGGGAGGTGGGTGGGGGGTCCAGGAAGGGGAACACATGTAAACCCATGGCTGATTCATGTCAATGTATGGCAAAAACTATTACAATATTGTAAAGTAATTAGCCCCCAACTAAAATAAATAAATTTATTAAAAAAAAAAAAAAAGAATCCATTATGATGCCACACATTTGTTTTAGGTGGATTTCTCTATCTGTTCTATTTTACATCAGAAGGGGCAAAGGCCTGCTTAGAGTCACTAAATCCCACAACTGCTATCCTGACCTCTAACGTCATAGATTAGTTTTGCCTGTTTTTGTGATTTCTGTACATGGAACCACACAGTGGCTTCCCTTTCATGCATGACTTTTCCCCCTTGTCTTTGTTTTCGCCTCTTGACTTGTGGATCTTAGTTCCCTGACCAGAGACTGAACCTGGACAGTGTAAGTGCCAAGTCCTGACCACTGGACCACCAGGGAACTCCCATATGTTCTGGGGTGTTTTTGTGTGTGTTTATTTTTTTGAGTTTTAGTTTTTGGCCGCACCATACAGCATGTGGCATCTTAGTTCCCCTTCCAGGGATTGAACCTGTGCCCCCTGCCATGGAAGCATGAAGTCATAACCACTGGACCTCCAGGGAAGTCCTCATAATGCTTTTGAGATTTGTCCACATCGTGGCAGGTAGCTGACCATCACCCACCTCTCTGCTAACCAGCTAATTTTTAATGAGCATTTACTATGTGCTAGGTAAGTTCATTTAATTCTCCCAACATTCTTAAGATGAAACCATTATCTGAAGTGGTTTGCCTGGAGTCCCACAAACAATAAGTAGGGAACTGAACTCAGAAATGTATGATCTCCAAATTCCTGCTGTTGTCAGGAACCTTTTTCCTGGCTGACTCAAGGCTATCGCTAGCAAGTCAATAGCTGGACCAGGCTGGGGGGTAAGGAGGAGGCTTTTTACTGCTATTTGAAATGCCCCCAGCACCCTTAGGCCTCAGCCTGTTGTAACTGCTTTTATATTTTATAAAATATTTTGTATTTCTCAGCTTCCTGACCTCACTGTCAGGCTCTCAGCTGTGCCCTCCTGCTGATGTCAATGTGCCTGCCAGTCACCACACCAAAAGCTCTTGTTACTTCTAATCCATTATGACCAGGAAGCCAAAAATACCGGGGTTATTAGAACTGAGTGCAAAACAAGAGATAATGGCTGTGAATAAGGGCTTGCCTCACATGGGTCTACAAAGAGTGAGATCTGTGATAGCTTCACTTCTGTTTGTTTCCTAGGTCTAGAGACATGAGGTATCTAGATAAGCCAAGGGCCTCTCCAGTACATTTTTTCTCATTTTGAATGGTTTAATTAAAAGTTTTCTGGTTGGGGTCTGAGGACTTCATTCCTGTAGTATTTCTGTAGCTTGTGCTGATGGTCTGTGCCTGACAAGTTAGCTCAGGTCTTTGTAGTCCTGAAATCTCATCAGACAAAGCAACCCAGAGGAACACAAATGCCTCTGCAGCTCTTGGCTCTGAGGCAGAAATGAGTGCTGAAGTGATACCGGGAGGGACTGGTTCCTGACCCCATAGCAGAGCTGGTGTCCTGTAATCCTGGGCTTTCCTAGGTCTGTTCCAGCTCCCCTCTCCTGGACAGGCCCCTCCCACCCACTCAGGTCCCAGGGTCTGCAGTGCACTTACCTGATTCTGGACCTGCATTGGGTGCATCATATAAGCAGGATGGGACCCACCCAGCCTCCTCCCCTGACAGCCTCCTGCTCCTGTGCTGTGAAGCCCTCTTGGACAGTCCAGGTCTGGGTAGCATGGTTCCATCCTAGTCCTCCATCCCAGCCTATCCGTCCCTCCATCAGAGCTCTCACTTATCTCAGCTGGGTACTTGGCTCTCACTCTCTCTCTGGATATATATGAGCTTCCCTGGTGGCTCAGACGGTAAAGAATCTGCCTGCAGTGAGGGAGACCCAGGTTTAATCCCCAGGTCAGGAAGATTACCCTGGAAGAGGGCATGGCAACCCACTCCAGTATTCTTGCCTGGAGAATCCAATGGACAGAGGAGCCTGGCGGGCTACAGTCCTTGGGATTGCAAAGAGTTGGACACAGCTGAAGCAACTTAGTACACCCTCAAACACACACACACATAAATATATATTTGGCCACATCAAATGGCTTGTGGGATCTTAGTTCCCTGACCAGGGAATGAAAGTGGGGCCCATGGCTGTGAAAGCACAGAGCCCTAACCACTGGACTGCCAGGGAATTTTCCCTCAATATTTTTTAATGAAAACCTAAACGTTCTCTCGACTCACTTTACCCCTCTTGAAAGTAGCCAATTTTGCATCTATTAACCAATTCATTTCCACTTTCCTAATTTCCTATATTCACAGCTGTTCTGCTCTCTGGAATCTCTTCTGTTTTTTACACTTTATTAGTTTTTTCAGTAATTAATGGGTTAAAAACTCTTTTAACACTGTTTCTTTTAAAAAAAAAAAAGATAATCTGTCCTATAGGCTCACACCATGAACATTAGCACTCACTTTTCCTGAGTTTCACACTCCCCTAAATTCAGGGCCTGACACCAAAGAGAGCGTCTCTCTTTATGGACAGGGACAGCTATTTGCTCGTGTTTTGACACTTTTCACAGAAGCTCGGATGGCTGTGTTGTAAAAAGCCACTCCACCCTGGGCCCATGGCTCACATTTGGCAACTATGTCCCTTTAATGGATGCACACGTGTCTATTGTGGGTACAAACATAATGGTTTCCATGGAGACCTGGTCACAATGACTAATTAGACAAAAGAAGAGTGTTTTTCAAAGCCTTGAAAGACATCATGGATGTAATAAATGAACATCATCTTAGTCAATTGATATATTCTTTCTCATTTCTCCCTAGAAACATCAAAAAATGGTCCCTGGTGATTCAACCTTATTATGGAGTTGGACTCTCTAGCCACTGGGTCAGAGCCTTCTAGATTCTCAACTGCAGGATTCTGATCCTGACCTTCCAAAAGCAGCCACGGGGTCACTTGTCCACTACCACCATTTGCAGACTGGGCCGTCCCACCTGGCCCCACCTGCTTACTCCCATAATGGCCATTAAGGAGACCAGGGATGCTTCAGATTCGGGGACCTCCTTCTAACCACTCCAAATGACCAGCCTGACTCAGCCATCAGCTGCCCCACTGGGCTCACCGGCCACCTTCATTTGTTTCATATGTTGGGTGTATGAAAATTGATAAAAGGAAATCTTAACTAAACTTGTAGTTAGGAAGGCCTATAGATGGTGCTTTCCTACTCATTGTTGTTCAGTTGCTAAGATATGTCCAATTCTCTGCGACCTCATGAACTGCAGCATGCCAGGCTTCCCTGTCCCTCGCTATCTCCCTGAGTTTGCTCAAACTCCTGTCCATTGAGTCAGTGATGCCATCCAACCATCTCATCTTCTGTCACCCCTTCTCTGAGTGCCCTCAATCTTTCCCAGCATCAGGGTCTTTTCAAATGAGTCAGTTCTTCGCATCAGGTGACCAGAGTATTGGAGCTTCAGCTTCAGCATCAGTCCTTCCAATGAATATTCAGAGTTGATTTCCTGTAGGATTGGCTGGTTTGATCTCCTTGGACCAGCTATTTCACTCTCTTCTTTCACCATCAAGAGGCTCTTTAGTTCCTACTCAGATTCATCATCAGTTACCTCAAAAAGGAAGACAACAATTACCCCCAACAGGAAGACACCTACCTTGTACTGACAGGAAGTGCCACTATTTCACTACCCCAGCAGGAGGAAGGAAGACTTCCTTCCTGCCCAGCAACAAGCCCAGCCAATAAGAGACTGTTGCCACCTAAACTTTTACTTTCCTCCAATGAACTTGAATTTTTTTCCTACTTTCCTCCAATGAACTTGAATTTTTTTCCTTGCTAATGACTTCCTTTCTTTGTCCTGCCTTCCTTGCTATAAAAGCCTTCCATGTTGTATAACCCCTCAGTGTATCTCCTTGTTGCCAGATGAGATGCTGCCTGACTCATGAATTGTTTAATAAAGCCAATGAGATCTTCGATTCACTCAGTTAAATTTTATTTTCTTATAGATGCACTTGTAGTCTCTATGCCCCCAACAAAACTGGGGGCAATGAGTATTAACTATCCCAGATTGTAAAAAAAAAGTTATCCTTTTCCCCAAGGGGCTGTAAACTTAGCATAATGTGCCAGCAAAAATCTCAGAAGTGAGAGAACCACCCCAGCTATTTCTTCCAAAAACTGTACACTGATCTGCATGAGCTTTCCCATTTTTTTCCTGCTCCTCATCCCACTATGTCAGACTTTTTTAAAGTGTTCAGAACACAAAATATCAAGACCTGAAACTATGACTTGGCAAGGAAAACTAACCTGTTTTAGATATACTGAACAATGAGTTCCAAAGCCACTCTATATAACAGCATAATAATAATAATAATAATAAATCTGGATAGAAATGAGAAATGCCTGGACATAAATGGCAAACATACTTCAGCCAACAGCCCAAGAAAAAAATCATCTAAAGGCAAAGTATTCAGTCTAGAAGAAAATATAACCTAAAGCAAAAGAAAAATTTACCAAAATGCTGCTATAAAACTGCATAATAAGAATACAAATATTTTAAAAGCATAAACTGTCAATAACCAATATAATGGAAGAAATGACAGAGACATCAAAATTTTGATGAGTTAAAAAGTAAATGGATAAGTAGTAATTGACCCAGAAAAAGGGAAAATTGAGATTTGTGTGTGTGTGTGTGTGCCTGCAGGGTGGAGAACCTGCAAACAGTAAGCTGATTGAAGCCACAGAGCTCTATATCGACCAGAGTGCCAGTGAGGCTGGGGTGCAGGAGATACTGAAACAGAAGTGGCCAAGAGGCTATATGTTGAGCATTTAGAGCTTCAGGCCTGCTTTCCTGACCCTGTAAATCCGAATGATGGTGTCTCCCACCTAGCAGCAGAAGAAAGTGGGACGTTTTCTCCCTGGAAATGTTGAAGTCAGAGGCTCACGTATGAATGTCAATCACAGCTAATTAACTGGTATGGGGTACTGTAATGAAAACACTAGAATTTAGTGCAAGACTGTACACTAAACAGGGAAAGATGGAAGTCCTATCCTTGCTTAGACCCCAGAACACTGGCAGACAGCCTGGTGCCCTGAGGCGGGAGAGCAAAGGCCTCCTCTCAGAGAAAACTAGCCCAAGAGAAAAAACTTAGAGATACTGACATTTAGGCCTCCCTAGGGCAGGTCTTAATCCCATCTCTTTACCCTAAAGTGAAGCCCCCCAGCCAA
The DNA here is from genome assembly GCF_054371585.1 of Giraffa tippelskirchi. Classification (NCBI taxonomy): domain Eukaryota; kingdom Metazoa; phylum Chordata; class Mammalia; order Artiodactyla; family Giraffidae; genus Giraffa; species Giraffa tippelskirchi. The sequence continues at coordinate 113,873,696 of NC_137287.1, read as the reverse complement.
CAAGCACCACCCCAACCCCAAACTCATCCAGAGATTCCAATAAGCCTTTTAGTGCCCTCCGCTTAAATTCAAGCAGATAGCCAGGGATCACCAGTTGGAGGAAAACTTGAAAATTGAAAGATAAAGAACAAAGTAAACAGAACACAGCTTCCAAAAGCCCAACACAACTGAAAAAGGATGAGAAAAGGGAAAGTATAATTACAGGGGTAACTCAATAGTAAATTTAAAAAAAAATAATAAGAGTAATGTAAGATGTTATTTAGAAATATGGAAGTAAGACTAGGAAGAAATAGCTTAGACTTGAAGGAGGCTGGCAAGAATGAAGAAAAGTAGGAGAGAGTTGATTTTCCTTATGAAACTGGGAAAACAATTTGACTTTTCAAACTATGTGCATTTACACTTTTTTTTTTAAAGGAAATTAAGTGGTTTTTTTTAGAAAAATAAACTTCCGAGTCATTAAATCTTCAAGCATTCAGGCAGAAAAAGGAAATCATCTACAAATGAGAAAAGGCCTCAGGCTGGACTCTGACTTCCATTCAGCAACAGTCAAAGCCAGAAGATTTAGGAAAATGGTGTTTCAGTTTAAAATACACGTGAGCCAAGGTCATTCTGTCCTGTATAGATATTCTTCAAGTACAAAGGCAATGAGCATCAGCTAACTAAGAGTCTACTTTATTTATGACCTTCTTTTGGAAAAACTACTTAATAATAAGATCCAACCAGTCCATCCTAAAGGAGATCAGCCCTGGGTGTTCATTGCAAGGACTGATTTTGAAGCTGAAACTCCAATACTTTGGCCACCTCATGCGAAGAACTGACTCATTGGAAAAAACCTTGATGCTGGGAAGGATTGGGGGCAGGAGGAGAAGGGAACAACAGAGGATAAGATGGCTGGATGGCATCACCGACTTGATGGACATGAGTTTGGATAAACTCCAGGAGTTGGTGATGGACAGGGATGCCTGCGTGCTGCAATTCATGGGGTTGCAAAGAGTCGGACACGACTGAGCAACTAAACTGAACTGAACTTAATAATAAAATCTAGCAAGGAAGAGATAAATAAAAAAACAGAAAACTCAGAGAGGGAAACATCCTAGCAAAAGGACTAAGCATGAGAAATGAGTCTATCCAAACTTAGAGTTTACACTAATTGCCATTTCATTTAAATATCAATGTTCTAAAATGTATCAGTGTAAAAATATCATATATTAACACGTACATATGAAATCTAGAAAAATGGTACAGATGAACCTATTTCCAGGGCAGGAATAGAGAACGGATATGTGGACACAAAAGGGGAAGGTGGGACAAATTGGGAGATTGAAACTGACATATAGACACTACCATGTGTAAAATAGATAGCTAGTGGGAACCTGTGGTATAGCACAAGGAGCTCAACTTGGTGCTCTGAGATGACCTAGAGGGGAGGGAGATGAAAGAAGGAGGGGATATACGTATACATATGGTTGATTGACTTCATTGTACAGAACAGACCGACACATTGTAAAGCAATTAAGTTCCAATAATAATCATGAAGATGAGGAGTGAAGCAGGAAAGAAACAGAAGGCCAGGGTAATGTCCTATAGAATAGGACATTCCATTCAACCTAACATGCAAATACATTGTTTAAAAACACTCAGATCTCAAGGATGAGATGACTGGATGACGTGACTGACTCAATGGACATGAACTGGAGCAAACTCCGGGAGACAGTGCAGAACAGAGGAGCCTGGTGTGCTGCAGTCCATGGGGTGGTGAAGAGTCAGAGATGATTTAGCAACTGAACACACACACAAACATCAATACAATGGACTCAGCGATAAAAAAGAGTGAACTAAAACACATGAGCCCGTTAATCTCAAAGGCAATATGCTAAGTGAAAAAAGTCAAACTGAAAAGCATGTTCTGTATGTGTTACATGATTTTCTGGAAAAGGCAAAACAACAGGGACAGAAAAGAGATCAGTGGATGCCAAGGTCCATGTGTGGAAGAAGGGGTTGACTAAAGGGGTGCAGAAAATTTGCAGGAAGGGTGACAAAACCATTCCACATCTTGATTGATTATGGTGTGACTACACAACTACGCATTTGTTAAAACTCATAGAACTGACTCTACACTGCTCTGTGAAAAATGCATTAGGACAGGAATGCAGACAGTAGTCACAGACTTTTCACAAAATATGCCATGTCTTTTGATTTAACGGGCAATTTTATGTTGCTTTCTCAAAAATTCCATTGTTGAATTGATTTAAGTAAATATTTTATCTGGGAGTACCGCTGTTAATCGTGCTTATGAAAAAACACATAGATTTTTGGGAATTCCCTGGAAGTCCACTGGTTAGGACTTGGCACTGTCACTGCTGGAGCCCTGGGTTTGATCCCTGGTCAGGGTACTTAGATCCGACAAGCCAGCCACAAGGCTCGGCCAAAACAAACAAAGACCAAAAAACAAACACACAGATTTTTTAAAAAAATGACTCCAACCACAATGCTTTCCCTAATCTCTTGTTGAACTTGGAAGCATATTTTAGGAAACAATTTCTTTGGTAATGACTGACGAAATATCTGTTTGAGGTTCAGAAATTCCTTTGGTTTCATTGGTTTCCTTTTCTTCTTTCACAGTCAAGTAAAGTTACACTGAATGACTTACTTTCAAAAGCATCCCATATTTCACAAAAACATCGCTACCTACCTCTCCACCTGGAAACTCCATATAGAAACATAGTTTGATGGTTTGAGGGGGCTGGAGGCAGGCTTTTTATTTATCGTACCCTTCTGTATTTTTGCAATTTAACACCTATGCACTATTTTTATGAAAGCAATGAGTCCTTCCCTGGCCCCACCCTAACTATAGTCACAGTTCCACACCCTCCCTTCCATGGCATGCATGTCACTCTCCTTACTCCACAGATGTTGCCACGCCACTTCCACCCCCTTTCTGGACCACACATCTTTGAGAAGCAAGAGTTCTGTCTTGGTCATTCCTCTATCCCATGGAGGGCCATGGTTCACACAAGCCCTCAATACATGCAGCTGGAATACAGTAGATCACATATTAAGAGGCCAAGGGAAAATCCTCCATGAGCTTAAAAGGTAAAAAAAAGCATCCCAGCGTTTTCAATCCTGACCACTGTCTACTTTTCTACAACGTAAGAGAAACATCAAGGTAGAAGGAGGACATGGCTAAAAGCTTAGTTCATTAGAACACTGGGAGACCAAATACAGCCATCTCATTGCCTAACAGCTAGTGACATGTCTCTCTGCTTCCAGTGAGAGATTCTGATGGAAGCCCGGTGGTCGGGAGTCTAGAACCAAGAATAAACAAAGAGAACTTCAGAATGTGATGGAGTCACAGAAGCCTGGAAGACACCAAGGTTGAGCAGAGATTGAATAGAGAAACCCAACAGACTCTTCAGCATTTGTGAAGTCACTGTGAATTATTTGTAAGCCATCTTCAAACATGATGACATGAGATAACCTGTTATTTCATTGAGGAGTGAACTCAAATTACATGCACTGCAGAGTTGGGTGTAGCAGGTATTGAAAATGAGTCCCCTGGCGAGTGGGTGAGCCAAGGCCACCACCAGCGCGTTTCAACAGGGTTTGTTGCTCCCCCTTGGTCCTCTGTGTCCCCCAACTACTCCCAAGAAGTAATGGAACTTTTCTTTTTTGAGAAATGCTTCCAAAATAAATCCAACTGCTTTTGTTGGTAATAGAAGTGAAAAGGAAATGAAGAAAAAGGGAAGGCATCCAAGAAAGTGATGATGTCGAGTTACATACACTGAAAAGGAATATCAAATTATAGTGTAGCTCAAATTGACCATGTGAATGACTTCAAATGTAGTACATTCAATATGGAAATCAGAAAATGTGACTCATGAAACTCAGAAAGTGCTTCCTTCACAGACAAAAATGCTCATCAAATGGGAGCTCAGTTTGTTTGTTTGATCCTTCATTTACAACCAATTCAACTGATGTCCTGCTACGGCCCAAGCACTGGTCTTGGCCTCGAGGATGTAAGAGTGAGCAGAGCAAAGTCCCTGCTCTCAGGAAGCTTATTGTCTAGTTGAGGAAGACACTAAAAGAATACATCCTATGTCAAGTGGAGACCGACTCTGAAGAAAAAGCAAGCAGGCAGAGAGAGAGAGTGTAGGAGCTGGTATTTTAGGTAGAGTGGCCGAGACAGCCCCTGAGAAGGTGTCAGTTGAGCAGAAATCTGAACAAGGAGAGGGAGGGAGCCACATGGATACCTGGGGGAATGTGCTTGGGCGTTTCAGGCGAGAGAACGGCACATGTAAAGTCCCTGAGGTGGGAAGACCCTTGGAAGAAGAACGCAGAGGCCAGAGAGGCTGGAACAAGGTGAGCAAAGGGAGGAACAGCAAGAGATGAGCTCAGAGAGGGAGCAGGGCAAGACCTGAGGCCCCCAGGCGACTGCAAGGACCTCAGCTCTGACCCTGAGTGGAAGGGAAACCACTCGAGGGTGGTGAACAGAGACGGGTGTGATTTGACTCCAGCTTCTAACAGGATCCTTCAGCTGCTGTGCAGAGAATAACCCGCAGGGAAAGAAGTTTGGGGGGGTGGGGAGGTGGGAGGAGAGGGAGACCAGTGAGGAGACTGCTGCAATAACCAAAGGCGGTAACGTGGAAATGGTCAGAAATGGTCAGATTTGGGAAACAGTATAAAAAACCATATTCATATGCTGGGGTGGGGGGGGTCACCTCCATCCCTAGATGGTGTCAGGTGTCTACTTGGAGCAAGAAACTTTTACTTGTGTTGAGCCTTTTATATTGATTTAAAATATTACTTTAGGGACTTCTCTGATTGTGGGAAAGTCCAGTGGTTAAGATTTTGCCTTCCAATGCAGGGGATGCAGGTTCAATTCCTGGTCAGGGAGCTAATATTCCCACATGCCTAATGGCCAAAAAAACAAAACAGAAGCAATATTGTAACAAATTCAATAATAACTTTAAAAATGGCCCACATCAAGAAAAATCTTTAAAAATTACTTTAAATTATGCATTATATTCTTAACTATATTGCTAATAATGAATAATGGCTTGCGTTCAATTTTAGCACCATTCTTGTCTTGATAAGAATGACAAGCTTAGGGTCTATAGGGTGACTGATTTTTGGGCAATCCCACTGTTGGGTGGTGAGATTCAGGTCCAGACATAACCAATTAGTTGCCTGGTGTCAGATACCCACACGGCAGTAAGTACACTCAGGAAGTACCCAGGAAGACACATCTGACTTGGTCTGGCTTAGCCATGAGGCCAAGGTTTAAGGCAAAATTTTGTGTTTAAACCACCATTGGAAGATTCTTTAGATAACCAACCCAACGAACTAAACATGGCTTCAGTTCTATTCAGTGATGCTCCGGCACCATTGAGTTTGACCACAGGAAGGGGCAGACGGACGGTCTCACGCAGCCACGTGGGCAATGAAAATGCTTTGCCTTCACGTCCAGGCCAGGAAGTGGGGGATGGGTGTGGAGACCACCAAGCCTCCTGCTCTCAGGCAAGATCTCCTCCACTATTTTGCTAAGAAGGCTTCCAACCTTGATATCTGCTCATGGCTTTGTTGTTGCAAGGATTAAATGAGATGGTAGAGTCAGTTCCCCAAATCAGGAAGGGGTTGGAATCAAATAGACTTGAGGAAACAAGCCACCTTTGCCCCGTGTTCACTGGGGAGCTTGGGGAAATTGCTTAGCCCCTCTGCACCTCAAAGTTAGGAATAACGGTACCTACCTTGCATGTGAAAAGCCAAGTGAAAAGGATAATAGACCAGGTATGTCCAAGTGTCCGGCACTGCACTTGGCACTTAGAAAGCCCTCAGCCATGTTCAACCCTGATACTGGCTTCAGGAATAATCTACTGCAAGTCCCAGAGTTGGGAAGTGAGTTTTGAAGGGGTTCAAAGGCCTTGAGGAGCCCTTTGGATCTGGGAACACTTGGACCCCAGTGGACTTGTGCATCTCAAAAGACTGGACCACACTGGGCTCGTGCAGCTGGTCTGGCCCTCCTTTTCCCAGATGGAGAACTAAGCTCCAAAGGAAAGAGAGGGTTAACAGCCATAAAAAGGAACAAAGGTGAATCAGCTGAACTGAGGTGGATGAACCTAGAGCCTGTTATACAGAGTGAAGCAAGTCAGAAAGGGAAAACCAAATATCATATATTAATGCATATATGGAATCTAGAAAGATGGTACTGATGAACCTATTTGCAGGGAAGGAATGTAGATGCACATGTAGAGAATAGACTTGTGGACACAGCAGGTGGAGAGGGTGGGATGAATTGAGTAAATAGCACTGACATAGTATGTGTAATGGGGAAGTGGGAAGTTGCCGTCTAACACTGGGAGCTCAGCTGGGTGCTCTGTGATGACCCAGAGGGGTGAGATGGGGATGAAACAGGGAGGGAGGTTCAAGAGTAAGGGGACATATGTATACTTACAGCAGGTTCGAGTTGTATGGCAGAAACCAACGCGACATTGTAAAGCAATTATCTTCCAATTAAAAAATAAATTAAAAAAAGAAAAGAGAGAGTTACCAAGGACACGTGGTCACGAAGCCATGGCTGGGACTGGAGGTCTGGCACTCGCTCCCTAACCCAGTACCACTCCCACATTCACACCCTTTGCAACCTGGCCGAGGTTGCCCCAGGTGCTGCCACGACCTACCCGGAGATGCTCTCTGGAGCTGAGGCAAACATTTTGTTTTGTGTCACGCCTGTGGTGACAGCTGAGTGAAACTGAATGTTCACAGTCATTCTGCTCAGAGACCTCGCACGCGTTCCATGTAATCGGAGTTTCAGAATGAGTCAGGTTTCCAAACTCTCCTCTCTCCTTCCAATCGCATGTCTGTATATGGTAACCTTCAGAAAACGAATCTAATAATTAGTCATCTTGGCCTAGTTGAAGACAACAGCCTGTTCTCCAATTTCACTTTGTTTTCAGCAAGAGAGTGATGCCAACGGTAATTTTCACCATGGTGAAACACGCTTCTCAGCTGGGCGCTGCCGTGGACCGTCAACCGAGACACCTTCGGTGCCCACATCTGCCCGGGGCTTTCCCACAGCTCAGTCTTTAACCCAGCCGTGCCTTCTAGGTGCCCCCCCACACACACTCTTCCACATCTATGACACCAGCTGTGTACTAAACAAGATGTTTTGGACTCATTATTACACTTAATCATCCTTGCAAGACAAACCTTGCATGTGTGTATATGTGCTCAGTCGCTTCAATCATGTCCGACTCTGTGCAACCTTATGGACTACAGCCGGCCAGGCTCCTCTGTCCATGGGATTCTCCAGGCAAGAATACCGGAGTGGGTTGCCATTTCCTCCTCCAGGGGCTCTTCCTGACTCAGGGATCGAATCCACGTCCTTTAAGTCTACCTGCACTGGCAGGCGGGTTCTTTACCACTAGCACCACCTGGGAACCCAAGACGAGCCTTACTGCCCCACTTTAGAGCCCGAGTGTCCCTGCCTACTGCCCAGCCCCTCTCCTCCTTTCTCCCTGCTGCCCCCTTGCAGTTCTTCAAAAGCAGTGAGCTCATACTCACCCCAGGGCCTTTGCACACACAGAGCCCTTCACCTGAAACCCTCTTCCTCCTGACTCTCTGCCTAGGTAACTCCTACTCTCCCTTCAGATCTCGTCTAATTTCCTAAAGAAAGAGCTCCTCCCACATTCCCACATGGTCCCATAGTTCTTTACTCTAATCACACCTGCCCTCTTCTCCTTTCATTGCAGCTATTTACAGCTTGTAATTTCATGTTTGTGGGATTATTTGCTGTTATCTGCCCCTCCCACAAAAGCATGAACTCCAGGAAGGTGGAGGCCATCATTCTGTCCCCATGCCTAAAAAGGACTCGTGAGAGTTTAGGTACTGCATTGGACAGATGATGGATAAATAGACAGATGGTTGGATGATGGTTGAATACAAAATACTAAAAACCAAAAAAAATTTCCATCCATAGGGATAAGAAATGGGGCCAAAATGCAAGCCCAAAGCCTCCAACTTGTCAAACTTGCTCCGCTCCACGTGGTAATCATCCACTCCCACCAGCAGCAGCAGACTTACACACACACACACAACACACACACACACACACACACACACACACACACCCATCCCATTTCACACACACACACACACACACCCATCCCATTTCTCACACACACACACACACACACACACACACACACACACACACACACACACACACCTCCACGTGGTAATCATCCACTCCCACCAGCAGCAGCAGACTTACACACACACACACAACACACACACACACACACACACACCCATCCCATTTCACACACACACACACACACACCCATCCCATTTCTCACACACACACACACACACACACACACACACACACACACACACACACACACACACACACACACACACACACACACACACACACCCCATTTCCCACATGTCTGGACCTCCAGAGGTATGGATTCGATGGATCCAGAAGGGCCCCCAAATCTACATTGTTAACGTGCACCCAGGTAATTTTGAAGGGCGTGTGTCCCAGACCTCCGTTTCGGGGTCTCTAGACTCGGGTGAATCCCAAGGAGGGGTGGGGATGGGGTGAGCCGCCCAGCCCTCCACCCCTTCAGCTGCCAGGGGGCGAAGCTGCGAGGGCAGCAGAAACTGGGGCCGTGCTGCCCTCTGGTGGTCATGGTGGCGCAGCAGCTGCTGGGCTTCCCAAAGGACCGTGGTCCCTAGCGGGTGTGCACCTTCCTTCCATTGGTGACTCTGCAATGATCTCTCCAGGACTTCTCTCCCTTTGTAAATGGAACACAGTGTTCCCCAAACTTTGGTTCTCTGGGTAACATCACCATTTTTCCCATTTCATAAAACATCTGAACTATTATTTTTTTTCCTCTAAATATTTGTATATAAAATAACTCATTTTAAAAGAGAAATTTGAATCCCTACTGTAGAAAGGAGAAAAAAAAAATCATTTACCATAAATAGGAAGAGGGGGAAACATGGGGTGGGGGAAAAAAGAAAATGAGGATTCCCAAGGCTTTTTAAAAATAAAATTATCATTCTACAAACAAATATAAACAATGACTTGTCCAAGTGGTGAAACTATAAAGAACAGCACAGAAATTATTATGCTAAAGGTCAGGATATGGGTCACCTCTGGGTGAAGGAAGGAGGCTGTAATTGGGAAAGGATGGAGGGGGTCCCAGGAAGCAGTTACAATCATATCAACCCGAACCTATGAGCTGGATGTATTTTTTCCTGTATTTTTATCCCACATTAAAAATTGATGAAAATTGAAAATAAAGCAGTGAAACACAAGTAATTTACAAGCGCACACCTGAAAATAAGGGGAATGACAGTGAACAGCAGGGGATGGTGGGGGGTCTACCTGGCTCTAGAATGCTCTAAAGAGCCCCTAGCCTCCTGATAAAACAGCTAGGCGGGGCCAAGAGCCCCACCTGGATAAATGCCCCAGAAATAGGCTGACCAACAAGGGGTCTACCAGGCTCTCCACACCACCCCAACCCCCTTCCTGCCCCCCACCTCCTAGGGGGCAGACAAGGCTGTGATTAAAGCTCAAAGCTTGGAGTGGGTCTGGGGTCCAGGACTGCTATTTGAGGGTCTTGGAGCCTGTGTGCTGAAAACAACATGAACCACTCTCGGGGGACAGTCAGCACCCCAATCACCGGGCCAGCTGCTCTGCTTCAGTTATGGACAACTAGAGACGTACTCGAGTCACTTACTGCCATAGCCCATTCTGATTGGTTGGGTCCTGTGCCATGCCAGTTGTCAAATATGTTTATGGGGGCTTCCCTGGTGGTCCAGTGGTTCAGAATCCAGCTTGCAATGCAGGGGACACCAGTTCAGTCCTTGGTCCTGGAAGATCCCCCATGCTGTGGGGCAACTAAGCCCGTGCTCCTCAACTACTGAGGCCCAAGTGCCCTGAGAGCTTGTGCTCCGCAACAAGAGAAGCTGCCGCAATGAGAAGCCCGCTCACCGCAACTAGAGAGCAGCCCCCACCCTCCGCAACTGGAGAAAGCCTGTGCACAACAGCTAAGACTCTGTGCAGCCAAAAATAAATATTTTTTAAAATATGTTTATGATCAGCCCTGCTGACATTCATTAAAGCGTGTATGTAACTATTAAGGGAAGCAGTGTACCCATGGAAACACCATCACACATCACTCACATACCTCCAACAGGGCCTGTACCAAGTTTCGGGGCACATGAGGCTTTACCCGGCCCCTCCCAGGGCGACTCTAAGGAGGCAAAGATCAGAGCCAGGCAATCCCCAACACGGAGCCCAAGCCAGAGGAGCGTGGGAGCTGGGACGACCCTGTAAGGTTGAGCAAAATGAGGCCCAGAGGGTGAGAGGACTCCCCGGGGGGCTCATGAGTGCCCTGCTGTTCGCTTGTTTCATCTCTAATCCTCACAACACCCCTGCCCAGGAGCGGCTGGGGAAACTGAGGCCACCCCAGAACCACCATTCTTGCCCTCCACTGGATTTTTGTCTTTGGCTTTTTTTCCCGTTTTCCTCTTCCTCACCTTCAAGGAAACCAGCTCCTGACTCACCGAGTGCCGGCCCCTCCTTGTCCCGCCTTATTAAGCCCACTCTCATTTTTATTAAATGTGTGTGTTCAAGCATACAGAGGAAATCTAGAAGAACAGACACCAACATGTTACTGATATTTTCTTCTACGTTTTTGCATTTTCTGATTCCTTTTTACAATAAGGTTTGGAAGCGAGAAAATTCAGTTGTGTGTTAAGGAAACACAGCATTGTTTGGGACAATGAGCTCTAATAGGAGGATGAGGTCCCTGGGAGAGTCCTCTGCCCTTCAGTTGCTAAGTGATCTTGGGAAAGTCCTTCCCCTGCCTAGGCCTCAGTCTCCCCACCCAGTCAATCCGAAGGGTGTGCTAGTTTTTCTTCAACCCCTACTCCATCCCACCCGTCTTCCCACCCTGCCCTGTGCCCAGAAAACTGACCCCTGTGGACTGTACCACCCTAACACCCTTGCTGGCTGGCCTCCAGGTCCCAGAGCTGGGAGGAGCCGGAAATGGCAATATTTCTTCCCTGCTGTCTCCCTTCTTTGGGTCTCCCTTCTGGCAGCAGCTCAGCCCCTACATGACCACAGCTCCTGCTGAGTGGCCCCTACTTTCTGCCTCCAGTTCTCAGTGGAACCCCTGCCCTTCCCCCTCCCCCAGTCTTCTCACTGTTGCTCTTCCCTGGGAGCCTGTGAAAGTGAAAGCGAAGTCGCTTCAGTCATGTCCGACTCTTTGCGACCCCATGGACTGTAGCCTGCCAGGCTCCTCCATCCATGGGATTTTCCAGGCAAGAGTACTGGAGTGGGTTGCCATTTCCTTCTCCAAGGGGACCCTGACGCCCAGGTAATTGGGTCCCTTTACTCCACCCTATCATTAAATTACTCCTCTCATTAAATCCACCTGAATTGGATTCTGTTTCTTGCTGAAAGCTCAAGTAACACAGGCGTTGGTCAGTCTATGTAGTAAGTATAAATTTCCCTGACCACCTTCCTCAGGAATTAAAAACCTATTAATACTCCCCACCTCTACCCTGTGACTGAGCTTTGCATGTTCCACTAACCCAGGTAGGTGGCGGGTGGACGCGCCCAGATTTGGCCGCCTCCAAGGGCAGAACGCTAACCCGTCCATGGGCGGGCCTGCCGAGCTTGCCCCATAAAAGCAAATCCAACATAAAAAACAAAAATCTATTAATTTCCCTATTTCCTCCTATTTAAGTTCATTCTAGCTTGTCAGCTCCAGTTTCCACTGAAGGTAGGGAAACAACGCGACAGACGTTAAGTAGAACAGCCGCCTCACTAAACTTTGTTTTCAGTAAATGCCACGTGTCTTCAGGTTTCACACGTGTGCACACACGCCACCCAGAGGCAAGCCAAGCTGGGGTGGGAGGGGGTTACCTACCGCACCAGCGTCTGAGAGGGGCGTCTGGCTGTGAGCCGCCCTCCGCCCTCACTGGCCTCTGAGTCTGGGTCCCCTCCATTCCGGCTGCAGGAACTACAGTTGGGCCACGGCCCCTGATAATTCCTGGGGCCCTGTAACCCACGGGGCTTCCCTGGTGGCTCACTGGTAAAGAATCTACCTGCAACGCAGGAGACCCCAGTTCGATCCCTGAGTTGGGAAGATCCCCTGGAGGAGGGCATAGCAACCCACTCCAGTACTCTTGCCTGGAGAAATCCACGGAAAGAGGAGCCTGGCGGGCTACAGTCCACAGGGTTGCACAGAGTCGGACACAACCGAAGTGACTAAGCAGCAGTAAGCTGTAACCCACTCGGACAGTGTCCTTCCACTGTCAGCCACATGTACACCCTCTCTGGGGGCTTGAGGACTCCAGCCTGCTCCTCTACGCTGTGCCGGGGTCGCTGGTCTCACTGACGTTGTCTGTCCTCAGGTCATTCCATTGCTCCACTTCCCTTGGTCATTGGGCTCCACTAGTCAGGCACCATATTGGATTTTCTATGAGGCCTTTTCTGGGATCCCTCCAGCCTTGACTGAGGTTGCTCTCACCTTGGAGGATGGGATGCCGGACACTTTCTCAGGGGACCCGGTAATTCTAAACCCTGACCCAGCCTCCCCATCTGGTCCTTCCACATTCATTAATTCGACTCATCTCCTCTAGAGCAGGGAAATATTCTTCGTCGCCACCCATTCTTCCCCACCCTGTGGTTTGTGGTGTAAATTGTAGCGCTTTGGGGTCCCTTTGGCTTTGTGTGCGATATGCCAAGCCAAGCTTCAAGAACAACAACAACAACAACAAAACAAGCAAACAGAAACGTTTCTCTCCCGCTTCTGGCTCTTGTAATCAAAAGCCAAAGCTTTCAAGAGCACTCTGGAACTCAAAACTCTAACATTTGACTCTCAGTCCCTCGGGTTTCTCAGGGACACCCCCTCTCCTGGAGTCTCAGCTGTAAGATCCACTGTTGGTACTAGGGGTGACCTTCAGTGTCCCGTTGTAGCCTCAACCAGCTCCACATCATTCACTTACTCCTTCAGTTAACAAATATTTCTTGGGCACCACTAGGCACCAGGTGCTCTGCCGGGCACTGGATATACAGTAGGGAGTTGATACAGACGCGATCCATGCCTCTGGAGACTTAGAGCCTCCTAGGGGAGGCAGGTGCTCATCAGAAGAGGGACAGTAATGAATTGTAAAGTGACAGCGTCATAAAGTGCTGTGAAGGAAAGGCGCTGGGACTATGAGGACAAAGGATAGAAGAGTTTAACCTCGCAGGGAGCTCAAGGGAGGCTGAGCTCTGAAGGGCGAGTAGGAGCGTAATCACACAAAAAGAGAAAACAGATGTTCAAAACAGGAGATGCCAAGGGCCTGTGGTGGCAGAGAGCAGAGCCTGTGCCAGGCTGAGAGGAGAAGAGAAGCAGAAACATGCTCCAGGCCCAGTGGGGTATGGAGGGTCTTGTGGGCACTTGAGGAATGCCGACTATAGCAGAATTATTTTTGTTATTATTATTATTAAAATACAGTTGATTTGCAATACTCTATTCATTTCAGGTGTACAACATAGCTATGCAAAACTTTTATAGACTATACTCCACTTAAAGTTAGTATAAACTATTGGTTGTATTCTCTGTGTTGTTCAATATGTCCTTGCAGATTATTTACTTTATACGTAGCAGCTTGTACCCCTTAATCCTTGACCCCTCTCTTGCCCCTCCCCAGTATCTTAATAGCAGTGGGAAGCAGAAGAGGGGCAGTGTATCCGGGTTTCTGGATGTTCCCTCTGGGTCTGGTCCAGAGAGAGGCCAGAGAGGAGGTGGGGAGGCCAGTTAGGAGACCTTAGACCAGACCAGAGACAGTCATCCCTAGAATTAGAGTACTGGTGATGGGATGAGGAAAACTCGATAGATTCAATAGTTGCCCCGAAGTTAAGAGTGGCTGATAGAGTTGACATGGGGGCGGAAGTGAGGGAAAGGAAGGATCACAGCCTCTATGGAAGTGGACAGGCGGCGGCGTGGTCAGCTGAGACAGAAACTTTAACACGGGGCCTGGTAGGGCAGAAGGTTGTTTTCGGACAGTTTGGGAAGGCCTGGTGTGAGGTCCCATGAGATGTCCAAGGGGAGGCATCAGTTGGCAAAGTGGCTTCGTGGGTTCACACTCAGCTGTGGTTTGGATCTTGAGCTGCATATTGGTGAGTTGTCTACAATACAGACAGGAAGAGAGAGAAGAGAAATCAGCCCAGAGGACTCTTGAGTTCAATGGGCTGGTGGCAGAGAGTAAGACTGAAGAATCCAGGACTTCCCTGGTGGTGCAGCAGATAGGAATCCACCAACCAATGCAGGGGACACGGGTTCGATCCCTGGTCTGGGAACATCCCACATGCCTCAGTGCAACTCAGCCCATGCACCCCAAGTACTGCACCTGTACCCTAGCGCCTATGCTCTGCAACATGAGAAGCCACAACCATGAGAAGCACACACCCCAGCGAAGAGGAGCCCCTTCTCATCACAGCTATAGGAAACCTGCGTGCGGCAACAAGGACTCAGTGCAACCAAAAACATGTAAGTGATTAAAACAAAAAAAAGACTGAAGAATCCAAACAGCACATTCAAGGGTAGGGTAAAGACAGTCTAAAGAAAATAGACACTAACAACCACAATGCAAAGATGACTATAAATATTGCTATATTTATAGTATACTATAAATATGCTGGCTATAAATATTGAGGCATGCAACTTATTCCCAATTATCAGAAATAAGTATTAAAGCTAAAGATACACAATATGTTAAAATAATTTATTTTGAATAACCATGATCATAATCATCTGCCTGTAAAATCCCAAATTATTTCCTCAAAAAATATGATATATGAGAGGAAGAAAAAGCATAAGATGGGAAACCTAGATTTTTGTATTTAGAATAATGTCTTGTATTATAAAAATAAGAGGTATGACTTATAAACCACCAAAGAAAACTAACTAGAGAAAACATGGCTCATTAGAAATAAAATGACAGAACTACGTCAAACAAAATAGGTGAGACAATAAATGTGCACAGGTTATATTCATCAGAGACTTAAACTGAATCCCAAACCCAAAGCCAAGTTATTAGACTTCAAAGTAACGTTTTCCTGATGTTTGATGGTGGTTTGCTGGAGGACCCAGGAATAGCAATTCCTATTCTGCCAACCAGCCTTTCTCATGAAGTTCCCAAGAGACAGACTCTCCAAAAAAAAAAATAGAAAATACAAATCAAAAGTTTCCACACTATTATGATTAGGCTTGAACTGGAACAAGGACAAGGTCACCAGTTCATGGGTTGCTAGATAGAGCAAGTAAAAATACAGGATGCCCCTTTACATTTGAATTTTAGATAAACGCCAAAGAATTTTTTGTTTTAGTTTTTTAATAAAAATGTTTACTTACCCTTTGAGAAACATGTCATGTAATAAATGACTGAAAAAATTTACAAAATAAACCTTTCCAAACTGACATGTTATATGATAGAGCACCTCCAGGCACAACAGCATTTATTAATGAATATAAAAAATTAATTTTATTATTTTTATCTGCTCTTACATCAGCTTTAACTTCTTGTTGGAAGCTTGAGTGTCTAAGCTTCCAAAATCTCACAGCTGTCTCAGCCCCTGTGGTGTGACTGAGGCTAACATCCCATTCCCATTGTGGGGTAATAAATTTCTATCCTTGGGGATTCTGAGCTAGACCTCGAAGAAATTAAAAAAAAAAAAAAAAATCCTCTCACTAGGATCCTTCTAACATGGGGAAAATGCAGCCACCATGCATTGAAACATGATCCAATTTGGACACGTAAGTATATATTTTCAGCATAAGTATGGCCCATGCAATATTTGGGACTTGAAGTGAAAGTGTTAGTCGTTCAGTCATGTCCAACTCTTCGTGACCCCACAGATTGTAGCCTGCCAGGCTTCTCTGTGGAATTCTCCAGGCAAGAATACTGGAGTGTATTGCCATTTCCGTCTTCAGGGGATCTTCCCAACCCAGGGATCGAACCCAAGTCTCCTGTATTACAGGCAGATTCTTTATTGTCTGAGCCACCAGGGGAGCCCAACTTGAACTTAAAAAGTATCATTGTTTAACTGAAATTCAAGTTTAACTGGGTGTCCTGTATTTTATGTGGCAACTCAGCACGCCAGAGCAGGTGTATTAGAAAATGAGATCCAGGGACTTCCCTGGGGATCCAGTGGTTAAGAATCTGCACTTCCACTGCGTGGGGCACAGGTTCCATCCCTGGTCAGGGGACTAAGACCCGCATGCCTCACAACAAGGCCAAAAAATAAATTAAAATAAATTAAAAAGAAAATGAGGTCCAGGAAAGAGGGAGTTGGCACCCACTCAGCCACATGAGAGAGCAGGTGACCTTCCTACTAGTAGAAGTGGACTCATCAATCTGCAGTCTGGCCAATGAAGTTGGCATCTCCTTCTGAGAAGTCAGAGAGAGCCTCGGGCAGCAGCAACTTTTCCTCCCTGTCCTCAAATCAGTGCAGTTTACGAAAAGTCCACATCCATGAAATGCCACCTAAAGGTTGAAAGTGAAGAGACTTCCAGATGACTGACAGTGGTATTCAGATGCTCACTGAAGAGATCAAAGGGAAAACCCAGGAAGATCTGTATGAGCACGTAAACCAGGAAGGAACCCAAACCACTGCTCACAACCTTGCGGTGAAATGTAATACAGGAAGGAAGGACTGACGACTGGTGAGCTGGGTGGCGCTCACAAGAGCTGAAATTTGGGAGCTGGTTATTAAACCATTGGTAGCTTGAAACTGGCCTCAGCAGCAGTGTTTACACCATGGCAATTGGCAGATGCTACAAATCATAAAAAAAAATTGAGTTTGGTGGTTAAATATTTGGACCACCAGCTTACCAAGTAAGAAATAATTCACCGAATAAGAAGAAATAAATTCCTGTGTAGGAAGTAGTCTGTGCCTCACGTATATCCATGGGACTTTTCAGTGTTTTGGCCAGCTTCCACCTCCAGTCTCTGCATTTACAGAGGGGAGTGGGAGAGCTGGGTGTCTCTTGCTCTCAGAACTGCCCACACTTGGCAGATTGGAAATGTCAAGGAACTTGTATTCCCTCAACAAATGAGACTTTTGGAAGTTGGTATGCACACATTCCAGCCCCCTTACCCCTTGGCTGGGGTAATTCCGAGTTCTGTGCTTTACACCTTTTCCCATAGTTTCCCCAAAGGCCTGCAGAGGGAGGGAGATGGTTTGATTACCCATACTGTTACTGAATGCAAGTCCATGTGCCTGACACACAGTGAGGCGGAACACCACCAACACGTCAGAGTTTGGAGCACAAAAAGGTGTACTGCAGGACCAGGCAAGGAGATTAGGGTGGATCCAGCCTTAAAAACCCCAAAATCCCTGAAAACTTTCAGCAAAGCCCTTTTATAGGAAAGGTGATGGAGGGGTGTGGTTAGTTGTTGCAAACTTCTTGGTGTCAGATTCTTTGTTCTTGGAGGTCAGATCACTATGTTCCTGGAAACCTCCACCAAACAAATGTTATTCTCTGATCTGACAAGAAAGGGCAGGGTCCCAAAGTTCAACTCTCATCCTTCAAGGTCCAGGCCTGGGCTAAAAAGACAGGATTCCTACGAGGGTCAATTACCCTGCCCGGGAGGCTTCGTCCAGCATCCCGTCTGCGTCCTCCCGTCAGTGCTCAGACATCAAGTGAGGTGACTAATCTCAGCTGGCGGCGCCCTTACGGTCGGGTTCCCCAGACCCCACCCAGCCGTCATCACTGAGGAAGCCAGGCGCCCAGGACCCCACCTGCCCTTGGGCTTGCCATTTAACCTGGAGAGAATCATTTGTACAGGACCCAGAGAAATACATGTAGCAGATACCAAGCAGTTTTGCTCCCCACTCAGCTTATCACAATTGTCCTCCTTTGAGAACAGCCCCGACCACAGAGGTGGACCTTAAGTAATGCTGTGCAGTGTCCTTGCAACTTAACCGTGACCTCTGGCCGCCTCCTAGGAGGAGGCAACTGATTTATGCTGGGCCCAGTTTGGAAACTTGAGTGGAGAGACTGAAGCTGGTTGAGGCTGGTACCTTAATGGCGGTGTCCATATACTCCAGCCGATGAGGCCTCTATGGACCGTGACCCACAGATACAGCCACCGCCATGAGGTCACAGAGGTGGGGATGTAGGAGGGGTTCCCTCCTGCTTCAGGGCCCGGGGGCCTGGCTGGTGGGCAGCCGTGGTGAGGCGAGGATGCAGGAGATCTGGGGGACGCATGCCTCAGCGTGGGCCCGAGACACCAGCTCACCTGCTGCCCTGAGGTTGAAGGACCTGGAGGGACCAGGGAGAAGGCTCCGATCCATCCCTCACGCACTCTGCCTCGAGGACCCCTGCAAGTTGGCAGAGCGGGACCGCAAATCTTGCCCTCAGGGTCTGGTGCTAAAGGTCTCGAGATAACTCACTGGCAAAAAGGCGCGCTGATGAGCATGCGCTAACGATCTCATGTTAACAGCTATGCGCCCGCCCTACCCTACTGCAATACTTTTTAAAGTATTTGTAAATCTCCAGTTGTTTACATAAGTGTGTTTCTAAATATGATTTTTGCTTGGTTTCTTCTTGTTATGGAAAAATATGCTCAACGGAAGTTTTTTAAAAGTATAGAGAATAAACTGCTGCCGTTTTTGTCTCATTCTTTTATATATATATTAATTTATTTGGCTGTACTGGGTCTTAGCTGTGGCATGCAGGATCTTCAATATTTCCTTGTAGCATGCAGGATCTGTAGTCGTGGCTTGGAGGATCTGGGCTTCCCAGGTGGCACTAGTGGTAAAGAACCCAATGCAGGAGACATAAGAGACGAGGGTTCAATCCCTGGGTGGGGAAGATCCCCTGGAGGACGGGCATGACAACCCACTCCAGTATTCTTTCCTGGAGAATCCCACGGATGGAGGAGCCCGGTGGGCTACAGTCTGTGGAGTTGCAAAGAGTTGGACACTACTGAAGCGACTTAGCACACGTGGGGGATCTAGTTCCCTGAGTGGGGATCAAACCCCTGCATTAGGCCCCCTGCATTAGGAGTGCAGTCTTCATCACTGGACTCCAGAGAAGTCCCTGTCACATTCTGTTTTACTATCTGTATGTGAGCATACATACAAAAGTGTCTGACTTCCCCAACCTTACCTGCACTTCCAGAGTAAACAACTTGAACTTGAATCCTTGTTTCAGGCTCTGCCTCTGGGAGAAGCCAGATGAAGGGAGGAAACCATAAAACTGGGGAGCTCCAAGCAGCAGGGAGCAGGGAAGCAAATCCACGGGCAGCTGTCCACGACTCACACTCAGAGTCGACGTGACCCCTGGGGAGCGTCGGGAGGGCTGGCTCCTATCACCTCGGGCCCCAGCCCCATGTCCCACCCCACCCCTGATGTTGGAATGAGGTCTGAGTTGTTCCTGTGTCCAGGTGTGGGAAGGGGGTCTGGCTGACTTCAGCCTGCTTGAGCAAACAGAGACCCCCCCCAGGCAGAGAGCTTGGACGTCTAGGCTCCAGAAATATGAGAAAAAGAACTTGGGTTTTTTCAGCCACCCAGTCTGTGGTATTTTATTACGGCAGCCTGAGTTGACATGCATTCTCCATTGAACGTTCCGAATTAACTCGTGTACTGTATGTATTTAGTATTCTCTGCTAATGTGAAAGCTCTTCTCTGCATCTTTGGCTAAATTTCCTTTAATTTTCTTTTTTCCCTTCTTCCTGTTTTTCTTTCCTCCCTTTCTTTCTTTCTCTTTCCTTCTTCTTTCTCTCCTTTCTTTCTTAATTTCCTCCCTCCCTCTCCCCCTTCTTTCTTTCTTTTTCTTTCTCTTTTCATGTCCTCTCTCTGACTTGCTTCCTACCCCCTCCCTTTAGGGAGCTCTTGTAAGTCTAGGTGTCTTATACCAGTTTACAAGTAGCCGAGTCTTAGATTTATCACTTGTACTGATTTTTGTGTTTTCTGTCTCATTAATTTTTACCCTTACTTTTAATTCTCTCCCTAGGTTTATCTTGTGGCATATTTTCTAGCTTCTTGAGTTGGACGCTTCGTTAACTTTCAGTCTTCCCCATTTAATAACACAAACATTTGAGCCATGGGAGTCTTTTGTTACATCCTACGAGTTTTGCTATGTGGCGTTCCAACTGTTGTGTTCTGATGGCCTATAATTGCAGTTTCGTTCCATTCTTTGTTATTTAGGAATCAATTTCCAAGTGGTTTAATTTTCTTTTCTGTTTATCCCTTTGTTTTTAATTTCTGTTTTGTGGTCACATCATGTGGCCGGAAAGGGGCAGCTTGTCAGCACCTCAGAGGTTGCCTCTGTGGCCGAGAATGGCGTGTTTCTTTCAGTTCCTCACAGGTGCTTGAATGAAATGTCTTTTCTGTTTGTATTAATTTATGACACAGAGCTTGTTTTCTCCAAGCTGACATTCCTTGAAGCGCGGATCCTATGAGTAGCTCCGGGGATTCCGGTGCCCCAGTGCGGACCCAGGAAGCCCTCAGGCAGAGTTGCTGTGGACCCTGCCTTCACTCAGTGTCTCCTGAGTGCAGCCATTGTTCCCGACTCCTCATACTGCCTCGTGCAGCTAGTTTTCCATGGAACGTATTTCAGGAAATTCCAATTTAATGTTTTCTCTTATTTCTTGAGGGTCAACTATTTATGAAGTGTCCTGGTACAGGCATACTTCATTTTTATGGCACTTTGCTTTATTTGTTTGTTGGCAGTGCTGGGTCTTCCTGGGTGTGCAAGGGCTTTCTCTAGATACAGCGTGCGGACTTCTCATTGTGGTGGCTTCTCTTGTGGCAGGCTCAGAAGTTGTGGCACACGGACTTAGTTGCCCCAACGCATGTGGAACCTTCCTAGACAGGATCAAACTCGTGTCCTCTGCGTTGGCAGGCTTAACCACTGGGATTCCTAACCACGGGACCACCAGGGAAGCCCTGATTGTGTTTTTCATCAATTGAAAGCTTGTGGCAACCCTGCATCAAGCAAGTCTATTGGAGTCATTTTTCCAACAGCATTTGTTCACTTCATGTCCCTGTGTCACATTTTGGCAATTCTTGCAGTAATTTGAATTTTTAAGTTATTGTTAAATGTCCTTTGGTGATCTGTGTAATCAGTGATCTTTGATGTTACTGTTGTAGAGAGATTACAGTTTGCTGAAGGCTGAGATAATGGTTCGAAATTTTTTAGCCAGAAAGTAATTTTAAAGTATGTAGATTGTTGCTTTAGACATAATTGTGTGACTATTGCACATTTAGTAGACAACTGTGTGTATGTGTACTCAGTCGTGTCCAACTCTTTGCAACCCCATGGACTGTATGTAGCTCACCAGGCTCCTCTTCTGTCCATGGAATTCTCCAGGCAAGAATACTGGAGCGGGTTGCCATTTCCTTCTCCAGGGGATCTTCCCGACCCAGGGATCAAAACCATGTCTCCTTGTTTCCTGCACTGCCGGTGAATTCCTAAGAATGGACAGAGGGGAACAAATTAATCAAAAAAAAAAAAAAAAAGAAAGGACAGAGGAGCCTGGTGGGCTACAATGCGTGGGGTTGCAGAGTCAGACAAGACTGAGTGAGTGAGCTAACTAGGGAACATTTGGGTGGGGCAGGTCTCGGGGTGCTCCTTGTCACTATGTGATCATCCTTCAGGGACGCCTGGGAGGGGATGTTGGCCCTGAGAGAGAAGCTGACCTCCAATCTCTCCGAGGCTGAAGGATTCGGATTTATGGTGACTCTGATCCTCCATCCCACCTCATAATGATGATTGCTGACTTGGCTGCCCAGACACATAGTTTTTCATTTTCAGGAAACACTGTTTCTGCACGTTCTGTGACCCCTTCTGCACGCCTGCATCTCTAGCTGTCAGCAGCATCTCGCAAAATGATCAGAGTAGGGAGGGAGGGAGCGGAAGGCAGATCTGACCTCGCTTGCATTATTGGTTTCTGACATGTACAGGCCTGAGAAGTGCCGCCCAGACAGGTGTATCTGCATCCCTCTCTCCCATCCGGTTGCTATGGTGAGCGACCTGTCGGATCCTGGGCATGAAGTAGATGCTGGGAGAAGGCTGAAAGCTGGAGGACCATTCAAGAAGTCCATTAGGAGCATTAATGAGCTTGGCCTTCCCTCTCTCCATAATGGACTAAATGTTAGCCTGCCCCACTAATGCGTTCTTGGCCACAAAGAAACCTACAACAGCTAATGCCCTGTTCCCTATTATGTGGATTTCAGTGACAGAAGAAATGCTTTCATTATCAATTCCATTCACAGACTTATAGATGCTTGAATCACTCAAGCCTCAGCCACCTCTGGTTATGGGCATGAAAGAGGCTATGGTACTGGGAACAAAAAAAGAACAACCATTGTCAGCATCATCAACAAACACCATGCTGGGCTTTGGGGACACATCAGAGCATATGCTGAACCATCTGTTAACTCCCCGTGGGCCCGATAGCTCCTTCAACACTGGGTTTCAGGCTTAGAGAAAACGGACTCTCTGTTGCATAAATGGTATGGAAGTTAGTTTTCCAAGGACTCTTTCTCAGCAATATACCAGGAGCTGTCCTTGTGTAGAGGACGTTCCAGTGGGTGGCAGGGGTACAGTGAGCATAGCTCTGCAAGCCTCTCATTCCTCACAGGGGACAGCTTAGCTGGAGGCACTAGAATTCCCACCCATACAGAGTAAGGTCCTAGGTGGAACCGGGAAGATCCCAGTGGGCACTGACTGAGCATCTTCTCGCAGTCTGGGGGCTTTCTCCCTTGGGGAGGAGGCAGTATACTCTGCATGAGTAGAGAAAAGGGGGAAAAAATACTGGTGACAAAAAAGACAGAATGGGGACATTGTCAGGACTCTTGTCAAAGTTCCTATTCTCCCCCTCCTATACATGTGACAAGCCTGGACTTCCTGGACCCCTGAAGTTAGGTGTGGCCATGAAACTCACTTTAGACGATGAAATGTCAGTAGAATGAAAATTTTGTCACTTCCGTAGAAGTAAAAGCATAAAGTAGAAGAGATTTTTGAAGAGACAATGGCTGAGCATTTTCCAAACTGAATGAAAGACACTAATCCAGAAGTACAGCCAATAAATACAAGAAGAGAATAAGTATAAAGAAATCCACAGGTTGACATCCTAGTGAAACTGTAGGAAAATCAGAGATAAAAGTTCTTTGAAACAGACCTATGAAAAGACAGAGAAGTGAGGTAACTGTGGGATTCTGAATTCTCAAACACGGAAGTTAGAAGAAATTAGGCTCTGATTCAACAGGAAGAAAGAAAATAGCACGACTACTGTCAGCAAAAACACCTTCCAAGAATGAGGGTGAGAGCGTCCATGGTGGCTCAGTGGTAAAGAATCCACCTGCCAATGCAGAGGACACAGGTTCAATCCCTGGTCTGGGAAGATCCCACATGCTGGGGAGCAACTAAGCCCAGGCAGCACAACTACTGAGCCTGTGCTCTGGAGCCCAGGAACTGCAACTACTGAAGCCTGAGCACCCTAGAGCCTGTGCACCCCAACAAGAGAAGCCACCACAGTGAGATGCCCATGTGCTGCAGCTAGAGAGTAGTCCCGGCTCTCGGCAACTAGAGAAAAGCCCGTGCAGCAATGAAGACCCAGCGGAGTCAAAATAAATAAATTAATTTTTTTTTAAAAAAGTAAAAAAGAATGAGGGTGAAATAAACATGGTTTCAGACAAATGAAATCAGAAGAGTGTGTCAAGAGGAAATCCTAAAAATAGAAAACTTCCAGCAGAAACAAAGTGATCCCACATAGTGAGTCGAGGTGCAAAAGGAGAGAGAAATAAATGTGAACACAAGTGTAATCAAACTTTGATAATAGCAATACTGTCTTGCGAAGCTTTTTTAAAATTAGTCTTAAAATACAGGGAACACTATATTTTAACACTGGTGGTCAGTGGTTAAAGACTTTGTGCTTCCACTGCAGGGGGCATAGGTTTGATCCCTGGTCAGGGAAGGAAGATCCCACATGCCCTGTGGTATGGCCAAAAAAAACAAAAAATACAGGGAACAATGACATAATAAATCACGAGGGAAGTAAATGAAGAAAAAGCTCTGTATGATCCAGAAAGAAGCTAATACTTATTAACTTTAAGCCTTCTTTGAGTGTTTTCATTTGTAGAGTAACCACGAAACGATTAGTTCTACAATGTATAAGTTACAAACTAGTGAAAGAAATGGAGCTTTTAAAAGTCTATTTAAAGGAAGATAGAAGAAGATGAACCAAGCAAAAAAGAAGATGGTAGATTTAAACCCAAATATATCACAAATGGTATTAAACATGTAAGTTTAAAGACAAGTAAATGATCAATTAGGAGTTTGGGATTAGAAGCTACAAACTATTACATGTAAAATAGATAAACAACAAGGTTCTACTTTGGAGCACAGGGAACTATATTCACCACCTTGTAATAAACCATAATGGAAAAGAACATGAAAAAGAATATATGTATGTGAAGAGCTGAATCACTTGGCTGTACGTCAGAAACTAACATATAGTTCAACTGAAAAAAAAACAAAAACCAGACAGACAGGTAAATGATGACACATCCCCAGTAGTTGTAAATGGCAGCTTTCCCCAAGCCCACCTCACGCCTTGAAAGTAAAGGACAACAAGACTTCGGCTGATGACTCACAATGCCCATTGTGACTGTCCACAACTGCCTGGCAGCATCACATAAGCGAGAGTTAAAGGCAAGGGCTGGCTGGCACCCCCCTTCTTCAGCTCCCTGAGGTCTGCGGTTTGGGCTTTGGCATCTGCTTTGTGTGGTCCTTCCGTCTCACATGCCACTTGATGACTGCCTGTTGTGCAGCTGCTCCTATCAGCCCCCTGTCCCTCTTCCGACCCACCGCTTATGGTCCCGAGAACCAGCAGCCCGAGTTGTTCAGACCTGCAGCTCCAGAGTTCCAAAGGGAAACGCTGGCACGGAGGACCGCTCCATCCTTCTTACCAAAGGGCTTTTCCACGAAGGGCATTTCATCGTGACTCCGGGCAGCGGGCTACCCTGCTTCAAGAACTAGTTCCCATGGAGTCAGAAGCCTTAGAAATTTGCCCTTACAACCCTCACCACCGAATCCCACCCAGCAGATTTCAGTACCACCTGGCATCATGCCGGAGAAAGAACCCCAAGAAAGCCAAAAAGATGGCCAGCTGCAAATACAACGCCTGCCACGTGGTCCCCATCAAGAAGCTGGAGGAGCACGAGGCTGCCTGTGTCAACAGAAGCACAGTGGAGGAAGAGGACGGCCTGAGTCCCCTGAAGGTCAGCCTTCCAAATGCAGAGCAGAAGGGCAGCGGAAACACCTCTCCCTTGTCCCCCTGTCTCTCCACCCCCGACGTCTGGAATGTTGATAGCACAAACTGCCACCCCATGTTTGTCCTTAAGTCTTTCATTCCCCAGAAGCTTGTTTGTGAAAGCGACACCAGAGAGTCAGAGACAGACGACCACACCCCATCCCTGACCGCCCCTCCAGATCATCAGACCGGGAGAATGAACTGCCAGCAGCAGAAAGAAGATATAAGCCTCTTAAATGCATGATGGGAGATGCAATTCACCAGAATAAAAGACATATAAAGCAAACTACACTGGGGTGCTTTTTTTTTTTTAACCTACCTAACAGATTCATTTTATTTTATTTTTGGCTGTGCTGGTCCTTCTTTGATGCACACGGGCTTTTTCTAGTTGTGGCGAGCCGGGGCTACTTTTCATTGCTGTGCCCAGCCTTCTGATTGCAGTGGCTTTTCTTGTTGTGGAGCACAGGCTCTAGGCACAGGGGCTTCAGCAGTTGTGGTGCACAGGCTTATTTGCTCTGCAGCATGTAGGATCTTCTGGGACCAGGGATCGAACCTACAGTGTCTGTACCGGCAGGCGGATTCTTAACCACTGGACCACCAGGGAAGTACAAGACTTTAAATGTGCATATAAACTACACAATATTAAAATGGCTTTAAGATATACTGTTCAATGGTATCCTCACAAGAATACAATGAGGTAGATTAAGTATTCACACTTTGTAAATGAGGAGATTGGGGTTTAAACAAAAGAAATGGCATGGCCAGGGGAACATGACTGAAAGCAAAGGACAGAGATGGGTCAGTCCCCAGGCCACATGTCGTAACCTATGTTGCTAAATTGTTTTTTTTTTTTAAGTACTTGTAACTTTGCCAGCCCTGGCCTGGCCCCTTCAACTGTTTCTACTAAGTGTTATGTAAAGACTTCTTCTTGGAAAAAAGAAGTTCCCAGCGTTGGCCCTAGAAACTCTATGGTTAATAAAATACTTGGACTAGAGAATTGCCACATAGGAAGTAGGTAAAATAAGAAAGTGGTATGTAAGGCATATAACTATGAAATTCAGGTCAACAAGACCAGGAAAAAAAATAATTTGGTTTGGAGTATGAAACAAATTGGTCATGAGTTAGTTATTCTTGAAGCTGAGTAAAGGATAAATGTTAATTCTCTCTACTTTTATTTAAATGTTTATTTTACTATTTTATTATTCTCTATTTTTTTATAGATTTGAAATCTTACATAATAAAAATGGTTTAAATGTATTTTAATATATTTACAATATATTTTAATATAAATACATTATATAATCTTATATATTTTATATAAATTAGATGTTATGTTTTAATAAAAATAGTTTAAAAAATATGTATTATATATAAATTTGAAGTCTTCCATAATAAAAATAGCTTTAAATATATTTTATGATATACTTAATATATTATAAATATATATATTAGTGGGTGAAGTGAAGGTCGCTCAGTCGTGTCTGACTCTTTGCAACCCCATGGACTATACATACAGTCCATGGAATTCTCCAGGCCAGAGTACTGTAGTGGGTAGCCTTTTCCTTCTCCAGGGGAGTCTTCCCAACCCAGGGATCGAACCCAGGTCTCCCGAATTGCAGGCGGATTCTTTACCAGTTGAGCCACAGTGGAAGCCCAAAGTCAATTGCCCCCTCTGAGGGAGCAGGGATAAATTAGAGACTTGGGATTAGCAGATACAAACCACTATATATAAAAAGATAAACAACAAGGTCCTACTGAATAGTGCAGGCAACTATATTCAATATATTGTACTAATATATATATAATATATACAATAATATAAATATATAATAATGTAAGTGATATAATTATATCTATATATATAACTGAATCAATTTGCTGTTACAACAGAAATTAACACAATATTGTAAGTTAACTATACTTCAATTTTTTAATTTAAAAACTATATATTATATATTACATATAAATGTATATTATATATTACATTTTTAATTAAAAAGTTTACATATATAAATATATTTATATGCACTATTTTAAGTATATATTGTGAATATTTCAAATTTGTGTAAAAATAGATAATAAGATCAAGAGATATATATACACACACATTAAATGCAATATAGTATTTTGGGTTGGCTTCTGGAACAGAAAAAGATATTAGTGGAAACATGGTGAAATACAAATCAAGTCTGTAGTTTAGTTAACAGCATTCTGCTGACATGAATTTTCGTTTTATTGGGTGCACCATGGTCTTTCAAGATGTTAACATTAGGGAAAGCTGATTGGAGGGTATAGGGGAACTCTTTGCACCATCCATGCAAACTTTCTGTAAATCTAAAATGATTTCAAAATGATAAAATTTAAACACAGGGCAAAGAGCAGCATAATGAGCACAGCACTGGACTCTCCTCTACCCCGTTGACCTTGGGCCTTGCAAGGGTTGCCTTGTTGTGGCCGTGTTAGTCGCTCAGTCATGTCCAGCTTTTGCCTACCTCTGTGATTGTTTGCTCATCCGCAGAGCAGAGATGATATGCTCACAGGATGTTGTGGGGGACTATAGGACTTAACACATGAAGGATTACTGGACAGTGCCTGGTACAAAGGAAGCCCTGGATTAACGTTAACTGCTAGTACTGGTAATGGTGGAGGTATTCAGCAAAAAGAAAATGTCATGTGGTAAGGGAAAAAATGATGACCAAGTAAATTTATAAAATATATAAACAAATTTAATCAACTTAGAAAAATCATCAGTGTTGCATTTAACATGATAAAAATAAGCTAGGAAGCGGCATTGTTCAGAAGGAAAGACACTGAATAGCAAATATGTATATTAAAAGTGTTTATGTAGCCCCCAAAATAATTTTTTCTATGGTACAAACCAGCCAAGAGGAGAAGAGAGACCAGGATATTACAGAAACTTCACAAATTCAATGAAGAAAAGAAAAGGAAAAAAGGTATACATAGTAAAGAGAAAACACAAATTTAAATGGTAGAAATCAACCCAAATATATCAATATTCATATAAATGTAAAAGGATTTAACTTACCTATTTAAAAATCCTATTTACAGTTCTAAATCAAATATATGTCCATTTTTGATCAATACTAACAGAGATTATAAGAAATACATGCCGCCACCACCTCCCATCCCCTGGAGAAGGAAATGGCAACCCACTCCCGTATCCTTGCCTAGAGAAGCCCATGGACAGAGGAGCCTGGCAGGCTACAGTCCACGGGCTCTCAAAGAGTCGGACATGACTTAGTGACAGAACCACCACCCCTCCATTACCTCCCGTACATGTAACAGACATAACCAATCGATCATAGCCTTCTTTCCTGAGCCTGGACAGTACCTTCGGAATCCTTCTCAACATAAGGCTCCAGGCTGCTATCACGCAGTGGTCAGCTCTTCTTGACAGCGTCTACCCCTAGGCAGGTTCCCCACTTGATCCTCTCTGACCCTCATGTCCCAACTCGTGTTCCAGGAAGAATAAAGAAATACAGGAACCTAAAAAAACATCCTACCTGGAAATCTAGAGGGAAGACCAGGCAAGAGAGGAATGCCTGTTCTAAACTCCAGAGCTACATCTCAGCCAACTTTTCCGTCTTCTCCTCATCCCTTACCTCTGCTGGGCATATCTCCAGGGGAGACATCCAGGCAGGTCAGCGTCTAGCAGAAACCATCATTAAAACTCATGTTAGCAGTGACAGTGACCTCAGCAAGCCAGTGCTGGGCTGGGTGCCAGCAACTGGATCACAGAGCGGAATGGGCTCGGTGTAAAGGCAGCCCCAGGACCCCTGGGCAGCAGGTTAACTTTTGAAGTTCCTGGTGAGGATTCCTGGCAAAGGAGGAGCCTGGCATGTAAAGCCACGTTTGCTCAGGCAGAGGGGGCTCTGGCACAGCAGAGGAAGGAAAAAAGAAAGGGGAGCTAGAGATTTCCCTCGTGGTCCAGTGGTTAACAATCCACCTCCCACTATAGGGAATGTGGGTTCGATCCCTGGTCAGGGAACTAAGATCTCACATGCAGTGAGGCAGCCGAGTTCACACACCACAACTAGAGAAGCCTGTGCGAGGCAACAAGGACCCAGCATAGTTGGAAAAAAAAGTTGGGGGGAGCTACCCTGGGGCCAGTTGTCTTGCAGATATTAAGCCCCAGCCACAATCCTAAGGGGAAAGTATTTTTGTTTCCAATATACAGATATGAAAAGTGAGTCTTAGAGAAGCTAAATAATTTGCCTTGGTTAATAAAGTTAGTAAGTGATGAGTAGCCTAATGAACCCATCCCCAGCAATTCCACTCCTAAATATATAGAAACCAGAAATATGTACCTGAGTTTGCCAAAAGATGAGGACAGCTGTCCTCACCAGCACTGTTTGTAATGTTGTTGTTGTTCAGTCACCAAGTTGTGTCTACTCTTTGTGATCCCATGGTCTACTGCACGCCAGGCTTCCTTGTCCTCCGCTATCTCCTGGATCTCTCTTTGCTCAAGTTCATGTCCATTGATTCAGTGATGCTATCCAACCATCTCATCCTCCGCTGCCCTCTTCTGCTTTGGCCTTTGATCTTTCCCAGCACCAGGGTCTTTTCCAATGAGTCAGCTCTTCTCATCAGGTGGCCAGCATATTGGAGCTTCAGCTTCAGCATCAGTCCTTCCAATGAATATTCAATGAATGTTACTATTAATAAACCTTATTAATTACTATTAATATTCAATGAATATTACTATTTGTAATGCCAGTCCCCAAATACTCCACCTGTCCTTCAGGAGAAACAGGTATAGTACAGAAAAGATCCACGATGGAACATGATACAGTCCTGAGAATGAACTGACTGTAACTACCTGGTCAACAATGGTAAATCTTACGTAAAGTTAAGTTCAGTTTATACAAACTTTTTTAAAAAGCAAGATAAATGGACGGTGTGTGAATTCAGGATGGTGGTTACCTTTGGCGGGGTGGAGGAGAGGTTTCTGAGGTGCTGGTCATGGTCTATTTCTTGACCTGGGTTACCCTAGTGTGTTTACTTTGGGAAAATTCATCCAGCTATTCACTTGGGATCTGTGTATTGTCCTGTAAGTTGGACTTCCATGGAAAGTCCTGAAAAAACTGAACTTATACCTATTGCAGATGCTTTCTCTACTGTTTCTCTCTGATTCCCCAGCTACGAAACAGGCGGGTTACATGGAACAGGGCACTGAAGTACTGGCCTTGACTGGGCTCAAGTCCTGACTTGACTACTTTCTAGTAACTTCCACTCAGAACAGTCAACTGAAACTTGGACACTAACTTCTCCTTTGCAGGGTTCTTGTGCACAAGAAAGAAATGAACAAGCCTGTTGTAATAACATCACAAGCGCCTGTGTCTTCTGAGCCCCCAAGTGTGTGCCAGTGTTCTATTCAACTCCTTCAACAACTCTGGAAGGTTAAAACTTCTCCCATTTTATAGCCAAGGACTCCAAGGCTCAGAACAGGAAAGACCCAGGCTGGGATTCACATCTCGGTCTATCTGATCCAAAGTCAGAGCTTTATTCATGGCTTCCAGGAGAGCCCTGGAAGGTTTGCCAGATGTCCTGGATGACAATCAAGACTCAAGCATCCTCACAATAGCTCTGGACTCCAGAATCCTTCCTCCCACTCATTTCCACAAAGTTCCGAGTCTCCTAAGTTCCTCTTCCACCTTGTCGAGCCCACCATGAATTGCTCATTTTCCTCGGGGTTCTTTAGCAGACCTTCTTATGAGCTAGTTATTGCCACATTAATGCTGTGTAACAAAACATCCCAACATCCAGTGGCTTCAAACAACATTCTTTTTTAAAAATTTTATTTATTTATTTGGCTGCAGTGGGTTTTAGTTGCAGTACTTGGGATTTTTAGTTGTGGCATTCAGGCTCTTATTTGCACATGTGGGATCCAGTTCTCTGACCGGGGATTGAACCTGGGCCCCCTGCATTAGGAGCATGGAGTCTTAGCCACTGGACCACCAGGTAAGACCCAACAACATTCTTATCACATGTCATTTGGGGGTTGGCTAATCTAGGCCCACAAAAAAAAGAACAGACAAAAATAAAATAAAATAAAAGGAACAGTGCTGCCCATGCCAGCAGACTTCACATTTTTTTCCCAATGCATAGGAAACACTGAAAGAATCAATTCCATGCTTGACCAAAAAGATCAATATCAACAAATTTCAAAGATTTGAAGCCACACCGACTATGTTCCCTGACAACAGGAGGATAAAGCTAAGAATTAACACTAAAAAATGATAAAGCCTTCCCTACCCTTCTAGTTCTAGCTACCCTAGGCTTCTCTCTCTGCCACATCACGTCATGGCAGGATGAGATATTAGTTAGCAACTACTGAGTACCAGGCCTGCTACTCTCAGAAGGACATCCCCTAACCTTGCTTTTCTGCAGGGCATTTGAGACTTTCTGCACCTGTCCTTGTCAGACTGTCCCGTTCGTTATGGACTATAACCTAAATATCTATAGGTCAGCCCTAGTTAATATACAAGTAAAACACCTTTATCCTGCCCAGCTGAGACCATGGTCTATATCAGCGAAAAGTTCGATTTTCAACTCATATCAAAATTCAACTTACTTGCTTTCGAGCATATCCAGCCAACGGTGGAAACATAAAATCCATCTTAAAGGGAGTTAAATCACTGCCATCACTGTTCATCCGAGCCTTGGTGATCTCTGGAAATAGCTGTAATATAGAAATGATTCACACTGGCGTCTGCTGAGAAAGTGGCTCATTTAGACAATCTCAGTCCCAAGCTAATATGGCCTATCAATTACCTATTCTGAGAGCCTGATTTCCCCACCAATCACTTTTCTTTCTTTTTTAAAAGAATTAATTTATTTGACTGCATGTGGGATATTTATTATGGCATGCAAGCTCTTAGTTGTGGCCTGTGGGATTGTTTCTTGACCAAGGGTGGAGCCCTGGGCCCCCTGCATTGGGAGCATGGAGTCTTAGCCACTGGACCACCAGGGACGTTCCCCAATCAGCTTTCCTATTGCTTTGGTATTACAAGGGAGAAACTTTTTTCTCTGGATAAAGAATCATTTTCTTCACAACTGCTGTCCACCATGGAACTGGCTGTTGAGTAACAGAGTCACCTCTCCTCATCAGTGGAAGTGTTCAAGCAAAGGCCAGACAAATGCTTGATGTAGATGTTGAAGAAGGGATCTAAAAAATCAGAAAAATGCTTCAAGGACCTATCTAGAAACTCCTGTGGGCGCACTTTGCCTGCTGCCGCAAACACATCAATGGCCACCAGGTGGCGATACAGTCACATCATCGTTGCAAAAGTGTTACTAACCCAGAAGTTTTTTTACAAGTTCCAAAAACCTAATTGGAACAAAACATAATTCAAAATAGGAAAAAAATAGGAATACCATTCTTCCATCATTCCTGCTTCTGCGTATATAGATTAGCAGCTCGGCCCTCTGTTGGCTTGTTCCTTCCTGGCTTGTTACTCTGGCCTGGAAAACACCAGGCTCTGGAGTTGCCGGAATAGTCATGATCCCCAAAGCCGCAGTCCCCCCTGGAGCACTGCAGCCCAAATCTCATGGTCAAACTTCAAGCAGGGCCCTCAGCCTCCTTTCAGCGGCACCCAATACCCCCATTCCCGAGTGGGCTCTTTCCTCCCTGTCCACACGGTGGACAAATGTCTCAATCCTCCCCCTACCTCACAGCGGACAGCCCAGCCCCCACGCTATCACTCCCCTGCTATTCTTCTCCAAAGCCCCTATTGCCTCCAGCATGTTATGTATAGATTTGTCTGCCCTTGGTAGGATCTAAGACCCAGGAGAGTGAGGTTGTTTGAGGGTAGCGTGGGGTGGGGGTACTTTCTTTCTTGCTCAACAGCAGAACCATACCTCACCAGAGGGTGGTGGGAGGCATTGAAAAAACCCTGGATGTGTATTTCATGCAGAGCAAACAGCTCCTGGGCAAGCTATCAGGTCTGCAGTTACTGTGGCCACCTCCTTCAGGGGACAGGGAAGAACCTCAGGATAAGCCAGAGTGGGTGAGTAGGACTGCGGGGAGGAGGTGCTGGGCAGAAGCCCCTGGCAGGTTGCAGGCCAGGTCACTGTGAACCACCCCCCAGGAACTTACGATGAACCTGTGCGTGCGTGTTGTCACTTCAGTTGTGTCCCGACTCTGCGACCCAATGGACTGTAGCCCGCCAGCCTCTTCTGTCCGTAAGATTCTCCAGGAAAGAATACTAGAGTGGGTTGCCATGCCCTCCTCCAGGGGATCTTCCTGACTCGGGGGTCAAACCTGCATCTCTTCCATCCCCTGCACAGGCAGGCGGGTTCTTTACCACTGGCGCCACCTCCATTCCCCCTGTGATGCACCTGGAGTGGGGGATATGGGTGTGCAAATTGTCCCGAGGCACGCAGGGTCTGCTATGGGTGTTCCAGTCATAGTAGAGATAGACACCTCCACCCCCACCTCACTGCAGGGCAGGTTGCCCATCAAAGCCAGCAGCCTGGCGTGGAGCAGTCAGTGACAGTGCTTGGGTCCCGCAGGTCACCAGGGGAAAGAATTTGGAAGTGGGCAGAGGCAGGGTCCAAGTCAAAAATCAGCTAAGTCACAGTGTGGAGAGCAGGCATGGCCCAGCCACTGCACTGGCTGGTGTCCAGCTCGGCCACGTGAGACTGTGGGATGCAGGTGGGAAGTGAAGGCCAGTCCCAGGTCTCAAACAGGGACCAGGGACAGCAGGTCAGGGTTCAAGCCAGGCTCAACTATGTGTGACCACAAGGGGGCCACCTGGGGAAGAATGACAATACTGGGTGACGGTGAGCAGCCTCGACAGAGACGGCGTGTCAGTCAGACTTGAACCCCGGGAACTCCAGTCCCCTTTAGAGGACGGCGACCCCAGGCAAGACGACCTGCCCCCAAGTCTCCCTGGGGAACCAGAAGCACTGAAGCAGGTCATGGATACCAGCCTGCCCCAAACAGGCTGTCCTGTGGTGAACTGAGATCCCAGCCCCCAGGGATGGCCACAAGGCCCCATCCGAGGGATCCCGCTGCTGGAAACATCGCCCCTCCATTTAGACCTTCTCAGACCTGGGACCTGCTCCTTGTCTACCTCGTCTGCCCCACCCAGGACTCTTCCCAGCTTACAAGCCAAGGGCCACAGTCTGTGCACTGGGCCATGACGAGGGAGGGCCACAGCTCAGGCCGGAGCCACGGCCTTGGGAAAGTCAGGACCCCTGTGGCCAGGTTCCACCCAGCAGATGGTTACTCCTGCTTTACCAGCCTGACTTGGGGGTAGG
The DNA here is from genome assembly GCF_054371585.1 of Giraffa tippelskirchi. Taxonomy (NCBI): domain Eukaryota; kingdom Metazoa; phylum Chordata; class Mammalia; order Artiodactyla; family Giraffidae; genus Giraffa; species Giraffa tippelskirchi. The sequence goes on along the minus strand of NC_137287.1, from coordinate 113,839,073 downwards.
GCTCATCACAGGCCAGTCCAGCCATCTATGGCAAAGGCCCACCACTGTCCCACCTTCCGCCGACCCCACACAACAGCCGAGACCTCGGAGCCTTGAGACACTTGGGTGCAGAGAAAACTGTCTCTTGGCACCTTGGGTTCCCGGGGGCAACTGGGTCCAGAGCCCAGGCCTGGGCTGTGCGCACAAGGTGGCAGTCTGAGGATGGGGGTCAGGTCCCCCCACCCCTCAGAGCCCTAAGGACAGTCACCAGGGAACCACAAGCGGGATCCAGGAGGAAGGTGGAGTCTAGAGCACGGGAGAAAGACAACTTTTATTCTTTCAAGAAAATGCACCAACAAGTTGAAGGAAGGAGCACGCTGGCTAGGTCCCCTGTTCTAACCAGGGGCTGAGATGAGGCCAGGCCTGACCAGGGCTCGGGAGAGGCCGAGGGGCTCCCTGTGGCACTCGGGGAGGGCCAGGCCAGCTCAGAGGTGGGACTTTGTTCTGTTAGCACCAGGAACTGCCCGCAGCTGCAGCCGGGCTTGGAGACAGGACAGTAGGTGGTCCTGCCTGTCCCCACCTGAGCAGTCTGGGAGGGGCTGGTGGCAGAAAGCTCCCTGCAGGCGGTCGTCTGAGTGTGATTCTCAAATTCACAGCCCAGAATCAGTCCCCCAGCCCCCTGTAAACATGAGAATGGGCTCGTGACTGCCAAGCCCCTAAGACAAGATGAGGGTCCGAGACGTGTGGCTGGGCTTCAGGCGACCCAGGAGCTGCCGGGCTTTCTCCTGCATGAACAGCTGGTCCCTGGTGCCCCCGCAGGCCACTGTCTTCCAGGCGGTGGTCATCTGGGAGAAGCAAAGGGGGTTACCATCCAGGCAGTGGCCGGGGCTCCTAGGGAAGCCTGGAGACCCTGGTTGGGGAGGGGTGGGGACATTTCTATCACACTCCCTCCCTCTAGAAGCCACAATCTGTGCTCACTGCACCTTCCTGGTGGACCTAGGGAGTTAGTGCCATCTCTGGGCATCCTCAGGGGTACAGCAAGGAGGCTGGACCAGGACACAAGCCCCCACCCTCCCCCGTGCCTGCCATGTGGCAACAACCCCCACGGGAGTTAAAAAGCTACAGCTCTGCAGGCTGGAGAGCAGCAGAGAAGTGTTGACACCTGTACATGGCTGGGGAAACAAGCAGGGGATCCCTGCCTTCAAGGACAAAGTCACGGAGATATGTCTTAACTGCGAGCAAGACCACATCGTGAAGGAGGGGCTTTGCGGAGGGGGATGTCTGGTACCCAGGTCCCCCGAGGGAGTGGCATCTGGACAGAGATGTGAAGCCCAGGTTCATCAGTCAGCAGAGCCACAGAAGGGCATCAGACAGAGGCAAGGCCGGTGCAAAGGCCCTGGGGTGTGGAGGGCACAGAGTGAGGCCCCGAGGGGAAACACTCACAGGGGCAGGGGTGGGAAAGTGGCCCCGGGACTTCAGGGCTGCCGGCTTCTCGGGCTTGGCCTGCAGGAAGCCCTCGTTGAGCAGGTTGCTGTCCTCTCTGCTGCCCGATGGGGTGAGGCCCAAGGAGCCCGCTGCAGGGATGCTGGTCGACTGAAAGCAAAACCAAGTCAGAGGCTCAGCGTTTTGCCACAAGCCTTCCATGGGAGGGAGAGCACAAAAGAGCAGCCACATCCCAGCGCCACCACCTCGGGGAGATCAGGGCAGGAGATGATAATTCTCTGAGCCTCAGCTTCCGCTTCATTTAAAGATGAAGTAGGGAAACAGCTGGCAAGTTCCTTTTACATGAAGCTGGTTCCTCTCCGTCCCAGGTGGAGACGAAGGTGTTCCGGCTTCTCCGGGGACCAGAAGCACCCACGGGGACACAGATGTCTGAGTCGACCAGCACTCACGGGGGAGCTAGTCAAGGCAGCCCCAGGCCTGGGCAGCCTCCTCAGTGTCCTCATTACAGGCAAGAACCCGAGGCACAGGCAGCTAACAGACGCCAGAGACCAGGCCCCCCACTCCACCTCCTCTGCGCTTAACCACCTGACTTGACTTTTTTTCTTTCCACTAGTTATTTCACTCGCCCAAGGGTCTGGCTGGAGGGTACCAAGTTCCCAGCCTGGTGTGGATGCCTCGTTAGACGGAGCTTTCTCTGCCAGGACTGTGAGAGTGGCAAGCGAACCTGTAAGAGCTGCCAGGCAATTATCTGTCTCATGGGCCTTTCCACAGCCCTCACTGTCTGCTACCGGCCACCAGCGAAAAACAAGCTCATCCCACTGCCTGCTGCAAGGGATCGATTGCCCGGCATGGTTCCTGGGGCCCAGGCTCTGTGGAAGCAGCAGCCCCCTCTGGAGGTTGGCCTGGAAATAGGGCAGCACCCATGCCAGGGCAGAGGTGTCCCGATCACCTGGCAGGGTCCCGAGGCACCTCACTGATCGTCTCCAGGGTCTTCCCTAGCAGTGTAATACAAGGGAAGGTGGTGAGGACTCAGAAAACACGCGTGTCCAACAAGTTCTAGTAATCAGCTCTTGCCAACCGAATCTTCTGTGAAGGACAAGAGCAGGGCTGCCTGGACTGACGCCAGTGGGGGAATGCCCAGTGCCACCTGTCCCCTTCCTCCCCGCTGAGCCTGGCACATGGAAGCCCCGCCGACTCCACCCCCAGGGTCCTCTCCAGGCTAAAGGGCTCCAGAGGCACAGGCCCCCAGGAAGACTCCATACTCTCAGCCTCCTGCAGCTGAGTGGGGAGTAGGATGGCTTCTCTCCCAGACCCCTCACCAACCTTGGGCAGCGTGGACATCATCAGTTTCACGTCCTCGTCCACAATGTCGAGAGCCAGGGACTTGCGGACTTTCTTGATGGGGCTTCGCCGCATCTAGGGGAAGGTGGAGGTTAGGGCACACACTTGGATTCCCGTCACCCCCACGCCTGATGACACTGGCCCTGGCTGCCCTGGTCCAGAACCAGGCCCTGGGGCAGGGAGCCCTGGATCAGGCCAGGCTGGAGAGCATCTTCTGGGGGAGCTGTGGGGGGGCCCGGGACACTTTGGCCCCGTCATAGACTCGGTCCACAGGGCAGACTGTCCTGCCTGATGCTCACCAGGTATGGAGGACACCAATGCCACCTCCACCCAACCTTATCCCCAAGGGGACCAAGCACAGCCCAAGTCTCTACCGCACTAAACACTTCCCCAAACAGCCAAGTTACAACTAAAACACCCACCTGCTGGGGAGCTAGAGACACAAGACCCCATGGGACACAGGCTGTTACAGGGATGCCCAGCCCCCGAGCCCCGTGCCTCCTATAAGCAGATCACAGGGCGGCTCCGACCCCAGGGAGGGCCTCTGAGACCGACACCTACCTCCCAACTCAGCCCTGTGCCCCCAGCAGCTGCTACCCAGGCTCGGAACCACCTTCAGACACAGAGAGGCCAGGGAGGGCCCCAGTCACACTCTGCCCACACACCCGGGGGCCAAGCTGGAGGGTCCCCTCCCAGCCTGGCCGCCCACCTTGGCCGCCCACCTTGCCCACCCACCACCACCCTGGCCCAATCCCGCCTTTCCTTCTCCCTAGAGGAGAGCACCTGGGAAGAAAGGGGCTTCAAAACAGGGGACACAGAGCCACCTGCGGTCAGGAAACCACGTGGGCTGCAGGCGGGACAGGCCTGTCCGGCGCGGCCCGGCCCTCCGCACCCGGGTGTCAGGAGCAGTGTCCCTGGCCACTCCCCACCTCCTCACGCTGCCCCGACAGCTCCGTCTGAAAGACGCCCCTTGAAATCCTCTGAGCCTTTTCTGTCCCTGAACACGTGTACTCACTGGGGGTGTTGGTCATTTCCGCCCACTGAACCCCAGGAGCAACCCACTCTGGGTCTTAATCACCGCTCTACCCACCCAGCCCGGCCCAGAGCCCACTTCAGGAGAGTCCAAACAACAGCGACCAAGTGAGGTACCAGTTCAAGGGGAGAACAAAGGGTCGCAGGCAGCTGCGCCGGCCGGTTTCGTGGACCCCCAGGCTGTAGGAATGGACGGCCAGGCCCCGGCCCCCCCGCCCCGCCAGCCGCTCACCCCGGCCTTCCTCTTCTGCTTCTCGGGCCTCACTTCATCCTCGATGATGAGCTCGATGCCGGCCTCGGAGCGCAGCACCTCCTTCAAGTCCTCCTCCAGGTGGGGGGTCTGGGGCTGCAGGCGGGGATGGCCAGGGTGAGGCTCTGCGCCCAGGCCGGAGGACATGGGCCGAGCCTGCTCATGGGGGCGGCGGGACAGACCGGCCGCACCTCCGCTGCCCTGGGCGATGCCAGAGGCGGCCTGGAGCCGGGACGCTGGCCTCACACACAGTGTCTGTGGCCATTAACCGTCCTGCCTGGGACACTGGCTTCAGCTCCCTGAGGGCCGCGAGCACCCCTACTTCATCAGAGCCACTCACCCAGCCCGAGGAGTCAGCTGGCATCCTCCACTGGGTACAAATGGAGGCTCAGAGAGCGCGAGAACCCGGCTCAGGGCCACACGGCTATCAGGTTAGACCTGGATGCACTCAGAGCCCAAACTCCTCCAGGCCTCCAACCCGTGACAACAGAGGTGTTGGTTCCACATCCCTTTCTTGGGCCTGCGAGGCCAGGGGGTGTAGGGTGAAACCAGAGAAATCACTCTAAAAGCCCCCGTGTACTTGAACTAGCGCTGCCAAGGTCAGACTTGCCCTCTTGGATGTGTCCTGAGAGCAACAGCACACAGACATTTCAGTATCTGGGAGCTGACTCAAAGTCAGGAAAGGGCCGAGCTAACTGCGCCTGGCCTGGGGCCTGTGCAACCCCGCCAGCTCCAAGCCAGGACGGGGAGACCACAACCCCCCACTTGGGCCCCACGTGGTGAGCTGGGAGAGGAGCTTGCTGCAGGGAGGGATTCTTCTCCACGACCTGCCTTTCTCCCACCTGTGGTGGGTTTCTCAGAAACAGCCTGCTTCAGAAAACCCCGGAGTGCCAGCCCTCTCTTTCGCCCTGGGGGAAAGCAAGACCGTTTCATGAACTGGGAGGAGTCGGGGGAGACGGCCATCCTCACACTGCAGGGAAAGCAACCCAAGGGTTGGAGACATGTGCACACTGCCCAGCTGTCTCCATCCCACGGACAGGCAGCCGGTCAACAGGCTTAGGTTTGAAGAGCAATTCGCCACTTTCCTCAACCAGCTTGCAGTGCCCATGCAAGTCCTTCTCCATCCCAACAGCTGCCCACGTTCTGCCTGGCACGGCCATGAGCTGAGTATTTGATAATTTTGGATGTCAGCCTCCACCACCCCCAGCCCCCCGCTCCACCAGGACGCCACCATGGCACCAGCGCCAGCCAGCACCGCCTGCAAGGAGGCTGCTCCAGAGACATTTGGCGAGATGGAACTCATTGTAACAGGGGGCCGTGTTTATCAAACTAGGGAATCATGACTTCTCAGGGCAGTCAGGAGACGCTAATAGGATCTCAGGAGAACAGGGCGAGTGACCATACACGGCTGGAAGACTGGCCCTGCCACACCACCTACCAGGGGCTTTAGTGGCCCGTACTTCTCGAGGGCGTTCTTGAACGGGGTCGGCGTGTGGGGAGTGTTGTCCATGGAGTACTTCTGATCTGGGGTTACGAACCTGCCAGGCACAGAGAAGGAGGCTGGGCGACGGCACTGGGGGGCTCTGCCGTGGGCTGTCCGACTCCCACACCCCGCAACTGACCTCTGGCCTCAGCGGCAGAAAGGCAGCCCCCAGACGTGGTCTCTTCCCATCCCATCTACCCACCCACTCACCTCCCCATCTGCGAGGGGGGTTCCGGGGGCAGACAGGAAGGGCTGTCCTCAAAAACAGCAAAGAAGAGGAAGAGCCTGAGGGAGTCCAGGAGACCCGAATGGATGGAAGAATGGCTGACGACGCCACTAGGGTTTTCCATAAAAGAAGGTGGCCTGTGGCCAGACTGCAGCACCAACGGGAGAAGGGGCGGACTAGGAGGGCAGGGTGGTCCAGGAAGACCACAGCCCTCCCCCACGTCTCTCCAGAGAAGCAGCAACTCCTTTTGTGGTGCCAGCTGTTTGTTTAAGAGCTTAGATTTGCAGACCAAGACTTTGACTTGACAGGAGAATCATTTCTCATGAAACCTATCTATGTTAAATTTTAGATCAGTTGTTGAAAGACTGATCTCTGATCAAGGGATCCATAAAGCTTATCTGAAACTACCTATCATTACAAGAACTAAAATTTCTGAGCGGATCCCTGAATTACAGCTTGACTCCTGAAATATAAATAGCAATGCTTCTCCCCCACCCAGCAAATGTAACAAGCCGAAGACCAGTTAAGCAACTCTACCTGGAATTCAAGGGTCATGATGAGACAAGGAAGAAAACTTATTGTGAAAGCACCTCCACAGAAGCAGGTAAGCAACCTGTACAGGCCTGAAGGTGAAACACAGCCGTCCCTCCTGAGCACCAGAAAGATGGAGAGAACTGGGGGGCCTTGTGTCCTTCCCGTAGAGCTGCTCAAGCACAGTGGATCTGCACTCGAAACTTACAGAAATGATGCAAACATTACATTTTTCGTGGCAAGGTGGACTCTCCACATTTCTAATCTCTGAATTTAGAAAACCATCAAATTAAAAAAATAAAAAAGAGGAATTCCCTGGTGGTCCAGTGGTTAGGACTCTTGCACTTTGCAGAGGGCACAGGTTCAATCCCTGGTCGGGGACTACATTCCCGCAAGCCATGTGGCCAAAAAAACAAAACAAGAAAGAAAAAAAAAGAATTAGAACAAAAGTGAGCACCAGACTACACTGATGAAGGAGGTGTGGTGACCAGGAGGAGGCTGCCGTCATGGTTTCCCAAGGTGTCCCTCGCCCGGAGCCGGTCTCTGCGGGGTGGGGAGCAGGCCCGGCACTCACGCAGCGTGTTTCTGGTGCAGGGGCGTCTTGTCCCGGTGCAGCGGCGTGGTGACCACCACCTTCTGGCTGCACACGGGGGTGGACGTCAGCGAGGGGCTCTCCAGCTCCAGTGTGTCCTGTTTATTCCAGAAGTTCAAAAACTGCCAGGAAGACAAAGGAAACCAGACGAGGCGATGAGCTCAGGGCCGGAGAGCAGAGGCCAGGACAGATAAGCAGGTCCATGCGGACCCTTGGCTTGGCGTCGCCCAATCCTCCCTTTGCCAGCCTGAAGGGAGGTCCGTCTTCCACCCCCATGTGCTGCTGGCCGTGAACTTAAGGCAAAGCAAGCTGGCTGTCTGAGAGCAGCTTCTTTTCAGAAGGAAAAAAAAAGCAGCTCTTAAATGATTTTCCTAAGCTTCACAAGGGCAGGGCCAGACCGGTTTGGGGTCCCACGTCCCCAGCAGACACCCAGAGAACAGCCTGTACTGGGTGGGGCGGAGCGGGGGGCCGTCACCCGCTCCCAGTGAGCAGTCGGGGTGGGGTCTGCGCACCTGGGAGGGCGAGAAGGGCAGGGTCTTGACGGGCGTGCTCTTCGGGGTGAGGCTGTTGCAGGAGTCCAGGAAGGACAGGCTGGCGCTGTTCTCCGTGACAGGGGACAGGGCGACGCGCCTCTTCTTCTGCCGCTTGAGCACAGAGGGCGGCGTGCCCACGCCCGAGCCCCCCACGTCAGTGCTGGGGGAGATGGGGATCAGCTCGCCCCGGCTGCCGCGGCTCAGGTCGGAGATGGTGTGGCCGTCCAGGCGGTACTCGGTCACACTGGGTGCGGGGGCCGCAGCCGGCCGGGGCTGCTGCTGCTGCCAGGCTTGCGGCTGCCCCGGGCTGCCCACAAGGCTGCCCTCGGCCGATGGCTCCTCAGGGAGGTCAAACTTACTCAGGTCACACCACGCGTCAGGGTCCTGCCCAGAGACGGGGGCGGGATTAGGAGTAACTAGCTTTCCCAGCAGCTGATAAACCACAGGGCTCATGTGCTATTGGAAAATACCAGAGCATCAATACCTCCCTGGCGGCCCCGTGGTTGAAACTCCACGCTTCCACCGCAGGGGGCACAGGTTTGATCGCTGGTCAGGGAACCAAGATCCCGCATGCTACGCGGCACAACCAACAACAAAAAGCACACCGAACATCTGCTGATGTTCAATGATCCACAGCCCAGGAACAATCACCTTTAACATTTCCTTGCCTTTCCTCAAAGATTCTTCTATGTCTGTGTATCTGTATTTGTAAACACAACTGAAATCCTATCATGCACACGGCTGCTTGCTGTTATTCAAAAAAAAATGTGCTATGCATTTTTAAGATACACAAAAAACACCGAGAAAAATACAAAGAAAATTCATATGCCCATCAAGAAGCTGAAGAAATAAAACCTTATCATTCATATGCCCATCAAGAAGCCGAAAAAATAAAGCTCCAGGTCTACCTGGCAAACCTCTGCCTGCATGCAGGAAACCACCGCCGAAATTAAGTACTGACCATCTTTATGCATTTATCAATTAACACTTACATGTGTCTCTAAATATTTAGTATTTTCAACGTTCCTAACTTTAGTACAAATCATTTCTATTTCGCTTCTTTTTCCATTTAAAATTTCTGTAGAGCTGAAATAATGCAGGTACCTCATTCTATTACCAAAGTTTAATGTTTACCATCAGTAAACTTTGGTTGCTGTTATAGTAAAAGCAACATTAACTTTTATAATAATTCTTACAGCTGGAAAACGTTCTATCATTTGAATATACGTTACTCAATCCCCTTCTGTTGGACATAGGGTTCTTCCTCCTAATTCTTAAAGACTAAAAATAGATGTTCTTTATGAACATCTTGGACATAAATCTTCTGTGTTTCTTGACAGAGACCTGGAAGTGAAGAGCTGGGCCCAAGGGCATGAGCAGGATGAAGGGTCTTCATTTGCCAGTCACGTTCCCAGACAGCAGGCGGCCCTGGGCTCCATGAGCCTGTACATCACGGCACCTCACTGGGTGCTTCAACTAAATTGTGTCCACCCCCCAGTCACCCTGCTGAGGGAGTATTACTCTCTTCCTCTCAACCTGAGGCAGCCAAGTCAGAGAGGGTGTGATCCTCCCAAGGTCACTAAGTTTCTAAGAGTAATTCTGAGAGGCATGCTCGGGTCCTTTCTGCCTTTGTTCAGTTAATTACAACCTAGCCCTTGGGCTTCTGGAGACAGAAGTCTCCACTTCGGTCTCTGGGCATCTGGCCCTGAATGGACAGGAACCCCAGTGGTGATTTCTGGTCCCTAGGGCTCGCAGGAGCCTGGCAAGTTCATTCCTGAAGGTGGAGGGCGGCTCAGGGCAGTGCTGACTCCAAGGCCACCTCCCAGCACAGAATGCCAACCTTGAGGGGGCCCCGGAATTCACGGCATCTCCCAGACCTGAGCACATGAGCCAAGGATTGGCCCAGGAGATGGATGGCAGTGTTTCTGCAGCTACTGTGACCCCCCCCACCAGTCGCTGGAGGTTATCGTGGAACGGCCCGAGCTCGGCACTCAGCAGCTGGATAAGCCTCCTAACCTCTCTGAGCCTGAACTGAGTCCACCACCCACTTCACAGGCTGTTACAGGACTGAGAGCATACCGGGAGGCAGCAGGTAGCGAGCCTGGCATGTGGCAGGCCCTCAGGGGTTAGAAACTCTCACCACAGAAGGAGCACCAGGACTGGGACATGGCAGGTGCCTAAGGCTGGACCGAGGCAACACGGTGAAGCACCAGCAGGGCGGGACAGCGCTCATCTCAATCCGCCCTCGGTGGCCCCCGGGCGGTTTGCTGAACAGACTGACACACACAGCTAACTCTGAAATCCCTGCTGGTGGAGGGGACACCCGAGTTCCTGCCACTGCGGGCAGGAGGGGAAACCCAGAGCCAGGGGGTCTGAGCAAGCAGCGCCAAGACCAACTTCACAGTCTAAGCCCTCACTGGGCAGGACACTGGGCACGACAGTTAAGACCTCAGCACCTCACTCGCTGTGTGACCTTGGGTACACTGTCTGATCTCTCTGACCCTCACCCTCATCTACAAAAACACAGAAAAGACACCTCCCCAAGATACCATGTGGACTACACGTTGAGCCCACAGCCTGACATTTAGCAGATGTTCAATGAACAGCATGATTATTTTCAGCTAATAAGAGGAAGCCTACGTGGAAAGCTTGTGTGGGTGCTGCCCACTGAACCCCTCTGCCTGCCTAGTCAGCCTCTTGCCCACCACCTCCTGAAATCCACTCCACACCTCAGGCCTGGCGGATACAGCTGTGAAGTCACACCAAGAAGTGCAGCCCCCACCGGAGACCCTCCCCAAGGGGCACAGTCCACAGCCAGTGAGGCCTCAGGGGCGGCTCTCCCTGAGTAACCAGGATGCACTCACCGCCACAGCCCCAAACCCTGGCCCATACAGGGGTCCTCTCCAGGAAACCCGACCGTCAGTGCTACCACGAACACCAGTGCTCTGTGGTGCTGCTATGGACTCCACACCCTCCCCCGAGAACTCTGTCACCCCACTTCCGCTGGGGAGCCTGCCCCACCACCCCGGGCTTTACGGGTCAGTCAGGAGCTCCCTGAAGACAGGGAGGGCACAGCCACTATCTTGGGGTTGCCAGGCCCTGGCCGGGCACTCAGCATCGACTTCGCCACGTCAGTGAGACGATGAGCAGTCGGAAGGATGTCCGTCTAGGGGTACGAGTGCTCCCTGTCAGGGGTGCTCAGGGCCCATTGGGAAGTCTTGTGACCAACATTACCGACTCGATCAAGTCCAGGGCTTCCGAGAGGCCGGACTCCACAGCCGGGATGAGGAGGTTGGCAGCCTCCACCACCCACTTGTAGGGCAGGCTGGTCTCTGGCGAGGAGCCTTCCTGGTCCTCACGCTTGGGGAAGTCCTCCAGGGGCTCTGGGGTCTGCACTCCGTCCAGCTCCGCGGGGACGGGCTCCTGCTCCTGGGTGGGGGCGGCTGCCGTGACCTCCTCCTCGCTGCTCTCCTCTTCCTTCAGGGCAGGGAATGTTGGGGGCCAGCTGGTCACGACACTTCCCTGGGGACACAGGGCATGCAGTTTGGATTTCTCATTGTGAGATACAAACTGTGCCGTGTTTCAGCAAAAATGTACCATCTGAACCTTATCAGAAGCCTGTCAACCTTATCACTTGATAAAGAAACTCAAGTGAACCCAAATTGAAAGACAGTCTATAACATAACTAAGCAGAGACATCACTTTTCTGACAGAGGTCTGTCTAGTCAAAACTATAGTTTTTCCAGTAGTCAGGTATGGATGTGAGAATTGGACCATAAAGAAGGCTGAGTGCTGAAGAATTGATGCTTTTGAACTGTGGAGTTAGAGAAGACTCCTGGGAGCCCTCTGGACAGCAAGGAGATCAAACTAGCCAATCCTAAAGGAAAGCAACCCTGAATTTTCACTGGAAGGACTGACTGATGGTGAAGCGGAAGCTCCAATACTTTCGCCACCTGGTGCGAAGAGACAATTCATTGATGCTGGGGAAGATTGAGGGCGAGAGAAGGGGGCAGCAGAGGATGAGATGGTTGGATGGCATCACCGACTCAACAGACATGAACTTGAGCAAATTCTGGGATAGTGAAGGGCAGGAAGCCTGGTGTGCTACAGTCCATGGGGTCGTAGATTCAGACATGACTTAGCAGCTCAACAACAACAAAGTCTAACCTTATGCTTCAAAAGTATCAGTACCATGAAAGGCTAAAGTGGATGAAAGAGACAGGACAACAAAACAGTGTCTAATCTTGGACTGGATCATGGGTAGGAAAAAAAAGGAATCTGGATGGAAGATTAGTTAAAATTCCTGAACCAATGTTAAATTCCAAGTGTGTACTGAAGGTACACTGATGAATGTCCTTATTCTTAGGAAATACAACTCAAGTATTAAGGGATAAAAGGCATAATGTATGGAACCAACTCTCAAATAGCTCAGGTTAAAAAATATATATATGCATATAGAGAAAGATAAAGCATATCTGACCAATGTTAAAAATTAATGAACCCAGTAAAGGGTATAGGAGAGCACTCTCCTTCCAACTTTTTTTGTATGTTTAGTATTATTTCAAAACGAAGGTTTGAAAAAGGAGTGGATACTAATTTTGTGACAGGAAAAGAAAAAAGAAATAGAGGAAGATCGTTTGTGGCAATAGTTCTCCTGGCAGAATCTGGAAACAAGCTTTGACATGTTAACCTGACTGCCCGAGGAGCCTTGAACACAGTACGTGTGAGATTCCCAGTGGCTGAGACTGCACTCCCAAGGCAGGGGCAAAAGTTCAATCCCTGGTTGGGGAACTAAGATCTTGCAGGCTGCACACTGTGGCTAAAATAGAATAAAATAAAATGTTGATTAAGACATTCTGTAAAACCTGAGCCAGTTGTGACCACAGTGTGGGAAAACAGGCAGCTCCACTTATTGCTACAGCAGAATGACATTGCCCTTTAAGTGGGAATTTGGCAATGCCTTATGAAAATTCGCTTCCCTTGTGGCTCAGCTGGTAAAGAATCTGCCTGCAATGCAGGAGACTTGAGTTTAATCTCTGGGTTGGGAAGATCCTCTGGAGAAGGGAAAGGCTACCCACTCCAGTATTCTGGCCTGGAGAATTCCATGGACTGTATAGTCCATGGGGTCGCGAAGAGTCGGACATGACAGAGTGACTTTCAGTTTTCACTTTATGAAAACTTCACATGTCTACACTGTTCGACTAAGCATTCCACACACATAAGGCGGCACACGTACAAGGAATCTGAACCATGATGTTCACGGAAGCAGACATGGTGACGAGATGTTCATCAACACAACATATGACAGATGACATGACAGATTCAGGAATGAGGTAAAGGTCTGTACACACGTAACGACAGGGGAAGATTTAAGGAGAGAAAGATGTTTGTAAAACTGGTGGTTTAGTCACTAAGTCTGACTCTTGTGACCCCATGGACTGGAGTCCACCAGGCTCCTCTGTTCACTGGATTTCCCAGGCAAGAAGTGGGTTGCCATTTTCTCCTCCAAGAATACTTCCTGGCCCAAGGATCAAACCCACATTTCCTATGTCTTGCAGGCAGATTCTTTATCCACTGAGCCATCAGGGAAGCCCATTTGTAAGACAGCAAGAAGATCAAACCAGTCCATCCTAAAGGAAATCAGTCCTGAATAGTCACTGGAAGGACTGATACTGAAGCTGAAACTCCAATACTTCGGCCACCTGATGCAAAGTACTGACTCATTTGAAAAGACCCTGATGCTGGCAAAGATTGAAGGCGGGAAGAGAAGGGGACAACAGAGGATGAGATGGTTGGATGGCATCACCGACTCAATGGACATGAGTTTGAATAAGCTCCGGGAGCTGGTGATGGACAGGGAAGCCTGGTGTGCTGCAGTCCATGGGGTCGCAAAGAGTTGGACACGACTGAGCAGCTGAACTGAACTGAAGGTCTAATCTTACACAAAACACCGCCTGATGTTTTGTGTCTGGGGGGCTGGCCCTGCTGGCCCAAGGGGGAGCCTAGACCTGGATCTGGACCTCACAGGTTCAGCCTCACCCATTCCTCTCCACTGTCATTTTAAAGATTCTATTGTGCTGGTAATTTATTTAACTAAGGTTAACACCCGATTTTCTGTTGTTAGAAACAGAACTTTAATGACTGTCCTTGTAGCTAAATCACTGCTCATTTGCTCATTTCTTTCTTAAGAAGTTCCTTGAGGTAGGTAGACACATTCTTTAAAAACTTGAATGCATTTTGCTAGATTGCCTGCCAGAAAACACTTGCCTTTTCTGTGTGTGTGGGATTACCTCACTGGTCAATGCTTGCAATTATAACATTTTTTCCGTGCTTCAAAAATAATACAATGATCACTGTAGGGTTAGAAACAAGCCTGTAAAGCTCAAGGCTGAGCCTATAAATCCCAGCTTCCAGAGAGAACGGATATACTGTTTAATGCATATGCCAACATTTACTACCAAGGCAGAAGGGGGCAACAGAGGATGAGATGGTTGGATGGCATCACCGACTCAATGGACATGAGTTTGAATAAGCTCCGGGAGCTGGTGATGGACAGGGAAGCCTGGTGTGCTGCAGTCCATGGGGTCGCAAAGAGTTGGACACGACTGAGCAGCTGAACTGAACTGAAACTTCAATATTTTTAAAAAAGTGTGCCCTAGGGTGTAGGATGTGAAAGTGCAAGTCGCTCAGTTGTGTCTAACTCTTTGCAACCCCATGGGGTTGCAGTCCATGGAATTCTCCAGGCCAGAATACTGGAGTGGGTAGTCTTTCTCCAGGGGATCTTCCAAACCCTGGGATCGAACCCAGTTCTCCTGCATTGCAGGCGGATTCTTTACCAGCTGAGCCACAAGGGATGTAAGATGTTAACAATTATAAATGTGACACCATATGATTTCATTTATATGACGTTTTAGAAAATTACAGAGATAAAAAAACCGATGAAGGGTGCCAGGGACTAAGGATGGGAGAGTCTGGGCTGAAAGGGCACAAGAGCCTGGGGGGTGATGGGGATATTCTGCATCTTGACTGCGGTGGTGGTGACATGACTGTTTTGGTCCTGACCTCCACAGGAAACGATGAATTTTACTGTGACTGCACCTTGACACATCTGATTTTAAAGTACACGTATGCTTTTACTATGAAAAGGCTGGAGAGAGTAATAGGTGGGAAGGAAGCCGTTGATGAGGACAGGAGGAGGCTGAAGACCTCCCGCCTGACCCTCCCTGATGCTGGCTTCTGCATCCTGCATCTGTGGGCAGGTGAGTGCCAAGTGTAGACATGGGTGTCACAGAGAAAGGCCCACATGAGAGACATGTGGCCACAGCGACCCTCCTGCAGAATTAAAGGACAGCCGTGGGAACAGATGAAAAGGGAGGAGCAGGTGCTGATGGGATGGCATCGGATACTAGTGAAAACAAGCCGACCCACCCAAGCGCCCCAAGCGCAGTGGCCAAGCCCTCTGGAGCTCCGCTCCCCGCTGCTCACCTGGCCTTCCGAGGAGGGGGCACTCTGGCGGCCGTCCTTGTCCTCCAGCTCCAGCAGCAAGTACATGGGGGGCTTGCTGTCTCTGGACTCACTCAGGAAGCCTCCTGTGTCCACCTTCCTCTTGATAGTGGAGTTCCAGTGATTCTTCACAGCATTGTCCGTCCTGCAGGGGCCAACCAGACCTTTGACCCCAGCCCTGTGGCCTGCGCCCCACCGGGTGCATCACTAGCCTCCCTGAGCTGAGCTCTGGCTTCTGTCAAGGAGGGTTCAACCTGAGGACCTCGAAGGGCTCTCAGCAATAAGATCGTGTCTGACATGCCCGCAGCCTAGCATGATTTATGGAATATTTCCATACACCTCTGCGAAGTAAGCAAACATCTTATTCAGCCGACAGGGTAAAAATCCTAACATTGAAGTGTTCCGGCAACTCTCAGTCCCTTCCCTGCTCAGTGGGCATCTGCAGAAACTGGAAGCAAGCTGCTGGCCCCTGTCCTGGGGCTCAGGGACCTCAAACGTGAGCCCTGATCACCTCCCATAGACAGAAAACGGCCAGAGAGGGCAGAGCAAGAGGACACAGGGTCCCCTGCTGACTACTCTGCGCCTTGGCTTTTTAATCTGGAGAATCAGATCACTTCCTCCTCCATCACTTGTTAAAGATTAAAGAGGAAACACATATAGTCATACAAATCAGAGTAGTGACATGAAGCAGCCCAGAGAGCAGCACAGAGGTACGGGAGAGAAGCTGACGGGGACGCAGTAGAGCAGGGCGCAGAGCAGAGAAGGAGTGGAGAGCAGCACAAGGCACAGAGACGCACGGATGTGGAAGCACACATCGGCATCGGCGTGAGCAGCCTCAGAGCACACGGGTCACAGCAGTGCAGAAACGTGGACGCCCAGAGACACTGCCTTCTTTGGGGCTCTGAGCTGAGTGCTCTTCCACCAGAGTAACAGCTTGACTGAGCCACCAGTCTCAGAGGAGGGTCTGGGCACTACGGGGAGGTGGCCAGGGCCTGACCACTGTTGGGAAGGACAGACAAGCCTTTCCCAAGGAAATAACGTTCCCCACCAAAAACCAAAGGATGAGAGCGAGCTGGCTACACAGTGGGCACAAGGCAGGGGGCGTCCAGGCTACCGGGAGCAGAACACAGAGGGCGTCCAGGCTCCGCGTCTGCGGGTGGGAGGAGGGCAGAATAGAGCAAAGCGTGACGGGTGAGCGAGGGTGACTGCGGATCAAGGTGAGGCTGGTGGCATCGACCAGGTCAGGCTGGCCACACAGAAGAGGCCCGAGTCTCCAACCCAAGGGTTAGAGGAAGCACCAAAAGGATTAACACACTTGGGTCTGAGTTTGGAAACAGATGATTTCAGACTCCAGGGAAAATAGGCCATCTGGTATTTGATCGCCTTTCCCTCCCAGCACCACAATGCCATGGTAAAGAAAGGATTAAAAATAAAGCAAAATAAAAATGCACATGGACAGGACGCATGTGATTAGGACGCAGCACTCCTAAGGCAGGGGGCATGAATTTAATCCCTGGTCAGGGAACTATGATGATCTCGCATGTTATACAGCGTGGTCAACAAACACACACACAAAAAGTACACAGACAAGGAGAGCAGGGTAGAAGGAAGTAGGGAGTAAGAGATTGTTACAGGTTTCCAGAAGATGGAAAGCAATTATGGGAAGCAACTCAGGAGACTGGAGTTGACCCTGGAGGAAGATCTGGCAAGATTGCAGCCAAGTGCCAAGTTGTTCCAGTTCTCCCTGCAGAACCCCAAGAGGCCCAGTGCTTGGAGAGACCAGGCTCAGTAAGGAATAGGATGAAAACAGAGCAGTGGTTTGGACATCCAGATCCTGGCCCTGATCTCACAGGCAGGAGGAAAGAGACTTATTCTCTTCAAAAAAAAAATGACCAGGCAACCTGGGCCGTGTGGCTTCTCAGTTGTCGCTAGTGGTAAAGAACTTGCCTGCCAATGCAGGAGATCCAAGAGACACGGGTTTGATCCCTGGGTCAGGAAGGTCCCCTGGAGGAGGGCATGGCAACTCACTCCAGTATTCTTGCCTGGAGAACCCCATGGACAGAGAAACCTGGTGGGCTACAGTCCATGGGGTCGCAAAGAGTCAGGACACAACTGAAGTGACTTAGCACGCATGCAACCATGGCCAGGGCAGAGGATAGGGATGGCACGAAACCAAAAGTGGGACCAGATGAGAACCTGCACAGCAAACAGAAGGCCCCCAGGCCCGCCCCACCCATCTCCAGTCCCCCTGTAGCCAGGTCCCTGCACTGCCCGACTCCTCTTCCGGGGAAAGTGAACAACCCCAGAGAGATCAGACTGGGCACTGAACATCCCCACAAAGGCCAGGGCGTGCCCTGACCGACCTCGGCAGGTGGCTCACCTCCCCGGCAGCATCTTGGCAATCTCAGCCCAGCGGTTGCCCAGCACCTTGTGGGCCTCGCAGATGATGCGGTCCTCCTCCTCCGTCCAGCAGGACTTCTTCACCTCAGGGTTGAGGTGGTTGTGCCAGCGCTCACGGCACTGCTTGCCCAGCCGGCCCTTCAGGTGCTTGGCAATCAGCGTCCACTGCTTCGTGCCGTACTTCTTGACCAGCTCGATGACCTTGGGGGAAAGCCACTGTGAAGCCAGTGGGACCCCCCTAATCCCCCATTTCCTCACCAAGCACCCACCACGGGGATGTCATCCTCAGTCCCCTGACCCTCCGGGGTGGGTGAAGGCCACGGTGTGGCAGGCCCAGGCCCAGGCATTACCTTCTGGTCCTCCTCTTTGGTCCATGGCCCTTTGACGAGGTCTGGATTCAAGACCCTCAGCCACCGGTACTGGCACTGCTGGTCAGTGCGGTTCTGGGGAGAGGACAGGCATCTTTGAGAACTCCTGGCCTGTGGCCCTGCCTCGTTCCCTGAACCACCACACGCTACACACCCACGGGCCAGGACATGCATGCTTCCCTTTGCTACAAGCGGGCCTGGATGGAAGCAGGCAAACTCAGAACCCTGTGCGAAGCCACTGCCCACGACCACCCTGTGCCAGCCTGTGGGCTACATCAGGGATTCTCGCTCGCTTCTGAGAGGGGCCATTGCCCTGAAGGTTTCAGACCCCGTAGAGGACAGGGAGTGAGGAACGGGGCTGAAGGGTCTGGTGACCTGGTTCCTGAGCTGCCCGATGAGCCAGGAAAGCTAACAGCAGCTCCTGCCACATCCCCTCCCTGTCGGCCACCTGCAGAGCTGGGGGTGGGGGACCCTAGGGGGACCCACATCACCAGGAGGCTCTAGATGCTGGACAAGGTGGCTCCAGTCAGCTCTGCGGGGGCCTCACCATGAAGCCTGCTCAAGCATTGTTTCCTCTCAGGTTCAGTTTCATGGTTGAGAAATTGAGCAGCAACTTGTCAGTGACTTGCAGGAAGAAATGCAAATATGCCACTGGTATGATGCATGATTGTAGAGCCTAAGGCCCCCAGGCACCCAGAGGCTGCCACGTGGGGACGCTTGCATCAGGGCGCCTCCGATTCCAGTTTGGGTAGAAAGGGCCTCGGGAAGCTGGAAGGTTGCTTTGTTGGGAGAGCTAGGGGGGTGCTTGGTAAGGAACACCCCTTTCTTCTCCCTGACACCAAGTCTCTCCCAGGCCCTCTGTCCGAGGGAGTGGGCGGCAGAGGGCTGCACTCACGGGAAAGTGGCTGGCCAGGAACTTCCAGTCTTGCTGTCCAAACTGCTTCACCAGGGCCCTCAACTGCTCATCCTGCCAAAGCCAGGAAGACAGAGGGCTCAGCTCACACACGTATAGAAAGCGGCTGCTCTGGACCGAGACCCACTCTCCCCCCAACAAAGGTAACAGCCTCATTCATCCATTCACGTCATGAAGTGATCATCTAACTACGCACCAGGCACGCAAGCATCAGAGCTGCTCAACTTTTGGGATTTAAAGTCTAGAGGGAAGCAGATGCTAATCAAAGGCTTCTGCAAACAAAAGGAGGGCCACCCTGTGCTTCGCGGATGGAGAGGCGGACGGTGAGGCCTATGGGGGATTCAAGGGACAGGCTCCAAGGAACTCTACTGGAGCTAGGCTGCAGGAAGCAGGCGAGAGGGAGGCAAGAGGATTTGGGGGGGAGGGGGGAAGGGGGGGTGGCTAGGACCAGACCACACGCAGGGTTGATTCAGGCCTCTGCGTCATGCAAAGCCACTGATGCACTGAAGCATCACCACTGACAGGTGGTCACGGTCCAGCGTGCTTGTTGTGAGCGTCACTTTGGCAGCTGCAGGAGGGCAGAATGGATGAGGGGAGGCCATTACAGGCATCCAGGCCAGAGGCGACAGTGACCCAGCCCTGGAGAAGGGGGAACATGGGCACTTGGAAGGGAAAACAGTACCTGTTAGAACGTTCTCCTGAATATAAACTATTGATTCACGCAACAACATTAAAATCACAGTATCATTAGGATGAGAGAAAGAAGTCAGACATAGGAAGAGTACACATTGCTTAATTCTGTGCAGAGGAACTTCTAGAAAAAGGTAAACTAAGCTATAGGGACAAAAAGATAGTCAGTGGTGTCTGTGATCAGGGTTGGTTGGTGGGTGGGTGGCTGGGAGAAATGAACAGCAGGGAGCAAGAGATGCCTGGGGTGATGGAAACACCCTACAAGGTGGTGTTGCTGTGAGTTTCATGGCAGCACATCCACTGAAACTCACTGGATTGTACTTCAACAGTTGTAGCTGATTGTGTATAAAATATTCCTCCAGCAAACTGACTGTTTTTACCCCCTGCAACTTGTAGGTTCTCAGTTCCCGGATCAGGGATTGAATCGAGGCCCTCACAGTGAAAGCTTGGAGTCCTAACCACTGGAAGGACAGGGAATCCTCCAAACTGGTTTTTTTAAACTTTATATATATAAAGAAAATGTAGTATTATCCATACAATGGAACATTACTCAGCCTTAAAACAAGGAAATTCTGTTACAAGCTACAACATGGATGAACCTTGAGGACATTATGCTAAGCAAAATAAGTCAGACACAAAAGGACAAAGACAGTTCAAGCCCACTCATATGAGAATCTAAAGCAGTCAAAAATAAAAACCAGGGACTTCTCTGGTGGTCCAGTGGCTAAGACTTTGTGCTCCCGATGCAGGGGGCCTGGGTTCAATCCCTGATTGGGAAACTAGAATCGATATACTGCAACTAATGATCCTGCATGTGGCACCTAAAAAATGATCCCATGTGTTACAACGAAGACCAGTGCAGCCAAATAAAAAAAGAAATCAAAATCAGAAAGAAGAAGCCAAGGGCTAGGGGGAGGGGATGGGGAAAATTAGTGTTTAATGATTCAGTTTTTTTTTGCAAGACGACAATTTCAAAGTCCTGCTGCACAGTGAGAATACACTTCATGTACCGAACGTACACTTAAAAACAGTTACAATGGTTTAATATTGGGTGTTTTTTCATACACTCTCTCTCCCGGGCAGGAAAACAAAAAGGCCACCACAGACATCCAGACCCTCAACTGCAGCTTGGCCACAGCCTAGCACCAGCTGGACAAAGTCCCCATAAACCCTGTTGCAGGGCCAGCCCACGTCTGCACAGTCAGCTCTGGATACCATGCCCTCCCTTGCTGCCCATCCCACCTGGTCAGGCCAACCCCTGCCTTCTGCCCATGTCTCCTGTGTCCATCTCCAGCACCACCACCCTCCTTGACAATTGGGGTGGACAATTTCCCCCCTCTCCCAATTCCTCCTGGACCCCATGGGCCCCTCCCACCTGTCAACTCCTACCTGCACTGCCCTAGTCCCTCCACAGCCATCCTCTGTCTGAACAACGCAGCGCCCGTCCCTGCTCGCTCAGCCTCAGGCTGCCCCAGATCTCTTATCCACCCCACATCCAGTAGACCAGCTCCCTGAAGCCGGGCTATGGTCGTATCATTCATCTGCTTTAAAAATCGTGACTGGCTCCTCCCTGTCAGCTGCACAAGCCTCCGTCTCTGAGCCCAACTTTCAAGGCCTTCCTCCTTGGATCTTGTTCAATCTTTCCGTCTAAATCGACCTTTTCAAAAACTCTTCAAGGGCCCTTCCCTCCAGCCACACCAGGGCTCCTCTACTTGCCTTTGCCCACCTACAACCCCTTTCCTGTTCTGACTTACCCACAATTTTGCATACCTCCCTGATCGCTGAATTTGCAAATCCTCACACATGAAGTGTTCCTTAACCTCTCAGACAACACTAAACTCAACTTCTAAAGGCATTTAAGACAATGACAGGCACCTCTTATGTCTAGGAGGCTTAGTGTAAGACAGGAGATACCACGGTGGGCATAAAGAACGTCGGTCCTGCCAGCACCGTGATGGCCACAGCACGTCCACAGGCCTTGTGTGTGGTCTTATTTCTCCATCCCAGGCAGAGAGAGATGCTCTGGGGTAGGGACCCCATCTTGTCTGGTCTCTTAAGACCACAAGAGCAGAATATAGTTCCTGGTCTACAACGGGATGAACAGAAAAGGCTGGCCGAGGACTCCGGTGAGGAAACATCTTTTATGATTTAAGAGTGTTTCACAACTCAAACAGTAAGTTAAGGGAGGGTGGGGGGAAGAGACTCACAACTAAACACATGAAGAGAGAGATAGAATAAAAAGATAAGGCCAATAGGAGTCTAACATGGTACAATCAAGTTACAAAAAGACCTGACAGTTTCTATAGAACTAAATATACCTACCCCATGAGCATCCCTAAATATCCTGTCTAGAGAAATGAAAACATAATCCTCAAAAATACTTAGGCAAGAATTTTCATAGCAGCTCTAGCCACAATAGACAAATACTGTAAATAACCAAAATGCCCATCAACAAGTGAAACATACCATGGTCTATCCATACAATGGAATACTATCCAGCAAGAAAAAATGAACAAGGTACTGAATCATGCAACATTATGCTGAACAAAAGAAGCCAGATAGAAAGAGTATAGCTGTATGAATTCATTTACAATACAGTTGAGAACAGGCAAAAAGATCAAACAGAGACACTGACTGGATGGGCCACTGCCCGGAGCTGGGAACGATGCACCACAAAGGGAACTCCCAGGGATCATCAAGATGGCGCTTATGTAAGTAATACACTCTTATTAAAAGTGCTGGAACTGTCCACTTTAAAAAAAGTGCATTTGACTATGTGTGTGTGTGTATATATATATATATTCCATAAACATGATTAAAAAGAAAATAAATTCAGAGCTCAGTATTGCTGCTGCTAAGTCACTTCAGTCGTGTCCGACTCTGTGCAACCCCATAGACGGCAGCCCACCAGGCTCCGCCGTCCCTGGGATTGTCCAGGCAAGAACACTGGAGTGGGTTGCCATTTCCTTCTCCAATGCGTGAAAGTGAAAAGTGAAAGTGAAGTCGCTCAGTCCTGTCCGACTCTTTGCGACCCCATGGACTGCAGCCTACTAGGCTCCTCCATCCATGGGATTTTCCAGGCAAGAGTACTGGAGTGGGTTGCCATTGCCTTCTCCGACTCAGTATTGCAGACACAATATAATTATTGTTTTTTTTTAATGATAAGAAAGTAGGGGTTTGCAGATTTGGCTAAACTTCCCAGCAGTTACAGGACAAGCAGCACACAATTAAAGTCCAGGATACAGAACACGTCAGCTTCCAAGAGACAGCAATTGTTGGTCCTCAGAGACACATCCCTCCCAGAGTTCTCAATACTGACGGGGTCCAGGAAGGCTCGGAGAAGCATCAGAGAGAAACAGAGGGCCCACTGGCTTCTTCCATCAGCTCCTCCCCTTCATCATACTGGTCAGGGCATCAGGTAGACACACCCCAGGTTCAGTTCTCAGTCTGGCCTCCCCACCCCCCCAGCTGCCATCACCTCCATCCCCTACAACTACCCCTCAGTGTCACTCACCTCCTCCTGGGTCCATTTGACCTTGCACTTGCTGTCTCGCTGCTCCGGCACATCTGAATCTGTATCCTGGTAGTGCAGCTCATCCAGCTCCTCACTGCAGGGAAAACAAGCCAAAGGTCAAGGACATGCATCTCTAAGGGCTGCCACCTGATGGACAGACAGTGTGGACAGAGGCCAGTGACCTCGAGGGAAAGGTTTCAGGGAGGTGGGCTTTTACTGTAGGTACAATGTAGGTACTTCCACCCTCCCTCTTTCTAAAAAGTTTTTGATGAAATGGGGTTATGGGGACATTTCCCTGGTGGTCCAGTGGCTAAGATTCTGAGCTCCCAATGCAGGGGGCCCAGGTTTGATCCCTTGTCAGGGAACTAAATCCCACATGTGGCAACCAAGATCAACCACAGCCAAATAAATAAATAAAAATAAATATTAAAAGAAGAAATAGGGTTATGGTCTTATTTTTTTCTTTATTCTTGTCCTTGCACTAACACTCTTATGACTTCAAAAGCTACAAGGAAAAAGATTTCAACAAGAATATTAGGATATTCAACACCAGACACCCATTTCATATTTCCTTTTCAGTAACGAAACTTTAACTTGCATGGGTATTTTAAGGATTAAAGCCAAAGATGTATATAATCATTAAGCACCAGGATTTTAAGAAATATTGGTTATCTGAGAAAACCACTTAAAATACATTATCTCAGGGACTTCCCAGGTGGTCCAGTGGCTAAGACTCTATGTTCCCAATGCAGCAGTACCCTGGTCAGGGAACTAGATCTCACATCCTGCAAGTGAGAGTTTCTAGAGATTCTGCGTGCCACAACTAAGACCCAGCACAGCCAAATATATATTAAAAAATAAAATATATTACCTCAGTAACTATGTCCATTTTTGCATACCCCTTTCCAATCCTTGCCTTCACACAGGCCTGATTCATGAGGCAAAAAATCAGAGTACAAGCAACTTTGAATTCTGGATGTTTTTATTTTCTAACAAGTAATTTTCCAAGTCACTCCAAAATCTTCCTGTTTACCTGGTTTAATGGTTACAAAAATGAAGATCACACTATCCACCCCCAGGGATGTCTGGGACTCACTGAGCACCCTCCCAACTCAGGTGGACCTGTCAGGGACACTCCTCAGTTATGCATTTTTAAGTAGGAAAAGTCTATGATTCTCCAAGCAGAGGTCAAGTGTCAAAAGAAGGAAGAGGATTTCCTTCTGCAGCCATGCTCCTTTCCCCTTCTCAGCCTCTCCCTAGTCACTCCCCCACTCCCCACGGCACCTCAGAAATCCTCCTGTCTCATAACATAGGCCCTTAGGTTGCAACTGCCTATCTCCTTGACAGCCGGGACAGAAGTCAGCTCCATCTGCCTTTGGAGGATGGCACCAAAATGCCTTAAGAAATGTTTGCTCTGGAAATGGCCAGATACAGGAATGAATGACTAAACATGCAAAGCTACCGCCTCTTAGTTGAAATGCTAACATAAGTCAACTTTTAGAATGAGGTAAGGAAGGGACAGACACTGTCTAAACCCAGCAACACCAGTCACAGGAGCTGGAATTCAACCTTGTCTCGTCATTCCCAACCCAATTGATGGAGTCCTCCACCATCGCAAAATAGGAGAAAAAAATTCTACAAGATACTAATAACAGAAAGAAGCTGGCTTTAACATCAATTGCCCCTGCCCTCTCTTCTAACAGAAACTATCTTTGGTTCTCTGACACCCAGCTTCTAACAGAAGCTCAGCAAATGTTCCTTCAAGGACGAAGTGATTTCTGTGTGAACACTCTCTGGAGCTCCAATACTCTATTTAATGGGGACAGCACTTCAGACGGCTGGGAGAATTTTGTGAGGTTTAATATATTTATATCACCATCACGGTAATGACTGTCTACTTCACATGCGTTCTCATTATCCCCATTTAACAGATGTGAAAACTGAGCTCCCAGGTGGCACTAGCGGTAAAGACACCGCCTGCAAATGCAGAAGACATAAAAGTCACAGGTTCAATTCCCAGGTTGGGCAGATCCCCTGGAGGGCATGGCAACCCACTCCAGTATTCTTGCCTGGAAAATCTCATGGACAGAGGAGTCTGGCAGGCTACTGTCCATAAGGTTGCAAAGAGTCAGACACGACTGAAGCGACTTAGCACGCACACATGAAGCTTGCAGGGGTTAACCTGCACCTGCAGGTCCTCATCTCATAATCCCAGCAGGAAAAGCAGAGGCTAAGTCAGTAGTGGCAACCACATGGAGGTCCCACACACCCTTTCTATGCCCTTCCATGTGCTGGGCTCTGCTCCAGTTGGGGTGAGTCAGAAGCTGAGCAGGAAGTAGGGCAGTGGTGCAGAAGAGAGTTAAACAAGTGGCCAAGAATCAAACTGAATGCTGTGGGGTTCCAGGGTGCAGAACCCATCCCTCACCTAGGAGCTGAGATTCCTCCACCGAGCCCCAGGGCATAGATGGTAGAAGACCTGGGGGTTGTCAGGGGCCTTGGGTTTGCTGCCTGGAGTGAACACTTCCCGAACCAGAAATTCCAGGCCTGACATGTGCCTGCCCAGAAAATTACTCTTGGGAATTGGAGCTGCCCTGAGAAACCAGGGCCCGAGGAAGACACACCCTGTGCCTGATGACTGCCCAGGGATCAGATGTTTCCTTGCTGAGGAAAATTCTAGGGAAAGCGGCCACCATTGCCTCTCAGATCTATCTGCTGAGCCTGTGAAGGCAAACACCATCTGAAATGGGATTTCAGGCTATCTGGGCTGCATTAATCCCGGGAGGAAACAGGTCAGAACCCCTTGTGGTTTAAAAGGTTGAAAAGCCTAGAACTCAGACACTGAAGGAACAGGTGTAAGACAGGGACGTGGAGCCCACAGACCTAATTCCCGGTTTGTCTCTGCCACTCAAACTCTGGGGGCGTAAGTAAAATGGAGACTGCAGTTCTTGCCTCCGCCCCAGGGGTTGCTGGCACAGATCAGTCTCTCTTCCCCTCGCCTTTAACCCCAAGGGCCCCAACCCCCGCATGTCGAACAGGAAGAAGGTCTCCGGAGCGAGACCGACCTACGGCCCGGAGCCCAGGTGTGGGGGACCAAAAAGTCCCTCCCGGCCCCAGCATCCCTCCTAGGTCAGGGGAGAGAGCCGGCAGTGTTCCGTGCTTCCCCGAATGCTAAGAAATGTCCACCGGCAAAACCCGACCCCGCAAAAGGCTCGAAAGACAAGCGTTTTCCAGGCTTTGGCCTCCCACCCGGCGCGACTTCGAAAATCATTTTTCTTTTCCAGGGGTCGCCACCCTCCTCGGTAAAGGCCCTTCCAGCTGACACCGCCGTCCCACCCCCACCCCGCAATTAGGCGGGAGACAAAATGACATCATACAAGGCTTGGCCTGGGTCCCAGGAGACCCGCCTGCCCCAGCTCCGAGGCCCAGCAGGCCTGGGGGTGCCGAGCGAGAGGCCCCCGAGAGCCCCCCGGCTTCGCGCGCACCCCCGGCGACTCCCTGCGTCGGGAGACGCGGGACACCTGAGTTTTCTGCCGACCCCAACCGCGCCCGGCCCGGCTCGCAAGGGCCCCGGCGAGGGTGGCGGTGGGGGCAAGGGTCGGGGCTGAGGAGGATGGCGCCTGGGGAGGGGGGAAGGGCCCTCCGCCGCCCGGCTCCGCTCACCCGCGCGTCCGCCGCGACATCCCCCCGGCCCGGGCCGCGCCGCGCTCGTCCGCCCGCCGGCCGAGCCCGGAGCGGGAGCCGGGCCGGGGTCAGGGTGCGGGCTGCTCTGGCGGCTCCGGGCCCCGGGGCCTTGTGGCGAGGCGTCAGGGTGACCGCAGGTCCGGCCGCTGCTCACGGGGACTGCGGCCGCCGCCGGCGCTCGCAGAAACACTTTTCTATCTCCCGCCAAGCGCGTCGGCGCCGCCCGGGCCTGGCGCGCGGGCGGGCTGGTGCGCGGGGGCGGGGCCAGCGAGCGGCGCGGGGCGGGGCCATCTGAAGGGCGTGTCCGGGGGGGCAGCGAGTTACGCGGGGGCGGGGCCTGAGGGCCCGAGGGCTTCGCACCGAAGCTCCCAGGGCTGGGAGCTTGTAGGCGCGGCTTTGACCCCGCAGCCCGGTGACTGAGGCGTGGCCCGGCCAAGAGCCGTGGGGCAGGCCTGGAGGGGAAGACTGAGAAAAGGGAATGAGCCGCAAGGATGGGAAAGTCAGGCCAGGGGAAACCACCTGTGCACAGAGCCCGGCGCTAGTCCAAGCCCCTCCTATGTCCCTACACACCCCCCACCCCAACCCCGAAGCGGCCTCCTCACCTAGACCTAGACCAGGGCTGAGGCTTGGAACTCACTCCCTTCTTCCTTTCCAGCCTTGAACTCAAGTGGCTCCAGCTCCTCAGCTGGACTCCTGGCAGCCCAGAGCAAGCCTCCTAAAAAGCAAACCTGATGTTGCCTCTCCAGAACTTAAAATCTCTGTCCTCTCCCTCAGGGTAAAATATTCTGCAATCAGGTTTACAGCACTCTGCCAGATCACCACCCTGCCCCTAGCGAGAGGAAACTCTTCAGCATCCCGGCGTTTGCTGGGGCGGATACACTTCCCACCTCTCCCACCGGAACTAGTTCCTGTTGATCCTTAAGAGCCCACACCCCAGTCTACTTGGTGACTTAGGCACGTCCTCATTTGAACTATCGGAGAAGGGAATGGCAACCCACTCCAGTACTCTTGCCTGGAAAATCCCATGGATGGAGGAGCCTGGTAGGCTGCTGTCCATGGGGTCGCGAAGAGTCGGACACGACTGAGCGACTTCACTTTCACTTGTCACTTTAATGCATTGGAGAAGGAAATGGCAACCCACTCCAGTGTTCTTGCCTGGAGAATCCCAGGGACGGCGGAGCCTGGTGGGCTACTGTCTATGGGGTCGCACAGAGTCGGACACCACTGAAGCGACTTAGCAGCAGCAGCAGCAGCATTTGAACTATGGGCTTGCTAAAGTCCAAGGGGCCCCTCCATTCACAGCAGTATCCCCAAGGCCCAGAATTCAGAGGTTGTATTAAATTCAGTTTACCACATGCTTAAACTCCTAGGGTCTTAGCAATGATTTTCCATTTTAAATTGCCATTTTACCATGAGTTTCATGCCACATCCTGGAAGTAAATGAATTATGAGATGGGAGCCCGGGGACACAGGGCTGAACCTCAGCCTCTTAGCCCCTGCTTATGCCTCAGATCACTCTCCAGAAACTTCTGGCCACCTGGGGACAGTCCAGCCAGCTGCTGCAAACTTCACTTACCACAACAGAGGAAACACTGACATATTTCATGCTGGAAGCTTCCCCAGCAATTATCTCAGGGCTTCCCCCACCTACTTCCCTCATAAAGTGATTCATAAGGACACCCCCTCTTTATTGCTAGAGCATAGTATTTAAGAGTCCAGGCTCTGAAGCCAGACTGCCCAGGATTTGATTCCCAACTCCGTGTTTACTAGTTGTGGGATCACAGGCAAGTAGCTTCTCTGTGCCTCTGTTTTCTCATCTACAAAAGTGATATTAAAAAAATTAAAAAAATAAAAATTTAAAAAATTTAAAAAGTGATATTTACCAAGAACTTAGACAGCTTTTACTATGTGCTAACCACTGGTTTGTGCTTCCCTCAGTTCAGTTGGTAAAGAATCCGCCTGCAATGCAGGAGACCCCGATTCAATTCCTGGGTTGGGAAGATCCCCTGGAGAAGGGATAGGCTACCCACTCCAGTATTCTCAGGTTTCCCTTGTGGCTCAGCTGGTAAAGAATCCGCCTGCAATGCAGGAGACCCCGATTCAATTCCTGGGTTGGGAAGATCCCCTGGAGAAGGGATAGGCTACCCACTCCAGTATTCTCAGGTTTCCCTTGTGGCTCAGCTGGTAAAGAATCCGCCTGCAATGCAGGAGACCTGGGTTCGATCCCTGGGTTGGGAAGATCCCCTGGAGAAGGGAAAGGCTACCCACTCCAGTATTCTGGCCTGAAGAATTCCATGGACAACCCACAGGGTCCCAAAGAGTTGGGCATGACTGACTGACTTTCACTTTCACCTTCAGCCACTGGGCTATTGCTTTGTAAGACTCTTTGGACTGCAAGGAGATCAAACCAGTCAATCCTAAAGGAAATCAACTCTGAATATTCAATTGGAAGGACTGATGCTGAAGCCGAAGCTCCAATACTTTTGGCCCACTCACTGGAAAAGACCCTGATGCTGGGAAAGATTGAGGGCAGGAGGAGAAGGGGGTGACAGAGAATGAGATGGTTGAATGGCATCACCAAATCAATGGACATGAGTTTGAATAAACTCTGGGAGATGGTGAAGGACAGGGAAGCCTAGTGTGCTTCAGTCCATGGGGTCGCAAAAGAGTCAGATACGACTTAGCGACTGAACAACAACGAATTTTAATTCATTTATTCCTATGAGCTAGTAATAGTAGTCTTTTCTTTTGGCAAATGGGGACACTGAGACACAGGCCTCCCCCAGGTCACACTGCTAGTAAATGGCAAAGCAGGGAGTCAAACCTGGGCTATCTAGTTCTAGAGTCTATCCTCTTGATCACTTCATTGGGGTTATCTACTTTGTGAGGTGGTTGTAGGATTAAATAAATTGATATATGTAAACCACTGAGAACAATCCCTGGCATGTGATAAGCTCTACATTACTTGTTGTTATTGTATCATTATTACTCTTCAGCTGCTCTCATGCTTGTCCTTTCAGGTCTAGGAAGCTGCACTGCCCACAGCACATACTCTCACATGGCTAATTAGTATCATTTTATGAAAAAGACAGAACCTGGTGTTCTCGGTTAAAGTTCTTTCCTTGTCTCAAAAGAATTTAGAAAGGAAGCAAGGAGATTAGGAAAATAAAGTGAGAATTTATTTAAGCAAGACAGACAGGTGAGGAGCTGCTGCCCTGGATTTCTCTGGCAAGCTGGCTCTGAGGGGGATACAAATTAAAGGGTGGAATATTATCTGGGGAAGGAGGAGTATGGGGGTCATATTCTCTGATTTTCATCACAGCTCCATCCTCCGAAGGGGAAGAGGGATTTTTGTCCTTATTTATCTTAGATCCGAAGAGTCATGGCGTTGGTGCGTGATGGGAACATTTTATCTGCTAACTTAATAAGGCTAATTTTATTGTAATGAGAGCTTAATGAGCAACAGGTTACATTCTGACCCAGGATTCCTGCCTTTAGTCACCTTTCTTTGTCTGCTTCCAGGACACACGTTGCTTAAAATGTGTGGTTTCCTGTCAGTCTGGAGGTTCCTGCTTTTCTTTGTCTGTCCATGGACCCCCGCTGTTTATAAGATGCGCGATTTCCTGCCACTTGGCCCCTGCCCTCATTTCTCTGCACTTACCTAGCTACCTGCCTGCTGTAACACTGGCACCTTGGGCAAGGTATATGCCCAAGGCCAGAGATAGGAAGCACCTATCTCCAGTTGCCAGTTGACCAATACATTTACTGAATGAAAAAAACATGTACAACCTAAAAGTCAAGAATCACATTTTATTCAGCGGGCTTACTGAGGACTTAAGACTGGCATACAGCCTCTCAGATAGCTCCGAGGGGACTGTCCTGAAGAAGTAAGGGAGGAGCCAAGAAATTGTTCGTTTGTGGAATCTTATTTCCCCACCGAGGATTGAACCAGGGCCATGGCAGTGAAGTGCCAAGTTCTAACCGCTGGACTGCCAGGGAATTTCCTATACTGGAGTTTTCATAAAACAAAAAATAAAAACAAGGGGTCAGAACATCAAATGATTATTGCTAATTAAAGAAAACAAGACATCTCAAGTTAATGAATTTAGCACTTTTCTACACATAGGAAGATCCCAGAGTCTAGGTGTATTGAAATTATTCATCTGATTTGCACCTTAACTATCTAGGGCCAGTATCCTATTTTTCTCCACCCTGAATCTTCTCAGGGTACACCATCAGGGGCGGCTGCAGTGGCTGATGGCCACAACATCCTTTGTTTACTGAAGTGACTCAGGTGACGTTCTTTGTCTACACCAGAGCCTAAGAAGCCTGGAGTCAGTGAGCAGGGAGGTCACTCTGGTACCAGATGGAATCTGGTTATCTGCACAAACGTGTCTGCTCCAGTTATCATCATGCCAACAGACACCCCTGGAGAGAGGACTCTGAGTGTCCTGGGTGCAGCCACAGCTGGGAGTGGTCCCTGGGCCCAGGACTGATAACATACAGATTACACTCTACCGGGAAACTTTTTCTGCACGTGCCTCTTTGGACAGGGAGGCTACAGTCATTTGGTCATTCCACAATCTGCCCCACCCCAGGCTCCACACCCAGAGCTTGCCCCTGCTTGGGAAGACAGCATCAAACCTACTTATTAAATGCTCTGGGTGCAGCATCAGGCTGGACACAAATCAAACAGATTGATAACATGTCAATGATAAGTGGGCTTCCCTGGTGGCTTAGATGGTAAAGAATCTGCCTGCAGTGCAGGAGACCCGGGTTCGATCTCTGAGTCAGAAAGACCCTCTGAAAACTCACTCCAGTATTCTTGCCTGGAAAATTCCACGATCAGAGGAACCTGGCGGGCTATAGTCCACAGGGTCACAAATGATAAGTAGGATCACAATCCCTTTGCCAGGCATCTCCCCTCCATCTACTATGTGTGTGCTAAATTGCCTCAGTCGTGTCTGACTCTTTGCGATCCTATGGACTATCCACTGAGCACCTCCTTATCATCCTTGTCCTCCCACCCATAATTCCCCTGCCCATGACTTTACTGCTCTCTGAAGATCAGGGACAACCCCATATTCACGTTCTTCTGGGCTGCACAGCAAAGCATGCCTGTGCGATCTTAGTTCCCAGACCAGGGATCAAATGTGCACCCTCCACAGTGGAAGCTCAGTCTTAACCACCGACCACTGAGGAAGTCTCCGCATTCACTTTCTTAGCTTTGGAGGTTGACCGTAATGTTTGGCTCTTGGCAGGTACTCACAGAAGGGCTTTTACACATTTTTAATTGAATGAATGAATGAAATATTAAAGCTAACATTTGGGCTACAGAGTTGTTAGGAAGGCACAGAACAGAATTGGGGGAACTTGGAATGTTCTTACAAGGATCATCAAAAGAGATTTTGAAACAAAGCTGTTTTTCAGATACTTCTGCTCATGGAATTCCCTAACCGTGTCCAGTGGTTAGGACTCTGCGCTCTCAAGGCCGAGGATCAGTGTTCAAACCCTGGTCAGGAAAGTAAGATCCCGAAAGCCTTGAGGTATGGCTAAAACAGAAAAAAATACTTCTGCCTCACCTCTGAGGGTATCATTGTAGATCATGGCAAAATGTGGCCAGAGGCCAGAGAGGTCCAGGACCAGCACTGGAAATGGGAAACTTTCCCATTTCAATGCAGGGAAGCAATTCAATGATCTGATTCAAGAAATCAAAGGTCAACAGCGAAATTTCCCTATCCATTTTTCAAATGAATGAGATTTTATGGATAACTATTTGCAAAGCATCTATATTTGAGTTCCAACAAAGGACTGGCAAAATATTCTGGTCGGAAAAGAATAGCTAGATTTTACTGGGGAAGACACCATGGGCCAGGCAACATAGTAAAGGTTTTCCATTCATTTTGCATGTAATACTCATCACTATGTGAAGCGGGTACCAATCAACAGGTTCCCATTTTAAAGATGAGGAAACTGAGGCACACAGATGTTAACCTGCCATCATCGCACAGCTAGTGGGCACATAGCTTGAAGCAAAGCACCCATACTTTGAAAGGCAAATTTGAAAAGTACAGTTTGTGAAAATATGCCAAAATGATTGGGCTAGGCTGCACCAGGGGCTAGTCATCTGGAGACAGTCCAGCCATCCATCTTCTCCAGAAGCTCACCAGCTGACAGGGGAGACAATGAGTAAACAGAAAATTAGATCTCTAAGGGTGAAAATAAAGGCAAGGGCTGTGGGTACCAAACAAACATGTCACCGATAGTTCTTCAAAGCTGGGTGATTTAGGAAATTGCAAGGTGGTCTGCAGGAACAGCCAGTGTAAGTTAGGGACAGAACTATTAGGAAGTACTCAGGGAGTGACCAGAGTTGAAGATATTTTTGACTCTTCTCTCACATCACTTATCTGATCTACCTGCAAATCCTATTGGCTTTCCCCTCCAATTCCACCTTCAAAATATATGAAGTGGCAAAGCACATGAAAAGATGCTCAATACTATTTCATTAGGGAAATGCAAATTAAAACTACAATGAGATTTACACACCTAATAGAATCGCTGACTAAAAAGACTAATCACGCCAAATGTTGATGGAGATAGGGAGTCATCAGATGTCTCAAATACTGTTGGTGGAATATGAAATTGTACAATCACTTTAGAAACAGCTCAGCAGTTTCTTAAAAACATACACACCTGTTAATGCCATATGGAGCCAAGAAAAGTTAATGCACATGTCCACACAGAGCCTTTTACATCGTTTTATTTGTAATAGCCCCAAACTGGAGACAACCTCAACGTCCACCAACAGGTAACTGGGTAAACAAAGTACAGATATAAAACAAATATATCCACTCTGACGATAAAAAGGGATTACTTATTCAATATCAATCTCAAAATAATTATGCTGAAAGGAGACAAAGAGTACACACTGTCTGATTCCATTGATGCACAACTCTAGAAATTGCAAACCAATCAGTAGTGACAGAACCAATCTAACGTGACAACGGTTGTAGAGAAGGGATAACAAAGGGACACAAGGAAGTTTGGGGGGAGTGATGGATAATGTTCCTTTGGCATGACTCTAGCGGTCCCTCTTCAATCACTGGGAGAAGTGTGGGGTCGCTACCACAGAACAGAGCAATCAATCCTGCCTAGGTTTGTCCAGGTTCATGCCAGCCCTAGCTGTGTCCTCATTTAAGCAATTGCAAAGGGTGAGAATTTGTTATTTTTTAAAAATTTTTTCTATTGGGGTATGGCTGATCAGCAAACAATGTTGGGGCAATTTCAGGTGAACAGTGGACTCAGCCATACATATGCAGACATCCATTCTCCCCCAAACTCCCCTCCCATCCAAACTGCTACATAACATTGAGCAGAGTTCCAAGTGCTATACAGTAGGTCCAAACGGTGAGAATCTGGTCTCTTAGAAACCATCTACTGCAAATCTCTTGCATGCCTGATGAGGAGGATGAGACTCTGAGACGAGTGCCAGGACCTGGGCTGCTTTTATACACACACCAAGTCCAGCCCACACCTCTGATCTCTTACCCTGCGCCTTCTGGGGCATCAGCTTTCGCAAACACTTAGTTCTTCCTTTTGTAACGTGGCCACTTGCAGTTCAGCAATCAAGCAGGAAGAAGTCACGGACTACGGAGCTAGGGCACACAGTCAGGGAGGGAGCGGACGACGAACACCAAGGCCTAGTCCAGAGGCGGGTGGAAACCACCCACACCGCCTAGCCGTGCCAGCATCCGGGGCCGCACTTGGAGGCAACATCGCTCTTCTCGGTGAAGACAGGGAAAATCAAGCCTTGGAGTCCACCCGGCGGTCTCTGGCCTCCCAGAGTGACAGGGAACCTGAAACGTAACCTGTGTAGAAGCGCCCCACCTAGTAAACAAAGGCGGAAGGCTCCAGGCAGCGGAAACCTCGCATCCGGCGCCTGAGTCGCAGCCCGCCCACTTTCAGGCGCGCGCTCCGGCTCCGGCGCCGCGCGAGGCATGGCGGGAGCGGCGCCGCCTGACGTCATTAAAGGGCGCGGGCGCTCAGGGTCGCAGTCCGGCTGCTGGATTATGGGTCGCCCGCCGATCCCTCCGGTCCTGGCCCTCTAGAGCCGTGCTCGCTGGGAGCTTGCTGTTTCAAATCGTGGGAGGACGATGACAGAAATGCTCAGGAGAGAGAGGGAGCAAGGCAGGTGCTTGTCCCCGACGCCGTGGCGGTCACGGCCGGGAGGCCGGTTGACCCCCTTCTGTGGCTCAGCAGCCCCGGACGAGCCCCTAACGCTGCAGGTTTCCTTCGTGCTGTTTGTCACCCTTTGCCACGTAAGAGATTAATTTCTTTCACCGTTTACATTGTGAGCTACAGAAGCACAGCCCTACGATGGAACGTTAGTAGGCTTCATGTTAAAATTTTGTATGAGCAAGATTTATTATTCTTTTTAAAGTATATACATTTCTTCCTGTATCTTGAAGGCAGCGGAAGAAATTAATAGCATTGGTTGCATAAAGAGGAACTGAACGGCTGAAGAGGGTGAAATTCTCTCCAACATCCTTCAGTTACATTGAGGCATAAGTAGTCTTCTAGGACTTTTTACGGAAGAGTTTGAAAACCTCTCTTACTTGATTTTATACTACTACTACTACTACTACTAAGTAAACAGTAACTTAGCAAAAGCCACATAGTAGATCTATGATCTATCATCTGCTGCTGCTAGGTCGCTTCAGTCGTATCCGACTCTGTGCGACCCCATAGACGTCAGCCCACCAGGCTCCGCCGTCCCCGGGATTCTCCAGGCAAGAACACTGGAGTGGGTTGCCATTTCTTTCTCCAGTGCATGAAAGGGAAAAGTGAAAGTGAAGTCGCTCAGTCGTGTCCGACTCTTAGCAACCCCATGGACTGAAGCCTACCAGGCTCCTCCATCCATGGGATTTTCCAGGCAAGAGTACTGGAGTGGGGTGCCATTGCCTTCTCCGGATCTATCATCAGATAGCACAAATTTTCCTCCTTGCTCTTCGGGAGGGAGAGACCTTTTGTCGCCCACAGGTAACTTTCTCACCATGTTAACGCCTTTTTGTTTTGACAGAAACGTTTCTCTTGTCAGAGATGTATTCGAGTTCATTAAATAAAATCTCGCAACAATTTTTTGCTGTTGCTATTACCTAATAGGCCAAGTTCTATCACTTTTTTTGTGGTTTCTTTGTTTAAGTGTGAAACAACACTTATTCAAGTTAACTTTTTCATCTCAAGTGCCTTATGTGCCAGAAAAAGTTTGTGTACATAGGTGAACAGCAACAGGGATAAAGGGCTCATGTTTGCTGGGTCATATGGTAATTTTATTCCTGTTTTTTAAATGTATCTCCATACTGTTCTCCACAGTGGCTGTAACAATTTGCATTCCCAACAGTGTAAGGGGGTTCCCTTTTCTCCACGTTCTCTCCCGCGTTTGTCGATTTTTTGATGACAGCCATTATAACTGCTGTGAGACTTTACCTCATTGTAGCTTTGGTTTGCATTTTCTCTAATGATGAGCATGTTGAGCCTCTTTGCAAATGTGTTTAAGGGCTCATGTTTGAATTTAAAAACACCCCTACTCACTCTCTTAACCAGTTGATTAAATTCAATTTCACCAATAGTGGACCTATTTTAGCATCACCTGTGAAGTATTCGCACCAAAAATGTTTTGTTCAAAGCTAGCCTCTATGCCTAACTTCCAGCTTGCAGGAAATAAAGGAGATAAAGGGACAATAGACACCATGATGAAAAGCCATCAGATTTCTACAATGTGTGACACCTAGTTTAATCTCTTCAAAAATTCAATGTGGGGGCAACCCTGATGGTCCAGTGCTTAAGACTCTGCACTTCCACTGGTGGGGGAAGTTCTGTATGCTGTGAGGCATGACCAAAAAAACCAATCAATGTCACTTTAAAAAAATAAAAAGGAAAGAAAAAGGAACACGAGGTAGGGAGAGATTTCAAGAGACTAGAGACAATGAAATCCAATATGTGACTGGATCCTAGCTTAAAAAGATACAAAACACATTTTGAGGACAAATGGGGAACATCTGAATAAGTATTAAATACTAGATATGATAATGGTATACTGTAGTTACACAGTGATGTATATTAAGGGGTCAAGTGTTGTAAAAGACTGAAATTTAATTTCAAATATTCAGTAAGAAAAATTAAACACACATGCATTTAGTATATATGGCAACATGTTAACTTTTGAAAAGTAGGTTTATTGTACTTCTCTTTCCACTTTTCTGTATCTCAGATTTTTCATACGAAGTTGGGGAAAAGCATACATCATTGCCACAAGTCATCCATAGATGAAGGGGAAAACCCAATTCATGGCAAGACAGGCCTTGCCCCTTCCAAAGAAACAAGAATTCTTGAGTCGGGAGTGTGATGGGAGAAGCTCCAGGTTAGCAGGTAGGCAGGTAGTCACTGCTTCTCTGCCCCTCAGTCTACAAGGCCCCTGTGTCTCCACTGGAAAGTGAACTTGGATTAGATCCAAAAAGTTCCTTCTAAAACGGTAGATATGAGCATATAGGTACAAAGAACAGAGTCATGGTTACCAGAGAGGAAGG
Source organism: Giraffa tippelskirchi (assembly GCF_054371585.1). Lineage (NCBI taxonomy): Eukaryota > Metazoa > Chordata > Mammalia > Artiodactyla > Giraffidae > Giraffa > Giraffa tippelskirchi. The sequence goes on along the minus strand of NC_137287.1, from coordinate 113,802,008 downwards.
GACTGGGGGCAGGGCGGGGAACACTGTAGGAAATATAGAAGTAGAAATGTACACATGAAACTTACAAACCAAGGTTACCTCAAAAAATAGTAAAATTGTAATAATCTATTGCTGCATAACAAATCACTCCAAATCAGTGGCTTAAACTGCTATTTTATTTCGTTTACAGATTATGTGGGTCAGGAATTCAGAAGGGTCAGAGCAGGGACAGTTTGCTCCATAGCGTCTGGGACCTCAGCTAGGACAACTGCAAGGCTTGAGGTGACTTCATGTCAGGGGCAGGAAGCATTTGGAGGCCTCTTCACTCACGAGTTTAGCAGGCGATGCTCCTACAGGTTGGCTGTTGGCCAGAATATCTATTCATGGCCTATCCACCTAGCCATCCAGGCAACCTCAGACTTCTTGCATGGAGGCTTGTGACTATTAACGGAGTGTCCCAAGAGAACCAGGCAGAAGCTGTATAGCCTTTTGTGACCTAGCCTCAGAAGTCACAATGTCACTTCCATAGTGCCAGATTCAGAGGCACGGATCACGGACCTCACTTCTCAATGGCAGGAGCACCAGACCCAGAGTGTACGAGAAGAGCACATGGGTTGGGAGGTAATTTTTGAGCACAGTTTTGGAATGTATTCCAAATATATTTCCACAACACTCTATGCTGTTCCATAGCTGCTTGTCCCCAGCAGGCCCCCAGATTCTGCCCTTTCATCAAAGTGGTCTCCCCCGTCCCCAACATTCAATGAAGAAACCCTGCACTCGGGCTTGAGTGTGTGAGAGAATGGAAGCCTACAAACACAGCTTTAACATGAATAAATAAGTCTTTGGGAATTCAGGATGTGACTTGAGTCTTTCTTCCCAAGGTTTTAAATTAAAAAAAAAAAAGTTCATTCCTTGACAGCATATTCTGGCTTCAGTGATCAACTCCATGTGAAAAACTAAGGTATTGAGACTGGACATCTTTTCTAAGCCTCATTTAGGGACTTCTAGCTATTGACTGGTTATTACCACTTCCATCAGTTGACACTGTCTCAGTTGGTTCTTACGCTCCAAATGAGCTCACCCTTTAGAATCCTTGTCTTCCATTAGCTTCACCACTGTTCCAGGCAATCAGGCTCAAGATGTTGCCAACCTGACCTTCAACACCCAGACCAAATCTATTTCAGAATGCCAGCTTTCTTACAACAGCATCTTAGGAAACATTTTTTTTTAAATTTTTTGGCCTTACACCACGGCATGTGGGATCTTAGCTTACTGACCAGGGATCAAACCTGCACCCCCTGCATTGGAAGTGCAGTCTTAATCCCTGGACCGCCAGGAAAGTCCCTACAACAGCATCTTAAATCCCTGCCCTGTTATTTCCTCTTGGAGTTACATGACGCCCCCTAAGGGCCTTCCTTCCATGCTTCCTACCTTTACAGAACCCACCAGCTAAGCTACTCCCATTGAACCACATCCCTTACATACATGGTGGTGGATCTGCAATCTTTTGTCTTTCAGGCTTTCCCTAAAGCTGGTTCCTAGTGTATCTAGTACATTGTGCATTTCCATATTGACTGTCATGCTCAAGCATGTACAATCTCTCCCATTGTCCTTGGGACAGATGATCACCTTTTGTTCTACATTCTAACCTAAAATGATAAAACTGAGTGGTTCAGGAGCTCAAAGGAGGGGGACAAACTGTGGGCTAAGACAACAGCCTCCAAATGGTTGAGCCTGTGGGTGGCAGGGAGGTGAAGGAGTGGTCTATGTAAGGAAGATACCTACCAACTATTTTACCTTCCACTAGTGCCACCTGGGAGGCCTATTCATAGGTATAGTGGGGCAGACTGTGGGTTGGTTGTTTTCTATCCTTTTGAACTAGTCCAAAAGCTGTACCGAACTCAAGTTTCAGAGTTATTTATGCTTTTGATAAGAGAATCACATCTAGAACTGGAAAGATTTCAATGAAAGACTGATGCATCAATTATCAAAGTAGAGATTCAAACATTTAATTTAAAAAACAGAACATATCTTACATAAGTTAGAAATGTTGTCTCTCTCTGGGCACTACAGAAGATGCACAAACCTTCCCACAGGTCACAGAGGAAAGACTTTATAGACAGTTTTCATAAAAAAATGAGGGATAATTCAAAAAGTTTACAAAGAATTGGGAGGCAGAAAATGCTTCAAGAGGCTTGGTCCTCAGAAGTTCTGGAATGCCGTGTGTCAATGTCATGTTCCTGGAGGAGGGAATAAGACAGAATGTTAGTATTTCAGTTCAAAACCTAAAATGTGAACTCCTTGTTTTGGACTTTGATGAGTGATTGTAACTAGGATACATAGGTAATCTCTGGCTTTAAGGCTACATCCAGCTCAAGGATCAAGTTTTCATGACCAGAATAGGGCTCTGACCACAGCCCACCACCCACCATGATGAGTGGGGAGCAAATACAGTTGAAGGTACTGATGCAAACAGTACCAGAATTCTTACCTTGGCCCTGGGGGCCTGACCCTGCCTTGCCACTAGCGTTAAGTACTGCTGGGAATTTACTTGGCCCCCCTCCCACATGTCAGTGCTGAGTAGGTTATCAACACCTTGCCTCTGAGATGCCTTCCTGGCACTTACCTGAAGAGCACCGTAAATGCCCATATATTCCTGCCTTGCCCAATGCATGGAGCTCAGACAGACAGCAAGGACTGTGTTAACTGCCATAACGCTGACATCTGGCACCATGCTAGCACACGAGGCCTACAGTATGAATACCCAGCAGTGCCAGTGCCCACCAGCAGTGGCTCGGATCCTAATTAGTCTTTCTATTCAGCATCTAGAATCTGTGTGTGTGTGTGTGTGTGTGTGTGTGAAAAATGGACTTTCTTCATACTGTTTTGTAGCCCTTACCCCCAACCCGACTGCTGTATCATGAATGTCTTCCCAAGTGCTTGAACATCCTTCTAAACATTCTTAATCTTATGCATGCACCCTAGGTACTTAACTAGTTCCCTACTGATGGTTTTCTTCTGTGAAAACAATGCTTCGCTGAGCATTCTGACTGGTAAATCTCACATATTCGGGATTATATTATTTTTTTATTTTTATTTTTTGGCTGTGCGGTGTGGTGCTTGGGATGTTAGTTTCCCGACCAGGGGTTGAACCTGTGCCCCCTGCAGTGGAAATGTGGAGTCTTAACCACTGAACTGCCAGAGAAGTCCCAGGATTATATTATTAAGGCAAATTCTGAGGATTAAAGTTGCTGGGTCAGAGGTATCCATGTAATTCAGGGCTTCTGAATATCCTAAAAAAATCTCCATAAAAATGGAACCAGCTTATTCTCCAATCAGTAGCATATAAATGAATATCTATTTACCAGTAGTGGTTGGACATTTAATTTTAGAAATCCTGTCCAGGGACAGATAAGATGAAGGCCCAGCATAATAAATTTTAAGTCCTCGGTCCTCAGTTCAGGGCAAGATGATTTCTGACCTCACATCCTGCTGCTCTGTCCTTGGCTAAGTTCTCTTCTGCCACAGAGGCATCACTGCTGTCCCTTAAGCCAAGCAGAGTCCAGCCTTAGGGACTCTGCACAGGTCGTCTCTCTGCCCGGGACACTCATCTCCCAGCTATCTCCGTGGTAGGCCCCTAAACGCCTTCAACTCCTGGCTCCCGTGCCAGCTCTGGAGTGTGTGTGTCCCACCCTGACCACCCCTGAATCTCGCCACATGCAGTACACCAATCCCTCTGACCCTGCTCTGTGTTGTTAGGCCACGTTTCATCTGGCATCCTGTGTGATGTAATTTAAGTTACTATGTTGATTGTTTACTGTCTGTCTCCTCCAGCTAGAATACACATTCCATAAGCTCAGGGATCGTCATCTGTCTGTCCACCTAGTAGACAGTGAAATACCGACAGAATGAATGAATGGCACAGAACATGAGAAGTCCAGTTTATGGATGACATCCCCACTTGACCACTTGAGTAGGCCTTCTGGGCTCTGTACCTGGTTCAACTTCTTGAACTCCACCACTTGGAAGAAGATGTGCTCAAGGATATGTTTGGCATCTTGCCGGTCCTTTGGGAGTTTATTGGTGACTCCAAGGATGTCGCCACACTTCCTGACATAGAATTCCAGGTCTTCTTCAGTACCTGAGCACAGTTGGGGTGGTTAGATTCATCCTTGATTCTGCCCTGCCCCAAGTACAGACTTACTGTGGTCTGGGTATCCCTGTCGGGTTCCTACATCTCTCAAGATCACTCACCTCTCCCTTGGGTAATGTGACCAAAGGACTCAAACAGTGACAAACTGTAGAGATCTCTGATGTGCTGTTTTTGTAAATCAGTAGGACAGACCTGTGACACTCCTAGATAGAATAAAGCTGCACTGGTTCTGGCTCACTATTCCCAGATCGGGCATTCCTACATGACAAAGAAGAGGAGCAGCCAGCAGGAAATGAAATGACCATTCTCTGAACGCCGCAGGGACCATTATGAGAAGGACATATGTGTATTTTAAAGAGCATTTATTATAGCAATGTTATAGAAAAGGAATGAAAGAAAAAGTCACCCCTAAGTCTCTGAAATGACTTCCGGCTCTATATCAAGAATGGACAGTCATTACTGCCCTTCTTACACTAGCCTGCAACTTCTTTCTTTTTCCCCTCTGACTTACATTTTTAAAGTTTTAGAAATGATCTCTCAGTCTAACTCCTACCAATACTACCTAGGATAAATACTGCTATGTATGCCTGCATATCTACATGTGTGAAAAAACATCCCTACATGTGTAGGGATCAGACTACAATAGTTCTGTAAGTTGTTGTGATCATTTAGTGGTGTAACATGGACACTCCACGTCAAAGCCTACACTCATCTTTCAACAGATGTATAATATTCTACTTTGTTTCATTTTTATTTTAAACCAGTCTTCCTACTGATAGGCTGTTAGACTGTTGTCAATTTTTTGAGTGATACAGTTAATAGCTCTATAGCTGTACCTTTTTCTACAAGAAATTCTGGAAGACAGACTGCTAGAATCAGAAATGCTGGGTCAAAGCATCTAATCCTTCACAGGTGTATTATTCCTACAGGGTAATTACTTGGTCTTCCTAACATCTGATTGCCCAGCACTTACCATAATATCTGGAACGGAACAGAAATGCAATGTCTGACGTTGAACTGTGTTCATTTTACATACACCTTTCTGGTCTCTGAGCATATAGAGATGCTTGCATAGTTGAGATCCTACTATAAGTATAGTTTTATATTTTGCTTTCTTCATTTAGGAATCGCCAATTCACTCAGTGTCACTGCCCAGGCTTTGTAAAGCTCTTTTATAATGACTACGTTTTATCCCACTGACTGAATATGGCACAGTTTACTACCATTCCCCTATGACGGAACACTAAGGCTATTCCCAACTGTCTTTTATTTTTTAAATAAATAATGTAGTAATCTCATCTGTATACCTTCATTTGTCTCCCTAGGTTAGACTCCCAGGAGTGGGGTTACTGCCTCAAAATGGACGGTTACTTTTCTGTCTCTGAGCACACGTGCAGGCCCACGTGTTGTGCTGGAGGCAGGGCACGTCAGGAGGAGCCCTGGGCTGAGAGTCGGGAGCACCACTCATTGAGCAGCTGTGCAGCCTGGGCCCTTTCCTCACCCATGGGTCAGGGTGGGTACACTGGACTCTCTCGGATCCCTTCCAATCTGAAGTCTCTGTAATTCTCTTGGCCCTAACTGAATCTTCTTATTCAAGTGGTCCTATGACCACTGGCCTAGATTCGCTATGTGGTTGCCAAGGTCAGGATTCATCCTGGGGTCACTGAGCAGGTCAGAGATAAAGACACACAGGAATTAAAGCTGAGATTCTGGCCTCCACTTGGCACCGCCCTCTAACTCACTGAACTAACTGGCTCTTACAGTCAACATCATTTACATGAAATAAACAAAACTGTCATTTTATATACTCCCATTCCTATTTTCTTATCCCTAAACAAACTATAAACTTTCTCTCATGGAAAATCTCAGAAATTCACAATTTAGTAAAACTCACAAAAGGAAACAAAAATTTGACCAAACTCACATTTATTGGTAATCTGAGCAAGCCGGGCCTTCTCAGAGGAGAACGTCTCATCTAAGTCAAATAGCTCCAGCGGAGGAGGTGGTAATTCCCTGAAACTAGGAGGGAAAACCTAAAAGGCAATAAGGTCTTTCATGAAAGAGTGTATCCAGAGCCGTAACTGACAGGAATGAGACATATGGAAAACAAGAGGATGAAACACCCAATGCCCGTCATCCCTGTGCCCTAACCCATGAGGCCATAGCAAGCAAGATGGCGGCCCACTGGAAGCAACCCAGCAGAACCAGCTCTAACCACATCACCGAACTGACCAAGCTGGGGTCCCAGTGCCCATTAACTTGTTCAAGGATACAAAGCTTGGGGCTTCTCAGGCTTTTATTTGTGTTGAACTTTTGACTGTTTCTCATCTAATCATGATAGAAATTGGGGGAACGGATGTAGATTAATATAGAAAGTGCTGAACTTACAGCCAGCGTTCACAGGTATGAACCAGCAGTGCGCTGCTGAATGCTGAGCTATCACTTACAACAACAGGCCTGATCTGTAGCATTTGTCATTTTCTGTTCTATAAACACCTCCACCATGGCCAATTTTCAAGCTACCAAGCTGTAGCCAGTTAACTGCCTTGTAACATTCCAGAATGTAGGAGGATAAGACAAATTTTTAAAATATTCATTCATTTATTTATTTAGCTGCACTGGGTCTTATTTGTGGGATCTTTATTTGCAGCATGTGGGATCTAGTTCCTTGACCACGGATCAAACCTGGGCCCCCTGCATTGGGAGCGTGGAGTCTTAGCCACTAGACCACCAGGGAAAAATCCAGCATAAGACAGTTCTGTGAATTTGGAATTGGCTAATGCCCCTACTAGTCCTTGTAACACCATATTGATGCTGCTTATGATTGTTCCATGAATTATCAATTGTCTAACCTGTTTTGTCTCTGCTCAGGTCAACAAGCTACAGCATGCAGTGCCAGTTCAACTAAGATATAAAACTACAGCCAACCGTGGAAAATATCACTCACCCTTAGATGGACACCACTATGAGGACTCTGAGGCCTGAGACTAGCAAGAGGGGGAGGCCCAATACCCCTTGCCATCCCAGTTCAGCAGGAAGTAGCCAGAAAGACCTCGATGCCCCTATTCCCAAAGAATTGGGCCTCTCATCTCAAGGGGGGAATGTTAGGTAGTTAGAATGGGAAACAGGAGTCCAAAATGGCAGTGGCTAAAAGACAAGGAAGGGAAAAGCCCGCAAAAATAGAACAAAGGAAGGTCAAAGGAAGGTCCGAGGACCTGAGTGAGAACTTCAGGTAGAACAGCACTCCTGGCTAAGCCCAATTTGCACAGGGCAGGCTCACGGGGAGGAAAAAACATATAAAAAGAGGAGCCAAAGCGCTCCCTCAACCAACACTCCCTCTCCGCGTGCATGCGCTCTTTCTCTCTCCCGCGGCTGGTGCGCTCTCCCACTCTCTTCTCTTTGTGTCTTTGGGTGGGCATGCCCTCATGCTTCGAGGATGGATTTTCCGGCTATCTTCTAAATAAAATAGAGCTGTAACACTGATTTGTCTAAGAGCTATAACATGGTCTGTCCAAGACCTGAGAGCTGTGACGTGCCAAGGGCTTTAATGTCCGTCACTCCAAATCTTTGTTGTGATGAGACAGAACCGAGGAGCATACACTCGCCTGACAGTTCCAAAGGCAAATGAAGCTCATGTTGAACTGGAATGTTGAAAAATAACCTATAGACACATGGCTGGCCCCTGGGCTATGAGAGCTGTGCTGTGAATCTCAGTGCCTGCTGCCCGGAAAGCTCAAAGCTTTCTAGCGCAAAGATCTTCCTCCTTTTCACCCAGGAATTCTCACATATGCCCTCCAACCCTACAGGATGGGGAATGTTTAATAGCCAGAGAGGTCCATGCCTTTGATTCCTCAGTTGAGAACCACATCAACTGGAAGTCCCTGTAGAATACTAACAGGCTTGGTCTCTGTGCACATTTAGAGCCAGAGAGGAGGCCTGCTCCACGCAAGGCCAGCTGGCAAGGGAAGGGCAGACAGTAAGGCTCTGTAGCCAGATGCTCCACGCACACCTACTCACTGCTGGCTGAAGGGCTGGCAGTGGCGTCTCAAACTGAGGCTGGATGAGCTGGAGAGGTTCATGTTTCACGTTGAGCTGTTCATAAGCCCTGTGCAAAGAAAAAGATAAAAACGTGGGAATCAGGACGAGACACCAAGGCAAAGCACGTCTAATTGATCACATGGTGCTCTTCTCCACTGAATCAGGCAGTGAATCGTAGCATCTTGGCAAAAAAAATTAAAATCACACAAAATGTGCTGTTACATGCAATGGAATGAGTCTTTCAGATATCTCCTCTATTGTAGTAGACAGCGTGACTTTATTGAGAATTGAAAGGAAAGTTCTATCAAGTTTCCTATCAGGCTTCTCCTGAATAGGCTTCTAATTTTTACCCACCAGACACTGTGAGTTCTGCAACTCATTGTGTTTCCTTTTTTGTTTTCACTGTCAAGAGACAGAAGTCAAACCTGAAGCCTGAACAGAGCCTCAGGATATGCACTTTTGTGCATCCATTCACTCCATAAACGTTTACTGAACACCTACTGTGTGCCAGGCAGTTTTATCTGCCAGGAGTCCAGCAGCAGGGGAAAAAAAAAGAGAGACCAAGGCAGGCCCTCGTGGGACTGACATTCTAGCAGAAGAGAGACACCCAGTAAACAAAACCTATGATGCGAGAGATAATAAGCATTAGGAAGAAAAGCAGATCAGGAGAGAGGGAAGAGACAAGGAAAGGGTGGGAGTGCAGCTGGTCCGAGCCACCCCGGGTGGAGGCAGGGCCAGGGCGTGAGGCCAACCTCAGAGGTGTGCTGGGCAGAGGTCAGTAAGGAGAAGGGGGAGGGGGGCGAGACAATTTTAGAGAACAGCAGGGCAGCCAGCGAGGCTGTGGTGGAAGGAGAGCAGGAGGAAGGGGTTTATGGAGTCACGTGCTGACCCTCCCCCGTGCTTGTTTTTTTCACTGTGCTTCCCCTTTGCCTCCCTTCTCTGGAACATTCAGTTGACCTTTTGCAGTGTGTACAGGTTGCCAACTGGCTGACTTCCTCTGGAAATGAGGCAAATTAAAATATACTCACCCAGCTGAAACTGTATGCTCCTGTGTGGCCTTTCAAAATTCATCTAAACAAGCAAACACCAATGAGTGGACAAAGTTCATGCCTGTTTCTCTGCCTGGGTGCTTGCAGAAAGGACACCACTGATCTGTGACTACAGAAAGGAGCTTAGCTGAGCTTACTGCTGTCACCTCCTCTACTAGTCCTGGGTGTTTGAGGAGCATCTTTCCTAGCAGTGAGCAGAAGAGCCCCATGGAGAGAAGAGAAATAAGGATTCTCGAGCATCTACCGCATACCATGCACTGTGCCTGACCCTGGGTGAGGCACTGATTTCATTGAATCCTCAAAACAATCCTGGGCAGTGGGTGTAATCTCTTATAGGAAGAGGAAACAGGGGTACAGAGAAGAAGTAGCTTCCCAAGGTCACATGATTAAGAAGCGAGATAAGAACTCAGATCTGGCCAATCTCTGCTAATCAGAAGCTCCATGACTCAGTCTACCCAGAAGGCAAAATGAAAGGTAGTTCTAAGATAAAAGTCCTACTAGCCACACACAAAGAACCCTGCTACCAGTCCTCGCCTTGGTCATCCTAGCCATGATATTCTGTTTTCTGTCCCCAGACAGAGCTGACTACTGAAGCCCTATATTACTAACAAAACAAGTTCCACTAAGTCTTCCCTCTCTCCACTAAGCTCACCACCTGCCCAAATCTTCCTCCTACAAGGAGCCAACATGTACCGGCTGGGGGTGTGTGATTGGTGGAGAAGCTCATCTTAAAACCAAGCAAAACCTAATTCAGACAGATGATCAGGGACTTCCCTGGTGGTCCAGTGTCTGAGACTCCAAGCTCCCAATGCAGGGGCCCAGGTTCCATCCTGGTGACTGAACTAGATCCCACAGGCTGCAACTAAAGATCTTGTGTGCCACAACTAAGACCTGGTACCGCCAAATACATTTTTTAAAAAAGAGAAAGATGATCAGTATGGGAAAAGGGGGAAGGGAAGTCGCTCAGTCGTGTCCGACTCTTTGTGACCCCGTGGACTGTAGCCTACCAGGCTCCTCCGTCCATGGGATTCTCCAGGCAAGAATACTGGAGTGGTTTGCCATTTCCTTCTCCAGGGGATCTTCCCGACCCAGGGATCGAACCCAGGTCTCCCGCATTAGAGGCAGATGCTTTAACCTCTGAGCCACCAGGGAAGTAGTATGGGAAAAGGGGAAGAATAAACGCCACCACTAGACACAAATCTGTGAAATGGGGCTGCTCCATATTCCAGAATACTCTGGCCTGACCTGTGGCATTACATTTTCACTGCCCTCATCTCACTCCCCACCCCACCATGAACAGTGAGGGCAGGCAGGCCACACCATCTTGTCTCTTACCTCACAGCCCACAGGCATCAATAAAGACCAGAAGGACATCGACAGATGAATGGATAAAGAAGCTGTGGTACATATATACAATGGAGTACTACTCAGCCACAAAAAGGAACACATTTGAATTCATTCTAATGAGGTGGACGAAACTAGAGCCTATTATACAGAGTGAAGTAAGTCACAAACAGAAATAGAAATATCATATACTGACGCATATATATGCAATCTAAAGAGATGGCACTGATGAATTTGTTTTCAGGGCAGCAACGGAGAAACAGACAGAGAACAGACCTATGGACATGGGAGGAGGAGAGGAGGGAGAAGGGGAGATATATGGACAGAGTAACAGACATTTACTTTACCATACGTAAAATAGATAGCCAATGGGAATCTGCCGTACGACTCAGGGAGCTCGCACAGGCTCTGTGACAGGCTGAAGGTGGGATGGGGAGGAGAGGGGAGGGAGGGGACACGGGGGCACCCATGGCTGATTCTTGTTGATCATGACAGAAAACCACAAAATTCTGTAAAGCAATCATCTTCAATTAAAAAAAAAATTTTTTTTAAGGAATAATCTAAAAAAACAGAGACCAGAAGGACAAATGAAGTCACTTCAGAGCAATACCCACAGTTGACATAAATATTTAACAACTAATGGAACTGTTACTCAAAAAGAGAAGCTGCATTCAAACGTTGTTACATGCAAATGAAAATACGTATGAGCTCCACTGAGAAACCGTAAACCAGGAACGCCTGCCTTCTGTGTGGTATAAAAGACAAATACAATGAAAAGAGCCGTCCCGGCCTCTGAAACATCCACCACCTGACCCTGCAGACACTAAAACTGCAGACAGTTCCAGTGAACCCCTCACTCAGCACTGAAGAGTGGCTGTGATGGCCCAGTCCTCTCCGCATAAGGAGAAAAGCAGGTCAAAACTGCAGAAGCCAGTTGGACTGGAAGCAGCTAGTGAAGCAGGGTGACAAACTTTTCTTCTAAGAGAAGCCCTGAGTGAGAAAGCAAACACTGGAGCTCAAAACCAAGCAAGTAAAGAGCCAGATGTGCAGCCAGAATTTATGGCCTGGCTGTCAGCTACAGGCGGCGGGGGATGCCAGAGATGCCCGGGCAGCTCTGGGAACGTTGGTGCTGGGTTTTGTAGTTGTTGCTGTTTGTTTTAGTTTTGGTCACACTGCATGGCATGTGAGACCTTAGTTCCCTGACCAGGGATTGAACCCGTGCCCTCTACAATGGAAGTGCAGTCTTAACCACTGGACAACCGTTTTGCTTTTTGAGAAACAATCTAATCTCCTAACAAATCCCCAGATAATTTCTTCCCGGGTTCAGTGTTAAGATTGGCTGGATTCAAATTCAGGCCCCACTGAAAACTAGCTGTATGACCTTAGGCGAGCCTCTTAACTTCTCTGTGCCTCAGTGTCCTCACATGTACAACAAGAAGAATGAACCACATTCTGATTTCACATTTAAGCAACATACATAGAAAACTTAACATGGTACTTGTTAGAAGTCAAGGCTAAATGCAGTTCAAACGGCAACTAGGGATAAACTTCCTTGCCTGGACACACCCTGCCTTTGCTCATAGTGACCTCCCTGCAGAAGGCTCTCTTCCAGCACCCCCAACCCTCTCCTGAAATCCTCTCACCCCGTAAAGTGCAGCATCCAGCAGAGGGCCAGGCAGACCCAGGTCACCAAGAAATGTTTTTGGAAATCATCAATGGCTGGCTCAAAGGGCCCCTCTTTCTTAAAGCCTTCCTGGCAACCCCAGTCAGAATGGAATTCTCTTTCCTCATTATGCCATGGCCTCTAGTTTTACATTTCATACTTTGCCTTAGATTGATAACCTTTCATCACAGCTTCTGTCCGTCTCCTCCATAAAACCCTACACTTAAGGTACAATACTCAGCACGGTCAGAGCTCTAGGAGTACTTGGTGACCTTGTACATAAGTACAGGGGACAGGACATTAAACAGTCATCTGTAGCTGTGCCTTCAGCCTTTGGTTTATTATTAGAGACGTATTAATAGATCCTGTGCCAGGCCCAAGATGCTCAAAAATGTTAGTCCCTGCCCCTTGTCCTTAGGGATGCAACAGAGCAGGCAAAACAACAAAGCAAGCAATGATACAGGGTCCAGCACTGGCCTGAAGGTCACTTGGGCCTGGCTTTGAAATCCCTGCTCCCAACGTGGGAGAATCCTTCCCCAAAAAACCTCAGACTCCTCGACCAAAAATGAGGCAGGTAACTCAGAGGACCACTGAAAGCATTAAAAGAAGGCAAAATGCAGCGTGCTTACAGGGTGACTAACCATCTTGATTTACTGAGCAGGTCCCTGGGACGTGGGGCTCTCTGTGCTGAGACCAGGAAAGTCTCAGGAAAACCAGGCCAAGCTGGTTCCTCTAAATGCCTGATACAGAGCCTGGAACACAGCAGAAGCTGATAACTGCTGGCAGTTTCCTCTGCATCAAGCCCCACCCCAATCCCCCGGCTGTCCCGGCCAACCTCTTCACAGGTCTGAGAACACGTTTTGTACACCACAATTATTGTGACCCTATCTCCTGTCCCCAGGCTTCTGTTTGCAGACTGAACACTTAGAATGGAGTGCAGAGCAACGGAGAGCCGCAGTACTGACTTGATGACCTTCGGGAGGGAGGTGGTATCCAGCTGGTAAAGAGATAGGTCGAAGAGGCTGGTGAAGTCCCGCGGGTTCTCATCGCCCTCCTGGAGACACACTCGCAGCCGCTCGGACAGGGCGGCTGTGTCGGGCAGCATCATGTAGTCAGAAATCTGAAAGTGACAAGATGGTTCCTTTCAGCAGAGCAAGGGCTAGGATTTACTGTCTGGTCTCCAACGCCTCAGGTCTGAATCTGCAATATTTCTCTTCTCTTGCTAAGACATCTCACTGATTACGCTCACTGACAACCAAACCTTAAATATGCCAATTTCTGTGGAAAGAAGGACCAAGGTCACCTGGCTAAACCCCAGCGCTGGTGAAATCCATGATGCAGGCTGGTACGCACACAGCTGGACATGGCTAGAGAAATGCATAACCCTGCTGATGGCTCTCCTTCTCCTTTTTGTGATCTTGAAGGCTCAGCCATCAACTCAATTCTCAAGTTCATTCCCTGTTCCCATTCTCCTAGGCTGTTCTGTCTGCCACTTCAACCGACTAAAATGATTTTCCCTTTCTTAATTTTAGTTGGTGACCTTATTTTCAAGTTCAGTGAGAAAACAGAAGCAACCATAAAAGAAAATCCACAAGCTCCCATTTCAAAGTCTATCCTGTCTCCAGCCACCAGCATCTGGGCTGTATACTCTGCTTTCTCTCCTGTCCTATATATGAACCACGTGTGACCCTGGCACAGACAACCCCTTCCTGGATAACAGACTCTAATTCTTCTCGCCTAGCCGAGGACATGCCTGCAGCCCTGCTGAGAACCTTGAATGATGACACCTTGGTTACAGTAAAAGACCAGGAAAACTTATGTCTGTCAATAGGTATACCACAGTCAGTACACCGCAGTACAAACAATGGACAATACAGCTTCCAAAAAACAATCAAAAGAAAGCTTTTTATGAACAATATGGAAAAATCTCCCAGACATAATATTTAAAAAGTGAGGTGCTAGGCACTATATATACACACATATAGCACCATCTGGGTAAAACAAGGGGAAAGCAGAGTATACACACACACACGTTTGTTTGCTTATCTCTGTATAAACTATCTCTGGAATAACACATGAGAAACTGCCAAGATTGTTGTCACTGGGGAGGAGAACCAGGTGGCTGGGCAAAGGCAGAAGGGAGAGCCTTCAGTGTGCCTGCTCTTGAATTCCAAATGATGGGAAGACATTACCTAGCCAGGCAATAAATTTAAGTTTAAATGAATGCATGCTGGCAACTGGAAGTTTGTGTGTTCCTAATTTCCCTCTGAACTGCATTTAACCTGGACTTCTAACAAGGCTAACTTGGTAACAGTTTGAAAAACTGGTCTCTGAATTCACTCACAATAAACGGCTACACATTCTCCACTGCCAGCGCTTGGAGAGCTGTGTCCGAGCTTGATGACAGTGAGACTCTGAGTCAAACAGGCGCACTTTTTTCTACACCCCAAGCATCATAAACTTCTCCAATCTTTAAACAACTTTTTAGACCAGAAACAAGGGAGAAGCATCAACAAATAAATACCCTTCCTAGCGTGATCTGGCTGATGCAGAGGCTTCAACCCTCTAACAGGGAAGAGATGACGGTGAGAGCAGGACGCATACGAGCACACGGCACGGGGATGAGTGCAGGCCGAGCCATCCCAAAGGTCGCTTCAGTCGTGTCCCACTCTTTGCAACCGCATGGACCGTAGCCCGCCAGGCTCCTCTGTCCATGGGATTTTCCAGGCAAGAATACTGGAGTGGGTTGCTGAGCCCTCCTCCAGGGGATCTTCCCAGGGATTGAACCCATGCTTCTTATGACAGGCGAGTTCTTTACCACTAGCGCCACCTGGAAGATTTTCAGTATTTCTCACTGTGCCACGTTACTGCATCCAGTGCCTTACTCTTCAAAGCCTTACAAGACAAAGGACATTTTCCACCAGGTCTCCCACCTGAAAGGTATGTGAAACTGCACTGTTTTAGAGCTAGGAAGGCCTTAACAACACTCCCCTCCTCTGGCTTTGTACTGAGGCTTTGCTTTGGAAGCAGCCCAGTGTCTCACATGGCAGAGAGAGAAGAACAGAGCAGCAGAAAAGGCACAGGCTCTGGAATCAGCCTGAAGTGGGCACTAACAATGGCGTAAGTAAGTGTTAGTCGCTCAGTCTTGTCTGACTCTTTGTGACCCCACGGACTGTAGCCCACCAGGATCCTCTGTCCATGGCATTCTCCAGGCAAGAATACTGGAGTGGGTAGCCATTCCCTTTTCCAGGGGATCTTCCCAACCCAGGAACAATGGCTTGGCCAGGGATTAATCTAAGTGGGAACCTTGAAGAATTTACATACTTCTGTTTCCTCAATTAGAAAACAGGAATGACAGAAACTTAGCAAGAGCAAGGTAGCCAGACAGAACTGGAGGAGACACAACACCTCTTAGCACTACTTCCCTGTTGGGAGCCGCGATAGGCATTACTGACAAAATGGAGGCACGGCCCCAACCCCCTCTCCTCATCCCACAGGCATGGTCCCGGGATGAAGGAGTTAGGTCTTGTGATTCTGACTTGTCCTTTCCTTCCTCCGGTTGAGTTGGCTGGAAAGAATGTTATAATCCATAAAGTTAACTATTGACATTTGTTCAAAGATCTTTACAAAGAATGCTCCAGGATGAGCACATAGGCTGCAGCCTGAGGCCATGGGAAACATTGTTATCTGAAACCTGCCTGTAAGGGGAATGTTTACAGCAAAAGAAGTTTGCTGAGTTTAGGGGTTAGGAATAATTAAGAATAGTTAGAAGCTAAAAGTTTAAGGTATGTTGTAGTGTTGGCATATTTTACTATAGCTTATGGAAACTAGGTATTTTAGAGATACTAATAGCTAAAAGCCTTTTTAGGAGACGATGAGCTTAAGTTACTAGGGGATAGCAGGATTTAAAGAGATAAGAAATAAACTGAGGAATGTAATATACAGCCCAGAGACAAGCTTGAGTTACAATGTTATCACAAGGACACTTCAGAGGGAACTCTGAAGGACAACAATGATTTATGGAGACAGTAAATATGGGTGAGGGGAAACTGAAGATGTCATACCTCTGACCTCATGCTTTTGTAAAAGTATAAAAGAAAACCTGATGCTTAAAATAAACATGCAGCCCAGTGCTTTGAGCAAGAGACTGCATCATTTTCGTTCGCCAACCCCGTTCATCCTTTCAGGGTGATTCCTTGGCTGCCGGAGTCCAGCTCCGGCAAGTGGCGCCCGAACAGAGAACACCTGAAGGACTGATTCGACATGTCCAGCCCCATGAGATCTCCAAGACCACAGAGACCGCTGAGGTCGCTGAGATCCCTGGAGTCCTGGAGTCTGGGACTGAAGGATAATGAGGAGATCAGAAGCTTGTCGAGTCCGGACCTGAGGGAACCAAGGATAAGCTGAAGGGCGGGTGACCCTTCACCTGAGGCTTCACTGCTAGTACATCGCTTCATGCACCTGGCACTTCAAAAGAGACATACTGATAGAGTCCAACCGTATTCTGCTCCACCTCGTCGCTGTCATCGTACTCAAGCAACTACCTCCAGCACGATGCCAACGTGGGGCCAGCTGAAACACCTCGCTCAACAGGCTGAAGAATTAATAGAAAGGGGGAGATATGAGGCCACTCCTATGGTAATGTTTGTGGCTATGCTTGCCATGTTGGCTTGTCAGCCGAGGCCCTCCAGCGCAGAAAAAGTTCATTGGGCCTATTTGCCTAATCCACCTTCTTTCCAGCCTGTAGATTGGATGAATGAGCCCATTCGTGTTTTTGTTAATGATACTCATCTTTTGGGCGGGGCTTCCATCTATCCTAATAATGTTAAAACAGTGGTCAGCGCTCCCTTCAATTTTTCAGGCGTGTCCGTTTATCCACCTATTTGCTTTGTCATACCTTCCTCCTTACTAGGATCAGCTCCGGTTTTGAATGGATGCGTTAGCACTTCCTTGAAAGGCATGCTTACTGATTCTCCGAGAAGCAATGGCAAGAGAGACTTTTGGTTCTTACAGCTGCTGATGCCGGGGGCGCAAGAAAGACAATATGATGCCATAAAACAGGCAACCCCTCATTCAAAGGACTTTCCGAGCTGTGCACTCCCCGCCCTGGATTCTGATGAACAAGGACTACAGGCCTGGGAAAGTATAAGCAAAATTTCCGGCTTTCCACGTTGGAACGAATGCATGTATACCCTAAAGTTATTTATTTCCATTGTTGTCACCAGACATTCTCTGATTAAATGGGGGTGCCTCTATCTTTCAGATCAACGGTTGAATTTAATTTTTGAAGAATCTTATAGATCCATATGGAATGATTCATTTATCCCTTATCCTTTAGCAATTACTAGGTGGCATGTTAATGGATGGGTTCCTCCTTTAGTGAGTTTCGATGAAACAGGTCCCAAACAACCTGAATTATGGAGAGCATTGGCTGCTATGGCACCTGTGATTTTACACAGACCTTTAAACGAACAAAGATATATTGTACGGGCCTGCATACATTCTCCCTATGCCTTTCTGTTAGCCAAAAATCGGAATGATTTGAGAGTTCTTAAAGGAGAAACTGTTTATAATGTTGAATGTGTGAATTGTTTTATATCAAATTGTGTTGATGGGAACGATTATAGTAATTATAAGGCTGTGATGATTGTAAAGCAACCACCATATTTGATGGTTCCTTTAAAATTAGAGGGACAATGGTTTGATGATTATGCATTGAAGTTTTATATGAATTTAATGGCTTAATTTCTCGACCTAAGAGATTCATTGCAGCTCTGATTGTGGGAATAACTGCCTTGATTGCCACAATTGCTTCAGTTACGGTTTCTGCTGTTGCCCTATCAAAACAAGTGCATACTGCCTCGTTTGTCGATCACCTGTCCAAAAAACGTCTCTGTAGCTCTTGCTACACAGGAAATTATAGATAGGAAGATAGAAAATAAGGTCATTGCTTTAGAAGAAGCAGTCCTGCTTGTAGGGCAAGAAATTACAAATTTAAAAATTAAATTGTCTTTAAGGTGCCATGCTGAATTTAAATGGATGTGCGTTACCCCTCTACAAGTGAATGATTCTGTGCATTCTTGGGAATGCATTAGAAATCATATTTTAGGTGTTTGGAATCACTCAGATTTTAGTATTGATATTTCTAAGTTACATCAAGATATCCAGAATATGAACCAGGCAGAGTCTGACTTTTCCTCTCAATGGCTTTCTAATCCCCTTTTTAAAAATCTAGAGGGATATCTTTCCCATGGATCCTTTTTTACAATAATGATTAATGCAGCCATGTGCTTATGCCTGTTGGTTCTGATTTGTCTATTAGCCCCTCGTCTTTTCAGAATACTCAACCGAAGTGTTTCTGCTTTATCTACTGAGTTTCACACTTATGCTCTAAAAAATAAAAAAGGGAGATGTCGGGAGCCGCGATAGGCATTACTGACAAAATGGAGGCACGGCCCCAACCCCCTCTCCTCATCCCGCAGGCACGGTCCTGGGATGAAGGAGTTAGGTCTTGTGATTCTGACTTGTCCTTTCCTTCCTCCGGTTGAGTTGGCTGGAAAGAATGTTATAATCCATAAAGTTAACTATTGACATTTGTTCAAAGATCTTTACAAAGAATGCTCCAGGATGAGCACATAGGCTGCAGCCTGAGGCCATGGGAAACATTGTTATCTGAAACCTGCCTGTAAGGGGAATGTTTATGGCAAAAGAAGTTTGCTGAGTTTAGGGGTTAGGAATAATTAAGAATAGTTAGAAGCTAAAAGTTTAAGGTATGTTGTAGTGTTGGCATATTTTACTATAGCTTATGGAAACTAGGTATTTTAGAGATACTAATAGCTAAAAGCCTTTTTAGGAGACGATGAGCTTAAGTTACTAGGGGATAGCAGGATTTAAAGAGATAAGAAATCAACTGAGGAATGTAATATACAGCCCAGAGACAAGCTTGAGTTACAATGTTATCACAAGGACACTTAAGAGGGAACTCTGAAGGACAACAATGATTTATGGAGATAGTAAATATGGGTGAGGGGAAACTGAAGATGTCATACCTCTGACCTAATGCTTTTGTAAAAGTATAAAAGAAAACCTGATGCTTAAAATAAACATGCAGCCCAGTGCTTTGAGCGAGAGACTGCATCATTTTCATTTTCCTTCGAAGACCCCGTTCATCCCTTCAGGGCGATTCCCTGGCTGCCGGAGCTGGACTCCGGCACTTCCCTCAACAAACAACACTCTAACTAGGGTTGGCGGCTGCCAAATACACCATCCACTCAGAGCTGGGTCCTCTGAAACCTGAAAAGCCAATTCCTGGTTGTACCCCAATTCTTTGGATTGAGGGCTTACATCACTTTTCAGGAGAAATTTAAGCACAGCAGCTCCACACTTCATGTTTCCATGTGAAGGAATATTTTAGACGTGAGGCTCTCATGTTTCCGAACCTGAGTCAGCCCGAGGTTTCCCAGCCCAGTCAGGAGGGCACAGGTCGTCGGTGATGGTCTCTGGCCACCTTGTGCTACCCATAGCCAAAAAATAATTTTCCTGACATGTCAGCAGTTAAGAAACACAGAGGTAAATGAAGAAGGAGTAGACTTTTGAGTCAGGAGCCCTGGGTTTGGTTCCCGGCTCTGTAACTGCTGGCTCTTTGGGCATATTGCAGTCTTGCAGAATTTCAGTTTCATTGATAAAAAGAGAATAAGACCATCTACTTCCCCGGGCTGTAGTGTGGTTTAAGCAGAATGATTTATGTGGAAGTATGTGATATACAGGGCCTGGTATTGATATATAACAAATACAAGAGGTTTTTTAAAAAAGTCTTGATAGATTTGTAGCCCTTTGATACACGTTAGTTTAACAAGTAAATTTATGTTGATTCACTTATTATTATGATTCTCATAATTACCCTGTGAGAAAGGTACTAGTTGCCCCAAAACTAATGAGAAAATGAAGATGAAAAAAGGTCAGAAATAACCTGCTTAAGGTTTCAAGGCTCATGGTGGAGCGGGACCAAGAATGTAGTTACTGGTTCCCAGTCCAGTGCTGGTCTTTTATTTTCTAAAAAAATATTTATTTATTTGGCACCACTGGGTCTTAATTGCCGCATGAGGAAACTTCATTTGCGGCATGTGCGATCTAGTTCCCCGGCCATGGACTGAACCCAGGTCCCCTGCATTAGGAGCAGAGTCTTAGCCGCCAGACTACTAAGCAGTCCCTCCAGTGCTGGTCTTTCCACTCTCCCATGTCTGATGAAGTATTATCATAATGTCTTTAGAATTATTCTTCCTAAGGCAACCAAATTAGAGTTTAAAACTTAAATTCTGATGATCTTTGTTTCTTTATGAAAAAAGTACTTTTATATCCTTCATAGTTGATACTGATTCTGAAAGTTTCAGCCAGAGAGCATATGTTAAGTTTCAGTTATTACATATACAGACAGAGGCTCCCACCCCACTGAATTCTATGACTAATAATTTACTGTTTACAGTATAGGCTTCATCTTGCCAAAAAGCATCATTTCTTGCTATCTGTCTTACAGATAAGGTAAGAGATAGATATGTTTTTGGAACTGTTAGAAGTGGTGCTGAGAAACTGGACCCATTTTTCATTTCAAAGTTTTTAAGTAATTCACAAGCTCCTACCTCTGGGTCCTCGGCATCAATCTGATTTAGGTGTATGTCTTCTGTTGTGAGCCACCGGAAAACAACATCCTAAATTAAAAAAAATCAACACAGAATCACACACTGTGTATTTGAGAAAGCTGTAGGCAGGACTAGAGAATTTAATCAATCAAGAAAAATGATGACAGGAAAGAGACTATACAGCAGTGATTTGAAAAAGGGCAGTTACCCCTGTCTTAGTGAAATCATATAAAAACTTAAAAGTTTCTCACTCTAGTGCCATTTTTATTCTTATTACCATTTATCTTAGGGCACTCAAGCCTTTAACCACAAGCCCAAATTTATTAAAATGTGTTCACAATTCTGAAACAATCCCTGTATAATGTGCTGATGACAGTCTGGACTTAAAAAGTAGAATACAGCAAGATGACCCCAGAATGTGACTAAAGACAATGGAACTTCATGTGGATTCTATAGAAACAAGATCTTCAATCAATCTCTCAATACAACAACAATCCTTAAGGCTGAAGGAACATCTTTCATTAACGAGAAAGCTCAGAGGGACCTTCTCCCTCTAGTGAGTGAGTTACCAGCATCACGCCAAAGTCCAGCTCTGGCCAGCACCCTGCCATCCTTCCCAGGACATGTTCCCTGCACACTTGCCATGCCTTTCCCACATTCCCCACATCAATCAGCAACCAGTCCCATCACAGTCTCCTTGTGCTGGCCAATCCCTCCCCCACTCACCCCTTCACTGCCTTCATTTAGGTCCTTGTCCCTCCTTGCCTAGCTGACCCAGCCAGCCTAATTGGCTATATGTTTCCCTCTCCCTTCCCTCTACCACACCCAAAGACCTGACTATGCTCAAAGCTGCTGGACACTCTACAATGGCTCGCCGTGGCTTTTCAAAGAGAGTTTGAGTTCCAAGGCTCTACACATGAGGCCCTGGCTGGGCTTGCTCCTCCCTGCTTTCCCCCGGAGGCTCCCAGCCTGGGTGGCAAGCTTAGAGACACTCACCACATCCCCCTGCACTGACCTTTCATCTTGCACACTCTCATGTCCTGTACACTCCTTCAGAGCAGAGACTGTGCCTGACTCACCTTTGCGTCCTTAATGCCTGGAATATAATGGGCTCGGAAGAGCTGGTTTTAAATGAACAGATGAACTCAGCAGGACTTTTTTTAAATGACATGAAAATCATATACAATATTCATTAGTAAGACAAAAGAAAAGAACTTACCATAATTTTGCTGTTTTCTTCTTTATCCAAATATTGGTCACTGAACATGTGACATGAGCCAAGCACTGCTAGTTTCCCACCTTGGTTCTGCTGATGACAAAGCAGGGTCAGTGATTCAGATCCCCAAATGGACCATGTGCATCCTAGTCCCCAAACACTTATCATCACAATCATGTGAGCAAATGTCTTCTACACTAACATGTGTCAATCTACATGTGTATTTTAATGGCCTAGAAATGTCAATTATGACAACAACTATATTCCAACCTGCCTCTCAATTTAGACACTTCTTTACCCTTCTGACTTTAACAGAAAGTAAGGTAAATTTGTTCGACAGTATTTTCCCACTGTTAGTGAAATTATAAATGAAAATCATAATCTTAAAGGGAAAAAAAAAAATTGAAAAACAATCTGTAAAGATTTACACATTTTATAAGTACCCAAAAAAGTGTTTAAGAGACAGAAAACTAAGCCACAAGCATGAAAAATGCACAAAATAAATGACTAGCTAATAATAGAATTTAAGATTAGTAATTTAAAAGAAAAAGTATTTTTCTTTATTTTTCCTTATAAGTATTTTCCTTATAAGTATTTTTCCTTATAAGATTAATAAGTAAGAAAACGCGACTATAAACTGTTGGTCAGGTTTCAGTGACCGTCTCTGACATAGTGCTGAAACTGCCAACAAAAGCAACAAAGCAGTATGAAATACACCAAACACTGCACACTTTTACAGTAATAATTACGAATGATTAGAAATAAATCCAAACAGTCACCCATATATACGGCTAAGAACAATGGAACCTCCCCCAGTTGTTAAATTATATATTAGGAAGCATTTTCAGTAACTTGGGAAAATGTTTCTGCCATAACATTAGGTTGAAAAAAAAAAAAGTATACCATCAGTTATAGAGAGTTTAAAGCCTGTGAGGCAAATAAACCAAGATGCAGCACCAGCAGAAGCAGGAGAAAATGACCACAGCGTCCGCCTGGCCCACCTCAGAGCAGTGCGAGAGGAAGCACGTTTTCCCTCCATCTCTGTGTGTATTGTGTGGCTGCGCTGGATCTTCTGGACGGAGCATGAGCTCTAGATCAGGCGGGCTTCATTGCCCCATAGCATGTGGGATCTTAGTTCCCTGACCAGGGATAAAACCCACATCCCTTGCACTGGAAGGCAGATTCTTAACCACTGAACCACCAGGGAAATTCTTCCATAGCTGTATTTTAAAATACTGAGTATATATTATTTTGTCATAAGAAAAAAGGAGTAGAGAATTAAAAATACAAAATGAAATCAGATTTTCTAGCAACGTCACATACAGGGAAGACACAATTGTAATGGTACTGAAAAAGAATGACACCTAAGCCATATATGTTGGGATACAAACACACAAATTCTGTAAATAAAGTAAAATTTGCAAAACAAACTTTAAAAGGTCCCCATGAAAAGCAAATGCTTCATAGGAAAAATAAAATGATTTCTACACCATAACCACTGCAAACAGATCGGTTACTGAGAATAGGAAATTAACTGGGTGGAATTCTACAGAAAGAATGGGGAAATGATTGGATGAACTGGGTTGTGATTTGAATCCCCACAGGCTAAGAAAATACATAAACCTCTATTCACAGATTTATCTTTTCCTTAATATACAGCTGACCTTTGAATGAACACTGGTTTCAACTGCATGGTTTCACTTACAAGTGAATTTTTTCAACAGTAAATACTATTGTACAACACAGTCCATGGTTGATTGAATTCACAGAAGCAGACTGCACAGAGGCCTGGCTGTATTACACACGATTTTCCACTGTATAGACGGTCAGCACCTCTAACCCCTACACTGTTCAATGGTCGACTGTATTTTCTTTTTCCTACTTCATTTATTTCAAATAGACTGTAGATCATCCTTTAATCCTTTTATTCTGTCCCGACAGATTAGCGACCTTTTCCAGCATCTGTCTATAACTTGTTCCAATTAAATAGGCATATGTTTATTCAAGGACCATTTGCTCCTTCAGTGTTAATGAGTCTGTCCCAGTAAACTGAAGACCTAGAAAGGCTCGTGATGAGCCCAGTGAAGGCAAAGGCCCTGGGCAAGGAGGCAGAACCCTCCAGTGCTGGCCTGATCCTGCTCATGGGTCCAGGTGGAGCATCTCTCTGGGATCACTGCCTCATCTCACCAACAAGAGTGACAGGCAGCAACCTCTCTGAAAGGCCATGTTTACAAGGCAGGAGTGAAAGCCTATTAGGAGGAGAAAATGGGCTTTAAATAGCTAGGCAATGAACAGATGATAAACTCATGAGTTCCAGAAGAAATGCCACACTTAGCACAGAATGGCATACCCACCAGACACTCCATACAAGTCCACTGATAAAGCCAGGTAACATCTCTGTGTGTGGTTAAAAAAATCAAAGCTCTGGTATTACATACAATACCAGAGGCCCCTTAAGATGGTGTCTCATTATTTTTGTGTCTCTGAATAGACATTTCATGTAAACTGGCCATTTTCGCATCTTGAATCATTTAATAACACTTTAATTCTAAAACAATATTTCTCTTTGCTTAGGAGAGACTAACTGCCATAATAGCTATACCAATTTTGTCTAAATATCATCTTTCAAGCACAGCATAGATATTTACTTCCTAATAAAATGATGTCAGAAATTTTAAGTATGAGAAAGAAAAGTAATACCTAGGTCCCATAAAGAAAAATAGGATTCTGCTGAACTACAGACATGTGGGTCTCTGGACAAAAACTGGGAGGTCACTGGTGAATTCCACATCTTGGTAGACAGATGAAGGTGGGTTCAACAGACATGAGTGAATTAAAAGGCAGTGGCTACATGGGGTGATGAGGATGATGATGATGCCCTCTCGAGCCACCTGAACCCGTATCTTGCAGGTACTCCAGGATGAGAACTGAACAACTAGTCTTCTGGAATGTTTTCCTGGGATGCACTAAAATACAAGCAGCACAATTCTGTAGTGTAGTTTGCTAAATCAACCTTCCTCTAAATGAATTCTCTTACACTGAGGGTGAGAGCTGGTAGTCAGAGACAGCTGTATTACAGGTAGTCTCATGCTACACTGAAAAGCTTTGGATTTAGAATAAGAGCTAGGTTTAGGTCTTGACTCCATCAATGACCACTGTTTACCCATAAGTAAAATGTAATTCAGTGAAATTCTACTTCAGAGGACTATTGTGAAGACCATGAGAAAATATAGGCATTTCCTGGTGGACCAGCAGTTAGGACTCCATGCTTCTACTGCAGGGGGCACGGGGTCAATCCCTGGTTGGGGAACTCAGATCCTGCATAGTGGTGCTGCTGCTGCTGCTGCTAAGTCACTTCAGTCGTGTCCGACTCTGTGTGACCCCAGAGACGACAGCCCACCAGGCTCCCCCGTCCCTGGGATTCTCCAGGCAAGAACACTGGAGTGGGTTGCCATTTCCTTCTCCAATGCATGAAAGTGAAAAGTGAAAGTGAAAAGTGAAAGTGAAGATGCTCAGTCGTGTCCGACTTTTAGCGACCCCATGGACCACAGCCTACCAGGCTCCTCCATCCATGGGATTTTCCAGGCAACAGTACTGGAGTGGGGTGCCATTGCCTTCTCTGCCAGGCTGCAGCACCCCCCCCCCAAAAAAAAGAGAGAGAGGGACAATATATGAAACCCCTATAATAGAAACAGTAAAGTGGTTCTCACAATTTCAGTAATAAAAATTACATACCCACCCATATCTAAGCAAGGCTGTACCTTCGAGCGATAGAAAGCCAGGATGGGTCTGTTGAGCGGGAAGCAGACAGAACCTGTGGACAGAGCAGCCACGGCGGGTTTCGTGACGCTCAATGTGGCACCAAAAGGGTAGACAAAGGTGAGAGCCCTGAAAGCAAGAAAAGAACCGTTCAAGGTGTTTAATGAGTAAAGAAGTTTTTGAAGATAATCTCAGTGTTTCTTGAGCAAGTTACGATCAAACAGAAAATCTTCTATACGCTTTAGTTTGTAAACTCAAAATCAGTATAACTCTAGCTCTAAGTTTAATGAAGCATTTTAAGAAATGTGAATATAAATGAAAAATGTACAATCGTATGTGTAAATGATTGTAACAGAAAGAAATGAAGTAGTCCCTATGGGAGAAGTGGAAAAAGAGGAGGCTTCATCTAAGAACTGAACCAGAACTACACACGAGCCTGCTCTGTGTAACCATGTCTCAGACATAGTTTTCTCCCCTCATAAACCTGACTGGTGTTATCACTAAGTACGAATGTCTGCCATTGGAAGGGTGTGTGAGCGGCTGAGGGCTTGTATGAATACAGGTGTATATTTATCCCACACTGGACACTTCTACACAGGCCAGCCTTGGAGTACCCCCTCTACTCTACACCGTTCTAGCAAAGACTTTGAGTACCCAGAGTGAATCAGTAGTTGGGCAATGTACTCCTGGAAAAGGTGTGGGACTGAGGGGCTAAGGGTGGGGTGCACACCTGGGTGAGGCCAGGCCCTGCAGGAGGAGCTAGGGTTTCAGTGAAAGAAAAATAGAGGGATTTTTCTGGTGGTCCAGTGGTTAAAATTCTGCATTTCCAATTCAGGGGGTGCGAGTTCCATCCCTGGTTGGGGAACTAGGATCTTACATGCTATGTGGCCAAAAAAACAAAAGGAGCTTAGCAGCCACACACAAAAAAGGAGCTCTCCAAAGTATTTGTTTGAAAGAAGTGTTCTCAGAATGGAGAGAAACAGGAATCTTAAAAGCAAAGCATATAATTAGAAACTGGGGCAGGAGGTGGGAGGAATGGGCAGAGGGAATACCCACGAAGAGCTGCCTGTGAAGATTTTAATTTTTCTTTTAGACCATTCTTTCTAGCTTCATTTTTTTTTTTTAGCTTAAGTTTTCAATTATTTCCTTCCTGTGTCAGTTCCCTGTCCCTTCAGTAAAGTCTCATCTACAGCTATGACTTCTATGTCTCATCGTGGTTGAGAAGAGGTACCTGCCCCACGTTGCCCATTCTCTTCCTTCTACCCCTACCCTAACAGTATCCAGTAAGGGGGCTGCAACCCAGGATTTCCAGAGCAGGAGCAGAAGGAAGTGAGTGGTTGCCAAGGAGGAAGAAAAGGGAGAAACAGGTATGTGTATGTCAGGGCCCTTTCCCACAGTTTCCCAAGTGCACTCAAGGGAGATAATTCTTAAGAAAGAAGAGAGAATGGTCGGTTATAAGATGAAAACTGTCAAGCTATTTATATGCCTCTATTTCTTTCATTATTACTAAGAAATCAAACAGATATTTTGATAAGACTTTAAGTGTTAAAGCTAACATCCACCCCTAAAACTAATACAGGACTTCTAACACGTGTGAATGAGTAAGATTAGCTGGGAAAGTGTATTCCTGGAAGAGGAAGCAGATATGTAAAGGTCCTAAGGTGAGAGAGAGGTTAGCATACTTAAGGAATTCAAACAAAGTCAGTGTGGCTACAACAGAGTAAGAGAAGGAAAAAGAGACGTGATAAAATACACGGGGCTGAAGGAGAGCCTGAGAGTCCAACAGCTAAGATTTCAAAGCACAAAGCAGGGCTGCTTATCCACACCTCAGAGCCTCTCTGCTTCTGAGATAACCCACGGAATGAACAACCTGCCATCTGCCCTTCACTACAACGACTGAGGAAGTGAGACTGTGACAGCAGGTAAGGTACAATGCCTCATACCTTACAAACACTCCCACAAGTACTGCCTCACTGGAGTTTCCCAATAGCTCTCTAAGATTCATATCGTCCCCATTACACAGATATAGCAACTAAAGCTAAGAGTTACTTTGCCCTGGGCCACCCTGTAAGTATGGCATGAAATTGGAAACTTCTAAATCCTTCTAAATCCAAGTCCACAGTTCTTTCACTTCTTTACTGTGGTTTCATACTAAGAGAAGGAAATGGCAACCCACTCCAGTGTTCTTGCCTGGAGAATCCCAGGGATGGGGGAGCCTGGTGGGCTATCGCCTATGGGGTCGCACAGAGTCGGACACGACTGAAGCGACTTAGCAGCAGCAGCAGCATACTAAGAAAGGTGTTTTTTCACTCTAAGATTATAAAACATTCACTTATAGTTTCTTTCAGTACTGTTGTGGTCTGATTTTTAATATTTAAAAATGTAACCCATCTGAAATACATTTTGAGATGTGGCATGAAAATAGAAATGTTCTTCCAAGTGAAAAACATTTTAGCCAAAATTATACCATTCATTCCCCAATAATCTGAAATGTCACTTTTACTATAAAATAACCCTTATCTTCCATATATTTCGGGTCTAATTTTTTATTTTTCACTCGTTTGGCATTAATAACACAGTATTTTAACTACTAGAGATTTGTAATATGCATTAGTAATATAAAAACATTCAACTTTTATGGGGCAAAATATCCCAAAGTAAAATGATAAACTGGGAAAAATACTTGCAACACATGGAGGTCTCGTAAATGAATAAGATACACCAGCAACAGAGAAACAGACCAAAAGCAGTGAACAGGAAACTCACAGAATAAACACAATCAGTTCATAAACTTTAAAAGCCATCCCATTCATAATAATCAAAGAACCGCAACTGAAAATAAAGTGGTATCATTTTTCAACAGAATATTCTGTGCTGGCAAGAGAGGAAAGGGGCGTATTCATAGTGACTGTAAACGTTACACGTGCCTGGAGGGTGACTTGGCAATGCACCACACTTGGCAATGCATCAGCTGGAAGATCTGTGACCCCGAAATTTAAATGCCAAGAATCTGGCCTACAACGATATTAGCATAAGTGCTCAAAAACTGTACCTACAAAGATGTTCACTTTGTGCTTTGTTATTTATGACAATTAATATAAAACTGTGGAGGACTGGGAAGCCTGGCAAGCTGCAGTCCATGGAGTCGCAGAGAGTCGGATACGGCCTGGCGGCTGAACAACACCACCAAACTATGTATAATAAAAATAAGGAAAAGAAGTTAAGAGTACAGGCCTCGGAGCAGACTGCCTAGCACCAAAACCCAGTTCTGACACTAGTCAAGTGAGCCTGGGCAACTACACCCTCTGTTAGCTCATCAATAACCTTAGAGGTTGCTGTGAAGATTAACTAAAGTAATAATACATGCCATGCCTACGACTTAGTAAGTGCTCATTAAAGGTTAGGTGGTATTATTAAAGCAAAATATTATAAAGTTACCTAAATGTTCAGTAAGACGAGACTGGTTACATTAGGATACATCCAACTTAATCCAGTCATTATTAAAAGGATAAAGTACCTACCCCTATTTTTATATATGAAAAAAAGATTTTTAAATCTAAATGTTGCTTAGAAGGATTATCTTGGGGTAGAAGGGCATGGATTTAGAGTGGAGGACTTCTATTTTCTTCCTTTTGAACTGATCAAACTGGTTTTTTGATGAGAACTACTTTTGTAATCATGAACAAAAACTTTTTCACTTTGAAAAAGGGAACACACTCACTGGGCATTGTTTCCACTGCTCTCCTCATCAAGAATCCCAGGCACCGCCTTCCCTGCAGCTCGGCTAATCTCCCTTGAAGAAAAACAAATTAAAATCTAGTAAACAACGACAACAAAATTTAGGGATTTCACACTCCATTCATTAATATAACTATGAATCAGATACAGGACTGCACAGACTTGTTCAAAATACAATTCTTAAAAAAAAATTAAAGGTACTCCTACATACTTCTATCTCTTCTGGGAAGTTTGCAAAAGTTAATATGAAAATGTAAGAGTAGTTGCTCTTTATTGAGTCCTGAGGAAAGGGCTCAAATATGTGTTAGACCCACATTCTCGTCTTGTATTCTAGACTGGATCTTCAGACCCAGTAGAGTACCTGGCAAGGTGAAGTGTAGAATGAATTGCTCTGGATACGAGGACCAGAGGGTCCCTGATGTTGCCCTTCATGCACTCAGTTCCTGCTTCCTCAAAGCTCTTACGGTTAGGATCCAATGGATGAGAAAAAATGAGTTTCATCTTCAGTTCCAGGGGTAAATATGACCCAGGGCCTTCAATGCCCTCTGCCACAGCGACCAGTTCATGATGAACACGTGGCCTAGGTCAGCTCAAAGAGACCACATCTCAGGTCTACTTTTGCTGAACAGGTTGGAACCAAGGCCTGCACTCCTGCCCTGACTCATGTAGCATGAAGATACCAATTTGGGAACTGTTAGAACGATTCAGTCCACACACAGAGGAGAGCAGAGCCACGAGAACTGCACAGAAATGGGGCTGGAGCCCTGATGACATCATGAATCTTTCCGTCAGTCCATATCCAAAGCCCGTCCAACTTCTCGGCTTTTCAATTAACATGAATCAATAAAATCTCCCTGTTGCTTAATCCCATTTGAACAGGGTTTTCTGTTACTTGAAATTGAATATATTCTGTCAAAAGGTGATGTGGAGTCAGATTTCAAAAGATAGGAGTAATATTATTTGATGGATGAGAAGTGATAGAATACAATAAACTATCATTTAATAAAACAAAAAGGCAAGAAAGGAAAAGGGCTGGAGAAAACAATATGTGAGAAGACAGAAGGGAAGAGTCACGGAGGAAAGAGGAGAGTCATTGGCAAAGTCATTTCCACTTCTGATATGCTTACCTATTCAAGACTCCATTGGAAACTAGAGCTTCTTTAGGATGGAAATACTTATAATACACATTTCTAACCACAGCATCTTTAGGGAGAAAAGAGAAGAAGGTGCATCTTAGATTAGAAGTAAGTTTGCTATTACAGACACATACAAATTTTGACCTGAAGGGAATCCTGGAACTGTATTCCAATCGCTCTGATTTTATACATGGAAGAAGCTAAGCACCAAAAAAGTGAGACTGCTGGTAAGGTCAGAATGCATTACCATGCACCCTCACAGCCCAGGGCTTTTTCCATTGTACTATTAGGCCCAGAGGACTATGATATAAATAATAAATAGGAAGTTACTGCCTCTAATAAAATAGTAATAATAATTACCATTATTAACCATGATTCCATATTCTTCTAGGAGAAAGTTAATGTTGGTATCAAATCTGGATTCCCCACCCTCTCCTAGCATCACAAGGATGTCTCCACCACCATCAAGGTATTTCTTTAGGACTTCAAACTACACAAAGAAAAAAAAAACAATCTATAAATTTATGCCAAAGACCTTTGTCAAAAATACTGTGAATAAGATCTTAACTAGCTGAAAAAGAAACACTTCCAAACTGTAAAGGCACTTATAAATTGTTTATATTAAGAAAACATAAAATTTACTCTCTTATGTATCAACAGGATTTCCATATTTATCATTAGCATAAAGCTCCAAAATACTCAAACTGAAATGACATTTTCCCAGTTGACTATCTGAATAGCAAAAGTGGAAAACTACCAGCTAAAGGAAGATCACCAGTCACTGTAATATAGATCCCATATTGTTTATCCATTCAACTGTTGGCGGACACCTGGGTTGCTTCTGCCTTTTGGCCGCTGGGAATGGTGCTCTCGATGAACATGGGTGTACAAACACCTCTTTGAGATCCTGCTTTCAATTCTCTGCATATATCCCAGAAGTGGGATTGCTGAATCAGGGAATTCTGTTTGTCATTTTTTTTAGGAACACCATCGTGTTTTCCATAGTGGCTGTACCACTTTACCTCTCCACCAATGGTACACAAAGGGTCCAATTTCTTCACATCTTCACAAACACTTGTCATTTATGTTTGGGTTTCACATTTCTCATTCTTTGTGTAGCCATGAAACAAGAGTTTTAAAATAGCTTTAAGAAATAGCTTTAATTTTTAAATGGAATTCCCTATTTTTAAAGCAAAAACATGGCAAAGAGGTATGGCCGGTACTGAACTTGCCTGCACTACGTGTCTGGCACTTTTCATGCAATAACTCAGCCACACCACAGCCATACCACACCATAGCTGCTGTGCTGCATGAATCACCCCAACAGCTCCATGATGAAGAGAGAGAGGAAGTGACCACCTTGAGGCCTCATGGTAAGTGGTGAAGAGGACTTTACGTTCAAGATTTCAGAGCCCATTCTCCTAGCTATCTCACTACATGTCTTCTTTATGAATATTTCTTACCTCAGCTGCGGTAAATTTTTCCCTCGGCCCAGCCGTAATCCATAGTTTCACCCCAATGAGCTTCTCAGGTGTGATTTCATCTTTTAAGCTAGAAATATGATTTTAAAAGCAAGTGTTAGATCCTTGATTTAAACCAATTTATGAGCTATTTTAGCATCTAGACTGTATGGAATCAGAGGCTACAGAGGCCCAGAGATGAAGGATTTAGAGGTACTTAGTCTAGCTTTTCTCAAAAGTGAGACTCCTCTCTAATAGGCCTTCCCCAGAGTCATCAGTCCCTGTTCAAATATACCTACCTATAAGCCAAGATGTCCCATTAGACCACACTAGAGCATAAAGAAGCCCCCAACTACTAATTCAATCAGTTCTACCATTAGCTCACATGACTACATATCCTTACCCATTAAGAAAAACCATACATACACACTCAAGAGATATTTTCGGTTTTTCCTTTCCCTAAACTGAAGTACTGACCTGAGTTAAAATATGGAGAAAGACTTTAACCTTTGAAAAACTCATATATGTATAATTAGAATAATTTTTTGACTTGTAATTTGGGGGGGGCAACTTAATAATATGCTAATTGACAATTTTCAAAAGAGATGGTTTAATAATTTACTTCTGAACAATGTTTAGTGGAACTCCTCCCACCTCAACAGCCATTCTTATATAAGATGGATACTTCCCAGTATTACCAGCAAGCTGTTTTTACTGCTTAGAAGCGAAAACAATACACTCGGTCACCTCTGAATTTTCCAATGACTCCGAAGTCTTTTCTGCATGGATTTATAGCTATTGCTGGTGGTAAAGACTTCCTTTTTGTAAGCATTGAAAAGAATGGTGCTCCGAAGCTCTTTTTCCATGGTCATCTCCTTATGGGAAAAAGAAGGGATCAGAAAACGAAACAATAAACAATATTCCAAAAGAAAGACCCTAAAAGGAATAAATAGTCTATTTCCTATAATTCACTAAGAAAAGAAGTACAGCTGCAAATTACCTACAATTCCCAAAGGCTGAAAGTGAAACAAACGTCATGGCTGCAGAAACCCAAGGCAAACCCTGGGTTTCCTACCAGCTCACTCTCATGGCCCTGCCCTGCCATCACCCTGCCACATGGGGAACCATGTTTCCAACCTGATTCCTCACCCTTAACTACTGTTAAATGTGGGGTAAAGTTTTCTAAATTCTTTTTACACATACAATTACTTACAGTTTTATTTACAAAATAGGACCATATGCACTATTCTGCAACACCCTTTCTTCATCTAACCTGTATCTTTCACATCTTTCCATGCCCCTATATACCACTTTTTTAAGTGCTGCACAGTATTCCATTTTATGGATGTACCAAAATGTATGTCATCAGTCATATACCAATGGACATCTGTTTTTCTCCCCAATTTTTTTCTAGTAAAACAGTACTACGAACATCATTGAACATGACATTTTGGTGCACTTTGTATATCTTCAGAATAAATCCCTGTTGAATGGCTAAGTAAATTATTTCTAAATTGCCCTACAAAAAACTGTACTAATTTTTACTTTCACTAACACTAATACATTTCTGTTTCCACACCACTCTTTTAAACTTTCTCATCTTTGCAAATAAGATAGGCAAAAAAAAAAACTTATTGTTTTAATCTGCACTCTGAAATTAGTAAGACGACCATCTTTCACTGTGTATATAACCACTTGTATTTCTTCTGATTTTCTTGTTCACTCGGATCATTTTTCTATTAGGTTTAATACTTTTTAGTTGATCATGAAACAAATATTTTCAGAAGTTTGTTTTTAGACTTAGTTACTGGTAGTTTTTTTGGTTTAGTTTGGATGAATTTTGCAGGCTATAGGGACAGTTTTAAATTTAATAGAATCAAAAGTATTAACGTTTTCCTTTTCGGCTTCTGAATTGCATGGTATATTTACAAGAGTTTTTGCCATGCTCAAGTTATAAATACATCTCATAATGCTTTCTTCTAGTACTTTTATGATGTTATAATTTTTAAGATTTAAACTTTAGTCCATTTGGAATTTATTTTGGTGTTTAAAATTACTTTTATTATTGTTTTAATTACTAGAAAGCTGCCTGACACTAATCTATCTTTTCAATGCTGATTTAAAATACCACCTTGCCTATACAATCCCTAAAAATTGAATTTTATTATATACTCTATATAATCTATCTGCCTGTAAGTTCCTGCTCAGTCTCATCTATTTTAATTACTATAGTTTTATAATAGGTATGTTATAATCTTTGGTGTTGCTGATAAAAGCTAGTCCCTCTATTAGAATTTTTAGAATTTTCCTGGCTAGTCCCACATCTTCATTCTTCAAGCTGAACTTTAAAATGACTTTGACAAGTTAAAAAAAAAAAATCCCCCCATGATCTTTTCACGTTCTATTTATCCACGCCCATGTTTATTTTCAGTATGTACAAACAACGTTATATCCTGCCTTCTGATTACCTTAGTGGTTGCATGGCTGCCATAATAAACTCAATATTCATAAGCATTTTTTCTATTTCTGGCCTACTGCAATTCACATATTTCTGCTTCTGTCACTATTTTTGTCCTAGAACAAATTCCTAAGAGCAGGATTCCTGGGAAAAGGGGATGGGACTCGGACGTTACGTTACGGTTTCATGTCAACGCTCCTTCCCACTTAGTGGGATGACCAAAAACCTTCCAGCAGGAGGCGAGTCAGATTCGAGCCCCGTCTGAGGTCTGGGATCCGGGCCTCTATATGCGCTGCTTGTTTACTTTACCCTAGTGGACCTCAATTTTCCCTAGGATATGCCTAGCATCCTCCAGGACACCTGGCTGAGGCCCTCGCCAACTCCCAGGCCGCCTAAGCGGCCTGGTCGGCCCACCGCAGCAGGAATCCGCCTTACCTGAGGCCGGGTGACCACCGTCTGCAACTGCCGCCGCCCAGCACCGCGCGGCCAGGTAACGGCCGCTTAGCAACGGCGGTTGGGAAACTGCCCGCTGGAAAGGCGTGGACCGGGGCGTGGCCCCACCTCCGGAGCGACGTGCCAACGACCTGGCGGAAGACGCCGCTACGACTAACTCTTCCAGGAGGCGGAGTCCGGGTGGGCAGGGGCGGGGCTTATGCGGGACTGTACCATTATTTTGGATAGGGGGTAAATCCAGACAGAAAGTGGATTAACTTTAGGCCAAAGACAAACTCGTTGGATTTTCTCCTTTCATACCTAGTTTCATTAAGGGCTGATAAAAACGACTAAGATCATGGCATCTGGTTCCATCACTTCATGGCAAATAGATGGGGAAACAGTGGAAACAGTGACAGGCTTTATTTTTGGGGCTCCAAAATCATTGCAGATGGTGACTGCGGCCATGAAATTAAAAGACGCTTGTTCCTTGGAAGAAAAGTTATGATCAACCTAAACAGCATATTAAAAAGCAGAGACATCACTTGGCCAAAAAAAGGTCCGTCTAGTCAAAGCTATGGTTTTTCCAGTAGTCATGTATGGATGTGAGAGTTGGGCCATAAAGGAAGCTGAGCGCCAAAGAATTGATGCTTTTGAACTGTGGTGCTGAAGAAGACTCTTGAGAGTCCCTTGGACTGCATGGAGATCTAAGCAGTCCATCTTAAAGGAGATCAGTCCTGAATGTTCATTGGAAGGACTGATGCTGAAGTTGAAACTCCAATACTTTGGCCACCTGATGCGCAGAACTGACTCATTTGAAAAGACCCTGATGTTGGGAAAGATTGAAGGTTGGGAGGACAAGGGGACGACAGAGGATGAGATGGTTGGATGGCATCACCGACTCAATGGACACGAGTTTGAGTAAACTCCGGGAGGTAGTGATGGACAGGGAGGCCTGGCGTGCTGCAATCCATAGGGGTTGCAAAGAGTTGGACACGACTGAGCAACTGAACTGAACTGAAAAATGAGAGACACCCTCTCCCCCCTCCCCAAAGGCCGAAACTTGGCTCCACCGGGAGGGACGAGTCTAGTGGAGGCTTCCGGCGGGGAGTGCTGAAAGCCTAGCCCGGATCCCGAGGGCGCAGGCGCAAAGCGGCGGCTCGCCGGAGGGCGGAGGTTTGCGCCCGCCAACTTCAGTAAGGGTCGCGGTACTGGGAACGCGGGACTGGAGGGTCGCCGCTGCGTTATAGGAGAGTTTCGGCCTCCTGGGAGACCAGAGAGGACATCCAGGTGCAGGGCGGGCAGGTTTAGTGGTGAGAACGGGAATACGACTTAGTTCTGTTTGATAAGCCCTGCATCTATGAGCGCCACAGTGCCAGGCTCAGGATGGGGCGGTGATCCTTTAGGGACGTTGGACCTTGTCAATCCAACCAAAAAATAAAAAATAGAGGACATCTTTAGTGATCCATTGGTTAAGAATCCTCCTTGCAGGGGAGGGGAGGCAGGTTTGATCCCTGGTAGGGGAGTTAAGCTCGCACATGCCAGGCAGCAACTGAGGCTGCAAGCCGCAGTCAAAGATCCCCACTGGCGGAAACTAAGACCCTCTGCAGCCAAAAAAAATTTAAAAATAAAAAATATAGACCGTTTTGAGGGAGCTGTGAGGGGCTGGAGCTGGGTAGACAGCCATCCTCGTTGAGCACAGAAGAGAAAAAAGAATAGATCGTTAAGGCCAGGGTTGGAGAAGGGCTTTTGAGCAGAAGGAATTGCGTTTGGAAAAAGCCGTCGCGAAAATGAGAAACTAGAGGGCAAACAGGCCACTCTTCTCCCCAGGGGAGCACTTAGTGGCTGCCCTGAGAGAGCATGGATGTGTGTGCAATGCACCTGTCTCGCTGGCTCAAACTGATGAATGCAGAGACTTAAAAAGATTTTTGTTACAGTCTTCAGTAGGTAGAGTTTTAGGGTCTTAAAACACACACACACACACACACAGATACACTTTTGTTGCCTTTTCACAGCTACTGTCCCTGCAAAGTTAAAGAGCAGGGAAGAGGGTGCTTGTGATTTCTCTTCCTAAGGATGCTGTCTTTTGATACAAAATTGCGTGAATTTTGCAGTCAGTGTTTGCTAGAAAACTAAACAAGTACCTGCCCAGAGAACTGCACCCACTTCTGGAGACTGTAGAGAGAGCAAGGGCCTGAGAATCAGCTGCTACCAAGTTCAATTCCTGGCTGTGCCTTGTACAGCTAGGTGACCTTGGGCAAGTCACTTACTATCTCTGAGTAAGTGTTTATCTGTAAAGTGAGATTAATAATTTCTAAATGCTGGCATAATGCATATGGTAGATAATGCATATGAAGCTCTGAATGTGCTCAATAAACAGGTGTGAACAAATCTGATATTAAACAGATATTCATTTTTAATGAATATTCATAATTTTTCATTTTTATTTTCTCTCCTGGTGAACATTTTGTGATTTTACAGTCTTAGATAGAACCTTTGTGTGTTTCACAACTCATAGCAAGTTGTGTACTTTGACAGTACTATTTCCATTTCTGATGATTACCGCTCTCGCTTTTTAGCTCAGTCGGTAAAGAATCTGCCTGCAATGCAGGAGACCTGGGTTCGATTCCTGGGTTGGGAAGATCCCCTGGAGAAGGAAATGGCAATCCACTCCAGTATTCTTGCCTGGAAAATCCCATGGACAGAGGAGCCTGGTGGGCTACAGTCCATGGGGTCACAAGAGTCGGACACGACTTAGTGACTAAACCACTGTTGTTTTTGCTCTGGGAAGTTGGGGGAATTTTGGCCTCTCTCTCATCACGTTCCACACTTGTCTCTTAGCAGACACTATTAAGATGGACATCAAATCAGAATGTTTCTTTCAGAATTCTCAGCACATGTCAAAGGGTAACTAGCTCTCCTTGACCCATATTTGATCCCCAGTAGGTCATTGTGGTGTCATCGATGTGCTTTCCATGGTCTTCCAGCTTCATCCTCCATAATTCCTGGGGCAGGGCGCTGGGCAAACAAAAATGTAAGGCAAAGAGTGGGACTGAGTTAAAAGGAAAAGCCAATAAAATCACTAGCACACACTGATGTTGAAAAGAATGCAAGTTCTCCTCTTGTCCCCAGCTAATAAGACCACCCTGAAGTAGGTGATGAACTACAGTGAAAAGATTTCTTCACTGAAATAAGGCAGTATAAAATCCATCAGACAAGTGCAGGGTGTCCTGGACTCATGTGTGTTATATGCTCACATTCTGTCCCGTCAGAATTGCTTTTAGAAATGGGCCTGTACAGGCCTGTAGAGACCCTGCCTGGGCTCCCTATGGCCCTAGACTTGACAAGCATTCAGAGGTATATGAGGTAGAGGTGTGTAAAAAGTCTTAGGTGCTCCGTCCTGCCTGACTCTTTGCAACCCCATGGACTGTACCCGCTAGGCTCCTCTGTCCATGGAATTCTCCAGGCAAGAATACTGGAGTGGGTAGCCATTCCCTTCTCCAGGGGATCTTCCCAACACAGGGATCAAACCCAGGTTTTCTGCATTGCAGGTGGATTCTTTTCCATCTGAGACAGAAAAAGGAACAGAGAATTAACTTGGCAGCCAGGCTCAGACCGTGAGTATCCAATTGAATGCCTCCTCTTGGAAGATCCCATTTCCCATTACCTGGCTTGTTCCAGCCAGTTCCTGGCTTGGCTCTGCTTAGAGATTTTGAAAGTTACTCTGCTTGGACCTAACAGCCAGGGTGAGAAGCAGACCAGCACAGAGGTTACACGTGAGAGCCCCAGAGTCAGTTTATATGGCTCCAAGTCCCAACTCTGGCCCTTATTAGCTCTGTGACCTCTAGGAAAGGTACAGCTTCTCTGTGTTTCTTCATTGGTAAAAAGGAGATTCCTACCTTACGGTCGTTTGGATGAAAACTGGTAACAGACATGAAAAAGTCTAGCACAGAAACTGGATCAGAGTAGGCAGGTGTTCTGAAGCTGACTTTGACCAGTTAACTCTATTGACCACAGGGTTTTTGCAGAAACTAACACCTGTGGCCAGTGATTTGTTTTGTAACTGATACTGATACAGGAGTGTTAATAACATTCAGGTGACAAAAGACATACTAACACATCTCTGGTCAAAAATGGGTTGAGCAAAAACAGGAGTGGTTAACCATACCAGCAGCTCTCAAAATCATTGGGAAAACTCGAGGGAGAATCCAGGATTTCCAGGGATGACAGTGCAGCGCTGATGTGATAAGGAAACTGTTGCCAATAAGAGCATCGTTGCCACTTCTACACCAGGAACTCAGTTTTGTGGGTTTTGTTACCACAGCAACCACATGAAAGAGAGCTCCCAGTTCCTTTCTTGAGCCAAAAATCTGATAACAGGTGTATCCTGAGGCCACATGCCTGGCCTGAGCTCCAGGGGAGGCTGGGAAAGTTGGTGTTTGGCATTTTCAGCTACAGTTAAGTGGAGGTAGTGAACTACCTCCCATCATGGCTCATAAAATAAGATTCCCTGACTATAGGCTGGGGTTCAGATGCCAGGCAGACAAACCTAATAAATGTGCAATACCACCCACCCAAAGAAAGACATCATTGACATAGGAAAAAAAGTGGATGTTGGGTGATACCTTATAGGCTTGTTACACCTTGGTCATTTTACACATTGAGATCAAAATCCAAACACCAAGAGATCCTCTGGTTAAGAAGTGCTGGTTGCCTACCCAACATTTTCCCTTCTCCCTTAGTGTCAGAACCCCTGCGTTATTGTGGGGAGTCATGTGCCCAGTTAATTAGACATATATCCCATCCACCAATGCAGGCAAGGTGGCTGGCTAGTGAGATGCAAGCAGAAGTCATTGCGTGGGGCTTCTCAGGAAGCTCTGTAAAGATGCCCTTTTGCTCTTTCCTCCTTTTTTTCCTGCCCAGTACCCAGAAACAGTGGCTAGAGCTCCAGTACCATCTTAGGATAATATAATAATCCTAATAGTAGAAGCCATTTGCCAAGAATGACAGAGTGGAAACACAGAAAGCCTCTGATGACCTGTCGTACCAGCCCTGGATCACCTAACACCATCCTTCTTTTATGTGCTGGGGGGGAGGGAAATCTTATTTAGGCCATTGTTATTTTGGGCTTCTGTGACTAGCAGCTGAAGGTGATTCCTTACAGATTTCAAGCTGGCTTTGGTGGTTTCACGGGAGCTTCTCTTCTAGCAATCCAAGATGGCATCATCCTCCGGCGCATAGGAGAATCCCAGGAAGGCACTCGAGGCCCCAGAGCTGCTCGCCATGGTGTCAGGAGTGCAGCCAATGGACTTTGACACAGCTTCCTGCGTGAACTCTGGGTCAAAGTGTTTCAAGTCAGCAGGTCCTGCCTGTGAATATAAGCCAACGATGAGAAGGGAACATTGGGTCAGAGCTGCCAAAGGAGCCCAGAGCCCTGAGAGAGCTGTTAGATCTCCTCTCTGAGTGCCCCGGGGGCATCCTTCCTTAACTGACACTTTTTCATGCATTTACACTAGTCATCATATTCCACAAGGTCCATTAACCATTTACCAATTCCTCTACCTGCCTGCTCTACATCAACCCTCCATATGCTGCTGGTAGATTGTGACATGAAGAAAGTATGAATCAAGAACCTAAAAAATGTGCACAACAGATTCAGAGGACAAATGAGTGGTTACCAGAGGGGAGAGGGGCAGGAGGAAGGGCAAAACAGATGAAGGGGATTAAGACGTACAAACCACTAGGTATAAAATAAGTTACAAGGATGTAATGGACAGCATGGGGAATATAGTCAATAGTTTATAATAACTCTGTATGGAGTATAATCTGTACAAATATCGAATTACTATGCTGTACACCTGAAACTAAAATAATACTGTAAGTCAACTAACTGTGATGGTGGTGGTTTAGTTACTAAGTCGTGTCCGACTCTTGCGACCCCATGGACTGTAGCCTGCCAGGCTCCTCTGTCCATGGGATTCTCCAGGCAAGAATACTGGAGTGGGTTGTCATTTCATCCTCCAGGGGATCTTCCCAACCCAGGAATCGAACCTGCATTGCAGGCAGATTTTTTACCGACCAAGCTATGAGGGAAGCCCCAACTAACCATACCTCAACAATAAAAAATAAAATATATTCACATTCTTTGACTTAATAATTCCCCATCTGGAATCCATCTTAAAATAATCAGAACTCTGGACAATTTGCAGCAACATGGATGGACCTAGAGATTGTCATACTGAGTGAAGTCAGAAAGACAAATATATGATATCACTTATATGTGGAATCTAAAAAAGTGATAGAAATGAACTTATTAACAAAACAGAAATAGACTCACAGACATAGAAAACAAACTTCTGGTTACCAAGGGTAACAGGGGAGGGATAAATTAGGAGACTGGGATTGACACATACACGGTATTATATGAAAGATAACTAATGAGAACCTACTGTATAGCCCAGGGAACTTTATTTGGTGCTCTGTAATGACCTATATGGGAATAGAGTCTAGAAGAGAGTGGCTCTATGTATATGTATGACTGTTTCACTTTGCTATACAGCAGAAACTAGCCCAACGTTGTAAATCAACTATACTCCAATTAAAATTTTAATTAAAAAACAACTGGACAAAGACATGAACTTAAAGATATTCATTAATCCATTATGATAAAGAAAAAAATGGTAATAACCTAAAGTTTTCACCATTAGGAACATGGTGGAATAAATGTTACCAACATAGGGTTGAAATATTATACAATCACTTAAAATCATGGTCTTATGTGA
The DNA here is from genome assembly GCF_054371585.1 of Giraffa tippelskirchi. NCBI lineage: Eukaryota > Metazoa > Chordata > Mammalia > Artiodactyla > Giraffidae > Giraffa > Giraffa tippelskirchi. The sequence continues at coordinate 113,760,165 of NC_137287.1, read as the reverse complement.
CTTAGGAAAATGATGACATAGTTTTAGCAAAAAGAGGGAGGAGATGAGATCTATATATACATGAATTATGACCTATGTTGGGGGAGATGATATCTGTATCTATGTATGAACTATGACCTACATAAAAAACATAGAAAAAAAGATCTGAAAGAAACATGCCAGTGGTACATGCTTTCTCTTGGGTGGTGAGATAATACGCCTTTTCTCCTTGATGCTTTAAATGTATTTCATTTTATTTCTTGGTCGTACTGTGCAGCACACAGGATCTTAAGTTCCCTGACCAGGGATCAGACCTGTGCCTGCCGCAGCAGAAGCTCAAAGTCTTAACCAGGGGACTGCCAAGGAAGTCCCTCTCTGTGATGATTTAAATGTCTCTGTTTTACACACTTTCTACAATAAATACATGTCATTTTTATTACCAGGAAGAAAGCTAAACATAGAAAAAAAAATCGTTACAGGACTCGGCTCTGTCTGAGTGTGCTCCATGACACAGAACACTTTAAAAGCTGTAAAGTGCTTTGTGATGAGGGTTATTGGTATTGAAAGTAAAGGGGAGGCAACCTGGCTCCTCATATAGAGCTGAACTGGCCGTCAGGACTTCCGGGTTCCAGACCCAATTCTGCCTCTAACTTACAGGGTAGCCTTGAACAAATCACTGAGCTTCTTGGACCCTCGGTTCTCCCATCTGTAGGAAGAGGCCAGGCCAGAATACCCTCCCCAGGTACTCTCCAAGCTTCCACCAGTCCTGGGAATCCAGAAGCTAGAACATGATGGCCTCTTACCACATTTGGGTTGAAGGGTGGAGTCAGCCTCTTGTGGTACAAGTCATCCCAGTTTATGGGGCTGAAGAATACATGGCTCTTTATCTCAAGCTGTGGGAAGAAGGTGATCAGTAGCAGTCCTCTCCATTGGATGCTCCCACCCCACCCCACATGCCTTGGAGCTCCAACTCTATTGGCAACCAGTTGTCTAGCCCTAAAATCTTTACTAGGAAGGTAACTTGCCATTATGGCTGGTTTCCTGGAACAAAGGAGTGTCTGCAATAAGGCCTCTCCCCTTAGCCATTATCTCAAACCCAGATCTTTTCCCTGTAACATCTGTTTATTCCACAGCTATTTATTGAGCACCTACTCTGTACTATACTAGGCTGTAGAGGTATGTCAGTGAACAAGACAGCAGAACCTGCTCTTGGAGGGTCCTGGGGAATCTTACTCTACTCTCTCAGTGTATCCTGACTCTTCCAGAATTCTTTTTTTAAAAATACACTCTTTTCTAAAAATCTTTATTGAATTTATTACAATATTACTTCTGTTTTATGTTTTGGTTTTTTGGCTGCAAGGCTTGTGGGATTTCAGCTCCCCAACCAGAGACTGAACTCACATTCCCTGCATTGGAAGAGGAAGTCCCAACCACTGGGCAACTAGGGAGATCCCTCTTCCAGAATTCTAGACAGAGAAATAGACCAAATCAACTCACTAAGGAAGATTTGAGAAATAAAGCCCCAAGAAAAGCTGCAGTTTCGCAAAGATCCAGAATTAAGGATTCAGCCTTGGGCATGATTCATCGCTTCTTTCTTAATCCAAACTAACGTTGACAAAAACTTCTGCCTTTTCCAGCAGAGCCTTCCCTCTCTCTATGTCTCTCAAAGAACGATTCTCTAACTCTGTGTATCTGAACCCCCTGGGGAATTGTTAACAACCCAGATCCAAACTATTTCCAGAAGAATAGCCACAAAACTGGTAACACTTGTTGCCTCCAAATTTAAAAAACTAGGCAGCTCAAGGGACTTTTTCTGAATATCCTTTGAATCTTGATCTATGGGAAAGTATACCTTATTTTAAAAATCACATTTTTTTAAGATGCAAATTTCCTCTGGGAAGGAGGGACCTGTCTTCATGAAAGCCTTTTCTTTAAACTGTCCAGGGATGGGTAGGCAAAAGCCTTAAATATTGTTAAACTTCACAATATCTGGCATATAGGATAGTTTGTACACTTAAAAAGCACTTACTCCATGGCAGGCACTAGCCTAAGTGTTTGCTTATATTATTTGACCTTCATAAGAGCTACAAACTGGGTGCTGTTATTACAGATGGGAAGAAACGTTAAAGCAGGGGCTTCCCGGGGGAGCTCAAACAGTAAAGAATCTGCCTGGCAAGAAGGAGACGTGAGAGATCCCCTGGAGAAGGGAATGGCAACCCACTCCAGTATCCTTGCTCAGGAAATTCCACAGACAGAGGAGCCTGGCAGGCTACATTCTCTGGGGTCACAAGAGACTTGAATGTGACTTACGAACTAAACAACAACAAAGAGAGGTTAAGCCATTTACCCCGCACCTAGTAATTGGTGGAGAAAGGATCTGAATCCAGGCAGTCTGTCGCACAGTTCATGCAATCTCAATTTCTACGCTAGAAGAACAAACTTCTATGGAGAAAAGTACTGTGGATTTCTTATAAATCCAAATGATCTTTTGTTCAGCAGTGAATGTATGATTATTTTTTAAATTTTGCTTTAATTTTTTTTTAAAGCCATGAACTTATTTGGAGAACAGACTGTGAATTCTTCATCTCTCTATTCAGATGTTCAGTCTGGGTCCTGGCAAGGGTGAAGTGCTCAGATATTTGTGAAAAATAGTTTAGTTTGCTCTCTGTACAGAAGCCAGAGGAATTTGTCAAAACTTAATCTGAGGCCTCCACTCTCCTGCTCAACATATGCTAATTAACCAATCATCTAATTATCTCTCTCTCTGCCTTGCTCCTACTGCAGGACTCTTGCACACGCTGTGCCCTGTGTCTGGGATGCCTCCTCCCAGTTCTTTCCTATCCTTCAAATCTCAGCTCAATTGTCACCTCCTCATAGAGGACCTCCCTGACCACGCCAGTGTGAATTTCCCCGATTATTGTCTATCTCTGCTCATTGTTCATGTCTTTCTGAAACCGGCTGGAACCTGGGACCCTTTACCGGAGTGTTTGCACTTGCAGTTAGACAAACACCCAGAGAAATGTCTCCTCCAGTAACAGAATAGGAAGAAACTATAAGGGACGAAAAAGAACTGCACGCATGCGCAGTTGGGGCAAATTCTGAGCCATAAGATACACAAAGGCCAAAAACCAACTGCCACTTCCAGGGTGCTGGGAGAAAAAGCAGGGTACTGTGCGTGAACCCTGCACACGACACCACCAAGGGGGTAGGCAGACCACCTAAGCCACCTCTCCTGCCTGACCCCCAGATCTGCCCTTACCCTCACCCCATATAATGAATCAGTCTGCCCTCCTCGGAGAGCCAACAGGGGCACCTGTTACTTATTTCTGCTCCCTTATCCTACCGCACAAGTCCCAATAAAGCCTTGCCTGAATTCCTGTCTGGTCTCTTAGCATAGTCACACTGTAATAATTTATGTTTGTCTGTCTGCCTTTGCCTCATAAACTTAACGGCAGAGACCCAGCCTAACAAATCCCTAGCATTTAGCTCAAAGCCCAGCACATAGTAGGTGCTCCATAAATATTGGTTGACTAGAAGCATTAGATTGAAGGAAATAAACAGCAGCAGCTGTGAATCTCTGAACGGATGAATTAGCGGTGCCTGGCTTTAGGGAACAGCTGGAAGCGTGACACTGCTTCTGGGCTGCCTCTGCAGGAGGCTGAGAGCCCAGCGCCCCGCTGGCAGGGTACCTACAAAGTCTGTTTTGGAGCCCAGCCGCTGCCTCTGGTCCTTGTGGAGCAGGGCTTGCAGGAGGTCGCAGGCGGCCACCGTCCGGCCCCCAGGAATCCGTAGTGGCTGGTGCAGAATGTTCTCGTACATCTGGGACACGTCTTGGCTGTAGAAGGGCGGCTGGTGAGAGAGGGAGAGAGATGGGAGGATCATCCATGGGCACAGTTCTCAGAGACACTTGGAGTGGGCACAGTTCTAAAGTGGGCATAGTTCTCAGAGACACTTTGAGCAAAGTGGGGCAGCTGGAAGGATTCAGCCATTCCTGTGTCTTGTGCGATGGCTCACATGGAGAAGTGGAGAGAGACAGAGACCTCTGGGCATCCAGCACAGTGGAGAGGCTGCTGAGAAGGCCAAGAAGTCTCTCCCCTCCAGCGTGAGGCTTGTGGACCTCTCCAGATGCCCCCTCTAACCCATGTCTCTTAATCCAGCTTGTGCACCAACTTCACACTTTGCAAAGTTAACAGTTTCCCATCATCATTTTATTCCAGCCTCATATGATGTTATGAGACATGTTGTCATTTTTCAGACAAGAAGCGCAGGCAGTCTAGGATTGGATTCAGGGGCTAGTTCTATCTACCACCTCCCAGGACTGTGACCTTTTTGAGCCTCAATTTCCCTCTTAGTAAAATAAGAACAACCCCATTTCCTGCAGTGCCCCTGTCCAAAGGCTGTTTTGAGGAACCAAAGGAGTAACACATGAGATTGTGTATTATAAAGTGTGGAACTGACTTTATTGAAAAAAATATACCTTATCCTTGTATCCACGTTTACATCACGCTTTTTGAGCTTGTAGAGAAGAGGTGGCTGATTTAATTCCTTGAGGAGCCTGAGGAGGCCACACAAGGGAGAGATACACCCTCCATCTCTTCCAGAATCAGCTCTACCCCACTCACCAGGCCATGTAGCATCTCGTAGAGCACCGCTCCCAAGCACCACCAATCTACTGCCCGATCGTAAGGTTCCTTACGGAGCACTTCTGGAGCCAAGTACTGTTGAGAGAAAACACACTTATTTGAAAGACACTCAGCTTCCACCTCCCCATTTGTAAACAAGGTACTTGGAGGAAAAGATCACCAGAAGCTGATCCTGCTGTGATATTTACTTAGCTGTGTATGTGTTCACTCAGCATCAGTTCATCAAAGACCTGCTTTGTGCAAGACCCTTTGCCAATGTGTTGAGGACATAGAGGAAATCTGGCTGGACTGCCCTTTACAGTTGTATGTGTTGTGCACCACACAAAAGTACCAGCCAAAGGGGTAAAGGGGGCTGCAGGCCTGGCTGTGATCAACTCACCAAACCATAACCCTTGTACAAGACTGTATCTGGCAACTTGTGTGTGTGTGTGTGCTAAGTTGCTTCAGTCGTGTCTGACTCTTTGCGACCCTATGGACTGTGGCCCGCCAGGCTCCTCTGTCCATGGGATTCTCCAGGCAAGAATAGTGGAGTGGGTTGCCATGCCCTCCTCCAGGGGATCTTCCTGACCGAGGGATCAAACCGCATCTCTTATGTCTCCTGCATTGGCAGGCAGGTTCTTTACCACTCAGATGGTAAAGTGTCTGCCTACAATGCGGGAGACCTGGGTTTGATCCCTGGGTTGGGAATATCCCCTGGAGAAGGAAATGGCAACCCAGTCCAGTACTCTCACTTGGAAAATCCCATGGATGGAGGAGCCTGGTGGGCTACAGTCCATGGGGTCGCAAAGAGTCGGACATAACTGAGCCACTTCACTTCTTCGCACTTAGGAATCCTCATCCAGCAACTCACGTATGTTTAAAGGGAAAACTTGGGACTTCCCTGGTGGTCCAGTGGTTAAGAATTCACCTGCCAGTGAAGAGGACACAGGTTCAATCCCTGGTCTAGGAACTAAGATCCTACATGCCGCAGGGCAACTAAGACTGTGTGCCACAACTACTGAGCCCATGTGCCCTAGGGCCAGGGCTCTGCAACAAGAGAAATCACCCCAGTGAGAAGCCCGAGCCCCACGACGAAGAGTAGCCCCTGCTTGCTGCAACTAGAGAAGGCCCATGCGCAGTAATGAGCAGCAGCCAAAAATAAAATACAAAATAAATAAACAGGAAATATTTTCTAATTAGTCTGCCCAAAGGGAGTGCCTTTAATTTGCTCAAAAAGCATCCCAGTGATGTCTTGGAACTAGGAAAGCCCTGGGGATACTCACAGGGCAGTGGGAAGACTCAAAGATGAAGTGTAAGTCAGTGTGGCCCATATTTGCACGGGTAACCTTAGCAACGGAGGGATGGAAAAAAGTCAGGAAAGAGGAGGTGGCTTTTGAGCTCCTACTGACAGTGGAAAGCGTTCTATGTATCTGCACCTCGCACAAGTAGAGAACCTTAGGCAGAATTGTGCTTCCTGCAGACCGGAGGGCTTGGGAACCTCTTAGACTGGGGTCTCTACCACCAAGGAAAGAGGCCTCAGCAACACACCAAGCCACGTTGAGAGACTGCCTGGGTATGGAGAGGGGCAAGGAGTTACCCAGACCTAGTCCCACTGAATGTGTGGTCCCAAGCAGGTCACTGAACCTCCAAGAATTTTGGGGTCCTTATCCCACATAATGGAACTGCAGAATCCTTCCCTAGGGGCTGTGTTAAGGACACAGGCGAGGAACTTTCTTAGTGGTCCGGTGATTAGAGTTTTCCTTCCAATGCAGAGGATGCGAGTTGGATCCCTGGTGGGGAAACTAAGATCCTACATGCTGCAGGACAACTGAGCCTGCACACTGCAGCAAGAGAAGCCCCGTCACTGCAACTAGACAAAGCCCATATGCTGCAACAAAGAACCAGCACAGCCACACACACACAAAAAAGACACATTCTAATATATGTGTTGGCCCTTGAATAACTGTGAACAATTGAGCAACTGTGGTTACTCTTTTCTGTGCTCCCCAGTGCCATGGCAGTGCCCGAGTCATGGAAGAGGTGACCTGTTAGAGCCACGTCTGCTACATGATCCATCTGCTCCTGGCAGTAGTCAAGGAAGGGATGGTTGGGCTGGCAGGGCTTTGGGAGGCCAGCCTTGTCTAGTGAACACCCTCCCAGACCCAAACACAGACAACTCTTGGTTAGAGAGATCATCTGTCCACCAGCTCTCTTAAAACCAAACAGAGGAGGCTCAGCTGAAATCTGAGACCCAGATTCTTAAGCATATGGAAAAAAACAAAAGCTAAAGTCTTGGGCCACGCCAGCTGGAGAGGACTTGCCAGCCCTGCAGCCTCAGAACCCCACACCACCACCCAGACATCCGTCCAAGCAGCTGGAAACCCCTTTGGGTTCAAGGTCCAAGGGTCAATGCTGGTAGAAGTTTAAGGAAAGGTTTTTAACCCCAAAGTTGCAGGGAGGCCTTGGCAGGACAAAGAGATATGTATGAATGATTGCTGAGATTCACAAATTTTAACCCTCCAGGCTCTTAGTGGCTGGAAGAAGGAGAGAGATCGGTATCTTTACACTTGATCTTAACTGTCAGGACAGGGCCTCCTATTGCACACAGACTTCACCCTGCACGGCAGTGCTATCTAACACAGTAACCACTAGCCACATGTGACTACCAAACATTTGAAATGTGGCTGAGCTGAGCTGAGAGGGACAGTAAGTGTAAAATGCACACCAAAGACTTAGTTAGAAAAAATAAAATATTTCAACAATTTTATATTGACTGTACTTTGACATGATACTATTTTATATTGCTGTTGCTTAGTCGCTAATTTTTTTTTACATGCTGCTTGTTTAAAAATTTTTTTTTTTATTTATTTATTTGGCTGCCTTGGGTCTTAGTTGCAGCATGTGAGATCTAGTTCCCTGACCCGGGATCGAACCCATGCCCACTGTGTTGGGAGAGCAGAGTCTTAGCCACAAGACCACTAGGGAAGTCCCACATGCTGTTTTTTTTTTTTTAAATTATCAAAGATTACAATTGTACAATACTGAGAAGTATAGAACAAAATACAATTATTGGAGGACAACTGCTCTACTATATCTTGTCTGGCTCTTGCAACCCCATGGACTGTAGCCCACCAGGCTCCTCTGTCCATGGGATTTCCCAGGCAAGAATACTGGAGTGGGTTTCCATTTCCTCCTCCAGGGGATCTTCCCGACCCAGGGTTCAAACCTGCGTCTCCTGCATTGGCAGGTGGATTCTTTACCACTGAGCCCCCTAGGAAGCCCACTATTTTGCATATGTTGGGTTAAATAAAATATATTATTAAAATTGATTTCATCTTTTTCTTTTTGAGTGTGGATTGCTGGACATTTTAAAGTTGCATACATGATTTGCATTTCTGTTTCTATTTCTGTTGGACAGCACTGCTGCAGAGGGTCGCAAGCCAGGTCCCAGACACCCCCAGAGCTGGTCCGCCCATGACACAGATGAGGAAACCAAGGCTCCACGTGCAGTCAGCTCAGGGGAAGTGCTTGGGTGGAAGGAGTGAGCCCCTCTGCTGTAACCTGGTGGCTTTAGTCAGGAGCCATGGCCTCAATCACTTCCTGCCTCACCCCTCCCAGGAGGTTTAGCTTACCTCGGGGGTACCACAAAACGTGGACGTGGTCTCCTCGGGTTCTACACCTTCCTTGCAGAGGCCAAAGTCTGTCAGCACCACGTGTCCCTGTAGACGAGGGAGGGCAGGCGTGGGAGGGTGATCTGAGCCAAAGGGATGGCCAGGTCTAACCCTAAATCCCAGATGCCACAACCAGGGCATGGCCGTGGGGTACAAGCCCAAGCTGGAGGCTCCACTCACTCTGTGCTTCTAACCTGGATGCCAAGATCAGCACAGTGGTAGGGAGACGGCATCACGCTGTCTGTCCCCAGCTCATCACAGACTCACGTCCACACCCAGCAGTTCCAGAATGTCCTTGCTGGAGGGGCCTGGTAGCAGCAGCCCCCTTAACAGAAGACGGGGGACCCAGAGAGCAAACACACTTTGTGGCTAGGTGAGAGGGTGGCTGGTGGAGGTCGTGATGTGAGGGGATACTGCCAGGCTCTGCCCAGATCCCCTCTTTAGGAGCTGTCCAGCCCATCCCCCATGCCGAACCATCAGCTTCATCCAAAGTCATGCCCCTCTGAAGGGGCAGTCCCCATCTGATGACTGGCCAGTACAGTGGCATGGATGTCCACATCCTTGCCTCAGTTTGGAGGAGCTCTAGAGAGCCATCCCAGCTGGGGTGCCCCCCACCCCTGAAAGATCAGCTGAGATCTCACTTGCAACCACAGGGCAGGTGTGCTTCTTCCTCTGCCCAAACCTGCCCGTCACCCCTTAAATGTGTTCCCCAATAACCTTCGGCACCCTACACTCCATTTCAGAGTCTGTTTCCAGGGAGCTCAGTCTAAGATATGGAAGCACTACAAAATCTTCGAGCCTCTGTGTAACACTACTCCTGCCCCGCCACAGGCCTCATATACACATTCATTCACACACAAGTACATGTACATCCATGTACACACAACAAACATTTACATGCATGTACACAGTCATAGGCACACATGCACACATACACCTGAATGTGTCTCTAGCCATACACATGCATGCAAAATGCATGCACATACACATATACTCAGGGGCACACAGCACACGTGTGCAACTATGTGTGTGCACGCATACACACACACCAACCTGGCAGTCCAAGAGAATGTTTTCTGGTTTCAGGTCCCTGCAGACATTGAAAGAAAAGGGCGCTGTGATGTCGAAGCCACGCTGGCCCTCCTCCTCAGACAGAGGACCAAGTTCACCGGGATTTCATCAGGATCTAGGGATCCACACACCCCCTGGCTGTTGAGGCAGAAGGGCCAGGCCTGGCTCTGAGCCACAGGCAGGCCTCACCTGTAAATGATGTTGAGGGAGTGCAGGTAGCCAATGGCGCTGGCCACCTCGGCGGCGTAGAACCGGGCCCGGGGCTCCAGGAACCGGCGTTCCCGCTGCAGGTGGAAGAAGAGCTGGAGGGGGAGGAGGCGTGTGAGCGGGTTCCTAGGGGACTCCAGCTCCTCAGATGCAGGGTTGGAGGCAGCTGGGCAAGTCACCCCCTCTCTAAAATGCAACACCCTCATACAAGGAAGGGCATGCGGGCCCCCACTCTACAGAGCTGGCAAAGTGTCAGCAGGAGAGGTGAATTAACAAGAATGGAGCCCCTACTGTGTGCCAGGCTCCAGCTGCACCCTAATACATCTCTAGTTTTCTTTTATTTTCCTGACTACCTTCCAGATTTCAAGGAGGAGGCCAGTTTCACGGAAAAGGAAACTGGAGTGTCAGAGTATCCAGGTGACTTGCCCAAGGTCACGAACTATAATTGGCAGAGCCGTGACTTGAACCTGGGTGGGTCAGATATGTGCTTTTCCTCTAACCCATGTGATAAAATGATTTTGATGGTCAAACTGAGCCCAGGTTAGATCTGCCCCTGGGCCAGTTGCTTTGGTCTATTTTACCAGCAAAGAAAAGTTCTTCACTTCCACCAGGGAATTTAGGGATGGAGGATGCAAAACTTCCCTCTTGGCATCAGGCTAAAGAGCATGAGGTCACACAGGTTAAATCTGGGGTCACTGAGAAGGGCCATCTTGCTCGGAGAGACAGAGGAGGGAGCCCAGCTTTTCCCAGCTGTGCTTCTGGGTCACCAGGTGGCCCCACATCACAACCACAGGGACTGCTCACTCCCATGAAGTGGTCTATGGTGTAAAATGGGTAAAATTAGAACTACTGCCCACAAAGCTCCTCTAACTTTGACCTTTCCCAGGTCCACTGAAGGGATTCTGGGCAGCTTTGCATGGGAGTCAAGAAATGAAAATGGCTGGGAGTCAGACAGACCTGCCTTCAAATCCTGGCTCTGCCAAGTGCATGCAGGGTAGCCTTGAGCCAGTGAGTTACCTCCTTGAGCCTCAGTCTTTTCAGCTGCAAAATGGGTCTGTGGTAAGGATGAGGGGAGATCATTCCAGAACTTGGTGCACCTTGGGCACATGGGATGGAAAGCTCCAGATCACCCACCTCTCCCCCGTTGACATAGTCCAGCACGAAGTAGAGCTTCTCGGGTGTCTGGAAGGAGTAGCGCAGGCCCACGAGGAAGGGGTGGCGCACGTTCTTCAGGAGCACGCTGCGCTCTGCCATGATGTGGCTCTGCTGTGGAGTCATGCACACACACGCACGCATGTGCACGCGCACACACACACACACGGGTTGCGTTACCACCCACGTGGCCACACTGCTCAAATCCCCACTGTGGCTCCTCATTGCCCTCAGAGCCAAGCCCGGGAGGCCTTTCCTAGCATTCAGGGCACTGCATGGTCCACCTCATGCCCCGCCAGTACAGCTGGGTGCTGCTCCAGCCCTGGGTCCAAATTCCCTGCCCCCCCCTCACCTCAGTGAAAGTGTTAGTTGCTCAGTCGTGTCTGATTCTTTCGCCAAACCCCATGGACTGTAGCCCCCTCAGGCACCTCTGTCCATGGAATTCTCCAGGCAAGAATACAGGAGTGGGTTGCCATTCCCTTCTCCAAGGGATCTTCCTGATCCAGGGATTGAACCCAGTCTCCTGCATTGCAGGCAGATTCTTTACCATCTGAGCCACCAGGGAAGCCTCAACAAAGCTGTAAGATGACTGAATAGATGAGTTCCAAGGACAAGCTCTCAAAGAAAAGAAGGCAGGCACTATGCACATCCAGGCCTCTCTTCCTGTTCCCTTGCTGGACGCCTCTTTTCAGATCATCAAAAGCCTATCTTCAAGGCTACCTCCTTTAGCAAGACCTGCCGGTGAGCTCTTTTTTAACATTAGTTCCCTCTCCTGAGCCCTCTGACTTGACATTCAGTCCTTTCTCGGGGCCTGCTCTGTCCTTCTTATGGAGGTGGCGTTAGAGAGACTCAAGTCAGTGGAAGCATCTAGAACCCTTGGATGGCTGTGGCATGAAGGGCCTTTGGTGAGCCTGAAGTGTGACCCCCCACATTGCACAGGTGAGGAGGCTGGCACCTGACGGGGCTGAAGACTGGTTCACCATGGAGCCCTGGATCTTTAGGGGAAAGCAGAGAGCCTGGACGGGGTCACCCGCAGGACCTCCAGGTGAGGCAGTTAGCCTGCCTTCCTGGAGAAGGGTCAGCATCCCACCCAGCCCCTCTGCCCTGGACCGCCTCTATGCCCAGAGTTGGACCCATCATTGGAAGCCAGCTGAGGCTGGGAGTCAAGAAGCAGGAGAGGAGATGCCTGGGCCCAAGCCCTGGTACCTCTTTCTTCTTTAAGATGGACTTTTTCTGAAGCACCTTCACTGCATAGAACATCCCGTCGGACTTGTGCTTGGCCAGTAGGACCTGAGCAGAAGGACAAATGCAGAACCCAAAGGTGACTACTCCTCTGAGCTTTGGGTTTCTCGATGGTGGTGCAGACCTCCAGTTCCAGCCCCGCACCCATGATTCTGCAGGTTGTAAGCTCCCACTTTGCACATGCGAGTGACAGCAGGGGATGGAAGGGGCTGGAAAGGGGGGAAACCCAGGTCTCCCATGCTCACAGGTCACTCACCTTCCCATAGTTTCCTTTGCCAATGACTTTGAGGAAGTCAAAGTCCGTGGGCCGGGCACTGGGACAAGAGGAAGGAACACGGGTCAGCATTTGCCAGCTTGGGAAACCTGGTACATTAGTTCAAATCAGGGCTTCTCTTTAACTTTGAAGCTGGAGAAGGCAAGGAGCTTTCTGAGACTGCCATGTGTTTCCAGCCAAGAGGGTCTTCTCAGACCGGTCCCTGCCTCTTGGGATCTCACAATGGAGTAAACAACAGGCAAGAAGGGGAAAAAACCAAACACAACCACACAGAAGGCAAGGAATCTGGCCTCCAAAGACAGAGAAGGGCCTGGAGGGTGGGGGGCTGCTAATAATGCAGCCTTTTGGGGGGATATTCCAGCCACGGGGCTCAGCATGAGAAGAGGCTGGGGAATTAGTGGGAGATAAAGCTGGGGGCTGGTCCTGGGCTCAGATGGCAGAGGGTCTTGATGCTGAATCAGAGAACTTGGGTTGTATTCCCAAGGCAAGGGGAGCCAGGGAAGAAAGGGATTGAGAGGCTGGAACTCACTTTGGGTTGGCAGAAGGCCCCAGGTTGATATTCCCGTTGGCCCTCGGGGGCTAAAGACATTTAAAGAAAGAGGTGATTAAGATCAGAGGGTCCCAACTCCTTGGCCTCCTCCCTTCCCCCCGGCCCAAGACCGGCTCCCTTTTCCAACATCTCTAACTAGCCTGCCTGCCTTCTTTCCTGCGTCCCTTTCTCCCTTCCTTCTTTCCATCCATCTACCAACCCACCCAACCATCCACATCTCACCTGCTTCTCACGATAGCCTTGGGAGGCCGCTGGCTGTTATACCAAATGTGAGGGTGAGAAAACTGAGACCCAGAGAAGAGCTGTCGGAGGACTAACAGGCAGCCCCACCGGCACAAGAATACAGGTGACCTCGGGGCCAATTCCATAATTTTTCCACCTCACTTACTTCTTGAAGCCCTTGCCCGAGTGTCTTTTCTCTTTACCCTGCAAATGGCCCGATTCCATGAGCTCACTGTGATCCCGGTGGGCGCCCCAGTCCTGGGACCGTCCACCTGGCTGACGAGGACCTCCCTGGGTTTCCTCAGCCCTGGGAGGAAGGGAGCCCCCTGGTGGTGGGTGGGGGAACCAAAACCCACCTACCTGCGGACTGGGGGTCCCAGCTGGGCTCGAGTCCATGCTGAAGCGATGATCAGGTACCCTCTGGGGACGCAAGGAGGAGCAGGATGAGGGAGGTGCTGCTGGGGAATTAGTGTCGCCTGTCTAAGATGTTAGGCACAGCTGCTCTGTCCTCCCCTGCCCGACTCCCTGCACCTGCCCTAGGCCAGCAATCCCTGCCTGGGACAAGAAATGATATCCTTTGGGCCCAGCCTCTCCAGTCAGACATCTCATGGGGGAAGGAGGGAGAATGGTCAGGGGTGGCCCTTGCCAGGTTGTCTTTTCAAGCACTGGGGTTGGCCAGGGCAGCTCTGATGTCTGGGAAGGCCAAGGCTGGAAGGACTCTTGCACGGCATCAAGTCTGAACTCTTCCTCCCATGTCAGAGGCAGGGAGCCTGAGGCCTCAAAAGGGACTTGGCTAGGGTCTCACAGCTTGTGAGGGGCAGGCTGGGCTCCCCTGGATCCCATACAGGCATGTTGCCACCCTGGATCCCTATAGACAGCCCTGGGCTGGGTGCTGTGTTGACTATTATGTCTCAGCCACAAGGACTTCCACCTAATGTCCCTGGAGGGGCAGCTGCCCTGGGGACCTTGGGCCAGAATCATGAACAGACCCACAAGCAAGCGAGCTAAGACACTTCAGTTGTGTCTGGCTCTTTGCGACCCTATGGACTGTAGCCCTCCAGGCTCCTCTGTCCATGGAACTCTCCAGGCAACAATACTGGATTGGGTTGCCATGCCCTCCTCCAGGGGATCTTCCTGACCCAGGGATCGAACTCGCATCTGTCACATCTCCTGCATTGGCAGGCGGGTTCTTTACCACTAACGCCAGCTGGGAAGCCCCTGGCTGTGCTGTTTGAGATCAAACAGTAGAGTGTGTGAACAGCGGTCTGTGCGGCCAGGAGTATATGTCTTCCCTGCCCTATAGCCTGCATGGTGGAGGACGCTTATGTGTCCAGGCCCTGGCTCGGCAGGCCCAAGACCCCACAGCCTCACCCTAGACTGGAAGATCAAGTCCAGGAACTGAGATTGCTTCCAGGGACTGCTGGGTACTGCGCCTCCTGAGACCACAGCTCTGGCCTGCAGTGGGGCCCCGGCTGCCATAGAGACCACCCATCTTTACAAGGGGGCCCTGGAGCAACCACTCCCTGGTCTTTTTGGGAGCTGAGAAAGTGACCACAGGGGAAGTGAGGGAATTTTCCCTGTCCAGGCTGCTCCGGGGGGCCCAGCCCCATGGACCCCTGAGAAGGTGAGCCGCAGAGCTGCCCAAATACAGAGCACAGCCTGGCTTCAGCCAGTGCCCCGAGTCCGCGCTCCTGCAGCCCACACCCCTCCTGGCCCGGCCCTGACAGCCCCTCTGCCAGGCCCTTGCCTCCCCGGCCCCATGTACCTGCACAGCCTGCGGAGAGGCCGCTGGGAGAAGCCGCGGTGGGAGCCGGAGGGTGGACAGTGGACAAGAAGCCCTCTCTGTTCTCCCAACAAGGGCCGAAGTGTCTGTGCCTGGCGCCGGCCCGGCCCCGGCACCCAGCTCGGAACTCCCGGCCGCGGCGAGGGAGCTGTTGATGTCACGCGGGAGCCAGCAGGGCTTAAGAAGGGACCGAAGTCCTCTGTTCCCTCGGGGACATCGCCTCCCCCTGGGGGGTGTGGGTAGAAGGGCGTGAGCAACAGCTGCGGGAGAGCTGGGGCGATGCTGGGGCTTGTTGGAATGCACATGAGTGTGTGGGGTAGGGGTGTGTGTGCAGGTGTTTTGTGCAGAGATGTGTATCTGTCTGTCTATCTGGTGTATCACTGTGTCCCTGCATGTCAAGGTATTTGTGCATCATTGTGATCATGTTTGTGTGATTTTGTGCATCTGTACCTCAGTGACTGGTCTGGGTCACGATGTGCTTCAGTGAATCTCTGTGTAGTGTAGTGTGTGGACACAGCAGTGTGTACCTCTATACATGTTAACGTGTTGTATGCATATGTGTGTGTCTATGAATACATATGTGTGACAGTGGTCTTTGTGGGTCTGTGTTCATATCAGTGTTTATCAGTAAATCTGTTTGTGTGTGTGTCTGTGTGTCTGTGTGTGTGTCTGTGTGTCTGTGTGTGTGTGTGTAGGGGGCCTGTCTGGGAGGAGACATGTTGCCCGGGGCCTACCCAGGCCCACTGCAGACCATCTGGGGCTGAAGATGAAGTTCAGAGACCTGGGAGCACTTTGGCTCCCAAGAACCTGAAGGTGTTTCAGGGCCTGAGTGTCTGGTTCAATCAGCCTGGCCTTGGTTCTTGCTGAACACTTGGATTTTGGGGTCCTTCCCGATGGCCCTCCAGGCTCTGACCGCTGTCTCCAGAGTACGATTGGGACATAGCACTCTTTGCTGCAGTGCTGCAATGCTTGCACCTGGACACACCTCTCCTCTAGCAACAAAATACAAAGAAACTGTATGGGGCTAAAAATAACTGCATGCATGGGCAGATGGGGCAAATTCTGAACCTAAAGGATACAAAGAGACCAAAAAATCCAACTGCCACTTTTGAGGAGCCTGGAGCAAAAGCAGGGTACTGTGCATGCCTCCTTCACTCAATACCACTTAAGGGTGGGGGCAAGATACCTAAAGCTAGATACGACCCCTGGACACGCCCCTGTGCTGTGCTTAGCTGCCCTGTTGCATCCGATTCTTTGCGACCCCATGGATTGTAGCCCTCCAGGCTTCTCTGTCCGTGGGGATTCTCCAGGCAAGAACACTGGAGTGGGTTGCCATGCCCTCCTCCAGGGGATCTTCCTAACCCAGGGATCAAATCCTGCATTGCAGGCAGATTCTTTACCAGCTGAGCCACCAGGGAAGCCCAAGAATACTGCAGTGGGTAGCCTATCCCTCTGCAGGGGATCTGGCCAACCCAGGAATTGAATCGGGGTCTCCTGCATTGCAGGCGGATTCTTTACCAGCTGAGCTACCACGGAAGCCCCAGACACACCCCTATTCTCACCCATATAAGGAACAAGCTTGTCCCCCATTCAGGGAGTGAGCAAGCAAGAGGATCTTTTGCTTGTTCTCACTCCTCCTGCTGCAACAGGGGCCCCAATAAAGCCCTGCCTGAATTTCTTGCCTGGTCTCTGGTCAATTTCTATTCATTGTGAAGGTCAAGAACCCTGGTCGGTATCACCAGGAAGCAGGGTCCCAGAGGCACCCTGGTGCATGATGGCCTTGCTGTTTGGTGCAATAATCAGGTACTCACAGGGTATCTTCCTCTCTCCAGGAGGTTATACGGGGTGTTCTGGGGAATGAAGGAGTTGACAGGGCCTGACATGGCCCCTGCTCTTCTGGAACTTTCTGTGTGGCTACCACACACCACACTCAGACCTCTGTAATTCACCAGAGTGTGGGGATCTGCGGAGCTGGGGCCAAGGGTGCTCGTCAGAAAGGGACCTGAGCCCAATGGCCTTTGGGGGTCCTCTGTGGGCTTTGATGTAAGTGGGGGGAGTCATCCAAGGAAAACCCAAGTGAGCAATATCAGAGCCTTTCATTTTTTAAGAAAATGGAAATGTTGAACCAATACACAGATGGGCAGGATATTATGTTGACAAAACATATTGCCCAGAACAAGGTCATTTCTTTTCAATGACAAGACCCTGATGCAGCCTTCATTTAGGAGCACTGCTTAGAACAGGAAAACAATAATGAAAATAATAGTAACTTCAAGGTCCAAGCGTAGGGCACATCAGAATACTCACTGACCGTAATAGTTACCTCTCTGGGACTTACATCCTGAGAGACTGCCCCATTTCTATGTTCCCTTTTCAGTTAAACTCCTTGAAATAGTTGTCTGGACTCAGTTCCTACTCCTTCTTCCTTTCCTTTCTTGGAGCCATTCCAAAGAGGCTGTTATCCCAACAGGCTCCCCCCCGAAATAGACCAGTATCCTCCATGTGCCAGAGCCAGTGATGAATTCTTTGTTCTCATGTCATTCAGCATCTCTGAGGACATGACCCCCTTTTCCCACTTGGCTTTAGGATCTGCTGGGTTTCTTCCTACTTCGCCGACTGCTTTTTCTCCATCTTTTCTACTGGATTCCCTCTTTTTCACCCTGAAACACTGGCTTGGCCTCTCTCTATACTTGTTCCCCAGTTGACAGCAACCATTTTAATGGTTTTAAGTGTCGACTAAACCCCACAGTTCCCAAACTCATCTCTCTAGTTCTGATACACTTCTGACTCTGTATTCTCTGACACTTCACCAGTTAGAGGTCTAGAGGCACCTCACTCTTAACATTTCCAAAACGAAAGTCCTGACTTTTATTCTTTCCACTCTCCCCAGCCTGCTCCTCCATTGACATCTATCTCTGTAATGGTACTACCGCCTACTCAAAAGTTCGAACCAGCAACTAGGAATTCACATCCTAGAAACTTTGCACCTTCACCCTGCATCCACTACACCATGAAATCGCCTTAGACTTTACCTTCAAAATATGTCCAAATATCATATATTAACACATATATGTAGGATCTAGAAAAATGGTACAGATGAGCCTATTTGCAGGGCAAGAATAGAGACGCAGATGTAGAAAATGGACATGTGGACACAATGGGGGAAGGGAAGGGTGGGGTGAATTGGGAGGTTGGGATTGACATATATACACTACCATGTGTAAAACAGAAAACTAGTGGGAACGTGCTATAAAAAAGCACAGGAAGCTCAACTTGCTCTGTGATGACTCAGATGGGTGGGATGGGGGTGGGTAGGAGGGAGGTCCAAGAGGGAGGGGATATATGTACGCATATGGCTGATTCACTTCATCATACAGCAGAAACTAACACAACATTGTAAAGCAATTATATGCTAAATAAATAAACAAAACTAAATATATCTAGACACCACTGCTGCAACCACCCGGCCCTGAGCCACCATCATCACTTGCATGGATTACTGCACTCGCTTTCCCACCATGTTCCTATTTCTTACTTGACCCTCTACAATCTTTCTTCACCAAAAACCAGAGTGACGCTTTAAAACTGGAAGTCAGATCATGTGACTTTGTTGCTCAAAAACTCCAGTGTACTTGCCACCAAATTTAGGATTAAAATCCAGTCTTTGCCACGGCCCACGAGATTCCACGTGACCTGGCTCCCGTCTCCCGCTCCTCCTTGGTCTCCAGGCTCTCCCTTTCACTACGCTCCAGCCTGGCTTCTTTGCTGTCCCTCAAACACAGAGAGCACCCTCCGGCCTCCTGCCCCTCGCCCTTACATTTCCCTGTGCTTAGAATACTCTTCCTCCAGACATCTGTATGATCGCCTTCCACTCACATCACAGAGGTCTCTGCTCAAACGTCACCTCCCAGAGAGGCCCTTTCCACAACCGATTGTCCTGGTTAGGGGTTTTCCAGGATGTGAGACTTTCAGTGTTTCAACCAGTACAATCCTGGGCAAACCAGGATGGTTGAACACTCTGCAATACCAGTCCCATCCGTTCCCCGTCCACATTTGTTTGCTTTATATTTTACTTTATAACACATCACTCTCTGATACCTTATCTTACAACGATTTGATTGTTTATTTTTTGTCTTGAACTTGAACATTGGCTCTGCAAGGGCAAAGACTTCTCTTATTCACTCTGAATCTCTATCATCCAGATCAGAGCCTGGGATAGGGTTGGAGCTCAGTACATATGTAACTAATGAATCAAGGAATGAGTTGATAAGATAAATTAGAGTACATCTATAATTTGGAAAATTACCCAGTTAAAAAATGACATATTGGTCTATGTAAACGGAAATGGGAACATATATGTGATAAAACGTCAAGGCAAAAAAGCAGGTTTCCAAATGGTAGGTGACCAATGGTAGGTGACTTTGTTAAGAAAATAAAGACGTAATGCACGTAACCACCAAAAAAAGGCTGGAGGGACATGACCCAAGGGGACAGTGGGGTTAGGTTATCTTAGTTATCTTTTTATCTTTGTACCATTATGTAAAAATTCTCAAGGTGTTGCTGTTTATATAATACTTGGCTACTAAGTCCTGGTGGGAACTTTGACATGCTCATTGCCCACCACCACATTCTCCCATCACCTTGACTGGGACGCCCACACCTGAGCAGTTCTCAGCATCTTTCTCTCCTGCACCACTGCCTTCTGATTTTCTGGCCAGAGGTTGAATGAGCATCAGCAGTTTCTCCCAGCTCTTTAGACCTACAGAGACCCCTGCAAACTCTCGGGAGGTGATCCAAGTTCCTCTGAGAGCCCTCAAGCCCGTTCCTTCCTCTAACTTGCCCCAGCCTAGACGTGCACCCTTCTGCCCCATCACTCCATGTTCCTGCCCTCATCTCCCTGGACCTGTTGAATGCAGTGGGAATGGTGGGGGTGGGGGGGGGAGTGGTCACACAGTTCCCTGTTTTGGGAACACTCTCTCAACCAACCAATCAGGTCTGCTCCACTAACCCTTTGCATCTGTCCTCAGCAGCCTTTCCCATGAGCGTCACCAGACCACCCCAGTCCCATGAACCCTAGCTCCCTTCCCTACGCCCACCTCTGTTACTACACTGTCTTCACTCTGCTGTCATTTATTCATTTATAAGCCTGCCTGCCCAGTGCCTAGCAATGACATGCCAATGACTTTACGTACCACGTCGGTCTTATTTTGTTCCCGCAGTGCCATGGGTTAAGAACTATCATCGTTCTTGTTTTGAAAAAGAGGAAACAGGGACAGAGAGGTGAAGTGATGTGACTCAGACATCTGGGTAGTAAGTGATATAACTGGGATTTGAATCCAGCCAGTCTGATACCAAAGCCCATGGCCTGGAATTTCAGGGAGAAGTTAGGAATTTAGAAAAGGAAGCAAGGGGGACTTCCCTGGTGGTCCAGTGTTAAGGCTCTGCACTGCCAATGCAGGGGGTGCAGGGTCAAGCTCTGGTTGGGGAACTAAGTTCCCACATGCTGCGTGGCACCGCCAAGAAATTAAAATAAACAAATATTTAAATTTTTTTTAATTAAAAAAAGGAAGGAAGGAAGTTAGTGGGAAGGAAGCAAGGATGAAATGGATTCATTAGGAAGGAAGAAAATTAGGCAGCACAGGTAGAGAATTAGTTGAGAAGGAAGGAAGGAAAGAAGGGAAGAAGGAAGGGAGGGAAGTGATAGGAAGGAAAAAATGAAGGAAAGGAATTAGGGAGGAGGGTGTCGATACAGTAGTTAGGAAGGAAATTAGCTAGGTAACTAGTTTCCTGTTTTGGCAGACACGTTGGCAGGCAGGTGTCCTGCTCACGGCAGAGTCACTCACCTGAAAAAACTAGGTCCCAGCTCAGGTCCTGGGCTCCAGCCCCGTACCCAGCTCTGCCTTCCAGTCTCTCTGCATGGTCCCTCTGACCCACAACCCAATCCTGACTGGCCGAACAACCTTCCCAGGCAGGAGCGACCTGTCACCCACTCCCTCGGGCTCCCAAACCAGCTGAAGTTCAACCTCCAGCCCTGCTGGCTGGGCACTGGCTACCGGGTTTTCCGGTTACTAATTAACCACTGGACCTGGATCACGATGCTGGCGGCACCCACTGGCTCCTCCACTGGGCCCTGCCCTGGGGACCGTCTTTTAAAAGGTACAGCACAACTTACATTGTGTAATCTTGGGCAAGTGATTCTAGCTCCTGGAACCTCGTGTGAATCTGTGATGATGCCCAACAGGGAGGGGCTCTAAAGTTCCTTTAACACTGTCACATTTCATTCTCTGAAATCTTGCCCCCACCAACCCCACCTCCAAGCCCTGCTCAAATGCTGACTCTTCCTACGTAGCCTTCCCTGATTCCATTAGCAGAGTCACTATCCCTTTAGCTTAGAGCTTGAGAAATTGACCAAGGAAGGCGCTTGTTTTGCACCATTCTCACTAATGGGGACCACCAGCCTCTTTGATTAGCCCAATCGTGGATCCTTCTGGGGAGGAGCAGCTCATTCGACTGCTGTGCCAGCCTGACCACCTGATACCCCGGCACTCTCTTGTGTTAAGCCAAATCCTGGGCCTAGAGCTCACCTGCCCCGGCACTGCCTGGGCACTGACCTGGGAGGAGTAACCCGTCTGAATGGAGACCCGTGCCCCACTTTGCCCTTTGGAGAACTGAGACTCAGGAACCAGGGCTCAGCTCGCCCCAGGCTCTGTCCTGTTTGATCTGAAGCTGCCCAGACTGAGGGTTCTAACTCAGCGCAGGGGTGGAGCCTGGATTGCTGGACAGGTGAGCAAAGCTTTGCCCCGTGTCCCTCTTCCTAGCAGGAAACTCAGAATCTGACTGCCATGCTGCCTCCTTTGCTGTCTTTTTTTTTTTTTTTTTTTTTATGTCAACAGGCTTTTCCTGGTGGCAAAGTGGTTAAGAATCCACCTGCCAATGCAGGGGACATTTGTTTGATTCCTGGTCTGGGAAGATCCCACATGCCTTGGTGCAACTAAGTCCTTTGCCACAACTACTGAGCCCAAATGCCTACAGCCTGTGCTTCACAACAAGAGAAACCTGCGCACAGCAACAAAGACCCAGTGCAGCCAAAAATAAATTTTTAAAAAATGTCAACAACTTCCCAGTCATTCCAGTGCCTTAGAAACTGGTGAATGTGCTCTGGACAGCTCTGCATGCCTCACTCCTCCGCCAGCACACACAGCAGCAGTTGCCTGGCTTCGGCCCAGAGAGGGGCAGCGGCTGGCCCCAGGGCACCAAGCAAATCAGGGCAGAGCCCAGGGTCCTGCCCCTTTCCTGGGCTGAGCTGCTCCTCCTCTGCCAACCTCCTCCTCTCTTCCAGCCAGTTTGAAAAAAACCCCACAAGATGGTATTGCGTAAACAGTATGGAAGCATTCCAACACACTGAAGACCTTGAAATAAAAAGTGAAAACCTCCTCCAGCCTATCTTAAGCTCATTTCCAGAGATAACTGCTATTAACTCAAAGGTGACTTTTCTTCCAGACTTTTGTCTACACCTTCATCTACATATCTCATCCAACCCCACCCCCCGAAAAATGGACCATACTGTACATATTGTTCAGCAACTCGCTTTTTTCGCTCACACACAGCTCTCCATGTCAACACGTGTGCATGCTGCATGCTGAGTCACTTCAGTCATGTCCAATTCTGTGCAACCCCATGGACTGCAGCCTGCCAGGCTTCTCTGTCCATGGGATTCCCCAGGAAAGAATACTGGAGTGGGCTGCCATGCCCTTCTCCAGGAGATCTTCACCCACGCAGGGATGGAACTCTCCTAAGACTACCTGCATTGGCAGGCGGGTTCTTTACCACCAGCACCACCTGGGAAGCCTGTGTCAACACATACAGCATCTTAAAAACATCTGTATCAGGGACTCCACACTTGTCCTGCACGGAGCATGGGTTTGTCAGGGAACTAAAGATCCCGCATGCCTCGCTGTATCACATTCCTAAAAGTGTGATTAATTTCCCCACTATTATTTTCCATCCTCTGTCCCTTTGCTGATGGACACTCAGACTGTTAACCAAAATCACAGTAATTCTAAGGAGGCTGCAGAGAATATCTCTGTGTTAATATCGTGTGACCTTGGCAAGTGTTTCTCTCTGGTAAACTCCTGCAAGTGGGAGTTCCGGGTTCATTTTGACCTATCTGCCAAGTTACTATAAACAGTTGTACCAACCGACATGGCTATCAGTGGCGGTGCTTAAACTTGCCCCTTCCCCTCAAAGATGCTGCAGAAAATGGCCAAGGCCACTCCTGCCCTGAGGCCACAGCAGTAAGGCATTCCCCCTTCCCCCCTCATCTTCCTTTTTCTTTTCCCTCCCAATCTCCCTGTATCCTCTCTTTCAGCTGGCTGGCTTCCATAGCTTGGATGTGATGTCAAAGATTTGTTCTCAGGGATGAGAAGGGGAAACAAGACTTTGAACCAGTGGGAATCCACCTCTGTGTGTACTCCCTCCACTTGGCATCCCTCGGCCCACTTTTCCCTGCTTTATCTGTCCCGCTCCATCCCTGTTGCCACTGCTGCTAAGTCACTTCCGACACTGTGCGACCCCATAGATGGCAGCCCACCAGGCTCCCCCGTCCCTGGGATTCTCCAGGCAAGAACACTGGAGTGGGTTGCCATTTCCTTCTCCAATGCATGAAAGTGAAAATTGAAAGTGAAGTCGCTCAGTCGTGTCCGACTCTTAGCGACCCCATGGACTGCAGCCTACCAGGCTCCGCCATCCCTGGGATTTTCCAGGCAAGAGTACTGGAGTGGGGTGCCATTGCCTTCTCCATGCCCCATCCCTACTCCCGCCAATACCCCCACCTACACATATCCTCTCACACCTGCAGATACATCCATAGGCAGAGGGAAATCAGGCTTTGGGTCAGGACTGAGAAGCCTGTTATCCATGTGGATTGAGTGCAAGACCCTTGGGTCAACAGAGTTCACACCCAGGCTAGAGATGAGCACCCCTACCCCTGCCCCACTTACTTTTCTTTTGGAGGAAAAAGATTTTCAGAAAGTGATAAATCTACAGAATTTTTAAAATGGAGCTGGACTGTTAGGTGGATAATGAGAAAGGTCTGTTCCCTGTCTCCTTCCTCATGGACAAGGAATTCGCTTTAGCTGCTTCCTTTGTTTTTTTTTTTTAATGTATTTATTTTTAATTGAAGGATAATTGCTTTACAATATTGTGTTGGTTTCTGCCATACATCAACATGAATCAGCCATAGGTATATATATATCCCCTCCCTCTTGAACCTCCCTCCCTCCCACCTCCCACCCCATCCTACCCCTCTAGGCTGTCACAGAGCTTCCTTTGGTATTTACTAATACTTCCACATGTCTAAATAGCATGGTTATACTGAGATTCCCTCCATCTGTCACTTTTTAGAAATTCTCAAGTGGTTTCCTTACAATATTTCCGTCTCACTCATCCAAACCATTCACCTCTGCTTTTCCTAAAATTAGTCATTGTCTCATTTGATTGTTTGAAATATTCAATGTACACCTCTGTATATATTGTACACCTGTACAAACACACATGTCAATAAGTCTCAAACTCTCTGATAGAGCTGAAAATAGCCTCCTAATACAATAAGATTGGGTTAGCCGAAAAAATTCAATCTAGTTTTTCTGTAGTATCTTAGGGAAAAACCTGAATGAACTTTTTGGCCAACCCAATGAATTAATTTCAGTTTGTTTTGTTGTTGTTTTTTTCTTTTTTTTCCCCCCATATCATTTTTTTTTATTGAATTAGTTTATTTTCTAATTTTACAATATTGTATTTGTGTTTTTTTTGTTTTTTGTTTGTTTTCAATATTGTATTTGTTTTGCCATACATTGACATGAATCCACCATGGGTGTACATGTTTTCCCCTTCCAGAACCCCCGTTCCACCTCTCTCTCCATCCCATCCCTCTGGGTCATCCCAGTGCACCAGCCCCGAGCACCCTGCATCATGCATTGAACCTGGACTGGCGATTCGTTTCACATATGATAATTTACTTGCTTCCATGCCATTCTCCCATATCATCCCGCCCTCGCCCTCTCCCATAGAGTCCATAATACTGTTCTATTTATCTGTGTCTTTTTTGATGTCTCGCATACAGTGTTATCTTTACTGATTGACTAAATACCATATATATGTGTTAGTATACTGTATTGGTGTTTTTCTAAAAATATGGAATGCTTCACGAATTTGCGTGTCATCCTTGCAGAGGGGCCATGCTAATCTTCTCTGTATCGTTCCAATTTTAGTGTATGTGCTGCCGAAGCAAGCATGGTTTTTTTTTCTTATCCTTCCTGGAGATTTTCATCCTTTTCTTTTCATCTGGACAACTGCTCAGCTGTCAGCCTGGCCCTTCTTTTTCCATCACTCTGGAAATTCCCTTTGTCTTTCTCCTTTTTAAAAAACTTTTTAATTTTTTTTTGAGTGTGCCATGTGGCGTACAGAATCTTATTAATACTTCCACGTGTCTAAATAGCATGATTTAGCTGAACCCATGCTCCCTGCAGGGGAAATGTGGAATCCTAACCACTGAACCATCAGAGAAGCCCTTTCTTTGTCCCTCTCCTTGTTGGATGTCCTATTTCCTGGATCCTACGAGTGTCCTCTTTTTTTCTTAACTTTTAAAACTGTGGTTAAATCTATGTAAATAACATGTAAACCCATGGCTGATTCATGTCAATGTATGGCAAAAACTATTACAATATTGTAAAGTAATTAGCCCCCAACTAAAATAAATAAATTTATAAAATAAAAAACAAAACAAAACAAAAAAAATCTATGTAAATAAAATTTGCCATTTTAACCATTAAGAAGTGGACAATTCAGTGTCATTAAGTACTTTCACAGTGTTGTGCAATCATTATCATCATCTCTTTCCAAAACTTTTTCATCACCCTTTAGAACAACTCTGTGGCCATTAAGCAATAACTCTCAATTCCCCCTTCACCCAGCCCCTAGTAACCCTCCACTCTACTTTCTGCCTCTATAAATTTGCCTATTCTAGATATTTCATGTAAGTGGAATCATACAATATTTGTCTTTTTGTGCCTGGTTTATTTCACTTAGTGTAATATTTTCAAGATTCATCCATGTTGCTTAGTCCATTTTATGGTTGAATAATATTCCACTGTATGGATAAATATACCACATTTTTTCTATCTATTCGAGGATTTCCAGGTGGCTCCAATCAATGCAGGAGACATAAGAGACGTGGGTTCAATCCCTGGGCAGGGAAGATCCCCTGGAAGAGGGCATGGCAACCCATTCCAGTATTCTTGCCCGGAGAATCCCCATGGACAGAGGAGCCTGGCGAGCTAGAGTCCATAAGGTCGCCAAGAGTCGGACACGACTAAAGTGACTTAGCACGCACACACATCTATCTATTCATCTATATTTTGTCTACCTATTCATATATTAATGGACTTTTGGGTTGCTTCCACCTTTTGACCATGGTGAATAATGCTTCAATGAACACTGGCATATAAATAATCTGTTTTCAAATCTTTTAGATATATGAAAAGTGAAAGTGAAGTTGCTCAGTCGTGTCCGACTCTTTGCGACCCCATGGACTGTAGC
Organism: Giraffa tippelskirchi; assembly: GCF_054371585.1. Taxonomy (NCBI): domain Eukaryota; kingdom Metazoa; phylum Chordata; class Mammalia; order Artiodactyla; family Giraffidae; genus Giraffa; species Giraffa tippelskirchi. The sequence goes on along the minus strand of NC_137287.1, from coordinate 113,733,797 downwards.
CTACGAGGCTCCTCCATCCATGGAATTTTCCAGGCAAGAGTACTGGAGTGGGTTGCCATTTCCTTTTCCATTTTAGATACATACTTAGGAGTAAAATTGCTGGGTAATATGTGCTGTGTGTGTACTAAGTCTCTTCAGTCATGTCCAACTCTTTGCGACCCCATAAACTGTAGCTGGCCAGAGTCCTCTGTCCATGGGATTCTCCAGGCAAGAATACTGGAGTGAGCTGCCATGCCCTCCTCCAGGGGGTCTTCCTGACCCATGGATCAAACCCCCTGTCTCTCTTGGCTTGTGCATTGGCAGGTGGGTTCTTTACCACTAGCACCACCTGGAAAGTCCACTGGGTAGTATGGTAATTCTATATTTAGCTTTTTGAGGAGCCAAACTGTGCCCAACTTTTCACAGTGGCTGCACCATTTTACATTCCAACCAGCAGATTCTTCACATCCTTTCCAACAATTATTATTTTCCTTTATTATAGTGATCCTGGTAGGTGTGACATGGTAGCTCATTGTGGTTTTGATTTTCATTTTTCTAATACTAATGATGTTGAACATCTCTGTGTGTATTAGCCATTTGTGTATCTTTGGAGAAATGTTTAGTCAAGTCCTCTGCGATTTTTTATTTGGACTGTCTTTTTGTTGTTTAGTTTTAGGAATTATTTATATATTTTAGATATTAAACTCTTGTCAGATAGGTAATTTGCATGCATTCTTTCCCATTCTGTAGGCTGTTGTTTCAACTTTTTCATTCACTGTACAAAAGGTTTTAATTTTGATGAAGTACAACTTGTCTGATGTTTCTTTTGTTGCTTGCACTTTTGGTGTCACATCTAGAATCCACTGTCAGTTCCAAGGTCATAAAGATTTACCTCTATGTTTTCTTTTAAGGGTTTTATGGTTTTAGCTCTGCTATTTGGGTCATCGATCCATTTGGAGTTCATTTTTTATAGAGTGTAAGATAGGCATCCAACCTCACTTTTTCACAAGTGGAAATCTCGGTATCCTGTTCCTTCCCCATTGAATGGGCTTGGCACTCGTATAGTAAGTTTTGAAACCAGGAAGTTTGAGTCCTCCAACTTTGTTCTTTTTCAAGATTTTGCCACTGGCAATTTCATACAAATATGAGAATCAGCTTTTATATTCCTGCAAAAAAGTCCACTAGAATTTTGATAGAGTTTACACTGACTCTATAGATCACGGCGGGCAAATATTGATGTTTTAATAATGTTAAGTCTTCCTACCCATGAATATTGTCTTGCCATTTATTTGTCATGTTGAGGAAGTTTCCTTCTATTTCTAGTTTTCTGACAGTTTTTAGTGTGAAAAGGTGTTGGATTTTTGTCAAATGCCTTTCCTGTTAGTATATCAATTGAGATGATCATATGCTTTCCCATTCATTCCAGTAATGTGGAATATTATATAGATTGATTTTATGTTGAAAAGATGTATCTTCGAATTCCTGGGATTTTTCTTTTTTGATTTACTCTTTTCATTTTGACGAAACACATTCTCCAGTGGCTTTCTGAGGAAAGGTGCATGGGAGGTAAAAGTTTGAAACTTTGAATGTTTGAAAATGTTCTGCTTTCATATTTGATTGACAGCTTGACTGGGTACAGAATTTTTCTTTGAAATTGTGAAGACATTGCTCTTTTCTCTTGCTTCCAGCATAGCTATTGAGAAGGTCAGTGCTATTGTACTTCATGTTCCTTTGGATGTGATCCATTTTATTCCCTCTGGGAGCTTTTAGATCTCCTCTTTGTTCTCATTATTCTGACATCTCACAATAATGTAGCTTGGAGTCATTCCTTTTACATTAACTGGCCTGGGCATGCAGTGGGATCTTTCCATTTGTCTCTCTGTGAAATTTCCTTTTTTAAGTTCCTTTTTATTATAATAATTTATCTGTTCTCTCTTAATGGAATTTCTATTAGTTGTATATTGGATTTCTAGTTAGTCCTCTAATTTTCTTCCGTTCAGTTCAGTTCAGTCTCAGTCATGTCCGACTCTTTGAGACCCCATGGACTGCAGCATGCCAGGCTTCCCTGTCAATCACCAACTCCTGGAGCTTGCTCAAACTCACGCCCATCAAGTCGGTGATGCCATTCAACCATCTCATCCTCTGTCATCCCCTTCTCCTAATTTTCTTACTCTTTCCCATTTTCATCTTTTTTATTCTACTTTGGGGACAATATCAACTTCATCTTTTCAACCCTTGTGCTGAATTATCTCTGCAATTACATTTGAAATTTCCAAAAGTCCTTATTTGTCTCTCAATACCATTTCTTTTCCTTTTATAGCAGCCATGGCTGGTAGATGGTTAACTTCAGACAAAGGGAAGGATCCGTTCTTCCATATTGATAGGTGGGAAAGAAGGAAGGATGGATGCAGGTAGGAGGGGACTGGCATATAAGGTGGCAGGAAGGTGGGGTATTCCTTCTGATGACCTCCATTTTCTCTGTGACATAGATGGTGAGGACATCTACTGAGACAAAGTAAAAGGTAAGGGGGGTAGGAGGTTTGAGGAGCAAGGTAAAGGGAAGTCAAAGTTAACTCACCCTCACCCCAAATTCCAGCTGCTTCTTGGGCAGCCCTAAAGGTTGAAGCCAGAGAACATCAGTCTGCCATGGTTCCAACCTGCTCAGTAAGATAAATTCCTGGTTAAAGTGTGGGAAAGATGAGGGGCTCTTAGGCAGCTCCATGGCTGGTATTCTTCTAGCCAAGCAGTCTGGAAGAGTAGCAGAGCCAAGGAATTAAGGATGTTGCTGGCATTGATGTGATGGACTATTTCTGCCACTTCTGCATCTGCTCACACCATCTCTGGGAACTTTAACAAATTCTAACTGTTCATCTTGACATTTCCCCATCCCTCAATTTGAGATCATCTAAAAAAACTGGAGGCACTTCCCTGGTGCCACAGTGGATGAGAATCTGCCTGCCAGTGCAGGGTACACGCACCCGATCACTCGTCTGAGAGGATTCCACAAGCCGCAGAGCGACTAAATCCGCGAGCCACAACTACAGGAGCCCGTGTGCTCTAGAGCCCGTGGTCTGCAACAGGAGAAACCACTGCAATGGGAACCCCATGCACCACAGCTAGAGAGTAGCCCCTGCTTGCTGCAACTAGAGAAAACCCATGCACAGCAATGAAGACCCAGCGCAGCAAAACAAAAACAAAACAAAAAGCAAAAAAACAAAAAAATACCCAGAAAACCTGGAGGCTTCGTTGAATTTTCCACTCTTGATGGTTTATAAACTGTCAAGGATCAGGTCATTTTCACACTATTCTCAGGGGGTTCCCATTGTTTACATTATGTTGACTAATATAGCCATCTATCTTTATCCTTTGTTTCTTATCTTTAAAATAGAATAAAAATCAGATGCTTTAGGACCTCTAACAGCTTTATTATGTTACAATAAAGAATGCTTTATTCTCTCCATTAATGCAACGGTAATTCATTTTGTGCTTTCTGGATCTCTGACCATGCAAACAGAAACAGACTCTGACAGCAAACCATCCTGTTCTTCAAGTTTATTTATGTTGTTTCAATACACTGACAAAATACACCACATTTTGTTTGTAATTTTTTCTCTTTCAAGAGTCAAGAGTGACTTGATCTTTAACCGGAAGATTCTCTTAAAGAACGCGCACGCGTGCGTGCATGCACGAACACACACACACACATACACACACAGGCACTCTCACGAGGCAAGTACAAAAGAACGTAACTCCACCAAAGTGCGTGTGAATGAAAGTGCAAACAGGCTTCATTTTCCAACTCTAGGATCATTCTCTCTGCTTCAGAAATTAAACAGAAAGCATCTTGCTGTCCTAAGCCAGGGAAAGGGCTGGGAGAGGCTGTCAGGGCCAAAGTATAGCGGTTCTTGCTGCTGGAGAGCAGGTCAGAGGGCACAGGGAAGGGGTGCCAACTCCCTCCCTTCATCCCTCAGTGTGTGCCCAGGTCATGGTGTAATGATCTCATTTGGGGAAGGGAAGGGGTGAAGGGCCAGTGGGGTGGACAGAAGGCAGATTTCTCATCCCCCCCACCCGCCCTTCATTTTTCTGGTTTGGTTTCTTTTCAGAGTTTGACGCTGGTGCAAGACAGTGGTGAGGCTCAAAGTTCGGGGGCCTGGGGACCCTTTTTTCCAAGGCCCTTGGTCCATCTTGTCTTTCCGGTAGACAAGGGTTAGGACAGCGGAGGGCAGACCCATGTGGCTCAGCTGTCCCAGTTGTGCTCCTTAGAAGTGGAGAGGCCCCACAGCACAGCTGTGTGTACTTGCTGTCTTCTCAAGCCAGAGTCAGTGAGATCTCTCTGTAGTCTCACGGAGGAGCAGATGAGGCCATGGAGCTGGTGGGTTTCAGTGCGACCCGAGCAACCAGGACAGAGAGGCTCAGACAGGCTCCTCCTTACTCCTGGGCAAGGGGACGCCACTGCAACCTCGGTAAACCCAGCCCCCTGCCCAGGGCAGGGCCTGGCCAAGCCTTCTCGGGAAGGTGGTGTCTCTGAGGTCCATCTGCAGCCCTGGAGCAGTGCAGCAGGGGGCTGAATGGCTCCCCTGGTCAAGCTACCCAGGCCTCTGTGAGAGAGGGTCCTCTCCTAGGCTGGGGCAGGAATCAACAGAGCTTTGGTTTCCCAAAGATAAAGCTTCATATTTTCACAATAATAGCCCTTGACATTTTCCTAAGCCGAGCCTCACGCCTGCACCCTGACAAGCACATCTGAGAGTGCCCAACACACACCAGCACGTATGCATCACATGGCGGAGATGAGGGGTCCGGGGGAGGCCCCTGGCTCCACAGGAGCCTGGCGGTGGCACCTCACCTCCATGGGTGCAGCCGGGTCCTACCCGGCTGCACCCCAGCTACCCGGCTGCACCCCAGCTACCAGGCTGCCCCCAGCCCCTGTAGGCTGGGAGGCAGGTTTGGCAGTGGCTCAGTGGAGGCCAGGCCCCTACTTGGACAGAAAGGTAGAAATCCCAGAGCCACGGCAGGTACCCGGCTGGCAATGCAAGACAGATGGAGGGTAGTAAGAGAAGCTTAAGGGACATGGAGAATTCAAAGCTATAGGAATTCACCTTCTTCCCAACTCCCACCTTTTAAGTGTCTTTGTAAGACTTCCCAAAACCAAGACATCTAAGAGACAGGTTGAATGTGACGCCATGGCAGGGTAGAGTGCATGCCGGGCAGAGTACATACCAGGCAGGCATTCCCATGGCAAAAGGCCTGGCAGACATGGGGCCCATACCTATTGGGCAACATGCTGGCTGAGACCCACGGCGGCAGGGAAGGATGCTCTGCTCTGCTTTGAGAGCCGCCATGTCTGCCGACCACCCTGCGGGCCCACGGCCTGGAATTATCTGATGTATCCGGGGGTTGGCCTCAGCTACCTAGCCAGCCAGCCTGCCTCCTCTCCACAGTTGACACAGGAAGGGTGTGTGGGAACATCTGGGGGACCATAGCCTCTGCTGCAGAAGCCAAACAGGTTCTAACCACCCACTCTGCTGGAAACAAGACAGGGCACGGGGGACACTCAAATACCGAGTGATCCAGAACTGGGCATGTTGAAGACGGCATCCTGGCTCAAAATTCCCCACTTCTGGGCAAAAGACAGAAAGGCATCCACAGCCCTCAAAGGATGCTATGAAGACATACCTCTGGGAATGTCTGGGAAAACCAGACAGCAGAATGAGGGCAACAAAACCAGCAGACAGAAACAAGGGAAGTGCTTTTTTGAATAAAGGTGTTTGCGGCAGGGTGGCTTCCTGGTAGGAGGAAAGGAGACGGGGGGGGGGGGGGGGGGAGCAAAAGAGAGATGCTGAAGAGATAACGGCCTCAGGTTGAAGGACTCCTGTAAGAGGTGGGGCCGTTCTGGGTGGGGCACCTTCAACCTTCGCCATCAGTAAAGCTCCCGCAGCCCGCTCGCACCCTCACTGATGTGCCTGGTGGTGGATGAGATCCAGGAGTTGGGGAGCTAGGACTCCATTCTCTCCAGGGCTCCTCTGCTCCCCTGTACTTTGCAGGAAGCAGCCCCGGAGAGAAGGACCACCTGGATTAAGGGCCAGAGGGTGGATGGGTGAGGGGCCACAGGTGGGATGGGAGGAACTCAAGTTGGGAAGGAAGCATCAGCTGCAGAGGGAGGGCCCAGCCCTGAGCCAGTCACTTTAAGGTGTCGTCGGCGTTTTTGAACATGAGAATGGCGTTATAGATCTTCAAGGCTGGGCCCAGCTTGACGCTCATGATCTTCACAATGTCCGCCTGTGTCAGCAAAAGGAAGGCCTCGCCGTCAATCATCTGAGGGGTCGCGGGAGGGAGGTGGAAAGCGGAGAGGGGAAGGAGGAGGGTGGGGTATGCGTGGGGGGTGGGAGGGAGAAAGAAGATGGGCGTGAAGGACAGGTGCAGGGAGGGGCGGCGGAAGGCAGGGAGAGGAAGGAAAAAGGAGAAAGGACAAGGAAGGGAGGGAGGAAAAAAGGAAGACAGCAATGGGGACAGAGAAGGAAAGAAAGACATCCACTGGTCTCCCCGTGTCCACACACACACAGTCTCTCTCTCTCTTCCAGCTGGCTGGTCTGGATTTCAGAGTGTGTTTGCAAAACACTCTGCGTCCTCACTGATAGGGGCTTCTAAGAACCTCCTGTTGCTGTCCTCATACAAACCCATGAGTCTATGTCAGTGCTGCGGACAGTAAACCAGCAGACACCACGGGCAATCCCACGTGATGTGGGCTAAGCTCTACCCTGTTACCTGTGAGGTTTTCTTGAGAAGGAAGGGCAGGGTGGGGAAAGAAGAGAGGAAAAGTGAGGTTTAACCTGAATCTAACCAAGCCTCTGCACCCGATGTCCAGTTTGTAAGAAACACAGGGGAGGGTGGAATTAGTTAAATGACACTTCGAGGAAGCAATGAGACAAATCTAGAAGTTCACATTCACCAAGACTGCTTTCCGTGTTGTGAAAAAAGAAACAAACAGAGGGCAACTATTCTAGAACAGAAGATACTTAAAGAGATGTGATGACCCAGATCAACTGTGTGAACCTTGCTTGGGTCCTGGCTCAAAAATACCAACTGCAAAAGATATTCCGGGAACAAGCAGGGAAATCTGAATAAAGAAGAATATAGGTGATATAAAGCAGCTATTGCCTATTTGTTTGGTGGGATAACAAGGTGGTGGTTATGCAGAGAAAGACTTTAGTTTTTAAGAGATGCATGCTGAAGGGCTTAGGGGTGAAAGGTCATGATGTCTATTATTTACTTAAAGCTGCTTCACCTAAAAATAGGTGAAGCAAAAATGAAAGCGGTTGATAATTGTTAATTCTCTGGGATGGGGTTACAAGTAGGGACAGGGAAGGGAGAAGTCTGTTAAGGAGGAGGGGAGGATTTGAAGAGAGCCAGGGAGGGAGGGAGGTGGGGCGAGGCGGGGGGATGGTGAGCACAAGGGCCTTGTCTCCCGGCAGGTGGGCTGGGCTGGGCTAGGGAGCCTCTGGGCAGGAGGGCCACAGGGCTTCTGGTCCCACCACTGGCTTGAAGAACTCCCTCCTCTGATGCTAGGACTCCTTTATCGAAGAGGCACCATCTCTCCCACGGTCCCACCCTAAGCATCACGGCAAATACAACACGACTATGGTGTTCCTTATGAGCCCAGCACTGTTCTTCAACACTTCTGGTGCATTGACTGATTCAATAATCCTCACAGCACCTCTCAGAAGCAGTACCAGTATTACCCCCGTATTACAGATGAGGAAACTAAGGCAGAAAGACTAAGGAATTGGCCCTCAATCATGTTATGCTGGGCCAGGCACATAACAGATATCAATAATTATTTGCGGAACAAATACGCAATAGCTACCATTAAGGTGACAACGAGAGGACCAGGCAGACTCTGCCTGGGACCATCAGTGTGGACCACCAGACTGGACAGGCCACCCATCAGACCACTGATCCGAAACCAGAGCAGATCCAGTTTCTCACTCATGAAGCATTCCTCTAATGACTGGTCGGTCCCGGCTGGAACGAATCCTGACTCATGTCCCACAAAGCATCAGTTCAGCCAGAGAAAGCCCATTCCTTGGAGCAGCGTCCTCCCTGGGGATGACAGATGATGTAGACCAGACCCTGGAGAAGGCAACCCTCAGACCTTGCAAAGGTCCCCCTCTCCCCTGGGTAGACTCTACTGCATGCCGGTGGGCCAGCAGCACACTGTTCCCCCTTTGGCATTGCTTTTCTGTATCACAGATCATGCTGAACTGAAATACACAGCAGATGCTCCAGGGAGAGACTGCCCTTCTCCTAAAAAGGGGAGAAAGCACGAGGACCAAACTCCGGGGTGATTCCGTGGCTGGCTAAGCCACTGAACTCCAAGAGCATTGATTTACAACCTGTCGTCACCCAAAGGAAGATCTCTAATGGGTGCTACATCTTCTGCTCTGTCTCATTAAACACGTGCAGAGAAGACTTGGTGGAAGACAGAAGGCTTAGTACAAGTTGTAAAAGGATGGGAAGCCTTATTAATATTAGACACGCCAGAATCAAGCTTCATAACAATGAGACTATGAAACCAGCAAGAGATCATCTAATAGGGATACATGCAAAGTTTTACATTAAGGCTAATACAAAAAAAAAAAAAAAACCTCCAGCAGTACAAGTAAGACACTGGAAGATTTGGTGAGACTATAGCAGACAATTGATAGAAGGAGCACTTGGGGACTTTCCTGAACTCCAAGCTGGTGTGACGTGGCTATAAGAAAGCTCGTGCGAACTTTTGCCAACAAAAATATAGGGTTCAAATCTGGAAAAGGAGAAAACTACCCAAGTGCCCATTAATAGGAGAACGGTGGGATATTCATAAAACAGAGCACTGCTCAGGATAAAAAGGAGCTAACTACTAGTTACACGTAATGTAGATGAACCTCCAAAACATTACACTGAAAAGAGACAAATGCAAAAGAGTATGTGCTGTATGATTCCACTGACATGAAGTTCAAGAACAGATAAAACTAATCTATGGAGCTAGAAATCAGAATAGCGGTTGTCTATGAGAGCTGACAACACAGGTCAAGAAAGAACTTTCTGGTATGATGGATGTTTCATATCTTGATTGACATATTGGGTTCAGGGTGTACACATTTCACAAAACCTGTAGAATTATACTTTTGAGAAGTATAATTATATATGTGTGTGTACATTTCACTCCATGCCTATTTTACCTCCATGAAAAAAACCTAAGTGTCAGCTTATCAGTTGTAACCACTCTCTTGGGGACCACTCTCATGGGGGATGCTGATAATGGGGCAGGCTGTGCATGGGGGAAGGGGTACATGGGAACTCTCTGTACCTTCCTCTCAATTTTGCTGTGAACCTAAAACCGCTCTAAAAACATATAAAGTCTTAAACAAAAGGTACGAACACCCAGAGGATCAGCAACCCAGTGTGTTCTGTGTTGATCAGAGGGCATCTGAAACACAGGGCACAGCTCTGCACACACACCGTCCGATAAGATCACAAACCAAGAAGGCGACCACCCAGGTGGAGAGGAGCTTGGGAGGGCCACCGCCCAAGGGTCGATGAAGAAACTGGCCGTGCTGGGCCTGGATAAAGAGATGCTTCCTGGGAAAGAGGAGACTTCTTTCTCTCGGCCACCTCATCTGGAGGCAGCATCTTTGGGGAGCTGAGACTACACTCTCTTAGGTGAAGGGGGTACGTGTCGTCTTTGGAAGGAATTTCTAAATAAACTCAAAAGGTCTCTTCTGATTTCAAACCCTACAAATTAGGAGAGTTATGATAAAGCTCTTTATTTCAGGACAACTACACAGTGAAAGCCAGAACCACCATTGACTGAGCCCTCCCTGTATCAGGCCTGTGGCTATATATAGACACTAGTGACACAGTTACACTAGACGTTCTGGTACCAGGATCCACTCATCAATTGTAGTGCTCATGTGGCCCTGCAAGGTAGTCATCATTATACCCATTTTATCTCTATTTTACAGATGAGGAGATGCAGACTCAAAAGACTTCTAACTGGCAGAACCGGGATTCACACCCACCTGCCCACGAAGCTACTGGTCTTTCACCTACAACTCACTGCTTCTCATCTTCGGTAAGCTTTTGGGTCTTAATTTTAAGTGTGTGTTAGCATCCTTGCAGTAAATAGCAATAGTCCTGTCAGTCAAAATACATTTTAATTGGCTGCCATTAGGGAAGCTAAGTTTGGACAGAGAGCAAAGGAGTGAATGGAATCGTGTTTCCAGGTCGGTTTCCCTTCCTGCCGACAGTCTGAACACAGAGGGCTGGGTTCCCAAGCCAGGCCATGGTCATCCGTACTGGAGTTTTCCCAGAGTCGTGGGTCACTGTGACTGGTCCCCACCCCCACCTCAGGTGGGACAACAGAGGTCCTCCCTAGCTGGGGGCAGTGCTGGGGAGGGTGCCCACGTCCTGCCATCTCAACGACCGTGACCCTGCTCTGTCCCCACCCTGCACCGAGCACCTCACCTCATCCTTGAAGAGCCGTGCTTGGTCCTCACAACCTGTCAGGGTCTGAACGAAGCCGAAGACCTTGGAAACCAAAGACAACGTGTTGCCAAGGGGACAGGGCTCGGGAGAGGAAGGAGGAGGTGGCCCTGCATGGCGTTGGTACTTCCTGGGCTCTGACAGTGTAATTTTTCTTAGCAGCCCCAGAGGATCCTGACTATCTGTGCCGCTGGGGGCCCAAGGTGAGGCCCCTTGCTCCCAAGGCCCCAGGCTGAGCCCGTCTCTCCTGCTGGATTAGGGGCACTCCCCTCTCCCCACCCACCAGGACGGGCCTATCAAACGGTGCTCAGGCAGCCCCTCCTGCGCAGCTGGGAGAGGCTGTAGATGGAGGGATGATGAATCAGGAGAAGTATGGGGCTCTGCCTGACGGGGCCCTTTCCTGAGCCCTCCTGCCAGGGCGCGGTGAGGGCAAAGGAGGGGCAGAGGAAGAGGGAGGGGTCCCCGCCCCTCACCTCATCGATGGTCCACTTGGCGACTGTCGAGGCTGAGATGCCCGCCACGCCGGGCAGGAGCTTGCAGTGCTGCTCCCAGCACACGGACAGCGACCGGTCGGGGTGGGCTGACAGGGCTGACATGAAGAGGGACTGGTGTGTGATGTCGGTGGCCAGTGCTGCAAGGCAGAGGCAGAGGCTGGCGGCCAGGGCCGAGGACCAACCTGTTTCCCTCCAAAGCCTGCTTATCCCCAGGCCACCTGGGAGACTGGCTGGCAGAGGGTGCTGGATCGTGGCCCCTTTCAGACAGCCCTGCAGAGCCAAGTGGGTGAGGCAGATCCCCCAACTCCTCACCCAGCATTCATCCCTCACGTTACAGACCATGTAACAAGACCCCACCCTTCCCCAGGCTGCAGCACTTGGGCCCCACAAGGATGCTCTTTTCTCCTGGAGCTGCGGCAGCATCCTGGAAACACCACTCTCTGGAGACTCTGCATTCACACAGCCCCCGATATCCAAGCCACCTCAGTGTGCTGTGTGCTCGGTTGCTTCAGTCGTGTCCGGCTCTTTGCGACCCTATGGACCGGAACCCGCCAGGCTCCTCTGTCCATGGGATTCTCCTGGAAAGTATACTGGAGTGGGTTGCCATACCCTCAACCTGGACATCAAAAGCCTATTCTGTTTGCCCTCCATTTGCTAAGTCCTTTTGGGCCCTGACTGTTGCAGCCTCAGGGGGATTCTGTTTGAGAAGCAGAGTCAGCCTTCCCAGGAGACTTCCCTGGCAGTCCAGTGGCTGAGATGCCACACTTCCACGAGAGGAGGCACAGGTTTGATCCCTGGTCAGGGAACTAAGATTCCCCACATGCTGTGGAGGGGTGGTCGTGGTGGGGGAGAACCAGCCTGCCCTGTCTGAAGCGAACCCCCCAGCTGATGCCACCGCCTTAAAGAGCCTCTCCTCCCATTACGTCCCCAGCCGGGTCTGGTTCATTCCCTGCATGCCAGCCCCCCGCCTACTCTGGCACCTCCAGGGTGATCCCTGACCCACTCGCCCACCCACACTGCCTGTCTCTCTGCTTCATCTGCTCCTGGAACCCCTGGCTCCCAACCTCCAGCCTTCAAGCGGCTCTACCATCTGGTGAGTGACTCTGCTCTACCCAGCTTCCTCCTTGGCCGGGCTTGGCAGCTGTGTGCTTGGACTTCATCTACTTCTGGGGATTCTGGCAAACCTGGCCTCTGCCTACCTTACCTGCCTTGGCTGGCCTTGGGCCATGTGGCCACTGCCCCAGGGGGCTTGCCCTGCCTCTGCCCAGAGCCCAAGAGAGCTGGCTCTATCCTATTCACTTGGTGCTAATTCTAGACTCTCAAGCACGTGGCCCCCTGCTGTCCTCTTCTCCAAGGCCCACCTTGCTCATCACCGTGTCCTTCCATCCCTCCCCTTCACTTCAGCCTTTTGCCCTGACTCCTTGGACCTCACATTCATCCTTAGAGCCTCTGGGATCCTGGTTCCAGCCTCACCGATCGTTCTTCTCTAACTGCCCGCCTGCTGTCTATCTGCTCATTGGCCCAAACCCAAGTCCCATCCACACCCTGAAGAGCCCCAGCCTTCAGTACAACCCTGGAGCTTGTAACCTCTGCACAGCCCAGTCAGCTCTTGCAGGACCTATTTAGGGTACAGCCTGGATCTCCCATGACAGCTGCTGCCACCAGCACTTGGCCTCCTGTCCCCGCAGTGTCCCTCTTTGAAGTCCACTATCTGGTGCTCCATGTATCCTGGCGAGGAGTCTGGGGGCTGAGCTCCTTATCTTTCTTCCCCAGAGCACAGGACAGAAGCATTTGTAGGCAGCCCGTAGTATCTTATCTAACTGCAAAACATCTATTTTGTGTGTGTGTGTGTGTTAGTTGCTCAGTCTTATCTGACTTTCTGAGATCCCGTGGACTGTAGCCCGCCAGACCTCTAGTCCATGGGAGTTTCCAGGCAAGAATACTGGAGTGGGTTGCCATTCCTTTCTCCAGGGATTGAACCTGGGTCTCCTGCATTGCAGGCATATTCTTTACCATTTGAGCCACCAGAGTGGTATCTTATCTAACTGCTAAACATCTATTATAGCTCCTCTCCTTTTTTTTTTTTTTTGCTTAAAAACAACAGAAATGTGTTTCTTGTAGTACTAGAAGCTGGAAGTCTCAGATCAAGGCACCAGCAGGCTGGGTATATAGTGAAGGCCCACTTCCTGACCCCCAGGCTGCTATCTCCTCACTGCATCCTCACATGGCAGAAGTGGCAAGGGGTCTCTTAGGAGGGCACTAATCCCATTCATGAGGGGTCCATCCTCATGACCTAATCACCTCCCAAAGGCCCCACTCCAAATACCCTGACATTGAGGATTAAGTTTCAACATATGCGTTTGGGGGGTTACAAATGTTCAGTCCAGGGCATTATTATCGGAAGTTAGCAACTATGTGCTGAATAGGCACTGTGGAAAGGTGAGGGTGGGGAAGGGGGGAATGCGGTATAACAGAAGACACAAATTGGACTTGGAATCAGTTCCTTACTAACTTGTTTTTTTAATGCTGGGCACCTCACTTAACATGGGCCTCAGTTTCCCAACTTGAAAATGAACTGGTTGAGGGGACTTCCCTGGTGATCCAGTGGTTAAAACTATGAGCTCTCAATGCAGGGGGCCCGAGTTCGAGCCCTGGTCAGGGAACTAGATCCCACATGCCACAACTAAGAGTTCACATGTTGCCACTAAGACCTGGTGCAGCCAAATAAATTTTAAAAAGAAATAAAAAGAAGACAAAGCGGTTGTGTAAGGAAATCACGGTGGTTTCCTCGTTCTTTCTAAGAGCTGATACTCACGGGTCCTGGAGGGTCCCATGAGCACAGCCAAGTCCTGAGCTCTCCAGGCAGGCAGTTTTCCCCAGGGAGCTGTTTTCCAGCAGACCCACACTGAGGAGGCCTACCCACGGATGCGTGAGAAGTCTCCAGACCAAAACCCAGAGAGACCAGTGTCCGCTATGAGAGAGCCAGCCAGCTGATGGAACAGGGGAGCCCTGCCCAGAGGTCAAAGGCCTGGGCGCTGTCCCCCGCCCTGTCCCTGAAGTGTCTCAGGACTCAGGTGAGTCCTTCCCAATCCAATCTGGAATACAGCCTCATCCATGGAAAGGCTTCCCAAGTTCTCAGGATAATTCTGGAATGAGCACAGCAGGCAAGCGCCCTCTGGTAGTCAGAACTCGGCCTTACGATGGAAGCTGACCAGGTGTACCACATCTATGTTACAGACCACTCGTGAGAGTCAGCGAGATGGTGAAGATAAAGCACCTGAAATGGTGCTGAGCCTAGAGCAGGTGCTTGAGAGCATAGTAGCCACTGTTATTTCAGGTAATTGACACCTGAAAGGCAGGTATTATTCATGTTTTCAAATGAGAAAACTGAAGCTCAGAGATGTGACTTGCTCAAGGTCACACAGCTTGAAAGTAACGGCCGTGACTTCCCTCCCAGGAAGCCAAGACTGAGAAAGCAGAGCTGGGAGCATCATCCCACCTCACAGTGGGTGACCAGGAGCCCAGAGAGGCTCTGCATCTTGCTGGCAGACTCACAGCAAGGCCTGAGGTAAAACGGGGCGGCGTGTGAGGTCGTTCAGGGCCCCAGGCTGGGTCTCGCACTGCTCTGTATCTCCAAGTGTGGCGACACCTGCCTCCCAGCCTCTCCCACTCTGTGCACCCCTGGTGACTCCTCCCACCAAACACTAAGCTGTCACGGTGAACACGGTGGAGGACACAGGGAACAAATGACCAGGACTCACTCGGAAAATCTTCCTGTGGGATCTTCCGGTACTTTGGAGGGCGCCCGATCCTGGAGAGAGAGGAGCCGGGCCCGTGGCAGGGACTCAGGGCCTGCTCTGGCCTTGGAGGACTTGAGGCCCCGCACCCTTGCCCTCCGCACCGGCCGTGATGGCGAGGCTTCTTCCTTAGGGAGAAGCCCGAGAGGTTCCTCTTACGGGCCGAGGCCTCCGTGTCGGACAGCTCTGCCTTCAGCCGGCTCTGGTTCCTCTCGGCCAGGGGGCAACCCGAGAGGCAGTGGTGAGCTGTGAACTTGCCAGTGACGTGGCCAGAGCCATCACAACCAGGAGTGGGGCACTTTCTAGAGAAGAAGAAGGTTTGAGATGAAGCTGCTTGGTCCCACTTGGCTCTTCCCAACCCCAGCCCCGCTGGGAGAGCGGTCGGGTGGACCCTGGTTGGCCCCCCATGGTGGGTATAAGACAGACGCCCTCTGAGCAGTGCCTGAGGGTCTCTTAGCAGGAGCCCTTCACTCACCGGTGGTGAAAGCTGTACTTGGAGGCCCTGGTGTGTGGCAGGCTCCGACAGCCGAGAGGGGGACAACCCGAGGCGGAGGCAGCGCTGGGCTCTCTGGGTTCTGGAGGGGCAGGCAGAGAAGGGTCAGTACGGGGTCCTGGGGGTGGAGGTGGGCCTGGGGGAAGGGACACGGAAGCTAGGGAAGGTTAGTGCTAGGAACCGGTTCCCAAGTACAGGGGCCCTGAGCCAGGCTGGGACGCTACTTCCTGCTAATGGACATCAGCCCCTCGGGGGAACAGGGGCTTGGCTCTCATATACACTGTGGACACCTGCAGGCCTCTCTGCCTCTGGGAAGAGGAGCGCCCTCGATCAGCTCGGGGCTGGTGTGGGCACAGCTGCACCCAGAAGCTACATCAGGCAGATTCATATTATTCTTGTTTCTCAGTTTCAATCCCAAGACTTTGGGGACTAATTTTTAGTCTCTGCCTTTGCTTGGACAACAGGTGAGAAGGATCCACGCCCCATGTGAAACAGATGTGGGTGACCTCCAACCCCTGCCAGCAGCGGGGAGCAAGATCTGATGTAGGGAGCCGCATTGCCTTAGCAAGCACTGGGCATGCTCTGGTTGGCTCTGCTGGATGCTGAGAGGACTGCCCAGCGCACAACTATCTCTGAAGCATTTGCTTCCAAGTGAGCTTGGCCCTTCACACCTCCAGGTCCCCCACCCAGCAACTGGGGAGGCCAGAAGCACTGCCCAGTGTGGCAGAGACCCTCCCCAGGGTGGGGAGGATGAGGGAGCCCAGAGTTTAAACTGTGGGCATACTGTAGAGAGGAGTGCCAGAGCTCAGGGGCAGGGTCAGACATCAGGAGGAAAGGGTCAGAGCACCCCTAGGGTACACACGGAGAGGAGGCTGCAGGGGATGTCCCGTCTTGGAGCACCAGCCTGCTGGGTGGATGTCAGGGTGGTCAGCATCAATCCAGAAGTCATAGGCGTGACTCCAGCCATCAAAGTGGAGCTGGGGAGGAAAGGCCCAGGAGGTCAGGTGTTCCTCATGGAGCCCAGCTTGGCTGGGAGGTCCTCCAAGCTCAAGGAGGCTCTCCCCATCCCTGGGGCCTGTCAGAAGCAAGATCCTGAATTGGAAGGACCAAGAGGCCAACCTCACAATAATCCATCTCGACCACCACACTTCCCAAGGGTTCCGCCTATGAAGTTACTGGTTGCTTCAGTTGTGTCCAACTCTTTGGGACCCCATGAACTGTAGCCTACCAACCAGGCTTCTCTGTCTATGGGGATTCTCCAGGCAAGAATACTGGACTGGGTTGCCATGCCCTCCTCCAGGGGATCTTCCCGACCCAGGGATCGAACCCGTGTCTCCTGTGGCTCCTGCACTGCAGGTGAATTCTTTACTGCTGAGCCACCAGGGAAGCCCCGAAGTTACTGGCACCTCCCATCAGTCCTTGGGTAGGACAAGGATTCGTGGGCCCATCTGATAGATTCAGAGAAGGGACGGGACTTGTCCTGACTCACAAAGGTTAAGTCACAGATGAGACCTGACTGAGACCCAAGATCTTCGGCCTCAACTTTAGAGCTCCCTTCCCTGCAACATGCAGCTTCCCTGCAGTCTGGCTCATGCCATGTCCTTGACCTCAGCCCCGTCTACGGAAGTCCTGCCCCATCGGCCTGTCCACTCTCCCAGCCCAAGGGGCCCAGAGCCACCTTTATCCGATGATCCTCCACATCCTCCACGCTGGCCACACGAATTAGGGCTGGGTTCCTGCGGTCCACGGCCTCCAGCTTCATGTTGACCAGGAAGCTGTGTGGGGGTCGCTACAGGGGGAGAGTGGTCTTCAGGCCAAGGCCCTGCTCAGCAGAGCTGAGGCCCCAAGAAGGATGCCCAGGTGCTGTGCTTGGGGAAACGTGGCCAAAGTGGGAGGCTGGGGCCCCATCCTGCCTGACCGAGGGCTCCGTGCTTTCCTGAACTCAGCTCTGGGGGCAGAGAAAGCCAACTCACCACCTTGAAGGCCCAGGAGGGCACAGCAGAGGCCCCGGTTTCTTCCAGATATTTCTCCCAACAGAAGCTGTCAGGGTCTGGGTAGTCTGGAGGAGAGGATGAGAGCAATGTCTAGGCACCCAGGTGAACCGAGGAGCTCCCCCCTCCAAGCGGGACCAGGGGTGTGGAAAGGACAGAGGCCCATGGATGGAAATCCCTCTGTGTCACAGCCTGCTCCTTGCAGGGGGCTCCTGAAGGGGAGGGGTGCCAGACAGAAGCAAGCAGTTTAGTTGGTTATCTGGGAACCCTGGCTTTCAGTCCCCTCCTTGGCTCTGTTGCCTCGCTCCAGCCCCAGTCCCATCTGAACCCCTAATGTATGTTCTGAATGCTAAGTCGCTTCAGTCATGTCCAGCTCTTTGCGATCCTATGGACCGAAGCCCATCAGGCTTCTTTGCCCATGGAATTCTCCAGGCAAGAATACTGGACTGGGTTGCTATGCCTTCCTCCAAGGGATCTTCCTGACCCAGGGATCAAACTTGCATCTCTGATGTCTCCTGCATTGGCAGGCAGGTTATCACTAGTGCCAGTGTAATATCCTGACAGGGAAGGATATGCTTTCTTCACTCTGGATTCCTGTTCCCTTACTGAGAGAGCTCATCTAACTTTTGTTTTGGTTTTTTTTTTGGCTGTGAGATCTTAGTTCCCTGACCAGGGATTGAACCCATGTCCTTGGCAGTGAAAGGGCAGAGTCCTAACCCCTGGACCAGGAATTTCCCTTCAGCCTCAACAGAGTCAGGGTATAACAGGACTCTCCTAAGATCAAAGGGTTCTCAGCTCCCAGGCAAAGAAGCTAAGGCTCCAGGCTACACGTGTGCCCTTGGCCTCCCCTTAGAGACCCAGCTAATGAGCTACTGGTAAGGGATCGGGGAGAGGGGGGTGGCTCAGGCTGCAGGGTCACCTTGTGGAGGGGTGAGGGGCTTTCCTTGCTTCTGGCACCAGCCCACTGGGTGGATGTAGGGGCTGCTGGAATCACACCTGAAACCCAAGAATTCTTCACTGTCTCAAGGTGAGACTTCGAGGCCCGGAGCCCGCTGTCCTGTGACATTGTGGCGACAGGGCCCACCCTCATATTACTTCTGAGGGAGAGTCAGACTGGTGACTGGTGAGGGAGTCAGAAAATTCCAACAGTAACTAAAAACTCTAACACCGCCTTAATGTCTCAGAGAAAATCACGGGTCACAGGGGTCTGCTTATCTTAACCTTCGTACTTTGAGGTGAAACATTTAATTGTCATCATAATTACTAACTGATGCAGATCGGGGTCCCCAACCTCCGGGATCTAACGCCTGGTGATCTGAGGTGGAGCTGATGTAATAATAACAGAAATAAAGTGCACAATAAATGTAATGTGCTTGAATCATCCCAAAACCAACCCCTCACCACCGGTCCTTGAAAACATCGTTTTCCACGAAACTGGTCCCTGGTGCCAAAAAGGCTGGGACCCTGTAGATCAGATCCACAGGGCAATCAATTGTCCCCTGAGCAATATGAATATCAGGGCTGAGCCAGGGCTACCTGGCGCATCCCATGCCCACCATCCCTCCCTTTCCCCTCCCCCCCGCCCCAGGGCCAAGTCTGGGCCCTCCCACTACCAGTAGTCATAAGTGTCATCCCAGTTGTCAAAGTGCACCAGGAAGCGACTGTTCACCACGTCGGTCACACTGGCCACGCAGATGAGGGACGGGTTCATGCGGTCCACAGCCTCCAGCTTCATGCCCACCTGGAAGCCCAGGGGTGGGGGACTCTGGGGGCAAGAAGAGGGGCTGCCACGGCCAGGCCCAGGCTGGCTTGTGCTGGCCCAGGACCCACTGGCAAAGGAAGAGGAATAGGTTCCCTCGGGTTGTGTTTCTGCTGGGTGGGCACGGGGGGAGGGTGGGAGAAAGAGGCTGAGGAAGAGGATCTCTCCAGGGCAGAATCATAACCCCCAGCCCTGAGCCCTCAGGCACTTCTGGCCTCTGAGGGATGCTCAGAGGAAGCCTCACTGTGGAAGCCTCACTGACAGGAGGCCACTCACTCACCCAAAGAGCCTGCCAGGCTGAGCACAAGCCTCCCCTCCCCAGACAAGCCTGGCCCAGCTTGAGCTGAGGGAGCTGGGTCCACCACAGGGTGGCGGGGAAAGACGAGCTGACATGTTGAGGCAGGGAGTGGGGAGAGGCAGCAGGGAGGCACCTGCCATGTGTCGGACATAAACTCCAAAAGCCATCACCTCCCTTAGTCTTCACAACAACCCTAGGGAGATGGGTATCATCATCTCCATTTTTATAAGTTAAGTGACTTGCCCAGGACCACAAAGCTAGTCAATGGTGGGGCCGGTACTTGAACAGTTCAACTTAAAATCTGCATCCCCTGTCACAAGAGCTGGTAGAAGCCCACCAGTCACCTGTAAGTATGGTCTCTGGGACAAGACCAGGGTGGGTGGTACCTGTCCATGCCTGAACAATATGGGGCAGTCCCTGGCCCATGGGGACCAGGGACTTTCCAGATGGCAACATGTTTACTGGGCTTTCCTGGTGGCTCAGTGGTAAAAGAATCCACCTGCCAATGCAGGAGACACAGAAGACTCGGGTTCGATCCCTGGGTCAGGATGGTCCTCTGGAGAAAGAAATGGCAGCCCACCCCAGTATTCTTGCATGGGAAATCCCATGAACAGAGAAGCCTGGTGGGCTACAGTCTATGCAGTCGCAAAGAGTCAGACACGACTTAGAGACAATAACATGTTTACTGGGCGTTCCCTAGATCTCTCAGGCCTCTGGCTTGGGATTAGGAGATGCTTTAACTGTGGGATAAAGTTGCCAGTTGCATCGAACAGAGAGAAGGACAAGAGGTGAGCATTGGGACCACATGGGAGAGCCTCAATGTTGGTCAAAAGGATGGAAAAAGCCGCTCCCAGAATAAAGGTTTGGACCTGACAACAACTGCAGGGAAACCCAAGCAAGAAAGAAGGAAGACACCTCTGTGCCCAGGCTCAGAGGGGATGTGTGGAGGAGAGGATTTCAGTGGTAGGGAAGAGGGGGGAGCCCCTCCCGTTCAGTGAGGACCAGAACTGAGCTGAGAGCACCCGTAGATGAGCACTTGTCTGCTGACTCAGATACCCTGGCCGGCTGCAGTGACTGTCCTGGGGGCACTCACGTGGCTCTGGCTCACAAACAGGTGCTTGGGGGCAGCCTGGGCTCTTGTGCTGCGCAGGTACTGGCTCCAGCTGAACTCTTCCTCCTTGTAACCTAGGCCCCTCGGGGGGGATGAATAGAGCGCCGTGCAGACAGAGGCTGGGCTGTGGCGAGGGTACCCCACATGGAAGCAGCAGAATCAGGCAGGCGTGAGGACCCCACAACCCTCAGGAACCTGCCCAGGGACCCCCCTGCCAAAGCAGGACGCAGCCTGGGTGGACTTCTCTCAAAGGGCAAGGGCAGAGCAGAAGCCCTGAGGCCAAGTCATAGCAGGATGAGACTCAGAAAGGCTGGTTGTGAAGTGGAAACAGAGAAGGGGTAACCACAGGGAAGCGGTGAGGGAGGGTCTGGGGGCTCACTGCCTCACTGGGACCAACCCAGCCAGGCCTTACCTTTGGGGGGCTGCAGCTTGTGCCCCGTCTTCTCGAACCAGCCAGCCGGATGAATGTCAGGGGAATTGGCATTGATCCAGAAGTCATGGCACTCGGAATATCCATCAAAGTGCAGACGTAGGCGGTAGCCACACACCTGACCCCGTAAGGGGGAAGCACAGGGACTCCGATGCCAGCAGACACCCTGTTTCCCTTCCCTCACCACTCCTCGTCCAGCCTGGTAGTCTCAGGGGTCTGTTGCTAGAAGGTTCCCCCTTTCACCCCTCCTGACTCCCAGATTTCCCTGCATCCTGAACTTTGCCATATACCTTCCCATCCTACAAGGAGCACAGCTCATGTGCTAATGAGCCCTGAGCTCTGGGCACAAGACAGGAGATTCTAAGACACCATCTGGCCCCTTTGAGCCCTGGACAGATCCCAAAGGCACTGACCAAAGCACAGGGCCCCCAAGGACCCTTCCTTCCGCTACTTTCTCTCACTGCTCAGACCTCAGCCTGCTAATGGCAGGTCCTTGAACGTGGTGCCCTTGAACGTGTTGTTCCATGGCCCAGTGCCTTTTTCTCACTTTGCCTCATGTGCCTGGGACATCCTACTCACCTCTCGAGACTGAGCAATGGAGGCTCTTTCCCTCTGAAGCCATTCCTGCCCCTTCAGTGCCCTCCTGCACACAACTGTCATCACCCCTGAGGGGTATCACTGTTTATCTGGATGATGCCCACACAACTGTGAGCTCTTAAGAGGATAAGGACCTTGTTGGACTCATGCCACCATCCCTGCCCCTGGGAGTGCTGCTCTTCAGTAACCTCACCATCTCAACCCTTCTCCTGCCTTTTTTTTGTATTTCAGTTTTCTGCATATTCTGCCTCAACACCCTATTAGGTTGGGTGCTGTCTGAATCTAGGCCCTCCGTGCCCTTGGCTGACTCCTTCAGTCTATCCCGAGGGGAGTCATCAGGATGGGGGCGCCAGCCTCACCTTACCTCGGCCACAGTGAGGATGAAGTACATGCTCGGGTGCTGAGGGTCGATGCCTTCCAACTTCATGCCTGGTCTGAAGCCATTCTTGTTTTGAGTGACTGTCTGGTACTGTTAATGCACAGATGGGAGAGGATCCAGCTCCCCTCTGGCATTATCCTAGCCTCGTGGGCTGGGGGAGAAGGAACTATCTTAGGGGCCCACCTGCTCAGCACTACCAAAGAGGTAACTTATTTGGGGAACTTTAGTGCAGGGATCCAAAGCAGGATAGACTAGCCTCCAGGTCCCTTGAAAAGTGGACTTCAGGGCTCCATCTTACCCACGTCAGTGTGTAGAATTAAGTAAAAGGCAACAGAATTCAAAAGTCTGCAGGCCCAGTGATGGGTAAGCCTGGATCCCACCTCCTATTTCTTCCCACCCAGGAAGTCCCTTATAGTGAGCCCTTTTCTATTCTGGGTCCCTAATCAGTCTGTCCCCCTTCCATCCTGCCAGTCCTTTGAGGGATGTCAGACACAGAAATCAGCAGAAGGCCTGAGTTTGGAGGTGAGTCCCTGGACTGGGAGACAAGCTCTTTCTAACACAGAAATATCCAACTCACGTCCTGGAAGAGGCTTATGGGGGCAGCAATGGCCTTCTGCTCCTCAAGGTAGGATTCCCACGACCAGCCTGGTTTCTTCTCCTCTGAGGCTGTGGGGAGGAGACAGACAGGCTGACCCCTCAGGTGGTGGTTGGTGGTTTACTCGCTAAGTCCTATCCTGACTCTTGCAATCTCATGGACTGCAGCCCATCAGGCTCCTCTGTCTCTGGAATTCTCCAGGCAAGAATACTGGAGTGGGTTGCCATTTCCTCCTCCAGGGGATCTTCCCGACCTGGGGATCGAACCCACGTCTCCTGCACTGCAGGCAGATTCTTTACCAACAGAGCCACCAGGAAAATCCTAGGCTGCTTCTTAAATACGACCTTCCTCAGTTCCCCCAACCCAACTCTACCTTAACCTTCAAAACAAACCTCTGTCTGTGATCACACGCTGCCCTCTGATCCCATTCAGCCATGAGGGTGCTGGACACATGGGGCCCAGGCGAGACTCAGTCTCAGGTGAGGCTGCACCAAATTCTGCCCACCCTGCCCGGCCTCCACCCCTAGGCCATTGTCAGCAAAGGCACTCCGGATTATGGGCCCACTAACAGAGGTTACAAAGTCTCAACCACAGAGGGCCAAAGCTGTGTGACAAGTCCTGAGCCAGAGGACTGAATCACAGAACCACCTAAACTCACTAGGAAAGAAGAGGAAAAAGAGAAAGAAAAAAAAGAGAGAGGAAAACATGCAAGGAGGAAGAACAGAACAGACCACACAGAGGGCTTCCCTGGTGGCCCAGTGGTTAAGAATCCAGCTGCCAATGCACGGGACACAGGTTAGATTCCTGATCTGGGGAGATTCCACACTTCCCAGAGCAACTAAGCTCATGGGCCACAACTATTGAAGCCTACACTCTCAAGAGTTAGAAAGCTGCAACTACTAAAGTCTTAGTGCCCAGAGCCTGTGTTCTGAAACAAGAAACCACCGCAATGAGAAGCCCAGGCACTGCAAAGAAGAGTAGCCCCTGCTCACAGCAACCAAAGAAAGCCAACAGACCCAGCACAGCCAAAAAAAACCACCTCAATGAGCTATAACTTCATACCCACTAGGATGGCTATAATAAAAAAGACAGAGGGACTTCTCTGGTGGTCCAGTGGCTAAGACTCTGTGCTCCCAATGCAGGGCACCTGGGTTCGATCCCTGGACAGGGAACTAGATCCCATGTGCTGCAATTAAAAGTCAGGACAGCTAAATAAATCCTTTTTAAAAATAAAAAAGACAAATTATAACAAGCCTTGGTGAGAGTGTGGATAAACTGGAACTTTCATACGCTACTGGTGGGACTATACAGTGGTTTGGCCACTTTGGAAAACATTCTAGCAGTTCCTTAAGAGGCTAAACATATGGTTACCATAGCACCCAGCAATTCCACTCCTATGTATATACCCAAGAGAAATGAACACTTATGTCCAGACACAATTTGTGCACAGACGCTCATATCAGCATTATTCATAACAGACCCAAAGTGGAAAGAACACACATACCCATCAGTTGATAAAGTGTGATATTTCCTACAATGGAATATTATTCAGCAATAAAAATGAATGAAGTACTGATACATGGTACAACATGGATAAACTATGAAAACACTGTGCTAATTGCAAGAAGCCAGTCACAAAGAACCACATGTTATATGATCTCATTTATACGAAATATCTAAAATAGGCAAATACATATATACAGAAAGTAGATTGGTGTTTGACTAAGGCTGGAGGGGAGTTTGTGGTTTGGGGGAAATGTCAGTTAATGGGTACAGGGTTTCTTTTTGGAGTGATGAAAATGTTCTAAAATTGATTGTGGTGATGTTTATACAATTCCATGAATAGACCAAAACCCACTGAATTGTATACCTCAAATGAGTAGATTGTATGTTTTGTGAATTATAACTCAATAAAGCTATTAAAAAGTTATTTCTTACAAAAACATGTATAAAGCACTAACTGTAGAAAAAAGTGGATACGTTAGACACAGAGTCTCTGCACACACAGGACACACAAGCAGCCCTGCCAGGCCCACTCCTACTCCCAGATTCTTCTGCCAAAAGATCCCCAAAATGAGTGGAAAAAGATTTTAGCCATAAGAGCAAACTTCTGTCTACTGACAAGGTTTCTTCCCTTGAAAAAAGGCAGAAAGGAGAAAATATCCAGAAAGTAATGCCACACATTAATGTTCACAGTTGAGATGGTGAAATGTACAAATCAAAAGATAACTTCAACCTGGTCAACAGGACCCAGCAGAAAAAATGCTCGTTTAAGAATGTACTTTCTTAAGAAAGACAGGGCAGTGGAGCCAACAGTAGTTAGATGTATTAACTTCTGTCTCTATTTAAGACTTAAGAGGACATTAAACCAGAACTTTCCTGGTGGCCCAGTGGCTAAGACTCCATGTTCCCAAAGCAGGGGCCCAGGTTCGATCCCTGGGGAGGGAGCTAGATCCCAAATGCCGTAACTAAGAATTCACATGCTGCGACTAAAGAGTGCACATGCCACAGTGAAGAGCAAAGATCCTTCGTGCCACAATGAAGACCTGGTGCAGCCAATTAATTAATTAACTAAAAGAGGACAAAAACTAATGAGAGCTAAGACTTTGGCTTCTGATGTGACAGCCTTGGGTGAGAAAGAGAGCCATGATAATATGGTTTGGCTAAGATAGGCAGAATATAGAAAAGGTACTATAGAGTTTGAAGCCCTGGACACAGATTGGGCTCCTCTGACTGGCATTGGGTTCATCAAGGCACAAAGATGTTCTAAAACTGACCTCACTCTGCCTCTGGAATAGGAAAGACAGTGACTCATGCAACTAAGCCATGGTCCAAGAGGAAGCACCAACATACAACTCATTTATTCATCCACTGAACAAACATTTATTGAGAGTGTACTCCACACCAGCCTTTGGGCTAAGGACCAGGGATATAAGGACTAGTAGAAGAGATTCAGTTTTGCTACACAGTCTCTGGGTGATTCTAAGTGTGATAAACCTGACTTGGCTCCAACTGGCTGCTGTCACGGAAAGTGGAGATGGTAATGCAGAAGGCCTGAGGGCCACAGCTGGCTATTAATGATCTTTGTTCCATTTTTCTTAGAACCAAAGGATTAGAATGGAGGCCCAAATAGCAAGGTCAGACCAATGACCAGTACGGACTTGCCCATACCACGACAGGGAAGCAATACCATGTGGTGCCATTAAAGGCTGCTCAAGTCTGGATATTATGAGGCCTACTCACAACTGGATAACAGAGGATAAACAAACACATGATATAAGTCTCAGGAACATACATATACCAAGGCACAAACCAAAATCACACACTCTCTGTCACACACACACACATGCTAACTTACGGTTATCTATATACGTACAATACACCATCACAATGGTAACCTGCACTCCCAGCTTCACACCTCCAAAGGTGTCTACACACGGCTCATGAATATATATACACATACCAGGCTGGCTGCTGTTCCATTCCTCACTTTCTGGGGTGTTAATGGTAGGTTGTCCCTCTGGATCCTTTCCTTCTTCTTGCTTCTCCTGTAGAAGACAACAGATCCCAGATTCCTGTCTTTGTGAGTTGGTGTGAAGCCCCTATCTCTATTCCTGACCCTGGCCTAGCTCTCTGGTCACACGATGTTCTGCTCCCAACGGGTAGATATTCTTCTAGGCTACCAGCAGGAACACAGCTCCGGCAGACAACACTTTACCACATGGACAGAGTCTCATACCCCCTAGTTTTACACAGGGGGGTAATTACCTGATTACAATTCTCATTCCCAGGTGGGGAAACTGAGGACACGAATACCTGCCCTGTGCTCTGTGGCCTCTAGCCCAGAGATGGGACCCCAGAGAGGAATCTTCCCATCTGCCTGCACACCTACTTGGGTGCTGGTTCATGTCAAAGTGACAGCCCTGAAACTAGACTGAGGTGGGGGCTCTAGAAAAACAGGAAAGTGGTTTATTTATTTCCCTGCAACCAAGTGCAGGATCTGACTCCAGACAGGACCCCAAAATATGATGAGTGAGTTACGTGTCTTCTGTGGCCCAGCCCCACCATCTGGGTTAATGGAGGGGCTGGTGAGAATTGAGGTATAGGCTCCAGCCTCCCCCTGCCCTCCCAGCTGTCCGCTTCCTACCATGGCCTCTGGCTCCGACTCCTCGGATGGGCTCTGATATTCCCTGTGCTTCCTCTTCTTCACGGGTTTGAGGAGCTCAGAAGCGCTGGTGCAGTTGTTCTGGCCTGAGGAGTTCTCCACTATGACTGACCTGAGGGACGGGCAGCCTGAGGGAAGGAACCACCCACTCTGCACCATCCGCCTCCCCTCAAAGCTCCGAACAGGAGCGAGGCCTTGGGGCTGGAGAAGCCCCAGAGGGGCTTTTGGGCCCGAGAAGGCAGAGAAGTGGGGCTTAATTCTCTCCGGCTTACCGCTCCTGGAAGCGCTGAGGGCAGCCATTACTGGAGGAACTAGGATCTGAACCAGCGCCTTGCTGAGGCCCACAAGCCTGGCACGGGCAGGTGCCATCATCCTCTGGTGGGTCCTGAGGAGGACCTTCTGGAGGGCCCTGGGGGAGGTCCGCTGGGGGAGACCAAAGGCACCTCAGGCCGCCCACCCAACACGTCCACACTCAGGCTCCGCCCACCTCGGAGCCCACCCTGGGCCTCTACCTCGGTCCCATTCCCCACTTCCCCCACTGGACAGCCCTGCCTCCCTCGCCAGAGCCTTCTCCGCCCCAAGACCAACCCGCGGGCCCGGGCACACCCGCCGGAACCCGGGCCACGCCCCCTCGGGCCACGCCTCTGGCTTCGGCTCCCCTGCGAGTTCGGGGCTCTCCCAGCCCCCGCGGGGGCCCAGCTCCGGGCCTGGGGCTCCTACCCGGCTGTTGGGGGTCCGCGCCGCCACCCCCCGCCGGGGCCTCGCCATCTTCGTACTCGGCCACGCCTTCTCGCCGCAGCTCTGGGCTCGAGGGTTGCTCTGCTCCCACCATGTTCGGCGGCGCGTACTCGCTTATCCGGAACTGTAGCGCGGAAGAGTCAGAGGGGCACGACTCTTGTACTGGCCCTTGACCTACCCCCAGTCAGCATGGTCCCCTCTCCCGCCGCCTCACTGCAAGCCACGCCTCCAAGGCTCATTCACCGTAAGACAGGCCCTAGAACCCCCCAACTGTCTCGTCTTGGGAACGCAGCACTTCAAGCCCCGCCCCCAGAATCCTCCCTCTCAGCCAGCTTCCCCACCTTCCGCCTCTAGCCCCGCCTCCGGGCCTTCAGGCCCCGCCCCTCAGCGGCGCGCTGGACCCCACCAATCTCCACAGCTACTGACCCGCAGGCCACCCCCCGAAGGCGGGGCCGCGGCCTCGGTCCACTCCAGGAGCCGCACTGTGCTGGCGCTGGGGCTGGTCGCGGGACCCGTGCTCAACTGCGGCAGCACCGTGGCTGTTACAGGTACGCTGCCGGCCGCTCGCTCCGGGGTGCCCACGTGGATCGGCTCCCGCGGAAAGCAGGACACATCCAGGGCACTGCTGGGCAGACCCAGGGCGGTCGAGCTGGCTGCAAACAGATACACGGACAGACACGACACAGGTGAGCCTGACGACCCTGCCCCAACCCTGCCATGCAAGTGTGGAGGCAGGTGAAAAGTATCGTCTCCTCCCCAGGACCCACATCTGCTTGGGCATGGATGTGGATGCTCCTGTTCCCCCAGACCCCTGGCTTGGCCCACCTGGAATGATAAAGGCAGCAGTGGGCAGGTGAGAGCCGGAGCCTGGGCTATCTCTGGCCACCAGGTGCACGCTGACCTCCCCTGTGGAGGGTCCCTTCAGTGTCCTCAGCATCTCCATTTCAGCATGCCCCTCCATCCTGGTAGGCCTACAAATGGAACACAGTCCCCAAGGGGATCAGGGAGGTAGGGGGCCTCCATGAAGAGGAGCTGCCCACCCTCAGAGAAGAGCCTCAGCCATGAGGGGAGTAAGGTGTTTTAGGAGCCCAGCATAAAGTTTGGTTCTTGGCTCTATCCAAGTCATCCAGGTGAGAGCTCTGGCCAGACCCTGCACCACTCCCCCGTCCCTGTAAGATGGGCATCTGTAAAGATGCTTTATAAACTGCTGTGCGCACTCTAGGGAGTCTCAGGGAGTGTGTCTCGGGCCAAGGTTTGATCTGGTCAGCTATCTCATGGCACAGCCCAGGCCAAGTCCAAACTCCCCTCTTTCTCAACCTCCACCTCCATCCCCAATAGAATCACTCCCTTCTCCCTCTGGGGATTCAGAACCCTCAAGTACCAGATTCTCCTTCACTCATACAGGTCATTTTCCTGGGAGATGATCTTTCCTGATGGTGTTCTTTTATGCCTCCTGCCCACCACTCCCTCCAATCCCAAGCAAAGAATGGGCACTCAAACATCTGTTGAGGGGACTTCTCTGGTGGCCCTGTGGTTAGGACTCCAAGTTTCCACCGCAGGGGGCACAGGTTTGATCCTTGGTTGGGGTAACTAAGATCCCACATGCAAAAACAAACAAACAAACAAACAAACAAACAAACACACACATACAAAAACAAAACATAAAACATAAAAACCCCATCATCTGAAGAGCAAAGAGGTAATGTATGAGAATCCAGGCAGTGCAAGATTTTGCTTTAATAAAGCAAAGGCAGTAGAGACATTTAATAAAGGGTCGAACATGTAAATATATGGGAAAAAAGACCTAGTGACATAACAAATATGCTTAATACCTATCATTTACTTAACTCCTTAAATGTGCCAGCATGCAGCAGGTGCTGTGTTGGATTTCACTAATTTGAACTTGTTAATAAAAAGCAGTATAGGGAAGTCCCTGTGCTTCCACTGCTGGGGACCCGTGTTTGATCCCTGGTTGGGGAACTAAGATTCTGCAAGCCGTGAGGCATAGCCAAAAAAAAAAAAAGCAGTGTATGAGTAAGTGATATTTGGTTGCTTTAAGGTGTCAGCAGGGCTTGACAATGGCTTCTGGCATATAGGTTAAAGGTAAGAACAAAGATGCAGGCTTAAGTTAGACTTAAGTCAGTTTGAATGTCAGATCCCGTCCGCCCCCCCCCCCCCGCCAAATGCCTGTGATTCTGAGTAAGTAGTTTCTTTCCTTGAGCCTCAGTTTCCTCATGTGTAAAATGAAGGGGATAATGGTATTTATCTCAAAGGGCTCTGATGAAGATTAAATGGAAAAAATATGTAAAGTCTTGATACTAGCAGGCCTTCAACAAAAACCAACTCACTCCCTCTGAACAGAAATTGTGAGGAGCTTGGCAGCTCTAGTGAAAATGGGAAAATCAGCTTGTAATGGTTGCTGTCTTTACCACCCTCCACTCCTCCCTCCTCCCGTTCTTGTACACTGATATATCTTCCAGCTTTTCCTCCCTAAAATACACAGGACACCCCATATAGTATATATAGAGTGAATATTCAAGTAGGCAAAGGCTTAGAGATATAACCTGATTAATTAAGGCAACATTCAAACCAAAGTTTGAGGACTTCCATGGCGGTCCAGCGGTTAGAACTTGGTGCTTTCACTGCCATGGGCCCAGGTTCAATCTCTGGTCGTGAAACTAGATCCACAAGCTGCTCAGCGTGGCAAAAACAAACAAACAAACAAATAAACAAAAACCCAAGGTTTGTTCCCCCTTCTCAAGTGGCTCAAGTGGTAAAGTATCTGCTTGCCAATGCAGGAGAAACAGGCAGAAGACATGGGTTCAATTCCTGGGTCAGGAAGATCCCCTGGAGGAGGAAATGGCAACCCACTTCAGTAGTTTTGCCTGGGAAATCCCATGGACAGAGGAGCCTGGTGAGCTGCAGTCTGTGGGGTCCCAAAGAGTTGGACACCATTGAGTGCATGTGCATGCATGCATGCACACACACACACACACACGCACACACACGCACACACAGTTTGTTCTCCCTACTACTCCCCCTTTAAAAAAAATTATAAAATAGCATTCTCTAAATTCAAATTATTTTGCTTTGCACAGCTGACATAGTTGTACCATTTTAAGTCTTTTTAAATAATCTTTTTATTCAAAACATTGGCAGTCATTAGGAGTGAATGTGGTTACTCCTGAAAGAATTCCATTCTGTCTCAAGGTCTATTAAGGGGAGAGTGGTTGAGAGAACTTCCCTTCTGTTCAGGTTTCTGTCCTTTTTTCAGCAGACACTGGTGGACCAACTGGGAGTCAGCATTCTCCTTTTGTGCCCTGGGAATAGTCTCAAACAAGAGAAAGTCCTCTTATGAAGCCTACATTCTAGAAGTAAGGGATAAAGTGGAGCCTGGAGATGTAAATTAAAAAACCATCCTGTACAGATGGCAGGGAAAAATCATAGAACTGAGTATAAAGAAAAAGGTGGGAGCCTTGGAGCTCATCAAAATAGGTTGGGAAGAGGAAGAAGATCTAGCCAGAGACTGAGAAAGAGCCTGCAATGAGATGAAAGAATATCCAGAAGCATCTGAGCTTCTGGAGGAAAGTTTCTAGAAAGTGGGACTGCTCAATGGTGTTAATACCACTAGCAGATCAAGTCAGATGAGGGCTGAGAGCTGACCATTTTAGCAATAAGGAAAGGAAAGTCGCTCAGTCGTGTCCGACTCTTTGCGACCCTGTGGACTGTAGCCTGCCAGGCTCCTCCGTCCATGGGATTCTCCAGGCAAGAACACTGGAGTGGTTTGCCATTTCCTTCTCCAGGGGATATTCCCGACCCAGGGATTGAACCCAGGTCTCCCGCATTGGAGGCAGACGCTTTAACCTCTGAGCCACCAGGGAAGTCCAATAAGGAGATCATGAGAAATCCTGACAAGCACCATTTCAGAGGAGCTGTGGACATAAAAACCTGATCAGAGTGGGTTCCAGAGAGAAATCATCAATTAGTTCAGTATTTATTGAGCATCTAGTATGTATCAGGCACTTTTCTATGCAATTTGTAGTGAACAGAAGACACAAAGGCCTCTGTTATAGAGTCTGCATGCTAGTGGGGAAACTGACAGTAAGAACTGGACCATCGGGGGATGGGAGAAAAGGAAGTGGAGACTTAACAACTCTTTCAAGGAGTTGTGATACAAAGAACATTGATGTGGGGGATAATATTTGGAGAGTGATGAGTTCTCAAGGAAGGGATGTTGGTTTTGCTTTTTATTTATTTATTTTAAAATTTTATTTACTTATTTATTGCTGGGCTTGGTCTTTGTTGCTGCGGACTTTTCTCTAGTTATGGCGAGTGGGAGCTACTCTAGGTGTGGTGTTCGGGCTTCTCATTGCAGTGTTGGGGGTCTGCACTACCAGTTCCCTTCTCTTCCTGCAGAGCACAGACTCTAGTTCTGGGAGCTTCAGCAGTTGTGGCTTTGGGGCTCCAGAGCACAGGCTCAGTAGTTGTGGTGCACAGGTTTAGTTGCCCTGCGGCATGTGGGATCTTTCCAGACCAGGGATCAAACCCTTGTCTTCTGCAATGGCAGGCAGATTCTTTACCACTGAGCCACCAGGGAAGCCCTGTTTTGCTTTTTAATATTTATTTATTTAGTTGCAGCATGTGGGGTCTAGTTCCCTGACCAGAGATAGAACCCAGGTCCACTGCATTGGGACCCCAGGGAAGTCTCCATTTTGCTTTTTTAAGACTATTTTTTAAAATTTTAATTAATTCATTTATTTGACTCTGCCAGGTCTAAGTTGCGGCATGCGGGATCTTCAGTCTTAGTTGCAGCATGTGGGATCTAGTTCCCTGACCAGGAATCAAACCCAGGTCACCTGCATTGGGAGCTCGGAGTCTTACCCACTGGACTACCAGGGAAATCCCCCATTTTGCTTTTTTAGATAGAAGATGCTATACAGCCTGTTTGTAACTGATGGAAATAAGCCTATAGAGGGAGAAACTGACAAAGCAGGGGAAAAAGAATAATTCTAGAAGACAAGTCCTTGACAACGCAGGAGGGGAGAGGCTCCAGGGCACCTGTGATGTTTGAGACCCACTGCATGTGGCTGTGGGTTCCTGGCTAGCAGCACCAACTGTGTTTTTTACCCAGCTAGACCGTTAGCTTTTTCTGAGACCTGGGAACTACTTTCTCTGTGATTTGAATGCACTTCTCCTCTACCACGGCTACTGCTGCTAAGTTGCTTCAGTCGTGTCTGACTCTGTGTGACCCCATAGACGGCAGCCTACCAGGCTCCGCCGTCCCTGGGATTATCCAGGCAGGAACACTGGAGTGGGTTGCCATTTCCTTCTCCAATGCATGAAAGTGAAAAGTGAAAGTGAAGTTGCTCAGTCGTGTCTGACTCTTCAAGACCCCATGGACTGCAGCCTACCGGGCTCCTCCATCCATGGGATTTTCCAGGCAAGAGTACTGGAGTGGGTTGCCATTGCCTCTACCACTACCAACCCCCAAATTTGCAGCTCACACAGCATTTTCATAAGCTTTGTCCCACTAGGTCCGCAAAGCAGCACCACCAATCTGACATGGCTCCCAGGCCTGAGCCAGATACCAGGAATCCAGCTACTCCACCGCTGCAATCTGCTTATACTTTCAGAGTACCAGTTTTGTGGCCTCTGCACATGCTGATTCTTCTGCTTGGTCCATTTCCACATCCCTTATGTCTGGAAAATTCTTGATCATCCTTCAAGATCTAGCTTGAGTGATACCTCTTTTCTGAAAGGCCCAGAATCCACGTCCCCCCCAAACAAAGTTAACACACAGCTCTCTCTGCTGTGCTCTACTCCACCAGTCTATCTATGCATTAACTTGTCTCTCTTCCACGAGACAGAACAAAGCATTAAAGAGCCTGATCCAGAGACTGCACTCACAAATAGTCAATGAATGAATGAATGAGAGATGGGGGGACTTCTCTGGTGGCCCAGTGGCTAAGACCTCCATGCTCCCAATTCAGGAGGCCCGGGTTTGAGCCCTGGTCAGGGAACTAGATCCCACACAAATGCAACTAAATAGTTCACATGCCCCAGCTAAAGACCCTGCGTGCCATAACTAAAACCTAGTGCAACCAAAAAAATAAATATTTTTAAAAAGAAAGAAAAAGAGGTGGGAGTAAAGAGTGGTCAATAACATAAGAAACACAGATTTCTGAAACCCATAAATGGCTTAGACATTCTTGCCCTAAGGGCTAGAATACTATTTCCTCCTTCTGTGTCTCTCAGAGTCTGGAAGAGGAGGGGATACAGTGAAGGTTGTCACTGGCAGCCCTCAGCTGTCAACTCCTCTGAATTGCCCTCAGCTAGGAGCTGCCTAGCCCAAGTGACCTCTCCTGGACCCGAGGTATAAAGGCCTCGCCCCCTTGCCTCTGTCTGGGGCATTTCAGCAGAGCCAACTCCCCTCCAGAACTTCCTTTGGGACAGGCGGAGGCCTCTGTTAAGACTACATCAGCAGTTCAACGTTCTCCGCCCAACTGCCCTGCCCAGGTGATAACACCAAGGGTATCCTAATACATCTACACTCAAACCTTCTCAGAGTCTTTTTTCCAGGGAACCCGGCCTAAAACAATCGTTGGATCCCCAACCCAACTTGGTATCTGGCACATAGCAGATGCTCAATAAATATTTACTTAGTGAATATGTCCGTGTTTATTTTCTCTTGGTCTATCTGCCAAGACTTCTCCTACCCTTTCCCCATCAAGGCCTCGTATACAACAGACGCTCAATAAACGCTCTCACTCTAGGTGTGGAAGGTGGGGCGCTATCGCCCCAGACAGATAACCCCCGACACACAGAGCTCCTGCAAGACTCAGCGCCTCAAACTTGGGGCGTCGCCCCCCCCCCCCCCCCCCCCCCCCGCTGCAGCTGCGGCTGGAACGCAGGAGAGATAGATGCGGGCTCCAAGATTGGGACCGCTGCCCGCCTTCAGAGTCCTCCAGGGACTGGTGTAGACGGCGGCGGGCGGTGCGGTCACTGATCCGCCAGCACCGCAGAACGGTTACTTTTTAAAACGCCAAAATGGCGGAATTCTTTTTTTATTCTTTCCCTTTATGGCAAACAAATA
Source organism: Giraffa tippelskirchi (assembly GCF_054371585.1). NCBI lineage: Eukaryota > Metazoa > Chordata > Mammalia > Artiodactyla > Giraffidae > Giraffa > Giraffa tippelskirchi. Next base: position 113,699,357 of record NC_137287.1, on the reverse strand, counting down.
ACAATAATGCAATTTTCCGTTATAAAAATTGGAAATTAACAGTAGGAAAGAGAAAGTTTGCCAAATGACCCATTTCCTAAGAAAACCAAACCCCCGCCCTCCACGCCCTCTCTTTTATTAATGAACAACTCTTAATTGATTGCCTTTCTCTAAAAACCAAGCCGCCACCCTCCCCACCCTCTGGATCGCCTCCAGCAGCAGCACGGCAGACGCGCTCGCCTCTCCCTCGAGCCCCGCGACCGCCCAGATCCCCTTGCACGCCGGCTCCCCGAGCGTCCTCCCGGGCCCGTGCACCCCGCCTCGCGCTCGGGAGGAGCAACGCCCGGGGCCCTAGGCCCCAGCACAGCCGTGCGGGGCGGGGCCGGACGCCGCGGCGCCTCGTACCCCGGGGTCCTTACCTGCAAGGCCCGCGTGCGGCCGCCCAGCGCCGAGCTTCGGTCCGAGCCCCGCGCGGCGCGCGCCTGCGCGCACAGGGGGGCGGGCCCGCCTTCTTGCAGGACGCGGGGCGCAAACCGCGGGCAGAGCAGGTTTGGGGAGCGCGGGCCGGGAGCCCTCTTGCCAGGCCACGGCTGCGTGGGCCTAGTGTCCTTTAACTCCGGGGCTAGATTGTTGCGCGGGCGAGGCGGGTCGAGGTTCTCCCGGCCCCCAACTCCTTACCTCACAGCTAGCAGCACACAATGGGGACCACGGAGCCGGGAGAGCCTGGTGGGCCCCTGAACTCAGTGGTCAGTGACAAAAAGCGAAGTTGCGCTCCCGGCGCGCACCCCGGCTGGGTCGCTTCGCTGTCCAACGCCTTCCCTCGGAGCCTGCTCCTCACCCGAGATAGGTGAGCCAAGGAACATCTGAAAACCATCTCAGGGAGGGTGAAGGGAGGGCCATGCCACCAGAAGAAAGGAGCCTCCTGCGAGGTGCGGTTCCGTTCCTGGCCCTCATAGCCTAAAGGAAAGCATCAGCGGCGCCCGAGTTTGGATAACCTGACCCCATTGCTATTATTGGCTGGTGGTGTGACCTGGGGCGCGTCACTTAATCCTCCTGGTCCTCCATTTTTCTATTTGTAAAGACTATCACCTACTTCACCGAAAAGGGTTTTTGTTTGTTGTTTTTTGAATGGGTTACTGTGATGGTGTTGTCCTGAGCAAATCGTTGCTTCTCTGTGCTTCAGTTTCCTTAGCTAATCTAACTAATCAAATCTCCGTTATTGGTTCTTATAGCACAGAACACTTCTTAAACATATGGCAGCTATGACTTCACGTACATTTGTGTAATTGAGAGGTTGAGACTGCAAGCTCTAAAACGGAAGGAAACAGGATAATCTAGGAGATTCCCTAGCACCTAGTACAGAGCTGGACACGCAGTGGGTGCTCAATGTCTGTCTGTTGACTGACTGATGGACCGCATGCAGAGGAAAACAAGGATCCTGGTACAGTCTGGAGTTGTGTCCACTCCCTCACAGTGACTTAATCTCTTACAGAACAGGATATTGAAGTCCATCTGGCCTAAGGTCACGGCCAAAGGTCAGGCCACCAGGTTCAACCTCCAGTGCAGAGGAGAAAAGGGTTCCTAATTAATTGTAGGCAAATTCCACAAATTGTTGTGATCCTCAGGTTTAAATTTATGCAGACTGTATTCCGGTTGCTACACCAACGCATTACATGTGTTCTTCCTCACTGCAGTGTCAAATTTTAATTAATACTCGTATTATTGGGAACAGGATTGCATCAGTTGAGGATGCTGGTTGCCATAACAATGGAAGTCTCTTAATACACACCAACATACACCCCCATCCACTCATTTTTTTCTTTCATCTTTACCCAGACTGTGCTTGCTCTGGATTCCAAAAGGTTTTAGGTATTCAGAAGTTTAAAACAAAGTGATGGGACCACACAAACACATAGCTTCTCAATAAGGAATGTACCTTTTGGACTAATGGAATCTGAGCCAGTGGGATGTAGGAGTAAACAAAGAATGCAGGTCTGAGTTGACGATATATTTTCTGCTCCTTAACAGTCTTTTGGTGGTCTTGATACTTCTGGTGGGCTTGCTTCCTTGAACACATTCAGGGATGGAGAGTTCCTCCAAGTAGATGTGTTTGGGGAAGGTTCTACCTCTAATGTAACCATAGCTGGCTCTGCTGGTCCAGTCTGCCCTCAAGAGAAAGTGATGAAGTCCTATTCTTCCCTCAAGTGACAACCCCATCTTCTACAAGTTTTAATAGCCTTCAGTATTTTCAAGTTAACTCCCTACCCAAAAGTGGACTGTTGTTCAGTTGCTAAGTCATCTATGACTCTTTGCAACCTCATAGACTGCAGCACGCCAGGGTTCCCTGTTCTTCACTATCTTCTGGAGTTTGCTCAAACCCATGTCTGTTGCGGAGAAGGCAATGGCACCCCACTCCAGTACTCTTGCCTGGAAAATCCCATGGATGGAGGAGCCTGGTAGGCTACAGTCCATGGGGTCGCTAAGAGTCGGACACGACTGAGCGACTTCACTTTCACCTTTCCCTTTCATGCACTGGAGAAAGAAACGGCAACCCACTCCAGTATTCTTGCCTGGAGAATCCTAGAGACGGCGGAGCCTGGTGAGCTGCCGTCTATGGGGTCGCAGAGTCGGACACGACTGAAGCGACTTAGCATAGCATAGCATAGCATAGCATAGCATGTCTGCTGAGTTGGTGATGCCATCCAACCATCTCATACTCCATTGCCCTCTTCTCCCTCTTGCCCTCAATCTTTCCCAGCATTAGTGTCTTTTTCAATGTTGGCTCTTCGCATCAGATGGCCAAAGTATTGGCGCTTCAGCATCAGTCCTTCCAGTGAATATTTAGAGTTGAAAGTCTACAGTCAAGAGTGGATGGACCTCGAGTTATTTTAAATATTGGTGAACAGAAGCAGAGAGAAAACTATTGCTAGTGAGCAGCCCACACCTTTCTGTTCCTACAGATTTTCATTCACTGTTGGGACAGTCCATGTATTTTAGGAAAATCAAAATGCACCCTTTTTATAAGTAGGAAAACACTTCTAGTTCCAGCGGTATGGCACATTTTGCTAATAGGGAGCACTTTCTAGCATGAACACACCCAAATCCTGGATAAAATATTACAAGCAGGATGCAGGAAAGCCAAGAAGAAAAAAAGAGTAAATTTATGGCTGAATTTGCAAGAAGAGAAATCAGCAGGAGCCAGAAACAAAAGATGGAAACAGAGGAACCAGGGGGTGACCTGACGTCTCTCGTCCTGAAGGTGGTTATTAGACAGGGATTTGGGTTTCATCACACAAAATATTGATGGGAGATGGGACCTTGGGTTCGTGCAGTACTGGGAGTTGAAACTGAACCTGTTGTATAAAGACTGGACACCCTTGATGGCCAGATTATATAGTTGGGGGTCCCACGGTGGAAAAGGCAGAGGAGGTCCAAGTTTCCAAATATAATTAGCTTCAGGTCCTGCTTTCCCCCTGGACATACGTGTATGGGTGTATGCTTTCCAAAGAATTGAGACTGACAAGATTTATATTTAGTTGCAAGCACTAGAAAAATTTGTCTCTGTGTGGGCCAGTCTCAGCTATTTCAGTTACTCCAACCCAGCTAAATATCTGACTTTCGTTCTCAACACATTTGATAGAATTCATGTCTCATGCTGCTGCTGAAAACCCAATGGGGGAAAAGAACCTCTGAATTAAGCTTATTAGTCTTTAACTGTTGCAAAGTGGCTTAAAATACAAATTTATTACCTTTTAGTTCTGGAAGTCAGAAATCCAAAATGGTGATGCTGAACTTTTATCTTTTGGTTATCCCTAAAACTCTTTTATCTTTCCTTCAAATTTACTTTTTAGTTGTAATTTTTGGCTATGCTAGGTCATCACTGCTGCCTGTGGGACTTCTCTAGTTCTACTGAGTGGGGGCTACTCTTCGTTGTGGTGCGCAGGTTTCTTACTGCAGTGGCTTCTCTTGTTGCAGTGCTGGCTTAGCTACCTTACAGCACGTGGAACCTTCCTGGACCAGAGATCGAACCCGTGTCCCTTGCATTGGCAGGCAGATTCTTACCACTGGACAACCAGAAGTCCCTCTCCTTCAAATTTAAGTGATCCCTCGCTGGGTATTCCTGGTTGTAGGATTTTTCACTTGGCAGTGAAAGCACAGAGTCCTAACCACTGTTGGTTGAGCTGGGCCTCTAACTGTGACTTGTGGGTCCCATGGCCTGTGATCCTACTTCCCTGACCAAGGATAAAACCCATGTCCCCGCATTGAAAGATGGATTTTCAATCACTGGACCCCAGGCAAGTCCCTGGGATGTTTTACAATAAAAGCAGCTACTATTTCCAAGTGACTGTGCCAAATGCCCTGAAAATAGCATTTACTGCCTACAGTATTAGAAGGCACCGTTTTATAGCTGAGGACACAGCTTGCTTTCTATTGCATGTTCCTCTCATCTATGTAAAAGTTAACTCCAGCTCCTTTTGGCCCTTGGCCAGAAGAACCACTGTCCTACTTTCACAGCTATTAAGTACAAACTGATGTAGTTTAAGCTCTCTCTTCAGCAACTTTCTCAGACTCCAAAATGACTCCATTTCCCCTTAAAAACCAAACACCCCCTTTCTCCTGACCTTTAAGGCTACCCCATACAGAAAGCACCACCTTAGTTAAATGCCAATGAACAGAACTTAGAAAATCAACAAATGTTAACAGTGGGTGACAGTTTGAAAGGAACTGGATATTTAATAGGCTCTAGTTACCTCCCACAAATTACAGATTATAAAGGGAAAAAGTGACTTTATATAAGTGACTCAGGTTATTATTACAAGGTGCTACTAGATATGATATACTGAAGACAATCGCATTCTTGTGATATTTCTGCCAAAAATGCAATCATGAGGAGACATAAGACAAACCCAAATTGAGAAAACTTCTACGAAATAATCATCCTTTACTCTTCAAAAATGACAAGGTCAAGAAAGGTTGAGGACCTGTTTCAGTTTAAAGGAAACTGCAGTCATGACAACAAAAAGGAGCAAATGATCCTAGGCCAGTGGAAATATATATAAAGGACATTACTGGGACAACTGACAAAACATAGTGGAAAAGACAAGATTATATCAAAGCTAATTTCCTGGTTTTGATAAGTAGACACTGTAGTTAATATGAGAATGTCCCTGGAAATACACAAAGTTTTAAGAATAAAACAGATGTCTCTAACTTACCTTTCAGAGGACTCAGGAACAGTGTAAGTAAAATGAAGTATTATTGGTAAATGGCAAAAGGAATATAACTTTTTGTACTACAGTGCAAATTTTCCCTAGGTTTGAAACTTTGTCAAAAGAAGCCTGCTCATTCAGGCTTCTTCCGTGCTTTTCACTAAGAGGAACTGAATATCTGAAATAGGCGTTTGTTTTTTTAAACACTTTAGGGCTGTTGGGAACTGAACCAGGATTTAAATCCTGCCTATTAACAAATTCCCATACAAATACCATAATTTCCACAGTAATGATCTCAAAAAACTAGTAATCCTAACTTCCTTCAAGGGGTCAAGGATGGAATTTACTGTTTATAACCCATTTGTATTCACTTTCCGATTTCTGAACCATTTCTTTCTATTCACTTTAAGTTAATCACTCTAATTAATTACTACACTGGGGCCCATCTGTGAATTTGCAACAGGCAAATCTAAGCAAGCTACTTAGGATCTAGAAGACCAACTACAAAACACTAGTGTACCTACTCATCCTTTCAATTAATGGAAGCATATATGGTTTCAGGGACACAAAGTTCAAGATGTGGTTGCTGCTTCAAAAAGCTCAGAATTTAGAGAATTCCCAGGCAGTTCAGTGGTTAGGACTCCACACTTTTAGTGCCAAGGGTTTGGGTTTTATCCCTGGCTGGACAACTGAGATCCTCAAGCTGCACAGCTCTACCAAAAAAGAAAAACTTTAGTGTAAACTGGGGATTACTAAGTGCTAAAATGTTTTAAGAGCTCTAAAATACACATTTTCATTTTATGAAGGATCTTATGAACCAAAATATTACTTCTAGTTGGCACGGAAAAAAATTCTTATATATCCACTCCATGGTAGTGCACCATTTAAGACTGGCAGATCTCTGTACTACTCTAAGTAAAAGTGAGCTGCAGAACACACTCATGGTATGAACTGCTTATTGAAGCACATAGGCATTACTGATGGATTAGCCTGGGTAAATACAGTGTGATAGAAGCAGCTACCTTAGTGCATGCATGCTAAGTCCCTTCAGTTGTGTCTGATTCTTTGTGACCCTACAGTCTGTAGCCCGCCAGGCTCCTCTGTTCAAGGGATTCTCCAGGCAAAAATATTGGAGTGGATAGCCATTCCCCACTCCAGGGGATCTTCCTGACCCAGGGATCGAACCCTTGTCTCTCATGTCTCCTGCATTGACAAGCAGGCTCTTTACCACTTGCGCCACTTGGGAGGCTACCTTAGCAAGTGGACGCTAAAAGAGAGATACTTTACAAAACATTCCATTTTCACAAGACTAAAATTGCACACAACCACAAAAACTGAAGTCAGAAAACATTTTCTGAAAGGTAAATAAAAGTGAAATTAGGTTGAGGACTTGGAAAAAGATGACTGAGTTTCCTAGTTTATCTGGGTAATTATCACAGAAAATGTTCAAACTGCTACAAGATAAAAGGAGGTCAATTTTGTGTGAAATCTAAAGACTTAGTTGAATACAAAAGATTTAGCATGTTTAGTCCTTCATAACATCAATTATTTATTATGGTGCTAATCTAAATACTTTTCATGTATTAACCTTTCATCTTCACAACCCATGAGGTTATCCCTACACCACTGTGGATGACACTGAGGCATGAAGGTCAACGGCTTGCCCCAGATATGATGATGCTGATCAAAGTCGCTCAGTCGTGTCCGACTGTGACCTCATGGACTTCTCCAGGCCAGAATACTGGAGTGGGTAGCCTTTCCCTTCTCCAGAGGATCTTCCCAAACCAGGGATTGAACCCAGGTCTCCTGCATTGCAAGCGGATTCTCTACCAGCTGAGCCACAAAGGAAGCCCATGATAAACCATCCATTAATACTATGTTGGTCCTAACCTCATGTTTCTGAGGAGCTGAAAAGTCCTTTTCTCATATTCAAGTCAGGAAAGAAACAAACTTGATAACAGCAACTCCGATTCAAAAAAACCAAGTATCAGATATTTGCCAAATATCTGATACTAAGTGGGAATACACAATAAACTCAAATCAAGCCTTTCCCTCAGTGAACATTTTATTGAGGCAATAAAGCACAAAATAGGTTAACAAGGTCGGAGAAAGAAGATACCAAGAGAAAAGATGGTAACAACACAGGAGTGGAACGTTAAGTCACAGGGCAGGAAAGACTCAAACTGGCCATAAAGGCACTATGGCATGTTAACACACTATCAGGTAAAAGAAAGGGGGTATCCAAGTTATCACACTTCTATTCTGCTCTCTACCAGTTTAACACTCCCATCTAGCCACAGGTAAAGATGTGGCAAGTTGCAGACTCAGATTCTACTTAAGTTAGCAAGGAACTAAACATTTTATTGGTCAACTCAAAGTGGGCCAATATTTATATATAAACAGTGGTTTAGCATGTCCAATGATGGGGGTCCACAGGCGTGGAATAGGAACTAGAGTTTTAATAAACTGGTCTTTGCTATTAAATTCTTATGGGTGCAGGCATTTACCTATACAATTACCCACCTGCGGGGGTGGCAGCTAACAAGGGTAGACAAACCTGCCTGTTACCCTGTGATGTCATAACATAAGAAAGCCCAGTTGAAGGATGCTGCATACTTTTAGAAAGTCTAATTGTATATTGTAGTATTCCCCCCTCCTTCACTTTAAAAGGCTGTGGTTTTAAAAGCTTTTGTTCTTTCCCTGAAAACAAGAGAACTTTGGTCAAAGCCAATCTTAAAAGTAACTTGTCCTTAAACACATTTTGAAAGGCAGTAGAGACTTGCCTCTTTATGCCGCAGTCACAACTTTTGTTCTTTCAAACAGGCAAAACAATGAACTATAATTACAGATACCAGTTTTTTCCTCAAAATCCAAGGTCTCTATGGGGAAACAAAAACAAACTGTATTTCTTATTAATATTTTTAAAAATATCAAAAGCATTGAAGAAAATAAGGCCGTCAAAGAAGCAACAACCTTTTGGGGCACTATGTTCCTAAGATTAGACTCTAAGATTTCATAACAGGAAGCCCAGAAATTTCTCAAAATGACGGTATCCATCACACCCTACCCTAACACTACCCAGCCCTTGACATCTTATACACTGACAGCTCCCAGAAAGATGTTAAAGCTGAGCCAAACAACCCACAGCCCGATTTCAGACTAAGATTAATGAATGGTTTTTAAAATGAAATTACCTTAATGAACCTGAACAGAGATATATAAGGTAATTCATTTCTCAAACTGCAATTTCGACTAACTAGGCTTATGAACATAAGGACTAATTGTAACCTAGTAACTCCTACAAATTTGCAGATTATAATTTGGTTTCCACAGTATTTATTACACTTTATGATGAAGTACTAGGGTTTAACTCATTTAAGTTTTTTCCAAGCCAACCACATAAAGTTCATAAGGATGATCTAACCAATTATTACAGAACCCCACTAACTACAAAAAGGTGACTGTTAGGTAGAATTTTGCTTTAAATGGTAACTGATTCACCAAATGATCTGTTAAGTGCCTGTTAATATTAAGGATTTTCCAGTAGAAAACACAATATTTGCTTTTCCATTTTGAATAACATACTAAATTTCTGATCAAAGAAAGGTTACTTCTGTTTTTACATAACAAACAGTAAAGATCATGGAACCTAACCCTTACAAAACACTAATTACAACGATCACTTTCAGAAAGTGGGATTACCAGGCTAGATGAGATCCCAAGTATTGTAACTACTATTTTGAGTTCAACCAATTTAAAGAACATTTAAAAAAGCTATTAACTTAGGCAAAACTGTATAACAGGTCCACTACAAAATCTTTTATTTTTAACTTAAACCTATTTAAGGGGCCAAATGACTTTGGCAAATTTGATTAACAGCACAAAATAACGTATCCAAACTTATTGCATCTGAGACTTGCCTTGTTTTACACTTAAGTAGAATTTACATCGTTTCCACAGATAGATTATCAGTATCTCAAGAAATTTAAGAGTGACCTATTCAAGTAAGGCAATCATCTTGGTAGCAAACTTTTATTGAAATCTTACATAACTCAAGCTTTATAAAAAGCCAACATAATTGAAAATTGGGTTCTCCCTCTAAAGCCTTAAGTATTCAAAGCCTGAAAAGGTTAATTTAAAATTAAGCAAACAAATATAACAATAACAAAACCCCTCCAGCAGATCCTGCTGAAATACTTAAAAAAAAAAAACAACTAAATGAGCTTAATCTTTACAAAAGTTATTTTAGCTCAAAAGCTATAAAATCAAAGTTATCTTAATTCTACAAAGAAGGGAGAGGATCTTTGACTTCATGCCATTTCTTTAGAACCTCATCTTTTTCATCAAATTTGGCTATAGATCCAATTTCTGTGTGTGCCCGTTTTGGGAGGTTTCTTCTTGCAGAAGAGGCCAAGTAGAAACATGAAAGAGTAACTGACTAAGCAAGTAGGAAAGTGTTCCGTAATAGTGTGCAAGAATGGAGAGTTCTGGGTTAATCTCTGGAACTTGATCTGGATCGTGACCTTGACTTTGAACGAGATCTAGAATGGGATCTTGAAGCTCTTTTTGGTGGAGGGGACACAGAACGGGCCTTTGAGGGTGGAGCAGGTAGGGGTGAATTGGAACGGGATTGGCTCCTTGATCTAGATTTGGACTTTATATCACCTTTTCCATTTTCTTTGGGAGAACGAGATCGAGAACGAGACCTGCTTCGAGATTTCTCATACTCATCCTTCGATCTGCTCCGAGAGCGTGAACGTGAGCCCCGATCAGACTTGGGTTTAGATTTGCTTTTTGATCTCGATTTCCTGCCTTTGGAACGGGACCGTGACCGACCTTTGCTCCGAGACCTGGATCTAGACAAAAAAAGCCAGATTTTTTTTTCAGTACCTTGCCAGAACACACAAGCACTCTATAAACAAAGTAAGTTATTCAGAAAAACACTCAAGAACACACTTACCGGGAGCGACTTTTTGAGATACTTCGAGATCTACTGCGGCTGCTCCTACGACTTCTACTTCGTGACCTTCTTCTAGATCGTGACCTGTAACAAGAAATGTGGTGATAAATTTTCATCTCAAGACACCTCAACACGAACGAACAATTTATACAGACAAGCCAACAATAAAACTCCTTAAGTGCTCACTACAAATTAAATCTAGTATCAAAACATTTAAAAAGGAACCCAACAATGCCAATAACAAAAGAAACTAAAAGCTGACCTAATTTCAATTCATCAATAATTGAAATATCACTGTTTGAATTTTCTTTTGTTTGTGGCAAATATTGTCTCCCCCCACATCCTTCAATAAATTACCTAGATCTGCTTCCAGAATAAGACCGCCTATGGCTTGTTCGTGGCTTATCTTCAATGAGTCTAATATTTCTCCCATTGATTTCTGTACCATCCAGTTTATCCAAAGCACGCTTCATGTCAGAGTAGGAGCGAAACTCAATGACACCTTCATTTGTGCGTTCTTTGTGAGCATCTGCATAGGTTACTTCACCTGCTTGTCTCATGAAATCCTAAAAGAGCAATATGACTGGTCATTCCCAGAAATCTAAAGAAAAAAGGTTTGCTGTATTTGATTCTCAGATATAAAAGAACACAAAAACTTATCTTTTAAACATTAAATCAAATCATTTTTATCCCAAATTATAGCACTTACCTTTAAATCTTGCCAACTGCAACGACTAGAAAGATTTTCTACAATAAGTCTGAATTCTGTGCGTACAGGTGGTCCATATTTGTCTCTGCCAGAGGTTCTCCGACTGCTGTATCCACCTCCACCACCTTTATCATGCGAAGAGAACAATTAGGTGCTTTGCAATGACAGACATGCATAATGTTTTTGAAAGTTAGTACAAACATAACAACTTTTATTTACTGGAGTAGGACTTTGCTATTACACTGCTAAACCTTCGATACAGTTATGATTTGCCATAAATTAAATTAAGGGCAAGTCAAAACAGACTAAAACCAACTAACTTCTCCTACATTCTGTTAGAGAGTGACTGCTCCTTTATTCAATTTACCTCGCTAAGTTTTATTTTACAGAACATTGTAAAATATAAAACTTAACTGATTACATGCATTTCTACATTTTACAAAAATGTTTACTAGTTACACTAAGTACTTACATCACAGTGTGAGGTTTTTGGTGGTGGTTTGGCCACAAAACACGCAAGGTAACAGTCACCTAGTTCAGATTAACCAGTTTTGTCTAACCCTTGGAATCCTCACCATCACCCTGCGTCTAATGGCAAAAGGCTGCTGTCGTCATGGCTTCCGGTAAGGTCAGCCAAAGGGTCATAGGGCAAGGGTCACACAATGTATGGAAAAGCCAAGGCCAATCAGGAAAGGCAGTCATCTTAGCCTCAGTGGACACAGCCTCAGCCCCATTGGTCACTTTCAAATTGAAACATCAAGGACTTGTTAAAAAGTTTGAATTCAACATGCAACAATTTCAACATCAAACATTTAACATAACCAATCCCCCCCTCCTCCCAATAACATGCCCCAACTAGTGCAAATACAGAATAAGGCTCATTTAGATCTCCTCTGTGGTATAAAACCACATTACTTATAAATATATTTTCTTTGGCCCCCGTCAATTTTCGTAAAGCTAAAACCTACGCTTAAAACCCCACCTCATTCCCCGCCCCGCCCCCACCTCCACCCCAATCAGTCCCAAACTTCTACGCTAAGTCATTCACATTTCTAACTAATGCACTGACAGGCAAGTTGAGGGGATACAACAAATACAGCCACCCCTCACTTCCTCCGTAAGTAGAGCCCACGACAGTGCTGACAGGGGCCCAACAAGACACTCCCTCCCGACTTGGCAATCCCCGCCCCCAAACACCCAAACCCTGCCTAGGCAAAACCCACCACCCAGTCCCCGCGCTCCGGCGTCCCGTGTCTTCCCGGGCGGGCGTGAAGGCAGCGAGCCCCGGGAGCACCCGAGTCAAACGGCCGCGGCCACCTCGCCTGCCCGGCTGGGAGGCCCCACCCCGCCCCCCCTAAGCCTGCGCCCACCCCCCGGGGTCCCAAGGAGGCGGAGCGCGCGGGGGTGGAACTCACTGCGGCTTCCGTAGCTGTAGCCGTCGCGATCCCGGCGCGGGCCGCGGGCGTGCTCCACGATCACGCGCTCGCCGCACAGCTCCTTGCCGTTCAGCTCGTAAACGGCGTCGTCGGCGTCGCGGGAGTCCTCGAACTCCACGAAGCCGTACCTAGGGGGCGGCGCGAGGGCCGGAGACCGATGGGCGTCGTTAAGCCGAGGGCGCGCAAGCGCGCGCGGCCCCCGGCCCCCGCGCGCTCCCGCGGCTCCGCGCCGCCGCCATCTTGGCGGCCCTGCCACGCGGCGCCGCGGCCTTGACCGTCTTCTCCCTCAGACGCGCCCTGCCGCCGCAGGCCCGGGGCGCTGCAGGCGGACGCGGGCTCCCGGGGCCCGACTCACCCATTTTTAAGGTCTATTTCGAGAAGGCGGCCATAGCCACTGAAAAAGCGCTGGATGTCCTTCTCCCGGACGTTGTAGCTCAGGCGTCCTATGTAGACGCGCGGCATGTCCACAGCGGGCAAGGGGCCCGAGGGCTGGCGGTCGAACGGCGGACCGCACGGCAGTAGCCGCGGTGCGGGTGCGGTGACGGCGAGAGCCCGGACACGCACCTCACACCACAGCGGCGGCCGAGTCCAGCCACACAATGGTGCGCGCGCGCCTGGGCTACGCTATAAGGGCGGGCGGTAGGGGGGCGGTGCCTGGCGTGTGACGTCAGCGCGCTGCACGTACTCTCCCGCTCTGGAGCGCGGAGCGCGGCGCTCGAGCGTGACTTGCTGTTCCTCAGCCCGCCAAGTTTCGGGGAAGTGAGGTTTTACCCGCTCACCGAATTTTTTCCCACACATTTTTGTCAACGTCACATTCTGTCTCCAGCCGAGGACTTGTTTTCCAATTTGTGCTTTAAAAAAAAAAAAAACTTTCTCCATGCTAGCTCTTGAGGACGGGCGCTGGGGAGGCCGTCCCGGAGAATCCCCTTTTTTCATTGGTTCTGGAGGTTGTCATAATAGGCCTCCCTATCTCTGATTGGTCCCTCAAAACGAGGCTCGAAGTTTCTTCGCGGATCGTTGGGCTCACGCTCCGCTGGTGTGGAAGGCGCCTAGTCAGTGGGTTAAGTGCCCTTTTTCACAGCATAGGAGGTTTCTGCTCCGAGGTCGTGGGGACCCGTACCGGGGTTCACAGCCCTGCTGGCTTCTATTCTTCGTGGCCCCACAGCCGCCATTGAGGGCTCACTTCACTGCCTCACAGTATGTCCAACTCTCCTTCCAGGAGTCTTCTTTTGGAGCTCTGACACCTGGAGTCACCTGTAGATTGAAGTATACATGGCAATCCCACGATCGCTGTGCTTCCTAAGTTGCTTCAGTCGTGTTCGACTCTGTGCGACCCTATGGACTGTAGCCTGCCAGGCTCCTCGGTCCATGGGATTCTCCAGGCAGGAATACGGGGGTGGTTTGCCATGTCCTCCTCCAGGGGATCTTCCCTACCCAGGGATGGAACCCGCGTCTTCTGCGGTTCCTGCATTGGCAGGCGAGTTCTCCACCACTAGCACCACCTGGGAAGCCCGCTTGCTGTAGGCATTGACAAAGGGAGGCAGGGCCAAGACCTCTGGCCCAACACAGTTGAGCAAGACCTGACAGCCCTCCCACAGAGGTACGCTCATTTCCTTCCCTCAGTGGAGCGTCCGTTGTCCCAACGCGATCCCTCCCCAATCCCACACGTTGATTTGAAGGGTATTTTATCTATGTGGCAGAAACGCACATTTTGGAGTTTATCACTAGAAATACTATTTAAACCCCAGAGAAGTAAGTTTAAGGGGAGATGAGAAGACCCTGGAGTTCTCTGAAACTTAAGTGCAGGGAAAGATGCTGGTAAGAAGTGACTAGAAAAGTGGGAAGAAGGGTCGGAGGGCAAGGTGTAATACAAGCTGAGGGAAAAGGGCATCATGGGGTTAATACTGGCTGTTAAGATATCTCCGTGTATTCCAGTGGGGCAGCCTTGATCTTCTACAGTTTCCGTTTAAAGGCAATGATTTTTCTCTCTCCCTCCCCCCACGGGGGCATTTGGCAAAGTCTGAGAGTCTGTCGGTTGTCACGACTTGGGGAGGGGAAGTGTTAATAACTGGCATCTGGTGGTAGAGGTTACACTGTGCTTAAAGTTAGATAAATTATATAGGTGGATCGTAAAAATTTTGTGTGTGTGGAATATAGTAATTGGGGAAAGGAAAATTAATGAGATAACTTTTTTCACTCATTGAATTGTCAGTATTTTGAAGTTTGTTGAAATTCATTGTTGGCTGGGAATCCCCTGGAAGTCGAGTGGTTAGGACTCCACACTTCCACTGCCTTAGGGCCCAGGTTCAATCCCTGGTCCGGGAACTAATATCCCATAAGCCGTCCAAAAGTTCATTATTGGCAAGAGATGACACCTCACTCTGAACTAAGATGCATATGGGACGTAGGGTGTCACCTCTTCTCTCCTTGCAGTTCATTTGTGCAGAGAAAGATGCAGCTGATATGTCCTCCTCTCCCTCACCTCCTTTTCTCCAGAGCCCAGGGACTACTCTTTTTTTTTGTTTTTTTTTTGGCCACACTGGGACCTGCAGGATCTTAGTTCCCTAACCAGGTGATCTCGGTGAGGGGGCAGTGAGCGATGGCATGAAATGAGATCTTAATTCCCTGCCCAGGAATTGAACCTGGGTAGCTGGGATGAAAACCAGAAATCCTAGCCACCAGACCAGTGAGGGCTAGAGGCTAGAAGCTGTTTCCCCCCTGGATCTTTGCCCCAGTGAAAAATGCATTTATCACCCGGAGGCAGAAACTGTAAATGCAGGTACAAAGTTTATTATTAGAGACATAGCACAATGAGTGGAAGATGACCTAGAGAAACGGTTTGTTTAGTTAAGACAGAAGCAAGGCAGAGATGCACACTTGGAGAGAAAAAGTGTGGGTGTCCTCCCTAGTGAGGAGGAGTGCAGTAAAGAGGCAGTTAAGAGATTTATATAGGGCAGTTCTTCTGGGCCTTTGTCTTCCTTCAGGCCAATTACCTGTTTCTTTTTCCACACCTGACCTACCCTGGGACCATCCCTTGGGTGCACACACACCCGTCAGCCAACATGAATCTCGGAAGTAAAGGCTTCTGGGAGCTTGGTTTGTCATTACCTCCTGACTTTTGACCCACAAGGAGCCTTTCTGTGCTGTGTAGTGTCTCCCTTGTCCCAAAAGAAGAGGAGACGGGAGACCTGTTAATCATTTTTTTAAAAAATTTATTTTTCAATTTTTGGCTGTGCTGGATCTGTGTTGCGGAGCAGGCTTTTCTATAGCTGTGGCGAGCAGAGGCTACTCTATTTGCAGTACACAGGCTTCTCATTGCAGTGGCTTCTGTTGACACATGGGCTCAGTTGCTCCCCAGCATGTGGGATCTTCCCAGATCAAGGATCAAACCCCTGTCTCCCACATTGACAGGTGGATTCTTTACCATCAGCTACCAGGGAAGCCTCATCCTTAATCCTTTACTCAAACAGGGTTTTGCCCCTCTTTGTCCTTGCCATGACTATTACTGTAAGGTGTTTACAAGAGCAAACACTGGTTATTTACCCTGTTTCTGTTGTTACTTCCATTTCAGAGGGCAAACAGAAGGCGGATTGTAAATGCCTTAACTGAAGCCCACCTAGCTCTTGTCTGATCATTTTTTCACTGACTCGGTGAGTTGTTGGGAATGGGGGTGGTGGTAAGCCCAAAGGGGTTCTCACTTCTGGCGTCAAGGGACAGTGCCAGGTGGGGAGTTTGATTGGGGCGGTACACCTGTCAAATGGTAACGCAGGTGTCCTAAGGTGAGCTTAGGGAGAACAGAAACCTCCTGTGGAGCAGAAGGGCTAAAGCTCCCTTGATCTTGATTTTCAGTACAAACAGACATTGAAAGGGGGGCCTCACAATCCTTCTGATCTTTGGGGTTTTAAGCAGGAAGTGTCAGAAGAGTTACCACAGGGATAACTGGCTTGTGACAGCCAAGTGTTCATAGCGACATTGCATTTTGATCCTTCAATGTCAGCTCTTCCTATCATTGTGAAGCCGAATTCACCAAGCGTTGAATTGTTCACCCACAAATAGGGAATGTGAGCTCTTGTCTCAGGAAAGGCTGTTGTAGTATCCTGCCTGAAGCCCATGTCTTCCTGCCCTATGAAATGTAAATAGGAGGCCAGCTGTAAATGTCTATAATATGGAGCCCATCTATCTCCTACATAACAGGGATCAATTGCCCCTTGCAATGGAAGTAGAGTCCTAACCACTGGACCACCAGGGAATTCCTCCCCAGTGGTTACTCTTAACAAAAAGTTTAAATTGCCTAAGAGGAAAGGGTCTCAAATATCATTTTTGAAGGGAGTGTTGGGCCAGCAGCATTCTGTGGAGTCTTGCTGATAATCTAACTTACTTCTGTTGATGTTTTGAAAGAACAACTCAAAGGAGAAATGATGGATGTACAGCATTTGGCAGTGTCTGAAGTGTCTATAATCATGGTGGCAGATAAAGATCACTGCTCATTTAAAAGTTGTGGAGTGCCTGTCAGCAAGAGAGGAAATCTGTCAGCAAGAGAGGGAGAGAGGAGCCGCAATCTGATCCAGAAGAGAGTTAATAACTTCAAATCCATGATTGTTGTTGTTCAGTCATCAAGTCGTGTCCCACTCTTCACGACCCTGTGGACTGCAGCATGCCAGGCTTCCCTGTCCATCACCAACTCCAGGAATTTGCCCAAGTTCATGTCCATTGAATTGGTGATGCCATCCAATCATCTCATCTTCTGTCACCCTCTTCTCCTTCTGCCTTCAGTCTTTCCCAGGATCAGGGTCTTTTCCAATGAGTCAGCTGTTCACATCAGGTGGCCAAAGTATTGGAGCTTCAACTTCAGCATCAGTCCTTCCAAAGTGTATTCAGGGTTGATTTCCTTTAGGATTGACTGCTTTGATCTCCTTGCTGTCTAAGGGACTCTCAAGAGTCTTCTCCAACACCACAGTTTGAAAGCATCAATTCTTTGGTCCTTTGCCTTCTTTATGGTCCAACTCTCACATCTGTACATGACTACTGGAAAGACCATGGTGCTTTAGTTGCTAAGTCGTGTCCGGCTCTTGCCACCCCATGGACTGTAGCCTGCCAGACTCCTCTGTCCATTGACTTCTCCTGGCAAGCATACTGGAGTGGGTAGCCATTTCCTTCTCCCCACCCAGGGATTGAACCTGGATCTCCTGCATTGCAGGCAGACTCTTTACTGACTGAGCTACAAGGGAAGTTGGATGGAAAGACCATAGAATTGACTATATGAACCTTTGTCAGCAAAGTGATATCTTTGCTTTTTAACACGCTGTCTAGGTTTGCCATAGTTTTCCTGCCAAGAACCAATGGTCTTCTAATTTCATGGCTGCAGTCGCCATCCACAGTGATTACGGAAATTGTAAAGTACAATCTGGAATAGGGCATAGTTGTCGTGGTTTTAAATCCAATGGGAATTCTTAACATACTTAGCTGGAAACCAAAAGTATTTCCCAAGCATCCATGTGATTCAAAGTGATATAAGCTGGTTTCTGACAGGTTTTGCTGTCTTTTGTTTGAAAATTTTATATACCAGAGGCTGTACTTTTGAATGGATTTTGACAACGCAAGAGGGTGAAGTGGAGTGAATGTGGCAAACTATGGCCCCGGGCCCAAGCAGGCCTGCCTTTGAGTTTTATAAATAAAGTTCTTTTGAAGCACAGCAACACCCACTTACCTATTGTCTGCTCTTAAGTCACAACAGCAGTATTGAATAGCAGAGACTGCCCAGAAAGCCTACTTGCAGGTTCTTCACGTAAAGTCTGCCTACCTCTGACCCTAGTTAGGTATTTGTAAAGATGCCTCAATCCTATATATGAACATACATGTCTATAAGGGTTGGGTTTGTAGTTGTCTTTGGTCATTCTCGGAGATGGGTCCTACCCAATCATTTCCCTCCTAATGCTCTCCTACCATTCCTTACTCCTCCTCCCACTTGCTTCTTCCTGTGCCTTGAATGTGCTAAGTACCCACCTACCACATGAGCCTTTGCATTGACCATCTCCCAGTTTTTAGAGCTGTCTTTTCTGATGGTTTCCTCACTTTCTGTGTGTGCTCAAAATCACAGAGTCACTTCTCTAACCACACATTTTATTTTATTTTTTCCCAGCTTTATTGAGATAGTATTGACATATAACATGTAAATTTAAAATGTACAGTGTGATGATTTGATACATGTATATATTGCAGAATAATTACCACAGTAAGGTTAGTTAACACCCCTCACCTCCATTCCCCTCACATAATAACCATTTTTGGAATGTGTATGTGGTGATGATTTTTAAGATCTACTCTCTTGACAACTTTCAAGTTGTTAATACAATATTATTAATATAGTCACCATGTTGTATATGAGATTCCCAGAGCTTATTCATCTTACAGCTGGGAGTTTGTACCTTTTGACCTACATCTTCCAATTTCTCCCACTCGCCAGCCCCAGGCAACCACTCTTCTATTCTGTTTTTTGAGTTCAACTTTTTTGAATTCTGTGTGTAAGTAAGAACATTGGTCTTTCTCTATCTCACATTTCACTTAGTATAGTGCCCTCAAGGTCCACTGATGTTGTAGCAAAGGCAGGGTTTTCTTCTTTTTCATGACTGAATAACATTTCACTGTGTGTGTATATATATCATATCCCCCAAGTGTTTTTTATCCATTCCTTTGTTGACTTACATTTAAGTTGTTTCCATGTGTCAGCTACTGTGAATAATGCTGCAGTGAACAAGTGAGTACAGATATCCTTTGAAATAGCTTCTCTTTTCTTTTGGATACACGGTATACCTTGAAGTAGAATTGCTGGATTACACAATAGCAATATTTTTAATATTTTGAAGATCCTAGATTGTTTTCCATAGTGGCTGCACCAATTTACACTCCCACCAACAGTGCACAAGGTTTCCCTTTTCCCCACATCTTCACTTTTTGATCATAGCCATTTTAACAGGTGTGGTGTGCTGCAGTCCATGGGGTTGCAAAGTGAGACATGACTTAGCGACCCAGCGGCAGTTTTAACATATGTGAGGTGATGCTGTGATCACCCATTTCAAAACAGCATCCTGGACTTCCCTGCTTGTCCAGTGGTTAAGAATCGCCCCTGCAATGCAGGGGACATGGATTGGAGCCCTGGTGAGGGGAACTGATATTCCCACTGCTGGGAAGCAACTGATTCCACATGCCACCGAGCAACTAAGCCTAAGGGCCACAACTAGAGAGTCCATGAAAGAGAAAGAAAGTGAAGTCGCTTAGTCATGTCCAACTCTTTGCGACCCTGTGGACTGTAGCCTACCAGGTTCCTCTGTCCATGGGATTTTCCAGGCAAGAACAGTGGAGTGGTTGCCCTTTCCTTCTCCAGGAGATCTTCCCAACCTAGGGATTGAACCCTGGTCTCCCGGATTGTAGGCAGATGCTTTACCGTCTGAGGCACCAGGGAAGTCCAGAGAGTCCATGAACTGATAAACAAAAGATCCTGCATTACACAATGAAGATCCTGGTGCCACAACTAAGATTCAACATAGCCAAATAGATGGATAAATAAATATATGTACGTAAAAAAACAGCATCCCTTCCTGCACAGTATATTTTTTTACCTTCTTTTATTTTTCTTTATTAAGCTCAGTGGTAAATAATCCGCCTGCAATGCAGGAGACTCAAGTTCAATCCCTGGTTTGGAAAGATGCCCTGGAGAAGGAAATGGCAACCCCCTCCAGTATTCTTGCCTGGGAAATCCTGTGGACAGAGGAGCCTGGTGGGCTACCGTCTGTGGAGTCACAAAGAATTGGACATGCCTTAGCGATTCAACAACAATATCAAACTTTCACCATGTGACATGTGTTTATTTACTCTCTCCCCACCCCCACTAGAGCATATGTGTCATTAGAGTGGGAATGTTGTCTGTCTCTTTACTGCTCTATCCCCAGCATAAAGGAAAGTGACAGGCCCACAGTAGGTGCTTAGTCTGGTAATTGTTCAGAGCCTGTGAAGTGAGGCTCTTCATTCAGCAGACACCTATGCTCTGAAGGGCTCATCAGGACATCTGATGGGACAGAATCTTCCTCTTCCTGGCTCGTGCTCACCCACTCATGCTGCCCAGATAGTCTCATCTGAGGGTAAAAGGTGTGTTGTTGTCCTTCTTGTTCAGTCACTAAATCGTGTCCAAACTTTTTGTGACCTCACGGACTACAGCACACCAGCCTCCTCTGTCCTCTACTATCTCCCAGAGTTTGCTGAAATTCATGCCCATTGAGTCGATGATGCTATCTAACCATCTCATTCTCTGCCGCCCACTTCTCCTTTTGCCTTCAATTTTTCCCAGCATCAGGGGCTTTGAGTTGGCATTGAGGGGCCAATGAGTCAGCTTTTTGCCTCAGGTGGCCAAATTATTGGAGCTTCAGCAACAATCCTTACAGTGATTATTTAGGGTTGATTTCCTTTAGGATTGACTGATTTGATCTCTTTGCTTTCCAAGGGACTCTCAAGAGTCATCTCCAGCACCACAATTTGAAAGCATCAATTCTTCTGTGCTCAGCCTTATGGTCCAACTCACACATGACTACTAGAAAAACTATAGCTTTGACTTTATGGACCTTTGTCAGCAAAGTGATGTCTCTGCTTTTTAATATGTTGTCTAGGTTTTTTATAGCTATAAGTATCCCACACTTCCTCCACCCAAACTTATCTAGACAGAGAAAGAAGGCTGGGGTGGCTACGGAGCTACCAAAATTCTTACATATTGTCAGTAGGAATGCAAATTAATACTGTTGCTTTAAAAAAACTGGTTGATAGTGTCTACTAAAGGTGAAAGCTGCTAGTGTTTACCCCATGACCTAACAATTATATACTCTACAGAACCATGTACATATGCTCTCCTTAGGGAATGTGCTAGAAATTCATAGTAGCATAACATGTAGTAGCCCCCAAATAAGAAATCACTCAGATACCATTGACTGGAGAATGAACAAATAAATTGTGGTTTATTCACGCTACAGAGCATACTACTACATTCATACTACACAGCAACAAGAAAGGAATCACAACCATACACAGCAAAATTAGTGGCTCTCACAATGATGTAACCCTCTAAGACTCCATGGGAATCCATACTATATAATTCAGCGTACGTGAAACTGAAAAACAAAACTAGATTATGGTGTTAGAAATCGGGTATAGGGTCTGTGGGAGTGACTAGACAGGCTTCTGGGGCTGTAGCCATATTTTTTCTTGATTTAGGTGCTAGTTATAAGGGTGTGCTCTATTGGTGAGAATTCATGACTCTGCATGCTTATGATTTCTGTACCTTGCTTTACGTGTGTGGTACTTCAGTGGAAGAAAAAAAAAAGGTTACCTCTCTCAAAAAAGATTATAACTTCCTTGACCCGGAGCCCCCAGGTCCTGCTGGGGACCAAAGATCTACTGAGGATTTGATTCATAGATTTTGCCCATGAATGTCAATTTGAATGTTTGCTCTCAGTTAGCTTTCTGTGTTGCTCCTTGGCCGGGACGATATGGCTCTGTCGCCACCTGGTGGCTATTTGCTATTACAGTATTAGACAAATTCCACCTGCTGCTTCATCTGTGCCTCACGAAGCTCAGTGATAGATCTTAAAAGGTCTCTGAATCCAAACCTTCTAATTGTCAAACCCTTATTTACCCAGAGGTTTTCTGGCCCTGACTTGAACACCTCTCCTGATGGAGAGTTCACTGCTTAACTAGGCAGCTAAGTCCATTCTAGGGCATCTCACACTGTGATTAAATTCTTTACAGATAGTGAAAAAAAAATCGCTCTCTTGAATTGTCTACCTTCTGGTCCTGAGTGTGCCCCTGTGGCTATTAAGTAACCACACCTGTTTCCCACACGTAGGTCTTTCAAATGTTTGGGGGCAGCATGCAGACCATCTTCCTGTTCACATCCTGTCTTTTGGCTAAATGTCTACAGTTTCCCCCAAAACCTTCCCGGAGCTACTTTCAAGTCCATTTGTCACCTTGGCTGCTGAATGTTCATGTATTGAGACTCATTTGTGACCCTCATTCAGACGCTACCCTCAGATTCAAGCTTGCCCCCCGGGTTTGTCTGAACCTTCCCATTACTGCTGTGGCCACAGTGTTCTCTGGGCCAGTTAAGAGCTGTGGCCCCTATTGGCACAAATGGTGGCTGCTGTCTGATTCCTCACTCAGCCCTGCCTCTCCTTCTGCGTGGAACCAAAGTGGCATCAAGAAGCTCCTGGAACAGCCCACTGTGGCAATCAGTGCTTGCGAATGGAAGCAGGGAAGGTGGTAGGATGGAAATCCAGGGCTTCTGGGCAGGTGGACGCAGAATCAATGCTCCAATTCCTGGGGCAGCCGGGAGACAGAAGTGCTGATGAGGAAGATGCAAGTTGGCCATGTGTCAGGTGAAGAGCACCAGGCTAGGGACGAAATCTGAGGAGAATCACTACAGAACCCACAGTAGACTTCATCCAGTGCCGTGGGCTCCAAGCCTGTCAGAGTCCCCTTGCAGATATTCCCCAAGGCTGCTGCATGAAGGTTTTTGTTCTTCCACCTGGCACTGAGCTCAGTTTGCAGACATTTTCCCCATCATTAGTTCCACTGTTGCTATTATTTGGACAAATTTAAACTGAAGTTTATTCCTGAATGCCTTGTCAGTGCTCATGCTTGTCACTACAGCTCTTATCCTGGCAGCAAAAGCTGCGTCATATGATGGCCCTCTAATGTTGTAGGGCAGAAAAGCTGAGTGAAATCTGTTGGAAAGCATCCAGGGGTGTGCCCAGGGCATGAAACCCACCTCCCAGCAGAGGGAGGGGAAGTAAGTCTTTTAAAAGGCGTTTTGCATGGTCCTGGCATTGTGCAGGGCTCAGGCGACATAAGCAGGGTCAAGACAGATCAGTCAGGCCCTCCAAAAACCAGTCCCAAAGCAGTGATCTTTGGACACTGGTGAGCACGATTTCAACTCAAAGCTATGCAGGCTGTATCCTCAGAGATGGGGTCAGTGGGGGAGGGGCAGGGCCTGGGAATCTGCATTTTAACATCCTCCTGTGTGATTGTAAACCACATGGTCAAGTGACCATGCTTGGGAAATACTGGCCTGGGGTCTTACTACCCAAGGCATGGTCTGTGGATCTCCCTCCCATCAGCATTCCCCGAGAACTTGTTAGACATGCAGAATCTCAGACTCCACTCCAGACCTACTGAATCATAACAGGCATTTTAACAAGATTCCTCAGCATATTTGTGTGCATGTTCAAGGTTGAGCAGCATTGCCAGGGCAAGGTGCAAGGGAGTCCTCCTTTTGACCCTACTTATTATTTCGACGAAAGGAGGAGTGTATTCACGTGTTACTTGGTAATTAAATAAACAAAAATCTTTGCAAAAGCCAGGAAAATCTCGTACTAAATGTAAACAGCAACTCCATCCATAATAGCCCCAGACTAAAGACAGCCCAGGTGAATGGGCAAACGGATTCACAAAATAGAATACTACTCAGCAATAAAAAGGAACAACGTGGATTAATGTGTCATGGTTTATGGAAGGAGCCAGACTCACACATCTGCATGCTGTGTGAGTTCACTTATATGATATTCTGGAAAAGGCAGAACTAAAGGGACAGGAAGCAGATCAGTGGTTTTAGGGGGCTGGTGTTTGAAGTTGAGGACTGACTGCAGAGAGGTAGGAAGGAACTTTTTGGAGTGAGGGAAATGTTCTGTGTCGTGATTGTGGTGGTATGAACATAAATATATACATTTACCAAAACTCATTGAAGTGGATGCTTAAAATGGGTGTATTTGATTGTATATAAATTGTATGTCAATAATAGGGCTTCCCTGGTGGCTCAGATTGTAAAGAATCTTCCTGCAATGCCGGAAACCTGTGTTCAATCCCTGGGTCGGGAAGATTCCCTAGAAAAGAGAATGGCAACCCGCTCCAGTATTCTTGCTTGGAAAATCCCATGGACAGAAGAGCCTGGTGGGCTATAGCCCATGGGGTCACAGAGTCGGACATGACTGAGCAACTAACACACATATACACGCACACACACAAACACACATATATCAATAAAAATGATTTAAAAAAAAAAGACACGCAACAAGACCAAGACCATCAGGTGCTTTCGACCATCTGTATTGTTTCCAGAGAGCCTAGGTTAAGCCTCCCCTCATTGCCCTGCTGCACCTCGCTCCACATACCTGAACTTCCTACTCATCCTGCCAAAAATGAGCCCTGGCCCTCCACGCCTGATGGGGGTGCTGTCTCCTGCGGTGTCTCCCTTTAATAGGCCATTAGGAGAAATCCACTTTCTGCTACAGGCAGAGTGTAGTGAAGAGAGTGTGAAATTAATTAAGCAAGGAACACTGTCAAGCTGAAGCGGCTCTAACTCTTTGGTGCCCTATGTAAGCAAACTAAAACCTAAGCAGGTATATATGTCTTGAGGTTACGAAGTGGAAATGTAAGGATAACCCATCACAACCAACTAGGCTTTAAGCTGCAGCCTCCCCTCCTTCTCTGTATAAGTCTTTCCAATGACCCTGTGGGAGAGAGCATTTGTTGGTTTGTTGCTGCCTAATTCGGATCCATTTTTCTCATATAAACTCTTTAATGTGCTTCCATTTATCTTTCAACAAGTATTAAAAGCATATCTTGGGAGCCAGATTACTTGGTTTATGGTCAGGCCACTCAAGGTGGCTATTTTCTTGCTCTCTGTATTCTCCTGCTGGACCAGTGCTTCATCTATACCCTGCTCACATGACTGACCTTGCTACATACTTGCCCCAGGCCCAGCTAGCAACTGAGTTCTTATGAAAGGGGCAGTGAGGTGTGTGCCAATCTGCTAGTTTCCCTGGTAACCAAGGAGCCAGCCTGATGTGGATCTGTCCCCTACCCCACCCCAAGTACAGACTGCACGCGGTGGGGTGTCACTCCAGGACCTTGCTTCAGACATGTAAGATTCTTCATCCGTAAAACCATTATGTCTCTGTTGCTGACTCTGAGTTCTTTCTCCACTTGTGAAGTTGGGCAAGCACAAGCCTTACATGCCTGTGGAGTGTAGCCCACCACTTGGCTTCTGTTTCTAGCTCTATCATCTGCTGGGATGTGAATTTGGACACATTTCTTAACCTCTTTGTGCCTCAGTTTCCTTGTCTGTAAAATGGAGAAAAGAATAGCACCTGTCACAAACAGTGAAAATTTTAAAAAGTTATTATATGGTAAAGTGTTTGGAACAGTGCCTAGCACATAGTAGGTACTAAATACATGTTGGTTATTATCATTTAGTAAATGCAGATTTCATCCATCTCACTTTTTTCCCTATGGAGATCATTTTTATGGACTTGCTGCAAGCTGAGAACTCTTGGTTCTTCATGGTTTATGACAGACTGATTCTAGAAGTAGTCTCCCATCCCATTCCAGCTGTCTTCACTGGTGGAGGGTTCCAAGGGAATGGCTGCTTGGGAGGTGGGAATAGTAGCTGAAACAGAGTGAGCTCAGCTGGGTCTGGGACAGTTTTGAGCTGGGATAGTTTTGAGCTGTGCTCAAGAAGACAAGCTCCAATCCCATCTCCTTGGAAACCTTTCTTGAGCACTCTCTAGACTTTGCTGATGCCTGTCAGGTTGGAGTTCTGATCACTTAACCTCTCTGAGTTCTTCAGTTTCCATGTCTGGAAAGTGGGATGATTCCAACTCCCAGGACTGTGGTGAGATCAGATGAGATGGCTTGTGACATTCTTGGTGCTTATCTGAGTTTGGAGTCCTCTGGAAGGAGGCCCTGAGACAACACACAAGTGCAAATAGTTTATGTCAGAGGTGATCCCAGAAAACACTAGTAGGAGAGAGAAGATATGGGACAAGGGAGGGAAGAAAGCCATAAGGAGTGTGTTACTGGGCTGATGACATAGTGAACCACTGGGCCCTAATGCCCTTGGGGACTCTGGGAGCCAATGCAGAACACAACTCAAACTAGGGAAGAGAATGTTTTGTTTTTTTTTTTCACAGCTGAGGGGTGGGAAGCTGGGGAATCTGTACATCAGCTGGCTAGCTGTGTTGAGGGAGGGCTACTTCCAGCTGCCCTAGTAGCTGAGTGTCTCTTACAGCCAGAAATCAAGTTCTGGGGCAGAGAGGCACAGGTGTTCCCAGCCCTCTGACCTTGGCTGTGCAGGTGAGTGTTGAGAAGATGACACAGCTGTCTCAGCATCTGCCATGGGCAGGTTGACCAAATTTCCCCCCCTTGCAACTCTGTTTTCAGGGCGTATTCCCCTGATAAGAATGGATTGATGTCGGTTTCTTGTGAACTGATCTAGGGCACTTCTGTCACATAGAACAGTCAAGTCCCCCACCCCCCCAACCCTTGCCTTCACCAGCCCCACCCTGACATGCCAACCCCAGTGATTGTCCCTCTGCCCTTCCCATAAAGATTCAATAATAAAACCAATAGAAGTAATTACTTGGGGCCTCACATTTTGTATTAGCACATAAATGTATATTTATCACATGAAAGACCTTTTGATACCAGCTGGAGAAAAGCATGATACAGGGTTGGTGACCAGATGGACTTCAGCTCTAAGAGCAGCTTGGCAGATGTCTGGAGATGGGGAGGTAGAGACCAGGGCTGACCCCATGGCCCACTCCTGGTGGGGATTGTGGGATGTTTCAAGAGTGAATGTCAGTGTTTCAAAACTTTGGCCATCAATGTTTTGGATGTGACTTGAAGAAGTGCCTGGGAGGGAAGGGTGGAGGGCTTGGGAATTACCCAACTTTTCAACTTTATGCCAGTGTGCCAAGTCCTCTCATGACTCTGAGCCTTATTCCTCATTTGTAAAATGGACATAATTATAGGATAAAGTCATAGAGTTGAGTTGAGAAGTAACTAAGATGGTGCATCTATCTGCAGTACATGGCCCAGTAGACCAGATGTCAGCAAATGTTTTCTGTAAAGGGTAAGGCAGTGCATACTTCGGCTTTGTGGGCTAAATCTCCATTGCATTTACTCCAATCTACCCTTGTAAGGCTCAAGCCCCCATAAAGTATATGTAAACATCTTAAAAACAAGTTCTATACTTTCCTGGTGGTCCAGTGGTTAAGAATCTGCCTGCCATTGCAGAGTTCCATCCCTGGTCCAGGAAGATTCCAGATGCCACTAGGCAACTAAGCCTGTGCGCCACAACTACTGAAGCCTTTGAGCCCTCGAGCCCACGTTCCGCAACAAGAGAAGCCACTTCAATGAGAAGTCTATGCACCACAACTAGAGAGTAGCCCTTGCTCCCAACTTGAGAGAGCCTGCATGCAGCAATGAAGACCCAGCACAGCCACAAACAAAAAAGAGGCAGAATTGAAAATGGGCAGAATGGGGAGGTTTTTATTTCTCTCTTAGAAGGAAGCAATGTTTCCTACTCATCTTTGTCCTCCTTTGGGCTCAGCATAGGGCCTGGTGCATAGTAGGTGCTCAGGAAGTGTTTACTGAAGGAAGAAAAACAGCATATGACACTGGGAAGAGAATGGTCTTTGGAATCAAACAGACTTGGGTCCAAATCCTGTGACCTGTGTTAAAGAAAAAAAATTATTCACCACCCTTGTTAAAAACAAAAACAAAAACCGGGAAAGCAGACTCAATTCGGTGGGAACAATGAGATAGGTATAGGGACTACTGGGCTTCCCAGGTGCCACCAGTGGTAAAGAACTCGCTTGCAAGAGATGAAAGAGATGTGAGTTAGATCCCTGAGTCAGGAAGATCCCCGAGGAGGAGATGGCAACCTACTCCTGTATTCCTGCCTGGAGAATCCCACAGACACAGGAGTCTGGCGGCCTACCATCCATAAGGTCGCAAAGAATCAGACACAACTGGAGTGACTTAGCATGCACACAAGTACATAAGGACTACTGCAATGGGGTTTTGTAGTAGGGAGTGAGATTCAGCTCAACTCAGAATACAGTAAGGAAAACAAGTAATATATAGCCAAAGAGCCTGATGTATCAGGTTGACAAGTGGAAAATTATGTAGTGGTAACATCGGGAGTAAGGGAGAAATTCTGGTTAAACCAACCTAACAGGATTCTTGTTGAAGGCAGGCCAGGGTGATTAGTCATCATGTGGGAGATGGTAGAAGATGAGGGAACCTGAGCAAATATTGAATGTGATCATATATCTAGGGTGGGGAGCTCTAGCTAAACCAACTTGGCAGGATTCTTGCAAAAATTGTATATATTAGCAGAGATGAACACAGAAGCTTCAAAATCAGGCCCTAGCCTGGAAGAGAGTTCAGAGAAACCCGATTCAAGTTTATTCGAAGAGTGTCTCTTTGTTATCTAAGCTAACATGCTTGCCTTCTCTGAGCCTCTTCATCTGTAAAGTGGGCGTGATAATCATACCTAGTGCATATGGTTGTTGCAAGTGTTAATAGAGATCATGGGAAAAGTGTGAACGCGGAAAAATTTTTTCCTAAAAAGGAAGCATAAACTCTCCACCTTCCATGATTTTTGACTCAACTCAGTCTAGTGATTGAGGGCCATTTCTTGCCTTCAGTCTGCACCAACAGCTTTCTCTGGCCCCTCTTGGGCTCTGTGAGTGGGTGGAAGATGGCATCAGGGCAGAGGAGTGGTTGTCTATAAAGAGAGTAAGGGGGAGAGTCACGATTCCTGTTCTGAATTCAGGCCCAGGCTGGCAGTAACAGCAGACAATCAGCTTTTGCCCCAAGGGCTCAGTGTTGGTTGTGAAGAATTAATGGCTGAGAAAGGTATCTGCCAATTATTTTTCCACTCAGGGTGCAGAGATTTCAGAAACACAGCAGAGAGCATTTCAGATCCAGGCCTCTCAGTGTTGGCTGGCAATTACCCTCCTAGTGACTTCCCTCCCAGGAGAGTGCCCGGAGGTCAGGGGTCTCTCAGGGCATGCTCAGAATTCCAAATATGTGGAGAACATTCTGTGTTCCTGTAGAGATGAGGGTAAGGAAAAGGACACATGTGGATCTTGGTTTGGTTGTCCTAGAAGCAGGCTCTGGGACAAGCATGTGAATCCATGGAGTTTAGTGGGGAGGCAATCCTAGGAAACACCAGTAGGAGCTAAGGGAAGCGAGATGGGGAAGGGACAGAGCTTAAAGGTGTATTATCAAGCCAATTACATTGTTTGTGTTGGAGTTTAATCTCACCTGGGGACTCTGGAACATATACACTTTAAAGTTACCCCATTGGAGGTTGAGGGAGTTGGGGGTATTTGTACTCTTGTGGATCATTGGTTGAGGGCTGCTGCAGGGGGAGTTAATTACCCAGTGCTTCTAGCCTATTGCACTTGGTGGCTAAGACAGTCCTCAGGCAGGAAATGCAGATGTTGGAAGCTGACAGGCCCTGAAGTGGTAAGGCCTGGTGAATTTGCGCCAGGTACCCATAGAGACTTGCTCTGGTCGAGGCATGTAACATCTGCCCTTTCATTTAACTCTGTATATATCCAAGACTGCATCTCAGTTTACCTCCTCTTCTCAGTCCTACTTCTTAGAGCTGGGACTAGGGTGAAGTGAGTGAGGCCTTTGTACCAGGTACAACATTTAAAGGGGCATTAAAAAACATGGCCACCAAAAAATATTTTAATGCAATATTTTAAAAAACGGAATGAATGCAAAAAAAAAAATCCACAATGAACAAAATACCAGAATTTTAAATATAGACAGATCAGTAATGGTGCCAAGCCCCATTGAAGCCAGAGGCAAAGAAAAAAAATCAGTAATAGTGATCTTGTTAATCATGGATTTTTGGGGACATTCATTTTGACTAAAAAATATTGCACTGAAACATTATTTGTCTTTATTACTGAGTTTTTGGCATGCTCTTGTATCTGGTGCCCGAGGCAATACCTCACCTGTCTCCCCCTTATTCTGGTCCTGCTGCAGCCTCTTTGTTGTCCCCATCTTGGTGAGTTGCACTCAGTCTGCTCAGGAACTCAAGCCAGAAATCTGGGGTCCTCTGTGGCTCCTCTCCTTCCCTTTACTCATCTTTCACACCCATCTCCAAGCCTCTCTCAAGACTGTCCTCTTTTTTCCATCTTCTTTGCCACAGTGAGGCTCCCTCCGTGGGCTCGCTTTAGCAGACAGGAACGGCTTCTTGGATTTCCCTGCAAGCTCTGCTCTGCACTACAACACATGCCAGTGTGTGCAGCAGACATCATAGCGCCTGTTTCTCTGCCCCCCTTACTTCCTTCCCTTCCCTTTCCCAAGTCCTCCCACATCTGTGTGAATTCTTCCAATATGAAACATTTTGTTCCCATAGCGCTCGCAGAAGCTCCAATTCTGTGATGAAATCCCGATGGCTACTTCATCTTTCTTCACCATCTTATCTGCTCCAGGTGGGCATAGGGGTATCCTGAGGCACGGTCTCCTTTTATTTTGTTTTTAAAGACTTTTTGATGTGGACCATTTTTAAAGTCTTTATTGAATTTATTATAATATTGATTCAGTTTATGTTTTGATTTTTTGGCTGTGAGGCATGTGCGATTTTAGCTCCTTGACCAGGGTTCGAACCTGCACCCCCTGCATTGGAAGGCAGAGTCTTAACCACTGGACTGCCAGGGACATCCCACGGTCTCCTTTTAGAGCCTCAACAAAGCAAAACTCCCTCTGATATGCCCTTATCCCCTTGCCTACTGGAATTGTTATTTTCTTACCTTCTCATTTTGGGCTGAGAGAGGTTGGGGCACCAGATCCTTGAGCCCAGTCAATGTCTTTCTCCTGTTCACATTCTTGCCAAGTCTCCCTCCTTCCTTGGGTCCACCTCCAGATCTGAAAGAGATCACCTGCCTCCAGTGGGGTGGTAACTTTCCTGACTTCTTTTCCTGAATCCCATCTCCCCATCACTTATGATAAACTCCAGCTTTAGACTTTTCCCTTGATATGTAAAAGGAAGATTCTGGAATTAAGTAACTATTTTTTTTTTCCCTCCATAGCCAGGTTTTAAGACTACTGTCTCTAGAAAGACTCAAACTATGACCTTTTTATTTCAGGTGGTGTCTGCACTCCTCTTAAGATAATAAATGTTCTTGTTTCAATGGGCTAGGGAGTGGTGGGGTGAAAGCTTCACATAGCAGCTGGCACAGACTGAGTGTTCCCTTGGTATCTGTTTCCTTTCCTCGTCTACCTCCCTGCCTCCCCAACTTCCTGCTGTCACCTGCCCTCTGAGCTGAACCTCCCTGTTCAGAATTCTGGACTTCCATATACAGAGCTTAGTACTGGATTTTTAACCTGCTCAGCAAAGCTAATCCAGCCCATCCCACTGCTGTTCAACAGTGCAGTGATTAGGCATAAGTGGGCTGCAGCTCCCCAAATGACTAAGTATTAATGCAGCTTTCTAAGGAAAAAGGTGCGTGGGTTGCCCAGATGTGAATGACCTTGGAGCTGAAGATTTCTGCAATACCATTTGCTTATTTGATCATTGTCGTTACTGTACACACACATACACACACTCATGTGTTTGGGGCCTTGGGTGTGGCATCTGGGGATCTTGGTTGAGCAGAAGTGTTGGGTTAAGGGAGGTGGGTAGGGGAGCAGAAGAGGGTTCAGGTGTCCATCAATGTGCCTACAGTCCCTCCCCACCCCTAGGTCTATTCACTTATCTAGTTCCCCCCAGCCTGGAGTTTACTTTGTGTCACACTTGTTCTGTGTGTTGTGCACACAAAGGTGCACAGGACATAGTCTTACAACACCCAGTGTGGAATTGGCCCCCACTGACCTCTTATGTCCTGAATTTCTCCTCTCCTCTGTTCTCCAGTCACAAACTGACCTCCTTTTGATGACTGGAATGTATCCAACTCTTTCTCTCCTTGGACCCCGTCACCCGCCCTGCTAGTCTCTCCTGGTTTTCCTACCCTCTTTTCCCATGACTGGTGTTTCAACCTTCAGGTCTTAGCTCACATGTCACCTCTTTTTTTTTTTAAATGGTAATTGACCACATAGGCCTTTCTTTCTTTTTTTTTTTTTTATAAATTTATTTATTTTAGTTGGGGGCTAATTACTTTACAATATTGTAATAGTTTTTGCCATACATTGACATGAATCAGCCATGGGTTTACATGTGTTCCCCTTCCTGGACCCCCCACCCACCTCCCTCCCCATCCCATCCCTCTGGGTCATCCCATTGCCCCGGCCCTGAGCCCTTGTCTCATGCATCGAACATGGAATGGTGTTCTGTTTCACATATGATAATATACATGTTTCAATGCTATTGTCCCAGAATGTCCCACCCTCACATAGGCCTTTCATTTATTCATTTATTTAGGCTGCACTGGGTCTTCGTTGCAGCATGCGGGCTTTCTAGTGTGCAGCACACAGGTTTAGTTGCTTCTCTTCATGTGAGAGCTTAGTTTCCCAATCAGGGGTCAAACCCAAGTCCTCTGCATTGGAAGGCAGACCACCAATCTTAACTAGTGACTAGTTAAGACCACTAGTCTTAACTACTAGACCACCAGGGAAGTCCCACATGTCACCTCTTTAGGAAAGTCCTCCTTGACCACCCTATCGAAAGAAAGTCCCCCTAAATTTATTTTTCACAGTGCCTCACTTGCTTTCCTCACAGCATCTATTTTAATTATTTTAATCCATTTTTAATTTGCTTTCCTGTCCCCTCTACCAGGTTGTATACTTTATGGGAACCATTTTTGTTTTGTTTCCTACACTATCGCCAGCACCTAGATAGTGTTGACACATAGTAGATGCTTAATAAATATTTGTGGAAGAGCAATCCTCACTTCCCCTTTCCATATTATTTTCTTAAATATATTTTGCAGCCAGCCCCGTGGGCCATCTTGTTGACCCACTCTGGGAATCATTTCTGGGGCCAAGTCTCCTTCTCATTGTTTAGAAGTGGCTGGGGTTGGATTCTCCAAAATGTAATGCCCAAGCTCCATCTCCAGGATTAACCCCAGCAGGCTGCTTTCTTTTCAGTAAGCTCCTTTCCCTATATCTGGTAAGGGAAACTCAGGGAGTAGGAACTAGTCTTCACTGAGAACTTACTGTATGATAGCTCTGTGAACTTGTGCAAATTAATATCTATGGGCTGCAGTTTTCCCATCTCTAAAATGGGACTCAAAGTAATACAGGATTTCTCAACCTCAGCACTATTGATGTCTGTGGCTAGATGATTCTTTGTTGAGTAATGTGTGTGTCCTGTGCATTGTAGGATATTTAGCAGCATCTACCCACTAGATGCCAGTAGCAAACTCAGTTATGAAAACGAAGAATATCTCCAGATATGACTGAATGTATCTAGTGTGTAAAAATCTCCCCTACCCCCACCCCACTGAGAACCATTCCAATAATATCTGCCTTATAAGACCTGAGGAATGGAATATTTCCTGCCATAGCAGTAAACAAATGATGTCTCGGTCATCAGCTATTACAGCCACCATGGAGGGTGAACTGGTGAGCCCTGAGGGAACTCAGGTAGGAAAGAACACCTGCCATCAAGCAGCCATCAGTCTGCAGCCACTCCCCATGGTGAGTCCTGAAGAAA
Source organism: Giraffa tippelskirchi (assembly GCF_054371585.1). Taxonomy (NCBI): domain Eukaryota; kingdom Metazoa; phylum Chordata; class Mammalia; order Artiodactyla; family Giraffidae; genus Giraffa; species Giraffa tippelskirchi. The sequence continues at coordinate 113,665,567 of NC_137287.1, read as the reverse complement.
CTCAAAGGTGTGAAAACACAGGATACTGGCCCCAGGTAGAGGAAACATATATATCAAAGGAATGATTTCAGTGAACCTAGGTTCTTGCATCTTTCCCAAACATAGAAAAGAGTTACATTCCTTAACTTGACATATCTGGTTTCTTTAATTAACAGTAATCTTTTGATGTTCTTTACTGCCTGCTCTTTGTTGCAAAACTTCCATATATCCTAGCTCCTCCCCCCACCTCCTGGGAGCAGTTTCTCAGAGCTATCTCAGAGCTGTCTCTTGACCTGCAGTCCTCATTTTGCCCCAAACAAAACTTAACTCACATGCAACTTTTACATTGTACAAAGTTTTTCAACAGATCATTGGTAGGTTAAATGATATGTCATGTTAAGTGCTTATGAACATGCCTGGCACAGAGAAAGGATTTAATGTTTAAAATCTATTGTTGTCATTAACATCATACTGTAGGCCACAAGGGGTTTCAGGAAAGAGAGGTGCATACAGGGAGGAAGGCAGGCAGGTCCAGGAAAATCCAATTCTGTGCCAAGGGTGTGCTGAAACCATCTTATTCCTGCTTCTAATTGTTAAATTTTCAGGAAATTTGCAAACCAATCGTTTAACATAGCCATCCTTGAAATTGGCAATGGTGGGAGTGTTTATACCACATGAATCAGCAAATACTGCATAGAGCTTTATTTTGGAGTAGCCACCTGGCTTACCACAGTGCTTCTTTATTAACACATTGAATTACAAGATCTTGTCATAGGCCTGAATAACTGCTGACATTTTGAAATAGTGATGACCATAAATGACATTTTGAGATACAAGCAACAACAATAGGGTATGAAAATATCTATAACTTCTGTTGATGACAGAGTTACTGGTACTGATTTGTTGCCCACATTCAGATTATAAGGAAGTATTAAATTGCAATTAGAAGTAGGAGAAAATAAAGATGTCAGTTTTTTTAATCCATGACCCCCCTCCACCCCACATCCCTGCCCCCAAATTCTATCCGTGGACCTCAGTTAAGAACCTTGCTCTGGTGAACACATTCAGCAGTAAAATAAGAATGAACCTGGGGGGCAGAATTAGACAGACCTGAGCTTGCATCCTAAGCCGGATAGTTATTTAACTGGACTTGTCTTAGCGTCTTCAATCTCTAAATGGGCATTGGACCCGCAGAGGTTGTAGAAATTAAATACAAGGATGTATTAAAGTGCTTTAAGAGGAGCCTGGCACCCAGTAGAGGGTGTGTGTGTATGTGTGTTGGGTAGGGGAGCTTTAAAACATGCCTCACACACCCCGAGGGTCTGCACAGACCTCCAAGTTTGAGCAGCAGAGGAAGTGACACATTTCACCCCAGATGGCGCTCCTGGTTCATCTTTATTTTTAGTTTCTATCTGGGTGAAAAATTTGCGATGTGAACACCGGGCAGAACAAATAGAATTATGACTTGCTTTTCACAAATTGTGTAGTGGAGTTCACATACTTTCATGCTTGATTTTCCACCATGTTTCAAACCGTTACAAAAAAATTTTTTTACCTTCCTTTTGGACAGTGGGACGGGTGTCCCAGTGGGGAGGGGCCGTCACGTTTCCCCCCATCCATCCCTCCTTGGCTTTTCCATGGCACAGAGAGGGGAAGAACCACGCCTTCTTCCTTCCCCAGCCTGGGAGCTTCATTATTCCTCAGCTCAGGACCATTTTTCCAGCTCATTAGAACCTGGAGCTAAGATAAAGGAGGGCAGAGCCATTAGGTAGCAATTTATATGTAAATGTGGAAGTTTCCAAAGAAAGTGGGGTAGCATTCTTTAGGAAGCATTCAAGTTGGGACTTTTCTGGAAAGCGGACACACACAAGCCCTGTAATCTCCACCTCCTCTCTGTCAGGCTCAGGGTATGAGGCCAAGGTCACGTAGCAAGTGCCTGGCAAGGCCAGCTCTAAAAGTGTAGGTGGACGGTGAAGGTAGTGTGTGGCACTTTATGGGGGCACCTCTAAGGGCAGGCTTGTGGCTTCCTTTGTGGCTCAGCTGGTAAAGAATCCACCTGCAATGCGGGAGACCTGGGTTTGATCCCTGGGTTGGGAAGATCCCCTGGAGAAGGGAAAGGCTACCCACTCTAGTACTCTGGCCCAGAGAATTCCATGGGCTGTATAGTCTATGGGATCGCAAAGAGTTGGACACAACTGAATGACTTTCACTTCACTTCAAGGGCAGGAAGCCCCTCTGACCAGCCTGCAGCCTTACTGTTTCCTCACTTCAGGTTTTCCAGCCTATTCAGGCCCATCGTTTGGCTGGGAAGCTTGAGGCTGTCTACTGGCAAAAAAAAAAGTGCAAGAATTATGCTTTATTGGGCGGACAAAACTGAGGAATTAAACCCAGAAGACAGTCTCTCAGGTAGCTCTGAGGGACTGCTCCAAAGAAGCAAGGGAGGAGCCAGGATTTATACGTGTTTTGCAACAAAAACCAGGTAGTTAGAACATCTAAAGATGATTGTTAATTAATGCAAACCAGACATCTCAAGTTAATAAATTTAGAGCTTTTCTGCATATGAGGAGATGCAAGACCCTGGGCTCACTGAAATCATTCCTTTGATGTGCATCTTAACTATCTAGGGCCAGAATCCTGCTTTTCTCCATCCCAAATCCCATCAGGGCACACAGTCAGGGGTGGCTGCAGTGGCTGCTGGCTTGATGGCTACAACATCCTTTGTTTACTGATGTGGCAGGTGACATTTTTCATCCACAGAGCTGAGGGGACAGGTGTACTGGATACTCCACAAATAAGATTTAATTAAACAGTTGTGCCCAGCACTGTGCTGTGTATGTGCAAAGGATGGTCACTAGCAAAGGAGCCCTCTGGGTATGGGTCCAAGCTCTGATATTCCAGTGTTAGGAATTAAAACGGAAGACATTCAGAAGGTCAGAGCAGAAGCTTTTCCTTAAAGCCAGAGAAAAGCGGCTTCATCCCCACTCCAGCTATTCTTCTTGTGGTCAGTAACCTCCAGCCAGCCCATTGCCCAAACTCTTGACAGTGTCAGAGGGACAAGTGAAAGAGGACAAGCCGTTCCTCTAGGAGAAGCAGCTTCCATCCTCTTCCACCTTCATCCACATGACAGGTAGTCACCTCTGCCACGTATTCAGTTCTTCAATCTGTGCCCTAGACTAGCTTAGCATCCTAGACCTTGAGCATGGCCCCCCAGCATATTCTCCCTCCTTAGGTGTGAAGAATATGATGAAGAATGAGAATATGAGATGAGATGAGATGAGATGATATGAATGAGATGAGAATATGATGAAGATGAAGATGGAAGAAAGGGACTGGAGGTGATGTGTGTTGGGGGAGGCTGAGCATATCCTTAAACCAATGGGTCATGATTAAAGAGTTTGATCTTGGTTTTAAGAGCAATGGGAAAGCCTCAAGGAAGTGATGTGATGAGATTTGTGGTTTAGAAAGATCTCTCTGGTTTCCGTGGGAATTGAGTGAGAGGCAGTGGAGAGAAAGATGAATTACCAGGCTGTTTTAGTCATTTAGAAGAGAGATACGCTGCTTGAACCAAGGTAGTGGTAGTGGAGGGGCCGACAAGAGGATGGATTTGATAGAGATGGATTTGATAGAGACCCAGGAGGACATCCCTGGTGGCTCAGATGGTAAAGTATCTGCCTACAATGCAAGAGACCCAGGTTCAATCCCTGGGTCAGGAAGATCTCCTGGAGAAGGAAATGGCAAACCACTCCAGTATTCTTACCTGGAAAATCCCATGGACAGAGGAGCCTAGTAGGCTACAGTCCATGGGGTCACAAAGAGTCGGGCATGACTGAGTAACTTCACTTTCTTTCAGGAGGTAGAATTGACAGCACTGGGTGACTGGATGCGGGGGTGAGAACAAGTGAGGGATGATACTCAAGCTGATGGCCTGAGTAACTGGGTGGGCAGTGATATCTGCAGTGTCCAGAGACTGGACTTGCAGGAGGAGAAGCAGTATGTTTGGGGGGAGATATGATAAAGTTGGTTTTGGCCATGCTGAGTCTGATGAGCTCGTGGGATATCCAAATAGAGATGTCTGGTTGGAGCAACAAGAGAGAAGCTTGGGAGATGGTCGCAGATAGATGGTAATTATTATGAATTGAGAAAAGGAAAGGTCTCGGGACAAAATCCAGAGGGAAATGGTGGGAAGGATGGGGAGAGGAAGATGATTTCACAAAGCTAATGGGAGATGTGAGGGCCAGAAAGGCAGGGGTGGGGACCAAGAGGTTGTGATAGTTGATGGGGAAGAGTATTTCAGGAAGACAGGATCAACAAGTGAAATACTGGAGAGTCAAATAAGATAAGGACTTGGCAAGAATGGGATTGGAGCAGGGTTGAGGGGTGAATTGGGAGGTGAGGATGAGGAAAGTGTGAAAGACTCCTTCCTCCCCTCCCTCCATTCCTTTCAACAAAAGGAAGGAAATAAGAGTTACCTAGGAATTCTACCACCCTGGGATGACTGACCATTATCCACATCTTGGCTCCCATCCTTCTGTGTACTCTTCAGGTACCACTCATGGTACATGTAGACATTTTAACTTAAGTGGGATGATACACATTTTTTTTTTTTTTTGGCCTTGTATCGAGGCACAGAGGTTCTTAGTTCCCCAGTTCCCCTGACCAAGGATCAAACCCATGCTCCCTGCAGTGGAAGTTCCAAGGCCTAACCATTGGACTACCAGGGAACTCCCTAATGCTGTTTTGATAAAAGATTTTCCCCCTTAACCCTGCAGCAGCACTCAACACCTTATCTTAGCTTCTCCCTATAAGCTGTGTTAACAATTTAATACATGTTCTTCAATATTTTTCTGTTTACATATACAATCCCATACAGTGTGTGTGATTGGTTTTTTAAAAAAATAGGATCATATTCACACTTGTTTTTCTTCCTTAACAATATCTCAGTGAAATTCCCTTAAACTGTCCAGAGGAGTTCTGATTCATCTTTTTAATGTCCACATAGTAGCCCATGGCATGGTTATGCCACAATTGATTCAGATGAACTCACTGATGGATATTCACTTTGCTTCTAGTTCTTGGTCACTAAGAACATTGCAATAAATGTTTTTATACATATGTTCTTATAGACTAGTACTTTCACTGCTATGGGATAGATTCCCAGGAGTGAAATTGTTGGGTCAGAGAGGCTATGGCTTTTTTTCACTAAAATTTTATTCTATAAAATGTAAAATATATAGATACATTGAAAGAATTATGTAATTAATGTCGATACACCCATCAACTATATTTGCAGTGAAACTTTTGCTATATTTGCCAATCTACCAGCTACTCATTTGTCTTTTCCTTATCAATCCATCTTATTTTTGGTGTATTTCAAGTTTGTAGACTTCAGTACTCTTCTATACACTTTAGTGTTACATTACTAATTTTAGTTCAATATTTATTTATAGGCTTTTTTCAGATATAATTTATATAAAATGAATCATTTGAATCTCAAGTGTACCTTTCAACAAGTTCTGACAAATGTATGTACTTCTGTATTCCAAATCCCAACTAAGTTATAGGACATTACCATCAACCCCAGAAAGTTCTCTCATGACCCTTCCCAATCAATCCTATCCCACGCCCCCAGAAAAAAAACACTGTTCTGATTTTTTCATGACAATAATTTTTCATGATTTTTTCTGTTCTAGAATTTCATGTAAATGAAATCTAGCATAGACACTTTTTAGTAAAGCTTCTTTCACTCTTCATAATATTTTGAGATTTATTTATATTGTTTGTCCCTTGTCATTGCTCAGTAGTATCCTATTTTTTTTAAATTAAATTTATTTATTTTTGGGTTGTGCTGGGTCCTCATTGCTCTGCTTGAGTTTTCTCTAGTTGAGGGGAGAGGGGACTACTTTTCCTTGTGGTGTTGAAGCTTCTCACTGTGTTGGCTTCTCTTGTTGCAGAGCACAAGGTCTATGCATTTGGGCTTCAGCAGTTTTGTGGTACGTGAGTTCAGCAGTTGCAGCTCACGGGCTCTAGAGCTAGGGCTCAGTAGTTGTGGTGCACTGATGTAGTTGTTTCACGGCATGTGGGATCTTCCCTGACCAGGGATTAAATCCATATCCCCTGCATTGGCAGGCAGATTCTTAACCACTGCACCACTAGGGAAGTCCCAGTAGTATCCTATTTTATGACTGCATCATAGTGTGTTCATCCATTCTTCTGAGCTGTTTTCATTTTCTGTTTATTATGAATTAAGCTGCTATGGAGGAAATGGCAACCCACTCCAGTATTCTTGCCTGGAGAATCCCAGGGATGGGGGAGCCTGGTGGGCTGCCGTCTATGGGGTTGCACAGAGTCGAACACGACTGAAGCAACTTAGCAGCAGCAGCAAGCTGCTATGAACATTTGTGTAAAAGTCTTTTTGTAGACATGTGCTTTCTTTCTCTTGTGTAAATAGCTAGGAGTGAGATGGCTGGTCATAGGGTAGGTACATGTTTAGTTTCATGAAATACTGACGGATCTTCCTCCCAAACATACCATTTTCCACTCCCCTCAACAGGAGGTAAGTCCTGATCATGCCACATTCTTAGCAAGCATCCGTGTTGTTAGTCTTTAAATATATTCATTTTGGTAAATATGCAAAGGGATCTCCTTGTGATTTTAATTTGCTTTTCCCTGATGACTGAAGATGTTGAACGTGTTTTCATGTGCATATGAGCCACTAAAATTTTTTCTTATGAAGTGCTTGTTAAATCATTTAAAAGTTCTTACCATTTTTAAATAGACTTTAAAATTTAGTATTGTTGGTTGCAGGATGGTTTTAAAAAATATACTCTGACTACTCTGGCTGTTTGTCAGCTATATATGTTTTGTGCATTTTTTCCAGTCTGAGAGTTGTGTACTCATTTACTTAAAGTTGTCTTTTGATGAGTGGAAACTTTACATTTTGATAAGTCTAATTTATATTTTTTTCTTTTATGATTATTCTTTTATGATTTTTTTAATGATTATTGCTTTCTAAGTCTTCCCTAAGAAACCTGCCAAAGAAGCCTAGTCCCTAGTTGAGAAGAAGGTTTACATTTTCTTCTAGAAATTTTATAGTTTTAGGTTTTATGTTTAGGTCCGTGAGTCATCTTCATGTAACTTTTGTACAAGGAGTGAGGAGGTAAGGGTTGACGGTCACTGTTTTCCATTCTGGGTATCCAGCTGTCTCAGGAAAATACATTGAAAGCATCTTCCTTTATTTGTTGGATTGTTTGTCAAAAATAAAATGACCCATACTGTTCATGGGGTTCTCATGGAGAAGGGGACGACAGAGGGTGATATGGTTGGATGGCATCACCAATTCGATGGACATGAGTTTGAACAAGCTTCAGGAGTTGGTGATGGACAGGAAAGCCTGGTGTACTGCAGTCCATGGGGTCGCAAAGATCTGGACGTGACTGAGTGACTGAACTGAACTGAAATGACCCATGGACTTCCTAGGCCATTCAGTGGTTAAGGCTCTGAGCTCCCGATGTAGGGGAGAAGAGTTTGATTCCTGGTCAGGGAACTAAGATCCCACATGCCTAGTGGAGTGGCCAAAAATTTAAAAAATTAAAAAATCAAATGACCCTATAAATAAGGATATATTTCTGAACTCTCTACTCTGTTCCATTGAGCTATTTGTCTGTCCTTCTGACATTTATTTTCTTGGACTCCAAAATCACTGCGGACAGTGACTGAAGCCATGAAATTAAAAGATGCTTGCTCCTTGGAAGAAAAGCTGTGACAAACCTAGATAGCGTATTAGAAAGAAGAGACTATTTTGCTGACAAAGGTCTGTGTAGTCAAAGCTATGGATTTCCAGTAATCATGTGCAGATACGAGAGTTGGACCATAAAGAAGGCTAGTGCCGAAGAATTGATGGCTTTGAATTGTGGTAATGGAGAAGACTCTTGAGAGTCCCTTGGACTACAAGGAGATGAAACCAGTCAATCCTAAAGACATCAACCCTGAATATTCACTGGAAGGATTGATGCTGAAGCTGAAGCTCCAATACTTTGGCCACCTGATTCGAAGAGCTGACTCATTAGAAAAGACCCTGATGCTGGGAAGGATTGAAGGCAGGAGGAGAAGGGGATGACAGAGGTTGAGATGGTTGGATGGCATCACCAACTCGATGGACATGAGTTTGAGCAGACTCTGGGAGATAGTGACAAACAGGGAAGCCTGGTGTGCTGCTGTTCATGGGGTTGGAAAGAGTTGGACACTGTGAGTGACTGAAAATCAAAAACAATACAAATGCCATTGATCCAATGTCTTGATTACTGTCACTTCATAGTAATTCTTTAAGTCAAATTGTGTTAGTCTTCTTCCAATTTTTTTTTTTTTTTCTCCCATCCAGTCCCCTGGGGCTGTGCAGCTTGGCATGTGTGATCTTAGTTTCCCACCAGGGATCAAATTCAGGTCCATGGCAATAAAAGGGCCAAGTCCTAACCACTGGATCATCAGCAAATTCCCATCAATTTGCCCTTTTTCAAGATTGCTTTGGATGTTAGTAGGTCCTTTGTATTTCTATATAAATATTATAAATATTATATATTTCTAAATAAATATTAGAATCAGTTTGTCAAATTCTACAAAATGGACTGATTGGATTATGGTTGAGATTGCATTAAATATGGAGATAACTGACACCTTAAAAACACTAAGCATTCCAATTGATATATTTGGTATATATCTCCATTTGCTTAGATCTTCTTTAATGTCTCTCAGTATTTGTAGTATTTAGTGTAATTTTACTCTGTTTTTTAAATAAAATTTTATTGGAATATAATTGCTTTACAGTGTTGTGTTAGTTTCCACTGTAAGCAAATTGAATCAGCTATATGTATACCTATATCCCCTCTTTTTTCAATTTCCTCCTATTTAGGTCACCATAGAGCACTGAGTAGAGTTCCCTGCGCTATATAGTAGGTTCTCATCAGTTGTCTATTTTATACGTAGTAATATGTATGTGCTGTGCTAAGTTGCTTCAGTCATGTCCGACTCTTTGTGGTCCTATGGACCGAAGCCCACCAGGTTTCTCTGTCCACGTAATTCTCTAGGCGAGAACGCTGGAGGGTTGCCATTCCCTCCTCCAAGGGATCTTCCCAACCCAGGGATCAAATCCATGTCTCTTAAGTCTCCTGCATTGGCGGTCAGGTTCTTTGCCACTAGTGCTGCCTGTCAATCCCAGTCTCCCAATTCACTGCCTCCCCTTTCCTCTCTTGGTGTCTATACATTTGTTCTCTACATCTGTGTCTCTATTTCTGCTTTGCAAATAAGTTCATCTGTATCATTTTCTAGATTCCACATATAAACGCTATTATATAGTATTTGTTTTTCTCTTTCTGGCTTACTTTACTCTATACCAGAGTAAAGTACTCTGGACCAGTCTCTAGGTCCACCTAGGTCTCTGCAAATGGCATACTTTCATTACTTTTAATGGATAACATTCTATAGTATATATGTACCACATCTTTCTCCATTCCTCTGTTGATGGACATTTAAGTTGCGTCCATGTCCTGGCTATTGTAAATAGTGCTGCAATGAACATTGGGATGCATGTATTTTTTGAATTATGATTTTCTCTAGGTATATGCTCAGGAATGGGATTGCTGGGTCATATGACAGTCCTGTTTTTAGTTTTCTAAGGAACCTCCATAGTGTTCTCCATAGTGGCTGTATCAACTTACATTCCCACCAATGGTGCAAGAGAGTTCCCTTTTCTCCACACCCTCTCCAGCATTCATTGTAGATTTTTTGATGATGGCTATTCTGACTATGTGAGATACCTTATTGTAGTTTTGATTTGCATTTCTCTAATAATTAGTGATCTTTTCATGTGTTTGTTGGTCATCTGTCTGTCTTCTTTGGAGAAACGTCTGTTTAGTTCTTTCCCCCATTTTTTGATTGAGTTTGGTTTTTTTTTTTTATTAAATTGCGTGAGCTGTTTGTATGAGTGAGTGAGTGAAGTTGCTCAGTTGTGTCCGACTCTTTGCGACCCCATGGACTGTAGCCTACCAGGCTCCTCCATCCATGGGATTTTCCAGGCAAGAGTACTGGAGTGGGTTGCCATTTCCTTCTCCAGGGAATCTTCCCGACCCAGGACTCAAACCCAGGTCTCCTGCATTGGCAGGCAGATTCTTAACCAACTGAGCTGGGAGGGAAGCACACTTGAGTTTTTTTTTTTTTTAATATTAAATTGCATGAGCTGTTTGTATATTTTGGAGATTAATTCCTTGTCAGTTGCAAATATTTTCTCCCATTCTGAGTGTTGGCTTTTTTTCTTGTTTATGGTTTCCTTTGCTTTGCAAAAGCTTCTAAATTTAATTAGTTCCCATTGTTTATTTTTGTTTTTATTTTCATTACTCTAGGAGGTAGGTCAAAAAAGATCTTGCTGTGATTTAAGTCAAAAAGTGTTCTGCTATATTTTCCTCTAAGAGTTTTATAGTGTCTGACCTTACACTTAGGTCTTTAATCCATTTTGTGTTTATTTTTGTCTATGGTGTTAGTGAAGTGAAGTGAAAGTCGCTCAGTCGTGTCCAACTCTTTGTGACCCCATGGACTATAGAGTCCATGCAATTCTCCAGGCCAGAATACTGGAGTGGGTAGCCTTTTCCTTCTCCAGGGTATCTTCCCAATCCAGAGATTGAACCCAGGTCTCCCACATTACAGGCAGATTCTTTACCAGCTGAGCCACAAGGGAAGGTGTTAGGGAGTGTTCTAATTTCATTCTTTTACCTGTAGCTGTCCAGTTTTCACAGCACCACTTATTGAAGAGACTTTCTAGTGTAATTTTAATAAAGTTTTGATGTAGAGGTTTTTAATGTAGAGGTAATGTCCTTTGTTAAATGTATTCCTGAGTATTTAATATTTTTTGACAGAGTAAATGAAATTGCTTTTCTCATTTCACTTTCCAATGTTTCATTGCTAAAATATAAAAAGATAATTGATTTTTGTATATTGTTCTTGTATCTACAAGTTTGTTAATTTATTTATTAGTCCTAGATGTTTTGCAGATTTCTTAAGGTTTCCTATGTAAACAGTCATTCGTTTGTGAACAAAGACAGTTTTACATCTTTCTTCAATTTGTATTGATACATCTTTTACTTCTTTTTCTTGTCTTATTTCACTGGCTAGACCCTCTGATACAGTGTGAAATAGAAGTGGAGAAAATGGATATCCTTGCCTTATACTGAATCTTAGGAGGAATATTCATTCAATATTTAAGTAAAATGTTAACAGAGGGTTTTTGAAGATGCCATTTATCAGATTGAAAGTTCCTTTTAATTCTGGTTGCTGGGAGATTTTTTTCTAAATGAATGGCTGTTGATTAAATTTTTTCAAATGGTTTTCCTGAATCTATTTGAGTAAGTTTTTTTTTCTTTTTATTCTGTTAATATGGTTAATTACATTGATTGGCATTGCATATGTTAAACCAAGCTGAGAGTCCAAGGATACACCCAATAGGTCATGATGCATTTTGTTTTTTATATTGTTGGATTCTATTTGCTAATATTCTGTTGAGAATTTTTGTATCTGTGTTCATAAAGGACATAGATTTGAAATTAAAAGATTTCTTTGCTGGGTTTGTTATCGGGGTTACGTTAGTCTCATAAAATGAGTTGAAAAGTGTTCTTTTCCATTTTCTGATTTTTAGTAAGATGAAAGTTAATTCTTTCTTAATAAAATTCACAATGTGAAATTTTCTTTGTGGGAAGGTTTTCTGTGTGGATGTATCAGAAGGTTTTTAATTATTGATTTGATTTCTTATTAGATATATGGCTATTTAGATTTTCTATTTTATTTTATATCAATTTTGGTACGTTGTATTTTTCAAGATATTTGTGTGTTTGATCTAGATTGTCTACATAATTTTTAGCATAATGTTATCTATAATATTCTATTATTATTTTTTTTACTGTCTGTAGTATTTGTAAGGAGAAGGCAGTGGCACCTCACTCCAGTACTCTTGCTTGGAAAATCCCATGGACAGAGGAGCCTGCTGGGCTGCAGTCCATGGGGTTGCTAAGAGTCGGACATGACTGAGCAACTTCACTTTCACTTTTCACTTTCCTGCATTGGAGAAGGAAATGGCAACCCACTCCAGTGTTCTTGCCTGGAGAATCCCAGGGACGGTGGAGCCTGGTGGGCTGCTGTCTAAGGGTCGCGCAGAGTCGTACACGACTGAAGTGACTTAGCAGCAGCAGCAGCAGCAGCAGCAGTATTTGTAAGACTGTCTCTTCTTTCATTCCTGATATTGGTAATTTGTATTTTATCTCTTCTTTGTCAGTCAAGCTAGGGGACTGTTAATTTTATTGGTCTTTTCAAAGAACCAGCTTTTGGCTTTGTTAATTTTCTTTATAGTCTATCTTGAAAATTTCTGCTCTTAAATAAAAACCATTTCTACTAACTTTGGGTTTGCTTTGCTCTTATTTTTCTGGTTTCTTGAGGTGGAAACTTAATTTATTTTACGTCTATTTGATTTTCTAATATAAATGTTTATATTAAGATGTTCCCACTAAACATTGCTTTAGCTGTATCCCACAAATTTTGATGCATTGTATTTTTTTACTATTCATATAAAAATGTTGAAAAATTTTCCTTATGATTTCTTCATTGACTCAATGATTATAAGTTTATTGCTTAATATTCAAAGATTTATTTTTTCTATATGTCTAAATGCTAGCAGTTTAAAACTTAATTCCATCATGGACAGAAAATGAACTCTGTATTACTTCAATTTAATTTTATTGAGACGTGTTTTATGGCCCAGGATACATTCCATCTTGGTGAATAGTACCATGAGTGTTTGAAAAAAATATGTATTCTGCTATTTTTGGTTATGGTGTTCTATAAATATAAATCAGGTCCAGGTGGTTTATGACATTATTCAAATCTTTTGAATTTTTAATGATTTAAAGATCTAGTTGTTCCATCAATTTCTGAGTGGAGTGATAGATTTTGTCAATTTTTTCCACATATTTTGAAGCTCTATCATTAGATGTAATTATAATTTTTATATCCTGATAAAAATGAGCCATTTTACTCTCATGAAATGTCCCTTTTAAACTCTTATATTACCCTCTGTCTTGAAGTCTCCTCCTTTTTGTGCCCTGATTGTATGCTGTATAATATATCTTTTGTCATTCATTTCCTTTCATCTACCTGTATTATTATATTTAAAGTCTGTCTTGTAGTCAGAATACAGCCTGTTCTTCTGTTTTTCTTTTTTAATCCATTCTGATCTTATCTGCTAACTTTTTTCTAAAGATTTTTTTTTTTTTGATGTGGACTATTTTTAAAGTCTTTATTGAATTTGTTACAATATTGCTTCTATTTTATGTTTTGGTTTTTTGGCCACGAGGCATGTGGGGTCTTATCTTCATGACTAGGGCCTGAACTCACACCTCCTGCATTGGAAGTTGAAGTCTTAACCACTGGACCACCCGGGAAGTCCCCCTTATCTGCTAACTTTTAATTGGAGCATTTAATCTTTTAAGATACTGTAATTATAGATATGATTTGATATATATTTACAGTTTTATTACTTGTTTTTCTTAGCTTCTGTGTTCCACTTTTTCTGTCTTATTTTGGGTTAAGTAAATAATTTTTAAAGCTCCATTGTAATTTATTAGTCAACTTTTTAGCTATACATTTTTCATTTTTAAAGCAGATGCTTAGTGACTACACTATCTGAACTTTGGCCACATTTAGATTTTACACAAGATTTATTTATTTATTTTACCATTTCACACAAAATTAACAGTTTACTGCTCCCTCAACTTTTATGCTATATTTATCACAATATTACATTATAAACCTACAATGCTGCTGCTGCTGCTGCTAAGTCGCTTCAGTCGTGTCTGACTCTGTGTGACCCCATAGACGGCAGCCCACACAGTGGTACAATTTTTACCTTAAATGTTCAGATGCCTTCTTCTAAGAAATTAAGAAGAATATAGTATTTTAACAGTATATTTAATATATTTAATAGTTCCAGGGATTTTCATTCCTTCCTGAAGATATGAAGTTCCATCGATGTCATTTCGTTTCACTTGATGAACTGCATTTAGTAATAGAATTCCTTGTAATGGGCTTCCCTGGTGGCTCAGGCAGTAAGGAACCTGCCTGCAATGCAGGAGACCCGGCTTCCACCCCTGGGTCAGAAAGATCCCCTGAAGAAGGGAGTGGCAACCCTCTACAGTATTCTTGCCTGGAGAATTCCACGGACAGAGGAGCCTAATGGGCTACAGTCCATGAGATTGCAAAGAGTCAGACACAACTGAGCAACTAACACACACATTCCATTCCTTAGCTCAGTTGGTAAAGAATCCACCTGCAATGTGGGAGACCTAGGTTCCATCACTTGGTCAGGAAGATCCCCTGGAAAAGGGGTAGGCTACCCACTCCAGTATTCTTGGGCTTCCCTTGTGGCTCAGCTGGTAAAGAATCCGCCTGCAATGCAGGAGACCTGAGTTCAATCCCTGGGTTGGGAAGATCCCCTGGAGAAGGAAAAGGCTACCCACTCCAGTATTTTGGCCTGGAGAATTCCATGGGCTGTATAGTCTGTGGGGTCACAAAGAGTCTGAGCCACTTTCACTTTCACTTTCCTTGTAAAGCAGGTCTGCTGGCAATGAATTATCTTAGCTTTTTATTTCCCATTCATTGTGGTGGACAGACCCTGAGGTGACTCTCTGGGAGCCCCGTCTTCTGGTGTTCCTGTGTTTATAGACTCCCTTCCTGTGAGTGTGGATGGGACCTGTGATTCGCTTCTAAGCAGAAGAAGGTGGCAAAAGTGACAGGCTGCCACACTCACGATTATGTTACATTATAAAAGACTGTTTTGTTAGCTGACTCTAGACTTTCTCATTCACTTGCTGACTCTGAACAAGCAAGCTGCCAGGGCAAGAAATTGTAGGTGGCATCTAGCTGCTGAGAATGGCCTCATCTTACAGACGCTAAGAAATGAATTTTGCCACCAACCTATATGAGTTTGGAAGAGGATTCATTGTGGTTAGTCAAGCTTCCAGATGAGGACTGAGCCCTGGTTGACACCTTGATGGCACCTTACAGAGGACCCAGCTGAGCCATCCTCTGATTTCCGACCCACTGTGAGGTGGTAAATATGTGTTGTTTTAAAGCCACTAGTTTGCAGTAATGTCTTGTGCAGCAATGTATTTATTTTTGAAGTACATTTTAGTGGGTTTAGGATTCTGGGTTGATAGTTTTTTCTTCATCACTCTACAGGTTATTCTTTTTAAAAATACTTATTTTATTTATTTATTTTTGGCTATGTTGGGTCTTAGTTGTGGTATGTGTAATCTTCACTGTGGATCTTTTATTGCGGTGGGCAGGCTTAGTTGCCCTGCAGCCTGTGGGATCCTAGTTCCTCGATCAGGGCTTGAATTTGCATCTCCTGCATTGGAAGGCAGATTCTTAACCACTGGGCTGCCAGGGAAGTCCCACCAATTCAGTTGTCTTTTGCCCTCCATTACATCTGATGTGAAGTCAGAAGTTATTCAAATCACTGCTGCCATCCGTGTGCAATTTTTCTCTGGCTGCTTTAATGATATTTTCTTTGTCTTTGATTTTCAGCAGTTTGGTGTGAAATATACACATGTGGTGTTTTTTTGTTTTTTTTTTTTCCTTTTTGTATTTTTTCCTGCTTGGGGCTTGAGCTTAACTCTGTAAGTTTAGAACTGTCACCTAAATGGGAAAATTTTAGCCATTCTTTCTTTTTAAAAAGATATTTATTTGACTGCGTCAGGTCTTAGTTGCGTCATGTGGGACCTTTCATTGTGATGCATGGGCTTCCCTCAAGTTGTGACACGTGGACTCCGGAGTTCATGAGCTCTATAGTTGCAGCTCGCTAGCTCTCCAGTTGTGGTGCACAGGCTTGGTTGCCCTGAAGCATGTGAAATCCTAGTTCCTTACCAGGGCTCGAACCTGCATCCCCTGCATTGGAAGGTGGATTCTTAACCACTGGACCACCAGTCAAGTCCCTGGTCATTATTTCTTTAAAAAACTTTTTTTTGGTCCTCTTTTTTCCTTGTCTTCTGGGATCCCACTTATGTTAAACCTTTTAGTATTGCTCCACAGATCCCTGAGGCTCTTAAATTTTTTTTAGCCTTTTTCTTTCTGCTTTTCAGATTGGATAACTTCTACCTAACTTCAAATATATTGACTCTTTGTCACCTTCGCTCTCTTGTTAAAGCCATCCTGTGAACTTAAAAAAAAAAATCTAGCTATGGTAATTTTTAGTTCTAGAATGTTCATTTGGTACTGTTCTGTAATGTCTATTCGTCTGTTGAAATTCTCTATTTGTTCATTTTTTTTCAGAAGCATATTTTCTTTTGAGTCCTTGAGCATAATTATAATAGCTGCTTTAACAGTGTTTTATGTGGGTTGGAATTTCTGAGATGCAGATGCAGAGACAGATTTATGGTGTTGTAACACCGGTGAAAGGAAATGGGAGGAAGCAGGCTTGGGCAGGGGAACCATCGCATTATGATGTACAACTAATACTGTCTCTGGCAGCCTGACAGGGGAGCTCTGAGATAACAGTTGCCCATGAAAGGAGTCGCGCATAGGGCAGAAGTGGCTAAGCCATTGTACCACTGGCTTGCTCAGCTTGACCAGAACCCACTCAGTGAAAATGAAACTAATGATATCGGTTTAGCTCTTTCAGCCTTGGCTGGTTGTAGTGGCTTTGAAATATGTGAACTTGGCTAGGCTAAACTACATTTTACAAATTCTCTTACATGTATATTTCTTGTTACTGTGGGCCACAAGAGAGATTCTTGTGGGATATTTTGAGGGTGGAGGTGACACAGCAGCTATTTTTGTGGCTCATATACATTGTCATATGTCTACTGGCTCACCACAGTGATGGTGAGTTCTTGCATATCCTTACACATCTTTCTTTTACCCTATCATGTGAATAATTTAAAGAATTTATTGCCAATTGGAGGATAATTGCTTTACAGTGTTGTGCTGGTTTCTGCCATATGTCAACATGAATCAGCCATAAGTACACTTATGTCCCCTCCTTCTTGAACCTCCCTCCCACCCCATCCCACCCCTCTAGGTTGTCACAGAGCACTGGGTTGAGCTCTCTGCATCATACAGAAAATTCCTGCTGGCTACCTGTTTTACATGTAGTAATATATATGTTTCAATGCCACTCTCTCAATTCATCCCACCCTCTCTTCCCTCATGCTGCTGCATCCATAAGTCTCTTCTCTATGTCTATGTCTCTATTGCTGCCCTGCAAATAGGTTCATCAATACCATTTTTCTAGATTCGATATATATGGTTAATATATCATATTCATTTTTCTCTTTCTGACTTACTTCATTCTGTATAACAGGCTCTAGGTTCATCCACCTCACTAGAACTGACTCAAATATGTTCCTTTTTATGGCTGAGTAACATTCCATTGTATATATTATATGTACCACAATTTCTTTATCCATTAATCTGTCGATGGACATTTAGGTTGCTTCCATGTCTTGACTATTGTAAATAGTGCAGCAATAAACATTGTGGTAGATGTGTCTTTTAGAATTGTGGTTTTCTCAGGGTATGTGCCCAATAGTGGGATTGCTGGGTCATTTGCTGGGTCATATGGTAGTTTTATTCCTAGTTTTTAAGGAAATCTCCATAGTGTTCTCCCTACTGACTGTTATCAATTTATGTTCTTACCAACAGTGCAAGAGGGTCCCGTGTTCCCCTTTCTCCATATCCTCTCCAGCATATATTGTTTGTAGATTTTTTGATGATGGCCATTCTGACTGGTGTGAGGTGATACCCCATTGTAGTTTTGATTTGCATTTCTCTAAATAATAAGCGATGTTGAGCATTTTTTCATGTGCTTATTAGGCATCTGTATGTCTTCTTTGGAGAAATGTCTGTTTGGGTCTAATGCCCATTTTTTGATTGGGTTGTTTGTTTTTCTGATATTGAGCTGTGTGAGCTGTTGGTTTATTTTGGAGATTAATCCTATGTCAGTGGCTTTATTTGCAATTATCTTCTCCCATCCTAGAATGTGAATAATTTCTTAGCCAGCAGTCCTTTTGCTTCCATGGACTGTACAGGCTATCTAGATCTTTCCTCAGTTCAGGAAAATCTTCTTTTGGTCTGAGTTTGATATTTGCCCCTTTTCCTTCTCCTATTTTGTGTCCATCTGGAACCTGCGTCTTTGCATGTTAGGATTCCTGGATCCTTCCCCTACATCTTTTATCTTTTCCCTCATGACTTTTATCTGGTTTTCTTTTTTCTCTAAGCTTTAAGATGTTTTTATACTTGATCTTCCAGGTTTCAGATTCAGGGCTCAAAAATGACATCCTTTCCTTTAATTCATCTGTGTGTGTGAGCGTGTTTTTTTTTTTAAGCTCAAAGTTTTTGTTTTTAAGTTGTAATTTTGTGTGTGTGTGTGTGTGTGTGACAGGTTCTTATCTCTTCTTACCACCCACTATCACTTTTAAAATTCAGGTGTTAGTTGGTCTCCTGCAGCTGCAGTTCTGCTCAGCGACCATGTGGTCAGATGCTTCTACTCACTCTCCTATGAGGTCCCTCTGTTCTCTTCTGCTGTCTAGTTTAGATCTGGCTGAGATGTGTCTTTAAAGATGGGCAGGGGAAAAGGGTCTCTGGCCCTGAGGACCTGTGGTCCATGGGAGGCTTTTGGCCCCCTCCAAGACATCCAAACCAGGCTTCTCTGTTCCCTGGTCTCTCTGAACTCTCAAACTTGAGGGTGGGTAACTCAATCCACACCAGCAAATTCTGGGTGCTTTAAAGGTCAGGAAGGCTCAGCAGCTCACACAGAGTCTATAGATCCTGAAAGCCCAGCTTTTCCCTGGAGCGGCCACTTTTGGCTGTTGCCCCTGCAGTGCTCTGGGCTTCCTTGATGCGCAGTGGTAAAGAATCTGCCTGTGATGCAGGAGACGCAAAAGACTCTGGTTTGATCTCTGGTTTGGGAAGATCCCCTAGAGGAGGAAATGGCAACCAACTCCAGTATCCTTGCCCGAAAAACCCCATGGGCAGAGGAGTCTGGTGGGCTACGGTTCAAAGGGTCACAAAGAGTCAGACACAAGTAAGTGACTGAGCACACATGGCCTGCACTGCTCACTAGTTAAATGTCCAGGAGGGAGGGAGGCTCATGGAGTCATGGGGAGGTGAGCTCCTTAAGAACCAGCTTGTACTCAGAAAAGGCAACAGCCTGGAGTGGGGTTGGGGAGAAAAAGGAGTCCTTTCAGCCTCCTTTATCTTCAGAATCCCCATTCAAAGTATAATTTCCAAAATTTCCATAACTCGCCATAAAGTGAGCATGTGTCAAAAATTTAATTAACTCCTTGAAATAAGGGGAACCTGCAAGATGGTAAGGAGAGCTCAAAAAAGTATGAGGCAGAAATATTTATAGTCACTTGAAAGAAAGAATGTTGGAATAAGATTGCTAAAGTACATGTAAGAGATCTGTAAACTTTGGGTTATCATCTTTTCATTTACTTCTCTACAGGCTAAAATTCACTGGTCATTGCGGGTTTTCTAGGATTAACATCTATGCTTTCAGAGTGAAGTAGCCTAATCAGTAGTAAATACAGAACTTCCTTGGTCCAGTGGTTGAGAATCTGCCTGCCAATGCAGGGGACACAGGTTTGATCCCTGGTCCAGGGAGATTCCGCATGCCATGGGGTAACTAAACCTGTGTGTAGCAACTACTGAGCTTGTGCTCTAGGGCTCATGAACCACAACTATAAGCCCACTCGCAGGAACTACTGAAGCCCAGGCGCATAGAGCCTGTGTTCTGCAGCCAAAGAAGCCACCACACACCCTCAACTAGAGAGTAGCCCCTGCTTGCTGCAAATAGGGAAGCCTGCATGCAGCAGCGAATACCCAGTGCAGCCAAAAATATAAAATAATAAATAAGTTAAATGAAAAAAATAATAAATACAGTAAACACTGCTAAAACATTGCTGTCCAAAAGAAATACAGTGTGAGCCCCCAAAGCAAGCCACACGTGCAGTTACTCATTTTATTTACTTTAACTCAATGCGTTCACCCTAGCATCATTTGAATGTGCTGTGATTGGATTATGGGCAAAAGAGAAAAGCAAAGCATGGAAAGGTTAGGTCATTTGCTCAAAGGTCACACAGCTAGTAAGTGGCAGAACCAAGATGTGAACCTTGGCCATCTCTCACAGTTTTGTGACAAAGACTCCTTCCTCATCTAAATGTGAGAGGCCTTCCCTTCTACCAGAGGTTTCTTTGGGGTCATGGGGTCAGTCTCAAGGAGATGGGATAAGGTGATTTTTCAAAAGCCCTAAAGATAATTTTTTGTTTTGTTGAGTCAAGCCTAAACTTTCTGATGTCACAATGTCTAAATGTCATGTACTCGCACGGAGGGTCTGGGAGGTTTGCTTTGTGCTCCAGGCTCAGATTCAGACCTGGGTGGCCCAGGGGACTGGAGGGTGAGGTCAGAGAGAGACCCTCATCTTCTTTCATTAGCTGGGGAGGGAAGGGGCTGAGGGAGTTCAGACTATGTGTAGGGCCCTTCATCTGAGAGAAACCCTTTTTCCATTTTCATTATTTTTTAATTTCAGAAACATGCTCCAAACAGCTTTATAATAATCTCAGTATTCGTTTTATAAAACGCAACATTTCCACTGACGCTACCAGCAGAATCACTGCTGTCAGCTACCAGCCTTATGAAAGGAACGAATGTATCTTCTGTGCCCATGATCACCCCTCTATGGGAATGAGGTCTATTTCAATGACTATCTAATAAAGGAATAACTCAGCATTAAAAAAAAAAATCAGAATCCCTAGGCACCCTGGAGGCGAAAAGGCAAAGGAAATTTGATCTGATGAAAACCGGAATCTGTTTTTTAAGGAAAGCTTTATTATTTTTTTTCCAAAAAACTTCATTTTAAAAACAGTAGGTTGGTTTATCAACAAATCTCTATTTAAGGAATTGAATAAGGAACTGATTATACAGCTGGCAAAACCTCACGATTCCAACACATTCTGAGATGGTCTAATTTAGTGAAAGGTCTGAGTCAGTTTGAAGCATGTGGTTTTGTAGCTCTGACAGTCTTAATTACCTTCAACTCAGACTAAGCCTAGAAACTCATTCTTTCAAATCGTGGCCTCCAGAGCCTGGGGAATTTGCAGCAACAAGCTGATAAAGATGGTTCATAATTAGTATCTCAATTGTGCAATATTAATCACCTCCTTCCTGTTGTTGTTGTTCAGTCACTCAGTCGTGTCCTACTCTTTGTGACCCCATGGACTGCAGCACCTTAGGCTTCCCTGTCCTTCACCATCTGCCAGAGTTTGCTCAAACTACTGTCCATTGAATCGGTGATGCCATCCAACCATCTCATCCTCTGTCATTCCCTTCCCTTCCTGCCCTCAGTCTTTCTCAGCGTCAGGGTCTTTTCTAATGAGTTGGCTCTTCACATCGGGTGGCTAAAGTTTTGGAGCTTCAGCTTCAGCAACAGTTCTTCCAGTGAATATTCAGGATTGATTTTCTTTAGGATGGACTGGTTGGATCTCCTCTTGTCCAAGGGACTCTCAAGAGTCTTCTCCAACACCACAGTTCAAAAGCATCAATTCTTTGGCGTTCAGCCTTCTTTATGGTCCAACTCTCACATCCAGTCTTGACTACTAGAGAAACCATAGCTTTGCCTATAGGACCTTTGTTGGCAAAGTAATGTCTCTGCTTTCTAACATGCTGTCTAGGTTTGTCATAGCTTTTCTTTCAAGGAGCAAGCATCTTTTAATTTCATGGCTGCAGTTACCATGAAATTTTGCAGTGATTTTGGAGCCCAAGAAAATAATTCTGTCACCGTTTCCATTGTTTCCCCATCTATTTGTCGTGAAGTGATGGGACCGGATGCCATGATCTTATTTTTTTGAATGTTGAGTTTTAAGCCAGCTTTTTCACTCTCCTCTTCCACCTTCATCCAGAGGCTCTTTAGCTCCTCCTCACTTTCTGTCATAAGGGTAGTGTCATCTGCATATCTGAGGTTATTGATATTTCTTCCAGCAATCTTGATTCCAGCTTTGCACTATTTTTTGTACAGAAAGCAGTATCCCATCCAGGGTCTGGTCCTGTTAGGTGTTTGCACGTGTGAAGAGGGTCTGAGCTCCATCCCCTGCAACTCCAGGGCCAATTGCTCAGTCACTAAGTCATGTGCGACTCTTTGTGACTCCATCGACTGCAGCATGCCAGGCTCCTCTGCCCTCTGCTATCTCTTGGAGTTTGCTCAAATTCATGTCCATTGAGTCCCTGATACTATATGACCATCTCATCCTCTGCTGCACCCTTCTCCTTTTGCCTTCAATCTTTCCCAGCATTAGGATCTTTTCCAACGAGTCGGCTCTTTGCATCAGGTGGCCAAAGTATTAGAGCTTCAGCTTCAGCATCAGTCCTTCCAACGAATATTCAGGGTTAACTTCATTTAGGATTGACTGGTTTGACCTCCTACAGAATGTATATCTCCCTAAATAAATCCACTTCTTATCTACCACTTTGTCTCTCACTGAGTTCTTTTTTACAACTAGACATAGACAACCTGTGCTTCATTAAGTCCTGAGACCAGGTGTGTGATTTCAGTTAAAAGACAGTGGGTTCAGGTCCTAACCTGGATTTAGGCTGGATTCTAGCCCCGGCACATGGATTCAAGTTCCATCCTGAGGTACCATTCAAGGTACCTCAGTTAATCTTATCAACAACCTTATGTTTATTATTCTTACCTCTCAGTTTATATTTAGGGAAACTGAGGTTCAGAGAAGTGATGTTAAAATGCCTAAAACAGATTCCCATATTTTCCAATAATCCTTAGTATCTCAATATTTTTTTCATGATATCCAAAGGCCAAAAGAAATACCTAGTAGTTCTGTTTATTAAGTTGTTAGGTCCAAACAACTACTTATAAATATTTATGTCAAATAGCTTAGTAGTTATTGGAAAACATAATTCACACAAGTTGAAAGAAAAAAATTATTCCATCTTAAATAAGCTGAATCACATAGTAATGGGATATGTGTGCCTGCTGGGTGCTACACATCTAAAAACTTAGAATCAGGTGGGATGTTGCCATTTTCTTTTCTTGTTCTACATTGGTTTTCACATGATATTTGCTTTTTATTACTATAACCACTGTAAACCCAGCTTTTCAGGGATCTGATGTCATCAGAATAAATGTAGCACAAATTAATGTCAAAACTATGACTACTATGAGCTGTAGTTTGTGGATGTCTGGTAGATATGATTGTGTTCCTCTTGAACATTTCAGATAACCAGTGGGGAACTTCCCTGGGGGTCCAGTGGTTAAGACTTCCTGCTTCCAGTCCAGAGGGTGTGGGTTCAATCCCTGAATGGGGGAAATTCTCCCAATTTGCACTGCAGCCAAAAAAAAAAACAAAAACTTTTAAGGAATTCTCTGCCAGTCCAGTGGTTAGAACTCTGCACTCTCACAGCCAAGGGCCCAGGTTTTCAATCCCTGGTCAGGGAACTAAGATCCCATAAGTCATGTGGTATGGTCAAAAAGTGGCAGCGGTAGCCTTGTGTTTGCTGAAGTGCCCAGGGGTACCTTGGAACATAGTTTGAGAACTGTGGGTCTGTGAAGGCGGGGCTGGTGAAAACAGGGCCTTGAACCTAAGCAGTCTTGTTCCTGAGCCCATATGTTCTGTGCTAGGCTGTTTTGTTTAGTGTGTCCCATTCCACAGCCTGTACTCATAAAGGAAACAGACATTCATTCAACAGATGCTTTATGAGCTGCTACCCTATCCCAGACCTTGGGCTGGGGTTGGGGAGGGGACAAAGATTCATTGGCTCTAGGGCTTGTTTTTTCAATCATTTTGTCATGTCGGAAAAGAATTGCAATTCAGCTACAATGGAAGGATGTACAAAATACCACCTTATTGAGAGAGGGGATCCTGGAGGTGATGGGGGGTGGGACTGATGTAACTGTCACGACAGCTTATTTAGGCTACACTGATAGAGATTTGGATTTGGGAATGAAGAAAGTGCTGCCCTTTTCATTCTGTGCAGATCACTCCAGAATTATGTTCAGGCTGGAGAAGAGACAAATCAAGGGTTTCAGTAGGCATCTTGTCACCTCTGCAGGCTGCTATGGACTGAAGCAGGAGGCCCAAACCAATAGTACACCTGTGATGAAGAACTTTGAGCAGAGAAGATGCTGAGCACCCTGTCACTGGAGCTAGGTAAGGAAGGGTATGTGGTAGAGTCCTACTTCAAAGGGGACTGGGCCAGCTGGCCTTTGAGGTCCTCTCCAACTCTGAAAAAGGCTGATTTTGTGAAGCTGTCTTCTCACTGTCCACACTTGTCCCCTTTTTTTCACTGACTCTGAGAAGCCAACACTCCTATCACTGACCTTGAAACAAAGCATTGCTGTTGTCTCAGACATGAAAACTGGCATTGGAAATTGACTTCTCTTGGTTCATTTGAAGTGCATTTGTCTTGGAATCCCAGCAGCACCTCCTGCCTGAGGTTGGGGTGAGGGGAGGAGAGTGGAAGGACTGCTTCCTGACATCTCTTAGAGGCTGGTGGCACTGATTGCTTGCTGGAGATGGAGGGTGGGCACCTGATTCCTCTCAATGCTGCCAACATGACCTTGAAAAACACACAACTCACCTTGGCTCCCTCCTGCTCAGGTTTCTGCAGGGGCTTCCCACCGTTGTCTGGATAAAAAGTCCAAACTTCCATATTCGGCACTGAGGTCCCCTATGGCAAGGCCTCTGCCGAACTCACCAGCCTCATCTTTCCCAGAAGCCCTGTGATCTAGTCCTACTGGGTGACTCATAATTCTCTGGAAAGAGTTCCCTGTTCCTTTGCTTATGCTGTTCCCTCTGCCTGATTTACTCTTCCTGGTTTGTCTACTTGGTAAATTCTACTCATCCTTGTAGGTCTGGCTCAGTCCCTCCTTTGCTATGGATAATTTAAAATACTTTAATTTCCAATTCTATGGTTTGGCATTCTGGGCTGGGCTCAGCTGGATGGTTCTTCTGGACCAGCCTGGGATCACTAGTTGGTCTGCAGTGTGCCAGTGGGTTGACTGGGACTGGCTGGATTATGATGGCCTCACTGGGATTTCTGAGATGATAAGCAGTGGGGCGGGGGGTCTCTCTCTGCATAACCCCATGTGGTCCTCATCCTCTAGGAGGGTAGCCCACATTTCTTCACATTGAGAATTCCAAGAACTGCAAAAGAGGA
This sequence comes from Giraffa tippelskirchi, assembly GCF_054371585.1. Taxonomy (NCBI): domain Eukaryota; kingdom Metazoa; phylum Chordata; class Mammalia; order Artiodactyla; family Giraffidae; genus Giraffa; species Giraffa tippelskirchi. Next base: position 113,640,331 of record NC_137287.1, on the reverse strand, counting down.
CAAGCCCCACTTCCCAAGAACTTTTCAAATCTTTGCTTGCATCATGTTTGCTAGCATCCTCTTGGCCAAAACAAGTCACCTGACTGAACCCAGCATCAGAGTGGAAGGCCACGCAAAGTAACATAGCAATACGGTGCACATACGGGGTGTGGAGGAGATTTGGTACCATTTTTGCAAACTTCCACAGCTAGACAGCTTGCAGGCCAAGAGGATTTGTTTGAACTCACTGGGCTGTGAGCTCCTGGAGGCCTCAGTTTGAGATGCCTTAAATCCCCCAGAGACTGGCACAGAGCAGGTATTTGGTAATTACTGACTTCTGCTTCAATATCCACATGGCCAACTTGAGCCTTTGACTCAAAGGACTGGTCAGAGAGCCTAAGGTGAAGCTAGTTTCAGGAAGAGGGAAGGAAAGACAGACAATCTTTTACACAATTTTCTCAGCAGCTCAGTGTTGTAATTTGTCCCAGAGAATGATTTGATCTGATTCAGCCACAGTCTGGTCTTCACCTTTAAATGTTGGGAACTGCATAAATCAGCACATTTCCCCCAAAGCAGAGTCTATATACAGCACTAACAGGCTGCTCGCCATAATTAGGCCTCCAGCAATGATTGTTTTTGCTCCCTGTGTTTTATCACCAGCTTCCTCTGGGAAGGAAAGGAGTATGATCAGTGTTATGATGTTTATGTGCACCTTCAGTGCTTGAGAGGTCTAGGGTAGGTGTACAAATTGAGGCTCTGGTCTGCAGTCCATCCTCTCCTCCTCTAGCCTCAGCTTTTTTATCCAGCACCATCCTCATGGGGTCTTCCTACGTGCATGTGGTCACCCCACTCTGCATTTCCCATTCCTTTCACCTCCTTCATCCCCATTCAGTTAACCTCCTCTTGGCCCTTTGAGGCTAGGAATGCATATACTGGGGATGGTCCACTCTTGGAAGGAAAGACCCAGAGAAGAATTAATGCAGGTCCTGGAAGCAGGCTCACAACATTTAGGCACAGAATTCTGGGGATTTGGGGAACTGCAGTGTGGTCTAGGAATGTGAAGGGGCTATAGGTGAGTACATCCTCTTGGACCTCCAGATTCCTTGCCCTGTGGGCAGGAGCACTGGCTATTGGAAGGTCAGAGAAGGACCCTTCAAAGTAGGGTCCTCAAGGCATCTCAAACCAAGTGACAAGGCAGGAGGCCCTGGTCATTGGAGTCTAATAGTGATTCTCTGGGTGTGTGCAAAGCTAGAGAGGGTTGGGGGGGGTCCCAAAATCTGATGCAATCCCACTGCTATCAGGACTGGGACTCCCAGAGTTCTAGGTATCACTTGAGTGGAACCTGGCCTATTTGAACTTCTGGAAGCAGCAGCCATGACCCCTCTAATTTGCACAGTCCTCCACTGAAATGAAAAGCTTTAGCATCTGTTTCTATTTGGCTCTCACTAAAGACCTGTGGGGTCACAGGAAAGGGAGTCTTTCCCCCACTGAACAGATGGGGAAGCTGAAGCTCAGGGAAGTAATGTGATTTGCCACAGGTCACACAAATGTCATGGTGGAGCTAAGCTTGAGTCCCAATGGTGGGCTCATGTACAGAGCCCCTGGTACCATATCTATTGCATCAACTGAATTTTAAAATAGATCCTTTTTTTTCCCCTTTAGAATAGATCCTTTTTTTTGGCTGTGCTGGGTAGTCATTGTGGCATGTGGGCTCAGTATTTGCAGGGCGAAGGCTTAGTTGCCCCTTGGCATGTGGGATCTTAGGTCCACAACCAGGGACTGAGTCCATGTCCCCTGCACTGGAAGGCAAATTCTTAACCACTGGACAACTAGGAAAGTCCCTGGAATAGATCTTAAATGTCTGTTTATATCACTCATACCTATAATTGTATGAACACTCCCTTTAATGATGGCAACTTACGCTGTGCCCAGGCTTTTGCTGTTATGAGTGACGTGGCAGTGAATATCCTTGTACTGTCAATGCAACACTCGAGGTCTGGGATAGAATCCCACCACTGTCCTGTTGTGGACAAAATTACTAAAGCTCCCTTTCCCCTTTGATATATCAGGGGTAATAATGCCATCTGTGTGAGATGTTGAATATATAAATGAATGGATGATGAAAGTGATGGCAATAGTGAAGATAAAGGTGGCAATGATGATGATGGTGACATCTGGTCTACCTGACAATTGTATTCCTTGTTGGGTGTTTTGGTTTACACACCAAGTGAGTGTTATTTGTCTGAGGCAGCATCTCTGTACCTAATATATCCTGGGGCTCCCAACAAGACTTAACCTGTTTAAGTTCAGAATTGAGGCTCTGATGAGTTCACCTAGGTCCTGCACTCTATCTACCCTTGCTTTCTATCACTTTAAATACCACCTATATGCTGATGACTGCCAGGTATATATTTCTAGTGTATACCCTTTCCACTGAGTTCCAGAAATATCCATCCCATTGACTCAGTCTTCAAAAAAATCCCCAAGTTTTCACATTTCCCCTACTTTAGTTCACAATGTCATCATCTCTCTTGCTCTCTTCCAACTTCTTTATTGAAGACTAAAGCTTGTTTGCATTAACTCTCTTGAGTTTTATGATAAATACTTTTGAAACTATATATTTTCCTCCAGGTATTGGTTTACCCTATTGTCCCATATTTTGACAAGTAGTACTTAGTTGCTTAGTTATTATACTGACTTTATTATTTCATAGATTATTTAGTAATATATATTTAGTTTTCCTGTTGATTTCTTCCTTCTAGAATGCAAGCTCCATGAGGACAGGGGCATTGGCTAGTTTGTTCACTACTCTATTCCCTGAACAGTGCTTGACACATAGGTGGAGCTCAATAATCACTGGGAGAGTTCATGAATCACTGAGGCAACTAGATGCTAGACCAGTGCTAGTAGTAGTGTCAGTCACTCAGTCATGTCTGACTCTTTGCGACATCATGGATTGTAGCCCACCAGGCTTTTCTGTCCACGGGGATTCTCCAGGCAATAATACTGGAGCGGGTTGCCATTCCCTTCTCTAGGGGATCTTCCCAACATAGGGATCGAACCTGGGTCTCCTGCATTGCAGGCAGATTCTTTACCATCTGAGCCACAGCACTAGCAACAGAAATAGAATAAGAGCTGCAAATATGAGCTGCATATATAATTTAAAAAATTCTCGTAGCCATATTTCAAAAGTAAAAAGGAACAGGTGTCATTAATTTTAATAATACATTTCATTTAATCACTATATTAAAATATTATCTCAACATGAAAATGATACAAAATTATTAATAAGATATTTCACAGTCCTTTTCCATATCAACTCTTGGAAATTGGAAATGTACTCTATATTTACAGCACATCTCAAATTCCAATTGGCCAATTTTCAGGTGTTAGTGGCCACATGTGGGTATTCTTGTTGGACAACACAGTTCTAGAAAAGGAAGGAGACATTTCAGGGTCCAGAAGAGGCTTTGCTCCCATAGGCCATTTTTGTTGCAGGAAGGAATTCTGAATCAATAATAAATCTTGGGTTTAAAACTAAACAGCTGTGATAGAATATCAGCATTTTGAGATCCCCAATGAAACAGCAGATGTAGGTCGTGATGGTCAGTGGTTGCCGACATCAAAAGAAGGGAGACCAGTTGGCATCACTAGCCCCTGCTAGGACACGGCAGCCCCTCTGAAGTAGACTTGGCCAAAGATCAAAAGGGAATCTGAACAAGCCTCTAGATTCAACCCCAAGTGACAGAATTTACAACTCAGAAATTCAAGGAACGTGTTAAATGATACCATAGGGATGAAACAAGCAAAATTCAGACTGTGGGAAATGTCAGGACGAATGACCAATTTCTTTCAACAAATGAATTGCAAAAAAAAAAAAAAAAAATGAAACCCCAAATGAAAACCCCAAACACAACAGCAAATGAAAACTATAGATTAAAAAAAGACTCAAAAGACATTAAGTCAGTTGTAACTTGTAGACTTTATCAAGATCCTGATTAATAAATTATAGAAAACATGAATTCATGAGACAATTGATGATTTGACACATATTTGATGACATTAAGGAATTCTATTCTTTTTTGCAGAGATAATGGTGTTGTGGTTACCTTGTAAAAATACTTATTTTAGAGATATATACAGAAACATTTAGGTTGAAATGATAATATGCCCGGGATTTCCTTTGAAATAATTTGGAAGGGGACGGTGGGGGTGGGTAAAGAAGAAATAAGATCAGTCGTAAACTAACTCAGTTCAGTTCAGTTCAGTTCAGTGGCTCAGTTGTGTCCGACTGTTTGTGACCCCATGAATTGCAGTACGCCAGGCCTCCCTGTCCATCACCAACTCCCGGAGTCTACCCAAACCCATGTCCATCGAGTTGGTGATGCCATCCAACCATCTCATCCTCTGTCGTCCCCTTCTCCTCCCGCCCCCAATCCTACCCAGCATTAGGGTCTTTTCCAATGAGTCAACCCTTCGCATGAGGTGCCCAAAGTATTGGAGTTTCAGCTTCAACATCAGACCTTCCAATGAACACCCAGGATTGATCTCTTTTAGGAAGGATTGATTGGATCTCCTTGCAGTCCAAGGGACTCTCAAGAGTCTTCTCCAACACCACAGTTCAAAAGCATCAATTCTTCGGCGCTCAGCTTTCTTCACCATCCAACTCTCACATCCATACATGACCACTGGAAAAACCATAGCCTTGACTAGACGGACTTTTGTTGGCAAAGTAATGTCTCTGCTTTTAAATATGTTATCTAGGTTGGCCATAATCTTCCTTCCAAGGAGTAAGTGTCTTTTAATTTCATGGCTGCAGTCACCATCAGCAGTGATTTTGGAGCCCCAAAAAATAAAGTCTGACACTGTTTCCACTGTTTCTCCATCTATTTCCCATGAAGTGATGGGACCAGATGCCATGATCTTAGTTTTCTGAACGTTGAGCTTTAAGCCAACTTTTTCACTCTCCTCTTTCACCTTCATCAAGAGGCTCTTTAGTTCTTCTTCACTTTCTGCCATAAGGGTGGTGTCATCCACATATCTGAGGTTATTGATATTTCTCCCAGCAATCTTGATTCCAGCTTGTGTTTCTTCCAGCCCAGCGTTTCTCATGATGTACTCTGCATATAAGTTAAATAAGCAGGGTGACAATATACAGCCTTGACGTACTCCTTTTCCTATTTGGAACCAGTCTGTTGTTCCATGTCCAGTTCTAACTGTTGCTTCCTGACCTGCATACAGGTTTCTCAAGAGACAGGTCAGATGGTCTGGTATTCCCATCTCTTTCAGAATTTTCCACAGTTTATTGTGATCAACACAGTCAAAGGCTTTGGCATAGACAATAAAGCAGAAATAGATGTTTTTCTGAAACTCTCTTGCTTTTTCGATGATCCAGCGGATATTGGCAATTTGATCTCTGGTTCCTCTGCCTTTTCTAAAACCAGCTTGAACATCTGGAAGTTCATGGTTCACGTATTGCTGAAGCCTGGCTTGGAGAATTTTGAGCATTACTTTACTAGCATGTGAGATGAGTGCAATTGTGCGGTAGTTTGAGCATTCTTTGGCATTGCCTTTCTGTGGGATTGGAACGAAAACTGACCTTTTCCAGTCCTGTGGTCACTGCTGAGTTTTCCAAATTTGCTGGCATGTTGAGTGCAGCACTTTCACAGCATCACCTTTGAGGATTTGAAATAGCTCAACTGGAATTCCATCACCTCCACTAGCTTTGTTCGTAGTGATGCTTTCTAAGGCCCACTTGACTTCAGATTCCAGGATGTCTGGCTCTAGGTGAGTGATCACACCATCATGATTATCTGGGTCGTGAAGATCTTTTCTGTACAGTTCTTCTGTGTATTCTTGCCATCTCTTCTTAATATCTTCTGCTTCTGTTAGGTCCATACCATTTTTGTCCTTTATCGAGCCTATCTTTGCATGAAATGTTCCTTTGGTATCTCTAATTTTCTTGAAGAGATCTCTAGTCTTTCCCAATCTGTTGTTTTCCTCTATTTCTTTGCACTGATCGCTGAGGAAGGCTTTCTTATCTCTCCTTGCTATTCTTTGGAACTCTACATTCAGATGGGAATATTTTTCCTTTTCTCCTTTGCCTTTCCCTTCTCTTCTCTTCCCAGCTATCTGTAAGCCCTCCTCAGACAGCCATTTTGCTTTTTTGCATTTCTTTTCCATGGGGATTTTCTTGATCCCTGTCTCCTGTACAATGTCACGAACCTCTGTCCATAGTTCATCAGGCACTCTGTCTATCAGGTCTAGTCCATTAAATCTATTTGTCACTTCCACTGTATACTCATAAGGGATTTGATCTAGGTCATACCTGAATGGACTAGTGGTTTTCCCTACTTTCTCCAATTTAAGTCTGAATTTGACAATAAGCGGTTCATGATCTGAGCCACAGTCTGCTCCTGGTCTTGTTTTTGCTGACTGTATAGAGCTTCTCCATCTTTGGCTGCAAAGAATATAATCAATCTGATTTCGGTGTTGACCATCTGGTGATGTCCACGTGTAGAGTCTTCTCTTGTGTTGTTGGAAGAGGGTGTTTGCTATGACCAGTGCGTTCTCGTGGCAAAACTCTATTAGCCTTTGCCCTGCTTCATTCTGTACTCCAAGGCCAAACTTGCCTGTTACACCAGGTGTTTCTTGACTTCCTACTTTTGCATTCCAGTCCCCTATAATGAAAAGGACATCTTTTTTGGGTGTTAGTTCTAGAGGGTCTTGTAGGTCTTCATAGAACCGTTCAACTTCAGCTTCTTCAGCGTTACTGGTCGGGGCATAGACTTGGATTACCGTGATATTGAATGGTTTGCCTTGGAAACGAACAGAGATCATTCTATTGTTTTTGAGATTGCATGCAAGTACTGCATTTTGGACTCTTTTGTTGACCATGATGGCTACTCCATTTCTTTTAAGGGATTCTTGCCCACAGTAGTAGATATAATGGTCATCTGAGTTAAATTCACCCATTCCAGTCCATCTTAGTTCGCTGATTCCTAGAATGTCGACGTTCACTCTTGCCATTTCCTGTTTGACCACTTCCAATTTGCCTTGATTCATGGACCTAACATTCCAGGTTCCTATGCAATATTGCTCTTTACAGCATCTGCCTTTGCGTCTATCACCAGTCACATCCACAGTTGGGTATTGTTTTTGCTTTGGCTCCATCCCATCATTCTTTCTGGAGTTATTTCTCCACTGATCTCCATTAGCATATTGGGCACCTACTGACCTGGGGAGTTCATCTTTCAGTGTCCTATCTTTTTGCCTTTTCATACTGTTCATGGGGTTCTCAAGGCAAGAATACTGAAGTGGTTTGCCATGCCCTTCTCCAGTGGACCACATTCTATCAGACCTCTCCACCATGACCCATCCCTCTTGGGTGGCCCCACACGGCATGGCTTAGTTTCATTGAGATAAACAAGGCTGTGGTCTGTGTGATCAGATAAGCTAGTTGTCTGTAATTTTAGTTTCAGTGTGTCTGCCCTCTGATGCCCTCTCGCAACACTTACCGTCTTACTTGGGTTTCTTTTACCTTGGGCCTTGGGTAATTCCTCTCGCCGCCGCCGCCGCCAGCCCCCAGCCCCCGGCCCGGCCTAGCCCCTGTGGGCCGCAGCCCCCAGGCCCCGGCCCGGCCTAGGCCCTGTCGGCCACAGCCCCCGGCCCCCGGGCCCCGGCCCCGCCTAGCCCCTGTCGGCCACAGCCCCCGGCCCCGGCCCGCCCTAGCCCCTGTCGGCCGCCGCCCCCGGCCCCCGGCCCCCGGCCCTGCCTAGCACCTCTCGGCCGCCGCCCCCGGCCCCCGGCCCCCGGCCCGGCCTAGCTCCTCTCGGCCACGCTTCTGTGCCGAGCCGTCGCAGCCGCCTCGCTGGAAGCGGAATAACGGGCATGAGTAAAATTCTCACTGCTTTTGTTTATGTTTGAAGCTTTTCATGATAGCATGTAGAGAAAGGAAAAGTAAACAGCTGATCCGCTCTCCTGAAACCCCAGCCTCCTGATCCCGGACCACCTAAGCGAAGGCTGAGGCCGGCCGGACGTGGGTTGTACTCCCCGAAGGCACCAGGAGATGGCAGCACCACCACTTTTCCGCCAGCTGCGGCCTGAGGCCGGGGCAGAGGTGCTCTGGGGTGGGCGGTGGGCTTCCAGGTGCTGCGAAGTCCCGCAGCCCCCCTCTCCCGAGAGCTGCTGTATTACTACTGTTCCACTCAAGGCGGGCTTCGGGGAGAGGGGACGGGGTCCAGCAGGGATTTACCCTTTCTGGTGTGTGTTCCAGGGACGCTTCTGATCGCCATCCTTCAGGGCTGTGGCCACGCGTGATCCACTAGCGAAGGCTGGGGAGGGGTCTTGTCCCGGTCTTCCGCTGGACTCCCTGATCCCATTCTAGGCTTCTGAGCTCCACCGTGATTTTGGGGTCCCTGTCTCATTTCCTCTGGCCTCCCCATACCTGGATGCTGCACTCCTGGTCAAGGGTAGCCGCTGGCGGTCCCACACGCCTGCTGCTGTCTGTCCCCCATCTCCTCATCCCAAACTCTCCTTTGAGCGCTGGCCAGATGTCCCCTCTTTCTGGACCTCCGGGCACAGGGTGTCTGTTTGGAGGCAGAATCACATCTCTGGGCTTGGCTGTGTTACTGAGCCATGGATAAGCAATGGACCAGGAGTCAGTAAACCTAGGTCCTAGCAAAGCTTCCCTTGAGTAAGTCATGCCCCCTCTAAAAAAATGCTGTGGTTGAGACTGTAGAACAGTGGTTTTCTAGCTTTTTAGGGGCGGAATTCCATTTCCAGAGCCCCAACATGTAAAACCAACTGAGTGGAGAACCCTGGTTCCATGTGGGATAGGTTTAGTCCTCTGGCCCCCACACCCACCCCAGGGTGAAAACCACCAGGGGTCCTCACCTTGGATTCCTTGTCTTCTTCACTGATTGTCAGCCCAAGAGTTCCAAGAGTTGGTCTGAGACTCTAGTAAGTCCCAGAATTTCATTCAGCCATCCATCCATCCATCCATCCATCCATCCATCCATCTATCCATTCATCCATCAAGTATTTACCAACCTTGAACTCTATGCTGAACCTCTAGGGAGAAACACTGACCAGGTTGGGGAGTCTGTCCTTAAGGATCCACAGCCTGGTGAGCAGACCGCACGGTCTGGAGCATATGCCATACAAGCAAGTGGTCCCAAGTTCAGGGAACAGAGAGGAAAGAGTGACTGCCAGGTGAGGGAGCCAAAGCAGATTTCTTGGAGGAGGCGACAGCTGAGTGATTTTGAGGAAAGTCATGTAGAGAATGAGTTGGAAGTGAGCAGGAGAGTCTGGAAGACAGTGAGACTCTTCCTTAATGCAGTCATTTAGAGGGGAGCCCCAAAAATGCCAGAAGAGAGCAATTACTGCAGACTGTGGTTTGGGTGGAGACTGTAGATACCCCATTTGACGATTTGGATGAGCATTTATCCATTGGGCCACCCACAGGGAGGAAGCAGCGAGCCGCCTCTCCTTAAGTGCCACTACAGCATGTCTGGAAGGAAATCCACTTCCCTCACAGAGTGAAATTGCCAATAATTGGTGTTGCTGAGAACACGAATAGCTTCCCGGGCCCCCGATGCAACACTGAATCCCGAGTGTTCCTTCCAAGTGCTGGGGGTGCTTTGGAAAGAAGGTGCCAAGATTTTAAAGCCCTCCCCCCACTTCTTAGGCAGAATGCCTCTCCATCCACAAATAGAAACTTGCTGAGATTTTAATTAAGAACAGTGTACATAAAACTCACTGTTCCTAAGTAAACAAATATTAAGCAAGATGCCTTGCTTTCGTGCTATGGGCTCCTAAGAGATGGGAAAATCAGGACAGAAGAGGTGGGTGGAAGATATTGAGGGGGTAGAGGAAGAAAGACTCTGACTGAGAAGAAAATAGATTCCAGGTCAGGGAGAGAGAGAAGGCAGAATGGCAGACATACAGACTTTGAAAGGAAGAGAGGAGGAGAGGCAGATGGAGGGTTCTAGCTTCTCCTCTGCCCAGAACTTGCTTTTGTCCCACTTCCTGGCTTAGATTTATATTTGGTTCTGATACCTATTAGTTGGAGACAAATGCTTTTGTCAACTTCATTTTCCCTTGGGCTTTGTAGCACTGTTGATTTGCTCACCCCCATCTGGCAGTCACCACCCTTGACTCTGCCAAAGGTCTCCTCCTGCAGGCACTGCTAGTCTCCATTCAAGGGCTAGCCCTCAGCCCTGGGTGTGTGGACAGGCTGGAAATGTGCACCCGTGCATGACAGGTTGCTTCAGTCGTATCTGACTCTATGCAGCTCTATGGACTGTAGCCTTCCAGGCTCCTCTGTCCATGGGATTCTCCAGGCAAGAATACTGGAGTGGGTTGCCATGCCCTTCTCCAAGGGATCTTTCCAACCCAGGAATCAAACCCATATCTCTTACGTCTGCTGCATTGGCAGGTGGTTTCTTTACCACTAGCCCCACCAATGAGTTAATACCTGGGAAGCGTGCTTGGCAGATGGGAGTTGGAGAAAACTGCCCAGCTCCCTTTCCCCCTGGGTGGGTCAATTCAGAGGTGAGTCTACACTGTCTCTGAGAGTCCCTATTAAGATCGAGTTTTAGTTGTCCACAGTGCTAATTGGACTGGTAACACACTGTTAATTGGTTTCTATCTCTTCTCTATCTTTAAAAAAAATATTTACTTTTATTTATCTGATTGCACCAGGTCTTAATTGCAGCTTGTGGGATCTAGTTCCCTGACCAGGGATTGAACCTGGGCCCCCTCTGCATTGGGAACCCAGAGTCTTAACCCCTGGACCACCAGGAAAGTCCCTCTTCTCTTTCTTCCCTCTTTCCCTGCTGATTCTTCCTGGAGTCACCTCCCAAATGAACTGCTTGTACTTGAACCCTTGTCTCAAGGTTTGTTTCTGGCAGAACCTGACACTAAAAAGCCTTTATGTATTAAACATTGATTTTGAGAATCTCATTATCCCTCCAGAATCAAGCCAAGCCTGTGTGCAATGTGGAGTGACTAATGTTCTTTTATTGTCAAAGTTTAAATTGGAGGTTTATTTTCTTATTGCATTTTGAAGTTCTGTTGTCTCAGAAAAATAATCTAAAAAGTTACTTTGAGACTGTTTAGTCCATTTGGGCTGCTGTAACATAGTACCTTAGGCTGAGTGGCTTGTACACAACAGAAATTTATTTCTCAGGGTTCCAGGAAGCTGGGATTCTGAGATTGGGCTGCCAGCACATTGGGTTCTGGTGAGGATCCTTTTCCAGGTGGCAAACTGCCATCTTCTTGTGTCTTCACTTAGTGGACAAAGAACATGCTAGCAATCTGGCTTCGTCTTACAAGGGCACTAATCCTATTGGTGAGAGCTCCACCCTTATGACCTCCTTACCTCTCAAACGTCCCACCTCCTAATACCATCACATTGGGGTTAAGATTTCAGTATTTGAATCTGGGAGCAGGGACACAAACATTCAGTCCATAACAGCAACCTTAGAGTTAATGGTCAATCTACTAGAAAATACTTGATGTTTCCATTTCCCCAGATTATATCTGGAAGCAACCCTCAAGTTCACCTGAGAAGAGGTTCATTAGAAATAAGTGTGTAAATGCCCAGCTGTTTTGCTCATTCACTCATTCTTTAATTCATGAAGTACATTTTTGTTGAGTGAGCATATGCCCCGTGTCAGGCATCCCTGCCCATGAACTTGATGTTTTTGGTAGCTTGAAATTCTATTTCTGATGGGGTTTCAGTTCACTTGACTGTTAATCCATGTGTCTTAGCATTGTGCTAGGTCCTGGGCAAACAGAAATGAGCAAGATAGGGATGGTATTCCTGGAATCCTGGAAGCCAGAAGGCTGAGATGAACATATACACAGTGGTGGGGAAGTTTTTGTGATGGAAACATCTATAGAGTCATTCAGGGTATGAAGGAGAGATGTGCTCATTCTACTTTGGGGCCTGGGAAGGATCAGGAAGTCTTCCTGGAGGAGAAGACCCTTGAGAGCCTGGAGCATTTTGGAGAGAGCAAAGGGTAGAGACGAGTGGCGGAACTGGCTGTGAACTGCTAATGGTGTAGCGAGGCTGTAGCCTGAGTGGGGAGAGCATGGGGCCAGTTTGTCGAAGGTGGAAGAGTCTTTGGGTTTAAGATCTGGGGTGTGCTGGGAAGCAGTGCTTCCCAGTGGTTAGGGCACAAGCTTTCCTGTGGATAGACCAAAACATTCCCATCTCAGCTCAGCCACTTGATTACCCCGGTGGCCTTGGGCACGTGAACTGGCTCTCCGAGCCTCAGTTTACTCCTCAATATTATATTGAGAATAGATGACCTCCTGCATAGAGTCGGTGTGAGGATTAAATGAAACACACTTGGCACAGCACCGGGGAAATAATGAGTGCTAATAAAAGGAGACTTTTTGTTAATGCTTTGCACCAAGATATCCTGGCTGGGTTTAGGAGTTTTTTGTTTGTTTGTTTGTTTTAATTTTTTGGCTGGTTTTCAGTTCCCCACTAAGGGATAGAACCTTGCACTCGGCAGTAGAAGTGTGGAGTCCTAACCACTGGACGGCCAGGAAATTCCCAAGAGGAGTTTGTCTATAGAATTGAGAGCCCCTCATCAGTATATATTTTCGTCAACTGATGACCAGGGACTGAGTAACATCTTTGTAAAAGAGACTTGACGGTGCCCTGGGAAGTGAGGAGCAGGACGTAGAGTAAAAGGGGTGCCCCTGAGACAAAGAGGTACCCCTTAATGTGGCCCTCTATACCCCTATAGGTGGGAGAGTTGCCTCCTTTCTGACATCAGCATCATCCCAGTGGTTCCAAGAATTTATCCTTTGACATCTCTGGTAGAATCCCTGTCACATCATGGAAGGACCCAGGGGGGCCCCCCTCCACTGGGGAGTCATTAGCACTTTGCATTCAGGGGACGGTGTCTGTCTGGTGGGCGTGGGGACAGGCAGGACCAAGTGGCAGCGCTCCAAGCTTCTCACTCGCTGCAAGGCCCACGTCTCACCCTTTTCAGAAGCATCTGCAGAGATGTTCTTGGAGAAGTTGGAGACCTCCCAACTGCCCACCAGTCCTGGTGTTGCTCTGCAAACAAGACTGGCAGATAGTTGGGGAGACCCGCTCTGCAGAGGGCCTGGAACATAGCTCTGCTTTAGCAGCCTGGGGACACCCCAAGCCCATGAATGTTCCTTGTATCTGGGAGATGAAAGGGACTGGAGACGGGGAGAGCTAGGACAGCCGTGATTTGTGTAAACAGGGAAACTGAGGCTCGGAGAGGCAAAGGGAGTAGCTCAGAGTCTCACAGCAGGTCAGTGGAGGGTCAGGCTTTTGTCTCTATGCCCGTCACAGCCGCTTGTCCTCCTCACCTAAGACATCTGCCAGCTGTATTGCCAGGATCAACCAGAAGCCCTGTTACTCACCTCAGCTGTGTGCTTCTAGTTCTGCCTCCAGAGAACAGCTGCCTCACTCAGAATTTGTTTGTCCATCCATCCATCCATCCATTCATCCCTCCATCTAGTGAAAAAGAGCAATGATGCTGTCTCTGCCTTAGCCCTTTTTGTTGTTGGCTATACAAAGGTGAATATCGAGGGGGGCAGTGATTTTGGGCTCCCCATCAAAAGACACTTGCTCCTTGGAAGAAAAGCTATGACAAATCTAGACAGTGGAATAAAAAGCAGAGATGGCACTTTGTTGACAAAGGTCCATATAGTCAAAGCTGTGGTTTTTCCAGTGGTCATGTACAGATGTGAGAGTTGGACCATAAAGAAGGCTGAGTGAGGAAGGCTTGATGCCTTTGAACTGTGGTGTTGGAGAAGACTCTTGAGAGTCCCTTGGACTGCAAGGAGATCAAACCAGTCAATCCAGAGGAAATCAACCCTGAATATTCATTGGAAGGACTGATGCTGAAGCTGAAGCTCCAATACTCTGGCCACCTGATGCGAAGAGCCGACTCGTTGGAAAAGGTTGAAGGCAAAAGGAGAAGGGGGCAGCAAAGGATGAGATGATTTGATAGCATCACTGACTCAATGAACGTGAATATGAGCAAAGTCTGGGAGATGGTGAAGGACAGGGAACTTGGTGTGCTGCAGTCCATGGGGTCTTACTGAGTGACTGAACAACAACAACAATTAAAGCAGGGAGGGTCTGGAGTCACAACTGTTTCAGTAAATATTTCTCTTCTGATCTCTCCACAATTCCTGCATTTCCTCAGTTATTGAATCAACCACCACCCTTTAGTAACTTGCAGTCACTTTGACTCATAATCTTTTAAAAATTTTATTTATTTATTTATTTTTGGTTGCATTGGGTCTTCATTGCTGGGTGCAGGCTTTCTCTAGTTGTGGCGAGTGGGGGCTACTCTTTAGTTGCGGTGCATGGGCCTCTCATTGCAGTGGTTTCTCTTGTTGTGGAGCACAGCCTGTATGCATGGGCTTCAGTAGTTGTGGCTCATGGGCTTAGTTGCCCCAGGGCATGTGGGATCTTCCTGGACCAGGGACTGAACTCATCACCCCTGTCCTGGCAGGCAGATTCTTACTCACAAGACCACCAGGGAAGTCCTGACTCGTAATCTTTTCTCTTTGTGCTTCCCATGTGAAATTTTGCTCTCAGTCTGAGGGATTGTTGCTGGGTATGATGAGGAGATCAAGGATAAGAGGTCTTGCGCAGATCTGGTTTCCCAGGGAAGATCAGAGTCATCTTCAGAGGCCACAGGCCATAGCAAAGATGGGAAGGAACTTCCCAGAATGAACTTCCCTGAGTTATGGGTGAGGGTTACAGTGGTACATTTCCTGCCTGTCTCCTGAATGTTATGACATACCTCACCCTTAGCTGTGGGTTGCTTATGGTGGTGAAAGGGACTTTTTATTTCTTATATAAGTCTTGCTTTTTTGAGTTAGGTGTCTTTGGTTGTAAGTAAAAGAAATTCCTGTGCTGGTAATAGTACTAGTGGAACAACATGGAGCCTGATAGCTCCAGAGTTTGAAATATTACATTTTGTTTATTTGTGGAATAACTTTTTTTTTCTATTTTGACTGCACTGGGTCTTCATTGTGGCACGTGGGCTTCTCTTGTTGTGGGGCGAGGGCTTATTTGCCCTGTGGCATGTGGGATCTAGAAAACCTAGACAGTATTTTAAAAAGCAGAGACATTACTTTGCCAATAAATGTCCATCTAGTCAAAGCTATGGTTTTCCCAGTAGTCATGTATGGATGTGAGAGTTGGACCATAAAGAAGGCTGAATGCCAAAGAATTGATGCTTTTGAACTGTGGTGTTGGGGAAGGCTCTTGAGAGTCCCTTAGACTGCAAGGAGATCCAACCAGTCAATCCTAAAGGTAATCAATCCTGAATATTCATGGGAAGGACTGATGCTGAAGCCAAAGCCCCAATACTTTGGCCACCTGATACAAAGAGCTGACTCATTGGAAAAGACCCTGATGCTGGGAAAGATTGAAGGCAGGAGGAGAAGGGGATGACAGAGGATGAGATGGTTGGATGGCATCACCGACTCGATGGACATGGGTTTGAGCAAGCTCTGGCAGATGGTGAAGGACAGGGAAGACTGTCATGCTGCGGTTCATGGGGTCTCAAAGAGTCGGACACGACTGAGCGACTGAACAACAACAACAAATGTGGGATCTTAGTTCCCCCACCAGGGATCGAACCCATATACCCTACACTGGGAGGCAGATTCTTAACCAGTGAACCACCAGGAAGTCCCGAAATATCACAGTTTCAACTACTAGAGAAGGACAAATTCAATTCTCAGTTTGTCCCAAGTCTAAAATCCCAGGGAAGGGTTCAACTTTGGTCAAGCACCCACTCTAAGCCAACTGGCTGTGGCTGGGGGAGCGAGGTCATGGTATATGACATGACTGCTTCTGTAGTTACCCATGGAGTGGTGGCAGAGGTTCCTAGAAAGAGGGCATCTGGGTTGGTAAAATATTTTTTCAATAAAGGATTGTTCAGAATACTCATTTGGGAGCAAGGTGCCTAGAGTGACCTCAGTGTACCTGGCATTTATTAAGCCTCTCCAGGGTCTTACACTTCTCATCATGACCTCAGCCCCCAAAGGGCCACAGTGACCACACAGAGGCCTGACACTGGTGGCCTGGGCTTTGTGGTGCTGACAGTCTGGGAGAGACAGGCTGTGTCCCAGCCCAGATTTCCCTCATCCCCACTGCCTGTCTTCAAGGAGACAGGGTCGAGCAGAAGGTCTCTGCTGTTGTACTGAGTCAGGTTCAAGTGCTAGCTCTGCTGTTGCTAAATTAGAGTTTGGGCAAAGCATGTGACCTCTTGAGCCTCAGTTTCCTTATCTATGAAATGGGGATAAAAAGTATTCACATGCGAGGCTATGAGACTGTCGACAGCGCTGTTTTCAAACTTGAAGGTATAGCAGGATCACCTGGAGGTTTTATTGTTGGGATTCACCCCTGAGAGTTTCTGATTCAATGGGTCTAGAGTGGGGAGCCCCCCAGATCTGCACTTTTAGCAAGCTTCCAGTGAAGCTGATGCTGCTGGTCTGGGGAATCACACTTTGAGAATCTCAGGTCTGTATTTACAGTGGTTCTCAACTGAAGACAATTCTGTCCTCCTTTTCCCCCATCCTCACCACCACCAGGGGACATTTGGCAATGTCTGGAGATATTTTTTAAATTATTTTATTTTTCTTAGTGTCATTTTGCTTGCTTTTATTTTTTGGCTGTGCTGTGCACTATGTGGGATCTTAGTTCCCTGACCAGGGATCGAGCCCCTTGTATTGGAAGCACGAAGTCCTAACCACTGGACCACCAGGGAAGTCCCTCTGGAGATATTTTTGATTGTCTTGATTGGGTGAGAGGCTACTCTTGACATGTAGTTGGTAGAGAACCAGAGATGCTAAACACCTTACAATGAACAAAAAATTCCCCCACAACAAAGGATTATCTGGTCCCAAATGGTAGTAGTTCAAAGATTGAGAAACTCTGTTTTAGTATAAGGCTCTGGTCCTAGCTGTCCTTTGCAGCTGTGCTACACTGGCAAAGTCACTTCACTTTTCCGTGCCTCAGGGTCATGCAGAATTAGTTCCCAGAACCTTTATAGCTCTAACATTCAACCACTTTGGTCAACAGACATTTATTATGGACCAACTACTTGCAAGACATGGTAGCATTTCCATGCAAAGTATCCCTCCTATGGGAGACGCCACACTTGGCAAACACTTTGAAAATATGGTTGGGTTTTACATTGTAATGTGTAACGATTGCTTTTATATCCTGACATAAATAGTACTGTGTTTCCTTCCCTGCCCTTGGCAGAATTTAGAAAAACTATGCTACAGCACCATAACTTTTAATTTTTATTTATATGTCATACATACACGCACTAATGAGGGCTTTTGAGGCACAAGCTTACTAATTGGCGATGCTAACTCTGGGCTTATGTGCAAACCACAGTAATCAAATTTTTCACACTTCGTTAATTGAAGACAACCTTTTGTTTGAAAATTAATAAAATATTTATTGCAATTAGTTCTGGGCTACAATATAACGTTAATTAACAGTGGCTCTTAGTGACTAGCTGATTGAGGAAGAAAATACTAGTGGAACCTGCAGGAGTAGAACAGGCAAGAGTCTTCTGGGGCAAAAGTTTAGCTGTTTTCCTTGGTTTCTAAGCAGTTTTTAAAATTTTTTCATTGTAGTATATTGACTTATTATTTTTTATGGTGTTTAATTGCTTAACAATGTTGTGTTAGTTTCTTCTGTACAGCAATGTGAACCGGCTACATGTATACATATATCCCCTCTCTCTTGAACCTCCCTCCCACCCCATGCCATCCCGCCCCTCTACGTCATCACAGAGCACTGAACTGAGCTCCCTGTACTATACAGTCACTTCCAAGCAGTTGTTTTGCAAAAATTGTCATCTAAACTGCGATGACCAACTCATACCTGTTTGCTTGGGATTTTCCTGGTTTTAGTGCTGGAAGTTCTGTGTCCCTGGAAGCCTCTCGTCCCTGAGAAGTCCATAACAATTGTCTAAAGACTCAAGTTCCTTGACATGAAGACCACCTGTTTGTAGGACACCTCTCAACAAGGCAGCTGGCCTCTCTCGAAGCCAGCAAGGGAGAAAGAGAGAGAAAGCCAGCAAGTTGGAAGTCTCAGTCACTTTGTTATCTAACTCAGAAGTGATATCCCAGCTCGTGCACTACATTAGGATCGAATCCCTACATTCAACCCACTCTCCAGGGAAGGGCATCCCACAAGGGCATGAGTACCAGGAAATGGGGCCGTCTGGGGCCATCTCGGCTGCCTATCACACCCACCACAGGACAAGGTTGCTAGCTTTCCCCACAAGATCCCATTTCTACTGATTAAAAGCTGCTTCTGGGGGCTGTCCTGGGTTTAGTCCTGAAAATTCTACCTCCTGGGGAAGCCCTGAGTCCCAGGAAAACCAGGACAGTTGGTCACCCCAGCATGAGCAAAGTCTGCTACCTGGGCACAGTAGCACACTACCAAGAAACAGTGATGTGCTAAGACCTCATGAGATGTTATGAGATTGTATTGTGGTGGTTTAGTCGTTAAGTTGTGTCTGACTCTTGCGACCTCATGGACTGTATCCCACCAGGCTCTTCTGTCTTTGGGATTTCCCAGGCAAGAATACTGGAGTGGGATGCCATTTCCTTCTCCAAGGGATCTTCCTGACCCAGGGATCAAACCCACATCTCCTACATTACAGGCGGTCTCCTGCATTGCAAGTGAATTCTTTACTGCTGAGCCACCTGGGTCCAAAATACTGACAGCTGAGATGCAAGATGGGGACGAGGTGACTCAGCATCATTTGTGGGAAATAAATCAGGGGCTTTAGTTTATCCTGAGATCAATTAGTGTCAATGGTTTGATGTGGCCCTTTATAAAAAGAGAATGCAACAGAGGCATTAATGAAAATATTGCTAAGGGAACAAAATTACAAAAGTATATAAAAGCTAGGGCCATCAGATGATCAGTTGTCAAAATCTGGAAGGACTTTGCACTGATCTGAAAGGATAAATCAAGATTAGACCAAAATAAATTCTCAGTATGTGGAAGGAAACAGCAAAGAGATGATACAAGTTGTCACAGGCAGGCGAAAGGACAAAGGACACAGGAGTCTAATTTTACACACAAATTCTTCAGTTTATTAGGAAAAGATGTTCTTGGGGTGAATGTCTGAGACCCCCTAGGAGCATCCATGTTGCTATGGTGATGCAGTTGGTCCCCCAGAGGGAGGATAAAGGCTACTTTCTGCAGTCATCCACTGAAGGGGTTCCTGGGACAGAGGGGGACACAGACCTTTTAGTATTTTGTTTTTTTCTGGTGTGACTTTTTCCAGATTTAGTGCTTTGGGAGTGAAAGTGAAAATCACTTATTCGTGTTTGATGCTTTGCGACCCCATGGACTGTAGCCCACCAGGTTCCTCTGCCCATGTAATTCTACTAGAGTGAGTTGCCATGCCTTCTCCAGGGGATCTTCCCAACCCAGGGATCAAACCCAGGTTTCCCACATTGCAGCAGATTCTTTACCATCTGAGCCATAGGGAAGTGCATCTCAGATCTGAGTGCACGAGAATCTGCTGGAAGACTTGTCAGAACAGATAGCCGGGCTCCACGCCCAGAGTTTCTGATTTAGCAGGTCTAGGATGGGGCCAAAGCATGTGCATTTCTAATGATACTAGGCAATGCTGCTGCTGCTGGTCCAGGAACCACTGCCCTAGGCAATGACGCCCAAAACGAACTTGCAGTTCTTTAAAGGAAACCAAAACTTACCTTGTCAACTCACATTCATAACTTTCTCCTAATCCTGTCTTCTCCGCTGAACAACGAATGGATGTGTCTGTGTGTGGCCCTCTGAGTTTCTCTCTATCCTGACGTAGGGAAGAGGCCCCCTATTAAATTCATCTAACTTGTCAGGCTTCTCTCACCAGCCTTGTATTCTAAAGCTGACGTGGTGATGGTTTAGTCACTAAGTCATGTCCAACTCTTTGTGACCCCATGATCTGTAGCCTGCCAGGCTCCTCTGTCCATGGGATTTCCCAGGCAAGAATACTGGAGTAGGTTGCCATTTCCTTCTCTGGAGGCTCTTTCCTTACCTAGGGATCGAGCCCGCATCTCTTGTATTGCAGTGCTTTCTTTGCCGCTGAGCTACCTGGGAAGCCCAATGTTGACATAATGTAAGATGTTTTTGCTTCCTTATGATGTCTGGCACCTCTTCATCAGAACTCCCTAATAGGAGAAATATGCATTATGAGTCTTTCTTCTCCCTAAACCCTGGCTGCACGCTACGACTCCTTGGGATTTAAAAAGTCCAAAGTTGACCTCCGACTCAAATGAATTAAACCAGGGCCTCTCAGGGGGAAGGGAAGGGTATCACCAATTTAAAAACAGCTTTCTTAGGTGACTATCATGATACTAAAAAACCAGAGCTGTGAATGCAGCCTCAAGCAGAGAGTGCCTTCTTGGGGTGGTAACAAGTGCCATACAGAGATACTTCTAGGCCAGTGGCCCTCAACCTTGCTTACACTTAGAATCACCTGGGGTGCTTTTAAAACTCACAATTCAGGCCTCACTCCAGACCACTTAACTCAGGCTCTCAAGGGAGGGTATCCATTCATCAGTACTTTTTAATATTTCCCAGGTGATTACAATGTGAAGCCAAGGCTGGGAACCGCTGGTCTAGAAGTATCTCTGCATAGGACCTGTCACTGTTCCAGGCTTTTGCAGGGGATGTTACACTTGGCTTAAAGCACAGGAACTGTTAGATCTTGGCCCAGCATCAAGCACAGACAAGCAGTACCTGCTCCTTAGAAGTCTGCTTTTCAGCTTTTTGTAGCCCTTCCTCCAAGCTTCTAAGTTTTATTGGTACCAACTTTGTCCCTTGTTTCTCCAATCCTCGTGATGGTAGCTGCTCCCTGGTGCTGCTACTTCTAGAATATCTTAGTGTTCTCTTTTTGCCTTTTCAGTACCTAGTTAGCACATTTATGCCCAGTTGACAGTTATTCACATTAAATTATTTCTATTAAAATAACTGTTTGTTTGTTTGTTTTTGCTCCTGACCAGAGCCTGACTGATACACTGAGATCTGGAGCAGAAGTAAATCTGGAACTGCTGTAGGGATAATGTGTCCTAGGATAGTAAGAAAGAGGACAAGTATAACAGAAACAATATTCAAAGAGGAACTAGAAGAAAACATTCCCAAAGTGAAGGGAGACAGTCAAATGGGGTTATCAAGTGAATTTAATGGGAATACAAAAAACTAATAGTGAGACAGATGCACTGATGAAGCCATTATATTTCAAGGATAAGGAATAACTCTGATGAAAATTGAGGCAGAAGAATCAGGTTGTCCTCAAAGGAAATAAAAATCAGATGGCTTTAGCTTTTCAACTCTGGCATTAGATTCTAGAAGGAAATGAAGTGATGAAGACAATCAGAAGGAAATGAAATGATGAAGACAACCAAAGGAAAAAGGATGAGATCCAAAATTTCATGCCCGAAGTTGATATGTGACTCCAACATGCAAGGATTCACTAAGTATTTCATATATTCTTCTTGTGGGAAAGGGAGTGGCAAGGAGATACCTGATGTACTTCAGTCAACCAAGAGATGAATCAACACAAAGAATTCATGAGAAAAGTATGTAGCATTTATGGAAAGGAAAGTTGTATGGTGGGCTTCCCAGGTGGTGCTAGTGGTAAAGAATCCACCTGCCAATGCAGGAGATGCCAGAGATGTGGGTTTGACCCTAGATTAGGAAGATCTCTTGCAGTTGGAAATGGCAACCCACTCCAGTATTCTTGCCTGGAAAAGTCCCGTGTAGCCTGGTGGGCTACAGTCCCTGGGGTTTCAAAGAGTTAGACACAACTGAGCACCCGTGCATACAAGTTGTATGGTGGTGTGCTCCGTAACAGTTTATACATAAAATTAAAATTAAATAACCATGAAAATTATAAAACAAAATGGAGCTGTTTTAATTCTTTAAAATATACATAAGAAAATGATCTTATAATTTTATCACAGTATACCACTGGAAACCAGAGGATAGGGGTGAGGAGAGAGTAAGGAAGTATAAGGAAACTGATTTTCTCAAGAGGAGTCAACTGCTACTTTTTAATTTCTGAATTTGATAACTTCAGAGATGTAAATGAAAGCATGCTATTTACAGATGTGGAAATAATCACCAGAACTGAAAATATTTTGTTAACGAAATTTGCAGAAGGTAGGAAAAATTAATGTCTTACTTATTTTTAAATGTCTGCTTTGACTGCTATAACAAAGTATAATACCACAGAGTGAATGACTGTGAAACCGTTTCTCGCAGTTCTGGAGGCTGGAAGTTCAAGACAAGGGTGACAGCAGGGGTGCTGGTGGGGCTCTCTTCTGGGTCACAGGCTGTTTACTTCTCATTGTGTCCTCACTGAGGTGGAAGAGGTGAGTGAGATCTCTGGGGTCTCTTATAAGAGCACTGATCCCACCACGAAAGCTCCACCCTCAGGACCTAAGCACCTCCCAAAGGCACCACCTCCTAATACTATTACTTTAGGCATTAGAATTTCAACCTGTGCATTTTGGGGAAACACAAACATTCATACGGTACCAAACTAAAAACATTCTGTTTATCGAATTAGCAAGGTAGGAAAAATGAGAAAATAAGAGATAGAAGCGTATAAAATGTAATACAAGAAAATGGAATCGAGACCAAAGATATCTGTTATGAAAGTACATATACATTAAAAAAAAACACCTTCTAAAACAAAATGACTTTTTGTCATTTCAAAATGACTTTTCAATTAGGACACCCCCTAAAATAAAATTATTAAGGCAGATACACCAGCCAAACTCAAACAGAAAGAAGGCAGGGATCACAAAGCTGCTGTTAGAGGAAGGGAAATTCAAAGTAGATATTATTAAATGAGACTAAGGTCACTTAACAAACCACTGTCATTTAATCCACTACCTTGATGTAGTAATTGTGAATATAATGTAACTTACAAATATACATAGAAGAAATTGCACGTGCAATGAGAAATCCACAGAAAAGCAATTAGTGATAAACTTGAAAGTATTCTTTTAATTCTTGACAGATCATGTTGACATAAATTAGACTAAAGAGAGAATTTAAATAACAGAATCAGTTGAATGATGTACATGAAGACCAAAGCCCTATCTCCCTCAGGTTTTGGAAGGGTGATTCAAGGGTCTTCCTCCCAGGTTCCTACTTGCCCTTTGTAAACTTAGTCTTGGGCTGAAGTGGGCAGATCAACAGATGGTGGGAAAAGCGGGGTTTGGAATCCCTCATACCTGGACTTCAGACTTAGCCCCATGACTGATGACTGTGCGACCCTAGATCAGATTCTTCACTGCTCTAAGCCTAAGTCCCTTTAGCTAAAAAAATCTGTAATATTTCCCCCTCTTATAGAATTCTGGTATCAGTAAAAATTAAACGAAGCCCCTTCTAGGGAGCAAACAGTGCTTGACCAAATCAGATAAGCAATACATGTGTTTTTGCAGGCTGATCAGCAGAGAGTGTAGAATGAACTTGATTATGTAATTGTCACATCTGTATGTATATGGTTGGGTTCCTTAGCCTCAACATTACTAACACTCGGGCTGGATCATTCTTTGTGGGTGGGGGCTGTCCTATGCCAACTGTAGGATATTATAGCATCTGTATCAAATAGCATTTCTGGCTTTTATCCACTAAATGCCAGTAGCATCCCCTCCCAGTTGTGACAACCAAATATGTCTCTCCAGACATTGCCAAATGTCCCCAGAAGGATAAAGTCACCCCAGTTAAGGATCACTGGAAAAGAGATGTGGAGTGCTCTCAAAAATGGGTGATTTTTGTCCTTGGGTGGTGAGATTTGGAGGAACTGTTTTCATTAGCCTGTTCTGTGTTGCTGAATGCAGAATCTATGGAGTGCGTTCAATAAGGTAGTGAATAAAATGCATGTTCAATGTTTTATTGCTTTTTACTTTGTGAAACCAGAGGCCAAGCAGTACCCAACCCTGTTTTCTCCCATGGTCCCTGGACTACCGGGAGATAGTCAGACCTCTTCTGGGTGTGACCAGTTGGCATGTAGTAAAAGTGCAATCAGTGTGGGTTATCTGTCTTTCCTTCAGCTCTTTGCTCTCGGAGAGAAGAGATGATTAGAGCAAAGTCTCCTTCCTGAGGGCCAACAGAATGGAACGGTCTTTGTGCAGAGCCCTTAACAGCTTCACGATTTTATTTCAAACGAGCAGACATGCCATTTGCTGACAAAAATCAACCAAACAAGCGAGCGTTAGGCAGTAATCCACCTGAGCTACTATGCTTGTGGCAAAAATCTCAAAGACCCCAAAAGCATAGCATCATCATGTTTACATCACAGCCCTGAAATGAACATGAAATGTGCTATTGAGACTGATTTCTCCATTATCCTGTCGCGTTCTGATTTTTAAAAGAGATCAAAATTCCATTTTTCCTGAAGAAAGGGAGCACAAATTCACAGATTTCATTACCAACTTAAAACAAATTGAGCAAAAAATTAGGGGGAATTTTTTTACATACACAGCAAGGCCTCCTTTTAAAGCCAGCAAACATCTGTGCACTTAAGTACCTTCTGTTAGGGTCTAAGGAAGTCAGTTTTTGGAATATGTGTGAGTTCATTGACTTGCCTCACTTACAAAAACTGAATAAGAGATGAAGAAATCATTTTTTATTTTTTAAAAAGGTGGGAAAAATGATACATCTGCCAAGACAGTTTGGATGGGGCATTCAGATCTTATAATAAACAGATGAAGAATGCAGTCCTGAGCTGGAACTGGGCCAGATGCTGGGGCAGCATTTGGGTTTTGTGTTCTGAGTTTTCATTTATTAATTTAAAAATCACATTTTGTGCTCTTTTTCTAAGTATGAAAAATATTTGTTCCTGCTAGAGCTCTGCTCACAAATAGCAGTAGCCACTGGGCACATGAGACTATTTAAATTTAAATTTAAATTAATAAAATCAAATAAAAAATTCAGGTCCTAAGTCATATCATGCATGATGCATTTCAAGTGTCAGTAGCTGTTCACTACCATATTGGACAGTGCTGCTGTAGAGAATTTGGAAAATAAAGACACACATAAAAGAGAAAGGATAAAGGCAACTTATCCTGAAATGTGGTGGATTGCTTCTTGATCTTTATTCTAATATTTCCATATGAAATTTAAAAAGTTGGTTTAATTGGGCTATTATATATATGCATCAGTTCAGCTCAGTTCAGTCACTCAGTCATGTCCAACTCTTTGCGGCCCCATGAACAGCACGGCAGGCCTCCCTGTCCATCACCAACTCCTAGAATTTACCCAAATTCATGTCCATTAGGTCAGTGATGTCATCTAATCATCTCATCCTCTGTCGTCCCCTTCTCCTCCTACCTTCAATCTTTCCCAACATCAGGGTCTTTTCAAATGAGTCAGCTCTTCGCATCAGGTGGCCAAAATATTGGAGCTTCAGCTTCAACATCAGTCCTTCCAATGAACACTCAGGACTGATCTCCTTTAGGATGGACTAGTTGGATCTCCTTGCAGCCCAAGGGACTCTCAAGAGTCTTCTCCAGCACCACAGTTCAAAAGCATCAATTCTTTGGCTCAGCTTTCTTTGTAGTCTAACTCGCACATCCATACATGACCACTGGAAAAACCATAGCCTCGACTAGACAGACCTTTGTTGACAAAGTAATGTCTCTGCTTGTAAATATGCTATCTAGGTTGGTCATAACTTTCCTTCCAAGGAGTAAGTGTCTTTTAATTTCATGGCTGCAGTCACCATCTGCAGTGATTTTGGAGCCCCCAAAAATAAAGTCAGCCACTGTTTCCACTGTTTCCCATCTATTTGCCATGAAGTGATGGGACCAGATGCCATGATCTTAGATTTCTGAATGTTGAGCTTTAAGCCAACTTTCTCACTCTCCTCTTTATATATAAATATATATGTATGGTAGGAAATTCTTTGTGTAGCTCACTTTAACATTTTATCATATGTTGCCCATCGAAAAATACATTCTTTTTAAAAAATTAATTAATTACTTTGGCTGCGTTGGTTCTTGGGGGTTCTTTCTTGCATCATGTGGGATCTTTCCTGGCTGGCATGGGCTTACTCTAGTGGCAGCACAGGCTTCAGTAGTTTTGGCAAGAGGGTTTAGTTGCTCCTCGGCATATAGGATCTTAGTTCCCCAACTAGGGATTGAACCTGAGTCCCCTGCATTGCAAGGAGGATTCTTAACTGCTGGACCACCACAGAGGTCCCTGTTGAAAATATTTTTTGAAAACATGACTTCTAAAACTTTCAGCTTGGAAAGATAATTCTTATTGTAGGAAATCGAAGTAAAAGAGAAAGCAAAATTTCTCCTGAAATTTCCCCACTCTGAGACAAAAATCTTCAACTTTTTGGTGAACACTTCTTTTCAGATATTTCTTTGCACATACATACACAGATGGGTATATAAGCAGTCAGCTTTATTAAGGATATTTCCATGTCAGTGAAAACAGAGATACATTATCCCTTTTATTGGCTACAGATTATATCAAGGCACAGATGTTATGTTTGACCCTTGTTGCTTTATCTGATAAATACCTCCCCCTTTCTGCAGCATTCTCCTCTTTCTTCTGAAAAAAATTTTCCTTCTTTTTTATTCCTTCCTTCCTTTCTTTTCTCCTTTCCGCTCCTTTCTCCCTCCATCTCTGTTTTCTGTCCCAGGTCCCCTGCTTAGTGTAAGGGATAGAACAGTGAAGAAAATAAAGTTCCTGTTTTCATGGAGTTTGTGTCCTAGTAAAGGAGGCAGAAAAGACAGTGGACACAGGAAAGAAACATGAATAAATAACAGTTCAGTTACAGGTTAAGGAAAGTGCTCTGAGGGAAGCAACCTGGCTGATGGAAGCTTGGGCCCAAGTCAGTCTGGATGGATTCAATCCTCTTGCTTCTACCTGGTTCCTGGGTGGCCCTGGGAAGTGGAGATGGTAGGTGACTGCCCCAGGAGAGGCAGGAAGCAGAGTGAAGTGATGGTCACTGGGGCTGGAGTGGTCAAGACCCCTGGACCTTGTTCAGAGGCTGACATTGCTCTAGTGGTTCCCACTTGGAGATGATCTTGGTCCCCTGGAGGACAACGGACAGTGTGGAGACATTTTTGGTTGTCACTACTCAGGGGGAGTGTGCTATTGGCATTTAGTGGGTGGCCGCCTTTACATGCTACAATGTAAAGGCAGTCTTCACAGTGAGAACTACCTGGCTTAAAATGTCGGTGGTGCTGAGGTTGAGAAACTGTTCTAGAAGGTGCCGGTGTTACTGACCCAGACCCTTGAACTCTTTAATCAATAGAAATTGATAGGAGAGGCCAGACAAGAAAGTCAGGCAAGGTTTAATTGGGACTCACACTGCAGCTCGAGGGAGTGAAAACAAGAAACAGGCGCCCTTGCTCGTTCTCTGAGGTGGACGGGCTGGTTGGTCAATGGGATGAGGGTAGGGGCAGATTTGTGGGTTGGGCCAGAGGGGTGGCTTAGGTGGTCTGCTCAACCCCTTAGTATTGCTGTGTGCAGGGCTCATATGCAATACCCTGCTTTTTGCTCCCAGCTCCTCAGAAGTGGCAGTTGGTTTGTGGCCTTTTTGTATCTGATTGTTCATAATTGCCCTGACTGTAGTTCAATTTTGGGTCTTGTTCACAGTATCACTTATGCTGCAGGTTGGCGGGGACTTACATCCAGAGCTGAGCCTGGCTGACATGGATGCATGTATCAGAGATGCTGCACGGTAGGTGCCCTGATGCTGATGTCTGGTTTTGTAGCAAAGTTTGTCCTGGGAGGCCTTGCTCAGGGAGGGGACCTAGAGGAGCTGCTCTGGGCTCCTGGCCCCTCTGGCTGGACTGCATGTCTGTGGGAGGCAAGTGGGTGCCCAAGATTTCAAGCCCTTGTCCAGTGTCTGGTCCAGCTCTTATCTGGTGCAGAGGGCCGAGAGGAATGGTGGTCTTACTTCATTTCTGTTTGCACCACTAATGTTTATATTAAAGGTGAGGCTTCTGAGCCAGGCAGCCGTGGGTTCAAATCCTGACTCTGCCACAAGCCCACTGGGTAACCTTGGGCAGTTGGTTTGACTTTTTGAGGATTTCTTTCCTCCTTGTCAGGATGGCTGGGAGGCTTGCATAAGACTAGACATGTGACAGTTCAGTTAAGTTTAGTCACTCAGTCGTGTCTGACTCTTTGCGGCCCATGGACTGCAGCTTGTCAGACTTCCGTGTCCTTCACCAACTCCCGGAGCTTGCTCAAACTCATGTTGGTCGCGTCGGTGATGCCATCCAACCATCTCATCCTCCATCGTCCCCTTCTCCTCCCGCCTTTAATCTTCCCCAGCATCAAGGTCTTTTCAAATGAGTCAGCTCTTCTCATCAGGTGGCCGAAGAATTGGAGTTTCAGCTTCAGCATCAGTCCTTCCACTGAATATTCAGGACTGATTTCCTTTAGGATTGGCTAGTTGGATCTCCTTGCAGTCCAAGGGACTCTCAAGAGTCTTTTCCAACACCACAGTTTAAAAGCATCGATTCTTTGGTGCTCAGCTTTCTTTATAGTCCAACTCTCACATTCATACATCAATACCGGAAAAACCACAGCTTTGACTAGACAGACCTTTGTTGGCAAAGTAATGTCTCTGCTTTTTAATATGCTATCTAGGTTGGTCATGGCTTTTCTTCCAAGGAGCAAGCGTCTTTTAATTTCATGGCTGCAATCACTATCTGCAGTAATTTTGGAGCCCCCAAAAATAAAGTCTGTCACTGTTTCCATTGTTTCCCCATCTATTTGCATGAAGTGATGGGACTAGATGCCATAATCTTAGTTTTTTGAATGTTGAATTTTAAGCCAACATTTTCACTCTCCTCTTTCACTTTCATCAAGAGGTTCTTTAGTCCTTTTTCACTTTTTGCCATAAGGGTAATGTCATCTGTGTATCTGAGGTTATTGATATTTCTCCCGGCAATCTTGATTCCAGCTTGTACTTCATCCGGCCTGGTGTTTTGCATGATGTACTCTGCATATAAGTTAAATAAGCAGGGTGACAATATACAGCCTTGATGTACTCCTTTCCAGATTTGGAACCAATCTGTTGTTCCATGTGCAGTTCTAACTGTTGCTTTTTGACCTGCATACAGATTTCTCAGGAGGCTGGTCAGGTGGTCTGGTATTCCCATCTCTTGAAGAATTTTCCAGTTTGTTGTGACCCACATAGTCAAAGGCTTTGACGTAGTCAATAAAGCAGAAGTAGATGTTTTTCTGGAACTCTCTTGCTTTTTCGATGATCCAATGGATGTTGGCAATTTGATCTCTGGTTCCGCTGCCTTTTCTAAAACCAGCTTGGACATCTGCAAGTTCATGGTTCACATTCTGTTGAAGCCTGGCTTGGAGAATTTTGAGCATTACTTTGCTAGCGTGAATGCAATTGTGCGGTAGTTTGAACATTCTTTGGCATTGCCTTTCTTTGGGATTGGAATGAAAGCTGACCTTTTCCAGTCCTGTGGCCACTGTTGAGTTTTCCAAATTTGCTGGCATATTGAGTGCAGCACTTTCACAGCATAATCTTTTAGGATTTGAAGTAGCTCAACTGGGATTCCATCACCTCCACTAGCTTTGTTCGTAGTGATGCTTTCTAAGGCCCACTTGACTTTGCATTCCAGGGTGTCTGGCTCTAGGAGAGTGATCATACCATCATGGTTATCTGGGTCATGAAGATCTTTTTTGTACAGTTCTTCTGTGTATTCTTGCCACCTCTTCTTAATATCTTCTGCTTCTGTTAGGTCCATACCATTTCTGTCCTTTATTGTGCCCATCTTTGCATGAAATATTCACTTGGTATCTCTGATTTTCTTGAAGAGATCTCTAGTCTTTTCTATTCTATTGTTTTCCTCTATTTCTTTGCACTAATCACTGAGGAAGGCTTTCTTATCTCTCCTTGCTATTCTTTAGAACTCTGCATTCAGATGGGTGTATCTTTCCTTTTCTCCTTTGTCATTAGCTTCTCTTCTTTTCACAGCTCTTTGTAAGGCCTCCTCAGACAACCATTTTGCCTTTTTGTATTTCTTTTTCTTGGGGATGGTCTTAATCACTGCCTCCTGTCCAATGTCACGAACCTCCGTCCATATTTCTTCAGGCACTCTGTCTATGAGATCTAATCCCTTGAATCTATTTGTCACTTCCACTGAATAATCATACGGGATTTGATTTAGGTCATGCCTGAATGGTCTAATGGTTTTCCCTACTTTCTTCAATTCAATTCAATTCAAATTAAGTGACAAAAAGAGGTCCACTGGAGAAGGGAATGGCAAACCATTTCAGTATTCTTGCCTTGAAAACCCCATGAACAGTATGAAAAAGTGTGTGACGGTGCTTTATAAACTGTAAAATACTATCCCCATGTGAAGTGGAATCAATAAGGACACTTGAAAAGGAGACAGAAATTCCCTAGGAAGTTTCGGAGCCATGGATGCTGACCAGACACAGCCTGGGAGGGGGGTGTGAAAGATGCTCTGGATTTGAAATGTCACCAGAACAGGCTCTGCCTGTGATATTTCCACACTGACTGCCCAAGGACAAGTCACAAAGAGAACAGCTGGCAGGACTCAGGGCCTTCACACTTCTACTTCCAGCGCTCTACAGAAGGGCAGCAAAAATTAGGGGGTGGAATTTGAAGGAAGAGTCCTGCAGAGCAGTTTTCTGTCTCAGAGGTGGTTCCCTCTGTACCACCCAGATCCCAAGGGCTGGAGGGTCTGAAGTGACCCAGTGACCATGAGCTGTCCACCTGGGAGCCAGGCTCTTTACTCATATGATCTCCTTTAATATTCCCCACACTCTTGAGGGTGGGCATGTTTATTCCCATTTCACAGATGACAATGCTGAGACCCACTGGGCGAATTACTGGCCACAGGTCACATGGCTCATAAGTGGTTCTACTTAGATTTAAATTCAGACCATTTAACTCTATCCCAAGAAAGATTCTCTTTCTCTTATATCTCCCAGGCTTCCTCAGAAATTGGCTGCTGGAGGAGGGGTTAGGAGTTTTTTTAGTTAGAAATAACGTAAGAGCTGTTTAGGACCCCGGCCTCTTGCTGCAGATCATAGGCTCTAGGGCGCACGGGTGTCAGTAATTGTGGCACACAGGCTTAGTTGTTCTGTGTCATGTGGAATCTTCCCAGACCAGGAATTGAACCTGTGTCCCCTGCATTGGCAGGTGGATTCTCAATCACTGGACCACCAGGGAAGTCAAGGACCCTGGCCTCAAGAACCAATGATTGTGAAACAGTGGTCCAGAGGTGGCCTATGGGGCAGGTGGTAGCCAGATGGCTGCTGAGCTAGAATCAAAGCACTGATATGAACAGGGGAGCCTCCTCCCTTTGGTTCTGTTTCAACTGGAGAATTTGTAATTTGCACATGGGAAATGATTGCCTGCTTTTCCATCTAAATAAAAATCCATTTGTTTAGGTGTTAGTAGTTTTGTCAGAGCAGGGCAGTCTTTTCAATGTTCCTTTTTGGTTTCTCAGGCCATGGGTCAGACAAGTCATTGTTTCCAGGAGACACTGCATAAACTGGGCCTCCTAAACCAATGACAGTACACTTGCCGTGTGCACAGATCTGTACTCTGAGGGTCGGCACGTGTCCCCAAATCTGAGCTGCTTGCAGGACACTCAGGGAAGTAGGGGATGGACTGCAGAGTTGGTAACCATGCTCCATGCTTTTGCTGGGTTTTACACTGTGCTTTGTCCCTGCATTGACCATGTGCAGGTCAAATGCATTGTTCCATGTCTGTCTACCCACCAGCCTGGGAACAACCATCTCCCCCATCTCTGTAGCCCTAGACTGTTGCACAAGATCTGAATGCAGACGTGTTTAAGGGAATGCATGTACCCTCCCATATAAGGCAGTTTGCCCTCCCATATAAGGCAGATTGGTTATGGCTGGAGGAGCCCAGAGCAAATGAAAGCCTCAAAGATTTGGGAGAAGGGGTTAAGGGGAGCTTTCGGGCAGAGATGGGTTCCAATTGGGGCTTTTAGGAAAACCTGCATTATCTCACTGGATCCACACCGCAATCCTGTGAGGTCAATACTTTTATTTATTTATTTATTTTTGACTGCATTGGGTCTTCGTTGCTGTGCAACCCCAGTTGTGGTTCGCGGGCTCTCGTTGGGTCACTTTCCTTGCTGCGGAGCACCGGCTCTAGGAAACGTGGGCTCAGTGGTTGCAGCTCGAGGGCTCTAGAGTGTGGGCTCAGCAGTTGTGGTGCACAGGATCAATCACTCCTAGGCATGTGGGATCTTCCTGGACCAGGGATCAAACCCGTGTCTCCAGCATTGGCAGGCAGTTTCTTAACCACTGGACCACCAGGGAAGTCCTGGTCAATACTTTTACATCCATTTTACAAATGGGTAAGTTGTGTCTCAGAACGGAAGAAAGATTTGCCTAAACAGCTTCTCCCACTCTGATGCAGAGCCAGAGTAGGAGCCTAGTTCTAGAGCTCCTTCTAGTGCTGGTCATGTATCCATTTAGCAGATATTTGTTGAAAGTCTGACGCAATGGTTCTTAAAGTACAGACCCTGGGTCAGCAGCGTCAACTTTCCTGGGGAACTTGTTAGAAATGCTGATTCTCAGGCCCCACCTGTAGCATCAGCAACCCTGGGAGTGGGGCCCAGACCTCCCACTGTAACAAGTTCTCCAGGTGATTGTGTTGTGGGCTAAGGTTTGACAGCTTCTGATTTTATTAAGGTGACTACATGTTTTGGTGTGTCTGGGGCTTTCCTGGGTTTAGAACTGAACATCCTAGGAAGCCCCTCTGTCCCAGGTAAACTGGGACAGTTGGTCACCCTTGCTAAGCATGTGCTCAGTCTCGGCCCCTTTCTCTGCTTCCCACAACCCAGGGCCTCTAAGAAAAGGTACTCTGGTCCCCCAGTGGCCACTCTCCCTTGGAACTGGTGTTCCTGGTTCACCTGACCCCAATACCATCAGACACCAACGACGCTTGGCTTTTATCTGTAAGGTAGATGCTGAAGCAGAAATCGAAAGTGGCAGCTGACAATGGAGAATGTAGAGACTTGCTACTCAAAGTGTGGTCCACGGACCAGCCCCCACCAACAACATCTGGGATCTTGATAGAAATCCAAGCACTCTCCCCAGACCTACAGAATCAGGATCTGCACTCTAACAGGATCCATGTGATTGGTGTGCACATTAGGGTTTCCTCTCTCCCATTTATGGGGACCACATCCCTCTTAATGTCCTTGAGCTTGGAAGAACCCATCAGCTCAAATTGACCAGCAAGTGGTCATAGAGAGTTGCTGCTTAACTCAGAGCCCATGCCTACGAAAGGTTCTTCATCTCGTCCTGCTAAGCTTCTGATAAATTATTGATCCGGGACGGGGGGGGGCGTTCCCTTCCATCTCTCTAATGTAGATTGGGAGAAGCAGCCAGTGCATTAAACTCTCCCCCTCTTCATTCAAAGCCAAGGTCATCTCTAGTCAGGAAGGAGGGAAGGAGATTTTAGCCTGGACTGGATGCGTTCCTCCCTCCTCCCTTAAGGCTGGAGCCTTTCCCGCGCTCACACCCCCGCTCAGGTGATGAATTATTGAAGCCTGAGGAATGTGTATTTGGTCAGTCACGTAGGCCTGGGGGGACCCTGGAGAGCAGCGCCTCAGAATAGCAGCTTTGTCTTTCTTTGAGAAGTTAGAACAAAAAAAAAATACAAAAGTAATGAATTGGAGTGCTCACCGCTGGGGCGATAACGTTGAACATCTTGTTATATTTACTTCAAGTGTATCGTGAACAAAAGACATTTTATTTTAACATTTTAAACTTTACCCCTTTCCCAGAATCAACCACGATTGTGACTTTTGTGAATAACTGTGTTTCTTTCTGGACAAGCCTTTCAAAATAAATTGTCTTGAAACCTTTGTATTTTTATATACATATGTGATGTATTATAAATAATAGAGACATGATATTGTTTTGTGGGAATGCCTTTTGTTACTTACATAAATTTTCCCTGGGTCCCTTTACACCTTGCTTTTCACACAAGGCCACTTTTGACCTCTATTCTTGTTGGCAAATTTAGCTCTAATCCATTTGTTCTCACTGCTGCAAGGTATTCTGTCATGTGGATAAGGCATGTTTTGTTTCTCATTTGCTTCTTGTTACATATTCAGATTGTTTCCAGTTTTTCACCATAACAAACAAAGCTGCCATAAGCATCCTCGCCCCTGATCTCACTGGGCATGGGTGAGAGTGTTTCCTTGTGGGCAGGCCCCAAGGAGTGGGGTCATTTTGTTGCATAGTACCTGCTCTCTCAATTTTACTAAATATTGCAGGTTTTCTCCAAAGCCACTCAAGTGATTTACATTCTCAACAGCAGCATAGAAGAGTGTGATTTTCTCCACATCCTCTCCAACGGTTGGTATTGTCAGGATTTTCTACTGTTGTTAGTTCCATGGGAGAAAATGGGTATGTCTCTGTGGTTTTCATTTGCCAGTGTAAGTTCCCTTTTGGTTGGAAGAGGTCTTGGCGGAGGGAGGGGGATGAGGTGTGAACTAAGGTCAGTAAATTTAGATTCTTATCCAGATCTACTGTCAACTTGAATTAAAGCTTGGGCCAGTCCCTTCCCCTCTCTGGTTGGGCTGGGTGGTCTCTAAGAGGGACATCGGAAAGCGGGTAGGGCTCTTCTGATGCATAGTAAAATGACAAGACTTGCACAGGAAGGTTCTTTTGTCACTTCGCAATTGTTCTAGATCCTGGGTCACCTCTCAGTAAATGACTCTTGCATTAGTAAAAAGCCTACAGCACAGGAATCAGAGGAAGCAGCTTTAAGTCTGGCTCTAACATTTACCTATGAAATAGGTGTGGATGGATGACCAGGTATTGACAGTCTGGTAGGGCTCGGGCATAAAGAAAGGTCTATCTGCTTCAAGGCAAGGAGGCATACGTCTGAGGAGCCCAGGTGGTAGGTCATCTTCCTAACATCAGCCAAGCCCTGGGCTAGCTTTAAGGCCCAGACTCCAACTGCAAATCTGGCAAGTGTCTTTCCTAAAGCTGATTCTGTTTGTTCTTGGCTTTGACTCGAATGAGGAAGTATTGAGTTGGCCAAAAAGTTCGCTTGGGGTTTCCCCATAGCACCTTCTAGAAATCACTTCACCTGGCTGCTTCAGGATTAGTAGGAATTTGGCTCAAGCACCTGGAGACCTAATGGGTAGGAGTGTAGAGCTGCCAGACTTGTTAAATAAAACTAACTATGCTTGAATGGGACATACTGACTAAAAAGTTATCTGTTGTTTATCAGAAGTTGAGATTTAACTAGATACCCTTTGTTTTATTTGGCAACCATAAGTAGGAGGTGACAAGTCAATCAATATAAGAAATAACTGAAGCTGGGGGAGTCTAACTTGACAAGTATCGGCTGTCTTGTTGCTGGAAATATTTAAGCAGGGGTTAAGGCACCAATGGAGCTGCTGTGTGTGTGATTCATTCTGGTACTCTCAGCCTCCATGCCTCCAAGGTGCTTCGTGCTGCTTGAAACAGCTTGTGGACATCTTGGGTGGTGAGAAAAGGCAGGGTATTGCCCAAGTCTTCCTTGCCTCTCCTGTCTCCATATGCAAGCCATGCTGGTGGCTGGGAATATCCTTCAAGCACTGTGCCACCATGGTTCTCAAAGTGTGGTCCCTGGACCATCCATATCACCTGGAAACTTATTAGAGGTACAAGCTCTTGAGTCCCACCTAACACCCCCTGAATTAGAAACTTTGTCTTTTTTAAAAGTTTTTAAATATTCAGTTCAGTCGCTCTGTCATGTCCAACTCTTTGCGACCCCATGGACTGCAGCATGCCAGGCCTCTCTGTCCATTACCAACTCCTGGAGAATACTCAAACTCATGTCCATCCCGTCAGTGATGCCATCCAACCATCTCATCCTCTGTCATCCCCTTTTCTTCCCACCTTCAATCGTTCCCAGCATCAGGGTCTTTTGCAATGAGTTGATTCTTTGCATCATATGGCCAAAGTATTGAAGTTTCAGCTTTAGCATCAGTCCTTCCAATGAATATTCAGGACTGATTTCCTTTAGGATGGACTGGTTGGATCTCCTTGCAGTCCAAGGGACTCTCAAGAGTCTTCTCCAACACCACAGTTCAAAAGCATCAATTCTTCTGTGGTCAGCTTTCTTTATAGTCCAACTCTCACATCCATACATCAATACTGGAACAACCATGGCCTTGACTAGATGGATCTTTGTTGGTAGAGTAATGTCTCTGCTTTTTAATATGCTGTCTAGGTTGGACATAGCTTTTCTTCCAAGGAGCAAGCGTCTTTTAATTTCATGGCCGCAGTCACCATCTGCAGTGATTTTGGAGCCCCCCAAAATAAAATCTGTCACTGTTTCCATCTTTTCCCCATCTATTTGCATAAAATGATGGGACCAGATGCCATGCCATTTCTGAATGCTGAGTTTTAAGCCAACTTTTTTCACTTTGTTCTTTCACTTTCATCAAGAGGTTCTTTAGTTCTTCTTCGCTTTCTGCCATAAGGGTGGTGTCATCTGCATATCTGAGGTTATTGCTATTTCTCCTGGCAATCTTGATTCCAGCTTGTGCTTCATCCAGCCCAGCGTTTCTCATGATGTACTCTGCAGCAGAATAAGTTAAATAAGCAGGGTGACAATATACAGCCTTGATGTACTCCTTTCCAGATTTGGAACCAATCTGTTGTTCCATGTCCAGTTCTAACTGTTGCTTTTTGACCTGCATACAGATTTCTCAGGAGGCAGGTCAGGTTGCCTGGTCTTCCCACCTCTTGAAGAATTTTCCAGTTTGTTATGATCCACACAGTCAAAAGCTTTGGCGTAGTCGATAAAGCAGAAGTAGATGTTTTTCTGGAACTCTCTTGCTTTTTTGATGATCCAGCGGATGTGCTGGGTCTTTGTTGCTGCACTGACTTTTCTCTAGTTGTGGCAAGTGGGGGCTACTCTCTGGTTGCAACAGTTCCTCATTCCGGTGGCTTCTCTTATTGTGGAGCAGGGGCTTTAGGGTGTGGGGGCTTCAGTAGGTGCAGCATGTGGGCTCAGTAGTTGCAGTTTCTGGGTTGCAGAGCACAGGCTCAATAGTTGCGGTGAACAGGCTTAGTTGCTCTGTGACATAAGGGATCTTCTCGGATCAGGGATCAAACCCATGTCTCCTGCATTGGCAGATGGATTCTTTAGCGGGGATGTCCTGAAACCCTTTGTCTTAACAAGCCCTCCAGAGGATGCTCACACCTGATCAAGCTTGAGAACCATCAGGACAGAAGATTGCACTAGAAAGTTTATCTGAGATCTCTAAACCATTGCTTTGAATTTTCCTTTTTTAGGATTTGGAGTGAAGCTGGGAATTGCATTTAGAGGGTGTGGGAGGAGAGGGGTGGCTGATGATCTAGCCCTGTGTACAGCACAGAAGGGAGGGTCCTCTTTGTGGGGAGGGGGAGGGAGAAAGGGGGAGAGAAAGTGGTGGGGGGAGGGGGAGAGACAGAGGAGGGAGCTTGGCGATTATTGTTAGAGAATTACATTTTTTTTGTGTGTGAAAAAACAAGACCCATTTATTTAAAGAATTGCATTAAAAAAAAAAAACAACCCAACAACTATTTATTTTTTTATGGCCTCACAGCTTGTGGGATCTTAGGTCCCTGACCAGGGGTTGAACCCTAGCCACTGGACTGCCAGGGAATTCCTGAACTGCATTTTTTTAACAAAAGAATTTTAAAGCATTTTGGAGATCAGGTATCAAGATGGAAACTCAGTGAAGGCCTTCAAGGAGCTCACAGTCAAATGGGGGAGACAGGTCGTTATAGTAATAAAACAGGCTGAAACACAGGCAGCTGTGTGTGCTGTATGAACAAGGGCTGGGTGACATGGAGGGGTGGATTAATTTTGATTGGGGAGGGTGGGTCATGGTGGGCAGCATGGTGCTTCATGGAAGGTCTTTGAAAGACTGTCCCAGCCATATGTGTGGCTTGCATGTAGCGACGGGGCAGCGTGGAGTGCTTGGGCTGCTTTATCTCACTGTCTGAGATGTCCACAATTGTTTCTGGCAGCAGGGCATGCCCTATCCTTGGAGGTGACTTCCCTGGTGGCTCAGATGGTAGAGAGTCCACCTGCATTGCAGGAGACCCGGGTTCAATCTTTGGGTTGGGAAGATCCCCTGGAGGAGGAAATGGCAACCCACTCTGGTATTCTTGCCTGGAGAATCCCTTGGACAGAGGAGCCTGGCAGGCTACAGCCCATGGGGTCGAGAAGAGTTGGATAAAACTGAGTGACTAAGCACGGCACATCCTTGGAGGTGTGCAAGATCATTCTCGAGCTGAAGGGAAGGATGGCCTGCTGGACTTCCGGGGGGAGGTCCTTCTGGGATTGTCAAGCTGCTCCCGGGGTCAATGGTGGGTAATCTAGGGATTCTAGCTCTGGTCCCCTTTGTGAGCATTCCAGTTCTCCCTGTACTCCATTCCAGCTAACTAACTGTTCAACTACTGATGACTCATTAGTGGGCAGAAAAGAGTGGCTTTATGAGGCATGCATTAAATAAATGCAAACCAGCAAAGGAAAAGATGGAAGCTTCCAGACTGAGCCCTGGGTATTCACCAACAGTGCTTTTGTTAAGAGCAGCTTGCTTCTGTGTTATCTGCCTCTACTGAGGGGTTCATGGATAGCCCAGATCTCCTCATCTCACCCACAGGTCGAGGTGGGCATTCCTGCGGGCAGCTGTGTGGTCCCTTGCCTCTCTCAGTTCGCCCCTGTGAATATGCTAGAGTCCACAGTCTTGTGTGACCTGGCTCTGGGCAGGGGCTGGCAGCTGCTGGTTTCCAGGGGACTGTGAGCGCTGAGGCCATTTCTCTACACCCACACACTTGCTGTGGTTGTGAGCTGGACCGCGTCTCTGGCAGCTGGCTGCTTGGCACCGGGGACTCTGGTCACACCGTCTGGCCGTCTTCACGGGCTCCATTTTGGGAACAGAATGTTGGCACCGTTGAATCTGGCTGTGGTATTCTGTCCAGGTTGTTAACAGCCTCATAAACATCTACCCTTCTTTTTCTCCCTGGTATTTCTGGTCCATTGTCATCACCAGATATGTGAAAGCTTCACTGTTATGACTGCCAACTTAGAAATATTTGTCCCACACTTACAGTGTACAAAGCACTTCCACATACAACATCTAAGCCTTTGAATGCATCAGTTTCTCATCTGTAAAATGGAAGTAAGGACAGTTAACCACTAGTGTAGATGTGTACTGAGAATTAAATGAGCTAATACATCTGAAGCTGTTAGAGTAACGGCAGACAATCTGTGTGAACTCTTTTCACTTTTTGAAGCAATAATGATTTTTCTCAAAGAACAGAAGGGGTCCAGTCACTAGTGGTGTGTGAGGATGGGATACTTGCCTGGGTGCAGGGAACAAGGGGGTGTGTTATCTATAGAGGATATAGAAACAATAAAGCCAACAAAGCCAATCTGTGTTAAAAAATTTTCTTAATTGTAGTATAGTTGATTTACAGTGTTATGTTAATTACTGCTATACAGCAAAGTGATTCAGTTGCACATATATATACGTTCTTTTTTTTAAACATTCTTTTCCATTATGGTCTGTCATAGGATATTGAATATAGTTCTCTGTGCTATACAGGAGGACCCTGTTTATCCAGTCTGTTTTTTTATCATCATGACACACTGGCAATTCTAAACTGTATCAAACACTCCTTCACCCTGAAATATTCAGTTGAACTATGATCTAAATTGCTCTGGTTACTGTTGAGTTTTAATATACATGCAAGCTTCAGACTCACATATTTTAATCACATTTTCTTTTATAAACATTGTATTTGTACATGGCATTTAATCAAATACATTCCCACGTTATACAGTCATCCCTCTAGAGCTATGGGCTCAACTACATGTGTTCATTGGGAAAGTAAGTTCCTGATGATTCAGAATCACTCAAGTTCACTTTGGGCCCAAGGCAGGTCTCTAATGCCATTGGTATACATATCCCTGCATTTAAATAGTCAACTCAATAATAACAATGACAGCCCAGGAATTAAACAGTGAAAAACACTATTATGTTACTTTAATTCTATCATGCTATGTGACCACTTGGAGTTTTTATTTGTGCTTTAAATTTAGAACAGTGAAATGGGGTATATACTGTGAGCTGTAAAAATTTGTTTGGTAAGTACCAATTTCAGTTCCTACAGTAAATATTTTATTGAATCAGAATGATATATATGTAATGTTGAATTTCTCCTTTATCACTGATAACTGTTAGTGGTTCTAAAACTAAATAATGAATTGAGAAAGTAATTATTACTGATTGTTCCATGATTATCACTGGGAATAATTTTGCCATGGGGGGTGGGGTTAAAAATGATCCTCTGGTTATGTAGTAG
The DNA here is from genome assembly GCF_054371585.1 of Giraffa tippelskirchi. NCBI lineage: Eukaryota > Metazoa > Chordata > Mammalia > Artiodactyla > Giraffidae > Giraffa > Giraffa tippelskirchi. Next base: position 113,599,905 of record NC_137287.1, on the reverse strand, counting down.
ACTGACTGTATAACTCACTCTGGTGGGTCCTTTATACACAATAGATCTCATTTAGTACACGGGGTGACCCGAGAGATGGGACTTATTATTCCTGGTTTATGTTTTGAATTTATCTAATTCTGCTAATGATACAGAACTCTAAAACACTGCTTATTCTTACACTCAAATTTGCTTCCATTTTGTTTCTTCCCCATAAAATGTTTTATTGCAAATGTGAGCTGGAAGCCTCCCCAGGCTGTGAAATGAGATCACCCATCCCGCCTACAATTGAATTGTTTTGGCATCAGCCCCTTCTGAGGCCTCTTGCTGGTGATAAAGCCCCTCTAAAGTGTCCCCTCAGTTATTTCAGAGGGCTTCTCTGCTGCCGTCCTGTGCTGTGTGGGAGGGGTCTGGCAGGACCCTCTGTGATGGCAGCTGCACTGCCAACAAGGACACTAGTGAGAAGCCTGAACTGGGGACAGGGATGACCACGAAGCCTCCTCACAGGCCTCCTGGGGTCCACACCCCCTCACTCCCTCGGCTGAGGGTGTGGGGTTGGAGAGTGTCTCCTTCAACCCACAGACCCAGGCACTGCCTCGGAGAACCCAGGAGCTTCTGGCTGGCCTCCACAGGGCAGGGTCAGCTCAGCCCCAGCAGCTGGTGCCTCCGGCCATCCATAAGGTTTGGAATCCCAGCTAAGTTTCCTCCTTGGCCTACGAGGAAGAGGATATCGTTTGGTTGCCCAAGATGCCCTGAGATCATGGCAGAGACATGTATGCCCTTCAGCAGAAACCCTTCCCCCACCCACAGGGGTTCCTCTGGTCCCCAGCTCTGATGACAGCCCCCAAAGTACTCAGCATGTTCCCCCAAGTTTGGTTTGTTCCATCTTAAATATCACATCACACACGAGGTGCAAGCTCTGTGGACTCTTAGCCATGCCCAGCCCCTCCCGCCTGGCCTCTCCCCCCAGAGGCTGTGTTCCTCTCACACACTTGTTAATGTCCCGCAAGAACACAGGCTTGCAGACACCCAAACCAGGTAGGTGTCTTGTTTCTGCTTCCCCTGCTCAGGTCACGTCCTGTCTGTTCTCTCAGGCAATGAACTCAGAGACTTGGGGTGGGAGGAGGGAAGAGAAGAAAGCAACAGAGTGAACTGTGACGGGGTTGGTGGGGAAGTAACACATCAACTCACAGCTCAGAAATGCTCTTCTGGTCATCCCACTCCTCTCAGCCCACAGGCGAATCCCTTGTTTCAAAAAATCTATACATATCCAAAGTTGTATAAATTACCACAAACTCAGCGGCTGTAAACAATGCAAATTTATTCTCTTTATAGTTCTGGAGGTCAGAAGTCTGCAATGGGTCTCCCTGGGCTAAAATCAAGGTGTCAGCAGGGCTGCATTCCTTCTGGAGGTTCTAGGGGAGAACCCCTTCCAGCTGCTAGAGGCTCCTGCATTCTTTGGCTCATGGCTCCTTCCTCCAGCTTCAGAGCCAGCAGGATAGCATCTTCCTCTCTCTGCAACTGTGACCTCCTGACCCTCCTGCCTCCCTCTTCCTCTAGTAAGGATCCTTGGGATTACATCAGACCCACCTGGACAATCCAGGCTTATCTTCCCATCGCATGATTCTTAACTTAATCACACCTGCAGAGTCCCTTCTGCCATATAAGGTCATATAGTCATAGGTTCTGGGGATTAGGATGTGGACATCTTTGGAGCATGGGATGTTATTCCTCCCAACACATGCTCCATATACCACAGGGGCATTGGAAGGATGTGTGTGTTGGGAGGGGGGACATTCATGCGGATACACAACTGGCACATCTTTCCTACCTGAGGGGCTGATTCTGAGGAGGAGCCTGCTTCTTAATGGGGATCCCCACGGAAAACACAGTCAGGTAGACTGGAAGCTGGCCTGGATCCAATTTGAGCCATCCTGTAGCACTCCATGCTGTCAGTGCCCACCTCCCTCCTCAAACCGCCTCCCCAGCAGAGGTCAGGTCATCTACAGTTCAGGTTCACTGGGCAGTTCTCATCTTCGGTGATGGCTTCCCACCACAAGAACAAGTCTTTTTCGGGCTCAGCCTTTGGTGGTGCAGCCTGGCAATGCCAGGGGACTAACCTCAGGAATAACACTTAAACCAAGGAGGGATGGGACTTGGTGGATGTATCCATGTTCTGTGGCTGCTGTAACAAAATTCTGTAAACTGGGTGGCATGAGACAACAGAAATGTCCTTTCTCCCAGTTCTTGGGGCCAGAAGTCTGGAATCAGGATGTTGGCAGGGACTGGCTCCTTCCAAAGGTTCTAGGGGAGAGTCATTTCTGACTCTTCCAGCTTCTGGCTGCTTCCAGCATTCCTTGGCCTGTGGTTGCATCACTCCAGTCTCTGCCTTTCACCTCACTTGGCCTTTTCCCTTTTTTACTGTGTATCTAAGGTCATTGGATTTAAGTCTCTCCTGGATAGTCTGGGGTGCTCTTATCTCAAGATCCTTAATTACAGTAACAGATACCTTTTTTCCCAATTAAGGTCATATTCACAGGTCCTAGAAATTAGGATGTGGACATCTTTTTGAAAATGATCATTCAACCACTCCAGTGAATGAACAGCTGGCTTCCTTGCTCCTGGGGATATTTCTCAGATGTGTGCTATATAGTCTTCCTAGAGAGTTCTGGATGGGGTTGAGCTCCACCAGCCCCATGACCAATCTGCTAATTAATGAGTACTTTATTGCCTTCACTCCCCTGACTCACTCCCTACTCCTTCACTGTGCTTCCCCGGAACACCTCCCAAATTCACTGCCTGCACCCAAATCTTTGTCTCTGGGTCTGCTTTTGAAGAAATACAAATTAAGACATAACCTGCCACCTCCCAGATTGTAAAGCTCTTGCAAGCAGCTGGAAGTCACATCTCCACTGGTTCCCAGGCATGATTTGTCCAGGGTCACATTGTGCTGCCCACTCCTGGTTGATCTTTCTTTTCTTTAAATATTGATTTATTTTTCTTTATTTGGCTGCATTGGAGCCTAGTTGCAGTACAGGGCTTAGTTGCCCTGTGGCATGTGGGATCTTATTTCCCTAACCAACCAGGGATTGAACCCACATGACATGGTTAACCACCAGACCATCAGGGAAGTCCCCTGGTTGGTCTTTCTTTCAGGTATTCCCTGGTCAGTCCTCTAGTCTTTCTGGTCTGTCCCCTCCCCCATTACATTGCCTTTGTGATTCCACAACCTCATCTCTATCTCCTGGAGACCCTTGGTTGACGTGCAGCCTCAGCAGAAGGGAAGTAATTGCAAAGAAACCTGCTGCCTTAGATAGTGGAGAAAGTATCATAGTCAGCATGTGGCTTAATTGAATTAAAGAAAAAAAAAAGCCCTGCCCCACCTCCACGGTAACTCATTGCCCTTGACAGGATGCAGATAGAGCTCATCACAGAAGCAAGAGTCAAGGCCAAGAGGGTTGCTGGGCTGCAGCCTTCTCTCCAGGAAGCTCCTGACTCTGCTAGGGGAGGAGTTGAGGGCTTGGGCCCCTGCTCAGAGACCAAAGCAGTCTCCTGACCTAGGGGTGAAAAAGGAGGGTCTTGTTTTGGCAGATGAAGAGACAAGGGCTTTGGCCCTGAGAGGTAAAGCATGACCCAGGAGGAAGGTCTGACTGAGACAATCCTGTGCTTGGGGCCAGCAGTCAAGAGAGCTGGAAAAGACTGGTCAGAGGTGATGGGAAGGTGCTCTTATTTCTCCCCAGGAGAAGCTGACCATCAGAGAGGTCATAGTCAAGGACAGTGAGGGGGTCTTGGGAGCTGTGTGCAAGGCTGCAGTGGGCTGTGCATGTCAACCACTCCTTCCTTCCTGAGGTGGTGCTCGCAGGACAGCAGGCCCTCCCTTGCCAGCTGCCATCACTGGAGCTTTAAGGGTGGCAGAGGCTCCATGGGTCATGGGTCTAAGCTCTGTGCTCCAGCCTTAGGTCCTTGGGTTTCTTGCTGTGTGGACTGGGCATGGGCCCAGCTCATCACAGGAGAACGTGGCATTTCCTGTTCAACTCTATTTCAGCTCTGTGAACTGACTCTCAGTCATATGAGTACTATTTGTTCATATGTTCTAAGCTGTCTTCCACTTGCTCCTATAGGAAGCTCCCTCCTCTGTCACACCCTAGAAAGCACTGGGACATTTTCTCTCCATACAATTGGAGAGGTGAAAGGATTAGATTAGCCACAATCTTGACCCAAGGCCGAGGAAGTTAAGAGGCTATGGACTTTTCAGGGGATGCTTGGGTTCCATGGAAAGTTATTGAGCTGAGGGAGCAGACAGAGTTGAGCTTTGATCCATGAAAGAAAAGACACGTGTGTAAATATGACAGGAATTATATGGAGACAGGGACTTCATATATCTGAAGCTGACTGATCCAAACGCCTTCGTGTGTACTATCCCTCAGCCTAGAATAGAAAGATGCTTGTCCCAGTTTAAACATCACTCCTCATGAGTTCTTCCTTCTCATGTAGATGTGTTTTCCTTGTTACATCCTCTCATAGCTTCCTCTGGTTTTCTTTCATAGCATTTACTACAGTTTTGAAAGTTTTAATTTGTCTTCCTATCAGACTTTGCATTCTTTGGGGACGGGATCCATGTTTTATTCATTTCTGTATGATGCCAAAGAAAAAATTGCCCTCAACAGAGGTAAACAGGGAAGAAAGACTTTACTGGAGACTACTGCAATAGGAGAGAGAGACTGAATCCAACTCCACTGAAAGAAAAGGCAGGAGGGTTTTTAAACTCTGGGTGTAGGGTAATGGAAAAATAGAGGGGGCCACATCAGTCTATGTGATTAGGCAACCTGTGTCTGCTAACTGGTGCTTCTCGAAGCGAGGCTCTTACCTTCCTGCAGAGACTTGGAAACGAGTACTGCTTTTCTTGATGATTATATTTCTAAGGGATGGCTCCATGTCCTTGAGAAAGACATTTCTGGGTAGTAAAACTGGTAAGAGGCTGGGAGAAAATTTACATCTCAAGGGGACAGAGAAAAAATGTACAATGATGAATTTTCTAAAGTAAGTGCTCTAAGAAGAGGGAGTTCATGGGCCTAGAGTCAGGAGGAGACTCTAAAGTTTGGTCAAGTGGAGAGAAATTCGAAGACCGCCTTTGGTAATTACCTCCCGCTCTATGTCACATTCCTTCGCTATAGGTGCAGGCAAGAATACAGCAAGTAATAGGTATGTTTAATTTTCTTTCTTTCTTTTTCTTTTTGCTGCACTGTGTGGGTTGCAGGATCTTAATTTTATTTACTTATTTATAATTTTTTTGACCATACTGTGGGGCCCGCAGGATCTTAGTTCCCCCACCAGGGATGGAACCCAGTTCCTGGTAGTGAAAGAGCCATGTTTTAACCACTGGAGTGTCAGGGAATTTCTGGTGTGTTGCATTTAAAATGAACACTTGTATGTCTGTTTGGTTCATGTCCATTTCCCTGTGTAGGTGATGAGCTCCATGAGGGTAGGGATGGTGCGTGTCTTGTTCATTAGTACAAACCCAGCACCACCCACTTGCTTCTCCTAGCTGTTCAATAAGTGCTTGTCGAGAGACCAAGTGAATGGATGGATGGAGGAAGACAGAGAAGCACCAAGGATAATGTCCAGTTTTTCAGCATGGGAGGAAGAAGGTCATGGGGCCAGGAGTGGCTGATGTGCGCAAGTGACAGTGATGGGCTGTGCATGCGTGTGTGTGTGTGTGTGCTAAATCACTTTAGTTGTGTCTGACTCTTTGCAACGCTATGGATCATAGGACCCCAGGCACCTCTGTCCATGGGATTCTCCAGGCATGAATACTGAAGTGGGTTGCCATTTCCTCCTCCAGGGCATCTTCTCGACCAAGGGATTAAACCCATGTCTCTTACATCTCCTGCATTGGCAGGCAGGTTCTTTACCACTAATGCCACCTGGGAAGCCCAATGATGGGCTGAGGGCAGAGCAGTCATTTGATCCCAGGCTGTCCTGCTGACTTTGCCTGGAGTAGGGGGCTAACAGTGTTTGGTGTCTGAGATGGAGATGATTAAGGCGGCACAGCTGAGCCTGGGGAGACGGTAACATGTGCAGATTATACCTCTTACTTGCCCTCGGTTTGATTTCTAACAAGCAACGTCGACCCGGGGGGAAGAGACAATGTTTGCTCTTCTGAGTTTATTTAGAAGATAGAGCTGCATCAAGGTGAGGACCCCCTTCCGGGCCACCCTGCAGGCAGATGGATGCTGGTGCATGTAATTACTTTCAGGGTCAAAGCAGCACAATCAGCTCCTTTGTCAGCAGCATTCATTGAATAGTTTTATCGAGCGCCTGAGGGTGATTTGTTCCAGCTCTGGAGTAATTGTCCAATCAACCGCAGGCCCCGGGGGGAAGGTGGTTTGAAGGGAATTTCCTGAATATTTGTGATTAAGGCTGGATGGCTTCATTAATTAACTCAACAAACATTCTCTGAACACCTACTGTGTGTTGGGTCCTGTGCCAGACCTGTGGGAGGTAGAGGAGAGTGCTTGCTCTAAAGAACCTATGGATGGTGAAGGGGGATGAATAGAACCACCCTTAATCTCATGCTCATCCCAAGTGTTCCTATGAGCACCCGAGGGAGGAACGGCTTCCTCTTAATGGAGGAGGTTTTGGAGCAGGGCCTTGAAAGATGACAGGTAGGACTGGAGTGAGTATGAGGGTCTGGCACTGACAGACATTCAAAGTCAGTGATGAAGATTCTCTCCTTGACCAAACTCTAGCCAGCCTTCTCTGAGCCCTCTTCTTGGTAGGACTCAACTTCAGCCTATACACACTTTGTGTGTGCTTATTCGCTCAGTTGTGTCTGACTCTTCGAAACCCAGGCAAGAATACTGGAATGGGTTGCCATTTCGTTCTCCAGAGGATCTTCCTGGCCCAGGGATCAAATCCATGTTTCTTATGTCTCCTGCATTGGCAGGTGGGTTCTTTACCACTAGCGCCACCTGGGAAGTGAATACTAACATAGCTTCTAACAGCTCAATGCTACATTCCTAGCGCCCTCAAAATTCCTACGTGAAAAAACTCAAGGCTGCCAAATGAATTAATTCACTGTTTATTCCGGACCGCACCTGAAGATAGGGCCCATCTCCCAATCTCTGTAGAAGGGTAGGAGCTTAACTTCAATAGGTGCCAGTTAACAAACCCATGTGGGTTGCATATAGACCAACCAGACTTTCCCACTTTTTGTAACTTTTCAGTTTCCTGGCTCTGTTCAAACTCTTTCTGATCCTCCCTCTCCCTGTTACTCTTCCTTTAAAATGTCCAGTCACCTCTGCACACATCAGAATGGGGCTCCGCACTTTCCCCACTGTCAGTGGTTACCGAGTAAAACCTATTTTCAGTGCTTTAGCTAATGTCTGGCTGTGTTCTTCTTTGAGATCAGTTCTCCATGAAGAAATAAGAGCAGAAAACTGATGCACACAATTGTCCAAAAAGAGACCCTTTGGTTTTCGATCCAGTGGGGGAAATAGTAAGAGAAAGAGCTGTGGAGAAAAGGGGGGAGCTATATCATGCAGGGCTTTGGTAGGCTCAAGCAAAGAGTTGGGGATTTTATCCTCAGTGCCCAACGAACTGGGAGATTTTAAGTGGGGCAGTCATGAGATCCGAGCAATGCCCAGCACAAAGTAAGTGCTCCCTAAGTGTTCACTGTTGATATGATCATTTGCAGTTCCAAAGAAAGATTTCTCTAGCTGTGGTTCTGAGAGAGGATTGATCGCAGGGAACAAAGGTAGATATGGGACAATAGTTAGGAGGCACGGCAATGGTCAAGGCCGAGATGGTGCTGGTCTTGCTTGGCTCAGCAGTTGTGGGGATGGAGAGAAGTGATCGATTTCATGAGAGATGTAGGAGATCAAATTGGCAGGATGTGGTGAATGAATAGCTGGAAGTGGTAGAGGGCAGAGGAGGAAAAGGGATAAATTGAAATTGATATCCAGGTTTCTGGTTTGTGAGAATGAGGTGGTGATAGGTGTTGCCAGGTGTACGTGGGGCAGGTGGGGAGATCATTTTTTCAGGCTGAATGAAAGAGCACGTGGGATTGCAGTGTGCTGTTGGATATATGGCGCTTGGCACTCTGCAGAGCCAGCCTTCAGGGAATGGGGATGATTTTTACTTCCACGTTATACTTGGTTTGATCTTGAGCCTCAGGCACAGCCCTGCGAACCTGGCATGTGTGTGACTCAGTTTGAGTTGTAGAGGAGGAAAAATTCTTCCCTATCCTCTTAAGCTGGACCTAAGGATTAAAACTGACATAAGATGAATTAACAGGAGAAAAGAAAACACGTTTTATTACATTTTTACATGCACATGGGACTTTCATAAGAAAACGCAGGCCTGAGGAAGTGATCAGAGCAGAAAATTTTATACCTTGTAGACAAAGAAATGATAAGTTTGTGAAGAAATGACAAGACACAGGGGTTTAGATCAGAGGCAGTAAATTGTGGGGAAATGACTAGGAGATCTGTTGGAGGGGGAGACTAGTGGAAGATAGGATTATTTTAGCTGGTTTGTTTGTATAGAACCATTTTCAGTGTTTGTTCCAAATCTGTGGTGATAAAAATATTCTTGTCTTCCCGGTACAGAGAGGGCGCCTTTCTCATGGGAAACTTTATGGCCTGTTTTTAGGTAGAAAAGGGGAGGTCAGAGAACCCTTCCTGCAGTTTCTCAGGTGCCTTCAGCTCAAAAGAATCATTATGCCAAAGCAGCATACTTTAGGGTGGCATGTCCTGAACTCCTTCAGAGTTCTCCTGGACTCCGAGACAAGATTCAAGTGAAGGGACTTTATTTGGGAAGTGGAGGTCACACCAGTGGGGACATGAAACAGGGAAGGAAGGAGCCAGCAAAGTCTATGTGGGGAAACACATGCTTCGGAATGACCCCACACAAGAGGCAAGGGAGCTGGGGTATTTATCCACCACAGTTTCTGGAGCCAAAACTCTTATACGCAGAGATAACACACGTGACAGATGGAAGCTGCTGGGGTACAATGAGATGTGTGAGGGGGTATAACAGGACATGGACAGCATTGGCTGCAAAGTCTAACTATGCAATTTGAAAAAACATGTAGACTTTTATCCCATGCTAGATGAAACTGTTCCTCTGTATAGTTTTATGTCATATTGGCAGAGTTAACTGCAACCTTTGGGAGATTGGGATTGACATATATATACACACATACACACACACACACACACACACACACACACACATATACACACACACTGCCATGTGTAAAATAGATAGCTAGTGGGAACCTGCCGTGTAGCACAGGGAACTCAGCTCGGTACTCTGTGATGACCTAGAGGGATGGGATGGGGGGTGGGTGGGTGTGAGGTCCAAGAGGGGGGGATACACATGGGAGGGGATATATGTATACTTATAGATGATTCACTTCATTGTACAGCAAAAACTAATGCAAAATTGTAAAACAATTATACTCCAATAAAAAACGAACAAAACGGAGTTGAAATTGGAGTCAGTTATATTTGTAGCATAGTGGGGTGGGATAAAATTGTAAACAGCAATTCCACATCTCACCACTTGGGGTTCATTAGTTTGTTAGAGATGAACATTTATTGAGCATGTACTGTGTGCCAGGATTCGTGCTGAATCTTTACACATATTATCTTTACACATATTATCTTTTACATACTTTACACATATTATCTCATTTAATCTTTATAATGAAAAACCCTATGAGATGGGAATGGTTAGACCCATTTTATAGATAAAGAGGGACTCAGTGACTTGCTCTTGTTGCAACAGTTTGCAGTTGGCAAAACCAAGTTTCAACCCATTTTCTTTCCTCAACTTTTTGCTGCTGCTTGGCAGGTAGAAATTGCAAGAGCAACCTTTTAGCTCAAGCATCGGGCTTATACTTGTGTTGAGTATTTATTGAAATTCCCAGGCCCATCCAGTACTGTCAGGGCTTAATAAGTTCTAAATAATAATGATTTTCCCCTGGATGAGTATAGATGCTTCTGTCAGCTGAAGCTGATTTCCACCTAATTTGCAGGGAATTTGTGTGGCACAATGATGAGCTAAATATTTATGCAGGGAGGATGTATGTACAAATCACATTTCCATAAGAAACACGAGGCAAATGAGAGTTTCCCACAAAAAAGTTTACTGATAGGAAAAGATGCTTTAGAGGATCTAACATCAGCCAGGATTAGCCAGCATTATCCAAGAGTTAGCCACATTTAGGAAATGTTAGCATTTATGCCAGAGAAGTGTCTTTATTAAAAATTGCCAAGGATTACTAGAGAAGGAATCATTTTTGCTCCACAAGGTTGAGGGAAAGAGCTTGGGAATATAGAATAGTTTTTCTCCAAATGACCAAACCGTCTTAGTGGACGACCCTGAACAAGTTACTGCTCTCTGAGTTTTGTTTTCTCAAGCTGTCTTCTACTGGATAGGATTGGCTGTTCCTTAAGACCTTGCCCACTCCGTCTTGTAATTCTGTGTGTTACAACTGTGCCTCTGTCTTTTTGTCTAAACTGAGGACAGACTGTTGACCTTGGACTACCAGCCTTTCTATGGAAGGAAAGGAGTCAACATTTGGGCTACTCAGGGTATGCCAGGCACCTGCTAGGTGCTTTATGTCAATCAACTCATTACTCCTCATAGCAACTCAATGGCATAGGTTTTATTTCCATTGTATAGCTAAAAACTAATAAGTTGCAAGTTTAGGAGCAGCTGTTACTTTGGGGGCCATACTCCAGTCCTCCCCACCCATGTCCAAGTTCAACGAAAAAAATTTTAAAGGTAAGTGTTTTTATTTGGGGCTGTCTACCAAATAGATGGGCTTTCCAGGTGGCTCAGTGGGTAAGGAATCTGCCTGAATGCCGGAGATGTAGGAGATGTGAGCTCAATCCCTGGGTTGGGAAGATCCCCTGAGGGAGGGCTATGCAACCCACTTTGGTATTCTTGCCTGGAGAATCCCACGAACAGAAGAGCCTGGTGGGCTCTAGTTCATGGGGTTGTAAAGAGTCAGACATGACTGAAGCGACTGAGCACTCACGTACCAAATTGTTACCAAGGGGCAAAGAACGTACGACTTGGAGTTGTACAGACTTGGGTTTGAGTTCTGCCTCCTCCAGGTACTAGCTGTATGTTACCTCTCCACGTCTTATTTCCTTCTCTGTGCACTTACCTTGTGACCTCCAAGAACAGTGATTATGTGGACTCCACGGGAAACTGACTAGCTCTTCAGTACCAATCTGATATTGGCTGGTCATTCCATGGGTCATCTCAGATGGCCATACTCTCTGCCTCTCTGATATAAGAAGCAGCTCATTCTTGCTCTTTTGAAAGCTTTATACTGACCCACCTGAGCCCTGACCCTGCTTGACTTCTGCCTATGTTCATATCGTATGACTAGAGATGCAGGTCCAAGCCCCAGCAACACCAGCTTCTATTTATGTAATCTGGAGTCACTCATTTGATTCTCTGAGACTCTCTTTCTTTTCTGTAAAATGGGAATTAGTTTATAAACTTTGAGAGTTTTGTAGTTGGTTAAACATCATGATGTTGAAATTAATTGGTGGCATATGTTTGTCCTCACCTCAGGGAATGACCTCAGTCCTAAACGAATTCTTAAAAAAAATTGAACTATAGTTGATTTACAATGTTGTGTTAGTTTCAGGTGTATAGCAAAGTGACTCAGTTTTATATATATGTATTTTTCAGATTCTTTTCCATTATAGGTTATTATAAGATATTCAATATAGTTCCCTGTGCTATACAGTAGGTCTTTGTTTGTCTATTTTATATATAGAAATGTGTATCTGTTAATCTCATACTCCTAATTTATCTCCACCCTCTGGTGGCTCAGATCATAAAGAATCTGCCTGTAATGCAGGAGACCCAGGTTCAATCCCTGGGTCAGGAAGACTCCCTGGAGAAGGAAATGTAATCCACTCCAGTATTTTTGCCTGTAGAACTCCATGGACAGAGGAGTCCGGCAGGCTACAATCCGTGGGGTCGTGAAGAGTCAGACATGACTGAAGGACTAACACTTTCACTTTCCCCTTTGGCAACCACAAGTTTTCTAAGTCTGTGAGTCTGTTTCTGTTTTGTAAATGAACAATTTGGATTATTAGATGAATTTGTAAATTTGGATTATTAGATGAATTCTTTTTTTCCTGCTAGCCATCTTTTTTATTATTAAACCTTTTATTTTGTATTGGAGCATGGCTGATTAATAATGTTGTAATAGTTTCAGGTGAATAGCAAAGGGTCTCAGCCATACATATCCATGTATCCATTCACCTCCAAACTCCCCTCCCATCCAAGCTGCTGCATAACATTGAGCAGAGTTTCTTGTGCTATACAGTAAGTCCTACTAAATGAATTCTTTTGCAACCTTAAGAGTTCCTGGATTAAAGAATCCCTCTGGCTTTGTTCCAGAGGGACATCTGAACCAACTGGTTCATTGCTGTGAAGATCTGGATTCTTCAAAAGATCCAATGCATGAGCAACCTCCTCCATCAGATGGTGCATTAAGAATGATCTCTGCCTGGCTGAGACAAATTTTCATATAGACATAATCTCATTTAATGTTTTCAAAACCCTGTATCCAGACACAACTTGGCGAGGTCACAGAACCAGCAGGTGGCCGCACTGGGATTCAGATCCACTTGCATCCTTTCTGGGGAGCCCACTGAAGCTCACAGGCCCAGACTCTGCTTGGAATTCAACGTTACCATCACCAAGACTCACAGCCTGACTTTTAGCTTCACTTGCTTCTGAGGTTGTAACATGGCTTTGAAAAGATATTTCAGGAAAATCAGAAAGTTGTTAAAAAAGAATTGGAGATCTAGGTTCATAGGGACTTCAGAGACTCTTTCTCTCTTAAATAACAGCTTTATTGAGATATATAATTTATATACAATAAAATTCACTTTGTAAAATAATAGTTTAATGGTTTTAAAGCATATTCACAGAGTTGTTATGTAACCATCATCACTGTCTAATTTTAGTGCATGTTTATCACCTCCCAAAGAAACCCCATACCTGTTAACAGTCACTCCTCAAATGTCCCTGGCAACGACTAATTTACTTTCTGTCTGTGTGAGTCTGTTTATTATGGACATTTCGTGTAAGTGTAATCATATGCTATGTGGCCTTCTATGACAGGCTTCTTTTACTTGGCAAAATGTTTTCCAGTTTCATCCATGTTGTTGCATGTATTAATATTTCATTCCTTTTATGGATGAATAATGTGTGTGTGAGTCTCTCAGTCGTGTCCAACTCTTGCAACCCTATGGACTGCAGCCCGCCAGGCCCCTCTGTCCATGGGATTCTCCAGGCAAGAATGCTGAAGTGGGTTGTCATTTCCTCCTCCAGGGGATTTTCCCAACCCAGGGATCGAACCCAGGTCTCCCACATTGCAGATGGACTCTTTACCGTCTGAGCCACCAGGGAAGCCACCTGGATGAATAATATTCCATTGTATTGATACATCACATGTTGTCTGTTGATCAGTTGAGTTGATAGATGTTTGGGTTGTTTCCCTCTTTTTTGACTATTATGGATACTGCTGCAATGAACATTCATCTACAGGGTTGTTTTTTTTTTTTTTCATTTATTATTTTGGCTGCTCTGGGTCTTTGTTGCTTTGTGTGGGCTTTTCTCCAATTGCAGCGAGTGGGGGATACTCTCGAGTTGTGGTGTGCGGGCTTCACATCGCAGTGGCTTCTCCTGCGAAGCATGGGCTCTAGAGTGCATGGGCTTCGGTAGTTGCGGTTCCTGGGCTCTAGCGTATAGGCTCAATAGTTGTGGTGCACAGGCTTAGTTGTTCCTCGGCATGTGTGATCTTCCTGGATCAGGGATTGAACCTGGGTCTCCTGCACTGGCAGGTGGATTCTTCACCACTGAGCCACCAGAGAAGCCTCATCTACAGGTTTTTGTGTGAATATCTATTTTCAGTTCTCCTGGGTATAGACTAAGGGTGGAACTACGGGATCACATGGTAAATGTTCAATATTTTTTTGTGAAACTGCCATACTATTTTCCGAAGTGGCCCCCCTCCAGAAACTCTGTTTTGGTATTTGTTGATTAAAATGAGTTTGCAGATGCTGCCAATTTATTTGAGCTTCAAGCCCAGTTTGGCCCAAAGTCTCAGGGGAATACTCATTGCATTGCACAATGGATTTAGTATGGCCAGAAGAGACCATTTATAGCCTACAATGTTCCGCCCTAAATATCCTGTAATAAAATTCAAAATATAGTACAGTCTTGAGTTTGAGTTCTGTAAGAGCTATGATCTAGCACAGGAAGAACCGTTTAGAATAGTACCTGTCTTGCTTTGAGTTCCTTTTGATGCGATGCTGAAACAAGGATTTGAGTACAAGTTATTTTCTTGGGAGGCTGGTTCCAAATTGGGAAAGGAGTATGTCAAGGCTGTATATTGTCAGCCTGCTTATTTAACTTATATGCAGAGTACATTATGCGAAATGCTGGACTGGATGAAGCACAAGCTGGAATCAAGATTGCTGGGAGAAATAGCAATAACCTCAGATACGCAGATGACACCACCCTTATGGCAGAAAGCAGAGAAGAACGAAAGAGCCTCTTGATGAAAGTAAAAGAGGAGAGTGAAAAAGCTGGCTTAAAACTCAACATTCAGAAAACGAAGATCATGGCATCCGGTCCCATCACTTCATGGCAATTAGATGGGGAAACAATGGAAACAGTGACAGACTTTATTTTCTTGGGCCCCAAATCAATGCAGATGGTGACTGCTGCCATGAAATTAAAAGATTCTTGCTCCTTGGAAGAAAAGCTATGTCCAACCTAGACAGCACATTAAAAAGCAGAGACATTACTTTGCCAACAAAGGTCTATCTAGTCAAAGCTATGGTTTTTCCAGTGGTCATGTATGGATGTGAGAGTTGGACTAAAAAGAAAGCTGAGTGCTGGAGAATTGATGCTTTTGAACTGTAGTGTTGGAAAAGACTCTTGAGAGTCCCTTGGACTGCAAGGAGATACAACCAGTCAATCCTCTAGGAAATTGGTCCAGACTATTCATTGGAACGGAGAAGGCAATGGCACCCCACTCCAGTACTCTTGCCTGGAAACTCCCATGGACGGAGGAGCCTGGTAGGCTGCAGTCCATGGGGTCGCTAAGAGTCGGACGACTGAGCGACTTCACTTTCACTTTCCCTTTCATGCACTGGAGAAGGAAATGGCAACCCACTCCAGTGTTCTTGCCTGGAGAATCCCAGGGACGGCAGAGCCTGGTGGGCTGCCGTCTGTGGGGTCGCACAGAGTCAGACACGACTGAAGCGACTTAGCAGCAGCAGCAGCATTCATTGGAAGGACTGATGGTGAAGTTGAAACACCAACACTTTGGCCACCTGATGAGAAGAACTGACTCATTGGAAAAGACCCTGATGCTGGGAAAGATTGAAGGCAGGAGGAGAAGGGGACGACAGAGGATGAGATGGTTGGATGGCATCACCAACTCTATGGACATGAGTTTGAGCAAGCTCCGGGAGTTGGTGATGGACAGGGGAGCCTGGTGTGCTGCAGTCCATGGTGTTGTAAAGAGTCGGACACGATTGAGTGACTGAACTGATCTGACGCTGAGACAAGGATTTGAGTTCAAGTTATTTCCTTGGGAGGTGATCCCAGGAAACACTTGTGAAGAAATGAGGAAGTGAGAGAGGGAGGAGAAGGAAGCTGATAAGGGAGGTGCTGATTTGAGCAACCAGAGCTCAAATTAGCTGGGGAACTCTGGAAACCAGTGTAGAACGTGTCTTGAAATTATTCCAATGGGGAAACAAAGAAGAAGCTGGAGCATTTATCTACCATTTTCTGGTCTGTCAACTGGTTGAGGGCTGCTTCTGGGGCATTAACTCCTTGGGACTTCTGTTTTGCCCTGCATGCTGACCTAGCCTGTGCTCATACTCACAGGAGATGAACTGCAAGGTTTGCCCTATGCTGCCTTCAATGTATGGAGCTCCACGGGCAGAGAATAAACAGCATCAGCCATGGAGCCAATCTAAATTGGTATTTGAGTAACCCCGTTGATGGCCATCTCTGCCTGTGATAAAAAGGGTTGATCAAAATGTTATATAAGGCTGTCTTTGTTGACTTAAAGGAATCAAAACTGGGAGAAATAAAACCTCCTAAACCCGTCCCTGAGATTGGAAGCACAAAGCTTCCAGAACATAGGAAATAGGTGATATATTTTGTAAAAAATTGAAGTTGGAGGCTGTTTTTTAAGAAAGAAAAGAGTGGGGCAATTGAAAGGCACTTGCTGAAGTAATCAGAGTTGAGAGGCAGGAACAGAGACGGAAATCAGAATCCGCCTTGAGATAATTTAGTGAAATAATCACTTGCTAGGAATTGTGCCAGTCCCCCCCAGATCAGAACCACTGGGTTCCACAGGTCTCCGAGCACATGTTTATGTTTAGGCAGAGCACAAGAAAGGACCTCTGTAGAAGCAGGTTCCAAATGCCACTGAAAACCAGAGTCCCCTGGGGCACGTGAGAAAAGTAGGGGTCTAGGGGCTCACTGCAGAATTTCCAAGGGTGGGGCCCTGAAATCTGCATTTTAACAAGTACCCCAGGGTGACCGTGAGTCAGATTTGGCGACCTCTGAGAAGAAAGCTGTACATAAATTTCTGGTCGTTTTTGGAAATTGACAGGAAAACGCATAACCTACCATGTGTCCCTTCTCAGCCTTCCACATGGCCCTCCTTAGATTCCACTGGCTCATGTTTGCAGCTAGCCCAGGTCTTTTGTCACCTACCTTCCTACCTGCGTTAAAGTATCTGGTAGGAAGTTCTGTTGGAGTTGGATTTTCATCCCTGAAAATTGGGAATTTTAGACCCATGTGGTCTTCTTTGTAAAGCATGGCCTCAGACAAGCAAAGAAAACAATCAGACAGAGTCTACTCAGCTTAAAAGCATGCAAGAGAAGTTGCTTTAACTTCTCCCTAAACACTTGAAAGGCTATTACATCTTCTCCTCACTCCTCATTGAACTTGTTTCATCAGTGTTATAGCTGATGCTGTCCCTCCCCAATTCATGTTAAAGTCCTGTCCCCCAGGACCTCAGAATGTGACCTTATTTGGGACAGGGTCTTGCCAGAGTTCATCCAGTTAAAGTAAGGTCATTAAGGTGGACTATAATCCGTGTAGCTGGTGTACTTATGAAGAGGGAGAATTTGGAGACAGACGCGCATTAAGGGAGCAAGCCGTGAACGTGAAGACAGATGTCTACCAGCCAAGGAGAGAGGTCCCAGAAGAAACCAATCCACCTTGATTTTGGACTTCCAGCCTCTAGAACTGTGAGATGATAAAATTTTGTTGTTCAAAGCACCAGGTCTGTGGTATTGATACTTTATTCCTGACTCACAGAGTCAGCTTCCTCACCAGTGGAGCCTACCTCCCAAACCTCTCTGTCTGTCTTTTCCCTCCATCTGCATGGCCTTTACTGTAATGTAAACCTCTATCATCTCCCTGGATTCCTGCAGCAGCCTTCAGTGTTACTGAATCAGGTTTGTTTGCCCAATGCGCTGCAGGGCAAACACTGAGATGCTGACGTTTGCAGCCGAGAAAGAGTTTATTCATGAGGCATTCAAGTGAGGAGATGGAAGAACAGGTCTCAGACCCACTTCCCTGAGGGCAAGAGGCTCAGGATAGTTGTATGATCAAGGAGCAGGGTGATCAGAGGTGTGGGGAAAGGTGATGGGAGGCAGGAAAAAGGTGAAGTAATCTGTGTTCTGCACAGGTGTAGCTGAGTTACGTGCTTCTTCCTGGGATGCGTGTTTAAAAAATGGCAGTGTCAGCATGATCTGAGCGAGGGTCAAGTTTTGGGCCCATAAAAAGTCATTCATTGGACACTCCAACAAGCCCAGTTAAATGGTCAGTGGTCTCGGCTGATTTGAACAGGGCAAGATTATGTTCCTGAAAAACAACTTAAGCAATCATTACTATAGTGACTCACATGTCAGAGATGTCATCTGTTGTTGTTGGGTCGCTAAGTTGTAGCTGACTCTCTTGCAGCCCCATGGACTGTAGCCTGCCAGACTCCTCTGTCCATGGGATTTCCCAGGCAAGAATACTGGAGTGGGTTGCCATTTCCTTCTCCAGGGGATCTTTCGAACCCAGGGATTGAACCCACCTCTCCTGCATTGGCAGATGGGTTTTTACCACTGAGCCACCTATCTATAAGGGACAGTTAGAGGATTCTTGTACTATATTGTTTAAGTTTTTGAACTGAAAGTCTCTCAGTTGTGTCCGACGCTTTGTGACCCCATGGACTAATAGTCCATGGAATTCTCCCGGCCAGAATACTGGAGTGGATAACTGCCTTTCCCTTCTCCAGGGGATCTTCTCAACCCAGGGATCAAACCCAGGTCTCCCGAGTTGCAGGTGGATTCTTTACCAGCTGAGCCACAAGGGAAGCCCTGTTTAAGTTTGAGGGTGTGCATTTGCAAGAACAGTTAAAATGACCTTAGTCAGTGAAGGCAGGTTTGAGAATATTACTTATGTGTTTGTCTGGGCTGGGTCTTAGTTATGTGAGCTCGCAGCATGCAGGATCTATTTCCCTGACCACAGACTGAAACCAGGCCCCCTGCATTGGGAGTGTGGAGCCGTTAGCTCCTGGGAAGTCCCCAGAATATTATTTATTAAGCAAGGTTATAGTTTAAGGGATCTAATTGATAATGACCCTTGGTTTCACAAACCTGCCTTTCTGCTTTCACTCTGATGCCTCTGACATTTTTCCTCTGCCCAACCACCAGCAGCATGCTTTATAAACACACTTGGATCGTGTCTCTCCCGTGCTTAAAATTCTTCAGTGGCTCCTTATGACTTTCAGGGTAAAGACCAGCTCCTCAGTTACAAGTCCCCATCTAGTTGAGCCTTGTGTGTCCTTCAGTTTTATTGCCACTTCCCTTCTCCTATCCCCTCCCTCTGGTCTTTTTTGGGGTCTGAATTAACCTTTCTTCCTGCTCTGCAATCTCTACCAGGAATGCTCCTCCTGACCCCACCCTACTCTCTGTTGATTGCCCTCCTTCCCTGAGGCCTCCGTTAGTGCAGTTCCTCAGGGGGTGACCAGGTTAGATTTCTTCTGCTATGTGCTTTCTTAATGTCCTGAACTCTCCCATTGTAGCAGCTACCTGTTTATAATTAATAATACGTGCAATGACTTATTTAGTGTCTTTAGTTTAGAGTGTAAACTCCATGGGGGCAGGATTGAAAACAATTATTTATTCATTTGGCTGTATCAGATCTCAGTGGTCACACACAGGATCTTTGATCTTCCTTGTGGCGTGTGGGATCTTTAATTGTGGCATGTAAACTTCGTTTTTGGCATGTGGGATCTAGTTCCCTGACCAAGGATCAAACCCTGGTCCCCTGTGTTGGGAGCACCAAGTCTTAACCACTGGACCACCAGGGAAGTCCCAGGGGGCAGGATTTTTGTTCTGTTTGTCCACTTCTGTGAACCGACACCAGGAACAGTGCCTGGTTGTACAGTGGGGGCTCAGTCCGTGTTGGTTGCCTGAGCAAACAAATGCATGGAATCATCCGAAGGGCCTGGCCCAGGTCTGTCTTGGTCATTCCTGTTTCTCCAGCACCCAGAGCAGTGCCAGTCACAGAATAAACTCCCTGTGAATATTAGGGGAGGGTGGGGAGAGAGGAGGAAGGGGAGGGAAGGAGAGTTCCTGGTGGGTGGGACTGAATCTCATCAAACAGAGCTTCCCTGCATTGGACTCCTTCTCAGGGAGCTCTTGGTTCCAGGGGGGCAACCTCTTTTAGGAGACAGTCTGGCATCACTGTGATGGGGACACACCCACAGGGCTTCTGGAGTCAAGTCAAAAAATGGGGGGGATTCTGGGTAGAGGGAGTGGAAGAAAGGGGCTGGTTGAAAAGGCTGGGGGTGCAGAGGAGAGGAGAAGGCTGCTGAGGAGACATAGTTTCCAGGCTTCCCTGGTCCTGCTGGTTTGGGGGCCATGTGAGGACTTAGGGGGAGGCCGCCTGAAAGCTCGCCTACTCTCACTCCCCGCGTGAGCTCCCCCACAGCAGGGCAGTGGGTTGATGGGGCTGCCTGCCTGCTCTTCACCACGGCACATGTGCTGTTGGGGTTCCCCCTTGCTTCCCCAAACTGTGGGTGGGCTTTTCTCAGGGGCTAAAGGATGGTATGTCTGTATGAAGCTTCCATTCTAGAAAACAAATTCCTTCTTCTCTCCCAAGACATCCAGCTCTTCTAACATCTGGAAAGCTTGAATTTATTCCAGAGGTTCTTCAGCAGACGGGCCCTGTTATTCAGAGAGCCCTCCATCAGCTCCTCCTGGCAGGCTGGCCTTGCCAAAGGAATCCTTCCTCTGAAACTCTCCGTGCCTCAGCTCCCTGCGTTTTAACGCACTTCAGCATGTTGTCAGGCTGTTTGGGTTTGGATGGCAAAGCCGTCAAATGTCTTTGAGAAGAGGGGAAAAGAAACCCCATGCACAGCCCCCCAGAGCCTTCTTGGGAAACATCCACAGGCCTGGCTTGGGCTCTAGATTGGATCTGGAGCTGAGAATCCAGCTGGAGGAGAGTGCTGGTTCAAGACCACGGGTTCTCAGGGCTCCACTTGATGTGGTTCCTCCAGCCAAGACTCCTTGGGCATCGGGGACCACCTCCCTGCTTCCAAGGATGTCTTCAGCTTCTTCTCTCTCCTTCTCTCCCAGCTAAATGGCTTGATGCAGGTACTTTTGACTGAATTAGCAATTCCTCAAGCACAACATAGATAAGAAAAAGTTGGAGGCAAAGTGTAAATGAGGAGATGAAAAGACAGACTATATTAAAACGCTCACTGAGGGTACCACAGAAATGTGATGGGATAATTCATTGAGATTGCTTTGTGCTTTGCTGATGCTGCTACAGTAGAATCAGAGATTGTGTGCAATCTCTTTGGGCTTTTGGTGTTTTTCCTTCTATCCAGCCTCTTTCTAAGTAAGCATCTTCTCATCTCAGGTAGAGAGAACGGGACTCTATGTCTCAGGTAAACCTGCAAGGAAGGAAAGCATGCCTTCTTCACCTTTGCTCCCAGACCCCATCAGCTCTTTGCAGCAGGCTCCCAGCATCCTGAAAGCTTCTCTATGCCTCAGTTTTCTCATCTGTAGAATGAGGTTCACCCTCATGGGGCTATCGTGAGGATTAAATGAGTTAACATAGGCAAAGTGCCTGGCATGTACTAAGTGCTCAGTTAATGAATTTTTACCATCACCCATGTATAGAGTTGAGGGGAGAGAACTATTTAGCATATGTATAAGTCAGAGTTCTCCACAGAAACAGGACCAGGAGGGTCTGTGTCTATATCGATATCATATAGATACCTGTATCTAGACCTGTGCTTTATCTATACCTATACCATACCTATACCTGTCTCTCTCTCCCCATATATATATATATACACACATATATGTGTATATATGTAATACACACATGTATATGTATATATATAATACACATATATATGTATGTATATAATACACACACATATATGTATATATATAATACACACATATATATGTATATATAATACACACATACAATTTATTTCAAGAAATTGGCTTGCATAACTGTAGGAGCTGGCAAGTCTGAGGTTTGCAGGGCAGGTTGGCAGGCTGGAAACTCAGTCTTGAGACAGAATTTCTTTGGCCTCCGGGAAGCCTCAGTTTTGCTCTCAAGCCCTTTCGATTGATTGGATGAGGCCCACTCACAACCCTGGAGGATAATCTCCTTTACTTAAAGTCAACTGATTGCAGGTGTTCACCACATCCACAAAAATACCTCGCAACAATACCTAGATGAGCGTTTGATGGAATAAGCTAGGTGCTACAGCCAGGCCAAGGTGATGTATAAAGCTGGCCATTGGAGCGTGACATTCCTAATCTAGCCAGCTTGTTCCCGAGCATGGAAGACTGTTCAGACTGGCTGCGTCTGACCTCCGGGAAGGCTTCCTTTCTGCTCCCACATCTCTGCCTCCCCTGTTAAGGCTTCCCCTCCCCCCCATTCCTGACCTCTGACATGGCTACTCTCTTTCTTGCTAATTTCCCCTGTGGGTAGGGGAATTAGGAGGTGACCTTTGGGTTCTTGGGGTGGCAGAGGGGAAGAAGGCCGAAGAGGGAGTCAGGATACATGGAGACAGACGGCTTCTCCTTTCTTCCTGTTGACACTGACTGTTAAAGGAAAGAAGGATCAGACCTCATCCACTGCCAGCGTGAATCTTATGCCAGAGCTCATGCAGCTTTTAGAAACTCATTCAACTGACAGAGTGTCTGTCTCCTCCCTAGTCTTTTTTTTCTAATAGTTTTTTTTTTAACGTGGATCATTTTAAAAGTCTTTACTGAATTTGTTACAATACTGCTTCTGTTTTATGTTTTGGGGTTTTTTTTTTTTTTTTGGCTTTGAGGCACGTGGAATCTTAGCTCCCTGACCACGATGGAACCTGCATCTCCTGCATTGGAAGGTGAAGTCTTAACCACCAAACTGCCAGGGAAGTCCCCTGGTCTTGAGTGACGTTAATAAGCTCCCTTTCCTGTTTCCTGCTCTGTCTAGTTTCTTTCCCTTGATCACAATAAATGGGGGAGGGAAGGGCTGCCCTGTCCCGGTGGCTGGTGACTGTCACCCAGCTGGGAGTTTTGATTGGAAGACGAGACCCTGGCGTGTGTTTCTCCATCACTTATGAAGCGTGTCTCCCACTCCTGCCTGCCACGGGCTTATGACTCTTGAGCTGCAAACTCCTTATTACAAACAGCTTGTCACTGTCTCCCCTGGTTGTAAAATTTTATTTTAAAACATTTTATGCTCCAGAATATTTACAGAAAAAATTTGTACTGTTTGTGAGTTGCTTCAGAATAGTGCAGGAGGGACAAGAGGGTGGTGTATAGTGGAAACTGGATCAGCTGCAGAGAGAGAATTGTTGAAGCTGGGTGGTGGGTACATGGGGGCTTAATTGGCTATACCTTTCTGTGTACTAATGAATGGGGCTTCCCTGGTGGCTCATTGGTAAAAAATCTGCCTGCAATGCAGGAGATGCGAGCTCAATTCCTGGAAGATCCTCTGGAAGAGGAAATGGCAAGCCACTCCTGTATTCTTGCCTGGGAAATTCCATGAACAGAGGAGCCTGGCAGGCTACAGTCCATAGAGTCACAAAGAGCCTGACACAACTAAAGCGACTTAGCACACACCCACGTACTATTGAATATGTTGACAATTTTCCATAATGAAAAATTTAAAGAAAAAAAGAGAAAAAAACCTCACATTATGAAGTCCTTAAGTATGTTTTCAAATAGTGTTTTTCAAGAATATATTCAAGGTTCCACAGATGTTTGATTAAAATTTCAGTTTTTAATATATTCTTAACTCTTTAAGGATTGGACTGACAGGATGTGGGAATGTAGAGCTGGGACTGACAAAATCTAGAAAGGGCCAGACAGTGAACTTTTTTTTTTTGTCCGTATCATGAGGCTTGCGGGATCTTACTTCCCCAACCAGGGATTGAACCCAGGTCCACAGTAATGAAGGCACTGAGTCCTAACCACTGGATTGCCAGGGAACTCCCCAGGGAACATTTTTCTTTGCAGGCTATACAGTTATATAGTATAAAAGCAGCCACAGGCAATGTGTAAATGAATGCACATGGCTGTACTCCAATAAAACTTTATTTATGAATACTGACATTTGAATTTCATATAATTTTCACATGTCACTAAATAGTCTTTTGGTTTAAAAAAATCACTAAAAGATATAAAGAGCATTCTAAGCCTGCAGACCTTACAAAAACAAATGGCCGACTGGATTTGACTTGCATGCCATAGTTTGAAAAGACGGTGCTATAGATGATAATGTAACACACTGGGGATGACTGACCAGGTAATTTGTCCTTCCAGGGCTGTTTTTTGTTTTGTTTTTTACCTGAACAACTTGGGGGAATAAAACTTGCTCTGTCATCTCTGTGCATGTTAACAACAACAACAACAAAAAAAGCAAAGCAAAACACCCAAGCCAACTTCAGAGTATGCTGATTTCCCTCGGGCTCCAGTGGCTAAGATTTTGCCTTCCAATGCAGTGGGTGCAGGTTTGACCCCTGGTCGGGGGCTAAGATCCCATATGCCTTGTGGCCAAAACAAAACATAGAACAGAAATAGTATTGAAACAACTCAATAATGACTTTAAAAATGGTCCCCTCAAAAAAATCTTTTAAAAAAAGAATCCAACAATTGAAATGTGACAAAAGTACAGAAGTGAAGTCCCTTTTCTCATTGCCCACCCTCTGGCCCCCTACCCAGAGGCAATGTCTGGGGTCCTAGCCCTTGGGGATCCTAAAACACACTTGTCCATCCTTCTTCTTCCTCCCCAGAAGACCAGATTTACATCAATGCTGCCCTATGGACTAAGCAAAAGACAAAGATTAGCTGACCACTTCCCCTAATATAAAGAATTATGCACTTAACCTTTTGAGAATCAGTCCACCCTCTGGCTGGTGAACACTTGGAACTGATAAACCACGAGAGAAGGGAAGGACTGTACATCTGACCTGTGTATGTGTGTCAGTGTTGATTTAAAGCCCTGTGGCTTATGATACTTGTGAGCTGGACCCCCTAGGGAACCTGGAGCAAATCTTTCTTCCTGCCTCAGCTTTCCCAGTGTGTCTGGCCCCATTGGAATCCCCAGCTTTGGGGAGGTAGGTTGTCTGATCAACCTGTGGGTCTGATGTTTCTTGTGGATTTTCTTTTTTTTTTGGTTGTTGTTGTTTCCTCTCTTTGCTTTTTCTTTTGATTTTCTGAGAGTGGACACTAATTTGACTCTCAGCTTCCTTTCTATGTTTTCCTTTGGGAATCAAACTGAGCTATTTTTGTTCATGAGATGGTGAAATACACTGAAAGTAGAGAGAAAAAAAGGCGTGAGAGAGAATATGCCTGCTGCTTCCGCTGGGATCCTCGCTGGCTGCTCCTGCGTTTTCCATGGAAAGCACTTAGATACTAAGAACAAAGTTTAAGTGGTTTGTGGGCTGCATTTTTGTTTCAGAACCAGGAGAGAAGAACCTCAGGGATTAGCTGATCCAAATCCATTTCCATATGGGTGGAGAAACCAAGGCTTATAGAGGTGGAAGGCAGGAGAGAGAGGGAGGGGTGTATAAATAGGAGGGAGGTACATATGGGGGATGGTGAGCGGCCTGGAGCCTGGGATGAGTGGAGAGGAAGTGCTGTGGGTGCGTCAGGGTTGAGAAATGAGCAGGGAGAAGGCCAGGCCCATGCTTCCTCTTGGGGGTTAAAAGGCTACTGGAAGACTTCGGCAGAGGGGTCTTGGGTTCTGTTATGCTTCAGAAAGATCTTTCTGTGAAGGAGGGATGTGTGATGTGAAGCTGGAGGCTGGGAGACTTGGGAGGGGTGAGGAAAGACAGACCGCAGATGTGGATGTTTGGTGGCAGGTGGAAGGAATGAGAGAGGAGGTATTGGTTGGGAGCCAGGCAGAACCAAGGCCCGGGGCTTTTGTCCAGGTGGGGAGTCCCTCTGAAGGATTGCCCGAAGGGAACTGTGAGGTGGGGGGAGAGACGGAAGATAGGAGAGGGTTGCCACAATGGGAGACCTAGGAGGTGGTGACCCGGGGCCAGGTGGGGGAGAAAGGAAGGACTCAGGTGGCAGGTGCTGGCTTTGACAGGTGGGGGACCCAGCCTAGAGTTTTGACCCAGCCACAAAGGCTGACCTGTGACATCCCTGTTCATGGTCAAGTCCCTGACCATAGGGGCATTGGCCACGGAGAGGACAAGCCAGATGGATGGGTTCTGGAAACCCCAGGGTCTGTAGCGTCCGCAGCCCCACCTCCAGCCACCAACTCACCCTCCTTACTCTTGGAAGTAGAATCCAGGTGGTGATGGTTACTGTTTAAAGGAGGTTGATGTGAAAAAGTTGAAAATGTAATGATCTGAATGAAAACCACTGACTGGATGTCTGGGAGCATCCTCTCAGCATCTGTGTGTTCATGCTGACTTCTTGGGCAGGTTCCTTACATAATATCAAGTCCTGCTCCAGCCATGTTTATTTCAGATCCTTTCCAATCTCTAACAATTAGTTTTTTGGCCATTAAGCTGGGCTGAAGCAGGAATACTTTAATGTGCTTATTTATATCTCATTGGTTACAGAAGTTCCCTCATAAGTAAGCTCTATGATCCCCCGAAGTGTCTGTGTGAGAGCTTAAATGGACTCATCAATTTCTCAGCTGGTCTTCCTGGAAGGTCACCCTTGAAGTAAATTGCATCTTTGTCACCCCTGATCTCACAGCCCTTTCACCACTTTCGCCTCATTTTTGAGCATGAGGACCTTAGAATCGTAGAATTACAGGGTTCAGATCAATTTGAGAGAGGAGGTGGGGGCCGTGCAGGGAGGGCCTTCCCAGCTGAGAAGGAGTCTAGATGAATATGTGGAGGGGCCCCACAGAGCTGGGCCCCTTCAGAGAGCTGGAGCCTGTGGCCGAGGGCCTGAGACCCGGACGACGGGGAGGCTGCTGCGTGCTAGTCATGGGAGGATCTTAAACCAGGAGACGGCACAGTCAGGCCTCATCTGCAGAAGATCATTTGGCTGCATGGTGGAGGATGCGTGGAGGGAGGAGAGGCAGGCAAGAGTCCCATTGAATGTGACCAGCTCCCACACCCCATCAGAGCCAGCTCAAACCAGCTTCATGATTACAGAGCCCAGTGCAAAGTGCAAATGAGAAACATCTTATTCAAAATTTAAGCACAGTGGGGTATTTATTCAGCCATATAAAGGAAGGAAGTACTGATCCCTGTTCCAACATGGATGGACCTCAAAAACATGATGCTAAAGGGAAAGGAGCCAGACACAAAAGGTCACAGATATTTTGTGATTCCATTTTTATGGGATATCCAGAAGAGGTAAACTCACAGAGACGGAAAGTACAGTAGTGGTTGCCAGGGCCTGGGGGCAAGGAGGAAGGAGTGACTATTCAATGAATATGGGGTTTCATCTTGGGATAATGAAATGGTTTTGAAACTGAAGGTGGTGGTTACATGAGATCATGAATGCAGTAAATGACACTGAATAGTATGCTTTAAAGTGGTTAGTTTTATGTTATGTGAATTTTTACCTCAATTAAAAAAAACATATTCTCAGATGCTAGAGATTAGGGTGTGGAATTCATTCATTCAGGGGTGGCCACTGCCACCCCTGAATGAATAATGAAACCAGCCCATCCTAAAGGAAATCAGCCCTGAATATTCACTGGAAGGACTGATGCTGAAGCTGAAGCTCTAATACTTTGGCCACCTGATGCCAAAAACTGACTCATTGGAAAAGACCCTGATGCTGGGAAAGATTGAAGGCAGGAGGAGAAGGGAACGACAGAGGATGAGATGGTTGCATGGCATCACCGATTTGATGGACATGAGTTTGAGCAAGCTCCGGGAGTTGGTGATGGACAGGGAAGCCTGGTGTGCTGCAGTCCACGGGGTCTCAGAGTCGGACACCACTGAGTGACTGAACAATGACAAGAAGGGTGGCAGGGAATCATTATTCTACCTACCACACCTATCTAGAATGATGTTGGATTCTTGACCCAATAGATCTCAGAGCTAAATTTTTCTAAAAACCTTAGTTTCTCAACAGAGTTCAGAGGTTCTTTTGTAGTTTTTAGATAAACTATCCTTCTGCTGTTATATGTATGCATTTATGAAGATCTGTTCATTTACAGTGGTAGCTACTCTAAATATATGGTAACTTGGACATTTTTGATGGCTATTATGAATTCCATGCCAGAATTATGTGTCATTAGCTATTCTCTTTACAATTCATCTAGTCTGCAAGACAGAGGCTGGTAAGTGTTAACAGAAGACTAAAGGACCACAAGGGCAGGCTTTGAGCTAAATTATTTAGCCCAACCCTCTTACTTGACCCATCACAAAATTTGAGAATTGCAGGAAAACTTCTCCTCCAAGCACCCTGATGATCTCCCAGCTTGATTGAAAGGCTCTGAGTGAAGGGAACTCACTACCTGTCATAGCAAATTACCCCAAGGTTGACTATTTCAATGCCTGGAATGCTCTTATTTTCCTTCAGTGGAAACATGCCTTCCTTTAGTTTACACCCACAGGCTCTGGTTCTGTCCTCTGGGGCACACCGATTATCCTTCTGGAGGGAGGTAAAGGCAGAGATCGAATCCCTTCTTCTTTCTGTTAATTTATTTATTGGCCGTGCTGGGTCTTCTTTGCTGTGCTGGGCTTTCTCTACTTGCGGCAAGTGGGGGCTACTCTCTAGTTGCTGTGCGCGGGCTTCTCATTGCAATGGTTTCTCTCGTTGTGAACACAGCCTCTGGGTGTGCAGGCTCAGTAGTTGTGGCACATGGGCTTAGTTGCCCCATGGCGTGTGAAATCTTCCCAGACCAGGGATGGAACCCATGTTCTCTGCATTTGGCAGGCAGATTCTTAACCACTGGACCACCAGGGAAGTCCTGGTCCCTTCTTCTTAAAGCTAAATGTCCCCAATTATCTTGCAACCTTCTTCACAGCCTGCCCATCGTCCATAGGCACAACGAAATTATTTGAATCCCTGTTCAAACCTGGTGACCGGTTCTCCTTATCCCTATCCTAATGCTACTTTTCTCAGGCTCCTTCTCAGGGTGCTGCCCCCTTCTTTAGGCATCTCACATAGAAGCCCTTCTTGATTCTTTAGTCCCAAGATCGGGCTTGTTGATCTCCTGAGAAAACAAAGCCTCACTCTAGAGGCACACTGAGCTTGCTGACCCTTACTGAGGGGGAAGTGGTCTGTTAGTGGCTGGACTGTGTCTCCCTCCAACATTTATATGTTGAAGTTCTAACATCCAGTACCTCAGGGTGTGGCTGTATTTGGAGATGGAAACTTTAAAGAGGTGATTAAGGAAAAATGAGATCATATGGGTGGACCCTAATTCAGTAGGACTGTTGTCCTCATAAGAAGAGATCAGGACACAGGGAGAAGACGGGTATTTACAAACCAAAGACAGAAGCATCAGGAGATATCAATGCTGCTAATGCCTTGATCTTGAATTCAAGCCTCTAGAACTGGGAGAAAATATGTTTCTATGGTTTAAGCCTCCCAGACTGTTGCAGCCCTGGCTAACTAATGTAGGGTCCTGGTCAGCAGAACCTCCCAGGCTGCTCCTGCTATTCTCCCTTTCAGAGGGTCAGTCCCTACACAACCTCCACCCTCTGCTAGCCCAGGGTACAGAAAGCGACTTCCGCCTGAAGCAGAAAAAAACTAAAACCAAAAACATGGTTTCAGCTCGTAGCAGGCCTCCCCCTCTCCCGTAACTTTGATAGCATTCTGTGCTTCTCCAGGAAATTGAGTCCTAATTTTAGTGTCTTGCTGATGAATTATCTCCTCCCCCATCTGGAGTGTGGGGTTATTGTCCCAGGTGCCCAAAGTGGCAGCTCTGACTCACCTTTTCGTTTCTAATGGAGGGAAAATGGATTTAATAAGGCTACCAGCAGGGACATTCTGGTGAACAGCATGGATTTGGCTGTACTCTAGGAATAATTCTAAATGCTCAAGGTCCAGGGGGTGAGGTGATGGTACCTAAACATCACTCATCACAGCAGACAGTGGACTGAGGGTCTGGGTGGGGCCTGATCTCCAGAATGAAGCTGGAAGTGGGTAGCTGAAGTGGGTTTTCCAACTCCGGCAGCTGGAAGTCCTCACCCTAGCAGAGTTGCTACACATGGTCTTACGTGCCTTCATGGACAGGGTTTTAGGCTCATTATTAGCCAAATGCCTGAATCACAATCTAAGCAGAACAAAGTTCACCTCTTTCTCTTGGTTCAGCCAAGATGGCATCTCAAGGCAGAAATTGATGCTAAAAGTTGAGAAAGGTCAGAGCAAAAGGAAACATGACTCTCTGGTTGGCTGAGCTAGGTCACCAGGAGCAAACAAGGTGGAGGACAGGAGGTAGGGGTCTATAAGTGAGGGTCCCAAGATGGACCCTTATCTCTGACAGCCTGCTGTTTTCCATGTTCAGTGTTATAGGCCAAAACTAGTTGTCTTGGTTACAGAGCCTGTTTTCTTATAGGAGCAAAGGGCAGATGTATTAATGTCTGTTTGTGTCAAATGCAGGAGATATGAAGGAAGGGGAGGGATTTAAACAGCTGGGGGTGGGGATTTTTGACCTGGATGAGGCAGGGTGATTTACAAGAAGGAGGAGGTGGTCAGGAAGATGCAAGTAGCACAGTGTCTCTATCATTTGCCCCTCTCCAGTTGATGCTCAGCTCTGAGCCCACTCTGGGCAGCATTGAGCACTAATGAGTTGGGTTTTCTGAAATTCTGGAATCTCTGGGTTGAGATCCTATACATGCTGAAGTTCCCTGAGCTTGTGTTGCTGATGATGTTTTGTGTCTCCTAAGGTTATGATCCCTGGGGAAACTTCTGTGGTGTAAGTCTTAAAATTAAGGCATAGTTTGATCGGCTGCCACGATTATCTGGTGAAACTTAGGGGCCTTGAATGGCCCAGCTGAAAGTTTCTTTCTCCACTCTGTTCCCACAGTTAAGGTCCTCTTACCAAACAACCCTCCCTATCAGGGGGACTGGGTGCAGTTCCTACTTATCCCTCAAGTAGTAGGTTTCTGTTCTCTGCCAAGATCATGGATTTACTCCAACAAGACAATCACATCCGCTCCTGGGAACCAGGGGTCATCCCACCCTTCTGATACTATAAAACCTGCCTCCCACAGACTCTGGTCTGTTCTCTGTGTTCTGGAGTACAATGCCTGTGTGGCCTCGTGTGACATGCAGTGTTCTCCTCACCCAGACTCTGAGTATATACCATCAATCTGCCCCTCATATCTATTCAGTGACGTGTGAGATTATTTGGCCATTCTCATAACCCTAGAGCAGAAATCTCTCCTTCGCCAGCAAGGTGAATAGGAGATGATTAAAATAGACTTTCTTCCCAGCCATGCTTGGCGTCTGTCATGGACTCTCTGGAGAATGGAACTGCTGTCTCAGTTTAATTCAATTAGACCTTTGAGTTGCTCAGACCAAATTCCCTTGGGCCAGGTGGGTGAGTCAAGCCTGGGCACCTCCATCCTCCACCTCAGAGGTCATTCTCTGCTCCTTCCTTTGATCCAGTGTATCAGATCCAGCTCCTTAGGAGCTCTGCTAGCAATCCACAAGCCTTTCTCCTCTTTTATCCTTTGAGGCACTGATAAAATAAGACCCCCTGATGACTCTCTTGGTGTGCCAGCATTCCCATAGTTCAGATGCTTTCTTTCAAGATGAATGAATGAATGAGCAAGAGGGAGAAATGACTCTGTATAACACAGGCTTGATGTTCCCCAGGAGTGTGTATTAGTTAAGATAAAAGGCACGGCTATTTTAACAAAAGACCCCAAATAATGTGGCCAAAGAACAGAGAACTTGTCTCCCACCCAGTAGTCAGAGGTGACATCCTAGGTCAGGAGGTAGCTCTGCTCCACAGTTATTCAGGATCCCAGGCTGACAACGCTTGTGCCATCTTCACGTGGCTCCCAAGTCACTTTGATTATCAGTAGGAGGGGTGTCTTTTTTGGCTGCTTAGTTGTGTGTGACTCTTTGTGATTCTGTGGGCTGTAGCCTCGCCAGACTCCTCTGTCCATGGGATTTTCCAGGCAAGAATACTGGAGTGGGTTGCCATTTCCTTCTTCAGCGGAGGATTGAACCTGCATCTCCTGCATTGACAGGTGGATTCTTTACCACTGAGCCAGCGGGGTAGGAGGGGAAAGATATGCAAATCCAGGGCCATCAACGCCATAAATTCTTGGTAAGCAAGTGAGACAGAAATAGACATGTGCTGTTCACTCATATTCCATCACTGGAATGGGTACATTGCTATCCTTAGCCTCCTAGGAAGCTGGGAATACATTTCCTAGCTGAAGGGCCATGTCCCAGTCACAACTAGGGAACAAAGGGAGAATGGGTTTGGGTGGACAGCTAGCAGTCTTAAAGAGCATCTTAATGTAGATGAAGGGACATAGGACTGGGAGTCAGAAGATACTAGTTCAAGTCCTGGCTTCCCCACTTGTTAGCTACGTGCTCTTCGCCAAGCACCTTTTCACTATAGCCTCACCTTCTCCATCTGTGGAATGAAGACCTCAATCCTGTTTCCCTCACTGAATTGTGCTGAAGGTCAAAATGAGATGACGTGTAAACTCTTAATTGTTGGTATGCATAAGATATGCTGAAGTCCTTGGCTCTTTCTGGTCTTCACATTCTGTGCCCTGGGGCAGGGGCCTCTTGCCTTAGTATTCTGGTCACCTGTGATGCTCATCTTCACTGTCCTGACTGTTTACTAGGAATGAGAGAATCACTGGGGGTTGAGGAGGGGGTTAACTTTAAGTGCTCAGGGCTCTGTAGCAAGCAGCTTCCTCTGGGAGTGCCTGCCTCCACCTACAGCTTTAGGAATTTCTTTCCTCTTCTGGTGAGAAAACTGAAACAACTCAGAAAAGAAGATTTGAATCTATGTGGTGGAGAAAAACAGGAATCCAACAGACAAGCATCAGAACTGGGGCTTTCAATCTTGGGTCCACAGGCCCATGTCTGGACATTGGGGTTAAGAACTCCTTGGACAGGCAATGCAAAAGTTTGTGAGTATGGTGCATGGTTGTTTTTTTTTTTTTTTTTTTTGCTTCCAGGGAAGAGATTCCATAAATTTACTAAAATCTCAAAGGAGTCCCTGATACAGGAAGGTTAAGAGGCTTGTGTGAATGAATGATAGACAATTTCAATCAACAATGTATGAAAAGGACACTGGCCAAACGGTATATGTTGGAGAAGGCAACTCAGAAGCTGAGGAGACAGGGAGCATGTTTTCTAAGAAGGACATGTAGAGAGAAGTTGTGCTGTTCAGTTTGGAGGGGAGAGGTTGGGCCACAGGGATAGGACACACGTGGTTGTCAGATAACCATGGGGCAGATGCTGTTGGTGTTCTTCTCACATCCCTGACACTCGGCTCTTGAACTTGCTGATGGCTTCCTACGGCAAGTTCTCCGTAACTCCGTCTGAGAGTTTTCTTTGGCTGTTGAAGCTTGCATTAATACTGGACAGGTTGAAATGCTCCCCCAGGAGCAACACTCAGCCAATGATGCATGGAAACTGGTGGATAGAGCCACAGCTTCCTCACCTCTTGGGTGGGATAACTCTAAAGTATGCTCAATAGCAGCACTGAACAATATAAATATGTGAGCCATAAATGGGAACCACATAGGTACTTTTATTTTTAAAAAATATGTATTTATTTATTTGGCTGTGCCAGGTCTTAGTTGCAGCACATGGGAGGTTTAGTTGTGCGTTGTGGGATCTAGTTCCCTGACCGGAGTTTGAACCTGAGCCCTCTGCATAGGGAGCATGGAGAGTTAGCCACTGGATCACCAAGAAGTCCCCACACAAGTACTTTTAAATTAAGGTAAAAACAAACAAGTGAAATCAATTTTAATGCTCTGTTTTAACCCAATGTGTCAAAATATTGTCATTTCAATTCATAATTATTACTGACATATTATACTTTTTTTTGAAAAACCCAGTGTGTACTTCATACTTACTCCACATCTCAATTTGGACTAGCTGCACTTAAAGTATCCCATAGCTCCACATAGCTAGTAGCTGCTGTATTGGCCAGCATAGTTCTATATAATCTCCCAGAAGTTTCCCTGAGGGATTAAGCTATGATTGTCCACAGTGGTAACATGCTCAATACCCCCCATATTAGTTTTGTTCCATTCCCTGTCTCAGTTCCCATTCACCAACTAGGGGTTCCTAAAAGCACCTCCAAAATCAGTGTCTGCTTTGGGGTTCCCTTCCTAAGATGGGCAGTCACAAGACCAAGGGTGCTCCAGATGATAACATTAGGATCTTTGGGTGAAAGTATCAGGAGTGTTCTTGGAGCAGCACTGCAGCTATTCATTCATTCATTCAAAAATATGTGATGAGCTCTTGCTATGTGCCATGAATGGCTGGGGAATGGGTACGAAGCTCCCCATCACAGGAGGGGACCAGGAAGGTGCAGACAGACTTCTTGGTGGGGCAGCTCCATAAAGACTTTGTGAATCAGACTAGGATTTTGGTCACGTGCTGGCATTCTTTGCAGCCTATAGATGCTGCCTTTTGTGATTCATCTGTGCCTCCGCGAAGCTTCTCACGTTGTTAATTGCCTGGCTCCTACGACACGTCGCTGCCTAAAGCTGCAAATCAAGGTTTTTGTGACATTTCTTCTCCAGCAGTGACTTGTGATTAGGTTGTTGTTCCTAAAAAAGGTCCATTCCTCATCATCTTTGCAATTTCCCTTTGATTTTCTTGTTTGGCAAATTGCGGTTCTCCAGATAAAGACTGGTTTGGAATCTACTCACTTTCCCCCTTCATTATTCAGCTAGAAAACACACCTAAAACTCCTGTGACTGTAAGGGACCTCAGAAACTATCTGATTCAATGCCTTCATTTCAGAGATGGGGATACTTAGGGCTGGTAATGGGGGAAACTGCCAGCTCAAATTCACAGGGTAATACAAAGGCTCAGTGGAGGTGGAAAGGAAGTTCCTGGGTCTCTGTAATTTCTTTCCCCAGCTGTTTGCCTCAACCTGGCCCAGCTCATGCCAAAGCTACACAATCTGTATACATCACACTTGCTGGGGCAAGAAGCGTGCCCCAGGAAGGAAATGGTTCTTTTCATGCTAGGGGAGACTGTTTTTAGTCTTGAATTGTCCTGTGGCTATTGGGGGTTGTCACACGATAGTTGGGGCTTGAATCAGGATTCTGGGTCCTCCTTGAACAGCTGTGAAACTCTAAATGGGTCTCCTGGCCTCTCTGAGCATCAATTTCCACTTCCAAGTGAAATACCACAATTTTTACATCACTGTGCTCTGGTGTTAAAGGACAAATAAATCCATTTTGCAGCCTCCAGGGGTTGGCTCCTGTTGAACCTGAAGATCCCTTTTATCCCGAGATGCCCCTTGGTCACAGTACTCGAGGTTCTTGGACTTTTTCTCAGTCCCTCAAATATGTTGGGGTTTTCTGCCCCTGGGCCTTTGTCTATGCTGTTTTCTCTGCCACACTGCTCTTCATACCACCGTTTCTTCTTTAAAAAATACTTATTTATATTTTTGGCACCAGACCTGACTGCACCGGGTCTTAGTTGTGGCAGGCAGGATCTTTAGTTGCAGCGTGTGGGATCTAGTTCCCTGACCAGGGATCAAGCCCAGGCTCCCTGCATTGGGAACGAGGGGGGAAGTCCCCCTTCTCTTCATTACTTATTCACTAAATGCCCGGTCATCTTTCAGATCTTAACTCAAGAAAGACACCCTAAGAGAAGTCTTCCTGGGCCCCCACATGCGTCCAGTTACATCACCATGTATCTCTTGTCCAGTACATCTGTCTCAGTGTTTCATTACATTCTCATTGGTGTGATTATCTGATTTTTGTCTGCCTCATGCACTAGACTATGGTGTAAAGGCATCCATTTTGGGCTTGTTATATAACTTAGCTTAGTTAATATTGAATACTTTTTGCAGGTAAGAAACCTGAACCCCAGAGAAAGGGAAGCGACATTCTCAAAGTCACATGGAACCGTGGTGAGAGCTGGGATTCCACTCCTGTTAGTCTCATAGGGTTGTGAGGGCATAGGTAAAAGTCCAGTGAAAACTGTGAACTGTTGTGTAAAATATAAGGTTTTAGGGTGTTTTTTCAAAGGTATGGTCTAGGGGGTTCTTCTTTGAACTACCTTCTAAGTCTGAGTTTTTGCCTCATAGGGACCCGTGGGTGGCAGTTGGTGGCTATGGCCATTTAGGATGAACGTTGGCTGGCTTTTTCCCCCACAAGGGGCCCTTTTGCTCTGAATGCCACATAATCTGAGTTTTTTTGAGTCAGCTAGTCCAACTCTTTCCTAGCCATTATGTCCCTTGGATCAGATGTGAGGCCAGTGGTCACCCAGACTGTAGGAGAACACATTCTGCATTTCCAAACCAGGTTGGAGGTGAGTCAGACTGCCTAAACTAGACCTCACATTTCCAGCCCTCTACCTCTCCATACCCAAACCAGCCTCACTCAGCTCTCAGAACAGAGATGCCAGTCCAACCAAAACTATTCAAAAAAGTAGAATGCATTCTACACAGAGGAAATAGCTTGAGCAAAGGCATGGGGATATTGGGGAACTTGTTGTCTCAGGGATGATTATGAATGAGCACTTTTAGCTTTCTCCCTGTTTCCACAAGGAAGAATTCTAGCCTACTTATTCAGCTCCTGGGCTCACCTTTGTTGTATAGAATACAGGTAAAGTATGAAATGGAGAGGAAGCACTAAAGCTGTCAGAAGATTAAACTGATTTACCCAATGAAGTCCATGGGGAATGTTGCAGTCCATGGGGTCTCAAAGAGTCGGACATGACTGAGCGACTGAACTGAACTGACCCAATGAAGAACTAATGTGCAAACATATGGAGAGGGTGAGAAATAGAAAAGCCTCAAGGTCTGGAGGTTAAAAGTGAGTGAAAGGGAGAGAGAGTTTTAGGAAAATGATGTGCATGGGATGTTGAAAGCAACAGTGATAGGGAAGTTTTAAAGATATTTGTTGAATGTTAACAATGGATATACTTTTTCGTTTGAAATTCTCTTGGAGGATAAGTAAATATTTGAAGAGTTTTAAGTTACTTTTTGGGTGCTGGACTGTTTCTTTCAATATAACACTGTGTTGGGATGGACGACATAGTCCACATCCATACTGGGGTGACATGATGTTTGCGCTTGAACTTGTCAGCAGTTAGTGTCAGTATCATCAGGGGTTATCAGGGTGGAGAATACCAACATGTGAATCTGTAAAGGACGATGAGAGTCTTCAGAGTAGTGCTAAGCCTATTCATATTTCCTAGGTTACCCATGTCCTGCTTCTGTGTTCTTCACCAAGTAAATGTGTGTGGGAGTAATAGTAATAATATTTGCTCATGTTTACCATGCAGCTACCACATGCCTGGAAGTTTTCCAAGAGCTTTATCTGTATTATCTCAGTAATCCTAACAACTACCCAGATGAAGTACATATTATTATCATCTTTATTTTGTAGATGAAGGAATTGAGGCATGGAGAGGTTAAGTGATCTACTCAAAATTACTCCACTTGGAAGTGGTAAAGCCTGTATTTGAATCCAGGTAGTCTGACCCTTAATAAATATCACAAGAATCAAAGCAATTTATTTTTAAAGGGAAAAATGACTTTGGCAATCTCTGCAAGGTTTTTCCGGAGAAGGCAATGGCACCCCACTCCAGTACTCTTGCCTGGAAAATACCATGGACAGAGGAGCCTGGTAGGCTGCAGTCCATGGCGTCGCTAAGAGTCGGACACGACTGAGCGACTTCACTTTCACTTTTCACTTTCCTGCATTGGAGAAGGAAATGGCAACCCACTCCGGTGTTCTTGCCTGGAGAATCCCAGGGACGGCGGAGCCTGGTGGGCTGCCGTCTATGGGGTCGCACAGAGTCGGACATGACTGACGCGACTCAGCAGCAGCAGCAGCAAGGTTTTTCATCTCCTTTTTTCCTTTTTCTTCCTCTCCTCTCACCTCTCTCTTTTGTGAGGGACTTATCATAGCATTATGTGAATATATTGGATTTATAATATAGTTTACAGAGGCAACGGTTTTAGTTAAAGAAAATTGATTTCCTTTTCAAAATGTCACATTTCTCATTTTCTCTCAGCATCTTGGGCTTTTTTCAAGCTCCCCTCAGCTCCTAAGTCATTCAAAAGCATGCCTCACAATTAGAATGCTAGAAGTCCTCACCAGCCAATTTGATATTTGTGATTTGTTCAAAAGGACACTCAAAATAAACCCGGGAGTTGATTTTGAAGGAGAGCAATGAGTGGGAGCCAGAGGGGAGAGGAAAAGAAGCAAATGTGAAGCAGTTCAACATCCCCAGGGATGAGGGGCTCCATTTACCCATCATGAACCATCCTCCCGCCTGTTTATCTGTCCTTCCAACATATAGACATCCTTATCCATCATCTACCCATTTGGTCATCCACCCAAATCCGTGTACAACCTCCATCCATCTATCGTAGACATTTTTCTTTCTCTAACATCTCAGTGAAGTGAGGAATTTCTCAGGAGTAAGTCTGGAATGGTTGATTTATTACCATTTATTGAACATCTTACCTTCCAGATACCTAGAATTGCCCTAGAAAATTTGTTAACATTTACAACCAAAATTCCCAAGAACCCTAAAGAAGTGAGGCTCAGAAGAGTTAAATATCCACCTCTCAAGATCACACAGTTAATAAGAAGCAAAATGGAAACAGAGAAGGTGGAAGGAGAGGGTTGGGAACTGGACAGGGTTTGCCCCTGACATGAGCTTGATTCTGGCAGAATTGGCCTAAAGAAGATGGAGACATAGGAATTTCAGTCAAGTGGAGCTAACTGCTAGTGTCCAGAGATGTATCAGTCAGCTATTGCTGCATAACAAACTATCCCTAAATTCTCATTCCTATCATCTAGGGATTTCAAGGTTTTAGAGGTTACCCTCACAGGTGCTGGGAACAAAGTCTAGGCCTCTCTTTGGGCAAGAATAAATTTTTACTACCCAAAATTAAAGTTTGAGAAGTGTTGACTTAGGAAGAAGGATGGAAGAGAGGTGGGATCTTGTTTTTAAAAAACCTTTAAAAATTTTTTTTTAAACTTTTACTTATTTGGCTGCAGTGTGTCTTAGTTGCAGCACATGAACTCTTAGTTGTGACATGTGTGATCTTGTTTCCTGACCAGGGTTTGAACCCAGGCTTCTTGCACTGGAAACATGGAGTCTTAGCCAGTGGACCACCAGGGAAGTCCTAAGGAATCTTATTGTTTTGATCCTCCAATACCTTTCCCCCTGGTAAGTTCAGAACAGATGGTGCATTAATAGGTTCCTGGGGCCTATTAATTTCTTCCTTCCTTTGCTTGTATGGACCTCTGTTCAAGTGTAAAGTTTTTAAATGCATAACAAATACATAAGCTTCCAAAGGAAACCAATTATTTTGAAATATAGTTATCCAAATGTTAAGAAAAATATTTATGAAATTGTGATCTGTGTACTTTATTAACACTTTAACTATCAACAGTGGAGAGTTTACTAAATAAATATAATTTCAAAGTAGTGCTAAATGTAAATATTTCAAAATATTTGAAATATGTCACAGTTGTTAGGCAGTATGAAAATATTCATGGGTTTAACAGGTGAAAGACCAGGTCCTCCTTCTAATACCACTGTGGTTTGTTTTGTATATTCATAATGGAAGAAAATTCCAAATTTTAGTCAGAGGTTGGTGAATAAAAGTTGTAACTTTTTCCTGCCTGACTTCATAGATCACTGAATTCTATCTGCTGATCTGCAGAACCCAGGTTAAGAAGCCCTGCTTTGAAATCTTGCATGATATGTACTTATTTTTAATTGGATCTGAGTGAAAATTTGATTTGTTTTGAGAAAATTTTGAGAAGTTTGCAAGAGTCATTGAGATAATTGGAGGCACCCTGGAGTTGCACAGAACTCCGCCTGGGAACTCGGTGCACTGGTGCTTGATGGATTTATAGATAAGTGGGAGTGGAGCTGTTTATGGCCTGTAATCCTCCCATCTGGAATAGTTACATTGTGCAACATGGCTCAAAGGTGGGCTTGGCTTATTCCATTATCAGTAATGACATTCAAATTTATTCTACCCAAAAGCACTGGCCCAAGGCCAGGGTGAGGATGGAAGAAAAATAAATGAAAAAATTTTAATAAAAGCAACTGTGCATGGCCTTTGGGAAGTCCATTTGCAACCACCACCCAGCATCGACAGGTCTCTCTGAATAAAGCCACAGTTTCCTCACTCTTCAGGACCAAAAAAATTGAATGAGACCCAAGAGCAAGACTAATGTTTTTTAAAAAAGGCACTTCCAGCATGGCCCACAAAGATTTTGATTTTGTTCATCATTTTGTGCATAATTTTTACTGGCACTGTTAAACCTTCCGCTCACAGAAAGAGTTTCCCTTGTGTTCTCTTTTTAGGACTATGAAGGCAGACGTTGACTGTTGGCTGTATGCCAATACTCTTGTCAGACAAAAGCATTTCCTCAGAAATTCGAGGGCCAGACCCTTTTTATATTTCTATGTGACTGGCACCAGCTCCTGTCCCCCCACTACCAACCAGAGACAAACAGTTTCTCAGCTTGGATCCCCTTTGGGATCTAGTTGGAATGAAAGCCTTGTGGTGGGGTTGGGGACAGATTCTTACCTGGATCTTTTTAACTGTTACATGTTTGACAATGCAAAAGTTGACAGTGCAGCTTTGCTGGGCTTAGGCTGACATGATGCTTCAAAGTCTGTCTGACAGGCCTGCAAACTAAGATCTGAGTCATGCAACCTTCCTGAAAACCCAGGGAATGAAAACTGGGAGCCCTCTGGAACACACTGTCATGGTGGAGAGCTGAGCCCTCACATGGAGCCCCAGGAATCTATATTATGGAGGCAGAAGTGAAAGGCACATGTTCCCCTTTGAAGGTTGGGTTGCTCCTTAAATGCACTGTGTCCAAGATGGAAGTCAAGGTCTCTCTTTAACCTGGTCCTCTCCCAGGAAATAGTGATGCCCGTGTCTTAGATGTGATCTTCCTCCTCAATCCTCATACCTATTCCATCAGCACATACTACTAATTTCATTTCCTAGTTACCTTTGACGGAGAAGGCAATGGCAACCCACTCCAGTACTCTTGCCTGGAAATCCCATGGACGGAGGAGCCTGGTAGGCTGCAGTCCATAGGGTCGTGAAGAGTCGGACATGACTGAGTGGCTTCCCTTTCACTTTTCACTTTCATGCATTGGAGAAGGAAATGGCAACCCACTCCAGTATTCTTGCCTGGAGAATCCCAAGGATGGCAGAGCCTGGTGGGCTGCTGTCTATGGGGTTGCACAGAGTCGGACATGACTGAAGTGACTTAGCAGCAGCAGCAGCAGCAGTTACCTTTGAAATCTATCCATGTTTCTCTATTTTCACTTCCATCTCCCTAGTCCCAGCCACCAACATCCTTCTCCAAGAGTCTAGGATTCAGATGACAGCAATAGACTCGTCATCAGTCTGCATGCCTCACTCTGCACAGTCACATTGATTTTCCTGTGAACCTTTATAAGCAAAGGAGAGAAAGTGTATTACTTGAGTATCCACTATATTTTAATTATTTAATTAATCAATTCATTTAATAAATATTTATTGAATGTCCATGAATGTCCTATAGCTCGGTTTTAAGCCTGGCAGACTGGGATGTGTGGTTGCCTTATCCCTGGTGCCATGGAGTGTTCACCTGGAACTATCTCAAAGTTAAGTGTCTCTGTTCTCAGTAAACGATGATCACTGAGGTTTCTATAGACAGAAAAACCTGTATCAAACTTACCTGTTTTACTTTTTTATTGTAATGATGGAATATTTCAAACAGAACAAAGAATTTGGAAATAAAGCCAAATACCCACCATCCAAAAATAACATATGTGAACATTTAATCATATTCTCTCATAAAATCTCTCTTTTTGCTTTTGTAAATTTTAAAAATTAACATAAGTGATATCATGCTGTAAATATTCTGCAACTTGCTTTTTAAAATTCAAACATTATGTTTTAGAAATTTATCCATGCTGATAATACAGGTCAAGTACATTCATCTTTTTAAAAAATATCTAATTATTTATTTATTTACTTATTTGGCTGTGCTGGGTGTTAGTTGTAGCCCTTGGAATCTTTAGTTAAGGCATGCAGAATCTCTTAGTTGTGGCATGTGGGATCTAGTTCCTTGACCTGGGATTGAACCTGGGCCTCATGGATGGGGAGTGTGGAATCTTAGCATCAGTATTAGCCAGGGAAGTTCCAAGTATGTTCATCTTAACTACTATATAGTATTCCAGCCTGTGAATTTATCACCATTTGCCTCTGTGTTTCTCTACTGAGGGATATTGAAGTTACTGATACTAATTTTTTTATTATTCTGATGACAAATGATGTTGCAATAAGCACCTCTATACGTCTATCTTTGAGCATGTACCTGGGATATTGTATATCTTCAGTCTTTAGCAGATACTAACATAGGACTTTTTAAAAAAGTGTTAATTTCTTTGGCTTCTCCAGGTCTTAGTTGTGGTACATGGGATCTTATGTTGCAGCATGTGAACTCTTAGTTGCAGCATGTGGGATCTAGTTCCCTGACTAGGGATTGAACCTAGGCTGCCTGCATGGGGAGCACAGAGTCTTAGCCACTGGACCACCAAGGAAGTCCCTAACATATGATTTTTTAAAAGAGATTATTTCACGATGTCCTGGCTTCCCTAATAGCTCAGTCGGTAAAGAATCCATCTGCAATGCAGGAGACCCCGGTTTGATTCCTGGGTTGGGAAGATCTGCTGGAGAAGGGATACGCTACCCACTCCAGTATTCTTGGGCTTCCCTTGTGGCTCAGCTGGTAAAGAATCTGCCTGCAATGTGGGAGACCTGGGTTCGATCCCTGGGCTGGGAAGATCCCCTGGAGAGGGGAAAGGCTACCCACTCTGGTATTCTGGCCTAGACAATTCCATGGACTATACAGTCCATGGGGTCACAAAGAGTCAGACACGATTGAGCAACTTTCACTTTCACTTTCATTTCATGATGTGGCAGGGAAGTCCTACAGTTAGGAGTCAGGTGATCCAGTTCTAATTTAATTCTGGCACCAGTTGACAGTGTGACCTCTGGCTTCTCCTTGTTTGGCCTGAGTTTCCCTATCTTTAGGATGAAGGTATGGACTAGCAATTTCTACAGTTCCTTTTTGCTGAGCTGATTAAAAAGTTTTTTCGCAGAGAGATCCCTTTCAGAAATAAATCTTCCCAGAGGAATGCTTTCTGTAAGTCCTAGAGAAGGGTTTATTGTAGAAGGCAGTTGATACTTTTTGAGCTCCTACCAAGGTCTGGGCACTTCAGTTTTTCATTTACTTGGCTTGCTGCTGCTACTGCTTAGTCGCTTCAGCCGTGTCCGACTCTGCGCGACCCCATAGACGGCAGCCCACTAGGCTCCCCCGTCCCTGGGATTCTCCAGGCAAGAACACTGGAGTGGGTTGCCATTTCCTTCTCCAATGCATGAAAGTGAAAAGTGAAAGTGAAGTCGCTCAGTCGTGTCCGACTCTTAGCGACCCCATAGACTGCAGCCTACCAGGCTCCGCCCTCCATGGGATTTTCCAGGCAAGAGTACTGGAGTGGGGTGCCATTGCCTTCTCCGTTTACTTGGCTTAAGGGAGATTAAATGGCTTGCCTAAGACCACAGCACCACAAAGTATCAGAACTGGGATTTGAACCTTTGTCTGAGGGATGGTGGCTCAGACGGTAAAGTGTCTGCCTACAATGTGGGAGACCTGGGTTCAATCCCTTGGTTGGAAAGATTTCCTGGAGAAGGAAATGGCAACCCACTCCAGTATTCTTGCCTGGAAAATCCCGTGGACAGAGGAACGTGGTAGGCTACAGTCGATGGGGTCATAAAGAGTTGGACACGACTGAGCAACTTCACTTTTCACTGAGGGATTTCAAAACCTGAGTTATGTTAACCATATAAACTGCTCTTGCTTTTCCACAGGGCAATTCTTTCCTAACACCATTCTGTGTTGTTGAAATGGCATTCTCCATGGGCATCTCAATGAACACAAGGTGCCTCTATCCTGAGCCCTGCTGCAGGAATGCAGAGCTGAACCTTTTAGACATGAGAAGGTACTAAGGAAGATCCCTCCTTTGAAGGAAAGATAGGGAACAAGTAGAACTAAATTAGAAGCTGAGGACATTGTAAAAGTAAACTCTGAAGGCATTTATCGTCTGACCATAGCTAATGAACCAGTGAGGAATCGGCATCAATAAGAAGCAAATTAAACACCAGCTCCAGTTAATTAGTAAGCACAGCTGCCTGCTTTCCTACATTCAATTTCAGACTCACATTATGAATTGCCTCCCTGGAGAAACCAGCCCCCTCCTCCCCAAAAAAGCCTTGATCCAATAAACCAACTTTTAATGGAGCAGCATCTTTCAATCGAAGGACGGCAAGTTATCTCTGGGTCCTAACTCTATGGTGACACAAATTCTCTGAGCTGCCCAATCTCACTCAAGGTTAGTAATTAAGGCATAATTGAAATGAAATTAATTGCAATAAATGTGTAATTAGCACAGCCATTGATTAAGGGCATTTGAAATGCAGTCTGTGCATGAGACATTGATTGTCATGCTTTTTTTTTTTTTTGATATAAGTGTAACTGCAATGATATCTTTTGTTACTCCAGAAGGTCTTTTTTGGGTAATGAATTTCCATGGGAAGGATTGGCCTTGAAGCCATCTAACTTCATGAAATTCAGAGATATAAAGAGAATATTTCAGGCTCCATCTATGTGGGGTATGGACTCTTTTGCCCAGATTTCATGTAGAGCCTATTTTAGGGTGGCCCCCT
Source organism: Giraffa tippelskirchi (assembly GCF_054371585.1). Classification (NCBI taxonomy): domain Eukaryota; kingdom Metazoa; phylum Chordata; class Mammalia; order Artiodactyla; family Giraffidae; genus Giraffa; species Giraffa tippelskirchi. The sequence continues at coordinate 113,555,457 of NC_137287.1, read as the reverse complement.
AGCCTATAAGCATCTTTGTTCAAATTAGAAGAGACACTCCTTCCTTTGGGAAGTCTCAGCTCATGCCAGGTGCTCAGTTTGGTCAGTGGAGTATGGGTTGGATTTCAACCCACACTGTTCCATCTGGCTGGGCACCTTTGTGTGATGAACTCTTACATCCATACACAGCAAACTTGGTATCCTTCTCCATGTAGAGGGAGGTGACAGAAAGGCAGAGCCAGACCTTTGGGGGTTGAAATTTAACTCAGGAGCAAAGTCTGTAGATCCTGGATACTCCCTCCTCACCAGCCACTTTGATTAGGTGGATGTTATGCAGAAATTATAATCTGGAATGTTGAGACTTTAGCAGTAGCCAAGAGGGAAGACAGTGAGACTGGGCTAAATGTGGCTTGGTGGGGTGGGGTGTAAAATGGCTGTAGGACCAATGGTGGGTAGATGGTAGAGGTGAGGGGACAGACCATGATCCTACCACACTATGGAGGAGGTATGGTGACCCCCGGACAATCAGGCAGGTGACCTTTTATAAGGGTCAGGTATGGTGGTGGAGGGGTGGTTGGCAGAACCTTCCAGATGAGTTTGTGGGTAGCAGGGATAGGGTTCTCTGGGGTCCCACACTGAGTCTGGGGCAGGGAGGTCCAGCTCTGAGTCAGTGGAGAGGATTTAGTATGTCAGGGCAACACCATCCAGTACAGGCCCTGCCCTTGGACAGAGCTGAGCCCCAGGCTGGATGACAAGGTGCTGAAGGTCACGTCTGATACTTCATGACAATGTTCCTCAGCTTTCTGGCTGTTCCTGATTGATCCCGAGGCCTTCCCTCTGTGAGTATCTGCTCCTCATGCTTAGGAGTTTATTCATTCATCTGCTCATTCATTTTTTTCATTCATTCACTCAGTGACTATTTAAGAATGCTTTGTGTGCAGGTGCTAGGCTAGCTGCGAGAAATAAAATGATGACCTTGTTCCTGCCCTCATGGAGTTCAAGGTTGAATCAGACAGACAGGCTTTGAATAATTTCTCAGGCTTCTGTATTCCTTTAATTACAAGGTGGGACAAGTGCTCTTCACCTTCTGTTTGTCTCTCCCGGTCCACCTTCCTCTTTCCTCCACTGTCCTCCGTGCCCTGGGGGATGACCTCTGAGGACTGCGTTGAATCGCTCTTCTATTCTCTGCCTTCAGGTAGGACAGAACCAATGGGGAGCCTGGCTGGAGACCGGAAGGAGGGAAGAAAATGCAGTCAGGGTATTTATTCCCCCAGATCACTGATCGTAGACTGTGTTCTTACTGAAGGCCATAGCACTCCACCAAGGTCTCAGGTTCTGTACAGCTTCGTCCCCACTGGGCCTCTGGCTGGGCTGTTCACCGTGTCCGCTGTTTCTAGTCCAGAGGACTGCATGAGGCTTTGTGTAAAATGATCCCTCTTAACAACTCCCCTTAGCTACTCAGCCTGGCTGTGCTGTGTGTTTCCTCTGGGGACAGAATGGGTTCACAGAAGTAGAGGGACTATGAGAAGGGATCACAGGGAGCACCAAGTTGATCTGGGGTGTGTGTGCATGTATGCATGTGTGCGGACAGGTGTGTGCATATGTGTGCATGTGTGAACGTGTGCAGGTGTGTGTGTGCACAGGTGTGTGCATGTGTGTGTGTGCAGGTATGTGTGTGTGAAGTAATGCTTCTTTGTGGTTAAAGCTGAGATCCGAAGGATGAGTAAGGGTTAAACTGGTGTCTGAAAGTGAGAGAAAAGAGAAATTTCCCTGTAGAGGAAAGGCCAGTACAGAGGGCCTGGGGTGGAAGAAGATAGTGAAAAGTCCTTGGGGCCTGGGAGAAGGCTGAATCCTTGCTGGCGTTTGCTGTTTCCTCCGGCCCAAAGCAGGAGTGGCTCTGGTCCCTGAAGCTCGCAATAGTGTTCAGCATGGTCATACTCTCTCCGTGAGGCCTGGTCCAAGGCCCTGCGATGGCCTGGAGGCCCTTCAGCCATTTCCTTCAGTTAGTGAGTCTCCCTTTCTTCAAGTCCACATGTATCTTTTAGCATGCTTCTTGAACAGGAGCTGAGCACTGGACATAAAGAGAAATAGCTTTGTGTGGTTGACCTCTTGGGACCATACTTACCTAGGTGTGATCCTTCCTACTCTGGACCTGCTGCAAGGTAGTTACCACTTGGAGTCTCATTTTCTCACCTATAAAATGGGGCTCATGAAACCTGATTAGATGAAGCATCTCTCAGCTTCCTCTCTCCACTCCCAGCCCCTTTGTTCAGGACTTCAGAGCCCTACTTCCTCTTGGCTGACTGTTGGAACAATCTCCCAGCTGGTCGCTTTGTTTCCCACCTTCAGTTTTGATCCCACCTGATCCACTCTTCCATTTTTCAGCCAGGTTGCTCATTCTGAAATGTCAATTTGACCTCATAATGCCCCTAACTGTGAATAATTCATAACTCTATCAGTGACTCCCCAGGGCTCCCAGCCGTGGGAACTCAGATACACTTGGAAAGTTTCCAGAAGTCATGTAGAGATGTGAGCCCATAAAGAAGGGCTGAGTGCCAAAGAATTGATGTTTTTGAATTGTGGTGTTGGAGAAGACTCTTGAGAGTCCCTTGGGTAGCAAGGAGATCAAACCAGTCCATCCTAAAGGAGATCAACCCTGAATATTCATTGGCAGGACTGATGCTGAAGCTGAAACTCCAATACTTTGGCCATCTGATGTGAAGAGCCAACTCACTGGAAAAATGTGTAATTAGTAATTAGTCTTTTCACTGGAAAAGACCCTGATGCTGGGTCTTTTGGATTGAGGGCAGGGGAAGTGGGTTACAGAGGATGAGATGGTTGAATGGCATCACTGACTCAATGGACATGAGCTTGAGCAAACTCCAGGAGATAGTGAAGAACAGGGAAACCTGGCATGCTGTAGTCCATGGGGGTCACAAAGTGTCGTACACAACTTAGCAACTGAACAACAACAACAAAAGCACACTGGGCTTCCCTGGTGGCTCAGTGGTAAAGAATCCACTTGCCAATGTGGTAGATGTGGGTGTGATCCCTGGGTAGGGAAGATCCCCTGGAAAAGGAAATGGCAACCCACTCTAGTATTCTTGCTTGGAAAATCCCATGGAGAGAGGAACCTGGTGGGCTACAGTCCATGAAGTTGCAAAAGAGTCAAACACAACATTGTGACTAAATAACAACAACAAATGCACGTAGCATAAAACTTATCTTAACCATTGTTAATGTTAATTAAATTCACATTGTTGAGCAACAAATCTCCAGAACTTTTTCATCTTCCAAAATTGAAACTCTATGTCCATTAAATAATAACTCCCCACTACCCCTCCCCAGGCTCCTTGTAACCATCATTCTTTCTATCTCAATGGTTTTGACCATTCTACGTACTTCATATAAGTGGAATCATATAGTATTCGTCTTTTTGTGACTGGCTTATTTTGCTTAGTATAATGTCCTTAAGGTTCATCCATGTTGTAACATGTGTCAGAATTTACTTTCTTTTTAAGGCTGAATAATATTCCATTGTGTGTATAGACCACATTTTCTTTATCCATTCATCCATCAGTGGATATTTGGGTTGCTTCTGTCTCTTGGCTGTTGTGAGTAATGATGCTATGAATGTGTGTGTGTGTGCAAATACCTCTTTGAGACCTTGCTTTCAATAATTTTGGATACATACCCAGAAGTGGGATTGCTGGGTCATATGATAGTTTTGCTTTTAATTTTTTCAGGGATCACCATACTGTTGCAAATGTTCTGAGAAGTATAGAACCCTGGGTTCTACCCTGGGAGGTGCTGACTCCTTAGGTCTGGAGGCGAGGTAGGAGAGCTGAGCATCTCCCCTTTCACCTCCTCCGCAAGCCCCTCCTGCACTCCTGGTGACTCTACAGAATTGAATCTAAACTCCTGAGCCTGGCACACAAATGCCTTGATGACCTACCTCCACTCTGCCTCTCCAGCTTTCTCCTCTCCACTGTACCCCTCACCACACTTGTGCTTGAAAAATAACCATCTGCTTGTTTGCTAGGTCTTTCACACTTCCAGGCTTTTGCACATGCTCTATCTCCCATCTACAGCTCCTACCCCTCTCTTCTGTGCCTAGAAAATCTCAGTTTAAACTGGCAAAATTCAGCTCAGATATTGGTCACCCCCATATGGAAAGCCCTTCTCTTCCTGGTCTTGACTCCTCTTGGCCAGAAGTCGATCTGAGTCCCACCGAAGAAGGAGAGGAACTATCCTGGTCCTCTCAGGTCCGCATAAGGAACCATTTCTTTATCCTCATCAGCAGATTTTGAACAAAGTTTAACTGCACACATGTCATGGTTTCCATGGTTACCATAAAGGCATTCTAAATGTAGATGATTATATAACCAGCTGGGATGACTCTTTTGGGGAAAAGAAAAGTTTTGACCCTCCTCTTGCAGTGAATGACTCGCTGACTCAAGGACTGTGGGTGGTGACTGTGCATCAGGTCACTGAAAAATACTGCACTTGGACTGCAGGCAGCAGTAGGGCTTGCCTTCAAAGAGTGAGTACCCCATGCCACCATCCAGAACAAAACTCTCATTCTGCATATGGAAAAACTGAGGTCACTGAAGTGACTTTCCCTGAGTTCTATCAAGAGTTGGAGCATGAGCCAGGACTAGCTTCAGGTCACGAGGGGTAGCAAGCCATAGGGGAAAGGAGCCCTGAATTTGACATGGGACCAGTTAAATATGAACCTTGGTTCTTGGAGCCTTAGCTTTTAAACTTGTGTTATTACTTGTATTAATATTAGTCAGTGTAATCAATGCTGTTTACTGTAACAAAGAAGTCTGAAATCTCGGTGACCTTTTCAACAATAAAATTTTTGGCTTTTTGTGTATGAGACAGTGCAATTGGGCATTTGATGGATAACCTTCCATGTGGTGACTTGGCAGTCCAGGCTCCTTTTGCTGCTTGGCTCTGCCATCTCAGAGGATCATGAAGAGCAGATGGCAAAAGGCCTCCTTCTGCTAGGTGGACACATATGATAACAAGCACGGTGGTTTCATAGGAGGGAACATGGGAAAAAGCTATCCTCCTGCTAGGAATATATGCTTGTATTGCTTTAGCAAACTTAGCCTAAAAGGTTGAAGGTTCCTTGAAATCAAAGAATTGATCTCCATCTGGGGCACCTATGAAAGCCTTCCACTTCCACACGGCTCCTTCCTCAGCCACCATGTTGGAATTTACCTTTCAGGGAGGCCAAAAGATAAAGACCAGAAACTTTAAAGCCATGCAGATTTGAGTTTTATCTTTGTTCCCATGTCTTACTAGCCATGGGATCTTGGGCAAGTCATTTACCTTCTCAGAGTTTCTTTACTGAAAAAGGGGATAATTAATAAAGATGGGAAGATGAAATTGGCTATATATAGAACAGTGCTTGCCTGTAGTTGATGCTCAACAAATATGCTCTTTATTACTTTCCTGGTCTGATTTTTAGAACCTGGAACCTAATGGCCCCTCAAAACTGTGACCACTTCTTCCTCCATACAGTGTTTTCACCTCCTGTGTCTTCGCCTCTTTTCATCCTTGTCCTGGTAGATGTGCCTGCGGCATATTCCACAAGCGAGTCTCCACCTTCTTAGCATTTCCCTACCACTCCTAGCTCTGGACGCATCCTAGAATGCTGTCAACCCCAACAGGCCACAGTCAGATAGGTTGGTGGATAGCTCTTAGGAACCACAGGGCCAAACCATGCAGTTTGTTGGAGGCCTTGAGGTGACAGTATTTTACTCTAAATGCAATGGAAAATCAATAAAGGATGTTACAAGATGAGAGAAGAATGACTTAAGTGATGTTTTAAGAGAGATGCTCTTTATTCTCCTGCTCAGTGGGGAACGAATTGTAGCGGTACAGGACTAAGCAGGAAGACCTGTTAGAACGGGAGTAGTTGGGACGGAGAGAAATGGAGAGACTTAAGAGATTTTCAGAAGGACTAGAGTTCGATCCCTGGTCAGGGAGCTCAGATCCCACATGCCAAGTGGTATGGCCAAAAAATTTAAAAAAAAAATGAGTCTCGATGACTGGGAAGTTCTCCCAGAACAGAAGGGCTGAAAGTGATCCGAGGGAGGGAGAAGAATATTCAGGAGATTTGAAATATAGAACATTGTTCTCAGCAAATATAGAACATTGTTCTCAGCAAAAGAAAACAATAGTACCAGTACTCGTAGAAGCAGCAGTACCTGAAGGCATACACAGTACCTGAAGGTATAGTTACAGAAAAGTTGACTAAGCTGAAGAAAGACGGGAATCTACAGAGGGAAAGTCTTCCCATACAACAAATAAGAAAAAGGAATCGTCACATAGTCCCTGCCAGGGAAGATTTCAAATCTCAAGGATGAAGGAACAATCCTATGAGTATACTTGAAGGTAAACATTTTTCAAAGAAAGGGAGAAAAATCAGACCAACATGATAGCAGATTTCTCTACAACATTCGATAGAGAAGAAGAAAAGAAAGAGTCAAAGCTTTGATGGAAAATTACCCTCAAATTCTATGCCTATGCAAGAGATCATTCATGTTGGAAGACAATGTAAAAACATCCACAAGTGTTTTGTGGGAAATTCCATGGGCAGAGAAGACTACAGTCTATGGGGTCGCAAAGAGTTGAATGTGACTGAGCAACTGAGTACACGTGCAAATGTCATAAACAATCCTAGAAAGAATAGAATAACAGTGAATGGTTAGCGATCACTTCCTATATGCTTGGTTTTGAATGTTTTACTCAATTCTCATATCTTTATAAGGTGGGCACTGTTAGAACCTATTTAAAAAAAACAAAGAAGTGGAATACAGAGAGATAAAGTAATTTCCCCAAGGTTACACACACACACACACACACACACACACACACACACACACATGAACCTAGGAAATCTGACTCCAGAGCTTGCATGATTTTACTCCTTCCTAACCAAATGGGAAGAAGAGGGTAATAAAAATAAAAAATACGGGTGAATCTTACAAACCTATATAAATAAAAATTTGTATAGGAGAACTTTCAGGTGGAATTTCAAGCTGGATACCTTCCTACAACAAACACATAAAGATCATGAAAGAAAAAACATTAAAAATTTTATATTATTTGACCTAGAAGTTCTGCTTCTATAAGCATTCCTAAGAAATAATCAGTAATATACCTACAGGTTTATGTGTAAGGATTCTTGACTTTGAAAAATTAATTAATTTATTTTTGGTGGCACTGAGTCTTCATTGCTGGGTGAGGATTTTCTCTACTTGCAGTGAGCAGGGGCTACTCTTCAGTTGTGGTTCATGGGCTTCTGTTTTATATATATATATATAAAGCAAACTTTTTGGCCAACTCAATATATATAATTATATTCTTTTTCAGATTCTTTTCCATTATAGGTTATTGTAAGATATCAAATATAGTTCCCTGTGCTATACAGTAGGTCCTTTTTGTTTATTTTATATACAGTAGTTTGTATCTGCTAATCCAAAACTCCTAATTTATCCCTCCCACACCTTTTCCCTTTGGTAACTGTTTTCTATACATGTGAGTCTATTTCTGTTTTAAGTTCATTTGTATCATTTTTTAAGATTCCACATATAATTGATATCATATATTATTTGTCTCTGTCTGACTTACTTCACTTAGTATGACCATCTCTAAGTCCATCTGTGTTGCTGCAAATGGCATTATTTCATTCTTTTTTATGGATGAGTAGTATCTCTTGATGAAAGTGAAAGAGGAGAGTGAAAAAGTTGACTTAAAGCTCAACATTGAGAAAGCTAATATCATGGCATCTGGTCCCATCACTTCATGGCAAATAGATGGGGAAACAGTGGAAACAGTGGCTGACTTTATTTTTCTGGGCTCCAAAATCACTGCAGATGGTGATTGCAGCCATGAAATTAAAAGACGCTTACTCCTTGAAAGGAAAGTTATGACCAACCTAGACAGCATATTAAAAAGCAGAGACATTACTTTGCCAACAAAGGTCCATCTAGTCAAGGCTATGGTTTTTCCAGTAGTCATGTATGGATGTGAGAGTTGGACTATAAAGAAAGCTGAGTGCTGAAGAATTGATGCTTTTGAACTGTGGTGTTGGAGAAGACTCTTGAGAGTCCCTTGGACTGCAAGGAGATCCAACCAGTCCATCCTAAAGGAGATCAGTCCTGGGTGTTCATTGGAAGGACTGATGTTGAAGCTGAAGCTCCAATACTTTGGCCACCTGATGCGAAGAACTGACTCATCTGAAAAGACCCTGATGCTGGGAAAGATTGAGGGCAGGAGGAGAAGGGGACGAAAGAGGATGAGATGGTTGAATGGCATCACCGACTCAATGGACATGGGTTTGGGTGGACTCTGGGAGTTGGCGATGGACTGGGAGGCCTGGCGTGCTGCGGTTCATGGGATTGCAGAGAGTCGGATATGACTGAGTGACTGAACTGACTGAGTATTCCATTGTATATATATGTATGTGTATATATATACATATATATATAACAGATATATTACATCTTCTTTTTCCATTCATCTGTCAGTGGACATTTAGGTTGTTGGGAAATGTAGTTTTAAAAATATCGTGAACAATCTTACAAGGTTTTGGTGGATTCTGTAACCAAAGGGGGAATGGGAGAGTGAATGAAAGTGAACGTTGCTCAGTTGTGACCGACTCTTTGTGACCCCATGGACTGCAGCCTGCCAGACTCCTCTGTCCATGGAATTCTCCAGGCCAGGATACTGGAGTGGATAACCGTTCCCTTCTCCAGGGGAATCTTCCCAACCTAGTATCGAACCCAGGTCTCCCCCATTGCAGGCTGATTCTTTACCATCTGAGCTGCCAGGGAAACCCAAGAATACTGGAATGGGTAGCCTATTCCTTCTCCAGAGGATCTTTCCCATCCAGGAATCAAACCGCGGTCTCTTGCATTGCAGGCGGATTCTTTACCAGCTAAGTTACTCTTTGTGAACCCGTGGACTGTAGCCCGCCAGGCTCCTCTGTCCGTGGGGATTCTCCAGGCAAGAATACTAGAGTGGGTTGCCATTCCCTCCTCCAGGGAATCTTCCAAACCCAGGATTGAGCCCAGGTGTCCCACATCTCAGGCAGGTTCTTTACTGTCTGAGCCACCAGGGAAGCCTGGGAGAGTGAGTACCAGAAAACAAACAGAACTCTGACTTGGCGCAGAACAAATCCTACTACATATTAAGTGGAAAAAGTAGGAAAAAAATAACAGAATCAATTTTAGACATCTATTTGTAAAGTAGGAAAAAAACAGAATCAATTTTACACATCTGTGAGAACCTCTGGGCTTCCCAGGTGGCTCAGTAGTAAAGAAGACACTTGCCAATGCTGGAGACTCCAGTTCAGTCCCTGGGTCAGGATGATCCCTTGGAGAAGGACATGGCAACGCACTCCAGTATTCTCATCTGGAAAATCCCATGGACAGAGGAACCTGGCCATGGTCCATGGGGTCACAAAAGAGTTGGACACGACTTGGCGACTAAACAACAACAAAAATGTATACCTATAACTCTTTTTTTTTCCTCCTGTATAAATAGCAGTGTTCTTTAAGAGCTGGGGTTGGGGATGATTTAAATTTTCTTCTTTGTGCTTTTTTTTTGTGTTTTCCCAATTTTCTACAAATTAACGTTTATTTCCTCCTATTATCAGAAAAGTTCACCGTATATTCATTAAAAGAAGATTTAATTTAGGAGAGAGAGCCGTGTGTGTAGTGTGACTGCAGCTGTCTCTCCTTTCTTCTCTGATTTCCCTCTACTGGACTTCTTTTGTTGGTGGATCTCTCATCTCTCACACAAAGGGATGACACTGTCTTTTCTACGTCTCAGATATAAAGCCCCAGAGGGAGTTGTCAGTGAGCTTATTTTGGTGAGAGGCAGGACATTTTCTACCAGGAATACGAGCCAGCCTCAAACATGGCCTCTCCTCCAGGGGGATAATTAAGAGCAGTTCTCTTGTTCTTCCAGGAATGAGGGGCTCTTGCGCTGAGATGGGGAGAGAGGGGCTGTTCAGAAAAGGATGCTGGAGGCTGGGGCAGGAACCAGGAAACAGGAAGGGCTTTAAAGAGTCTTCAATTCCAGGTCCTTCTACCTCTTGGAGACTGAGACAGGGAGGGGTTCAGGCAGGACCTGCTTCACCCTAGAGTCTGACTTCTTAACTGATCTTCCCCAGGGGAGAGATAGTCTTTTTTTCTTTCAGTTTTAATGAGAGATAAATGTATGTATCGTCATACAGCACTGCATACATTTAAGGAGTACAGCATGACTTGACTGTTACATATATTACAAAATGATAACCACAATAACTTAACATCCATCGTCTCACACTGATACAAAAAAAATGGATTTTTTTCTTGTGATAAGAACTTTTAGGACTTACTGTCTTCGCAATTTTCAAATATACCATACAGCAGCATTAACTACAGCCATCACTCTGTATGCTATATTCCCAGAGTTCATTTATTTTACAAGTAGAAATGTTCACCTTTTGACCACCTTCATTCAGTTCCCCCAACCCCACCTCTCTCCTCTGGTGACCGCAAATCTGATCTCTCTTTTTATGAGTTTGGGTTCCACTCCCCCCCTTTTTTAGATTCCACATGTAAGTGAAATCTTGTAGTATCTGTCTTTCTCTGCCTGACACGTAATGCCCTCAAGGTCCATCCATGTTACAAACAGCAGGATTTCCTTTCATACGGCTGAATAGTATTTTGCTGTGCATATGTGCCACATCTTCTTTATCCATTCATCTATCAGTGGGCACTTAATGTTGTTTCCGTGTCTTGGCTTTTGGGAGTAATGCAGCAATGAACATCTGGGTGCAGATATCTCTTTGACATAGTGCTTTCATTTTGTTCAGATATGGACCCAGAAGTGTGATTGCTAGACCATAGGGTAGTTCTATTTTTAATTTTTTGAGGAAAGACAGTTCTGACTCCCACTCAAAGCTTTGTTGGATTGAATGTCACCCTGGCCTTTGGTCTAGTGATGATGCCTCAAGGCTCCCCAAGGACTAGACGAGTGTGTCCTGTGTGCCCAGCACTGTTCAGGCTGACAGGAGTTCAAGGTCCAGCCCTTCCTTTTACTTACTGTGTGATTGCAGACAGAGCACTCACCTCCTCTGAGCTTCAATTTCTTGTCTGTAAACTGGGACTGTACAACCTCTACCCTACAGAATGGGTGAAAATGTTAGTAGCTTAGGCCTGTCCGACTCTATGCAACCCCATGCACTGTAGCCCGCCAGGCTCCTCTGTCCGTGGAATTCTCCAGGCAAAAACACTGGAGTGGCTTACTGTTCCCTTCTACAGGGGATCTTCCAGACCCAGGGGTAAAACCTGGGTCTCCTGCATTGCAGGCAGACTCTTTACCATCTGAGCCACCAGAAAAGTCCTACAGGATGGATTGGATTAATTAACTAGGGTCCATGAAGTGGGATTCCCTGGAAGCTCGGCTGGTAAAGAATCCACCTGCGATGCAAGAGACCCCAGTTCGATCCCTGGGTCAAAAAGATCCCCTAGAGAATGGATAGGCTACCCCTGTCAGTATTCTTGGGCTTTCCTGGTCGCTCAGACTATAAAGAATCTGCCTGCAATGCAAGAGACCCTGGTTTGATCCCTGGGTTGGGAAGATCCCCTGGAAGAGGGCATGGCAACCCACTCCAGTATTCTTGCCTGGAGAATCCCCATGGACAGAGGAGGCTGGTGGACTACAGTCCATGGGGTCACAAACAGTCAGACACGACTGAGCAACTAAGCACCCACATGAAGTGTCTAGCATGGTGCCTGGTGCAGACTGAAAAACACTGGCTTAGGTGCTAGCCATACATAAGCCTTACACTGGGTGGCTTGAACAACACAAACATTGTCTCAAAGTTCTGGAGGCTGGAAGTCTGAGATCAAGGTGTTGTCAAGGTAGGTGCCTTCTGAAGACTGAGGGAAGGATCTCCCTCTTTGGCTCGTAGATGGCCATTGTTTACCTGTGTCTCTTCACATCATCTTCCCTTTAGGAAGACTATGTGTCTGTGTCTAAATCTCTCCTTCTTATAAAGACACCAGTCACTTTGGGATCGGACACACCCTTAAGTCTTCATCATTAACCAGATTACCTCTGTAAAGACTCTGTCTCCAAATAAGGTCACATTCTGAAGTAGTGGGGTTGGGACTTCTACATATGAATTTCCATATGTGGGTGTGGGAGGGGGAGGTTGGGGGGAAACACATTTCAATCCATAACAGGCACCTGTAGCATCCATAGCAGAATACTAGAAATGTTATTATCAGCACGATCCTTGCAAGCTTTTATATGTCACACTGCCCCAGGCCATCTCGAGTTGCCATGGCACTGGTTTCCTGGAAAGGGGTCAGAAAAGTCTTTCTTGCCTGAGCCACAATGGTGACATTCCTGTCTGTCTCCCAGGGCTTCATCCCAGACAGCTCAATGTGCCAACAGTCTCTGGGGTGCTGGCCAGCTTATGCCCTGTCGGGTCAGGCTAGTTTAACTCCTTCTCTCTCTTGCTGAGAGTCTGAGAAATTCCCTTATTATATTCATTTATTTGGCATCCACTTCTATTATGCTTACTATGCACCCGGCATTATTCTAAGCACTTTGCACATATTAACTCATTTAATTTTTGTAACAATCCTATGAGGCAGGTGCTGTTTTCACCTCTTATATGATCAAATGGAGGCAAAGAGAGGTTAATTTGACTAGGATTTCATGATTAGCAAGTGGCTGAGCTGGGGTTTTAACTCAGGCAGAGTTGTTCTGAACAACCACATTATGAAGGGGAAGCAATGTGGCAGGAATATAAACTTTGACATCAGAGAAATGTGAATTTGTATTTCAGCTAGTGAGCAGAACTGGAAATTTCCATCACTGCCTGCCAAACAAATAGTTTTTCTAAGAAGAATAAGCCCACCCCCTAGTTCTCCTGGTTGTGTTCCACTATATCATTCCAGGCCTCAGGTGATTGGACTGAGGTGGACATGTGACTCAAGGGTGCTCCACCTGTTGCCTGGGATCCATGATTTGGATGGCAGATCAGACTTCACTCTCTGGCATTTGGCTAAGAGGCTTGAGCAGTGAGGATGTGAGCTGAAACCTTCTGGTCCAGAGGCATTGTTGAACTGGAATGGTCTTTTTGGGTCAGGTGCAAGTCTGAATTAGAAGGCAGTAGAAGATGGCACAGTGGTAAAGAATCTGCCTACCAGTGCAGGAGGTGCAAGAGATGCAGGTTCCATCCCTGGGTAGGGAAGATCCCCTGGAGGGGAAATGGCAACCTGCTCCAGCATTCTTACCTGGAAAATTCCATGGACAGTAGAGCCTGGCAGGCTACGGCCCATGGGGTTGCAAAGAGTCAGACATGACTGAGGGACTGAACACACACACACAGAAGATGCATGCGGGCCACTGGAGGACTGCTTTCAGCGGTGGGGAGAATGGAGCAGAAAACAGAGGCAGACAGTGATGCCTCACGCTAGAGCAGAGGTTGTTTCCAAGAAGGAAAGACAAGAGGCACACACGCTGTTGCTGACCCTCCCCTTCACTGGTGTCCTTATACTTTCAGCTTCTGTGCACATTGGCTGCTAACACCTTAAAGCTGTTCCTTCCCCAGAGAAACCCTCCACCTGAGGGCTTCCCAGCCAGGTTGGTTAATTCCTCTGTCCCCAGCAACCAGCTGCCGAGGACTGACTCACATGAAGTACAGAAGGCTGGCATCCTGACTCAAGATGAGGCCAACTCTGTGCCATTCATACCCTGGAGCTCCCTGTGGGATCAGGCTGGAGCTGGTCTCCATCGGAGATGACATTCCTGCTTAGACTTCTTCTCTCCACTTCCCTGTCCTGCTTTCCTCTCACCTTCCTCCTAGAAGCCTCCCTCAATAATCACTTGCACAAGAATTCCCATCTCAAGGGCAAGTTGGATTCCCAAGAAACAAAGACAGGTACCTTGGCTCTCGACTGCTGTCCCCTTTAAGGCTGTGTAACATTTGGTCTTGTTGAATTTCCTATCCTAGGATTCTGAGTCACCTATTTTCTTTCTTTCTTTTTTTCCCAACTGTTGGACTCTGCAAGAATCAGAAAGCACTGATGGACAGCCAACCCATTCCCATGGCGCCCTGAGTGAAGACAAGTTAGCTTAGATATATGATGGACTAAAATCCCACTACTTAAGGCTCCAAGCAGTGAGAGGAACTGAGTCACCTATTTTCTGCATAAGGACCTCTGATTGAATTAGACCAGGATGGCCTCTCTGTTTCTCACAAGTGAGCAAGTCCAAATTGAGTGAATTTGGTAAAGTTTGTGAATCATTCTTAATCTGACTCCATCTGGAAAATAGTGCCCATTATTCCCCTAACTTTAGTGCTTGCTTTAGTGACTTAAGAGAATGTATTTTGTGACGGCTTATAGCATTGTGATTGGTTTAGAGTAGGCACTCTGTTAGTGAGTTCTAGGCTTTTTGTTTGTTTCTTTCATTCTTTCTGTTTGTTTTTTACAATATTCTCTTTCTCCCTTACTCAATTCAGCCTGGGGAAGCATTAAGAGAAAATTTATCAGAGTGCTGTATGACTTTCAAATCACCATGGAAATGTGGGAGTTCAAAGAACTATGAATTTAGAGTCCCAGAGATCCAAGTTCAATTCTCTAGTCCACTGCTTCTCAAATTATAATGATCTTATGAATCACTTGGGGTTATTGTGAACATGCAGGCTCTGATTCAGGAGGTCTGAGTGGAGCCCAAGACACGGCATTTGTAACAGAGCTCCAGGCGGTGCCAAAGCTGCTGGTACTCAAAACAGCAAAACTTTGGGTGGCAAAGCTCTAGTCTGTCTTTCGATTCCAGAGTGATTTTTTTTCCCCTCCCCAGTCAACCTGAATGGCAGGCTCTTCCCTTTTCATAGCATTTTGCACCTCCTGTGAGATGTGGTTCCTGCCAATAAGGAGAGCTCAGTGGTTGAGGTAGCCAAGAAAGCTGTCGGTTGTAAAGGGTGGTGTGTGGTAAGTAGAGGGGGGAGGTGGGAGGCTGCTGAGGGGCCTTGCTCCTGGAAAAGGAGTCAGGAAAGTCTCCTTGGTGGGAAGAGCTGTCAGTCTATCACTGCCCAGATACCCCTGATTCCTACGTGCCTGCTCCCGTATGCAAGGACCACACATAAGAATCCCAGGACTTCTATGACATCTCACCTCCTGTTGCCTGGACCCTGCTGTTGGTGTCCTATCTTTTGGACAAGACTATCCACACCTGAACCTACCATGTTCCTGTGGCCATGGCCTTGAACGTCCCAGCTGCCTATGTATTGACATTAGAGGTCCTGGCCTGCCTGTTTCTGATCCAGGGTCTGTTTTGACACCATGACTAAAACGAGAGGTTCAGGCAGTTCCAGATATGAGCGGGAAAAAATGTGTGTTATTTCCACAACATTTAGTGCATTTCCTCTTTTCATTATAATCCTGGCCAAGTCCTTACAAACATGATCCTTTCCAAACCGAGATTGGTTTTCCTTGTTCATGGATGCCGACAGCTGGGGTAGGTTTCCCCCATCTGCTCACTTTCTCCTTTGCCATTCTTCCTTCTTTGCCCCTGTTTTCCCTTGGGGTTCTCAGCATGGGGGCTTTGTCTAGGAAAGGCCACTGTTGGCCTGAGTTGGGAGAGGAGGTCTTCTGCTTATTGTTAAGCCACCTTCTGTTGGTGTATCTGGGAGTTTCCACTTATAGCATAGAAGTAGCTGAACAGAGAACAGGCCCTTGATTGATTAATCCTTTCCTAACATATGCTAAGAATCCTGATATGCCAGACACTGCTCTGGGTTCCATGGATACAGCAGTCAACAAACATGGTTCCTGCCATGACAGTCTAGCTAGATGTATTATTCTAATCTTCTCAATGGGGGCACTTAACATACACACATTCATACACCACACACACACACACACACACACACACACACACACACACACACACACACACACACACACACACACACACACACACACACACACACACACACACACACACACACACACACACACACATGCATTCTAGTCTTCAACCTTCTGAGAAACCCAATCTCACTATCTACAGGGGAATGGCTTCTGTCTCAGGTCCAAGAAAAACCAAAGAAATTCCTAGAAACATCTATTTGAATAGCTATTATCAAAAAATAACAAGCGTTGGTAAGCACGTGGAAAAAAGAGAAGCCTTGCTTATTGTTGGTGGGGATGTAAATTAGTGTAGCCACTACAGAAAACAGTATGAAGTTTCTACAAAATTTTTTTGTAAAAATTAAAAATAGAACTATCATAAGATCCAGCAATCTTACTGCTGAGTCTGTTTCCAAAGGAGCTGGAATCAGGATCTTGAAGACATATCTGCACTCCCAGATTCATTGCTTTATTATTCACAATAGCCAAGACATGGAAGCAACCTAAATGTTTGTGGAAGGATGAATGAATAAAGAAGACGGGGCATGGAATATTATTCAGCTTTAAAAAAGGAGAAAGTCCTATCATTTATGACAAATGGCTCAACTTGGAGGACACTATGCTAGGTGACATAAGCTGGAGATAAAAAGAGAAATACTGTATGATTTTGTAATAGAGTGCGGCAGAGCGAAGCTTTCAGCAAGCGGTTATTGCTGTGCACAATTACCCTCGCCTGCACTCCATGCCACCTCCCACATCCTGTTCCCAGGCAACGTTAACCCAGGACTATTAGTCATCCTGCTTTACCATTGGCTGGTGCCACAGCGGGCCCCTCCCACAAGCGACCAGCAGTCGGTGAGCAACTGTTAGTGGTCCTGCTCAGCCATTGGCTGGTGCCACAGTGGGCCCCTCCCACAAGTGACCAGCAGTCAGTGAGCAACCGTTAGTAGGTCCGTTCAGCCAACAGTTGTCAGAGTGGTGGGCGTCCAGCAGAGAGTGAGGTAAGAGGTGGATCCCGGCCTTCTCCCAGCTTTGGGCGAGCAGATGAGCTGGGGGTCCGGGGGAACAGGCTGAGGGGTCCAGAGCCCTCACCAAGACCACCCGCTGGCCAGCCTGGTCCTTGAGGCTGAGGTGAACCTCTCCCCAACCCTGCCTCTGCAACCTAATGGCAGTGGCTGTCTGCATGGGACACAGTCTGTGGGACCTGCCCCTGCCGATTGGGTGGCCTGAGAGCCTGGGTCCTGGGTGCCTGGCTCTTTCAGCGATGACAACTGGGTCTGGGGACCTGGCCTCAAGGGATCCACCAACTAAGATCTGCCTCCTCTTTGCCAGGACCAGGACCTTGGAGGAGTAAAGTTGTGCCTTGAGAACTTGCCCATTCTTGTCAGAACAGAGAATAACATTGGTTTTAGTGGAGGTTTACAGGAAAGACTTAGCTCCATGGCCTGACCTCAAGAACAAAGGCTCTGACACCAAGAAGTTTGCAACAACTACTCACGCCCCTTCCTCATTGTTCATAGAAAAGGGCTTTGCTAAGAGGGAGTCTGGGATTTTTAAGGCATGAGCCACTCATCTCCTTACGTGGCCCTGCAGTAAATCTTTCTTTGCTCCCGACTCTGACGTTTTGGTATTGTTTGGACTCACTGTGCATCAAGCACAAGGACTTGGGTTTTGGTAACAATTTCACTTAAGTGTGTAATCTAAAATAGCCAAACTCAGAAGCAAAGAGTGGAATGGTGGTTGCCAAGGGCAGGCGGAGGGGAAAATGGGGAGTTGTTGGTGAAAGGGTATGAAGTTTCATTTATGCAAGATGATTAGATTCTGGAGATTTAATGTACAGCAATATGACTGTAGTTAACAATAGTGTATTGTACACCTGAGGGTACATATTGTTAAGAGGGTAGATATTAAGTGTTCAAGTCACACAGGCCAAAAAAGAAAAAAATGGTAACTTTGTGAGACAATGGAGATGTTAATTAGCTTGAGTTTGGTGAACCTTGCACAACATATATGTTTGTATGTATACCTCAGTGAAAATGAAAGTCGCTCAGTTGTGTCCGACTCTTTGCGACCCTATAAACTGTATAGTCCATGGAATTCTCCAGGCCAGAATACTGGAGTGGGTAGCCTTTCCCTTCTCCAGGGGATCTTCCCAACCCAGGGATTGAACCCAGGTCTCCTGAATTGCAGGTGGATTCTTTACCAGCTGAGCCACAAGGGAAGCCCAGGAATACTGGAGTGGGTAGTGTATCCCTTCTCCAGCGGATCTTCCCAACCCACGAATCGAACCAGGGTCTCCTGCATTGCAGGCGGATTCTTTACCAACTGAGCTATGAGGAAAGCCTACTTACATATACACTGACAAATAAAAATTGTGTATATGTAAGGTATGCATATATACAAAAGTTGTGCATGTAAGGTATACATATACACAATTTTTATTTGTCAGCTTTACCCCATAAAGCTGTTGAAAGTAGAGCTAATGTACTTTGGTCAGTTTTTCCTCTAGGGGAATTTTGAGGGCAAATGGAGTGGGAGTCACAGGAAAGGTTTAAAAGTACCATCGATCAAAGGAACCAAATGACTGGAGACTTGTTTGATGTAGAAGAGGGGACAAGAGTGCTCTGGAGGGTCTGGCCCCTTGGTGGAGGAGGATGCTCTTGAGAGAGGGCAGTGAGTCATAGCTGGGCCCCGCATGCTTATGTACAGAATTTCAAATCCAGCAAGGAGAGGCTCTTGCTTGAAAACTGATGGTGAATACAGACAATGCTCCAATCCCTGTGGAAAATGACTCCACTCAGCTCCCTAAATTCTGTGTTTCTCCATATTTATATGTGCTGTTACCCAGTGAATACCTGATTAAGGAATGCAGCTGCCAAATGAATACATTTGTCGCTCATCAAATGGAACCATAAAGCCAGCGATGATGGGGCTTATTAAAAACCTTCTTTCACTCAGTGAAAAATCCTCCACACGTCCCAGCCGGTCTCAATATCGCCGCTAATGAAATGGGTAACCAATACACAAAGATATGTATTCAAGAGCAAATTAACTGCCTCAGGAATAGGCATCATAAAGATTGCAGCCTGGAAAATAAATAGACAATGTATTGGGCAAATTGGCCTCGTGTTTAAGTGTTGATGAGTTGGAAATATTGGTTTAGCTTCTTGATGGAAGCAGGCAGTATAGGATGCTGGAAGGCATACATTAGTATTGAAAAATCAAGCTGGTGAACCTTTTATTTGCCAGAACTGGGAAAGGGTGAGAAGAAGTGAGCAATGAGCCATTTCTGAGCCATTACTTAGTGCCAGGCCCTGTGTTGTTGCCACCTAGTCCTTGTCTCGTCCAAGAAGCAGGGAGGCACTATATTTTTAGCCTTACCTACCTACGACCATGTAATCAGATGACACAGAGATTTTGTTTTCTCTGTCTGTCCAAACCATTAGTGCATGGGCCTTTATCAGATTCTTTGAAAAGAGTTAACACCTCTTAAATAAGCTGTCAGATATTTCTGGGCTCCTTTGAGCCCTTGCTCATGATTGGAAAATAAAAGAAAGAAAGGGAGGGAGGATAAAGGATTTCCATTTGCGTCTTCTGTTCCAGATTCTGGTTTTTCTATCCCATACCGACTCTCTGCCTTTATTCTTCTCTGGAAGCCTTCCAGACCAGAAGGAAACAGTGACCTGCAGGTTGAATGGCCATTGCCAGCACCTCAGCTCAGCACCTAACCTCAGGTTAGGTCTACTGTTTTTCCCTCCCTCCTCATCCCAGTCAATACACACAGAGCTGGAGGAGAAAGCCACAGGGTGGGTTTTGAGTCACATGGGTTTGGGTCTTGTGGTCCCTGACAGGTCTCCTGACACTCCGGAGTCCCTGCTGCACCTGGAGAGTGAAGAGGAGCTGGTCTCCCTCACGGGCCTTTGAGAGGAACTGATGAAATAACGCACAGAAAGTTTCTGGAATGATTCACAAACATCAGTCCCTCCTGAGTCCTGATCACCTCCATTATTTTCACAGGCCTTCCTTCTTTCAAAAGGAGCCAGTGAAGGGGGTAGTGGAAAGGAAGTTCACAGCAGCTGTCAGTTCCTCTACAGAGGAAATGAATGAGCTGATTTAATGTGTAACAAGATCACAAAAAGAGAAAAACCAGCAGCCCCAACCACCTGCTTATGCAGCATTTTAATTACTGTTTATTATTTAATTTATTCTTTTATATTAGTATGTTTAAAATATTGATACTTACTAGATTTCCTTATTTCTTTTAGCCTGATTACTACAATGATTATCTTTAAAGGAAGGCTAATGAGTTGCTTGGGCTTATCTGCTGACCTATCCAGGCTGAATGACAGTCAGTTTCCTTTTGAGGTAAATGAATTCTGAAGGGCAGTAGAGGCTGTGCACCCCGTTTGTTTATGGGCACGTGTCTCAGAAGTAGGCTCCCCCAGAAGCAGATAAGGGTGTAAATGCCTGTGATTTCCCTGGGAAATGATCTGAGGAAGTGTCTGCAGGGAAGGGAAAATATAGAGTGCCTTAAAGAGCAGGTTAATGCACTAGCTCCTGGGGAACTTCTGGCAGGCAGCATAGAACCCGCATCACCGTCATCCCGCCTGAGGGGGAGGGAGCTGAGGTGTTCATCCACCAACTCAGGTCAGCGGTTTGAATACTGTTCCTGGGGACAACTGTTCTTCAGTATTTCTAGCCTCCATGCAGAGGACACTAAGCAGGGAGTCGCAGGTGCTTACAGTAGGAAGCCATCCCCTTGCTGGGACTGGTGAGTCCTCAAGAGGGTGTGGGTCAGGCACTGAGGTACAAACTTAAACATCTGGGATCCATAGAACATCCCCCAGTTACAATGTTGTTGTTGTTGTTGTTTTTCCCCCTCTGGCTGTGCTTGCTGCAAGGCTTGTAGGATCTTAATTTCCCAACCAAGGACTGAGCTCAGGCCCCCCAGTGAAAGTGCCAAGTCATAAGCGCTGAACCGCCAGGGAATTCCCTGCAATGCTGTGTTTCTGTAGGTGTCTTTCTCTCCAGACTATGAGTTCTCTGAGGGCAGGGACGTATCTTGTTTTCATGCCCACTGTGCAACACAAACCTGGCTTAGAACAACCACTCAGCCAACACCTGCTGATGGACTGAATGAATGATGGAGGGAATAAGTGATTAAAGGCTCATAAATGCACAGGGTTGAGATTATAAACTCAAATGCCTGCAAGAGCCAGTGGGAGGGATAAAAGAGTAACACAGTTTGGAAAGAAGAAAAATCAGAAAGTGTGGGTTGTGGGAACATGGAGAACATATGTCCTGTTAATGGCACAGCAGTTATTCAACTTGGAGTGTCACCTTGTGGGAGTTGGACCCATGGTGGCTGGACCTCTTGACTTTTTAAAAATAAAATCCAGGACTCTCCATTAGGTAAATTTTTTAAATATTTTGAAAACTAGAGACAGATCCTTCAAACATGCCTGGAGGATGTAACTCATCGCAAGGCATAAGTGGTCATCCTGGTACATGGAGCAGGGTACAGCACAGAGCATGTCCAGAGAGGTAGAGGCCCAGATCCCCAGAGGTCCCCACAGTAAAGTGCCCTTGAATGTTCATGGATTAGATGGATTAGTAACATAAAGAAGAGTCTGATAGCTTCATGTAGTTCCTTAGGAAGGAGACTTGTGTTCTAGAGCTGGCTGACTTGGTATGAGAAACCCCTCTATTCCCACATCAGTAAAGTAGGCATATTAAGGCCTGACCTCTTTTGTGGTGAAGGGTAATATATTGATGAGTGTGACAGTCCAAGCTTGGTTGGTGACCTTCTCTGCTGCCACTGAAGGTTGTGTCCTTGGCTTAGGGTTCTTCTAGGCTGTCTTCTCATCTCTGCCCTAAGCCTTCAGGGTCTGCTGTGGTTGTAAGGCTCCTATCTAGTGGTCTTTGTTGTGATCCACCTGTCTTTGCCATGTTCCTGGCACCCTAGTGGGTGGCGTGCTAAGCTGTGATGTCCACCTCTGGTAAGCCACCCTCTGGACCGCTCAGCTTGGGTTTGCAGCCTGGAGCTCATGATTCAGAGAGGCAAATATGAATTTATTTCCTGCTCCAAAGGAGCTCATAGCCCAGGGGAGGCAGACCCTACTCTGTGACAACACAAACATTAAGGATCAGTGGCATTCCTCTGTTTACCAAGTCCCATTCCTTTCCTTCCTGGGCTTTCAGCTAGACCACATTTCCTAGACTCCTTTGCAGTTAGGTGAGACCATGTGTCTGAGTTCTGACCAACAGAATGTGGGCAGAAACAATGTAGACTGATTCCAGCATGTTATGTTAGTCACTTGGTCATGTCCATTTCTTCCCAACCCCATGGACTGTAGCCCACTAGGCTCCTCTGTCCATGGAATTCTCCAGGCAAGAATACTAGAGTGAGTTGCCATTCCCTTCTCCAGGGGATCTTCCCAAACCAGAGGTAGAACCTGGGTCTCCTGTGTTACAGGCAGCTTCTTTATTGTCTGAACCACCAGGGTTGTGCAATTCTCAACACACTCTCTCATTCACCATCCACTGGGTAAATGGAGAGAACTCCAAGCACCAGCAAAGGTCCGAATAGTCAAAGCTATGTTTTTTCCAGTAGTCATGTATAGATGTGAGAGTTGGACCATAAAGAAGGCTGAGTGCTGGAGAATTGATGCTTTTGAAATGTGGTATTGGAGAAGACTCTTGAGAGTCCCTTGGATTGCAAGGAGATCAAACCAGTCCATCCTAAAGGAAATCAACCCTGAATATTCATTGGAAGGACTGATGTTGAAGCTGAAGCTCCAATACTTTGGCCACCTGATGTGAAGAGCCGACTCATTGGAAAAGACCCTGATGATGGGAAAGATTGAAGGCAGGAGGAGAAGGGGGCAACAGAGGATGAGATGGTTGGATGGCATCACTGACTCAATGGACATGAGTTTGAGCAAGCTCCAGGAGATGGTGAAGGACAGGGAGGCCTGGCGTGCTGCAGTCCATGGGGTCCCAAAGAGTTGGACACAACTTAGTTACTGAACAACAACCAAGCACCAAGACAAGTGTGGAGTCACAAGATGAAAGGTCTTGGGTCCCTGAATGACTGCAGAGAGTAGAAATTTCCACAACTCCAAATGACCTGGGTTATGCTGTGATATGAAGGATAAACATTGTGTTATGCCCCTGAGATTTGGGAGTTGTTTCTTCCATCAGTTATCCCACCGTGACTGATACAGTGCCCTAGGGGGAAGTGTCATACAGAATGCCTTGGGAACTCCTGGGCCTCCTGGGGAACCCCTGGGCTCTCAGCTGGGGGATGGGCTGGACTCTGACCCAGCATTCACTAAGGAAGCTGTGGGCTCTCTACCAGGGCCTGGGGAGTATGGAGCTGGGGCATTTAGATCTGCTTCCGCATACGTTAAATTAAACACAGTTAAATGGATTTTGCGATGCCTCTTGAGGAGGGTAGCAAGAACTTTAGGCAAGAATAATTGTTCCAAATCCAGAAATTCACATCTCAATGGTACAGGATAGACTTTACTCCTTCAGGGATAGCTAAAGACCATGAACTGCTCTTGGCAAGTGGTTCTACTTCCTAGAGGCACTTTTCTTGCTCACTGTGTGAACAGGTGAGAGTAGGACTGAAGATGCTTTTAGCAGGCAAGGATCCTTGAACTTGAAGCTTCACTAGCAACTTCCATCCTGCCCCTTAAGGATCTGGGCCAGAGAGCCTGTACATGAGCATGTATCAGTGCATATCTCCTGCAGAGGGCAAGGGGAAACAGTTCAGTCCCACATCATTTGGAGCAAATGTATTCCAGGCATCATCCTCTTTTCTGGATATTTATACCATCTACACCTTCCCCAAGGGTTGGATTATGAGATTCAGAAATCAGCTCTCTCTACTTCTCACAGAAGGGAGACCGTTGGAGCCCTGCAGATGGATGGAGGCTGGAGAAAAAGGTATAAGAATCAAGGCAGCTCCTGAGGGTGGGAAGCAGAATAGGTTGGGAATGGGATGGACCCCATATTTTTGCAATTTCTTTGTCTCTCCATTCAAGATTTAAATTTCAGGGAGAGAAGCTGTTACACAAAACATGAGACATGACAAGACGTTCTCAAAGAGGTGCACAGGCTTCCAGGGCCCCCAGGTTTCCCACGGGAATGTTCAGTTTTTGCTGATACCACTGCTGCACAAGATAAGGTGATCTTTGTCATTCCTATGAGGAATGCCATTCCTATGTTATGCTCTCCAGGTGTGTCCTCCAACCCCCAAATGTCCTGAACACCATGGTAGCAAACCAGTACAACATAACTGCAGTGAGCAATGACGGTGAAGGCTGAGCGATGACTCCTGGAGGCTCAGAGGTGAATTTCCTAGACCTAGCCTCACTCGGAGAAGGCGATGGCAACCCACTCCAGTACTCTTGCCTGGAAACTCCCATGGACAGAGGAGCCTGGTAGGCTGCAGTCCATGGGGTCGCTAAGAGTCGGACACGACTGAGCAGTGACTTCACTTTCACTTTTCACTTTTGTGTGCTGGAGAAGGAAATGGCAGCCCACTCCAGTGTTCTTGCCTGGAGAATCCCAGGGAGGGGGTAGCCTGGTGGGCTGCCGTCTATGGGGTCGCACAGAGTCGGACATGACTGAAGCGACTTAGCAGCAGCCTCACTCAGCAGGTTCAAGCCTGAAAAGTTGCCTGAGATGTATTCCTGGGGTGGGGATTGACTTAGTTCTATTTGCTTCTTCCTCCCCCCAAAATAGCTAACAGCCCAACCTTCAGGGCATTTTTAATTACATATTATGATAGTTTATTTGGCAAGGTGCCTGTGTGTTTCTTAAAACTAACAAGTAATCCCAAGGCAGTATTTGAGCCTTGATGTGGGAGTGATTGCTCCTGCCTGTGCTGAAAAAGGTGGTAGTTGCAGGGACCTGGGACACCAGATGGCTCTGAGAGGAAGCCCCGTTTTAAGAGTATGAAGGACAGCAATGTTTGAAGAGCAGCATCAATCGAACTCTCTGAACAAAGATGCACTGGATTAGACCCTTGAAAACAAAACAAATTCTCAAGATCCTAATGTTTTACCAGGACTTTCTGATGCTTCAGTGGTCATCTGGGCTGTGGCATCAGGAGGTAGGCTCCTCTCTGTAAACAGACTAATTTCTGCATGTAGGTCAGGGCAGATCTCTCAGAACAGAGAAAATCAAACCAGGGATCAAAATGGAGGGAGAAAGAGAAGGTTTAAACGGGCAGTCTTGGTAATATTTTACTGCCTCTTTAAATGATCACTAGTGTGATAGCCAATAGCTTGTTTATCTCTTAAGGCATTTATAGACTGTTTCCAATGTGTGAGGCATTAGGAAGGATGGATGAAAACACAGAGAAAGTATGATCCCCATTCTCAAAGGAGTTATAAACTAGGGATAATGATAATAAGTAATATTTATAGGGGGCTACATAATTTGTTGCAAGGTGTTTGTGTGTGTGTGTGTGTGTGTATGTATGAATGTTATGGTGCTATTCATCACAGATATTATCCATTCAGGATTTTTCCTGAGAGCATCAGGAAATCGAAGCTCAGAGAGGTTAAGCAACTTGACTAAATTCGCACAGCTTATCAGTGAAGAGATTAATTTTTTTTTCAGATTTTCTTTTATTTTACATAATACAGGTATCTAATCTTTTTCAAATTCTTCTCCCATTTGGGTTATTATAGAATATTGAGCAGAGTCCCCTGTGCTATATATAGTAGGTCCTTGCTGGTTATCTAATTTTTAAATTAGATATTTATTTTATTTATATATTGGGCTGCCTTGAGTCAGTTGTGGCACTCAGGATCTTTGATCTTCATGGCAGGATGTGGGATACTTAGTTGCTGTATGTGAGCTCTTAGTTGCAGCATGCATGTGGGATCTAGTTCTCTGCCCAGGGATCCAACATGGGCCCCCTGTATTGGGAGTGCGGAACCTTAGCCATTGGACCACTAGGGAAGTCCTTGTTTGCTCGTATGAAGCTGTGTGTCATCTTGGAAAGGGCACTGTGGGCTAGGAGGCAAGGGACTTGGGATCTAATCTAGTCACAGCCTGGTCACTGGTCTTTTCTGGCTTCATTTCCCATCTATAAGCTCAGGAGGAGGGAGTAGGAGGAAGTAGCTACTTGTCCCCTGAGTCAGCAGACTGCTGACATCTCCTCGCCTCCATTCCCCCGACCTAATTCCACTTTGGACAGACACGCCTGGGGCAGGGCAGGAAGAAAGAGACAGACGGGTTCTCTTGGAACTGCCATCTCTGTCAGTCTGTTCTGAATATACTGTGATACTGGGAGCTCAAGTCTATGCTCTTTTTTTAAAAATATGTATTTATTTATCTGGCTACTTTGGGTCTTAGTTGCTGCATGCAGGATCTTCATCACGGTGTATGGGTTTCTGTTATTATGGTGCAGGTTTAGTTGCCCTGTTGAATGTGAGGTCTTAGTTCTCCAACCCAGGATTGAGCCCATGTCCCCTGCATTGGAAGGTGGATTCTTAACCACTGGACTACCAGGGAAGTCCCAAATCTATGCTCTTAATAGCAATTTTCTTTGTAGTTGTTGCCTTGTGGCTGAGCCCAACAGTTTTCTTTCCTACAAATGGATGTCTTATGAAAAAAACATTTAACATAGCTCCAAAATCATGACCATGGTATTTCGACTTAACTCTGCAGGATCAGAGAAACAGAGGAAACAAAGGTGGACCTTGTCCACGGAGACAGTAAAGTGCAGTGGGTGTGTGGATCCTTTAACTTGACCTCCTTGAGCCTCTGTTTCCTCATTTGCAAGAAGGGGACAATACCTTTACACTGTATTAAATAAGATGACCTGTGCCAAGTGCCTGGCACATAGTAGGAGCTCAGTAAATGTCAGTGCTTGTCTTCCATCCCTTCCCAGGGAGCAGGGAAATGGCTCTCCTCCCCAGACAGCCAATGAGTCCCTCTTTGCCTACAACTCTCTGGGTTTGTTTAGCTTGTGTAGTAATTGGGCACCAGCAGCCTTATCTTTTCCCCAAGCTGCTTCAGTTGATAGAGGGTTGGGTGGTAGATGACAGGTTGTTTATCCAGGGAGGCTGTAAAATATTCTGTTGAGCGAACACATGGAAAAGCTCATTTGTCTTGTCTTTTGTCTCTACAACTGCACAGTTCAGAAGGGATGTTCCCCGATCTTAACCAACTGCTTGCTCCTCTGAACGTTGTTCGCAGACCCTCTCTGCCCACCCCTGGGAATGCTGGGGCTGCTCCACCCCCTCCCTCTCACCATGCTGCCCTTGGCAAGAGGGCACCACAAGGGCTTCATTGACCACACCTGGTTTCGGCTGCTCCCCTGAGCTTCACACTGGACACCACACCTAGGTGTCCATGGACCCCACCCACTCAGCCATTCAAGATGGAAGCCGCCTCCCTTCCCACACTTGCTCCTTCTCTGGGTCTCTGGGTCTTGGCCACTGGCAGCACTATCCACCCACTCCTTGGGCCTGAAACCTGGGAGACCGTCCTAGACATCCTGCTTTTTCTCTGTTCCACATCCTAACACCTATCAGGCCCATGTTCTCTCTCAAATCTCTCTCCTGATTGTCCTCAACTCAGCCCCGGCCACCACCAGCTGGGGGAAGGCCACCACCAGCTGGGGGAAGGCACCGGGTCCTTCTGCCTTGCCTGCAGCCAGGGAATGGTTCTGGAACACACGGCGGACCCTGTCAGCCCCTCCTCCTGGGTCCGCAATCCTGAGGACGGGTGCAGAGAAGAATCTGTGGTCATCCCCAGAGGCCAGGGGAGGCAGGAAATATAAACCCAGGTTTTTGAGAAAAACAAGCCAGTCCACAACAAAAACAGGGAACAACATAAAAATATCCTGGCCTTCAATTCTGATGCCACCACATATTAGTGGTGCCATTTCTGACACTATTTCAAATATCTCTGCAGCTCATTCTCTTCATTTCTGAAAAGGGGCCTATACTTCATGCCTCCAAAAGGTGCCGTGAAGTTGACTAGATGAAGCTATTTATGCAGTAGATGATACAAAATTGGTCAGCATTAGGCTCTTCTCTCTGTCCCTCACTTTGAACAGTACTACGTAGTTCTTAGAACCTTTTCTTAGGTTATTCATTCATTCTGCTCACTCATTCCACACTCTTTTGTTGTGTGCCTGCTGTGAGCTGGGGATAATTCTGGGTGCTGGGGTGGACTGGAGAACAAGTCAGACTTAGTCCCATCTCCCCTGGGTTTCCATTTTTGCTGATGTGGAAGACGGAAGAAAGCAAGTAACAAATCAGGTAGTGTTAAGTGCCATGATAAAGAATCAAGCAAGATAAGATAGAAGTGTTGGAGAGCAGAAACTCCCTCGAGAGAGCCAGGGAAAGAGAGTCGATAAACAACTCTAAGCATAATTAAAATAATTTCTTGACTCTGGGATATGCTTGTGAAGGCAATAAGTGTGGCTATGCGAAACCACAGGCAGGTTGAGAGGATTAAATATTAAAAATATATGGGACGAGCCTTGTATGGTGGTAAATAGCCTACACCTAGTGACCCATTCTTTCCCCCCTTCCTCTCTTTCCTGTGTCTTTAATTTCTCCCTCCATGGGATCCCTCCCACCAGCATTTACACAAGGCCAAGTCATTTTCTGCTTAGAATACACCTTTCTGCCTCAACCCCATGCCTTCCTCCATCTCTGATCCTACCTTACCCCTTTGAGAAAACAGTTCCAAAGAATTGTCTCCACTCCCATAGTTCATTCCTCTACTCATTTCAGTCTGGCTCCTGCCCCCAGAAGGGTCCCAGAAACTGGTCTCTCTGAAGTTACCAATGACTTCCATGGTCACTGAATCCTTTGAGTTCTCATACACTGTCTCTGGGCCACATTCAATACCTTTCTCTCTCCAGTTCCCAATATATCACCATCTCTTCAAGTTTGTCTTCCCGCCCCCCCACCAGTCTGGTTACTCTTTCTCAGGCTTCTTTGCTGACTTATCTTCTCTGTTGGTTCCTTAAATTACTGAGGTGTCCCAAAGGTCCATCCTGGGTCCCCTTCGTTTCTCTACTTGTACTTGATCAGTGATGGCTCACGTTGCCCTAATTTATATCCTCAGCCCAGTTTGCTCATCTGAACTCCTGGCCCATATTCTCAGTTCATTCTTAGACTCGTCCACTTGGAAGTCCCATGGACATCTTAGACTCAACAGGTCCAGATTGGAGTTCACCATCATCTTCCCCTGCAGTCCTTCTCTTCTGCTCTTCCCATCCCAGTGGGTTTCACTACCATCCAGCTGTTGTACAAGCCAGAGCCTTGGATTTCACCAGTCCCCCTTGACGCCTCCTTGACCCTCATGTCTGCCCGTCATCAAGTCCTATAGATTCTACCCACTAAATCACTCTCAGATTTGTTTCTCTCCCACTGTTTTCTCTGCCCACTTCCATAATCCAGCATATCTTGCCTGAACAACTGCATAGCCTTTTCCCTGTCTCCACTTTTGTCTCCTCTGATCCATCCTGCCCATACAGAAGACAGATCATCCTCCTTTGCAAACCCGATGGTGTTCACTCTCCTGTTAAAAACCCTTTAAGGCTCTTTGTTGCCTGCAGGATAAAAACCAGACTCCTTTCCTTTGCACCCAGGCCTTGCAGGCACTACCTATCTTTCTGCCCTTCTCTCCCACGTGTCCTCTCTCACCCAGTGTCCCCAATCCACCAAACTTGGTCCAGGGGCTTGGATCTGCAAAGCCCTCTCTCTCTTGCCTGGAACATCTTCATCACTCTTTCTTCTAACTGCTGGTTTTTCTCACAGTTGGCTGAACTTAAGGGACCTGGCAGATGAGCCATTCCAGATCCTCCTTTAGTGGATGAGTCTCCTGAAGCCCAGAGAGGAAGAGTGATTTGCTGAAGGTCACCCAGCATGTTCAGCATGCTTTATTATAAGCAGAATGACCTCACTTGTCTCCCTCCCTCAGCCATGATGAGAGGGAAATTTGGCATAGGCTTGGATCCTCCCCCAAAGGTTCTGACTCTTTTTGCTGCCAAAATCAGAAAGCTGAGCAAGTGGTAAGTTTTTCTGGGAAGGGGTTGGAATAATGTGGGATCCCTTTGCCTTGGATTTCTGAGACTGAAGTCCTGGTGACACTGGCTTCTCCTGCCACCGGTCCAAACCTCTCACGGTTATGCCCCAGCTTTTCCTCACCACACCACTGATCCAGACCCTCACCTGCAGACACTCCCGCCTGCTGCTTCTCAACTGAGGCAACTTGAGTCTCTCAGGCACAACCTGGCTAGGAACAAGTCCAGATGATATTTGAGACCCGGAGTGCTCAAGCAAGGTGCCAAATCCTATGCCCTGAGCTGAGGTGGGGTTGATGCCCTGGCCATTGAGCTGGTAACCAGGTCACAGACTAGGCCCTGACCCTGGCTACAGACTGAGCTCTCATTCTGGTTTTAAACTGGATCCTGACTCTATACCCAGGCACAGCTTTGACACTGCTTCCAGACTTAGCCTTGATTCTAATAATAGAGCCTTGATCCTCATCCTAGACTGGGGCCTGACCTTGGCTATGACTGAACTCTAATACTGGTCCCAGGCTGTGCCCTGACCCTACTTCCAGGCTGAGCCCTGATCCTCATCCTTGGCTGAGTCCTGACCCTAGCCTTGGACTAAGCCCTGATCCTGCTCCAGGCTGTGCCCTGACCATGGACTGACCCCTACACAGCTCACAGATGAGATCTGTAGTGGTGGGCTCCTGGTGAGAGGTGTAGTTGACTCAAGGCAAATCCACTCCTTTAGGGGAGAGATAGAGAATGTGGTTTCCTGGGAAAAACAGGAGAAGATCAGCCTCTGGTGTTGTTACACTCATGGATTTTTGGGGTCACCAGCTGCAGAAGGGGCAGGCTCAAAGGACCTCGGCAAAATCATGTATGGCAGAGCTTCCCAGGCAGTTTAACTCCCAAATAATGGAGAGATTATTCCTGATGATATCCGTCAAGCTGAGATTGAGAGCATTTCAGTGAGAAGGTGCTTTAATGACTCTTCAAGGATTTGGGACCTAATGAAGCACACTTCAGAGGACGATTTAATCTTTCCCTCATAAAACCCTCACAACAAGGAGATCAACCTCAGAATCCAAATTCATCGTGACATAAAAATGTGAGCTCAAGACAGTCCTGGATCACTGATAATTGTCTGGGGCTAATTGCTGTGGTCTTGTGTTTAAGAGCAGCCAAGGGTGGATGGGTGTGGCAGAGAGCATCCAGGGACAGGCTGAGCTGTCCCCTGCAAGCCCCTGGAAGGAGCTGACAGTAGTGACATTGGAGGATAAGCCAGAATAAGGTGAATTTGGGGGCAGTAGAAGGTCTTACTCAGCAATGGCTGGCGCATGCCCTTCAATGTGGACCCTTCTTCCCAAATCCCTCTCCAAATGGATTAGTGGTCAGCAGATAGCCACAGCTATTTGCCTAATAGGGAGCCTTAAAAGTGCTGAGAAACTCCTGTTCCCAGGCCATAAATGAGACAATTAGGTCTTATGAGAGCTACTATGGAGAAAGCCGAAAGGAGCTGCAGAGCTGATCCACGTATGTGTGGGGAGGGTCACCATCCTCAGAATGGTTTCTCCAGCTCTCTGAGCATGAAAGTGGGGTCCCCTGATCAGGGGCTCCACATGGGCCTCTCTGCCTTCCACCCACAGCTTGCTGTTAGCTGGAGTCTCCTTGACCACAGAAACAACATCTCCTTCTCTCAAATGCTGAAGCTTCCTATGTCTTCTATCGCAAAGATTTTTTTTCTGTTGCATAAAATTAATTGATGATATTGTGTGTATTTGGGAGTGAGGGGAGAGATCATGAACAAATAGAGCCCAGCCACTAATTTCAAAAGGAAACATATTTTGTAATAATTAGCTGGCAAAAAGCTGGAAATGATGAGAGGCAAACTCAATCCAGCCCTGGCTGGTGCATAATATAATCATTTATACTAAATTTATGTCGTAATGTGTTGTGCAGCCAGGGAAGGTATGAGATAAAGTGATGGGACCCTCCCCCCACTTTTTTTCTTTCTATTAAAAGAAGACAACATTCTTTTTTTTTTAAATTGAAGTCAAGTTTATTTACACTGTTAATTCCTGCTGTACAGCAAAGTGACTCAGTTACACACATATATACATTCTTTTTTAATATTCTTTTCCATTCTGGTTTATCCCAGGATATTTGATATAATTTCCTGTGCTATAGAGTAGGACCATGTTGTTTATCCATTCTACATATAATAGTTTATATTTACCAGCCCCGACTTCCCATCCATCCCTTCTCTACCCCCACCCTCCTTGTCAAACACAAGTCTGATCTCTACATCTGTGCATCTATTTTTGTTTTGTAGATAGGTTCATTTGTGCCATATTTTAGAACTTCACACATAACAAATTCATATGTTTGTCTTTCTCTTTCTGACTTACGTTACATAGTGTAATGATCTCTAGTTGCATCCATGTTGCTGCAAATGGCATTATTTTCTTTTTTGTGGGTGAGCAGTATTCCATTGTATATATGTACCACATCTTTATCCATTCATATGTTGATGGACATTTAGGTTGTTTCCATGTCTTGGCTACTATGAATAATGCTGCAATGAACATAAAAGTACAAATATTGTTTTGAATTATTGCTTTGTCTGGGTACATGCCCAGGAGTGGGATTGCTGGATCATAAAATTCTATTTTTAGTTTTCTGAGGAAACTCCTTACTGTTTTTCATAGTGGTTGCACCGACTCACATTCCCACCAACTGTGTAGGAAGGTTCCCATTTCCCCACATGCTTTCTGGCATTTGTTATTTGTGGACTTTTTAATGATGGCCATTCTGACCAGTGTGAGGTGGTACCTCATTGTAGTTTTGATTTGCATTTCTCTAATAAGGAAGATAACATTCTTGAGTAAGACACAGAAGACTTACAGGAAAAAAAATGTACAGATTTACTGTAGAAAAAAAATTAAGTTTAAACGTATACAGTGAAACACAGAGCCAATGTTAAAAGAAAGCAAAGACTGATAGAACATACTGACAGCATATGCAACAAAGAGCTGCTACACTAGATATAAGAAGAGTTTCTGGAGATCAATAACAAAAGACAAATATGAAATAGCAAAGCAGGCAGGGCTTCCCTGGTGGCTCAGTGGTAAAGAATCCGCCTACCAATGCAGGAGACACAGGTTTGATCCCTGATCTGGGAAGTTCTCACATGCCTTGGAGCAACCAGGCCCGTGCACCATAACTATTGAGCCTGTGCTCTAGAGCCTGGGAGCCACAACTACTGAAGCCCGCACCTGAGAGCCCGTGCTCCTCAAGAGAGGCCACCTCAGTGAGAAGCGTGCACACCGCAACTAGAGAGTAGCCCTTGCTTGTCACAACTAGAGAAAAGTCCATGCAGCAACGAAGACCTGGCATGGCCAAAAATAAATAAAATTATTAAAAAGAAAGAAAAATAGGCAAAGAGTGTGGCCAGGTACCTTCTAGGAGAGGAAAGATGACAGCAATGTTGCTCAGATCTCCTTTCAAAAGAACCTCTTGTGGGGAGAAGTGATTGAGAGCCTCAATCTAAAGTATCTTTTGTTCCATGGTCACTCCAGGCCAAGCTTCCCCCAGGCTGTTCGCAGCCAGCAACCACGTACACTGGGGTCTTTGAATCAGGACCCTCAGAAACTCCCCAGTAGCCTGATGGCGGCTTTCCCAGAACTGTGCTGTGTCTGAGAATACTCCTACCTAATTCTTCCTTCCCCTCCTCTGTCACAAAAGTGTCAGACCTGCGCTTGGTCCAAAGGCTCTCCTGCCTCTTGCTCCTTCTGCCTTTTATCCTCCAGAGGTATTTCTCCTGGAGGAGTCTTGCTTGTCTAATCCCATCTTGGCATCTGCTTCTCAGAGACTGTGAACTGACACAACCCCAGGTCCACGTAAAAAGCTATTCAACCTTCCTTGTAATTAAGAAAGTACAAATTAAAATGTCTTTCTATCTTCTACAATCAAATGGACAAACATTTAAAAGTCATTAATATCTTGTTTAGTGAGGGAGGTACAAAATGAATCTCCCATGTTGAGCTGATGCCAAGAGTACAAAATATACATAGTTCACCGAATCAGCATTTTACTTCCCGGAATCTATTTTATAAAATATATACATATATGTACAAAGATATTCGTGGCATTATTTACATTAATAAGAAACTTGAAAATGTTCTAAATGTGCATTAATAAGGAACACTTACATCAGTTATGGAGTATCCACACAATATAATTTGCAGTTGTTTAAAATAAGGAGGTCAAGCTGTATGATGTGAGAAGATCTTTGTGATACCAAGCTCAGTGCAAATAAGGACAAAACCAAAGGATATATTGTGTAATGCCTTTGAGTAGGAAAACTCGTCTCTAAATGAGTTTATATGCATACAAATTCGTGAATAAGTACAAACATCTGGAAAGGTATTTGCTAAATTGTTAAGATTAGGGGAGGAGAGTGAGATTAGAGGTAGCTATTAAAGGGAATTCACACTTTTTACTCTATTTCCTTCTTTATTGTTTAGATATTTGACAGTGAATGTGCATTATTACATTTAAATAAAATGAGCGATAATACATAAGAACAAAGAAAGACCTCTGCTGTATAACGGCTATGAGAGGTATTGGCCTCACTGAGAGTCTGTGTCCATATTCCAATCATCTGTTCAGAGTGTTTGGATTCTCCTGGGAATGGCCTTCAGTGGCAGCTAACGGAGTAAGAAATTTGTTCTTATTCTTGTCTTTATCCTTTAAAATTACTTTTACAAAAATGTTAATAGGAGGTGGCATTGCCTCTGTCAGTCCTTGCCTGACAAACCATCCCTGATTCTGAATCTTTTTATTCTTTTCAAAAATCCACTCCCTGCCCCCAATCCCCTGACCTGAAGGCGGAACATACTATCACTGAAGATATTATAGAGACACACCCTAGCTCTCTGGCCTCAGTTTCCCCATCTGAGTTGGAAGAGGCTGGATTAAGTGATTTCAGTGTCCTGTGAATATTTCAAGAATTCTGAGGCCACTGGCATAGAGTTGTTGTTCTTGGCACAGTCTGGACAGGCAAGGTGCCAGAGAAACCCACCCATAGACCTCGGCCTGACCTTCAATCAGCTCATCCACCTCACCTGGCATCATTGCTCCAAGGTGAGCCACCTGCCTGGGTAAACGTGACCCTAGGACACAGCTGTGTCCTCCCCCATCCACATGCCAGGCTGCCCATGCTTTGTCTCTTACTGAGTCATAATTTCTTCTGATCAACTATTAACAGTTTGGATTCCTGTTGCATTTTCTTTATTGATCATGTGGTGTGTAGAAACCCCAGTGGCCACTTTGCTGGCTTCCCATATGATCAATCACTTCATATACCACATCTGCTGAAAAAATAGACTCTGAACCAGCACAGCTACAGGTTCATAACCCTGAGACAAAACCCCAAACATCAGGGTCCCCCAAATAATAAATCCTTGGATAACTTTCCTTAATCCTGAACCTCCCTAACAAAGACAAGTTTATCATTGATTATTGTTATGATTATCTCTGAAGATACCTTTGCAATTTTGAAAATTGTGTGAGAAAGTTTTTTTTTCACTCCATGAGCAGATAAATGTAAACCCGGCAAGTTTGGAGACTTAGCACTTGTTTTCCCTGAAATAACTGCTGTGTTTTGTGTTTGGGAGCTGGTCCTTCTGAAGCCTGACTCCTTTACACTCTGCAAGTAAAATTTTCTAAGTACTTCTACATCTGAGTCTGCCTTTGACAGATGAGATAACTTAATGCATTAATTTTTGTGTGCTCCCATGTTCCCTATGCTAAGTGGAGAGGGGTTTTGTCTTCCCTTGCTGAGCGGGGCTTATACTGTAGGATGGAAAGGAGAAGCTGCCTAAACAGGAGTCTCTTTCTTGGTGTTCTGAGAACCTGGGCTTCCTGGGTGCAGGAAGGGTAAATCAAAAT
This sequence comes from Giraffa tippelskirchi, assembly GCF_054371585.1. NCBI lineage: Eukaryota > Metazoa > Chordata > Mammalia > Artiodactyla > Giraffidae > Giraffa > Giraffa tippelskirchi. Next base: position 113,519,541 of record NC_137287.1, on the reverse strand, counting down.
GAGGAGAGAGAGAGGACTTTGAGGGATAAAGTGGAACCAAGTGACCAGAATAGGGGAGGGAGAGCACGTTCCCAAAGATCAGGAAGCACATGTTGTTTGGGGTTCTGTTGAGAGAAGGGAATTCCTGAAGATGGTAGGAATCAGAGAGGATGACTATGAAGGGCTTTGAAGGAGGCTGGGTCCCTGGTATTGGGGATCCCAGTCGAGCAGTTTCCTGAGCCCAACTTGGCATGGAGGCAGTATTGCCATCTGCCACCAAGGAACCTGAGGGCTAAGGAACAACCCTCACAAAGGCTACCAGTGTGGACCTACAACCCCTGGATATCTGCAAAGTGGGCTCTTTGTAAGACCATTGGGACAAGAAACACTGAGTATAAACTTCCTGCCAGCTTGAAAAGCTGAGACCTAGGATAGATTTAGAGAAAATAACATTGTGACATGTCTTGCCTTTCTGAGCTTAACACTCACTACCATTTCTCCCAGTATGTAGCACCCTCTGTCTTGTGTTGTCCCCTGACTTGTGCTCTACCCGTCCCCAGCCTCCTGCGCCCCTCACACCCTGCCATCCTGAAGGACATACTTTTGTTTGCCACATTTTGAACAAAAGGACGTATCTTTTTACCAGTTGTCTACCATGGGGCCTTATACCCAGTAGGTGCTCAGAAAATGTTGATTGAGATGAAACAAATTGCACTGAACTGTAACCCACATCCCAGCCCAAGCCCTAGCACCATGCTTTGTTTCTGGTTGATATTCAACACAGGATTACAGAATGGAGAAAGGTGAGTGGGGAATTCCAAGGTGACCACTTTGTGGGAGACAAGATGAACCTGAATAAGTAAGTTCACGTGTGTTGTTCAAAAGCACATTAGTGACCTGGTTTAATCACAGGAGACTGGCGATCAAGGGGCCTGTGCATCTGCGAAACTAGCCATTTTAAGCCAACCCTTGCATAGGAGCTGGTGCCGCTTGCTCAATTAACCCCACGCCCTTGTCTTCCATCTGTGTTTGGATGGAGATGCTCAACTCTGCCATAAGCACAGAAGGTAATAGCCATCCTTCGAATGGGCTGCATGTGTGTGCGTAATTGATGGGTTTCTGCAATCTGGGGAGAGAGGAAGAGATCCAAAATCAACTGCTCGCTGTCTGTACACAGTGGCTGGCCCTTCTTGTGGCCTGGGAGGAGAGGGCAGTCAGCTGTGGCCTCTCGCTAGGGACGCCAGCAGGCCAGACGGATCAGGGCTGCCAAGGGCTGCTGGGAGGGCTTGTCCTCTGTCTTCAGCCACAGCTCTCCCTCCTGGCAAAGACATGAGTCCTGCTTTGTGCTCAGGGTCACCTGGACACCTGTCGAGTGGTGGAAACAAGCTGTTTTAAAAGGTGATGTCTGGCCAGTGTGAGTACGCTGGCCTCTCTCTGAATCATTTTTTTAAATTTGTTTTCAAAGTAATTTAAGTGATTGGCTATCCAAGTCTGTCCTAGGAGGATGCATTGTTGAACAGCCCTAAGGGTGAGGTCTAGAATCACACTGCTTGGGTTCAAACCGTGAGTCCTCCGCTTGTCAACTGCGAGCCCTTGGGCTTGCTCAGCCTCTCTGGGACTCTGTTTCTTCATCTGTAAGCTGGGATAAAATTGATACTCAACTCATAGACCCTTGTGGAGGGTAAACTGAAATAATCCATGAGACAAGAATCCGTAAGATTATCCACAGTGCTGGATACTGTCAACAGTGCTCCTGCTGGACCACTGGGTGTGTTGAATGTGTGATTCTGGAAATCAATCATGTTTGATCTCTGATTGATTAGTGTCTGTCTTTTTTGCCAGACTATCAGCTCCACGAGGGCTGTGGTTATCTTGTTTACCTCTGGACCCTCAGAACATGCACTGAGCCTGGCTCATACAACACACTCAGTAAATATCGTTTCAGGGGAAAGAGAAGAAAGGTGATGTGGGCATGAGCCAGGTATCTGGAGAAGGGTGGGGCAGCCCCGGGCGTCTGGTGGTAGGAATTAGGTCCTGGTGTCCACCCACAGCTACACTGTCAGTCCCAACAGGGAACGAGGGTGGAACCCTGGAGCAGGGTTCAAGGGCTCAGTCATGGACACTATATAGATGGCTGGTTTAGAGCAGCTTTCTCACCCTTGGGACTCTGTTTGGTGTGTGGGCACCAGACCCAGGCCAGCTCAGCACAAGCATCTATTTGGCTGGGCCAGAGTGTTGACATCATTGTGGGCAACTGGGCAGGTCTGTGGCAGGCAGGAAACAGCATCAGCCACAAGATACACTGACTACTAAGATGACCAGTGGGGGCTTCTGGGAACTCACATGAGCTTTCAGTTCAGTTCAGTTCATTTCAGTCGGTCAGTCGTGTCCAGCTCTTTGTGACCCCATGAACTGCAGCATGCCAGGCTTCCCTGTCCATCACCAACTCCCAGAGCTTGCTCAGACTCATGTCCATCAAGTCAGTGATGCCATCCAACCATTCTCTGTCATCTCCTTCTCCTCCTGCCTTCAATCTTTCCCAGTATCAGGGTCTTTTCCAATGAATCAGTTCTTCACATCAGGTGGCCAAAGTTTTGGAGTCATATAAATAGTCTCACATTTGTACTCTAAGCAAATGATCCAATTCCTAAGCCTGAGTCTTCCCATCCATAAAAGGGGAAACTATATGGCCAGCCTCACAGATGTGTGATTGAATTGAAGACATATACGTAAAATGTCTAGAGCAGTGCATAGCTGACTCTTCATAAACACAGGTGTTCTTCCCCCTCCCATTTAAAAATCATTCAAAAGGCAATATCTCATTTTTTGGTTCCATCTGAAAGAAGCAAAGTACTTTTCAGACATCCTTATTTGGGAGCAGTGAGTGATTGACCCATAAGTTCACAGTGGGAATTCAGTGATTATTTTCGAATATGTGGAATTCTCAGGTTCCTACAGCTTTCTCGAGTAGAAAGTAAAGCCAGCTCCAGCTTCTAACAGTCCTTGTAATTACCTTTCAATGAATCAAGCTGAGGTTTATCTTTGTGCCCGAGGTTGGTGTGGGTTTCGCTGCCCCTCACTCTCCACACCCACATTTGAAAGTAACAACTAATTATGTTTTATAGCATGGCCTGGTTGAAGCTGGCCTGCTTGTTTGGAGGTAGGGCCTTACAGGTGACCACCTTCCCTTTAAGACAACAGTATGGAGATTCAAAGATGGCATGGTCCCCATGATCAAAGGGCCCAGCAACCTTTCTATTAAAAATGAAGTGTAGGGATATGCATTAATGCTGGGCTGCTGACAACCTATAATTCCTGTGGCAGCAGCAAGATGTATTTTTCTTTTAGAGTTTTGTTAAGAGGTGATTTTCAGTGGTCGGTAGGACTGTGTACACTGAGGCTGTGAATTAAGAGCATGTTTTTTTTGTTTGTTTTTTACTCTGTGGAAGCAGAGGAGGGAGCCGGGCAGATTCTTTAATGAATGGGGCTGTGTGTGTCCTGAGGTTGTTAACTCATCCAAGACCAACAGGGAATTGTAAAGACCTACTCCTGGACCTCCAAGAGACTTTGTTCATCCATCTATTGAACCACTGATCCGTCCATCTGTCTGTCCACCCACCATGATTCCAACAAGTATTTATCAAACGTCTCCCAAGATCCTGGAGATAATAGAAACAAAAATAAGAACATCAGCAGTGGAGGATAACATGGTGCACTTACTATAAGCCAGTCTCTGGGTTAAACACTTTATATAATTCATTTGATCTTCACAACAACTCTTTGAATTAGGGACTATTATTATCATCCTTATTTTACAGACAAGGAAATGGAGGCTCATAGAGGTTGTGACCTACCTAAAATTTCAATCTGTTGCAGATGCAGAAGTTGAATTCAGTTGATTTCAGAGTCCACACTTTTCCTCTCAGTGTGTCCCTTTGGTTTGATCCACATCTCATGAGCCAGCATCTGCAGTATGGATTCATAGGTGTTGCCTAGGTTTGTCACTGGAGTCTCTGTCTCTACTCTGGGTTCCTTTTGATCAATTTGATGGGATTCAGAGAAGGGAGTTTTGTGAATATTGTTTCATTCTGAAATCAGTTTGTAAGTACTATTACTTACAAGCATCAGTAATAGTAATAGTTGCAGAAATAATAACAGCTAACATGCATTGGGATCCTATATGTAAGCTCTGGTCTAAATGCCTTATAAGTAGTAACTACCTCAGTCCTCACATCAACCCTATGATGTTACTTCATCAAATTCCCATGATTACTCTTATTTTACAGATGAAGAAACTGAGGAATAGGGAAGTTAAGCAATTTGCTATCTTTCTGGAAGTCTTCCTATAATCCATGGGAATGCTTTTGGCTGCAAATAACAGAAAAATCTATCACTTGCTTAAAGAATTCTTTTTTTAAAAAAAAAAAAATCTCATGTGACAAGAAGTGCCAAGATAGAACACCCGGGGCTTTGGTGTGGCGGGTCAGAGACACCGGCGGGAGCCCCCGCCAGGCTCACTCCTCCGTCTCTGGTGTGGCGGTGCTTTGTTGTTGAGCTCGTTACACTCACGGCTACAAGATGGCTTCTCCATTTCCAGTTTTATCTCTACATTTGTAGGCAGAAAGAAGGGGGAGCTAGGAAAGGGGAAGCCTTCCCAGAAATTCTCAGTAGGTTTCCAGCACATTTTACTGGCCAGGAGTGTGTCACAAGTCCACCCTGAGCTGCAAGAGGTTCTATAAGATTGAATACCTCCCCCCACCATCCTTTCTAGCCTTTACAATGCGAAGATAGGAAAGAAAGGGTGGGGATGGGGATTCAGTGACCTAACCTGCAGTGTCTAGGACATTCTCTCTCATGTACTTTTGTTGTTGTTGGTTCACTTTATTATTTTTTAATCTACAAGCTTCTCCCTATACTTTTTGATTTTTCATGACTATAAAGTTTTTTAAAATTTAATTTTTATTTTATATTGGAGTCTAGTTGATTTACAATGCTGTGTTGTTTTCAGGTTTACAGAAAAGTGATTGATATATGTATATACATATATCTATTCTTTTCACATAGAGGTTATTCAGAATATTGAATAGCATTCCCTGTGCTGTTCAGTAGGTCTTTGTTGATTGTTTTATGTACAGTATTGTGTGTATGTTAATCCCAAACTCTTAAATTATGCCCTTGGCCACATTTCCCCTTTGGTAAACATAAATTTATTTTCAGTCTGTGAATCTGTTTCTATTTTGTAAATAAGTTCATTTGTATCATTTTTCAAAGATTCTGTTTATAAGTGATACATCATATTTGTCTTTCTCTGACTTCACTTAGTATGGTAATATTTAGGTCCACCCATGTTGCTGCAAATAGCATTATTTCATTCTTTTTTATGACTGAGTAATACTCCATTGTATATATGTACCACATCTTCTTTATCCATTTCTCTGTTGATGGGCATTTAGGTTGCGTCCATGTCTTGGCTATTATAAATAGTGCTGCAATGGACATTGGAGTGCATATATCTTTTCAAATTATGTTTTTCTCTGGATATATGCCTAGGAATGGGATTTAAAGAGCCCAGACTAGTTGTCTTATAGGACATTTCAGACTGCTTCCTCTAAACTGCTTAAAGTTAAAAAAATTGAGATATAATCCACATATGATAGAATTCACTGTTTAAAAATGTTTGATTTAGGAAAACAGTATGATAGTTCCTCAAACAATTAAACAAACTTACCATATGATCCAGCAATTTTACTTCTGGGATTATTTATATCCAAAATCTTTGAAAGTAGGCACAGGAACAGATATTTGTACAACAGTGTTCATACCACCATTCCAATAGAAAAGATGTGGAAACAACCCAAGTGTCCATCTATGGATGAATAGATAAACAAAACGTGACATTACAGTGGAATATTTTTCAGCCTTAAAAAGGGAAGAAATTCTGACACATGCTATAACATATATGAACCTTGAAGACTTTTATGCTATGTGAAATAAGCCAGATACAAAATCATATAAAATATTGTATGATTCTGTTTACACAAGGTACCTAGAGGAGTCAAATTCATAGACAGAAAGTGAAATGGTGGTTGACAGGGGCTAAGGAGGAGGGAGGGATTGGAATTTTGTTTTTAATGCATACAGAGTTCCTTTTGGGAAAGATGAAAAAATTCTGGAAATGGATAGAGGTGGTGTTGCACAACAAAGTTAATGCTTTTAATGCTGGGACTGTACATTTAAAAGTGGCTAAACTGGTAAACTTTATCTTATCTTATATGTATTTAATGCTTCTTGTTAGTGAAGAAGACAAGGGTAAATGGAGCTATCTGCATTCCTTCTTCAAATCTCCATTGAAACCAGCTTTATTTGTCCCCAGGAAGCCACACTGTCCGGGCCTTGGGCAAAACAGAGGAGAAGGTGAGGTGTGGGAATCAAATCAACAGCATGAACCATGGTGAACTTTTTCACCATCTTCAAGGTGATGATGAATCATGACTCTGTAACATATCAGGAGCAGCTTAAAGACCTGAGATTGCTGAGCCAGATGAAAAGAAGACTCCCGGAAAATATTCAAAGGGCTGCCATGGAAGGGAAATATGATATCAGTGAGAATTTTAGAAGCTCACAGATACGGATTTAAATTCTGGCTCTGCCAATTACTGGCTAAAACATCTTGGGCGTATTTACTTCTCTGAGGGTCAGTTTCTTCTTTGTTAAAAGGGAGATAGTTACAGACTTGTAGGATTGTTGAATTAAATAATTTGTAAAATATATTCTATTCCTCTCTTCTCTGTGCCTGCTAAGGGTAAAGCTGTAACTGTACATTTACAAGTTATATTTTAAAATCCATGTTGCAAGACAGGACTTTCTTAGACATGGGACAGTCATATGGAAGAAGACAGAGAGCCATGTAGTTGAGGATGCAGACAGATGAATAAGTGACTATGACACAAGGGGAGGCATGCCGCTTTGTTAGAAGCATTGAAACGACCAGGAGGCCACCAGGAAACTACGGCCGACACCGAAAGTCTTGGGGATGTTCTCAGTGGATCATGTAAGCCAGGTCTTTAAAGGTGAGTAGGAGTTCTCCAAAGCAAAAGTATGTAGGTGAGAGAACAGCCCAGTTAAAGGCGAAGAGGTGTGAAAACAGTGCTTTTAGGGATGAGTGAGAACTTGAAGAACTTGGCTGCAGAAACTTTGGGGCAGTCATGGCTTAGGAAGGAAACCTGAGTATGAGGCCTTGGAGTATGACCTTTACCTCTCTTGAAAGTCTTACAAGACTTTTAGGGCATAATATTTGGCAGGATTCTAGAGACACTAATGAAAGCAGAGGTGCTGGAGGCAGGGAGACCAAATAGGAGCCCATTTCAGAGTTCAGGGGAAGAGAAGAGGTTGTGCTAGTGGTGAAAGATGAAGGGAAACCAAACAGGGAGCTTGGAAAAGGCTCAGGGTAGGTTTATGAGGAAAGAACATGTCTGAGAATGTCCAAGAATCCACAGGTTGATGGGGACAGAGTTGGGACCAGAACTCAGAAGCTCCACTTTCCTGAGTGGCAAAGTGTAGCTGGGGAGAACTGGATCTCAATTACAGCACTGATACTGGCTGTGTGACTTTAGGCAAGTACCTTTTCCTCTTGGATCTCAGTTTCCTCATCTCTAAGCACAAATGACTATCTACTATGTTTTATGAAGATTAGACAAGATTCTTTAATGCAGTATTTTCAGATTGAAGGTCTGCTTTTCTGTAAACATCAGTACCACATTTAACTTTCAAGAATATTTTTGAGAACTAAGTGTTACAGCTACATCACAGACCAAACAGGACTATAAAACCTGAGTGTTTAAAATTAAATTAATCGCCAACTTTTAAAAACCAGGACCTAGCACCAAAAAGGTCTGAATTTCTGATCTTTCTTTAAAAATTGGAAGATCTAGCCTCTCTGAATCCATGTTCCCATGAGAAACAAGGGGCTAGAGGTGAGTGGTGACTGTTCCCTTTAGACAGAGCACTTACTCTCCAGTTTATTATAGTACCCACCACTCCCTACTGGTTTGGCCCAAGTGTTGAACTATTGAGTATCTTAGTATGGAAGCATGAAGACCATGTGGGTGGGATATTGTTAAAACCCAAGGGCTTGGGCTTGGGTTGAGGCTGTGAGGATAGAGAGGAAAGGACACACACACACACACACACACGAAGATGCCAATCATAAAAATTCATCATCTGGAGACCAAATAAACTTACGGGATAACAGGATGAGTCTGAAGTCATTCAAGCTTTCCAGCCTGGATAAGGAGAGTGATGGGATGGCAGGGGCAGGGGGCAGGCATTGGAAGGCAAGGAAACTGGGAGGGTATGAGAAAACATAGCATTGGATCTAATTCTAACCCCCATCCCTGCCCTTAAGAAAAATCCCCTCCAAGGCTGCCTTAGCTTCATTCATTTCCTGGAGCTATGCAGACCTGCTCGCTAGGATTCCTCTCTGTGCTCCTCAGATGTCCTGGAATTATGCAGACGCTCAGGTCACCAGGAACAATGCCAAGAATCTTGGGCTTCTCCATAGCTTGGATTGTTGTGTGTCATCTGCAGACAAGTCAGTGCTGTTTGCATTTCTTCTCTGCCATGTCCTCCTGGGCAAATGCCAAGGGCCTCAGGCGTGGTCTGGGGGCTGGGCTTGGGCGCTTGTCCATGGCACCACTCACTGCAGGTTTTCCTGCCAGCACTTACTCACTTGCCATCTTCGGGAGCTGGTCCATTGCTTACATTTGAGGGAATTTTCCTTCTGTTATTTCCTTCATTATTGCTTCTCCATCTGTCCTGTTTGCTTCTTCTAGAATTCCAAATGGGAGCTTACTGCCTTCAGGATTCATTCTCCATTTCTCCTCTCTTATCTCATCATATTCATCTTTTCCTCCCTTTCCTCTCAGTTTGAGGCAGTCACTCACTCACGCTGATCTTCCAAATGACTAATCTGGATTTTGGCAGTATATAAACCCATTGTTTGGCCTCCACTATATTTAGATATGTTAATCACCATGTTTGTTTTACCACTGAAAGTATTTTCTGATTTCGAGTTTTTCATTCATAGATGCCATGTTTGTTTTGTTTAGTCTTGTCTTTTTTTTTTATGTTTTACTTTAGGTTGATAGAAAAGGTGCAAAGATATTACAGTGTTTCCACATCCCTTTCATCTAGATTCCCCTAGTGTTAACATTCTGCCATGTGTTTTGGATCTTATTGCATTTATTGAGGAGAGATTTCCTAAAGGTTTTAACTGTAGATGTAGGAAAAACATCTGCAGAATTGGGCTGTTGTTTTCTTATGGTAGGTGATTTTTCTTTATTTTCTTATTCTTTGAGAGATTCACGTTTGTCAAAGACTGAGATGGGTTCTGTCGGATATTGTAAGCATCTCTGCTCAAATGTTCCCCAAAGAGAGAGAGAAGTAGAGTCCGGCTTGTGTGTATATGTGTGTGTATGATGGGGTGGTGGAGGCATTTAAAGGGGTACCGCCCCCGCAGTGGATCCTTTCCTGTGTTCATATGAGTTTGACATTAGCTAAGACAACAGCCTTCATCCCACATGGACTCTGCTGACGGCTCTAGGACCCCACTGAGGCAATAATCCCACTAGATTTGATTCCCCCCCCAAACACACCAGGAAGTCTGGGGTTAACTTCCTGCCCTGTGTGGGTTTCCCTAGATCCTGAGATAAAAATTTAAGGGCAAGTAATTTACTTGAAAGGTAATTTCAGGACACACCTGTTGTAGAGAGTGAAGGAGTGAGTTAGGGAAGAAAAGGCAGCTGGTACAAAGTACAAAACCAAGCTGGTTACCTCCAGTCACCTGCAGCGCATTCCCACCAGGGAACTCTGGGAACCAGCAGAGAGCATGCGCCTCAGAGTTATCCTGCCCATGAGGTGAGGAAGCTGAGGGATTTGTACACCCTGCTTCTAGGAACTTGATCCTTCTGGTTCACCTTATGTGGACAGAGCTGGTTCTGGTGGTCACAGAGCGTCCTCAGACTGAACACTGTTGGTGCTGGTGTTGGAAGTCAGTCAGGCTGGCGTGCAGAGAAATTAAATGCTGAAATGACACTGCCAGGACTTTGACAACACCTGTGCTCTGCACTTCTTGTACTCTTGTTCCTGTCCCCACTCCCCTTATAGGATTAAAATTTGCCTCTTGCCTAACATCTTAGCTCTCAACACTCTTGTTATTTTCTTTATTTTTTTGGTCCGGGGTAAAAGAAGGGATGCTGGTTCTACCAGAGACCTACTCTGCCTACTTTCTGGATGGATTTTTTTCCTTTCCTTATTTTGCACTGTGAGTGGACCAGTATTTTCTTTGATCTGGTGCTGCCTATTCTGCTGTGTTCTGCTCAGTCGTGCCCAAATCTGCAGCCCCATGGACTGTAGCCCGCCAGACTCCTCTAAGCATAGGATTTTCCAGGCAAGAATACTGGAGTGGGTTGCCATTTCCTCCTTCAGGGGATCTTCCTGACCCAGGGATCAAACCTGTGTCTCTTACGTCTCCTGCATTGGCAGTTGGATTCTTTATCACTAGTGCCACCTGGGAAGCCCACTGTTAAGAGTACCATCATTGTTTTCTAACATGGAGATGGATTCTTCCCCTTTTCAAATTTCTAGATTTCTTTGTTCATTTTCATTGTTAGCTCAGAGGAAAGGGTTTAAATATGTAGGCTCATAATTGACATCTCAAAATGCAAGTAGTATGCCTTATTCCCAGAAGGTATCCTCAATGTGTTATCTTAGGGGCATTTGAACTCCTATGCATTTAATATAATAACAGTTACAAAAAGTAGCAGGAAGAAGCAGCTGCATTATGCTCTTGGTTCAAAGACCATTTGTGTTTCCCCAACATTAACTTCCTGTACTTAAACTGACAAGCCCCAGATAAATGCAATAATTTCTTCACATTTCACCACGATCAGCTCTTTACTTCTAACAGCAACAATTGTATTTCTCATTAACTTGTCCACTGCTGATCCTTGGAGTGTTTGCATCTTAAAAAAAAATTATAAGAAACTGTCACAGCTCTTGTAAGAGACTGAAGAAGTAAAGAAATAAGCTGTTGTGGTTTTGTCTTAGAGATAAAACATGCTGCTTGGGTCATGAGTCAGAATTTCATCATGTCTTCCTCCTGAGCTGTTGTGCTAAATCTTACATGTGCTATTTGTAGGTGATGCTCCTGGGTTTGTGATAGGTGCAGTAGGAGAGGCTTTAGTGGGAAGCTTAGAGAAGGATAGGGGATCCAGAAGGTCTAGACTGAAAAGAGGGAAGTTGGCATTTAAAACCAAGAATTTTAGAATGATTTCATATCACTTTACATGTCTTTAGCATCTTTGACTGAGTTCAGACCAGAGTGAGATTCCTAATGTTACTCTAGTTACATATCAGAATGGAAAGTTTCAGCTTCTTGAATTTTACAGACAGTGGCTGGCTGTTGGCCCAGCCAGTTCCCTTTTCTTTCTGGGCACATCTCTAGATCATTTTTCCCAAGCTCTTTTGCAGTCAGTGTGACCACACAACTTATTCTAGCTGATGGAATGTGAATGGAGTGATGGGTACCACTTCCAGGCCAGGCCCATTAAAACCTCCCATCTGTGTCCTCCATGCTCCTTCCATTTATGCCTTGCAGGGGAGCATGATGATTTTGGAAGCTACATGATACAGATTTCTATCCATAGGAGAAAAGAAGCCTGGATCCTTAAATCACCACTTGGAGGAAAGCCATCTACTGATCCAAAATACCTCTTTTATCTTTCAGTTCAGTTCAGTCACTCAGTCGTGTCCGACTCTTTGTGACCCCATGAACCACAGCACGCCAGGCCTCCCTGTCCATCACCAACTCCCGGAGTCCATCCAAACCCATGTCCATTGAGTCGATGATGCCATCCAATCATTTCATCTGCTGTTGTCCCCTTCTCCTGCTGCCCTCAATCTTTCCTAGCATCAGGGTCTTTTCAGATGAGTCAGTTCTTCGCATCAGGTGGCCAAAGTATTGGAGTTTCAGCTTCAACATCAGTCCTTCCAACGAACACCCAGGACTGATCTCCTTTAGGATGGACTGGTTGGATCTCCTTGCAGTCCAAGGAACTCTCAAGAGTCTTCTCCAACACTACAGTTCAAAAGCATCAATTCTTTGGCACTCAGCTTTCTTTATAGTCCAACTCTCACATCCATGCATGACCACTGGGAAAACCATAGCCTTGACTAGACAGACCTTTGTTGGCAAAGTAATGTCTCTGCTTTTTAATATGCTATCTAGGTTGATCATAACTTTCCTTCCAAGGAGTAAGCATCTTTTAATTTCATGGCTGCAATCACCATCAGCAGTGATTTTGGAGCCCAGAAAAATAAAGTCAGCCACTGTTTCCCCATCTTTTTCCCATGAAATGATGGGACCAGATGCCATGATCTTAGTTTTCTGAATGTTGAGTTTTAAGCCAACTTTTTCACTCTCCTCTTTCATTTTCGTCAATGGGCTCTTTAGTTCTTCTTCACTTTCTACCATAAATAAGCGTGGTGTCATCTGCATATCTGAGGTTATTGATATTTCTCCTGGCAATCTTGATTCCAGCTTGTGCTTCTTCCAGCCCATGGTTTCTCATGATGTACTCTTTGCATTAAGAAAAATAAAATTTTAGTGGGTTTGAGCTACATGTATAAATATTTGACAGTAGCTAATAATATGTGGAAAATTCTTAAAGAGATGAGAATACCAGACCATCTGACCTATCTCTTGAGAAACCTGTATGCAGGTCAGGAAGCAACAGTTAGAACTGGACATGGAACAACAGACTGGTTCCAAATAGGAAAAGGAGTACATCAAGGCTGTATATTGTCAGCTGCTTATTTAACTTATATGCAGAGTACATCATGAGAAACACTGGGCTGGAAGAAACACAAGCTGGACTCAAGATTGCCAGGAGAAATATCAATAACCTCAGATACGCAGATGACACCACCCTTATGGCAGAAAGCGAAGAAGAACTAAAGAGCCTCTTGATGAAAGTGAAAGAGGAGAGTGAAAAAGTTGGCTTGAAGCTCAACGTTCAGAAAACTAAGATCATGGCATCTGGTCCCATCACTTCATGGGAAATAGATGGGGAAACAGTGGGAACAGTGTCAGACTTTATTTTTTTGGGCTCCAAAATCACTGCTGATGGTGATTGCAGCCATGAAATTAAAAGATGCTTACTCCTTGGAAGGAAGGTTATGGCTAACCTAGACAGCATATTTAAAAGCAGAGACATTACTTTGCCAACAAAAGTCCGTCTAGTCAAGGCTATGGTTTTTCCAGTAGTCATGTATGGATGTGAGAGTTGGATGGTGAACAAAGCTGAGCGCCGAAGAATTGATGCTTTTGCACTGTGGTGTTGGAGAAGACTCTTGAGAGTCCCTTGGGCTGCAAGAAGATTCAACCAATCCATCCTAAAGGAGATCAGTCCTGGTTGCTCATTGGAAGGACTGATGTTGAAGCTGAAACTCCAATACTATGGCCACCTCATGCGAAGAGTTGACTCATTGGAAAAGACACTAATGCTGGGAAGGACTGGGGGCAGGAGGAGAAGGGGACGACAGAGGATGAGATGGTTGGATGGCATCACCGACTCGATGGCCATGGGTTTGGGTAAACTCAGGGAGTTGGTGATGGACAGGGAGGCCTGACGTGCTGCGATTCATGGGTTCGCAAAGAGTCGGACACGACTGAGCGACTGAACTGAAAATGAATAATATGATCTTGACTAATCTACCCAGGGTCTGGAGGCAGAGCATGAAAATGAGAGCCTGTGCCCTCATCTCCATCTCAGAGTCCACTCCTTGAGACACTTCAACTGGGACATTTAGTATAAGGAGCGGTCTGAGAAAGCAAGTGTAAAGATGCGATCTTGAAGTTGAATCACCTGCTGTCCAGTTGGCAGTGAGGATCATAGTAGGTGAGGCTCAGAGTCCCTGATGTGAGGTAGCAGTGACAGAGTGAAAACTTTCACCAGTGGTGAGCTGGGATGGTATTTTAAAGAAGGGAAAGCACCAGGTGATGCAAAGTATCAGAAATTTGAGAAATGGGGGGAAAGGGCATCCAACATATCAGGGGAATTAGACAGCTGCTGCTAAGCTCAGTGGTCACATTGGAAACAGATAAGGAATAACTTTGAGTGATTAATAAGCAAATAAAAGCAAAACATGAAAACCAGAGGCCTTTCTTGATAACAAGGAGAGGAACTCTCATCTCCTAAACCTGCTGGCAGAGAAAGCCAAGGCCCACGCCCAGGCCCTCATCATGAGAGCAGCAGAAGCTAGACTTCCATCTTGGTCCCATCTGAGTCCTTGACTGGGAAATATTGGTACCGTGATACATGGGACAGGAACATTTGAGTTGATGCACCCTAAAATCTTGAATTCTCCAATTCCCTTAAACTATCCAAGTCTGCAAAAGTGACTACTGGCATTGCCCCCCTTCCCCTATCCTGTCTGAAGATGAAGTAGAACCCTCCTTCCTACATAGCTTCTTGTGCTCCTCTCAGAATCTGCCTCCCCTCATGGCCAGGGGCCACAAATAGGGTTAAGTCTCAACTTAACCCAGTGGGGATGTGCTGTGCCTGATGATGGAGGAAACAGAACGCAGACAGTCCCTGACTTACCATAAGACTATTTTTTTTTGACTTTACAATGGTGTGAAAGTGATACACATTCAGTAGAAACTGTCCTTCAAAATCTGAATTTTGATCCTTCCCATCCCTAGTGATATGATGTCTGATCCCCTCTCCTGATGCTGGGCAGCCACAGTGGTCACAGTTCCCTGTCAACCATTCCGATCTTCTCTTTCAGTACAATATTCAATGCATTACTCTATCATAAAATAGCCTTGTGTTAGATGATTTTGCCCAACTAATGTAGGGCTAATGTAGGGCTTCCCAGGTGGAACTAATGGTAAAGAATCCGCCTGCCAGTTCAGGAGATGCAAGAGACATGGGTTTGACCCCTGAGTCAGGAAGATGCCCTGGAAAAGGGAATGGCAACCCATTCCGGTATTCTTGCCTGGGAAGAGAAGCCTGGCAGACTACAGTCTACGGGGCCACAAAGAGTCGGATACGACTGAGCAATTGAGCACACAGGCTAATGTAAGTGTTCTGAGTCTGTGTAAAGAGGGCTAGGCTAAGCTAGAATGCTCGGTAGGTTACGTATATTAAATGCATTTTCAACTTATGATGAGTTTTTCTGGATATAACCCCATCAAAAGTCAAGGAAGATCTATATGCCCCCAAAGACACTGCAACACCTAGTACGCATGTGCCCCAGGGAGCCCGGTAAGCGCATGTGGAACTGAGTTCTGAGAGCACTGGGTCAAGGAAGAGAAATGCAGAGCTGTACCACTGAGGTTTTTGAGTTGGGAGCATTCCCCTGGGACAGGAGATTTAACACCGTGGTGAGGACCCTGAGAAGTGAGTAGACGTGATGTTAACAGGGCTTCTCAGAACATGAAAAAAGCCACGTGGATGGTTGGGGATGCTCTGCGCTGTCAAGATCCTCACTCAGAACTGAAGGGCTCATGCCCTGGCTGCTGCGGGTGCTGCAGGCTGTCAACCTGGGCTGTTGGTCCTCTGCAGAACTGCATCGGCTGAAGACAGTCACCTCCCTGTAGGTCATGTTCTCTGCCCAGGGCAGCCTATATTGACAAGTGTGAATGGAACTATAACTTAGGACTTCTCTGAAGGACCATCTTAGAAGTCAGTTGAGGCTTTTATTGTATCCGGCTTCTCTGTCCAGTCCTGATGCCTTCCTGGGGAGTAATCCAGGGCATTTGCTACTCTCTGTCTCAGAGTCTGCTTCCTGGGGAACCCAACCTGCTACAACCTCTTAGGAAGGTCTCTCAGTGTGGACCATTGTAAGACCTCTGGGTGAATCCAGCCAGATGCTCTTCCTCCAGGGCTGGAAGAGGTTACTGGTACAAGGGCACTGGATGAAGAAACATGCTTCTTCCAACCCTAGAATCCTCATCCATGCAGAGAGATGCCTACACATGGAAAGTCCCAAGGGGACAGAGACCAACCAAGGGAATGGCAAATTCGTACCCTCAACTCATGTCCATTCTAGAGCTTGTGTTCATTAAGCAGAAGGTGGACAGAGGTGGTCTGAAGCCACACTGAAGCTGATTACAGACATAGTAATTAATCATCTATTCATGCATCATGCACCTTCCCATGTATCCATGTGTCCACTATGCTTCCATCCATGCATCTCTTCATTCTAAGGACATACTGATGAATACAGTGCACGAGCCTCAGTGCTGGCTCAGGGGAATATAAGATGGATAGGACCAAGAGCCTGTCCCAAAGGATCTCACAGTCCAGAGGAGGAGACAGACATATCACAGGTCTGGGGTAGAGTGACAGGGGTGACACAGGAGCTCCAAGAGCCTGGAAGACAGAGGGACCACTCTGCTTGTGTTTCCCAGAGAAAGGGATGGCTGAGCTCTGGACTAGAAGGGTGAGTTGGAGTTCTACAGCTGGGAAACAGGAGATCAGTGGTGTTTCTGTCAAAGGGAATGGCACCTTCAAAGCCGAAGAAGAAAGATGGATTCTCCAGCATGAGATTAGGACACAGTGAGGCAGAGAGGGAGAGACAGGAGGTTGGGAGGGCTGTCAGGAGAGGGTTACACTGGGTTGTTTGGACTATATCCTGCACTGGGTTAGGGCCAGAGGTGACTTTCAGGGCCATGGGACAAGATGTGAAGAACAGTATGAAGAAGGGACGATGAGGCAGGGCGAAGGTAGGAGGCTACTGGACATGTTGAGGTAAGATATAATTAGGCTGGGAAAAAGGGCAGTAGAAGTGCTCAGGAGGTAGAGTGGATGGAACTTGGTTACACAGGTGTGGCAGGTAAGGAGGCGGCCTAGGCCAGGATCCTTCTATTGTTTCTCTCTTGGGAGTCTGAAGATGCTGTTGACTAAAACATATAGTCACAACCTGAAAGTAGAGAGTTATTCTATTCGGTGGGAATTTTTAGGACTCTGAGCTTGGGAAATAGCATCTCAGTAGCTCTGAGAAAACTGCTCCAAGGAGGCAGGAGGGGAAGTCAGGCTATATACAAGTTTGCAACAAAGGGAGCAGGCAGTCTGAACTTGAAGGATCAGGTATCAAGTTAAGGAATTTAGCATTCTATGCATGGGAAGATGCAAGCCTCTGGGCTCACTGAATTCATTCCTTTCATATGCACCACCTGTTTCCTTGTTCACCTTGCTTCTTGCATTCCCCCAGCTCCTCAGCAATCACCATTGGAGGTGGCAGCGTACACTGATCCCAATTTTGGGAGCTCTTGTTCACATTTGAAGGCCAGAAATCGCTGACGGCTGTGACATTTCTTGTTTATTGATATGGCAGGAGATATTTTCATTTCACAATGCCATGATGCCAGAAGTTGAGTGTGAATGAAAGGAAATCCAGAGTTGTTTGAGCAGAGAGTAAGGGACTGATCCGTCTAGAAAGCTTCCAGTTTGCCTCTCTTAGAAGGGGTTGGAGAACGCTATTCACAGGACCTCCACAGGCTGTGCACAATCTGTGGGAGACCGGCCCTCTCAACTCCCTTGTCCTCGCACTAAACTTGTGTTCTTCTGGCCCAGCATAAAATTAAACACGTGCAAGTCACACCGTGAATCCACTTTAATGTCACACCTCTTCCTTTGATCCATGAACAGTGTTTGAACTGAGTGTGGGATTCGTAGTTTTCCTTTCTGAATTCCATTGTTAGGCTTGGCCCACCACCCCTACCTGGCAAGACCTTCCTGAAACCTGATTCTGTCATTCAGTGAGTGTGGGCGAAAAATAATTGTAATAGTTTGAGGCAGGATCCCAGGATTGTGAGCAATTCTCTAGCCCCTTTTAGAACAGTTTGTTCCAGGTCGAGGTGGGTGGGGAGCATGTAGGGGACTGTTGAGGTGAACAAGTGTTCTCTAATGAGCACCTGGAAGGCTTAGAGAATGTGTGTGTGTTACAATATCAAAGCCTAATAAAAGAGGAGAAATGAAGCAGGTAAGATGCCCAACCTCCAGCATTTATCTCAAGTTCTGAGCACATATTCAGGTCAGTTGTCATTTTCCAGGCCAGTTCTGTCATCTCAGCTTCAGTAGGGCCAGGACCTAGTTAATTTGAGCCAATGCTCACTGCATCTCAGAGGCTCTGCGTTTGGCTTTGGGCTCTAAAGATGAATCTGCACACCGCCTGCCCTCCTCTCAGAGCTCTCAGGCTCTGGGAGAGGCCCTTGATGTTTCTCTCAGGGTTCTCCGACTCTGACCCCTGCCATGTTATGGGAGCCCAGCCCCTAGAGGCAGCCAGGGCCCAAGGCACAAGTTGGACAGGTCAGCACTGCTCTTTTTTTTTGAGCCTCAGTTTCACCCTAGTGGCTCAGACAATAAAGCGTCTGCCTATAATGCGGGAGACTCAGGTTCGATCTCTGGGTTGGGAAGATCCTCTGGAGAAGGAAATGGCAACCCACTCCAGTACTCTTGCCTGGAAAATCCCATGGACGGAGGAGCCTGGCAAGCTACAGTCCATGGGGTTGCAAAGAGTGGACATGGCTGAGTGACTTCATTTTCACTTTCACCAGCAGTGAAATGGAAAGAGTAATCTATGCTTCATATGTGCTGTGTGCTGTGCTTAGTTGCTCAGTCGTGTCCGACTCTTTGAGGCTGTATGGACTGTAGCCCGCCAGGCTCCTCTGTCCATGGGAATTTTCCAGGCAAGAATACTGGAGTGGGTAGCCATTTCCTTCTCCAGGGGATCTTCCCAACCCAGGGCTCGAACCCAGAGCTCCCAAGTTGCAGGCGGATTCTTTACTCTCTGAGCCACCAGGGAAGCCCATGCTTCATATAGGCATGAGGATTAAATGATAGACTTGAGCTGAACACATGGAGCCAGCTCCTAGGATTCCAGAAGATGGGGTGGGGGAGGCTGCCAGGGTCCTATCTTCACAAGCCTTCTAGGAGTCCCTGGGGAGATGTGTTCCAGATCCTCAAGTCTGGCTTGGAGATGGGGGACCAAGCCAGAGAGGAGCTTCTGAGTGCAGCACAGTGTCTGTCACTGAGCAGGACCCCGGCCCCACTCATGGGCCATTCCTAAGCTTTCTGGAAAGGTCGTTGTACAAGGTCCACCAGGAAAGCCTGCAGGCCAAGGTGCCTGGAGTCTGCAGATTTTGTGCCGATATCTCCTACAAGGAGAGGAGCTGATGCCCTCTGTGCAGACATCAGCTCCCTCCTGACATCAGAGGCGCCACAGAGGCAGGTGGAGCTGAGGGTCTGCTGGTCAGGTGCAGATGGCCCAATTGCAGTCAGCCTGGTGCTGGAAGAGAGAATTGGCAGACACCGCTGGGCAGCAAAAAACACCCTCTGGGGCTGCTCAGAAATGTCCAGGAGAACTTCAAGGTGGGGCATGGGCGGGGACTCAGGGCACAATATGAGAGCTGAAGTTCCTTTGTGATCTATTTCTTCTTTTTTAATTGGAGGATAATTGCTTTACAATATTGTATTGGCCTCTGCCTCACATCAACATGAATCAGCCACAGGTATACATATGTCCCCTCCCTCCTGAGCCCCCTCCCACCTCCCACCCCATCTCTCCCCTCTAGGTTGTCACAGAGCACTGGGTTGAGCTCCTTGTGTCACACAGCAAATTCTCACTATTTTACTTATGGTGATGTATATGTTTCCATGCTGTTCTTTCAATTTGTTCCACTCTTTCCTTCCCCCACTGCGTCAATAGCTAGGACATGGAAGCAACCTAGATGTCCATCAGCAGATGAATGGATACAGAAATTGTGGTGCATATATAAAATGGATTATTACTCGGCTATAAAAAAAAAATGCATTTGAGTCAGACCTAATGCAGTGGACGAACCTAGAGCCTATTATACACAGTGAAGTAAGTCAGAAAGAGACAAGTATTGTGTATTAACATAGACATATGGGATCTAGAAAGATGGTACTGATGCATCTATTTGCAGGGCAACAGTGGAGACACAGACATGGTGATCTATTTCTTTATTGTGGTAAAATACACATAACACAAAGTGTATCATTTAAACCATATTTTTTTACTTTATTTTTTAATTGGAGGAAAATTGCTTTACAGTGTGGTGATGATTTCTGAGGTACAATGCACATCAGCCATAGTTATACAGATATCACTTCCCTCTTGAGCCTCCCTCCCCTCCTGCCATCCCACCCCTCTAGGTCATCACAGATCACTGGTCGGGCTCCCTGTGTTATTACACAGCAACTTGTCACCAGCTGTCAACTTTTCACATGGTAGGATATACATGTCTATGCTACTTTCTCCATTTATTTATCTTAATGTTTTTGGCCACACCCCGTGCCATGTGTTTCCCCATGCTGTTAGTTTCCCCACCAGGAAAGGAACCCACACCCCCTGCAGTGGAAGTGCAGAGTCTTAGCCGCTGGACTGCCAGGAAAGTCCTTCATTTAAACCATTTTCAGGAGTATAATTCCATGGCATTATGTTCACTCATAGTGTGGTATAACTATCACCACTACTTGGTTCCAAAACATTTTCTTATCCCAAAGGGAAACCCCATTACTAGTCACTTCCTATTCTCCCCCTTCCCCCAGCCCCTGACAACCGCTAATCTGCTTTCTGTCTCTAGGGATTTACCTGTTCTGGACATTTCATATAAATGGGATCACACCTATATGAGCTTTTGTGTCTGGCTGCTTTCGCTTAGGGTCATGTCTTTCGGATTTCTCTGTGCTGTACCATGCTTCAGTACTGCATTCCTCATTAATCTCTTGTGGCCAGAGCCTGCTCTCCCAGACACACAAAAAATCAATCCCACCTCTTTTCCTTATTCACAGATTTACTTCCACCTATTGGCGCTCCAGAGTCGGCTCAGAGTGAAGGGACGTGCGCCCGGGCGGGGCTGGGGCATAGTAGGTGCTCAAGAGTCTGGGACGTTTTGTTTCCTGGATGGTGTGTGAAATCCCAAGTTCCCGGCAGCACTAACCCCGAGCGCGGCCAGGGGGCAGCATGTTCCCGCGGAGCTTCGCGGCCGAGGAGGACTGGATGGATGCTCACGGAGCCTCTGGGCTCCGGGCAACGTTCACCGCCTTTCCATCACGCAGTGTTTCAGATGCTCTGCTCCAGTCAAACAAATTGTCTGGGCTTAATTTTTGAGAAATCGTTGTCAAGAATCGCTGAACTAGTTTAATTCTAAAGCACATATTTATACGGGCTCCAAAACTCACATCCCTGTGCACTATTATAAATGGAAGGGAAAGTTTAATCAGGAATGAGATTAGGTCTGAGCCGGGAGGGTGGAGGAAAGGGCGGTGCAGATGGAACGGGAAGGTGTGGATATCATGAACCCCAATTGAGCAGCGCCCCATGAAACAGGGGTTGAGGGTTAGGACTCCCCTTGGGCTTAGACCCATGGACAAGCTGGTTTGGAAAAATGATGAAAGTGATGTGTAAGCCAGGGGCTGTGTATCTCATGGGATGTAGGGGGTTTTGGGGGTGAAGTGGCCTGTTTAGTGTCTGCTGAGTGGCCCTGGCCTCCAGGAGATGCCAGCTTGCCACTCTCTCCCCCTACCACCCAATGGGATACACCCTGCTCCTGTCTCCCTTGCCTCATCCAGGTACCTACCCTCAGCTCAGGTTGAATGGGCCATGTAAAGCTAGTCCATGACAGCAGGCAGTCAGAACCCCTACCCAGAAGAAAGAAGACAGAGAGATTCTTGCTAATAGAGGTCTCCTGCCCTCTGTTCCCCTGTGCCAGCGTGTCTTCCTCAGCTGCAAGTCAGCGGCAGGAGGTCTGTGCATGTACCACCCTCCCAGAGAGGCATCCATATGGCCCATAGCATGGCCCAGTGGAGACAGAGCCACCTTGCCCCAGATTCAGGATGGAGGACAAAAGATGAAGGGGAGGAAGCCTTAGGCTTAGAGATAGCAGAACTTCTAGCCAGACTTGCTATGTGATCTTGGCAAGTCCCTGCCCCTCTCTGGGTCTCTGTGTCTTCATCTCCAAATGGAGTGTGTTGGACCCATTCAGATTCAGAAACAAACATGAGTGAACAGCGTTTATATACCAGACCCTGTGCTAAGATTTTGTGTGTTCATCATGCTATTTAATTCTCAGAATGGACTGCCAGGATGGCATTAAACCCCCATTTTGCAGGTGAGGAAGTAGGGGTTTAGAGAGGGATGTCACAGGGGTGGCAGAAATTGTGGGCCCCGCATCCCTGTCTGAGGTCATGATACTTGGCTCTGATCCCTGCATCTCTAAGCCTGTATGACATAGGGGATTCCAAGTAAGCATGCTGCCAGCCACAGAGTGAAGCAGATTCCAGCTCTGGAGTCTACTGGCCACTGTGACTTTTAAAAGTTCATCTTAGAAGGAAGTCTTTGCTATAAAAATCAGCTTTATTCACTGTGTCCCATACAAAGTTATCAAACTTTTAAAGCAAAGAAAGGCTAAATCCACTTTATATCCTTTGACACATGAGGCGGTATAGCTCCATGAACATAGGCTTTTGCATTCAGACAGATCTCTGTTCAGATCTCAGCTCTGCCACTTCCTGGCAGTGTGGCCTTAGGCAGGTTGTCTGACTGCTCTGTGCTCAAGTTTTCTCTTTTATAAACTGGGGATGATAATAGTGATTTAACTATTTTATAGGAATGGGGGAGATGTCTCATTAAATCATAGCTTTTTTTTTTTTTTTTGCCATGCCATGTGGCTTGCAGGATCTTAGTTCCCTGACCAGGAATTGAACCCTTGCCCCTTGCAGTGGAAGTCTGAAGCCCTGACTACTAGACCACCAGGAAACTCCCTAAATTGTAGCTTTAATACACATACATTGATTGAATGAGAAGTCTCAGCTACATTTCATGTCAACCGAAATCTACACCATGAGTTAAAACCTACATCACTTGCAACAGCCCATCTCAAAGAGATAAAGACTGAAAATGCCGGGGACTGATGGGTCTAGAGTTTAGGGTCTGTATAATTAGAGACTTTTCAAGGCTTTGGCCATAGGAATGAAGAGTGGGCTCTTGTTCTGCTCAGCAACCTTCAAGTTTATTTATTAAACCCTGCTTTGTGTCTAATCTTTCTTTTTGTGGCCATGCAGCAACACACCATAATTCTCTAATACTGTACAGTGCCAACATCTTGGAGGGTTTCAGGACAGATCCGAATAGCCAGCAGTCTCTGCATTGTAACAGTCAGATGCAAGAATCCTTGAAAGACATGCAACTCTCTAAAGCTGGGAACTGAAGCAGTTTTTCTTTAAATGTTTATTACAAATACAAGCATTATTTGTATTCAGCACAGACCGAAGAGAGACTAAGCAGTTGGTCCTTTTTATTGCAGTTGAAATCTGGCCCGATCTGGCAACCCTTTTTAGAATCAGACACTGAATAAAGTTCCCAAGACATGTGGGGAGGTGTGACAGTTTCTGCTTGTAGCACAGGGGTGTTGGGTGTGGGGGTGACTGCCTGTGTGGGCTAGACACATGGGTCTCCAGGGGAGCCAGCAGGCTACAGGCTTACCTCACTCTTGGTTGATGATGGTGAAATTGAGAATGAGGAATACCGATAACTTTATTTTTCATAAAATTAGGAGCACTCTAAGGTCAAATACAGCTGTCAGAAATTCAGTTCCAACCAGCTTAAGTAAAAAAGTGAATCTGTGGGTTCTTGGGCTATAAAGTACCTAGTTCTAGCTTCATGCATGGCTTGATCTAGGGGTCTTAGACTGGATACCTTAGAGACAGAGCTTGCAAAGGGGATTCTTGTGCAAGTGAATTATTGAGAAAATGCTCTCAGGAGGAGTTGCAAGGGAGTGAATCTGTAAGCAGGATAGAGTGGAAGAAACAGCCAATGAAGCCTGCTGTTTCAGCTGGAATCTAGCTTCAGCCTGACCCCACAAGGAGCTCTGGAGTGTAGATAACATTACAGAGCTGTCCCACTCAGGCAAGAAGCTTGGCCTTTGGTACTTTTTTATTAGTCTGTCATTGACTGTGTGCTGTCTCTGAAATGGGGCACATAACCTCATGGGACTTTCTGGACAAAGTGACTCTCTTTGGCTAAGGGTAATTCTCTGAAAATTTCAACTGTGAGCTGTTAGCAATCTTCAGTTATAGTCAGTTCTTACAGATGGGTGCACAGTCTGGTAGCGGGGATCTGGGCAACATATTAACCTTGTCTACATCAAGGGGCTCAAGCAATGACCTAGGGTTTCACCTCTCACCCTACTTCTGAGGTTTACTTCTTGGCTCCACTCTCAAATAGCGTGGGGACAAGGTGACCACCAAAGGCCCTGAGCTCTCCTTATGTCTCCCATGCAGCTTTTAGAGAGGCCTGATCTCTCCTGGTGTTAAGTGCTCAGTTTCCTGGATTAGCCCCACATGACTTCACACTCACCTCGCTGTTGGAGACGGTGGTAGTGTCGGCTCTAATTAAACCTTAAGGATGTTTCCCCACAATGGGTTTATATTTCTAAAAGAGGTAGGTTGCTGAATAGGCAAAAAAACCATCAGTGATCCCTGCTGGGCTCTGAACTCCTATTTTAAGTCAGAAGGCAGGGAATAGCATACGTGTGTGGCTGAAGGATGCTAAGTAGCACCACACCCTTGGGGTAGCAGAAGTGGGCTAGATCCCTGGGAGGAGGAAGTTTTGGAGGGAGAAAATGGGGAGGAATGAGAAATACACAAGGGGCAGCTCATGGAGGGCCTCATGAACTAACATAGGAGTATCAACTTGATCCTGAAAATTATGTGTTCAGCTTGAGGTTCCTCTGAGTCTCTACTGTCCTTTTCTTACACCATTCTTCCCCCAAGTGTCTGATATCAACCCACCAATAAGGCTAGAGATTTTTAGCTCAAACCCAGCCACTGCCAATATCAAAGGGACCCATTCCAGGGACAGAATCCAGTAGCATGTTTGCTGGGCAGTGCTCCCATGAGCTGGAGATGGGGAAGAGTAGGTGGGCATCACCTCTGACGTTTGAGGTCAGTGTCCATCTAAAACAGATCTCAGTCCAAAGCTGGGTTGATGGGATGTTGACCAAGTCTGAGCAGTCAGTCCCAGATGGATTGAGATCAGAGTCAGCCCCATCTTGAGGGGAATATATTGTTCTTTTTCAGGAAATTAAGATAGGAACCCAGCTATGGGGGTCAGACCAGCTCACAACAGGGAGAAACCGAAGATTACAGTTCTTCTCAGGGAGCAAGTGGGACTCCAACCCTCTCTCCATGGGGAGCTGAAGGTGCCAGTGGTCAGGAAGGGAGGTATATTGGTTCAGGTTACTCTTGCTGCCGTAACAAATAACCTCCATCATTTCAGTACCCTCATATGAGTGTTTTCACTATTTAGAGACTCAAGTTCCTTCCCTTGTGTGGGTCCGTCATTCCCCAGCGTCTGCATCTAGGCAGAAGAAGGGAAGAGGGAGAAAGCACACCTGCTTCTTAACCTCCTTGCCTAAGACACAGATCACTTTTGCTCATACGCAATTGGGGAGAACCGGTCACATGACTTCACTTAGCTGCAAAGGTAGCTGGGAATTGTAGTTCCTGGCTGGGCTGCAGGCTTGAGAGAGAACTCTATATCACAGAAGGGGAGCTTGCATTATGATGAGCAGTGGCCCCCCCTGCCCTGAGAGCCCAGCAGACGCTCCATCAGAAAGAGGCCTCAGTGAGCCCAGCTGATGGGTGGGATCATGTCTTTGCCCTGCTGACAAGCAGTTCTCCCAAATACAACTTGGCCCCTGAAGTGGTCTGAATGGATTTGAGCACTTTCCAACCCAACAGACTGTGGAATTGGACTGAGGTGATAAGGACTCAATGAAATGTGGAGCCTTGCAAAGTACACAGGAAAAATAAACGAATGCATGAAATGACAATTTCCTGACAGTGGGACTGGGGTTCCGGGAACAGCTTCTGAGTACACAGGGTTTGCGATAAATCCGGTTTTTCTCCTGTAGCTTGTTTGTGCTCAGGTTGTGTTTGATCAACTCGATTTCTGTTTGGAATCAAGGACCTTCTCCCGCTCGTTTATTCCTGGCCTTCGCCTGGAGCCGTAGTGCCTGTGTGTAAGGCTGAATTCATAGCCCGAGGACATTCTCTCAGCGGCTCCTTGTAATGATCTAAATATAGATGCCTCACCTCCGGTGCAGAGCAAGCAGGGGAGAGACTGCTCTGTGACTCCTTGCTGCGGCATCCTTGGTTGAGGGCTGGAGGACAGGATTCAAGTCTGGGTCTCTCTACTTACTCTGCGATCTTCACAAGTGACAAGGCCTTTAGCCCTGTTCCTTTATCTGTAAAACTGGAACAGCCGCCATGACAAAAACAGATGAGTCCAAAAGAGTGTATAAGAAGTGCTGTGTCAGCATTAGTGATCATGGCAGGGTCCATGGGTGGGTTAAAGCACAGACTCTGGAGCCAACCCTTGAATCCTGATTTGCATCCAGGCTTTGCTGCTTTCTAACTCTGTGACTCAGGTAAGTTACCGCATGCACGCATCTGCACCTAAGTCCTCATCTATACAATAAGATATTAACAGTACCTGCCTCATGAGGGTGTTGTGAGATCAGGGGAGCTAAGGTATGGGAAGACCTGAGCACCACCTCTGGCCTTTAGTTTCTGATCAGTAAACCCTGGGAGACATTGCTGCTCCACGCATGCAGGCCTCTTGATTTTCTGCTCACTGTCTTGGTTCCTTTGGTCTCATCCCGCTGCTGTGCCTTTTCCCCAGTCTCCATGGGTGTGGTTCTCACTCACCCTTTGAGGCTCAACAACAATGCCCACTCCTCTGGGAAGCCTACCCTGATACCTGACTGCCAGTGTTATCAAACCAGGTTCGTTTTGCCCAACGTGAAGCAGACCAAAACACTTAGATGTGGAGGCTTGCAGCAAAGAGAGGGTTTATTCATAAGGCAGCCAAGTGAGATGGAAGAATATGTCTCAGGTATGCCTCAGGTATGCCAAACAAGGGGTTTGGAGTATTTAGGGGATAAGGAATGAAGAAGCATGGGAGCATGTGGAAAGGTGATTGAAAAAAGGTGTGGTGATTGTTGTTCTGTGCAGGTGTAACTAAGCTACCGGCTTCTGCAGGTTCAAAAAGAGAGGCTTAACAGGATCTGATGGTGCAGTTTTCAGCCCCCTGAGGTCCAAAGGTCACAGAGCGGACACTCATGCATGCCCAGTTGGGGGATCATGGGCTTTATCCAGTCTAAACCAGCTCAGCTCAAACTAGACACAGCTGACTCCAAGTTCCTGGAGAACAACTCAGGCAAACATCTTATTGTTTAGAGGACCTGCAAGTCCTTGATGCATGAAAGCAGGTGAAATGGATTGACTAATGATGACCCAGGGTTTCAGCAGGTTGCCTGAATCCTAGTTGCTGGTGCCTCTTGCAGGCATGCAAGAGGGCAGAACTGCCTGATATCATCATGAGGCATTTTCATTCAGGGTCTGAAGTTCCTGTAAATCACCCCTCTGCTGGGATGCTTGGATACGTCCCCTCTCTTACTAGACAGGGAACTCTTCAAGGGCAGGGAAGTTATCTTGGGTTATACTTGCTGCTATAACAAACAAGTACCAATATTCTAGTAGTTTAACACTTTCACATTTATTATTCAAGACTGGCACCAGGCTGGTAGGAGTATCACATTATGTTTTGAATGAATGAAAGGATGAACAAAGGCATGGTCAAAGGTCTCCTTAGGAAAAAAAAGATCTTTCTGGAACCTTGCCCCACTTCAAGAAGAGAGATTTCCCCAGCAGTTCCCATGAGCTTAGAGGGCAGGGTGGGAGTGAGTGTAGAAGGACAAGAGGGTCCAGGCTCCCAGTCTAGAAAGGTGGGAGGCAGAAGGAAGATAGCAACTTGCCTGGAGTTATCTAGACCAGGGGTCCCCAACCTCTGGGATATAATGCCTGATGATCTGAGGTGGAGATGATGTAATAATAATAGAAATAACAGTGCACAATAAATGCAAAGCACTTGACATCCCCAAATAACCCTCCCTACCCTGGTCCATGGAAAATTTCTCTTCCATATAACTGGTCCCTGGTGCCAAAAATGTTGGGGACTGCTGATAGAGTCCATGCTCTTAACTGCTGTGTTGTATGGAGCTGGTGTTTTAGGCCTGGGCCTATTGTGCTATTTACATATCTGAGAAGAAAGTTGATTTTTCAGGACACTGGGTCATATGTGACATATTTGTGCCTTTGCTCAAAATATGATCTGGATACTGATACTGTTTCAGCATCGCCTGGGTAAAATACAGGCTCTCAGGCCCAGACCAGCCTGTTTTGACAAGCCCTTCAAATGGTTCTGAGGTGAAGCTCTAGTCTCCAACACGTTGCTTCCTTCCAGAGAGCTCCATACATGCCTGTTCTGGGGCTGGCTCCTGTCTCCACCCTCCCTCCCTCAGCTGCGTGCTCAATGCTTATTTAGACACTCCACGCCCAATGTCCTACAGATGACATTAATCCTATGAAACACCATTTTTATGACCACACAATAGCTACCCTGCATCCAGTCAATTGTCTGCACCCCAGTGCTCCCAGTAGACTCTGCCCACCTGGACTGCAGATTTCTCAAGGCTCTGAGTATTCATCTTGGAAACCAGGCTCCCAGGTCCTCCCAGCTGCCATCTCACACTTCTGTGATTTACACGTGCAGGTGTGAGGGGCAGCACCCATTAGAAATATACACCAGGCGGGTTTTACTTTTGCACCATAAAAATGGATACATCTGCCATCCATAAAGGCTTATTTATTGCTAAGAGTTCATTATATATGCATGAAAAACCAACTAATTTAACTCTCTGGCAGTAACTACCTGCCTGAGGCTGGATACAGGATTGGAATTCAGGGTTAAATGGGGGCAGCTAAGATGAGCTTGAGAGACTTGGACCTACAGCTGGATGCTAAGAGTCAGCAGGTATAAGGCGGGTTTCCAATCCTGGCTTGGCAAGGCTAGGGGTATGATTGTAGACAAGTCTAGCCTTGCTCAGCCTCAGTTTCTCACCTGCAAAATAGGGACAATCATATCTACTGCCTGAAATTATTTTAGCAATTAAAATAATACAGTATTTCATCAAATCGAAGCTGCTGACCCCTAAATGTACTATGCACTTTTATGCATCACTAAAAAGGAAAAAAAAAGTGCTGCCAGCTAAAGTGGCTTCTATGCTTTTTAATCACTTAGAATTTTTATTTTATGCTTATTGAAAGAGTTCTTTTAAATTCATTTAGACATAGATTCTGTGAATGCTGGCGTACTTTAAAAGGAAAACACAAGCAAAATAAATTGGTGAAGGTATACCTAAAACTTTTCTACAGAGTTTAATTTCTCTGGATTGAAGTATTTTTCCACATAATCTTGTCTTTTGTGCTGGTGAGAGGGTTCCCAATGCAGCAATTTTTGGAAGAGTGCTCTCAGCTCTGCCCCCAGGATTTTTTTTCCAAGCTGCCCATTCTGCAAATTTTGATGCTAAAATTTTTAGAATTTATTAGGAGGCATTGAGGGAAGGTTTGCAGACAACCAGGACTCATGTTCCTGTATTAAATGGCTCTGTAGAAACAGAAACAAGACGATACATATCTGAGGGGCACAGAGAGAGAGAGAGACCGATTTATTACAGGAAATGGCCCATTTGGCTGTGGAGGTTGAGAGGTCCCATTTGCAAGGTGAAGAATCAGGAATCTGGTTCAAGTCTGAAGGCTTAAGAATTGGGGGGGCTGAGGTCTAGGTCCCAGCCTGAGTCCAAAAGCCCAAGAACCATGAGTACCCATGTCCCAAGGCAGGAGAGGATGGATTTCTTGGCTGAAGGAGTGGGAGCAAATCCAGTCTCCCTCTGCCTTTTTGTTCTATTCACACCCTCAGCACATTGGATGATGCCCACCTGCACTGAAGAGGATAATCTCTGCTCAGTCTGTTTGCTCTAACTTGAATTTCTACTGAAGACACCCTCACAGACCCACGCAGGAATAATGTGCTACCGAGTATTTGGGCATCCCTCATTCCAGTCATACTGGCACATGAAATGAACCATCACAGACTGGAAATAGTTTGTTGATGGAAATGTTGGTCTTGCCCTTGCGCCACGGGAATCCCCAGCAAGTTTAGTCATGTAGAGCCACAACCACACTTCGATGCCTACCTTGCCTGGCTGCTGGACACACCCCCATTTCAGAGATGTTAGAGTGGGACAAGAAGATGCATCTAGAATCAGTCAAATGTGATAGAAGAACATGCTGCTCAGTGAGTCTGGCATGTGAGAATGCAGAGGAAATTAACATTTGCTGCATGCCCTCTATGTACCAGGTGTATTAGTTAGCTCAGGCTGCTGTAACAAATACCAGAGAGTGGGTGGCTTACATGGCAGAAACTCGTTTTTTCCACAGTTCTAGAGACTAGAAGTCTGAGGTCGGTGTCAGTAGGGCTGGTTTCTTCTGAGGCTTCTCTTTTTGGCTTGTAGATGGATAACTTCGGTGTCTGTACAGTCTTTCCTCTGTGACAGTAGCCGTGTTGGATTAGGATCCACCTTAATGACCTCATTTAAGCTTAATCATCTCCTTCCCTACCACCAAAGGCATTCACATTTGAAGGTCCTGGGGCTTAGGGTTTCAACATAGGAATTTGGTGTTGGGGACACAATTCAGCCCCTAACACAGGCCCAGCGTGGCTACTTTGCAAACAGGATCTCCCTTCAGCTATACGGTGATCAAATTGGCTTTTATCTGCATCTTACTGATTAAGAAACCCAGGTTCTGAAAGATTATCTATCAAAGATCGCATAGCTGGTAGGGGGAAGATTTGACTTTCACAGCCAGGAGAGGCCTGTGCTATGACTTTCTTGCAAATTTCTCCTGTCAAGCTGTGCTTTATGGAGCCTAAGGGCATGTCAGGTAGGGCCACCTGCCCACCCCCTGCCCCCCTTGAACCTGCAGGTTAGGAATGGGATGCCTGACTTCATGCTTTCCCCCACCCCATTACTAATCAGAGCTCTTCCAGTATCTTACTGGGCTCCCTTATGAATTTTTATTTGAAGAAAGGGTGGTTGAGCAGAGAAATTTGAACATTCCTATACTACATTGTGTGTTAGTTTCCTAGGGCTGCTGTACAAATGGCCACAATTTGGTGGTTTAAGAAACAGAAATTTATTCACTGGAGGTCAGATGTCTGAAATCAGGGTGTCAGCAGGGCCGTGCTCCCTCTGCAGGCCGCGCTCCCTCCTCCTCCAGGGGAGGATCCTCTCTTGCTTCTTCCCAGCATCTGGTGGTTACCAGCATCCCTTGGCTTGTGAGTGCATCCCCCCCAATCTGTCTCCACTGTACATGGTCATCTTCCTCTATGTGTGTGGGTCTAGGTCAATTCATGTTGAATTTAGGGCCTGTCTTAATCCAGGATGACCTTACTTTAATGACATCTGCAACGACCCTGTTTTAAAATAAGGTCACGTTCACAGGTCACCTGGAGCTAGTACTTCAACATATCTTTGAGGGGAACACATTGTGAATAGTAATATGTTGGCCTGGTTAAGGAAGAGAGCATGTGTTAGAGTGGAAGCTGATGTCACAGATGTGGGACCTGCAGGCGGAGTCTAAAGATGGTGCATGAAGCTGTGAGTGGTCACAGGGGTCACACTGATGGAGTGGAGTGCAAGGCATAAAATGGGCTGGCTTCGCTCTTGGGGGGCTTCCCTTGTGGCTCAGCTGGTAAAGAATCTGCCTGCAATGTGGGAGACCTGGGTTCGATCCTTGAGTTGGGAAGATCCCCTGGAGAAGGGAAAGGCTACCCACTCCAGTATTCTGGCCTGGAGAATTCCATAAACTGTATAGTCCATGGAGTCGCAAAGAGTTGGACACGACTGAGCGACTTTCACTCACTCACTCACTCACTCTTGGGAGGAACATGTATAACCCACCGGCCATTTAGTGAGCTTGCTGGATCTGAGCTGCACTGTGCTCAATCCTCTGTCCCATTCACTTGCTCCACAACCCCCAAACCCCAACATTTGACAGGGAGATGGCGGGGCAGATGACGGTTGGTAAACACCGGGACCACCCTCTCACTTTTCTCCTTACTGATGAGGCAGAAGTCTCTGAAGACAGCAGGGGGCTCTGCTTTGAATCTGAGGCACCACAGAGTTTAATTCTTTTATAATCCTTGGTGGGGAGCCTCCAAAAATACCTTATCCTTAAGCAGTTTTCATTACGGATGTTAGTTGCTCAAACCTTGACTAATTCAGGTTAACTTAGATCCCAGTGGAGTTTTTTCTTTTTTTTCTCCTGGCATCCTCTGACGTCAGGCCAAACAGAAATTCACATAGAGGATGTGAGCCCACACTCCTCCCGGCATTATATCAGAACGGCCCCGGGAGGGTATTAATAGCCCAGAGTCATGGTACGAATGATTATTTATATGTGTAGATGATGGCTAAAGTACACCCTCCAGTAATTATTCACAATTAACAAGCACTTGAGTAAATGAACAAAATCTGTTCTTAATCCATTGAGGCAGCAATTCTTTATCAGGAACTCATGTACCTGAAACTTCTGGTTAACCAGCCCTCCCACACAGCTCCAGAACAAAGCTAATTAACGATTATAATCATGACCTTCAGGTTCCTTCCAGAGCCTGAAGGGTACTTGAGTCATCAATAAAATATAATGTGTTCAGTAGAGTTTCAGTTGACAAGCATAATAGAGTTGAAAGCCGGTGCTCTATACATACCTGTTAGCTTTGCTAACTAGAAAAGTGAGAGCAGTTCTTGTACAGCCAGCTCTCACCGTGTGAGACTGTATAGCTGTATAGTCCTTGGGGTGGCAAAGAGTCAGACACAACTGAGCGACTTTCACTTCACTTCACGGGGTTCTATGGGGCTTCCCTGTAGCTCAGATGGTAAAGAATCTGCCTGCAATGCAGGAGACCCCGGTTTGATCCCTGGGTCGGGAAGATGCTCTGGAGAAGGGAATGGCTACCCACTCCAGTATTCTTACTTGGAGGATCCCATGAACAGAGGAGCCTGGCAGGTTACAGTCTGTGAGGTTATAAGAAGTCGGACACGACTGAGTGACTGACACTTTCGTTTCACTTTCACATGGCTCTTCGTGGAGGGGATTCCAGCCCTGGGGTGTCCCAGTGTGTCTCTGGGCAAACAGTAGGAACCAGGCTCATCTCCCTGATTGTCTCTCCTAAGCTGTTGTCTCTGACTCAAGTTCCTATGATAATGCAGCTTACGCAGGGTCTGTAATGTCTGAGCTGGAAGAAACCTTCAAGAGGATCCTGCTAAATTATTACATTTTATATACACGAGCAGGCTGAGCCCAGAGGGACTGAGTGATGTGCTCGTCTTTGCCTTTGTCTCCTAGACCTATGTTCTAGGGGACCTGATCATGGTATACTTCGAATTGGCCAAACTCATTTCTGCCACAGGACCTTTGCACAGGATATTTTCTTCATCTGGAATGTTCTTTCCCCAGGTAGTTTCTTACCTAACTCTTCATTTTATTGATATCTGTGTTCAAATATCACCCTTTGAGAGAGGCTTTCCCAACTGTCATGTCTAAAATAAGGCCTCCATGCTTTCATCTTGTATTTCTTTGTGCTGCTTTAGTGTTGTGAAGACCATTTAATACTTCCTTATTATTATTCCTCTGGAATCAGGCTAGGTTCAAATCCTGAGTAATGTCAGATTGAAGAACGCTAAGAAATAAGTAAATGAAATGTTCCTACATTGCATAGGAATGGGATACATGCAGTGAGATGGGATCCTGGACCAGACAAAGGACATTAATGGGAAAACTGGTGAAAATTGAATAAGGTCTGCAGATTATTAAATTGTATTAGATCAATGTAATTTTTTGATTCTGATCATTACACTATGATTGTGTAAGATCTTAACATAAGGGGAAGCTAGGTAAAGGTTACACAGAACTAGCCAATTCTATTACAGTAAATTTTTTTAAGGTCTAAAATCACTTCAAATTAAGAGCTAAAAATAATTTACTGTCAGAATAAGGTGGGGAAATAATAGATTATTCAGTCAATGATGGGAGGACTATTAGCTAGCCATTTGGAGAAATATATAATTTTTAATATATATATAAGTATGTTTTATTTATAAATATATAATTCATCAGTTCAGTTCAGTTGGTCAGTCGTGTCTGACTCTTTGCTACCCCATGAACTGCAGCACACCAGGCCTCCCTGTCCATCACCAACTCCCGGAGTCTACCCAAACCCATGTCCATCGAGTCGGTGATGCCATCCAGCCATCTCATCCTCTGTCGTCCCCTTCTCCTCCTGCCCTTAATCTTTCCCAGCATCAGGGTCTTTTCCAATGAGTCAGCTCTTCACATCAAGTGGCCAAAGTATTGGAGTTTCAGCTTCAACATCAGTTCTCCCAATGAACACCCAGGATTGATCTCCTTTAGGATGGACTGGTTGGATCTCCTTGCAGTCCAAGGGACTCTCAAGAGTCTTCTCCAACAACACAGTTCAAAAGCATCAATTCTTCGATGCTCAGTTTTCTTTATAGTCCAACTCTCACATCCATACATGACCACTGGAAAAATCATAGCCTTGACGAGATGGACCTTTGTTGGCAAAGTAATGTCTCTGCTTTTAAATATGCTATCTAGGTTGGTCATAAGTTTCCTTCCAAGGAATAAGTGTCTTTTAATTTCATGGCTGCAGTCACCATCTGCAGTGATTTTGGAGCCCAGAAAAATAAAGTCAGCCACTGTTTCCCCATCTATCTGCCATGAAGTGATGGGACCAGATGCCATGATCTTAGTTTTCTGAACGTTGAGCTTCAAACCAACTTTTTCACTCTCCTCTTTCACTTTCATCAAGAGGCTCTTTAGTTCTTTTTCACTTTCTGACATAAGGATGGTGTCATCTGCATATCTGAGGTTATTAATATTTCTCCCGGCAATCTTGAGTCCAGCTTGTGTTTCTTCCAGCCCAGCGTTTCTCATGATGTACTCTGCATATAAGTTAAATAAGCAGGTGACAATATACAGCCTTGACATACTCCTTTTCCTATTTGGAACCAGTCTGTTGTTCCATGTCCAGTTCTAACTGTTGCTTCCTGACCTGCATACAGGTTTCTCAATAGACTGGTCAGATGGTCTGGTATTCCCATCTCTTTCAGAATTTTCCACAGTTTATTGTGATCCACACAGTCAAAGGCTTTGGCATAGTCAATAGAGCAGAAATAGATGTTTTTCTGGTACTCTCTTGCTTTTTCGATGATCCATCAGATGTTGGCAATTTGATCTCTGGTTCCTCTACCATAAACCAAAAGAAATTCCTTGTGGATTAAATATTCCTAAGCAACCAAGATAGAAAGTTACATATTCTCTTGAAGACAAAATAAGAGAAATTAAGGTTAGATGAAGCAGTGTAGGAAAATGAATATGTCATTTATGCACAATGATTAGAAATCAATTAATATCTATGGTTACTACTTTAATTAATATTTATAGTTTAGCATATTTATGTTAATATCTATTTTTTTAAAAAATAAGTTGTTATCCATACCTTTCTAATTATCTACTTGGGGATAGGTTGCTCAGTTTTCAGGTGAAAGAGAGACTTGGTTTCAAATTTAGACTGCACTGCAAACTACTGAGTCTGTATTTAGACATTAATTAAATTAATAGGTGTTGAGTGACCAGTCATGGTGCTAGGATTCCTATTCTGTTTTAACTTTTAATTAATTCACTTTTAAACTAGAGATTGGGTTTCCTAGGTGGCACTAGTGGTAAAGAATTTGCCCACCAATGCAAGAGACATAAGAGGCATGAGTTCGATTCTGGGGTTGGGAAGATCCCCTGGAGAAGGACATGGCAACCCACTCCAGTATTTTTGCCTGGCGAATCCCATGAACAAGGAGCCTGGCGGGCTACTGTCCACAGGGTCACACACAGAGTTGGACACAACTAAAATGATTTAGCACGCAAATTTGAGATTACAGTGTCTGTTTCCTAGGATTGTTGAGAGGTAATGAAGATGGCAAACCAAAGTTTTTGGATCAAAGCCTGGTATATTTTAGGTGCTCATTCAATATTGGTGCTTCCTACATCCATCAGTTAGGCACTACTTCACTTGTAAGTAAGCGACCACACACAATCGCTTGAATTATAAAAAATAACATTCAAGAGTATAATGTCTTGGTTAGGAAAACACAGTCCTGGAATCAGACTAGGTTCAAATTGTAGCTCCTCTGCATGTGAGCTCTGTGGCCCTGAACTAGTTACTGAAGTTTTCTGTGTCTCAGTTCCCCATCTATGAATTGTGGATAGGAAGAGGATCTACCTAGTAAGGATGTTATGAAGACTAAATGAGTTAAGATTTGAAGTGCATTTGGAACAATACCCATAGCAAAGCATGATAAGTACCATATAAAGTTTGTTAAATAGAATGTTTTCAAAATAGATCATGGGAGCAAAAATCGCTTTCCTCTCTGCACTGAGATTGGAAAAGGGTGCTATCATCTTTAGCTCCATTAAGGCCTGACCAGCTCCTGGGAATCAGTCCAGGCCTTTTGCCCTGGGCCCAGAGATCCAAAGCCTCATTCACAGCAAAGCAATGAGCTTGTGAGGGGAGAGGGCAGGAAGGAAGTTCTGCAATCACATTAAAATTGTAGCAAATACAAGGAAATGATTTCAGACAGATTTGCTAATGAATTGTTAACCTTAACACTTGTGACAGCGTATCTGCAGAGTAAATCATGTTGGTCTAAATAATCCAGATTTACTTACAACCAAGAAGGAAATAAGAAACTACTCTTCAGTTGTAGAAAAACAGTTCCCCAGAGATCATGAAGTGTTTCACAAAGATGCTAACAGATTGCTTTCCGGTGGAGAAGAGAGATTGCCCAAGAGCAAGAAAGTTCACAGGGAACTCCAGGGGACACATGTGATCCAGACCCAAGATTGATATTCAGCTGGTTTCCCGGGTACAGCAAACCTCCCGGGACCTGTTCTGATTGCTCCTGCCCGTGCCATATTTGCTGCTTAGTATTTTAATATCATATTAGTATTTTTAACATCATTTCTGCTTGGGACTATGGTTAGTTGATTATGAGGCTGTTCCCATGCACTGGCAGATAATCAGTTGAGATCCAAGAGACACCAAAAGTAAAATTTGTCTGCTTTGTCAGGTTCCCTCCCTAGACCGCTGGTTGCCAGGTAACCCCTCAGTTTCTGAACTTTGACCCAAGTCGGTGGCCATACTTTAACCTTTTCTTTCTTCTTTGCACAGTTCATTCAGACATGAATACATGTTTAACTGAACTTTGTAAGCAATTCGGATGAATTAGTGCCAAGTCACTTCCCTAATCAATAAAGATATGATAGTGTCCCTGCCTTTTAAAAAAGTACAGAGGGAAAGATACTAAACCACACACACACAAGATGGGATCATCAAGATTCAAAATTTGGGGAGCATAGAGAAGGCAGTGTGAAAAATAGAGCTGGCTCTCTTTGTAATTATGAAAGGAGAATGATGGATGGACCAGGAAAAGCAGATCTTTAAAGTGTGGGGGTCTGAAGCAAAGAGAAAGGGCAGAAGTAGCAAAAAATAAGTCTTTGAAGAATCTTTGCTTTATGAACAGAGAGTGACACCAGGAGATGTGTTAGAGATCTAAGCAACTGTCATCTTCTCAATCTCCCACAAGACGTGTTTAGATAAGGCGCGTTTAGATAAAGGAAGTGTTTACAAGGGGAGGGAAGAGTTTAGGGAAACTGACAAGAGCACTGTGGGGACCCCTTCCAACTCCAGGCTGGAAGGAACGAGGGAATGAAGTGATGACGGAACTTGGAGGGGGTCCAGCTCATGTAGGCTGGGTTCAATTTGACTTTGTTTAAAAAACAAAAACAAAAACCCATTCTTGAGACTTTTCCTGGTGGTTCAGTGGTTAAGAATCCACCTTGCAATGCTGGGGTCTTGGGTTCAATCCCTGGTAGGGGAACTAAGATCCCACATGCCATGGAGCCCACAGGCCACATCTACAGAGTCTGTGAGTGCTGCCACAAAAGATCCTGTGTGCCTCAACTAAGTCCCAATGCAGCAAGCAAATAAATAGTAGAAAAAAAAAAACCCAAACAAACCCATCCTTAGGATTAATGGCTGATGGTAATTGGTGTATAAATACTCCAGTTCTTTCTCCCCTCAGATGGAATGTTGCTGACATGTGGGTTCCCAGTGGAGCTGGGA
Source organism: Giraffa tippelskirchi (assembly GCF_054371585.1). Classification (NCBI taxonomy): domain Eukaryota; kingdom Metazoa; phylum Chordata; class Mammalia; order Artiodactyla; family Giraffidae; genus Giraffa; species Giraffa tippelskirchi. Next base: position 113,481,300 of record NC_137287.1, on the reverse strand, counting down.
GCTTAAATCCACATAGCAGATGGCTTGGTAATGTACCCTTTAGTGACAAAAAGGGAAAACAAGGCTTAAATCCCTAGAGAGGGGAGAACACTGGGGAAGGCTGCCAGGTAGGAGTTGTGGCTTTGAGCAGAAGGATGCAGCCAGTTTGCAGTCCCCCAGGAATGAGGGAGCTGGGGAAATGATGATCATAATACCCCAGTTGTGTGCCCCAATATTTGAATCTCTTTTCCTGGGGGCTTTCTCTGAAGCCAGAGAAGGCAGCTCTGTGAATAGAGTAGGACAAAGCGCCGGGGAATAACCATTGTTCAGGGTGGTCTCCACTTCCTGGAATTCACACCCTTGTATGTTCCCCACTCATTAGACGAGGGCTAGACTTATTGAATTGCTTCTAATGATAGAATATGGCAGAAGTGATGGACATCAGTTCTAAGAGGAGGCTGTAATATGACTGCTGTGTCCAGCTTGGGAATATCTTTTCTTTCTCTCTCACTCACTGATTCCGAGGGAAGCCAGCTCATGCTGTGAGCCGCCCTGTGGAGGGGCCCACAAGGCAGAGAACCGAGAGAAGCCCACAATCACACGGGTGGCCTTGGAAGCACGTCCTCCCTGACTTAAGCCTTTCTTTCAGACTGCAGTCCCCGGTGACAGTTTGCTGCAACCTCAGAAGACATCAGTCAGTGGCACCCAGCTATGCTCTATCCGGATTTCTGATCCCCAGAAACTGTAATATAAGACATGTTTGTTATTGTTAAGCTGCTAAGTTTGGGGGAAGTGTCATATCAGGCAATGGCACCCCACTCCAGTACTCTTGCCTGGAAAATCCCATGGACGGAGGAGCCTGGCGGGCTACAGTCCATGGGGTCGCTAAGAATCGGACACGACTGAGCGACTTCACTTTCACTTTTCCCTTTCATGCACTGGAGAAGGAAATGGCAACCCACTGCAGTATTCTTGCCTGGAAAATCCCATGGACAGAGGAGCCTGGCGGGCTACAGTCCATGAGGTCGCAAAAGAGTCAGACTGGACTTAGCGACTGGACAACAACAGCAAACTGGTGCTTACAGGACCACTTCCCACTGAGGGAGTCAGGGATGAGGAACAGGAGGAGCAGCAGAGTGAATGCTGGGCTTGAAGTTAGAGAATCTGGCCTCAAACTGTCCCTCTGCACATTCTCCGGGTGATGGAGATATTTGATATTTCAGGGGCGGTTTTCCCGGCTGAAACACTAATGACTAACTCAACAGCATGAGGAGTAAATGTGCTTAAAGGCAGTGACCAGGGCTTTGGAAACACTGACTTAGTGCAAATGTGAGACACTATTATAGGCAAAATGGCCACGGGTCCCCAAATCACTACTCACTGGACTGACCGTGTGACACCTGAGTGGCATGGGACTCTGAAGCCACCCACTGCACTTCTGGGCCCGGTGAGCTTCTTTTCTTCGCTTGGAATGCAGAGTGCCCTTGGAGAGGAGGCGAAGCAAGCAGCAGCCCAGCCCACTCCGCTCTGGCAACTCAGCCGCTCTTTCAAACAGAAGTATTGTGTCCCAAGGCCCTTTTAAAATAAGCCTATTTTGAGATGTTTATATACAAACCTGGGAAAGAATGGCAGTATTATGCCCATAACAGAAAATGCTCATAAATAAGAAGGTACCATTTCTCATTCGTTTTGAAGGCTGCTCTGTGGGCTGCTGCCTTTGGAGCGAGGCCTGGGCAAGGTCTGACTTGCTGGATGGGCTCTTCTTGGGGTTTTTTTGGGCCTTGTCTGCCAAGCTTGCTGGAGGAAGGAGCATGCCTCGTCCTGGAGTTCCAGGACTTTCTCTGCTGCACTGCTCACCTGCCTTGTCACTGGGGCCTGGTGACCTCCTCTCTATGGAGAATCCACTTTAGAAAAATCATTTTTTCTTCACAATCAAGGTTTATAACATGTTTCAGTGAATTCTTCAGAATCACTTGCAATCATTGTAGAGAGCCCTTGGGGGTGGGGAGTGGGGTGGGCGGGGATGGGTTTGAATGCAGCGTATGACACACACACATCATGAGTTACCCTCAATTATTCTCCTCTTGAACTGCCACCAAAACATATTATCTTCAGGCACCCCTGTCCAGTGCCTCCCCATAATCACAGCTAGCGTATAATAGGAAAGGCACATTGAGAGAGGTGAGGAATGCATACGTATGTATTTGGGGATAAATATAAATATGTGTATGTTTTTTGATATATATGTATGTTTTTGGATATATATGTATATGTTTTTAGATATATATGTATAAGTGTTTGGATATATATATATATATATATATTTATTTATTTGGCTGCATCAGGTCTTAGCTGTAGCACACAGGAGCCTCGTTGCATCCTGTAGGATCTTTCATTGCAGCTCATGGACTCTAGCCATGGCAGGTGGGTTCAGTAGTTATGGTGTGCAGACTTAAGCTGCTCTGTGACATGCGGGATCTTAGTTCCCCAATCAGGATTTGAACCTGAGTCCTCTGCATTGCAAGGTGGACTCAACCACTGGACCACTGGAGAAGTCCAGGAATACATATGTTTTTAAGTGTGGATGATATGCCAGGACAAGTGCTGAGAACTCCTCTATTATCTCTTTTTGTCCCCACAACATCCCCAAGAGGCAAGTACTATCATGATTTCCATTTCGCACATGAGAAAATAGAAGCTCAGGGAGATGAAGCTAGTTAACCAAAATCACACAACTAGTAAGTGCTGGAAAAGGGACTCAAATAATGGTTGTTTCATGCTATGATGGAGCCTCCCGTTGATTCAAGAGCTATAGTAAATATTACTGCAGAAACATATTTACTGCTACTGCTATTAATATCATCCTACTCCTTGTTCCTCCCCCAAGATACCAATAGCACTTGTACAATATACTTCAGAAGGGTGATCACTGTTCAGCAAACATTCGCTTTCTATATGCTTCCCTGGGAGCCATGCAGTTCTAGGCTCTGATGTTGGGCTTGGCCATGTAATTCGATTTGGCCAATGAAGTGTTCTTGAACATGATATGGGCTGAGGCTTGAGATGTGCTTGCGGGTGTGCTAGGACCCTTCTGCTGTTCTCTCGATCTCTTGTTACCTCCAGGTTTGTGTACACACCCAAGGCCTCCTTCCTTAAGCACCTGCAATTCTTTCTGCCCCAGAGCTTCTCTGACCCCAGGAGGGTCCTCAGCCCCCACTTGGGGCATCTACAAGTGCCAGAGAATTAATGTCTCAGGAGTGACTCTCAACTCATGAGGGATGGGAGTTGATGGATAAAGCTCACATTCAGTGGAGTAATTCTCAAGTGTGTAACACAGAGTTTCCCAAAGTGTCCCCAAAGAGGACTAAGTCCCAGTTGCTTTCAGAGGCGACCTGCTCATTACTGTGTGTTTTACCGGCTTTCCTCTCTTCCCTGTCTCCTTCCCTCACTCTCTCAAAGTGCTTCTGGAATCACCTCCCCAAATAAACTACCTGCACCCATATCCTTGACTCAAAGTCTATTTTGAGGGAACCCAACCAACACAGGGGCTTAGCACAAAGCCTGAAATTTAGTAAGTACTCAGCAAGCGGTACTAACTATTGGACTATTATCACCCCTACTGCCACCCTGGCTCTACAACATCCCTGAGGCATTCAGGGGGTGTCCTGTCCCCTCTCTTGGTCTGGCCCAGCAAAGAGCTCAGGCTTTGAGTTAGAAGATGGCTGGCCCTTTCCCGAGTTTGGCTTCAGCACCTGCCTGTCCAGTCTCAGGGAGCTCAGCCAACACTGGCAAGAGTGTATCTTTCTTGCTGGACGTGACTCAGGTCTGGGAATAAGAGAATTTTACTTACTGGCTGCTTAGGTGGCTCAGCCTCAGTTTCCTTCTCTGTACAATGGGTATAATTAAGAGCCTAGAGCTGTTTTCCTAGTCTGTTTGGGCTGCTGTAACAGAAGACCATAGATTAGGTGGCTTATAAATAACAGATATTTATTTCTCACAATTCTGGAGACTAGAAGTCCAAGATGAGCGTTGTACCAGCATGGTCTATTTCTGGTGAAGCAGAATGGTCTGTTTCTGGTTTTCCCTGCTGTATTGCAGACTGCTGACTTCTCACTGTGTCCTCACATGGTGGAAGGGCATGAGGTCCCTGGGGGGACCTTTATAAGGTCACAGATCCCATTCATGAGAATTCCACCCTCGTGACCGCAGCACCTCTCAAAGACCACATCTAGTAATTCTGTCACACTGGGGATTAGGATTTCAACATAAGAATTTGGATGGGTGGGGCGGAGGGGAAACAAACATGCAGACCATAGCAGTCGTAGAGATGACTAAAGGAGGGAATGCTTGTGTAGTGTTTCATCCCGTGCCTGGTACAGGAGGAGGACCCCAAACAGTGGCCGGAGACTTTCTCTAGACCAACCCGCCACTGCATGCCTCGAGGAGGTTCAGAGAGTCACCTGTCAGAACTTTCGAATATGCAGTCCCACCTGCCATGGGCTGTAGGGCTGGGTGGAGTGGGAGGGTCTGGATAAGGCCTGAATGACAGCAAACCTCTCTGTGAAATTTCTGGCACTGGCAGCATCCGCTGATCAAATATTTATCAGACCCTTCTATGTGCCCAAAGCACTGTGCAGAGATGAAAATGACACACACCTGGCCCCCAGGAAGCTCACAGCCATGCATCAGGCAGGTAAACCCATGACAGCACACAGAATATGTGTCATGTAAAGGATGTTTTCAGGACCGTGGGAGAAGCTGGTTGGGAAAGCTTCAGGTAAAATCTCTGCCCTCTCTGTGAAAGCTCAATAATCATGTTGACCATGAATATTTAGTGCCACTTACTCTGAGGCAAACTACCGCACAGTTGCACTCATGTCACATGCTAGTAAAGTAATGCTCAAAATTCTCCAAGCCAGGCTTCAGAAATATGTGAACCGTGAACTTCCAGTTGTTCAAGCTGGTTTTAGAAAAGGCAGAGGAACCAGAGATCAAATTGCCAATATCCGCTGGATCATCGAAAAAGCAAGAGAGTTCCAGAAAAACATCTATTTCTGCTCTATTGACTATGCCAAAGCCTTTGACTGTGTGGATCACAATAAACTGTAGAAAATTCTTCAACAGATGGGAATACCAGACCATCTGACCTGTCTCTTGAGAAACCTGTATGCAGGTCAGGAAGCAACAGTTAGAACTAGACATGGAACAACAGACTGGTTCCAAATAGGAAAAGGAGTACATCAGGGTGTATATTGTCACCTGCTTATTTAACTTATATGCAGAGTACATCATGAGAAACGCTGGGCTGGAAGAAACACAAGCTGGAATCAAGATTGCCGGGAGAAATATCAATAACCTCAGATATGCAGATGATACCACCCTTATGGCAGAAAGCGAAGAAGAACTAAAGAGCCTCTTGATGAAAGTGAAAGAGGAGAGTGAAAAAGTTGGCTTAAAGCTCAACATTCAGAAAACTAAGATCATGGCATCTGGTCCCATCACTTCATGGGAAATAGATGGGGAAACAGTGGAAACAGTGTCAGACTTTATTTTTGGGGGCTCCAAAATCACTGCAGATGGTGACTGCAGCCATGAAATTAAAAGACGTTTACTCCTTGGAAGGAAGGTTATGACCAACCTAGATAGCATATTTAAAAGCAGAGACATTACTTTGCCAACGAAAGTCCGTCTAGTCAAGGCTATGGTTTTTCCAGTGGTCATGTATGGATGTGAGAGTTGGACGGTGAAGAAAGCTGAGTGCCGAAGAATTGATGCTTTTGCACTGTGGTGTTGGGGAAGACTCTTGAGAGTCCCTTGGACTGCAAGGAGATCCAATCAATCCATCCTAAAGGAGATCAGTCGTGGTTGTTCATTGGAAGGACTGATATTGAAGCTGAAACTCTAATACTTTGGCCACCTCATGCGAAGAGCTGACTCATTGGAAAAGACCCTAATGCTGGGTAGGAATGGGGGCAGGAGGAAAAGGGGACGACAGAGGATGAGATGGTTGGATGGCATCACTGACTGGATGGACATGGGTTTGGTTAGACTCTGGGAGTTGGTGATGGACAGGGAGGCCTGGCGTGCTACAATTCATGGGGTCGCAAAGAGTCGGACACGACTGAGCGACTGAACTGAACTCTGAGGCAGGCAAGTGTAGAACAGTTCACATGAGTTAACTCAGTTGATCCTATACCAATATGGACCCTGTAAGTGGGGACGGTTATCATCATCCTCATTTTATAGGTATAAGAAGCTGAGTCCCAGAGAGGTTATTGTTGCAGGCTCACCCAGAGTCACACAGTTGGTAAATGGTGGTGCTGAGATTTGAACAGTTTGGATCCAGAGTCCTTACTTCTAACTGCCACTGTCTGCCCCACCCTGGACTCATAGGGGACCTGTCATCTGGGTCCTCTGTACTTCCAGGGGTCCCTCTGGGGAATTTGTGTGCAATTTCAGTTAATGATGCTTTGGCTAATTTTTGTCCTTTAGACTCCTTCCTGGGCCCTGATAATTTGCAAGTTCTGAGTTTGGTTTGGATTTGCTGGGAAACTTGGGTCCGTCAAATGTGCGAGCATGACTGGACAACCGTTCTGTCCTGATTCCCTGGGGGCCCTATCTTAGCGTTTAAGTGTGCGGAATCAATCATTGTTTCCAGGACATGACTGGTCACCTGGCCATTTCCATCCTACAGATGGAGGGTTCTGAAGGTTCCCAGGGTCACTGACTCTGGTAGATCCTGTTCTGGTGCCCTGATGCGATCCCTTTTCTTCCCACCCCTCAGCTGCTGTGAGGTCAGCAACTAGCTACTCACAGCTGCTTCCTTCTTAGGGTTGTTATATTTAGCAAATAAAAATATTTGTTTTTTTTTGGAAGCCCCTGATCATTAACTTACAGGAGTTGCCCATATTTTTCTACTTATAATCCCCTAGTGGGATTAATCTTAATTACCTAATCTTAATTACTTAATCACCTGTTTTGTCCCTTCATTCTGTTCCTATCACCTTTGCTCAGTAACTCACAGATACTGAAGCCTTGCTCAAGCTCTCTTCTGGAGAACCCAGATCCTCTTGAGAATATGATAAAAACTCTAGACCATCTCCGTACAACCCAGATGTACCTACACACCAACACTGGCACAGAGTTTTGGGGATTGACCTTAAGGAGACCTCTCTCACTTCCTCCTGTGTTTCTCAGGCCTTGTCTGCCTCACCCTTTCAGAGTTGAGGGCCAGTGGCTGGCAGCACCCACTGATAAATACACTCGGAATTGTACTTGATTTGTATTTGATTTGTATTTGTAAGGGAATGGAGCTCCACTTCTTGAGAGGAGGAGCATCACAGAATCTGTGGACTTATCTTTAAAATCCCTCAGCCACTTACAGTCGCAGTTTTACCTTTAATTCATGTGATTACTTGATTAATATCTGTCTGGGCTACACTCGTAAAGAAAAAATATATTTTTTTCCTTTTTCTCACCATTGTATCCCAGCACCTAATACATAGTTAGCACTGAATAAATACATATTTTATAGGTAATAAACTTATTTATTAGCATTTGTATAGTTCAAGAAACATCTTTGGCAAAGAAATCATGATCAAATTTTAGTGGCATGACACCAAAATTCGGGGTATACGTGACAATCTTTGCAACTGCCCTTTCAGTTCTAGTTGAAGGGTGAGGTATAGAGTATGGAGATATTTTCCATCATCCATTTGGCAAATGTTTATTGAGCACTTATTGTATGTGGGAAAGAGTTCTAGATACTGAGGACATAGAGATTAGTAGGATACACCATGGCTTTATAAATTGAGACGTCTACATGCTAATATATAAAGCAGCCCCAAGGTTTCTGGATAATATTCACATATGAAAGACAATAGGCACTTGCATTAGAAACATATCCCTTGATACTGAGTTTGCTGAAGATGTTTTATCAGCCCAGCATGTCACCGACGTGGAGCAGAGTATTTACATTTAATTCCAAAGTGGTTGTAACAGCCTCAGTCCTCTGGTCTTCATACTTTGGGTCACTGTTTGCAAATGTACAAAAGGTTTTATCAAAGGAGCTGGATAAAGATGGAAAGAGAATGACATTATATGTGACTAGTGGGGATCGCAGAGTGGTTGATGCCGAGAAACCGTCAGCTCAGGTCACGGCGGGTGTTCATGGAGAGCGAGGATAATGTGAAGAAATGGAATGGGAAAAAAGAACATAGCAGCAGTAAAGGCATTGGCCGAGATGAATGCAGTGTGGTAGGAGGGCTGGTGTGTGGCTCAGGAGACCTCAGTGCCGGCCCCTGCTCTGCTGCGGGGAGCCCCACGCTTCCTTTCCTGGGCCTCTTGCTTGTGAGGGGTATGCATTGGATCAGACCAGAGGTCTTAAAACTTTTTTTTTGATTTGCGTATCTCTACTATAGTATTTTAACCCTACACCCAGGTATATGTAGAACAGGTAAGATTTAGGCCTCTCTACTTAGAGGAGTAAGAGTAGGGGGCTATATCCATGCTATTGGTATCTTTTCCATATTCCCTTGCCCTTAAATTTTCAGTTCATTCCACTGAATTCCAACGGCCAGCCTGTGCTTTTTTTTTTTTGCCCAGGGGTTTTCTCTAGCTGCCAGCGTCCATTTTTCTACCTACTTGGCAGGCTGGAAGTACTGGGGAATTAACATTCCCCACAAGCAGCACTCAACCAATGACTGATGGGAGCCGGGGTATTTATACCCTCAGGTGGGCCATCCTGAGGCATATGATATAGACTGGCTCTTAGGGTTCCCAAGAAGCCACAAGCCTTGGGTAGCCCACAGTGGTACTTGCATTACTGACATATCCTTTACTGGTTCCCTTTTTTCTTTTCTTACCTTTCTCATTTGCTCACTCTGCAACTGGTGTTTCCTGAGATCACCTCCCAAACATATGTGTGTGCATGCATGCTCAGTTGTGTCCAACTCTTTGTGACCCCATGGACTCTTGGCTGCCAGTCTCCTCTATCCTTGGGATTCTCTGGGCAAGAATACAGAAGTGGGTTGCCATTCCTTCCTCCAGGGGATCTTTCCAACCCAGGGATCAAACCCATGTCTCTTGCATATCCTGCACGGCAGGTGAATTCTTTACTGCTGGACTATTGGGAAATATATGACTTGCACTTAAACCCTTGTCTCAAGGTCAACTTCCAGAGTGACCCTAACTAAGACAGGGGTTCAAAGCAGAAAACACTCCCTCTCTGATTCCTCACTTCCTGAGAGACCTCTCTGGATCTCCTTGGTCCCAGCACAGGTTGCAAACCATTCGACTCAAGAAAAAAAAAAAGCTTCCATTTCCTTACAGCTGTAGCATTCACAAACGTCCGCACATCTCTGCTTCAGGGAATATGGTATATGGAAAACAACTTTATGTTAGCATTCTCAGGTGAAAAGAATCGGATTCTTTATAAACCCAAAGTCAAATGGTGCTTCGACTTTGGAGATGGGTTATTATGAGCTAGCTTTCTCTTTTGCTCACTTGCTTTATGGAGTGAGGAAATGAGTCTGGGCTGACTGGCAGACACGCGGGTCCCTAATAGGTTAGGGACAATGAAGCTCAAATGGTTCCTGGATTGATAAGGCACCCCCCTCCTTATGACGGGTGAGTCCCTTTCTGACTCTTCTCCTAACCTTCACATGGAGGACAGGAGAAGAACATCAGAGCCTCAGAGGTTTTTGTCCTCCACAGCTGGGAAGAGAAAACACGAAACACAGATGTAGTGCTTGCTGCAGTGTGATGCTCAGATATCCTTGCCCTTACTGCCTCCAGGCACAGCAGCCTGGCTTCCAGCTGCTTGCATCTGCACGTTGTTGCCAGTGGCACGTGTCTGCCTTCCAGGGAATTCTCACTGCCTAGGAGCCATCCTCAAACTGAGATCGAGGGGTGTTGGGATACCAATACCCCAGCTCCCTAGTCCCTGAAGCAGGAAAACCCAGGTGAGTGCTATACCATGTCCTGAGCTCCCCTGGAATTTGGCTCCAGGCTTCCACAGTGATGATGAGCTTGACAACACGCCCTGAGCTGGTTGCCTTGTCTGCCTCACTTCTCCACTCCTCAACTGTTGACTGGTATTTTCTCGCACCTTCCAAATAAATTCCAGCTGCTCAAATCCTTGTCTCAGATTCTGCTCTTGGTAGGACCCCAATTGAAAGACAAGTTTCCCAGACAAGTATTGGGTAGTTTCTGCGCATCCCTTACTTGTCTCCGGAAGCCTGTATCATATGTCGCAGTATCAGTTGATGAGCAGATGTGCATGGATGCTGTTGAGTGCCTCTGGGATGGGGACCCAGCCTTGGGTTCAAGCCTGAGTCAGAACCAAACTTGAGTCTGCTCACCTGCACACAGCAAAGCCAATGTACTGATCCCAGATTGCAGTGAAGGAAAGTACAGCGCATATTGAAAGGCACAAAGTGGGGTCCACAACTAGTCTTCTGGAGAGTCACAGATGTGGGCTGTTAGAGGCAGAGGCCAGAGGATGAGGCCCCAAAGACCTCAGGGCACAGTCTCGCAGTCGAGGTAACAGGGGTTAGAGGATTAAACCACACTCCAGGAGTGTCTACTAGAGGGCTCCCCATATGTCTTATGACTGAAGGAAGTGTGGACACAATACCCACAAGCATGGGTCTTCATTGCCTGAAACCCAGCTCATCCACCGCCCGTAAGCCGTCCCCTCCCCACTCTCATTCTTCATGTGTTCTCTGGGTCCTTGGCTTCAACACATACTCTACCTCCAGGGTCACCTTTGGCCTCAGCTCCCACCCTCACAAGTTCACCCTTCATCAGTTCAGCTCAGTTCAGTCGCTCAGTCGTGTCTGACTCTTTGCGACCCCATGAATCGCAGCACACCAGGCCTCCCTGTCCATCACCAACTCCCGGAGTTTACCCAAACCCATGTCCATCGAGTTGGTGATGCCATCCAACCATCTCATCCTCTGTCGTCCCCTTCTCCTCCTGCCCTCAATCTTTCCCAGCATTAGGGTCTTTTCCAATGAGTCAACTCTTCGCATGAGGTGGCCAAATTATTGGAGTTTCAGCTTCAGTATCAGTCCTTCCAATAATACCCAGGACTGATGATCTCCTTTAGGATGGACTGGTTGGATCTCCCTGCAGTCCAAGGGACTCTCAAGAGTCTTCTCCAACACCACAGTTCAAAAGCGTCAATTCTTCAGCGCTCAGCTTTCTTTATAGTCCAACTCTCACATCCATACATGACCACTGGAAAAACCATAGCCTTGACTAAATGGACCTTTGTTGGCAAAATAATGTCTCTGCTTTTCAATATGCTATCTAGGTTGGCCATAACCTTCCTTCCAAGGAGTAAGCGTCTTTTCATTTCATGGCTGCAGTCACCATCTGCAGTGATTTTGGAGTCCCCCCCAAAATAAAGTCTGACACTGTTTCCACTGTTTCCCTATCTATTTCCCATGAAGTGATGGGACCAGATGCCATGATCTTAGTTTTCTGAATGTTGAGCTTTAAGCCAACTTTTTCACTCTCCTCTTTCACTTTTATCAAGAGGCTCTTTAGTTCTTCTTCACTTTCTGCCATAAGGGTGGTGTCATCTGCATATCTGAGGTTACTGATATTTCTCCTGGCAATCTTGATTCCAGCTTGTGTTTCTTCCAGCCCAGCATTTCTCATGATGTACTCTGTATATAAGTTAAATAAGCAGGGTGACAGTATACAGCCTTGACATACTCCTTTTCTTATTTGGAACCAGTCTGTTGTTCCATGTCCAGTTCTAACTGTTGCTTCCTGACCTGCATACAGGTTTCTCAAGAGACAGGTCAGATGGTCTGGTATTCCCATCTCTTTCAGAATTTTCCACAGTTTATTGTGATCCACACAGTCAAAGGCTTTGGCATAGTCAATAGAGCAGAAATAGATGTTTTTCTGGAACTCTCTTGCTTTTTCGATGATCACCCTTCATAAATTCACCTAATTCTTTCAATCCTCCTTCTAAAATCTTTTTCAAAACTCATTCCCTTTCTTCCACTCTCTTGATCTTGCTGCTACATCCTCAGAACCCAGTAATTCATACATGCTGATTGAATGAATGAATAAATGAGTGAATGGGTAAGTGGTGGCCAATCACCTTGAAGAAGTCCAACCACCCTAGTCAGCTGTGTGGTCTCACCCTCCTTTCTTAGAGCTTATGAATGCCCAAATACACACTCTCCTTAATGGCAACACCCACCACTCACTCTTCTGTGATGTAACACGATCATTCTGACCCTCTCACCTTTGCTCTGCTATGCTTCACACCTTAAAAAGCCCAGTTTCTCATCTTTACTTGTAAAAAATCTGCTCATTTTCTAAAGCCCAGCTCCCCAGCCTTCTTTGAACTTGTGACATTTAGTTTGTTCCTCTCTGAGGGAACCACTGAAAACGTGTTTTTGACACCACCATCTTTAAAAGACAGTGAGCTTCTCCATATCAAGAATTGTACACACGGTTGACTATAGCTGTCAAGGGTTATCCCCTCTTGTGGACACATAGTAGGAATGTGTCATCCTACCGGCTCGAAGGAAGTCGTGAGCATGTGACTTGCTTTGGCCAGTGAAATATGAGCAGGGTGATGGGCATCCCTTTTAAGAGCCAGTGGAGGGTCCTCCACATCCCCTTTCTTGTGTTAGCGGTCATGGAAGGGTGGGGATGGATTTCTCTCAGCCTGAGTTCCTGAGTGAGGATGATGTCCAGCAGAGGTAGCACAGCAAGAAATAAGCTTTTGTTGTTTCAAGTCTCTAAGATTTGGGGGTTGTGGTTACACAGCATAAGCTGGCCCCCGTGAGAAGCCAGCTTGTGTCTTCCTGCTGAAGACAAGGTGTATATGTTGAATGGAGTCACTAAGAGACTCTCTTTCTTCACTGGAGTCACTACCATTCTGCGGCTGAGATGATGGAACAGATAACACCGGCATGCTCTGAATTTAAGGTATTAAAATATTGGATTTACATGAAGTTAAGTGAGGCATTGAGTAACTGTCCATTGCATTTTCATTGTAGATGGCCAATGAGGTGGTTATAGTTTGGAAAGGAAAGAATGCTCTCCATGGACTATTTTTTTCCCCTCCTCCCTCCCCCCGTTCATCTCTCCCATCTCTTGCCCTTCCTCCATCCCTCCTCCCTTTCTTTCTCTTAAACTTAGTGCTATCTGTTGGTTGAGCATGAAAAGCTTGTATGAGAAGCAGGAACAAGCCAGCCACATGATTTTTAATTTCTTCAAAGTATGAATAAAGAACAGAAAAACCTTGCCATAAGAAAAAATAAATTTGTATTTTGAAAACATTCATCTTTTAGACCAGCAGAGGCAGTTTTGATCGGATCTTCCATTCCTCAATTTCTCATCATCTACATCTCAAATTTCATCCTAGAAGCAAAAGGGATAAGCTTTTCTAATGACAAAATAAATCTAATATTAAATTTTTGCATCACGCTTGTCTCACTTTCCGAGGTTATTTCCTACCATAATGGTCCAGGTTCTCTGTAATATCTTTAACAAAAAAAAAAAATTTTCATCAGTGCCTGCAACAAATGAATCACACAGACAATTTGCTGCAGTGGCTTTTCTTTTTGTGTGAAGAGCAAGAATTCCTGAGTGACGAAGCTCAGAATTCACCAACCTCCAGGTTTTGAAATTACTCATCCAGACACAAAACAAAATTGAAAAATCAGAGACATCTAGTTTGAAAGAAAAAGAATGGATGATGGCCTGGGAACCAAGTAAGCACTCATTTTGCCTTTGTGCTATTGGTTGAAGATGCTTGGATCAAAAGAGGACTTGGAAATGTCAAGGAATTGACAGGCAGGTCTAATAGACACAGGCAAAGTGTTTATCATACAAAAAAGCATACATCTGGAGTGTCAGCAGCGACACTCAGCCCAGAGAGCCTCACATCACCCCTCTTGCCATAACAAACTCATTGACAAGAACTGTCATTGACTCTGCTTTATCTTCCGTGTGCTCCTAAGAGGGTGCATTTCAAGTGCCGCCTACGTAAATGGAGGTTTGCTTCCTAACCTGAGAGATCAATTCTCTGTCAAAGAGAGCTGATTGATGGATCACCATGTGGCTGCCACTGCATTGAAAATCACATCAAATACCTTCTCAAACATACCTCTGAATTACATGCCGGATCTCCAAAGAGGAGGTTACAGATGCATCCACATAGCTTACCCACCTGCCTGTCTCACAAAGCAAATTTAATGAGACGGGTGTTCAGTGGTTTGGGCTGTTTTCTCCCAGCCAGAGGCAACAGGGTGTCGAGGTTGATAGCACAGATTTCAGAGCCTGGTGGCTGGTTTGGAGCCAGGATCTGCTGCTTATCAGCTCTGTAACCTTGGGCAAGTTATTCAGCCTCTCTGTTTTGGTTTCCTCAGCTGCCAAATAAGGATAATAATATGGTACCATCCTTCCTGCCTCTCTCCTTCTGTCCCTTCCTTCCAGGGATTTATCCACCCTTCCTCTAGTTTTATTGAGGTATAATTGACATATAGGGCTTCCTAAGTGGCACTAGTGGTAAAGGACCTGTCTGCCAATGCGGGAGATGTTAAGAGATGACGGTTCGATCCCTGGGTCAGGAAGATCTCCCGGAGGAGGGCATGGCAAACCATTTCAGTATTCTTGCCTGGAGAATCCCATGGACAGAGAAGCCTGGGGAGCAACAGTCAGTGGGGTCACAAAGAGTAGGACACGACTGAAGTGACTTAGCACTCACACACGCATGCACGCAATTGACATACAACATTGTTTAAGGTGTACACATAATGATTTAACTTACATGCCTCATGAGTGATGACCACAGTAAGTTTAGTGAACATTCACCATCTCATATAGGTACAAATTAGAAAAACTTTTTTTCTTGTGATGAGAACTCAAGATTTATTCCTAGGGCCCTATCTTAACCTGAAATGAAGTGAAAGTGTTCATTGCTCAGTCGTGTCTGACTCTTTGCAACCCCATAAACTGTAGCCTGCCAGGCTCTTCTGTCCATGGAATTCTCCAGGCAAGAATACTGGAGTGGGTTGCCATTCCCTTCACCAAGGGATGTTCCTGACCCAAGGATTGAACCCACATCTCCTGCATTGTGGGCAGATTCTTTACCATCTGAGCCACCAGGGAAGCCCATATCTTAACCTAGGTTCTTCAAAAGCAGACCCTGAGACATATTTCTAAGACAAGAAATTAATTGGGAGTTAAAGGTGGATGAGGGCTAAGGGGAGATGGGAAAGATGTGGCCAGGAAGCAGTGATTTACTGAAGAAGCCACCCTTGGAGGTGACTGGAACTTGATACAGTCCAGGGAGCTTCAGAGACTGTAAAACATGAACCTCAGAGCAAAGCAGGCACCCGAGGGGTGGAGAAGCTGGGGTGCGCATACACTGACTTCCAGCCATCTCCATGAGGTCTGCACTCATGTGTGAGCCCATGTGTGTGCGTGTGCACACGCATGGAGAAGGCATTAATTCCCCGATGCTTCTGACTTGCCTTGTGGGCTGTAAAGTGGGCTCTGTCAGAATGAGAAAGCCCTCAGGCAAAGACACCCACGCTGGCGGTTGAAATCCGGCAGTGCCCTCTGGAGAAGTCAGAGTGAAGGGGTAGGTGCGGGGTGATGCCAGACTCTTCAAAGATGAAATGAGTTAATTATTGTGCGACACTTAGCAAAGTCCCCGCCCAGAGTAAGCACTCCTCAAAGAGCTTGATTAACACGGAAGCTAGACCGCTGTTCTTTGGGATGATTTAATATTTTTGGATGGATTTTATTTCGGTTTCTTACTTTTTCCTTTGGGATTCTGAATCATGATTAGGGGCTTGTAAGATTGGCCAAGTGCATTACAGGTTTTCTTCAAGATGATTGTGCAAACGTGAAGTGGGTTTACTGATGGAGCTGTCTCAGTCAGAGGGACTTATCACCGTGTCATGGCCTCTGTGACAAATGTCTGTCTGGCTGTTGGAGGAGCCATGTGTCATCAGCACTTATTCAATACTGGAGGTCACTGCCAGCTCGAGAGACACAATTTCGATCCCAGATCTGGGAAGATTCCGCGTGTGCCATGGAGCAGCTAAGCCTGTGCGCCACAGCTATTGAGCCTGTGCTCTAGAGCTCAAGGGCCACAACTACTGAAGCTTGTATGCCCTAGAGCCCAAGCTCTGCACAAGACAAGCTATGTCAGTGAGATGCCCGTGCACTGCGACTAGAGACTAGCCTCCACTCACCCTAACTAGAGAAAAGCCCGCATAGCAACATAGACCCAGTATAGCCAAAAAATAATAAATAAACAAAAGTATAAAAAAACACTGGAGGTGATGATCTAGCTATGCTTATGCTGCGGTGACAAATAAGCCCAGAGTCTTAGTGGAATTAACACCCATCTAATCTTGTCCCTCTGCTTATCCTGCTCTGTGAACTCACTGAAGTGCGCCGAATCTTAGTCATCACTGTATCCTCAGCTCCTAGGACAGGGCACAGCACAAAAAGGGGACAATGATAAGCGAATGAATGACCAAATCAACCAATGGATTCCATGAGCATCACGCTTGCAGATTTCCTGTCCTTTGAAGTATGGGTCTCTTCCCATTGACCATCTACTCAGCTCCCTGAAGCTTTTCTTGCTCTCCTGAGCTTGTAATAGCCCCTCTCCTCTAACTTCTTGGGTGCTCGAGATCTCTCCCCAGTGTATCACCTTCTGCCTTACATGATGGTAATTTCTGTACATGTCAGACCTTATCACTCTTCCCTTAAACCCCCAAGGTGGCTTCCAAGTACCCTTACAATGCTTTCTACATCCTGATCCGTGCTCTAGCCCCCCCGTCTCCCCTGGGGATCTCACCCACCACTTTCTCATCTCCTCTTCTTCAGCCACAGTGGTCCCATAGCTGCTCCTTGCATGTGTCATGCATGGTGCTGCCTCAGGCCCTGTGCACCTGCTGTGCCTTATGGCATCTGTACACTTTCTTCCCTCAGATCACTTGTTCTACTGATTTAGATCACAGCTCAAATGTCATCACATTAGAAAGGGCTTCCCTGACCACTCTGTCTTAAAAAGGATACACACCACCACATTAATCTGCTTTATATAAATATTTTTAATCAATATATCACACATTTACTTGGTTGTCCTGTTGGCCCCCTTCACCTACAAGGATGAGAACTCCATGAGGACAGTGTCCTTCCTTATTTTTTGTGTTATCTTCAGCTCCCATGATGATTGGCACTTAATATGACCTCAGTTAATATTTTTTGAATAAAGGCATAATGATTATCATCTCATTTTAGACACAGGGTAACTGAATCCTACAGAACTGAATAAAACCACATAAACTAACAGCTATTTATCTATCATGTATCTCACATCTACTATGTGTTGATATTTCACTTTAACTTTTATAATAAGTTTCTTTTACATATAGGGAAACTGAGGCCCAGAGAGGTTATGTGACTTGTCCAAGGTCACACAGCCAAGAAAGCAGCGGAGCAGGGATTCAAACTCATTGATGGTCCAGTTCCTGGGATCATGCTCTTAACCTCTGTGCTCTAGGAGGCAGCCAAGAAGGAACACACTGTGGGTTGTTGGAGGAAATGTCAAGAGAATCAGTTAAAAGCTCTCCATTGATGGTTCTGACACCAACTGGGAATTTCTCACGTGGGAAACAGGATGGTGGGAGTGAGTGTTGGGAGCTATGATGGAGGTGAGGCAATTACTCTGTGACATGCCCAGGGCACAGGCCCGGGGAGATGCTCTCATCCTGGGTCTGTAGAGACGGTTGATACAGAGGCTTGGGACATGACTCACCATATCAGCAAAAGTGAACAAAGTCTTTGCTTATGTCATCATCCAAATCTACTCATCTGTGAGCTGTCTTCTGAGTAAGGCATCCTTGCCCTGGCAAACTCCTTGAAGGCGGAACCTGTGTCTCTACAGCACCCCACAAGGGCCAGGTATACATGAGGTGTTCAATAAATGCTCAGTGAATGGGGGCTACTTTTTTCCATCCAAAAGCAGACATTAATTTAGGGACACACCCATCCACTCACTGCCCACAACCGGTCTCTCCGCACACTAATCTACTTCACGCACAGGTGTCTGAGTGTTTTCACAAACCCAAATATGATGAAAGCCCTTCCATGCTCATAAACTTTCCCTGTATTTTCATTGTCCCAGGAAAAATTCCGAAGTCTAAAAAGGAGTCTTCTAGGATGTCAGTACTTGACACAGTTTCAGAGACCAGCTATAGGGTTCCCTCTATCTTTCCTTCGACTAATTTTACAGGGTCCTGATAAGGTAAAGGAAATTGACCAAGGATGCAGTGGGCCAGTGGTGGAGACAGGCCTGGAAACCTGGTCACCTAACGCCCAGTCCAGTGGTCTGGCCTCTGTGAGTACTGCAGGGCACCAACATGTAACTCTAAGGTCACAGAGAGCAGCTTTCTGTTTGAAGGCAGCTGAATCCCTCCCTCCTCCGTCATGGTAACCGTTTCCATACAGTTTCATCCCTCTTTGGCCTCTGATCCCTGGGCTAGATAATTAATCAGGCTTTTGAATAATTAAAATTATTTTAAAAATGCCTTTGTAACTGCTAAAATTGCTCCAGTAATTACTGCCTTATCAAGAGACTGCTGCTGCAGACTGAAATCCTTCTCCAACAGATGGGAAGTATTTTCACTTGAGGCTTTGGGATTCAAAAGTTGAGGAAGGCGCATTTGTTATGTTAGCTAGTCCCTTTGAACATGAATAGCATCAACTCTTGACTTCAGGATTTCCACGGAACCACCCCCCTCTTGTTCTTAGAGTTAGATCTCCTAACAAGATACAGTGTATCTCCTTCTTTGCTTTGAGAGCCTGCTATCAACTATGATCATTAATTAAAATACTGGATTGATTCTTTTAATCCAATTCTGCACATGGGCCTTTCTGAGCCTGGATTCCAAATTCAACATTCACTTTTCAATAAGAAAATTCTTTTTTTTTTTAATTTATTAAAAACTATGTATTTGTTTGGCTGTGCTGGGTCTTAGTTGGGGGATGTGGGATCTAGTTTCTTGACCGGGGATCAAACTGGGGACCCATGTGCTGGGAGCATGGAGTCTTAGCCACTGGACCATCACAGAAGTCTGTGAATAAGTAAACTCTTGTGGGAGCAAAGTGAATGATGATGTGTGCTTTTATTAAGTTACTACCTGGCCCTTCCTGACCCAGTCAACACCTGGTGCTGAGCCCTAAGATGAAACATTTTGTCCCCACCACTTCTTTGTCATATCCCTTAATGGGTTTTTTTTTTTTTTTTGAAACCCGGATCCAGGGTGCTCAGGACTGACAACTGCATCCTGGATTTAGGATGCTGTGCAGAAACATGGTGGATGATCCCAGGAAAGACAATTCAGTAGAAGGACCAACTTCCCAACCAAGGCCCCTTAAATTGATCAAAGACAGGACTAACCACAACACCTGGGGAGGAAATAATAAGGCAGGTGTAGTTAGGGGGTGATGTTCATGGGATCGTGTAAGGGAGACACTATTTTATATTGATTAAGACCACATGCCCTGGTGTTCACCTTAGTTACAACTTCCCCTGGACACATCTGCCATGGTTCGGGCATCCATGCCCTTCCACATCCCTGGGCTTCCAGTATCTTTGTTCCTCTGTCCTAAGGCTGAGAGTAGTTTCTTACTCTGGTGTATTTCTCAGTTAATCTTCCCTTCCCTTTTTGGGATCTCAGTTACCTCATCACCTCTATAGACAATTTCCTGAATTGAATTTCTTCTGTTGTGAGTACTTTAAGCAGTTTCTGTTTCCCTGACCGGATCTCAACTGATCAACCACTAAGACAAACAGTAAGTCAACACGTGCCCTCTTGGGTTTACATGAATTTGAGATAGGTCACTTACAACCTAGCGAGTCTGGACTTTCGTGGGCGTCAACAGGAAAAAAAGGAGCTAGCAGCTGCCAAGCACTGACTCTGTCTATACACCAGGCACTGTGCTCAATGCTTTGTTTTCATTATAGAATCTATGAAGTAGGAACTATGATCTCCGTTTTGTAGATGAGGAAGTGGAGATATGATCAATTTAAGCAATTTCATCTCCATCAGGTTTATTTTCTTCACAGGGAAATTCACTCAGAACCAGCTGCTCCTTTCAATAACGAAGAGATTCCCTACAGGTACGTCAAGGCTCAGGGGTGGCAAGACAAGCAAGGAGGTGAGAAATGACAAAAGGCAGGTCTCTGCGCTATTGCTATTTCGTGATGTGGTCTGGAAGCTGAACCTGCTTTTCCCGCTCAGGGAGGTGAGGTGTCAAGAGAAGGCCACGTGAACCAGCTACAGGCATCTCTGGTAACTGTGATTCAAGTCAAGTTCTTGCTGCTAATTGCACACACATTTTGCTAAAGGTAGTAAATAGGAATCACTCACGTGTCCTTAGAGACCGTGGCACCATTCAGTATTCATGGCAAATATGTCACTGAGCTTCATAAGAGAATCGTTTTACAACAAAGCTTGGTCAGCTGTTTAATAATTTACTGATGGTGACAGCAGGGAGAATATCTAATAACCAGTGAGATTGGCTTTCAAATAGAAAATGAATTCATGTTAGAAGTTACAGGAGGAGAAAAAGGAGGAGAGGGGAAATGTGATTAGCAGTAAGGAAATATTTAGCATTTGTCAATTCTTGATGTTTTGGAAACCCGTCAGAGAGGAGAAACTTGATTATTGAGAGATTGCACAATTCCAGACATTTGTATTTTAAAACATCCATGGGTCTTTAAGGTTCTTCTCGTGGGAAACAAGAATTAGAGTTTGTTCTCTGAAAGCAGAAGCCCTGATCCCCAACCGAGCCCTGGGGAGCTTTGTTAATCTGGGGGCTTTTAGGGGGCTCTACAGTCTTTGTTATCATATCTCAATTTTCCTGAGGTAGGTAGTGCCTGAGAAATTTGGGGAGCAAAGCCTCAAAGAAATAAACTCAACCTAAACTGTAATGCCACATTCTCCTGCTCTGGGGAGAACCTGGCCCATGACTGGCCAGAACAAATTAGAAAAACTATATGTCCCTGGCCCAGAACCTGTAAGGAGAACTTATTACAGGGGATCTGACTTCTGGGTATACTGAACTTATTTATTTTTGTTTACCAGCAAAGCCCTATTGAAATGTCTGTAAAATGAAAAGGGTTTTGAGATGGTTAGGCTTGGAGTTCTCTGCTCATTCCATTATTTTTTGTCCATGGTTGGGAGATATGATAACAGTGATTTTGAAAGGTCCAGGAGACGCTGAGAAGAAACCAAAAACCAGTATGCGTCCTGAATCACTGAATTCCTTGTGCTTCTGTTTCCTCACCTGTTAATGGGAAATAATAAAAGAATTGTAGGGTGGAAAGGTTTTTAGCTGTGGTCCTGGCTCACAGTAAATGCAAGTTCAAGCATTTCAGGAGGGCAGAAGCCAAACCAAAGTGAACAGTCCCCCAGATTATTGACCTTTAAGCTTCAGTGGCAGACAGTGATGAACAGTGTTTCTGAGTAAAGGAGCCTCCCAGCTCCCCCTGCCTTTCAGCCCGCTCCCCAGGGCACAGGGCACACTCTGTCCTCCAACCAATCCCTAAATTTGCCATGCCAGAGACAGGCTTCCAGATAAGACAGATGATTTCTGTGTTTCCAGATGGTATTTTCTGTGGTTTTACATTCTGAGATCGTACTCTCCATTCTTCACGTCATTTCAACAAACTCACCCTCGTTCAGCCTTAAGTTATTAGCATTTATTTTAGCTGGTAGAAATAATGATTTATCAACATTTTATCTGACATGATAATGGTTTAAATAAGCATGCACAGTCTGGCCTGTTGCACCCATGAGACAATCTTGATGCACTTGGGAGTCCTCTGCCCCCATCCTGCTGGGTTCCAGGCATGAGGAAGGAGATCCTGGGGACTGAAGTGTGTGGCTAACACTTTCGGTGAAATGTTTTTCTCTGTAGTATAGTACAGTAAAATAATATTTCTCAAAAAGACTGTTTCTGAAACTGAAGGAACTCGTCTTTATTCCACTGGGTTGCCTGTGGAATATCTGACTGGTTGAAAAACCTTTGGTACAGAGGAAGGGGCAATGGTTGTGTAAAAATCACAGGGTCTGTGGTGGGGGGTTGGATAGAGCATCTGATGGAGAGGGGGGCTTCCCAGGTGGCTCAGTGGAAAAGAAGATGCCTGCCAATGTAGGAGACACGGGTTTGATTCCTGGATTGGGAAGATTCCCTGGAGAAGGAAATAGCAACCCACTCCAGTATTCTTGCCTGGGAAATCCCATAGACAGAGGAGACTGGTGGACTACAGCCCATGAGGTCGCAAAGAATTGGACACGACTTAGTGACTAAACAGCAGCAGCAGCAGACCCTGGGTAAGTGGTCAGGTTTGTAAACCACTTATTAAAAGAGTTCATGAATATTTCATTTCATAGGTGAAGTGAACAGATGTTACTTGACTGCCCAAGATCCTTTGGAGAAAACCTTCTTTTCCCACTACATTTGATCCTCAGGGGGCTGTCAGTTATGGTGACCGTCCCCAATATAGAGCGGTAGACAAATGACCCAGGCTGGTCAGTTCTAGAACTGCCCTCCCTAACACTTCCCAGACCAAATGAATTATTTCAGGAAATGGAATGTGCCCCAATCCAGCCAGTGTCTTTGCTAGAGTTTGGCAGGGGTGGTGCAGAAGGTCTCATTTTTACAAAGAATGATAAGTCGTGAGAACTATACATGAAGATGTCATTGTCCAGTTTCTCTGACTATCCACAAACTGAGATATGGATGGGGAGGGAGAGAGAGAGAATGGCAATTTAGTACCTGGATCCAGCTTTGCCTGAAGGTGCCCATGAATTTCTCAGCTAAATAAGCCACTGGATTCCTCTTTTCACTTCATCTTGTTTGAGCTAGATGTCTGTCATTTGTAAGAAAAAGAATCCTGCCTAAAGTACATCATGTGTACATGTTCAGGCTCAGCGCTCCTCCTCTAGGTACAGAGACACAGTGCTGATGTCTGCATGATGCTGGCCTGGCCTCAGCAGACTGAGAGTTGTCCCTGGAGGCTCTTAGCTTCCCTTGTTCCTGACGCCACATCAACTATTCACCAACTTACATATGCCTGAGAATCACTAGTGTCCAAGTTAAAAAATCAAATACCTGAGCCTCAGTGTCTAGGGATTCTGATTTAGTTCCATGCAAAATTAACAAGTTAATTGACAAGACTCTGATGCTGGGAAAGATTGCAGGCAAAAGGAGAAGAGGGCAGCAGAGATGAGATGGTTGGATAGCATTGCCAACTGCGACTCAATGGACATGAACTTGGGCAAACTCCAGGAGACAGTGAGGGACAGGGAGGCCTAGTGTGCTGCAGTCCATGGGGTCACAAAGAGTTGGATATGACTTAGCGACTGAACAACAAAATTAACCAACACCTTGGGTGGTTCTGGAATAGATGTGTCCTGTGGACCCATGTTGGGAAATGGACTGTACACTTGCCTACCATGCCCTCTCCAGGAACATCTCTCCTTACGTGCAGGGAGTCCCTGAGGTGGGCAAGGGGTGGGGCATCTTTATAAAGGTGTATTTAAGGGTATAACCCCTACTCTCTCCTCCACCACCAATTCTCAGATGATTCATATCACACACACCCAGCAGGGGACTATGAATGAGGAATCTTTTTGCAGTGGTTCTTAGTGGGAATATTAGGTATAGTAAAACAATACTGTTACCAGAAATGAAAGAAAGTGTTAGTCGCTCAGTCATGTCCTATTCTTTGCATGAATTGTAGCCCGCCAGGCTCCTCTGTCCATGGAATTCTCCAGGCAAGAATACTGGAGTGGGTAGCCATTCCCTTCTCCAGGGGATCTTCCCGGCCCAGGGATCAAACCCAGTTCTCCTGCATTGCAGGCAGAGTCTTTACTGTCTGAGCCACAGGGGACGTAGACTGACCAGGACTGTTGCCTGGGTCCTCTCCAAATTACATGATGGCTGTGTGAGGGTGGGATCCTAGGTGATTCTAATATGCAGCAGGGTTGAGAACCACTACAGCAGAAACCCAGGCCTGGCTGCCTTGTGAGAGCCAAGGAACAACTATGCTCTTGCCCCAAAGGCTCTGTTGCCCACCTAAATTTGATCTATGGAGCGTTCAAAGGCTGGCCTGAGTGTGCAGAATTCTGTCACCATCAAGAACACAGATTTTATCTGTGGGTGGGAGGTCCACTGATACTTCTCAAAATATAATAATAAAGTAACAAGTCAATGAAAAGAAAATGCCAAATTCATATAATCATAAAATGTAATAAACATAAGTAAATAAATAGTGAGAGAGTTACATAGGGAAACATCATGAAAGTATATTAAGAATCAGGAATTCTGGTGAAGCCAATTCTGTAAACCTGAGGTCTGAAGGAAGTTTTTGGAATTTCTTTAAAAAAAAATGTTGCTACTGCTGTTTAATCACTAAGTTGTGAATGATTATTTGTGACCCCATGGACTGTGACCCCATGGAACCCACCAGGTTCCTCTGTCCCTGGGATTTCCCAGGCAAGAATACTGGAGTGGGTTGCCATTTCCTTCTCCAGGGGATCTTCCACACCCAAGGACTGAACCCAAGTCTTCTCTTTGGCAGGTAGATTCTTTATCACTGAGCTGCCTAGGAAGCCCCTCTTAAAAAAAAAAAAAATAGGCATTTGCTTTTAGCCATCATGAAGCTGGCCAGACCACACACATCAGACCTTAAAGTCCTCCTAGCACTCGACCCTCCCCTGAAGTCCCTTAATAAGATGATTTGAAGGGCTTTCCTGCTGGACCAGTGGCTGAGACTCCTTATTCTCCATGCAGGGGGACTGGATTTGATCCCTGGTTGGGGCACTAGATCCCACATGCTGCAACTAAGATTGAAGACCCTGAGTGCTACAACTAAGACCTGGTGTGGTCAAATAAATAAAAATAAATACATATTTTAAAAAATATGATTTGATTCAGCTCCCACCAACCCCACCCCCACCCCCCAAAGAGGCCTTATCTCTGTATCATTTGTTTCATACTTCTTGATCCCATTTTCTCCTCAAAGGTCAAGTGTCCATCGTTACTGAGACGTGGGCCTCACTTGGAACAGGCTTGGCACTGGGGGCAGACAGGCTTCTGAAGCCTCCTGGCCTTCTCTCCTGGTTTCTCTCTGGCAGGACAGGCCTTTTCCTTCTCTGAGCCTGGGCCAGGTGCTAACAGCAGTCTGACGACAGCATAGCCACCGCTACTCATTTGTTGGGTTGGACAGAGCTTCTCTCCCAGGATCTCCCATGAGCATCCTCAGTGCACAGTCTGATAAAAAAGGAACATTCCTAGGCTCCGAAGTTTGGGGTTCATCAGTTCTGGGCCGAGTGAGGATTCTGAGTTATTAACAAGAGCTCCTGGAGGATTCCAGGATCGGGGACCATTGGAAATATCACCTGACACATTTCACTCTGAGCACCTGGGAGCCTTGCTCTGGTGAGTTGACCTCCCCACAGGTCTTGACAGAAGGAGCACTGAACCGCCTGTGTGGAGACAGCTCATCCTGATCTCCTATTTGGCCCTGTTAGGCAAATTTGGCCCTCATCAACATATATTGAATGCTTGCTGGATGCACCTGGGGGCTTGGCGTTGAGGGTATGAGGATGTGGATACAGTCCTGACCCTTCAGAGCCAGCCACTCTCATGGAGAAGGCAGCTCTGCAGGTGGTCCTATGGACATGAAACTGCTGGGTGCTTCTTCATTCTGTCCACTACAGTCCAGCCCCTGGGTCCTCCCAAAGATGAGTGTTGAGGATTTGGATGCCTAGGTAAGGATAAAGCAGGATAAGGATTTTGAATTTGGCATTGCAGAAACAGAGGAGGCAGTGGAGAGTCACCCACTGTGGCTTGGAGTAAAGAGTGTGTGTAAATAATGTCAGAGGAGAGAGGGAGCCTTTTGGGCACATCCTAGCCTATGGGAACAAGCAGACTCTTTTGCATCTCTGAGTGTTTGCCTAGCAGTTCCCATACAAATGCCCTTCTTTCTTTCTCGACCTGGCAAGGACTCCGTGTGGGGGAGTTTAAGGTGAATTAGGGAGGGGACAGGCTTAGAAAGGCTGGCTGGGCTCAGTCATTTGGGGGCTCATTGGCCACATTAAGGATTTGGACTTTATTATTTTTTTTAATCCACGAGGAAACATTATTATTTTTTAAATTGGAGGATAATTGCTTTACAATGTTGTACTGGTTTCTGCTGTACAACAATGTGAATCAGTCTTGAGAATATATATATCCCCTCTCTTGAGCCTCCCTCCCATCCCCCGACACCCTACCATCCTACCCCTGTAGATCATCCCAGAGCGCCAGGCTGGGCCCCCTGTGTTATAGAGCAGCTTCCCACAAGCTATTTTGCACATGGTAGCGTATACATGTCCTTATTCTGAGGGCAGTGGGGCATCCGTGAAGGCCTTTAAGCTGGCGAGTGACAAGATTGTGGGCTGAAGGTCTTCTCCATCGAGCTCTCGGGCTGCTGTGCGTGGGGTGGGGTTGGGAGGAATGAGACAGGAGGCAGAACAGAGCTGAGGTCTGAGCTCAGCTTGCTGCAGGGGGATTCAGAGAAGCAACAGGTTCAGCCCACCTCAGACAGGTGAGTCCATCCCTTACCTGGGACCCTCCTGAATCGGAGAGTCCAGAGTCAGGGATGAGGAGAGGAGCTGAGAGCCTTGGGGAACCCCAGTGCTCTGAAATGCCCATGTCCAACCACAGGGCCCCAGGCTACTACGGGGATCGTGGCTTTTATCCTGCTTCATCAGAGAAGCACTTTGCTGGAAGCAAGAAGTGAAGGCTGGGGCCATGCCTCAATCACGTTTGATGTCCATTGATTATGTCCATGACCCTAACACCCCCCTACCCCTGGTGTGCTTTGTGACCTCTCCCTGGGGCTGACTCTGGGCGCCTGTGGATTGGGGTCACTTTACCTTGGCATCCCGGTTGCTCAGCCTGGGGCTGCGTACGTGATAGAGACACAAACAATCATGGTGGGTGCTTGGTCTGTGTGTTTTCATGAAAAGAAACAGCTGTCTGGCAGAACCCACTTAGGCAAAGCAAGATGCCGCCCTAGCATCCCAGACACTGAGATCTACCTGCCAATGGTCTGGACCATGTGCTGGTGGTTTGGCCCAAGGATGAGGCAGCTGGCACTCCAGGCTGTGTTGGCATCCAGGTGTCTATGATATTGGCGTGGCGTCAAGGCTGGGGTAGTTTGTGAATCTAAGACTTGGAAGTAGCAGAGGAAGAAAAAGAAGAGACCTCTTGAGTGGGCCAGTCCTGTTCTAGGTGTTCTAACATCCATAAAAGCACTTAATTCTTACTCAGCTCAGTCTGGGGGAGTAACGACCCCAATGGGGAGAAAGATCTGCAGAGGAAGAGTGACTAGTTCATGGTCACCATGGTGGTAAAGGGAGATATAAGGAATGTGAGCAGGTGCAAGGCCTCACCTGGAAGGCCTTTTAATTTTTATTTTATATTGGAGTATAGTTGATTTACAATGCTGTGTGAGTTTCAGGTGTACAGCAAAGTGATTCAGTTATACATATATTTATCCTTTTTCAGGTTCTTTTCTCATAAAGGTTATCACAGAATACTGAGTGGAGTTCCTTGAGCTATACAGTAGGTCCCTGTTGATTATCTATTTTATATATAGTAGTATATATATGTTAATCCCAAACTAGAGGAGTGTTACTGAAATAAAGCATGTTTTAGAAGAGGAAACAGATGTTGGCGGTGGGGGTGGCATCTGAAAATCATGTAAGAAGAGGCCCTGGAAGGATGCAAAGTAGAAGTCCCCCATCTTTTTGGCACCAGGGTCTGGTTTTGTGGAAGACAATTTTTCCACAGACCGGGGTGGGAATGGTTTTGGGATGATTCAAGTGTATTTACTGTGTACTTTATTATTACATCAGCTTCTGGGGACACCTGATGTAAGGATTGAGGAAGCTTATCGAGAGCACACCAACATCCAAATGAAAGCCACTTGGAAGTGTGTCCAGGTTTCTGTCTGTCCCCAGAGAGAGAAGCTGACTCTGAAGGGAAGAAATGACAGGGTGGTAGCATTGGTTCAGCACAAGAGAAACCTTTCCAACCACAAAGGCCTCAACTTCAAAGTGATTCCTTTGTAAAGTTTTGCTTTTGGATGCAGAAATATTGGATAATGCATGTTTTTACAGAACAAAATGGTTAAATCATCAGCTTATGCTTGAAGTATACGTATGGTTTCTAAGTTGCATACGAGTTACTTATATTTGCATATTTCAACAGACAGCATTAACACATGTTAATATTCCTGCTGTAAAAACATTAAAGCCAGAACTATTGGCTCTGAAAGAGTCTGTGGTGTGTGCAGAACCACTCTGCTAATAGAAAGGTTAACTTGTATTTTTGAATTATTGATGATTGCTTGTTACTAATTTTTTTTTCTTAGAAAGGAGGAAATTATTAATGAAGAGATCATTGCCAATGTGTCTGACATCTATTAATGGTTTCATCTTGCAACCAGATTAAAAGAGACAGCTGGTCCATGAATTTATGCGTGGAGACAGCTCCAACTGTCAACTCTGTGGGAGGGCGGGGCCGCCAGGCACTGGGGCCTGGGCATTGGCACAGGTGGCTGGTGAGAGGTCCCCTCCCAGCTGGCATGGCCTGGTCCAAGGGCTGTCAAAGGCTTTGCTGCAGAGGGACCAGGCAGCGGATGGGCTATCACTCTCCAGACATCTTTTCAACTCTTCTGTTCCCCTGGGAGCCCACTGACAGTTTTCTGTGCCAGTCACTTACTGGCATTTCCTCCATGGTTGTTTTAGATCTGTGATTTTTCAACATGAGCTTGCATTAACTTAACATGCTCACCTGGGAACATCACCTGGGAGGCTGGTGAAAACACATACTTGGGCCCCACCTCTAGCGTTTCTAATTCAGTAGGTATAGGGTAGGGCCCAAGAATTCGCGTTCCTAACACATTCCCAGGTGATACTGATGCCACTGGTCCAAGGACCACATTTTGAGAACAAGTTTTTACCAATGATTGTCAGCTTGCACTGTGACACTGCTCTGGAGAAGGGGCTGGCAACTTTTTCTGTAAAGGGCAAGGACAGTAAATATTTTCAGTGAAATGGGCCAGATAATCTCTGTCACTCAATTCTGTTACTCAATTCTGCCTCTGTAGTGCAGAGAGCAGCCAATGGCAATATGTAAACAAATATGCAGGACTGTGTTTCAATAAAACTTTATTTATAAAAACAGGAGGTGGGCTAGATTCTGGCTTATGTGAATAATGTTTTTATGGCAGAAATATTAATAAGCACTAGTGTTGTTGTTACTGAACCAAATTTGGGTCTGCTTTCCCATGTGCAAGCGAGCAAATCTACTTACACTGGATTCTGGTGAAGGCAAGTGCAGTGTTTACTGCAGGGAACCAAGCAAGGAGTTCAGGGCAGCCAGTGTTTTAAAGACCCAAACTCCCTGAAGGCTTTTGGGGGAAGGTTTTTAAAGACAGGATAAGGCAGGGGGGTTCTAGGGTGTGTGATCAGCTCGTGGACATTCTTCTGATTGGCTGGTGGTGAGGTCATCAGGAGTCAATGTCATCAACCTTCTAGTTCCAACCGGACTGGGGCTATGTGCCTGCGGGCGGCATACAGTTAACTTCTTCCACCTGGTGGGGGTTTCAGTATCTGCAAAACAGCGCAAAGGACATGGCTCAGAATATTATTTATAGCCCCTCAGGAAGGACTAAAAGTCCTTGAATTTGTTTAATGGCTATACTATTATTATTTTGTACTCTTTGACTATTTCCCTTTCTTTCTGTATTTTCTCACCTCTCTGAGCAAATGTACTCTTTGGACCTCAGGGAAGCCCGGGAGGCTACAGTTTTTCTACAGACAAGAGGCAGGCAGAGGACCTACATCAGGGGCTCTTCTGGGAAGTCCCCATAGGATCCTGCTCGGTTACACTTTCTGTCAAGATATGCAAATATAAATAACTCAAATGCAACTAAAACCCGTAAGTATTTTTCAAGTGTAACCTCATGACCCAACCATTTTGTTCTACAAAAACACGCATTACCCAAAAATACTGCTGCACCCCAGAGCAGGACTTTACAAAGGACCTTACAGGTGGCAGTGTTGTTGAGTTCAAGCTTGTAATGTTTGCTGCAGGACAGGCCAAAAAATCCAGAGATGAGTTGCTGGAGTAAGGAACAGAAACTTTATTTAGAAAGCCAGCAAGACAGAGAAGATGGTAGCGTCCCAAAGAACCAGCTTGCCCTCAGTTAGAATTCAGGCTTCTTTTATACTAAAAAGGGAAGGGGTAAATTCAAACATTTTCTGGTTCTGGTCAGACTCCTGAGGGGGTGTACTAATTTCTTCTTTCCTGCAGCCATTCACAGGTGGTCCTAAACAAAGGTATTTTAGCATAACACTCATCTGGGAGGCAGGTTTCCCAGAAATGGGCAATTATGTATAATTTAAACTTATAGGAAACATCCCTTTAGTATTAACTTGTAACAGAATATAAAGATTCTTCCTTATTACAGTAGTTTGCTGAGCCCTGCTTGAGAGCAGCACTGTCTAATAGAACTTTCTGCTAAAAGCAACCATAGGCAGTACACAAGTGAATAAGGATGGCTGTGTTCCAATAAAACTTTATTTAAAAAAAAAGCAGGAAGTGGGCCAGGTTTGGCCCATAGGCTGTAGTTTGAGCAGTGCTAATAGATTTTTCTCTGTTAATGAAAATGGTCTATATCTGTGCTGTCCAATATGGCAGCATAACCACATAAAGCCCCTGAGCACTTGAAATGTGGTTAGTGTGACTAAAGACTCAATTTCTAAATTCTGTATTTAAATGGCTCA
Source organism: Giraffa tippelskirchi (assembly GCF_054371585.1). Taxonomy (NCBI): domain Eukaryota; kingdom Metazoa; phylum Chordata; class Mammalia; order Artiodactyla; family Giraffidae; genus Giraffa; species Giraffa tippelskirchi. The sequence goes on along the minus strand of NC_137287.1, from coordinate 113,450,404 downwards.
CGGTACCCTGCACAACAGCAAGGAGAGAGAAGGCTCCAGTGGAGGGCTGCTCCTCAGCTGCCTCCCTACATAGGGTGAAGCCTCTTTTGAGTTTCCTTGTGTATAAGATGGGGATAAAACAGTAGCTACATCACCAGGCTTTCCCCACGGGTAGGTAAGGCATCCTGGCCCAAGGTATCTTCTCCCTGGTCTTCTGATTGCCCCTGTAGAGCTGACCATCACTGGGAGCACAGGGAGGGGCTGGGGAGATGGAGGTCACCTCTGGATCTTTACCTCTCTTCTCTTTGTCTGGTCTTTACCACTAGACCGCAAGCTCCAGGAAGGCAAAGACCAAGTCTATTGTTCAAGCTGCACACTCACAGCCCTGCCATGGCACATGGCAGTCAGCCAGCTCCCTTCCTGAAAGAATATGTGTGTCAGGCTGCCCCTCAAACTATGCTTGGGCTGAGAGATCTGTAGCTAAAGTGTCTGAATACTCCTATCTTGGTGCTCCCAGAGCTGAAAGGGAAGTCACTGTGGAGACAGGGACACCAGGGCTGAGAGAGGGCTTGCCCACAGTTCCACGGGATTAAGGAGAAGGGGCCACCTTCTTGAGTGGAATTGAAAGGGGGTAGGGGGCTCTCTGAAGCCATCACAAAGCTCACCCCAGGCCCTGGCCTCCTTGCTTCAGCACGGACACTGAACCTGGCCCTGAGCCAGGAGTGAACATGTGGTCAAGATCCCCCAGCTCCCCGGGCTGATGGGGGCAGATGGGAAAGCAGCCCCTCCTTTCTAATCGGCACTGAAGTTCCCGCAAAGGAGCTGGGGAGATGATGCTCTCACTCTCCACGAGGTCCCTCCTTTGAGAAGCCAGTCATCTGTGGCCCTGAGCCATCCTTCCCCCCAACCTTCCATCACCCAGCAGCCCTGTCTTAAGAGTCCAGGTGCCCTTTGAGAACTCAGGCTTGTGGAAAAGACCCAGGAGACAAACCACATCCCCACCGTGTGACAAGCATCGCCCCAGCGGCCGTCTCAGGGGGCCTTGGCAACTGGCCGTGGGCAGGAAGTGCCTCTTGGCTCGAGAAGTCATTTAAGGAGCTATTCGGGGAGGTGATACAGGAAAGGGCCTTCTAGGCAGAGGGAACGGCAGGTGCAAAGGCATGGTGGTGGGACCAGAGTCAGAGTCTTACTGGGCGGTAGGTTTAGCCCTGAAGAAACAGAGGGATCAGTTTCCAGGCAGAGGGTGGCTGGCAAAACACAGAGAGCCCTGGCTTCAACAGGGGCAGGTATAGTCCAGTGACAAGGGCAGGTGATGGTCCTGCTCACCAGCTTGGTTACCTTGGGAGTGGAGCTTTTTTTTAAAAGAATATTTATTTGACTGTGCCGGGTCTTAGTTGCATCATACAGGATCTAGTTCCCTGACCAGGGATGGAATCCAGGCCTCCTGCATTGGGAAAGCAGTCTTACCCACTGGACTATCAGGGAAGTCCCTGGAGTGGAGCTTTATTTTGGGGTCACGTGAACCCCACTCAGTGGGTTAGGGCAGCAATATAGCACCTTTAGAGTGTGGATATGGGAGGGCTTGTGCTCTGAAGACACTATTGAGGAATGCATTTTGTGATTTTCCAGAAAGTTTGAGAGAGGGCATGAAGAGGAGCCAAAGGGAGCCAGGACAAGTTATAAGAAATCAGAAGCTCCCTAGTGGCTTAGAAATCTCCTGCTTCCCGGGTCAGGCCCTGGGATCAGCCATGTCCAGAGTCACAGGTCATGGGCCTGGGTCAGGCCTTGCTAACAACTCCTCTGCCTGAGACAAACCTTGGAGGAGGGTTTGACGGACGCTGTAGCCAGCTGTTTAGCTCTGAGCAGAAGGGATCTTCTCAACCCAGCTGTCCTGAGAACCAATCATTTCTGTGCCCCTAGACACTAGCAGAGAGGGGCACATGGTTTAGTGCCCTGTTGAAATCTGTAGAATTATTAAGAATCTCTGAGGCAGCTGGTCCACTCCTGGACCTCCCCCTAGACGAGCACTGGCTAGTCCACCAGGCTAGTCTAAGCCCTTCACTGTTTGAAGGTGGTGAGGGAGCCAGACAGGAGTGGGAGAATTAGCCTGAGATTACAAGTGCAGTGTGGGGGGAGTTAATGGGTCTCCATTCAAGGCAAGTGTCCCACTGCATCTAGTGGGAACTGGGGTACAGAGGAGAGAGATTGTTCTCTGCCATAGCAACTCAATCCAGAACCCCAGCCATGCCTGATTTGTATTTCTCCCCAACAGTCTGTCCAATCCCATCCTTGGAATCCCAACAAGATGGGGTGGTGGGTAGGGGGCTGGTCAGGTTTACAGAGTGTGAATCCCTTGAGCTTCGCCCAGAGACCCTTCTCCTGGCTTTTACAGCCCAAGCCCCCAGCCAGGACCAAGCAGCACCTGGTCTCTTTCATGAGATCCCCTGATCCCAGGAGGGCAGAGTCGCTGCCTGTGGGCTGCAAGGGACAGCCCGGACTCTGATCGATGGTTTTAGGCTTTCAGCCTCAACCGGGTCTTTGTTGAGACCGGGAAGAAATAGGAAAAAGCTACAGGGTTTTGGCTCCGGAAAAAGGGGAAGGGCGAAGGCAGCGAGAGGCTGGGATGGATGCCTCACGGCCAGTCTTCCCCCCCCCAAGTTGGGGGGGCGACAAGAGGGAGGTGTGGGTGAATAAAAGGGGTGCCTGGGAGGCTGATGAGGTGGGTGGGAGACGACTGCGGTGCACTGATGCACCCAGAAGAGTGTGTGTGTGCGCGCGCGTATCTATATGTGTGCCTATGGTGCGGTGACGACTCTTACATGAAATTCTCATCTTAGGGCGTGCCAGAGACCCTCGCTAGGACACCTGATCCTGTTTAGGGCAGAGGCCCCTCCCATCACCCCCATTCACCTGGCTCCCCGTCCCGAGTCCAGACGGCTGCCTCCGCCTTCCCCCACTCGCATCCGTCCCCCACTCACCTGTTCGCCCACTCCGAGTTCAAACGGCAGCTCCCTCTCTCCCTTCCCGCCACCGACCCCCGATACCTGCGCCCCAGCCGGGCAGACGGTGCACGCGGCGGCTCGGCTCCGGGCGAAGAGGCGAGGACCCCGCGGGTCGCGTGGGTGCGGGGGCGCTGCGTGTAGGCGCGTGACTGTGCGAGAGAGCGGCCCCGAGCCGGCCGGCGGGGCGAGGGTGCGCGGGGAGCCCGCGTGGGCCAGGCGCGGGCGTGTGCGAGGCGCGGGCGTGCGCACGAGGGTGTGTGCGCGGCCGAGGCGGAGCACCGGGCGGGCGGGCGGCGGCGGCGGCGGCGTTAGGACTCCGGGGACACCGCCCCCCGCCCCACGTCCCGCCCCCGCCCAGCCTCCCGCCTCAGTTCGCGCGGCGCCTCGGCTTCGAGCGCAGCGGCGCTGGCTCCCGGAGCCCAGCGGCGCGCACCGCCTGCGGCCGCGCTGGCGATGCGGGGCCGCCCCGCGCCCGCCCCAGTCCCGGCCCCGGCCCCGGCCCCCGCGGGAAGGGGCTGAGCCGCTACCGCCCGGATGGCGAACCTCGCCGCGCTCGCCTTCAGCCTGCTCCTGCGGCTGCAGCTGCCGCCGCTGCCCGGCGCCCGGGCGCAGAGCGCCGCAGGTGAGTGCGCCCCCGATCCCCGCTCCCTCCCCGGCGCATCCCGGCGTCCGCCGCTGGGTTCCGGGCGGAGAAAGTTGTGCGGGCTCGAGGGGTTTGCCGGAGCCCGGGTCCCCGCCTGCAGCCGCGGGCTGCCGCGTCCAGGCGCGCCCGGGCCAGCGTGCCCGGCCCCCGGCGTCCCTCGGCCGGCCGCGTTCGGTCAAGTGCTCCGCTTTACTTTCCTGCGGGTCCCCGGGCTCGAGTAACTTTCTGCGGCTGCGGCGAATATTTCCGCTCGCCGCCTCCCACTTGTCGGAATCTGTCACTCGAGTGTTTGGGGCGGCGAGATGAGAAGCGGCATCGACGCCCGGGGTGGTGGTGGGGGGAGCGTCCTCTCCCCACAGCTTCCTGGGCAGCGCGCGTTTTTCGTGGGGAGGACTGGTCGTCAGCAGGCCGAGGCTGCCAGGGAGGTGGCTTTTCTTTTCACCCGGGAGATCCAGGCGGCTCCAGACTCGCTCTAACCACGCTGCGCCCCTGAGCTTGTCCTTACGCCGCTGAAAGCACCGCGGGGGTGTTCGCGTTCAAGACTGAGACGGCGAGCCCTCCTTCCTAACCGTGGTTTCCATCCCAAGTGAACGGGCGCCCTCGTTAAGGCCCTTTTAGTGTAGCGGCTTTGACCTGTGAGCGTGTCTGCTCCAGAAAAGTTTGGGGGACTAGTATTTGGGCTTGACAGTGGGAAGGAGGCGAATAGAGGTAGTTCCCCTAGTGTGTGTGGGATTGCCCTGGCGTGCTCCTAATGGCAAGTTGGCATGCACCGGAGGCCAGCAGGACCCGGGGCGCAGGGGGCGGGATCTTACACATCCCCAGACCCTACCGGAGCCAGCTTCCAGCCCTGAGCCCCTCAGAGTAGGCGGTGGGGGAAGGAGGGAAGGGAGGAAGTGGTGCAGATATGCTTCCAAGTTCGGAATCATTTTGAAGTTTATTAGCACCAATTAGCTCAGGTGTGACCACGCAGAGGGGAGATTGCCGGGATCACAGGGGCAGGCAGAGATGAGCAGGTGGGACTTAGGATAAGATGCGTTTTGAATTGATGACTAACAGCGGTGCCCATCTATTACCACGCTGAAAGCGAGGAGAAAGAGCCAGAACCCGTGGGCAGTGTAATCTGCCTAAACAGGCTGCTTCCGAGGGTAAGAGCCGCTGGAGTGACCTTCCATGGGAAATGCGCTGGAGTCTTCCTTACTCCAAAATGGAAACTGAATATGGGACTTATGCGAAGGGGGACAGCCTGTTTCGTGGGTGGGAAGTTAGGTGACTAGGACACCTCTTTTGAGGTGTGTGAAGCTTAGCCAGTAAGAGAAGAGGGACAGCCACACATCCTTCTGAAGATGGCACCATTCTGTTTCCCTCGTTTCGGATCTATGTTAGGTGTGTCAGGGCAGGGAAGGAAGGAGGGTGCTTGGGGGCATTCCTGGGGACCAAGCATCACTCATGACTTATATTTCACTATCCTCCAGGGCCTGGGCGGCCTTCCACCCGTGAGTGATATTCACGTTCCCTCCTAGAGAATCAGTATCAAAAATATTCCTCCACGGGTCTCGCAGCGTTCTTGGGCAGCGTGCGGTAAAAACCGTCCGGGCTTGGGAAGCTGCCGGATGCTGGAAGCACGCCGGTTCCGGATGCTCCCGCCAGGTGGCGCTCGCCCACAACTGTTAAAATGCAAATCTAGTTGCTTTCATCTCCGGAATAGAACTTCTTTTCAATTTTTAAATGAGTAATGTGTTTATTCAGCAGCCTTTTGTTAAAACATTTAGAGAAGTGTGAGGAGCAAGCACCTTTTCTTTGTTTGCTCTTCGGAACACTGGGGAAAGAAAAGCAATCCTGGAGTACAGTTTGGGAAGAAATCTGCTGTTAAGGAACCGTGTTTCTTTTGATTTTTCCTGAGCAGAGTGGCTTCTCTGCAGACCCATTGTAGCATACACTTAGCAAGTGGCTGCGTTTGTTCCAAGGACTCCTTCAACGAGAGGGGATTAGCTTGTGTTGGAGATTTGATGCGTTCTGAGTCTCACTCATTTGTAAACATGGGAATTTTCCGTGGTATCTTGTCTCTCTGGTTTAATGTTAACTAGACCATTTAAGTTAATTATTTTTCCCAGGTTTCTAACAGCTGCACTTGTAGATGCAGAAATGCTGCAAATGTTGACTTTTAAAAACGGACTTATCTTCATACTTTATTTCTAAATGGAGACATTTTGATATCCAAATCTAGTATAAATATGACTCAGTTTGATTTCTTCGAAAGAATCTGGTTTAAAACTTTTGGCAAGTTTGAGTAAATAATGTGTTTAAAAACTCAGTGGTGTGCTCTCCATAGTCTTTTTATCTGGAAATTCCCAGTCTCAAAAGCAATTTCAGTTTGTAAGCTTACATCCAAGTACACAGTTGGGGTGATATGTTTTGATGTAACATGTTGGTCACGGTGTCCAAAAGTCAGTGGTGAAAGCTTGTCATCAAAAGGCAATTTCCTTCTTCTTTCTTGTGAGATGTGTTTTATGAGCCAGGATGATTTTTCTAAGGAATGATGGTTTAAAAAAAAAAAAAAGCATTTAAAATCAGCCTCTGAAAAGTGTGGCAAAAACATGGTTTGGGGTGAGGAAAGAAGGAGACAGTTAAACAAATGGATGAGGGAATCGTTCATTTATGTACTAGTGGGTTTTGGCATCTGTACATTGAGAGCAAAAATGGATCTGAGAGGGACTGACTTGCGATGGCAGTTGTTAGCAATTTAGTCATTTAACTCGATAATCATTACCTCTGGGGAACTGTTAGCAGTACAGTCAAATTTGACTTTCTCTCCTGGATTGCTTGATTTGTTTCCTAATAAAAGAACAATTAACGTGCAAACCTGGCTTGGATTCTGTTTCAGGAACAATCGCAAGCATGTTCGTGGCGAAAGCAGACCACTGTCTTGGATTGCAACCCACTGCCTTTCTCCTCTCCTTTTCTTTTTGCTTAGCCCCAGCATGACTCCTGCAGGCTCCAGACTGCCAGCTGAGACGGCGTCCTCTGTAGTAGTGTAACTGTTACCTTTCAGAGCCACGATCACAGGACATTACAGCATCATTCTTTTGAACACGGGATACTCCCATGACACTCTGGCAGCGTGTTGCTGTGGAAACAAGAGCACTGCCATATAGGTGGTGGGTCCCTGATACATATTTATTTATGATGATGAAGAGATGGTAGCATCTCATGGCAACTATGGTGTGTGTGTGAGGGGGGGAGTTTAACTCAGGAGGCAGCCTGATTGAGCAAAAAAAAAAAAAAAGAGTATGAGCTTTGGAGTCTTAAGTCCTCAGTTTGAATTCTGCTCCTGCCTCTTTCTAGCTGCGCCAGCGTGGGCAAGTCATTTATTTACTCCTCGAATCCCCAGCTCCTCATCTGTCGGGTGAGAATAAACATAGCTGCCTTCCTGGATTTTGTCAAGACTAGATAAGATGATCCTTACAGAGGGAGTGCATTGCCCTGCTTCGTCCTGAAGGGGCGCCTTTTCTCTCACTTGCCCTGGCATTGGTTTATGTACACAGGCCAAGGGGATACCGGTGTTAAGCTCCGTTATGAATTGAAAATTAGCTGAGTTTTGGTAATGATTTTTAGTTCTTCTCCTTTTTTTTTCCGGGGGGGGGAGGTTCTTGATTCTCTGCAGCCACTTTTAGAAAGAGATTTGGAATGAAACAGGTGTTACTAATACATTTGGCCATTCAAAGATAGGCTTGTTTGTTTCCAAGCACACATCTTGTAAATGAGAACAGCTAGAAAACCAAGTAGTTGCATGATGTAACAGGCAAGCGACTGCCTGTGTCTTCTCTCCCTTCCTACCACCCCCCTCACACTGTCTTCCTTGCCTCCGGGCTCTGCCTCCTGCTCTATTTCTATCTCTTACCTAACCTAGAAATCAAGTGCTTGGCACTCTAGAGCAGTGGGGAGAAAGATGGTTCGTGCACTTGACAAATAAGCAAAGACTAAGTAAACACATAGAGGGCTGTGGCATTCCAAGAAGTAAAAAGCTATGAGATTATTGAAAACAAACCATGCCTGACAGGTGTAATAGCATTTGCAGGCACATTAAAGAATTGGGGCTAGGAGGCAGTACCCATGTAGATATTAGAAAGCAGTTAGAGTGTCTTGTGAAATCTTATAAAGTGGATTCAAATTGGTTTGGAGAGGAAGAACGCCGTGGGTTTTTTATGGATTAAGAGCAATCAGAGGCAGCCAAAGAGATGGGGGCTTCCTGGTGGTGTGTGCAGGTGGGACAGGGTGACCAGTGGGGGTGATGGCCTTCAGCATTGGAGGTGGCCTTGCTGGACACTCTAATTTGCCTGGAAGAGGGAGAAATGACCATGATAATAATTATTTATTATCTATTGGTAGGAGTTACAGGTGCTAAAAAAGATAGAGGGAGGCAGTGAGAATGCAAGGCATAGATCCCAAGAGACCTGCCAGAAGTCAGCTGTGAAAAATGGGAATTAATGTGTCAAAAAGGCAGAGTATGAAAAGGTGAGGAGAAATGGTGATCTTTTGGCTGGTTTTATTTCAAAATGTCGGCACTATTTCCCTTGGGGTATCCTAGGTATTACTATTTACCCAGGTGAAGGCTGCTCGGAAGTCCCAACCAGACCTACCATCGATGGGTGACTGATCCATGGAAGCGAGTCCACAGCGTTAAACTTAATTTTTCACCCTGGAGTCAAACTGCTGAAGTCTGTCTGACACACACACATTCACTGGTACATGAGGGGAAGAGTTAGAAAGTATTTCCAATTTCTTGAATATTCAGCTTACAATTTTCATTTCAGGCTGGATAGGGGGGGTGGAAAAAAAATGGTGACGCCACTTCAGTAAGCAGTTTGGCAGTTTCTTTAAAAAGTTAAACATACACGTGCCATAGGATCCAGCGATTCCACTTCTAGGAATGTACCCAACAGAGATGAAAACATATGTCAACACAGACACGTACGCGAATGTTCGTAGCAGCATTTTTCATGGTCGCCAAAAGCTGGGAACATTCCAGATGTCCCTCAACTGGTGAATCCATCCAATGGATTACTGCTAGCAAGAAAAAGGAATCAGCTGTTGATACTAGGCTGCAGCATTGGATGAACCTCAGAAAACATTACATTGAACAAAAGAAGCCAGATGCCAAAGATTACATATTACATTAAATATTCAGAAAAGACAACTCTGTGGAGACAGAAGGCAGAACAGTAGTTGCCCGGGGCTGGGCAAGGGAGCAGGGATTTGTAGTGAGTGGGCATGAGAGAACATTTTAGAGTGATAGAAAGATTTGAAAACTGGGAGGTGGTGGTGGTTGAGTAACTCTCTAAATCCCAGCTCCTGGCTTGTGATATGCACTTAGTAATTACTTCACTGTTCTGAACCTATCTTTGCATCTGTGAGTGGGGCACACTAGTGCCCTGGTGCTGCAAGAGCCAAAGATAACTCCTGTTTATTGTCAAGCTCTGTTCCTGGCATGAAACAGGCACCTAGTAAATGGCATCACTCTTACTTATGCCTTCATGTGTGTGTACATGCTAAGTCGCTTCAGTTGTGTCTGACTCTTTGAGACCCTATGGGCTGTAGCCCGTCAGGCTCCTCTGTCCATAGGATTCTCCAGGCAAGAATACTGGAATGGGTTTCTGCGCCTTCCTCCAGGGGATCTTCCCGACGCAGGGATTGAACCCGTGTCTCCTACGTCTCCCGCATTGGCAGGCAGGTTCTTTAGCACTAGCGCCACCTGGGAAGCCTTGCCAGTCTCCAGAATAGTTTGTTGCATTCGTTTTCTGCAAGCCTTTATTTGTGGTTGTTCCCCGCACCTCCTTTAGGCTGTGAATTAATAAATCAGTGAGCTAACTTTTCTTCCCTCTCATCAGTTTGGCAAAAATGAAAAAGTTTAAGGCTATCAAGTTTTGACAAAGATCGGAGCAATGAGGTGGCTTTGTTCATTGTGGAGTAGTGAATATTGAAACAGCTTTTCCGAGTGCTCATTTGGCAATGTCTGTTAAATTTGAGAATGTGAATGCTTTGTGCCTGGACTGTTTTGGTAGGTTTTGGATTGGTGGTGGAAGGGGAGGGAATAGACCATTCATCCGTCATCTGTCTCATTAAGCCAAGGATGCAGCAATTGGGAAGCCCCCTGCTCAGGGGCAGATACAACATGTTTTTGGCTTCTTAGTTTCCTAAGAGGATGAACAGCTTTTAGGAGTGAGAAAAAAAGTTCCATCCTTGCATTTTTCTGCCTTTTGGGGGTTTCTGTCAACACCCCAGAAGAATGTGCCCCTGGCAGCCCCTGTGCTGCTCTGAAGATGTTTATTAACCTCAAACATTCTGGGCATCGTGACCTCATCCAGGGGAATGTCACCCACATTCCCAGCTCCAGCTTCCCAAGACCTTGGAAATCCTGTTCCTCTCAGATCACCTCGACTTTGCTTTACTCCCATTTATCCCAGTGGTTCCAAAGCCAGTCATGAGATGACAAGTCTGTTTTGGTCCTTTTGTAAGTCACAGTGGATGGTTGTTATTCATCTGTTTAAGGGTCATGTGTTTGTCTCTTTGGAACCAAGCATGAATTCATGGATTCAACATCAGCAAAGAGAATGTTTTAAAGACTGCTTAAGGGTTTGATCCTCATGAACGGGTGGCCTTGGATGGTCTGGATTAGCTTTAATGGACTATAATTATGCCTTTCTCCACTGCTCAATTGGCCACAAGTAGGTCAATGGAAGCCCCTTTAAACCAGTTCCTTTTTCTCCATTTTCAGACATCTTTGACAGCATCCTGACTTTTCTGTGACAACAAGGAACTTCAGGCTTACCTCCAGGTTTTCTATTTCAAACATCCAGTCAGTTATTTCTTACAAAGAGACCTGGTCCCTTTTTTGTGGAGATGTCAGAACCTGAGCTGCCCATTGTGGTGTTTTATTTGTACACTGGAAGAGAACTGAATAAAACAAGAGCTGTTGGTAATGTTAGGGAGAGAATAAGAAAGATATTTAAAAAATTAATTTATTTTAATTGGAGGCTAATTACTTTACAAAATTGTAGTGGTTTTTGCCATACATTGACATGAATCAGCCATGGGTGTACATGTGTCCCCCATCCTGAACCCCCCTCCCACCTCCCTCCCCATCCCATCCCTCAGGGTCATCCCGGTGCACTGGCCCTGAGCACCCTGTCTCATGCATCGAACCTGGACTGGTCATCTATTTCACATATGGTAATGTACATATTGGAGAAGGCAATGGCACCCCACTCCAGTGCTCTTGCCTGGAAAATCCCATGGACGGAGGAGCCTGGTAGGCTACAGTCCATGGGGTTGCTAAGAGTCGGACACAACTGAGCGACTTCACTTTCACTTTTCCCTTTCATGCACTGGAGAAGGAAATGGCAACCCACTCCAGTATTCTTGCCTGGAGAATCCCAGGGACGGCGGAGCCTGATGGGCTGCCGTCTATGGGGTCGCACAGAGTCAGACACGACTGAAGCAACTTAGCAGCAGCAGCAATATACATGTTTCAATTCTGTTCTCTCAAATCATCCCACCCTTGCCTTCTCCCACAGAGTCCAAAAGTCTATTCTTTACATCTGTGTCTCTTTTGCTGTCTCGCATGTAGGGTCATTGTTACCATTTAAGAAAGACGTTTTTAAACAGCATGCTCTATGACCATTTATCTCGTTGGTTTTTTGAAAAAGTTGATTTGATCATGCAAATATACTAATTAAAAATAATTTTGGCACTGTTGTAGTATATGCTTGCCTGTGAGTATAGCCTCGATGTTGATGCCACCATTTCTTCTTTTCTTAAGCATGTTGGAATTAGCCCTTAAGTGCATGGGTCCAGATGATGCGGACTGTCTGTGTTTTTCGGGCACCAACTTTCTAAAAGGAAAAACAGAAATCCAGTCTCACCCTAAGGCAGCTTGGTGAGCTGTCTGTTGCTGTGTAATCGGTTATCCCTCGAGACTTAGTGACTTTATTTTCTCACCATTTCTCTGACTCAGGACTCTGAGTGGCACAGCTGGGTGCTCTGGGTCTCTCCAGGCTGCAGTCAGGATAGTGGCTGGGGCTTTCATCACCTGGGCTCAAATGGAGAAGGGTCTGCTCCTGAGATCACTGACAGGGTTGTTCGGAGGATTCAGTTACTCATGGCTCTTGGACTTGAGGGCCTCAGTTCCTCATGAGCTGGAGGGAGACCATCTGGGTTCCTTGCTACATGGACTTCTCCATCACAGCATGGTACCTGGCTTCACTAGAGTGAGATGTTGAGGGGGGGGTGGGGGAGAGTAAGAGCAAGCTGGAAGTCAGTCTTTGCAACCTCATTTCGAAAGTGACATCCCATCACTCTTGGCATGTTCAAGTCAAGTCGCTGAATTCAGCTCACCCTCAAGGGGAGGGAACAACTAAGGTCTTGACCCCCAGCAATGGAAGATCTTTCAGAACCATGTTAGGAGCTCAGCCACAGGAACCTCAAGTAAATGACCCGTGGTATAGGAAATTTCGGGTCTTGGAGAAAAATACATCACTTTTAAAGTGTGTTCACATCTTTTCATTCTTTTTATTATTTGGGCGCCAGTGTCAGTTCAGTGTCAAGATTTTACTCTCTAAAGGACTTTAAGTAAAGAGATTTATTGTCTCACAATTGACTTAAATCTTAAAAAATTTATGGAAGTCAGAAGGTGAAAAATGAATTAATATGAAGATTCATCAGAAAATTTTTCAAACCTTACCCTAAAAGTTGAAGTACTGTGTTTTTGTAAGACTGTAAAATGATCACACTAGTATGTAGGCTCCACAAGACCCAGTTAATAGGAAACAGTAGGTTAGGATATTAATAAAATTTAGCTGAAATTTGTTAGTTTTATTGCATACAGATACCCAGTAAAAATTTTAGTACTTAATATTTTAGGCCTTTTGGACCTATTTTTAGACAGTTGTTTTCCTTTTAATTTTCACAGGCTAAAATTGAGAATTAAGTTAGCAGTGATTGAAAGGCTTAATTAATATAAATATACAAATTATTGTATGGATCAAAACATGTCCTGCCTGAACTTTTAGATTTGATTGCTGAGGCAGTAGTATAGTCATTACAGAAGAGCATCAATCAGTATTTTGGTGATGCTAATGGTAAAGAACCTGCTTGCTAACGCAGGAGACTTAAGAGACGCAAGTTCCATCCCCGGGTCAGGAAGATCACCTGGAAGAGGAAATGGCAACCCACTCCTGTATTCTTGCCTGGAAAAATCCCATGGACAGAGGAGCCTGGCGGGCTACTGTCCATAGGATCAGACTTAGCACTCACACACATGGATGGGGCCCATGAAATCTTCCAGGAAGGATGGTTTTGTGAAATCCAGATGGGCTGACCAGACATTAGAGCTCCTGATGGGGATGTGCTCCAGAAATGTACATGTTTTCACACATTACCTATTTGCGTGGTGTTGGGAGCAGTGGTTCCAAAGGTCCCCATTGTGCTCGTCTAGGCAGTTGTCTATAAGTAAGTAGGTGGGAGGGTCACCAGTTTACAATGGTCCCAACTCCAGGCCCTTTTGGACTCACCTCTGCAACGTGACCTTGAGGAAGAAGGAAACCAAGACGCCTCGAGTTTGCCCTTCATCTGCCTTGGGGAAGTGCTTGTCTGGCTTCCACTCTCAGGGGCTTGGGTTTTTGAGCAGTTTCTCATTTATTCATTGTCATCCTCAGTCCTGCTGAGTCAGACTGTGCAAGGTTGGGTGCCAGGCACCCCTCCTGCTGTGAAGGAGGGGGGACATACTCGTCCTTGGTGTCTAGGTGAGGCTGCTGCCTGCGGCTCCGTGAAACTTGCACAGCTCTACATGCAGGACTGGGTCAAGCATCTCATTCTGCTCCACTGGACCAGCTTTGAGTTCAGAGCTGTTTCCATATCTAGTCTCTCTCCTATTTCCAGATCCAGAGCTCTGATATTTTAACCGTTATTTTTTCTTTCACCCACCAAATATTTTCTGTTTATCCTCTCTTTACCTTTTACATTATCCTTTTACCTTCTTATCACAGGGACTGTGTACACTGGGTTGGGGTAATGGTTTTTAGCTCGGAAACTTCAGAACAAAGACTTTAAAGAAGATTCTAACATGTCTCAAACCAGGACTGGAGAGGGGTGGGGTGGGAGCAATGATCAGTTATAGTCAGGGTCTAGGAGCATGGCCAGCTTCTTCTCTGTACCTCAGTAGGCTCCAGTTTAGGATAGTTATCTTCCTCTAAACACAATTGTCTAGAACAGAGCAGAGGGCAGCTCTCTTAACACTTGAGTTGCATTGTCTTGAGGCCCTTTAAATTGGATTTATGGAGGAACTGTGGAACCTCCTGGCAAAGGAAACTTACAGTTTCCAGCTGCTCAGATGCTCAGCTCAAACATGCAAACACCTTAACTGAACTCCATACCACTCTTGCTTCAAACAGAAGTTTAAAAAACTTTCTTGGGGGATGTACTTATTGGTGCAAATTTTCCATTTCAATTAAGTCTTAAATTTTCTGTACAGAGGACATGTATTCCAAGTAGATCATTAATCCTGGGACTTGACCCCTTGAACACAATTTTTGGTGGAGGAGTACAGTTAATTTGAACAAATCCCAGAGCTTTAAGGTCACCATTGTGTGTAAAGATGTACGTGTATTTTAAAACAAAATTTTTTTTACCTATGATATTTCTTTTTAAAATGTTAATCTGTGTATTTTAATTGGAGGATAATTACTTTACAATATTGTGATGGTTTTTGCCATACATCAACATGAACCAGCCACAGGTTTACATTAAAACAGAATTTCTTAGTTTAACTTGGGAACTCTCTCTGTACTGGTCACTCTTTTGGTGAAGGTTGATGATGTCAGAACTTTCTTACTTTATTGTCTTTATGTCTTCTCACCCATAAAATGTTCAGCATACATTTAAATTCACTTGTATGCAGAATCACATTGTTATTACTTTTACCTGAGAATTGATTTAGCAAGTGCTGAAGCATTTCTTGGTTGGATGGCATCACTAACTCAATGGACATGGGTTTGGGTAACCTCCGAGAGTTGGTGATGGACAGAGAGGCCTGGCGTGCTGCGATTCATGGGGTCGCAAAGAGTCGGACACGACTGAGCGACTGAACTGAACTGAACTGAAGCATTTCTCAATTCTGTTCTTATTTTCTCTTAACTCCAAAACCTCAGCAGCTATCATTTGTCCCCCCAAAATTGCTGATGACTTGTTTCACCTGGAGCTCTAGGAATCTTGGTACTTCCCCCATACCAGCCTACCTTTTCAGATGTCTAAGTGGGGGTTCTCCCTTTGTGATCTGTACATTTTGGCTCAAATCTGACATTTCCTCCTTTTGGGGTCTGAACTCCCTTTGGAGAAAATTCTTAGTTCTGGCTACTGTTTTGGCTCATACAGAAGCTTCCAGGAATTATGCCTTGAGCTCATTGCTCTTGGCTCAGCCATCTTTTTTTATATGCAAGGTCCAAATGATTGGAGGCAGAAGAACAGTGAATAACTTTCACTTGGCTCAGCTCCTCTCACAAAAATTCTCATGTTTCAGACATGTTTTAGTAATTGTTTCCTACCTTGGCATTCTGATCTCAGACTAAAATATGGCCATGACAGTGAGTGAGGCATGCCTGTCCCACTTCTGACACCAATGGCAAAGTTAAAATGGATTAGAGGTTATCTGGCAGAGATCTTGTTTGTGCTCCAAACTTCCATAAATTCCTAATTTATTTAACCAGAGATACAGGATCTCATGGAAGGGAGGTGACTACACAGAGATGAAGCAGATGTAGTGTCTTGGCCTGACTTTTTCTGGCCTCTTGATTCCCCTCATGGAGTGCCTATCTGCTAGTGACACTTTAAACACTGGCAGAATCCTGTTTATACACAGAAGCAGCCCGAATTTTGCTGTGCCACTGCATATAAGATCTTGGAAGATTTTATACTAAAAATATGAGCATCTATTAAGAGAGATTTACAAATATTTACAAATATGTTCTTCTGGTTCATGAAGCAAACTCAGCATCTGCAAGGCCACATCCTTTTTGTAGGAAGAAAAAAGAGAGCCTATTTTATGGATATAACAATTGAATATTGTATTGCTGATCACACTGTATGTTTATGTTAGTATAAGAAGCAAAATGAAAGGCTACCCTTTGCAAAATAAGTATAGAGAGAAATGGAATTGAGATGGTTACATAAAGTGCATTTTGGCCTTAATTTGTGATATTCTATTTCATTTGAAATGGAGAATGCACTTAAAAATTTGTTAAAATCAGTTGATAATTCTTGATAGAGAAGAATCGAGGTGTTAATTACACTTCTCTTTGTAATGTTTCTGCATTTAAATTATTTCCTTAAAAAGCAATACCCTTGTAATTTAAGATTTGTTGCAAATTGTAGGGATTTTTAAATATATGTACTGTTCCTCAATCATTCTTTCAAAACAAGTTGAGGTTTTATTTTAGATATGGAAAGCCTTCCTTCGGAGTCTGTAATGAGGATTCCTATGGGGAGTTCTAAGACCCCTGCATCTGGCTAGAAGAAACAAGGTCGAGAATTGTGTTCCAGATGCAGGGATGCCCTGGAGCGTGAGTGATGGGGGCCCTGATGGAGCAGGGCTTCTTAGGTATCATCATCTGTCCACTTTCCATACCCGCTTCTCTCTCCTGGGAACTCCACGGAGGAATAATAGAGATTCTTGAAGGCTGTAGAAGGCACATTTGACCTAGAGGAATAAGATTGCAGAATCTTTTCAATCTTTAGAAATGCTGTGAACCTGGGTACAGTTTTCCCATCTGTAAAATGACCAGATGATGTCTGCGTTTCTTAAGAGCTGGAGTTCTAGTCTTTGACTTTAGGATTTTGATTGTTTCCCCTGAAAATCAAATCATTTGAGATCTTTGATGGAGGTTAAAATATTAAAAATCTACCCTTTCCTGATGAATCAGTTTTGTTTTTCTATACCATCCATAGTCTGTTCTAAATAAAGAAATTGTGAAGTCCCCAGGTCTAGAGATGAAATAAACAGAATTACTATCCAGGATTGTTCGTTTCAAAGGGCAACTCCATTAGTCCAGATTAGAATATGACAGAGAGAATTTTCACTCTCCTGGGATGAAAATTTCTAAACCCAAAAGAGTATATAGAGGAGCAGAGCATTTGGCTCATGTTGGAAAGGAGAGCAGGAAACACAAGGAGATGACAAGTCATTTGGTGAGATGATGGATGATAGAGGAATAATAATAAGGAACCAGATTTCAAAGTTATGAAAATCACAGGTGCACCGGGGTGTATCTGCAGAGCATGAAGGATTCAAACTAAACTGCAGGGGAACAAATACAAGAAAGGAAATGACTACCAAAAATGGAAAACTCTATTGTATCCTTAAGAACTTAAAATGAGCCAGATATTTTTCAAAGGCTTTTCACTAATTGTCACTTATAGAGTCTTCATAACAGTCCTAGGAAGTGGATACGGTTATCACCAAAAATGAAGAACAGAGTGGTTAAGCTACCAAGGTTACACAGTTTTAGTGCGTGGTAGAGCCAAGGCTTGAACTTGAGCAGTTGGAGCCTGAAATGTGCCTTCTTAGCCACTGCTTCCTGCTTTCTCTCTGGCTTACATTGTGTTGGGTGCTGTGCTAAATTCATCCTTAGGGGGAAAGTTTAGGTCCCATTTGAAATTCCTGGGTGGAAAGCCTTCCTTCAGAATTTTCAATGAGAATTCCTGTCAGGGAGTTCTAAGACTCCACTGAATTCTCATGATGATCTCATGAAGCAGGCAAAACAATCCCATATATTAGATAAGAGAATGGTTTTATGGATTAAAGGGTTTGGCCACAGTCACACATGCAGTCATCTCATTTCCAAGTCCCAAGTCCTTAAACACATAATGTTGAATTTTAGGAGACTCTTAGGTCCGTAAATGTGTGGGAGAGAGGGGCTGTGTTCCTAAGAAAGATGCCCCATCTCACCCCCAAATAAGTCTCCAACCATACCAGTCTCAAAGGAGGGTAATTCATAGGACCCTCACTTGCCCTGGAACAAAAGTTGGGTCCTTTGATGTGGCTGATTACACACTAGGGGCTCAGCCGCTGAAGGTGCCACACCCCCAGGCACTTAGATGGGTGAAAGGTTCATCTTCGACTATGGTCTTTGGACCTCTGGGTCTCCAGCAAACATAGTATTTTAGGACAACACTTTTTGGTTGGACATAGTTGACTGAATTTATTTAAACCACAGGATAGTCACCCTGTGGATTTAAGACAGAGGTATATCATTTGAGGTTTAAAAATGGGTGACTGAGCCTAGGCTGTCAGGTGGGGCCGCTATTGAGTTTGCACCTGCAGCTGTCGAATGTCACAGATTTTACAGCAAGACTTCGGTTCTGAAATATAATGAAAGGGTTAGTCTTGCAGTTGTGTCCGGCTCTTTGCGACCCCATGGACTGTAGCCCATTAGGCTCCTCTGTCCATGGAATTCTCCAGGCAAGAATACTGGGATGGGTAGGCTTTGCCTTCTCCAGGGGATCTTCCTGACCCCCGGGATCGAACCTGGGTCTCCTGTACTGCGCGCAGATTCTTTACTCCTGAGCCACCAGTGAAGTCCTCTGAAATATAAAGGTCTGTGCAATTTTATCTCGAATTTTCCAAGAGTACCAAATACCTCCCTATTGAATTTTTCATTGTGTGCCCTGCGATAAAGAATATGTAAATCTCCTCTCAATTTCTACTCTTGTGACTGCAGTTTTGAGCTTACTTCCTAACATGAACTTTGGGTAGTTCTTGATCTTTCTCACATGGAATCAGGTCTGGGGCAGGTGGACCCATCTGCTCTGTCATGAAGGAAACAATAGCTGTTAAAAGCGCAGGCTCTGATCTCAGACTACGTGGAGGTCAAGTCAGTGATGTGCTACTTATAGGCTGTATGACCTTGAGCAGGTTATTTGAGCCCTCTGAGCCTCAATTTTATCATCTGTGAAATGAGGCTAATCATAGTAACTTGCTTGTAGGGTAGTAGTGAGAAATCAAGGAGGTGATGTACCTAATAAAATACTTAGCTTGGGGCCAGGCTCATGGAAGTTGCTCAGTAAATGCCAGCCATTCTTGGTGGTGATGCTATTGCTGGAGCTCCGTGGAGCACAGAGTACAGGGCGAGAGTGACCAGTTGTCCTGGTTTGTCCAGGACGGAGGTATTTCCCAGGATGTGGAACCTTCAGTGCTGAAACCAGGCAAACCAAAATGAGTTGGTCACTCAGATGCCCATCCAAGGCCACAAAGCTCTGTTCAGAGTGACCTCATTGCATATGCTGTGCAGGTTCCTGCAAGTTGCACACACAATTCTTATTTATGTAGCAGAATAAAAAAAGATTAGATATTTGACCTGCATTTGATAGATGTTACTATAGGAAGAAATAAAATAGCTTTTGTCAGTTTCTGAAAATATCACCATTAGAGGAGCTGTCTGGGGTCTCCTGGTATATCTCTCCGGATCCTGACATGAAACAGAATTTCACTGTGTTATGAGACTTCAATGAAGGGACTGTACATGGCTGGGGTTAAGAGAACCCACAAGGGGTCCTGAGACTTCTAGAGCCTAGGAATGGTGGGAGGTTATTGGTACCTTTTAATTTGCAAAGGAGCGGTGGGAGGGAGTTGTGTTAATAGAGCCCTTTGTGTGCTGCCCTGAGTTCCAGGAGGCAAGAGTCCTTTGCCCTCTGGTTCTGATTGAGTTTAGCAGATGGGGAGCACTGACAGGGGATTTTGAGGCAGGAGGAGAGGGCTTGGGTTGTTCATCCTCCTCTCTTCCTGCCTCACTGCTTTCTGGTAGGGCTGTAGTCCTCAGTGGCAGTGGTTCTCAAAGTGTGCTTCCTGGACCAGCGCATCAGCATCGCCTGGAAACTTTTTGTAAATGCAAATTTTGGGGACCCACCTCAGACCTGCTAAATCATAAACTCTGGAGTGGGTAATCTGTGCCCTCTAGGTGACTCTGATACATGTGAAAATTTGAGAACTGCTGGTCTAGGGAGCAGAGATATACCATTCATTTTATGTGGGGTCTTTGGCCAGTTAAGTTCATTCTCTGGTTTGGAGTGCAGTTTCTGTCTCAGCCAAATGACAGAGGGTTTTGCCATCTCTGCTCATAGCACTTGTTCCTTTTAAATAGTCTTTTTACTTATTTATGTGTTTATTTTCTGACTTTTTTTTCCAACTGCTTTTTTTTTTTTTTTTTTTTTTTTTGGCTGTGGTGGGTATTGATTGCTGTGCATGGTCTTTATTTAGTTGCACTGAGCGGGGTCTACTCTCTAGCTGCTGTACGTGGGTTTCTCATTGTGGTGGCTTCTTCTGTGTGGGGCAGGGGCTTGAGAGTATGGGCTTAGTTGACCCACAGCATGTGGAATCTTCCCGGATCAGGGATCCGAACCCGTGTCCCCTGCATTGACAGGCAGATTCTTAACCACTGGATCCCCAGGGATGTCCTGACTTTTTTTCTGTTAGAATTAATGCTCCACAAGGATCAGGACTTTGTTCTTTTCACTACTGATCTCCTGTGCCCAGCACAATTCCTATACATGGTACTCAGTGTTGGTGACTAAATGGATAGGAAGTGGTTTCTAAGATCACTTTCAGCAGTTTTAGTTTTAATGTGAAGATTCTATGTTCTGTCTTATATAATAATTGTTAGTTTATCTTAAATCTGTCAATTTGAAATCTCAACCTGCAATGCTATTTTTTCTTAAAAAGGAAAATAATAATTGATGAATTAAAGAAAGAATATTTAAAACACCCTCTGTGTGCCAGGGGACGTGGCACATGTAGTATGTCACACATTCTTTTATTTATCTTCATAAAGGCTCTGTGAAATTGGATCACTAATAGAGGAATGCTATCTTAATGAGATTATGTGACATACCCAAAGTCACGTAGCTATTTTTTTTTTTAGTTTTATTGAAGTATAGTTGATTTACAATATTGTGTTAATTTCTTCTGTACAGCAAAGTGACTCAGTTATATATATTCCTTTTCATTATGGTTTATCACAGGATATTGAATATAGTTCTCTGTGCTATATACAGTAGGACCTTGTTGTTCACAATGCAATTAACTGGCCAAACCCAGCTTTCAATCAAGCTGTGTTCACGTCTAGGCCAGTATTGTTTTAATTTCAGAGCTGTAAAAGATTCAGAAAAATCTACTGAATCGAAAAGATTGATTTACATTATAAAAGAATTGTTTACCTTGAAATATCTTTTGTCTTGAGTCACTCAACATGTTGGAGAGAGTGTAGGCATTTAAGTCAGAAAGACACGAATCGAAACCTCACCATCTGCCATTTAACGGCTGTGTGTCCTTGAGTGAGTAACTGTACCTCTCTGAGCCTAGACTCCCCCATCCATCATCAATAGGAAATAATTGTACGCTGACAGGGGCAGTTGAGACCATTTGAGATAATGCAAGTGATAATAGCAGTGGTGGTTTCTAAGAATTTTTTCTGAGAATTGGTAATTCTTGCATAAATTGTGATAAGTCTCAGTCTAGAGGATGGATTTTAGAGTTTACTGTTCTTCATTAGGAAAAACTGATCAGTGACTTGAACTCACAACAATCTTTGGAAATATTCTCAGTCCGCTCTGGATTGGCTGTGGGCTCAGACTGCCTGAGATCCTGAATCATCTTACTTACTTGCTGTATGTCCTTGGACAAATGAGTTACCCTCTCTGAGCCTTAAATATCTTTATCTCAAAATGGGGAATGATAGTACCTATCTCCTTAGACTCTTAGTGTCATATGAAATAACATGTAAAATGGCAAATAAATAACATGAAAATTATTATTGTTAAACGGGAATTTCTTTTGTATATAAAATAGCTCCATGGTCTCATTGCTGCTGAATTTTAGATGTGCAGATACATGTCTGTGCATGTGGTGAGAGTCCCTCAGTTGTGTCCAACTCTTTGTGACCCCACGGACTAAACAGTCCGTGGAATTCTCCAGGCCAGAATACCAGAGTGGGTAGCCATTCCCCTCTGCAGGGGATCATCCCAACTCAGGGGTCGAACCCCAGGTCTCCCGCATTGCAGGAGGATTCTTTACCAGCTGAGCCACCAGGGAAGCTATGCACGTAGTCAGCATCAAGTGAGGTCCTATGTATGGCAACCGTACAGCAGGCGTTGTGTAAAACTCCTTTCTTCTCTAGAATTCTACTATTTAGAAGGCTCACCTTCTAGTATGAAGTCAAGATTTTGGAAAGAAACTAAAACATCTCTGGGCTGCCCAATAGATGCTACATCCCCACACAGCTCCTGTCTTTCCTCTAAGGGAGCGCCCCCAGGCTGTCATCCGGTGGCTGTAGCTCTTTCTTTACATAAAATTCTAGCAAGTTTGTATATGATTCCAACCCCAGACCCCAGAGAGTTTAGAAGGAAGGAGACTGGCTGCTGCAGGGGGACTTGCTTGCCGCAGTGCTTAATAAAGGGAGTGACGGGCTGATTGCTAGAGGAGCTGCTGCTGCTGCTAAGTCGCTTCAGTCGTGGCCGACCCTGTGCGACCCCATAGACGGCAGCCCACCAGGCTCCGCCGTCCCTGGGATTCTCCAGGCAAGAATACTGGAGTGGGTTGCCGTTTCCTTCTCCAGTGCATGAAAGGGAAAAGTGAAAGTGAAGTCGTTCAGTCGTCCGACTCTTAGCGACCCCATGGACTGTAGCCTACCAGGCTCCTCCATCCATGGGATTTTCCAGGCAAGAGTACTGGAGTGGGGTGCCATTGCCTTCTCTGTGCTAGAGGAGCAGGAGAACTATAACAAGTAGCCATGAGATCTCAGTAAACTCAGAAGCTGGAGCAGTAGCACATGGACAGAGGGTGTTACTCTCTGAAGGCCCCGAAGGCTGCACCTTATTGCTTTCCTCAAGATTCTGTGACAGTCATGACAATTATCATGTCAGAAGAAAGAAATAGGCGTGGGTTCCGAACACAATAACTGACCTTTTAACGGCTCACCTTGAGTTATAAGAAAAGGCTAAATTGTTTTCTTTAATCCAAGTGCTTCTATTTTTATAATGTTTTCTACAGTATTTTCAGGCGTATCATTCCACTTCAATCCTTGCTCTTAGGTGCAATCATTTTGTAGTGAAGAGGTTGAATCTTAGATGCAACAAAGGACCGACCCAAGGTCACACAGGTACTGAGGCCCAGGGCAAGGTATGAAACCCCCCTGCTGTTTAGATTGTGAACCTGCAGTGTGTACCATGGCCCCATTCTCCCACGTGGGAGGGAAGGGAATTTTGTAGAATATTTTTAAAGCCTTTGCAGACACAGCTCTTTAATTGTCTGCTGTGGTGGTTAGCATGATATCTTCTGCCTAATGAACCTTGGATTTCAGTATTTAGTATGTTGAATTAAAGAGCAAACCTTGGGTGTCTGGAAAGTTCTGATACTATAAAGGAACATTTGCTTAGGAGCAGCTGGAATGAAGGCATCATGGGAGGGGATGGAGAGGCGGGTGGGCAGGTAGGAGGAAATGCATGAAGAAGATTGGTAAAAAGAGGGAGAGAGAAGGGGCCAAAGGGCCTCTCTTAATAGCATCAAGAGGCCAGGGGTGGGACAGGGCACGTGGCATTTCCTTGGAGGGGTATGCTGCTGCTTTTTCTCTTGACTCCTTTGATTTTGCTTGACCTGACTCTTCAAGGGAGCAAGTTTACAGCCTGAGGCTCTTAGTTAAAAATAACTTTTATTTAGTGTAAGAGATAAGTTGCTATGGACAAAAGGTTTTGATGAAAAACAATGAGACAATGATCACTTAAAGTATGGTGCCCCACTTCTGGCTTCCCCTGATGCCGGCTCTATCCAAATGATCTGGGAGGCCTGGGGCTCAGAGCCGTCTAACTCCATTCCTGGTATGAGGCAGGCCACGCTGAGTGATGGCCTAGATCCAGAGATGGCCATGCCATGGTTTGATTTTCTTCATTGTCATCAAAGAGGTGGTGGTGGTTGTTGTTCAGTCGTTTAGTTGTGTCCAACTCTTTGTGACCCTATGGACTGCAGCATGCCAGGCTTCTCTGTCCTTCACCATCTCCCTGAGCCTGCTCAAACTCATGTCCATTGAGTCAGTGATGCCGTCCAACGATCGCATCCTCTGTCGTCCCCTTCTCCTCCTGCCTTCAATCTTTCCCAGCATCAGGGTCTTTTCCAATGAGTAAATGATGTCTCTTTGGAGGAAACAGATCAAGATTAGTAGGATGTAGTGGTTCTTTGAAAGAAATCAGTGTCTAATCTGTTCTTTTAAATTATGGAAGCCTATTACAATTCAATAAGAGGTGTATGGAGAGTCAAAAACATGTGACTTCCGAATTAGGATGACTTGAAAAATTCAAATTGAAGTGGAACCCTATGTTTGTTAACTATTGCTGCCTGAAAATTGGCACAAAGTTAGCCACTGAAAACAACACTTACTAAACCACTGCAGCCACTGACAATGACATTGGTTATCTCAGTTTTTGTGGGTCAGGAGTGTGGGCATGGCTGGGCTGGGTCCTCTGGCTCAGGGCCTCTCATGAGGCTGCCTTCCAGGCAGCTAGGGCTGTGATCTCATCTGAAGACTTGACTGTGAAGGATCTCTTTCTAAGCTCATGTAGTTGTTGGCAGCATTCAGTTTTTTAAAAAAAATTACTGAAGTATATAGTTGATATATAATGTTGTGTTAGTTCCTGGTGTGTAGCAGAGTGATTCAGTTATATGTATGTGTAATAGTTTGCATTTGGTAACCCCAAACTCCCAGTCTATCCCTCCTCCATTCCCCTCCCCGTCATGGCAACCACAAGTCTTTTCTCTATGTGACTCTGTTTCTGTTTGTAAATAAGTTCATTTGTGTCATATTTTAGATTCCACATTTAAATGCTGTCACATGGTATTTGTCTGACTTACTTCACTTAGTGTGATAATCTCTAGGTCCATCCACGTTGCTGCAAATGGCAATATTTCATTCTTTTTTATGGGTGAGTAGTATTCCATTGTATGTGTACACACACATATATCCCACATCTTCTTTATCTACTCATTTGTCTGTGGACGTTTACCTTGCTTCCATATCTTGGCAGTTGTAAGCAGTGCTGTGATGAACTGTGGGGTGCATGCATCTTTTCAAATTAAGAGTTTTCATTTTTTGGGGATATATGCCCAGGAATGAGATTTCTGGATCATACAGTATGTCTCTATTTTTAGTTTTTTAAGGAAACTCCGTATTGTTTTCCATGGTGGTCGCACCAGTTTACATCCCCACCAGCTGTGCAGGAAGGCTCCCCTTCCTCCACACTCTCCCCAGTGTTTATTATTTCTTGACTTTTTAATGGTGGCCATTTTGACTGGTGTGAGATGATACCTCACTGTAGTATTGATTTGCATTTCTCTAATCATTAGAAGTAGTGAGCATCTTTTCATGGGCCTGTTGACCATCTGTAACAATCATTTAGTTTTTTAGCAGATTGCCAGACAAGGGTCTTACTTACTTATGGGCTGTTGGCCAGAGGCCAGGCTTAGTTCCCTGGGACATGGGTG
Source organism: Giraffa tippelskirchi (assembly GCF_054371585.1). Lineage (NCBI taxonomy): Eukaryota > Metazoa > Chordata > Mammalia > Artiodactyla > Giraffidae > Giraffa > Giraffa tippelskirchi. The sequence goes on along the minus strand of NC_137287.1, from coordinate 113,425,212 downwards.
TCTCCAACACAGTGGTCTGCTCCATCTTCCAGGCAAGGGAGAAGGTCTGCTAGCAAGACAGAGGTCACAGTCTTACCTACCTAATTGCAGCAGTGACATCTCATCACCTTTACCATATTATGTTGGTAGAACCTAGTCACCAGTCCTGCCCACACTCAAGGGAAGAGGATTACATAAAAGCATAAGAACTGGGAAGCGAGGATCATTGGGGACCAGCTTAAAATCTGCCTGCCACAGACCCACATCTCAAATTCTCCCTCCCACCATGTTTTTTGGTATTCTTCAAAGCCTTGCCACAAAATGTTTTGCTGCTATGGGTATGGGAGGGATTGAAATTTAAGTAAGAGACTGCAAGAGGGGGATGGAAAAATCTGTTGTGTTTGACCTGGTTACTCATTTGTCTTGATTGCCCTATCAGGGGTCTTGCAGGGGGCTTGAATTAGGTGATTTGCTTTCACCCTCTCTGATAACCCTGAGAAGTAGGCAGGTGAGGGAACTAGGATGTAGACACAAGCCTGGATCTTGTCTAAGCTTGTGAGGGTCAAGAGGCGTTGGATTTTGAAGAGGTCAGAAGGTGTTCGGAGGAAAGGCTTTGCTGGGGTTGATAACACTGGGTGTTTTCTCTCTGCTGGAGCAGGGTTAGCTGAAGCTGCTGCTAAGTCGCTTCAGTCGTGTCCAGGCCGTGGGCAAAGTTGAATGTCAGGACGTGAAGTACAGCCTCCGTACAGATGTGAAGGTCAGGCTCTGGCGGAAATGTTGGAACTCGACTCGGGAAGGGTGGCACGCAGTAAGCACAATGAAGCCGAAACAGGCCAAGTCTCTCAGGAGCCTTTCCTTTCATATAAGTAAGAAGTAGGGGAGAAACGCTGTGCTTGTCTTCATCATTCGTTCACACCCACCCCTGTTGGACTTTGTGAAACCAGATGGAGCCATTGTATTTGTGTCTGCCAGCCACGAAGCCAGTCTTTTTCCCCTGCCACCTTTGCACAGCTGGGATTGAGTTGTTTGTTTGTTTTTTTTCAGTTTTCTCTTATATTATAAAAATGAACAGAAAAATGGAAATGCAGGTAGTCACAGTAGTACATTGAGGCAAAGATGGAGCCTGATACAAAAACAGTTTGTCAACTGTTTCGCTTCCATTTATTGCTGGTCAGATAGTTCCCGTTGTGAAAGGAAATCAGATGAAGCACATGTCTGAATTGATGGGAATGTGTCCTCCAACATTGTGGCGCCAAGGCCATGTTTTGCAATGTAGGAAAATAGAGAAATCTTTAAAATTACAGACTGAAAATCAACATTAAAGAAAAAAAGCTTCAGTGATTCAGGTACAGAGAGAAAGCAACAGATCCATAGAGCTTCTGATGGGGAGATGGTTGACTCCAGAATCCTTGATCAAAAGGACAGCGTTGGGCTTCCTGTTGATGCATTTGTCCAAGAAAGTTGATGACACCGTCAGAATCACCACAGCTGCCAAAGTAATTTTTTAAAACCCATAAATCAGACCATGTCCCTCTTCTCTTTCAAATTACATCACTTGTGTTTAGGATAAAGCCCCCAACCCAAACTGCTGCTTCTTGCCTCCAAGATCTGGCTCCTGAGACTGTTTTTAACCCCGTCTCTCACTGTTACCACTGCCATTACTGGATTAAGTCTAGCCTGGCAGGTGGGGGTGGAGTCACCACTATTCATCCCATGGGCCAAATCTGGCCTTGCCACCTGTTTGTGTGCAAACTGTGAACTAAGAATGGGTTTCACATCTTAATGGTTGTTAACAGCAAAAGGAGGACAGCATTTTGTAACACGTGGTGATGGTATGAAATTCAAATTTCAATGTCCATAAAAGAGTTATCTTGGAACACAACTTTGTCCATTTGTTTGCAAATTGCCTTTGGCAGCTTTCATGCTGCAGTGGTGGAGCTGAGTAGTGGCAAGGAGGACTGAAGCCCCGCAGAGGCTAAAGTAATTACCATTTGGCTCTCTGTAAAAAAGGTTAGCTGACTTCTGCTCTAGCCACACTGGCCTTTTTTCTTTTCTTGAACAGTCAAAATAAAATCTGTGCCCACCTCAGGGCCTTTGCTCTTGCTGTTCTTTTTACTCATTTTTATTTTTTGGCTATGTCGCACAGCTTGTGGGACCTTGGTTCCCTGAGCAGGGATCGAACCTGTGCTCTCTGCATCGGAAGGAGAGCATCTTAACCACTAGGCCACCAGGGAAATCTGTTTTTTCTACTAGGGATGCTTCTTTGTTTCACCCTTCACACAAATATCACTCCTGCACTTTCTGTCCCAATTAGCGTAACTCTGTTGATGTGTTAATAACATCTGCTATTTCGAAGTGTTTACTTATCCATTTGTTTCTCCCACTTGAATGTAAGCTCTTGGAGGGAACAGTTCTGTCTTACCACTTAGGAAGCACTTGGCACATCCCAGGTCCTCTGTAAATGTTTGTTGACAGACTGTGTGAATGAATGGAAATCAGTGCTGAACCTCCAGCCCGATCTTCTGCTACATCTCTGCCAGGACTTCCTTCTCCCCAACACAAACTCATTTTCTCCTTCGTATGAGATGTCATTTTCAGTAAGCTGAGATAATTGGATTTTAAGATAAGACATCACAAAATTAAATTTATTGTTTGTAATTTAATTTATTTTAAAATATTTTAGCTAATCCTGAATAATCAGGAGCGCACTGTAGACACTTGTGGAGTTAAGAAATGAAGCATTGACACTACAATTAAAATTTCATAATTTTTTGTAGCTCCCTCCCCACAGATAACCACCTCTACTCCACTCTTATAGTGTGTAAAGATCTGTATATTCCAAACTTCCGATCTGCGACCAATTTTTAGGAGCATGTTTTCTGAAAGAGAAAATGTGGAATGAATGTGCTTTCTCCTCCTCCTCCTCTTCTCACTCCTTTTAACACTCACATAAGGAGGCCCAGGTGAGACGGATGTGCTCTGGGTGGATGTCCTTGGATTGCTTTCCCCGAGGACACTAGTCCAGTGGCGGGACCTGTAACATAATGTGAGAACCAGCCACTGCCTTACACACATAGCCTGTTCTCCACCTCACGGGAACAGCATGGACCATGAGAACACATTGATGCAATCGAGGGCAAGTGTGATTTGGGTTGTAGAGCGAACGTCACAAAGCCAGCACTCTGTCTCAGTTGTTGACCACAGATGTTCATCTTGGAGATTCAAAAGCTGCTAAGCAACTGCTGTTCGTGGAAAATCTTAGGAGGCCTGGTTCCAGTACTTGGTAGGTCATCCCTGCTGCTCTCAAGTGTAGGTCTCTGTTCTCTCCCCAGCCAGTTCCTTTGGTCCGCCAGTATTTGCTGAGTTCCCTCTCTGGGTCATCCACTGGAGCTCCATCAGCAGGGGAGACACAAAGGACCATTCTTGTGCTCAAGGAGCTTACTGTCTGGTTTGGGGAAACAGATGGACATGTTTGTGGTCATGGTATAGAGACAGTAGTGTCGCTAAAGTGCTGCTGCAGAGGGCAGCCTGGGGAACAGGTTACTTGGGTGGAGCCAGGGATGGTTTCTGGTAGACAGTGAGGCTTCACTGTGGGTGGTGAGGCAGATGAGGGCATGGGAGAACTGCTGATCACTGAAAAGCCAAGCCCTTTGGTATGGTTGGAGCCATAGAGGCTTAGTTAGTGTGGCGGGAGGGAAAGGGAGGGGCAGGGAGGAGTGAGAGGCAGCCCCTTGACCTGATCCAAAAAGGCTTGGCTCCTTTGCTGCTTCTGAGTCCAGGACCATGGAGACCTCTGTCGGTAGGGAGCCGGTGTTATAGTTGCCAGCGGTCACTGAGATGGTTTTGGACATCGATGTGTGCTTCGGTGACTCAGAGTGGCTCAGCACAGAATAGCTTTTGCTTCTGCAGAAAGCTGTTACTCTTTGCTTTCTGTGCGTTTGTTAACAAAACAAAAGGTTTAGAGTCAGACACTGGTTTTGCCACTACAACATTTCTGACCCTAGGAAGTTACTGAGTCTAGCTGTGCCTCAGTTTCATCATCTGTTAAAAGGGTATAATCATAAAACCCACTGCATAGGATCATTCTGAGAATTTAATTAGTTACTACATATATAAAGCACATAATAAGCACACATTCAGTGGTCTCTATTACTACTATTTGTTTTATCAATCCCCCCAAATGTGTACCATGCTTATTTAATTACATCTCCCTGATTCCTGTCCTCCAGTTTCAAATACGAGAATCACCATATTAGCATGGTAATGCTGCAGTAATAATCCACTGAGTCGATGTAAATAAGGAACATCTGTGCAGTATTTATGACCCATAAAACACAGTTATACTCTAAAATGTTGTTCTAATCCCAAGTAGGTCACCGCAGTGGTCCATGATCAGAGGACCCTCCTGGGGCCCTGGGCTGTGTTCACTGAGGTCTGTGCCAGACAGCCCAGATGGGGACGGGCACTGCCACATGGCAGTTGGCGAAAATTAGACTCCTGAGGGTTTTTTTGCCCATCAGAGCAAAAAATGAGTTATCTTTTTGCAGGAAAAATAGGGTGAAGGTGCTTTTAAAATCAAGAACATCCAGCTTTCAGTTGCGTGCGTGGGTTTAAACACTCAGTGGACTGTGTAGGGGATATTTTAAACCGCAATGTGGTTTCCTCACCTTCAGTGCATTTCTGTCACATGTGTTACCATTTTGTTACCATTTTTACTTGGGTGTCCAGGAAACTCTGAGTCAGATTTGCAGCCCTGTCTTAGTCATTATGTATGATCTCGCAATAGGTGATTTTTCTAATACCTATCTTCCCTGTGATCTTGATTTTCTTCCATTTATTCTGGTGTTCTTATATTCTCTTTGGATTGTATGTGTTTTTTTTTAAAGTCAGCTAAGCTTTAAATGCTTTAATGAACATGTCAGGGTAACGCCAGGCTCTTCCTGCTTGTCATTTGATATGTTCATAGAGTCCACAAACTCATTTCCATTATAGGCTAAGAAAAACACAAACAACAAGACAGATCTGCTAAGTGCCCAAGTCAAGTTCAGTATAGTGTGCACAGGGCTCAGCCAGCTTGTTCTGCAAAGGGTCAGAGAAGCAGAGACAGTATGTAACTGAATAGGTTAGCTGTGTTCCAGTAAAACTTTATGTACAAAAACAAGCAGCTGGCCTTTAGGTCGTGGTTTTCTGATCCCTGTGTTAGTGTAATGTGCATAGAGTTTGGCCACCTGATCCGAGGAGCTGACTCATTAGAAAAGACTCTGATGCTGGGAAAGATTGAAGTCAGAAGGAGAAGGGGATGACAGAGGATGAGATGGTTGGATGGCATCACCAACTTAACGGACAGGAGTTTGAGCAATCTCTGGGAGGTGGTGAAGGACAGGAAGCCTGGCGTGCTGCAGGCCATGGGGTTGCAAAGAGTCAGACAGGACTGAGTTGACTGAACAACAATATATAGTGTATGTAATTCACTAGTCACTAAGTGTCCATCTCGATGAACTGTCATCACAGGATGATGCTTCCATGAAACCACCCCCGAGGCCAGGAAGTTAGAACAGGGCCAGGGTCTTGAAGTGCCCCCACACCTCTTCCCATATGTCACCTGTTTCTCTACCGCAGAGGTAACCAGTGACTTCTACGCATAATAAATAAATTTTTCATTACATTAAGTACCACATATGAAAACATCATAGATTAAAAAAAATTACCCTCAAGAGGCAGACCTGATACATGGTCAGCATATATGACTGACTTTAGCATCACACTCAAGTGACTGATAAGCCCTTTGTGTTTCAGTTCTTTTACTTGTAAAATGAGGATGTTAGTGCTTATATTGGGGGGGCGTATGAAAGATGAACTGGATGCCATACTTGCGGTCTTGAATGCAGTCCTGTGTCCAGAGACCACCTAAGTTAATTTCTCATCAGTGAAATCACCTTTTCCACACTGGCGGGCATCTCTTTGGGATGGTGCTAACTCCACATAGAGTGGAATTCTTAGTCAGCTGGACTTATTTTTGTGAGTCCATCACCAAGCCCGGTCAGCCTCAAGCGTGGTCAGCTTCTTTCAGATTCATTCTGGCTGTTGGATGCCTCCGTGAGGGCTCCGTTGGTGTTTTTCCCAGAACACCAAACAAATGGCCGTTGTGGGGGATTCCTGGCGCCGAGACCTTGCTGCTCATTTGTATTCTGGTGGCTTCTTGTTCACACATGAGCACTTGTCTCCCAGGCCCAAGTCCGGCTCGGCTGTATGGGCTGGTGGGTGGCACTGGGCAGGCCTGCTTCCTGCGGGGGCTCTTTCAAGATTGGTCTTTTTTTGGAGGGGAGGGGTGGGCAGAAGGGATTGACTCTTTTTGGGGGACGACTTGCCAGTGCCTGTGTGAGCAGCCCAGCAGTGTATCCACGGCGATGCTGAATGTAATCGGGTTATGAATGACTCTGTCTTCACTGATTTGCTTTGGAGATAAAAGGTCCTGATGAGGTGGGTGCGACCAACAGCAGCAGCAGAAGTCAAATGTACCTTGGGGACATGAATGGCCATCTTTACTCTCAAAGCACCTCCACTTCCTCCATCCAGAAAGGGGTATTGAGAGAGATCGTTATCCATGTCGGAGAGTCCATTAAGGGGAAGGAGTGCTTTGTAGCCAGAGAGCAAGGCCATAAAACTGAAAATGCCCTTTTGAAAGGGCCCCTGTGGCCTGCGAGGAAGCAAGATTTTCCTTTTATGTGAGAAGGGAGTAATGGGGAGAAGACGAAAGAGAGAAACAAAACTGAAATTATTCGGGTCAGACACTGCGCCAGAGGCTTTGACAAACATGGTTTTGTAAAATCCTCAAGCCAACTCCAAGCCACAGAGATTATTATATATAATAATCTATAATCTATATAATAGATGCATAATAATCTATAATAGCTAGATATATACTAATCTATCATATCTATAGATGATATATTTATATCATCTATAACCCCCCCCCCATTTTATAGATGAAAATTAGGCTTGGAGAAGGTGGGTGGACTGCCTGGGTGTCAGCGGCAAAACCTTATTGGATGGTGATGCCAGCCGTCCGTGCCCCGCCCCCAACTGCACGCAGCTCTCACCCTGATTGACAGGAGTTGGTGGAAGAGCATCTCTGCTCCCTCACCCTCTGGTGGGATGGTCCTGTGTTCTACCGGTGGGATTAACTTCCAGCTCCCCACAGTGGTCACTTACTTGATAGCACATCCTGTGTTGGCTTCTTTCCTTCCGTTTCTCGTTCACCAATGTTTCTTAGGATCGCTTTCCAAGTAAACTATTTGTTCTGTAATCCTGGTCACAGGATCTTCCTCTCGGGGACCTCACGCTAAGTCAAATACTACTACTACGACTAATTACAGCGTGATAATTAATTGCTGATGTTTACTGAGCAGTTCCTAAGTCCCAAGTGCTGTGCTAAGCTGTTTCCATGGGTCTTGTCACTAACTCCTCCCTAACAGACCCATGAGGTGGGTGTTATTATCATTGTACACGTGAGGGAACTGAGGTTCAGAGAGGTAGAGCGATTTGTCCAAGGTCACACAGCTAGGGAGTCATACCCTTAACAGAGCTGGGATCCCTCGTCTAGGTTTTCAGATCGTGTGTCCATTGCCCTCCCCAACAGGCTGCCTGTGTTTATACTAGTTTTCCTTGATAACATTTGGCTTGTTGTGGGATGGAGGGGGTGCCTATTTGGTATTGTAAAGTGCCTGCTCCCTCCCATCCAGAGAACAGCTCTGGGTGAACTAACCAGGAGGGTCACTTCGACTTCTTCTCATTTCTTTTTTTCCTTAGTGTGTTCCATCAATACAACGTACTTGTTTCTTGTTTCTCATCTGTTTCCATCTCCCACCCCCAGTAAGATGTAAATGCAAGAGGTCTTTTTGTTTTTTTATTGCTGTGTTCCAATGCTTGGCATTCAAAAATAGATGTTAAATGAAGAGGCAAGTGATTTCTAATAATTGATTCATCCACCCAGCCCACTGCCTTTGCATGAATTCTGGCCAAGGAGCTGATCAGAGTGTACCCCTCCTCTAACCACAGAAGGTTCAACAGAGAGCTCCCATTGCAAGCCAAGCAAAGAAGCCCCTGTTGCGGGTATCTCTTAATCATGCTGGACACAACAGTCTAGTTGTGGCATCTTTCCATTGCATCACCAGGAGCTGATAAGAACCCAGAGCTGATAAGAACATGGCATGTTCACTGTTGGTTGGGAGTGGTGTGGATAGTGTGCCAAGAAGCCAGGTGAAAGGATAAACAGGTTTCAAAATGGTGGAGGGAAGTTCTCAATGGAGGAATGCTGAGTGCAGGGCTTAATTTTTGTAAAGAGAGCAACTTGACGAGTGACTTAGCCCTTTTCACATAGGTGGAAGGGTCTTGTGTACAGGGTTCAGGCTGCTCATTTCTGAAGAGTAAGAAATCAATTTATATTTTTAGAGGGACTTAAGTAGTTGTGAAGAAAGACCTCTTGTGTAGAAGAGTATTAATGGCTTTAACAGTTTGATGTTTCCTTCCACCAAAGACCTGAGGATGTAGAAGGTGAGGATCTTCTCACCTGGGAGGGACTTGCTGCAGTTCTCTTTTCTGGGGAAGGGATAGAGCCATCTCCAGAAGTTTCTCTATAAGCCACCTAATTCCATAAGGCTGACTGTGCTCCGTCATCTTTCTTGGGGTGGAGTGGTTTAGGGGACCCAGATCTTGAAGTAGGAATAGGAGTTGGCCTTTAAGAAGAGCAAGGGAATTGGAAGTGAGGGAATTAAATAGAGATGCCATGTGTCACCAGAGGTAAAGAACCCACCTGCTAATGAAGGAGTCATGGGTTCAATCCTTGGGTTGGGAAGATCACCTGGAGAAGGACACAGCAACCCACTCCAGTATTCTTGCCTGGGAAATCCCATGGACAGAGAAACCTGGTAGGCTACACAGCCCATAGGGTCACAAAGAGTTTGATGTGACTGAAGCATGCACACATGCAGAACCCTGAGTCAGCACTGCAGGTTTCGGGAGCTCTGTGAGCTGGTGAGACTGGCAGGGGGGCGTGAAAGGGATGTGGTGGGAAAAAGGGTTGGAGACCCAGGAGGGCCCCAACTACCTGCTGACACACCAAGGAGTTGTGAGGACAATGGGAAGCCATTGACAGGTTCAACGTAGGAAAATGACATAATTCAGTTTTCTCTTGAAATAATAATTCTCATGGTTGGTAAGAGGATGAATTAGAAAAGACAAGACTAAGGGAGGGGTTTCTAGTGTAATTCAGGTTAAGGCTTGTCAATTTGGGATAAAAGCAGCTCTGTGTGTGTGTGTACACACATTGTGATAATTGATGAGGAAATGAGTTTGATGTTATCTTATGGAGGGAAAGGACCTCTCTAGGGTGTATCTCCCCAGGACCCTGCATACAGGATATAGATGGTCACAGGAACCCTTTCTGTTCAGCCTATTCAGCCTCAACTCTCCCTTTCTTTCTCCTGATTACACATAGATTTTTATTCTCTTTCCTTAGGATCTCACTCCTGACAACCTCAACCCCACCCCCCAATCTGTGAGCTGGTCTTAGCCAATCAGAGTTAACCGAACTCCCTTAGGCTCAGTGATTGGCCGAGGCTTGGTGTCTTGAACCAGTTAGCCCAGTTTCCTTGGGCACAGCGATTGGTGAATAAGTGGACACGTTGACCCCATCTGGACCAATGAGGAGACGGAGGGGATGGCAGTCCTGTCTCTTCCTCTGGATGTAATGTTCACCTTGGATGTGAGAACTGACTAGTGGCTCTGGCAGCTAAAGGTTTTCATTTAGAAGCCTCAAGGCTAAATTTCAGGCCATTTGATTCTGCTGTTGCTTCTCAGTGCATATTTGTTTATAAGTGTTTGTTTAAAACACTGTGTTTTAACCTGAAGGCAAAGAACTAAGCTTTATACAGACACACATACTCAACATTCTTTTTTATTTGGAAAAAAGAAGGTAAAGCACAAAAACACAATTCATCCACAGTTCTCTTACTTTATCTGAATTACATACAGTAAGAAGTAGAAGTTTCCATCTCCCTAGCCCACTGGCTCCTCCATTCCAGCACACACAGGGCTTATTATTATTTTCTGCTTCATGTTTATCCTTTCCTTTTCCTATGAATATACAGACACATCTATATGCAAACACACATACATACTTTTTAAACTACGTTTCGGTTATGCTATATACATTGGTCTCCAAACTCAAGATACTTAGCTTCGTGGAAAGGAATGGTGAGAGGGACAGTTTTCTCTGTTTGTCTTCAACATGCCTCTGCTTCTGTGTTTGTCTTTGCTTTTTGGTGTTTTTTTATTGGTCATCTTTTGGCCATACTGCATGGCATGCAGGATCGGAGTTCCTGGACCAGGGATTGAACTCATGCCCCTGCATTGACAGTTCGAAATCTTAACCACTGGGCCATCAGGGAAGTCCCTCACGTGTTTCTTTTGTCTTTATGTATCTGGTGGTAACTGGCTTCACCATATACTTTGTGTTAACATTTGCCCCTGGGTAAATACCCCTTAGTCTTCGGACAATGAAATATTTTAGTTTCCTCTGAGCCTTCCTCTAAATTTTTTGGCCAGTATGACAGCCTAATAGGGAAGGAGGGAGTAGATAAAATCTGGTTGAAGGGTAAAAATGGGGAACAAGTGAGTAAAAAAAAATCAGGGAAATGTTTAAGTAATACAATCTCCATTTCAGGTTTTGGAATTGAATGCCAAGTGCAGAATGTTAAATGGGACATTTTCAGAGCTTGGGAAAAGTTTGATATATAGGATGTAATTAAGAGCCTGAGGAGAGGGCCATTTTTTATATCCTCTACTTGTCACTTGTGCAGATTTGATTTCAAATATGATTTTTGAGGTTACAAGGGTAATTAATTGGATGGTCTCTTCCAGGAACTATCATTCACCTGAGTAACACCCTTTAAATTGATAGACCCAGAGAAAGAGTGCTGCTGCTGCTAAGCCGCTTCAGTCGTGTCCGACTCTTTGCGACCCCATAGACGGCAGCCCAGCAGGCTCCGCTGTCCCTGGGATTCTCCAGGCAAGAACACTGGAGTGGGTTGCCATTTCCTTCTCCAGTGCATGAAAGTGAAAAGTGAAAGTGAAGGGAAATATAAGAGGCTGTGCATTTTTTCATTTAACTGCTATTTATTTGGTACCTACTATGTGTTGCAGACCTTGCTGCTGAGGTTAGGAGGCACCGTGGAGCTGGCAGAGTGTTGATGAACCTTGTCTAATTTGACAAGGGACAGAATGCAAATGTATGGGCTCGCTCCACTGGGATAGGTATCTGGGTCCTAGATCAGGACTGGATAGATGCCTGACTGGGTGCCCTCAATTGAATAAGACTAATTCATTTTATTTTTCTTATCTAATTATAGATGATTTAAGCAAGTAAGATCAGCCCATTTAAGAAAGTGAAGATATTAGAGAACAAAAAGGAGCAAAAAAAGGGTATCTGCCATGTGTTAAGTGATTCTACTACCTAGAGGCAGCCACTTCAGTATTTTGGTAAATTTGCTTTCAATCTTTGTTTAAAAACTGAATTGTAGTTGATTTACAATGTTGTGCTAGTTTCAGGTGCACAGCACAGGGAGTCGGCTATACGCACATACATATGTGTGTGTGTGCCCATGCGCGTGTTTGTATGTACTCAGTTGCTCAGTCATGTCCAACTCTTTGTGACCCTGTGGATTGTAGCCCGCCAGGCTCCTCTGTCCATGAATTTTCTAGGCAAGAATACTGGAGTGGTTGCCACTTCCTACTCCACGGGAATATATATGTATATATTTGCATGTAATTTTAAGATTCTTTCCCCTTACAGGTTATTGCAAAATAATGAGTATAGTTCCCTGTGCTGTACAGTAGGTCCTGGGCGTACTCTTAAAATGTAGTTGTCAGATTATTTATTTAGTCCTTGAGCCTAAACTCAAACTTGAACATGGGACAGAGGCTTCTCCTGAGCAGTTCCCGTATTTGATGAAATTATTGTTTCCATGGTCAGGAATGAATCCAGAATGAAACCTTTAATCTTTGTCCACATGTCAGTGTAAAAGATAATGTCAGTTCCTTAATACCCTTCCTGGACCCCGAATGTGGCTGGCTCCAGCAGCTGGGTTTGCCAAGGTCATCCTTCTCCATCCGCAGGAGTATACTCCATCCATCGGGAGTGTACCTCCAATCTCACTGTTCTTCTAGTTCTTGGTACCTTAACTTTGATGCATCTGTGGATTGAATGGAGTATGCCTTTAATTAGAAAAGTAAGAGTTTGAGAATGTGTTTTGTTTATTCAGATTTGGAGAAGAATTCCTGGATTCAATTCATAATTCTCAGAGCTATTAGAACTTTTTGAGACTCAGTTTTCTCGTTGCTAGAGTCCTTATGGTTCTTTATTAGTGCTCCTTGTTGGAAGTTTTCTGTTCCTATGCCATTTTTACCCCATTGGAATGCCAAAATTAGAGATATACTCTTTAATATTTAGGTGGAGAATCTTCAGGATATCTCAGAACAACTATGATCTGTCTGTCCGTTTCCTTCACAAACATGAGGTTAAACGTGGAGGTAGGCTGTGTCTGCCTTCATCTCTAAGGAGGCAGAACATTCCATTGTGTGGGCTGTAATAATTTTCTTCTAATGTTTCTTTTCTCCCTGGAGCTGAGAGAGCTTCAGATGTTTGATGGCCATTTGGGGGTCATGACAACAGTTGTGTTTGTGGCTTTGGAGAAGGGCAGTTCTGACCACATAAATAGGAGCCCCCAGCAGATATAACAGACCACTGGTTGGGGATGTAGACCACAGTGTTATTATAGGTCACTTTTGCCTTGTCCTGAGATCCATTTGAGAGTCTCCAAGTTTTCTAGTCCAGGAGTGCCTCAATTTATACAAATAGTGAACACAGTGGAGAACAGACTTCAGGGTGAGGCCAGCTGGAGGGCTGTATTTATTCCATCCAGTTGCTGCCATGAAGCAGCTTGGGCTTAATCTTGCCCAAGCATGTATTTTCAAGAGAATGTCTAAATCTAACTTTTTGTGGGAAATATCCTTATTTTAAATATTGGCTACTTTTTAAATAAAAGATATTCTATTGTGTGGATCCAACAGAATCTAAGTATGGGCCACTAGTTAGATTAGAATTATCTAGAAATTCCCTTCTGGACTTTCCAGTTGAGAATTCTGTATTCCCTTCCTCATCCTTTCCTCTCTGCAAGCTTACAGGGTGTTCACAGTTTCCTTTCCTGGGCCCTGAACAATTTTCCTTCTACTTTGAATGAGTCTAGGTTGTTGCCATTTTACTACTGAAAATATGAGACCAAGAGACCACAGTGTTACAGAGGCTGTGCGGCACTTGGGATCAACTGTCTTCTTGCAAATCAAAATACAACAGCCATCAATGAGGGTTGTGATTTATGCCGTTACAGCAAGAACCCCCTATCGCTTGATGTGTGTACTGCCCAACTGAGATTGCATTAGGGCCTTTCACATACAGTATCTCATTTAATCCTCATGCTGTACAGGGAGTGAGGTGGTATGACCTCCACTTTATGGAAGCTCTGTGAGGTTTGACCTCCTTCTTAAAGATGCACAGCTGGTAAGGGACAGAGCCTAGCTTTCTTGTCCATCTCTTCCACGCCAGTGCGGGCTGTATGGCTTCCAGTTCATAGAGATGTGATTTCCCTCTATCCGTTACAAAGGCCTCCCTGGAGCATGCCTTGCACATAGTAGGTTCTTTTAATTAGCTTTCTTAATAATGATAATATGAGGCTGGCTTTGCTCCAGTGGGTAGAATTAGCCTAGTGGAGGCAGTTTTTTCATGGCATAAATGAGCCTTTTAAAACCTGAATGACATGACAAAATTAATTTTGAGAAAATACAAAAGAAGGCAAATATTTACCTATTTTTACTTTATTAAAATGTAATGCACAGAAGCATATTTTTTAGAAGTGATAAATCGATTTGTTCACGAAGGAATCTTGGAGAAAGAGAAGTACCACATTTAAAAATTATATACTGTTCTATAATTGCACAAACCAAATATGTGTTTTATTTGTAATTACATTGGTAATATATGTAATTACATGAGAAAACAAGCAAAGCTAACTGTGTTCCAAGTGAACATGAATCAACACTTTTTTCCTTTTCTCCAGTTACTCTGCAGCATTAATTTGTCTTGCAGAGGTAAGAATATCACACAGACATTGAAAAAAAAAAAAAAAAGCATCCCTGACCTACCTCAGGCACTTTAATGATTTCTCAAGCAGGAGATACTGATGTTTTGCAGTCTCGAAGGTGAGAGTGAAACCCATCTTACTTCTTCATTTCTGCTGCCTTTTTTTTTTTGTCTGTGAAAAAGGTAGCAGACGGTTCATTTTTGAGGCATGCTAAAACTATACCACCACTGCACCTGCGCCTCCAGAGTGGTTCTGCTAGGGGCAATTTCTTCCTGAAGAAACTAACCCACATATTCTTTATTCCTTCTGCAAAAAAAATAGCTAGGCTGGTTTAGGCATAATGATGCATTGTTTGGAAATGCACTTTCTTTTAAGAAATTCAGGGCTTATGTGGAATGTAATTCTCAGATTTCTGGGGAGTTATTCATTGAATCATTCCTTCAGACAATTATAGAGCTCCTGCTGTGTGCATCAGCTGCTTTGCTGGGCTCAGGGGTTACAGAGAGGAAATACTCAGTTCCTATTCTATGTAGATGTAGTCTGGTCTGGTGAGGGAAAGACACATAAATAAGTATAATGTGGTATGGAAAGTGCTAAGAACCACAGGAGAAGAACTAGGAGACTCTGAGGAAGAGGAGTCCAGAGGCCTCCCAGGCTGGTGATGAGTTTGGAAGGACTAGATAGGACTGCGATGGGTACCTCTTGCCCCAGGGATGAGGTGAAGGGTTGATGAGAATGCATGCCAGGCAAGGGTGTTGGATGCACTGGGGAATGTGGGTCCCCTGGTGGGATGTGAATGGTTGAGGCACATTCTAAGAGCTGTCATTTCTGTGGAGTTGAGAGTGAAGGTCAGGTGTGAGGGTGTAACAGGAGATGAGGTTTAAGCATGAAGGGAGATCATACCTCCCAGCCTAGAGATGTGCAGATGTAATCAGTAATCCGTGTTTAGGTCATGAACTTTTTTTTTGAATTAAAGTATTATTGACTTACAATATTGTGTTAGTTTCAGGTGTACAGCAAAGTGATTCAGTTATACACATATATAGATATGTTTTTTTTTAAATGCTTTTCCATTATAGTGTTGTTATAAGATATTGAATATACTTCCCTGTACTGTACAGTAAATCCTTGTTGTTATCTGTTTTATATATAGTAGTGTGTGTCTGTTAATCCCATACTCCTAATTTATCTCTCCCCTCTTTGGTAACCATAAATGTTTTTCTATGTCTGTGAGTCTGTCTGTTTTGTAAATAAGTTCATTTGTAGACCATGTATAAGTGATATCACATGCTACTTGTCTTTCTCTGACTTACTTAGTATGATAATCTCTATTTCCATCCATATTGCTGCAAATGGCATTATTTCATTCTTTTTTATGACTGAGTAGTATTCCATTGTGTGTGTATGTGTATACACATATACATACATATCACCTCTTCTTTATCCATTTCTCTGTTGACGGGCATTTAGGTTGCTTCCCTGTCTTGGCTATTGTGAATGGTGCTGCATGGACATTGGGGTGCTCGTGTCTTTCCCAGTTAGCACACTCATGAACTTTAATTACATCTTCTCTGCAGCTCCTGCCCATAGAGCCTTTGCTTTGCTGGAGGAGATCTTCTGTGGATTTAATCTCTTGTCTTGGGTTATAGAGTTATCTGTGATGTCTAATTCCATGGGACGGGTTGCCAAGGGTGGGAGTCCTAACTTCTGCTGCTGGCTTTGCCTTTCACCAGGTTCACCTTTAATCTGTGGGCTTCTTGGAGCTCTGTCCACAAACAGAGATGGAGGGATGGCACTGTTCTTGGAGGAGTATTTTGTAGACACCTAGCAGTTTTGGTCTCTGGAGGTGTGAGATGGAGAAGGACGACTCTTGGGAATATGTAGAGTGGTCTTGCTCCTTGCTCCTCCAGTCTCCTTTCACTTTTCATCAGATTCTCCCGTGTAGACTTAAAATGTCAGCAAACCAGAGACTGTGGGATGCATTATTGAATCCCACCCGTGTTGGTCAGATTATAAATATTGCTTAATTCCTTCATGTTCAGCAAACATTTATGGAGTATCAGGCTCTGTGTTCGGTCTCACGTCTCTGCCATTAACAAGTCCCTGGCCTTGTGGGGAGGGAGAATGAATTGTTGAGGGATTTCTGACTGTGGGATGTGTAAGACGGTATGATGATGATGAAGATGATGATTTAGGAAGAATATATAGGCAATATTGCCATGGTTACCTTTTGTCCTAGGGATGGGGAGAACTGGTGAGAATGCATGCCAGGCAGGGGTGATGGATGTGCTGGCATTTTTTGAGTTTCTGTTGTGCACAAAGATTATCCTCATGTCCATTTTAGGAGAGGTGTACCATAGTCTTGCATTTCATTGGTGAGGAAACTGAGGCATGGGGGCGGTTTCTGGTAAGTGGAGGAGGCAGAATTCAGACCCTGGGTGGTTACTAGCTGATGGGCACAGAGGAGGATGTAGTCAGTTGCATCTCAGAGGTGGTGCCCCTTTAGTGAATATCCTGAAGGAGAAATATCCAGAGGGACAAACTGAGGCAGAGTGTGTTTAGCTAAAGGAGAACTGGGATGAATTATCATTGATGTTTCAGTGGAAGGTGAGGGGGAGTGAGGTTCTGCTAGACTGCTCTGGAGCCTCTGGGGTGCTGGCCATGGGTGCTCCACCTTCCTGTTAGGGGATTCACATGACCTGTGAATGCAGTTCATGCCTCATGACAACTGGAGCTATCTGCGAAGTCCTGTTTAGAACCACTGGTGAGGCAGGGTCACCAGGAGCACGTCCAGGAGGTTTTGTAGATGTGTACACGATGGATGGGACTCTTTAAGAAACAGAACACAACATTTTAAATACAAAGTGAGGTTCAGGGCCTTGAAAGGGACGTGTACACGAGAGGGATCCTGAAGTGTCAGCTTTGTTAGCATCATGTAAATCCACCCCAGGCAGTCTTTTCCATCCACATTGTGCTTATTTCTGCACCAGTGCAGAAAAGCAATGATTCATGTTTTGGTTTTGTTTTGTTTTAACCCACAACTGAGGACCAGTCATTTATTTTATCATGACATCCGCCATATTTAGAGGGGGGCCTAACCAGCCTCTTTCCAGGATGTCTCCCAGGATCGGCCACCTAGTTGTGGCTACTCGGAACACAGCGTCATCTCATGCATTCAGATATGGCCTCCTTGTACATCTATATGTTTTTTTCATTGCAGAGGGCCTAGAGATGGTTGATATTCAGGGCATAATTCCCCGAGCGTTCCTGCCTTGCTAAATTTCAGTTTGTATGTCTTTCGTCAAATATTTGGCT
This sequence comes from Giraffa tippelskirchi, assembly GCF_054371585.1. Classification (NCBI taxonomy): domain Eukaryota; kingdom Metazoa; phylum Chordata; class Mammalia; order Artiodactyla; family Giraffidae; genus Giraffa; species Giraffa tippelskirchi. The sequence goes on along the minus strand of NC_137287.1, from coordinate 113,407,723 downwards.
TAGCTGGGGCTGGTTGGCATATTGTGTTAGCTCAAAGTGATTTATTGTCTCAGTGTCATCCATTCAATACAGAGAGGTAATATTTAGTGTGTCAGTGGGGATTATGTTGTAATCTCAAGAAAAATATAGGAAGTTGGGTAGAGAAAAAATCCAGGGAGAAGAACCAAGCAGTTATTAAAATAGACTTTTCTAATATATGTTCATTCATGGAGAGTTACATCCACAACTTCATTTCTCATCAAAAAGTCTCAAAGAGCCAATTTCCAATAGTTCTTATCCTTCTTTGCAGCTGAATATTTGGGGGTATTTTAAAGCGATATCATAAAATAGATTGAAAATGAAGTCCTTTAAATGATCTTTAATCAACAGACTCTGTTGCTTTATGGAACAGAAAACAGTGAACAAAAGACTATGATTTTAATTCAAGGAAAGAGAGCTATTTATTTTAAGTATTTCTGCAGAATGGCAGAAGTAATTTATTCAGTTATAATTAGACATTGTAAAATGGACAATTGTGAAGAGAGTAATTCTCACTGGCTTCCGTGAGTTGGGGAAGGCTCTTCTGCATGATTCTTTGCTATCTGGTTGTAGATCCTGGTGCCAGAAATTAACCTACGAACCAGGGCAGAACCATAGAAAAATGGAAGCTGAAACTATTCATGTTCCCCTTTTAATCCTGAAAATGGGTTTACCTTCCTTCTGTCTTGATAAGAAACCTGCTTGGTAAGACTTCCCCTCCCTGGGAACTTGGATTTCAAGAGTGGACCCACCACTCCCTAACTTAAAAGACTGTGACCAAGTGTTTGAACAAACACTGTGGTTTTTTACTGAGCCCCGCTTTATTTCTGAGAGTCTGGAATTTTGGGATGTGCTAGGCAGAGGGTGCCTATATGACCAGCCTCCAATAAAAACACTGGGTACTGACCCTGTAATGAACCTTTCTCATGGACAGCACTTTACATGAGTTCTCGTTGCCGAAAGAATTGTGTCCTTAGTGACTTCACTGGAAGAAGACCCTGGAGGTTTGTGCTTGATTTCTTCCAGACGTCACCCCATGCACCATTTTCCTTTGCTGATTTTCTTGGTCTCCTTTTGCTATAATGTATCATAGCCATGAATATGGCTGTCTGCTGAATCCTCCAGCATTGAACCGTCAAACCCAGGGGTGGTCTTAGAAACTCCTGAGACATCTTCCCACCAGCATGTATATATGCTCAGCTAATTCATCTTAGCAAGGGAAGAAATTGCACTAATTGCACTCACCTCACATGCTAGCAAAGTAATGCTCAAAATTCTCAAAGCCAGGCTTCAACAGTACATCAACTGTGAACTTCCACATGTTCAAGCTGGATTTAGAAAAGGCAGAGGAGCCAGAGATCAAATTGCCAACATCCATTGGATCATAGGAAAAGCAAGAGAGTTACAGAAAAACATCTACTTCTGCTTTATTTGACTATGCCAAAGCCTTTGACTGTGTGGATCACAACAAACTGTGGAAAATTCTTCAAGAAATGGAAATACTAGACCACCTTACCTGCCTTCTGAGAAATCTGTATGCTGGTCAAGAAGCAACAGTTAGAACCAGACATGGAACAACAGATTGGTTCCAAATTGGAGTACATCAAGGCTGTATATTGTCACCCTGCTTATTTAACTTATATGCAGAGTACATCATAAGAAACGCTGGGCTGGATGAAGCACAAGCTGGAATCAAGATTGCCGAGAGAAATATCAATAACCTCAGATATGCAGATGACACCACCCTTATGGCAGGAAGTGAAGAGGAACTAAAGAGCCTTTTGATAAAAGTGAAAGAGGAGAGTGAAAAAGCTGGCTTAAAACTCAACATTCAGAAAACTAAGATCATGGCATCCGGTCCCATCACTTAATGGCAAATAGATGGGGAAACGATGGAAACAGTGACAGACTTTATTATTTTGGGCTCCAAATCACTGCAAATGGTGACTGTAGCCATGAAATTAAAAGATGCTTGCTCCTTGGAAGAAAGGCTGTGGCCAACTTAGATAGCATATTAAAAAGCAGAGACATTACTTTGCTGACAAAGGTCTGTCTAGTCAAAGCTATGGTTTTTCCAGCAGTCATGTATGGATGTGAGAGTTGGAGTATAAAGAAAACTGAGTGCCGAAGAATTGATGCTTTTGAACTGTGGTGTTGGAGAAGACTCTTGAGAGTCCCTTGGTCTGCAAGGAGATCCAACCAGTCCATCCTAAAGGAAATCAGTCTTGAATATTCATTGGAAGGACTGATGCTGAAACTGAAGCTCCAATACTTTGGCCACCTGATGGGAAGAACTGACTCATTGGAAAACACCCTGATGCTGGGAAGGATTGAAGGCAGGAGGAGAAGGGGACGACAGAGGATGAGATGATTGGATGGCATCACTGATTCGATGGAATCACTGATTCGATGGACATGAGTTTGAGCAAGCTCCCGGCATTGGTGATGGACAGGGAAGCCTGGTGTGCTGTATTCCATAGGGTCGCAAAGAGTCACACCCGACTGAGCGACTGAAGTGAAGTGAAGTGAAGAAGTGAGCACAAAGCCATGCCTCTCCCTTCACCCCGGGTCTTCCCCAGCCACACCCCACAACACTTGATGCTACTTGCCTATTGCTCCTCCTCCTCTGGCTTCTTTGTCCTGGGTGGGGGGACTCTGGGAGTTCTTTCCTTTCCAGCCTCCTCTGTGGGTTTGTTGTCTCAGTTGAAGTCTGTGTGTGGGGGGGTCCCGTCCCAGGTTCTCTCTTCCGTGTTTGCTTTGCACGTGCCACTGGTCCTTGGTGAGCTGAGATGGGGAAATTGCATGGGGGAATCTCTGCAAACTGAAATGCGTGGTTCCTGCCTTGGGAGGCAGACAAGAATCGCTAGGGACGGGAGCCTGTGCTAAACTTTCCAAGGAGTTCAGGCTAGATTTTGCCTCTCAGTTGAGCACTGTCACCCTTTGTGATGCCCCCATAGCCAGTACCTTTACACGACAGGGCCCCCCAGATCTGTGCCTCCAACTGAGACCCCTCGTCTGAGATTTGGACCCGAGCCAGAAGAGGCCCTGCCCACTCTGCCGCATCCCTGTCATCGCCCCTTTGTCCAGGCTGGCACCTCTTGGACTTCACCCCTGTCTCCCCCAGTGGCCTTTCTGGATAGCTGTAATCCCATCACCCTGCTTCACAAAAGCTCTTGAGCATCTCCTCGGTGCTGTCACTCTGGGTTGGCACTTGGTGGGCCCTTTGTGAGTTTTTGTGGAATGAGTGAGTGAATGCACGGATGTGTAAGTGTTAAGTTTTATTCAAGTGCCGAGTTAGCAACCCTGTGAGCCCTGTAGGCAGATCAAGAACCAGAGCTGAGATTTAGAGCCAGTGAGCTGTTGAATTTATTTGAGATCACTTTGCTGAAGACTTTGGAAAGTCACGAGGAGGAGGGGGGAGCAGAAATGGATGTCACTTGTCTTTGTCTAAGAGTCATAGGAAGAGAAAGGTGGAAAATATCTCACAGTGATGGGGAGGGGGAGGCTTCTGATCCTACTGGGAACCCTTCAGTGGTCCACAGGACCCCCTTCTTATTGGGAGAAGAGGAATTCTTGCTAAGGCAGGATCTCCCAAAAGTGTGATGCTCCCTGGTTTGAATCTGGCTCTGCCACATGCTGGCTATGGGCTCCTGGACAAATTCTCAATGCCTCAGTTTACTTATTGTAAAGTGGAGATCATGGTGTCTATATCCAGGGATATTCATGGTAGTCTTTGAGAAAACATGTCTATAGCTAAAGAAACTGTGAGCATTCATAAAGGCTCTGTGCTGTCTTTTGCTGATGGTGTGAGAAGGCAGCGGTAGTAGCGTTAGCTGCTTTAATTGGGCAGGCACCTGACATTTACCATCACTGTGTCTCCAGCCCCTCAGGTAGAATCTAGTGCATAATAGATGCTCAGCAAAAACTACTGAATGGATGCTTGTGGCCTGGGTCCTAATTATTTAATGTAGGTGGTTGACTGGCACTATCTGCCGTATAGTTGATCTGCAACAAATTGTAGCTATCACTCTTGTTATTTACCCGGAAATACAAAAAGTGGCTGTGATAGGGGTTTATGTTCTTTTGTAAAGCCTAAGCAGCGTGATTCCTTCAGATCTTTACTGGAGCCACACGAATTCCCATGCTTTGCTTTCATCAGGTATGGCTGTTTTCCTAGCAAGGACATGCCTGGAGACTTGTTCTCATTTGGTGAGAGAATGGGGGCCAAGACCCATCTGTTTCCATGGAGGGCATAGAGAGCACACAGTTCTGCCATCTTCAGAATTTTAAGTCCTGCTTGGGGTGCAGCCCTGTGGCCATACTTGTTCCATTTCCCTTCAGTGCTGTCTTAGAGCCTTGGTCTTCCTTCCAGCCTCCAGCTCACATCTATCATTTTTATTTGGCTGATCAAATCCTCTGAGGACTTTGGGCCTGATTTGCTGTTTCAAGGTCTCCTCCACGCAACACTGGGCCCTTCAGGAGCCTGCGGCTTGGGCACAGGTGCTTTTGTTTGCGCCCTCCCTTTGCACCTCTCCTGCCATCCCTGCTGGCAGAGGAGGGAAGGGCTGGCAGGGAGGATGGAAACAGCTTGCTTTGAGAGCTGAGGTTAAGCTGGAGGCTCCTGTACCCTGTGTCAGGTGATCTGCCCTCTGTGCCATGCTTGCCTTGCAGGGAGCCCTTCAGGGTGCACCACAGCTGGATCAAGGATCCCCGAGTGCTAACTTCTATGAATAGGATGACTTGGAGCCCTTCTGTGGATACCTGACTGTTGGCCTTGGATGTCTCTCCAGTGGTTGCTTTTCTGTGGACTTTGTTTCAAGATACTATTCTAGGAATGAAGTCAATGCAATTGAAAGCAGCTCTGTGTTGCAAAGCCTTACATAGATACCAAGTTTGTAAACAGTCGATATGGTCATTTGTAAAGATGTCTGTCCATTTGGCCCTGACCTGCATCTGGGCGCTTGCAGTGAGATGCCAGCTCCTCCTATGAAGAGGAGGAGCCTGTTTTTCCTTGATGCTGCTCTTGGTCACGTGACTCGTTTTGACTAATGAGACGGTGGTAAATAGGACACTGGCTGAGGTTTGAAAAGTGCCTGTGCGTTGGGGCGGGTTCCCTTCTGCCCCTGGGATCCCTGCTGCCACCTCTAGGGGAGGAAGATTGCTGGATGATGACACACGTGTGACCCAGCTGCCCCCACCACCCCAGCTAGCCTAGAAGCAGAGCTCTCTTAGCTGAGCAGCCACTGATAACAGACCCATGATTGTGTCTGACTTGGATCAGCAGAAGAACCACCCAACTGAGCCTGGATCAAAGTCCTGCCCCACAGACTCATGGGGTGGTTTGAAGCCACTGAATTTTAGGGCTCGTTTGCTACGCAGGGAAAGCTAACTATCTAACTGATAGAGTTGACTTAATGGCCAGTGATTTTTTTTTTTTTTTCCTTACCCAAAAAGATTTAAGGAAAAAAAATTGCAAACCCATTTGTTACAAGATTTCTTAAAAAGTAACTCTTTTCAGGGGCTGTGAAATATCACCCAGTTTATCACCCTGGCATTTGTGCTTAAATTTTGCAGAACACGTGTAGATTTTGAGTGTGGATTTCCAACTTGGAAGAGAATCTTTGGCCAGAGTGAGTCCAAATAAGTGACCACACCAGACACCGGGGTTAGTCATGTCTGAGAATTCATGATCCAAGAAGTAAGAAATTTAGCCAGAAATATCCTGAGCATAGCTCTGGCAGTTGGGAGTAATTGACTGAAAACTACAAACTGCTTGGATTCAGCATTGTAAAAGATAATTTCACACATGGTGGTTCTGTAAGGGTATTAAGGCTCAAAAAAGTAAACTGGATTAAGAAGGCCTAGTGAATATGAAACACTAAATGGAAGCATTAATAACCAAAAGTGTGGATGAAATTGAGGAACAACAGACTCAAAGAGAAGCAGATGAAGTGAAATCAGATGAGTTCAAATTGGCTCTAATAGTCTGCAACCGGAAGATCTCGTCCCATTGTATTAATAATAAAAAAAGACAAGTACACTGTACACATCACACATGCATACACACATGCACACATAACCCAGAGAAGATTTGCTGACTCTTGTCCATTGAAAAGGAGCTCCACTTCGAGGAATTCTACCTGACTCACTGTGTGTGTGTGTGTCGATGTGCATGTATGTGGTAGGTTATTTACTGCAGCTTTCCTTGTACTTGTAAAAGACTGGACATAATGCAAATGTCCTTACTATGGAGGACTATTAAAGAACAAGATCTCCCAAGTATTAATATGGAACAAGATCCAAGACATATCAATTGAAAAAAAGTATGGGACTCTGTCTAGTGGTTTAGCAATTATGTAACAAAAGGACACACACAAAACACACACATGTGCACATATTTGTATCTAGTAATACATCGTGGACTTGCATGCATAGCTTACCGCCAGAGGGCAATGCAGGAAAGTGCTAATCATCAGTGCCTGGGGTGGGAACCAGGTGGCCTGTGGTCAGTATGTTGGGGGGCAGGGGAGGGGTGAGAGGGAGGTGTCATCGTTGCTCTTTTGTGTTTACTTTTCACTGTATTTCTGGATTATTTTCATGAAAGTCGTATAGAACGTATTTAAAATATTGCCCCTGTTCTCTATTTAGCTTCTTGAAGGCTTTTGTGTCCTCATTATGGTGAGTTACGGCACTCTGATCCCTGGAGGTGGTGAGGGAAGCGCCCACTGTGGCAGAGGAGTGACAAGGCCAGCTTTGGGGTCTTTCTGGGTTCTGGGCCTGGTGTGGCCATTTTCGAACTTGGACCACCGTGGATGCTTTGTCCTTGAATTCCTCATCCGTGACCTCGGAGAGGAAGACCACACTCTCCCCCGCTGGGAATAAGCAATGAGCGATGCGCGTGCTCTGAGTCTGGTTCAGTCTCAGGCTCCCTGGCACTGCCTGCTGTCAGCCACAGCCGGGTCTTCATGGTGGGGTTGTCCACGCCCACGTGGGCTTAGGTGGGATATTGAGCGAGGCAGTGATGTCTCTGTGGGGCCTCTCTGAGCAGCATCGCCTGTCCCGTGATTCTAATCCAGGAGAAATCACACAGGCCTTGAAGCTGAGGAGTGCAGAGGGGTGCCAGAGAAACACCGTAGTTCCATGTAAGCGAAAACAGAGAACATAAAGATTTAAAACTAATTGCATAGAAGAACTTTTCTGGCAGTCCAGTGATTAACACTCCATGCTTCCAATTCAGGGGGTGTGGGTTCGATACCTAGTTGGGGAACTAAGATCCCACATGCTGTGTGGCATGGCCAAATTAAAAAAATAGTAATTGCATGGGAAGAAAGACACGAGCAAAAAGGTCAGAGATACAAAGGAGACAGGATGTTGATGAATTGGTGGGAACTCTGGCTGAGTTCCTTAGCAGCGTTTCTGGAAAGCAACACCTCTTACTGTCCCGCTGCATCTCTGTTAGATTAAATGGATTTATTTTGGTGGAAATTGTCATTGGCGTTAGTGGAGTACAGTGGGCAACTTTTTTCATGGCTTCAGAGTAGAACCTCTACAGTGATACACATGGTGGAAGGGACTTGATGAATAACTGATCTGAATCACGAGTTTCACAAATGCCTGAGTTTGCGTCCAGAGAGGGTGAGTGGCTCTCCCATGGTCACACAGGAAGGAAGCGGGGAGCCAGGACTAAGCTTCATCGCCATACCTGCTGCCTAGGCTCTGGTCTTGCAGTTTTGTGTGGCAATGGCTCTGTGTCCCCCCAGTGGTGGTCTGGTGTCACGTTGGTGTAGCTCTGGCACGTGATAGCAGTGTCGATGGCAAGGTGTGGCTATGAGGCTGTGTGGGGCTCTGGCTGGGGGCAGGGCATGAGACTGGGATGGGAAAGGAAAGAAAGGGGTTCCACTTTGAGCCTCCCGTGTGTGGGGGAGCAGGAGAAGGTGCTGGTGCCACTGTCCCAAGCAAGGGGGTTTTGTGGTCTGGCCAGAAGGTGGAATTGTTACTGAGATTAATGATGGCGGCAGTGACTCATCTGCAGAGGGACCCTCCCTGACCTCAGTACTGAGGCTCAGGGATTTCATGCCTGGACATTGGTCCTCACAGAGGGCCATGGGGTAAAGGCTATTGTCTGTTTACAGACAAAGAAACAGGCTCTGGGAAACCCCACTGTTTCTATGTCTCAGGACAAGGGAAGAAAGAGCTCAGGTCGGCTCGGCTCCAGTGCCCACCATGCTCCCAGCTGCCACATCGTCCCTCTCTGTCTTCCAGGCCAAATAGGGTGGCCTCTGTGACCCGTTCTGGTCTCACTCCTCTTTTTTCCTTTGCATTTCTGAGTGTTGCCCTCGGAATGGAAGAAGCCTGCTTCAGACCCAGAGCTTCTGAGGCTGTTCTGGATACTGGAACCTTGGCGCACCCGAGTCACGTCCAGATGTCCAAGGCAGTCCTCCCAGAGCTTCTCGCCAGCACCCACCTCAACACTTGCCCTGTGACTGGCACTGCACTAGAATTTCATACCTGTCATTTGAGTCCTCACAACTATAGGCACTGTTATTTTATTGATGCGAAGCCCTGGGCTCAGAGAAAGTAAATAACTCCTGGTCACCCTGTGGGTGAGAGTCGTAGACAGACTTGAATCCATGCAGCCTGACCCCCAGAAACCAGGCTGGGGTTCTTTTTTATTTTTAATGAACTGGAAAAAATGGCATCCTCCCTGTGGACATGTCTCATGCCTCTTGGTCTTGCCTGTGCTGTAGAGTTCAGGCCCTCCTTTGTGGCAGCTAATGGTTAATCTTCCAGACCTATGTATGGAGGCCACAGCACACTTGGAACTGTGTGTATATGTGTGTGTGTGTGTGTATGTTGGAGGGGACAGCCAGAGGTGCTTGACAGTGTGGGGCTGAATCTCTGCAAACGCATCTGTCAGGATGCCAAGGGTAGTCTGGGTGAAGAGGGGTCAGAGAGATGACTGGTTCTGCTTCAAGAGGGTCCCCCCTTTTAGAGCTGGCCACCTCTGAGGAGACTAGTGATCAGCTGACGTTTCATGGGGTGTTTGCACTGGCCTTTTCTTCCCACCTTCCTGTTCTTTTGAACCCTGTAGCAGGGGTCAGTCAACTTTTTCTGTAAATAGTGAGATAGTAAATATTTCAGTCTTGCAGTTCTACAGTCTTTGTCACACCTAGTCAATTCTGGTATTGTAGTGGAAACGACTTATAGACAATATGGAAATGAATGGCAGTGTATGTGTTCCAAAAAAACGTATTGACAAAAATGAACAGAGGGCCAGATGTAGCCCATAGGGGTTAGTTTGCTGATCCCTGCTCTAGAGAAAGCAAACTGGGCTTTTGGGGGTCAGGAGGCCTTGAGCACCGTCCCTGCACTGCCCCTCAGTTACCAGGTTACCCCTGACCTGCTTCTTCAGGGCCTTGGTTTCCTCTTCTTGGGAGGAAGTTGGACTAGACCCCTAAAGGGGTGGTTAGGAGAGGATTTGGGGTGACGATATGGGAACCCTGAGTGGGTACTGGTAGAAGGCCAGAAGACAGGGAAGGGAATTGTTTAACTGAGAGTTGACCTTGATTCCAGAATCTGATGACATTTCTGTGCCAAACACTAGAGTGAATTGAGCAGAGAGTGTCTGCGAGTAACAGAAAAATCCATTGTATGGCTGCCGAGCACCTGGGGAAAGCCAGGGGGCCATGTCTTCAAATAAGTTCAGGAACTTTTGTGGGAGGAATAAAAAAGTCTGCAGCTAGGGGGAATTCAGAAGCAGCTCTAGGTGTAGATGTTACATACGCTGCCTCATGAATTTTAACTCTGGAAATTAATTCGTTTTATTAGGAAGACAATGAGATTGAGCACAGACTGGGCGGAGGCACAGCACTGAATGGAAAGTATCACCAGGGCCGAGGGTGGGAAGGTGTCTGGGGGTGTGGCAGAGTGTTGTATGTGCGCACCTGCGTGTATGCGTGTGTGGCTGTAGTCCAGAGGAGTGCACCCATCTTAACATTTCCATTAAGCCACTGGAATTGGGGGTAAGCAGCATTTAATGACAACCCACTCTAGTATTCTTGTCTGGAAAATCCCATGGACAGAGGAGCCTGGTGGGCTATAAAGTCCATGGGGTCAGAGGAGCCTGGTGGGCTACAGTCCATGGGGTCAGAGGAGCCTGGTGGGCTACAGTCCATGGGGTCAGAGGAGCCTGGTGGTCTATACAGTCCATGGGGTCAGAGGAGCCTGGTGGGCTACAGACCATGGGGTCAGAGGAGCCTGGTGGGCTACAGTCCACGGGGTCAGAGGAGCCTGGTGGGCTACAGTCCATGGGGTCAGAGGAGCCTGGTGGGCTACAGTCCATGGGTTCGCAGAGTTGAACGTGACTGAAACGACTTAGCACACGTAGCACGGCATATTAATGGAATCAGGCTGCTGATAATTCAGTCCATTCGGTGGTCTTAGAAATTACTGATGCTCCCTGACAAGGCCAGAAATCAGGAAAAGGGAGGGGAATGCAACGGAATCATTTTTTCCAGGAATTGTTTCTTGAGTACCTACAATGCAGCAATTCCTCTTCCAGGCACCAGCAGTGAAGAAGGTCAAGTCTTTGTCTTTCTGCACTCTGCTTTCTAGTGGAATGGAATGACCGTGAAGAGGGGTATGATTTTACAGCAGGGTAAAAGGGTGAAGTGGGAAGGTAAAGACAGGCATCTGAAATTTAGGCCAGATACTGCAGAAGGAATCATAGCATCAGGAACTCTGGCTTACTGTTAATTACTTGTGCCAAAGTCAGGCTGCAGCCGCTCAGGTGAGCCAAAGTAACAGGTGATTAAACAGCAAATAATTTATATTTGGTGATGAAAAGCAGAAGAGCTAAACCTCCGCTACTCAGAACCTTTGGGGCGTGAGTCTCACTTAATAGCTGAGTTTTCTTCCACTTGGCTATGGATTTAAGCATCAATGTGATTATTTTACCATTCTGTGTTTAGAGAAAAGGCTTTCTAAAAATTTATTCCACGTGATTCTGCCTTCTGAAACAGGGGAGATCAAATGAAATTGAGATGCCCAAGGTCTGTATCAGGAAACACATGCACACACACGTACACACACAGGTGCGACTGTGAGCTTGCTTTAATGCAACATTTCCTTAGGGGGTATGAGATATCTCTGCCCCTGTGTGCAGTGGCTCCCTGATAGTTGTACTTTTTGATATTTCGTGTTTGCTTTGAAGTCTTTTTATTTTTTTCCTTGCCTGCATTGTATCTCTCTGTAGCAGTCCCTTTCTTCTTTATTAGTCTTCATTTTATTTGTTTGCTTACATGGAATCATATGTATATGCTCATGTGGAGAGCTTTGAAAACTACAAATTGGAGGAAGAGAATTATTACCTACAATTCCACCTCCTGGAGACCATTAATGTGAATATTCTGATCCATACTCTCTCTGACTCTCTTTTTTTTATGAAAATGGGGTCACAGTGTACATATTGCCTGGTGATGTGCTTTTTTCCCACTTGATATCATGAATATTTGTCAGAAATGTGTTTCTGCAATGTTACTTTAAGTATGTGCATGTGTTCTTGCAAAAATCTTACATCAGAAGTGTTCAAAGGTATATTAAAGTTTAGGGACTTTAATAATACCCTCACTACCCAACTGCAGCAGTGGTCACATTCTGCCGTTCTAGTGACACCTCACACCACTCCCCATAGTATTTTTCTGATTAAAAACAAAAATTCAGGCATATCACTTCACTTGTAAATCCTTCAGAAGATGTGTTAAGCCAGAGGTTCTCAACTGGGGGAAGTTCTTCCCTCCAGGGGACAAAAGGCAGTTCCTGGAAGCAATTTGGATTGTTGCAGCTGGGGATGTTGAAGGTTGCTATTGGCTTCTAGGAGATGGAAGCTAGGGTTGCAGCTAAACAACATGCAATGCAAGGACAGCCCTCCAAAACAAAGCATTATCTGGCCGCAAATGTCAACAGTGCCGAGGCTAAGAAAATCTGGTCTAACAGATCAAGATTTCAAAAAATACAAGCATAATTCTGTTACCACATCCAACAAAACTGAGAACAGTTCTTTTATGTCACCAAGTTTTCTCTCACTTTTCAGTTAAAAAAAAAATAGGTGTAGCTAGTTTGAATCACTCTCCCCAAAGGTCTTTTAATTTCTTTTAATCTCTGATAATTCCCCCTTTGTTTTTCTTTATGGCAGTTATTTGTTAAAGACTCTGGGTCATTCTTTTTTCTGTAGACTTTCCCATACACTGGATGTGGCTGACCGCATCTTTATGGTATAGTGTATCACCGTCTCTCGAATCTCTCATTTCTTTGTAAGTTGAAGTTCAGATTAATTAGCAAGTTCAGGTGTTGTGAGCCGACTGTATCCATTTAAAATATCCCCATCAACCTTTTGTCTAATGCATTGGTGTTCACAGTGTGGTCCCTTAATTAGCACGATCATCACCTAGGAACTTGTGAAAATTCTAATTCTTGCACCCTACCCTGATCTACTGAATCAGAAACTCTGGAGGTAGGACCCAGCAATTTATGTTTTATCGAGCTCTTCAGTTGTATTGGAGCTCTCCAACATATAAACAGAGAGAGAGGGGAAGGCAGGAAGGGAGAAGGACTGAGGAAGAGAGGAAGAGGGAATGATGTATAATAAGGAATTGGCTCATTCAGTTAGGGAGGCTGGCAAGTCCAAAATCTGCAGAATATATTGGTAGCCTTGAGACCCAGAGAGAGCTGATGGCACAGTGTCAGTGCCAGAGTCAGTGCTGCAGATGAAGCCCAGAGGCAGTCTGCTTTAGAACCAGGAAGACCCAGGACTACAGAGTTCCTCTTGCTTGCAGGGAGGGGCACAGGGGGGAGGTAAGCCGCTTTGTTCTGTTCATACTTTCAATTGATATGATGAGGGCCAGCCACATTATAGAGGCAATCTGCTTTACTCAGTCTACTGTGCTAAATGTTGCTCTCATCCAAAAAGCCCTCATGAAGATGTTTAATCAAATATCTGGGCACCCTGTGGCCAATCAAGTTGACACATAAAATTAGTCATTACACTAAGTGATGCTGATGCGTGCTCGAGTTTGAGAATCACTGTGCTAATTTTTTGTTTTTATTTCCACCATTTGATGAACTCTGTATATGCTAATGGTTTTAACAGACATTGATGGACATTTTCTAGAATGGTTTATTTCACTAAGGATTGCAAAATGGTGTTTCAAATTCCTTTGTTTTGTATTTAACTGTAACTTTTGGATGAGGAAGAATTTTCCCTCATTGTCTTTGCTTACCCTGAAGGACCGTATTTGCAGGAAAGACAGGATAAATGCTTGATTTATTCCCTATATTTCGATTTCCTTTTTATGGAGGCATAACTTACACATGATAACATGCACAAAACTGTACAACTCAATGAGTTTTACACATGCGTACACCCATGCAGCCATCATCCAAGCCAAGATATAGAACATTTCCAGAATCCCACTCCCCCGTACTCCTCCTAGTTGGTGCTCACTCCCTGCTTTCCGCAGTAAACAGTTGTGCTTAAGCTGTATTTATGCTGTCCTTTTCTGCCCAGTTTATTTTGTATGTAATCAAAATAGTCATTTGTTTTATACACAGTTTCTGGATTTGGTTTCATGTTAAGAACTTCATTATACAATCTAAGATAATAAAATATGTTACTTCTCCTCTTGTTGTTTAGTTGCTAAGTCGTCTCCGACCTTTTGCGATCCCATGGACTGTAGCCTGCCAGCCTCCTCTGTCCATGGGATTTTCCAGGTGAGAATACTGGAGTGGGTTGCCATTTTCTTCTCCGAGGGACCTTCCCAACCCAGGGATTGAACCCGCATCTCCTGCATTGGCAGGCGGATTCTTTACCACTGAACCACCAGGGAAGGCCCACCTTTCCTCTAGTCTTAATTACTATGTGCTTGCAGACACATACACATGCCCACTTTTGATTCCTGTTTTCAGTGACCAGCTAGTTGTCCTAACATCATTTATTGAGTCCTGCTTATCTTCCTTACTCATTTGAAATAAAGCCTCTTTTATCTTATATTAAATTTCCATGTAAACATGAGTCTATGTCTGGATATTTTGTTATATATCTCTGTCTTTTCTTGCCATATAGCATTCCAATGTGTTTTACCATCTGGGAGAAGGCAATGGCACCCCACTCCAGCACTCTTGCCTGGAAAATCCCATGGACGGAGGAGCCTGGTAGGCTGCAGTCCATGGGGTCGCGAAGAGTCGGACACGACTGAGCGACTTCACTTTCACTTTTCCCTTTCATGCATTGGAGAAGGAAACGGCAACCCACTCCAGTGTTCTTGCCTGGAGAATCCCAGGGACGGAGGAGCCTGGTGGGCTGCCGTCTATGGGGTCGCACAGAGTCGGACACGACTGAAGCGACTTAGCAGCAGCAGCAGTCCAAGTCATCCCAAATCTTCACGATTACCACAATTTCAGATTTTTTTCTGATTATTCTTGCTGACTTTATTCTTCCAGATGAATTTGGGGATCATGCTGTCAAGGTTCATAAATTGGAATTTCTGATTGGAATCACCTCTTCATTATCACAAAATTGGATATCACAAAGTTTCCTAGAACAATGTATTTGGTGGACTCAGTAGTTCCTTTTTGTCCTCCAGTAAAACCGTCCAAAGTTTTGTATGTTTGTGTAAAATCCATTCCTAGATGTTTTGTTTATCCTTATTCTTTTGGGAAGTATCTTTTCTCATTTTTTCTTATTTTTTCTAGTTATTAGGGTAGAATACTAAGAATAGTATCCAGCTCTCTCACTGAAATCTAGTTTTTTCTATTAGCTTTGGGTTTTTCAAGTATATTATTACAATCAGCTACAAAGAAAGATGATTTTACTGTCTCTTTTCCAGTATATACTACTTATTTTGTTCTTTGTAAAATTTTTTGGCTGTTCTGGATCTTGTGGTGTGAGGGCTCTTAGTTGCAATGCGTGGGCTCTCCGGTTGTGGTGAGCAGGCTTAGTTGCCCTGCCACATTTGGGATCTTAGTTCCTTGATCAGGAATCAAACCTGAATCTCCTGCCTTGGCGGGCAGATTCTTAACCACTGGACCACCAGGGAAGTCTCTTATTTCGTTACTTTCTAATTGTATCCAGTAGCACATAGAGTCGGAGAAGGCAATGGCAATCCACTCCAGTACTCTTGCCTGGAGAATCCCAGGGATGGGGGAGCCTGGTGGGCTGCTGTCTATGGGGTCACACAGAGTCGGACACAACTGAAGTGACTTAGGAGCAGCAGCAGCAGCAGCACATAGGGTACTGTTAAGTAACAGTGGTGAAAATGGGCATCTTTTTTTTTTTAACCGTTGCCTAATGGAAACACTTACAGGGCCCCCCCTTGAATACTCTGTTGATTATCTTGTGATATGATAATGGTGTCGGTGATAATGGTATGTATGTGTGTGTGTGCTAGTTTTTCATCGAGTTAAACACGAGTTCTGTTTTAATTTATCAAGAGTTTTCTTTTTTCTTCTTATCAACTCAGGCATAAGTGAAGAATTTGATTAAATGCTTTTTTTAAAACTACTGAATTCACCATAAAATGTTTACTCTTTACTGTATTAACATGGTGATTATTTTTAATGGGTCCTCTTCTTGAGATGAACCTTATTAGGACGTGGTGTGTTATTTTTTTAAAATGTTTTTCTGGTTTCCATTTGATAAGTGCTTAATTAGGATTTTTGCTTATGTTCATAAGTTAGATTTTTTTTTGAGTTCTTTTTTCTGGTCTTTCTCAAATTGTTATCAGTATTATACTGACTGTTTAAAAAAAATAAAGCTTGTCAAAATAAATCACCTCTGAATCATCTATGTTTAAATGTTTCTTTGAGTGATGGCTCTTTGACAAGAGAGAGGGTATTTTTATTTTATTTTTAATAAGTCACTTTAAAAAAGTTTAGTGAAGGGAAGTTGTTTTATTTTCTGTCAAGTTACTTTTACAATTAGATCAGCTTAGTTTTTTTCGGCCTAGAGTGTTTGCTTTTGTTTCCTGCCTCTCTGTTTCTCTTCTTCTGTGTCCTCTTGATTCTATGTCCCAAAATCCCCTCAAAAGAACTCTTTGGAGTTGAGCAGGGGGAGGGAAGATGGAGAAGCAGCTGAGCAGTGTTCCGTTTGGTAAGACGGGAAGGGAGGCAGTTGGTAAAGAATCAGTTCTTTTTCCCCATCAGAGTAGAAAGATAATGGGATCAGAACAGGGCACTGAGGCAGGGCTCAGCCAGCACGTGGTTGTGTACGTTAGAAAAAGATGCAGACAGACCCTTGCAGCTGAGTGCATGGAGAGTGGGGGGTTTCAGACCTGCCCTTCTGCAGGGGCCACCATGCAGAATCAAGAGTGGCGGCCCTGGCATGAGGGCTCAGAGCTCGGCCTTCCCCCCTCACACAGGGAGGGCTAGAGCCGATGTGAAAGGCTGAGGAAGCCACTTGCGCCTTCAACCTCTACGCCCTCCCCCTTTTGCCAGAGTCATTTTCAACCATTCACTGAAACAATTTCTGAATGACCTGGCTAGGCTCAGGGCTAGGTGGGCATGAGTAAAACAAGCACACCAACAGGACCCTCAGGGAGGACCCTTGTGGAGCTTACATCTTTTTAGGGCAGTTGTATAGAAGGCACAATGCTATGCATATGCAGGTCAAGAAGCAACAGTTAGAACCAGACATGGAACAACAGACTGGTTCAAATTGGGAAAGGAGTACATCAAGGCTCTACATTGTCACCCTGCTTATTTAACTTATATGCAGAGTACATCATGTGAAATGCCAGGCTGGATGAAGCACAAGCTGAAATTAAGATTGCTGGGAGAAATATCAGTAACCTCAGATATGCAGTTGACACCACCCTTATGGCAGAAAGCAAAAAGGAACTTAAGAGCCTCTTGATAGAGGTGAAAGAGGAGAGTGAAAAAGCTGGCTTAAAACTCATCATTCAGAAATCTAAATCATGGCATCCGGTCCCATCACTTCACGGCAAATAGATGGGGAAACAATGGAAACAGTGATAGACTTTGTTGTGGGCTTCAAAATTACTGAAGATGGTGACTGCAGCCATGAAATTAAAAGATGCTTGCTCCTTGGAAGAAAAGCTATGACAAACCTAGAGTGCATATTAAAAAGTGGAGACATTACTTTGCTGACAAAGGTCCATCTAGTCAAAGCTGTGGTTTTCCAGTAGTCATGTATGGATGTGAGAGTTGGACCATAAAGCAGGCTGAGCGCCTAACTGATGCTTTTGAACTGTGGTGTTGGAGAAGACTCTTGAGAGTCCCTTGGACTGCAAGGAGATCAGTCCTGGGTGTTCACTGGAAGGACTGACGTTGAAGCTGAAACTCCAATACTTTGGCCACCTGATGTGAAGAGCTGACTCATTTGAAAAGACCCTGATGCTGGGCAAGATTGAGGGCAGGGGGAGAAGGGGACGACAGAGGATGAGATGATTGGATGGCATCACTGACTCAATGAACATGAGTTTGGGTAAACTGCAGGAGTTGGTGATGGACAGGGAAGCCTGGTGTGCTGTGGTTCATGGGGTCACAGAGTTGGACACGACTGAGCGACTGAACTGGAAAAATATATTTTAGATTGTGATGAAGAGGCTCTTGTGCTGATGTGCTATTGTGATATGCATAGTTTGAGAATGTACTGAGGCATCTGTCCCAGGCTTACAGCATGGGAGCTGCAGTCAAAAGATACCAACAGTTCCGTAACTTTGAAACCCATTGCCCCAGCCAGGTCTGAATTTCAGGCAGAGTAGGCTTAGGGCTGGTAGCCTGCAATCTGATTTTTGTTTTTCTTTTAAATGTGCTGCAGGACAGTGTGAAGCCAAGGACTGGATACTCCGGTGATCCTAAAGCCCAGATCCGTTTACTCCGGTGCAGCGGTAGAAGTGGGAAATCTCTTGAGGTTCTCCATCCCTTCTCCCACTTCTTGATATTAGAGAATTCTCTTCGTAATGCTGGAACTTTTTCTTTTGATGCCTTAGTCCAGCAAAGGTGTTCTTCTGCCTTTTGTCCTTTGCTATTTTGTAACCCCCCCCTCCGCCCCTGCACCCAATTTGGTGGTGCTGGGACAGGGTGGAAAGGGTGGGTCGGAAGTCTTAAGATTGTCAAGAGAAATAAGCCATATGATTTGTTGTTGGAGCTTGAACCTTTCAGATCTCTGCATTTTATCATCTCTGATAGTCCCAATGTAGCAATTGGTCCAAGACAAGAGTGTAGACCAGCCAACAGGTGTCATTCCTTCATCTTCCATTGTTAAAAATTCTCTAACCCTTTTTGAACCTGTTTGTCCTTTTTGATGGCTGTCCACAAAAGTGTGCAGCTGAATACCCCTCACTGGCCCAGTGGAGGGCCTCAGGCTGTCTTCGCCTGCCTCTTGTAACATGATTACCTGATACAGACTTGCTCTGTTTCTTGTTATTTGTATGGTGGGTGTCTTTGTCATCTTCATACACATTTCATCTAATTATCATTGCCTTTCTTTGCTCAATGCTTGAAAATACAGTATAATTCTCAAAAGGGCTATCATCATTACAATGGAAAGAATGAAACTCTTCCGAAGCTCATATTGTTCCATGGCAATTGTCAACACAGAAGATCAAGTAGTATTCAGATATGTGGTTGTGGGAAGAAAATTGGGAAAATTAATCAAAGTGAGACCCAGCAGAACCAAGTGAGAAGTGGAGGTTAGCCCAAGTCTGCATGCAAAGAAAAAGCCTCCCCTGCCATCAGAATCTGACCTGGGCCCCAGTCTCTCTCAGCTCAGACCCTATATCCTCCCATTGGGGAAATTCTCTTTGGATTGTCAAATTAGAAAGGGTTTGTGTCCCCCTGCCCTGGGCTCTTGAACCTCTTTCTGAACCTAGCTTATCTAGGATGGTACAGTGGTACTCAGTGATACCTTAGTGTAATGGCCTGGGCTTTCTGCTTTATCCTCCCTTATGGGTGATGCTTGTGGCTGCAATCACATGGCTAGGGAATGGCCAAGGAACTTGCTAGACGCGATGGGCCCTCCAGTCTTCTTTGGCTTTGATACTAGTAGGTGCCTTAGGGTGTTGATGTGTCCTGGCCGTGTCTTGTGATAAGCCTTTCTTCTGATACAATTTTTTTCTCATCTAAGGTTAAGGAGGAAGCCAAAGGAGAGAGAAATAGTTCACAGCCATAAGTAATTTTGTCAAACAATGTTTCATTTTCTGTTGCACAGAGAAGAAATGAAAGTCAAAATTATAGGGTTATTCTTTGTTCTTGCAAAATCCATAGTACTTTGGGTGGCTCTCCTGGGCAGCTTTCCTTGAAGGGATGGTTCTGGGACCTGGCTCATAAGCTGCACTCTAGGAACGTTTGTTACTACTAGTAAGCCCCGCTGCTGGCTGGGGTATTCCTACTCTTCCTGCTGCTTCTATTACTCTTTATTACACGGCACCTCTGTCTCCTGCTGAGAGTGGAAGGGGGACTGGGGCCGAAAAGGAGGAGTCGGTATCATTCTTAGAACACAAGTTTATTTTCCGTGTTTAAATCATACAGCGACTCTAAAATCTGCGCTCTGACTTTCATAACATCTTTCTGTATTGTTGGGAAGTATTGGCATCTCAGTTGAAAAGGAATAGCTCAAGAAAATGACAGCATCCAGTAAAATCTTTTTCACGCGCACTCTTTCATTTATATATATATAGAGAGATGCAGGATTGTGCATTCGGGCACGACTAGACCGGTGGGCGAGCCCATTTTACAAATATAACAACAGTTTCTTTCCTTCGTATTTGGTCAGATTCCAAATCTTCAGCTCCTTTCTTTCCATCTTCAAGCAACACATAAACAAGGACTAGGTACACAGTCTTCAAACGTTTGAATCCGTTTTTCACAAACCTTCTCCCCAATGCCTTTCACTTTTTAAATCAATTACCCTATCCACAATGCCTCCCTAACCTATGTCATTAAATTGCCATCTTTCTCTGGCTTTTCTTTTCAACAACATAATTTGCCTTTAATAATTAATATAAAAGAATTCAAAATGTAATCACTGCGCTCACTTAAAAGCTTTATAATCAATTACCAGAATCTGTGGGTCTGCGACAGAGGTCTCCCCAAGGGTTTCAGAACCCCATTTTCCCAAGCTTAATTCCAATAGAAACCAAATTTATAATGCATTCTCCTGTAGCTGGCCAGGCCTTTGAAGACAAAGAATGGGTTTCAAATGAACAATGATCCACACGATTGCTTTAAGTTTATTTCAGAGTGAAAATAATGCCAACGTTTATCATATGGAAATTAAAATGGAAATTTTGCTCAGGCCAAGTCTAGATTTAAGCATGGTAATGCAAATGGGTGCCAGTGTCCAGGCTAGCTACAGGGCACTCTGTTAATCTTAGCCTTATTTTCTGAGAGAGTCTCTTATTGACGAGGGGGGTATATTAACAAGGATTTCTGTTCTGCAGTCTGTGAGAAATGAGTTCTGAGTTGATTGTGTAAGGTTGGTCATTTATCTGCCCATTCAGTGTGAGGGGTAGGATGAGGGCAGAATTGGGCATCAGGTTGCTCTGAATTCAAATGCCAAATCTAACTTAGTTTCTGATTTTGAGCGAGTTAACGTCTCTTCTTTGAACCCTTATTTATCATTTCCTTAATTACAAAATTAGGATACTACTTAGCTTACAAATTTCTCTTCAGTGTGCTGGGCATTTATGACTGCATAGTACTCTGTGTTAGCTCACACATTTCATATCTTTATTTCTAAAAGTCAGTTGGTGTTCAGCCCAGTTTAATTTGCTTATTTATGTTAATTATTATTTAGTGTTCGTTGCACTTTATTTCCACCCTGCAGGAGGGCAGGTGCTTTAGTTTCCTACACTGATGTAGCAGGGTGCCCGGCATACAGTAGATGCTCAATAATTACATGTTGGATGGGTGAATGCATGAGTGACCGTGGCTATTACCCACACATTGTACAGCATCTCTTTGAATCGGGTTGTGAGGTTTTTTCCAGGTGATTTATCTTCTGAATTGTGTTTTGTGTGAGTGCTCGTTAACTCTAATCTTGGCACTGCCTGAGTGATGAGTGAACTGGGGTCTAAATTCATGGTCGGGGAGCTGGTCTGGAATGAATCCCTGGCCTCGGTTACTCCTCAGAAGGGACAAAACCTATGCGGAGACGTTGCCAGATTGTTGTGTGTGCAGAATCTAATTTATAGTTGTCTAGGGTCTCCTGAGCAGAATGTGTATTTATATCATTACTAAACAGTAATTGATTACAAAGCTCGGTTGTGAAATTTACAATTATTGAATTACTCTATGTTAGCACATAAATTTCAAATCTTTATTTCTAAAAGTCAATTGATATTCAGTCCAATAAATATTTAATTTAGATGTAATAATAGTGTTAGAGCAAAATTAAATTCTCATTTGGAAAATAAAGAATGACCTGAATGGGACTGAGAGAGGTGACTTGGCAGAGATGAACAGAGAAACCGTTGGTCTGATTCAGCTTCCTTCTGCTTAATTAGAAGAGACTTCTCATACATGGCTTTCTCCTATGTCATTTTCTCTTTAAAAAAAATTCTTGTGTTTGTAGGAAATGAAAGTCCTTTATATATTTGTAGGGCTTTAAATTTCATAAAGCTTTTTTCAGCTAGGCCTCACGAAAGCCTTTTAAAATAATTGCAACATGTGTTTTCTTCCTATTTTATAGATGGGGAAACAGAGGTGCAGGGAACTGAAGTGACTTGCTTGGGACATACTATGAAAGAGGGAGGCTAAACTGGGTCCAAGGGTCTTCCAGCTGACTCATACTGTCTGTTAACATCTATGTACTAGTTAAGATGAAGTTCTGTTGCGTAAAAGAGAAGCCTCAAAGTAACTGGCTTAAACGAGATGAAAGTTGATTCCCATTTCTTATAAATGCCATCTTAGAGGAAGCTGTCTGCTTGTCTAGTGGTAATGAAAGGTTAAAAGGGTCATTAGTAGTAGTGTTAGCCACTCAGTTGTGTCTGGCTTTTTTTGACCCCATGGACTGTAGCACACCAGGCTCCTTATTCAGTTCAGTTGCTCAGTTGTGTTCGACTCTTTGCGACCCCATGGAATGCAGCACATCAGATTTCCCTGTCCATCATCGACTCTTGGAGGTTACCCAAACTCATGTCCGTTGAGTTGGTGATACCATCCAACCATCTCATCCTCTGTTGTCCCCTTCTCCTTCTTCAGTCTTTCCCAGCATCAGGGTCTTTTCCAATGAGTCAGCTCTTTGCATCAGGTGGCCAAAATATTGGAGTTTCAGCTTCATCATCAGCCCTTCCAATGAACACTCAGGACTGATTTCCTTTAGGATGGACTGGTTGAATCTCCTTGCAGTCCAAGGGACTCTCAAGAGTCTTCTCCAACACCACAGTTCAAAAGCATCAGTTCTTTGGCGCTCAGCTTTCTTTATAGTCCAACTCTCACATCCATACATGACTACTGGAAAAATCATAGCTTTGACTATATGGACATTTATTGGCAAAGTAATGTCTCTGCTTTTTAATGTGCTGTCTAGGTTGGTCATAGTTTTTCTTCCAAGGAGCAGGCGTCTTTTAATTTCATGGCTGCAGTCACCATCTGCAGTGATTTCAGAGCCCAAGAAAATATAGTTTGTTACTGTTTCCATTATTTCCCCATCTATTTGCCATGAAATGATGGGACCAGATGCTGTGATCTTAGTTTTTTGAATGTCAAGTTTTAAGCCAGTGGCTCCTTCCAATTTACCTCTCTATCATTCACATGGTCTATGACCCTGAGCTTCATAGTCCAGGTGGCTGCTTGAGTTCCAGCCTTTGCATTTGAAGTAGCAAGATGGACAAAGAGATACAGAAGGGCATATTCCCTCTCTTTTAAGAAAACTTCCTGGAAGGTCTACCTCTGTTTGTGTGTTGTTGCTCAGAACTTAATCATGTTCATGTGAGTATATCAAAATACAAGGAAGGCTGAAAAATAGCCTTTTACCTGGGTATGGTGTGTGCTAAGTCGCTTCAGTCATGTCTGACTCTTTGCGACCCTTTGTATGGTAGCCCTTCAGGCTCCTCTGTCCATGGGGATTCTCCAGGCAAGAATACTGGAGTGGGTTGCCATATCCTCCTCCAGGGAATCTTCCCAACCTAGGGATTGAACCCCTGTCTCTTACATCTCCTGCATTGGCAGGTGGGTTCTTTACCACTACCGCCACCTGGGAAGCCCAGGCACTGTAGTGCTTGGCTAACAGCTGGGGTGCTGTTACTTAATGGTAAAAGGAGTAATAGATCTGAGGAGCTAGCTGGCAGTGTCTGCCACGACTAAAAACCCTCATGTAGAAAGTGCACTGAGCAAGGGTGAGGGCACATTTGCTTGAATATGGTCAGTTACAATAGTTTCCAGTCACCAAACCATTCTGGGTATTGGAGGCAGAGGATACGCAGTGGCCTGGGAGCACTATGCACTCAGGAAACAGTTTTACTCTTCCCCCTATGTTGACTTGGTGGTCTAGTGGCTAAGACTCCATGCTCCTGATGGAGGGGCCTCAGGTTTGGTCCCTGATCAGGGAACTAGAGCCCACATGCCGCAACTAAAAAGATCGTGCATGCTGCAACTAAGACCTGGCACAGCCAAAGAAAGAAATAAATGAAAAAGGAAAAGTGGGGGAGCTGTGTGGAGTCCCTTGCCTCCTTCACATTTGTGGACAGGCGCTTTGTGACTCTTCACGTGGCCCTCACTAAGTCAGAAGGGTCAGGGGGTTCATTCCCATTAGCCTGCAGCATGCTGAGAGCCATGGCTTTCTGTGCCAGCTTGGAGGGCCAAGTGGGGATAGGAATCATTCAGTAATCACTTCTGTGTCTGGTGTCTGCCAGGCACTGGGCCAGGGCTTTTGGATAATGGAGAAAAGTCAGACATGATCTCCATCTTCTAGAACAGGAGTTTTCAAAGTATGACCCTACTGGCATCATTTGGGAACTTGTTAGAAATGCAAATTGTCAGGCCCTGCCCTAGACTTACTAAATCAGGAACTCTAAGCAGTCTGTTTTAATAAGCCCTCCAGGGGGTTCTGAAGCATGCTAAAGTTTGGAATCTACTAGAATCTTACAATGATGAGGGATAGCTTGGTGATCAGGAGCACAGGTTTCAGAGCCCCCAGACTAGGTTTGAATTCTGTGTGAGTCACTTGGTAGCTGTGTGGTGTTGGGCAAGTTACTCAACCTCTCTGAACTTCAGTTTTCTTGTCTGTAAAAAGGGACAGTGCATGAGCACTGGCCTCATAGAATATGTTTAAGATTTATGTGAGATGACAAAGGGGTTGATACAAGTAAATGCTTGGTAGATGACAGCTCTCATTATTTTTCTAGCTTCTCTATGGATGACTTTATTGTGAATTCAGAAAGTTCAAAGAAATTCATATTCAAATGCCAGAATAAAAACTGAAACCAATGCCTATATATGGAATTTGAAAGATGGTAATGATAACCCTATATACGAGATAGAATAAGAGACACAGATGCATGGAACAGTCTTGTGGACTCTGGGGGAGAAGATGAGGGTGGGACGTTCTGGGAGAATAGCATTGAAACATGTATATTATCATGTGTGAAACAGAACACCATTCCAGGTTCAATGCATGAGACAAATGCTTAGGGCTGGGGCAATGGGATGGCCTGGGGGGATGGGATGGGGAGGGGGGTGGGAGGGGGGTTCAGGATGGGGAGCACGTGTGAACCCATGGCTGATTCGTGTCGGTGTGTGGCGAAAACCACTACAATGTTGTAAAGTAATTAGCCCCCAACTAAAATAAATAAATTTATTAAAAACAAAACTGAAACCAAAAGACAAATTTAAATGATTTTTTTTAAAGCATTTGCCATTTTTATTTTGCCTGCCACTCCTTTCTGTCTTAGCACGGATAAATCATGAATTGCTTCTAAAATATAAAGCAGTGTGGTCAAAGGACTTGAAGAGGTATTTTACCAGAGAGGATATGGACCCTGAACATATACAAACGTGCCGAATCTCATTAGTCATCCAGAAATGCAAATAAAACTAATGAAATTTCACTGCACTGTCACTAGGTTCATTACATGGTACAGACATGATGTTGAATGTTGGTGAGGGTGTGAAGCAACTGGAACTCTCCTACACTGCTCCTGGAAGTATAAATTTGGCAGATCTCATAAAGCTAATAAATGTATAACTTATGAGATGTCATTTCACTTGTAGGTATACACTTAACAGAAATGGGTCAACATATTTATTCATAGCCAAATACATGAATATGTCCAGCAGCATTATTTGTAAGAACCGAGAAAGACTGGAAACAACCCCAATACCCATTGTAGAATGAATAAATTGTGATATATTTATGCAAAGGAATACTATCTAGCAAAGATAATGAACTGCTTTGTGCAACAAAGTGGGTGAATCTCAGCTGACTCTTTGGGTATGAGAAGCCAGTCACAGGTGGTAAAATAGTGTATGATTCCATTAACATTTCAAAACAAGACAAAAGTAATCTATGGTGATAGAAATCAAATAGTAGTTATCTTGGGGGGATGTCAGGATATTAATTAAGAAGGATCATGAAGGATGCTTCTGTGATGTTAGCAATATTTTCTTTCTTGGTTTGGTTGGCAATTATATAAGTGTGTTGTGAAAGTTTATCAATCAATATATCTATGATTTGTACACTTTTCTATATTTATGCTTTATATCACTACAAAACTGTACTTAAAATAGCTATGCAATAATATGCAACTGTTTAGAAAAGCAGAAAGCATGATTGAGGGAAGAAATAGGACTGGCACCACCTAGAAGAATTACGCAGTTACCTCAGTGCTCGGTCCTGTCTGACTCTGCGACCCCATGGACTAAGCCCACCAGGCTCCTCTGCCCATGGGCTTCTTCAGGCAAGAATACTGGAGTGGGTTGCCATTTCCTTCTCCAGGGGATTTTCCCGACCCAGGGATTGAACCTGTCTCCTGTGTCTCCTGCATTGGCAGGCGGATTCTTTATCACTGCGCCACCTGGGAAGCCCCACAGGTTTGGAGGGGTCCCACCTAGAAGACTATGTCAATCATTTCACATTTTCTGGACTCCCATTTATGGACAGCTGAGTTAAACAAGGATAACCAACACACACACCCCAACAGGCATACCTACAATGACAGAGAGACACCTATCCCCCAACAGGCATAGCCACAATGACAGGCATGCACACACACACCCCAATAGGCATACCCATGATGACAGACAGACAGACACACACCCCAACAGGCATACCCACGAATACACACACCCACCCCAACAGACATACCCACAATGATACACACACATACACACACCCCCACAGGCATACTTATGATCACACACACACACACCTCAACAGGCATACACACGATGACAGACAGAGACACACACATACCAACAGGCATACCCACAATGACACACACACCCACACACCCATACCCCACTCCCCCAACATGCATACCCACAATGTCTTCTTCCAGTATAGAAGGCAACCAGTTTCCTATAAAACTGTTTTAAAAACCTGGATCTGAAAGTAACTGGTAAAGAAAACATCCCCAGTATTATCACTGGTAGTAATGGCAGGAACACCCTTTAGATACTTAATGTAATTTGTCACTATTTTCTCATTAGATCTGAATAACTCTGTGGTGAGTGCTGAAAGGAAAGTGTGGTTACTATTAGTTTAAGAATAAGGATGCTAAGCTGATGAAAATTTGTGACTTGCCATGGGACACTCGGCTTTAAGTGACCTTGCTGGGAACTCAAGCCTGGTTCTTCTGGACCTAATTTTCTCACACTGCTATTAGATGGTGCCACTTCCTCAATACTTGGAGGAAACTCCTGATTCATTACTTATCTCTGAGGCAATATTAAAAACCACACCAAGCATGTTAGGTATATTGCGAATGGTACTGGGATATTATGCCCAGTATTAGTGGTAATTATTTTTGCCATTAATCTTAAATAGGAATAATGTTAATGTAGGGTTTCTTTTTACTCAAAAGGGCTTGTCAGTAAGACTGGATTCATGTACATATGTCATTTTGAGGATGGTTCCAAACATTTGAAGGACCACTGCTTCATCCTTTTAAAAGACTAGAGATATAAACCCAGGTGTACATTGCAGCCTATTATTAAGGCCTATACACAGGATTCTCTCATGAATATAGAGGATGGGATGGCTGGTTTTCAAATTTTAATTTATGAAAAGCTTTCCCATAAGAAATAATAAATAGAAGAGAACAATAAAGGAGGAAATAGAAAATCATTAAGGATAAATTGCCTTTTTCCCTTCATTTTTAAAAACTGAAATATAGTTAATTAACAAAGTCTTGTTAGTTTCACAGCACAATGATTCAGTTATACGTGTGTGTGTGTGTATATACATATGTATACCTTTTCAGATTCTTTTCCCTTATTTGTTGTTGTTGTTCAGTTGCTAAGTTGTATCCAAATCTTTGTGACTCCATGGACTGTAGCACATCAGGCTCCCCTATCCTTCACTATCTCCTGGAGTTTGCTCAGATTCACGTCCCTTGAGTCAGTGATGCTATCTAACCATCTCATCCTCTTCTACCTTCTCTTTTCACCTTCAATCTTTCCCAGCATCAGGGTGTTTTTCCTAATAGGTTATTACAAAATATTGAGTATAGTTACCTGTGCTATACAATAGTAATAGATTATTACAAAATATTGATTATAGTTATCTATGCTATACAATAGGTCCTTGTTGGTTAGACCTTGTTGTTTGTTTTACATATAGTAGTGTGTATTTGTTAATCCCAACCTCTTAATTTATCCCTCCCTGCATCCCAAACTTAAGTAGCCATAAGTTTGTTTTCTATGTCTGTGAGTCTCTGTTTTGTAAATGAATCCTTTTGTATGATTTTTTTTAGAGTCCACATATAAGTGATATCATATGATATTTGTCTTTCTCACTCTGATTTACTTCACTTAGTATGACCATCCATGTTGTTTTAAGTGGCATTATTTCATTTTTTTTTTGGCTGAGTGATATTCTATTGTATGTATATGTGTGTGAGTGAGTGAGTGAGTGTGTGTGTGTGTGTGTATCACATCTTCAAAGGATAAATGGCTTTTAAAGACATATTTAACTGATGATGAAAGTTCAAGATGTACATTGAATAGTTTGGCAAAACCAAAAAAGTTCAAAGAATAAAATAAAACTACCAGTTGTCTCTAAACCACAGAGAGCCAAGTGATCATATGCAATTGAAGTGTTGCTTTCAAGAGTTTTCTGTATAATATACATGCTAAAACAATGGGCTCCTGCTTTAGCCACTGTGTTGCTTTCTAGTTTTTTTTTCACATAGCATTATTGTGAACATTTTCTAACATCATTACATATTCTTATGAACACTATTTTCAATGGTTCCATAGTAATTTGTTCAACTTCCCATTTAATATTGGACATTTAGATTGTTTCCAATTTGGTTGTATTGTAAAAAGAGCTTTAAAGAACATCTTACTTGCAAATTTGAATTCATCACTGATGATTTTCTCAGAATAAAAGTGACATTTTCTGATCATTCTTGATAGGTAACATTTATACCCACTGATGCTGGATAATCACCAAACTAAAATGAACACAGACTTTGGTTGAGATCCTGGTTTTACTGTATTCTAGCGTGTGATCTTGGGTGGGTCTCTGAACTCTGAGCCTCACTGTTTTCATCTGCAAAATGGGGATGTAATTTTCTATCTCACCAACCTGTAAGGAGGATTACATAAATAGCTAGATGTCTATGCGGGTACTGCTTAAATCAGACTCTGCCAAAGAGTGACCTAAATTTTACAGATTTTTTTTTTTTGGCTTCTTGGAGATATTTTCTAGAAATCGAGCCAAGTATATTCTCATTCTTTTCAGTTAAGG
Source organism: Giraffa tippelskirchi (assembly GCF_054371585.1). NCBI lineage: Eukaryota > Metazoa > Chordata > Mammalia > Artiodactyla > Giraffidae > Giraffa > Giraffa tippelskirchi. The sequence continues at coordinate 113,378,778 of NC_137287.1, read as the reverse complement.
GTAAAAAAATATGATACATGGACCAGAGTCATCTCACCCTCTTTTTTTATGAATAACATTTTGTTGGGACACAACCACTCTTAATCATGTATGTTTATAGTCTGTGATGCCTTTTATGGTGCAGAGGCAGAGCTGAAAATATTTATTATCTGGCCCTTTACAGAAGAACTTTGCTGATGTCTAATCAAGCATAAAATATTTCTTTCTGTCATGATAGGTACATGCATTGTACATCTAAAATCAAAATATTTTGGAAAAGAATATAAAGAAAGAAAAATATTTCTATGAGAAACATACTCACAGACATAGAGAACAGACTTGTGATTGACAAGCAGGACAGAGTGGGACTAAGGGATTAGCAGATGCAAACTATTATATACAGGATGGATAAACAAGATCCCACTGTATAACACAGGGAGCTATATTCAATATCCTGTGATAAACCATAAGAGAAAATATAACTGAATCACTTTGTTATACAGCAGAAATTAATACAACATTGTAAATCAACTATACTGCAATTAAAAAAAAAACTCACATAGCAAAAGATAATGAAAATAAGACATAAAAGCTATGGGGGATTTACCCAATTACAAAAAGCACTTTGTTAACTAAATTAATATTCTGTAATATAATATTTCCTCCATTTGGCATATTGATGTTTCCATATTAAACATTTTGAAAAATGGGGCACACCTAAAAAAATGTTTCTGTGATAGGGGTTAGACCCAAGCAAGCTATGTATCGCTCAGCTGACTATTCTACCTATGGGATGTGGATGCTTCGTTGTTACAAAAGGAACTAGAAGATTAAGACCTCTAGCTTGTATTGACACACAGATCTTTTTAGATTTCCCTGGGAAAAAGCCAGGTTGACCTCAAATGAGAGTGAAATGCTTTTAATCTGTGTTGTCTGTGGTTTAGAACAAAACCTGGCTTGGTTGGGAATGTTTTAGAAGCATTTGTCATTAGAGTGCAGGACTCTCTGGCTCTTGCCACTAAACGAACCTACTTTTTGAAACCAATTCTGGATCAGAATGCCTTGAACTTGACTTCCAAAGTGTCCCAGGGGTTCTGTCACCCTGCTTTTTTGGTGCGTGGATGGAGATTGAGCTTGGGGGTATGACAAGTTCACGAAGCTGGCTTTGGCTGTTTGTCTACCTCCCCTTCATAGTTCTCCTGACTGTGTCACACTGCTTCCAAAGTACTTCAGAAATTAAGTTTGGAAAGGAAAATATCATCGGAGGAAGGCTTCAGGATTGTATTTTCTACTTGACTTGGTCTCGTTGGGAAGCAGTAGCTGAGAGTAGCTGAGCAGTAGGCATGAGACAGACCTTGGTCAGCGTGCACCATGACCCTTCTCCATCTGTGAGTGCTTGGGCTGATTAATAACCCGTGGGTGCAGCGGTAGACACTGGAGTGGACTAATGCAGGCCCTAACTTCCAATGGGACAGGTTGGGATCGCATTTCATAACCACACACAGATCCTAGGAGTAGGTAGGAGCAGCCTTCTGCTTTGAATACAAGAGTTCCCACTGTCATTCCCAGTTCCTCATCCCACCCTCTGGCCACATCTTTGCACTACCTCCCAGGGGAGAGACGGCCTTCTTCTTCAAACAGTGAGCTTGACATCATCCATGTGACTTGCTTAAATCAGTAAAATATAGGTGGATGTGTCTTCTAAAACGCCAAGAAACACCACATGTTTCTGTTCACCCCTTTCGTGTCCAGTCGTTGCCGTGAGAGGAACGTGAGTGGCAAGTCCACTGGTCCAAGGAGGATAAGGGTCACATGGGATAAATCTGGACCCAAGCTGAAGCCCAAGGCAAGTCCGTCTGAGCCACATCCAGGTCAGCTGGCCCCTAGACATCCTGTACATCCATGATCCACATGAGTGGATCATGAATAATGTTTTTTGCTTTAAGCCATTTAGTTTAAGGCCAGTGTTTTTGTGGCAAGAGCCATCTGATACATTCTTGTTTCAACCCACATGAAATCCATGCTCGATGGCTATTCCATGGCATATACTAGCCCTGTGCTACATGCTGCAAACATAGACATGAACAAAAATGTATTCCCTGCCATCGGGACCCCACAAATTTGTGATGGAAAAAAGGAGAAAAAAGACAATTGCAGTAACATGAGAAGGCAGTTGTGATGGTGGTAGGTAAGCCCAATGAATTGCCAGAACACAGAATGGCAGACCTGGGGTCAGGTAGGGCCTCCTGGGGGTGATGATATGTGAGCTGAAAGGCATGAGTAGGTCTGATCTGGGTAGATACGCCAAGTGGGGTGAGCATTGTTGTTATTTATTACTACACAGGTGAGTCTGGTAAATAACTGTTGGGGTTTGGTGCACTGTCATTAATTTTATAATATTTATATTAACTATATTTAATGAACACTGTTAAGACAAGGCCTTGAGTGTTTTGCCAGCCTTATCTCATTTAATCCCCACCATCTGTGTGTTCTGGTTTATAATATCCATTAAGACATGCTGGCCCAGTGGGAATACCTGGGAATCAGGAAGTTAGACTGCTGATTCTAGAGGGCTGATCCCGTGGTCCATGTGCTCTGACTGTGTTGTCAGTTGCCGAATGTTGTTAAGTGGAAAGAGTGATTCTTATGTACCTTCTTTTGGACAACTCAGTGGTACTAATGAGGCCAAAGTTATGAGTTCGGTCCCCTGCATGGATCAGTTAGAGTCATTGTTTGAAATTCATTACTCAAAGGTAAGGTTTGCAACTCATACCCAGAGGTGGTACTGACAGAAAGAGGATTGTATGATTTCGATGAGGAGAAACCCATAATAATAAAAGCTGCAGTTTGCAGAGTTCACAGGGCTGTGCTCGGGGATTTTTCAGCTGATGCTGTCAGGCTCTTATTTTGTGGATGAGAAAAGTGAGGCTTAGTGGTTGTTACTTACCCAAGGCTCTTTGACAGTTGTAATCGAGCCATGGCCAGGCCTGTCTGGACCCAAACCCCATGCTATTTGTAAACCATTCAAGGACAGAGGTTCTCATCCTGGGCTTAAGTTGGAAATTGAATTGACTTTTTCTGTTGGGTAGTTCTTTGCTGGGAGAATGGGGGCTCTCCAGTACATTGGAGGATCTCTGACAGCAACTGTGACCTCTACTCACTAGATGCCAGTAGGAACTCTTCCCTTCCCAGTTTTGACAACCAAGAAAGTCTCCAGATATTATAAGAGCCCTGGAGGGGACAAAACCACCCCTGGGAGAGAACCATGCTCTCTGACATTGTTGATGGAGTAACCAGTGGACACCAGGATCTCTGATGCAGGGACATGGACAGAGTAGACAATATTCTGTGATGGGGCTGTGGATTGAAGGGCCTGTTTATGCTCCAGGATTGACCATCTGGTCACACAGGCCCATGGGAAGACCTTGGCCCCCAATTCAAGGGCTAAACCTGGCATCCTGCCATCTGTGTGGTACCCTCTCTTTCCTGGGTACTTTCTCAGTTCCTCCATGACCTTCAGGGGCAGAGATGTTGGAAATGAGCATCTCCTTCCAACAAGTGTCCAACTGTCTGCTCAGGGTGCTACTGCAGGGCTGGAGTAATTGGGGAAAGGAGATGTAAGAGAGCGCGATAATCCAGCAAGGAGAGCAACACCAGTGTGCTCGCCTTTGCACTTGTCACGTGCAATGAAACGGTGCATGTAACCCACTGAGCATAGTGCCTGGCATGTGGAAAATGCTTAATAAATGCAGGTGATTATTACTGTTATTATTAATACTATTTATAACTGTGACTCTTTTTTGTAAAATAAATAAATAACTAGTTTCCTGAACACACTCCTCCAGGCTTCCTGCTCCATTAATATTCAACTTATTTAAATTTAATTTTTTCAAGGTTTTCTATTTAATTTTTTAAAAACCTGGTGAATTATTAGCATTTTAATGAATAATGACATTTAATAAATAATAACACTAGTGAGGGCTCAAAATATAAGGAATTTGAATTAACACTTTACCTGTGTTTTCTCTGAAAAGAAAGAAAAAAATGCCTATAAGAAACTCTATGCTGTGACTGAATGGTCTCTGTAATTTGGGCTTCTGAATTTTTTTAAAAGTAGTGTTGTGTGTGGAATAATGGCCTTGCAACATTCTCAGTTCTTCCTGTTTTACAAGGAGAAGTGCCTAACTGGAGTTAGTTTTATTTAGAAATAACAGAGCATGGTGGCTTAGGTGGTAAAGAATCTGCCTGCAGTGCAGAAGACCTGGGTTCGATCCCTGGGTTGGAAAGATCCCCTGGAGAAGGGAATGGCTACCCACTCCAGTATTCTTGCCTGGAGAGTTCCATGGACAGAGAGCCTGGTGGGCTACAGTCCATGGGGTCTGAAAGAATCGGAAATGACTGAGGAGCTAAAACTTTTCATACTACGTACCAGACTTTATTCTAAGGGCTTTAGAGATCTTAATTCATTTAATTAGCGCAAGAATCCCGTGAAGTAGGTACTGTTATTGTTCCCATTTTTCAAATGAGTAAACCAAGGCACAGAGAGGTTTGATAACTTGCCCAAAGATACACAACCTAGTAAGTACAGAGGTGAGATTCAAGCCCTGGCAGTTTAGCTCTAGAATTTGTTTTCTTAACCATATGCCTGTTGCCTCTTCATGTACCAAGGAAGAAAGGTGAGAGGTGGTACAGGATACAGTTTCCTCTCAGATGTTAGAGGAAAGCTAATGAATCGTCCACTTCATCTCTCAGCTATTTTCCCAGATATTTCTCAATGGTGATACTCACTGCAAAATAGTCTTACTGAACATTAGATTTTGGAGACTTAGAGAAAGTGGCATATCAACAATAATCTAATCTCTTATTTTATACTGAAGAATAAAGATGCCTCTGAATAAACACATTTTATTTTATGTTGAATTTGTGTGTGTGTGTGTATACATATGAATGCATATTTATTTGGTATGTAATTTGGAATATATAGCCCTTTACATTAATATGTACATAGAGACTTATAATGTGTACAGAAATGCAAACAGCAAGCATATAAAATATCATTTGATATTTTTACGTTTCACTGTGGTGGTTTAGTAACAATCCTACACAGAAATGAAACACGATTCAATGTGTATTGTTTCTTAGCAAGAGGTTCAGGGATGTTCTTTTTATTTTATTTCTCTATGTTTTGACCACACTGCACGGCATGTGGGAATCTTAGTTCCTCAGCTGGGAGTTGAACCTGTGACCCCTGCAGTGGAAGAGCAGAATCTGAACCCCTGGACAGAGAGCCACAGAAGCTCACGGGGATGTTCTGTGTCATATCAGTTACAGAAACATGTGCCTGAGGGTGTCATGCTGTGCTTTCCCTCCTATCACATCCAGTCCCACCGGTAACTCTAAGCCTTCAGTCTTTCTGCCGGAAGCCTGCAGTCCTTGAGTTTTTCCCCCTCTTCGAGAATGACATCAGAAGGACAGAGGTCTTCCACATGTAGCTCATCCTTTGGAGGTTCTTTCAAAGACAGAAGAGTGCAAGGCCAAGTCGCTGACCCAAGATACTATTTCTGAGCTTTCTGAGGGTGACAGTTCTAAACCCTGTCACACGCAGATGGGAGAAGAGTGGCGCATTTAATAAAACTGTTATCAAATTAAAAACCAAGCAGGATCCAATGTGAGTTCTTCTATAAATAACTTATGAAAAGTGAAAAGCTGTTTCTGTTAGCAAATTTAAAATAATCGTTAGAACCCTTCAACAGATTGCTGCTAATTAGATTGAGAATTAAGCAGCTTTATGTGAGTGTAGAGTTAATTAATAGCTCATTACTTTTTTAATAAGCCAAATTCGTTTGGAAACAGAAGACAGACAGCAGAGTTCAACATGGACGAGATGTTAGATTGGGATTAGTTTCCCTTCCCTTGAAGAGAGAAGGAGGTTAATTAAAGCAGGAGACACATTTGTGTCATAAATGAGTTATCTCCCAAACCCCAACATTCAGGGGTGGAGGAAACATCAATTATCCTTATTTTGAAAACCTTGGACCATCCAGAGTTAATAAAAGTTGTGTAGGAACCTCCCTATTCAACTTTTGAGTTTCAGTTCACTTTATGAAGTAGTCCTTTTTGAAGCTGGATAGATTCATCCGAAAGAGTAGAATTTTCTTGTACTCCATGTTGATTTTATTTTCATTTCAGAGGCATTAGGATCTTATTTTGAAAGCAATCCTGCATTTTTTCTGACTTCCTTTCTTTTCACCTCCATCCTTTCTTTTCCGTGCAGCCTCAAATTTCATTATTTCTTCATCCAGTTTTCTGACCCTTAGGTACACTTTATCTTACATAACATAGGACAGAGTGGGATGGAAAGAAATGAACAATTTCTGATTTCTGAGACAAGTATATTCTCATTATCCCATGTGAAAATGCTCTAGTCCACTATTTGCAGGTTTTGAGGAGCCCCGTTTCTACACGGCCCATCAATAGTTCCTGGTACCCTTTAGTGCTGGATAGATTGCATTTGTCTTCCAGGGTAGGTCCATGTTCATTGAAGGGTTGCTTGTAAGTGTTCATTTTGCCTTCCAGCCAATCAAATGAAAACCATCCACTTACAGATTTGAAAGAGATATTACGTGTCATCATCTCATATGCTACTAGAGTGTGTGCTGGTCCTCTCTTAACAGAGTGTGAGTTTAGTTTCTGTTCCATCAGTAGATGTCACTGGGTTTCTTTGTTGCATCCTCATCTACACGTGAGGATATGTTTCCATTCAGGTGGATTGGACACTTCCCAGTTGGGTTGGGTACGAGGTCAGAAGAGAATGTCTTTTTCAAGGAAATGGTAAATATTTTGCCTGATGATGAGATGATGTCCCCTGGGCATTGAACTGTGACATGCAAATGAGTTTTTATTTTTTAAACAGATGCTATGGCTGACTCTGTTAAGCGTGAAAGTCTGATAACTAGGAGCTCATTTCAAGAGCTGTTTGCCCACTCCAGGAATAATTAGCCTGACCTGTTTCTCACAGGGTGATTAATTCTCAGAGTAATCCATTGTACAAATTTTTCTCAAGATCAATTTATTCTTTTCCTTTCCAAATGAGAACTTGGGCTCTCTAGCTTTCTGCTTTTAAGGTCTCAGCTCTCACTGGATTATTTTTTATTTTTTTTCATTTTAAAGCAGTCTGTTGTTTAAAGCTGTACACAGAACCGAGATCTCTAGCAAAGGACTAAAAGATGTGGATGAATCAATCTTCAGCAAAGAACTGATGCAATCCCAGAGTGGGACCGTTCCCCAGGGATGGTCAAACAGATCATAGTGAACAGAGACTCACTCCCTCAGCTTGTGTGGTGACCCTCTATGCCATGATTACACAGGGGCCTGCTAACCCTAGTCCCCCTCTGCCTTCTCTACACCTTATCCTGATTCTCCCCGTCCACATTATAACCCATACTCCCCTACCCTTCTCAACCTCTGTTTCTTCTTTATTTGTATTTTTAATTGGAGGATAATTGCTTTACAGTATTGTGTTGGTGTCTGCTGTACAGCAGTGTGAATCAGCTAGAAGTATTCATATGTCCCCTCCCTCTTGAGCCTTCCTCTCACCCTCGCCACTCATCCCAGCCCTCTAGGTCATCACAGAGCACCAGGCTGAGAGCCCTGTGCTATTCAGCCACTTGCTACTAGCTATCTATTTTACATGGTAATTGTATATATTTCAGTGCTACTCTCTCAATTCCTCCCACCCTCTCCTCACCCTATTGTTACTTCTTTTCCAGCCATACCCAAGGACTGAGACATAGTGGGTGCTTCATAAATATTTGATGGGTCTGTTGTTGTTGGATAAACATTTGTGTCTCTTGTGTAATCTGAATTTCTCCCCTGCCACTCATGTTGGGCTTGATCTGGGTGGTGCTGCCCAGGGTAGGACTGTCCCTGGGGCCAGTTCGGGAATGGAGTGCCTTTCCCGGATGCCAGGAGACATGAAGTAAGAAAAGGAGGCCTGGCATGTCTGAAGGCAGGTGTCTCTCCATTGCCCCCAGCCCCACCCAGAGCCCTCACTTCTCATCCCCAGGGGTCTACACAGGTTTCCAAACTGACCTCCCCACCTCCTCCTGCTGCTCTAAAATAAGTTCTTGGGAGAACCCAGCTTCATTTTTTGTAAATGTTTTCTTGAAATATGGCTATATAAAGTATAGTAGCTATACTATATAAAGTATAGCTTTATAGTATAGTAAAGTATAGTACTTTACTATATAAAGTAAAGTAGCTATATTTATATAGCCAAATATGGCTATATAAATCAGGCTATATATGCAGAAATGGTCATGTCTCTTAAATACACAGCTTGATGAATTTTTACAAACAGAAGGCAGCTGCATAAACAGCACCCTGATGAAGAAATGGTATGTTGTCAACACTCTGGATACTCCTGTCTGTCTCTTTCTAGTCACTGTTCCCCCTAAGGGTAACCACTGTCCTAACTGTGGGATGACTTTTAAACTAATCAACCAGGTATAGTCATTTTCCTACTTAAAACTCGCTATTAGCTTCCAGTGGCTACTGAGCTACAACTCAACCTTTTAAGCATTTTGTATAAGTCCCTTGATTTCATTCTCAGCTCACTTCCCACCTCTCTCCTTCCTCTGTCTCTGTTATCCAGCCACTGGTCTCCCTTTAAATTCCTAGAACATACCAAGTTCCTTTTTAGCCTCAGGACCTTTGCACATGCTAAGCATTCTGCCTAGAATGTGGTTTCTCCAAGTGCCTTCCCCTTTCAGGGTTTATCTGAGATGCTACCACCTTAGTGAGGTCTTCCCCAGTCACCTAACCCAAACTGGCCTTTCTCATCAACTCCCCTCTCATCACATCTCCTGTTTTCTCCTCTGTTGGCTTATCACTGTCTGTAATATCTTGGGTTTTTTGCTTGTTACTTGTCTTTTCCACTTAAACATCTGCCCAAGTGAAGGGAGGGACCAGGTCTGGCTTCTTCATTGTCATATCTTCAGCCTCTAGCCTGGTAGATGATTAATAAATATTAGATGAAAAATTTCTCACGATACTGAGTAGGAATGTTGAGTTTTGAGGGAACAAAGGCAGGAAGTAATTTTGGCTAAATTTGGCTAATTCAGGTCTCAGGCTTCTGGTGGGCACCAGTTGTTTCTGAGCCCTGCATGTGTTTGAGGCCTTCATGTCTGGCCAGTTTCAAATAGCATGGGCCACCCTTTTCCATCCAAGCAATCAGCAAGAGGTCTGGGCCTCAGATCCATTCTGCTATGTGGGAGGTTCTTCTGGCCACAGTCTGCTATTTTTTTTTCATTGACGTATAGTTGATTTACAATCTTGTGTTCATTTCTGCTGTACAGCAAAGTGATTCATATATACTTATGTAAGTTATACATATATATATATATATATATTCTTTTACATTATAGTTTATCCCAAGACATTGAATATAGTTCCTCATGCTATAATGTAGGACCTTGTTGTCCATCCATTGTATAGGTTGTTGTTTAGTCGCTGAGTTGTGCCCTGCACTTTTGTGACCCCACAGACTGTAGCCCACCAGGCTCCTCTGTCCATGGAATTCTCCAGGCAAGAATACTAGCGTAGGTTGCCATTTCCTTCTGCAGGGGCTCTTCCTGACCCAGGGATCAGACCCATGACTTCCGCATTGCAGGTGAATTCTCTACCACTGGACCACCTGGGAAGTATTGCATGGGTAATAGTTTGCATCTATTAACCCAAACTCCCAGTCCACCCCCTGCCCTCCTCGGCAGCCACAAGTGTGTTCTGTCTGTTAGTCTGTATCAGCTTTATAGACAGTCTGCTGTGTTTATCATCTTCCTCTGTATGGGACTCTGGTCCCTTTCCCATGCTGTCCTGAAATTGTCATTCACATGACCACAGTCCCTGCATGGTGACACTTGCTTCCTTCCATTGCTTTCTTGTGTACCAGAGAGTAAGGCAAACAGCAGAGAAAGGGAAAGAAGAAAAGGAAAAGAATAGAAAAACTCAGTGAGGTCTTGACTTCCCTAGCTAATTCCTCAGGTATGGCCATCCAGTTACTGTGGGGCAGTGGGGTCTGGTCTTGGAATTGAAGTGACTTTATCCTAGATTGTGCCAGAGGCAGTGCATTTGGCTAATCCATTTCTTATTGCTTTAAAACAGAGACTTAAAGATGATAAGGTCATTTTCATTTTTAAAAAGTCTTTTTGGATTTCAGACCTTAAAAATTCTGTTTTCATTGTCCTGTTGCTTGGCTCAGAGCAGTGATTTTTAGCACCCTTAAAACGATGTGTCTGGTAAGATGTTTATTTTGTTTTTTACTGTTTTGACTTCTGGTACATTGTCCCATCCCCCATGTCTCCACAATGCTATGGAATTTGGAGGTTTTTGTTTTTAGAAAGTCATCACAAGCGGATATGGGCATCTCTTAGAAAACCCTCAGAGAGAGAGGAGATTCCTTATCTATCCTTAAGCCCCCTCCCCAACTCTGTCTCTTAAGTCTGTGTTTTGGTTAGCTAGTGATACGTAACAGATCCTCCCAGAATTTAGTGGCTTAATTACAACAGCGTATCGTTGTCTTTCACGATGCTGTGGGTTGTCTGGACTCAACCGGGCTTGTTTCTGAAATTACAGTCAAGTGCTGTTGGGACTGGAGTCATTGAAAGACTCAACTGGACTCGAACTTCAAGATGACACCCTCAGGGCAGGTGATACTGGACATCAGTTTTGAATCAACCGGAGTCCCCACAAGCCTTTTCTCTGAATTGCATGAAATCCTTTGTTATTGTTCAATGACTAAGTCATGTCCGACTGTGCAACCCCATGGACTGCAGCATGCCAGGCTTCCCTGTCCTTCACTGTCTCCCAGGGTTTGCTCAAACTCATGTTCATTGAGTTGATGATGCCATCCAACCAGTGAGATTCTTAGTCTGGCAACTTGAGAAACTGGTGTTCCTGGAGTCAGGGAACACAAGATAGCAGGCCAATCAGGAGCTGTGCCTGAAGCCAGCACAGCATCCCTTCTGCCATATTCTCTTGGTCAAAGTAGTCAGAGGGTCCCCCTCTTAGATTCAAGGCATGGAAATGTGGACCTCTTGATGGGGGAGTGGCAGGACCACATTGCAGAAGATCACCAGACGCAGGAGAGATGGTTGCAGCCTTCTTTGCAGAATACAGTCGACAATACTTCCTTTACCATTTCTTCAACATTCCCTGTCTGCTGCTACTGCTGCTGCTGCTGCTGCTAAGTCGCTTCAGTCGTGTCCGACTCTGTGCGACCCCATAGACGGCAGCCCACCAGGCTCCCCCGTCCCTGGAATTCTCCAGGCAAGAATACTGGAGTGGGTTGCCATTTCCTTCTCCAAGGCATGAAAGTGAAAAGTGAAAGTGAAGTCGCTCAGTCGAGTCGGACTCCTAGCGACCCCATAGACTGCAGCCTACTAGGCTCCTCCATCCATGGGATTTTCCAGGCAAGAGTACTGGAGTGGGTTGCCATTGCCTTCTCCCTGTCTGCAGTTATTCTAAAAGACAGTCAGCCTCAAGATTGATTCTTTATATGGAGCAATTGCCCAACATTAATTCACTAATGACCTCTGACATTTTTAAGGTGTCACATAAACAGATATAAAAGATGTCAGGTTAAGATGCCATTTCTTTCCATACTTTATCTGCACGCACACCCCCACACCCAGTGTTAAGAGTTGTAAAATGTTTTCCTAGAGTCCTGTAACTACCGTGTAGGAACTGAGTCCCTGAAGATCCTTTCCTTAACTCCATGTGTTTAGATAACCTTTGTGAGTAAGCCGGTTTTAATTTCTGCTGGCATTGTGTTATTGTGACATCGATCCTTAAGGTTGTGAACAAAATGCCTGTTTATGTGGCTGATTCCATCTGCCTGTTGAGACATTCACCGTGAACTTGGTGTTAAATGATGGTCGTTTTTATTTTTTCTGTGACATCATTTATTCTGGCTTAAAAAAACCCAGTGGAAAATGGTGTCTGGTATTTTACTTTATTCTTTTAATCAAAGGATGTGGAATTCTTCAAGTTGTATTGCCATGTTAGTTTTCAGGACAGTTTAGTCAAACGGGTTGGTAAATGCATGTTTTTCTTCTTTTCCTTGCTGCCCTTTTCTTTCAGCAAACTTTTCTAAAGGTGATGAATAACTGGGAAGATGAAATGTCCACCCTCAGCAGACTAGCTGTCTCCCACACACCCCTTGCTGCATATCAATCTGAGACTATTTTTCCCTTTGTCTTGACCCTGCCTGGAGGTTTTGAGCCCTCTGTTGGTGTCTTCTTTCCACTTGAAAATCTTTTATAGTAGCCTGCTTTCCTTTCCCTCTAGAAGTAGAAACAAATAGACAAGTTAAAATAAGAATTAAAAACTATTTTAAATTTAATTTCAATTTTCTCTTTCCCACGTGTCTCTTTCTAAACTGGAAGAAATCTGGTGGTGGAGGGATATTAACCCTTTATCTCCTTTAAAAATTTTTAAATTAATTTTTATTGGAGTACAGTTGATTTGCAATGTTGTATTAGTTTCAGGTGTATAACAAAGTGACTCAGTTATGCATATACATATATCCACTCTTTTAGATTCTTTTCTTATATAGCTTATTACAGAGTACCGAGTAGAGATCCTTATGCTATACAGTAGGTCGTTATTAGTTACCTGTTTTTTTGTATAGTAGCATGTGTCAATCCCAGCCTCTCAAATTTTCCCTCCCTCTTTCCCCCTTGGTAACAACAAGTTTGTTTTCTATATTTGTAACTCAATTTCTGTTTCGTAAATAACTTCATTTGTACCATTTTTTTTAGATTCTACATATAAGTGATATCATATATTTGTCTTTCTCTGATTTATTTCATTCAGTGTGACAATCTCTAGGTCCATCCATGTTGCTGCAGATGGCATTATTTTCTTTTTTTATGGCCAAGTAATAATCCATTGTATATATGTACCATTCACCCAGAGATGGACATTTAGGTTGTTACCATGTCCTAGCTATTGTAAACGATGCTGTTGTGAACATTGGGGTACATTTATGCTTTTGAATTATGGTTTTCTCCAGATATATGCCCAGGAGTGGGATTGCAGGATCATATGGTAGCTCAGCTGGTAAAGAACCTGCTTGCCAATGCGGGAGACACAGGAGATACGGATTTGATCCCTGGGTCAGAAGATCCTCTGGAAAAGGAAATGGCAACCTGCTACAGTATTCTTGCCTGGAAAATTCCATGGACAGAGGAGCCCATGGGGTCACAAAGAGTCGGGCACGTGCCATGGTAGCTCTATTTTTAGTTTTTTAAGGTACCTCTACACTGTTCTCTATAGTGGCTGTGCCAGTTTACATTCCCACCAACCATGAAGAGGGTTCCTTTCTTTCCACACCCTCTCCAGCATTTGTTTGTAGATTTTTTTTGATGATGGCCATGCTGAGGTGATACCTTGTTGAAGTTTTGATTTGCATTTCTCTAATAACTAGCGACCTTCATCTCCTTTTTGATGTTGTATATAACTTTGGGGCTCAGAAGCATGAGACTAGAAGGAATCTTGGGACAACCAGTCTAAGCTTGGATTTAATTGACAAGGCCCAGAAAGAGCAGGTGTTGGCTTAGGGTAGCTGAGCCGTTTAGCGGCTGTCTCGCTGTATCTGCTGCCCAAGGCTGAGCTGTACTGCCCCGTCTCTTGTCTGGTCTGGAGCAGCCTTGGCTTACCGAGGCGCATTCTGTCTGGAGTGACCTCTTCACTGACTCACATCTCTTTTCTGGTTCTGTTGCATTTTTGTGAATGGGAGACCTCAGTGTATCCAGTGCCCTGGACGTTGGAAACTAGCACCATGAATGCCGACAAATGACTTAGTTTGAAGCTTAACTTTCTCCTAAAAATAGAGCCCCTTTCACCCAGGATCAAAGGAGACAGGAACAGCTGTAACTGAAATCCTGCCATGAGCCATGGTTTTATGCTACTTTGTTGAGCATTTATTTTCATTTTGCCCCTTTGCATTACTTAAAGAATGCAGACATCAAGAACGTGGTGTTGCAGAAGTCTGTAAGAAAGGGCAGAGAGGAGAATGAACTGATAGGGTCGGTTACATTACTTGGGGGAGGAGTTGCAGTGGGGGATGAAACTGGAAGCCTCTGATTCCGTCTTCTAGACCAGTGGCACAAACTGTGTGTCAGAATCATTGGGAGGCTTCAGGAAAGCAGATTTTTGGGTTCCATTGCCAGGTTCCTGATTTGGCAGGTTTGAGATGGGGCCTGAGAAACTGCATTTCTCTAGCCTGCTTCTCCTGCAGGCTTTGAGAAAGAGGGTCAAGCCCCCTTCCCCATGGCCGTGACCACACCCTCCCTTCCTCTGGTCATCTGGCCATGTTCTCAGACATCTCAGACGGCTGGATGAGAACTGAGTTTCTCTTGCAATGCTGGATTTTCTTCTTGTTAAGAGGATTTTGGAAACAAAGGCTTTCATTGATGTTTTGCACCCCTAAATGGCCAGGTACTTGAAAATAGTATTGCATGGACGAAACAGAGGATGATTTGAAATAGGATGTAATTAATCCACAGCAGCCACCACATTCTCTGTGGGGCATCTGCTGTGTGCATCACGTGAGTTCTCTGTTTAATACAGCAACCATGCAAGGTAGATGTTGTTATGTTGCCCATGTTTTACAGATGAGGAAATTGAATTCTGCAAAGAGTCTGCCTTAGTGAGGCATGGAGCTGGGATGATACTCTGTCAGACTGGATGCCATGGTAGGCTTCTCAGTGATATCCTGCAGCTGTTCTAGAAACCCAGAGAGTGAAGGCATGCCCGGTGTTGGTGACAGCAGCCATTGTAGCAAGCCTTGTCTTTTGGGCACCTACTCTGTGCCCGATGCTATGCTGTGCAAAAGCATTTCATGTATCTTAAACCATGTTTAAACCCTGTCACCACTTTGCGAGGGAGGTAGTGGATGCTTTCTGTTTTGCAGGGGTATAGGGTAGCTTGCCTGAGGTCACAGTTGGCAGAATTGTTCCAGCCTGGGTATACGAAGTTGCTCAGTCATGTTCAACTCTTTGTGACCCCATGGACTGAGCCCACCAGGCTCCTCTGTCCTTGGGATTCTCCAGGCAAGAATACTGGCGTGTGCTGCCATTTCCTCCTCTAGGGGATCTTCCCGACCCAGGGATTGAACTTGCATCTCCTGTATTGGCAGGGGGTTTCTTTACTACTGAGCCACCTGAGAAGTCCCTGGGTGTGGCAGATGTTGAAACCTGGACTCATAGCTATTCTGTTACGTTGACTAGCTCGGTCACACCTGCACCCAGATTTGTGCCTGGGACCTTAGGGAGCAGTGATGTAGCTTGTGGCCCCAGGAGACTGGGAAGAGAATAATTTGGGGGGAAGAGACGAGTTCCCTTTGGATGTGCTGAGTTTAGGGAAATTCACCAACATCTCATCAAAGGCCCTACTGTGTCTTGTGCTAGGAGCTGCATATGAGATGAGGGGTGGGGAAGGATAAGTCTCCTAATGTTTTGCTTACAGGGCTTTATTTTATTCTGTGACACAGGACTGGCCATTAAAACAATAGGTCTTAGTACTGACTTCAAAATGATGGTCATCTTTCTTTATTTCTGCTGCCTCAGTGCAGAGCAGCGGAGAGTAAGATAACCTCTGGAATTTATGAAAAGTGCTAGAGAAGTGGCACGGTGCTATTACACGTGGCGAACCCATGCACTGTTTAACGTGTGTGCTCTCCATGCATTGCTGTGATGTTTGTTTTCCACAGGAAATGAGATGAGAGATAGGAGTTTAATTCTTACTGTGGTGGATGTTACTTCCTAAAAGAAGTTGAAAATAAATCTGGAATGGGCTTTTCATCCTTATATCACTGTTTCTTAAGCTTTTTCCCCCTCCTCATTATCACTCTCCTAAGGAGCCTTTTTAGATTTTCTTTTTTTCCTACTAATCCCTCTTCTCCATGAAATTAAATGGAATCAGAGTTTGAGCTTCAGAGGAGCCCCAAACTCTTGTAATAGCTAAGACTATTTTGCCCCTCCCAAGAACAATTTTCGCCCTTTGGGAGGCGAAACGTCCCCCCGTGGAGGGTGCAGGATTTGTATAAAGCTTTGTAAAGTTAAAGAATGGAGTGTCCAGGTTGGGATTTCAGGGCGGGGGTGGAAATCATTCTTCCCCATGGCTTTATTTAGTGTTTGTTTTCATCTGAAAAAGGCTCTCAGTAAGACTTCTGAAATTTGCCTTTTGCTGTCCCTTACAGCAGCGTATGTTTTGGGGAAAGAGATTTGTCCCAACCAGGGTGCCTTTATCAAGAGTATTGGTACCTGCTATACCTACACTCCTTGAACCTCACAGGGACAGTTGTCACCCATCCAGTGATTTTGGAGGAAGGTGGAGCCTGATTGGCAGTGGAGGGTGGTGTCTGGATGGTGAGAGTCATGGGGTCAGACCCTGTCCTCTGTATTGGCTGCTGGACCCAGTTCCAGGGACAAGAGGACAGTGCTGACCAACACCGGTGGGGATGAGGTATGTGCAAGCCTTTGGGGATGCATGGATTTGTGGGGTTGGTGGTTTGCAAGCCTGGCACGGGTAGGGGGTAGTTAAAGAGGGGCTGCTTGGTTGAGAAAGCTGACATTTCCTCTCTGGTCTTCTCTTTCTCCCACTCAGCTGTAGTCTCATCTTCCCTTTCCCTCCACATCTACCTTCTTGCCAATCATATTCTTCTTCTTGCCATCATGCCTTCTTCTCTAGAATTTTCCTATTTTTCTCTCTTTGTCTTAGTTTGGTTTTCCCCAAAGCACACCTTGAGACGAGGACCTGGATGCAAGTAGTTTCATGTAGAGGTGATCCCAGGAAGCAGGCAATAGAGAAGGGGGTTCCCGAGACACAGGAGTGAGGGAAGCCCCTGAGGAGTGGGTTAATGAGTGGGTTTCTGCTGTGGGCAACTGGAGGGCAGTGCTACTGGGGACTTTTCAAGAGCCGGTGCCAAATACACCATAATTACCCACCAAGGGGCAGCAAAGCTGGGGTATTTCTCCATCAACTCCAATTCCAGCCTGCTCTGCCCCCATGGTCAGATGCAGGTTGCCATTGGTGTAGACCAGGAGATTTCTGCAGGCAGTGACCTTCAAAGGGAGGTGGGCAACTGGCTGACATTGTCTGCCATCCTCTGTCCCTCTCTTTATCTGACTTGTTACATCTTCATGTTGGAAGGAAGTAAATATTTTGTTGAATTTTTTGAAAATATACTGATGTCTCCTATTCCCAATGTTAAAATTAGGTCGGCTGAATATTTCATTTTCCAACACTAGTTATACACACTTAGAAAATTGTCTGGGGTCTCACATGGGATGTCTGTGTGTGTGTGTGTGTGTGTTTTGTGTGTTTGTGTGTCAATGACCTCCAATGAAAAGCTGGTTTTCTTCCAGATTTAAGTGTATTAGATATATAATCTGAAATAGTTAGCTTACAACTTTTGATTTTTTTTTCTCTCCTGATAATTGCCCCTACTCCCGTGGCACTGCCAGGCTGCCAGGGGCAGCTGTTACCCAGAGTCAGTCCTATGCTGACAGCTGTGTTGAATAATCTGAATTCTGAGACCTTTCTTATGTTGTGCTCTTCCCTTCTGACACCTGACTGTGAACACCTAGATTAGGAATTCAATTTTCTTTTTCTTTTTAAAAACATTTATTTTTATTTATTTAGATGCACTGGGTTTTAGTTGTGGCATGCGGGATCTTTAGTTGCAGCACATGAACTATGAGTTGCAGCATGTGGGATTTAGTTCCCTGACCAGGAATCAATCCCAGTCCCCCTGCATTGGGAACATGGAGTCTTGGCCACTGGACCGTCAGGGAAGTCCCAGGAGCTCAATTTGCTAAGTCAGCTCTGAAATAGACAAACTGACAAAAGTAACATAGTACCGGTAATATGCTTTATTGAGAACTGACTACCTGTACTGTGATAAATGTTTCGCCATATAACTTTATTTCATCATAAGACCTATGAGGTCTGCATTAGAATCCCCATTTTACAGCTTAGGAGACTGAGTCTTAGGCTGTCTAGCTTTGCCTAAAGTCATAACCAGTAAGAGGTGGAACACACATCTGCCAACTCCCTGTAATGCTATGCAAATTCCTACCATTTAAGCTACAAGTAATCATGAACCTGCTGTGTGGTTTTTAAGGCAGAGTGTTTTGGGTCCATTATCTCATGGAATCTACTCATAGCAAATCCTGTGAGGTCTGTTTTTTCCTTATACTATTGATGAGAAAACTGAGGGTTGGGGAACTTGGATTTTCTTTTCTTTGTTTCCCCTGGAGGTAATGATGTGCAAATCAGCTTTAAAGTTGGTAATGAATGTGTGTGTGCGCATATAGCGCCTCTCAGGTGGGCCAGTGATCAAGAATCTGCCTGCAGTGCAGGAGACAGGGGTTTGAACCCTGGGAGAGATCCCCTGGAGAAAGGAATGGCCATCCACTCCAGTATTCTTGCCTGGAGAATTCTATGGACAGAGCAGCCTGGCAGGGCTACAGTCCATGGGGTCGCACAGAATCAGACATGACGGAGCACACATGCATGCACATGTATGTTCATGTGACATCACAACATTCTGATGTAAAATTAGCCACGTTTTGTCTCTCTGGCACCAGAAATTTTTTCCATCATGGGTATTACCGGAACTTGTGATAAAATTCTTTGGATAATTTATTGAATCTTTTGCTTTGTCTGGAAATTTTAGTATTGCACCCTTAAATGCCTTAACTGCTACTGACTCCGTCCAAACACATGCATGCACACACATACACACTCATACATACATAGTCTTGTAAGGCTTGCATAATAAATGCCATCCTCTTCATGTTTTAGCCCATCCTCTCCCTCCTGGAAACCTTCCTGTTTTGTGCCCTTGTATCACCTAGATGTGTCCCATCCAAGTGCTTTTGTATTGTTTTGTCACTGTCTGGTTGTGTGTCTAGTCTGTGAGCTCCATCAGGTCAGCGCCTGGGACAAGAGCCCTGTCTGTCTCTGACACTAACTCAAAGTCTGGAATGAAAGAGACATTTTGGGATGAGTTTGGAAAGAAAACTAAAGATGCAACCTCGAAGCCTGGGGGAAACCTTCAGGTTATGTTTCAGGGCCTGAGGTTTTCATGATGCTTGAACTTGCCTCCTTAGTAACTTTTGTTTTAATTCGCAGACAGATTCAGGCATTGCCTGGGTTGAAGGTAAATTTGCACTGACCCAGTGCAACCACTTTACATTCTGAACGTATTTTTGAATTTCTAAAGGACGTTGTCCTCACACAGGTAAACCTGTATGCGATACACATAGGTCTTCCTTCCAAGATGGATGCAACTAATGCATAGGTAGTGACTGAGTCCCTACTGTGGACCAGGCACCGTATGAGGCCTGTGGGAGCCTCCAAGGCGGGCACACCCTGGTTCCTGTCCTCAGGGTGCCCCAGGCTAATGGAAGAAATGACACAGTGAGGAAGGATCAACCTCTGTAGGGATCCAGAGAGGGGCAGCATCTCGTGCGGCTGCTGCTGGCTGGGTGAGGGCAGTCAGAGAGTGTTCCCGATGAAAACACTGCTTGAGTTGGGCCCAGGAGGACTGGATTTGCCAAAATGACAATAAGACTTTTAGAGCAGGGCAGTTGGGAAACACCATTTGTGAAGGGGAAGGTGGGGAGGCGAGGATGGAAAGTGAGTTTAGGTAAGCTGGAGGAGTCTTTGAAGAAGTGGAGATGGCTCGGACAGCAAGTTGTCTTGTAAACTCACCTTCCTGGTGCCTTCAGGAAATAAACCCAGAGCAGGGAGGAAAGAGGCTGTAGGGGGTGCACAGGTTGGTGCAGGCAGACTAATGTATGAGGTCCATCCCTTCTCTCGATTTGCTGTGTGTCTTTCATAAAATGACTTCACCTCTCTGATCCATACTTCCTTCATCTGCAGCTAACAGGACACCATTTCTGACCTACTGACCACACTGGGTGTCATGACATTCAGAGCAAATGGCGGGGCTGAAATTATCTTGCAAATGCTTAAGATTCCACGTGCCTATAGGAAATTAGTACCTTTTTTTTGGACCTAGGATATAGAGGATAGGTTTAATCATACTTCCATGCTCATGGTATAAAGACTTATTATTATTATTATGTATATTATAGTATTATATTATTATTATGTGTGTGTGTACATGTGTGTGTTGGGGAGGGTGGATAGAAGTTGCTGTTATGCTGCCTTCACCCAGGACGGACATGGTACGAAGAAAGGAGACTCGCATTGTTTGACTGGGGGATCTTTCGAAGAGCTGGTATAAATCCTGCTTATGCCAGAGTCCAGCTCAGCGAGGGATGCTGTGGGCCTGAATATTAGTGGGTGGTGAGAAAAATACCTGTCAGAATGCATGTAGCCAGTTCACACTACACGCAGGCCACAGGGTAGGTGAGAGGATTCAGAATAGGCAACCACTTAGGAGTTTCTGAGAGCTGGGTCTGCAATTATGGAGCATCTAATGTGCTGCACAACCCAGGGGCCTGGAGTGTGAGTCCTTAAAACATCAGCCTTTGTAGACAGTGGCTGTGCTGAGCATTTATCCTTGAAGTAATTTTTTTTTGGCTTAAACATATAATTTGGTTTGCTTCAAACTATCAGGTCAGCTTCAGCAGTATTGAGCCACTTCTTCATCCTTCAAACGACATATTCCATCAGGTTAAGGACAAACGCTGAGGCTTTGGCACAATCTTTGAAAATTCTTGCCCCATAGGGCATGGGAGCCCTCAAAAAAGAAAAAGAGTCACATTTTTGAAGAATGAACTGACATATTATCACAGAGAGCTTTCTATTAAATGAATGCTTATAGTATGCCCATGGCGGGAGGGGATGATAGCCTATATCCTCTATTCATATGAATCCATGTGAGCTTCAAAATAACCCTTTGAAAGGATTTCTCTGGTGGTCAGTGGCTAAGACTCTGTGCTCCCAGTGCAGGGGGCCAGGTTTGAGCCCTGGTCAGGAAACTAGATCCCATGTGCCACAACTAAGAATTCTTATACTAACTAAAGATTCCTCATGCTGCAACTGAGACCCGGCACGACCAAAAAATCAGTATTAAAAACCACCCCCCAAACCCTATGAAGTAGGTGCAGTTATCTCTATTTTACAGATGAGAAAACTGAGGCAGAGAGGTTGACTAACATGGCCAAGGCCTGCCAGTTGAGACTGGTACCCGGGAGGTCTGGCTTATGGTCTGAGTTTACAGCTGTTATGCCGTGCTGCCTCTTCATGGCTTTAAGCAAAGGGAGTCTATCTGCAAATGAAAGATTTGATTTTGGCCATCGTGGGTCTGTGATAAAGTTCCACATCAGTTTGTCATCAGGCTCCTTGGGGCTTCTTTCCAGCACGGGGGGATAGGTCGGCTGGCTGGCTTTGCCCCAACCTCTGGAATCCTAGAGGGTCCTACTTCCAGGACCTTCCTCGTGTGACTGGTGGTGGGGAGAGGGGGTCTGGGAGGCCAACTTGGGGGTGCCTTTGGAAACTTCCTGGCTCATTATGCATTGCCCCTCACTGCATTGCACCTGAATATTAATGTGTGCTGATTTTCACATAGGAAGGGAAATTTCGGGGCTGTCAAAACCACATGGAAGACACTTAGTATCACAGAGAGTCCTGTGCTTTTTACTCTAAGGAGCTCTGGCCTGGGTTCAGCTATCGACTTGCTGCCTGGCAGTGTGCCTGAGCTGTTCGCTTGCCCTCTGGGCTTAGTGTCTCCCTCACTGAAATGATTGTGGGCAAAATGATCCCTGGGTTCCTTCTGGCTCTCCAATTCTGAGAGTCAGGGGAGTTCAGTGTTTACCATCCTGGGGGAACCTGGCTGCCTGGGGTTTGAATCCCAGTACTGTGCCCATAGCCAGTTGTGTATCCTTGGGCAAGTTACTCAGCCTCTCTGTGCCTCCGCTTCTCCAGAGCTTTTCTCCAAACGGAACCCTCATGGCATCTTGTCATGGAATTATCATGAAGACCGCAAGAAAGGTGCCCGGTGCAGTGTCTTGCATTATCTCTCATTAACGTTTTTCCTGTGGCCGTTACTTTTACTTTCTTACGTCATCATCAGCCTCTTTGTTGTCATGGCTGCTGTTCTGTGTGGTGCTCGTGGGGCAGGTGTTCACAGTGACTGCAAGATCCCTTTGATTTAACCCCATTTTCTGAGCCAAGAAAGGGAGCTTCGGCGACGTGGCTGCAGTCACATGGCCTGTAAGCCACAGAGCTGGGATCTGGCTGGCCTTTCCCTGACCCCTGACACCTTCCTCTCAGCTTCCCTTTCCCGAGGTGCTCCTTGCCCCCCTCACTAGGCCTTGCTTGGAACCAGGTCCCTCTGAGGCCTGTGTGCGGTCAAATCGTGTCCCCGCAGAAGCCAGCGCTCATCAGTCACTGAGAGAAAGCTGGTTGGCCCTGTGTTCCGAGATCCTCCACAGGTAGATTTACGGTTGTCAAGGCCTCCTGGTATTTGGAAGCTTGGGCTTTTTAATTTAATCTCCTTCAGAGTTACCTGGGGCCTTCGTGCTGTGAGCCCACACCTGCTGATTTATGCTGTCAGGAAGGGGAGCCTGGGGCCTCCAGCCTCCGCAGCCGGCAGCCCCCTGCTCTCGTCCCTGCCCCAAGGGAGCAGGGGCCTTGCCTGGTGCCCACGTATGAGCCGAACCATGATGGGCTGTCCTGCCCCCTCGGTGCCCTGGGTTCCAGCCCTGTCCAGCTGGCCCCTGGCTCCATGAGGGATGGACTGGCTTTCTCATGCGTCTGGAAGGGTCCTTGTTAGTATTCCGGGCAGGCTGAGCTGTGGGTGGGGGAGCCTGCCGGGCAGGAGCAGGCCGGGAGTTGGGGAAGCCGTCTGTCTGGAGCTCCTGGGAGTAGGGATGGGGGGCCGGGCCCCTGCGTGAGGATCTGGCCTCGGTCACCAGGAGGCCCTCCCTGGTGGGCTGACTGCTCGTCTGTCACCCAGGCAGTGACTCTGGGAGGCTCAGCCCTTCCTCACAATGCGGTTTCATGGTTTTTCTTGTCTAAGTTTACAAAACCTTGCTGATGGTGTCAGGAAGAGGAGGCAACTAATCTGTTCTCCCATCCCTAGGTGGGAGGAAGTTTTGAATCTAAAGAGCCAAAAGGTTTAAGAGGAAGAGGGAGGGAGAGAGAGGGAAAGAGACGGAGAAAGGAGGCAAAGGTGGGGAGGAGAGTGAGCGAGGGGCCTGGGGGAGTCCTCAGGGGAGGGATTGGGGGGCCCCACCAACAGATTCAGAACCCTCAGGGCCTCCTGGCCTTAGCACCCAGAGACTTGAAGGCTGTGGGCCCTGGGCCATGCATGCGACCGCAGGTGCTGAATTCTAATCCTGTCTGTCTGACCACGAACTCTGACAGTCACTTAGCCTCTGTGCTCCTCAGTTCTCAGCTGTAGAGCTGAAAAATAATAGCAGTGATTTACCTCTCAGAGCTGGGGGGAGAGATCGTGAGTGGCAAGTGACAGGGTGAAAGTGCCTGGTGTCACTGGTTGTCAGTCTGCTTGCTAACAGACTGGGAGACAGGAGCCGGGGCCCCAGGTGTGTCGGCCAGGCCCCTGTTTGAAATGGGCTTTATCCCTCCCCAGGGAGGGCAGGGGGCCGTTGGGGGAACACTGTCTCCCCAGCTCCTGAGTTGATCATGGGACTTCATCTCCAAGGTGCAGAGAGGATAAGAGCACATCTGGGCCTCTCTGCACCCTGAGCGCCCCATGAGCTGGCCCTGCTCCCACATTGTGGGGCCTCTGCACATCCTGGGGATGTCCCTTTGTTACAGCCTCCATCCTCCAGTCCTCATCCCTCAGAGCGTGCCTCCAGCATCTCCTCCTTCTGGAAGATGCCCTCCTCTTCTTGAGTAGCTTGCTGTACCCTTCAGTCAGCCCTTTCACAGCTGTTACATAAGCCTGTCTGCAATATTCATTGAACAAACCATGTGTTAAGCATTTATTATGTGCAGACCTTGTTCTAAATGCTGGAGATGTAACCTTGAACTAGATAAAGACCTCAGGCAATAAACACCTAAAAAGATTAATAAGCAAAAGAACTAGGGTTGCTGTGAATCCTCTGAAGTAAAGGAACAGCATGAAGGGAGAATCCTGGGGATGGGGATCCTTTTGGATGGTGGTGTTTGGGGAGGGCTTCACTGAGGAAGTGGCATTTAGGCCGAATCTTGAAGGCTGAGAAACAGTGGAAACGGTGACAGACTTATTTTTTGGGGTTCCAAAATCACTGCAGATGGTGACTGCAGCCATGACATTAAAAGATGCTTGTTCCTTGGAAGAAAAGTTATGACCAACCTAAACAGAATATTAAAAAGCAGATACATTATTTGTCAACAAATGTACATCTAGTCAAAGCTATGGTTTTTCCAGTAGTCATGTATGGATGTGAGAGTTGGACTATAAAGAAAGCTGAGCACTGAAGAATTGAGGCTTTTGAACCGTGGTGTTGGAGAAGGCTCTTGAGAGTCCCTTGAACTGCAAGGAGATCCAACCAGTCCATCCTAAAGGAGATCAGTCCTGAATATTCATTGGAAGGACTGATGCTGAAGCTGAAACTCCAATACTTTGGCCACCTGATGCAAAGAACTGACTCATTTGAAAAGACCCTGATGCTGGGAAAAATTGAAGGCAGGAGGAGAAGGGGCCGACAGAGGATGAGATGGTTGGATGGCATCACTGACTCAATGGACATGAGTTTGAGTAAACTTCGGGAGCTGGAGATGGACAGGGAGGCCTAGCGTGCTGCAGTCCATGGGGTCGCAGAGAGTCAGACATGACTGAGCAACTGAACTGAACTGAAGGATGAGAAGGAGGAAGCATTGCCAGGAGTGCAGAGAACAGCATTCCAGGAAGGGGGAACAGCAACATGTTATATAATTTAACATGTTATGTTTCCATTTAGTTGTACTTGCTTAAAAATTTGTTGAGATTTTCTCTTTTAGCTGCAGATTATTCTTTAAGTTTCACTTCCGAATGTTTGGAGATTTTTTTCCAATTGCTTTTCTTTTATTCCTTACAGCATTGCTTCCATTATGATCAGAGAGCACAGTTTATATGATTTTAATTCTTTTAAATGTGTTATAATTTATTTTGTGGCTCAGGATATGGCCCAGGTCTACCTGGGTGAATGTTCCGTGGTGCTTGAAAAGAATGTCTAATCTGCCATTAAAGGGTGGAATGATGTGTGTATGTGTGAACTGGCTTTATACAGTCATATGTTTTTTTAAGGAGCTTAAGAGGAGGAAAAAAACTAAATTTTGAACTTACTCTTATATTAAATTCTTTTGAGTGTTCTTCATTTTGTTGCTGAGGGTCTCTGTGGTGGACCAATACTGTGGGGTGTTCAAGGACCAGAGAGGCAGCTCATCATGACTGGTGTGTAAGGGGTCAGCAGAAGAGCTGGACAGGGACTAGGTCACCTGGACCTCGCAGGCCATGGTCAGGAGTTTTGATTTCATTCCTTATGTGCAGTGAGACGCTATCGGAGTGTTGAAACAGGGAAATCACCTGAACTGAGGGGACTTCCTCAGGATCCTTCAGGCTGCTGTTTGGAAGATAGATTAGAGGCTCATGAAGGAAATTGGGTGACTGGTCCCAGAACTGATTTTAGATACTGACCTAACATGTGTGTTGTGTCTGCTTTGTGCATGTGTGTGTGTGTTTGTGTGTTTAAGGAGGTGTAAGCAAGCATGGGTGCATGCACAAGTCCTCATGTTGTTGAATTCTGTACACTGGATTTTCTAAGATTCTCTTTTGGAAAAAATAATCCCTATGAGCCAAAGGTGTATACATTATAGTGAGATTTGGAAGTAGAGGGTAGAAATAGCCCAGGATCCCTGAAGACTTCCACATGTTTGGAAGACTTTCAGAACTGTTGTTGTTGTTGTTTAGTCACTCAGTCGTGTCCAACTCTTTGTAATTCCAGGGACTGTAGCCCACCAGGCTCCTCTGTGCATGGAATTCTCCAGGCAAGAATACTGGAGTGGGTTGCCATTTCCTTCTCCAGGGGATCTTCCCAATCCGAGGATCGAACCTGCGTCTCCTGCATTGGCAGGCAGATTCTTTACCACTGAGCCACCAAGGAAGCCCAGAATACTTGAGTTGTAAAGCTGACATAAACGTCTCAGCATTTAGAATCCTATAACCCCCTGCCCTGATATCAAAAGAAGATTTTCACGTTTTATCAAGTGGAAAAGTACAGTAGTTTACTTTGTACTTGTTCATAACAAGCACAAAGCAAAAATGTCGGACCCACCAGTCTCTCTTCCTAGATTCTGCATTTTTAATCACTTAAATTTTTCTTTTAATGTTTGTTCTGTTTGTTTTTCATAAATAATACATGCTTATTATGTAAAATTTAGAAAGAATAAAGGTAAAGACTTTTCTTAGAATTCTGTCAACTGAGTGCAAACATTGCTAGCATTGCTGTGTTGTCATCCCTTTTCTTATGTATAGGTTTATTTCTTATGTATAGTGTAATTACTTTGTGTGTATGTGTAAAATTTTCTAAGCTGGTGTACTCACATAAGACTATAAAGCCTTTATTCATTGTATCAGTCAGGAAGGGCTAGGTTAGCCTGCTGTAACAAGTAATCCCCAGGTCTCAGTGGTTTTAAGCAACAAAAGCTTCTTTCTCCTTCACTTTCATGTCTGTTATGGTGGATTGGAGCCTCTGTGCTGGGTCCTCTTTACTCGGCAACTCATGGAAACAGAGCTACTATTATCTATAATGTTGGCATTCATTACAACAGATGGAAAGAAAGCTCTGGAGTGTCTTGCATCAGCATTTAAATGTACTGAATGGATGTGGGGTATCCTTTCAGTTAAATTCTCCAGCCAGAATTAATCACATGGGCCCACTCAACCATAAAGGAGCCAAAGAGTATGTTTCCATCTTAAGCTGAAAGCCGAAAATATTTGGTGAGCAGTGCTGATGTCTACGTACTATTTATGTCTCTCATTTACACAGTTGTTATTACAAAATATTGCATGCACATGGAAAATACAGTTTTGCACAGTACACTGTGTATTTCTCATTTTTCTTCCTGAGACTTTTTCTGCTGCTATATCTGGGAAGCCTCCTGCTCAGCCATTCTGATGCATATACACATTTGGAAACGCCAGGCCCTTGGAATAGCCCTTGATCAATGGGGATTGGAAACCAGGGGGTACATATTCCCCTCTTCCTTCCATAGGCAGGTGAGTCTCAGAGGGTCCTCGGTGGAATGGAGGCTGGGTGTCCCAGTGGTGATCAGCTCTGTTGAATTTCCTTGATTTGAGTTTCTTTCTGTTCTTGTTCAACCTTCTCAGCCCTTCCACTCCTGTCACCTGGAATCACTTCCCCAAATAAACTACCTCCTCATGTGCTCCTCTGTCTTAACACTTTGTGTTTTGGGAAAACCTGGGCAAGAGAGATGCAGATGCCTCTGCAGTTGGAACTGTGTCCCTCAAACATTCCTGGCCCCAGGGTCAGATGAATTTTCTTTCTTTACCATGCCATCAGTTGCTAGGGTTGCAGCATGTTATGTTTTGACTATGTTGGAATTTGACTTTCTTGCAACAGCTGCTTTGTTTTCTGTCTTTTATTTTTCTTGGTGGATGAAGCAGATGCCTTCTTCTTCACCTGAGGATTGGAAAAAGTCTTTTTAAACTTTCTTTTTTTTTTTTTTTTTTTTATTTTATTTTATTTTTTTTTAATAAATTTATTTATTTTACTTGGGGGCTAATTACTTTACAATATTGTAATAGTTTTTGCCATACATTGACAAGAATCAGCCATGGGTTTACATGTGTTCCCCTTCCCGAACCCCCCACCCACCTCCCTCCCCCTCCCATCCCTCTGGATCATCCCACTGCCCCGGCCCCGAGCCCTTGTCACATGCATCGAACATGGAATGGTGCTCTGTTTCACATATGACAATACACATGTCTCAATGCCATTCTCCCAGAACGTCCCACCCTCACCTTCTCCCTCAGAGTCCATAAAATTGTTCCATGCATCTGTGTCTCTCATTCTGTCCCGCATATAGGGTTATCGTTACCATCTTTCAGATTCCATATATATGCATTAGTATACTGTATTGTTGTTTTTCTTTCTGGCTTACTTCACTCTGTATAATGGGCTCCAGTTTCATCCATCTCAGTAGAACCGGTTCAAATGTATTTTTTTTAATGGCTGAGTAATATTCCATTGTGTATATGTACCACAGCTTCCTTATCCATTCATCTGCTGATGGACATCTAGGTTGCTTCCATGTCCTGGCTATTGTAAACAGTGCTGCGATGAACATTGGGGTACACGCGTCTCTTTCAATTCTGGTTTCCTCGGTGTATATGCCCAGCAGTGGGATTGCTGGGTCATATGGCAGTTCTATTCCCAGTTTTTTAAGGAATCTCCACACTGTTCTCCATAGTGGCTGTACTAGTTTGCATTCCCTCCAACAGTGTAAGAGGGTTCCCTTTTCTCCACACCCTCTCCAGCATTTATTGCTTGTAGACTTTTGGATAGCAGCCATTCTGACTGGTGTGAAATGATACCTCATTGTGGTTTTGATTTGCATTTCTCTAATAATGAGTGATGTTGAGCATCTTTTCATGTGTTTGTTAGCCATCTGTATGTCTTCTTTGGAGAAATGTCTGTTTAGTTCTTTGGCCCATTTTTTGATTGGGTCATTTATTTTTCGGGAATTCAGCTGCAGAAGTTGCTTGTATATTTTTGAGATTAATTGTTTGTCTGTTGCTTCATTTGCTATTATTTTCTCCCATTCTGAAGGCTGTCTTTTCACCTTGTTTATAGTTTCCTTTGTTGTGCAAAAGCTTTTAATTTTAATTAGGTCCCATTTGTTTATTTTTGCTTTTATTTCCAATATTCTGGGAGGTGGGTCATGGAGGATCCTGCTGTGATTTATGTCGGAGAGTGTTTTGCCTATGTTTTCCTCTAGGAGTTTTATTGTTTCTGGTCTTACGTTTAGATCTTTAATCCATTTTGAGTTTATTTTTGTGTACGGTGTTAGGAAGTGTTCTAGTTTCATTCTTTTACAAGTGGTTGACCAGTTTTCCCAGCACCACTTGTTAAAGAGGTTGTCTTTTCTCCATTGTATATTCTTGCCTCCTTTGTCGAAGATAAGGTGTCCATATGTGCGTGGGTTTATCTCTGGGCTTTCTATTTTGTTCCATTGATCTATATTTCTATCTTTGTGCCAGTACCATACTGTCTTGATGACTGTGGCTTTGTAGTAGAGTCTGAAGTCAGGCAGGTTGATTCCTCCAGTTCCATTCTTCTTCCTCAAGATTGCTTTGGCTATTCGAGGTTTCTTATATTTCCATACAAATTGTGAGATGATTTGTTCTAGTTCTGTGAAAAATACCATTGGTAGCTTGATAGGGATTGCATTGAATCTGTAGATTGCTTTGGGTAGAATACTCATTTTCACTATATTAATTCTTCCAATCCATGAACACGGTATATTTCTCCATCTGTTTGTGTCCTCTTTGATTTCTTTCATCAGTGTTTTATAGTTTTCTATATATAAGTCTTTTGTTTCTTTAGGTAGATATATTCCTAAGTATTTTATTCTTTTTGATGCAATGGTGAATGGTATTGTTTCCTTAATTTCTCTTTCTGTTTTCTCATTATTGGAGTATAGGAATGCAAGGGATTTCTGTGTGTTAATTTTATATCCTGCAACTTTACTATATTCATTGATCAACTCTAGTAATTTTCTAGTAGAGTCTTTAGGGTTTTCTATGTAGAGGATCATGTCATCTGCAAACAGTGAGAGTTTTACTTCTTCTTTTCCTATCTGTATTCCTTTTATTTCTTTTTCAGCTCTGATTGCTGTGGCCAAAACTTCCAAAACTATGTTGAATAGTAGTGGTGAAAGTGGGCATCCTTGCCTTGTTCCTGACTTTAGGGGAAATGCTTTCAATTTTTCACCATTGAGGATAATGTTTGCTGTGGGTTTGTCATATATAGCTTTTATTATGTTGAGATATGTTCCTTCTATTCCTGCTTTCTGGAGGGTTTTAATCATAAATGGATGCTGAATTTTGTCAAAGGCTTTTTCTGCATCTATTGAGATAACCATATGGTTTTTTTCTTTCAATTTGTTAATGTGGTGTATTACATTGATTGATTTGCGGATGTTAAAAAAACTTTCATACATGTGGAGAGTGTGTGTGTGTGTGTGTGACTCTAGAGACTTAGAATAATTTGCTCCTTGACATTTCAAAACATGTGCTGTTGTCCTCTAATTTCAGTATCACTAATTAGCACAACACATAAAATGTTCATTCCTTTATGGATAATCTGTTCTGTTTTGTCCACACTCTACCTCCCTTAACATATAGACCAAGGAAGATTTTAGGATGTTTTCTTTATGGTATTGTCCATTTATCCTTTTTGGAACTTGACAGGCCCTTTCAATCTTACATCTTTCTTCAGTTCAGTGAAATTTATTTTGAATACTTTTGTCATTATTTCCTTCTTGCCATTTTCTTTGCTATTTCTCTAGGAACTCCTAGTAGATGGATATTTACTTTATGGAATGGCCTTTCATGTCTCTTACTTTCTTTTTCATTTTCCAAATATTTCCTTCTTTGATCTCTATTCTGAGAGGTTTCCTCAAATTTTTCTTCTAGTTTTTCTGTTAATTTTGGAAGGGTTCGTTTTATCATGTTCTTAATTCCCATAAACTCACTTCTTCTGGTTCTTTTTCATTTTTTAAAAAATAGCCACCTGTTCGTTTCTTTGCATTACGTATGTAACATCTTAGAAGATGTTACTAAGGATTCTTTGGAAGTTCTTGCCTGCTTCTGAGTTATCTCTGTTTTCCTTGGAGTCAGTTCTATTGGTTCAGCTCACTCCTTTCTTTGGTAGTGTTTTCCCCCGGGTGTTTGATGATTCTGGTTATTCATTTGTTCTAGGAATGCAGGGCTGGGGTGATTGATGCAGGGAGCTGGAGTTGTTTTGGTTGCCCACCACCAGGTACACGGGCAGCTGAGTTAACTGGCAGACGTTTATGGAACGAAAGCAGGCAGGTTGTGGCACTCTAGCGCCCTCATGCTTAGCTGAAAAAGAGTGTATTCTGGGATGATAATCCCCACGCTGGAAGCTTATGCATCTCTTTGGGAGGTGGTTAAGTATCCGCAGAGTTTTTATGTCCTCTTTTAGCCAAAAACTCATCTGTTGCTCTTGGGTAAGGAGGTAAGTGGTGATGGGTGAGCAGATGGAGCAAGAGCAACACGTGTAACCTCCCTGCAGTTTCCACTCATTCCTCCCTTCCTGGTATCTGTGCCTTGGTTCTGTGATGGGAGGCAGCTTCTGCCTCCTTTTTATAGCTCCTTCTCTCCTCTCTGTATACCCTGGTTCTGCTACCAGCACTGTTGCAACTGCCTTCTGGTTTCCGTAAGTTCACCCAAAGTTCACAGTGCTTTTATGACACTGTCCTGTTCGTACTTATTTACTGTAATATCAATGGACTTTGTGGAGAAAGGAGGAAGTGAACGCATATCTTCACCTGGCCTTCATAAACCATTCATTGTAATGATTTAAAACTCTGCAGATTTATGTTAACCATGCCTGGTTGTTGGATGTTAACTTTTTTTTTTTTTTCCCCATGGTTTTCTCTTCTCAAACCATGAGGAACAGCTTTATGGATGAAACTTTTAAACCATTCATTATTATTTTCTTGGGACTGATTGCCAGCAACGGAATGAGGTTAAATGTAGTGGTAAAGAGAAATCAACCCTGAATGTTCATTGGAAGGACTGATGCTGAAGCTCCAGTACTTTGACCTCCTGATGTGAAGAGCCGACTCACTGGAAAAGACCCTGATGCTAGGAAAGATCAAGGGAGGAGACGGGGGCGGCAGAGGATGAGATGGTTAGATGGCGTCACCAATATCAATGGACACGAATGTAAGCAAACTTTAGGAGATAGTGAAGGACAGGGAAGCCTGGAGCACTAAAGTCCACAGGGTTGCAAAGAGTTGGGCACAATTTAGCGACTGAACAACAACAAAGAGAACGATCGATCACATCCTCGCTGTATCTTTTACTAGCTGGCGGTTTTGAGCAAGGTGCTCAGCATCTCTGAGTGTTACTTTCCTCATTTATTACTTGGGGATAAAATATCCATATCTCTTAGGATTGGGTGCATGAATTAAAATCAATAATGAAAATAATGAATATTCCAGATATTTGCCCTTTAATAGGCTTTTGAATAAAATAACACTTGATATTATTATTATTATTTGTTATTTAATTCTACAGGAGAGAGGGATTGATCATCAACTTTTTTTTATAAAGAAAAAAATTTTAATAATGATTTTACTTATTTGTGGCTGTGCTGGATCTTCATTGCTGTGCAGGCTTCATTGCTGCATTGTGGCGAGTGGGGGCTGCTCTAGCTGCGATGCGAAGGCTTCTCATTGCAGTGACTCTTCTTGTTGTGGAGCACAGGCTCTGGGGCACATGGGCTCAGCAGTCATGGCTCCCGGGCTCTAGAGCTCAATAATTGTGGTGCCCGGGCTTAGTTGCCCTGTGGCATGTGGGATCCTTCTGCTTCAGAGATCAATCCTGTGTCTTCTGCTTTGGCAGGTAGACTCTTTACCACTGAGCCAGCAGGGAAACCCTCAACTCTATCTTAAGATGAGAAAGGCACAATTGAGAGAATTTGTCACCTTCTCAAGCTGTTGCTCCCCTAAATAGCTACTTGCATATGAACAAGAGATAGGGTTGTTCTAGAAGCTAGGGTGCTTTGGAATGAGGTGTTCTTTCCCTTGGTGAGGGGAGAATCAAATTATTATTCAGAGGTAAAAAATTTTGTGAGGAGAGATGTTTGGAAGGTCGCCCAAACCCACTGGTACCAAGCTGGGTGCCAGACGGTGGGTTTGGGCAGTGAGTGTCTGGTGTGGACATCTCGGTCATCAAGCTTTACCTGGGTGACCTTTCAGGTGGCTCTAAAGGGGGGTAAGGCTGGAGGTAAAGGGCCAAAAAAAGGAATTTGAACTCAGCCCATAGCCACTGTGAGTCTGTACTCCAGCTGGCTGTGTAAAAGCGGAATCAGTCCTGCAGTGAGCATGGTGTCATCACTAGGGGGCGCGCCTAAAATGTTGGTATTTGCGGAGTGAAGATGCATGAGTGAGCGCGCTGAGGGAACTGGGGACACTGGGATGGGGTGTGCCGGGGGGGAGGTGAGGGGGAGCCCCTCCCTCTGATACCCTGGGAAGAGGATGCTGAGGAACCATCGAGCAGGCTCTGCCTGATTGTCCGTTTCTGCCTCATTTATCAGAATACATGTTGCCCTTCAAGAATTACCTGAGGCTCCTGAGGCATTCCAAAAGTACTGACTTTGCCCAGAATGCTTTTTTATGTTCCACCTTTGGAAATGTTTTCAGAGCCAGTCTTCAACACACACAGACGCGTCCACACACGCATACATGCACACAAATCAAAAAGTAAAATAATCTGTCATTTCTTGAGAAATTCACCCAGCAGGATTGTTTTCTTTTTGAGTGAAAATAGTACTGTCCGAGTTGACCGTTGATGATTTTGCAGTTCAGGTGAGTTAACCAGTAGGTTTTGTGGCCCTGCTGGGTTGGGGGTCACAGAGTTCCATAGACCAGAGTTTGTGTCCTTGTGTGAAAGCTTTCTTCTCTTTGAAAACCTGGCTCAGATCTCAAAAAATGATTTGTCCCACTTTTCATATATAAAGAAGAAGGTATGAGGTGGCTCAGAAGGCCCCCCTGGAAAGAAGTCTCATACCTTGTGAACAGTGACAAAGAGCCTGCTGTGAGGCCAGGAGTACCCACTGGGATGTCCCAGTCCTATTTTCTTTAAAAAAAAAAAAAAAAAAAAAAATCAATAAAACAGCATAGATAACTTTAAAAAGTTTTATTGAAGTATAGTTGATTTACAGTGTTGTGTTAATTTCTGCTATGTAGCAAAGTGACTCAGTTATACATATGTTACACTTTTTCATATTCTTTTCCATGCTGGTTCATCACAGTATGTTAAATATAGTACCCTGTGCTGTACAGTAGGACCTTGTTGTTTATCCATCCTATATATAATAGTTTGCATAGTGCGGATAACTCTTAAAAGTACTAAGTAAAAGAAGGCAGGCTCTGAAGGTATATACTGCATGATTCCACTTATATGACATTCTGGAAAAGATAAAACTGTAGGAACAGAAATTAGATTCATGACTGCCAGGGATTAGGGGAAGGTCTGAGCATGAAGGAATTTTGGGGGAGGATGGTGAAAATATTCTATATCTCGATTGTCGTGATGCTTACACAATTATATAAGTTTGTGAAAATCCATAAAGCAATATACCTATAAAGGGTAAATTTTGCTGCCTGCAGTAAACCTGGAATCAATGAAAATAAAACCAGTGACATTCCCTAATAGGCGCATCTCTTATACCTGATTCTGGCGGCATTTGCCTTACATTTACTATAAGAAGAGCCATTCTTTTCAGCTTCGAACAGAAGGATTAGTAAGCTCTGAGCCTGCTGGGTTTTATTGAGTAACTTTGTATGGATGTGACAACCTAGAGTCGTGGTCCTTATTCACAATTTAGAGTGTTTCCAGGCATTCTGAATCCTCAAAGGAAGATTATGTTCAGAATGGTTTTAAGGTTGAATGTACTTTATTATATTTTTGGTCTTTTGAAAATTAGTAATTCACGCTTGGTGGCTTGCATGACTCCCCATTTCTGAGTGCAAATTATTCATCAGGCCAAAACCACGTTCCCCTCTAGTCAAGGGTTTTGCTTTGACTCTTGATGTTGAAGTCATTTCTGAAATTATTTGACAAAGTAGGATCTTTAGCATAAAATGGTGGCATGTGATGTACAGTAAGTGATTCTTTTGTCAAGTGGTGGCTCAGATGGTCAAGAATCTGCCCTCAGTGCAGGAGACCTGGGTTTGATCCCTGGGTCAGGAAGATCTTCTGGAGGACGGCATGGCAACCCACTCCAGTATTCTTGCCTGAAAAATCCCATGGACAGAGGAACCTGGCGGGCTACAGTCCATGGCGTCACAAAGAGTTGGACACAACTGAGTGGCTAAAACTTTGTCGAATGTTATATTCTTGGAAGGATGGAGAGCTTGTAAGTGCCATATTGTGATGTAGGATAAACTGCTACTGCTAAGTCGCTTCAGTCGTGTCCGACTCTGTGCGACCCCATAGTCGGCAGCCCACCAGGCTCCGCCGTCCTTGGGATTCTCCAGGCAAGAATACTGGAGTGGATTGCCATTTCCTTCTCCAGTGCATGAAAGGGAAAAGTGAAAGTGAAGTCACTCAGTCGTGTCTGACTCTTAGCCACCCCATGGACTGTAGCCTACCAGGCTCCTCCATCCATGGGATTTTCCAGGCAAGGGTACTGGAGTGGGGTGCCATTGCCTTCTCTGTAGGATAAACATAACTCTGGTAATACTTTCTGCAATATTCTCATTTTGGATAAGTTGAATTAGGCCTAGCCTGGCTGCGTTTAAATTGTTGCCTAAGTCATCAATTTAAAGCAGAGTACCTGGCCTTTGTGGGGCTTCCCAGGTGGCTCAGTGGTAAAGAATCTGCCTACCACTGCAGGAGATGTAGGTTCAATCCCTGGGTCTGGAAGATCCCCTGGAGATAGAAATGGCAACCCACTCCAATATTCTTACATGGGAAACCCCATGGACAGAAGAGCCTGGGGGTCTACAGTCTGTGGGGTCGCAAAAGAGTGAGACGCGACTTAACAACTTGGTCTTTGTATGGTTATCTGGAGGGAGGTTAAGAAATTTGGTGGTGACTGGGAATGAAGAACAGAGAAGAGCATTTGCAAGGGAAACGGTACAGGGAAGCAGGCGGGACTATCCATGGTCTTGTCTCCTAAATGCTTGTCTTGGATCATCATGGAGTTCCTGGACCTCTGAGTTCCGTAGTTAACTGATAGCCCACACTCACAGGTGACTTTTTCCTAGAAATGTCTTTCATTTCTTAGCTAGAAAAAATGTATTCCTTTTTCAAATGTTGTAGACCCTCTCTGTGTTTATCCTTTTGGACCTTTGCTGCCCTGTACTTTGAAAGGTACATGGTTTGTTATTAGATTGTAAACTCAAGGAGATGCAGCAAGGTGCCTTGTGCACAGACGATGCTCGGCTGCTGCTAAGTCACCTCAGTCGTGTCCGACTCTGTGCGACCCCATAGACGACAGCCCACCAGGCTCCCCCATCCCTGGGATTTTCCAGGCGAGAGGACTGGAGTGGGTTGCCATTGCCTTCTCCAATGCATGAAAGTGAAAAGTGAAAGTGAAGTCGCTCGGTCGTGTCCAACTCTTAGCGACCCCGTGGACTGCAGCCCACCAGGCTCCGCCGTCCCTGGGATTTTCCAGGTGAGAGGACTGGAGTGGGTGCCATCGCCTTCTCCAATGCATGAAAGTGAAAAGTGAAAGTGAAGTCGCTCGGTCGTGTCCGACTCTTAGCGACCCCATGGACTACAGCCCACCAGGCTCCTCCGTCCATGGGATTTTCCAGGCGAGAGGACTGGAGTGGGTGCCATCGCCTTCTCTGCAGATGATGCTCAGTTACTACTTATTGGATGAATGCTTTGGTGAGATTTATAGTTTATGTGCTAACCAAGCAGCATTTACCTTTATGTAGAGTGAGGCAGCTTTTGAAGTCAGTAGACATAGCTATTTAATACCATGCATCTGGTAGAGTTTGGTGTATGAACCAAATGTGGGATGGAGAGGGCCTGGATGGGATGTTTCTGAGTAGCAGAGGTCCTAGTGTTTGGCTGCTGGCACAGAAAGCATTGTGGGATGGATGGTGGCACCAAGGCCTTTTAGCTGAGTTGAGAGAGGGCCGTGGAAGCTCTGCAGTTGTCTGGAGCTTGACAAAACAAGCAGCTTCTCTGCAAGTCAATCTGGAGGCTGGAGGGAAACATTGACATATAATTGTCATTGTTGACAAGTGTTAAGTAGGAAGAGTAAGGTTATAGTAGCTGTAAAACACCTTAATCTATTTTACTAGCGTTAATTTTTTACATTATAAAAGTAAATACTTGTTCCTTATTGAAAAGAAAGATGCAAGAGGGTCGAAAGAAGAAACAACCATAATCTTGTCATCTGGAGAGTTAAGTTTACTATTTTGGTGCACTTGCTTTTAATTAATTTTGCTCTTTTCCCCCCCTTAACTTCATTAAGATCATAGTACTAGAGACAGTTTTCATATTCTCACTCAAGTGCCTATTTTTCTGATTATAAAAATTAGTGTGTACCAACTAGAATGAGTGTAATAAAGAAGACAGTAGCAAGTGTTGGGAAGGATGTGGAGAAATTGGAACCCTCATATATGGGTGGTGGGTATGTAAAATAGTACAGACACTTTGGAAAAACAGTTTGGCAGTTTCTTAGAAAAGTGAAACACAATTTAGGATATGACCCAGCAGTTCCACTCCTAGGTCGCTACCCAAGAGAAATACAACTTACATGAGAATGTTCATAGTAATATTATTCAGTGTAGTCAAAAATGGAAAAAATGTCCAGAAACTGGGAAATGGATAAACAAAATATGGCACATCCTTTTAACACAGCACTACTACTCAGGAATAAAATGAAATGAAGTATTGATACATATAATGGTGTGGATGAACCTCAAAGATATTATGCTCAGTGAAAACAGCCGGATAGAAAGGCTATGTATCAGAAGACTGCATTTATATGAACTGTCCAGAAAATAGCAAACCAGTGGAGACAGAAAATAGATGAGTGGTTGTCTGAGGCTGGAGGTAGGGACTGAGTTTGACTGCAAAGCAGCGAGAGGAATTTTTTTTTGAGTGATGGAAATGTTTGAAACTTTTGTCGTGATGGTAGCACAACTCTGTAAACATAATGATATTTTTGAATCATACGCTTAAAATTGGTGAATTTTATGATATATAAATTGTACCTCAATAAAACTGTTAAAGGGGCTTCCCCAATGGCTCAGCAGTAAAGAATCTGCCTGCGATGCAGGAGATGTGGGTTCAATCCCTGTGTTGGAAAGATCCCCTGGAGGAGGAAATGGCAACCCACTCTAGTACTGTTGCCGGGAAAACATCCCAGTCCATGGGGGTCACAAAGAACCAGACACGACTGAGTGTTCATGACTGAGAGTCATGACATGACACACTCAGAGCTGTTAAAATAAGAATATTCACAGGCACACTACTTTAAAAAATATTTTTATTGCAGTACAGTTGATTTAAAATGTGTTTCTGTCATGTAGCAAAGTAATTCAGTTATTCATATATATATTTCCATTCTTTTTAGATTTGTTTCCCATATAGGTCATTACAGAGTATTGAGAAGAATTCCTTGTACTCTACAGTAGGTCCTTATTAGTTACCTATTTTATATATAGAAGTATGTGTATATGTCAATCCCAGTCTCCCAATTTATCCCCCCAGGAGCATTATTCTTATTTGCCTTCCCCCAAAATGGTAATAAACTGAGAGAAGAATTCTAGTTCTAATCAATGAAATGAATAAAGGATGATCAGCTGACTATTCCTCTGCTTGGGGTTCTGGATATGCCAGAAAAAATAGGGACAGGGATCCCATAGCCGATTTGAAACTCAGTTTCCAGACAGTGCCAACATAGAAAATGAAATGTGAATAATGTCAGTGAGTTTGTATGAAACAACAGAGGAAGGGGAAGCAGTATTGTGAGGAGGAAGATATGGTCATGATATTAAGAGGAAAAATTTAGATATTTAGATATTAAGAGGAAAAATAAGTATAAAAATGGATCTTTGTAAGTTAGGGACAACCAAGAAAATAATAAAAAAACATATTTTATAACTTTCAGAATAGCAGTAGGAAAAAATAAAGATAGTTGGATTGATTCAGCAAGAGATAGGAAACTAAAAAGAAAAAACCCGTGGGAAATAGAAAATACAAAGTAGGCTGAAGAAATCAATCCTACAGCATCAGTGATTATAGTTCAAATGAGTTAATCTCACTGATTAAAACACAGGAACTCTTAGACTCAGTTACAAAAAGGATCCAGCAATATATGGTTTTAAGAGAGTCACATAAACGAAAGCATAGAGCAAGATTGAGAAGAAAAGATAAAAATGGCATCCCAGGCAAATAACCAAAATAACACTAGGCTAGCAATTTCAGTATCAGATGAAATAGAATTTAAGGTGAACAACATGAAAAGAGATGAAAGTGATTATTCTGAAAATGCCACAATACCACAATATTCCAAGAAGATACAATAGTCATGAACAAATATTACCAACAACACAGCCTCAAACTATACAAAGAAAAAATTGGCAGAATTATAGTAATACATAGATAAAGCCACCATTGTAGATAGGGATTTTAATATATTCTTCTTGGAAACAGATCAGACAAAAATAAGCAAGAATATAAAAGATCTGTACAGCATGATTAATAAGCTTGCACCCGGAAAACACTAAATATGTATTATTTTTGAGCACATGTGACATTGTCATAAAAATGGATCAAATTATAGATCAGAACGTCAGTATCAGATTTCTAAGAATTGATATCATTCAGATCTTATATTCTCTGGCCCAGTGAAATGGGATGGATTGAAATAATAAGACAGGGTAGAAATCAATAAAACAGGGATTGAAAAAAAAAAACTGATTCAAAAAACCAAATATTAGTTCTTTGAAAAGATCAGGAAGATAGACAAGTCTCTGGTGAGATCTATCAAGGAATAAAGAGAGAAGGTGCATATAAAATAACCACAGATATGAAAGCAACTTAGATTTCATAAGTGAATTGTATGAGCAACTGTACACAAATAACTGTGAAATACCATATGAAATGAACGGGTTTATGGGAAAAATATGAGATTGTGAAGTTGGTCTGTTGACAACTGGAAACTTGACTGGAACAATCACTGCTGAAGAAATTGAAATAGTGATGAAAACTTCTTCCTTCTCCCCAAATTTTAAGGCCCACACAGTTTTATATAAGTAGATAGACCCTGCCTTATACAAGTTGTTTCAGAGACTTGTAAAAATGGGAAAGCTTCTCTTGTTGCTTTCTGAAGCTTAGCGCCAACTTTATAGCCTCAGTAATAAAAACTGAATGAAGATGGTACCAGCGAAGGGAAATGACAAGTCAGTTTTAGTTAAAATCTGCAATAAAATGTTATTCTCAACCCAACATCATATTAAAAAATCATATATCATTGGATTTATCCATGGAGTGCAAGATGGCTAATAGACAAGCCCCCTCTGCATAGAGGTTTATTTCTTGCTCACAGTGATTGGCAGATGGTCTGTGTGGCAGTTCAAAGATCCTGGCCTCTTATATCTTGGGTTCAGCCACTGTCTAAGGCCCCAGAATCCTGAGAGAGTGTGGAGAATCTCCACCTGCTTTATAGGAGCTTTGGGTCTGTATGAGATGCACAGTATTTCTACTTAGGCTCTGCTGATGAGAACTAGTCCCATGGCCACCCCTGCATGCTGGTAAGTGCAGTTCCAGGCTGGGCAGCCATCTCCCAGTGACATTGCCGCACAGTGGAAGGAGCAGCACTCATCTTTTTTTGATTGGATGGCTAATGTCTGCTATAGATTTAGCCTTATAAAATCTATCAGACCTCATTATATTGAACAGGTTAAAGGAGAATCACCATAGGATGATCTCAAAGGAAATAGAAAGGGCACCTATTTATGGCAGAAGTCTAGAGAAAAATAGGAGTAGATGACACCATCTACCAGCTGTCAGCGTTTGCTAGGTTATTCTGCAGTAGCAAACAACCCCCAAATGTCAGTGTCTGGTATAAAAGAGGTTGATTTCCTGTCCATGTTATGTGTTGGCTCTGAGTTGGCTGTCTCTGTTGTCTGTATT
This sequence comes from Giraffa tippelskirchi, assembly GCF_054371585.1. Lineage (NCBI taxonomy): Eukaryota > Metazoa > Chordata > Mammalia > Artiodactyla > Giraffidae > Giraffa > Giraffa tippelskirchi. The sequence continues at coordinate 113,337,887 of NC_137287.1, read as the reverse complement.
CTTCATCCTGGAACCCAGCCTGGAGGAGGAGCCCTCTCTGGGATGTGGTGATTCATTAGCAGAGGGAATGAACAGTAGAAGCACCAAGTGATGGCTGCAGATGTCAGGTTGAATGTGTCATATGTCACTTCCTTTCACAGTCCATTGGCTGAAGAAAGTCATATGACCAAGCTTGATGTCAGTGTGGTGGGATCTATACTTGGCCCTGTGAAGATGGACCTGGTAGAGAGGGCAGCAGATAACTGGGAACAATACACTCTATCATGAAGAGGATGCCTTTAACCTGATAAAGGCTTTCCTCTAGAAGCCTATTGCAAACATTATGTTTCATTGACGTATTTTAGAAGCATTCTTTTTCAGGGTTAGAAAGAAGTACCCATGATTACTGCTGCCACACACTAAATAAGATTTTGGGTAATGCACTAAAACAAATAAAAAAAAGGCCAAAGGATTAGGAAGGGAAGAGACAAATCATTATTTGCATATAATATCATTTACTTGGAGAAAAAAATAAATCATCAGTAGTAGTGAGTTCAATAAGTTTGTCAGATGATAGAAACATACAAATATCAGTAGTTTTTTCTGTACCACAATAATAAATTAAGATTATAATGGAAGATATCATTTATAGTAGTAACAACAACTATGATGTATCTAGGAATTAATCTACTCAAAGAGTGCATATGATTTGCCCCGAGAAAATCTAAAGGGCATGAAAGAAGGCTAAGAAAGTGAAGAGAAAGACTGTGTTTATGGATGTGAAGGAAGACAGTGTCGTCAGGAAATTTCCTAAAGGAAATCAGTCCTGAATATTCATTGGAAGGACTGACGTTGAAGCTGAAACTCCAATACTTTGGCCACCTGATGTGAAGAAATGACTCATTGGAAAAGACCCTGATGCTGGGAAAGATTGAAGGTGGGGGGAGAAGGGGATGACAGAGGATGAGATGGTTGGATGGCATCACTGACACGATGGGCGTGAGTTTGAGTAAGCTCCAGGAGTTGGTGATGGACAGGGAAGCCTGGCGTGCTGCAGTCCATGGGGTCTCAAAGAGTCGGACACGAATGGGCGACTGAACTGAAGTGTTGTCAGGATGTCGTTCATTTCAAATTAATCTATAAATTTAGTGTAGATGCAGTAACATCATGGCATTTCCAGAGGCTATTGGCCAAACAGATGTTAACATTTGCATGGAAGGAGATACTCATTAATAGTCAATTAAAGGAAAAGAACAGAACATGTGAGGATTTGTCCAACTGTCCCTAATATGACTGTAGCATCTGAGAGTTGGTTGCTTAGACTTTCTCATGGATAGCAGTTCACTGATTCCCGAGTTTGTTTCCTTTACTAGAATTTTCTCTCTTATCATGAATAAAACCCTACTGTCTAAGCACTCATCAAATGTTTACATGGTGCCAGCCACTGGGGAAATAAAGAGGAAAAAGATTCGGACTCTGCCTTCCAGGTGTTCACGGTTCAGGAGGCAAAGCAGAACACAGTGCTACTTGGTCCAGGACGGGGAGAAGGCGAGGGAGAGAAGGAAGCTGTGAGTAAGAAAGTGAAGGTGACAGGTGTGCTTAAGAAGGGACTCTTCATTTCTAGGAGAGGTCTGTGTTCAAAGCATACAAAACTGGCACAGAGTGAAAAATGGGCCCAGCACAGCACCGCAGAGCACTCTGCAATGATGGAAATAGGATGTGGGGGAAGCGGAGTGGCACGTGTAGTTATGTATGTCTGGTGGGAGCAGCAGGATGGCTAGCGAGCTGCCAGTGAGAAGAGCAGCTTTCCTTTGATCATTTGGAAGCATCGTTTATTTCCCGATGGTTGGCTCTGCCTTTCCTCTGCCACTCAAACTTTATTGGGAAATGGATTCTCTTGCCAAAAGAATATGATTAATACTGCAACTGGTTGTGGGCTTAGCAACAGATTGATGGTTGTATTTTTCAAGGGGAGCCTGCTTACAGTTTATGTTGCCATGGTGTGTTGCGTTTATCATTCCTAAGTGGGAAAGGACTGTGTAAGTTAGATTTTCCTTCCTGTTCACCGGCCTTCCCTGCCACCTTGCATTTGTTATTTGATTTCAGAGAGTAAACATGCCTGGAACAGGAGCTATTACATCAAACTTGATGTGTGTGTAGCATTATCTATGGGTGATGTGTTGTCTACCAATGGACACAGTTTTCTGGGTGCCAGAGATGAAATGGGTTCCATGTTAGAGACAGAGGCTACCTAAGTGCCCAAGCTGGGGCTGGCGGGTCACCAAGATCCAGGTCCAATTCCTCATTCTCACAGATCCCCAGACTCATGACTCAGTGTCAAGGAGTTCAGTTGCCTGACCGAGTCCATGAGATACTAGTTCTAAAACCAGATTGATGAACTTGTTAATTCATAGTGACAAATAGGAGTTTGTTAGGAAGACCACAATTCTAATTTATTCATTCAATTGTTCAACAAAGATTTATTGAGCATTTACTGTATGCTTCAGCTAAGCTAGGAAGATGGAGTGGCCATTAATTAGGCCAAAGTGTGAGGGTTGTCATTGGGGAGGAGCAGTTCAGGAAGCGAGAACAATGCGGGCAAAGGCCCTGAGGTCTGCTGCCTCTTACATTCTTACTTTCATAGGTTTCTCAACACTGAAAGCCAACAGGGGATAGGATGGGCTTGGTGAGCATGAGCCCATCAAAAGGGTTACTGGGAGACAGAATCCTTCCATGTATTTCCCCCTCTGTATATACTCAGGGATGATTGGGAAAGGGAATTTGAGTGGGTGTGTTTTTTAAATTGAAGTATAGTTGATTTACAGTGTTGTGCCAATTTCAGATGTATAGCAAAGTGACTCAGTTTTTCACATATATATTTATGTATATATTCCTTTTAAAAATATTCTTTTCCATTATAGTTTATTCCAGGAGATTAAACTTCGCTCTGCCATACAGCAGGACCTTTTATTTATTTATTTATTTTTTAAAATAAATTTATTCATTTTAGTTGGGGGCTAATTACTTTACAATATTGTAGTGGTTTTTGCCATACATTGACATGAATCAGCCATGGGTTTACATGTGTTCCCCATCCTGAACCCCCCTCCCACCTCCCTCCCCATCCCATCTCTCTGGGTCATCCCATTGCCCCAGCCCTGAGCATTTGTCTCATGCATTGAACCTGGAATGGTGTTCTGTTTCACATATGATTATATACATGTTTCAATGCTATTCTCCCAGAACGTCCCACCCTCACCTTCTCCCTCAGAGTCCATAAGACTGTTCTATGCATCTGTGTCTCTTATTCTGTCTCGCAAAATCCATTCTACATGTAATAGTTTGCATCTACCAACTCCACATTCCCGGTCCATCCCTCTCCCTCTCCACATTGGCAACCACAATTCTGATCTCTATGTCTGTGAGTCTGTTTCTGTCTTTAGATAGGTTCATTTGTGCCATACTTTAGAATCTACATATACGTGATATCATATGGTATTTCTCTTTCTGACTTACTTAATATGATAATATATAGGTCCATCCATATTGCTACAAATAGCATTGTTTCATTCTTTTATATGGCTGAGTAGTATTCCATTGTGTGTGTGTATGTGTGTATATACGTATATGTGTGTGTATATATATATATATATATATATACACACACACACCCCCCACATCTTTATTCATTCATCTGTCGATGGATATTGAGGTTGTTTACATGTTTTAGCTGTTGTAAACAGTGCTGTTATAAACATAGAGGTGCGTAGATCTTTTTGAATTATAGTTTTGTCCATGTATATGCCCATGTTTGGGATTGCTGGATCAGATGGTTATTCTGTTTTTAATTTTCTAAAGAACTTCCATACTGTTTTCTGTAGTGGCTGCACCAACTTACATTCCCAGCAACAGTGTAGGAGGGTTCCTTTTTCTTCACATAGAGTGCTCAGTTGGGGCCAACTCTTTGCGACTCCATGGACTGTAGCCCTCCAGGCTCCTCTGTTCATGGAATTTTCCAGGCAAGAATACTGGAGTACCATTTCCTTCTCCATCACATGGAGTGGTTGTATTTTAAATTGCATGTATGTGTTCATCCTGGCCTCTTTCACTTTAGTTGGAGACTTCCTGCTGTCTTTTGGACCTTCTCGAAACCAAACACTTGACTTCAGTAAGGGGCTTCCTCTTACACATATGGGAGGTTTAGCTGAAGTGGGTATCATGAATAGTGCCTGGGTAATGAAATTTTGAGCCACATTACCAGATGCAGGTCCCCCAGACCCTCAGTGTTGACATCACAGGGCAGGCAGTGTGGCACAGTGGGAAGGACATGGGCTCTGTCACCTCTGCCTGTGTACTTAATGAACTGTGCAGCCTGTCTCCTAGTTGACAAATGGCATACGTAATAATATCTGTTTTCTAATTACTGAGAAGATTGAGATAATACATGTAAAGCCTTTAGACCTACTCCCCAGAGGAAGCTGTTTGTAGTTCTGAATGTGATTGCTGTTATTATCTTTCACTCCTTTTCTTCAATCCCTCAATCTCTGAATTCATCAAGTCCCTCTAAACCTTAACGTTAATGGAGTGGAGTTGGAACTGGAAGGTGGCCTGGACCAGATTGCATTGGCCCTTATAGTCATGCTTGGCATCCTGAACCTTTTCCTTTGGCAGTAGGGGTCCAACTGGTGTTTTCTGAGCAAGGGCTGATGTGACCCCATCCGTGGTTTAGAACCATCAATCTGGGGACAGAGGGAGGGAGGACCAGAAGTCCTGTTGAGAGGCTGGTCAGGAATCGAGCTGAGATGGAGGGCCTGATGAAAGACTGTGGCTTGTTGAGGAGAGGAGAGGAAGGGGTGGTGTTGAGAAATGTTTCAGAGGTACCGTCTTAGAGATCAAGTGATGTTGTGGGAGGAGAAGGAAAGAGAGGACTCAGGCTCTCCCCAGGACTTGTATCATGGATCTGTACCAGGCTGACAGCAGCACCAGCACGGAGTGAAGAGAGGAGAGTGATGCGGATGGGCGCTGCAGAGTTTTGCCTCCTCTTTGTCTCAACTAACAAGGAGTCCTGGGTTCTGGGGTTGGGAGTGTATCCCTTGAGATCTTTTTGGGAGGACCCGAGAAGGCTCTCGAGAATATTTTTTCTCTTCTCCAATTAAGACCGTGTATTTACAGTAAAAGGTCAACTGAAGACCACATCAAAGTAAAAAAGAGCCTCATTAGTGTTCTTCTTTTCTGAGAGGTTTTTTTTTGTTTGTTTCATTTGGTTTGCATTTAAAATCAAGGATAATGAGATCAAATCCTATTAAACATATCACATGGTAACATTTTAGTTTAATTTCATGTTGTGCATAGTTAAGGAGACTTTGTTATCCCACGTGAATCAGAGACTGTAGTGCTAGATTCCAGGAATCTTAGCTCTGGACCCCAGGAATCACAGGGAAACTGAGAAGGTGGGGATTTTCTTGGAACAATGAGAGGAAAAGATGTGCATAGAAGAAAAAGACGTTATCTGCCCACAAGAGGAGGAGGAATTTAGTTACATTCTGGCAACTGTTGGGTTAAAAAAAAAAACAGTTATTGTATTTTCCCAGTTAAAATAGTGGAAATGACTTTTAAATAGGGGATTTAAGGTCACTGACAGTCGTGGATGTTTTGCAAACTTAATGAGGGCCAGATAAAATTGAGCTCTGGCCAGAGGTTCTTCAACTCTGTAACTTACGGGATTCTGGAGTTGGGGTGAGTACAAAGGTGGGTTCAATTCTTTGAGACCTGAGAATGCACATCTCTTGCTTTGAAAGGGAGTGTAAAACTCTCATCATTGCGTTATGCAAAGGCTTGCAAAATCCTAACTCTGCGCACACCTGTTCTCTTAGCAGTTTAGTTTCTGCACGTTTGTCTTCCACATTCAAAGACGTGCTTTCCATTTCAGATTTTATTTGCTATCGGGTCGTTCCTGGGTCCAATACAGACTTAGCCCACAGTGTAGCTGTAGATCAGTCAGAAGAATGGCACAAGTTGCCTGCCCAAAGTCAGGGAGGATTTACTGTGCTTTTATCTTTAAATTGAGTTGTTCACGAGGAAGGAGAATGATTTCCAGTTGGGCAACACATTTCACATTTCCCTTCTGCTGGGGCGCATCTGCACAGGGATTCTGACTCCATCATAGAGATGCAGCAACCAGTGGGACGGAAACTGACACATGTATATTACAGCAGAGCCTGGCTGAAAAATGAATTGCAATAGAAGAAATGCAACCAGCCGTCCGGTCTGGCTTTTCCAAGTACGTGCTCCCTTTCAGCTCCCTGTTAAGCTCCCAACATCTGGGTGTGCGCCTGGACAGGAGAGTATTCCTCATGGTGCCAGATACATCAAGAAAGATAGACTGGGCCATATGCACTCGAAATGATGCCATTCAAGGATGCTTTCTAAATGTGTGTGTTCTTTCAGCTTAGGGATGCTCACGCTTTGCTGAGGAATCCCATGAGGGCTTGTAGTTCTTAAAACTTTCTTTTAATTAGACAGTGGTCTTATGCTGATACATCTCTACTGTTCAGAGATGAAAAGCAGGGTGATGGCCTAAAGAAAAACAATACACTGTTCATTAAGGCCTGGATATTTATCTTCTGCATCCAGGCTGTGCTCTCCCCAGAGGCTCTACACTGGGAATGAGCCTGAGAAAAAGCTCTGGGAAGTGGCAGAGTGAGATGGGTGTTTCCAAAGCTGAAATCAGCACATCCTTTCTGGAGAGCCTTGGGTTTTCAGGTGGAACCTCCATAGTGAGGACATGTTGCCTCCAAAATATGGCAGGAGGGTAGGAAAAAAATGCTACTCTTGCATTTTATGGTGGTTTTGACAGCCTAGTGTTTGACCAGTGGCTCCAAACACTTAGCTGTTTGATTATCTGAAAACTTGGAATTGCAAGCCCCAACTCAAAATCTAGTCCAACTCTCTCATTTTAGAGATGGAGAAACTAAATTCTAGAAGGTTCCAAGAGTGACTTTGTTAAGGGTCTGTGGAATTGCAGAAAGAGCACTGATGTTAGGACCACATCTGGGCACTGCCTCTGAATAAATGATTTTGAGCGAGAATATAAGTAACAAGTGGAGTCAGTGCATAGGCAGTCTTCACGGAGTTGTGCTGGGGATCCAGGAGGTTTTATTCAGTGTCCTGCTGAGTTAAGTTAAATGGTGGACCTATGGAGCTTGGGAAGTCCTCACCCAGATTGCCAACAAGTAGGTAAGTTTCATTTTCCATGCTTTAATGACTCAGATTGTTGGAGATCCAAACCTGAGGGAAACATAGCTTTTACACTGAACAAGAACATATGGTCATTAGCAAACGTTATACAATTTTGTTTGGTTTTTGCTTTTAGTTAGCAGTCTAATATCAAGCAGAAGTTGAAGTGTATGTTGGCAGGTTTTTTGAGAGGGTTGGGTTAAGTCATTTATATTCTAGTTATTTACTATATAGTTCCTCGACCTTTTTTTTTTTGCATGATTGTCCCCATAAGGAGCCTTTTAGACATTTTCCCCCAATTACCACTCCTACATACAAATTTGATACTACAGATACACTGTATGTATCTATGTATGTGCTTTATGAAAAAAAAAAGATATTTTTACCCCCCCATACACATCCCCCTGAAATATTTGAGAATGTGTGACCTACACAAAAAGCCCAGAGGGTCTGAGGTAAACCTCACTTAAGTTCTTATTCTTGCTGGAATAAGAGACACACACAAAACAGTTTTGAACAATATGGAAAAATGTTGTATTCAGTGATGGAAATGAGGGAAATGTACACAAAACAGGATCACACTAGAAAACATCCATTGTATGTGTGTGTGCTCAGTTGCTCATTCATGTCTGACTCTTTGCGACCCCACGACGGTAGCCTGCCAGGCCCCTCTGTCCATGAGATTAGCCAGGCAACAGTGCTGGCATGGGTTGCCATTTGCTCTTCCAGGGGTTGAACCTGTGTCTCCTGCATTGGCAGGTGAATTCTTTACCACTGAACCACCTGGGAATCCCATCCATTGTATATTCAGCATTAAAAAATGGAAGTCTGTGTTAAAAGTAGTTATCACTAGGGACCTCCCACATAGTCCAGCGGTTAAGACTCTGTGCTTCCAATGCAGGAGGTGCAGGCTCGATCCCTGTGTGGGGAACTAAGATCCCACATGCTGTGCAGTGTGGCCAAAGATTCAAATAGACAGATAGATAAGCGAATAAGTGAATATGAGGAGGCACTAGGTAACATAACAGATTTTATTTTTTTCTTCTTTATATTAATCTGGATTTTCCCCCATGTTTTCTACACTGAGCATGGATTCCCTTTACAATAAAACAGCAATTATTTTGCAAAGTAAGCAAGTAGTGTTTGCTGCTTCTCTCTTTGTGGACTTGAAAGGATCTCAGTTGGTGACAGAAAGGCTGCCTGGAATCTACGCTTGTAGGCTGATGTCTTTTGGAGACACAGATGGTCTTTTATTCCTCTTGACTTCTTCACATCTGCTTCTGCCTTGATCTTATGGGAAGGGACCACACCTGGACCATTTTTTGAGCTTGGTGGAAACTTAAAAGGATGTAGGCTTAAGAAGATACAAATTCCAGAATTAAGTACTAATTAAGTTCTTGGACACAAATCACTTCACACACTCCACTTAGAGGATTTGTTTAATTGACTGAGGAAATAGTTTGAAGGGGAAGAGCATTTCTTTTCATTAGTGTTCAAATGAAGTGCAAATTATAGAACTTGGGCTCCATATTTCCTAAAGATAGAAGCTTTGGAGAAAGGAAGAAAAATTAGGGACGGAACTTAGTTTAAAATCAGAAACAAATGCATTTTGGGTAGAAAAGTTTGGGCAATTTTCTACATGGATAATTTGAGAGCAGCCAGCTAGTACTGGGTTGAAAATGAGTTTTTCTTTTTTTTATTCCAGAACTCAGGTTTGCAGCCAGATTTTATTTTGTGTTTATTTCATATTCAGCTTGATTCTTTAATAAAAAATGTCTCTCAGGGCAAGAAGACAATGTGAATGTTTGAACTGTGGGTTAGGGGCTTGCAAACCTATTTTGAGGAATTAGATGTTAAATGAGTAAAGATGGCATCTGCAATTACATGGACTGGGATGAAATTACAGGGGTTATTAATCTGCAGGCTTCGGGGCTTAGGATGCCTACCAGGTGAATCAGCAACCAATTTCTCCTGCATATTGCATCCTTACACAATTATAGCCAATGCATAACTATAATGTCTACGAGGTCATTATATTAATTTGTTTCAGGAATTGTTTCTTGGGTTCTTAATTGCATGAATGTTGCCTCAGAAATGTTGGCCAGTTTCAACAGACAGCAATGGTTCAGTCCAACTGAACTCAGGAGAAATAAGTGAGCGCCAGCTACGTGTCATGCTCTGACGATACAGAGATGAGAAAGGCAAGCTCTGGTCTCAAGGAGCTTATAGTCTAGAGAGCTAGATCAGATGTCCAGACTGGCCCACGCAGACTACACCAGTAGGTGTGAAATAGCCTGGGGATAAACCAATGGCAATTCACGGTGACTGTTTCAGTGGGGCCGCAAGTCTTTGAGGTGACCTGTGGCTTCCTTGTGGGAAAGAAGCGATTTTCAAGAGAAGCTGGAAAGAACAGATTATTTAATGTGAACTTTCCTGTTTGAGGTTGGGTTCCCTAGAAACAGACCCAAGATGGGGGTCCATGTGAAGGTAAATTAATTGAGAACACACTCTTAGGCTATGCTTTTGAAACCCTAGCGTACACAAGAATCTTGGAGATGGCTTGCTTATTTTTTAAATTAATTTTTTATTGGAGTATAGTTGATTTACAGTGTTGTATTAGTTTTTGATGCACAGCAAAGTGAATCAGTTATAGATATCCACATATCCACTCTCTTTTAGGTGTTTTTCCCATTTAGGCCATTATGGAGTATTGAGTAGGGTTCCCTGTGCTCTACAGTAGGTCCTTATTAGTTATCTATTTTATAAGTAGTAGTGTATATATGGAGAAGCAATGGCAGCCCACTCCAGTACTCTTGCATGGAAAATCCCATGGACGGAGGAGCCTGATGGGCTGCCGTCTATGGGATCGCACGGAGTCGGACACGACTGAAGCGACTTAGCAGCAGCAGCAGCAGTGTATATATGTCGATCCCAGTCTCCCAGTTTATCTCCCCCCTACCATCTCTCTTGGTAACTGTAGGTTTGTTTTCTATGTTGGTGACTATTTCTGTTTTGTAAATAAGTTCATTAGTACCATTTCTTTTAGATTCCACGTATAAGTGTATCATGTGATATTTGTCTTTGTATAACTTAGTATGACAGTCTCTAGGTGGGGATGGCTTCTTTAAACCCAAATTGCTAGACTCCACCCCCAGAATTTCTGGATCAGGAAGTTTTCAGTGGGTCTTGAGATGTGCCTGTCTCACAAGTTCCCAGGAGATGCTGATGTTGTTGGTCTGGGGACCACATTTTGAGAACCACCGCTCTAAGAAGAAGGGAGGTGAAGAAAACAGATCTGGCAGGAGTAGAAGCAAAGCAAGGTGTGACCTTGGCTGGTGTCCAGCTTCAGCCTGACTCTCTGGAATACAGACTGTGCCAAATTTGGTTCCACTTGGAGGTGATGTGGGAAGACCTTTTGTCCCCCTTTATCCTCGTGTCTGTTAGTCCTTGGCTGCTGTGCTGTGGTGGCCGTGGGTGGTCTGTTCAGTGGAGGGAAACTTGGAGAAGGCGGCAGGTGTGAGCCATTGGCATCTAAGGAATGATCACCTCCTGGCAATGAGGATCTGTGTGGTCCCCAGCACTGGTAGCATCCACTATATTGCTCAAGTTTGAAGGGTTGGGAACACAGTCAGATATTTAAAAAAAAAAAAAAAAAACACTAAAAATCTAGGACCATTCAAACATATCTGTGGATCAGATTTTATTTGGCATGTAAGTTGCCTGTTGGTCACTTCTGGGCTAAAGGTTTTTCTAACAATTTTTTTTTCTAAGAGAGCATGTGCTGGGGCTGGTGGATTTCTTCCAAACTGCTACCTGTAATTAACTTGAAGTGTTCCCCTTAAGAGCCCACAACGGGCTTGGATCTCCAGAACGTTTTCCTCAGCAAAATAGGATGCTTTTCCGAGTGATATTGTATAAATCACAGGAAGACTGTCCCAAGTCTTCCAAACTGGAGGCACCATTATGCAAGTTGTCATACATGACTAACCCATTATTATAGCCCCAGAGAAGCTGAGGGACTCCCACCTAATTTCTGGGGGAGCCCATTTCACACCTGAATAGTTCTTATTTTAGAAAGTCAGCCTGATTCTTATTACAGACTTGCCTTTGCTAAAAGACATCCCACACTGCTTCTACTTAAACACCTCCCCCCACCAACAAAGTCCCTTCCTTGTCAAACCAGAAATAATTCTTCCTCCTCCATGGTGCTTACCTCTTTAGTTAATGTTATAAAGGAGAGATCAAGGGTGAATAAATATAATGTGGTTATATTATTTATTACAGCCCTTTTGGATTCCCACTTAGGGTAATAATGGCAAGTAAAATTCATTTTGTTTCTAAGAAATCAATTTGCTGTTGTATGCCAAACGCTATCATTTTGAAGTTAACGTAATACTGTAGATGATTTGTTGCTGCAAATAGAAACAGCTGTAGCCCCGTCCAGTTGGTGGCCACTGATGCCAGGATGGTAGAGGTAACATCAAGCCAGGACTGTGAAGTATACCTGCAGGATTGACCCATTCACCCAGGGGCCCTGGGGTATGCTGAGCGTGCCAGGGTTGGAGAGGTCCTATGCTTTGGGGTGAATCCAGCCTTGCACCCAGGGCTGTAGTTGGGACCAGGCATGTGTTGGGGGTGGGTGCTTGTGCCATTCCTCCAAGCATGGAGTTGAGGGTCAGGGGAGGGCAGGGCTCTGCAGCCCTGGAGTCTTTACCTTGGATGCTAAGCTGCTGCTTCTTCACCTATCCTTAGTGTGGCCTCGCTTACCTAGCAACCTCACCTTCTCAGAAGAAAAACTGAGAACCTGGATTTTGAGCAGTACTGCTACCCTGCAACTCCTGTGACCTTTTCACTAGCCCTCCTCCCTCTTCCTCCTCCTCCCCTTCTCCCGAGTTTCTGTTGCATTTGGGGCCACCAGTTGCACCCTTTCCATGGCTCTTCTCTCCTGGCCTTCTCCTGACTCTCTGCTCATGCCCTCTTAGTTAATATTATTTCTGACTGTGCTTTATCCCCCTGCCCTATATTGAGATGCTCCAGTGTTTGTCCCTCTCTTCTCTCCTGGCAACATCGCCACCCGAAGGATGACCCCAGTATCTCTTTCTCTAGGCTTGATCTTGCTCTTAAAACCCAATCCAGCACTGATGACTTCCTGTTGAGGGTCCTTCCTCTGGTCTCACAGGTGCACAAACTCAACAGGTGGCCAACTGAGTGCCCGATTTCCTAGTTTGCTGCCTCTCCTTATTTCTAATTGTTAATGGTGGTGCCCACTTCCAAGGTACTTAGGGGTAAACTGAGGACTTCCTGTTTTGTAAATACTGCTAGGGTTCTTGCCTGAAAGCAAAGCTCAGATCGTGTCACTCCTCTGTTTAAAAGTTCCCCGACTCCTTTAAAAAGATGTATTTTTTGAATTTAAAACATTGTTGAAATGTGGATTTCCCACAACTTAAAAATAACCATCGAGGGGACTTCCCTGGTGGTCCAATGGTTAAGACTTTGCCTTCCAATGCAAGGGTGCTGGTTCAATCCCTGGTTGGGGAGCTGAGACCCCACATGCCATGCAACCTAAAAACCAAGACATAAAGCAGAAGCAATATTGGAACAAATTCAATAAAGACTTTAGAAGTGGTCCACATCAAACAAATCTTAAAAAAATAACCATCTTAAAGTGAGCCGTTGAGTGGCACTTAATATATTCACAGTCTTATTAACCATCACTTCTATATAGTTCCAAAACCTTTCCATCACCCTAAAAGGAAATTTTGTACCCATTAAGCAGTTTTTCCAACCATTTCCCCTTTTCCCAGCCCCTGGCAACCGCCATTCTGCATTTCGTCTCTATGTATTTACCCATTCTGAATACTTCATATAACTGGAATCATAACATATATGGCATTTTCCATCTAACTTCTTTTACTCAGCATCATGTTTTTGAGGTTTGTTCACATCGTAGCATGTATCAGTACTTTGTTCTTTTCTTATGGCTTAATAATATTCCACTGTACGTATATACCACAATTTGTTTATTCATTCATCTTTTGATGAGCATTGGGCTGTTTTCACGTTTTGGTTATTGTGAATGGTACTTCTGTGAACATGTGTGCGTATGTGTTTGAGTAGACATTGACTGTTGCCGTGGAATTCAGTTTTAGAGCTTAACAAATATTTCTGTCAAGGGTCAAATAGTAAATATTTTAGTTTTGGGGGATCGTAGAAGTTTTCTGTCTCAACTACTCAACTCTGCCATTATAGCACAAAAGTAGTCATGGAAAAATAATGTAACTGTGTTCCAATAAAACTTTATAAAAAGAGATGATGGAGAAGTCCCTGGCAATCCAGTGGTTAGGACTCCACACTTCCACTCCAGTGGGCATGGGCCTGATCCCTGGGTGAGGAGCTAAGATTCCAGATGCCCTGCAGTGTGGCTTAAAAAAACCCAAGAACCCCCAAAAACCAGAGATGATGGGCTAGATTTGGTCCACAGGTTGTAGTTTCCTGACCTCTGCTGTAGAACAGAATGAAGCCCCTCACACTAGAATTCAAAGTGCACTCTGATTATGTCACCCACCCCAACTTTCACCACTCTTTTCCAAGTCCCACAGTTCAAACAGAACAGGGTAGACGTGACCACAGGAGTGGAGGGTGGAAGTGAAAGTCGCTCAGTCATGTTCGACTCTTTGCAACCCCATGGACTATACAGTCCATGGAGTTCTCCAGGCCAGAATACTGGAGTGGATAGCCTTTCCCTTCTCCAAGGGATCTTCCCCACCCAGGAACTGAATCCAGGTCTCCCACATTGCAGGCGGATTCTTTACCAGCTGAGCCACAAGGAGGGTGGAAAACAGGGAAGAAATGGTATGGAAAAGAGGGAAGTGTGATTGATGGGAGTATATAGGGGCCAGAGAGAACCCTCATGGGGGGCATCTCTGGTTTCAGCCCCCGAGGACTTTAATGCCAGCTTGATAAATTCTTATGAATTGCAGTTGTCTGCCATCCTTCTTCAGACAAAGTGTGGGCTTCCAAGCTAGCTCAGATGGATAAAGCAGTATGGAGATATTCCCACACCTGTGTTAGAGAAGCGCCTCTCTTTGGAAGCCATTCACAGACCTTCCGCAATGTTCTTGGGTTAATCTCATTTTAAAAGGTGGAAGGAAAGGAGTTCATTGTCTGGAACATTCCCTTTAAAAGAGCTGTAATTCACTGAGCTTGCGGGGAAGTGTTCCTATAGGTGACAGGAAGGCCTCTGGGGACAAATAACGAACCGTTTATGGGTGGAAACTGAGCTGAGTCCTTCTTGCATGAGCAGAAAGCTATCTGGGTGACACAGACTTGGCGGGGGGGGTGTGAATGTCTTCGCCCTTGTGCTTCCTGCGGGCACTGCCACATGAACGGTGCACGTAATTCTAGGAGGAGAGACTTTGGAAGAACACAATGTCAGGATGGGAAACATGTTTTCCAGAGATATTTTGTCTGAGAGAATATTCTGGCTAGTTATGTTTTAAGGCTCCCGCTTTGACAGATAAACAGATTAATTTAGACAGCTGACAAGGTGGACTGGGAGTCATGGGATGGCTTTCCTGCTGGCTGGACTTGGAGATGCTTTACCTCTCTTAACCTCTCTGTGAGTGAGAGGTCCCCCACCCTGAGCCCTCTGCTGCCTGCAGAATCCTGAGTCTGCTGGTCCCCTCCAGCGTGCATCTATCAGCCAATACAGCTGTTTTCCACCTTTGGACCTTCTTGGCCCATTTTGTACAGAGCAAGGTACCTTGTTCTGAACTTGTGTGAGTGTCTACTCACATGGGCCTCAGGGTGGTGGACATCATCCTGGTTTATTTTGCAAAGTTAACTTCTCTCTCTCTCTTTTTTTTTTGCATAGCTCTGGAAAAGGTCATTTTTATATCAGATCTTTGGATTAAGTCCTTAAAGACTGACTATCTTCTGGGAGACATTCTCTTCCCCCACTGGGTTGTATATGATGGTCGTATGTGAACCCCAAAATCCATTTCTTTCTTTCCATGTGAGCCACTGTTGTTAGATGTGGTCTAGTTGTTTCCTAGACTTTCCCTCCCTCTCTCTCTCTCTCTTTAAATATTGGAGTATAGTTGATTTACAATGTTGTGTTAATTTTAGGTGTACAGGAAAGTGAATCAGTTATACATATACATATACCCACTTATTTTTTAGATTCTTTTCCCGTATAGGCCATTGTAGAGTGTTGAGTAGAGTTTCCTATACTCTACAGTAGGTCCTTATTAGTTACCTGTTTTATAAATAGTAGTGTATATATGTCAGTCCCAATCTCCCCGTGTATCCCTTCCACCTTGGTAGCCATAAGTTTGTTTTCTTGTTGCTAGTTGTGGGCCTGTGTAGAGTTCTGGCCAGTGGAATGTGGATACTGCAATGTATGTATATCACTTTCAGACCTGGCCCACAAATCTGTATTGTTCTCTTCCCTTGCCTGCAGAAGACTGAGGCCACAGGATTTGGTGGAACTATAGGAGCCTGGGTCTGTGAACCTTTGTTATACGGTTGCATGAGTGCAGAGAAGACGTTGTGGTTATAAGCTACCGAAATGCTGAAATTGTTGGATGTAGCAGCTCACCCATGCTGAGTAGTGTGCCTTGTGCCTGGGACTGGGGATGCAGAGGGAAGGAGGTGGTTTCTCCCTTCAGAGGGGCCCCTAGTCTAGAGCAAGGCTGTTCGGGAGATGGCTTGGAGGAAGTTTTGGCCCTGGGTGGAAGGATCATCTTCATCAATGAAGACAGGTCTTGTCAGTGTGAGAGGAGAAGGCAACTGTGAAGACAGGAGGGAGCCAAGATGATACTTGCTGGCTTCCAGGACCATGACTGAGTCTAGAAATAATTTCTTCTGTATTCTTAACTGAGCCCGGGGATTTTCCTGCCTGCTGGCTTCTGGTACATCCCATTAACCTTTTCTTGGGAGACAGTGGAAAAAGCTGTGCTGAGAACCGTATGATGAGCAGGTGGTGAGTAATTGAAGTGTTACCAGAGGCAGTCTGAGACTTTGGGCTTCCTGTTCTATGCCAGTCAGCTCCTGTCTGCTCTTGACTTCTTGAATACTTACTTGAACTTCACGTTTGTGGGGAGTAGGGCATGAGGACACCCGTAGACTGTTCAGAGCTTGAAGTCACAACTCGCAGTCTGACTTAGGGTGGGATTTGGTCAAGTAACATTTGTCTTGATGTCAACATTTAGCTAGATGTTGGCATTTTGTTGTTGTTTTTCAATTTGAAGTCATCTAGTGGAGGTTTTGATGGGATAATTATATAAGAGGAAGGTATGTTTAGTCAGGACAGGATGACTCTTGGAGCAAACAACCTCAGCATGTTGTTGTCTTGATACGATAAAAATTTGCTGTTTTCACCCCCTCCCATGTCAGTCAGCAGAGGAGCTATGTTCTTCACAGTCACTCAGGACTAAGGACTTTTTTTTCCATTGTGGGGTTCTTCCATCTTCTAGGCCCATGGAATCCTTTCCATTCTACTGATGGATGGGAAAAGAGAAGGGTGTAGGGTATAGGATGCTGTGGGAGGTTTCTATGGGCCAGGCCTAAGATTTGCTATTATTGTATCTATCTACAGTTCATTGGGCAGAATTCAGTTACATGGCTGCACCTGAGCCTGACTGCAGGGGATCCTGAGAAATGGGGTCTCACTGTGAACCCAGAAAGAGGAGGAAATGCGGTAGGATGAGCAAGTGGCAGTCTCTGCCATAGCTGGGAAGGCATTCTTATCGAGAGTTGTCTGGGTTTCTTGAAAAGCTGTTGTTCACAGGTAAATACAAGGAAAGCCAAATCATAAAACAGAACTCTCCTGCTCTCAGCAAGTTTATTTCCTGAAAAGTCCAAGTTGGGCTGTTCGCCAGGGAGTCTTTATTCCCTGAGACCTCTGGGCAGTTAGGACCTGACGTGGCTGATGATGGAGCATGATACCTGAGGTCTTGCATGGGGTGCCCTTGGGTTGAAGAGCCATGTGTTAGTGGCCCCTGGGCGGGTTATGACTGCTCCCTTCTTTCTCTGGAGCCTTCCATAGGTCTTCAGAAGGCCCTCGGTCCCCCGGCTCTCATTATGGCACTGAGGGATTTCCACCAAAAGGGAGACAGCTCATGACACGGAGTTGATCTGTCCTGAGACTGGCACAGTCTTTATCATCAGAAGTTGGCTCTTCGGCTGGCTGGAGGGGGGACAAGGATGTACCCAAAATGAAGGGTGATTAGAGACCTTTACCAGAAGAAGGGTTGACTGACCCCACTGGCAATGCTGAGCCCATCACTGTGTGGTCTTTTTCATTCATTTCACATATTTGGTTGGCCAAAATGTTTGTTCTGGTTTTTCTGTAATATCGTATAGATAAACCTGAACCAACTTTTTGGCCAACCCAATAGAATCGCCGATATTGCTCCATCTTCTGCAGCCTCACACTGAGAATCTCCATTCTGCCCGAGACTCTGGAAACTTTCTAATTCACCTTTGCTCTAGCTCCAGAGAAATTATTTGTAAACCTAAATAGAACTAACAGTTTCCTGCAAAGCAATTTTCTGAATGTGGAAGGAGGTGACCGAAAAACAAGGCGATATGCTCACAGCTTCTAGCTTTAAAACGCACCGAAACCAGATTACTATACATTTGAAGTTTGCCATGCTGACCTCTGTCTCATTCCTAAAGACAGACACTCTTAGGAAGAAATTAATACAAAAGGACTATAGAGTCCAGAATTGTTTTTTTTTTCCCTAATGACCTTATTAAAGAAATTACACCCTGGATAACAATATAGTAGAAAACTCCCCATGGAGTTGCTTAGAATGAAAATCTGATTCCTTGGAAAGAAAATGGTAATTGTCAGCAGTGTTCGGGTTTGAATTAATCTAAGATTCCATGGCCCACATTCATATATAAACATGAATTCTTTCATCTACATACATTTGGTATTCATTCTTGATTATCTGTCCCAGCATAACATTAAAATGATTGCATGCCAGAAAAGAATGTGTGTTGGTTTTCAGTGAGCTAATAGCAAGGAACATTTAGCAGTTTGAGATCCACCCAGCAAAGTGCAGTGCAGAATTGAAGCTGTTACTCAGATTATTACTTCTCATTATTATTAATTAACAGTAATGATAGAAGCTGTTGTTTACTGAAGGCCTACTCTTTTCCTAGGTTTAGGATGTATTATCTCCAGCCCTGACAATAGCCTGAAACCAGGGTTCAGATGTGTTAAGTGACTTGCACGAGGTCAACGGCTAGGAAGAGACAGAAGGAGATTGAAAGCAAGGGCTCTTGGCTCCGAAGGCTTGTCTTTGTTTTTGCATTAAAATATCAGCTTTAGTCGCATATAATAAATGCACACTTTTGAAGTGTACAGATTGAATTTTGACAAGTGTGAGCATGAAACCACTACTGGGATCCAGGTGTAGGGCATTTTCATCACCCAGAAATGTCCCTTATCCCCCCCACCCCACTTTGTAGTCTTGCCTCTCACTCCCAGCCCCAGGCTACCAGTGACCTAATTTTGGTCCTTGTAGATTAGATTTGTATTTGTAGAACTTCATAGAAGTGGAATCTTGTGGTATCTACTCTGTTACGTGCATCTCCTTTTGTTCTGCAAATTGTTTTTAAGCATCACCCATGTCGCTCTGTGTATCAATTGTTTGTTCATCCAAGGCTCCACTGTTAAGCTTTAAATTGAGCTCCTGTTCTATATATATTGGACAAAGAGTTGTTCTTCCTGAGTTGTGGCAGCTCCTTTATGGTGAAGGACAGGACAGAGGTGTGGAGATCAAATTTGCAGACGGATTTTGTGGGATCTGAAAAGACCGGGGTGAAGGGGTACCTCAAAGTTCTGCTGGCTCATCTGTAAAATGGTGCTGATGCTAGACTTTTTAATGGATTTATTGTGAGGACTAGAAGAATGAAGATACATAGCATCCAAGACAGTGTGGGGCATGGTAGTAAATGCTCAGTAGATATTAGCAATTATGGTGTTCCAGACTGAAGGCATGACCTCAGGATGGTGGTCCCCACTTCACAGCAGCGGAGCTGCCCAAAGCCCTGAGGGGAGTGCTACAGCCGGGACACACCCTCAACAGACGGCATCCTGCAGCCCTTCTGGGCTCACAGTCTAAGGAGATTTTGAAGCGTTGAGTGTGGTTATTGAAATACTTAGAGATGAAAGCCTTTGAGATGCTTAGATGGAGACAGAGTAGATTTGATGGTCAAGACCTCTGGGCTCTATCATGAGGAGTGGGTGGTGGGCAGGTTTCATCTTCCTGGGAGTGTCAGGGACCAGGATTCAGGAAGACAGAAGGAAACACTTTGAGAACTAGCTGAGCCATGTATGCCAGCCACAGTGGCATGGGTTGTCTCTGGAGGAGAAAGAGTGGGAATGTTCATTTTGATCTCAGAATTCTCCACGTGTATATTGAGCCCTTAGCATAAGGTACTTTCACTGGTTTCTCTCTCTTTGTCCTCATCCCCCTTTTTTTCTGCAGCTATTTAGCTACTAAGCTACCTAACTATCTAGTATCTATTGATAGATTTGTAGATCTTATAATTATTAATACATTTTTTGAAGTATAATTTATATACTGTAACGTACATGGATATTAAGCACATGGTTCAGTAAGTTTTGACAAACGCATACACTCCTGTAAAACCTGTAGTCTTATCAAGATACAGACCATTTCCTTCACCCCAGAAAGTTCCCTTGTGCCCCTTTGCACTCAGTCCTCCTCCTCCCAGGAAACAATCTGATCTCTTTCTGATACACTTTGTCTGTTGATCATAGGAACAGAATCATAGAATGTGCACTGTTTTGGTGTCTAGCTTTTGAGAGCGTGGAAGCCCTTGCTGAGTGCCGAATGCATGCCAGGCACTGTGCTGGTGACATTTGTATTGATTATTTTGTTGAATCTTCCCAGTAGCCTCACAAAGTATGTGTTTTTGCTCCTGAACTACTGAGGTTCAAAGAAATTAAATACCTCGGCCATGGTCATGTAGATGAAAAGTGACAGAGCCTTAATTCAAATTTGGGTCTGTTGCCTGCAGAAGCTTTACTGTTTCTAATGCAACCCAGGTTTTTTTTCCAGTCTTGGTGTATTGCATTTTACATTCTATCACGCTGTATTGCAAACTACAGCACCTTCTCAAAAAGATAAAAAGAACTTCTGATCACAGTTGGCTAATCGGAGCACGGCAGGTGTGAAGTACAATTTCCCTTGGTTGCTCCTAATTTACATCTCGTTGCTGACCATATTTTTTTGTTTTGTGTGAACTATTTATTACTTAGTGATAGATTATTCACATTGCAATACCACTTCAGAGCATGGAGCGTGACCGTGTTCAAATTTGGAATCTTTTTGTTCACTGTCACTGTGTTGGGGCAGACTTTCCTTCCCTCCTCCTTCCTTCTCTCCCATCCCCTTCTCCCATCTTCTCTTTTTCTTCCTCTTTCCCACTCCGTCCCTCCTTTGCTCTTGTTCTCTTCCCCTTGACTTCTCTCTAACCCCTTTTCTTTCTCTTTCTCTCTTATGTTGCTTCTCTTGCCCTTGTTCTCACTCTCTCACTTTTTCTCTCCTCATCTTTCTCTTTTTCTCTCATACTCTATTTCCTAAGAAAAAGCAGCTATCAGAAACCCAAGCTATTGACAGACATACAGTGCTGCTATGAAAGGCCTCCAGACCCCTGAGGGTCTTCACCTACTTTCGAGCTTGTGCACAAGGTGGGTGAGGCACCGAAGTCTCTGCACACCATTGTTTGTTTGCAAAATGGGAATATTAATACCTTTCTCTTCTGTTGCTTCATTCATTTGTGCAATAGAGATTTACTGAGAGTGTTCTAGGTACCAGACACTTAGGCATTGAGAGGGGTACAATACAGACATGGTCTCTGATATTTATTCATATTCTGGAAAGGAGACAAAGAATAAACAGGTAAAGGTGAGAGTCCTACATAATAAAGTGAAAGTGAAAGTGTTAATTGCTCAGTTGTGTCCGACTCTTTGCAACCCCATGGATCCACCAGACTCCTCTGTCCATGAGATTCTGCAGGCAAGAATACTGGAGTGGATTGCCATTCCGTTTCCCAGGTGATCTTCCCAACCCAAGGATCAAAGTGGGGTCTCCTGCATTGCAGACAGATTCTTTATCATCTGAGCCACCAGGGAAGCCCTGTATAATAAGTCCCTACATGTAAACAAGTTCTGTTTGGAGAGTGTGTTCGTAAGTCCAGTTTTTTTGTAAGTCCAACACAGTTAGCCTAGGTATCCAACTAACATAATCAGTTAAATCGTACTGTACTAGTGAACTAGTATACTAGTGACAAACGAAAGTGTTAGTTGCTCAGTTGTGTCTGACTCTTTGCAACCCCATGGACTGTAGCCCGCCAGGCTCCTCTGTCCATGGAATTCTCCAGGCAAGAATACTGGAGTGGGTAGCCATATCCTTCTCCAGGGGATCTTCCTAACCTAAGGATCAGACCTAAGGTCTCTTGCATTGCAAGCGGATTCTTTACTGTCTGAGCCACCAGGGAAGCCCAGTACTCTACTATCATAGGTTTATAATACTTTTCACACAAATAATACATTGTAAAGAAGCATTAGAAAGGTTAAAATTAAAAAAAGCAAACACAAAAAAACAAAGGAAACATTTTTTAATCTTATATAATACAGTACCTTGAAAAGTACAGTAGTACAGTACAGCAGCTGGCATCCAGGGGCTGGCATGGAGGAATAGTCCAGAAGAGTCGCTGACTAGAAGAGGGAGAGGAGGTGGGAGATGGTAGAGCTGAAGGACCGTCAGCAATAGGAGATGAAGGGCAAGCTGCAGTTTCATGTGAACTGACTTATGTAGTTGGACATGTGAATGCATGTTTGCATCTTTGAAAGTTCACAACTTGAAGGTTCGTATGAAGGGGACTTAGTGTAACTAGCCCCTAAATGCTCTGCAGGTCTCGTACTCATGTTGCTCCATCATGATGCCTATTTCCTGACTTAGAGCTTCATGGTCCAGAACTTAGGCTATCCCTTAGCATTTTTTTAACTTTTAATTTTGAAGCAGTTTGAGATACATAAGAAGTTGCAAAGATAGTATAGAAGGTACCCTGTATCTTTTCTCTGTCTTCCCCTAAAGATAATATTCTTATGTTACCTTAATACATTGTCAAATCCAGGAAAGACCTTATTCAGACTTTATCAGTGTTAACAAGCATTCTTCTTCACCTCCTATTCTTTTTTCTCCTTCTCCTCCCTGCTCCCCTTCTTCCATTCCTCTTCCTCTCCTTCCTCTTGTACTTGTTCTTTTTCATGTATACTTCTGTGAAATTTGATCACATGTGTATATTCTAGTGACCATCCCTGCAATCAGGAAGCAGAACTGTTCCAAAACCACAAAGCATTTCCCCTGAGTTACTTCTTCACTAAGTGGCACTCTTCCCCTACCTCTCACCTGTGGCAATTACTTCTGTGTTCTTCATCTATACTTTTGTCATCTCAAGAATGTTATATAAAAGGAATCAGACAGTATATAACCTTTGAAGGTTGGCCTCCCCGCCCCCCCCCCCCTCAGCGTGATGCCCTGGAGATGCATCAAAGTTGTTGTGTGTATCAGTAGTTCATTTTGTCATCACTTTCAAGATAAAAGGAATCAGGCACAGGACACTTGAGAAAGAAATTCCTTTGTGAAAAGTCTTTGTTTTCAAGGCTAACCTTTACTAGTTCTTTGCCCCCCTCAGAGACCTTGAACAGTTAATTTATTTCAGTCTGACTGGCAAATTGGCGAGTTGGTAGATGATTGATTTTATTATTTGATTTATAAGTGTTTTCCTCACTCTTAACAGTAGCTAGATTTTCCGTGAGCCCTAAGTTTTGCACAGATCTTTATGTGTTTGAGAAACTCCTTTCAACTATGAAATGTTCCTTGTACTTTTGAGGTTAATGCTAGGTGCTGTAATGAATAAACCCCTGCAAAGTTTAGTAGCTTCACACAGTAAAATTTTATATCTCATTCCAGCAACAGACCATGTATGTATACTCTGTCTTTAAAATCCTTTTCTCCATGAAATGATTTGGAGAGGCAGGTCACTTCTGCTATGAACCTCTGCTATCTTTTAAGACCTTGAGATTCCCTTGGAGAGAGAGCATGGAGGGTCACCAGGCTGCAGGTTAGCATGGGTCATGCTTGGAAGTGGTGTCCTCCATTGCTTCCATTCCTGTGTCATTGGCTAGAATTCAGTTGGATGGCTGGAGTCAGCTTCAAGGTAGTAGATGGAAGGATGGGAAGATGATGTTCCTGATGGCAACCACATCTTTAAGGCAACACTACACTCTGGAAGAGGGGAAGCATAATTATTGATGGATGATTGACTGTCTCTGCCTCCACCTCCTGTCAAAGACCCCATTTCAGATTAATAATCTCAACAGCAACCTAACGGGAGGGGATCTACGAGTTTAGGTTCTAGCTTTGACGCTTCTTGAGCAACCAAGGCAAATCATGTCCACTCTCTGAATCTCAGCTTTATATTATCTACAAGCAGTGGGTTAAGTTTAATAATTCTGAAGCTCTCTCTCTTACATTTAATGGTTTCCTGTTGTGACCCTTTATTCTCAGACGTATCTGAAAAATCTCTGCGATCTTGGCCGAAGGGGAGGTTCAGTCAACCTGGGTTAGCCTGTTCCGCCAACCCTGTGTTTACCGCCACACACTCATCTTTAACCTAGAGTCCCAGGGAAACGAAAGAAACCCTGGGACCACACAGCACAACTGCTATCGCAATTGGGAGGATTCTGACAGTTTAGCTATGAGAGCAGTAAATTCAGCTCCTGATAAATTATTTACTCTGAGGATCAAGAAGCTGGTCTCACTGTGCTTGCCTGGCTCACTGCTTGAGAAATAACAGACAATTCTGGTCATGCCAGGAAGGAAAGAAAAAGAAGACTGACCTTTAGTTTCTGACCGCCTATCCTTTGTGCTTCTACCACCGTTTTAGAGGGAGCCAGAGACTACCATTGGTGAGAGCAGTGAACATCTCATGTTTCCAGTTGGCCTGTGTCTGCCCAGCCCATGATCACCCATAACTCTGTTCCTCAGAGTAACAAGTGAGGCTTCATAAGAGTGGTAATTGTGCTGATCAATACTGTGTTTACATCTGGATGAAAGAGGAGGAAGAACTAAAGCCAAAATGCCTTCTGGACAATTCCCCTCTTCCTTAATGGACAGGATCTGGAGGAGGCGGGGCTACACTGTGTGTTTCCAGATCAGGTTTCCTTCGGGGCTATACATTTCGTTTCTTTCATGTCTCTGAAGTTGCTTTTCTGCATGCCTGGGGAACAGAGCAGAATGGCATTTGATTCTCTTGTCGTCTGGGTTTTCAGGGGTGGATGAAGCTTGGATGCTCATTAAGATTACTGCGCCTCATCATTTTTAATGTGAGGCCCAAGGTAATATTTAATGAAGCTGAAAAGTATATTAATAAAATTACTTGTAGTAATTAGCAGGAAATTATAATAGTAGGGTGATGGGGAGATTTTAGAAATCAGTTAGAAGTGATCAAGACCAATCTTGAATGTCACTGCTTATTATTTTTTGCTCTCAATCATCATGAACTACACCTTTGCATGTTTACCTTTGAAAAGAAAGTCTTTGATGGGGCTCACACATATTGCTTTTATTTCATGTTGTTTTGTTCCTTGGTGAGTAACACAAAGCTAGTGTCTTTAGAATTACTTGTAAACTGCCGTATTGCCCCCTAGAGGCAAATGGGAGCTCTAGTATTTCTGCCTTTATGGCCTCTTACCTGAAAAGAGAGGCTGTCAGAGACCAGAGTCCACAAAGGCTTCTGTGAAGGTGAGATGCAACCAAGAGTCATTTGTGGGGCTTATCAACCCGGAAAATGTAAGTAAAGGCAAAAAAAAACCCCAAAAGCTCACGGATTTGGGAGGTAGAGGTCCTAAAAGCTCTGCAACATCTTCAGGTTTGACTGTTGATTAACCCTTCTCTACCAGTCTCTATTCCGTTTGACAAGTAGATTTGGAGGTAAAACTTCTGAAATGAACAAGGTTCCAAGAAGGCAGAACTTCTCATGATTACCCTGGTTGAGGCTTGAGCTGGGGTGTGTTGGGGGGTTTCTTTGTTGATGCTATTGTTGTTATCAACTCTGGCCTTTTATTTTATTCCTACTCATCCTTGAGGAATCTGGAGAAAAACCTAAAGGAAGGCAGAAGCTTCCAATGTCTGAGACAATAATTATTTGTTAATTCATAAAATAAGTACCTAAAGTACTGGGATCAGTGTATTCATTTTCTCTGCCCCTTTCTCCCTCTCTTTCTGCAACATATTTTTAGTTGAAAACCTACTCTGTGTCAGGCAGACTGGATGCTGGTTCCTGGAAATATGACAGTGAGCAGATACAGCTCTTGTCTTTCAGATGTTCACCCAGCAGTGGTCAATGAACAATCCTCTAATGCCACAAGGGCCTGAAGGCTGTGAAGGTGTTGGGCAGATCATCGTTGCAGGAGGAGTGGGGAGTCTTGAACTATGTGGAATACAGAGTGCTCTTTCTAAGCAAGAAAGCTGAGGGCCGGCATTCCAGGCAGGAGGAAGAGCACAAACAGAGGCAGGGACAGACGTGTGTGAAGGAGTGCAGGATCCAAGGAGCTTTGCAACCAGAGTCAAGTTTGATCCCTGGGTACCTGTCGTGTGAATATTGAGTGATGGAGCCTGGGAGTTTGTATGTGATGCCAAGGGGGTTACTCTAGTCTGATTGGTGATGGGGATGCGGCTGAAGAGTTTAAATAAGCTTGACCAGATGTTTGTTTAGAGAGACCATTCTGTCAGCTGATGCTTTGAGTGGGTTGGAGGGGAAAGCCCAGGACCAAGGGACCAAGGAGGAGGCTGTAGCAGTCATCAGAGTGAGAGCCATGCTGAGTAGCCCTGAGGATAGAACGGAGGTTGTGGGTATGACACATTGGGGATGGGTAGATGCTGGGTTTGAATGAAAAGGAAGACAGAAAGATCATTTCTAAGTCAGAAGAAAATATACAGAAATGAAATCATATACTCTGTAGTCTTC
Organism: Giraffa tippelskirchi; assembly: GCF_054371585.1. Taxonomy (NCBI): domain Eukaryota; kingdom Metazoa; phylum Chordata; class Mammalia; order Artiodactyla; family Giraffidae; genus Giraffa; species Giraffa tippelskirchi. The sequence continues at coordinate 113,311,595 of NC_137287.1, read as the reverse complement.
TGTGACTGGTTGGTTCCTTTCACTTAGCATGTTTTCACAGTTCATTTACATTGTAGCTTGGATCACTTCTTTTTATGGCTGAATAATGTTCCATTGTATGGATAAATTACATTTTATTTATCTATTCTTCCACGGATGAACAAATTTCAGTTGTTTCCACCTTTTGGCTACTGTGAATAGTGCTGCCATGATCATTCCATGTACAAGGTTTTGTTTGAACATCTGTCTTCATTTCTTTGCGGTACATGCCTAGCAGTGGAATTGGTGGGTCATATGGTAATTCTAGAGCTTCCCTGGTGGTTCAGACAGTAAAGAATCTGCCTACATTGCGGGAGACCTGGATTCAGTCCTGGGTTGGAAAGATCCCTGCAGGAGGGCATGGCAACACATTCCAGTGTTCTTGCTTGGAGAAACTCCATGGACAGAGGAGCCTGGCGAGCTATAGTCCATGGGGTTGCAGAGAGTCGGACATGACTGAGTGATAAAAATTAGTTAATTCTCAGATTAACTGTGGTGATCACTGCATGTATGTGTGAGTATACTAAAAACTATTGAACAGTACACTTTAAATTGATAAATTGTGTGGTATGTAGTTATATCTTAATAAATCTGTTTTTTTTTTTTAAATAAATAGAATGATTTCATCCTTTTTGAAGTTCCTCTCAGGGCATTAATGAACTTGCAGATTCAAATGTAAAAACACCCATTGTAGTTCAAAATGATATATTTATTTGTACACGTTTGTTGTGTCATACGATTGAAAGCTCTGTGAGAGCAGGGACCACACGTAGCTTTGTGCCTTGTCTCCAGCCACTTGCATGGTGCTTGGCACATACTAAATACCCAGTAAACATCTGTAGAGTCCTTGAATGATCTGCTTTTATAGTCCAGGCAACTGGTTTATTATATAGGCGTATGATGCTTTGTTTTACAGAGTAGCCAGTTTCCCTGGATTTTGGGTTCAGTACATGTGCTCCTTTGTTCATTTGTGTTACATTTTGAATCATTACCCCTGTTATGATTCCATGTTTCCTGCTAACTTGACCACTACAAAGCCAGTGGCTGTGACCTTGTGGCCTTAAGTGAGGTAGGGCTGCCAAGGACTGGGCTTTCAGAAGGGACGTTGGGCATCTCGTGACGGGAGCCCAGGACTCTCCTCTTACTTGTGTTCCTTTTAGCTCATCTCTTGCCATCTTGTTTCCAGTAGACCATTAGTCCAAGTAGCAAAAGTAATTCCAGGGATTTTTCACACATTCATGTTTATTCTTTAAAATATAAAATTGAAGTAACCCTTAAATATTTAGTCTTTTAAAGTTGGCTACATTTTCATGTAAAAAGTTTTTTGGGTCATTTTTTAAATTCTCTTGGAGGCATATAATTTCACTTTGAAAAAGTCATTAGAAAAATAGGACATATAGATTGATTTTAGTTATATGTATATTTGTATATTTAAAGAAGTGTTTATACCTATCTATATTGATATGTAAAAGTTTTCCTTTAATATTTAGATGCTTTAAAATTTACCAAAATTTTAAAGTAAAATATTGTCTTTAATAAAAAAAACTTTCCCCTGAAGAGAAACAGCTACAGTTTAATCAGGGTTGCTTGAGAAATTGCATTTGAAACATAGAAGTTGGATTTATTTTTAAAATGTCATAATTATTTTCTCTTTGATAAAGTGTTTGAAAGGACCATAAGTGACCATAGTCTGGGGCAGCTTCTTGGAACAGGTGGATTCAAGAAGAATTTTAAGAAATTAAGAGAGAGATTTGGCCAAATATTGTCTTACCACTAAATCATTCAGTTTATTTTTATTGTTTTTTGAATAGGTATACATATATCCCCTCCCTTTTGAACTTCCTTCCCATCTCCCTCCCCACCCCACCCCTCTTGGTTGATACAGAGCCCCTGTTTAAGTTTTCTGAGACATACAGCAAATTTCTGTTGGATATCTATTGGATTCAAGAAGAACAGGTGGATTCAAGAAGAATTTTAAGAAATTAGGAGTGATTTGGCTAAATATTGTCCTACAGCTAAATCATTCAGTTTTAAGAGTGTCTGTTAAGAATATCTTGATGGCAGTTTAGGTTTCTACAAATATTTTGTAGATGTGATTGATTCTCAAATGCCATCCATATCCTCCCAGGACAAGGAATCTGCAACAAAAAGATGGGAAGGAACATTTATTGGAAATGGCAGTGTGTAGTGGCCATGCCACTTAATTGGATCTCATTTAATCCTTGCAAACTTGCCTTTCAGAACTCTGTTGCAAATGACACACACTCAATTCAGATTGAAATTAGCAAAAGAAGAACACTATTATTGGTTCATATATCTAGGAAGTTTAAACAGTGGCTTCGATTTTAGGCATAGCTGGATCCAGGAGATTGAAGAATGTTACTGGGACATACAGACTCTCTTTATGTCTTGGTTCTGTCATATTTTCCTTTCTCTCTGTTGAGTGCATTCTCTAGAAGTTTCTATGCATACTTGTGTTGCTTGTCAGTTTGTCATCCCAGAGAAGAGAGCCATTCTTTCTTGACAAGTTCAAAAAAAAAGTACCCTACGAGGATTCAGATTGAGGGAAATTGGGTCATTTACTCATCACTGAATGTTGGAGTGCAACTAGAGGATATGATATGCTTTGACCGGTCAAGTGTGATGCCTGTGCTGCTGTCAGGGGTAGGCACAGAGGGAAGGAGTTAGGCTCATCTATATCTTATGCGAACACCCGATGCAATCAGCCGACTTGTTAGAAAAGATCCTGATGCTAGGAAAGATTGAAGGCAGAAGGAGAAGAAGGTGACAGAGGATGAGATGGTTGGATGGCATCACCGATTCAGTGGACATGAACTTGGGCAAACTCTGGGAGATGGTGAAGAACAGGGAAGCCCAGTGTGCTACGGTCCACGGGGTCGCAGAGAGTCAAACGTGACTTGGCTACTGAACAGCAACAACAACATATTTTATGGGATGAGTTCCCCACAGCAGAGGGGATTCTGATACCAGAAGGAGTGAATGCAAAGACTGCTATTCAGATGAATATTTGTAAGAGTCATATAATTTTCCCACTTTACAAATGAGGCTTAGCGGCCAGCCCGAGATTACTCAACTCTGAGGAGAGAGACCCAGAATCAAAGCTTAAGCCTACCCAGTTTCAGAGATCAAGCATGGCAACAATATTGGTTTTCTATAATGGTTTTGGATCCCTGGTATGAATAGACATCCACCAGCACAGGGTTGGGCCTGTCAATGGGCAGAACTGCAGTGAATGGGAGAGCTGGCCCCATATGGCCTGTGAATGCTCTGCCACGGTGACCATGAACTCAGCACTGACTGGGTGACCCAGACCTCTGTGACTACAATTCCCTCTGCCTGGGCTTCCTTTCCCACCTTCTTCTCCAGCTGAAATTCTCCGTGAACTTTGTGAATCAGCTCAATACCATCCCTGCCCGTGGTCTTTCTCATTACCACAGTTCACCTGGATTAAAGAGACTCTCTTTGTCTTCCTGTTCTCAACATGGTCAGTGCAATGCCTGCCTTGTGGTCAAGGCTAAATGAACCAGGCCTGTTGTGAGTGGCTTGTTAACTTGTGGGTGGTGCTCGGTAGCTTGGAGGCTGCCCTGAGATCGCCTGGGCTCAGCTTTCCAGGTCTCCCACTCACCAGCCTGCCTTTCCTCCCTCATAAAGTGGGAATCAAAGGATTGGGAGGACTGGCTGAAAGAACCCGTGTCAAATGCTTTGCATAAAGCCAGTAGTAACTCAGTAAATATTAGTCGTTATTGTTATCTGTGGCCGCTGGCTCAGGGAGATTTCCTGACTAGTCTAAATTCATACAATGAGATTGCAACAAAGCAGGTCCTTGAACCCAAGTCTCCTGGCTCCTGTCTCACTTAGCAGATAGGAGTGTGAGTTAACAGGCCTCAGGCTGCTACCTAAAGCATATTTAAATCCAAAAGAAGGTGCCATTCCCCCCAGGAGAGTGAAGCTTCCTTCTCAGAGAGATTTTCCCAGAATACACTTGGGCAGGGGATACATAGGATGTGAGAACTGAAAGCCTCATGCCAGCAGTATAATTTAGGGTTTAAACACAGATCTAATCTCACCTTGATTGTCTGTGGCCCTGTTGGCTCTGGTGGGAATTCTGTTCCACATGAAAAGCACATTCTGCAAAGCTCTACGTTTACGTGTGTCTGAGATGGGTGGATGCAGGACGATAATCGGGCGGCATACTGCTGTTTATCCTCCTATTACCAACTTCATTCCTCCTGGGAAATACACTGAAAATAGTGTTTTAGACATTGAAGTAGAGAGATGAGTTTGTGTTTTGAAATTTCAAAGGCATTGATGTATATATGCATGTAGGGATCTCAAAAGTTTACTAGACCTCTCATGAATTCTAGAGATCATCAATTAGATATATAAATTGATCCTTCTTTTTCCGAAGAAGATTCATCTTTTCTCGTTGCAAGATGGACAGGAAGCTGTGACTCTTAGAAATTTGGATATTAACTCCACCGCCTGCTCTGTCACCAGGGAGTGAGTTGGTGGAAAAGGAGAGGTGACTGGCTGTCTTTTCCCATGTTCCTGGGATCGAGGGGCAGACAGGACGTGCACAGGGTGACAGCCTTGCAGGCAGAGCCGCCACTGAATATTCAAGCCTTGTTTCTTTCTCTTGTTCAGCCATCACGTATCAGTGCTGACGGCTGCCTCTGACACTCCCGCTGCTCTGTGGAGTCGGGCTGTGGGTGTTGCAGGGAAACGGCAGGGGCAGGGGTGTCACCTGCAGTGGGAGGGTGGTAGCCAGGCAGAGGTGAGCAGGGCCCTCAGAAAGGGTCACTTGCAGAAAGGCTTCTGTTGGTCAGTCCCCGCTCCCCCCTCGTGGGGTCAGGGGTGGGACAGGGCTTCTTGGCATGTCACCCACTTTGTCACTTTGTTGATCTTCTATCCCTCTCAGTTATAGAGCAGATGGCAAAGATATGTAAGAAATTCACCATCACCAGAAAAGTAAAAGCAGAAACACTTTTTTTTTTTTCCAGGAGAATTTGGAAAAAATAATGGTAAACATTCATAACTGCCTCCATGGGTATCACCAGCACCTGCTGTTTCTACTTCCTTAATGTCTCGCAAACACCTGCTGTTTCCTCCCCATGGCCATTGTCGGGGTCAAGCCCTCATCCTCTCATGTCTGCCCAGACACCCATCAAACTACTTCCCAGCTGGGTTCCTCTCCCTGCATCCAACATCCTTGATGTTGGGGTCACAGCCACCTCAGGGTTGCTAATTTTACCGCTGGCTGTGCCACTCTGGGGCTACACACTTCCATGCATCTCTATGACTCATCTTGTTGTTGTTCAGTTGCTCAGTCATGTCCAACTCTTTGTGGCCCCGTGGACTGCAGCACGCCAGGCCTCCCTGTCCTTCACCGTCTCCTGGAGCTTACTCAAACTCATGTCCATTGAGTTGGTGATGCCATCCAACCGTCTCATCCTCTGTCGTCCCCTTCTCCTCCTGCCTTCAGTCTTTTCCATCCTTATCCTTAGCCTCTCGGAAAGGATTTTCATGGCTGATTGGTACCTGCCAGCTCCCCAGCCAGGTTCTTGGACCATCTTCTCACCCACCGCTGGCCCAACCTCTTCTGCATACTTATGCTTCCCCAGGGATGGCTCACTGTCTCAGGCTACCCCCACCCCACTTCCTTCCTTCTGTCTGGAGCCTCCTTTCTCTCCAGCCCTACCCTATCTGCCTCACCAGCTCTTATGAGTTCTGGGAGCGCATCCTTATGTATCCTCCACTTCGAAGGCTGAGCCCAGGACCTGCCTCTGAATTCTCAGACCCCTTCCTCGCTTTTTGCAAATGACACACGCCATTGATTACTGTGTGTTTTGCCCACTACGCACCGTGAGTTCCTTGTCTTTGTACCTCTGAGACAAAGAAGCAGTATATTGTGGTAGTAGTGAGATAGTCTTGAGTTACGATTCCACTTACATCTGACCAGCTTTGTGTAATTTGGTTATTTTTCTCAGCGGTTGTGCAGTAGGGATGAAACTACCACTGTTTTACAGAGTTACTGTGGGGCTTGAATAAGGTAATGCTTGTGGAACTATACCCGGCACAGAGTAAGTGAGCTAAGTAAACACTGGATGCTATTATCATCCTCATCACTGATACTAGCTTCTGGAAAATGCTGGATACTCAGTAAGTTCTTGTTGTATAGAAGGACTACACAGGTGAGAGAGCAAGGGATCATTTTGTTGAATTCTGACTTTGAAATGGCATTAGTGAAAGAGTATTAATGTTCTCATGTCTCTTTTTTTGTCTCAAGTTTTTCTTTCCCCTGAACAGTGGATGTTTCTCAGACATTAGCAAAGCACTGAACTCACTTAAGCAACCCAAGGGGTGCTTGGAAGGGGGAGCCATTTTGCCCAGTAAGCTGATAGCTCGAGTCAGGATTCACCTCCCTGCTGGCTGCGTGGCATGCCACATTTCCCCCTCTTAAAAGAACTAAATGACCTATATTTCTTTTTTAAATGAAAGTGAATGAAAATGAATTTCACAGCTCCCCTGGAGCTGCCTGGAGACACACTGGGATGTCAAACAAAAATGCTGGGAATTGCTGTGTTAAAGTACAGTCTTCCTGGGCTCCCCAGAAAGATGAAACCGAGAGGCTTCAGCAGGTAGGAGGAAGGCGAAGGGAGAATCAAGGGAAACATCTAGATTCAGAGGCATTGATGTAGGGGAAGAGGGAGGAGACGGGGAGGGAGCACTGTATTGAAACACAACTGTTGAAGGACTGATCTTTAACTTCGGTGAAAAGAAGCAAAGCCAGCCCAAGACATGCTGAATAATTGCCCAGGAATTATTCCTGGCCGCCTTATAAAGATTCCTCACTATGCTAAAATATTGAAAGCAGAAGGGAAATAATTGTTTTGAGCTTGGGAAATTTCTCAGTTCTCTGACTTTGCTAACGAGATTTGAGCTCCATTATCCTTGTCTTGCTGTGAGCCTTCATCAATAGCAGAACTTGTATCTCCTGAGGGATTGTCTACTGAGTTCATTTCAATTTAACAAGTGTTTATTGAGACCCAGGATGTGTCTAGGCCTGGGGACCATGCGGCGTGCTGGGGTGGTGATGACTGGTTCTGTCAGCCCTGAGGGGATTCTGGGCAAGATGAGGGAGAAGGTATTGGAGAATTGCATGTCTGTGTGCCCAGTGCCTGAGCCCAGTTCATCCAGGGGGATGTTTTCCAGTGGCTTTTGTAGGCATTCTGGTGGGATGGACAAAGCAGGTCTGGGCCCCTGAACGCTTCTCCCTGCGTCCCCACAACCCTGGCCTGTCTTTGTTGCCAACTGCAGTGATGGTCTTAAATCATGAAACAGGACACGCCGCCCTGTTGACTCTGCCTTGCACCTGGCTTCCCTTTGCACCTGGAATGAAACCCAAACTCATTAGCATGGCCCACGAGGACCCTGTGTGACTTGGCCCCTAACCAACCCCTCATTCTCTGTGGTCCCTTCTTCCTGGACTTTGCAGTTACCCTTCCCTACTGTTTCTGAATTCCATATGGGGTGATCCTCCTGAGTTCCCAGAGTTTGCCTTAGACAACATCTCTTAGCCCCAGAATCTAAATTTGCTTCCCTGGCCCCTGCCCTCTTACATTCTCTCTCTCTCATCTGTAATTGCTATTTGTAATTATTCTTTGTTTTCTTCCTCTTGTCTTCTTCCATGAAATTGTGAACTCAAGAGGACAGGGCTTTTCTCTGTCTTTCTTGCTTCTTTGTCCCAGCGACCAGTGTGCATTGCTGTGCTGCGTTATGTCACTTCAGTCGTGCCCGACTCTTGAGACCCAATGGACTATAGCCTGCCAGGCTCCTGTGTCCATGGGATTCTCCAGGCAAGAATACTAGAATGGGTTGCCATGCCCTCTTCCAGGGATCTTCCTGACCCAGGGATCAAACCTGCATCTCATGTGTTGGCGGGCAGGTTCTTTACCACTAGTGCCACTTGGGAAGCCCCAGGGATGCAGTAGCTGCTCAATAAATACGTGATCCCCCTACTGCAGCTGAGCCATAGCACTAATGAAATGAGAAGAGGGAGGGATCTTAGGGCCAGGAGGTATGATGGATGGAGTGTTACTAACTCAGGAGACCTGAACCACATCCCCTGGCCCCTTGGGACCTGGGGAGCCTCGTCTCTAAAAGAAATTATGCTCAAGAAGCCTTCCTTCTGGCTCTCAAAATGCATTGAGTGTAAGAACTCCGAGACAAAACAGTTTACTGATTGACAGCTCTTTGGCCTAAGCCTGCCCCAGAAATGTTTTCATGAAGAGACGTTGCCCGCTGCCTGCCTGTCTCACACTGACGTTTTCAGGCTTAATTAGAGGCTGTTACCCCTTCTTAAGCAGTCACACACCAGACACGCCAAATAACCTTAGCACCAAGCGCTGGAACAAGAGAGTGGAATAACAATTTGATGTCGGGGAATTAAAAGCCGAAGGGCTGTATCCACAGTCATCGGCTTCTTTGCTTTAACAAGTTAAGTGAGTTCGGTATGAGCTTTTTTAATTTGTTGACTACTGTTTGATTGAGTTGTCTGTCTACACTGGCCTGGAAGCCATGGGAGGTACTGTTGAGAAAGGCTCCCTACCTCTTAGAGCGGTTGTTGAGAACCCCAGGCTGAGCATTCTATGCCCCCTTGCTCCATCTTGTCCAGGAGCTCCAGGGGACAGGTGCCATCAGCACCTGAATTTTACAGGTAGTGAAACACACATTTGGAGAGCCTGCCTCGGTGGCAAGGCCCCATGTTGAGAGGATGCACGACTCAAATCTGGGTCCCTGGTTCCAGTGCCAGCAACTCTTGAAAGAGATTGTTCCATGGGCGTCTGCTTCTGAGGAATTGATAACGTACTGATTGTAGTCGGAGCACCCTGCTGGAAAGAATCAGCAGCTGTGCAGTCCATTTTGCATCACTCGTGTTTTCCTCTCTGGAGTGTAAGACCGCAGCCTCCCCAGGCCAGTCTCCTTGACCAGCACTGTCACCTCCAGGCTGCAAGAGCCACCGCCCCCCTCCAGATCTGCAGGTGGTCAGCCCTACTGCCTTTCTTCTCCTGCCCCTGCCTGCCTGTGGGTACAGCCTGGTGCTGGGCTCCCTGCATGGATTCCAGGACCAGAGGCTGTGCTGGGTCCCAGATTCTGCCCGGGTCTCAGCATACCCTGGCTCTGAGGTCTGGATTCCTGCTGATCTCTGGGGTCCTGCTTCAATCCCCATGGACCTCTTGAGCCACAAGTGTGCCATCTCTTAGGCACAGCAGGCTGGGCCTCCTTTGAAAAGACCCTCCTTCAGCCCAGCATCAAAAGAGGCTAGATTTGGGCATGCAAGCCATTATTGGGGTTGGAATTTGGGGAAGAAGGAAGTGTGTGTCCTGAAACTTGAGGAGCTGTGAGCCTGACAAATCTTACCAACTTCCCTGTAATGTGAAAATTCTTCATAAAAACCTCATTCTTTGTGTTATTTGGGCCACTAACTCACTGGGTGATGCTGGGAAGGTCATGTTCCTGCCTGGTCCTCCGTGTGCCTGTTTGTTATCTGGGAAGGCTGAAGTGGGTAATGTCACAAGTCTACGGCCTGGGGTCTCCATGACTGTTTTCTGGCCTCTGTCCTTGAACTTTCATAGGTGGTCATGTGAAGGAACCTAGTATTTAGGATCATTTTGAGATGAGACTTGAGATGGGCTTGGCTGCCTGTTGGCCATATGACCTGGAGTCAACCAGTTAATCTTGCCAAGCTTCGATTTCTCTATTTGTAAAATACGGTCAACCTTGGAACCTTCCTCAAAAGTCATTTTTGAGGATTGCAGAGAATAATTGAGACAAGTTACTTGGCTTATGTTTAGCACATAGTTCAGTTGCTCAGTCGTGTCTGACTCTTTGCGACCCCATGGACTGCAGCACTTCAGGCCTCCCCATCCGTCACCAACTCCCGGAGTCCACCCAAACCCATGTCCATTGAGTCGGTGATGCCATCCAATGATCTCATCCTCTGTCGTCCCCTTCTCCTCCTGCCCTCAATCTTTCCCAGCATCAGGGTCTTTTTCAATGAATCAGTTCTTCGCATCAGATGGCCAAAGTATTGGAGTTTCAGCTTCAGCATCAGTCCTTCCAATGAATATTCAGGACTGATTTCCTTTAGGATGGACTGGTTGGATCTCCTTGCATTCCAAGGGACTCTCAAGAGTCTTCTCCAACACCACAGTTCAAAAGCATCAATTCTTCTGCGCTCAGCTTTCTTCACTGTCCAACTCTCACATCTGTACATGACTACTGGAAAAACCATAGCCTTGACTAGATGGACCTTTGTTGACATAGGTGCTATGTGCTATTTGACTAGCACATAGTAAAATCTGATTAAATATTAGCTAAATGTTAGATGTTATTTATTCTTTCTCTTCCCTTCTTGCCCTGATTCCCGACTTGCATCCCTTTGGTTTCTCTGGATATGGAGTGCTTCACTCTTCTTTGACCATGTGGGCTGAAAGGAACCCACCTGCCCCACCGCTCTCCCAGCACCTCCCAAGGCTGAGGGAAGGTGTCCATGCCTGACCTTTCAGACCTCTGCCAGGCCCTGTGCACTTGATGTTCACACTAACCCTGCAGGTACCAGGTGCCTGGCAGCTGGCAGGCCTGACTATGGCAGGAGAAGGCTCACCTGTCATTAGGACCAGTGTCCTAGAGGTCAGAGGTGTGTGGGTTTATCTCATCTACCCCCTGCAGAATGTGGCCTGCCTTTGTGATTCTGATGGGCCACATGGGGACCCAGGGCCACTGCCAGCAGACCTGGCACCTGGGTGTTTGGCATTGATGATTGTAGTAGTCTGCTAAGGCTGCTATAACAAAGTGCCTCAAACTGAATACCACAACCTTAAATAATAGATATGTACTGGCTCAGAATTCTGGAGTCTTGAAGTCCAAGGTCAAGTTGTCAGCGGGCTACACTCCTTCTGAAGGCACTAGACAAGGATTTGTTCCAGGCTTCTCCCCTACCTTCTGGTGGTTTTCTGATATCTTTGGCATTTTTTGGCTTGTAGAAGCATCACCCTGAACTCTGCTTTTATTCCTAGTTGGTGTTCTCCCTATTTGTGTCTGATTGGTGACCAGCTTTCCACTTTTTTATAAGATTACCAATCATACTGGATTAGGGCACTCCCTCATGACCTTATTTTAACTTGATAGGTTCTGTTTCCAAATAAGGTCACATTCTGAGATACTGGGGATTAAGACTCAAAATTGTCTTTTTGAGGCATGGGTGACACAGTCGACCCACAGCAATGATCAATGATTCCCACATATGGATAGTAACATTACGGGGTACAGGCAGAGTAGGGGGAGAGTCCAGGGGAAGCTAGGCACAAGGCACCCTGTTGAGATGATCTGGTAGAACAGAAGCTTAGACTGGAAGGAGGAAGAGAGTGGCTTGAACCACTGGAGCTTGGAAGAGGAGGAATCCTGGAGGCACAAGTGATGGACGGTAGCATGGATGTGTGGGCATGTGGGAGGAAGAACACCCGCTGCTCACCTTGGTCCAAGGCAGTTCTTCTTGCGTGGTCGTTCTTGTACTTGACCAAGAGGCAGATTTAATTCTCAGTTCTCAGGCGGCTGGGGGTTATAAAACCCCCACTTGTAAAAGATCCTAAGGTCACCAAGGAAGGCTCTTTCTAAGTCAGAGATTTGTGGGGACAGAGTGCTTTGGAGTCAGGCCACTTTCTCTTTCCCTCCTGCAGCCAGGATCTGCCGTCCCTAGGAGCCCATTTTTCATTTCCAGGGCCGAGCCAACTGTTGGCTCTGGGCAGGACGGGCTTGGTTTAGGAGATGATGTATGCTTTCTTAGTGTGCTGCCTGGTTAATAAATTATCCCTGGGATCACTGGATGAGGAGATGTTTTAAACCACAGCCTGCGGGCTTTGTGGAGCCTCTGCCTTCTGAATTTGCAGTGGAAATTGGCCTTGGATGATCAGATAGCACCCCTACTATGGGCCAGAGCTATGAAACTCACTAGTCTTGAAGAATGTCTCTACCTGAAAAGGGGAAGGAGGAAGCTAGCCCTCAATGAGCACCTACTGTATGCCAGACCTTTAGCATGTTCTGTTCCATCTCATCCTCACCCAGTCGTGAGGAGCCACCACTACACAAATGAGGAAACTGAGGTTAAGGACTTGTTGGAGGTAAGACTCTGGTGTATAACAGACCTAGAGTTTGAACTCAACCTTGACTGACTGCAAAAATCTCCTCTCTCCATTGAGTGACACACGTGACGTCCCCAGGGGTTGGCCATCATTTTCTGTAAAGGATCAGTCGTAAATATGGTGGGACATACAAGTTTTGTCTCCTAGACTTAGCTTTGCCTTTGGAGTATTAAAGCAGCATTGATAATACATAAACAAATAAGCTTAACTGTGTTCTGATAAAACTTTATTTACAAAACAGCCAGTGGCCAGATTTGGCCTATGGGCCATGATTTGCCAGTTCTTGCTTTGGAGTATCTAGCCTGATGGTAAACACCATATTGGCCCAAGTAACCATGAGACAGTCAGGTTTACTTTTTAGAATGAAAATGATTCCCCTGGAAGTGGGTCTTGTGCAGCCAGCCAGCTGAGCACCAAAGGAGGCAGGTGACATGTGACTGCCATCCCTCCGGGTGATGAGGCACTTTTAGGTGCTTTTTGATGACTCAGCCTTGCTGCTTTGGAGAAAGGAGGGCACTTATTCCCGTGGTCTGAGCAGGACGAGTGTGGTACAGATGGAGTTAAATGAGAAGAGCAAGATTAGCCTGATTTTCTGCTCTGTTGTCACCTTCATAAATTTTGAAAAGTCAATTCTAAAGCTAATCATAGCAACGTTTAAGAACATTGTATTTTTAACAGAAAATTTGTATTTACTGGATTAATATCACACAGGCAATGCATAAGGAGACAGTATAGAAGAGTGTGTAAGAATATGGCTTTGTAATCAGAAAGAGCTGGATTCCACTCCCAGCCTGGCAATATACTAGCTGCCCTGAGCTCATCCTTAGCAGATTGTTTTAAGCTCTGAGTCTTGGTTTCCTCAACTGTTGTGGTTAGAGTGAGGTTCTTAATCTTTCACGCCTTAGAATTACCTGGAGGGCTTGTTAAAGCACCAGACTAGGGGTGGATGCCTTTCTGTGCTGTTTCTGATTCAGTGGGCCTGGGGCAGAACCAAGAGTTTGTGCTTCTAACAAGTTCCCAGGTGGTGCTGATGCTACTGGCCCAGGGACCACACGTGGAGAACTGCTGGGTAAGAGGATTCTAAATGTTTCAGATTCTGACTGTTGTCCCACAGACAGAGGTTGTCAGAGGAGCATCTAAGTGGGATTGGGAAGCAAGGAATTGACTCCTGCATCCTCGGGAAGCACGGGTAGGGGCATGGAGACCCTTCCAGCTTTTGCAGCAAAGTAAAACCACCCATGTCTACCCAGAAGTGGCCTTGGACAGACCCAGCTGTCAATAGTTCCTTAAGAGAAGCTTCTTTGAGAGAAGCTCTTAGGAGGGTTGGGTGTAGGAAGGAGAGACAGGGCTTCCTCTTCTGCACTCTCTGGGGAAGAGGAAGAAATGTGAATACGAGTTTTTTCTTTTAGGATCAGAGAAGGAAGGGAGACAGTTAACTCCCTGCAGAAGTAGCCCCAGGGGTTATGGGATGGTGTCTGTGATGTAGGTAATGTGTTTTATGACTGTCTGGCTCCCTGGGTTGCTCACCCCCTGGGCACTGACTGTACTCACTATTTTATCAAAGGGATTTTAGCATCCTAGGATTTTGGTATCTGTGGGCTGGTCCTGTAACTAATCCCTTGTGGATACCATAGGACAACTGTATCAGCCATTATGATTTTGTTTATTGTAAAAAACAACGCAGAAAAACTGTTGCTTCATGAGTGTTTATTGTGAAAGATCCTCTCTCCTTCCTCTCCAGTTCTGTTCTGTATTGGGTAACCAATATCGACAGATTTAGATGTATCTTTCAGGCATGTTTTTTATTGATACTCATAATTCTTAATTCTGAATAATGGCAAACAGCCATCTAATAGAGTTGGCATTTTAATGCTCTCTTCCCAGCATGGTTATCATCAGTCTTTTTGATCTTTTTATTGCATAGATGAAAACATATTTTAAATTAGCATTCATTGAGTTATTAGGGAGATAGAAAAATATTTCTAAATATTTATTGAAGGTTTTTGCATTTTTCTTCCCTTTCTGTGACTTAATTGGTTATGCCTTTTGCACCATTTACTTTCAGGTGGTTTTCCTCTTTTTCATTTGTATGGATACCAGAAAGAGTAATTCTTTCTCTACCTATGTTGCATTATTTTTTCTAGGTTATTTTCTTTTTACTTGTTTAGGGGTTATTATTATTTTTGTCACACAGATGTTTTTTATCATTTGTTTTAATTTTTAGGTGGTGAACTTTATCAGTATTCCATTTGTTGGTTTCATGTCACCATCAGTTTGCCTCACATTCATAAAGGAGGTTTTCCTTTTTATTCTGATCCTTTATGGTTTCTACAACTTACCCTCCCTCCTTTTTAAAATAAATTAATCTTTAACATATCAGACACTTAGTTTGATGTAAAAGGTGAGTAGAGAGCTTGCTTTATTATTATTTTATTGCATGATGACAGTTAGTTGTCTCAATATCTTTTATTAAATAATCTTTATGTTCCTACTTGTAGGAAATGCAGCATGACTAGCATATTCCTGTGTATTTTGGAGTCTAATTAGCGTCTCCTTATTTATACAGTGGTACGGTCTTGCTTTACTACTGTAGCTGTTTTATATTTTAATATCAGAGACAATTATTCCCCCATTACTCTGCAATATCAGAAGTTTTACAGGTGTTTTTGCATGTTTATTCTATTGGAAACATCTTAGAATAATTTTGTCAAATGGCCCCTAAAAGATCCTGTTTGGCTTTTGGTTCATTTTACATTGGATTTATAGGTTATAATTTAGCCACCACAGACATTTTTATATCATGCAGTCCTCTTATCTAAGCATAAGATAAGTTTCACCATTTACTCAAACCTCTTGCATTGTGTCCCTCAGTGGAGTTTAATAGTTTCATCTTTTAGGTCTTGGACATTTGTTGTTTATTCCTACATCTTTGTTTCTTTTGTATATGGGATACATGTATCTATTATTTTTAATTGGCTATTGCTGGTATAAAAAGATGTTTTTTAGGCGTGTGTTTTGTGTCTCGCTCCCACACCAAGATTCTCCTATTGGTTCTAATAGTTCTCAGTTATGCCCTGGGTTTTAAGGTAGACAATAGTATCATTTACAAATAATGGCACTTCTGTCATCTCCCTTTTAGTACTTAATTGCTGTGACTTTTAATGTTTTTTTTGCTTGTGCTAGAAATTTCAGAATGAGGTTAAATAATAATGCTAATAGCAGATATCCATTTTCTTTTTCCTGCTTCAGTTACAACACTTTCTGGCTTTTATTAAGTATGATGCCTTTTTTTTTTTTTGAGATAAATGTTCTTTATCATTGTAAGAAAGCAACATTCTATTATTAAGAGTTATTTTTTTGTATCAAGAATAAGTGTTGAGATCATCTGTGGTTTCTTACCCTATTGACCTATTATTTTAAAAAACTGTATGACTAAATTTCCAAATAGGAAACCATTATAGTAATTAATTTTAATTGGTTATGGTTTATTATTCCTTTAATATAATACTGGATTTGATTTGCTAGTATTTTATGCCGCACCATAATCCCTTATCTAAAACCCTTTGGGTAAAATGTGTTTGCAATTCATATTTTATTAGATTTGAGGAAGGTAATATGATGCATATCCTGTGAATGTTATGTAATAACCCCAGCGGAGTCTGGGGAAGTACCCTGTAATCAAACACATTAATATTTATGCAGCCAAACATAAAAATGCAAAGCTAAGTCAGATAAATAAATGCTAGAAATAGTCTCTGGTCAAGGATGGCTGCAAAGAAGTTGAGGTCAGATTTTCTGTCTTGGGATGGATTCTCCAGCAGTGGACCCCCAGACAAGGGGTGAGGATGATGGATCAGGAAGTGTTCCCAGGAAAAACGGATGAGTGGAAAAGTGTGAGCAGAAAGAGGAGGAGGCCAATGATGTCCTAGAGAGGGTGACTCTGGCTCCATTTCTCAGGGGAATTCTGGAAACAAGGACTCTTGAGCTGCCCCCGTGGGACGAAGGAGCTGCACCACGTAGTCATCAGTTCAGTTCAGTCGCTCAGTCATGTCTGACTCTCTGCGACCCCATGGACTGCAGCACGCCAGGCTTCCCTGTCCATCACCAGCTCCCGGAGTTTACTCAAACTCATGTCCATCGAGTCAGTGATGCCATCCAACCATCTCAGCCTCTGTGTGCCCCAAATGGATGCAGGTCACAGGGAAGGGAGCGGAACGTGGATAGCACTGGCCACTGCCACCAAATGAGTTTTTTTTTTTTTTTTTCTTTTAAATAAACAACAGGTTTCAGAGCTTTCCCACTTTCAGAATTCTAGAAGAGAGATTGTGAACTTGTATTCAATTTTGGCCTCAGTATCCCCATGTGATGCAGTTTTGTTGTTTCCAGTCTTGTTAACTGAGTCTTTCCAGCTGCTTAAAATGCATAGGAAATGCTTCTCCCTTTTTCTGGGCCATGGAGTATAGTTTATAAAGCACCAAAATCATTGATTCTATGAAGGTTTTTCACAGTTAGCCTGCAAAGCCAACTATCACGGCACAGGTTTTGGAGGTAAAATTTGACAAATAGTGAAGTTTTAAAATAAGAGTTATTGATTTTGTCAGACTAGTTCTTGACTTTATATTATCCTGAAATATAAATGCCTTTCATTGTGATCTGGTTTCCTGGTGCTGTTTCACGGAATAGTCTCTCTTAAAATGTGCATATTTTTCCTAACACATCACCAATGCAGTCACTTCTTTCTCTCATCTCCTTTACAGTGAGTTAAGTTAAAGCAGAGATTTTGTCTAATTCATCATCGTGTCGCCAATTTCTGACACTTAATAAGGGCTCAATGAGTATTTGCTGAATGAAAGAATCTATGAATGAGGTATATTCACGTTTTCAATTCCTAATTTTGCATATTTATCTTTTCCCCTCTTGCCAAAAGTTTATCTATTTTTAGGGTCTTTTGAAAAGAACCAGATATTACTTTGATCAATCCTATCATTAAAAAAAAATTCTAATTCATTAAATACCTCTTTTACTTTGTTACTTCATTGCACTTTTTTTGAACTTATAAGTTGATTTATAATTTAATAGGAAAACTCAAGATATGCCTTTTCATTTGAATAAAACTTTGTCTTCGAGAAGATCCCCTGAAGAAGAGAATGGCAACCCACTCTAGTATTCTTGCCTGGAGAATTACATGGACAGAGGTTACAGTCCATGGGGTTGCAAAGAGTTAGACGTGACTGAACGACTAACATTTTGACTTAAAAAAAGTAAAAAAAAAAAGTAAAAAACTTTTGTCTTTATCCTGAGAGTTTTAAAAAGTAGTTATTTCTTTTCTATTTTTCTAATTAGCCTATACTTATATTTTACTTTGTTTTTAATGCAATAGGTTAGCATATTTTAAAGTTTCTTAGTAGTTGAGTTTTTAAATATTTTATCTTTCATAGCTTCAGATTTTATTCCACTATGATCATAAGCTAATCTTTGGGAGTTATTTTTATATTTAGTTCTTGTAAATTCTTTAAAAAAAGTTAAGTTTTCTCTTCCTTTCTCTTATCTTCACCACACACCCACAAAAGTGTATGAGAAATTTAAAAAGAGCTATTCCTCCCACCTAAATTGAACGTGGGTTAGATTGCATTTAGATTATGTGCTAGATTCTGTTCTTTTTTTCCCCTTCCTTTTGGGAGGATGGGGGGACTATGTAAAAATAAAGTAATACATAATCCACCTTGCCCAGCTCATTCAATTTTGTAATATAGGTTATGGCATAACTATATGTCCTCTTAAGGCATATAAGACATGCCTATGTCTTATATGGCATAAATGTCCTCTTTTGTTTGCTGACTCTGAAGGAAGCATTCTAGGGGAAGCTTTTTCTCCCAGCCCCATTTGCCTTTTCCTTGGGGTCAGGCGCCTTTCTGGATGTTGGGACAGACCTACTGCAATTCATAGGAAAGGGAATTACTGGCCTGTCATCGTTCGTCCAGGGGTAGCACTCATTGTACAGTTAACGGTTCTGAGCAGACCTTTTCCACCCTCAGCTTCCAGAGGTGATCATGAATATTACTCCTCTAAGTTATGGTGATGCCATGTAAGTTTTCAATAAATATGCTTTATCTGGAATTTCTCTCAACTGGGCAGCCTGCTGTGAGTGTGGAAAAGAGAGATTTGACACAGGAGGGCAATTAACCTTGTTCAGTGGACTTCAAATTCAGTTTTCTTAAACTGTAGAAGATTCTTTGCACTCAGTCATTGGCTTTCAGCATCCAGCCCCAGGATACATCCAGCCTCAGGATACATCAGGCTGCTGCTGCTGCTGCTAAGTTGCTTCAGTCATGTCCGACTCTGTGCGACCCCATAGATGGCAGCCCACCAGGCTCCTCTGTCCCTGGGATTCTCCAGGCAAGAAGACTGGAATGGGTTGCCATTTCCTTCTCCAACGCATACATGCATGCTGAGTCACTTCAGTCGTGTCTGACTCTGTGCGACCCTATGGACAGCACCCCACCAGGCTCTTCTGTCCATGGGATTCTCTAGGCAAGAATACTGGAGTGGGTTCCAGTTCCTTCTCCCTCAGGCCTTAGCAGCTATCTTTATTTATTTATTACTCAAGACAGAGTTCTGTCCATTGAAAGAATATCATGTATTCTAAGAGTAATTAATTATTAGTGTTACTTTTGCCTTTTAATCAGTTTAAGCAGTTATCTTTAATCATCTGGTTCTCGACCACAAGCTTCCCCCCATCATTCCATAAAGGGTCATGGAGCACCTGCAATGTTCAGAGGCAAATACAAGGATGAATCGGAACCCTTGTCCTTGAGAACAGGAGACAGAAAATTACAGCCTAAGGGCCATATCCCAAGGCCCTAGAGCCATATCGACTTACCCACCTAAAGTTTTATTGGAAAACACCCCTTTGTCTGTGTATTTTGTCTTCCTTATCACAGTGGCAGAGACAAGTAGTTGCCACAGAGACCATCAGGTCCACAAACTTTAAAATACTTGCTATCTGGTCCTTTACAGACACAGTTTTCTGACCCCTGATGTAGAAGCCAAGGTCTAGGCACAGAGAGAACCCAGTCCTCAGAAGCGCTAATGTGCCTGGAAGCTCCGTGTGCTCTGTGAGAGGGTTGGGTCCACTTCCTGGGTGATTTGGAGCAGGAGCTATTCTTATTGCCTGTTGGACTCTGCTCCTTGAGGGGCCTGTTGGAACAGCCTGCTCTGGTATGGGCAGCGGAGGGGCAGGGGTACCCCCAAGGGACCCTCTCTCACTTTCCAGGGGCCTCAGGGCTGAGTTGGGTACCCAAACCTAGCCAACCAGAGAGGGGTACTCTGCTTTCTGTTGCCTCTACTGATATTTGCAAAATATCAAGACCTATTCTAAGCCTAGAGACAGTGCTCTGTGAAGTAAGTGAAAGCCTTTGAGGCCCATGAAGACCTTGGCAGAGGCTAGTGGCTTCTTCGTGTGCCCCCTTCCTTGCCCAGACTTAGAGGATCTCTTCCAGCCAAGCCCACACTGTGCCAGCCCACTGGGCTTCCTCTGGAGATAAGTGAGTGCATGTGGAATGGTCAGTGACCAGCTCTCCTTCCTCTTCTGCTAATCCGCTGCTTTAGTTACGGGACTGGGTCCACCTGCCCTTATAGCTGGATGACTCTGAACAGTAATACTAGTAAAATGGTGATAATAACAACTGTAACAGTACTAATGAGCATCATCATTATGAGAGTAGCTGTCATTCATTGAGGCTTAGTATGTGCCACTTACTTTGCATTCATCGGGGATTGCCTTGCCGGCCCCCAGATTCCGCCCATTGCCTATTTTTTATGTAACACTGGAACACAGCCATGAATTGCCTGTGGCTGCTTTCTCATTACCAGGGCAGAGTCAAGTCGTTGTGACAGAGATCTTAGAGCCTGCAAAGCCTGAAGTTGTTACTGTCAGGGCCTTTACAGAAAAAGTCTATTGACCCTTGGTCTACATTCTCACCGAATCCCCCGACACCCTCCCTGCCATATGTCCATTTTACAGATAGGAAAGCAAGGCGCAGAGGTTAAATGGCTGGCTCATGTAGTAGAAGCTCAGGGTCTTCTCCTTTCACTTGGGGTTGGGACTCGTCTCCTTTCCAGGTTGCTCAGAGTTGTGGGTGTGGGGGGTGTTTTAGGAGCAGAGTCGCACAGGCAGAGGGGAGGGACCCGGAAAGGAGGGGTCAGGGTGTGGAGACATCTGGCCTCTGTGGTGCTGCTGCCTCGCACTGTGGTATTTTTGGCATGATGGTTGGGCCAGGCTGGGGGACATCAAAGCCCTTCTCTTTCTGACGGGCAGGAGTTTTAAGCCAGGGGGCACCTGGGCTCTGGAAGGAGGGTCAGCAAAGCAGAGACTAATCTAAGGGGAGCCCATGGTGTCCGAAGCAGAGCTGGGAAGCTTTGCTTTGAATCTCAGCTTCCCTCTCATAGCGCCAAGTCCATGGGCACGTTCCCTACCTCCTGTGAGCCACAGTTTCATGCTTTGTAGAATGGAGAGTGGGCTTCCCTGATAGTTCAGTTGGTACAGAATCTGCCTGCAATGCAGGAGACCGCGGTTTGATTCCTGGATTGGGAAGATCCGCTGGAGAAGGGATAGGCTACCCACTCCAGTATTCTTGGGCTTCCCTTGTGGCTCAGCTGGTAAAGAAACCACCTGCAATGTAGGAGACCTGGGTTATGTTGGTTTGGAAAGATCCCCTGGAAAAGGGAACGGCTACCCACTCCAGTATTCTGGCCTGGAGAATTCCATGAACTGTATAATCCGAGGGGTCGCAAGGAGTTGGACACGACTGAGCGACTTTCACTTTCTTTCTTTCAGAATGGAGAGGGTTAGGAGAGGGGCATTTCCCTCTCTACCTGTCTTGAGTTCTTGTCGTTGGATTAATAATAAAACTGACTCAAGACATTCACAGGAGAAGCAGCAGCTCGTTTTAACTCATGTACACGGAGGTCTCATAGGAAGGAGAAGCCTACATAAGAATTTGACCAAAGCAAGCAACTTTGTACTTTTCAGACAAATAATACATTTGGGAGGAATTGACAGGACAAAGAAACTTAGGTTGTGGATGCTCAATTAAGAAAGAATCTAGACAGAGTTTGGGCTTGGAGTAATAAAGAAGTAACAAGATGTGTTTATATAAGCTTCTAGGCCTGAATTCCCTGTCTATGACAGTAAGGCTGTTCTACCTTCAGATACAGAGAGGTCCATGGTTCCTTCTTTGTTCTTGTGACTTTTATTTTTACTTACTGAAGTGTACCTGCTGTGCAATATTATATGTTACAGGTGTATAATAAAGTGATTTACTGTTTTCGAAAGTTACGCTCCATTTATACTTATAAAATACTGTCTATGTCCCCATGTTGTACACTATATCCTTGCAGCTCATTTTATACCTAATAGTTTGTACCTCTTCATCCCCTACCCCTATGTTACCCCTCCCTACTTCATTCTCCCTATTGGTAACCACTAGTTTTTCCTCTATATCTCTGAATCTGTTTCTTTTTTGTTATATTAACTAGTTTGTTATGTATATTTTTATATTCCACATATAAGTGATATCATACAGTATTTGTCTTTTTTTGTCTGACTTATTTCACTTAGCATAATGCCCTCCAAGTCCACCCATGTTGTTGCAAATGGCAAAATTTCATTCTTTTTTATGGCTGAGTAGTGTTCCAGAGAGGGAGAGTGTGTGTGTGCGTGCGTGCGTGTGCACATACCCCACATCTTCTGTATTTAATCTGTTGGTGGACTCTTAGGTCACCTCCACATCTTCACTATGGTAAATAGTGTTGCTGTGAACATTGGAGTGCACGCATTTTTTTGAATTAGCATTTTTTTTCTTGGATATGCAACTGGGAGTGGAGTTGCTAGATCATATGGTAGTTCTGTTTTTTGAGAAACTTCCATACTGTTTTCCACAGTGGCTACACCTTTCACAGATGTATTTCCTGCTTTCAGGGAGACAGGAGGGTCAGAGTGTCTGCCTTGCATTGACTGTTGCTTAAATAACTTTAATTCAGAATAATCAGGATGTCATTGTGGCATATTTGGGGGCAGCCCAACCTCAGCCGCAGTAGGAGGTTGGTATGAAAACCCACTTTCCTTTCTCTGGTCTTCTGCAGGTCTGGAGAGAGGTAGGCCCTTCACATGAACACAGACTCCTCCCTGCTGGTTCACAGGGAGGACTGTCCTGCTGAGGGGGCAGGGGATGGGTGGGGCAGAGGTGGGATGGGGAGTCTGAGGGGTCCTCTGGGATCCTGCCCAGGGACCAACAGGTAAAATGGTACCCTCTGTGTACTTGCTCCAACACCTAGCTCTCAACCACCAGGGAAAACGACCAGAGACCAGGAGGGGAACTCAGACACCCTCCCTCTACCTTCCCTTTATGCACTGCATCTGCTGAGCTCTTTGTAGGTTTGGGGGTAAAATTACCTTATTAATCTTTCTTTTGTAAATACCACTGTGAAAGAAGGGGATTTTGCATTCACTCATCTTTTCATTATTATGGTAATAGCTTTCAGTTTATAACTAATTAACACTGCTCCTTCCTAACCCTGCGTTTATGAGGAGAAGCCATCGAGGAATCCAGGAGTGGATTCCAGCAGGTGGGAGAGTGGGTGTGGGTGGAGGAGTGAGTCCTTGTGGCTGCTTCTGAGGTCGTGACCCCGATGCCTTTGTTTATGGGTCCTGGTGGCCCAGAGGTCTGTTCCCATCCATCTGCAGGCTGGGATTCAGGCTTGGTGGTCCATCTCTCAGGAGGAGATTGGCACACAGGGGTAGGCGGCAGCCAGGGCAAGGGAACAAGGAAACATCCAGAAGTCACTCCTTGAGAGGACTAGGAGGGAGATCCAGAGACATTCCAAAGGGAAAAGGGAAGGCTCAAGGGGATGTAACTCGTATCTTCAAGATAAGTGCCATGTGGATCTGAACTTGTTCTCTGGGTCCCCAAGGAGAGACCCAAGAGAGATGGGCATTGGTGACAAGGGGGCAAATTTGGATGTGATCTGAGAAATGTACCCATGGTTGTAACATTCAGAGATATCTGAAATAGAGCTGTCCTCCTTGGGAGGCCTCAGGTGCTGGTCTGCACGCATCCATACATGCACTCTAGAGACATTCCATTTAGTTCAAGTTTAAAGACACAGTGGCTTGACATGAATAGATGAACAGTTGGATCAGATAACCTGCAAGGCCTCTGTGATTCTGCTCCACGCACCAAAAATTTATGTTTTCGGAGAAGGTGACTAGAAAGGGAGCTGGATATCTAGCTACAACTGTTTTGCTCTTATTTATTGGTATTCTTGTGGAGTGAAAGCCTCATTCTTCCCTGGCAGGCTAATATAGGCCAGTCTTCCGAAATGAGAAGCCTGGAAAACATAGGAGGAAAGGGGAGGGAACTCGGTAATGACATGCACGCATTCTCTTTGATCTCAGGCGTGGTTCAGAGCACAGACCCTCCTGCTCTGCTGGGGGACTCAGATAAGAGATTTCAGTTTCCCTGTGGACTTTTCTGAAACTACAGAGTCATTAGCTTTTCCTTGTTTATCAAGCGAACATAAATAGGTACAAAAATGGTTTCCCTTCTCCCTCATGGATTAATTATATACATTCCCCAACCCCTTCAGATCCATTAGATTTATTTGCTACTGTGTTTTCTATGAAAAGATTTGGGACAGTGGGTGAGGGGCATGGAGAACACTTGGATCGTTATTGGGGCCGTGTTGCTTCCTCCAGGGTTCCAAGGCAACCCCCTTTTGATGCTGTCCAATGGAGTGTTCTGCCATGATGGATGTACTCTATATATGACCTACCCAATATGGTAGCCACCACAGCCACTAGCCCCATGTGAGTGGATGGGCAGGGGGAGGTAAAGCTGTACCAGGTACTGTTTTGAACAGTAGTAAAGAATACCCAGCCATAAAAAGGAATGCATTTGAGTCAGTTCTAATGTGGTGGATGAACCTAGAGCCTATTATACAGAGTGAAGTAAGTCAGAAAGAAAAAAGCAAGTATCGTATGTTAACACATGTATATGGAATCTAGAAAGATGGTACCACTGATCCTATTTGCAGGGCAGCAACAGAGACTGCAGACATAGAGAACATACTTGTAGACATAGTGGGGGAAGGAGAGGGAGGGATGAATTAAAAGAGTAACATTGAAACCTATGTATTACCAAATGTAAAATAGATAGCCAGTGAGAATTTGCTGTATGAGGCTGGGAGCTCAAACTGGTGCTCTGTAGAGGGGTGGATGGACTTCCCTGATAGCTCAGTTGGTAAAGAAACCGCCTGCAATGTGGGAGACCTGAGTTCGATCCCTGGGTTGGGAAGATCCCCTGGAGAAGGGAAAAGCTACCCGTTCCAGTATTCTGGCCTGGGGAAGTCCACGGACTGTATAATTCATGGGGTCGCAAAGAGCCGGATGCGACTGGGTGACTTTCACTTTCAGAGGGGTGGGATGGAGTGGGAGGTGGGAAGGAGGTTCAGGAGGGAGGGAACATAAGTATACCTGTGGCTGATTCATGTTGATGTGAGGCAGGAACTAACACAATATTGTTAAGCAATTATCCTCCAATTAAAAAAAGAAAATAAAAAAAAATAAAACAGTGCTTGGCACATGCACAAAAAATACCGTAGAATGAAAAGGGGAACACAGCTAATTGCCCCGGGGTCTTTTGGAATCAGTTAGTAGAAAGCATGGCCATTGAAGTCTGGAGAAAGAACTCCCCCATCACGCATCTCATTTGTTTCTGGAAGCTGTCATTCTTGGGTCTGATGCCAAAGCCCTCTCCCAATGCTGATGATGACATCCAGAACACTTCTAATCACGGCTGCCCATTGGTGGCCTGTATGCACGACTTAACTGAATCTCACAAGCAGTCGGTGGACCATGGAGACGCTTGATGGATGGCTGCTCCATGTAATTTCTGGACCTGTAACTTGCTGGAAGCTGTCAGGGCCAAGACAACATGACTACTGGACTATCATGGCTTTGAAACATGGCCTTTTAAAGACTTGTTCCAATCAGCCACAGGATGCAATGAGTTGTGGCATGAGCTGAGAATCCTGGCAAGACAGATCTCATGGTTTGGAGATAGAATTCAAAGCTTGCACCTCTGGGCAGGCGGCTGAGAGGAGGAAGTGATGGATGACTGCCTTAGTCTCATCCTTTCCTGCTCTGACCTGAAGATGCACAGCTTTGCTGCTTGGGGAATCAGATGGGTGATGCTTAGAGAAATGACTATGGGAAGCCTTATCCTATGTCTTCCTGTCTTTCTGCACCCTCTCATACCATCCACTGCCTTGCTCTTGTTCCATTTCACCTATTCCTTCCAGCTTGGCCCCCAATTTCAGTTCTCTTCTTGCTCTCAAGTTTGGCATTTGCTGGAGGTTTTCTGAGACTTATCCCTTGCTGCTTCTAAGGCATTTGGCTCAGATTTGATTCCATCTGCCTTCAACCCCTAGGGATCTGTAGCTTGTCTTTAGGCTGTAGGATGCCATGGCCAAGGTAAGTAGCACCGAGCATCTCCTTTGGTGATCCAGGACCTTTCACTGGCACTTCATCCTTAGGGATACTTCGTGACTCCAGTTCAGCTCCCCTGAAATATCAGACCTCTGGAGGGGAAGACTGCTAAAATCTTTTTAAAAAGGGATCGATTTTATGTAATATTCAGTTCTTTGTTTTAGGGCTAGGATAATCCATGAGTGATGACACTGTATGCAGGATGGCGGAGACTTCCAGAACCACATTGAATCAGAGAGGGTATTTTGCTTGTGACAGTTTAGGGAATTTGGGTGTGGGATGTGTTTCTGGGAAAATACTGTGGGGCATCACGTTCAAATGGCAAAAGGGAAAATCTAAGAAGGGATGCTTGTGTCCTGCAGCTTCTGAAGAAGCCTGAGATTGGTTGTGTGAGGAAGGACAGCAGTTCCTAACTTAAGTCCATGTGCGGTGACTATGGCACGTGACCTCTGTTCTCTGTTAGACTTAATGGGCAGTGCAGGAGCAGGCTGGTAGTTGAAAGCACATACCCAGTGACTCTTGTTGCTCAGGTTTTGATATTCTTGCTTCCCTTTCATGTTTCTTTAAGAACAAAGACCTTAATTTCTAAAATTTTGGCCCACATCACATAGGGGCCTTTCACTTTCTTTTTAGCAGAGAAATCATTGTTTTTTAAAGAGGTGGACA
This sequence comes from Giraffa tippelskirchi, assembly GCF_054371585.1. Classification (NCBI taxonomy): domain Eukaryota; kingdom Metazoa; phylum Chordata; class Mammalia; order Artiodactyla; family Giraffidae; genus Giraffa; species Giraffa tippelskirchi. Next base: position 113,285,144 of record NC_137287.1, on the reverse strand, counting down.
AGATTGAGATGGAAATGACGCTGGGGCTGTGTGGCCTTCTTGGAAAGTTCAGAAAAGGAGCAGACAATGGCTCTGAGATTTCTTCCAGACAGTATCTTGTCATTCATGTCTTAACTGGAGAGACTGGCAATCTAAATGCTTTTGGGGGCTGTGTAGATAATATAAATGATTTCTTCATGCAGTTAGTGTGTTTATTTGCTAGGGCTGCTAAAACAAAATACTCCCCAGACTGGGTGACTTAACAATAGACATTTATTTTCTCACAGTGCTGGAGGATAGAAGTCCAAGATAGAGATGTGGGGAGGGTTGGTATCTTCCTGAGGCCTCTCTCCTTGGCTTGCAGGCAGCCACCTTCTTCTCTCCGTGTCGTCAGCAAGTCTTTCCTCTGTGTGCAGGCATCCCTGGCATCTCTCTGTGTCCAGATTTCCTCCTCTTAGAAGGACACGCGTCAGATTGGATTAGGTCCCACTGTGGTAGCCTTATATTGCTTAGTCACCTGTTACAGGTCCTATCTCCAAATATAGTCATATTCTGAGATCCTGGGAGCTTGGGCCTCAATATATGAATTTTTGGGGACACAATTCAGCCCCTCGCAGGCAGTGCGGAACTGTATTTGGGAGGACTGAAACGCCAACTGGAATGACACCTGTTCTCTGGGACAGGCTCCTAATGTATACAGTCTCCAAGGCATTGCTTCACCTCCTAGGAAGGCAGCAGAGAGTCTTCTCAAGGAGGGTCCCAGACAAAGGAGGGGACACTGAAGTGCTGGGGAGGGTCATGTTGAGGAGAAAAGACTGTGGACAGAGCATTGCCACTGTTGGTAGAATTTTGACCGATTTCCATGAGGAGGCTTTGTGTGTTCCTGAGAAAGATTCTGGGATGGCCAGGTAAGAGTACTTGGAAGCCCTGAGAAGCAAATTTTAACTCATCTGAGGAAGGGACCCTTTGACTCGTCAGAGAGCTCTAGAGAGTACAGATGAAAGACAGACAGTTCCTGAGCACAGGATGTATTCAGCCAAGGGGCTGGAGGTCGGGGATTTCATACAAGAGGCTCCTGTCTCTCCTGGGGGACTTAGGTCCGCTGTTGTTGGAGGTGTCTCCCTACCCTGGGACTCTCTGTTTCCAAGTGCTTTATAAACTAAGAACCACACAAACCCAAGTGATGCTAAGATTTTCACCATCAGTGTGAAAGGATGGGCTACTTTTTGCAGAATTAGGTTTCCCTTTCTAGTTTGCTGTTGCTTTCAGACAGTCATTCGGAGGCTTTGTGTGGGCACCCGTGTACGTACATGAGACCAGTGAGATTTCTCACACTTCTTGCTTTCCCCTGGCAGACCTCTGTAAAGTCTCTAAGAAGCGTCAGGTCATGGTGAGCTGAGGATGGGGCCCACTCGAGATCCGCTGCCTGGCGGGAGAGCAGGTCACCTGTAAGTGAGGTGTCTGTGGATCCAGGTACCCACAGAGGTTCTGGGACCACAGAAGCTTCTGACTGTGTTTGTGGCAGTCAGGGATGGCAGTGGAGAGGCAGTAAGATTTGGATGATCTTTTAAAAGGTTTCTGAACTTTCAGGGTTGCAGAGAAGGACAAGAGAGCAGCCTGCATAAAACATCAGACACGAAAATGTCTGTGTGAGGTTCTAGGTGCCAAGGCAGCTCCGAGAGACCGCAGAATCAGTTCTCCTTGGAGTAGGCTGATGACGGAGGGTGGAACAGGTGGCAGGTGTGAGGCTCTGTAAGTGCCAATCTGAGCAATGGCCACACAGATGTTCCAAGAGGGGCCTCATTGCCCGCTCTTGGGATCTGACACTGGACCCTGGGCAGGTCCAGTGGCAGAGAGGCCAAGCCAGCATTTCTATTAATGCCTGTAATTTTATTAAGAATGCAGGTTCACTTAAGCGTTTTCAGTTGTACATTTGATTCCCATGGGAATGCTTTGGGGGCACTGTTTACTACCTGATTGGTAGTACTAATACTGATCCTAGTTTACTACTTCTAGTAGTACTAATACTGATTCTAGTTACTCATACTTGCAGTAATAGTGGTGGGATGGTGTGCCAAGCACTGTGATGAATAATGTCCATGCACTGTCTCACTTAATCTTCATGATAATGCTGTAAGGTTGCCTGGCATCCAGAGGAAGCTGTCTTCAGAGAGGTTAACTAACTCACCCACATTCTTGCAGACCAGCTGTTGGCAGAGCTGGGCTTTGTAACCAGGAACTGGATTCGTGACCGTGGTGCACACACTTCAACCTCCTGCACCTTGGTGCTGCAAAGACTGTGGCTTGAGGAGCTTGCTGGTCCCCAGGGCTGTACCCACGGAGAGGCCACTGAGATGCCAGGTGATCCAGGGGCATTAAGCATCCCTGAGGACAAAATGTGATGATAAACCTGTACTTAGAAGAATACTTATCTCTGGGAGGAAGCTCTGTGGGGCGGAAAGGGGGCACTTTGATAAGACATCTGGGGTAGAGGGTGAGGCCAAGAGATGATCTCAAATAAGAAGAAATAGCCTTTGAAGTTGCCCTTTGAGGGGAGGTCATTGCAGTGATTCGAGGTCATTGCAGGGCTTGCTGTAGAGGCAGGGATGTGGGTTTGGGCCCGAGCAGAAGGTAGTCTGGAGAGGAAAGGAGGGCTGAGGGAGGATAAGCAGCCTGTGACCACCAGGTCCTTGCTCAGGAGGTTCTCTGCTTCTCCACTAAGTAAACAGAGTGTTAGTTGCTCAGTTGTGTCTGGTTCTTTGCGACCCCATGGACTGTAGCCTGCCAGGCTCCTCAGTCCATGGGATTTTCCAGGCAAGAATGATGGAGTGAGTAGCCGTTCCCTTCTCCAGGGAATCTTCCCACCCTAGGGATCGTACTCTGGTCCTCCTGCATTGCGGGCAGATTCTTTACCACCTGAGCCACCAGGGAAGCTTCAAGTAAATGTAGACAGTTATAGAACGTCAGTAAGAAGTGCCAAGTAACCAGTCGGCCTGGTGCCCACGTGTCTCTGTCCACTGAGGAAGAGAGGGGAGGCAATTGGGAAGTCATATGGGCTTTCCAGGACTCGAGTAGGCAGGAAGCATCCCTCCAGTGCGTTTGTCAGAAGGGGAAGGGCACTTGGTTTTCCTCCACGTGACTTGGTCATGGTCCCGGCGCCTCTTTCTAGCACATAAATGTGTCCACAGCAGCACGAGCTGTGTGCCCCAGACTCCCTTGTGTGGGCTGCTGCAGCTCTCCATCTGGAGCGCTCAGCCAGCAAGCACTGGCGAGGACGCTTCGGGTCGCATCAAAGTACTGATGCAAAATAGGTCAAAGTTATCCAAGCAACAGACGCCGAGCGACGCGAGCCGTGGACCCTGTCTGGAAGGCTGGCTCACAGCAGAGGTGTGGGGCAGTGTTCCCACAGGGCGAGAGCTGGTCCTGCAGACTCAGAGCGGCAGAGATCTCGGTCATCATCGGACACAGCAGCGGTTCTCAGTGTGATGCTGTTGACGTCAAGGTCAAAGTATCATTTCCCCTCCTTTCAGAAGGGACGAGTTGCAAGGACTCACCTTGCGCTGCGAGGGGCTTTGCTTCTGTGCCATCCTGCCATGGCTGGACATCTTTGGTGCCCTTGGGCATCAGAATCCAGTTCCATTCTGGTCCTCCCTTTAAGTAACCCCCTCCTGGGTCCTGTGAAACCATGTTGCCGACTCTTCTGAAATGGCCCCAGCTGAGCAGAAGTCAGACTCAGGAACTGCTCGCCTCCTGACAGCTTTGCCTCCCGACCCCTGGCCTCTTCTTGCCCTTCCTCACTGCCCTGATATCTACCCCAGGAGAGCTTGATACCACATCACTGTTTATGGTCATTGCTTCTGGCCTGCCTTCTGATGCGGTGGGGCAACCCCTCCTTCTCTGGCAAGCAGCCTGTTGCCAGTCCTCCTCGCCCTGCCTCTGTGGGGTGAGATGCCCCGGCATAAACGCCCCTCTTTCCATTGGACTCAGTGCTAGGAAACGACTCCTGCTCCAGGCACAGGGTAAGTGATCTGACCTCCTCAGTCCTTCCTAGGTTGCTGCTGTACCCTCATCTGAAGTGATCTTTGAACTTCAGCAGAAGGAAATGTACTCAGTATTGTCCTTCCTCAGCTCCTATCTCAGTGTCGAGCGTTCAGGAAGACAGACTGTTTGGGGAGACCACAGAAGCCAGAATGCAAGTTCCTTGCCCTCCTTGTGTTGCAAGGCTCTGGGGAGATCTCCCTCCCATGCATATAGAGCCCATGGCCCCCAGTTCTGAAACTTTCCATGCTGCATGCCACCCATTTCATCATCTATGCACAGAGAAATTCACAAAATGTATTCTCCTAAGTTATCTGATAAGATAGACTCTGCTAATTGTTTATCAATATCTATTCATCCCTGAAAGCATGAAAGTGTTAGTTTCTCAGACGTGTCCAACTCTTTGTGACCCCATGGACTGTAGCCCATCATGCTCCTCTGTCCTTGGAATTCTGCAGGCAAGAATACAGGAGTGGGTGTCTAGCTTAAAAACTACATTTCCCAGCCTTCTTTGCAGAGCAAGTGACCATATGACTCAGCTCTGGCCAATGAGATGGAAGGAGGAGCTTTTGGGCAAGGCTTCCAAGAGAGACCACTAGACGGGAGGCTGGCTCAGCCACCTCATGCCGCTTTTGTCCTGTGTCTGTTCCTTCCTCCTCAGTGGAACAGAGGCTCCATGTGGGAGGTGGAGCAGCCCCCAGGGACAAGGAAGAAACCATGGGGATAAGAGAATTGCAGACCTCTCACCTTCACAACCTTAAGCCTTTGCCTCAATGGCAATAGGCATTTTTTTCTGTGCTTTTCATGATGGGAGAAAAATCAAACCCTAATTATTCAACAGGCCACATTGTTTCAGTCTCTGTTAAAGCTGAGTGCGGTTGAGATTTGTACCTAGTGACACTGCTTCCCTTGTTGGAATCTCCTAACTCTATCTCCTCTGTTAGGCACAGCTTTGGAAGGACTCTGGCCAGGATGAGTTAGGTCACCCTGTCTCTGAGATCTGCCCCTCAATCCAGCACAGCCCCTCCTCATATCCAGGAGGGCCCAGGTGGAACCTGCTCACCTGGTCCCTGTGCCCTGCCCTTCTGGGATTATGACTGAGTCCATTCAGGTGAATTCCAATCTGTTCTTGCATCACATATTCTGGATGGGCTCCAAAGTGGGCCTGCTTTAGACAAAAACGAACAGCTTCTTGCCTTTGGGGCAAAAGTGTAGAATTTTCTATAGCCACAGGCTTGGCTTTTACAGCTATGGTTCTTTCAACAAACTGAGCTAAGGTGTATTTTAGGGAGAATCCTCCTTAGGACCTCTTTCTGCAGCCTCTTGGATCTGAACTTGGCAAAGGCGAGGAGGTGTGGGTGAGAGGAAAAGTGTTCTCTCTGAGGGTTCACTTCGTCAGGATCTCACAGTTTCCTCAGAGTAGATATTTACTGTGTGTTCTTGATCGTAGTAGTACTCTGGGTAAGTGGTTTTTGCACAGTATCCGTGAAACTGGCTTGGTCAGTGCCCTGGGCTATCTTTGGTCATCTTCGAGGCTGCCCAGCAGACCTGAGTTCAGGTCCTGGCACTGTCACTTAACCCTGAGTGGGTCCCTAAGATTCTTCAGTAAAATAGACATCATCAGCTTTAACAGGACCATTGTGAAGACAGGAGAGGTAGAGACTTAAATGCAGAAAAATGAAGTAAGGCATTCAATATATAAATAAGTTTAAGTTAATCACAAATAAAGGTGTATCATGTGGCTCTCCTAGGTGTGCAGAGTGTCTCAGATTCCCAGCTCACTCCAGGCTGGCCATTCTCCTTGATCAGAGAGGATGGCAGAGCACAGTGGGGTTGAGGTGGGGAAGACTGCTTTCCAAGTTCAAAACTGTCCTATTTCAGATCATAGTTGTTGAATACTTAGGTTTTTTTTTTTTTTTTTTTTTGGTTATAGAAATAGTTTTTCTTCCATGTAAACAGAAGTAACAGGTACTCATTCTTTGTAAGTAATGGAATAATGCCTGAAGGAAAAAGTGAGTCTTCTGTAATCTCTCCCTCTCCCAGTACAACTCCCGTGGTCTCTCTATATCTGTGCTTCCAGTCTTCTCTCTATACATATAAATGTACTCACACACACTCATGGACATGTGCAGTCTTATAGGGATCATAATATCTACATTTCCTACATTTTTTCTTTTGATTATTTTTCCATTATGATAGTTCATGTAGATCTCATCCTTCTAACTGACTGTTGTCTTCCTTGCCTGGAGGTGTTATGGTTGACTCAGGAACCAGCTGTAGGACATTTAGACTGTTTCCCTGTTTTTTGTTTGTTTGTTTGTTTCTCTTTCAGACAATGTGGTGATGAATAACATTGTACCCACATCTGTGTGTAGATATGCACAGAAGTAGGATAAATTCTTAATAGTGGGATTCATGGGTCAAAGGTAATGTACATTTGACATTTTGATTATTCACAAATTCCTCAATAGGGGTTTGTAACCATGTTCACTCACATTAATTCTGTAAGGAATTCTCAGCTCTTTAAACTCTTGATAACAATGGGTATTTAATCTTTGCTAATCTAATAGTTGATAAATGATGCTTCATAGTTTTAATTAAAATTTTGAATACTTGAGTTTTTTTTTGTTTTTTTTTTACCTTTTTTCTTGTTTATTTGTCTTCTGTAAGTGCTTTTCTGTTAATTGCTTGTTCAAATTCTTTGTATTTTCTTTTAGGTTAAGACTTTTGTTGATTGACAGACACTCTTCATGTTTTAAGTACATTAACATTTTGTCATTCAGAATGCAGATGTTTTTCACATTTTTCATTTTTCTTTTAATTGTGTTTTGCAGTACAAAACCTGTTTGTTTGTTTTTTAAAGTGTGGAAACAGTCAACTTTTTCACGTGTGAGTTTCATGTCATACTCAAAATATTCTTCTGTCTTTCCGATCAGAGACACACTTCTGTATTTTCCTCCAGGAATTTCATGTTTTTCTTTTTTGCATTTACTTTTTTAATCCATTTGTCATTTCTTCTGAGTGTGGTGTGATCTGGGGATTGAACTTGATTTTTTCCAAATCACATAGTCAACTGTGATAGTTTTCTGAAGAAGAAGGGCCATGGAACCATTGGTCTGCCTTTACCTCGTACTCCTTGGGGTGTGTGAGAAGACATTAGCTCTTTAAATAGATAAAGTGGTAGAAGGAGAGGACTTAGGACCAGGAGTTCAAGGTCCTAAATTTGAATCAGGCTGTGAGTCCTTGGGCTAATCACTCAGCCCCTCTGAACTGCACTTCCTTCAGCTGCAGAAATAGTCATACCTAAGATGGAGTGTGTGTATTAATTGCTCAGTAGTGTCTGACTCTTTGCGACCCCGTGGACCAAGCCCACCAGGTTCCTCTATCCATGGAATTTTCCAAGCAAAGATACTGGAGTGGGTAGGATTCAATTAAACACAACACAATAGCCCTGACATCCAGAGATGTTAGGCAAATCCTTCCTGCTTCACTTTTTTAACTGCTGTTCTGGAAAGGCCACGTGGAGAGTGAATTGCCCTGTCCTGGGTGACCTGGGTCCTTCCTGCCTCAGTGTTTGCAGTTCTGCCAGCAGACTTCCTCTGCTGGGGTTTTCCCCTCACTGTGCTCCTGTCCCCATCCTCCGTGGGGGACTGTAGCATCAGGCAGCTGCCTACTCACCTACTTCTGGGCATTTATTGCTCAAGATGGGCTTGACAGGAGAGCTGGCAGATGGCGGTGGATCTGGAGGTCTGAGTTCAGAGCTCTTTGAGTCCTGCTTTCATGCCAGGAGGAATCTTATCTGTCCTTCCTTTGTACCCTTGGCCATGTTCGGGGCTAGCCACAGGTGCAAGCAGGATGAGGAGAGACCAGGAGAGTGGCAAGGGAGAGAGAGAAACTCAGAGCAACACAGGGAGAGACAGAGTCAGAGAGGTCCAGGGAAGAAAGATATGTATGCAAACATGTGTCAGAGGCAGGAGGGAGGGGGACAGAGATTGAGAGATATAGACAGACAGAGAGAGACCGAGAGAGGGGAAGGCTTAGCTGGGCAGAAAGCAGGGGAGAGACACTGTTCTACAGAAACAGAGAAAAGAAGAAAAGAGGAGAGAGATAAGAACAGGGAGAAAGAGAGGAAGAGACAAAAAGGGAAATGCATAGAAAAGAAGCAGGTATGACAGAGGATGAGATGGTTGGATGGCATCACTGACTCGATGGACATGGGTTTGAGTAGACTCCGGGAGTTGGTGATAGACAGAGAGGCCTGGCGTGCTGCAATTCATGGGGTCGCAAAGAGTCGGACACGACTGAGCCACTGAACTGAACTGAACTAAGGACCCCAACAGAGGCATTCCCATCCAGGACAACAGTAATCAAATAAATAATATTTCAGTGTAGTGTTTTAAAAAAATCCAATTGGCATACTCCAGCCCTGAGGTTGGCCACCTGTTCTTGTAAAGCAGGTTTTTGAGCAGGAATGGATGAGGATGAGGCAAGGGGGAGTGGTATGAGTACAGGGTCAAATCCTGCCTTTACATAGATTTTTGTATTCTTCATCATGAATGTTTTTGACATTCATTCAGCTTTTTTCAAATATTGCATTAAGATGATATGATTGTTGTTGTTCAGTCACTAAGTCGTGTCCAACTCTTTGCGACCCCATGGACTGCAGCAAGCCAGGCTCCTCTGTCCTTCACTATCTCCCAAAGTTTGCTCAGATTCACGTTCATCGAGTCAGTGATGCTATCTAACTGTCTCATGCTCTGCCACCCACTTCTCTTCCTACTCTCAATCTTTGCCAGCATCAGGGTCTTTTCCAGTGAGTCGGCTCTTTGCATCAGGTGGCCAAGGTATTGGAGCTTCAGCATCCATCCTTCCAATGAATATTCAGGATTGATTTCCTTTAGGATTGATATGATGGCTGAGCTTTGTTTGTTTTTTGGTACTTCCTTAAATTTGTGCCCTTCTTGCTAGTCCCTGTCTTGAAAAAGGGAAATACACAGGGAGAAAGCAAGTGAGAACCTGATGGGAAGAGAGGAAGAAGAGAGAAATATAAGAGGAGATACAGGGAGAGCAATCAAGAGATGTGAGAGAGAAAGAGGAGCAAGAGTGTGATACAGGAGGGAGTGTGGGTGGAAGGAGGCTGCATTAGAGCAGTTGTAGAGATGAGCAGTCAGAGCAAGCAAGACGGTGGGGAGAGGAGGGCAGACTGACCTAGGCAGAGGGAAGAGAAACAAACGAGACTGGACAGAGACAGAGGGAAGGAGAGAGATCGAGAGCCCGGGAGCAAGTGGGGAAAAGGCTCCTGGGGGCAGTGAGAAGAGGCTGAGGCTGATGGCAGAGTAAGGGATGGCCCTCCTGGAAAGCAAAGCTGGCCTGGCTCTGATTCAGCAGTGCCCCAGGCTTTAGAGGGAATGCTGGGCTGGAGAAGTGGAAGCTGTGAGGGCAGCTGTCCCAGGGTGGCCCTTACCTCCCCCTCCCCCAAGCCCTAGATGCTGAGCTGATCTGCAGCCCCCCTTGGATAGGAACTAGGACATAAGAGGGGGACACTCTCAGCTGGGGAGCAGGCTAGATTTCTGGCAGAAGAGACACCTCTCAATGCTTGTGTGCAATGACTTCTTTTCCTTTTGGCGGGAAGTTTAGTGGACATCCATTTATTCTGTGAATCTTTGTGATGTGAGCATAATTCCCCAGGTCTGTTCCCTTATCATATATGTATGTCTCCAAAGGAATCTACTGACAGGTGGCATATAAGTACAGCTGGGGTACCTATAAGCTGAGGAGGTTGGTACCGTGGTTGTCCCCAGCTACAGGTGAGAAAACCAACCCCTGGAAGTCACTTGTCAATGGCAGAGCCTAGAGTCCAGCCAGGGAGGTCTGATTGCACAGTTCCACACCCAGCTCTTATTTAGTGCTGGAGGTCTGTCAGGTTGTACATGTGCTGTATGCCAAGGAGAGCAAGCTGGAGAGCACTGCAGTTCAGGGAGCTTGTGTGTCTGTCTATTCCCATCCCTAGGTCTATCCTTGTCCCTAACTACCCTCTTAGGGATTTAAAAACTAAATTTATTTATTTGTTTATTTGGCTGTGCCGGATCTTAGTTGTGGCACGTGCAATCTTCTATCTTCATTGCAGCATGTGGACTCTAGTTCCCTGACCAGGGATCGAACTTGAGCCCCCTGCATTGGGAGCGTGGAGTCTCAGTCACTGAATCACAGGGAAGTCTCCTTTGGGATCTTTTTGATTAGTGTCTTTCTTTTTCTGCAGACCTAATCCATAGAAGAGTGGGTATTTGTTTTTCATTGAATTATAGCACCCATAAAATTGTGCTTGGTCCTCCTTGATTTATTACTGCTTCAAGGAAAAGCAAAGAGAATGGAAGTGACACTTTTGAATACCTACTGTGTTCTGCTGCATGTTTGACTATGAGATGGGAATTATCACTCTGTTTTGCAGATGCAGTAAGCGAGGCTAGGAGAGTTGGAGTAATTTGCAGTCTGTGAGAGGCAGGGCTGGGGTTTGAACTCAGGTCTATCAGATTCTGCAGTGTTGGCTTCCCTCTACCTCTGTTTCCTGAGGCCCAAACACTCCTGGTCTTTATGTACAAGTTCCAAGACCATGACCCTTATGGCACCCTGTGTTCTTGTGATCGTGTTATAGTGGAAGCAGCCAAGGAAAGGTTATGTAGGTTATAAAAGAGAAAAATTCTGTGGTCATAGTGGAGACCCATTATTGTTCCTATACTGAACAGAATACAGGTGACTGTCAAGGGATGTGTCCTGTAAAATCTTAGGTAGGACACGGAAAGTACTCCTTTTCCTTTCAAAGATCTTAGGCCTTGTAACTTGTATGCAAATGTTTTAAAGGCCTCTCTAGGCCGCTGCTTCCACATCCCTTGTACTGTTTGACATGCAGAGTGTCATATTCAAAAGCAAATTAGTCTGAAATGAATCCTCTTTTACCCTTTTTATTTCCAAAATCCAGATTTAGAATTTAGGTTCATTAATATGCACGAATGCTGCTTGGTTGAGCCTGTTTTAATTTCTCTGTGTGCTTTGTAAACAAGGATTACAAAGACGTTTGAATTTTCATGGCAGATTTTGGAGTAGTGTATACATTTGGGCCATTATCACATAATAAATAAATAACCCCCTGAAACTCAATGTTGATGATGCCATTTCCCGAATGCTGATTTTTTTATTCTCCTCCTGGTGTCCTGTGAATATGTGGCTTTGGCTTTAGAAGTCACTGGGGGTTCCGAATGGGGCTGAAAAAATCCTGTTTTGCCCCTCGGTGTCCATTTGATGGGCATATGCCAGCATTAACACTGAGGGGAACGAAACCTCAGCTTGGCTCACGAGTCTGGACTTGGAAAAACACCCCGTTTATTAAATCTTTCACTAAATGGTGACAGTTGTAGGCATTAGTTACTCATGGCATCTGCCAAATGAGCTGGAAGTGTAGGCTTATCTTGTTCTGTGCAGATAACCGAGACTTGCAGGGGAAGGTTCCAGCCATCAGAGTGAGTGGCCAGGAGTCAGGACAGGGGAGTGCCAGGCAGAAACTGGGTCCTCAGAGAGAGTTCCTTTTCCAGGACAGAGAGAGACAAGATGCATTTTCCTGTGATGCAACATGGCCTTAGGCTTTAATCATTCTCTTTGCACTGGTTCTTGAGGGAAAGAAATATGTCCAGTCGATAACAAAGAAGCAATGATAACTAGTATATGTACTGAGCATTTTCTGTTAGAAAATGAGCTATTGCCTTATCTTTGTTATTTAATCCTTGCAACAGCCTTGAGATATTTGCTGTGTTACTATCCTGGTGTCGCAGATAAGGAACACAAGTGCTTAAGGAACTCACCCAAGATCACAAAGCCGTGGAGAACTCAAACCCTGCCGACCGCCTGGAGCCCATTCTTCTAGCCCTCTCTCCTCCTGTGTTTATGTTGTATCCTAGTGTCCATGCAGTGCAGGATACTGGAGTAAGTGATGGAAGGTGGTTGCTGAGTGAACAAATGAATGAACAAATAAGAAAAGGCAATAGATCCCTTTCTCTTCCTCTGGCCATGCTTACCCTGTGATGTCTCACTGACACTGACTTGACGTGTCTCCCTAGAGGATCTATAGGCTCCAGAGCAGAGTGGCCCTGCTCATACATACTCCCAGGTATGTATCCTCACCTGCTTTCTGCGTTATCTTAGCTCCTGCAACATCTGTTTAATTTAAGTCTTAGCCCACATGCAAGCAGACTCAAGATTCTAACTTATTCATGCTTTCATCTATCTCTAGGGTGTAGCATAGCTCCTGGGCACGTAGGAGGTGGCAGATTGTATATTTTCTTGCTCTGGCTGGTTTGAGGGTTGCTTGTTGGGAATCAAATGCATTAGTGGCGGCAGAAATCATTTCAAAGCACTCCATGCTTTAGGGGAGAATTTTCTATCCCACACATCAGTCTCTTAGGTGTACCCACACTGTGCTAGGTCAGGTTTTCTAGAACATACATTCTCATCAGGGCTGATCATACCTCCAGGGTTCTGAAGTGGTGTATTTGAGAGTGAAAAGTTCTTATTCTTTTAATGTAAAAGGCACAGATATGCATACAGTTGTTTGTTATTGTTTAGTCACTAAGTTGTGTCTAATTCTTTGTGACCCCATGGACTGGGGCATGCCAGGCTCTTCTGTACATGGGATTTCCCAGGCAAGAATACTGGAGTGGGTTGCCATTTCCTCCTCCAGGGGCTCTTCCCAACCCAGGGATCGAACCTGTGTCTCCTGCATTGGCAGGCAGATTCTTTACCACCAAGCCAATAGGGAAGCCCGTCCATACAGTACATAACCATATGGGTGGTATATCTGTGTTTTTAAAGTATTGTGGGACTGATTAGAGAAACAAACTTCAAATTTCAAGGTTGCTTAGCGGGCACAGTCATGCAAAAGAGTTGGAGAAGCTCTGTTTTATATGTAGAACCTGAGACAGGGGTTCATGGCAAAGTGATTTATGGATGAATATCCCCTCAGGAGAAGAATGAGGGGAAACAAGTTGGAGTGGGAAAGAAAGTTAAGCAAGGAGGTGTTCTTAGCTGGGGGTCAGCCTCAGCCTGATCCCACAGGGAGCCCTGGAGCATGAATTGTACCAGAGTTGGTTCCACCTGGAGGCAGGTGGCCTTTTATATCCCATGTCAGGTGGGTGGATGAAGGAGGCATCTCTCAGCTACCCCTGCCTCCAAGGAAGATTCTCTAGAGAAGGCAGCAGCTGTGGGCCTTTAGCAGCCAACCAAAGAAATTGGGGGTGGAGTATCCCAACCCTGTAAAGGGGATCCGGGCAAATGTCACCAGCATACTCTATACTAGCAGTCCCCAAGTTTTCTGGCATCAGGGACTGGTTTTGTGGAAGATGATTTTTCTGTGGACCAGAGTGTGGGGGAGATGGTTTTGGGGTGATTGAAACATATTACATTTATTGTGTACATTATTTCTATTATTATTACATCAGCTCCAGCTCAGATCATCAGGCATTAGATCCCAGAGGTTGGTAACTCCTGCTCTGCAGTTCAGAGCCTTCCTTCCATGGCACTGGAGAAGTCCTCTGATTATGATTATACAGTGGAAGTGAGAAATAGATTTAAGGGACTAGATCTGATAGACAGAGTGCCTGATGAACTATGGACAGAGGTTCGTGACATTGTACAGGAGACAGGGATCAAAACCATCCCCATGGAAAAGAAATGGAAAAAAGCAAAACAGCTGTCTGAGGAGGACTTACAAATAGCTGTGAAAATAAGAGAAGTGAAAAGCAAAGGAGGAAAGGAAAGATATTCCCATCTGAATGCAGAGTTCCAAAGAGTAGCAAGGAGAGATAAGAAAGCCTTCCTCAGCGATCAATGAAAAGAAATAGAGGAAAACAACAGAAATGGAAAGACTAGAGATCTCTTCAAGAAAATTAGAGATACCAAGGGAACATTTCATGCAATGATGGGCTCAATAAAGGACAGAAATGGTATGGACCTAACAGAAGCAGAAGATATTCAGAGGTGGCAAGAATACACAGAAGAACTGTACAAAAAACATCTTCATGACCCAGATAATCATGATGGTGTGATCACTCACCTAGAGCCAGACATTCTGGAATGTGAGGTCAAGTGGGCCTTAGAAAGCATCACTTTGAACAAAGCTAGTGGAGATGATGGAATTCCAGTTTAGCTATTTCAAATCCTGAAAGATGATGCTGTGAAAGTGCTGCACTCAATATGCCAGCAAATCTGGAAAACTTAGCAGTGGCCACAGGATTGGAGAAGGTCAGTTTTCATTCCAATCCCAAAGAAAGGCAATGTCAAAGAATGCTCAAACTACTGCACAATTGCACTCATCTCACACGCTACTAAAGTAATGCTCAAAATTCTCCAAGCCAGTCTTCAGCAATACGTGAATCATGAACTTCCAGATGTTCAAGCTGGTTTTAGAAAAGGGAGAGGAACCAGAGATCAAATTGCCAACATCTGCTGGATCATCGAAAAAGAAAGAGAGTTCCAGGAAAACATCTATTTCTGCTTTATTGACTATGCCAAGGCCTTTGACTGTGTGGATCACAATAAGCTGTGGAAAATTCTGAAAGAGATGAGAATACCAGACCACCTGACCTGCCTCTTGAGAAACCTGTATGCAGGTCAGGAAGCAACAGTTAGAACTGGACATGGAACAGCAGACTGGTTCCAAATAGGAAAAAGAGTACGTCAAGGCTGTATATTGTCACCCTGCTTATTTAACTTCTATGCAGAGTACATCATGAGAAACGCTGGGCTGGAAGAAGCACAAGCTGGAATCAAGATTGCAGGGAGGAATATCAATAACCTCAGATATGCAGATGACACCACCCTTATGGCAGAAAGTGAAGAGGAACTAAAAAGCCTCTTGATGAAAGTGAAAGAGGAGAGTGAAAAAGTTGGCTTAGAGCTCAACATTCAGAAAACTAAGATCATGGCATCTGGTCCCATCACTTCATGACAAATAGATGGGGAAACAGTGGAAACAGTGTCAGACTTTATTTTTTTGGGCTCCAAAATCACTGCAGATGGTGATTGCAGCAATGAAATTAAAAGACGCTTTCTCCTTGGAAGTAAAGTTATGACCAACCTAGATAGCACATTTAAAAGCAGAGAGATTACTTTGCCAACAAAGGTCCATCTAGTCAAGGCTATGGTTTTTCCAGTAGTCATGTATGGATGTGAGAGTTGGACTATGAAGAAAGCTGAGCACTGAAAAATTGATGCTTTTGAACTGTGGTGTTGGAGAAGACTCGTGAGAGTCCCTTGGACTGCAAGGAGATCCAACCAGTCCATCCTAAAGGAGATTAGTCCTGGGTGTCCTTTGGAAGGACTGATGTTGAAGCTGAAACTCCAATACTTTGGCCACCTCATGTGAAGAGTTGACTCATTGGAAAAGACCCTGATGCTGGGAAGGATTGGGGGCAGTCGGAGAAGGGGACAACAGAGGATGAGATGGCTGGATGGCATCACCGACTCGATGCACATGAGTTTGGGTAGACTCCGGGAGTTGGTGATGGACAGAGAGGCCTGGCGTGCTGCAATTCATGGATCGCAAAGAGTCAGACACGACTGAGCGACTGAACTGAACTGATACTTAAATGAGGGGCTTCCCTGGTGGCTCAGTTGGTAAAGAATCTGCCAGGTTTGATCCTGGGTCAGAAATGCAAAAGCATTTGGATGAATGAATGAATGAATAAGCAATGAATGAGTCCTAGAGGATGTGGAAGGTGGCTTTGCCCTCGACTTGAGCCTGCAGCACACTCATTGCTTTCAGAGTGAGCAGAGGGCATCTGCCTGGGGAATAAGTAGAGGCTTGTCCGAGCTTTCCCTGTGTCCCAGGCCGGGGGAGAGGGCAGCCTCCAGCTCTCAGGACAGCTGCCTTGCTTCTTGTCTGTGTCCTCACACAACCTGAGGACAGTGGAGAAGAGATGCTTACCTGTTGCCTGTCTCTCAGGGGACTTGTGAAGCCAAATAGAATGAGATCTTCTCAGCTCTTTAATCTCTTAAGAAGAAAGGAATTTTATGAGGATAATAATATACTGTCCTTGATACGTGAAAAACCTGCTCAGTGCTCATGGTTAGTGGGGGCATTAATTTTGAAGAGTTTTTTTTTTTTTTCTCCCTTGCAAGCGGTGACTTACACAACTCTCTGTTCCTAGCTGATGCCAGACATTTGAAAATAGAGTTCGATGAGGATGGTGATTGTTGATGATGGCGCTGTCTGCCGATACACATTGAGTGCTGCTGAGTTTGAGTCTGGGCTTCCTTGATAGGTCAGTTGGTAAAGAATCCATCTGCAATGCAGGAGACCCTGGTTTGATTCCTGAGTCAGGAAGATCCCTTGGAGAAGGGATAGGCTACCCACTCCGGTATTCTTGGGCTTCCTTGGTGGCTCAGCTAGTAAAGAATCTGCCTGCAATGCGGGAGACCTGGGATTTGATCCCTGGGTTGGGACGACACCCTGGAGAAGGGAAAGGCTACCCACTCCAGTATTCTGGCCTGGAGAATTCCATGGATTGTATAGTCCATGGGTTCACAAAGAGTTGGACAAGACTGAGTGACTTTCACTTTCACTTTTCACTTTCAAGTTTGAGTCTGTGTGCTAAATACTTTACCTGCATTATCTCATTTAGCCCTCATGACACTGTATGGTCAATGCTATAGTTACATCAATTGTATTAGTGGGGAAACAGGTCCAAAGAGGTTAAGTGATTTGCTCAAGGTCTCATGGCTGATAAAATGCAGAGTTTTACGGATAACACATGGTGGCAACAATGCTCATGAAAAGATTACCCTAATGTAAATGTAAGCTGAGCTATAACCAGTTGTACAAGAAGGGAGTAGATTTTCAATGGCTTGCAATGAAGAAAGACCTTTAGGAAAGGCTAGCATTTGAATCAGCCTTAAAAGACTAAGGGATTTTAGGGGATGGGAAGATAGAGAAGGGCCTACCTTCATGCGTGTTGAGGTGCAGGGTTTATTGAGGATCAGGTGTGACTGGATATCAGATTTATTAGGATGGATGGCATGGCACAGTGGGTGGTGTGAGGATGGTAAATGCAGAAAGGGAGATTGGGGTTTAATGATGATAAGTTGGAATGCTGTATCTGCCTCTCCTTGTGACCACAGACACTTGTTAAGTGTTGGCTGACATGAGGAGGGAAGCTTGTGGACAGAAAGCAATGACTAGCCATGAAGAAGATACATCAGATCCCTTCACTCATCCCTTTGATGGACATGAGTTTGAGTAAACTCTGGGAGTTGGTGATGGACAGGGAAGCCTAGTGTGCTGTAGTCCATGGGGTTGCAAAGAGTCAGACACGACTGAGTGACTGAACTGAACTGAACTGACTCTCATTTACAAGGGCAGCATATCAAGAAGCAATTCAAAGGTGATCAAACTTGTATTAGTGGCCTTTGGAATGTGAAAGTCCCCAGAAACCCAGGATTGATGAGACACGGTGGAGTTTTTATCAGAGGGATGGGAGAGCTCTGTGGCTGCTTGCAGGAACACGAGGAGTTTGAGCTGGGTTTTTTGGGGATGGTCTCATTTGACAGGTAAACAGACAAACACTGACATTCTAGGTGGTGGCACAGGGCACTGTGTATTTGTTTCTGAGGGCTGCCATAACAGTGTACTTCAGTTCTGTCACTCAGTCATGTCCAACTCTTTGCTACCCCATGGACTGCAGCGCACCAGGCTTCCCTGTCCATCACCAACTCCTGGAGCTTGCTTGAACTTATGTCCATAGAGTCAGTGATGCCACTCAACCATTTCATCCTCTGTCATCCTCTTCTCCCCCTGCCTTCAGTCTTTCCCAGCATCAGGGTCTTTTCCAATGAGTCAGTTCTTCGCATCAGGTGGCCAAAGTATTGGAGCTTCAGCTTCAGCATCAGTTCTTCCAATGAATCTTCAGGACTGATTTCCTTTAGGATTGACTGTTATGTAACAACGTACTAGTTTCTTCTTAAAACAACTGAAGTGTGTTCTCTCACAGTTCTGAAGATCAGGCCTGGGATCAAGTTGCTGGCAGAGTAGGTTTCTTTTGCGAGCCCTCAGGGAGATTGTTTTATGAATTTCTCTCAGCTTCTGGTGGTTGCTGACAGTCCTTGGCAATCTTTGACATTCATTTGTATCCTTGCCTTTTAAACACATAACTCCAAACTGTACCTCCATTGTCACATAGCCACCTTCTCTGTGCCTGTCTTTGTCTGTATGTTCTCTTCCTATAAGGCCACTAGTCATTAGATGAGGGCCCACCTTCATGCAATGTGACTTCATCTTAACCAGTTACATCTGCAAAGACTCTGTTTCCAAATAAGGTCACATTCTGAGGTTCAGTGGACGCTATTTAACTCAGTCCATACTGTGAGCAGAAGGCAGAGTAGGAAGTACAAGGTGGGTTGGGTGATTTGTTCAATAGGAGGAATCAGCAAGCTGACTGTGAGGAAGGAGATGCTGATGGAAAGTATCCTTGGGACCCAGGTACCTTAGGTCTGAATGTCTTACCTAATGGTCATTCCCATCCTGGTGTGAGCTGGGAGTCAGCCAGCTTTGGCAGGGAGTGACTTGGGATGGGGGGGAAGATGAGCTGATGAGAGGGGTATAACTAGTGGCAGAGATCCTAGGCGGTCAGGGTGGTAAGAGTTCATGGGCGCGGTCACTATGGTCTGTAGGTTAAGGGCAGTGTGACTGGGCAGGAAGTGGGGAGGCAGGGACATTTTTGAAAGAAGACACAGCAGGCCTTGGTGGGAGATGGGATGTAGCAAGGAGTGAAGAGGAGTTTTGGAACCTTGGTGACCAAAATACTTAGAAAAGCTGCTAAGTCGCTTCAGTCGTGTCCGACTCTGTGCTACCCCATAGACGGCAGCCCACCAGGCTTTGCCATCCCTGGGATTCTCCAGGCAAGAACACTGGAGTGGGTTGCCATTTCCTTCTCCAATGCATGAAAGTGAAAAGTGAAAGTGAAGTCGCTCAGTCGTGTTCGACTCTTCGCAACCCCATGGACTGCAGCCTACCAGGCTCCTCCATCCATGGGATTTTCCAGGCAAGAGTACTGGAGTGGGGTGCCATTGCCTTCTCCAACTTGGAAAAGGAAGTACCTGTTTTGTGGGAAAGACGATGCTTTTGGTCCTGGATGTGGTGCGTGGCACCACCTTTGGGAGGCAGATGGGAGATGGGTATCAGCAGCTGAAGATGTGGTCCGCAGCTGGGAGATGCTCTTCCTCTCCACTCTGCTCAAGTAAACCTGGAATAAAGGGGCCTGAAGCATGAGGAGCTCCTGCACCCTGAGGGGTCCGATGATCAGACTTTACATAAATGGACATGCAGTCACAAATGCCCAGTGACTGTGATGAGCCAAGAGTGCACAAGAGGCAAAGATGGTGGGACGATCTTTCAAAAATGTCAACCTGAACGTGTCTCTCTCTTGCCTACCCTCCATGGGATGGTGCCAGTTACATCTACCCTCCAGGGGATGGTCCCAGTTACAGATCCCCTCCAGGGGATGGTCTCAAGGTTACATCTACCTCTTTAGCTTGTACATGAGGTCCTTTGAGGCCCGGGGAGCATCTTACGCCATTCTCCCATCCCCTCCTCAGTGCAGCCTCTCTGGACTTTATACAATCACAAGAATGCATGGTGCCCCCACTTACTCTGCCATTCTGCATTTGCCACCCCCTTTTACCCCCTCCTTTTTCCTGTCCATCAACACCCCAGCTGAGCATTTCCTAGCCTGTAACACTCTAGCTAAACACGGCTCTTGACAGACCAGCCCTGCAATAACCTGAGGGTTCCCCAAGGACAAGGGCTGCCTCCTGGGCACCACCTCTGTGTCTCCAACTGCTCTTGCAAGGCTGGGCATGTGGCATGCAAATATCAGTGAGTGAGTGACGAGTGAGTGGATAGGTAAAGAGACGAAATACTGTCTTTCTTTCCTTGGGGACAGCTCTTCTTAAGTTCTAACTCTGACTTTTTAAAGAACCGTTGGAGCTACAGGACATGAAAACATTCAGGGACCTTGTAGTGCTCTGTGCCTTCTCTCTGGCGTCTCGTTCTGACTTGTCATTAGCTGTCCAAGGTATCAGAGTCATTAGCTCAGTCACAAGATGCTCGTGGGTCACCTGGCAGGTGTCTGAGTGACCAGAGAAGCTTCCTGTTCCTTCTGACCATCACGGGACACAGGAAGTGAGTGAGGCGGGGTGGCATGTGTGGTCCAGAGAGACATCTGCCTTTGCCTCTTTGTTTGAACATGGCCACATGCTGACCCCCTGATCTCATAGACTGTAAGGCCATCTCTCTGTCTTTAAGAAAAGTAATTCCTTAAGTCTTAAGAATGTGACAAAGCTGTCACTGCAACTTCTGCCTAAGGAACTATAATTGACTAACATTTATTGAGTAGGTATGTGCCACGTGGGCTGGGCTGAGTCAGCATTTTTACTTGGATTATTGTATTTCATACTTGTAGCAGGTTCTATTTCTTTACCCATTTTAGAGTTAAGAAAACCCAGACAGAGAGAGGTTATAACATGGCCAGGGTCATACAGCTGCTAAGCACAGATAAATCCCAAAGTATCAACGACTCAACTTAATACTTTCTTGAGCCTAAAGTCTTAGAACTTTGCAAATTGGGTTGAGGAATGATTCTTCCTGTACTTTAAACAGAACATTTGATACTGGTGTTAGAGTTACTAGACAATGTGCCGTGATGACAAATGAGAGGCACTTAGAGTAGGAAATCTTCGGTTGGTGTATTTGGATGGTAAGTAGTTTTAAATGTCTGCAGAGTTCTGCCCAAATATTTTCCCTACCTGGTTCAAATTGAGCAATTCTGTTGGATTCAGTTGGATCAGCAGAAACCCATGATGAAAAATATTAGTGTTTCTAGATCTTTATCACAATCATAACATTTGGTATAGTGGCTTTAATTTACATATCAAAGTCATTGAAAGTGAAGTGATAAAAAACTCATGAAGGCAAAAATGGCTAAAGATAGAAGAATAATAAGAGCTGATGCTGCATGTATTTAAAGTCCACAAGCCAATATTTCCATTCTGAGAACTGTTAAAATTAAATATATGCTTCCATTTCCAAGTAAAAAAATCAGAACCCCCCCCTCAAATACTTTTTTCTTTTTGAGATGATGTTGATCCCATCGGAACCCTTTAAATTGTCCATGGAAAGAGCAAAGGTGCTTGGCTAAAAGACATCTTTCACTTTTCCTCGGATGGATACTTGTTTTTCTACTTAAGTGATGGATACTTTATTTTTGACTTAAGTGATGGTGTTTCAGATCTTGCTTAACCTTTAGATTGACGGCATGATCTTGTGAGGTGTAATCTGCTCTATTTCTGGACTTTTGACACTGCTCCTGATGTTAGATTCCTCCAATGGCTATGATTGTTCCTGGGCAAGATTCACCTGGGTTCCATTCATGCTGATATACAAAAGCTTTGTCCCCCTGACTTAGAATAAAATGCTATTTTTACAGGCTCCTAGGAGCTTCACACTTACTGTGGTCTATAGATTTCTGGGCAGACTCTAAATTGCCAAACCACACCTTACCTCACAGCTTTTTTCTTAAGATAAGTTTTAATCAGCTTATCATCAATGTCTGCTTATGTACCAAAGTGCTAGACTTCTCAGCAAGGGTGAGTCTGTCTTCCTGGGGGCCTGTCTTGAGGGGTGCTGATGGGCTACTGAAAGTCAGTGACCTCCTGAAACAAAAATAATTTGATTTAGTTCTTTTTGAAAGATATGAACAGATGATTTTGCTCTTCTGATTTTATTTAATGGGAGGAAACCACAAACTTCAGTAAATGCTTCTCATATATTTTCATATTGTGACCAATAAAGAAAAAATAAAAATGTAGCCCTGGGGAGAATAAGGGTGATAAGAATGTCAAGTTCAAAGGGAAGTGGAGGGAAGCTGAGCATGAAACAGACAAGCAGAGATGTAGAGGAGAAACCAGAGCCCAGTGAAGGGGTATTCGGAGCAGACAGTTAAAGGGGAGGAGGGCGGAGAGAGGCAGAACTGAGAATTTCAGGATGTGGTGTGTTTCTGTAGATTTCGAGGTGAAAGAGTCCATGTTAATGATTTTTTTCCTTGGGTTTTGGGAATCAGAATAAATTATTTGATGCTGTTATCATGCTTTGCATGCTGATAGAATCTCACGCAGGTTTAAACTGGAGCAATCTTCCTTGATTGGGTATAGCTGTCTTTTCAAATGTATTTGAAAATAAAAGTTTGTCTTTCTTTTTGGTGGTGGTTGCTGTTTTCAGTTGTTTATTTTTGAACGGTATTATATTTACAAATATATCATGATACCAGTACAAAACTGAAAAGATACAGAAGGATTTAGAGTGAAAAGAAAATCTCCTCCTCTTCCTAGCTGCCGGGGCAGGAGATGCTGTGTGGTGTCTCTCAGCCCTCCTCCCTTCCCCAGCAGGACTGAGACTTTCCTTCTCATGTGAAACCTGAAGATTATACTCAGGGAAGAACCAACTGTTTTTAAAACAATTTTTAAAAGGTGATGTTTGCTTTTCATTTCTGATTTTTAAAAATTGTACCCTGTTGCTTAATGTCAAAAAATTAGAAAATATATAGAATTAGGAAATGCGGGAAATATATGGAAGAAAACAAAGCCGTGACTCAAACTTGGGGCTATTTCTTCTATTTTACCTATGGAGCTGCATGCTCTGTTTTTCTACATTTAGGGTCCAACTGTACATTCTTTCTTATTCTCTTTTAAAAACTGACCATATTAGCATACACTTTATAATCGACTATCCCATTTCATATTAACTTATTTCAGTGTTTCCCTCTTATTGAGCATATGGGTTGTTTCCAGTTTTTGCTGTTAGAAGAATGTTGCAGTGAGAATCTGTGTACTTCTCCGATTATTTCTTTAGGACCGAGTCCCAGAAATAGAAAAAGAGAATCAAAACATTTCTTTTAAACATGTGTAAGATTCCTGATGGCACTGTTGAAGACTGTGTTCACGTTCATTTATTCACTTAACAGCGTTTGAATGCTCTCTGCATACCAGCTTCTGAGCTAGAAGAAGCTAGCTATTCACTGAAGAGCGAAATAGACATAGGGTCTGCTTTCTGGAACATGCATTCCAATGGAGGAGACAGATAACGAAGAAGTAAACCAATAATTAATTTTAAAAACAACAGTTTCTTTTTTTTTAATTGTATTAAGTGTAATGAAGGAAACAGGCGGAGAGTTGCAATACCTGATAATAAGAGGGCAGCTTAGTGGATGCTCCTCGGAGGAAATACTATTTAAGCTGAGACTTGAAGGATGACAAAACCTGCTCTGAGAAGGAGGAGAAGGGAACGTTCTAAGTAGTGGAAAACGTCACGTGCCAAGGCTCTGAGGTGGCACAGAGCTTGGAAAGTCCTGGGAATGACTAGAAGGCTCGTGAAGCAGAACATAGGATGAAAAGGAAAGATGGAATGAGGTGGAGAATGGGTAGTGGTCTGTCACCATCATGCAGGGCTTTGTGGCCATTATTGTTGGGAGTTTGCATTTTTGTGGAGAGAGCACTGAAAAGCCAGTGGAGAGGGAGCCTGGATTTAAGGCCCATTTCTAAAAAAGAGCCCTCCAGCTGCTGCGTGAACGGAGACTCAGGAGGATGACAGTATCTAAAGGAACAATGACGCAGGTACTTGGACAGCCACCTCTGTTTGAGTGTTGTCCTGAGGACTCCTGGACTAAAGCTTGCAGAGGCTCCTAGGCAGCCTTGGACCTCACTTTCAGAAGCTTCTAGTGATATTTATATCCCTAAACCTGTGTGTGTGTGTTTTACATACAGCACTGAACCCTCACATAAATTGTTCCATTATCATAATTTAAAATATATTAGGGTTTCTGTCACTGCTATACATCTTAGCTTTGCATCTGAAATGCTGCAAAATAAATGAAATATTTAAAAATTACATTTCATTCTGCTATGGATACAATAAAAATAATACATGCCTAATAAACGAGCATATAGTAAGAGGTCAAGCAATGTTATTTGACATTATTATGTCATTCTTCTGTTAATGGACATTGAGGTGTTTTCAGCGTTGTGCATAATGCTGTGATGAAGATCTTCATACATATCTGTCCATTTCCTGTGGGTATATTCTGTTTGAAAGTATGCCTTTAAAATAATTATTTACCAAATTAAATGCCAACACAATTGTGTCCTAGTTTAAACTCCCACTATTGATGTATGAAGATGTCCATTTGCTGACATCCTTATCAGTCCAGGTTATCAACTTGTCCTCTTAATGTTTTCCTGTCTTTTACAGGTGAATATGTCATTTGACATTTCATTGAGTATTTGTTGAGATCATCTTGTAGGAAGCTATTTTGTTTCATTTTCTAGAACAGAACTTTGAATGTAGTGTGCAAAGAATAGTAAATGCTCATTTAATGCTTGTTGGTTTAAGCAAATGAAAGTATAGACCTATTTTTTTTTCCATTTTTTTTTTTTGTGAACTGGCTAATATCCTTCGTCCATTGTTTGCTGGAGTGCTTGTCTTTTTCTTGGTAAGTTTTATTAGCTCCTTATACATTATAGATAATAACCTCTTGTCAGAAGCTTCAGATATATTTTCTAAGTCATTTCTCTAAACCTTGTCTGTGTTTTTACTAATTTTTGCAATAGAGATTTAAAAAAACTTTCATAAAGTATTTCAACCATTGCCTGATGGTTTCTGGCTTGGGAATCATATTCAGAAAAGCCTTCCCTAGCCTAAAATTGTTATTTTTTAAATGTAAATTCACCCATAATTTTATTTTCTGTTAATAGATTAGTAACAAACTATTGTCATATCCCTGAAACGAACTCTACTTCTTTGTTGTGTGTTATTAATATTTATTTAACAAAATGTGGATTCTTTTTGTTAGAAATTTTATTTTAGAAATTTGAATCTATGTAGATAATCTGTAGATTTTTTGTGTATTATCTTAAGGAATTGTAATGGCTTTCTAAACATATCTCTGAGAATTGTGATCTCTTTTTCTCTAAATCTAAAATTATGATGCTCAAGCTTTAACTTGTTGATGAATCACCTGCGGAGCTGGTTAAAATGTGAATTTAACATATTTGGGGGCAGCTGTTCCAATAAGCTCCCAGGTGGTGCTATAAAAATTCACTGACCTGTACTCTTAGTATTTGTATATCACTATATACGTTATTCTTCAAAAACAGTATACTTACAAAACAATAGTAAGGAGCATTTGGAAATATTTAATGTGCATCCAGAGTTATGCTAAGTGCTTTCATTTAAGCCTCTAACCTACTTTATAGAGTAGGAGGTTCTATAATTACTTAATTATAATTACTCAAAGTGGTCTACACTTTGAGTAGCAAGACCCTAAGGGATTTAAAATACCAATGCTTGGATCCTGTGCTCTTTTGAGAGGTGTGTATACACACACACACACACACACACACACACACACATATATATATATACACATTCATATATACATATATATATATATGCTGTTGTATATATTTAATTTTATTCAAGTTCTCAAGTGTGTTGATAAATGAATAAGTCTTTGAATTATTTTTCCTGTAACAGTTACCTCCTCATTCTATTTTTTCTCAAGGTTTTCTTGAACTGGACTATTTCATGGTTTATCCAATTTATTATCTTTTTCTCTAAAGCCAGCTCTTGGATTTATTTATTAACTTTGGTGTTTTACTAGTTTTAAAAATGAATTGATTTCTACTTTTATCTTTATTAAGTCCATCTTTATATTTCACTCAATTTTTTATTTTCTAGCTTCTTGAGTTGATTTCTTAAGTAGTTGATTATTTCTTGCTCAGTTATTTAAGTATTTAAGGCTGTGAAATTTACTTTTAGAGCACTGGCGACTTTCTATGTATTTTGATATCAGTTGATTTCATTATTGCTATTCTCTAAAATTTTGTAATTGCTATTTTGGTTTTATTTTTGACCCAAGAATTATTTCCAAGCGGTTGGCATAGTTACTTTGTTCTACTTTTGAAATTAATTTCTAGTTTATTATAGTCTGAGTAGAGAATATAATCTGTATTATTAATTTCTGTTGGGGGCATTTAATAGGATTTTCTTGATTGTTTAGTATTGGTTTTTTGTAACTATTTAGCGGGCATTCAAAAACGAACTAAGTTATTTGTAGTATACAAAGTATAAAGCTTTTACATTGACTTTAATAATATTAATCAAATCCTCCACTTTCATGCTTATTATCTTCCTGAATTAGCTACTGCTATTATCTTTAATCTCCAACAGTTTTTAAAAATAATGTTTGATGCTATGTTATTCAGACCATGGATATTTAGACAGTTATAGTCAGTGCCCTGTATTCATGGGTTTTGCACCTGCAGATTCAACCAAATATGGATTGAAAATATAAAAAAAATAATTCCAGAAAGCTACAAAGTTAAAACTTTAATTTTCCAAGTGCCAGCAACTATTTCCATAGCATTTATTAGATGTTATAAGTAATCTAGAGATGATTTAAAGTCTACAGGGTGTACAGATATGTTATTTTATATGAGACTTGAGCATCTTTTGGGGTTTTGGTATCCTGGGAGTCCTGGATCCATCCCTCTGGAACCAATAAATCTGAAACTTAGCATGGATTGTGCCATTTGACAATTTAAAAAATGATTTTTTGATGTGGGCCATTTATTAAAAGTCTTTATTGAATTTGTTACAATATCGTTTCTGTTTTATGTTTTGGTTTTTGACACCAAAGCATGTGGTATCTTAGCTCCCCTAGCAGGGATTGAACCTGTACCCTCTGCACTTGAAGGTGAAGTCCTAACCACAGGACCACCAGGGAAGCCCCCAGATGAGTTTCTGATAAAACTGAATACTGTTCTCTTTGATTAATTCAACCCAATTGTCTGTAAATAGGGTAATCTCTGCTTTCACTTTCTTTGAATTTTTTTCTGGTATATTTTTGCCTTTATATATATTTGTTTTTATATTTTTGTCTGGTATATTTTCTATCTTTGAGTTACAGCTTTAGTCTTCTTCCTGATAAACATCATATACTTATTTTTATTGATTTTGTATTTATTTTTGAGACTCTCTTACTGCTAAGTTCATCCTTTTTGTGCTGTTAGTTTTAATTGATAACTTTGCCTTTAAATCTCTTTTCCGTTTGTTATAATATTTTTTTTTGCTACATCTTTGCTATATTGTAATTTTCAACTATAGCTTATTTTTTGTATTTTAAGAATAATAAAGTTTTATGATTTAACATGTTATAGCTACATTTACCATGATTATTTAGACTTAAATCTATTTTTGAATTTCATCAAGAATTTAAAGTACACTCACATCGTTGCTTACTTATTCTTGAACTCTGTAGTTTGATTGAGCTTTTGGTTGTTTTGAGGATGTCTTTGAGTTGTTCTTTTCCTCCATGGTCCATTAGTATGGGCCTTCTTGAGTCCTTATGGTTTTGAGAATATCATGATTTTCATCTTAGTTTCTGCATTTTCCTTTCCTTTCCTCCTTCCCATTTCTACATGATCATCCTTTTCCCTTTTGCTTTTCCGCCTTTTTCTTCCTTTATACATGAGTAACTGATTGGCTGGGTGTAAAATACCTTCTTCCTTGTATCTCTGTGGACATTTCTCCATTGTCTCTTGCAATCTAGGATGCTAAGGAAAAACCTTCCTCTCTTTTCCTTTGTATGTCACTGAGAGGCCTGCATGCTTGTGCAATTCTGTCTTCATCCTTGATATGGTGGGATTTCACTAAGATATTTCTCCATGCTGGTCATATTTCAGTAATTTTTTTCTAATACCTATGAGTCCTGTCAGTAGTCAGATTTTCTTTAAGATCATGAACTTTTTCTTGTCATATCACTGAAAACAATTTCTATTTCTTCAATTCTATTTTGGGCCTACTCATCTAGATCCCTGCTGCTCATCTTTCATATCAACCATTTTCTCCCTGATTGGTTTTATCAGTTTACGATGTACTTCTATAGTGTGCATCCTTAATAATATCAAGTTGTGTTTTTTCTCATTGACTTGGTTCATTATGTTGCCTTTAATGCTGTGGTGGACTTGTTTCTATAACTTGTTTTCTTCACTCTATCATTTCACTTTCTTATGATTTCCTTTATTAGATTCAGATTTATTGTTTTCATATTTTTTTTTTCAGTTTATTTAAGCGTTCAAACCATTGCTGTCACAGTGTTTTTTTTGGTCTATTTGCTGGGGTAAATCTTCATAAGAAATACACTCTTAGAGATGCATATATGTGTGTGTGTGTGCTTAGTGACTCAGTCGTGTCTTTTGACCCCATGGACTGTAGCCCACCAGTCTCTTCTGTCCATGGAATTCTCTGCAAGAATACTGGAGTGGGTTGCCATTTCCTACTCCAGATGATCTTCCTGACCCAGGGATCGAATCCTGGTCTTCTGCTGTGCAGGCAGATTCTTTACCATTTGAAGCTCTAGAGAAGCCCTTGGAGATGCATACTTATAATTTACTTAAAAGTTGTATTTACTTCTTTTTGTTAGTTGAAGAAGTGTTGCCTGTGTCTCTTCTCCACATTTTACTGCCTTTTAAACCCATTTTGAGTCAGTATTTTCAAGTCTACTTCTTACCCCCAAGTAGTCTGATTGATTTTCCATTGATCTCCAAATCGTTTTCCTAGGTACCCTCAAATTCTCCTGTAGAATCAGGGAGAAGGGCTGTGTCTGAGGTTTATATTCTGTTTTGAGTTGTTTAGCTCTTTGTAAGACTGGACAAGTAGAAGGAGGTGGGTCTGTGGTTTCTTGCCGCTTGGGAATTTTGCCTTTGCAAACTTTTAAAAACTATTTTTTTCTCTCTCCTCTCATCTTCTCAACTACTTCCTCAGGCCTCAGAGTCACTGATTTGAGGTCCTATCCTGGCTCACTGTGGGATGAGAGTCCAAATTGCTCCCCACCCCTCACCTCCAAATTTACCTATACTGTTAAGTAATCTCCTTAAAAAACAAACAAACCCACTGAACTATTTATGTCTTCTGTTAGATATGAGCTCAGAAGCATTTTTATTCCCCAGCTCCCTACTACAATTTGCTCTAGTTTTACAAATGAGAATTTCAATTACAAAAACAATGCATTCTCATTATATACATCTCTGAAAGTCTTTAAAGAGGCCCAGAGAGGGAAACAAAAACTCCTTATAACCCACCGTATGGAAATATCCAATGTTAACTTTTTGACACATATGTTTAGCCTTCTTGTCTCTGTGTGTATATGTGTTTGTATTAACACAGTGTGAATAATATGCTGCATGGAAAGCTTCTCTTTCCTTAGCAATATATTGTGGAATTTTTCTCATGTAGATAAATATACTTTGTCATTAATTTTAATGATTGTGAAGTGCTTTTATTTTCCTCAGACTTACCTGTGTTTCTTAATTGTCTGTAAAGAGATGCTATGTATAGTAACTAAAAAAAAAAAAGGCAAAATGGCAAGAGGTACAAACTGTATTCAGGTATAAATTTAAAATTTGTGTAGAATTGATTTATTGGGTTGGTCAATAAGTTTGTTGGGCCTTTTCCATAACATGTAACAGAAAAACCCGAACAACCTTTTTGGTCAATCCAATGTTAGAGAAATGGTTGAGGAAGTGGTGGTTCAGTATAGTACATCTCTCTGCACACACTGACACTCATGTGGGCACAGATGTTCACATCAGTCGAGTGCAGAGGATGGGTAATACACCAGATGTCAGGAGTTTGATGATGAATCTTCTTTCACCCCAGCCACGTGACTAGGGGCAAGTCACTTGGCCTCTTAACTTTATTTTCCCCATGCGTAAAATGGGGGATGGAAATAATTGCTCTTACCTACTTTACAGACCTATTTTATTCCTAAATAAGACTGAAATGAAAAAATGTCTCTGCAGTTGTTATTGAATGAGTAATTCCCTATACTGCAGAAAGACATTCTTGGTGGCAAAAATTCATTTCATTCCACTAACATTTATTGAGCACCTACTCTGTTCAGAGGCCAGTACAAGGAATCAATATAAGAGGTACTATCCTATGTTGAAATGGCCTTATTATGAATGTTTCCTTTTTCTCAAATCAATGATCTTCTGGGTGACAGTGCTGGCGGCTTCTCATCACTCTGATATGATTAATTCATTCATCATGTTAGACTGATTTAATTATTTATTATGTCGTTTTGTTTATTTAATTTGCGTATCAATCACCAGGGCACTGCATATCTCAGCTGACTGCAGAATCATATTAAGAAAGGTTTGGATGCTGATGCAGACTCCAGTGGCCTCTCCAGGGGCAAAAACTTTTCTGTAATTGAATACTTAGGTACTAGGAGGCAACAGCTAGAATTTTTTTTTTTTTTTTTGACTCGAAGTTCAATCTCCTTCCTGCTTCTGTCCAGGGAGACAGTTAGGTGTGAATTATGCATTCTCATCTATCCTGTGGTCAGTGTTTGCATACTTTACTTTTCCATAGAGGGGACAGCTTTTCCCTGGAGAAACAAATATTTCCAACTCACGGTACTTTTTTTTTTTTTGACTGGAAAAAAAAGCCAGTCATTGTTTTCTTACCCATTGTCTCCTGATTGTCTTTTTCAACCCAGATTCTAGTGTAGAGGCCCCTTAGAGGTACTACCTGGGTTCTTATTATTTCAGCCTCCCAGCTGGGAGCAGGTGGGGCCCTTGCATCCTTGGACTGGATTTGTTTACTTTCCTGATCATCAGTATAGTATTAAGTGAGACTGAGGGCCTGGACTTGAATCCTGATCATGATTCTTCTTAGCTGTGTGACTTTGGGAAGTTACTGAATAGGTACCGACAGTGATATAGCTAAAGAGCCCTGAACACGTCCCAGGCTTAAGCTAAATATTTATTTTATTGTCATTTAATTATCTCCCTCGTGCTCCCATTCTAGTTTTTACTTTTTTTTTTTGCTGTACCCCTTGGCATGTGGGACCTTGGTTCTCTGACCAGGGATCAAACCCATATTCCCTGCATTGGAAGGCAGAGTCTTAACCATTGGACCACCGAGGAAGTCTCTCCTGTTCTAGTTACTATTGCTGCATAGCAAACCACTCAAAACCTTAGGGGCTCAAAACCCTCACAATCCTTTATTTTCTCGTGCCTGTTGGGCAGGACTTAGTGGAAGAGCTGCTCTCTGCTCCATGCGGTGTCTGTTGGGGGAAGTCAGACTGGGGACTGGTTCAGTTCAGTTCGGTCGCTCAGTCGGGTCTGACTCTTTGCGACCTCATGGACTGCAGCACGCCAGGCCTCCCTGTCCATCACTAACTCTCAGAGCTTACTCAAACTCATGTCCATTGAGTCGGTGATGCCATCCAACCATCTCATCCTGTGTCGTCCCCTTCTCCTCCTGCCTTCAATCATTCCCAGCATCAGAGTCTTTTCAGATGAGTCAGTTCTTGAGGACGTCTCGTTTGCCTGACTGCCAAGTGAGTGCTGATAGCTCAGCTGGGCTGTGGGTCTCTGTTTCTCTCCACCCGTGACTCCTCTTGCACTGCTTGGACTTACTTACAGCATGGAACCTGGGTTGCCAGAGTGAGCATCCCAAGGGAGCCAGGAAGAAGCCACATGGCTTTTTCTAACCCTTCCTCAGAAGTCACTCAACATCACTTCTGCTATATCCTATTTGCGGAAAGGTTCACAGACCCATTCAGATTCAAGGGAAGGGGACTTAGTTTCCATGGGTTGATGGAGCAGTGGTAAAGAAAGTGTGGAAGACCGTGTGGCTGGGAGACACTGTTTGCCCCTGTCTTCAGAAAATGTAATCTGCTAGCACTCCTCTGAGATGGACATTTCTTCCTCTTCCAGAAGGGTTATGAACTTTCTCTATGGTCAGAAGTCTATGGAATCATTGACTGGGTTTTGGTTTCTGTCAATCTGGCTCTAGAAAACATACCCTTCACCACTGATGAACACAGTGAAAGTGAAAGTTGCTCAGTTGTGTCCGACTCTTTGCTACCCCATGGACTGTATAGTCCATGGAATTCTCCAGGCCAAAATACTGGACTGGGTAGCTTTTCCCTTCTGCAGGGGATCTTTCTAACCCAGGGATCAAACCCAGGTGTCCCGCACTGCAGGCGGATTCTTTACCTGCAGAGCCACAAGGGAAGCCCATGATGAACACTGTAGCAAACATTTATTAGGCTGTTAAAATATATTGAGTCATTTCACCCTTCTAACAAACTTTTGTGATGTAGGCTATTATTATATCCGTTTTATAGATGGTGACACTGAGGCACACATCTGTTATGAGCCTTGCTCAAAGTCACACAGGTAAGTGTCAGAGCTGAGATTCAAACTCAGGCCCCAAAGTCACTACATTTAACTGTATTCTCTTCTGATTCTCAAATAACTATGCAAATTGGTTTTAATGACCATTTTGTGCCCACCCCCTTTCTTTCTGCATCAAAGAAATATTTTTCTAATAGTCTCCCCCACACACCCTGAGGCTTAATTGGAGTCATTGACTCTTTCAATAGCAGGAAGACCTTGGGTAGCAAAGTGTACCTAACCTTGCATACCATCAACACATCTCATCAAGAAGTGTTAGGTTCTCCTTTGAGTGCCATCCTTGAAGGAAACACTCATGGGTACAGCTTCCTCGTGTCCCTCCCTCCTTCCTGCTTTTCTTCTTTCCCTCAGCCAGGATTTGAAGTGCTAAGTTTGCATATGCCATGCCAATCGCTCGTTCCATATCCACTTGCTGGTGGGTATTGGCCAAGGTAGCTGCCCAGAGTGAGCCTGGCTGTTCTCACCTGTAACATAGCACCTGCTTCATACGGTTCT
This sequence comes from Giraffa tippelskirchi, assembly GCF_054371585.1. Taxonomy (NCBI): domain Eukaryota; kingdom Metazoa; phylum Chordata; class Mammalia; order Artiodactyla; family Giraffidae; genus Giraffa; species Giraffa tippelskirchi. The sequence continues at coordinate 113,252,270 of NC_137287.1, read as the reverse complement.
TGGAAGGATGTAAAAGTTGCATATGAAGGACCCAGACGTATGGAAGTTGCTCACATGTGTGCTGGCTTGCCTCCTGCCTCCTTCCCTTCCTCCCTCCCTGATATTCCTTGAAACACACTCATTGCTGGAAACTGTCCTCTTGCCCTTTCTCACCAGGAAGTCGAGTTGTTGCTTTACTGATCAAATGAACTCATAAGAAGCAAGAGGAGTTGAACTGCATCAAGTGGTGACAATGAGTTGCGTTGGATTGGTGTCATGACAGAAATAAATCCCTGCTCCCTCAAAAAAAAGAAAGAAAATAGGGAAAGAAAAATGAAATAAACAAATGAGAGTCTCTTGCTTTGAGGAGTGGGATTTTTGCCCTGTGTAGAAATGCAGTGCATTGGATGCCTGATTCTGACTCGTGTGTGTGTGTGTGTGTGAAGAAGACAGTCCTTCCTGTAGTGTCTCAGCAGGCCTGCTTTCTGTCCCCCTTGCAGGGGACTATGCTGCCCACATCTCTCCTAATGCCTTGGGATGGCCATTTGGGTCCCAGGATCCCCGAATTTCAGAGCTAGGAAGGGGTTTAAGGATGATGTGAGTCCTCAAGTGGGCGCCCAGATTGGATGAGTGCTTGTGCTCATGAGATTTGAAAGGCAAAAACAAGACTACAGTGGGATCTCTTGCTCCCTCAAGTTCTGATTCTCTTCATTTTTCTACTGTACTTTGAATATAAACTCTGAGTTAGAATCAGTGGGTTTGTTTCCAGTTCTGACTGGTTATTCATTAATCTTGACTGCATCCTCATAAAGGATCTTCTACAAGAATCACTCAGCAGAGCTGCTCCTGAATTCCTGATCAGAAGAAACTGTGAGGCAGTGAATGTTGGTTGCCTTAAGCCACTGAGATGTGAGATGTTTTGTTATGCAGCATAGGTAACTAATACAGCAGGAAGTGCACATGGGCCGGTACCCTTTTTAGGCTTTGTCCTCTTACCATGTCGCTGTGTCTCCTTTCTCAGCCTTTTTTGTTCATTTTTCCTTTAAAAAAGTTATTTATTCAATTGATTTGACAGCATCAGGTCTGAGTTGCAACACTCCAGATCTTTGCTGCATTTTGCGGGATCTTTTGTTGGGGCACATGGACTCTCTTGTTGTGGCACGTGGGCTCAGTAGTTATGGCACGTGGGCTTAGTAGTTGTGGTGTGTAGGCTTAGTTGTTCCACAGCATGTTGGATCTAGTTCCCCAACCAGGGATTGAACCCATGTCTCTGCATTACAAGGTGGATTTTTAACCACTGGATCACCAGGGAAGTACCCATTTGTCCTTTTTACGGATTCTTCTCAAGAGATTGCTGGGGACTCCAAAATTCCTGTTATGTGTCCTAATGAACAATTTTGCTTCTTTTTAAAAAGCATTTAAATTTCTCTCTCAACCTGGCTATGTCTAGTTGGTCTCATCTTTTATAAGCACATTCAGGTTCTTCCCTAAACAAAAGGACTGTGGCTTCTCTATGACAAATTTTGCTGTTCTTCTAGGCCAGGTGACCTAAATGGTGACCAACTTACCCAATAATGATGGTTCCCCCATCACATAATCTGAGGCTTAGAGAAGGGGAATGACTTGCTCAGTGAGTCAGTTAGAAAGTAATAGAACTGGGTTTTGTTTCATTCCACAGAATGTCTCTGCCAAATACTTTAGGATATGTCTCAGATAATTCCACTGAAGTCTTCCTAATAGCAGAAGTGAATGCATGTGTGGGTCTTGGGGGTCTGGAGCATAGCCAGTGTAGCCTGCCTCAAGCACGATGTTTCTTTAAAGTTTCGTGTTTTAACTTGAAAAATTCATGTGAATTTTTAATTCTGCTCATTAATATATTCATGTTGGTTTTAACAGAATATTATGCAACTCAGGTTTGTCTCAGTTATACTACAACAACAAACTCTTGAAATCTCAGTGACTTCCTTGATTAGGGAATATGCCTGGCATCTAGTAGTTGTTAGATGTTTTTTGGCCGAGTCATGTGACATGCAGGATCTTACTTTCCCGACCAGGGATTGAACCCATGCCCCTTGCAGTGGAAGTACCAAATCCTAACTAATGGACTTCCAAGGAATTCCCATCTACTCGTTTTGGCAACCCACTCCAGTGTTCTTGCATGGAGAATCCCAAGGACCAGGGAGCCTGGTGGGCTGCTGTGTATGGGGTCGCACAGAGTCGGACATGACTGAAGTGATTTAGCAGCAGCAGCAGCAGCAGTTTTCAACATATGAGATAACCTGAGTAACAAAAAGTTGTGTTGCTCCAAATTCCAATACCACCCAAGTTTGGATGTTTTAATTTGACTCTTACCTTTGGGGCAGGGAAGAAAAAAAAAACTCTCAGTGGCTTAATTCAGTTCAGTTCAGTCGCTCAGTCATGTCCGACTCTTCGCGAACCCATGAACCGCAGCACACCGGGCCTCCCTGTCCATCACCAACTCCCGGAGTCTACCCAAACCCATGTCCATCGAGTCGATGATGCCATCCAACCATTTCATCCTCTGTTGTCCCCTTCTCCTCCTGCCCTCAATCTTTCCCAGCATCAGGGTCTTTTCCAATGAGTCAACTCTTCACATGAGGTGGCCAAAGTATTGGAGTTTCAGCTTCAACATCAGTCCTTCCAATGAACACCCAGGACTGATCTCCTTTAGGATGGACTGGTTGGATCTCCTTGCAGTCCAAGGGACTCTTAAGAGTCTTCTCCAACACCACAGTTCAAAAGCATCAATTCTTCAGCGCTCAGCTTTCTTTATAGTCCAACACTCAAATCCATACATGACCACTGGAAAAACCATAGCCTTGACTAGACGGATCTTTGTTGACAAAGTAATATCTCTGCTTTTTAATATGCTGTCTGGGTTGGTCATAACTTTCCTTCCAAGGAGTAAGCGTCTTTTAATTTCATTGCTGCAATCACCATCTACAGTGATTTTGGAGCCCAGAAAAATAAAGTCAGCCACTGTTTCTCCATCTATCTGCCATGAAGTGATGGGATCAGATGCCATGATCTTAGTTTTCTGAATGTTGAGCTTTAAGCCAACTTTTTCACTCTCCTCTTTCACTTTCATCAAGAGGCTCTTTAGTTCTTCCTCACTTTCGCCATAAGGGTGGTGTCATCTGCATATCTGAGGTTATTGATATTTCTCCTGGCAATCTTGATTCCAGCTTGTACTTCTTCTAGTCTAGTGTTTCTCATGATGTACTCTGCATATAAGTTAAATAAGCAGGGTGACAATATACAGCCTTGACGTACTCTTTCCTATTTGGAACCAGTTTGTTGTTCCTTGTCCAGTTCTAACTGTTGCTTCCTGACCTGCATACAGGTTTCTCAAGAGGCAGGTCAGGTTGTCTGGTATTCCCATCTCCTTCAGAATTTTCCACAGTTTATTGTGATCCACACAGTCAAAGGCTTTGGCATAGTCAATAAAGCAGAAATAGGTGTTTTTCTGGAACTCTCTTGCATTTTTGATGATCTAGCAGATGTTCGCAATTTGATCTCTGGTTCCTCTGCCTTTTCGAAAACCAGCTTGAACATCTGGAAGTTCACGGTTCACGTATTGCTGAAGCAATAGACAGAGTGCCTGATGAACTATGGACAGAGGTTTGTGACATTGTACAGAAGACAGGAATCAAGACCATCCCCAAGAAAAAGAAATTCAAAAAAGCAAAATGGCTGTCTGAGGAGGCCTTACAAATAGCTGTGAAAAGACGGGAAGTGAAAAGCAAAGGAGAAAAGGAAACATATACCCGTTTGAATGCAGAGTTCCAAAGAATAGCAAGGAGAGATAAGAAAGCCTTCCTCAGCGATCAATGCAAAGAAACAGAGGAAAACAATAGAATGGGAAAGACTAGAGATCTCTTCAAGAAAATTAGAGATACCAAGGGAACATTTCATGCAAAGATGGGCTCAATAAAGAACAGAAATGGTATGGACCTAACAGAACAGAAGATACTAAGAAGAGGTGGCAAGAATACACAGAAGAACTGTACAAAAAAGATCTTCATGACCCAGATAATTATGATGGTGTGATCACTCACCTAGAGCCAGACATCCTGGAATGTGAAGTCAAGTGAGCCTTAGGAAGTGTCACTACAAACAAAGCTAGTGGAGGTGACGGAATGCCAGTTGAGCTATTTCAAATCCTAAAAGATGACACTGTGAAAGTGCTGCACTCAATATGCCAGCAAATATGGAAAACAGCAGTGGCCAGAGGACTGGAAAAGGTCAGTTTTCATTCCAATCCCAAAGAAAGGCAATGCCAAAGAATGCTCAAACTACCACACAATTGCACTCATCTCACACGCTAGTAGAGTAATGCTTAAAATTCTCCAAGCCAGGCTTCAGCAATACGTGAACCGTGAACAGTGGCTTAATATACACACACACAGGTGATTTCTCGTTGAAATGGCATTTTATTATGGGTTCTGTGGCTCCTCCTAGTGGTCCTTTTACCTTATGGCCTCTGAGGTTAGCTTGGAAAGAGAAGAGACAATGAGTTTTGAAGATCCCTAGGGTTTTTATGGTCAGGCATGAAAGTGGTTTAAAACCCATCTAGTTGACTGCAATCCAGTCACGTGGTCCTGATGGACCGTAAGAGAAGACAGGAATGAAGTGGTCTGGGATGCACAGGAAGAGATCTTTTTAAATGTAAAAAGACTTGATAAATACATAGCATTCCCTATGCCACAAATATTTTAAACTACAAACAAAAGAGTAACGTCTAAAGAGTTTTCTGCTGTTCCTGTTATTCAGTCGTTGAGATTGTGTTGTTCTGAGACTGTCACTTGGAAGATTACGTTGAGCAGGAGACCTAAAAATGTGTTTTGGGTTCGATGTCCAGGCAATTTATCTTCTGCTTGTGTCCCAGTATCTCAGCAGACTTTACTCACGTAAATTGGTTATTTCACTGTGTCATAAACGATGTCAAGGCAATCACCAAGCAGACAGGTTCTGAGTGCTGCCAGACAGGTGGTATGATGTAATGTTTTGAGCTGACATCTGTGGGTTTTGGTGATGAGAACTCTGGTTGCTTATGTTGTATGGTTCACTGTCCCTGGGAAATGCTAAAGGAATTTTTGAGCAGAGAAAGAGAATCAAGAATATTTTTGTAACACTCTTACTTTAATTTTATTCATAAGTAAATAAACTAACAATCTCAAATAAGCTTTAGTCCCTATGGCAAATTATATATTTTAAAAATGGTTGCAACAATAGATTCTGTCCCAGGTACTTTTCCAGAACCTAGACATTCTCCTTGCTCCCCTAATCAAGTAAGCAGTTTATTTCTCCTCCCCCTGATGAATAGAAAGAGATGGGGATGATTCTGAGGATGGGCTGGAAAAGGGCACCCTCTTTCCCTTTTATCTCATGAATATTCACCTTTGGAGCCCTCAAAGCTCCGTGGAACACACTTGAGGCAGCCATACGTTAAGGAAGCCCAAGCCAACCAACGTGGAACTACAAGACCCGAGACTGCATGGAGAGGGAGAGATGCATATCAACCATCAGTTGCCCAGTCCCTGTGCAACCAGTGACTCCAAGCCAGAGCTGCCCAGCCCAGCTGTTCCCAAACTCCTCCTCCAGAGACCACAGACCATATTATCCAGAGAGATAATAAATGATTATTATTGTTTCAAAGCTCTAATAGGGGGTGATTTGTTACATGGCAACAGATAACTGGAAGTTTCCCCTAATCAACTGTAACCATCCAGTCCTCCAACTTCCTTTTTTGGCTCAGTTATCATGACGTTTATTATTAAAACACCTAAGAGTTTTGCTTAGGTTGCTGGACAAAGATGTTAACTTGCTTCTCTGCTTCCTGTGTTTCTGGGTGGCAGGTAGAGAAGAGTGTACATGGCAGCTTGATTCCTGAGATTCCAGACCTGCTTACACAGAGCACCATAGATGGGTTTTCTTCTTTCCCCCATCTTTCCAGCAGGGAGTAGGTTAAGACAACTTGGACATGCATCTACACCATTAATGACTTCCAGCAACTTGTCTAGAATCAGCTGGGGAAGTACTCAATGTCCAAGCTCAATTTAGTCATTTTATCCAAGACTCAAATTCTTTCCTTCATGTCCTTGTTCCTGATGTGCCACACAGATGGTCTTAGACTTTCCTCCCGCCCCCCCCCCCCTTTTTTGGACTGTCTTGTTGCTTGTGGAATCTTAGTTTCCTGACCAGCAATTGAACCTTGGCCCTCAGCAGTAGAAGTGGAACCACCAGCGAATTCCCAAGACATTCCTCCTAAGGTTATCTTGTGCAGGACATGGACGTCTATGACCTGGGGCCCAGATGGGGCCAACTTTTTAAAAAAAATCATTGATTTTTATTTATCTCTGGAATACTAAAGATAAATATCCCGTATAATTTCAAGAGAAGTTTTGTCACTTATGTTACTTTGAGTAAATAGAAAATTAAGAAAGAATAACTTTTGTTGTTATTCTTGTGCCAACAGGAAACAAGTCTACTAGGATGAAAAAGGGTGTTGGCCATCTTTGGAAGTGTTTTTAGTCTGCCAGAAATCCTAAGAGCTTTTCAGGGGCTGGGAGCTTTTCAGGGGCTGAGTCATCGGAACCTGGTTGTAAAGCCATCTCTGTGGTACTTTTCACTTCGTTAGGTGGAAGTTATCAGTGGGATCGCAATGGTGAGACACAGATGTCTGCAATAAGGCATCAGAGGTGTATCTGTGTGGGTGTGTACATACACATTTTCATGTGCTTAAAGTTTTTTTTTAATTGTGAAAAAATATTTGTTGTTGTTCACTTGCTAAGTCATGTCCGACTCTTTGAGACTCCATGGACTGCAGCACGCCAGGCTTTCCTGTCCTTCACCATCTCCTGGAATTTGCTCAGACTCATGTCCATTGAATCAATGATGCCATCCAACCATCTCATCCTCTGTTACTATCTTCTCCTCCTGGCCTCAATTTTCCCCAACATTAGGGTAAAATATATATAACATAAAATTTATCATTGTAACTAGTTTTATACTTGAATCTTTTAGCTCTTGCATATTTCTTATTTATTCCTATATCTTTGTGTCTTTTGTGTATGATATAAATGTTTCTATTATTTTTTAAATTGGCTATTGCTGGTATAAAAAGATGTATTTTAGGCTTGTAGTTGGTATCTGACTCCCATACCAAAACTCTCTCCTATGAGTTTTAATAGTTTTTGTTATGTCCTAGATTTTAGGGTAGACAGTAGTATTTTAATAAATGTCAATTGAGAAAGGAATGGATAAAGAATATATATATATATATATATATATATATATATATACACATGTTTTGTATATGTATATAGATGTGGTATACACACACACAGATGGAATATTACTCAGCCATTAAAAGGAATGAGATAATGCCATTTGTATCAACATGGATGGACTTGGAGATTGTCATCCTAAGTAGAGTGAGTCAGAGGAGGAGAAATATTGTATGACATCCCTTATATGTGAAATCTAATGGTACTTATATCGTCTCCTTTTTAATACCTAATCTGATTTTTAGTTTTTTTAAAACCACACTTAAACATACAATTTTGTGGCATTTTTTAAAAGTACATTTGTAGTGGCATACAACCATCATCACTATCCATTTCTAGAACTTTTTCATCGTCTCCCAAAACATCCTGTACACATTTAACAATGACTCCCCGTTTCTCCCCATCAGTAGCTCCTGGCACCGCCTGTCTCCTTTCTGTCTCTGAATTTGTCTGTGTTAGGTACCTCATGTAAGTGGACTTATCTGATACTTCAGATAGCCTTTGGTTTTTAACAATTAAGATTTTTTTGTAACACAGCCATGCTCGTTCATTTCTGAATTGTCTGTGGTTGTTTTTGCACTTCAGCAGCAGCAGTAGGAACTTCTCTTGCAGCCCTGTGGTTAAGACTTCACCTCCAATACAGGGCATGCAGGTTCGATTCCTAATCAGGGAACTGAGATCCCACATGCCTCCAGGCCAAAAAGTCAAAACATAACAGAAGCAATATTGTAACAAATTCAGTAAAGACTTTAAAAAGCTACAGCCGGGTAAGTAGTTGAAATAGATGAGATATGGGTTGCAGATGATGATATGCTATCCATTGGTTTACATAAAAGTTTGCAGTCTCCTGAATGCAGTTGAGGATGGCTGACCTGTGTGATATCTCGTTAGTGTAGGAAAGGAGTCTCTTTTCCAGCCCATTGATGGTGGATTTTTACAGTATGAAAGTCACTAAGGCCTTTAACTCTGCTTAGTCAAAACCCTACCCTCATTTCTCTTAGTTAAAAAGTGCAAATCATTTCAGAATTCTGCCTGCCTTCTCTCCTGAATTTGTTTCTCTCCATAAGATTTAACTGACCTGTGAAAACTCTTCTTCCACCCTTGAGTTGAGCAATTTAATGCCCTTTATTTCTGCTTGATAATCTTCATTCCTTTCCCTTATGTATATTACAGAAACCTCTCTGATAAATACTGCCCACCTCACATGATTGTTTGGCAGTTAGGAAGTAATATCTGCTACATAGTCTAATCTAGACAGCATATTAAAAAGCAGAGACATTACTTTGCCAACAAAGGACCATCTAGTCAAAGCTGTGGTTTTTCCAGTAGTCATGTATGGGTGTGAGAGTTGGACTATAAAGAAAGCTGAGTGCTGAAGAATTGATGCTTTTGAACCGTGGTGTTGGAGAAGACTTTTGAGAGTCCCTTATACTGCAAGGAGAGCCAACCAGTCCATCCTAAAGGAGATCAGTCCTGGATATTCATCGGAAGGACTGATGCTGTAGCTGAAACTCCAATAGTTTGGCCACCTGATGCGAAGAGCTGACTCATTTGAAACGACCCTGATGCTGGGAAAGATTGAAGGTGGGAGGAGAAGGGGACGATAGAGGGTGAGATGGTTGGATGGCATCACTGATTCAATGGACATGAGTTTGAGTAAACTCTGGGAGTTGGTGATGGACAGGGAAGCCTGGCGTGCTGCAGTCCATGGGGTCACAAAGAGTTGGACACAACTGAACAACTGAACTTAACTGAACCGACATACTCTAACTTTGCAGGTTCCCCTTTTCATGTAAGTGCGTAATGAATTAGTTCTCCTTATGTAGATGTTGACCTTTGTGTTAACATTTTATCCCCTCCATGAAGAAGAATCAGGCTCTGACCTGGAGTTCTACTACTATGATAATACTTATGTTTTCAAAGTCATTTCTTACTTTACTAGGCATTTGTTTAAGAAGACAATTTAGATAGCCATCTTTCTTTATTTTTTCTGAGATTTATCATTTTAGCCATGCTCTTTGATGGAAAATGATGTCTGTAAATGACATAGAAGCTTCTAGGACCTTGGGTTTACTGTGGCCTTGACTCACACTAGAGCTCTTGGCAGTTTTGTCCATTATTGATTTGGGTGCATTTGTGTATAAGTACACACATTGAAAAAATCAATCATTTTGCTCTCCTCAGACAATGAACACCAGTCCTATGTACCAGATGATTTTGCCACTAGCCACTTACCACTTAACATCTTCATAAATGTCAACATTATAAATATATGGAAGAAAATCTCAGTGAAACATCTCAATCAGGAGTTGACAAACATTTCTATAAGGGGAGAGCTAGTAAATATTTTTCCAATGAAACTATTTACAAAAAGAGGCAGCAGGACATAGTTTGCCAACCTCTGTTCTGAATCTTTTACGATCATTCTTCTTCTTTTTTTTAGAAAAATCCTTTTAAATGTCTTTCAAGGTGCACATTATTTTAAAGATCTTTTTGAAAAAATGATGGCTTCGTAAGGTGATAGACACTTTGTACATGATTGTTGTGATGCTTGGAGAAGGCAATGGCACCCCACTCCAGTACTCTTGCCTGGAAAATCCCATGGACGAGGGAGCCTGGTAGGCTGCAGTCATGGGTCGCTGAGAGTCAGACATGCCTGAGCGACTTCACTTTCACTTTTCACTTTCATGCATTGGAGAAGGAAATGGCAACCCACTCCAGTGTTCTTACCTGGAGAATCCCAGGGATGGGGGAGCCTGGTGGGCTGCCATCTATGGGGTCGCACAGAATTGGACACGACTGGAGTGACTTAGCAGCAGCAGCAGCAGTTGTGATGCTTAAGTCCATTTTTAGCTTCTGTGATAACCTATAATACCCAATCTATGATACCCAAGCATCTAAGTGCATCCTCCTCCTGCTTCTTCGTACCTTGACTTCGGCTGCTTCTGTTTATTCAGCTGCTCCCTGCCACCCCTCTACCCCCGAGGGCTTGTGTTGTTGTGAGAAGCCCAAGTGACAATATGGTTGTTATGTGATCTGTGATTGGAAGTTTTTCTGGCTTCTCTCCTTGACTTTCAAATTCTCAGTTGTTTCAAGTTCACATCTTACAATGTCAGTTTTTAGTCACCAGTTTTCCCAGTTGAAAAAATACTTAAGGTTCAGTTCAGTTAAGTTCAGTTGCTCAGTCGTGTCTGACTCTTTGCGACCCCATGAATTGCAGCACGCCAGGCCTCCCTGTCCATCACCAACTCCTGGAGTTTATCCAAACCCATGTCCATCGAGTCGGTGATGCCATCCAGCCATCTCATCCTCTGTTGTCCCCTCCTCCTCCTGCCCTCAATCCTTCCCAGCATCGGGGTCTTTTCCAATGAGTCAACTCTTCGCATGAGGTGGCCAAAGTATTGGAGTTTCAGCTTCAACATCAGACCTTCCAATGAACACCCAGGACTGCTCTCCTTTTAAATAGAGCAAAAGTCACAAAATGCAGAAATCTGTGTACTCTTCTGCTGTCAGGGAGTTCATTGAGGGAAGGAGGAGGATGTGCTTGGGGAAGCAAAACTGAGTGTTTGTGAATAATAAAAACAAGCAGTAAGAATTGGCATTGATTTGTGGGAGCCAGTGGGGTTCTGTGTAATAAGAAGGCAGCACTTGTTCTCAGGGAAGCACACCTCTTCCTCCCACCCCAACTGGGCGGTTGCTGTCAGCCTCACTGGGGAAGCCAGGCTCCCAGCTCACCTGCTTGGACTCAGAAGGGCACTAGCCAAAGGCCATGTGTGCACTGAGGACTCTGACAGGTAACCAAGTTGTTACCCCTGGGTCAACCTCCCAAACCACAAAAATGCCCAGTCTTCTCACCCATTACTGCCCAGAAATGCTTTCTGGTCTCTGTGTTTTCATGAAGAATCATGTCATAGCATGCCAATTGGAGGAATCCTGCTAGTTGTGCTTGCACCCATATGCAGACTATTTAAAGGTATGATGTCATGTGAAAAGGGTCTTGGACTTGACATCTGACTGTGGAAAGTTCAAACTCAGCTCTACTCAATGCAATTCATATGACTTTGAGCAGCAGTATAGATCTAAGTTTTTTGAAGAAGGGAATGGCTACCCACTCCAGTATTCTTGCCTGGAGAATTCCATGGACAGAGGAGCCTGGTGGGCTACAGTCCATGGGGTCACAAGGAGTCTGACACAACTGAGCGACTAACACATTTCAGAACATTGACCTAAATTTTCTGTCCTGTAAAATGAGTGTGATGATATCCATCTCATGTCATCTACCCATTTACTCACTAATTCATTTATACAGTGCTTCTGGAGGATCTGCTGTGTGCCAAATACCAGGGGATGATGTCCTGAGACTTTCTGGTACATGATAAGTGTGGACTTATTGTCTAGAAGATGTTGAATGGATTAGGGATAAAGGATATAAAGGGCCTGGATGTGTTAATGTGATTAATACTTGGTAGCTGTTACTGTTCCATCAGAATTATTTTCATTGTTGTTGGCAATCCCAGGTCACAGAGGGACATGGTTGCCTTGTTGGAGGGCTGCCCTCATTCCTAACATTCCTGCCAGTTGACCTGTGTCAAAAGTCAATGTTCATCTCCGCTCCAGTGATTGACTCTATCACAGGTTCTGACCAGGGGCTTCTGTTTCCCTGCAGCCACTGTCTCTCCCCATTTACTCTCTGGGCGAAGCATCTAATAAAACGTCAATGGCTCTGCTGGTCTTTTGTGAGTGTGTGCTTCCCTGCTGCATGGGACATATAATTTCATTGACTTTCATGAACCTGTCTGTCCTGTGTGATGTAGGGCAGGACTGCTGGTGGCACCTGGGTGCTGGGAACCCTGGACGAGACTGAAGTCAGAGGGAGGAAGCCTCGTGTATTCATCCCACCCCAGACCCTGTCCCTGAGAGAGCAGCCCTGGGGGCCACACATCCACACCCCTTCATCTTCATGTCACCAGTGTAACTGGGAGCAACATATGCTCAGAGACCATGCCATCAACTTGGGTATTATAGATGGGGTGTTGTAGAAGGAGCATATAATGTTTTCAGGCGTGACTCCTTAGTTTCGTAGATGAGGTACGAGATGGGCACTCCGTCAGTCATTATTTTTACTTATTTATTTGGCTGCTCTGGGTCTTAGTTGTGGCATGTGGGATCTAGTTCCCTGACCAGGAACCGAACCAAGGCTCCCTGCATCGAGAGCATGGAGTCTTAGCCACTGGACCACCACGAAAGTCCCTCAATCATTCATTATTTCTAGTTACAGAGAACTTAACTCTAATGCTCAGTACTCTGGGGACATGGTGACAAGCGGGACAAGCAGCCTGTCTCCAAGATGGCTCCCAAGGACCGCCTGCCTTCTCGTCCTTGTACCTCTGTGTGGTCTTCTCCTGCCCTGTACCAGGCCTGGTGTGTGGAACTGATGGAATTTGGTACAGGTGATGAGATGGTGCATCCAAGATTTGCTTATAAGAGAAGACTCAGCAGCGTGCATCTTGGCCGGCCTCTGTCAGATCCCTTGCTCTACGGGAAGCAGGCTGCCGTGTTATAAGCGGCCCTGTGAGGAGGTCCGTGTGACCTGTGGCCAACGGCCACGTGTGTGAGCTTTAAGACGGGCCCCAGCACTAGCCAGTCTTTCAGATGCCTGCTGCCGTCAGATGTGACAAACGTAGCAAGGGCCATGAATAGCTGCTGTGATGACACGCGTGGGCATATACATGTATACATGTACCTTTTGGCTTAGGGGATGTCAGAAATGACGCCTTTGAGGAGGTGAAGACTGGAGCAACTCCTGTAGGGTACGGAGGAGCTAAGCCTGAGGACGTATCGGGGGAAGTCCAGACCCCAAGGTGGGTGAGAGTGCAGTCTGTTTGTGGACGTGGAGTAAGGGCAGGTAGCTGGAGCCTGACAATGGGACAGATGTTCCATCAGAGGAGGCTGGAGGGGTGAGCAGGGGCCAGACCCCATGGGCTTGTAGGCCTTGGTGAGGTGTTGGGGTTTTACCAGGTAAGCCAGCTCTGCCTGGTAGGACTTTCTGTGCTCATGGCCTCATTCTGTATCTGCACTGATCGACAGAGTAACCACTAACCATAGGGGCCTATTTTGCACTTGAAGTGTGGCTGGTGCAACTGAGGCACTAAAGTTTTTATTTATTTCATATTGTTGGACCTAAAGTAAGCCACAGGGGCAGATGGGTCCAGTGGAGAAAGTGCAAAGAAAGGGCAGTGTTCCAGGGAGCAGTGATGCGCTGTGAGAGGAGCCTGTAGGACAAGCTCAGCTCACTCGCTGCTGTGGGGAGAGTGGACGAAGGTGGGTGCTGGGAGGAGGAAGGAGGTAGTAGATGCAGCAGTCCAGTGGCAGGTGGTGGCCTCTTGTGGCTCCTTGTGACTTCAGAGTGACACGGGGTTGGAGATGCTGAAGCTGGGGTGTCAGTGCCCGATCTTCCCCACCTTGTCTAGTGTGACGCAGGGGCGTGGTCTCCAAGACGTCTGTGTCTTGTACTCTACAGCAATGGACAGGTTCCTCTCACAGAGGAGGGTCTGTCCCCAACCCCTGGCTCCTGCAGAAGTTCCTGTGCAGGTGGCTGCACAGTCCTCCATTGCAGGCTACTTATTATCTGTGCTTTAGTTCCTCATCTGAAAAATGGAATATTAATACTGTCTGTCTCTAGACATCTCAGGAGCCTCAAATGTGATGAAACAACATAAACCACTTGCCTCAGTGAGTGGTGCATGGTAGACTTGATGCCTGTTTGCTGCTGTTTGCTTTATCGTCAACATCTCTGAGCTAGGAGTCTCTAGCTCCACGTGCTGATCTCATCGGACCTCATATGAGCCTCAGGGCTGGACAGAGCCTGATTCAGAAACTGCTTCTTGGGCTGTTATTAAGGGATCTTCTGGCATTGGATTCAAGGGACTGCTGCAGAGGGGAGCAACCCAGAGTGAGCTCAGGTAGAGGGGAGATACCTGAATGTTCTGGTCTATTTTCATCAAATGTCAGCCATTGTCCCGAAATGGACAGTATTAGTCCCAGGAAGCTGGCTGGCTTTGGGCACAGTGGATGCTCTTTAGTGAACCACGGAAGAGCCAACAGCCCCCAGGTCTGTGCTCTCAGAGCCAACGTCACTCTGGAAATACTAATTTTCTTAGACAAGGAAACCGGGCCTGAGGGGCCTCTCATTTCCTGTGGCTTCAGGAAGGTAACGTGTGTCCAATGGCATGTTAGTTTCAGATAACGTCAGGTCTTCTGATTACTATCAAGTGTTAGTTAGATATCATGAATAGATTTTTTTCCCCCACTGCTCAGTTCTTGGGTTGAATACTTTCTACAGGTGAATGAAGGAATTGCCAGGAAGCTCAGCCTTTCTATATCATAGTACTAATTTTATTTCTCACTGTCTCACCTTTCTAAGCACCCAGGGTTCACAGGAGTAGATTTAGACGTGATTTGTACTTCACTTTCTCTTATTCCCTTGGCTTCACCCGTAATAGCCCCTTGGTTGTCTCTTGAGCGAGGAGGGGTTATAGCCCCTTGTTCAGTCCTTTTGTACGGGCGGTTCTGGATATTCCAGAATCCTCACATCCTTTCCCAGGAGGTCTGCAAGGCTTCCTCTCACGTCTGCTTTGTTCAATGTCACCTTCTCAATGAGGCCAAGTCTGACCACACTGTTGACCATGATGGCGTTCCTTACCCTGCTCTGTTCTTTCTTCCCCATGGTATTCACCACCTTCCCGCTATATAATTTATTTTAAAAAAACATTTATTGTTTTTGATCTCCCCCACCCCTACAACAAACAGATGAGGTCCACAAGCGCAGGGATCATGACTCTCTTCTGTCCTCTTCACTGCTGTGTCCCCATTTTCTGGAGCAGGCCTGGCATCCATGGAAGGGTTGAGCCTTACAAACACTGAGCGCATCGGTATCCAGGCTCTTTAGCGCGCTGTCAAAGGTCCTGACCCCCAGTGTCAATGTGGATTTCCTTCTTTCAGGATCCATCCTGCTCTTGCTCCCCGCTGTAATATATTCATTCACTTGACCTTCCTGTCTCTGTATCCCTCATTCCTGCTTCCTGACTTGCCCTCCGTGTTCCCCTTCTCTTTTCCACCCAGCCGGTATACCCACCCTACAGGTCTTTAAGGGTTCCTTCCTCAGCTAACCTGGCAGCCTTCCCGTAGCCCCCATTGGCTTTGCTTGCCTTGTGATATTCACGCCTGGAACTATTGACAATTCTTAGGTCTTGAGTTTTTCTTGAACTCTTCGTGCTTACGTTTAGTATTATGCAACCAGAGTGGATTTTGGTGTCAGAAAAACCTAAATTCTTCTTCCCTTACCTCTTAGACTAGCTCAAGTTAAAGAACTTCTTCTGAGCCTAGTTACTTCTCTCCCCAACTATGGTTAATGATACCTGCCTGGGAAGTTATTATGAGAACTAAATAAGATACTGTCCGTAAAAGCACATAGTAGGGGCTCAAGAAATGTGCTGAGTGTCTGTGGAGTGAGCTTAGCGTCATGGGGTGGGGCTGGGGAGGCGGTGTTAACTAAACATGTTTTATTCCAGTGTGCTGATTTTGGAATGGGAGGTTGTTTTTTGTTCCACATGAGAAAAATGAGAAAGCGCTTATCTTTATTGGAATCCTTCTGCAGAAAGAGGAGAGCTGTATTTGTGTCAGAGATAATGCGGTCTTTTTACAGGCTTCTGTGTGATAGACAATACTAGGGGTCTTTTAACTGGTGTGTTCAGGGCTTTTTCTGTCTGTCTCATTGCATGGTCTGTCAATTCCAGTCTTTACTTGGCTTCTGAATGACTTTTGTGACATTTCATTAGTTGTTTCTTTTTGGTGTGAATTGAGAAGGGCTGTGTGTGTGTCTGAGCCTGAGTACTTGCATATACATACCCACTTGTACACACGTGCATGTGCATGTGAACACGCTTGCTTGTACATGAGAGGTGAGTGCTTGTGCACCTGTAGATAAATGCACATCTGTTAACGTATGTATGTGATGTGGGTGAGTACAGCGGTCTTTATTTGCATGTTTGTGACTGTGACTGAGCTTGGTGCTTTCCTGCAGACAAAGCCCCCATAGGCGTGGCAGGCAAAGCCAGGCCTGGGAGCTGAAAGCCCAGTGGAGTTGTCTGAGAGGGAGAAAGGGATGATGGAGTCAGGGGAGAGCAGAGTACATGGCTTGGGCGAGTCTCTCTGACCATGGACTTGGCAACCAGCCTGTGGAGGGCTCCACTTCGGTGGGCGCCTGGACCCCCACTGTGGTTCTGCCCTTGGCAGCTCTGTGACCTTGGGAAGTTGCTTAGCATCCTGGACTTGATCAAGGGATTAAACAGCATGATGAAGTAAATAGAGTGTTTAGTGCAGAGAAAAGTCACTCAGGGTAACAAGAATCTTCTTTCTTGACTTGCTTTCATTGTGATTTCCAGCGCTGAGGTCCAAGGACATTTGGTAGCCAGTGTGGTTCCAGCAGGCTGCAAAGTTAATTTAACTTAGTGAAGCATAAGAGGAGGGCATTTTAGGGTTTCATTTTGGGCCCCCAGAGTTGACCAACACTGCCTGCAGAGGACTGGAGAGCTTGAAATAAGCAAGCATAGAAGAGACAAAGCCCCAGGGGGATTAAGTGACCTCCTCACCAAGGAGCCACCAGAGACAGGCTGGGATCTGCCCTGAGGTCTGCTGCATGCTGACCCTGGCCAGGTGTGTGACCTTGGGAAGGTCACCTCAGTCCCTCTGGGGTAAAGGGGTAGTGGTTGTCTCTACCTCATGGGTGATGCGAAGTTAGGAGGTCAACCCACAGAACGCCTGGCACAGAGGAAATAGTACCTCTGGTCATCAGATCCCCTGACCTCTGCCCTGCACAACTGAGAGTAATGATGACAATCTGGAACACATCCTCTGGAGGGCAGATATGAGACTGGATGGAAGGATGGAGGTTGTTCATGCTGGGGAAGCCAAGCCAGAGAGAACTGGCCCTACTCACCTCTGTAGCCTTGTATCCTGACATTCTTCCCCTTGCCCATTGGCTCCACCTACATTGGCTGCCTCTGACTTCTTGGAGTAGCCTTGTTGCCTCAGGACCTTTGCATAGTTCTTTTTGCCTGAAACTGTCTTTTTTTTTTTTTTTTTTTGCCTTTGTTTTTGTTTTGTAAAGACTGGCTGTTTCATACCCTTTGATCTTATTTCAGATCTTATCTCCTCAGAGAGATCTTCTGTGACCATCCTGGCTAAGTGGGTACTCATGACTTTGGGCTCAGTCACTCTTTGCCAAGTGCTGTACCTGTTTCTTTCATAATCTTTATCACCTGCTCATCATGCTGCTTGTTTCCTCCTTTATGGTCTACCTCTCACACCAGACTCTGAGCTCCATGATGACAGGTGGGTGGCTTCCCAGTGACTGCCATCTTTTTGTCACTGGGCCCAGTACCTGCTCCATAGTGATGCTGAGGAAATGCAGATATCTGGGTGCTCATTGCCCAAAGGTGGACATTCCCGGGGTAGCCTCTCTGTGTCAGTTTAAGGAAATGTTTCAGTTCTTCAAGGGAGGAGCATCCCTTCAGCAGGGTGCTTGAGCCAAAAGCAGGACACTCACATATTGCTGATGCTAGGTAAGGTTGCCAGGAAATCCACATCTCCTTGCAGAGGGTCCTTTGTGACATCTGCCTGGTTGGACTTTCTTCCTGTGTGTCTAATTCTGATCTCCGAAGCTAGAGGGAGCTGGTAAAAATACCAGCTACAGACAGCATAACCTTGTCTGTATGGGCTGGTGACTTTTTTTTTTTTTTTGTAGTGCTCAGCCCTCTTCACCACCACCAAAAGCCATCCATAATCAAGGGGAAAAGAAGCAAATATATGCAAATGTAGTGCCTGATAATATCGGTTGGTTTTTGCTGTGTAACAAATGAGCCCACAACATAGTGCCTTAAAACAAGAGCTGTTTTATTTGGCTCATGATTCTGTGGGTCACGTCGGTGGTTGCAGTAATCTGGACTGTCTGTTTGATCTCTACGGAGCTCTCTCATATATCTGAAATGCCCCACATCCCATCTCAGGTGTTTGCGGGGCTGTCATCTGGGTGTCTTGGTTCTCCTCCTTGTGGGTTCTTATCTTCCAGCAGGCTAGCTCTGATTCATTGCCTGTGATGCTCTCAGGATTCTAACAGCAAAAAGAAGGCATGCACCAGGCCCAGGTACTTTTGAAGGCCTCTGTTTGCTGCATGTTTGCTGATGTTTTACTGGCAAAAGAAATTCACATGGCCAAGCCCACAGTCATCGTGGGAGGGGGTGGCTCAAGAGTGTGGTTATAGGAAGGTTGATTTTGCAAACAGTTTACCACTCTGCTTTATGATAGGTGCTTTGTGCTTAGTCGCTGAGTTGTGTCTGACTCTTTGTGACCCCATGGATTGTAGCCCTCCCAGGCTCCCCTGTCCATGGGGATTCTCCTGGCAAGAATATGGACGTGGGTTGCCATGCCCTCCTCCAGGGGATCTTCCCAACCTAGGGATTGAACCCAGGTTTCCCACATTGAAGGCAGATTCTTTACCAACTGAACTACCAGGAAAGCCCTGATTCATTTCTTCAAGATCTCATTTACATCTTAAAATAAGGAGTTTCATTGTTGTTTGTTTTTCAGGATAAGAGACTTTGAGGCTCAGGGAAGTTGAAGGAGGTTCTGTCACACTGTTGAAACTAAGTATAAATTGCACTGGACAAAGTTAAACAGTCAAGGAAAATATTATTCAAGACTATTGCAGTCAGGGAGAGACACTGAACTCAACTCTACTGAAGGGCTGGAGAAGTTTTATGATCTAAAATAGGGGGAATTGTTAGGTCATGTTTGCTAATTGGTCTTACCAAAGGAAATGTGAACTTTCTTGTATTTTCACAGCAGGAGGTATTAATGACTTTATGATGCAGGGCAAGGTGCCCACTAAAGTTAGGCTCCTACATTGCTGCAGAGACTGGGAGAGAGGAACTTACCTCCTTTGCTGCTTACCTCTTAAGGAGATGTTTCCCAGGTCCTTGAGAAAAACATTTTGTTTCTTGGGTTGTAAAACTGGTAAGATGGTAAGCTGCTGGAAGAAGATTTCCTTGAATTTCAAAGAGGCAGAGGGAGAATTTTAAAGATTACAAGTTTTCTAAAGAGATGCTCTAATGAAAGGGAGATGGGAGGCATATAGTCAATAAGAAACTTGTGTAAAATGTAGTCAAATCCAGGATAACATTAAGATTATCTGAGTCAGAACTGAAGTTTGAACCCTGGTCCATCTGATTGTAGCACTTATGCCCTTTGCCCCATAATTCACAGTGACCACACACCATGATTTTTCCAGTAGTCATGTATGAATGTGAGAGTTGGACTTTAAAGAAAGCTGATGGGAATACCAGACCATCTGACCTGTCTCTTGAGAAACCTGTATGCAGGTCAGGAAGCAACAGTTAGAACTGGACATGGAACAACAGACTGATTCCAAATAGCAAAAGGAGTCTGTCAAGGCTGTATATTGTCACCCTGCTTATTTAACTTATATGCAGAGTACATCATGAGAAATGCTGGGCTGGAAGAAACACAAGCTGGAATCAAGATTGCTGGAAGAAATATCAATAACCTCAGATATACGGATGGCACCACCCTTATGGCAGAAAGTGAAGAAGAACTAAAGAGCCTCTTGGTGAAGGTGTGAAGGAGGAGAGTGAAAAAGTTGGCTTAAAGCTCAACGTTCAGAAAACTAAGATCATGGCATCTGGTCCCATCACTTCATGGGAAATAGATGGGGAAACAGTGGAAACGGTGTCAGACTTTATTTTTTTGGGCTCCAAAATCACTGCTGATGGTGATTGCAGCCATGAAATTAAAAGACGCTTACTCCTTGGAAGGAAGGTTATGGCCAACCTAGATAGCATATTTAAAAGCAGAGACATTACTTTGCCAACAAAAGTCCATCTAGTCAAGGCTATGGTTTTTCCAGTGGTCATGTATGGATGTGAGAGTTGGACGGTGAAGAAAGCTGAGCGCCGCAGAATTGATGCTTTTGCACTGTGGTGTTGGAGAAGACTCTTAAGAGTCCCTTGGACCGCAAGGAGATCCAATCAATCTATCCTAAAGGAGATCAATCCTGGGTGTTCATTGGAAGGACTGATGTTGAAGCTGAAACTCCAATACTTTGGCCACCTCATGCAAAGAGTTGACTCATTGGAAAAGACCCCAATGCTGGGAAGGATCGGGGGCGGGAGGAGAAGGGGACGACAGAGGATGAGATGGTTGGATGGCATCACCAACTCGATGGACATGGGTTTGGGTAGACACCGGATGTTGGTGATGGACAGAGAGGCCTGGCGTGCTGCAATTCATGGGGTTGCAAAGAGTCGGACGTGACTGAACTGAACTGAACTGAGCACCGAAGAACTGATGCTTTTGAACTGTGGTGTTGGAGAAGACTCTTGAGAGTCCCTTGAACTGCGAGGAGATCCAACCAGCCTATCCTAAAGGAAATCAGTCCTGAATATTCATTGGAAGGACTGATGCTGAAGCTGAAACTCCAATACTTTGGCCACCTAATGCGAAGAACCGACTCACTGGAAAAGACCCTGTTGCTGGGAAAGATTGAAAGATTGAAGGTGGGAGGAGAAGGGGATGATAGAGGATGAGATGGTTGGATGGCATCACTGACTCAATGGACATGATTTTGAGTAAATTCTGGGAGTTGGTGATGGACAGGGAAGCCTGGCATGCTGCAGTCCATGGGGTTGCAAAGAGCTGGACATGACCGAGCAGCTGAACTGACACACAATTCAGGGATGTTAGGGTGTAAACCTGTTGCCATTTAGAGGCAGCAAGGGCAGTGTCTGAAGAATTCGAATAAAAGAATACATCCAGTGCATCCATGGCTCCTAAAAAATTGCAGATGCAACATATAGTACAAGGCATCTTAAAATAAGCTGTAGAATTCAGATCCACAATGTCAGAGCCTGGAGGGCTCAGGAATACCAGGTAATCTATTCTCCAGCTAGCACAGGTGGGAGAAGAGGTCTTGTCCAAGGTCATAGAGTGAGCTGGGGTCAGACCTGAGACTGAGCCCAGATGTCCCTACTCCTCATCCCCAACCTTGAGTTCTTTTGGCCCCATCCTCCAAGGCTTTGCATCAGCTGCTTCTCCTGGTTTTTTTTTTTTTATTTTCCCCATTTCTTTTTAGAAGCTCACTGGCAGCTACTGCTCCGAGGCAGAAAATGTATTCATTTAAATGACTTTGTGTGGAAATAGAAGCTTGAATAATGATGTTACCATTTATAATTGCTCTGATTAACCACATCACGTTTTGCAGTTTAGAATAAAAAAAAGCCTCCTTCCTTTTGTGATGTGAATTTTAATTGCTTTCTCTCAGGAAGACCCCTCCAGACATACCTGCCTGTTCCCCAGCTCCTGGAACCTCAGCAGGACCCCTCTAGGCATACCTGTGTGCTCCCAGAGTTGGCTGGTGGAGATGCAGGGCTGGGCACAGAGCTGATATTCTGGGAATACCTGGTTGGTTTGCGATTTGGGGACAGAAACTACCTGCTTCCCACTGGCGTCAAGTCTTTACTCCCTTGGGGGATCACAGCACTGGGGCTCCTCAGGCCCAGACTGAAGATCAGGGATAAGGGAGCTTCTCTGAGGTGTTTGATGCTCCCTGTGGTTGTCATCCCTGGGATCACAAAGGGGACAGAATCATCCATAATTTATCTGCCAGCGAATGTGTCTTTTCAAATGGATTTACTTTTTTTTTTCCTTAAGGATATTTTCACTGATTTTTCTTTTCTTGTTTGAGATTTCACCCATGTGAAATAAGAATCAGCACAGTGCAGTGGAAAAGGGAAGAGTTTAAGAAAATATAGGTGAATATTTATTTGATCTCAGGAGGAACAAGGGCTTTCCAAGTGTCAAAGCCAAGAAATGAACTATAACGTGAAAGAATGATAGACTTGGTTACATAAAAGTCATAAACATTTTTAAGTAAAAATAAAATGACAGAAATGTTAAAAGACAAACCTAGGGAAAATATTTACAACATATACAGTTGAAAACGGTCAGCTATCTTGAAATATATAAAGAACACTATTAATCAACAAAAAACTTGGTGTCTTGGTAGAAAAAAAAAGGATGTGACTGGACGATTAATATAAGAAAAATTGCCTCAGTTAATAAAAATCTGAAAAAAATCAGCTTGTAGTTATTGAAATATAATTATTACAGAATAAAGGTACCATTTCCCTCTATTTACACTGACAGTTTAAACAATGATATTAGTGAGGATGAAATGATGTAGTTGTCAAAAGGGTATAAGTTTCTGCAGTCTTTCTAGAGGGCAGTTTGAAATGTGGTTTGAGAATCTTAGATATGTATATCCTTTGGACTTGTAATTCCATTCCTGGGAATTTACTATTTTAGAGAAATGGAGATGTACATAATAGATAGTGTAAAAGGGTTTTTATCAGAATATTACTTGGGATGGAGAAAAATGAGGAAAACAAACTTAAATGCCCCATAATACAAAGTAGCTAAAATAATTATGTGGTTTTATGTAATGGAATTATTTTTAGACATAAAAAATAATAGTTTCAAGTACTATTGAATGCCATGTGAAAAGTCTCACACTAATGGTAATCCTAGATTGCTTATTGATTTAAAAACAAGCCAAACCCACAAAAAATAGTAAAATATAAAAACTAATGTTTTAGAGACGCTGGGAAGAAGAATTTTCAGCACAGTACAAAACGTTAAATCGTCCCTTTAAAATTTTATAGTGAAACTAGCATTCATATACACTCTATTAATGAGTTTATTTAAATTCTATATAATCATACATAAATGAATGGAAGAAAATGAACCAAAGAGTAGGCAATTCTTATCTTTGAGTGATTGATTATGGGGAATTCTCAATTTCTTCTTTAATAAAAACTTGCAAACTTTTAAAAATTTATTGTAATAAACAAGTGTTTCTTTTAAAATCTGAGAACCTAATACAATAATATGAAAATAAGATGCTAGAATAAAAGCAGAATGATAAAGAATCAAGAAATTTGGAGTAGATGAGTCTGGGTTTGGATTGAGTGGCTCATTGGCCTTGTGGACCTTTATGAAGCTTTTTTCCTCCTGTCTATAGAATGAAGGTAAATATAGCTCTGCAAAGTTGGTTTCTAAGGGCTAATCCAGAATATAAGTCATGAACATAGCACTGAATAGACCTTTAGTAAATATTACTTAGGGTTCTCTGTTCTCTCTGTTGATCTGTTTGGCATTTTGGATTTGAAACCTAGGGTCTGGATTAGTCTTTGAACTCTCCTGTGGTTTTTAAAAATATTTATTTATTTGACTGGGCTGGGTCTTAGTTTCAGCACATGGAATCTTTGATGTCACATCATCATGCTTTTGTTGCAGCTTGCAAACTCTAAGTTGTGGCATGTGGGATCTAGTTCCCTGGCCAGGGATCAGACCCTAGCCCCCCGCATTGAGAGTGTGGAGTCTTCGCCACTGGACCACCAGGGAAGTCCTTCTCCTGTAATTTTATGTCTATTTGGGATTTCCTAATTATTTAGCCACAGCCACTTAGCCTTTTTCCGAAAGAAGACTAAACTGGGCTGGTTGTCTAGCCTTTGCATTACTATGGTTGAAGATTTGAATGGACTTGTTCAGATCATATCATGCTGGTATATGGACTCTGACATTTCTTTCTTCTTTCTCTTGTTAGTTTGGCAGAGTATTGTATAGTCGCAGTTTCCAGGGAGGGCAGTGAGTTTGATGCACATGAGTTTGAGCAAACACCAGGAGCTAGTGAAAGACAGGGAAGCCTGGCGTGCTGCAGGCCATGGGGTCACAGTGAGTCAGACACGACTTAGTGACTGAACAAGTGCTGGCAAAGATGTGACTAAATGGTTATTTGTATACCATGTTCATGGACGTGTAAACTCGTAGAGTCTTTTTAAAGGAAAGTTAGGAAATACGTTTCAAGAGCCTTTAAACATCTTCATCTCTTTTGATTTAATATTTCCTTGTTTAAGAACTATTGTTTTTAAGATAATACAGATGCACACCTAACTTATAATTCATTCCAACCCTGTGTCCTTTTTGGAATCTGAGGGGGTAAAGCATAAATCTGGTTGCTTGTCTTCATGAAATCCGTAGAGTTTGGGTCCCTTTGGCAGGAGGCACCATGCAGGTGGTGTACTGGCTCCACCTATCAAACACAGTTCTTTTAATCATTTCAGTCTAGATAAAAGAAGTCATGTGGGGTAATGCAAAGGATCTGATCACTGGCAAACATGGACTTGCATCCAGACATTGGTAGATGACTGACTTGGGACCTTGGCAAGATGCTTCTCTTTTCTGTGTGTTCACTTCCTCATCTGTAAAATAGGTACGATAACGTTAGCCTTGCAGGAATTTTGTGTGTAGGGCAGGAGAGAATGTAGGCATTGTGGGACAGGAAAGACCAAGTGCTTTCAGATCACATCTAAGTCAGTTCCCCTCTTTTTTTTTTTTTGCAAATTGAAGTGTAATTGTGGGTACTATAGCCTTCTGTGTTGATTCTCTTGGGTTCCTTGGGGAATAGCCAGGCTGCTAGACTCACCACTCATCTGTAGCTCCCCCTGGATCCTTAGCCAACTCTCCTAGAAACTGGGGGTACATATGGGCCTGGGGTCTATTCTGTCTTCTTTCCTCAAACATCATAATGCCACAAGGACACTTTTCAGAAAATCAAAGGAGTTTAAAGATTTTAGATAAATTATGTTAAAATAAATGTTTTCTGAATGCAAAGGTTTTGTTAAAAAATACCACAGAGTTTTGAAAATACAGAAAATTAGGAGGAAAACAAGGACATATATATTTTCTAACTACCTGGAGATAACATTGTTAGTATTTTTTTGTATTTCCCTGTTGGGTTGTCTGTGCATTTTCATATAATCAAAATCATGCTGTATGTATTGTCATCATCTTCCTTTCTTTTTCATTTGACCCTATGATAAGCACTTTCCCCATGTTATTAAAAACTCTTTGTAAAAATAGCTTTGAATGGCTGCATCTTATTCAGTGGATATTAGATAGAACAATTCATTTCAGTTACTTTCTAATCAATGGCAAACAATATTACTGTCCATATCTGATATTTTCTGTCTCTTATTCTTTGTTCTGTATCAGATATTCCTCAAATCATTTCCTTGTTTGAAATGTCTATATATATCAGACTCGAGGCTGGCAGAATTACACCTTCTTTCAATGTCTGTAATGACTCATGGTTAAATCTTTAATGCATTCTAGCTGTTTCTTTAATGTTGTCTATAATTTCCATTGGAAATCAAGGTGTTGGAGCAGCTCTGAGGAGGAATCATGCTTCAGAAAGTGAAGAAAATGGTGCATTCTTGAGTTGGAGTGATTGCTGCTGGCAAATAGAAAGTGACCATTTCAAGTGGTGCCAGGAATAGCATTTGTTTTCATTTTTGTTAAGAATTGGAATTAATGAGAAAAATGAGCGACGTGTTCCGTTTTGTGGGTAATGTGAATCCAGTTGTAATTGAACAGATTTTTCTCCTCTCTGTCTCCAGCCTTAGTGGGACTTGTACTAATTTTCTGGAGTTGTTCACCTAGCGCTTAGGATTGCTTTTAGCAGAAATGATCTCATTTCAGGAGCCTGTGAAGAGGAAAAGGAAATGTGTTCTCATGATTGTGAGTCAGTGTAGAATGAAAGAAGCTGCCTACAGCTCTGCATGTGTCTGCGGGTATGGAATTGTGTGTGAGTGTGTGTGTCAAGGTGCAGTGCATTTACAGAGAGAATGAAGTCTGCGAGGAACGGAGAAGGTGAGCAATAATGACAAAGTTGTGTGCAACTCCTGCTGGCCATCCTGCAGTGGAAAAATATCAAGATCTGCTCTGGGGCTCAAAAGTTTTAGGTGATATGGCTTACCTGAAGTTGGTGAGAAAATACCTAAAAATCTTTTTTTTTTTTTTTTAAAGGGTTTATTGAATCAAACCTGCACCCTTTGCATTGAAAGGTGGATTCTTAACTGGACCGCCAGGCAGGTCCCTCAAATATCTAAAAATCTTGATTGACAGCAAGTGTAAGGTGTCCTGATGTATACACAGCACAGGGGCTTGGAGAGTAAAGACCAGAGAGGCTACTTGACTTTGTCAGGATTGCACAGCTCGGTTCAAATCACTGCCTGCTTAATTGCAATGCTTTCCCCACACCCCGGCTCCCACCACTGCACCCTGCCAGGTAACACCTGTTCAGCCAGGATACAGTCTGCTGCCGATTGAGGGCACGTAGGTGAGCGATGATGATGGATCCTGCTTCTCAGGGCAGGTAACACTCAAGGACGTTCTGTCCTCTAAAAATGGCAGCCCTGGATTTACCTGTTTTCATTTTCCACACTCTCTGCCCTCTCCTCAATAACTGTTGAAGAGAAACAAGACCAAAGAACTGGGAATCATGTTCTACCTGATAAGCTTCTCACTTTTGCACCTGTCAGAGGAGGTGGATCGTTACCTGGAAATTACACTCAGTTTTCTGTTTGAAAGGAATACTGGCAAATAACCTCAAACAGCATTTATCCATTTATACCTGGGGCAGGTATGTGATTACACATTTTCTACTATTTTATGTTGTATAAATTCACACTGGAAATGTACCTTTTGTGGCTTCAGCCCTGGCTTTTTGTTTTTTTGTAAAATAAAGATATTTGTGCCTGCCTCCTGAATGAATTCCACACATGCTGA
The DNA here is from genome assembly GCF_054371585.1 of Giraffa tippelskirchi. Classification (NCBI taxonomy): domain Eukaryota; kingdom Metazoa; phylum Chordata; class Mammalia; order Artiodactyla; family Giraffidae; genus Giraffa; species Giraffa tippelskirchi. The sequence goes on along the minus strand of NC_137287.1, from coordinate 113,225,220 downwards.
AGTACCTGCTCTTTGCCTCATATCATTCCAGGCAAGAGGGGGATGGTGAGGTCCTGTGTGAAGAGAGTTACAGTTTAGAGAACAGGGAGACAGTGCTTTAGTCAAATGATCAAATAATTGCAGAGAAGAAAAGTATCAGGACCCTAAGGGAGAGAGGGACGAAGGGGCGAGTGTTGTGTGCAGCATCTGAGGAAGTGACTTTGGAGCTGACATTTGAGGCCCAAGTGTCATGAAGAGTTGAGGGAGAGGAATCAAGATTTTCGCTGTTGTTAAGTTTTAGTTTTCTCCCTTAAAATTGCTTCTCTCTCAGCTTTGCCCATATCAAATAATGCCACCATCCACTCAGTTGCTTAAACCAAAAATCTAGGAGTATCTCGATCCCTCACTTTCTCTTTCTCCCTCTCACCCTCCTGGCTCCACCCCTGAAAGATATTCCCAGCTTGCCACCTCCTTCCATCTCTACTTCCAGCTGTCACTCATCCCTCCCCTCGGGACCACTGTAAGAGCTTCCTGATAAACCTTCTTGCTTCCCCTCTTGTCCTCTTATAATTACATTTGACCCTTGAGCAACATGGGTTTGAATGCAAGAGTCTGCTGATATGCAGATTTTTTTTCTAATAGTGAATACATGAATAGTACTTCTCGGTCATGGTTGAATCTGCTGTCATGGTTGGATCCATTGATGCAGAATTGTGTACATGGAGGAACTTCAGATACAGAGAGCCAGCTATAGGTTACACACAGATTTACAACCCTGCAGAGGGCTTCCCTGGTGGCTCAGCTGGTAAAGAATCTGCCTGCAATGCAGGAGACCTAGGTTTGATCCCTGGGTTGGGAAGATCCCCTGGAGAAGGGAATGGCTATCCACTCCAGTGTTCTGACCTGGAGAATCCCATGGACTGTACAGTCCATGGGGTTGCAAAGAGTCGGACACAACTGAGCGATTTTCACACATGTGTCACAGAGTGTTGTAGGATCCCTAATCCCTAACCCCTGTATTGTTTGTATCTTCTACCTAGCAGTTAAAGTAGGTAGACCAATGCAGTAGCTACCAACTCTGTGTTGATGTTTAAACTTAATTCATTAAGATAGAATAAAATAAAAAATTTAGTTTCTCAATCACATCGTCTACCTTTCAAATGCTCAAGAGCCTCATGTAGCCAGGGGCTCTTGCATTTGACAGTATGGATATAGGACCTGTCTGTCATGGCAGGAAGATCTTTTGGAGAGCTCTGAGTTAGAGAATGGTCTTTCCACAATATGCACCAGATCACAACGCTCCCTGCTTGAAACCTCAGATGGTTTCACTCCTCACTGGGAATAAAATCCTAACTCTTTATTCTGACTCTGTACCGGGTCCCACTTGACCTAGCCCCTTCCCATCTGTCCAACCTCACCTCATCAATCTTCACTGGTTACTGCTCTTTATCCATACCCTGACTTCGTATTTCTAGAGCCCAGAGCTTGTTCACTCCTCGGGGTCTTATACAAGAGTTCACACCTTGGATTCCCTTGGCATGGACTGCCCTGCCTTCCCCCTCTAACTCAAATTCTTTGTGTTGATGGTTCCTTATTGCCATTTAGATCTCAAAATACTGATAAATATCACCACCTCCAGTAAGCCTTCCTTGACTACCCAATCTAAAATAGCCATCCAGTCACTATGATAGAACCAAGTAAAATTGTCTTCATACTCTGATAACTATTGGATGTTTTGCCTATTCATTTTTTGCTGAATTGTGTGTATCAGCCCACAAGTACATGGGCTTTCAAATGGCAGAAAGCTTGTCTATCTGGTTCAAGGCTATAAAATGCCAGTGCCTAGGACAGGGCCTAGCTTGTAGTAGGTGCTCAGCTAATACTTGTTTCAGGAATGAATGAGTCATCACAGGGAGGCGGGACGGCCGGCAGCTCCTATGGCTCTTTTGTATGTATTAGAAAAAGGCACTTCTTTGCTGTGGTTGACCTTGTATAGTGAATACCCTGCCAGCCTGCTACCTGGGGAGGGGGGGCATCTTCCCAGAATAGCAAATGCGGAGAAGCTGAGGTAGGTCTGTGCTTGATGTGTTTGAGAAAAAGAAAGGAAAAAAAAAGAGACATACATTTCAAATACAGTCTGTAAAGGGAAGAGTAGAATGAAAAATATTGAGAAATATTGAGAAAATTGGGTAGGGGACAGCTCACCTGGGGCCCAGAAAGCTGTGGTAAGGGAATTATATTTTATTCCAAGTAGAGTAGGAAGTCAATGGAGGATTTTTAAGCAGGGGAGAGGCATCAAATTTACAATTTATTTATTCTTACGATTTTATTTCTTTGCCTCTATGGATGAATATGTTTTAACATTTTTCTCAGATACATGGTTTGGAGAAACTTTGAGTTTTGAGACTAGTTTTCCCATGGGGTGGGGACCTGCTTTTCTGAAGACTGAAAAATCCTCCGATGCTTTTAGGTGCTGCAATTAGGTTCCAGACACACGTTGACTCTTCTTTGAAATACTTTCTGGCATGTACTGCTGGTAAATTTGAAGGTTAAATCTTCGGCTTCCTCCAAAAGGTGACAGAGGCACAGAGTAAAACTAATTAGGAAAATTCCTGAATAGTTGATTGCAGCCATTTGTTAAGAGTTTTGAAATGCAAATAAAAATTTGCTCAGCTCTTTCTCTGGAAGGGAGACTTGTTCAGCCTGGTGTTTGGTTTTAGAATTCATCTGCCTGTGAAGGGAAAAGTGTGACCTCTCTGCAGAGGCAGTGAGCACAGCTTGAATCTATATCCTGCTCTTGTCTCAAGTCTTTCTCTTGAGAACAAAGGAAAAATGCATTCAGTTCTCCCAATAGTATTATTTATCATATTCTCTCAATTCTAAGATGTGGGAAAAAGAAAAGAGGCCCCATTGGTTAAATTGCAGCTTTCTGGGAACAACAACAACATAAATATTGTACTGAAATTACACATCAGTGGCAAGAAGGGCTCCAATTTCAGAGACGTTAAAGTGTGAAGCAAAGTGTCTTTCTCTCTGTCATTATCTGTTTAGGAATCAAAGGCTATTAGAGGACTTGCTATATATTGAGTGCTTTAAATGCAGACTCGTTTAATCCTCATGGCAACTCTTGAGATGTAGGTATAATTTTTACTCCGTGTTCTAGTCGAAGAAACTGTTGCACAGAGAGGTTAAGTAACTTGGTCATGGTCACACAGCCACTGAGTGGCTAAGCCAGGATTAGTTGGACCATAAAGAAAGCTGAGCTCCAAAGAATTGATGTTTTTGAACTGCGGTGTTGTAGAAGACTCTTGAGAGCCCCTTGGACTGCAAAGAGATCCAACCAGTCCATCCTAAAGGAAATCAGTCCTGAATATTCATTGGAAGGACTGATGCTGAAGCTGAAACTCCAATACTTTGGCCACCTGATGTGAAGAACTGACTCATTTGAAAAGACCCTGATGCTGGGAAAGATTGAAGGCAGGAGGAGAAGGGGACGACAGAGGATGAGATGGTTGGATGGCATCACCAACTTGATGGACATGAGTTTGAGCAAGCTCCGGGAGTTGGTGATGGACAGGGAAGCCTGGCGTGCTGCAGTCCTTGGGGTCTCAAAGAGTCAGACACGACTGAGCAATTGAACTGAACAACTGTCTGGCTCCAGGGACAAATTGGACCTCTGTAGTATGGGATCATGTGATAATTTGATGTGGGTGGCCGTGAGCAAAATGATATATGTCTTCCTTTGCTTCTCAGCATAAACACTCAAGTAGAGATCCTGATCTTTGATGGGTAGTTACTTAATTATGACTGATGATGTCATTGCATTTGACTCAATATTTGAAACACAAGTCTTTATTCTAGGGTTTGCTTTGATAAAGCATTTTAAATACCATCCTGTTGCTTTTGGGAATCCTCTTGCAGCTCAGCTGAGATGGCAAATCCTGCCTTCCTGCCCAGGAGGAAGCAGAGGCTGAGCTGCTGGGCAGAGATGGTGGGAAAGGCATCTTTCAGAGGTTGGAGAGCCCAGTGGTTAACCTCACTGGCTCTGGGGAAAGACTGTTGGCTCCAAACCTACATCTACCGTTTTTTGAGCTGTGTAACCTCATGCAAGTTCTATATCCTCTTTGAGCCTGTTTCCTCATTCACAAACTGGGTTGAACAAATTCTCAACCCCTTATCTGTAGCCTTGGGGTCAAGTGTGTTTCTGAAGTTAGAGTTACCTTTCAGTAAGGCATTGACTTCCCAGGTGGCACTAGTGGTAAAGAATCCGCCTGCCAGTGCAGGAGATGCAAGAGATATGGGTTCAATCCCTGGGTTGGGAAGATCCTCTTGAGTAGGAAATGGCAACCTGCTCTAGCATTCTTCCCTGGAAGATTCCAGGATGGAGGAGCTTGTTGGGCTACAGTCCATGGAGCTGCAAAGATCCAGACATGACTGAGTGTGCGTACACAGTCGCGCAGTCATGGTCCATATACAGTCAAATAAAGAACACTCCTAGAAGGGTCTGGGATCACACCCCAACATCAAGCCTGTTGATTTTTTTAATGGCAGAAGTACAGATATGACCATTAAGAAGGAGAGAGAGAAACTGTAAACAAGTTCAGAAGAGTTTAACCTAAGTCTTAGCACCAAATACGTTTGCACCAAACTTAGGAAAAGATCTTTTGGTTTTCAAAGTTTTTGAGAATTCAGAAGTCTCAGATCGCGGTTGGTGGATCCGTCCCTGCCTCATGGGGTGGTTGTCTGGCTTACAGGAAGGTAAAGTGTTTACTCAGCACATCCCATCGTCCAGAGTGAAGTGCTCAACAGCATTATCTGTTGTTGTTTGTATTTTCAAGCATCTTTTGTTGAGCAGAGGTGAGTGTCACTCAGCTGAGAGCCTGGTGGTCCTGGTTGAACTCTGAACACCTTCTAGCGGTGGCTGTTGGATTCGGAAGCTCTGGTCTGGAGCCCAGAGCACTTGACTGCTCTCAGAACCCAGGTCCATCCGCTGACTTCCACTGGTATTTTGACTGGCTTTTGGTTGTTCCAGTCAAGAAAGAAGGGAAGAAATCAGAAGGATGCCTTTACACTCCTCCCCTAGGTAGAATCATCCTTTCTGCTGAATCTTCTTTTCATTCTTTGGCTGTAAAATGAGGGGAAAATTGAACACAACAACAACAACCAAAAGAGCATTTTCCTTTAGGCAAGCATACGTGTGACACTCCATTAACGATACGTGACATCTTCTTTCATCTAGCGGGAATCAACACAATATTCACGTTAGCCAGTCGTCAGCAGCACCGGAAGCAGATGATGACTTGTCAGTTTCCATCCTGTCAGTGATTTTCAGGCAAACTGTGTGTGTCTCTGGGTTCCACATGGACACAGTCGAATGTTCACACTTCTGTTCACTTTTCTACAAGTGCTTATGGACAGTCTGAGACTTAAAGCAGAGGCCAGGTGGGTCCCACTCAGGAAGAACATAGACTAAAGAGCTGTACAGACCTGGGTCCTGGGATCCTCACCTGTCACGCACTGACTAGGAGACCTTGGTTAATGTCCACAAGCTCTCTGGATTCTGGCTTCCTTCCTTGTGAAGAGATAATAGTAATTCCTCAACTCATCAGGTCACTGAGAGGAGTAAATGGCTCGAAGAATACAAAAGGGATTCTAAACTGGGATGCTCCAGGAAATGCCAGTCTTGTTATGATATATTTATCTTCAGTCAACTTTTGATTCACCACCTAGAATTCATTCGTATAACTCCCAGCTATTCCTCTTGAGTCCTGGCACCTTTTGCATTTAACTCCTCTTTCAACAAGTTATCCATATATTGGTTCACTTCGTACTTTGCTAGTTGGTGCACTCATCCACATAGCCATGTCTCCACCTACCCACCCACTTCTCTGTTGGGTCCCTGTGTATGCAGGTACTCGGCTAGGTTCTGGGATCCAAAGATGTGTCAGATTAGGATGGACCCAGGCCTAAAGGAGCTCATAGGCTAACAGGGAAATGGATGAGGCCACCCACACATTAATGTAAATTAGATGTGGTTGATGCTATATTTCAGGTGTGGGCAGCAGACAATGGGGACACGAGGTGTGGAAGCTTCCATGAGGTCTAGAAGTTCTGTTGGGTTGGCAGTAGAGGTAGAAGGAAGGACTAAACGAAGTTCTCGAAAATGAAAATGACACTTGGGCTGAGTCTTGAAAGGTACTTCCCTGACAGACAAGGGAGAAGGTAGTCCTGGCTGGAGTGGAGCGTGTTCAGGGAGTTGGTCTTGGCAAATATAAGGTGCAAGAGGCAAGCTGGGGCCAAGTACTGGGAAGCCTCAGACATCAGACTGAGAGCCTTGAGTTATCCCAGCATCCATAATTGGGTTTCCATCCATTGACTGAAGGAGAGTATCAGTCTCTAGTTAGAAATTATGGAAACTCTTCCTGACATCTTTTTTAACATTAATTTATTTATTTTGGCTGCACTGGGCCTTTGTTGCTACATGTGGGCTTTCTCTAGTTGTGGTGAGTTGGGCTACTCTTCATTGTGGTGAACGAGCTTTTCACTGCAGTGGCTTCTCTTGTTGCAGAGCACAGGCTCTAGATGCTTGAGCTTCAGTAGTTGTAGCATGCAGGCTCAGTAGTTGTGGCTTGTGGGCTCTAGAGCACAGGCTTAGTAGTTGTGGCGCACCAGCTGAGTGGCCCCATGGCATATGGAATCTTCCTGGACCAGGGATTGAACCTGTGTCTCCTGCGTTGGCAGGCATCCAGATTCTCAATTACTCGACCGCCAGGGAAGTCCTCTTGCTGACATCTTGCAGAGGTAGTGGCCTTGGCTTGGAGGGGGGGGCAAGGCTGAAGGCAGGGGGGCCACGAGGAGGTTGCTCTAAGGGTCTGAAGATAGTTCAGGAGGGAAAGAAGCAGCAGGAGGGATTGGGGAATACGGATGCTGCAGAAGTGTTCAGGCACCATTGAGCAAGACTGGCTACTGAATAGATTCCCAGGGTTGCTGTAACAAATGACCATGAACTTGGGCACTCAGAACCGTGAAAATTTATTCTCACACAGTTCTGAAGGCCAGAGTCTGAAATCAAGATGTCATTGGTGCTTTACTTCCTCTGAAGGCTCTAGAGGACCATCTGTTCCTTGTCTGGTGCTGTGGGTAGCTCTTGGCATCCTTGGTGGCTGCATCACTCCAGTCTCTGCCTCCATCTTCACGTGCCCTTCTCTTCCATGTGTCTGTCTTCTCCTCTTTCTTTCTTATAAGGATATTGTCCTTGGAGCTAGCCCTCCCTGCCCCTGGTCATTCAGGATAATCTCATCTCAAGATCCTTAAATTAACATCAGTAAAGACATACTTTCCAAATAAGGTCACATGTACACTTTTAAGGGACTAGGATGTACACATATATTTTGGTGGAGGGAAACTGCTTTCCCACACTACAGATACTGAGTGTGTTAAGCAGCTCCTGTTCTTGGGGTCCCCTCAAGTAGCTGAGCAGGAAGGGCTGGGCTCTTGCATGGATGCCCCGGCAAGCTTGTATAAACTCCTCATCTGCTGAAGTGCTCTATCATCTCTGCATGGTGCCTTCCCAGGGTCTGATGAGTCGTAACTGCCTCTCTGAAAGGAGGTGCTGTAAAGACACAACAAATAGGAGTTAAAGAGGGGAGCTCTAGAAATAAAGTAGAAATTCAAGTGACTGCTATTTGCAGATAATCTAATTTCCTCTGACAGTTTCCAGGTACCCTGGAATAATCTCTGAAGCAAAATGTATTTTCTGAAGACAATTCTCCTTGACTTTTACAAATGTTCCCCTGCCAGATGATCACGTACAATGGGATGAGCTACAGCCTTGCTCTATTTTTGTTTTTCTCCTTGTTTGTGCCCAGTTGCTGTTAATAATGTTGGCAGGACTGTCTCTGGGAAAGCAGCACCATTTTTCTGTGGTTCAGATATGGCTGCTGCTGACACCCCAGTGAAGAAGAACCAAGAGATGAAGAGCCTGCTGTATTGTTCATTTGGCACATGCTGCCAGAGCATCTCCTATAAGCTGAGCAGTGCTTTCTGCTGCAGATACAGGGATAAAATAGACCCAGCCCTACTCCTGATTTGCAGTCTTTAACATACATATGGCCTCGACACAGTGTACTGGGGGTAATAAGATGGCATGGGGATCTGAGCCAGCTTGGAGGAGAGATGGATTTCCACAAAAGTAGAACTGGAAACACCCAGTGAGTGTATGAAATATTACCAACCTTATTAGCCATCAGGCATACTGATTAAGATAAAGTACCATTTCCACCTGTCAAACTAGGCAAGATATAATAAAAATGACATAATGCTCAGCGTTGGCATTCATGTTAGAAAATAGTCTTACATACTCAAATGGGTCCAGGCCTTTTGGAAAGCAATTTGACAAAAGATGAAAAGGACTTGAAAAAGCAAATCTATTCAGGTGTCACTTCCTTTCTGTGTCTTTTGAAGGCTCTTCAGTGCCCTGAAGTCCTCTTGGCTACCATCTTGTCACTTGCCACGTGGGATTGGAATTACTTGTTTGGGTGTCTTCCTGTCCCACTGGACTGAAATCAGTGCTTCTGTTTCTTTCGTGCTTGCTGTTGTTCAACTGCCAAGTCATGTCAGACTCTGTGACCCTATGAACTGCAGCACACCAGGCTTCCCTGTCCTTCACTATCTCCCTGAGTTTGCTCAAACTCATGTCCATTGAATCAGTGGTGCCATCCAACCATCTTATCCTCAGTCTCTCCTTCTCCTCTTGCCCTCAATCTTTCCCAGCATCAGGGTCTTTTCCAATGAGTCAGCTCTTCGTATCATGTGACCAGGGTACCGGAGCATTAGCTTCAGCACCAGTCCTTCCGATGAATATTCAGGGTTTATATTCTTTCGGATTGACTGGTTTGATCTCCTTGCTGTCCAAGGGACTCTCAAGAGTCTTCTCCAGTACTGCATTTTGAAAGCATCAATTCTTTGGTGTTCAGTCTTCTTTATGGTCCAACTCTCACATCTATACATGACTACTGGAAAAACCATAGCTTTGACTACATGGACCTTTGTTGGTTAAGTAACGTCTCTGATTTCTAATGCACTGTATAGGTTTTTCATAGCTTTTCTTCCAAAAAACAAGTGTCTTTTAATTTCATGGCTGCAGTCACTGTCTGCAGTGATTTTGGAGCCCAAGAAAATAAAATCTGTCACTGTTTTCACTTTTCCCCCATCTATTTGCCGTGAAGTGATAGGACCAGATCCTTGGTACCATATTTTTCTGAACATTCTAGCTTGTGAAAGTTGCTCAGTCATGTCCGACTCTTTGCGACCACATGGACTATACAGTCCATGGAATTCCCTAGGCCAGAATACTGGAGTCGGTGGCCTTTCCCTTCTCCAGGGGATCTTCCTAACCCAGGAATTGAACCGGGGTCTCCCGCATTGCAGGCAGATTCTTTACCAGCTGAGCCACAAGGAAAGCCCCATTCTAGCCTAGTAATAGCTTTAAGATTGAGTGCCTCCCTGAGTGTTGTCTTTGCAGAATTTTCCTAGGTATTCTTGCATGTTTATTTGTTTAATTTTTTTTAATTGTAGGAAAATTGCTTGACAATGTTGTATTGGTTTCTGCCATACAACAATGCGAATCAGCCATAATTATACGTATATCCCCTCCCTCTTGAGCCTCCCTCCCCTCCCCTGACCCCACCCCTCTAGGTCATCACAGAGCAGGAGCTGAGCCCCTGTGCTATATAGCAGCTTCCCACTTGCTCTCTCTTTTACACATGGTAGTGTTTATATGTCAGTGCTACTTTCTGCATTCGTCCCACCCTCTCCTTCCCCTACTGTGTCCACAAGTCTGTTCTATATGTCTGTGTCTCCTTTGCAAATAGGTTCATCATTTTAGCTTAGGTCAAATAGGTTACCGTTTTTCTAGATTCCATAATATATGCTTTTTTTTTTTCACATGCTGATTTTTAGAGACCAAATTTAAGATAGCTTTGTCAGCTCTTCTCCCCTCCCCCTGACCGTTGACCTCAAAGAAAATTAAACTGGGATATTGTTTGTGATTTCTTAAATGTATAGATGAGTCTAAAGAGAATCAATATCTTCAGCATATTAAGTCTTCCCATCTATAAGCATGATATGTTTGCTTGGTGAAGTTTTATCTTATGGCTCTCAGTGAAATTTAGTGATATTTTTATAAGCACTGAATCTTTCTGGTTGAGAATTTTTTAAACAATGATGTGCTAAAGCCAGTCTATGTCCGCTTGCAAGAGTTGAATATTAAGATTTCAGTACTTTGATAAGATGGTACTTAACACAGTCATTCTTAAAACTTAAATAGTATAAAATTACAATGATATAAATTATATTAAAATATTCAGAACTCATCAATTTTTAAATTATACATTTATCATTATCTATGTTCTTAAAGTTATTTATGCTTATTGTATATCTGTAAGGTAGAAATACTGAACAATGATATCCCATGATACATCTCTTTCAAGTTCTATGTTCAATGGTAGCATGTTGGTCATTTTTAATTCATCATTGTGTGAATCTCTAAACCACAGAAATCTACAGTGAATGCTAGAAACCAGGATTTCTTTTTGCAGGAGAGCCAGTAGTTAAACATTTGCAAACACATTTTGTGTATTATTGTGTGCGTATGTGTATTTGACTGTACCCATTCACATGTATATTTATAGGTGTATGCATGGCAAATGGGATATCTTCCTCCCCAGCTTTATATTTTGTTATTGGCTGATCAAGTTATATGATGAAGCTATGAATTTATTTGTTTACTTCTAAGCTGAATATCTTGTTGAATTTGTGTGTTAAGTTATAATGCTTTTCTGTTGATTACCTTGCCTTTCCCAGGTAGATAATCACTTTCAAATAATAACAACTCAACTCTTTTACTAAGAATTTAAATCAAGAATGGATATTTATTCTAATCAAGTATCTTTTGGCATCAGTTGATTTACTTGTGTGATTTTTAATTTAAAATTTATTTCACTTTGGATTAAATGTATCAATTGATTTATTAATGCTGAAATATCCTTGTATTTCTGGAATGAAATTTACTTAGTTGTGTCACATTATTGTTTACTTAGTTGTGTCACATTATTGTTTTCTTACGTAATAGGACTTGGTTTCTTAGTTCTTTTTAAAAGATTTATGCACATGATATTGGCTTATAGTTTTATAATTTTTGAAATTTTGGTCACATTTTGGTGTCATGATTATTATAGAAATTTTTGTGAAGTGAATAGTGATGTGTTCCATCTTTTTCTCTGCTCTTTTAAAATTTATCAGTGGTTAAGTATTATTTAACCTTTGGCTTTGTGATCAGATAATACAGCTTATAAAGCACTTAAAAATGATCTGCTGAGGTTCTTTTAGGGCATTATTATCATTATTTTAAAGCCATTTAAAAATACTCAAAGCACAGTATAAAGAATTCTTTCTAGGGAAAAAGAGTTTCATTTATGTCTTTTATATCAACGTTAATAATTATACTAGTGTTTTCTGATACTTATTTAAATTTTGCCTTTTAGATTGGGCACTCAGCGAGGTATGTTAAATTACCTTACTTTTATTATGTTTCTGTTGATTTATTGATTTCTAACAGTTTGCTTTATGATATTTCAACGTAGTGTTACTTGTTGCAGAAAATGTCATGATAGGATTTCTTTGTATATTACATCTTTTATCAATATACAATGACTTCCTTTGTATTTGTTGTTGTTGTTCAGTCACTAAGTTGTTTGACTCTTTGCGACCCCATGAACTGTAGCGTGCCAGGCTTCCCTGTCCTTCACTGTTTCTCGGAGCTTGCTCAAACTCATGTCCATCGAGTCGGTGATGCCATCCAACCATCTCATCTTCTGTCATCCCCTTCTCCTCCTGCCCTCAGTCTTTCCCAGCATAAGGGTCTTTTCCAGTGAGTCAGCTCTTCGAGTCAGGTAGCCAAAGTATTGGAGCTTCAGCTTCAGTATCAGTCTTCCAATGAATATTCAGGGTTGATTTCCTTTAGGATTGACTGGTTTGATCTCCTTGCTGTCCAAGGGACTCTCAAGAGTCTTCTCTAGCACCATAGTTTGAAAGCATCAATTCTTCAGGGTTCAGCCTTCTTTATGGTCCTTTATATTATATAATGCCTTGTCTTTAAATTCTACTTTGATATGGATATTGATACACCTGCATTTTTTTCGCTAATAGGTGCCTATTAAACCTGCCTGTTCTTTCACATTTAACCTTTTTGAATCTCATTGCTTAAGATTGTGTCTCAGGGGAAATATTTCATTGTACTCAGTTTCAGACCCAATGTCTTTTACTAGGGAAATGGAGACCATTTATACCGAATGTCACAACTGCTCTATTTTGTCCGACTTTCATCATCTCTGTGTGATGCTTTCTATTTCTTCTGCTTGTTTTTAGTGTTTTCTTTTTACCACCTCCCTTGCTTTTTAACTCTAGTGCACGGCTTGCCAACCTATAGCCTATTTTTGTACAGCACACAGACCATGAATGGCTTTTTCATTTTTAAATTGTTGCATAAAAAAACAAAATAAAGAATATACAGACAATAACTATGTGTGTCTCAGAAGCCTGAAATATTTACCAGCTGGCCTTTTTCTGTAGAAAGAGATTGCTGATTCCTAGTTTATTAATGTGGTATTCCTGTTGCACCCTGCTTTTAGTTTCACTATTGCATACATTTAGCTGTGTTAGAAACATACTTATATTTAACTTCCTAACTTATTTCTCAGTTGTTTAGAATATGGGATGCCAAATAGGATTTTTATCTATGTTTGTAATTTAATCATTATTATTTTAAATTATATGTCTCTATGTCTTTTTTAAAAGAACTAATAATAGCATTTATAATGTTTATAACTGTATTTACATAATTGTTAAAGAAAATTCCTCTTTTTTTTTAGCTTGTTCAAGTTAAAAATGTGAGTGGTGCTCACTACCTGGCCTTTAAAATATAACTATCCATTTTTCATTTTAAAAAAATCCCTATTTGGTTAGGGTACTTCCTTAGTAGTTTTCTGAGTAGTTAATTGGCAGAGGAAATGAGTGGATGGTGGTGGTGGTGTTTCTGTAGGTGCTTTCTGAGTCCTTTTACATTTGTAAATATCTCTTTGATTCTTCCATATATGAACAAAGAGTGCTTTTAAACCTTGTGAATATTTAATTATTAGTTTTTATACCCTAGTATTGTAGAGAAGAAGTCTGAAATTATTTAATTATATAAATGTTTACCCATATAGATATCTTATTTTTTGTTTGTTTGTTGCTTGAAAAATTTCTATATAGGATGTTAGGACTTCAGTGTAGCTTATTTTTAAAGTCTGATCTATAATCTTTTGGGCTTCTCTGGGAGCTCAGTGGTAAAGAATCTGCCTGTTAGTGCAGGAGACGTAGGTTCGATCCATGGGTCGGGAAGATCCCCTGTAGAAGGAAATGGAAACCCACTCCAGTATTCTTGCCTGGGAAATGCTATGGACAGAGAAGCCTGGTGGGCTATAGTCCACAGGATTGTAAAAGAGTCAGACATGACTTAGCGATTAACAACAGCAACAACAAATCTATGTTTTAGGAATGCTCATTATCTGTGTATCTCTCTTGTCTTTCACATTCCTGATTTCCTTTCTTGTAATTTTATCAGGGGAGCTTTCCATCTGTGCTGGTACCTATAGTAACAACCTTACCCAAGAATCCGAAGGCTTTATGGAAATTCTGCATTTATTATCATAGTTCATGTTAGTACTTTAACTGATGCTAGGAAATCATCGACCCTGTAAGACAGGTATGAGGTACAGAGGTTGTAGTTTATTCTGCACCTCAGTATTTGTCTTTTTAGTAAAGCACCTGTATTAGCTTCCTATGGCTGCCGTAACAAATTACCACAAACTTAATGACTTAAAATAGCATATATTTATTATCTTACAGCTCTGGAGGTCAGAAGCCTAAAATCAAGGTGTTGGCAGGGCTGTGTTCCTTCTAGAGGCTTAGTTGTGTTGTATGTTAGTCGCTCAGTCATGTCCAACTCTTCGCGACCCCATGGACTGTAGCCCGCCAGGCTCCTCTGTCCATGCAATTCTTCAGGCAAGAATACTGGAGTGGGTTGCCATTTCCTTCTCCAGGGGATCTTCCCGACCCAGGGATCAAACCCGGGTCTCCTGCATTGCCGGCAGATGCTTTACCGTTTGAGCTAGAGGCTTAGGGTGAGACCTCTTTCCTTGCCCTTTCAGGCAAGGTGGCTTCTAGAGGCCACCTGCATCCCTTGGCACACGGTCCCACCTTATCTAGACCTCAGCTTCTGTCATCACATCTCCTCTGACTCTCCTCCTTCCCCCTGTTACTACTTAGGACCCTTGTGATTACAGGGGTCCATCAGATAATCCAGGAGAATCTCCCCACCTCAGGATCCTTAACTTAATTATAGGTACAAAGTCTCTTTTGCCATGTAAGTAACGTATTCACAAGTTCTAGGCATTAAGATACAGACATTTCTGGTTTTTTTTGAGGAGGAGGAAGACTTGATTCAGTCACCGCAGTACACTTCCCGGATGCATGCAGTCACCACAGTGCATGCTTAGGCGCTTCAGTCGTGTCCAACTCTTTGCAGCCCTATGGACTATAGCCCGCCAGGCTCCTCTGTCCATGGGATTCTCCAGGAAAGCATACTGGAAGGGGTTGCCATGCCCTCCTCCAGGGGATCTTCCCGACCCAGGGAGGATGTATGCAGTCACCACAGTACCCTGCCCCCTTCACTGATGCTGCCCTGGAGAAGGAGGGTGAGTTGGCCTGTTTTCTTCTCCTTGTCCCCGAGCACATCTTTTCTGATTTCTCTCAAGTGTCTGCTGTGTGAACACTCGTCTTGCTAACCCTTTCTTCTACCCAGGACACCTGTCCTGCTCCTTCCAGCCAAATGTAACTATATATAACCTTTCTTCTTAGGAACTTCTTATTCATTTTTCTTTTCCAGGTAGCACCTTATTGAATAAAATAACTAAAATACCCAGTATTCCTGAGAAAAGATATTATAATATATGGAGATACACTTTTAATGAGGGCTAAAACAAGGTTTTATGTTCCTAGAGAACTAGAAATGCCATAAAGATCTTCATCACCTTCTTTTTTCTTCATTTCTGGAAAGTTTTGTTTTACGTATCACTGCTTCAGGATTCCATAGCCTTGGTTCTGCAACTTATAGCTTTCAAATACATTAAAGTTCTCTAGTCAACTATTACTTTTCAAAACAGTCTTTATTTTTAATTACCTGTATTTAATCTTTTAGCCTTTTAACTGCATCCCATTTATCTGTTCATCTCAGTTTTTAAAATTTCTTTTTTTTCATAGCAACCAGGTTTTCTTAAATGTATGGCGAGCACAAAGCAGGTAGCCTGAAATTTAATGGCATTTCATGCAACACATATTTTAGAAAAGTCTGTTTTCCTGGCATACTTTATTCTTTCTTGTTTAATTTACAAAATATCTTTCTAGGCCACCTATTGGTTATATTTTTTGGTAGTCATTTATAAATGGGGCCAGTTCTACCTATCCTCATATGTTCTCCAAAAATAGGGAAATGAATTATTTGGGATGTTGTTAGGGATGCTGAGCATCTATTCAGATGATGTTTGAGACCATTCTACTCCCTTGGCAGACAGAGCTGCTGTGTCACTGTATTCCTGGATGCTTTTTCAAGCCACTTGTTTAAAGAGATGTGTATGCATGTGTGCGTATATGTGTGTGTGTGCACGCGTACCTGGTGTATGCACGTTAGTGTGTGGGGAGGGATATTGGTCGCAGGTGTTGTCCGATGATTGCACCTACCTAGAGAGGGGATACATTTACTGATTTAACTAAATGCAATATTTTACTAACATTATCAAAATATACCTGAATATACATTAAATGTACATATGACCTGGTCAACAACCAGGTAGGCAGTAAGTGAAGTGGGTGGTCAAGGTTTAGAGGTGTTCTTATTCACCTGGGGACTGGAGCTTTTGATTAGTGGAGGGGAAGGACCAGGTGCCAGGAAGTGGGCCAGCTCTTGGAGGTGAGACACACTACCCCAGCACTGGGGTCGGCTGCTGTGGTCCAGGAGTGAGCCCCCCGTGGAGGACTGAGCACTGTTCAGTATCAGCAATAGCAGTTCTCTGACTCCTCTGCTTGCTCCCTTCTAGATTCTCCCCTGGGGCTCAGAACATCTTTATGAAAGTTCTAGTGAGTGTCAGCTATTCACAGAGCCACAGAAGGGCTTGTCAGGGGTCCTGGCTTTAAAGGAAAAGCAGAGTTCTCTGGGGGTAGGTGTTAGTGAGTGCTAGAAACAAGAGTACAAGCAGGTGGGAGTCAGCCTGACACTGAGGTCATTTTTTGTTTGTTTGTTTGTTCTGTTTTTCCCAGTTGTCCCCTCTGAGTTCGATTCTTGTGCGCTTTGGTTTTCTGGTGTGGTAGAGGCCAATCATTATATGTATCTGAGTCCCTGTTTCCTCGTTTGTAAAATGGGGATGATAACTCCTGTCTTCCAGGGGTTTGGTGTGAACTAAATGAGACGATACATTTAAACTACTTACCCTTGTCCTTGGCACTGGAATCTGTGCTTAACCAAATATGATTTTCTTTTCCTTTGTTCTCCTTGAATAAGGGATACTCTGCTTGGTTTAGGGTTGGAATTCAGTTTAAGATTATTTCTTTTGGTTATCACTGCTGCTTTAGGTTTTTTATGGTTTTTTTTTTAATGTAGCCAGTATGTGTGTTGCACTTTCTATGAACCGTATATTGTTTTAAGCACTTTGCATGTATTAACTCATCTTATCTTTGTGAGAACCTTTGTGGAGGTATAGGTACTATTTTATCTCTATTTTACAGATGAGAAAATTGTGGCACAGAGACCATAAGAAAACCTGCTGGAAGATACTTCTCGAAAAAGTTTGAATCCAGGTGTTTTTAATTCATTCTTAACCATTAGGTTAGTCATTAGGATAGGAAGTTTGGTGCAATTTGGTAACATTTTAAAATAGTTGGAAAATGAAGATGAAACTTCATTTCAAGATGAAAAAAGATACTTGGTGAAATGAAAAGTATAAGAAAGTGGAAATGTTTTGCATTTCCTTGATGATTGGTTAATTAAACATCTTTTCATGTATTTTTTGGCCATTTCTATGTCTTTAGAGAAATGTTTAAGTCCTTCACCAATTTTTAAATCAAGGTTTTTTGTTTGTTTGTTTTTTGCTATTGCATGGTAGGAATTCCTTATGTGTTTTGGATATTAATCCCTTATCAGATATGTTTCCAAATATTTTTCTCCAATTTTATAAGTTGCCTTTTCACTCTGTTGATTGTTTCCTTTGCTGTGCAGAATTTTTTTAGTTAGTTTGATGT
Organism: Giraffa tippelskirchi; assembly: GCF_054371585.1. Classification (NCBI taxonomy): domain Eukaryota; kingdom Metazoa; phylum Chordata; class Mammalia; order Artiodactyla; family Giraffidae; genus Giraffa; species Giraffa tippelskirchi. The sequence continues at coordinate 113,207,850 of NC_137287.1, read as the reverse complement.
AGTCCCACTTATCTAATTTTGCTTTTGCTACTTGTGGGTTTTGGTGTTATATCTGAGATACCATCACCAAGTCCAATGTTATGAAGCTTTCCCCTAATGTTTTCTTCTAGGAGATTTACATTCTAGGTCTTATGTTTAAATCTCTAATCCGTTTTGAATTGGTTTTTGTGTGTGATGTAAGATAAAATTCAGTTACATTCTTTTGCATCTACATATCCTGTTTTCCCAACTCCATTTGTTGAAGAGATTTTCCTTTCCCCATTGAGATGTCTCCTCACACTTTAGGTTGGCTATTATAAAAAACCCCAAAGATAACAAGTTGTCAGGGATGTGGAAAAATGAGAACCCTTGTACATTGTTGGGAATGTAAAATGGTCCAGCTAGGGAAAAGAGTGTGGCTGCATCCCAAAAGATTAAAAGTAGACTTACTGTATGATCCAGTAATCCCACCTCTGAATATATATCTAAGAGAATTGAAATCAGGGTCTAGAAGAGACACATGTGTATTTCCATGTTCACTGCAGTATTACTCACATAAGCTAAGATGCAGAAACAACCTGAAGGTCCATTGACAGATGAATGGATTAAAAAAAAAAAAAAAGGTGCTATATACATGCAATGGAATGTTTTTCATCCTTAAAAAAAGAAGGAAATCCTGCTGTATGTGATAACGTAATTGTATGGGAAGGACATTATCCCAAGTGAAATAAGCCACTCACAGAAAAACAAAGGCTGCATGATTCCACTTACATGAGGTGTCTAAAATAGCTAGACTCATACAAATGGAGATTAGAATGACGGCTTCTAGGGGTTAGGGCAGGGGATTATGGGAGGTTGCTTGCTATACAACAGATATAAAGTTTCAGGTATAAAAAATGAATAAAGTCTAGAGATCTGCTGTACAACACTGTGCCTGTAGTTAATGATTCTGTGTTGTACATTTGTTTCTCATGTGGTGTTATTAATGCAAATGATAGAAAGTGGGAAGAGTAAGAGAGGTCAGAAGGTAGAGACTGTATGATATTATTATCATGAATCAGTGAGTATTGGTTTTTCAGGCAAATACGGGTTCAATTAAGGCATCAAAGGCAGAGTTGCCATCTTGAAGAAGTGCTTCTCTCCCAGGAGATTTACAAGCTAATAGCCAAGAGAAGAGCGAGCTGGCATAGGGGTGATGGGTGGGGTGACATATGTCCCAGTGGGCTGAGGACAGTCCTGGTTTATGTCTTTCGTTCACCAGCATAATTGTTATTATTATTTTTTAATGTTAATGTTTGGCTGCCGCGGGTCTTCGTTGTTGTGACTGGGCTTTCTCTAGTTGCGGCGAGCAGGGGCTCCTCTTCACTGCAGTGTTTGGGCTTCTCATCGCCATGGCTTCTCTTGTTGGGGAGCACAGGCTCTAGAGCAATTGGGCTTCAGTAGTTGTGGCACACGGGCTTAGCTGACCCCCAGCATCTGGAATCTTCCTGGACTAGGAATCCAACTAGTGTCCGCTGCATTGGCAGGTAGATTCTTAACCACTGGACCACCAGGGAAGTCCTATAATTATTAATAACGGTCCTCTTCTTTCTCAAAATTGTCCTGGTATATATGATTAGTTACACATTCACCTTAGTAATCAGGTGGGGGAAGTGCAGGGAACAGGTGAAAAATGTTCTAGCTGGACATTCTGAGAGGTGAGGTCCTTTTTATCCCTGGACATCAGATCATTATCTGCAGGTGAGGTGGTTAGACCAGCCATCACCTATGTTTCTTTCTTCTTAATTCCACACTTGCCTAAGCTTTCACATTTTGGAGGTGAAGCATGCCCAAAGGGTGAGGTGTAATTTGTACAAGCAGCCCAGAGCCTGTCTGTAGGACCAACTCTTTCTGCCAAGCTCTTTTCTGGGCCCCCCTGCTTGACTGATTACAATAAATGAGGTGTCATTTAAGAGCAGATGATGTGGAGATTGCAAGTCTGGGCCCGAAAGAACGAAATATTAATTGATAAAAAAGTAATTAATGAAAACCTAATTAAAGCAGACATTCTGAGCAGGGCACTCCTGGAACCCTGGGACGGTCTCGATTACCGACTTTCCTCCGAGCTTATAATGTGTAATTGGGAGGTGTTAGGCTCTAATGGATGAGATTAATACAAAAATTAATTAATGAAAAAGGAAATTAAATGTGAGTTTGTTAAAAAAATTTCCAGAGGTGGGTACGTTCCACTGGAATAGTAACTACTAGAAAGTTTATTGATGAAAATCTTCGCAGATGATAAAGGCTTGCATGTGGGACTGACATGGGAGGTCCTGTCTTGTGACAAACTCACCCTGCATCATTTGTCTCCATTAAATGGCATCTGGAGACTCCCTGACAGTCCAGTTGTAAAGACGCTGCCTTGCAGGCCAGGAGACGTGGGTTCAGTCCCTGGTTGGGGAACGAAGATTTCACATTCTGCGAGACAGCTAAGCCTGCATGCTGAAACCACTGACACCCTGAGCCCTCGTGCCACAGCTAGAGTCTGTGCTGCAGCGAAAGAGTCACATGGCACAGCGAAGATGCTACATGCCACAACTAAGACTCAAGCAGCCAAATCAATAAATATATTTTTAAAAATAGCATCTGACATCAGCTAGGGCTGTGAGACTCTTAATATGGAAAAATCAGAAGTTTTTCACTTTTTCTTGAGGAGAGAAAGTTCACTCTGGCCTCCCTCTGATGTGTCCTCACTCCTACAGAGGAAGGTAAACAAAGATGGGGTCTTTTAGTGGCTCAAAAAAGAAATAGACTCTTGAATCAATGTAGAGTATGGGATTAAAAAGAAATCTACTCTTCTTCAGCTATATGAAAAATTAACTTCCCTTCATATCCACGAGACCTGTTTTTACAGATGTTTATGAGCTAATGACGTTTGCAAGGGCCCCTAATAATGTTGGCTTGCCATGAGGACTCTCCTCTCCTATGTGCTTCTGTGCACCATGACTTGACCTTCTGCATGATTCATTGCTCTGTTCTATTGATCTGTAGTTAATTACTTCTGGGTTTCGATTTTTCTCCTTTGAAATGAGTCAGGGAGTTGAGGCATGCTCAGCACAGTTCACGATGCTGCTCTAGCTGCTTCTGGAATTTAGTGTGCACCAAAGTCACTTAGGGAGCTTGTTAAAAATGAATGAACTCTGTGGTCCCATCCCATCATTGAAGCTGCTCCTTTAGTTTTGGGGTATGGCCAGAGAATCTGCATTTTCATGTTGTGCTTTAGATTCAAATGCCAGGGGCACTGGGATCTTTGAGTCGAATGCTTTTTCCCACTGAATGAATGAATCCTTACTTTTAATTCAAAGATTTGGGTTCTCTGGACTGAATGTGTCCGCTCAAAATACACATGCTGAATCCTCACGTCCTGTGTGATGGTGTTTGGAGGTGGGGGTTTTGCAGGTGATTAGGTCACCCTCATGCATTAAGTAAAAGAGGCCCTAGAGAAATCCCATGCCCCCGTCTGCCGTGTGAAGTTGCAGTGGGTTCTCACTAGACACAGAATCTGTCGATGCTTTGATCTTGGACTTCCCAGCCTCCAACACTGTGAGAAATAGATTTCTGTTGTTTGTAAGCTATCCAGTCTGGAATATGGTGAGGGCAGCCTCAAAGAGCTGAGACAGTGTGTGTACTGAACTCAGTTTATGTGCCCGCCACATTCTCTTGGGCTTGTCTGTCCCCTGGCCTTGACTTCCTGCTCAGCGTACTGTACCCACCTTGGTGGAAGGTGCAGCATCTTTGGTGTCCAAACTTGAGCAGGTAGAGCCTGGATGAGTCCTGTTCCATGGAGTGTGATCTTTTTCCAAGGGCTGCCTGGAGGGGATTTGGTATCACAGCCTGTGCATGCAGGAGTCGGGACTCTCTGCAGGGTGAACTTGAGTGAGAGAGCCAGGAAACAAGGCAGCAGACAAATTCCTCTCCCTTCCTTTCCTAGAAGGAACTATCCAAGGCAGAGAGGCTCCACATAGCTGCACCCAAGCTACTGGCTGCGTTAGCTTGTGAAGCTGTGGCCCACTTAAGGATGTACCATTAGGTGTGGGTTTTTCCTCCTTCACTGTTTCACTTCTCCTTTTCTTTCACTTTTGCTACCCGGGCATTGCATTCAGTCTTAGTGAGAGTGTGTTGCTTCAGGCTTTGTCCCTGGACTGGCAGTGAACTTGCTGGCTGGGACTCCTGAGCAGGTCAGATAATCTTAGTGAGCGTTCACCTCTCCATCTGGTAAATGGGTACAGCAATCTTAGTACTTTCCTTATGGGGACATTTCAAAGCTCAGTAACATTTATAATATATTTATTAACTTAATTATAATAAATATGTTTAATATAATAATAAGATATGGAAATGAATACAGTATGCCAGGATGCTTGTTCCCATCCCCGGGGGAGAGAGCTCCTGCCTGGAAAGACTTTCCTGTGTCTTCCAACAATCCCTCCTTTAAGTTCTGCTCACCAGGCCTCATCATGGTTCTGTTCCCCAGAGTTCTCTTTAGGGAAGAATGTGATGATCGAATAATAGGAAAATCTGGTGTGCTTGAAAGGTCTCCTGGGAAAGCCGTACTTTGGAATCTAGGTTACACATCAGCCTCTTGTGAGTTGGATCCATTAAGTTAGTCCCGCTGAGAGCAACCAACTTTGACAGGCTTGGGTTCAGAACTTGTAGTGCTGAGGGTCTACCTCAGCTTGGGTGATCATACCCCAGGGCAGCCATCCTGTCCTGTGTGAGAGGTCTTGGAGGCCCCTTGGCCCCTGTGATCTCTCTCTGGCCTCTGTGTATCTCTCAGGGTGTGATACATCCTCCAGGGCTGTGATCTCAACTAGGGGTTACTTTGTCTTCCAGGGGACGTTCAGCAATGTCTGGAGAAATTTTTGGTTGTCACACCTGGGAGAGGTACCCAGAGCATCTGGTGGGTACAGGACAGGTATTCTGCTCAACATCCTGCGAAGCACAGGACAGGTCTTCCCAACAAAGAATTATCCAGTCCAAAATGCCAGTAATGCCAACGCTGAGAAACCGTGGTCTGGACAGGCTCGGTCATCTGGGGTCTGCCTTACAGGGACAGTAAAAAATCACCAAGGGAGAATTCTTCTGTCTCTGCAGGAGCCAGAAAATTTAACTTCTCCACGGGCTGAGAAGCCTCAGATGGATGACTCCTCTGAATCTTGGGGCTGGACCTTCTTGTACGAGTCTGGTAAACTCTATTCAGTAGGGGCTAACTGCATGTGGAGGTGAGAGATGACTTTCCTGCTAGAAGTAGTGGTCACTCAAATTCTTCTTCAAACAAGCAGTAAACCGTGGTTTCACTACTAACTCACTGATGACTTAACCCGAGGACGGCAACAGCTATCATGGCAAGAGCATGGACTCAGACCTGTTTTTCCAATCCTGGCTTCACTTTTTATTGAGCTGTGTGACTCTGAGTAAGTTTCTTAATGTCTCTGAGCCTCAGTCTTGTCATCTACACACTGGAGGTGGCCATGTCTGCCTTGCCATGTGCTTGTTGATGGAGAGCTTGGCACTGGTAGAGAGGTCCATCCTTCCCCACCTTCATGTAGCCTTCCAGATAAGGGAACTGACATTTGGTTCAGATTTTCTTTCTTTCCCTCCCTGTACTCTCAGTTGACTTGGACCAATTGTATCTGTAGGTTCTGCAGAGGAAGGAGTGGTGTTAAAAAGACTAAAGCTGATGAAGAAGGGACCCATTTCATCCATGACCTGAATGGGCATGAAAATGTCTATTAAGGCACTCTTTATTCAGCTTAAGATTTTTAAAAACTTAATGTAATTTTTTAATTAAAAAAAAACCCACCCTCTCTTTAGATGTCTGCAGTTTGTGCTCTTGTATCTATTTTAAAGGTGAGAAAGGAGAGCCTCAGAGAGGTTCAGGCTGTACCCAAGGTCATATCCAGCAAGATGCTGGCAGATCTATTTCTAAACCCCTCGTTCTGTAACCCACTCTGAGGTTTGTCCTCTGGACCAAATGGACTAGCACATTTAAGAACTTACTGAGGCAGTTGGGGTGTGTTTTTGTTCTCTATTTGCTTTGTGGCTGCATAAAAAGAGACAAAAAGGTTCTGAAGGAGCAGGACATGAACTACCCGATTTGGCCTGTTCAGCCTCATGATTATGGCTCCATAGACATTCTGGTTTGGTGATTGTCCTAAGTGGGATGGATGGGGCCCCATGTGCTGGGAAGGCTTTCCTGGTGAAGGAGGGTGGGAGGATGTGTGTGGAGCAGGCCTGTGGCAGCAGCAGGTTGAAGCCTTGTGGGAGGAGGAGAGGGACAGGACTGGACACCAAGTGGCCGATGAGCCTGGTCTGCTCTGCATCCTCTCTCTTGACCTTCTGCCAACTCTTTACCCCTGACAGCTTCTAGTGTTCCTCTTGGCTCATGGTCTGGGGGCTAGAAACAGGGGTCTGAATGTCTTTCCCTAAAATGGAAGTTTGGGGTCTTAAAAAATGTTTTCTTTCCCAAGCCCTGTCTCTGTCTCATTTATATGCTTCATCTCTTTTATTCCTTATAGCAACTCTAGGAGGTGGGTATCAGTTCAGTTCAGTCACTCAGTTGTGTCCAACTCTTTGCAACCCCATGGACTGCAGCGTGCCAGGCTTCCCTGGCCATCACCAACTCCTGGAGCTTGCTCAAACTCATGTCCATCCAGTTGGTGATGCCATCCAACCATCTCATCCTCTGTCATCCCTTTCTCCTCCCACCTTCAATCTTTCCCAGCATCAGAGTCTTTTCCAATGAGTCAGTTCTTCGCATAAGGTGGCCAAAGTATTGGAGTTTCAGCTTCAGCATCAGTCCTTCCACTGAATATTCAAGACTGATTTCCTTTAGGATGGACTGGTTGGATCTCCTTGCAGTCCAAGAGATTCCCAAGAGTCTTCTCCAGCACCACAGTTCAAAAGCACCAATTCTTTGGCGCTCAGCCTTCTTTATAGCCCAACTCTCACATCTATACATGACTACTGGAAAAACCGTAGCTTTGACTAGATGGACCTTTGTCAGCAAAGTAATGTCTCTGCTTTTTAATATGCTGTCTAATTTGGTCATAGCTTTTCTTCCAAGGAGCAAGCATCTTTTAATTTCATGGCTGCAGTCACCATCTGCAGTGATTTTTGTAGTCCAAAAAAATAAAGTCTGTCACTGTTTCCATTGTTTCCTCATCTATTTGCCATGAAGTGATGGGACCAGATGCTATGATCTTAGTTTTCTGAATATTGAGTTTTAAGCCAACTTTTTCACTCTCCTCTTTCACTTTCCTCAGGAGGCTCTTTAGTTCTTCTTCACTTTCTGCCATAAGGGTGGTGTCATCTGCATATCTGAGGTTATTGATATTTCTTCCAGCAATCTTGATTCCAGCTTGTATTTCTTCCAGCCCAGCATTTCTCATGATATAGTCTGCATATAAGTTAAATAAGCAGGGTGACAGTATACAGCCTTGACGTACTCCTTTCCCAATTTGGAACCAGTCTGTTGTTCCATGCTCAGTTCTAACTGTTGCTTCTTGACCTGCATACAGGTTTCTCAGGAAGCAGGTCAGGTGGTCTGGTATTCCCATCTCTTTAAGAATTTTTCACAGTTTGTTGAAGGAGGTGGGTATGATTATCTGCAATCCACAGCTGAGGAAATTGAGGCTCCTATAGCCTGTAAGTGGGTGAACTGAGATTTAGACTCAGAGCTAGGTTACTCAGTCAGTCATCAAGTCCTGCTGATAACTCTTGAATCTACTTCTGTCTCCCTGTATCCACTGCCATCATCTTGGGCTAAGCTGTCATCAGCTCTCACCTGGACCACTGATAGACCATGCATGACTCCCCTGCACTCACCCGTGTTTCCTCTCAGCCCATTTCCTACTCCAAAGACATTGAAATCAAGGATTGGGACCTTTTCTCAAATATCCACTACTGAATCCCCAGTGCTTGACATCATTCCTGGCACACAGTACGTGCTCAAAACTGTTGTGAATGAATAAACGAATGATTAGATTTGCATTTTGGAAAATTATCCTGGTTAATGTGATTTGCTCATCCATTCGCCATCTTTCTCTCCGTCACCTGTCCCCTCCCCATCCATCCATCCATCCATCCATCCATCCATCCATCCATCCTTCATCACCCTCATTCATCTGTCTCTTTATTCATCTAATCAATTTTATCAGAGCAGTAAAAAGGCAGCGCACATTTAGTGCTATTAGGTCAGACTGAGATAGGTATTATAAAAGGGCTCTTTGATGCAGAAAACATCACATGATTTCTTAAGAGTGAATCAAGATAAAAGCAGGCACTTTTCATGAGTTTAACATGTGCCTGAAAATTTGGACCTTCATCTAAAATATTAAAATACAACCTGTGCTTTTTCTAATTTTCTTCATAGATGATCAGAGACAGCATGAGTAATTCAAATACAAGCTAAATTCTAATCCCTTGCCTGTTAGAAAGCTACTTGCACTTTGGGGTGCAAAACAGAGATTGCAGACATATTAATATTTAAGAGCTTAGAGACTGTCTCAGCGAAGGTGGAGGCATGTAAAACAAGCACCCGCTTCAGAGCAGCTTTTCATAAGGTCCGGGTAGGGGGCTGTGCAGTCTCACTAAGGGTCTCTGTCCGCCATCCCGGCTGCTACCCCACACACCAGGCAGCCCGGCTCTGCCTCTGAGTTGGAGTTTGGAACTCTTGGTACCCCAAAGAGATCCCAGGGATTCTCTGCTGCTTTCACAGACTTTTCTGCCTATGGTCATAGTTAACAAAAGCAGCTAGGTGAGGAGGGACGAGATTACCAGCGCAAGAGCCTCATAAATATGAGATGAGACGGCTGGGATGGAAATGAAAGTTGAGATGCTCAAAAATAAAGCGAGAAAGAGCCCTGGCCCCGTATAAGAACAGGATTGATCTCTGTACGCTGACAGAATGTACGATTTTCCCTTCACTTTACTACAGTGCTTCTGTTTCTATAGAAACCACCAATTTTATAGACAGAGAGGCTGTGTGAGAAGGCGCGGGGCGTTCAGTTTGAAGCCAAGTGCCGTCAGGGCATTGGCACTCCCAGCCCTGGGGAGGGGCCTTTCTTCTTCGCTAGCTAACTAGCTCTCCTGGGGATAGTTAATGATTACCCGGCTTGGAACCTGTCGCTATTATTATAATAACACTTGCAGGGCTTCTTCCTTCCGTAGAGCCCCTGAAGACACGGCTAGTTCTAGGACTCTTAGAAGCGTTCCAGAGGGCAGTGGCGCACAGCCCTCCTGCCTTTCATTCATTCATTTGCTCAGCAGATACACACTGATACCTTAGCACCAGACACCGTGCCAAACCCTGGAGGAGTCCACACCTTAGTAAGGGAGTCAGACAGGCAAGGCGACAACTTCATTTCGGTTCTACCAGAGAGGTTTTTCTGGCCAGGCTCCCTTAGAGAGAAGAGGCTGGAGCTGGTTGGATCTCAGGCAGGGGCTGGCAAAGATAAGGAGGGTCTGAGTGTTTCAGTTAGTTTTTGCTGCATAACAAGCTACTCCCAAGGTACTAGCATTGACCAACAGCTGTTTTCTATGTCTGTGATTCTGTGGATTGGAAATTAGGGCAGGGCATGGTGGAAAGGTTTGTCTCTGTTCCATGTTTGCAGCCTCAGCTGGGGTAGCTCAAAGGCTCAAGATGGCTGAGTAATAGTTTGACTGTTGATTGTTCTCACCATTTGATATCTGCTGTGGCTGGATTGTCCAAGAATGGATTTTCTACCCATGTGTCTAGCACCTGGCTGGATGACTTAGAACAACTGGCCTCATACCTTCTCTTCACTAACATAGGCTTCCTTCCATTATGGCCTTCTCGGGATAAGTTGGACTTCTTCATGGCAGTGGGTGCTATGAGGCTCATGATGACCTAGCCTCAGACATCCCAGAGCATCACGACCACGGCCTTCTGTTTGGAAAACTAATTACTAAGACTAGAGCAGATTGAAGGGGAGGGGAGGGCTGGGCCCTCCCTTTCAGCAGGGGAATGGCACACATGTCTGGGGAGGGAAGGAGCTGATGGCAGACACCTTGGAGATGAACTTCCCGAACTTCTGTTTTCAGGAAAGAGGTGAGACTCTAATGAAGAGGAAGTCAAGATTGTAATGTTGCAGCAATGTGGTTGCTGGACAATGGGTCTGACAGGTGGGAAGAGGATGGTAGGGAGTGGGAGATTGGTATTGCACATGGTGAGGGGCTCTTGGCTCACATTTTGATTCAGAGAGTGTGTTTCACAGTGTGTCCATGTGGCAGAGATCATGAAAAATGTCTGTGGGCACTTGTGAGTGTGATGCTCAGAGTGGAGTTAGGCCTGGTGACGTAGGCCTGGCAGTCATGATTCTGCCAGTCATGATTCAGTCATGATAACTAGCTGCGGCTGCTGCTTGTACACAACAGACTCCAACCCAAAGTGGCATAAGCAAAAAGGGAATAGGTTGGGCCATTTACTTGAAAAACCCTGGGGTTGGGCTCTTCAAGCATTGCTGGACCGAGAGTCTCACGTGAGTCATTGGTTCCTGGCCTCTCTCATCTTTTCGCTTTGCTTTCTTATGACCTGGCGGAACTCCTGGGCATGCTTTCCTCTTAGGGAAGGAAGAAGGCCGCATCCTTATACCTCTAGGATCAGTACTAGGGAGAAAACTGCTCATTGCCAACCATTCAAAGCGTGGACCATACTTCTGCTGGCTTGTATTGGGTCCAAGACCATCCCTGAACCATTTACTTTATTTAGCCGGGGGTTTGCAGGATTCTGATTGGCTGACTCTGAGTTAAGTGTCCATACCTGGGGCAGGGTAGGGTAGGGAAGGCCAGCTCTCCAGAGTATGACCCAGATGTTCTTAGAGATGAATGAGGAATGGGTATAGGACAGCTCGAGCAGTACTGTCCTCTCCAGGGGACAGTTGAGGCTTAGGGAATAAATGAGATGGTCCAGGAAGAGAGTGTTATGAATGAGAATGGGGCCTGGGATAGGCCCCTGAGTAGCATCTGATAGACAGGCTAAGAAGACAGACACCATGAAAAAGTCAGGGATGGAGTACCCAGGGCAGGGGTGGGTGGGAGGAGAACCAGTGGTATGTGGCTTTCCAGAAAGCAAGGGAAGGATGCATTTCAAGAGGCAGTGGTAAGTAAGTGTTGGAAGTGCCTTGTGGAAACCAACTGGGATTCACTCATTCATTTAACAGATATATACTGAGCACCTACTATGTGTCAGGCACTGTTCTAGTACTGGGGATACAAAGGCAAACAAAAGAGACAAAATCCCCTGCCCTCAAGGATCTTACATCCTAGATCTATGGACAAGGTGGAGACCTTGGTGAGAACTGTCTCAGTGGCTGGCAGATGGCACTGTGTTGAAGAATGAGTGGAAAGTGAAATGATGGGAAAGGGTGTGTGTGTGCACGTGCAGACACTCATTCGTGTTCGACTCTTTGGAACCCCATGGACTGTAGCCTGCCAGGCTCCTCTGTCCATGGGATTTTCCAGGCAAGAATACTGGAACAGGTTGCCAATTCCTACTCCAGGGGATCTTCCCAACCCAGGGATCGAACCCGTATCTCTTGCATCTCCTGCTTTGGTAGATTGGTTCTTTACCACTGCACCACCTGAGAAGCCAGATGTGAAAGGTAATTGAGTTCAATTCTCGCAAGAAGTTTGGTTGTCAAGGGGAGGAGAGAAAAGGATCAAGGGCTGGAGTGGATGAGACATTGGGCAAATAGTTTATTCTTTTTTGGCTGAGCAGCTTGTAGGATCTTAGTTCCCTGACCAAGGATTGAACCCTTGCTCCCTGAAGTGGAATCATGGAGTCCTAACCACTGGACTGCCGGGGAATTCCAGTTTAGTTCTTTTTAATGTGAATGGGGCTCTCTGTTTCCATGAATATGTTAATTATTTTTCAGTTGCCTCAAATATTGTGATATTGTGTATGGGCTGGTCAACTCTGAGAAGACCTCATCACTTGTCTGTTTACCTAAAGGAGATTCAGGTAGGCATTTGGAGGGAGAGACGTAGTACTAGAATTTTCCCTGCCGCAAGAAGAAGGGCTGGATTGTCCTGCCATCCAGAGAGAAGAGGAAGAAGCCCCTTCCCACCTCCCTTTAGTACCTCTGCTGTGAGGGGCTGGGGTAAAACCTGGACAGCATTTAAGCACCCACAGTATGCAGAGGGGCTTCCCTGGTGGCTCAGACAGTAAAGAATCTAACTGCAATGCAGGAGACCTGGGTTCAGTATGGGTCAGGAAGATCTGGAAAAGGGAATGGCTACCCACTCCAGAATTCTTGGCTGGAGATTTCCATGAACCAAGGAGCCTGGCAGGCTACATTAGTCCATGGGGTCGCAAAGAGTCAGACGCAACTGAGAGACTAACACTTTTGGTATGCAGAGAAGATGTATTTTAACCTGCTCGAGTCTCTCCATCCTAAACAAAACAAATAATCCAATCTCCGTGTGAGCCTGCATTCTTGATTTTTAAATTCCTCCTTCTCCCGCACCGTGCCAACTGCTTGTGAATGGGGATCTGGGCAGATCTTAGGTAGCACGGGGGCAGGGACGGGGGTAATGTGGATAATTGGCCCCTGGATAGTTGAGAGTTGATTGTAATTAACCTGTTTGGGAAGCACAGTGCAAGATCCCATACCTGCATGTCTCATGCAATCTGGTCAGAACCCTCTTTGTAGCTGCTGGCTTTCACCTGACATTCCATGGTTCTCAGCTGAGGTTTATTTTTTACACTCCCTCCCACCCCCAGGTAACATTTGGCAAGGTCTGGAGACATTTTTTGGCTGTCATGACCGGGCAGCGATGTGGCTGGAATCTAGTGGGTAGAAGCCAGGATGCTGTTAAACATCCAACAATGCACAGGGCAGCCCCCCAGGAAAGGAATAACCTACTCCAAGTGTCGGCAGCGCCGAGGTTGAGAAACCCTTCTGTTTATGTGGCAGAGGGGAGTGGCCGTGATGTTGAGTGAAGGAAGACTTGGAGCAAAATCTAGATGAGTATGTAGCGCAAATGATGGCGAGACTCCCACTAGAAGATAATGGATGTTGAACACTAGGACAGAATTTCTTTTTTCACCAGAGAATTCAGCAGTTGCATTTATAGCCACAATTTGAGGCTCTTGTCTAAGGAGCTGATAACATTCCGACCTTGTGTCATGTGCATAGCATTCTCTGCTGATGCCCCAGTGGGGTCAGGTCACAATTTGTTATCCTTGCAGCTAGGATGCAGCAAAATTTAAACTCTCGGGGTTGCTTATTTCTTGGAATTGCCGCGTTTTGTTTTCTTTAGCAGAAGCATACAGGCACATACATATTAATGTTCCCCCTTCTCTTTATGAGTGCTGGGTCTCCCGGAACCAGGCAGGGCTGCACTCTGGTTTCCTTCACTGGTCTGGTCCTGCCAACTGCCACCCCATGGCACTCCCCAGGGTGATGCATGGGGACGGGCTGCGTGTCCCCACCTCAGGGCTTTTGCAGATGGAGAAAGATTCCAGGTGAATTTGATTCTGACTCTCCCACTTCTCAGGGTATCAGGGGAGGAGAGAGGCTCTCTGCTATGAATTCTCTGTATCCCACGCTGGATACTTTGTCATCTTCAACTGACAAGTGGTGCAAAGCCCAGTGGACATACGGATCCATGCTGCAGCGGGGTGAACCTCCAGAATGCGATGTGAAGTGAAAGAAGCCAGACGCAGAACTCACACATGAGATGACTCCATCCACGTGAAATGTACAAAATAGGAGAATCCATAGACACAAAAAGCAGATTCGTGATTGCCAGGTGCTGGAGGGGGATGGGACTGACTTCTTAATGGGTGAGTGGGGGGTCTTCTTTGAAAGTGAAAACATGTTTTGGAACTGGTTCCGGGTGGTGGCTACAGTGTTGTGAAGGTACTAAGAATGCTACAAATTCTACGTTTGTAAATGATTAATTTTATGCCATGTGAATTTCATCTCAATTGAAAGAAATAATCCGATAGGCTCAGTGGTCCATCACTAGACCACAGAGCCCTGGACCCACTGCAGGGTGTGTGGGCACTGCAGGGGTAGGGGGAAGACCCTTCCTCAGGGGAGCCAGCCCCTAGGAAGCCCTGGTGGGCGAGGCCCTGCCCTGTGGACACGGGATGCAGGAAGCTTCTGCTGGAGCTTTGTCTCTTTCATGTTCCCTTGGAAGTGATAAATGAAGCTTTGCATCTGCTTCACGGCAGATTAGTCCCTGGAGAGGCAGCAGACACTCTGGCAGACAAGTTTAAATCCTCCCCAGTAGCCGGCTTCCTGCAGGATGTAAAACAGAGCTGGGAAGGAGGAGCGACTTGCCAGCAGCATCAGGGGCAGAGTGGCCAGCACACCTTCTCCCTGGGCTCTGACACCCGAATGGTCCAGCAGACGCAGGGCTGCAAAAACAACCCATTTTACTTGCCACGTCGCCCTGTGCTCCACCTTGAGGGACACGTTTAGTTCCAGATCTGAGATAAAGTATCCACCAGTGATGGCTAGTGATGACAGAAGTCATTCTGCTGTCACTTATTAGCTGTGCGACTTGGGGTAAATTATCTAACCTCTCTGTACTCTGGTTTCCTTATCTGCAAGATGGTCATGATAATGCCTGTCCCACAGGAACCAGTGAAGCTTAGATGAGCATGTATAAATATATGTTCTTATACGTATATAGTATGTGTATATCATGTAAATACAAAGGTCTGTCTAGTCAAAGCTGTGGTTTTTCCAGTAGTCATGTATGGATGTGAGTTGGACTCTGTAACGAAAGCTGAGCACCAAAGAATTGATGCTTTTGAACTGTGGTGTTAGAGAAGACTCTTGAGAGTCCCTTGGACTGCAAGGATATCCAACCAGTCCATCCTAAAGGAAATCAGTCCTGAATATTCATTGGAAGGACTGATGCTGAAGCCGAATCTCCAATACTTTGGCCACCTGATGCGAAGAACCAACTCACTGGAAAAGACCTTGATGCTGGGAAAGATTGAAGGCGGGAGGAGAAAGGGACGACAGAGGATGAGATGGTTGGATGGCATCACAAACTCAATGGAGATGAGTTTGAGCAAGCTCCGGGAGTTGGTGATGGACCGGGAAGCCTGGCGTGCTGCAGTTCCTGGGGTCGCAAAGAGTCAGACACGACTGAGCGACTGAACTGGACTACACTGATAATTATATTAACAACACTGATAATTATCATATATTTTAATATAAACCAGAAATATTTATAATATATTGTTGTTGTTTTTCAGTCGCTAAGTCATGTCCGACTCTGTGACCCCCATGGACCATACACACCAGACTCATCTGTTCTCCACTATCTCCTAGAGGTTGCTCAAATTTATGTCCACTGAATCAGTGATGCTATCTAACCATCTCATCTCTGTCACCTGCTTTTCCTTTAGGATTTCCTATATAGTGGGTGGGAAGAGATTTTCTGAGAAGCTGATATTGGAACTGAGACTTGCTTGAAGAGAAGAAGGTGCTGGTCAGTGAAACGTGGGGGGCTTTTTGGGTGGAGGGCATAGCAGGTCCAAAGGCTCTGAGGTGGGAGAGAGCCTGGCCTGTTCAAGGAAGTGAATAAAGACCAGGGTGGTAGGTGTGGACACTGAGTAAGGAATGTGACTCCAGAGAAGCTAGAGGAGTTTGAAAGGGTGCTTTCCAGGCAAGACCTTATGGGCCATTGCCAGGGGTGTGGCTTCTATTCCTGGTTAAAAGTGAAGCCAGTGCAGAGTGTGTGTGGCCGGCTTTGTGTTTAGGAAGGTCATGTTGCTGTTGTGGGAGGGGATGGTTTGGAGAAGAGCAGCTTGCAGGTTCTTGCACGTATTCCCAGGAGGGAATCCACCCTTGCTCTTCTTGTCTGCTTAGGAAGATGGAAACACCAGCAGAGGCCCTTTTAGGTCCTCCACCTCTAAGATTCTAAGCTGGTATCTTCTCTGTGCTCCCATGCCTGCTCTTTAGAACTCGTTATGACTCAGTGGGGAGGTAGTGGGCACAGGGGAGTGGATGGTGTTTTGAGAGACACACAGAACCCAGATCTTTTCTTATTTTGGCTGCTGTCTTCACCCACGTGTTGATCCTAGTGAATGAGGTTCAACTCATGACCAGGCTCTCCTGGAGCAAAGAGGGCTTATGTAATGTCAGTGGGGTTTCTTGATTTGAGTTATATGGTGAGAGAGATTAACTGGGCGCCTTCAGGTCTTTTAAGCAAGAAGGGGATGTAGGGGATGTAGCAGCAGGTAAAGTGGGAGATTCTGCCTGGATGGAGGTGGAGCTTCCTGTTTCCTCTGCCTGATTCACATCATTTCAGAGAACTGAAGCCACTGTCCAGCACCTGGAGGATGGGGAGGAGTAAGCTGCTAGGTCTTCAGTGGGCAGCACTTTTCATTAGGCTGGGCTTTCTCGTGCCAGCTCAGCTCCAAGCGTTGGGCAAAAGTTTCTAACCTGAGGGCTCTGCAGACTCAGCTTCTAGCCGGTCCCCTAGAGCACTGTCTTTAGAGCTGTTGGGTCAGTCCCAGCACCTGGTGAGCTCTGATCTTGTACTTGGGGCTGATAGCCTCTGGGTGTCTGGGGACCTC
This sequence comes from Giraffa tippelskirchi, assembly GCF_054371585.1. Lineage (NCBI taxonomy): Eukaryota > Metazoa > Chordata > Mammalia > Artiodactyla > Giraffidae > Giraffa > Giraffa tippelskirchi. The sequence goes on along the minus strand of NC_137287.1, from coordinate 113,191,265 downwards.
TTGGGACACCTTCCACACTCTGACATCAGCCTTTTGTCAGCCAGACCACTGGATTTCTGCCTGTATGTCCTTAACATGGGGGTTTTTAAGCTGGGAAGCCCTGTTGAGCTTGGAAGCCCTGTTGAAAGATCTCTTTCCCTTGAAGTTGTGTCTGGGTTTTGATGTAAATAAATGGATGATTGGAATGGATGCTGCAGAAATATGTCACATGACAGTGAGCTACAAGCTCTTCTCTTGAAACGTGGCTGTGCTTAATATTAACCTCTGTGCATGCTGAGGCTCTGTTGCAGAGATTAACATGCAATTAATGTAAGTGATTCTCTGTTTATTCAACAAGCCTTTATGGACCCCTGACCAAAGCAAAGAAGTGATGATAGACTTTTATTGAACACTTCTTAAAGGCCAGTGAGGACCAAAGTATTCTGTGCATTTTATCTCTTGGAGTCCTCTATCAACTTCATAAGGAGGGTACTTCCAATATCCTTTCAGGGGCATTAGATAGCTGAAACTTAGAAAAGGTGGATACCAGCGCAAGGTCATTGAGCCACAGCTAGTGGGAGTACTCAGTACTAAGGATGTGAGAAAAAGTCAGAAAAGGCCCCCTGGTTGTCTTTCATCCTTAGACTAGTACAGAGAGGCAGACTTGAGACAAACACTTAGACGACTACAAAAATGATAAAGGCTTTGAAAGCAAAGTCCAGAAAGAGGTTGTGTTGATGGCCTAGCCTGTTATTTTTTGGGTGGGGTTTGGTCCAGAAAGGCTTCCATAGGGGAAAGTCATTGTAGCCAAAGAACATTCTCCATCTGGAAATACATGCTTGGGTTCTGCCATTTGTTTATACGTGTTCCCTGGGAGCTGTGACTGGGGTGGGTGAATAGCTGACCTGTCTATTTTCTCCTCTGGTCCCTCTTGTTTTTCATCAGCTGATGTGGATGTGCCTCACCCATTTCTATTTGCAGAATGCCTTTGGGCTGGGCATCTGCAAATCCTCTGTGATACCTTTGGAATCAGGTCCCTATCAGTGGACGTCTCAGAACAGTGACTCTCCCCCAAGGTGGCCTGCATTTCTCTGCAACCATGGCCACAGTGTTTCTGCAGCCTGAGTGTTCTTCTCCTGGGTTCAGCTCCTGCCTCCATCCCTTGGAGAGAGTTGTATTTTTCTGCTTTTAGTGGGAATAATGACTTCGTGCTAAAGGAGGGCTACTTTGTTGTGGGCTCTTTCATGTCACTCCCTGGATTGTGCTTTTCACAGGAGTCACTGAAGGCAGGGCTGTTTGAGCATGTCACCCTTGATGTTATGTAGCCTCCCTTTCAGGAGAGCTACATAGACTTTTCTGATTTCAGCATAATTTTCTACTTGTAGGATATTCCCGTTGTACTAACACTTCTTTACCTCAAGGAGTATATGGCCAATTAGGGCATATGAGAGTGGCCCAGGAAGTTTAAGTCCCATCTCTTTCTTTCTGGCATCTCAGGGAGTGACAGCCTCAAAGTGTGTTTTAAGAAGAATGATCTGGGGCTCAGAGGGACTGGAGGGTATATACAAGAGGGTACACTCCTTCCTCCCTCAAAAGGACTGGAGGGAGACTGGTTAAGAAGCCATCACATCCATGTGACTGCAAAGGGCATTATTTCACTCTTGTTAATGGCAAAGTAATATTCCAATGTGTGTGTGTTTGTGTGTGTGTACATACACATACATACCACATCTTCTTTATCCATTCATCTGTTGATAGACAGTTAGGTTGCTTCCATGTCTTGGCTGTTGTAAATAGTGCTGCTATGGAGATTGAGGTGCTGCGTGTATCTTTTCAAGTTAGAGTTTTCATTTTTTCTACCTATATGTCCAGGAGTGAGATTGCTGGATCCTATGGTAACTCTATTTTTAGATTTTTAAGAAACCTCCGTACTGTTCTCCATAGTGGATGCACCAATTCACTTCGCATAACAGTACAGAGATATTCCCTTTACAGAGAAAGACAACTATCACATGGTATCACTTATTTGTGGAACCTAAAAACATGATACCAATGAACTTATTTACAAAACAGAAACAGACTCACAGATATAGAAACAAACTTATGGTTACCCAAGGGGAAAATGGGGGAGATAAATTAGGAGTTTGGGAGTGACATACACACTCTACTATATATAAAATGAGCAACAAGGACTTACTCTACAGGGAACTATATATATAACCAAGTCACTTTGCTATACACTTGAAACTAACACAACACTGTAAATCAACTATACTTCAATAAAAATATTAAAAAGCGAAGGTGCGCAGTCCAACTAGGTTTGAAAGGAAGGGTTGGATGTGAGAGACACCTGAGTAAGAAAATTGGCAGGATTTGATGACCCGTTGGATATATGTATTGAACTGGATATGGGAAGAGGCAGAATGGTTGCAGGGCTTCTCACCTACCAAGTACCTTTATAGAAGGGGAGAATCAAGGGAGGTAGGTGGAAACTACTATTTATCGAGTACTTGTATTGGCCAGGCACTATGCAGAGTCCTTTGCAGGAGGACACCTTTCAGTCTTAACAGTGACTTTTCAATTCTTTGAGTCATCATCTTTACTGATGAGGAAACTGAGTCTCCGAGAGCGTAGGCTGTTTCCATCTGAGTGGGCTTTGGAGCTCTTTTCTGAACCTTGTCTGATTCACCAGGATAGCTCCAGCTCTTTGTCAAGAACATAACTCATAATAGATAACAAGTGAATATTTGCTGAGTGAATGAAAATTGAATCAATGATTTCCATGTGATTCAGTGAACACTGTGTTAGCACCAGCTTTGGGTCAGTTACTGATATAGAGGCTGAATGCAGAGATGAACAAGACACATCTTGCTCACAAGAAGGAAGGGAGGACTTCCCTGGTGGTCCAGTGGTTAAGGCTCTGCCTTTCCAATGCAGAGCGTATGGGTTCCCAGGGGAACTAAGATCCCAAATGGCACATGGTGCGGCCAAAAGTTAAATAAATAAAAAGAAGGAAGGGAGAAGAGGAGAAAAGGGAAAAATAGACAAGCTCCATTCCTCAGTCAAACGGAGAAGTTGTGTCCAGCTTTTCAAATTTCTGAGCTAGTGTTGGTGGAAACACAGCTGAATGGAAGGAGTAGGAATAAGCAACATCTGGAATGAAAGCTTTACGTTTTTGGAGTTACATTCTCCTCTGGAACTGGCTCCCCTCCGTCACCCTCCAGAAGCCTAGAAGGCTACCTTATCTGGCAGGAGAAATTGGCCACCTATTGAAATTGATGAAATATTTAAGCATCTGCAATCAGAGTATGCTAAGCATTGCCATTTGGGAAAAACACACTTAATAAGAGGGCCTGACCCATGTAAATGTGTGAGAGCTGGTTGGTGTGTCTCCTCTTTTCTCTGGATTATACAGAAACCAGTGCTGGTTAAGGGGGCAAGTGAGTTGATAAAAGCATCTCTGGAGAACAAGTACTAAATGGCTTCTTTATTGCTCACCTCTCAAGGAACCTTCTGTTTAAACCGCCAGCAGTTAAGTGCAAGTTAGACCTGTGAAGTTATTATAAATGCCGTTCTTAAGCCTTAGAACTTTATTTTTTAATTGGTTTCTTTTCTTTTTTTCAAACTACTAATGCAATAGGAAGGATGAAATTTTGTAATTCCTTAAGACACAAGAACTATTGAGAGAAAGAGAACAAAGAGGCTATTGAAACACTAAAGACTTTCCCTAAAACCCAAACCAGGCGGAACTCTTACCTCCCGTCACTGCACAATGAAGCCCTCTCTAAGGAGCATGCAAGAGGGGACCCAGGCTGGAAATACCCAGCACAACATGTTATTGAATAAGAAATAGGCTGCTAGAAAGAGGAAGGGAAAGGCTATTCCTGACATGGAAAAATGCAGACAGCCAGAGATGTGATGTCCTTACTAAACTCATTCTTTTTCGGAGCCTTTTTCTGCTCCTTTTCTCCTATGCGGCCAGCAATTTAAGGTCTAACCATTTTATGATTGAGGCTTAAAAATAAGTCAGTGAATGTTTTAAACAGCTTTTCTTAGAGGTCACTGTGATGAAGTGTTCCATTTCCAGTTCAGTCGCTCAGTCGTGTCCGACTCTTTGCGACTCCATGAACCACAGCACACCAGGCCTCCCTGTCCATCACCAACTCCTGGAGTTTACCCAAACCCCTGTCCATTGAGTCGGTGATGCCATCCAACCATCTCATCCTCTGTCGTCCCCTTCTCCTTCTGCCCTCAATCTTTCCCAGCATCGGGGTCTTTTCAAATGAGTCAGCTCTCCACATCAGGTGGCCAAAGTATTGGAATTTCAGCTTCAACATCAGTCCTTCCAATGAACACCCAGGACTGATCTCCTTTAGGATGGACTGGTTGGATCTCCTTGCAGTCCAAGGGACTCTCAAGAGTCTTCTCCAACACCACACTTCAAAAGCCTCAATTCTTCGGTGCTCAGCTTTCTTTATAGTCCAACTCTCACAACCATACATAACTACTGGAAAAACCATAGCCTTGACTAGACAGACCTTTGTTGACAAAGTAATGTCTCTGCTTTTTAATGTGCTATCTAGGTTGGTCATAACTTTCCTTCCAAGGAGTAAGCGTCTTTTAATTTCATGGCTGCAGTCACCATCTGCAGTGATTTTGGAGCCCAGAAAAATAAAGTCAGCCACTGTTTCCACTGTTTCTCCATCTATTTGCCATGAAGCGATGGGGCTGGATGCCATGATCTTAGTTTTCTGAATGTTGAGTTTTAAGCCAACGTTTTCCCTCTCCTCATTCACTTTCATCAAGAGGCTCTTTAGTTCTTCTTCACTTTCTGCCATAAGGGTGGTGTCATCTGCATATCTGAGGTTATTGATATTTCTCCTGGCAATCTTGATTCCAGCTTGTGCTTCCTCCAGCCCAGCGTTTCTCATGATGTTGTGTAAAGAGTCTTAAAGAACCAAGTTCAGATCCCAGCTGTGCAAAGGTAGGAAAGAGATTGGTGCTTCAGTGAGAAACTAATTGTTTAGACCCTCCGTTCTAGAGGACACCCCTTTGGGTTACCTGATTTTGACTTTGTGTAACTTCTTTTATCGATTGTAGGTACCTGATAGATACGTACATTCTTTCCCATCTGGAAGAGATTCCTGTGACCCCTGCAACCTCCCTCAAATAATTTTGCCTCCGTTTGTACGTCTCTTGAATATTTCTTGCCTATGGATGTGATTGTTCTTTGGGTTTTCTTAAGAATCAGTTATAATATCTTCCTAACCTTCATTAATGATAGAATACAATAAATAACTGATATAATTAAGTAGTTCATCACATGTTCATTCTATATCTGTATGAGCATCATAATTTCACATTTTTGGATTATCTTTTAACACTAGTTTACTCTGATATTCTAAGTGGCTTAGCTTCTGGATCTTAATGTCTTTATGTAAAGAATTGGAATGATCATACTGAGTAAAATCATCACAAATTTTATCAAGGGTTTTGCCATTCATCGTCCCATTTGGTACTGATAGCTGAATAATGCTTAGCAATTAATTTTTAGCTATTATGGATGGTGAATGGGATAATGTCTGTGAAAACTCTTTTGTCAAGTGTGATTCATAAAGTATGATTCAGATGTTAGCTAGTGCTATTATCATTGGCATCAAATGAAGATTTAAGGGTTGCTTTTAATTCTCTGAAAACTTGTGATTCAGAAAGGAGAGGAAATTTTCCTGGTGGCTCTAGAAGTTGAGCAGAAGCTAATGGAGAGACACGGTAGGTTCAGATCTTGGTGAAGGCCTCCTACCACCAGCTGTATTGATGATGGCGGTGGGCTGCCTCTTGGGGTAGGGAGGTTGCCATCGCTGACAGTGTGCAGACAGAGACTAGGTTCTCATGGTAACTGTTGCACTACAGAGACCCCCAGGCTTGGACCCCATTTCTGAGAAGCTTAGTGTGGAGAAGGCACGTATGGGGATAATGACCTCAGGTTACAGGCAGGGAACCTGAGAGCCATGGCCTCAAGATCCCTAGAGTTCCCGTGAGCCCTATGCCTTCATTACATGTGGATAACCTAGGAGCAGCGCCTGGAATGGTGTGTGGCACCCAAGATGTGTGTGCTTGGGATGCTGGCTTTCAATCATCTGTCCGCTTTGATCATCTGTTGCATCGTTTACCTGCACAGTAAGACACAGCCTTTTTCTACAGCATCGTGATATGGAGAGGTGACATGTACAGCTGGAATTCCCACTGCACAGGTTTGGGCTACTGACTGAGTCTGTGCCTCCCAATGGGCCAGGCACTGGCAGGTAAAAGGAGGAAACCGAGGCCAAGTGTACCAAGTGAAGCCCGCCGAACCACCCGGGTCAAGCTGAACTCACTCTCAGGGGCTCTGACTCCCAGTCGGAAGGTCTCTGTTGTTTTCTGCCACATCCCAAATAGCTCCTGACTTTCACTTCTAACTTGCTCTTCCCTTAACCTTCAGTTCCATTCTAGGGCCAAAGCCTCGGAGTTGTCACTGATTCCTTTCCTAACACACTCCCCATTTAACAGAGCAGCAAATCCTTGGTTGCACCTCCAAATATATATATGTGTGTGTGTCTCCGTCCAGAATACACAGAATCTTACCAGAATCTCACCTCCTCAACTCTGCTGCTGCTTCCCTGGGTTAATCCTTCATCAGCTCTCATCTGGATCAGAGTAGCAGCTTCCTAACTGATCTCCCTGCTGTAACTAATCTCCCTCTTTCTGCCCTTGTCAACCTACTAAAATCTGTTTCCACCCACTGCTCAGAGGAGTCCTGTTAAGCTGTAAGATAGTTTATGTCACTCCTGTGTCCCAAACCCCCAGGGATCCCCCGATTCATTCAGTGGAAAAACCAAAGTTCTTACAAATGCCTCCAAGGCTTTCTGTGGTCTGCCCCTCACACCCTTTTGTCTCATTGTAATTCTCATTCTTTTTCACTTAGGTCACCCCATCCCCACTGGCTTATTCTTCTGTCCCAGGACCTTTGCACCTGCAGCTTCTGTAACGTTCTTCTGTCAGATAGCCAGGTGGCTCATTCCCCTGTCTCTCTGATGATTTTTCTCAAATGTCACCTTCTCCCAGGGGCCGTTCCTACCTGCTGTATATTTTCACCTGTACCCCTCATCCCTTCCCTGCTTCATTTTCTCCATGGAAGTTAGCTCCATCCAACATGTTACATATCTTGTTTACTGTCTTTCTCTTTCCCTTAGAGTATAAGCTGAGGACAAGGGTTTTTGCTTTGTTTACTTCTGCATCTTTTCACCTACCATTCAGAACAGTGCTTTGTCCATAGTGGACATTCATTAAACACTTATTGAGAAATAAATGAATGAGCTTCCCAGATACTCTTATGTGCCAGGTCTTAGATAAGAGGTCCTGGTGATACTCTTCTGGGGTTTATTTGGAATTTCTGGGGTAGGATGTTCATGACAGAGTTCCAAATCATTCCTGTCTCTCAGTATTTGTGCCCTGTGTAAGCCCTTCCCTTCAGTCATGGGCTGGACATAGAGACTTGCTTCCAAAGAATAAAATATGTCAAACATCAGAGGATGCCACTTCCTTGCTTAAGTTACAAGAGACTAACTTTTTTCCTTCTGGCACTCTTTCTTGTCTGGTAATTTCTCTTGCCCATAAATTGAGCACACCAGCTGGCATGTTGTGAGATGCTTTGTATAAAGGCCCAGGAGGTAAGAATCAGAGGTAGACGTCCAACCAGTGGGTCTTAAAGAATTGAGACCTCAGTCTAACAACCTGTAACAGACTGAATCCTGCCAACCACCACCTGAATGGGCTTAAAAACAGGTCCTTCCCTGACCAAGCCTTCAGATGAGACCACAGCCCACACTAGCATTGTGATTGAAGCCTTATGAGATGCTGAGGACCCAGTTAAGCTGTGCTTGGATTTCTGATCCATAGAAACTATGAGATAAGCCATGTGTATTACTTTATATTACTTTAAACTGCTAAACTTTGGGAGTAATTTGTTATGCAGCAGTAAATCACTAACACACTTCTGTTTTTACTCTGCCCATTGGAAGCTATATATTTTTATTAGAGGAGTTGAATTCTCCTTCCTGTTTATTTTCTTGGCTACACACCCACACATACACATGCGCACACCCAACATATACACACTTTAGCTTGAAACATTCTTGATGGTGATATTTGACACAATTTCAGGCCCAGCAAACAGTGTTAGTGATGCCTTAATAAGATGGTGAATTCTCAGTGCCTTCAGACACTGCTCAAGGCAGAGGCATAACTGATGCTTGTTGGGTAATGCTGAGGTGTGTCTCTGCCTGGAAAGCTGTCTGGTATTTATAGGAAACTGAAAGTTAGGCACAGGGGAAAAATGAGTTCCAGACTGTTGCACTTATTTTCAGATAGAATCATATTCTCTGAAAAATTGCATAGGCTGTTGAGCTGATAGGGAATGCACCATGATTGTATGGCTCACTGGGCTCGTATTTTGGTGGAGAAAAATCATCTTGTCAGGTTGGGGAGGCGACAGTCACATCTCCTCTGCTAGCAGGTGATCAATGTCTGAGGACAGGCTGGAGACGTGGCTGCCTCCTTCTTCTTGCTTGAAGCCACTGAGTAGCATTTTAAAGTAAATCAACAGAACAAAGCGTGCTTTGACAGAGTGGGGAGGCTCACCCCGTGGGCAGCACAGGCTGGTAGGTCCCACATGAAAACTTGGAGATAAGCACTTGGAAATTCAAAGAGGCACCTTGTCTGTCATTTGTAACGGCTGAAAACTTGGAGGAAAATACAGTCTCATTTGGAAGAGTTTGGGGAGGTAAGCTTAGTCAGTCAACAAGCAAACACCAGCAGTGTACCTGTTTTGTGCTCAATACCATGCTTAGTGATGGGAAAATATACTTCAATAAGACTCGATCCCTGCTTTCAAGGAGTTCATGGAATCATAGTGGACAGTAGATATGTAAACCTAAAAATATTGCAGTATAGTGAAATGAGGGCTCAGGCTCCATGGGAAGCCAGAGAGAGAGGAGCAGTTGGTCCTATACACAGGGAATGAGGAAGGAAAAAATGAAGGTTTTTCTGAGCAGGCAAATAAACCCAGTTGGTAAGTGGCAGGATAAGGAGCTAAGGAAGCAGAGGGCATTCTAGATTGAGGGACCAGCCTGTGCAGAGACCCATAGGCATGGGTTAGCTTGGCTAAGTTCAGGAGCTGAAAAGTGCATCAATGCAGACATGTACAAGGCAGTAAAGAGGCAAGAAGGATGGGTGAGGCCAGTCTGGGTTGGCCTGTGGGCCAGGCTCAAGCTTAGATTTTGTTCTGAGGGCAACAGGAGCCCAGGTAGGGTCTCCAGAAGGGTGGTCTCATCAGATTTGGAGTTTGGAAGGATTACTCTGAGGTTGCATTTAGAGGAGAGGTTGGGAGATCAGGGGGCAGATAGACCAATGAGAGCAGAGATAAAGACATTTGTTTCTATGCCACTCTGAACCACAATTATTATTTACGATTCTTTATTTTCCTACTTGTGGATCAACCACAGCCATCTCTAAGTGGTGGTAGACACCTGTTCAGGAGGTAATTCAGGTGGAGGTAGTCATTTCAGAACTGACCTATGTGTTGACGGCAGACACAAGATTTTAAGGTCCTTCTCAAAGAGCACATGAGGGTCCAGCTCGAGAGTATGCTGGTAGTAGGTTGACCAGTTTTCCTGGTTTGCAGGATGCAGGATTCTGAGTGCTAAAATCAGGGATGTTCTGGATGAATCAGGACACCTTGGTCACCCAAGTTAGTGAATTGCTGCTGTCCAGGCTGCCTGGTATGGGAAATACAGTCCCTCCCATTTTGCCCCCACCCTCCCTTCTCAGCCAGACCTTCAGATGCTACTCCGTTCTAAATTTTCAAGCTTCTTGTCTGCATTCCATTGCAGTCCCCTGGTTTCTTTGTCACAGATGTGCACTGTCTACTTGTAAAGACCTATGTCTTTACCTGCAACCTCAGCTGCAGCTGGGCCCTGAGGGCTTTGTCCTGACCAGGCCTGCACCCAGCTGGGAGGTGTGGCTGCTTTATTGGAGCTCCCCTTTTCCAAGGCCCTCCCCTGGGGAGCCCAAATCTCCTCAGACTCACTTGTAGCCCTGGACCTGGCTTTTAGCCTCTGACTTCAGCCCCTCAAGGTGAGCCCTGCCTTCCATCAGGCCAGGCTTCCCACAGGCCCTGTGGTCCCAGAGTCACCATCCTTATCTTCGCCTTTCTGTCCTGGGTCTCTAACCCCCTGAGAGGTTGGACTCAGTGGAACTTGTGCCCAAACCAGGCCTGTCTGTGGTGTCCAGGGGACCAGGAGGCTGCAGTGACCTCAGACAGTAGTTCCCAGGCTGCCTGTGAGAACCAGGAGCGCTGCTGTTAGGGACAGTGTTGACAGGAGTTTGCAGTGCTGTTAGCTAAGATGGAAACCACTGGACATGACCTTCATTCTGTGCATTCCCAGGCTGTGGCTCACACATACCAGTGTTTTGTCTGCCCTCTGAATCCCACTGGTGAATACTGGTAATCAGCTTTGTGTGTGCTCACTTTCCAGTTAGAAGGGGGAAAAGACGCCACAGATATTTACTGAGTGCCTGTGCTATGTGTTAGTTGCTCAGTCATGTCCGACTCTTTGTGACACCGTGGACTATAGCTCTCCAGGCTCCTCTGTTCATGGAATTCTCCAGGTAAGAATATTGGAGTAGGTAGCCATTCCTCTCTCCAGAGGTTCTTCCTGACCTAGGAATTGAACCTGGACCTCCTGCATTGCAGGTGGATTCTTTACTGACTGAGTCACCATGGAAGCCCTGTGTTGTCAGCTCATTCCCACCCACGGCAGAGGTTTCCTCACAGCAACATGTGTCAATGATGTTTCTCCCTCCTGCCTCCTCCGGCTCACTTCCAGAGGCCCGTGCAGGAGGGTCTCCATCATTCTGTGCACAAGAGTCTCCAAGGGCTCTCTCCCCCAGTATGGTTTCCACTTCTGAGGCTCCTTGAAAACCCCTCAGCTTTCAGGAAACAGTGGCTCCTACCCTTTGGAGTCTGCTTGTCTTAGTCTGCTTTGGGTGCCTTCTGAAGACTGGAAATTCCACATCAAGTTCTGGCAGGGCTGGTTTCTGGGGCAGACTCTCTTGCTGATTTGCAGATGGAAGCCTTCTTACTGTGTCCTCATGTGGGGCCAGGAAACAGGTGTGAGGTGTTTCCCTGGTGTCTTTTCTTATAAGGATACTAATCCTGTTGGGTCAGGGTCCCATCCTTATGACCCTATTTAGCCTTCATTATCTTCTAAAAACTCTTTCTCCAAATACAGTAACATTGGGTTTATTGCTTCGGTATGTCAGTTTGGGAGTTGGGGCACAGTTCAGTCCACAGCCCTACTCTTTCCCATGTCTGACTCCTTACTTCCACTCTTGGTTGGAAGGTTTGGCACTCTGAGTGGGGCACTACCAGGGTTGTTGATGGTGGTCATGGTTATGGTGCATGGGGCTGAGGGAGGATAGACTGGTCCAAACAGCATTAAGATGAACAGAATTTTTAAAAGCTACATCCTGTTTGTATCTAGATATCATGCACAAATTATCCTAACCACACTTCATTTATCTGGCAGCTATATCATGCCACTGACTGGAAGGTACATTTTGTAGCTATGGTGCAAGCTTTGTTTCACATACAGAAGGCCAGTCCTGGGAATAGTCTATGGGGCAGTGATATAGGACGTCACTGGTTCCCATCACATTGTTGGGGCTCTCGGGGGAGTTTTGTCAAATGAATGATATGAGGCCAAAGGGCCAGGGTCACATGGCAGGAGAAGCAGATCCCTGGCAGATGGCAGACTTCTGGTTCCTTGCAGGAAGACTTCATAAAATGACGAGAGAATCTGGCTCCTGTCTACTGGAATGTAGACCTGGAATAGTAATGATTGCCCCCTGCCTTTGGCTGATGATAACGTTGGCCCCAGGAGAAACCTGCGAGGCCCCGGGGTGGTTTTCCGTTGCACTGATGCCGAAGCCTGGTGTCTGTGGTCGTGGCTGTTCCCAAGGTCAGGCTCATCTTTCTCTCCATCAACAAGCATTACCAGGCCTTTGTCTTGATTTGTCAGAAACAAGTACAGGGAGATGATGCTTAAACTTGCCCCAAGTGACTGCTTCCTTGAACAGGTACCAAGCATGTTGATGGCTGCAGCCTAGAGCCAGGATCCCTAGTTCAGGGACCATTTGCAGTCAGATCAGGCACTTATGGGACACAACTGGCCGTGATGAGTTACAAGGACCTTTCCAATACCCATTTACTAATCAATAGTGGAGGAGAAATTTCAAGTGCTTAACAAATTGTTTGCTAACACGTTGCCATGGCAACTGCTAATCTTGGAGAGTCCATTCAGGAATGGGTTCTTGAGGCATTTTTCTCTTACATATGCTTGCTAGGGCTGGGAACCCTTGTATTCCCAGAAACATCAGGCCAGGTATTATCTGGTAGAATAGATTTAAGGGGAAAAGAACATCGCCATCATTTGGCTCTGAGGGCTGTGAGAGGATGGAGAGGTTTGCTCAAATCAGGATTCGGACTATATTAAGTCCAAGCACCATCTCTCCTTATCCCTCTATTCTCCTTTATTAGTTTTAAAACATTTTATTGGAAAAAAAGTTTTTCTGTTTTTTATAATACATATTTTCTGTAGAAAATGTACAAAAGAAACGAAAAGCACACAAGAAAATAAAACCATCCATAAGAAGAGAGGTTATTAATGTTCTGTTTGGCACACTTCCTTCCTATCTTTTTTTAATCCTCACGCTTATGCATTTGTATATTTTAAAGTTGAAGTAATTATGTATGTGACAGTTTATTTCACATCCTGCTTTATTACTTAATATTTTATCATGTGTTCCCCCCAACGTTGGGTTATTTGGAACTTGAAATTTGTGATAACAGCATGCCCTTCAACTGCTTGAGTCAACCACGCATATTCAGCTAGTATCCTGGTTTTGAGCACTTCTGAATTCCTTTACATTTGTATGAGTAACCCTTTCCTGAATGCCCTTGCCTGCAAATCATAAAATATTTTCCTAGGAGAGAACTACTCTATCCAGCCTGTTCCCAGACTTCTTTCCAAGAATGTGGTAGCAACATAGACGTCCTGTGGCAATAACTTTTCCACTGCCACCTTGCCAAATCGACGGGCAGAAAAGAACACAGCGATGTATTCCATTTTGTTATTTTAGTATTTCCAGCTTAGAGTTACCTAAAATTACTGATGGGAAAGGTGTTGGATATGAAAAGAATCAAAAGATACGACAAGGTGAGTCCTTGGAGAGGAAATAGCTTTCTGTTCCACGTTGAAGCAAACGAAGAGAGGCTTTTGTGTTGAGTGACGGTACCTGCCCTGGAATGGTTGTGAAAGGGGGGATGTTTCTCACCTGGAGAAGAGAAGGTAGTAGGGGTGGATAGAGGCCCTGGTACCTGATATGTAGGAGTTAATGCCACAACAGAGACCTTGAAGCCATTCTCACACACTGTCTCTTAGCTGGCTGAAGGCCGTCGCTCTGACACCTGCTTCCTGCCCTGCTGACCCCTTCTTGGCCCCCCGGGGCAGCTGTGCCTACACTCCTGCCCTACCCACCAGACACATCACTGCAGGACATCCCCACAGTCCTTGCTGTCAGCCCTCCACCTTGTCACTTTCACAGGACACACGCCAGATGCACACACAGGTCCTATGGCACGAGGACAGGTGCACCCCAGAGGTTCCTACCTCCTCCTGCTTGATCCCTGTCTGTTTCATCCACCCCACAGCTCACAGCCACAGGTGCCAGGGCTCCCCAGACAGCTGCAGTCATCCACGTCCTGTCTGGACTGTGTCCCCCGTTCCTCTCTCGCTGCCCCTCTCTGGGCATCTCTGAGGGCCGCCTTGCCGGGAGCAGCTGTTGATTCAGATTTTCATCAGGACTTTGATAATTAAAACTTGAAGCTCTTCAGACATTTGCGTTCTATTACATTGAAGGAGCAGCTGTTTAAATTTGGGGCAGGAAACCAGAGCCTTGTGCGATGGGCTTGGGTTTGGATTAATCAAGTCTATAGATTCACTCCCCTTCTCATCATCCAGATAGAGGCTTTGGAAAAGCACACCCCTGCCCCCATTTTATGAACAACCACCATGTTCCAGGCAGCATGCTGTGCAGCTCGTGGCTGACAGCAGGCTGCTTTGGAGGCAGATTGTGTGAGCTCAGATCTTAACTCTACCCTTTGTTGGCTGTGTAACCTTGAGCGGGTTACTTGGCGTCTCTGTCAAATGAGGGAACTCTAGTGATGATTTGAGGACGGACGGAGAAATGCACAGAGGACTGAATGCAGTACAAATGCCTAATTAGTGTTTTAGGCTGTTAGATGCCTATTGGAATTTTAGTTAATGCCCCTTACAGCTCAGTTCATCATATCGTACTGGTTTACAGACGAGGAAACAGAACTCCACAGGGGTGAAGTCATGGATAGGAGGCAGCGACTGGGGCGTGGCTTTGAGCCTCTGTTTGTGAGATCGCATGCATGGGTTCATCATGCCACACTCCTGGCTCCTCGCCCTCTTCTTCCCCTGCCATCTTGATGTCTTGTTTCCTTTGTTCCACTTGTGAGGCAGTGGCTTTGGCTCTGGGATTTGCCAAATCCATCACCCAGTTTCTGGGGGCAAGTAGGAATGAAGGGGTGGTGTTTCTGCTTCCTGCCCTCTTCTTGTAGACCTTCAACCATTTCAAGGGTGATGTGAAAACACTACCTTCGCATCATAACCCATGATGTTTTAGTTTCGAGGGCTGCTGCTGGGACCTTAAGATGCACGCACATGCAGACACACACACATGGACACACACACGTGTGCATGCACCAGCAGGAAAACCTCCCTTCTCTGGTATTAAACAGTCTCTGGGTGGACCAGAGCAGGAGTTGAGATAACCCCCCCAGAGTGGTGGGTCCGTAAGTAATAATAGAGCTAGTATTGGCAGCAAGTGCCAGCCTTTTCCTGGGACACATTATAAGACTGGCTGCCACCCTGCTGGGGTTTGACATATATTATTTAATTGCATTCCCACAACAATCCTCCAGGTAAGTATGATTTCCTCTGTATTGAAGAAGAAATGAGACATGTGGAGACGTGGAGACAGGCCCCCGGACACACTGGGAAGAAGTGTGAGGCTGTGTCAACCCAGAAGGCATGCTTATCATACAGGTTCTGACCCGTGGGGAATTCTTTCCTCGGGGATGTCCTCCCATTGGGGTGCACAGCCTGGCCCAAGATTCCCTGGGAAGTGTGTCCAGTGGGAGATTTCTGTTCTCCTCAAAACAGGTTTTTTTCTTGATCCCTTCTTTGAGGCTATAAGTTTCTCAAAGGCACCAGGTTCAGAGGAATGAATTACAGGAAGAGCTGTTTTGAAAAAATATTTGTTCTTTGCTCCCTGAACCTAATGGTTAGTAGAGAGGAGCCTGGAGTGGGGTCTAGGCTAATGCAGCTCATCACTGGGGTCTGTGACCTGGGGAAGAGCCTTGCCAGGGGCTCCAAGGGAAGACCAATTCCAGGAAGTGAGGAGGGAAGCTGTGGGGAGGGGCCCAGAGGAGGGTGAGTCACGTGGGTTCATCAGCTCAGGCTTGGTGAGAGAGGGGGAGCAGACTAGAAATGGTCCCTCGGGCAGGTACAAAAGTCACATCACAGAGACAACAGGATCTGAAGGAGGTGCGTGGCCTGCTGGAGGTCAGGTTCACATGCTGGCCCCGTCTGCTGATGCAGCCCAGGGGGTCAGCAGGCAACACACCAGCCAGACTTTCTGTCCCCCACCCACCATGAGTTACCACGAGCTGAGATAGCCCATCTGAAAGCTGTAGCTGGTGGAGTCTAGTTCCCCCTTAGAGGAGGCTTCTGGAAGAGTATTGGAGTCAAGTAATTGAAAGCTTTGGGATAACAGATTGTCTCATGTTGGGAATCTATGAAGAGGCTATAGAAATTACAAGTACCTGGTACTCACATGCAATTGACAACCACTCATTGGAGTTTGGGGAAACTGAGAATTAAGCCTTCCTTTCCTCAGCTTCTCTGTCCTCCTTAAAGTGGGGTCCCTAGAGCAGAGGCAGCAGCATCACCTGAGAACTTACAAGAAATTCAAGTTACCAAGGCCCACCCCCAAACCTCCAACCAATTTTACCTTAAAGATACAAATAAGAGAGTTTTAATCCTTTTGTATGTGAGGAAGTTAATTATGTAGTGAAGAATGCAATTTGTTACATGCAAATATAAATGACAAATTCAAGGATTGTGAACTATGGAAATTTGCCAGCCTCTTTGGAGTAAGAGCATGTGTCTTTAAGCCTTTTTTCCTCCCTGTGAATCAAGGAAAAACTTCTTGTAAGCGAACAAGGAGAAAAGGTAAGATGAGAGGATTTTTCAGTGGGTTAAATTGTCTCATGGAAAACTTTAATGTTATGTATCAATTTTAACATATGAAGCAAAATTTTCTGTCCAGAATTAAAGTGAAGCTTGTTTAAAGAGGCAACACAAGAATATTTCCCTTAGGTATAGGCTCCATTCACTTGGGATAATACCACAGCAAACTATTTTCTTTTCATTTAGTGATTTTTCACCCCATAGATAAGCATTCCCTGGTGGCTCAGTTGGTAGAGTCTGCCTGCAATGCAGGGGACCTTCGTTCGATCCCTGGGTTGGGAAGATCCCCTGGAGGAGGGCGTGGCAACCCACTCCAGTATTCTTGTCTGGAGAATCCCCATGGACAGAGGAGCCTGGCGGGCTACAGTCCGTGGGGTTGCAAAGAGTCAGACAGGACTGAGTGACTGAGCACACAAGCACCCCCAAACTGACTGAATCAGAAACCAAAGCGTGCTGTGATTTTCCAGGTGATTCTAATTTACCCTCAAATCTGAAACTAAGGCAGTGACAACCAAATTGTGGCACGTGGTGGTTTGTGAAATTTTAGGTAACGTGTGGAATGGGTGTTCGAGAGCATTGAATTACACAGAGCAAGCTATTTATTTCTTATACCATCCCTCTGCAAGGAGCACATCTCAGTTTAGGGGTATCAGTAACAGCCTGCCCTAGTAACACTTACTAGTGCCCATTTATATCTGGAAGAAAGCATCTTTCAAAATCAAAAAGCTATGTGAGTAACAGTATCCAGCCAACATTTATTTACTATTTTAGGGTTTCTATTAATATTGCTTTTAGCTTCTTGATATGTTTATGGTCAATGAGAATGGGTTTCTGTTTTTGGTACTGATACAGAGTTTCTTTTTAAAGTAAGTTAAGAAAAAGTGAGTCATTAAAAAGCATTAGCTAAATATTAGTACAGGTGTACTAGAGTCTGTTGGAGCTTGTGCTGGAGGCATGAAAGTGTTTAGGAGGCTTTCTTAGACGCCAGCACTGTTGCAAAGACTTGGCTTATGGGCCTGGCATGGATTTATGGACGGGCTTATGGGTTCTCATCATTTTTTGAATTTTCTTCATCGTGGAGGGTGTTTTTCTCTGCTGAAAGGCAGCACAATATGGCCACAGTGATTCCCAAATTATGGCCAATGAACCACCTGCATTGGATTCCCCTGGGAGGCTCTTTAAAAGTAAGGATCCTTCGGTCTCACTCTTGGACTAGTGAATGAGAATTCTGGAGCACAGGTTAGGAGTCTGTATTGAATAAGCTCCCAGGAGATTCACTTGGCCAATAAAGTTTAAGAATCACCAGTGAGGTGCAAAGAGCACAGATTTGTGAATTCAACAACCCGTGTCCGTATCTTCACTCAGCCTGCAACTCACCTAACCTCTTAAAACCCCATTTCCTTATCTGTAAAGCGAGGTGAGCAGCAATTGTTTTTCAGGATTGGGGTGAGGCTCAGGCAATTACCAGCTGTGATATTCTTTGCCCGTATTAGCTATTTTCTGTGAGCTCAATTTTCTTCATCTTGAGGATGTAATTCAAAGCTCTTTCATTTATGCTTAAACCATTCTGGCAAAGACGTTGGGACGTATGGGGTTTAGCACAAGTTTGGTTCTTCTTGCCAGGTTTGCTCCTGTAGGTGTGCTTTTGGCCATCAGAAAAAAAATTTTTCCCCCAAAATGTGGCTTCAGATGCTAGAGAACACTGCATACCCTGTGTATCAGACCATGGCTGTTGCTTTTACCAGAATAGAAGGCTGTTTGACATGCAAATACCATGGCGTTTCCTTTGCTAGCTGTGTGGTTTTTTAACCCCAGGGATCTCCCAGGGCTTTGGAGCACAGGTTTTCATTGAAAAAAAAATTAAAGGGTTAAAAGGAAGATTTAAAGTGGTGTTAATGAGAATTCTTTTGTGGATTCAAAGCCTGAATCTGGATGCACCGTCCAGCTTGAGATGGAGGGTGTTGCAGCTCTGGACTCTGTTGACCCAAGGCAACCCTGCGTGTCCCTAAGCTTGAGAAATGTCCCTTGGCCCAGCAGTGCACGTGGTGACCAGGGAATGGTGCCAGGATTTCTGGCTCTTTCAGGACCTCCTTGTGTGACCTTGTTAAATCATCTGCCCTCTCCAGGCTTCAGTTTTCTCAAAAGCAAAATGGGGATAATAAGAACTCGCCTCCTGGGACTGTTAGAGGATAGACTGAGAAGAGATTTGTGAAAGTGTGTTGTCACCTAGACGGTGATGTGTGGACCTTGTCTGCCCATCTGTCACCTGAAAAGTTACGTGCAGACATTTTCTGTCTGTCAGGAGGCCTTCATTCAGTATTAATCCCCATGGTCTCGCACATTTAGGGACTTTGGATGTCATTTGGTTTAGAGATGGCAAATTCATGGACCATAAGCTCTGCTCATTGCACGGGCATGAATTCTTCTGAGTACATCGTGTTCTTTAAAAATTGCTTCCAGATTCCTTTAGGCGCTGTGTTCTTCAGTTTGCTGAAGTATTCCTCCCTTTCTCTGTTACTTGATCAGTGACTTTGTGCATCTATGTTATCTGTGGACCCAGAAATCTCTGGACGTGACCTTCTAAAATCTTGATGTCAGGTATAGTCCCCAGGTGTAGGGGCTGTTACAGGTTTGATTGGTTCTCCTGCAGTCATGGTTTGGCATCAGTAGGGCCCTTCCCCAAATAGCCAGGAGTGAGGTGTAGGGAATCACAGGGTGGGATAACACCCCAGCAGGGGGTGGGGGTTGGTCAGAGAGGGCTGTCCTGGGGAAGCCTGGATACTTGAAGGACATCTCCAAGGGTGGGGAGACAGTGGGGGAAAGGTGGCCTAGGCTTGACTTGTCTGCAAAGACAATGACACCAAGGCATTAAATGCTACTGTGAGTTTGGGTGACCCTCGGGTAAGAGGGGCTGAGGTGAGGATCGTGAGGTTGGTGGTGACAGGGAAGGAACTTTCTTCTCCAGGGATGTCATGATGTCGTAGTCAGTGTTCCTGCAGGAAAATGGAGTTTACTCAAAGGTGTATAACTGGAAAGAATTCCATGAAGCAACTCCTGGCAGTGTAGACATGACTAAGGGCATCCATTAGAGGTGCTGAGACACCAGGGAAGACTGAGGAACAGGTTTGGGGGTGGGTACTAACTTTAAATATGTGGACATATCTGTTGGTCACCCATGTGTGTCAGGCAGTTAGACACAAGTCTCAGAGTCCCGGGGACAGGTCTAGAGTAGAGATGTAAAACCAGGAGTAGTGAGTGTATAGATGGTATTTAAAGTCACGGGCCTGGATTGAGATCCTCAAGGAAACAGGGAAAAAGAGAAGAAACTCAAGGACTGACCCTGAGTGCTGCAACATCTAGAGATCTGAAAGAGGGACAGAGTCCAGTCTGGAGGCTGGGAAAAGTGAGGTGGGGAGGGCAAGCGAGAAGAGTGTCTGGAATTTGGAGAGGGGTCAAGGGAATACTCAACTGAGTAGGTACTGCTCATGGGCCAGTTGATGAGATTTGAGATTCAGCAACCTTTGGATTCAGCAACATGGAGGTCATGGGTAACCTTGGGGAGTGTGGTTTCACTGTCCTGGGGACAGTACAGGTATAGATGCAATGCCATGAGATCAGATGCAGTAGCTAGACAGAACTCTTTCCAGTTTTGTCTTGCTCCTAGGGGGAGCAAAGAGGTAGTGAACATGTGTGCCCTTACATGCTTGTGATAGTTTTTTATTTTTAAATTTTTATTTATTTATTTTATATCTTTCTGTGGAACATCTTTTTGTGATCTTTTACTCATAGATCCATAGACAACATGCATATTGTTACATAAATCTGACTGTATTTTTTTACATAACTTACTTTAGTTAATGCAATATTACATAAGCTTCTTTCTATGGCAATACATTTGAATCTACTAAACAATTCCTTTTTATTGTTTTGGTTTTTATCTTGAAAGAAAAAAATTAAAGAAATTTTGGGAAATGGAAAAGATGAAAATCATTCCCTAGACCCAGCTCCCTTGTACCAGCACTATTAGAATATATTTTAATTTTGAGCCCCCTTCCTTCACCATGGTTATATATTTTTTAACCACCTGTAATGTTAGTGCAAGATCATTTTGATACCTTGACTTTCTCACTTAACATTTCATCATGAGTGTTTTTCCATGCTGTCTTTTTTTCCACTGTAACCTTGGTAGTTAAAATTTGCATGATCTCATTAGGACCTGTTCCCAACCTCCATATTTCCTGCAGAGTCTGAGACTAATGAAGGGGATGAAGAAAATGCTGTAAATATTTTGTTGTTTCGCAAACACAAGCACTCTTAAATCCAGTTTAATGATTGCTCAGTTTAATTAAACACTCTTGGTAAAACTCGTTACCCACTTCTCTGCACTGATTACCACCCTGATATGAAAGATTCAAATGCACCTCTCACATTTTCTTTTTTCTTTCTTTCTCTTCTTCCACAAATAAGAGAGGAGAAATCCGAAGGGAAGAATCTGATTCTGCTTTGTGTGAGCTTCTGACCCATACTGGTAAATCATTTTGTTTGGGATCAGGTTCTCTAATCTTTTCATGTGGGAGGATTATGAGTTTTTCCCCCTCCTCTTTAAAAAAAAATGCATTAAGATAGAGTTTCCAGGCTATAAAATTTTTAGTGTACATCATAGTGAATTTACATCATAGTACATCAGGGAAAAGAACCTGATGCTGGGAAAGATTGAAGGCAGGAGGAGAAGGAGGCAACAGAGGATGAGATGGTTGGATGGCATCACCGACTTGATGGACATGAGTTTGAGTAAACTCCGGGAGTTGGTGATGGACAGGGAAGCCTGGCATGCTGCAGTCCATGGAGTTGCAAAGAGTTGCACACGACTGAGTGACTGAACTGAACTGATAGTGAATTTTGGTCACTGTATACAATTATATAGTCACCATCCCATTGAGATACAGAGACATGCCCTCACCTCAAGAAGCCCTCCTCCCTTGCCATCCCCCTCTTTACCTCCTGTCATGTGCCCCAACTCCTTGCCCCAGGAAACCACTTTTCTGTGTTTTGATACTATAGCTTTTCCATTTCTACAGTTGTATCTGAAAGGAGTGATATGGTATAGTTATTCGCGCTTGACTCTTTCACTTAAGTCTACTGTTTGTGAGTGTCATCCATCTCATTGAGTGTATTAATATTTCATGCCGAGTAGTCGTCCATGGCAAGGATCTACCACAATTTGTTCATCCATTCACTTACGTTTTGTTCTCTGTCTCTGACTCAACTCACTCGCTTTATTCATCCTTAAATTGCCAGTGACAGAGGCCGCCCGAGAGCTTCTGTTTGTGTTTTTGATCACCTGGGACATTTCTGAATGCGGACTGCTCTGCCAGCACCCGCGCACTGCTCTTCCCCTTCTGTGATGATCGTAAATTGTAACTCAGTGGACGGGAATCCTCGGTGAGGATTGGGTTTTGAAGTCAGCAGATAAATTGGGACTTGCATACTGTCAAGATTACCCTTGGAAAAATCCCTTCAGGCCCCTGTGATAAAGTATGTTTGGTTGAGTAATTCTTATGCATACTGCAGTTTAGGGTCCCTTGATCTAGATTCAAGGACAGAACCGAAAGAAAATAACTATGCAGATGAGTGGATGAGGAAGGCATTCTGCATTTCATGGTGGAAATCCAAGATCTATCTGGTCTATTTTAGTAGTCAGTCTCTGTGATTTTAAATCAAATGCTTTTATTTATTCATTTTTTTGATGGGAGGAGGATTTAATGAGATCATATGGGTAAAAACAATTAGCCCAGGGATTGGCACGTAGTGTGTGGACTGCAAAATGTTTCATGGATTTGAGTCTATTTCTTACCTGATTAGAATCACATATAAACCCTGTTTTTTTTTTGTTTTTTTTTTTTAAATTGGGATATAACCAATTAACAGTGTTGTGATAGCTTCAGCTGAATAGCGAAGGGACTCACCCATGCATGTACGTGTATCCTTTCTCCCCCAAACCCCCTCCCATCCATGCTGCCACATAACACTGACCAGTTCCTTGTGCTATACAGTAGCGCCTTGTTGGTTACTCATTTTAAATATGGCAGTGTGTACATGTCAATCCCAAAGTTTTGTTTTTTTTTTTCTTTTAAATGTGGACCATTTTTAAATTCTTCATTGAATTTGTTACAGTATTGCTTCTGTTTTATGTTTTGGTATTTTGGCCGTGAGGTATATGAGATCTTAGCTCTCTGACCAGGTATTGAACCATCACCCCCTGCATTGGAAGGTGAAGTCTTAACCACTGGACCACAGGGAATTCCCCAGCCCCTGCTTTTCAAAACAGTTCAGAACTTGCCCCTCTGATCTTGGTCCTCTGTAGCTGCTGGTCTCTGCTGCAGCCCCATAGACCAGCCATAACCCTCATGCCTTTGAGCGCTGCTCTCATATACCCACTCTCATATGTCTGTAGATCAATGTTCAGTCCTCAAAGGGATCTCAGATGGTGGGGCTCAGCCACTCTCAGCTACAGACCTTTCCTGCAGCCCAGTGCCCCCAGCAGTTGTGTTTCTAAAGTCGTGCTGTTTGTATTCTCAGCTGATAGGCCAAATCAGAGGGTGTGCCCTGATGTCTTCTTTGGGGGGACCCTAGCACTGAAGGGGCTGGAGAGATGATGGGTACCCCAGCAGCTTACAAAGGAGAACACTTCTCCAGAAGTGTTTCATTTGATGCACAGGAGACGCATCAGCTTTCACTTGCCTGCTTCATCTCCAACGTCATCCTCGAGTGCCTGAGAAGTAGAGGTGCTGATGTCCCTTGCCTTGGGAAATATGTTTTACTGTTTCGGGAGGAGCGTGGTGGTGTGTGAGCTGAGAGGGCCTCTTCCGCTGGTCAGGATCAGGAAGAGAACAGAAGAGGGAGATGGGGACAGAGTTGAGATTCTTGTTCACCGTTCCTCAGAAGTCCAACTGCTGGAGTTGTCAGAAATGTGGACATTTCCTCCTCGACCCCTCTTGAGTTCTTGTGGCTGGACTCATAACAAAATTGACAGAAGACAGATTTACACAAGAAAAACAAGTTTTAATTCATGCACATGGAGGTCTCATAGAAATAGGACCTTCAAAGTGGCCACAGCAGGCAACTTTTATACTTTTAGACAAAGAAACAATGAATTTGGGAGGAACTGGCAGGACAAAGAAATTTGGGTTGTGGGTGCTCAATTAGTGAAGAATCAAAACAGAGTTTGGACTTGGGGTAGTAAGTTAAAGAAGTAACAAGTTGACCACATACAATAAATAACCATTTATACAAAAAAAAAAAGTGACAAAGTGTGTTTATATCCACTTGTAGTCCCAAGTTCTGTCTCTGGCTATAAGGGTGTCCTTCTACCTCCAGATGTGAGGGTGGGGTGGGTGTGGCGGGGGAGAGGGAATGAACCTTTCGAAGGAGAGATTTATTTCCTGCTTTCAGGGAGACAGAGGGAGGGTCAGGGTGTTCCTCTTCCCATTGGCCAACTCTTAAATAACTTTAAATCAAAATAACTGGAACTTCCCTGGTGGCCCAGTGGTTAAGACTTCACTTTCCAATGCAAGGGATTCAGGTTCATTCCCTGGTTGGGGAGCTAAGATTCCAGATGCCCCATGGTCAAAAAAAACCGAAAAATAAAACATAAAGACAGAAGCAACATTGTAACACATTCAATAATGACTTAAAAAATGGTCCACATCAAAAAAAAAAATCTTTTAAAGAAAAATCAACCATTATGCTATTGCAGTACATTTGGGGGCAGCCCACCCAGGGTGCCACCAGAACACATGCAAGCAGACCTAGAAGCGAGTGCCAGTTCCTTTCATCTGAGTGGGTTCTCTAACCCCTCATTGCCGCGTGCCTGGTAAACTGTGTTTAAGCCTCAAGCAGGAGTTAGGTTTCATCTTCCATCCTTCTGAAAACAATGTCAAAGAAACGACTGTAAGTTGGACAGTAGCAAGGAGTTTATCAGGAGGGACGTTTGCAGTTCACGGAGAAGGACTTTTGTGAGGGGGCGAATGGGTTGTGATGGGTGGGTGAGCAGGTGGCCTGTTCCGTCATGGGAGCAGGAAATGTTTTTAGGGTTTTTGTTTATTTTGCCATCAGCCCATCCTCAGAAGGGCCCTATGGGAAGGAAAGAGGCGAGTTAGTGGATGTTTTGTCCAGATCGGTCAGTGGAGATAAATAATTTCAGAAATAATTGAGGAGATCTATGTGGCTTTGTCGTAGGTGTATAGAGGGGACATCTCAAGTCTTAGCCACGTGGTGAAGGGGTGGGTCTTTTGTACTAAGCAGATTCCCGATCACAGAAAGGTAGACTTCTTACCCCTCACTGCTCTCCAGGAACATGGGGCCCAGGTGAAGCTCAGCATTGTCACCTGGGCTCTGTCGTGACTCACCACTCACCCTGTTGCGTGAATGGGTAGCACTGGCTTAATTCTCACTGCTGGTCCTCAGGAAAGAGAAGGATGGTGCTGGACCCTGCCCAGGTGGGCTTACTGCACCTGAACTGGGAGGAGGAATGAAGTGGGAGACCAAAGCAGGGTGGAGGACTAGATACCTGAGCTCAGGTAGGCAGAGGTTGTAGACACAAAGAGATGCTACCCCGGAGACACGTGACTGCCCAATAGTGAAATGTAGCCCAAGGAATGGCGGGCTTGCCAATCAGACGGGCAGTTCCCTCCTCTCTGGGAGGATGAAGGAAGAGAAATAACCATTCCCACTCACCACACCCAACCACACCCACTCACCCCAACAAGCTTCAAACGTTAGCTTTGTTTTTTTATTAGCTGGATAGCTTCTGGAGGCAGTTTCTTATCCATAAAGTGGGGAGAGTTGGTACCTGCCTCCACTGGCAAGCTCCCAAGCATATGAGACTTCTCCTCCATTCGGGATTGATGGGCAGATAGGAAGCAATGCAATTCCACTGGCTAATTGTCTAACTTTTCGGAGATTTTCCTTTGGTTACAAGTCGCTCCTAGTGAGGGAAATGGCTTTTAAAAACAAGAGCAATTTATCTGTCTCCTGCAGTAAAGCTGCAGATGTATTGGGAGGAGTACTCTTCAGGCAGCTGCCTCCTGCTAAAACATCATGGTAATCAAGTGACACAGCATTCGACACTGCCCGCAACAGAGTGCATGGGGCAATCGGGACCCCACCTTGAGGATGCGCCCACATCCTGGGGGCAGCCAGGCCTGCGTATGAACCTGGAAGTGGGAGGTGAAAGAGAAAATGCAGAAGGCAGCTTGCAGAGGGTCTTCGAGTGAGTGCCGAGATCTGCTGTTAGGAAAGAGACCCACAGGCCTTACCTTGTAGCTGAGCCAGGCCTCAGACTTGCTAAGTGCATCCTGCAGGGGGAGGAGGGGGATCTTAGCCCTGCCATAAACTTTTTAATAGAAGCTCAGATTTTGAAGCACATTGAACATTGCAGTTGAACTCCCAGGGAGGCCCTAAAATGGCAAAGGCTGTCATCCTGGGAGTGATTTTCTCTCGGCTCTGACTGTAAGACATTAGCAAAATCATCAGCATGGCCATTTCGCTTCGATGGGCCACAGTTTGGGCTGCCTCTGTTTCCTTAATTGCTTCTCTCTTTTCCTCCCTATCTCTTGACTTATTAAGTCACTGGATAGCACACTCGTGAAGCAGGCCATTTAGGGAGGGCTCAGGGCTTGTATGATTGGAGTTGGAAAGGGGGACTCTAAGGCTATGTTTCCGAAGCCCCAGTAGCACACATATTTGGCCTATGTGCTTGTGTCTTTAAGTGTATGTTTTTTAAGACCTCAAATGTGTACCACAGAATAATGTAATGAACTCTCATCACCAGCTTCATTAAGTATCACCTGTGGCCAATTTTAATTTACACTTGTATCCGCTTACCCCTTATGTGGTATTGATATATTTTTCCATTATTGCCCAAATTTCCTTATACTGCCCCTTTGTGGACAAACCCTTGCCTCACCCTCCACTCCTAGTAACCGCTGATCTGTTTGCACTTCCTATAGTTTTGACTGTTGGGGAGAAAGATAAATCCTCTGCACTTGTGGGTTCTTCTGGCTGGCCTAAGAAATAAATTGACATGAGACAGGTTAATCAGAGAAAGTTTAGTAACAGTAACAGTAATCAGAAGTTTAGTAACATGTATACAAGGGGAGACTCAGAAAAACTGAGTAACTCACTGAAATGTCTGAAGCCATCACCTTAAATACTGTCCTCAGCCAAAGACAAAGGGATGTTGGGGGAATGATTTGAGTGAAAGGGCAGGAGGTAATTTACCTGGAGGTGGAAAAGCAAAAGT
Source organism: Giraffa tippelskirchi (assembly GCF_054371585.1). Lineage (NCBI taxonomy): Eukaryota > Metazoa > Chordata > Mammalia > Artiodactyla > Giraffidae > Giraffa > Giraffa tippelskirchi. The sequence continues at coordinate 113,164,547 of NC_137287.1, read as the reverse complement.
TGGTAGACAAAGGCTTGCCGGCCCGGCAGAGACGATGGGACACGGAGTGGACTCTGATCCTCTGGGTCCTGCCAGGTTCCCCCACTGCACCTGGCCACATCCTTCCAGACATCTCTGGTGGTAGGCCTGTACTAGAAATAGGCTCTTTATCTAAATGTTTTAAGTAGTTAAGGGGGAAATAAAAAGACTTCCTGAGTCTTTTTTTAAAAAGTAATTTTCTTTCTTTCTTTATGTCTGAATCTTCATTGCTATGCGGGCCTTTCTCTAGTTGTGGCGAGTGAGGCTACTCTCTAGTTGCAGTCAGTGGGTTTCTCATTTCAGTGGCTTCTCTTATTCAGAAGCATGAGCTCTAGGGCACGTGGGCTTCATTAGTTGCAGCACATGGGCTCAGTAGTTGTGGCTCTTGGGCTCGAGAGCACAGCCTCACTAGTTGTGGCCCACGGGCTTAGTTGCTCTGTGTCTTGTGGGATCTTCCTGGATCAGGGATCAAACTTATGTCTCCTGCATGGGCAGGAAGATTTTTTACCACTGAGCCACCAGGAAAGCCCCAGAGTCTTTTTAATTTCTTTTTTTAATGTATTTTTACTGAAGTATAGTTGATTTATATATACTATATATATTGCATATATATTCTTTTTCATATTTTTCCATTATGGTTTATTACAGGATTTTGCATATAGTCCCCCGAGTCTTCATTTTCTTAAAAATAATCAGTCTAACTTAATCCTCATCCCAAAGAGACATATGTTGGGGTGACAGGTTTTGCACCCCTACATGACTTTTCTAGAATGTCAGATAAATGGAAATATGCATTATGTAGCTTTGTGAGTCTAGCTTCTTTCAATTAACATAACGCATCTGATACTTGCCCATGTTGTTCTGTGAATCATTAGTTTGTTCCTTTTCATTGCTGAGTGATATTCCACCTTTGCCTTTTGAACTGGATTCTAAGGATCCCAGGATCCATGGAGACTGGTGGTATTGCCCTTATGGTTGATTCATACAAATATGTGCAATAGGCTAGGCTTCAGAGGAAGAAGAGGGTTTTAAGCACAGGTAACAAATCATCCTGCCTTCCTTAAAATGAATTGATGTGATCGAAGATTGTATCAGGCTGGGAGCAGGAAAAGTTACCCTCCTTTTACTTCATACTCAGAGTAGTTCCTAGGAGATACAATGATGCAGTTAGACTGCAGAGGTCCACCTAGGGTGGATTCACAAATCTCTTTTCTGGAAAGGTAGCAGCAATCCTGGTTGTGAAATTTGTCAAGGGAGTATATAGGACAGTGTCACAAATGAAGATGGATGCAGCCATCAAAATGAAACAACAAAACGAAAACTCTTGAACTCACTTCAGTAGAATTTTAAAGGAATAATGTAGCACTAATGCAACAGGATTTTTCCTAGAAATACTGGGAAAATTCAGTATCAGGAAATGCAGTGATATATGTCACATTGATACATCACCATAGAATGATTAGCCCAGGAGTCTTAAAAAGGCTTTTGATAAAAATATAACACCCATTTCAGTTGAACAAGCAACCCAATGCACTAAATGCTTTGGTCAACTAGAAACTGAGAGATGAGTACTTTCAATGCAAAAATAAAAACAACAACAGCAACAAAAAACCCCAAAGCTTTTCTAAACCTAAAGCTGATGTCATCATTTGCTATGAAAAATTAGAAACATTCACATTAGAGCCAAAATTAAGGCCAAATTGTCTGATGCTGCCATCATTCAACATGAAAAAGGCTGTTATGGATTGAATTGTCTCCAGAAGACTGTAGGTCAAAGTCCAAACCCTCAGGGCCTCAGAATGTTTCCTTATTCGGAAATAGGGTCTTTGAAGTAATAACCATGAGAAGATGAGATCATTAGGGTGGGCCCTAATCCATTATGACTGATGTCCTTAAAACAAGGAAATTATAATAGAGAGAGGCCTGCACAGAGAGAAGACTGTGAAGAGATAACAATGAGAGCACCATGTGAAGACAGAGACAGATATTGGAGTAATGCCATGCCTTGTAAGCTATGGAAAACCAGAGATTTCTGGCAAACCACCAGAAGTTGGACAGAGATGGGACAGATTCTTCCTAAACTGTCAGAAGGAAGGGACCCTACCAAGACACTGATTTTTGACTTCCAGACTCCAGAACTGTGAGATGATATATTTCTGTTGTTTAAGTCACTCACCATGTGATACTTTGTTATCTCAGCACCAGGCAACAGGTACAGTGGTGAGCCTTTATTGAGTGCTCATTGTTCTGAGCACTTTATATCCATGACCTCATTGTAATTTCCTCCGCAGTTCTTTGAGGAAGAGATGATTATTATTGATGTTATGTTGATGAAGAAACTAAGACACAGAGACATTAGCAAACTTCCCCAAAGCCATGTATTAATAGATGGTAAGAGATAGGGCAGTGATTTAAATGCAGGCCGTCTATTTTCTGAACTAATCCTTAATATTACCACTAATTATGCCATATTCAGGTCCACAATAATTACAGCATGTTGGTACTGATATATTTAGACACATAGATCACTGGAATAGATAGAAAGTTTAGAAATAGATCCATGTGTATGTAAGCATTTAATATAAGTTATCAAAATGATGCAGATGAATATTTATTTCTTCTGCAGTGTCAAATACCAGAGTATCAGATAATCTATGTAGGCAGTTCTACTAGAGGGGGAAATGATTTTACAGATTTTACTTTATACTCAATGATGCCCATCTGGCAAAAATAATTCAGAGGTTAAAAGAATCCCACTGCTGGGCATACACACCGAGGAAACCAGAATTGAAAGAGACAAGTGTACCCCAATATTCATCGCAGCACTGTTTACAATAGCCAGGACATGGAAGCAACCTAGATGTCCATCAGCAGACAAATGGATAAGGAAGCTGTGGTACATATACACAATGGAATATTACTCAGCCATTAAAAAGAATACATTTGAATCAGTTCTATTGAGATGGATGAAACTGGAGCCCATTATACAGAGTGAAGTAAGCCAGAAAGAAAAACACCAATACAGTATACTAATGCATATATATGGAATTTGAAAGATGGTAACGGTAACCCTATATGCGAGACAGAATAAGAGACACAGATGCATAGAACAGTCTTATGGATTCTGAGGGAGAAGGTGAGGGTGGGACATTCTGGGACAATAGCATTGAAACATGTATAGTATCATATGTGAAATGGAACACCATTCCAGGTTCGATGCATGAGACAAATGCTCAGGGCTAGGGCAATGGGATGACCCAGAGGGATGGGACAGGGAGGGAGGTGGGAGGGGGGTTCAGGATGGGGAACACATGTAAACCCATGGCTGATTTATATCAATGTATGGCAAAAACCACTACAATATTGTAAAGTAATTAGCCCCCAGCTAAAATAAATAAATTTATTAAAAAAAAAAAAAAAGCTTAGAGCAATGTCTATAACTAAAAATAGAGAAAATGGGTTAATGTTTTTAACCTTATTAAGAGCACTTATAAGTTAGAATGGATACCCAGTCTGATTATAAAATGAGTGAAGGGCGTGAACAGGCAATTTGTCAATGAAGAAATGCTCATGGCCAGTTGAACTTATGAAAAACATTCAACTTTCCATAGTATTCAAATAACTTAAAACGATGGCCCCTGCATTTCCCTAATTAAATTGAGAAAGATTAAAAACAATGATTCTTAGTAATGGTGAAGATGCAAAGGAAGTGAGCAGTCTCACGTTGCAGACAGCAGTTTTTTTTGGAATAGCTGTTGTGGAAGGCAGTTTCACTATACATAGAAAATTATGTATGCCCTTTGATTCTGGAAATTCAACTTTCAGAAAATTATCATAAAGAAATAAAATATTTACTTTATAAATAGTAAACTATGAAAAAAGTAAAAATAAGGAAATGAAATTTGGTTTAGTAAATTATAGACATTTAGGATGACAACCATTAAAATTAGGTTGTAGAAGTATGTTTAGTGAAATATAGTCCTGAAATAGTAATGCACTTTAAAAGCAGGTTGCAAAGCTTTATGTTCACTCTGTTTTCAATTTTTTTTAGAAAATAAAATTTATATGTCAATGGGAAAAACCTCAGAATATATAGATCACGATATAAATACCAGTGACTGTGCTTAAATTTTTCCAGGTTATTTGCAGTAAAAATGTATTGTTTTTGCAGTTAGAGAAAAACTAATAAACCTTTCATACACATGCACATATACACATTTGTGTATAAATAGATGTGGGGCTTCCCTATATAATGTACACACCGGTTAGATATTAATTACACGAAACATACCATATTGTCAAATATGTTGGTGCTAGTGGAAATTTTGCATATTTGTGACATTAAGGTAACTAGAATAGTTACTAGTTAAAATCTGTCAATGGTTATAACCTGTTAAAATGTGGATTGCTAAATTATGAATGCATTTTATAGGCACTCTACTAATAAGAACAATAACAGCTAATATATATTTTGCTCTTAAAATGTGCCAGAATTTTTCTAGGTTCTACATGTTTATTGTCTCTTTTAACTCCCCTAAGAAACCTATGAGTGTATGTGTGTGCGTGCATGCACACACACCAAGATTCACAAAGTAAGATAAATATGTTAGATTTTTTTTTTTTTTTTTTTTTTGGAGAGGGCACCATGATTTAAGAAAATGGTCTTTTATGAGTCATTTCAAAGAAGCTTTTGTGTTCTGGAATCACTCCACCTCAGTTTCATCCTTACTTTGTGTGATGTGCTTGTGGGTCCCAGACGAGGAAGGGAGGCCTCGCGGGACTCAGAGCTGGGCGAGGACCAGCGGGCTGCTCTCAGTGATCTGTGTGGTTTGGTCCTGGAGCAAACTGTTCATTCCCTGCCGAGTAGATGGAATGAATATTTCCTTTAAGCTGCTCTCTGTCAACATCATTTCTTCTAAGTTTTCAGTAAGACCACAATTTTTCCTCTCTTACATAACTTCTATTATTTCTAAAATAATTAGAGAAATGATGAAGGGGAGGATGTGGAAAATTGCCATTGATTCTACCATAGGAGGCATTGCTTGCTTTCTAGTAGATTCCTGGTTTATGGATGTTGCGGACCAGGGCCAGGGCTCTGTTCTTAAGGCTTGCTTTGAGGAGTTTCCCAGGGCCATTGGGAAGCTGTTGAGAGAAATGTATGTAAAAGCTCATAGGAGGAGATCAGGTCAATTTTAGTGAATTTCAGTTCTGTTGCTCAGTCGTGTCCGACTCTTTGTGACCCCATGGACTATAGCATGCCAGGCTTCCCTGTCCATCACCAACTCCTGGAGCTTGCTCAGACTCATGTCTGTCCAGTCAGTGATACCATCTAACCATCACATCCTCTGTCATCCCCTTCTTTTCCTGTCTTCAATCTTTCCCATCAGGGACTTTTCCAAGGAGTCAGTTCTTCGCATCAGGTGGCCAAAGTGTTGGAGTTTTGGCTTCAGCATCAGTCCTTCCAGTGAACACTCAGGACTGATCTCCTTTAGGATGGACTGGTTGGATCTCCTTGCAATCCAAGGGACTCTCAAGAGTCTTATCCAACACCACAATTCAAAAGCATCAATTCTTCGGTGCTCAGCTTTCTTTATAGTCCAACTCTCACATCCATACATGACTACTGGAAAAACCATAGCTTTGACTAGACTGACCTTTGTCAGCAAAGTAATATCTCTGCTTTTTTTCAAACTCCCAAGTGTGAAGCAGAATTCCTAGGTGATACCTGGGGACTGTGGTCTGGGGTGTGTCATGTGATGTGACTTCCCATGAAAAACATCATCAACTGAGCAACCCTCAGGGATTAAAGGGAATAAAGTAACAAGCTTTATGATCCCTGCTCAAAGGTTCAGAGGTGTGACTCAGACATGGAGGGAGCTGCAAGGGAGAAAAGAGGAGAAGGAGTGGGGAAGTTAACCTGAGTCTACAATACTGATTAGCCTCAGCATGTTTTAGTGAACTGGGCAAAGGTCTGAATTACAGTATTTTGCTGGAGCTGCAGGCAGTAACAGTAGAAATGTTTGCTAGCACAGTTGTTGAATGTTTTTCTCATCAAGATAAAATCTGAACTGTTTGTGTGAAAGTGAGTGAATGTTGGTGGGTGTTACAGATCTTGCCCCCCAGGGTCTACCCCACCTCTTGCCTGAGGTCTGATGTGAAGTTAGAAAGATGAGATGTGCAGGTAGAGGCTCGTCGAGGCTGGACAGGTCTCAGATGCCTCCATCAGAAACGTGGTGCGGCTGCGAGAAGGGATATTGATCACTTCTGGAGTCAAACATGTCACGCCTCTTTTATGCTTCCTGTGAGGATGCTTCAGGCTATTACAGGTCTCTCACTATCACACTTCTCCTCCAAGGTCCTGGGAGAGGGAGGCCCTGACAACATGTGAGAATAGTCATATATTTTAGACAGTTATCAAAAGAAAGATAATTTTAACCATGGGCACCCATGCTGTGGGATTCCCTTCCAGCTGTCCTTTACCATACTTTTTTTTGAGAGGTGAGGGGTTGGAGGTGGGAGTTTTGGAGTAGTCAGGGACATTTTAGGGACCTGAAGTAGAAGTTGAAATGTATTGGGTTGGAACTTCCCTGGCTGTGTAGTGGTTAGGACTTCACCTTCCAACACAGAGGGTGCGAGTTTGATCCCTGATCCGGGAGCTGAGATCGCATATGCCTGGCAGCCAAAAAGCCAGAACAGAAAGCAGAAGCCATATTGTAGCAAATTCAATTGTTCAGTTTCTCAGTCATACCTAACTCTTTGCAACCCCAGGACTGCAGCACATCAGGCTTCCCTGTCCTTCACCGTCTCCCAGAGCTTGCTCAACCTCATGTCCATTGAGTCAGTGATGCCATCCAACCATCTCATCCTCTGTCATCCCCTTCTGCTCCTGCCTTGAATCTTTCCCAGCATCGGAGGCTTTTCTAATGAGTCAGCTCTTTGTATCAGGTGGCCAAAGTATTGGAGTTTTAGAATCAGTCCTTCCAATGAATATTCAGGATTGATTTCCTTTAGGATTGACAAATTCAATAAAGACTTTAAAAATGGCCCACATCAAAAAATCTTAGAAGAAAAATTTATTGCGTTAGCCAGAGTTGGAGTTTTTCCATAACATCTTACAGAAAAACCTGAATGAACTTCTTGGCCAACCTTATCGTTTGGGTTAATGGGATGTATATATATAAATACATGCACATACATATGTATGCCAAATATATAGCATATATAATATACATGTAAATATATATATATGTACTATGTTATATACTATATATGTATACATATGCAATATAGTATATATACAGATATATATGCTATATATACTATATATATCCTATATAATTTTTCCTGTGTATAGTTAAACCATTACTGACTACCATGGTGTGAAAATGACTGACAGGAACACAAATGATATCACCAAATCAAAGATTTTTTATGATTATGGAGTATGCAACTATACTTGTAATACCTTGAAGTATTAATAGTATAGAATATTATTATTCTGTTGTTATTCTATTAGTCGCTAAGTTATGTCTGACTCTTTTGTGACCTATGGTACTTAGTAGCCCACCAGGCTCCTCTATCCATGGGATTTCCAAGGCAAGAACACTGGAGTGAGTTGCCATTTCCTTCTCTGGGGGATCTTCCTGACCCAGCGATCGAACCCACATCTCCTGCATTGGCAAGTGGATTCTTTAGCATATACATGAAAGAAATTTGATAGTGATTACCCCCAATTTGACTACAGTCCTAAAGTTTACACTATGGAAATAGTGACTCGTGGACTTGAAGGAAACTTTAAACAATTGTTAATAATAATAAACAGCTTCAATCAGCCTGTTAGAGAGGATATTGAAGTTTCTACTCTATAAAAAATGATATTGCAAGATTATTGTCATGAAGAGGTAATCCAGAGGATTGCAAACGGGAAGGTAAGGGGAAATATTGTCAGGAAGATAATTAATAAAAATGTTATTTTTCTGGATTGCACAATGTTTGTGGTACCTGTAGGCTGTTAGAAGTTTATTGTTTGTTGTGATTTCTTTTCTCATTTCAAATAAATAGTCCCCTTTCTGAGTTTGTAGTCTTTTCCCTAAAGAATGTCCCCTCCCCAAATTGTTTAAGCTTCAGGCTCACAACACTCAGACTTACTCCTGGGTGGAGGGTAATGTTATTATCTCTGGACGGATGAGGAAATTGAAACTCTTGAGAGGTTGTCAAAGGTCACATGATCGTAGTGTGGGCTCCAGGATGCTCATCACCTGTGGGCTGTGCCCTCTTCCTGGTGCGGGGGTGATTGGGATGTGGTTTTGCTTCTCTCTGTTAGTGGAGTTGCAGCTGCTAATTGCCAGAGCCCTGGGAAATGTGGAAGGGCTCTGTGCCATTGGCTCTTTGCAGGCTTTAAGTAGTTGCCCCTCAGGGAAGTGTTCATGCACACGCTGGTGGTACCCAAGCCAGGTACTCTTTCCTCTGACTGCAGTGTGTCAGCCACAGGGAACAGTTATCCTCATGACTGTTGCTGCTTTGGTGGCCGCTCTCGGTCCTCACTGGAAAAACCATTTTGCCATTTCTCACTCCTCTCACTCTGCCCTGAACTCTTAAGGCTTTCAGTTTGTGGGCTCTCTCAGATGAGAGAAGGCCCCAGGGCCCCTGGGGAGGATGGGTTAGAGGGGAAAACCCAGCAACAGACTAATGAGGCCTTAAAATGCTGTTGATGCAAGGGCAAAGGGTATCCCAATTGGGCATCCTTTCTCTCTTCAATAGCTTCTCCCTTTCACAGCCCTTGGCATCCCAACTAGAAGATACTACTGGGTTTTCCAGAATTCCATCCATCAGACTGTGGTTCTCTCAAGGATGAGCTGTGTGGTATATGAATTGCTGGCCTTCAGGGTGGGCCCAAGTTGTCTTGCATCCTCTAAGTCTATGGGAAAAACATGTAACACTGTAAGTTTCACTACTTATGGTTTCTTTGCTACTTTTGTGTGGAATTTTTGTTCATTTCAGTCAGTGTTGAAGTCGAAAGGTTTGAGAAATCTGCTTCCATGTCCCCATCTTTCTCACTAATGTTGGTTTGGATTCTGCTTTTTGCATTTTAACTTTTTCCTGAAACTCTGTTAACCCACAGGTCTGTCACACAATCTTATTGTCTTTGCGTCTTATGTTAGTTTCTCTTTGTAGCTTTCTCTCCTTGTTTCATAAAGGGCTGGGTCTCTTTGCATGCTATGAAGATGCTGAATGATTTTTAAAAGCATTCATCAGGTTCCTATAGTAGATAATATTTTAGCAATCTTCTCTTCAGTTTTCGTGATGACTTACTTTGCGTTTTCCTTTTTTTTAATCATAATAATTTTTATTATTTTTCCTTAAGATTTTACTTTCTTACTGCAGGAAATGGTAAAGAGAGACTCCAAGTGCTTGGAACAAGTCTTGTTCATTAGAGGGCCAACAGAGTGGTTTCCTGTTTATTAAAAACTGTATTTCTGAAGTTGGGGATTGATAGTGTGGAAGGAACACACGGTCTGCCTAGTAAATTCCAGGCAGATGAGGTTTAACTTTTCTTTTTCCAGATTATAACAAGGGTGTCACAAAGTGGTCAGCCACTTGAATATTTAAGTCCATTTCAGTTTCTTCCCAATGCTGGTGATAGTTTTATTGTTTTCAGTTCTGTTGGAAGTTTTTACCTTTTTCCAGTGTTTTCGTAGGCATGGTGGTGAGGTTCTAAGAGAGACTGCTAGAAGCTGCCTGCCAGATTGTACTTCAAAGGGAACGTGACTCAGCCAAGGTCATGTAACCAGCTGGTGGCAGAGCCATGCCTGTAACGCGGGCTCCTTTCTTCCAGGCAAATCCTCCATCTTCAAGACCACCTGCTGCTCTAGTCCTGTCAGGGCCTGAGCTATGCTGTGGCTTAGAGAATTGTGGCTTTGTTAGAAGTTCATTTCTGTTCTGAGGAGTTTTAGCCCGAGGTGGAGTCATATTGACAGCGGCTGTACTCATAGGATCCTACGTGTTGGGCCTTTTCAGATTAAAAACATATGTGCATAAAGCTAGAAGTGCCTGAGTGCTTGTTCCAAAGATGAGAAATGTGTTTATGTGTCCCTGACATGAACTCCTCGGCATTGGCGAGGCAGAGATGAGGCACCTTTAAGGTACTGGATCTGTTTGTTGTGCCTGGGAATCTTAGTAAGGACCCTGCTATTTTGTTTTGAAATGTTCCTTAAAGGTCACATCCTTGATCACTAGCAAAGTGCCTGCTTCCTGTCTGAGGGTGCCTCTGTCTTTGTGAGACTAACTTCTCCAGGGAACTGAAGTATCAACATTTGAAGGAAAGATGTGCACGGGGTTAATGATTTAACAGGTTGACAAGCTAGCACAGCTCAAACCACGGTTGCCTGAGTCACCGTCAGCATCCCCAAGACCTCAGAACCCTTCCTCCTAGTTGATTGACTTGATGACGACAACCAGGTAATATGAGCTTTCACTTCGTGGAGGCTCCTTTTATCCTCTGTCCTTAAAAACCTTTCATTTCACAATTAATGCACATTTAACCTCTGTGATACATGGAGCCCAGCTGGCCACCACAGACAGATTTGCCAAAGCTTAGCTGTTCTGAGAGAGCTCACACCAACTATACTTACGATAATATTCAGACCTCAATAAATGTTTTATCTACACAGTGACCAGTTTGGTGATTTATATGGGGCTGGATGCTATTATTAAGTTTAACTGACTATATGGAACCCTTATTTTTTACTTTGTCACTAGGTGTTAATATATGTATAAAAACTGAGGACAGAAACTAATTTCTGTCAACCAGACCTAAATGTTTCTGAGGATTTTATAGGCACAATGTAGTGTAGCAGAGAGATGATGACCTTTGGGGAAAGGAAATAGAGAATCCACAAATATAGGGAACTCGGACTGAATTCTTATTTTGTCGGAATCTATTTATCCATCTTTAAAATGAGAGTGATTAATTCCTGGATCCTGGGATGCCTGTTAGGATTATGTGGGATTGTGTGATGCCTGACAAGGAACAGCTGTTCAATAAGGATCACTTAAATTTTTTTTTAATTAATTATTTTTGGCTGCTCTAGGTCTTTGTTGCTGCATACGGATTTTCTCTAGTTGCAGCAAGCAGCGGCTACTCTCCAGTTATGGTATGTCAGCATCTCATTGCAGCAGCTTCTCTTTGTTACCAAGCATGGGCTCTAGGCCCGCGAGCTTCAGTAGCTGCAGCTCTCGGGCTCTAGAGCTCAGGCTCAGTAGTTGTGGCACATGGGCTTCCCAAACCAGGGATCAAACTGGTGCCCCCTGCATTGCAAAGCAGATTCTTATTGCTCAGACTACTAGAGAAGTCCCAAGGAACACTTTCTATATCCACCTTATGGACATGTTTATCAAGTGCCTACCACATTCAAAGTATAATGATATATGATGAGCCAAGGTGGGTACCTCACTTGCTTTATTTCTTGCCATGTTTTCCATGTCTGGCTCCCTCTAGAACATAAACTTCCTGAATGAAGGACACACAACTTTTCATCCCTAGCTCCAAATCTGGTGCTTAGAATAATGTCTGGTACATAGTAGGCGTGCAATTTAGGATTATTGAGTGCTATTCAAGCATTGTTGTTTAGTTCCTCAATCATGTCCAACTCTTTTCAACCTTATGGATGGCGGCATGCCAGGCTTCCCTCTCCGTCACTATCTCCCAGAGCTTGCTAAAACTCATGTCCATTGAGTCAGTGATGCCATCCAATATCTCATCCTTTATTGCCCCCTTCTCCTCCTGCTCTCATTCTTTCCCAGCATCAGGGTCTCTTCCAAGGAGTCAGCTCTTCATATTAGGTGGCCAAAGTATCGTAGTTTCAGCTTCAGCACCAGTCATTCCGATGAATATTCAGGGTTGATTTCCTTTAGGATTGACTGCTTTGATCTTGCAGTCCAAAGTTCGAAAGCATCAATTCTTTGGCGCTCAGCCTTCGTTATGGTTCAACTCTCACATCCATACATGACCTCTGGGAAAACCATAGCTTTGTCTAGATGTACTTTTGTTGGCAAGGTGATGTCTCTGCTTTTTAATATGCTATGTAGATTTATCATAGCTTTTCTTACAAGGAGCAAGCATCTTTTAATTTCATGGCTGCAGTCACCATCCACAGTGATTTTGGAGCCCAAGAAAATAAAATCTGTCATTCAAGCATGGGTTAAATTAATTCAAAGGTAATAAGGAAGCACGAGAATTGCCAAACTGGAGGGGTTTACTGGTTTTTCATGTAAGAGACATTACGATAGGGTTGAGAGGGGTTGTGGTTTGGGGTCAAATTGAAAGTAATTTGACTCCTGCCTCTGCCCTTTACAAACTGTGTAGCCTTGAGGAAGTTACTTAACCTTTCTGAACCTGATTCCAACTTTGCAAAATTGTACATTGATTCCCAGAGAGCAACTCACAAAGCTGCTGTAAGAGAAATAAGGTAGAGCTTCTAAGGATCCTGCCACTTTGTTATTCAGGATTATACAGAGTGAGCACAGAGGGCTGATTTCTTCCAAAGTGAAACTTGGGAAAGCTTTGAATGCTTTCTCCCAGAGATTCTTGACATAATGGTTATGAGAGTCCACTCCTTGCTGGGCCAGGTAGGATCACCTGGCTGTGGTCTCTCCTGAGCTTCTCTAGGGTATGTCACTACTGGAGTGGAGGTCTACAGTGAGGCCAAAGGGAACACCAGGGGCCCAGAGAGAGCCATGTGTGGACCACCTGACTCCTCATGCCCTTGAAACATCAAGACAGTGAGTGGAGACCCAGTTGGCTGACCTTGCAGGCCCTGTTGGATGGGGGCTCGGAATGTGTGGCTGTTTCTCTTTTTTCCTTTGAAAAATAATTACGTGCTAAAAATTAGTCGGTTTCAGAAGAAGAGGTGTTTGGTAAGCCAGATAATCCTGTAGTGGCAGCAGTGTTAGTGGTCACTGAGGGTTATGGCCCAGAGACCAAGACTGTGGTGTACTACCTTGGTTTAGACCCAAATCCAGCCATTTCTGAGCTGTGAGATTTGGGGCAGGTTGTTTAGCTAGTTCTCAGTTTTATCATGCATAAAGCATGGGTAGTAATAGCATCAATGTCTGTGGGCTCCTTGAGGATTAAATGAGAAAGCTCGTGGCTATGGCCTAGCATAGTGCACAGCACACGGTCAGCACTCAAGAAATGCCAGTTGCTGTCATTTCCGTTCCCACGTCACAGATGAGGAAATGGAGGCTCAAGATTTTCTCTGATCCACCAGAGGTCAAAGAAAGTGCCAGAACCAACCTGGATGTCATCCTTTGATGCTTTTACTCCTGACACTTCTTTGCACTCCATTCATTCATTCATTCATGAGGCAATTTATTGAGTTTCCCTTAAGCTCTCAAGCATCAAAGTACTCAGGTCTTTGATACCTCCCAACGATTCAGTGGCAAAAAATACAGACATATGCTTCCTGCCCCCGTGGACTTAAACAGGTGGTGGGAAGACAGAAAATAAATAAGCAAATGAGTAGATAAAAAAATTCTAGAGTTCTTCAGAGGATGTGAATAACAACACTGTCTAATAGAAGTAAGACAGTGTGGTAGAGGAGAATTGGGAAAGAGAGGAGGTTGTTTCACATGGAGTCTTCAGAGAGGCTTTTCTGAAAAGGCAGATTGATGTTTGATGTGGAAGATACCCCGTGAATCACTGGGGCAAGAGTACTCCAGGCTAGGGGACCAGCAGTGGAAAGACCCTGAGGCCATCAAGCGCTGGCTTGGGCTTCCAGGGTCTTGAGAAGATGACTCAACTCCTGCCAGAAAGCAGTGGGCGGCCCTTCCTTCTGTGTAGAGAAAACCTTTTCTCACCTTTCCCAGACATCTAGAGTTTCCGTGAAACAGGTTATGACCCTTGGCTGACCCTTTCTTTCCTGGCTCCCTCAAAAACAGAAATGCAAAAAGATATCACTGTTGTGTGAGAAAAGATGAAAGATGCTATTCTGGCTTCTGAGTGGGCAGAGTGCTGGCCCGGGGCCAGGACAGCTGGCTGCAGTCCCAGCTCTGCACCCCTTCTCTTTGCAGCCTTGTCCTTTTCATGCTCGTCTCCCCACCTGTAAGTTTCAGAGCTGAGCCAGGTGACCCCTTCCCTCCTGACATGTGGGAGAGCAGCAGAATCCCTGAATCCACTCTGGGGTTGTTGAGGAGAAACAAAAGCAGGCTTCCTGGGTTGGGTGGGGCTGCCATCCAGGCTGGTGGAGCCTCCAGCTGGGTCTCCAGACTGAGCCATCTTCACGTTACCCAGAGGTGCCCGTCTACCCCCACCTGCCTCCTCCTCTTCTTGGCAGGGTGAGCGCTGACCCCACACATGGTGCCTTCTTTCCTCCCTGGTTGCGATGCACGGCAGCATCTGCTGAAACGTTACCTGGGGCACGGCAGACGCTGTCTTCCCTGCTCTCTCCCGCAGCCTGGTAGGGCTGGCACACGGGAGGAGACACGGTTCTGCCTGCCACGTCCCACTGTGTTTTCTTCTTCCGGGACATTTCGATGTACCATACTGAGGCCCGTGGCAAAACCCGCAGGGAAGCTGGTCTGAGCAGAGGCTTTTATTTCCAGGGGATACCTGGCCCTCCTGTATCCCAGCAAACGTAGCTGGGTGACATGGTAGAGGGCAGTCACCGTCTTCCAGCATGTCAGGAATCTAGGTACCCTCCAAGAGAGTTTAATTTATTCCTTTGTTACCTGGTCAGAATCTCTGACCTGCAAGGTTAGGTGGTTTGCCCAAGGTCACACAGCAGTAAGTGGTGAATGAAGCTGGGCTTGACAGTGCATATCAATAACATATCATCCTAGGCACGGCTGATTCATACAGGAGGTGATGCACAGGCTCAGATAGTTTCTTTAAAATATTTTCTTTGGAGATTGTGTTTTGAGCCTGGGCACATAGAACATAGCTATTTTCCCCATTTCTCATTCATAGATTGGGATTAAATGTTAATGTGTGTGCATGCGAGTCACTTCAGTTGTGTCCGACTCTTTTTGACCCTGTGAACTGCAGCCCACCAGGCTCATCTGTCCATGGGATTGTCAAGGCAAGAATATTGGAGTGGGTTGCCATGCTTTCCTCCAGGGGATCTTCCCGACCCAGGGATCGAACCCAAGTCTCTTATGTCTCATGCATTGGCAGGTGGGTTCTTTACCACTAGTGCTGCCATGTAACAAATACTTACTTGGCACCTACTATGTAAGCACCTAGCCTGCTCTGTTCCAAGTCTTTACAATTACTGAATTTCCCCAATTCTGATCACAACCCCCAAGAGATGAGCACTGTGATTATCCTCATTTTATAGATGGGGACATTGAGGTACATAGAGGTTAAATAACTTGGTCAAGGTCATACAGTTAAAAAAAAAAAAGTACCCGAGCTGGGGTTCTGGCTCCATAGTCCATACCTTTAAGCCCTATGGATGCTGAGTTTCACTGGTTAAAGACCATCATCTGCCAGTCAGGATGGGCATGCTTTAGGGTTACTAATCTCCTTGAACTGTCCAGTTTACAGAGAGAAATGCTAGAGCCTGGAAAGGGCGTGGAGGCATTGGATCAGCTTCTAGAAGGTCGCTGTTTCTCTTAGCCTTGTCTTTTTCTGCTCCACTGTGCCGTCTTGGAAGTCGGAACACGTCTCTGGTCTAAAAGATACCCAGCAGCAAGTTCATTATTCTCCCTTGAAGTCCCTTTGCTAACTTCACCTTTGTTGTTTTCCTGGATTTATTATAATGGGCCAAATTAACCTGAGTTGCCTCCCAGAGTCTCTGGGAGAAAGAACCAAATGAGCAGATCAGACACTGTTTTCTGGGTCCTTGGGGAATGCCTGAGCCATCAGAGAGACATCATCTTATTTATAATACATTCGCTGTTCAAAGAGCTTTAAAACATTTTTTTTTCCTATTAGGAGTATTGTTTCTATCTGTTGAGTCCATGAGTGTTTGACATTGGATGACTTTATAAAACATTCTACTAATTGGATTTGTTAAAGCAAATAAATCAAACACTAATTGGAACGTGCCCTGCCATTATTTTTGCTTACTGAATTAGATATAATGGTGTGAAGGCCTTCTTATCATATTTGTGCACTTATTTAAACACCCCCTTGGCACACACTTCTGCAAATTCAATTAGATATTCCAAAAAGGAATTCAATTTATGCCAGGCTGGTTTACATTCATTCCGGGGGCAAGACTCGCCTACCCATGATAGTCTGCCCACGATTAATAAGCCACTTAGATATCGCCCTGCCTTCAGAGACTCTGTTGGCACGAGGGCAGCATCTTGATGACTTGGGGGCTGTGGGGCTTTATTGCTTGAGTGTGTGTGTCCACAGAGCAGGGCTGGCTTCATGGATGTGTCACCTGTGCACTCAGCCGGGGCCTGGCACTTGGAAGGGCCCTGTGGTTCGTCTAACCATCTGCAATGGTCATGTTTTGAAGCAAATGGCTTTGCATTTTGGTTCTGTGCTGGGTATCCCATGAGCGTAGTAGCTGAGATCTCCCTGGTAGACTTTTGGGCTAAGAAGGGGGTCCTTGATTTGAGTCTTGGCTCTGCCCTTGATTGACTGGGTAATGTTGAGAATGTCACCTGCTCTAGCCTTGGTTTCCTTGTCTGTGAAGTAGGAGCACTAATCCTTACCCATTGAGAACACATGCTGTGATGTCGGTGAAGTGCTTACAGTCAGTCGCCTGCATGTGAACAAGCTCTGTTCTGAGAGCGCTTTTGTAAGGCCAACTTGTTAGTGAGTCCAACAAAGTTAGCCTAGGTACCCAACCGATACAATTTGCTATATAGTACTGTCAATTCTAAAGGAAATCAATCGTTTATATTCACTGGAAGGACTGATGCTGAAGCTGAAGCTCCAATACTTTGGCCACCTGATTCGAAGAGCCGACTTACTAGAAAAGACCCTGATGCAGGGA
The DNA here is from genome assembly GCF_054371585.1 of Giraffa tippelskirchi. Lineage (NCBI taxonomy): Eukaryota > Metazoa > Chordata > Mammalia > Artiodactyla > Giraffidae > Giraffa > Giraffa tippelskirchi. The sequence continues at coordinate 113,147,577 of NC_137287.1, read as the reverse complement.
AAAATTGAAGGCAGGAGGAGAACGGGTTGACAGAGGATGAGATGGTTGGATGGCATCACTGACTCAATGGATGTGAGTCTGAACAAGCTCCAGGACGTGGTGAAGGAGAGGGAAGCCTGATGTGCTGCAATCCATGGGGTTGCAAAGAGTCGGATGTGACTGAGCAACTGAACAATAACTGTGCTGTAATAGGTTTATAATACTTTTCACACAAGTAACACATAAAAGATCAAACACAAAAAATAAAAGATTTTTAATCTTAAGGTACCTTGAAAAGTACAGTAGTACAGTACAACTGCTGGCATACAGGGACCTGGCATCAAATGAACAGGCAGGAAGAGTTAGGGAAAGGAGGTGTGGGAGGTGGTAGAGCTGAAGAATCGTCAGCAATAGGACACTGATAGGGATGGGCAAGGTGCAGTATCACTCATGCCTGACATTGATGGCACAGGTTCTGGGTCCTTGCTGGAACCAAATGCATGTTCACATCTTTGAAAGTTTGCAACTTGAAGGTTCAGATGTTGGGGACTTAACTGTATTTAAATCCAGTAACCTTTGATGCTTCTCTCAAGCCTTTACCCTACAGGCTGGGAATGTAGCTTTGAAAGGAAGACAGTGGATGACATGTCCCCCCCCTTCCACTTCCTGCAGGAAGGAAGAAACGTTCTACAACTGAGAAATGGGAAAGAGGTGTCAAAAGTACATGACATCAAACGCTCAAAGGGTGAAAACACGGCACTTTTCTGTGACCATGTTAAAATTGTAAGTTTTTATGGGATCAAACCAGAAGTTAGCCAGCTAGAGCCTCCAGGCCAGTTCTGGACCTTCACTGATTTTTGTTCTCCGCCCACAAAGGAAGATTGGTTTTTACATTTTTAAATGGTTAGACAAATCAAAAGAAGAATACTATTTTGTGACATGTGGAAATCATAAGAAATTCAAAGTGCAATGTCAGTAAATTCAGTCTTATAAGCAAACAACTCTGCCCATCTTTCTGTGTGACTTGTGGCTGCTTCTGCTGCAATGGCACTGCTAAGTCTTAGTGACAGAGACCAAGGAGCCTTCTGTGGTGGGCAGAATGCCAAACTGGTCCCCAAGGTTACCTGCCTTTGGTATTTGTGTCTTGTTTAATCCCTGTCCTTTGGGAGGGACTGGAATAGGATAGATTTCACCCTTTTCTAGATTTTTTTTGATGTGGATAATTTTTAGAGTCTTTATTGAATTTGTTACAATATTGCTTCTGTTTTATATTTTGGGTTTTTGGCTGGGAGGCATGAGGGGTCTTAGCTTCCCAATCTAGAATCGAACCCACACCCCCTGCATTGGAAGGCAAAGTCTTAACCACTGGACCACCAGGGAAGTCCCAGATCTCACTCTTAAGATTAAGTTATGTCAGTGACCAAGGTGAAGGGATTTCACAGATATAATTAAGGTCCCAAGTTGTCTGACTTTAATCAAAAAGGAGATGATCTTATTTGGGTGGGCCTGACTGAATCAGATGAGCCCTCAAATAGGATGGAGCCTTGCTCAGGAAGAGAGTAGAGAGGATTTATGGCAGAAACTGTAGGTGGCTTCTAGGAACTGAGAGCAGCGCTTACGTGATGACCCCCAGAGAGCAGGAGTACAAGTGTTAGTCACGCAGGCGTGCCGACTTTTTACAATCCCATAGCCCACCAGGCTCCTCTGTCCATGGGATTCTCCAGGCAAGAATACTGAAGTGGGTAGTCATTCTCTTCTCTAGAAGCCCTGATACTGTAATTATTACAAGGAACTGAATTCTGCCAGACGCCCTGCAAAAGTTGACCTGGACTCCAGAAAGGAAATCGAGTCTCCTGTTACCTTGACCTCAGCCTTGTGAGGCCCGGATAAGGTGCAACCTGGCCTTCACTTCTTACCTGTGGAAACTAGGAGATAAAAAAATCAATGGGTGTTGTTTTGAGTTTGTGATAATGTGTTGGTAGCAAGAAAAAACCAATACACCTGCAAGGTGAACATCTTTACTGTCTGACCCTCTATAGAAAAAGTTGGTTGACCCTTGTCTTAGGGAGTGGGGTTGGTAAGACTTAACTTTCATGCATGTGTGTGTGCATGCTCTGTCATGTCCAACTCTTTGTGACCCTATGGACTGTAACCCGCCAGGCTCCTCTGTCCATGGAATTTTCCAGGCTAATACTGGAGTGGGTTGCCATTTCCTCCTCCAGGGGATCTTCCCGACCCAGAGTTCAAACCCTCTTGCATCTTCTGCAATAGCAGGCAGATTCTTTACCACTGTACCATCTGGGAAGCCCACTTCCATGCATAAACATACATATATAAATATTAAAAAAATATGTATATATTTATATACATACTTACATAGCTCAAGTACAGTGCCTTGCATGGAGCAGAAGCCCTGGAAACCTTTAGTTTCTCTTCTGAACTCAATTCTGTTCAAGAATACACAGGATCATATCTGAGAAATGCAGAGGCAGACACATTTATATTTTTATTGAATTTCTATTCCTCTCATTTTCAAAAGAGGAACTCATGTTTAAAAAAAATCCTGATTGGCACTATAAACTTTATTTATGCTTTAATGTATCTTAAAGTATGTATCCTGCACTATTTTTACTTCCCTTACAGATGCCGATATGCTATACATTACCAAACCTAAATGGATTTTCAAAATCCAATTTCCTTGCTACCGTTTTCCATTTCCCTGTTGACTTTTTATGCTTGACTCACATCAGAGCATCTGGGGCCTTTGCTACATTTTGACCTCAACCTGTCCAGGGAAGTAGCTTCTCTGTCCCAGTGTAAGGAGATAGTGCTGAATCTTCGGCTTATGGCCATGTCCGCGGTTATTTGGGTCTTCTCCCAACTGGGACATGTGCCTTGGAGGCTGAGCCCAATTCTAGGGGTAGGGGTAGGTTTCGGAGACTTTTGTTTTCTTCCAAATCGATGGTGATGGAATTGACATCAGTTGAGTGGGGCCGCTTTGAAATGGAGTGAGGTGAGCATCCGGATGACTGTCTTTTGGGAATCTCTCCAGTTGTAAGCCTTCCCCAGATAGCCTGCCACAGACACCTGTGGTCTGGAGCCTCTTCCAGCAAGTGTTTATGATGCCAGGGACTTCCACTAAGAGAGGTTAGCATAATTTGTGAAACAGCAGGAGGAGCTGCAATAAGACTTAGGATCATGGGTCTGAATACTTCATGCTGTGGGTCCACAGAAAGCTAGCCTTTCCCTCCTCCTCCCTACCAGAGATTCTCAGTAGCCAGTCCTAGTGCCGGTGAAGTGGCTCTGCCTCTCTGGCTCCTGAGAGTTTCTGGGTCTCTCTGAGTCTTTGGAATCCTTAACTTTGACTACTGGGAGCTTCCTTTGTGATCCATCTTGCACACCAGAAAATGAGGCCCGGAAAGGAAGAAACGAGGTGAGCTGAAAGGGCTGCACCCCCGGCAGTGTAGATTGCTGCCAGAGTGTATAATCTGAAGCTCATAACCACTCTTATTTCTAAATCTGTTGTCTGAGAGGAAGAAAATCCAGGAAGAATTGCTTACAAAACACGAATCAAGTGTATTTTCCCTCCCAAAGAGCTTTCAAAACTTATTTCTGGGTCAAGTCAGGTCGACAGGGAGCTAGTCTCTAGACTGTACTGTATTGGGCTACAGTGAGTTGCTTTTCCTGAATTGTATGTTTGGGTGATGCTATCAGTTTATATTGAGAGTGATTATGAGAAATAGTCTCATGAAATTGACCACGCACCCCTTGCATGGATGTTGTTTCAGATACTGTGCATTATGGGATGGTTGATTTCTGTTACCAGTACCCCTGTGGAGAAGTTCTTGTGTGATCTAAACACCTGGAATGATTGCAATTTACCAGAGCTATTTTGGCTTTTATTGTATGAACACAGAGTATCCAGTAACTGAACAGATTGTCCTTTTTCTACTGGCATCTGGGAAGCTCAGAGTCAAATAGGTGACTCCCTTTCAGCAGGCGGGCTTGTAGGAAATGGCGGTGTGAGCTTGTAACTCTCTCCTTCTGTCCTGCCTGTCTTTCTTCTCCTGCCTTCAGTTTGCTTTTTTGCTATCTCATGCTGTATTTTCTGCTTCTGTGTTTGTCCATCACCTGTGGCTGGACTAGAGCTGTGACCTCAGCAGGTTGTTTAACCCCTTAATGCATCAGTTACTTTACACTTAAAGTAAGAATTAAAAAAATCTACTTCACAAAGTCGTGAGGATTAAGTGAAAGCAAATGTGACCTCAGCAGTTTGCTGTGATCAGTGCCTAGTATATTACCTGACACAGAGCAAATGCTCAACAGAGCATGCTTCTTATATTAGTCAGGATGTGCAAGGCTCTGCTACGGTAACAACTAAACCCTAAGATGTCAGTGGCATTAAGAGTAGAAAAGTTGGCCTTTTGCACCTGATGGGTTGATTGACAATATTGTTGGTTAGGTGACTGGGTGACTCTCTTTCAGTGAGTGTCTCAGGGATCTAGACATCTTTCTTTCTTTGATGCCACTGTCTTCAAGTACACCTTTGAAGGTCTTTGTAGTAGGGCAGGTGAGAAGGATTGCTGGTAAGAGATTATTTTTATGGACTAGTGTTGCACATGTGGACATCACTTTATGATACATTTCCAGGGTTTACTACGTTGTCTTCCCCATATGCAAAGTGGCCTGGACATGTAGAGTTCTCATGTGTCTACGAGAGAAGACCTTAACAGTTTTCCATGGGCCTAGCATCATCTTGCTGTATGTTCCTCTATAGCTCTGGAGGCTGATCTCCGGTTCAGATGATCAGTCAGCTCTTCCAGTGAATGCTTGAGATGCTGCAGGCTCCCCACTAACCATTCAAACACATCAGGATCTGGATGCTGTTGATGACATTGACTTGGTTCATTTATCTCCCACAGGCCGGACTTCGGTGAGGCAGGAGTGGTGTAAGGATCGGAGGGGGAGGCCCTTCCTGAGCAGTTGGAACTGTTGCTGCTACCCTTTTCTAGGTTTTAAATGGAGTGTGTTGTGTCTCATATCTGTGGCATTCACTCTGCTGTTTTGGTCAGATGAGGTCTATAGAGGGAATGGTTTGGAGAGGCTAGTTCGGAATTTGTCCAACAGGCAGTATGGGGAAGGAGCTTTCTAGGTAGGAGTGGCAAATGTGAGACCAGAAAGAGCAGGTGGAGTGTGGGGACTGCTATGGGCTCACTCTTCCTGAGATGTAGCTTGGGGTCTGTCTGGTATCCCACTCACAGTTTTAAAAAACTGTTCTTTATTGCGATAAAAGTCACATAATATAAAATATCCTATTTTAACCATATTTAACTGTACACTTCAGTGGCACTAAGCACATTCACATGGCTCTGTAACTCTCACCATCATCCATTACCTTAAGTTTTCATCTTCCTAAACTGAAACCTTGTCCCCACCAAACACTAACCCCATCCTTCCTACTCCCCTGGCCCTTGGCATCTACCCATGTACTTTCTGACCCTATGAATTTGACTCTTCTCACTACCTCATATAAAACCATCTGACACAACTTAGTGACAAAACCCCCACCACCACCAGTTACCTGTATAACTGGAATTGAACAGTGTTTGTCTGCACCTAATGTATATTGGAATGCATTTTAAGGTTAACTTATCAAACAGATTGTACCTTCTTTTTTTAATTTTTTATTTATTAAAAAAATTTTTTTTGGTCTGTTTGTTGTTGTTTAGTCGCTAAGTTGTGTCTAACTCTTTTGGGACCCCATGGACTGTAGCCCCCCAGGTTCCTCTGTCCATGGAATTCTCCAGGCAAGAATACTGGAGTGAGTTGCCATTCCCTTCTCCAGGGGATCTTCCTGACTCAGGGATCTAACCCACATCTTCTGCACAGGCAGGTGGTTTCTTTACCATTGAGCCACCAGGGAAGCCCATTGGTTTTTTTTAGTCAACAGATACTTCTTCAGCTCCTCCTCTATGCCAGAACCATCTCCTAGCCAGTCTAAAGCTTACTGTCTAGTGGAAGCTGGTTGATTGCCCCTGTCCTTGCCTTTCAGAGGTCACCCTTCTTCACTCTATCTGGGATGCAGTCTCCTCTGCTGTCTGCCCTGACCTTTCCTCTTATCTCTTGGGACTTCCATCTTTGCCTGTTGACCCTTATCCATCCACATTGTCCATCCATTTTTCCCTTAGTTCCGCAAAGCACCAGTGACATGGCTGCTGTTTGTAGCCAGCTCTCACTGAGGGGTTAGGTGTAGTGGAGGGACTTGACACTACAGGACAGGTAACTGTTGGCAATTCATGGTCAGAAAGGCTTCCTGGACCACACCAGCCAGGGGTCCCCTCAGGCAACCCAGTGTCAACCTTCCTAGCATATATGGAAATGCAGTTCCTTCCTAGTTTGCTTGTTTACTGTCTGTCTGCCTCACTCATTGTAGTGATGGCACGCCTCTTATAAACCACTGTATAGACAGCACCTTGTTCTCTGCTCCACCTACCCTAAAAACTTGATTAAATCATTGTGAAGGAACTAATGAATACATGGAAGCAAACAGAAATTTTAGTTTCTACCGGTGCATCAGCCATTTCCCATCACAGGAAATTTCTCATTGTCTGTCACTTTCTGTAGGTGTCTGCCTTTCATTACGTTTCTTGGACCTCTCTCTCCCTCTCTTTTCCTTCTCTCTCTAGGTGTCTATACTGAAAACTCCTGTTGCTGTCTAGTGCAGAGCTATTTAAAACTCTGAACTCAAGCCCCAAACTTGCACTACCAAAATCGGTTCAGCCCTCCTTTGCCCAGCCTGACTCGTTGAGGCTGCTAAAGACTGACTCTTCCAGGTTTCCATACTCAGAAAGGGAGTGGAGAGAGCTTTGCCCTCATAGGTTTACTTTAGCAGTGTTGTGACTATATTCTGTATAAGATCTGTCAACAGGCCTTCCACCACCACCATTAAGCAGAAGAAACCCCAGGTCTGGGTACAGAAGAAGGGTTTTGACCTTTGTTGCTGATGGAGAAGAGGGAGTGATATTACATGAGGCTGCAGACACAGGCAGGGGTTTGTAAGGGATGGTTTCTCTATGTGGATCAGAACCATGGATGTGGTTTGGATGTGTGATAAGGGGAACCAGTGGCTGTTTAAGGAAGGGAGGTGATGGTGTGATGAGGTCTGAGCAGTAAGGAGACAAGAAGGGGCACTGGAAATGTGGACCAGCATGTAAAACTCAGTTCTGGTGGCCTCTCTCCTCCTCTGTACATCCTGCCAGCTCACCCTGGAGTGCTCTTCCTCCTGCTCTGTGCTGGTGGAGATGCTCCTGAACTTCAAAGCCCTGATTATTTCTGCCCTTCTGCCTCCCCTTCCAGAATATAGCCACCTTTTGCTTCTCTGGTCAGACCAGCATTTCCTGGTTGCAGCCCCTGCTCTATACATCCCATCTCTAAGTGTCACCTGGAGGGAACTAAGAGCCCAGAGCATGTGCTCAATCCAGTTTACACAACTCATTGTAAAGTGCTGGTGGTGGATGGCTTGGACTTTTAGGGAAAAGCTTTAAATACTGCCAGCCTTGACTTCATTATCTTCCTGGGGCACAATTGTCTAATTCTCTACAAATTTGGTTTTTACTCTACGAAAACTGCTCTTATAGGAAGGGAGGTGGGTGCTGAGAATTTTTGCTGTGCCAGTTACTTTTTGTATATTACTCTCTTTTATCCTCCTGGTATTTCTGCCAAGTGGATCTTCCCTTCCGTATTCCAGGTGAGGAAACTGAGACACAGATGGTGAAGCATCTGGTCCGGGCTGACCTGGCTTTGCAAAGCTGAGATCCATGTCTCGTTTTGGAGCACTCTGAAGCTGGTGCTCGGCCCGCTGCCTCGCAGCATCTCTCCACATTGGAGGAAGCAATTACAGAGGCATGCCCTGGCATTCATTTTTTCTACTTAGATGGAGACGTTGCTGTTTACTTTCTCAGGAAGGAAGATTGAAATCAATGTAACTAGCCTTATTAACTTTTTTAAATAGGGGGCTTGCAGATGCCACTGTCTTTCCTTAGAGCACCAAAGCAAATATAAAAATCCAATTTGCTTGCCTTTAGGAAAAGAAAATCTCCTCCAGAGTTTAAAATTCAAAGCTGTAAATGAAGAGCCGCTGAGATGGGGGTAACGAACCAAGCCTCAGACATAAGGATATATTTACCAATGTCTCTTTGTCTGCAGGTGGCTGTTCCTTTGATGAGCACTACAGCAACTGTGGTTATAGCGTGGCCCTGGGGACCAGTGGGTTTACCTGGGAGCAGATTAACACATGGGAGAAACCAATGCTGGACCCAGCGGTGCCTACAGGTACGTGACCAACTGTGCTTGAGGCTCTGATGGGGGTGGTAGCCTTTACAATGACTCATGGGGAAGAATTTTCTTCTGGGTTGAGCTATTGGGGAGGATAGTAGGTAGCTCTGTTGGTAGTAAGTTCACCACCCCCAGGGCTATGCAAACCAAGGATGAGTGCATTCTTAAGGATATGGTAAAAGTCATGTGTCATCTGGATTCAGGAAACTTTGAGATTTCTTTGAGCTTTGAGATTCTGAATTTTAGCTACAAGTGGGGCATCCCTGGATTTTATCTGGGAGTCTGAGAGTAGTGGGACCTTAGGGGAGGAGCACTTCTCAATAATTTAAGGTCATTTCTTTCCTTCTGGACCACACAGACACAGCTTGTAAATATGCAGGGGGACTTCTGCAGTCCAACTATTACTGATAAAGTTGATGTCCCAACATCCTGAATGCCAAGTTTATCCTTTACCAATGGGGCTGAAGGCCTAATGTACATTCCTGATGAATACCTGCATGAAGCAGGCCTGTGAGAGTTACAGCCAGTGTATTCCAGGGAAGATGTGGCTGGAGGAAATGCTTTTGTTCTAGTTGGGCCTTCAGAGGACTGGATGATGCTCATCCACATTGGAGCATGCTGTTTGCTTTATTCAGTTCTCCAACTCAAATGCTAATCAACTCTGGAAACCCTGTCTTAGACACACCCAGAAATAATGCCTTACCAGCTATTGGGGCATCTCTTAGCCCAGTCAAGTTGACACAGAGAATTAACCGTCACACCATGGATGGCCTCAACTCTCCCCAGAACTTAAGTTGCCATCAGGCATCACTTAGGAACTTGATGTACGTGATCCACTGCACAGGTTCCTTGTCTTCTCAGCTGCTCTGAGAGACAGCTTTGCCAGGATGTCATTAAGCTGGAGACAGAAAGATATGCAGAGATGTCCAGGTGAGGGTGAAAGATGATCAGAGATGTCCAGGTGATGGTGTGACCAGTGTGACCATACTGACTCTGAGTTTGGCTCCAAAGCAGGAGGCTTGTATCTTGGCTCTATCTTGTTCCTATTGAGGGCATCAATTGCTTGTGTACCTTTCTCCCGAATAAAGCCATAACCCCCCAAGGTATCATAAAGCTGTGACATGGTACAAAACTGAGCTTTTCAGATATGGTAGGATCCTACTTTATATGAGCAGAATGACTAAAACTATACAAGCTGAGTAAGGTGACCATGGGACAACCTCTATGCCTGTTTTCCCATCATGATTTTTTAAAATGCTGACTTTTACTCTCAGAAATGCCTTAGTTTATGTAATAGAATCACTCTTTCCGTTAGAAACCCCAGGAGTGTAGCATGCCTGTGCTGAAGGTTACTTACCACGTCTTCTGTGCTCTGCGTGGCCATCCTTGATGTTGGCCAAATAAATTCAGATCTTATGAAAAGTTAAAGTGTTAGTCGCTCAGTCATGTCTGACTCTTTGCTACTGGATAGACTGTAGTCCACCAGGCTCCTGTGTCCATGGGATTCTCTGGGTAAAAATACTGGAGTGGGTAGCCAATCTCTTCTCCAGGGGATCTTCCAGGCCCAGGGGTCGAGCCCCTGAATTGCAGGCAGGTTCTTTACTGTCTTAGCCACCAGAGAAGCCCTCAGATCTCGCACTGAACATGTGTATGTTCTGTATGTGTGTACATGTTGTATGTGTATTTGCACATACACAGGCTCTTCTGGCTCATCTTTAGACCACTAGATGCCCTGTAGGGTCATGCAGGCTTTCCAGACTCAACGTCTCCCAAATTGAACTCTTGATTCGTCTCCATCTACTCACACTTTAGTGCTCCTTGTCTCAAAAGGCCACTTCATCATGCTGATGCTGATTCAGAAACCCAGGGGTCACACTTCTCTCTTCCCCCTCTCCTCCTCCCTCTCCTTGTCAATCACTCCGTCCTACCCCTTCACCTCCTGAGCCCATCTCAAGTCTGCTCACGTCTCTCCATCTCTGCCACCACTGCCCTGGTGCCATGCCATCCACCCTCGCCTGGGTCACAGGTAGACTTTCACACAGGCTTTTCAGCTTCCTCTTTAAAAAAAAAAAAAATTTCTTTTTAAAAATTAATTTTTATTGGCATATAGTTGCTTTACAATATTGTGTTAGTCTTTACTGTACAGCACTGTACAGCAAAATAAATCAGCCATACATGTACATATGTCCCCTCTTTTGGGTTTCCTTCCCATTTAGGTCACTGCAGGGCCCTGAGTAGAGTTCCCCGTGCTGCACAGTGTGTTCTCATGAGTTGTCTGTTTTATACACGATATCATCAATAGTGTTCATGTGTCAATCTCCATCTCCCAGTTCCTCCCACCCTCCGTTTTTCACCCCTTGGTGTCCATATGTTTGTCCTCTAGGTCTGTGTCTCCATTTCTGCTTTGCAAATAGGATCATATATACTATTTTTCTAGATTCCACATACATGCATTAATGGCTTCCTCTTTTGACTTTAATCCACTCTCTGCACAGAAGCCAGAGATTGTTCTAGAATGTAGGCCTATTTACATTACCTCTTCCTTTCATTGCCCCCACCCAGCCTCTGCCTGGAATCTTTTTGAGGCTTTCCTCTTGCTCTGAGAGAGAAGGCCAATGCCCAGCCGTGGCCTCCGAGGCCCTGCAGGCCTGGTCCAGCCTCCCCATATCATGATCTCCCCTGTGCTCATTTCACCCTGGATTTTATCACTATAAGTAATACTGGAAGATGAACTCCCCAGGTTGGTAGGTGCCCGATATGCTACTGGAGAAGAGTGGAGAAATAACACAAGAAAAAAGGAAGAGACGGAGCCAAAGCGAAAATAACGCCCAGGTGTGGATGTGACTGGTGATGGAAGTAAAAGTCTGATGCTGTAGAGAGCAATATTGCATAGGAACCCGGAATGTTAGGTCCATGAAACAAGGTAAATTGGAAGTGGTCAAATAGGAGATGGCAAGAATGAACATCGACATTTTAGGAATCAGTGAACTAAAATGGACTGGAATGGACGAATTTAACTCAGATGACCATTATATCTACTACTGTGGGCAAGAATCCCTTAGAAGAAATGGAGGAGCCATCATAGTCAACAAAAGAGTCTGAAATGCAGTACTTGGGTACAATCTCAAAAACAACAGAATGATCTCTGTTTGTTACCAAGGCAAACGATTCAATATCACAGTAATCCAAGTCCATGCCCCAACCACTAATTCCAAAGAAGCTGAATAGTTCTATGAAGACCTACAAGACCTTTTAGAACTAACACCCAAGAAAGATGTCCTTTGCATTATAGGGGCCTGGAATGCAAAAGTAGGAAGTCAAGAGATGCCTGGAGTAACAGGCAAATTTGGCCTTGGAGTACAAAATGAATCAGGGCAATGGCTAACAGAGTTTTGCCAAGAGAATGCACTGGTCATAGCAAACACCCTCTTCCAACAACACAAGAGAAGACTCTGCACATGGACATCACCAGATGGTCAACACCGAAATCAGATTGTTATATTCTTTGCAGCCCAAACTGGAAAAGCTCTATACAGTCAGCAAAAACAAGACTGGGATATGACTGTGGCTCAGATCATAACTCCTTATTGCCAGATTCAGACTTACATTGAAGAAAGTCGGGAAAACCACTAGGCCATTCAGGTATGACCTAAATCAGATCTCTTATGATTATACAGTGGAAGTGACAAATAGAGGTAAAGGATTAGATCTGATAGACAGAGTGCCTGAAGAACTATGGCAGAGGTTTGTGACATTGTACAGGAGGCAGTGATCAAGACCATCCCCAAGAAAAAGAAATGCAAAAAGGCAAAATGGTTGTCTGAGGCCTTACAAAAAGCTGAGAAAAGAAGAGAAGCAAAAAGCAAAGGAGAAAAGGAAAGATATACCCATTTGAATGCAGAGTTCCAAAGAATACCATGGAGAGCTAAGAAAGCCTTCCTCAGTGATCAGTGCAAAGAAATAGAGGAAAACAATAGAATAGGAAAGACTAGAGATCTCTTCAAGAAAATTAGAGATACTAAGGGAAAATTTCATGCAAAGATGGGCTCAATAAAGGACAGAAATGGTATGGTCCTAACAGAAACAGAAGATATTAAAAAGAGGTGGCAAGAATACACAGAAGAACTATACAAAAAAGATCTTTATAACCCAGATAACCACGATGGTGTGATCACTCACCTGGAGCCAGACATCCTGGAATGCAAAGTCAGGTGGGCCTTAGGAAGCGTCATTGTGATTAAAGCTAGTGAAGGTGATAGAATTTCAGTTGAACTATTTCTAATCCTAAAAGATGATGCTGTGGAAGCGCTGCACTTAATATGCAAGCAAATTTGAAAAACTCAGCAGTGGCCACAGGACTGGAAAAGGTCAGTTTTCATTCTAATCCCAAAGAAAGGCAATGCCAAAGAATGTTCAGACTACCACACAATTGCACTCATCTCACACACTAGCAAAGTAATGCTCAAAATTCTCCAAGCCAGGCTTCAACAGTACATGAACCATGAACTTCCAGATGTTCAAGCTGGTTTTAGAAAAGGCAGAGGAAGCAAAGATCAAATTGCCAACATCCGCTGGCTCATCGAAAAAGCAAGAGAGTTCCAGAAAAACATCTACTTCTGCTTTATTGCTTATGCCAAAGCCTTTGACTGTGTGGACAACAACAAACTGTGGAAAATTCTTCAAGAGATGGGAATACCAGACCACCTAACCTGCCTCCTGAGAAATCTGTATGCAGGTCAAAAACCAACAGTTAGAACCGGACATGGAACAACAGACTGGTTCCAAATTGGGAAAGGAGTACGTCAAGGCTGTATATTGTCACCCTGCTTATTTAACTTATATGCAGAGTACATCATGCGAAATGCTGGGCTGGGTGAAGCACAAGTTGGAATCAAGATTGCTGGGAGAAACATCAATCACCTCAGATATGCAGATGATACCACCCCTATGGCAGAAAGCGAAGAAGAACTAAAGAGCCTGTTGATGAAAGTGAAAGAGGAGAGTAAAAAACTTGGCTTAAAACTCAACATTCAGAAAACTAAGATCATGACATATGGTCCCATCACTTCATGCAAATAGATGGGGAAGTGATGGAAACAATGACTTTATTTTTGGGGCTCCAAAATCACTGCAGATAGTGACTGCAGCCATGAAATTAAAAGATGCTTGCTCCTTGAAAGAAAAGCTATAACCAAACTAGACAGCATGTTAAAAAGCAGAGATATTACTTTGCCAACAAAGGTCCATCTAGTCAAAGCTATGGTTTTTCCATTAGTCATGTATGGATATTAGAGTTGAACTATAAAGAAAGCTGAGGGCCAAAGAATTGATGCTTTTGAACTGTGGTATTGGAGAAGACTCTTGAGAGTCCCTTGGACAGCAAGGAGACCCAACTAGCCCATCCTAAAGGAAATCAGTCCTGAATATTCATTGGAAGGACTGATGCTGAAGCTGAAACTCCAATACTTAGGCCACTTAATGTGATGAACTGACTCATTGGAAAAAACCCTAATCCGGGCAAGATTGAAGGCAGAAGGAGAAAGGGACGGCCGAGGATGAAATGGTTGGATGGCATCATTGACTCAATGGACATGAATTTGGGCAAGCTCTGGGAGTTGTTGATGGACAGGGAGGGCTGGCATGCTGCAGTCCATGGGGTCAGAAAGAGTTGGACACGACTGAGTGACTGAACTGAGTGAGAATGTTCCGGACCCTTTTCTGCCTCAGGAACTCACATAAGATTGGCACCCTCCGTACAACCTTTGCCTGCCCCTGTTCTCTTGTTCTTCCTCTTTGTATCTCCGCTTTTGTATCACTTCCTTAGGCTGGAGCTCCCTAGATGCTCCAGGCTGGGTCACTTCTTTCTATAAATGTTCCCCATTGCACCCTACACTTTTCCTCAAAACATGCATCACAGATGTTACTTGTTCAGTGTATGTTGTATCCCCAGATGAGAAGTTCCATGTCAGCAAGGACCATGACAGTCTTGTTCCTGGCTTTATTGTTAGCGTTTAAGTCAATGCATCATACACAGTATGTATGAAATACAATTTTATTGGATGCATGCATGGATGGATGGGCAAATAGTCTTTATCAAGTGTTTCTTTGATGCAGGAATGAATGATAAGCATTCTTAAATGCCTTTGGGCCTTTTATTAACTGATCACACATTTAAAGTCTTCACTATCACCCTTCCATTTTATAGATCAGGAAAGCAAGTTTCCCCCCAGCTGAGGGGCACTGCTGCTTTTCCCACCACGACACTCTCACTCCTGGAAGGAACAAGCCTTGCTTCTGATCTTCATTTTCTCAGCCCCTCATTATGGCACAGTGGCGTTTCATAAATATTGGAGTGTGCTAATACAAACTTTTGAGCTGTTCTAAATAGAGGCATTTGATAATGATCACTGAAATTATTCTGTCATGATGCGCCTGTGGATTTCAGCAGCTCCGCATGCTTCTTAGGCAGAGAGGCATGAAAGTGAATTTGGATTAGGCGAAATTGTTTGTTCTTCTCTTGGGCAAAGACGGAGATCTTCCTCTTCCTTGGGTACAGCCAGCAGTTTCCATCCTTTTGGAAATCTAATATGATGCCATGTATTCAGATGTCCCACAAGCTTTCACTGAGCCCCTTCCGTGGGTCAGGCTCTGTACTAGGCTCTGGATCAGTCCGCCCATGCCCCTCGGGCACTCCCTGGCACATAGGATGACCTGAACTCTTCACCAGGCCTGCCAAGTCTTGGATGACCTAGTGTCTTTTCTGAGACCCTTTCCTGCTCTCTCAAAATGCTCCAGACACCCTGGTCATGTTTTCAGTTCCTGACTCAGGGCCCTTGCGTGTGTTGTACCCTCTCCCTGCAGTGGTTGTCTCTGCTCTTCACTTGCCTGGTTTCATCAGATCCCAGCATTACCCCTTCTCAGGGAGATGCCTCTCCTTGGTCTGTCTGATGAAAGACCCCCTTCAAGTTCTCTCTTATAGCATCCTGTTCTCTGCTTTCAAAGTCCTCATCATAGACTTGTTTTGGGCCAGCTTCTTCCAGTCCTCCACCGTAGCCCACTGACGCTGGGCCTTCATCCCTCTGCCTCAATTTCTTCATCGTTAATGTGGGAACCAGCGTGAGAGTTAAGTGGACTGGTGTCTGTATGAGTATCGGCACACAGTAGGGTTCATCCGTGCTGCTTTCCTTAAATTGTTTCCTGCTTCTTACAGGGTCTGAGACTGTCAGTCTAAGTCCACCTTGGAACCTTGCCCCTTCCTTCAAGCTCACCTGACCCTAGATGCTGATCTACACAGGTGACCCTTCCAGCAGGAGGTCTGGGCCCAGAGAGGCTTTTCCATGCCCAGGATACATGCTACCCCGAGGGAGGTCACCTCCTCCATCTTCTCTGTTAATTCAGTCCACACTCAGCATATGTCTTTCTCTTTCCTCATCCACCTCCTTGAGAAAATCCCTCAGGCTAGCATCCTGGGCTTCACATCTGGTTTTGTCCCCACCTCGTCTTTGCAGGGTCTGTTACAGACAGTGGGTGTTACTGTACCCTCAGACTCTCCATCTAAGCTTCCATCTTGCCCAGGGAACTAACTGGAACGGCCTCTGGTTTCCAGCTGTGCCATCCCAAACTCTGGCCTGAGTTTCCACGTGTTGGCAGTGAGGTCCAGCCCTGGGTCCAGCCGGAGGGTTTCTGGGGGGCTGAGGGAAGATGGAAGTGCCGTCAGTTCTCTTTTAGAAGGGCTGAAGCTGGGAGGCAGTGGAACTGGGAGGTTTCCCTCTATTTCCTTCTGATACTTGTAGGACATTAAGTGTCAGAATGAACCTCAAGCTGCAAACTCAACTGCATGAGAAATGAGGCATTTGCATCAGCCTGGATCTGACCCTGAGCCTCCAAGGAATGAGACGTTACATATAGTTGTTATTTGACCTCCGCCTTCCCCTCGGGGTCTACAAATGTCCTGGGGCTTAAATAGGTCCTTGTGGTTTCCTCTGAGAAGCCCACCCTCGCATTCCTTGTGGTCCCTCTGGGTCCAGTGATCCTGCTGCTTCTTCCCCAGGCTTGGAGCCCTTGTCCTGAATCAACCCAGCCCAGATATCTCACCCAGGGTCTCTTTTGAGGTCAGTCTTCCCCTCAGGTATTACCATTGGGCAGTTTGGGACCAACAGATCCATCTCTTTCCTCTTTTCAGTTTAGGTGCTTCTTCCCTCTCCTCCCTAGCCCTCAAAGCCACAACTCATCTTGGGCCAGCCCTTCTGAGACCCACAGCATAGTGTCTTTAGAAAGTTTAGACCTTAAAAAAAAAAGGAAGAAAGAAGGAACCCTTGACTTCAAGCAGCTTCTTCTCTCCATCCTGTACAAATCTCTAGAGCAGAGAAATACAAAGAGCCTAGTTAGTTATCCGATTGGAAAGGGCAGGGGTTGGAAAAGATCCAGAGTAAACATACACACATACAGACAGGAATATTTCAACCAATCAGCTGCCATGGAAGCCCGCACGGATCCCGGATGGTACTGGCTTTTCCTTCATGCCACTGGCCCCTTGGCCAGTTCACTCTAATTGCTAATATTTATAGTTCCTGCCAGTTCACTGGAACTGCTAATATTTACAGAGAGAAGGTTGGGGTCTGTTATGGGTTGAATCGTGTTCCCAAAGAGATACGTGGAAGTCCTGGTCCTTGGCACCTGTGAATATGCTCATATTTGGAGATAAGATCTTGGCAGATGTAGTCAGCAAAGATGAGGTCATGCTGGTTATCCTGAGCCCTCGTAGAGTGTTTCTGGTGGAGGAGAAGTAACACACGGGGGAGAAGGCCTTGTGAAGCCAGAGGCAGAGACTGGAGTGATGCATTTACAGGCCAAGGAAAGCCAGGGATTGCCAGCAGACCCCAGAAACCAGAGAAGGCAAGGAAGGATTCTTCCTGGAGTCCTTGGGTGGTGTTGGGGGGAGTTGTATGTCCCTGCCAGCACCTTGGTTTCAGACTCCTGGACTACAGAACTGTGAAGGAATAAGTTTCTGTTGTCTTAAGCCTCCTGGTTTGTGGTATTTGTTACGACAGCTCTGAAAAACTATTCCTGGGTCAATTATACATCCGTAGCCTGACCCTGTCCCCTTTTCTATATTTAGAATTCACACCAGAGCTCTGTCAGTTCTGGGCTTTTGCTCTCTCTCAAGGGAACTGGCATTGACTCTGTGATCACTCTAAACATGAATTGGGTTAGGCATTGTCCTGTACATTTCATCTAACATGCCACCATCCTATGAATTCTGAGATATTGTCTCCTCTTTATTTTTGAGAAAACCAAGCCCCAGAGTAATGAAGTGATTGGTCCAAGGTCACATAAATTTTATATGAAAGAGGAGCCAGGCTTCAACCCCAGGATAGAGAAATATATATTGTATACCTGGTGCTGCCATCAGCTGAACATCTTCTAAAGTTATTTCTATGTATAGTCATGATTCATGATGGCAAAAATAATGCATATTTGTTGTAGAGAACATGCACAATAGGGGTTGCTGTAAAGAACAAAAGTCATCTGTGCACACAAACTTACATAAATATCTATCTTTCTATATAATGCTATTTTTAAGAATTTTCCCAGGGCATTATGTATTCCTCAAAAGTATGCTTTCTAAAAGCTTAGTCTTCCATTCCAATGACTGTTCTGTGATTGATTTAGCCACCTTGTTGTTGCAGGCTTAAGTTCCTCCTAGTTAATGTGACTCTTCAGTCACATCACAATGGGTGTTTTTGTACAGAGATCTCTGTGCTCATCTCCAACAGAAGTTATCAAATCTACTTTCATCTATCTATCTATATTTCTGTACTCCCTGGTGTGCCAAATGCAGAATGGTTGTGAATTATTTTTGAGATCTGGAGGAAGACCATCATCCACATGTCAAACGTGGAATCCTGAAAATTTGCCCATGAGTTGATATGGGGAAAAATGCTTGTGAATTCTGAAGTCCTACATACAAGTCAGAAACTGGTAATGGTCGCCTGAGTGCAGTGCATTCCAGCTCTTAGCACAGCGGATGGAGACCTTCTGGGGATGAGCAGGAATTATGTTCTAAATAGTAATTAACCAGAGCAGCCCAAGCACTGGCTAGTCAAGGTGGACATCAGCTAGAAAAAGCAAGATGGGCTCTCCCTATTGGATGAGTAGTGAGCCTCTTGATAGTTTGTGTGCTGAACTCCTGTTCTTCTTGTAACTGGGGTGCCAGTTCCCATTTTATTTATGTAGAATGCTGGTGCCTGGGATGTAGGAAGTAGCAGTGAATGTTAAATGACCTGCTCTCATTAATAACTGGATATTCTCCTGATATGACCCCAGTGTCCATCTCCAGCCTTAGGCCCCTCTCCTGGCCTCTCCTCTTACCTTTCCTCTGCTGAGTAATCATAGGAGAGAAGCCTTCATGATTTTGTTCTGCAAGTCCAGCCTCCAACCCTGCTTCCTAATTTGGGGACTCACATTGTATGGGATCTTGGTGGATTGTGGAGCAGGTTGCTGGCAGGAGAAGGTGCTAGAAATTTACCACCCCCAACAGCCTGGGCATGGCTGGACTTGTGACCTGGATTCAGCCAGGACATATCATCTAGGAAGGATGAGTTAGCAGTCAGAAGCTTGTGTATAGTAGGTGTGTCTGTGGAGGGGCAGTGTCTGGGCCACAAAAAGTTGTCCTAAAAAAGGTTGCTAACTACCTCTTCCTTGGTTCTCTAGAACCTCCATAGTTTTTGCTTCTTTTTCAACCTATCCTTCAGCTTTCTGTTCAGAATGAGACTCCTAGTATTCTTCCAGATCATTCAGTTTTTGAGACAGATTGTCATTGTTTTTCTTGTTTTCGACCAAACACACTGAAGACCAGACCGTCAGGCCTCTGGCTCACGGGCATCTCGTGTTCCACTTCTTCTTATTGATAGAGGTTGTCACCTCCTCCAGGAAGTCTTCCCTAGTTCCCCTGTGCTTTTATGACTGAGTTTATGATTTATTTTCCCTGATTCTTCATTAAGACTATGAGCTAGTTGAGGGCACGGGCTGCCTCTCGTTGCTGAATTTCTTGTGCCCTGCATGGGGTTTAGAATAGGGTAGTTGGTTCATGTGTGGACTAAATTGCCACTGGGATTATTAGTATTAGGAAAATCAAGAGACAAACGATGTCTGAAAGTTTGTGGAAGAACCATTAGAGGCTGCTTCTTTCTTTGGCATTTTCATGGGACCTGGAGCATCTGTAGCTTTCACACCCCAAATACCTCCACTCAGCTTATTGAGGCTGTGGCCTGGCTGGTCAGGCCTTCTTTGATCAGGAGTTGATTCTTGGGGAAAATAAAGGGACCCTGGGGATTACCCTGTCTTCACTCTGGGGCCTGATCTGCTCTCACAGATACGTTGGTCGGCTTGTGACCCATGAAGAGGTTCCCCGCTGGAGAAATGTGACTTATCTAAAATCTGAAACTACTGTTTTTTGGGGTTTTTTTTTGTCATGTTTACATTAAAATGATCAGGAAGAATGGGCCTCTAGGTGGCCTTAATCACTCTTGATATTATGATTGATTGGTTTAAAGCAATAAACTCTATGTTCCCATTGAGTTACTATTGAGTCAATACATTTTCCCCTCTTTAATGATAAAATATAGTATATTCATTCTTAAAGAAATGCTGAATCTGTACATATAAATGAGCTTTCTCCACCCCTGTCTTTGTTCTCTCAAATATTACTGTCAACAAATGGATGTGTATCAAGAAAGAGAGGGAGGGAGAGAGGGAAGGAAGAGAAGGAGGAGGAAGTCAGAGCATATATGTATTTGATAATAGTAACAATGATAGTAGGAAAGTGATGTTTGTATAGTATTTATTGTGTTGCAGGTACTATCCTAAACACTTAAGATATATTAGCTTATTTAATCCTTGTAACAGTCCTCTTATATAGATATTATGATCTTCATTTTACACATGAGGGAACTGGAGGCACAAAAAGATAAAGGACTTGCCAGGCTTGCTATGGAGCTGGGATTTGCCTGTAGGAAGTATGACTTCCAGCCCCATGGGTCCTACAGTCAGTCACCTTACTCTGGTACCTCTTTAGAATGCAGGTCCTGAGTAGGATTTTTGTTCCTGCACAGCTGGGTCACTGGTCTCTTTTCAGACCCTTGTGTTCAAATCTACCTTTCACCTTCCAGATGAAATGCGTGGTATCCCATTGAATAGATGCACTGTAGTTTGTTTAACTGACACCCAGCAAATGGCAGTGAGAGAAGAAAGGATAAAAGCCAAAATACACCTCAGATACTCAAGTAAAAGGCGAGATCTCTGCCTCCAAATAGCTCTCAGAAAAGTTCTTACCAAGTGTCTCCTATTATAGGATGCTCTTTTATGTTCTGTGAGCCATAAAATTAATTGGGAAAATGACGTCACCCTGCAGTGACCCCAGTCAGTGCTAGTTTAGGATGCTTACAGGGATGAACAGAATGGTAGGGGAGAAAGGCAAGGGAATTGAAGACAAGTTTAGTAGTATTTTTCAAGGAGAGACCAAATAATGAAAAGCTCCAAGAATGGCTTGGACAAGTTACAGGGGATCTTTGCAGTGATGAGACTTAACGTTTGTCAGACAAATGGGAAAACATATCTGTTCTAATACCCACATAGATGCTTGCCTTGACCTTCAGTTTCCTGTGACATCATACCTGGATTAAAAAGTATTGTATCCAAATGATATCAATGAATTAAGGTGATGTAGACCCATGCCGCTCAACTTAAAATGTGCTTCCTCTGATGACAAACTGAGATGTCACTGGCAGATGTGATGAGTTTGCAAGTTTCTATTAATATGTGGAATGGATTAGAAACCACTATTTTGGGAGCAAAATTTTGTGCTATTTGGGTTGCTTTAGTTTACAATATACAGAGGAACACACTTTTTTTTTTTAATTGAAGTATTGTTGATTTAAACTATTGTGTTACTTTCAGGTGCACAGCAAAGTGATTCAGTTATCCATGCATATTATTTCAGATTCAATTCTATTATAGGTTATTTCAAGATATTGAATATAGTTTCCTCTTCTATACATTAAATTGTTGTTTATGGAACACACAGCCTTTTAAATAACAATTGTCAAAT
Organism: Giraffa tippelskirchi; assembly: GCF_054371585.1. NCBI lineage: Eukaryota > Metazoa > Chordata > Mammalia > Artiodactyla > Giraffidae > Giraffa > Giraffa tippelskirchi. The sequence continues at coordinate 113,126,156 of NC_137287.1, read as the reverse complement.
TAATAAATATCTCTAGGCTTAAGTAAGGAGAGACTTTATTTGAAGGATTATTGCAAGAGGAGGGGACAGAGTCTGTGGGAGCAGGAGGACGCCTGTTATTGCAATGTGGAGGGCACCCGCCCTCCCCACACACACCCCCCATGAGATCTGCAGGGGTCTCAAAGGTCAGGCAGAACTTCTTTTTTAACAGAGAGAACAGAGTGAGGCTAGAAAGAACCATGCATGGAGCAGTGGAATGAGCTGGTGACAGATAAGCCACTGTTTTTTAGCTAATACATGTATACCACTTACTGGATGACATTCTAAAGGCTTTATGTGTTTTTAACTCTTTTCATACTTCAGCACTACTGCGAGCTGGGTACTTTTATTACCCACATTTTACACATGAGGAAACTGAGGCCCAGAATATTGAGGAACTCACCTCATGCTTAATAGTAAACAGAGGAGCTGAGCTTTGAATCCAGGCAGTTTGGTTCTAGAGTCTGGGCTCTGAGCCCCGACCTATTTTTGAGGTAATATGTTATCTTATGAAACGTGATTTAAATATGGATATGTAATGAAATTGTTATCTTAGGACTCCATAGTACTAGTTTAGATACCATTTGGCTACTTTATGCACATGCGGAAAACTGAAGTTGCCTGAAACCTTTTTGTGGGGTTGTCTTTCTGAGAGAATGAGGGGGAAGCCCTATGTCCGGTCACCGAGGGTTGAGCATCCTGCTGGCTTGTCGAGTTGACTGAGGCTATCGGTGTCCACCTGAATGCAGACATAACCAGCCTGCATGTTGTTTTGAATGGTTTTTCAGAAGGGAACATCATGGATGTCTCAGGCATCAGAGACATCTCACTGGACTCCCCTCATGCCTCTTCAGTCTCCTGCTGCTTCCACCCCAGCCACTCCCAAGACAGCCTGAGAGGAAGGTCATGGTGATGCCAGCCCAGAGCAGTGGGTGGTGTTTTCTTGGTTTGTTTATCTGATGGGGCTGTTTCTCCAGAGGCCGGGCCTCCTCCAAGTGAACACCTTTGTTTTGAATATATGGATTGCCTTGTCTTCAACGAGAAAATTGGCTTTCTTTATGTTTTGAAAATGATAGTAATTTGAATTGTAGTTCAAATTGTTCAATTGTAGTTCAATATATTATGAGAGATTTGATAAGAGAAGGAAAATTGTAGTTTAATATAAGCACAGTAGTCTTTTGGGGGTAATTTAGTGAAATAACATGGCTGTGTGACTCCATAATATAGGGTCCAGTAATCTGGAAAACCCAACAGTACATTGTAATCCTACTTGGGAGTATCCTGAACCTACAGAGTCCAATACGATGGCCACCAGCCTCATGTGGCTATTGAGGACTTGAAATATGGTTGGTCCTTTATGTGTAAAATACACAGCAGATTTCAAAAAAAAATGAAAAAAATCTCATTTATAATTTTTATATTGACTACATGTTAAAACAATTGTATTTTAGACATACAGGGCTTTCCAGGTGACTCAGTGATAAAAAATCCTCCTGCCAATACAGGAGATGCAGGAGACACTAGTTCGATCCCTGAGTCAGGAAGATCCCATGGAGGAGGAAATGGTAACCCCCTCCAATATTCTTGCCTGACAAGTCCCACAGACAGAGGAACCTGGCTCCAGTCCATGGGGTCACAAAGAATTGGACATGACTGAGCAACTGAGCACCCACACATTTTAGGTATACTGGATTAGATCAATAATTATTTAAATTAACTCATTTCTTTTACTTTTTAATGTTGCTACTCCAAAGTTTAACATTAACTACATGGCTCACATTATATTTCTGTTGTTCAGTACTGTCCTATATTACCAGATTTTGATTGGACCAATTGCACTCGCACCCACAGGGATGCTTTCCTTTGATAATAAAAACAGCTGGCATTTACTGAGCACTTAATTATGTGCCAGGCATTTTTAAATGTCTTTTCTCCTTTATGGTTGGTGTCAACCCTGGGTAGTATCAGTACTATTTTGTCCCATATTTGCACATGAGGAAATGGAGGCACAAAGAAGATTAAGTAACTTGACCTTAGTCACAGAGGTAGTAAATGGCAGAGAGGGGATTTGAACCACAGCCATCCACCAGTGGCTCATGCCGATGTCTCCCAGAATTACCACCTTTTGTCACACTCACATGGGACTTGGTCCCTGCCTGGCTGTGCTGACTGACCCTCTGAGCCTTGCTTTCCTGACTGAGGAGTAGCCTGGGGCCTCCCTGGGGCCCCTTTGGTGCTTTCTTCGTTTTCTTTGCATTTCCCCACCAGGGCCATGATGAGGCTGGGAGCAGGCCTCTGGTTAGCCTGACCCTCTGTCACGTGGGTAGGGGGATGTCTCAGAGGGCCTGTCCCAGCTCTGCCGCTAACGTGAGACTCTAGGCAGGCCAACGGGTTTTCCTCTGTGCCTCCTTTATCCTTTTCTATGAAGTAGGTTTAAAAATAAGGAATCTTGAGTTACAGTCCTAGCTCTGCCATTAACATGCTGTGTAACCTCGGCCAAGCACCCTCCCTGCCTGGGCCTGTTTACCTCACGTATCGATTGGGGGCGTCAATTTCCTCTGACTCTAGCATTCTTTAATTTGTAATTTATGATTCAAAAAGAAAAGGAGATCTTTTTTAAATGTAGGAATTAACTGATAACATTTACAAAATAGAACATCTGTGAAAAATTCTTTTGTCCTAGAGACTCCCCCCCACCCCCACCCCCACCCCCCCACCTCCTGCTGTCTGCTCTCTTCCTATCTGTCAGTCATGCAGCTACTTGTGATTCCTGGACAAGAAATTTGTCTTCATGAGTGTATGGAGATGGGGCTCAGGCAGATAAGTCCCCCAGATGAGTGGACGGTACTTGCTCTGTCCTCAGACAGGTCCACAGAGCTGTAGTGATCGCCCCCATGCCCCCTTAGTATCATGGGTACATCTTCAGATTTAAGTTTCCCACAATTGCTGATTAGTGAGACATTTGGTCATTGACAGAAATTTTCCTTTTTTTTTTTTTTTCCTAAAAAAGACACCCTATTCTTCTGCCCCCTTCTTAATCCCTCTAGTCTCCCCACTGTGCTCTGTGCTAACACTTTATACTTCAGCTTTGGAAAGTAACAGTTGTTCAAACAAACTGTTTTAAAAATCTTCCTCGAATGTTCCAATTCTTTTAAAATTGCTTTCTTACCTGGGTGTTCATCATTGAGAAACTCAAGTTGCACTTTCTCAGACTGGAGATCATTACTCTTTATTAGTGAAGCAACTTGTTAAAGCTACAGACAAACAGAAGTATTCTATGCCCTTTGTTAAGAGTGTTGAGAGTTTTTAAGGTTAGAAGATTTATAGGTGGAAAGAGGCTTTTCAACTATAGCTGCTGAAACATATAAGCATGATGACTCTGTTATTTGGGATGTAAGTGGGAAAATAGAAACCACCCTAGGTATTTCAATCAGGAAGATGTTTGATGTTGGGTATTATAAAACCTCCGGATAGTCTCATAAAACCTTGGGAAACCTTCACATATCGTTAAGTAGTCTTCAACAAGATGCAAAGACCACATGATTGAGAAAGGACAGTCTCTTCAAAGATTGTGTGGGGAAAACTAGATATCTGCATGCTAGAGAATGAAGCTAGACTCTTATCTTATACCATAACAACAAAAATGTGTAAGAAATAATAATGTATGTGTGTTTGCTGCTGCTAAGTAGCTTCAGTCATGTCCGACTCTGTGCGACCCCATAGATGGCAGCCCACCAGGCTCCGCCGTCCCTGGGATTCTCCAGGCAAGAACACTGGAGTGGGTTGCCATTTCCTTCTCCAATGCACTAAAGTTAAAAGTTAAAGTGAAGTCGCTCAGTCGCGTCCAACTCTTCGCGACCCCATAGACTGCAGCCTACCAGGCTCCTCCATCCATGGGATTTTCCAGGAAAGAGTACTGGAGTGGGGTGCCATTGCCTTCTCCGGGTATGTGTGCTTACCATACTTAAAAATTAACTTGAAATAGATTATAAAGCTAAAAATATAAGACTGAGACAATGAAACTCCTAGAAGAAACATAAGAGGAAACCTTCATAATATTGGTCTTGGCAATGATTCTTTGGATATAAGACAAAAGAAGATTTAACAAAAGCAAAAATAGACAGATGGGACTGCATCAAACTTAGAAACCTCTGTGAATCTAAGAAAGCAATAAACAAAGATGACCTATGGATGGGAGAAAATATTTACAAGTCTTATGTGTACTGAAGAGTTAATATCCAGAATAGATGAAAAACGCTTACAACCCAACAATAAAAAAGCAAACAATGATTGAAAAATGGGCAAAGGGCTTGAATAGTCACCTCTGCAAAGAAGATAAGTAGAAGTAACCAACAGACATATTAAAAGATGTGCATTAGACCATTAGAGAAATACAAATGAAAACCACAATGATATATCATCTCACATGCATTAGAATGGCCATATTAATAATAATAATGGTAATTGTAATTTTTTTAAAAGCAGAAAATAGTAAGTGTTGGCAAGGATTTGGAGAAATTAGAACCCTTGTGCATTGAGGGTAGGACTGTAAAATGATACAACTGCTATGGAAAACAGTATGAAGTTTTCATTAACAGTTAAAAATAAAATTACGGTATGATTCTGCATTCCTACTTCTGAGTATATATATATCCAGAAGAACTGAAAGGAATCGAAGCAGTATTGACACATTTATACTCCTTGCAACCCCACTCCAGTACTTTTGCCTGGAAAATCCCATGGACGGAGAGGCCTGGTAGGCTGCAGTCCATGGGGTCGCTAAGAATCGGATACGACTGAGCGACTTCACTTTCACTTTTCACTTTCATGCATTGGAGAAGGAAATGGCAACCCACTCCAGTGTTCTTGCCTGGAGAATCCCAGGGACGGGGGAGCCTGGTGGGCTGCCATCTATGGGGTCGCACAGAGTCGGACACGACTGAAGCGACTTAGCAGCAGCAGCAGCATACTCCTTGCAACTTTATTCATAGTAGCCAAGAGGTGAAAGCAGCACAGATGTCCATCACTGGATGAATGGATAAAGGAAACATTCTCTATACATGCAAGAGAATATTATTCAGTCTTAAAAAAGAAGAAAATTCTGCCACATTCTACAAGATAGGTGAATCTTGAGGACATTCTCCTAACTGAAATAAACCAGAGAGGGGGACGTGGGAAGTTCTGTTCCAACTGGGTTCAGAGTTTTGGGTTTGCAAGATGAAAAAGTTCTGGAGGTTGGTTATACCACAGAGTGCATGTAGTTAACATTACTGAACTGTACACTTGAAACATGATTAAGATGGTAAAACTGAAATGTTTTTACCACAGTTACCAGGAAGATGTAGTTTCTAGACTTCCAGCCCCAGTGATGTGTGAAAGTGTTACCCTTTTGAGTTGGGCCCCCAAGAAGGTTCCTCCTGCTTGGTGGTGTTGGAGGAAATAGAACAAGACTGAGTTCATTCAGAAGCAAAGGAAAGCTTTCTTCTTGGATCTAAGAATGGAGAGGTTTTGAGTTCATGCTCTAGAGCAGGAGTCCCCAACCTTTGGGATCTAATGCCTGATGGTGTGAGGTGGAGGTGATGTAATAATAATAGAAATAAAATGCACAATAAATGTGCTTGAACCATCCTGAAAACTTCCCCTCCCTCCGCCAGTCCATGGAAAAATTGTCTTCCATGAAACTGGTCCCTGGTGCCAATGAGTTTGAGGACCACTGCTCGATCACGTGCTCTCCCCAAAAGGCCAGAGATGGAGCTGCTTTATAGGATTCTTGTCAGTGGATCAGTGGGGAGGGGGTTGGAATTCTAACGGGTCAGGTGTGGCTATGCTGGTCATGGCCCCAGATCTGGGTGTAGCATGTAGCCTACTTGCTACCGTCTTGAATTGAGGTGTCGCGTGCAGCATCTCTGCTCACGGCCCACTGCCGCCATATTGAATTGAGGTGTCGCGTGCAGCATCTCTGCTCACGGCCCACTGCCGCCATATTGAACTGAAGCGTCGTGCACGGTGCTTCTGCACATGGTCTGCTGTCGCCATCTTGCATTGCAGCGCCATGTATGTGCGGGGCTTCTACGTGGATGGCACACCCAGGTGATGGGCTGTTAGGCGCAGCCTTTTCACTCTGGGGACTCTGGTCTGAAGGATCCGGTGCAGAGCCTCTGCTTGTACCCCACTGTGAGCAAGGGAAACTAGACTAGTGCAAAGGGAAAGAAACCCCGAAAGGTTAGACTTCATTTTATGGGCTTCCCTGGTAGCTCAGCTGGTAAAGAATCCTCCTGCAATGCTGGAGACCTGGGTTCTATCCCTGGGTTGGGACGATCCTCTGGAGAAGGGACGGCTACCTACTCCAGGATTCTGGCCTGGAGAATTCCATGGACAGAGCAGCCTGTCCTACAGTCCATGGAGTCGCATAGAGTCGGACATGACTGAACGACTTTCACTTTCTTTATTTTATTACCCCAATTCTATTTTTATCTCCTTGCAACTGCCAATGGGCTTTGCTGGTGACAGAAGAGCTTAGAAGGGTAGAAATGATGCAAAACACACTAAGACACAGTTTCCAGTACAGTGTGTCCTCAGTGAGGAAGGTCCTCTGTGCTCCTTTTATGGGGAAGAAGCGAATAGAACATGAACTTGAAAATCCGAGTGATCTGAGTTGAAATCCCTGTTCCACCAGTGAGGAGCAATCAGCTCTGAGGTTCGCTTGATAACCTCTGGACCAAGGTCCCGTCTCCCCAGAGAATGAGGAGAGACAGCGCAGAGAGCAGAACTGGCAATTCCCACGCTGCGGGGCTGGACAGAGCGCCAGGAGCTTGATGAGGAGATAGAGCCCTGTCCAGGCTTGTGCCCTGGGGGTGCCCCTTCTTTCCAGGTTCTAGTGCTTCTTGCTGTCTTTTGCCTGGGGTACCACCCATGTCTCAGAATTCCGTTTGTGTCTCCAGACCTGGCTCCAGGCTATGCATCTAGAGAGATTAATGCAGTGGAGCCACACGTAATTTTGCATTTAACACCCCTCTTCCTCAATCAAATATAAGCTCCATCAGGCCAAGAATCAACTTTCCTGTTCAGAGCTTTGTGTCCTCCGGGCTTTGAACCAGCGCTGACAACCAATATGCCCTCATTTAATATTGAGTAAGTAAGTTTACAGAAGATTGAAACATGAGCTACTTGGAAACAGGATTAAAGGAAACAGAAAATCAGATATGGATGAAGTACAGGCTTTGGTTCAAAGCACTGTGTGCCCTGTGGGTTTAAGGAGGCCTGGGTTCTGGGCCTGCTGTGTCAGTGACTGGCTGTGTGGCCTGGAGCAAGTTGCTTAGCCTCACTGGGCCCCACTGGCCTTATGCATACAATGAGGGGCCCTGACTGAGTGTCACCCCCTTCCCATGGTTCTAACTCTACCAGCATGCGCATTCTGTGAGGCAGTTCTGCTGCTGCATAATTTGTTGTATTCCCGGGGACCTCAAGAAACAGGAACTAGGAAAATCTAAAATGTACATGGAAGTGAGGTGAGACAGGGTTAGGGGAGGCCGGCTGGAACAGATGGAGCATGCAAGCCTGTGGTCCACCAGGCCACCCACTAATATCGTTCCAAACTTTGGAAATTTAATCTCATTTTTCTCTGCTGCGTAGTGGTGGCAATTAGAAGAAAAAGTGCATTTAACACCCGTGACGAATGAAACAATTATCTAATTTTGACAATTTCAAGCAAAATGTCAGCCTTCCAAGCTCGATTTTTAAGACTTTGGACTAAACGTTTAGGCTTTGCAGTATGGAAAATAATAACAGACAGCTTATTTGCTTGAATTGATGGACTCTTTTCCTGCATTGGAAATGAAGCATCAGTAACCTCTCTTCTTAATTCTCTGAATAGTTGATGTTTGGAAAGTCTACTCAAAATGTATACAGAGTTCAGAGGTGGCCCAGCCAGAGGCACACCTTAAACAAAGCTGTTTAGTTTCTCTATGGCGCTGGGTTTTCCTTAACCTAGAAAATGAAGGTAAGGTGATTGGAGGATGTGGAGATGAAACAAGATAACATGACAACAAGGAACAAATGCGTGGTTCATGGGCACGTGGTCACTGCTCTCTGTGGCCCCCCTGTGCCTCCTTCCTGTCCTGTCTCAGCTAGGGCTCACCGTGGGGGGCGGGTGTTAACCTGTCTCTGCTGAAGGAGTAGCTGAGGTCTTATCAGGCCTGAGCTCTGTGTGTGCGTGTGTGCTGTGACACTGTCACTCCAGCTGGCCTTTGAAAGCCTTTTAGGCCCTTTGTACTAAGAGTAGCTGTCAGAGGTCCCTTATCCAACGTGCTTTTCTGGTCCTTGAATGGCTGGGTCTGGTCATTTTCCCCTGGCTGGGGGTGGGAGAGCCCTCACGAAGGACATTTGCCCGTGTCAAGAGAGCCATACCCCCCTGAGGAAGATGGTCTGACTGTAGGGAAGGGAGAAGACAGGCATGGGGGAGGCAAACCCTGCGGACTAGAGCGCCTTGGCCAGGTGCCTGGACCCACTTCCTGAACCTACTTCAGCTCCGGATTCTTCTGACGCTGCTGTTCCTCCCTAGCCCCTCTTCCCTGCCTCAGGGGGAGCTGGGGAGGTGGGCTGGACCCCGGGAGATGCCCCACCATGCCAAAGCAATCACTTGTGACCACAATCTAGGTTTTACGTGGTCTTCCCTATGCCACTCAGATCCCTTAGGGCATAACCAGCTCTTCTTGTTTCTCTTCTCCAGTTTGTTATAATTAGGGGGTGGAAGACAGGATGAGGATCTTGCCATCACTGACCTATCTACTACTTTCATCTTACTTAGGAATGAGGTTAACAAATCTGTAAGCTTTTAGGGCTGAGTCCTGTTGATCAGTTGTAAAATTACTCATTAATTTGTTAGTATTTATGACCTGAAGTCTGAACATCACTTGGGCTCAGCTTCTGCTTTCAAGGGGATGAGAGCATCCTCAGGGAGTGATCCTCAGACACGAGGCTGGACTGTGCTGTCCCACTTTCATGTCTAGATAATCACAATTGGGGTGTACAGGAATGAGCCCTTCAACAGAGATGTGAACCCTGAAAATCAGCGTTCTGCAAGGTAGAGTCAAGGAAGTAAGTATTCTCAGTGATCACAGCTGCTGTGGGCATGTCAGATTTGAACCATTTTAAGATCATGCCCACTTCATTTCTGCCAGCATAACTGTAGGGTTTCAGGCTTTGCCAGAGCTCAGGCACTGCCATGTGGCACCATAGACAAAGGGAGGGGTTTCCTATCTTGTGTATCCAGGTTTGAACTTCAGTTCTGCTGTTCACCAACCTATAACCATGGATGTCTGAGGACCTCTCTGAATCTCAGTCTCTTCTTCTGTAACATAGGAATGGAAGTACAGGTCTGCCTCACCTTATTACTATAAAAAGCAATCAAGATAATGGAGGTGAACATGCTTTGTGAGCTCAGTGTCTCTCTAAGGGTTAGCTGTTGTCACTATTATTGTGACCTGATGAACAGCTGGCCTGATGAACAAGCTTCCTGTTGCAAAGAAATAGAGTTGTCTCTGCTAAAAAGGCCACCCCTGCTTACCCAACCCAGCCCTTCTAGGGCAGATTAGAACTGTTGTGGCTGTAAACCCAGCCAATATGGGCTGTAATATAGTAAATTATCACTTGTTTTGCAGTCTTGACGAGAAAAATAAATGCAATTACACTCATGAATGTTGAAAAATGAAGCAAAGCAATGTGGATCGGCACATTTGAGGTGCTTTTCCAAATGAAAAGCTGTGTACAATGAATGCTAATGGGCTCCCTGACTCCCACTCTTGGCATATGGTGCTGTGTGATCTTTCTGAATTAAGGGAGCAGCTGTGCCAAGTGCCCCAGCCACAGGAGATGCAGCCCTGGGCAGCCTCCATAGTAGGAGACCCAGCAGGCAGACTCCAGTGTCCAGACCCAGAAGACAGCCAGCTTCCTAAAGCAAGTACCTGAGGGCTCTCAGGGATGCTTCTCTGCTTCTAGAACCTGGCCTCTCTGCAGGTTTTTTGTTGCTCTGTGCAGCAAGCTTTCACTGAGCACCTACTGTGTGCCAGGCTTGATGCTGGTAGCAGTAGAGATGGATAGCACATGTCCTGCCCCTCTTGACCCACCTCCACTGTGACCAGGTATGACGGGCGTGAGCTAGCCCTGTGCTGGCTGGAACAGTGGCCACCAGCCACATGGGGTTATTGAGTACTTGAAATGTGGCCAGTCCAAACTGCGATGTGCTGTAGATGTAAAATGCACCTGTGTGTGTTACTCACTCAGTTATGTCTGACTCTGCGACCCCATGGACTGTAGCCTGCCAGGCTCTTCCTTCTGTGGAATTCTCCAGGCAAGAATACTGGAGTGGATTGCCATTCCCTTCTTCCCAACCCAGGGATTGAACCTGGATCTCCTACATTGCAGGCAGATTCTTTACCATCTGATCCACCACGGAAGCCTGTAAAATGCATACCACATCTCAAAAATGTATCATATATATGTGTGTATATATATATATATATATATATACACATATATGTGTATATATATACACATATATGTATATATATATACACACACGTATAAATGTGTGTATATAGTGTATATATACACACATGCAGTCTTATTAATATTTTATATTGTTTAAATGTTGAAGAGATACTATCTTAGGTATATTGGGTCACGTAAAACACTTTAAAGATAAATCTCACCTATTTATTTTTACCTTTCTTTTTACTATGGCTACTAAAAACTTAAAATTACAGCACTGTGACTTGCACTGTATTTCTATCGGGTGTCAGTGATCTGGCCCCTACCTTCCTGTTTGTTCATATCCTCTACTGCATCCTCTTTCCTGGTAGCCCTTCTGCCAGCTTATCAGCCTCACCAGGCTCCTTCATGCCTCAGGACCTTTGCACTTGCTGCTCTCGCTTTCTGGAAGCCTCTTCCCTAGTGCTTTCTCAACTTAAATGTCACCTTTTGTGACACATGTTCTCTCCTTTCTAAATACAACCCCTCTCTTACTCTTAGTCAGACACTCTTTCTTAGTCACTATTGTAATATTAAATATTTTATTATTAAATAATTGTTTTTGTATTTGTTTTCTGAAGAGAACTTTAGGGGCAGAGAGCTCATCTGTTTTCTCCCCCGTCCTAATCTCAGTGACTACCACAGCAATTAGCACATAGTAGACACTCAGTTTTTTAATTGAATAGGTTAATGAATGAATGAATGATTATATGTCACAAAGAAAGATATTTTGACCATTTTGAGATGTTGTGAAGCCTTTTGAAAATACTTAATAATGGGTCCTAATTTATCAGTCCATTAAGGAAGATATAGGTGAGATATGCATGGCATATGAAGGGCTTGATGAAGAGTTTGATGAAATAGACGTGGAGTCAGGATTACGGGAATCAACAAGGCATGGTGACGAGCCCAGTGGCTGACCACTGTAGGAAGCTGTTCCTACCCCTAGGACTGAAGAGCAGTGGTAGTGAATGGTGTTACGAGACAGCCTGACAGGCTATAGAAGAACATGACCACCGCCAAAATTCATTCCTCCCACTCTCTGGTCTTCTGCCAGTACTTGCTACTGGTCAGCTCAGCCAGAAGCAGTGGGCGAGGGAGGATGGAAGATGCAGATCACAGAAGTCAGACACTCAGAGAACAGAGCCGGGTGGGGACAGATCTGGATTGGGGGTGGAGTGCACAGAGAATAACTGTCATCCTGCAAAGGCATGGAAAGTGATTTTATTAATATGCTAGAGCATGTTTATTCCAAATCAAGAACCCTTATCCTAAAAATGTAAGGATGCATGTGAACACTATCGCGTTCATTCAGGGATTTCTAGTAGCGGAATTGGAAGTGTAATTATGGGAAAAACGAGATAAAGTTATTATTTGCAGAGGATATTGTTAACTACCCAAAACCCAAGAGAAATAAGTGGAAAACCATTAGAACCCAGTAAAAGCCCAGTAAGGTGACTAGGCAGGGAATAAATATACAAAATCAACAATTTCCTAAATGTTAACGATAAATGGCTTGAAAACATATAAAGGGATTAATTCTATAAAGCAACCAAAATATAAAAGGCAAAGGAATTGAGAGGTAATACAAAGAGTTTTTAGAAAGAAGCTATTTCTTGGATGTGAACACTTGATATTTTTAAAGCTTGTCCATTTAATTTGAAATATGTAATATGAATTATTGAGTTGGCCCAAAAGTTCCTTCAGGTTTTTCCTTAAGATGTCCTGGGGAAAACCTGAATGAACTTGTTGGTTAACTCTCTAATACAAATTTATAAGCAAATGTTATAAAGTGATTTTAAGGTTTATTTGGGAAAATAAATGGTCACAGATCATGAAGCAGATGTTGAAAGATAACAATAGGGGAGGACTTAGCAACTACTTCTAAGGTTTAGAAAAATATCCTGGAATCAAAACCAACTAAATTAAAGCCCAAATGGCATATACCAGTCCAATAAGAGGTAAATGAAAGAAAATGTTTTTCTGAAAGGAGTGTGTGTGTGTGTTATAGATAAACTTAACATTTCCAGTTAATGAGACAAGTCATGGTGAAATTATAATGATAACTCGCCAGAGAAGGATGTGGATCAGCTGAGTTAGGGTCTTACTTCATATTGTATACCAAAATATATTTTAGATAATAACACATTCCAGCTGTGTAAAAATTTGAAAGCATCTAAGACATGTGACTCATATGTAAATCTTTAATCTTTGAGAGTAGGACAGTTTTCTGATGTTACCTTTAAAGGTAGAAGCAATGCAGAAAAATATTTATATATTTGTCCCTAAATACCATAAATAAGATGAAAAGATCCACAGCAAACTGAGTTCTGATATTTGCAATACACACACAAACAAATGATTGATATCATTAGTATTGAAAGAGTTCTTCTGAATCAGTGAGAATGACATAAGATCCGTTAGACATATGTTCACTTTTGGTGAGACTTCTGAGAACCAGGCAGGTATGAGTGCAAGTTACACTGTTTAGGGAGGACAACTTAATATCTGCCAGAGATATAAACTGTGCATATCTTTTCATTAGACATTTTTATTTTTGAGACTGTATTCCAGGGAAATAATAAGAGATAAATGTAAAGTGAGACACTCTGCGTGTGTGACATATGACACTTAACCTCTTGGATTGTCCATTTCTCCATTTGTAATACAATAAGATAAATAAATAAGCTTCTTTGCAATGTGGCTATGAGGGGCATTTGAAATGACTGCCCTGGGAAAGCCTTGGAGCTATGGAGCTGTGGGAAAATGGTGCGCATTCGTGGCTAATTTTGGCTGTTACATTTTCCTTTCTTCCTCTCCTCCTCCCAGCTCCTTGGATACCATCTACTGGGGTGCCTACTCTTGCTGTTTCAGCTCAAGAAGAGCAAAAAAGAGAGAGCTCTGGACCTTTGCTGGAGTTAAGCAGGGCTACTCTGAGCATGGATTCTTGGCTTAGCACAACGGACGTTTAGTTAATACCAGCCACACAGCACAGGATTTGTGGCAGACTGGGGGTAACAAAAGACTCCTTGACCACAGTTTCGAGTCCTCTGATTCCTATTCTCAACTCGGCCTTGACCTTATCCCCCACTTCCTACCTCCATCTTGTTTTGACCTGCCTAGCCCAATTTTAGCAAGAATCCTGCTAAGCCAGTATAGTGAGAATCCCTCCATCCCTTGATATCTGATCACCCTTGATACCTGATCAAGTTCTTCATCCCTCACCATTGATATCTGATCACCCTGGCTTGCCATCGGCGAGAATCCTATTAAGCCACTTCAGCGAAATTTCTCCCCTCTTCTTGATGTCTCCTCTTAGTAAATTTTCATCCCTTGGCCCCCTCACTCTGCTGCTTGGCTATAAATCCCCAGCTGTCCTCACTGTATTTACAGTTGAGCCTGATCTTGCTCTCCATTGCCATTTTTCTATGGCAATACTCTTGAATAAATTCCTCCTTACAGTTTTAACAAGTGTCAGAATGAAAATTTCTCTAATAGTGGTTACCATGGTGAGTAAATCCCAGCCTGCCCAAAGGGAGCTTTGGGTCTATTGGGTGGACAGATAGGCAGACCTGTGATCAGCTGTATGGACTGAGGGCCTGTAATAGGTCAGGGACTGTGGGTACCACTGTGGCTGAGATGTTCCAGCTCTTGCCTTCATGAAGCCTATAGTCTGATAAGATGGATAGATGATAAAAACAAACGTCAAAAGAAAAAGTGCAGAGAGAGGGCAGGTTTCTGGTTTCTAAGGTTGTGGAGGAAGAGGGGGCAGCTCAGGTGAACAGGAAAAGCTTCCTGCAAGAGAAGACATCTGAACTGGTTTCCAGTAAGTTTAACCTTTGCTTGTATGCTACAGGTGTCCTCAGATTCAGAGCCTTGTATAACCACCTTTGTGAATAAATATTATGTTGGGTGGCTCCGAAGCTAGCCTACAGTGTGCAGACTGTGGGAAAGATGATGGCTGAGGTTTCCAGAGGCAGCCCAGCTGAGAGGAGACACAGACAGGAGAGATTATCCTAATAGGATTTCACAAACACCACTTAGCAGTCGCTGAGCTCGAGGAAAAAATAGTTATGAGCTGAGGGTGGAGAAATAGCCAAGAATCTGGCAGCTCTGTGAAGGCTTGGAGAGAAAAGCTGACAGCCAACAGACAGAACAAGATGATGCAAGCAAAAAGGTTAAAAGAATAGACAAGACGGAAAAAACACACTGAAAGATACGGATGGAAACAGAAGCACATTATTATAACTTGGGAACACGCACTGAGACCATTCCAGCTCTGAGAAGGAGCAGAGCCCCATTGCTGGGTCAGGGAACTCCTGGAATGAGGCGTGGGCAGTGGAAAGTCAGAACTGGCGAAAAGAAAGCGTATGTGAATGTAAAACACCATAGGCAGAAATAGGATAACCAAGTCCTAATCCCTCCTCTTTGCAGATGTTAACCAACACCCTGAGAAAGGACATGAATTATCCAGTTACTCAGTATAGAAAGTGGAAGAGCTGGGAAATTGGAACCGTGTTCATTGTTGATGGGATTGTGAAGTGTGAAGCTTCTTGGCAGCTCCTCAAGAAGTTAAATGTAGGGTTACTCTTATGACCCAGTGATCCAACGTCTAGGCATATACCCCCAAGGAATTGAAAACAGACACTCAGACTTGACCCACTGTGGGTGTTCTGTCTACGAGTCCAATGCTCGTCCCCTTACACCCCAGCTGCTCCTTCCATCTGCCATTCTCTCTCCCTCTCTTATCCCCTCCTCTGCCTTCTCTTCTCTCTACTTTATATGGGGAGAGTGAGGATCTAAGTTGCTCTAACACTTACTAAATAAATACATGACCTTGGTTTCACTGTCCCATCGTTGCCTAGGACCAAATGCATATTCTTCCAGCCCTGATGGTGTGTACATGTTCACACACTTTGCGAGCACGTGTTCAGCAACCGCGTGTCTGGTACTGATGGGGTACAGTCCCCTCCCCAACATACAGAGTCGTGTTCTCGCACCTTTTAATTGCTTGTCTCAAGGAGTTTACAGTCTCTTTAATTTTCCTGGAATTATGAAGCAGTTGTCTGTGTATCCTGGAGTACCTCTTATTCTACAGTCAGTCTTTTTTTTTAAAAAAAAAACAAAACAAAACTATCTTTGTATGTATAACTCACCTTTGGGAGGGACACAATATATTTTGAAGTCTTACGTGGTTTTCTTTCCCCTCTACTTGACTGTATATTGAAATGGGGCCAGATCCATGATGGTGTTATTTGATCCACATTGGGAAGGCATTGGGGGCCTAGTCTCTAGTCTCTGTCTCTGAGTTTAAAGTCTTACATGAGGTCCAGCTCCTGGAGGTGGAGGGGGTCCCTGAGAGCTTCTATTTGCTTTTTTTATTTTAATTGAAGTATAGTTGCTTTACAATGTTGTGCTAGTTTCTGTTGTACAACAACATGAATCAGCCACAAGTATACATATATCCCCTCCCTCTTGAGCCTCCCTCCCAAACCCCATCATGTCTCTCTAGGTCATCACAGAGCACTGAGCTGAGCTCCCTGTGCTATAGAGCAGGTCCCCACTAGCTATCTGTTTTACACATGGTAGTGTATATATGTCAATGATATTCTCTCTGTCTGTCCTACCCTCTCCTTCCCACTCATGGCACTGTGTCCACAAGTCCATCTTCTACATGTCTGTTCCTGCCCTGCAAATAGGTTCATCAGTATCATTTTTCTAGATTTTATACATATGCGTTAATATAGGATATTTGTTTTTCTCTTTCTGACTTATTTCACTCTGTATGACAGGCTCTACATTCATCCACTTGAAATGACCCAATTTTGCTCATTTTTATGGCTGAGTAATATTTCTATTTGTTTTTGAGTCAGCTACTTTCATGAGAGGTTTTTCTATTTCATGGGCTTTTGTTTTTATTTTTCTAGGCTTCTTTTCCCCTATTTGAGCCCTGGTATGAAATAACTGGTTTCTGCCTGGCAGGTAGTTCTCAGGTAGGATTTGATGAAGGATGTCAATCCATAGTGGGGAAAATAAACTCAGCAGAGATATCCCATGGTTTGGAAATACTTTGCAATGCATCTTCTTCAAATTGGGAGCTGTCATTGAGTTTTCATGTATATCCAACACTTTCCATCTCCAATATCACTATCCCTTTAACGAAGGGGAAGATGGACATGGATTCTTCTTTCGTTTTGAACCAAGATGACACTTAAAATCTATGCCATGAAGCTAGGACTCTTCTGTGTTTCAGCATTCATAGTTTCATAATATGTTCTCTGTTCTTTTCACTTTCTGTTCATTTCCATCAACTTTAGACATGGGGCTTCTGTGAAATGGTATTCAAACCACCATATTTTCTAGAAGACCTGGCATTTTTCCACTCTGCCATGCTGTGTGATTATGAATATCCACTTGCACAGCTAATATGTCATATTCTTATTGGAAAAGGTTTTCAATGACCGCATTCACTGAAATGGCCTATTTATATGTCTGGTACATTATGGGATATATGTTTGCATAAGAGTAGAAGAGCATCAAACAAAAGACCCAGTTCCAAGTTGCCAGAAGATTTTGCAAGGCCTCTGCTAGCACTCTACCCCAAGTGTTTTTATCACAAGTTGTCACATATAGTCTCAGTGGTGAGTGCTTTTTAGCTGGGTAATGGGGTTAGGATTTTCAGAAGATAATTTCCTTGTTTTCATTTCAAGATCTTAAGTTTTTTTTGGTGGTACTGTTGTTGGTACTGGTATAAATGATCTAATTTAATTTACTTCCCTGTAAAGAAGGTGATCCCTTTCCCAGCTGCTGATCTGGGCAGAGAGGGAGCAGGCAAGCTTGGAGGTGACACCTGAACTTTAAACCTTCCATGGTTTATGCTGATGATGAGTGCTTAGAGACTTCAGAAACTTTCCCCCAGTGATTTTTTTAACTACCGTATTGCTTCCTAAGCAGCGAAGTATCCTCATGAGTCTCTATCTGTGGGTCCTTGAGGAGGGTGAGAGGCTCAGTGAAGGTGGAACGATCCTTCTGGCAGGTCTGTTCCATTGCTTCAAGGCGTCATGTGATGGGTACAAGGCACGTTCAGATGGTAGTGCTAGGAAGGGTCTCCTCTGTCCCTTCTGTCACTGTCTACCTAGGCAAGCTTCACGGTATGTATTCTGATGGGTAGCAGGTGCAGAAGGGTTAAGTAACTGGCTGTACCTGCCTAGTTTGTTTCCTTTGTGCAGCTGGGCAAAGTTGCTGAGTCTTACGGAGAAGGCAATGGTACCCCACTCCAGTACTCTTGCCTGGAAAATCCCATGGACGGAGGAGCCTGGTAGGCTGCAGTCCATGGGGTTGCTAAGAGTCGGACACGACTGAGCGACTTCACTTTCACTTTTCCCTTTCATGCACTGGAGAAGCAAATGGCAACCCACTCCAGTATTCTTGCCTGGAGAATCCCAGGGACGGCGGAGCCTGGTGGGCTGCCGTCTGTAGGGTCGCACAGAGTCGGATATGACTGAAGCGACTTGGCAGCAGCAGCAGTAGCAGCTGAGTCTTAGCCTATTCACACGTGATTGAAGAAAGCCAGGTGTCTCATACCTTTATGTATTCTCAGTACCTAGCAAGGTACCTCATAGAGTAGGCTTGATAATTATTTGCCAAATGGATGAATGAATGCATGAATGAAGCAAAAGAAGCAAATACATACTTAGAGAAGGGAAGATGAAATGTCACCATCGGATCTCCAGACAAAGGCTTGCTCTCCAGACAAACACTGTTTGGGTGTAAGGGATTCAAAGTTGTGCTGTGACAAAGGAATTGTGAGCATTGATGGTGTAGCTTGCCTCCCCAGTGCTACTCCCTGGGCTTTGATTTGGCTGGAAAGGATTTGTTGTCGTTTACCTAGATAGGTACATGATTGAGAATAGGAGGTCTATTTTTCTGCCTAGTCTTGTCTAGATTTACTCAGTCTCAGGCCTGCTCTGGGGATATATGACTCAGCTGTATTTTAGGAGCCCATCCCTGAAGATGGTGTGGGTTGAAATCAGCCTTCTGGTCCATTCCTGGCATGCACTCACCCTTGGGTTCACCTGAACTGCAATCTCCCTTCGTTCAAAACTGTATTATTCCTGGTCTTTTTGTGAGACTTCTGCCTCATTTGCCTTGCCTAAGACTTTGATTCCTGAATTCAACAGAAAAAAAAAACCCCTCAGGGCTGAGCCATGTGAGGCAGGAGGCATTGTTAATGTTGAATTCATCTTGCTATTTCAGACCAAAGGATGCTTGAGATTCAAATTCGTTTTCAGTTATCTTGAAACTCACAAATCCGTGGATGGTTTCTCCATCATCCAGGATCTGGTTCTTGACATCCCTATCTCCTGATCCTTGATTTGAACCTCTGCTGTCCAGCTCTGTCACTGCTTTGACTCCTACAGGATCTTGGCAGCCTGGGTGAAATATGCGTTTGTCATCTTCTCCTGGTCACTTAGATTGGACTTGTGTCCACTCCCAGAGATATCCAGTCTTTCCAATGGGCTTCCCCAGTGCAACCGACTTCCCAGTCTTCTTCCCCATCTAACCATGAGTTAGTATGAATCTCATCTAAGCCTCATGAACCAGAAGATAAATGGATGCTGGAATCCATGTTGACAGGTCATATGAGAGGTTTTGTGAACTAAAGGAGGCATGTAGGCAGGCCATGGTGGGAATAGAATCCATGGGTGAAAGACATACATCAGAATAAGCCAGTGGAGAAAAATGCTCAAGCCAACGAAAAAATGTTGTGGCTCCGAAAGTCAAAGGACATAGTTCTCTGAACAGGTATGATTAGTGTTCCAAACAATGTATGCAAGAACATCAAAGAAGAACCCATTTGCATTAGCAAGAAGTTTTGAGGAACCAAATACAAAATAAGTTTCAGAAAAAAAAAGTGAACATTTTTAGATTAGCATTTTTTAAATTCTCTTATATAGAACAAAGAAAATCCTAATTATAATAGGACAGGATATTTTTGAAGCCTGGTACTTGGGATGAAGATAATAATAATAATAATAAAAAGTAGGGCCTCCATGAAGACTTTAAAACATGGAAGCACATCAAAGAAGATTCAAATACTTAGAAAAATACCTTGTTTCTGAATGGAGGCGTTTAGTCATATAACTATGTCAGTTCTCCCCCAAACTGATTACACATTTATGTTATTTCAATCAAAATCCTTAAGGAATTGCTGTTTAGAACTTGACAAAAATTTTTCTAATGTTTGTATAGAAACTTACACGTACTAGAATAGCCAAACATAATGTTGTAAAAACAAAAGGGAGAGTTACACAGTAAAAAGTTATAAAGGGTTATAAAAATACTTTAACACTACAGCAATTTAGTGGCTGATGAAATGAAATATAATTGAAACACAGCAGAAAGTGAAATAATAAAAAGATTTGAGTATATGTAAATATTTATTATGTGATAATGGTGGATTTCAGGCCAGCAGGGGAAAGAATAGATTATTTAATTAATGCTGAAAGGAAAATTGGCTATTTAGGGGGAAAATTAGATCATTAACTCAGTCCATATATGAAAATAGATTGCTTATGCATTAAATGTAGAAAACATAATACATTTGAATTTTATGTGATACTAGAGTAAGAATGATGTTTCAAAGAACAAAATCAGAGCTGGAAACTGCAGTGACTAATTGATATTATATGTGAAGATGAATGTTAAAAATATCAGAAACAGGGGACTACCCTAGTGGTTCAGTGGTGAAGACTTTGCCTTCCACTGCAAGGGTTGCGGATTTGATCCCTACTCAGGGAGCTAAGATTCCTACATGCCTTGGGGCCAAAAAAACAAAATATAAAACAGAAGTGATATTGTAACAAATCCAGTAAAGACTTTAAAAATGTCCCACATTAAAAAAAAATCTTTAAAAAATATCAGAAACAAAACCAAAATACCCCACTTTTCTATTCCCCTTTTTAGCAATGCTCTTTCAGAGAATTTTTATTCTTATTGCCTCCAGTCTCTCTTCTTGACCTCTGCCTAGGTCACTCCAGGTCACAGAAGTCACTCCGTTTCTGCTCTCACTGCTCCACCAGAACTCGTGTAATCAAAGTGGTCTCCAGTGGTCTTCCTTTTGCTGAATACTATGTTCTCATGCTACTTGACCTGTGAGCAGTGTTTAGCATTTTGCTGAAATTGCGCCTCTATACTAGCATCACCAAATCAATGGACATGAGTTTGAGCAAGCTCCGGGAGTTGCTGATGGACAGGGAAGCCTGGTATGCTGCAGTCCATGGGGTCGCAAAGAGTCAGGCATGACTGAGCAACTGAACTGAGAAAGGAGTAGGGCCACAGCAAATGAATGCCCTCAAGACTGTGTGTCCCACGCTGGAGGGGGTGGTGAGGAGTCGTACAGTGTTAAGTGATCAGCTTGTGGACATTCTTCTCACTGGCTGATAGTGACGTAATCTGGAGTCAGCATCATCAGTCTTCTGCTTCCAATAGGTCTGTGGTCTATATGCGTGTGGACTTCATACAGTTCACCCCTGGTGGGGGGGTTCAGTACCTGCAAAACAGCTCAAGGACATGGCTCAAAATATTATCTATAGCTCTTGAGGAGGAACTAAAGGTCCGTGACTTTGTTTAATGGCTAAAGTATTTTTATCTTGCTTGCCTGTTTTCTTTCTTTCTTCATATTTTTATACTTCTCTAATTAATTTTTTTCTTTGACTAAAGTTTTTCTACAGACAAAAGGCAACTGGAGGACATGGGTGGGGCCTGTTCTGGGGAGGCGCTGTAGGGTCCTGCCTGGCTGCAAGTCCAGTTGGTCTCTTTTTTTCCTTGAAACTCGTTCACTGCTCGGCTTCTCAATCACCACACTCTCCTAGTGGCCCTCCTACCATGTTGATTTTGTTTATTCCCCTTTGTTGGTTCCAGGTTCTCTTAAAAAGTAGAGGCCTCTGGGTGCTCTCTTTCTCCTAGCTACATAAACTCAATGATCTTTTCCAGGTCCCTGACTTATAAAGACCATCTGTAGGCTGATGACTCACAGTTCTTTATCTCTAGCCAGGGCTTCTCTCAGTCTCTAGCTTGGAATATCCAGCTGCCAGCATGGCATGTTCATTTGGTTATCTGATTGGTCTCTTCAGTTTAGCAAGTTCACCACCAAAATCATCACCTTCCCATAATGTTGCCCCAACCTGTATCTACCATGGTGATCATAAAGTACAAGAAAACAGCAATCTCACTGTCAAATAACCCAAATACAAATTAAATTACATTTTTTTCTGTCACAAGAGTTGTCAAACTATAGCCTACAGGACAAACCTGATTTTAGAAATAAAAACTGTTTTTGTAGGTAAAGTCTATTGAAACATAGCCATGTCCATTCATTTACATGTGGTTTATGGTGGCTTTTGTGATGCTGTGGCAGAGTTGAGTAGTTGCAGCAGCAACAGTGTGGTCTACAAAACTAGAAGTATTTTCAGTCTGGCTCTTCGTGGAAAATATTTACTGACCCCTGCTTTGTCACGTCGACAGCAGAAACTTGAGTAGAAGTAATGGCAGATAAGGGGCTTCCCTTGTGGCTCAGTGTTAAAGAGTCTGTCTGCCATTGCAGGAGATGCGAGTTCAATCCATGGAGATGCGAATTCAATCCATGGTTCAGGAAGATCCCCTGCAGAAGGAAATGGCAGTATTCTTGCCTGGGAAACCTCAGGCAAAATCTCCTCTGGACAGAGGAGCCTAGTGCTACAGTCCATGGGGTTACAAAGAGTCGGACACGACTTACCGACTAAACAACAACAAATGGACAAACAGCAAGCATGTTGTTCTCTTTGGATGAGTGACAGTGTATTTTGTTGTCCTAATTGGGACACTTTTCAGACTGAAATGGATGCCCCAGACAGACAGGGAGTTATTTTAAGCATAGATACCTCTACATAATTGATCTTTGAGAATTCGATTAGAAAGGGAGAAATGCAAGACAGTGATAATTAGAGTAAGATGAATTAATAAAGTTAGGTCAGAATAACAGAGATCAGATATTGGTAAAAGCACAAAGTCTTCTAATAGCAGAGGGGGACTTTATGATTCTTGATGTATCTTTAGTTACTATCAATAGAAAATAGTAAGTGATACAGTTATTCTCAATCCCACGCTAGTCAAAGTGCTATTTGTTATGCAGTGTAATAGATGGGAACAAAAATTCAAGTACTTCTTAAGCTGTGCAGGGAACAGAAGATGTAAGACAAGGACATAATGTTCAAGTCTAGTGAGTACGTAAGGACGTTAGAAGACCAGTAACTAGGATGCTTGAAATCGTGCAGAATGGCCGAGAGGAAGGAACAACCATAATTAAGTCCACATCTAAGGAAGTGGCAGGAGAAACAGTGCTTTGCAAGTTTGACTTAGCAACGAGCCAGCTACCAAGGGCTCTAATGAGGACCAAAGAGGGAAGGAGCTTGTGGCGAATGAAACCTGAGTAATCAGCTTGTTCTTTCCCATCTGTGAGCTATCCTTGTGATGAAAAGAAAGGGAATTACCAGGTAGATTGGACCCAGGGCTGTTCTCTAAGGACATCTGATCCCATAGAACTCTGCATGGTCAGGAGGGGATGCTCAGAGGCAAATCTCTGGAGCACAACCTTGCAGATGCAGACTCTGAGCATTCTCCCTGCCACATGGGAATAAGGACCAGGTCACAGGCTATGGGTCTCATGATAGAATGTATAAGTGTGGGTACCTTTGGCATGACACCACAAGGCAGTTGGTTATGTAGCAATTGAACATAAAGGACTTTAGCTTCCTACTGCCGGGGGCTGCCAAACAGTTTGCCTTGGGAAGATAAATTCACAGCAGTGGACAATAGCACTCAGCTTCCTAATGGAAACACCATCCTTCTATCCTTGTGGGTCTAGCCTTTGCCAAATGGCATTCTGTGTAAATGCTTTTTCAAGTTGGACTGATCTTTACTTACACCAACTAGGATCTTACAGTGATAGAGTTCTTAGGCATTGACTAGTCCAGTGCTTTTCAACTGGAGGACCTGGGGATCTGGGAAGGAGAAGTGGTGTTCCTTGAACCCACTTTTAGTATTTCAAGTTGCTTGTGTGATAATGTGCCTAAGCTGCACAGGTTCAAAGAAGTCTCAAGTTCCTCGAGTTAGAGTTTCAGTAGGATTGACCAAGTGAACAAGGCTAGTGATCTCACGCTGCTCAGGATCTCTGAGGGGGCAGTCATGTGTTGCTTTGATTAAGAGAAAACAGGGGGACTCTCTTGGAAGTCCAGTGGTTAGAACTCTGCGCTTCCACTGCTGGGGGCACAGTTCGATCCCTGGTTGGGAAACTAAGATCCTGCATGCAGTGCAGCCCAAGAAAAAAGAAGGAAAGAGTAGAGGAAGAGGTACATTTTACTTCAGAAATTTCATTTATGTAGCAGACTTACACGTCCAGAGAGAAGTATACCTGTCGGGAAAGCTAGAAACCGCTTGTCTAGTCCATTGAATAACCAGCACCCCCTCCCCCAACTTTGCAGAGGATGAAACTGAGACCAGAAGGAAGTGAGACAGGTGACACGGCCCAAGTTGCAGGAGACAATAAAAAAAAGCGCAGAATTTGCCAGCTCTGAGTCTGAAATTTCAAGGGAAGACATGAGAAACACCCACTTGGGCACCTGGAGACCTGGGCCACCTGTAGGGCTGAGGAGTTAGCAGTGCTTGAGGGCCTCATGTGTGCTACATGCTGTTCTAGGAGATTCACACATCACACATCATCTCATTGAATCCTCCGAGGGATCTAGTGTGTTAGGGAGCCTTCCCCAAGAATCAGATGAAGAAAACATGGGTCAGGGAGGCTAGGTAACTTGCCTAAGGTTCTATGAAGAGTGAGTAATAGAGCGAGGTTCAGATCCAGAGTATCGTGGCCCTATGGTTGATGTTCTGCCCACTACTCTATCTTACCTTGGCAAATGTACCTCTCCGAGTTTGGATTGACCTAGAGACAGGTGGGGAAAGGTTCCAAGATGATCTTCTTGGAAAGAGGGGACCCTTGACAGTGCCTGCAGACATATCTGATCTGTTTTAGCACTCCCCAGAAATAACAACTGCTTGATTCTCTATAAATGGTGGATTAATTGATTTGATTTATTGTATTGTTGCTCCAACATAACAACATGCTTGCTCCTTGGAAGAAAAGCTATGACCAACCTAGACACCATATTAAAAAGCAGAGAGATTGCTTTACCAATAAAGGTCTGTATAATCAAAGCTATGGTTTTTCCAGTTGTCATGTATGGATATGAGCATTGGAGTATAAATAATGCTGAGTGCCGAAGAATTGATGCTTTTGAACTGTGGTGTTGGAGAAGACTCTTGAGAGTCCCCTGGACTGCAAGGAGATCCAACCAGTCTGTTCTAAAGGAAATCAGTCCTGAATATTCATTGGAAGGACTGATACTGAAGTTGAAACTCCAATACTTTGGCCACTTGACGCAAAGCACTGACTCATTAGAAAAGACCTTGATGCTGGGAAAGATTGAAGGTGAGAGGAGAAGGGGATGACAGAGGATGAGGTGGTTGGATGGCATCACCAACTCAATGGACATGAGTTTGAGCAAGCTCTAAGAGTTGGTGATGGACAGGGAATGCTGGCACTGCTGCAGTCCATGGGGTCACAAAGAGTCGGACACGACTGAGCTACTGAACTGAACTGAACTGATTGTTGCTCCAAGGAGCTCTTTTGTGGAAAAGAGAGTTTCACTATTTTGCAGAGCTCTCAATTCAGACCCAGAGCAGGTGGGGAAGACTTAGAAGGGAGTTGGTTGTGATTTAAGAGAAGGTGAGACTCTTGGAAGAATGGACTTCTTTTATTTGCAAGTTCCACTGACCCAGTGAAAGACTAGAGCCGTCTTGGCTGTCAGAAGGACCCCTGCTTTCAAATGTGAGGATGGAAACATCCGCTGCTGCTTGCCCCAAGTCTTCATCTCTAAAGCCTTGTCATCCTGAAGGTAAACTTGGTAGGTCAAATTGGTAGGTCCAGGAAAGTACTAGGGAGTGGTGCACCCAATAGTAGCAACTGCAGGCCTGTGAAGGACGTTGGTGTCTAGGGCATCTGGCTCTAAATTCCTGTTTAGTCTCCTAATGACCAGGGCTGAGCCCTCATTTCCCAGGCCCTGGTAGTAAACAATGTCTCATGGGTGTTGCGTGCTTATTCCTTGAGCACACCATATGCTGTGCTGGCATCCTCCTGTGACCCTCTCATCCATCCTCTTCCCTTCTCCACCCTGCTCACTGTCCTGCAAGACTGCCTGATGGTGACCCCACGGATGCCCTCTGGTTTCCTCTCTATGGCCAGAGATTGGGAAGAGGGGGAGAAGAGAGTGTGGTCTGGGTGTTTATGCCCCTGGACACCTCTCTGTACAGTTGCCTGAGGCCAGCTATGGCCCTTGAGGAAGGTCACTGCTCCACGCAGTGCCCTCCTTTTCAAGTGACCCCTCTCCTTTTCACCAGTGTCCCTCTTGCAGGACTTCCTCCCCTAACCCCTCCTGTCCCCAAGGGTGATGACAGCTCTGCTGCGCTTGCCTGCTTGTGCCTTTGTAAATAGTTCATCTATTAACCCTTGTGTATTCTCCCCATGTGAACCTGCCAAGTGTGCCCCTGATTGATACCTGTGCATGATCTAATTTGATCTTCCTAACAACTGCAGGAGATAGAGATTACGATCAGCACCATTCTCATTTTTAAAGTGAGGAAATGCAAGTGTAGAATGGTCTGGTCATTTTCCCTAGAGCCCCGTTGTTTGTCAGCAATAGGGACAGAGTGTACATCAGGCTGTCCATATTTTTCACCTCTGCATGAGGATACTTAATTCCATTGTCACTGTTTTAAGCATGTCTAAGGCATAGGAGAGAGAAACGGGGGAAAAAAATAATAAAGGAAAAAGCAGTCTGTGTAGACTTTTTGGAACTTTTCCCCAGATCCATATCCTTATCTTGACTGTCCAGGGCTCACCACTGCAGTTGCTGTTGTTCAGTCACTAAGTTGTGTCTGACTCTTTGCAACTCCATGGACTACGGCAAACAGGTTTCCCTGTCCTTCACCAACTCCCGGAGCTTGCTCAAACTCATGTCCATTGAGTCAGTGATGTCATCCAACCATCTCATCCTCTGTTGTCCCCTTCTCCTCCTGCCTTCAATCTTTCCCAGCATCAGGGTCTTTTCCAGTGAGTTGGCTCTTCACATCAGGTGGCCAAAATATTGCAGCTTCAGCATCCATTCTTCCAATGGATATGCAGGGTTGATGTCCTTTAGGATTGACTGGTATGATCTCCTTTCTGTTGAAGGGACACAGCTAAACTCAAACTAAGCCCTTTTGCATTTGAGCATCTGAGGCTCAGCAAATGTCAGCAGCCTTAGCCCCAGGCTTTGTATTAAGCAACAGAGATGCCTCTTGCGCCACTGGAGGCCAAGCGAGTTGCAGCAGTTACTGTGCTTTTCTTGATTGTGAAGCACGGAGAGGAGCTTCCCAGGCCAGGGAACACCTGGTGAGGATGCTGCCGGCCCCAGTGCCTCCCTGCCTGACTTCAGTGCTTTGGAAGCAATTGCCCCAAGCCTGACATCTGCTTTGGTGATGCATTTTGCTGAGCTGTCCTCAGAGGGGGCAGCTGCCGCAAGGTGTTTCATTAGGTGTCTTAATAAGCCTTGTAACTGGAGCCTGGCCCGCCTCTCCCCTGCTGAGCTGCTTTCTGCATAAGGCAGGGAAAGGTAGTTGGTTCAGACATCAATGTGCATTGGCAGCAGGAATATTATTCTTGCATTATAAAGCACAGTAGGTGATCTTCTCAGAGGTGGGAGAAACAAGCGGGTGTCCACGGTTCCCGGTGACACATGGAGGCTTGGCGCGTCTCGGGGTGATGAGAAGGTGTTACCTCCTTCCAGGTTGGGTTTCATCCTTGGGTGCCGCAGGCTTCTCAGCCCCCCTGCACACCCCAAAGAAGTCTGTCTTTCTCTGGACACACCTGGACCCAGCAGGCGTGGCTGTCTCATTACTGAGGGCAGGGATTTTGTGTTTTCTTTGGGAGCCCCCTGAGCTCTGGCCCAGCTGGAGATTTGATTCTTCTTCTGCCCAGGGCTTCCCTGTCCTCATTTCCCAGGGGCCTGGGGCTGTCTCTCATTTCCTGAGATGTTCTGGGATAATCCAGCTTGCCTTTGAGCATATGCTCGAGACTTTGTTCATTTCCCCAGAGCAGACCGCAGGGCTCTGTTGATGCTCGTCCTGGATTCCCGTGTCCAGCCCATTTGTGCATCCTCATATGCCCTTTCCCCCAGGCTTTGGTCCATGCCTCTGCAGCACATGGGTTCTGTGGTCTGTGAAGGTGTACTTCCCCTCCACACTCACTGCAGAGGCCATTTTTTTCTCAACAAGGAAAGTCTGGAATTACTTTTTAAAAAAAAATTATTTCTTTTTGGCCGCACTGTGTCTTTGTTGCTGCACGTGGCCTTTCTCTAGTTGCAGAGATCGGGGGCTCCTCTTCATTGCAGGGCACAGGCTTCTCATTGCAGTGGCTTCTCTGAGCACAGGCTCTAGAGCTCATGGGCTCAGTAGTTGCGGCGCACAGGCTTAGTTGCCCCAAGGCGTATGGGATCTTAGTTTCCAGATCAGGAATCGAACCCATGTCCCATGAATTGGCAGGTGGACTCTCAGCCACTGGACCACCACGGAAGTCCTGAAATTACTTTCTAAAGTGATCTAGTGGGTATTCAGCAGGAATCGAGAGTCAGATTTTTCACGGGCCACATTGACACATATGCATGCTTGTGTACATATACACATTTGCCCTTCAATTTACGATAAGATGGTAAACAGATTTAAACAGAATAATAAGCCCTCAGACATGGAAAGAATGGCCTTGGAAAATCAACCAGTACAATCCTCCCATTTTACAGTTGAGGTAACTGCCATCCAGAAGGAGAGGTGACTTGCTCAGTGCCAATAAATTAACCATTTGTACTTTGTGCAAGCTGAACCTCTTTCTACTGTAGTGATTGGAAGGGTCGGGGCAGAGACAAACCAAACAGAAATTAAATACATCTTAGAATAAGGCACGAGTTTGACTGCTGTGATGACCTGGAGAACATTCGTATTCTCAGGCCAGGGGGTGGTAGGTTCCTTGCTGAGCACTGTCCAGGCCCTTTGTCTTAGGCAGCCCCCCTCCCTCATGGGACATCTCCATCCTCACTTGCCTATTAACAGGGGATGGGAACTTAATGTGATGGTCCAGGGTCAAACGAGCATTAACCTATTTCTAGAAGGCTGGATGTCAGAGATCCCAAACTCAGCACTAGCCAAAAAATACTGGGAGAAAGTGCCTGACGAGGAAGCCTGAATGGAGAGTCATGGATGGACATGCAGAGACCAGGGATCCCTCCAGAGTAGACAGCTTGTCAAATGCAAAAATCCTATCTCTTAGTATGGGGTCAGACCCAACATAGGGGTTCAAAATGATGGACGCATGGGTGGATGGATGGATGTCAGAGCAGTATTAAGCTGGCTCTGGATCTGTTGGAGGAACCCAAGGACAGTGCATTTTGATGAATTGGGAGAGAGCAGAGAGGGCGGGAAGGAAGCGTAGCAGCCATGCATGGTCATTGTCATAGGAGGGAGCGGCCGGCATGGATACACTTCAGGAGTCCCAACCAGGGGGCCTTCTGCCACTGCAGGTAACTAA
Organism: Giraffa tippelskirchi; assembly: GCF_054371585.1. Classification (NCBI taxonomy): domain Eukaryota; kingdom Metazoa; phylum Chordata; class Mammalia; order Artiodactyla; family Giraffidae; genus Giraffa; species Giraffa tippelskirchi. Next base: position 113,096,902 of record NC_137287.1, on the reverse strand, counting down.
GCTGGTTTCCAGACAAAGAGTGTTCTGGACCACCAGGAAAAAAGTGAACCCCTGGCATTTCTGAAATCACTAGTTCTGTATACCTAGAAGTCATCTTGTAACAAGGACCTCTTAATTCAAATGGTGAAGTGAGATACTTTGGTGGCAGGAACACTGACAACAGGCTCATCTGTGAAGATGAGTTTGAAAGAGTTCTCATTTTCCTGTTTATGCTTTTTGAATTTTGCAGACTTCCAACCATGATCCTATGTTATTTTTTCATTGCCAAAAAAAAAAAAAAATACTGCTACTATAACTGCCAAAGCTGCATCACATATTTTTATGCGAGTAAAGCAAAATAATGAATTTAAGGTACTCAGCACTGAGTTCCTGGTACCTAGTTGGCATTCAGACAAAGGTTATCTCCTCCCTATTGTGCGTCTGCATAAATGTTGTCCCCAACATGTATTTTTAAGTTGAATGTTTTGTTTTGAAGTTCCGTGTTTTTCTTCATTATTTTCTATTGTTCTGACAACTGTTGTTCAAGTGATCAATCTTGTGGTTTTCTTGGCTGAGTTTCTAAAATTTTACACTCACATACAACTCACACTTTTTTTTTCCCAGCCAGTTAATAGATTTTTCTGCCTAAGGAGAGAGATGTACCCTCTGAGGTCACCATCATATGATGGGATATAGCCTAGTCCTCACCCCTTACTTCACTCTGATAAGAATGTGACATCCAAAATAATTCAGAGATGCTTTTCATCCAGTTCAAAAGTCCCACACGCTCACTCCACTTCTGGGAACCAAAGCTGCCACCATGGGTGTGGCCCCCTTTCTCTGTGCATCTCGGGAAGTCCATCTCCTTCCCCTAATATGTACCTGTTACACCTGCCACATCATCTGTGTTTCTTCTTTGGATTCAGGCCACCAGAGGTTGTCACCCTTGCCAGCTTTCTTTGGAGAAATGACAACTCGAGGTGCTACCATCTGCCATATTTCCCTGAATTACCTCTAGTTCTGGAGTTTCTGCTTCCAAAAAGAAGTAATTCCTTGGGTTGATTTCTGACAGGTCCCTGCTTGTGGCCACTGCTCCAGCAGAGGCCATGTGGGAGCAGCCAGTCTTGAGGGGAGTGGGGGTGGTCCAAGGAGCAGAGTCTCCCAGATGACTGCAGAGCCTCGCGTGTCTCCTGATTCCATCAGCACATGGGGGCAGCGTGGGGTGCATGGTATGCGCTATGTACCTCCCGCCTGTGGTTGCTTATCGGAAGCTATCAATAGCAGCCGTTTGTATTTTCCAAATCTCTTTGGGGAACCAAAGTTTATCTCACACGGGAAGAATCCCTTCATCCTGGAGTTTTTCAGCCAGAGACTCCTTTGGAGGGAATGTAATCTGCATGCTTATCTGGCAGGTAGAGAATTTGAGGTCCAGGAAGTGAATTCCATTCTCCGGGAGCACAGGAAGCTGGACTAGATGGGCTTTCCTAACCTTGGCCTCCTGGGGTTTAGCTGCTCAGCTGTCCCATAGGGCAGCTGGTGTTTGATAGACACAGGGCCCATTTCCTGTTTGCATGTCTTCTGGAGTTTTGGAAATGTTCTCAGTGCAAAGCCTCCACGGAAACCACTTCCAACGTGAGGAGGGAGACCTGTGAATCCACGTCTGGCTGCCTTTGCTGAGACCAGGCTGCTGTTGGAGAATATGGGAGTTTTCTGATTCTGAGGATTTTTCTTAAGAGTCAGACTGGTAGTAGTGGTTTGTGCCAAATTTTAGGAGAAGTGGAATTGAATTAGAGTTTAAGAAAAAAAAAATCACTGTGATGATTAGAATGGACGTAGCATGCTGAGACCTCGGTCTGGGGTTGATGATGAAGTGGCAGGCAGGGTGGGGTGCTGGAACATGTAGCTGCTTCTCATGCAGAGGTCGGAGGCCTTCAGGCTGAATTACTGTGTTTTAAGGAGGGTGGCAAACTTTGGCTTGAGCTAGACTAAAGCTTTCTTTTTTCTTTCCTGGATTCACAAGTATTTAATTACACTGAATTAGTCATCCTGGAAGGAAGCCACCCATATATTCTTTCTTGTAATATTCCCCATCCCCTCCACCAACCAATGCCTGCCAATGCAGGAGGGGTGGGTTTGAATCCTGGGTCAGGAAGGTCCCCTGGAGAAGGAAATGGCAACTCACTCCAGTAATATTTTTGCCTGGGAATTTCCATGGACAGAGGAGCCTGGCGGGCTACAGTCCACGGAGTCACAAAGGGTCGGACACACCTGAGCGACTGAATAACAACTATATTCCCCATAAGCTTATAAACTGGATTCAAGATAACATTCTCTTACAGGTAGTTCAGAAATTTAAGAAGCTCTGAAAATGGAAAAGTTTTTTTTTTTTTTTTTTAAAGTAGAGCACTTAATTTATTTGCCTGCCAAGTCTGACCCTAACTGATGTGAAACTATTTATAGCCTTTATTTATCTCTCCTTTGTGAATTTTCATATGTTTCCCAGTGGAAATATTTGTGTTTGCACGTAGTAGGTTTGCCTCAAATCCCATTGGGGAAGTTATAGGTACCCATGTTTTCTTTTTAAAAATCTGATCCTTTGTGAATTCCAAAGTTCATCTTGTCCAGAAGGTTTTGGATCAAGAATAAGAACATAGATGGCAATCTGTGTTTTATTTTATTTTATTTATTTTTAAAATATTTATTTATTTGGCTGTACCAAGTCTTAGTTGTGGCACACAGGATCTTCGATCTTTGTTGCAGCACTCAGGATCTTTAGCTGCAGAATGTGGGATCTAGTTCCCTGACCAAGGATCAAACCTGGCCCCCCTGCATTGGGAGATCAGAGTCTTAACCATTGGACCACTAGGGAAGTCCTGCAGTCTGCAGTTTAGAGTTTGGGAGACAGAGCCTCAGAGAAGTTAAGTGACTTGCCCAGGGACATGTAACTCATGAATGGTACAGCTAGGTCCAGTCAATGCAGATTTTGGAGGGGCTTTGACATACTCATGAGGGAGATTCTTTCTCTGAGCTATGATTTTCCTCAACAGGTGCTGGGTCCTCAGATGGGGGGATATCTGCTTTGAGGTTAGGCCCCAGAGAGCAGCAGGATGGGGAGGTGGACAGGTTCTAGTCCACCTCTCTGGAGGTGGAAAGAGGACTTGGGGAACTTAGCAGCTATCAGTAGCTCGCTGAGCAGCCTGGAGATGAGGACTCAGAAGCCAAGGGCAAACTCTGACCCAGGGCGAAGGCTTTGGTTGAGCAGCACAGACACCTTCATGGCCATTAAGGGAAGAGGCAGAAGCTCTCTGCACATAAAAGCCATTGGGGATCCCCCAAATATGTGGGGGCACTGAGGCTTCAATCATTAACCCCTGCTGTGCTGTGAGCACGGGGTTCAGACAAAGGGCAGACAGAACCCACGAACCAGAGCTGAAGGGGCTCCAGGTGCTGGGACCTGTACCCATCGTTGTAGACTGACCCCCCAAACCCAAAGATGTTAGCTTTCTGGCCCCTGATACTCACGGTGTGACTTTATTTGGAAATAAGGTCACTACAGATGTAATTGGTTGAGTCATACTGGTGTAGATGGGCCCCTAATCCAGTATGACTGGTGTCCTAATTAGAAGGTGACCCTGGGAAGACACGGACTGGGAGAACACTGGGGGATGGTGAAGGCAGAGAATGGAGTTACCCAGTTGTAAGCCAAGAGAAGCCAGGGTTGCTGGCACATCCCCAGCAGCGAGGAAGAGTCCTCTCCTACGGGCTTCAGAGGGGGCACAGCTCTGCCTGCACCTTGATTTTAGACATCAGAACTGTGTCTGGTAAGTTCTGCCCCCAGAACTGTGAGCCGGTAAATTTCTGTCACTGTGAGCTTCCCAGTTTGTGGTGTTTCCTTATGGCAGCCCTCAGAAACCAACAAACCCATGTACATCACTAGGTAGTGGTTTTCAGCCTCAGTTGACATTCGGAACTTTGGGACTCTTTCTCCTGATGCTCAGGCTACACACCCCAGTCTGATTGTATTAAAATTTCTGGGGATGAGACCAGGCATCAGGGTTTTTAGAGCTTCCCAGGTGATTGCAAAGCAGAGCAATCTGAATGTCTGAGAACCATAGCCTAGAGTCCTTGCTCTTCCAGGCCCTGGGGCAAGGTGCCCAGGCCCTGCAGTCTCTGAGAGTAGGGGAGTCTGAACTTGGCTCCCACCTTACCCTTGAGACCATGGCACTCCTGATATAGTATTCCTTGGGTCATTCTTCTTAATCCTGCCTTTTTCTTCTCTTTTCTCAGCTTTCAGCCACCAGGGTTCAGGAAAATAGCTACTTTTCATCATATGTAAAGCACGTAGCTTGGCTGACAGGAAGCCCTTTGTAAGAATCTGCTGCTGTGGTTTCTCCAGCCACCTTTATAAAAGTATTTTCTTTTTTCTTTCTCCCCACTTCCTAAAGGGTGACCCGAGAGTGGTAGGATTTTATCCTGGCGTAAAGGGCTATGTTTCTCTTATGTGGTTGAAATGTGTACCTTACTTTCTCATAATGAAAGTCCCCCCCACCCCCGCCCTGATTTGCCTAAGAGCTGGAGCACATGAAGGTGCTTTTTCTTTTTTTTTAAGAGAATGAACACAGAGTAAGTGGTTGAGCTTTGGGACAACGTTGAGCTGGCTTTTCACTCCAAGACTAAACAGAGCCAGGGAGTAGAATCCTGTCTGAGATGGGACAGGCCGATGGGGATTGGGGATGTGGGGATGTGTGTGCCAGAAGCAGGCAGGCAGGAGGAGACCACCTCCTGGCACCCAGGCCTTCTTCTGCCTGACAGATCCCTCCCGCATGCTGGGGGAGCACAGGGAGGAATCAAGCCTGGCTCTGGTCTCATGGAGCTCATGGTCCAGGTGGGGGATTCAGGCACTCAGTGGAGCTGGTGCTGTGCACTGTGACGCAGGATACCCGAGCCCACGTCCTGGATCCGTCCCAGGATCCAGAGGTGTGGGAGCCACAAGTCCCTCCAATCCAGCCCAAGACCCAGGCTCCCCTCTCCCCCCAAACAGAGGCTTCCAAAGTGCCACTAGGCAGCATGAGGAGGAGAATGGATGCTGGGCAGGCAGCCAACACTGGCCACTACATCAGCGAAGAAGTGGGAAAGGAAGCCTGGCACCCATTTGTGCTGGACCTTGAGTTCCCTGCCAAGGCGGTCCATGTCCTCTACAGAGCAATGGGCAGCATCACAGGTTCAAAAACAGAGGCAGCGCATGATTAGTTTTGAATTTCATCCCTTCTCCTTTTCTGTGTTATGAGTGATCACTAGTCAAGGTCCCTGGCCCATTGCTTTGAGCCCAACATTCCCACGATAATGGAGCTTCAAGCTTCAATGGTGACTTTTTAATGCAGAAATCTTGTCTTCACTGGGTTTCCCTGATCTCAGGGAAGACATCACCTCTTCTGTCTCCAGCTTCACAGAACCCAGTCCCAGCCTGGCTAGCTCAGGCTCTGCTCCCTGGTTTAGAATGCCCAGAAAGGGGCAAGGACTCGTATGATGTCCCCTTGTCAACAGGCTAGCTTTTTGTTTGTGGTCTCATTTCATCATCTAGCAGTTTTAATCAGAGCCGGGTACTCCCACGCTGCCATTCCTGTTGGAAAATGTATTCAGTTGCCCCTCCCACTTCCTGGGAGGATAGAATGTACCATCCATCCAGGTAACAAATGAGAATAAGAATCACCCTTGACTCCTCCTTCCCCTCAACCCCCAATCCTGTTCACTTTTCCTCCCAAATAGCCTTAAGATCCGCTCTCTTCTCTTCTCTGCCACCAGGATGCTGTCGTCTCTTTTTGGTGTCTTTGCTGCTGCGTTCTGCTCATGGCGACTGGAGATAACTTAACCTCTGATCGTGTCTCTTTTGTGCCTAACAGCCTTCAATACTTTCCACTGTTCTAGAATAAAATCCAAATTCCTTAAGAAGCTACCGAGTCCTGGATCACCTGGACCCTACCCCACCCCCACCCCCTACCTTCATCCTTAACTGAGCGTATTCACTGCAGCTCCATGGACTTCTTTGAGTGCCTTGAATGTCTGTTCTGTTCTGCTGCAGGACATTTGCATGTGCTGTTTTCTTGGCTGGGAATACTTTATTTTTCTGTCTGACACTCCCCACCCCTGTCTCACTCTTTCAACTCTCAACTTAAATGTCACGTCCTTGGGGTCAGGCCCTGTCAGTCCTTTTCCTTCTTGGCAGATACCACAATTTGCAACTGTGTGTTTTTTGGATTTCCTGCTCCCTCCCCGAGCCAAACCATTTTCCTGACTCTCATATTCCAGTGCCTAGCATACATGAAGCGCTGAATAAACCTTGAATGAATTAATGACTGATGAATGAATGTGTGGAAAAAAAAACCGAGGTTCTGTGATATTTAATAATTTGCTCAAGCTCACGCAGTTTGCCTATGACAAAGCTGGGCTAAATATCCAGGCCTGAGCATTTGAAGCCCCATGAGTTTTCTGGTGGTAACTTCTGAGGGTCTCTGTCCCAAGCCTTGGCCTTGGCAAGAGGGATTTAATGTCACCTTCTCCAGAAGGCTGATATTATGACAACTCCTGTCATAACCACTCTTGCATGGATGGTGACCTGGAGGCTTCTCCATGGAGCATCCTGATTCTGTTCTATCCTAACCTTTCAGCGGCTGCAGACTATCTTGGAGGATTTGCTGATTTATCGGCAAGGATGTCCACATAAAGAGGCTCATTACTCCAACTCCTTTAGAAAGTGATTTTTAAAGTGATACTTGGACCATTCAGGGGAAAAAAACCTCCTCCCACAAAGACAGTATTCTCTTGTGTTCTGACCTGGGTATCTACTTGTAGCAGCGTCCCAGAGTCAGAAGACATGAGAGAAAATCATCACTCTCTCCAGATGCAGTGTGAAGATGGGGACGAAGGGTGGAGCCTCTCAGTTTATTCTGTCACTTAACAAATATTAATCAAACTCCTCTTTGTTGCCAGGTGCCGTAATAGGCTCTGAGGATCCAGCTGTGGATGACTTCATGGTCCCTGAATCAATGAATCATGACCTTTAGTTAGTGTAATGCTAGGAGTGAGATGAATCACTTGCTGTCGGAGCGGTCTGCAGAAAGTCTAGACTCCAGCAGGCCTGGTGGATCTGTCCCCTACCCTTGGTGGCAGGCACGGGCGGGGCTCTTTGTCAACAAGGTGGAGGAAGTGGAGATCTTGAGAGGGATGGGCAAGGGCAGGGGTCAGGATAGGATGGCAGACCCTCGAGGTGTGGCTGAGCATGGCAGGGCCCGGACACCTGTTTTCCCATCCAAAGACCGATGGGCATGTCAGAACAGGAGGGGTGGGGGGGGGGCTGTGAGGATCAGAGGTTGTGGGCAGTCTGGGGCAGCAGGGTGCTGGGTGCATTCACAGTAGGGGTGCAGGGGTCCTCTGGATGTGCCTTTGTGGGCTCCGCTGTGGGATGCATGAAGAATGAACTGGTGCAAATATGGGCCACCCATATCGTTGCCTTAGGCCTTGGTCTTCCCGTCTGTGATATGTGGGTAGGGTTGGTAAGCATTCATCTTCAGGAAGTGCCTGTCATCAGAGAAGGTGTAGGTCAGTCTGATCTCACGCTGTGCGGGTTCAGAGCTCAACCCTAGGGACTCTCTCGGTGGTCCAGTGACTAAGACTCCACATTCCCAATGCAAGGGGCCTGGATTTGATTCCTGGCCAGGAAACTTAGATCCCACCTGCCTCAACTAAGAGTTTGCATGCTGCAGCTCAAGATCTTGTGGGCTGCAACTAAGACCCGGTGCAGCCAATTAAATGAATAAATGTTGTTGTCCATCTCTTCGCGACCCCATGGACTGCAGCACGCCAGGCCTCCCTGTCCCTCACCATAAATGCAGAGAAATAAATATTAAAAGAAGCCCAGCTATAGTACTTGTTTGCTGAGTGACACAGGGCAAGTTACTTTGTCCTTCTGTGCCTCACCATCTTTATTTTTAATATGAGGAGGGTAATACTTAATTCTTCATACTGGATTTGTGAAGTCTAAATGAAAGAATGAATATAAAATGCCTGGCATCATGAAACAGACATAGCTAGTACTCAGTAAACACTAACTATTATATAATTCTTTGCTAGACATTTTGCATAGAAAGTAGACCTTTTAAAAATGAAAATTTAAATTTAAATTAACAATAAAATTATCCCAGTTTTATGCATGAGATGTCTGCCAAAAGGTATCTACATTATTGCCAGGAAGTAAGGGGCCAACTGGGGATTCAAACCTGGGCTGGTTTGTTCCAAAACTCGCCTCATCACCTTCTGTTTTGGTGCTTTCTCTGGCTCATGAGCTCTAGAAACCAGATGTTGGCCTGTGTCCAGGTCTTACAGCTCAAGGACTTGAGTTTCTCCAAAGATGTGGCCTGACTTTTCATGTTTAAATGTTCAGCTTGGCTCTGCATTGCCAAACTTGTCAGGGGTCATGAGAATTGGCCTTGAATATGGGAAGGCTTTGCAGAAAATAGAAAACATCCAAGGTGTGTGTGTTGGTTCAGCAGCTGGGTGGGCACAGGCTATCAGAAACACCCAAGTCCCAGCAGCCATTTGTGATTGGTTTGGGGAACTTATCTCCTGGGTGGTGGACAATTGGGAGAAGACAAAATTTCCAGGAACCTTGCAATGGCTGGACTGTCTGGTGTGGGACAAGCCTGGATCTGCAGAACAGTGGGCAGAGGAGGGCTCCTTGCCTCCAGCCTGGGCAGCAGGAGGCTGGGTGATGTGGTCCTGGTAGCTTCCTTGTTGACAGTTTCTGGGAGTTGAATTCTAGAACTGGAGAGATCTGGCTGACCCCAATCCCTCATCTTATGGTACAGATGGGAAAATGAGCCCATGGGGCAAGTGGAGAGGGTTAGACTCTCTGAACCCCTGTTGTGTGCCAGGCATCATGGTAGCTACTTTCCCAATCATTCCTATCTTGCTGTCTGAGAAACCTCTACTCTGCACCCTGAAATCCCGCTTGCTAAAATGCAGAATTCCTTCTTAAAAAGACGTGGATAGTCACTATGTTTTGTCTGATTAAGGAGAAAGAGAAGTATTTTCTGCTCTTGATCACACACATACAGTCTCTCTCTCTCTCTCTGTCTGTTTGTCTCTCCCTTTCTGCCTCTGTCTCTTTCTCTCTTTCTCCATTCCTTTTGATTATTAAGATACAAAGGTTGGGAGATTCAGTAAATCATGAAGAAAATGATTACCTACGAATCCAATAACCAGAGATCATCATTATTGTTAATTTGGTATCTGTCCTAGTTACCTGTTCTCTTTTTTCTTACCTTCTTTTTTTTTTTTTTTAATAAATTTATTTATTTTAGTTGGGTGCTAATTACTTTACAATATTGTGGTGGTTTTTGCCATACATTGACATGAATCAGCCATGGGTTTACATGTGTTCCCCATCCTGAACCCCTTCCCATCTCCCTCCCCATCCCATCCCTCTGGGTCATCTGATTGCCCCAGCCCTGAGCATTTGTCTCATGCATCGAACCTGGAATTTTGTTCTGTTTCACATATGATAATATACATGTTTCAATGCTATTCTCTCAGAATGTCCCACCCTCACTTTCTCCCTCAGAGTCCATAAGACTGTTCTATGCATCTGTGTCTCTTATTCTGTCTCGCATATAGGGTTTTTGTTACCATCTTTCAAATTCCATATATATGTATTAGTATACTGTATTGGTGTTTTTCTTTCTGGCTTACTTCCCTCTGTAAAATGGGCTCCAGTTTCATCCATCTCAATAGAACTGATTCAAATGTATTTTTTTTAATGGCTGAGTAATATTCCATTGTGTGTATGTACCACAGCTTCCTTATCCATTTGTCTGCTGATGGACATCTAGGTTGCTTCCATGTCCTGGCTATTGTAAACAGTGCTGCAATGAACATTGGGGTGCATATGTCTGTTTCAATTCTGGTTTCCTCGGTGTGTATGCCCAGCAGTGGGATTGCTGGGTCATATGGCAGTTCTATTCCCAGTTTTTTAAGGAATCTCCACACTGTTCTCCATAGTGGCTGTACTAGTTTGCATTCCCACCAACAGTGTAAGAGGGTTTCCTTTTCTCCACACCCTCTCCAGCATTTATTGCTTGTAGACTTTTGGATAGCAGCCATTCTGACAGGCGTGAAATGGTACCTCATTGTGGTTTTGATTTGCATTTCTCTAATAATGAGTGATGTTGAGCATCTTTTCATGTGTTTGTTAGCCATCTGTATGTCTCCTTTGGAGAAATGTCTGTTTAGTTCTTTGGCCCATTTTTTGATTGGGTCGTTTATTTTTCTGGAATTCAGCTGCAGGAATTGCTTGTATATTTTTGCGATTAATTGTTTGTCTGTTGCTTCGTTTGCTATTATTTTCTCCCATTTTGAAGGCTGTCTTTTCACCTTGCTTATAGTTTCCTTTGTTGTGCAAAAGCTTTTAATTTTAATTAGGTCCCATTTGTTTATTTTTGCTTTTATTTCCAATATTCTGGGAGGTGGGTCATGGAGGATCCTGCTGTAATTTATGTCGGAGAGTGTTTTGCCTATGTTTTCCTCTAGGAGTTTTATTGTTTCTGGTCTTAGGTTTAGATCTTTAATCCATTTTGAGTTTATTTTTGTGTATGGTGTTATAAAGTGTTCTAATTTCATTCTTTTACAAGTGGTTAACCAGTTTTCCAAGCACCACTTGTTAAAGAGATTGTCTTTTCTCCATTGTATATTCTTGCCTCCTTTGTCAAAGATAAGGTGTCCATAGGTACATGGATTTATCTCTGGACTTTCTATTTTGTTCCATTGATCTATATTTCTATCTTTGTGCCAGTACCATACTGTCTTGATGACTGTGGCTTTGTAGTAGAGCCTGAAGTCAGGCAGGTTGATTCCTCCAGTTCCATTCTTCTTTCTCAAGATTGCTTTGGCCATTCGAGGTTTCTTATATTTCCATACAAATTGTGAAATGATTTGTTCTAGTTCTGTGAAAAATACCATTGGTAGCTTGATAGGGATTGCATTGAATCTATAGATTGCTTTGGGTAGTATACTCATTTTCACTATATTAATTCTTCCAATCCATGAACACGGTATATTTCTCCATCTATTTGTGTCCTCTTTGATTTCTTTCATCAGTGTTTTATAGTTTTCTATATATAAGTCTTTTGTTTCTTTAGGTAGATATATTCCTAAGTATTTTATTCTTTTTGTTGCAATGGTGAACAGTATTGTTTCCTTAATTTCTCTTTCTGTTTTCTCATTATTGGTGTATAGGAATGCAAGGGATTTCTGTGTGTTAATTTTATATCTTGCAACTTTACTATATTCATTGATTAGCTCTAGTAATTTTCTGGTTAGGGTTTTCTATGTAGAGGATCATGTCATCTGCAAACAGTGCGAGTTTTACTTCTTCTTTTCCTATCTGGATTCCTTTTATTTCTTTTTCGGCTCTGATTGCTGTGGCCAAAACTTCCAAAACTATGTTGAATAGTAGTGGTGAAAGTGGGCACCCTTGCCTTGTTCCTGACTTTAAGGGAAATGCTTTCAATTTTTCACCATTGAGGATAATGTTTGCTGTGGGTTTGTCATATATAGCTTTTATTATGTTGAGGTATGTTCCTTCTATTCCTGCTTTCTGGAGGGTTTTTATCATAAATGAATGTTGAATTTGGTCAAATGCTTTTTCTGCATCTGTTGAGATAATCATATGGTTTTCATCTTTCAATTTGTTAATGTGGTGTATTACATTGATTGATTTGCGGATGTTAAAGAAACCTTGCATTCCTGGGATAAAGCCCACTTGGTCTTGATGTGTGATCTTTTTAATATGATGTTGGATTCTGTTTGCTAGAATTTTATTAAGGATTTTTGCATCTATGTTCATTAGTGATATTGGCCTGTAGTTTTCTTTTTTTGTGGCATCTTTGTCTGGTTTTGGAATTAGGGTGATGGTGGCCTCATAGAATGAGTTTGGAAGTTTACCACCTTCTGAAATTTTCTGGAAGAGTTTGAGTAGGATAGGTGTTAGCTCTTCTCTAAATTTCTGGTAGAATTCCTCTGTGAAGCCGTCTGGTCCTGGGCTTTTGTTTGCTGGAAGATTTCTGATTACACTACATAATGATCAAAGGATCAATCCAAGAAGAAGATATAACAATTGTAAATATATATGCACCCAACATAGGAGCACCACAATATGTAAGGCAAATAATAACAAGTATGAAAGGGGAAATTAACAATAACACAATAATAGTGGGAGACTTTAATACTCCACTCACACATATGGATAGATCAACTAAACAGAAAATTAACAAGGAGACACAAACTTTAAATGATACAATAGACAAGTTAGATTCAATTGATATTTACAGGACATTCCACCCCAAAACAATCAATTTCACCTTTTTCTCAAGTGCACACAGAACTTTCTCCAGGATAGATCACATCCTGGGCCATAAATCTAGCCTTGGTAAATTCAAAAAATTGAAATCATCCCAATCATCTTCTCTGACCACAATGCAGTAATATTAGACATCAATTACAGGAAAAAAACTATTAAAAATTCCAACATATGGAGGCTAAACAACACACTTCTGAATAACCAACAAATCAGAAGAAATCAAAAAAGAAATCAAAATATGCATAGAAACGAATGAAAATGAAAACACAACAACCCAAAACCTATGGGACACTGTAAAAGCAGTGCTAAGGGGAACATTCATAGCAATAGAGGCTCACCTCAAGAAACAAGAAAAAAGCCAAATAAATAACCTAACTCTACACCTAAAGCAACTAGAGAAGGAAGAAATGAAGAACCCCAGGGTTAGTAGAAGGAAAGAAATCTTAAAAATTAGGGCAGAGATAAATGCAAAAGAAACAAAAGAGACCATAGCAAAAATCAACAAAACTAAAAGCTGGTTTTTCGAGAAGATAAACAAAATTGACAAACCATTAGCCAGACTCATCAAGAAACAAAGGGAGAAGAATCAGATCAACAAAATTAGAAATGAAAATGGAGAGATCACAACAGACTACACAGAAATACAAAGGATCATAAGAGACTACTACCAACAGCTATATGCCAATAAAATGGACAACTTGGAAGAAATGGACAAATTCTTAGAAAAGTATAACTTTCCAAAACTGAACCAGGAAGAAATAGAAGATCTTACCTTCTTTAAAAAAAGAAAAAAAAATATATATATTGCAGGAGATGCAGGTTCGATCCCTGGGTCAGGAAGAGCCCCTACAGAAGGAAATGGCAACCCACTTCAGTATTCTTGCCTGGGAAATCCCATCAACAGAGGAGCCTGGTGGGCTCCAGTCTGTTGGGTCACAAAAGAGTTGGATACGACTTAGCAACTAAACCACAACAACTCATTTCTCTGGAAGCTGTCTTAATCTTCCTCCCTAAGGTACCCATTTACATACCCCAGAATGGTCCCCTCCTTCATCTTTCCAGTACAGTTGGCTTATCATAACTTGGAGGGAAGCTAGTTTTCTGGGTTAGCCTCATTTTAGATTTATTAACATTATCTACATCTGGACAGTGTAGTATATTGGGATTACATTCATTTTCTCATTACTCCTGTTATAGAGTTACTAACTCCTTTTAAAAATTGATTATTTAGTTTTCTTTTAACTCATCTCTAAGTTTTTCCAACTCTTCCCCCAGAAGTGTCATTTTGTTATGTCCAAAGTCATCAGGTCAACCTATTGGTTTAATTCTTTTAATTATATGCCTGAAGCCATTTGCCTGGAGCCCTCTAACTTCTTTTAATCTCGAGTGCAAATTTTCTGGACTCTGGGCAAAGCAGTTGTCCTGGGGTTTCCTGTTCTCTCGCTTCTTTTTCCAGGTGCCATGAGTTGTTCTTCTATTGTTTTCTGCCGTGTTCTGTTACAGCATAGTGTCTAGAGAGCTTCCTGAGAAAGACTTTATGGAAAGCAAAATTTTTTTAAGTATCTGTGTGGCTGACAATCACTTTATGCTATGTTTACATTTGATTGATAGGTTGGCTGGATATAGAATCCTAGTAGATGTAACTTTCCCTCAGAAATGCATTTTTATTGACATACAGTAAAATTCACTCTTCAGTATATAGTTCCATATGTGTGTTAATCAGTCGTGTCTGACTCTTTGTGACCCCATGGACTGTAGTCTGCCAGGCTCCCCTGTCCATGGCGTTTCCTAGGTAAGGATACTGGAGTGGGCTGCCATTTCCTTCTCCTCTGTAGTTCCATGGGTTTTGACAAATGCATAGTGATCAATCCCTTAAAAAAACCTCTCATATTGACCCTTTGCAGTCAACCTCTTCCTCTCCTACTCCCAAAGTATTGGAGTTTCAGCTTCAGCATCAGTCCTCCCAATGAATATTCAGGGCTGATTTCCTTTAGGATGGACTGGTTGGATCTCCTTGCAGTCCAAGAGACTCTCAAGAGTCTTCTCCAACACCACAGTTCAAAAGCATCAATTTTTCAGCACTCAGCTTTCTTTATAGTCCAACTCACACATCCATACATGACCACTGTAAAAAACCATAGCTTTCAATAGATGGACCTTTTTTGGCAAAGTAATTAAGTATAGCCTTTCTAGTAAGTGTATCGTGGTATCTCACTGTGGTTTTAATCTGCATTCCCCTAATAAGTAATGAGGTTGAGCGTTTTTTCATATGTTCATTTCCTTTCCAAATATCTTCTTTTGTGATGTGTTTGTTCAAATCTTTTGCCTATTAGAAAAAAGGGATTGTCTGATTTTGTATTATTTGAGCTTTGAGAATTTTTTTATATATTCTATATACAAGCATTTTGTCAGATATGTGATTTGAAAATATTTTCTTCTAATCACTGGCTATCTTTTCAGTCTCTTACCAGAATCTTTTACAGAGAAAAGGTTTAAATTTTGATGAAGTGTAACTGATCAAGTTTTTCTTTTATGGTGGTGTTTGGGAATGACATCTAAAACTTTCTAGCTTAATCCAAAGTTATTTATATTTTCTCTTGTTTAATGGTTTCAGATTTTACATTTAAGCTTATGCTACACTTAGAATTAACTTTTGTATCTGGTAAGAGGTATAGGTCAAGGTTTGTTTATTTATGCATATGAATGTTGAAGTGTTCTATCACCATTTGTTGGAAAGAATCCTTTCTCATTGAACATTGAGTTATCTTTACCAATGCTTCAGAAATTTTTCTTTCTGTAAACCTTTAGAAACTTTTTTTAATCTCAGTGTTTTGAAGATTTCATAATGTTTTGGAGTAGCTACTTTTTATTTATACCACAGGACTCTTTGGTTACAATTTTCATCTGCAACTTCGTGATTTTTTAGTTTTAGGATTTTTTAATATTATTTCTTTGCTATTTCTTTGATGATGTAATCTTAGTTTTATCTTAATCCTTTTTTTTAAACCTTTTGAGTCAACTTTTGGTCTTCCTAGGCTAATCTTCAGTTTTCTTATCCTTTTCCTTCTCTCTGTCTCTTTTTCCCTCTTTGTTCTCTTTTCTGGACAGTTTAGTTCAGTCGCTCAGTCTTGTCTGACTCTTTACCATGGACTGCAGCACACCAGGCTTCCCTGTCCATGTTCAACTCCCGGAGCTTGCTCAAGCTCATGTCCATCGAGTCGATGATGCCATCCAACTATCCCATCCTCTGTTGTCCCCTTCTCCTCCCGCCTTCAATCTTTCCTAGCATCAGGGTCTTTTCCAATGAGTCAGTTCTTCGCATCAGGTGGCCAAAGTATTGGAGTTTCAGCTTCAGCATCAGTTCTTCCAATGAATATTCAGAACTTTTCTGGACAGTTTTCTCAAATTTATCTTCTAAGCTATCTTTTGTAATTTCTATTTCAGCTTTCATATTTTTAACATCTGAGAATTCTCTTTTGCTTCTCCAAATGCTCTTTTTTTATGGCATTCTATTCTTGGATGAAATATCTTCTCTTTAAGTTTCTTTTTTTAGAAATGCTCTTTGAATTGAATTTTGTTTTCTATCTCTCCTTTTATTCCCTCAGTTTCAATATCTTTTGCACTTGTTAGAGGTTTCCTTAAATGCTGGTGATTGTTTACTGTCCATTCATCTTTAATAAAGGGAGACTAAAATGTGTATATTAGGTAGGAGGGGGCTTATTCACTGAATGGCTTGACTATACAGAGAAAAGGCAGTAAACTGGCTTTTCATTGTTGACCATTGGAATGTTCAAACCTGAGATGCTTTCCTGTTCAACTCTTCCATTTCCGCAAAGATAAACCCTCTGCTCTTTGGAAGGGATGGACAGTGTATTTAAATCCTGATTTCCAGTGTTCTCAGAGCTAAGTGGAGGATGCTCTCTCCCCTCAGTGTGTTGGTTTCCCTGGATTATCCCTGGTTTTGTGGGGCAATTCCCAGTCCTCAGCACGTTGTGAAATCCTACAAGCAATATCTCTTCTATTGGATCATCTGTCATTTGTCTAAACAGTTTTCTTCTTCCAAAATGTTATTGACACCTCTCAATTGTTGCCTTTTCCTTTCCTAGTCTCTTGGTACTTGTGGGTTTCTTCCTTTTTAATTCTTACATTGTCATTTTAACGAGAGTTGCTGAAAAAACGGAGATTAATGCATGTATTTATTATGTTAAGTCAAGTTTTTCTCGTCTTTTTTTCTATAGATATAGATTATTATCTTCACACATGTGCTTGCACACACACATGCTCATATTTTGCTAACTATATACATTTCATTTTACAAAATTTAGAAACAAGCTCTAATTACTTGTTAGATAGCTTTTCTCTTATTTAAATTTATATCATTAGCATTTTTCTGTCATTGAATATTCTCTATTAACTGAACTTTTCCATCAATTAAATTGTATCATATTGCTGTGCTGTTTTTTATTTAATCATGTTCTTAATCTTCAGCACTGAGATTTTTTCCAGTTTTTTCACTATTATAAATGGTATGGCTGTAACATTTTTCATGTAAATCTCAGTTAAATTTTCTAATAATTGCTTTTATGTTTGGAGTTGCCTGTTGGATGGTGTGAGCATCTGAATCTGATATGTAATTTGTATTTTTATATGTAATACATAATCTGATAAAGTGATAGATATTGTCAAATTGCCCTTCACAAGATCTTTTTGCCAACTTTGGTCTAAGCATCAAGTGATTAATCCCTAAACATTTGCTAATATTAGGAATCATCACTTTTTAAATTTTTGTTAATTTGATAAGATACTACACGTATTGATTTGGATTTTCTTTATCACTTGCACAACCAAACATATTTTATATGTTTTGTCCTCTGTGCATTATCTTTTCATGAATGTTTTTACATTCATCATTTATGTTTATAGGATCTTTTATGGAGTAAATTTACCTGCTTCCCAGGTGGCTCATACGATTAAGAATCTGTCTGCAATGCAGGAGACCTGGGTTTGATCCCTGGGTCAGGAAGATCCCTTGGAGGAGGACATGGCAACCCACTCCAGTATTCTTGCCTGGAGAATTCCATAGACAGAGGAGCCTGGTGTGGACTACAGCCCATGGTGTGGCAAAGAGTCAGACATGACTGAGCGACTTTCATCTGTAACCATCTTTATTAAAATATATTTTCTCAGTTTTCACATTCTTTCAGAATTTTTGATATTCTTGTAGTTTTCATTTTTAAATTGTCAATTATATAAAACAATATAGCTTCTTTGGCTTTTGACCTTGAAAAGTTATTTCCCTATCCCCAAATGAGATAAATACTCTCCTGTATTTTTTCTTAGATCTTTAATGATTTGATATTTTTCACGTTTCACATGTTTAACTCTTTATTCTTTATATTTATGTGTTAATAAGCTGGTAAATTAATTTTGGTTTGTCATGTGGATAGGAATCTAAGTCTATTTTTTCCAAATAATTAACCAATATCCTAGGACCATGAATTAATAGTCTAAAATTTCTCCACTGATTTGAAGTGGGAACTTTCTTATCAGACACATTCTCTTATTGGAATGTCTGTTGATGTTCTTTCTACTTGCTATTATTAGTTTGTTTTTATGTAGTACAACACTTTTGATTTTTACATGTTAATCAGGCATTTAATACTTGAAAAGACATTATATTTTCTTTACACTTTAATAAAACGAGAACTGTGGCTCTTTTTGTTTCCTTTTGCATGATCTTAAGAATTATTGGACCAAATTCCAACAAATCTCTTAGGGCTTATTAGAACTGCAAATATTGTATGAATTATTTTTTGTGAGAATTTCTATCTTGACATGGAGTCTTCAGATTTGGAATCATTACATTTATTTCACTTTTTTCAAGGATTGTTTTACTTCCCTCAGTAAAGTTTTATGTGTTTCTTCATCTGGCTCTCCCACATTTCTGTTTAAATTGATTCCTAGGTATTTGCTACTATTGTGATTTAATTTATTTCCTGTTAGAGTTTCCAAGTGGTTATTGCTGCTGGCTAAGAAAGCTGTTGTGTTTTATCTATTTATTTTTTTAACTGTTCACCTTACTGAACCCTTTCACTGGTCCTGTAGATTTTTGGGTTGATGTTTTGGGTTTTCTATGTGTTTAATCATATCATCTGGCAAATGATTTTATCTCTTACTTTTTATCATGGATTCCTTTATTCTTTCCTCCCGACTTCTTCCCTCTCTCTCTTTTTAATATCAGTGCTTAGAACTTGCAAATAAATACTGAATAATATTGGTAGAACCATATTTCATTCCTAAAATTAGTAGAAATGACTTCAGTGTTTGACTCCTATAAGTGATGTTGTCTTTCAGCTTCAGATGGACACTCTGTGATTCTAAGGAAGTCTCTTCCATGTCTAGAATCCTGACTTCTTTAACTTGAATGTTGAAATGATTTTATCCAAAGCCACTTCAGCAACAATAGATTGAAAATCATTTTTCTTACTTTCATCCTGCTAAAGCAATCATGTATTAATGCATTTCACGTTTTCAAACAATCTTTCCATTCCTAAAATAAGCATATTATCTCTGAATGTACATATATTTTTTTCCTATAATGATTAATTATGATTGATTCTGGAACTTTTTCTTGTGTACACATTTATAGGTGAGACTATTCTATAGTATTAAGTTAAATTTTCAATTTGAAAGTTTTGTTAAAAAAAAAACACAAAAAACAAACATGGTTAGCATATCAAATAGCTCAGAAGGGCCTTGTGTTGAGAAGCCACCATATGCTGCTTAGCTCCTCTGTCTCCCAGATCCTACTCTTCGAGGCGTCCATTTCTATTTTTGTGTCTTCATGGTTGTGTCTACCTGTGTAAATACTTTGCTTACAGTGTTTTTCTTGACTTACTAAATTCAGGCATATCTACTGGCGTTCTGTAAAGAGAAATAAGGCCCTGCCTTCTAAGTCACACTCTGCCTCTCATTATAGTAAGATTTTACTCTTTATGGCTTCTGCTGGTCATCTCAGCCAGTACGGGCAGCATGCGGAAACTTCTGCCTCTGGCTCCAGGCTCCATTGGCAGAGTCTCCTGAGTAAGAAGAGGAGACCACTGATGCTCTCCCTTTGCCCCCACTCACCTCCCTCTTTTCCATCTCTTAGCCTTGTCTTTACTCTTTTGTGTCCAAGGTTGGTAATTTTTAAACTTCTCTCTGTAATTGATTCTAAAAAGTTGACCTCTGTGCACCAGTACTAACTTGAATCTCAGAGGGAGTTCTGAGAAACTCTGTGTCCCAAATTGGGAGGATTTGGTGAGCAGTTTTATAGCACTTGGTTCAAAGGTGAGTTTGCTAATAAGATTAGGTTGTGTTTAAAGGCCTACCATGTGACAGCAAATTTGGAAAACTCAGCAGTGGCCACAGGACTGGAAAATATCAGTTTTCATTCCAATCCCAAAGAGAGGCAATGCCAAAGAATGCTCAAACTACTGCACACTTGCACGCATCTCACACGCTAGTAAAGTAATGCTCAAAATTCTCCAAGCCAGGCTTCAACAGTACGTGAACCATGAACTTCCAGATGTTCAAGCTGGATTTATAAAAGGCAGAGGAACCAGAGATTCCTATTGGCAATCAAATTGCCAACATCTGTTGGATCATGGAAAAAGCAAGAGAGTTCCAGAAAAACATCTATTTCTGCTTTATTGACTACGCCAAAACCTTTGACTGTGTGGATCACAACAAACTGTGGAAAAATCTTCAAGAGATGGGAATACTAGACCACCTGACCTGCCTCCTGAGAAATCTGTATGCAGGTCAAGAAGCAACAGCTAGAACTGGACATGGAACAATAGGGAAAGGAGTACATCAAGGTTGTATATTATCACCCTGCTTATTTAACTTATATGCAGAGTATATCATGTGAAATGCTGGGCTGGAGGAAGCACAAGCTGGAATCAAGATTGCCTGGAGAAATATCGATAACTTCAGATATGCAAATGACACCACCCTTATGGCAGAAAGTGAAGAAGAACTAAAGAGCCTCTTGATGAAAGTGAAAGAGGAGAGTGAAAAAGCTGATTTAAAGCTCAGCATTCAAAGAACTAAGATCATGGCATACAGTCTGATCACTTCATGGCAAATAGATGGGAAAATGATTGAATCAGTGAGAAACTATTTTTGGGGGCTCAGAATCACTGCAGATGGTGACTGCAGCCATGAAATTAAAAGACGCTTGCTCCTTGGAAGGAGAGTTATGACCAACCTAGATAGCATATTAAAAAGCAGAGACATTGCTTTGCTGACAAAAGTCCATCTAATCAAAGCTATGGTTTTTCCAGTAGTCATGTATGGATGTGAGAGATGGACTATAAAGAAAGCTGTGTACCGAAGAATTGATGCTTTTGAACTATGGTGTTGGAGAAGACTCTTGAGAGTCCCTTGGACAGTAAGGAGATCCAATCAGTCCATCCTAAAGGAAATCAGTCCTGAATATTCATTGGAAGGACTGATGTTGAAGCTGAAACTCCAATACTTTGGCCATCTGATGTGAAGCACTGACTCATTGGAAAAGATCCTGATGCTGGTAAAGGCTGAAGGCAGGAGGAGAAGGGGACGACAGAGGATGAGATGGTTGAAGGGCATCACCGACTCAATGGATATGAGTTTGAGTAAACTCCAGGAGTTGGTGATGGACAGGGAGGCCTGGCGTACTGCAGTCCATGGGGTCACAAAGAGTTGGACACAACTGAGTGACTGAACTGAACTGAACTGAAAGGCCTACGTGCCTTTAAACTAGTCTCAGATAATCTGATGAATTTCTGTGGGTTCCTTTAATCTGGAATGAAGCATGCTGACATCTTTCATTTGATGGGGGTTTTAGTTCTCTGAAGAGTTTAAAGATTCTGTTCTGTGTATCCCTTGAGGTGGAACCAGAGCTGTCCCAAGGCTCACTGTTGTTTCTTGGCTGCTCCTCCCTTGTCTCTGCAAGCCCCCCTTCCCTGATTAGCTGCTGTTAGAATCTGCCCTTTGGAACTCAGGGAAGGCTATGGAGGGTGGAGCCTGTTCCCTATAAACAAGAAACAGGGCACATGGAAAGGCTTCCATGCCTAGGAGCCCCACAGTGTCCTGCTTGGCTTTATAACTGTTCTTGCCTTTCATGACTGATCAATTGCATGATTCTACAAGTTGAAAATCCATAAGCCACACTCCTAATTACTGTGACTGTGCAAACTGTGTCACTGCAAAGCGATACAGTTGTGCTAGGATCTTGTTTTGTCTTCTGCTGGACGCAGCCACATCTTCGGTACCTCTCAATGGAGAATACTGCTTGCTTCAAGGCTAAACAATTTTTTTTTTCTTTTGTTTATCGTCCACTCTTTACTTTAATCATGCTGGCTAAGCTAGCAACTCTTTACTATTCCATAAGAGACCTCACTCACCAGAGCCACTGGTCCTGCTGTTCAAATCATTGCTTTACTCTCTTCCTGGCCATCATCTGAAATGTCCTTTTACAGTTAGTGTCTTTGGCTTCAGCCCAACAAGGAAAGATTTCATCTCCTGCCAGGCCCAAGCCTGAAAGTTTATTTGCTTCCAAACACATTTTAAGGATTCACATAACCCTGGTACTAAAATAAAATGAAAGAGGGCACAAAAAATTAAATATTTTTAGTCCAAACAGGATTACATTCTCACGTAATTTCCTAAGAATGTATGTGGGATATAAAGTTTTTGTGACCGTATATGTTTCAAAATGTCTGGGTCAGATTTAATCAGTAGTTTTTCTGGGTATATAAATTTCAGCTGAAAATAATTTTTCCTTGAACATTTGAAGCTATGGTGACTTTTCTTCCTAGGATCCAAAGTGGTTGAGAAGAAGTCCTATTAACTGAGATTCTCTCTTGTCCTTGTTTTTAAGCTCATTTACTACTTTAAAAAATCCACGTATTTCCAAGAAACCCTAGGCAAAGAATATGGTTTGTTTGCTATTTTTGACTGAAAATATATAAGTTTTGTTGTCTCTTGCATTGTGTCTCAATACTGGGCCTGTGCGTAACTACTAGAGTGTGCTAGGGAGCAGACAACAACCTCTAGGTTTGGGACGGGCAGAAAAGTTCTTCCTTGTTGAGCTGAAGCAAAAAGTACAAACTTAATTTATTTCCTGCTTGCCTTTGCCAGATATCAGTCTTTGGTTTTCATCATGGTTTGGACTTTGCCTCCTCTGTAGATGTTGGCAGCCTCTTTAGGTTTGGGTTAAAGCTCATTTATCCACTTAGTCACCTGGCAAAGCCTGAACTTTTACTGGCTAGCTCTGTATCCCACTGGATCCCCTGCGCCAGGGTGTGTTTAAACACAGGGAAGCACAACTGGCCAACATACATAATCTAATGGGTACTGACATCTTGAGTTTCTGTAAGTGAATGTCTCTACTTGTTCTTTACTCGGGTCTGAATTCATTCATGAGTGCTCCTTCCAAAGAATTTACTACAGAAACGTCAGTGAGTAGGTAGTAGTAGAAGTGCTAGTCGCTCAGTTGTGTCCTAAGCTCTTTGCAACCCCATGGACTATACCCTGCCAGGCTCCTCTGTCCATGGAATTCTCCAGGCAAGAATACTGAAGTGGATAGCCATTCCCTTCTCCAGGGGATCTTTCCAACCCAAGGATTGAACCCAGGTCTCCTGCATTGCAGGCAGATCCTTTACTCTCTGAGCCACCAGGGAAGCCCTAATCAGAGAGTGAGTAGACTTCGCTAAATATTCCTTGTATGAGAAGTAAACACTTGAAAGCAAACAAATGAAAACTTATATCAGACTTTTATTTTTCAGTGATGACTCTCATCTCTATTTCCACTGATTTTATTTAACTCTTCCTTTTTCTTATTTAGCATTTGGTCTAATTTACTCTGTTTCATTTCTTTCTTCCATTATATTTTTTTCTCTTCTTAATAATGGAAAGCAATTAAGTTTTGCTCAAAGCTTCTATCCACAAGGTTGCATACCTATGCCCTGCATAGTGTTAAGACAGGGAGCTTGTGAATGATGAGAATTTCTTTTTAAAAATAAATTAAAATATTTTTTCTCAGGTATAAAGGTTATTCTTTAGAAGAGTTCTTAAAATGACATGCTTTCCATCAGATCATGGATGATAGAATTTTTGTGTTGCCTACCTCTTGATGAAAAGTGGTACTAAAAATGATAGCAAAGCGTTTGTTTTCTTATGTAGAAAATACTAATAAATGGGATGGGCTACATGGTTTCTAGGATTCCTTTAAGTAGTAGCATTCTGTAATCCTGTGAATTAGTTAAGTTCATTTCCATAGAGTAATAACAGCTCACTCATTCACAAGTTCAGTTCAGTTCAGTCGCTCTGTTGTATCTGACTCTTTGCAACCCCATGAACCGCAGCACGCCAGGCTTCCTTGTCCATCAACAACTCCTGGAGTTTACCCAAACTCGTGTCCATCGAGTCGATGATGCCATCCAACCATCTCATCCTCTGTCGTCTCCTTCTCCTCCTGCCCTCAATCTTACCTGGCATCAGAGTCTTTTCAAATGATTCAGCTCTTCGCATCAGGTGGCCAGAGTATTGGAGTTTCAGCTTCAGCATCAGTACTTCCCACGGACACCCAGGACTGATCTCCTTTAGGATTGACTGCTTTGAGCTCCTTATAGTCCAAGGGACTCTCAAGAGTCTTCTCCAAGACCACAGTTCAAAAGCATTAATTCTTCAGCAAGAATTAATGCTTTCTTTATAGTCCAACTCTCATATCCATACATGACCACTGGAAAAACCATAGCCTTGACTAGATGGGCCTTTGTTGACAAAGTAATGTCTCTGCTTTTTAATATGTTGTCTAGGTTGGTCATAATGTTCCTTCCAAGGAGTAAGTGTCTTTTAATTTTATGGCTGCAATCAGCATCTGCAGTGATTTTAGAGCCCAGAAAAATAAAGTGTCTCACTGTTTCCACTGTTTACCCATCTATTTGCCATGAAGTGATGGGACCAGATGCCATGATCTTAGTTTTCTGAATGTTGAGCTTTAAGCCAACTTTTTCACTCTCCTCTTTCACTTTCATCAAGAGGCTCTTTAATTCTTCTACACTTTCAGCCGTAAGAGTGGCGTATTCTGCATATCTGAGGTTATTGATGTTTCTCCTGGCAATCTTGATTCCAGCTTGTGCTTCATCCAGCCCAGCGTTTCTAATGATGTACTCTGCATATAAATTAAATAAGGGTGACAATATACAGCCTTGATGTATTCCTTTTCCTTTTTGGAACCAGTCTGTTGCTCTATGTCCAGTTCTAACTGTTGCTTCCTGACCTGCATACCGATTTCTTAAGAGGCAGGTCAGGTGATCTGGTATTCTCATCTCTTTCAGAATTTTCCACAGTTTATTGTGATCCACACAGTCAAAGGCTTTGGCATAGTCAATAAAGCAGAAGTAGATGTTTTTCTGGAACTCTCTTGCTCTTTTGATGATCCACTGGATGTTGGCAATTTGATCTGTGGTTCCTCTGCCTTTTCTAAAACCAGCTTGAACATCTGGAAGTTCACGGTTCACGTATTGCTGAAGCCTAGCTTGGAGAATTCTGAGCATTACTTTACTAGCGTGTGATGTGAGTGCAATTGTGTGGTAGTTTGAGCATTCTTTGGCATTACCTTTCTTAGGGATTGGAATGAAAACTGACCATTTCCAGTCCTGTGGCCACTGCTGAGTTTTCCAAATTTGCTGACATATTGAGTGCAACACTTTCATAGCATCATCTTTAAGGATTTGAAATAACTCAGCTGGAATCCATCACCTCCACTAGCTTTGTTCGTAGTGATGCTTCGTAAGGCCCACTTGACTTCACATTCCAGAATGTCTGGCTCTAGGTGAGTGATCACACCATTTTGATTATCTGGGTTGTTAAGATCTTTTTTGTACAGTTCTTCTGTGTATTCTTGCCACCTCTTCTTAATATCTTCTGCTTCTGTTAGGTCTGTACCATTTCTGTCCTTTATTGAGCTCATCTTTGCATGAAATGTTCCCTTGGTATCTCTAATTTTCTTGAAGAGATCTCTAGTCTTTCTTATTCTATTGTTTTCCTCTATTTCTTTGCATTGATCACTGAGGAAGCCTTTCTTATCTCTCCTTGCTATTTGGAACTGTGCATTCAAATAGGTATATCTTTCCTTTTCTCCTTTGCTTTTCACTTCTCTGTTTTTCACAGCTATTTGTAAAGCCTCCTCAGACAGCCATTTTGCTTTTTTGCATTTCTTTTCCATGGGGATGGTCTTGATCCCTGTCTCCTGTACAGTGTCATGAACCTCCGTCCATAGTACATCTGTTGAAAACTTAACTTCCATATAAAAATTGAGAACTTGCAAAGCAATTTACACATATCATCCAATTTAGGATTAAGAAAAAAATCCATGAGTTCAGAGTGATAATTATTATTGTCTCAACTTATGTATGGGAAGAATGATTCAGATGTTTATATTAAGATCATCAACAGAGATTGTATTACAGAAATCCTTTTGCCCAATACCTATTGAATTGAGCAAACAAAAATACAAACAAATAAAAATAGGTGAAATTCACCACAACATCTAAAGAAGGTAAAGGGAATAATTAAATGCAATAAACTCTTCATACTGGTAACTAAGGAAAGCAACAGGAAACACTGTTGGGATATAGAGGGGTAAGGCTGCACTTCTGTTTCCTCATCCACCAGAAAGCAGAGCCTGAAATTATTCACTAATACCCTAACATCTGGAAGGAAGCATATTGAATGAGTAGCATTAACCTTTCCTTTGACTGAGAACCAAGAAAAGGGCCCTGGAGCAGGTGCATGGGTAGAGAGGAGTGAAGGAAGAAGGGTTATGGAGAAGGCTAACTTTCTCTGATGATAGCAAAGGCTTCAGGACTGCATACCGGATTGGAGCAATAATATAAAAATAGAGAATATTTCCTCATAGGAGAGCCAGTGCCTCCAAATGGATGGAGTGAATCTGATTATGAGGCTATTTCACAAATTCTAGGAAGAAGGACTAGATCTCCAATATTTTAAACGCGACGAAACATCACCTTGGCTGAGCTCTCCCCTTGCTGTCACTGTTCCATTAGGTTACAGAAATTGGGTAGAACAAAGAATACTCAATCTTCAAACTTCAGCTTCAAAGGGAAAACAAAGTGTTCCCTGCTTTGGTGGGAAGCGAGTCAGGTGTCACTTACGCTATATATCACAGCACATGAAGTGTCAGGACAGAGCCGCCTGAGCAGAGCAAGGAGAGAAATGGCGAGGCAGTGTTAGAGATTACCACAAAACAACGACCAAGCTAGTGGGAGGCTGTGGCATGCAAGAGCAGTACTTCCAACCTACACAGAAATACAAACTGAGGAGCAGATCTAAATTATCCACACTTGTGTTACTCTGTAGAATGATATTCATAGTAAGCTAAGAGTTCAAGGATGAGGTGATAAATTCACAGGATGAGATTAAGAGGGACAAAAGGAAACATGTTGAGGCCTCTAAATAGGTTTCGTGGGATTAATGAGATAAATTAAGAACAGCAAAAGATGAACCACAATAGACTCCAAATACAATTACACTGATGGCAATAAGTATGAAGGAACATGACAGGCACATGAATGCAGATGAAAGAGTGATGAAAGTCGTCAAGGGAAGATTAAAGATAGCTAGAGGGAAAAGAAGATTTATTCAGAGATAGGTATGCATATATGTATATATAAACATGATTTATTCATATACGTAACATAGCTTAATTTAATGTAATAAGAGTGAATCCTTTTGAATTGATCATACATGAGACCCCCCCCTTTTTTTTAGATGTTTACGCTTGTTGATTAATTTTTCACAATAAGGAGAATGAGGTCAGTTACTGTTAGTATTGTCAATTTATAGGTGAGGAGATTAAGACATAATTAAGTGATTTGCCCATGGCCACACAATTAGTAAATAGAGTACGGTGCTTCAAAAGAGCAGAATTATGCTATCTGCCTCTAAGTAGAAAAAAATTCCTGAAGTAAATACTAAATTTGCAGTTCAAAATAGATAGTGTTGCAAGCAATAGCATTGTTTTACTGGTTGACCAAAAAGTTCATTTGGGTTTTTGCGTAAGATGTTACAACCCAATACCTTCCCACCAGCAATGGATGAGGGTTTCCATTTCTCCACATCTCCCCCAACAGTAATTATTGTTTGGGATTTTTTGGATCATAGGATTCCACTTTATCTAGTTTTGTGTATATCTCTATATATTTGTGTAGAATAGGCAAGCTTGTAGAGACAGAAAATAGAAATTACCAGATTGAGGGAGAAGGTTATTGCTTCAGTTCAGTTCAGTCGCTCAGTCATGTCCGACTCTCTACGACCCCATGAATTGCAGCACGCCAGGCCTCTTTGTCCATCACCAACCCCCGGAGTCTACCCAAACCCATGTCCATCGAGTCGGTGATGCCATCCAACCATCTCATCCTCTGTCGTCCCCTTCTCCTCCCGCCCCCAATCCCACCCAGCATTAGGGTCTTTTCCAATGAGTCAACTCTTCACATGAGGTGGCCAAAGTATTGGAGTTTCAGCTTCAACATCAGTCCTTCCAATGAACACCCAGGACTGATTTCCTTTAGGATGGACTGGTTGGATCTCCTTGCAGTCCAAGGGACTCTCAAGAGTCTTCTCCAACACCACAGTTCAAAAGCATCAAATCTGCGGTGCTCAGCTTTCTTCACCATCCAACTCTCACATCCATACATGACCACTGGAAAAACCATAGCCTTGACTGGACGGACTTTTGTTGGCAAAGTAATGTCTCTGCTTTTAAATATGCTATCTAGGTTGGCCATAACCTTTCTTCCAAGGAGTAAGCATCTTTTAATTTCATGGCTGCAATCACCATCAGCAGTGATTTTGGAGCCCAAAAAAATAAAGTCTGACACTGTTTCCACTGTTTCCCCATCTATTTCCCATGAAGTGATGGGACCAGATGCCATGATCTTAGTTTTCTGAATGTTGAGCTTTAAGCCAACTTTTTCACTCTCCTCTCTCATTTTCACCAAGAGGCTCTTTAGTTCTTCTTCACTTTCTGCCATAAGGGTGGTGTCATCCGCATATCTGAGGTTATTGATATTTCTCCCGGCAATCTTGATTCCAGCTTGTGTTTCTTCCAGCCCAGCGTTTCTCATGATGTACTCTGCATATAAGTTAAATAAGCAGGGTGACAATATACAGCCTTGACGTACTCCTTTTCCTATTTGGAACCAGTCTGTTGTTCCATGTCCAGTTCTAACTGCTGCCTCCTGACCTGCATACAGGTTTCTCAAGGGACAGGTCAGATGGTATGGTATTCCCATCTCTTTCAGAATTTTCCATAGTTTATTGTGATCCACACAGTCAAAGGCTTTGGCATAGTCAATAAAGCAGAAATAGATATTTTTCTGGAACTCTCTTGCTTTTTTGATGATCCAGCAGATGTTGGCAATTTGATCTCTGGTTCCTCTGCCTTTTCTAAAACCAGCTTGAACATCTGGAAGTTCACGGTTCACGTATTGCTGAAGCCTATCTTGGAGAATTTTGAGCATTACTTTACTAGTGTGTGAGATGAGTGCAATTGTGCGGTAGCTTGAGCATTCCTTGACATTGCCTTTCTTTGGGATTGGAACGAAAACTGACCTTTCCCAGTCCTGTGGCCACTGCTGAGTTTTCCAGATTTGCTGGCATATCGAGTGCAGCACTTTCACAGCATCATCTTTGAGGGTTTGAAATAGCTCAACTGGAATTCCATCACCTCCACTAGCTTTGTTCGTAGTGATGCTTTCTAAGGCCCACTTGACTTCACATTCCAGGATGTCTGGCTCTAGGTGAGTGATCACACCATCGTGATTATCTGGGTCGTGAAGATCTTTTTTGTACAGTTCTTCTGTGTATTCTTGCCACCTCTTCATAATATCTTCTGCTTCTGTTAGGTCCATACCATTTCTGTCCTTTATCGAGCCTATCTTTGCATGAAATATTCCTTTGGTATATCTAATTTTCTTGAAGAGATATTACTTATAGGGTACAAAAATTCTCTTTAGGATGATAAAAAAGAGTTCTGGAAATGGATAGTGGTGATGGTTGCAAATATTGTGAATGTAATTAATGCCAGTAAGTTATAGGATTAAAAATCATTAAAACAGCAATTTTGTGTTAGGCATTTTGCCAGGTTTAAAAAAGAAAAAAAAAAAAAAACATTGTGTTCGAGGAAACTTTGGTACAGAATGCTGAATGCTGAGACATATCCAAGTTAAGCTATTAAACCTTAGGATAAAGAGAGAAATTACCCAGTTTTCCAGACACTAGAATATCCTTGACAAAGAAAAGGAAAAACACAATCTGGCTGACCTCAAGCTCTTCTACAGCAGCTTTAGGTTTGGGGAGACAGTGAAATGTCAAATACATTTAATGGAGAGAAAAGGACTTCCCTGGTAATTTGGTGGGTAAGACTCCCGTTACACTGCATAGTTTCCCAATCCTTGTTTGGGAAACTAAAGATTCTACATGCTGTGGGTTGCTGCCCCCCCAAATAAATACACAAATATTAAATTTCTGGAAACTGTCCACATGGAGTTTGTTTCCTCTTATCCTGAATAGTATGACTAAAATATATTATGAAAAGAATAGAAAGGAAGAAAGAAAGATAGAAAAGCCCAAGAGCATCATGGACTATAGATCTAACAAACAATTGTCCTCAAGAATACATATACTCAATATACAATGGAATATTACTCATCCATTAAAAAAGAATGAAATAATACCATTTGCAGCAACATGGATGGACCTAGAGATTGTCATACTGGGTGAAGTTAGAGAAGGAGAAATATCTTATGACATCCCTTATATGTGGAATCTAAAAAGAAATGATACAAATGAACTTACATACAAAACAAAAAGAGGCTCATCAACTTAGAGAACAAACTTATGGTTGCTAAGGGGGCGGGATAGTTAGGGAGTTTGGGATGGACGTGTACACACTGTTATATTTAAAATGGATAACCGACAAGGACCTACTGTGTCGCACATGGAACTCTACTCAATGTTATGTGGCAGCCCGAATGGGAGGAGAGTATGGGGGAGAATGGATACATGTATATGTATGGCTGAGTCCCTTTGCTGTTCACTTGAAACTATCACAACGTTGTTAATTGGCTATACCCCAATACAAGGGAAAAGGTTTTGAAAAGTACATGTACTTGTTCATAAAGATGGACCTAGAGTCTGTCATGCAGAGTGAAGTAAGTCAGAAAGAGAAAAACAAATATTGTATATTAATACATATATGTGGAATCTGGAAAAATGGTGCAGATGAACCTTGCAGGGTAAGGGAGTTAGAGAAGGCGAGGTTCAGAAAAAGAATGAGACCGGCACTTTACAGGAACAGATCACCTTTAATGAGGCGAGAAGGCAGCAGTCAGATTAGTGAGCTGCTGCACTAACCCAAGAAAAGAGTAAGTACATATAGGCATATATGTGGAAGTCTACTGTCTTAAGGGGGCCTGTTCTTCTCCAAGGTTGTTCGGGTTAGTTGTCTCTTAAATGGCCGGGACAAGGAATTCTGGAGATCTGCCAGAGGCTGGGACCGGCTGGGAGCTGGGGTAATCAACCTTAGTGTCCATTTTTTATTCTTCTGGTGAGAGAGTTCTTTGTTTTGCATAGAATGGTAGAGAGGACCCAGAGGAGAATTTTAACTCCAGGCTATTTTGAGCCTGTAACTTTCCTTCAAACCTATTTTCAGCTCATCAGTAAAGACACAGATGTATTGAATGGACGCGTGGGCATGGGACAGGGGATGGGGGGTGATGAATTGGAAGATGGGGATTGATGCATGTGCCCTTCTTTGTGTAAAACAGATACATAAGTGGGAGTCTGCTGTGAAGTGTAGGGGGCTCAGCTCATGTTCTCTGGTGACCTAGATAGGTGGGAAGGGGGTGAGGTGGGGTGGAGGTCCAAGAGGGAGGGGATACACATATGCGCACACATAACTAATTCACTTTGTTATACAACATTGGAAAGCAACTATACTCCAGTTTAAAAAAAAGAATACATGTACTCACAATAAGTATAACTTCCATGAGATCTTGAAACAGTCCTGAATCACAAAATCCAGCTAAGTAAGAGTGAATAAAAATGAAAGATTCGTGAATGCGGAACTCATAGTGTAAGGATTGATGATGGGTAGTGATTGCATTTAAATATAGAGCTAACAATAAACAACTCGGGCAGTTACAGTTATAGATCAGGGTGTGAAGGTTATAAACCCAGGCAGCCACCAACAATTAAAGCTGAGAGATTGAGAGCTAGGGAGAGGGAATTTGAGAGGAAGTGTGTGAGTGCTAATGCTGTCTTTCACAGCATGAAGTCATTAAATAGTGTCTAAAATTAAAATAAATAGTTAAAAAACAACATAATTACTCCAGACTCTTCATGATTTCTTCACAGTCTGTGTTCGTAACTTCAAAAGGATCATTTGGCAAAAAGCTTATGGTGAAGAAACTTTTGACGGTCTACATTTCCTTCCATTTTGTTTAGTTACATTTTTCTTCTGTTAAATACAAGTAAAAATCAATATCACACATGAAACTTTTATAAAATAGTACATGATGTTTTATCCCATATTTGATAGTATTTATTCTTGCCTGTTCTTCTGCCCATCCATCTGTTTGAGATCCATCCTTTTCTCTGCATATATCATAAGATGTGATTCCCAGGTGGCACTGGCAGTAGAGAACCTGCCTGCCAATGCAGGAGACGTAGGAGACACGGGTTCGATCCCTGGGTTGGGACAATCCCCTTGAGGAGAGCATGACAACCCACTTCAGTTTCCTTGCCTGGAGAATCCCATAGACAGAGGAGGCTGGCGGGCTACCATCCAGGGGTCCCAAAGAGTTGAATGTGACTGAAGCAACTTAGCCTGCATGCATATCAGAAGATATTTACAGTGATGTTAGCCATATGTTAATGATAGCTATTTATGGGCGATGAGACTTGGGACTATTTTTAACTTAGATATTTGTATTTTTTGGCACATCTTGAATTCTTCAAAGTGAATTATGTATCATTTTCATAGTAACAATGAAGTGATCTCTCAAGAGAAAAATATTGCGTATTAATGCATATATGTGAAATCTAGAAAAATGGTATAGATAAACTTACTTTCAAAGCAGAAATAGATATAGAGAACAAATGTTTGGATACCAAGCTACCAACAAGGGGATAGGGTGGGATGAAGTGAGAGTTCGGGATTGACATATATATACTACTATGTATAAGCTTCCCTGGTGGCTCAGATGGTAGAGAATCTGCCTGCAGATCAAAATCTGCTGGTTTCGATCCCAGTACCCGGAAGATCCCCTGGAGGAGAACATGGCTACCCACTCCAGTATTCTTGCCTGGAGAATTCTGTGGACAGAGAGGAACCTGGCGGCCTACAGTCCATGGGGCCATAAAGAGTCAGACATGACAGAGCGACTTTCACTTTCATGTATAAAATAACTCATGAGAACTGACCGTGTAGCACAGAGAACTCCACTTAATGCTGTGTGGTGACCTAAATGGGAAGGCAGTCAAAAAAGAGGGGACGTGTATAGGTGTAACTGAGTCACTTTGCTGTATAGCAGAAACTGACACAACTGACACGGTAAATAAAAAGGCAAGCAGATACGTCAAGATGTTAACAGTGTAGATCTTGGGTAGTGGAGCAGTGGATGTTTATTACAGGTTTCCCTGCTATCCAAAAGTAAAGCGTTCCTATGAGACATTTCCTAAGTCGAAATGGCACAAATCGAAAAAGCAATTTCCTTAGGACACATCTTGCTAATGGATACACAAAATAAATGGAGATAAAGCACAGATGCTCACAGACACAGTTCAAAACTGTGGCCACATGATGCTGAGATGGTCCATCTAGTTCCCAGGGAAGGAGTTGGAGGTGCCTCTCTAACACATCCTGCAAAACAAATGCTGAACCTTATTTTTGCTTTTAGCTTTCTTTTTTTTCCCCCCAAGAGCAGAAATCCTCTTTGGGTTTCTTTCTATTGGCGAAAACAGATACTAATACAGGTCTTCCGTAAAAGTCAAGTGGTATAAAGCAAACTGTTGAAAAGTAGGGGAGACCTGTATGTTATTCTTTGTCTCCCTATTTTCTCTATTAAGTTTCTTTATTAAATTCTTTGTAAGTTTCTCTATTTTCTGACACTTTAATTTACTAAGATGTTAAATACATTAAAAAATGAGATGCTTGTCCTAAGTTAAATGATGGAGCTGTGATTCAAGTCTTGATGCTGGGGGATGGAGAGAGATGAGCCAGGATGGGCCACGACCTGAGCAAAAGTAGGAAGCAGCGAGAATACTGGAGTGGGTTGCCATTTCCTTCTCCAGGGGATCTTCCTGACCCAGGGATTGAACCCTCTTGTGTCTCCTACATCGGCAGGTGGAATCTTTACCACTGCACCACCTGGAAAGCTAAGAGTCAGTCTTGGCCCATATGTATTGTCTTTGCTTTTGGCTCTGGGTCCTAATATATCATTTTTGAATGATGGAAAAAGCAGATATAGCTTACTTGGTGTAGATGGTGAAAGAAGAACTCAATATCTTGAGACGTGGATGAAGAATTGGAGCCACATGTTTGGAGTGAAACAAAGGGCACCAGGAGATCATAAGGCTCAGCAACTCTACTCTGGATGGTCAGAGTCCAGGGTGAAAATAAACCCTATGATCCTTTGGGAATCCAGCCTCTTGCAGCATCCCGCGAAAATCCCCCTGAGGACAGCAACAAAGGCTGAGGCCACAGCAACTAAGACAGGTAACCTTTGGACAGAATCTGGGAGAAATGTCCCTCAACCCTTAAGCTGATTGAAATGGTCAAGATAAACACTAGATCAGCCACCTATTCTGTGCCTCCAACAGAAGTGAGATATAGCTTTAATTCTTCCCTGTTCGTCTCATAGAAGGGATGTCTGACCTGAAATGGGATAGATATCCGTTTGTGGCAAGAACACAGCTTTCTAAAGCGCTCAGAGTTATATTGTTTTCCTCCCACCCTTCCTTTTTACATCTTGCTGGAGGCCGAAACAAATACAACAGGGCAAAAATTAGCTGAAAATTGTGGCAGAACATTGCATCTTGGACGGTGTAGTTTTTGCAAGTAGAGTGCTATAGGTGGGTTGGGAGGAAAACTTCTGTGCGTGGTGGTTTTTCATGTACACCATCTGTTCATAGTGTCAGAGAACCAGACAGCAAGCAGAGGAGATGATCCAACCACCAGCCTCCTGAATTGAATGGTAGTTAATAAGAATACCTGACATCTATTGAGAGCTTAGTATTTGCTGTAGAAAAAGTGTTAGCTGCTCAGTCATGTCCGACTCTTTGCGACCCCATGGACTGTAGCCTGCCAGGCTCTTCTGCCCATGGAATTCTCCACGCAAGAATACTGGAATGGTTAGCCATTCCCTTCTCTAGAGGATCCTCCTGACACAGGGATCAAACCTGTGTCTCCTGCATGGCAAGGCAGGTTCTTTACCATATTTGCTGAGTATCTTCTAAGTCAGGGATCCACAAGCTTCAGCATCTGAGCTGCCTCTGCCCCATGAAGTTTTATTGGAATACTGCCTCATTTATTTATCTATTTTTATGACTGCCACCATGCTCCAAAAGTAGGGTTGAGTGTTTGTGGCAAAGATTGTATAGCCTCCAAAGCCTCAAATATTGATTACCTGGCCCTTTATGAGAAGAGTTTTTCAGCCTCTTTTCTGAGCCATTGCATATATTAACTCAGTTAAACCTCATGGTGATCCTAGAAGGCTGGGATTTTTATTATACCCATTTTGCAGATTGGGGAACAAATACATGGAGAGTCTAAGTAATTTGCCCAACAGTGCACTTTAGGAAATGACAGAACTGGAATTTGACTGCAGGCAGTCTGACTGATGCATCTGGATTGCCATGTGGAGCTCCCAAGTACAAACTCATGGGATCAAAGAATCTCCTGTGTGTTAGGATTCAGGGTGTGAGTTGTGCCTGTCTACCTGCTTTGCAGGTGTGTATAGAAGAAGAGGATATGACACATGAGAGGTCAGCTTGTTCTCCTTGTTCTGTTAGCAAAGTATAAGAGCATGGGGGTATTTAGAAGTGAATAGGGTGAGATTCGAACAATTTAGTTACAGCCCTGTGATCTATGCTAGAAAAATGATGCAGTATCAGAAATGCATGGGCTCAGAATATATACCATTCAGAGAGCCTTCCTGGGGAAATTATCACTGAACATTGGAGCATCGAAAGATGAACCCCAAATCAAGAACTCAAAATGAAGAAATCATGGGGTAAAGGCTGGTGAGCACCCCTGGGAGAGGCATCTGCTGCTGCTAAGTCTCTTCAGTTGTGTCCGACTCTGTGTGACCCCATAGACGGCAGCCCACCAGGCTCCGCCGTCCCTGGGATTCTCCAGGCAAGAATACTGGAGTGGGTTGCCATTTCCTTCTCCAGTGCATGGAAGGGAAAATTGCAAGTGAGGTTGCTCAGTTGTGTCCGACTCTTAGCGACCCTATGGGCTGTAGCCTACCAGGCTCCTTCGTCCATGGGATTTTCCAGGCAAGAATACTGGAGTGGCATCTACTGAAGCCCTATTCAACTTGTCCCAAAGCTCTGGAGGAGGATTTCCATCTCAGTGAATTCTCTCTGATGAAGCACCCTGGCTGCCTTGTTCACAGCTGTATTCCCAGGGCCACCTCCAGCGCCCGGCGCCTAACAGGTGCTCAGTGTACATTTGTCCTAGAACAAAGTTGTGACATAATGAACCAGCGGCCCTGTGGAAGGAAGGCTTGTGCCTTCCCCAGTGGCGTCTGAGTGTAGCTGTGGAGCAAAAAAAGTCCACTATAAACAGTAATCCCTCATTAAGCCTCTTCTTCAGGAAAGGTTTACAAACCACAGTCACAAGCCCAATTAAATGCCACAACTGCATAGAAAGCACCAACCCATGCCAGGAAATGTGGCTGCTAGGAAATACTGCAAGATGTTGGTGGTGGTGTCTTTCTATAATGGGTGATTTTCTCTCCTACATTCTACTTTTCTGTTGTTTTTTTCCCCTCTGGGTTTTACTTCATAATGAAAAACAATGAATGCTACACCACATCTCCAGTTTGGTGTTTGGTCATCTCTACTAGAATTCTCCTACCTGATACCTGAGATGCGTCTTTGG
Organism: Giraffa tippelskirchi; assembly: GCF_054371585.1. Classification (NCBI taxonomy): domain Eukaryota; kingdom Metazoa; phylum Chordata; class Mammalia; order Artiodactyla; family Giraffidae; genus Giraffa; species Giraffa tippelskirchi. The sequence continues at coordinate 113,060,294 of NC_137287.1, read as the reverse complement.
GTGTTGAGCATTGTAGGGATTTAGAATCTTGTTATGGACTGAAACTTACCTCCCTCCCCCAATTCATACATTGAAGTCCTAGCCCCCCTCCACCCTGCACCTCAGAATGTGACCTTATTTGTAAACAGGGATATTGCAGATACAAGGCCCCCAACTTTAATAAGGCTGGTGTCTTTATAAAAAGGAGAAATTTGAAGGCAGACAGATGAGGAGGATGCCATGTGAATTTGAAGGCAGAGATTGGGGTGATGCTTCTACGAGTCAAAAAATGCTTAAGACTGCCCACCTCCCAACAGAAGCTGGAAGAGAGACATGGGACAGTTTCTCCCGCATAGCCCTCAGGAAGAACCAGCCCTGCTGACACCTTGACCTCAGACTCCTAGCTTTCAGGACTGGGAGACAAAGCATTTCCACTGTTTCAGCCACTGAGTGTGTGGTCCTTCGTTACAGCAGCTGCAGAAAAGTAACACAGAGCCCATCGCCTGCGTGGTGGCTTTCAGCCCTAGGGCTTATTCACCTTGTCCTGCTCTGTCTGTCTGTGTCTGGGTGGAGCTGGCCGGGTCTTTTTGGTGGTCTGGAATGTAGAGCCCCCTGAACTAGACGGGGAAGGAAACAGGAAGAGGGAGGGTAACCAAGTGGGAGGGAGGCATTTGCCTCGTGGTCAAGAAGTCCAAAGTGGATTTTGGTAGAAAAAGTGAGACGAGGGAAGAAGACTGGGAATGGATATTAGGGAAAAGGTCAGATGGAAGCAGGAAGTCAGATTTGCAATCAGTGCAACTGGGAACAGATTGAGAAGTAGAGGAAGAGAAGGGAAGAAGGAGCAGTTTGGGATGAAGGCGTGAAGAATGTCAGCGCTTCAGGGCCTTGATGTCATAGCCCCAGTTGAGAGCCAGGCGGACATGGTAGTGGCTTCACAGATACAGGGAAGACTGGGGGACCCTCTGCATCTGTTTCTGTGAGTTAGCATTTCCCTCTAGGAATCCCCTTCTTGCCCTCTGATGTGCAGAGCCAACCATGGTTGCCTCCCACGGTGATGAAAGCCCCTGCCCCCACCCTAATCTGGCCCATAAAGAGTGATCCTCAGAGGCGTTCCTGGGAGTGAGAATTGAGAAGGCAGTTTCACGCAGGGTAGTGTAGGGCGATGGTCAAGAGCACAGGCTGTGGCCTCATATTACAGTATTGTGACCCCAGGGAGCCTGTCTGTTCATGGGAAATGCAGGGACCACCCAGTGGACAGGAGCTGGCCTAATCTGGCTTATCGTGGTCCACCCAAAGAGGCTGGGTCCCTGGGAGCATGTTTGCACACAAAAAAAGTGATTCTGAAACTTGAGCATGCATCCACATCACTGGGAAGGCTTGTGAAAGCATAGTGACTGGGCCACACTCCTGAATTTCTGATGCAGTAGGGCAGGAATGTATTTTTCTATCAAGTTCCCAAGTGATACTGATGTAGCTGGTTTGGGGGCCACATTTGGAGAACCATTAGCAAAGAAAAATGTTCCTTGGGGTAAATTGGGGAGAGTCATGGCTTCCTGGTGCCTTCTGGAGTCATCACGTGCATGGGAAGTGAGCCTGGGACGTACCTGATCCTGCTGGTAGGTGGGACCAACTGTCTTATCCTTTGTTGTAGTCAGAGATCCACAGGAGGGCTTGGGGATGCTGCTGCTGCTGCCCATGTCCATGACAACTAACATTTACATAGATCTTAAGATGTATTAATACCAGCCAGTATTCTAAGTACTTACTGTATATAAACACATTTAATTCTCATAACAAATCTATGAGACAGGTTCTCCTATCACTGTCATTATTTTCACTTCACAGTTGAAGAAACTGTGGCTCAGAGATGTTTAGTAACTTGCCCAGGGTCACACAGCTGGTAGCTGACAGAACTGGTGGTTGATCAGGCAGTCTGAATCCAGATCCTACCTTACTCTGCTGTCCTTGCAGGAGAGAGAGAGGGGAAGAAACGGCCCTAGTGATGTTGGCCATTTCATTTGGCCTCTCTTTACCCTCATTCTCACCTGACAAAAGGAAATAGCTTTTCCTACCTTAGATGAAAGAAATGCCTTTACATTTTAAAAACAAAAGCTGTCAGGATTAATTGGATAACAGCTGTCAAATTCTTGTAGCTCCTTAGAGGATGGTAAAAGAGGAGGAATAATTATTGTGCTATTTTCTATGCAGACCCAAGTACATTTGGGGGAGTCAATAAGTGTCTAATGATATTCTTGGTAATTAGCAATGATTGAAGGGGGCCTGCTCACATCAGTGGAGAGGCCTCGCGGAGGTTGGGCTGTAGAGAGAGCCTCAATGTTTGATGGTCAGTGGTCAGAGCCCTCCTGTCCCTAGACAAGGTGCACAGGGGGAGGCCCTGGAGGAGGAGGGAGCCTTCTCCAGCAGGTTAGCATACTTCCCAGTCCAGTACAGAGAGAGGGAGCAAGACGGCTGGCCCACCGGCCCAAGGTTATGGACCCCTTGCTCACCAGGGTTCAGTCCAGAAGTTCTCAAAGTGTGGCCCGCACATCCACTACATCAACTTCACTTAGCAACTTGTCAGAATTCTTGGGCTTGATCCCAAAACTGGGGGTGAAACCCAGCAGTCTTTCAACAACCTTTCCAAGTGATTATGATTCATACGCTTCACTGTGGGAACCACTGTTTTAGAGGAAAATAGCACTGACCCTGGAGCCAGACAGGCGTAAGTTTGAATCCTGATGCTGCCACCTTCTGGCTGTGTGACTTTGGACAAGTCACAGCACCCCTCTGATAAGTTCCTTATCTATACAGTGAGGTTGAGAGGTTCGTGAGGCCGTCTACAGGGTACCTGCTCTGTATCTACAGTTCCTTCCAGCCCCATTATGATCTAGAGACTGTCTTGTTTTTTGGCTTTGAAGGAGGCTATTTGGTCTACTGGAAACATGCTTTCTGCTCCCTGTTCACCTGTCTGACACCTAACGATAGAGCTCAGCGTGGAGTTTCTTTGCTCCAGCAAGCTGTCGTTTTCTTTGTTTGTACATTTCCTCCCCCAGTCAAGTCCAGGCTAGATCTCTCTCCATGTGCACACCCTCTCACGGAACCTCCCATGTCCCCATAACTGCCTTTTACTTGGCATAATCTCCATGAGGGCAAAGACTGTCCTGCTCACTGCTGCTGCTTTAGAGTGTCAGACCCAAGGCAAGTGTGCAGGTAATATTTGAGGTTAGAACTGAATGTCATTCCATTTACAAAATGCTGGGCTCCAGGGGATTTGGGAACGAAACTGGTGGAGGAATTAGCCTTCATGCAGGGAGCCTCATGGGGGAAACTGAGGCAGAGAAGTACTAGATGACTTAGGGATGCAGTGGCCAGGGAAAAAGTGGAGAAGGTGAGCCCTAGTGGCTAAGGATTTGAGGGGGGGCTGTTGTGGAATTGGGGTGCAGACAATCCGTAGCGAATCTCTGCAGGGCCAAAGACCCATGTGATACCAGCATTACACAGTGTAATACCCTCACCCCATCCAACCACAATCTGGTTTGCTGACCAAAAACAAAATAATGTGAGGACACCTAGCCAACATTAATGGTAAGTCCATCCCAGCATCTCTAGGGTGGGCATTTTGCAAAGCTCAGGTGACCTCTTGACTTATGTACATATTTATCTGTTTATTATGGACAGGATTATGGACCTCTTTGAAAAAGAGGTGGATCCTCTCCCCAGGAATAAAAGCACAAAAGCACAAACCTTCCCCAGAATTAACCTTGACACTCCATGGATACATCATCAGGTTGCTTTCAGAATCACACCCAGATGTTGTGGGGGCAATACAAGTGTCAGGTGAGGCAAAGTAGACTTTAATACTTTACGTCTCTCCAAGTCCTGGTATTTTAAAACTTGGGAAATAATAGCAGTGACCCAATTTAGTAATGTGAAGCCAAGGCAGTACTATTTTAACAGGCTTAGTCATCTCTTCATTTTGCATTTTTCCCTCTCTTCCATTTGTGGCTTTTCCTATTGCAAAAATACAAAGAAATAATCTAGTATTTTCCATGGAGCATGGCAAACATGGCTATATATAAAAATACCGTTGAACATTCTCCGAGAGTAATTGGAGCATAAATGTAACTAATCAAAATATTATCATGCCAACGGATGTGTGAAAGTTTGGATATTTAAAAAATATATATATTTTAGTTCCATGTCATTTCGATTTATAGATTTAGAGCTGCAGAAGCAAAGGCCTCAGCCCAATGAATGTCAAGAACAATTTGGGGTCTGACAATGTTCCCGGCAGCCCTGTTGTTCTCTTTACTCTTAATGTGACAGGAACTTGACAACTGATTTCAATTTTGTTCTTTCCTCCCACTCTTTGCCCCTCTTTCTACCTGCACCAGCTCCCCAGGGCAAGGCCAGCCAACCCCAGACAATGTATGATCATTCCTTGCCAGCAGATACAACACACCTACTTGTGGTTTGGAGCCTAAGAGCTTATAGATGATTAGAACGTCCTCCTGGGTTTGAATTTTGGCCCTGTTGCCAGCTGTGTGGCCTTGGGAAAGTTACCTAACCTCTCTGTTCCTCAGTTTTCTCATTTGTAAGACAAGGATGATAATAGCAACTACTTCATAGAGCTGATATTAGAATTCAGTGAATGAATAGAAGTCAAATGTTTGCTGTTCTTGTTATTAATGAGCAAGTGTGACGAATACGAGAAAGGAGTTCTTGTGGGAAGATGAAAATGACTTTCTCTTGGAACAAGATCCAAGGCAAAGGGTCTCATCTCCTTCACCCTCTTTCCATGAGGAGCCTAGTTAGAAAGTTCAAGCCAGTCCTGGTTCCTTCCATACCACTAACTAGTCATGTGGCTGTAGCTCCTTGACGTCTCTGCTTGGAGGGACTTCAGAAGCTCTAGCTGCACGCCTGTTTTCCAGGTGAAGAAATGGAAAGAGAATCCCTCACTCACAGAGGCACCCTGTGAAGAAGACGGATACACAGGAAGGGGGTAGAGTCTGAAGGGAGAGTGGCATTTGCTGCCCATCAGTTCTGTCTTAACTTTGCCCAAAGAGTCCTGCTAATCCCACGTCAGAGAGCAACTCAGACAAACCCTTAGATTTCATCATTTATGTCGCCAGTGTCTCATTCTGTCTTGTGTTGGGTTCCATTGATTTTTCCAACCATCATGCTTATTTTTCCCCTGGGATGTTGAGATGCTGCTGCTGAGATCCTGGGGGAGGCGAGTTATGTAATTATAGATGGGGAGAACCTGGTGTGCCCTGTGATGTTTGCCTTGCCTGCATCTGGGTTCATCATATGATTATTGTTAAGGTCCAGAAAAAAATGTCGTGAGAAGGCTTTTGTTTGATTTAGGGAGCAAAGGGGGTGAGCAGACGTTAAGGGGTTTAGGTTTTATTCTGCTTTGTCTCCATCACCTCCATCACCTCTCCCACCTTGCTCAGTGTTCTTTTCCTCACCTGAACTGCGTTTCTCTGGCATCACCACCTCCCTTTCCCCTTCCTCCTTCCCCTCTGCATCTCTCTGTGTGTTTCCTCTCCTCATCTTCCTTGTCCGCTCCTCTGGTTTATCCTCCTCTCCTTATTTCCCCCATTCTTTCTCCTTCCCTTCTCTTTTCTCTCTCCCTCTTTCCCTCACTTTTCATCGTTTTCTCAGGGATGGAGAAGGAATGCAGGCACCCAGGTACCGGGTCTTGGGGGGAAAGGTTCATGCTGAGAGCCTCCTTCCAGCAGCACCTTCAAATCCAGTCACCTGAGTTTAATTCCATTTTTCAGCTACATTATCCACCCCACATGGATTATCAGATAGCTGTTTCCTGGAGAATTGCCTTAACACATTTGCATATGAAATGCTTAAACCTCAACTTATTGGTCTGAATGAATGATGACAGAAATAGTTATTACTTGTTCACACAAACTGACTTTGAAAAAAAAAAACGTTCACAAGTGTTCTGTGCCGTTGAAACTTCTGGATGTATTTTCTTTGTTCTAAATAGATAGTATGTATCCATTAAGCTGTAATTAATCCCCCTCCCACCCTGATTGTCTGTTGTATTAGAAAGGAAGCACATTTCTTTCCTTTTTTTTTGACACATGATAATTAGAAAGCTTTCATTGATAGTATGAATAATGTCAAATGTGTTTGTTACCCTGGCTATTGGTAGATCGTTATGTTTATGAGTGACTTAATGATGTTTAGTTTTCATGATACTTCTGGTAGAATTCTGTTTGTCTTCCCCATATATTTTCTTACTTTATGGTACACTGTGTCTTTTGACATTTTTGTGCCCCCTGCCCTTTTATTGTGATCAGACAGCCAGACTTCATCATCCTGGGCTTTTAAATTAGGCTGTGTACAGGAGAGCTATGAGACCCATGGGTAGGGTCAGCAATGTAGGAGTAATTGTTCTCTAGGCTTCAGTGAAAACAAAGCTGCTGCTGCTGCTGCTAAGTCGCTTCAGTCGTGTCTGACTCTGTGCGACCCCATAGACGGCAGCCCACCAGGCTCCGCCATACCTGGGATTCTCCAGGCAAGAACACTGGAGTGGGTTGCCATTTCTTTCTCCAATGCATGAAAGTGAAAAGTGAAAGTGAAGTCGCTCAGTCGTGTCCGACTCTTTGCGACCCCATGGACTGCTGCCTACCAGGCTCCTCCGTCCATGGGATTTTCCAGGCAAGAATACTGGAGTGGGGTGCCATTGAAAACAAAGAGAGAAGTGTATTTAAGTAATCCAGTGAAGGACCATGACAGGGCCAGGCAGGGTGGATTTCAGAAACAGCATCACCTGAGCAAAGACCCAGATGCAGAGAAGACTGGAGTGTGTATTTGTTTCCCATTGCTGCTGTAACAGCAGTTTCTGGTGGTCCAAAGTCCTAAATGGGTTTCACTGGAATAAAATTGAGGTGTCCGGAGGGCTGTGTTTCTTTCTGAAGGCTCTGGGGGAGGGGAGAAGCTTTTCTTGCCTTTTCTAGTCTCTAGAGGCCACTGCCATTTCTTGGTCTGTGGCTTCTCTCTCCATCTTCAAAGCCAGCAGCAAAGCCTCTTCACCTCCCTCTCTGATTCTGCCTCTTCCTCCTTTCTCATCCAGAATAGTCCTATGGCAAGGTCATCTGATCAGCAATTATATCTGCAACCTTGGGCATGTAAGGTAGCATATTCACAGGCTCCAAAGATCAGAACATGGGCATCATTGGAAAACCATTATTAACTTACCATAGAGTGGTTGAGGGCTGTGTTCAGTTCAGTTCAGTTCAGTCACTCAGTCATGTTGACTCTTTGCGACTCCATGAATCGCAGCACGCCAGGCCTCCCTGTCCATCACCATCTCCCGGAGTTTACCCAAACCCATGTCCATCGAGTCGGTGATGCCATCCAACCATCTCATCCTCTGTCGTCCCCTTCTCCTCCTGCCCCCAATCCCACCCAGCATTAGGGTCTTTTCCAATGAGTCAACTCTTCGAATGAGGTGGCCAAAGTATTGGAGTTTCAGCTTCAACATCAGTCCTTCCAATGAACAACCAGGACTGATCTCCTTTAGGATGGACTGGTTGGATCTCCTTGCAGTCCAAGGGACTCTCACGAGTCTTCTCCAACACCACAGTTCAAAAGCATCAATTCTTCGGCACTCAGCTTTCTTCACCGTCCAACTCTCACATCCATACATGACCACTGGAAAAACCATAGCCTTGACTAGACGGACTTTTGTTGGCAAAGTAATGTCTCTGCTTTTAAATATGCTATCTAGGTTGGTCATAACCTTCCTTCCAAGGAATAAGCATCTTCTAATTTCATGGCTGCAATCACCATCAGCAGTGATTTTGGAGCCCAGAAAAATAAAGTCTGTCACTGTTTCCACTGTTTCCCCACATATTTGCCATGAAGTGATGGGACCAGATGCCATGATCTTAGTTTTCTGAATGTTGAGCTTTAAGCCAACTTTTCCTCTCTCCTCTCTCACTTTCATCAAGAGGCCCTTTAGTTCTTCACTTTCTGTCATAAGGGTGGTGTCATCTGCATATCTGAGGTTATTGATATTTCTCCCAGCAATCTTGATTCCAGCTTGTGTTTCTTCCAGCCGGGCGTTTCTCATGATGTACTCTGCATATAAGTTAAATAAGCAGGGTGACAATATACAGCCTTGACATACTCCTTTTCCTATTTGGAACCAGTCTGTTGTTCCATGTCCAGTCCTAACTGTTGCTTCCTGACCTGCATACAGGTTTCTCAAGAGACAGGTTGGATGGTCTGGTATTCCCATCTCTTTCAGAATTTTCCACAGTTTATTGTGATCCACACAGTCAAAGGTTTTGGCATAGTCAATAAAGCAGAAATAGATGTTTTTCTGGAACTCTCTTGCTTTTTCGATGATCCAGCAGATGCTGGCAATTTGATCTCTGGTTCCTCTGCTTTTTCTAAAACCAGCTTGAACATCTGAAAGTTCACGGTTCACGTATTTCTGAAGCCTGGCTTGGAGAATTTTGAGCATTACTTTACTAGCATGTGAGATGTGTGCAATTGTGCGGTAGTTTGAGCATTCTTTGACATTGCCTTTCTTTGGGATTGGAATGAAATCTGACCTTTTCCAGTCCTGTGGCCACTGCTGAGTTTTCCAGATTTGCTGGCATATCGAGTACAGCACTTTCACAGCATCACCTTTGAGTATTTGAAATAGCTCAACTGGAATTCCATCCCCTCCACTAGCTTTGTTCGTAGTGATGCTTTCTAAGGCCCACTTGACTTCACATTCCAGGATGTCTGGCTCTAGGTGAGTGATCACACCATTGTGATTATCTGTGTCGAGGGCTGTGTAGTAGGAGAGTATTCATATACAAGGCAGGTAAGAGAAGCTGGATATGGAGGCTTTCAAACATCTCCCTGAAAGACTTTGGACTTTATAGGAGACAGAAAGTTTCCTATAAAAAAGGACTTCATAGGAAGTTTAAGATATGTCACGGTCAGTTTTGCATCTTAGGAAGATGATGCTACTTGCTGCTGCATTGGATGGTGAAGGAATTAAGAACTCGACTGGGTAGGAAGTTGTTGCAAACATCCATGAAACAGATGGAAAGTCCATAACACAAATGTCCTGGACACAAGGTAGTCCAGTAGCTGTGAAAGTGGAGAGGAAGAAGAAGATACAAGAAACACAGGGAGAAATCAACCCCAGAATCTAACGACTGATGAGTTGCAAGGGGTGAGAGTAGAGCAACAGATTCTATTCTGTTTCTCAGTAGAGTCTTTGCCATTTTTTTCTTTGGTCTTTTGAGGCCTTCCCACTCCAGTACTCTTGCCTGGAAAATCCCATGGACGGAGGAGCCTGGTAGGCTGCAGTCCATGGGGTCGCTAAGAGTCGGACATGACTGAGCGACTTAACTTTCACTTTTCACTTTCATGCACTGGAGGAGGAAATGGCAACCCACTCCAGTGTTCTTGCCTGGAGAATCCCGAGGACGGCGGAGCCTGGTGGGCTGCCGTCTATGGGGTCGCACAGAGTCGGACACGACTGAGGTGACTTAGCAGCAGCAGCAGCACTATATTGAAAAATTGGGGAAAGAAAGGAGCTGTTTTATTTTGAGGAACTACAATATGGCAATCCTTATCTAGATACTTTATAAATTGTTTCATTTGCTTGTCCTGACTACTGAGTAAGATGTATCTTTGTGGAATACAAAAAAGGAAACTGATGCTCACAGAGTTTAGGCGATTCATCTGAGATCATCCAGGCAAAAGAGGGATAGCTGGGCTTCCTGTCAGGACCAGGTAACTGCAGGGCTTCTCTGTGAGTGCCCTGCAGTATCCCCTGTACCTGGGGTTGGTGGCTCAACAGGTAGTGGTTGAACTGTGTTTCAGAACTGGGGCTGTGAGTGCCCTGTGTGTGCATACTTCCCCTGAAAGACATCTGGCACTGGAATGCTTAAGAACTCTGCCTCCAGGACGTCCCTGTTTGTCCAGTAGTTAGGACTCTGCACTTCCACTGCAGGGGGTGTGGGTTCGATCCCTGGTCAGAAACTAAGATCTCACATGCCAGGTGGCCAGAAAAAAAAAAAAACAACAAAAAACTCTGCCTCTTGGAGGCAGCATTTCGTGCCACCCCCTGCCCTGCCCCCAGCCCACAATCTTAAGTAACTCTTTGTGAAACTAGTGCCGTGCCTGTGGAACTCGAGCGTGGTGGGCAGAATTGTTCATGATACAAACTGAAGCAGGAGTCGGGAAACCTGACCCAGAGCCTTCACTGTGTTGTGTGACCTTAAGCAAGTCCCTTTCCCCCACTGGGATTTCTAAAATGAGTTGGTTGGATTAGTTAAGCTCCTGTGTCTCCCCTGGATATAATTTGTTATGCTCTGATGAATAATCTGCAATTTCTAGATCAGCACTATTCAACAGAACTGTCTCTGATGGTGATTTTCTCTGTTGTCACTGTAAAACATGGTATCAGCTGAGTGCTTGGGATATGGCTAGTTATGTCTAAGGAAATAAATTTTAATTTAATGTTAATAAAATTTAAGTAGGCACACAATGCTATTAGCTACTAATTTGGAGAATGTAGTTCTAGACCCTAAAGTGTCTGCTTATTCACCAGGTGTAATGGGTATGTTTATGAGTTTCTACCTCCGTGTTGTTGTTCAGCTGCTAAGTTCTGTCCAACTCCCTGCAACCCCATGGACTGCAGCATGCCAGGCCTCCCTGTCCATCACCAACTCCTGGAGCTTCCTCAAACTCATGTCCATTGAGTCAGTGATGCCATCCAACCATCTTATCCTCTGTTGTTCCTTCTCCTCCTGCCTTCTATCTTTCCCAGCATCAGGGTCTTTTCCAATGGATCAGCTCTTCGCATCAGGTGGCCAAATTGTTGGAGCTTCAGCTTTAGCATCAGTTTTTCCAATGAATATTCAGGGTTGATTTCCTTTAGGATTAGCTGGTTTGATCCCCTCGTGGTCCAAGAGACTCTCAAGAGTCTTCTCCAGCACTGCAATTTGAAAGCATCAGTTCTTCGGTGCTCAGCCTTCTTTATGGTACAACTCTCACATCCATACATGAATACTGGAAAAACCATAGCTTTGACTATTCAGACCTTTGTCTGCAAAGTGATGTCTCTGGTTTTTAATACCTTTGTAACTTTGGGTAAAAAAACTTCTCTCTTCCTCCATGCTCCCTCCTTTAAATCAGAGATAGCAAGGCATGACCTCACTGGGATGTGGAAAAATGTCAGATCAAGTTACAGAGGTAGAAAGTTGTAAACATACTAATTACACTTGTTCAATAAGCAGAGACTTTAGGGTCTAGAACTGCATTCTCTGATTTAGTAGCTAATAGCAATGCATGCCTATTTATATTTAATTAAAATTAAATTAAAAATTTATTTCCTAGATCATGCCTGACATGTACTAAGTTCTTAATAAGCATTAGTGACATCGAACATAAATTGCGTTTGGCTCGTTGTCACCTGCTGCTGGCCATTTGTTCTGAAATTAATGTTTATTGAGTCAAGTCCAGTGTTTCATATAATATACACCGAAAACCGACCAATGACAAAACTTGGATGTGTAGCTTTCATTGTCCCATTTTACAGATGAGGACATTGAGGTCCAGGGAGACTCACTGACTTGCTCAAAGCGATGCAACTAAGGAATAACAGACGTGGGACTGAGACCCAGTTTTCTTGACTGCAAGTCCAGGATGTGTTCCACGCCATCACAGCTGCGCTGGCTGCAGGCAGCGTTTGGGTCCTGCCACCATCCGCTCCCTCCTCATAGGTGCTGGCGCTGGAAGCTGGCAGGGCCACCTGTCTGCAGGGACAGCTCCCAGCTCTCGGAGTTACAGGCCTTCAGCTGCCAGTCGAGAGCACACTCATGTAATCTTAATGAACAATGTGCAAAGCCATTAAAAACTCAATTAGGGCTTTCTTTTTACTGCCGACATGAGGAAATGCAATCCTGAGGTGCTCATGTGTAAACACAATAGCCACCATCTGCTGCGGAGAAGCGTTTTTGCCTCCAAAAAGGGGATCTGTGTTGCAGACACATCAATAACGGGGCTCTTATCAAGGCGTTATTATGCATGAAGGGGAAAAAAATGCAGAATTTATGGCCAGCCAGAGAGCACTTCCTGGTTTAATTCCACAGTTTTGGGGGCTATGTGTAATAACTAAGAGGAAACTAAGGCTGTTTTATGTTCCTGATCATGCCAGTAGATTTTTGAAGGGAAAAAAAATGGGTGGGGGGAGAATGTATTTACAGTCTTTCTCTTTCTTGTTTCTGACTGATCTCCCATAATGACGGGCTCATTTTTGATCTCCAGGAAACTGACAGCTCCAGGATGGTATTAATTAAGCCAACCTGTTGATCAAAGAGGGCCCCACTGTGGTGCTGATGTATGCGGGCTTTCATTCCTGAGCAGTCTCTATGACGGCAGGCAGGCCTGTGCTCAGCCCAGAGATACTCCTTCTTTCCTTTCTGGAGGGCGTGGCCAGACCTCTGTAAGGTGGACTTGATATGCTTGGGGACTGTAGATGGCTGGATCCCACCCTTTGCTGAGACACCAGGCTTGGCTACGGGTTGCTGCGGCTTCCTGCCTCTGTGCCTTTGCACATGCTGTTTGATTTACTAGAAATGCCACCCCACCATACTGCTACCAGGACCACGTCCATGGAAGGGACTGACCCCAACTGGGAAAGAAAAGAGGCTTGCGTATTCTGATGTGTGGAGTTCAGAGCTATATTACCTGTATCTCTTTACATCTTCTGATCTACACTAAACCTGATGGGCTGACAGTGCTCCTGTGGAAGGGGCGTCAGGAGAGAAAAAATAACAGCCCTGTGCAGTTATGAGAATACTGGAGGAAGCCTGTTGCCTGGCCATGGGTGGAGGAAGAAATCCATCTTGAGGGATGATGCCAAGTGGAATTAAGAGCTAACTGTAGGGAGCAGTGGTGAGCATAGACCCTGATGGAGGAGGGGAAAAAAAAAAAAGCCTTGTGAGTTTGCAGAAAGAGCTGGCCCTAGAACCTTCCGGACATTGGGGCCAAAGCAGTTATATTGTATGTCCCCTGAGTCTGTTCCAGGGCAGAGAGACAGGAACAAGGACCCACCCAATCATCAAGCCATCACAAATGATGACAGGGGGATATGGAGGAATCTGCATCTGGAAGTGCCCTGAGGACGAAGAGATTGGTGTCATTCCTTGGGGTGTCGTGGAAACTTCTGGAAATATCAATACATAGGGAGTGTTGCTTGGTGCTGGCATTCCTGAAGGTACAGGAAGGGGCTTAAACCTGGTCAGATTCTAATATCAGGGTTCATAATATGCTCAGTGATTGGTGAGGTTCTCTTCACTCTTCAGAGGCCAGCTCAGCTCGGTCCATTCCTGGAAGACGTCCTGACTCACCCTGGCTGTGTCGGTCGCCCCTGCCTCTGTGTCTTGTGCTCAGTGGCTGTGCCCCACTCCGGCCAGGCTGGGTTTGCTTCAAGGTCCTCAGTGATTGCTGCCTCTGCAGCTCAGAGGCACCTTCCTCCACGGCTGCTACCCTCTCCACACAGACAGCTTCACTGAGCCCCAGTTCATCTAGTCTCTCGAGTTCAGTTCAGAAATTGGGGTTGGGTGTGCCTGTTTGGTAGACCTGAGATCGTGTGTCTGAGCCTTAGCTACAGAGGAGGCTGGGACAGAGGGCATCTGGCCCTTTCCATTTCCAAAGAGGAAATGGGCTCTGCTTTAAAACTTGAGGGGTTCCCCAGACTTGGGAAGAGAGTTCAGGTATCGAGTAGCCAGACTACAGGGCACATTTCTACTCCAGGTCACCAGTCCAGTGAGTTTGGAGGATGGCCTGAGAACAGCTACTTGTGGGAGTGGGTATCTGAGGAGCCAGGGATGACATGATGGTTACATGGGCTAGTTGCCCTGAGGAATTTCCACTGCTGAAACGAGGATCTTCCCTGCTCTTTTCCCAGAACTTTTTCTTTTTCTGTCCAGATTGGGAGCCAAATGGTTCAACCCTACATTTTGTTTTTTATACCATGCTTCCATTATAAAATATTCATGGTGACAGTTTCTAATACTGCAAGGGACCTTTTACACTTATATAGTAGCATGCAGATTCCCTGGGGCACCTGCTGTTCAGACAGTGCATACCTGCTGGCTTCTGATTTGATCTGTTATCCTTCTTCTATATCTGGTTCAGTAACTTAGGAGTATGTTGGTGGTTATATTAACATAAATATCTGTGAATGTGCATATGCTACTTTCCATGACAAAAGGGACTTTGCAGATGTCATTGAATTAAGGACACTGCAGTGGAGGGATGATCCTAGCCATCTGGGTGGATCCTAATTGTTCAGAGTCCTTTTAAGAAGGAGACAGGAGAGTCAACGTCGGAAAAAGATGTGTCTGTGGAACCAGAGGTTGGAGTGAAGGCCTTCCGAAGATGGAGGAAGGGTCCATGAGCCAAGGAATGCAGGCAGCCACTGAAGGCAAGGAAACAGTTTATCTCCTGAAGCCTCCAAAATGAAAGCAGCCTTATAACGCCTTGATTTTGGACTTCTAAAAGAGAGAATACGTTTGTGTTGTATGAAGCCACTGAGCTTGTGGTAATTAGTTACAGTAGCGATTGGACACTAATCCAGGGCTAAATCTGATGTCCTCAAGTCTCTACCTGCTTGTCTGCCAAGCCTCTTTCTGCCCTCCTAAGGCTCTCCCAAGTCACTTGTGAGAATCCTTGGAGCTGGTCTTGAGTGCATGAGTATAAGACCATACTTATACTCTGGACTCTTCATGGAAGCCCACTGCCTACAGGGCATAGAAGGAGACCCTCACCACAGCTGCTGCTCTGGATGCCCTTCCCAGTGTCACTGTACCCCACCCCCCCAACCCATCCTGTGGGCAGACCAGATGCTGCTGACCTTTCCATTCATGTCCCCAGAGGGTCCTCTCTTACACTCTGTCACTTGGACTCCTAGGCAGCCTCACTGGGACATTCCTGAGCAGGGCTCCATCCTACTGATCCCTTCTGGCCTGGTTCTCCCCTCCTTTGCAGATAGGCTGGGTGGGGAGGGATGGGCAGTCATCATTTTCTTTCTTCTATTTGTTGCAGTTTTCTTATATATCTCTCTGATCCTTGACCCCCAATGTATACCTTTCTGTCTGATCTATAGGCCCGAGGATGGATGTGAAATCCCACAAACTGACATTAGGGGTCAGGGTGGTGGTAGTGGGAAACATGATTTGTTACCCTAACCCAACCCAACTCTGGCCCCCCTGAGACACGAAGTATCTTAATGAAGATTCATGATGTCTGTTTCCTTCTCTAGAGTTTTTTTCTGCAAGCCCATGCTTTTCATTCTCCCCCTTTTCTGCTTCTTTTCACCCAAGGACGTTTCTCTCAGTGATGTCCCTGTTTGGAGCATCTTGCAGCCTTGCTTAGTAACTATCATTGCTCATGTTATCTGCTTAAGTAAAGGGACTTGCAGGAACTAGGGGCTCTGCAGAGACGCCAAAATAATAACGATAATGCCAGTTGCAGAAGTAAACGTCAGATGTTCAATGGCTTAATGACCTAATAATAGTTTATTCCTTGCTTGAAGGTCACAAGGAGTGTTCCTAATAGTGATGGCCTTCCTCGTGATCATGGTCATTCAGGGAACTTGGTTCCTTTAATTGTGGCTTTGCTGTCCCTTAGGCTCCTGGAATCCTGCCGTTTCAGTTGGTGGACAGGAAAAAGACAACGCGGCAGTGATTCTGGGCCCTGAATGTGCATACAGATCACCTCATGATCTTGATAGAATGCAAATTCAGATTCAGTAGATGTGGGGTGGGGCCTGAGAGTCTGCATTTCTTACCAGCTCCCAGGTAATGCTGAGACTCCTGGTCCAGGAATCATCCTGTGAAGGGTGAGATGAAGCAGTGGGAGCTGGGTGAAGGTAGAGGTTGTCCACCTTGAAGAATCAAGCCAGGAAGTGTCAGACTTCATCCTTAGGATCTGTTGGCTGGAACCCAGTTACATGGCCTTGCTAAACTCCAAAAGGAGGCTGGGGAATATAGTCCAGCTTTGCCCAGCACAGAGAGGACAGGCGTGCTAGTCAACCAGCAGTTTCTACTACATGAAGTCTTGATGGAGGGCCACGCACTTTCACCAACTCTGTCTTCAGGGGCAGCATCCTTTATTAACAGTCATGGAGGCCTCACAATGGAGAGGATTCCTAGACTTGCTGGGGTGGATGGATGTTACCTGGCTCCACCCATCAGTGAGCCTGCTTCATCACTAGAGCTAGGATGCAAAGAAGGGGGAACCTGAGCTGGTGGGTGGGAAACTTTCCCGACTCTCTGTGCTGTGGGCAGTAAGAAGCCAGGTGTGTGAACTGGCTGGAGGATAGGCACTTTAATGTCTCTGGGGCATGCCAGGATTCTGATCGAGAGACCCAGTCACTGCTTGTTTCTCAGGCTGCCTTCCCTATCTGCAGCTGCGCCTCCCTCTGCACCCAGGGGCTTGCGGGTCTTGTGAGTCATCACTCACCCATCCCAGGAAGACCTTTGGAACCCTGTGGGATGCAGGTCAGCAAACAGGTGAGGGCACGGGTGCCGACTTCTCTCTGCCCCTCTTTCCCCACTGCAATGGTGCCTTCCTTGCTGCTGGGAGGCTGTGACGATTAGAGACAACATCTGACAAGGGACAGCTCCCCATGTACCTGGGTTGCTGCCTAGCTATAAACTAGGAAGTTTGATTTGCTTGGAAACATGGGGAAGATACTGCTTTTGCTCTACTTTCCAAGGCTCCTACTCAGGGAGTGGGTGAGTTTTCTGCTTGGATATTGAGTTATTGGATACTGGATATTGAATATTGGCTATTGAAAGATATTGGATATTGAAAGTCTGGTAGCCGTTGGTTTAAGTTGCTGCTTTTATCATCTTGCTTCTTGTTGGCTTATTTTAGGAATAAGCCATAGGGATCTGGGTAAAGTTGGAAGGATGGAGTCATCGATGGTCCAACTACTTTGCATGCTGGTTCAGGGAGAAAGTGCAAGAAAGCCTAATTTGTCCTCAAGTCCATGTTCCTTTCTCTAATCCAGCTCTGTAATAAAGTCGAGATTTTGAACTCTGTCTCCTGTGTCTATTTTAAAATTTATTCTGAACCCAGAGGAGACAGGCTGTGAATGACCAGTACCCTTTAGAACCCCAAGATATGGACTGCCTAGCACTGAGTATCTGGCAACTGTTAGTCTTTTGGGAATTAGAATGAAAGAATGAGGCTACTGATAGCTATTGAAGTGGCTCATCTTGGTTGAGGATAAGTAGTCTTAAGGCTTCATTCTGATTGAAGATTTTAGTGCCTAAAATAAGATTTCAAAGCAGCAGTGGTTTTCTTGGTGGGAATATTCATTGCAGAATCACTTGAGTTTATCCACTGTGTTTTATGATGCAGTTTATTCCGTAGGCTCATAAGACTCTTAAGTCACAGAGTTCGGCCCTCACAGTTGATGGTGAAATTTTCTTAGATGTCTGCTCAATTTTTCCAGACTCTGTTTAGCCACCTGTGGTGATGAGGGACTCACTTTGTCTCCAGGTAGTCCACCCCAATTTTGCATCCATTCTACTTGTTAAAAGGGCCTTTGAACTGAAATGTGCCCCCCTGTGACTTCTTTCATATGGCTGCTCTCTCAGATGACCTTCATCAGTGAACTGTTGCCACAATAATGCGCCTAGCAAACCAAGAGGGAAGTTACAGTGCACATTTCATTCTCACACTCCTGGGTCTGAGCCTCTGTTGTGGATTGGCTGACCCAGGCTGGGCTTCACTGCCAGCTGCACGGGAGGCCTGGCTGGGTTCTTTACTCTCCATTGAGCTTATTTCTCTTCCACACATGTCTGTCCTTGATCTCAAGCTGAAGGGGCAGCAGCTACCTGGGGCACGTTCTTCTCCTGGAAGACAGCAGTAGCGCAAGAGGGCAAGCTTGGCTAGGCAAGCACATTTCAAGCCTCATTCTCTTAGCATCCTGCTGACCAAAGCAAGTAGAGCCCAAAGCATGGGATGAGGACACGCTCTCTGCCTCTGTTGGAAGCGGGGGCAAGTCAAAGGCAAAGAGTATGGATCCAGGGAAGGGTGAAGAACTAGAAACGATTTACTCTGTCAAAGAAACTCCAAGAGGTTCCCTTCCTTCCTAGGAGATAGCCTTTTTCAATGTTTGAAAATAATAGTCATGTTTTCTGCGGGTCGTAAAAATAGCGTCAACTTTGAGGTTGAAGAGAATCTGGGTCTCATCCTTCCTTGTCTGAGTGGTCCAGGGCGAGTTACTCAGTCTTTCAATAAAATGAATATTGAAATGAATGACCCTTCTTCTCCCAGGGTCTTTCTGAAGATTAAAATGAACAAAATATAAATAAGAAACTAAGCCTCACACTTAAAGTTCTTAAAGTTCTCAGCAAGTATTACTTACTCTCCATTCCATCTTTCAGTCGGTTCTCACATATCTTCAAGGTCTTCTTTGCTTTCTTGAGTACACTGTACTTTTATATGTCCTCCCTTGGTGTATGTCTTGTATTAATGCAAGGCTCGAGGTGGAATATGTTAGAACAACACCCTGGTTTGCAGAGCTTCTGCTTCCATTGAGACATCCTGAGCTTGAATGAGGTTATATTTCACCTCATTTCATCCATGGAGGTTACAGTTAACTAAATTCTGAGTTTTTATTCCTTGCTTCCTGTAGGAGCTACTGGTTTTAGTGAGTTTTGTTGTTGTTCTGTATGTATTTATAGACTGTTTACTTTGTAGAAATATTTTGTGTGTGTTACCTTCTCTTAATTCTTACGAAACCACCTTGGTGAGTAAGACTTTTTGTTTCCAGTTGCAGAAGAGGATACTTGAATTGAGAAAGGAAATGTGGGTTCCTGGGGGTCAACCAGACCCTCCTAGAAGGACTGGATTTCTGGTTACTGTGTTTCCAGGTGTGACTGATTTTCAGAAGGATTTTCTTTCTCTCTCCTTGTCTCTACCTCCCGCCCTTTTTGTGGGTCTCCAGGATCCTTCATGATGGTGAACAGCTCTGGGAGGGCCTCTGGCCAGAAGGCCCACCTTCTCCTGCCGACCCTGAAGGAGAATGACACCCACTGCATTGATTTCCATTACTACTTCTCCAGCCGCGACCGGTCCAGCCCAGGGGCCCTAAATGTCTATGTGAAGGTCAACGGTGGACCCCAGGGAAACCCCGTCTGGAACGTATCGGGGGTGGTCACTGAGGGCTGGGTGAAGGCAGAGCTTGCCATCAGCACCTTCTGGCCACATTTCTACCAGGTATGGTGTTTTATCATAGTTTGATTTGTTTTTTTTTGTTTTTTGAGTAATTACCTATATACCGCTTGCCCTCTTGTTTAGAGGTCCAGTCTAGAAAGGATTTTATGTACTCACTTGTTCATCTCGTGGTTACCAAGCTGCTTCTGCTAATCAGTCCTGGAGGATGCAGGAGAGATCCGGTATAGCCCCTGCCTCCCTGGAGATCGCAGTCTGCAGGAGGAGACTGATTGATATTGTTAATTTATATAAACATAGTATAGTGAAATGCATGTGGATTCTGTGGGATGCTGGAGGGATGCCAACACTTAAGCCTTCTAGCAAATAATTTCTTATAACAATCTCATGAGGGAGGTGCTATTATTATGTCTATTTTACAGATGAAAAATTGAGGTTCAGAAAGGTAACAAGTCAAATGTTGCCCCTGGGGAAGAGGGTGTCTGGGGACAAGACAATTAGGATGGCCCCTAAGAGGACAAGACAGCTAGGCTGAGTCTTGAAGATGAACAAATACTTACTGAAGAAGGAAGGGAAAGGCATTTGCATTGACAGGGGTGATGGATACCATGGATTGAAGGAGTAAGTGAGGGACTGAAGGAGTAAGTGAGAGATTTTGGCAGAGTTTGGAAACAAGGTTGCTTATAGGTAGATTGAAAGGAAGATATACTGGGAGCTAAACCTGCAGGGATGGGTAGGTCATCGGGGGCTTTGAATGCCAGGCTAAGGAGAGTAGATTTATTCTCTAGCCTAGAGCAGCACTACTCAAACCATCTGTGGTGGAAGACCAGTTTTTCTCCTTAACTCGCTGTGGACCAATACTCTTATCAGTTCAGTTCAGTTGCTCAGTCGTGTCCGACTCTCTGCGACCCCATGAATTGCAGCACGCCAGGCCTCTCTGTCCATCACCAACTCCCGGAGTCTACCCAAACCCATGTTCATCGAGTCGGTGATGCCATCCAACCATCTCATCCTCTGTCGTCCCCTTCTCCTCCCGCCCCCAATCCTACCCAGCATTAGGGTCTTTTCCAATGAGTCAACCCTTCGCATGAGGTGGCCAAAGTATTGGAGTTTCAGCTTCAACATCAGACCTTCCAATGAACACCCAGGATTGATCTCTTTTAGGATGGATTGATTGGATCTCCTTGCAGTCCAAGAAACTCTCAAGAGTCTTCTCCAACACCACAGTTCAAAAGCATCAATTCTGCGGCACTCAGCTTTCTTCACCGTCCAACTCTCACATCCATACATGACCACTGGAAAAACCATAGTCTTGACTAGATGGACTTTTGTTGGCAAAGTAATGTCTCTGCTTTTAAACATGCTATCTAGGTTGGCCATAACCTTCCTTCCAAGGAGTAAGCGTCTTTTAATTTCATGGCTGCAGTCACCATCAGCAGTGATTCTGGAGCCCAAAAAAGTAAAGTCTGGCACTGTTTCCACTGTTTCCCCATCTATTTCCCATGGAGTGATGGGACCAGATGCCAATACTCTTATAAACTGTAATAAAAGTGTCACAGCAAGGCCAAACTGCTGGAACACTTTCTGAACACTTCTTATCTCATTGTGGACTGTTACACGGTACATGATGCCACCAGCCCTTGGGCACACTTAGAGGAACATAGCTCCATGTTGTCATGGCCCAGGACTGTTGAAAGTTTTTAAATTACTTTATAAAGGTACAATTTATATATCACAGAATCCACTTATTTTAAGCATGCAAGCCAGTGATTTTTAGTAAATCTGTTGAATTGCAGAATCATCACCATAAACCAGCTTTAGAATGTTTTCTTCCCCCTGTAAGCTCCTTTGTGCCTGTTTGCAGTTGATATCCATACACACAGATGGAAGGCTTTAAGTAAGAAAGTGACATAGTCAGATCTATTTTTGGAGAAATTTCTCTGAAGTCTAAAGCAGAAGAGGGACCTAAGCGTGGCAAGCTGAGTGCCTGGGAGATTCGTAGGCATCCTTCAGTTCAAAACTCATGGTACAGTTCTTTCAGATGTACTGTGAAATCAGTTGTCAACAATATTTAAATGAATGGGCATGGCTGTGTTCCAATAAAACTATTGTGCAAAAAAAGTGATGGACCAGATTTGGTCTCCAGGCCATAGTTTGCTGAATCCTGATGTTGGTGGCAAAGCTGAGGTCCAGAGATGGACAGTGAAGTCCAAGAGCACACAGCAAATCATTGGCAAAGTTGGGACAAAAACCCTGGTGCCCTAGTCCCGAAACTTCCCCTGTTTCACTAAGTGTAGCTTCCAGTGTCTCTGTAAGTCCATGGATCCCCTCAAGGAGGCCTTAGGGTTCCAATTTAGAAACCCCCTACCTAGGACCTGATGCAAATGGATACAGGATGGGGGCCACAGGTTCAAGGAAGAAGAAAGAGCAAGAAAAGTGACCCAGGTGAGGGCTAGACCCACCGCTGACCTTGCTCTTTGGTGGGGTATAGAGGAGGGAAAAGGATGTGTCCTGGGCATCTCTCATGTCTCAGCTCTGTGGTAAGCATCTATTTGCTTCTCATTTATCTGGTAGTAACTCCTCTGTTGGGTGGTACCATGTCCTGTGTTCCAGAGTAAGGGATATTATTGGTCATTTGAGGTCTGCATAATTCTGCCTAGGTCCTCTGGCTCCAAGCTCAGTTTCCTGTTTTTAGGGGGGAAAAAAAAAAGCATGCCCAACCTGAGGATTGTTTGCTCACTAGCAGTGCAGTGTTGGGTCTGCCCCATTATCATGCTGACCACAGTTGTCTCATTTGTAAAGTGGAGAGGTCCGTGGATTAAATGAGGTAGTATGTAACATTACATGGGCTCTCGGTGAGCCCGGCAGTGTTTGGAAGGGAGGAGGAAGTGAGGGAAGAGCAGACAAAGAGGATGGAGGTGGGGGGGTCCTCCTTAAAGAAACTCCAGCTGTGGTTGAGCTCCAAGCCGTCCCTGTGATGAGCAGCCTTATCAGGGAGAAGGTTCTGATTTCCAACCTGTTATACCACAGTGTCATTTCATTCCATCTCCTCTGCTCTGAGCTTTGTGGTGAGAAAGCCACTAATGCACTGAGAGCAGCGGTTTAGAAAAGGCACGGGTCTCTCAGACACACACAGAGCTGGGAGTGGATAGCCCCGTGGCTGCACTCACAGGTGTACACACTCACTGTCAGGTTCTCAGACTCACCACACACCCAGGGACACCACCCACATGTACATCCGGGGAGAGGAAAGGGGGCCCGTCTGGAGATTCAAAGACATTTGCAAAATGAGCTTGAAAATTCATCAGACCCCCAGCTCTGGTTCTGCATGTCTGATTCTGTGGACTAAATACCATTTTGGTTCTCAGCGGTGCTGGGCTTCAGACCCCGATGGCTTATGTATTCATTTATTAAAGTCATATTTCACAGTCCTAAAATTGACTTGTAGCTCTGTAACAAACAGGGACTTTTCATCTTTCTTATTAGCGGGCTCTCTGCACCAGGCCTTCAGCAGGGCCTGAGGTGAGAAGGGCCCCCCGTGCCATCCACCCCTCACTGGCCTCCTCTCAGGGAGCAGGGGCTTGTCCGGTGCAGCTGAAGCTGTGCTGCAGGTGGCTGCTCCTTTCCAGGTGATGTTAATTCTATTTCAGTTTTTAATGATTCTGAACTTTTCTGTCCCAATATTTAAAAAAATAAAAGAACTTTAATTAATTGTGCCACCACTTGCTCTCTGTTCTCCATCACCTGCCTCAGTGAAATTGCCTTTTTGAATAAAAAAGCTATGTAGACCCCTGAAATTTAAGACTCGCTTGACTTGAATTTAATTGGAACGTGAAGCCCAGTCCCTTTCGCAGGAGTTCCTCTGGCCTCTGGTGTTCTGTGCAGTTGGTCCCTTCATGCACAGTTCAGGAGGCATCATGGGGTGGGGAGTGAGTCTCTACCTTCTTTAAACTCCACCCCATCTCCTCTCCCTGCTAGGCAGCAAACCCTGCTCCTCCTCTTTTACACAGGGCTCCTTGGGCTGGTGTGGAAAAGGGTGTCTTGATTTCACCCCAAGCAATCTCCCCATCATGAAAATATATGTAGTCCTCTTCCAAAGAGAAGTTCTGGTTAGCCAAGATTTTTCTGTCTCTTATCTTTTGAGAAGGTGTTTGCAGCCCCTTGAAATGTTTTGCTCCACAAATTCTCTGCTTGAGGCCTTCAACGGTGACCAGAAAATGTCAAGTCCCTTAAACCATGTCCTGACGTATCCACACCCTCCCCTAAACGGGCACAGACCCTGCTTTTTGGAGGGTTTGACGGGTGACACATCTCTGAGCCTCTCTTGGGACTTGACTTCCTGGCTTGGCCCAGCAGTTCCTGCACTGGGAGAGGTTTGTCCCTTTCCAGGCAAGCTCCATTCCCCCAATACCAGGAGGTCTCTGAGGGTCTGGGGGTGCGGGTACATAGTTGATAGTCGGGACACACGGCCGCCTTGGGGTTGAAGACTTCCTGCAGGGAAGGTGTGGTCCAGTTCCTGCACCCCACTGTCCCTGTCTCCATACACTGACATGGAGCATCATGGATGGTCTTCTGTCTCCTTCCACCTGCCCTTCTCATCCCCTGTACGCAGATGGCCCTAGAGGAGCCTTTTTTCTCACAATTCTTCACTCACTCCTCTGTCTCTTCTCCCATTCCTGACTCGCACTCCTCAAGGGCCTTGGTTGGGGTTTTCTTATGAGCGTGCTTGGCTTGAAGATGATGGTTCTCGCTCACTTCAGAACACCTGAGCAGGTCTTTCTGTCACCAAGGGTCTTGACATCACCCTGTCCCTTTGTGGTGTCTGTCCCTAGGAACTGGAGCTGATAAGATGCTGAGTGGGATCTTCCTGACCAGGACCCCCACACCAGAAGCACATTGACGGGGTGACCCTTTCCACCTGAGGCTGCAGCCATCTTCTCAGACACCTTCTGACCTAAAGAGAGGACTCCAATCGTCTATATTCCCCAGAACTTGGTCAGTCGGGAACCTGGCCCTAGGGCCCGAGCTGCAGCTATGACGGCTGCTTTTCCTGAACTACACAAGACCAAGTTCTGTTCTGCTGTTCTGTTTGTTTATGAGGGCTTCCTCCTTTTTTATCAGCAGTGAGCATTCAGAGGGGCACTCACATTTCTCCTGATGTTTGAATGTCCCTGTCATGCTGCTACACTTACAATCTCTTGCTGCAGCCAAACCTGATTTCTCTGACCGTGTTCCATGGTCCCTTGTCCCATGGCTTCTTACAAAAGCTCCTTGTGATCAGAAGCTTGAGCCATGAATCCCAGCGATAATTTGCATTGCCAGGATCTCGTTCAGAACTATAAAGCATGCAGGGATGGATAGGGGGTGTTTGGGGCTTTGGGGCTATAAGTAATTTCTACAGGCTGACCCTGCCAACTTCATCTCCATCCCCATTGCTTCTCCATGACTCAGGTCTGCAATCCCATAATCTACTGATGGCACATTCTAGCCACCACTTGAGATCTCCCTCTCTAGTGCCTGGTGTTATGCTCCCCAGAGTTGGCCCTTGTTTCTGGAAGCAGGCAGCTTGCCCAGGCTCATGCGTGTGGGCCTGAGAGTCAGCCCCCTTGTGAGAATTCAGTGTTTGGGGGACAAGCTCAGCAGGTGAGCCCAGGTGGGCCCTTGAAAGTTCCAAGCCCATCCATCATGGGCCTGTTTTCCTTTTCTTTCCTTTCTGGGAAAGATGGTAGACTTCCTGGCACTCTTGCTGATACCCCCAGCCTGTGACCCTCTGCTCTCAGGCCGTGGAGGGCTCTATCTCATGGCAGTTTGCATGACTTTTTTTTTGGCTCCTGTAGGTTGTGTGAGCATTCTGCTCTGAGCACTCTGACAGTGATGGGGAGAATATTCCCCATCTGTTCTGGGAGGTACTTTTCATTCTCAGCTGCATCCAGGACCTGCCTTGTGTTGTAAACATACCACAGGCCCTACTTCTAATATCTTGTGAGCCTGGAACCTTCATCAAGGACTCTGTGGGTTGGCACGGCCCCCTTCCCCATGCTTCTGCTCTCTGTCCCCTTCCCCTTCCCAGCTCCCATGGCACCTGCAACCACCCATGCTTCTTAATTTCCATGTACCTCCCCACATGGACCCAAAGCCCAGCCACCACCAGTTTCCACCTTTCATAGCTCACATCAGAGTCTGGTGAGTGTAGGGACCTTAGTGGAAACTTGGGGTGAGGTCACAAGGGGTTGTCACATTGGGAAGTCCATTTCTTTCTTCTTCTCCACCATTCCCTTGAAGTTTATTTTCATCTCCCATCCCTCTGCCCAGAGTAAGGGCAGTAATAACAGTACCATTCATCAGCATCTTACTGTATGTATTGTAAGCATTTTATAATTATTCATTTGTTTCGTAAAAAAGCAATACCTTCTTCCCCTTATTTCTTACAGACTATTACTCTCTCCTATTTGAGAAACCCAGGTCTCACCTACCATCACATGTTATAGAAAAACATTCCCAAGAGGAATTCTGATGAATAAAAGATTCTCTATCTCATTATAGAATTCTTATTTCTGCTACAGGAAGGAGCCTGAGCAGTGAACAGATGTATGTTTCACTATCACACATTCATTCTCTCATGACCAGCCTTGGGTTCGCTCATGGAATATTTGTTAATAATTATGATACAGGTTACATACTGAGTGATGTGAGAAACAAGAGTGTTAGAAGAGTAGTAATAGAGTTGAACTTTGAGTAACTGAAAAAAAGGTCAGAACTCTGCTTAACCAAGTGTTTTGGTTAAAAATCCTTTCCAATAAAGTTCAGTAATGGACTTGGCTGTGAACCAGGAGACCAGAGTCTCAGCCCTCCTACCTACCTCTGGCTTCTTTTCCGAGCTTTGGTAGTTTAGCCGGCCCCACCGCTGAGGGTTGTTGAGAGGCTAGATTGAGACCACCTACTAATAAAAGGCTAATGTGGTTGACCTTTGTTACTATGTTTTATTTCTCTGTTTTTGTTATTATTCAATCTTAGTTGATGAGGTCCCCCTCTGTCCAGTACCAGTAAGTCCACCAGTAACCTGACCCCATTTGACTTCTGTCCCCTCTAGAATCTGTTTCATCAACTCTTCATTCCCTTGTATTTCATGCTACTTCTCTGACTCATTCCCCTCTACCTAAAACCATGTTCCAATCTCTACCATCCTAAGAAATCCTCTATTGGGCTTTCAGCACTTGGCCTTGGGCCCTACTCCTCTTCTTTGAACTGTCTACTCTGTCTTCCAAGATGACTTCATCTAGTTGTATAGCTTGAAATGACATTTAGATGCCAACACTACCACATTTGTAACTCTGTCCAAGATCACCCAAGAGCATTGGAATATAATATCAGCTTCCTCAGGATGTCCATTAAAACAGTTGGCATCGTGAAAAAAAAATTGTGATGTAGCTCGGTGTATGTGCCCAGACACACACATATTCATTTCCTTCGTGTCAATAAATGACATCAGAATCCGCCTAGAAGCTCAAGCCTTAAATTGAAGAATCCTCTTTGTATTTTCTCTTTTCTTCACTCTTCCTCTCTTAATCTAGCAGTAATTATTTTCATCTCTACGTTGAAAATATCTTTCATATCAGCAACATCTTTATTCCTCATGGCCAACTGCATTGTCCAAGCCATACTCATCTTTTGATTGGCTCACTACTGTAGCCAACTGTTCAATTTCATTCTTGCTCAAGCTCCACTTCCTGCTCTAGTCAATTTCCACAGAATAGCCAGAATGAACTTTTTTGAATGTAAATTAAATTATGTCACTTTCATGCTTTAAATGCTTCAGTAATAGCAGAAAATTCAAACTCCCGTAAGTCTTACAGGACTCCATGTCATCCGACCTGCAACTAGCATTCCAGTCTTGCCTTGTGCTTCTCTAGCTTACTCACTATATCCCAGCCACACCAGGGTCTCATTCTTATATTCCCAGATCATCCTCCAGTTCTTTCCTGCCTCAGGGCCTTTGCACATCCACCACCTCTTCCTTAACCTGCCAGTTTCATCCTCTGGTCTCCTATTAATTATCACCTTTTACGAGTTCTTTCCTGACTGCTTAAGTGTGCCTTCCCTGGTGGCTCAGATGGTAAAGTGACTGCCTGCAATGTGGGAGACCCCGGTTCAATCCCTGGGTCGGGAAGATCCCCTGGAGAAGGAAATGGCAACTCACTCCAGTACTCGTGCCTGGAAAATTCCATGGATGGAGTCCCTGGGTCGGGAAGATCCCCTGGAGGAGGAAATGGCAACCCACTCTAGTACTCGTGCCTGGAAAATTCCATGGGTGGAGGAGTCTGGTAGACTACAGTCCATGGAGTTGCAAAGAGTCGGACATGACTGAGCGACTTCACTTTCTAAGTAAAGTAGACCCTATCCCACTTAGTTGTACTTAATCACAAAATTAATTTAATTTCCTTATTTATCTGTATAATTTCCATTTCCATTCATGAAATGTAAAGTTTATCAGAGCCAGAACCTTAAGCTTCTTGTTCACTTTTTAGCCCCTCCCCTCAAGTGCCTCAATCCTTGGTATGGAGGAGAGTCTCTGTAAATATGAATGAATGAATGAACGAATGAGATACTGTTCCTGCTCCCAATAGGTTTAGAGCTTACAGAATGAAATAATTTATGAACAGGCATTTACACTCTGCTGTGATAGGTGTTGTAGTAGAGTTAGTTATGGTACATGACACAAGGGTAGTATAATATACAGAGAGATATGAAAATGTAATACATCTTAAAGCACTTAATTTGTATTGTAAATAAAAGGAAGCTCATTTTTATTGTAGAGAGTTTGGAAAATCTAGAGAAGGGTTAAGACCAAAACATTCATCTGCCGTAATCTCCCTAGTGTCATTAAAAACATTACATTCATAAATCACTACCAATCCTACTTCATCTTTTGTGAATAACCTGCTGAACTTGCTGATTTTTCTTTTAGAGAATTTATTTGTTTTGATGATTCTCAAGGATTCTTTACACAGAATAGGATATTTACCTTTTAGCTGGCATATATATTATAGATATTGTTCTCAACTTGCCATTTGACTTTTAATTTTATTTCATTCAGAGTTTTGTTAACAAAACATACTTTGACATTATAGTTATTATGTATTTAAGAAATATACAATATTTAAACTTTAAGAAATTGATTTTTAGCTTTTGTCATTAGTTTATGGCTTTAGGGAATTTGGTTAGAAAATATATAGAACCACGCCTGTATAGTTTCCTCTTTGAAGAATTTATTGAAGTTAGATGTTAGCCTATTATATGATCTTTTGTGTTTTTTATATTTCTTTTTCATTTAAATTCTACTTTGATGCTTTAGCATTATTTTTACAGCAATAATTTTCTGTTTATTTGTATTTTCCTGTTTTCCTGTGTCTTTGTTTGGCTTGTTATTTTTAAGGTTACTGAGTCATTCTATATCAGGTGTTTATCTTATGACATGCGATTAGACTTTGTTCATTTAGACATTCTGAGAGCTTTTCTTTGTTTTAACCTATTTATATTTATTAACACAATAGAATTTTTTTTTACTTTTATCACTTTTACTACACAGTTTGAATATTTTCTTGCTGTTTCTTTTAAATGCGTTTTCTGTGTTCGTTATATTTTTTCCTTATTTTTCCTATGGAAAGTGGTATATTAACTCCCTTAATATGAATGATTACCTAACAAGGTGGACACTATAATTACAGATGAGGAAACTGAGGCACAGAGCAGTAAGGTAGCTTGCTCGAGGTATACACACACGCGGTGGTACAACCAGGAATAAACCTCAGGCATTCTGACTCAGAGCCCAAGCCCCATACTGTTTTCCTTCTTAAAGTAAAATAAAGAGTGAAATATCGCTATTGGATTTAAGTGGTAAGAGCGCTACTAAGAGATTGTTGGAGTCTTGCCCTGAGATCAGTGTTGGGGGTAGTGCTGAGGACAAAGTCCAGGTGACAGGGGTTGAAGTTTTGCACCTAGAAGTCGGGAAGTATAGCTGCTGCTGCTGCTGCTGCTGCTGCTAAGTCACTGCAGTCATGTCTGACTCTGTGCGACCCCATAGATGGCAGCCCACCAGGCTCCGCCGTCCCTGGGATTCTCCAGGCAAGAACACTGGAGTGGAGTGCCGTCGCCTTCTCCTAGGGAAGTATAGAGGGAGCATAGTTAAGGCTATTGAAAAAAATTAAATGTGATTGAAACACAACTGGGCTGTAAATACTACTGCTGCCAAAGGGTAGCTTTTAAAGAGTAAGAGAAATCCAAGCATCTATGTTTGTCAGAGTCAGGAATAAAAGGGAGGGTTTGGAGATACAGGATAAAGAGAGAGAACCAAGAAGCTGGAAAACACAGCAGAGGTAGAGGTCAGGGGCATTGGGCCGTGCCTTGCAGAGAGTGGGCAGTGGTTGGTGTGTAGTCATCTGACCCATGAAGGTTAGGTTGATGGGTAAGAAGTTAGAAGTCAGCTCCTCTGTGGTCCTCTTGTTTCTTAAAGATGTGATGTGGTTATCTGTAGAGACTGGGCAGGTTAACGTTGAACGGGAGATATTTGTATGGGGCTATAGAGGTGGAGAAAGCAGTTTTACAATAGACTTGCCAACACCAAAATGAAGAATTGGGGCTTTAGGTGCGATGGATGTGGGTGATTAGTTGACAGAGTGAGGGGACCGTGTGTTTGTTGAGATTAAAACAAAGATGTCCAGGCAGCATACAGTCTCTAGAAAAGCTGAGACCCCGGGTACCATATGTGCCAAAGAAGCAGATTTAAGGGGAATGAGTTGGGAGAGGAGTGTGAGTGTGCAAAAATGCAGGAAGCTGAAAACTGCATTGTGTGGGGTGAAGGACGAGTGTGAGCACATGGAGGACGATCATGGGCATGCAGAGAGCGAATGTGGGGACATGAAGGTGCATGTGGGCACACGGGAGCGAGTGTGGGCACGCGGAGGTGAGTGTGGGCACGTGGGAGCGAGTGTGGGCACACGGGAGCGAGTGTGGGCACACGGAGGTGAATGTGGGCACACAGAGGGCGAGTGTGGGCACGCAGAGGTGAGTGTGGGCATGCAGAGGGCGAGTGTGGGCACGCGGAGGGCGAGTGTGGGCACGTGGAGGTGAGTGTGGGCACGCGGAGGGCGAGTGTGGGCACACGGAGGCGAGTGTGGGCACACGGAGGTGAGTGTGGGCACGCGGAGGACACATGTGAGCATGTGGAGCTGATTGGAAGATGAGACCACTGGACTTAGGGACATCAAGGGCATTGGTCATGCTGTCCACACAGATGATCACATCTCCTTTGTGAAGATGAGTATTGGGTAACAAGCTGGTTACTGAAGTAAGCAGTTCGGGTGGGAGTCAGAATGGATGATCAAAGAACTTGTTGCCCTGGGATTCCTGGATAGCAACAGTGGTGTGTGGGGCTTATTTTTAAGAGATGTTATTAGGTCATTCAGATGGACTATATTCCTTGAGGATGTGTAATCAAATCAAGGTAAACCATTCTTGGCTTATGGTGGTCTTCTTCACCCTGCACAAGAAAGTGGAGATAGTAGGAAGTAATTCTTCTCTGTGCTTCACTTGAAACAATAATGAAAAAGGTGCATATTGAAGTTTCAAGGCCAAGTTTGGGTTGTTTTCCTTGCCTCCAAGGGTTATTTCTGAAAGCCATTAGAAATGTTCCATGTGGCTGGTTCTTCTTTTGCTGGTCACCAGAAGGTGACCTTTTTACCTTATTTTGAAAATCTATGTCAATTGCCAAGGTAACATCCTAGCCTAATACAAGACCTCTTTGGATAGTTCTGGTGGGAAGCTGAAACATAAATTGTTTGAAGGTTGGGCAGCTGTGATGAATGCCTAAAACCCCTTCTGCAAAATTGACTCCTGCCTTGTGTGTTGCAGGTGATATTCGAATCCGTCTCTCTGAAGGGCCATCCTGGCTACATCGCTGTGGACGAGGTTCGGGTCCTTGCCCATCCATGCAGTAAGTCTCTTCCCTGCTCTAAGCACAGCCTTGTTTCAGTGTGGCTTGGAGGCTGCAATCCCTGCTATTCATTCAGCTCACAAACATCTCTCACTCTCTCTCTTTTTTAATCCTTCAAAAAATGCTTACATACTCAATGCAATCAGTCCTGAATAAATCCATAATTTCGCTGGCCTGTTCAACAGGCAGGCACCTCCAGGAATTTGCAGAGAGTGGCAAAACATCTTCGTTTGAATCTCTCTTCATTATTAAAGGAGTCTAAAGTCCTGATTGTTTATTAGTGGGATTCAGACCACTGAAGTGGAAGAATTAGAGGGCTCTGGATAGAATCTTGTGCAATTGTCTTAAAAAAAGAACCAACACCAAAAACACTGAGCAAATTAGCACACTGTTCACTCACAGGGAAAAGTACCACTAAGCTATTAATTCTTTAAAAATAATTTTAAATACCCTCATCAACTCTGTGTAGGCATAGGGAGAGATTTCTCACAGTGGTTAATACTTATGGTACAGGGTTGAGAGTCCTCAAAGGCATTCCACTCCCTGCCCAGACCATTTCCACTGAAAGTTCTCTCTCTCTCTGCTGTATTTCGGCTAAGATATTTGAATGTATTTGAGCAAGGAGCTGTGGGTCCCAAGTTCACTATATACATCTTGGAGGGGATCAGTCCTGGGTACAGGTAGTTGAAAGGACATCATATCTTGTGACATTTGATGGAGATATTGTAATCAAAGGGGTATGCCTGTGGATTAAGGCAGCCCTATATGAGGGCTGGCTAGACTGCCAGCCCCATTAGCTAGCATCTGCAGATTGGAGATTCCCATTAGCTACTTGGCAAGTATCAAGTAACTAACTCCTAGGAGGGTCCTTTCTCTGCTTCTCACTTAAAGCCACAAGTCATGCTATGGGCTCTGGTGCAGTTTGCTATTCCCTTAAGAGATGTCATATGTCCTGTCTTTTTATGCCTTTTGTTCCTTCCATTTTGAGGCTATTCTCATTTCTGCCCCGTCCATGTTGCTTTTTATTTTAAATATGCGTTTGGCTGTGTTGGGTCTTAGTGTGGCATGCGAACTCTTCATTGTGGCATGTGGGATCTCGGTCTCTGACCAGGGCTTCAGCCCGGGCCCCCTGCATTGAGAGTATGGAGTCTTAGCCACTCGGACCCCCAGGGAAGTCCCCATGTTGCTTTCATGGAACCAGTTCTTTCCACTTGAACTGCAATGAATTTGTCAGAGCCTCAGGCATCACTTCCTTCCCTGGCACTCCAATGGCATTGTTTGACCTGTTGTCTTAGAGCGCCATCTCTGGAGGAATTTGAGCTGAGTGCCAAGGGGTTTTGGCAAGACAACATTTAGGGTAACTGTGTTTGGGGTCTGCGGAAGAGACACCTCCTTCCTAGAAGTCAGCCAGCATCTCAGGAATGCTGACATCCTATCAGATTCTCCATTAATTTGGCCTAAGGTATCTACCTCTGTGTAGTGGATATACTTATGAGTCCCTCTTACAAGGATGAAGTCTCCCCCGCCCCACCTCTTAATGTTGGATATCAGCATCTGCTGCCCATTGGAGAATGATTGTTGGTCTCAGACCACGTCAGGAGACGCCTGCTCTACCTGTGGTCCACTTAACCTCACACACTCACCCCTGCACAGCCCCCAGCTTTGAGGGAGTCTCTCTGAGAGGGCTTGCACCTTCCCCAAGCCCTGCACGCATCCCATCCTTGGAGTTGCATCCAACTGCTGCCTACTGCTTGGCCTGAGCAGGACGCTTGCGCTAGGTCTTTCTAGTAGGTGACCTTGGGCTCTTCCCCAAAGGATCCAGTTTGCTTCTCTCTCTGCTGGGATCCCAGAACTCTGTCCTCTGTGGTACCTTTGCCTCCACCATGACACCCAACCTGACACCTGTCTCTTCTCTCAGCCTCGGCTCTGCCTGAACTCTTCACAGCATCCATGGTTTGCTGTTGCAGCCACATGCTTCCTTCTCTCAGAGAAATCTCCACGGGTGAGAGCTCTCTGGAGGGTCTACCCTCAGAGTCTCATGGCTCCTCTTGGAATCCTCCTCCCATCGGGGCTGCTTCTGAGTTTAGGATTTTTCTGACAGCTTCATACTCCGCCTGCTGAGGAGAGTAGATGACATGGTTATGGGATTACCAAGAGCCAGTTACCCAGCAAATGGGCCATGCAACATGACTCAGGAAGACGTGCCCCTGACTGTGTTCTTGCATAATGTGCTTCATCTGAGTTCAACCTAGATGCTTAGGAGGCTTAAGCTTAAACTTCCCAGAAATCAAAATATGAGGACTCTGTGATAGGGGCTGGAATTGGAAAATCCCATTTAACTCTAATACAAATATTGGTGTTGCACATAGTCCTCTGAGATCTATCGTGAGTCATGTTGAATTGAACAGGGCCTAGCCAAAGCCCATTCTGCATACCCCATTTATATACAGTTTGGGTTTTTATTCATTCTTTCTTTCAATATTCAATTATGGAGCATTAGTTATGTGTCAGGAACTCCTGCTGGACACAGGGGATACTCAAGTGACCAAGATAGATAGGTCTTTGTCCCCATGGTATATATTTAGCAGATGGACAGAGGGAGTTCAGACAGTTCAGTCGCTCAGTTGTGTCTAACTCTTTACCACCCCGTGGACTACAGCACACCAGGCTTCCCTGTCCATCACCAGCTCCCGGAATTTGCACAGACTCATGCCCGTCAAGTTGGTGATGCCATCCAACCATCTCATCCTCTGTTTTCCCCTTCTCCTCCTGCCTTCAGTCTTTCCCAGCATCAGGGTCTTTTGTAATGAGTCAGTTATTCTCATCAGGTAGCCAAAGTATTGGAGCTTCGGCTTCAGCATCAGTCCTTCCAATGAATATTCAGAACTGATTTCCTTTAGGATTGACTAGTTTGATCTCCTGCAGTCCAAGGGACACTCAAGAGTCTTCTCCAACACCACAGTTCAAAAGCATCAATTCTTTGGCGCTCAGCCTTCTTTATAGTCCAACTCTCACATCCATACGTGACTACTGGAAAAACCATAGCCTTGACTAGATGGACCTTTGTCGGCAAAGTAATGTCTCTGCTTTTTAATATGCTGTCTAGGTTGGTCATAACTTTTCTTCCAATGAGCAAGCGTCTTTTAGTCATAGCTGCAGTCACCATCTGCAGTGATTTTGGAGCCCAAGAAAATAAAATCTGTGAATGTTTCCATTGTTTCCCCATCTATTTGCCATGAAGTGATGGAACCAGATGCCATGATTTTAGTTTTCTGAATGTTGAGTTTTAAGCCAACTTTTTCACTCTCCTCTTTTACTTTCATCAAGAAGCTCTTTAGTTCTTCTTCACTTTCTGCCATAAGGGTGGTGTCATCTGCATATCTGAGGTTATTGATATTTCCCCCGGCAATCTTGATTCCAGCTTGTGCTTCATCCAGCCCAGCGTTTCACATGGTGTATTCTGCATAGAAGTTAAATAAGCAGAGTGACAACGTGCAGCCTTGACGTACTCCTTTCCCAATTTGGATCCAGTCTGTTGTTACATGTCTGATTCTAACTGTTGCTTCTTGGCCTGCATACGGATTTCTCAGAAGGCAGGTCAGGTGGTCTGGTATTCCCATCTCTTGAAGAATTTTCCACAGTTTGTTGTGATCCACACAGTCAAAGGCTTTAGCATAGTCAGTGAAGAAGAAATAGATGTCTTTCTGGAATTCTCTTGCTTTTTCGATGATCCAGCAGGTGTTGGTAATTTGATCTCTGGTTCCTCTGCCTTTTCTAAATCCAGCTTGACCATCTGGAAGTTCTTGATTCACATACTGTTGAAGCCTAGCCTGGAGAATTTTGAGCACTACTTTGCTAGCATGTGAAATGAGTGCAGTTGTGCAGTAGTTTGAATATTCTTTGGCATTGCCTTTGGGATTGCAATGAAAACTGACCTTTTCCAGTCCTGTGGCCACTGCAGAGTTTTCCAAATTTGCTGGCATATTGAGTGCAGCACTTTCACAGCATCATCTTTTAGGATTTGAAATAGCTCAACTGGAATTCCATCACCTCCACCAGCTTTGTTCATAGTGATCCTTCCTAAGGCCCACTTGAGTTCACACTCCAGAGGGAGAAAAGACACTAAATAAATAACTAATATTAAATAGATCACTGATGTAATTTTAGATTGTGATAAGTATTAGGAATCTAATAATTGTGAGGGACTGGGATGTGAAGGGGCTCCTTAGGTAGAGTGGTCAGGGAGATGTCTTTGAAGATGTGGTCTGAGCTGAGGTCCAAGTCATAGGAGGAGTTCACTGTGAAGGTTAAGAGAGGGGGCATTCTATGCAGAGGAAAGGGGAAGTGTTGAGGCCCTGCAGGGAAAGCACCTTGATACTGCCAGAGTATCCTGGGCATGGGAAGCATGGAGGAAGGTGTTTCTCAGTGAAAGGGAAGCAGGGCCCTGAGCATGATTGTTGAGTGGTTACCTTTGAACCTAAGTGCAGGGAAGCACTACCAGAGGGGTTTATGTTGGGGATGGATAGGATGTCATTTAATTGTTAAGAGATCACTTTGGCCGTTGAGTGAAAGATAGGTTGAAGGAGGAAAAGAAAAGGAATAAAGAACTCAGGAGACCAATCAGGAGGACAGTTCTGGAGTCATGCAAGAGATGGTGTGTCCTGGACCAGGGTGGTGGCAAGACATCCATTCACCATCCAGCATGTTTAGTGAGCATGTACTCCATGCCAGGCGCTAGTCTGGGTTCGTGGGAGGGAGCAGGACAAATTCATTCTTTGCCTTCATGGGCAACTTCCACTGATGTGAAAGAGACTAAAAAGAAAAACAAATAGTCAGGTAATTAGCTGATCTATAACAGATGGTACATTAGTCCACCAAGGCTGCCATCACAAAATACAGAAACTGGGTGGCTTCATAAGAATTTCCTTGTTCTCATAGTTCTGGAGGCCCCCAGATACAGGTGCCTTGTGTGTCCTCACATGGTCTTTCCTCTGTGTACAGGTGCCCCTGGTGTGTCTTGTGTGTCCGAATTTTCTTTTATAAGGACAGCAGTCAGATTGGGCTAGAGCTCTCCCTAACAGCCTCATCTGAAGATAGTCACCCTTTTAAGTCTCTGTTATCAAATATAGTCACAGTCTGAGCTATTGAGCATTAGGGCTAAAAAGATGGGAATTTGGGGGGGAGGGGCTCAGTTCAGCTCATAACAGATGGTAAACTGCCATAAAGAAATTTAGAGAGGGAGAGAGGTGGTGGACAGATGAGAGATGACTTTAGGAGGTAGAATCCACTAGTCCTATGCAATCAGAGGAGGAGCCAGAGGCATCAAAAATGGTGCCCTGTTAGATTTCTAGCATAATCGCCTGGGTGTTTGATTCTGGGGAGGAATTGCTACCTTTCAAGGTACCTACTGTGCACAGGTCCTAGAGTCTGCTCATGAGCTCGAGAGTCGTGCAACCTGCTAGTAGCTTCTGAACTGACCTTTGGACTGACAAGTGCTTTTCCCACAATCGCAGCCTTAATGCATTTGTGATTTCACTCACCATTGTTAAAAATTTAGCTATATTAAAAAAAAAGAATACATCCTCTTTAGATCCTCAGGCTTTGTAATTCTCCATTCCAGTTCTCTAAAACATTTTTTAAAAATTAACATACGGTCAGAGTTTTATCAATAAGTGATTCCACTAAATATTCCAAAAATTCCAGGAGGCTTAATGCATGATTTGCAATTGTACTCTCCATTGATTTGAGCTGAAGTAATGACTCTAAACACTTGCCTTGTAGCTTCTAAAATAGTGACCAGAAGTTAGGTGTGATACTGAACAGAAATTTATTTTCTCTTACAAACTGAGACCTCTCCTCTATATTTTATAGCCCATTGAACATTTTTGAGTTATTCTGCAAGTATTTTAGCCATAGTTACCCTCTGCTGCTGTTTTTCTGTGTCACCATTAGCAGGGCCACTGCAGTTATAACCATGGATGGTAAATGTCAGCACAATTTTCCACTCTGTTTCTAAGTTTCTAGCTCCTAGGTTGACTTTTAGAGTTTTTTCAACATTTTGTTCCCCATCACAACCTTGTGGGGCCATGTCACTGAGCCCACGGTCTGCAACACGTTTTTAATGTATGTAGTACACTTTCTCCTCAATTGTGTGGCTTCCTACTGAGTACTGTCAGGTTTAAAGAGCGAGATAAAGGGCACAATAATATGTCTTCAGATGCTGCACTGACATCTGCAGGAGCTTAAATGTCACCAACATCAAGGCGTTTTGCCCCAAATGCACAGCCAGTTTTCTGTTAATCCCATTCCACAGGGTCTCATTTTTGGGGAGCTAGGTCTCAGTGGGGAGTGAGTGTGGGATGCTTAAAAACCCCATGCTGGTGGCTGGTCTGGGCCCTGAGGTTGTCTGTGTTTGTTGGAAGTTTGATGAGTTAAAGCGGGTGGCCTCATATCTTTCTTGGAGCTGTCGATGCTGGAGGAAGGTCACCCCTGGGAGAGGACAGGGCTCAGGGGGAGACTGGAGTTGGGAGCTGGGCTGGGAGGAGGATGTGGAGGCCAGGAACTTCGAGAAGTGGACCACACTGGTCTCCAGCATAAGGGACATCCCCCAGAGAGAGATTTGTCATGAGCTGGAGATGAAGCCAGGACTCAAAGAGTGATGGTGTGTGGAGAGGGTGCTAAGTAGGAGGAATGTGGTCTGGAAAGGTTCCTGTGTTGAGAACCACAATCTAGGGCTGGGGTGCAAGTGATGCTTCAGTGTGACACCTGCAGGGCTGGGGGCATCTCTGGACCTAGGGGTTCAGCCCAGGCGAGACTGGCCAGTGGACATTGTTCCCTGTGAAGCTGTGTCTCAGAGACCACCAACTAGAAGAGTGTGCCTATAGTCATGTTTTGTTAAGCCTGCATGATGTTTTAATAAATTCAGTCAAGATTTTAGGGACTTCTCTGATGGTCCAGTGGTTGGGACTTCATGCTTCCAATGAAGAAGGCTTAGATGAAATCTTTGGTTGGGAAACAGATCCCACGTGCTTCGGGGTGTGGCCAAAATAAATTAATTAAATAAATGATACTAGCAACTATTTTTTTGAGAGGATTTTAGAATGAGTGTTTTCACCTAAAGCCTGGATTTCTCATTTGCCGTAAGAAGTCGAATGATTGGCTATCTCAAACATAGCATTGTTGTATGGCCATCATCTGCTGGATGTAGGGAACTGCTAGCTGCCCCCTTCCCACAGGTCATGGGGTCCTCATCACTCCTTATTGTGTCCTCAGTGCTAAGGCTGGTGTCAGATTCCAGTTATTAGCGTGCTTGCACTGCTGCTTTTCTGATACAGAGAAATCTTTATTTTCCCCCAAGTCTCTATGAAAAGTGGGGAAATGAAGACGGGGGCAAGGAGGTGGCAATTTTGTTTTTGTTTGTTTTACACTGAACCACTTTCTCTCTTTACATAACTGTGAGACTCCTGCAGGTGCGTGGGTTCATTATCTCTGCTATATGTAAACCCTTGGTGCTTTACCGGAATTATTAACACCAGGGGCCATGAAGTCTCTAAATTCTCTATCACTGAACCTGGAAGGGAGGGAGGAAGACGGATTGCAGATGAAAGAACCAAGGGATGAGGTCTGTTGCTTCAGAGAAGGGAGGAGCCAGGAGCAAGCAGGAGACATCGATCCAAAGCAGATCGCACAAGTCCCAGAGGTTTAGCCATTTGCCCAGGGTCCCCAAGGGTAGAGGGAGACCTCCCTTTGAAAAACCCAACACAAAGCCTCACAACACTGGCGCTAAGACTCCACGCCTCCTCCCTGCCATGGAGTAGATGTTTCTCCCTCCTTCAAACTGATGGCAGAAACGGGGCTTACAGGGTTCACACTATCCCCACTTAAACTGATAGTTCCAAAAATAACATTACAGAATTATACAGGAGAGTGAAAAGGAAGCCATTTCAGACAATCAAAGCAGCATGACATTTGTCAGGCTGACTAGATACATGGATCCTCAACTCTGAGAAACTCATGAGGGAATGGGCCTTGGACTCTTGATGCCATCTAGTCGTGGGGCCCTGGGGGGTGGCCTGAGGGGGACTCTGAGCTGTTGTCACTTTGTTTAAAAACCTGAGCAGCCGGTGTATGTTTTCACACAGGAGGCCTGCCTGATCACGCCAAGGTCTTTGGCGTGTGTTGAGCATTGCAGGTAGTGACACAGTTTATGGAGCAGATAGTTCAAAGTGTGAAGACTATGGGGGAAAATGCCACAGAAAGGGATCTCTCATGATAAAATATTCCAGAGCAACGAGAAGAACCAGGAGAATCAGCACAGCTTTGCCCGGGAGCTCTTTCTTTGAACCCTGGACTCTAGGTGAAGTCATTGATCTCTTGCTGCCCACGAGGCAAGAGAATGTGCTGGTTAAATGCTAAAATTTGGGGCTAAGACAGACCTGGACTGAATTCTGTTCCTGTCATTAATATCATGTAGCAATGGACAAATTAACTTGGCGAGCCTTGGTTTCTGCATCTCTGAAAGAGAAGTAATAGTAGTCTACTTTAGGAATGTTATTACGTTAACTTCATTAAAACATGTAAAACACCACCATACCTAGCATTGTAGGAGCTTTCAGTAATGATGTATTATTATTGCTTGTCTGTCTGGGTATTTGAAACCCTCTGGAAAGATAGCCAAGGACCTTCATTGATCTTCTTAAGAAGTCTCCATTTGATCACATTCCAGAGGCGTTCATTGATTGGTTCATCATTGATTTAGTTGATATGATAGAGATCCTTGGCACTTTTGTGACTTGATGAAGAAACTCATTCTTCTAGACCTAGACTGTTAGTCCATCCGTCTTTGGAGAGCTCGCATAGGTGAGGACCTTTCTCCACAAACAAGGAAAGAGATGAACCCAGGTTACCCAACATAAAACACACGTTTATTTCTAGAATGGATTGCCCAGGGACATCATGAGATTCATTTGAAAGTCCTTTCCCAAGTCTTTGGAATAAATGCCCCACCTCCTTCCCATCCTGAGTTATCATAAAGAGCGCACACTCTGAACAGGTCTTGAATTCTCTATGCTTCAGTTCGTTCACTATAAAGTAGAGATAATGCCATCACCAACTGCATTGGGCTAAGTGAGTTACTGTATGTAGACACGGCGTGTGACACCAATCACGTACTAAGCCGTGAGTGAATGAAGGCCACTGGTGTTCTCCTCCTCCTTTCTTCCATCTTCTTCTCTTTGGTCCCCACCACCACCACCATTGTCCTCAGTATCAGCATCATCACCAAGGCCAGGTGTTGTGGGGTCTCAGGTGCAAAGGTGTTTCACTTCACTTACTTTCTTTCTGCTTACCCAGGCTACAGGGAGGTATCTTGTAGGGTGAGACATCCTCCCCTCCAACTTCCTCTTCCAAACATGGCAGTTTTGCCCAGCAGCTAATAATAGGGATTTTGAGGCTCTCAGAGACCTGGACTCCTGTCTTGCCTCCCTTAGTTTCTGGCTGTCTGACCATGCTGGATCCCGTAACCCTTCAGAGCATTAATTTTCTTATTGCTAAAATGGAGTTACTGCCCACGCTGTGGGTTTTTATGAGTTTTAAGTAAGGTAACGCATGTAAATGTCTTAGAACAGTACCTGGCCCATTGTAAGTGATCAGTCCACAGTAGCTCTTCACTGAGTCAGGCCATCTCCCAAGCACAAATGTGCCTGCCCATTGTCCATTCTGAGCTGCCATCCACTGACAGGAAGGCAGTCAGGCTGTTGAATGCTGTCTTCATATGCTTTTTGGCTTCTCTCTTAGGAAAAGCACCTCATTTTCTGCGGCTCCAAAATGTTGAAGTGAACGTGGGGCAGAATGCCACATTTCAGTGCATTGCTGGCGGAAAGTGGTCTCAGCATGACAAACTTTGGCTCCAGGTAAGGATGGGAGGGGCCAACTGCTCACACCTGTGCAACCCTTTGCGAAGGGGAGAAAATGTGTACCGTGAAGAAGGGCTTGGTGGGGAAGGGAAGGGGTGTTTTTCATATGCCTCTGTTCCTTGGATGATACTCTGCATCCATGATCTTGTTAAATTTTTTTGCTAATTCTGTTATGTAGGCATCGGTATTCCCATTTTACAGATAGAGAAACTGAGGCTACAAACATAAAAGTGCCAGAACTAGGATTTACAATTGTGACCTTTCCAAACTTCTCTTGAGGGGACTCCCCTGTGGTCCAGTGGTTAAGACTTCACCTTCCAATGCAGGAGGTGTGAGTTCGATCCCTGGTCAGGAAGCTGAGATCTCACATGCTTCATGGCCAAAAAACCAAAAACATAAAGCAGAAGCAATATTTTAACAAATTCAATAAAGACATTAAAAAACAAAAAAACAAACTGCTCTCTAACAAACTTTGTCCCTTAAGCCCAGATTTCCAGGGTTGAGGCAAACTGAATATTTTAGATGCTGAGTACATTTGCATTTCCATATTACTTTTATGTCAGTTTCTACAAAAAAGCCTGTTAGGGTTTTGATGGAGGTTTATTGCATTGAATCTCTAGATCACTTCGGGGAAAACTGACATCTTAACAATAATGAAACTTCTCACCATGAACACAGTATATTTCTTTAGTTATTAAGATCTTTAGTAATTCCATTAAGCAAGGTTTGTAATTTTCAGTATCCAGGTCTCGTATGTCTTTAGTCAGACTTATCCCTAAGTATGTCTCATTTTTGATGCTACTTACTGTAGAAGACTTTTAAGAAAACTCAGTTTCTGATTTTTCATCACTAGTATATATAGAAATATCATTGACTTTCCTATATCGATCGTGTACCCTGCAACCTTGTCAAACCTACTATGGCTATTTAAATTTAAATCAATTAAAATACCTCCAACTCAGAACTCAGATGCTCAGCTACACTAGTTACATTTCAAGTGCACGAGAGCCACCTGTTCTCCTGGCTACCATGTTGGACACATACAGAGAACATTTCTAATGTTGCAGAGAGTCTTATGGGAGAGCGCAGCTCTATGAAGTCATCACTTCCCATTCAAGAAATGAGGAATATGGCTCCAAAGAAGCTGACTCCCATTACCTTGAACTTCATATACTTAAAGGTCTCTATCATCTCTTCTGATTGACATTTTGGATGTTGGTCCTTAGCTCACTCCCAACACACTTTGATGGAAGTTCAAAGTGTCATTTCTCTTCTTGCATTTGAGCCCATTTCCTGCAGTTGGAAGATCCCTGGGCAGTGAAAGCACATCTGGGGGCTTCTTTCTTGCTTCTTAGCAGTAAAGTAGAATAAAAATAGCAGTAAATAATAATATCTGTTCCTCCTGCTTCCTGGGGCTGCATGCAGACCACAAAATAGCACAGGAAACGTCCATGTGTCACTCAAGGATTAAGTAATGCTATTTATTCATTATAGTTAGTATTAAAATGCATTAGGCTCCCAGGAAGCTCTGTCATTTCAATGGTGTTGCTTCAGTTGGGTCACAAGAATAAGAAGAGACAGTCATAGTACATTCAGCATCTGTATTTGGGCTTTCCAAATATTTTATGAATGTTATTGCTACAGTTCTGAGTGTTGTGTGCTCCAAACCTTGAGTCTAACAGCGGAAGGATGTTCAAGCAGAATGTAATCGAAGTTTTGAAGAAAATAGACAGAAACACAAGGTTTAGAACTCTTCTACATCTTTTTTTTATCTACTTTGCATTGTAAACCAAACCTTATTTCACAGAACGCTTTTCAGATGGCTTACAGTGGAACATAAAGCATAACAAGATAGCATAAATTAAAAGTGAGGCAACACAAGACAGAAGGAAAACAACACTTGGGAGCTGATCAGATGCAAAAAACCCTGCATTTCTGTACGTCCGCTGCTGCTGACAAGTCACAGGCAGAGCCCACAGAACCACGGCCACCGACAGAAGAAGGAAAGCTTGGCAGCTACACTGTTCACAGTGTCCCTGAGATAAACACAAACCAATTGCTCCAGAAATTCTAACTGTTGTTCACACGGAAGCCAGACAGGAATTGCTCCCAGGAGTCCTCATAAAGAAAACAACGTGTGATGTAGGGAACAACATTTTCCACCGCAGTCTTACGAAGGGCGCACAAGTGATTCATAGGCTTGTTTTCCATAATGATGCTCTGGGTTAAAAGCAGTTTGGGGGGACTTCCCTGGTGGCCCAGTGGCTAAGAATCTGCCTGCCAATGCAGGGTACACAAGTTCGATCCCTGGTCCGGGAAGATTCCACATGCTGTGGGGCAGCTAAGCCCATGCACCACAACTACAGAGGCCCCGCGCTCTAGAGCCCACGTGCCACAACTGCTGAAGCCCATGTGCCTAGAGCCTGTGCTCAGGAACAAGAGAAGCCAACGTGGTGAGAAGCCCGTGTACCACAACTAGGGAGTAGCTCCCCGCTCGCCGCAACTAGAGAAAGCCCATGCACAACCATGAAGACCCAGGGCAGCCAAAAATGAAATAAACAATGCATACAATGTCTTAAAAAGGCAATCTGAGGAATGGTCATTGAGGGAAGAGATGGGATTGGTGGTGTGATATGGGAGAGGCCCCTAACTCTCTACTAATCCATCTGCAGCCTGGGATCCTTCAAATGTATCTGGAGAGTGAATAGCTTCCATAACTAGGAAACCACCAGAAATGTTGTTTTTCTCATCTATATTTCAGGAAATATCGGGAGGTAGATGGCTTACACTATGCTCTCTGGCAAAACGCCCACTTGGCCAGTTAAGTCCCGGTTTACAAGTCCCAGCTTACATGCAACAGTATAGTTGGAAGTAGGTTAACATCTTTCTATAATGTATGAGATGCCTGTCATGACACCTGCCACCCAGGGGACAGTCGCAGCCCTGATCTGAGACGGGGGGGCTAAGGCTGTGGCAGATTTCTCATGAAATACTGCTTTGGATTTATTCCAGCGTCTAGAGAACCAGCCTGCAGACTTGCCAAGTTCTGTTCCATTCACAGGGCCGGGGCGGTTCAGCCTGAGAATTTCCAAAGTGAGTGAAACAGACACTTTGTGGCCAAGAGTCCATAGGACACCTGAAGCAGGCGTGTCTTTCAACAACGTTATTTCTTGCTGTAGCTGCCAGGATAAGCTGACCAATCACAAAGTCACTGAACATGGACATTTTTAAACTGCCAGTTTTAAGTTGGGGAGATAACGTAGTGACTTTATTCGAAAAAAAGTATGTCAGTAGCCCTTATTCCTGGCACTGGTTAGGGAGCAGTTGGTGGACTCGGAGTTAGGGGTAGATCCCTGTGGCCTGTTGTAGAGAATGCTTTTCTTTTCTATAGAACAGGGATCTACAGCCTGCTTGTCCCTAAGGGCTTTCAGATTATAATATAGTAAATTAAAAAGGAAGACTACCCACACCCCTATTTTGACCCATCTGGAAACTTAATATGTTCCTTGTTGTTGTTTAGTCACTAAGTCATGTCCGACTCTGCGACCCCATGGACTGTAGCCTGCCAGGCTCCTCTGTACATGGAATTCTCCAGGCAAAAATACTAGAGTGGGTAACCAATTCTTTCTCCAGGGGATCTTCCTGACCCAGGGATTGAACCCGTGTCTTCTGCATTGGCAGGCAGATTCTTGACCGCTGAGCCACCAGGGAAGCCAATATACTCCTTAGAAGACCCAGTCTGCTGGTGCCAGCTTTTATGGTATTATAGTGCAACTTCTGCATAAAAATCGACAGACAGGCTTATCCAGAAATGTGTATACATGGACTTCCCTCGTGGTCTAGTGGTTAAGAATCCACCTGC
Organism: Giraffa tippelskirchi; assembly: GCF_054371585.1. Classification (NCBI taxonomy): domain Eukaryota; kingdom Metazoa; phylum Chordata; class Mammalia; order Artiodactyla; family Giraffidae; genus Giraffa; species Giraffa tippelskirchi. The sequence goes on along the minus strand of NC_137287.1, from coordinate 113,015,311 downwards.
CAATGCAGGGGACACAAATTTGATCCTTGGTCCAAGAAAATTCCACGTGCCGCAGGGCAACTGCATCTGTGTACCACAACTACTGAGCCCACATGCCTAGAGCCTGTGCTCTGCAACAAGAGAAGCCTCCGCAGTGAGAAGCCCATTCGCTGCAACTAGAGAGTAGTCCACGTGCAGCATGAAGACCCAGCACAGACACACATAAATAAAATCTGGGAAAAGGCAGACAAAAGCTAATTAAAGCCATGAAATTAAAAGACACTTGCTCCTTGGAAGAAAAGCTGTGACCAACCTAGACAGCATATTAAAAAGCACAGACGTTACTTTGCCAGCAAAGGTCTGTCTAGTCAAGCTACAGTTTTTCCAGTAGTCATGTACAGATGTGAGAGTTGAACCATCAAAAAAGCTGAGCGCTGAGAAATCAATGCTTTTGAACTCTGGTGTTGGAGAAGACTCTTGAGAGTCCCTTGGACTGCAAGGAGATCAAACCAGTCAATCCTAAAAGAAATCACTCTTGAATATTCATTGGAAGGACTGATGCTGAAGCTGAAGCTCCAATACTTTGGCCACCTGATGTGACAAGCCAACTCATTAGAAAAGACCCTGATGCTGGGAAAGATTAAAGGTGGGAGGAGAAGGGGATGACAGAGGATGAGGTGGTCAGATGGCATCACCGACTGAATGGACAGGAGTCTGAGCAAGCCCAGGGAGTTGGTGATGGACAGGGAAGCCTGGCGTGCTGCAGTCCATGAGGTCGAAAAGAGTTGGACATGACTGAGTGACTGAACTGAAAGTTATAAACAAGCTCATCTTGTTCTGGGATGATTTCTTCCTGAGCTGAAGCATGTAGTGCCACGGTCTCTGGTGCAAGAGCCTCATTCATAATTCACTGATTCCTTATGTGATGTGTTGGCCTGAGGACTTCAAACTTGTGAATTTTTAAGCATATTTTTTAAGCAAGTAAACGGTGTGCATCCTGAGTGGAAGGTCAAGTAAGTGCAGCAGCCTACAGTTTGGGGAACTCTTTTGAAAAAAGGAAGAAAAGGACAGTATTCAGAGTGCAACTAGATGGAACCATAGTGACAGCATTACCTGTGCAGCACTGTGAAAATGTGCCTGGTGCAGCTTTTCTGGAAAGTAATTTTGCAGAAGCTATCTAACACCTTTAAATGTACATATTCTTCCAGTAAGTAATTCTACTTTTGGGAATTTACCTAAAAAAATAACCAAAGACAGAGAAAAAATTTACCTGCAAGAGTGTTCAACGGGATGAAAAATTGAAAACAACCTAAATGTCCCAATATAAGGGGCTGATTAAGTAAATGGGGCCATTAAACATCAGGTTATAGAAGTAGATTTAATGCCATTTTTACAATATACATTTAAGTGAAAATAGGAAGTTATAAAACAGTATGCCCAACGTATTAATTCTATATCAAAAAGCAACCACATGTACACGCATATTTACACAATTATATACATACCTGTATAAATGTACACATCTAACACTGTAAAACACGTATCAGAATACTTAATGATTGATTGTGATGATGGATGATGAATTTTTTTTTTTTTTTAATAATTTTATTTGGCTGCACCTGGTCTCAGTTGCAGCACACAGGATCCTCAGTCTTTGCTGTGGTATGTGGCATCCCTTAGTTGTGTCATGGGAACTCTTAGTTTCAGTATGTGAAATCTAGTTCTCTGACCAGGGATTGAACCTGGGCCCCCAGCATTGGGAGCTTGGAGTCTTCGTTACCAGATCACCAGGGAAGTCCCTACTTTCATCTTTAATCCTTTCTGTTTCATCCAATTATTCTAAAATAAATATAGGTAACTGATGTTAACAGAAAAAAAAAATGCTGTTTAAAAGGGGGAAAGATGACCACTTTTTACTAGGTATAGAATATCCTAAGGATGGCAGGAGCCTTCACAGGACATAACAGAATTAGAGGTAGTTCGGCCAGAGATGCAGGAGGTATAGGAGATGCAGATTTGATCCCTGGGTCAGAAAGATTTCCCTGCAGAAGGGAGTGGCAACCCACTCCAGTATTCTTGCCTGGGAAATCCCATAGACAGGGGAACCTGGTGGGCTATAGTCCATGGGGTCGCAAAGAGTCGGACATGACTGAGCAGCTGAGCGCACACACACACGTACACACCTGACCACAGAAGTGGCGGCAGCGGTCACCATTGAGGATATGGGTTAAGTTACCCTCAGCCTCCCCATCCGCCCATCACCACCACACTAGATAACTGTTCATTAAGGTGGTAGAGGTTTAAAAGTATTTTTATGTATTGCCTGGTCTTTGTCAAAGATTGTGGCCTGTGAGATCCACACACTTCTCAGGGGCTCTAGGGCAGGCCCTGTCAGCCCCACAGCAAGGTGGACTTGCAGGCCTCCCTGCAAAGGATTCAATCCATTGGAGTTTGTACAGCAAATAATATCTGAAGAGTCTCAGAAATGAGGCCATGCGTCCAAAGTTTCTGCACAGATCGCAGGAGGGGCACACATGTGTTTGGACAAGTCATGGGCATTGTTATGGGGAGCAGACCCTAATCTGGCAGAAGAGGCTCCTGCCCTGTGAAGCCATCGGCGCAACAGCAGCCCACTGGAGCTGACGAGATAAGCAGGCGTGTCAGTCCTCTGCAGCAGATTCTCCCAGTAAGCCTGTTTCTCCCGCTCCCTGAAGGTCTGCCTCCTCCCCCACTCCTCTTTCATCATCATTTTTATTATTCCCTATATTTGGCTTTTCTTTCAGCATTTTATGATGCTGACTGCTTCCTCTTTGAAAATTTTCCTGCCCTCTTGATTCCATCATCTGTCAGCAATTATGAAAGGTCATCGCAAGCTCATGAGTTGGCCTGCCCATTGCATGGATGCTGGTGGAAGACACGAGACTCTTGGGTCAGAGACAGAGGACTCTGTTACTCATCACCCAGCAGGCCGCATGAGTTTCACGTCTGCAACAGTTACCCTTGTCCCCCACCCCCATCCCCAAGTCCTGGTGGGAAGATGATGTGGGGGTGGATCCGGGTGGGGTTTACACACAGCCGGTCTGTGCCATTGCTTGGGATCCCCACACTTAGGAAACCCTAGTCTTTTATTACTACCTTTGAGATCTAATTTACAAACCATAAAGCTCAGTAAGTCTACACCTGTATGGGTTTTAGTGTGTCTACAGAGTCATGGCTCCACAGCCACAAGCTCTTTCTTTCCTTGTTTTCACCTGCAGCGAACCCAGACTTTAAAAAGCTCATTTAGGGTGACTTAGGAGATGGACATCTAGCTGGGGTTTGGATCTGTATGGGGTTGGGTTCTCTTAGGTTCGTCTGCACCAGATGCATGGGCCTTACCTTCCTCCATCCTGTGCAACTCATCTCTGAGGACCGTAGGCAACTCTGACCTGGAAATGTTCCCTCTCATGTGTGTTCTTTGCTCCTTTGCTTACTAAAGCACGTTTTAAATCTATATATATATATCGGAGAAGGCAATGTCACCCCACTCCAGTACTCTTGCCTGGAAAATCCCATGGACGGAGGAGCCTGGTAGGCTACAGTCCCTGGGGTCGCACAGAGTCAGACACGACTGAAGTGACTTAGCAGCAGCAGCATATATATATATAGACTTCCCTGGGGCTTAGTTGTGGCTTGTGGACTCTTCAGTCTTCATTGCAGCTTGTGGGATCTTTTTTTAGTTGTGGCATGTGGAATCTGGTTCCCTGGGGCACCAGGGATCCAACCTGGGCCCTCTGCATTGGGAGCATGGAGTCTTAGACACTGGACCACCAGGGGAGTCCCTGCTCCTTTAATTCCTGATGTCTTGCCTTCAGCGTTTTCCCTCAGCCCACTCCCTATTTATGTACATTGGGATTGACACAGGAGCTGGGAGGAAGAGTGGTGGGCCTCCTACTTGCCCTCATGAAACTTTCCTTTCAACAGTGGAGACAGACGTTAAGCAGCTAATCATGGAGTTAAATGTTTCATCACACATGTGATGAGATTCCCAGGGGATGAAAGAGTCTGCTTAGGCGGGAGGGAGTAGGGAGGGGTGGGAGTACTATGAGTCTCAGAGAAGCACCCTCAGAAGAAGTGGCCTGTGAGCAGAGTTCAGAAAGGTGAACTGAAAATAGTCAAAGGGCCATCGGGACACCCAGGGCGATGGCCTGTGCACAGACCCTTCACCACCAGCTCATCCTCTTTGTTCAGGGCTGACAGATCCCTGTGGGGCTTCTGCCAGGAACTTCCTGCCGCTGTAGGAACTCTGAACCCAGAAATCAACCTGAACTGCGCAGTCAGCCATGTGTGCAGTGGTCCCTTGGGAGGTCTTGAGCACGGCTAATCAAAAATGATTTATGTCCACTTCAGTTTCTTTTAACTTTTAATAAAGAATAATCAAAAGCTATTCTGTAGAGTTTGCCAAAGAGGTACAAATATGGTCTTAAGAGAATCAATGGGCCAGATTTTAACAAGTTGCTAAATGTCATGCTATTGAAGTAAGCAGTGTGACTAGAAAAGAATTTTCATCACGAATGAATTGTGGGAATTTCACCTAAATATTTTCTAGCCAGGAGATTTCTGGAGCAATTGGAGTAATTTTCAACAGGAAATGGTGGCCTAATTTTACATGTGTTTGTACGTACTCTCGGCACTAGGAGCTCAAATCAGCACACAGGAGGCTTCCAGGACCTGAGTGTTAGAATTCCTCCTGTAAAACAGGCGTAATGTCAGTTGCACACAGTTTCCTTTTATTAAAGACAGTAATGTTTCCACTTCTGCCGATTATAAATCAATTGCAAGCCTGCATGCACTCCCTGTAATAATGACAGCCGTTTTTGCAGGCTGTGTCTTATCTCTTTGTGAAGAGAATAATGTCCTGACACAGGAGCAGAGACGATGGGGAATTGCAGAATGGCAAGGCCATTATAGCTACCTTGATAGCTAATCAGGTGGTATGAAAACAGCAGAGTCTCTCTGGCATCAGGTGCTTCTCTTGTCTTCCTTTCTAGATAGTTCCTGAAGATAGAGGGGTTTTCGCCTGGGTGTGAAAGGATGCCCAAATGCCACAGGGTCAGAAATGTTCAGATTTAGGCCTTTGCAACCCCTGCTCTTGCAGAGTCTGTGCTCTCAGAACAAGCTGACTTATTCCACGTAACACAAAACAAACTAAGGGAAGGTGGAATTTGAATTGTTTTAAAAGAGAGCGAGAAACAGATGGAAGAGGTAAAAGAGAAAAAGATTTCTAAAGGAATTGTTGCCACAGTGGGAGAGACATGGGTATAAAAATGGGATTAAGCAGGACTACCAGTGAGGCTGTAAAATGCCTTTGTTCAGCTCAAACACACGTGCCCTCCTGGGTGGGTAGATTGGAAAAAGTTTCACTCTCTGGGCATGTGCAGCCCCAAGGAATATAGCAGGCAGACAGAGCCTTTGGGCAAAGAAAACAGGTAAGCGTTCTTCAGGTGGATTTGGTCCGCCTGTGCTCGAGACTCCTGCTTTGCCAATAGAGCAGCGTCTGGATTGGGGTGCCACGCCCGTGGCCCCTGGCTCGGCATCCTTGGTGTGGTGACCCGTCGCTCAACCTCAGGAAGTAGCCTGGATTTAAGGAATGTTTACATGTTTCGTGGTATTATTTGGACCGTTGCTTTACAATGAGGGACTTAAGATGACATTAGCCTTCAAGCCTTGGAGATGGAGGACAAGGCCAGCAGACTCAGCATCACTCTGGAACTTGTTATAAATGCAGATTGTCTCGGACTTCCCTGGTGGTCCAGTGGTTACGAATCCATCTGCCAGTACAGGGGACACAGGTTTGATCCCTGATCCGGGAAGATTCCACTTGCCACAGAGCAACTAAGCCCACAACTATGGAGTCCACGTGCCTAGAACACGTGCTCCTGTTTAAGGGAAGCCACAGCAATAAAAAGCTACATACCACAACTAGAGAAAGCCCGCATACAGCAAAGATGACCCAATGCAGCCAAAAAATAAAATTTTTCGATAATTAAGCACAGAATATCTATCCTCACTCCTGACCTACTGAGTCACCCTGGAGGTGATTCTTATGTATGCTAACGTTTGAGAGCCACTGCTTTAGACTGATAGAGTTGGGGTAAGAAAACCACCCAAGACAAGTAGCACATTGGCTATGGTGTCCCTTAATAATATACCCAGAAATTCCGATAGCCAGGGATTCAGAAAGATGTTTTGCCCCTCCCCACATACAGATTTCTGACTTTGAGACTCCCAAGGTTTCTAGAAAGCTAGGTATCTATCACATCTGTTCCCAAACTGTATTCTGTGGGGCAGTATTTTCCTACAGGATGCCATTTGATGTTCTTTAAACAAGCAAATGAGTTTCTGCACACTACCCTCCTCACAGTGTCACAGGGTAACTGTGCACTGTCGTGTACTGGCCAGCAGCTGGCCGATATGATTAAGGCCTCAGCGTCTAGAATCAGATCATCTGGGTCCACATCCTAACTCCAGCATCACTCAGCAGAGTCTTGTAAGGTTTTGCTCCTCGTCCTACGGTTCATGGACCAGCATCATCGACAAGACTTGGGAACTTGCTGGAAATGAAGCATATCAAGGGATTTTCATGGTGGTCCAGTGGTTAAGACTCCACACTTCCATTGCAGTGGGCCGGGGTTCAATTCCCGGTGAGGAAACTAGATCCCACCTGCCCAGACTAAAGATCCTTTGTGCTGCAACCAAGATCCAGCTCAGCCAAATAAATAGATTTTAAAAAAAAGAATTATGTCAAGTAATTCAGCACAGACTGGAGGAATCAGAGTCTGTGTTTTTGACGAGATTCCCTAGGTGGTTTGTATGCACATTAATATGAGAAGTACTATTCTAAATCATTCAAAAAACTATGATCATGGGCATCTGGTTCCATCACGTCATGGCAAATAGATGGGGGAAAAATGGAAGCAGTGACAGATTTTATTTTCTTGGGCTCCAAAATCACTGCAGACAATGACTGCAGCCATGAAATTAAAAGGCGCTTGCTTCTTGGAAGAAAAACTATGATCAACCTAGACAGCATATTAAAAAGCAGAGACGTTTCTTGGCCAACAAAGGTCCATCTAGTTAAGGCTATGGTTTTTCCAGTAGTCATGTATGGATGTGAGAGTTGGACTATAAAGAAAGCTGAGTGCCGAAGAATTGATGCTTTTGAACTATGGTGTTGGAGAAGACTCTTGAGAGTCCCTTGGACAGCAAGGAGATCCAACCAGTCCATCCTAAAGGAAATCAGTTCTGAATATTCATTGGAAGAACTGGTGCTGAAGCTGAAACTGCAATACCTTGGCCACCTGATGTGAAGAACTGACTCATTGGGAAAGACCCTGATGCTAGGAAAGATTGAAGGCAGGAGGAGAAGGGGACAACAGAGGATGAGATGGTTGGATGGCATCACTGACTCAATGGACATGGGTTTGAGTAGACTCCGGGAGTTGGTGATGGACAGGGAAGCCTGGCATGCTGCAGTCCATGGGGTCGCAAAGATTCAGACACAACGTAGTGACTGAACAATGACAATAATTCTAAATCATGTCATTTGACCTCTCTCTGCCTCAGTTTCCTCATTTGAGAAATAGAAATATTCTTAGGACTTATTTCATGCCTTATCATGCGTCAGAATCACCTAGAGGGTTTGTGAAAGCGAAAGTGTCCTTCCCCCACCCCATAGCATTCCTGGTTTATTAAGTCCGGTGTGGGGACAGAAAATTTGTATTTCTAGCAAGTTCCAGGGGCTGTTAATGCAGTGAGTCTGGGGACCATCCTTGGAGAGCCACCACTCTAGATTATTCTAAGAGCATTGCTCATTCTCTGCTGACCATGTTTTCTTCCTTGAAGGATGCTATTTTGATACTTTATGTTTATGTTTTGCCTCTTTGCTGTTTTGTTGGAATCTTAGCACTGGCCTATAAATTCTTCTGTGCAGAAATTATACCTTCCACACTCCACACTCTCTTATTTTCTGTTTTGTTAAATAATGAGTACATTTCCAGTGTGATTAATAATAGAATAAGGGAAAGGGAGACGACAACTCAGACTACCAACCCCAATAAACAGCCTCCACAAATGTATAGCAACCCTCGAATTCTCATTGAAATGAACATTTCTCCCAGGTTCCCAGGTCACATTGATGCTGCTAGTCTGCCCCCCACCATTTGAAAAGGACTTTTCCTAGGAACTTTAGGTGGATTAAGCATAGGCCACTTAACACAATGCCTGACACAGACTGAGCATTCAGCTATGTTCGTTAATGTGACTTCTACTTAATAAACACTCAGACAAATCCCATTACTTTGAACAAAATATTTGTCAAATTCTGTTATGGAACTTTATTCACAGGGGATATATCGACTTTTCAGAGGGAGCAGTGTGTTATTGCAGGGGTGCTTGCACTTCCCACGTTGTCAGTGTTCTATGGAAATCAGTTCCTAGTCTCTCTCTTTTTTAAAATTTTTTTTAAACATAGATTCAGGAGCAGGCAACCAGCAAATGTCAAGGCAGTGGCTCATGGGCTTTCCAGAGACTCTATGGGAGGAGGGCATGGCAACCCACTCCAGTACTCTTGCCTGAAGAATCCCACAGACAGAGGAGCCTGGCAGGCTACAGTCCATGGAGTCACAGAGGATCAGACACAACTGAAGCGACTTAGCATGTATGCTCATATAGGGTACTGGTGGAAGAGACAGAGATAGGAAGGTGCTGGGTAGAATGGTTCCAAATATGCTTTACGAGCCAGTGCCCCAAGACTATGCTTCTGTCTGGGGAACCCAACCTAAGATACTATACATTGCTATACATTTGTGGAGGCTGTTTATTGGGGTTGGTAGTCCCAGTTGCCCACTGGGAAATTGATTCAATTGAGTCATCGACTCAAAGGGGCTAGAAAATGATTCATTTTATAACAGATATAGCTCTCAAACACTTGCCACAAGAAGAAAAGAAACGTGCCTGGAACTTTCGGAGGAAGGTATACTTATGGATGAAAAATATTACCGGCACCAAAAGAAGAGTTCCAACAAGACAAAGCGGTGACATGGGCCTAAGGGTTTGGTGGAATTTTCCACAGGCTTCAGCGTGCACCATCTATGTCCTGCACCTCTCTGGCTTTTCCCAGAACTTTGACTTCCCCTCACTGTCTTGCTCTTTCTGAGCATCCCAGCATCTGAATCCCTGTGCACTTACATGGCATTTAATGTCATGGCTGGAAGGCTTTACTCTCTCCCCTTGTCTCCGGGCTGTGGTCCACTTCAGGCTTTGGCGTCCCATCTGCATCCACTCAAACCTGTTCATTGTCTGGGGGCTTGGGTTTCTGAGTCTTTTTCTGCATAGTAAAATTTCTCTTTGTTTTCTCCCTGTTTCTTCTCTGCCTCTGTCTGGGGCTGACAGTGGCTGGTACTTGTGTTTCGTACTCATTCTCTCTGCTTAAATCCCTTCTCCGTGTTGCCCCAGCATTGTGGCCTCTGAGCCTCTCACCATCCCTCGTCTTCTGGAACCCCTTGCGATCTCTGCCTCCAGGCTCCTCTTGGGTGACTGCTCAGTCGCCTTGACCTCGAGCCTCTGCTTGCCTTGCGTGTGGGCTCATCTCTGTGAGCCTCACCTCCACGTCTCCTTGCCCCGGTCCATCACAGCGCTGTTGCCTTTCATGGCTCTGGGCCCTCGGCTCATCCCTGTCCTGCTGTTGCCTGCTCCCAATATGACAAGTGTGATTATCAAAAGGCCTATTTTTCCAGAGATTTTAAAAGACAACCCGCAATTTCTTATTCTTCCACGGGAGAAAGCCTGGTGGTTTCAGAAGCTGAACAGAGAAAATGTAAAAAGTTCAAGGGGATGCACTTAATCCTAGCTGGAATCTGACGTCATTAGGAAGAAAAGTGAAATAATTCTGGAGGAGAAAACAGCTTAAGATTTAAACTTCAAAAAACTGATATTTTTGCACATGATTAGTCCTTCCCTGTTTGTGTTAATTCCTTCTTGCTGATGTAAGAAGTTCTGTAAACTTAGTGTATTGAAACAATGAAACGTATTACTTTACAGTTGTGGAGATCAGAAGTCAGAAATGGGTCTTACAGGCTAAAATCAAGGTGTCGGCAGGCTGTGCTCCTCCTGGAGGTTCCGGGGGAGAATCTCTCCCCTTACCCTTTCCAGCTTCTGGGGGCCGCTGTGCCCTGCATTCCTTGGCTCTTGTTTCCTTCCTTCATCTCAAAGCCATGGATCACATCACTCTGACGTCTGCCTCTGTCACCACATCTCCTTCTCTGACTTTGACCATCCAGCCTTCCTCTCTGCATATAAGGCCTCTTGTTTGATTCAAGGTCTCTCTCCATCTCGAAATCTGTAATCACTTCTTCAGAGTCCCTCTTACTATGTAAAGTGATGTATCTGCAGGCTCTAGGGATTAGGACATAGACATCTTTGAAGGGCTGTTATCCACTTTACCCCCCTTCACCTCTAATTTCATGGTTAATTTAGAGCAGCGATCCCCCAGCTTTTAGGCACCAAGGACTGGTTTTGTGGAGAGCGATTTTTTTCCACAGGCCTTAGGGCGAGGGGTATGGTTTCAGGATGATTCTAACACATTACATTTATTGTGCACTTTATTTCTAGTATTATTAGATCAGGTTCACTTCAGATCATCAGGTGTTAGATCCCAGAGGTTGGGGACCCCTGATTTAGAGAGCGCCAGTGACACCAGAATATGCCTTTATGTGTTAAATGTTTTCCATGCCTTCTCATTTATTTGTCACGATAACTCCATAAAGCAAGCCCCATTATCAGATCCATGGTTTAAATGAGCTGAAGGCCAGAGAAATGAAATTTCTTGCCCGAGGTTGCACAAACTGTATTCACTTGTGCTTGTTTACCTATCAGTTATTGTAACTTGCTACTGTGAAACGGGGACTTTTTCAAACCCAGAATCTCACATCTAAGATTCAGGATGGTAAAGACAAAAATGTCGTATTAAAAATGTTGATTCTAGAAACGTTTATCAAGTCAAGAGGCATCAGGGCATGGTGCTGGAGATGAAAAGAGCAAAGTCCTGCCCTCGGGCAGCTCACAGTCTATCAAGGGAAACACTTGTTGGAAAAATTGCGTGGCAAGTTTGTACCATACATAGGAGAGTGAGGAGCTTTCGAGAAGGTGGTGTGACAGTCAAGGGCACTTACCGGAGATGCTAATGAGCTGCACCTGGGTGTTTAAGGCAGCGGGAGTATCTCCAGGCAGACAGGAAGCTCCAGGCAGTGGAAGAAGAATATGCCATGGAGGAGGGGTGTTGAAAAGCCCCCATCCACGCTGTACCTGGGGAACAGATTGGTCCGTGTTGGGGGGAACTCAGAACCTGTGGGTGGGGTACCAGCACACCAGCTGTTTATTACCACTTTGTGAGCTATGTTTTCACTGACTTACCTGAGTCTGCTCTTGGGGATAGCCTGTGGGTTTTGCTTAAGAGACGAATGAAAATGGGAGGAAGTTTAAGGGGCCAAGTGCCAACCTCAGATGCAGATGAGCAAGGAGCCAAGGTGTTTAGAAGGGGCCTTGCCTTCTCTTCCTATGGCCAGGCAGCTGCCCTCTCGCATCAGCTCCCTAGCAAAGTTTATTCTTGAATCATGTCACCTACCGCTATCAGCAATGGAGACTCCTTATTATGGAAAGTCACGGGCCAAGGGGTGTGAGAGTGGTGGAGCTTCCACGCTGGGAGCATGTGATACTATGATTTCTCCCTCCTTTCCTCTGTCCTGCAGCAATGGAATGGAAGGGACACGGCCCTCATGGTCACCCGTGTGGTCAACCACAGGCGTTTCTCAGCAACAGTCAGTGTGGCAGACACGACCCAGAGGAGTGTGAGCAAGTATCGCTGTGTGATCCGCTCTGACGGTGGCTCTGGTGTGTCCAACTACGCTGAACTGATCGTGAAAGGTGAGTGCCACCACCCAGGTGGTTGGTCTCATAGGGATCCTTTGGCTCCAAGCTTGCATGGTGGGAAGAGCTAGGACTGCTGTTTTCTTATCTGCTGTTCCTCCGCTCATTCCATAGATAAAACACCTTTAAATTCTCCCCATCAACCCACTTCAAAAAAAAAAAAAAAAAAAAGAGAAAGTTACTGTAAAATCATGCAATATTTCACTGTTATTCAAAGTTGAGTCTTAGATGTAAGATGTGTACATGAAAGCTTATGGGATAGATGACATGGAAGACATCTCCAAATTTAGCTTTTTTTTTGCATTTAAAGTTAGAGTGAGCCAATGTCCTTGTGCTTGGGTGGCATTCTGTTATAGTGATCAAGAAAACGATTATTTCTAAGGGATATTTTATTGAAAACTCGATATAGTGACAATATTTTAGAAGGACTTTTGAAATAAATAACCCCCACCCCACTGACTTTGAATCAATCTTTTCCCAGTTTTCTTGTTCACCTTGAGGTATCTTTGATGTGTTTTTCCATGAAAATACATACCTTGTCCCTCTCCTGCATCTTTCAAGGAGCTGGATATTCCATTCATTTTTAAAAGACCCTATAATCTTTGTTACAGTGCTTAATGGTTGTGTGCTATTTCATCAAGTGAATCATCCTATTTTTAAAAATCTCTGTCATCATTTAGATAATTCCAGGTGTTTTTGTTTTTATCTTTCCTTTGTGCGTGCAACAATTAACACCTCAATTGAGTTCTTCCGAAGAGAATATTTTTATTCTACTAAACCAGATTATTTCCTTGGATAAATTCCCTAGGGGTAGAGTTGTTAGGCCAGAGAATATGAGCATCTTTATGGATTTTTCTTTGTGTTGCAATATTGCTTTTGAAAAAAAAAATAGGTTGACAGCTTATACTGGAAAACAGCAGTGTATGGATGTTCTCATTTTCCAGTGTTATGTTCACCGGTTAAAATTTTAATATAACGCAATTTAGTGAATGAAATAGTGAAGCTGTTCATCTTAATGTAGCTGCAGAATGATACCCACTGTGTTTGAAGACAGAAGCGTTATTCAACCCCCGAGAAGGCTCCTGAGTTGGTTCCCTTGGGCAAAGGATGGGTTGGTGTGGAACCTTGACCTCTCTTTGCCTGCCTATGTAATGATTACCTTTCCTGGGTGAGTCTGCCATCTGAGATTCTCTCTCCTCTGCTGTCCTGACTCCAGATGGATATTCACACGGCTGCCCATTTGTCGTTAATCAGATCTCAGCTTGACTGTCAGTATGCCATCTTCTCTGAGAGAATTACCCTCTCCGAGCTCCCTGCCATTCACATGTCTCATGGTCATTCTGTCACATCACCTTGTTTCTTTTCCACACTTCACATTTCCAAATAATGTATTTTTCTTCATTTACTTGGCAATTTTGTGTCCCCCCTTTAGGATATAAGCTCAGCAGAGTTTGGGACATCTTCCATGTGTTTCATGGTTCACAGTCAGCCCCCTAACCTTAGCAGAGTACCTGGCACGTGTGCTGAGCATGCCAAGCCGTCTGAGACCACCAGTGTTCCATGGTTTTGACCTGCATGATCAGTCATTTCATACGACTCAACCTTAAAATATTTGTTGAGTGGTGGATCAGTGAATGAGTTATTGGCCTCAGCAGGAATTCATTTAATCATTGGAATTCTATGAACACTTAAGCTGAAGATCAACAAATTGAGTAGTTATGAACAGAACAACTAACAGGAAAAACAATCATCTTTAAAATAGTTTACACTGAGTGCCAATATATATCAAAGAAACTATCATTTTGATCCCGTTAGGCTCGTTTCTTGACTTTTTGGTGCTGTAAGGTTGGTCTGTGTGATAAAGTGGCTTTTGCCAGTCTTTACTATAGTCAGTGAATATGTTACTCCTGAGCTGTGCCCTCTGGAGTGCTCACGATACCTGTTGTATGGTGATATCCTACACAGCAATGGAAGCCTCCCTCCCCATCCTGAGAATGGGCTGTGTTTTCTCCTGTTGTCCCAGTCTCACCAGCACCTTGCCGTGCTTGGCACAGCGTTGGTAATGAGTGGATTGGATGAAGGACTACTGGGGCTAGTGTGGGCTCTGAACTGTTCACATGCAGACAAATGGAGTCAGAAAACACTCCATTTAGTCTTTCCTTATGTCCCCAGGCGTGAAGAAGGAGGTGTGGGGCCAAATCCAGAGGCCTCTTGGCCAGAGGATGTGGTTTCCATGGTGAAGCATCATGGTCTTTGTTTGGAGTGGTGGCCAGGGTGTCCTTGGACTGTGGTTTGTCCTTTGCTGGCTGTGTTCCTTGGGCTTGAGTTCAGCCTGGAGAGAGTGGTACTCTCATACAATCCAGAAGCCATGGATCTGCTCTGTCCCCTCCCCTGCAGCCCTCACCGCTCCATTTTAAGGGGTGCACTGGGTGACCTCCTTCAAAAGTCTCCTTCATGGTGGGTGAAGGTGGGTTTGTGCTCCTGGTAATGGATCCTGTTTTGTTGCACTTTATTGGAATCCTCTATGGAATATCGCATTTTCTTAGTGCCTGTTTTTCTTCCCTGTTGTACTTCTTCTCTTTTTACACTTACTTGGGGGTCAGCTAGAAACTAGACCCCTTGAATGTAGAAGTCCCTTCACACTCATGATCTTATTTAGTCCTGACTGTAGCTCTGCACCTTGGTTTTATTTTAATTCATTTTACAGCTGTGAGAACATCCACAGCCAGGTTGAGAAACAGAGACAGGTCCTTAGGGGCAGAGTGGGGGTTGACCCAGGGGTTGGATCATGCTATTTAGGCCTTGCCTGGAAGGCCTGAGGCTTGTGGCCTTGTCAGCACCTGGTAGCATCGTGTCCTGAACAGTGTCAACAACATCCAGACAGCAGGCTGAGCTCATAGCAGGGGTCCCCTGACCTGTTGCTAACTTGCTGTTTTTAACTCATGCATCACCCTTCCACTGCTCCCTTCCTTTCTGGAGTGGGATACCAACTGCCAGATTTCCTGTAGAACACACACACACACACACACACACACGACTTCCCTTATGGTCCAGTGGCTAAGACTGTGCACTCCCAATGCAGGGGACCTGGGTTCGATCCCTGATTTTATTTTCTTGGGCTCACTGTGGATGATGACTGCAGCCATGAAATTAAAGACATTTGCTCCTTGGAAGAAAAGCTATGACAAACCTAGACAGTGTATTAAAAAGCAGAGACATCACTTTGCTGGCAGAGATCTGTATAGTCAAAGCTATGGTTTTTCCAGTAGTCATGTATGGATGTGAGAGTTGGACCATCAAGAAGGCTGAGCACCAAAGAATTGATGCTTTTCAACTGTGGTACTGGAGAAGACTCTTGAGAGTTCAAGGGATTGAGAGTCCCTTGGACAGCAAGGAGATCAAACCAGTCCATCCTAAAGGAAATCAGCCCTGAATATTCATTGGAAGGACTGATGCTGAAGCTAAAGCTCCAGTACTTTGGCCACCTGATGGGAAGAACTGACTCATTGGAAAAGACCCTGATGCTGGGAAAGTTTGAAGGCAGGAGGAGAAGGGGACAACAGAGGATGAGATGGTTGGATGGCATCACTGACTCAATGGACATGAGTTTGAGCAAGCTCTGGGAGTTGGTGATGGACAGGGAAGCCTGGCGTGCTGCAGTCCATGGGTCACAAAGAGTCAGACACAACTGAGCGACTGAACTGAACTGAACTGAGGTGGGTGGGGCAGGACACGTGTCCCAGGTCACAATCTGGTTCCCATATCTTTGGCCCTGGAGAGACCCTTTGAGGCTTCCTATGCAGAGCTGGGACTGGTGCTTCCCCCATGTGCAGAGCATACAGGAAGGAATGTTAAAATGGGGGTCATGGGACTTCCCTGATGGTCCAGTGGTTAGGGCTCTGTGCTTCCCCTGCAGGGGCACAGATACAGTCCCTGGTCGGGGAACTAAGATCCCACATGCTGCACAGCACAGCCAACATTTTTTTTTTAACCCCAACATATGGTCTTGGGTCGTGGAGTTTCCACTACATCAGACTCCCCAGATTCCTCCTCTGTCCACTACCAGTGAGCCAGTGATCTGGAGCAAAAGAAAAGTTTCTGGTTCTGCTTGTGCTTGGCCTCCTAACCTCATGGGCCCCCTCCGCCTGGCATCACTCATTTGGAACTCAGGCCGTGCAGGGGTTGGGAGGTCATAGGACCCCTCAGCTCCCAAGGGTGCCAGGAGCTGGAGCCCCTCTGCTGCTGTCTGTGGCAGGTGCTTGTGCTGGGCCAAGCCATGGAAGGCGGAGACCGCTATCTCCACTTCTGTCTCTGTCTCTCCCTAGGCGGGTGTGTTTACGGCTGGCCTGTGGCTCGTGTACTGTCCTGGTACTGTGAGCATCAGTGCTTCAGAAAACACCACCTCATTTGAGTGTCGGTAATACAAAATTTTCAGGGCAACACACGGATCAAAATGCAAGCAAATTGGAATTACGTCATTCCGAAGAGCTGTTTATTGAGTTGTGATAATGTGCCTGGGTATACATTAGATTACTCTGTAATTGAGGTTTCGCTCAATTGACAATCTGGCCCCTCAACCTACTTGTTTCAGACCACTGCTCATAAATGCACTAATTTGCTGTCTGTTTCTGGGTTTCCTAAAGTCTTTGATTTCAAGGTATTTTAGCTTATCGCACGGCTTAGGTGTCTTCAGATATGCAGATGTGGTCTTGATGACAGTTTTCTAACTCATAAAAATTTTGTTGTTGGTGGTGATTTTTTAAATTTTTCTTCTAACTCCATTTAACAACCTACCATGGGTTCAGAACTTCTTATCAATATACAGATTAGTTCCTTGAAGAAATCCAATACTGGTGCTGAGAGCCAGATGTTCAGATTTAAGTCTCTTGTGACTTTCTATCAAGGTAGCTGGGCAGGGTCAAGAGAATAGATTTTGTGTATGGATGTCAACATCCCAAGTTTCAATCTCAGACCTGGCCCCGGCTCTCTGTGTCTTCAGGGAAATTACATATTTGCTTCAAGCCTCAGGTTCCTCATCTGTTCAACGGGGACAGGTATAGCTAGTTGGATCCTTATTAGAGGGAGAAAATATATGTATAGACCTTAGTACAAAATAGACAGCCACCCAGTCATATCTCCACTTTTTCATACTGTTCATGTTCCTGGGGTTCTCGCAGCAAGAATACGGGAGTGGTTTGCCATTCCCTCCTTTGGACTCTGATGTTGGGGAAGATTGAAGGCAAAAGGAGAAGAGGGTAGCAGAGGATGAGATGGTTAAATAGCATCACGGACTCTATGGACATGAATTTGAGCAAACTCTGGGAGATAGTGAAGGACAGGGAAACCTGGCGTGCTGCAGTCCGTGGGGTTGCAAAGAGTTGGACATGACTTGGCAACTGAACAACAACAATAGTTATATCTGTAATTATCGATAATCATATTTTACTATATTCAAGGAGATATTGATCAAATATCAATACACTGGCTACTTTTCCTTGTTCTGCTTCTTGTACTATGGTAATTTAAACTTAATCATCTTAAGATCTCTTTTCTCTGGAATGACATTGGGGAATGGGATTGGGGTCATCAAATGTAGCCCACTGGTCCAAGTTGGTTGCAGAGATGCTCTACTTAGGTTGCATTATCTTTTTTTTCTATTAACAGT
Source organism: Giraffa tippelskirchi (assembly GCF_054371585.1). Lineage (NCBI taxonomy): Eukaryota > Metazoa > Chordata > Mammalia > Artiodactyla > Giraffidae > Giraffa > Giraffa tippelskirchi. The sequence continues at coordinate 112,997,703 of NC_137287.1, read as the reverse complement.
TTGTTTCAATCCTTAAATGCTTCTTGAAGTTGCGTTGGTTTGGCCGCATTGAGCCTGCATTCTAGGATGGCAGCAGTGGGCTGGTATGGCTGCCCTGTTCAGGGAAATGTGCTCCAGAGTTCACCCCTGCCCTGACTTGGCCCACTTTGCTCACCTCACTAGTCTTGTTCCTCTAGGCCTTTGAGTTTACAGCCTGTGGTTTAAAGATTGCTTGACTAGAGTGGATCACAATAAACGGTGGAAAATTCTTAAAGAGATGGGAACACCAGACCACCTGATGTTCTCTTGAGAAACCTGTATGCAGGTCAGGAAGCAACAGTTAGAACTGGACATGGAACAACAGACTGGTTCCAAATAGGAAAAGGAGTACGTCAAGGCTGTATATTGTCACCCTGCTTATTTAACTTATATGCAGAGTACATCATGAGAAACGCTGGACTGGAAGAAGCACAAGCTGGAATCAAGATTGCCAGGAGAAATATCAATAACCTCAGATATGCAGATGACACCACCCTTATGACAGAAAGTGAAGAGGAACTAAAAAGCCTCTTGATGAAAGTGAAAGAGGAGAGTGAAAAAGTTGGCTTAAAGCTCAACATTCAGAAAACTAAGATTATGGCATCTGGTCCCATCACTTCATGGCAAATAGATGGGGAAACAGTGGAAACAGTGTCAGACTTTATTTTTTTGGGCTCCAAAGTCACTGCAGATGGTGATTGCAGCCATGAAATTAAACGACGCTTACTCCTTGGAAGGAAAGTTATGACCAACCTAGATAGCATATTAAAAAGCAGAGACATTACTTTGCCAACAAAAGTCCGCCTAGTCAAGGCTATGGTTTTTCCAATGGTCATGTATGGATGTGAGAGTTGGATGGTGAAGAAAGCTGAGTGCCGAAGAATTAATGCTTTTGAACTGTGGTGTTGGAGAAGACTCTTGAGAGTCACTTGGACTGCAAGGAGATCCAACCAGTCCATCCCAAAGGAGATCAGTCCTGGGTGTTCATTGGAAGGACTGATGTTGAGGCTGAAACTCCAATACTTTGGCCACCTCATGCAAAGAGTTGACTCATTGGGAAAGACCCTGATGCTGGGAAGGATTGGGGGCAGGAGGAGAAGGGGATGACAGAGGATGAGATGGCTGGATGGCATCACCGACTCGATGGACACGAGTTTGGGTAAACTGGGAGTTGGTGATGGACAGGGAGGCCTGGCATGCTGCGATTCATGGGGTTGCAAAGAGTCGGACACAACTGAGCAACTGAACTGACTAAGAGTAGTTGACTTGTCCTTATTGTTAATAGTTTATGGAGCCCCAATCATGTGTCAAGTAGTGTGATAAGATCATGGTCTAGTAGGAAGAATCATGCAGACCTATAATACATGGCCATCTAGTTGTGTCAGGCACCTACTATACTATCTTACTAAGCCTACAAGTAACCATACGATACACGTGCTGTAGCATCCCCCTTTTACAGATGAGGGCATGGAGGATCAGAGAGGTTAGGCAATCATCCTAAGGTCACACAGGTTATATGTGGCAGAGCTGGGATTCCAGCCCATGCCTGCTTATGCCAAATAGATCCTTTTCTTTCTTTTATACCACATTTCTTACAAAATCCAATTGATAGACCCTGTAATCAGGTGTGAGCTGAAAAAATATATACAAAAGTTGGAACAGCTAATGCCATTCGGGAAAGCATCGTTAGCCTTCCGAGGTGACCCAGGCTGCTGGCTCCTGTCCCATCAGTGAGAGCAGCCCAGGAGGACCACTACACACCCAGAGAAGAAACAAAGACAGTAACTGCTCTGAGCATTCAGCTTGGACAGCGCTGATCAAAGTTGCCTTCCTAATCAGACTCCAAGCATCCACATCTGTTCTCTGCCAGTCTTCAGAGGCAGAGGGGAGCTGGGGGCTGTATGGTGCAGTGGTCAGAGAGCCGGGGCTGGAATCTGGCCTCTGCCCTGTAAACTCTTCTGGTTAAGCCTGCCTGGAGCCCCACCACCCCTACCATCTCACTTGTCCACACTCTAGACTAGGAGGCGGCAAACCTTTCCTGCACAGGGCATGGTTGTCAATATTTCATCTTTACGGGCCACCCAGGCTCTGTTTTAACTACTCGACTTTACTGCTGTAGCAAAAGCAGCCCTAGAAAAGATGGCATGAATGAGTGAGGCTGTGTGATAATAAAACTTTATTTAAAAAAAAACAGGCACAGAGCAGGGGTTGGCTCCTGGGTCACAGTTTGTCATCACTGCTTGGGACCAAGCCGTCTCTTTGCAATTGGATGAGTCTGCCAGCCTCCTCCCTGCTCCACTTCTGCACCACTGTGGTCTGCTGTCTATGCAGCCTCAGTGATAGTTTGAAAGCAATTTAAATCTTGGCACATTGTTGCCTAAAACCCTGCACTAACTCCTCTCTTACCCTCAGAATAAAATCCAAACTTCTTAACACAGTCTAGATCTGGCCCCTCTCTGTCTCTGATTCCTAGCCTCCTAGCCCCATATTTTTCCTTTCATCATTTTCTCTGGCCACACCTGTCCATTTCCTCTTCCTTGAACTCCAGGAAAGCAAGTCTGACCTCAAGACCTCTGCACTTGTTTCCCTCTCTTTGCGTGAAATGCTTTTCTTCCTGATGGTTATGTTGGGCTCATTTGTTTTGTTTGCTGTGATGTCTGCTCACCTATCAGCTCCGCAGAGAGACTCCCCTGACCACACTCCCTCTTGTGACTCTGTACCAGTGTACTAGGCTGTGGTTTTCTACCCAGATCTTACCATTGCACACAACAGTCATTCACATCTGTGTGTTACAGGTGGTCTTGAAGGGAGAAGCTCTGTAGGTCTTGCTTTCTTTGAATCCCTGGCACCTAGTATGGTACCTGGCTGCAGAGGATGGTCAGCATTTGCTGTATTCAGCAGGGAGTTCTCAGATCCTTTATTCACAAGGTTCAGTGGCACAGAAGATTGCTTAATGTTCTTCTTGTCCCAAGGTTCTCAGTATTTTTTGAACTATAGGTTTTCCTCCTACTTCTGAGCAAATTCTATGTCCATTATGAGTGCTTCTTTATTTTATTTCATTTTATTATTGGAATATAATTGCTTTACAATTTTGTATTATTTTCTACTGTATAACACAGTGAATCAGCTGTACATATCCCCAGGTGGTGCTAGTGGTAAAGAACCCACCTGCCAGTGCAGGGCACATAAGAGACACAGGTTTGATCCCTGGGTCAGGAAGATTCCCTGGAGGAGGAAACGGCAACCTACTCCAGTATTCTTGCCTGGAAAATTCCAGGGACAGAGGAGCCTGGCGGGCTCTAGTCCATGGGGTCATAAAGAGCCAGACACAACTGAAGCAACTTAGCACGCACATGCATATATATCATCTTTTACTTTAATTGTTGTTGTTTCCCTTATTCTTTTTCTTCCTAGTTATGGAAGCTGTAAGCTTTGTAGTTCCCTGTGTCCCTCCTATGACTTCCCTTTGTCCTGCTTTGGTTACAGTTTGGGGGTCTCTATTGACCTGCCAGCATCATGCTCCTAACTCAGTCTACCATGTGGCCCCGATAATGGTCATTTTAGAAGCTTCTCTGCCTTCCTTAATGGTTGTCGAGGGAAGGCTTGCCTTGAGATGAGCGAGCTCTCTGTGTTCTTCCTGAGTGCTGCCTGCTGGTGTATACCTGCTTCCCGCTGTGTCTACAAGCACAACACCTTATCATGTCACACTTACCTGCTTCCTCCCTCCACCTCGTGTCTAACCTTGGCTTTCCTGGAAGATACTATTTCAAGAAACCTCAGCATCTTCATCTTCTCTGCAGTTTTCATTATAAAAAAAATATCCTGATGCTCTTATTTTTTCTTTCTTAGTCATAACTTCAGTTAATGGACTGTATCATGTTTTTTCACCACAGCTGCTTTTGGCAGACACTCACAGATTGTAAATCATGTAGGGCTTGGGTTCAGATCTGGTTTCTGGCATGTATTAGCTATGTGAATTCAGAGCCTCATTCCACGACTCCTGAGTTATAAAATGGAATAATAGTGCAGCTTCTCTAGATTTGGGGAAGGGTCCTGGATATGTTCGGGCTTCTCTGGTGGCTCAGTGGCAAATAATCTGCCTGCCAATGCAGGTGACGCAGGTTTGTTCCCTGGACAAGGAAGATCCCCTAAAGAGGGGAATGGCTACCCACTCCAGTATTCTTGCCTGGAGAATCCCATGGACAGAGGAACCTGGCAGGCTACAGTTCATGGGGTCTAAAGAGTTGGACCTGAGTGACTAACACTTTCACTTTCATGGGTATGTTCATCCTTTGTGAACTAACTGTCCATGTGTTTATTTATCTTCATCAGTCTCCATCCTCCCCATTTGCCAGCTGCCCAGTCTTAGCTCCTGACTTCCTCACTTTTAGATGATGTCACTGTTAGCTTTCCAGAGGAGAAAAAAAAAAAGACAGATGGAAGGAAAGTGGGAAACTTAACTTGAACATATGTGTGTGTTGGAGGAGGCAAACTGGAAGATATCTATGGATATTGTATTCTACATGGGCATAAAGACCAGCTTGTTTTTAAAAAAGCATCAGTGTGGATAAATAAAACCTGACAAGTGTTGGTTTCCTTGAATTATTTTGACGACTTCATCAGCTGCATACTCCTGGGTCGCATTAACACTTTTAACGCATTTGGAAATCAAATCAAACATCAACTGCGTTAAACCCTCATTCACTTGGAACGTTACCCTCCTGTGTTCCAATGGAAGACTTATCCAGGGTATGAAATGATCTGCAAGTCTGCAGTAAGCTAACATTTGTAGACTGTTTATCGCATGCCAGACACCGCCCTATATATTTCACGTGAGATTCTGTTGAATCCTCACCTGCTCCCATGTTTCAGATGAGGATGCTGAAGCCTGTTCACTCAGCCTACTGAGCATCTCAGAGCCCAAGGTCTGTCTTAGTCCTATTGTAATTAAGACATTCTCCCTAGCCCTCGTTATGCTGATTTTCCAATATGTTCCATTCTGTGGCAAATATACATGGAATGTTGTTTCTAAGGACCTAAGTTTCAGGCTCAGTCAGACTCAGTTAAACCTCAGGCTCCAGATTTGGACAGGATGCTCTGGAGCATTGCCTATGTTCTCTCTCTGGTGCCTAATTTGCCTCTGAAATGTTATAGCCTCTCCCTAGACCAGTGGTTCTCAACTTAGAGTGATTTCATCTCCCAGGAGGCTTTCAGCAATGTTGGGGGCCTATTTAATTGTCACACCTGGGAAGGGAGCCCCAGCATCCAGTAGGGGGAGGCCAGAGATGCTGCTAAACTTCTGCAGTGCACAGGGGCAACCCTCCTCCCCCTGCCCCTAACAAAGAACTGCTCAGCCCCAAAGGCCAGTCGTGCCAAGGCTGAGAAACTCTGACCCAAACCCCTCCTCGTGGGGAGACTTCTTGATCTCTGACACTCCTGTGTTCATCTGAAGTTCTGTGGGCTTCTGTCCAGAGCGGGGCATGAGATGTAGGAGAAATAAATGAGAGCTGATAACATTGGCTGTGGAGTGGTTTAGCTTCTCTGAGCCCCAGTTGGTCTGTCTAAAAGCTTTGACATTTGACTTCTGATTTGTTCTGACCTAGTGAGTGAGATAAGATGTCCCCGGTGAACAGTCCATGCCAGCCCAGCTGACCATGGCAGCTGTCATTGTGCCCAGACCCCCTCAGTTGCTGCCTCTTCAACCCAATGTAGTCTACCTACTGGTAGAGCCCAGAGACCCCCAAACGGGGATGGGTGGGTTGAGAAGGGGTGGAGTAAAGCCCTTTGCACTCTAAGAGCAAGCATCACCAGTCATTTAGAAATGATCCTCATGAAGAAATTGTGGCAACGTGTTTAAACATTTAAAAAGCTAAGCAACCTGGGTGGAAGGGGGGTTTGGGGGAGAATGGATACATGTGTATGTATGGCTGAGTCCCTTTGCTGTCCACCTGAAACCATCACCAACATTGTTAATCGGCTGTACTCCAATACAAAATTAAAGAAAAAAAATTGTTTTAAAAAGCAGTGATGGAGTAGAGAGCAGGAGGCAGATGCCCCAAAGCAGTATCTTAGCAGTGGGGGTGGGGTGGGGTAGACAGTGGGCTTCCGACATAATCAGTGGGGTTTCTCATACCCATATTGCATTGTTTTTATTTATTATTTTTAAATTTATTTCTAAATTTTTTAAAATTAGTTTTTCTTAGAGTATAGTTGCTTTACAATGTTGTGTTAGTTTCTACCACATCCACATAGCAAAGTGAATCAGCTCTGTGTACACGTATATCCTCTCTTTTAAACTCCATGTTCATGCCCCATCTAAGAGGGGCTGCCGTCCTGATCTGGGGAACCCAGAGCCAGGGCTTAGGTGAGATTTATCTTAGAAGGGACGGAGCCAACATTTTGTTGCTAGTTAGATTCAAATGACTATTTCTCTGGGCCTCGACTTGCCTATTTGTCAAAGGAGAACATGTATTCTACAAGTGGGTTTCAAACTTATTCCCTCTCCAACAATAGAATGCCATCTGAAAATAGCATGGAAAACAAAGGAGGCAACTCTGCAGAGTCCTGGGGCTCCTGCAGTAGTGTCAAATTTGAGTTTCCCCACCGCCTGGGAAGGTGGATTTCTTTGCTTCTCGAAAGGTTATTGTTGCTTTTAAGTGCATGCAGTCCCCCTTTTTATGCTTTCCTGGATCCTGGTAGAGAATGTGGCTAGGACTCAGTCTCCTCTTTTCAATGAAATTGCTTGCTCCCACTTTTCATTATTAGTCAGAGCAGCAGGCCTGTTGGTTTAGATGCATGTCCAGAGGCAGATGTGACTGGCTTATGGCTCAGTAAATGGAGCTCAGCTTGGTGGGATGGAGCAGACGGTTTTTGGCAAAGTGGCTGATCGCCTGTTCTCAGTGAGGGAAAGCCTCCTGTTTGAGTTCATCAGCGGCAGAATGTGCTCCGCGGCTTGCTCTTATAATCTCTCACACGTGAGTTGGAACCTGCTGGACCCATCGTGAGACTGGACTGGCATTTGCTGTGACTTTGCAAGCAGACCGTTGAAAACAGTCTTCCTAACGATAGGCAGTGAGGCTGCCCTTGAGAGGCAGGTGGGGCTGGGGTTGACTCCTCCCTCTACCTAGTTGTTGCTTCCAGGTTAAACTCTGCATATGACCCAGCCTCAGTTTCTCCATCTGTAAAACAGAACGAGTGATCTAGTTGCCTTACATTTTCTGAGGCTCGGTGAAATCGAGTGTGATAATCGCAGAGCGAGACCTCCTTCGTACTAGCCGGGGAAGTTCAAGCTCCTGTGACCATGTGACTTGTTCTCTGTACTGTTTATTTTTTCCATCTTGGTGAGCAGGACGATTACACTTCCTAGACTCCTGCCTCCAGTTGGGGCAGAGGGGTATGTGTCAAAGTGATGCACACCCTTTCCAGGCCAGACCCATAGAAAATCCCCCATGTGTGGCCCTGTCTTTCCCTCTCCTGTTGTGACATTGGAGACCACACACCGGGGCAGACAGCATCTCCAGACAGGAGCTGGGTCCCTGAACGCTGTGTGGAGCCCAGCACCACCCCTGCCCACCCCATGACCCCACTGAGCTGAGACATGAATGAGCATTACCTGAACCAACCACAGCTAGTCCAGCTCCTACCAGGGGAGATGGTGTCATTACCCTGGACCTTCCTGCCTGATGGCCTTAAGACCTCGTTCTCAGGAGTCCACACGTATGGTGGACAGACAGGACCAGCATTGGGACCACTAGTTCCTGCTTTCACTGTGCATTTTTTGGGAGCCCAACAGTGACCAGAAGAGGTTCTCCGAGTCTGGCCTCACAGCAAGGGAAAGTAGCTGGTTCTTTCTGCCCAGTGCTGTCAGGACTGACTCCTCAGAAAACCATCCCTTCTCTCTGGGCATTGCTGCCCCAGGCATACCTGGACTCATCTCTGTGACTTTTCTTTCAGGGGCACTGGGCTGACCACCCCTTTTGCCCTTCACCTTTTTTTCACCTCAATAGGCTGATGCATTCCATTAAGTGACTGAGGCAGTTTACAGGCCTAGGGACAAGGACAACTCTTCCAGGCATCTTCTCTTGTCTCTGCTGAATCCTAGGCTGTGCTGGTTTTATTCCTTGACTTCCACAATAAGCAGAGATAAAACAAACTGTAGGATACTTACCTCCAGGCCCTGACCCAGAAGTTTCCTGAGTGTGGACTTGGTCTTTCTGCCTCTGCCTGGAGCCTCCACATTTATGGTCTGAGTCCCAAGCTGCCATCTTCCCTTCCTCCTCCTTATCCAGCCAAGACTGAAGGACTCCTGATTGGCTCCTGGGCCCCGACGCCATCAATGGGCTGCTCTATCATCTCCAGAAGCTCCAGAGAAGCAGCTTATAGATACACCTGCAGTCATCTGTCTTTGCACAGAGGACCATGCTAGGTACTCCTGGGGCTGGACCTGAGAAGAGCTCCCCTAATCCCAAGGTTATCTGCAACCTGTGTGCCAACAGAAGTTACCCTGCCCTTTGAGATTTGGGTACAATGAGCTCTCTTTCAAGTTTTTGCATATTCCTAAGGCCTCCTATGCTGGACATTTCTGACTATTTGATTGCCATTCCGACTGGCTTTCAATGTCAATTACCTCTCGCTCCTTACACTTTCCATCTGCTCTGCACCATCCAAATTTGGAACTCAGTCCCCTTTCCTTAATTTTCCTTCATCCTTTTCCCAGCATGCATGCACACACATACATACCACACACACACACACACACACACACACACACACACTCTTTGTGGTGTAGCACTTCAGAGAATTTAGGGTAAGGGAAGGGGGTGGTCAGCACAGAAACGTTCATGCCCCCAGATAGAATATGAGGTGTGCCTGCTCTGTCAAGCACTCTGGCCACCCCATCAGAAGTTCCTGGTGGGACTTTTCTGTTGGCTCAGTGGCGAAAAATCCGCCTGCCAAAACAGGAGACATGGGTTCGATCCCTGGTCCAGGAGGATCTCATATGCAACAAAGCCCCATGCATCACAACTGTTGAGCCTGTGCTCTAGAGCTCGGGAGCCACAACTACTGAGCCCACAAGCTGCAGCTACTGAAGCCCGAGTGCCCTAGAGCCCGTGCTCCACAGCAAGAGGAGCCACCACAGTGAGAAGCCCGTGTGCCAAAACTAGAGAGTAGCCCCCGCTCCCTGCAACTGGAGAAAATCCCAGCACAGTATCGAAGATACAGCACAGCCAAAAACAAGTTCTTGGTGGCTGTGACCTTCTCTGAAGGCGCTGGCCTCCTGCCGTGTTGCCCTGGCCCCTCCCTTCTCTTGCTTCCTCAGAAGCTCCGAGGCAGAGCAGTCTGGCAGCAGGCAGTTCCTTGGGACCTGTTTGCACAGCTCATTTCTGCCAGTCCCCCTTGCCAGTGATTCCCCCACTGGCTTTGCACTAGTTCCCTCTGGCAGGGGCATGACTCTCCTCTGGCCCTCTTTTGCATCTCAGAAGCAGCCCCGTTTCACTGCCAGTGAGGATCCCATCCTTGCCTTGGTTCTAGAGGTCTCTGCAGGGCACAGCCCTGCCCACACCCTCACTCTTGTCCGGCCTGATTGACATAATCAAGGCAGGAGGGCTCGCAGGGACTGATCTGAGCTTGACGATGGAGAAATAGTGGACCTTTCTCATTCTGGACCCCCCCCCCATCCCCATGGTGAGTGACAGTAACCCACCTCTTAATTGGATAGAACCCCAGAGAGAGATTATTGGCTTGTGCCTCTGGGATGTCAAGCATGGAGCCATCTAGAATGATGGACCCAGAGTTCTCTTTCCTCTGTGTTTCCTGTTTTGCTTGTTTCTTCTTGATGTAACTCTCACACCTGTTCATGGGGAGATTTGGGGGCAAGTCAAGGGCTCCAAATCTACACCTTTCAGTTTAACAAACTCCAGAGTAAGAGAATTTACTCTTCTCCATTTCTGGACATCAGTCCCAGGAAAGGATTTTCATCCTCCTTGCCTGGGTTGAGTATCCAATGTTGGACCAGCTGTTGGACCCGGTGGTAGGTTGGAAGAGTCGTGTGCCCAAGTGTCAGAGCCGTGTACCCAGCTCTGCAGCCAGTGGGGCAGGGTGGGAGGAGTCCAGGCTCTTCTGGAAAATGCAGGGTGGGGTTGGAACCCTTCCCCTAAAGAGGGATTCTGAGCTGACAAGAATCAGATGGGCACTGGCCGGTCTCCCCTGGTGTCTGCCGATCCCTACTGGGCTTTCTACGGATTTCTGAAGATTTAGGTAGGCTTTTGGTAGGTTGTGGTCCGCAATATGGATCCCCTGGTTTCAAGCTTCAAGGAAGGGGATGTACTTCAGTTCTTTTGTTCAAATGAATTTCCTATGGATGCTCCATCATTTTTGAACCAGATGTGTTCAGAAGTGAATTATTACTCTATATCTCTCCCTCTCAGAGTTCAGTCCCTCTCAGCAGCTCTGGTCTTTGCCTCTGTGCCTTTGCTTCCTGATGTCCTTTCTCCACTCCTCTCTCATCCTTTCTCCTCCCATGAGTGTCTGCCCAGCCCTGCCTGTCACCCTCTCTTGCCACCTTTTCTGTGCATCCAGAAAGTCACAGATGGGTAAGTCAGCTCCCTCTGCCTTGCTGATCAGTGTCCTTGGTAGGATGTTTCCTCCCAGAAAACACAGCCCTCCCCCTGCTTCCCCACCCTCCTCTCTCCAGCTCTGTTTCTTCTCCCTTCTCACACCCTCTGACTTCCACACTCTCCATCTCTCCCTTTTGTTGCTTCTTAATGCCTTATTATATACCAGTGTTTTGTCATACCAGACTTGTCCCCACCAATGGAGTTGTTGGAAGTGGCTCCCTGATTCTGATATCTGAGATGCAGGCTTGGGTATGGTGCGTGGCATTAGCATCTTTCTACAACCACCATCCGATCAAGGACAGACAGCAAGTAGCATCATTTGCTGTTTGGCTAAATCATTATTAGATAGATAGACCTGCACAGTGCTCTCTCCAAATGCTGCTACTATACGATTGATCAAGGAGGCAGATATTCATTAAACACCTACTGTGTCCTGGGAATCTTCTAGACACGGGTGGTGCACCAAAGAGCCATATGGGATGGGGCTTCTATTACCCAAAAGCATACATTCTAGTGGAGGAGAAAAAAAGGGAAATGAGTCGAGAAGTGAGATCATTTCGGAGAGCAGCAAGAATGTGCTCTGGGACCACTCACATGTATCCCTGTGGCCCCAAAGCACAGGATGACTTGTAATCAGACCCCAGCTCAGCTGCTGGCCACCTCTGTGACCTGGGTATGCCTCTGTGCTTCTGTAAGCCTGCTGTACCATCTTCAAAGTGAACGATGAGGTTGTCTTCTCATTGTGAATTGTGTGTGTGACAGTGCAGCCAGAAGTGACACGTGTGACCAGAACCGTAGCTGGCAGCTCCCCGTGCTGCTCACATACCACCTCCCAGCTCGGTCCTACGAGGTGGGGTGAATGCAGTTGTTGGGGTGCTACAACTTGCTCTCCCCAAGGCTGCCGAATGGCTCAAATTCAGTCTACCATTGTATGAATTTCTCAAGGCTGCCGGAACAGATGACTGTAAACGGGGTGAGCTAAAATAACAGGAGTTCACTCTCACAGTCCTAGAGGTCAGAAGTCCAACATCAGTGGGTCGGCAGGGTAGTTCCTCATGGAGGTGCTGAGGGGGAGTCTGCTCCATGCTTCCGTCGGTCACTGGCGATCCTCAGCTTGCAGACACCATCACTTTAGTCTCTGCCTCCGTTATCACATGGCCTGCTTGTCTCTGTGTGACTCTGTGTCTTAGTATTCCTCTTCTTATATGGAGACCAGTCCATGCATGAGGAACCAACCATAATCCAGTAAGACCTCATCACAGCTTTATTCTTGAATAGACCCTGTTTCCAAATGAGTCCATGTTCACAGGTACCTGGTGGTTAGGACTTGAGCACGTCTTCCTGGGGGAAACGGGGGAACCCAAACACCTTTATATGTTCTGTAGATGTTGAGTCTCCCCTCCAGCTCCTCCTCAATTCTTCTTGTGTATCTTTGCTGCTATGGAATTCAAACACCTTCTTTTTTCCCCGTCATGCTTGCTCTCTTTATTTTTTTAGCTTTTTATTTTATATTGGGGTAGAGCTGATTAACAATGTTGTGATAGTTTCAGGTGGACAGCAAAGGGACTCAGCCATCCATGTACACGTATCCCTTCTCCCCCAAACTCCCCTCCCATCCAGGCTGCCACACAGCATTGAGCAGAGTTTCCTGTGCTATACAGTAGATCCTTGTTGGTTATCCATTTTATATCTAGCAGTGTATACATGCCGGTCTAAAACTGCATAATTATCCCTTTTCCCCTACTTTTACCCCCTGGTCAAATACCTTCTTTTCTGATGAAACCGCATTGTGTCTTCCCAGTGTGATCAGTGGCCACAGTCTCATCTGGGAGGTGAGAGTGGACAAGGGGGAGGAGCGGTAAAGCTATAGTGAGGAGGCTGGGGCTGGGTCTTTACATTCCTTCTTCCATCTCTTAGCGTTTGTCCCTTTTTTCTGCATCCTGCTGTTGGGCTCAAGCCTGCCTGCTTTCATGTTCAGTGGCCTCATTGCCTAGAGAAGGAGGCTGCCTCCACTGATTGGACCCTGTGCCTGTCCAGCCACAGCTCTCATGGAGCCCTTTCATGAGTACCCTTTCTGAACCTCACTCTGGACATTAGCCCCCACTGGCTGGTGACATAGCTATTCCCGTGACTTATCAAGGTGCCTGGTTCCTGGCCTTGCCCTTCTGCCCTGCTCACCCTTATCATCTAAGGGGCCTCTCTAAACTGCACTTCTTTTAGCAAATGTGTCAAGTGCATTAGACTAGGGCTCCATGAGGACAGGTCTGCCCTTGCCCATCAGTTGTCTCTGCAACTTCACCTGCTGTAGGCACCCAGTGGATATTTATTGTATACAATCTCAGTAGCTCTCTGTTACTTACTGCCTCTTTGTTTGGTTTTCATGGTTCTCTCTTAATACTTTGTTTCTGTAATTTATTTATTTTCATATGATTAGAACTTTAATTTTTTAAAAAAAATTATTGGAGTATAATTGCTTTAAATTAAAAAAATTATTGAAGTATAATTGCTTTACAATGTTATGTTAGTTTCTGCTGTACAATACGGCAATTTGAATACATATATCACCTCCCTCCCACTCAACCCCCATCCCACCCCTCTAGGTCATCAGGGAGCACTTTGGAAGGATGGGAAAAGCCCTCTTCAATCTCTTCTCTTTCAGATCTTTGCACTGCAGTTGGGCTGGAAACCAGCCAAAATGATTATCGTCAGCCTCTGTTCTTTTGCACATGCTTTTCCCTTTCCCTGGAATACCCTTCCCTACCTGTCGAGCTTTCCTGGCTCAACCAAAACATCTCCCTGCCTGGGGAAACCTTTCTTTGCAGCTTTCCTCACCATCAAAAGTTAGGTTAGGTGCCCCCAAATCTCTATCCACTGAACAGGAACCCCTGCTAGACTGTCATGTCTCTAAAGTCAAGGACTATGTCCAGTTCATCTCTTTATTCCCAGGATCACTGTGTTGAGAAAGGAGTCCCTGAGTGGCTGCTCGCATGAAATCAGGTAGCTCTTTAACATGTACATAATGAAGATGCTCCCAAATAACCACCAACAATTACAGATTCCACTTTTTAAGTGAGAAATCAGAGACTCAGAGAGGTTCAGTGACCTGGCTAAGAACACACAGCTAGAGTGGAGCTGGGGGGCTAAGTGGCCCCGAGTTCTCTTGGGGGAGGTACATACTCAGGCACAAAGGAGAGGCAGGTCCTAGGGTGTGGGCAGCCCACCGGGAGACATGGGAAGGTCTGGGGGAGGCCTGACTCCTGGCCACGCCCCTGCGGAGACTTCAGCCCCAGGCCTGCAGCCCCGCCCTCATTGTGATTCTCAGGAGATTTCTGTTCTCTTTGCTCTTTTCCAGCATCCTTCCTGCAGTTCAATGCGTGGGGGACATAGTGTTTGTAGCAACTGCTAATGACAGGGCTACTGAAAAAGACTGCCTATTTTTGGAGTTAAGCTTCAGCCTAAAAGAAATAAAAATAAACATTGAGAAGTTTTTTTTTTTTTTAAGAAAAATATGTAATAAAAAAAAAGTTAATGCCATCTCAACCTGCTCTCTCTCCTAGTGTGGGTGGAGCGGGAATTCAGCTTAGGAGGTCACAGGCCTGGGTGTAAGGCCTGGCCTGTCGTGAGCTCACTTTTCTGTGGAGCGCCACCGTCAGCAAGTCCTGCCCGTGGTCCCAAGGAGAGCTGCAGGGTCAGACCTGGCCTGGCTGCAGCCTTGTCCGTCTCCTCCAGTCACAGCTGGCCCCATCGAGTTCTTAGAGTCAGTCTGGACCAGGCAAAAGGGGTTAACCTTTCCCAGGCCCACTGCCAAGTTGCAACCCTCCCCCTGCCCCCAATTCTGCCTCATGTGCCTCAACCTTATTGGAACATCAGAGAATCATCAGCTAAAGGTCACTACTAAGAATGAGAATGGTACTAATGTTGGGCATATCTAATGTGTTCTCAGAGATCACTGTGTGCTCAGCCTTTGCTAACAAGCACCTCTGGAAGATTGTATTGTTCTGTGAATGTTTTCTTTTCCTGGGGCATAAGGGCAGCAAGATCAAATCAATCCATCGTAAAGGAAATCACCTTTGAATATTCATTGGAAGGACTGATGCTGAAGCTAAAGCTCCAATACTCTGGCCACTTGATGGGAAGAGCCACTCATTGAAAAAGACTCTGATGCTGGGAAAGATTGAAGGCAGAGGGAGAAGGGGGTGACACAGGATGAGATGGTCAGATAGCATCACTGATTCAGTGAACATGAATTTGAGCAAACTCTGAGAGATGGTGGAGGACAGAAGGGCCTGGCGTGTTGTGAGTCAGATACCACTGATTAGCTGAACAACAACAAGGAGCAGATTTAAATGCAACTTGGAGTCAAGCCACATTGACCCACACACCTGAGAACGAGAAACAAGTGCCTGTGAATTTCTTTTAGATTCGTGGATGTTTGTTACTGCTACAAAAGCTGACTAATACAGCACTTTTAAAGGATGATGTTGGATAACTCTCACAGCACATCCTCCAGTGTAGTTTTACTTTTACTTCATTTTTCACGTGTGGTTGTACCAGGTCTTTCTCTTCTAGGATCCTACCCATCTCTGATCTTCTATAATCCTAAGTTTTAGGATCTGACAGCATCAGCTCTTTATTGAGACGTGGTCAGAGGGTCCTAAAGAATAGCATCACTGTTTGGGATATGATATTAAAGGTGAACAGAAAGACAGTCTGAAAGCAAGAAGGGCTTCATGTCTTGGGCTCCTGCTCGTGTTTGGAAAGGCCGAGAGTGGTCCTTAACATCCCAGAGAGGAACTGGCTTCTGGAAGGCAACCCTGCAGAATTGGAGTCAGCAGTGCTCCACAGGACTCACTACTGTCCAGAGGTCCATGAAGATCCTGGTTCCAGAGTCCTGTGTCTCAGCTGGAGGGACGGCCTGCCAGAGACGTGGAAACTGCCGGGCCACCTGGAGAGCTAAGATTCTCCTGGGCCCTGGTGGCCATACACAGAGCCGCTGGAAGCTGGTCAAGGCAGCAAAGGGGTCATCAGGGGAAATATATGTAAGGTCTCAGGAATACTGTGTCTGAGGTATGAGTGGGAGCCTCAGCTTCAGGGTCTCCAGCTGGGACTCCTGAGCCGTCTCTGGAACCGCATGAGGGACCTCCCCATGCAGCGCTTTTCTCACTGTGGCCTCCTGCTTACATTGCCCCAGCCCGAGGCCTCGATCTCCACTCCCCGCACGTTCCTGGAGGTGCCTCTCCCCAGCTCTGGGCCTTGCTGGGTTGGGAGCCCAGAGGACCCATGTGCCAAGGATAGAATGCCATTTCCTATGAAGTAAAGGCGTGCGTGTCGATCAGCCCAAAGGTTATCCTTAGAAGCCTGTAGCCTCCCATGGCTGCAAGGTTCATGGTTGGAGCGACTGCAGAAGCATGGTATTGATTGCAGGAAGTAACTGAAGTGAGAGTTCACAGCACCTTCTGGAAGGCAGGCAGCACTTGGCTCTGGTGCGGTGCTAATGAGCTCCCCAGCCAGCTCCAGCTCGACCTGCATCTTCCCAGCAAAAGGCGGAGGGCTGGCGTGGAAGACGACACCAGCGGGTGTGGGCGAGGAAGTGATTCATGCAGAGCAGTTTCGTGGGCTCATACCAGCTCCTCTCCCTGAGTCTTTTGCTTCTTTTGCCTTTTATCTCCACGAGGCAGAGCAAAGCGCCAGGCTTGCACTGGGAATTCCTCCCTGAGTGTATAAATGAGCCAGTCTCTCAGAAGAGAGGGAACCCTCTCCTTCTAAAGGGATGTTAAGCCCAAGGATTTGTCTCCTTTCCTCCCTCTGTGATCCCCACCACCTTCCTGGCTTCCCAAGGCTGCATAATCCACATGGAGGTCAGGGTGTCCATGTCATCTGGAGGGCAGTTGGCTAAACTGTGTGTCCTTGTTTGAAAGCAGACGTGGGTCAGCATGTTGAGTGGGCACCTCTACCTCTACTTGAGGTTGCATCATTGTGTGTTTATGCTGAGAAGCCTTCCCAAGAGGTCAGCTTTTTCTTTTTTTTTCCCTTTCTTTTTTTGTTTCTTTAAAATTTATGGCAAAAAAAAAAAAAAATCACAGTATTATAAATTCATTATCCCCCAATTAAAATAAATAAATGAAAAAATTTAAATTATTATTAACTTTTGTATAATTTTAAATGTTGTGTTAGTCACTCAGTCACGTCTGACTCTTTGCAACCACATGGACTGTAGCCTGCCAGGCTCCTCTGTCCATGGAATTCTACAGGCAGGAATACTGGAGTGGGTTGCCATGCCCCCCTCCAGGGGATCTTCCCAACCCAGCGATCGAATCCGGGTCTCCTGCATTGTAGGCAGATTCTTTATAGTTATGAAAAAATATTGGTTGTATTCTTCATGTAGTAAAATACATCCTTGAGCCTATCTTACACCCAGTAGTTGGCAGCCACTCCTCCACCCCACCACACAGTAACCAGTAGTAGTTGTAGTAACCAGTAGTTTGTTCTCTGGATCTGTGCAGCTGCTTGTTTTGTGTTATATTCACTAGTTTGTTATAATTTTTAGATTCCACATATAAGCGGAATGCCCTCCAAGCTTTTCTGTTTCTCCATCCTAAGATTGGTACCTTGTCTCCTGTGCTACCTGTGTGCGCAAAAGTTCAGCACTGAAGCAACAAGATGCAGAGCAGGGAAAGGATATGGGAGTCTTTTTGTTGTTGTTTAGTCATTAAGTCATATCTGACTCCTTTGTGACCCCATGGACTATAGCCCACCAGACTCCTCTGTGATGGGACTTCCCGGGCGAGAATACTGGAGTGGGTTGCCTTTCCCTTTTCCAGGGGATCTTCCCAACCCAGGGATCAAACCTGCATCTTCTACATTGTTATACGGATTCTTTACCACTGAGCCACCAGGGATGCATTTCTTTTCTTTCTTCATGTATTTAAAACAAAAAAGAAAAAAGAAAAATCACTCTATTTTTCTTGCTTTCAACTGATATAGTTCACTAGTACATGTTTAAATTCTGGAGCCTGAATGAGATATCTCAGCTATGAGGCCCTGAGCATCAGACTTTCAAGGAAGGGAAACCTGAGTGATACTCTCAACCGTGCCACCAACAGGACCACCACCAAGAAACTTGTTAAATTCCTGAACATTAAACCCTATGATCTTTCATCCTTCAGAGTCTTTACCTCTGCCATTCTCCTTACTTGATGGCTTTTCACCTTTTTCTCTGCTGTCATCTTGCAAAGCTCAGTTTAAATGCCAGTTTCTTTGTGAAGACTTATTCAACTTCCCTAGACAGGTGTGACTATTCTTTTTGAACATACCTCTGTTGGAAACTTTTGTTGTTGATTTGTACTTTGTTTACTCAAACGATTTTGAGTGGCCATGATACAGTGGAAACAGTGTCTGACTTTATTCTTCTGGGCTCCAAAATCACTGCAGATGGTGATTGCAGCCATGAAATTAAAAGATGCTTACTCCTTGGAAGGAAAGTTATGACCAACCTAGACAGCATGTTAAAAAGCAGAGACATTACTTTGCCAACAAAGGTCCGTCTAGTCAAGGCTATGGTTTCTCCAGTAGTCAAGTATGAATGTGAGAGTTGGACTGTAAAGAAAGCTGAGTGCCGTAAAATTGATGCTTTTGAATGGTGGTGTTGGAGAAGACTCTTGAGAGTCCCTTGGACTGCAAGGAGATACAACCAGTCCATCCTAAAGGAGATCAGTCCTGGGTGTTCATTGGAAGGACTGATGTTGAAGCTGAAACTCCAATACTTTGGCCACCTAATGCAAAGAGCTGACTCATTTTAAAAGACCCTGATGCTGGGAAAGGTTGAGGGCAGGAGGAGAAGAGGACAACAGAGGATGAGATGGTTGGATGGTATCACTGACTCAATGGACATGAGTTTGGGTAAACTGTGGGAGTTGGTGATGGACAGGGAGGCCTGACATGTTGTGGTTCTTCTTCTTTGAGAAGAGTCAGATACGACTGAGCGACTGAACTGATATGCCCAGGCACAATTGAAGGCATTGGGGATACAGGGGTTGATCAAAGTGACAAAGTATGTATCACAGGCCCCACTTTCCAGTAGAACTTTCTCTGATGATGGAGCTATTCTGTATCTGTGCTGTCAGCTATCTGTGACTCAATAGCCATGTGAGGCTACAAGCACTTGAAATATAGCTACTATGACTGGGGAATTTAATTTTAATTTTTTTTAATGTAAATAACCACACAGGGTAGGGGCTACCATATTTGGCAGTGCTATTCTTAAGGAAGAGATGTCCTTTGAAAGAGTTAATGGCCAATATATTATTATAAGGAGCATGTTGGAATCAAACAGAGTAGCTGCTGCTGCTGCTGCTAAGTCGCGTCAGTTGTGTCCGACTCTGTGTGACTCCATAGACAGCAGCCCACCAGGCTCCTCTGTCCCTGGGATTCTCCAGGCAAGAACACTGGAGTGGGTTGCCATTTCCTCCTCCAGTGCATGAAAGGGAAAAGTGAAAGTGAAGTCGCTCAGTCGTGTCCGACTCTTCGCGACCCCATGGGCTGCAGTCTACCAGGCTCCTCCATCCATGGGGTTTCCCAGGCAAGAGTACTGGAATGGGGTGCCATTGCCTTCTCCCAAATGGAGTAGAGTGACAAAGAATTAGTTCGGAGACCTATTTTGATAAGTGAATGAGAGAGATTTGAAGAGAGTGATATTTGAGCTAAAACCTGGAAGATGAGAAGATGTCAGCTATTTAAGGGAGATTAGAGACTTTTCTAGGGAAAGAAAACAGTAGGAAAACACTAGAGGCAAGAATGACATTGGAGGAATTGAGGGCAGATGATGTGATCAGAATGGAATGGGTGAGTGGTAGGAGTGGAGGCTAGAGAGCTTGTCAGGGGTCAGATCAATAAAGGTATTAGAGGGGGAGGGGGAAAGGGCTTGTTGGACGTCCTCACATGGGGGAGAAAGAGCACTGAGCCCACATCTCCTGGCTGTTTGCCCAGTGCTTCTGTTGTGCCGTGCTGCCCCCAAAACTCGGGCTGCCAACCTGCTCACATGGTGCCGGCCTGGTGGCAAGCCTCATCTGCATTCTGTTTCCGTCTCTGTCTCCAGCCTGACTTACTTAGGCCGGTCTAATCTGTGTATCCACTGAACACGGGTAGGACGTGTCAGGCTCAGGGGCCTGCCCATGTTTGTCCCTGTGAAAAAGAAATACTACCTTCTCCACTGGAGCCATCTTTTCTGATCGTGCCTGCTTGGTAGTTAAGATTCCAGAAGCATTTAGCACAAGGAGGAATGGCTGTAATGACAAGTGGATCCTTCTGTAACCTCCACTTAATTGGATGAAATGACAGCCCCAGCAAAGACTCAAATAAAATTTGGTGCAATTAGACCGCGCTGAGCGACTGGTGCCAGAACCAGGGTGGAAGTCTTGCAGCTGGTTCTCGGGACCATGGAAGAATCTGATTGGACAGGAGGAGCCTGTGCTTGGGGGCAGGTGAAGTGTTCCCTCCGCCAGCTCATCCTCCCATCTTTCCCATCAATTCTGTGGGTCTCTCCAGAAGTTTCCTTGAAGGAAGTGGTGAGAAGCACTGAGGCAGAGGAAGTATGTCAGATTGGTTTCCCTGGGAACAAAATCTGAGACAGAGAGTTCCATGCAGAAGCTTTTACTCAGGAAAGTTCTTTGGGGGTACACCTGTTGGGGAGTGAGGAAGCTGGGACTGGGCAGAGGGAGGAGTTGACTTGTGATGTGGGTGCAGCTGAAGGAGCAGGGCTCAGCCAATCGTATGGGCGAACCCCAGAGCTTGGGTAATAATTTAGAGTTGTCCTGCACTGAGGCTAGAGACCTGGGCCTCTGTAGTCCCATATCAGCCAGTCACTGGCCATGTCCCCTAACCCCCAGCAAACATAACATTGGGTAGAGCAGTTCCCAGAGATGGAGGAAACTGTGAGCATCAGCAGTTGACACGTCCAGTAGCTGGGGGAGGGTGCTCCTGCCTCCTTGCCCGCAGATCACTACAGTTTCCACTACAAGTTCAGCTGGGACTCACGACCCGTGGTTCCCTGGGCATTCTTGATCATCCTCAGCTGTAGCTCCAAGGCCCTGCCCACATATTGGGCCCCTCTGCTCCTCTCTTCAGTTCTCTCTACTCTGTCCTCCACCTGTTCTGGGTGACAGGGAGCCAGTCCTTTGACTACTTGGAGTCCAGTTTCTCTTCTTGTCTCTGTTCCACTCGCTTCTGACCCCTTCACTGGCCTCCAGGAATCCTTGTTTATTGCTCTTACTTGTGTTCCGCATGGCTGATCAACTGCACATGAGGCAGTTTCTCACTACATTTCCCACTCCCACCGTGGTTCTCCCTTTTGGGTGGCCCCTAGCTAGCAATGAGTCTAGGAGCCCAACTCCACCATCTCTCCGAGCTCTCTGGTGTGGTGGTGAAATGTGTGGGCTCCAGGTCAGATACCTGAGTGAAGATCCCTGCTCTGCCACTTTCCAGATAAGTGATCGTGCGAAAATCAGGTTTTCTCTTTGTTGACAGTAGTGGCACAGACACGGATTCATGTGTTTTGCATCATACTTTGGTCATTTTGAACCTTTCACATCTGAAATTGGAGTACACTTACCTCCATCATAGAGCATCTGTGAGGACCACACATTGCTTGATAGACCCACAGCATAGCACGTGGCATATGGAAGGTGTTGTCATTCTTTTGTCCTCATGGAAAGCTATGGTCAGCTCAGCCTGGCCAAGGGTAGTCCAGGCCAAATCTCAGAGTCCAGCTTAAAACCCAGATGCTGAAATACACTCCTGAGTGTCGCGGAGAGTCCTGAGATGAGAGGAGGATAGCCATGGTGAAATAGCTCATCCACAATTTGGTTGTAGGGCCTCCAGCCAAGTGGAAGCCCAGTTCCCAAGATATCTGAATGAATGGGTACCCTGAAGGCTACATCTAGGTGCAACCCACATCTCCCAGCCAAGGGCCAAGCAGTATTCATTCCTGAATCACTCCTCCTCTCCGCCTCCTCCCACCCAGTTCTCTCCTAATACAGCCACAGCCTCAACTTCTGCGTGGGAGAAGGGGGCTGAGAGAGCTGTGTCTTCCCTGTCCCATAATTGTGGCTCAGTGGAGGCGTCCTTCTGTCCTCATATGCGATGGGAGCTGACATAGACCCCCACTTCCAAGCCTTGTTCTCCTTCCATTGTTGGACCCACAGCAGGACTCTGCAGGCAAGTGGAAAAGAAAAGGCTTGATCACTGTTTATTTTCCTTAATTTTCATTGTGCCTCTTTTATTTTTACCCTTGATTACAAGCAACAGAAAAGTTCCTTTCTGTTTTTTCCCCCTTTTGCAGCTGTTAGTTTGAATAGCATCCGCTAGACTGACCCCCCCTGGATGGCTCAGAAAGGAGAGAAATTAGCTAAAAGGGAAACAAGAGAAGCATTTTTAGTTTAGGGTAGGAGCCTCATTTTGCCAAACCTGCAGTCTTTTGCCTGGCTTTAGAGCCCTCTTTGAATGCCAGCCCACAACTTCAGGGAACAAAGTGTTTCTGTTGTTTTTCTTTATTTGAAGACAAACTGGCCTCCTCAAAGCCCCTCTGTGAATTGTTCTGTGAATTCTGTTTTATCATTTATTGTTGTTGTTGTTCAGTCACCAAATTGTGTCCAACTCTTCACAACACTATGGACTGTAGCACACTAGGATTCCCTGTCCCTCACCATCTCCTGGAGTTTGCCCAGTTCATGTCCATTGAATTGGTGATGTCATCCAACCATCTCATTCTCTGTCACCCTCTTCTCCTTCTGCCTTCAATCTTTCCCAGCATCAGGGTCTTTTCCAATGAGTCAGCTCTTCATATCAGGTGGCCAAGGTATTGGAGCTTCAGCCTCAGCATCAGTCCTTGCAGAGTATTCAGGGTTGCTTTCTTTTAAGATTGACTGGTTTGATCTCCTTGCTTTCCAAGGGACTCTCAAGAGTCTTTTCCAGCACCACAATTCAAACACATCAGCTCTGCCTTCTTTATTGTCCAGCCCTCACATCCATACATGACAATTGGAAAGACCATAGCCTTGACTATATGGACTTTTGTTGGCAAAGTGATGTCTTCCTTTTTTATTTACCATTTATTGGGAGTGATACTCTGCTTGTCAAGTGGTTAAGATTTTGATGGTTTTCACTTTACTTACTTCTTCAGTTCTTGTTTATTTGTTCATTCATCAAACAGTTATTTATCTGTAGACTGTTTGCATTTTGCCAATGACTAGGGTACAAAGGAAAATTAGACAATTTCCCTAACTTCAAAGATACAGGCTGAGTGGGAAGAATTACATGTAAAGCAACAATTGTGCTTAAAGTGAACAATGTCACATTTAGAAAATGATCATTGTTAAGGTATGATCATGCTGTCATTGTCCCTTGGCCCAGTTCTATCTTATAACATGTACTGCCTTGTGACCTTGGTACCCTGTTTCCTTATCAGTTATAATACAGGAGTGATAGAATTCCCATCAGAATATTATGAGGATTAGATGAGATAGTGTAAGTGTTGTATTTGGTGGAATGCCCCAGGTGGAATAAACTCTTAGTGAATATCAGCTGTTCTCCCTGCTTGTTGAGTAAGGAAGCTCAGGATGTGGTTCCAGAAACTGAGATTCAAAATTTGGCCTTACCACTAAATAGCTTAACCCATGACAAGTCACCTAACTTCTCCTCCCTTATAAAAATGGTAATATAATTTTACTCACAAGTAGGCAGGGCTACTCAAAGTGGGGTCATGGACCAACAGCACCAGCATTGCTGGAAGTGTGTTAGAAATGTAAATTCTCAGGCCTTATCCCAGACCGATTGAATCCGAATTTGGAATGGGGTGTGGGAATCTGTGCTTTAAAACTCCTCCCAGGGAGTATGACACATGCTACACTTTGAGGAGCCCTGGGTAGCAGACGAGGTGTGGAAGATGTCCAGCACACCGTTCACCCAAATATTAATGATTAGTAAAAATATTTATGGCTGCTATTGCACCAACATAAACTAATAGATGGTGAGCAAGGGTACAGAATACTTCACAGGAAGGTTTCATTTGAGCCATCTCTAGAAGGATGGTTGGGGTTTTGAGCAGGATGGTCCCTTCTGGATGGAGGCATCATGTGGCCAAAGGCACATTGGTGTGTAGAGGATGACACAAAGCCATCCTTCAAAAATTGGTTGCCGCTCAGGCACAAAACTCAAGAAAAGAGAAGACAGACTCAAAACACAGCAGTAAAGATGCAGCCTGATAGAGCCAGATCACAAGGATCTGTTTGAACCAGGCCGAGGACTTTGAGCTTTGTCCCAGGGACTATTAAGATGTTTTAAACACAGAAGTGACAAGATCAATCTTGTTGTGAATAAGATGAATCATGGAGGCTACAATATGGCAGCAAGAAGACCCAGTGGATCAGGGAAAACAGTGGTGCCTAAAGTCTCCAGGGGACACATTCTCCTGAAGTTGAACATTTACTGATATACCAGTTGTCTGTTCTTCACTTGCTCTTCTATTTGGCTTCCTGCAAATATTCATTGAGTGCCCACATTGCTCCCAGAATTCATGGATATACATGTAAAGCAAGTGAAGGAACATTCTTACCCATCCATAGTCCACAGCCTCCGAGAATCATGATATGGTGCTAGATACTGTGATGAGGGAAGAGAGCCAACCCTGTTGAACACCTGACACACTATAGATGCTATTGTCAATGTAATCACTGCTAGCTATTATCCCCTAACAATGTTCTTGGCGTGTCCCACATGTCCCATAGTCTCATTTAGTTGTCAGATTGGCCCATTTTATAGCTGAAGGAGCTCAGTAGTATCATGTGTATCAGGACTTGAAAAAGCATAGATATCAAAGAAGATATTAGGTTTGGGGATTTTTTTTTTTTTTTTTTTTTTTGCATGCAGGTTGCAGGACAAAGCTGGAAGGGCAATCAGAAGTCAGGCAAAAGGCCATCTGAGGTTCCAGACAAGGAGGCCTCATTTTGTCCTGTCAGGAGCAGGACAGTCTTTAAGAGATGTTAAAAAGGCAGGTGACATGATCAGAGCTGCTTCAGAGAGACGCTCTGACATCTCAGAGTATTTGCTGGCAGGAGAAGTGAGGTCTTGGGAGGGAACATTTTGTGAGGGGTGCTGACATTTATTCACAGCATTTCTGCTTCTTCACTAATTCTCTTAAGATCTGTGTCTGTGTCAAAATCTCAGAAGGATGAGTGAGGAGCTGAAGCTCTTCTAGTCCCCCTCCCGTTGCCACCACCCTGAAAAATCCCATTAGTAACAGCTCATCAGTCCCTGGAGCATAGTGATGGCAGCCACTGAGAGGCTGAGCGTGGGCTGCACACATCTGTGTCCTGAGAATGGAAGGTGGAGGGGGGCCAGGAGGAGAGGTGGAGGCTGGGGAGCCCTACTCTGCGCCAGGGTCTCGACACGCACCAGCTCATGTCTGTCCTCTTCCATAAGCAGCAGACAATGTTTCTGTTTTACAAACAGCAGAGTAATGTTCAGAAAGGTACAGTGTCTTGCTCAGAGTCACACAGCTGCCAGTTAGCTGGATCAGCCCCTTTTGCCAGCAGTTTCTCAGTCGCAGAATCCTGGCTCTGCGTGTCACTCTGTATAGGTGACGTTGCTGCTGGTAATGACCTCAGCAGGAAGAGCCTGTCTGTGTTATGGGCAAGCTTCCAGCCCCTCCAAGACCTCTGGGCCCTGTGGTGGGCAGAGTTGTGACTCCCAGTGATGCCCATGTCCTAGTTCCCAGGACCTCTGAATCTGTTACCTTATATGGCTAAAGGGTTTTTAGCAGGTGTGATGTTATTTTGAGATGGGGAAATTCTACTGAATTATCTGGGCCTAGTGTCATCTGAAGGGTCCTAATGGGAGGCAAGGGGGACAGAGCAGAGAAGGAGATGTAAAAATGGAAGGAGAGAGAGAGAAAGGTAGAGAGAAGGTGGAGGGTGGGAGAGAGGAAATGAGGAAGGAAGAGAGGGAGGGATGGAAGGAAGGATGGAGTGCGGAAGAGGCCAGGGAATGCAGATCGCTTCTAGAACCTGATTAAATGCAAGGGAGCAGCTTCCTCCCCCTCTAGACAGAGCCTCTAGAAGAAATACAGTCCTGCTGACACCTTGCATTTAGGACTTCCTACATCCAGAACTGAGATGATGCATTTGTTTTGTTTTAAGCCCCCAGACGTGGCTCATCTGTAACAGCAGCAACAGGAAGGTAAAGCAGTTTCCCAGGTTCCCGGGACTTGTAAGGCAGTAGCACCTGGACCTGCTCTGCAAACACAGATGAGACTGAATTCAGATAACCTCTTCCCCTTCTTCCCCTCTTCCCTTTTCTGAGCCTCACGTTTCCCATGTGTAAAAAGGGGAGAGGGGCTGATCATTGTGCAAGTTTGTAGTTACCTGGTACTCCCTCTTCCCATCCCAACTGAGATTTGATTTTCTCAGGGAAAACCTCCTTCCTTTCCTAAACAGAGTTTGCCCCTGCATTATGCTTTCACCAGGCACTTGGCTCTTTCCTTGCTGTGTTTGTTTCTTGTAAGAGTTTAAAGAAAAGATCACTTACAGAGACGTGTGCCTAGTTAAGGAAATAAAGATGCACCTGGGGACATGGCATAGCAGAAAAATGTTACTCCCTGGGATTGAGGGAGTAGAGAAAAGGAGAGGTGGTCCTGAAGCCCAATAGAAGCTGGGTGGGGCTGGGGAGCACGGGGGCATTGGGGAGCTGAAGTCCTGGAGGAGCAGCTGTTGCAAAGACAGGACTTTGGGATGGGGAGGATACAAGAAAGAAATACCCTAAGTGTGCTTCTTTTTCACCTTTGGAGCTCCTGCTGTAGCCTCTGGTTGGCCTGGACCAGAGCCACATTTGGGAGCCATACCTGCCCTACCCCCTGGGAGCCAGAGAGCAAGGAGTTGAGAGATGCTGGTGATCAGGGTGGGTCTCCAGGTACACAGGGCAGAGCAGATACCGGATTCAGGGGCAAACAGAGTAATTGACACAAACATACAGCTGGTGTTGATTCCTTTTCACTGCCCTATAATATTCCTCCGTAAGATTTATCTCAGTGGCAATATTATACCTATTACAAGATGATTAGTTTGAAGTGAGGTTTCTGAAAGCAGGAATTTTATTGCTTTGCCTATCATTGTCTCCCCAGGGACAGAATACACAGTAGATGCTCCAGGAATGCTTGTTGAATGCAGAGGTGAATGTTTAACTGTGAAAACACTTTGAAAGCTACCAATTTCTCTGTGCAAGTTCATTTTAATGAATTTAATGAATGAGGACCAACTCCAGAGAAGGCAAGTAATTTGCCTGGGGTCACCCAGGTAGTAAGTCCAGAGCCAGGATTTGACTCCTAGTCTCCTAGGTCCCAGGCAGGGCTGTTCCCCTCCGGCCCAGCTGTCCGGGCCTTCTGCTCTGCTCATTCCGTGTCGGCTCCTTGGGAGGCTGGCTGCCTGCGGCAGGTTCTGCCTCTGAGTTATTGCTGCTTGGCCTTGGGTGCCTTCTGTAGGGAAGCACATGGAGTGCATCTCGAGAGAAACAGGTGGCATCTTCTGGGCTCTGGATTTAGAAGCACATGGCTTGGCCGTATCAAGTGGAAGGGGAAATGTGTCCCTGTGCATGGAGCTGAGGAGGGTGTTCCCCCCCCAGGCCCTGAGGATCTAGAAGCTAAGGAGGGCAAGTCCTTGTCTGCCCCAGAGGGTAGGGCACAGGCCAGAACTGCAAGGAACTGGCATCGCCCCCCATTGCTGTCTGTGGACCACCCACCGCTTCTAAGGGTGTGGACATCGTGACCTCTGAGAGCACTGTCCCAAGCACCCAGCCTCACTGCCTTCCAGGTTCTACTGTCACCCCAGCTGACAAGGGGACTGCCCCACGACTGGGCACACATCCCACCCAGCTCAGACTGCTGGCTACTTCGGAGCTGGGCAGACCAGGTTCAAATCCTAGCTTTCTCTGTGTTCTTGGGGTGATCCCTTTTCCATTGTGCACCTCCGTGTCTTCATGTAAACAAAGACAGTAAGACAATAAACTCCCCTTTGTAAGACTGGGACATAATAATAAAAATAGTAACAAGAAGATAGCATTGATTGAGCACTTACACGTGAGCCATTGACCTGAGAGCTTTGCATGTTTTTACTTATTTAATGCTCACAGCCAGTTCTGTGGGATAAGTACTGCTTGCTATTTTTTTTTTGAATTTAATTTGTTATTTTTTTGCCTGTGCTGGGTCTTCACCGCTGCACGGGCTTTTCTAGTTGTGGCGAGCAGGCACTGCTCTCTAGCTGTGGTGCATGGACTTCTCATCATGGTGGCTTCTCTTGTTGCTGCGCACAGGCTCCAGGTGCACAAGCGCTTCAGTAGTTGCAGCTCCCGGGCTCTGGAGCACAGGCTCAGTGGTTGTGGCACACGGGCGTAGGTGCTCCAAGGCTTGTGGGATCTTCCCGGACCAGGGATCGAATCTTTGTCTCCTGCACTGGCGGGCGGATTCTTTACCACTGAGCCACCAGGGAAGCCCCAGTCCTTACTATTAACCTGTGTTGTCCATATGAAGACACTGAGACTCAGAGAGCTTGTGACTTGCTGAAATCACTCACTTAGCAAAATCTGAGGAGGGATTTGAACTCAGACTATCTGAGTCTGACAGGCAAGTTTTCCATTCACTGATGTTTACTGCCTTCTGTGATGGCTTTGGAAAACTGTTAAAAGTTTGCTGTAGGCCCGAGAAACATCTGGTGTGTGACGAGACTGTCTCCAAGGTATGCAATTCCTATAGATCTGTGCTGTCCAATATGGCAGCCACCGGCCATATGTGGCTCTTTAAATTCAACTTTAAATTAATTAAAATTAAATAAAAATAAAAATTGTAGTTTCTTTGTCACATAAACTGCATGTGCTGGGTGGAAGCCATATGGGACAATGTGGGTACAGAGCATCTCTGTCATTCAGGAAAGTCTTATCCAGCACCGTTATGGTGGATGATGGCAGAACCTTGAGTTTGGCCAGAGAGTGGACAGGCTGACCCAGAGTATCTGAGTCTCCTAGAAGGGACAGTGAACAGGATCCCAGCTCCCAGCTAGGGTGGAGAAGATGGAATTGGGCAGCACTTTTTTGGGAAGGGAGCTCCTGACTAACACATTTAGTGTAGAAGCAGAAGACCTGAGAGTCTTGATGGCATTTCAAAAGCAAGGTAAGAGACCATTTCAAGGAGGGGGTGGTTTGAATGTTAATGTGCAGCGTACTCAGCAACCTGGAGGCCGTTAGTGAGCTAATAAGCAAGTTGTTCTGGTGGTATGGTGGGTGGCGGAAGCCACACTGGGCGGGTTGTGAGGCAGTAGAGAAAATGGGTCTAGATGATTCTTATTTGGCATCACCTGGAAGCATGTTTAAAATGCAGGATTTTAGATCCCCTGCCCCCAGACCTACTGAACTGAAATCGGTATTTTGACAAGTCCATCAGGTGATTCAGGGACCCACTAACTTTAGAGAAGTAGTGTCCATGTGGATGTTTGAGTGTTTACAGATAGGTAACACAGACAACTCAGCAGTGGCCACAGGACTGGAAAAGGTCAGTTTTCGTTCCAATCCCAAAGAAAGGCAATGCCAAAGAATGCTCAAACTATCGCACAATTGCACTCATCTCACACACTAGTAAAGTCATGCTCAAAATTCTCCAAGCCAGGCTTCAACAATACGTGAACTGTGAACTTCCAGATTGTCAAGCTGGTTTTAGAAAAGGCAGAGGAACCAGAGATCAAATTGCCAACATCTGCTGGATCATCGAAAACACAAGAGAGTTCCAGAAAAACATCTATTTTTGCTTTACTGACTATGCCAAAGCCTTTGACTGTGTGGATCACAATAAACTGTGGAAAATTCTGAAAGAGATGGGAATATCAGACCACCTGACCTGTCTCTTGAGAAATCTGTATGCAGGTCAGGAAGCAACAGTTAGAACTGGACATGGAACAACAGACTGGTTCCAAATAGGAAAAGGAGTCTGTCAAGGCTGTATATTGTCACCCTGCTTATTTAACTTATATGGAGAGTACATCATGAGAAACGCTGGACTGGAAGAAGCACAAGCTGGAATCAAGATTGCCAGGAGAAACATCAATAACCTCAGATATGCAAATGACACCACCCTTATGGCAGAAAGTGAAGAGGAGCTAAAGAGCCTCTTGACGAAAGTGAAAGAGGAGAATGAAAAAGTTGGCTTAAAGCTCAACATTCAGAAAACTAAGATCATGGCATCTGGTCCCATCACTTCATGGGAAATAGATGGGGAAACAGTGGAAACAGTGTCAGACTTTATTTTTTGGGGCTCCAAAATCACCGCAGATGGTGATCACAGCCATGAAATTAAAAGATGCTTACTCCTTGGAAGGAAAGTTATGACCAACCTAGATAGCATATTAAAAAGCAGAGACATTACTCTGCCAACAAAGGTCCGTCTAGTCAAGGCTATGGTTTTTCCAGTGGTCATGTATGGATGTGAGAGTTGGACAGTGAAGAAAGCTGAGTAACAAAGAATTGATGCTTTTGAACTGTGGTGTTGGAGAAGACTCTTGAGAGTCCCTTGGACTGCAAGGAGATCCAACCAGTCCATCCTAAAAGAGATCAGTCCTGGGTGTTCATTGGAAGCACTGATGTTGAAGCTGAAACTCCAATACTTTGGCCACCTCATGCAAAGAGTTGACTCATTGGAAAAGTCCCTGATGCTGGGAAGGATTGGGGGCAGGAGGAGAAGGGGACGACAGAGGATGAGATGGCTGGATGGCATCACCGACTCAATGGACATGAGTTTGGGTAAACTGCGGGAGTTGATGATGGACAGGGAGGCCTGGCGTGCTGCAATTTATGGGGTCGCAAAGAGTCAGACATGACTGAGTGACTGAACTGAACTGGACTGAACAAAGACAAAGGGAAGTTCAGGTTGGTGACAGAGGCTAGAACAGAGGACCAGGGATTCTGAATTAGATGAGGAGGAGTGTGCAGAGAGGCTGGGGTGTTGAATTGGAGAAAGTAAAGAGCTTGGTAGGGTGGGGGTTCTGATGAGATGGAACAGGGTCAGGTGTTGTAAGGAAGGGAAAGGAGTAGATGAGAGCTTTTGGCAACATGGGGGCATTGGTGTCCTTCCAGAAAACTGCCCCAGTAGAGCATCAAGACAGAGGCAAGGTCATTGCCCCCAGGAGGAAGTGGCAGCAGCCACTGAAGGGTCACGGACAGGGTAGGTGCTTACCCAATGGCCTTTCACTGACTGACTGAAATGGGTTGATGAATGGGTGGATGGAGGGAGTACCTGTAAAACGAGATGGAGGGGAGGGATGCATTTGTGTTTGTAAGGAGGGGTGTGCATGCGTCTTGTGTTATGCATTCACATGGAGTTCGCAGAGTAGCAGGAATCTCCTGGGAGCTGGCCAAGTCCTTGTCTGTGCACCTGGCTCACGATAGGATTAAGATGGGACCCATTGCCCAGTCAGTCCCAGGACCCCACAGAGCCTGCAGATCCATAGCCCTCTCACCCTCTCACTCCAAACTGAACCAAATGACCCTGTTCCCCCAACCTGCTTCTTTGCCTGCATCCTTCTCCCAGCATCGCTGTCCACCCATTCATTCAGCCAGAAGCCTGAGGACCAGCCCAGCTGTCCCCTCTGCACCGCTGTGCCTTTTCAGTCATGTGATCGCACCAGCACTGTTTCTCGAATGTTCCTGCACCACCCCCACCCTTCCATCCACTGTCCTGCTGAGGCCTGAATTATGTCAGCATCTTCCCATCATCTGAGTCATCCTTCAGCCCTCCTTCTCACCCATCCACCTCAGCTCCAGGCTCCCATTACACACTTCTCTGTACATTCCCTAGGTCTCTGCCTGCCTTTCAGGGGTTCCCTGCTGCCTTTAAGATCCACTTCAAACCCCTCAGCCTGACTTCAACTGTTTGTTATCAACTCACTTCCAAGCACCATCTCCCGGTCCAAGCCCAGGTATCTTTTGTTCTTAAAATTGCCCTGAAGACACCGCCTCTCTGTCTTTGTTGTGCTAATCGAGCCCTGTCTCCTTGGAGCAGTGCTGCCCATTTAGAGGTAACAGTTCTGTCCCCACAGTCCATTTCACATCCTTCTCATTTGACACTTGTCACAGTTTGTCAGCTCTGTGTCATTTGAGTGTCCTCTCTCACAGTCAGACTGTGAGCCCCGAGTAGCCGAAACAGTGTGCAGACACCATTTAGATTGCTCCAGTTTACTGAGTTTATTAGAGTTACCCCACCCCAGCTCCAATAAGCCAGGAGTGTAAGGGTGTTAGAGACAGTCATTCTCAAAGAGGTCTCTGGACCAGCAGCATCAGCCTCACCTGGGAACTTGTTGGAAACTCAGATTCTCAACTCCATCCCCAGACCTGCTGAGTCAGAAAGGCTGAGGATGGGCTTAGGACTCTCTAGGAGATTCCAATGCACACATTGGAGACTTGTTGACTGAGAATAGGTGCCATAACCAATCCAAAAGGTGTCTGATTATTAAAATGGGACAGGTTTGTTGTTCAGTCATTCAGTTGTGTCTGACTCTTTGTGATCCCATGGACTGAAGCACGCCAGGCTTGGGACCGGAGTTTACTCTTTACTCATGAATTATCTAAAATGGATGCATGTACGAGTGCTCAGTTGTGTCTGACTCTTTGCGACCCCATTGACTGTAGCCCACCAGGTTCCTCTGTCCATGAGATTTTTCAGGCAAGAATACTGGAGTGCGTTCCCGTTTCCTCCTCCAAGGGATCTTCCTGACCCAGGATAGAACCCCAGTTTCCTGTATCACTTACATTGGCAGGCAGATTCTTTTACCACTGAGCCACCTGGGAAGCCCTAAAATGGATGGCTCTCCTCCACATGGTGACTCAGAGTCTCAGATTCTATCTTCTCTCTTCTTTCTATCATCTGTTGTCCATCTTAACCATGTAGCTTCTAAAATCACTCTGTTCTTCTGCATCAAATGTTTGAAGAGACTATTAGTTCTGTCTTGTTATTGTTGTTTTTTTGTTTGTTTGTTTGCTTTAATGGGCCAAGCCTTTCCATGGGCTAAGATTCAGCCACATGGCCACACCTCACTGCAAGGGGGGACCAGGAGCGTCGGCCACCTCATGCCAAAGAAGGAAGGGACACAGTCTTGTGAACAGAAAGATAATGTCTGCCAAGTAAGATGGTCTTTATTCATTTATCAAAGGACAGCTGAGCCCCAACCTGGCTCCAGGCCCAGTTCTCATCTGTGGCGGTGTGACAGTGGATGCCTCTCAGTCACTGTGTTAAATCACTTGCCGTATAGATAATATATAGAGATCAATAGTTTGATTACGAGAGGCTTCTATCAAGCATGAGTAGGAACCAGATGGTGGATAGAAGTACATTACTCATTTGAAGTATTTGCAACTTAGGGGCCATGCTTGGTGGGATCAAGGTGAGGAAGGGTCCTCTTTATTGTTGGCTCTTCTGTACCAGATACTGTACATCTGTATATAAGAAAGACTGATAGATGAGGGAAGCAGTGCTCAGGAAGCTTAAGTGGTTTGTCCAGAAGGGCAGGGGGAGTCGAGTTAAAGGCTTATGACCCTAAAGGGCATGGATTTCCATCTGTACCTTGATATCCATGTCAGAGTGCATCCTTCTAGAGGCTTCTCCTCCACATCAGTCTGAAGATCCTAGAAATCAGAGCTGGAAGGAAGCCCCTGAGGCCATTTTGCTGAAGGCTCCATCACAGGTTTCGGGCATTCTGCTTCTGAATTTCTTCTTTACAGAAGGATTCGTGGACGTGGTTGCCCCTGCAGCATCCAGATGCCAGCGTCCCTCCAGGGTCTCTTTTGCCCAGGATTGGGCATTCTTGGTCTACCTCATAAACTCCAAGGTCACTGCTCCCTACTATGCTTCAAGCACATGGAGAGTGAGCTGCATCTTATCAAATCTACATAAATACTCATCTAACTCCAAATGTGCCCCAATTGTTGGTCGATTGAAGTAGATGCATGCAGGCTTCTCGGTACCAGACAGAATCAGCCACAGATGCTCTTCTCCTAACACAAGTCTGAGATCTCTCCAAGTGCTAAGTCAGTCCTGATCAAAGTCACACTGGGAGGAACGCTTCGTTTTGGTCAAAATTAGATTAAAGGGATTTCTTAAAAGTTAGGCTGGATTTTTTGAAGATGTCCTTTTCCATGGAAAGCAGTATTCTCCTAAATGGAGAGGAAAAAAATAAATAAATGAAACCTTTTCTTGATCATTTTTGTTAGAATAAAAACTCAGAATCTTAAATATTTCTACCATCTGTTCCCTATTATTTATGAAACTTTGTGTTGAGTATCTGGGGGTGTAGGAGAGACTCAAATGGCCATCAAAATTGTTTTAAGTAATTAAAACTGATCAAGTTGGTAAGTTTTTACCTAATCTCTGGATGATTGGATTGGAGTCAACCAGATGTAAAAATGCCTGCGACAAATTATCCTGTGCCTATATGACATGCAATTTTGACAAAATATCTTGAAAACAGCTGCTAAGTATGTGATCTGGGGATTTGACAGTGCAGAAGGACAATTCTGTGTACTCAGGAAACCATGGAGAAAATTCAATATAACTTTGGTCATAAGAATGAGTTGTGCTTATTCAAGGAGGAGCTATATTTTGATAATGAGGCAAGCAAGATCCACAGATCAGTTCTCCCTCTCTGGGAGGAGTAGGCTGTGGGGCACATATGTTCCGGTAACATCTGAACATTAGCCAACCTTTTCTTTCTCTTGGCTCTGTCTCTTTTGGAAAACTCTTATTTCAAGACCTAATTTAGTGAGTTCCCTGGTGGTCCAGTGGTTTACACTCTGAGCTTCCACTGAAGGGGGTGTGGCTTTAATCCCTGGTCCTGGGAACTAAGGTCCCACAAGGTGTGACCAAGAAAAAAACAAACAAGGGACCTGACTTATATGCCAGTTTCTTCATTGACCCCTTGGTAATTTCCATGTCAGTTTGCCTGTCTGTGACACCCATCTTACCAGACTGCACTCTGCTACTGGCTTCAACACTCACAACTTTGTGACCTTGGATTAATCACCTACATTTTCAAGTCTTGATATTTACATATGTAAAGTGAAAATAGTAAGTTTTACCTCCCACGCTTCATCACACATGGCAAACCCACAGTTTGGGTGTGTTCACAATATATTAACTCCTTTTTCCTTCTTTATTGGACATCCTGGAAGAATGTAATCTCCCCAAGGGTAAGAGCTATTTCTTACCCCCTTAAGTCACGTAGTAGGCATTTGGTGTGTGCTTGTCAAATGTGAGTGAGTGGATCAATAAATGATAAGTGAATAATTGAAGCTTATTATTTCCTGCGGCATCTTTAATACCTACACTGATTGTCCCAAAAATGAGGGTCCTGCCCAAAGGCATGTGAGTTCACTGTGGGATTCTTGGTAGGAATGACCCCTTTCCTTGCAGCATTTACCACCTCTCATCAGATGCGTCTGTCATCATATCTGTTCTCACCCCATGCCACAGCAGCAGGTGTTCCCCTCCACCCGTGGTGCTGGGGCTTGTCACTCCCACTTCCTCCCTGGGGACTCCAGTGCCATGGCCCTGCTGGCTCTTTCTGCTTGGCCTATAAACTCATTCCTGTCAACTCCATTGCTTGATTTGCACGTGCAAGGATCATGGTGATACAGGTAATACCCTCTCAGTATTTACTAAACGCTATGTATTATCTCACTTATTTCTCACAAATCCCTTTGGTATGGGCTTCCCAGGTGGCACTACTGTTAAAGAATCCACCTGCCAGTGCAGGCAGAGTAAGTCACAGGTTTGATCCCTGGGTCAGGAAGACTCCCTGGAGGAGGGCACAGCAACCCACACCAATATTCTTGCCTGGAGAATTCTGTGGACAGAAGAGCCTGATGGGCTACGGCCCATGGGGTCATGAAGAGTCAGACATGCCTGAAGCGACTTAGCATGCTCACATGCACTTTTTAATGCAAGTACTAGTAGTATTCTTTCCTTAGCACTGAAGAAACTGGAGATCAGAGAGGAGAGATAAATTGCTGGGATTACAGCTTCAGAGCTACATACATCTTTGCCTTTCTGCCAGGCTTTTGGAGAGAACTGTCTTGCATTCCCGTAGGACTGGGTTTTCATGGCTGATGCATCTTGGTTTTCTTCCTGTTGCTGCAGCTGAACCTTTTCTGCCTGGTCTGAGCTCCTGTTTCAGTGCCCTTCCCTTCAATGTGATGCTCCCCAGAGTGCTGCTCACCTCCCCCTCATGCTCCATGTTCTCTGAGTAATTCCATCCAGTCTCATTATTTTAATTATCACCAGGGATGCTGATGTGTCCCACACTCTCTCGCTTGCTCGGACAGTTCCACTGAACTCCCACCTAATTAGCTGCCAGAGATATTCCTGTGGATTGCCACGGGCCCTCAGGCTCGCGGTGTCCTTCCTGAAGTTTTGATCTCCATCCATGCTCCCACCATTCATTGCACCATCAACACCAGAAAGAAACCTGTGATTTGTCTTAGATTTTTACCTCTCCCTCCATCCTTCCTCCGTGCAATCCTCACATCTAATCAATCAAAGTGGACCTGCTGATTTATTGCCGGAATATTCTTGGACTGTATTTCGTCTCCACCATCACTATTATTACTGCATCAGCTCTCATCGGTTATCAACTGGACTCTTCAATGCCTTTTTTTGAGAGGAAGGGATAGACTTTTAGAGTATAAGTACAGAAAAGGACATGAATAATAACTAATATACTAATATAAAAACTACCCTGATCAAGATCTAGAATATAACTAGTACCGCAGAAATCCTCCTTGCGTCCCCTCCAAGGCATTCAGTCTCCATCTCAAAGGTGTTCTAAGTACTAGAGTAGTTTCTCCTGTTTTTGAATTTTATATAAATAGAATCATAAAGTATGTATACTTTGTCTTGATTCTTCCATTCAAAATTGTGTTTCTGAGTCTCATCTGTGTTGTATGATAGTTCATTTTTTGGTTCTTGAATAATATTTCTTATGTAAATATTCCACAGTCTGTCCATTCTACTGCTGATAGACATAATTCACATACACGCTTTTATTTATCAGTATTTTTTGACTGTTCTGTGTTCTTTGCATTTAGTAATTTTAGTGTTAATACATTGATTTCTGGTTTCTTTCTGGTGTTGATGAAATGAATGGTGGGAGCATGGATGGAGATCAAGTACATTGATTTAAAAAAAAAAAAGTATTTTGGGATTTTGACCAAAATTTACACTGAATCTGTAGAGTAATTTTAGGAGAGTTACCACTTAATAAATTGAATCTTCCAGTCCATGAATATGAAATATCTCTTGATTCAGTAAGTTAATTGTTTTCCCTCAGCAGTGTTTTTAAGGTGTTTTTTATTTACTTTTAACTTTCTTTTTTTGGAAATTATTTTTTTAGATACTTTTTCTGCCTATTCTATTAGCACTCTCTCTGTGGTGCCAAAAATACACATTATATAGACCACTTGATGTTGTCCCGTAGGTTACTGAGTCTCTTTATTTTTAAATCATTTTTTTCTGTGGTGTTCATATTTCTGTTTATGTGTTGTCGTGTTTAATAACCCTTTCTTCTACAGTGTTTGAACTGTTGTTAAGCCCAGAGCAAACTTTTCATTTCAGACGTAGTTTTGTTTTTGTTGTTCATTCTCTAAGTTGTGTCTGACTCTTTGCCACCCCATGGACTGCAGCATGCCGGACTTCCCTGTCTTTCACTATCTTCTGGAGTTTGCTCAAATACATGTCCATTGAGTCAGTGATGCTATCTAACCATCTCATCCTCTGCTGTCTCCTTCCACTTTTGCCTTCAATCTGGTATTGTATAGTCAGAATTTTTAGAAAGTTTTACTATCCATTCTTCTGCTGCGATTCCCTACTTGTTTTTTATTCTGTACAAATTTCCTTTAAAACCTCAATACATTTATACTAGTTATTTTGAAGTTGTCACCTATGGATTCTAACATCTGAAACATCTTGACGCCTGTTTTTTTGACCCTGTGTGTGTGTTTGTATATGTGTGTGTATGTCTGTATTTCTTCCATTTTCTTGAATAAGAACGGTGTCTACTACTCTGTAGGTAGTCTGGCTTGTGTCAGTTTGTTTTAAATGGTATTAACTTTTATCCTGGCAGGCAGTTAAATTATTGGCACGTCCTCCTGAAACTGTCAAGATTGTTTATTCTTTGTTAGGCTGGATCTGCTTCGATTTTGTCAGTCATCTGATTGTGCGTCCTTATTTTCAGATGTGATACTTTCGTGACTTGTTCTTTCTGGGGTCTCAGCTGAATTGGCACTGCAGCTGGACCAGGAGTCAGTGTTTCCTAGCCCTGTACAACCTCTGGTATTTCTGGTTAGCTCCCCTCCCTATATCAACTACTTCTGGAATGTACAGTTTTGCCTTGCATATATGCAGGCCAGCAATCACCCAAAGACTGGCAGAAAATCCCCACATATACTCTCTGGTACTCTGTCTTACAAATTCCAAATTCAGCAGCCCCCAGACTCCAATTCTGCCTCCTTAACTCAGCGAGAATTCCCTGCTCTGCTTAGGCTCCACCTCCCTCTACTAGGGTCTAGAAACCACCACACCCCTGCCCCCAGGATACTCATTGGTGGTCCATCTGGGATGTTGCCAAATTCAGTGAGTAGAGTGAGAAAGTAGTTGTCAGGAAATAGGTTCAAAGCTCTCTGCAGGATGTAGTCTTGCCTTTGCTCTATCTAGGGGTCCTAACAAGCCTGTTAGGAACTAGGCGCACAGCAGAAGGTAAGCAAAGGGCAAGTGAAACTGAAACCACCCCTCCACCCCTTCCTGGTTCGTGGAACAATAGTCTTCCACAAAATCGGTCCCTGGTGCCAAAAGATTGAGGACTGCTGCTCTATGCCATGTGATTCTTGGAACTCTCAAAAGATAAAGCTGGGAGGAAGGTGACCTGAGACATCACCAACTCCATAGACCTTGTTGAACCAGTGGAGAAACTGAGGCCCTGATAGAGCAAGGGGCTTGTCCAGTGGCCTCATGGGGAATGTCCAGAGCCTGGTTCTGCCTATTTCTTTCATAACTCCTTTTTCTTATAGGTAAAGTCACTTCCCCCAAACAGAAAAAGAATATGTTAAAGGAATCCAAGAGTCCCATTTTAGGTATATGGTGACATTTCTGAAGAACAAGGGCTTCCCTTGTGGCTCAGCTGGTAAAGAATCCACCTGCAATGCGGGAGACCTGGGTTTGATCCCTGGGTTGGGAAGATCCCCTGGAGAAGGGAAAGGCTACCCACTCCAGTATTCTGGCCGGGAGAATTCCATGGACTGTGTAGTCAGCCCATGGGGTCACAAAGAGTCGGACACAACTGAGCAACTTTCACTTTCACTTCACTGAAGAACAAGGGTGATAAGAAGGCAGATAGTATAACATGTATTGGGAAGAGAAGAGAGAAATTTGGTCTGTGAGAAGCCTCTGGATGCTGGGCTCCAGGAAGAAGATTCTTGGGACTCTAGAATCTTCACAGTGTGCTCTCAAGAATTGTCTTGATTTTTATTCCACCCTCAGCTGACAGTAGTTAAAAAACATCATAATGTTATTATCTTTTTTTTTTTTTTTTGAGATTGTATGTTTATCTCAAAAACTGAAAGACACAGAAGAATATGCACTGAAAGTTCATCCTTCCATTCCTATCCCAGCCACACATTTCTCTTCTCTGGAGAGTGTTACTGTTTTCTTGGGTATCTTTCCAGAGGTATTTTATGTATAGATTAATCAAATTCCTAGTCTATTGTGTTCTTTTTTTTTCTGCATAGACTGTTGCATATTGTGTAAGCTCTTTTGAGTCTTACTTTTTCCCACATTTAATGTACCTTGGATACTTTCTTTATTTGGACATAAAGAACTCCCTCTTCTTCCTAACAGCTCCAGTTTGTTCCATTGTGTGGATGTAATGAATTAGACTGCCAATGCAGGAGGCTTGGGTTCCATCCCTGGGTCAGGGAGATCTCCTATAGAGAAGGAAATGGCAACCCACACCAGTATTCTTGGCTGGAAAATCCCATGGACAAAGGAGCCTGGCGTCTACAGTTCATGGGCCCGCAAGAGTCAGACATGACTTAGTGACTAAACCACCACCACCATGAATGTACCATCATTTATTTAACTGGTTCCTATGGGTGAGCATTTGGATGGGTTCATCTTTTGCTATCAGACAGTACTGCAATGGATAACCTTTTGCAAATGTCATTTCATTGTACAAGCATATCTTTAGTATAATTTCCTAGATCTGGGGTTGCTAAACATTTTAAACTCTGATAGATATCGCCAATTTATTCACCATAGGGATTGTGCAATTTACATGCCTACCAGCAATAGGTGAGAGTTGGCATCCATTTGATTGTTGTATTTTCAAGTTGGAAATCATCTTATATGTCACATTTTCCATTCCCCTTGTGCTCTGGATAGAGAATCTGAGGCTCAGAGCTGTAACCAAGGTTGTGCTGATGGGCAGTTGCAGAGGTGGGCCTGAATGCACTGCTCAGCCTGAGTGGTCTGCAGAGCCCTAAGGTGCCTTGATGTGGGCTGTCCCTGGCCAGGTATGTCATCTCACTGTACATCCTCTACCCAGTAGAGAAGTACACAGAGCTTGACTCTTTGGACCCAAAGCTCTCAGGAGGGACCTCTTTTCTGGGATGCAGTGTGCTGTTCTCATCTCTTTTGTTGCTGTTCAGTCACTCAGCTGTGTCTGACTCTTTGCAGCTCCATGGATTACAGCATACCAGGGTTCCCTGTGCTATCTCCTGGAGTTTGCACAAACTCGTGTCCATTGAGTCAGTGATGCCATCCAACCATCTCATCCTCTGTCGCCCCCTTCTCCTCCTGCCCTCAGTCTTTCCCAGCATCAGGGACTTTCCCAGTGAGTCAGCTCTTCACATCAGGTGGCCAAAGTATCGGAGCTTCATCTTCTGCGTCAGTCTATCCAATATTCAGGGTTGATTTCCTTTAGGACTTAAATTTGAAGTCTTCTCTTTAAACTGAAATTTGAAATTGAAAAATTGAAAAATCTTCTCTTTAAGTAAGTGTTAATCTACCCACTGGCAAGCCAGCTGTGGCCTTGGAAAAAAAAGCCCAGCTGGGCAGAACTCACAATTAGATCTTGCAGGACTTGATGAA
This sequence comes from Giraffa tippelskirchi, assembly GCF_054371585.1. Lineage (NCBI taxonomy): Eukaryota > Metazoa > Chordata > Mammalia > Artiodactyla > Giraffidae > Giraffa > Giraffa tippelskirchi. Next base: position 112,956,858 of record NC_137287.1, on the reverse strand, counting down.
AGGGGCCTCCTTGGCACCTGGGCAGCAAGAGTCTCTTCAGTGGAGAAAAGAAATGTTATTCATGATCTTTTACCTTGTGATGTCCCTATTGCGGTCAGAATGCCCTGGCACGTGGAGGCTCCTGCATTGCCTCTCACTCATTAGTCCAGGTACATTATGCTCCTCATTTTGACGTGGACTCTTGTCAACATCCCTGCTTCCACTTGAACACAATGTCAGATTATTCAAGCATCAAGATACGGAGGAAGGTTTGCACAATGGATAAGAGCCTTGGGCTCTAGAATCAAGCTACCTGAACTTGAATCTCAGTCCTGTCATTAGGACTTAGCATCTTTGTGAGCTTGGGCCAATTATTTTCTCTCCCAGCCTCTTTTCCCCTACTTGTGACCTTACTAGGTAGGATGCGCTAGGTAATGTTGCAATAACAAACAACCCCCAGCTGTCAGAGCCTGAAAATAAAGGGTGTTGTATTCAGGTTGCTTGGCTGCTGGAGGATGAATGGGATTTTTACCCTTGTCCTGTTTTTCCCTGAGACCCAGGACAGCAGAGCAGCCACCATCTGGAACTATGCTGGTAACTGTGACAAAGACGAAAAGAGGATGTGGGGAGCTGTGCACTCGCTCTTAAAGTTTCTATCCAGAAGGACATAAGTACTTTTTCACTCACTTTTTTTTTTTTTTCAAAAGATGACAGTTTTTAAAAAATATTTATTTATTTGGCTGTTCTGGGTCTTAGTTGCAGCACGTGGGATCAAGTTCCCTCACCAGGTATCAAACCCAGGGCCCCTGTATTGGGAGCACGGAGTCTTAAACACTGGTGCGTGCGTGCTAAGTTGCTTCATGTCTGACTCTTTGACACCTCATGGACTATAGAGCCCACCAGGCTCCTCTAACCACGGGATTCTCCAGGCAAGAATATTGGAGCGGGTTCCCATGCCCTCCTCCAGGGGATCTTCCCGACCCAGGGATCGAACCCTTGTCTTTTATATCTGCTGCATTGGCAGATGGGTTCTCTACCACTAGCGCCACCTGGGGAGCCCCTTAAACACTGGACCACCAGGGAAATTCCTTCATTCACATTTTAATAATCAAAGCAAACCTGACGTTTCTGAGTTTATGGGGCCCACCAGGTCTGAGGGCTGTCAGTCACCGAGACAGCTGCCTCTCTCCACACCTCCCTGGTGAGCTCAGCCTGCATTGGCTGTCCATCGTCTCCACTGCTCCATATGGAACATGGTGTCCTCTCCCTGGACTTGAGCTTTGTCGGTGCAGAGCTCCTTATTCATGCCAGCACTGGCATCATTCTTGTGAAGGTAGGTGTGAGTACTTAACAACCCTTTTCCACGTTATAAAACTGAAACTCTCAGAGACTAAGTATCTTTCGCAAAGTCATGCAGCAAATAAGTAGGAAAACAGAGAAATACAATCTTTCGAGCAATTATCTTCCTAATCTGTATTCTGCTATGGATCTGAGGCCACGGGACATTAAGCAGCTGACTCAAGGATACTCGGAGAGGCAGCAATGGGGAGATTTTAGGTTCAAACAAAGATAGAGCTAGAGCCCTAAGGGAAAATGGGCTTTGTAAACGTGGAAAGCATGCCGACCACCTTAGGCCATTGGCACAGACTACGATTTTAGCCACGGGCAGATGTGTGTGTTTCTTCCTCTTAAGCAGGGAGGTCAGTGATGGCAGGTTGGGCTCATGTGGAACTTCCAGGGGAAAATCACTTGTGATGCAATGATATATTAATCTAACTATGACGTCCCCTCTCTCCAGTGGGACTTTATGAAAGCCCAGCTCTGTGTGGCCCTCTCTTTCAAGTAGCTTGAACTCCTGGGAGACTGTGCTCATTCTCAGACCCCATTCTGGTCTTTCCAGGGTGGGCTGGGGGACAAAAACAATCTTGTTCTTTTATCATTTAAAAATTCTGAAAGTGATATTGGAAGACTAAAGACAGCTTTGAATCTGCAGTCTTGTACCCATGCACATCCAAAGTCTCTGATTTTTTTTTTTATTCCACCTCTGTGTGTTTGGAAGAGATGCCATCAGAAGAGGGTACCGTTTTAGTTTCATATATATTTTTTTAGTTTTTTTAATTTAAATTAGTTTAGTTTTTAACTTTACAGTTAAAAATACATACATTGTACATATATTTAACAATTTTATACAGTAAATGTACCTACATGTATTCGTTTTCTATGACTGCAGGACAGATGACCACAAACTCAGCAGCATAAGAAAACGTGTGATTCAGAATTCTGCAGGTCCTGAGCCCAGGCACTGTGTAACTGAGCTCTCCTTTCAGAAGCTGCTGAAATAACAGTGTCAGCTGTGCTGAATTCCTGCCTGGGGGCGCTAGGGAGGGACCTGCTTCCCAGTTCGTTCTTGTCCTTGGGTGAACTGCCTTCCTGTGTGACTGCAGGTCTGAAGTCCCCATTTCTTTGCTGGCTCTCATCTAGGGGCCATTCTCACCTTCTCAAGGCTACCTACATTCTTTGTCACACAGTCTCTGGCATCTTCAAAGCCAAAAGTGCAGAATTGCCCTCGCATCAGAAATCTTCCTGCATCTCTGACTTTATTTCTGTTTTGTAAATAAGCTTGTTTGTACCATTTTTTTTTTTTTTTTAGATTCCACATATAAGCAATATCATACGATATTTGTCTTTCTCTGTTTGACTTATTTCACTTATTATGACAATCTCTAGGTGAACGCATGTCGCTACAAAGGACATTATTGATTTCTTTTTTGTGAATTTTCCATTCCTTCATCAGTAGACCTTTAGGCTGCTTCCATGTCCTGGCTATTGTAAATAGTGCTGCAGTGAACATTAGGGTACATGTATCTTTTTTAATTGTGGTTTTCTCCATATCACATGTATAGAAAACAAACTTATGATTACCAGAGGGGAAAGCAGGGAGAAGGGAGGGATAAGTTGGGAGACTGGGATTGACATATACACACTTTGTATGCGTGTTATGTATGCAAGCTTAGTCACTCAGTCACGTCCAAGTCTTTGAGACCCTTTGAACTGTAGCCCTCTAGGCTTCTCTGTCTGTGGAATTTTCCAGGTAAGAATACTGGAATGGATTGCCATTTCCTCCTCTAGGGCATCTTCCCCACCCAAGGGCTGAGCCTGCATCTCCTGCGTCTCCTGCCTTGCAGGCAGATGCTTTACCTGCTGAGCCACACTACTATGTATAAAATAATAAGGACCTACTGTATAGCACAGGGAACTCTACTTATGTGATGACTCATATGGGAAAATAATCTTAAAAAGAGTAGATGTGTGGATATGTATAACTGATACATCTTGCTGTACACCTGAAACTAACACAACATTGTAATTCAACTATACGCCAGTAAAAATTAAAGACATAAACAAAACCTCCTGCACTTCAAATCCCTTTCTCTAGGTAGAGCTCCATCTCTTTTAGTCTCTGTTAAGGGCACCTAACTAGATCAGGTTTGAAAGTGAAAGTGTTAGTCGCTCAGTAACGTCTGACTCTTTGCAACCCCATGGACTGTAGCCCACCAGGCTCCTCTGTCCATGGGATTCTCCAGGCAGTAATACTGGAGTGAGTTGTCATTGCCTTCTCCAGGGGATCTTCCCAGCCCAGGGATCAAACTTGGGTCTCCCATATTGCAGACAGATTCTTTACTGTCTGAGCCACTAGGGACTCAGGATCATTTCCCTTTCGTAGAATCTACTATGCCACATACCATAACCTACTCACAGTCCCAAGCATTATACAGGACATAAACCCTAGGGAATGTGATGCCGAGAGAGATCTCAGAATCTTATCTACCGCATTTCTATTATAATTGTATTTACTTCCTAGGGCTGTGGCAATGAAATATCAAAGACTAGGTGTGGCAAAACAACAGAAACTTATTCTCTCACAGCTCTGGAGGCTAGAAGTCTTACATCAAAGTATTGTCAGGGCCATACTCCCTCTGAAACCTATAGGGAACTCCTTCCCTGCCCCTTCCTAGCATCTGTCGGTTTGCCAGAGATCTTTGTAATCCCTTGGCTTGTGGGTGCGTGATTCTAGTCCATTTATTTCTAACGGTGTTCTCCCGGTGTCGCTGTGTCTTCACGGGGACACCAGTAAGATTGGATTAAAGCCCACTCTACTCCAGTGTAACCACTTCTTAACTAATTATATCTGCAACAACCCTGTTTCCTAATAAGGTACTAGGGGTTAGGACTTCAAAATCTCCTTTCACAGGGACAGAATTCAACCCATGACAGCAATAGTCTTTCAGTGTTTCAAGATACTGTTTGGTGGATAATCTGGTAATTATTGTTGACTATGACATAGCTTCATTCTTCATTCTTCGTCATTACTTCTTTATGGTAGAGTTCTTGGGATGAGATATCTGCACAGAAATTCTTTGCATTAGAGGAAGTAGGAACCCAGTTTCTGAAAATGACTCGAAAACTATATGTCAAGTGCTGAGGTGGATATGTATCTATATGTTTTATATTGTATTCTGTTGACCAAAAAGTTTGTTTGGGTTTTTCCATAACATCTTACAGGAAAAGCTTTAGTACAATATGTTTAATACAAGATATTGTACTTTTGAGATGTTAGCAACATTTCATAAATGAGGAAATTTGAGTGCAGAAAGAAACTTGCTCAAACATATGTATCTAATGTATCTGTCCATCAAGACCCAGCGAGGAAAGTACAAACTCTATAGATATTTCAAACAGAAGGAATTTAACGTAGGTAATTGGTTACAAGGATGAGCTGATTCAGAGATTAACAATGATCAGAAGCTACTACCACCTTTAGGCTGGATGGTTGAAATATAGAGACAGTATTATTAGAGTTCAGTTACTGTAAGGAAGCTGGAACTATGGTGGAAATCCTAGCAGAAGCTGGAGGTGCTGTTGGAGCCCCTACCTGAGTCAGAGATAGAGAGGAAGAAAGGAAGAAAGAAAAAAGAGAGAAAGAAAGGGAAAAAAAGGAAGGAAGGTAGGCAGGCATATATGGATACCTGGGTTACATATATGTGCACTGCCCTTTTGTCTGCCCTCCAGTCTATGAGTGCATCTAACTGGTCAAATCAGAAGCCAACTGACAACAGGAGCTTGGTAAACTTGGTACAACATCCCCCCTAGATCCCACCTAACCACTGACCTCTCCCCTATTAATCAGAGCAGAGTAAGGTCTAAGAATCTATCTGGTGGTAAATGGCCTAGACTCATTCTACTTAACAGTAAGAATGATGTTAGTAACATAATTATGTTAATAGCTAAAATTTACTACATGCTTATTATTACTATGGCCAGACACTTTCCAAAATTCTCAACTTATATTTTCTCATTTAACCCTCAGAACAACTCTATGAAGTAGGTACTATTACAACTCCTATTTGACAGTTGGGTAAGCCAAAACTCAGAGAGATTAAATACTCTACTCATCATGAAGTTGATGAGTAGAGTCTGAACTCATATCCAGTTTTATCTGACTTCTCAGCCATTGTTCAAACACTGGTGACACTGACTTAACTCGATATTTATTCTAATGTATAATGAAAGACAGTACAGATAGAAGTTGAGATTGTAAATATCAGACATGGTTTCCAGATGACACTTTGGCCATGGACTCATAAGCTGATGAGTCTCCAATGGACTTGGAGCAACAACCACCTGTTACTGATTATTCCCTGGTTGTGCCCCAGCCTTGAGTCCTCCCAATGTGTAAGCAGCTTGGAAGAGCGAGCAGACATGACAGAAGCCAGGGCTGCCATGTGGATTGCGTTAAGTGAGATAAGGTAATGAGGAAGTGCTTTGTAAATCACAGGGCACCCAGCAGATGACAAGTGACACTATTATAACAGACCAAAGCTTGCGCTTTCAGTTGGGCTTTGATTTGCACATTATTATTTTGACTCTTCTTTGGAATGTGACTTGAATAGGAAAGACATTTGGTTTAGTGCAGGAAAAAAAAGCAAACAGCCGGTGTGTGGAGCTTCTATTCTGCATCAGCCCCTGCCCTGAAAACTGCACATCTCTTTATTTCAAAGAGTTTTGCAGTCTGGTGGGGTAGGGTCACCAAGAGGCAAACATAATTATATTTGATGTGACATGTGCTGTAATCATTGTACGTGCAGCTTAGGGAAGTGATAGAGGATTTATTTTCTCTTACTGGGGTCAGAGAAACCTACCCAAACTTGTCCTCCATGGGGAAAGAAGGGGAGGGGCTTTCCAGGTGACAGGGTCTGCCTGTGGAAGGTACAGAAGTCTGGACTGGTCCTTAGGGAGTGGAGACAGATTTGGCCGGAAGGGGCTGCATCATGGATGGCAGTCTGGGTCAGACCAAGGGAGTGGAACTGTTTTTTGAGATGCCATGCCCTCCGGCTAAAGACCACCAGGAACAGATCTGTAGTTGAGCAAGTTAGGTTTATGATTCATTGAGGTGAGGGAGAATACACACCATGGTGTATCTTAGTAAAAAGGTGTCAACTACAATACTAGGATTTGGATTTTGGGAGAAATATCAATAACCTCAGATATGCAGATGACACCACCCTTATGGCAGAAAGTGAAGAAGAACTAAAAAGCCTCTTGATGAAAGTGAAAGAGGAGAGTGAAAAAGTTGGCTTAAAGCTCAATGTTCAGAAAACTAAGGTCATGGCATCTGGTCCCATCATTTCATGGCAAATAGATGGGGAAACAGTGGAAACAGTGGCTGACTTTATTTTTTGGGCTCCAAAATCACTGCAGATGGTGACTGCAGCCATGGAATTAAAAGATGCTTAGTCCTTGGAAGTAAAGTTACGACCAACCTAGACAGCATATTAAAAAGCAGAGACATTACTTTGCCAACAAAGGTCCGTCTAGTCAAGGCTATGGCTCTTCCAGTGGTCATGTATGAATGTGAGAGTTGGACTATAAAGAAAGCTGAGCACCGCAGAATTGATGCTTTTGAACTGTGGTGTTGGAGAGGACTCTTGAGAGTCCCTTGGACTGCAAGGAGATACAACCAGTCCATCCTAAATGAGATCAGTCCTGGGTGTTCATTGGAAGGACTGATGCTGAAGCTGAAACTCCAAAACTTTGGCCACCTGATGCAAAGAATTGACTCATTTGAAAATACCCTGATGCTGGGAAAGATTGAAGGCAGGAGGAGAAGGGGGCGACAGAGGATGAAATGGTTGGATGGTATCACCGGCTCAATGGACATGGGTTTGGGTGGACTCAGGCAAATGGCAACCCAGACCAGTATTCTTGCCTGGAGAATGCCATAGACAGAGGCACCTGGCGGGCTACGGCCCATGGAGTTGCAGAGTTGGGCATGACTGAATACACCTGCACTGAGGCTGAGTGAGTTCTAAAAACTCAATGAAAGACGGTCTCAGAGCCTGAAATCTGTACTGTAAAGGAGTCTTCCAGTTACACACACCACGGTATTTTCTGAGTATTATCACTGAACATCCCACTGTGACTCCCATCATTACTGACTAATCCAACGTTGTGTGGGTTATGAACGCCCACCATTACAGCAGTAAGCTTGCCTTCCTCTCCCTGCTCTGTCTTGGATAATTTACCTTGCTGCTTCAAGATTTTCTCTGGAATGAACAAGGATGACTCACATTATTGCCCTAAAACCCCACGAAAATGTATCACCACTCTCTTCCTTCCCAGTGTGATAAATCTGATTAGCACTTGCGGATGGTCATTCGTGGCCATGCAGCGGTTTAAAATGCACTGAAAGATTTGTTCAGCTAAACCAAAGTTGTCAGGTGGATTGCCAGGGGGAATTCTTGTTGCAGACACAAGTTGTGTTATGTCTGCTGTAGACTTGTGGCGGCTTTCAAATTGCTGCTAGGAGATAAATCCATTAATCAGTGTGGACCTCCCACACTCTCTCTGCTAGGCTCTGGGCTCCTTAGAGGCACAATGTGTGTCTTCACCCTGTCTCAGGGTGTCTATCATGATATGCTCTTGGTAATTTATTTTTAATTTTTTAATTTTAACATGAAATTCTTAAAAAAAAAAAAAAAAAAGAAGCACCAGCTATCACAGCTGAAAATGACCACTGAGCGTGCCTCCTCCAGCCCCCGGATGCAGGTCCTAAGAACCACAGAGGGCAGTGATAGCTCTCGAGTCACACAGCGAGACCCAGCGAGAGCTATATGTGAACCCTGGCTCCTGACTTCAAGCCCAGGGCTCCCACTCTCCTCTGTACTTTTCTTGGCAGCGCCTGTCAAGGAAGGATGCGAAGAATTCCACTTGGGCTTTATTCTACTGTTTTACAGTCTCTTCTGAGTAATAAGGTCGGCTTGTTTAATAAGTTCAGCTTCAAAGTAGGTCAGGGATTTTATTTCTGTGCACGGGCCATTAGCATTCTTAAGTGAGAACACATTTTTTTAACTGAGAAAATATCCGCTGTGTCGATGAGGCGCCCAGTGTCTGCCCGTTGCCTAAGCTGTGTCATATCCTTTTATACCACAAAGCCCCTGCCAGGGGGCTTATCAGTGGGGGGTGCTGAATCTGGGTGGGAGGGACAGGGAGGGGGCCACGTGCTCTGGAGGGACCCCGGGAGCTGCAGCCCGTGGTGGAGCGTGGGCCCGAGGGCAAGGTGACTTCCACAGGCTTCTCGGGCTGGTGGTCCAATGGGAGGTTTGTGGTTTGTTTTGTCAGGCCTCATTCTCTGAGAACCCCCAAACAGGAGTTTAGAGAGGGTGGAGAATTGTGTCAAGAAATTTCTCAACTCTCTTGTGACTTAAGTGCCTTCCCAGATCCTGTCACCCGGTGGCCAGGCTCAAGGAACAGAGTCTGTGATGCTGGTCTTACTGCGGTTTGTCCGGGAGAAGGATTAGGATGTGCCTGGCTGGGGAGTGGGGTTGGGAGGAGGGCGACATGACACCTCATCTATTTAGGGCTGTTCCTGAGGATCATATCAATTTTATATTTTTAGCCATGACCCGAATTGTTTCATGGGCTCGTTCCTTTGTCAGTTGCCTTTAACCTAAATGGGGCTGGTAACGCGATAGAAGAAAAAATGGTTTCTATTCAAACTTCCTGTGTGAGGCCCTGTGCTTGGCACTGTGAGGGGTGTGAGAGCAGGACTGGCCACATTCCCCACCTTGCAGTGACTGTTGTTAGGGAGAAAGGCACCGACACAAATGAGCAAGACCATGCAGAGCGTGATGGGGCCATTGTGGCCTCCGTTTCCCGCACATCAGTCTTGGCTGTGCCCCCATCATGACTTCTTTTCCTCATCTGTTCTCTCGTTTGTTTGACACTCTTGCTTTTAAAAAAGACATACCTTCCTCGCTTTTTCAAATGATATTTCATATTACTGTAATCATCACTACATGACTACAATGAGCTCAAGTCAGATAGGTTTTGGTTGCAAGCAAAAGTACATTTTCAACTATTAAACTAGCTTATAGATAAATGCACATTGGTGTGCACCTGTCTTCATCCCGGGTACCATAGTTTGAAACAGGTCAGGGAGGCTTTCTGAAACAGCTGAGATGTTAGAAGGGCCTGGAAGGATGGAGCGCTTCGAGCAAGTGCATGATGACCAGGGATATTTCATGTATGATTCAGTGTAAATAAGCTGGGTGCCTCAGTCCACAAGGCTTTTGTAGGGGCGTAGAATAAGATGTGATACATTGGCCCCTTAGGACTGTGCTTTTTACTGCTCTTAGGCTGTTGGCAAAGGAAATATCATGAGATTGGATTTCTCCACCATCACTTGCCTTTCCTACCTAGTTTTTTTGTGTGTGTGTGTGCATTATCACTACATAATTGTGAGTTGTTGGTTGGGTTAATCAATGCAGGGCTCTCTCTGAACATTAGAACTCCTCTCTGGATCTCGAGCCAGGAGGAGGCAGATAGATGAGGAAGGCCATTCATTCATTTGTCATTCATTCATTTAAGTGTTCATTCACTGCTAACCCCAGTGCTGGAATTACACCAACATACATGCAATATTGGGGCTTCCCTTGTAGCTCAATTAGTAAAGAATCTGCCTGCAGTGCAGGAGACCTAGGTTCGATCCCTGGGTTAGGGAGATCTCTTGGAGGAGGAACTGGCAACCCATTCCAGTATCCTTGCCTGGAAACCCTCATGGACAGAGGAGCCTGGTGGGCTGCAGTCCATGGGGTCACAAAGAGTCGGACACGACTGAGCGACTAACACTTCCTTGCTTACTTACATGCAATATTACTAAAGAACAGGGGGTGATTGAAGGTCACTCAAAGGCCACGCATATAAAGAGTGTTCAGGAAGTATTTTGATGAATGAATGACTGGTGCAGCCCTGTGATTCTCAAACTTGGCTGCACATTGGAAATAACTTGGAAATTAAAAAAAAAAAAATGATGCTTGGGCATCACCTCAGAGATTTTGATTTCATTGATATAGGATTGAGACCTAAATGGCAGGGGCTTTCAGACATCTCCATGTGATTCTAATGTGCAGCTAAGTTGTAAGCCACTGTTGCAACGCTGAAGATCATTTTAGAGTAACGTTGACATGTTGACATACACACACTACCTCCTGTAAAACAGATCGCTAGTGGGAAGCTGCTGTATAGCACAGGGAGCGCAAGTCAGTGCTCTGTGGTGACCTAAAGGGTGGAATGCAGGGGAAGTGGGAAGGAGGCTCAAGAGGGAGGAGATATATGTATACACATAGCTGATTCATCTTGTTGTACAGCATAAACTAAAACAATATTGTGAAGCAATTATCTTCCAAATAAAAAAAAAATTTTTTAAGATGGAAAAAAAATACAGGGGTCCTTTAGTAAAAAATAGTCCTTGGGCCTGTGTGGGGAATGGACTTGGAGAGACCCAGTCTGTTAGCCGTTTAGGGTGAGCAGAGTTTAATTTCCTCAAAGGACTCCTGTGAGCACGAGGTCCTGCAGAGTTTTAATAGCAATCTTCCCATTTCTTCAAGGGGCTCCACTTAAGCTTCTCTCCTACAAAGGAACTGGTTACTTTAGCTTCTGAATTGGCCTTGCGGCCCCCCAGTGTTCCCACATCAGCCTTCTGGGCAGAACATCGATAGTTTGGGGTCAATCGTGAGTACATCCTGACTGTTGGGAAACCTCATTGGGGTTTCCAAGTAGGAACATATAATCAAAGGTACATTTCTTCTCTGTTAGGGGAATCAAAGGTAGAAGCAGAAATTCATGGGGCAATTTAAAGAGGCCATAAAGGCCTTCAAGCTGTGAAGAGCTTGGTAGGAATGATGCCATTAGAGATCAATTCTTTAAAAAAAAATGTTAATACCTTGGGAAAATTGCTACATTAAACCTATTTGTCCTTTGGTATATGTAGCTTTAATCAGATTGCTTTCCTGATTAAGATCTAGATGAGGTTTTGGGCAAGATTTTTTAAAACTTTATTATTACTTGTGTGTGTGTTTTTCCTCCATGAAGAATGGTGGCAATTTCACCCAGGCCATCAATGTGCTCCCTTGAATAGGCCGTGGTATATCTCCCGAGCAGGGCAAGCTTTCAAATTCACTCCTCATTTTATTACAACTATGACTACAAAGGTGAGTTTTAAACATGTCCTCCATTTTATATCACCCCATTAAGAAATAAAGAGGCAGATTTTAGGGCTAGTTTTTATTAGCAAATGATACTCCACTGCTAGAACATTTGAATTCATCGTTCCTTGGTCTAGACCCCTCTGTTCTAACCCACAAAAACTCTTTTGTCCATCATCCATTCAGTTCCATTCATGCAAACATCCATCCATATCTTGTTGACAATGCCTTCTTTATTTGAAGTAATGAGCAAATTAATGCTTTCATAGGTATCAGTATCATATAATATATGGAAGAAATATTTTCAATGGCCAGATGTTAATTCCCTTCTTTGCTTACCACTGCAAAATAAAGTACTGGGCTTACCAAGTGTTCAAGTACATTTTTAAATACATTGAAAATGTCTCCTTTGAGGGTGTCCTTCCATAAAAGTAGGCTGCCTTCTTTTATTTTTATCTCAAATAGATATAGCTGTGTCTCCTCCAGTCTTTTGCCTAGTTTATGAGCTTCAACTTCAAAAGTAATACTGAAACTGATCTTAAAGAAGCTTCGAGCATGTGTGTGTGTGTGTGTGTGTGTGTGTGTGTGTGCATTTTGATTGTGGCTCTTTATTATACTAACTCCTAACCTTTTCAGTTACAAAAAAGTCTGGTGATGTTTCTCCATATGATTAGTTATCTGTGGGATATGTATGGTAGATCAGTCACCTGTGACTACAGAGAAACTTACCCCCAAATGCAGTGGCTTAAAACCACAAGCCTTTATTACCTCACAGGCATGGGTCAGAATCCTGATACAGCTTAATGGGGTGGTTCTTGCTTAGGGTCTCTCATAGGATGTAGTCCTCCTGAGGCTTGACCAAGGCAGGGTCTGATCCTAGATGCACACACATGGCTGTCTTCAGAAGGTCCTGTGAAAAGACCACTTCCATAGCTGTGGGCCTCAGAGCCTCCGTTAGCAGTTGGCCTCAGAGCCTCATGAACTGTTGGCGGAAGATATTATTTGTGATGTGTGATTCAACTTAAGATAGCTCACAACGTGGCAGAAAGAGGAGGGGAGGGAGGAGTGGAGGAGAGAGGGGTGAGAGAGAGAGGGAGGGGAAGGGAAGAGGAGCCAGGAGAGAAGGAGGAAAGGAGAGAGAGAAAAAGAGGGAGGTGGAGGAAGAGAGAGGAAGGGGAGGAGAGAGGGGTAGATGAGACGGCAGAGAGAAAGAGGGAGGGAGACGAGGGAGGAGGGAAGGGCCGGAGAGAAGGGGAAAGGCTGTGGGGAGAGAGGAGGAGAGGGAGGAGAAGGTGGACAGGGGAGGCGTGCAGGATGGTAGTCTTTTTATGACCTAAACTCAGAGGTACCATCATCACATCACCTTTGCTAAACCGCTAGAAGTGAGCCAAGAGGGCTCACCCACTCTCAGAGGGGCAGGGTTGGCACAGCGATGTGAATTCCAGGAGTCAGTCACCAGGGACGATCTTAGAGACTGGCCACAATCGTTGTGGGCGGGCGTGGGGGTGGGTGTCTTTAAGCATGGCCATAAAAGTGGTGATCTTTTGCAAATGTTCAGGATTTTCTTGCACAGGAAATACTGAATTTTAGCTCTTCGCAGCTCTCCAGTAATAGAAGTCACATATTAAATAAATATCTCAGTCTGTCTTGCCCTGTCCATATTGAGAGCTGCTTAATAGTGATCACTAATTGAACTCGGGGTAGTGTTCCCATCTTCTTCCCAGTTAAGCTCCATGAGGGGATTCTGAAGGACAGTGTTGTGTTGAATCCAGGCCTTCTAGATTGTTCTAAATGTTACTGGCTTACATCTTTTTGGTGGTTCTGAGCATATGCTTCCTGTTTCCCATTTTTAAGCAACTATCCATCATCTTGATTGAAAACATGCTTTTAAAACTATTATACTTCTAAAAATTAAATGAAAAATGTGACTAAAACTTTCAAAGCAAACCAGACATATTTTTCAACATTTCTGTATTAAAATGAGAAAACTTGTATGGCAGGAAATAGAGCCAAGGATAGTTTATGTTTGTCAACCGAATGTTTGAGCCTAGTCTGGAATCTGAAATTATTTTTGAGCACTGATGACTTAGAATATAGTCAGAAGCAAAAAAATTAACACAGACTTGACATCACAGGGTCGTGAAGATCTTTTTTGTACAGTTCTTCTGTGTAGTCTTGCCACCTCTTCTTAATATCTTCTGCTTCTGTTAGGTCCATACCATTTCTGTCCTTTATCGAGCCCATCTTTGCATGAAATGTTCCTTTGGTATCTCTAATGTTCTTGAAGAGATATCTAGTCTTTCCCAATCTGTTGTTTTCCTCTATTTCTTTGCATTGATCGCTGAGGAAGGCTTTCTTATCTCTCCTTGCTATTCTTTGGAACTCTGCATTCAGATGGGAATATCTTTCCTTTTCTCCTTTGCTTTTCGCTTCTCTTCTCTTCCAAGCTATCTGTAAGGCCTCCTCAGACAGCCATTTTGCTTTTTTGCATTTCTTTTCCATGGGGATTGTCTTGATCCCTGTCTCCTGTACAATGTCACGAACCTCTGTCCATAGTTCATCAGGCACTCTGTCTATCAGATCTAGTCCCTTAAATCTATTTGTCACTTCTACTGTATACTCATAAGGGATTTGATCTAGGTCATACCTGAATGGACTAGTGGTTTTCCCTACTTTCTTCAATTTAAGTCTGAATTTGGCAATAAGCAGTTCATGATCTGAGCCACAGTCTGTTCCCGGTCTTGTTTTTGCTGACTGTATAGAGCTTCTCCATCTTTGGCTGCAAAGAATATAATCAATCTGATTTCGGTGTTGACCATCTGGTGATGTCCACGTGCAGAGTCTTCTCTTGTGTTGTTGGAAGAGGGTGTTTGCTATTACCAGTGCGTTCTCTTGGCAAAACTCTATTAGCCTTTGCCCTGCTTCATTCTGTACTCCAAGGCCAAATTTGCCTGTTATGCCAGGTGTTTCTTGACTTCCTACTTTTGCATTCCAGTCCCCTATAATGAAAAGGACATCTTTTTGGGGTGTTAGTTCTAGAAGGTCTTGTAGGTCTTCATATAACCATTCAGCTTCTTCGGCGTTACTGGTTGGCACATAGACTTGGATTGCTGTGATACTGAATGGTTTCCCTTGGAAACGAACAGAGATCATTCTGTCGTTTTTGAGATTGCATCCAAGTACTGCCTTTCAGACTCTTTTGTTGACCATGATGGCTACTCCATTTCTTCTAAGGGATTCTTGCCCACAGTAGTAGATATAGTGGTCATCTGAGTTAAATTCACCCATTCCAGTCCATCTTAGTTCGCTGATTGCTAGAATGTCGACGTTCACTCTTGCCATCTCCTGTTTGACCACTTCCGATTTGCCTTGATTCATGGACCTAACATTCCAGGTTCCTATGCAATATTGCTCTTTACAGCATCGGACTTTGCGTCTATCACCACTCACCTCCACAGCTGGGTATTGTTTTTGCTTTGGCTCCATCCCATCATGCTTTCTGGAGTTATTTCTCCAGTGATCTCCATTAGCATATTGGGCACCTACTGACCTGGGGAGTTCATCTTTCAGTTTCCTATCTTTTTGCCTTTTCATACTGTTCATGGGGTTCTCAAGGCAAGAATCCTGATGTGGTTTGCCACTCCCTTCTCCAGTGGACCACATTCTGTCAGACCTCTCCACCATGACTCATCTGTCTTGGGTGGCCCCACATGGCATGGCTTAGTTTCATTGAGATAGACAAAGCTGTGGTCTGTGTGATCAGATTAGCTAGTTTTCTGTAATTTTAGTTTCAGTGTATCTGCCCTCTGATGCCCTCTCGCAACACTTACCATCTTACTTGGGTTCCTCGATAAAGGACAGAAATGGTATGGCCTAACAGAAGCAGAAGATATTAAGAAGAGGTGGCAAGAATACACAGAAGAACTGTACAAAAAAGATCTTCACGACCCAGATAATCACGATGGTGTGATCATTCACCTAGAGCCAGACATCCTGGAATGTGAAGTCAAGTGGCCCTTAGAAAGCATCACTACGAACAAAGCTAGTGGAGGTGATGAAATTCCAATTGAGCTATTTCAAATCCTCAAAGGTGATGCTGTGAAAGTGCTGCACTCGATATGCCAGCAAATTTGGAAAACTCATCAGTGGCCACAGGACTGGAAAAGGTCAGTTTTCGTTCCAATCCCAAAGAAAGGCAATGCCAAAGAATGCTCAAACTACTGCACAGTTGCACTCATCTCACATGCTAGTAAAGTAATGCTCAAAATTCTCCAAGCCAGGATCCAGCAATATGTGAACCGTGAACTTCCAGATGTTCAAGCTGGTTTTAGAAAAGGCAAAGGAACCACAGATCAAATTGCCAACATCAGCTGGATCATCAAAAAAGCAAGAGAGTTCCAGAAAAACATCTATTTCTGCTTTATTGACTATGCCAAAGCCTTTGACTGTGTGGATCACAATAAACTGTGGACAATTCTGAAAGAGATGGGAATACCAGACCATCTGACCTGTCTCTTGAGAAACCTGTATGCAGGTCAGGAAGCAACAGTTAGAACTGGACATGGAACAACAGACTGGTTCCAAATAGGAAAATGAGTACGTCAAGGCTGTATATTGTCACCCTGCTTGTTTAACTTATATGCAGAGTACATCATGAGAAATGCTGGGCTGGAAGAAACACAAGCTGGAATCAAGATTGCTGGGAGAAATATCAATAACCTCAGATATGCAGATGACACCACCCTTATGGCAGAAAGTGAAGAAGAACTAAAGAGCCTCTTAATGAAAGTGAAAGAGGAGAGTGAAAAGTTGGCTTAAAGCTCAACGTTCAGAAAACTAAGATCATGGCATCTGGTCCCATCACTTCATGGGAAATAGATGGGGAAACAGTGGAAACAGTGTCAGACTTTATTTTTCTGGGCTCCAAAATTACTGCAGATGGTGATTGCAGCCATGAAATTAAAAGACACTTACTCCTTGGAAGGAAGGTTATGGCCAATCTAGCTAGCATATTTAAAAGCAGAGACATTACTTTGCCAACAAAAGTCTGTCTAGTCAAGCCTATGGTTTTTCCAGTGGTCATGTATGGATGTGAGAGTTGGACGGTGAAGAAAGCTGAGCGCTGAAGAATTGATGCTTTTGAACTGTGGTGTTGGAGAAGACTCTTGAGAGTCCCTTGGACTGCAAGGAGATCCAATCAGTCCATCCTAAAAGAAATCAATCCTGGGTGTTCATTGGAAGGTCTGATGTTGAAGCCGAAACTCCAATACTTTGGCCACCTCATTCGAAGAGTTGACTCATTGGAAAAGACCCTAATGCTGGGTAGGATTGGGGACGGGAGGAGAAGGGGACGACAGAGGATGAGATGGTTGGATGGCATCACCAACTCGATGGACATGGGTTTGAGTAGACTCCGGGAGTTGGTGATGGACAGAGAGGCCTGGCGTGCTGCAATTCATGGGGTCGCAAAGAGTCGGACACAACTGAGCGACTGAACTGAACTGACATCACAGACATTTATAACTGCAAATGTTGATAAATTGAACCTCATTGCAATTAAAACTTTTGCTTTGGGAAAGCTCATGTGAAGAAAATGAAAAGACAAGCGGTAGAGGGGGAAA
Organism: Giraffa tippelskirchi; assembly: GCF_054371585.1. Taxonomy (NCBI): domain Eukaryota; kingdom Metazoa; phylum Chordata; class Mammalia; order Artiodactyla; family Giraffidae; genus Giraffa; species Giraffa tippelskirchi. Next base: position 112,939,715 of record NC_137287.1, on the reverse strand, counting down.
CCCTGCAAACCATCTGCATGACAAAGGACTAATATGTAGGGCATGTGAAGAATTCTTAAAACTCAACATCAAGAAAATCCAGACAATCCGAAACAACAGTCCAGTAAGAAAATGGGCAAAAGTTATGATCATACATCTTGCTGAAAAGACTAGACTAATGGCAAAAAAGCAAATGAAAAGCTATCAGCCATCAGGGTAGTATAAACTAAAACCACAGTGAGATAACACTGCCCACTTATTAGGATGGCTGAAAAATGATCACACCAAATTCTGGTGAAGATGCAGAAGAACTGGATCACTTGATGATGGAGTATAAAACGGTATAGCCACTCTGGAAAGCATTGTGACAGCTTGAAATCTCATATGCCCTGGGGACTGTATACTCCTTGACATTTATCCCAGAGAAAGGAAGAATTATAGAAATCTGTATAATTATGATTGCTCATAGCAGCCCCATTTGTAGTAGCTAAAAACTGGAAACAGCCCAGATGTCCTTCAACAGGTAACTGGTTAAACAACTATAGTCTATCCACACCATAGAACACAGCTTAATGAGCTGTTGATGTAGACAACCTGAGTGATCTTCAGGGAAGTACGCTTAGTGAAAAGAAGTCAAACCCCAAAGATGATATGGACAGGGAAGCCTGGTGTGCTGCAGTCCATGGGGTCGCAAGGAGTCAGACACGACTGAGTGACTAAACTGAGCTGAAAGATGACATATTGTCATTGAAATGTCAGAATTTTAGAATGGGTTTGTGGTTCCCAGGGGTTAAGGGTGAGGTGAAGGAGTCAGGATTTAGTATTTATTGTATATATCCCCGCATTTTGTTTGCTAATACAAGGTGTAGGATTTTTGTTTCTACATTTATGAGAGAGGTTAGTCTAAAAGTTTCTTTTCTTGTGATATGCTTGTAACCTGTTTGCATAATGATTATCTTGGGCTTGTAAAATGAGTGTGGAACTACTTCTCTTGGTATTCTATGAAAGAATGTGTCTCAAGGTGGTAGTTCCCTGAAGCCTTTTCATGTGTGAAAAAGTTCAAGCTTATTTTACTGTCTATCTTCCAGGAGAATTCTGTCCCAGCAACATATTCCATCCAAAAGCCCTGTCACTTTGCAGGTCCACTTGGAAGTTGCTCTTTATTTCTTTGGATTCCCTGTGCCTATATTTGAGAAGTCCATGGTTTGGGCTTCCCTGGTGGCTCAGCTTGTAAAGAATCCACCTGCCATGTGGAAGACCTGGGTTTGATCCCTGGGTTGGGAAGATCCCCTGGAGAAGGGAATGGCTACCCACTCTAGTATTCTGGCCTGGAGAATTCCATGATCTGTATAGTCTGTGGGGTTGCAAAGAGTCAGACAGGACCTCTGACTTTCACACAATTAGGATGTTAGAAATATCTAGACCAGTGCTTGAAATTCACCTTCTGCTCCTTGTTTCCTCTCTTTCCTGCCTGCTGCTTTACCTGGCACAGAAGTACCCAGCTGCAGGTGCCTGTGGTGGACACCAGCATGAAGCCCTTAATCCTGTTCCCAGAATCCAGTGTCTACCTGGCTGAGCCAGCATTGTGGCTTCTGGGGATGGGGGCAGTGGCCCATGGTCTATGGGACTGTGCATTATCCTATTGTTTCAAAGTTCTTACCCCAAGAGCTGCTATTAAGTTCTGCTAAGTTTCTCTACAGGCTGGATGTGGCAGAGTGCAGAGGGAGCCCAGGGGGATTTGGAAGAGGCTAATTTTTCAGTTCCTTAACATAAAGGGGGTAATCATCTCTTAAACTCTCCCCACAAACTGAGCAGGCTGTTATGGATAAGCCTCTTAATCCATCTGGACACCTTTTCCTGACACTTCAGAGCAGTTGATACTTCTAGTCACTTCCAGCCATTTCAGCAGCTTAGAGACTAATTATGCATCTCCCCCTTGCACATAGGGATATGCCAAGGAGAGAAATTTGCAAAATGAAAGTATCTCCAAAGCCCCAGCCCCTTCATTCTCTCACTGTGCCTGGCAGTGTAATAACTGATGAAGCTGCCTGGACTCAGGTTGCCTTTAATCTCGCATTTCTTTCCTCCCTCTCATCATCCCCTCTTCTTCTCGTCTTGCTTTTCTCAGACATGTCCTGTTAAGCTGGCTGCCATGTTTCCCCCTGCCCCTGGTGCTTGCTGAGTGTGAGTTGCCTATCCTGGTGGGAAATGAGTGGCTTCCTCATGCGTGAAGCTGAAAATGATTTCATCGCATGTGCTACCAAGTGCCCAGATGCTCAGAGTGGAGATCAGAGGAGAGTTGAAAAGCTAGATCCAATGGCTTATTAATGGAGAGAGCTATGGGGTGGGGAGAAGGGCCAGCACAGGAGGTCAAGAGGGATGAGAATAGTAATAACTCATGCTTATTTAGGGTCTGTCTTGTTTCAGGCATTTACATTTGATCTTCACAAAGACCCAGGGAGATATGATCCATTACCCTGGTTTTACATGTGAAGAAATCGAGGCTCAGAGAAGTTCTGTAACTTGCCCACAGTCATGCAATTAAGTAACAGAGATTGTAAGCCAACCTCTATCTGTTGGATCCAACATTCTTGAATGTTCAGTATATCATGCTGCCTTTTATGAGCGAAAATGAATACGAACATGCAAAAGGATGGAGTGGTGAGCATTGGGCACAGTGTGGAGAAGTCTGTAGTGCATTGGGGTGCTGGGCAGGGAAAGTGAAGTGGACACCCACTTATATGGGTTGGGGGAGCATTGTGGAGGTCAGGGAGAGACTGTGGTCTCATCCAGCCTGTTGAATCCTAGCCTTATACTGGTCCCATCTTCCCTTGCCCCTTAGATGCATTCAGTGACCGAGTCCTGCTCAATCTTCTAGTTCCTCTCACTCTGCCTATCCAACCCCATGGTCCTCATCTTGGTCCAGACCTCCATCATCATCTCTCGGTAATGGACACAACTTCCCGCTGACTCGAGTCTCTCTCCTTCAGACCCATTCAGCCAGCAAGAGGAGTGTCCAAAGAGACCACGTGTGTGTGTCACACCACCACTTACAAAGCCTCAGGCTTCTCAGGAAGCCCTTCCTGATCTGGTCCCCATTGACTTCTCAGATCTCCTTGCTGCTGTTTCCCGACTCTCACCTGTGTTGCGGAGGATATGTCCCAGTCTCTTCTCATCTCTGGGAAGGCTCCCTTCTCCCCAGGTGCCTGTCAGACTCTCCCGTCATTCCATGATGTCATGACTCGATTCCTCCAGGAAGCCTTCCCTCCCCTGCTCCATCTGATCTACTCCTTGTGTTAGTTTTCTTGGGCTGCTGTAACTAACAACCACAAACTTATTTAGCAGCTTAATAAAAAAACAAACACATAGTTATTGCCTTAAAAATAAGGAAGCTAAAATGGGTCAACAGGGTTGCATTTCTTTTGGCTCCAGGGGAGAATTATTCCCTTACCTTTTCCGTTTCTAGAGACCACCTGCATTCTTTGCCTTGTGGTCCTTCCTCCATGTTCAGCTGTGCAACCTCTTTCAGTTTCTCTCTGAGCCTGTTTCTTCTGTCTTCTTATTTCACATATAAAGGTCTTTGTGATTACATCAGGCCTGTCTGGCTATTCCAAGATCCTCTCCCCACTCAAAATCTTTAACTTAATCACATCCTCAAAGGCAACTCTACCATGTAAAATACTGGAGATCAGGACTCCTCCCTAGCATACAGAAGTGTAGACTTGGATGTCTTTGGAACTCAGAGATCCAAATAGGCAAAGGCACGAGTTTCCTCCACCCTGTTCTCCATAGCCGGGCTGTTGGGCAAAGGGTGGCAGTCTACATACCCCAAACTGCTCTAGGACAAGAAGCTCCTGCAGTGTGGCCTCTGGTTCTGAAGACGTAGAGTCCAGGCTTTCCTAGGCCCCTCTCTGGGGGAGATAGACTCTTGAGTCATACTTTCTTAGGACTCTTGATTAGCTGGCGAGGACAGAAAAGGCCCTTCTAGAGTGATGATTCGGCTCTTAACATTGGGACGTGGCCCAGCAAAGAGTCCTCTCAAAAAATGTCAAGGCTGCGGTGGGGACAGCGGAGCCAGGAGCAGACCGAGTGTTGAGTGTTGCAGATCACGAACTCTCTCCTGGTGCTAAGTCGTTACTGAATTATGCATTTTTAAATGAATTCATTGGCTGCAGCACGGCCGTGTAAAGTAGACCGAGGCTGAGCTCATAAATGTACTTACTTGTGGAAGAGCTGGCAAGAGTATACACTGAGAGGACTGTGGCCCCTTTTCATCCTGACACAGCGAGGGGAATGCCTTTAATGGGATCTTTGTGTCTCTCTGTAGGGGGTGTGAAATGGGGGCACCAGCTGTTTCCCACCGACTACTGACTGACTCCATGGACTCCTGGCTGGGAGGAGGAAGATAATAGTAGCTAACACAGCATACTTGTTATGTGCTAGGACTGTTCCAAGGGTATTGAATGCAATACCTTACCTAATCCTCATAGCACCCTCCATGGGGGAGGTATTATTATTGCCCCCATTTTACAGATGAGGAAAGTGAGGTGCAGAGAGGTTAAGTAACTTGCCCCAGCTTTTGTAATATCTTTTTTTAATTATTTATTTTAATGGAGGGTAATTACTTTAAAATATTGTGATGGTTTTTGCTAAACATCAACATGAATCGGCCATAGGCATACATGTGCCCCCTCCCTACCCCACCCCCCAGGTTGTCACAGATCACCGACTTTGGGTTCCCTGTGTCATGCATCAAACTCACACTTGTTATCTATTTTACATATGGTAATGTGTATGTTTCAGTGCTATAATAAACACATGAAAAAATGCTCAATATCACTCATTATTAGAGAAATGCAAATCAAAACCACAGTCAGATATCATCTCATACCAATCAGAACAACCATCATCAAAAAGCCTATAAACAATAAATGCTGGAGAGGGTGTGGAGAAAAGGGAACTCTCTTAAACACTGCTGGTAGGAATGCAAACCGATACAACCACTATGGAGAACAGTATGGAGATTCCTTTAAAAACTAGGAATAAAACTATCATAATATCTTAATTGGAATTTCTCCAAACTGAGAATATCCTGAGACAGGGATTTGCAAATAGTTTATTTGGAATTTGAAGGGAACACTGATTGAGTGGAGGGGGTTGGAGACAGGAAAGGAAGAAAGGCACTAACCTAATATGTCCAGCGACCTCATGAGAAAAGGGAAATTTGGACAGAGAGACACAGACAGAGGGAGAAGGCCATGTAAAGACAGAGGCAGAGGTGGAGGGATGGCTCTCCAAGCAAAGAAGATCAAACATAAGAATCAAGGTGCCAGAGAGGTTTCCCTGGAGCCTTTGGAGGGAGCAGGTCACCTTTGACACCCTGGTTTCAGACTTCTCAGCTCTAGAACTGAGAGACTATACATGTTTTAAGCCTCCCAGTTTGTGGTGTCTAGCTACAGAAGTCCTAGGAAATCAGGATACTTGTCCTTGGCTACAGGGAAGTTGCTTGACTGAGGGGCAATGCCTGCACCCCTAAACAGCCCATATCCAATTAATAACACAGGGAGACAAAAGGTTGCCGCCCTTGCCTCAGTGAGGAGCTGTGAAGTGGTGCATTTTCTGCTCCAGAGCACCTCTGGGATGAGGATGGCCTAGTCTTTAGACAAAAATCATATCCTGGCTCCCTAGTCCACCTTCTTCTGAAAACTTTCCTCCAGTTAGTCACTGCACAGAATCCTTGTCTCAAGCTCTGCTTCTGGGACTCTGGGCTAAGGACCCTGCAGCACAGACCACACGGCCAGGAGGTTGTCGCAGAGGACACCTCACTCTTTCTTTTTTTCTCACAGAAGTCAGTTCATATTTTTAGCTGTAGAACCAGCATTTTTAAAATTTTATTTTTTATTTACCTATACTTGATTCACAATGATGTGTTAGTTTCAGATGTACAGCAAAGTGATTCAGTTATACACACACACATATTATTTTTTAATGGATCATTTAATGTGATACCATTTTGTTTTATTATTTTTTTACTTTTTGGCCATACTACATGGAATGTGGGATCTTAATTCTCTGACCAAGGATCGAAACCCATACCCCTTGCATTGAAAGCATAAAATCTTAATCGCTGGACCACCAGGGAAGTCCCTATATACATATATGTGTGTGTGTGTGTGTGTGTGTGTGTGTGTGTTCTTTTTCAGATTCTTTTCCCTTATAGGTCATTATTAATTCAAAATATTAACTAGAATTCACTGTGTTGTACAGTAGTTCCTTGTTGGTTATCTGCTTTATATATAGTAGTGCATATATGTTAACTCCAGTCTCTTAATTTATCCCTCCTTCCTCTTTAGTAAGCATGTGTGTGTTTTCTATGTCTATGGGTCTAGTTCTGTGTTATATATAAGTTCATCTGTTTAAAAAAAATAAGAGAGCTCACTTAAAAAAAAAAAATAATGTATATTTTTTAAATTGGAGGCTAATTACCTTGCAATGTTGTCGTGGTTTTTGCCATATGTTGACAAGAATCAGACAAGACAAGTGAGACGATAAAAAGGGAAGAGTGTTTCAGCAGAGGGACCAACACAGGCAAAAACACCTCCTGAGACCTCTGTATCGCTTGTGAGGGGAGCTCAGTAGTCAGGGAACCTGGAAAGGTTGGGAGAGGCCAGCTTTTGGAGGCCTGGTGTGACATTCTGGTGGACAGCAGGTGGAGAAAGACTGTGATCTGTATTTCAAAGTACTTTTTCACTGTTAAAACTCTTCACTACTTGTGTGAACACCATAGACTGAGCTCCTTATCCCTGGAGATAAGCTTCAAGCTGAGTCTTAGCTCATGTTAGGGATTTCTGCATCTGGCAGTTAGGGCTAATGTCTTTCCATGTATGTTCTATATCTGTGGTTCTGAGATAGTTGACTGTTATTGCTGCCAGGTTAACAAAGTACTGACTGGCTAGTTACCAGATCTGGCTTCTTCTCTATGACCAAAACCACTTTTCTATGACCTTGAAAGATAAATCATTTCATCCTCCTCAACTGTGGGGATCCCAGTAGCAGTAGACAGTATAATGTAGTGATTACAAGCCCTGCCCTGGGATCTTCCTAAGTTTGAAACCTGGTTCCTTTTCTTACTAGCCTTGTGATTGTGAGCCATGAACCTCCTTAAGCTTTGGGTTTTTAAAATTAGTTTATAAAATGAGATTGCTAATATCCCCTGTCTGAAGAATGTGCCAGGATTTAAATAAGATGATGCATATAAAGTTCTTAGCACAGTGCCTGGCACACAGTGAATCCTAAGTGAGCACTTTCACTCTGCTGAACTCACAGGCTGTGGATCTGAAGTAGAAGCACGCTTTTTATGTTAACACTTACAGCACAAAGAGGGTTGGTGCAGTATTGAGAACAGGGGGAAGACTTTGGAAAGGTCTGGGTTTACACATGGTTCTGTTCATTCACTGTGTGTGATGAGGAAGGTTACCTAAGGTAGCTGAGCCCTGGTCTCCTCACTTGTAAGATGTGTGCTTTGTGGGGCACCAGAGGCTTCCCTGGTGGCTCAGACGGTAAAGCGTCTGTCTGCAGTGCGGGAGACCTGGGTTCGATCCCTGGATTGGGAAAATCCCCTGGAGAAGGAAATGGCAATTCACTCCAGTTCTCTTGCTTGGAAAATCCCATGGATGGAGGAGCCTAGTAGGCTATAGCCTGTGGGGTCGCAAAGAGTCGGACACAACTGAGCGACTTCATTTTCACTTTCTTTCAGAGGAAAATGAATGAAGAAACAGGTAGAGCGCTATAAAATATTAGTTGCTATGATTAGGGGACCTTTCAGAAGTCAAGTCTCAACTTACAGTGGAGGTGTCTGAGCCATGCCAAAAGCAGCCATGATTTCTCCTTATTAGGAGCTATGGGGGAAGAACTGGCTTGGCAAAGGGACACGGATGTGGTTCTTGATTCTTGTTACCTGTTGTCTGGGCAGATGAAAGGGGAGATTGACTGTTAAATACTCCTGGTGGTGGAGGGCACAGAATCCCAACAGAGGTCCCACTGGTTAGAAAAGTTCAACATGTAAGAACACTTATTTAATACGCTTATCTTTGGAATAAATACCCAATCCAGGTTTATTAGAGGACATTTGTAGACACACACAAAAAAGAAAACAGTACTTATTTTCCCACAGTCCTAAGGAAAACATCAACTTTTGGCATATTTCTGCCTACACGTTTTAAGAGGCATAGGTAGGTGGGATTTTTTTGTTTTATTTTAATTTAGTTAAAATTGGGCTTTTGTACCTTTGGAGAGTCTTGTCTAAGGAGAAACTGTTCCATGGAAATTTTTCATGTTCAGTTTCAGAATAATTGCCAGAGCAAGGGTTAACCATTCACAGTGCAATTGCTAACATTTAAGCACAATCTAAATTCCATTGGGATTTCTGTCTTTTTTTAAAGTTTGGGTTTTGTCTTGGTTTGACCTGGCATGAGGCAGTGATTCCCTTCTAGATTCTTACCTGAGAAAGAAGAGTCTTGCGTTAGTGATCATCCCATGAGACTGATCCTTTTACTGTCCCAGTTTCTCCATCTTAGAGGTCATGATTTCAGTTCACCCCAGTGTGGACTGAAATCTATCATCAAGTAATTTTTCTGCAAGGTAGTATATATAGATAATACATCTTATGCATTTTTCAGAATCTAAACTTGCCTATCTATTGGCTTTGCCAATGTACCACAACTTAGCTGTCTATAAACATCTTGGGATATGAAATATCCTTTTAAAATCTTGTGTGTGTATTATACTATTGTAAGTGGAATGCAGACCCTTTTAGTACGACTTCTTGGCTGCAATCCTGGTTCTTTAAATTACTAACTGTTTGATGTTGGGCACGTTACTTAATCTGCATCTCTTTCTTCTGTTCAGAAAAATGTGAATCATAATATTGTCTATTCCTAGAGTTACTGTGAAGATTAAATGAGTTAATACTTTTAAGACACTAAGAACAGTGACAGGTTCATCAAAAGCACCAGCATTGTTCATTAGCTGCCGTTGCTGTCGTTTGTAGTTACAATTGCTATTATCACTTTCTCTTATATCCCTGTGTTTCAAGCTGAAATGATGTAGTATGGAAACTGATTTTTCAGTTTTTTTGTTTTGTTTTGATGAAGATTTGTTTTTGTCTAGATGCTTGTGGGAATTTTTCTTTAGTCTGGTATTTCAAAATATTGCCAGTATGTTCTTAAGTTTGAGTCTCATCATTGATTTTTCCTACAACCCGCTGTGCTCTTCATAGTCTGCAAATTCAGACCTTCATTTAGTTAAAAAAAAATTTTCTTTAGCTATGTCTTTGATTATTGTTCTGTTCCAGGCATTTGATATCTTCTCCCAAACATATTCAATTCTTAGCTTGGGTGTCCATCCACTGTTCTCTATAACACTATGTTTCTTTTTCTTTGTCTTGCCACCCCAACCTCTTATTTTGGGACAACTTATCCAATATTTTCTCTGTCCATTTAAACAAGTCATTAAACATTTATTGCACATTGGCCATAAGTTAAGGTTAGACACAAAGACTAATTCTAGTCGACATCTACTGCTAGATTGGATGCTATACCTACTTATTCTGCCTTCTGCTCGGGGACCTCATGGGCCAGAGATGAATGAGGTGGTGCAATCTACTGCTGGCAACATAGTCAGAGTAGAGTCGGTAAGCATATCCACATAGAACCCCTATGGTCCTTGGCAGAAAATTCAGTTATTTTTATAATTTGAACCATCTTTTGTGCTAAAGATGACAATATTGAGAGCCACCAAGACTGAGTAGTGTCCAGGGTCACACAGCTATCTAGTAGTGGAGGACAAAGACTCAGGCCTTGGCCCCAAACTAGATTCTTCTCCTCTTTGATATTCCATGCCTTATCTGATACAAGAGTGTTGCATGCTGATTGGTGAAAAGCTAACCAGCATGATGCTTTTGAAATATCTACTGTGTGTCTAGCCTTGTGGTCTATACAACTGAGGCATTATGAAGCAGGCTTGAAAAGAAAAATGGCCACAGTTTGGTTCAAAGCAAAAGAATGATGTTCCAGTTGGGAAAAATGGCATGTGTGCAAGTGTGGATGTGGCAGTGATAAAATAGTCTCTGGGTATATGTGGCATGTTGGCGGGTGGGGCAGGGTAGGGCGTTCCCATGGATTCATATGCTTCAGTAAATGCAGTGCAATTAGAAAGGTGATCAGGAGGGAGGCAGAGGGTGATAGTGTCAGAAGCCAGTTTATATTCACCTTAAACATGTCTAAGAGCTCACTTCAACCTTAGTAGCATTCAGTTTTTCTCAAAATACTTGATTTCTGTCTGGAGCAGACAATACACAAGCTCTCCAGCTATTTGAAGCACTTTTGCTCTCTGTAGGAATTTCTGGGGAGTCAAACTGTTACAAGTGCTCACAGCAGGAAAGAGAAAGACAGAATTGGTCTGGAGATTGCTGCCTGAGGATGAAGCAGAATTGCATTAAGGGGTCACTTCACCACCTACCTGTTGAAGGAGAGCCTTGACTGGTCAGGGGCAATCGCTGCCCAGACCTCAGGGATGAAGGCTCCTGGGGTTCTTGTTCTCAGAGTGCTTTGATTCCTGGCTGGAGGGAGGTTGGTACCATCTCCCAACCCAGATCTCATCTTCCTGAAAACCAGGCTCCCTCCCTCTTGATTTTGTTCCAACCTTTGTCAGCAAGGATTACCATCAAATGTCAAACACTTCCTCCTGGCTTTGCACAGTTGATGGTGAGGGGCCAGGTATAGAGAGGTATTAGTCATTTCATATGTGAAAAGACTCATGAAAACACCAGTAACAGAGGCCTCATGGACACTGAATCTGCTGACACCTTGATCTTGGACTTCTCGGCCTCTAGAACTGTGGGAAATAAATGTTGTTTAAGCCACCTAATCTATAGTATTTTGTTATAGCAGCCCAAACACCTAAGATAGCCTCTGCAGAAGATTTCTACATAAGATATAACATTAAATGGGCAGAGTCATGTTTTCTTCTTTAAATATTTTAGCCCAACTGTTGAATCTATGAATGTGTTGGGTGGGTCATGGTCATGGGAACCTAGACATTTACCAGGCTTGGTCTGGTGGAAATCTTAGCATGTTTATATTCACCAAGTATTTGGGAGCCTGGAAGCACTAGATCTATGACACCTACATCAAGTTCCATTTTCTTACATGGTTGTGCTCCCAGGCTTTAGCTCCTGCAACAAAGGGTGGCTTTAGGGTCCCTGAAAAGTGTCAGCTTTTAGGGGCATGTGGGCTGTCAGGAGAATCTCTGTGGATTTCTTTTATTCTCAGCATCGAATCTTCAAGAATTCATACAAGGTCTTCAAAAAGGTTCATGAATTCCTGAAATGATGTACAAAACTCTAGGTAGTATGCTTATGTACATTTTCCTGAGAAAAGTCTAGAATTTCTCACATTTCCATAGCATCCTGTGTATCCCCCAAAGTTAAAGACTACTCGTATAGACTTCTTTTAATGATCTTTCTGGTTATCTGCTTCAGCATCTCAAGTATAGGAGGAGAAAACCATAGGTAGAAATGCTACCTGGGCCCTGAGTTCTCAAGCTGTCTACACCTTCTTCTAGCTTCCTGGGCTCTTCCTAGTTCTTGGTTTCCTTTCTGATGACTCAAGTGGTTGAATTAGATGGCTTCATAGAATTCTTCCAGTGTCTGGCTGAATACCTCATCTCAGAGAGGAAAACTGAAACAAGCACAGTCTTTCTGTGCATTATTTTAAAAGGCAGTACCTACCAAAAAAAATCATTCCTGCTTGTTTTTCTCTTTGATTCACTAGCTCATGTGCCTTCTAAAGAATTCCAATTATAAATCAATAAATTACTAAAAACAGGAAGAACAAAAGAATAATCTGATGACTTCTTGGAATCAGATACGGGAAACACTGGGATGTACTTTGTGATATATTCTTGAGTGATCACAGGGGAGGACAAGTCTGCACATGGACATGTAAACTAGTGTGACATTTGAGATGGACACATTTATATCCTTGAGGGAGTGTTTGTTACTATACTTGCACCTACCGTCAGACATACATGAAAAGAGACTAAGCATTTGGAGAGACTAATACTTGATTTTCTTTCTGGTGGTCAGCAATTTACTGCTAATGCCTGAAGTAGGAGAGTACAAACTAGAGTGGAAAGTCCATGGAAGAGAACTTATTGTAATCACTTGCTCAAGCCTTAAAGTACTGAAGTCTGCTGATCTTAATTCTGTCCAGGGCCTGTCTGTGAATAATTTTACTAAGGAATTGGGCAGAGTCATCACAGAGCTACAAAAATATCACCCTTGGGGCCTCATCGGAGACTGATGGGAACTCTGAAGAGTAGATAATGGTGATCAAAGGGTCTATATATTTAAAATGCACAAAGGATGAACCCAGAAATTATCTGCCTGCCAACTTAACTTCTCTACCTGGAAAAAATTATCCAAAAATCAATTTGCAAACACCTTTGAGATAACAAGGCATTGAGCAATAATCTCCATGGCTTTGTAAAGAAAAGCATCTAGCTTGACTAATCTGCTTAATTTCCTCCTCTGACCAAATGGCAGGCTATAATAGTGGCAATTTGAACTTGTCCCTGAAGATCTGCTTCAAGCCACACTGAGAAAATATTGTCCATCTTTGCTTCATAGTGATTGTTCTCTTCCTGGAGAATTTTCATTGCTAGATAATTAATTAGAAAGAAAACACTGAATGAGACCTATCTTCCCAAAGCTCCCACCTGAGTTCCAAACTGAAGTTGATATCTGCCTTAATAGCCCAGAGGCCCTCCAAAAGTTCTTGAACATAGCTTTGGTGTACTCCATCCCAAATGCCTTCCCCACCCTTACTTCCTAGTTCTACACCAAGAATCACTAACTTATTCATACCCTTGGACAGATAACCCACTTCCTGAGAGTTGGTCCTAAGAAAATATAAGACAAGAAGGACTGTACAAAGGAAGGACTGTACAAAGAAAGATGTTTGTTGCAGCATTATTTACCTTCACAAAACTTGAAACTACTCATGTGCCCATTAATCGGAGCATAATTATTGTAATTATCTGATGCACTGTTCTATCACTACTAAATACAGTGATGGTAAAATCCATATAGTATATAAACAAAGTCCTTTGGTTGTAATAAATGAGGGAAGAAAAGAAAATCTTCTTTGAGTCTATGTGTTACTGTAACTACACACAAAAATGATTTAAGTATATGAATAGAAATTGGAATGGAACATGAAGATATAAAAATGGCAATTATATTGGGTGGTAAGGAAGGGGGATTGTTTTCTCTTTCTTCTCTCTTCTTTATTGTTGTTCCACTGCTGAGTTTTGCTACAAATAAAAATAAATATACCCACACTGGTTTGTAGACAATGTGTATCGAGAGATAAACAGCCTTCCAAGGGGAGAGCTGGTGTTGGAAGGCAAACTGATGTGGGTTCCCTTTTGCCTTACCTGCTCCACTGTCTTGGTTAAGTGATATGATCACTTGGGCTCTCAGGTTTTTAATCCATCAAAATGGAGGTGCTAATATTCCAAGAATGACACTAATAATGAAAGTGAAATTTTCTGGTAAAAAAGTATAAAGCAATTGTTAATTTCTGCAGCTTTGCCAGTGAGCTAAAAATTGCCAGAGAGAGGCCACCATTAGTGCTTGTTGAAATTCTAGTCTATTTAGCTGAAGTTATAGAACTTAGTAGAAGAGAGGTGGCAACACATAGGAGATCCAAAACAGCTCAGCATGACTTTTCCCTTGACCCTTGATTTCCCACTGGCATCACTGTGATCATGACCCTCTCTCTGTGGAGGAAGTTGTTAGAGTTGTGGAAGAAGAAGTTGAACTCCCATTATGTCATCATCCTTTTGCTAATTCAGCTCCTATCACCATTCCACAGACTGTCCACTAACAATCTGTGTGTTCCTATAAAAGAAGTGTTTGTAAACCCCTGACTCCCATGGGTTTTGAACCAAACTCTGCAGCTGATTTAGTAAAGGTTGGTTCTCATTTGAGGATAGAAAACAGAATATTAACCCAGGCAGCTTTGCTGTGTTCAGGAAAAATATTTTCCTCACAATGACCTTATTTCTTTCCTTTCTTTAAATGAAGGAGTTTTGATGAAAGTGTTTAGTTGCTCAGTTGTGTCCAACTCTTTGTGAGCCCATAGACTATATATAGCCCACCAGGCTCCTCTGTCCGTGGAATTCTCCAGGCAGAAATACTGGAGTGGGTTGCCATTCCCTTCTCCAGGGAATCTTCCCAACCCAGGGATCGAACCTGGGTCTCCTGCATTGCAGGCAGATTCTTTATCATCTGAGCCACCAGGGAAGATTGAATATAGTTACTGAAGAAATACTGATTCAGGCATTTACATACAATTAGTTAATTAACTTAATTGATTTTGGGTTATTTTCTATGGCTGTATGGAATTCTGTCCTTTGTCCTCACATGTTTGGAGTCTGTTCTGTAAACCATTTGGGTCTGACATCCTTTGCTGATTCCTGTCTTTCAGAGCCTCCCACGCCCATCGCCCCTCCAGAGCTGCTGGCCGTGGGGGCCACCTACCTGTGGATCAAGCCAAATGCCAACTCCATCATTGGAGATGGCCCCATCATCCTGAAGGAGGTGGAGTACCGCACCACCACGGGCACCTGGGCGGAGACCCACATCGTCGACTCTCCCAACTATAAGCTGTGGCATCTGGACCCCGATGTGGAGTATGAGATCCGAGTGCTGCTCACGCGGCCAGGAGAAGGGGGCACGGGACCACCGGGGCCTCCCCTCACCACCAGAACCAAATGTGCAGGTAGGACCCTTCTTCCTGACTCTGTTTTGAGATATTGTGCAGTTGCTGTGAGTGATGCTCCTCTTGAAGTTGTGACAGTCATTCCTCAACTTCTTTGATATGAGTGTCCATCCTGTTGGGGTAAAAAACAGTATTTGGTCTTGTCTTTGAGGTTTTGGAGACATCTCTAGGGCCCTCCTGGCTTCACCTGTGAGTCTAAGAATCACATAATTCTAGCTCTAGACTAGCCTCTCTGGTCCTGGAGAGTTTCCTGGATTGGACAGTATTTCCCGGGACACTGTTTCTTTCTCCCCAAATATTCCTGGTACCTTTGGAGTATCTGAGGCTTCCTACTGCTGACAGCACCTCTGAGGACTCTTGGTTCTGTGTCTTTGAAGGGTCCTGGTCTTGTTTCTTTGAGGGCTCCTGGCTGTGTCCCTGAAGGGTCCAGCTCCGGTTGTATCTCTGGAGGCTCCTGGCTCTGACTATGTGACCTGAGGTTTCACTTGGTCTATGTCTCTCTGAGTGCTTCTGATTCATCTTGCTTATCCTGTGTCTTTCTGATTTTAGTTTTGTCCCTGAGGATCCCTGGGCTTGGCTTGTGACTTGAGTGAGCTCTTGGCTTTGACAATGTCCTTGAGTGCTCCTGGTTCTAGTCCAGCCTCTGAGGTGCCCCTCGTGCCTTCTGGCTAAAGCATCTCTCAGTGGATTCTGGAAATGCCTTCATCCCTCAGAGCTTCCTGCCTCTGTGCCCCTTGGGGCTACTGGCATCTACTAGGAGTCTGGGTTGGGATGGTCTGTCCAGAGGTCTTCTGAATCCTAAATCCCTACAGGCTCCTGGCTCAGTGTTTCCTTCAGCCAGGCTCTGACAGTTTGTCTGTGGTTCCAGGTGATGCTAAAGAGTTTGCTGACTAGGACTGTGTCTGAGAGGGTTCTTTGTATCCAACTGTATCCTCAAGAGTCTAGGCTTCTGTGCTGTTTCTAATAAAGGGAGCTAGCTGGGGTTGTACCCCTGGTTGTACTCTTAGATATTCTGACTTTGAATGCAACTCAAGCAAAAAAGGACTTAGTATTAATGTGGGATTTTTTTGTTCTTGATTTGGCAAATCACATTATTTATCTTATTTTTCTCAAGTAACCATTTGATGTAAGTACTTTTATCTCACATATAAATGAAAGAATCAAGACAACATTATTAAACATTTTATCCAAAGTCATAGAATTAGCCAGCAGCACACTCAGGGTTTGCACTAAGGTTTTCTGACTCAAATGCACCTGATCATTGGTCACATGTTGATAAATACATAGAGAGAGCTGTGTGCCATTAGTTTGGAATATAGAGCTGGAGGTGCTCCAGTGGAGGACCAGGGACATGGCAACATGAGCCATTGACTTCTGATGGGAAAAGAATCCCTCTGGCTTCTGGGTGGGGAGTGAAGGACCCATCAGTACAGTGATTTCCATGGAACAAAAATAAAAATAAAACAGTTAGGCTATAGTGCAACATATGTGTGCCTAAAAATCACCGCACTGTTCAAAGTTACACAATAAAAACTTCCGGGTTCATGGGGAAGAGTGGGGCAAGGGCACAGCTTTCATTAGTGACAGTCCCAAAAGAGAGGAACCTAGTAAAAATGGCACAGCTCTACACATGTTGATCTGTATCAGTTCAGTTCAGTCACTCAGTTGTGTCCGACTCTTTGCGACCCCATGGACTGCAGCATGCCAGGCCTCCCTGTCCATCACCAACTCCCAGAGTTTACTCAAACAAATGTCCACTGAGTCGGTGATGCCATCCAACCATCTCATCCTCTGTTGATCTGTATACACATGTACAATTGTACAACTGTAATACAAATGGGGTGTTACCTTGAAATGTCCTGAAGTTTGCTTGTAGAAGTGGGTATCAGAAAGGCTGCAGTCCATGAGCTACAGGGAGGCGGTGGAGGAGGACTGTCTGAAGGTGGTGGGGAGTTGATCCACATGTGGATCAACATGGCTTGTAACACACACAGTGAACAGGAGGAGCAGGGAGATACTTGAGGCAGGTGCATCTGGTGTGTTCCTATGTGGTTCAGTCCAGCTGAGTGTAGTTTTCTGCTCCACTAGTGTTTCTGTGTGCAACATCACACATAGCCAATGTGAAATTCATGTTATACTGACAGTGTTCCCTAATGTGTCAATCATGTTGGAGAACATTTGCTTTCGGAAACAAGCGTTACAGCAGAATTGACTGTAGCCACTTTAGTGCCTCCTTGGTCCCCTGGAGAAGGGTATAGCAACCTACTCCAGTGTTCTTGCCTGGAAAATCCCATGGACAGAGGAGCCTGGCGGGTTCATATTCTCTTCATAGGGCTGCAAAGAGTCCAATGTGACTGAAGCGACTGAGCAGCAGCAGCAGTGCCTCTTGGTAGCATGTAAACCAAAGTTGGTTACATTGGTTACATTGCTTGGGAATATTCCTTTGAGTGTTATTGAACCACCGTGATGAGTGGAGACGCCATTTTCTTGATTGGTTTCAAAAACCGACCGTTGGTAGAATTCCTCATTGAAACCTGATTATAAAACTTACTACTTTAAAAAGACATAAGGATATGTTATTAAACCAGGTAATGCCTTATCTCAGCTTTGCAATTCAGTATTCATCCATAAAAATAATTGATTTGATCCTGCCAATGAGACTTTTCTCTTTCCACAGGGTTTCCAGGGGTTTTGATCTTTATAAATGATATTCAGAGTACTTTAGCAGCCCCTGTGGACTTATTTGCTGATGATCATATAATACATTTTGAAATTCAATTGCAAGATGATCATCTCAATAAAAATTTACAATCTATTGCAAACTGTTGCCACGGCTGTGTAATGGATTTTACATGTTGAAAACACAATTGTCTGACTATCACTATAAAAATTATGAGTTGAAAACGCTGTTTGTGGTTTTATATTTCAAAAATGTCGGTGTTTAAGTAAGTTATGCCTAAAATCTTGAATAACTCACATTTTACAAAATGTGTCATCAAAAAGGTAATCTTCTTTTCGACAATTGCTGCTGATAGTAGAATGTTCTTTGCCTCATAATTAATTTTTAAAAGAATTCTAGGGCTGATATCCATTTGTAGAGACTGCTTATTGAGGTTGGTAGTCTGAGTTTTTTTCCTCCTTTTCTCTCTTCTATTATTAATCACACTGGATATGTACTCATTATTTTACAAAACAGAAAATGAGAGAGTGTGGAGTGTGGAAGGTGTAATTTCTACCCAGAGGAATTTACAGACTGGGTTAAGATTCCAACAAAACAGCAAAGAGGGTAAAACATAAAGTCTGGTATTGAAATAGCGAAGTTTGTGGAGAAAAACAAGTTTGATGTGGAAAGAGCAATGCTGTTACATTGATCTAGAGTAGTGGTTTTCAAAGTTTTGTCCCTGGACCCACATCATTGGCATTGCCAGGGAACTTGTTAGGAATGCAAATTCTCAGGCCATGTCCCCTGACTTAGTGAATCAGAAATTCTGGGAGTAGAGCCCAGAAATCTGTGCTGTAAGGAGCTCTTTGAGTGATGCTGTTGCACGCCCGCATTTAAGAACCACTGATATAGTGACCCATCTAGATACCACTTTGGTAGTACAGCCATCGCATTGTTTGATCCTTGAGGCAGTTCTCAGAGGTAGATGGAAAAATACTGAGGCACAGAATCATCAGACAAAACTCACAGATCAATTATGTTCTTATAGCTACATCTCTTGACCTAAGGAACTGCCTGTCATATGGTTTGATGGAGGTTCCTCTGCACATGTGGGTGAGACTGAGTAATAAAGAGACTGGTAACTATGGAGACATGCTGAGCATGTATGGCCACCATGCACAGCTGTCATAGTCTTGCTCATCACATGTCTACTCAGTCCCTTTCATGCGCCAAACTCAGTGCTAGGTACTGGTGGCAGTGGCTTGCGACTGGAAGCCACGAGCTCAGGTATCCAGAAGATGCCAGGGACCCAATTCAGCAAGGGCAGGCAGTGGTGTATTCTGGTTCTGCCAGGTTTGCCAGGTCACTAGGTAGATCCTTGGAGGCACTGGAAGCAGGTTCCAACCCTTAAGGTGAGAGTTTGCCATTAAACTGGAGCCTGGATAGATTTATCCCAGAGGAATCTGGGAATGGGAGGATAAGAGAAGAGAGCTAGAGATAACGCCATGGCTTAAATACCTGGGAAATGAGGGATGGAGTTGTTTTCTGAGGTGGAAAACACAAAAGATGATTTAGGGTCAAGAAAGCCAGCCCAGGTTTGACTACGTTGTGTCTGAGGTGAAGCTGTAGCAGGTGACGACAGATGTCAGTCTGGAGCTCAGAGAGACCAGCAGGTTCCCTCTTCTTCCATGAGAACTACCTGATTGCACCTGGATTTCAAAGCCAACAGGACTTCTTTGTATCAACGAAAGCAATTTAATTCTCTTTCTTCATACTATTCTCTTGAGATGCCTCATTCATTTATTTTTTTCAAGTCATCATTTTGTTCCTTTTGCTCAGGTTACTTATTCACCATCTTTTCTGAGATACAGGCCTGGAGAGCAAAGACAATAATGTACATCAAAGTGCTTTGAAAAGCTCAAAATGCTCATCAAATGCCTGTAATGAAACAAGTCATTTTTTGTGTCTATTATTATTATGGGTGTTATAATTATGAATCATGATATCAAAACAGGAAGCCTTACTCGTCCACTTCTCTGGGTTGACTGGCATTTGGAAGGGTGGGTCATCCCCCATGATGTTGTGTTTCATCATCCTGTGGGAAATATCATTTTGGAACATGATGATCATGTTGTAGCCTGAACTCTCTGAGGTTTTCTGGTCTAGAACAGCAGGTGGTTTTCTCTGGCACATCCACAACAGCAGATAACCAGTAACAGGAGTTGGGCCCCAGAAGGTCTCTCTCTTGTCTATATCAGCCTCACCTTGAAGGCCATCTCTGATGAGATGCTCATGTTCTCTCGTGGAAGACCAGGCTACTGCTGAGAATCTGGGGCAGTTACTGTTATTCAGTACCCAGTGTCAGCCTGGTTATTGTTACGCTCTGGATGGGATCCTATGTAGGAGTAGAGAGCATCCATTAGGTTGAAAGAGTAGGGACAGTAGGCAGGCTGTTTGCATTAACTGTCTTGAGTGCTCAAGGAGAATCAAGGGCATTGGCATCGAGTCTAGGGCCCAAGGTCAGTAAGTGGGAAGGTAGGTGAGAAGATGAGAGGTGCACACATCAAACTGGTCCAACCTGGCCCTGCATCTTTTCCACAGGTACCACTTTTAATGGCCTGAGCCCTTGCTTGTGATGTCTTAAAATCATCACCCAGCATCACACGGAAGAGACTCTCCCTCATTTTTACCCAAATCTGCCTCCACGTAACACTCATTCACAGAACCTGATCTTACTCTCAGGTGACATTTTCCCCCTTATCTCAAAAACAGGTCTTCAGCAGCTGAAGTTGTCTCTCTTATGCTCCAGAAATCTCTTTCCCACAAAGCCCTTCTTGAACCAGACCCTGGGCAGCTCTCTTCACATCAGAGTTATGGAATCACACATCAACCACCCAGCACACCAAGTGATCACACATCCCCTGAAATTGCTTATGCTCGGAAATCAAAGGGCTCTTGCCTGGGAATCACTTCATCATGGTCTCAGAGAGTTCAGGATAAGTGAAAAGCAACTTGATACAGCCAGACACGCGACTGTATGAGACGAGCTGCTGATTTGGAGGACTCTCTGCCTATTACCTCCATCGGAGGGTTGATTGCACATTATATTTTATTTACATATTTATGGGTTTCTACTTGAAGTGATATGTGTCTCCCTCTCTCTTTTCTCCAAGGGGATAAAAAAGAGAAATTCCAATTGCTGGACTCAATGAAGTGAGAGTAGTCATTAGAATTTAGTGAAAAGAATAGGGGCTTTAGAGCTAAAAAGATTCTGATTTTGATTTCAGGCTGGCACTTGCTAGCTGGATGAGTACGGGTGAATTATTTCTGTCGGTGCCTCAGTTTCTTTTCGTCCATTTGCAAGAGATGACACTTAGACTGTTTTGTTGTGGAGCTTCAGTGAGACAGTTCCTCTGCCTAGCAGAGAACCCAGGGTAGAGAAGCCCCTTTTAATGAATATTTAAATATTTGGAGATAATCTCAGGCCTGAGCAGATTTCCTCACTCTAGCAGGATGGACTCTGCTGGAAGGGGTTTCTCTAGTTGCTATTCTCTGTACTTTCTCAGCAGTGGATTCCTGCAGAAGCTCTGGTGAATGGCTGTGCAGGTCTTCTGGGGTCTTTCATGAGTGGCTTCAGGACCCTGAGGGGGCTGCAGTGGTACTTGATGATGGGGATGGGAATTGTCACTTTATAGTTCTGTCTCTAATCTTAAGGGAGAGAAGCATGTTTTCTAGACCCTTCTCTCTTTTGGGAGGACAAGGCTAGTGTGAATGAGGCCTTGCAGATAGGGACTGGAGGCAAGACTTGACCCTCTGCGATGAGCATATTTAGGTGGATGTGTTTTTAGTCTAGGGCAGAATGGAGGGAAACAAAAAGAGGGAAAGAAGAATTCAGGGTCTAGAAGATAGAACAGAGTTTTGTGAGGCTTTTAGTTTTTTCATTTCTATAAGCCTCAATTTCACTTTCTATAAGATGGGGGTAGCATCACCTGGCATAACTTTTAGGGCTCTGAATTAGAAGTACATGGGGACTTCCTTCTGGGCAAGATGGTGGTATGAGCACAAAAACATCTGACTCCATCTCTGCACTGCCAAGATCCTGGAGGGATGATACATAAGTTTTAGGGAAACACAGCAGAATGAGCCAATAAAAGTCCGATCACCATCGTACCCAGAATCAAAGCAAAGTCTAAAGACCAAGGAGCTCTTTAACACCGTGAGAAAGCGGGGGGGGTCTCCCATGCAGGTCATCTTGTGCTCAAAGGGACGCTGTTGCCAGAGCAGTGCAGGTCATCCCAGACTGATGGCAGCCACAGAAGAGGAATTATGACCACCTCTTCTTCACAGCGGTTTGGAGAAGGGGTGCTGCCTCTTCCTTCACGTCCCCCTCCCTCCTTTCGCTGCCTCTGCTGCTTTGCCACTTCCTTCCTTCTCTGGAGTGTGGGACTTTGGAGAGAGTTCTCTCCAAGGGGATGATGAAAGGGGAAGGCCTGCTGTCACCACACTTGGTCCAGGAGCTGCTGCGTGAGCCAAGGAGTGTTGCAGAGGAGCCAGCATCTGCTGGGACACCATCAGATGGACTCATCCATGTCCTCTTCCTGCAGACCTGCTTCCCTCCTGCCCACCACACCCAGTTGTGAGTGGTTACGTCGGACCCGCCTACCTTTTGGCTGAGGGAAGAGGAGGAGAAAAGAAAGTTTTCTCCCTTTCCACCTGCAGTTCACAGCCTCAGAGGTTCTCCTCTCAACCTGGATGTCCTGAGTCTCCTCACTGGATGCCCTGAGTGTGGTGTCGGAGTGAAGAGCAAGGGTCCGGTTGGACAGCTCTTAGCAATCCCTGGAGGGGACATCTGGAAGCCCCTTAACTGTTCTTTCTAGAATGTGGCAGCGCTTACTTTTCTTGATTTTGTAGCCTTAGGTAAAGTTCCAAAAAGGCCTATGACACATCCTGTTATGTGTAGATTTTTCTGCCAACCTCTGCTCCCTAGAGCAGTGGTCCCTACCCTTTTTTAGCACCAGGGACGGGTTTCATGGAAGATAGTTTTTCCACGGACTGGAACAGAGAGGATGGTTTCAGGATAACTCAAATGCATTCCATTTATTGTGCACTTTATTTCTTTAATTATTTTGTTGTGATATGTAATGAAATGACTATACAACTCACTGTAATGCAGAATCCGTAGGACCCCTGAGCTTATTTCCTTGCACCTAGATCACATGCACAGTTCACAGTAGGGTTCACACTTCTATGAGATTCTCATGTCGTGATCTGACAGGAGGCAGCGCTCAGGCAGTAATGTGAGTGATGGGGAGCAGCTGTAAATACAGATGAAGCTTCAAATGCATGCCCACTACTCACTTCCTGCTGTGCAGCCCAGTTCCTAACAGAACTGGTACTGGTCCATGGCCTGGGGGTTTAGGACCCCTGCCCTAGAGAACTAGGGCCACCTGGGAGGTGAAGTCAACAAACCTACCCTGGTAAGCACTCCCGCACCCCTCTTTAAACCTTGAAGGTTGAGTTTGAAGAAAAAGTGAACCATAGAGAGGTATTAATGATACAAGCTAACAGTGTTTTTTGTTTGTTTATTAAGCTAGCTGGATTAAAGACATACCCCCCAAATATATTAAAATTGGATGTCAGTCATTCCTGTGTCTATGGAAATGTTGAAATAACAACACAAAGAAAATGGATGATTATAGTAATGAAAACAGCAGTACCCAGCTTGAGTATCTACCATACTCGAGGCCTGTTGTATTAAGCTTGTTATGAGTACTATTTTACTTGTAATTCTTGCAGTAACCTAGTGGGGTGTGTATAATTTTCTCCACTGACTGGAAAGTAAGTGACTCACCAAGGCCATATACCTGCCCAAGTGGCCCAGCTGGGAATTGAACTTTTAATTACATAGTTGTGAAGCTCCAGGTCCTTCTCATATTACCCCTGAAACCCAGCGGCTAAATTATGAAAGCATAAGGCACCATGACCAGAAATGCACTGATGAAAAAAAGTTGAATATTAGAAAAACTATTGGTCTAATGCTTCGTATCAGTGGGTCAAAAGATGAAAACCATCAGATCTTCTCCAGAGAGACTGAAAAGTAATTTGAAAAAATTCAGCCTTCATTACTGATCAGAATTCTTAGTAAGCTAGGGATGGAAAGGCACTTTCTTGTTTCTAGCAGAAAATGTTCTTATAGCCTCAAAGCCTAAGAGAATAAATGAAACAAACAAAAAAAAAGCTGTTAGAACTACTAAGAGATTTCAATATAATGGTCAGACACAAAGCAAATAAACAAAAATCAATAGCTATATGCCAGTAATCACCATTATAAAAAAAATAAAATGTATCCTATTCTCAAGTGCAATTAAAATATAAATACTTAGGAGTAAACCAAGAGATGTTCAGAAACTATATGAAACCACACACACACTTACAAACTTTATTGAGGATGATAAAACAAGACCTGAATAAATGGAGAGAGATATATCATGTTGCTGGATTAGCAGACTTAATACTGTAAAAATATCAATTCTCCCCAAATTAATTTATGGGTTTAATACAATTGCAATCAAAGTCCTAATGAGATTCTTTCTGGAACTTGACAAAGTGATTTCAAAGTTGATCTGAAAGAAGATATAAGAAAAAGTAGTGAAGAACACTTTGAATAAGCAGTAGTTTGGGAGGACTTCAGTGTGAAATATCTGTGTTTATTATAGCTATAATAATTAAAGCCCAGAAAGTATTCTAGCATAGAGTGAAACAGGCTTTCAAAGTTTATATGAATGGAGAATTGCTTAACACATAGTATATTTGTAATTGGTTAATAATTTGGAATTGAAATAGAATGCATTGCAAAGATATCATGATATGCTAAATAAATTCTGGATCGATTAAAAACTTAAAAGCAGAAAAAGGCAAGAACCAGAAGGAACTAGACAATGTTGTTCTGTACAGGGAGGGACTTACAGTTCATTAAAAGGAAATGCATACACTATTGAGTGATGGTTTACAAATTTACTATGTAAAAAAGGAAGAAGAAGAAAGATCTTCATGCTATGCTAACAAAATTCAGAAAGCAAATAGGTGAACTGGATATGGGAAAATATGTGACAAAGTAGAGAAAATAGGGATATATTCTTACACATAAGAGCTCTAGCAAGTCAATAAAAATGTCATCATGCTGATTTTTTTTAAAGGGCTAAAAGGTATAAATAGGTAATTGCCAGACAAAATATGGATGGTGAAAAACAAATTTAAAATGTCCAGTGTGACAGATAATCAAATAGATGCATTTTAACCTATAAGATTACCAAAATATATGTGCTTTTGAGTGATAATAACCAGCAATGGCAGGAGGATTGAAGCAGGAATTTCTGCCAATGGATTAGTTAACTGGCACAACATTATTTGAGGACAGTTTGCTATCTTTTTTCCTAATGAACTAATCAGAGCTGCTCAAAAAGACTTGTATACATAGAGGTCATCACTTCATTATTTATAAGGGCAAAAACTTGGAAATCACCTAACTGCCCCAATGGAAGCATATATATTTAAGTAAATTTTTATGCACTTGCACAATGAAGTTCTACACAGATATTACAGACCATGGTTTCATAGAATATCTAATCACATGGGTCAGTGTTCATGCTATTAGTTAAAAAAATAACAGCTTACGAAACCGCATGTGTAGTTACTGTCTCAATTTTTTGAAGTATAAATACACAGGCCATGTCTCGGCTGGTGCCAGTTCATCAGAGATATAAAGTACTGAGCAGAACCCCCCATTCGTGGTCCTGCACATGGTTTGATACTGCCCCCAAGATACCTGGAGATTACCAGGCCAGCACACGTGGCCCCTGTTTCCACTGTCTGCCCTGAGTTCCAGAACATCACTCTGTTTCTTCTGGCTGTGACACCGGCCCCTCTCTACCACTGTCCCAAAGCTGCATGAACACAAAGCTGTTTTCTGCAGCAGCAGCATCTCTCTTGACGTTTGAGGGTGGGGTGGGGGGCACAGACAAGGGATTGCAGTGCTGTGCTACCTAGCAAATAACTCAAAGTCCTTTTGCAGCCTCAAAAGTCCTTTCAGTCAGCAGGGATTTCCCCCTCTTTTCTTCTCATCTCTCTCCTACAGGTGTTGCAAAGTCTTCTTTTCATTCCCACAGCAATTTCCAACTTCAGGTCCAGTCCTCTCTTTGTACATCTTTTGAGTTGAAGTGAACATTAAACGCGAGTGTAGGGAGACTAGCTAAGAGATCTTAACTGAGATCAAAGCCTTTCTTTCAATGAAAACAACCCTCCCTTAAAAAATCTATTGTCTAGGTGCACTCCTGTGCACACACAGACACCACATACAATATATATGGTATATATTTTACATATATAGGAGTATATGTGTATGTATGTGTGTGAGAGATATTGTGGGTCACTGTAAATGTTTTCTTTGTTTTGCTATGTTACATAAAATTAAACAGCGTAAAAATAGGTTTCCCCCTTAAAGTCAAATTTGAATGTGAAAGATTGTTATACATTTTAAAGCACTCTTGTATAAATGTGAGAGGTTATTTTTATCATAGTTAGTAAATCATTGACATTCTTGGAAGGTACAGGAACAGCTGCGCATTTGCTGAGCCCTGGGATGCAAACCAAACTTTATGTTGGGCTCAGATGGAGAAGGGGAAAGTCTGATGAGGGGGTCTGCCTACAGCTCCAGCTGAGCTGGAATCCAGGTTCTGCACTTATAATGCTAGACAGCTTTGGGCAATTTGCTTAACTTCTCTGAGCCAGTTTACCCATCTGTTAAATGGGGATGATACTGCTTATCTCATTGGATAGAAAAAAAGGTTATCAGTATTAATGATGGCTGTTATTGTGCTGAGTCTGCTTGCAGCCCCACAAAGAAGGTACCTGTAACCATCAGCACCATCACTACCAAAGCTTAGAGAGGTTAAGTGCTTTGTTCCAAGTCATGAAGCTTATTAGGAAGTGGCCAAGGTTAGAGTCTATTAAGTTTGACTCTTATCCTTGCTCTTAACCCACCTGGCTAAATAACTAAGTCACTGGCACAATGCCTAGAACTTAGTAGTAGGTGCTTAGTAAATTGGAACTTTGGGCAGTTTAAGAAGTCCTAGAAGCTCTCTTTCTCTCTCTCTGCCCAGGCCCTCCTCAACAATAAATCCCAAGATCTACAATGAGTCCAAGGAGCAAAGGGAAGACACTTGCTGCATTCCAAGAGGGATCTGGGAGGGCTGACAATTTCAAGAGCTTGTTGTGCACCCTCAGCCAAAATTATATCAGAGCCAGAGGAATCCCAGGGTGTCTTGCCCATCACTGGCATTCTGAGAAGTCTCACTGAACTAACAATGGGAGAGTCTGTGCATCAGTGAGCAGAGACTTGTCTTGATGCAGAGGAACTGGCTGTACTTGCCAGAAAGGAGGGACAACAGAGTGTTAATCAGTGGTGGTTTCTAAGTCACCCCCACCACTGGCTTGACCCTCAGTCATTCTGAGCTTCTTAAGGGGAGCTGTGGCAGGAGCTGAGAGAGGGGGTATTGGAAGGTCTATGGGGACCTACCAAAGAGTAGATGTCCATCCACCATTGCCATATAGATTTCCCGAGCAGGGGATGTCTGAAATCATTAGAAGCAGATAACTCTTCCAGCAAATCCTTTTCCAGTTGGACCCAGGGCTAAAAGCAGGTGCAGTTGTTGCCACTACTATGATACAGAGAAAAGGAAAGTTAGCTGAGGGCTCTGCCTGCTGCTCCATCTGAGTTGGAATCCAGGTTCTGCACTTAGGGTGCTAAACAGCTTTGGGCAGTTTGCCATTCTTACTTCTTTGTCCTCTTTATCTTTACACTTGAAAAAAATTAAGCAGCATCAACAGCAAAGCAAATTTTTGAAAACGGAAATTCTATACCAATTAATTTTTTTTTGCTAGTGCATATTCCCTTTCTATCACTGACCCAGTCTTATGAAATTTCACTCCAGGTCCTGTTTATACTCTCCACCTGTCACTCAACACCATGATCTCAATGTTTCATATGTTCTTAAGGATTTTTCAACACATTTATGGCTCCAAAGAGCCTCTTGATAAAGGTGAAAGAGGAGAGTGAAAAAGTTGGCTTAAAGCTCAACGTTCAGAAAACTAAGATCATGGCATCTTGTCCCATCACTTCATGGCAAATAGATGGGGAAACAGTGGAAACAGTGTCAGACTTTATTTTTCTGGGCTCCAAAATCACTGCTGATGGTGATTGCAGGCATGAAATTAAAAGATGCTTACTCCTTGGCAGGAAGGTTATGGCCAACCTAGATAGCATATTTAAAAGCAGAGACATTACTTTGCCAACAAAAGTCCGTCTAGTCAAGCCTATGGTTTTTCCAGTGGTCATGTATGGATGTGAGAATTGGACGGTGAAGAAAGCTGAGCGCTGAAGAATTGATGCTTTTGAACTGTGGTGTTGGAGAAGACTCTTGAGAGTCCCTTGGACTGCAAGGAGATTCAATCAATCCATCCTAAAGGATATCAGGCCACGACTGAGCGACTGAACTGAATGTCCCATAGAGTCTAACTGCCAAAATTTGCTTAACAGTTCCTGTATTGCTGGATATTTGGGTGTTTCCAAAATGTCACCAACTCTCTGCTTTGTAACCTTCTGTTTGAATGATACTCTAGGCTGAATTTCAAGGAGTGAGGTATTAAAAAGGTAGAGACATCCTTATGGCTTTTGCTACATTTCACGGATTGCTTTCAATGAAATAATTATGCTATTTTTTAATGATATGAGCACTTTTAGTGTAACCTTGACAAAATTATATACTATCGTTTTTTAAAAATTTGCCAATTTCATAAGCATAAAGTGATATTTTAAGTCTGCTTTAATTCATGTCTATCTACAACCTCCGCTCTGTATTCTCTCTGCCTTGCTTGCATGTGCCAGCTGCCATGCTACTCTTTTTTATATTCCTCAAGTCTCTTTTCCTCTTCAAAAACATCCTGGCCACCCTCTTTCCTGCCTCGGGGCCTTCGCCCAAGCTGTTCATTCTTCCTGGAACTCTCTCCCCTCTCACGTTCTTCATCCTCCTCCTTTACATTTCCCTTTAAAGGTCACTTCACAGAGAGACCTTGCTTGACACCCCTAAACTAGTCTCCTTCCCACTCCCCTTTTCAACCATGTATGACACTGTTCACAGAACTTAACCCAGTTTGTGATTATCTGATTATGTGTTTACTGCATGCTTGTCTGTTAGACCTTGTGCTCCCCCAAGACACTGCCTTCATCAGTTCACTGGTGCCTGGAATCGTGCTTGTCACATAGTAGGCACTCAGTAAGTCAGTGTCGAATGCATGAATGTTGTGGAGATGTACCTGCTGCCCAGCAGAAAATTTAGAAAATCAGAAAAATACATGAACAAAAGTTTACATGAACCAATAAGGCATTGATTAATGATTAAAAACTATTACCAAGTTACTGTTTCTAATAGTTTCATGGTTTACATTGAACTCATTAATTAATACGGGCTTTGTGTTGCTCTTGGTGGGATACAGTTAGGTTTGAAATTGCTTGAGGATTTCAAATTTCAAGAATCTGTCTGCCATGCAGGAGAAGTGGGTCCAATCCCTGGGTCCAGAAGATCCTCTGGAGAAGGGCATGGCAACCCATTCCAGTATTCTTGCTGGGAAAATCCCATGCACAGAGGAGCCCGACAGGCTATAGACCATGGAGTCGCAAAAAAGTCAGACACGACTGAGCAGCAGCAAGCCATGAGGACTGGGGAGAGGAGGAGGGAATTATGGAGACGGGAAGGAAGCTGGGAGCCTGACCCAAAGAAAATGTGCCAAAGAAACCCTTTCAGAGGAAGGAGGGCCCTAATTGTGACTCTCTTAGCATAATAGCAGGGCAGACATCCAGACCACAATTCAGGAAACTCACTCTGAGAGGAAAACACCAGTCCAGTGCAGGTGACCAGTACCCCCTGTGTTTGTAAATCCTTTATGATGCTATTTTCCGAGAGCCTTTTATAAACATTATCTCTGTTGATCCTCACTGTGACTCTGAGACTAACCTGGATAATCACCACCATTTTAATCTGGGGGACACAGAAACTCTCAGGAGTTATAAGACCTTCTGTATATCTCAGATGTTGGGATAACTGTGACATGACATCTTCTGACCCCAGACTCATGGATCCTGCCCTCTGGCCACTGTTGAAGGTTTCAGTGTGCTGTGAATCTTGAATTTACCTGATAGCTTGGGAGAAAGGTGGAGGGGTAATGAGAGGAGACAGGAGTTCTGATTAATTGATTTTTTTTAATTTGAAGGTTAAGCAGAAAATCCATTTAAAGTTAACCCAGACTATTTATACTTAGGATGGTATATGAACTAAACACAATGAAATTGAGCCCATAGGAATATCCCCAAGAAGAAAGCAGTCAATAATGTGACCCATAATTGCCTTTTATGATTGGTACTGTATGTGCCTGGATCTCTGCACCCATCCCAATGCATTTAGTAAAAGCCATTGGCAGCTTAGGGAGCTAAAGGCCTCTAGCAGGCAGTTAAGGGCCATCCCGCTGTTCTGAGCTATCCTAGACTCTGAACTCCCTGAGGACAGAGTCTTGTGCATTTCACTTCAGTGTCTGGCTGGTACACCTAGAAGTTTGAAGCAGGGGTGAGCATGCATCCTTAATTAGATGTGGCTAAGAATGTAATGTGGAGAAGGAAATGGCAACCCACTCCAATATTCTTGCCTGGAAAATCCCATGGTCAGAGAAGCCTGGTGGGCTACAGTCCATGGGGTTGCAAAGAGTCAGACACGACTAAGCGACTTCACTTTAAGAATGTAATAATATTCTATATTATGGGAATTTTACTGTGATTGCGCCATCTCATTGTGGCTTCTCCTTTGTCCTTGGATGTGGGATGTCTTTATCTGGTGGGTTCTGGCATCTACCTGTTGATGGTTGTTCAGATGCTAGTTGCAGTTTTTGTTGGAGGAGGAGATGAGTGCATGTCCTACTCTGCCATCTCTTGGAAGTCATGGAAGTTTAGGATTCAGAATGATTGGGCAGTGGGATACTGTGTAATATGACGAGCATTAAACTTAATTCTGGCCACATATTTTCAAAGATACCAGGTGAAAGATATTACCTAGGAGAGTGCTGGCCCTCTGGGGATAAGCCATGAACCTTTTCATATGAATGGGATGCTGACCAAGATGTTTGCTTACAAGTTAGAGAGACTCTGGTCCCTGAGATTGTTCAGACTCTTCTGTACATGGTGGGAAAATTAGGGCAGCTTTTCACATTTTCATGGCATTTTTGTAGTAATGATAAAAGAAATGTGTTTCATTATTTTTATTTTGGGATATACCTAAAAACACTAAAATAATGTACAAATCACCCATAACCCCACCACTTGGAGATAACTACTCTAAATTTTGGTGTAACTCTTCCAATGACTTGTTTTTGTTTTCTAATGCACACATGCACATCTCCTTGCATAAAATCAAGCCAACATGTACATGTTCTCTAACTGACTTCTTTATTTAGCCATGTATAATGAACATTCTCTCATACGCTTACTACTTTTTACTTCAATAAATGCAAATAGGTATTAAGTAGGTTACATGATGAATAAAATAGACATACTCTTGGTTTTTACAGATCCTGAAACTAAGGGAAGGTGTTCAGTACATTGGATGCAGATACAGACATACAGTCTGTCAATATTTGCAGACTCCATGATGGCAAATTCATCTCCTTGCTAAAATGTAATTGTAACGCCGAAATCAATACTCATGGTGTTTTCACAGTCATCTGCAGACATGCGCAGAGAGGTGAGAAATTTGAGTTGCCAAATGTACACATTCCCAGGTTAAATAAGGATATGCTCTGCCTTCTTGTCTCAGATCTCCTCCTGTGAACAATATCCTTTTCATGGTCTATTAAGTGCCATGTTTCCCCCATTTTTGTGCTTTTTGTTGCTGATTTTTCTGTTTAAAATGACCCCCAAGCAGAGTGCCAATGTGCTGTCCCTGAGTACAAGAAGGCTGTGATGTGCCTTATAGAAAAGATGCATGTTAGGTAATCTATGCTCAAGCGTGAGTTATAGCTATTGGCTGTGAGTTCAACGTTAATGAATTAACAACATACATTAAACAAGGTATCTTTAAACAAAACCACATGTAAAACAAGGTTATGTATTGACTGTTTGTCAAAAATGTTGTATCCCAGGCTCTCAGGAGCCTAGGAGCAATGGCTCAGTATTCGCTAATTCAGAGCCACTTTATAGAACATAACCATTGCAAATAGAGATGAGCAACTCTATGTGTATACAAGTCAGTAAGGTGGAGGGTGGTCGGGAAGATATAATTAGGGTTCTTTGGCTCTTTGTTGCTGTATAGCTCTTAAACCTACTGAAAAATAATTTTCCAGAAAATGTAAAATCATGACTCTTTCCAGAAGTAAAGATCAACATGATTTTATTTAATTCATTTATGAGGAAACCAGTGAAGTGTCACAGCCAGTATAGAGGAAAATCCAAAAATCAGACACATTTATAAATGAGGAATATTGGGGGGAATATGTGAATAGAGGCAAAAACTGGCTTTCTTTTTCTCTTTGGGAAGGGAGAAGAATGTCCCTTCTTGGGACAGAATCATTTCCATGTCTGTAGACAAAAATTATTCTGTGTTGCTGTCTGTTATGTAAAACTTGCAGGGCTGTAAAGTAGCTCTCATAGAATCAGAATCAGATAACAGGACAACTTGTGCCCTAGACAATGCATAAGTGAAAGTTGCTCAGTCATGTCCAACTCTTTGTAACCCCATGGACTGTATAGTCCATGTAATTCTCCAGGCCAGAATACTGGAGTGGGTAGCCTTTCCTTTCTCCAGGGGATCTTCCCAACCCAGGGATCAAACCCAGGTCTACCCGCACTGCGGGCAGATTCTTTACCAGTTGAACCACAAGGGAAGCCCAAGAATACTGGAGTGGGTAGCCAATCCCTTCTCCAGCGGATCTTCCCAACCCAGGAATTGAACCAGGGTCTCCTGCATTGCAGGCGGATTCCTTACCAACTGAGCTATGAGGGAAGCCCATAGTTGTTCACAGAAGCTCGCTCCCCTCCCCCAAAGCCAGGGTGGTAAATGTGATCTGTCTAGATAATGCATGGCGATAAAGAAGGGAACCCTGAACAATGCCACCACCACCATCATGAGGTTGGGTTGCAGATTCAGAGCCAGCAAAGCAGTCTGTGAAGAAACAGCTAGAGAGGCAGGACGAAAATGTGGAACCTTTGGGGCAACAGCAAGATTGAGGATGGAGACGGTGATCAACTGCCTGAAGGTCGAGTAGGATGCACTGTAAAAGGATTGCCACCTTGGTGGCCACTGGTGAGTTAATATGAGTAGGTATTAAGGGGTACAAACAGGCAGAAGCCAGAGTGGCATAGAACAGGTGAACCAGGGGTGAAAAGTGGAAATTTTGATTTAAGTCTTTGTATTGAGTCATGTCTTGATATGCTTTTAATATGGATGTACCATTGATTTTATCCTAACTTCTATTTCTGGACATTTAAGTCTTTTCTAATTTTTAAGAAATTGCTATTAATATCTTTTAGATACAAACCTGTTTGCAAATATTTAATATTTTTTCCTAGAATAAATTCCTAGAAGTGTCACTGTTGCCAGGTTAGCGAGCATCTCCGAGATTTTGAGACAGTCTCTCCACAATTTGGTCAATTTACAGCTTGTTCTCAACAGCAGATGAGCCACTTTGTTTCTTTGGACATCTCATCTATAACTATTATAAGTCTACATCCTCTCTTTGTTCTTCTCCATTTCCCTGAGACAATAACTCTGCCAATAAGTGGTTTGGTGTTTGTAGCTGATAATCAATGACTTTTATTTCTTATCATCACTTACAAGTCAAGGCCCCCTATTTGGAGCAGAATCAATTCTTTCCCTTGTTGGCATTAACACATGTCAAATATTTGCAGGTTCTTAACTTTCTTTAGGCTTGGCTTAGCAGGCTCTGGATTTTTAGCACCTGACATTTTACCTCCCAGATTCATTCCTCTGTTCTCCTTAGGGGATTCCTGTCTTCCTCAGCTTTTCATCCATTTAAGTACGACCATGCCTCCATATCCTAGAAATATTCCATCTTACCTGGGTCAGTGGGGGGATTTCCACCCCGACCTCCCTGAGGGCTGCATTGTCAGCTGGTTTCCAAATGAAAACTCTATCTAGCTTCTTGAATCGTATACCCCCTGTTTCTCATCTCTGATTTCTGTACTTGGTGTTTCTTTTTTAAAAATTAATTTTTATTGGAGTATAGTTGGTTTACAATGTGTTAATTTTTTCTGTACAGCAAAGTGAATCAGTTATGTGTTTACATATATCCCCTCTTTTTTTGGATTTCTTTCCAGTTTAGGTCTCCACAGAGCACTGAGTAGAGTTCCCTGAGCTATACAGTAGGTTCTCATTAGTTATCCATTTTGTGTTATCGTTGTTCTTTAGTCACTAAGTCATGTCTGACTCCTTTGTGACCCCATGGACTGTAGCCCACCAGGCTCCCCTGACCATGGAATTTTTCCAAGCAAGAATAGTGGAGTGGGTTGTCATTTCATTCTCCAGGGGATCTTCCCAACCCAGTGATCAAACCTGTATCTGGCATTGGCAGGCAGATTCTTTACCACTGAGCTACCAGGGAAGCACTAGCTATTTTATACATAGTATCAGTGGTGTATATATGTCAACCCCAATCTCCCAGTTCATCCCACCACTTGATTCCCTCCTTGGTGTCCATGTGTTTGTTCTTTATATCTGTGTGTCTTTTTCTGTTTTGCAAATAAGATCATCTATACCATTTTTCTAAATTCCACATATATATGTATTAATATGTGATATTTGTTTTCTTCTTTCTGACTTAATTCATTCTGTGTGACAGTCTCTAGGTCCATCTTAGGACTGTGTCCTCTTGCCCATTTCTCTCTTCATTACATATTATGCTGAGTATGTCTTACCTGCTCCCATTGCTTCAATAAGAGATGGACACCTTACCACCTCTCTTCTGAGCTCCGGGTCTACACACTTAACTGCTTTTTCTACCCGCCTTATATCTGTCTCATCCCTAAGGATGAATACCAAAAATGGCCTGCCTCTATTTGATAAACAGCAGCCTGCCTACTGCAAGTTCAGGAAGTCATCTGAGATTCTTCCCTCTCTCTCTCCCTCCTCTCACACCAGATCAGCCATCCTGTTTGCAGGGCAGCAAAGGAGATGCGGACATAAAGAACAGACTTTTGGACACGTGAGGAAAGGAGAGGGTGGGATGATTTGAGAGAGTAGCATTGAAACATATACATTACCATATATAAAACAGACAGCCATTGGGAATTTGCTATATGACCTGCAGGGAACCCAAAGTCGCTGCTCTGTGACAGCCAAGACCGGTGAGAAGGGGTAGGATATGGGAAGGAGGTTCAAGACAGAGGGGACACATGTGTACCTATGACTGATTCATGTTGATGTAAGCAGGAATCAACACAATATTTTAAAGTAATTATCCTCCAATTAAAAATGAAACAAAATGTTAAAAAATACCTAGGAAAAACAAAAACTGTCCATTTCCCTGCTTCTGCCCCCTCTTTCCCTGTCCACCTACATCACTGGAGTATTCTTTGCCATCAGAATTCGCTGAATTCTCACACTGGCTTTTACACCTATCACCAATCTCGTCTTACCAGTCTTATGAGACCTGTTAAGTTTCTAAGGTGGATTATTATTTTCATTTCTTTTCCAATAAGCAATGTTGTATTTTTTAAGTGTAATTTCATTTTGCTACATCTGTATCTTTTCTTTTTTGATCCATTTCAATGAGCCTTTGCAGGATGGGAGGGGCATCTGTAGACCCTCTTACCACTAGGACCAAACGGAAGTGACACAGAAATGACATTATTGGATCCATTGGCTTGTGATGCTGAGACAACAGCCTCATGGTGACTAAACGAGTAAATGAATTTAAATGCATAGGACATTAGTACAATAAGATGTTTTTTGTACATCTTTCTTCAATGCCAGTAATACTGATATTCTTGCCCTGGTGTTAGTGGGTTTTAGAAGCAACAAAGTATTGTGGGAAGAGTGTGATTTTCCAGATTCAAATTATCATCTCACTACTTAGCAGTGGTGTGACCCTGGGCAAGTTATTGAACTTCTCTGGACCTTCATTTCCTCATCTATAAATTCAGAATAACAGTGTCCATCTCCTTGGGCTGTCATGTGGCCTGAATGAACACATAAGTATAAAGAGGGAAAGGTTGTGGTTGGAGGGTGGGGGGCTGATGTTGGCTGGGTGTGTTGGCTGGGAGTACAGTGAAGATTTACTTTTTAGTTTCCCATTTCCATCTCCATGGAAACCCTATGGCCTGAAGAGCTTCATGCCCTCAGTGAGCACATCCTGAGGGGGAGAGCAGCCCTGGGGGTTTGGTGTGCCGTGTTCTCACTGTGCCTCTTCCCTGTTCCACTGGAGCTTTCAGAGATTCTCTCCTTTAGTCCCCTCCCGGCCTGCCTGTCTGGATGATTTGTCTTCTCCATCCTTACACTCCCTGTGCCGGGAGGTGCCTCCTCTCCTCTCCTTTGGATCTGCCCTCTAGCCTCTCCTTCCTGTTCCCACTCACAGTCCGGCCTCTCCCTGCTGCGTGTCCTTGCCACTGTCCATCTTCCATGGGATGACGATGATGACTGCTCCGATGCAGACCTGGCCTTATTTCTTCCCTGGTTTACATCATTCCCGTGTCCCCCCACAGCCCTTAGAGTGGCCTCCATATCCTGCCTAACACTCAGGGCCCTTCACAAGCTC
This sequence comes from Giraffa tippelskirchi, assembly GCF_054371585.1. Taxonomy (NCBI): domain Eukaryota; kingdom Metazoa; phylum Chordata; class Mammalia; order Artiodactyla; family Giraffidae; genus Giraffa; species Giraffa tippelskirchi. The sequence continues at coordinate 112,903,361 of NC_137287.1, read as the reverse complement.
TCCCAACCTTCCCTGTCCTGCCCACCTGCCTTTCCAAGCTCCTTTTCATCCTTTGACACTGTGGCCAGGAGATTTCAGGGCTTGCAGGAATGTTTGAAGACTGGAAAAGCAATTTATTGGCTCAAAATGTGTAGGAAAACTGTACTGAAGCTAATAAGCCTTTAACTCTATATCTATGAAATATATCTGCATGCCTATGATTTACACACACACACACAGATATATATATATATATATATATATATATATATATATATATATATATATATGTATGTATGTATATAGCTTCCCTGGTGGCTCAGATGATAAAGAATATTCCTGTAATGCAGGAGACCTGGATTTGATCCTTGGGTCGGGAAGATCCCCTGGAGAAAGGAATGGCTACCCACTCCAGTATCCTTGCCTAGAGAATTCCATGGACAGAGAAGCCTGGAAGGCTAAAGTCCATGGGATTGCAAAGGATCGAACATGACTGAGTGATTAAGCATACATACATAGTTTATAGCAATAAACTATAGGCTGCTTTTCTCAAAGACTAAGAATTCCCCAACGAACAAAATCGTTGGAGAAACCAAGGTCATCATGATAAGTTACTGTTATTGGGAGCCAAATAATATTGAAGGAAAAATTGTTTTTTAAATATTTCAAAATAATTTTATGGCAAAAAATTATATGTCATGTTGGAGGTGGAATGGAGGTGCATCTGAAGGTGATATGAAGGAGGGCTCCAAAACTAGACTGGCCCATGAAGATAATAGACAGCCTTGGGTTTCCCGTTGACCTTGACCTGCAGCTCCTTACTTCCTAGCTGCCTATTGCTATGTGTTTTCACCTTCTGGTTATAAGACCACCTACATTTATTTTTTTCCCCTGACCACTCAGTCCTGTGATATTTGATGCTGTAAACCCCTCAGGGCTAAGAAGGAGTTAGCCTTGCTCCCCGCTGGTCCCTGACACAAAGCACAGAACTTTGCACCGAGTGCAGGCTCTCCATGTTGTTATTTGGGAGAGCATTACTGGGTGGTCCTGGGGGGAGTCATTATGGAGAAGGGCAACGTGGAGGAGTTTGCCTTTTTTGGGGTGCTCAGGGCTAGGCATGACTATTCCCAGACCCGTTTAGATCATTCCATCTCGTGCACCCCATGTGAACAGAAGGACACGCTGCTCGGAAACTCTGCACTAAGCAATGTGACACAAAGGTGGAAAAGGTGACACAAAGGTGAGGGATCTTGGTTAAGCGCCAAGGGGCTTGGCGAGGTGAGGGGCTTGGTTAAGACATCAGGCCCTTGACTTTGCCTAACCTCAGATGCTCCTTGGGCATCAAAGTCCTCCGTGGCTTTCACGGCAGAGAAGAAAAGCATGGGTGCAGGGTGAGTGCTGAGAGCACTGAATGTAGTTTCCCAGAGGCCCTGGGGATCACATGTCGAGGGTGAGGCTGCCATTCCAGGTGGGAAGCAGGACACTGATCTGGATGGCAGGTGGGGACAAGAGCCATCCTGTGAGTCAGAGTGGCCTTCACCGGACACAGGCTGGCAATCAGTGACCACAGCGACTCTGCACACTGCCCCTCAGCAGATTCCTCAAGGGCAGGGACCTCATGTCTTTGAAGCTCTGGTCCCCTAGTGCCCAGCACAGCCTGACAGTCAGCAAGTACTTGGAAAGGATTTGCTGGACTAATGAGCGGTCCCACCACGCAAACAGCAGTAAAGTTCAGAGCATATGGTTCCCCCAAAGGAGTCTCTCCAAGTGTCCTGATTTCATAATTAATGTTTTCTGGGCCATTTTTGTCATTAGAATAGAATAGACATAGAATATATGCCAGGCATTTTTCCTCATTCTCTAATTAAACATTAATAGCACTTGGAGAGGTATTATCATGCCGTTTTTAAAAATGAGGAAGAAACTCAGAGAAGGAAGTCACTTGTCCACTAATAAGCTAGTGAGGGCAGACCCAAGCTCTGAACACTGGATGAAGCCTCTGGTCTGTCCAGCTCTACAGTATCACCTCACTTGAACATCATCAGTAACCTTCTAGAAAGGAGCCTGCTCTCCGACGCAGAGAATCCTCATTGTATTTGCAGTAACAGCAAGTGGGTTTCCGGAGAAGGCAATGGCACCCCACTCCAGTACTCTTGCCTGGAAAATCCCATGGACAGAGGAGCCTGGTAGGCTGCAATCCATGGGGTCGCTAAGAGTCGGACACGACTGAGCGACTTCACTTTCACTTTTCCCTTTCTTGCACTGGAGAAGGAAATGGCAACCCACTCCAGTGTTCTTGCCTGTAGAATCCCAGGGATGGCGGAGCCTGGTGGGCTGCCGTCTATGGGGTCGCACAGAGTCGGATACGACTGAAGTGACTTAGCAGCAGCAGTGGCAGCAGCAAGTGGGTTTCAGACCTGCCCTTGCCTCTGTCCCTTAATAAGTGTTGCTAATCTCTCTGAGCTTCTGCTTTCTCATCTGTAAAATGGAAATAAAGTGTGACTGCCTCATAGACTTGGAACAAGGACTAAATGGACACCATTTATGAACATACCTGGCACTGTTGTTGTTGGCACAGAGAAGGTAAACGACTGCTAATTGGTTCTGATGTTAGAAATCAATTCTATAGCATGCCTATGTTTTCTTGTATGTGACTTTGGTGAGCAGTGAGGTTTGGATGTGTTCATTCATTCATTTATGATCCAGTTTAATATTTTTCTGTTGTCCCATGCAGTGTCATCCCTGTTGGACTTTGTCTCTTTAAAGACATTTATTCTATTCTTTCACAATGATATATATATAAAACCCACTTTCCTTATGAAGTGTTTTTTTGCATATAGAATCCTTTGTAATCTAACACCATCCAGATATAAGAGCCATTTAGTTGCATATGTAAAAGGACCCATTTGAAAAGTAAAGGAATAAAGTGGCCTTTATGTGCTTGGGGGCCTTCCTGGGGAGTTTCACCAGAGAAATGGCAGTACACACACTTCCTCAAGAAATTCAGTGTCATTGGGGTCTCTAAGTTGTGTTATTTTCTCACTATACATGAGGCCTCATTGCATTTGCTTTATATCCTAGTCATTCTTTGTCACAGTGGCAGAGATGAATATTTTCTTCACTGTAGTTGTTTTCCTAAGAAGCTAAAAATATTGGAAGGAAATTGGTTTTTTCTCTTCTGCCTTATCTTTGCATAACTATTCTCAGGGATCTCAGAGCAGCATAGGAGATGACCTCTTTTTTATTGTCACTGTAGCGCCAAGACAGAAACACAAGCAGCAGGCAATAAAAGCAACCCTGGCCTCTGCGACTGTCTCGGGAACTGTCAAGATGATGGTTGGACTGAATCCACTGGTCAATTCCAATTTAGTCCAATCCCTGATTTGACATGGCCTCCACCCCTGCAGCCTAGTGACTGATTGTTTTTCATGATTGATGGAGGTGACAGATTTATTTTAAAACTGAGGCTGATTTTTCAGGACCCTGATGAGCTTGGGGAGATGGACGGGGGTGGGGGGTGTATAACAGGGAGGAAGAATACTCCTTGCTTAATAGCCTCTGTCAGTGACTTCTGTGAAAGCCTCAACAGTTCAGGAAGCTCTCTGTTAGGAAAGAAATTGGGAGGGAATAGGATATTTGGTAGGAAAACCTGGATTTCCAGTCCTGGTTCTACCGTTTCCTTGGGAAAATTCCTTAATTCCTCTGCGGTTTTGATCACCAATTAAAAAAACGAAATTAACCAGGTAGAAGAGACTGCTAGTTCCCTAGCCAGTGTTTGCTCTCACCTTCTTCCTTACTGAGGTCAGAACTGATGCTGGCTGTATTTCCCAGCACCGCTTGCAGCTGGGTGTGGCCACATGACCAAGTTCTGACCAATGAGATGTAAGCAGAGTGGTGGGTGGGACTTCCGGGAGAACTCTGCAGTCGAGGAGGAAAATACTTCTTGCAGCAAATGAAACTTGAACCTATGGGTTCTTCAGTTGCTTTCACATATAACCAGAGGACTAAAAAGTTTCTTTAGCCAGTGACTGTACCTTTTTGACTCCAAAGAACCTGCAGCTACTTCTGTAGCGTTGGGCTTCAACAAGGTAAGAGTGTACGTTAATGAACTCCGTTTAGTGTTGCTGTGGTTTGAATGTTTCTCCTCACCTGAGTGCCGTCTTCCTACCGCAGTTGTAAACATTAGCAAGTGCTTTAATATGAGACAGAAGGTTGCTGAGGCTGACTGGTCCTGTGAGGGCTTCTCTCTCTGCCAGGCCTCATCTGCTGGGAGGACAAAAGGAGTCTTGGAGAGCTGGAAGGGTGGTGCAGGAGCAGGGAAGACCCCAACACCTCTTTTTCTCTTAATGAAGTACTTTTATGAAAGACCCCCAACAGGAGTGGCAGGGGTATCAGCTCTTACTGGGCCATTTGTCCCGAAATGGCTCTGCCTTCAATATGGCTGCCGACAACCCAGCCCATTAAACTTAAGGCCCCAGACGTGTGGGGGCTGTGGAAGTGTGTCATAAAAACCCCAGGCAACTTCAGGGTCAGCGTCTTCCCCACAGCATCAGAGGAGAGTGTTCTCAGCTGGGCTCTGAGGAAAGCCCCGCTGAGTCACTGCCCCCAGGTGTTCTGGATACCATGATGAGGGGCCAGAAGTTTCTTGGGATGCTTATCTTAGAGGAGAAAATCCTCCTTTTGATATTACTTACTGATTTGTTTTTCCTCTGACTGCCTCAGATGTGATATGTAGCATCTTGTGATAAAAGCAGAAATCAAGATAGTCTTGTTTCCTGATCCTGAAATCTGAGAGGAACTGGCCACAAGAGCCTTGACCTAATGAGCATTGGCTGGTGTCATAGATGCTGTCCTTGTTAGTGTGTTCAAGAAGGTGCGGACACAGACACAGCCTCCCTTATCTTGTCTCCTGCCTCTCAGAGGCACCGAGGGTGGAATGTCTGCGTTGGTGAGGTCAAGGGGCTGAGGACTAAGATCCAGGTGTGAAGCATCCTGAGGATCTGGCCTCTTCGACAGCCAAGATTCAGGGAGACTGCAAATTGAAAGGTTTTGTTTATTAGCTGTCACAGCTGGACTTCTGGACAAGGCTGAATGGCTGAGAAATTTAGCTTGAATCTGCTGTAGGAGCAGGTCAAGAGGAGCTCTGGGCTGTTGGCTGGGCACCAGGAGTACAGCATGTGAGGGGGCCATTTATTTACCTGATTTATTCGTTCTGTGCTTGTTGAATGACTGCTCTGTGCTGGGGGCTAGAGATTTAGGGGGGACGCTGACATTCTCCCCTGTGACTTAGTAGCTCACAGCCTCTGTCACAGGAGAGGGAAAGGATCTGTGGATGCAATACAAGGATATCAATGTCTTGGGTCAGTTTCCCTAGAAGCAGAGCTTGAAATAGGGTTGCAGATACTTGTGATTTATTGAAGGAGGGACCTGTAAGGGAAGGGGGGAAGAGGACATGGAAGAGGGGAGGGTAAGAATGTGATCAGGAAACATCTAGCCTTCACCTGATCTGTGAGCTAAAGGCAGCCCTGTCAGCTTCCTGTGACGTTGAGGATGCTCTCTGTGCTGTCCAGTAGCAGAGCCACATGTGACAACTGAGCATTTGAAATGTGATCAGTGTAGCTGAGGAACTGAAATATTAATTTTATTTAATTTTAAATAATTTCAATTTAAATACTTACAAATAATGAATGGCTGCCGTATTGGATACTACAGTAGTAGAACAGATACGGGCAAACTTCTGTAAAGAGTCAGTAGGTGAATACCTTAGGTTTTGTGGACCGGACAGCCTGAACTGCAATTCCTTAACTGCTGTTGTTGCAGAAAATCAGCCATAGACAACACCTGACGGAATGGGTGGCTATGTGCCAACACTTGTAAAAACAAGTGGCAAATTGGATTTGGCTTATGGAACATAAAGCACACTGCAGTTGCCTCTTCACCACATCCAGCAAGGGGTCAGCTTTGCATAACCTGTATTGGTCTGCTATTGGTGTAGGTCACCTGGAGAAGGGATGGTACTGCCTGGGCAAGGTGACTCCGTCACCTGAGGTCATTTTCCAGAGTGGAGTAAATGTGATGGTGGGGAGCGATGATCTCTTAGGTGGCCATTAGGCGTTGTGCAGTGGCCACATAAGGAGAATCTCAGGGAACACTACAGTGCCTACTACAGTAATTAATAATTCTTATCATGTGTTCACTGTGTGCCGGGCAGAGTGTTAGTGCCTCATGCGGTTTCTATTCATTCAGTTGTCAAAATAGCCTTAGGAAGACTGTAATGCAAGCATTTGTAGTATGTTCCTGTAAAATTCATTGATGTTCATCATTCCAGTTTCGTTGGCTTAGTTACTAGGTATACCCAAGACACTCTCCCTCCCTCCCTCCCTCCCTCACACAGATATATGTCATCTGAAATATAGGTATGATGTCACCAAGTGGCAGTTACATACTGTTTCCTGTTAGGAAGCTTTGCTCTACTCTCAGAGACCCCAGTGACCTAATCTTTTTTGCACTAGTTGCCTCTACTTATTTTGCCTCCCTGGGGTGTTTTTCAGCCCAGATTTCCTCCTTGATAGGAAGCCCATTTCTCTACACCTTATGTAGACTTCTCATAGAAACAGATACTTACTTGCATTCAGGTAGTTTCCTTGGGAGATGATTTCTGAAAGCCCCGTGACAAAGTGGAAGAGACAGGGAGGGAATAAGGCAATAAAGGGCATGTTAACATATGGGTAACTGGGTGGGTTACTATTGTGACCAACTGAGGCCTGTCCCCACTGGAGGTCCTGCTGGACACATACCTCAGAAGGTTAGAGTTTATCCTCTCAGTCGCCATGACACATTGGATGAGGGTTATTCCTGGAGGGTGAACTTCGCAATACTTCTACACAGCCCAGGGTTGAGTATATTTCCTCAGTGTGAACCCCTCCCCCTCATGCAGAGTGAACTCTGTAACAGGCTGCCTGTGACCTCCAGGCGATAGGTAAGGTCCTGGAGTGTCTGTCATATCCCCTTTTCTTGAACTACTAGCAGTTCTCCAGTTATGGGCTTTTTCAGTTTAAAAGATTTATTGCCAATTTCTACAGTGCAGTAGACTCTGCTTGACAGTTTGCGTGGCCATGAAGAAGTTATAGACTTATTAACTTGGAGGTAATGAGATGAGGAAAGTATCACATGAGCCTTAGGTCTTACTGCTGGTTGACCTAGCAAGGTTCTGATCTTCCCTAGGTCTTCCTCTCCTCTGCTGTGTCATGGGAATGATGGCAAGGCTTTTGCTGGACCTCAGATGAGGTGACGGACAAGCACATACTTAATAATCTGAGGCACAAAGGGTTTGCAGGTTATTAGGGAGTAAGTTCTGTGATTAAGGCAGTGTAAATCAACTAGTAATCATTATCCTAGGTCTTTCATGTGTGTGGAGCTGGGCTCCCTGTTTAGCCTACATCCCAGACACCCCTGCTTGCTCTCAGGGTCAGGCTCTCGGGGTACACTTAAGACCACTTGGAGAGTCTCTGGACTCGGGGATCATGGCCAGAAGGGAGACATAGCCCACACCATGGCTTTCTGTGCAGGACAGCTTATCCTCTACTCCATCCCACAGTCCCTGTTCCTGTATCTGTACCCAGATACACCCTGCTTAGGTGAGAGTTTGACATGGTTATGAAGACCGTTTGAACCAGAAAGAGGAGCATGAACACAAAGGGACAATCTACCCTCTCTTTTGGGAACAAGCTGTTCCCTAGGCCAGGGAGCATCTTCTGATGCCACATCAGGAGGGGACTTGAGTGCTGTATTCACCTCAGGGACACATTGCAGATACACAAGTAGAGAGTGGCATGTGCTAGTGTGCATTTGGGGAAGATTCTCTGGCCTGATGTGTAGGATAGATTAGAAAGGCTGCAGGAACCCGGAAAAGGCTGTCTAGAAGACAGCCTAGAAGACAGATGCTGAGGTCTGGATGAGAACAGTACTGCTAATATTTTAACCTACTCAGCCAGTGGAAGACTTACTCATGGATTCTTGGAGCTTTACCCAGAAGGAGCAGGAGTGCAGAGTCAGGACCTCCAGGGCCCCCTCATGCATCTCACACAGCTAGGATTTTCCAAGCACTGCATCATGAAGAGTACATACTGCTCTCTACCACTGCAGCCCTTTAGCTTTGGATCTTGTGTCAGTAGCAGGCTTCCTGTCCTGAGCATGTTCTCTAATCCCAGAGCACTTTCTCAAAGAGTGAGATGGAGCCACAAGCTCAGAGAAGAAGGTAGCAGGCCTTGATTCACAGTCCCTGGCCTGATGAGGGGAACCTGCAACTGCTTCTACAGTGCAGCTTGGTTTGAGGAGCTGTCTTGCAGTGTACACCAGCCATTGGTTGGGTGTGAGGGATCTTAAGGCAGCTACTCAGCTTCAAAACTTGTCCCCATGACTTACTGTTTGAGCTTGGGCAAGGTATTTCAATTCTTTTTGCAAGATATTCAAATTATTTTTTCATTTTGCAGTGTAAGTAATGATAACATGTTCCCCATGGTTTTTTGTGTGAAGCATAAATGATACAATCAATGCAGATTGTTTGGGGAAGTGTTTGTTTACCAGATGTGATTATCATTATGCAGGAAAAAGTGTCTGTGAGCTAAGACAACTGGTTGTATTAGTCAGCTACTGCCATAATAATGCTGCATAACAGAAACATTAAAATCTTAGTGACACACACTAACATTTATTTTTGCTCATGGGTCTGTATTTGTCTGGAACATTCTACTGACCTAGGCCAGCCCTGGCTGATAGGCATCTTGATTATCTGGTTAGTCTGATGAAACTGGATGGCATAGAGTAGCCTTAGCTGGGGTGACTCCACTTTGCTCCACCTGGCCTGACAGCCTCCAACAGGCTAGTTTGTTCTCATGGTGAAAGCAGGGGTCCATGAGAAGAAGGAGAAATGCAGAAGCACTTTTTCAAGCCTCCATGTGCATAAAGCTTGCTCTTGTCCCATTGGCCAAAATAAGTCACCTGACCATGCCTAACATCCGAGTGGAAGGAAGTCTACAGTTACAGGTATCATAGCTTGGGTATGTATAGTCATTGACATAATCAGTACCACTTTGGTATTTTCAATAAACCTCCTAGGGGAGCACAGGTCCTTGAGGCAATACTCATTTCAACAGTCCCGCTCTTCCACTAACTAATTGGGCTGTTCCTCTTTGTGAATTATTAGTATTGAAGATCATAATACTAGTTATCATTCACCGGGCACCTCAGTCATGATGCTACATACTAAAACTTCTTACCCCAGAAGACTGTTTTAAGGATTAAATGAGATAATTTATGAAATCCCTTAGTTTATCTCAGTGCAAATTTATCATATTAACTCAAGAAGCGTTTGCCGTTATTATTTTTATTGTTGTCATCCATCATGACTATGATTAATACGGTTATCTTCCATAAAAGCTTCCAGTGTAGGCATTTTTTATCCTTATCTAACAAATGAATAACTGAGACTAAAAGAAGTTAAATAACTCTCCCAAGGTCATACAGCTGATAAGGATCAGAGCTTCTCTAAGGATTGATCTTACTTGGTAAATAGTCTAGTGTCATTCCTATAGTGTGGTGTGAAGAGGTGTACTGACCTGGGTAGAAAGTTCTAATTCTGAGCCCAAACCTGAAGCCCTCCAGCTTTAACCCTGTGACCTTAGTCCTGCTTTGTTGGGCCTCAAGGAGTGTGTGGATCCTCTTATGAGTTGGCAGCCTTGTAGAGACAGAGGTCATTTGACACTCATTTGTCTCTACAAGTCAAACTCCCAGACATGTTTAGATGTGGTTTAGGCCAGAGCATTGCTGAAGGACAGACTGTCTGGTGTCATGCTATTTGTGGGTCCTAGGGTCTTCCAAGGCAAGCTCAGCTGTTTAGCCTGCTCAGTCTCACACCAGCTGTGAGACAGGTGTCCATGTCCCCTCAGATAAGAGGGGCCTCAGAGAAGCTGGAGAGTCAGAATGAGGCCCCATGGTTGGTAAAGGGGGGACTAGGACTGGCATTGCTCCCTTTGTGGATGCCAGGCCTTCCCAAACACACAGGACCATCCTGCCATGGCGCCCTCCCCTTTGCTTGACTCTCCTTATCACTTCTGGTCTTTGGCTGCTTGGTCCAACTGCTTTTTTGGGTTCTTCTCAAGGGACCATCAGTCATGAATGACTCACCCAAGCTATCTGCAGATTCTCTCCCCGCTGAAAAGAGTCACCTCTTCAGCCTTTATCTGGCTCCCACAAGAGGGAGAAATACTTTCACATTGCTAGTGCTGTGGCTTTGGGTTATAGGAAAGTTGATTCCCGCTTGCCATAAAGACCCTTACTAGTGGCTCGGTTTAGGTGTAGTGGGGGCTGGTGCTGCATTGGGCCTTAGTTGCAGCACATGGGATCTTTGCCATGTGTGGGCTTAATTGCTCTGTGGCATGTGGAATCTTAGTTCCCCGCCCAGGGATGGAACTCGTGTCCTCTGCATTGCAAGGTGGATTCTTAACCTCTGGACCATCAGGGAAGTCCCCCCTTTAGTAGTTCTTTAAATGATGTTCTAGCAGGAACTGGTGAGGGAGAAGAGGGACCAACGGAAGAGTGTAATCCTCCATCAAAGAGAACTCTCATTACAGATTTATAATCCATGAAAACATCCTGTACTCTCAGCGCCCACTGCTGCTTGTTCATTCAGGATTCCATACTGTTCAGAGCACACACTCGGTCAGTTCTCAGGAGTATTTTACTCTCCACTGCCCCCCCACACACACACACACATCGCTGGGACAGTACAGATAGATAATCCTTTTGGAAGGAATTTGAAATGTATACCAGAGGCCTTAAAATTGGTTCATACTCTTTAACCCAGTGATCTAATATGGGAGAAATTATCATAAGGAATTAATCCAAACCTAGGCAAAACTGTCTGCAGGGCAAGTTATGGTAGCCAAAACTGGAAGCAACATAAATGCCTGACAGTATGGTAATAGTTCAGTAAATCATGACTCATCCACTTAGTGAAATATTATGCAGCCATTTAAATGGTAATTAAAGATGGTATTGGGCAACCTGGGAAATGCTTATGATACAATGCTAAATAAACAAGCCACCAAGAGACACCATGGAATGTACAAAATAATGAAAACCATGTAGAAATGTGTGTTTGCATTGACATCAATGGTGTGGCTGCAGCAGCAGTCCACATTCCAAATTTCCCTCTGAAGAGAGGCAGTTCTCAGCTAGAGAGCAAGGCAGGACTGACACAGAGGTGGCTGGAGAACCACAATGTTGATTTAAAACCCCTCCACTAATTTTAAACATGTCTAACCATTATTTCTAATCATTATATATCTCAAAACTTGTGTTGAAGAAAATGAAAGACGCTCTATATGCGAAGATTCTTCCAAATTCCTCATATTCTAACATGTATGATGATTCACACTGCACATGGATTCAAATAACAAAATATCCAGCAGGCGCATTTGATTTAGCATCTGTTAGTCTTGGTGAGAGCAGGTGCAATGGAGTGATGTGGACAGAAACCAAGGTACAGTGGGCCGAGCAGGTGTTGGCCAGTGTGTTTTGTTGTGTTGTGTTGCATCACGGCTACTGCCCAGATCCACTGCTTGGGATCCTCAGTCCCTACTTTATTTATCTATTTTTTTAATTGGAGTATAATTGCTTTACAATGTGTTAGTTTCTGCTGTGCAGCAAAGTGAATCAGTCATATGTATACGTAGGTCCCCTCTCTCTTGGACCTCCCCCTCCCCCCATTCCACTCCTCCTCTCGGTCATCACAGAGCACTGAGCTGAGCTCCCTGTGCTATACAGAAGCTTCCCACTAGCTAGCTATTTTGCACATGGTATTTATGTCAAACCTAATCTCCCGATTCGTCCCACCCTCCCCATGCTTCCCTGTGTCCACACCAGGGTGTTTTAACCATCCTATCGTGAAGTTTAGCTGTGGAAGAAAAGCATGATGTAGGTTCAGAGGGGCATCAAGTTAAAGGTTCCAGCTTCACTTTTGGGGGATGTTTCTGGTTATTTGTAAAGCAGAAGAAGGATAGGCATTGTGAAATGTAGATGGGCTGTGACTAGACTAAAAAGATGGTCTGAATGCCTGCACAGAATGGAAAGAGATCACCAAATAAGTAGAAAAGCAGCTCATATCTGAATATCATATGGGCATTGCATTGATAGGCCCTCACAGAACACATGAAATCTTTTGATTGCTTCTTGTCTGCTAGTGTCCTGGTATATAGGAACAACAGGCCAGGGACAGGGACATGGGGAAGGGAGGAGATAGGGAAGCTTGGAAAAGCTCAAAGGACTGTGGTCCTAAGGAGGGGATTCTGGGAAGAGTCATCTGAGCACTTTTTAGTGAAATTCTGTAGGTTGTTCCAAGTGAACCCACACTTCTGAGTTCTCTGCAAAATTGCAGATTCTTAAGTAGAACTGAGGCCTGTGGAATGCTTTGGGGAATAAAGAGAGAGAACTGGTGGAGAACTGGAACAGGGCTGCCTGTAAAGACTGTCAGTGGGCAGGGTTTGGGAAGCCTGGTGGTCCTGATACAGATTTTAATTCTCTCTTTTGCCATAAAGGAAACTGGAAATGAAAGAAGTGCATCCTTCAGCCAAAACTGGTAGTAAAACAAAGCAGAGGCCTAAAATTATATTTCAACCAGTGACTGACTGGTGCCCCTGGTTCTATTATTTTTTGATTTGTTTCAGAAACTGTAAATGCCATTGTGAGGCTGGTATAAAGCACCCATAAAAGGATAAAGTTATATTGTGTGTAAAGAACAGTTCTTTGCAAAAGAACTCAAATGAGAATTCGGGCATTTTCCTGAATTGGTTCAAACTTAAAGGTCAACATGTCCCCCTATTGAAGACATTAATGGCTAAAAGAAACAATTGGGAAGGAAATTTTAAATCGCCATGTTGGAGTTATAAAAATCTGTCAGAAACCTTATAATTAGTGTGCTATGGCAATCTTGTGTTACAAGAGATTTTTTTCCTTTAAATACGTGGTATTTAAATCAACTCTGCCAGTTTAATTCCCTATTAATTTCAGGGTATTTCTTATATATCTTCTTTCTGGTGTATGCGAAAACAGTTTATAAACAGAGTAGGAAACTTAAATCTAACCCATGTGTTATGGATTTTTCAGTTGGAAAAGACAATGTAACTAAAATTTAAGCAAAAATGTTTAGACAAAGAATAAACCCTAGAACCACCAACTGTGAAATAACCTTTACTGCTGCTTTTTTCATTCTGTCACTTGTGGCCTTGAGCAGGTACTTCATTTACTTGTTCTTATGCTTGGGCTTGTACTATTTTGTGTCCTGTCTTTAGAAAATATCATGTGGTTGTGAGTGAAGGAGAGGGAGATTTATTGACTCAGGTAACTGAAAGTCCATTGGTGGGTCTGACTTTCAGGTTTATTAGCATGAGCCTGGGTCATATATTTCACCCCCAAGACCAAGGATGGGGGCAGTTTTCCCACAGTTCATGTGGAGCAGGAGGGAAGTGTGGCTAACACACAACACAAGTGTGTGTCCACCTGTGCACCTGTATTAGGGTTAGACTTCTCATGCAGGGCAGGGTAGATGTTCAGCTCCACTGGATGGACATCCCAAAGGAGGATATAGATGACTCTCCCCATTCTACTGATATGTCCCAATTTCTCTCCTTCAATTTGTATCCAGCTCGTCGGATGACAGGTCCGCGGGCTTGGCCATCAGGCTGAGTACTGAAACATGTGTCTCTATGGGTAGGACCAGTGGTGTGCTAACGGACAGGCTCTCTGACAAAAATAAGCCTGATTTTGTAGTTTTTGCCAATTCCTATGGTTTAAATATTACCACCGTGGCTAATTTTAAGCTCTCAGTGTAAGCGGGATTGGGAACTCTCTTGAGTGAGCAGTTTATCCTGCCTCCTGCTCAGTAGGTTCTCTTATGCCCGTAATGCACATTCGTATTTATGGATTGTTTTCATACACCTAGATTTGGTTTGAAAACCTTATACCTTTACCCCATTGGCTCTGTCACCTTGGAGGCAGGTTAATTGCAGTGGTTCTTTCTTCATTCCGTCAATCAGTCATTCATCCTTTCATTTCACTAATGTGCACTGAAGCTCTACTGTCTATCAGCTACTTTGCTAGCTACCAAGAGGATAGCAGTGAACCAAAGTCCATGTTCTAAGGAGGAGATGATTAGAAAGTAAATATTAGTTTTCTAGGTGGAAGTGATGTGAAAAAATTAAGCCAGAAAAGAGGATAGAAAGTGGTAAGAAGGGGGTTGCTCTGGAGAACGGGCTCTTTTAAATAGAATGGTTCTGGGAGGCCTCTCTGAATAGACGGCTGAATGAAATGAGGTAGCAGCCATTTGAAGATTCATCAGAGGAGCCTCTTTAGTTAAGGGGACAGCAGTAGGAAAGGACGTGAGGTGGGAACAAGCTTGGTGTGTTTAAGGAACAGCAGGAGGACCATAAAGCTGGAGAAGAGCCAGCCACAGAGAGGGTTGCAAAAGATGATGTCAGAAAGGTAACGGAGACCCAGATCATGGAGAGCCTTGCCTGCCGTTGTTCCGCCAGGGAGAGAGAGCAGGAGTGGACCAGTCCTGCTTCTGGGTGGAGCACCTAGACCGGTCATTTCCAGCATATAGATCTCTGACTAGCAGCATCAGCATCACTGGAGAACTTGTTAGACATGCAGATTCTTAGACCCTAACCTAAGCCTCCTGCATCAGACACTCTGGGGGTGGGAAGCAGCCAGTCTGTGCTTTAACAAACCCTGCAGGAGGTGCTGATTAAAGCTAGAGTTTGAGGTCTAGACTACGGGGCGGTGCTCTCACTTCGTTTCATCCCTCCCAGATCAGGGCCACCATCTTCCCTGAAGGTGAAAGCATTACTTTTCATCACGTGTGTCAATAACTGTTAGGCTCCTGAAAGAACACAACAGAGTCTGATGACATTTTCACAGGCCGTCAGATCTTTGCCTCCTGGAATGAGTACTGTCATCCACCTGACACAAGTCCCTTCGTTAATCTCCATTTAAAAACCCTACCTGTGCATTCCTAAAACAAATGGTGACAAGGGCTCAGGGCCGGGGCAATGGGATGACCCAGAGGGATGGGATGGGGAGGGAGGTGGGTGGGGGGTCCAGGAAGGGGAACACATGTAAACCCATGGCTGATTCATGTCAATGTATGGCAAAAACTATTACAATATTGTAAAGTAATTAGCCCCCAACTAAAATAAATAAATTTATAAAAAAATAAATAAATAAAACAAATGGTGATTAAATCACCCTCTTCTCTAAAGGTTTGCTTCTCCCTCCAACGGTTTGCTCAAGTATTCCCCCATGTTGGTAATTTTTTTTCTGTGAAAGAATTCTTTCCTTCTGTTTGAAGCATGGTGGAAAGAATAATTTGCAACACAACATAAAGGTGATATAATTTATATGTAACTGATATGAATTGTTTCATGACACTAAATCTAAATCATATTAATTATGGCTCAGTCTCTACCCACCTGAGGCTCTTACCCTCCCTTAAAATTATAACATAAACCTAGGGCTTAGGGCAACCTCTCTGCAGCCACAGTGAGCTGAAGGCCCGTGGCTCTTCCCCAGGATTTCTTGATTGCATGTTTAAAAGCAACCAAGTATAGGCTTAATGTATCCTAATATTATTCAAACTGTCATTCGACTCTATTAATTTCACAAGTACCAATTTTTAGAGACATATTCAACATTAACTCAAGGACTTTCCTTAAAAGCCAAAGGAAGAATTCTCACAGCTTAGTAGTTAATAATTTGTCTTTATGAAATATGTATAACTGCATTGCATGCAAATCCTTGAGTCTGTGTGGATCCTCAGCTTGCAGAATTCTCGGTGATGAACTCAAGCTGAAAATTCACAGGTGTTATTCAACAGGTGTTTTGAGCTCTGTTTGGATCTTGTTCTAGTAACTAAATCTAGAATTCAGAATTCATTGTCTTAAAGTTGGATTTTTATCTGGCCTTAATCAAAATAAAAAAGAAAACTCAAGATTTCCAGATAGAGAGTTACTAATTAAATGTATAATTCCAAAATCCTGGCATTTCTAAAAGTAAGAATTATTACTGTGATGTTTCTTCATATATAATCATCCAGGCACATTTCTGTACATATCTGCTATTATTATAAGCAATGTAAGCAACAAAATAATAACAGTTTTCAAGGATTATAAATTCGTAAAATTGCACTTTGGTGGAAAATATGGATATCAAAGCATCTAAACGTTGAGATGCAGCACATTGTTGCCTATTATATTTTTCAATTTCTTGTTCATGAATTTCAGTTTAAACATGTATCTATTTTTTCATAATTTTGCCCTTCTGTTCATGGAGTTCAGGAATAAAATTAACCATGACATGGAATTTAAAGCATTTCTTGATACTGAAATTTTCTACACTATAAAGTGATTTTAAATTTTATTTACATAGTTATCTCTCATCCGAGGACACATTTATCTGTTTTTCAATATACTTACTTCTAAGTATAATTTTGCAAAGTTTATTATCATTTATTCATTCATACTGAGGATTTTTCTTGTTCTGTAATGGTTCATTACTCCATCATGACTAAGTTCAGGGGCCCAAGGGACAAGGTCACTTCCATAGTACCACTCTCCAGGGTAGGCAAAACCTCACTCACTTAGTATCTGTGGTGCCAAACTCCACATGTGGTTGATTCTACGGTCCTGAGGTCATGGGCACTAATCCCTGAATGACACTCTTGATAGCTACCGCACCATCATTGAGACATCGTGATTCACTGAGACCTGCTTCTTAATCTCTAATGTTCTTTTGTTTTTGTGCCACTTACTCAACAAGTATTTCTACGTTTTCCCTATGTGCACCCATTTACATAAAGATTGGTGGATAAAGAATGTAGTTTTCAAATTAAAGTCCATTTGAATAAATTTTGAACACTAAGGAATTTTTCAGATTGTCTTTATATTTGAAAATCGAATGTCTGAATCAAGCAACACCAAAGCTGAGAATTAGTAAGTGAATGCTGGCCTGGCACCCATTTAGCTGCTTGATGGGGATCTGAACTCATGCTTAATTCCAACTATTCCCACCCCCCACCCCACCCCCCGCCATGGTGGGAGGGTGGCATGTAGTTCCTTCCCTTACTGAGTCCCTAGTTTCTTACTGCTGCTATAACAAATGACCATAATCTTAATGGCTTAGTGGTTACACAGATGTATTATCTAACAGTAACAAATTACTTTCTGGAGGTCTGAAATCTGAAGTGGGTTTCATTGGGCTGAAATCCAGATGCTGACCAGGCTGTACTCCTTCTAGAAGGTCTAGGGGATAATCTGTTTTCTTGCATTTTTCAACTTCTTGAGACCACCCGCATCCCTTGGCTCATGGTCCCTTCCTCCATCTTCAAAGCCAGCTGTAGTCAGTTCAGTTTAGTCACTCAGTCGTGTCTGACTCTTTGTGACCCCATGGACTGCAGCACACCAGGCTTCCCTGTCCATCACCAACTCCCGGAGCTTGCTCAAACTCGTGTCCATTGAGTCAGTGATGCCATCCAACTATTTCATCCTCTGTCATCTCCTTCTCCTCCCACCTACAATCTTTCCTAGCATCGGGGTCTTTACTAGTGTGTCAGTTCTTCACATCAGGTGGCCAGATTATCAGAGTTTCAGCTTCAGCATCTGTCCTTCCAATGAATATTCAGGACTGATTTCCACTAGGATGAACTGCTCGGATCTCCTTGCTGTCCAAGGAACTCTCAAGAGTCTTCTTCCACATCACAGTTCAAAAGCATCAATTCTTCGGTGCACAGCTTTCTTTATAGTCCATCTCTCACATCCATACATGACTACTGGAAAAACCATAGCTTTGACTATTCAGACCTTGGTTGGCAAAGTAATGTCTCTGCTTTTTAAAATGCTGTCTAGGTTGATCATAGCTTTTCTTCCAGGGAGCAAGTGTCTTTTAATTTCATGGCTGCAATCACCATCTGCAGTCATTTTGGAGCCCAAGAAAATAAAGTCTCTCACTGTTTTCACTGTTTCCCCATCTATTTGCCATGAGGTGATGGGACTGGATGCCGTGATCTTAGTTTTTTGAATGTTGAGCTTTAAGCCAACTTTTTCACTCTCCTCTTTCACTTTCATCAAGAGGCTCTTTAATTCTTCTTCACTTTCTGCCATAAGGGTGGTGTCATCTGCATATCTGAGGTTATTGATATTTCTCCCTACAATCTTGATTCCAGCTTGTGTTTCTTCCAGTCCAGCATTTCTCATGATGTATTCGGCATATAAGTTAAACAAGCAGGGTGACAATATACAGCCTTGACATACTCCTTTCCCGATTTGGAACCAGTCTGTTGTTCCATGTTTGGTTCTAACTGTTGCTTCTTGACCTGCATACAGATTTCTCAAGAGGCAGGTCAGGTGGTCTGGTATTCCCATCTCTTGAAGAATTCTCCACAGTTTGTTGTGATCCACACCATCAAAGGCTTTGGTATAGTCAATAAAGCAGAAGTACATGTCTTTCTTGGAGAAGATGATGGCACCCCACTCCAGTACTCTTGTCTGGAAAATCCCATGGACGGAGGAACCTGGTAGGCTGCAGTCCATGGGGTCGCGAAGAGTCAGACACGACTGAGCGACTTCACTTTCACTTTTCACTTTCATGCATTGGAGGAGGAAATAGCAACCCACTCCAGTGTTCTTGCCTGGAGAATCCCAGGGAGGGGGGAGGCTGGTGGGCTGCCATCTATGGGGTCGCACAGAGTCGGACACGACTGACGTGACTTAGCAGCAGCAGATGTTTTTCTGGAACTCTCTTGCTTTTTTGATGATCCAGCGGATGTTGGCAATTTGATCTCTGGTTCCTCTGCCTTTTCTAAAACCAGCTTGAACATCTGGAAGTTCATGGTTCATATACTGTTGAAGCCTGGCTTGGAGAATTTTGAGCATTACTTTGCTAGCGTGTGAGATGAGTGCAATTGTGTAGTAGTTTGAACATTCTTTGGCATTGCCTTTCTTTGGGATTGGAATGAAATCTGACCTTTTCCAGTCCTGTGGCCACTGCTGAGTTTTCCTGATTTGCTGGCATATTGAGTATAGCACTCTCATGGCATCATCTTTTAGGGTTTGAAATAGCTCAACTGGAATTCCATCACCTCCACTAGCTTAGTTCATAGTGATGCTTCCTAAGGCCCACTTGACTTCACATTCCAGGGTGTCTGGCTCTAGGTGAGTGATCACACCATTGTGATCATCTGGATCATGAAGATCTTTTTTGTATAGTTCTTCTTTGTATTCTTGCCACCTCTTCTTAATATCTTCTGCTTCTGTTAGGTGCATACCATTTCTGTCCTTTATTGAGCCCATCTTTGCACGAAGTGTTCCTTTAGTATCTCTAATTTTCTTGAAGAGATCTCTAGTCTTTCTCATTCTCTTTTCCTCTATTTCTTTGCATTGATCACTGAGCAGGGCTTTCTTATCTCTCCTTGCTATTCTTTGTTGCTCTGGGTTATCTTTCCTTTCCGAATCTCTCTCTGACTCTTAATCTCCTGCCTCCCTCTTTCAGTGATAAGGACCCCCTTGTGATTACATGGGCCCACCCAACTAATCCAAGATAATATCCATTTCAAGATTTTTACCACATCTGCAAAATTGGTTTTACCTTGTAAGGTAATGTATTCATAGGTTCTGGGTATTAGGCCATGAACATCTTTGTGAGGGGTGCATCACTATTCCATGGTGAGCACTCTGTATGAGCTGTGGAATCTAAGCCATCATTTTTTCCCTAGTAGTACAGGTGCTCAGCAGTAGTTGTTTTGAATCATGCCTGGTTCCCCCATGTCCTTTGGATCCTTGGTCTTGATCAGTTTCCTTATCACTACTCTGGCCCAGTTCTAAATTCTAGCCTCTCTCTAAAGCCTCTCTTCTTTAGGGCTCATGTGTCAACCTTAACTCACAGCTTGTTTAAGCTGTTTGCTTTCTGCAAGGTGGTATCTTTGTAGGTATAGTGCCAAGTGAAGTATCTTAGAGCCCCAGGATAACTGAACTCTGCACATATTGGAGGAATACCCCGAACATATGCTTCATACCCGGCAATATTAGAAAATATTTTTAAATAAGCAGTTGTTAGGGCGTCATAATAGCAAATACTGTTTGAAGCTATAGATTTCATTGCGTGGAAGTTTCTATTTCCATTTGACCCCATCTTCCCCATTTTCCCCTTGCTCACAAGGTGCTCAGCAGCACTCACCTACCTGAATGTGCACAAGAGACTCAGGAGTATCTCTCCTTACAATGTCATAATTGCTTTAACTTTTCTTCTACCTAGTACACCATAAATGCAGTCAACTGATCTTTGCATTCTTTGACAACTGTAGTTCCATTTGCTTTATTTAGAAACAAATGTAATTACTTAAACTGGGGAAGACAGAACTACTTTTGCAGCAAAGTCAAAACATGCATCAACACTCATCTCTGTAATTATTTCACCAGAAAAAAAAAAAAAAAGTCCTTACTGGCTTTTCTCACTAGTAAAGAGGGTCCTCACCAGCGGTTGGCAACTTTACTAAGTAATGTACGTCAGTTCTGTTCTCAGGACCATAAACCTAGCCTGACCAGCTTACCCTCAGTGTCCAGGAGTCATGCAGATGAAGCTCAGATATTTCTGTCCTGTGGCTTATTGTTGAGGAAGATAGCCTTTTGAGGGAGTTGAGTCTGAGTTTATATCTTTGACTCTGCTATCTTCTTGGAAGATTAGGTAAGATATTAATGGGCAAGATTAGAGGTGACAGAGTTTTCTGTAGAGAGCCAGATAGTAAATATTTTAGGCTTTGTAGACCACATGGTCTCTTGTAACTATTCGGCTCTGCTAGAATTGTAGCATAAGTTTTAAAAAATGGGCATAATTGTATTCCGTTTAAACTTACAAAAATAGATTGGATTTGGCTCATGGGCTATATTTTGCTGAGTCTTGGGCAAGATACTCACCCTCTTAAACTTTAATGACATTCATAATGAATATTAAGTGCTGACTTCGAGGATATTAAAATTTAATGAGATACTGTTTATTAAATGCTTAGAACATTACCTGCCACACAGTGAATGGTCAGTATATCTTTGGATGGATGAGTGGATGAATGGATGAATTGATGGATGGCTTAGTGGGTGAATGGGAGGGATGGAGAGAGAAATAGGAAGGGGAAAAAAAGAAAAACGGAGCAGCCATACTGAAACTAAATATATTGAATAATACCTTCCAGTTTCTGGGAGAAAATACTCCCTTGCTATAGGGATAATGGACCAAATGTAGCTAAACTGATTATGTGACTCTTGTCTTGTCACTTGGAGCAGAGCAACAGGGCTAAACAGAGGCTTGAGTCACCACAGTAAAAAAAAAAAAATTTTTTTCTTTCCTTTTCTACTATCTGCTACTTCCCTATCCCACCAGGATCTATTTCCTGTGAGAGTTAGAGCCATCCCACCGGCCCTGAGCTTCTGCATGATTTCCTTCAAAGAATCCAGGAAAATGACTGATATTCCAGCTGTGGAGGCCCTGGGAGCTGCCTGTGTTCTGGCCCCACTGCGCTTGCATCTGCTTTTCTTCTCCACACTGAGTATCTGGCTGATGTCCAGATGGTCTGGAGGCTGTGATGGCTCCTAGGCCTTAGGATTTTCAGTTCTGTTTCTGTGAATGACTGATCTGTTCTCCCGTGGTCCCCTCAAGCAGTCTGGATAGATGAAACCTTGCTCAATGCAGTATACTAGTGCCTAAGAAAAGACCACCAAATGCAAAGATGTCCCCCATTCAGTAAAAACAAACTGAAGAAGCTGTCAGATGGGAACTTCTGGCTTTAAATTTTTATCTCTGAAATAGACTGTTCCATCTTGCAACTAACATATTAGTGAAGACATGAAAAGAAAAAAAGAGAAAACAAGCAAATAAAACTACCCCATAACACTGAAAACTAGGCCTGAAAATTGGATCTTTTTTCCAACAATAGGCAGTGAAACTGTTTTGTTGAAGTCTGAACAGATATGGATCCAAATATAGGTAAGAAGACCGTTTGGCTTACCATACTGTCTTAATTCTTAATTCAGATACACGTGGTCTATTCAGATGAGGAAACTGAGTTGCTCTACCACGTGAGTGTTGCTTTTCAAGATGAACATGTGATTAAACACTATAAGAATGGATCCATAGCTTTTTGAGAATTTGAGCATGAAGAAAAATAAAACTATATTAAAAACTTTGAGGCTTAATGTCACAGAATCACATACATTTATCAGGTCATCCAGAGCTTTGCCTCAAACAGTATATTCATCATTCAAATGGGGAAAAAAAAAAAAAAGATTAAAAAGTTACAGAGTTTGGGGAGGTGTGTCCTAGGACGGAGGTGTGTGCAGATTCAAAGGAAGCACAGCGTAGAGGCTTCTCATCCAATCTTGAAGATCAGGAGAATCATTTGAAAAATGAGGATACCTACCTGTTGGAGTTGCTTAATGCAGTGACTGTATGTAGCAACCATATGACCCACAATTTGTAAGACAGCTCCAACTGTCCATTTTGTTTTCTTAAATTAGATGATCCCGCCGAATGGGTCAAAGTAGTTTAACTTCTAGACCATTGTGAATTTTTTTTTGATGATGATTGGCTTAGAAAATATGATCACTGGGAACATGAAGATCCAGTAGTTAGACTTATGCTGTTAGCTGAAGTCTGAAAGTATCTGGTACTGAGAGAGCCTGCAAAGTAGAACTTTTCCTCAAGATCACAATGGATTAGCTAGTAAATAATGTGTGTTCTAGGTAGAAATGTCTACCATAAATCAACATATTTTAGTATAAGGTGGTTCTTTCCTGTAAGCGTTCGATGATCATCTATCAATTCATAACTCTTTGCCAAGTTGACACACTTTCTCCTGCATCGTACGGGTTGCTCCAGTGTCCATCACCATTTGCATCTTCTATTAATACTCTGACAATTATAGATGGGCTCATTCACTTGGGTTTGTGTACTTCTTTTCACTCTAGCGTTCTGAGATAGAGACTGCCTTCTGTAGAGATTGAGAGGGAATGGGAGGAGCAGGGGGTAAGAGTGAAGTGAGAGGTTAAAACAGCCCCCCAGGGACTTCCCTGGTGGTCCAGTGGTTAAGACTTCACCTTCCAATTCAGGGAGTGCAGGTTCAATCCCTGGTTGGGGAACTAAGTTCCCACTTGCCTTGAGGTCAAAAAACCAAAACAAAACAGAAGCAATATTATAATAAATTCAATTAAGACTTTAAAAACGATCCATATCAAAAAAATCTTTAAAAAATAAGTGCCACCCAAATGAGAAAACAGGCTGCCATACTCTTACTACCAGATTTCACAGGAAGAATGAAAGCAAAAAAAAAAAAAATCTGAGAAAGGACCTAGCATATTTCAAGTTCCAGCAGCTGTGCTGGGTGTTTTATATGTTTTGTTTTGTTTCATATTCACCTATCTTATTATTCCTTTGTTCATCCTGTCTTTCTCTCTGTGACACATGACTTAGCAAAATTAGATATTTTACAGTCCCTAGTTAAGAATGTGCCTCAGAGGAATCAAGCATCTTTTCCAGGGCCACTGAGTGTAAGGAGTTAAGCTAGACCTTCTCAGAAGGACTTTCAGCTCCAGAACTCATATTCTTTCTCCTACACCCTCATCCCTTCCATCTAGTTACAATTTAATGGGCCTCCACCTTTGCAGTTATCTGAAGGGCCACTGTGCCAATGTTCATCTTTTTTTACACTGCTTTGAAAGAAAAATTCTCGAACAGTACTTGTTAAAGAACATTTTTCATCTAACTCTGTCTCGTTTTTGCCCTGGCTGCCAGGAAACTTCAGGTCACGTTTGAAACCTGATGATGGTACCTATGAGGACCTTATGGTCAGCACACAGGCATCCTTCTTGCCGTGGTGCTCACAGCTCTGTCTTTAGACTGTTTTCTTGATGCTTTACTCCTATTGACTTTTTGCCGTTGTCATATTTTGTTCCTTTCATAGGCTGTCTCAAATCCTTTGTGGGATATGGCGGTGAATAAATGAAAGTTGAATACCAAATGCATTATACATATACACTAATGATCGTTAATTAACAATGATTTGTAGCTCCTGTTACATTGTCTCCTGTCTCCAATCTGAGCTTTTGAACATCCATCGCTTTTCTCCTTTGTCTGCTTTTTTCAGAACATTCAGGACTAAGAGAGTTGGGGATGAAGATTTCTAGCCCCCATGCTCGTTTCAGCTTAAGCATTTCTGAATAGTTTGTGCTTTCTCCACAGTTCTCTGAAAGTGCTGTTTGGTTCTAACCTTTTCCTAGATCTGGCTTTTAAAAACCATTTTTTTTTTTGTTCCCATAGTTTGAGCACCTCGATGAATGCATTGGGCTACTTGGCAATATTAATAACTCATGTCGTTCTAACCCTTTGTTCCTGATAAAGGAATTCTCTGCTGTTTAAGGCTCTGGGATGAATAATGGCTGAGTGTTTCTATTGTCCTCTTAAAATGGAGATTACTATATGTTGAATCACAACAGAACTACTTTTTTATAGGCTGTGAATATCATAAAGGCCCATCATGTTATTCCAGGCAGCGCCATGTGAATGGATAATGGGGAGCCAATTATTATAAATAATGCCTTGTTTCCTTTTGGCCCCTGTACAAACTTCACGGAGCCAGATTCTATTCAGAGCTGGGAGATTAAAAGGAGACAGTGTTCACGCCCACACCTAGCACAGTGCCTGGCCCAGGTCAGGGCTGCATCATAGCCCAGTCCTAATCTGATCTCAGCTGGGATGCTGTGGTTTTGCTTTGTCTTTTCCTTCACTCTGCTTTTGCTGGGATAAGGGTTTGCAGACAACCATCATTTCCCATTCAGGTTCTTTGATAGGGCTGGGGCAAGCTGGATTGGACAGGGGCATGAGTTCAGGCCACTTTGCAGGGCTCCTGGGAACCCAGCTGGGTGAGCAGAATGCTGCTTGGTGAGTCTGGTTGCCGTAGAACCAAAGGAGGAAGAAAACAGAAAGGAACATTCTAGCAGAGTAGGCGAGGTTGGTCTGAGAGACGAGCCAGGGCTGGTGGTGGGAATATGGGTCTAGCATTCAGAAGCCAAGAGGAGCAGGGCCTGCTGCCGTGTGGGAATGGGGTTGGGTAGGATGAAGGCTTCTGGAAGAAGCACATGGATGAGGTGAGTTGCCAGAGATCCAGCTGGGAAAGTGGTGATGCCCTCTGTAAGAATGTTCATACTGAAAAGCTCTAGCAGAATGAGGCTGTGTTTTCCAAGCCTCTCACATGCTGATGGAATAAGCATCAAATTCTTTCAGCATCTCCTCCCATTCCATAGAGTTGAACTTTGAGGAAACTTACCCATTTTCCTCTCTGGGCCTGAGTATCATTGTTTGCAAAAGGAGGATGCTGGGCTACATGCTCTCTAAGAGCCATGCCTCTTTGTGTGTGTGTTTTATTAATGATGTGAGGCAGTCTCATGTAAAAGCAGTTTCTTTTTTCTAGGCGAACATAGTCTTGAAGCCATGAACTTTTCTACTTACTCCTAACCGTGTGTTTTATTTTGACATCTGTTGCTCTACACAGACTTCTTTGTAACTCCCAGCTCCTAGCAATTGAAATTCCATCAGCACTGGGGTCTAGGACCAAGCTGAGTGGGCAGCAGGAAGCATAATTTAATATGGATGCTTTGCTTAAAGTTGTACATTTGTATGGAAAAAGCAATACCTACTCCAGAGCTGGCATTCTGAAATTGGATGACATATCCATGATTTTCAGTGGACAGTCTCCATATGTCAGAGCATTGGTGAAGGAAAAATATATTTTTTAGGGTAGAAGCATATTTAGATTTAACGCATGTCAAGGAGTGCCCTGTCCTTTAAGATATAGGCGTACAGAAGGAGTAGCGAGCAATCAAAGGCATTTTGATTTGAGAGTACTTTTTAAAGAAATATGAAGTTAATCCAACTGACTGTCCCTTAGCTTGCATTTCATTGCTGCTTCTCTTTACCCTGCCAAGAGGATTTTTGGCCATCCTGGGTCTGTATCAACCCATCACTCTGTCTACTGCCTGTTAGCTACCCTCCTTCATAGCTGTCACTTGGTGTAGATCATTGAAGGGGAGATATAATATTAATAGTAGGAAGGAATATAGACATCTTTAATTCAGGAGAAAGATGTAGACTTGGAAATATAGACTTGAGAGTCACCAGGATATAGATAGTGATTTAATTTAAGGTAACAGATGAGATCAGAAGGGGAGGAGAAAGATTGAGTACACAATGCCAGTGTAAAAATTGAACATGTGGACAGGGGATGAAGGGCCAGCAAGGCAAGCCGGGAAGGAAACTTGAGAAATCTCTAGGATCACTCAGAAGCCAAGGAATTAAGTATTTAAAGGACACTCAGTTGTGTCTGGCTCTTTGCGACCCCATGAACTCTAGCCCTTCAGGCTCCTCTGTCCATGGAATTCTGCAGGCAAGGATACTGGAGTGGGTGGCCATTCCCTTCTCCAGGGGATCTTCCTGACTCAGGGATTGAACCCAGGTCTCCCATATTGCAGGAAGATGCTTTACCATCTGAGCCACCAGGGAAGCCCATTTAAAGGAAAGACTGGTCAATGCTATGTTTGCTGAGTGGTCCCTTAAGAAAAGAACTAAAAGAAACCCATAGTTTAACAACATGGGATCCATGGCAGGAGAAATTCTAATACAGATGAGGACAGAAGTTGAACAGAATGAATTAAGGACAAGAAAAGTAGTGATCAGTCTCATTTCACTCTTTCAGTTAATGTGCCCATGAGGTAGGCTGGAGTGTTTGGACAATAACGTGCAAGAAAAATGGAGATAAGAGGATTTTCTCTTTATGGGGAAAAGTGAGGCTTGTTTAAATGCTGATAGGAAGAGACCAATGGAGAGGAAGGTTGAAGACAGAAGGAAGAGGGGTAACTGGCAAGCATGAGGCCCTGAGAAGGGTGGAGGGCTGAAGACCCAGGAGAAGGAATGCCCTGGAGTAGGAGAGGGGGAGAAGTGGGAGGAGGAGGGATGCAAGGCTTCATACCAGGGGGATTGGCCCATCCCTTTGTGATGGCCTCTCTTGCTTCTATGGAATAAGAGATAAGATCACCCCCTCAAGTTGGAATAGAAAAGAATGCAGGAGCATGGAAAAAATTTCCAACAGCAGCAGTGGGAAATTGGGGCCAGGTACCCAGGGAACTGGGGAAAGAATAGGTCAGCTAACATTGGAAACCATCTGCTGGTCTGGGATTATACTCTTTTCTGGAGCAGAGCTCAGCAGCCAAGATGGAACATGGTTTGTGACATTGATATAAGGTGTCATGTGTTGAATTGTGCCCCCCAGGTTCATATGTTGAAGTCATAACTCCCAGAATATCAGAATGTGACTTCTTTGGAAATAAGGTCCTTGTGGATGCAATTAAGATGAGGTCATGAGGGGGCTAATCCAGTGTGACAGTTGTTGTTCAGTTGCTAAGTTGTGTCCAACTCTTTGCAACCCCATAGTCTGCAGCATGCCAGGCTTCCCTGTTCTTCACAGTATCTCCAGGATTTGCTCAAATTCATGTCCATTGAGTTGGTCATGCTATCTCACCATCTCTTCCGGTGTGACTTGTGTCTTTATAAAAACGTGGACTTTAGACACAGACACATGCCCATGGAGAGGATGCTAAGGTGAAGGCATTGGGGTGATACTTCTACAGGCCGAGGAGCAATTGTCAGCACACCAGCAGCAGTGAGGGGAGGGTTGTAGAAGGGACTCTCACTCATAGACCAGCTCTGCAGATACCCTGGTTGTCTTGGGCTTCTGACCTCCAGACTGAGACAGTGCATTTCTGTCCTCGAAGATACCCCATCGGTAGTACTTTGTTCTGACAGTCCTAACGCACAAATACAAAAGGGAGCCAGGGATGTTTATCCCCCCCCCCTTTTTTTTGCATCTTCAGTTGGTTGTAAAGGACTTCAGACAAACATTGTAAGAGCACATTATTAAAGTGTTATTAAAGAAATAGCTTAAGGAATCCAAGATGAGTCAGGAAAGAAGGCAAAAAAATAAAATATCAATAGGAGAGAAAACGTATAAAGAAAAAGTAACGAAGAAGTTTGGAGTTGAAATGTTCTTTCAGCACCTACAGTTGTAACTGCGAATAGTTGCTACAACCTTAGTTTCTGAGAAAATCTCAACCCTCCTCAGAAGTTTCCTGTAAAGGTTAATCTTAGCCTCCAGGTTCTTGCTAAAGTGATCACTATGTTACTCCTCAAATTAGAACTCAGCTTAGATCATAGCCAGGGTATTTGCAAATAATCATCTCTTGTTAGGCACTGACTTCCATTTACATACTGTAACCACAGATGGAATATATTCTCAGAGGGACTTTCAAGTTATCTGAGCTGTGTGAGTCTTCAAAGGGCTTGTGTGGCTTCATGTGGATTTAATAGGCTCTTGGCCCCGTGTGTGATTCAGCATTTCCTAGGTTCCAGCTCTCAGAGAATTTGCTCATTAGCTTCGAGAGACAGTTTTTAATGGAATAAAATAAAGGGGAGAGTGGGTTGTGGTTTCAAAAGCTGCTGTGGTTAGAATCGTATGGACAGCTGCTGTTCGGTGTCACCCAGTGTGGATAAAGAAGTGCTTGCTGTCAGAAAGCCGCTGGGCTGTAAATTTTGTTTATTGTACAACTGGCCGCTTTCTGCAGAGTTTAAGGTTTTAGGAAGAGTACATGAATAGACCACATGGAGCAAAACCAAGTTCTTCTTTTTTAAAATCTTACTTGAAAAAATAACATTTTTTTTTCATTGAAGAAAATTTGGAAAATACATGAAAATAAATATCGATAAAAAGCAGATAGATCTCTTGAGTTTTAACCTTTTGAATGCCTTTTCATTTGGTCTCCACCCCACCATTCATATATGCACAGGCATATTTTTATGAACTTAGAAACATATTGTAATAGTTTCTTTTAGTTGAAGTATAGTGGCTTTACAATGTTGTGTTATTTCCTGCTATACAGCAGAGTGAATCAGCTATATATATGTGTATACACATATATCCCCTCACTTTTGGATTTCCTTCCTGTTTAGGTCACCACAGAGCACTGAGTCAAGTTCCCCGTGCTATACAGCAGGTTCTCACCAGTTGTCTGTTTTATACATAGTGTCAATAGTGTATATATGTCAATCCCAATCTCCCAATCCATTCCACCTCCCCTTCCCCCCCCATATCCATATGTGTGTGTTCTGTGTCTTTATTTCTGCTTTGCAAATAAGTTTATCTATGCCATTTTCTTAGATTCCACATATATGCATTAGTATACAATACTTGTTTTTTCTCTTTCTGACTTACTTTATTCCATGTGACAGTCTCTAGGCCCATCCATGTCTCTCCAAATGGCACAATTCCAATCCTTTTTATGGATGAGTAATATTCCATTGTTGTAATACAGTTCTGAAACTTGCTTTTCAGTTAACATTATATCCTTACCACATTCTCACACCATGGAAATATTATTTCAGTGATGTTCCAGGGCCCATTCCTATAATTTATTTAATCTTTCCTTCTCTTTGGAAATTTAGATTGATTCTAGAGTTTTGTGAAGACAAATGTGTCAATGTACATTTTAATGTGTGTAAATATATATGTATATGTGTGTGTTTGTATATATATATATATTAAGTGTGTGTATGTGTGTGTGTGTGTGTGTATTAAGTTTGAGGTTTCTGTGATTTGCAGTAGAATCTGTTGCAGTTCATCCAGAAATGTGGTGGGGCAGTGCGGGGTGGGGGCACAGATTCCAAGTCTGTCAAGCTGAGTTCTTTGAGGTCTAAATACGAAGCCTGTTAGCAGGAAGGCGCTGCCTGATTTTCACTTCCATGACATAGGCAAAGATTTGATACAAACAGAACAGCACTGGGAGGTGGCTGCCCAGAAAAGGGGCTTAAGTGCAGAGTGATTATATTTAATAAGATGGGGGCCTCAGAAGCTGCATGGTTTCCCCTCTATGAATCAAGGCTGTGCCTCACAGGAGAAGCAGGTTGTGGTGGGGTGGGATTTTTTTTCTCCCATCCCCTTGGTTTCCTCATGATGGAAAATTCATAAACTGTTCCTGGTGACAGTTGTGCAAAATGAAAAGCTCCATGAATGTGTGGAGAATAGATTATCCTGACTGCTGTTAAGCATTTGACAAATTGGGAGTTTTGTCATACATCAGAGAACAGTGGAGGGAGAATAAGGAACGATGGGCATCATATAAATACAACACACCTGATGGCTCCCAGCGACATTTATCTTCTGGCGTGGTGGGGAGGGGGAGGCGCAGGGAGAGATGGGTGGGCGGTGGGCAGGCCCCTGGCCACTGTGAGGCTGCGGGGTGCATCCCACCATCAAGGCCCCCTTTCACTGTGAGTGTTAGGAGGCGTCAGCTTGTCTAGGCTCATGCACACCGCAGTTTTTTGAACTTAAGAAATTTTCCCCATGAGTCTGATGTGGGGGTGTCCCTGAAGTCACCGAGGGGCTGAACAGAGTCTCATGTGCTCCGGTAAGTGGAGGAATAGCCCAGTTGGAGCTGGATCTTGAAATCCATTCACATGGGGATGGACCGAGCACAGGGAGGGGTGGGGACGGAGAAATGTGTTGGTTTCTTTCCTGGCCACCTGGCCTCCCACCCACCATCACCAGTCAGAAGGGGATGCTCTCAAGTGAGGAAGGATGGTTTGGAGAGAGTGTTGAGTTGCTTTCATTCCTGAATATCTCAGCAACAAGTCACAGGTAGAACAGAGAGAACCTGCAGAGGTGGCTGTGGGGGCAGAATGGCCTCAGAGGGCAGGCGGGGCTCCAGGGCAGTGGGAGGAGCATCTGGCAGACCTGACAACAATTTTCACTCTCTTTTCCCAGTGGTGTGACCTTTGGTAGGTAAGTGAGTTGACTTCTTTGAGCCTCAGTCATCTGACCTATATAATGGGATGGTGG
Source organism: Giraffa tippelskirchi (assembly GCF_054371585.1). Taxonomy (NCBI): domain Eukaryota; kingdom Metazoa; phylum Chordata; class Mammalia; order Artiodactyla; family Giraffidae; genus Giraffa; species Giraffa tippelskirchi. The sequence continues at coordinate 112,872,349 of NC_137287.1, read as the reverse complement.
CGCCTGCTCTGGGAGTAGTGTTGTGAAGATTAAATGAGATAATATGAGGAAAGTGCCTGCTTGCCTACTAAGATGACTCTGAGCAAAAAGACAATAATGTGTTGGTGAGGATGTGGAGGAATTGAAACCCTCATACATTGCTGGTACAAATTTTAAATGGAACAGCTAGTTTGGAAAAGTTTGGGAGTTCCTCAAAAGTATAGAGTTATGATATATCCTAGTGATCCTACACCTAAGTACATACCCAAGAGAAATGAGAAGGTACGTCTGCAGGAAAAAAAATGTACTTGGATCTTCACAGCAGCATTATTCACAATAGTCCAAAAGTAAAACAACCCATTTGTCTATTAACTGATGAATGAATAAATAAAATGTGGTATGTCTATACAAGAGACTATTATTTGACAATAAAAAGGAATGAGGTTCTGATATATGCTACAACATGGATGAATCGTGAAAACACACCGAGTGAAAAGAGTGAGTCGCAAAAGACCAGGTAAGGTATGATTCCGTTTATAGGAAATGTCCAGAATAGGCAGATCTGCAGAAACAGAAAGTAGATTTGTAGTTGCCAAGTGCTGAGGGATTAAGGGACAGTTGGGAAGATGATTGATAAAGTGTGTGGGGTTTCTTTTTGAGAGTGATTAAAACGCTTTAAAACTGGCCGTGATGATGGTAGCACAGCTCTACAAATACACTAAAATTTACTGAGTTGAACACTATTGTAGAATATGTTAATTATATCATAATAGAAGTTTTATTCCACATCCCTCCCCACACACACACAAAAAGCTTGACAGGGTGTCAGTTTTCAGATTTTTAAGTTCAAGCCTTCCTATCCCTCCCATTATAATATCTGGTCAAAAGAGAGACAGTGAGCCTTCATTTAAATAAAAAATACTGCCCAAGGGCCACACCCCATGTGGAATGTGTTCCATAAAAATCTAAAGAAAAAGTGAAAATGTTAGTCACTCAGTGGTGTCTGACCCTTTGCAACTCCATGTACTGTAGCCTGCCAGGCACCTGTCCATGGAGTTCTCCAGGCAAGAATACTGGAGTGGGGAGCCATTCCCTTCTCCAGGGGATCTTCCTGACCCAGGGATCGGACCCTGGTCTCTTCCTTGCAGGCAGATTCTTACCGTCTGAGCCACCAGGGAAGCCCCACAAGATCCAAGGTATGGACTAAAATCCAGTTTTGATCACCTGGATTCCTTCCTCACATCTCAGGGCAGCACTCTCATTTGTTCAGGTCTGTATTGAATCCGCAGTGCCACCTTGCCAAAGAACCTGGGGAAGAAAGCTGTTGTTTCAAAGAAAGAAAGTTCTTCCCACTGTCTAGCTCAGGTCTTCTAGCTGTAATTGGCATCAGCTTCCCACCGCCTAGGCGTCTATGGCATCTTGGCATCTGTTGAGGCTTGGATGCCTGGAGTCAAATGAAATAAGTGCCTCTTTGGAGAATGGTTCCTGGAGGCCACTGCACATTTGTCACATGTCAGTGGGATCTGCATATGGATGTGAAATGTATATTTAAAAATGTGCACACACTCGGCTGCACATGCATTTTGCTCTGAATGTGTTTATCCAGTTGCCCATCACAGACCCGCCCTGGGGGGCTGGGCTGACCTGTTTACCTTTGCCTGCCAGCCCATAGGCCCCCATATGTAAACATCCCCTGACCACCCTGCTCCTTTCCCCGCCCCCTAGAGGGAGGGCAACTGGAAGGTTCTGCTGTGCAGTGGGTTCCAGCTCTAAATATGAATTTCTCACCTTGATTGAAAGGAGCTGGCAGCTCCTGCTCCCCGAGACAGCAGTCAAGGAGCAGAGTGAGCCCTGGATTGGAGTCCGTGGAGTTGGCGAATCCTGGCTGCTTCACTTAGTGGCGTGAGACATTGGGTATCACAAGTGACCTCTTGTTCTCAGTTTCCTCAATGATAATGGATCTAGGTCCCCCAAGGACCTCAACATTTGGAGAATTCCTTACTCATGTGCCCCAGAGGAGTAAAAAGTTGCATCATCCAGAATATTAGAATGTTCTGATTCACCTCCCCCATGGGTCCAGGGGTGGCATCTGGGACATTCTAAAGTCCTGTACTGAACTCTGACTCTGTCCTGTACAAAGCCATATGGTGGTTTTTAAACATGACCCCCCATTCTTTGGCATTCCTCTCATCGAGAACTAGATTCTCTGCTCCTTTCCCTGGAATCTGGGCAGGCCTGTGACTGCTCCTTCCCCTTGAGAAAGGCGGGAACCTCGTGTCTTCCCAGGGTGGTCTCTTGGGACCCTTGTTTCTTCCAGAGGTGCTGTTTCTCAGAACTCACTCTCTAAGCAGTGAGAAGCCTAGGTCACGTGGAAAGGCCACATATTAGTGTTGCGGGTGACAGTCCCAGCTGAGCTGACCTTCACCCAACCCAGGGACCAGATGTGATTGAAATGTTCCAGCTTCTTATTGGAAATGCATTCCTCCAGCCCCACCTACTCTAGCCCTCAGCCATCCACATCACCCCTGGCTGTTTCAGCATGCCCAGTGATGTCCCGTACATTGTAGAGCAGAGCATGCCATCTCTGCTGAGTCCTGCTCAAATTTCTGATACTCAGAATCTGCGAGCATAGTAAGATGCTTGTTGTTTTATGCCACCGTGTTTTGGAATGTTTGCTATTGTTATGACTGTTTGCACCCCCCACCCCAATTCGTATGTCAAAGCCCTAACCCCAAGTGTGATGGTATTTGGAGGTGGATCCTTTAGGAGGGAAACGGATTTTGATGAGGTCATGAGGGTTGGGCCACCATGATAGGATAGGCCCTTATAAGAAGATGAAGAAACACAGGGGCACATGCGTTCTACCCACTCTACCCCCTTACGTGCGTGTACCAAGGAAAGCACCATGTGAGCACACAGTAAGCCGGCAGCCTTCTGAAAGCCGAGACAAGTCCTCACCAGAACCCACCCTGATCTCAGACTTCCAGAACTATGAGAACTATGTGAAGGGAAATGTCAATTGTTTAAGCAATCTAGCCTCTGATATCTTGTTACAGCAGCCCCAGCTAAGACAGCTGTGCAATAGTAGGAAACTGGAATACATCCAGTCTGAGCCCTGTTTACCACCTGATCTTCTGGTTACCATGGGTGTGATCTACACTGCAAATACACCTCCAGGAAGGAAATCAAAGATTCACTACCCTTGTGATGTGAGTTACCTTTGCTCTCTTCACAAGAGGCCACTAATGATGTGTCCTTTCTAGGGAAAGAGTTGGACTGTGTGTGTGTTCAGCAAGGATGGTGTGGGGAGAAGTCCATGGGTACAGACACAGAACTCTCAGGATGACCGAAGCCCCAGCCCCCTTCTCCCTTGCCCACCCTGTGCTGTGCAAACAGCTCAGCATTGTTTATCCCCAGACAGTCTTCTTCCTCCCACCCTGCAACAGATCGAAGCTATTATCCAAGGACAACTGGGGGAATATGGTACTTTTCATTCTGCGACAGCGAGGCAAAGCTGACAACAAGAGTATTTATATCACACTGTGGCTTTTCCAGAGGCCTCATATTCATTAATGAATTGATTTTTTCTAGCAACAATCCCTTCATGAGGGTGGTATCCTGATCCATGTTCATCAGACAAGGGGAGCTAAGCCTGCTGGTGATACATGGGACTCCCTAGCTGGGGCCTTGAGGTCTCACTCATTCTAGGGACAGATGAAACCTTGAGGTGCCAAACACAGAGTTTGAAACTTACAGCTGGGGGTCTGGATGTGCATCTACTCTCTGGATCTTCCTTGTATAGACAGCTTTACTGCTCCGAGTCTCAGTTGCTTCATTGGTAAAATGGGAGGAGGTAAGAATCCCACAAGGGTGCAGAGTTTTCGTGATGAGTGAGTCATGGGAAGATGCTCTAATGCATGACCCATCACACTCCTGTTCACTGTTACTGCTTCTGGGTCTGAGTGAAGATGCTCTAAGTAGCTGTAATTGCAGGAGAGATCAGCCCCTGCACTGAGGGTGAGGGTCAGCAGGGCAGAGAGGTGACCCTCCCCCAAGTCCCCCAGGACCATGATGATGATGAAGACCCTGCAGCAAAGCAAACACCCATGGATCCCTGTCCCCTTACACTCCCCCTTCCCTGCACCCCCAGCCCCTGTGTTAATCTATTGCCCCCAACCCCATGCCTCCACCTCCAGCACCCTCGTGTGATGGCAGTCTCGGTCATTCAAGTTTTATTTTGTTATTTTGTTCCTGTGTGTTCAGGAAGTGTTTTACTATTGCTCCAGTGTAAGGATTGTCAGTAATGAGTGATAAAAAGGCCACACCTAAGACAGCTTCCTGCCTAGCCCTGCTCAGCCTCTGAATCGTGGTTTTGGCAGACATAACAGTACACTTTTGTCCGGTCCGAACGTCATCCCACGTATAGTTGGTGGCTTAGTTGTAACCTCGAGTTTCCAATGATCTTGATGTCAGTGCTGCTCAGAATTGAATTTTTTCTTCCATTTTTTTTTTTTTTTTAATTGTGGTAAAACACATGTAACATAACATTTATTATGGTGACCATTTTTCAGGTCAGTAGTGTTAAGTACATTTACATTGTCTTGTATCCAGTCTCCAAAACTTTCATCTTGCAAAACTGAAGCTCTATACCCATTAAACAGCATCTCCCCACTGCCCCCTCCCGCAGCCCCAGCAACCATCCTTCTGTTCTATGTCTCTGTGGTCCATTCTAAGTATCTTGTGTAAGTAGAATCACACAGCATTTGTCCTTTTGTGATGGCTTATTTCACTTAACAGAATGTCCTCAAGGTTCACCCATGTTGTGGCATGTGTGCATATGCTGCTGTGAGATTAGGTGCAGGACAGCAACTGTGTTTATCCCGGGGTGGACAGAGGCCCCAGGGAAGTGGAGGTGTAGGGGGTGGGGTCACAGGAATATCAGGCTCCAGAGAAGAGCTGAGGAGGCTCACGATCCCATCTGAGTCAGCACATCTCACACTGCAACATGCATGGGCATCACTGCAGGACCTGTGAAATGCAGACTGATTGTGTAGGTCTGGGGTGGAAGCTGAAATTCCAGGCTTCTAGTAAGTTCTCTGGTGATGCCTTGATGACAGTCCACCAACTGTTGGACAACAGTGGACCCACCCATCGCCTTTAGGCTCACTGGCTATCTTGATCTACATATGTAGATTCCTAAGTCTTGAGCCACATCTATAGAATCAGACTCTCTGGGATCAGGGCCCCAGACTCTGCATGATGAACACATTTTCTGATTTTTCTGATGTGTCCTGGAACCTGATAGTTTCTGATTTGTGGCTCCAGATATGGAAGGTTCTAAGCTCCTGTACGAGGAGGAGACCCCTTTCTTGGTATCTACACATCACTTCAGAGCAGTGCCCCAGTGGATGGTTCCCATGCCAGGAGGTCAGTCTTTGCCCACAGTATACGGTGGGGCTGACTTCTGAAAACCTCAATTCTTTAAGTCAGTCTTTCAGAAACTTCAGCAAGAGCATCCTTTGCTCTAAGGTCTGAAGTATGTTTGGATAAGATAGTGAGACATCTGTGAAAATGGAGGGTGAGAATTGAGGCATGAGCTCATCCATTCTGTACCCAGCCCTTGACCTTTCTGCAGAGACGCCTGAGAAGTGAGTAAATTAACACCAGCAGGGAGTGACAGGGGCCTGGAGACACACGATTTTTCTCCCTCATCTTCCGATGAGCAGAGCTGGGCCTGGGAGGTCAGTGCTGCTAGGTCTTATCTGGCTCTTGGATCTCTTTGCCTGCCCCTATGCAAGGGCCAAGAGGCTGCCCCCTCCCCGCCCCCCATTGCAGGCCATGTCCTAAGGGTCAGTCCTGGCCTGAGGCAAAGATGGATGGAGCCTGACTGTGGGGCATGGATTCAGCCATCAGGCCTGACTCTGACCGTGTAACCTATCTTCACAGGCTCCAGGTCAGGTATAAATGCATTATATATATTTTTTTTCATAGCCTTCTTAAGGTATAATTGACAAATAAAATAGTAATATATTTAAAATGTATAATGTGATGATTTGATATATGTATACATTGTGAAAGGATTTCTTCCATCGACTTAGTACATCTGTCACCTCACGTATTTACCTTCTTTGTGTGGATCCTCTTAAGTTCTACTCTCTTTGCCGATGTCAATTTGTATAATACAATATTACAACTAGAGTCACCTTGTTGAGATCCTCAGACCTATACCTGAAAGCTTATACCCTTTTACCAGCCTCTCCCTATTTTCCCCAATTCCCCAACTCCTGCAACCACCATTCTACTCTTTTTCTATAAATTCAGCTTTTTCATTTTTTCTTTTAGTTTCCACATATCAGTGAGTTCACATCGTGTTTGTCTTTCTCTGTCGAGCTTCTTTCTCATAAGCCTGGTGCCCTCCCAGGAGAGAGAGAAAAGAGTGGGGCATTCTTGTCCCTGCCTTCCTCTTCCTCACCCCCTTTTCCTTCCAACAGGCATATCCTGAGGATCTGCTGTGTCCTGGAGGGCACACATTCCCAGGCATCGTGGGGGAGACTGGACTTGGTGACCTCTTAGTGTTCTTGTGATTCTGAGTGTATAGGATCCTTCATACTGTGTGTGGGGGGCAGAGACAAGACATTTCACCTACCAAGTGGCTGGAGGCAGGGCAGGGGCAGAGCAGACCATGTAGATGGAAAATAGGAGAAGTTCCAGGAAGACAGTGGACTTAACTTGGTGAGACCAGTTAAGGAAGGGCATAGGCAAAAGGGTAGCAGAGGTAAGGAGTTGTTTTTGTTTTGTCTTTTACTTGATGTGTCTTCATTGTTCTGCAGCAGCTTTGGTGTTGATGAGTCATGTAGGGAACAGAGCTGCCTGGCTTTGGGGACCTTTGGGGAGTTTATTGACCTTGATGGGTTTCTGGGCCAAGGGGAGTTGGGGCTCAGTCATCTCCACCGAGCTCTTTGGTGGATGTGTGCACAAGACAAATAGGAGAGAGCCTCCTTCCAGTGCATTCTGTTCAGTCCTCCCTTTCCACCACCCTAGACACCCACATTGGAAAACCATTAGCATTGGGACGCAGAGAAAGAAATCAGCTTCTGGGGCATTCTCCTAAGAAACTGCTCACTCTCTTTCCTTTATGAGCTAAAACTACAGTGCCCATGGGCTCCTGAGGGTTTAGACAAATCAGATTCCCTGTCTCCGACAGGACTCTGGCTTGGCTGCTCAACTCAGACCACACAGCAGTGATTCAGATGAGTCTCAAAATTGGGCAGGCCCTGCATATCAGCAGGGAAAAAGGGGAAGGCAAAATATTGTAAAATGTGTAGGTTCTCACCACATGACTGTTTAAAAGTCTTGGAAGTGCAGAGGCGGGAGAAACACAGGGGAGATGTATTAACTAGGGCGTTGTTGACTCAGGGCCATCCAGCTTCAGCAGGAAGTCCTGATTCAGCCCCGTGAGTGCCTGAAGCCACCGGCCTTGAACCTCATGGGTATCGCAAGGCTCCGAACTGCTTGTGCACCCTTGGGTCTCCTCAGCTTTTTTTTTTTCAGCTTTTTTATATTGCAGTCCCTTCTATTTGATTTGTTTGTACAAATATATTTTTACAATGAGGCAAAAGAAAAAGGGAGGATATGGTGGTCTTGTGGCAGCTGTTAAGTCTGCAGTTCCTCAGGGAGCCCTGGGTTGAAAAGAACTGGATAGCCACAGAGGAAGGGAGTCCAGTCCGAAAGGTGGGAAGAAAATTATTACTCACTGTTGGTCCCAGTTCCCTCGCTCCTTGGTGGAATGGGGAACTCATCTAGGCAGACAAAGCAGAAATGCCATTCTTGTCCATCTATCGAGTGAAGTTTTGAAATCTAACAATTGTCTCAGTCACCAGGTTCTACCTCTCAGTGTATTTATTCCACCAGTGTTCTCATTCATTTCAGAAGCTCATGCACTTCTCATCTGGCATGAGCTCTGAAAACATAGATCATGTCACTCCCCTGCTTAAAATCCTGTAGAGTGCCTGTTGCACATAGGATGATATTCAAACTCTGACTGTGGCCTGAGAGGCCAGCCTGATCAAACCCTGCTTCCCTCTCAAAATTCACCTCCTCTCTTCCTTGCCAGGCACAGTGCTCCAGCTGCACTGGCCTCACTCCTTTTCCTGGAACTCTTCAAGGTTTTTCTGCTGGTTTGCATTTGTTTTTCTATTTCTGGAATGTTCTCTCCACTCTCTTGGCTAACCAATGCTCCTCATTTTGGTCTCAGCACAAATATTTCTCAGGCCAGTCTAAAGGATCCTCTCCCTCCCCACTTCTTCCTGTTAACTGTCTCTCATCACTAAACAGTAGGCTCCATGACAATAAGAATTTCTCCAGCACCCCATGCTGTTTGTGGCAGGTGGTCAGTTCTCAATAAACAGTTGGTGGGTAAATGAATAACTGAATGAAGGCATGCTCTGTCCTCCAGCTCTGCCTTAGGACTTTCCAGATTTGGAAAATACAGGACACTTATTATCTCTTATGTCTTAAACGTTTGCCAAGGTACCTGGAACTGTGTACCATTTTCATTTTTCACATAAAGAAGTTAAATCTTAAAGAGGTTATTCAATCTTTGCACAATTGCATCAGTAATCTTGGAATAGCCAGGAATGGTGACAGGTTGGAACTAACTCTAAATCTCCTTGCTGTTTGTCCATCTACTATTTGGTGTTGCTTAGGGGGTAGCCAGGACTTCCCTTGTAGCTCAGTCGGTAAAGAATCTGCCTGCAGTGCAGGAGACCCAGGTTCGATCCCTGGGTTGGGAAGATTCCCTGGAGAAGGAAATGGCAACCCACTCCAATATCCTTGCCTGGAAAATCTCATGGACAGAAGAGCCTGGTGGGCTGCAGTCAAAGGGGTCGCAAAGAGTCGGGTACAACTGAGCAACTAACACTTACTTAACTTACTTACTTACTTAGGGGGTAGCCAGGAATGCTGGCTACCCAGTGGGTCATAAGTCATTTTAGCAGAGAAGATGAATAGCGAAGTGGTAAATATGTGCGGGACCACACAGCATGGGGATCCAAGCCTGGCTCTACCCTTTTCTAACTGTGTGACCCACCAAATGTCTTAACACTCCTGTGCCTTAATTCTTCCATCTGTACAATGGACATAATTGTACATTCCTTACAGAGTTGTCATGAAATTTAAATGAAAGAGAATGTATGAAAGCCCTTTGAACAAATGTCTGGCACAGCTCGGCGTTGCATAGTAAGTGTTTACTCTCATAATCCTGCAGCTCACATGCATGTGGCTTAATTTCCCTTGGGATCTTTAAGAACATTGAATATCATGTAGGGCTCTAGAAACTGCTCCTCCATGTCTGTCTGTCTGTCTGTCTCTGTCTCCAGACCTGCAGGAGGTTTCAGAGGATTTTCTCTGCTGCGTATGGCTTTGGAGGCAGTGGTAATGGGCAGCCTATTGTTTGGCAAAGGAACATAAACTTTAAAAGCAGAGAAGGAAATGGATGTGTTAGCGACACAGAGTCATGGGAAAAGCCACCCACTAAATTACATTTCTGCACAAGAAAAGAACTGCCTGCAAAGTGAGAATGAACGACATCGGGGTGGCAAAGACATCAAGAGGTAGAGCCGGTAGCGAGTCATGGAGCCCTGTATTATTTCTAGCATCATCAAAAGTGCGGTTTTATTATTCTTTCCCTAAATGATCTCCATTCATTTTTCATTGTTGTTCTTTTTATTCACAACCAGTACAGCTGATGCTCTCTGTCTGTCCCTGTGATCTACCTGGCACAGGCCCTTCCCCAGCAGCTTGTCTGGTGGCTGGGAATCTGTAGCTATAGAAAAGGGGGGTCCTGAGGGGGTCCTTGGGAATCCTTGCACCTAAACATGCTCATTTTCAGCTGAGAAAGCTAAAGCCATGATGGAAAGGGCATTTATTTATTCATTCACTCAAGCAGTGATTTATTGAGTTTCCAAGGCCCTGCGCTACGTGCTGGAGAAAGTCGAGAAGTTCTCTAGTTCTGAGCAGAGCACCCACAATGAACTCTTATCACAGACTATGTGAGGAAGATAACACCGAGAGCTCAGGCCTGAGAAGTGCAAGTCTTGTATTCAAGTCTAAACCACAACTTCTCATCTGAACTGGTGTAATTGCCTGGGCTTCATTTCCTCATCTGTAAAATGGGGAAGTTGGTGTCTGCCATGTGAATTGCACTAGGATATTATGAGTATCCAGATAATCATAATGCATGCTTGATGACCTGTGAAGCAATTTGTAGAAGATGCTTTTGTTGCTGGTAGGGTTAGCATTTGCAAACAGGGAATTGAAGCCACTGAAATAATGTAATAGGAAAATGAGAGAGGCTATTGTAAGGGGTCACTTCCCTGGTGGCTTGGTGGTAAAGAACCTGCCTGCAATGCAGGAGATGCAGGTTCAATTCCTGGGTCAGGAAGATCCCCCAGAGAAGGGCATGGCAACCCACTCCAGTATTCTTGCCTGGAGAATCCCACGGACAGAGGAGCCTGGCAGGCTTCATAGTGTTGCAAAGAGCAGGACATGACTGAAGCGACTTCGCACATTGTAGAGGGTGGAGGGCAGTTCACATGTTGGGGAACGGGCAGGGTTCAGCCAGAGGTGGCCCCAAGCCTTCATTCTAAGGGGCAGTCCTTTGTACTCTTTGGAATAAACAGGAAATGATTCCTTGATGGGGAGTAGCTCATTCAGCCAGGCAGCAACTACCACCTCTTTGCCCCTAACTCTGTGATAAGTGTAAGGATGGAAGATACTGAAACCTGGCATGGCCATCTGAGTGCAGCTCAGAGTTTAGGGAAGCACCAAATCATACACTGACAGTGCCCTGGCAGGGCTCAGGACAGAGGGACCCCAGACCCATCTTGTTCAAGATACAGAGAGGAAGGTGGTGTTCGTGGGAGCCCATCCTGCTGTGATAGCTTGACGGCATCGGATCAAGGTCCTTTGATTACGGTTGTAATTTACTCAGAGTCAGTCCTCTCCTCATTGTCATCTTGGAAGTCATCTACAGCTTTGTGAAATATGCAGCCAGTTCTACGTGAAGGGTTTTCAGGGTGAGGTTGTAGGGCCCACATTGTCCCAGAAGAACGTGCTCACTGCAAAGCAGAGCCAGGCAGGTGAGCATCTTCCTGGGGAGTACAGTAGCAAGCCCTCAGTTGCGCAGGAAGTTATCCAACTCAAGCAAATGCCCGAGATGCTATAAGCACCATCCTCTCTCCCAGGCTTCAGGAAGTAGTGGAACCCTAAGGGGGTCATTTTATCCCTGAGGCAGAATAGATGGATTTTACTCATTAGACATGCATCTATTAAGTTCTTGTGGTTTACAGAATTAGCCATGTGTATGTGACATCTGGGAGGGTGACATAAGAGGCCCCTGGTGTCTCCACCTGGCTCACTCATGAACCTCAAACCCAGTTTATCCAAACTTGACTTGTCATTTCTTCTCTCTCAAAGAGGTGTACTCCTTATTCAGTCAAAACTTGTCCAAGTCAAACCCTGGAAGTTGCCTTCAATGCTTCCCTGCCCTGAAACCACAGCCTCATCTTCCCCCAAATCTGCCCTTTCTACTTTCTGTGCATCTGCCTTCCTGTTGTCCTCACGCTCGGTCCTCAGTGCCCCACACCTCATACACCAGGCAGTCTGGTCTCCCTGGCTTCCTCCTGAGATTCCATCCTCCACCGCTGCTAGTAAAATGATCTCTATAACACATGGCTACATTCTACAAGCTTGAACGGCTCCTATGGCCACCCAGTATTTTCTTCATTCATTTCTTTGGCAACAGTGGAGTACCCTCTGCGTGGCAAGCGCTGTGACGGGCACTAGAGATACAGAGATGAATGAGACGGGACCGAGCCATCACGGCACTCTCCACCTGGTAGAGGAGACAGGGTCAAACCACTGGAGGAATCCTGTGTTCTATGCTGCGGGGCTGGGGACCGGAGGAGATGTGAGAGGGCCTTTTGGTTTATTCTTTTCCCTGCATACAATTCCTTTCCTACATTAGAAGACATACCAAGAATTGATTTAGGAAAAAATAAAAAGACTATGAAAATAACGTTTGTGTTATATTGAAAATGCAAAAAAATACAGAGTTGAAATAGAACCTGAAGATGTCCCTCGTCTCAATCTCTATCTAGCTTCTATTAAAATATTGTGTCTTTCCTAACAAGTTTTCTCCTTCACGTTTATATTTTACAGAACTTGAAATGCCCTTGGGTATACACTGTTTTGTACACAGCTCTTTTTACTAACAGATACCACAGCATTAAAAAACAGCTCTACTATTATTTATCATACAAAGAATGCATAGCTATTTCAAACAGTTTTACGAGATGAAAATCATATGTAACACAAAGATCACCTACCACTCCCATACCTGGAGATACCATTTACTAACATCTGTGTGTATGTTCTTTCAGAATTTTATGTTCATGTACACACTTAGGAATAAATATAAATATAGGTATAGACAGATGTGATCTTTAGCCTGCCTTTTCCACTTAATAGATTGTAGCTCTCTGTTTTATTTAAATATATTTGATCACTTGTGCTCTTTTAAAAAACATATATATGATATCTCAGTTCAGTTCAGTCGCCCAGTCGTGTCCGACTCTTTGCGACCCCATGAATTGCAGCACGCCAGGCCTCCCTGTCCATCACCAACTCCCGGAGTCTACCCAAACCCATGTTCATCGAGTCGGTGATGCCATCCAACCATCTCATCCTCTGTCGTCCCCTTCTCCTCCCACCCCCAATCCTACCCAGCATTAGGGTCTTTTTCAATGAGTCAACTCTTCCCATGAGGTGGCCAAAGTATTGGAGTTTCAGCTTCAACATCAGACCTTCCAATAAACACCCAGGATTGATCTCTCTCAGGATGGATTGATTGGATCTCCTTGCAGTCCAAGGTACTCTCAAGAGTCTTCTCCAACACCACAGTTCAAAAACATCAATTCTTCGGCGCTCAGCTTTCTTCACCGTCCAACTCTCACACCCATACATGACCACTGGAAAAACCATAGCCTTGACTAGATGGACTTTTGTTGGCAAAATAATGTCTCTGCTTTTAAATATGCTAGCTAGGTTGGCCATTACCTTCCTTCCAAGGAGTAAGCGTCTTTTAATTTCATGGCTGCAGTCACCATCAGCAGTGATTCTGGAGCCCAAAAAAATAAAGTCTGACACTGTTTCCACTGTTTCCCCATCTATTTCCCATGAAGTGATGGGACCAGATGCCATGATCTTAGTTTTCTGAACGTTGAGCTTTAAGACAATTTTTTCACTATAAAATAAATCCTATAACTAATCTCCTATTTATGGATATCTAGGTTGCTTCTGTATTTTCATGATTTCAGACAGAAGATTGCTGAAAACACTTGTGTAAATATATGTAGTCAGTTTATTTCCTTGGAATAAAATCTTATAAGTGAAATTATTGTGAGAAAAATTGTGAACAATTTACATTTGGGTCCATACACATGGTTGGCAGGATTATCAGATGGTTTCTGACCTATCGTTGTATAATCACCTCCCCTTGAGTGTAGGCAGGACTCATGATTGCTTCTAACCTGCAGATTGTGGCAAAGGTGATGGGGTGTCACTCCTGTGATTACGTTGTATTATATGGCAAAGGTGAGGGCATTTTGCAGGTATAATTAACGTCCCTAATTTGTTGACATTAAGTTAATCCAAAGGGATCTTATCTTGAGTGTATCTGACATAACCAGGTGGGCTCTTTAACAGAAGGTCTAGAAATCAGAGAATCTCTCCTGTTGGCCTTGAAGAAGCAAGCCATGGTGAGTCTACAGCTGCAAGGAAATGAACTCTGCCAATAAGCACATGAGCTTGGAAGAGGATCCCAAACTTCAGATGAGATGCAGGCACTGACTGACACCACTGCAGCCTTGTGAGACCCTGAGCAGAGAACCCAGCTAAGCCATGCCTAGACTCCTGACCCACTGAAACTGTGAGATGATACATGTATATTGTTTTAAGCCATTCAATTTTTGATGATTTATGTAGGAATACAAAACTAATACAGTATAGGAAAACTGCCTCTGATGTGCTCCCAACCAGTATAGGAACTCCCGTTTCCATGAATTTTTGCCAACACTGCACGGTGTTACCAGACTTGTAAATCTGTGCCAATCTAGCCAATCTAAAAGGTTAAAAAAGTACTTGCTAATCTGTGGCCCTCAATTTTCAGTACTTTGCACATTTTCCATGTTTTTGTATTCCATTTTAAAGCTTATTTTTGCATATTACCTAATCATATCCTTTGATTACTTTTGAATTTTGCTTATTGGTTTGTGAGAGCTCTTTACATATGTGGAGGACAGTGAAGAGGCAAAATTTACATATTACTTGATCTGTTGCAAATGTTGCAAGTAGGTGTTTTCTGTTTCCCTAGCTTGATAGTTTTGTCTTTTATTTAAAACATTGTTTATCATATTTGGTGATGAGGGATGTAGATGTTTTCTCATTCTTTTGGGTTTTAGAAAGACCCCTTTGTATGGAAGATTGATGGTAAGAGAGCAGTGAAGAGGCAGTTACATTGGTTCATGTGAGCTAACGAAGCTAAAGCCTGTACTGCATCAGGTTTTGTAGGAATGGAAAAGAAGGTTTTGAGCCCAGAGACATTCTGGAAGTATAATCAGCAAAGTTTGGTATTCTCGTAAGTAACTTTTTATTAGATGAGAAATAGACTTAGAGGTAAAGTAAGCGGTGTATAGTCCTGCCTCCATCAGCAGGTTCACTGAGGAAGTCTCTCCCTTGTGGAGCTGTGTACCAAAGGCTGTGGGCCTCATAGATCCCCTGATGAGGCAGCGCACATGTCCTGTGCTCACAGCCCTGCCTTTATGCCCATGGGGTGGATAAATAAATCATTCCAAGAGGCTCTCCTTCTCTCCCTACTGAGACATGAAGGCCTCCTTCTTTGCTGTATTTTCCTTGAATCCCTCCCGAGACAGACCTACAATTTTGAAGCTGAGCAGATGGGCAGGGATGTTTGCTCAAACAAGGATCCAATGGGCATGCTTGACACTGGATACATTTCCCCTTAAACACCCTAAGCAGCCTGATCTCCAGGCAGGGCTTGGGTGGGTGGGAGGAAAAGTGTTCAGCTTCACACTGATCCAGTGAGATATTAGACATCACATGAAAATTCCTGGCAGTTGCAGAGAACAGGTAGCCTGTTCTATTTCTAGACTCTAGAAGATCCTTCAAATCATCTGAAATGAGGAAATACTGCCCACAGTCTGTAATGGCAGAAATTGAGATCTGTTGGGTAGAGAGTTGAAACAAGCTTGGGGTCCCCCACTGGCAGGAGCAGAAGGGAGACACTGACATGACAAAACAGATCCTGAAAGCCTTCTGAGTTCAAGTGTGAGTTATTCAAAACCTCGTTTGCTCCCTTGTTTCATTTAGAGCAGTGATTCTCAACCAGGGGCCATTTTGCCCTTACCCAGGGGATATTTGACAATATCTGGAGACATTGTTGGTTATTACAACTGGGAGCATGCTACTGGCACTGCCATGATGCTTTTAAACATCCTACACTACATTGGGAAGTCCTCCCCCCAACAGAGTTATCTGACCCCAAATGTCAATAGAACTGAATTCAGAAACCCTGGTCGAGTAGGAACAAGAAGGATGGTGTGAATTCATGATATGTCCAAGTTAGAAATGCCTGCAGTATCTCTCCCCAGGCTCTGGGAATAACCAACCTCTCAAAACATTTTATCTTGCCCTGGGGTCTCTTCCAGGTACTGTCTGGGGGTGGGGTGGGAGTGAGGACTCACCCCTCTAAGCTCACCCCCAGAGTTCTGGCCACAAGCACCACTGCTCATCCCACACCTGAACAGGAGAGATTAAAAAGCAAATCCATTTGTGAAGTACAGCACAATCGTTTCTCTCCAAGTCCAGCATTCATCAACACTCACTACCGTTTGGCAGGCTTTCCACATCTTGTACCAATATACAAAAGTATTGACATCAGCTTGGATTCTGGTGATTCGTTCTCTTTACCCAAATTGAAGCACAGTTTCTGCCAGATGGGGTCAGGGATACGAGGGGGGAAGAGGCTGGAATTTAGAAATTCTAGCAGTGGATAAATATTTGATGTCTTAGCCTGAGTTGGACATTCTATACGTGAGAGTCAGAACAGACTACTTGAATCCTCAACTCCCGAGGCAGTGCTCTTCTAAAGCAGTCTGGAGAAGGTGAAACTGAAATAAATTAGCTTTATATGCTATCTACATCTCTCAAGCATAATCTGATTTATCTGTGTTTACGTATAGGCATATGTGTACTAGATACAGATGTTAAAGAGTTTTTTTAAAGATTGACTCCAGATAGAACAAGCCATTTTTGTGTGTGTGTTTTAAGTGGTTGTTGCTGTTGGCAGCATGTTATCTGTCCCAAGCAATACAAAACAAACATTGCGAAGAATAAATATCGGCTCTAAACTTTCACCCGGAATGGATAACAATGCCTGTGTTCTATTTCTATGAACCAATTTTACAGAAAGAAGTGTTTTTTGTGTCTTGAGTCTGTTTCTTGGAGAGGGTCTCAGTGGTGCAGAATCTGAATCGACAGTGGCAAATGAGATTTGCCTGTAGGCAGTGTCTCCAGCCCACAATCCCAACAGGGTTCTTGCTCATCCTCATCATTCGTAATCTCCCTTTGACAGGAGCTACCTTGTGTCTTTCATCCCCTCCCTTAACACTGGTCTCCCAATACTCCTGTTTTAACTGCTTTGACTATTTCTGTGTTGGCTTGTTCTCTGGGACTCCTTCCCTGCTCTGTTCAACTTTTGTCTCTCTGTTATGGATGGCAGTTTCATTAATTTTCAAGACCTCAACCAGTTGACTCCACAGATGACTCCTAAATCCATGTTTTCAGCCTTTGTCTCTCCCTGAGCCATAGACCTGCCAGCCAATGAGATGAAAACACATTTATGAGACTAAGTTCATTTCTTCTCAAGGTGAAAAAGTCAAAGTGATATTTGACTTATCCACGCCGCATCCACCCCCCACCCCCCGTCATAGGTTAGGAAGCAACCTTGAAGTAGCCTAAAACGTGTCACTTTTTTGTACTGCTGAGGAGGGTACTGGGTCCTTCATGCAACCAGAGATGCCACTGTGCGAAGTAGAGTTGCTATCTTTGCACTTGTCAGAGTCTCTGTTCTCATTATTAACTTAATGGGATTCTGAGCAGTGACTTTCCCACTTCTCTATGACAGTTTATGGTTTCAGCAAATGTGGAAAGAGCAAAGTTCTCATCCTCCTTCAAATCTAGTTTTCATAGTTTAGATAAACAAGCTCCCCTGCTCTGCCTCAGTGGCAATAAGTGAGCTATATGACGTCACACTTGCGTGACCCAGAGTGTAGTACAGCACCTAATACAACTATTAAGACAGAGTAGGACGACGTATCAGACAGTGGAAGGTGGACAGGCAGGCTTCCCTGGGGCAGTTGGTGTGTGAATGGGGAACACCACCTCCCTTGCTGGTACTCTGAGTAGAGTTTCAGGCCTGGAGGCTGTCAGAACCTTGTGGCCACTAGGTGAAGAAGGTGTGCAGGGCATTTCTGCCTCCAGCCAGATGACAACTTTATAGAATCTCGCTCCTCCAGTGATTCTGAGATTCCATGATTGTGCCAGTGCCTTTGCAGAGATCTGAGTCACACAAAGCCTGGATCATGAGTTAGATGCTGCAGTTCAGTTTTTATCTCCACCTTGCCATGCATTCGCTGCCCTGTTACTTAACTGAAGACTCCCCAGCTCTTTGCTTTGACCCATCAGTGACCTAATTGACACTGTACTACCCCAATGGCTGAATTTTTCACACACAGGAAATTCAACAACCATTTCACTAACTGGAAATAGAAGAAACATTTGAGGTCATCCTCAATGTCATATTCATTCCCAAAGATACAGAAATCTCCTAGAAGCTACCTTTCAAATCCTTGATTTAATGTGGCAGGGACTGAAGGCATGGTTAGGCGGAGTCCTTAGAGGCTGCATGATGGAACCAGGAGCCGAGGATGACTGGCAGGCACCCCACATGCGAGCTTTGTTAGTTCCACACGAAGGGTAAATTGCAGGGGGATGAACGGATGGGACCTTAAGAGTGGACAGCATCACGTCTTCTGAGTATGACTCACTCCACGACTTTCTTTCTCCACTTTGCTCTAAAAATACTTGATCTGCCTAATGCCTCCCTCCACCCCAGTTTTGCTGCATTAAGGGAGAAGTGAGACGTGGAAGCCCGGGTTCCTTGTCTCTCAGCCTGGAATCCAGGGGGTGGCCTTTGACGGAGCATCCTGAGGAGCAGCCCAGTGAGCCATAGGGTTTGTTTCTGGACTTTCTGATCTTCCATCGGTCAGTTAGTATGTTGATATGACAATCGTTAGTGAGGCTTTAATTATCAAGGTGTAAATTTTGAGGTTCTATAATGTATTTTTAGGGCTCCCCCAGTGGCTCAGTGCTAAAAGTCTGCTAATGCAGGAGACGCAGTCTTGATGCCTGGGTCAGTAAGATCCCCTGGAGGAGGAAATGACAACCCATTCTAGTACTCTTGCCTGGATAATCCCATGGACAGAAGAGCCTGGGGGGCTACAGTCCATGGAGTCACAAAGAGTCAGACATGACTTAGCAACTAAACAACATGTGTTTCTAAAGGTGGGAAGGCTTTCGCATAGTTTTTGCCCTATCTAATCTTGCTAGTCTTTTTCCCCTAAATTCTTTAGAATGAATCAAAACTCTGTTTCCTTCATCTGATTGACACTGATTAATTCTCAAGACTCAGTTTAAAAAAGTTCTCCTCTGGGGAGGCTTCCCAGATGTCCTCAGTCCTGATTTGTTCCCAGTAGTGCCTCACATGCTCCTCTTCACCTTCTCATATGTGTAGGCCTGTGATCGGCCTCTTTTCTGTCCGCTCCATGAACTGTTCTCTCCTTGAGGGTGGCACACAGTCAACTTCACTACTGCATTTTTTAGCAGAGAGCAGAATGCCTGGCACATAGTAGGTATTTGCTTCAGTATCTGTTGCTGCATAATAAACCACCTGCAACTTAAGGGCATAGGACAGTGATGCTTAATTTTTTTATTCTCTCTCGTTGTTTTGGTGAACTGTGATTGGGCTCAGCTAGGTGGCCGGGTTTTGAGTTTCTTCCCCATTTTGGGGGAATCCCTCATGTGATTGCGCCAGACAGTGGCTGGAGCTGGAACTATGTCTAGGGTTACCTCACTCACCAGTCTCGTGGTACTTGCTGACTGCCCACAGAATTGGCTGGAACACCTGCCTACAGCCTCTTCATGTGGCTTGGGCTTCCTCACAGCATGGTGACTGAGCTCCAAGAGCAAGAGAGCCTAGTGGAAGCTGTATCACCTCTTATGACTTAGCTTCAGAAGTCACATCATAGTCCACCATAATTTATTGATTGATATAGTCCTGAAAATCCACCCAATTTCAAGAAGAGGGGGCATAAATTCTACCTCTTGATAGGAAGTGGCAAGATAATGTCTGTCTTTGGAAAATGTAAGCTAAAAATGTGCTCAAGAGACTTTTGTCAAATACTTGGAATTTCATCATTCAAGGTCACTGGGATGGTTCCGTTCCAGACTTGAACCAGCACTTCCAACCAACCGACAGAAGAGCTGGTGCCTGGGCTGAGTGAATGTGCTCCTTGCCCACCGCAGATTGGCCGTGCAGCCCAGCTGCTGGGCTCCTGGAAAAGGTTTCCCTTCTGGGGAGCAGTCTTAGGAGCTGTTTTTGGATGTGTGCAGTCATGTCAGTAAAGCATTTTGAGTTCCTGAACATAAACTTCCTCTCTCTCATTCAAAGTACAGGGTTATTAGAGTTTGTTTTCCCATCTCTACTTTCAAAAGTAAGTGCTTTGAAGACGATGGACGTAGGAGAAATGGCACATTACGCATTTCTGCTGAAATGTGGGGTTTCCGCTCAAATGGAAGGTGCTGTGTTTCTGACTGGCACACAAATTGAAGGACTTGCTTTTTGAACAATCAAGTTGATCATCTTTGCTCTCAGAGGCACCTCTCACATGCCTGGTACGTGGGTAGGGTGGGATCAGGTATCACTGCTGCTTGTGTTTCGATAACAGCATTTAACTGGTACAGGCTTCTGACCTGAAGGTGATTCTTTTGGAAGGAGAGCACCTGCATTCAGCTGAGACCGCATTTAATGAAAGTGGCAATTATCTGAGAATGTTGCTTCTGGATCTAGGCATTCTAGACTCGAATTCTAGTTCTACAGTGTACGAGGCCTGGAGTGCGTCACTTCACTTCTCAGGGCCTCTTTTGTTCCATCTCAGTAATGGGGACAAGAGCAGTACCTACTGGTAGATGATGATGTGAGGATTGAAGTGAGTGTCTGACTCATAATAAGCACTTAGCAAATGTTGGCTATCATTTTCAGTGTTGTTGCTGTTGTTTTCATTGTCATCGTCACTCATAACCTGCTCTTTCTAGACCAAACTGTATATGCAGTTTCAAATTTTCTTGTAGCCGTATTAAAAGAAAGAAAAATGAAATGAGTTTCAGTAATAGATTTGATTTAGCCCACTATATCCAAACTATTATCATTTATTTCAGTGTTTAATCAGTCAGTTTAATGATTGATATAGTTTGCATTCTTTTTTTGATACAAAGTCTTTGGTCTTTGCCATATGGTGTGTTTCTTACAGCACATCTCAGTTTGGACTGGCCATAATTCAAGGACTCAGTAGCCCTTTGTGACCTTTGACCACATTGCCTAGCACAGGCCCTAGAGGCTACGCTGTAAATTCACCTGCAGCTGACAAGATGCCTAGAAGGTCAAAGAGATGATTTTTTATTGAATATCTACCATGTGTCAGGCACTTTACATGTCCCATATAATTTAATCCTTGCAACCATCCTTGCCAGTAAGTGTTTTGCCCCTATCTAATTGAACCAAAGTCCCCTAGCTAGACAGCCCGAATTTGAAATGAGACTATGAAACTGAGGCTCCTTCCCATGGCAAAGCAGTAACTAGAGGCTCAGTTTTAATGGTCGTGGAGCATGAACACTGTCACGAGCTGAGGCAGGGCTCACACACAGCCCTGGACACATGCGCCTCAAGCCTCCTTTGTGACCTTGTTTGAGGAGCACTGGCTGGGCTCGGTCACGACCAGGCCACAGGCTGAGTCAGTGTTCAGGATAAATCTTGGGCTTGGGGCTGAGTTGTGGTTCTGAGTGAGCTTGGGATCTGGGACCAGTCTGTGCAGGGGTCAGAGTTGAGTCTGTGTCCAGAGTCAGAACTGAGTCCACGTTCAGGTCAAAGTTTGACCTAAGGCTGAGGTCAGGGATCTGCTTTGAGTCAATGTCTAAGCTCATCTTCTGTCCAAGGAGCAGAGTGATGTATGCAGCAGACTCTCAAGGCTTCCCGCCTTGAAGGGTGATCTTGTCAGCCAGACTGCATGCTTGCCAGTGCCTTTGGAAATGCCAGGACATTGCTTCCTCTGCCTTTTTGGTAGAACAAGTGACCAGGGCCACCTGGGGAACAATGCAAATGCTTGTTTGGAGGCACAACTGCAGGGAGGGTGGGGTTTTAATAGAAGTGGTGAGTTCCCTGGGGGATGTTAGGGACACAGCAGCCAGATGCCTCTACCACATCCACCCTGGACGGGACCAGGTTCTGTGAAACTGATTCCAGCAGCCGTGTTGCATGGAGTGGTCACAGTAAGCTGGAGGGCAAGAAGGGAGGCAGAGCTTACTGGGACTCAGCCAGTGTGGCTGGACCGTGGCGTGGGTCAGAGCATGTGGGGAGCCCAGGGCTTGGCATACCACTTGCTCCTGAAGACTGAACTGAGTGAGAGCACCTCCAGCAAGGGCCGGAAGGTTCTTTTTGTTAGAACAAGTCAAGTGCCAAGCAATGGGCCACAAGGAGTCGCCTCTGGCACAGATTACATAAATGACAGTATAGCCATTCAGTGAAATACTATTCAGCTGTAGGAATAAATGAGGCTTCTCTGGTGGCTCAAACGGTAGAGAATCTGCCTGCAGTGCAGGAGACCCAGGTTCAATCCCTGGGTCAGGAAGATCCCCTGAAGAAGGGAATAGCAACCCGCACTCGTGTCCTTCCCTGGAGAATTCCAGGGACAGAGGAGCCTGGTGGGCTACAGTCCATGAGGTTGCAAGGAGTTGGACATGACTGAGCGATTAACACACAGGAATAAATGAAGAACAATTTTCAAATCAATCATTGGGAGGAAAGCAAGTTGGGGACAAGATGTCTAGTAGGCTCTGTTTTGTGTAAGAAAATGTGGACATAAAAATATAAACATGAATGTCAAAGGAGGTGGGTGACACCAAAAAACAAAGTTACCATTACTTAGAGTTTGTTGAGGAGGGTTGTCTTAGCAAGGAGTTGAGCGGAGTCCAGGCACCAAGCTATGGGGTCTTGGAGAGCTTCTCACCACCCTAAGAACGGGTACTTCTTCCCAGACTGGAGGGCTGTGGCTCTTCTTCCTGCCACGCCTTCTTGAGGTCCCCATCCTCATCTGAGTGTGGTGGGGACTCGGGGAGGAAGAGTCAAGGGGAGGAGCCCCACCTTTGGAGCCAGATGAGTCCTGATGCTGCTGCTGCTACTAAGTCGCTTCAGTTGTGTCCGACTCTGTGCAACCCCATGGACAGTAGCCTACCAGGTTCCTCCATGGGATTTTCCAGGCAAGAGTACTGGAGTGGGGTGCCATTGCCTTCTCCGAGTCCTGATGCACTGGAAGCAATTTTCTTATGGTCTCTTCCCCACAGCAGGGTAGAAACGTGCTCTGTGAACCTGACCATAAGCTGCTTGCTTTTTAGCTTGGACTGAAATCAAAATGATTTTGTGAGAAACCAAAAACAGTAAAAAGTGAAAAAGCTGAACATCCATACACTGTAGGTATTTCCTCTGGGGTAGAAGAGACTCCTGCCATGTGGCTGTGGTCATCAGAAGTCTGATGCAAACAGTTTCCAAAAATTATTGTGCATTTATAATTCAGTTTAGGGCACTTCTGTTTAATTTGACAGATAACATGTTACGTGAGACCAACATCAACTGTGTATTTAATCAGGATTTGTATGAAATGACTGGTAATCCTTTTATGTGTCTTCTTTATATTTCTATATTATAAATTTGGGCTTCGCAGGTGGTGCTAGTGGTAAAGAGTCTGCCTGCCAATGTAGGAGACATTAGAGAGAGGTGGATTTGATCCCTTGGTTGGGAAGATCCCCTGGAGGAGGGCATGGCAACCCACTCCAGTATTCTTTCCTGGAAAATCCCATGGACAGAGGACCCTGGAGGGCCACAGTCCATGGGGTTGCAAAGAATTGGACACAACTGGGTGTCTGAGCATAAACAATTACAAATTTGCTTCACTGCACCCACCACAAAATTATTCAACAACTTAAAGACAGTGCCGTCGACCTGAATATCAGCAAGCACTATATTTGTATGTGTACATGTATGTCGTGGGTGTGCACATTACATATGTAATAGTAAAGGTATAATTTTAATTTAGTGGCAGAGGCATAAATTATTCAGTAAACTGTATTGGAACACTTGGCCACTATTTGAGAGAAAATAATTATATCCTCACCTCAGTTCAGTTCAGTTCAGTCGCTCAGTCATGTCTGACTCTTTGCGACCCCATGAATTGCAGCACGCCAGGCCTCTCTGTCCATCACCAACTCCCGGAGTCCACCCAAACCCATGTCCATTGAGTCGGTTATGCCGTCCAACCGTCACATCCTCTGTCGTCCCCTTCTCCTTCCGCCCCCAACCCTACCCAGCATTAGGGTCTTTTCCAATGAGTCAACCCTTCGCATGAGGTGGCCAAAGTATTAGAATTTCAGCTTCAACATCAGACCTTCCAATGAACACCCAGGATCGATCTCTTTTAGGATGGACTGATTGGATCTCCTTGCAGTCCAAGGGACTCTCAAGAGTCTTCTCCAACACCACAGTTCAAAAGCATCAATTCTGCGGTGCTCAGCTTTTTTCACCGTCCAACTCGCACACCCATACATGACCACTGGAAAAACCATAGCCTTGACTAGACAGACTTTTGTTGGCAAAGTAATGTCTCTGCTTTTAAATATGCTATCTAGGTTGGCCATAACCTTCCTTCCAAGGAGTAAGCGTCTTTTAATTTCATGGCTGCAGTCACCATCAGCAGTGATTTTGGAGCCCAAAAAAATAAAGTCTGACACTGTTTCCACTGTTTCCCCATCTATTTCCTATGAAGTGATAGGACCAGATGCCATGATCTTAGTTTTCTGAACGTTGAGCTTTAAGCCAACTTTTTCACTCTCCTCTTTCACCTTCATCAAGAGGCTCTTTAGCTCTTCTTCACTTTCTGCCATAAGGGCGGTGTCATCCGCATATCTGAGGTTATTGATATTTCTCCCGGCAATCTTGATTCCAGCTTGTGTTTCTTCCAGCCCATCATTTCTCATGATGTACTCTGCATATAAGTTAAATAAGCAGGGTGACAATATACAGCCTTGATGTACTCCTTTTCCTATTTGGAACCAGTCTGTTGTTCCATGTCCAGTTCTAACTGTTGCTTCCTGACCTGCATACAGGTTTCTCAAGAGACAGGTCAGATGGTCTGGTATTTCCATCTCTTTCAGAATTGTCCACAGTTTATTGTGATCCACACAGTCAAAGGCTTTGGCATAGTCAATAAAGCAGAAATAGATGTTTTTCTGGAACTCTCTTGCTTTTTCGATGATCCAGCGGATATTGGCAATTTGATCTCTGGTTCCTCTGCCTTTTCTAAAACCAGCTTGGACATCTGGAAGTTCACGGTTCACGTATTGCTGAAGCCTGGCTTGGAGAATTTTGACCTCACCTCACACCAAACTAAAAAAACTCCATGGATTACCATTATTAAGTAGTAATCACAAATGTTAAAACTGAAATTATTTTTTACCATGATTTTTACTATACAACTATAATTTAAAATTGCAGTTTACAATCACAAAATTGTAATTTACAATCGCAGTTTTTACAGTGTATAGATAAATATACATATATAAAGTCTTATATAAGAAATTATTTATTTCACAGTGCCCTGCCTTGGGTTCTTCATCTGTATAGTGAGATATTAATAGTGTCTGTCTCATAGCATTGCTGTGAATATTAAATGAGTCATATATATAAAGTCTTCAGAAAAGTGCCTGGCATGTTATAGGTACCAAATAAGAGGTAACTAATATGACTGTTTCTAAACACGATATCAAATAGAGGCACTGAAAACAATAAATGTGACTACACAAAATTTTTAGAGTTTCTGAATGTCAAGAAATAGCATACACCAAATAGGATGCAAGTGACAGCTTCAAATTCAACCTGGATAACAGAAAAGGGTAAATATTCTGTATGTGTAGTTATTTCATGTCAGTAAGAGAAAAGAGAGTTCACAAAGGAAACATAAACCAAAGATCCAGTAGGCCAATCATAAGAGAAGACGTTCAGGTTAATTCATTCTTTCAACAAATTTTGCTGCCTCCCTGTTAGACACTGGATTCTCCAGGAAGCAGGGGTATAGCCGTGAGTCGAGAGAAGCCCTGTGCTCTCAGGGAACCTAAATTCTAGTGGCCAGTAAACATATGTACAAAGAGCCCACTCACAAAGTATCAGAGGAATGCAAAGCTGAATGAAGAGTTAACCTTTTTCTTTCTAGGTTCCCGGATAGCAAATATTTTTGAGTGACTTTATCATATATCAGTAGCGATGTGAGGAAGTTAGCATTCTTACACCTTCCTACTGCGAGCAGAACCCAGTTCAGTTCAATCTGTAGGGGATTTTGTCAACAAGTGCTAAAAGATTCTCAAATGTGTGATTCCTGCAACTCAGCAATTAACTTATGGGAAGTTATTCTGAGTGATAATCAGAAATGCATAGAAGAAGTTCTACCCAAGAGCACGTTTCATTGATTCATTCATTTACAAATATGTATTGATTAACACTACATGCAGGGCACTGTTCTAAGTCTTAGGGATGCAATCATGATAAAAGCAGATGAAGTTCCTGTTCTCAGGGAGTTTATACTGTAGTATGTGCATTTTTTTTTTTTTTTTTGATAGGAAGGAGACGTGAGGTGGCTGGAACACACACACACACACACACACACACACAAGTTTGAATATAGCTGTAGCTGTGTCTATCTATCTGTGTCAGATTATGAAAGTACTATGAAGAAAATTAAAGCAGAATAAGAAAGGGAGGAGTATCTCCCAGTTTCCCAAGGATGATGAGATGGAGGGGGACAAATTCCTATTTAAATAATGTATTAGAGTGGACCTCTCTGAATAATTGTTCTTTGTGCAAAGACCTGTATAAAGCAGTGGACCACACCATACTCAAATTTAGTGGTGAGGAAGAGGGGATTTTCTCAAAGAAGACAATGAGTGCAAATGTCCTGAGGTAGAAGTAGCATGTTAAAAACATATTTTTATATTTTTGGCTGTGTTGGGTCTTAGTTGTGGCAGGCGGGGTCTTTCATTGCGTTGTGGCAGGCTTCCCTCATTGTGGCACATAGGCTCTTCAGCGTGTTCGGCTTCAGAAGTTGCAATGCATGGGCCTAGTTGCCCCAGGGCATGTGAGTTCCCTGACCAGGGGTCAAATCCACATCACCTGCATTGGAGGGCAGATTCTTAACCACTGGATCACCAGGGAAGACCCTGAAGGAACACGTTTGGCATGTTCAAGGGGGAACAGAGAGGCCAGTGTAGCTGAAGCAGGGTGGACCAGAGGAATATCAACAGTTAGATCAGACAGGAGCAGATAGAAAGATCTCATAGAGATTTGTGCGTCATTGTGAGGACTGTGAGAGCATCTGGAAGACTGATGCTTAAAACAGCAGTGGTTTTAGAACTATCTCATGATGTTGTGGGTCAGGAACGTGGACAGAGCTCAGCTGGGGGATTCTTCTGTGCCATGTGTCATTGATATACAGAGGCCACTCAGGTGTTCAGCTGGAGGGGCAGCTGGTCTGCAGAGCCAGGATGGTTCAAGATGGATTCACTTGCATTGGCCCCTGGGCAGGGATGATTGGAAGGCTCAGCTGGACTGGTCATCTAGAGCACCTACCTATGAACTGTCCAGCATGGTGGTCTCCAGATAGCCTGACTTCTTAGACAGCATCTTAGTCCTCCTGGAGAAGAATCTTCCCAAAGGCAGGAAATGGAAGCTGTCAGTCTTTTAATAGGAATTGGCACAGGGTCACTTTCAATGCATTCTAATGATCATGCAGTCATCAACCCAGTCTGTGTTCAGCAAAAGAGACCCCACCTGTCAATGGCAGGAATAGAATTAGCCGTCACATTTAATGTACCATATAGAGTAAGAGAGAAAGGGGTCAGAGGACCAGGCTTATTTCAGTGTTATTTAAAATTGTGACACTGTGGAAATTACCAAAATAGCTAGCTGAGAAAAATGGCTAAGTTTATCTTACATATATTTACACTCAGGCAATGGAATGAACGTGTGTGCTCAGTTACTCAGTCATGTCCTACTCTTTGCAACACTATGCAACACTGTAGCCCATCAGGCTCCTCTCTCCATGTGATTTCCCAGGCAAGAATACTGGAGTGGGTTGCCATTTCCTTCTCCAGGGGATCTTCCCGACCCAGGGATTGAACCCACATCTCCTGCATTGGCAGGCAGAGCCTTTACCCCTAAACCACCTAGAAAGACCCAAATAACCGAATGTTTGTCAACTAATAAAATTGTGCTTTCAGAGAAAATTGATGAATAAGGGAAGATAATGCAGGCTGTATATGAAGGAGAGTGCGTGTGTATGTTTGTGTGCTCAGGTACATACTCTGAAAAGTTACCAGGCAGAGGATGGTCAGTGTTCAGCCTTTTGCGTCACCAGTCTCTTTCAATAGTGATCAAGGGTTCCCAGGCTTCCTTGAATGGCCATTTAGACAGAATTCTCCTGAATTCTTCCCTTGTGGCTCAGACGGTAAAGCATCTGCTTACAATGCAGGAAACCCGGGTTCAATCACTGGGTCAGGAAGATCTCCTGGAGAAGGAAATGACAACCCACTCCAGTATTCTTGCCTGGAAAATCCCATGGATGGAGAAGCCTGGTAGGCTACAGTCCATGGGGTCGCAAAGAGTCGGACACGACTGAGCGACTTCTCTCTTTCTTTCTTTCTTTCTCTCTCTCTCTCTCTTTCTCTCTCTCTCTCTTTCTTCTGAAAGTGGGCCCCTGTTAAAGTCTGCCTACTGATGGTTACTCAGGGACTATAGGGTTTAGGAGGCAAACAGGCCATCACTCAAATAATTCTGAGTAGATCAGATGCCTTTGTCATGACCCTAATCTCAGTGTTGGAGAAGGAAATGGCAACCCACTCCAGTACTCTTGCCTGGAAAATCTCATGGATGGAGGAGCCTGGTAGGCTACAGTCCATGGGGTCGCTAAGAGTCGGACGACTCAGCGACTTCACTTTCACTTTTCCCTTTCATGCACTGGAGAAGGAAATGGCAACCTACTCCAGTGTTCTTGCCTGGAGAATCCCAGGGACGGCGGAGCCTGGTGGGCTGCCGTCTATGGGGTCGCACAGAGTCGGACACGACTGAAGCGACTTAGCAGCAGCAGCAGCAGCAATCTCAGTGTGTATTTGATTTTAAAGACAGTTTTCCTGAGTCTATAGAGACTACCAAGTCTCTAAGAAAATGTTTCCATTGTCAAGGTCAGGCTCAAGATCATCTGTGTAGACTTGTTCGTCAGGGGATGTTTCCAGTAGTCTCATCATTCATTCATTCATTCATTCCTTCATTCATTCATTGGGGTCAACCTTCCCTGATATTTAAAGGTGCTGGAACAGGGCAAGGAAAGGGCAGCTGTGTGTGTCTGGCACGGTGCTGAGCCCCAGGGCTATAGAGGTGAGTAAGATGCATTCTTTGTCAATGAAGAGCTAGCCGCAGGACCAAATCCATCATCTCTGTTCCTTGCCCTGGCCTAGGACCAGCACTTCATAGTAACCCCGTGAATACTAGGATGAATGAAATGAAGGAATAATTAGTACCATTTTGTAATGGGATTGGGAGAGTGAGGAGTCAAATGTGTAGCTCAGATCAGGATTCTGAAAATGACATCTGGAATGTCCCATAGACTTACTGTCTGTACACTTAGGTCTTTGAGGAAGTCGTTATTCCTAACTTTGCTGGCAAACCACTAATGCGCAATCACAGACAATTCCAGTTAGCAGAATTTTGGGGGCCTCTGCACATTTTTAAAAGGCAACACCTCTTGGCGAACAAATCACAAAATGCTGTCCCTCCATCTGGACTAACCCTATACATGGAGATCGTGGTTCCCAGGCTTATTAGTTTCAGCCCCATTCACCCTCTTAAACTGTGGCTTTGTGCATTGCAGGTGCACCTAGGTGGCAGGCCAGGTGTCTCAGATGCTCCTGGTCGTTTCTGTGACCTGCTCTGATCCCATTTCTGCTCAGGTGAACACCGTGGTCCAGCCTGTGATTCTGTCTCTAGCCTTGGGGCTCCATCTGGCTGGCACTGGGTTTGAGGCTCATTCTTTTTTTCCACCCTGAGAGTCTCCACTCCAGGCTCTGTCTTGGGACCAGCCTTCTACACTAAACCTGCAAGAACCTCTCCACACCCCCTGACAAAGGGGACCTCAAAAAGGATGGTTCTCCCTCCTCCCGCCTCTCTGCAAAACAGACCAGATTCAGATGCCCCTGTGGGGACTGGGGAGAGAGGGCTGAGCTGATCCTCTCCCCGGAAAGCCACTGCTGTTATGATCCCAATTTCGTGCTCAGCAAGTAACCAGAGTGCTGGATTCACTTGGGAGAATCAAAACCAGGATCCTTGCCCCTTTGTGCTTTCCCTGTGCTCTTGTGCATTCATTTCAGTTATTCCTTTAGAGAAGAATTTAAGTTGTTTATTGATTTGGGCTGTCAATTGCCCGGTAAAGCACCACCCAGGAGCCCAGATGGCAGTAAGAATTCTACTGCACCTCACAGTACCCATCCCCCACCCCAACCTCTGTGTTATTTCCAGCTACAGTGGCAATGTCTTTAGCATCTTTGCTTTTAGGTGTCACTTCTTTTTCCATTTAAAGGCAATGCAATTTACCCTTCCCAAAAGCTCTTTTCCTAGTCTCATTTCAAGCTTGAATTACTCGTCTATGCAAACTTCTTTGTGAAGTTATATACTCTACCCCTCCTATTGAAGAATCGGGGATGGGAGAGAGATAAAATATGACTTTGTGATTTAGGAGTATATCCTCTTATGTAGCTTTAGGCCTTTTCCTTCTGCAGTTAGAGGGACCATCCAGTTCAACAAATATTTATTGTGTACCTAGTAGGTATCAGTCACTGTTCTAGGTGGTTGGGACACATTTGAAAACAAAACAGACAAATCCCTTCCTTCATGGTGCTTGTATTCTCGTGAGGGAGATAGAAGTATGAGGGAGAATAATAAATGAGTAAATGTCATGCTATCCTAGAAAGCAGTAGGTGCTTTAAGGAGAAAGGCAGTGAAGTAAGGTAGATTGAGGATGCTTGTGGTAGAAGTGGTTTATAATTTTAAACAGATTAGCTAATTTCTAATCTCTGCTTCATTGAAGAGGTGATATATTGACAGACTGGAAAGATGTGAAAATTTAGCCAAATGAATCTTGAAGGGTGGAGGAAAAGGAGAAGAGAAGACATTCCTGCCTTAGGACAGCTAGTGCAAAGGCCCTGAGGCCAGAGTGTGTTTGCTGTGTTCCAAGAGCAGTGAAGAGGCCAGGGGCCTGGAGCTGAGTATGTAAGGGAAAGAGTAGAAGGGAATGAAGGCTGGGAGGTTATAAGAAACTGGGTCTCTTGAGGCCTCAAAGACCATCTTGAGGACTTATGCTTTTGCACTGCATAAAATGGGGAGCTGTTGAAGGGTTTTGAACAGAAAAGTAAGATGGTCGCTGTCATGTAGAAGCGTTACTCTGGTTAGGGAGTTGAAAATAGACAGTAGAAGTCCATTGCCAATCCAAGATAGAGAAGATGTGACATCTGCAAGGGGAGAGCAGGTGGAAATGATTGGATTTCAGACCGATTTTTGAAGATCAGCCAAGAGGTTAGCTGGTGGATTGGGAGTGGGAGACAGAGGAGGTTTATGCTCCGGATACTGGGAGGATGAAATTGTTGCTGACTAAGACGGGGAAGAGTGTGGTCAGGTTTATTGGGGGGGACTGGTAGTTCAGTGTGGGGCATGTTAAGTTTTAAATATCTCCTGGACATCTATCAGACAACATAAGAAAATAGAAAAGACAGCTCTGGAGTAAAATAGGCCTTTAATTGAAATCACAACTCCACCACTGGTTAGCTCTGAGACTTTTGGAAAATGCTAAATAACATTTCTGAGTCTCAGATTATATGCTCCTAACATGTAGCTCATTCTCTCCGTATATACTGCCCTGGAGATTGAGATGAGGATGAAATAATAGAGTGGGTGTGTCCTGGGAGCAAAGGAAGCAGAGGTGAGTCCCTGCTTGTTATGTTTCCAGAGAGACCAGGGATGAATTCCAGTCTCAACTCACAGACTCTCCAGTAAGTCACTTCCTCCACCCTGGGCCTCAGTTTCTTCACCTCTAAAATGAGAAGTGGTGTGAATAACCTTTCAGAGCTGTTTGGGTATGAAGGTTGCAAGAGTGTGAGGACCTCAGGGTTAGAGGAGCTCTACCTTCCAGCTTGCTAGTGTCCTACCTCATGTGGGGAATCCACACATATTTACTCACACCTACATGCTGCTGCTGCTGCTGCTAAGTCCCCTCAGTCGTGTCCGACACTGTGCAACCCCATAGACAGCAGCCCACCAGGCTCCCCTGTCCCTGGGACTCTCCAGGCAAGAACACTGGAGTGGATTGCCATTTCCTTCTCCAGTGCATGAAAGTGAAAAGTGAAAGTGAAGTTGCTCAGTCGTGTCCGACTCCTAGCGACCCCATGGACAGCAGCCCACCAGGCTCCTCCGTCCACGGGATTCTCCAGGCAAGAGCACTGGAGTGGGGTGTCATTGCCTTCTCTATGGCCACGCACAAGCACACAGGCCAGTGATTCCCTACTGGTTTTCTCATGATTGGGTGGCTCTCATCTCTCTGGGTCTGCCAGTGGCTGCATCTGGCCAAACTCTTTTTCGTTTGAGGCTTGTGAAACCCTGTGCTATTTCTCTCCTTCCTCTCTGGCCCGTAATCTGACAGCTCTGGTCCTTCCTGGTGGCCGGACTAGAAGAGAGAGTAGTCTGGGCAGCCACTGTTCGCCCAGTGTAACCACCATCACTGCCAAGGGAATGCACCGCCCACCTCTGTGCAGCAGTTCCAGTAAGAGAGGAGGCAAACATCACCATTTTATGGAGGTGCCTGGGGCAGGTCAGGAAAGAAAGACCAGGCTTGTGTTACCTCCCGTGTCTTTAGATCGGCACACTCAGCTCTTCCTCTGTGCTCCCTCTGCTCCTCCCCCGGGTCACCTGCATTCCCCCCACCCACCCCATATCCCCCCCCCCATGGTCCCTCTCAGCTGCCTCCTTCCTTGCATCCCCTTGGGCTGGTTCATTCACTTCCTCTTGGGAGGTGACCTTGATGGGCACCTGCATGGCCCTTTGTGGGGACTGAATCACTCAAGAGCCAGCTGATTTCCTTGCAAACCACATCACACTTCTGTGACTCAGTTTGTGAAGAGCTTAATGTTTCCTGTATGTTCTTTCTGTTATAAAAACCGTTGACGTTAACTGACCTATCAAGTTGTATTTTTTTAACTGCCTCTGTGTTGGTCCTCTTCTTGGTGCTAGCCTGCTTTCCTTCAGACTATTAAGTCTACTCATTTCTAAAATACTACTTGACCTGAACATCCTAGTATACTTTATTGGCAGTTTTATTTTTCCTCATTTTACTCCCTAGTGTAGTCCCTGACCGCTCGTTCATCACAGCATTTACCACCCTCTATCAAAATGACCTGTCTTCCCCAGCAGACAGTGAGGCAGGAATTGGGTAGCAGCCATTCTCTGTGGGTGAAGCAGCCAGTTCAGGGGCAGAAACTCTGTGTGGGGAGGAGGGCGCGGGAAACATTTGAGGAGTGAATGGATAGTGAAGGAATTAATACATTATTAATCATGAGAAAAAGATGATCATGAATTCACTTATGCTTCTATCCGGAAAATGTGTAAACATGTTAATGCCTTTGTGTCTCTTCAAACCTCAGTCCATTTTATAAAGCACGTAAAGTTCTGGAAGTCAAGTTACTGTTCTGGACAGGATCGTCTGGGTTAGAAAACAAGTTCCAGAGCACCCAGGAGAACATGTTTCCTTGCTGACTAGGAACCCAAGCTGCCTTGTTTTCAGGTCCCTGGGGAAGGATGGCCCGCTGGATATTCTCTGATTCCCCCCATCCTGAGAAAGTTAATTGACTGACGCACTGACCCACCAGTCAGCCAGCAGATGCTTTCTGAACACCGGCTTCAGCTCGCGTGCTGTGGCACAAGGCATTCTGAATGCCCAGAGGAGATGCTGTGTGAGGCGGGCTGAGTCAAAGTGAGGACGGAAAGGGGCACGGTGTGACAGAGAGATCTGTGCACCCCCTCCCCCAGGTGGTCTAGGGGCAAAAGTCCAGGTGGGAGAGATCACCTAATGTCCCAAGGGCACTTAAACTGGGATGACCCAGTGTGAAGGGTGGAGGCAGGTGACTAGACACTGGTTTCTGGAGGGACTGGTTGGTCCAGCTAGAGTGTAGACCTCATTGTGAAGGCAAGGGGAGCCCCCTGAAGAATCTTGTTTATTTTTTTTATTTATTTGACCACGCTGGGTCTTAGCTGTGACACACGGGATCTTTGATCTTTGGTATAGCATGCCAATTCTTAGTTGCCGTATGTGGGATCTAGTTCCCCGACCAGGGATCAAACCCAAGCCCCTTGCATTGGGAGCGTGGAGTCTTAGCCACTAGACCACCAGGGAAGTCTCCCCAAAGAGTCTTAAGTCAAGAAGGTACGTGATCAGAACTACATCTCTCTCTGGCTTCTGAGTGGAGAGATGAAGGGGACAGAAGTGACTCAGAGCATCCATGGAGGTGGCATCCAGGGTTGTGGTCATCTCCAGGCCAGAGAGGATTGTGGCTGGAATAGTGGAATGGGTGAGGGGCCTGCAGAGAAAGAGGGAGGATTGGAGAGAGTTTTAGAAGGTGAAACTGACAGGCCTTGGTAATTTGATAGATGAGGGCTTGGAAAACAATAGTCTCTGGACCAAATCGGACTCGTGCCTGGCTTTGTAAAACTTTGTGAAACACGTCCACACTGCAATGGCAGAGTTGAGGAGTTGCTGAGGAAACCTCATGGGCTGCAAAGCCTCGAACATTTACTCTCTGTTCCTTAACAGACAACTAACTCCTGGGTTGGATGTAAGATGCTGGAGGAGGGAGGGAGAGGAAGGATTTGAGGGTGACACCTAGGTTTTTAATGTTGGTGCCTATGGCTGAGATAGAAACTCAGGGAGAAGGAAAGGGGCTGTCTGAGCCCTTATAGCCAGGCTAGCCTTGCTTCCTAATAGATGCTTCCCTGGACCTTCCCCAGCCTCCTCCCAGAGAAGGTGGGCTCTGTCCTCCTCCTCTGTTTAGCTGCAGCCTGGTGGAAATTACCTGGTTCTTCCAAAACCAGGGTCTTGGTTCCACCTGACCACAGGATGACCTGCTGTCCCCATCCACCTTGACCAAAGGACAGGGCCAGTGTCCACCTTCCTGGGTCTCTCCAGGCACATGGAACCCCCATCTGGGACTGGAACTGGACCAGTCACTTTCCCAGCCGTGGGCCAGGCTCGCCTCCCCCAAGCCCACCCCAAGTTGTGTCACTGAATCTCAGCAGCCCGTCCTTCCACCTGAGCCTGCACCAGTGCTCCGGGAATCACCCGGGCTGGTGATGCTCTCCGTCCTCCCTCAGCTCCAGCAGCGGCAACCTGTAGGAACAGGGGCTGTGGGAGTCTTTCTCGGAGGCCAGGGAACAATCCCTGCTGTCTCTTGCTAAGCAGGTCACCCCTGGTGGGTGTGTAAATCCACTTTTCTACTTGTCAAAGTGACATTTTCTTGATGCCCAAAGTTATTAAGTGGCATCTTTGGGCACCCACTTTTTAACCAAAGTGGAGTAGGCTGGAAAATGTCAATAGTGATAATGTACAGTTATGTCCCCAATACCCTTTTGATTGAATGCATAGTGGAAACAGTGCAAATTGCAGAGCCTTTTGCGAGGAATTGCCAGTTAAAGAATTTGTTCAGACTTACAGATTTTTTTTTTTAACTGTAAACCCTGAGTGTCTTAAATAAAATACCAGCTGCCATAGTCCTCTGACTGACCAGGGAATGTCAAAGGCTTAGCCTGTGACTCTCTGCCAGGCTTGGCAGCCCCCAGCCCCCAGCTTCAGGCTCAAAGCTTCCCTGGTTTGGGAGCCAAAAGGCCCTCAGTCAGAGGGATGGGACGAGTTTGTGCTGGTCTACTCTGAGACCATCAGCTTGCTGGTAATGGGCTTTGGGTTTTTTGTTTGTTTGCTTTTTGCCCCCTCCACCCTAAGCAGAAAGGCCTACCTCGATACCTATATGGGCAGAGGTTTGAATACAAGTTAAGAAGGAAGCAAGGTTTGGTGAAGTCATTGGCTCATGGCATAGTGACCTGGTAAATGCCCCCAACTCCACACCTGGGCTACCGGCTAGAATTTCTTCCAGACTCTGAGACTGACAGATGCTGGCTTAATTCTCACCATGAGACTGTCAAATGCTACCTCTTTTTTTGAGACCCTTCTCTGGGGTCTAGCAGCTTGTGTTCTTTTTTCCAGAAAAGCCCTTTCCTTCTAGGGAAGGGTGTTTCATCCAGGCCATCATGGCTAGGGCAGCTGGGGATTTCCTCCCTAGAGGAGACCCCGCCTCCCCCCGAGTGGCTCAGTTGCTTGCCTCGTCCAGGGCAGGCTGGGTTTGTGTGGCCAGGATCACTCATCTCATCTTCCCACTCTGCATCCCTGCTAGCCACTCCTCAGCTAAATGCTGCCTCTGGCTCCCAGTGTGAACGTCTTACATTCAGCTCCAGTCCTACCCGGAGGCCTTCTGACTCCTCCTCCTGGAGGAGTTTCATCCTTCAAGACACCTTTCTTATGTCTATTTCCTGTTGGGCACCTTGCTAAGTGTGCCTCCAATACCTGGTTGCTCAACTCCCGTAGTATTAATTGTTTATTAAAATAATGCACTCTTTTTTTTTTTTTTTTTTTAACTTTTTGGCCACATTGCTCGCTATGTGGGATCTTAGTACGCTGACTATGGATCTAACCCCCTGCATTGGAAGCATGGAGTCTTAACCAGTAGACTACCAGGGAAGTCCTAATGATGCGTCCTTCTGTGGGTCTCTTGAGATCCTTGGCTTGTGGCATCATACCCTGACTTCAAAGCCAGCAGTGTACCATCTTCAACACTCTTCTCCCTTCTCCCCTCCCTGCCCCCTCCCATATCACCCTCCTCCCTTTCCCCTCACCCCCCTCCATCCTCCCCATCTCCCTCTCTTCCCCACTAGCTCTCCCTCCTCCATCTTTCACCTGTGAAGACCCCTGTGATTACACTCGTCCACCTGGAAAATCCAGGCTAATCGCCCCATCTCAAGAGCCTTAACTTAATTAACGTAATCACTTAATTAGCTTTATCTGCAAAATCCCTTTGACAATGTAAGTAATATATTCACAGGTTCTGGGGATTAGGACATGGATATGGATATCTTCCGGGGGAGGAGGGGGGTGGGGCGGTGCCTGGGGAGGGACATTGTTCTTTTAACTACAGTAGTTGTCAGGGCCTTGCTATGATGGTGGAAAGTTAGAAACACCCTGTGTCCCTTAGAAGAAAATAGTTAATCTTTTCTTCCTCATCGCGTATGTCACCATTAAAATGTTTGTGAGAATCTACTTATAACATGGACCCTGCTGATGCTGTAATATTTGGTAGAAAATTGCAAATTTGAAAAATTACCATGCTGTGTGTGACATGTTAAAAGTTGAACAGTTACGAATAAATTGTTATATATCTGGTAGTTGAATCCTGTGCATTTGTTAGTTTGTAACTTTCTGCATTTCCCTAATTTTTCTGTAATAAACACATTGATTTAATAAAATCTATTAGCTTTGCAAAAAAAAAAAAAGAAAACAGGGAAAAGAAAGCAGGAAAGCTAGCTAGCTTGCCTGGAGTGGACAGAGATTGGAAGGAATGAGGTGAGGCTCAAAGGACTCTCTAGACACAAAGCAGATGGTTGACTGGATACTCTAGTGGATCCTAACTTCCCATTTACCTGTTGAAGTCAAGGTGTTAAGCATCTGTCACTGTGGCCGGGTGGGAGTGAATAATAAATGAAGGACATCATTTGATTTGCTTCCCTAACTGGAGACAATGAACTTGCTACCCAAAGCCGGTAGTGTTTCTTGCAGTGTGGTCTGAGATCCTGGGTGGGAGCTTCCTGATGACAGACTCTATACCCACTGAACAAACAAAACCTCACTTAGTGGTTCCAAGCAAGGATGGCTGGACAGTACCTACAAATGGACATCTTTAGAAATGCACCGTTTATATACACCACGCTCATTTTTACAAGCAGTTAAAGCTACTTATTAGTAACCCCAAAAGTCACTTGGCTTGTAAGGGAAAAGAAAATATGTGTTCTTGAACTAAAAGATTAGCTCATTAGTAGAGTTTTCTGAGGATCTGGTTCATTATTCTGCTGAAAGTCTTGGCTGCCTTGCCAGTGCCAGCACTCAAAAAGGTATCTTAAAAAAAAAAAAAAACACTTAAAAAAAGCGTGGATACGCTCACTTAACAAATAGTGGGAGTCTCCACATTTTCTAAAAAGGCATTTTGTTATACATCCTAAGCATGGTCTTGGATTAGCTCTCATTTTCGGTAACTCTTTTTCTTGCATTAAAATATCTACAGAGTTCCTGTTAGGTTTTACTTTTGTTCCTGTGGAACTGCTGCATTGCTACCATTTTGATAACTCTGTCCATGTCCGATCTTAACGTATCACCAAGTTCATTGTCAGAAAGTGAGACAGAAAGGGTAGGTGAGCTGAGGGGTCTTTTCCCTTGTCTGTTCAAGTGAGCTGTGAGCAGAGAAGTTTGGGAGCCATGGAGATAGGGGGACCAACTCAGGTAGGAGGAGATCAGACTAAGGTGACAAATAATGTGAATTTCATTAAAAAAAATTTGGCGACGTTTCGTGGAAACATCTAAATGTAGGAGTAAATGGGTTATTAATTATAAACCTCTCACCTTGGTAATTAAGCAATTAAGGCCCATCAGGCAAGTGCCTTTGTGGGTGATGAGAGCTGGGTTTGGTGGAGTCAGAAACTTGCAGCTGGAGATTAAGTGGTTTTCACCACCTGAGAGATGCATTAATCACCTGGAGCTCCCCTACCTGCTGGATTTGGTTGCTTATTTGGAATGGCATTTACACATTAAAGTGAGGAATATCTGTCCACTCTGAGAGAGCTCCAAAGTCAAAGGGAGTTATTCAGCAAGGACAAGCAGAGTTTCTGGATATAATATCCTGACTCAGCATAGCATTTGCCAAAGGCTCACCTCTGTACTACTTTCTGGAGGTACTGATGGGAGAGATGCCCCAAACAATGATGACACACCCTGGGCGTCCTGTCAGATGTAAATAATCCTTCCAAGGGATGAAGGAAGACCACAGGGGGTAGCGGGAACACAGCAGTGTTAGAGAAACACAGCTCTGAATTTAAATACTTCCGCCTTTACCCTGAGATGTTATTTAATCTTGTAAATCACTCAGGCTTGCTGATCCTCAGTTTCTTCTTCTGCAACGTGGGCTTATGAATTTGCAGTAGTCAGTTCTCACTGTGTAAGAAATCAAGCACAAAATAGCAGCAGTGTACAACCATGAGCATCTGTGTAGTACAGGTGTATGCCCGTCACAAGATCCCAGCTGAGCTTGTTGACACATCCCCAGGTTGACCGGAGGGGTCAGCTGGTCTCAGTAGCTGGGATGGTTCTGGTTTTGGTGCAGTTCTATTGATCTGCATCTGTGCCCAAGTCTCCCTTTCTTCTCTTGGGACTTGTGAGCTCATCAGGGCTTGACGCTCACGGTGAAGGCCAGAGGTATTGAAGGTGAGTGGAAATAGACAAGACCTCTGAGGCCTAGTGTCCAAACTGATGCATCACCACTTCTGCTTCATCCTGCCAGCCAAAGCAGGTCACACGGTCAGGCCCAAAGGCCATGCCATTCCTTCAGTGAGAAGAACTGGACAGTCACTTGGCCAGAGGCCCTGACAGAGGGAAGGTGGTCATTTTGAGCTGACAGCGCCAACTACCACATAATGTTTTTATACAACTCTTACATTTTTTGGAGAGGGGTGTCTGCTCTATGGGTGCTGGACATGGAGTTCTGAACAAGACACTTTCATGCAATTCAGAGCTTAGTGAGCAAGTTAGCTATTAGGCAGATAATCATGTACATGTGCAAGAATGAATTAATGGCAATTATTATAAATATTACAAAGGGATAGTAAGGAATAGTAAGGCTTGCTAACAGGGACTTCTAGTAAGGTTCTAAAGTCAAGTCTTGAGCAGAGTATGCAGCACATGTTAGGCACTCAGTAAAGCCAGGCTGCTGTATCCAGCAGTGCAGGGCGTGCATCGTATAAAGGCTCTGAGCTGAGGCGGGGGTTAACTGTGTGCTCTGTCAGGCTTTGTGTGCTATTCAGGGGCTCTAGGCAGCCCTGCAGTAAAGGGTGGTGTCCTTTCTTCCCTGCACAAAACAGCTCCCCAGGTTGATGGTGCGCCATTTGTAGGAAGCTCATAGTGGGCAGATCGCCTGGGTCCCACATGAGCCCAAACTGGGATCCAGGGTCTGAATGTTCTATTGAACTGGTCATCTTGGTCCCCGCCTGCCCAGACACCTGATAGTAGGAGTTAGGAAAGGTTCTGTAGTAACCTAAATAGGAAAAGATTTTGAAAAAGGATGGATACTTGTATGGGTATTGCTGAATCACTTTGCTATACACTTGTAACTGACACATCATTGTTAATCAACTGTATTCCAATATAAAATACAATTTAAAAAAACTAAAAAGCAAACACAGGAAGCCTTGGTATAACCCACCATATGCAGCCCCCCCCCCCGCCCCAAATAAAAAAGAAGAAGAAGAGAAAAGGATTAGGAAGGACTGTGGGTAATGGCTTCTGAATCATGGTAACTGTCTTCAGATGGGACTTTACATACAAGCCTTGCTCACTCGGGGCCAAGTGATGGGAGGCCTGAAGAGAACTCATAACCATTTGGCATCATGGAGATATATCTCCCTGGGTGCTCTGGGGATGATGGTCATGGGAGAGGAGCAGGTAGTAGTGGGTTGGTAGGTAGGGTGCAAGCTTAGACACCTGGCTGATAATCACATGGTCACATAAATCATGGGGTCTTAAAGATGCTGTCATTTTGTAGTTTTCCTGGGACTTTGATCTTTTTCATTTTATTCAACTATTTATTGAACCCCTGTTGTGTACAGGACTTTGATACACACTTTAGACCAAAGATGAACAAGGCAGAGGCTGTCCGTGCCCTCAAGTGGCTTGCAAATTATTGGGAAATGAGGCACGGAACATCTGATTTCATGGTGAATTATTTATTCACAGTAATTGTTACCTTATATATATATCAGGCTTAGTTCCTTTATCTTTGAACTTGCTATAATAATAGAGTTGCCTCCTAAGGTTGCTGTAAGGGTTGGATAATGCTTTCTGTAAAGTGCTTAGCACAGTAGTGCTGAAATAGTATTGCTGTTCCCAGGGGACTCCAGGACGCCTCAAGGCCCCTAGGTTTGACAGCTCAAACAGTTCTTTGTGGGTTGGATGGAGCACGTTTGACCCCAAGCCCCAGTTCAACACCTGGACTTCAGTTCACAGCAATTTGTTTGAGTTCTGTCATTCAGCTTTTATTTGAGGTTCAACCCAGAGGAGCATGGAAAAAATTGGATTTCTTTTTATGACAGTTCTTAGTGGAGACTGGCAATCAATCACACGTCAAGATGCTGTTTTGAAAGGAAACGAGTTATAGGTGGACTTTGGAGACCAAGCCCCACTTAGAAAGTGAGCTGTTGTAAACACATCCCTTTTCCTCTCTGCTCCTCAATTTTCTCACTTGTAAAGTGGAGGATAATAACACCGACCTCACAAGGTTCTGCTGGGTTTCAATGGAACAATAGGAGTGAAAGCCCCCATCTCACGCTTGCTGGGCACCCAGTAGGCACTCAGTAAATGGAAGCTCCTGCCTGGAATGTCATTGGGTGTTCAATGGAAAGCATGGAATTGACTATTTAAGCCATTTTGTCGCATCAATACTAATTAAGACAACCACACTAATGAGCCCAAGTACCATGTATCAACGCAGACACTGTAGGCCACCAGAAAAATACATCACAACTGTAAAGCAGGCCTGGTGTTCAATAAATACTTTGCAACAGATTAATCATCCCTACATCTGTGCAGTACTTCAGAGTTAATGAAGCAGGTTCGCTCCGGTTGGCGTAGTAAATGTTCACAACAAATAGAAGAGGTTGACATTAACTCATTGGACAAATATCTGAGAGCAGCATGAGAAATATTATAGCTGTGAAGGAGACAGGACTCCCCACTCAAGGAAGGCTTCCTGCGTGTTTGAGAACTGGGCAGATCTGTTAGTTGCTTCTCTTGAGAATGACAGAAGAAGAAAGTGTACAATAGGAGGGGCACCTCACCCCCTGGGGGTCGAAGAAATCTTAGTGGAGAAAATGCCAAATCCAAGTCTTACAGTGTGATTAGGAATGGTATAGATGAAGAGGTGTGCCTTAGGTAGGGTAGGCTAGACTGCACTAACTTAAAGATCCATACATAGAATGTCTCCATACATATGAAGGTTTTAAGATTATTTTAATAAGATTTTAATTTTGGAATATTTTAGATTTATAGAAAAATTGCAAAAAAATGGTAGAGACAGTTCTCACCGTCTCTCCACCCAGGTTCCCTTAATGCTTACATCTCGCATTCTCATGCTACGTTTGTCAGAACTAAGGCATTGACGTTAGTAGGTTACTATTAACAAAACACCAGATTTATATGGATTTCACCAGGTTTTTCTATGAATGCTTTTTCTGTTCCAGGATCCAATCCATGATACCACTTTGCACTTAGTGAAGTTTGCTTTTTGCTCCCTAGGCAGGTAGACAGGACGAACGGTCCTCTGCTCGGTCACTCAGGGCCCCAGGTGAACAGAGTCCCTGACCAGGCTTCTTAGGTCGTCCTGGTCCTCTCCAGCCAATAAGCGTCCTGGCGGGAAGACCATGGAGGTGTGCACATGAGGGGCTTGAGGGCAGAGCCAGGTCTCGCCTGTCACTCCCACTCACTTTTCATCGGTGAAAACTTGCCTTGAGGTTTTATACCTGCTGCTCAATTTTGCTATGAACCTAAAACCAGTTTAAAAAATAAAGTCTATTAAAAAAAATTAAAAAGGTCTTGAGGCCACTCAGCCAAAAAAGAGGATAGAAAATGTATTCTCTAGTGGAATAGCTACTTTCCAGCCATAGCTGTACGGTTTTGAAGGGGGAGAATGAATGTGGTAGAGAGCTGGTTGTCTATGCCAGAGGTCCCCAACCTCCAGAATCTAATGCCTGATGACCTGAAGTAGAGCTGCTGTAATAATAATAGAAAAAAGTGAACAATAAATGTAAATGGGCTTGAATCATTCCAAAACCCTACCCTTCCCTGGTCCATGGAAAGATTGTCTTCCATAAAACCTGTCCTGGGTGCCAAAAAGGGCTGAGGACCTGTGCCACAGGTGGATATAGGAGGGTGTTTGGAGCAGAAGAAAATGCATTAATAAAAGCTGAAAAAAGGCAAGTGCTATTATTGCCGCTTTATAGGCAGGAAGGTTACAGGACTCAACCCGGATGGCACAGCTGTTAAGCAGGTAGCATCTCAACCCCAGGTCTGCCTTGGTACCCAGACCAACCTGCGCTCATTCCCCTGATCCAGGAGGCCTTCAGACTAGCAGGCTGATCAGCCAGATGAGCCACAGGGTTGCATCTCTGTCTCATAAATCTCTGCAAGGTCATTTTATCTGAAGTGTTTGATGTAGGAGGAAGGCTTTTCCCCAGATTCCTTCATTCTCCTTTAAAAGAGCAAGTGATGAGAGAGTATAA
Source organism: Giraffa tippelskirchi (assembly GCF_054371585.1). Lineage (NCBI taxonomy): Eukaryota > Metazoa > Chordata > Mammalia > Artiodactyla > Giraffidae > Giraffa > Giraffa tippelskirchi. The sequence goes on along the minus strand of NC_137287.1, from coordinate 112,829,130 downwards.
GAGAGGCACCCTTAGGGCCCGCAAATGGGTGTGCTTTTCCCACCAGGCTCCAGGCTGCAGCTGTGCCCAGAGGCTCAGTCACAGCTGGGTATGAGGGGGATGGCGATGTACTAGAGACACTGTGTCTGCCTGTCGTCTCACGTGTGTCTGTTGGTTCCTGGCTGGAGTGTAATTGCTCCATGGGCTGACAGTGACAAATGGTGGTGTAGGGCAGACGCTTCTCTGAGTGATGGGATGGAGTTGAGCACCTAGACTGACAATACAGGCGCTGTCAGAAAGCTGCAGGGGGGTTGCTTCTCAGCCTGAGGTCTCCCAGGCTTGGAAAGAGCACCAGGCAGATGGGCTCTGAGCTGCTTCAGAGGCTGGTGTCTGTGTCTCTTGGGGTGTGAAGGGCAGCCTCGGGACAGTCCAGGTACCTGTCACACCATGTTCTTACACAGGGGACCCAGGGCACCAGTTGTAGCTTGATCCATATTGGAGGAATGTGCCGAATTCCTCGGTGACCATCAAAGCGGAAATAGATGGATTGAGCTTTTCCTCCCTTATTTTAAAAGTAATATATATCTGTTGGGAGAAATCCAGACAGTCCAGAAGAGTGAAAGGAAAAAGCAAAGTTGACTCCAAATGCTTCTAGCCAGACCTAACCACTTTGGAATTTTGCTGTTTCTGTTTCCTTACGTGAAAAAGACACTGGCTGTTGGGCACACAGCCAGGCTGCACCCCTCTGCCTCCCACTTGTGTTAGGGTGGCCATGTGGTTGCATTTTAGCCAGTAGCACGTAGGAGTAGAAATGAGCTGTGCCATCCTGAGACCTGGCACTTACAATGGTTCACACCCACTGTCTTTTCTTCTGATGGCTAGATGCAGGAGACCCAGTGGGGGATTTCAGACTCTGGGGAACAGTGGAGCCACTGATACAGGACCCAGGGGTCTTCAGTGACCACGTGAAGCAGGGCCTCCTTGCAGACCCATATTTGACTGTGATGGGAAAAAAATGAATAAAAGAGTTTCTGTGTTCAGTCTCTGAGATTGCATGTATTAACCTACCCTGAATAAAACATCTCCCAGACACTTGCTGTGGGTCAATGTATGTGTGTACAAACACACCCACATGTACAATAATGGAGTCATACATTTAGTTACTTTTTGAAACCTGCTTTGGCCTCTCAAAAATGGTGTGAACATCTATCCATAAGATTTATTTACTCAGTCACTTTAAGATCTACATATTATTTCATTATATTTATGTACCGTGATTCACTTAACTATTCCCCTATCCCTGGACATTTAGGTTGCTTCTAGCTCTTACAAGCGCTTCTGTTATTAACAGGCTGTGCATGTATCTAACCACTTCCTTAGAATATAGTCCCAGAAATTGAATTACTTGACTACATTTAAATGGTCTTTGCTCTTCATAGGAGTAACTTCTTGGAGAAAAAAAGACATTTATAATTCCATCAAGAATATGTGAGAGGTGAAATTTCCCCAAACCATCAATTGCCTGAATATGAAACTGATTCATATTAAACAACTTTTCCATGTATTTTGGACCCTATTTTTACCAATTGCCTCTTCTGTATGCATTTTTTTTTTTCTGTTGGGATTTTATACATTTCTTATTATTTTGTAGCAGCTACTTGCGTGTTAAGGATAACACATTACTAATATGTCTTATTATTTAGTTTTTAACATATATTCTTCATATTCTTTCTATAGACAAGTTTTAAAGCATTATTTCAGTCTTGTCTTTAGCATTATTATAATTTCTGGAAACTAAGGCCAGAATGTGAACATATTCTCTAGATTTTGTAGCATTTTTATGATTTTTTTCTTTAGGCCTTTAATCTTTCTAGAATATGTTTCCATAGAAAGATGATGTAGTCATCTGGGTTTAGTTTAGTTTAGAGGCCAGGAAGGGAGACAGAACCAGGCATGTTCAAAGTACTTAGGAGAAGGTTGCGGCGGCTGGTCTACAGTGTTGCGGGAGGACACGTGGCGCTGAGGCTGGCGAGGTCGTCAGCCAGTTCAGGGAGGTGGGCACAGGGTTCAGCTTGCTGATCCCAGGTGCCTGTGGGGCATCCATGTATGCTGATGGGAACTCGGATTTTGGATGAAGTTGATGCTTAAATCTTAGAGTCTGGACCTTGGAATAGACTCATGAGAAATGAGTGCATATACACATAAACTTTCTTGCATGTAGCTCAGTTGGTAAAGAATCTGCCTGCCATGCAGGAGACCCCGGTTCAATTCCTGGGTCAGGAAGATCCACTGGAGAAGGGATAGACTACCCACTCCAGTATTCTTGGGGTTCCCTTGTGGCTCAGCTGGTAGAGAATCCGCCTGCAATGTGGGAGACCTGGGTTTGATCCCTGGGTTGGAAAGATCCCCTGGAGAAAGGAAAGGCTTTTTCTTTCCAGAAGACTCCAGTATTCTGGCCTAGAGAATTCCATGGACTGTATAGTCCATGGGGTCGCAAAGAGTTGAACACGGCTGAGCGACTTTCACTTTCATGTTCATAATAGCCCCAAACTGGAAACAACCCAAATGGTCATCAACAGAGAGTGGATCAACAAATTGTGATACTGTATCCATACAGTGGAATACTACTTAGCAGTAGAAAGGGACAAGCTATTGGCACATTTGATAATGTGGGTTAATCTCAAAACCTTTATGTTGAACAAACCAAGCTAAACAGAAGCGTGCATACTATATGATTCCATTTATATGATGTTCAGAATGATGTTCAAAACTACTCTGATGAGGATAAAAGGCAGAATAGTGCTTACCTATGGGGGTGTAGTATTACCTGAGGTGGAGAATGAGGGTCCTTCCAGAATGAGGGGAATAAATGTTCCATGTACCAGTTTGGATGGCAGTTATATGGATATGTAATATATAGAAATTCATCAAACTAGTCACTTAAGATTTGTAGATTTTGCTGCATGCAAATTATAACTCAAAAGAAAATGTATCTTGGGAATGGGTAAAAATGTTCTACCTCATTTTACAGATGAACAAGTAACTGAAGCCCATAGAGGTGGTGTGATTTGTTCTGGGTTGATATTTTAGAACAGGGTTGCCTGATTTCAAGACTTCAGCCAGTCAGATGAGGATAGAATTGTGACTACCTTGATCAGCTGTAGGATAAAGATGCAGGCCTAGGACTCAAACCGCTGAGAGGACCCTGGGGGAACCACAGTCAATCGATGTGACTAGCATCACAGTTAATGAGATTGCATGACAACAGAAATCTGGTGTGATAAGTAGAGAAGCAGGCATGGAGTGCTGTCATGATGAACTGGAGGTCCGTGCATGTTGGGCTTAAGTAGCAGAGCTCTCCTGACCTCCCTGCCCCCGAGGCACATCTCACTTGGCAAAGGCAGGCAGCATGATGAGGTGTGGAGTCCAGCATTCTAACCCCACCCCTGAAGTCCATGAGAAACAAGTCTTGGCAAGAAACAAGCCAAAGTACATACAGTTCCAGAGCTAGAGAAGTGACCCAAGAATCTAAATATACTCTCAGAGAGTTTTACACCTGGCTTCACTGGTGCACACCTGTGGGATCATTTGTGCCAGTTTTTTGTCTTCAGATGTCCCTGTGGCATGCATGGAACGCTGATGATGACTGGAGGACCTCCTTGTAGATATTAAATACTCCTTAATAACTGTCCAGAAGTAAATCAGACTTCCTTCTGTCAGCTGGAGCCCCAGCCCGGCCTCCAGCTCTCAGCCTCAGCCCTTTATGGGAACTTAGGAACGTAGGCAGTCACTGCAGCCCGTGATTTTCCGCTTGAGTTTGCAGGGGAAGGCTGGTACCTCCTCATGGAACTCTAAGGAAACCAGCCCACACATTTACTGACTCAAGAGCAGTTTGGCGCAAAGGTTATATTTCTGAGAAAGAAAAAGCAGTTGTTACCATCCTTAAACGAAGGCAATAGCACACCTCATTTCGAGGCAATTGCCGCATCCTGGGGACCAGCAGTGTTTGCCACCAGCCACAGGTTAACCACAGGGCACCAGGACCAACACGGAAGCCTCCTAGACCTTTAGGTCCCTGGGAGGAAATTGCCCACAGACTCAAAGGGTCATTATGAAAAGAGGCTGGAGAGTGCCTGGGACAGCATGTCTGTTTCCTCCTTGCACAGAGGAGGAAGCCAGGAAAGTAGCTTTTGGTGAAGCCCCTGGGATTCCAGTTAGACACTTAGAAACACTCCAGAGTGGGGATGTCCTAAATGATAGGCCCTGGTTCCTGTCCCCCAGCTCAGTCTACAGAGGGACACAACAGATCCTCAGTTGCTCACGAGAATCCAGATTGAGGTCCATGCATATTGATACATACATGCACACATCTCGGGGTCCCAGCTACAGGCAGATGGCACATGGAGTGGGCAGCCAAAGGAAGGCAGAGGAAGGGCTGTTTACAAAGATGAAGGTGGTGATTCTCAACTGGGGACAATTCTGTCCCCTGGGGAACATTAGCAATGTCTAGACACACTTTAGTCACCACTTGGGGAAGGTGCTCTTGTCATCTAGGGAACAGAGGCCAGTGTGAAATATCCAGCAATGCACAAGACAAGCCCCCACAGCAAGGACTTACTCAGCTCCAAATGCCAGTAGAACTGAGATAGAGAAACCCAGCTATAGAATGAGGTAGCCACTGACCAAACCCGAAGAAGCAGAGAGTGCTTGTCCTAACTTTTCCATTCTCCTGTTCGTCTGTCTCACCCACACTTCCTATGAACTGAACCCAACCAGAAGCCAGAGACTGAAAGAGCCCAGTGGGGTAGTCTGTAAAAAATAGCTTCCTGAACACCGATTGTTGACACCAGCATCCATTATAAGGCATAAGGGCCAACACTGCAAGGTAAGGGGACTGGACTGAACCCCTAGCTCCAGGTGAGTCCTGATCTCCAGAGACAGCAGCACAGGTGCTCAACATCCCTGGTGCGAAGACAGCATCCCATGTCCGCTTCTGCTGATGCTCTTTTAATGGTTGATACCAAAATGAGGGCAGGCCCTGGTGGTGGGAGCATTCTCTGAGTTCAGGGAAGAGAGTGTGCAGGACGCTGAAAGAGAGCTCCATGATGCTGCTCAAATGTCTCATGTGGATTTTCATACAGTTCAAAAACTTCTCACCTCCTACCCAGCTTGGATGAGAAAGTAAGAATTAAGGAGTTGCAGCATTTTTCTAGCACAATGAACTTTAAAAATGGAATTGCTGTGCAAAGCCATGACTGATATTTCAGTAAACAGGCTAAGTACAATTGCACTATGGTTATTTCAGCTTTGACATTTATTTGCATTTAGAAAAGAATTGGCAGGGATGTTTGGAGACTAAGTCATTCTCTCTTCTCAGAACCTAGTTTCTTTAAGTCAGGGTTCAAAGGCGCCCCCGTGGAAGGGATTGTAATGTCGGCCAAGCCCTCCAAGCCTCTAGGAATCATTCCATCCTCTTCCTCATCACATACTACCCTTCTCTTAATAAGACATCGTGAAGCAGAAAATCAGAATACTTTGGAAATATATTGAATGAATTTATTTTTTTAAAAAAAGGATGGCATGGGGAAAGGAAATGCAGGTTTGTTGTTCACGTAGTAAGTGCCAGGCACTTTCACTAGGGCTTTAAATACGTATCACTTTTGCCCGAAACAGAGCTTCCTTCAACCACCTTTACTTCCCTGTAGCTGTGGCCTCTAGGGTAAAAGAAAGGTGGCAAGGACAGAATCCAGGATGGATTTCAGATTCCCAGAGAACTTACATATTTTGGAATCCCTGTGTATATCACAAAATAGGCAATTTGACCTTAAAATTAAGTCCACCTCAAAGGGCAGAATTTTGCAAAGCTTTATACAGATTAAATCCCTTTCAGGATTGACTGAATGAATCAAGGAATGTGTTCTGGAATGAGCACTTCAGACAAGCCTTTGGAGACATTGCTCGAGACCATATAGCTTTTCCATGGAAGAGCTGAACTTCCAACGACACCTTCCCAGTCTCTGTCACACTGGGTTGCCTTTTGTGTTTACAGGATGCTGGTAGTTCCCAGTTGGGAAATGTGTCCAGCAGAGCAGAAGAACAAAGAAGAGGGACTCATTCCTTCTCAAGGGGCTCATGGTGGTTTCAGAACCAGTTGGGCGGTAGCCCTGTCTGAATGGAGACAATGACATGTGGTTGCCTCATGTACAGAGTCTAGCTTTTCCCTGCGTATCAGCTTCTGCCTTTCCTGTCATCAAGGTAGGGATGAATTGATTAAGCAGTGATGCTCACTAAACTTCTTCACACTAACCCCAGTGTGCAGTGTGTTTGGTTGCCAACAGCCCTAGTTTTGTATCTTCATAAAAAAAAAAAAAAAACTGCGTGGAGAGCAGGGCCCCATGCTGCACACAGCTTCTAGGGTGAGAAAAATCTTTGGTTCTAATCTGGCTCTTCTAAGCTGTTAGATCTTCTGAGAGTAACTTCATGTCTCTGAAGTTCAGTTTCCTCCTCTGGATCATAGAAATAACAAACTAACTCATAGCATTGTAATAAAGCTTGAATAATCAAATGTGTAAACATTCTAGCAATCTAATGATATTCATGGATTCAAAACAGCAGGATTTGGCTTCCCAGCATCCACTTCCTACATGATTTTTAGGACATCACTTAGGTCCTAGCCTTAGCCTTCTCATCTATAAAGGGGAGGTGGTGGTCATCACTATCCTGCCTTGTCTCACAGGCTTATTGCAAGATTTAGGTGAGATGAGGAGGAGGAGATGGAAGGTACCTGCAGGTGAGCACAGTGTGCCTCACATCACCTGGGGCTGCTGGTTTGATATTGGGGGCTTGTCACTTTAGGGCCCCCCTTAGAGAGATAGGTATACAACCAACCGGGATGGAGAAATATTGTGGTGATGTGACTTTTGTGATCTGAGCTAGCCAGGTCCCTGCCCGAGAGGACAGTGCAAACAAACCAGATGGAGGAGTTTCTGGTACAGTCCTTACTACTTAATAGATGTGTGACTTGAGAAGTTGCCTCATGTCTCTGGGCCTCCTTTGTGTGATCTTCTCTTCTTTTGATCTTTGCTAAACTGGCACCCTCTCAGAAAAATAATTTTATAATAATTAGTCTTATTGTGGTAACAACAAAATTATCATTAGCTTATACAACAAACATTGCTTTTCCTTGCTCACATGTCTCATAGACACAGGCATGCAGTCAGGCTGTGGCCCGGCTACATGTGTTTGTTCATACCAGATCCCAAGGGGTAGGGCCAGCCTTCACCTGGGACATTCAGTTTTCATGGCAGAAGGTAGAAACAAGACACTGAGCTAAACACACAAGTGCATTTAAACCTTCCTGTTGACTGTGGTGTGTGTCATGTCTGTTCACATTCCGTTGACCAAAGCAGGTCCCATGACAAGCCCCCTGTCTGGGGCAGGAGAGGAGGACAAGTCATGGCAGGGGCTGAATACAGAACCACCTTGGAGGGGAGGAAGTATGGGACTTTGAACAGTAGCACGACCTATCACAGCTTCCTGATGACCCTATTTAAAGTTGCCCCCAACCCTGATCTTTGTTTTATTTTTATGTGTCATCACACTCTGTTGTCATTCTCTATCTTTTTATTTTGTTTTGTTTTAATTTATTTTGTTGAAATATAGTTGATTTACAAGGTGTGTTAATTTCTTCTGTACTACAAAGCAGTTCAGTTATGCACATATACATTCTTTTTCATATTCTTTTTCATTATGGTTTGTCACAGGATATTGAATATAGTTTCCTGTGCTATAGAGTAAGACCTTGTTGTTTATACATTCTACAATATAATAGTTTTCATCTGCTAATTCCAAACTTCTAATCTATCCCTTCCCTACCTTGGAAACCACAAGTCTGTTCTCTGTGTCTATGAGTCTGTTTCTTTTACATAGATACAATAATCTGTCACATTTTAGATTGCATATATGTGAAATCATATGGTATTTGTTTCTTTCTGACTGATTTGGTATGATAATCTCTAGGTCCATCCATGTTGCTGCAGATGACATTATTTCTTTTTTTATAGCTGAGTAGTATTCCATTGTACATATGTACCAGGTCTTCTTCATCCATTCCTCTGTTGATGGATATTTAGATTGTTTCCATGTCTTGGCTGTTATGAATAGTGCTGTGACAATATAAACATAGGGATGTATGTATTTTTTTGAATTATATATTTGTCTGGATATTGCCCAAAGTACGATTACTGGATCACTTGGCAGCTCTCTTTTTAGTTGTTAAAGGAAATTCCATACTGTTCTCCATAGTGGCTGTACCAATTTACAATCCTACCAACAGTGTAGGGGGGTTCCCTTTTCTCCACACCGTCTCCAGCATTTGGTGTCTGTAGACTTTTTAATGATAGCCATTCAGATCACTGTGAGGCGGTGCCTCATTTTAGTTTTAACTTGCAGTTCTATAATAAGTAGAGATAGTGAGCATCTTTTCATGTTTTATTTAGCTTTTTAAATTCTCTGTCTGTATCTGACTACTCTAGTGTGTCAGCTCTGAGAGGGCAGGGGTTTTCAATCTTTGTTTCCACGGATGTATCCTTAGATCCTGGGACAGTAACATAAATACTTTGAATTAATCCGTTATGTGATGGTAATGCTGGATGATGTGTATCGAGTACATCCCTGAGCATTAAATCCTCCCTTCCGGGTCCGATGTGTCCTGCACCCATTTGGTTTACAGCTGTCCCCTCTTGCTCTAGTATTAGGACCCTGGGTTCTTCTGAGAGTCACACTTCCGAGTGTGTTTGTCACTCTGCACCCTCAGTATCATCTGCTGACATACTTCCCTCCCTCTGCAGATGAAATGTTAGGGGATGTGATTGGAACAGGCAGCCCCCCCTCCAGAACACAATACCTTTCTAAGACCATGACTTGAAAATTGAATGCCCACTGTTAGAACAAGCTGACATTGATTTTTTTATTTTTTTGACAGGGAGTAAGGAAGCCTATTTCAAGAAATCTAAAAATAATAACAATCCACCAACTACCCTCACCTTTTAGCATAAAATCTTCAGTGCTCTCTATCTTACACTGAAAAAAAAAATGAAGGTATGAGTCCTACATTGAACATAGCTTTATGTTTATGTCATTAGCAAGGGAGTGTACATTTAACCATTTTAAGCCCAATGAACATCCAGTGGAGGCTGTACATTTACCACTTTCAGCCTTGCTGAATGATTCCCATCATTGCCTTGGATTTATGAGACCACAGTTCTTGTCACAAATGTGAGTGCTTCCATAATTTCACTTCAGTCTTCCATCTTCATACAATAATTATAATGAGGGACAACATGAAAAACAATTTCAAATATTCATTTTTTTCCAGATCTATTTTCTGAGCAACTGTTCAGTGTGTCTTACCCTAATAGGCAGGTGATACCCAGCAGGTGAACAGTGAGATCAGCTTCCCTGCCCTCATGGAGTTTGAAAACCTTTTAGGCAGAAAATTACATCAGTAATATTGTGCAAAGGAGTGATACAGCCAGCATTTAATTGGTGGATGACAAAATTTGCCATCATGTGATAGCTTTTTTTAAAATCTGTTAATGCACAAAGCATAAATTCTGCAGAGGAAAGGGTGTTTTAACTGTGCTTCTGAATAGTAATCAAGAGGGAATATTGTTCAAAGTTGAACAAATAAAACTCAAGAACTGCCTTATGTAATTATGAATCCTTTTCTCTTCATGTAAGAGCTTTCTCTGTCTGAAAATGCCGTAAGTTTTTTTTTTCTTATCTTAGATAAGGTGGCTCCAAGATCAAGGAGCTCCCTGGGCTGCTCCTTCCTCCATTTTCCATGGCTCTTGATATTACTTTCTACTCTGCTGGCCCAGCCAGAAACCTTGACATCACCCTAGATTCTGCATTCCACTCACCCTCCATCCAAATAGTCCCTCAAGCCCATCGATTCCGCCTGAACTGTCTCTGTATTCCTGGCTTCCCTCTCCAGCTCACTGCTGCTGCTTTAGTGGAAAGAGTTCAGTTCCTGCCCCCGGGAATATTGCAGCTGCCTTCCTGTCTGAGGTCTCAACCAAGTCCTAGCTGCCAGCTGACCCTGTAACACTCTGATCTGGCCACGTCACGCTGCTTAAAATTCTGTGGGTTAGAGAGGGAAAACAGTGAACATATGGAGGAGAGAAATTTTTAGTGTGTAGAAGAGTAAAAGTAAAACTGTTGGAGAGAGTAAACGTGTGACAGAGAGAAAGAAAGTGTGTGGAGGGGAGAGAGAAAGGAAAAGAGTGTGTGAGAGAGAGAAAGTGAACACATGAGGAAAGAGATTAAAAGGGGGAAGGAAGGAGAAAGTAAAACTGAGATAGAAAATAAGAGTGAGTGAGAGCGAAATAAAAAGTGTGGGGGGAGAACGAGAAAGGAAAATTGAATGGAGAGAAGGTGAAAGAAAGAAAAGCGTCTGTGAGAGAGAAAAATGGTATATATGGGAGGAAGAAAGGAAAACTGATGGGGGAGAAAAGGAAAGTGTGAGAGAAAATGAGAATGTGAGAGAAAGAAAGTAAACTGGGCTGAGAAAAGGACGTCGTAGAGGGAGATATAGGAAGTAAGAATGTGTGAGAAAAAACTAAAAGTGGGAGAAAGAACGGAGCATTGTATGGGGTAGACAAAGTGAGAGTGTGTGCGAGAGTTAGAGTGAATGCGAGAGAGAAAGAAAAGTTGAGGGAAATTGTGGCTACAAAGAGGAAAGGAGAGAAGGAGAGTGAGGAAAAGAGAGGGAAAATGAGAGAGAGAGACATAGTATCCCAGAACCACCTGTGCCTGGAGCCCCTTTCCACAGCATTCAGCAAGCTACCAGGTCTCCTACGCAGCTCAGTCTGCTGCTTTCCAGGCTTCTGTTTTCTCAGACCAGCCCCGCACAGTATCAGAAGCGAGATACATGTGTGCCTGTGTCCTTCAGAGGTTCCATTGAAAATGCCATCTTGGCACATCAAGTTTAAAGCTTTCACAATATATGATTCGGGGTGCAGATGGGATACATTATTTAGAGATGAATCCTTTCATGATACTGGCCGCCATGGTAGGGACCTCTATAGAGACCCCAGCTCCTGGCTAAGAATATGCAGGTATTTGGAAGGTGACTGAAATGGGTTATCCTGGAGAAGCAAAGAGGCTAGTGCCAGGCTAACAAAGTTTGACTTTCAACCCGTAATTCTTAAGGAGACACTCGTTCACTTTCTATTTGGTTGGCCAGAAACTCCTTTTGGATTTTTCCATAACATCTTACTGAAAAACCAGGACGAACTTTGTGGCTCATCCAATATTTAAGCCCTGCCCCAGTTTAAGCTTTAAGCAGAATTAACAGTTGAAATATGGGCATCAGTGCGTGTGGAGACCGACACGAATGGAGGTATAAAAATCTACACATGAACAGCTTGCTTTTCTACCTGTTACCTTACTTCTGTGTGTTTTCTATTGCTATTGATTGGCTTCAAAATGGAGGTGGGATGTAAGGCCAAGCCATTAGTCTTTAGGGATGGGAGCAAGTGTAAATGTCAAAGCAGAAGTGCAATAATTAAACTATGCCACACAAAGAAACCATGTCAAACTGGTAATGAATGCCCAAATAGAATGCATTGCATAAATCTAATGTGCTATTTTTTTTTTTAAAGATAAGTAGTACTCAGTGTTTCAGACTATGTCAGCCCTTGAGACTACATTTTTTTGGTTTTGTTTTAAAGAGCTGGATTAAATTTAAAATGTCTGTGGTTTTATGCAAAGGAGTTTCTATGAGTCGACTAGATTGACTTTTCTTTTTTAATATAATTATCATTGCTTTGTGCATGGTATTGTTTAAATAGTCAATTTTAAATTGTTTTCAACTCAGGAGTTCTCCCATCTGCCTCATTTATTCCTCTCACAGTCTCTAAGCTGAGTGCTTGGCATAGAGAAAACAGAAATAATTGATATATAGCCCCTGCTTTGGTGTGTATGAGCACTAGTGATAGATTCTGATGTGTCATTGGACAGTTCCCAGGGTGCTTACATTCCTCTTGACTTTCTCCAAAAGATCACCCTACATTCTGTAGTTTAGGTCTTAATTCCTGTTCATTCAAAAAAAAAAAAGATAGGCAGAGACATCCTTCTATAGACACACCCTATTGTTCGTTACATTCTCTTGATTCCTGATGAAATGGACTTCTCCCTTCATCTGTGTAGGCACCCTCCCCTCACACCTGTTGTATCAGTCACCCCTTGTTCTTACTTTAGACACAGGCTCCTAACACAGTTGACTCCCCCCACTTTCAACATTTCTGACCTATCTTTTTTTGTTGTTGTTGTTCTTTCACCAAAATATAATTTCCTCTTGGTTGAGCAAAGAAAGATATTTTCTACAGAATGACTGAGAAAGGTTTAAAGAAGCAAAATGAATTAGCAATTCCACCACACAGGACGAATCCTGCTACTAATTCATTCTATTTGCTGCATTTTTTTCTCCCATGTATATATTTTCCTCCAAAATTGAGATCATGGTGTGTGAAGTTCTCAGTACACTATTTTTTATAGTTAAAATAGATCAAATTGTTCTCCAGATGGTGACTTTTGCTCTGAAGCATCATATTTAGTGAAAGAATAACGTTCTATTTTATGGAGAGCCTGTAATGGACCTAAATACCAGATAGAGGGTTGGTTTTTTTTGTTTTTAAAAGCTATCTGCAACTTTTCACTACTGTTAAATGTTTGATGAGAGGCATCTTTATCTTCTATCATTAATTTATTAGTTGGAATAAAGGCCAAGAAATTGAATTACTAAGTCAAATTATATTGAATTAAGCCACCACTGGATTTTATCATTTCTTTGTTCATCTGGCCAATAACAAGAAGAAAATGGATCCTTTGTTTATGGTTGTTCCTTCTTAGTTAATAGTGGTGCTGCACATAAGCCATCAGTCATCTTAATGTCTTTTCTGAATGTAGACAATCTATATACGGAGATCTGTTTATGTTCTTTGCCCATTTGTAAAAGCATCCCTGTCTTTTACTTATTGATTTATAGAGATCTTTACATATAAAATAGAAGCGCGTTGTTTCATATGTTACAGATTTCATCCAGCTGTTTATTTTATTGTATTTTAGATTCGCAGAAGAATTTCCTAGTAATATTTGTTATTAAATATGTTGATTATAGAAGTAAGTGCATATTCAAGTCAGAGAACTTAGAAACAGGCAGAAAAACCAACCAGAGCTAAGCAATCTTGTCTTTATATGCAGTATTTTTTCTATATTATACAAACATAGTTTTATAATGTTTATACATTTCTGTAGCTTTTTTAATGTATATATTTCACAATTTATTGTGATAGCAAATATTCTGTTACAATGTATCTTAAAAAATGGGATAGATTATTCTACATAGGTCTTTATTTCACAAATGTAAGTTTACTATCTTCCAAGCACAGCATTAGCACTGGTCATAGAACTGTGAACAAAATCAGCATATTCTCTGTGGTCTGGACAGAGAGCTTCAGCAGAGCTAGGTGTTGCAAAGAAGACATTCAGCCTGTGTATATATATGTCTATATGTATAAAGGGCCAACAAAAATCGTCTTGGGGTGTCATGGAAAACTATCTAAAGAAGTGTGTTCGAGTTCTCCAGGAAAATAGAACTAATGGGAAATGCATGTATTTATTTATAAGGAATTAACGTACATGATTATGGAGACTGACAAGCTCAAGACCCAGGAATGCTGATGGATTACAGTTTCAGTCTGAAGGCTCCCAGGCTCAAAACCTGGGGAGAGCTGATGTTTCAGCTCCAGTCCAAAGACAGGATAAAAATGATGTCCCATCTCAAAAGCAGTCGCTCAGGAGGAATTTACTTTTACTCAAGGCAGGGTCAGCCTTTTTGTTCTATTCAGACCTTTAACTGATTGGCTGAAGCTCACCCACATTAGGGAATGCAGTCTGCTTTAAGTCTATCAGTTTGACTATCAAGCTCATCCAAAACCATCCTCACAGACACCCAGTGTCATGCTTGATCAAATATCGGGGTGATCCAGTCAAATGGACACACAGAATTAACCATCACGGAGGTGATTGGCATCTCTCCTGGAGCCGGGAGAACAGTAATTAAGCAGATCAAGGAGTCCCAGGTGTGCTTCCTGGGCAGTTGAAAAGACCCTGCGGCTGCTTAGTTGCTTCAGTCGCGTCCGACTCTGGACTGTGCCACAGTACCACACTCTACTCTGGACTGCGACCACGTGGACTGTACCCCGCCAGGCTTCTCTGTCCATGGAATTCTCCAGGCAAGAGTACAGGAGTGGACTGTCATACCCTCCTCCAGGGGAATCTTCTCAACCCAGGGATCCAGCCCAGGTCTCCTGCATTCCAGCCCAGGTCTCGTGCATTGCAGGCAGATTCTTTACCACTGAGCCACCAGGGAAGCCCAAAAAGACCCTAACGTAGGGTAACCTCTGTGCATCCAAGGACTTGAAGGAAAACCAGGTTCCTCATCAGTGAAGGAGAGAGGGCATGAGGTAAGGATGGAGACCCTGACAGGTGCCTGGTCCTGGAAGGACTCTCAGCCACCGTGATGAATTTAGATCTTCTTCAAATATGATGGTAGTGTCTAGAGTCTTTTAAGCAGAGAGGTAACATGATGTAATTGTTGTATTTAAAAAATCTCTTTGGCTCCTGTGAGGAGAGTGCATCAGTGAACATGAACAGAGTAGAAGTAAGGCCAGTGAGAAGCCGTCTGCAGAAATGGTAGTGAATTCTAATTGGAATGTTAGAAGAGCAGACGAAGATGTGTTGGGTGGCTTCCATAGATTTTGGACTTGTCGTTTGGCTGGCTGTGATGGGTCAAACAGGACGAGATCGTAGCTGGCTCTGGAGTGTTTGCCTTGAGAAACAGGCGGCCAGGGCTGAGACTGAAGCCCCAGGGGTGAACACCTTGCAGAGAAGCTGGGAGTTCATCTAGGGACCTGTGCCTGAGGGACACTCAAGTAGGAATGGTAAGCAGACTGAAAGACTGCAGGTGAGGAACTCAGAGAAGAGGTCTGGCCTCATCGGCTTATGAGCAAGAATGCTTCCATTTACTGTGCTCTTTCCTTGACATGAATTAGCTCGTTTTATCCCAACAACAAGCTTAAGAGGTGGGCATAGTTATTGGACCATTTTATGGTTGAAGACACTGAGGCACAGAGAAGTTAAGTCATCAGTTGAAGGTCACAATACTTGCAGAGGAGAGTATTGAATCTAGGTATACTGTGTCCCATGCCCTTGCATAGGACTACTTGCTGTTCTGGCTCTTCTCCCTAGCAAAGAGCAATGTACTATAATGGGCCTCAAACATTCACGTGCGTCAGTCTCTGAGAGGAGTTACTAACATACAGATTGCTAGGTCTGTAAACCTACAGATTTAGTAGGTCTAGAGCAGGGCCCAAGACTTTGTATTTCTAACAAGTTCCCTCATGATGCTGATAATGCTAGACCAGAAGCCTTACTTTGAGAAGTACCAGCACTGAGAATGAATAGGAAAAGGCCTAAAGAATGCCAGTGTTTAATGAGAAGATACAGGTAAAGTAGCAGGAAAAGAGCACTGGCCATAATTGGTTTGGGAAGCAGAAAATTTCAGGAGAGAAAGGGCATGGTATGTAGAATACTGCTGAAGCACCAGGTGAGCTAAAGACCAAAGAGTGTACCTCAAATTTAGTGACAGAGGCCATTGGCAACTTTCTGAGTTCACTAAGACTTAAGGACTGAATGAAGGTTGATATGGGTTTGGGACAAAATGGTACATGGTGTTCAGTTCAGTTTAGTTGCTCAGGCGTGTCCAACTTTGCGACCCCATGGACTGCAGCACACCAGGCTTCCCTGTCCATCACCAACTCCCAGAACTTGCTCAAACTCATGTCCATCGAGTCAGTGATGCCATCCAACCATCTCATCCTCTGTCGTCCCCTTCTTCCCCTGCCTTCAATCTTTCCCAGCATCAGGATCTTTTCCAGTGAGTCAGCTCTTCGCATCAGGTGGCCGAAGTATTGGAGTTTCAGCTTCAGCATCAGTCCTTCCAATGGATATTCAGGACTGTTTTCCTTTAGGATTGACTGGTTTGAGCTCCTTGCAGTCCAAGGACTCTCAAGAGTCTTCTCCAACACCACAGTTCAAAAGCATCAGTTCTTTGGACATGGTGAGGAGGTGGAAATAAGTTTAAGGAACTCTTTGGAAAAAACATTTGATTTGAGCTAGCTTCTTTGAATTTTTATGTCATTTGCAGTTTTCCATTATTATACCATTTCAGAGAGCATTGTTACACATGCATCAATATATATTTTTCATAAAAATTCCTAGCGATAGAGTTGCTGAGTGAAAAATTATTCCTGTTACTGAGGTTTTAGCTGTAGATATAGAATATAGAGAACTAATCTGACCTCTAAAATTGACTGTACCACTTGTGAAGAGAGTTCTCTAGTACCCTGCCCCCTCACCATTACCTGAAGTTATTTTTCATGTTAATCCATGACTGTGCATGCATGCTGAGTCACTTCAGTTGTGTCTGACTCTTTGTGACAGCCTATGAGGCTCCTCAGTCCATGGGATTCTCCAGGCAAGAGTACTGGAGTGAGTTGCCATGCCCTCCTTAATCCATGACAGTATCTTATGTCAAAAATCATATTGTTTTAATTTTCAGTTCCTTGATATTTGAAGTGGAATAGTTTTTCATGTTTCCTGGCTACTTGTATTTCTTCTTTTGTAAGCTACAAATTTACCTTCCTCATATATTTTTCTTTGTAGGGACTCATTTTTTCTTTTTATTGATTTGTAAGAACACTTTATATATTAGCATCATCAATCTTGGTTGGTTCTATGTATGGGAAATATTTTCCCACTGAGGTTTTACTTTTGCATGTGTTAAGTCTTTGGTAATGAGAAAATATTATCTTTTATGTGATTAAGTTTATCCATTTTTAATGTTTTGTCTTTGCAAGCTTCCGGTAGAGAAACAAATTTCATATTTACTAAATTGTGTCATTTTTTAATTTGCTTTTGTACTACACTGAGAGTTTTATTCTACCTGTCATTTATTTGGGGCAAGGTAGACTATTTTTCATACATTTAACTATGCCAGTTTGTACTATTGAATAATCCAGCACCATTTTACTATTTTGCAATGGCACCTTTATATTCTGATTTTTTTAAATTTATGTTTGTGTTTGCTTCTGAATATTACGTTCTACTCTCTGTTTTTTCTGTATCTACAGCCAACATCCCTCCTTATTAGTATCAAGAAAACATTGTTCTTTCATACGTAATTCCTAAGGTATCTGAAATTTCTCACGAAGCCGGGTTGAAAGTTACACTTTTAGTCTTTTGTTACAGTCTCATCTTCATTAGGAACCCAACAAAAAACCTTCCAGTTTTTATGCTATTGCAGGTTTCCCCATATTCATATAATCATTTACATGAGAAACAGAGTCTGTTGAAGAGAAT
The DNA here is from genome assembly GCF_054371585.1 of Giraffa tippelskirchi. Classification (NCBI taxonomy): domain Eukaryota; kingdom Metazoa; phylum Chordata; class Mammalia; order Artiodactyla; family Giraffidae; genus Giraffa; species Giraffa tippelskirchi. The sequence goes on along the minus strand of NC_137287.1, from coordinate 112,811,664 downwards.
GATCTGGATGTTAGAAAAGAATTATGTACAGCAGTGCTGGAGTTACAGATCAGTATTGATATATAAGGGCCATCCTCCTCATAGACATCTGCTGATGAAGGTTTGAGATCTATCAGGTTACCTGTGCTACTAAGTAATATAAGAGGTCTACGAATGGAACCTTGGGAAACCCAACAAGTAAAGGCCCAGAAAAACAAAACGTGCTCAAAGATATGGGTACTTGAAGGTAGAAATCAGACCAGTGTTCATCTAGGAAAGCCAAGACAGGAGAAGGTTTCCAGGAGACAAACATGCAACCATAGCTTCCTTCAACAAGTAAGGTGATGAAAGTTTTTTTTTTTTTTTTTTTTTAAGAGAGTTCAAGGGGCAGACCGTGGGTTAACACATTAGAAATTGACAATGCATAATTTGAGATTCCAACTTCTTCCTATCACAGATGCAGACAAGGACACCAAAAGCTAGCTTATTACACTAGATAAGCATTGACTAACACATTTTGCACAAGGGGAAAACGCACTTAGTCAAACAAACAGAGACAACAAAAAATCTCTGTTTAGCCATCCATTTCAAATTTTTATAGAAAATTGTGTAGGCAGCATCAATTATGCTTGGGCAAATTTAGACTAATTAATGGGTTGACTAAGATAATTATTGAAATTTGTCTATGGATGAAAAGAGGAAAGATGAACCATTTAAATTGCTTTTTGTGTATGTGCCTGATGACTATTTCTAAAAGAATGAGCCTGCTGGGAAGCGTATGAAGTGGGAGTGGCCCCGCTCTGTGCAGGGTATGATGATAGAGTAACAAGGCAGGTGTTTTAATCAACACACCAGGATCAGTGCCTTAAAAAGTCTAATATGCCTAAATATATATAACACACACCTTATAGAGAGAGATTTACTGAGGGTCATCGACATGTAGGAATCCTTCCAAATGTTTTATGTGTGTGATTATTTGCCATCTATAAAAATTTTTTATATTTTTTATTTAAGCTATAATTTTGTTTTTCAATTTTAGACCAGACCACATCCCAGATTTCCTCTCACCCCAAATCTCCAAACAGTTCACAGGTTCATGACCATTTTTTATTCGAAGCAGACTGATCTTTGGCTAAGCACTTCTGGCTAACTTCAAAATTATTCATGCAATGATTTAATGAGGTAGGTCCTTGAGATAGAAATGAATCAGGGTGGAGTTGTACCCTTGAGAATGTCCCGACCACAGCTTTCCCTGGTGGTGCTGAAATACGTTAGGTGTGTCTGACCAATGGGAGAGAAGGCAATGGGGCACAGCCAGCTGCTGGAAATTGTACATAACCTGAAAGACAGCCTTTCCCTCCCATTCTGCAGCTGTGATGGTGGACTGCTACCAAAGGAAATGCCTTTCTTTACACAGGGTTCTCAGTCAGTGAGATGAATAAGCAGATGCCTCTTCGCGTGGGTGATTTTATGATACTTGCTCAATATTTATTTTGTGGAGATAAGATGAAACTGACTTTCGTTTTGGCCTCTCCTGCAGGTAGAGTTAATGATATCCCTTCGTTTATGCTGTCTATTCACACTGGTCTGTAAAGGACTCCTCCTTTTTTTAAAAAGTATTTATTTAGCTGTGCTGGATCTTCAGTTGCAGGCATGTGAAGTCTTAGTTGTGGCATGTGGGATCTAGTTCCCTGATCAGGGATCAAAGCCAGGTCCCCTTCATTGGGAACATAGAGTCTTAGCCGCTGGACCACCAGGGAAGTCCCCCCAAACCCTTCTTCTTTCATTTATTTGATCAGCCCCCTGTTGCATTTCCCCCTCTCCAATCCCCAATCCCCAATGGCTTTTTAATGCATTTAATCTACATTTCTTTGTTTGTGTGCTGGAGAAAATACATTTTTAAAAATTTTGAGTATTTTATATTTATGCAAACTAATCATTGATAGCTTTTTCTCTCTCATCCTTTTTTCCAATCAGCATTATATTTTTAAAGTTTAATCCAAATTAGTCTTTCACCCATTCCTTCTAGCCCTTGCATTATATTCTACACTTTTCTTATCTATTCCCCTAGAATGGGTGCCTGGATTGTCTCTAATTCACCCCCGCCACATGTGACATCCTGACACACTTTTACTCACAGGGTTCTGTGAGTTCTTTGAACTGTAAATCAGGGCTTGCATTTCTGCATCATGTGTATTAGTTGGAATAGCTACACTCCCAGGGTTGTGATTAAGTGTTCCTAGATCCTCACAGCTCTGCCCTTACTTAGCAGTATCAGCGTTCTTATGTTTTGTTCAGTCTCTAAGTGTAAATGACAGTACATTGTTTTGATTTTCATTTCTCTGACTAGCAATAAATTTAAACTTCAATCCAGTGCTTATTAGCATTTTAGGTTTCTTCTTCTTTATCAATGGTCTATTTGTAGAACTTTTGCTTGTTTTTTGGAGGAAGGACTCCTATCTTTTTTTGTTAAATTTTCACAAGTTGAGTTTATATTTTACATATTATTCAGCTGTTGATGTTAGACATTGCAGGTAGCTTTTCCTAATCTATGTTCTGTTTTTAATGAACATAAATCCATAATTTTTATATTATAAAATTCCTCAATGCTTTGTGAATTGTACCTTCAAGATTTTCCAAAGTACTCCACCTTTAAATTGTAAAGGTGTTCTCCTATCTTTTTTCCTATTATTTTTAATTGTTTTACTTTGCGTGCTTTGGTATGAGATTCATTTGGAGTCCACCTTTGTGTGTTATATTTTATTTTTCTCCATAGAGTGACAGTATTTCTAACACATTTACTAATCTGTCCATTTGCTTATTCATTGATGTGCAATTTAACTTTTATCATTTAATACATTCTTATGTTTTCAATGGTCTGTCTCAGAGCTCGCTATTCTGTTCTAGTGTAACTATGCCATTTCAGTCTTTCTCAGTATTGGATAGGGCATGTTTCCACGCCCCACCTTAGCTAGTCATGGACTTTTAGTCTTTCTTATAAATTTTAAACTGTTTATCTACTTCAAAAAATAACCTAATTTGAATTTTTATGAGAGTGCATTGAGTTTATAGATTAATAAAAAAGCTGGTATATTGGTTATTTTGTTCTTTCCAAGAACATGGAATGTCTGGATTTGTTCAACTTCTCCATATCCTTCATTAGATTTTTTAAAACCAGCTTCATTGAGGGTCTTATGAGTTCTTGATTAATTCTTAGGTGTACTTTATAGTCTTTGTTGCCATAGTACATGATATCTTTTTTATTATGTTTTTTAGTTAGTTATTGATGGTGTTGAAAAATGCTATTGATTTTTATGAGTTGATATTGTATCTACCTACCTAGTAAAACTTTTATTTATTGTACTGTTTGTTGATTGTGTTACACTTTCTGTATATATGATTGTATTATCTGAAAATAATGAAAATTATATCTGTTCCCTTCTAGTATTTACACCCTAGTCTGTTGCTTTCCTCTTTCGGTGATAAACAGAACCAGTGATGGTATCTTTGTTTTGTTGCCAATATTAATAGAATGTTTCTACAGTTCCTCAGAAATGTATACTATTAACTGTAGAACTTATGTAAGGATGCTATATGTCATTCTTGGTTTGCTTAGAGTTTTTAATCAAAAGTAAAAGTTGAGCTTTATAAGTTTTTTTGTTACTTGAGATAATTTTATGATTTTTCTCTTTCAGTTTATTCTGAGACTTTACTTTAGTTGTAATAAAAATTGCCTGTTTCCTTATGTGTAAAATAATCTATCTGCTACAAATGTATAGGATTTAACTATATATTTTTAATTCTTTCATTTAATAGAATTTCTTTCACATATATATGGAGAGCTTAATTCATATTAATTGAGAATGGGTATAATTTCTGTGAATGTAGGTACATAGGATCATTCAAAATGAATTTTAATGTTTCTTGGTTTCCGTGTCTAAACCAAGTATTTTCCATTTTTCTGAATTTCTTGCTTAATCTACAACACCTAAAATGGCATATTTAAAAGTTTTAAGTTAATTTGGCATGTTATAGTTTTACATAAGTGATATATCTCTGAAGCTCAAAATTCAAAAGGCACAAAAGAGTGTACAATAAAAAGTAACTTTCCCTTCAGTGTATGCCCCTCAGCTGCACAATTCCCTTCCCTGCAGTTAACCAAAGCGTAGGGTTGATAAGTAGAGAAGTATTTATGCATCTATAAGCAAATTTGTATTTGGTGGCTCAGTATAAAGAGTCTGCCTGCCAATGCAGGTGACCCAGGTGTGATTCCTCTGTCAGGAAGACCCCCTGGAGAAGGGAATGACTACCTTCTCCAGTATTCTTGCCTGGAGAATTCTATGGACAGAGGAACCTGGCGGACGACAGTCCATGGGGTCACAGAGAGTCGGACGAGATTGAGCGATTAACACAACACACAAGCAAATTATGTACACATAGCCTCCCAACACCTTTTTTAAAAACAAAGGTATTAGTAGACGTACTATTTAGCATCTTGCTTTATGCACTTATTGCTATAGCTTGGAAATTATTCAGTCACATGAAGGTGCTTTTAGGGCTCTTTATCATGATATGGATGTAACAGTGGATTTGGTATTTTCATGCTAATAGATGTATAACCAGTTTGCAGTCATTTGTGTTTTATAAACATTGCTTCATATATGTGTGAGTATATTAGTCAGAAAAATTCTTAGAAGAAAAATTGTTGGTCCCAAGGTGTTTGTGGATGTAATTTTCGTAGATTTGCCAAATTATCTTCTCCATAGAGATTTTATAACATTGCCGTTTTTACAAAAAAATGTAAAAGCACTTGTTTTCTCTACATTCTCACCAACAAAGTATATTGTATCCATTTTTTAACTTCTCCAATGTGATATTTGAAAATTGTAACTCAGTCAAATATCAGTTTCTATGACTAGAATTGTAAATTAATTTAAGCATCTTTTCAAATGTTTGAGTCATTTATATTTTTTCCTCCTAGGAACTATCTCCTGTGTCCTTTTTTCTGTTGGGTAGTTGTTCTTGATTTTATTGATTTGTAGTGTTTCTTTTTGTGTTAGGAAAACTACTGTGAGCTCTAATTTATTCCAGTTTAGACTGTTGAGTTTGCTTTATAGTGACTTTAGCCACGCAGATTATTTTTTATTTTACGTAATACATTGTCATTAATCTTTCCTCTTATGGCTTCTAGATTTTGTGTCACACTTGTACCTTTCCCACTCTAAATTTACAAATAAATAGAAGTCTCTTCTATTACTTTTATACTTTCATCTTTTGCATTAAACATTTGATGCTTTGATCCATCTCAAGTTCACCTTCATGTAAAGTATGGATCCAATTGCATTTTTCTTCCCCAAGCGGCCACCAAGCACTATTTACTAAATAATTTATCTCTGTTACCATTGATTTCTGTTCCAGCTTTACCATAGTGTAAATCCATGGGGTGTTTTGATCTATTTCTCTCTTTTTTTTTAAATGTATTCCTTTTGTCCACTAGTGTAGCAGAATCATACAACTTTATTTACTAAAACTTAGAATAGGCTTTAATATCTAGGAGACCTAAGCTACCCATCCTGCCCCTCTTCACTCCCACCTTAATGTTCTTTTCAGAGTTTTTCCAGTGTTCATTCCTCTTATGAAATTTAGAATCATCTTCATGGTATTTTTATTGGGATTACATTACATTTGAATCAACCCAGGGAGTGTTAGCATCATACTGTGCAACTTTCTTCATATTTAAGCTTTTTTATCCAAGGTGTCCATGCCCAGGATCAAATTGTTCTTCAGTGTGTGTTAGGGATAAGGATACATCCACCCCCTTCCCTCCCACTAGCAAGCACTTTTCACCTGCTTATGATTGTGTTAACCCTGTATTTCTAAAGTAGCAACTTTTATTGGTACCTGTAAATTTTCCATTTCACCATTATCTATTTTTAAAAGTATTTATTTATTTATGTGGCTGTATCCCTGGTGGCTCAGACGGTAAAGCGTCTGCCTGCAGAGCAGGAGACCCGGGTTTGATCCCTGGGTTGGGAAGATCCCCTGGAGAAGGAAATGGCAACCCACTCCAGTACTATTGCCCAGAAAATTTCATGGACTGAGGAGACTGGTAGGCTACAGTCCATGGGATTGCAAAGAGTCGTTCACGACTGAGCGACTTCACCTTCACTTTCCAATATTCTAGCCTGAATAATCCCATGGAGAGGAGAGCCTGGCGGACTACAGTCCATGGGGTTGCAAAGAGTCGGACGTGAATGAGCACACATATACATGAGCATAGGTCCTTTTGGAAGTTTCAATTTGTATAGGGTTGTCATTGCAACATATAGAGTCTTTAGTTGGAGCATTTGAACTCTTAGTTGCAGCATATGGAATCTAGTTCCCTAGCCAGGGATTGAACCTGGGCCCCTGGCATGGGGAGCACAGAGTCTTAGCCACTGGAGCACCAGAGAAGTCCCTGCCATTATCTGTTAACTTCTCACTGAGGAAGAGGATTTAGCTCTTCCTGCTCCCCCACCTAACACACTCACAGGCCTTCCCATCCAGCTTCTCCATCCTTCTAATCAAATTATATCCTAATTTTGGTTAGATCAGCATTCAGTGTTGACAATATTTTGACCATGTAAATGCCATTCAAAACTGAACCAGGCAGTAAATTATGATTATTTTCCCTTCCTTCACAACTACTATGTTTTCCCTGAAGCTAACATTTGCCTTGTTTATGGTTTGTTTGCTTCATTTTTATGTTTTTATTCCTAATTCAGCCCAAACTCTCTGCCAGTTATCTAAAGCTCTTCTCCAGATATTCAGATGCTTCTTTTTTTTTTTTTTTTTTTTTTTAATTTCATCCTCCCACAGAAAGCTCTCCCAGAGCCTCTGGCCTGTTCTCTCTGCCTGTCGCATAGCTGTCATCCCGGGATCTTCCTTCACCGTCAGCCCACGTCTTCTCCCTGCATCACTCCTGTATCACTGCTCCCGTGACCTCTGCTTCCTTTTTCTTGTTCTGTTGCCTTGTCTGGGAGGGATACTTCCTTCAGCAGCTTCCTGAGGAAGTGTGTCCAGAAGGTCAATATGTGGAGTACTTACATAGTCAACCCTTAACTAAATTAGTGATTTGATTGGAAATAATTTCCTTCCAATGGAAGGCATAGTTCCTATTGTATCCCAGCACCCAACATCCTTTTTTTTTTAAAAATTTGGCTGTGCTGGAACTTAGTTGCAGCACATGGGTTCTTGGATCTCCAGTGAGGCATGCAGCATCTTCAATTGTGATATCTGGGATCTAGTTCCCTGACCGGGGATGGAACCCAGGCCACCTGCATTGGGAGTGCTGTCTTAGCCACTGGACCACCAAGGATATCCAACCCCCCTAACCCCCGCCAACACGGCTTTCGAGAAAACTAAAGCCATTCTGATTCCTGATTATTACCTGCTCCCTTCCCCCTGCCCAGCTTTGTTGGATGTCATTAATGTCTCATAGTTGTAACATTTCATAAGTGCATACCTTAATGTGGATCACTTTTTATCCATTTCTGTTGGATACAGATGTGCTATTTCATTCTGGCCACACGTGCCCTTTACTTCGAGGATATTTCCTTGAACTCTTTCTGCTGATTTTTCTTTCCCTTCATTTTCTCAACTTTCCTTTTCTAGAACTTCATTATTTGTTGGTTGTAACTGCTGGATTGCTGGCTCCTATTTTTGCTCTCTTCCAGATCTTTGGCTTCTTTGGCTCTGCTTTTCAAGAGATTTCCTCAGCTTCATCTTCTGACACTTCGATTGAATTTTAGTACACACTACCATATTTTTAACTTCCAAGGGCTTTTTCTTGTTTTTGGAATGTTCCTTTCTCACTAACATTTTGTCTCTAGTTTTATGATATGTTCTTTTATGTCTCTGAGGATGTTAATAACAGTTTTCTTTTATAATTTATCTTCACCCCTGAATTGTCCATTTTCCTCCAAATTGCTTTGTTCTGCTTATCTTTTTCATGCTTTTGTTGGTGTGTGAAAGTCGCTCAGTCATGTCCGACTTTTTGTGACCCCCATGGACTGTAGCCTACCAGACTCCTCTGTTCATGGGATTTTCCAGGCAAGAGTACTGGAGTGGGTTGCCATTTCTTTCTCCAGGGGATGTTCCCGATCCAGGGATAGAACCTGGGTCTCCTGCATTATAGGCAGATGCTTTACCATCTGAGCCACCAGGGAAGTCCTCACTTTTGTATTTAGTAGTGTGTATATTTTAATCCTAAACTTCTAATTTATCCCTCCCTACCTTTGGTAACCATAAGTTTATTTTCTATGTGAGTCTGTTTCTGTTTTGTAAATAAGTTCATTTGTATCCATTTCTTAGATTCCACATATAAGCTGTATCATATGATATTTTTCTTGATCTTTATCTCTCATGGTTGATGCATTTCCTTGATACCTGAGTCTGGTAAGAAATGCTGTGACTTAGAGTAAGACAACTCTAATAAGAGACCAGTTTAAGAGACAGATATATTGAAATTAATCCCTGATTAAAGCAGGGGAAAATAAAGAAAGGGATAGTGATTCCTTAGTTTTTGGATTCACCAGGATCAGAAACACGCAATAGGAACATCAGAATTAGGAGGCAACTGTTTAGTGTGAAAAATGCTGAGTTTGAGTTTTCTGTGGCATATGGCTTTTTTTTTTTTTTTTTCCAACCTGGTAAAAAGTGTAATCAATCTTGTGTGTAGTATTTTCACATAATTCCCTGACAGTGCTAAGTGCACATTCCCTGATTCCATGCCCTTGAATTCAGAACAAAAGTAAGTATGTGCCCAGCCTTGAGAGGCAGAGGCAGTCAGCAAATTCTGAGCCTTACAGAATGCCTCGCACTGTAATTGTTAATAGGATCTGAGGATACAGCAGTGAAAACAGCATAGTATCTGACCCTGAGCTTCTATTGCCAATGGAAAACTGGTCCCATAGTGTTGGTGAAATAGAAGTTTTTATGTATCACTGTGAACTACCCGAGGAAGAGAATTAGAGATAACTCCATAGAGTGGAAGTATGGAAGGGTCTAATGTGTGGGGGAAGGAGGTGGGGGTGGAAGAGGTTCTATGCTGCAGGAGGTAGGCCCTGGAGGTGACAGATTGCTCTTGGTGAAATAGCTCAGATGCGTTAGATGATGAGTTAGCCATCTCTCACACAGCACACTCCTCACAATGCATGAGAGGAATAAATGAGAGCATCAGAATGTCCCTGTGGAGGCCAGTTGTTTCCTACTCTCTATACTGAGCGGTAATGTTCCCAGTGATGGCCCAGGTTAGTCCCTATGTGGCTTGATGTGTAATATTTTTGAGTGGCCAATTAATTCTGCTAATCACATTAGTGACAATTAGCAAGATGCTCCTCTGATTAGGGGACTGTGGTCAAGAGGCTCTTACACACTTGCAGTTGCTGAAGAAAAAGTCAACCTTCTCTGCAGAGCCTGTTAATTTCTGCTAACAGGCGACATGAGATTTAGTCCTAAAGAACCCTTGCCTTCATCTTCTTTCCAGCCACCCCTGACTCTTGAAAAAGGAGAGGCAATCTAATACTTAATGAATATGCTCAGATTTCATGGACGACTAGGAGAAGGAACCTTGATACATGCATGTTCTGTTGGGCACTTTGAAACATTTAACTTGAGGATCTCACACTAGACATCAAGTGTGAAATGTTCCTGCATTGAACTTTGGCTCTAGAATTTGCTAAATATATATAAAACCTCAAGCAAATTTTTATTTGTTTCGTGTGTGTGTGTTTTCATTTCTGTGCCTCACTATCCTCATTTGTATAATGAAAATTGTAATATCAGCCATTTCATAGGGATAGCATGAAAATCAAATGTCAAAGCATTTAAATGTTAGATGATGCCTGGCGCAAAGTTAATGCTCAATCACAGTTTTAATTTTGACCACTGGTTGAAGAATCGGTTGGGAGAACCAGAATCTTTGAATCAGCAGGCCACGCTAGTGGTGGACTTCATGGTGGTGGTGTTGTCATTCAGTCACCCAGTCATGTCCGACTCTTTGCAACCCTGTGGACTGGAGCACGCCAGGCTTCCCTGTCCCTCGCCATCTCTTGGAGTTTGCCCAAGTTCATGTCCATTATGATGATGTGCCAGACCCAAACCTAGTTGTTTAGTTGTGCTCTGTGTTTTGTTTCAGACATCGGCAAAGGGTGAGCTATTCTCTGTGAAGCCCAAGCATAGTCCCCTAGTCCTGACGGTGTGTGGGTCTCTCTAGTTTCCTCACCGGACTGTGAGGCGGTGAAGTCGGGGAGTGCGTCCGCCCTGCCCCCTGGTGCAGCCCTGGCTCCTCACATGGTGCCTGGGCTCTGAGTCGTGCTCAGACTTGTTGAGTGAATGACGAGACGGAAAGAGAACCGAACTTGAAAGCATCCTGTCGGTTTTCAGTCCTGAATTTTTTCCTTATGAATAGGGCAAGTTGGTTACACTGAAACTTAATTTTGTTATCAGCATAGTGAAGATGATTATTCCTGTTGCAGTTGTTAAAAAGATGGCATATGAAAGTATACTAATTAGAGCAGATACACATACGCTTATTTATTAACTGATCTATTTTATTTCGAGTGAAAATGAATACTCAGAGCTAGCACTTAATACATTATAATTATTACTACAATTATTTTACCTTTGTAAATACATAAATCAGATGTGAATATAAATTTGCCTTGTGAAAAATTAGAACAGATTAGATAATACCGAGTCTACTCTGACCTGTGGCCCTCCCCACTGCTTCGTAGGTACCATGCATATCAGTAGAAAAGGCTTCATCTAGTGCCTTTCATACTTCTATATGTGTTGTAAAACCTATTGTCATGTTTGAGTTTTTTAAAGATACTTGCTTGTATTCTAGAACTCACTTTTTCCCATTTATCTCTACTGCTTGGAGAATATTCCACATAAGGGATATACTATAATTATTTGGTCATTAGTCCATCAGTAGACATTTTGGTAATGGCTACATATATCAGGACCAAAATTTTGGTAATGGCTACCCATTCCAGTGGGCCTCCCTGGTAGCTCAGCGTGTAAAGAATCTGCCTGTAATGCAAGAGACCCCAGTTTGATTCCTGGATTGAGCAGATCCCCTGGAGAAGGGATAGACTATCCACTCCAGTATTTTTGGGGCTTCCCTGGTAGCTCAGATGGTAAAGAATCTGCCTGCAATGTGGGAGACCTGGATTTGATCCCTGGATTGGAAAGATCCCCTAAGGAGGGCATCACAGCCCACTCTAGTATTCTTGTCTGGAGAATCCCCACGGACAGAGGAGCCTGGCAGGCTATATAGTCCATGGGATCACAAAGAGTAGGACAAAACTGAGTGACTTAACATTTTCACTTTCAGAAGTTTTGGTTGGCTATACAGTTTTGCCATTACCAAAATAATTTTTTGTTTCAGCCTCTGCCACAGAGTATGTGGGATTTTAGTTCCCCATTCCCCAACCAGGAATCTAATATGCACCCCCCCCACCTTTGCAGCAGAGAGAAGTCCACCCACTGGACCACCAGGAAGTCCCCAAAATAAATTCTTTATTGACCCTCCCCTTACCTGCTTCTTCGGGCACAGCACATTTCCCTTAGGTAATTTGTACAGAGGTAAAATTTTAGATTTGGCTGCATCTTACCAAAGTGCTTTCCTAGGTGACTCTACCAATTGATGCTTCCATCAGTGGTATAACAGAGTGTGTTTTCCTCCCATATCAACACTTGAACTTAAAGGAATATTTTCATTCCTGCCAATCTGTTAGCCCACAACTGGTGTCACATCTGTGCAACTAATAGGGAGAGTGGGGACCTCCTCATGTGCTGTGATGGATACTCTCTGCACGTACTCATTTCATTTTGAGCCCAGCGAGTGAAATGTTACTACCTTCATTTTTCTGCTGCGTAGCCGGAGACTCATAAGAGTCATAGCATCCTCATAGCCTGTGAGGTTAGTAATGGAAAAACGTCCACACACAGGAGTACAGTGTCTCTTACCGGGTGGGCAGAGGCAGAGTAAAGGAGGATTAGGAAGAGAGGGTAGAATAGAAACCGTGGACAAGAATACTGGAGCTGCATAGCCTTAGGTTCATACCTGGAGTTCCCACCTCGCCAGCTCTCTGCCTTCGGGGGAATCATTTAATCTCTTGGGAAAATCACATTTTGACTTCTGTGAAATCAGAACAAGATTTATCTCATGGGATTGCAGTAAGGATTAAAGATAACATTTAGGGCATAGGCAGCTTTTGGAGCGTTAGCTGCTTGTTTTCTTTGAAAAGGAAAAATTGCCTGGCCTGTGAGAAAGCTGTTGGTTATGAAATGGTTGAACGTTGACATGCTTGGGTTCCTGCCCCCACCAGGAACCCCAGGCTTCCATCTCGTGGGACATTTGTTTTTTGCCTTAAACCCAGTACGGGAAGTTGTTCTTTCCTCTGAGAGAGATTGTGAGGTATAATCCAACTGGCCCATCTCTGTGAGTCCCCATAGCCTTCTATTGATAAGGAGGGTAGGTATCTATATGCCCAGTTTACAGATAGGGTCACAAAGAGTCAGGGTGAGATGAAGTGACTTCTGACAGCCCCTGCTGTCTGCGTGGGGCCCCTGATCTACTCCAGCTACTCCTGGTGGCCTTGGAATGGGTACTGGGTCTATCAGCTGCCAGCCCTTTATGACTCAAGCTCATTTCAAGACTTGCTCTGCCCTGAGGACCCAGAGAGGTGCCATCAGTCTCTTTTCACAGGGCACCATCAATGCCAGCACCTTCCGCAGGCATCACTACCTACTTCAATCAGCCCTTCCCTCTCTCTGGTACCCTTCTCAGATTGGGAGCCCTTTTTCTCCCCCAAAGCTTAGCACTTATGATAGCCGCCAAAGCAGCTGCATTTTTATTGAGTGCTTTTTATGTGCCAGGGTCTTGAAAAGAGCTCCTTATTTACTAGCTCTGTGACTGGGCTGGATTCTTGAGCCCTTCTTTTTCCTTTGTTTTCTCATCTGCGCGGGGAGGGGATGGACAGCAGGGCTCACCGCACGTTCACGGGAATGTTCAGTGAGGGTGCACATGAGGTGTTCAGCAGGTGCACGCATCCTGAGTGCTCCACAAGGGCTAACTGTGGTTGTTATGCCCCTTCTGTCCCCATATCCCCTACGCTGTAGACACAATAATTAGCTCCATTTTATAGAGGAAGCAGTTGAGGCACATGGCAGTTGATCACATGTCGCCAATAACAGGCATGTACATCAGGTGCAGAGAGTAAACAGCTGTGACGTGGGAGCAGGCACAGCTGTCAGCATCTAAGTCTCTGGTGCTAATGCTGATTCAGTGGCTGGCGTTGTTGGGGTGTGGTCTCCAGCACCACAGTTCTGCATCTTTTCCTTGATGTCTTTGCCATGCATGATGCTGGTGGCCATGTGGGAAATCCACACACATGCTCTTCTGGTATCTGTTTGCCAAAGACTCAGAAGACCTCTCAGGGCCAAACTTGGGGGTAATGAAAGCTCCCAAGGAGGAGGCAATACAGGCAGTGGCAGGCTCAAATAGTGGGAGATTCAAGCAGATAGAGCAGGTCTGACTTTTTTCCCTGACCCTCACCATCACTGGCCTGCAGGGAGGAAATGCAGACCTCTCTCCGCCCGTCTTCTGTTTCCCAGATGGGGCTAGCCCACCCTCCCACTCAGATGACCCTGCCTTCCCTTTATGTGGGTCTCTATGGAAACTGCAGACGTGATCAGAGAGGGCAGCCAGCTAGGCAGAACAATCACAGAATTGGCAGCACTTGTGAGAAGATGGATAGGCTTCCAGTGTTTGTTCAGCAGGAGAAGGCGGCATCTGATGCTCTCAAGACATCTCGGTGCCACACCCCAGGCACCTTTACCAGTTCACCTGGCCACATGTAGGCAGGGCAAGCAAACACACAGAGGATTCAGCATGACCCAGAGACTAGTCAGGCTCCTTAGGCATATATCTATTAAGGCATTTAATCTTCACAAAAACGCCTTGAGGTAGGTGCTATTATAGTCACCCCTATTTTACAGATGAGGAAACTGAGGCACTAAAAGGTAGCTTGCCCAAGGTGACATAAGAGTAATGGCAGAGCCATGATATCAACCAGAGTCCATTCTCGACAGCCTCACGTTCACCTCTAGATACAAGCAAGTGCACATCCAAAGCCACACTCACAGCCCTGCATGTCGCAGCCCCCAACCCCTGCGATTCCCCAGTAGATTGACTGACAGGCATCACAGTGTCATCACAGCTCCCTCTTCAGGAAGGAAAGTGAGACCCTCGAGAGGGACCCCCCACTGCAGGCCTCGGCTGAGAGCTGGCACTGTATCTTTAGATTGCTCAGTCCTGTAAAGGAACACTGAGTGTGTGGAACAAGCCAGCCCAAATTCCTCCGCTTGATTTTCTGGAATCAAATTAGGCTGGTGAATAGGCCAGTGGCGTTTTCATCAATTTCTCAGCCTTCCTTTGGAACTGAGCCTGATTTCCTTGGCCTCCCGCAATGCTGCCTGCTGTTTACTGAGCAAACCAGCTCCCAGAACCAGCTCCACTTTAGCAATGCGGCAGGGCAACGTGGTGGAGGGAAGATTACAGGTATTAGAGGCCATTTAGGATCATTTAGAATTGAGCTGTTTTCTGAGCAGGCAATTAATCCAGTTGCATTAAAGGAGCTGCTGGAGCTCCCACGCCTCTCCCTGCAGTAAGAGGGGCGTTTGGGAGACTTCTGTTAAATGACTTTCCCAGCTAGCTCTGGGGCTTAATGGGGCATCATTTGGAGGGGAGTGTAGTTCTGGGGGCCTCTCTCCCAGAGCTATAGGTGTGCTATGGGAAGGAGGGGAAGTCTGTGTTGAAAGATTGGGTTTGTACCTAGAGCCTGTGGCTGGCCAAGCTCAAACAACTCCTGGGTTCTCAGGACAGAAGTGGTGGGGGGCAGGGGGAAGGCTGCTCTCAGGTCTGGGGAGATAGTTGGGCCCAGTGCAGCAAATACACATCCTCAGGACCTTTTTCTTTATTTAAGATGGAACTGGCTTCAACTGGGTGTATCCCTGTGATAGACGGATGTGAATGGAAGCCTGAATGGCTAGAGTTCTTCTGTTCACTGAAAGCCTATCATGTTCTGAGCACTTGTGTACCCATTATATCAGCCTCACAAGCAATCCTATGAAGTAGAAACCACAGACATGGAAGCTGAGGCTCAAAGAACTTGAGGAGCTTGGGACTTGTACCCATGAGCTGATGGTGGCTGACCCCATACCCCAATTTCATCCATGGCTCTGTATTCAGGAGGCCCCATTCCCATCTGAAACATGAGACAAAGGGTCACACACCATGCTATGTGACAGCCTTGCATATTCCCAAACCCAAGTTTATGTACCCTATAACCCTATTATCACTTACCATACTGAAGTACGGAAAATTGTTAGTTTGGGCATCTGTTTTCTCACCAACTTCCATGAGGATAAGGGCCCTGTCAGATAATTTTTCTAGCTCCAGCATCTGGCAGACAGACAACAGCAGTAGTACTCAGATAGCACATGCTTGACTGAGTCTCTCCTCTTTTCTGTATCTCAGTAAAATTAGAGAGCTCCACTGCGTGCTGGGGGGCCCTCCCTCTCTGATGTGCTGTGAAGGTTTGTGTCTGCAGGGCAGTTGGAGGACAGGCAACATCTATCCAAAAACTGACTTTTCCAGGACACTGGGAATCCTTCTGTGTGTAGTCTCTTACATGGGGCCTTATTATTGAGCATCTGCCCCTAGTCTGGATTCTGCTGCCGGTCACTTGCTCTCATGGTTGGCTGCATTCCAAAATGAAAGCACCAGTCATGGGAATCAAGAGGGCCTGGTAGTCAGTAGGCATTCAATACATATTTGCTCAATGAGTCCCTAAGAATAGTTGTTGACTTTCTTATGAATGTTCTCTGCGGTAAGTCAGGCACATCTGCTATCCCAAAGTGAAAACCGTAGTCAATAAGAAGGTAATCAATTTATAGACGCCTCACTTCTTTTTCAATTTCTGTTGAAGCTCTTCTTTTGACTGTTCATAATCCCTTTTCAGAAAGAAGACTGCCCATGTCTAACACCCTACCCTCAGTAAATTTTCAATTTTCTATGATCTTTGTTCTGCTCTTCAGAATATAAAAGAAGATAGGCTTGTTGCAAAATGCTAACATTTTAGAACGTCTCAACCTAACTTAAACAGAGAAAGTTTTATGCATGAAGAAAACCCTGTTGGCACTTGAGCATCTATTAATATCTCCTTAACTTTTGGATTTTAAGTTACCAGCTTTGTTAGAGTCCAAAAAAGATACATTCAAACCAAAGGTGGATGGAATCTATCTGCCACCAATCAGGGGACAGCAGGAGTTATACGTGGTCTTAGATCTTAAGTTGTTGGCTGCTCTGTTCAATTTCTTCAGTTGTGTGTTGGTTTTGAAGGTGTGGGACATTGTGCCGGGCACTGTGTCATAGGGAAGATGATAGGACCATGTTTCTCCAAGTGTGTTTCAGGGATCACTGATATCAAATTTATCTTGTAAATTATATTCTCATTTTTGTTCCTAAAAAGCAAGTGCTGGGCTCCACTGCAGCTCTATCAAATTAGAAGCTGTGTTTGAGGATATGTGCCTTGTGTTACGGTTAACTTGAATGCGTGAATCCCACCTTCTATTCCCCTTTCATTTAGCCTCAGCTGACAGCTTGAGGTGGTGATTGAATGAGCCAGTGCGTCAGGAAAAAAGCCTTGGTGCAAAGAAGCCTTGTTCTACAGGGAAAGCCTAGGGATTCTCAGAAACGTGAGGGGGGATACCAGACAGGTAACACTGAACTCAGGCTTCCCTGATGGCAAAGTGGTAAAGAACCAACCCTCCGATGCAGGAGACACGGCCTCAGTCCCTGGGTGGGGAAGATCCACTGGAGAAGGAAATGGCAACCCACTCCAATATTCTTGCCTGGGAAATCCCATGGACAGAGGACGCTGGTGGGCTACAGTCCATGGGGTCGCAAAAGAGTCAGACACGACTTACCAACTCAACAACACCAACAATGAACTCAGGGGCTTCTGTTTTCCTTTCTCAAATTATCCTGGTTAATTCCTCTTCTTCCTCCTAGTTTAATCCCAAAAGTCAGCTCCTCTTCAAAGTCTTCGCTAAGATCTCCAGGCTAAGGGAGCTGCTTTCTCTTCAGTGCTCACATAGCAGTTCATACATCACTCAAACGTAGCACCTAACAGGTAACATTGTGATTGTCTGTGTCTGGCTTTCCCACTATGCTCTTCATTCTTCATGGATGGCTCCCTCAGGGCCCAGTGCCTGGCTGACAGCAGGTATGAGTAACTGAGGAATGGATGGCTGGGATAGTTAGGAGGGTTCATAGAAGTTCCCAGCTTGGTCCCCACATTCTGAAAAAGAAGGTCATCCTTGAAGGTGTAGTCTCCCTCCAAAATTATTTATCAGGGAACCACTTCCAGTTTCTTATTGACTCTGTGGGAACTAACTCATCAGCTTATGTACAGGACCTTTATTTTCTCAAGATACATGAAATCAATTAATGACTAGAAGCAAATAGCAAGTCCATGGCCTCATAAACTCATCCAGAATCAACATAGTTCCATCTAGCAAACAGGCTTGATGTGCTCATGAATGGTGAAGGCTTCTTCTGGCAACATTCTCTAGCCAACAGCTCATAAAGATGTGGGGGAATGAAAAACACAGAGCTGCAGAGTGGGGGAGAGGAGCTAAATAAACTCATCTTGCAGTAGCTTATGTACTGATATTTCAATAGAAAGCCTGTCCCTTCTGCAAATGGCAAACCCATCAAGTCATTTTTTGGTTCTGACAAGTTGCTCAGAAGTAAAGGTAATTTCTTTAGGATTTTAAAATTTACTTAGAACTGGGCATCCAGAGGGTATTTCTAAACTTGATGGTAACTACTGTCAATAGTAGGTCCCTCTTTCTCCCTTCCTTCCCTCTGAGATGTGACCATTCTTGGATCACAGACATCAGACAGTCTCATGAGACGTTGGCAGTCTCAGGGCACCCTTACCTGTGCTATTTACTGAGGCTTTTCACCCTTGGGATACCCTTCCTTGCTTTGGCCAAACAGACCCTTCAACTGACATCTTTTTTTGGATTCTGCTCTTCTTCTGAATTCAGCAGTTATATTCCACTAACCTTTACCGAGGACCTGCAGAGTGCCATACACTGTGCTAGATACTGTCTAACTCTACCTTACAGATGAGGAAACCTGATCAGGGTTATGCACTGAAACTGGAGCAAGTAAATTTAGGATAAAAAGATCAGTTGTGTTTCACACAGAGAGTTGCAGACTTATCTGAACTCCTTTCTATGTGAGTTAAGCCTGGCAGGAAGCATAACAATTCAAATGAAAGTTGTGACAAACTGATGAATGAAGGACCATAAATGGATAGTTGCTGAGTTTTATGAGAAAAAAAGATTAGGGCTCAGAGCCAGCAGGTGAGATGCACTTTCTGAGAGCAAGAGCCCAAATGTTTGAAAAATAAGACTATATCAGAAAAGGTTTAGCTATATGGCCACAGTTCTATAGCTCAGTTGGTAAAGAATCCACCTGCAATGCAGGAGACCCCGGTTCGATTCCTGGGTTGGGAAGATCCACTGGAAGAAGGGACAGGCTACCCACTCCAGTATTCTTGGGCTTCTCTTGTGGCTCAGCTGGTAAAGAATCCACCTGCAATGCCAAAGACCTGGGTTCAATCCCTGGACTGAGGAGATCCTCTGGAGAAGGGAAGGGCTACGCACTCCAGTATTCTGACCTGGAGAATTCCATGGACTGTGACCCCATAGTCCATGGGGTCGCAAAGAGTCGGACATGACTGAGCGACTTTCAGTCACTTCACTATAACATTGAAGTGGAGACATCTAAGACTGAATAATCTTAAAATGCAATTGATTTTTGTATTCACTTTTTAGATATTTAAAGCTGTGTTCCTGGAGGAATCAGATAATAGTATTTTGAATGACTTTTCAGAATGTGCATATATTTGTAATAAGGGCTACTTGTAGCATTGGTCATCATGAGGATGGAAGTTAGAGTCATATGTAACATAGAAACGGTCCATTTGAGAAGCAGAGCCAACATATCCAGGCCCTTGGCATCACAAAATTTCCTTGGCTTCAGGCAAGTGAATTTGAGTGTAAGAACGCTTGTCTTTGACACAAAATATTTCATCATTTGTTTGTTTACTCATCTAACACATGCTTAATTGGTGTTGACACATGCTTAATTGGTGTTGACTATACGCAGGCACTCTGGAGAAGGAAATGGCAACCCACTCCAGTATTCTTGCCTGGAGAATTCCATGGACAAACAGCCTGGCAGGCTACAGACCATGGTGTCGCAAAGAGTCGGACACAACTAAGTGACTAACACACACACACACACACACACACACACACACACACACACATGCAGGCACTATGTAGGGTGTTGGACATAGAGTCAAGAACATAAAGGAAGAGAGCATGGTGTTATTAGAAAGTGTCCAGTAGGGTTAGTTGGCTTCTTTTAAGGTCTATGAAGGCTACCCAAAGAAACAAAGTTTGGACTGAGTTCTGAAGGGTGAGCAGGGATTAAAAGGCAAAGTGTGAGAGAAAGATATTCTGTATAAAGATTTAAGTGTACAAAGGCTCTGAGGCTGGAAGAAGTAGGACACATTTCAGCAACAGTAAGAAGGCCAGTTTGAGTAATGGTTCAAAATCAGAGGGGCAACAGAGTCAGATCATGGGCCCACTAGTCCTTGTTACTGATTTTGTCTCTAGCTTAAGAGTGTTGGCAAACTACTGAAGGATCTCATGCAAAAGAGTGACATAACTTTGCATGTTTAAATGTACTGTATTCTACTAGCTAGAACTTGGAATTCATTTTCCCATAGAAATAAATAAATGGTAGTTCTGTGAAGCCAGAATAATGCTATTAGCACAATGTATCCAGCTAAACAACCTATTGAAAAGTTGGCCTTGGTTGCCAACTACCATTTATAACTTGGTTTCTAAAAGAAAATGCATTCCAACTTCCAGACAACCTAATTACAAATGACACTTCAGGGGACAGCCTGTAATCTACTCAGACTTGTGAAAAGGCTCCAACATTTTCTATATCAAAAGTGGTTAAGAAAGGTGAGTAATAGACTTCTGATTTTGAGATGGCAGAGTAAAGATCCTTCTGCCCCCTTCTGCTCTCAGAAATTACTCCTCCATTAAAAAAAAAAAAAAAAGAAGAAATCAGAAGGAAAGGAAGTGCATGTGGTTGGTAAAACTAAGAAGAATGCATGTGCTGGACAATAACTGTGAGGACTGTCTGTAGTGTGCTGATCAAGGGTGTGATCAGATACTGGGAGAAGAGATCTGTGGCTGCAGACCTCAGTATCCACAGGATGACTGGTGAGATCGAGAGTGACTGCTAATGGGTAAAACCAATCATTTCATTGATGTTAATGCCAGGAATAGAATAAATAGGATAATCCCTGGATACAATTCAGTACCATAGAGAAGCAATGAAGGAATGATTGCATAAAAAGCCAGGGAGGCGGTCTGTTAGTGCATCAGGGCAGAACAGACTAAACGTTCTAACGTTGAGCTTTGCTTGGTAAAACATCAGTTAATAATGTACACACCCAACACTCCACCACAAGGGATTTTGCTATAAATTAGGGAGAATTAGCTTAGAACATGGCCCTGTCCCATTTCTAATAAAATCTTCTATGAATAGCTAATGCCAGTAAAACTCAAATCAATCAAATGTTGGTAATAATACTTATTTTAAAAAGAACCAGTACAGATTCTACACAAAGACAGTACAATAAAATTGAGGAAGGGAACAGAGAGAAGTAAACACATGTTCACAAACACTGCTAGGAACTATTACCACAAATACAATGAAAATTGGGACCAAATGTATCATCATTTATGTAAGAAGAAAATTAAGCAATTACCTCTTTATACCAAAACTCAACACAGAGGAAAATCAAGCAGGGAATAAAACATGATTGTGCTATAGCAAAATAAAACCATCACAGAATAGAAGGAGCCATATTTGAAGCATTAAAAAGGAGAATGGACAGTCCTAAAAATATTAAAAGAGTATTAAAGAGCATGAATAGCAGTGGGGGAAATGAAATGAAATCAACAGAATGTTAAAAAGCATTAGGGAGGGAACAACAGTCATGGAAGACAAAGGAGATCCAATATTATTGTACATATTTGGTGACACCAAAGGAAAAAGGCAAAGAAATGTAACAGAAAAAAATCAAAGATAAAAAACAATAACATACCCTAGAAATAAAACTTAAATCTAGAGAACAAAAGTTCACACCATGTTCTAGGATAGCATCATCCAGAATATTCAAAACAAAGATAGATCATAGCAAAATTGATGGATTTGAAATCTAAACAGAGAATCATTTGTTGGTACAAAGAAATGTATCAAGTGGCCTATAAAGGAAAAAGAAAAGGCTTTTCCATAGAAACAGTAAATGCTAAATGACAGTAGGATAATATCTTTAAATATTTCAGTGAAGTAGCTTGACCATCAAAATCTGGATCCAGTCAAACTTCCACTCACATATATATATGTAAAAGACAGACATGATCGAACACACACAATTCCAGGAACACTATCTCCATTAATATTTTTTGTTGAGTTATTAGAAGGTGAACTTCAACAGATAAATGAATTCAATGTTCTCTGCCTAGCCTTTTTGCTGTAATGTCTCCATTCAAAAAACCCTTGAAATTAAAATTACAGAAATGAAAATGTGGAAATTACCCAACTGACTTCCACTATGGACAGTATTGAAAATAAGACATCCCCCCCACCAAATCCTCCTGTAGCAATTACCTATTTGCTGGAAAATCACAAGTGTGCTTTTAAATGCATAAGTGTGTGCTCAGTCATGTCTGACTCTCTGCAACCCTGTAGACTGTATGTTAGGCTACATACAGTCTACCTACTAGGTAGGCTACCTACCAGGCTTCCCTGTCCGTGGACTTTTTCAGGCAAGAATACTGGAGCCGGTTGCCATTTCCTTCTCTAATCTTCCCGACCCAGGGATCGAATCTATGTCTCTTGTATCTCCTGCATTGGCAGGCAGATTCTTTACCACTGTGCCACCTGCAAAGCCCTTGTGTAAGTAAAGGAAATATTCGGGGACAAAAATGAAAAGAGACCCAAGAATAGAGTAGCAGGCAAATGTCAACACAGCCTGAAGTAGGGGAATTCTCCAGTAAAGAGGACCTAGATTCTGAGTTTTAATAGCCTTGGAGAGTTAGATGTAGGGTCCTACCCTCAATAAAGCTCACATACTAGAAATGGGTTACTCTGAGTGAACAACTGAATAGAAGGCAAAAAGATATTTAAAGCATTTAAAGGAGTAAAGATGGGCTAATGGCTCAAGAAAGCACCAGGTGTCGATGAGGCATAGTATAAAAAGCATCAAATAAAATTTAGGTAAGAAAGTATAAACTCAGCAGACACGTTATGAAGAAAATGAAACCTACATGAGGAGAGAGTTAATGACGTGGAAGATAGAAATTAATAAACTCCCCCAAATGTACTCAGGAAAACAAAAGGCAAACATGGAATAGGAGAGAGAAGACTTGAAACACAGCTGAGAGACTCTCACAGGGTATCTTCTGTGAGTGGAGTCTGGAGGAGGAAGCAGTATTCAAAGAGATTTGGCAAAGGGCTTTCTAGAACTGACAAAAGACAGTTCTGTTTCAAGATGCCCAGTTAATCCTAAACTGGATGGATTAAATAATATTTTTTAAAAGTAGAGGAGGGGAGACTTCTTACAGAAAATTTCAGAGCACCCAAAAAAAGTCTTCAAAGACGGCTGAAAAAATACACAGATCACCTTATCATGCAATGACCAATCCAAAACAGCTTTTTAACCCCAGCAGTGGAAAACAGTTGAAAAATCTGCAAAGTGCAGAGGAAGGAAAAAAAAAAAAGTAAACTGTAAATTGAATACACAATTGAAAATGGGATGAGAGAAAAGTATTCTGATAAATAAAAACCAAGAATTGGCTGCCAATGAAATCTCACTATAGGAAAGTTGAAAGGTTTTGGTTCAAGAAAAAGAACATTGATCCTAGAAAGAAAGGCCTAAATCCAAGAAAGAAAGGTGAGCCAAGACATTGGTAAACAAAATGGAGTATTGAAATAAATATTGACTACATAAAAAAATAATAATGCTTGAATTGGTATGCGCGTGTGCAGGAAACAGGATAGAACTAAACTGTTGGACAATAATAATATGTAAAACGGGAGGGAGTTGATTGATAAAAATCACCCTGACATTTTGGCTCATTTGGTAAGTGGAGGGCCTGATAATATTTGACTTAAATAAAATATGTATAATAAACTCTAAAGTAGAAGAAGACACAGGAGAGACACAATTGAATTAGAGTATAAAAATTGTTTATAAATTGTAGGACAAAGTAAAAATACAAAAGATGAACTATTTCCAGGTTTATCAGTAACCATAATATATGTCTCTGTTACCATTCTAAATTCACCAATTAAGAGATACATTGTCAGATTAAGTAGTTTAAAAAAGAAAAAAATAAGGCTATGTGCTTGAAAATGACACTGGTGATGTAGTTTTTGAATTTTCCCCAATTCCCTCATATGAATGGACAAAAAAAACTCAAATAGCAAAACAAAAACCCATGGATAATATCTACAAAATACCTAGGTGACAAGCTCCCCTCATGAATTACAAATTGCGAGTGGGAAAAATCAAAGTGCTGACAACTGGGATGGCCAACACAGATATATTTGAATAAAATCTCTGGACTTAAAAATAAATCTTTGTGCTTTCAGGAAAAAACAGGCTAAAAGGAAAGATCAGATTATTATCAGGCTGACAGCTGCAAGACCAGCACGATATCAGAGCTGTGCAGGAGGAAGGACAGGAAAGCAATGAGCCAGCACATGGACCTCAGGATCCATGAGAGCCAACAGAACCACTGGAAAGCTTGACAATCAAACTGGGAACAGTAGTGAAAACTGGGAGGGCTCTCACACACACCAGTAGTGGACGATTATAGGGAGTCAGCAATAAAGTCTAGACCAGTCTGGACCTCGTAAGCTCTATAAAGCAGCAGTCCCCAACCTTTCTGTCTCCAGGGACTGGTTTTGTGGAAGACAAGTTTTGCATGGACCGAGGGGTGGGGGGATGGTTTTGAGATGATTCAAGCACACTACTCTTATTGTGTACTCTATTTCTGTTCTTATTACGTCAGCTCCACCTCAGATTATCAAACATTAGATCCCAGTGGTTGGGGACCCCTGCTGTAAAGTAAACCAGCTGAAGCCCCCTCCCAGAAATAAATTCTGGGTCTAGGAATCTAAGCTGAGCAGCACAGAGACCAGAGTGACAGGAAGTTGATGGTCTGGATAAAAGAATGTGAGGAAAACAGAGAGGAGGCATCTCAGAAAGAATGCCACCATATTGGAAAATTGTCTTTGAACATTACACAAAGGCAGCAAAAGAGAGAGCTCTGTGGAGTGAGAAGTTGAATTTTAAACTACTACAGTCCCTTCTCAATATTCTGGAAAACTGATTTCACATAAAAGAGAGGACAGAGTGATTGGAATCAGAACATGGGCAAAGTTAGTAAGAAAAGGGATAGTATCTCTGTAGACAGTAAGCCAGATAATGTGTCTATAAGTCAGATAAAAGCTATAATATACTATGACAAAAAGTGCTAATGACATGAAGAGAATGATATGAGACGTGAAAGAACAAAAAATCAGAATTAAAAATTCCTAGAATGAGGTCACAGAGAAGGCAATGGCACCCCACTCCAGTACTCTTGCCTGGAAAATCCCATGGACGGAGGAGCCTGGTGGGCTACAGTCCATGAGGTCGCACAGAGTCGGACATGACTGAAGTGACTTAGCAGCAGAATGAGGTCATGGGACTCAGGAAATAATTAGAAATTTTAAGAAAATATATATGAACTGGAAGTAACCCCAAACTAAAACAACACAACAGATAATGCCTGAAGAAAAACAGACTAAAGAAGAAGACTTTCACAGAAGAAAGCAGTAAGTAGATTAAAGAGAAAATGAAAAAGTTGGAAGACAAGCTAAGAACACCCGAGCTATGATAGAGTCCCCCAAGAAGAAACTCACAGTAAGGAGATAAATATCAAAAAGTACAATCCAAGAAATTTTTACAGAAATTAAAAAAAAATTATATACTGGAAGGGTACCACACCTACTTGAGAAAGTCACCTTGGAATGGCCAACACTGAGGCATGTTTTAATAAAAGTTTTTGACTTTAGAAGGAAAAACATCTCTTGTGTCTTCTAGGCAAAATGACTAAATCACATATAAAGGAAAGAAAATCAGATTATTATCAGACTTTTTGACAGCAATGTTTTGTGCCAGGAGAAAATGGAACAATGCATTTATGAAACCCAAGTAAAGAAAATGTGAGCCAAGCACTTTGTTTATAGCAGCAGACTTTTAAGCATGAAGAATGCAGACAAATGAGTAGCAACATGCACGAAATTAGAAAATACTGTTTTCCTGAGTTCTTCCTGAAGAATCTACTCAAAAATAGGCTTTTAAAAAATAAATAAAATTAAAAAAAACGAACAAATCAATCAACATGATTAGAACGCCATCAACGTAAGGGCTGATGATACAAAATACATATTCACTTGTATAGAAAAAGCATAAGTTTAAATGGCTATATGGTCTGGCAGTGCAGATTCAGTACAACTATTTAAAATGCAGAGATACAGGGCTTGAATCTATGAGAAAATTTTACTGTTTCAGTCATCAAATTATGGAGCTAAGACTGATGTCATTACTGTTATCCTGATGCTGTTAAATACATAAAATGGAGGCAGGAAACACATGAACTGAATGATTCTATGATATTCTAATTCTCTCTTACTCATGTCTCCTTTCAAACTAGGATCATGGTGAAGAAAGGCAACACAGATGTAAGACAGTAAAGTGAAGTAAAAACCTTGTAACCCTGAGTATTTGAATCAGAGTGTTATTATGAACTCTAGCGATACTTTATTCTGACTTGATATGAAAAAGCTGAAATTGGTAAGGCAAAAATAAACAGTGTTTAATTGGGATCAGAGGTACCAGAATGAAATGAGAGATTAGAGAGAGAGGCAGAGAAGGAGGTGTGAAGGGTGATGGAGAAATAAATATAGATGTGTGTGTAAGCAAGAGTTATTATACATACATATATTTCTAAGCACTGTCTACTAAGAAGACCTAGAAGAAATGACAGGCAACAGTGAACACAGCTAGCACCCAGATCTTGGTTTCTAAGTACCCTTCTTCCATAAAGGGAGCCAGGCCTCCTTAGAGAATTAGTTGATTTCAGAGCTGCAGCAGAAAAGAATACAAGATGAAACCGGAGCAACTGTAGATCCAGTGATCTAGGATTTTAACAAATAAATTACACGGGGTTAAAAAAAAAAAAAGAGTAAATGCAGTTGAGGGGGAACCTACAGACTAGGAGAGACTTGTGTATCTTTAAAAAACAAACCAAAACAAGAAAGAAGTGAACTGTAGTGTTTGGAGATGAACATTTGAAAGATAAAGCTGTAAATAAAAGTGAGAGTGATTATCATAAAAGTCAGAATCCTGTCTAATTTTTGAAAAGGAAAGAGTTTATGACTGGGACAGGCAGGGCTTTTAAAGTGACTAGCAAATTTTACTTTTTAACTCAAGTGTTGATAGCAAGGATATTTGCTTCATAAACATTTATTTTGTTCTACATTTGTTTTATTTTTTGTACTATATTTTACAGTAAAAATATTTTTGAGTTCTATTCTTTTTAAGAGACATCTCAAATATAAGGATGCAAAAAGACTAGAAGTAAAGGGATGAGAAAATGAACACTGTTTGTTTGAATATAAGATAAAATATTATGGGCAAAATCTAACCAGGAGAGAGCTGGTATAGCTATAAGAGTAATAAAGGCAAAACTGGCCTTAAAAGCAAAAAAAAAAACCAAACAAAAAACCCATTATTTAAAAAAAAAAAAAGAAACTGTATGACAAAGAAAGGATACATTCAGTAGCAGATACAAAGAATTGTAAACTTGTATGCACCAAGTTAAAGCAGCTTAAAACATGAAATAAAGCTTGACTGTATTAGGAGGGAAAATGTTCAAATGCAGCATCACAGTGAGAGATTTTCCACAGTCTCAGTAATTGGTAAATTAAGCATATAAACCATTAATAAGGACTTAAAACATTTGGATAACAAAATTAATAAGATCTAACAGAAATATAAAGACTCTTACATTCATAAAAGAGAATACATATTCCTTTCAGATATACATGTAAAGCTTATAAAATTGATCAAGGACTAAAATTTTATTATTTTTTAAAATTTTTATTAGGCCACACCAGGTCTCTGCTGCGGCATGCAGAATATTTAGTTGCAGCTTGCAAACTCTTAGTTGTGGCTTATGGGTTCTAGTTCCCTGACCAGGCATGGAACCTGGGCCTCCTACTGGGAGCAAGGAGTCTTAGCCAGTGGACCACCAGGAAAGTCCCTAAAATTATAAAACATGACTACAAATGCAGAACTTAGTTAAATGGAATATAAATGTGTAATAGAAAAGATTGACAAAGGGAACATTAGTTCTTTAATAAAAGATAAAATAACACACTTCTAAGATTAGTGAGAAAAAAATGAGTAGTTACAAATAAACTCTTTTACATGTGACAAAAAAGACAATTAAAATGCATCAGTGATATAAAAGATAATAACTTTTAGTTAATCTGAAAAAATAGGCACAATGAACACATTTTAGGAAAGTATAAAAACTGACTAAAGAAAAAATAGAAAATCTAAGCAGTCTTGAAAAATCTGAAATTAAATAATTTACTTGGTAATGTCTAACTAATATCCCCACTAAGAAAACATCAGGTGCAAATGGTTTAATCGGCAAGTTTTACCAAATGTTTAAGGAATAAGAAATTCTAATCTTACATAAAATCTTACAGAAAAGAGGACTAGCTGAAACTTACCCTGATTGGTTTTACAGAGCAAATATAAACTTTATGCCAAAAGTAGATAATGACAACATGAGAAAGAAAATTAAAGCTTAATTCTCTCCTGAGCATTCAGAAACCAAAGATTCACTTGTAAAAAATTGTTAGACCGAGCCATGTACAAAAAAACATGATGATTAAGGTGAGTTCATTTTCAGCATGGTACTTTATTATGTAGATGAAATATTAAAATGAATAAGAATGTATCAGTGTTCCTATAAATGAGAATTATTGAAATGTCAAGAAGTTTTATTCTGACTTGATTTCTTACATACTGCAAGTAAGTCATAAATTGCTACAGCCACTTTGGAAAACCAGAATCATATGGCAGGACCTAATAATGCTAAAGATATGCATAGCCAGCAATTCTACTCCTAGAGACAAATTAAAAGAAATGAGAGCATAAGTATACAAAAAGTCATTCTGAAAAATGTTCTTGGCAGCCACATCTCCCAAACTAGAAACTATTTAAAAATCTATCATCATTAGGATGCATACATTATAGACTGTACAATGTAAATCTGTACAGCAAAGGGAATTGAACAAACTGTGGCTACACTGAACATGGATGGATCTCATAAAAATATAGTACTGCAGGGAAGAAAACTAGACATGAAAAATACTTTTTGTATGATTCTCTAAATATAAAAAAAGATGTAAAACCAATCTGTGGAAAAAAAGGTCAGCATAGTGATTATCTTTATATGGAGCAGTCACTGTTCAGGGGAAAGTTCTCAAGTCATCGGATGTTTTGATTCTTCATCTGGGTGCTGATTACATGGGTGTTTGCTCTTTGAAAATTCATAAAGCTGTACACATGATTTTTGTACTTTCTGAATATTATATATAATATACAGAACAATAAAAAAGCTTATACAAAACCAATTGCATTTCTATATCCCAATTGCAAACAGAAAATATATTCAAAAAGATAATAAAAGCAATGAAAAGTAACTTTGTAGGACTGAACATCTGTACACGATGCTTATGAAGAAAATTATAACATTCTGTTGGAAGACATTAAACATGACCTAAACAAAGAGACATATTATTGGATAAAAAGACTCAGTATGTTTTTAAGATGTCAGTGCTTTAAAACTTAACCTGTTGATGCAATGGCAATTAAAACAAAACTCCCAATGCAACTTGACAAGTGGATTCTCTAATATATACAGAAGATGATATTCAAAAGGAGAAAACCATGAAGGATTTTGTCCTCCCTATAGTGAAGGCATACTATAAGTAATAGAAATTAAGAGAATGTGATGTTGGTACAGGATGGAAAAATGGAAATGATAGAAAGTCCATAAATAGACCCATACATGTATAAGACTGGTTTGTAAGTTGGCAATAAAACAATCCAGCACATAGGAGTGAGATAAGTGATTATCCACAGGGAAAAAATAATTTGGATACTATCTCTCACAATGCACAGAATTAATTTCTGATGAATTAAGGATGCATATTAAAACCTTCATATTTTAAGAAAAATGTACAGAAAATATGACTGTGAGTTAAAGATTTCTTAAACATTATACAAATATTAATGTTTGAATTGATAAAAATATGTTAAAACTTTCCTTTTTTGTCACTCAAAAGACAGTACAAATGCATTAAAAAAATAAACCACACACCAAGAAAAAACATTTTCGACATACAAAGCCAGCAGCAAATAAGTGTCTAGAATATATAATGGACCTCAATAAATCAATAAAAGTATTTACAAAGAAAAGAAAAAAAGACATTTTATAAAATGTGAATGACCACAAAGAATTGAAGCAGTGCTCAATTCTACTAACATCATAGAAATGGATATTAAAAAGTACTCTGTGACATGATTGCAAATCCTACATGTGAAAAAAAAAAGTCTGGCATTGATAAACATGAGCAAGAGTGTGGAACAATAAGGCTTATACACGGCTTGGAGCAGGGGTAAATTGGTAGAACTACTGTGTGTAAGGTCTGGAATTTTATTGTAAAGCTAATGATGAATGTATCTTCCTTTCTATCATTTGAAACCGGGCAACTGAGATCAACTCTCATTTATATATCTCATGGGTTATGCACAGAATATTTTTAGTAAACTTATCTGTAAAACTAAAATTGGAAACAATCCAAATGAGTCATCAGTAGTAAAATGAATGAACTGTGATATTTGCATTCATAGGATATTATATAGCAGTGAAAATGAATAAACAATATCTACAAATATCAAAATGGATGAATTCTAAACTTACCATTGAGAGATAAATGCAGATTACAAAGGAATGCATACCTCATAGTTCCATCAATATAAATGTAAAAAAATTCATTTTGCAATATTTATGCATGTAAATAGTTGAAAAATCAGCACAAAATTTAGAATAGTGTTTGCTTCTAGTTGTAGAAAAAGGTGTGAATTAGGGGAAGTAAGCAAAGAATCCTTCAGGGGTATTAATAATGACCTGTTGCTTAAACTGTTAGTGAAAACCCCTAGTTAATAAGGCAAAAGTCTCTTCTGGCAACATTCAAATTTCTCTTCTTGAATGATCAAGGTCTGCCTGCCCTAGACTGCTCACTATTCTTACCTCATACTGGTCTCTGCTAGGATGATTCTGTTGTTCAAGACCTTTGTTATTATTTGCAGAAAAAGGTAAGGTCTTTGTTAATGCTTTTGCTGAAGAATTATCTTAAATTCTGAACGTTTTTCAGTCTTTGTCTGAGGAATGGGGCTTTCCTTTCATTCATTCTGCAAAATAAGCAGAGGCAAGCAGCTTTCCCAGCTGCTTACAGGAACCCACATCATCATCTGCCTTCTAAGGGACTTACTTTCCCAGCTACCCCTGGGTTCTGCCCCTTTGTCTTAATTTCTTGCCCAAGGAGATAATGGAAAAGGTCTTCCTCCATCTTTTTGGCTGGAAAAATAACTGCCTTTTGGGGGATCTGAGGTCCCCTGTGTTCAACATGGTAGTTTCTGCATGACTGGTAAACACTCTTCCTCTACCATGAGTCTCTGCTGGGAGCTCCTTTTTTTGTTGTTGTTTTTGGTTTTGTTTTGTTGTTAATGCTTTATAGAGTATGAATTCACATGTGTGGAAAATAAAATGCAGATAAAATTGAATCCATTGAAGTCCCAGGAATACATTTCAAAAGAAACAATCCAAATTATTCAAGAAGAATGTACACTCTATTGTCCCTAGGAAAGGAATAGCCCCAGAAATGCACAGTCCTGCAAACTAACTCTGCTCTTGGTTCCATAGGCCATGAAAGGGGAGTGGGTATTAGAAACAATGTGATCCCAGATTTATGCAAAATGATGGTACTTTGCACTCATCATGCATGTGCATTTAAGGTTCTTATCTTTTGTACATGGTAAAATTTAACTCAAAACAACCTTCCTCCTCATCCTTGCTCTGGCACTATGCTGTGTATCTTCATATTCTCAACTTCTTGATTTTTAACAATGAGATATCACCTCACACCTGTTATAATGGTTATCATTCAAAAGTCTGCAGATAACAAATGTTGGAGAGGATGTGGAGAAAGGGGAACCCTGGTACACAGTTGATGGGAATATAGATTGGTGCAGCAACTATGGAAAACAGTATGGAGGTTCTTCAAAAAACTAAAAATAGAGCTACCCTGTATTCTAGCAGTTTCACTCCTGGGTATATATCTGGAAAAAATAAAAACACCAGTTCAAAAAAATGCATGCCCCCAGTGTTCATAACAGCATTATTTAAAAAAGGCAAGACATGGAAGCAAACCAAGTGCCCATAAACAGACAAATGGATAAAGAAGATGTGGGGTGTGTTTATGTGTGTAATGGAATATTACTCAGCCATTAAAAGAATGACATGCTTCCATTTGCAGCAATGTGGATAGTCCTAGAGAATATTATGCTTAGTGAACTGAGTCAAAGACAAATAAATGATATCATATATGTGATACCATGTGGAATATAAAAATTAATACAAATGAATGTATGTGCAAAACAGAAACAAGCTCACAGACATAGAAAACATTTGTGGTTACCAAAGAGCGGAAGGAAGTGGGGAGGGGCAGAGTAGGGTATGGTGCTTAACAGATACACTTTGCTCTGTATAAAATAAATAAGCAACAAGGGTATATTGCATAGCACCTAGAATTATAGCTGTTGTCTTTGTTGTGTGTGTTCTTTAAACAAAATTGTTTTTTCTTGATGATTTCCTTGATATACAGTAAAATAACAGGTATCAAGAAATGTAGTCACTTTATCAAAGTATAACTGATTCACATAATTGACGAATTGTACAGATGCATGTGCTGTGTAACCACCGTCCCAATCAGTATACACTGGAAGGATTTCTGCCCTCCCTCTTACACATTTTCAATCCAGATGACTCCCATTTCCCTCTCCAAGCAATCACTGATCCAGTTTTCATCATTATAAATCAACTTTGTTTTGTAATTCATCTAATGGAATTTATGGTGGGTACTCTATTGTGTCTGGCTACTTTCACTCAGAGTGGTTTTGTGATTTTTCCATATTTTTGCCTTTATTAGTATTGATATTTTTTCCTAGCTAAGTAACGTTACATTATATGAATCTACTATTTTTTATTTATCCATAGCCATTCTCTTATAGTCACTTATACTGGAATATAATCTTCAAAACTACTGAATCACTGTGCTATATACCTGAAACTAATATACTGTTCAGTATTAGAGATTAACTATACGTCAGTAAAAAATTCTTGGTGTTTAGGGGAGTAACCCTCTTGTATAGATGGGCTCAGAAGATGGGATGACATGTTCTGCTACAAGTGGAGGAGCTAGATTTATGACTTCACGGCCTATTTTCTTTTTCTTCTCAAGGATATCTCTAACTCTGTGATCAGAGGGTCCCAGGACTGCTGGGTCAGGATTGATTAAAACTACCAACACCTTTCTCCCTAAGAAAGTGAAAATGTTAACCACTTAGTTGTGTGACTGTGACCCCATAGACTGTAGTCAGCCCGGCTCCTCTGTCCATGGAATTCTCCAGGCAAAAATACTGAAGTGGGTAGCCATTCTCTTCTCCAGGGGATCATCCCAACCCAGGGATGGAACCCAGGTCTCCCACTTTGCAGGCAGATTCTTTACCATCTAAGCCAACAGGGAAGCCCCTAGGAAGGAGTAATTTAAAAGCCACAGAACTCAGAGAGACTACCCTAAGTGGGCACTCAGCACATATTTGCTGAATAATGAGAGCTGATAGTTTCTATCCCTTAAAGTGAAAGTCACTCAGCCATGTCTGACTCTTTGCGACCCCGTGGACTATACAGTCCATGGCATTCTCCAGGCCAGATCCGTTCCGTTTTCCAGGGGATCTTCCCAACATAGGGATCAAACCCAGGTCTCCTGTGTTGCAGGCAGATTCTTTAGCAGCTGAGCCACCAGGGAAGCCCAAAATGGGTGGTACAGCTTCATTTTACAGAGTAAGGAACTAAGGTTCAGTGATTTGCTTTCTGTAATATAGTTAGAGATAATCAGATTATTTAAAATACATATCCTGAACTGTTTGGGAGAGTAAGATACAGTGAGTGTGAATAAAGTTCAGTTCTGTATCGCACTGAGAAAACAATCTGTAGAACACCTTATACCACAAGGCAGTTATACAAGAAACATGTATTATTAAAGCAAAAGGTGTTCTGATACCATGTGAAGGTCAGACAGGTTGTATATGGAACATCCATGTCCAGTCTAGAAGCCATATCTGTTAAGTCAAAATGGGCTTGTGGGACCTATAACAGCAGCAGTAACAGGTCACATGTTTAGTGCATGGGCCCTGGAGGCAGACTGTCTGGGTTCTAGTTCCAACTCTGCCACTTATTAGCTGTTGAACTAGCTGTGAGTAGGTTGCTTAACTTGTGTCTTAATCTGCTCATCTGTAAAGCAGGCATATTCAAAGTACCTCTGCTGGTAAGCTTGCACTGAGGATGAAAGGAGTTAATACTTTAAATCACTTAGAATAGTTTCTGGTACATAGTTAAGGCTGTTTAAGTGCTTGTTAAATGAAATTACTCTTTAAGCATCTTTCTGTTTCTTCACAGCAACTTTATGAGGAATACTCGTATGCTGTTTTACAGATTTAGAATTCAGCACAAGAGGGGTCATTTGACTGACCCTCCCTCACAAGGCTGGAATTCAAACCCAGCTGACCTGACACCAAAGCCAGGCTCTACTGCCAACCCCAGCTTAGGACACTTGCATTAGAATCCACAGCACCAAATACACCTTCCTTTCCACTATGCAGGCACTCCTAAAACAAAACCAAATGCCAAAAATGGCATTCTGAGTGTTCTACCTGAGTCTTGTGTTTTCCTCACATACCTAAAAGCCAAAATTAAAAAGGAAACAAAGATAATAATACAACACACACGCACACATATACACACAAAGGGTAATTACTGATTTTATTAAAAACATCTATCATGGAACCACATAACCATTGTTATTTCAGGCCTGGGAATACAATGCACACTATTAAGCCATTTGACGATTAAAGATAAAAGCATGATTAAATATGTTAATGAAAGCGCCAGGCTGCATTGAGATGCACGCCATTCATTGGACTCCTAGAGGTGAGCTACCTTTGTGACCCCTTTGTGAACTTTTTCACCTGGGTTTTCTAGAAGGTTAGTTATTTTCTGTAAAAAAAAAAAAAAAAATCCTCTAGGTAATGAAATTCTGTCTGATCCTTGGGGCCTGGCTGGCTCCCCTGGCCTCCTGCCCTCTGGCTGCTGTTGTAGCCTGTTTCCATTCTCTTCTCGGTGAAATTAGAAACTGGGCCCCTGGCTTTCTTCTGCCAGTTTCATTTGTTTTCATATCTAGAGGAAAGGGGACAAAATATAGGCCAGAGGGAACTAATATTTATCAAGGTCAGCCATTGGCCACACATTTGGGCCAGACACATCCTGTACTAAAACATCAGTTCTCATTTATTCTATCTTTATCCTCATCACTATCTTGTCTTAACAAAGAAGATGGAGCATCTAAGTTAAATGACTTGGAGTGGTAGTCATTCGTGAGGCTTCTCAAATGTCTTTGGGTCTCCTTCCTGGCAAATGACCAGATGACCGCTTCTGCTGTCTCGGCTTAGGTGTAGCCATGTGAGTGTGAGTGACGCGTGTTTCATCTGGATGGAAAGTGAGATTATGGATCACTGTGCGCTCTTTCTCCACACCTGTTTTATCAGTTTGAGTCCACATAACTAAGGCTGAGCAGAGCCCACTTCTAAGCAGCCTGAGGATTTGAAAAACAAATGAGAAATAACCATTTGCTGTTTTCAAGCCGCTAAGATTTGGAGTTTGTTCTCACTAATTAATATGCCTGGTCAGGTTTCCATAACTTGGGTGGATCTGGGAGTTGGGATCTGAATGCAGTTATTTCTGTTTGCAAAGATGTTGCTCTTTCTACTGCTTCAAGCTATTTTAATGAGACAATCAGACACTGGGATCTGGGAGGACAGTGTCCTATGTTAGCCCCATCATGCGAGGAGCATGGAAAGGGCACAGATATATAGCCAATATAGCCCCTGGTCAAAGCTTTTCTGTGGGCCCACTGAAGACTCTAGCAGGGACAAGCATAGCACTCAGAATCTTGGTCAATTAAAACACATTGAATCATCCTTTAACCTTGCACTAAAATAACCTAATCTCAGTTTTTCACACATTCCTTGGGAATACCATCAAAGAATTTAAAGTCCCTGGCCTCCAGCGAGCCCTTATGCTAAATGAGATCCTCACTTTCTCTAGAGTCAGGAGACACTTTCAGGGATTATACTAGTTTACTGTGCAGTATTGTTCACTACCTTGAATGGTAAAATATTCCAGAAATATCTGTAACTGAGTGGCAATAACCTGGGTCTTGGACAAAGAGAATAGGAAGGAAGAGAAGATAGGAGGAAGAGAGAGTAAATTTGACTGAAAGCTTTAGTGTCATCATAAGGAATTAGGTCAATAAAGAAAGGCCAAGATATGAAATGGGAATATATGACTGACAGGGTCCATAGGTCTGTGCTTAGAATGGTGTGGATGGGCCATCAGGCTTCAGGATCTACCCTTTAAACCAGTGGGCTCCTGTTCGTTTTTTTTTTTTTTTTTTTAATAAATTTATTTATTTTAGTTGGGGGCTAATTACTTTACAATACTGTAGTGGTTTTTGTCATACATTGACATGAATCAGCCCTGGGTTTACATGTGTTCCCCATCCTGAACCCCCCTCCCACATCCCTCCCCATCCCATCCCTCTGGGTCATCCCATTGCCCCAGCCCTGAGCATTTGTTTGTTTTCTTTTTCAATTGCAAATTTCATCAGGAAAACATTTCTGTTTTCTCCATACATATATTTAATTACTCAAAAATGTGTGTGTGTGTGTATATATATATATATATATATGTATATATATCACTAGAGTAATATATTATGTGAATTATATATACATTTTTGTGTATATAAAACATACACCAAAAGAGAAATGTTAAAAGGATGAATAAATAAATAGAAATGGATGATCTAATATATTCTTCCCATACCCTCCAGTGGATCATTGATGGCTCACTGAGCATGGATTAGGATGTTTGCAACCCTCTACTGAATCAGCAGCTTTGTATCTTTCTGCCTGGAAGTGATTCTGTTGCCACCAGTTACAAAACCCATGGGGAAGGAGCATAGGGAAGATTTTCAGCTGCCTGTTTTGACTCAACCTTTCACTGAGCTGAATGCTTTTAAAAGGACAGTGAACAAAGTAAAATACTCTTTAATCAAATTCCAGTGGAACATACAAAGGGTGAATATAACTCATGTCTCCTTCCAATGTCACAGAGGATTGTGAGCCATCTGTGTCCCTCAGAGACCAAGTAGAAGGGTGGACTCATCTTGATACACAGAGAAGTGTTAATTTACACATTTAAAGCAATAATTTCTGTTGCTCATATCAAACTCTCCCTCCACCTACGACCCTAAAAATCTGTCATCTCAACAAAAAGCTGAAGAGTCCAATTTGTTCCATAGCCATTTAAAATAATGAAGTCACGAACTCTACTAGACATATTTCTGAAACTTAAGAACCTCTAGATAAACACAGCAGTATGCTTGGTGACTGAATTGTTTGGTTGGAGAAGATAAAATAGGGATAGAGAAAAGGAGAAATCTCCTTCAATAGAAACTTAAAAGTGATTTTCTTGGTAGGTTGAGTTAATATTTGAATTCCATGAAATAGTATATTGTGGTTACTCCTTGCCTGGCTCCCAGAATTTAGGACATGTTGAATGGATGCTGTATAAATGCGTACAGTTTATGGACATTTCTGCATAATTTATCCCTGATGACCTGCAAAATCTGGTAAAATATATAGGTAAATGACTACATAATGAAAGAAATTGTGTAAACTACTTAGACTTGAATGATAATGAAGATAATATGAATAAACCTAGTGGGATTTGGCTACACCCATGCTTTGAGTGATGTTTTCACTATGTTGTTGTTCAATCACTAAGTCATGCCCAACTCTTTGCAAGCCCATAGACTATAGCATGCCAGGCTTCTCTGTCCTCTGTCTCCTGGAGTTTGCTCAGATTCATGTCCATCAATTCAGTGATTCTATCTAAGCATCTCATCCTCTACCGCCCCATTCTCCTTTTGCCTTCAGTCTTTCCCAGCATCAGGGTCTTTTCCAGTGAGTCTGCTCTTTGCATCAGATGGACAGAGTATTGAGGCTTCAGCTTTAGCAGCATTCCTTCCAATGAATATCGAGGGTTGATTTCCTTTAGGAATGACTGGTTTGATCACCTTGCAGTCCAAGGAACTCAAAAGATCTTTACAGCATCGTCCTCAGTAGCATATTGGACATCATTCAACCTGGGGGGCTCATCTTCCAGCATCGTATCTTTTTGCTTTTCCATACTGTCCATGAGGTTTTCCAGGCAAGAATACTGGAGTGGGTTGCCATTTCCTCCTCGAGTGGACCACATTTTGTCAGAACTCTTCACTATGATCTCTCAGTCTTGGGTAACCCTGCACAGCATGGCTAATAGCTTCATTGAGTTATGCAAGACCTTTTGCTCCAACAAGGCTGTGATCCTTGAAGAGGAGTTTTAGACTTTAGTAATAAAGAATTACCATATATTTGATGATTTAGCACCCATCATAGGAAGATAAGAAAAAACAATAACTTAAAAATAAAGATAATAAAAGGAAAGAAATAATAATTAGAGCAGAAATTAATTAAATAAGAAACAAAAGCTAAAACAGACTATGTCAACTAACCCAAAACAGCCACGTCCCTCTTTTTTCTCTCAAGAAAAAAAATGTTAGAGTAAGTGAATCTTAGAAATAAAATAAGATACCTAGAAGTACAGCTGATTCCACAGTAATAAACATTTATAA
Organism: Giraffa tippelskirchi; assembly: GCF_054371585.1. Classification (NCBI taxonomy): domain Eukaryota; kingdom Metazoa; phylum Chordata; class Mammalia; order Artiodactyla; family Giraffidae; genus Giraffa; species Giraffa tippelskirchi. Next base: position 112,773,197 of record NC_137287.1, on the reverse strand, counting down.
GATTGGCAATAATCAAACAGCATGAATTACCAAATGTTGGCCACTCTTCAGAATAATAGCAGCTTTTAAAAAACACTCTTCATGGAGCAGGAAATGGCACCCCACTCCAGTATTCTTGCCTGGAGAATCCTGTGGATGGAGGAGCCTGGTGGGCTGCTGTCCATGGGGTCGCACAGAGTTGGACACAACTGAAGTGATTTAGCATGCATGCATGCAATGGAAAAGGAAATGGCAACCCACTCCAGTGTTCTTGCCTGGAAAATCCCATGGAGGAAGGAGCCTGGTAGGCTGCAGTCCATGGGGTCGCTAGAAGTCGGACACGACTGAGCGACTTCACTTTCACTTTTCACTTTCATGCATTGGAGAAGGAAATGGCAACCCACTCCAGTGTTCTTGCCTGGAGAATCCCAGGGACAGAGGAGCCTGGTGGGCTGCAGTCCGTGGGGTCGCACAGAGTCAGACATGACTGAAGCGACTTGGCTGCTGCTGCTAGGTGTGCCCCTTTTACTTCCTTTTCCTTTCTTCATTCTGCTAGCTAGAATTTCCAGTACAATGTTGAATAGAAGTGATGAAAGAGGACACCCCTGTCTTGTTCTTAATGTTAAGGGGAAAGCATTCAGTGTTGCTTGATCATTAAATAAGATGACAGTATGGGTTTTTATATAGATGTTTTAAAATCGAGTTTTGTAGGTTTCCCTCCTCATTTGCAAAGAGCTTTCATTATGAATTGGTGTTGAATTTTGTCAAATACCTTTTCTCTTTCACCTGATGTGATCATACAAGTTTTCTTCTGTAGCCTGTTTATATGATGGATTGTCTGACTGGATTTGAATGTTGACCCAGCCTTGCATTTCTGCAGTAAACCGTGTAGTTATAGAATATGGAACACACACACACACACACACACACACACACACACACACACACACACACACACTCCTTTTGCCAGTATTTTGTCGAGAAATTTTATGTGTAAAATCATGAGCATATTGGCCTATACATGGTTTGTTTATTTTTTTGGAACTGCTGTCTGAATAATACTGGCCTCCCAAAATGAACTTTGAATGTTTCTCCCTTTCTCCCTCTCAGCCTGGTTGAGATTTTGAGAATTGGTTTTATGTCTTCTCTAAATATTTGGTAGAATTCTCTGGTGAAACCATTTTGGCCTGGAGATTCCATTTAATGGAATTCATTAACTGTATTTCATGAGAATATGTAGGGATGTCATTAGCTTTGATACATTGTAAAGCAAAGTTTCAAGTTGAATATCTTATAATGATTCAAAAACAGCAAAATTATGCTTTGAATAATAGGACTTGAGCACTTTAAAGAACCATAGTGACCCTCTTCAATTTAATGATTAGAAAACTGAGGTGCAGAGAAGTCAGGTTACTAGTGCAAGCCCGTATTCTCAAGATAAGGCCAGATCGTGTCCGTTTCTCCTAGCCTGTTGGAATTCTGCCCTTTATACTGCTTATAAAAGCCCTATCCAGTTGGCATTGAGGATGTGATTATTTTCAAAAAGCACATTTTGATGATCTTTGCTTCCTGCAGGCATAGGTTATTTTTCTAACAATTTCAAGCACATCTTTAGATGTTTTCATTCACATCTTCTGTTACTAATCTGTGTCCTGTTTTATTTAATTCTCTGTTTTATCTCATCCTATGCAAATTAGAGATTTTTTTTTATGGTCCTGTGTATTGTCAGTTTTATATATATTTATTTTGTGCTAAAAAGCAAACATCCTGCATTTAGTGTATGCAGTTCTATATGTATCTATCAGGCCAGATTTGTTCATCTTGGTGTATGAACCTGGTAGAACCTTACCAATGTTATTCCCGCCTTATAAAAATTACTGAGATAGCATTAAGATGTTCCAATTTATATATAGATGCAACTTTTTATTCTTAGAGTAAAATTGTTTTACATAAATTGATGTTTAAGATTGTATACAAAATTTAAAATATGTCTTCCTGCTATTTTCTTTCTTAAATCTGTTTTTCAGATGCAAATACACACTTTTGTGTTTTTATTTAATAACTCTAATATATATATTTTGCAAATTTTTATTTGCTTTATCTCTGTAACATATCTTCAAAACTGTGACTTATAAACTGAATATTGCTGGATAGTTTTCAGCCTACTAAAAACTACTGGTGACTAATTCAAACATTTATTACATATATATTTCATGTGATAGCTGGCATACTTGATTTAAAATGCATCTTCCTATTGTGCTTATCTTTGCTTCAGTTCTGTGTCTTATGCATTCTTTTAAAAATTTCTGTAGATTACATTCTAAACTTCACTTTTAGTTGGTAATGTATATTCTTCTGTTTTATTAGTGTTTAAGCTTAAAAATTATAATACATGTCTTTTACACAACAAAGTATAAGGTAATATCTTAAAAAAAAAAAAAAAAAAAAAACCAAAAAAAACACTCTTCATGACAATGTAATTTACTACAAACACTTTGATGAACAATTTGCCATTATCCACTGACTCGATGGACATGGGTTTGGGTAAACTCCGGGAGTTGGTGATGGACAGGGAGGCCTGGCGTGCTGCGATTCATGGGGTTGCAAAGAGTCGGACATGACTGAGCGACTGAACTGAACTGATTAATGGAAGCTGTGCAGACCATGATACCCAGTGGTTTCACTCACAGATATACAGTCTAGACTAGAGAAACTCTTACACATGAATCTCTTACATATGAACTCTCAGGAGATATATACATGAATATTCAAAACAGCTTTGTTTACAATAGATAAAAATTGCACCACTAACATAAATGTCTATGTCAGGAGAATTGATGAGTAAATTATAGTTTATTTACATTCATATTGTCACATCATCTTATAGGTCTATAAAAATGAGTGAACCAACATAAAAATGAGTCACTCAGCGTGGATGACAGTCACAAACATAATGTTTGAGTGAAAAATAAGATAAAGAAGTATATATATGATACTCTTCCACACAGGATATCTTTCTTTGCATCATCTTCAGTTTTCTTCATCAGATTTTCTGTTTTGTTTTGTTTTCAGAGTACTTTCACTTCCTTGGTTAAGTTTATTCTTAGGTATTTTATTCTTTAAATGTGATTTTTAAACAGGATTATCTTCTTGCTTTCTCTTTCTGACAGTTCATTATTAATATAAAAAGCAATGGATTCTGTATATTAATCTTATATCTTGCAACTTTACTGAATTTTAGTTCTAACAGATTTAGGGCTTTCTGTATATAATATGCTGTCTGCAAATGCTGAGGGTTTTACTTCTTCCCTTACAATTTGAATGCCTTATTTCTTTTTCTTGTCTGATTGCTTTGTCTAGGGCTTCTGATTATTATGTTAAATAAAAGTGAGAAGAGTAGGCATTCTGATGTTGTTCTTGACTTTAGAGGCTTTCAGCTTTTCTTCATTGAGCATGATGTGATAATGGTGTATGCTTCTTTTTATATATTGTTGAATTTGATTTGCTAGTATTTTCTTGAGGATTTTCACATCTGTATTCATCAGAGTTATTGGCCCATTATTTTCTCTTTTTTGGGTAATGTCTTTGTCTGGTTTTGATATCAGGATAATGGTGGCCTTGTGGAATGGATTTGGGAGTGTTCCCTCTTCAATTTTTCTAAATAGATAATAACTTGAAATAAACACAGTGACCCTCAACAATAGAATGAACCAATGAACAATGGAATATCATATAGCAATAAAAATGGATGAAATAATGGTATATGTAACATTGTGGCAGATTCTTGCAAACTTAAAATTGAAAAAAATAGACACAAGTACTTATTTATGATCCCATTCATATAAAAGTTCAAAAACAGATAATGATAATCTATGACAATTACCTTTTCAGGTACAGGATCTCCTTGGAGGGGTAAATGATTGAGAGGGATCATAATGGAGCTTCTGAAGTGCAGATAACATTTTGACAACATTGGTGCTGGTTACAATATGGTGTTCAGTGGAAATGTCCCCTGATGCTTGCTTTTTTGCACTTTTCTGCATGTATGTGTCAGATAAAAGTTTAAATTTAAGAATTAGAAGAGTAAATAGATGAAAGCAAAATTAGGTTTCATTGAGAAAATACTAACATTAGATTAGCATGCTAGCATTAGAAAAATGCTACCATATTTCTAATCTAACATTAGAAATATGCTAATATAATGACCACATTAATCAACCCAAAGACCGACAGCTGAATAGATGTATAAAATCACTTGCCAAAATTAAAACTCCATTGATAAGAAGGAAAAACTAACAAATCTAGGAATAGAAAATAACTTTGTTAACCCGACAAGGAAGGGACGTCTTCAAAAATCATACAGTAAGTATCATAATAAATAATGAAATTTTAGAAGATTGCATTTAAAATAAAAAACTGAGGAAGGAATGCAACAGCACCGTTTGTATTTAAGTTAATATTGGGAGCAGCCAATATGTTAGATAATTTTTAAAGTAGAATTACTAGAAAGGATGCAAATATATATATAAACAAACACTTGCATGTAGCATAATTGTCTAAAGAGAAAAAAAATATAATATAAATTAACAAATTTGTAATTATAGCAAATTTTAAATAGTAAAATATTGTAGCAGTGTTGTTCCATTTCAGATCAATATAAAAGTTATTTACTAAAATTATAGAAACTGCAGAAGAATACATATATAATAGCAATAATACAGTTTTTAAGCCTTCACAGTAATTCTCTGTAATTCTTAAGATACTTATATGTGGGGAGGAAACATGCATAAGTGCATGGGAATGCTAAATCCTAATTTCAGTGTCTAAGGTGCTGGGTTTGGGGGTGTTTGGTTTATTTTGACTTGTACCTTTCCATGTGCCTTAAATCTCTTGTACTAAAATTCTTTCTGAAGCTAAGCTCCCTCCCTAAGGGAGCATTGTGACCCTGGTGACAAAGATGAAAGAGGCTCTGCACGTGTTTGTGCGAAAGCCTCTTGGGAATGGCCTGTGTACCTTTAAACAGTGGGCAGAGAATCGCTTTACTTTCTCTTCTTGTTGATCCTTTGAGCATAAGGATAGGATGCCACGTTTAAGTGCATGCAAAATGAGATGAGAAGGTGCAGCCGTCGCCTGTACTTACCTATCCTTCCTGCTTCCTCCAGAAACTGAGTAGACCCTGTGGATACAAATACAGAAAGCACTGCCCTGCGACCTAGAGAACAGGGGCCAAAGGTCTGGGAGCCCAGGAAAAGTGCTGGACCTGCCACAGACTAACCCCCTGTCGTAAAACAATTTGAGCAAAGAAAACATGGCATGGAGAATGTAGCATTTCCCTGCATTGTTTTTGCTATTGGATTTAGTTGGATCACATTTGAGCTCGTCATTGTCCTCATGTTTAAGAGGGAAAGTTACACCTGATGATCTTTATTCTTTCCTACTCTGAGAGTTAATGAGTCCAACCCTCAAGGACCTTAGATGCCAGTGGAGGAAGAGAGAGGGAGACAATAAATGCACACCAACAGTTGCAGTATTAGGATGACAAAGCCCAGGGTACAATGCAAGATATGAATAATTTTAGGAGATGAGAGGAAGACTCACCTGAGGAAACAGGAAAGGCTTCTAGGAATAAATGATGCCAAACTAAACCTAATTTTTTCTTTTTTTCTAATCAGAGAAAGAATTTATGCTCACTATAGGGAATTTAGAAATCACAAAAGATTGGAAACAGAGAAAAACATTTATTCTGCATAACCATCCATTCATCCCTCTGAATATTTGACTACATATTATGTGCGAAGTGTGATTCTAGGAACTAGGGAAAGCAGAAAGTTCTTGCTCTTGTGTGATTCATTTTTCATGCTAGGAAATCAGGCAAGTAAGCAATTCCATAAATAAATGAATGAGATAATTTCTGCAAGTGACAAGTGCCAAGAAAATAAAGAATAGTGTGATAGTGACATGGTGGTTTGATTGCGGTCATGAAAGGCCTCTTTTGATGACACATCACTTGTGAACTTGACACTCAGTTAGCCGTTCATATCTGGTGGCTTTCCTTCCTTTGTGTATTTCCTTTCCTACGAGCTTGCCCACCTACCACCCTCCCTCTCCCCCTGCCTTAGGAAAAGGCTCTCTTGCATAGCCCTAACTTCATTAGTCTCTATAACTAGGCCTCCCCATGCATTGTCATAACGTTTGCAGTGAGAAAACTTGTTTCCCTAATTTTGAAAGAGATCAATAAAAACAAATTAAAATAGAGGATTAGAGGTGTCTTTTTGCCACATTATTTTCCCAAGAACAAAAGATACAGTGATCTCATCCTTATTTCTCCAGAGGTCTCTAAGCATAATACAAAGCCGTTTAGTGCAGCTTAACATGGTAATAACTCACTGCTTCTCTCTCATTCCTCCAGGGAACCGTGGGAAGGAGAAACAATGAGTAGATAAAAGGGTTGGGATAAGTGAGAACAGCCCACACTTCCATGTTTAAAAGATATTCTAAGTTGCATCTGGCTTATGATTCTTTTTTAGGCTGGAGTTTTCCCAGAAGAATCAGTTCAGTCACTCAGTCATGTTTGCGACCCCATGGACTGCAGCACACCAGGCTTCCCAGTCCATCACTAACTCCCACAGCTTGCTCAAACTCATGTCCATCGAGTCAGTGATGCCATCCAATCATCTCATCCTCTGCCGTCCTCTTCTCCTCCTGCCTTCAGTCTTTCCCAGCATCAGGGTCTTTTCCATTGAGTCAGTTGTTTTCATCAGGTGGCCAAAGTATTGGAGTTTCAGCTTCAGCATCAGTCCTTCCAGTGAATATTCAGCACTGATTCAAGTCCAATGCTGTAAAGGTCAATATTGCATAGGAATCTGGAATGTTAGGTCCATGAATCAATGTAAATTAAAAGTGGTCAAACAGGAGATGGCAAGTGTGAACATCAACATTTTAGGAATCAGTGAACTAAATGGACTGGAATGGGCAAATTTAATTCAGAGGACCATTATATCTACTACTGTGGGCAAGAATCCCTTAGAAGAAATGGAGTAGCTCTCATAGTCAACAAAATAGTCCAAAATGCAGTACTTGGATGCAGTCTCAAAAACAGCAGAATGATCTCTGTTTGTTTCCAAGGCAAACCATTCAATATCACAGTAATCTAAGTCTATGCCCCAACCAGTAATGCTGAAGAAGCTGAAATTGAACAGTTCTATGAAGACCTACAAGACCTTCTAGAACTAACACCCAAAAAAGATGTCCTTTTCATCAGAGGGGACTGGAATGCAAAAGCAGGAAGTCAAGAGATACCTGGAATAACAGGCAAATTTGGCCTTGGAGTACAGAATGAAGCAGGGCAAAGGCTAACAGAGTTTTGCAAGAGAATGAGCTGGTCATAGCAAAACCCTCTTCCAACAACACAAGAGAAGACTCTACACATGGACATCACCAGATGGTCAATACTGAAATCAGATTGATTATTTTATTTGCAGCCAAAGATGGCGAAGCTGTTTATAGTCAGCAAAAACAAGACGGAGCTGACTGTGGCTCAGAGATCATGAACTCCTTATTGCCAAATTCAGACTTAAATTGAAGAAAGTAGAAAAAACTACTAGACGATTCAGGTATAACCTAAATCAAATCCCTTAGGATTATACAGTGAAAGTGACAAATAGATTCAAGGGATTATATCTGATAGAGGGCCTGAAGAACTATGGACAGAGGTTTGTGACATTGTACAGGAGTCAGTGATCAAAACCATCCCCAAGAAAAAAGAAATGCAAAAAGGTAAAATGGTTGACTCAGAAGAATACAGGAGAGGATCAGCAATGTGAGGGGGGGTGTGTGTACTTCCCTAGGAAATGGGGCGTTGGAAAAAGTGGTGAAGAGGAAGAAATGAGCTAAGAGGGTGAGAACACCTCAGACAAGGGCTAAGGGTTGCATTTAGGAGGGTGTTAGCACTTAGAAAAAATCAAAATGCTGTACTTCAGATGCCAGGTGATTACAAGAGGTGATTCCATCAAGTAAGAGAAGAAAAGAACTTCTTTAAGGAGTCCCCAGGGTCATCCAGAGGACCACTGGAAATACATTAATTCCACCCTCCAAAGGCTTGTGTGGGGTTACTTGAAATGTTGTTTGTAAAGCCTCCAGTTGAGTGCAAGAGACCTAGAGTAAGGAAATAAGTTAGGGAGTCCCCAGAGACAGAGAACTTGGAATGGCTTCCCTGACAAGAGAAGCCATTTTTGCCTAAGCCATTTGTGATCTAAGCCTGGTCTCTATTCTTGCCCCTGAGGAGGTCTTGGTAATTAATGATCTTTGACTTGGTTGTATCTGTTGGCTCAACACCCACCAAGAGACAAACCCAGTTTTTGGGTAACACTACATCTGATACGGTGATTAGGAACGCACGTCTTGAAGTCATCTCTGCTGAGTTCATATCCTAGTGGGGAACCCTGTCTGAGCCCTCTGTAACATTAGAATTTCAATATGAGAGTTGGACTATAAAGAAAGCTGAGTGCAGAAGAATTGATGCTTTTGAACTGTGCTGTTGGAGAAGACTCGAGAGTCCCTTGGACTGCAAGGAGATCCAGCCGGTCTGTCCTAAAGGAGATCAGTCCTGGGTGTTCACTGGAAGGATTGATGTTGAAGCTAAAACTCCAATATTTTTGCCACCTGATGCGAAGAGCTGACTCATTTGAAAAGACCCTGATGCAGGGAAAGATTGAGGGCAGGAGGAGAAGGGGACGACAGAGGATGAGATGGTTAGATGGCATCACCGACTCAATGGACATGGGTTTGGGTGGACTCCGGGAGTTGGTGATGGACAGAGAGGCCTGGCGTGCTGCAGTTCATGGGGTCACAAAGAGTCGGACACGACTGAGCAACTGTACTGAACTAAACTGATGTAGCTTCTAGAGCAGCTTGATGATGAAATAGGGTCATGCACATGCAGTTCTTAGCATTGAACCAGAACTTATGTAGCAAGACCTTGCTAAATATTAACACAGACAATGATAATAATGCAGAATTTCTTGGCCTAAAAACAAACCCTAAAAATCCTCCAAGGATGGGGAGTTACCCCTCCTTTTGCAAATGAACAAACCGAGTCTGATAGTAGAGTCATTAAAACTATGACCTTAAAGGGCAAATCTGCCCACGGATCCGCCCATCTGTGGAGATGTCAGCTCTGCCATTTGCTGGGTGCATGATGTGGTCACTTTGCTTCTAGACCCATAGTTTCCTCATTTGCAAATTGTGAAACATTGAGAATTATCATTGTGAGAAGTAAATGTGATATAAGCCAAGTAATAAGCCAAGTGCCTGGGACACAGACTTTGAAATGGCACATGAATTGGATAAGCATTTACAAATTTCAGTTGTTGTTATTGCTATCATTCTTGGTAGAGAAGGGTACTGACCAAGATAGGAGATCAGTCTATTTAAATGGAATAATAGCAAATAGACAAAAATAAACAGATGTTGAAGATACAAAAATATAATTCATAAATTCAAGTTAATTAACATAGTGACAAATTAAGATCAAATGATTTTAATATATAGAGCTCTACACCTAGGGAATTCCTTGGCAGTCCAGTGGTTAGGACTCAGTGCTTGCTCTGCCAGGGTTTAGGATCAGTACCTGGTTAGGAAACTAAGATTCCAGAGGCCACACAGAGCACCCTCCCCCCAAAAAAAAAAAAACAACAACGCTACATCTAAACAGAGAAAACATATGTTTTGAGGACACACAAAGCAATCACAAAAATAGAATATGTGTTAGGTCATAAAAGAAGCCTAATTAAATTCTAAAGAATCTGTATCAGACAGGCCATGTTCCTCAACTATTTTAAAATAAAATTAGAAATTAATAACTATAGGACAGCTTTAAAAATCCCATGAATTTGACAACTAAATAACATACTACTGAGTAACACTTGGGTTAAAAAGGAAATCATAAAGAATCATGAAGTGAATAACAATGAAAGCAGAGCATTTCTATATTGTTGAACAGAACTGAAACAATACTTAAAGGAAAATCTGGATCTTTAAGTTCATTTACTAGAAAACAAAAGTTAAAAACAAATGAACTGGGTATACAGATGGCGAAAAGCACATGAAAAGATGTTCAGCATCATTAGCCTTTAGGGAAATGCAAATTAAAACCACGAGAGACCACTACACACCTATGTAAATGGCTAATAAAAACAATAGTGATGACACTCAGTACTGTTGAGGATGTGAAGAAATGAGATGGCTCTTACACCACTAGAGGGAATGTAAACTAGTTCAGACACTCTGGAAATAGTTTGTCAAATTATTTTAAAAACAAATTTCCTATACAATTCAGCAATTCCTTAGGCATTTATCACAGAGAAATGAAAACTTCGGTTCACACAGAAACTTGTATATGAATGCCCCAAGTAGATTTGTTTATCACGATCCCAGTGATATTGTGATTTGCAATCAGAAGCATATATTTGGTTCCCATTTCTGGCGCAGAGCTCCTAAAACCTTTGGAATTTCCTGCGTGGTAAGAGCACTAGTGGTGACTGTGCGAATGAGGTGACTTTTTGATGTACCCAGGGATGGGGGTGATTGCCAGGGGGACAGTTGCAAGGAGAGCCAACCTTGTTATGGAAGGGTTGGAACTTTCTGACCTTTGGGGGCAGGAGAGGGGTTGGAGATAGAGATCAGTTGTCAGTGGAGATTGATTTAATCAGTCATGATTATGGAATGAAGTCTCCATTAAGTGGAGACTGTCCAAGTGCCTGGCACACAGAATTGAACCCATAACAACACCCAAAGGAGAGGGTTCAGAGAGCTTCCCGGTTGGTGAACACGCATGGAGGTGCTGGCAAGGTGCTGTGCCTGTAGAGGGCCTGGACACACCACACCCTTTCCCAGACCTTGTCTTGTGCGTCCCTCCCATCTGGCTGCTCCTGAGTTTTATCCTTTTGTAACAATCCAGTAATTTATAAGTAAAATGTTTCTCTGAGTTTTGTAAGCTGCTCTGGCAAATGAACCAAACTTGAGGAGTTGGGGGTCATAGGAACGACTGATTAGAGGCCTGTTGGTCAGAAGTACCTGGACTTCCCACTGGCAACTGAAATGCATGTATGTAGGGTGGGGGTTGGGAAGTATTCTTATAGGACTGAACCCTTAACCTGTGAAATCCGATGATATTTCAGGGTAGATAGTGTCAGAATTGAGTTGCACCGTAGGACACTCAGCTGATGTTTGGACAATTACTTGGTGCTGTGTGGGAAAGGCCCCACCTCCACACGTTGAAATTGAAACCAAACCTGTTTAACCACAAACTGGAAACTACTCACGTGTCCTTCAGTTGGTGAATAGTTAGACAAACTGTGGGACACCCTTACCGTGAAACAGTACTCAACCATAAAAAGGAGACATCTATTAATAAAAGCAATGAATTTGATGATTGTTAAGGGAATTATGCTAAGTGGAAAAGAAATCTTAAAATGTTACATACTATGTGATTTCATTTATATACCATTCTTGGAATCATAAAATTATAGAGGTAGAGAACAAATGGGTGGTTGTCAAGGGTTTTAGATGGTGGGGAGGAGAGGGTAATGTGTCTGTAAAGAGTCAGCCTTATAAGGCGACAGTCCTGTATCTATATTGGTATTTACATGAAGCACACAAATGATAATATTGCATAAAATTAATCACAATCCCTGGTAGTGATGAGTTGGAAGCAAACTTCATGTCCATCAGTGGGAAATAGATGGATGTTATGGAGGGTGTTCACCATAGGACACCATGTAAAATGGAGAGTAATGATTCAAAGTCAGACTTCTCTCCTCTCCCAGGACCAACCCTGTGATGTGTGAAGAAGGGCTGGCTGGTCATGTTAACCAAAACTTAAATGCGTATTGATCTATGATAGTTGGGGTTATCATTCAGCAAATACTCATTTCTTCAACCTCCACTTCTCCACTGTGGAAGGCTCGGCCCTGTAGATGTTGGACTTGCCTAGACACTTGCTTTGGCCAGTATGGTGGACATGTCCATTTCAGGACATGACATGAGGGAGAGCTTACCAGCTTTTACACAGGTCAGCTTGGCTCTGGTACATCCAGTATGGAAAGAACATGCCCTGAGTAACCTCTGCTCTTTCACGTGGAGCAGACCTGAGCCCAGCCTAGGTCAAACAAGCAGATGCATGAGCTCAAGAATAAATGCCTGTTGTTATAAACTAGTGACTTCTGGTCTGCTTGTTACAGAGCAACATCCCACTATCATTTGATCACATATAATTTCACTTTCATCTCACAAGAATCCTAGGAGATCCATATCATTAGCTTCACTTTTGATATCATTAATATATAATTGAGGCTTAGAAAGGATAAAGAGATTCTTTCAAGGTCACACAGTTCATAAATAAGTTTTGATGGGCAGGAGAGAGAAAGGGTGAAAACATCAGGCAACTGAGCAGGAAGGATTTTTTTGCAGGTGAAGGGGACATGAAAAGTGGGAAGGGCTTTTGATTGATAACACTGAAGAAAAAGCTCACATTGTATGGAGGCAGGTTTAGAAGGATAAGTTGAAGAAAAGTGGTGAGAGTGGGCATCTTTGTCTTGTTCGTGATCTTAGAGGAAATGCTCTCCACTTTTTATCATTGAGTATGATGTTAGCTGTAGGACTGTTGTATAAGGCCTTTAGTATGTTGAGGAATGTTCCCTCTATGCCTACTTTGTGGAGAGAATTTATCAAAAAGGGGTGCTGAATTTTGTCAAACGCTTTTTTGCATCTATTGAGATGATCTTATAGTTTTTATTCTTCTATTCGATTGATGTCGTGTATCACATTGATTGATTTATGAATATTGAAAAATCCTTGCATCCCTGGAATGAATCCCACTTGATCACGGTGTATGGTTTTTTTTAACATATTGTTAGATTCAAAGTGCTAGGATTTTGTTAAGGATTTTTGCATCTGTGTTCATTGGTGATATTAGCCTGTAATTTTCTTTCTTTCTTTCTTTCTTTCTTTCTTTCTTTTTGTGGTATCTTTACCTGGTTTTGGTATCAGGGTGATGGTGGCCTCAGGATGAGTTTGGAAGTGTTCCTCCTTCTGCAATTTTTTCCAGTTTCAGAAGGATAGTGTTAATTCTTTTATAAGAAATGTTTGAAAAAATTCACCTGTGAAACCATCAGGTCCTGGACTTTTGTTTGTTGGGAGTTTTTGAATCAATTTCAATCTTAGTGCTTGTGATTGGTCTGGTCATATTTTTATTTCTTCCTGGTTCTGTCTTGGGAGATCGTACCTTCCGTAGATCTTGTCTGTTTATACAAAAGAACTTACTTAGAAAACAGAAACAGACACACAGATTTAGAGGATGAACTTATAGTTGCTGAGGAAAGGTTTGGGGAAGGGGTAGTTAGGGAATTTGGGATGGAGATGTATACACTACTATGTTTAAAATGGATAACTATCAAGGACCTGCTGTATAGCCCTGGGAACTTTTCTCAGTGTTATGTGGCAGCCTGGATTGGAGGGGAGTTTGGGGGAGAATGGATACTTGTATATATAGACTGAGTCCCTTTGCTGCAGACGATATTGTTAATCGGCTATACTCCAGTACAAAATAAAAAGTTTAAAAAACAAAAAAAGGGTAAGTTGATGTTGAAAGTCCAATGGGTAGGATAGTGACCCCTTCAGGATTCTGATGTGAGGGATTATCATTTGATGGCGTCTGTAAGAGCCTAAGCTAGGATTGTATCTCACACTGTCATGACCAGGGGTCCTTTCTATTAGCAGGGTCAGCCACGAAACATGTAAACATTTTACCCCCATCGCCTTTGCTGAGAGGTGCTCATGCTTCACAAGTGAATGAGACAGATAATCGGGAGGTAAATGGGTCTTCTAGCTTCTGTTATCCTGTGCTTTATCTTCTACTGGGGTTCTCTTTTTGGTGTTTTGCCACAAGGTGACCAGAACAGACAACTTTTGCCTCATCGTGTATCCTTTCTGCTCATGTAGGTGAGTCTCAAATGAAACTTCGGCAGAGAATAAGCCACCTTTCACTGACAGTGGATTTGTTTGAAATGATTCCTTCAGTGTAATGATACTCTTGTACGTTTCCAAAATAGTGAATAAATAAAGCTTTGGGCATCATAAAAAAAGCTTGGTAGGCATTTCTGGGGCTGCTGACACATCAGGGCTCTCCACGGTCCAGCAGTCCTGAGTAGTGTCTGCAGATTAATGTGACTCCTTGGGAGATCAAGATCATCCTGGGAGACGGGCTGTCAGGATCCTATCAGAAGATACTACTTTGTTTGTTTGACATATTCTAGAAATCATTTGATTTACATTACAAATGGCTTCTTACCAGTGTCACAGTGATGGCAGGTTAGGTGCACTAAGGGCTCTTCCCTAATTCCAGGGCTCATAATGTTCACAGCCAGACCGTGTGTCCCAAGGAGAGGTGGTATGCAGAAGGTGTAACATATACCTTACCTGGGCTCAGAGCTGGGTGGCTTTGGACTCTCAGATGTTTCAGGTTTTACTCTTTCTCCAGCTTCCCCCCCTTCTTTCTTTTTTTTTTTTAAACGGACAAGTGGACTTGCCACGAATTAAGTGTAAATTGAAGCAAAGCCCCACCCCACCCTGAAACTCCTTCTTTCTCCGGAAACTGAAACCAGGTAATTTAGAAATTGCTTCTCTCTTTCCAACCCAGTTTCCTCTGCCACAGAAGTAATTTTTAAGCATTCTGAAGCTTTTATTTCCAGGCTGCGATCTTGAGCCTGTGTCCATTTAATTCTTCCTGGTGTTTGAACACCTGAGCCGTTGTGGCAGGAGGTGTGGTCGGCCACCCTGCTTCTCACTCAGCAACTGTCCCGGTGGACGCATCTGTATGGGGCCAAGAGTGAAGAGACAGGTCTGAGCCAGAGCTGGGAAGCAGAGCGTGGCCAGCCAGCACATCGGATTTGTGGGCAGGGGTACCAAGGCAGAATGGAGCCTGGGAAAAGGAGGGCAGGGAACGGGGAATGATCAAGTTCAGGCATTCGGATCTTGCATCCGGACCAGTCGAGGTTGAGTTTGAATTTCATCACACACTTTAATAATAGGGAGGATTGCCTAATAGGAGTTCACCATGGTGGTTCTCAAACTGTCCTGAGGCAGCCTAGGCTGCCACAATGAACTCACAAAGGCATGGCATGAGGGTGTTTAGAATGTCAGTTTTAAATGATGATGGAAAACAGTGTCATCTGTCAGACATTGTACAAACTACTAAGTTGAGGTGATCCACAGTTTCAACATTAGATTGGGCTACATTCCTTTCAGTGACATCATATCTTTGCAAAGCTGGGCTTACTGTTGTTACTGAGGTGAAAAGCAAGTATTTCAGGAAAATCAGCATGGGGCAGGCAATAAGAGCAGCAATTTTTCATCTGAATCCACAGTTTGATAAGGTGTGCAGGGCTTGACAAATGCAGGTATCCTATAAGTAAGTGATTGTGGTTATTTAAGAAGGGAATTAAAATATTTTTCTTTTGATTTACGTGTATTGTTTTCTCAAGCCTCTGTTAAGTGGCTGTGTGTGTGTTAGTCCTGTCCAACTCTTTGCGACCCCATGAACTGTAGCCCGCCAGGCTCTTCTGTCCATGGGATTCTCCAGGCAAGAATACTGGAGTGGGTTGCCATGCCCTCCTCCAGGGGATCTTCCCTACCCAGGGATCGAACCCAGGTCTCCCACGTTTCAGGCAGATTCTTTACCATTTGAGATACCCAGGAAGACTCACTAAGGGTTAGGCTATAAATACTTATTAAATTGCTTGGACCAACTAGTGAATGAAACTGCTGGGTATTTCTTTGGCTAGGAACTTTGTGAAAAAATGACTGTAACACAAAAGTCGCCATGAAAGTTTGGAAACCTCTTGTTAACCATATATAAGGAATTGGCTAGAAAACTCAAAAGGTAAAAGAGAACATGAAAGTATTATACCAATATAGCAGCTGTGAGAACAGGTACCACTGGGGCTGGGGAGAACAAGAGAACAGACTGAAATCAGAAGCATTTAAAAAGTTGGAAGAGGGAGCACTTTTTGGCTGGTGCTAGTGTCTCTGAGGTTCTGCAGTGAATCCTGCTCTTTTAAGTGGTAGAGAAACTGCAAAGTAGATCCAACTGCTGGAGCAGAATGAACTTCCCCGGGGTGAAGAAGCGATACTGGAGTGATGCCCGTGGGAACAGGAAGCACTCTCCTCTTCTTCTTAGAGTAGAGACCCCCAACCCCTGGGCCATAGACCGATACTGGCCTGTGGCCTGTTAGGAACTGGGCCACACAGCAGGAGGTGAGCTATGGGCAAGTGAAACTTCATCTGTATTTATAGCTGCTTCCTGATCGCTCTCATTGTCACCTAACCACCGCCTCCTGTCAGATCAGCCTCAGCATAACAAATGTAATGTGCTTGAATCATCCTGAAACCATCCGCTCCCCTGTCCATGGGAAGATTGTCTTCCACAAAACACGTCCCTACTGCCCTGCTGGTTCAGATGGTAAAGAATATGCCTGCAATGCAGAAGACCTGGGTTCGATCCCTGGGTCAGGAAGAGCCCCTGGAGAAAGGCATGGCAACCCACTCCAGTATTCTTGCCTGGAGAATTCTGTGGACAGAGGAGCCTGGCAGGCACAGTCCATGGGGTTGCAAAGAGTTGGACACGACTGAGCGACTAACAGTGCCAGGAAGGGGACCACTGTCTGTTGCCCCTACTGGCAGAGACTAGCATAGAACCATGTGCTGAAGCAGAGCTGTGCTTTATGAACTACCAGCCCCAGCATCACAAAACAGGGTATAGAAAGGATGTTGGAACCAAGAGACCATGGCTTAATGACTATCCTAGGGCCCCTGGGTTGTAGCTATTAGGTTCATCCTGGGCCTGAAGTCCATGGCCTCCAGCCAGTCGGTTGCCTCTTGAACCGAGTCAGCTCTCACAAGGTAACATGTTCTAGCTTTGGGTGATTTTAGTGGCCGGGGTAGGTAAGGCCCAGTGACCCTGGATGGTGAGGGTACCAGTATCCCTAAATGAAGGCTCTGGATTCCTGTCCTTGCCAACCTTCATAAGGATGTCTGTGATAATAGTCAACAAACTCTCATCTTCTACCAAACATCTGCAATAAATGAGAGGCGGTGGCAGAAAGGAACATGAGAGCAGGTTTGGATAATGCTGAAAGAAGATGGATTTTAATTTTGTTCCTTTTACCTTTTTTCCCTTCGTGTATCATTGCCATGCAGAAATTGCAAATTAATGGTCACATGGAACTATCTGTCAATGTATTACTGCTCTTGCAGTATCAAATTATGTTGGCAATAATGTTTCCAGCTGCCTCGGACTCCATTGCAATTTAATTTGAAAGGAACTCAAATTGCATCTCCAAATGGATAAAAAATTAATTTTACATATAAGCTATCCACCTCCACATTTTCAGCCCCATGCCCCCAAATTATCTCAATTTAGGTTCAACTTTGAACAGTACATATGTTACAGCCAACTCCACATTCTAAGATGAATACATAGAAAATTCATGAATCAGAAATCTGCTTTGCTACTCCTTTTTTTTTTTTAAATAAGACGTTGTCTTGATTAAGGTCATTAGGAGATCCTTCAGCGATTACCTTTGACAGAAGGGATGAAGGCTTGGTCCCTATAAAACAAGAGGCTGGAATTCTAACTTAACCACATGATTACCTTAACAACTGGAGTGTAGAGAGAGTCCTGATTCACCCCTTCATGTGCTGCATTTCCCCTGCAGGGTGATAGAGTCTTGATTCTGGTTCGGTCTTCAGTTGTCTCATACTTTTCATATTTACTCATCCTTATTTATTAATCAGTTGTAAGTTCCAGTTATAAAAATGAAAAGATCTAGGTGCTCACAGGTGAGCAGGGAGAGGGTGAGCGTGAACCAAACATGCAGACAATTAATCTGCAATTTGATAAGGACTGTGGAAGAAATAGTAAAGAAAAGAGATGATGATTCATCCAGCCTGGGCAAGAAAGGTTTTTGGAGAAAGTTATAAAGAAAGAATGGCTTTGGAGTCAGGCCTTGAATATACTCAATAGGGATTTGCTAGTGGCAACCCAAGCAGAGCATGGAGGTATAAAAGGATCGAGGGTGCAACACTCTGCTTTAGGAACATAGGGTTCAAAGAATGAACAGTGGAAAATTAGGGAGGGAATTTGGAGGGGGGAGGGTCTAAGTTGCAGGTTGTGCTCTGAGTTTTGGGTTGAAAATGGTACTTCAGGAGGAAATGGTACTTTAGTAAGATCTCACATGGCAAGAGGGCACATGATTGAGGTGAAGAGGTCCACCTCGCCCTCCAGAGGTAGCTGCAGAATAAAGAAGCTTCTGAAGACATGAGTGAGGCACACAGATACACACACACACACACACACACACCTATCCCTAACATATGTAATAACACAAAAGGGTCTGGGACAAGATATACACAGAGGCCTGTGGTCTCTTTCCTTCTCCTTTCACCTGACTCCATCCTTCCCCACAAAGGTCTGTTCCTCCAAACAGCTATCCTTTGTTCACCCTTTGGATCTAGGGGTACACAGATGGAATATGGTCTGACCTTGGATGGCCAAACCAAGGAAAGACGTTCAGACAAGCCCTGAAAGTGAGTTTGGGGCCATTGGGACAGGGAATTCTGAGGCGTTGGGCATCCAGAGCCTGGTCCAGGTGGGCCAGTGGGTCCACAGGGACCAGGTAGGCACATTAGCCCATTGACTCCTGCTCCAGGAGAAGGGCATGGTCTGCAGAGAGCTGGAGTGTGCTCCCCATTGCATAGGGCTTGGGATGGGCCCCCCACCACCAAGTCTAAAGGCATAGAGACAATGAACCTAGAGGTCACACCACTGTGATTTTCCATCAGAGGCAGACTTTTCAGCTTCCCAGAAAAGACACACTCTGTTCCCACTGTTTGCCATCTCAATGGCCTGTAGGCTCTTTCTCAAGAAGGTCATATGGACAGAGCCTTATCTGGAGGCAGAAACCATGGGCTCTAGGCTTGGACATATTTACACGAGGGATATAAATTCAACAAACCAATCTCCACTGCACACACAAGGCTTTCTCAGCAATTTCCAACTTGTTTGTACCAACTGGAATGTAAACCTGAGACTCTCCCTGCTGTAGGCAATTACCAGAGCAGAAGCAGGGTTTGGCATCAGAGGTCTGGGAGGGTCAGAGTGAAAGCGTGAATGCTTTTGAAAACTAGTTTCCATCATGTAGGATTTCAGGACATTATCTTGTTTGAATGAAAAAAATAGATGCATTCACCTTAAAGACTTGGTGATGTGCTTGCAGGGGACAGAACAGAGAATTGTGGAGTCAGAGGGTTCCAAGCCCAGTTTTCAAAAACAGATTACCATCTGTTCATCTCAGTTTAACCAACACAGACTGGGCCCCTTGACAGGCCTGGTGCCATGTGCTGGGTTGCTGGACAAACAGCATATGGTCCCTTGCAGCCTGGGAGGAGTGATGGATACAAGAACAAGCAGTTCCTGGAAAGCATGGCAAACACTGAGTGGGCTGGACAGCTGTGTAAAGTTCCGCGGGAGTCCAAAGCTGGGGACTTACTTAGCTTTGTGGCCCTGGGTAAGTCATGTCCCTTCGTTGATCTCAGTTCCCTATGCTGAACACTTGTTTTCAGCATGCAACTGTCCAGTCCAGAGTTAATGTATAGCTGGTCTTGCCTTTGCTTGAATGGGAGTGCTCGAGCTTACAGAACACTTTCACCCACACGTATATCACCCACAGGGTCACCAATGTTCTTGTCTTTTGAACTTGAACTGAGATTTGCTTGAATCTCTGATTCCATAGCCTGAGAAAGCCCCACATTATCTTTCAAGGTATCAGTAACACACATGGACAGTTTTTTTCCAGGTGCCCTTTGCCTCTGGTCTCTTTGTTCCCACGTGGTGTCTTATTTGGCTCGAGTGAGGCATTCAGATCTCAGAAGCTACAAGAAATCCAATCATAGCCAATCGTTTGTGGTATCTTGAGAACCTTGTTGAAGACTGGGAGTCCCATGAGAACAGTCCCTTTGGGCTCCACCCAGCATTCCACCATCATGTTCACTCTCTTCCTCCCCTATTCAGTCCCAGCAGCCAGTGAGTTCATTTTCCTCTTCCTCTAAAGGCTAAGCACAATTGATGCCAAGGCCCTGGGAGTGAAGCTTCTACTCCAAACAAGCTTCTAAAGGCAGTTCCCCAAGAAAGGCCATTCTCTCTAAGAGGAATGCCCACTGTTAGAGGCAATTTTCTCTCTCTTTACAGTTCCTTTTGTGCTCATTAATAGCCCTCTGAGATTAGTGCAACAATTTCCACTTTATAGATGAAGAAATGGAGGCTCAGAGATGAAGTGCCCTTGTCCAAGGTCACACAGCTAGTAAGCGCCAGAGTCTGGCTTCAAGCCGTGCTCTGCCTGGCTCCACTGTCCCTGTGGCCTGTCTGATGACAGTCAGTCACATCTGCTTCAGAAGGAGCAAGTCACTTCTCCTGTGCCCTGACCTTCCCACTCTGGGAGGGAGTCTCTGCTCTGTGGCTGGCTTGCAACATCTCTAGCCTTCTTTGAAAAGGTGCCCTCGTCTGCTCCTTCCTTGAAGAGCAGCAGAAAGGTGTTTATGTGCACATCTTCCTAGGTGAGCTCGGAGAGAGGACTCTGGTAGCTGGAGGCGAGGAGTGGGAAGACGTGCCAGTGCTCAGCCCCAATGTGATTAAGTGCCCGTGTCACCCTCCCCAGTGGGCCTTAGACTCCTATGGATCAAGCCATTTCTGCCTTACAGTTCTCAGCTTTCTCACTACATTCTCCCCAGATTCCTGATGACCATGACAGGCCTTATGTTTAAGTCCTTTCCTTGGTCTCCTTCCTGATACCACAGTACAGAGAAAACACAGAGATTCTGGTCCCAGAGCCTTCAAATCTCAGCTGTGCCACTCACTCTGTGGCTTTGGGCCCATCCTTTCATCTCACGCAACTTTGGTTTCCTCTAGGACAAGGCTAGTGATATTTTCTTCACAGGCTGTGGTGGGATTTACAAACTAAAGCATCGTTTCAACAGATACGCTGGGCACAGGCTGAAGGGATGAGCAGAGAGCACCCTTGCTCTCCAAGAGCTTACATTCTAGCGAGCAGGACAATTTTTACAAAGCTGTCATGCTGAACTTACCTCTTGTGAGTCTATATAAGTTCCTGGACCTCTCTGGCTTCAGTTTATTCATCCACAAAGGGGGATTGGCAGTCAGTTTCTTCCTTACGGGGTCACAAGGTGATGGGGGTGATAGAACCCAAAACTGAGGCTGTTGGCTATCAAGGTTGTTTTGTTTTTATTGTTTCTTTAGTGTTTGAAGGAGTATTGAGTGAGAGAGAGTGAAAGTCACTTAGTCGTGTCTGACTCTTTGCAACCCCATAGACTATACAGTCCATGGAATTCTCCAGAATACTGGAGTGGGTAGCCGTTCTTTCTCCAGGGGATCTTCCCAACCCAGGGTTCAAACCCAGGTCTCCCACATTAAAGGTGGATTCTTTACCAGCCGAGCCACAAGGGAAGTCCAAGAATATTGGAGTAGGTAGCCTATCCCTTCTCCAAGCACATCTTCCTGACCCAGGAATTGAACCAAGGTCTCCTGCATTGCAGGTGGATTCTTTACCAACTGAGCTATCAGGGAGAGAAGGGAGTGTTGGAGATTCCCAAATGTGTATTTAACGTGGACTGTGGTACATCTTAAGATGTTTGACAAAATAGGGTCATAACCTTGGATTTCATGGGTCTTAAATGTTCCCGATCTCACTCTAACAAGGTGAGCCAAGAGGGCATGATGGCAGTTGTCTAGCTGGACGAAGCTCCAAGTCAGTTTTGAAGGCACACCCAGAGGAGGGTCCATGAGGTTCTGAGCAGGGTGGGCGGCCTCCCTGCCAGCAGTGTTCTGGCATCTGGACCAAGAGAAAGGCTCCCGCCAGGCGGTGCTGGGGGATGCTCAGGACTTCCCAGGCAAGGAGTTTCTCACTGTTAATTCTGTCTATATGTCTGTCCTTGTGTGAAGCGAGCAGCAGTAGCACCCACACCAGGTCAGAACTCCCCAGCTCTGGGGACCTCCCTTCTCACTGTTCAATCCACGTGGGCTCCACATAGCAGCTTTTGTTCAGTGTCACCTCTTTGCTTTTGGGACACGGGTTTTCTTTTACATAACATGAGTTATTAGGCTGTAAGAGTGACCATGAACTCAGTAGTTGAGCAGGGCCAGGCTGCCTCAATCTCCCCAGCAGTGCATCAGAGGTCTGGGCTGGCTATTGGGCTCACCGACATTTATTTCTAAGCATCCTTCTCCAAAGAGGACCACTTCAAAGTGTGTCCCTACACAAGTCACAGGACATCTGCCCTGCACAGACAGATCAGAAAACTCAGCTCCATCAGTATCGTGTTCTTTTTTTCTTTTTGGCCATGCCATGTGGCATCCCCTGTCTTAGCTCTCCCACCAGGGATCAAACCCGTGCTCCTTGCAATGGAAGAGCAGAGTCCTGACCACTGGACCACCAGGGAATCCCCCCTCCCTATTTATCGCTGCACTGGCGGGGAAGCAGCCTTACCCCTACATGCTCTGAGGGGACCAGAGAGATGACAGAATCCATCATTTTGCATAAGGATGCTACACAGTACTGCTACATATAAGGTGGTTGGGTGGATACAGTATGTGAGGGCTTGTTATTATTTTTAGTACTTTTCCTTTTACTGCAAAAGAAAAACTGGCAAATATTGAGTGCTTAAATTCCAGGTGTAATTCTAAGAGCTTTGCAAACAACACCTCATTTAATGGCCTCCCACCCCCTGCGTAAAGTTAACTACTATCATTATCTCTATTTAACAAATGAAATAGAAAATGGACCCAAAGAGATTGTATAAATTGGTAAAGCCCTATAGGTAGGGTGAATCTCTGACTGAATCTCTAGCCTGTGCTTAACTACTGCCAGCGAAGAAAACCTGACAGAAGAACTTATGAGGTATGCTGATCATAAAAGAGGTTGTGTTTCTATTGTAATAAATGCCTAAACCTTAGAGAATGAGCTTTACATATGGAGATTTAAAAAAAAAATAGTTTTGTTTGTTATAATCTATTTTGAGGAAAAACATCTACTTAATTTGCATAAAGTATAAATAGAATATTCATAATAAAATAAAGATGGCCACTGTTATATATGAGGGTCTGGGACCAATATAAGTAAGGAGGGATGGAATGGGAGACAGCACTGGGGGGAGAAGGCATAATAAGACCTGTTTTTAATTTTTATTCCTTTAAAATTATGTATTATTTTTCATATTATTTTCTGTTATGACTTATTGTAGGATATTGAATGTAGTTCCCTGTGCTCTTCAACAGAACCTTGTTGTTTCTATATATAAGAGTTTGCATCTACTAATCCCATCTCCCAGTTCTTCCATCTCTTGTCCGTCTCCTCCTTGGCAACCACAAGTCTGTTCTTTATGCATGTAAGTGTGTTTCTGTTTTGTAGATAAATTCATTTGTGCCATATTTTAGATTCCACATGTAAGTGATACCATATGGTATTTATCTTTCTCTTTCTGACTTCCTTTGCTTAGTATGATCATCTCTGGATCCATCCATTTAGCTGCAAATGGCATTATTTCATTCTTTTTTATGGCTGAGTAGTATTCCACTGTACACATCCATTGTATACATATTCAATCTTTATCTGTTCCTTTGCTGATGGACATTTAGGTCCATCCCATGTCCTGGCTGCTGTGAACATGGGGCGCAAATATCTTTTGATTTATAATTTTGTCCAAATATGTGCCTAGGAGTTGGACAACTGCATCAGATCTGTTTTTAGAATGATCTCCCTGGAGAGGCCTGTTTGGTTGAGAATGGAGCGGAGACAAGGAAGAGTTGAAGGCTGTTGTGGGTGGCTCCAAAAGGTAGAGTTGTGTTTTCAGTGAAAGGAAAGGAGATTCCACGGCGTTGTCCACTGGTCACAGTGACAGCCTGGGTGCTGTGTGTCAAGGATGCAGCTCAGTTTGCATTCTCTGCACTCTAGTGCAGTGAACTGAAAAGAGGGGGCTTGTTTCTCAAGGCAAGGGGTGTGGCCAGATGAAATGTAAAGAGAGAGATGAGAACTCCAGCTTCCTTCTCAATTAGTATTTCCCCAAAGCATTGTGTGTGCTGTTGCTGGCACCCACGGTGGTCTTCAGTGGTACCTGATGAACCTAAACGATTTTAACAACTTTGCATTTTTTTAAATGGTTAATACTCATTTATGACAAGTGAGTCAGGTTTTCCCTTTAAATAGGTTTTCTTTTAGATGCTTGTGTTTAAATAGTAGGTTTGTTTTACAGAAAAATAGTAATTAAATTATATTCTAAGTGGTGAAATCAGAAAGGCAGTGGCTGAATTGGTGAGAGCTGTGTTCCCCTGTTTTAGCGGAGCCCCCACCCCGCCTTCCCAATGGCCTGCTCACAGCCCCATGTCTTGCGTGTGTGTCTTGCAGACCCGGTGCACGGCCCACAGAACGTGGAGATCGTGGACATCCGAGCCCGGCAGCTGACCCTGCAGTGGGAGCCCTTCGGCTACGCAGTAACCCGCTGCCACAGCTACAACCTCACGGTGCAGTACCAGTACGTGTTCAACCAGCAGCAGTACGAGGCCGAAGAGCTCATCCAGACCTCGTCCCACTACACCCTGCGGGGCCTGCGTCCCTTCATGACCATCCGGCTGCGGCTGCTGCTGTCCAACCCCGAAGGCCGGATGGAGAGCGAGGAGCTGGTGGTGCAGACAGAGGAGGACGGTGAGTCAGGGAGTGGGCGTGCTCCCTCAGGAACTGGGAGGGCTGGGCCAGCCCAGGGGGCCACGCCTAGCAGTTACAAGGGTTTATTTTTCTCCAGCATCTTTCATCTCTCTGTCAGTATATCAGCATCTTCTCTAATGCCTTCAGTAACACACCGTGCAGGCTGTATAGTGTACCACTCCAGAGGGCACTCTCCCCCTAGACAGTGACACCTCTGCCACAGACACACGCTCATCCACATCCCTGCTCTCACTGTATACCACCTGCTGTGCCAACATTTAACCACGCTGATGCCTCGCCAAAGAGAAGATGTGTATCGATCATACTGTTGAAACATGTTGAGTTTGGAGTCAGACGGCTCTGGAATCGCTTAAAAATTAGGATCAGAAAATACACATAAAGAGCTTGGCACACACATTGAATGCACTCAGAACCACATATTCACCTGGGTGTCCTCTAGGCGTCTCAAAAAAGTATCCAAAATTGAACTCATATCCTCCCCTATACTGACTTCTCTCCCTGTGTTCAGGTGTACTTCCTAGAACACAGGGAGACCTGAGTGATGGTCCCTGGTGGAATCAAGACCCGTATCCTCAGCTGCAAAGTCCCACGAGAGGAAAGCACTCCAGCCTCTTCTAACCTCGTCCCTCAATCCCTCCATCTTATCCTAGACCTGGAAGTTTTATCAAATCTGCCTTTGTAACAAGCCCTCCCCAATCCCTTTAAAAATCATCCTCACAGCCCCTCTCTTTGCAGCCCCTCTAGACTGTGCTTCTGGGTAGCACAGTGGTGGGGACTCAGCCTCTGTCACCTTACTCCTCCATCTTCCTGTCTTGCAAAGAACCTTGATCTCCTGTGGGTACAGCTCTCACTGGGTCAGCCTCTCCAGAAGATTTTAGCACCCTGCTTCCTGGAAACCTATTCCCATCCAGCCTCCAACAGAGGGTCAGACGTCTCATCTTGGCTTCATTCTGTGACCCTGGATTTGGCTTCTGATGAAGCTGCCAGAACTTTCTCTAGATTTGTCTCCATTGTATCAAAGATAAATAGCTCCTTCTCCAGCACATAGGCTAATACACTGTCTGAGAAGTCAGACTCTGGAGCCAAATATGCCTGGAGAAAGTTATTTAACCTCTCAGTGCCTTGGTTCCTTATCTGTAAAAATGGAGACAAATTGAGAATTCTCTGGTGGTCCAGTGGTTAGGACTCTGTGCTTCCACTGTTGGGGCCCAGGTTTGATCCCTGGTCAGGAAACGAAGACCCCACAAGCCATATGGTTATTTTTTTTTTTTTAAAAAGGAGATAATAATAGTACCTAACTTATAGGTTGTTGCGCTCATAGAAAAGATGGCATATAAAGAAACTAGAATCATGTCCATCAGACTGTAAGTTTTCATTAAATGTAGCTACTACATTTGCACTAAGTCAAAAAAAAACTTGACAAAGAATCCTCTAGCACAATCAACACAGAAACCACCCATCCATCTCTTCAGAGCTGTAGATGTCCAGTGCCGTAGCTATCGAAAATATGACATCGATATCCAAGGAGTGGCAATGTGGCAGGAATTTCACATTAATTTAAAAATAATCATCCCATTCATATTTCCAATAACATTAAACCTGATTTTATATAATAAGGAGATCCAGAGTTGGGGCAAGGAGGGTGGTTTGCTGGTTTAGTTGCTAAGTTCTGTCTGACTCTTGTGACTCCATAGACTGTAGCCCACCAAGCTCCTCTGTGCCTGAGATTTCCCAGGCAAGAATACTGGAGTGGGTAGCCATTTCCTTCTCCAGGGGATCTTCCCAACCCAGATATTAAACACGGGTCTCCTGTATTGCAGGCGGTCTCTTTACTGACTGAGCCACCAGGGAAGCCCAGGGTGGTTTAGTGACAAGTGCTCATGAGGGGACCTGGTTGTTAGACAAGAGGAAGCATGTTGGGAACCAGCATGAAAATTCAGGACGCTGAAGATGAACAGGAGGGTTTAGCCCAGGAACAGCTCAGGGCATTTCTTACCAAGATGCTCTGCCTGCCTTGGGCTGCTTTTTGAGGATTACCTACATGTGCAGCTGTACATCCCAAGTCCCATCTTTAAGGCATGCCTGTGCACCACTCCAGAGGGCACTGTCCCCCTAGACAGTGACACCTCTGCCACAGACACACGCTCATCCACATCCCTCTCCATTTCTTCTTCTCTTCACCAAGAGAGAAAACAAAAGGCCAATCACAAGGTCTTTATCAAAACAAATTGAGAACAGCAATGCTTTGAAATTAAATTTTAATCAAACAGCATTAACGGCAGCACCTCCATCCCTGCTCTCTCGAGCTGTGTGGGAATCATCACAGTAAAAGCACCAACATTCAGGACACCAGGCCTCTGACTTGCAGCTCTCCTGAGGCCCCACCTCAGGGAGCATGGAGACAACAGGAAGGCCTCAGAAGAGCACAGGCCCCTGTGCACGCCAGGGTTAGGTTCCATTTCTCCTGAAGAGGGGAGAGGCACCATCTCTGTTTGCCGGGGGCTCATTGACCTTGAGGTCGAGCTGCGAATGGAGCTCAGCTCTAGTCCAGTAACTGAAACCCCCTTCAGGGAACCAAGGAAGCAGCTTGCGGGTTGAGCTGGCTGGAGTCACGCTGCTTTCGTCTGTGCTACAAAATTGTCTTCTGGGAAATGTGTGGAATTTGTAGTTCCATCACCCCAGTGCCTTTGTGAGCGTGTGAACTAACCCACCACTGGTGAGAACAGCTTGTGACCGCTGAGCCCCAGTGCTTCATCTGCGAAGGGGTTGTTAATAGGAGGCTAAACAGGTTCTTTATTTTTTTCTCCTTTTCTTCACAAATGTCTCAGACAAATACCACAACTCAGCTTGCTGGGTGGTTACTTCTCTGCCTTCAACCAAACCACAGCCAAGACTGTGAAATGGAATCTCTGAGATTCTGAAGAAGGAAAACAAAATAGATGATGGTCTCATTTTGGCTACCCCTTATTGAGACCTACAGTGGGCTAGGCACACGTTATACACTATGATTCATACTTGATTTTACTTTGAAATGTTTCAAAACCATGGAAAAATTGGAAGAAGAGTATAAGCAATATCTGTAAACCCCTCACGAGACTTAACACTAGTGAACACCTTGCTGTCTACTTTTTCATATGCATATATGACACCTGTGTATGACATAGGGCTTCCCTGACAGCTCAATTGGTAAAGAAATCCGCCTGCAATACAGGAGACCTTGGTTCAGTTCCTGGGTCAGGAAGATCCGCTGGAGAAGGGATAGGCTACCCACTCCAGTATTCTTGGGCTTCCCTCGTGGCTCCGCTGATAAAGAATCCGCCTGCAATGCGGAAGACCTGGGTTCGATCCCTGGGTTGGTACGATCCCCTGGAGAAGGGAAAGGCTACCCACTCCAGTATTTTGGCCTGGAGAATTCCATGGACTGTATAGTCCATGGGGTCACAAAGAGTTGGACACAACTGAGTGACTTCAACTTTCACTTTCACTTGTGTAATATATTTGATATGGAAATAACATATATAAACATACATATAATATTTTTAACTATTTTAAAGTAAGTGGCAGAAGTCATGATACCTCACCCCTAAATTCTTTAGCATGCATGACAATTAATGATAAGGACTTGCCCCTCCATACCCCACAATACCAAACCCACAATACATCTAAGAAATTTTGCAGTAATTCTAAAATAATCAAATAAACAATCTGTTTTCATATTTCCAGTAACATTAAACCTGATTTCGTGTGACAAACCAGCATGTGAGACATGTTTGGCAAAAATGCTATATGAGTTGGTGATGTAGGTTTCTCTCTGTAGCATGTCAAAAGGTACGTGATGTCAGGGACCCCCTCTACTGGTGATGCTGAGTGGGTCCCTTTGATAAGACGGGGACCACCCAGTCTCTTCACAGTAAATGTGGCACCTTTTCTCTTTGTAAATTAGCTCACCTGTGCAGTGGTGTTTTGAGATCTTGGAATATCTCTAGTCCCCGAGAACTTTAAAAAAATTTTTTTCTATGAAGTATGGTAGATTTACAATGTTAATTTCTTCTGTATAGCAAACTGAGTCAGTTATACATTTATATATTTTTTTCCATATTCTTTTTCATTATGGTTTGTCACAGGATATTGAATATACTTCCCTGTGCTATATAGTAGGACCTTGTTGTTTAACCATCCTATATATAATAGTTTACATCTGCTAATCCCAAACTCCCAGTCCTTCTCTCCTCTACCCTCTCTCCCCCTTGGCAACCACAGGTCTGTTCTCTGTATCTGTGAGTCTGTTTCTGTTTTGTAGGTAAGTTCATTTGTGCCATATTTTAGATTTCACATGTAAGTGATATCATGTCTTTCTGACTTACTTTGCTTAGTATGATAATATCTTTTGCTCTAAGTGGCATTATTTTTTTTCTTTTTATGCTGAGTGATATTCCATTGTGTGTACACACACACACACACACACACACACACACACACACATATACATATACATACGCACAACATACCACATTTCTTTATCCATTCATCTGTGGATAAACATGTAGTTTGCTTCTATGTCTTGACTGTTGTAAATAGTGCTGCTGTGAACATTGGGGTGCATGGATCTTTTTGGATTAGAGTTTTGTCCAGATATAGGCCCAGAAGTGGGATTGCTGGATCATATGGCAACTCTGTTTTTAGTTTTCTGGGGAAACTTCATACTGTTGTCCATAGTGGCTATACCAATTTACATTCCCGCCAGCAGTGAAGGTGAGTTCCCTTTTCTCCACACACTCTCCAGCATTTATTTGTAGACTTTTTAATGATGACCATTCTGACTTGTATGAGGTGGTACCTCATTGCAGTTTTGATTTGTATTTCTCTAATAATTAGGGATATTGAGCATCTTTCATGAGCCTATTGGCCATTTGTATGTCGTCTTTAGAGAAATGTCTGTTTAGGTCTTCTGCGCATTTTTCAGTTGGGCCGTTTGTGTTTTTGTCATTAAATTGTATGAGCTGTTTGTATATTTTGGAAATTAAGCCCTTGCTGGTTACATTGTCTGCAAATATTTTCTCCCATTATGTAGGACAGGAGCCTGGTGCACTACAGTGCATGGGGTTGCAAAGAATAAAACCAACTTAGTGATTGAGCATGCATGTAGTTAGTCTTTTGTTTTATTTATGGTTGCATTTGCTTTGCAAAAGCTTGTAAGTTTGATTAGGTGCCATTTGTTTTTTTTCATTTGTTTGTTTTTGTTTTTATTTCTATTGCCTTGGGAGATTAACCTAAGGAAACATTGGTATGATTTGTGTCAGAGAATTTTTGCCTTCAATCTCTTCTAGGAATTTTATGGTGTCATAGCTTATGTTTAAGTCTTTAAGCCATTTTGAATTTATCATTGTGTATGGTGTAAGGTGGAGAAGGCAGTGGCACCCTACTCCAGTACTCTTGCCTGGAAAATCCCATGGACAGAGGAGCCTAGTAGGCTGCAGTCCATGGAGTCGTGAAGAGTTGGACACGACTGAGTGACCTCACTTTCTCTTTTCACTTTCATGCATTGGAGAAGGAAATGGCAACCCACTCCAGTGTTCTTGCCGGGAGAATCCCAGGGACGGGGTGGGGGGGCTGGTGGGCTGCGGTCTATGGGGTCCCACAGAGTCAGACACGACTGAAGTGACTTAGCAGCAGCATGGTGTAAGGGAGTGTTCTAACTTCATTGATTTACGTGCAGCTGTCCGACTTTCCCAGCACTACTTGTTGAAGAGACTGTTTTTTTTTTTCCATTTTATAGTCTTGCCTCCTTTGTTGAAGATGAATTGCCCATAGGTGTGTGGGTTTATTTCTGGGTTCTCTATTCTGTTTCATTGAAATGTATGTCTGTTTTTGTGCCAGTACCATGCCGTTTTGATTGTTTTAACTTTGTAGTGTGTCTGAAGTCTGGGAGGGTTATGCTTCCTGCTTTGTTCTTTTCCCTTAGGATTGCTTTGCCAGTTCTGGGTCTTCCTAAGAACTTTTGACCCAAAGATTTTAGCGCTCCCTGGTAATCTTCACCTGAATCTGTTATTACCAATATTTGCAAAAGGATGTTTTTAAATCTAGCATTCCCTCTACATGTATTATTTAGCATTCTTCTTTATAAAACAGCTTTTCTCTCCTCATCCTCCTCTCCATTTTTACTTTCCCTGTTGACTCATGGGTCTTTTTTTTTTTTTTAACTCAATGTATTAAAATCCATCACTATCATTATTCTTTTCAGTGCTCAAACTGTCTCATATATGGCTTGTGAGAGTCCCTTCTAATTGGCTGCTAGGTCCTTTTGACATGGTCTCATTCATCTTCCTTGCTTCTGGTGCAACAGAACATTCCAGACTACACTTGTAATATCTCTGCCCCTGACCTGGAGTCAACCACTTATCCAAGGATTTCTGGCGTTATTGAGTGGAGATTGAATATTTTAGCATTAAGAGATGCATTGTAGGTGTGCTCAATGAGCTATGATTGCCTCCAGGTTCTTCAAGAAGGTAGAGCTGGGGAATATAATTTATCTGTTTTAAATAATATTGTTGTTGTTCAGTCACTAAATCATGTCTGACTCTTTGTGATCCTGTGGACTGTAGCTCGCCAACCTCCTCTGTCCTACATTATTTCCCAGAGTTTGCTCAAATGCATGGCCATTGAGCATCACCGGCTATGATGATGATGCTATCTAACTGTCTCATCCTCTGCCACCTGCTTCTCCTTTTGCCTTCAGTCTTTCCCAGCATCAGGGTCTTTTCCAATGAGTCAGTTCTTCATATCAGATGGCCAAAGTGTTGGTGCTTAAGCTTCAGCAACATTCCTTCCAATGAATATTGAGGTCTGATTTCCTTTGGGATTGACTGGTTTGATCTCCTTTCAATCCAAGGGACTCTTAAGAGCCTTCTCCAGCACCACAATTAAAAAGCATCAATTTCTTGGCTCTCCACCTTCATTATGGTCCACCTCTCACATCCCTACATGACTGCTGCGAAAGCCATAGCTTTGACTATACAGACCTTTGTCAGCAATCATGAACTCACACTAATTCAAATCTAGCACCTCAGGATTCTTCTCAGTCTGTACATATCTACCTCCTTCACCCACAGTGAGAACCCCAGTTCCCAACCTTCACATATTTTTTTTTTATTTGTTCCATAATACAATACATACAAAGTAGTTTCAGAGTTACAATACCAGTCCTTCTAACAAACAGGAAAGCTACTAAATTAGGTTAAAGATTTTCTTTTTAGATTTTCTCTCCTTGACCAGTCAAGAAGCCATGTCCAAAGGTTCGTTATTTTCTCTGGATGGTTATATCATCAATTTAATACCCAATTATGTTCATTTATTTCAGTTTTAAGGTTTGCCTTCCCCTCATCCTCTTTGCTTTAATATCATTGTTTTTAATATCAAAAGTTTCTTTGTTCAAAACTCAGAGCTCTATAAAAAGGTACACTCAGAGAAGTATTGCCAGCATCTCTCTTTCACACTGTTCCTATCCATACCAGAAACATAATCACTTGTAAAATATTTATTTCAGATATGTCTTTCTTATATATAGTTCATTTTGCAAAAAAAGTAAAAACTATTTATCTCTTATTTTTATATAAAAGATAACTTGTTAAGTATATTCTGCATCTTATGTTCACTTAATATGCCATGGATATCAGTCTGTGTTGGTTTGTACAGATTTGTATCATTCTTTTATAGCTGTGTGAGGCTTCATTATGTGAAAATAGCATGAGAATTCAAGCAGGATCCTCTAGACACTTGGTTGTTCCCATTATTTCCTAGGATAAATAGTACTGTAACCACTATTGTGCATATTGTGGTATTGTGGAGCTATATTTTCATGAGAAATTCCTTAAAGTGGGATTGCTTGGGTCAATAAGTAAATGTATATGCATTTTTGTTAGATGATGACAGGTACTTCTCCATAAAAGTTCTATCATTTTACATATTCATCAGCAATGTCAGTTCAGTTCAGTCACTCAGTTGTGTCCTATTCTTTGGGACCCCATGGACTGCAGCATGCCAGGCTTCCCTGTCCATCACCAACTCCCAAAGCGTGCTCAAACTCATGTCCATCGAGTCGGTGATTCCATCCAACCATCACTATCAGCAGTGTAGATTCATTTAATCTTAACATCAAACATGAAAAAGCAAGGAGTATCATTTTTCTTATTTTACAGTAAGGAATTTAGACTCCCATATAATTTATAACAGTATAAAAATCTAGTTGATTATAATTAGTAATATATAATAGTATATAATATATTAATTGATATGTGCTTAATCACATATGGTACATATATTATTTCATTTAATTTGAGACATGTACTTTCATTGTAGAGAAGACTGACATATTTTAGGAATGAGTGCCTATATTTTCTGTGCATTTCTAACAAGATTAATTATCTGGTTTCTCAAGTCACATGAAGCTAGAAGGAGGCTGCATATGGCTAGGGATAGGTGTTTGGACAGTAACAAGATGCAGTACATAAAATCTGGAAAAGAGGAAAGTGAGAAGAAAAGTGTAAAAAGCAGTGACAGCAAGGCAGTAAGTAATGCAGTCCAGACCCATCTAATGGGAGGGTAGAAAGCCATACACATCTGAGTAAGTCCTGAGCCATCATTTACTTAGAGCTCAGTGCATGTTTGATGTTTACAGAGATGACCTTGAGCTATCACAGAGTAAGGAGGAGTGCAGTTAGTTTTCAAATGCCCACTATGAGCTAGGTGTTATTCTGATACTCTTCATTCATGTAGTCAGTTCCCAAATACTGTGATGTAGATACTACTGACACTGTGTGGATGAGAAATCTGAGGCTCAGAGACTTAAGGAACCTGTCTAAGGCTACTAGATAGCAAGTGGAAGAGGCAATAAATAGATCCCAAAATCTTGTTTCTGCTTCCCCCCCAACCCCATCTAAGATACAGTCCAACCCCTGGCCAATATCTTCCTGAACACTCTCTGTTTTTTTCTTCTCTGTAGTACTTATCATGATCTGAAATACTCTGTGTGTGTGTTTATTGTCTGCGTGACACATAGTGGACGCTCATTAACTATTTGTGGGATGAGTGAATATTTAATATCAAAACCCACGCCTCTTTCATGATATCACTGAACTCTGTTTATATACACTAGGAAGGTGAAGAAGTGCATAATGGATTTTATTTATGTTCAAACCCAGCTTATACTGGTGTGATAGAGCTAAGTATTAGCCTCTCTTCTGGCCTCTGAATCCAGTGATAACACATTCATTGCTTGAAATCAACCATGGTGATGTTTATACCATGGAAATTGGCAAACATATTGAGGTTTTATTTTGTTTTGTTTTCCTGGAGAGCTGGCTGTGAAACATTTACTAATACACCACTGTATAGTTCCATTAAAAAGGTATGTTTGACATCTTAAGATAGAAAAATCCATCTAGAAAAAAATGATCTTGCCTCCAGCAAGAGTGGAAATTACAAGGTAGATTAAAATTGTCTAAATCTATCTTTTCTCTATAAGACTTCCAGACTCCTCCGAAACGTTTTCAAATTATTTCAATTTTTAAGTTAGTTCGGAGCCTCTATAATGAACAAAAACCAACTAACCAATAAATATGTTACCTGGAATGGAGAGGCAAACAATAATCAGTAAAGAAGACCTAGACAAGAAGGGGAACTTCTGTTGACTCTGCAGGACTCTGCAGTAACTAATTGTTACTTCTCATAACTACTCTCAAAGTTCACCATTAGCCCCACTTTTCAGATGTGAAAATGGAGGGGAAGGAAGAAGAGGAAAGGGTAAGACAGGCAAGGACAGGAGAAAACTTCCCTTGATAACATTCTGTCCTTCTTTATGTTGAAATGAAAATTTCCCTTAAATTACCATCTGAGTTTTAGACACAAGAAAACATCTGGTTTAATTACAGTGAATTTACATGAACCTACTGACAAGAAGCACAGTTAAAATTAGCAATTTTAAAGAGAATGAAATTATAAAGTAATTAACCTTTGTTGTAGAACTCTGTCAAAAGGATGGAAAGTTCCGTGCTGTTAGAAAAAGAAATTCTGGAAAGGGAATATGTGGATTCATTAAAGAATTTTAAAGAGAAAAAAGAAGGGTAAAGCAACTTAGAATTAGAAGATAAGACCAATCAGGAATCTTTCCTCAAGGAAGTCTTTTCACAGTGGAGTTGGGGGAGTCCTAGTTGACTCTAAAGAAAGTACAGTCACCCCTCCATATCCATGGATTCCATGTCCTTGGGTTTGGTAACCATGGGCTCCATATTTGTGGGTTCCATATCTGAAGATTGATTTAGAAATCAATGGACAGTTGATTAAATCCTCCCATGGGGAGCCCCCAATATGGAGGGTGTGTGTGTGTTAGTCGCTCAGTTGTGTCCAACTCTTTGCAACCCCATGGACTGTAGCCCATCAGGCTCCTTTGTCCATGTAATTCTCCAGGCAAGAATACCGCCACACCTTTCTCCAGGACATCTTTCTGACCCAGGGATCGAACTGCATCTCCTGCTTGCAGGCAGATTGCTTACAGATTCTTTACCATCTCAGCCACTGGCAAAACCCCAATATGGAGGGCGGTGTTATATAAAGAATTTGAGCTTCAGTGGATTTTGTTATTTTGTTATCCTGGATCCCGTCCCTGCAGACACTGAGGGTCAACTATGAGTTGGCTTCATTGAAAAAGACTTCTTGACTTATGGAGGAGTAGTGGAATGTGGTGAAAAACAGCCTTGGCCTAGGGCTAAGATGACCTGATTTTGCCACTAACTTGACTCTGTTGTGACTTGTCTTTCAGCCTTTCTAAGCCCACATGTCTACCGGGTGATGGAAGAAAGGGGTGATTCAAAAACCACTCTGAAATCAGAAAGATCTGGGCTATATCCAAGCTCCATTCACTACTTTGCAAATAAATTAGTTGCATTGTGTACACTTTAGTCCTCCCATCAGTAAAATGGGGAGTGGTCATCCTATTGATTTCTATATGGTATCCTACATGAAAGTCTATACATAAAGCATTTAATTTACTGTCTGCCATGAGCCATGTTAAATGGTGTATGGCCAGTGCCAGACCTGACAGACTACTTGTTGTTTTTACTGCGTCATGTGGTTTGTGGGATCTTTGTTCCCCCAGCAGGGATTGCAGTCCCCTAAAGTGGGTTGCCACACCTTTCTCCAGGGGACCTTTCCCCAACAATGAAAGCACAGAGTCCTAAGTCATTGGGCCACCAGGGAATTCCCTCTGCGGGACGCTTTTTTTTTTTTTTTTTAACTTTTTGTCTTGTATTGAGGTATAGCCAATTAATATACAATGTTGTGGTAGTTTCAGGTGAACAATGAAGGGAATCAGCTGCACATATATATGTACTCATAACAGACTGCTTTTTAATCAAGGGTGTATGACTCAGAAAAAACAAACCAGGGATCTGTGTGAGATTTCTATTAGTCATGGGCAAGGGACCATCTTATAATTGCTTACAATACTTCTGTAATCCCAATTTCAAACATATCTTTCTGACTCTAGAAGTGAATGGGTGTGGCAGTGTTCCAGCAGAATTTTATTTACACAACAGGCAGCTGGTTTCATTTGGCAGTGGCCATTGTTTGCTGACCCTTAATCCACACTCATTCCTCTAATTATTTCCTCCAATCAGTTGTCTTTAAAATCTATCCATAAACTGATGATTTCTCCAGTTGATGTCTCCAGGTCAGACCTTTCCCCTGCCCTCCAGAGTCATCTATCCAACTGCCTGTTGACCCTTTCTACCTGGATTGCTCCTTGGCCACTGGAATTAGACACTGCCAGAGCTGACCTCCTGATCATCCCTCAATCACCACCAAACTCATTCTTCTCATATTCTTCTCCACCTCAGTTAATGGCAACTCCATTTTTTAACGCCTCAAGTAAGATACCTTGATTCCTCACTTTTATCACATCGAAAGCCCTAGATTGCAGATTCCAGATAACACCCTTCATCCTGTGTTCTCTATGATTGGCACTCCCACCCGCCACCTCCGCTTTGTGCAAAGCAGCAACCCTGCTCACTCCTTAATCCCATCCATGAGCACATTCTCTTGACTCATCTTTTAATATATAGCAAGACCTTGATAATTTTTTACTGCCTCTACTGCCAGCTCTTGGGTCTAAACCACTGAGATTTCCAACCTGGATTATTAGAGTGGTCTCTGAAATGGTCTGTCAGCTTTAGCCTTGGCCCCTGCACTGTTTAATCAACTCAGTAACCAGAAGAGCTTGTTAAACCATGAGGCAGATCACAGCCTCACCCCTCGGTGCATCACCTTCCAGTGGTTTCTCAGGTCGGTGAGATTAAAAGCCCAAGTCCTTATGATGGCTCATCAGGTCCCATGTAACCATTCTACGACTTCTGATTGCCTCTCTGACCTCATCTTCTTCTACCTCGGCCTTACTGCATCCATCCAGCTACTGTTGTTCTGGAACATGCCAGATGTGTCCTGCCTCAGGATATTTGCATTTGCCATTTCTTCTAACCAGAATAATCTTTCCACAAAAATATAGGTCCAGTTTCTTCACCTCCTTCACATCTTTGCTTAGATGTCACCTTTGAGGAAGATCTTCCTCTACCTGTCTATTAAAAATTGGACTCTTAAACACCACACTCCTTGTCCCTCTTTCCAGAATTGTGTATCTCCTTAGGATTTATTGTTTGATGTGCTTCCTGTTTCACTCTGCTTTTAATTATATCTCTTCTCCCACTAGCTTGTATACTAAGGAGACAATGATGGGTTTCTTCTATTTTCATTTACTGGTACTTTTAAGCACTTAGAATGGTGCCAGGTAAATAATAGGCACGCAATAAATGTAATATTGAATGAATTAATCTTCAGAATCTCCTCAGAGACAAAATAGTGTTTTAAATAACTTACATAGAAATCAGAAGATTTTAGAAAGCTGTTAAACATACTCAGTAAGCTACGAGAAGATATGGCTTCTCTGATTAGCAATATGATACTACTCAGAGACCATAGATAGATATATGGATACCAAGGGAAATACTAACAATTCTTATTCTGCAGAAGAACCAAATTGGTGATCTCCAGACTGCACTAGGGCAGTTCTCAGAGAATGTGATGGGGCCGGGGGGAGGAGCAAATACACAGAGGAACAACTTTGTGCCAGAAGCTTTGCTAGGCACTTAACATGCATTCACATATTCAATCTTCACAATAGCTACGGAGGAGGCATTGGGTTGGCCAAGAAGTTCATTCAGGTTTTTGTAAGATGGTGTGGAAAAACCCAAATGAACTTTTTGGCCAACTCCATACTATTTCAGTTCTCATTTTAAAGTAAGGAAACTGAGTCACAGAGAGGTTAATCAATTTGCTCCAGTTTGTACAACAAATAAGTAGTGAGAATTAGATATAAACCTAGGCAGTCTGGCTCAGCCCATGGTGTTAGTACTGCATTACAGGTGTGCATGATGAAAATGAGAGTTCTGATTCAAAGTGGTCATTTGATCATTCTTCTTAAACTAACTTCCCAAAGAGATAGGAAGAAAAATGCCTTTCATTTTGCCCTGAGAGTTATAAGAGGTTGCTGTACCCATGCTTGAGGAATTAAGGCAGAGCAGTATTGCAGGATGGGGAACAACATGGAGAAAAGATGACTGAGTTGTGACTTCATTGAAAGAACCCCACCCCCAGTTCCTTGGGTCACAAGAAGGGACTTCTAAGCCCAACCGCATAAATGCCTTCCAACTCTGCCCAGAGCTAAATGCACAGGTGGGTTTTGGAGTTGGTTGACAGGAATAGGCGGTCAGGGGATCAGGAGGTCTTAATGTTGAGGCATTTTTATACGCCAGTCCACAGAACAGGGGATGAGAGCCCTCAGTCCAAGCCTGTGTATGGTAAAGCAGGAAAGCAGATGGATTTGGGGAAAGGGCATCTTTTGGAAGAGACATTTCAGTTAAAGGTAGGGGCAGTGCTCAAGTAACATCAGGCTGCTCCCCAGCCACCCAAAGCCAAAACAAGTCCTTTTTTTTTTTGAAAAGAAGCTTTGTGCTGCCTGGTTATTTCTTTTCACTAACTTTCCCCCATTAATCCTGACCTCCAAGCAAGCAGACTCCTTATCTGGCCAAGTACTAATGGGCATATCTAAATTTTACCTTGCCCTCTGGATTAGGAATATTGAAAACAAGAGCTCATATAATCTACTAGCAGAACATATCTTAACCCACCAAATTAGATCAGCCTGCTCTTATAAGGTTGCATAAACAAAGGTTACTGGACAGGTTAAAACATGCTTTCATTCTTATTAAAGAGGTCCAATCTGATAATGCAAGGCAAATGTCCCCTAAGAAAAATAGCAAGAAACAAGATTTAAAAACATAATAAAAACCATATTCTTAACAGGATGTATTAATATAAATAAATGCTGGATTAGAACATGTTTATGGAATGGAAATTACTGTTATAAAGAAAGAGATTAGTTCTCCCAGACTGATCTTTTTAAAATAATTTAGCACTATTTGTTATATGTATTATTTTTATTAAATAATAAACTGCATAGCACTTAAAGATATATGTTTAAGGTAGAAGAACTATAATGAAAACAAAGTCATGATTATTAAGAAGTTAAGAGACTGATTACGTTTTGAGGGTATGAAGTTGGTGATAAATTAATAAGATGTGTATTTGTTTTATATGCTTGTGTAGTGGTTCTTTCACAGTAAAAAAAAAAAAAGATAAAATGAAGATAATTAAATATCCTTTTATACAAATAAATTTGACATTTATGGGCTATGGAAACATTCCTAGCAAAATATAAATGTAAAAACTTGACTAAGGGGGCAAATGTATATAATTCTACAACAAACAGAGAAATATAATCAGCAGTTTAAACTTTTCCAACAAAAACATGCCAGTTCTAGATGGTCTTGTTACTGAGTCCAAGCTCACTCTGCTTGCCATACAGTAGGCCAATGAATCCTAGAGACAAGGTGTTAAGGCAAGGAATGTGACTTTATTGGGAAGGCTGGCTGACTAAGAAGATGGCAGATTAACATCTCAAAGTGACCATCTTGTCAGGGTCCAGGTGCCAGGGTCTTTTATAGTAAAAGAGAGAGACGCAATGAGGAACTAAAGGCAGAATAGAGAGGGAAAGACAGTGAGGAACTAAAGTAAAAAGGATCTTCAGTCTAGCAAAACATCCCTGGAAAGGGCCAGCCTTGGTATGTTAATCTCTTCTTTTTTTTTTGTACCTATTCACAGGTGGGCAGGGTCAGATTATCTTTCTAGTTCAGTTCAGTCTCTCAATCCTGTCCCACTCTTTGCAACCCCATGAATCGCAGCACGCCAAGCCTCCCTGTCCATCACCAACTCCCAGAGTTTACCCAAACTCATGTCCATCGAGTCAGTGATGCCATCCAGCCATCTCATCCTCTGTTGTCCCCTTCTCCTCCTGCCCCCAATCCTTCCCAGCTTCGGGGTCTTTTCTAATGAGTCAACTCTTCGCATGAGGTGGCCAAAGTATTGGAGTTTCAGCTTCAACATCAGTCCTTCCGATGAACACCCAGGACCGATCTCCTTTAGGATGGACTGGTTGGATCTCCTTGCAGTCCAAGGGACTCTCAAGAGTCTTCTCCAACACCACAGTTCAAAAGCATCACTTCTCTGGTGCTCAGCTTTCTTCACCATCCAACTCTCACATCCATACATGACCACTGGAAAAACCATAGCCTTGACTAGACGGAACTTGTTGGCAAAGTAATATCTCTGCTTTTTAATGTGCTATCTAGGTTGGTCATAACTTTCCTTCTAAGGA
This sequence comes from Giraffa tippelskirchi, assembly GCF_054371585.1. NCBI lineage: Eukaryota > Metazoa > Chordata > Mammalia > Artiodactyla > Giraffidae > Giraffa > Giraffa tippelskirchi. The sequence continues at coordinate 112,732,556 of NC_137287.1, read as the reverse complement.
GTAAGCGTCTTTTAATGTCATGGCTGCAATCACCATCTGCAGTGATTTTGGAGCCCCCCAAAATAAAGTCTGACACTGTTTCCACTGTTTCCCCATCTATTTCCCATGAAGTGATGGGACCAGATGCCATGATCTTAGTTTTCTAAACATTGAGCTTTAAGCCAACTTTTTCACTCTTCTCTTTCACCTTCACCAAGAGGCTCTTTAGTTCTTCTTCACTTTCTACCATAAGGGTGGTGTCATCTGCATATCTGAGGTTATTGATATTTCTCCCAGCAATCTTGATTCCAGCTTGTGTTTCTTCCAGCCCAGTGTTTCTCACAATGTACTCTGCATATAAGTTAAATAAGCAGGGTGACAATATACAGCCTTGATGTACTCCTTTTCCTATTTGGAAAAGGAGTCTGTTGTTCCATGTCCAGTTCTAACTGTTGTTTCCTGACCTGCATACAGGTTTCTCAAGAGGCAGGTCATGTGGTCTGATATTCCCATCTCTTTCCAAATTTTCCACAGTTTATTGTGATCCACACAGTCAAAGGCTTTGGCATAGTCAGTAAAGCAGAAATAGATGTTTTTCTGGAACTCTCTTGCTTTTTCGATGATCCAGTGGATGTTGGCAATTTGATCTCTGGTTCCTCTGCCTTTTCTAAAACCAGCTTGAACATCTGGAAGTTCACGGTTCACGTATTGCTGAAGCCTGGCTTGGAGAATTTTGAGCATTACTTTACTAGCGTGTGAGATGAGTGCAATTGTGCAGTAGTTTGAGCATTCTTTGGCATTGCCTTTCTTTGGGATTGGAATGAAAACTGACCTTTTCCAGTCTTGTGGCCACTGCTGAGTTTTCCAAATTTGCTGGCATGTTGAGTGCAGCACTTTCACAGCATCACCTTTCAGGATTTGAGATAGCTCAACTGGTATTCCATCACCTCCACTATCTTTGTATGTAATGATGCTTTCTAAGGCCCATTTGACTTCAGATTCCAGGATGTCTGGCTCTAGGTGAGTGATCACACCATTGTGATTATCTGCATCATGAAGATCTTTTTTGTACAGTTCTTCTGTGTATTCTTGCCACCTCTTCTTAATATCTTCTGCTTCTGTTAGGTCCATACCATTTCTGTCCTTTATCAAGCCCATCTTTGCATGAAGTGTTCCCTTGGTATCTCTGATTTTCTTGAAGAGATCCCTAGTCTTTCCCATTCTGTTGTTTTCCTCCATTTCTTTGCACTGATTGCTGAGGAAGGCTTTCTTGTCTCTCCTTGCTATTCTTTGGAACCCTGCATTCAAATGGGAATATCTTTCCTTTTCTCTTTTGCTTTTCACTTCTCTTCTTTTCACAGCTATTTGTAAGGCCTCCCCAGCCAGCCATTTTGCTTTTTTGCATTTCTTTTCCATGGGGATGGTCTTGATCCCTGTCTCCTGTACAATGTCACGAACCTCCGTCCATAGTTCTTCAGGCACTCTCTCAGATCTAGTCCCTTAAATCTATTTGTCACTTCCACTGTATGATCATACGGGATTTGATTTAGGTCATACCTGAATGGTCTGGTGGTTTTCCCTACGTTCTTCAATTTAAGTCTGAATTTGGCAATAAGGAATTCATGATCTGAGCCACAGTCAGCTCCCGGTCTTGTTTTTGCTGACTGTATAGAGCTTCTCCATCATTGGCTGCAAAGAATATAATCAATCTGATTACGGTGCTGATCATCTGGTGATGTCCATGTGTAGAGTCTTCTTTTGTGTTGTTGGAAGAGGGTGTTTGCTATGACCAGTGTGTTCTCTTGGCAGAACTCTATTAGCCTTTGCCCTGCTTCATTCTGTACTCCAAGGCTAAATTTGCCTGTTACTCCCGGTGTTTCTTGACTTCCTAGTTTTGCCTTTCAGTGCAAAAGAAAAAAGCTCTTATCTTTCTAAGAGCTGAACAAAAGCTCTTTAAGTGTCAGGAAGAGGGGCAGAATCCTCTGAGGCAGGCCATTATGTATGATTGTAATAACAAAAGCAAGGGAAAGTAAGCCAAAGAGACAGTTTCTAGTATGGAGTTGGAAATGGCTTCTCCCTGCAACAGTCTTCAAAGTGCCAACAGACAAATAGAAAAGGCACTGGTAACCACAGTCCTGCATCTACAGTTTCAGAGAGCAGAAGAAGGAACACTCCTCTCCTCATTTTAGGATACCAGTGTATCTGTAATAAAGACAGACAAGCTTATTATGAGAAAGAGGACAATTAGATGCAAATACCCCAAACAAAATATTAGCAAACAATCCAGTACTGAATACAACTAGGGAAAATATGGTTTATTTTAGGAAGTTAATATTGGTTCAACATTAGTAAATTCATTAATGTATTCACTACATTAATGAAGTAAGAGAGGATTGTTACTTCAATAGATACAGAAAACAAGCTTCAGTTAAACTCAGCATGATTTAAGAAGAAAATATCCTTGTATACAGGAATAAAAAGACCTTCTTACTCTGATAAAGGGCAACTATAAGCCCCGTATTAAAACAGACACCATGCCCAAGGATGAAATAATAAAATCATTTCCTTTAAAGTTGGAAAGCACACAGACGCTTATCATTATCTCCATAAAATATTGTATTGGTAGCTTTGGTTGAAGACAAACAGTTAAAAGATTGGATAAGAACAAAAATGTCATTAACTGTAGATGCTATGGTTATTTATATAGATAATCCATTAAATTTACACACAGTTTATTAGAATTAAAAAGAATATAGCATATTTGACGAACTCAGCATTACAAAATAAGTTGTGTTTCTATTCACCTAACAAGTACGTGTTTTTTTTAAGATAACTATTTATGATACCAATAAAAATACATGATATTTAGGAATAAGCCAAACAAAAAGACTTCAAGATATATAGTGTTAATATATGTAAATATATAAAACACTAAAGAACACTAAAGAAGACCTAAGTAAGAGGAATCCCATGTTTATGGATAGGAAAACCCAATTTATAAAGACATATAAATACATCAATGATTTCCCAATAATTCAGGCAACTTCAATATAAAAATAAGACTTTTTTGGGGGGGTGGAATATACAGGCTAGTCTCAAAATGTATATTCAGGAAGAAAAGCCAAAAATAATAAGGTAGTCTTGAACACGATGTACAGTGTTGCAGGCCTTGCTCTCCCAGAGGAGGGACCGTCAGTACATGGGCAGTAAGCACCAGCAGCTCTGTTGCTGTCTTTTTCCAGCTTTGTTGAGGTATAATGGATAAATAAAATTGTGTATATTTAAGATGTACAACATGATGATTCGATACATGTATCCATTGTGAAACGGTTACCACCGTCAAGTTACTAATTCTGTTTTTCTTTCTCCCATGTGGAAAAAAGAAAACCTGATGAATCTGACTACATCAGAATTAAGAACTGATCTTTAGCCAAAGGTAACATAAATGGGTAGGGAGGACAAAAACCAAGAGAATATTTTTATAACATACATAGCCAATGAAAGGATCAATAAGAAAGATATATAAGGAAACTCTAAAAATCAATAAGAAGAATACAGTAATGTCTAGCAAACACTAAAAGATGGTCAGCCTCTTTAGAAAATAGACAAAAGCAAGTAAAATCTTAATAAACTTGTCATTTCACACTTACCATATGGTCTAGAATATAAAAATCTGACAATACCTAGTGTTTGTAAGATTGTAGAGAAACAAGAACTTTCAGAACATTGTTGGAGGGAATATATACTGCTGCCACCCCTTGGGAAGACCGCTTGGCATTACTCAGGAAAGCTGAAGACAGGTATTTTCCTTAGTCTGTCTATCCTGTTCCCAGGTATACCTTAGTGACATCATTTATGTTTTCAACAAAATGTACAAAAATTTTCATGTTGTAAGGTAACCTCATCAGGAAATAGTCTTAATGTCTGTCTACAATGATAAATAAGAAATTTAGGAAATAAATAAGACTCTATTCATAAAATTTACATGAATGAAATACAACTACGTGCATCAGTGTGAATGAATCTCAAAACAGTACTGAGTGACAAAAGTAAATAATGTAATACAAACACTCAATTTTATGTATGTAAGAGAAACTGAGAAAAGCTAAGTGATATTTTGTCTTGAGATAAATGTATATATTTATAACTCCAAATAAAAATAAAGAATGAGTAACATACAATTTAGAATAATATGCATTTTTTATTGGAGTATGATTGTTTTACAATGTTATGTTAGTTTCTGCTGTACAGCAAAATGAATCAACCACACATATAAATGGACCCCCTTTTCCTTGGACTTCCTTCCCATTTAGGTCACCATGGAGCATTGAGTAGAGTTCCCTGTGCTACACAATCGGTTCTCACTAGTTATCTGTTTTAAACATAGTAGGATATGTGTGCGAATCCCGATCTCCCAGTCCACCCCACCTGTCCCTCCCCTCCGTGACAGTCATACACCCATTCTCTAAGTCTGTGTCTCTATTTCTGCTCGCAAATAAGTTCATCTGTACCATTTTTCTGTATTCCACATATATGCATTAATATATGATATTTGTTTTTCTGACTTAGTCACTCCGTATGACACTCTCTAGGTCCATCCATGTCTCTGCAAATGGCACGATTTTATTTGTTTTACCTGCTGGGTAATATTCCATTGTATATATATATATACCAGTGCACTGTTTTTTGATGGGGAAGAGAGGAGTCGAGTGTGAGATACATAGGATACTTCCTATGGTGGTGTTTATTTCTTAGAGTGGATAGTAGGTGCATATATGTGGTCATTTCATAATTATTATTTAAATATCCATCTGTTATGTATAATTTTGCTATATGTTTCATAAGAGAAACTACTTTAATACAAAAATAATATGAGCAAAAGTAAGAAAATCCTAGGAATGCAGTTTATAAGAAATGAAAAAAACATAACTTTTAACTGAGAGACATAAAAAGAAACATTAATAAATGTGGATTAATACAACATTACTGATAGAGGGACTCATTATTAAAGAGTATCCTTTGTCCCCCAGAGAAGTGAAGAGTGCAACTGAAATTAAAATTCTGATGGAACATTTTGAAGTTTTGTAAAATTATTCCAATATTCCTTCAGAAGAATACATGAGTAGTAATAGTCCAGAAAACTTTGCAAAAGAATGATGATATTTGGAAAGGACCTGTTCTACTGAATATTAAAATACGTTATATCAGCACAACAGAGAGATACTGTCGGAATAGAAGCTATGACTCAATGAAATAGAATAGAAAGCCAACAACATATGCTAGAATATAAAATAATTTAATGTGGTAATAAAATGGCATTTTAAATCACTGGGGAAAGTTTTGACTGGTCAATTTATTGTCCTAAGAATATTGTCAGGAGCTCTAGTTAGATTTCCACTTTGTACAATGCATAAAGTTGATCCCAGATGGATTAAAATGTTAGGTTTAAGAAGAAAAAGATGGGAATAAAGCATGAAATAGAAAGAAGAAAACACAGATGACTAGTCATCTGGGTTGAGAAGGAAAATTTGCTCTGAGATGGTATGAAAGGAAAAGCCCAGGTGGTGGGCCCAGCTTGATGTTCCCCCTCAGAATCTGCAACCCATAGACCTTTCTTTTCTTAGTGAGTAGCATAAGCACCTCTCCATTCAGCATTCTCTTCACCTCTTAAAACTTCTCCCAATTACTGATGAAGCTCCTCCTCCAGGACACCATTGGGAGATAGTTCCTCTTCTCAAGAAGACAAGAATCATTCGAACACCTCAACTCCCTTCTCCAAAGCATCTGTGCATTTTCTTCCTCTTCTCTTGTCTCACAGAGGGAAGGATGCTCTCTTCCCACCTACTCCTGCCCTGGTATTTTCAGGACCCTACTAACATCAGTTACTTCCTCTCTCTTTCCCATCCTTCTACTTCTTAGTCAATTTCAGATTCTTCCTAGTTACCTCGAATCATGCCATAACCTCTCCTCTCTTTGGGAGGAGCAGTACTTTCGTTCCATGTCTCATTCCTGCTCCTTCTTGCATTCCCTTCACCTTCACTGCAAAAGGAATTACTTGTCTCAACACAGTCCCTCAACTTCCACTCACTTCTCCACCCACTAAACAATGGCTTGATGCCAATGTTCTTAAATTACTCTTGGTCAGCTCACAAGTAACTTTGAAGACACTGCATCCAGTGAGCAAATGTAAGGTCGCTTCTCACTCAGCAGCCACGCCTGTTACAGTAACTTCTTGAGCCTCCCATGGCTGCTTCAGTGACAACCCACTTTCCTGGTTTTTTGTTGCCTCTATGAACACAGCTTCCCTGTTTCTAAATTTCTTTGTTTTCCTTGTTGAGGTTGGAGTTGCTTTTTGCCCTAGTCCTGTACTTACTACTTTTGTTCTCTTCTGCACTTTTGCTAGAAGACCTATTCCCTGCCCATGGTTTCATGTCTAAATATTGCTACTCACCCTCTACCCCACTGGTGCTCAGCATTGCTCCACATACTTGTCCAATGAATTATGACAGAACTGAGCTTGCAGCTTCCTTTCCAAAACCAGTCATCCTCTAAGGTTACTTTTTATGACAACCCCCTGATCCATCCTATTTGTGTAGAACAGAAGAGCTGGGGTCTTCCTTGATACATCTCTTCCCTCCATCACTACCAAATCACACATGCTTAGGCCCCCCTCCCCTAAATTTCTGACACGCTTGTATTCTCTTCTACACAACCATCACCATGGTCCAAGATACCATCTTTTTTCCCCAAGATGATTTTTTTCCTTCCACTTTTCCCCCACAAAGCCATCTACCACACTCTTAACATCCACCCTCCCCATGTTTGTCCTAATAGCTTCTTCTTACCTATAGACCCTAACTTACTTTCCATGTATTATCCTGACTAAATAATATGCCAGACTAGATTTTCTCTACTGATTATAATTCTTCCAACACGTTTGTGTTTACCTCAAAATCCTGATAATGACTTTGAAAAACTAATTATGAGTGCAATTATTTATTTAATGTAGTTTCCCTTTACAGAATACAAGCTTTATTAAGGATTTAAGTATGTCTTTCTTTGTTATTGGTGTATCTGTAATACGTCTATCACCAAGCCCCTTGGTCATATTAGGTATTCAATAACTATTTGTAGAAAGGATGACTGGATAAGGAAAAGCAATGAGAGATCTGAATACTTAGAAGCATCTACATACCAAAAAGATTTATAAAGCAAATGAAGAACTGACCAAAATTATTGTAACTATGTAAAAGAGCTTAAGTCCTTAAAAACAGATTATAAGTCATAAGACAACAATAAACAGAAATGAAGAGCCATGCAGGAAAATGAGCACAGGGTGTAGAGAGCATGTTCATAAAAGAATCAATGCAAATAGCCAATTAAACTGAAAAACAAATCTGCATTCTCTGGTATTCTAAAAAAGATACACATGCATACACTTAATCTTTTAAATAGTCATTGTTGGCATGGATTAGGAATCGACATATCCTTCTGTTTGGGGAGCCCAGAATGGTGCAAACTTTCTGGAAGGCAATCTGGTAATATGTGTCAAAAGTGTTAAAGATAAAATAATCCATCTGTTTTGACCCAATAAATTAATTTCCAAGAATTTATCTTAGGGACATCAGCAGAGTTGCATGCAAATACTTATTTGTAAGAATGCTTATTACAGTGTTACTTATAATCATAAAGAATTCAAACCAACTTTAATGCCCAATAATAAAGGATTGGTGACTAAAATGGGGCATATCCTGTTTTAAGCAGCCATTAAAATGCATGGCCCCAAAGAGCATCTAAGGATTTTTTTTTAAACTGTGATTTGTTTAGCTATAAAAGAAGGTCATAACACAATATGCAAGGTAAGAGTTTAATTTTTAAAAATAAAATATGTATATGCAGAGACATAAAAATACTGGAAAAAATATCTACAGTTATGGGGATTAGAATGATTTTGTTCTTTTTTAAAAACCTTTTTTGTAGATTCTTAATATTCAACAAATTCTGCGTATCATGTCTGTAATGAGAAAAACTAAATATATTTTAATTTAACAATAGGGAACTGATTGCAACATATGGCCATGGCTATATCTAGAGAGGCATAGCATGATGATTAAGAGTATATGCTTTGAAGCTCACAGACAGGTGTTCAGTTCCCTCTTTACAACTTAAGAGCTGTATGACCTTGAGCAAGTTATTTAATTCTCTCAGCCTCAGTTCCCTTATCAGCGCAAAGGAGATAATATACACTGGGCAGAGCTGTTCTGTGGCTTAAATGAAATAAGGTATGTAAAAAGTCTGATCAAAGAGTAAATGCTTAGTAAAAAAAAAATACCTGCTTTTATAATGCCAAATATAAATAGATTCCATAATGATTTACATGAATTCATGATCCTCTATGGAGCTATAACGGGAAGTTTGGGGAATCATTATTTTATGGTTCAGCATCTTCCAGGCTGTCATAATGATGGTGGAATTCAGCAGGAGGATGCTGGCAGGAAGACTTCTCTGGGTACAGAAACTGCTCAGGAAAGGTTTTGATTTAGGGCAAAATGCTGGCATAGGTCATTGACTCATCTGTGAGTCCAGCCACAGATAAATGGTTATCATGCATCTACCATGTGGCAGGCGTCGGAGACTCAGCAGCGAGACAAATAAGCTGCATTCCTGGAGCCTTCTAATTAGATGGAGGTCTCAAGGCACATGGTTCCTGGTAGATTCAGGGATTAAGGAACTATGGACACACTTCCTGCAGTTGGAGAAACCTTGACAGGTTTAGAAAAATGATAGTGAAGTTCACGTTGCACTCCTCAAATACCAATCCTAAGCCAAGAATCTAATTCCAGGATCCCACCTGTTTGCAGGTCTGAGACCTACAGATGTCCTCTTAATCCTGGTCAGCTTTAGTTCCAGGACAGACTTGCTCAGAGTCTGCAGATGAAAAGCCATTGGCTTTTCAGGAAAACAGAGAACTGTGGCCCATGTGTCAGCTCCAAGCTTTGCCTGTTTCTAAAAATGAAGGGGTTTTTTTTGGCACACTGATATGCCCATTTGTTTATGGATTGTATGTGGCTGTTTTTGTGTTACAAGTACCAAACTGAGTAATTTCAATAGGGACTGTATGACCCACCAAGCCTACAATACTTATTATCTGATCCAACAGAGTAATTTTGCTGACTCCCATTCTAGGTCATTGAGGCTGGGGAAGTGAGACAAAAGGTGACATCAGATTCCTAACTTGTTTCCTTCTGTAGTTCCAGGCGCTGTTCCTCTAGAATCCATCCAAGGGGGGCCCTTTGAGGAGAAGATCTACATCCAGTGGAAACCTCCCAATGAGACTAATGGGGTCATCACACTCTACGAGGTAAGGAGGCCACTTTGGCTGTATCGCTTGGTTTTATTCAGTTTAGTTCAGCCTGGAATTGGCAGATACTACTGCGTGTAGAGGCTCCATCAAAAGTGCAAAGGTGAGTGAGACACAGTGTATTAATACAGAAGGTTTCTGATAGTGCAGTGGGAAGCAAACACAAGGACATCAACTGAGCTGTCTTGATATCCCCGATGACAAAGAAAATTGGGTGTGTTGTGCATTGATGGGATTATCCATCTCTTTAGCAAAGGGGTCAAGACGCAAGGAGTCAGATTGTCCTGGCACAGCCAAGCAGACCCAGGCCTGGCAAACTGTCCTCTGGAAAGTCATAATAGTCACGTGATGCTCATGGTACCTGTATCAGTCCTTGGGCTTCCGAAAGGATCCCGGTGTCATTCTCTCACCAAAGAGGACATCATTCTTGAGCTTTAACATTGGTTTGTGGCCAAGGAGTATTGTATTGCCACCTAGGTGATAGTGTTGAAAGCCCTTCTCCCAGGATTAGCAGGGCCTTCCATCAGAGATAGAACAGAATGTCCTTAGGCAAGACAAAATGCAGCCTCCCTGAAAACTTTCAAAATTAGAACCGATGATAGAAGGTCATTGTAGAACAAAAGCAAATAAACAGTAAAACTTCAATAAGGCTGACTTAGCAAAATGCTAATAGTAGGATATGGGCAGGATTGACTCTCTTCCCACCCCTTGTATTCTGAGATACCATGAGATTGTGATTCAGGTACAGTAGAAACACACAGCATTGCAGATGGAAGGGTGTGGAAGCTGAAGCTGAAGGATGGAGTCTGCTGTCCTAGTAGCTCTATAGTCTCAAGGGACCCTTGGCAGGTTCTTCCTCTCTTTAAGCCTCAGTTTGCTTATCTGTAAGATTGGAGGGTGGGGGAGCGGTGTTAATTGTTGCTTCAGGGTTTCTCTAAGGAGTCTGAGGGGGGAAAGGTGATAAGCATCCCGGGCTGAAATGCCCTATAGGCTCATGGAGGGACTAAAGACTCTGGGTGCTCATGCAGAAGGGCACACCTGTTGAGAGCAAGCCTTGGGAAGAAGATTACTGCCACAAGGGAAGATGAGCTCTGGGGAGGAAAGTCAAGAGTGTTGATGAGGGAGAAATAATCAGGGTGAATCTGATGGCCCCAGAGATTCTCTGGAGAGACCTGGACAGACCTAAGAGCTCCCTGAAGGAGGAGAAAGCTGTCTATCATGTACAGGGTGCTGGAGAAAACACCTTCAGGAAACACCTTATACCACTCCATCCAGTGTTTCTCAGAAGCAGAGCTCTCTAACATCTCCATCTTGGACCACGGGGTTGGGAGAAGCATCCTTCCTGGGGATGCTGCTGAAGGAGAAGGGGGTATTCATACTGATGGACCTCGCCTGGGACACATTCACAACCTTGTCAGGGAAGAGAGCGACCGGACAGTCAACTGAAACAAAGCCCAGTCATTTAAAAAGCTACACAGTGTTCATTGTAAAGCACAGGCCGAACACTCACACACACATAGATGAGCTAGAGATCTACCACCTGCTCTTTGTAAAGCAAAGGGAAAGGATCCAGGACTTAGAGAGGTAAGGTGCTTGGTGGTGGTATATAAATGGCTCTCAGTGCCAGATGTTGAAGACTTTTGGAATTCACAGGCCAGTAAAACCTCAAATGTTGTGGGGGAACCAACACAGAGTATTTTACCATGTTTTATTAACAGCATTTTGCAAAAGACAATATCAAAAATATAGAAAGTACTTGATCTCAGAATAAAAGGCAGTCCTTTAAATTGAATAAATTTAACTTTATGGGCAACTCATTATGATCACCTTTGTTTTGTCTTATTTTGATCCTGGTTCTTGTACCTACCTGCATTTGGAAACACTGATTGAGGCTATGCTGCAGGTAGAGGCATATCCCTATACAGATTTTTTTTCCTCAGGAGCAATATCCCTCTTGCTTTAATCGGATTATGCACTGGGTTTGGTTACGAAACCCTTGATGATAATTCCACAATAAGAAGAAATAGATGGAGAGAGAACAAAAGAGCAAACATAACTGTGAGTTAGACACTGTTTGAGCAATAAATGCCCTGAAGGTATTACCCAAGTCAGGTTCAGCTGCTCGCTGCTCCAAAGCCCATACTCAAGAGACAAACACTGGTTGGAAAGAGAAGGTTGCTTTACTCAGGAGGCTGGTAAACTGGGGGAGAAGGCAGACTCATGTCCAAAAGTCACTTCCTCCCTGCAAATTAGGGGGGAAGAGCTCTTAAAGGGGATTTCAGGAGTGTATAGGTGAAAAGAGGAAATTATGTGCAGGAAAACACAGTGATCTCTGATAATCATCTTAGAATTGGTCATGTTGGTCATGGAGTGGTCTGATTGGCATACTGATTTTTTTTTTTTTTTTTTTTCCAATTCTGTTCATTCATCTATTTGGCTGTGCTGGGTCTTAGCTGCAGCATGTGGAATCTAGTTCCCTGACCAGTGATCAAACCAGGGCCCTGCTGGGAGGACAGAGTCTTAGCCCCTAGCCAGGGAAGTCCCCATGTTGATTGCTTTAAGGACAATTAATCTTCAGTCCTAGGGTCAGTTTGTTCCCATTTCCTTGAGGCCAGGTCTTGGAAGCGTGTCAGGTGGATCAGCTTATGTCATGACTGCAACCTGGTCATCATATATTAAGTCAACTTCTTCTACCTGGTGAGGGTTTTGGTATCTGAACAATAGTTCAAAGAATGTAGGTCAGAATACTATCTGTTGGCTCTTGAGGAAGAACTCAAGGTCCTTGACTTTGCTTAATGGCAAAACTCTTACTACTTTGCCTTAGTTGACTGCATTCCTTTGTTTCTGCATTTCCTCATTTCTTTGATTAAATTTATTCTTTGACTACAGTTTTTCTACAGACATGAGCCAGGCAGAGAACATGGGGGGTTCAGTCTTGGGAAGGCCCCATAGGGTCCTGCTCTGTTACAAAAGTGAGGACTCATATATCATACATGGTCTGGAGCTGTAGGCACGGAGGTGCCCCCAGGTGAGGACAGTGCTCCCTTCTTTGTACTTCTCTCTGAACACAGTGCCTTGGGAATGTTCAAAGACCAGTTGCTGAGATGTTGGCATTCCCACGAGTGTGCTCTACTAGAAACAGCTGTTGTAAGAAAACTTGATGTAATTTCTTGGCTGCTCCTTGGGCTGTGATAGAGAATCAGACCTGCCACTGTCTGACGTGTTTGAGCATTTAAGCTCACCTTGTGGGAATATGCCGAAGTTCTTGGATGATGATCTGAAAGGACCTAAGGGATGATGACCTGAAGGGAGGACATGGGCTTGGGCCTTGTATTTTGACCATAAACGTGGCTGAGACCATGTGTGTCACAAGCTAGTGGGGCCTCAGAAGGTAAGAATGTTGACTTTGGAGGTCAGGAAGCCTAGAGGTAAATCCCAGCTCTGCCACTTCCTTGCGTATAACCTTGGGCACATTAGGTAACTGCTCATTTGTATTGCATAATAAACATAAATATATGTTTAGTACTGTGTTTGGCATTTAGAAATAGCACTGATAAATGTTAACTCTTCACATTACATAAAAATGAGGCAATGGAGCCTTGGAGAGGTGAAATGTAAAGACCAAAGGTATACAACTTCTGGGTCCTGAATTCAAGTGCGAATGTCTTGCCTCTGTCTCAGTGTGATCCATGGACCAGCAGTGTTGGCTCTTTCTGGGAGCTGGTTAGAAATACAGCATCTTAGATCTTGCCAGACTTCCTCAATCAGAGTTTTCACTTTAACAAGATCCCTGGATGATTCGTATGGGCATTAAAAGTTTGAGAAGCACTGCTCTAGACTTCACTGTTCTTTAGAAAGTTTCAGGACTTCCTTGGTGGTACAATGGATAAGAATCCACCTGCCAATGCAAGGGACATGGGTTTTATCCCTGGTTCAGGAGGATTCCACATGCCACGGAGTAGCTAGGCTCGTGTGCCACAACTACTGAGCCTGTGTGCTGCAACTGCTGAAGCCCATGCATCTAGAGTCTGTTCTACACAACAGGAGAAGCTGCTGTGATGAGAAGCCTGCGTCCCTCAATGAAGAGTTGCCCCCATTCGCTGGAACTGGAACTAGAGAAAGCCTGCACGTGGCAGCAAAGACCGAGTGCAGCCAAATAAATAAAGTTTCAGCAGCTGATAAGAGAGTATGTCCTTCTGAGCAGAAAGATGGAAAGTCTCCTCCTCTCAGCTCAACCCAGTCCTGCCTCAGACAGTAAGCAGGAGACCTTGTTTTTAAAGACATTTATAACAGAATACGTGTTTATGAGGCAATTTCCAAATTTCATTAGATGAAACCAATTTGATTTTTTTAAATGAGATTCCAGTTGTAATTTCTAGAGAGAAATCCATAAATTAGAAATCACCCTCTCCTGTTCTCAAAAAGTTTGTTTTGTGGCAAAGAAAAATCAGACGACACAAGTGGAAGAGAAAGCCAGGATTGTCGATGCCTTCCTGTGTACAGCCTTGGGCTCCACAAGGTCAAAAGCCAAACAAATGAGGGAGTGAAGAAAAGTTGTGACTTCGTAAATAGTGTAAAAAGTGTTAAGTGCAGCAGGTCTAAGTAGTATGTCATATGTTAAGATTAAATTCCCTTTCCCATGGGTCCATACCACTTCCTGAACCACCTTTCCCCTCCCCCAGGGAAAAAAAATAGGGCTTCCCAGGTGGCGCTATTGGTAAAGAATCCGCGAGCCAATGCTGTGGTACTCAAGAGAGGCAGATACCCGGATTGAAAGGTCCCCTGGAGAAGTAAATGGTTGCCCACTCTTTACCAAATTAAGTGGAACATAGATTTGAGCCTCCCTTACAAAGTTGCATTCTACTTTTGCCTCATATCATAATAACTGTTATCATTTTAACATAATAATGATGTTTATTAGGTACATATTATTTTATTTCTCCAAATTATTAGAAGATTCTCCCCACATTTCTTGAATACTTCTTACTGTACTGCTGACTTGTGATGCTGCCTGGGTGTGTTTGTGTGTTTGTGGATATCCCACTATATTCTTGGGCTTCCCAGGTGACATTGGTGGTAAAGAACCCGCCTGCCAATGCAGGAGACGTAAGATATGCAGGTTCAATCCCTGGATTGGGAACATCCCCTAGAGGCGGGCATGGCAACACATCCCAGTATTCTTGTCTGGAGAATCCCATGGACAGAGGAGCCTGGAGGGCTACAGTCCGGACATGACGGAGCAACTGAGCACACACATGGGTCCAAGTCATGGTCCATCCTTGGACAGTTCTGCCCTCCAGAGTCAGAATGGCTTTGATTATGTCTCATCTGTTCTCTGGGCTTCAGTCCCCTCTTTGTAACATGAAGGTGTCATACTGTTCTAGGGTAAAAGTCAAGAGAAAAATAAATCTGCATCAAACCCACAGAACCGAAGTTTTATACCTCATTTTGTATTTGCTCCACTGTTCAAACTGTGCCTGTGGCCAGAGATTCAAAGCCAAAGCAGTCATGACACTCACTTGAAGGACAACAGCCAGTGCAAAGGCCCTGTGCTAGAATGACTGGCTTGTTTGAGAAAAGGAAGGAGGTCAGAGTGACTGAACCCTCGTGAGCAGGGTGGACAATGATGAGGCCATGTGGGGAGGAGGTGGGCAGGGTCAGATGATGCAGGGTTTCTAGAATCTGGGCTTTCTCCTGAGAGGAACAGAACACCCTAGGAGGATTTTTAAGCAGAGGAATGAAGGAATCAGATTTCCATTCCTAAAGTATCACCTGGCTGTTGTGTAAATAATGGCCTTGGGTACATAAGCATCTCAGGAACACCTGGAAAAACTGCCAGGAAGCAAAGATATTGAACTCATGTGTGATACTGCAGTGTTGTTGTCTGGGAAATCACATGCTAGGCGGGCTACTGTCCATGGGGTTGCAAAAGAGAGATGACTTAGTGACTCAGCCACAACAATAGATATTGCAGTGAGGGCTCAACTATTTATTGGAAGACCCTGCATCCAGGTGGAAGAAGTGAAAACTTTGTCACATCTGCTTCTTTCTTGCTGCCTCCTTGTGGGCTTTGATGGCTTCCTTTAAGGCAGTAAAGATAAGATAAGGAGTTCCTATCTTGAAGAGCTCCTTGGAGCCAAAACTGTTAGATTCTGGCCTCCAGCCCCAAGGGCTGGGAGCTGAAACTGAAGCTCCAATACTTTGGCCACCTGATGTGAAGAGCTGACTCATTAGAAAAGACCCCGATGCTGGGAAAGATTGAAGGCAGGAGGAGAAGGGGACAACAGAGGACAGAATGGTTGGATGGCATCACCGACTAAAATGGACATGAGTTTGAGCAAGCTCTGGGAGATGGTGAAGGACAGGGAAGCTTGGTGTGCTGCAGTCCATGGGGTCGCAAAGAGTTGGACAGGACTGAGTGACTGAAAAATAATAGCAATCCCTAAGGGCTGGAAGTCTAGTGGCTTCCCTGATGCTACCCCAGAACCATGCAGCAGCCTGATTCTCCAATAGCCACGCCCTCTCTCCCTGCCCACTGGAGCCAGCCTCACCTCTACTGCAATAGCTTGTATCAGAATGCATGGTCCCTGGCCTCAGATCTCAGCAGGGTGACAGAGAGTGCATGGAGAAAGGTCACATCAAAGGCCTCATGTTACATACTAGCAGATCAGTGTTACCTGGGAGTAGGTCAGACATGCAATATCTCAGGCCTCGACTCAGACCCACTGAATCAGAGCCTGTGTTTTAACCAGCTGATTCACACACACATATGAACGTGGGAGAAGCTCTGGTCTAAGATACATCCTCAAGTGTCCTAATTTGGATCTGGAGAGCTCTACTTGACACAGACCCACAGTCTCTGGGTGAGTAATGTGGCCATTAAATGAAGTGAGTGGTATGCCTGCTTACACGGGATCTAAAGAGCTGAGTCCATCTAGTCAAGGCTATGGTTTTTCCAGTGGTCATGTATGGATGTGAGAGTTGGATGGTGAAGAAAGCTGAGCGCCACAGAATTGATGCTTTTGAACTGTGGTGTTGGAGAAGACTCTTGAGAGTCCCTTGGACTGCAAGGAGATCCAATCAGTCCATCCTAAAGGAGATCAATCCTGGATGTTCATTGGAAGGACTGATGTTGAAGCTGAAACTCCAATACTTTGGCCACCTCATGCGAAGAGTTGACTCATTGGAAAAGACCCTAATGCTGGGTAGGATTGGGGGCAGGAGGTGAAGGGGACGACAGAAGATGAGATGGTTGGATGGCATCACTGACTCGATGGACATGGGTTTGGGTAGACTCCGGGAGTTGGTGATGGACAGGGAGGCCTGGCGTGCTGCAGTTCATGGGGTCGCTACGAGTCGGACACGACTGAGCGACTGAACTGAACTGAACTGAATTGAAAGAGCTGAGACTTTTTACCAGCCATGTGAAAACCATGCTCTTTGCATAGACTCTTCTGGAACCCTGCTTGGGTCTTCCTTTGTGGCTCAGACAGTAAAGAGTGTGTCTGTAGTGTGGGAGACACAGGTTTGATCCCTGTGTCAGGAAGATCCCCTGGGGAAGGACATGGCAACCCACTCCAGTATTCTTGCCTAGAAAATCCTATGGACAGAGGAGCCTGGCAGGTTACAGTCCTTGGGATTGCAAAGAGTCAGACACGACTGATCGACTAACACACACACAGGGTGTCCCGATCAGGGCCTGTATGTGAAGATGGTTGGCACGGCCCTTTCCACTCCGACTCAGCTCTTGTGCACAACAGGACTCCCTGAAAGCAGACCAGGCAACTGCAGACAGGCGCACACAGCCCAAATGTGGTCACAGGGGAAACAGTCCAGCCAAACAGTTGCCTAAAAGCTCCTCAGTAAAATCATTTAGAGGCAAGCTGTTCAGAGTTCACGAAAAACAGTAATCAATACGTGTTTCAATTCAATTAGTTTTTCTCATCTCTGTCCAAAAATAAATATCACACAGTGTGAGGGAATTGGGCCAGAAGATGTTACACTGGCAACTGGGTTAACGACGTGTGAAAATATTTAAAATGCAGACATGTGAAGCTTCCCAGTAAGCCTTTATGTTTAGCAGTCAAAATCACCAAGTTTCTAATTACAGTGTATAAATCTGAGAAGCTTAAACGGAATGAGAGGACCCTAATGAGGCAGGAATGGGTGTCTTGATTATGCTAGCGTTGATTGACATTTATCTTGCAAGCTATTCTAGGCGCCTGGCGTTCAGAGTTAAATAAAACACAGACTGCCTCCGTAAAACAATTTGGCCTTCCTGTGCTGAAGCCCCTTTGCAAGGTAGGCTAGGTGAGAGAGGGTCATCGATATTTTTCTGGTATATAGATGGTTGCATTTGCTCTGAACAGAAAGCACAGGCCCCAGGAATCAGCATTCCATGACAGCATTGCAAGAAAGCTGGGTGCTTTCTGGTTCTGAGCAAGAAAGTAGTTCTGCACAGGACTGGGGCAGACACGTGTTGGTGGAGAAAGGGGCCGCTGTATGGATGAGTTCAGAGCAGACTGTCAGAGAGACAGGGGCCCCGGGAAGTGCTGGCTCCGTGTGGACGCTCAGACTCACCTCTTCCTCCCCTTTGGCTTGGCCACAGTGGCCTCTCGGGGCTCACACACCCCACACATGGCTGACGGCTCTGGTCCACAGAAGGTCAGTAGGGAGAATGGGATATGGTCCTTGATGAGCAGGAGGCCGTAGAGGCAGGAAATGGAAAATCCAGCCCAAAGCAAGAATTTCCATAATTCAAGTTGGATTTCTGTTAATTAGGATGCAGAGTTTGCATAATGCAGGCAGCTAGTGGGTATAAATTGAGTCAAGCTGGTAACCAGGAAAAAAGCTGTTGTTTCTTCTGAATTCTTTAAGCCATAAATGTAGGAATCACCATTCTTCCCCACTTGCAACACATCAAATGCTCTAGAAAGTTCCATCTCTTCTCCTGCCAGTATAGACAGAGGTCAGGTCACACGGTCCCATCTTAACACCACCACGTTCTGAACACTCATCTGATGCCTAAATTCCTTCAGAACTTCCCTGCGCATGCTGCATCCACACTTCCCTATTTCACTTTCCCACACTGTACCCAAACAGAACATCTTTGAAGGTAAATTCAATCATGTTACTTCTCTGCTCTTTCCTCGTCTTAATTTTGGAGCCTTGAATGATCTGGCCCCTCTAACCTCATTCTGTGCCTCTCTTCCCACTGCTTTCCATGTACCAACCCCTCTAGCTTCCTAACACTTTCTCAAGCTGATTGAGTTCTTTGCAGCCCATGTGATTGCCACATTTTGTGAATGTCATCTCTTCTGCCTAGAATACTTTTTTACTTCATATTCTTAGGTTCCTACCTATTCTTTACCTCCAAGAGACTTTTACCCTGTACTCTCCACTTTAGCAAGCAATTTTCTTATTTCTGTCATATTATTTTCACAGTCTGCACTCATTTTGTTGGTATGCTTTAGTATCATCTAATCCCCTACTGGAATTCAACCTCATAAGGCTATGGGCCATGTGATGGTTATTGTATGTGTCATCTTGACTGGCCCATGAGGCCTAGATAGGAGGTCAAACATTATTCTGGATGTTTCTGTGAGGGTGTTTTTGAATGAGTGGACTTTGAATGAACCAGATTGTCCTCCATAATGTGGGTGGGCCTCATCTAATCAGCTGAAGCTCAGAATGGAACAAAAGACTGAGCTCCCCTAAGCTAGATGGTATTTGCCCACAGTTGACTTTCAGAATTGAATTGTGACACTAGCTCTTCCCTAGTTTCTCAGCCTGATGGCCTTTGGTCCTGAACTGATACTGGCCGTATTTATTTTTGCTTTTTAGTGTGTCCTCAGGATCTAAAAGAAAGTTTGCACATAAATGCTCAATAAATATTACTTATATGAATGTGTGGATTTGTACTTTATCTTGATAAGGGGTAGTGGTGAAATTTTTGTCTAACACGTTTAGTGGATCTCAAGCCTGGCTCAAGATTTAGAATCATACCTTGACAACCTCCAAACATATCAATAAATACATATGTAGGTAGACACATAAATGGTTGTGTTTAGGCATCATTGCATTCCAAATAAATCAGAATCTCTAGGGGTGAGATTCTATCCAAATGGGCTTTTTAAAAAGTGCTTTGGGACGTTTTACTGTCCATCCAAGTTTGGGAAGAAGTACTGCATAGCATGAATCCAGTCAATGTGCTCTGATACATTATCCCAGATAAATACCTGCTAAATAAACGCAGCTATGACTCTGGCTTTACCCTGCCTTTATTTTTCACTCTTCTGGAATTCAACACTATCTGATGTTACACCATAAGCAACTTACTCATGCACATGCAGGTGCTAGGTACTAGTTATTTTAAGGCTCAAATTCATGACGCATTTAGCCTTTTCCCCTGAAGATGCTAAACAAACAGTTTGCGGAATAATTTAAGACACACAGGCCGTATTGGTCTGTCAATATCCTTTTGCATTTCACAAATGGCATCTTGCAGCTCTGGCATCAGAATTTACCTTACAAATATTTTCTCCTCTCCTTTTATGGTAGAAGTTAGTTCTGTTGTTTATTTGTGAGATTTTAAAAAGATTTATATACACACAAAAAGCTTCATGGATTTGCCCACAGGCTTTTCCAAAGTCTTAAAAGTCAGAGCCCTGGGATATCAAGAAACCATTTTTCCTAACCCTCAGCTCATCACTCAACCTCCATAGGATGTTTCTCTTCCAGAGACTTGAAAAATGCAGGCAGCCCTGGATAGAAGCCATACATAGGTCTGCTGGGCTGACAGGTTGGTTGACAGGTGTTTCAATAGAAACAGCTCTGGGTTGAAAAGAATGATTTCTGGCACTCTGTGTCTAGAAGGAAGTTGCGTTCTGATGTGAATAAGTTGCATTTATGTAAGTGGGACCATTAGATCTGCCTGTCATCCACTCGTAGCGTACCAGGAATGCCTATATATTTGCCTCGGGGTGTTTCTTTCTTTCTTTCTTTTTTATTACAACACGGGTATTTGTGATGGAGCCAGAAAACGTGACAGTAGAAATCAACGGAATCAACAGATACGTAGCACTTGTTACCTGAAGAAGAGCAAATCATGTTTTCCTGGCAATAAAAAGATTTTCACAATAAACATTAATAATTCATCTTAGCTGTAAAAAAAAATAAAAACAGTAGCAGTTACTGCATGGAAAATATTCCTACAGTGAGCCCAAATAGATCAGTATACTTGTTTTTGTATGTGTGTGTATAAACATGTAGGTCTGTGAGTTGATGTACTGACACTGACATGTGTATGGACATCTGTATTTCTGTGTTTTTTCGCATGTACATGTAAAGCCTTTACCCTTGGGCTGTACCCATAATCTCAACTGCGTCCTTGGAATTGCTCTATTTTTTTTTTTTTTTTTTGGAGAGTTAACTCAAGTAGATTTCAGAGGCACAGGGCTATGTCTGTTTTCTCCTTGCCTGGAGAAACTCCAGGTCACTTCCTATTGTCATAGGAATCTCTCCATGGGCTCCCAGCTGTTTCTCATGAACTTCTGCCATAATTCCTCTCCAGAGCTTTAGCTAAAGGAAAGTTTTGAATTAAAAAAGATAAAACCTGCAGGCTGAGTTTAATCTGTGCATGTCTAGTTGTCCTAGGAGAGTGGAGGGAGAAAAATGAAAAGTTACTTCTGCATGTGGCACAGTTAGGACTCCCCCTGAGGTCCCTTCTGTGGGAGGCAAACCTTGTTGTGATGCTCTGAGCACCCGAAGGACTTAGTGAGGAGCAGCCTGTACACACAGCCATGTGGCTAGTGATGGAAGCCTCTCTGTGGCTACATGGTCCTTTCAATAAACCATGCCCAGAGGAGGTGTTTAAGCTGCTGAGTATCTCTTTCAACATCAGAAGTTGTTCTCTTTTCATCTCAGATGTTCTGCCTTGTTACTCCTGTTGGAATTCCACCTGGACAGGGCAGTGCAGCATGGATCTGCTGCTTTTACTGACTTCCTTTCTGTTTTGGTCAGAACAGCTCTTTGTTTGGGACTAAAAAAATGAAGGGGGAGCGGGGCTTCATCTACTGTCAGAATATTTGGATCCTTCATCCTGAAGTCTCTGGAGGCTGGAATTCAAATTTATGATTCAGAGACGATCCTTTCATTGGCTTTAGAAGATGGCAGGTGGATTTCCTCCCCTCACTCCAATCCTTTTCTTCAGCTACTTTAAAAAATAATAATAATTTTTTTGACTGCGCTGGGTCTACATCGCTCTGTGTGTGCTTTTTCTAGTTGCCGTAAGTGGGGGCTACTCTAGCTGCAATGCATGGGCTTCTCATTGTGGTGGCTTCTTTTGTTGCGGAGCATGGGCTCTAGGGCCTGTGGGCTTAGTTGTGGCACATGGGTTTAGTTGCCCCATGGCATGTGGAATCTTCCTGGACCAGGGATCGAACTCATGTCCCTGCATTGGCAGGCAGATTCTCAACCACTGGACCACCAGAGAAGTCCCTGTGGCTACTGTTTCTCCCCTCTTCACCAAGAGAAGAGTAGTTCCTTAAATTTTACACCCAAGTACGAGACCTTGGCCTGTATCGTTACGGACTCCATGCAATATGCTTGCATATCAGGTCTTTTTCAGAGCCCTTCAAAATACATGTCATAAAAATCCCCACTGCTTCGCTTTCTTGGCATCTGTTTTATTTTTTGCATTGTTTTAGCATCTGTGTACCATTGCAAGTCAAATAGTGAATTATATTTAGAAGGAACTTATTCTTTGTTACTGTTAGTGACATTATGGCAACATTACATGGTGTTAGAAATATGGGGGGTGGAGAGTCAGCCCCTGTTTCCACTGCCTAGCAGACCAACCATTTTCATAAGGGTTTATTTTTTTTCTTCTAGTTTTTGTGCATTGACATCTTTTAGATAATTATTACCACATTTCAAAATTTGGGTTTTCACTATGTCAAACATTTTCCAGTTTCAATGTAAGCTACTTAACTATCCCATCTAATGGCTCACTGATCCCCTGAGCACATAGGCCACACTTTACTTTCTAATTATGCTATTTTAGGATATGTTGATTGATCTTCCAAGAAGGTAAGACACGATTTTTAGGGTAGAGTAAGAGGGACCTGGATCTTTTTAAATGCCTGGTTAGCAAGGTTTGAACTATGCTTTCCCTTTCCTTCTCAGTAGGTTTGTTAGTAGCAATCAGAGCCAGTTGCATGCCTTCCATTGATCATAGAGCTGTGCTCAAAATAATAGCTCCCTCTGTTCAATAGGAATGGATCTAAAGGAGGAGAGTAAAACCATATGTACAAATTCAGATAGAACTCTATAAACCCAAAGTTAGACATGTTGGCCATATTTTCCTCCTTGTTTTTTTTTTTTTTTAATAAATTTATTTATTTTAGTTGGGGGCTAATTACTTTACAATATTGTAGTGGTTTTTGCCATACATTGACATGAATCATCCATGGGTTTACATGTGTTCCCCATCCTGAACCCCCCTCCCACCTCCCTCCCCATCCCATCCCTCTGGGTCATCCCATTGCCCCAGCCCTGAGCATTTGTCTCATGCATCGAACCTGGGGTGGTGTTCTCTTTCACATATGATAACATACATGTTTCAATGCTATTCTCTCAGAACGTCCCACCCTCACTTTCTCCCTCAGAGTCCATAAGACTGTTCTATGTATCTGTGTCTCTTATTCTGTCTTGCGTATAGGGTTATCGTTACCATCTTTCAAATTCCATATATATGCATTAGTATACTCTATTGGTGTTTTTCTTTCTGGCTTACTTCACTCTGTATAATGGGCTCCACACACACTCACACACACACCAAGTCTGTGCCTACCCCACCAGTACACGCATTCTGTAATCCTAGCCTTCCCCAGCCAGTTTTTATGATGATATTACAGAAAGTTTGGATATCAGAGAGAAAAATCACCTATAATCTCTTCCCATAGCGCAGCAATTATTTTGCCTTGTATTTTATCTTTGTTAATGTGCATACATCTTTTACCTAACTATAATTACATAAAATTTGCTACCATAATTTTTTATTAAACATTTTATCATGATCATGATGCTTTTATAGCACCATGGAAACCGCTCATCTTTTTTAATGATTGCATAATTGTCCATTGAGTGTATACACCCTAATTTACTTATCTATTCCTCTGTTGTTTTTCCATATTTCTGGTAACACTGTAATGAACCTCATTCATATAGTGGTGGATGTATCATGGTGGAAAGAACATGAACTTCAGATGTGAATGACCTGGATCTAGAATCCTGGTTCTAATGTTATCTGGTTGGAAGACTTTAGGGACATATTAAGCAATCTGAAATTGAGTTACCATTTATGCATAAATTTTTAGAAATGCATGTAGAAGTAATACCAAACATACAATTTGGGAGTTTCATAAGAATTAGATGTATGTTGCCAATAACCCTTCAATGTCATGGCTGGTTTTCTTTCCCTATTTGGTATCTATTTGGTATATTTCTCTCTCTTTCTCTCTCTCTCTTTTTTTTTTTTTTTTTTTTGACTGCACTGGGTCTTAGTTACAGCATGAGAACCCTTAGCTGTGCCATGTGGAATCTAGTTCCCTGATGGGGATTGAACCTAGCCCCCCTGCATTGGGAGCATGGAGTTTTAGCCACTGGACAACCAGGGAAATCCTTTTTCAGTGTATTTCTTTTTTAGACATTCCCCCATGTGAAATTACAGGGTTGAATAGAGCAAACACTTTTGTAACTCTTGAAGCATATTGGCAAATTGTTCTCCACATGGATCATACCAGTGTGGGTGTGTGCTTTGAGTCCTGTGTTGAGCTGGTTGCTGTGTCTGGGAAGCAGGCCTTTGGCAGCCCAGCAGGGATTTATGTCAGCTTCCTAGTCCCTTCAGAGCAGGCTGTTGTGTGAAGAGCTCATCACACATGTTGGCAGAGCCATTGGTCCTCTCCAAGGACATGCTGGAAACACTTCCACTTCAATAACTTACTGTTCACACTTCCTCCCCTTTGCCTTCAAGGAGCAAGTATGGGGCCTGGCCTCCAACAATCTCCCAAGAAGGTCCTGGGGACCACAGAAGAGCTCTGAACTGGGGGACCCCCAGCTAGTTCCTATAGGCTGCACCTCTGCTTACTCTGGTACACCACCCATCAAGCCCTCTCGTGGCCTCTCTTAGCTCATCTGTAAAGGAGAAGATGGAGGTAGTTGGTTTCTAAGGCCAAACCACTCAAAGTGTGTCCTGTCATCAACATTATCTGGGAGCTCTTTAGAAGTGTGTCATCTCGGTTACTCAGCCATAAAAAGGAGCAAAAGTGGGTCATTTGTGGAGACCTGGATGGACCTAGAGACTGCCAAACAGAGTGAAGTCAGAAAGAGAAAAATGTATATTAACACATATATGTGAAATCTAGAAAAATGGTAGAGATAACCTTATTTGCAAAGTAGAAATAGAGACACAGAGGTAGAGAACAAACATATGGATACCAAGGGGGAAAAGGGTGGGGTGGGAGGAATTGGGAGATTGGGATTGACACATATACACTATTGACACTATGCATATAATAGACAACTGATGGGAACATACTGTATAGCACAGGGAACTCTGCTTAATGCACTGTGGTGTCCTAAATGGAAATCCAACAGGGAGTGGATATAGTATATGCATGACTGATATGTCTTGCTGTGCAGTAGAAGATAACACAACATTGTAAAGCAACTATATTGCAATAAAAATTAATTAATAATAAAAGAAAGAGATGTGCCATCTTGGGCTCCATCCCAGATCTGCTGAGTCAGAGTATGCCTTGTTATAAGATCCCCAGGTGATCCGATGCCCCTTACAGCATGACAAGCACAGCTCTAAATTATCTTCTGCCCGAGATGTGCTGTCATGCTAGGAACATTTGCTGGGCGCCTCTGTTTTAGGACAACCCTCTCCCTGCCATAAGCCCGCACTATCTCAGGATTTCCCTAACCTGCAGTGAGGTTCTTTCCCTGCTCAGTTACATCTGTGGACCTAGATGCCACTTCTTAGGGGTCAGGGTCATTAAAACCAATACCTTTTCCCTTGAGGTGAAAACCATTTTTGCTGAAACACAGATCTTACTAGTCATCCCACGGTTTAAGAAATCCCGCTGTAGATCTCAGTGGCTCTCAAGAGAGAAGAATCTGAACTCTTCTCTAACTTGACTAACAGGTCCCTGTATGAATGCCCCAGCTCTTGCTGGCCTCCCCAGCATCCTCCCCTGTTCTTATCCCCTCTTTCCCAAATCCATAGTCTTTACCTGACAGCCACATCACACTCCGGCTGTTCTTGTCTGCCTCTGTCTAGGATACTCTTTCTCAATGCCTCCTTCCTTGCTTTTAAAGGCTGTGCATCCTTCAGCACCCTGAGAGGGCTCAGGGTTCTTTCAGGGACACTGGTTTTCAGAAACACCTGGGCTAGAGATTCCTTCTTGTTATGTTATAATAGCATCTATTGCCCAATGCTGTTATCATTTATTTCTATATATGTCTACCACAAAGCTCAGAATTCTTAAGAATTCCGAGAATCTATTGGGTTGGCCAACATCTTATGGAAAAATGCAGACAAACTCTTTGGCCAACCCAGTGTTTTGTTCTCTGTTGAGTTCTCAGGAGCTGGCCTATGGCAGGTCTTCCATGAATGGCAGTGGCCAGTGGTGCAGGAACCTCCCCTTCCTTCCTCGAGGTCCGTCCATTCTTCTGTACCTGCTCTCTGACTCAGGAGACAGACTCTCAGGAATCACTGACCTGTTGAGACTTCTTATCTTCTGTTCAGCCAAAGGAGTGCCCTGCTATGGATGGAAAGGCAGGGAAGAGAGGGGAAAGGGTATGATAACTGCTCCAGCAGCCTCAGGGAGGGTCACAGTTCATCTCAAGGTGACCTTCCAGGTTCTTGAACCTACTCCTTCCTCCACTGCTTTCTCCCTTACTAAATGCCCCCTCATTGCTTGGGCCCTTGTTCCCATCACCTCCTACAGTGTAAACAGTTCCTTTGTTAAGCTCTGCTTGGATTACAAGTCTTTATTTTTTTCACTAGGACCCATCAAGAGCCCTGTTATCATTACCATGGGTCACTGAGGGTAGTTCTCATCATGGACTTTATCTTAAGCCTTATACCCCTTCAAAGGGAGGGTCATTATCCCTATTGACACTAATGCTTAAAGAAACAGTATCATTTGCCTAAGATGACCTAACTGGTAATTAGATGATAACTTGTCATTAGTATTTCTTACTAGCTTTGATTACAAAGTCTGTCCACTTACCTAGGTAGTCACTGTGCTTTCTCCAAAGGCACTCAATAAACGATTGTGCAGTGGATCTGAGTTTCCCAGTCATGCCCAACTCACTTGGCTGGGTGGCCATGAGCTTGCAGATGGGGGTTAGAGAGGCAACCTTGGGACAAAGAGGGGACTGAAGCCTTGAACCAGCCTCGGCCTAGAAACTCTCCACATTGTGTCTTCCCAACTAGAGCTGTCAACGCATTGAGCGTAAGTTCCATGCTCAGTCATTCAGTCATGTCCAATTCTTTGTGGCCCCATGGACTGTAGCCCACCAGGCTCCTCTGTCCATAGGATTTCCCAGGCAAGAATACTGGAGTAGGTTGTTATTTCCTCCTCCAGGGGATCTTCCTGACCTGGGGATCGAACCCGCGTCTCCTGATGCACAGTTGCTATTGATGGACAAGGGCTGGCCCAGGGCAGTGGGCGGGGAAAGCAGGTGTATTTAGATTGGGAGGAGGAGGCTTCATGGCCCTCAGTAGAGGTGGCTTCATCATCATGGTTTCTATTTGCAAATCCCATTCAACTTGAACATGTCTGCAGCTAAACAGAGGTATTCAAAACCCCACCCTTCCCCTCTTAGGCAGCTGAATGGCATGCATGAACCAATGGCTATTTTGGGGGGCGGGATGGTTCTGACATTAATATCTGACACAAATATGCACTATCAGATATGTCAGTATCAAAGGAAAACTGCAGACTGCAAATTGGGATAATAATTCTCAATACTAGAAAAAGGTTTCCCATTTCAAATCAATTTTGGGGGGGAAAAAAAAACAACCCTTTTCAAACATCCAGAAATGTCAAAATAGGCAGGGATCTCTAAAACAACCCTGGAGGTTTATGAAGTTTCACATTTTCAAATCAGTTACTATTTTTGAATAAAAGGACACCTGTCCTGGGCCACAGGATGATAATTTCTATAATCAAAATGCTGACAGGAGAGCCTAGTGACCATGTTCAATTTGAAGTTTCAGTCACTGTGGAACAGATCCAACCCCTGATATTTTATGATGCTCAGAGCAGTGCTTCTCCAGCTAGAATCCTGCCGCATGGGGTATCCACACGTCTGTGCTTAAGAGCATGAAAGTTCTTCAATTTGAGAAACACTGAAAGGACGAATGAGGCTTTCCTGGTGGCCCAGTGGTAAAGAATCCGCCTGCCACTGCAGGAGGTGCAGGTTAGATCCCTGGATCAGGAAGATCCCCTAGAGAAGGAAATGGCAACCCCACTCCAGTATTCTTGCCTGGGAAATCCCATGGACAGAGGAGCCTGGTGGGCTACAGTCCATGGGGTCGCAAAGAGTCAGACATGACTGAGCGACTGAACAACAAAAGGATGAATGAATGGCCTTTTCCTTTTTCTTTATTCTACTTCCATGGTACTTTTTAGCATTAATGAATCCTAGCTCTGTAGGAAGTGCTCAATAGATAGTTCTAGAAAGGAAGGAAGAGGGACTTTCTGGAGGTCCAGTGGTTAAGACTTTGCCTGCCGGTGGAAGGATGTGGGTTGGATCCCTGGTCAGGGAGCTAAAGTCCTACATGCCTCAGGGCCAAAAAAACCAAAGCATGGAACAGAAGCAATATTGTAACAAATTCAATGAAGACTTTAAAAAAAAAAAAAGGAAGGAAGGGGAGAAGGGAGAGCAAACCTGACAATTCAAATCATCTACTTTCAGACCTGGTTGAGTTTTCAAACCCTGGAGTTTTACAGAGACGGGGAGGTCAAGGTCCTGCTTAAAGCTACTGAATCAGAAAATTCAGGCACAGAGCCAGGCCATATGTATAATTGGACCCCATAAAAGTCTGTGGTGTAGCCAGATTTGAGAGCCACTGCAGTGTCTCTGAACTTCCCCCTCCAACCTACCTTGGCCCTGGTTGGGGCCTCAGCTTCTCCCAGATTTGTGCCTCCATCACCTGCTAGATCTTCCTGTGCTTGGCCATATTTCTCCAAGCTCCAGCCTCCACATCAGCTTTCAGAGTTACCTGTCAACAGCGCAGGCCAGCAAATGTTGGCAGCCTTCCACCAGCAGAGTGTCGCAAGAGCTCCTGACTGTAACCCCCAGGATGCTCCTTGTGCCCCGTGACCTCTTTTGTCTCCTTTCTGGACATCTCTTGCTTCTCACTCAGTATTCCAGCAGCTCCAGACTGCTTATTGGTGGCTCCTTACAGAAGCTACTGTTCACCTCTGTTCCTTTTTGCACTTGGATACCCTACTTTCAAGGTCCCTCTGCTTTACCCTCTTCCTGTTTGCTGAGGTGATGCCTACTCCCAAGGCATTTCAGACACTAATTCTTCAAGGAGATTGCCTCTCACCTCCTCCAGCTGGTTTAGACACTCCCCATACAGTACTTTGGAAGATATTTGTTATTGCATTATAGTGGAGGATATTTGTCGTTGTATTATAGTGATGGGCGGGTGTCACTAGACCTCACAGCAATGACTCTGTCTTATTCACCCATGTTCCCCCAACATCTACAACAGTACCTAACACATAATGGATGCCCAAGGGATCTTTGATGAATCGCCTGACTTTATTTGGTCTTTCTTTCCCTCCCATCCCCCCACCAAAACCAACCTATTAAATTTCAGCTGGAGGGATAAGTTACTTAAAGTCAAAGAAATATGGAAAGGAAGACTAGCTGATATTTTCTTTTGCTTTATTCTTTTCCAGTCCTTGTCTGTTTGCCTAACTCCATCCTCTTTCATGCACATATCACATACCTTCACCCCTCTTTAATTTAGGATTCTTACTAGAACCATCTCCCTGTGTAATATCTTGATACCATCCTCTATTCTCTCCTGCATTCCTGTCTTGGGAAGAAAGATGTTACTGCAGACTGTTTTCTATTTGTGTCCTCACCTGAAAAAAAAAAAAAAAAGCCAATGGCAGCAATGGCAAAGTCTATTTCTCCGTGCCCAGGAGCACTGCAATTTGCTGTAATTGCACTGTGCTTGGTGTGGTCTGATGGCTGTCACATCATCCCCACAGACACTGAATCCAGTGACACCAGCTAATCATGCTGGAACTTCAGTCACACACGTAAATGAGAACATCATCCCCAAATTAGGCCCTGAGTAGGTCATCACAATTGCTATTTGAGGCTTTTGAGGGACAGAATTCCCCCTCTACCAACCTGCCAACTCCATCGGACCCGTATCACTCAGCTGGAGTGTGAGATGGAGCTGTGAGTTCTTAATGATCAACCCTGGTGTTTTCTGCCAGGGGCTCAGGAACCCATGGGTGTGAAATACATATCCTGACCCATAGGAGTCTTAGGTAGCAGCATCCTTGGTATACCCTTGAATGCTGCGTTTCTGTCTTTGTTAAGTCTCTATCAGTGAATTGAGACTGTGGCCCAGAAAAAAAGTGCACCTGTGACATTGGATTCCAGCTGGAATTGGAGAAAAGCCAGGTTTCTTTTATGGAGGTTTGGGACAGCCTGGGTGTCCAAAGTACTGACAGAGCAGCAACAAAAATACTTTCTGAGGCAAAGAAATATCTTGAGGTCAGTCCCTCCCACATCTCCTTAACATTTGGTTGGTTCAGCAGATGCCACGTGAATCGAGATCCATGCAGAGCTGTTACCTTTGATTTTAGCACAAACCTTAAATTTGTAATCAGAAGTTAGTGGCTTGTATTTATAAAATGTGATAATAGTAACAGAGAAGGAAAACAATTTCAGTTACTCAGAATCTCACATTTTTCTTTTTCCGTGCCTCCTAGTCGCTGTCTCTCTGCATATGAAATTTTTATATAGTTGTAATTATTGCATCTCTATAGTTTTTAATGCTTTTTTCCCCACTGAAAAGTATATCATAGTTGTAACGTTATTAGCATTTTAACGGCTGCATAATGTCCCATCAAGTGGCCTGACCACAATTTACTTAGCCGCATCGTCTGTGACATTCACTCAGTCTCCAGTGTTTCTCCAGTAAAAATGAGGCTTCAGTAAACAGCTTTGTGTATTTGCTTTTTCCTTTTACTTTATTTCCTTTAGATACATTTGCAAGCTATGATTACGATATCAAAGAGCAGAGCCACCTAATGGTTTTCTGGGTTTATGCTCCCCCCATTAGTGGTGTATCATAAACCATGCTCTGGTCAGGAGAGCTGTTGGCCCAGAAGCCTCAGTTGGAAAGAGGCTGAGGTCAGTGAGGTGCCTGGAACAAGGTGAGCCCTGCAGGTTAGAACAAACGGAGGATGCCTTAGAAAGGACAGTGGACGATGAACCATGTAATTATTCTTCCCATATACAGGCCAGGTCCCGGTCTCCAAAAATGACTGACTCAACATCATCCAGAGTCTGTGGGCAAGTCAGACTGGGTCTCTCCTCTTTACATGGTTAGTGGGCCAAATTCTGTTTGGGGAGAGGGTCTACAACAGAACTGTCCCCAAACAGGAGAAACTCTAGATATATATTTACCTGCACTCCACACCCCAGTCTGGCCCTTTCCTGCTTGTCCCTGCCCTTGCTGGCACCTGGGCATTCCTTCCTGCTCCACTCAAAGCTGAGTTGCTCCTGTGCTCAGGCAAATCACGTACGTGTGCAACCGGGCTTGGACTTGATTCCAGCCCTGGTGAGGCAGGCTGGACCTCTGACTGTGACACACTGGGCAGGGTGGACCTGCCCAAGCAGTTGTAATGCTGAAACACACACAGTACGCGCACACACAAAGTCACACAGGTGTACTTTCACAGCAAAAGCCAACCTCCCAACAACTATCACAGTCTCACTATAGGCAGAACCCCATGGGAAGTCATTCATTCATTCATTTGCTCACTCATTCAGTGTTTATTGAGCAGTTACTATGTGCTGAGCCTCTGTCTCCTACTGAAGCTGATGTCTGAGTTGTAATAGGCAGCCCTTATGGCGGCTTGGGAGCCTTTCTCAAAGGCAAGAGGAGACAGATTTGAATTTTTAGTGACCTCTGCCTCCACTGACCCCAGGACCACATGGCGGTGTATTCCAGCCAGGACAGCCTCTCCCATGGATGAGGCTGGGGTATGTGCCATCACAGGGACTCCCTTTCCCTGACTTGGCTGGTGCTACTGACTGGCAGATCCTTTCTGTGAGCATCAGATGCCCCAGTCCTGATCATCTAGAAGCCCTGCTTCCCTATATAGGTAATCTGCATCCCTCTGTTCTGATCTGATTTAGACATTGATTCTGAGAGCAAACTGATCACCATGTTGCTCTTATCTTTCATTGTAGCAGCCACAAACCACACATTGATTGCAGACTAGGTTAATTTCTCCCTGTGTTTGTTAATCATTTGTACATTATTTGTGAAACACTGTTTTCTAACATGTGGTCTTCACTGTGGAGGCAGAGACCTAAGGGGAAACACATGATCAGTCTGGGAGTCCTAATTCTGGGTCTAACACAGATTCTTGTTCTTCTCAGCTCTGTCTTGTTAGAACACCTTTCAATAGAGTAACAATGGGACCTATGGGTATAAATCTAACTGTTTCTAGTAGCCGCATTAAAAAAAAAAAAAAAACTAAAGAAACAAAAAAATAATTTTAATTTTAGTAATGTTTTCCTAACCCAGTAGATCCAAAATAGTATCATTTTAACATGTAGTTAATATAAAAATACTGAGATATTTTCCACTCTTTTTATGCACAGAGTTTGAAACACGGTGTGTGTTTTCCACTTATAGCACATTTCAATCTGTACTGTCCACAGTTGAAGTACTCAGTAGCCGGATTTCAGTTTCCTCATTTGTACAAGGGGGATATGAATGCCTGACTATATCACTGTGAGGATGGAAAGAGTTTGTATATAAGAACCCCTGGAACATTGTAGGGGATCAATAAACATCAGGCTTCCTCACCTCCATATTATTCATTCATTTTGACTGTGTTAGGCAGGAACTAATGTTTGCCTCAAAATATAAATGAGCTTTTAAAATGTAATAGATATTAGCTTCTCTATTATTTTGCACTATATTGTTATTTTTATCTAGCTGTTATTTTCTTTTTATTTTATCTCTAAAATGTCCAGGAAGCTCACTGTCTGTGGTAGTTTGAATTGCATCCTCCCCAAAAAAGACAAGTTAACATCCTAATCTTTAGTAACTATGAATATGACTTTATTTAGAAATAGGACTTGTGCAGGTGGAGTTACACTATGGTGAGGTGATACGGGGTTGGTGGACCTGCTGTGGGGAGAATAGGGAAATTTGGACACAGACACACACATAGGGAGAGGACCACGTGACAACAAAGGAAGAGACTAGACTTACGCGTCAGTCAAAAAATGTCAGGGTTGGTTGGCAAGCACTAGAAGGATCCTCCTCTAAAGCCTTCAGAAAGATCATGGCCCTGCCCATCTTGATTTCAGAGTTCTAGAGTCCATAACTGTCAGAAAATAAATGCCTCTTGCAAAGTCACCCAGATTGTGGTAGTTTGTTATGGCAGCTGGAGGAAACTAATACATCTGCAATTAACTGTTTCCACTTCTTCTCCCTCCCATTCATCCGTCAACCCACTACACTTGGACTTTTACCTCCATCACTCATTCATAAGGTGCTGTCGGGTGTCTCCCTGCCCTTGATGTCAGCACAGGCCATGAACCTGAAAGTCTAGCTGCCCTGAGGGTTTCTGCACCTGGCCTGGGATATTAGAGAGGCAAGACCAGGGAAGCAGGCCAGTCTACAAGATTCTGAGCTGCAAGTGACCTCGCGGAACAGGGTGTATTTTTAGAACTCTTGTCTGTCTGCACGAACCCAAGATTTCTTTTGGAAGCACACCCAAGAAATGAGCCTGACCAGGGAAATCTCCAGAGACTTAAGGATGGGTTTGTACTCAAGCTAAACCTTGAAGAATGGCCAGGTAGCTCTTTTTGTTTCAAAACAGAAGAAGAGATAAAGGGATAGCCCCTTTATGTGTGTTTGCAGGGAAGAAAAAAAAAAAAGAGATGTCCGAGAATTCAGGAGGGATTCGCATGAGGAAGAGCACAGGTGTTTGAGGCAGGGGTGAGATCCTAGAGGGCCAGGTCATGGACAGCCTGGGACACGGGTGACCTGTGGGTTGTGTCATACTCAGTGGTTGGTCGGATTTACTAGGAATTTGCCGATCCAAGCTTGTGTATGATAGACATGTGTGTGCTCAATTGGGTCTGACTATTTGCAACACCATGGATTATAGCCCATGAGGCTCCTCTCTGTCCATGGAACTTTCCAGGCAAGAATACTAGAGTAGGTTGCCATTTCCTACTCCAGGGGATCATCTCGACCCAGGGATTGAACCCACATCTCCCGCGTCTTCTGCACTGGCAGATGGATTTTTTATCACTGTGAATTTGCCAATCAGAACTTGAGCCTCATTCAAAAACACAAGACCCCATACTGAAAGGTTGTCTGAGGAGACCTTACAAATAGCTGAGAAAGGAAGAGAAACTTAAGGCAAAGGAGAAAAGGAAAGATATACTTATCTGAATGCAGAGTTCCAAAGAATAGCAAGGAGAGATAAGAAAGCCTTCTTCAGTGATCAATGCAAAGAAATAGAGGGAAACAATAGAATGGGAAAGACTAGAGATCTCTTCAAGAAAATTAGAGATGCCAAGGGAACATTTCATGCAAAGATGGGCACAATAAAGGACAGAAATGGTATGGACCTGACAGAACCAGAAGATATTAAGAAAAGGTGGTAAGAATACACAGAAGAACTATACAAAAGAGATCTTCATGACCCAGATAACCACAATGGCGTGATCACTCACCTAGAGCTAGACATCCCAGAGTGCAAAGTCAACTGGGCCTTAGGAAGCATCACTACAAACAAAGCTAGTGGAGGTGGTGGAATCCCAGTTGAGCTACTTCAAGTCCTAAAAGATGATGCTGTGAAAGTACTGCACTCAACATGCCAGCAAATTTGGAAAACTCAGCAGTGGCCACAAGACTGGAAAAGGTCAGTTTTCATTCCAATCCCAAAGAAAGGCAATGCCAAAGAATGTTCACACTACCTCATAATCACACTCATCTCACATGCTAGCAAAGTAATGATCAAAATTGTCCAAGCCAGGCTTCAACAGTACGTGAACCAAGAACTTCCAGATGTTCAAGCTGGATTTAGAAAAGGCAGAGGAACCAGAGATCAAATTGCCATATCCTTGGATCATAGAAAAAGCAAGAGAGTTCCAGGAAAGCATTTACTTCTGCTTCATTGACTACACTAAAGCCTTTGACTGTGTTGATCACAACAAACTGTGGAAAATTCTTTAAGAGATGGGAATACCAGACCACCTGACCTGCCTCCTGAGAAATCTGTATCAAGGTCAAGAAGCAACAGTTAGAACTGGACATGGAACAATGGACTGGTTCCAAATAGGAAAGGAGTACATCAAGGCTGTATATTGTCACCTTGCTTATTTAACTTGTATGCAGGGTACATCATAAGAAATGCCAGACTGGATAAAGCACAAACTGGAATCAAGATTGCCAGGAGAAATATCAATAACCTCAGATATGCAGATGACACCACCCTTATGGCAGAAATTAAAGAGGATCTAAAGAGTCTCTTGATGAAAGAGAGGAGAGTGAAAAAGTTGGCTTAAAACACAACATTCAGAAAACTAAGATGGCGCCTTGTCCCATCACTTCATGGCAAATAGATGGGAAAGCAATGGAAACAGTGACAGATTTTATTTTTTTGAGCTCCAAAATCACTGCAGATGGTGACTGCAGCCATGAAATTAAAAGATGCTTGCTCCTTGGAAGAAAAGCTATAACCAACCTGAAAAAGGTCCGTCTAGTCAAAGCTATGTTTTTTCCAGGAGTCGTGTATGGATGTGAGAGTTGGACTATAAAGAAAGCTGAGTGCTGAAGAATTGATGCTTTTGAACTGTGGTGTTGGAAAAGACTTGAGAATCCCTTGGACTGCAAGTAGATCCAACCAGTCCATCCTAAAGGAAATCAGTCCTGAATATTCATTGGAAGGGCTGATGCTGAAGCTCCAATACTTTGGCCACCTGACACGAAGAACTGACTCATTGGAAAAGGCCCTGATGCTGGGAAAGATTGAAGATGGGAGAAGTGGACAACAGAGGATGAGATGGTTGGATGGCATCACCGACTCAATGGATATGAGGTTGAGCGAGCTCCAGGAGTTGGTGATGGACAGGGAAGCCTGGTGTGCTGCGGTCCATGGGGTCAAAAAGAGTTGAATGTGACAGAGCGACTGAACTGATACTGAAAGACACAGTGTCCAGCCAGTCCTCCTTGACAGTTTGATAGAGCTTTGAAACGGCCTTTTGCTTGGTGATGTTTTGGTTTTGTTTGTTTTTGTTTACGTTTTTTTTAAGATTTTTTAAAATGTGGACCATTTTTAAAGTCTATTGATTTTGTTATAGTACTGCTTGTTTTGTATTTTGACTTTTTGGCCACAAGACATGTGGGATCTTAGCTCCCCTACCAAAGATAAAACCTGAACCTCCTGCATTGGAAGGTGAGGTCTTAACCACTGGAC
Source organism: Giraffa tippelskirchi (assembly GCF_054371585.1). Taxonomy (NCBI): domain Eukaryota; kingdom Metazoa; phylum Chordata; class Mammalia; order Artiodactyla; family Giraffidae; genus Giraffa; species Giraffa tippelskirchi. The sequence goes on along the minus strand of NC_137287.1, from coordinate 112,696,427 downwards.
CACCAGGGAAGTCCCTGCTTGGTGATGCTTTACTACCCCCCTCCTTTTATTTTAAACTGTATCTTCTGATGTATTTAGGAAACCTGTGGGCTTTGGTGACCTTTTTGTTTTCTGTTTCACTCTAGCACAAACACCATTTCATTCCTAAGACTCTAAATGCAAGGAGAAAGAAACACACCCACCTTCCCAGGGCCTAAAAAAATCAATCTGTTCTAAGTCCATGCCTACATGTAGGAAGAATTTTTTTCATGCTTATTATTAAACTGTAGATATGATCTGATAACATACTTTCTTTCACTTAGTGTTACATCAAAACCCTCTTTTCCCCCACGCTGCTAGTGTTTATCATTATCTTACTCAGGGACTATGTAATATTTCATTAAGTTGATGGACCCTAATTTACTTACCCATTTCCCTACTATTGGACACCGTTGCTCTAATACAGATAACACTGTTATCTCTCTAACTGGTGGATCAAAAGCTGACAAAGCAGATACAGGCCGACTCAGCCATGAATTTCAATTTCTTCTATTTAACTTATGGGCAGCATATAGAAGACCAGTGGGTTCTGGGGTGAGAGGGTGGGGAGGGGACATGGTGAATGAGGGGATTTTCAAAGACAAATACTGGGATTTTATGAGGTTGGAAAGTATGCTAGTTTCCTGTGACATTTGTAACAAATTACTGCAAATTTGGTGGCTTAAGAAATGCAGGAGACCTGGGTTCGATCCCCGGGTCGGGAAGATCCCCTGGAGAAGGAAATGGCAACCCACTCCAATATTCTTGCCTGGAAAATCCCATGGACTGAGGATCCTGGTGGGCTACAGTCCATGGGATCACAAAGAGTCAGACACGACTGAGTGACTTCACTTATACTTATTTACTTCACTTTAAGAAACAGCAGACATCTATTCTCTCACAGTTCTGGAGCCTGAAGTCCAAAGTCAAGGTATTGCAGGGTTGGATCATTCTTAAGATTCTGGGGAGAATTTGCTCCATGCCTCTCTCCCAGCTCCTGGCGGCTGCCCACAGGCCTTGCATTTCCCCGGTTTGTGTTCACATAAGTCCAATCTCTGCCTCCATCCTCACATGATCTTCTCCTTCATGTATCATACGCCCCTCTCTTCTTTCTTAAGGACACTTGTCATTGGTTTTAGGGCTCACCCAGATCCAGGTCAATCTACTCCTGAAATTCTTAACCTAGAAATATCTGCAAAGACCCTATTTCCAAACAAGGTCAGAGTTGCAGCTTCCCAGTGGACATATCTTTTAGGGGTCACCATTCAACCCACCATAGGAAGAGAAGGCAACTAAATTCATGAACACAATTGTACATTGCGGGTTCTTGTTACCTGCATGTCACTCTATCATCTATTTGTCTTTATTCAACAATATGCTAGGGGTGGGAGGGAGGTCTGATAGGGAGGGGATGTATGTATACATATAGCTGATCCACTTTGTTGTACACCAGAAACCAACAAAACTTTGTAAAGCAACTATACCAATTTTAAAAATATGATTATAATGTAGAATAGACCAACAGGCAATACAGCAGAATACAATCCAGAAGTAGAACAGAATTATATATGTAATTATACACACACACACATATAAATTCAGAGTGTGACTGAAAGTCACTCAATCGTGTCCAACTCTTTGTGACCCCATGGACTATACAGTCGATGGAATTCTCCATGGAGAATAGAGAAAAACAACAGGTATCTCTCCATATCAGACTGTAGAGATCTCCCGGATTCATCTTTATTGACAGCTGAGTACTGCATAGCATGCAGGTCACATGTATGGGGGTTTCACAAGTGGCACAGTGGTAAATAATCTGTCTGCCAGTTCAGAAGACACAGGAGACATGGATTTGATCCCTGGGTTGGGAAGATCCCCTGAAGTAGAAAATGGTAACCCACTCCAGTATTCTTGCATGGGAAATCCCATGGACAGAGGAGCTTGGCGCACTATAGTCCATGGGGTTGCAAATAGTTGGACACGACTGAACACTTACACACTGCATGTACACTTACCAGATTTTTCTTAATCTTGTGATCTAATTATGTTTCATCATTATAGATAAAGGTGGAAATGAATGTCCTCACGTATGCATCATAAGCATGTATACAGTTTGTCCAAGATCTATAACTAGTTGTCTTAACACTGTCTTTTCTGTTCAAACTTAATTTTATATATAACTATATATATGTTATATATACATTTGCTAAATGTCAGATGTCAGGCCTTATGGTATATTTGTGTGTGTGTGTGCATGCACTAAGTTGTGTCTGACTCTTGTGACCCCATAGACTGTAGCCCACCAGGCTCCTCTGTCCATGGGATTTTCCAGGCAAGAACACTGGAGTGGATTGCCATTTCCTCCTCCAGGGAATCTTCTTGACCCAGGAATCAAACCCATGTCTCTTATGCCTCCTGCATTGGCACGTGGATTCTTTACTATTGAGCCACCTGGGAATCCCAATATTTTTATACATTATTTTCTTTGATTATATCAAAAGTATTTATGGCAGTCACTACTATTACTCTATTTTTCATTCACTACACAGGAGAAGAATACTTTCCAGAGAAGTTAAGTAACTTTCCTATGATCCCATTGCTAGAAGAGGCAGGGCTGGAATTACAACCTAGAGCCCAACTATTTAACTAATAACCTCTATTATCGCCCATTCTCAGCTGGTAAAGAGTCTGCCTGCAATGCAGGAGGCCCCAGTTTGATTCTTGGGTTGGGAAGATCTGCTGGAGAAGGGATACGCTACCCACTCCAGTTTTCTTGGGCTTCCCTGGTGGCTCAACCGGTAAAGAATCCATCTGCAAAGTGGGAGACTTGGGTTCGATCCCTACGTTGTGAAGATCCCCTAGAGAAGGGAATGGCTACCCATTCCAGTGTTCTGCCCTGGAGAATTCCATGAACTGTATAGTCCATGGGGTCACAAAGAGTTGGACATGATTGAGTGGCTTTCATTCACACCCTGAATTTTTATATAAATATATAAAATTATATATATAATTCTGTTCTACTTCTGGATTAGATTCTGTGGTATTGCCTGTTGGTCTATTCTGCACTATAACCATATGTTTTAAATTGGTATGGTTGCTTTGCAAAGTTTTGTTGGTTTCTGGTATACAACAAAGTGGATCAGCTATATGTATACATACATCCCCTCCCTATCAGATCTCCCTCCCACCCCTCCACAACCCACACATCTAGGTCACAACAGAGCACCAAGAGTAAGTCAGAAAGAAAAAATAAATATATTAATACATATATATGTAGTCTAGAAAAATGGTACCGATGAACCTATTTGCAAAGCAGAGATAGAGACACAGCTATAGGCAATGGACATGTAGACACAGGGTGGGGAAGTTGGGGGTGGGATGAATTGGGACATTGGAATAGACACCATATAATTTTAACTTTGAACTTTTACAGTACACTGCTAATATCTGATAGACCTATCTCCTCTTTTTCAAAAACTTCCTGGATATTCTCACCTATTTATTTTTCCAGATAAGTGGTAGAGAATATTGTTAAGTTGCAATATAAACCCTGTTGAATTTATATTGTACTTACATTGAATATATATATTAACTTAGGAAGACTTGATACCTTAATAATACTTTCTTATCCAACATCTAGTTATGACATCATAAATTTTTTTTTTATATTTCTGAATAGATTTGCATAGCTTTATTCCTGTAGCTGTTTTCATTCACATTTCTGTTTAAGCTTGTTTCTAGATTTGTTTTTCCTATGGACTTTCAGGTATAGGATTTTTCTTATATTACATTTTCAAACAGATCATTACTTCCATTATATTTTCTATTTGTTGTACATTGTGGAACTATTGGCTTTTTTCATATTCATTTTGTAACCAGCCACCTTAGTAAATTTTTCTGTTTTTTTTTCTAATATGTTTTCCAGCTGATTCACCAAGGCCGACTTGAAAATATTAATCATTTCACCTCCAGTTTAACAACAGACATACCTTGTGTTTAATCCTCTTGTTTAATTGCTTTGGCAGTTGTGCCCAGAATAGAGGTCATCCTCATCTTGTTCTAATCTAATGGAAGATCTTGCATTATTTCAACATTAAATATGAAGCAATATTTGGACTTAAGAGTTCTTTCTTTTGTATCATGTTAAAAACCAGTCATTTATTTCCATTTACCAAGTTTTTTATCAGGAATTTATATTGAATGTTTTTAAAGAGCCTTGGAGGTAGCTATTGACATTCATGCAAAGTAATGATTGATTGAGTGGGGCCAGGCAATCCTGTAAGCAGTAAACAAAGTCTCTGTCTTCCTGGTGAGTGACAGCATTAGGTTGGAAGGGAGGTGAAATTTCAAAGAATTTAGTTTGACAAACTTCTGGTTACTAAAGGGGAAGGAGAGGAGGCGGGGAGGGATAAATTAAGAGTTTGGGATTAAATATACACACTACTGTAGATGAAGTAGATTGCCAACAGGGACCTACTATGTAGCAAAGAGAACTATACTGAGTATTTTTTTTAATAACATATAATGAAAAAGAATCTGAAAAAGAATATGTAAATAAATAAATAAATATATATGTATATATGTGTGTGTGTGCGTGTGTGTGTATATATATATATATCTGAATCATTTTGCTGTACACCTGAAGCTAACACAGCATTGTGAATCAACTGTGTGCATGCTAAGTCGCTTCAGTAACACCTGACTCTTTGCAATGCTATGGACTATAGCCCTCCAGGCTCTTTTGTCCATGGGATTCTCCAGGCAAGAATACTAGAGTGGGTTGCCATGCCCTCTTCCAAGGGATCTCTCTGACCCAGGGGTTGAACCCATGTCTCTTATGTCTACATTGGCAGGCGGGTTCTTTACCATTATCACCACCAAAGAAGCCCAAATAAATTATACTTCAATGAAAAACAAAGAATATAGTTTGAGAAGGCTGTGCTGAGGAGGTGATATTTAAGCAGAGTTCATTGCAGGGGAGCTGCATGAGATATGTGGAAAGATGACAAACACTGGAATCAGAAAGCATCAGGTGATCTCTCTGACCTCTTAATGTTATAATGAATGAAGTCACATTTCCTAATATTGAATCATCTTGTACAGTCATAATAAACCTGGATCATGAGGTATAGTTATTTTAGTGGGATATTAGGTTGACAGTATTTAACTTAGAACTTTTTACACCCATGTTTCTAAGTTTAGCCTGAGGGTTTTAAAGTGTATCTTTGTAAAATTTTGCTCTGTATGTTAGGCTGGCTTTAAAAACAGGAATTCTTAAGTTTGTATTTCCTTTTTCCATGGCTTAATACTATTTCATTGATACAAACATTATGTTTCTTAAATATCTGAAAATATTTGTTCATAAAAGTATGTCCCCTGGTGCTTGGAGGAGGAGAACACAAGTCATGTGTGGTTTAGTTTAGTTTACATTTATTGATTTATTTAAGGTTTCCCCTTTTAAGTTAAATTGGTTAGTTTCTGGTTACTTAGAAGTTCATCAAGATTTTCAGATAGAATAGTCCTAGAGTTAGGGAAAATGCTGGGCTATATCATTTTAATTCCATCTTTGTCCACATTATTTGCCTTTTCCCATAAAGTATTACATTAATTAAGGTTTTTTAAAAGTATTATTTGCATACAATAAAAACTACCCCTTTTAGCAAGACAGTTTAATGTGTTTGGAAATGTGTGCAGTTCTGTAATCACCACCACTATAGTGGCGTAGAATATTCCAAAACCCCCCAAAGTTTCCCCATACCCTTTTGTGATCAATTCCTCCTTCTCCCCAGGCCCTAGAAACCACTGATCTGATTTTTCTCCCTGTTGTTTCACTATTTCCAGAATGTCATATAAGTAGAATCCCACACGATGTAGCTTTGTGAGTCTGATTTCTTTCATGAGGCATAATGTTTTCAGGGTTTATCCACGTTATTGTATGTCTCAGTAGTTTATTTCTTTTTCTTTCCAGTTTTATAGAGATATAAGTAACATAGAGCATTGTTTTAGTTTAAGATGTTCAATGTAATGGTTTGGTATATGTATATATTGCAAAATAATTACCACAGTATGTTTAACTAACACTCATCTCATTTGTTTCCTATTTGTTGAGTAATGTTTTATTGTCTAAAAATGCTGCAGTTTATTTATTCATGAGTGGCCATGTGGGTGGCTTCCAGTGGCTGTCTACTGTAAACACAAGTGCCGTGAATATTTGTGCAGGAGTCATTTAGCTTTATTTCTCTCATTTCAATATCCAGGATTGAGTGTGTTGGGTTATATGTAAAGTGCATTAATAGGTTTAACTTTATCAGAAGCCACCTTTATGTTTTGCAAAGCAGCTTTATTGTGCATTCCCAAAAGCATCCCTATTATTGCACACCCTTGTCAGGACTTTGCATTTTCTTCCCCTCTCCTTTGGCCGTAGGAATAGGTGAATGGGTGAGGGCTAAGATCTCATTATGATTTTAGCTTGGGTTTCCCTGACTAATTAATGGCAGTAAGCATTTTTCATGGGTTACTGCTTTCTACATATCTTTATTGGAGAGGTGTTTGTTCACATCACTTGCCCATTTTAAAAATCAGATTGTTTTCATATTATTGAGTTTCAAGAGCTCTTTATATAATATTCTGAATACTAGTCCTTTCTTCAGATGGATGTTTTGCAAATATCTTATCCCTATCTCTTTTTATTTTCTTGATAGCATCATTGGAAGAGTAGAAGTTTTTAATTTTGATGAACTCCCAATAATCACAAATTATTTTTGTTGTATGCTTTTTGTGACGTATCTGAAAAAAAAAAAAAAAAAAGGTTGACTTAACTCAAAGTCATGAAATGTTTTTCCTATGTTTTTAGTTGATTATTGTATATGGTGTTGGGGTATGGGTCAAGGTTCATTTTTTACATATGGATGTTTATTCCCAGGTGGCACTAGTGCTGAAGAACTCACCTGCCAATGCAGGTTAGCTGTAAGAGACCTGGGTTGGGAAGATCCCCTGGAGGAGGGCATGGCAACACACTCCAGTATTCTTGCTGGAGAATCCCCATGGACAAAGGAGCCTGGCAGGCTGCAGTCTATGTGAAGCAACTTAGCATGCACACTTTTATTCCAGCATCACCTATTAAAAATACTCCATTTCTCTTCTATTATTTTCCTTAAATTTTTGGTAGAATTCTCTAATGAACCCATTTGGGTCTGGATTTTTCTTTGCGGAAAGGTCTTTAAATTACAAATCCAACTTACTTAATAGTGTATAATTGGGGTTAGCTAATTCTTCTTGAGTGAATATTGGTACATTGTCTTGCAAATAACTTATTTAATTTATGCTATCAAATTTATTGGCATAAAGTTGTTTATAATAGTCCCTTTTTATTTTTAATATCTCAAGGATATGTAGTGATGTATCCTCTTTCATTCTTGATATTTATGATTTGTATCTTTCCTCTTTTATGGTCTGGCTAGGAGTTTGTTTATTTTTATTTATTTATTCATTTATTTATTTATTCATTTATTTATTTATTTATTTAAAGAATCAGCTTTTGATTTTATCGCTTGTCTCCATTGGTTTTCCATTTTCAATTTCGTTGACATGTCTTTATTATTTCCTTTCTTCTGCTTCCTTTGTATTTAATCTGCCCTTCTTTTTCTACTTTCTTAATGTTCAGCTTAAATTTTTGATAGAAGAACTTTCTTATTTTCTCATACAGGCAATTTAATGCTATAAATTTCTGTTTAAATACAGCTTTCACTGTCTCCCACTATTCGACATAGTTGAACATTCTATGTTTTCACCTTCAGCCAATTCAGTACAATTTAGCTTCACTAGTGATTTATTCTTTAACCCACGGAAAGAATTTTCAAGGGTTTTTTGTGTTATTTACAAATATGTGGGTACTTTCAGATATCTTTCTGTTGTTGATTTTTAGTTTAAGTCCACTATGATCAGAAAGCACATTTTCTATGATTGCAGTTCTTTTGTATTTACTGAGATTTGTTTTATGGGCTGGTGTACGGTCTATTGTGGTGAATGTACCGAGTGCACATGAAATGATATGTAATTTGCTTTGTTAGGTACAGTGTGCTAGAAGTGCTAGTTAGGTCAAGTCGGTTTATGGTTTTGTTCAGGTATTCTCTAGTTTTAGTGATTTCCTTTACTGTTCTATCAATTACAAGGAAAAGAGTTACGGAAGTAGCCAGCTGTAATTGTGGATTTGTGTGTTTCTCTTTTAAACTCAGTCAGCTTTTGTTTTATGTTTTTGGTGGTGGATATATTTTTCTTTAGTTTTACGTAGCTCTATTGTTAGGTGCATTTCAAAATATTTTATATCTCTATTTTTAATTGATTTTGTTAGGTATTGACTCATCCTATCCTCTTATCTGTTTGCTTTCCAACTGTTAATCTTACATGTCTTTTGAGCCTACTTTTTTCTTTTTCTTTTTTAATTCCTCCTTCTCCTCTATTTACCTCACATTTTCATGTTTCTTTTCTTTTAATTAAATGCCTTAAATAATTTATTTTCATTCTTTATGTAATGAAACAATGAAATATGCAGTTTGGCAGCATATTTTTGTAGGAAGCATAATAGGTATTGCTCTTTTCTGAAATTCCTGGTACAAACTGTGGTTTTGATTTTTTTTCTTTGTATTAAATTTTGATCAGATTTTTTAAAAATTTCCAAGTGGTTTGGATTTTTGTTTATTTGTTCCCACTTTTGTAATTTCTTCCTAAATTTATCGAGTTGTCAGAGATTGCAGTCTGCTCTGTTTTTAAAATTAAACAAGCTTTCTTTTAATCCAAATATGTAAAAATATGAATGTGAAAGCAGTCATAAACAATAGGTAACAAACTATGTGATTATATCCCAATAAAATTTCACTTATAAAAGCTAGAGGAGGCAGTATTTGGCCCAAGGGCTATAGCAAACTGTGTTCTGAAGGGACCAATAAAATGTTAACTCACATTATTAGTCCTCATATTTCCTTTAATATTTCCTTCTGAAACTAAATCAGAAAACAAAATACATTCACAAATGATTTGCAGCTGCTTCACCTTTCAAATATTTCGCTTTCCAACAACCTGTTGATACTTTTGTAAAACATGAGCGTGTGTGCCTGCTCAGTCTTATCCAACTCTTTGTGACTCCACAGACTGCAGCCCGCCAGGCTCCTCCGTCTATGGAACTTTTCAGTCAAGAATACTGGAATGGGTTGCCATTTCCTTCTCTAGGGGACCCAGGAATTGAACCCACATCTCCTGCATTGACAGGCAGATTCTTTACCACTGAGCCACTGGGTGAAATTGTTATTCAGTTTTTACAAACACTTCATTCAGTATGATGTTATTCCTGATTTTGTTCCATTTTTTAATTGCAATGTTATAACTCCATCTTTGGATAGTAGTGTTAGTATCCTTAGATTTAATAGATCTACCAGTTAGCATCGTTTCCCCTATCATGTTGTTATTGTATTATAAGATAAATAGGTCTATTATCAGATTTAACTCTCTGGTCACCCATGTATAGGCAGCATATCATTTCCTCTTAACAGGAAAGAAATTCAGGCTGGGTTTAGTACAAAGGGACCAGTTTCCTGTCTAAGGAAGGGTTGGTTCTTTCGGTGGGATCATTTTTGATATGCCTTGCAATAAATTCTCTAAATATATTTCCTAATTCTTTTGCCAATAGAATCATTTTTCCTTAAGTTTATCCAGAAAACTTCATCTTAGATGATAACCAAACTTCTTCAAATAAAATACATTTATATTTAATGTTTCACTGAATTAAAATTCAGTCTTTGTGACTTATTATGTTCTTGTATAAAGTTTGGGTCCATTCTAGGAAGACCTATTTTATTCCTCTGAATTATTATCTGGACCAATAATATATTGTTTTATTTATAGTAACTTTTTTGTAAGTTTAATAAAGGAAAATGGTTGTTCTTACTTTTTAATTTTTTTTTTTTAGATTCCACATGTAAGTGATACCATGCAGTATTTTGTCTTTCTGTGGTTTATTTTGCCTGGCTTATTTCACTTAGCATAATTCCTCCCAGGTTCACCCGTAATGTTTTAAATGGTTGGATTTCCTTCTTATTTTAAGGCTGAATAATATTCCATTATGTGTGTGTGTATATATATATAAATATATATATATATATAATTTTTTTCTTTATCCTTCAATAGACACTTAACATTGTTTCCATTGTTGTTGTTCAGTCGCTAAGTCATGTCTGACACTTTGCAACCCCATGGATTGCAGCATGCCAGGCTTCCTTGTCCTTCACTGTCTTCCAGAGTTTGCTCAAATTCATGTTCATTGGGTTGGTGACGCTATCTAACCTTTGTTTCCATACCTGGGCTGTTGTGAATAATGCTGCAGTGAACATGGGGGTACAGATATTTCTTCAAGATAATAATTTTATGTCCTTTGGATATATACACAGTAGTGAGATTTCTGGGTCACACAGTAGTTCTATTTTTAATTTCTCGAGGAGCCACCATACTGTTTTACATAGTGGTTGTACCAGTTTACACTCCTACTACCAGGGTACAAGGCTTCCCTTTTCTCTACGTCCTTACCAACATTTGCTATTTCTTGTCTTTTTGGTAATAGCCATTCTGATAGATGTGAGGTGATATCTCATTGGTTTTGATTTTCATTTCCTTGATGATTAGTGATGTTGAGCACCTTTTCATATATCTGTTGGCCATATGGATATCTTCTCCAGTAAAATGTCTATGTCAGTCTTTAGCCCATATTTAAGTTTGATTTTTTTTTTTTGGTTTTTGTTGTTTGCTGTTGAGTTATGGGATTTCCTTATATATTTTCTATGCTGTTGTGCTGTGCTGCAGAGTCGTGTCCGATTATTTCCAAACCTTTGGACTATAGCCCACCAGGCTTCTCTGTCCATGGAATTTTTCAGACAGATATACTGGACTGGGTTGCCATTTCCTACTTCAGGGGATCTTTGCAACCAGGGATTGAATCCGCATCTCCTGTGCCTCCTGCAGTTCAGGCAGATTCTTTACCACTGAGCCACTGGGAAAGCCTGTGTGTGTGTGTGTGTGTGTGTGTGTGTGTGTGTGTGTGTGCACGCGTGTGCATGCGCATGCGTGCCTGTGTGTGTGTATTAACCTCTTATTAGATATGTAGTCTGCAAATATTTCTTGGTTGGAGTTGTTAGGGTTCTTTATACATAAGATTGTGTAATTTGCAAACAAAGACCATATTAATTCTTTCTTTATGATTTAGATGCCTTTTATTTATTTTCCTTGCCTAATTGCTCTGCTTGGGACTTCCAGTTGTTGATTAGTTGCTAAGTCATGTCCAGCTCTTTTGAGACTCCATGCAGTGTTGAATAAAAGTGGTGAGAGTGAGTGTTCTTGTCTTTTACCTGATCTTAGAGGAAGCTCTTTCAGCTTTTCACTGTTAACATTGACTACAGTGTTAACAATGAGGCTTGTCATATATGATCTTTGTTTTATGTTGAGGTACATTTTTTCTGTGCCTAATTCCTTCAGAGTTTTTATCATAAAGAATGGTGTGTTTTGCCAAATGTTTTTCTGCATCTATTGAAATGATCATATTGATATTAATCCTTCCTTTTGTTAATTTAGCATGCCACATTTATTGATTTGTGTGTGTTGAACCATCCTTGCATCCCAGGGAGAAGTTTTTTTGATCATGGTGCAGACTCTTGAGAGTCCCTTGGAAGCAGGGAGATCAAGCCAGCCAACCATATGACTCAGTCAGGTACGACTGAGCAACTGAACAGAATGACCAGAGTGACCCTCTTAATGTACTGTTGAATTCACTTTGCTAATTTTGTTGAGGATTTTTGTGCCTATGTTCATCAGGTGTATTGGCCTGTAATTTTCTTTTCCTGTAGTGTTCTTGTACAGCTTTGGTGTCAGGGTAATGCTCAGTAAAGTGAATTTGAAAGTGTTCCCTCTTCTTTAATTTTTTGAAAGAGTTTGAGAATGATTGATATTAATTTTTTAAATGTTTAGTGAAATTCACCAGTGGAACCATCTGATCATGGACTTTGATACGCTGGGAAGTTTTAGATTGCTGATTCAGTCTCTGCTAGTAATTGGTCTGTTCACATTCAGTGTTTCTTCATGATTCACTCTTAGTAGGTTGCATGTTTCTAGGAACTTGTTCATTTCTCTTAGGTTATCTAATTTGTTGGCATAGATTGTTCATAGTACATTTTCTGAACCTCAGTATTTCTTTGTTACTGGTTTTAATGTCTCCTCTTGCATTTCTGATTTTATTTATTTGAATCTTCTCTTTTCTTAGTTTGTCTAGTTAAATGTTTGTCAGTTTTGTTCATCTCTTCAAAACTAATTATTAATTTCATTGATTTTTTTTTCCTACTGTCTTTCTAGTCTCCATTTCTTGATTTCTTAGGCTTGTAGTCTTCCATATAACCTTTAAAATAATTTGGTAGTTAACTTTGTGAATTAAAGTCATAAAAATTCTGAATAAAATTATGTTCCATTAATATATTGGTTTAGAAAGGACTGATATTTTTATTGAGTTTTCTCCTTCATACATATGATATTTCTACTTGTTCAGGTCATATTTTTATATTTTCACTATAACTTATGGTTTGCTTGTTTTTCTCCAATGTAGATCCAAAATCATTACTGTCAAATGTATTCTTGTCTTATAATTATTTTAATCTCTACTGTGAAATGACGTTCCACTTCTTATCGCTGTTGATTTTTGTGAATTTAGATGAATTCTAGCCAAATTAGCAACTCCTGTATAAATGTCAGTAGATTTTATAACAGTGTCTCATTTTATAAGTTTACTGTCACATCACTTGCAGATAGATATAATTTTGTCCCTTCTTTATCAGCATTTTTCCTGAGTGTTTCATTTCTTATCTAAGCTTAAGCATTGGCTTAAGCATTGGCTTAAACCACCAAAACAATAATAAATAGAAATGGAGATGGTGGGCCTGTCTTCTTCAGGATTTTAGAAGAAATGTCTTCAGTATTTTATCCTTTAATATGAGGTTTACTGAGGTTTATTTTTCAAAACAGCCTTATTATATTTAAGAAGTGCCCATCAATTCCTATTTTAGTTAAAGCTTTGTTAGGTTATACTGGGTTTTATCAAATATATCTTGGCTTACATATCCATGAAGATTTCTTCTGTGACAACTGCTAAGAAATCTTAACTCAAAATTGCTGAGGCACAAAGTGAATGTGTTGGCTTTTTTTTTGTTGTTGTTGTTGTTGTTGTTCCCTTAAAACAATCCCCTGGAGAAGGAAATGGCTACCTACTCCAGTATTCTTGCCCAGTCAGTTCCATGGACAGAAGAGCCCTGCTGGGCTACAGTCCCTGGAGTCACGAAGAGTCAGACATGACTGAGAAACTAACACTCCTATCATTACCATTAAAAAAAAAAAATTATTGAAATATAGTTACTTTACAGTGTTAGCTTCAGTTATAAGTCAAGTGAATCAGTTACACATATACTACACATATCCACTCTTTCTTAGTCTCTTTCCCCATATGGGCCATTGCAGAGTATTGAGCAGAGTTCCCTGTCCTCTATCAGTTCAGTTCAGTTCAGTCGCTCAATCGTGTCCGACTCTTTGCGACCCCATGAATCGCAGCACGCCAGGCCTCCCTGTCCATCACCAACTCCCGGAGTTTACCCAAACCAATGTCCATCGAGTCGGTGATGCCATCCAACCATCTCATCCTCTGTCGTCCCCTTCTCCTCCTGCCCCCAATCCTACCCAACATTAGGGTCTTTTCCAATGAGTCAACTCTTCACATGAGGTGGCCAAAGTATTGGAGTTTCAGCTTCAACATCAGTCCTTCCAATGAACACCCAGGACTGATCTCCTTTAGGATGGACTGGTTGGATCTCCTTGCAGTCCAAGGGACTCTCAAGAGTCTTCTCCAACACCACAGTTCAAAAGCATCAATTCTTCGGTGCCCAGCTTTCTTTATAGTTGAACTCTCACATCCATACATGACCACTGGAAAAACCATAGCCTTGACTAGATGGACCTTTGTTGGCAAAGTAATGTCTCTGCTTTTAAATATGCTATCTAGGTTGGTCATAACCTTCCTTCCAAGGAGTAAGCATCTTTTAATTTCATGGCTGCAATCACCATCTGCAGTGATTTTGGAGCCCAAAAAAATAAACTCTGACACTGGTTCCACTGTTTCCCCATCTATTTCCCATGAAGTGATGGGACCAGATGCCATGATCTTAGTTTTCTGACTGTTGAGCTTTAAGCCAACTTTTTCACTCTCCTCTTTCACTTTCATCAAGAGGCTCTTTAGTTCTCTCCACTTTCTGCCATAAGGGTGATGTCATCTGCATATCTGAGGTGATTGATATTTCTCCCAGCAATCTTGATTCCAGCTTGTGTTTCTTCTGGCCCAGCATTTCTCATGATGTACTCTGCATAGAAGTTAAATAAGCAGGATGACAATACACAGCCTTGACATACTCCTTTTCCTATTTGGAACCAGTCTGTTGTTCCATGTCCAGTTCTAACTGTTGCTTCCTGACCTGCATACAGGTTTCTCAAGAGACAGGTCAGATGGTCTGGTTTTCCCATCTCTTTCAGAATTGTCCACAGTTTATTGTGATCCACACAGTCAAAGGCTTTGGCATAGTCAATAAAGCAGAAATAGATGTTTTTCTGGAACTCTCGTGCTTTTTTGATGATCCAGCAGATGTTGGCAATTTGATCTCTGGTTCCTCTGCCTTTTCTAAAACCAGCTTGAACATCTGGAAGTTCATGGTTCACATATTGCTGAAGCCTGGCTTGGAGAATTTTGAGCATTACTTTACTAGCGTGTGAGATGAGTGCAATTGTGCGGTAGTTTGAGCATTCTTTGGCATTGCCTTTCTTTGGGATTGGAATGAAAACTGACCTTTTCTAGTCCTGTGGGCACTGCTGAGTTTTCCAGATTTGCTGGCATATTGAGTGCAGCACTTTCACAGCATCATCTTTCAGGATTTGAAATAGCTCAACTGGAATTCCATCACCTCCACTATCTTTGTTCGTAGTGATGCTTCTAAGGCCCACTTGACTTCGCATTCCATGATGTCTGGCTCTAGGTGAGTGATCGCACCATCATGATTATCTGAGTCATGAAGATCTTTTTTGTACAGTTCTTCTGTGTATTCTTGCCACCTCTTCTTAATAGCTTCTGCTTCTGTTAGGTCCGTACCATTTCTGTCCTTTATCGAGCCCATCTTTGCATGCAATGTTCATTTGGTATGTCTAATTTTCTTGAAGAGATCTCTAGTCTTTCCCAATCTGTTGTTTTCCTCCATTTCTTTGCATTGATCACTGAGGAAGGCTTTCTTATCTCTCCTTGCTATTCTTTGGAACTGCTCATTCAAATGGGAATATCTTTCCTTTTCTCCTTTGTTTTTCGCTTCTTTTCTTTTCACAGCTATGTGTAAGGCCTCCTCAGACAGCCATTTTGGTTTTTTGCATTTCTTTTCCATGGGGATGGTCTTGATCCCTGTCTCCTATACAATGTCACAAACCTCCGTCCATAGTTCATCAGGCACTCTGTCTATCAGATCTAGTCCCTTAAATCTATTTGTCACTTCCACTGTATAATCATAAGAGATTTGATTTAGGTCATACCCGAATGGTCTAGTGGTTTTCTCTACTTTCTTCAATTTAAGTCTGAATTTGGCAATAAGGAATTCATGATCTGAGTCACAGTCAACTCCTGGTCTTGTTTTTGCTGACTGTATAGAGCTTCTCCATCTTTGGCTGCAAAGAATATAATCAATCTTATTTCAGTGTCGACCATCTGATGATGTCCATGTGTAGAGTCTTCTCTTGTGTTGTTGGAAGAGGATGTTTGCTATGGCCAGTGCGTTCTCTTGGCAAAACTCTATTAGCCTTTGCCCTGCTTCATTCTGTACTCCAAGGCCAAAGTTGCCTGTTACGCCAGGTGTTTCCTGACTTCCTACTTTTGCATTCCAGTCCCCTATAATGAAAAGGACATCTTTTTGGGGTGTTAATTCTAATAGGTCTTGTAGGTCTTCATAGAACCGTTCAACTTCAGCTTCTTCAGCGTTACTAGTCAGGGCATAGACTTGGATTACCGTGATATTGAATGGTTTGCCTTGGAAACGAACAGAGATCATTCTGTCGTTTTTGAGATTGCATCCAAGTACTGCCTTTCAGACTCTTTTGTTGACCACGATGGCTCCTCCATTTCTTCTAAGGGATTCCTGCCCCCAGTAGTAGATATAATGGTCATCTGAGTTAAATTCACCCATTCCAGTCCATCTTAGTTCACTGATTCCTAGAATGTTGATGTCCACTCTTGCCATCTCCTGTTTGACCACTTCCAATTTGCCTTGATTCATGGACCTAACATTCCAGGTTCCTATGCAATATTTCTCTTTACACTATTGGACTTTGCTTCTATCACCAGTCACATCCACAGTTGGGTATTGTTTTTGCTTTGGCTCCATCCCATCATTCTTTCTGGAGTTATTTATCCACTGATCTCCAGTAGCATATTGGGCACCTACCATCCTGGGGAGTTCATCTTTCAGTGTCCTATCTTTTCGCCTTTTCATACTGTTCATGGGGTTCTCAAGGCAAGAATACTGACGTGGATTGCCATGCCCTTCTCCAGTGGACCACATTCTGTGAGACCTCTCCACCATGACCCATCCGTCTTGGGTGGCCCCACACGGCATGGCTTAGTTTCATTGAGATCGACAAGGCTGTGGTCCGTGTGATCAGATTAGCTAGTTTTCTGTAATTATAGTTTCAGTGTGTCTGCCCTCTGATGCCCTCTCGCAACACCTACCATCTTACTTGGGTTTCTTTTACCTTGGACGTGGGGTATTTCTTCACGGCTGTTCTAGCAAAGTGTAGCCATTGCTCCTTACCTTGGACAAGGGGAATCTACTCACGACAGCCCCTCCTGACCTTGAATGTGGAGTAACTCCTCTCGGCCCTCCTGTGCCCACGCAGCCGCTGCTCCTTGGACCTGGGGTAACTCCTCTCGGCCACAGGCGTGGGGTAGCTCCTCTTGCCTCCGCCGACCCCCCTCTCCCGCCCTTGGCCTCCGGCCCAGGGTAGCTCCTCTCGGCCACGCTTCTGAGCAGACCTTCGCAGCCGTCTCACTTCTGCGCCAACCGTCACAGCCGGTCCTTTATAGTAGGTCATTATTAGTTATCTGTGTTATCTGTAGTTTATAACTAAAAATGCTCAGGATGAAGTTGACTTGAGGCCAGCTTCATATCAGGGCTCAAACTGTGTCACTGGGATCTGGTTAACTCTTACAGACTCTCTCCCTGTGACTACTTGATAGGCTGCAGCTCCTCTGAAACTCATGCATTTAGCTTCAGATCCAGTGATGGGAAAATGAAGGATATTCCTAGGACTCCAGAACATATCTTATTTCCTCTCACTGGCTTTCGAAGCACCATAGCCTTGCCCCTGAGTCACAGTGTCATTATAACCAGGGTGATGGGATGGGATGATGTAGAGCAGAAGTTCTACCGTTGAGCTGAGTAGAATCCCATTTGCTGAGAGGAGACGAGCAGGTGTATCCCCAGAGGAAAGCTTTGGTTTCAGTTACCAGAACAAGAGAAAACAAATACTGGGCGGCACAGTACCAGATGTCACTTTAGCATCTATTGATTCAAACATATGGCTCTTCCCATTAATTTCTGGGTGAAATATATTGTCTTGATACATTTGTTGATGATAAACCATCCTTGGAATCATCTTTGCTTAGTCATGGCTTATCCTTTTGATGCACTGATTCATTCCATTTGCTTAAAATTTTCCATCTGTATTTCTAAGTAAAATTGATGGCTGACTATTTTTTGCAGTATACATGCCATAGTTTGGCACTAAGATGATATTTGATACAAAATAAGAATGAGAATATTTTGTTTATTTTTATATTGACTGAAATAATTTAAATATTATTAGGATTTTCCTTTTTAAGAAAGCTAGATTTTAAGAATCAGATGGGAAAAAAGATCTAGGCCTGATATGGTTTTTATAAGAGATGTTAAGTGACTTTCTTAAACTCTTCCATGATTTTCTGCTCCTTGGTTGAATTTAGTTCTTTTTTTCCTAGAGATAGCATCACTCTCTAGATTAAAAAGATATTTTTACTTGAGAGTTATAAATAATAATCTCTTTAAAATTATAAATACATTTAATCTCTTTCCTATTTATGGTTATGTTGCCTTTATTCTTTCTAATGTTTTATATTATACTTTTTTAATCTTTGCTTTCTTCACCAAATATGCATATGTTTTTTGAAAGGCCAGCTTTGAGACTTTATTTACATATATAGGTTTTCCTTTGTTCTGATATTTTCAGCCGTCATGTTCTCCTAATTCCATTTAGTTTATTTTGTTACTTTTTTCCAGTTTGTAAAGTTGAGGTTCTTGGATCACTGTACTCTGAATATAGCTTTATCTCCTGCCACATGTTTTGGCGTAAAATATCTTCTTTTATTTTAAATTCATTACTTTCTCAGTAACTTAAAATTTCCATTGGATCTCCTATTTAATCTAAGGTTTGAGTATTTAGAATAAAATTTATTGATTAGATTATGATGAGAAATATGACCTGTAAACAATTACTCCTGATAAAATTTATTATGACTTTATTTTCAGCCAATAATCATATATATATATATATTATTTCCTTACATCATATATGAATATATATATTTATGACTTAAGGAAAGAATGTAAATTCATAGGACTTCAAATTCTTTAAGTACATAAGTGTTCTGCATGATGCATTATATATTTGTGTGTGTGCATATGCATGCATATATAATTTTATTAATTAATCCTATATGTACTGCATATTTTTATACCTTTTCAAATTCTGAGAAAAATATTAAAATTTTATACTTCAGTTGTGTTTATCACATTATCTTTAAGTTTCAGGAATTTTATGTTTGGCTTTCATGTTGTTTGTCACTCAGTTGTGTCCAGTGCTTTAAGGCCCCATGGACTGTAGGCCACCAGGATCCTCTGTCCATGGGATTCTCCAGGCAAGAATACTGGAGTGGGTTGCCATTTCCTTCTCCAGGGGATCTTCCTGACCCAGAGATCAAACCCAAGTCTCTTTATGCCACCCACATTCCAAGTAAATTTTTTTACCATCTGAACCACCAGGGAAGCCTGTTAATATCCATGGGAACTTTCTGGGGCTTCCCTGGTAGCTCACTCAGCTGGTAAAGGATCTGCTTGCAATGCAGGAGATCCCAGTTCGATTCCTGGGTCAGAAAGATCCACTGGAGGAGGGATAGGTTATACAGTCCAGTATTCTTGGGCTTCCTGGGTGGCTCAGCTGATAAAGAATTTGCCTGCAATGCGGGAGACCTGGGTTTGATCCCTGGGTTGGGAAATCCCCTGGAGGAGGGCATGGCTACCCACTCCAGTATTCTGGCCTGGAGAATTCCATGGACTATTCCATGGGGTTGCAAAGAGTCAGACATGACTGAGTGACTTTCACTTACTTCACATTGTTTATATGACCCTTATACCTTATGTTTTCCATGGTATACAGTTCAAATGTTTTTCCCCTACATTTAAAGTTTTGTGCACTTAAAAGTTCTTGAGTGAACAAAATGTTAGGTCTGGAAAGTCTCACATGTGACATAGACTAGCCTTCTGGTTATACTCGTGGAGAAACTGAGACCAAGAAATGAGAGGGCCCTCCTCTGAAGTCATAAGAAAATGTTTTGAATCTGGGCTCTTTCTTACAGACCAAATCCTCCAAGTGCTGTGTGATCAAAATGCTTCTGTGTGAATAGATGGTCTGATGTAGGTGAAAACTGGAAATAATGACAATGTAGATATTGGTCTATGACAAGTAAGTGAATGAATATTGGAGAATGTGAGGGTGTGAGATCTCCATTCAGTTGCAGGGCCCCAGGTTCTTTCTATTTGGTGTCTCTGTCATCCTGTGGGGTGTCAGGTCATTACAGGATCTTGCTGGCAGACAAGGGAAAAGAGAGAGGAATGGATTCTATTGGGTTGGCCAAAAAGTTTGTTTGGGCTTTAAAAAAAAAAAAAAATGGAAAAACTCTTTGGCCAGCCCAGTACATGAGGTTTTATGAGCTAGCCCTAAGAGTAGGATACATTCCTTCCACCAGCTCAGGCATAGTTACAGCTCAGTGCATAACTTTCTCTTGCTGTGTGGCCAGAAGAAGGATGGAGCTTGGAAAACATCTAGCCAACATCACTGCATCCTATGCTCGGGTAGAGAACAACACTCAGTTTGGATATGGGGGAAGAAGCTCAACAGAGCTCACGGCCCCTGTTGATCTGGGGATGAGGTTCCAAACAGTTTGAACAATTGAGGTTTTGTTGGAAACTAGGAGAAAAGCCCAGAGTACCCAGCAGAATGAAAAGGTGGAGTCCAATACAATGGACACAAAAGAGCTCAGTGTTTCCCGAGGCATCAATGCAGAGACTTCAGGAAACTTCCTGTACCATCAACTGTGAGCCTAGGTCACCTGTCCCAACTAGGTTGCTTTGGATGTGGCCAGATGAGAAGGTAAAAGACTTCAGTACTGTGAACGAATGACGGGGGAGCGGGTGTGAGGAGGAGAGTGGTGGTGAGAGGGCTACGACACATAGGTCCCTTTTCTGTAAGACATTTTTGATGGATCCAGTTGAATCCATTGTATTCAGCACAGTGTGGATTTAATAGGATCATTTAATCATGAGGAACTTGGAAGAACATCTGCTGCTACTCATGCTGCCTGGGGTCTAGGCTGTCTCAGGACTGTGGTGTGTGAGTGTGTGTGCTTGCACATGCACACATGCTTATGTGAGTTCATGCACAAATATGTGAGTTTTGCAAGAAATGCAATCCCATTTGACTACATGAATGGCCAAAATGTGCAGGATTTGGAACAGGATCATTGTATCTTAAGACATCCCTTAAAATGTTTGCATGTTAAAGGGAGCCATTGACGATTAAAGGTCTTAAGGAAAAAAAGAAATTAACCTCTCTAATATTAAAATTAACCCTAGGTCAAAGTGCTTTAAACCTACAGGTCCCAAAAAGGCCATCCACAGACCACGTCACCTGTCACTCACATGTTGCTAGTAAAAGTAGTCACCTAGGAAACGCTTGAGAAAAGTCATTGTCTGTGATACACTCATTAATACAAGTCCAGCTTAGGCTTAAGAATAAACATTTGTGCTAACAAAGTGAATCATTGTGATGTCACTTATAACTGTGAAAAAAGGAAACTACTGAAAAACCAAGAAATAGAAACTTTTTAGGTAAATGATGGTACTTGGTATGATGGGATAGTTCAGAGTCATCAAAAAGGTTTATGAGGCAGTTCAAGAATTGAGGCTGCAGGTTTATGTAATAAAACAAGTAACGAAGGCAGAATAAAAATTCTGTGTCTAGAGTGACTGAAACTATGTAAGAATGAATAAGAAAAGTGAAAGAAGTAGAAGTGTAAAGACATTGAGAGCGGCTGCTTGGATAATAGGAGCAATTCTTTTGTTTTCTTTCTTCTTTTGTGTATTTTCCAAACACTCTCAGTATTGCATTTAGGATAATGGAGCTAACACCTTTTTTAAAAATTGGGTCTTTGTTGGAGCTGCACATTTTGGCCATTCATGTAGTCAAATGGGATTGCATTTCTTGCAAAACTCACATATTCGTGCATGAACTCACATAAGCATGTGTGCATGTGCAAGCACACACACTCACACACCACAGTCCTGAGACAGCCTAGACCCCAGGCAGCATGAGTAGCAGCAGATGTTCCTGCAAGTTCCTCAAGATTAAATGCCTTATAATCCACACTGTGCATTATTATCTGTTTTACTTCGTTGGAAACCAGATTGTTGAGTGCCCTTCTCTCTCTTTCTCTTTCCCCTTCTCTCTCTCTCCCCTCCTCTCTCTGCATATTAATGGATAGAGGTCATTGGGTCAGACTTAGTTCCATTCAGAACTGACTCAATACTGTTGGCCGACTTTTCCCTTTTCACCTGCTCTATCCTTCATGAGAAAATAAGCCATCTTTCTGAGAATGAGCATGTAGATTTCTTTGCATTTTTCACAAATATGTTAGCTGTGTGCTTGCCTCCAGCCTCTTGGGCCCAATTATCTGAAAATAGGCCCTCATCTGTTTTAGCCCAGGCTTGGTTAGTTGCAAATAATAGCAGCCTAGTCCACCTGGCTTAATCAAGAGTGGAAGATTTTCTGGAAAGGTACAAGGATAACTCACAAATCTCAAGTCAGTGAAGCTTCAGGGAACTGAAACCCACAACAGAAGCGGAGGCAACAGCTGGCTCTGTCTCTCTCTCTCCTTCTTGTGTGCTCCCTTCACAGCTCCGCTGCTTTCTCAAAGCAAACCTGCTTCATTCTCACCACTGATCACTTTCCTCTGTGCTCCCCGCCTCCTCCTTTGCATGGCAGAATGTGCCATTATAGCCCTTTTAAACTGTTTCTAGCTTGATTAGACTCATAGGGACCCAGTTCCAAATTCTCAGGACAGAAAGTCTGATTGATAGACCAGGTGTCCACCAGCTGTGTCCAAAGGGCAGATAGAACACTCCAGACAGCTGAGGACCCCTGCTGCCCATGCCCAGCCAGGCAGGATCAGTAGTTATGAAATATTTCAATATGAACTTAAAAAGTACCACTGAGACAGTCCATTCCAGTGGCTTTGAGCTTGTTTCAGTGATCTGCCTCTACCTCTGCCTGCTTGATCAAGCTTGTTGTGACAGCAGTGGTGCCTGGGATTTGAACATACTTTAGTTAAGCAAGGGCTGGACACATCCATTATAGCATGTGATCCTCTCAGCGATGCTACTAACCACATCTTATAGGATGGGCTTGGGCTTAGAAAGAATGATGTTGCATCCAAGTTCACATGTGTGCACCATCTGCAGAGATGATGTTTGAATGTAGTTCTTAGCTCAGTCTTCTTCCAACACCCCATGGCTGCCTTTGTGTGTTATTGTGTGTGTGTGTTCTTATCTGTAAAATAGTGGTTAAGTAATGCTCCTCGTATTTTCCTTGCTGTTTAGTCACTAAGTCGTGTCCAACTCTTTTGCAACCCCATGGACTATAGCCTACCAGGCTCCTCTGTCCATGGGATTTCCCAAGCAAGAATGCTGGGCTGGATTGCCATTTCCTTCTCCAGGGGATCTTCCTGACCCAGGGATCGAACCCACGTCTCCTACATTGGCAGGCTTATTTTTCTTACCACTGAACCACCAGGGAAGCCCTGTATTTTCCTTACTGACTTGTTATTACAGTGAGTTGGATTGCGTAGAAGTACATTGAAAACTACGGAATATGTTACAAATAGTATTACTATCACTCTATCTACTTACCTAGCTGCCTACTGCCTCCTCCGTCCCCCCCGCCAAGGTTTACATTTAAATGATGACTTTATTTGGCAAAGCCTCCCTTGCATGTTGTCTTTTTAGGGGATATTCAGAAGGGATGATGGTTGGAGTTGGGGGAAAAGAGACTCAAATCAGTAAGCTTCTGAGCTATTAGGCCAGCAGTGCATTATGATGTCAACCCTGATAGAAGTTTTGTGTTTTGTTTTGTTTTCTAAGTAAAAATTGTGTGCTTTTTGTAAAACCATCTTAACATTTTTAGTTATTCCAAGTTGAAATCTGATTTATCAAAATTACTTCTCCCCTATATTTCTCTCTTGGTGTAAAAAGTAGATGTGCTATCCACAAGCCAGAATTCTGGGAGCACCATGGACTGAAACCCTCTTCCGCTACCCCTACATCCAGCTGGCCACCAGATACCTATTCCCTCAGTGTAGGTTCATCATCTAAAACCCAGATTATCCCTTGCCCCAGCTGTATAAATAGCCCCACGCCGTTTGGCTGCCTTACTTGAAGTCATCCTCCAGATAACTAACAACTTTCTAAGACGTGCATTGAATCGTGTTGCTCCACCTACCCAGACCCCTCCCATAGTTCCCATTCTCCAAGCACTTAGTGTGACTTGCAGGGTCCTTACTTTCTCTTCTCAAGCATCATGCCCTGAGTGTATCATGAGCTACCAGTTCTGGCCTTTGCAAAGACAGTTCCTTCATCTTCTCTCTACTGTATAGTCTTCCTTATCCAGCAGGTTGTGACTTCTTGAGAACATCTTTCATGACCCTCTTAGAGAGGGTGGGTAGTCGTGTCCTCATCTCGACTCCTCTGGGCTCCCCTAGTTTTACAAATGCCTTTACATTGTCTCTTCTTAGAACACACAAGCAGTGATTTAAATGCCATCGTGTCATCTCTGGACTTGAGCTCCTTGGAGGCAGAAATGACAATAGCTGTACTTGTAGTCCTAAGACCTAGCACAGGGCCTCAAAGAGATGAGTTCCCAGTAAAAATGTATTAATCAGCTATGCCCATCTAAAATCAAGCTTCCCTAGAGGAAAAAAAAACGTATTAAAGCCCCATTTAATTCTAACAATGATGGCTCTGAATCAGATACCAGACGAGTTTTGCCTTCAAAGTCAGTGGTCACTTTTACTCCACATTGCTGTCTCTTTAATAAAGAGAAAAAATGTAATCCAGCCTCAGAAACGTGCATGGCTCTGACTTGGGTTAAAGACAATATGATGTATCTTAGGACTGTGTCAGATGTTGATGCGGACAGTACTGATGGGTGCATTCCAAAGTGGACTGAGGCTATTTCCTCTCTTCCTGGAATGACCATCTGGATTCAAATGTTAATGTTCAATCCAATTTGTTGCTAAGGCAACCAAGTTACAGGCCGTCTTCAATTTACAAAAGGTGACATTGCCAAAGTCATTTTATAAGGCAGATATTTGAAAAATACACCACATTTTCCAGTGGAAAAGTGATGTAAATGGTGGCTAGAGCCTGCCGAATTATATTTAACCCATATTGTTGCATTACTTCTGCAAGATGAGCCAGTAAAAACATTCCGTGTCTCCCAGGCAGGTCACAGGAGCAGTCTTAAGCAATCTGGCTGCATATCCAAGACATAGGAAAAAGAAACCCCTATTCAGTGTTCCCCACCTAGCCTGAGCCCTCAGGATATCCCGTGTTTAGTCCAGACATACTAAAACCTGGTTCAGCATCTGGATTGCCTGGAAAGAATTTCATTAAAAGAGGCATGGTTCAACTTCAGACCCATCCCATTCAAATAAAAATCCATAGTGGGCTCCAGAAATATATATGTACTTGTAAAGTTTCCCCCGCCCCACCCCATGTGATCGTGATGCTATGTGTGAACTACTAACCAGACTTCTTGGAAAGCACTTCAGTTTTTCTCCTCTGATTTGGCACTGGGAGTAACATCTCATAGCACAGCCCAAGGTCAGAGCTGTAGTTGTGTGGGTGACGACCTCTACGGGTACCGTAGTTTCTCTTGCCAAAGGATGATGTTGGGTAGTTTTGGAAGGCATTGACACTGAACTAGTCAGATGTCTGGATGAGTACTGCTGATGCTCACAAGGGCAGGCTCTTCCATCCCTGCTAACGAAGGATGACTGATAACCTGAACACTGAGCCCAGCGATGCTGTAAGTACCCATAGTGTTATCAAGATTCTGGGAATCCACTTTTAAAATAATTAAAACAGCTCTTTTGCTCCCCTGCCCCTTATATCCTAGGAGTTAGTCTGGAGTCTCTGGGGCAGCCTGAATATAAAGCACCGTATCATACTCACAATAACTCCTCCCCAGACACTAACCCGTGATCACTGGGTATTACATCATTTCTGTAACTATCTTTGCTCTTGTAATAAGCAACAGTGATGAGCCCACTGTGCCTTTTGTGCATAACAAAGTCCTGGGGGACCCACCTTACCATTTCCCAGAAAGTCCCAGATGACTAAATCCAAAAATGAACCTAAATTGGGTTTAAGAGAGGCTTCTGAAGATGCCTATTAAGTTGGGGGAAAATGAAATCATTTGTTATAGCTAATCTGTTAGATTTCTTAAGGGTTCTATAATAATGGTTTTCAATGAATCATAGATCCCTGTGCCCATGCCCCTTTTAATTTTTTTTTTTTTTTGCCACACCACGTGATATGTGGGATGTTAGTTCCCCAGCCAGGGATCGAACCCGTGCCCCCTGCAGTGGAAGCCTAGAGTCTTAACTACTGGACTACTAGGGAAGTCCCTCCCATGCCGCTTTGTAACATGATGTTGCCAGTCTTCCCAGCAAGAGGCGGGATCTAGTTTCTCCACCCCCTTAAATTGGTGGATTGCTTTGACTAATAGAATGTGGGAGAAGTAATTACATGCCAGTTTGGAATCCGGGTCTTCAAAAGTCTTGACATGAAATGTTCATTCTCGCCTCCTTGGGCCCTGAGGCCACCATTCTGTGAAGGAGCCCAGACTAGTCTTCTGGAGGGTGAGAAATCAAATGAGGAGAAGCAGGGTGCCCTATTCGATAGTCAGCACTAACTGCCAGACGTGTGGGTGAGGCTGTCTTGGAAGCTCCAGCCCAACCAAGCCTTCAGATGACTAACAGCAGCCACCTGAGTGATCCTGAGCAAGTCCAGCATGACAAATCTAGATTGCTAACTCAGAGAATTATGGTAATTAATACAGTGGTATCTTAAGCCACCTATATGTTAGGGTACCAATAGAGATCTGATTTGGTACTATGTTTTTATATAGAAAAATATATAAATGTTGACTTGAACATTGTCACACATAATCTCTCTGTGCAGAGGTAGTTTTTAAAAGTTACATCCTTCCAGAATTCTAATATTCAAATGGAGAAACATACAAAGTGTTTTTGTTCTTGTTGATTCACAATTGGAATTCCACTTTACATCCTATTTTGTAACCTGCATTTTCCATGTAATAATACACTCTTCATTTTCGTATCTCATAAATACTCGTTTATATCATTTTAATGACTTCGTAATACTCCATCATTAAGATGTGCATAATTTATGTAACCAGCTTCTGTTACTGGATATTTTTTCACTGTTATAATCAATGTTGTGATGAAAACCCTTGCACATAAATCTTTCTACACATAAATGATCAGTCTGTTAGCATATTATAGGCATTATTGCTTAATTCTTTTTGCCAGTATAATATGAAAGGAAGAATATCTCAATGTTTTAATATTCTTTCATTTTGCTAACAAGAAGTTAATTATGTTTATACATGTCTGATGGCTATTTCTATTTACCTATTATTAAGGAATGGTGCTTTCATTTATGCAAAAAGATTTTTTTTTACATTTTGTAGTGGGACATGGCGCGCGCACACACACACACACACACACACATATACAACTTGAAGCAGTGAACCACAGAACATAGAGCCTTCAAACCAGATAAACTGCTTCACTTCTTGTTGTTAATACTTTGCTATTTTCTAACTATTTAAAATTAATTACATTTTCCAAGCCTCAATTTTCTTATATATAAAATGGAGACAATAGTATCTATTTTCTAGAAGTGTTGTGATTTTGATGAGGGATAAAAGTGTTCAACAAAGTAACTGGTAGACAGTGTTCAATAAATATCACCTTTTAATATATACTGTTCTACAAAATCAGGGCCAACCATATTTAATGTTTCTTTTTTGTGTTTAAATGAACAATTGTTTTCATTCATTCAATAAATACTTAAATACACACTGTGGGTCCAGGATTATCCTAGGCACAACAATAGCAGTTGAAGAATAGACAGAATTTTGATTCTGATGAAGCTTACGTTCTAGGGGAGAGAGACACATAATCAATAAGCAATTAAATGTATAGCATGCTGAATGGTGATAAAACTATGGAAAAAATAAAGTAGGTGAAGAGAATATGGCATAGCAGGTGTCTGTGTGGGAAGAACTTATTTTAAGTGTGGTGGTGAGGGAAGTTCTGGCTTCAGAGGTGGCATCTGAGCAGAGATGTGATGAAGACAAATGTCTCTCTGGAGGATAGACTATTCCCGCAAAGGGTCTCATGAGGGAATGTGGCTGCTGCATTCTAGGAGTTATAAGATCTGTATGGTTGGAATAAGTGATTGAGGAAAAGAATGGTAGACAAGATTTGACTTTTGTTTTAAAAGGACCACTTTGCTCTGCTGAGAATAGTGTGAAGGAGAGTGAGAATAAAAGTGCGAATACTGGTTGGGAGGCAATTGCAATAATATAAGTAGAAGATGGTGTCTTAGACAAAGGTAGGATGGAGAGATGAGAACTGGTAGAATTCCAGATCTGTTTTGAAGGTAAAGTCAGTAGAATTTGGAAACAGGACAGATTTAGGATGTGACACATTAAAAAGAAAAAAAAAGAGGAATCAAAGATGACTCCCAAGTATTTTGTACTGGGTAAAGAGAAGGATGAAGTTGCCATTAACTGAGATGGGAAAGAGAGGAAACTTGTTTTGGGGAAAAGATTAGGTTTAGATTTCAGGGTATGTTAAGTTTCAGAGTAATGTTAGATATTTTGGGCAAGACCTTAGGTAGACAGTTGGGTATCCCAGTCTGGAGTTAGGGAAGAAGTGAAGAGTGGAAATGTTAACTGGGGTGTCAGTCTATAGGTGGAGTTCACGCCTCTGAAACTAGAGGAGCTGCAAAATCCAACAGTCCTAAAACTCAGTCCCAGGAGCGCTCTATTCTATCTGCTGGAAGTTGGAGGCAGAATAATTAAATGAGACTGAGAAAAATGAGCCAATGAGGTGAGAGGTCCCAACAGAGGTCAGGGTCCAGGAAGTCAAGTGAAAAAAGTAATTCAAGGAGAGACTGATGCCCTGGATGAAAAGCTGTTTACAGTTCATGAAAGAGATGAACTGAGAATTGACCATTGGATTCAGTCATGTAGAGATCACTGGTGACTTAACAGGAGCAGTTTCTATAGAAGGGAGGGTGTTGAAACCTTACTGCACGGGGTTGTTGGCAGAACAGGAGAGGAATGGGAAGAAACGAGTGAAGAGGGGGACAGAGACGTAAGCCAGTAGCCAGAGGCGATCTTCAAAAGGGGAGAGTTCCATATATTTTTAAAAACAGGAGAAATACTAGAGCTGATGAAAATGATCCAGTGGAAATGGAAAAATCAAGCCTTAGAGGTGAACTTCACTGTTGAAATATCATTTGGCAAGTGAGAGGGGTCTCACACACCTGTGGTGCTGGCCTTAGATATCAGCGAGGCCATTCTTCCAAATGGGAGGGGAGGCTGAGTATGGGCTGCTGAGTTGACGCCACGATTAGAGTAGTGGCACTTCCATTTTCTCAGTGAAGTAGGGAACAGGATTATTAGCTAAGAGGGAGGAGAGAGTGGAGGTGTTGGAGGTTTGATGAGACTCTGTAAAGCAAAAGATGGTTTGAGAATCTAGGAAAGTAACTGGAATAGGAAATACCAAAGGATCTCCAGGAAATACCAAGGGATCACTTGAAGTTGGTGGACAGGGGTTATAATGAGACTAGTTAGCACAATTCAGTGTTTTTCTCATTTCTGTTTATCAGACTCAGAGTAGATGAGTAAAATGGAGGGAGAAAGGACAAGAACATTTTTAACATTTCCACTGTCACTATTTATATCATCCTATCATCCTAACTCTAATGATTTTAGAGGATTCTGTAAAATGAACTCAACCTAATTTAGCCAATCTCTGCAACTTGGACATTTAGTTTCTCTGTTGCTTATTACCACAAGTAATGGTTCAGTGAATTCCCTTTTATATCAACTTTTGCTTGTATTTTCCATTCTTTCTTTGGAAAATGGTGTTGCTAAACAAACAGGATAATAAGCAGGATACTTTCAGTGGCAAGTAACAGAAAAGTCACTTAAACAGTATGGAAATGTATTACACCCTATAACAAGGCATCCTGTGATATCCTAAGCTTTGGACTTGCCTTCATCATTTTAAAGCCATCACCACAGACTCAGAATTTTCTGCTCTGTCAACTCCAGTGTGCCAGCTTTGTCCCCAAGGTAGACCATCCTCACGGTCAGAAAGTAGCTGCCATGATCTCACACATCATTTGTGGATATGACAGTATCTGTGAGCAAATGTTCTTTTAATAAGTGAGCAAATGTTCCCAGAGGCTCATAGGAAACCTCTCCTCACATTTCATTGGCCAAAACTTGGTCCCATGCCCATCTATAAGCTAGCCACTAGTGAAGGAAATAGTTTTCAAGATTAACAGATTATTCAGTATTTATCCCTGAAATGGGCACATGGTCCCCTTTGCTGAGTTGATGGCCTTACAGAGAAGGGCAGATACCCAGCCAGCCAGCCAATGTTTGCCGGAATGGAAGAGAAGGTAGAGAGGAAAAATAACACCTCATAGATAAGTGTGTTGTCTGTTTAGGAGATATGTATCTTTATGGGTTTTGAAGGCATATTGTCAAATTTTGTATCTGTCTTGTACTCATTTTTTTTGTATTCGTTTCAACTTTGAGTAGTTTAATTTTTTTAATTAGTTTATTTTTTTTAACTTTACAATATTGTATTTGTTTTGCCATGACTTGTAACATCTTCAGAGACTTGGTACATTTTTACCCTCCATCATTTGAGAGCAAACCTGTCCTGCTGGGCACTCTGCAGTTTGCAGGAGTCTTCCCTGACTCTTCCAATGGGATTCTGTTTATCTTCCCACCTTTACTTACCTGGCACTTGGGAATGCAGTCAGTACCAGTGTAATGTGACTTACGTGTTCCTAATTACCACTGCGCTATCCCAAGTTGCCCAGTGAAAACCACATGGATTAATGGAAAATTGGGATGAGGGATATAACACTCAAAAACTTTTATCAGTCACAAAAAGAAACAAAAAACAAAGGAACCTAATAAAACTAGGAGCATAGTTTTATGCATGTGAAATGGTTATGAAATATACAACTACTGGTATATATGTGATGCTTTGCCTTGAAAAAGCTGCAGCTTGAGAGTTAATGGCAAGGTAGGGGAAGAGAAATTCATCTGAAATGAGAGGGAAAGTTGGAACAGCAGATGTGGCTGATACCCTGTTGTGAACTAAGGACGCACGCTGGTATTTGAGGTGTGTGTGTGCATTTTGTGTATTCCTACCTGATTGAGTTCGTTCAGATGCAGTCTTCTGCATCTCCTAGTGTTTTCTTATGCATAATGACACATAATCAAACACTCATGTGATGTTCAAATTTCCCCCTAATACACAAGTCTGTATTTTTTTTATTACAAGTGTGATTGCAGAGCTGACTATACTGAGTTTTCCATCTGTGTCCCTTTCAATCTGGTTTCATCTACATCCCACCTCGTGAAAGTTCATCAGAGTTCTTCCCTACATGTGGGTGGTGCCCTCTCCAAGTTTCCACGGCCTGTACAGGCCTTTTGCTGTCCTTCTGTTGTGAAGCCCTGACTCTCTGGGGATTTGAGGAGAGCTGCTGCTGCTGCTAAGTGGCTTCAGTCGTGTCCGACTCTGTGCGACCCCATAGACGGCAGCCCACCAGCCTCCCCCATCCCTGGGATTCTCCAGGCAAGATCACTGGAGTGGGGTGCCATTGCCTTCTCCGTTGAGGAGAGCTGAGCAGCTGTAATTATGTTGCTGTTTTGCTAGAAGCCAAACCTACTTTTGTCTGACTCTGTAGCATCTCTCTCCTTCCTATGCCAAGCCAAGTGACTGTAGGTCACACAAAACGACAGTTAATTTTTTAAAGGTAAATATGTGGGCTAAGATTATTTTTAACCAAGTGGATTTTTTGGGTTTTTTTTGAAAAAGCTTCCAAAGAAAGATTGGTAAATGTCCTCTGCCAGAAAAAAATGTCGACCTCTATTTTCTTATCAAAAACATATTATTTTATTTTGCCCCTTTTTCTTGGTATATGCTAACAGCCCTCTTACCTTTTAGGTATTCAGTTGACTCACAGCTAGAACAGAGGGAGGGAACTGAGACATTTCATGCAAGGGCTGAGAAGAGGTAGGGGAAGAAACGTTTGCATTAGAACCAAATGAGTGTAAGGAAGATTGTCTCAGTCGGAATTAGCTGAAATGGAAGCCAGATAAGAGGAAAAACGTAGAGCCTGTTGGGAAAAATGAGCTATAAGGGTAGAAAGGTGGCATCAGGTGTTTAGAGTGGGATAGAGCCACTGGGATGCAAGAGAGGGGATGAGCAGGTGGAGGGACAGGGCAGAATGTGGTGACAAGGGCAGGGTGTCCACTCTGGCCATCCCCTGTTAGGACAGGAAGAGCATAGCCCAGTGGAGCTCTGGGCAATTCATTGTTGACACATGTAGGACATCAGACCATTAGAAGCTCCTCTATTGAGGAGCATCTAGACTGTAGCATCAATGATTAAGATGCTTATGCTCAGCATCTAGAAGGAATCTAATGACATTTCATTATGTGACAGAGTGTTTCATTTGGTTTTCTACAGATATGACTTGCTCAGTGATACCCAGAGGCAAGAGATATCAGGTTTATTATACTTTAGTGAAATCAAATGAAACATCTCAGCTTCCACCAGAGGGGCTGGCAGCTTGTCCACACCCATTTATTGTCTCCTTTCCCTCCTCCCATCCTGTAGGATCGTAGAAGAACCTTAGGGTGACCCACTGGCTACAAGAAGGTCCAAGAAGGGGTCTGGTCCCTCTGGGTTGTCTCTGAGACCTGAGTCCTCAGATCTGGGTGGGTCCTCAGTGCCCTGGAACCATTGCTGACAACATCCTTCCAGCTCACTAAGCTCTGTGACCAGAGTACTGACCAGGGCTGAAGACATCGAGGCCTCAGAGCTCGGAGCTCAGCCTCTCGCCACCCTAACATTAGGGGAGCGTGTCTGTGTCTTTCCGGCTCAGATAGTCCTGCTCCAGCCTTCCAGGCTTCTGCACTTGTGTTCAGGCTCAAACCACACCCCTCTCCACTTCCTGCAGCAGCACAGACGTATCCTCTGCCCTCTCTGTGAAGTGCAGTTGAGGGGTATTAAATAGAAACTTTTCATTCCTCCCTAGGTGAGGGAGCTCTGAACTCAATAAAAAGGACATTTTTTCTTTCAAAGAGTTCATAGTAACCTTCTTCTCTTTCCCTTGTCCAAAACCCAAATACCTCTTAATTTATACATAAGACAACCCACTACATGTTTTTCCATTTATTTATGATTGTGACCCTTAAAAGTGGTATTATTCTTACTTTAAATGTAATAGAGCTCAGTAGTTTACTCAGGGTCAATTACAATGCAAGAGTAATTTTAAATTAAAAACGTTTTCATACTCAAGGATGACTTTTCTTACCCCTACATGGCAACCTTCTGGTCAGTCCTTGAGGTAACCCCTTTGGTTAACTTTTTCCCATGTTAAGCAACAAATATCTATTATCTGACACAGTTGATGAATGCTAGAAATTTGAGAGTCCCTGGGCTGAGTGGTTCTGACTCAGGGGTCATGCTGTTGCAATCCAGGTGTCAGAGGGGCTGGATCATCTGAAGGCTTTACTCTGGCTTGGAGGATGTGTTTTCAAGATAATGCCCTCACATGGCTTTAAGTAAGAGGCCTCAGTTAAGATCATCACATTGACTTGTTCTCACCACATGGCAGGTAGATTCCACCAGAGCAAGTGATGCAAGAAAGAGAGAAATCACAGTATATTTTATGACCTAGCCTTGGAGGTGGGAGGGGACCACACATGGGTGTGATTACCTGGAGGTAGAATCCACTGGGGGCCAACTTACAAGCTGACTATCTCAAGGTGTTTATTTTGGTTCATTTTAGTACCATATGTATCTGCAGCACCAGAATGAAAAATGATTCCTGGTTTATATTTTTAATTAACGTATCAATCAATTTATATTTTCTATTAATTTTTCCAACTGAAGTGGTAGAGATGTGGATAATTTCAGAGGCACAACCAACTGATTAATTGCATTCGTCTTTCATTATGCACTGGTTCATTCATCAACCCTTTATTGATCCCCTACTATGTGCCACTGTAGTAGCTGCCTGGATACAATGAGTAGGTAAACAAATGCTCTTCAAGCTCTCTTAGAGCTGTCAGTCAAGCAGGGGAGAAAGCCATTAGACACATAATCACACAAATGAATAAATCACTGCAAAATGGGATGAGTGCTGTGAAACAAGGCTATAAGTTGCTATACCTGTCATGGGGATCTGATTTAGTTTGAAAGTCATAAAAGGGCCTACAGAGGGTTTTTTGACTTCAGAACAATTGATGCTTTGGACTGGATAATTCTTTGTTGTGGGGATTATCCTGTGCATTGTAGGATGTTAGCAGCACCCCTGACCTCCATCTGCTACCTCCACTGCTCCCCAAGTTGTGATAACCAAAAATGGCTCCAGACATTTCCAAATGGTGGCTCAGTGGTAAAGAATCCTCCTGCCAATGCAGAAAATGTGGATTTGATCCCTGGGTTGGGAAGATCCCCTGGAGAAGGAAATGGCAACCCACTCCAATGTTCTTGCCTGGAAAACCCCATGAACCAAGGAGCCTGGCAGGCTACAGTCCATGGGGTCACAAAGAGTCAGACACGACTTAATGACTAAACAATAGCAAAAACAATTTCCAAATGTTCCCTAGGGACGAAATTTTCTTCAATTAAGAACCACTGGTTTATAGGAAGTTTCCAGATGAAAGATCTGGAGAGAGGGGGGCATTTCAGGAGGAAGAATGAAGATGTTAGTGAGGTGTTTTTTTTGTTTTTTTTTTCCTATGTTAACAGATTTTTCCAAATAATAAAACAAAAACAAAACACTCTATTTTCTTAATTTTAATTTTCAAGTTTAAATTTTGATCAGACTCCTGTATGATTTGCTGGTGCCCCTTTAATCAGAAATTCACACTCTGTAGCCAGCCTGCTTGTGCTGAATCAGGTATCCCCATATAATTACCCAGGAAAAAAACAGGTCTGGCCTGAAGCTTTCTTCCAAAATGTATTTTAACTTATTGAATCTCTGGGCTAGCTAAAGTTGTTTGGCCTTCAGTCTGCTGGTTTATATCACTGCCCAGAGCAGAGGATTATCACTCAGAAATACATGGCCTCACTTTTATTGGAAAGATATTTATAGGTACTGCTTACACTCTATATAAATATGTTTAATGTGGAAAGAGTATATAACCAGGTTGGGTATAAAGTCAGATTATTTTCACCAAGACTTGGCTTATTTCAATTTTGAACAGACAGGAATTAGCTGTGTGCTTAGAATCCTGAAATCTTGAGTGAAAAAAGGAACTTAGGGGAATCTTATGAGAAAAGTGTGATGTGTGAAACACAGACACTTCTGGGCCTGATTTGGCTTCACCTTTATGATCCTGAACACATAACATAGCTTCAATTTTCTCATACATAATGAAGATAATAATTCTTACCTTGCAGGTCTGTTATGAAATTATAGATTATAGCAATGTCTGTCATCCAAAGATGTTCAATAAATGAAATATCCCTCGTTTCCTTTAGATTATCCAGTTCTTCTCCTCTCAAGAGACATCCCCAAGAGACAGTCCCCCAGAAATCTGGGAGCTAGCCTATGCTGAGTTCTTCCCTCACTCTCCACATCCATAGAATCATATTCCCCCAATGTTACCTCCGTGTTTTAGTTAAGTCCACAATAATTTATTGTTTGAACTCTTGCAGTGATTTTCTAGTTACACTATAGCCACAGATAAAGTCTAGTCATATCTCCGCTTGATTGCTACCTTTTATTGGTCCCATAGGCTCCCAAGTGGGATTAGTTCAAGCTTCAAAATGGCATTCTGGCTCACCTCTCCAGTCTTATCTCTCTTAGGCCCTGCCTTTCATCTTGTTTTCTAACTATGCCAGTCTTCTGACAGAGCCCTACATGCTCTTTCATATCCTCATGCCGTTTTAGATGTTGTTTCCTTGGGTAGAGATTCATCCCTCTCCTATCCTTGTCTGCCCATCAGAATATTACTGAATCATCATCCGGGATCAGCCACCTGCCATAGCATCTTTTGACCTCGCCCTGGCCTCCCTCTCTGCTCCATCACCTCTTTGGTTTGACACAACCTTGTGTACATTTCTACTCTGATGTGTGTCACACCTCATTGGTTTAAGCATTTGTTTACGGATCTGTCTTCTTCACTGGTGCCTGGAGAATCCCAGGGACGGCGGAGCCTGGTGGGCTGTCGTCTATGGGGTCACACAGAGTCGAACACAGCTGAAGTAACTTAGCCTAGCCTTCTTCACTGGAGCATGAATTACTAAAAAGCAAGAATCGTATCTTAACTTTGTGTTCCCGCTGTTATCACTGACCCTGTCCGGGTCCAAGTTCTATAAGCATGGGATGAATGAATCTACATTTAGCTTGAATCCCTACCATGATGAGAACTCACAACATTTCAAGGCAGCACTGTAATTTTGACCCTGTGGCTTGTGTCAAGCTCAGATGGATACATCTTCCATCTTTATTGCCATATGTATCTCTCTACCCGCCTCCACCCATTGGTCTTACTTAGAAAGAAGACAGATAATCCCATTTGATTATTAAAATGCAGCCAGTATCACACAGTAACAAAATTTCTTCTTCTTCAGGAATTCTTCTAATTATTCCTGGTGTGACATAATGTCCACATTCTGCATCTTATCTCCCTGATCAGGATCTCTTGTGATTATTGTGTCTAGAACTAAACTCATAATGCTTGATGGATTCAGACAGCATGGAGAGCTTTTGTCCTAAACAGATATTGTGGCAAGCAGAGGATAAAATAAAATATGTTTGCATTTATTCCAATATTTTTCTATAATAGTTGTAATAGTAGTTAACATTATGGAGTTCTTACCACATACCAAATACTGCAGAACCAAAGGTGTAAGATGGGTTAGCTTCTCTTTAGCCCCTGAGCTTGACTGTTTAACTAACCTCTTGTCCTCTCAGATACACTAGGAGCTTCCTGGTGAGTCATTGCTTCAAGGTCATCAACCAGGGTGGTGCAAACAAAAGGGTTGGTTTTTGTCTAATAGTTTAGGAACATCCTTCTACCCATCTGGCAAAAATAAAACTACATGAGCTCATGGTATTTACAGTCACTTGAGCCACCATAGCACCCAGACAAGGCACTAAGGAAACCAGAATGTGCGCAGCCTTGAAAAATCACTGCTGAATGCATCATTCAGGGGTCACTCAGGTTGGAGATATCCTGTTCCATTTCTCCACTGGGGATCCTTTGGTTTCCAGAATACATAGTTCATTTCAGATATCCTGTGCTCCATCCAAATTGCTAGTATTTTAAACCACACAACTTTAATTATACTTATAATCACTCACATGTATTGAGTGCATCTTAGACACTGTGGATTGCATTTCACTTTTCACATGCATGATCTTGCCTAGTCCTCCCAACTACCCTACAGACAGATACATTTTTCCATCAAGGAAACTGAAGTTCAGGGACCTTAACTCACTTGACCCAGTACACAGAGTTTATCCTTAGCAGAGAGTTGGGATTTGGACCTGGACATAGCTCCAGTGCTCAGACTCCTAAACTTCATACACACTTCCTCCTAAGTCAGTTTATTCTCATACTGAAGGGATAGGTGGGGATCCCATGAGCAGTATGCAGCTGGAAGCCTATGCCAAGGAAAAATTTCAAGAATACCTGTAGGTGAGACCATTTACACATGGTGGGTATGAGGACAAGACAACTGGAACAGCAGTTACTTTCCTGTTGGATTTCATCTGGGTGCCATACCCACACCCTCGGGTTCCTCTTATACCCACCATGGTATCCCCCGTCCCTTCACTCTACCACTGTTTGTATGCTTGATTGCCATTATATGTGACATCATTTATTCTGCCTTATCCCCCATTTGCAACTTCTTCCTAAGCTCTAGAAACATCATTTGTCCTCTCACCTTTGCCCCTAGATGTTGTTGTTCAGTCGCTCAGTTATGTCCAACTCTTTGCTACCCCATGGATTGCAGCACGCCAGGCTTCCCTGTCCTTCACCATCTCCCAGAGCTTACTCAAACTCATGTCCATTGAATCAGTGATACCATGCAACCATCTTATCCTCTATCGTCCCCTTCTCATCCTGCCTTCAATCTTTCCCAGCATCAGGGCCTTTTCCAATGAGTCGCTCTCTGCATCAGGTGGCCAAAGTATTGGAGCTTCAGTATCAATCCTTCCAATGAATATTCAGGGTTGATTTCCTTTAGGATTGACTGGTTGGATCTCCTTTCTGTCCAAGAGACTCTCAAGAGTCTTCTCCAGCACCACAGTTCAAAAGCATCAATTCTAAAAAAAAAAAAAAGCATCAATTCTTTGGCGTTCCTGACTCCCTCCTTTTCTTAGATAGACCTGGCATCCCCTGCCCCCGTGACTCTCTCCACCTGGACCAGGCAGTCTGTCCTCCTGAAATCCACTTCTTATATCGCAATTCCAGGGTTGCTTTACCTTTTCCAAATGACCATGAGAAATATTGCCAAGTGTTGTCCAAGGGACCAGAAGTAGCCCACCAACGGTGTACTCATGCAGGAGGCAATGTGGACCTCTGCAATCAGAAGCATTTTGATGCTTTAGAACACACTTCAGTCCAAAAAGACAGAAAACCACTTTTCCTAGTCAGAAAATATCCCTGAATCCCAGCCCCCAAGCAAAGGCCAACTCAGGCCCAGAGTCCATCAAAACTTCAATTTTATCAAAGTCTCCTCTATAAGATGTCATTTTTATGTGCTATTAAAACAGCACAATGCAGCTCGCCAGTAAAATCATTTGCAATAACAGCCCATTAAAAGCTTTCCTTTAATATGGAACTTTCTAATTAATGTAAATGGGGTGCAAAGCTTGGAAAAGCCAAGTTGATTCTAATGTTCAGGAAGTAGGTAAAATGGGAAAGGGTCTTATTTTTCATTAGGAGTCTATTAGAGAATCTAATGAAATCTTTATGGCTTGGATGTATTACCAAAAAAGTTACAATTGCTTTGTTTCCTGCCTCATTTCTCTGCTGCCTTTCTCTATAAATGTTGCTGTGCTACACATTAGACTTGGGAAAATAGAATTTTGCATGGATTTTGTGTCTGACTCTTCTCAGGTTCTCCTCGTGTTGGAGGTGGAAGGGAGCACGATAATGATTAGCTCTAGTCTCCAGATTTCTAAGTTGGAAACTGAAACCCAAAGAGAGGTGAAGACTTCCATAGCTACTGACCTCCTCCTCCCTTCCTCTTTGCCTCCTGCCTTCTCTTCACCACTTCTCCTTTCCTCCTGCTCTCACCGAAGCATGTATTAGTCAGGTTAGGCTGGATTATGCTGTTATAACAAAAATCTCCACAGCTCGAAAGTGCAAACATCTAACATCTTTCATCCTTACTGTACAGTAGAACATCTGCTCGACACCTCTCTCCTGCACTGCCTGGTCCCTGATGAGTCCGCTGGGGAGAAGGGTTGCTCAGAGACCCATGATGATGGAGCGGAGGCATTCGGGGACCATCATGTCAGCAGGAGAAGGGAAAGTGGTCTCTGGCTCTTAGAGCCTCTACCTGGATGTAACAGGGGACTTCCCCTCACATTTCATTGCTCAACGTCAATTGTAACTTCAAAGGGTTATCCTACAGTGAATCTGACAGCTGCTCCATGAGCCGACTTACAGAATAACCTGTGCTATCAAGATAAAGGAGAAACAGACGAGGTCAGAGTTCAGTGGGAGAACCAGAAAGCAAGCACATTCAAGACGGAGCATGGTGAGAGGTGTGGAGCCTGAGGACCAGGTACGCTCACGCTCTGCTTTGCCAGCCTTCTCATGGGACTAGCTTGTTGTGTAACAACCTTCCTTTTTCACTGGAGTCCAATATCCAGGAGGAAAAGTCATGATCAAATGCTATTCCCCAAGTACCTGTCCTCAGTTTACAGACCCTCCTCCTTCCTTAGGAGAAGGAGAACCATCTGAGACCAACCAGCCCAGGCAGGCCTGAGACTCAGGGAAGTGAGGAGCTCAAGGAGGGAAGGGCCCAGGTTCCGAGGTATCATCAGGCTACCCCTGACATCATCATAGTCTGCTGCTCGGTACTTTGTTGTATAAGGTACCTTGTTGCCTCTCAGTGCAGGGAGTCAGTCATCTTAGAGGGTAGAGCTCTGTCACCTGGGGGAGATGTTGGAGTGATTTAGAGCAGGGACCTGGAGAGGGTAGGAGGAACTGAGGCAGGAACCCAGCAGATGGCAACCTTGAAGGTGAAGTTTCTCCCTTAGTCAGACTGCAGTTAGCAATTCGGCCCAAACCTCTCTGCTGAAGTTGGACTTAAGTTCTTAGAGGACTGCTGAGCACACAAACTGACCCTCCAGGCCTTGGGCAGGAGTGAGCAGTGGAATTCAGGGGAGCAAACGATCAAACCTTAGGAAGCAAGGGTGTCCTTGGCTTCGGTGGGTGTCTGGTGGGTTTCGTATACTAGATGTCCCTCTGCAACAGGCCTTTTAAAGCCCAGGCAGAATGTTCTGGCTGACTTCGGAATCATGTTCCAGTCAGCCTTACAGAATTGTGAAATTGATTATGGTGCTGATCTCACACAAGCTTTAGAGCAGGGTGGGGGCAGGGGGCACCTTGATTCTTTGTGCGTTCCATACACTTATTTGAGGAGACTTTAGCTTTTCCACCCATCCCTAAGGGGAAGAGAGTTCAAATTACCTTGAAATTACAATTTAGGACCATCAAGCCTTGGCCAGTCTGTTTCATTTTCCCAATCACCCAGCCGGGGCCAGGGCCGAGAAGGGAGATGCCCGGCATATTAACTCCTCTTTAGATACATAAAGAAGTGGTGAGTGAGCATGAGCTCAGGGTGCCCTACTTGGGCTTAGGCAGCTGCAGGAACAGCAGAGTGAGAGGATCTAGGAAGCATGGCTGTGGGCACCCAAATCTGGGTCTGGTGGTACTAGGTCTCCCCACAGGATGTGTGATTGGGGTGTCAGAGTCAACTGAATTGAATATAGTTTTCCTTTGTTTTCATCTTCTCTCTTGAAATAGTTGGGATTTTTATATTGCTGCAGGGAAAGGAATAGAATTTGGTAACATGTGTTTTACCAGCCTGGGATTCAGGGAAGTCTTCCTGCAACACAGGAGCCTGACGTGGGTCTTGAACAATGACCAGGAGTTAGCCAGTTGGAGAAAAGTGGGAAGTCCACTACAGACGGAGGGGCACAATATGCCAAAGCCCAGAGACACTTTACCAGAACAAGAAGAGTGAGGGGAAGAACAATGGGCATGAGACTAGGGAGGTTTAACAACCTAAAGATCAGAGGCAAAAGCTTTGCAGGTTAAAAATGAAATGTGGGATTCCAAATGGAAAAGTGGAGGTGTGGATGGCATAGCAGAAACTCAAAGTGTGGAGTGGCCATCACGGAGGCTTGATGGAGCAAGTTGACTTAACAGCACATCTGTCCACTCGTGTCTGGACTTCACAAGGAATTTCTGTTTCCTCTACATTTCCTACTTAATTGTTAAGCAGTGACAGTCCTATTACAATGGTGGGTGGGTAGGAGTGTGAAAAGTGAGTGCTTTTTACACATCAGGACTAGTCTAACAGTTTTGTGTGGATTATGTAATCTTTTCACAGTCCTGTGAGGCTAGTATCCCCATTGTACAGATGATAAAACCAAGTCTCAGTTAGTTAATCAATTTGCAGAGGGTCCCAGAGCCAGTAAGTTGTGTGATTGAGATTCAAGCCTGAAGCTTGAGCCTATAACTTAATCATTATGCTGTGATGCCTCCTGCTATATGTTTTTTCTTTAATATTTATTAATTTGGCTGTTCCAGGTCTTAATTGTTGCATGTGGGATCCAGTTCCCTGACCAGGGATTGAACCTAGGCCCCCTGCATTGAGAGCATGGCGTCTTAGCCACTGGACCACCAGGGAAGTCCCGCTTCCTGTGATCTTGAGAAAATAGAACCCCCTCAATCATACCTTCGTTCAGCAAATATTCACTAAGTAATGATATACAACAGGCTTAGTGCTAAATGCTGGAAGGACATGGTTGAGCAACATGGCAAGTTATATCATTGTATGGAGCATCAGCATAGTGGGGAGACAGAAAATCGTTGAATAGTTAATCATCAAGAGAGTGTTAGATTGCAAAGAAAAAGTAAAATAAGGCATCAGGAGAGAAAATACCAGGGCTTGAAGGAATCTTCAGTGCCATATGAAGGAGTGGAAGCCAAGAAGAGTGATCTCCTCAGAGTCATACAGTAAATTGGCAGCAGGGTTGAGAAAAGAATCCAGGACCCCTAAAATATTCACTAGCTACGTTTCTCATTCCTACTCTATACCTCCTGCTGTTCTAGGTACCAGAACCAGACAGCCACGGTCCCTCCCCTTTGGATCTTACATTCTTTCCCCTGTGCTCGCTGACCTGAAGCTTTGCAGCACACACTTTTATTTCATCAGTTGCCAACTCTACTGAAAAATGTCCTCCATTTGACTGCTCCTATGGTCAGCTCATGGCAGGAAAATCTGAATAGGGGTATTCCGTTCTTTGTATGGCCCAGATTCCCCTGCCACGAGTAAAGCATTTGGAGAACTAAGGGCCAGGGGTTTATCCCTTCCTCCAACTTCCCAAAAGGGGGAAATCGTTAATGATTATATACACTTAAGTTTTTTGTTTTTGTTTTTTAACCTGCCACACTATTCCTTTGAGGGAATAAACAAATATAGTGTTGATTATCTTTCTTGAATAGGGGAACAAAAAAATGGTAAGATGCAGAAGAGCAAAAGGACTTTGGCTAATACTTCAAAGCTGTCCCCTCATGTGTATGATGACTTTCCTTCCCATCTCTTCTGTTCAGGCAAGGCACTGAACCCGGGCTGTGACTATAGCCTCCCAGATTCCCTGATGAGGTCCCCCAGCTCTCAAGACTCCATAGGGCAAGCTGCCAAGGCCCCAAATAAGAAATTCCTGTAGATTGAATTCCTACTGGTGTGGTG
Source organism: Giraffa tippelskirchi (assembly GCF_054371585.1). Taxonomy (NCBI): domain Eukaryota; kingdom Metazoa; phylum Chordata; class Mammalia; order Artiodactyla; family Giraffidae; genus Giraffa; species Giraffa tippelskirchi. The sequence goes on along the minus strand of NC_137287.1, from coordinate 112,653,568 downwards.
CAGCAGGGCACTGCAGAGCTGGTAAAGCAGACTTCTTTGGCTATGGAATAATTCATGTCCTGTTTCTAAGAGCTTTATCCCTTTTCTTCCACCTTGACCTCTCCTTTGTAGATACTAATTTAAACCCCACAACCACCTTAGAACAAAAAAAAACAAGGCACAGAAACATTAAGCAACTTTCCTAAGGTCACAGAGCTAATCAGTAGAAGAGTCGCTATTAATATTTAAATCTAGGCAGTTTGACTCCAGAGTCTCGATTCTTAAGTGATGAGACATACCCTATCTGCCACTCCTTCTGTGCTGCCTTCACTTCTGCTGCTGACACTATCCTGCTGCTAGCAGGGCCCCTGGTCCTACTTCTGTACTATTAGGTATGATGATGCTAGCTTACTTCTGCGTCTGTACCAGTGCTCCTGTAGGATTCGTGACACTTATCACTGTTGGTCCTGCCAGTATTCTTATTGAAAATAATAGCATTTACTGCTACCACTTCCTGCTCTTTCTTGCCCCTCCTCTGCTCCCCGCCCCTTGCCTCCAAAGCCCCCAGTATTCATTGCCCTGGTTCTAGATCTCCTCCAGGCCTTCCATAGGCACTGTATACAGATGGGGAACTGTGTCTCATATAGTCACAAGACTGACAAGATACAGTACAGGATGTTAGCCTGGGTCATTTATTTCAAATCTGGTGGCCTTTCAATTGGATACCAAGGACTTGCAGCTGAGACATGTTGGCATTTAGAACCTCTCTGTGCAGGGGCGGCCTGTGGAACACCTGGGAATGTGCTGGAAATGCAGACTCCAGGTCTGCTGGAGCGGAGGCTGGACTGGCTGCTTGTTCAAACTTACAAAGCACCACCAGTGCCCACAAATCCGTGGTGACACTTAAATGACACTTAATCCTTACAACCCATAGGAAATAGAGCAAATGGTGCTCTTCCCTCTTGGGTTGGACAAGTGGTTGAGAGCCATGTGTGTGAACTCAGACACGTGAGTGTGAACAGCAAGCTAGGACGGCAGCTTCCTTTCTGTGGGGGCCTAGAGAAAGATGTGAAAGGCAGGGGTCTGCAGGGAGGCACGTGGAGCCGCCAGACAGGTATGAGAGGTGAATCTGAATTTGTAGCCTTTGTACATGAACTTACGGAAGAATATTTGTTGGTATTTTAGATAAGGAGGTGATGTGTGTGTGTGTGTGCACGCACACACGCGTGTGCAGTGAGGAGTATAATGGGGGACAGTAGACCAGTACCTGCCCAGGGGAACCATGGCTTGAGCATCTCTTCCCCTTGGGAACACTAGACTTGAATTCCAATCCCTGAGGATTTCTGGCCTTAGCACATCCAGAGCCGCGGTGTGCCAGGAGCCCTGAGCTCATGGAGAGGTCTCCGTGGCCTTCTCCTCCTCCATGTGTGGCTCCGCCCTGTCACTCACTCATCACTGTTCCCAATGAGGGCTGCTAAGCACAGGTGAGGGATGTTTACCATCAGTGCCCTTGGAAGCTCTCTCTCCATGGCCTTGTGTGCAGTGAAATGCAAGCTTTGCTGAGAAGGAAACACAGTGGCAAGAAGGACATTCATTCAAAGTATCAAAGGAGGGTGGTAATTGCAAACCCAACTCAGAGACAAGCAGCTGACAGCATCCCTTCTTCCTTGCTCTGTATCTTCTCTTTACAGGGATTCAAACTATCACTGCTGTGTTCTTTCTCTTAGAAAGGAAAATATGATAACATCACTGTCAGGTTTAATTCCCAAGCTGGTTGCTCACTGCTTCTGCCCTAAAGCCTGAACCCCTTATCTTGTCTTCTTAGGCCCTTAACTGTTTAACCCCAACTTACCATGCTACCTCATCGGCCCTGCCATATCCTCCACTGCACAGAATTTCTCAGCATCCTTCAAACTCCCTGGCTTTTGTGACCCGGGATCTTTCCTCAGGCTGTTCTTTTTGTTTGGAATTCTTTGCCCCAGTCTGCTTTGAAGCTTTTACTCCTGTTTTGTGTCATAAGCAATGCCAACATCTAACACCAAGGCCTTCCCAAGTGGCTCAGTGGTAAAGATTCTGCCTGCCACTGCACGAGACACAGGAGACATGGGTTTGATCCCTGGGTTGTAAAGATCCCCTGGAGGAGGGCATGGCAACCCACTCCAGTATTCTTGCCTAAAGAATCCCACGGACAGAGGAGCCTGGCAGGCTCCAGGCCATGGGATCACAAAGAGGTGGACATGACTGAGTGACGGAGCATGCACGTATGTCCAACACCTAAGTTGGGCTCCTTGCCCTGGTACCTCCTCAGACTTGCCTTTAAGAGGGGGCTACTGAAAGAGTGGGGTTCTCTGACTGGGGAGAGGGTTAGGGTTCCTTGTGAATTTCCCCCTGGAGAGGCCACCAGGTTTGTGCCCAGGAGCACTCAGGCGTGTCTGTTCCAGACAGGCAGCTGAACTGTCTGGTGGATGCCGCAGAACAAAAAACAAATCTACATAATGGAGCCATTGATCACTGTCACAACGAGCAACCAGCTGTGGCCTGGAGAGAATACATTTTTCGGAGAAGTTCTCCTGGGTAAAGGATATTCGTTGATATGAGGCTCTTAAGGGTTAGTCAGAGTGCAGAAGATTCTTTCCAGATGACATTTCGGAGATAGTTTTGCACGGGATCAACTTAAAAATGTCTCTCCGTCTGCTCTTGGAACTTGGGATTGCTGTTTCTTCCCTGGAGGGTGGTAGCGTTTGCTCTCCCATCCGGCAATCTCCTGTCTTTTCAGCCCCGTTCCTCACAGTTTTCTAGTCGAACGGGCGATGCAATTCTCCCCATCCATTGTGATAGTTTGCTGTTGGCAAATGCCAGTATCTAGATTCTGGAACAACTTTAATTTGTATAGCTTTCACACTTTCTCCTTCAAAATATATTGCCATCTTTACACTCTCCCTTGCTGCTTTGTTTGTTGCTGCTGTTGTTTGCTTGTTTATTTAATTCTGGGTGCTTGCATTTTGAGAGCAATGTTGAATAGAGATCTGAGTAGCCACCATCCCACCTTCCATGGATCTGACTTTCATGGGACCAGCCTGACTCCTTCACCACCAAATATGAAGTTGACTATTCATCCCTCTAAACCCTCATCCTGATTTCCTTTTTTAGCATCTATCACTTACTTTAAAAAAATGTTTCTACTCCTCTGTTTCCTTGGTTACCATCTCTCTCCTTCACTAGAAAGTAACCTCCATGTGAGCAGGCACTTTGTCTCACTCCTGTTGTATCTGCTGGCACATGGTGGGTACACAGTAAAGGACTATGCATATAATATCTGATTTTTCCCTTCGCATTAGGAAAGCCTTCTTTCTTTCCTAGATGATAAATGTATTGCTATTTCTATGTAAATTGATATTGAATTTTATCAAATACATGACATCTTTGAGGATGAACTTCAACCTATGGAAAAGATTAATGACTTTAGGAGAATCTTGATAATATTAATTGTTGAATTTCTGAAATAGGTTCTTCTTGGTAGTAGTATATTATTCAAATATAGATAGATAGATATAGATATATGTACATACACACATATACACACATACACCTACATATATTACATGCTGGTCTGTAGATTTGGTGTGGTTATTGATTTGGTTTTGTTATACTCCTCTCTGTCAGCCTCTGGTTTTACTAACTTCTTGAAGGAAGGCAACAGCTGTGAGATCAACCCACCAGCAATGTACAAAGCTGCCTATTAACACTCACTCTACCAAAACTCTGTATTATCATTTTAAATTCTCCTTACAACTTAGAAACCTAGATATGTATATTTGCTTGTACTTGATTTCTAGTGAGATTGAATCTCATCTCCCCATTGATACATACCTTTGTGAATTTCCAATTCATGTCATTTATTATTTGTTTCCTGTTCACATGTTCATCCTTTTATTGATCTGTAGGAACTTTTTCTATATTAAGGATATTGATTTTCTCTCCCATATCTATTTATATAGTTCCCATTTTGTTATTTATTTTTCAGTAGTATTGATTAAAATCTCTTAATAGTAGATTTTAGCATTTTTTAAAACCTGATTTTAAACTCTATCTGTCTCTTTTTTAAGGTACGTTTTCTAACACTTATGTGCATATTTGAAAAGTCCAGACCAGAGGTCAAATAACTAGCCATCTTTATTTACTTCTAATTAGCTTATGATTTCATTTATTTTACATGTGACTAGTTAATTGAGGATGATTTCTCCTTGTCCACAGATCACACCCAGCCTTCTCCTCGAATCTCAAAACACAGCAAACCCGGCCTCTGGAAGGTTTATGAGTGAAAATAAATTGGTGCTGCAAGTGAGACAGAAGGGGCAGGGCTTTCCCTTAGTACAGGGTGCTCTGTACTGAGGGCAACTGCAGGGTTTCCCCGGGGCAGGACAGAGGTCGCATACCCCGTGAGGTCGTCACATTCTCGTTCAAATGTGATGAACTGGGGTGAGGCAAGTGAGGTGCCCAGAGCACAGAATTTAAGGAAGTGCTTACTCTGGTGTGCAGACTTGCAATAACTTTCAATTCTGCTCCCTGGGCTGTTACTTGTCTCCTTATATCCCGCCCCCAACCCCACTGCCAAGCTCTGTGCAAGAGCAGCTCTCCAAGCTGGAGCACTAGCCCCTCCCCTCCACCCCTAAGGTCCCCTCTGTCCTCAGCTCAGAATCCTCTTGGGTCCTGAATGACTCATGTTGTGAGGTGGCCCTGCTGTCTTCCTTGGCCTGCAGTTCCATACGTTACAGGTTTCAGGAAAGGTGTAGGGCGGTGCCGTGAGCACTGAACTTGGCGTCAAAGGGTGTTCGTGTGAGACCTGATCTCTCACCTCCGGGTGGTGACACACCCTTGGTTTTCATCTCCTGCCACTCTGTCCCATGGTGTCACACCCATTGTGCTGGTCACCCGGAGCCATGGTCAGGGTCAAGTTTGATCTGTACTTGGCAAATGACAAAGCTCTGTACATATGTCCATAATTTCGTTATAGCTCCGGCACATTAATATTGGCATCAGCAGGTTCATTTCACATCAGAGGCTGCTGCCTCTGGCCAGTGTTTGAAGCATTGACACAGCAGAGAGGTCATTTGAGGATGTGACAATCAAAAAGGAGTGAATTCTGTTCCCTCTGAGAGTTCCTGTCAATGGCAGAATCCTGCAAGTTTGTAAGTGAAAATCTAAATGTTTAGAAAGCCTAAGCCCCTGCCTGAAAATAAAGATTAAAAATGAATATTTATGAGCTTATAGTTCTGTAATTCTGTCCTCAGATGTTTCCTTCAGTGACACATACAAGCCTGCTGTCACCTGTTCTTTGGGCAGGAGCCAGAGCCCTGCTGGGCAGTGTATCAATAGCTCTGTGACCTAGATGAAGTCACTCAGCTTCTCTGAGTCTGTCTCCTCAGCAGTGAGTTAAACAAGTAATACTTATCGCATAGTGTTCCTCTGCAAATTAAATACTACAGTGTATACCTGGGAGCCTAGCAAAGCATCAGGCGCCCAGTAGGTGCTCAAAACAATGTTTTCTGCCTTGGCTGGGATCACTGGCATTTTCTCTTACCAGAATTTGTCTGAAGATTCAGTGTTTTGTTTTTCCAGTTTTCTTTTTGTTTGTGTGGTAAAATACACATAACAAAATGTACTGTACTATCTTAACCATTTTTACATGTACAGTTTGTTGGTTGAAAACATTTCCAATATTGTGCAACCATCATCACGATCCATTTCTAGAAGGCTTCTCATCTTGGGAAACTGAAACTCTGTACCCGTTAGATGATAACTCTCCATGCCCCATCACCCCCCGGCACTGCCTTTCTTCTTTCCGTGTCTATGAATTTGACTGCTCTAGGGACATCACGTAAGTGATTTTGTACAGTATTTGTCTTTTGTGACTGGCCAAGAAAGTTAGCATAATATCCTCAAAATCCATCCATGTTATAGCATGTGTCAGAAATTCCTTCCTTTTTACAGCTGAATTATGATCCATTCCGTGTATAGACCACATTTTGCTTATCCATTCATTCATCAGTGAACACGAATTGCTTCCACATAAATTTCAGTTGTTTTTTTTTTTAATATTCTGTTTTGGTGTACTCTAAATTGAATGAAGGGCCTTTTATCAAAATTAAGCAGAGCTTCTCTTCTTTTTACCAGAATTCCTGACTTCCTGCTTCTCTACAGTCCAGAATTCCTATTTCCTGCCCAACTCTCTTGCTGATCTGTCTTTGTTTACCCTTCTTCAGTTGGGAACACAGCTAAGATCCGAGGGGGGCATCTCGTCTTTGAAGGTTGGGCTCACTATTTCTTCATTACATTTTGGATTCATAGGGAAATAAAGGAACTTTGGAGCCTCTTGGTCCCAGGTCTCAGCTATCTGTATCTCTTCCTCCAAAACCCTGAAGACAGACTGCATCATGATCCCAGGAGTAGGGCAGCCTTGCCAGAAATGCTCGTGCCCTGGCCACATTCTAGACACTTACTTGGAACCTCAGTCTTGACCACCCCATCTGATCCTTCCAGGGTGATTGTGGTCTTGCCTTCTGCTTCACCCAGGCAGGGTTTGGAAGACTCAAACCCAGCAACTCATCTCAACACAACTATCAACACCTTCCTCGATGAAAGGACTGACTCTGGAACTTACAGGTCAGTGTGATCAAGGCTCCTGACTCTTTCTTGAACCAGCGGCTGGGCTAGAATTTCAAGAACTGGGCTTGGCAGTTTGGGGCTGGTAGACAGAGCTGGGCACAGAAAACTGAGGCTTGTTCATTCATTCACTGTCTGTCTATCAAGGGTCTATTCTATGCCCATGTGCTATTTCCACTGTCACAGGTGCAGCACATATTATCCCTGTTTGCTTATTACCTAGAGTCTGGTTGGAGTGGCAGGCATTAATCAGGCTAATAAATGTGAAGTTGCATATGTAAGATGGGCTTTGAGGATTTGCTTCCAGCTTTAGGGGAGGATTTGAAATAGTGTGTCAGTTACTTTTTCTTAGTGTACTCTCTGCACATGGTAGCTTGCCTGTAGATGTTTAAGTTGTACAGTGAGTCCCCTACATATGACCTTCAAGTTGAAAACTTTCAAAGATGCAAATGTGCATGCCAGCCCCTGTATGCCAGCTGTTGTACTGTACTACTCCACTTTTTAAGATAATGTACTGTAATATTCAAAGTGTTTTCATTAGTTTCTGTGTTTTCCTGTTTTTTACGTATGTATTATTTGGACAAGTATTGTAAACCTATTACAGTACAGTACTGTATAGCCAATTGTGTTAGTTGGGTACCTAGAGTAACTTTGTTGGACTTCTGAACAAATTGGACTTACAGACGCACTCTCCAAACAGAACTCGTTCATTTGTAGGGGACTTACTATAGTGGAAAGGTGGTAGAAGAAGACGTGTGAAACATAAGATTGAGTCATCAGTGCTTAGACCCTGAGTCACCAAGAAAATGTTGCCTATTAGGGTATCCTTTTAATGTCCTTATTCCTTCACTGTCCAGTGCCGCAGTGCTGTGCAGAGGGAGCAGCATGGCCACAAGCCCTCAGCTGGTAAATGCAGGGCACTGCCGGTAGGGAGAAGGCTAGTGTGGTCCAAGTGTAAGGTCAGGGGAGCATGTGATCCTTGAAATGCAAGGGAGTGACAGTAGTGACAGACCATGCCAGATCCGTGGGCCATGGTGTAGATAGTTGTTTTATCCTAAGAGCAATGCAGCACCACTGATGGACTTATAACAATTTTCACAATAATTTTAGGGGATGCCTTTAATGAGTGCTTACTCTGTCCCAGACACTATTCAAAGGGCTTTACGATTCTATCTTGGTGATTTCCTCAATCAGATCTATGAGGTAGGTACTTCATTATCTCCATTTAACAGATGAGGAAATTGAGGTACCAAGAAGCTAAGCAACTTGTCCAGAGTCTCACAGCTAGTAAGTGGCAGAGCCCACCTTCTTAACCACCTCTGGAAGCTGACTCCTGCTATGAGAAGGAGTGAGTAGGGGCTAGTGTGGTTTTGGGGAATAGCAGGAAAAACCCCACCCCATGAGGGAATGCCCAGTCCTCTGCCATGGACCTGGCCAGGCAGGGAAGTCTGGCGTGCCTGTGTGTACGTGCGGCTCAAGGGGAAGACCTGACACCCGGCACAGGTCCAGCCCTGCCACTGGCCTTTCAGAGCTGGCGTCTGAGAACTCTGACAGGTCAGAGATGCCCTTACTGGCTGCTTCTTGGGCAGTTTCCCCCAGGGGATTACATGACAGCTCAGTGAAGGCAGCAGCATTCAGTTTTGCTTCCTGGACCAGCTGCTCTGACTTGGGGAACACAGGTTGCCCCCTCGCATTAATACGGTTTTGGAGTCTGCACTTTGGGTGAATCCATGGCTCATAGCAGGTAGGGGGTGGGACTTGGAATGGGGAAGAATGGGCCATGCATGGACTCTGATTGAGGAGAGGTCACAGAAGCAGCTGCTGAGATACGGGAGCCAATATCTTCGGGCCGTTCGCTGAGGAAAGAGCAGGGTAAGGATGGAAGATCTAAATGAACTGATTATTTAGATGAGATCTTCTCATCAGGGAAATAAACTTTCAAGAAACCAAAGTCATCAAAATAGTTCAGATGGGCTTTACAGACAATCCTGGGCAGTGGATGAGAAATGGTTTGGTGTCCTGGACGTGAAATTGGAGAGTCAGACACACAGCTTTCTCTCGTTCCTCCTCTTCTCCATCATCTTTGTTTCCTGCTTCCTTTGATCTGTCTGTCCCCATCCTTCTTTCTGCACGCTGACTTCTCTCTTGCTTGGCTGTCGATTTCCCTACCACCTACTCCATAGAGTGTATTTCTACAGCCTGCAGTGGGACTCACTCTGGTCCCCACCACCTCTGTGCCTTTGAGCTCCACCCCGCCCTTTTGGCTCAGCACAATCTCGGTCCTCCGAGCAATTGAAGGCAGGTTGGCGGAGGTGTCCGTGGAACATGGACTCCACTGACTCAGAGATGGCAACGGTGGTTCAGGGAATGGGGGGTTAGCCTTGAACACACAGGTGCAGAATGGAGAGGGTGTTTTGCTGCCGTTGCTCTGTCACTATGTCACATCCTACCCTTTGTAACCCCCAGCACGATACCATGTCAGGCTCTTCTGTCCCCTACTGTCTCCCAGAGTTTGCTCATATTCATGTCCAATGAGCCATGAGCCATCCAACCATGTCATCCTCTGTTGCCCCCTTCTCCTCCTGCCCCTAATCCTTCCCAGCATTAGGGTATTTTCCAATGAGTCAGCTCTTCACATCAGGTGGCCAAAATATTGGAGCTTCAGCTTCAGCATCAGTCCTTCCAATGAATACTCGGGGTTGATTTCCTTTAGGATTGACTGGTTAGATCTCCTTGCAGTCCAAGGGACTCTCAACAGTCTTCTCTAGCACCACAGTTTGAAAACATCAATTCTTTGGCACTCAGCCTTCTTTATGGTCCAACTCTCACATCTGTACACGACTACTGGAAAAACCATAGCTTGACTATACAGACCTTTGTTGGCAAAATGATGTCTTTGATTTTTAATAGGGACACTATAAAATTCTTCAGGGGGATCCAGACTTAAAGACAGGTAGTGTACCCCTCCCTGCATAAGGGTCCCATGTATTATTGGAGCACTCTTATGGTTCCTGACTCTTTCTTTGGAGGCAAAATCTGAGCCCCTCGATTATTTGTCATTGAAGGAAAGAGCAGACCCAGAGAGGCAGTAACTGGTGCAGGACCCCCCCACCCCCACACTGGTTAGGCAGCCCAAACCAGTATGGAGGAGCCATTCCATTAGCCCGCTCGAGCCTGACAATGAACTCAGCAATATGGTGATAAGAGGAGAAGCCAGACGGAACAAGTCTCCATGGGAGTGTTTCCTTGTTTATATTCAGAGCACTTCAAAGAATATTTCAATTGCTGTTACTTTAGCAAATGTCTTCCATGCAAATTTTGATATCTTTCAATGAAGAAGCCTTCATCTGAATCAGTGGAGTGATTCTTTATACCCCCTACATGAAACACCATGCCTTGTAGTAGCATACCTTGTACATGCTGCAGAGAGTGTCTCTAAGTTGCTTCTTCACACTTGAAGGATTTGTGGGCTCTGCATCTTGATGGGATGCCAGGAGTGGACCTTGTGAAGAGTTTGTGCTACCTTAAATATTAGCCCAGCAGGATGCCTTGTCACTGAAGCTCCACCAGGTCCCAAGCCCTAATCCCTCTACTTAAAGAGCAATGGGTCTCAATCTTTCAGGCTTCATAGGAGGCTAAAACTAAAGACTACACCTGGCAAAGCTTTGGGGTCAGTGCCTTCAGAGAGCAATGCTTGTAATAACGTTGGACGTCTTTTAAGTCAGCTCCACATTCCTGATGTCAAGCTCAGGGCTGGCCATGCCTGGTGAGCAGTGGTCATCTTCCTAGATTCCTCTTCAACATCCTGGATTTGCATTCTTGTTTCTTGCCTAGGCCCAATTCACATCCTCTGTTGTCCCCTGACTCACCCAGCTGGGGCCATGGCAGGAAGCCTGCTGGGGGGTTATTGCATCAGGCAGCTGACATGGAGGCAGGATCCAGGGGCTGGGCTCCACAGCCCCTTATGATCCCAGAGGGCAGGGAGGGTAGGACCAAGGCACCAGCCTGTCCTCCCAGGTGCCCAGGGCCCAGAGCATTGGCAAGGAGTCACGGGCCCCTGCATCTCTGGCTTGAGTTAGAACAGTCATTAATCACCTTTACAGACAAAGAATTCAGTCAGTCCAGTGAACCAGTCCTCACCACCAGGTCTGTCTCAGGACCTAGTTCCCGATCTGATGCTGTTCATGACTCACAGTGGCCCCCACTCAAATTCACATCCATTAAGTCGGTGATGCTGTCTAATCAGCTCATCCTCTGTTGCCCCCTTCTCCTTTTGCTTTCAGTCTTTCCCAGCCTCAGAGTCTTTTCCTCTTCGCATCAGGTAGCCAAAGTATTGGAGCTTCATCGGTTCTTCCAATGAATTTTCAGGGTTGATGTCCTTTAGGATTGCTTGGTTTGGTATCCTTGCAGTCCAAGGGACTCTCAAGGTCTTCTTCAGCACCACAATTCAAAAAAATCTATTCTTCAGCACTCAGCCTTCTTTATGGTCCAGCTCTCACATCCATACATGACTATTAGGAAAACCAGAGCTTTGACTAGACGGATCTCTGTCTATAAAGAAACACAAGAATCTGAGACTTTACTATGAGGCAAAAGAAAGACAGAATCCCAGAGCCAGTTTCCCTTTCAGCCAGCGGTCTGGTGTTTCTCTCCAATGGGTACCTGATGGGGCACAGCTCTGGAAGACCAGGAACTCAGATGTCCACCATGTAGTGTTTACTCTGCCGTCCCAGCTGAGGACACCAAGTCATCATCTTTCAGTTAGCCCCACTCACATGTGCCATGTTGAGTCAATGAAATTAGAGGAAGAGCAGAGTGAATAAAAGGGACTGAGGCCCCTGCATCCAGAGGCATTCTAGATGATTCCCCAGTGACCCCTGGCACTGCCTCTAGGGCATCTGTCACTCAGGTGGGACAGAAGGAAGAACTGGGTAAAGATGGTTGTTGACGACAAGTTAGAACTCCTTTGCAGAGATGGATCCTACTGGCTGCTGGGAAGGGAAGAAGGTACCAGAGTCTCCAGGGAGCTGGGGCACCAAATCTATATCTTCATCTGCAGAGGCATGGTCTTATAGAAAGGGGAGAAGCCACCATAGCACACACTTAGCAAACTGTCAGTTCTGGAGTAGACGGCAGGGGTGGAGTGGTGGTGGTGGGGTGGGACATGTGGCAGGTGTCTCTGCAGAAATAGCCTGGGTGCCACCCCTGCCAGTGAGCATCCAGGGGAGGGAGAAGAAGCCTGAGCCAGGTGTCCTTCAGGGGTGTTGTCTTGCCCTTCAGCATCAATTCAGTGTCCAGTAGGGGAGGGAAGGCATTGAAACCATGCTCCACAAGGTCCTGCTGCCTAGGGTGGGCTGTGGCCAAGCTGAAGGACAGCATCCACCTCTCCACTTGGTGGAGTCCCCTCTGGCAGGAGAAGAGGACCTGGGCAGATAGCACACAGGTTGGAGCTGCCTGCAGGAGGCCGCCTAACTGCTGGGCACCACTCCCCACGTGGAAGGGAGCAAGGAATTGGACGCACCAGTTCAATCTGGTTTTTAGCATCAGTGCCACTCTCCACACCACTTGATGTGTTCTCACCAAACCCACCTCATTTTTTCCTCTCACAAATCCTCATTTTATAGCTAGGAACCCAAAGCTCAGGTCTTTTCCTACTTGTCCCAGACCATGCATTCTTAACAAGGGTGCTTCACCCCCAAAAGGTGAAACTTTATTCTTGGGGTGGGGGTGGTGAAAAAAATCCTCCTCATCATGTGCATATACACAATACTTGTACCAAAACAGCTATGCAGATAAGTGTAGAGTCCATATACAGCTACATGGCATACCTAGTCAATTAAAATTTCATGGGGGAAATTTTGCTTGTGACACTTGACTGTTGAGTATGTGATCTGTGATTAGTCCAAATCAAAATGTGCAGGAAGTGTAAACTAAACACTGGGTTTCAACTAGTAGGAAAACAATATAAAATATCTCATTAATGATTGTATGTTAATCATGTGTTGAAATAATAACCTTTGGGTATGTTAGGGTAATAAGTAAAATATATTATTAAAATTTATATCACCTGTATCTTCTTAATTTTTTTTAACATGGCTCTTAGGAAATAAAGATTGCAAATGTGGCTCGCATTCTATTTCCAGTGGCCTGGGCTGCTCCAGACAACCATCTGTTAAGAGGAAGCATTAGGGTTTGCACTCAGGTTTTCTGAGTCCCTCCTAAACTGTTTTGTTATCTCTGCCTCCTCAGAGAGGATCTACCTGCTGTGTGACCCTAGATGTGCCTCTTAACCTCTCTAGGCCCTAGTTTCTCCTGTTTGTAAATGGAAAAGCTCCTTCTAGCCCTGAGGTTCTATTCTGGACCCAGCTAGGGACTTGGGGTCACCACAGAATAGGAGGGTGTGGGCTTCCAAATGCCACACCTTACCAGAAATCACAGTCCCATAAATAGCAGGGTCACCTGCTCTGTGTCCACTACTGAGGAAATACAACATGGGTAAGATTAGCAAAGGAGCTTTTCATCTGGGACCAACAGAAGAGAGTATTAGAATAAATCATCGTTTTAACCAAAAAGGGAGAAAAAAGCTTTCATCTCTTGTGGGAAGGAGGAGATATAATCGCAAAAAACAGACTTTCACAAACCTTCCCATAGTAATAGGGGCTAATATAACATCTTACAACTGCTGTTCTGCTAGTTGGAACTGACACTTGGATCTCCAGTATGCCCTCTCTTTTTATCCCCCTTTCTTAATGCCTAGTTTAGGGGAAGTGGAAGGTGAAAGAGAAAATCAATTCTATTTTAATTGCGTGAGAAAAATACTGAATGAAAGAAAAATGTGATGGAGTGAAACTTCAGTCTTCAGCACCTTGCTGACCCAGAATGTGTGATTGTGTGATCCATGGATTGATCCAAGGAAAGGCTGCTCAAGTCTGCCCCCTACCATCACCTTCTGAGGAGGCAGGAAGTTCCAAGGAGAAATGCCCTCCTGCTGCTGCTGCTTCCAAGTCGCTTCAGTCGTGTCTGACTCTGTGCGACCCCATAGACGGCAGCCCACCAGCCTCCCCCGTCCCTGGGATTCTCCAGGCAAGAACACTGGAGTGGGTTCCCATTTCCTTCTCCAATGCATGAAAGTGAAAAGTGAAAGTGAAGTCGCTCAGTCATGTCCGACTCTTAGTGACCCCATGGACTGCAGCCTACCAGGCTCCTCCGTCCATGGGATTTTCCAGGCAAGAGTACTGGAGTGGGTTGCCATTGCCCTGGGGGGCTTGGAAAGTTCAGTCAGGCAGCAGCCCTGGTCTCCCTCCAGTCTCCAAATTCACCTCCACCCCAGCTCTCCTTAACTCTAGTGTCCCTGTCTCCAGCTCTCGCCCTGTCCCTCCAAACTCCAGGTGTGTCCTCTTATTCCAGCTGCTTTTGCCAGACAGGTTTCCCACAGCACTTTCTGTCTCCCAGCCCCTGGATTCAAGACTGGCCACCGGTCATGGTGACAGCAGAGCCCTGAGGTTAAGCAGATAAACTCTAGGTTCCCACTGCCCGAGTTCCAGGTCTGGTGCTGCCACTTACTAGTTGGGAGAACCCTGCAAACCTACTTATTGTCCCCAAGGCCTTGGTTTCCTCATCTGTAAAATGGGAATAATGTACTAGACTGAGGAACTTACAGTGATTAGATAAGTCATTCATGGTCAGTGCTTGGCATGGCTCCTGGCAGAGTTGAATGCCAGCAAATATTAACTCATATTGTTATTATTGCAGTGAATTTCTATAAGGAAGTAAGAAGCAGAGGGTTGAGCCTTTGAATTCTGACCTGTGGTTTCATGATTTCAGACTAGCTAATCAGTGCAACTTCAGTTCAGTTCAGTTCAGTTGCTCAGTCGTGTCCGACTCTTTGCGACCCCATGAATTGCAGCACGCCAGGCGGCCCTGTCCATCACCAACTCCTGGAGTTTACCCAAACCCATGTCCATCGAGTCAGTGATGCCATCCAACCATCTCATCCTCTGTCGCCCCCTTCTCCTCCTGCCCCCAATTCTACCCAGCATTAGGGTCTTTTCCAATGAGTCAACTCTTTGCATGAGGTGGCCAAAGTATTGGAGTTTCAGCTTCAACATCAGTCCTTCCAATGAACACCCAGGATTGATCTCCTTTAGGATGGATTGATTGGATCTTCTTGTAGTCCAAGGGACTCTCAAGAGTCTTCTCCAATACCACAGTTCAAAAGCATCAATTCTGCGGCACTCAGCTTTCTTCACCGTCCAACTCTCACATCCATACATGACCACTGGAAAAACCATAGCCTTGACTAGACAGACTTTTGTTGGCAAAGTAATGTCTCTGATTTTAAATATGCTATCTAGGTTGGTCATAACCTTCCTTCCAAGGAGTAAGCATCTTTTAATTTCATGGCTGCAATCACCATCAACAGTGATTTTGGAGCCCAAAAAAATAAAGTCTAACACTGTTTCCACTGTTTCCCCATCTGTTTCCTATGAAGTGATGGGACCAAATGTCATGATCTTAGTTTTCTGAATGTTGAGCTGTAAGACAACTTTTTCACTCTCCTCTTTCACTTTCATCAAGAGGCTCTTTAATTCTTCTTCACTTTCTGCCTTAAGTGTGGTGTCATCTGCATATCTGAGGTTATTGATATTTCTCCCGGCAATCTTGATTCCAGCTTGTGTTTCAACTTAGCACACATTTATTTTTGTTCTTCCATTTATAAAATATTTAATTTTATTTTTTAAATTAATTTGTATTGGAGTACAGTTAACTTACAATGTTGTGCTAGTTTCTGCTGTATAGCAAAGTGGGTCAGTTATACAAATAATGTATATCCACTCTTTTTTAGATTCTTTTCCCATACAGGTCATTACAGAGTATTGAGTAGAGTTCCCTATGCTATACAGTAGGTTCTTATTAGGTATCTGTTTTATATACAGTAGTGTGTATATGTCAATCCCTATCTCCTGACTTACCCCTCTCCCCCCTCCCTCTTGGTGACTATAAGTTTGTTTTCTTTTAAAACGGTTAATTTTAAAATACTTTAGACTTACTGTGTAGTCACAAAATTAGTGCAGTTACCATATACCCATCACTCAGCTTTCCCTAATGTTAGTGTCACACATAGCCACAGTGAAATGACTGAAACCAGGAGATTAACACTGGTCAGTACATTAAACTGCAGTCTGATGAGCACTGTAATCTACAGACCTTATTTAGGTTTTACTTTGTTTTTCCACTGTTGTCCTTTTTCCAGTTCAGGATTCTACATTAATTGCAGTTGTTATTAGTATGCCTTCGTTTCCCCTTAGTCTTTGTCTTTTGTGACTTTGGCACTTTTTAAGACTTCTGGCCAGTCATTGTGTAGACTGTCTTTGGTTCAAGTTACGCATTTTTTTTTGGCAAAGCTATAGCATAAGCGGTATACCTTTCTCGGAGGCTCTTATCAGGAGACACCTCGTGTCCACATTTCTCATTACTGGAGTCATTAACTTTGATCTCTTGGTTAAGAAGGTAGCATGTATCTACTGAGCATCTATTAATACTGTGTTTCCTTTTGGAGCTCCAAAGTGAATAAAATGGTATCCATACTCTTACGAAACTCTCAAGTCTAATGGACAAATGACGTTCTAGTTATTATTGCCGTGTGACAGACCACCGCCAAATTTAGTGATGTAAAACAACAGCCTTAAAATAGTCACAGGTTCTGTGGGTCAGGAAATTGAAAAAGCATGGCTTGTTTCAACCTCACAACATCTCAGGGCTCAGCTGAGAAGACTGAAATGGCGAGGAATGACTAAGACAGCTGAAAACTGGAGTCATCTGGAGACTTGTTCACTTAACATTCTTGTGCCCAGACTCTGGGACTCAAAGACTGGATTCAGCCAGGCCATTGACCAAAGCATATGGCCTCTTCAAGTCCATTGTGCTTACTCACAGCATGGCTGTCCAGGGGCTTGGACTTCTTACGCAGCTTAGAGGCTGTAGACGTGAGTGACCCCTGTGAACAGGTCAGAAGCTGCATTGCCTTTTATGACCCAGTCCCAGAGGCCACACAGCACTATTCTATTGGTCAAGTGGTCATAAATCCTCCTAGACTCAAGGAGACGACATAATCTCTCCCTCTTGATGGAAAGGCTATCCGAGGTTGTGTGGCCATTTTTAAAAAGCACCAAAAATAGGAAAGCAGTGAAGGGCCTTTCTACTTATCCAGATTTGAATACAGACCCAAGAGGATAAGAGCTTTAGCAACTTGGGCCACGTTAATTATTAAACACAGAATTTAATGGAGTGCCAACTGTGTGCCAGACAGGCATGGACCCAGCTGCAGGGTTGCTGCCAAGTCCCTCTGTAGGGAGAGAGGCTCAGACAGACCCACTGCAGAGCCTGGGGGCTGAGGGTTGCCGATACCCACGGTAGGTCATCCCCCTGGCAGCAGGTCACACGTGGACATGGGCAGAGGGCTGAGGGAAAGTCGAGCTCAAGGTGAGGAATGCTGGATTTGGCATCAGAATGACTTCATTTCAAACCTAGCTGTGCCACATTCTGAGTTTGCTATATCTTCATCCTTAATCCTCATTTATCCGGCAAACCTCATTGACTTCCCCTCTGTGCCAGACTGGGTGTTGGCAGTGATAGCAGTGAATCAGTAGCTTCCTGGCCTTGCCCTCATGGAAGGGTTTCCCAAGGCTGTCTCTGCCAGAAAGGCCACTGGTGGGGCTGCAAGATTCCAGGAAGCAGGGTCAAGGGATTGTTCAAGTTCTCTCGCATCTCCATACCCCAAAGCCAACCAGAGAGGAATTGGTCACGCAACTTAGCAACTTAACCAGGTTAAACTCAGCAGAACAGAAATCAGCTGCATGTGAAGTGGGAAAGCAAGCAGCTTACATTTAGAAACCCGAGAAATATTGCAATGCAGACTAAAAGCAATTGGGAGTATCACTAGACAGACTCATTAAGCCAAAAGATTTCTGTGAAAATAATAAAATCATAGCACCCAGGACACCCCAGCATGAGATTAAAAGCTGAAAGGAGGTAAAGCTTCATATTATTAAGCTGCATTATGACAGTTTAGGAAGAAAAAGCTTAGAGCCGTCAGGATTGATGATGGCCCTGTTATGGGAATCTGACGGCATCTTTGAAATTCAGAGCAGTTTGAAAGAGTGAAACTGTCAGACTCTCCCTCCCCTGTGGGACAGAGACGAGGACAGGGGGAGACAGAGAAGTAACCCAGTGGTGAGATTTGGCGGGGCTGAGATACTAGTGGGGGGATCGTGTATTAACAGACTCTTACCTGAAGTCTGGGAGCTGAGGGGCCAGGTACTGATTTAGGAAATAGAGTGGGACACACACGGTAAGCACCCAGTGCATATTAATCCTTGTTATTATCACCGCCTGGCCAACCTTGCCATTTTGGTTGCTGGATGGTGAATACTAATGACCCTGGGCCAGCTGGATTCTGAGCTTGGTTTCTCCTCATATTTGATCCCAGAGCCACCAGGCTACCAGCTGAAATCAGAGAACAGGATATTGATTGGAACTGAGTGGAAGCCATGTTGGGCAAACATCTTTGTTCCCTGGCAGCTAAGGGAGTTCATGTAAGACTGGAACAAGCTCCCTGCAGGCAGCAGCATCAGGACTGTCGTGCCCAGCACACCATGGACATCACTGCTTGTGCTGGCAGCCCCTGGAAGGGAGCACAGCCCAGGCAGACCCTGGCTCAGCTGACCCAGCCCAGTTTGGGCCTCTGACCTTGGAGCTCAGCCTTGGGAACCAGAGAAGGCTGGCAGTGCCTGCCCAGGGATTTGCTGCCCAATCAATTGTTAGCAGAACACTTTGGCTGGTGAGGTTATATCCTAGTCACACAGTTCTTAATATGTGGTGGATCTGGGTTTCAGCAAGGTTTGCAAGACTAAACTCCAATGGTCTCCTCTTCCCAACTCTTCTCATACCTGCATGTCAGCAGCATTAGAAGGATTAGGCTGGTGGACATTCATAGAGCTTCTCCAGTGTTTCCTGGAAAGGCTCATCCCCCTTCTGGCCCATTGCCATGTGTGGGCTCTGCCTTATTCCTACATTTCTAGAGACCTCTTCCTTCACCAGCCAAAGCTCTACTGCTCTTAGATCCACCCACTTCTCTCTATCCCCTCAGCTTCCTGTCTGAACCAGGCCTTCTTTGTCATCTGGAAGAGAGCCAGTCCTTGACTGTTCCTCCAGGCAGTTTAATCCCCCATCCTCTCACCAGAGAATGTGCCTCTCCAAATTCAGCATGTGTTATATCCAGAGAAAAACATGACCTTAAAGGATGCATGCACTCCAGTGTTCACTGCACCACAGTTTACAATAGCCAAGACATGGAAGCAACCTAAGCGTCTATCAACAGAAGCATGGATGAAGAAGATGTGGTACATATATTCAATGGAATATCACTCAGCCATTAAAAAGAGTGAAATAATGCCCTTTGCAGCAGCATGAATAGACCTAGAGGTTGTCATACTGGGTGAAGTAAGTCAGACAGAGAAGGAGAAACACTGTATGACATCCCTTATATGTGGAATCTTAAATGATGCAAATGAACTTACAAAACAGAGAGAGAATCACAGACAGAGAACAAACTTACAGTTGCCGGGGAGAAGGGATAGTTAGGGAGTTTGGGATGGACGTGTTACCCACTGCTATATTTAAAATGGATAACCAGCAAGGACCTACTGTATAGCACAAGGAACTCTACTCAATGTTATGTAGCAGCCTGGATGTGAGGGGAATTTAGGGAAGAATGGATGCATGTATATGTGTGACTGAGTCCATTTGCTGTCTGCCTGAAACTGTCACAACTTTGTTTATCAGCTACATGTGTTAGTCACTCAGTTGTGTCCAATGTTTTGCAACCCCATGGACTGTAGCCCACCAGGTTCTTATGTCCATAGAAAGGTTCTTATGTCCATTCTCCAGGAAAGAATACTGAAGTGGGTTGTCATTCCCCTCTCCAAGGGATCCTCCCAACCCAGGGATTGAACCCAGGTCTCCCACATTGCAAGCAGATTCTTTACCATCTGAGCCACCAGGGAAGCTAATATCTTTGATTAGGTATCAGCTAATTAGCTATCAGTTCAGTTCAGTTCAGTCACTCAGTTGTGTCTGACTCTTTGTGACCCCATGGACTGCAGCACACCAGGCTTCCCTGTCTATCACCAACTCCCTGAGCCTACTCAAACTCATGTCCATCGAGTCGATGATGCCATCCAACCATCTCATCCTCTGTTGTCCCCTTCTCCTCCTGCCTTCAATCTTTCCCAGCATTAGGATCTTTTCTAATGAGTCAGTTCTTCACATCAAGTGGCCAAAGTATTGGAGTTTCAGCTTCAGCATCAGTCCTTCCAATGAATATTCAGGAGTGATGTCCTTTAGGATGGATTGATTGGATCTCCTTGCAGTCCAAGGGACTCTCAAGAGTCTTCTCCAACACCACAGATGAGAAGCATCAATTCTTCGGCACTCAGTTTTCTTTACAGTCCAACTCTCACATCCATACATGACCACTGGAAAAATCATAGCTTTGACTAGACGGACATTTGTCAGCAAAGTAACGTCTCTGCTTTTTAATATGCTGTCTAGATTGGTCATAGCTTTTCTTCCAGGGAGCAAGAGTCTTTTAATTTCATGGCTGCAGTCACCATCTGCAGTGATTTTGGAGCCCAAGAAAATAAAGTCTGTCACTGTTTCCATCTTTTCCCCATCTATTTGCCATGAAGTGATGGGACTAGATGCCATGATCTTAGTTTTAAGCCAACTTTTTCACTCTCCTCTTTAACTTTCATCAAGAGGCTCTTTAGTTCCTCTTCACTTTCAGCCATAAGGATGGTGTCATCTGTGTATCTGAGGTTATTGTTATTTCTCCCTGCAATGTTGATTCCAGCTTGTGCTTCATCCAGCCTGGCATTTCACATGATGTACTCTGCACTTAAGTTAAATAAGCTGGGTGACAATATACAGCCTTGACATACTCCTTTCCCAGTTTGGAGCCAGTCTGTTGTTCCATGTCCGGGTCTAACTGTTGCTTCCTGACCTGCATACAGATTTCTCAGGAGGCAGGTCAGATGGTCTGGTATTCCTATCTCTTGAAGAATTTTCCACAGTTTGTTGTGATCCACACAGTCAAAGGCTTTGGAGTAATCAATAAAGCAGAAGTAGATGTTTTTTCTGGAATTCTTTTGCTTTTTCGATGACCCAGTGGATGTTGGCAATTTGATCTCTGGTTCCTCTGCCTTTTCTAAATCCAGCTTGAACATCTGGAAATTCACATTTCACATACTGTTGAAGCCTAGCTTGGAGAATTTTGAGCATTGATTTGCTAGCGTATAATTAGCTATACCTCAATACAAAATAAAAAGTTTTAAAAAAAAATCACCAGGCATGGGGATCACTTGGAGAACTTGTTAAGTGCATATTCCTGGGTCCGACCCCTGACATTTTGATCAGTAGGCCTGAGATGGGCTGCTGAATCTGCATCTCTAACAAGCTCCCTGGTGATGATTGATGCTATTTTGTCTACAGACCACAATTTTAGTGGCACTATTCTTAAATACTGGTGTGATGCTGTGTCTCTCCCCTTTAATGACTCAAAACTGCCATCAAGATAAAACCCAAGCACTTGAAGATTCACATAAAGGCTTCCATGACCTGACCTCAAAGCAGGACTGTCACAAATGGTTGCATGGGCTATGCTCTATACGACCAAGGAGGAGATGAAACCCTTTAAGGTACTTCCTATATCTGTCGGGAGGACTATGACTAGGCATTAAGAAAGGCATATTTTTCCTTCTCACAAGGGCACTTTAAGCTCACTAAAGTGTACAGGGACTGAGGCTGAGGGGCGGTCGCCATCTGCCCAGAGAAATGCCTTTTTACCAGTTTGCACAAAAACGACCATAGGCCAATAGCCATCCTGCCCAGCAGCGTCTCTCTGGCCTCCTTCTTCCTTCACCCTCCTCTGTCTCCCATCACTCCCCACACCCTCCTCCCACCTCTGCATCTGTTTAACACCATCACACTCTATGAGGAAGACTTCAAGACACCAAAAGCCTCCAATACATGCTCCCCACCACTTTCCCTTCCTTCAAAGCAGTAATCTACATGTACCTTTACAACTCCTTCCGGTGGTCGTGGCTGCCTCCCACACTGGACTGTACGTTTCTGAAGACTCTCCAATTCTCAGCACCGGGCCAAATTCAGAGCTCAGTGAATATATGTTATAGATTCTATCCTGCAGCTACAGGGACCTCATAGGTGCCAAAACCCAGCAGGCCACATTTTGTGGTGATTTATTAAACACTGTATTTTGAAATAATTCTCAATTTACCCCAAAAATTGCAGAAAATAGTACTGAGAGTTCCTTACCTTTCACACTACTTCTCTGATTGTTAACATCTTCCCTAACTGTGGTATGTTTATCAAAACTGAGATTTCGTATCTGTGCATTACTATTGACGAACTTTGGATTTTTCTGTGACAGTTTCTTGGTCTTATCCTTGTCTTATGATCTTGACATTTTCAAAGAGTGTTGATCAGTACACATTCTGGGCTAGTCTGATATTGTCTCATGAATGGATGGAGATTCTGGGGAGGAAGGCCACAGAGGTTGTGTATGCATCTCATCACCTACAGAGAGCCCTCCATCTCAACATGATTTATCATTGGTAATGTCCACTTTGATCCCTTGGTTAAGCTCCTATCTGCTGGATCCCTCCACTTTAAAGCTACTATTTTCCCCCTTTCTGTCATGAGTCAGTAGGTCCAGCCCACACTCAAGGAGAGAGAAATTAGCCTCCACTTTCTGAAAGGAGGGATATCAAAGAACTTGTGGTCTCATTACATTTGAGGAGAGATCACTGCTAATACAGGAGATGCAAGAGACATGGGTTTGATCCCTGGGTCAGGAAGATCCCCTAGAGAAGGGAATAGCAATCTGCTCCAGTATTCTTGCCTGGAAAATTCCATGGATAGAGGAACCTGGCCAGCTGCAGTCCATGGATTCGCAAAAAGTCGAACATGATTGAGCATGCACGCAAGGATATGCATTGGGCTTCCCTGATGGCTCAGTGGGTAAAGAATCCACCTGCAATGCAGGAGACACAAGAGACTCGGATTCAATCCCTGGGTCAAGAAGATCCCCTGGAGAAGGAAATGGCAACCCACTCCAGTATTCTTGCCTGAAAAATCCCATGGATGGAGGAGCCTGGCGTGCTACAGTCCAAAGGGTCACAAAGAGTTGGACACAACTGAGCGACTAAGCACACACACAAGGCTGTGCAAATATTCCATTTCTCCTTGGTTTCACCCACCAACTTTAGAACTCTACAGCGAATCTTGCCTTCAGCAACTGTCACTGTGATGTGCCAATGGTGAGTTTCTACTTCCTTCCAGCAGGCTGTTCTAGGACACCTTCCCTGGCACGTGCCACATTATTCACAGTTCTGCTTAATCGCCTTCATGCTTTAGGGCTCAGTTCCAGCATTCCCAGCCCTGGCTGCCCATCAGATCTCCTGGAGAATTTTAAACATGTACTGACTGCCAGGCTTTTGTCATCGAAACCTTCGATTCAGTTGGTGTGGGCTAAGCGCAGGCCTTGGTACTTTTTAAAGGTCCCAGGACATATGCGCTGGAGTCTGTGCTGAGGACCACTAGCCTAGCCCAGTGCTCTTCTCTGGAAGGCTGCCCCACTGTCTTTGACAGAACTGGTTACTCCCATATCTGTGTTCCCAAAGACCTCAATTTCCTATGGTACCCATCAGTGCCTCTGAGGGTCTTCAAAGTCAAAAACTGGGTCTTAGCCAGTGTTTCTCAAGAGCCCAGAGCAGAGTCCAGCACCGAATGGGTTATTGGTGAGCATCTGTTGATGGAGAGAATGATTCAATCACAATGGAAGCAAAAGCAGGAACTATCTGCAAGATGTGGCAAGTTCCTGCCCACCTTCAACTGGGTTAGAAACTCAGGAACACCAGTGCATGTGTCAGTCATAATCATTTTTTCCGCTGTTACTCTGCTGCTGCTAAGTCGCTTCAGTCATGTCCGACTCTGTGCGACCCCATAGATGGCAGCCCACCAGGCTCCGCCTTCCCTGGGATTCTCCAGGCAAGAATACTGGAATGGGTTGCCATTTCTTTCTCCA
This sequence comes from Giraffa tippelskirchi, assembly GCF_054371585.1. Lineage (NCBI taxonomy): Eukaryota > Metazoa > Chordata > Mammalia > Artiodactyla > Giraffidae > Giraffa > Giraffa tippelskirchi. The sequence continues at coordinate 112,629,762 of NC_137287.1, read as the reverse complement.
GTGCATGAAAGGGAAAAGTGAAGTCACTCAGTCGTGTCCAACTCTCAGTGACCCCATGGACTACAGCCTACCAGGCTCCTCCATCTATGGGATTTTCTAGGCAAGAGTACTGGAGTGGGTTGCCATTGCCTTTTCCGCTGTTACTCTAGTCCTCAGCTTTCTAGGAAAAACAAAAGTCCCATGGCCAAGAAGTCACTGGCACATATATTGCAGCCATCTGTGCATTCACTGTGTTCTTCAGAAGGGACTTGTTCACATTTTGTCTTGGAATTGTCAGTAAACCAAAGCGTCAAGGCTACGCTTCTAACAAGAGGAGGTTACCTTGAACTGGCCTCCTTTGGTACATTTGCCTTGGAAGTCACAAAGATGGCAAAGACCATGCCTGTAAACACTTAGAGTAGAATGCTGTGACTTGTGTTCCAAACAAGTTTTATTTACAAAAAAAAATGATTGGCCAAATTTGGCTTTCAGGCTTTACTTTTTCCACCTCTGGGCTGGAAGAAAAGGGAATCATCAATGAAATAATTGCAGGGTTCAGTATAAAAGTAGTGCTTCAAAGGAGACCCATATGACTCTGGGAACGTCAAATAGGAGGACCTGAGAGTCAAGAAAAGTGCTCGTGGGAAGTGTCATTTTAGGTAAGAGCTGAGGGTGAGGAGTCATTAATGAAGTGAAGGGAAGGAAAAAATCATCTCAGCTGACAGAATAGCTGATGCAAAAGCCCTGTGGCCAAAGACCATGGCTCTTTTCAGACATTGAAATAAGGCCTGGGATGCAAGCTAGGAAGGCCAGAAAGGCAAGTGCGTGCAGAGAGCTGGAGAACCACAGGTAAGGATGTGGTCCTCTCCCCAAAACTGTGGGAAACTGTTGCTCTTTTGATTATAAGGCCGGGGTCCCCAGCCTCCAGGATCTAATGCCTAGTGATGGTCTGAAGTGGAGCTGATACAATAATAATAGAAATAAGGGCAAGTGAAAGCTGCTCAGTGGTGTCTGACTCTTTGCGACTCCATGGACTGTAGCCTGCCAAGTGACTTCTGTCCATGGAATTCTTCAGGCAAGAACACTGGAATGGTAGCCATTCCCTACTCCAGGGATTGAACCCAGGTCTCCTGCATTGCAGGCAGATTCTTTACTGTCTTAACTACCAGGGAAGCCCAATGAAAAAGGATGATTCAAGCATATTACATTTATTGTGCAATAGAAATAAGTGAAAGTGAAAGTGTTAGTCGCTCAGTCGTGTTCGACTGTTTGCAACCCCATGGACTGTAGCCCGCCAGGCTCCTCTGTCCATAGGATTCTTCAGGCAACAATACTGGAGTGGGTTGCCATTTCTTCTCCAGGGAATCTTCCTGACCCAGGGATTGAACCCAGGTCTCCCACAGTTCAGGCAGATTCTTTACCATCTGAGCCACCAGGAAAGTGCACAATAAATGTGATGCCCTTGAATTGTCCCGAAACCATTCCACCCCCTACGCCCACTGTGTGGAAAAATTGTCTTCCACAAAACCCGTGCCTGGAGCCAAAAAGATGGGGGACCGCTGTTCTAAGAGGTGATGTGACTGGATTCTCTTTGGAAAGTTCTCACTCCAGCTTCTGTGGGGGCATCCCACTGAGAGCAAGCGGGGGAGAGAGACTAGGGTGGTCCAGAGCACTTTGTTGCAAGCCAGAGCCCCGCCCCTGGAGCCCAGGGCTGACATGCAGCTCAGCCCTCTTTCTCTTACCACTTCCTTATTTTATGTTTGCTATTCTAACAAATCTTCCTCTCTCTCTGCCTCCAAATGAGGAGTCACATCGCTGGATGCATTTTATAGTCCCAGCTCCATCCCATTCAATTTTTCTCACCTTCCTTCTTTCCCTCTCCAGCCTGATCCCCCACTAACTTTGTAAAACTTGCAAGTTAAATTTTTCAAAGACTGGTTCTGACAAAGCAGAGGGAATTAGATTTGGCGAAACCCTTCATAAAAAATTGAAGACACGCTATATTAACATACATTGATTTATTCATAGTGTTTCATTACAAGTAAGTGAGGATCCTGTAATACCAGGAAAGGTGAGGAGAGCAGGCAAGTACAGTATATTATATTGACAGCTCGGTGGAAATTGAGTCGCTTTTGGATTGAATTTGGAGCGCAGAAAAGGAATTGGCTAGTAAATAAGGCATGAGTTTTACCACCCAGCGTCTGTTTATCAATGTAGTTGCCACCAGCCCAGGCAGGGGATGGGGGCGGAATTTCAAAAGGATGCTCCAGCACCCCGGGGTTCACAGCCACAGGCAGAACTGTTCGAACATCAGCCTCCTCCTTCCACCAGGAAAAACTGGATTCCAGCTGCACACAGCTCTCCAATCAACACAGGATTTTTCTCCGTTCTCCCAAGCCTTCTCCCACCCCAGGTCTTTGCCCAGTTGGTTTGTTCTGCAGAGAACCTAGAATGCTCCTTCCTCTGCCCTGACTCTGTATCATCCCCGGGTATTATTGATAGTTCAGTTTTCCCCTTAAGATACCACCCTGAGCACTTTGTCTTAGTTTGACATTTCTCAGGAGCAGAGCCTGAGACAAGGATTGGAGCATAGGCAAATTGTTGAGAACTTTGGGAAACACTAGGAAATGGGGAAGGAAAAGGAAGGTAGCCAAGAATGGGTGTATTTTCTAGCCAGCTACCTATGGAGACACATGGAGTGACATCGCTCAGGGAAATCCCCAGGGACGCAGCAACAGTATCACAAGAGAGGAGTCAGGAATGCATGTTTCAACTTCTATTAGTCCAGTCCCTGGGGGTGTGAATTACCTGGCTTGATTCTGAGAAGGGCTGAAGTGGGTGGGGTTATCAGAGGGAATGCTGTGACCACGCCCCCCCAGGACCTGAGGGGTGGGTGCCCTGCCAGCTCTGCTTTCAAAGTGCCCGAATCCTTCAGTTCTGTGCATGGCTCCTCCTGGACTCACTGCACTCCAGGCAAAGTCTGGCCTCTCTTCTCAACATGTGACATCAATTGCTACACTGCCCCTGCTTCATAGCAGAGAGAGAGGTTATCTTTTTCTCCAGAATGGTTGGTGCCCTAACCAGAAAGAGCCAACTACTAACTTCTTTAAACTATTTATTTATTTGGCTGCACTGAGTCTTATTTGCAACACGTGGGATCTTTAGTATCAGCATGTGAACTCTTAGTTGGGGTCTGTGGGATCTAGGTCCCTGACCAGGGTTTGAACCTGGGCCCCCTGCATTGGGAATGTGGAATGTTAACCACTGGACCACCAGAGAAGTCCCAACTGCTTATTTTTGAAGCCAAGTTGGTATATTCCCTTTTCTGCCTGGGTTTGGCCATCCTGGCAAGGATGATACATTCCTGACGGAAGACAATGGTGCAACGTGGCTGTGTAGTTGCCTCATTCTGGAACAGAAGACCCTGAGGACAGGGCCTGACCGGTGTTCATTGCATTCATTTGCTAGGGCCTGGCCACACAGAGCACACGCCCTGAAATACAGGAGTGTGCGGGGACTAGTTGTGAAGGAGCAAGTGAGTGAGTGAACAAACAGAATGAACGTATTCTTTGGTTACCTAAATGCGTCTTCAGGCCGGCAAATGTGGTTTGGAATAAAGAACACAGGTTTCAGAGTCCAACAAACCTGGGTTCATCTTTGGTCAAAGATAGGACATGGGATAACCACAACAAGGCCTGATCTATGGCCACACGTGATAGCCTCGTGAATCTCACACACACGATGTTGAGCAAAAGAAGCGGACACTGAAAAGTACAGCCTGTACAATTCCATTTATATAAAGTTCAAAGCCAGGCAGAGTTAGTCTGTGCTGTTAGAAGTCAGTGTAGAGGGTATTCTTGCGGGGGAGGGGAGATCGGAAAGGAGGAGTGAGGGGAAAATCTCAGGTCTGGTAATGTGTCTCTTGATTAGTTGCTGGTCACATGGTCCTGTCCAGTTAGTAAAACTTCATCCAGCTGTCTACTTTTCTGGATATAAATTATGGTCCAGTAAAATACTGCTAATAGAACAAACTAGATAAACCTGGTCTTCACTGGTGACCCAGATGGTAAAGAATCTGCCTATAATGCAGGAGACCTGGGTCTGATCCCTGGGTCGGGAAGATCCTCTGGAAGAGGGCATGGTGACCCACTCCAGTGTTCTTGACTAGAGAATCCCATGGACAGAGGAGCCTGGTGGACTTCAGTCCATTGGGTCACAAAGAGTCGGGCACCGCTGAGCAACTAAGCACATACACACACACACACACACACACACACACACACGCAGATAAAGCAAGTAAACCAAAAATCCTAAGTTTGCTGCTTTAACAGCTATGAAATTTAGAAATAAGATACTTAGAGTGTGATCCCTGGGGGCTGGTAAGGCAATACCAACTGTTTTGTTACTTTCACAGCAGGATAATATCATGCAGAAGTTGAGAGGGAGCACCTGGAAACCCTTTAGGGCTTTGACATTGCATGTGTGGTCAATGGATGTCTCCTTGCACGTGCTATAGAACTCACATGATGAGTCATGTGTGATGTGGTCTTTGAATCATTGTGGGTCTGCAGTGGAGGGGGAAACAGAACTGGGTCTTCATCATAGATATTTTAAAAAGCACTGATTTAATGCAGATTGTTTCCATTGGAGCCTCAGTTTCTCCATCATTAAAATGAAAATGGATATCTTGATACTCCCAAGGTTTTCAGGGAAGACAAATGACAATGCATGAGACACAGGCAGCACCTTGTGGAGTAGGGGATGCTTCGTGCATTTGTAACTAGCTGTCCAGATAGTTCTTATCAGGACACTATACGTGGACACTGCTCTACAGCCACACGGGCTTTCCCGACGGCTCAGCTGGTAAAGAATCTGCCTGCAATGCGGGAGACCTGGGTTCGATCCTCGGGTTGGGAAGATCCCCTGGAGAAGGGAAAAGCAACCCACTCCAGTATTCTGGCCTGGAGAATTCCATGGCCTCTACAGTCCATGGGGTCACGAAAAGTCAGACATGACTAAGCGACTTTCACTACAGCCACATTGTCCAAAGTGGTGACCCCAAGCCACACAAGGTCACTACACTTTTGAAATGTGGCTAGTTCAAGTGGAGATGTGCCACAGGGTAAAATATTCACTCGATTTCTAAGACCTAATATCAATAATAGAGTAAAACATATTTCATTAAATTTTTATGTTGATTGCAGGTTTAAATAATAATATTTTACATCTACTGGGTTTAACCAAATAGATTATGAAAATTAATTTTACTCTATGGTCTTCTTTTTTTTTCTGTAATGAATATGACCATTAGAAAATTGAGAGTTATGTATGTGGATTAAATTCTATTTCTACTAGACAGCAATGCTCCAGAGCATTGACAGTGAAGTATTTGGAGGCTGGAATCATCTGTAAGGTGGATGGTAATCGCTAAACTCCCTGACCACACTCGCCTGCCTTCTGCTTCCCTCCCTTGACGCTCCTCCAGGTGAGCTCCACTCAGCTTCCTGGGCGAGGCACTGATTGGCTTGTTTGCTTCTTGCACAGATCAACTACAAGGCTGTGGGCTCATTGGACCCGAGTGCTGACCTCTCCAGCCAGAGGGGCAAAGTGTTCAAGCTTCGGAATGAAACCCACCACCTCTTTGTGGGTCTGTACCCTGGAACCACCTACTCCTTCACCATCAAGGCCAGCACTGCAAAGGGCTTTGGGCCGCCCGTCACCACCAGGATCGCCACCAAAATTTCAGGTATCTGTCCTAGAAAGGGGAAAGGCAAAAAGGTGATGGTGTTGGTTTTTTTCCACTCCTAATATGCCTTGGAGTGGAAAAGGGCAGAGCCGACCATCACCATGTGATCTTGGAGCGACAAGGACAGTGCAGTCCCTTGCCTGTCACTACCATCATCTCATGAAGAAAACCTAATCCAGGAGCTTCCTAAAACATAAAACATATATCAATTGCACTAGACCAGAGGGAATGCCGAGTGATTTACTAAATAGCTTACCTAGCACACAGTTGCATTAAATAGTACATTTTCCTATACAATTTCATTTGTAAAAATGTGATTCATTTTCAAGAGTGTTCCTTTTGGCAGTGCAGGGCACAGCACAGGTGTTCATGTAATCACCAATGAATGAGTGAATGAAAAAATAAGTGAATGACCAGAGCCAAAGCAGCCCAAGATGTCACCTGCCATGAGCTGTAAGGCCCCCTCCCCCACCAGACAGCTTCAGAGCAGAATTATCTCAGATCTGTGTTTACAGTTTACATTGTTTCAGCATGCCCATGCAGTTCTGGTCCGCATCATACATATTTTGCATAGATACAAACCCATGGTGGTTTTGGTAGCTTAATGTTTCTGCATACCCTTAAACCATGAGCATCTTCCACGTTGCTACACTGCTTTCATTACAATGTTCTGTCAAGTGGATGGACGTAATTTAATTACACATTCCCCTGTGGTTGGATATATTTAGCGCCTCCATGTTTTTAATAAAATAATGCTTCAATGAACATGTTACAGAATAAAGTTTGATTTCTTGGCTTGGATTATGAATTTAGGATTAAATTCCAGAAATTGAAATACTGAATTAAAAGGGATGTAAGTTTAATAGCTCTTGGTACAAATGGCTAAATTACCTTCTCAGGGGATTAGGTTTAGTGATGCTCCTATCAGAAGAGAGGGTCTCATGAAGGAAAAAAAAAAAAAGATCAGAGCAAAGTTCATCACTGGTGTAATTTGTATTTGCATTTTATTTCTTTTTTTATTTTAATTTTTAAATTGTATTTGCATTTTAAATGTGTTTAAGGTTGACTCTACATTCACACTTTAAGTACTTGTATTTCCTGCATTTATCTGTTTATATGGTATGGAACTTTTTGATCCATGAAGGCTATCAGCCACATCATTGTTCCCCTCTCCAGACTCTTCTGTTTCTTGAAGGAACCGACAGGAAGGTTGAAAGTCAGGGTCTTCTTTGCTGAAAGCCTGGGATGCCATGTGATTCATCCAATCCTTCCCCAAATATCTCCCTCCTTGGCAACCTGGGTGTCTTGTGGAAAGTGATGGTGGGGTGGGGTGAGACCTGTGCTAAGCTCCCTTCTCTCTGTTCTCTGTCCAGCTCCGTCAATGCCTGAATATGACACAGACACCCCACTGAATGAAACAGACACGACCATCACGGTGATGCTGAAGCCTGCTCAGTCTCGGGGAGCCCCTGTCAGGTGAGGAGGGGTCTTAACCTGATGTTTGCCATTTTCTTTCTCTTCACCATGCACACCTCCAGCTGAATCATGCCACTGGCAATGCCTGTGGGCAAGACTGCCCAGGAGCAAGGCTTCCTGGAGGAAAAGGGTCAGCAGCTTCAATCCCAGTTCAGAGAGGCCACGGAGCCAGGAGCCCTCTCTCCCCACCGTGGGGGACTGGGACTGGCTTAGTGGGAAGGTGTGGATGGGGATCTGAAGAGGACTGGGAGAGAACTCTGTGGAACAAGCCTATGGTAAATTTATTTAGTCAGGCTGGAGGCCCCAGGCACACAATATCCCGGCAAGATCACCTTTACACACCCATCTGCCATTAATAGACATGTAGACAGATGCACCAAATGATCAAAACAACCTGCTCAGAAATGTCAAAGGGGACATGACCTCAGCGCTAGTCCCATTTATAGCATTGGTGTTCCACAGCGGACTTGAAGTCAGAGTCGTTCTACAGGTGTGTTAACAAGAGGCTGCTGGAGTCCTGACTGTATCTACAGCCCAGGCAGCGAAGGCATCTCTATAGCCAAGCTGACCCTAAGCAAGTCCCTGGGCTTCTGGCTGTCAGGAAGGTGGGCACCTCTTTTAAATAAGCTACCCTTTGTATCGTGGTGGCCAGAAAGTTCATCTGGATTTTCCATAAGATGTTACTGGCTTTTGCTCAGAGCTCAAGGGGCTACAGACCCTTGAAGCCAAGCAGAGTGTTCAGTGGAACAGCTTTCAAATTGGCTCAGTTCAGTTCAACAAGCATGCATGGAGTATTTTATATGCCAGGAATGGAGCAGAGTACAGTGTATGAAAGCAATTTGTTGATTGCTTCATTCGATGAACACTTCTTGAGCTCTCACTTGGTGCCACGCACTGCTTAAGTGCTTAGAACATGCCTGTGAACTAGCTGCAAATGACTCATGCTCTAAAGAAAGCTGGACTCTAGTTGGGGAGACAGAAACATGAAAACTTAGTTACAGGACAGCTCATGCTTGTGGAGATGCACATAGGAGCTCAGAGGACAGAAGTCCCAGAGGAAGTGACGGTGAGATGTATCTTTGTTGTTGTTCAATCACTAAGTCATGTCAGATTCTTTATGACCCCATGGACTACAGCATGCTAGGCTTTCCTTTACTACACTGTCTCTTGGAGTTTGCTCAAACTCATGTCCATTGAGTCGGTGATGCCATCCAACTGTCTCATGTCTCATCCTCTGTCGTCCCCTTCTCCTCCTGCCCTCAATCTTTCCCAGCATCAGGGTCTTTTCCAGTGAGTCGGCTCTTTGTGTCAGGCGGCCAAATGATTGGAACTTTAAGAGATATATCTTAAATGTTGTATGAGATTTCAGGGCGGTAAGATGGTCCAGCATGAGCGAAGGCATGGAGGCAAGAGGGAGCCTGATGTCATGGGGAGCTACCAGGAGCAGTTACATTTGCTGTAGCATAAAGGCCGAGGCAGGAGTTGGGAGCTACTGGAGGGGGCACTGGAAAGCCACTGAATAGCCACATGCAGAGTCTCTTTTATGATACTGGAGACTGGGAGATCAGCCAAGAAGGAGGCTATTGAGAAGGTCTAGTTAACTGTTTTCCACCCTGGTCCTACTCCAGAAATTATGGACAGTGGAGCAAATAGAATCAGTTGCCAGCAATTTGGATTTTCTGCCTGTTCTGTAGACTTTGAACAGTGTCTATCCTAAGTCAGGTGGGTCTTCAGGCCATCAAACAGGTATGTGTAACATTTGTGAGAGTATAATTTTTGCCTTGTATTCCACACATCAGTTGTTCCAGGACTGTCCTACCTGTGATGAACCAAAGCAGATGGTGGCTTTTTCATATCAGATAAGGATTACCGTACTGTCACTGGAGATTACCGAATGCTGTGTTTCTTCCTGTTATTCTCAAGCAGCATTGTCATTATCTTTCCTCTATGCACTATGACTAGACTTCCCTGGTGGCTCAGATGGTAACAAATCCATCTGCACTGCAGGAGACCTGGGTTCGATCCCTGGGTCAGGAAGATCTCTTGGAGAAGGAAATGGCAAACCACTCCAGTATTCTTACCTGGAGAATTCCATAGACAGAGGAGCCTGGTGGGCTTCAGTCCATGGGGTCTCTAAGAGTTGGACACGACTGAGGGACTAACACTTTCACTTTCATGCACTGAGATATTACTATACTGGTTCACCCAAAAAATTAGGGTGAACCTAATTGGTTCATTGATCCCTAATATGGGACCATTATGTCCCACATGTGCTAAGTCACTTCAGTTGTGTTCCAACTGTTTGCGCTCCTATGGACCATAGCCTGCCAGGCTCCTCTGTCCATGGGATTCTCCAGGCAAGCATACTAGAGTAGGTTCTAGTATCTTTGAGATCTCCAGGGGATCTTTGCGACCCAGGGATCAAACCCACATCTCGTACGTCTCCTACTTTGCAGACAGATTCTTTACCATTGAGCTACTGGGGAAGCCCTTGAGATCCCACATTTTCAAGCTATAAAGAGCTGGCTAGCTTCCATTTGATGAGCACACACTGGCTGTGTGCCTATCACTATACATAAACTGTCTGCCTCCTCACAGCATTGCAGTTGTAGCTTCCCCATTTTGCAGATATGGAAACTGAGATACACAAGAAACTAAGTGCGTTGACCCAGCCATGAAACACATAAGTGGCGCAGGCAGACTTTAAACCCAATTCAGCCACCCCTAAGCCAACACTCACTTCAGTCTAACCATACCACCTCCCTAGGAGAAAAGTCATACGTGATCTATTTTGGTGACATTTCCATTGGAAAAAAAATTAAAGTAAATGTCACTGCTCAGAGGGCAATGCCTGGTGTCTGGAAAAGTCTGGCTGCTTTACTTCTTAAGCTCTACATCACTGAGGGTGGCTCAACACTCATTTTCTGGAATTATTTTCAGACTCTTGCTTGGGCATTTGCCAAGAAGGGAAGAGACTAATCAGTGCCAGCCAGCAAGGCTTTCAGGACAACCATGGTGACAGCAGAAGCAATATCACATAGACGTCAGCTACCTTAATCCTGTGTCACCTTGAACTCTGGGCACTAGAATGCCCCTGTGGGAGGCAGTTGACCATTAAATCATTTAACAAATATTTTTTGAACAGGAAGTAAGCTAAGCCCTGAAGATATAGCAAGAAACAAGACAGACATATACCTATCCTCCAGAATCTTTCTTGCTGTTCAGTCACTAAGTCATGTCTGACTCTTTGCAACCCCATGGACTGCAGCACACCAGGCTTACCTGTCCATCACCAACTCCCTGAGCCTGCTCAAACTCATGTCCATCGAGTCGGTGATGCCATCCAACCATCTCATCCTCTGTCACTCCCGTTTCCCACCCTCAATTTCTCCCAGAATCAGGGTCTTTTCCAGTAAGTCAGTTCTTCACATCAGGTGGCCAAAGTATTGGAGTTTCAGCTTCAGCATCAGTCCTTCCAATGAATATTCAGGACTGATTTCCTTTAGGATTGACTGGTTTGATCTCCTTGCTGTCCAAGGGACTGTCAAGAGTCTCCTCTCGAACCACAATTCAAAAGCATCAATTCTTTGGCACTCAGCCTTCTTTATGGTCCAACTCTCATATCCGTACATGACTACTGGGAAAACCATAGCATTGACTAGGTGGACCTTTATCAGCAAAGTGATATCTCAACTTTTTAATACACTGTCTAGGTTTGTCATAGCTTGAGTCTTATCATTCATTGAATATGCATGTGAATGGGGCAGGGAGGGTGGGATTAAGGAAGAAAGGAAACAGAATAATGAAACCAGCAAAGCAAGGTAACATGAAGCCAGTTGGGACAGTGACTGTATTGGTTGAGAGAAAGAGTAGTCAGGCTGGAGAGATGAGCACAAACCAGGCAAGTGGACTGGCATGGAGTCCTGCAGGCTAGGAGAAGCAGGAGCCTTGAGAAAACAGCCAAGGCAGTCTGTGACCCCTGGACACAAAGAGCTGTCTAGATGCACTGGGTCAAGGATGCTCAGAATCGTATTTTATGTTAATAGCTAATAGTGCCTGTAATTCCATCGTAGCATCTGATTGTCACTTAGCCAGTGAGTAAACTGTGTGGAAAGTGCCATCTCCATTTCAGAGGAGAAGCTAAAGACTAAAATATTAAGTGACTGGCCCAAGGTCATGGACCTAGCTTCCTGCCCCTGAGTTCATTGCTCCACCAGGAAGTTCTGAGCTCCCCCTAGCTGGGATGTCAGGTGATGACAGAGTGACCTTCTGGTGGGGTTGCTGTGGAGTGAACCTCCACCAACTAGGAAGTGAGGGGTGGACAAGACAGCTCTGGTTGTGTGGGCCCAACCTGTAATTGATGAAGCCCAGCATGACTCTGAGTGGAGAGCCTTCCTGTTCTCCAGCAGACTCATACCTGAGCCTCAGACTCCAGGCCACCCCCAGGTAGGCTGTTCTTCCTCCCTCTGCCAGTGATGCTCTGATCCTGGCTGAGCCAAACTCCAGCCCCTGGTGAACTGCCTGCTGCCCCGTGAGTGAAGCCACATGGCTCTGACTGTGTCTGGTAGGACTGAGCATGGCAGTGGGGGGGCGCAGATCGGGAAAGGAAGGATTGCCACTGGGGGCTCCCACACCCTCATCCCTCCAGCCAAACCACCTTGGCGGCTTGGCCTATTTTTCTAACACGGAGATTTATTGCTTTTGCATTGCTTTCCCCAGGCCTTCAAAGATTTATTGGTTTTTAAGTGACAGAATCCCAGAATTGCTTAAAAGATCAATCAAATAGTGACTAGAATCTAATATTCAGCTCCAGCTCGCACACGCCAAGCCTTCTTCCCTCACGCCCTGCTTGTCATGCTGATGTATCTGTAGTAACCTTCATAAGAAAGTAACTTGGCCGTGAATTAATCATCCATAATGCAGTTCCAGAAGGGATGCCCAGGGCTGAGCCCCCGGTTCTGTAGCAGACCCTCCTCTGGACCCCCAGCTGGCTTCCTGAGAGCTGTCCTCCCCACTCTCACCACTGTCTCCTTCCTGTCCCATCACTCACTGGGACCCATCCACTCAGCTTCTGCATCAGCTTTTTTTTGGAACTTCGCTGACCAGGGATCGAACCCACACACCCCCTGCAGGGGAAGCTTGGAGTCTTAGCCACTGGCTTGCCAGGAATCAGTTTCGGGATTAGCTCTTTCTCCTCCCTCTGCCACTATCCACCCCGTTCTCCTGACCTGCCAGGGTGGCTTTCTGGTCTGCCTGTCATAAGTTCCTCTTCCTTCAGTCCATCCCCCGCAGGGTTTCTGAACTAGTCCTTTAGAAGCACAAACTGGATCAAGTTAACTTTCCTGCTTAAAATTCTTAAATGGGTCCCTGGCTTCCCACCGCATTAAGTTGAAGCTTCTTAGTACAGAATTCAAGACCCATTCAAATCTGGTTCTAACCTTCTTCTCTGGCTCTGTTTCCTTTTACTCTGTCCCTTTAATGGGCTTTACTCAACCAAGCCGTGTATGCTTCCTTCATCATTCTTTCATGAGCTTTTAATTATGTTATACATTTGTTTGTATATTTTACTCGGTTTTCTTTCTTGCATGTCCCTCACTAGACTGTGAGCTCCAGGAAGCCAGGAATTTTGATACTAATGGATCCCTTCCCCTGGAACAGGGTCTTGCTTTAGCAGGTACTCCAAAAAAGAGATAGAGGGAGAAAAAGAGAGAAAGGAAGGTGGGGGGTACGGATAAAGAAAGAGACAGAAAAAGAAAGAAAGGAAAGCTAAATTCAGCAACTCGGGTGGTACCTGGCAGAGGCAGGGTACTAGAACAGTCGAGACGCACTTCACAGGCCCTGCTTTTACCTGTCTCCTTGTGTGAGAGCACAGTCCAGTACAACTGCCTGTGATGATGCAAATGCCCTGTATTTACTGTCTGATAGACACCACTAGCAACATGTGACTATTAAGCACTTGAAATAGGACTAGTGAAACTGAGGAACTGATTTTTTTTTAATTTTTATTTTAATTAAAAGAGTCGCATATGCTACCATTTGGACATGCCACTCTATAGGTAAGACAAACGGAAAAAGAAAAAAATGCAGATGAGCCTGTGTATCTGGTCAGTGGTTTCCGTGAGAGTTCAGAGCAGAGCCTTCCATCATTGGCTGCGTGAGCTCAGGTGAGAGGAGGGCTTCCTGGAGGCTGTGTTGCCTGAGAACTGCCAGACGAGGGGGACTTCGACTCAGGAGTGGTATGTACAGGAGCTGAGGAAGAGCAGGTGCATGTTAGGTTCCGGGAACGTTGGGCCAGGGCACCAAGATGGGGAATGAGGCAAAGAAGTGGGCAAGAGCCAGGTAAGGCCTTCATTTGGGGTTTAGACTTTGTCTTGAAGGGTATGGGGAATACTGGCAGGAAGATGCTCAAGCTTTTGTCCTTCTCTAAGCAGTCAAGCCCTTGCCTGTTCCATTCTCTCTGCTGATCATGGCATCCTCCACCTCCCCCACACCCAGGTCAGATCTGCTGCATCCAGGACCGTCTCACATCCTGCTGCAGGATGTACCAGCCCCACCTTGGGTTTGCATGCTGCCTGGCCCCTCCTTGGTCAGCGACTTGCATTTTCAGTCTCTACCAGCCTGTGACCTCTTTGGGGGCAAAAACTGGGTCCCACAGGCTCAGACCTGAGATCTCATGCTCTTCCTACCACAGCTGACATCCCAGATGGAGACACTGGTGCAGCAGAAGCTCCTGGAATCAGATCCCCTCATGTGATTGACTTATTTCATGGCTTAGGGTCAGATTCTGAATTTCTCTGATTCAAGCTGCTTGTTGGTAAAATGAGAATGCCCATATCACAGATTGTTTTAAAGGTCAAATAAGCTAAAATGCATAAAGTGCCGTTGGTAGTTGTTCAGTTTGCTCCTGGGGTTGACCCAGCTGTTGAGACAAGTGGCGGCTGGCCACCCTGGGTCGGCCATGGCAGGATTATTCTCTGAGCCCTGCTACAGTTGATACCTGTTTGCTGGGTGCCTTCTAACACTACATCAGATTCACTGCAGGCTTGTGCTGGTGGGCATGTGACATGTCAGGGAGCGTGCAGTGGTCTCCAAAGGTGTCCCAAAATCCTCAAAATGATTCTCAAAAATGGATTCTCAGTTTTGAGTGCCTTTCAGAAACACTAAATCAGTCAGACAGGGCTAGGAGGTCTCAACTACGGAAGGGCCAGCAAAATAAGGGCCAGGAGCAGTGCCCTCAACTTGGAGGAGATGTCGCTCAGTGTTGTGAAATCAAAGCGAATCCATGGCCCCCTCAGGAAGAGGTGTGAGGGCTCCCTGAGCTGAAAAGTGAAAGTGCTAGTCGCTCAGGTGTGTCTGACTTTTTTCAACCCCATGGATTGTAGCCACCAGGCTTCTCTGTCCATGGAATTCTGCAGGCAAAAGTGCTGGAGTGTTCTTGCCATTTCCTTCTCCAGGGTATCTTCCCGACTCAGGGATCAAACCCATGTCTCCCTGATTGTAGGCAGATTCTTTACCATCTGAGCCACCAGGGAAGCATGAGTAGAGACCTTATAAATACTAGGACCAGAGTGGGTACACGGAGTCAAAAACCATGCAGGAGAGATGAGACCAGATCCTGGGAGATGAATGAGGTTTATCTGTTAACTCATCTGTTTATCAATTCATTAATTAAGCAGTAACTATCTAGTTTGAATTTCAACAATGCCAGACCCTGTGCTGAGAACCAGAGACCCAGAAATGAGCAAAACAGGCCCACAAACTGCTGACATCCTAAGGGCAGATATAACTCTGAACTAACAGTGCCACTGACACTTACAACAGATTGTTATCAGCTGTAGCTGAGTCTTACAGGGTCCACGTCACCTCACCATCCCACCTCTGATTTCAGCCGACTGACCTGGATAGTTCCATGCAGAGTTATAGGATCCCATCTCCAGCATCAACACCCATCCTTTTGTTGACATCCTTTTGCCTTTTTGCTCCAATTCCTTCTCCAGAGTCCCATGGATCTGGTTTAGTCTGAGCAAGCAGGTTCAGCTCAGGAATGCAAATGATTTAATGTTACTAATGCCTCATGCTGCAACTTCTGAAGTTCTGTGCTCCTTAGAGCTCGGTAACAAGAGAAGCCACCTCAGTGAGAAGCCTGTGCACTGCAACTAGAAAGACCCAGTGCAGCCAAAAAAATAAAAAATGAAGGTGATGGAGATACAGTTGTTGAGGAGGTAGAATGGGCGAGCCTTGGCGATGACTTCTCTCTCGGGCAGGGGATGGGTGTGAAGAAAAAGACACTGTCCAGGCTGGCTCCCAGGTTTCTGGATTGGTTAAATGGATGGATCCTGGTGCCATTCTCTGAGCCAAGGAACACAGAGGGAGGGAAGGGTCTATGAGGGACCTGAGGGGGGGAGTCAGAAACCACGTGGGCAAGGACAGGCTGCGACCTGAGGCATGATCCAGGTGACCATGGAGGGACCTGGAGCAACTAGGCACCTCTGGGGGACCTCCTCCAAGGTCATTGGGACTTGTGGCTCACTTTCCTGGGCTACCTGAGGCATAGTGCCCAGAGGGTAGGGCTCTAGCTTGGAGGGTCAGAAGTATGACACACTGAATACCGGGAGACAGTGTAATGTGGCCAGTGGCTTCTAAGGTCATTGCAAGTTCTCTTCACTGCCTGATGAGAACCCATAATCCAGCTGCCTTTGACAGGTACAGCTACTTAAGACTAGAGGTTCTGAAATACACACTGATGAGCTACAGGGTGAACAGGAGTTCCATCCAGCTTTTAAAGAAAGAAGAAAGTTTACTGAGAAGTAAAGGAAACAATTGCCAAATTTCCTCTAGAATTCCTTTAATAACTGTGAAGCCCAGAGTGGGATCACGTGAAGCAGCCACAGGAGGGTTTTGCCAGTCTGTGGAGCTGCAGTGAGCAACATTGGCATCATTACCATCTGATTCTCAGATACCAGCTTGTGATGGCATCCTGTTAGGGAGGGGAAATGAAAATTTGGAGGATTTATTAACATGGGGCAGCCTGAGGAGTTCACGAGTCCCTGTCCACGTTGATAGAGATAGGAAACCACAGTTACATTTAGATGCTCTTTCTCGAAACATCATTTGGTTCACTGAGTTCCATGCTCTCCAGGCTGCCTCCGCCAGGGCCTGGAGATGAGGAGTCCTACGTATGATGTGGGGGGATGGGAAAGAAGCATTCCCCCCAAAGCTGTGAGATTGAGTTCCACACATAATACCACTTGTTGTCAAGTCTCATAGCCTGCTGGGATTTCATCATGCCAGATTGGGAAAGAGCAGGAGCCACATACAAGAAGCAGCGACCAGAAATAAGGAAAAATAGGATAAATGCTGCTGCAGAGCTGTTTCCGATGGGGCTGTCCCACCCTCTGAATATGACAGCTAATGGAACTTAGAACTGTGATTAAAGAGACTTGTAACAACTACTAGTGAAACTACCAAGGAGGCTCTGAGTGCCACCCAGAGCTGCACTCAGAACGATCATCCAGGAAAACAAAAGGGACAAAAAGGGGCAACTCAATAGCTGAGGTTTGCATTCACCTTAGCGCATCCTGATTGCATCGCAGGTCTTCTTTGATCAGCTCCTCCCCTGGCCACCTCCCCCCACCCCCTACAACCCCCGAACAACCCAGCTTACCAAGAATGAATTGGCTCTGGTGTTACAGGGTTCTGGATCAATTTCCTTAGGCTCAAACCAAAGAGGAAAGACAGGTGTTTCAGGAGGAATATTTTAAACGGAGCAGGAGCAGTTGCTGGAACATGAAGCACGAAGGAGTGTTCTATTTTGGACCGTCTGCCATCTGGAGAGATGGAGGCAGAGGCTGTTACTGGCGTGAGGGAAAGGAGAGTGTGGTCATCATGTTCACCTCCTACCACAGGCACTATTTAAATTCCCCCCAGAACTGGATTGCTGGAGAGGCCTCGGAGCAGGAGGCTTACATTTGGGAATCATTAACATCCAGGTGATATTTAAAGCATGGGAGGAGTGGAGAGCTTATCCAGGGAGACTGTAGACTGTGAGAAATGAGGAACAAGACAGAGCTCTGTGAAACTCTACCCAGGTACCACCCAGGAGGTGGAGAAGGACTGGTCAAACACATAGAAAGAAAAGCCAGAGCAAAGTTAAAGCATGAAAGCCAAAGGAAGACTAATGTAAAGAAAAGAGACGATTGACATTTTGTGATTTGATTTTCTCTAAGTCACAGCGGTTTCCAGTCATTTTGGCACCAGGAACTGGCTTCATGGAAGACAGATTTTCCATGGGCCAGTAAAGGGGGATGGTTTGGGGATGATGTGAATGTCATGTGCATTACATTTACTGTGCACTTTATTTCTGTTATTGGTTTTTATCAGTTCCACCTCAGATCATCAGACATTAGATCCCGGAGGTTGGGGACCCCTGCTCTAAGAGCTCCAGTCAGCTTTTACAGTAGAAAAAGAAGACACATAGCTTGACCCAGGACCATGGGAAAATGAAGATGATGATATCAACAAAAGTGCTTAACAATGGACCATACGGTCTAGGCTTGATTAAAAATGCCTATGAAGATAGATGTGCAAATAATGAAAGTACTGCATGCCAAATGACCTCAATACTGTTGAGAATCTGCGCAGAGGGTCCAAATCTGGGAGAGGCTGGAAAGACAAGTGATATATTTAGATTGACATATACACACTACTATATGTAAAATAGGTAACTAATAAGGACCTACTATGTAGCATGGGAAAACTCTACTCAATACTCTATAATGGCCTAGATGGGAAAAGATTCTAAAAAAGAGTGGATATATGGATATATATATATAACAGATTCATCACTGACTCAATGGACATGAGTTTGAGCAAGCTCCAGGAAATGGTGAAGAATGGGGAAGCCTGGTGTGCTGCAGTCCATGGGGTCTCTAAGAGTCAGACGTGACTGAACGACAGTTTCATCTTGCTGTACACCTGAAACTAACACAACATAGTAAATCAACTATACTCCAATAAAATTTTTTTAAAGAATTGATATTTAGAGAATAAGATAATCAAAATTTCAATAATGGAACCCTTCTGTGTAATGATGTGGCTTTGAGTCTGACTGTTGGCAGTCACATTAGATAGATGGTAATGGATTCAAAGGTGAAGCTGAGTATTTTCAAGAACAAAGAGATCAGGCTATGGAGGGCACAGCTATCTAAGTAGATACAGTTCTTATGACTCTAAACCTCCCACCCAGGGGAACTGGTGAGACCATTCCCGAGAGCAGAAGTGACTCTGCATGCTGCCTTCTCCTGGGTCTCACTTCTTCTCCAACCTGTTTTCTGCTGACCTTCACTTCTCACTGTTCTGGTCTCTGTGACAGTTGGCATCACTGCTTTGTCTCAGATCTTGCACAGCTGACGAGTGATGGCTCTCAGTTTCTCCACCTGCAGTCACCCAGAGGTCAGACTTTCAAGTCAGCCTCCATCAAGTGCATCTCTATAGTCTGATCTGTTGATGCTCTTCTGAGCTAGTGCATGGCTCTGTGCCATGTTAGAATCCAAGGAGGTTTTCTCTCATCCACAAAGCTTTCTGCTCAGTACTCGCTCCTGCTGCCCACCGCTGCTCAGAGTTGCCTTCTCTTGGCAGCAGTAAGAGGGGTGATCCTGAAGGCCCTGGCTTTTTAGTAGGACTGGAACTATTTAAAGGTTAGAGTCTCCACCATGAGGTAGAAGAGATATGTACTTATCCCCTTTCACAGTGCAGCCCATCCTTTCCTTGCCTGGCTGCTGGGGGTTTGCTTCTTAGTGCATTTCCACTTGGGTGTAGGCGCACTAAGCAATTTATAAAGGTTATAAATGTATTAAGTAAATATTCTTGGCTAGATCAGGGAGTAGCGGTAGCACAAGGAGGACTCAAGGGCCAGGCTTCAGACCTACACAGCCCAGCACCATAGCCAAAGCTCCACGAGGCTATTGAAATTTAAATTAATTCAAAGTAAGTTAAATCATTAGTTGTACTATCCACATTTCAAGTCCTTAATAGCCAGATGTGGCTAGCAGTTACCATATTGAGCAGCATTTCCATCATCACAGAAAATTCTCTTTGACTGCATTGCTCTAGACTCTGGGAGGGCTGGTAAAAAGAGGTCAGGGCCCATATTTGGTTTCAGACAGGTTATTATATTAATGTAGGCATTTGAGACCATTGGTAAAGGCCAGAAATACTGTCATTAATACAAAGTAACATGGGGGCTTAGAAGGCAGAAAATATGTCTCCCCAAAAGCCAGAGGTGACCTTTGACTGGGGTTACTTGCTGCTACGACCCTGATCTTCTAAACTGGACTTTCCAAATTCCACTACATCACTCTTGCCTGGGAATAAAGTCTGGGAAATAGCTTAAGCCCAGAGTTTTCAAACTTTATTGAATAGAAGACTCACCTGGAGAGCTGGTAAATATGAAGATCCTTGCCCATCCCTGGTGGTAATGAAATTAGACCTGAAAATCAGTGTTTTGAACAAGCTCCCTGGTGATGATGATTCTGCTGGTCGTGAACCACAACTTGAGTACCATTGGTTTAGCCTCTAGGTAGCCTCGGGTTTGGAGAAGAGGGACTGTACAGGAAACCACATACTTTGTTCTCTGGTACCAGTATTTGTTCATTGTGATAATACAGGGAAGAAGTTGTTTTTCATTTTACTATGGAGTTGCCCCTGTGGGTTTTACAGCTTTTGGAACTCTTATGTCCCTTTTGGTGTATGTTTCAGCATGAAGATAATCAGTTTTCGCTTATAAGAGCTGAACTAGGATTTCTGCCAGCTTACCTCTCTATCCCTGCCCACCGGGAGCTCAAAACACACCCCTGTTTTCTTACGATGATGACAATGACTGGTGTCTGAAATACATATTGTGTTGTTGCATGCTGATAGCATATCTGAATATATCACTTCTGTACAGATATTGGGGCTTAGGTAGAAAATGGTTGTTGGGTAAGACTGAGCATCAGTATAAGAACAAATCTGTATTCTTTCTCAGAAGGCTAGAGCAGCCTGGGAGAAACAAATCCATTTCCAACTTTCACTCTATAAAAAGTTCCATATTTTCTTAGATCAGACAAAATATATTGAGTGCCAAAATGCTGCAGCAATACGGACGCGTCCCTCAGCTGGGTTGGAATCTGTATGCATTGTCCCCCCGGGCCAGTTTTGATTATGTTCTTTTTCCTTTTATTGCAGTCAGCAAATCTGAATTTGCTATTGTGGGGAGAGCAAGAAGAAGAGAAAAAAAATGAAGGTTTTTAACCTTCAGAAAGTTCAGAGGTTCAGTCTGAATAAGCACAAAAACTTTTCAGTGTGCTTCTGAATTTCTTGAATTTGCAGAACTGCTCAGAATCCCAAGAGAACTACCTTGCACGTAGGATTCAGGTCCCGCTTTGTAGCTAAAAGGCAGAGCTGCAGTTATGAGACAGGAGCAGAATTAGGGAAAGAGGGAAGAAGAATCAGAGGGGGGAAAAAAGGAGTTTGGTCCCCATCCAGGCTAAGTTTCAGCCTATTGAGTTTCTTCAATTCAAAGCCATCTGCTTCCCACGACTCTCAGATAACGTCTCCCCTGCCAGGACACCCTGTTCCTGCTTAATTGAAATTAGTTTCCAAGAATAGTTGTCCAATGCAGTTTCCAGTGGGGGGACTGTTTTGAAAGTCACAATAGGAGTCGAAGCTTTGGGATGCAGATGTCCACACATGAGCCAGATGTTTGAGAGGCATCACATGGTCTGCAACAGCCTTCACATTTCCAAAGCCAGGAGTTCTCTCATTGGCCTCTGCCACTCGCAAATGGCTCCTTTGAAACTGCCACCATCTCTCCATCAGGGACCTGTAATCCCACAAGTGTGAAGGGAAACAATCACTTTGATTCAGGTTTAGAGCAATGTGTTTCCCAGGCTTAATTATACCACAGGTATATAAATTACAGAAACATGTTAATGCTCCCATGATTAAAATTATAGAGTGCCTAATTGAAAAAGCATAAACTGAATTGAAGAATTCCTAATTATAGTTTGCTTTGAGGTGTTAATTTCCTCCATAACGAATGTGTAATTTCTTGGAACCTAAACAGGTAGCCTCTTGCATCAGCACGTAGGCTGCAGACAGATGGGATAAGGTTGATTTTTCAGTTCAGAAAGTTGACAAAGGAGGCTTGGTTCATGGGGAGAGCATTGAAAAGGGAGCTTGGGAAGGAGGTAGAACTAGTGAAGGCCGTAAACCAAGGTCCACCTTGTGGACATTGGGACCAAGAACTCATGAGGAGCCCCTAGAAAAATTTTTCCACCTGCTGTTCTCTTTCCAAAGTCTCAACTTTCATCCCAGTTAGTTTTAGTAATTTTTGTGCCTGCAAGACAGTGATTCTTAAAATTTGGTCCAGACCAGTGGTAATATCTAGGAATTTGTTAGAAATGTGAATACTAGGCCCCGCCCCCAATCTATTGAGTCAGGAGCTCTGTGGATGGAGCCCAGATGGCTGTGTTTTAACAAGACCTCCAGAAGATTCTGATATATGCTTGAGTCTGGGGAGCACAATTCTGAGTGGGTCCCAGATAGCCAAAGTCACATCCAGCTGAGCTTTCTTGGGCTCCTTCTCTGGATCAGAAGCTGTGATTGGTGGCTTCCCAAGCATAATTTAATTCCATATTCTTAACATCACACTGGAGTAGGAAAAAAAAAAAGCTCATTTCTCACGTGAGAAAATTGAGATCCAGAGAAGTTGGCTTGTCCAGTTCATATTATTTTTGAGAGCTGGAGGCCTTGTCTGTAAGCTCTGATGGAGACTCGGATGCATCATCCTGTCCATTTTTTCATTGTTGTGACATAGTTTCCATTAATATCTTTACTGATCAATGAGTTTTCTAAGCACTGTAGAGCTGAAGGCTGAGCTGCTGCTGAGAAGGGCTTCTAGGTGAGCCACGACTTTGCTAATGTTGAGTCTGAGTGTAGGACGAGGAAGGGGCTCCTAAGTATTGGGTTGCCCAAAAGTTAGCTTGAGTTTTTCCATAAAATATTACAGAAAACCCAAAAAAAACTTTTTGGTCAAGTCAATATTTGTAAAAATTGCTATTAATGGCATAGATTGTTAGGATGCATTCTTCCTGAACAGTGATGTGAATTCTAAGTATGAAAGGTATGCTCAAAAAGATATTCCTTGAATTCTGGTACGAACTCTCCTTGCATAATGACCCAAACAGCTGTGAACCCCCCATTAGTTACTTTGGGGGCACAATGAGTAAGACACACTCTATCTCCATCTCCTCTGTCCAGACATACTGGTTTTCTCAGGTTTCTGTTTTCTAGTCTAAACACATCAGAGATCTACTGTGTGTGTGTGTGTGTGTGTGTGTGTGTATTTGCGTTGTCATAGGTTTTAACCAATCCACAGCCATCTGAAACAATAAACTTATGTTCCTGGTTTACAGCACTCTATCAGGTTTTTGCACAATTCTTAGCCATTCCCATACAGTTGAAAATTTGGGTCATTTCTAGTTATTTGTTGTTATAAATAACCTAGCAATAAATATATTTATTCATGCTTTTCTTTTGGCATTGTATCTTTAAATAGGAAAAAATCCCCAGGAGTGGAATTACTGAAACAAATAAAATGGAACTAAAATGTATTGAGTGCCTACACTTATATACCAGGCACTGACAGCCAATTCATATATATTAACCTTTTTCATTCTTTAATTAAAAAACCTCAAAGTAACAAGCACACATAGCTGGGAAATCAAATAATCAAACCATTCTCTGCTCCACATTTTTCAACACCCTAGTTGTGTGCCCCATAGGCAACTGCATTTTAATTCTTAGCTGTTTCTTTTGGGAACTGGCAATGTCACTACATAATGTGCTATTCTAAAGTTATTGATTTCAGACATTATCTATTTACTTCCCACTATTATAGATGAGAATTTGGCTGTCTTGAATCATCCAGCTTCCCAATGTAGTTATACTCCTGGTTTTAGTTAAATAAATACATAGTAGCTAATTTTATCATTCTAAAAGCAGGCTTCAGTGCCAAGTGATATACAATTTTATTATAGTATTATATAATTAACTTCAAGCTTACTATGTACTCGACACTATTTTAAGTCCTTTACCTAGATCAACTCAGTTAATTCTCATCAAAACTCTATGCGGTAACAACACGTAGTATCCCCTCTTTTAAGATGAGAAACTGAAGCACTGAAAGATTAAGTCACTTCCCAAGGTCATCCAGCTAGGAAATTGCTAATTTGGGATTTGAACATGACCTCAGACTCCAAAGCCTGACTCTTAACCATTATGCTGTATTACTTCTCATCACTCTTCCTATTTTGTACACTTTTTAAAAAAATTCGTTATATAAGGTACTAGTATTTTGCACAAGCAATAGCTTTATTAGTCTATTAATACATTTTCTTCCACAGAGCTCTACCATTTCAGATTTATTATTACTCTTTTTTCTTTGATTTTCTTGTTGTTTGTTGTTGTTGTTGGTGGTGGTGGTCATTTTGTTATATGCCGGCCTTGTTTAGCACTTGTTTAAAATTTCAGCAATCATGATTTTTCCTTTGAAGAGCTATTTACTGTTGTCTGATTTTTTTTCCCCCTTCATAGCAGCAATTCTTGCTTATGGAAGCAATCATTTCTTTTCTGAGGATGATGTTTCGGTTTGGAGAGTGATAAAGGTTTTGTTGACTCCTATATTATCTCTGTTTCCTCTGGAGTCATTTTTTCCTGATTTGAATTGACTACCCTCATTCATGTTGGGACATTTCTCACCTAGTTGGTGAGCCTTGGTAATCAATGTTTAAAAGTAAGGTGTTGTAGAAGTTGAATGGAAATGATGTTTTGGGGGGTGAAGGCTTTCAAACTCTCCAGAGCTGAAGCCTCCAACTCCTGCCAGAGGGGTAGGGGTTAGATGCATAGAGGCCCATGTTCCAGGGTTTGATGGTTTCAGGCATAGACTCTTGATCAACACCCTTGTTTTCAGCCCCACATTTCACTTTCACACCCTCCCTGTTTTGTTGCTGCAAAACTGGAATCTCACTTGAGATCCACTGGACAAATCACCTCCATTTTTATTCACATCTTTTTATAATTTGACTTTCCATATCCTGCCACAACATATACTTCTCTTCTGACCTTTTTCAGTCTTCCAAAATTTTGGTGAAAACTCTCATCCACTAATAGCCCCTTTCCTGTTCTTTAGTTCCTCGTGGATTTATATACTTTTTCATCTTTTACTGTTATGTTAGTGGGAACTTAGAGAGGAGGTAAATGGAGTGCATTAAATCTTCCACTTTTAACTAGAAGTTCACTATCTAATCCAGTTCTCACAGTAGTCATTTATGGAACATTGTTACTGTCTTCGGATTTCCAGCATCATTTAAATATTTAAAAGGAGGTCATACAACTGGTAAGATTCAGAGCCAAAGTTCAAATCTGATGCAGATTTTTAGAATCTATACTATTTCTACTTCCAGGTCATAAAAGTGTTTATAAATCTTGCAAGTCATTGCCAAATTATTTCCCCAATTTGATGAATCAATTTATAGTGCTTCTGGAATTATAGAATCCTACCAGTTCCACCATAACGTCACCAAGATGGCATATTATAATTATGTTTACTTTGATAATTCATTGGGTTTTAAATGGGGACATGTTATCATTTTGATTTGAATTTCTTGGTATTCTGGCAAGGCAGAATTTTTCACATGTTTTATACTGTTTATATTTCTTTTTCATGAGTTAACTTTTTAACATTCTTTTCCCATTTACCTACAGACGTGATAGTGGTTCTCAACCAGAGTTAGTATGCCCCCAGAGCCAATGTCTGGAGATACCTTTGGCTGTTACAGCTTGAAACTGGGGGCTGCTACTGGCATCTATCTAGTTAGTAAAAAGAGCCTCAGATGCTAAATATCCTACAATGTGCAGGACAGCCCTACAACAAAGGTCATCCAGCTAAAATTCTAATAGTGCCAAGATTGAGAAACCCTTGTGGATCTTGATAGCACTTCTATTTTCAATTTTTTTTTTAAATGTATGATTAGATCAGAGATTCTCAATCTTTTTAGCCTCAAGACCCCTTTACATTATTAAAAAATTAAGATCCCTAAGAGCTTTTTGGATTTGTCTATTGATATCAATAGGCTCTATTGATATCAATAGGCTCTATTGATATCAATAGGCTCTATTGATATCAATAGGCTCTATTAGAAATTAAAGTTACATTTTAAACATATTATAATTTTTTAAAAATAGTAAACTCATTACATATTAGTATAAACAATGTATCCATATTTTTGAAACAAATTAGGGAGAAGAGGTGCATTTTTTCACATTTTTGCCAGTATTTTTTAGTATTTTTAAGACCAACTTGTAGAAGATAAGTAGATTTTATACTTGTAAGACGGGCTTATAAAAGATAACTAGATTCTCATGTCAGTTATGTATCAATTTATGTTTACTGTTGAATTGATATTTTATCTTTGACTTTATTCTTGATATTTAGTCCTTATTTTGTAATTTTAGGCATTGGTCAGTTAAAAAAATTCACTGAATTATAAAAATCTAAATGTTGACACATTTCATTATATAATATCAAAGCATTTTATTTGCTAATATCACCAGCAAATCTCATCAGTGAAGTTTTTAAGTATTGGGAACCTGTCAAATTCACAGTGAATAACACATTTTCCAAATTATTATTATTATTATTATTTTCACCTACAGCTCAGTGATAAACAAATACCATCGGTTTCCCTTAAAGTGACATGTAAACTTGATTTATTTTGGAGAAGATATTTATCAAATATCCAAATGTGAAAAACCACAATTTTTTAGTCATTCTTTCAAGAAAAAAAGAAAAAAAAAAGGTGTTTCATTAAAAATATGGCTAGTTTAGCATGTAACTCAAACAGTCACAGAAATGATTTTTCCTTAAGAAGCCATTGTACTTCAGTAAACAGATGACATGATTTAGGCTTACTTCCTATTGCATCACAAAAATATTAAAAAGCCATGTACTCAAGCCTTGAAATGAACCTTTTTCCTGCTTTATCCAGGAAGTTTTTAGGTAAAACTGGCATTTTTGTTTTTTTAGAGCAAATTTTTATTTGTTGGTGAAGAACACAATGACAAGTACTGTTGGGTACCACTGCCTTGATTCATGTGAAGGCACCCACTATTGCATTTGCAAATATCAGCAGAGTAGAAAAGGCAAATAAAATCATATCCTGTTCAAATCATTTTGATATTGCCACATCATTGGAAGGATCTTAGGGACTTAAGCTTTTGTTCATTTGGGCTCTATTGGAAATTAAAGCTACATTTTAAACATATAATTTTAAAAAGATAATAGTAGAGAGATCCACAGACCACACTTGGAGAACTGCTAAATTGTATGATAATATTGTATATAAGCATCTCTTTAGCTCACATCACAAATTCAGGGCTAGGCTTCCACAGGAGGGTCTCTGAAATGTGTTGTATGTAAGAATAGCAAGTTTGTGCAAAGTTCATATTTCCAAGTCCTACACTGAAAAATTCTTAGTAGGACTCTGGAATTCACAGGTGGTTCTGTTGTTAGATGGAGACCTGGCCCTTACAGTTCTCCGCACATAGATGATTTTCAGCCCACTGTATTCCTGCAAATAGCCTTATCCATAGGTTACATTTTCTTATAGAAAAAAGCCTTTAATTGGTATTATAATTTTTCTCTAGCATTTGCCCTATCCCCTATCCTATGCCAGTTATTATGATAAATTTAATGGCTAATTAGTAATCATTCCATTTACCTTTTTAGAGCTTAGAAGGGCTTCTTTGAGGATAATTGATTTCAGATGGTCTTATAAAAAAGTGCTTAGAGGATTCTCATCACTTTCCTTTTCTTAAGCAAATGTCTTTATTGCAAGTAGAGACATCCAAGGCACCCTATTGATTACTCTTTTTAAAACAGCCTCTGTTGCATCTTCCTCTGTGAAAGCATCACTGTGGGTTTTAGTCATGAAGTTTGGAGACCAACTCCCTGTGGAAGCTAGCCTTGTTCAAGTTAATTTTTTTTCTTGCTCCTTTCACAACATAAAGCAACTCTGGAAAACAACAATGACATTTCAGCCGAGAACTTGGCAGGAGGGTAAAGGGGTTGCTTCCCAGGACATCTGAGGAAGAAGAAAGTATTGGGAAGCCTGGGGTGAGGAAAACAGCCTGACTTTCCACCGGGGAAATAAAAAGCTTCAGAATGTTTATTAAAAAAAAAACAGAACAAAATAAAAAAGGAAGATTTTCTAGTTCCCCAAAGTGTTTTATTTCACTTTATGGATTTTCAAAATTTAATATGTAAATATAGTAACCTAAATCTTTTAAAATGAAGATTCTGATTCAATAGATCTGGTATGCATGCTTAGTTGCTTGGTCATGTCCAATTCTATGCAGTCCCATGGACTGTAACCCACCAGACTCCTCCGTCCTTGGGATTTCCCAGGCAAGAAAACGGAAGTGGGTAGCCATTCCGTTTTCCAGGGGTTCTTCCCAACCCAAGGATCAAACCTGGGACTCCTGCATTACAGGCAGATTCTTTACCATCTGAACCACCAGGAAAGCTGATCTGGCTTGGGGCCTGAGATTCTGCAGTGCTAACACATTCCTAGGTGATGAGGATACCACTGGTTCATGGGCCAGTGAGTAACAAGACCTTATAGCATTCTGCTTCTCCTAGCAGTCTTTTGTCTAAACACTGTTTATTAGTTAAGTCTGCTTAAAGTTTTTGTTTAAATGAGCCATTAGTGTTAGCTATTAAAGCTAGTTGGTCAGTGGTGATTTTAAGTTTTTCTTTATATATGACTGTATATTTGATTGCTTAAAATGATACTTTTCAATATGAACCTGGAAAATAACACTTCTAGAGTTAGGTAGGGGTGGAGTATATTAATTAAAAATTCAAAAGTCACATTCTTCAGCAAGGTAGAAGTGTGTTAGGCATGGATCATGCCATGTCACCCATGTGCAGAAATCCATTTGTCAATTAAAAATATGGTATGATTTCATTAAACAATTTCATGAATTGTTTACAATTCATGAATTAATTAATTCTGTTGAACAATTTCATGCCTTAGGATTGCTATGAGCACTAAAGGGAATAAAGAGGATTTTTGCCCAATTCATAGTATACATCAGTAACTATTAGCTTCCCTTCTGTGGCTTTTTGTTTTGTTTTGTTTTTTAGAGGAATAAAGCTTTATTTTGTTCCCTGGTGGAAAAAAATATGATGCTGCAACTAGTTGTAATATATTAAACAATTATTTTCAAAGTTTTTTCATGTTCTTAATTATCTTTGATCCTCATCACAATAGTGAGGTAGTGAATATAAGTACAACTTTATCATTTTATTTATTTATTTTATTTTTGGTTGTGTTGGGTCTTTGTTGCTGGGCATGGGCCTTCTCTGGTTGCAGAGAGTAGGGGCTACTCTCTAGTTGTGTTGCGTGGGCTTCTCATTGTGATGCCTTTTCTTGTTGTGAGCACAGGCTTTAGGGTGCATGGGCTTTGGTAGTTGTGGCCGTGGGCTCAGTAGTTGTGGCCCATGGGCTCTAGAGCACGGACTCAGTAGTTGTACATGGACTTAGGTGCCTTGAAGCACATGGGGTCTTCCCAGACCAGGGGTGCAACCCTTGTCCCCTGCATTGGCAGATTCTTAACCACTGGACTACCATGAAAGCCCTACCATTTTATTTATAATAAAGTTTAATTTAGATTTGACATAAAAATAATATGAGATTATAGAAATTATAGGGAAAAAATTAAAGGAAAGAGTCTTTGTGATCCGTCATAAAATATTAATATTTAGGGTGGATTTTTTTCATATTTCTTTACCAAATTAAGTGGAACATAGATTTGAACCTCCCTTACAATGTTGCATTCTACTTTTGCATCATATCATAACTGTTATCATTTTAGAATAATAATGATGTTTATTAAGTACATATTATTTTCTTTCTCCAAATTATTAGAAGATTCGCCCTACATTTCTTGAATACTTCTTACTGTACTGCTGACTTGTGATGCTGCCTGGGTGTGTTTGTGTGTTTGTGGGTATCCCACTATATTCTTGAGCTTCCCAGGTGACATTGGTGGTAAAGAACCCACCTGCCAATGCAGGAGACATAAAATATGCAGGTTCAATCCCTGGATTGGGAAGATCCCCTAGAGGAGGGCATGGCAACCCATCTCAGTGTTCTTGCCTGGAGAATCCCATGGACAGAGGAGCCTGGCAGGCTACAGTCCATGGGGTTGCAAAGAGGTGGACATAACTGAAGCATCTTAGCACACATGCACTATATTCTTGGTTTGCCTTCACTGCTCCATTAGGCATCTCTCTATTGATCACTGCATCTGTACCACCCATTTAAATTACAGTTTTACAAGACATTTTAATATTTGGTCCTGCTAATGATCCTTGTTGTTCCAACTGTTCTTACCTATTTTCACTCACTCCTGTTTCTCTGTGAAGTTTAAAATCATTTTGTCACTTAGTTCCCTAAATAATCCCCAATAGAATTTAGTTTTAATTGATTTAAAACTCTTATTACTTAATCTGAAATGGGTACATGAGCATGAGCTTTTCCACACTGAAAGAGGGCAGGCCTCTTTCCCCTCCCAGTCTTCAGTGTTTCGCAGGAAATCCACATCCATCCCTCCATGTAGATGACATCTGGAGCTACTTTGTTAAAATTGTGGTATTTTCTGCTATCTTTCCACCATTATGTTTACTAACTGGGTTTTGCTGGTATTTAGGAAAACCTTGTGTGTGTGTGTGTGTGTACATGTAATATCCATTTTGTTTGCTGAAACCTCTTGTGAGTTTCTTTAATTAAATTTTAGTATCTGGTTCACCAGTCTAATAATCACATCATCTGTAAATAATGATAATTTTATGTCCTCCTTTCCCAGCTGTAATAGCTCTTATTTTGATTTTATGTTGTGTTGCATTGGGGGCAATGTTGCCAAATGATGTCAGTAGTTGACCTGTCTGTGTTACTGCAACCTCCAAGACTTACCCTCCAGTAAATTTTTCCTTTGTGTGATGTTAGTGGTAGGTTTGAAGCAAATATTTTTAAACATCATAATAAAAATATCTCTATTTCACCAGTTGTCTTTGTGCCTGTTTAAATCAGAAAGGGATGTTAAACTTTATCAGATGCCTTTTTGCCATCTATTCATGTGATCATTTTGGTTTTCTGCTTGGCTTTATTTATGTGTTATTTTCCTAGATTTTGTTTTTTAATTACTAATCTGTCTTGTGTACCTGAAGTAAATTATCTGCTTATGGGGAAATGAATTTCATAGCATATTAGAGGAATAATTTGCAACAATTTGAGATGTTCTCCCTCTTTTTCTGTCTTATGTAATTGCTTATATAACATGGGAATTATCAGTTGTTGAAAGATTGAAAGAAATCTTTGGAAAAGCCATCTGGCTCCAGTGTTGTTTATTCTAATTTTCTTTTTATGGAATGCTTAATTAATTTATTGTCAGTCTTTTTTGTTTAATAACAAAGGCTTTTCAGATTCTCAAAACAGGTTTTGTCCTATCCCATAAGCATTAAACATCATTGTTCTCATTGTAATAGTTCTAAAGAGTATGAAATTGTGGTTTTGATTTCCTATTTGATATGAGAGTTACTTAGGAAAGTTCTTATTTACCCCAGTTGGAAGTTTTTATTTGTTTAGAATTTTGGTTTAATAATATCTGGTTCTGTCTCATTATACAAAGGTAATACAGTATATTCCTTTTCATATACAGAGAATTTTTAGATTTTTGTGAATGACCCTCATCATTTTGAGATTCTGTCCCAAATATTGATTACTTAAGTATAAAATATTATCTCCTTCTCTCTCATATTTTCTGAAAGTAGCATTCCTAGTTTTTTTATTTTTTATTCATATAGTTGGACATTTCAAATGTACACATTCAGAGCTTTTTCTGAATTGTTCTATTGTTGGGCTTAAAAAGATTTTTTTCAGCTCAGGATTATTTTTTTCAAATCTCCAGGCTGTTACAAGAATGGCACAATAAACATCCCTGTATCCTTCCCCCAGATTCACCAGTTGTGAACATTTTGTCAGTTTACTTTGTGTCTCTTTTTCTGATCTCTCAAATCCTTGTCCGGTTAGCTATAGTAATCATGACTCTTCGAAGGTTCTAGTTTGTATATCCTCAGAAAAAGTCAGTCTTCTCCATATCCACAGTTTAGTTATCACCCTCGGGAAATTGAGTCTGGTATCCAGTCAAGAATCACACATTGCACTGGACTGCCATGGCCATCCTGAAATTTTTAAGTAAACAAGTTTTGAACCATTCAAATATAATGTAGTTTTTCATGTATGATAAGGCCTTAAATATGGAGTTTTTTTCTCATAATTATGGAATTTTCCCAACATTGTTTAGTGATAAAATTTTCTCTTTCCCATTGACTTGCATTGCTTTTGTTTCTATAAATAAAATTCACACACACATACACACCCCTCTTCTATTTTCTTTTGATCATACTCCAGTACCCATCATTTAATTATTTTGATAATTAAATAGTTATCAAATATGCCCATAATATGGGCTATTATCTAGTAGTGGTTTTTCATTCACATTCCTTTGTTTAAAAATAGATTCTTGACTATATTTCCTATTTTAAACAAAGAAACCAAAATAATCCCATTGATATTGTTAAGATTCCAAAATTGAGGTGATCTATATCTTCAGGGCTTCGAATTGTCACCTAACTGACCTCATATTTTATACTATTTACTTTTTCCCAAAGAAAGAAAGTATCAGTTTGGCAATAATTGACTCTCAACAATATGTGGTGCTTTCATCAAAGACTTAAGCATTTCTGTCCATTTATTCATCTTTAGTTCTGCACAATAATTTAACACCCACTCTGCCAAGCCCTGTGCTAGAGACTAGAGAGATTCTTTTGTGTCACTTGGTAGAGGTTGTTTTTTTTTTTTCCCCTTCCCTTTTCAGGTCTGTATATTTCTTCCTTTTTTTAAATGTTTTATTTATTTTTAATTGATTGGTTTATAATATTGGTTTGATTTCTGTCATACATCAACATGAATCAACCATTATTTGTGTTATCCTTAGCTGTTTTTTAAAGGACTTCTGAAAGGGTTTTTCCCTTAAGTCTTCTAGCTTGTTTTTCATGGTGTACAGTTTATTTATCTCTATCTTCTATCAAACCACTTTACTGAATTCTTTTATTAATTTTAAAAGTCTTTCACTTGATTCTCTTCAGTATATTAGGTCACGGTCATATTATCTACAAATGATGATAAATTGCTTTCCTCTCTAAAATGTATATCTCTTCTGTTTGGTGTGTTATTACATTGGCCAGAATTACCCCATTTTAGATACAAGTTCTAGAGGTGAAATGATTTGCTCGGCATGTTAGACAGAGCTAGTGAGTGGTAAAGCTAGAACTAAAACCCCGACCTTGCTTTTTTAGTGCAATAAAGGTCACTAAAGCATGGCCATCTATCTAAATATCAGCTAACTGGCCCCATATCTATCCAGTTGGTTTTTGCTCAAGGAAGGTTGATATTTGCAGTGCTTATAGTCCTCTCTTTAAATGACTTAACCTCCTAGGTGCGCGCACACACACACACAAACACACACACACACACAAACACACACACACACACATATACACACACAGCAGGCATGATGATGATAAATGATACTGAGAAAAATTAAGCAAGGACATTTAATAAGGTATACTGCAGTTGGGGCTGCTATTTTATTTTTTAACATTTATTTATTTGTATTTATCTGTTTGTCTGTGCCAAGTCTTAGTTGGAGCACATGAGCTCTTCAGCTGTGGCGTGTGGGATCTAGCTCCCAGACCAGGGATAGAACCCAGGCTTCCTGCACTGGGAGCATAGAGTCCTAGCCGCTGGACCATCTGGGAAGTCCCAGGGTTGCTATTTTAAATATGGTGATCATGTATGATTTCACTGGCAGAAGTGAAGGAGCAAACCTTCCAAGGGTTGCATATATCTGAGGGAAGAGCATTTCAGGTATCAAGGGTAGCAAATCGAAGGCATTGAAATGAGAACATGCCTAGAGGGTGTTCAAGGAATAGCAAAGACATCTCATAACAGGGCCTTGGAGGCATAAAGATATTGCCTTTTCCTCTAAGTAAGTCTTCCTTTGTAGCTCAGATGATAAAGAATCTGTCTGCAATGCAGGAGACCTGGGTTCGATTCCTGGGTCAGGAAGATCCCTTGGAAAAGGGAATGGCTACCCACTCCAGTATTCTTGCCTGGAGAATTCCATGGATAGAGGAGCCTGGGGGGCTACAGTTCATGGGGTTGCAAAGAGCCAGATGCAACTGAGGCACTAGAACTCATTCAAGGTGAGTGAGCCTTTGAGCACAGGAGTGTCATGACCTGGTCATGTTTTTAAAGGGTCACTGCAGCCACTATTTTGAGATTGCTGGAGGCAAGATTAGAAGCAGGAAGACCAGTTGGGAAGCTATGGCAGTAATCCAGTCAAGAGATCATGGGGGCTTGGTAGGGTCATAACTGTGGAGATGATGGAAGGGGTCAAATTCTGGATATATATTGCAATGAGAACCATGGTAGTTGCTTATGTGTCATATTGCGAATGAGAGAGGACTGATGATTAACAGAAAATACCTGAGGGCCAGGTCTTCTGCATTTTGATGTGAAATATTTCTCCACCCCAGTAGCAGTTAAAGCTAGTTATACTCTTAAATATTAGAGAAGAAGAAATGGCATGACACTCTGGCCATCATCAGAAGGCTGTCTGGATTCTTATTTTAAGATTTCATTTGATAATAATTAAAACTTAATGTGAACTCTTCAGTTGAATTGTTATGGCCCCTTGACACAACATGATGGGTTGGCCAAAAAATTCATTGAAGTTTTTGCTTTACCTCGTATAGAAAAACCTGAATGAACTTTTTGGCCAACCCAATATTAAGTCCTCTAAATTTCTACTCAAAATCCACTTTCGTTAGATTTATGAAGTGCAATTCAGTCACAGGAGATGGGTCCAAATGGAAAACCAGGCAAATCTTTGTGGTCCAATTTGATAACACTGTAATAATAATGCATGCAGCAGTTCAGTTGGCTCCAGCCAACTTTTATAAACAGCAATTTACTCTTAGAAAGAACTCTGCAGACACATTATCTCCTTTAAGCCTCGCCACTATCCTGGAAGCACCCCTCTTCTCAGAATCCTTCCCTGACCAAGTTCCTCATTCTGTCCTCCCCTCACTGAATTGTACTGAACAGTTAATATCTGTCTCCCCATATCAGTCCTGAGCTCCCAGGGGCCATGTTGCATTCAAATTTTGACCCGCTACACTGTAGTCACACAATAAATATCTGATACATAAATGAATAACTACATGAAAGACAGAGTGGGCAGTAGATCACACAGATGTCAGAAGCCATGGAAAGATGCACACACACACATACTCTGACACTAAAAATGTATTCCTCTCCTCATTTCTTTGCCTTTTCTGATAGCTGTTGTGACTAAGCGAATCGTGAACAAAAACATATTCCCAGAGTCTTGAAGTAAAGGTTGGCTAACTAAGACATGTCCTTGTAAATTTCAGTTTCATAATTCCTAGTGACCTTAATGTGGGGAATGTAATTGGAAAGCTAGATTCTGTGGGGATTACAAAGCTCACACTTGTTTCTTAGCCCATTTTGTACAATAACAGCAAAGATTTATCATCGCATTTTTGTATTAAAATGTGTACATAGTTGAATGCTAAAGCACAGACTCTTGAAGGTGGAAAGAACATCCAAGATTATTCAGTCCACTTCCCTCATTTCTTTCACAGCTTTATTGAGGTATAATTTTCATAGCATAAAATTCATTCATTTTTAAGTGTACAATTCAATGATTTTCAGTAAATTTGTAGGGTTGTACAACCATCACCACAGTCTCACTTTAGAACATTTTTATCATACCATAAAATACCCTGTGCCCAAGTGCAGTTGATTCCTGTTCACACCTCCAGCCCGAGGCAAACACTAATCTGAGCAATGTCTCTATAAGTTTGCATTTTCTTGACATTTGATATGAATAGAGTCATATAGTCCTTTTCATCCGGCTTCTCTCATTTAGCATAACGTTTTTGACCTTCAACCATATTGTAGAGTGTATCAGTAAGTTGTTTCTTTTATTGTTGAATAATATTTCATTAGATGAATTTATCACACTATTTATTTGTTAACTGTTTAGATTGTTCTAATTTTTTGGCTATTACGAATAATGCTATTAATATTTGTATATAAGTTTTTATATACACATACATAGATATCTGGAAATGGAATAGCTTGGTGAATGGTAGCTCTATATTTACCTTTTTAAGGAACTTCTCAACTGCTTTCCATAGTGACTGCACCATTTGACTTTCCCACAGCAATGTATGAAAGTTCCAGTTTTCCAGTACCTTTGCCAATACTTGGAATTGTCTGCCTTTTTACTGATAGCCATTCTATTATGGTTAATTGTTGTTGTTTTTTCTTTTGTGTTTCTATGTTTTTATTTTTATTGAAGTATAGTTGAGTTACAATATTATATTAGTTTTAGGTGTATAGCATAGTCCGTATTTTTACAGACTGTACTCCATTAAAAGTTATTACAAGATAATAGCTATAATTCCCTGTGCAATACAGTATACCCTTGTTGTTTATCTATTTTGTACATAGTGGTTCGTATATCTTAATCCCATAGCCCTAATTTGCCCCCTACCTTACCTCTCCCCTTTGGTAAGCACTAGTTTGTTTACTGTATGAATCTCTTTCAGTTCTGCGTATGTTACATTTGTTGGTATTACTCTCTCAGTTCAGTCTCGCAGTTGTGCCCTACGTTTTGTGACCTCATAGATGCAGCATGCCAGGCTTCCCTGACCATCACCAACTCCCAGAACTTGCTCAAACTCATGTCCATCGAGTCAGTGGTGCCATCCATCATCTCATCCTCTGTCGTCCCCTTCTCTTCCTGCCTTCTATCTTTCCTAGCATCAGGGTCTTTTCTAATGAGTCAGCTCTTTGCATCAGGTGGCCAAAGTATTGGAGTTTCAGCCTCAGCATCAATCCTTCCAATGAATATTCAGGACTGATTTCCTTTAGGATTGACCAGTTTGATCTCCTTGCAGTCCAAGGGATACTCAAGAGTCTTCTCTTGAACACCACAAGAGTCTTTGAACACCACAGTTCAAAAGCATCAATTTTTTGGCATTCAGCTTTCTTTATGGTCCAACTCTCACATCCATACATGACTACTGGAAAAAGCGTAGCTTTGACTAGACAGACCTTTGTTGGCAAAGTAATGTCTCTGTTTTTTAATGTTCTGTCTAGGTTGGTCATAGCTTTTCTTCCAAGGAGCAAGCGTCTTTAAATTTCATGGCTGCAGTCACCATCTGCAGTGATTTTGGAGCCCCCCAAAAATAAAGTCTTTCACTGTTACCATTGTTTCCCCATCTATTTGCCATAAAGTGATGGGGCCAGATGCCATGATCTTAGTTTTCTGAATGTTGAGTTTTAAGCCAGCTTTTTCACTCTCCTCTTTCACTTTCATAAAGAGCTCTTTAGTTCCTCTTCACTTTCAGCCATAAGGGTGGTATCATCTGCATATCCGAGGTTATTGATATTTCTCCCTGCAATATTGATTCTAGTTTGTGCTTCATCAAGTCTGGCATTTCTCATGATGTACTCTGCATATAAGTTAAATAAGCAGGGTGACGATATACAGCCTTGATATACTCCTTTCCCAATTTTGAACCAGTCCATTGTTCCATGTCCGGTTCTAACTGTTGTTTCTTGACCTGCATACACATGTCTCAGGAGGCAGGTAAGATTGTCTGGTATTCCCATTCCTTGAAGAATTTTCCACAGTTTGTTGTGATCCACACAGTCAAAAGCATTAGTGTAATCCGTGAATTAGAAGTAGATGTTTTCCTGGAATTCTCTTGGGTACAGGGTATTTTATGTTATAATAAAAAGGTTCTAAAGTGAGACTGTAGATGTTGGCAATTTGATCTCTGGCTCCTCTGTCTTTTCTAAATCAAGCTTGAACATCTGGGTTCTCCGTTCATGTACTGTTGAAGCCTAGCTTGGAGAATTTTGAGCATTGCTTTGCTAGCATGTGAAATGTTTACAGTTGTGCAGTAGTTTGAACATTCTTTGGCATTACCTTTCTTTGGGACTGGAATGAAAACTGGCCTTTTTCAGTCCTGCAGCCACTGCTGAGTTTTCCAAATGTGTTGGCATATTGAGTGCAGCACTTTGACAGCATCGTCTTTTAGGATTTGAAATAGCTCAGCTGAAATTCCATCACCTTCACTAGCTTTGTTCATAGTGATAACTTCCTAAGGCCCACTTGACTTTGGATTCCAAGATGTCTGACTCTAGGTGAGTGATCACACCATCATGATTATCTGGTCATTAAGATCTTTTTTGTATAGTTCTTCTGTGCATTCTTGCCATCTCTTCTTAATATCTTCTGCTTCTGTTAAGTCCATACCATTTCTGTCCTTTATTGTGCCCATCTTGGCTGAAATGTTCCCTTGGTATCTCTAATTTTCTTGAAGAGATCTCTAGTCTTTCCCATTCTATTGTTTTCCTCTATTTCTTTGCAGTGATCACTGAGGAAAGCTTTCCTATCTCTCCTTGCTATTCTTTGGAACTCTGCATTCAGATGGGTATATCTCCCTTTTTCTCCTTTGCCTTTCACTTCTCTTTTTTTTCTCAGCTATTTGTAAGGCCTCCTCAGACAACAATTTTGTGTTTTTCCATTTCTTTTTCTTGGGGATGGTTTTGATCACTGCCTCCTGTATAATGTCAGGAACCTCCATCCATAGTTCTTCCAGCATTCCGTCAATCAGATCTAATCCCTTGACTCTATTTGTCACTTCCACTGTATAATCATAAGGGATTTGATTTAGGTCATACCTGAATGGTCTAGTGGTTGTCCCTACTTTCTTCAACTTAAGTCTGAATTTTGCAATAAGGAGTTCATGATCTGAGCCACAGTCAGCTCCCAGTCTTGTTTTTGCTGACTGTATAGAGCTTCTCCATCTTTGGCTGCAAAGAATATAATCATTCTGATTTCAGTATTAACCATCTGGTGATGTCCATGCATAGAGTCTTCTCTAGTGTTGTTGAAAGAGGGTGATTGCTATGACCAGTGTGTTCTCTTGGCAGAACTCTATTAGCCTTTGCCCTGCTTCATTTTGTACTCCAAGGCCAAACTTGCCTGTTATTCCAGTTATCTCTTGACTTCCTACTTTTGCATTCCAGTCTCCTATGATAAAAAGGACATCTTTTTTTGGTGTTAGTTCTAGAAGGTCTTGTAGGTCTTCATAGTACTATTCAACTTCAGCTTCTTCGGAATTAGTGGTTGGGGCGTAGACTTGGATTACTCTGATATTACTGTGACATTGAATGGTTTGCTTTCTCGATTCCACATATAAATTTGGTTTCTTTTTTTATATGTTCAGTTTTGGAAAATATTTTCTGCTAGTCTTCAGGTCAGTTTCATCGATAGATACTCTGTAAGTAGTTGTAATTTTGGCATACCCATGGGAGGAACTTTAGCTCTGGGTCTTTCTGCTCCACCATCTTGGTCACAGCTCTTTAAATTGACCATCTTTTCCATGAGTTTATAAACCACTTGTATTTTATCTTTAGTGAAATGTTTAGTCAAATATTTTGCCAACTTTTAATTTGGGTAATTTGTGTTTTTATTATTGACTATTAATGGATCATTATGTATGTTGGATGAGAGTCATCATACATACAATTTGCACTTATTTTCTCTCAACGTGTAGCTTGCCTTTTCATGTGTTGAATAGCACCTTTTGAAACCAATTTTTAAAAATCCGATGATATCCAGTTGATCTTTCCCTCCCTCCATTAGCAGATCATACTTTTGGTGTTGTACTCACACACCCTTTCCATAATCCAAGGTCATGAAAATTTTCTCCTATGTTTTCTCCTAGAGAATTTACAACTTTAGTTTTTACAGTTAGGGTTATGATGTGTTCTCTCTGTTCTTGTGTATAATATGAACTTATTTTTTTTTTTTTTATTTTTTGTGAGCAAGGTTTTTTTTAATTGAAGTATAGATAATTTATTATGTTGTGTTAATTACTGCTGTACAGAGAAATGTCTAATGTGAATTTAAGTTTAGATTCTTGCATGTGGAGAGTCAGTTGACGTAACATCATTTGCTTAAGAGATTATCCCTCTACCATCAAATTGTCTTGGAATTTTTGTCAGAAATCAACTGACCATGGATGGATTCAGCCTCTGACTAGAAGCCTCTTCTCTGGTTAGAGAAAGGGCATCACAGGATATTCTGTGATGGAGTCATGGCCTGAAAGGACGTTGGTACCCCTCAGTGGTGAGTGGTCAGAGAAGCACGAGTCATCATCTAATGTATCAGTATGAACATCAGAAGAGGCGTTAGGGTCCAGCGGCACAGTTCTATGAAGCTTGTAGAGGTGCCTGCAGGTTTTACTCTTAAAGGCATATAAGACAACTGTCCTCTAAGAGCTGGGGTCTTGGATCTGGGACCAGAGTAGAGTTTTTTTGTCTCAGGAGACACTGAAACTAAAATACAAAAGTTGCCGGCGAGCCTGGGTCTGAAAAGTCAAGGAAGGAAAGGGATGCGGGTTGTCAGTCACATTAGAAAGAGGATGAATGATGGACATTGAAGGTGAGGAGATGAAAAGAGGTGCAGATGAGCCTTGGCCTTATGCATTGAGATGAAGCTACAGCCCAAGTTTCAGGTCCTGTAAGAAGAGACACTTAGGAAAAATTATACAGAAAACATGGTCATCAATGTCCACCTTCTCATTGAGAGAAATAGAGAAGGTATCATGGGAAGGGGAACATGTGAGTAAATGTTGTGAGGTGAGCATAGAATAAGAAGAATAAGTTATTCTCTCATACTCCCCGGGATTTTCTACTTAAAAAATAAAACCCTTTCTCTTTACAAACAATCCTGAATAGTTTATTCCAACCTTAGAGATATGATTGCGGGAAGTGTTCTCATTTAGGTGTGATTTAATCATCACCAGCACACCAAAAAGAGCTTCAATATATGTGTTTTCAAGAGAATGACGAGGAGAGTGAAGTTAGCACAGAAACACAAATAATACCCATTCTCCTGCTTCTTTCCCCGACCTCTTCCTAAAGCATGTGTGTCAGGGGAAGGAAGGTTGCACAGTTCGCGTAACCATTTCTTCCCTTCCTCCTCCTTAATCAGAGCTCCCAGATCTTTCAGAGAGGCTACATTCCTTGCAGAAAGATTTATGTGACAAAATGGTTTACAGCTTTCCGTCTGCAATTGCACATTTGCCTCTGAAAGGACAAGCTGCAGACACAGTGGGCCTCAGGGAGCTGCTGGCTGTGCTCTGGCACATTAATCCCAATTGTATGGAAACCGTATGTTGACAACACAGTTTAACCCCCAAAAAATATCCTTTGCTAGCCTTTGTGATTTCAGACAAGGCTGGGTGGGATAGAGCTGTGCAATTTCAGCCGCCGAATAAAACAAACACACGAAATGCTTGGAAGGCCCTCTGTTGTTTTGTGGGCTTATGGTGTAGGAAGGAAGGTAGTGAAAAAGAAAGGATACTAAACTATGCATTGAGAGTCTGGATGTCTACTCTTGCTGCAGTTTAACACTCATGGGGCACTCTGCCTCACAGCCTCAGCACCCTCATCTCTAGTCTGGCTGTTGAGTTTGGTTGAATTGACAAGTGAGTCCTCAGTAATCAGATTGGTGGAAAGGAAGGGGCAGTGGGGTTGCAGACTGACCCCTGAAGAGATTGTTTGCCTCTCTCCATAGCCTACACATTTGGCTTACAGTTGGTGTTTAATAAGCCTTGGGCATCTCTCTTCACACAATTAACAGCTTCTTACATCCTTCTAAGTTGAAGGAAATGTGCGCAATCACAAGACGGGAGCTTAGAGGAATCACTTTCTCTTGAATTGGGTTTCTACATTCCGTCAGATTAGGTTTCGGGCTTCTTTTCAATTTAGTTCAGTTTGGTCCACTTGAACAAGTATTCACTGATCAGCACACAGGTATCAGGCAATCTGCTGAGCAGTATGTGGACAGAGAGAGAGTGAAGCAGAGATAACTGAGCCACAACTGCCTCTGTCTTAAAGGTCACTGTCCAGCCAGAGAAACAGCGGCTCTAAGGTCACGTTGTTGCTGTCCCAGGCAGACAGCCATTAATCAGTGGTAGGAGAGTTGAGTAGGGGGGAAGTCATTCACGTTTGGAAGATCTAGAGACACTGCATGGAGGAAATGAAAGATAGGCTCAGCTTTTAGAGAAAGGCTTCCACAGGCAGAAGTGGGTAGAATGAGAGGGCATTGCAGGTAGAGGAAGCACCAGTTGGTGATGGCATGGGATAGGATCCAAAGGATGTTTGTGCAGTAGCGGGGGTGCTGGAACAGCTGCAGTCAGGGGCCTACCATAAGACTCTGAGAGGTAGTTTACAAACCAGACACAAAGTGCCCCCAAGTGCCAGGATGAGGAGTCTTGGTTGTATGATTCGGATAATGGAGAGCCTGTGGAAGTGCTTGAAGAGTGACAGCATTTATGTTTAGGGAGGTCAGTAGATTGGCTGGTGAGTTGATCACATAAATTAGAGGCAAAGAGACGAGCTGAGTTCAGCTAAGAGATGAGGAAGTGCCCACCTTTACAATATAATGGGAGGAGAGCAAAGGGGAAGGGCAGGTGCAAATTGCTGATGTCAAGTCAACAGAGCTTGCTGATTAGAGGAGCAGAGTGAAAACCAAGGAGGTAGGAAATGAGGATGAGCCCCCAGAATCAAGATCTAGCCACTTGATAAACAGTGCTACCCTCACTAAGGAAAGAAATGGAGGAGGAGGAGTATGCAGGTTTGTAAGGGTTGAAACTGAGTTGCATTTTGGATATATCCAGTGTGAACTGGCCCTTTGGAACATGTAAATGGAGATCTATTTCTGCAAAGCAGCAGGTTTAGAAGTCTGAAACTCTGGAGGGAGGTTTCAGTCATAGAAGTGATGATGACAAATAACAATTTCATCCCTCCAGAGAGTTGCTCATCTGCCTCTCCTCTTTCCTATTCAGTGTTTATCAGCTGGTTGTCAAGGAGGAGCGACTTCAGAAGTCACGGAGGGCAGCTGACATCATCGAGTGCTTTTCAGTGCCGGTGAGCTACAGGAACGCCTCCAGCCTTGATTCTCTACACTACTTTGCTGCCGAATTGAAGCCTGCCAACCTGCCTGTCACCCAGCCATTTACAGTGGGTGACAACAAGACATACAATGGCTACTGGAACCCTCCTCTTTCCCCTCTGAAAAGCTACAGCATCTACTTCCAGGCCCTCAGCAAAGCAAACGGAGTAAGTATGGCCAAATGGAGGCCATTTCTTGCCTTGTTTTCCCATTCTTAAATGAGAAGGCAGCATCGCTTTAGAGAGAGGTTGCCATATTTCAGGTCCGTGGACCAAAGCATTCAGATCAGCCTTTTGTTGGGCGGAGGGGGTTGCTTTTTTAATACAGTGATGCCTATTCATTTTCATAGTGTATGGCTGCTCTGATGCTACAGCACTACACCTGAGTAGTTGCAACAGAGATTCTTTGCCGCCTAAAGTATTTACTCTGTGACCTTTTACAGAAAATGTTCTCAGACCCCTGAATTAGAGGATAGAAAGGTGTTTCACTTGGGCAAATCATATTCAGATCTGAGTCTTAATTTTCTCATCTATAAAAG
Organism: Giraffa tippelskirchi; assembly: GCF_054371585.1. Classification (NCBI taxonomy): domain Eukaryota; kingdom Metazoa; phylum Chordata; class Mammalia; order Artiodactyla; family Giraffidae; genus Giraffa; species Giraffa tippelskirchi. Next base: position 112,586,725 of record NC_137287.1, on the reverse strand, counting down.
AAAACCTATAAATGTGATTTCTATGAATGCCCTAAACATACCTATTTTAGTTAATCAGTGACTACTTACCCCTTTCTTGTTACTGTTAGTCACATTAGAAAATATTTTTCTCCCAAAGACAAGGTAACCTTTTCCGTGTCAGTTTTTTTTTTTTTCTTTTTTTTTTGGTTAATAAGAGGTGTCAGTCATAACATCACAAGATCACAGGGCTGGAAAGGATCTGAAAGGTCATCCAGTATCTCCCTCCCTTCCCCTAGACACAAGACAGTGCTTCAGTCAACATAACAGTATCACAGTTAACAGATGTTAGTGTTTATTCCTTTATATTAAAATTGAAGTATAGTTGATTTACAATGTATTATTTTCTTGTGTACAGCAAAGTGATTCAGTAACATATATATATATATATTTAGTTATATATATGTATATTCAGTTATATATACACATATTTTTCATATTCTTTTACATTATGGTTTATTACAGGATATTGAATCTAGTTCCCTGTGCTATACAGTAGGACCTTGTTGTTTATTTGTCTTTTATATAATAGCTTCTATATGTTAATCCCAAACTTCTAATTTATCCTTCTCCTACCCCTTTTCCCCTTTGGTAACCATAAGGGTGTTCATAAGTGTGTTCTTTATGTCTGTGGGTCTGTCTCTATTTTGTAAATAAGTTCATTTGATCATTTTTTTTTAGACTCCACATATAAGTATTATATGGTATTTGTCTTTCTCTGCCTGACTTGCTTCACTTAGTATGATAATCTGTAGGTCCATCCATGTTGCTGCAAATGGCATTATTCCATTCTTTTTATGGCTGAGTGGTATTCCATTGTGTATATATACCACATCTTCTTTATCCATTCAACTGTCAATGGACATTGAGGTTGTTTTCATGTCTTGGCTATTGTAACGGACTGCTGTCAACATTAGGATGTATCTATCTTTTCAGATTAAGGTTTTCTCTGGAAATATGCCCAGGAGTGGAGTTGCTGGATCATATGGCAACTCTACTTTAAGTTTTTTAAGGAACCTCCATAATATTCTTCACAGTAGCTGCACCAATTTACATTCCCACCAACGACATAGGAGGGCTCCCTTTCTTCCACACCCTTTCCAGCATCTGTTATTTGATGATGTCAGTGCTTATTCTTGAATAACTTCAGTAACAAATAACTCACTTCTTTATATGATAACTTGCTGATTTTTGGGGGCTGTAGCTGAGGGCTCTTTTTTTTAACTGACTTAAGTATATCTTTTATTATAGCTTCTACCCATTGCTCTTGATCCATACTTTTGGGTCCCAGTAGAGCCAATGCAATCACCTTCTTAGGTGGTATTTTTTTCAGTTCACTTCTCCTCTAGACACACACAAAGACATCTGGTCTTATGCTCTGCAAGCTAACTATCTTTAGTTCCTCTTGTACTCAAGTATTTTCCGCCTATGATGTTTTTATGGACATATTCCAGGTTGCCATATTTCATTCAACAGATATATAATGAACAGTGACATATGCTAAGCCCTGTAGTTCATATTAAGATTATGTAGTATGTGCCCTCAAAGAGCTTCTATAATCATAAGGGAATCTGGTGTGTGTCATGTTCCACAGTGTGTCTGGAGAAGTGAGAAGCTCACTGGGGTAGAAAAACCTGAAACAAAACAAGATTTGTTGTTGAAGTTCTTAGAGAATAGCCTATGTAGGTGCTGGGTGGCCAAGATAGTCTAGTCTGTTAGTGGCAGTCGTTACTTTATGAGAAACCTGGATTGAGAAACTACTTAACATTTAAAATGTCCGCATAACCATTTATAGATTCGACATTGGTATTTCATTTCTGCATTCATTACTGGTTCAAGGAACATTCCTCACAGAGAGTATAAAACTACAAAAAGAAGCTGCTAGACTGCCTTGCACCTGTGATCTGGCCTCTTCATACAACACTCTGATGTACTGAGGAGTAAGAAGTCAAGATGGCCAGAATCATCTGGGAGCCCATCTCTGTATCCCATATTAGCCAGTTTCTTGGTTCAGCACAGCCCTAAGAAAGAGTGGCTTTCCCTGCTCTTGGCAACATATCAAGAAATGCTGTTGGGTTTCCATGCTGTGGAACAGAGTCATAGCTGCATTCACAACACCTGCTATCAACATTCCTCCCAAGATTCTCCTAGAAACCCAACAACAGACCAAGTCTACAGAACTTAGGAAACTGGACCCCAGGAGCAATTTCTCCAACCTGAGCATGGTAGGTCCTAGATGAGCAGCAGATGAGGTAGGAGGAATATTGGAGGTCTTGCTCCCCAGACATCATACAATAGATCCCCTTTTTTAAAAACTACTTTATTTTTTTATTTTGGCTGTGCTAGGTCTTCTGCACAGGCTTTTTCTCTACTTGTGACAAGTGGGGGATACTCTCTAGTTGTAGTGCATGAGCTTCTCATTGCGGTAGTTTCTCTTGTTGTGGAGCACTGGCTCTAGGCGGCCAGGCTTCAGTTGTTGCAGTGTGTGCTCTAGAGCACATGCTCAGTAGTTGTGGCACATGGACTTAGTTGCTCTGAGACACGTGATATCTTCCTGGACCACAGATCGAACCTGTGTCTCCTGCATTGGCAGATGGACTCTTTACCACTGAGCCACCAGGGAAGCCCTAGATCCCCCTTTTCAAGACATGAGTGTTTACCTTTAGGGAAAAAAGTCACCCCACTCTGAAGCTATCTCATCTAAGAGGCAGTTGCTACTCCTGGTTCCAAGATAAACAAGACCATTTAGTTACTCATGCCTTTGATCCTACATCATGTGTACCCTCATCTGGGACCTAAGATTGGCTGCAGTGAAGCCCGAGCAGGAGTGGAATTGGATGGTTGCTTATGCCAGGTGTCTTGAGGGTGTAGTCGGCCTCACAGGAACAGAGAGAGAAAAGCTGTGGGAGCTGGGCACTCAGAGTATCATATCTTTCTAGCAAGAGAAAAACTATGCACCATTTCAAATTATTGCATAGTATTAACTTTTACTGAAAAGAGTTGGGTGAAAGAGACATAGGAACAGGAAAGTCATCCTCAGTCTGACAAGTCTCTGCTCGGTCCCTCAGCTTGCTCCGTATCATAAAGGGGAGCAGACAATGCAGTTAAGCCTGGAGGATTTTTGAGGAGAAAATGTTATAACCTGCAAATTTCTTATCAGCCAAGTTGTTGTTCTTGTGTAAATGCATCGCAAAGACATTCTCACCATCCAGAGGCTCCCACTGGCCCTGCTTCTATAAAATCATACAGACAGTAGTTGACCAAGCGATGAATCAAAATAAAGAAATTGCAAAGAGAGAAATATGATATAAAAAGATACACAGTAAGCCTGGAAACTAATTATATATCATATTAATGCCAAAATAATTGTTCTAAACACATTGCAAAGAGGTTAATATTAAAAAACAACTACTTAAAGAGAAGATATAAAAAACTTATAGCTGTTATCTGGGGCTGTAATTCACTCTTATGTCAACAAAAACTGGGAAAGAGTTGAAGAATTGATGAATGTAAATAAAAATCTGCTAATTTTTCCACTTTGGACAGGATGGAATAAATAATGACTACTTTATTTTTGATACCAAGGTTTTTAAGTACTCTTTTTTAAAACATAAAGGCAGCCTTCCAATCTATCATAGAAAACAAGAAAACAACAATCTACAAAGAAAAGGGAAGAAACAAAGGAAACTATAAGTAAACATGAAAATCAGTAACTATAAAGCAAGCCAGAAAACAGAAGCACTCTATTTGATTTTTTTAAAGTGATGCTTTGCTCTCTTCATGAAGGGGTAAAATGTCTTGAGTCAAGTAAAAACCAGAATTCAGCAAATCTATATCTCTAGAAGATTAAAAACAAAGGTTAGGGCAAAGTTATATTACATTAAAATGAATTAAAGGAACGCAGAAATGGCCATTTGTTGCAGGATGGTTGTGGGCAAGGTTGAATGATTTACTATCAATCAATTTCATTGCTTCCATTTCCATCTAAAGTTTCAGTTAGAACATTAGAACAGGGTAAGAGAATTTTAGGGGCCATATATATTTATTCTATGAATATTAAGGATAGTTTTTCAGCTTAGCAGAGTGGCTAGGTATTTAGCCTTTACAGTCAGACTACTTACACATAAAACCCTAGTAACTGGGTGACTTTTAAGTTACCTATTAAAAGAGTTAGATGTGATTGATTAACTAAGTAAACATCTAGCAAGCACAATATGTGCCCCACCAAAAGGCTCTTTTATCTCTGAGTGCTTGGAATAAAGCAGTAAGCCAAACAGATGAAGAAATCCCTACCTTCATAGCAGTTATATTCTAGTAGGGAAGAGAGAGAGAGGGAGGGAAGGAGGAAGAGAGAAGTAAAATAATATGTCAGGTTATTAGGTTTAGAAATGTGGAGGTCACTCATTTAATCTTAACTATTATTAGGATGAGAGTAAAGACATTTGGTAAACTCCACAGTGAACTATATAAATGTGGAATAATTCAATCCAGTCCTACAAACACTATGGAGAGTCCAAGTATTATGTCCGTTATGAGACAAGGTACTCAGAGTCCTCACAGCCACTTTCATGAAGTGTGAATTGTTTATAGGCACTTAGGTTGGGAATTTTGATCACATGAGTAATACCTCATTTGCCTATTTATGCTTTCTTACAAATATTAATAGCAAAGGACAGTCCCAGCTGTTGAAGCACTGTCCTTGGTGCTGAATTTTCAGCACCTGTCTTAGGAATTAGGCCATATTGTAACCATTTGTTTTGGGTACAACCATTACAAATCTATAGCATTTTAGAATTGGATGATTTTGAAGTGTCATCTTATGTACACCAGAAGCCAACATAGAAATCTCTAATAAAATGTTCTTGGCAAGGCATTATATAGCCTCAGCTTGACCGCTGCAATTCTTTGGAGGAAAAAGTTGCTTCCTTTGTTAAACAAGTACAATAGTTAGAACTTTCTCCTTTCTATAAAGCCAAATTCTGTCTCCTTAACTCTATAGTCTTGGACACTTGTATTGATTTGAGCAAATCGAATCATTCTTTACCGTGTCAGCCTTTTGGAGAAAATATGACAGTATCAACCAGAATCCCCATCCACCCAGACCATCTTTCATTGATATTTAATATGCAATTACTTCTATTTCTCATACACTATGATTTCTATACCTCTTTCATTCTGTTTATCTATTCTATTCTTTCATAGGCAGACTCCATTATACAATGCTCTTCATGAAAGGAATGCCCAGAACCTAGCATTGCACTCCAGATATAGTTAAACCATGCTTGCTACATTTCAACTACCTTTCCTCCCTTGAACCATTTTCTAAGACACTATTTCTCTTACATTCCAAGATATTTTTCTCACTCCAGGGGTCTCACACAGGCTGCTATTTTATCCTAGTCTCTCTTCTTCATTCTTTGAAGAACTAGTACCTTTTCAGTTTTCAGGTCTCATCTTCAGTGTCATATCCTCTGGGAACTTTCCAACCATATTATCTAAGAACCATCCACATCAGCCCTCACTATTTTTTTTACCTGTTCTTTACAACACTGTGTGTATTTTTAATTGCATTTGTTTTTGTTTGTTTGTTTGCAGTGCATGCCTCTCTCATTAGACTTAGAGCTCCAGGAAGTAGGAACTCTTGTTTGCTGTTGTATTCTCCATACTGAGTACAGTATTTAACACATAGTATAACAGTCATCATTTGATGAATGGATGAGAGTACAAACTGTTTCTTATTGTCTGTGAGTCTCAGTTTCCTCACTTATAAAATTGAAATCACAATGCACACTTCACACAGTCATTTCAAAGATTAAATGAGAAATGATCTCGAATACTGAAAGGCACCCAGTAAGTGTGAGTAAAGCCTGAATTTCCATTCAGTGTAGCATGAGAGAGATGGCTCAGAGCTATTTTCCCCATGGACAGATGAGCCATAAAGGACCTTCCTTCCATCATAGCAGTAATACTTTGCCCAGCTGTCTCATTTCCCAAGCTTCAGGCTCCTGGGCAGCCTCGATTTCCTCCAAATCTTCCAAATGGTACCCCAGAGTAGCTGTCTCGGTTCTAAACAGTGGGTGGGTGCAGTTTTACATTGTTTCTTCCCCACTCTTCCTGGAATGAGGTCTGCTGAATCCACTGTTCTCTGCATCCCCACCACCATTAGCCATGATTGTGAAGTTGAAAGGACCATAATTAACGGGTGAATGCAAAACAAGTGTGGCAAATTCATGCAAATATCCTTCAGAAGCCCCCATATGTTGGGCAGTGCTGTTGTGCCTGTTCTGTTTATGCAGAAAGAAGACTCTTTCCTTGCTAATCCTTTTCATCACGCGGGGGCATATTTAACCCGCATGATGCCTCTGCCAAACAGTGAGCTCAATAAGAGAAGTGGGAAGTAGAAGGGTGATCATTGTCTATGTCTCATTTCCTCTTCCAGCTCCTGAACTCTTGAGAGCAGTTGGAAGGCAGATGCTATTCTGAATGCGTCCTCATGTTTGCAGTGTAATCACATTATAATAGTTGGGATGATCCAGGTAGAGCTGGGTTAGGAAAAATTCTCTCTCTGAATGAATTGGAAGAAATTCATATTTAGTTGTGTCCACACCCTGTTAAACTAATACTTGCACGTGGGTGGTTTTAGTGAGGCACGGGATAGAAAAATAATCAGGCAGCAGACAGGCTTAGCTTTGAGTTATGGTTGTTCCCAGATGTGTGAACTTGAGCTGGTTTCTTAGCATCCCAAGATATATAATATGATGAATGATATACCTCCCCCAAATATGGGGAGAGTAAATGAGACAATACATATAATGCATCCATGACAGTTGTAGTTATGATTCTCTCTTTCTTTTTCACTGCTTTCCTGAAGCTCCTCTCTGGAGGGAGGGGAGGGTTGAAGGATCCTTCACCTAATACATCACCATTTGTCCCATAGACTTCACACAGAACCAAATCAGTTCCTAACTCTGGTGGACCTCAGGAATTGGACCTCATATCTTTACATGTCATTACAGCTGTTGACTGCCTTAACTCACCCATGACTCAATTGCTTTATCACCCCACCCCAAGCTTTATTTTCTTAGTTTAACTTTTCATACATGGTTCCAAGCCCAACATTTGTTTCTGTTGAATGTTTTGATATAATTGATTGTGTCTTTGGAGAATGATCTTGCCCCTCCCAACCTCATCTCCTGATTGTCTTTTTACTTTAGTGACTGTTCACATGTCACATGAAAAAAAGCTCAGGTGGACCATAGAATGAGAAGATGTGGAAATCCCAAGCTTGAATGGGTTAGAGTTAAGATCTCACAGGAGGTCACATGGCTTGGGTCTTGGAGATTCCATGAGGGAGTTTGTAAGAAAGCTTGTATATCGGTTGGTTAGTTAGTATTATTCACTCAATCATGTCCAGCTCTTTGTGACCCCATGCGTAGTAGCCCAACAGGCTCCTCTGTCCATGGAATTCTCCAAGCAAGAATACTGAAGTGGTTTGCCATTTCCTTCTCCAGGAGATCTTCCCAGCCCAGAGATTGGACCCAAGTCTCCTGCATTGCAGGCTGTTTCTTTACCATTTGAGCCATGAGGGAAGCCACCAGGAAGCCTGTATTGGTTAGAATGAACTAATTTATGCTGTAGTAACAAGCAACCATGAAATCTCAGTGTATCTCTAGAAAAAAAAATACTTCCCCTTCCTTCTACATGTTCAGAATGGGTTATCACAGGGGTTCTGCCTATCCTAGTTACTCAAGGACTCAAGATGATGGAAAGTCTGCCTTGATCTATGTCTCCACAATCACCAAGGCAGAGAAGGAAAATGTGGCAAATAAGGCACTGATTTCCACACAGCAGGTTCACATTCCGATAGGCAAGACTGGTCATGCAGTCATGCTTAACTTCTAAAAGGAATGAATCAGTGCCTTCCAGCTATGTGCCTAGAGGAAGGACTGGGATGTTTGAAAATATCCCTTATGGCCACCACATTTCCTCTTGTGCCCTAAACTTTTTTTTCAAGTTCTCATAATTAACAAGACTTACTCTTAAAGTACCTGTGCAGTTTCTATCACAGAACCCAAGAACTCGCTATTATTGAGCACCACCAGGGGCTTCCCTGGTGGCTCAGAGGGTAAAGCGTCTGCCTGCAATGCTGGAGACTCCGGTTCTATCCCTGGGTTGGGAAGATCCCCTGGAGAAGGAAATGGCAACCCACTCCAGTACTCTTGCCTGGAGAATCCCATGGACAGAGAAGCCTGGTAGGCTACAGTCCAAGGGGTCGCAAAGAGTTGGACACGACTGAGCGACTTCACTCACTCACTCCTGCATCCCAAACACTAAGCAAGATGTTTTCACATACACTAGCTCTTGTTTTGTCTCACAAAATGACTCCATTTAAATCAGTGCATGGGTGCACTACCAGAAGCACCATGAAATCTCATAGTATCTCAGTTACTTGATACAGATGGAAGGATTTTGCTAACAACTTTCTGTTAACCTCCATGGGGATATGGTCAAGAAATGTCTAGCACTCCCTGTGACACTGTTCCACTTTAAAAGGCCATGGTTGTTCAAAGTCTACCATGCAGCATGGTTGAGAGGCATCTGAAAACCTTAGATCTCTCCAAACCATCAGTGGCGAGCCAGCGTAGCAACAAACTGTGAATCAAAGGCTTCCGTATGTCCTATTTCTGACCCCGTTGCCATAGTTCTATGTCAAGAACTTATTTCTGAATTTTATTAGCTCTGTGAAAGTGGGAAGGAGAACTGAAAAATGGACATTAGGAATCCAGGATTATCATCACGTCTTTTCTGTAACCACTTTGGAAAGCTTTGGCCTGCTAAACGTCCCCGCTTAGTTCTTATCTGTCCCCAGAAGCTGAGTTCCATGCCCCATCTACCTGCCCAGGCCTCCTTCCCAGTCCTCACTGGATTCTCTCTCCTGGGGATCACCCAACCCCTTGGGCAGGTCTGCTTCCAGGCCTCCCTTCAACCCTTTGGGCCTTATCACTTGCTCTAGAAAGCTCTGAATTTCTGTTGAAGCCCTGTTAGGTCTCAGACTTCTCTTTCCACATGGAGAGAAATTCCCCAAGTGTCACCTTGTACAAATACCAAGATGAGCTCTCCCAGGTTGCTAATTTATTATTTCACTCACTCACAGTTCCTACAGATTTTATTATCATGGTATGAGAGCTGAGGGACCAAGAACATTTTCCTTTCAATGCAATACTTTAAACTCATTTGGATAAGGAAATGAAGGTTACCCAAATGTCGACAGCTGATAATCTTGTCAGTCTGAATCTTGAGGCATCAGTGCTCCAGACACCCATCTCCAAAAGGTTCATGGAAATGGCAGCCTAAGTTTCCATACAGCAGATTTTCTGCCTCTATTAGGCCCCTTCCAAATAGAGGGTCTCCACGAAGTTCAACCCAGTTGGCTCACAAATGGTGAAAAAGTGAGGAAAACTGAATTTGGCAACTGGATTCATGAGTTCAAGTTATTTTATAGCTACATGAAGTGAATGTTGGCCTACTAAACTTCAATTTCCACATCAGTCAAGTGGGGATGAGATATGACCACCCAAACTCACTGGGATCTTTGTGAGAAATAAACAGGAGGAGTGATAACTCTTTGCACATTCCTAAGCACCTTTCAAAGGAAGGTGTTGCTAACATGAATATGTATGAATTTGTGGGTAGAAATTCAGGATTATGTGTATATATACATATCTACTTCCATTCACATAAGCATTTTAGCATGTGGGTGTATGTATGTACATATTCATGTAAATATTCATGTACATATGTGAGTGTACTCATGTACATATGAATGTGTATATGTATACATAATCAGTTAAAATAAAATTTTAATTAGCTCAAGAATCTTACTGGTAGAAAGGTTATCATTGGGCCAGAGTTATAGTGTATGTGGCTAATGAAGTAGAACATTGCTTATAGTTCTTGAGCTTCCTGAAAGCCAAGGCAAAAAGGGGCATGTGGCAGGTTCACATAGTTTCTCTTACTGGATAGAAACATGTGCCTGTTTTTTATAAGAGAGATGTATCGCATATATCCTTATATAAGGAACTTTGAGGAGATATCAGTTAACATCAAAGTATCATTTTTGCTCAAACACTCCATTAGTTCCTTCTCCATCAGTATTGTCATACAAGAGTAAACTGAAATTTAATGAAGCCACTTACACTCAAGGATTCTGTTTCTTGTGCTGTATAGCAGCATTAATACTATTAATTAATGCCATTAAGTAAGACTAATGGTTCTCAAAGCTTCCCCCCCCGTAATTTTTTTATAAATATGCCCAGCATGGGGTCTTTCCTATTGCATAGATTGGCACTGACCATATGTGATCTTAGACAAGTGATTTAGACTCTCTGAGTCTCATTCTCATTCAGAACATTTTGATGCCCATAGTATCAACCGTATAAAAACGTTTGTAAATTTTTAACAAGATGATGCACTTTAAAATGCCTATCATAGTGGTTCATGGTCAGTAAACACTGAATTCATGTCAGATATCATTATTAAAATATCATTGGTGATAAGTATGAGGCAGGATGTGGGGGTTTACTGAGGAAAGAAAAAGCAAAATCTGTGAGCACACAAACATTTTTAACCCATCGATCAAGTTTGAGTAGATGGACGGGTTAAAAATGTTTGCTTCTCTTTCCTGAATCAGGAAAGAGAAGTAAAATCAGTGAAGTCCAGGTTATACAAAGATATCAGCTGACCTACCTGATGTATCAAGGAGAGAAAGAGAGTGAGATTCCAAAAGCAAGGTCAGGAATGTTGTTTATAGAAAGACATGTGCAGAAGTTAGTTCTTCTGTAGGCCCTTCTTTTTTTTTTTTTTTTTCAGCCTCCATTCCCTTTATTTATTTATTTTTTTTAATAAATTTATTTATTTTAGTTGGGGGCTAATTACTTTACAATATTGTAATAGTTTTTGCCATACATTGACATGAATCAGCCATGGGTTTACATGTGTTCCCCTTCCTGGACCCCCCACCCACCTCCCTCCCCATCCCATCCCTCTGGGTCATCCCATTGCCCCGGCCCTGAGCCCTTGTCTCATGCATGGAACATGGAATGGTGTTCTGTTTCACATACGATAATATACATGTTTCAATGCTATTCTCCCAGAACGTCCCACCCTCACCTTCTCCCTCAGAGTCCATAAAATTGTTCCATGCATCTGTGTCTCTTATTCTGACTCGCATATAGGGTTATCGTTACCATCTTTCAAATTCCATATATATGCATTAGTATACTGTATTGTTGTTTTTCTTTCTGGCTTACTTCACTCTGTATAATGGGCTCCAGTTTCATCCATCTCAATAGAACCGATTCAAATGTATTTTTTTTAATGGCTGAGTAATATTCCATTGTGTATATGTACCACAGCTTCCTTATCCATTCGTCTGCTGATGGACATCTAGGTTGCTTCCATGTCCTGGCTATTGTAAACAGTGCTGCGATGAACATTGGGGTACACGTGTCTCTTTCAATTCTGGTTTCCTCAGTGTATATGCCCAGCAGTGGGATTGCTGGGTCATATGGCAGTTCTATTCCCAGTTTTTTAAGGAATCTCCACACTGTTCTCCATAGTGGCTGTACTAGTTTGCATTCCCACCAACAGTGTAAGAGGGTTCCCTTTTCTCCACACCCTCTCAAAATGGATTAAAGATCTAAACGTAAGACCAGAAACTATAAAACTCCTAGAGGAAAACATAGGCAAAACACTCTCCGACATAAATCACAGCAGGATCCTCCATGACCCACCTCCCAGAATATTGGAAATAAAAGCAAAAATAAACAAATGGGACCTAATTAAAATTAAAAGCTTTTGCACAACAAAGGAAACTATAAGCAAGGTGAAAAGACAGCCTTCAGAATGGGAGAAAATAATAGCAAATGAAGCAACAGACAAACAATTAATCTCAAAAATATACAAGCAACTTCTGCAGCTGAATTCCAGAAAAATAAACGACCCAATCAAAAAATGGGCCAAAGAACTAAACAGACATTTCTCCAAAGAAGACATACAGATGGCTAACAAACACATGAAAAGATGCTCAACATCACTCATTATTAGAGAAATGTAGGCCCTTCTTGAAGGCTAAATTTGGGTCAGGTTCCATCTTTTTCATCATGGCTCCCGACTTTGCAAACTCATAAACTCCATTTGTCAGGATACATTGTTGAGAGGGGATTCAAATAAATCTACCCAAGAACAAGGGAAGTAGTAGGCAGTTTAAAATAATTCCTTCCTTCCAAAAACATCTCTAAGACTTTTCTATCTCAGAAATCTGGGTTACCCAAAGTATACCTCACTATCTATTTCCAACTGTCACCAAGTCCTGCTGGTTCTTCACTCTAATATTCTCTCCCATCCACGTACATTTTTCATCTCCAGTGCCACCATCCTCATTCTGAATACCATCATCTCTTCTCTAGGAAACCTCAGCAAGCCCCCCCCCCACCCTCCCCACAAGCTGGTCTTCTCACATCCACTTTTACTTGCCTCAAAGCCGTTATCCAACCACAGCAAACATGATACTATATGTATCTTCATTTAACAGATGAGTAAGCCAAGACTCAGAGTAGCTGTGATTTGCTGAAGCACATTCCAGAAGCAAGAGACGGACCTGGATTTGAACCTGTGTGTGTAAAAATGCTGTTAGGTGGTCCTGTAGAGTTATTGCCATGCTTCATGCTGAGTCACAACCCTACAAAGTAGAATCTGGCTGAACTGCGACCCGCAGGAGCCCCTAAAAGACCTCCAACCCTCCCCACCACATCCACATTTGTTCTCTTTCTGCCTGCAAACATGGCCAGTCTCAGTCTCCCCTGCTCAATCTTGAAACACCTGCTGGCCCTGCTGTTAACATCAATAAATAATGTGGAACTGTACTAATAACAATTATCATAATAAATTGGCCTTTGATTACATCTGTCACCTGAGAATTTCAACGACTTTACAAACATCAATTAGTAATTACAGCTCAAAGGATCACTCACTGAGAGTGGGGATCATTAAGGTCAGATAAGAGCTGTGCAGGGAGGCATGAAGGACAGCTCAGGTTTAGTCCTGAGAGTTTTCAGTCCCTGGTGGAAGATCTAAGCCTGTCTCCATGAGGCCCAGAGGAACCACGGTTCTGACATCCCAATTAGGGGATAATTTGTACAGCTGCTCCATCAAAGTCCTGATGCTGAGGAATGGGAAGCATGAGATGTAGTTTTGGAAGGGAGTTTATAGGGTGTGCAGTTCCTTTCTTTCTGCAGAATGAGTAACTGAAGTCCGGAGTGGGGAAGTGATTTGTCCAAGGTCAAAGCCATGTCTTGAACCTGGTTTCCCATACCTTGTGCATATTTGTTTTTTCTGCAAAATTGTGTCATCTTGGTCATGCTCTCCTCTGATGATGGTGATGAAGATAAAAATCCAACAATTCAGGGCTTGCACTGAGGGGGTGAGGGGATGAAAGTGAAAAATGAAATGAAAGTGTTAGTCACTCAGTTGTGTCTGACTCTTTGCGACCCCATGGACTATAGCCCACCAGGCTCCTCTGTCCGTGGAATTCTCCAGGCAGGACAGGAGTGCTGGAGTGGGTTGCATTTCCTTCTCCAGGAGATCTTCCCGACCATTATGTAGATGTATCTTAATGTACTCAATCACTTTTATGTGTGGACATATAGATTGTTTCCAATATTTTTAAAATGCAAATTTTGCTGCAATAAATTATTGTGTACATATATATTTTTTCTAAGATATATTGTAAAAAGTGTGTCTTCAGGGTATATTCCTAGAAGAGGAATTGTTGGATCAAAAGGTAGACAAATAGGTAGTTTTGATAGATGTTTTTAAATTCCCTTGCTTAAAGATTGAATCAATTTTCATCCAGCAGTGTTTCAGATTGTTTCTCTACTGCCTCACCAATAGCTTGTGTGGTCTAACTTTAATTTTTGTCAAAGTTATAAGAAGAAATTGTATCTCAATATAGTTTTAATCTCCTTTCTCTTATAAAAAATAAGATTGACATCATTTCATATATTTAGGAAATATTTTTATTTAATTTTTAACTATATGTGTATGTCTTTGCGCAGTTTTCTATCAGGGTTTTTACCTTCTCCCCCTACAATTTTTAAGATATTAACTTTCTATCTGTGATATATCTTGTAATTTTCTGGACTTTGCTTATAATATTTTTGTCCCACCCCCCAAAAATGTAGTCAAATGCATCAATTTTTAAAGTTACACCTAGACTTTGAGACATTGTGAAAAAACCTTTCTTATACCAAGGTTATAAAAGAATTCACCCTGTTTGCTTCCAGAACTTACACAAGTTTAAATGTTTTTCACATTTACATTTCTGATGTTTGGTGTTTATTTTTGTGCATGGTATAAAGTATGTGTCTAATTTTATCTTTTTTTCCCATATGTCTGTTTAGTTGTCCTAGCAACATTTATTAAAAAGTCCATATTTGCCCCAATAATTTGAGGTGGCATTTTTCTCATGTTTTAAATTTTCATATGTTCTTTTGTCTTTTTCTGGAAAAACCTGAAATTGTATACCACCCACCTATTTGACTATTCATGTACTAATACCACACAGTGTGTGTGTGCGTGCGTGTGTGTGCATGCGTGCACAATCAGTTGTATTCAGCTCTTTGTGATCCCATGACTATATATAGCCTGCCAGGCTCCTCTGTCTACGGAATTTTCCAGGCAGGAATACTGGAGTGGTGGTCATTTCCTTTTCCAGGTAGTACCACATAGTTTTAATTGTAAAGGCTCAATGCCTTGACATCTGATAGGGCAAGTCCCCGCACCTGTATTTTCTCTTCCAGTGCTTTCCTAGTTCTTCTTGGGTGTTCATTTTTTCATAAAAGTTTTAGTGGTAACTTTTCTAGCTCCATAAAAAGCCTATTAATAATTTAACTAGAATTGCACTGAACTTTTACATTAATTTAGGGTGAACTAATATCTTTAAGATGTTGAATTATCCTAGCTGAGAACAGAGAATGTCTTTCTGTTCAAGTCTGCTTTTGTGTCTTTCAGGAGTGTTGTTAAGTTTTCTGCATATAGATTTTGCAGTTCTTGCTAAGCTTAATATCAAGTATTTAATCTTTGTTGCCATTGAGAATGAGATTTGCTGCATGATAGCCTCTATGTGAGGTCAGTTGTGTTTATGGTTACTACTCACTTTGTATGTTAATTTTATATCCTGCTAACTTTTATCATTGACTGTCTGTGAATCTTCAGATATACTGTTACATCATCTACAAGCAAATGTTTTAAAGTTTATTTTCTAATCTGCATGCCTCTAATTGATTTCCTTTATCCAATTGCACTGGGCAGAATTTCCAGTATGATGTAAAGGAGTGGTGGAAATGGAGGGCATCCTACTCTTGTTCTTGATCTTAAAGAGAATGGCTTTAGTAGATTCCCATTAAGTAAGATGGTGGTGTTAGAACTCATATATATATTGATTTATACTGATATACTGATCGATTTCTGTTTTCTTGAGTTTTTTCTTTTAATCAGGAATGGGTATTAAATTTTGTCAAATGCTTTTTCTTCATTAATAGAGATAGTATGAGTTTTCCTTTTATCTGCTAATATAGTATGCTATACGAGTAGACTTTTTAACATCCAACCACTCTTGCATTTCTAGAATACATTCCACTTGATCGTGGCTTTTTTTTTTCTCAATGCAGTGTTGGATTCAGTTCACCAACATGTTATGTAGTAGTTTTACACATTCAAAATTAAGATTGGTCTATAATTTCTCCCTCCTTTTTTTCTTGGTATTATCTCCCTCAAATTTAGGTGTCAGTGTTATACTGGTTCCATTTAAAAAATGAGAACATTTTTGGATAGTTAGTGTGAGATTGACATGTACACACTGCTAAATTTAAAATGGATAACCAACAAGAACCTACTGTATAGTATAGGAAACTGTGATCAATACTGTGTTAACAACCTATATGGGAATAACTGAATCATTTTGCTGTACACCTTTAACTATCACAACATTGTTAATCAACTATACTCCAATATAAAATAAATTTTTAATATATTAATTTAAAAAACAGAACTTCATTTTCCATGCTGTAGAGCAATTTCTGTCAGTACCATCTTATCTTTAAAAGTCTAATAGAAAATTCCCTATGAAAACAATTCAGCAGGATGTTTTTCTTCTGAAGTAGTTCTTTAATATCTTCTTCTATTTATTCTGTGAAATTAGATCTGTTGTTTTTATCTCTAATCAAATCTACTTTATAAGCTAAACTTTTCTAAGAAATTATTAATTCCATTTAGCTTTTCAGAATTATTTTCAGAGGTCTGAAAAGTTGTCTCATTTTTAAAAGTTTCTTCTTTTTCAGTGGTTATTTCCTTCTTGCCATTTCTTTTATATATTGGTGCTTCCTCTTTTTTTTTTTCCTTTTTCTAGTGTCTTTTTCTTTTCTATTTCAATAATCTCAGCTTTTGCCTTTGTTATTCCCTTCTATTCTCCTGTTTTCTTTCTTTTCTAGATATTATTTTCTAGATGGAAATTTAATTTTTTTCATTGTTTCATTTTACTGATATTCTTTAGTCACTGCTTTAAATGGTTTTTATAGATTCCAATATGTAGTGTTTTCATCATTTTGTTTAAAAATATTAAAAATTTTTGTTTACAGTTTCCCCTTTTACCTAGAAGTTAGCCAAAAGAAATTATTTTGTAAATTTCTAGGTGGAAGGACCTATTTAGGTTTTTTTCATACTGTTAATAATTTATCACTTTATTATATTGTAGCCATGGAATATTTCTTAAAATACTTATACTTTATTCAACATAGCAGTGCTTTCTTAATTAGCTGATACATGGTAAATTTTCTGAACGCTTCATAAGCTCATAAGAAGGCTTTTCTCTATTATCAGGCTGTAGGGTTTGACACATAGCCACAAGATCTGCTTAATTATTTTAGCTCTCTGTATCCTTGCCAATTTTTTTTTTTTTTTTTTTTGCCACTTGATCTGTCTTGTATTGACAGTAGTCTTCTAAGATTAATGTATCTTCTGTAGTTTTTACTTTATCGGTTAAGTTCAGTCGCTCAGTCGTGTCTGTCTCTTTGCGACCCCATGGACTACAGCACAACAGGCTTCCCTGTCCATCACCAACTCCCAGAGCCTGCTCAAACTCATGTCCATCGAGTCGGTAATGCCATCCAACCATCTCATCCTCCGTCATCCCCTTCTTCTCCTTTTACTTCATAAAGGTGATCATTGTGGCTTTTGGTGCATAGATTCTCATGTCTGCTACCTTTCTTGTTAATTCTGGATTTAACATTAAAGTGTTCTTTGTTATATATAATGCTTTCTAAATTGCATTTTATAACTCTGTCTGATATCAGGATCACTGCTACAGCTTTCTTTCATTTATTTGTTTGTTCTTTCTTTTTTTGTCATTTATACTTTCTCCCATTCCTTTATTGTTGCCTTTCAGAATGACTTAGTTTTAGATATGAAAGTGAAATAGAAAGTGTTAGTTGCTCAGTCGTGCCAGACTCTTTGCGACCCCATGGTCTATAGCCCGCCAGGCTCCTCTGTCCACGGAATTCTCCAGGCAAGAATATTGATAGCCATTCCCTTCTCCAGGGGATCTTCCCAACCCAAGCATTGAACTCAGGTCTCCTGCATTGCAAGCAGATTCTTTACTGTCTGAGCCACCAGGGAAGCCTTTTACATAGCAGATAGTTGGGTCTTGCTTTATGAGATCTTTTGAAATCTTTTCCTTGTAATTATATGGGTTAAACATTCACGTTTGTTGATGTGACTAATATGTTTGGTCTCAAGTCTAGCACATATTCTTTATATCATAATTTACAATGTTAATTTTGTAATACTTGTTCATGTGTTTTCCTCTTTTATTTTAAAATTTCTGTTGATGTTTAGAAAGCTTTTTATTTTTGTTCTAATAGTTATCTTTTTTCTTACACTTTTTAATATGTTTTATCCTTTCTTATTTAACCTGTTCCTGTCAGCATTTTTCCCAGCATTATTGAGGCGTAATTAAAAAATAAGAATTGTGTATATTTAAGATGTACAACATGATGGAGATTATGGTTTGTTTTGGGTTCTTTTTGAAGTACAGTTGATTTATAATATTATATTAGTTTAAGGTGTACAGCATAGTGATTCAATATTTTTGAAGACTGTACTCCATTAAAAGTTATTACAAGATAATTGCTATAATTCCCTGAGCTATACAGTGTATCCTTGTTGCTTATCTATTTTATTCATAGTAGTTAGTATCTGTTAATCCCATGCCCCTAATTTGTCCCTTCACCCTTCCTTCCATTGTGAAATGATTGCCATAATCAAGCTAATTAACAGATTCATCACCTCTCATAGTCACCATTATGTGTGGTGAGAGTACGTAAGATCTACTCTCTTAGCAAATTCCAAGTATGAAGCAAGTAATATACAAACCTCTAAGACTTCTGCATCCTGTTAACTCTTGGTTCAGCATCTCCCCATTTCCTCTACTCTCTGGCCACTGCAGCCACCACTCTCTGCTTTTATATGTTCAACTTTCCCCAATTCCACATAGAAGTAAAATCATACAGTATTTGTTCTTCTGTGTTTGTCTTGTTTCACTCAGTCTAGTGTCCTCCGGGTTCATCCATGTTGTTACAAATAACAGGTTCTGCTACATTTTAAGGGCATTGATAGCCTTATCATCTGTATATACTACATTATCTTTTCCCAGGTCCTAGCTGCCCCATACTACTCATCCGTGCTGATCCCCTCAGTTTTCAGGTTGAGATGATAGAAATGGGCCTCTTGGGCAGCATGTTGCATGGCTGGGGGAGTGGATCACTCATGATCCTCTCGTTTTCCCTGTGGGGTCTCTCATGGCACTAAGCTGAGCCACTTGGGGAGAAAGGTAAAGTATGACTGTTTAGTGCTTCTGTTATCAGACTTTTTGCTCCCCTGGGGGGCTGGGTCCTCTCTTCTGGACTTCCAAGTTCCCACAAAGGCACTCTCATCCAGGGATGGTTGTCAAAATGATGTTTCCTTGGGAGGATGAGCATGCAGACCTGTTCTGCCATCTTGCAGACATCACGGCTTTGTCAGTTTTTGATGGTGTGCATTGACTTTCATCTATTGCCCATACAGCAGTCAGTGAACATACTCCACTCTCATCTTTCTTCTCTTACCCTGTCTCTTCTCTCTCTCATTTTTACTGCATTATTTTCAAGCAAATATACGTTTACATATTCTGCTTTCAGCCATGCCCCTACCTTCTTTTAGTCTGAGATTCACAACTAAGTATATTAAACGCTTACCATCAAACGTTTTGCCAAAACTTTCTCAGTCATCTCTTTGTTGAATGAAGCTTATCTTCTGTTATACTTCTCAAGGAAGATTCGCAAGTACAGGAATCTGAGTGATTGAATATTGGGAGTTATTTTTCCATAGCTTTGATAATCGAAAAATACTTGGCTAGCTATAAAATCCTTGGTTCATAATTTCTTTGAGTTTCTTGAAAATGGTGCTCCTTATTTTTTGTCCTGTATGTTGCTTTGGAGACAGCTCATGATACCCTAATTCTGTTGCCCTTATAAATTATTTGATCCTTTTTGCCTGAAGCTTTTGAAACTTTTTTTTTCTTTTAAAGTTCAGTAGTTTTTCTAGGATCTTGGAATAGATCTTTCAGGTCTTTGAGTCCTTTCAGGGTGTAGTCTCAGGTCATCTCTTCATACGTTTTCCTCAGATTTTTGTTATAGATTTTTGCTTATTTAATTACTTAACCTGCCTTCTCAGGGATTTCGAGTATACATATGTCAGATCTTCTTTCTCTTCTCTTTCAGCCCTTCTTCATGGACCCTTGTTACTTTATTCTCGATTTCATTTCCATTCCCTTGGTTGTCCTTCTCTTTCTCTGATGCCCCGTATTAAAAACCTCCCTTGAATATCTTGTCATTTGATCTTCATTTCTGAGTGCTTTCAGTTTTGTTTTCTTTTCCCCTCTGAGTTCAGTTAACTCTCTTTTTTTTTTCCTAATTCTTTATGGATTTCAGTTGTTAATATTTACATTTCTAATTCAAAGTTGTTTGAGAAGATTTAATTCAGTATGGTGTATTGTGTTACAGTTTTCTTCTGATTTTTAATTTGGGGAAAGGAGGTGGATTTTTATCACTTGGGATGTTTTGATTTTTATTTTGTTTTCGTCTTATATAATCGGTTTATTTGGTTCCTTTCGCTTATTCATTTTGTAAATTTGAGATTCAAAAACACAGTAGTAGGTGGATATGTGAGTCTGAATCTCTGGAATACCACTGTTAGAAACAGAAATTTGAGTGTCATAAGGATTTAAGACTTAAAGCCTTGTAACTAAATGTAATCTTTTATTGAGAAAATTGGGATACAGATGAAAAGAGATATAAAATGAGACCACGCCAATATTTGGAGGTCAAGCAGATGATAAATGTCTGGCCAAATAAAATAAAATTTAAATTTAAAAAAGGATTATGTATTCTGATAAGATAGTGATGTGTGTTTTTTTAATGGATGACCGAGTTTTTTGTATCATGAGAAATGACAGGTTGTGTGCTCTCTGATTTGTTGTCACTGTTGTTGTTCTCTCTTGATTACAGAGTCTTAAAAATTCCCCCTTTTGCCTCTTTCCTTCATTATCCAGTCTCCCAGAGACACTTCTCCTTTCTTTTTACCCTATTTTCCCCCATAAGTGATACCTATGGAAGATCACCACCTTGAATTATGTATGGCTTTCAAGTTGTTTTCATGTAGTCATTTCCTTATTCTAGCAGGGTTCTCTTTCAGCAATGTCACACATAGGAACTTGGTCTTTCTGAAGATTGTTTTGTAAAACCTTATGACCTCCACCAGCTTACCTTTTTTCTCTTTCATGTTGTTTATCCTCACAGCCTTGGCTCTCCACAAGAGCTTGTGATGAGAGCCTTAGAAATACTTCATTCACCTGCAGTGCTTATTTTTCTACTAACGGGGACTATGAAGTTTTGAGGGTTCTATGTTTTTTAATGATCTCGAGGTTGTGAATTATGTATAGCTTTATTTTTTTTTCTTGTTTTCCTGTGTTGTTTTTTGAAAGATACGTGGGGAGATTTGATTTTAGATGGTTACCATTTTCTTCAACTATTAAGAGTCAGCGGGAATTGACTGTGGATTCCTTGTGGGAAATTATGAAACTAGAAGAATCAAAGATGACTCCTAGGTTTTTTACTTAATCAACTGGCTAGATAATGGTTACCTTTACTGAAATGGGGGAAACTGGTAGATATATAAGGCCTGGCATAGAAGGGAAGGGAGTAACAGAGTTCTCTTTCGGAGATTTGTAAGTTTATTATAAGTCTGTGGATATATGAGCCTGAATCTCTGGAATACCATTGTTAGACATTTGAGCATCCTAAGGATTTAATACTTAATGCCTTGTAACTAAATGTAACCTTTTATTGAGAAAATTGGGATACAGATGAAGAAGGATATAAAATGAGAAACACACCAATATTTGGAGATCAAGCAGATGATAAATGTCTGACCAAATAAAATCAAATTTAAGTTTAAAAAAAAGGATTAGGAGCAGACAGTGAGGTAAGAGAGAAGGCTGAGAGTAGAGTGATTTTAAAGACAAGAGGAGAAAGAGTCAAAGAGAAAGTCATCAGTTGCAACTGATATTGATGAGACATTAAGGATGATGCGGTTGGAGAAGTGACTTTTAGAGCTGACCATGTGAAAGCCTATGTTGGCCTTGATGAGAGCAGTCAGACTGAGGGAAGTTCCAGAGCACTAGTGAGTTAAGCCAATTGAGTCTGCATCTAGAGAGAGAACACAAAATACTTTCAGAGCTTGAGTCTAACAGTGACTTTTCTGAATAAATGGCTTGCATTTATAAAATGCAATAAATGACTTGGGAGTTTCATTCCCTAGAGTTGGGGTCAGGGCTACAGCTATTGCCTGAAGCAGGGCCTATTGCCTTCCAGGAAAATCTGATAAGGTTGGTGATGAACACCTATCAGTGAGAAGAACATGCCACCAATAGCCAAGTCTCCTTCATCCTGCAGCTTTACTTTGCCTCTTGCTGGTGACTGCAGGTTTGCAGATTGCAGCATACATTGTTTATTAAGAAGTTATATCTCAAAGGGTAGTCTGTCCCTTTCATGCCTTAAAAGGCATCCCTCACTCATTTTCCTCCAGAGGATGGGCCTGCCAGGTGACCTAGTTCTGATGGTTCTGGGCTGCTCAGTTTCCAGAGGCAGATCTCTGCTTTCCTTTTCCATCACTGGCTTTCTGATTTCTCAGGGTCCTGTTTCAGGTCAAAACAGAATTTCTTCATACAAATTGCTTGGCCTGTTTTTCAAAATATGACTGCTCTATCACCACTGTCTGCCTGTGGACAAGCCAAGAAAGCAGGGCCCCTGACCTCATGGCAAAGACATATTTGCCAACAGATACCTCAGAAAAGAAGGCCATTTGCTTAAAGGGTATTTTGCTTGGCTTACTATCTGAGTAACCCCGGGAAATTTTATTTAATCTTGTTTCACAAGAAAAGAAAAGTGGGGCATTGTGCTATCCATCTCACAGACTTGTTATAAGAATGAAAAACACGATATTCAAAACACGTACCTTAGGGAAAGAGAGCCTTCCTCTTTTCTGTTTTTTTCCTTACTGATGCTTCCAGGGAGTGCCATGCTAAGTGAATGAGCCACGTCAAGGCCAGCGACAGCTTAGGGATCAGGGCACTGGAAGAGCATCATGGGAAACTGGGCTGCAGAGAGCCTAGACTGCGAACACAGTGTGTATCAGCCCCAGAAGCATGGAGGGAGGGGGGAGGTGGTGAAGGACTCTGGGGTCAAGCAGAGCCAAAAAAATGCTTTCCAAAGGTGAGAGGCAGGCAGGATCTTTGCAGCCAATCTCCTGGTTTAAGGTACTAGCATCTCTCAGTTAGATGTCACCACCACCCTCTCCCCAACAACTAGCTTCTCTTGCAATGTAAGTTTGTTCTCTCTACAGCAGCCTCTGCATTTTAAAAAAATAAAAGTCTGAAAATTTTATTCTTGCTTGTTAATCTTTGATAGCTTCTGTTGTTCTTAAAATATAGACCAAAACCCTACAGTCTAAAAGGCTCTACCAAGCTTATGCCTCTAGCTTCATCTGATCTCATTCTCTGAGTACTTCATGATGATGTGAACACCCCAGACTTCTTTATGTCTTTGACTGCACCTCGTGTTTTCCCACTCCCAGGCCTTTGCACGTCTGTCCCTGAGTCTGGGACACCTTTCCGTGATACTTATTTTCCAGATATTAGGTTAAATAGTTCTTGCTCAAGGTGGTAAGCCCTCTCTCATTCCCACCCACATCCTTTGTCATTTTCTGGACACATATATAGCACCCAACACTTCTCTTAATAGTGTTTATTGCAACTTGTAATCAGGTGTTGACTCATGAGAATAGTTATCTGATGTTTGCTGCAAGTATTAGAAAGATAATGTTCGCATGCTTCGTGAGGACGGGGACCATGTCTGCTCTGCTCAGCCCTGTGTATGCAGCACAGTGCCTGGCACATAGTGATCATTCAGTAATGATGAACATTTTCAGTGATGATCATATCAATGCATACTTGTTGACTGACTGACCAAATGAATGAGGAGTTAAGTGGGGGTCCCAGTCTTAGAGAAAAATGAAGGCACAAGCCTAAGAAGATGTGAAAACTGTAGAAAGACTCTGGGGTTAGGGCTAAATCTCATCATATTAGCTGAGACAGCTTAGTCTTAGAGAAGGCAAAAATATGAGTTAGGGCAACTGGGAAAAGTCTTTGAAAATGATGAGATCAGGGCTAAATCCTCACCTTATTAAGTAGGGCCGTCTGATGATACAGTGAGAATTTTATGTATTTCCAGGTACAGGGGCTTCTTGACCAGGTTGGGAGTACAATGTAACCTAAGTCCTCCTGGATAATAGACAGCAGTTCCTATAAGTCCTTCAATTAGATAGCCTATAATTTCAGTAAGTAATTGGAGGATGGATGGATAAGTGGATGGTTGAATGAGTCAGACGTGGACTAGTCTCTAAATGGAGGTTATAAGTAGGTAAGTAGGTATAGGAATGAGGCATTTTGATTAAAAAAAAAAAAAAACCTGTTTGTTGTGAGGTAGGTAATATGATATGTCAATATGACGATGTACTGAAAGAACAGGGACTGCCAGTAGCTAAAACCAGACTCAACATTTGAGAACTGGAAGCAACCTTGGAATATCCCACCTACTCTACCAAAGTGGCCTTCCCCATCCCTCCCTCTGTCATTTGATTAGTGGGAAAATTGAGCCGCAGAGAGGGGTAATGAGCTGCTGTATTGCACAGCACTAGCAGATTTTTTTTTTTTTTTTTTTTGGCTTTTTGGCTCTGCCATGCGACGTGTGGTATCTCAGTTCCTGACCAGGGATTGAACCTGAGCCCCCTGCATTGGAAGTGTGGAGTCTTAACCACTGAACTGCTAGAAAAGTCCCAGCACTGGTAGATCCTTGAGTAGAAGCAGGTCTCAACAGAAGCCCAACAGTTAGGACAGTATATTCTACCCCAAGGTGATATATTCCTGTGTGCAGATTTGCAAGTCTAGAGTAGGAAGCGGAATGTGAGTGAGGCTAAAATAATGGGAACATGAAATTGTCTTGTACTGTGGAGATGGTACAGAGAATACACCAAATGCTTTTTCTTTTTCCAAAGCCTTATATAATCTGACACAAGGAAAGTACTCATTTCCTTTTTATAGAACTGATTGGGTAAATGTCCACAGGCCAGACTTCCTGTGTGATCAGATGCAGAATTTCCAGCGTGTTCCTGACTTGCTTGCTAACAGTTCAATCACCCAGAAGGTCAAGGGAGTGACTCAGGACTTTGTTATTCTGTACCTGATTCTAACCAACCAAGACAAATTATTTATGGAATTAAAGATTTCAGGAACTTGGGAGAAAACAGATATGTCAGCGTCATGTTTGTGAGAGCCGAGGAGAGTTAAACATAATCAGACAAGTGCTCTAGATGATAGAAAACAGTTTAATAGATTCAGGTGGAGGACGTAGTGTTAGGAAATGGCTCACTTTCATGCATGCAGCTTTGGCAGTGAAGATGAGTCTAAGGAGAATCAGAAAGTTCTGCAAATGGTCCAGTGAAGAAGAAGGCAGTAGAATAAACCATTGTGGCTACCCAATATTCCCTTTACTGTGACACATTTTTAAATGAGTTCAGTTCAGTTACTCAGTCGTGTCCAACTCTTTGTGACCCCATGGACTGCAGCACACCAGGCTTCCCTGTCCATCACCACCTCCCAGAGTTTACTCAAACTCATGTCCATCGAGTCCCACAAAAGACACATTAGCCTTCACCTTTGTGGGGAGGAAGTGACCCAGAAGGAGCGTGAAGGGTTTTTCTGAGGTGCTGGTAATGTTGGGTGTTTTGATCTGGATACTGGTTATAAATGTGTGTTCACTTTGTGAAAGATTTGGCAAACTGCATTTAAAATTAGTGTATTTGTCTGCATGTATCAATATGTTATACTTCAACTTCACTGTGCAACCATTTTTAAGATTTAGTGTATTTCCTTTAGGACTTACTTTTTAAATGCTTAGATTGGCATGTTAAATAAAAACTGTGCTTTATTCATTATTTTCTTAATGTGTATTACTGCATGTTATTACATAGGTCTCAGTCATTTTCATTATCAGCCTTATAAAACTCCACTGTGTAGAGAGACCTCCACTTTCTTTACCAAGACTATAGAGTTAGGGAGGTATGTTCCTCTTCATTTTCACTTTTATAAAGAATACTGGAAGCAATGACTTTGAATATAAAGCTTCTTCTGCATTTAAGGTTATTCCATGAGACTAGATTCTTAGATATAAAGAGATTAGGTTGACTCTCTTTAAAGTCTAGACACATATTTACAAATTACCCCCATCAGTGAAGGCCTCACCATATTGCCCATTGCTATATTTAACAATCTTGCACAAAATTGGCAAGTTTCCTGATATAGTACTTGCAAAATCTTTTTTTTTTCTTTGTATTAGTATAAAGTTGGAGATCTTTCTTATCTCTTGGCACTTCACATCCAGCACAATTTATCAGTTCTCTGAATGTCATGCTTTCTTCTTCAGCCATCTCAGTGTCCACTTCATTGACCTTTGTTTAAACCAAAGAACAGACATGGAAGCCAACAGGAGTTGACGAACTTTGTTCTATCTCCAGACATGAAAACAAACAAACAAAAAAATTAGTTTGCTCACTTTTATCATCATTTTTAAGTTTTAACTCATTTGTGACTTGAGCTTTTTTGGCATTTTATTTTTAAATTTTATTATTGGACTACAATTGCTTTGCAGAGTTGTATTAGTTTCTGCTGTACAACAAAGTGAATCAGCTATATGTATGTGTACATTGCCTCCCTCGTATTCCCACCCATTTAGGTTATCACAGAACACCGAGCTAAGTTCCCTGTGCTATTATACAGCAGCTTCCTGCTAGCTAGCTATTTTACACGTGGTAGTGTACATATATCAGTGCTACTCTCCCAGTTCATCCCATCTCATTTAGAGAGTTCTACTTCTTTCTCTCTTCCTTCTGTCTCCTGGATATGTTTTTTAAAGAAAAAGTTTTTCTTGAAATATAAGCACACTTCAAATGAATGTTTCATGTATTTGAATCATAATATGTCATGTTCTTTTAACATTTCTGCATCTTCCATTTTTTTAAATAAAACAATTATTTATTTTAAAAAGGAACACTTTCAGCACAGAAAAAAAAAGAAAAGGAAACACTTGTTCCAAAGAACAAGTCATGTCAACCCAACCTTCTTTCTTTAAGATAGTTCTTGAACTGATTGGGGAAATGCAGTAGACAGAGCATCAGTATCTGAAGTGATTTTGACCCTGTTCTCAAGCTATGTTTTTGGAAAAATACAGCAGTAGAGTCTGAGTTCTTAAGCAACTGAGGCAGTGAGTCACTGTTGCATAACCAACCAGAGATTCTGATGAACAGATGAATGCCAACCTGGAAGAGGGATTCTAGCACATGCCACTGAGTCTGTTATTGGCATTTTCTAGGTTACTACTTATATTATTGATCTGGATAAAGTTGAAAAATCATGTCCGCAAACTTGCAGATAGTGAAGATAATATGGTAATAGGCTCTAGTCATCCAATCAAAGGTGATAATCTTCGACAGTTCCAAGTTTGACTCTGTACTTAAGTTTCATAATAGGACCACATATATATGTAGAAGCAGGCATTTTTTTTTTTTTTGGTGGGAAAGAGTTGCTGACATATTCATTGTGATCAATGAAAATGTGAAATGTTGGCTATGTTATTAGAAGCCCAGTTTAAGTAAGAAAAAATTGAAAGTAGTGATAATCTAGGTGATCATATATTGACAAGACTACACACAGACCGCTTCATGTTCTAGTCCCTTCTCATTAAGAGGGACAAACTGGAGGATGTCCTGGGATGTGCATTAATTTAGTTCAAAGGACTTGAACTTTTATCATGTAAGGAATTGTTGAAAAAGAATGTTAATGAACTTGAGAATGGTCTTTCCGTATCCAGACATCTTTCCTACACAAGCAAAAGCAGACTTTCTGTGGGCTACAGAACAGAATCAAGACCACTAGGGAATCATACTGAGGTTGACAGGAGTGACAGTTCCTAGCATTCAGAGGTGTGTATGGATGAAATAGACTCTGCTGTGGACATCGTCATCGCTTCTCTTCTTGGTTCCTGGAGCACTGCAATTCCTGTGTCAGACTGAAGTCAGGCATGGCCCTTTGACTCTCTCTAGTTGATGGAACCTGAGTCAAAGTAAAAGCGTTACTTCTAATGCCAAGCCTTTAGTTGCCAGTTCTTATTTAACTCATCATCATCCCTTTCTTCAGCCTCAGTGAACACTGAAGCATTATATTAAAATGGAGGTAGCAGCCTTGGTCTTGGAGTGGCTACGATGATGACAGTATCCTCCAGCTACCACCATCAGCTCCCCCTCAGACCCACCATACTCCTATACTGGACATGTTGTTTGAGTGGAAAATAAACCTTTGCTGTTTTTAGCCCATTGATTTCATGGGTTTTATTACTTCTGCATACCCCTGACTAAGGCTTCTCTGTTGCCTCAGATGGCAAAGAATCCACCTGCAGTGCAGGAGACACAGGAGATGCGGGTTCAATCCCTGGGTCAGGAAGATTCCCTGAAGAAAGGAATGGCAATCCACTCCAGTATTCTTGCCTGGAGAATTCCATGGACAAAGGAGCCTGACGGGCTATAGTCCATGGGGTCGCAAAGAGTGGGACAGACTGAGCAACTAAACTAAACTAATCCTGACTAATACAGTGCCTTCAAGATGCAGTGGTTCTTTACATGTGGGCATTAGCAAGACAAGCATTGTATTCTGCAGATGAAAACTGCAGTGAGGTATTACCTCACACTGGTCAGAATGGCCATCACCAAAAAGTCTACAAATAATAAATGCTAAAGAGAGTTACAGAAAAGGGAACCCTTTTGCACTGTTTGTGGGAATGTAAATTGATATAGCCACCATGGAGGACAGTATGGAGGTTCCTTAAAAAGCTAAAAATAGAACCATATGACCCAGCAATCCCATTAAGCTTCTCAAAGATGCCCTTGATACCACCTACTAACCCATGTAACTGAGTGAAGCACACACATGCCACAGTGTACTCACTTAGTGTTATGGTTATTGTTCTGTGCTGGGCAGTACTTATGAAGTGATTCTGTCTGGGGAAGAAGCTGATAAGGTGATGAGAGCCAGGAAGTGGAAGTAACACTAGTGTGAAAATAAATGAAGAAATAGAATTAAAAGGTGATTACCCTGGAGGAAAAACATGGAAGCGAAAAATATTAATTATAATTAAAAATACAAATGCAAGCCTATATATGCAAATATGTATACATATATTTTTGTATATATTAAAATACCAAACCCACAGCAAATTAACTGGAATCTCACTTTTGTTATTCACAGGAGACCAAAATCAATTGTGTCCGCCTGGCTACAAAAGGTATGTTGGCATGCGCTGTCTGTCTTCAGCTATTGAAGTACTTCTCTCTGTAGCAACACAGGAAAATTTTAGGCAACAGTGACTAAAAATAACAAGAAAGGATTGTTATTTTCACTGGAGTCATTTGCATTTAGGTATTATTATATACGTATATATATTAATAACACAGTGCCTAAAGCATAGGACGAGCTCAAAACATATTTGTTTAGTTGATGGATGGATGGATGTGCAGACTGGTACATTAATCAGTGGTAAATATAAATTTACTCAAATATTCTTCCACTATATATTTTCATTGTATTTGAGTCTATGTTTATGTGGGTATTTTTTTACATATCAATTAGACCAATCTTCTGGTTTTGTATTTTATTCAGTTGCCACATAGCTTTCAAAAATGAAGTGATTAGTGTTAGTGCCTTCTATAATGAGAAAACAAACACTGCATTGTTGTGTAGTTGGCATTTTCAATACTTACCCCCAAAACTGCGGCGGCATTGTTCAGGCTCATTGCTTTCTGTTTCCCTAATTATTATTGAATTGCCTGGCTGTTTCAGTTGGTACATGTTTCTGTTTATTACTCCTTAAAAAAAAATCAATGAATGGTTTGTTATCATTTAACCTATTACAAGGTTGAATGGTTAGAAATCAGGTTTATCTTTTTTGTTATAGAGCTGATATTTTTAACAGCTCTCCTCCCTGTATAAACACACCAAAACTGGGCAACTCATTCTATTCCCTGCATTTATTGACAGCATATATGGTTTCATAGGTTACTTCCACAGCAATGAAAAGCTATAAGTAGGTACGTAATGATAGACATAAACTATAGACAAAGACAATGGCTCAAGTATGTATCTACATATGTGAATACATACACGCAAGCACACATAGCGGAAAACACAGGGGGAGAGAGGAATATTTAATGGTTATGTGACAGAATATGCACCCAGACCTATCACCCATTAGTTTCATAGCTTTGAAGAAAGGCGCATCAGTTTGTAGACAGCAGAGGGAAGATGCAGGGGGAAAAAGACAAGCAATCAGGGCTCACTGTGATAAGAACTCACTCTGCTCTCGCAGAAGTCAGGAGAGGTCGGCATGTCCCTAATGTGTTTTCTCTCGGGAGCTCAGGCTTCTGGACAGAAAGAGATAAAATACTGCTTGTGAGGCAAGGAGAATTGATAGCCTGCAAACAAAAGGGGCACGAATTATGGGCCTCAGCAGAGTTTTCCTCGGAAGAAAACAGATCATCTAGAACGAAGACCCTTATCCATGGGCTAGCACTAGAGCTCTGGTCTCGGGGCCGGACAGCTCAGTATCTGCAGCAAGCCCCAGGAGCGGGCAGGAAACGTACAGAGAAACCTTCCCTGTGATAGTAAGCTCCATGGTGCCCTGCTAGCTTCTCACCCCTGGACACGGGAGAGGCTGTTGGCAGTGCCGTCCCCTGCGGGGGTTGTGGGGTTCTAAGGACAACCCCTGAGACATAAAGCCCTCCTAAAAGGGAGTTTGTTGAGTTGTACGATATGAACTGGGAATTGAGAACATGTGATCAGATAGGCAAAAAGTATCTCTGGGAGCTTTGAGAGAGAATATTATTTGGTTATTTATTTTTGGCTGTGCTGGGTCTTCACTGCTACACGGGCTTTTCTCTAGGGGTAGTGAGTGGGGGCTACTCTCTAGTTGCAGTGCGCAGACCTCTCAATACAGTGGCCTCTCTTGTTGCAGAGCATGAGCTGGGTCTGTGCACGGTCTCAATAGTTGCAGTTCCCCGGCTCCAGAGCATAGGCTCCATAGTTGTGACGCACGGATTTTGTTGCTCCACAGCATGCGGGATCTTTCTGGATCAGGGATTGAACCCATGTCTCCTCCATTGGCAGGCAGATTCTTTACCACTGAGCCACCAGGGAAGCCCTGAGAGAGAATATTAAAAGTATATGTTCTTGGCAATTTCAGGACCCACCGTCCACATAGATAGCACACCATACCACGTTTCTCCAGGTTCCGTTGCTGATCTGTGAGATTAATGTGAGCTTTAAAGAACTAAAGCGAAAGAGCTGTCTACTTCTTCTTAGCATAAGGATTTCTCTTCTTGTTTGATGTTTAGGATACAACCTGCCTTTAGTGGAGTGTTGCGTGCATGTGTCAGATGTGGCAGGTGAAAGGATGGGAATGCATTCATGAGTATGACTACCCAGCTGGCCATGCCCAGGCAGGGCTCAGAGGAGTCAGGAGTCAGATGTGGATTCCAGGCTTGTATGCCTTTGTTTTCCAGTGCAGTGAGGGTCATCACCCCAACCAGAGAAGCAGGCTCTAGCAGCTGTTGACAGTAGGGTAGAGAGCTGGGTAGTGCAGAATGCCAATCTCCCGCAGGTCAAGGAGCATCACATCAGATAAATAAGCAGGATGCTTGGTGATGCAGAGAAAAGGCAAAGTGAAGGAAAACTGTTTGATCAGTGTCTACTCTGTCCCCTTGGAGCATCCAGGGTCAGCTGAATGAGAACCCTATCTGAATTTATACCCTGCCCATGGGGACTGTGTATCAAGGAACTAAGTCCAGGCATCAATATTTGACCTATCCCTTTCCTGATGTTGTCAATCAAATTTCCCTCTTTACAGGTTTGCTGAAAATACTCTTCTTTTTAACAGAGGAAAGTATGATGGTGGGAACCCTGCAGATAGTGAGGGTATAGCAAGTTCCAGTGACAGATTCCATGGCCCGTCTGTCTCCCTCAAAGCTCCTCCACCTCTTTATCATTATGGCATTTTCCTCATGGGTCTGCCAGCGGGGAGCCAGCCTCTGGAGTGTGGTCACATGGGCAGGCTTGAGGCCAGTTCTTTGGCGATGAAACAACTTTCTGATGTCCTGTTCCTGACCCCAGTGACTCCAGACAATGTCTGTGGTCAGCTGTGCGAGTCCCATGGAACTGGGAGGGCTGCTACTCAGAATAGAACAGCCTGAGCTGTTCGGGGTCATTCTGACCTGACCGGAAACCCAGTGCATCTTCTATCAATATTAGATAGAATCCCTGGCTCTAGCGTGCACCTCTAACCCTGGTCTGTCTGTGATGTCACTGTTCGTCACCCAAGCTCTAATGAAGCACTGCCCAGTCTGGAGGTCTGCAAAGCCAGGGACCTGTGTTAGTTTTCAGCAACTGCAGAGTTCCACAAACTAAGTGGCTTAAACAAAACATAATTTATTGTCTCACACTTCTGAAGGCTAGAAATCCAAGATCAAGATGTCAGCAGGGTTGGCTCCTTGGAGGGTGTGAGGCAGAGTCTGTTTCATGCCTTTTCTCCAGCGTCTGGGGGGTTTCTGGTCATCATTGGTGCTCTCTAGCTTGTAGATGCCTCACCTCCTCTCTGCCTTCGTCTTCGCATGGTGCTCTTCCTCTGCGTGTCTGTCCAAATTCTCCCCTTTTGTATGGACACTAATCATATTGGATTGAGGGACCACCTTACTCCAGTATGACCTCATCCTAACTCAACTAATCACCTCTACAAGGACCCTATTACCAAATAAGTTCACAGTCTAAGGTTAGGACATTGACATACAAATCTGGGGGGAACTGAATTCAAAGCCATAACCGGCCCCGTGCAGTTCGGGGCAGTGTCCACATGGTTCCCAGTGAAGCCTCTCACTGCTCACCATTCACAGTATGACCCCAATAGTCTTGGAGGGTGTGCAGGGAGTAGGGGCCAGCCCTGCCAAAGGGGGCCCTAGAGGCAGGCTGAGGTCCAGATGTGGCTCCGGTTCCCTGCAGAAGCAAAGCAAGGCTGCCTCAAGCAGTGGCGCTGCTTAATCTATGAAAGGATCCCAGGGCAGCGGGTAAATGCAGAGGGCCACCCCTACAAACCAGATGCTGGGTTTGTGGCAGCAGGACCCTTCCCAGACCCCACATGGTGGTGGAGCATCAGGTCCTGGGCAGGGCCAGGCCTCCTGGGATAGGTGCCAGCCCTGCTGCTGTTGAGAGGAGCTCTGATGAGGAACTGCTTGGTCCTTGCCACTGATTTCCCAAACACATTTGCCCATGGCAGGAAGTTCCTGGCACATCGTTGTCCCTCGAACAATACCTACTGAGATGAGGGCATGCATTTGGTCAGCATCTCACTGCAGCAAGACTCAGAGATCCTGAGGGTCTTACCCCCCCTTCCTGAAACTCAGAAGCACCCTATTTAAAGTAATCCCAGGACTTCCCTGGAAGTCCAGGGGTTAAGACTGTGTGTTCCCAATGCAGGGGGCACAGGTTCAATCCCTGGTTGGGGAACTAAGATCCTGTATGGCACACAGGGTGGTCAAAAAATTAAAAAATAAAATGAAGTCATCCCCATTTACCCATTCATTGGAAGGACTGATGCTAAAGTTGAAGATCCAATACTTTGGCCACTGATGTGAAGTGCTGGCTCATTGGAAAAGACCCTGATGCTGGGAAAGATTGAGGGCAGGAGGAGAAGGGGATGACAGAGGGTGAGATGGTTGGATGGCATCATTGACACAGTGGACATGAGTTTGAGAAAACTCTGGGAAATAGTGAAGGACAGGGAGGCCTGGCGTGCTGTAGTCCATCGGGTCTCCGAGAGTTGAACACAACTTAGTGACTGAACAACATAATCTACCCATTCACAGAAAATTTTTTTTTTTTTTTTTTTTTTTTTTTTTTTTTTTTTTTTATAAATTTATTTATTTTACTTGGGGGCTAATTACTTTACAATATTGTAATAGTTTTTGCCATACATTGACAAGAATCAGCCATGGGTTTACATGTGTTCCCCTTCCCGAACCCCCCACCCACCTCCCTCCCCCTCCCATCCCTCTGGATCATCCCACTGCCCCGGCCCCGAGCCCTTGTCACATGCATCGAACATGGAATGGTGCTCTGTTTCACATATGACAATACACATGTCTCAATGCCATTCTCCCAGAACGACCCACCCTCACCTTCTCCCTCAGAGTCCATAAAATTGTTCCATGCATCTGTGTCTCTCATTCTGTCCCGCATATAGGGTTATCGTTACCATCTTTCAGATTCCATATATATGCATTAGTATACTGTATTGTTGTTTTTCTTTCTGGCTTACTTCACTCTGTATAATGGGCTCCAGTTTCATCCATCTCAGTAGAACCGGTTCAAATGTATTTTTTTTAATGGCTGAGTAATATTCCATTGTGTATATGTACCACAGCTTCCTTATCCATTCATCTGCTGATGGACATCTAGGTTGCTTCCATGTCCTGGCTATTGTAAACAGTGCTGCGATGAACATTGGGGTACACGCGTCTCTTTCAATTCTGGTTTCCTCGGTGTATATGCCCAGCAGTGGGATTGCTGGGTCATATGGCAGTTCTATTCCCAGTTTTTTAAGGAATCTCCACACTGTTCTCCATAGTGGCTGTACTAGTTTGCATTCCCACCAACAGTGTAAGAGGGTTCCCTTTTCTCCACACCCTCTCCAGCATTTATTGCTTGTAGACTTTTGGATAGCAGCCATTCTGACTGGTGTGAAATGATACCTCATTGTGGTTTTGATTTGCATTTCTCTAATAATGAGTGATGTTGAGCATCTTTTCATGTGTTTGTTAGCCATCTGTATGTCTTCTTTGGAGAAATGTCTGTTTAGTTCTTTGGCCCATTTTTTGATTGGGTCATTTATTTTTCGGGAATTCAGCTGCAGAAGTTGCTTGTATATTTTTGAGATTAATTGTTTGTCTGTTGCTTCATTTGCTATTATTTTCTCCCATTCTGAAGGCTGTCTTTTCACCTTGTTTATAGTTTCCTTTGTTGTGCAAAAGCTTTTAATTTTAATTAGGTCCCATTTGTTTATTTTTGCTTTTATTTCCAATATTCTGGGAGGTGGGTCATGGAGGATCCTGCTGTGATTTATGTCGGAGAGTGTTTTGCCTATGTTTTCCTCTAGGAGTTTTATTGTTTCTGGTCTTACGTTTAGATCTTTAATCCATTTTGAGTTTATTTTTGTGTACGGTGTTAGGAAGTGTTCTAGTTTCATTCTTTTACAAGTGGTTGACCAGTTTTCCCAGCACCACTTGTTAAAGAGGTTGTCTTTTCTCCATTGTATATTCTTGCCTCCTTTGTCGAAGATAAGGTGTCCATAAGTGCGTGGGTTTATCTCTGGGCTTTCTATTTTGTTCCATTGATCTATATTTCTATCTTTGTGCCAGTACCATACTGTCTTGATGACTGTGGCTTTGTAGTAGAGTCTGAAGTCAGGCAGGTTGATTCCTCCAGTTCCATTCTTCTTCCTCAAGATTGCTTTGGCTATTCGAGGTTTCTTATATTTCCATACAAATTGTGAGATGATTTGTTCTAGTTCTGTGAAAAATACCATTGGTAGCTTGATAGGGATTGCATTGAATCTGTAGATTGCTTTGGGTAGAATACTCATTTTCACTATATTAATTCTTCCAATCCATGAACACGGTATATTTCTCCATCTGTTTGTGTCCTCTTTGATTTCTTTCATCAGTGTTTTATAGTTTTCTATATATAAGTCTTTTGTTTCTTTAGGTAGATATATTCCTAAGTATTTTATTCTTTTTGATGCAATGGTGAATGGTATTGTTTCCTTAATTTCTCTTTCTGTTTTCTCATTATTGGAGTATAGGAATGCAAGGGATTTCTGTGTGTTAATTTTATATCCTGCAACTTTACTATATTCATTGATCAACTCTAGTAATTTTCTAGTAGAGTCTTTAGGGTTTTCTATGTAGAGGATCATGTCATCTGCAAACAGTGAGAGTTTTACTTCTTCTTTTCCTATCTGTATTCCTTTTATTTCTTTTTCAGCTCTGATTGCTGTGGCCAAAACTTCCAAAACTATGTTGAATAGTAGTGGTGAAAGTGGGCATCCTTGCCTTGTTCCTGACTTTAGGGGAAATGCTTTCAATTTTTCACCATTGAGGATAATGTTTGCTGTGGGTTTGTCATATATAGCTTTTATTATGTTGAGATATGTTCCTTCTATTCCTGCTTTCTGGAGGGTTTTAATCATAAATGGATGCTGAATTTTGTCAAAGGCTTTTTCTGCATCTATTGAGATAACCATATGGTTTTTTTCTTTCAATTTGTTAATGTGGTGTATTACATTGATTGATTTGCGGATGTTAAAAAAACCTTGCATTCCTGGGATAAAGCCCACTTGGTCATGATGTATGATCTTTTTAATATGATGTTGGATTCTGTTTGCTAGAATTTTATTAAGGATTTTTGCATCTATGTTCATCAGTGATATTGGCCTGTAGTTTTCCTTTTTTGTGACATCTTTGTCTAGTTTTGGAATTAGGGTGATGGTGGCCTCATAGAATGAGTTTGGAAGTTTACCATCTTCTGCAATTTTCTGGAAGAGTTTGAGCAGGATAGGTGTTAGCTCTTCTCTAAATTTTTGGTAGAATTCCGCTGTGAAGCCGTCTGGTCCTGGGCTTTTGTTTGCTGGAAGTTTTCTGATTACACTTTCGATTTCCGTGCTTGTGATGGGTCTGTTAAGATCTTCTATTTCTTCCTGGTTCAGTTTTGGAAAGTTATACTTTTCTAAGAATTTGTCCATTTCTTCCAAGTTGTCCATTTTATTGGCATATAGCTGTTGGTAGTAGTCTCTTATGATCCTTTGTATTTCTGTGGAATCTGTTGTGATCTCTCCATTTTCATTTCTAATTTTGTTGATCTGATTCTTCTCCCTTTGTTTCTTGATGAGTCTGGCTAATGGCTTATCAATTTTGTTTATCTTCTCGAAAAACCAGCTTTTAGTTTTGTTGATTTTTGCTATGGTCTCTTTTGTTTCTTTTGCATTTATTTCTGCCCTAATTTTTAAGATTTCTTTCCTTCTACTGACCCTGGGGTTTTTCATTTCTTCCTTCTCTAGTTGCTTTAGGTGTAGAGTTAGTTGATTTATTTGATTTTTTTCTTGTTTCTTGAGGTACGCCTGTATTGCTATGAACCTTCCCCTTAGTATTGCTTTTACAGTGTCCCATAGGTTTTGGGTTGTTGTGTTTTCATTTTCATTCGTTTCTATGCATAATTTTATTTCTTTTTTGATTTCTTCTGTGATTTGTTGGTTATTCAGAAGCGTGTTGTTTAGCCTCCATATGTTGGAACTTTTAATAGTTTTTTTCCTGTAATTGAGGTCTAATCTTACTGCATTGTGGTCAGAGAAGATGGCTGGGATGATTTCAATTTTTTTGAATTTACCAAGGCTAGATTTATGGCCCAGGATGTGATCTATCCTGGAGAAAGTTCCATGTGCACTTGAGAAAAAGGTAAAATTGATTGTTTTGGGGTGGAAACTCCTGTAAATATCAATTAAATCTAATTTGTCTATTGTATCATTTAAAGTTTGTGTTTCCTTGTTAATTTTCTGTTTAGTTGATCTATCCATATGCGTGAGTGGAGTATTAAAGTCTCCCACTATTATTGTGTTATTGTTAATTTCCCCTTTCATACTTGTTAGTATTTGCCTTATATATTGTGGTGCTCCTATGTTGGGTGCATATATATTTATGATTGTTACGTCTTCTTCTTGAATTGATCCTTTGATCTTTATGTAGTGTCCTTCTTTGTCCCTTTTCACATCCTTTATTTTAAAGTCTATTTTATCTGAAATGAGTATTGCGACTCCTGCTTTCTTTTGATCTCCGTTTGCATGGAATATGTTTTTCCATCCTTTCACTTTCAGCCTGTGTGTGTCCCTAGTTTTGAGGTGGGTCTCTTGTAGACAGCATATATAGGGGTCTTGTTTTTGTATCCATTCAGCAACCCTTTGCCTTTTGGTTGGGGCATTCAACCCATTTACATTTAAGGTAATTACTGATAAGTATGATCCCGTTGCCATTTACTTTGTTGTTTTGAGTTCGTGTTGAAACATCCTTTCTGTGTTTCCTGTTTAGAGAAGATCCTTTAGCATTTGCTGGAGAGCTGGTTTGGTGGTGCTGAATTCCCTCAGCTCTTGCTTGTCTGTAAAGCTTTTGAATTCTCCTTCATATCTGAATGAGATCCTTGCTGGGTACAGTAATCTGGGTTGTAGATTATTCTCTTTCATTACTTTAAGTATGTCCTGCCATTCCCTTCTAGCCTGAAGGGTTTCTATTGAAAGATCAGCTGTTATCCTTATGGGGATCCCCTTGTGTGTTATTTGTTGTTTTTCCCTTGCTGCTTTTAATATTTGTTCTTTGTGTTTGATCTTTGTTAATTTGATTAATATGTGTCTTGGGGTGTTTCGCCTTGGGTTTATCCTGTTTGGAACTCTCTGGGTTTCTTGGACTTCTGTGACTATTTCTTTCCTCAATTTAGGGAAATTCTCAACTATTATCTCCTCGAGTATTTTTTCATGGCCTTTCCTTTTATCTTCTTCTTCTGGGACTCCTATGATTCGAATGTTGGGGCGTTTCATATTGTCCCAGAGGTCCCGGAGGTTTTCCTCATTTCTTTTGATTCTTTTTTCTTTTTTCCTCTCTGCTTCGTTTATTTCCATCATTCTATCTTCTACCTCACTTATCCTATCTTCTGCCTCCGTTATTCTACTGTTGGTTCCCTCCAGAGTGTCTTTTATCTCCTTTATTTCATTATTCATTCTATATTGATTCCTTTTTATTTCTTCTAAGTCCTTGATAAACATTTCTTGCATCTTCTCAATCTTTGTCTCCAGGCTATTTATCTGTAACTCCATTTTGCTTTCAAGATTTTGGATCATTTTTATTATCCTTATTCTAAATTCTTTTTCGGATAGATTCCCTATCTCCTCCTCTTTTGTTTGGCTTTGTGGGCATTTCTCATTTTCCTTTACTTGCTGAGTATTTCTCTGCCTTTTCATCTTGTTTAGATTGCTGTGTTAGGCGTGGCCCTTCTGTATTCTGGTAGTATGAAGTTCCTCTTTGTTGTGGAGGTTCCTCACTGCGGTTGGGGTTGGACAGGTGGCTTGTCAAGGTTTCCTGGTTGGGGGAGCTTGTGTCGGTGTTCTGGTGGGTGGAGCTGGATTTCTGCTCTCTTGAGTGTAATGGAGTGACCAGTATTAATTTTTGAGATGTCTATGGATTTGGTGTGCCTCTGGGCAGCCTGTATATTGATGCTCAGGTCTATGTTCCTGCGTTGCTGGAGAATTTGCGTGGTATGTCTTGCTCTGGAACTTATTATCTCTTGGGTGGAGCTTGGTTTCAGTGAATTTATGGAGGCTATTGGATGGTCTCTTATTAATTAATGTTTCCCCTGGCTTTCAGTCTTATTCTTGCAGTAGCCTCAAGACTTCTCCTTCCATACAGCCTCAATAATAAAACTTTTAGGTTAATGGTGAAAAGATTCTCCACAGTGAGGGATACCCAGAAAGGTTCACTGAGTTACATGGAGAGATGAGGTGGGGGGGGGGTGGGTTGTAGTGACCAGGAGGGGAAGAGGGGAATTCAAATGTGGAGAGAGCAATCTAGCCAGTAAGCACTTCCCTCTGTGCTTTCCACAGTTTGGAACCCTCAGAGTGATTCACAGAGATACATAGAGAGGGGGGAGGAAGGTAACAGAGGTGAGCATGAGTAGAAAGGGAGGAATTAAGAGGGGAGAGAGAGATCTGGGCAGTATGCTGTTCCTGAAGTGTTCTCCGGTACCCAGAACACCCTCAGAGATTCACAGAATTGGGTTGAGAAGAGAAGGAGGAGGGTGGGAGATAGAGGTTCCCTGGGGGAGAAGAAAGAGCATCAATAGGGGGAGAGAGTGATCAGGCCAGTGATCACACTCCTGAGTAAAAATGGGTCCTAAAGATTGGGTTCTTAAATGTACAAAGTTGATATCAAATATGTAAAACACAGATTAAAAATCTAGAGTAGAGGTTAGACTCTTATAAAACTTACAATCTAAAAAAAAAAAAAAAAAAAAAAAAGAAAAAAGGGAACAGTGTAAAAAGAAAAAAAAACAGTAAAACAGTAAAAAAAAGAAACAGTAAAAAAATGTAGAACAGGAAAAAAACATTAAAAAAAAAAAAACACAAAAGGTATAAGATATATGTATGTAGTTTGCTTCAAAAATAGGGTTTTTTTTTTTTTTTTTTGCAAGTTAATAGTGGGTTATGAAAATGAAAGTTAAAGGTGTAATAGAGGGCTTGAAGAAAAAGGAAAGAAGAGAAAAAAAAATTTTTTTTTTTAATTAAAAAAAAAAAAAAATTAAAAAAATTAAAAAAAATAATAATAGTAAAAAATATATATATCCCGGACTTTCTCTGGAGCTGTTGTGAGCAGTGTGGGATCTGCTCAGTTTTAGATAGATCCTTATTCCTGCTTATACTTTTCAAGATCTGTAGGTCCTTTTTAATGCAGTCGGTATTAGCTACAGGGATCTTAATCTGTTGGCCTGTCCCTTCCAAAGCACTTCCCTCTGTTTATTTGGCTTCTGTTTGGAGATCTCTTCAGTATCTAATTTCCGCCCTGCAACAAAGCGGTGGAGGTGATCTCTTTAGGTTCGCTTGTTCAATCGTGCTGTGGGGAGGAAGGAACACTGCAATTCTGGCGTGTGTGTGGTAAGCTCGCAGTGTCTCGGCCGCACTGGGTTCGCCCCCGCTCACGGCGTGTGTGCTTTCCCCGTCTACCCTGCTCAGGCTTCAGGTTACTCGGCCGGGGAGCGGGCCCTGAGCTGCGTGCACTTCCCAGGACTAAGCCGCTCAGGTTCAGGCTCCCGGTTACTCCACAAAGGCGCAGACTCGATTTTGCCCGCGGCTTATGCCGTTCCCAGTCGGAGCTGCCCAGGCGGCCAGGAGTTTGGCGAGGGCGCTGTCCCCTGTTGGGGCGGTGCGGCTTATCACCTCCCTGGTCCCCGCCTCGGTTTACGGGCGCGCCCGGCTCCGGTGTGCTTTGTGTCGGTTCTGGGGAGCTGGTCTCTGGCTGCGACCCTCCCGGCTGCTGTCGACCCTCCGGGATCTCAGGCAGTCTTTGCTTAAAAAACTGGGAGCCTGTTTGCAGTTTGGTAGGGGGTGCCCTCTCTGGAGCCGAGTTTGCCCCTTTCCGGCTCTGGCGGGCCCCGCCTGCCCGCTGTGTCCGGCGGGGGATGGCGCGGTCCGCAGCCGGCTAGCTCTCCTCTGGTATCGCTCAGTCCTTTGTTCTGTGAGCGGGCCGGCAGTGCCTTAGAGTTGGGCTTTTCGCGGGATAGTTCTCTCTCTCGCTGTCCCACAGTTTAGGTTACTATCTCACGTTAGCTCCCTCAGATTGCCCTCGGGGCACTCGGGCCCGGTCCTTACCCTAGGCAATGCCGCCCGCTCCTCTCCGTTCAGCCCCCACTTGCTGGTGGCGGATGATGCGAGCGTCTGGGGTTCTTTGCTGGGAGTTGCTTTCCAGAAAATTTTTGAATGTACTTACTGCCTGTGGTTTGCTGATAAACCCGCTCTTTGGAAAAGTCTTTTATTTGTAATCTTCGCCCATTTCTAGGGTGTAAATATCCCCACAAATCCAATATCAAGTTATTGATGGCTTAACAGCTGGCTTATAAGAATGTCCTGAATTTTCAGCAACATTTCTTCTGTAGCAAGCTGATGCAAGCCAGCTCCAGCACACCAAAATCTCAGATTGTTATGAGGACCGAATGATAACATAAATATAAATGGATTTTTATTTGCTGTAAATTGTTTTGGAAATTTTTAGAAAATCATGACTGATGACCATTATGTCTCTCATGGTTAGCTCACTCACTGAGCACCTATGAGCCAGGCACTTTGTAAGGAACAGGGGATTTTCAATGAACCTGCAGTCTTGCTTCCTATCCTCAGGAAGCTCATAGTCTAGTGTGGAAACAGACATGAATGATCGTAACAGACAGTGGTGGAGTTACGACTGTGATCAGTGCCTCTAAAGAGAAGTTAGATGTGCTGAGTGAGGACAGGTGGCAGCAGGGCTAACGCTCTGGGACACCCCTGGGGCTCACTCCTCTAAGATGGGTGCATGTGAGAGACTGTGCCCCCTGGTCCCGTCCCCACCCCTTCTCAGCCACCCCTGGGAACTGAGTCATATTCAGCGCGAGGGTGGCATTTGAGAAGCTAGCTGACTAGTTGTGAGAGGAACCACACTCTTGGCCCAGACTCCCTGGGAAGAGCCAAGTCCCCTGTGTTTACAGAGTCTGATGGGTGGATTCACACACCACCAGGGGGCAGTATTTATTTATAGAGCTGGGGCAGAACCTCCAGCTGAAGGCGTTGCTGAGGGACTGTGGCCTGGAAGTTTGTATTCAGTTCAGTTCAGTTCAGTCGCTCAGTCGTGTCCGACTCTTTGCGACCCCATGGACCACAGCTTGCCAGGCCTCCCTGTCCATTGCCAGGAAGTTTGTATTAGCTGCTAGATTTCATGCTAGGATTAGGACAGGTTCATTTCAAAAGCCTGGAAGGCAGTCTTTTTCACTGATGGGGTGAG
Organism: Giraffa tippelskirchi; assembly: GCF_054371585.1. Classification (NCBI taxonomy): domain Eukaryota; kingdom Metazoa; phylum Chordata; class Mammalia; order Artiodactyla; family Giraffidae; genus Giraffa; species Giraffa tippelskirchi. The sequence continues at coordinate 112,544,230 of NC_137287.1, read as the reverse complement.
GAGCTTGTGTGCACAGATTCACATTCTTCTTTACCTTGTTCCTCAGCCGGGGGTTGGCTGTTACTAACCTTGACTGCATATTGAGAGAAATCAGAGCAGGAGTTCAGCCCGTAGTGGGGAAGAGGAATTTATCAGTGAACAGATGAAGAATGGGAGCATCTTAAGGCAGATTCCCGAAAAGCAGAGCCTGAGGCAGGGTTTTGGTTGCATGGGATGTATTGAGGGAGGGCTCTTGGAGGAAATCTGTAAAAGCAAGAGAGAGAAGGCTCAGTGAGAGTCTATTGTCAGACAGAGTTAAGTCTAGGCTAGATCCCCGGTAAAGTGTAAATTTCTCCAGTTTTTCTGCTCTGAGGCGAGAAGATCAGAATTTCTGCCTCCTCCCCCATCATAATCAGTCCTTGGCATTTCCTTCCTTTACCCTCTCCTTCCCCTCAGGAAGACGCTCAGGTAGCTCCAGAGGAAGTGGTACCCCTCGCACAAGTCTCCAGAGATAGGAGTAACAGTGGTAGAGGTAGGGATCAGCTGCATGACCTATAGCCCCCACTAATGAAAAGACCAGGCAGGCTCTGCTTGGATACCTATCATGACGGAGACCTCACTACTCCCCCAGGGAGTATCTCCCACCATTGGGCATTTCAGTTGCAGGGAGCCTCAGTATCAGGGGTTCAAACTGGCTCCCTCTTATTTCTTCCATTCAGTCTTTGGGGGCCAATCTGCTCATGAATCTGCCTTTTCTACTTCCAGAAAATAAACTTTGCCTCCTCGGACTTGTTCCACCTGCCCCGGTTGGGTTCCATCAAGTCCTTGCTAGTCCACTGTCTTCCCTTGGGAACCTCTGTGGCTGCCAGCAGGCAACCTCACTCCCTCCTTCAGGCGCCAGCCTTCAAGGCAGCACAGCTGGCTCCGCAGACTCCCGCTGGGTGCACCCAAGTGGCAGTTAGAAAAATCAGCTTTGATTTGATTTGCAAACTGAGCCGAGTCATTGAGACAAAATAAATCCAGAAACCCATAAAGCCATTTGCAGAGTTGCTTTTGCAGAAGAAAGTCACAGTTTTAATCTGGTAAACACTCTCTAACGATCCCATTAAAACAACCCCCTCAGAGCAGGTGCTGAAAGCCGAACTCCGGGATAATGAAGCATGAGATAAGGGGCCAGTGTCACCGATAGACCCTTGGTGCCTTGTGGTGGTGATGATGGACTGAAACCATTGTCCCACAGCAACAGGAGGCGGGGGTGATAGTCTTTTGTAAACGTGGCTTCTTTTTATAATGGCTAAGCCTTTGGTAGAACATTTCATCCAGCCTTTTCTCCCCTCTCTTCCTAATAGATTCTTGCCCCTGCAGGGACAATAAATAGCCATTTTCCAGTGAGATATCCTCATTTCACAGATGCTAAGACTGGGGCCCATGAGGGGAGTGATGTGTCCGTGGCTTTTTTAGCTACAAGCATAACCTGCCACAGGTGATATGAGAACCCAAATGAGATGTAGGCATTGTCTACTATCAGCTAGGAAATATCCACTATCTGCCCTCACCACCCCTGTTGATCCAGTTCTGTATGGAAAGTTCTATTTTATATAAAGCTTCCTCAAGAACTTGCTTGAAATAATGCCGATTCAGAGATACCTGGATTCAAATCCCACTCCAAAATTTACCTATTTGACCTTGGACAAGTCATGGCCTCCAGGAGTCACTTTTAGGCCTAAGATCATTAGTTCTTCCCCCTGATTACTTGGGATAATGCACATAAAAGGTCAAGAACAGCATAGATGATCCAGTTTGAGCTTCCTTTCTTCCTTCCTTCCTGAGACCTGAAGACCCAGCTACTAAGCATATGTCCTTTTTCTGCTCTTCCCCAAGAAAGAAAACCAAAGCCTGAACCATAGTCGCTTCTCATACAAATCAAACAGACTCAGGCTGGATTCAAAATGCAGAAACTGAGAGGAGACAGCAGTGATGCCGGCCTTGGCTCTGAGCACTTAACCTCTTCATCTACAGGTCATTGTGTTTCGGTGGGATCCTGCAATAATATTAGCAATATATATATATATTATATATTAGCTATATATATATATATATAAGCAATAATAATAGCAATAATATTCTTGCATTGACTGAGTGTAAGATTTTGCTCATGTACTTGCTGACCTTTGACTCTGGCACTTTTCCTCCTCTTGTCATCAGCCCAGCAATTTCAGGGGGAACTCAGAATCACAGGGTGCTCAAATTTAGCTATGGCAGCTGGAAGTAGGGACTGTAATGAAGGATCACTTGTGAGAGGCTAGAAAATAGTGAGCACATCTATTGGAAAACTCTTGGTTATTGTTCAGTCCTTAGAAATCCTGCCAGACTTTCAGAGGAGAAAGCCCACATGTGTGTTTGGGGGTCAGGGCAGGGATAGGAGACGAATTTCCCATGCTTGGACTTCTCAGAATTACTTGAGTGTAACAAGGTCTCTTTGTCCCTCAGGCTTCTTTGCTCCCCCCTGCCCCCAGCATCTTCTAGACCCTAAAATGCCAATGGAATGGTGTGGATTTTCTTAAAGGTTATGTGACAAGATGGAATAAAAGGATTATATCATGTGTATATCATAAAAGAACCTAAAGAGGACCTTTTAATATCCCAACTCTTTAACATTTTTCTTGCTACAACAATGGGTACATCTCTCTAGTGTTCTCTGTCCTTGCCCTACCTTTTACTCTCTAGATTTGCTCAAAACACCTCCTTCCTCCCCAGCACACAAATGCATTCCATACCCCACTCAGGAAAGCAAAGCTAGTACATAGAGTCCAGAAAACGGAAGCCAAGACCAGTGCTTGTCCTTCAAGCATGTCCCTGGGGAGTCTTATTTCATCCCTCTAAACCTGAACTGAGAATGATCTACTTAAGACCTGAGACACCCAAGTTGATTTTAGCTCAGATCTGACTTTCCAAAGTCATTGCATCTTACAAAAGGAATTGTGGGCCTTTTAAAATGAGAGGTCAAGGAAAGGGAAAAAAATGTGGTTAGATTAGCGGTGAGGACTAGAAATAAAAAAGAATTAAGTTCCATTAGCGTGTTCTCTGATGGTTCTTCAATGGATTGTTGGGGGTATTAGCAAAAATTAACCACCTATTATATGCAGTCACAGGGCTGTGTGTTCACCTGAGTCTACAATGCAGTGATAGAAGTAAATCCTGTCATGTAGTACACACTAAATGAATAGCAGTCATCATTATTACCCCGACTTAAGGAATGAAGCTATGTGAGCTCAAATGGGTTAAGTGAGGAACTTAAGGTCCCTCAGAATTGCCGCTCAGATATAACGCCAAAGCTCATGGTATTTCCGTGACACCATTTTGAATCCTGTCCATACTACAGACTGAGATTTTACTAGCCACTGTTAGGGTCTTCTGTCTCCTATTTGTTAACCACTTCCCATGCCTCTTTTCCAGTAATGGCTGATAATAGAACCTTTAGGTGTGGTGGATCTTTGGCCTGTCTTCAGTGGTGTCCCAGCTAAGTCCTGGGATCTGGAGCAGAAGGTGAGGTGCCTCAAGGAGCCCTCTACTTTATTCACTTCTGCAATGTATTGAAGCTAATAAATCAAAAAGTTAATTTATTTTCAAGTTTATCTGGTCCAGTGCCATCTTTATCCCATTAGCATCTCTTTCCACTCAACATTCATTGCTTTAGAAGGAAAAATAATCAGAAAGGAAGCCTGAGGCACTCAGTATTCAGACCTCCTTCTTCTTTACCTGGTCTCAGTGTTCTCATTAATGGCCGGCATGTATACATATGAACAAACCCTGGAAACTAAAGATAGAAGGTTTGTGAATCTTCCAGCAAAAATGCCATACCATAGGGGGACCGGGCAATAGAGGAGAAAGCAAGGGACTTCTATCTTTTGTTCTGCTGGATTAGTCAGGAGAGGCTAGGCTTTGCTGCAACAACAACTGAATACCTTAATCTCAGTAGCTTAATGCCACAAAGATTTCTTTGTTTTCATGTCATCTAGAATATTAGTGGCCTCAAAGGGGACCCCATAGGCCTCAGAGGGGTAAGAATAAATATGGAGATGGTAACCTGGATCTTAAATACCTCTCTCGGAAATTACTCATGACTCTTCTACTTTCATGGTGACTGAGATTCTTTCATTTGCCTAAGGGTATATGGGCCAGGCACCAGTAAATACCAGTTATCTCTAGCGCTAAATATACAACTCCTTTTCCTATTGTTCTTCCTTTTGTGTCCTGCCGAGACCAATGATCCATCACCTCTGCTACTCCACCCACTGGGAAAACCTTGCCCCATCCCCGTATCCAGGTATACTTCTGTTCCTACCCCTTGTACCTGAGCATTCCCACTAGGCAGAGTTGTAGCCATGCGTGGTAGAGTGGGGAGGCTTCTCTGGGTCTGCCAACCAAAGACTTTAACTGTTTTTCACTTAATCATTGAAAGAACTTCACGAGACCTTGGATTAGCTAAAAAGTTTGTTCAGGTTTTTCCGTAACATTGTACAGAAAAACCTGAACAAACTTTTTGACCTATGCAATATTTTTTTATCACCCCCATTTTATAGGTAGAGATATTGAAATTCAGAAATGTGTATAATTTTCCAAGTGACACAGCTAGTAAATGAAAAATACTAAGCTAGGATATCATTTATCCATTTAGTTTTGAGTGCCACTTAATATTGGTATGTGAGCCCTCGTCCCGTAGAGGTTAAGAACTTTAGATTTGGACAGTCTTTGACTCTAGACTAGAAAAGGTACTTAACTGCTGTGTGTCTCAGTTTCCCCATCTATGAAACAATCATAGTGACACCACTAACTTCATGGGTCTAATTAGGAATTTAATGAGCTAATGCACTTACTGCATTAGTGACATGCCTGGCTAGTAACAGGCACGCAACAAGCAGTAACTAGTGGGAGAGCCAACCAGTAGTAATTCTGTCAGTCCACCCAGATAAAGGCTGTGGTGAAGGTAAATTCAGGACACAGCAGAAGCACAGAGAAGAGAAACATAAGTCAATGTAGGGTGTGGGTTCCCAGGTATGTGGTCACTGAGACAAAGCTTTGAAAGATGAGTAGCAATTATCGTATGGAACAAGGCTGGAAGAAAGAAACAGAAGCCTTCTGGCTGAGGAAGTGGCACATACAGATGACTGGCGGTGAGAGAGGTAGCCATTGAACTTGAGGGGGATGAGGCAAAGGAACCATGGCTACAAAGCCAGTGTGACCAGAGGAGGCTGGGAGCAGCGAGAGTGGAGGCTGGAGGGCTGAGCACGGCCAGGACATGAAGGACTCTGCATCAGCCCCATGGCGTATCAAGGAACTGTGATTGTCCCGAGATAGTGGGAGCTCTGTGCGGAGCGTAGAGGGCTGCCTGTGTCACAAAGGCCACCCTATTACGGCTTAGGAAATGGGTCAGAAAAGGGAGACTGAGGCAAAGACAAGAGTAGATCCAGCGAAGAACAGGCAGGAGGCTGCTCGGAGAGGCCAGATAGGAGCGTGTGAATCACCTTTCTCTCAGCCTTCTGTTTCTTTTTCTGACGTCAGGCCAACAGTCATTGTCTTACCCACCTCAGAAGGTGGTGAGGGGAAATGTAATAAAAATATCCACTTAAAACAGGAGTTGGCAAACTTTTTTGTAAAGGGCCGGATAATTACTTTCAGTTTTTCAGGCCATATGGTCCCTGTCACAACCACTCATCTGTGTCATGGTAGCACAAAAGCAGCCATAGATAATACATGTAAAATGAGCATGGCCGTGTTCCAATAAAACTTTATTTATAGACACTGAAATTTCAATTCTGTGTAACTTTCATGTGCCATAATACATCACTCCTCTTTTATTTTTTTTCCCCCAGCCATTAAAAAATGTAAAAACTATTCTTAGCTAGTGGACACACAGAAACCAGTGGGTGGCCAGATTTGGCCTACCAGCTTTAGTTTTCTGAATTTGGATTTAGAATATGGTTTGAGAATGGTGAAGTTTCCCAAACCTTTGAGGGAAGGATATTCTGATTACTGTTTTATTTTGCTTTAATTTTTATTGGCGTATTGTTTCTCTACTATGTGGTATTAGCTTCTACTGTACAGCAAAGTGAATCAGCTGTAGATACACATATATTACGATTTCTATTGACTGATGGTTAGATTTTGTAGTATTTCACAGCTGTTGGTAAAGTTTGCCATTTGTGTGAATTTTTGAAGTTTTTTATTTCCTGTTTATCAGTTGGTCTGGGATGTCCTGCCCCTCTCTCCATAAGAGAGAACTTATGGATAAGAACTTTGCATAAGAACTTTATACAGTCTTGTTGATGAATCACTAGAGAAATACGCACAGCCTTTGACCAAGCCTAGGACACCTTCTTCCTTTTTGTAGCATTTTCTTTAGAGAAGCAAGTAGTGGATTTAAAAGGACAAAACATTAAAGTCATACAAACCAGAGTACTGCCTCTGCCAGTTCATAGTCCTGTGACTTTCAGCAAGTTATATCACCTGTCTGATTCATCCTTCCTTCCTCCGTTCACTTATTCAACATAGTCACTAGGTGCCTACTACGTGCCAACTCCAGTGCAAGGTCACACCAGGACACTAGAAATGAGACAGTGACTGCCTTCAAGGAGATTCAGAATTGCAGGGGAGGCAGCCCCTTACAATACAGTGAGGCTATTGCTTTGAGAAGGGACAACCAGGGTGTTAGGGAAGGCAGATGAGGGGCTTCTGACCCTTGTACAGTGAGACTCCCAGAGAGGAGGAGTTCTGAGCTGATACTTGGAGGATGAATAGTTGTCATCCAGGTGAAGAGGCAGGATGGGTATTTCCACACCAAGTGAGCCAGCTAGGTAAGGCCTCCTGACAAGAAGGTGGGGCAGAGGGCACAGTTGATGATGGAAAGGAGTTTACTGTGTTTGAGGCAGAGTGCAGAGGTGGGAGTGGGGAAAGCCTGGAGGGGCAGGAACCAGGTTAAGGGATTTGAGGTTTACCTGCAGCACAGCAGGGTTACTGGTGCATTTCGACTGGAGGATAGAGAATAGTCTGAAAGGAAATAGGACTGGAGGCAGAAAGACCAGCAGGGGTCTGCTTCAGTAACCCAAGTGAAACAGGAGGATGGCTTGAACAGAGTGGAAATGAAATTGGATGGAAAGGGAAAGCTTCAAAACCTTTTCTAGAGTAGAGTTAATAAGGCATGCCAAGTGATCAGAAGTTGGAGGTCAATAGAAAGGAAAGATAAAGGATGACCCCAGGCTTGTAGACGGTGTAGCTACGTGGGTAGTGGCGCCATTTACTAAGTAAGGGGGGAGAAGATGTCTGGGTGGAAAGGTGATGGTTCATTTATAATAATGCTGACCTTTCTGGATTGTTCTAAGTCTTAGAAACATTGTATGTGAGGTACCTGGCAGAGTCCCTGGCATGTTGTGGGTGCTTGATAAATGATGACTCGTATCCTTGTTTCATTTCTAAAGATCTATTTCAGGCCCTGTTTTGTTAGATCATGATGTTCTTTTGCTGTTTAGTGTGAGCTCTTCAGAGCCACGAGAATTGCAGTTTTGCTCACCGTGCCGCACGTGTTCATGTGTGTTTCTTTCTCTCCTTCTCTTCTGCATGCTGCCTGGGGACTGGCTTCCTTGTGGTCAGCACCAATGGGCAGCGCCCAGGTGACCCCGGGGACTCCACTCTGCCTCCTCACCACAGGTGATCACCAGAGCCCTGGGCTGGGGAGGGGGGAAGGGAGTAAAGAGCAGCCCATGCTCAATGGTCCCTCCAAGCTAGGTGGACCAGAGAGGAACTGGCAGTCCCTCCACCCGACCCATGCATCCACCCACCCAGCCATCCCCGTGCCGCCTCCCCCGCCACATCTGTCCATCCCTACCTCCATCCATCCATCCATCCATCCATCCATCCATCTCATCCATTCACCTCATCCATTCACCCGTTCTACTAATGCTTACAAAGTACCTACTGTGTGCCAGGCACTGTTCTAGGTGCTGAGGTATACAGTGGTGAAGAAAAGAAAACATATTCCTGTGCCTTTGTGGGAGGGGAAAGAACCATTAATACCCCCCACCAAAAAAAAACAAAAAAAACCTACACAAATATGTATACCATGGCAAGTGTGAATCATGCTACTAAGAAGAGCCACATGGTATTCAAAATAAACCAACAAATACACCTAAAGTTCAGGAAATGATTCCCAGGGGAAGAGATAACTGAGCTGTGGTCTGAGGTTGGGGGAAATTGACTTAACATGTCTGTGCTTAGGAAGTGAATAGATCTGGCTATGACTCCATTTGTCTTGGACAAGTCACTTGAGTATGATGAGTCCCACCTCTCCCATCTGTTAAGTTAGAATAATAATGCTTCCATTTTGGGGAGCACCGTTTTCTTATAGACTTTGCACACACAGGCTTCTGGAACTGTATCCTGAGATGAAATAAGATAGTAAATGTGAAAAAGGCCGCTATGGGAACACCCCAGTGTAGAGTGGATATTTGTTTGAAGTAAATACAGCCGTTTCCCTCTAACTCATGGTAGTTCACTCTCATTTCATATGAACTCTTCAGAGATCATCATACAGAGCCCATCAGAGGCTGATGCCCATCATGGGGCCCCAGAGACAGAAGATACCCTCCCGACAGATCTCTACTGCAGGGGCCCTTTCTGGTCGACCGAGGTTTCTTTGGAGATTTCAAATCTTTTACCTAGCACCTCTCTCCAAGTTGTTGCCCAGACAGCGGCTTCCTCTCTGCTATTCCCTGAGTGGTCAGTTTGTCATGGTGAGAAGGGGAATATATGAGGCAGGGATGACAAGAGTCCAGGCACCCAGGAGCACATGGTCCATTTCTGTTCACCTACTTCCCAAGCTCAGAAATTCTGCTGTTTGTGATTGTCTTAGGCTGTTTCCCCAGACAGAGCCTGAGATGGGGGATTCTTCTGCAAATTAGTCATTGATGAGTATTCTAAGAAGAAAGAAGGTGAGGGCAGGGGAAGAAGCCAGAGGAGGATGTGGAGACTGTGTCAGCTGAGCCCACAGGGGCTCTGGAGTTGGACTGTATCACAGGGGTGCCCCTACTCCCAGCAAGGGGCCAGCATCTGTGCTGCTGTGTCAGTCAGCCATTGTCCGTGTCCTGGTGAGGGTTGGGGGGTGACTTCCCTTGGTCCAATGGCAGTTCTGCAGGGAAAGGGGTACCTTAGCAGCCAGCACCCCCATCTTAAGCAGCTGGAGATTAGTGCACTAGCCCAGGAAAGGAGATATGGGCAGAGCCTCCACCGCACTCATGACAGCCAAGTTCTGTCCCCACCTCTGTGTCTGCCGTCAGCCCACAGCCCAGTGTGTCATCATCAACACCCCCAGAATGTCCTCTCAGCCACTCCCTAGTTACACGACCTTAAACAAGTTGCACAGCCTTGTTTAACCTGCAAAACTGATTGTCACACCTCCTGCGGAGTCATATTCAAGATTACGTTCGGTGACCCTCGAGAGTGCCCTGCTCTCTCATCCTTCCTCAAATGTCAGCCCCCTCTCCCATCCTGTTGTTGGCCCCCAGTCTTACTCTTACCCCGAGGGAGATGGCAATTGCGGACGGATGCCTGGTGATGGTGAAAGGAGAGTGGTTCCTACCACGTGCCCACACCCAATTTACCAAGAAACAGTGCTTCTCCTGGGCATGCAGGCAGCTCCCTTTCTGCAGGGCCATTGTTCTCTGGGCCCTTTTCAAGTCAGCAGTCCCATAATGTTTTCTTTAAACAGAGCCAACCCTATATCAGGCATATTTGTTTTACCTCTTGCCTCCTGAGACATCTGAATGCTCCCTCTCTGACAGGTTTATTTCATTGCATTCCATTTATTTCCATGCCTTTCTCAGTTTCATTTGATGGGTGAGGTGTCCAAAAGTGTTTCTCTTTGAGCAGGCTGTCCCTTTCAAAGGGCGTTTTTGTTAATGCTCATCTCCTGGTAGCAATAATGGCTGATGTGAATAATAACCGACCAGGTCTGAGTGATGGGAATGTTAGACTGTAAACAAAAGCAGCCTCTTCGCATCAGCACCAGCTCAGAGGTCTGTGGCACCTGGTTGTGGAGTGGGAGACAGGCTGGCTTTCAGAGTGCAAGTCTCAGCTCGGGCACTTTCTGCCCCAGGGCATCTGGGCATTGTTCTTCTCTGGGCTTCATTTCGTTCTTGGGGCCGAGCAGGGATACCGACACCCCTGGCCAGAGTTCCTGGTGAGAACTATGTGTGATGGCTTCCACTCGCTCTTCAGGTCTAACTTACTGGTCTTTGCTTCAAGGGATTCATGCTCTAGGGTAGGGTTTCTTAACCTCAGCACTAGCGACTTTTGGGGAAAGATAGTTCTCAGTTGAGGGAGGCTGTTCTGTGCATTGTAGGATGTTTAGCAAATCCCTGACCGCTACTCATTAGATGCCAGGAGCACTTGATTACCCAAGTAGCACAACCAAGTCTATTGCCAGACACAGTCGAATATCCCCTGGGGACAAAAGCGCCCTCCTGTTGAAACCTCCAGAATTACACTGTGCTCAAGAGATGCAGAATCTCAGCTACATACATACTTTGAAATTTTCTAGAGTCAAATTTTTAAAAAGTGGAAAATGGGGACTTCCCTAGGGATCCAGTGGTTAAGACCACACTTCCACTGCAGGGGACACAGTGACAATCCCTAGTCAGGGAACTAAGATCCCATATGCCTCAGCTGCTGCTGCTGCTAAGTCGCTTCAGTCGTGTCCGACTCTGTGCGACCCCATAGACAGCAGCCCACCAGGCTCCGCCATCCCTGGGATTCTCCAGGCAAGAATACTGGAGTGGGTTGCCATTTCCTTCTCCAGTGCATGAACAGGAAAAGTGAAAGTGAAGTCGCTCAGTCATGTCTGACTCTTAGCGACCCCATGGACTACAGCCTACCAGAATCCTCCGTCCATGGGATTTTCCAGGCAAGAGTACTGGAGTGGGGTGCCATTGCCTTCTCCATATACCTCAGGGCATGACCTAAATAAATAAATAATATAGCCTATTAAAAAAATCAAAATTATTTGCTAAAAAAGTAAAAATTAACAGGTGACTTTCATTTTAATGTATTTTAATTAACCCAGTGTCTACAGAATATTATCATTTTAACATGTGATCAATATTTTAAAATTACTAATAAAAAATGTTATTCTTTTTTTTTTTTTAGCACTAAGCCTTTGAAATCTGGTGTGAATTTTACACTTACAGCACTTTGCAATTCAGATGCTAAATTTTAAACAGTTAAAAATGAAATCTAATCCTAAAAAGATAAACATTGTGTTTAACAAGTAAACATACTTTACAGTGTTCCAGTGTTAAAATTTAAATTCATGGAGATAAATTTTAAAATTCAGTTCCTCTGTCACACTAGACACATTTCAAGTGCTTGATAACCACATGTGGCTTAGTGGCTGTCATCGTGGACAGCACAGATGTAGAGGTAATTAGGAGTTTAGCAGATACAAACTACTGTATATAAAACAGACAAACAGCAAGATCCTACTATATAGCACAGGGAATTATATTCAATATCTTATAAAAAACTAAAATGGAAAAGAGTCTGAGAAATAATATATAAACCTGAATACTTTGCTGTACAGCAAAAACTAACACAGCATTGTAAATCAACTATGCTTCAGTTTTTAAAACTTTATACAAATAACCCAACAAAATGTCTTGACCATCCTTGTGCCTCGTTGGTGCACAGAAGTAGAGGCTCAGTAAATGTTCAGTTCTTTTTTATTCCATTTTGACACACCCCGCAGGAGATATTTGACAGTATCTGGAAATGTATTTAGTTGTCACCACTGGGTGTGAGGGCTTACTGGCATCTGGTGGGTAGAGGCCAGGGATGTGTCCGTTGAAAAATAGGTAACCTTTGAGACCCCATGGACTATAGCCCACCAGTCTCCTCTGTTTATGGGATTCTCCAGGCAAGAATACTGGAGTGGGTTGCCATGCCCTCCTCCAGGGAATCTTCCCAACTCAGGGCTCAAACCCGTGTCTCTTATGTCTCCTGCATTGGCAGGAGGGTTCTTTACCACTAGCACCACCTGGGAAGCCCATCACAGTGGTCAGAGGCCAGGGATGTGTCCACTGAAAACAATAAAATCAAACCTCTGTGGTTAATGTTTGGTGTTTTTCTGAAGTGGGATGGCTTGGGACTGCAGTGGACAAATGACTAGTTATTTAACATTTCACCTAAAGGACCAACTGGATTCACTTAAAAGACCAACTGGAATCACCTAAAGGACCAACCCACTATCCCTGAAAAGAGTGCTTCCTCGGCCCCTGCAGTAGTAGTTCAGCCAGGCCTCCAGGGGGCGCTCTGGTGAACTGAGCCCAGTAGGAAGCTAGCAGCACCCAGACGAGCTTAGCATGGATGCTCTGAAGGTCAGCCAGGCAGCCCTGCTCTGATCTTAATCCCCTGGGCTGACCCAGATTCACTGTCTTGCCCATGCCAAGCCCTCCTTTGTCCCCAGGGAGAAGAGTTTTGGGACAAGCCCTTGTGTAAAAAAACTGGGGAGCTTTGGCAAATCACTCAGCCTTTCGGAGCCTTCGTTTCCTCATCTGTGAAGTAGTAAGGATGAGTCCGTGCACCACCAGGCTCAGTCTTGGCCAGGGTCAGCAGAGAAAGTGAATGCATTTCCAGCAGGGCTCCTGGCTTGACAGGCTGGCAGACACAACTCCACCCTTTTATTTCTACCTCTGTACTTCATGTTCAAACTCTATTGTTATCTCCCTCAGTTCAGTTCAGTCTCTCAGTCGTGTCCGACTCTTTGCGACCCCATGAATTGCAGCATGCCAGGCCTCTCTGTCCATCACCAACTCCCGGAGTCTACCCAAACCAATGTCCATAGAGTCAGTGATGCCATCCAACCATCTCATCCTCTGTCGTCCCCTTCTCCTCCTGCCTTCAATCTTTCCCAGCATTAGGGTCTTTTCCAATGAGTCAACCCTTCGCATGAGGTGGCCAAAGTATTGGAGCTTCAGCTTCAACATGAGACCTTCCGATGAACACCCAGGATTGATCTCTTTTAGGATGGATTGATTGGATCTCCTTGCAGTCCAAGGGACTCTCAAGAGTCTTCTCCAACACCACAGTTCAAAAGCATCAATTCTGTGGCGCTCAGCTTTCTTCACCGTCCAACTCTCACATCCATACATGACCACTGGAAAAACCATAGGCTTGACTAGACGGACTTTTGTTGGCAAAGTAATGTCTCTGCTTTTAAATATGCTATCTAGGTTGGTCATAACCTTCCTTCCAAGGAGTAAGCGTCTTTTAATTTCATGGCTGCAATCACCATCTGCAGTGATTTTGGAGCCCAAAAAAATAAAGTCTGACACTGTTTCCACTGTTTCCCCATCTATTTCCCATGAAGTGATGGGACCAGATGCCATAATCTTAGTTTTCTGAATGTTGAGCTTTAAGCCAACTTTTTCCTCTCCTCTTTCACTTTCATCAAGAGGTTCTTTAGTTCTTCTTAACTTTCTGCCATAAGGGTGGTGTCATCTGCATATCTGAGGTTATTGATATTTCTCCCGGCAATCTTGATTCCAGCTTGTGTTTCTTCCAGCCCAGCGTTTCTCATGATGTACTCTGCATATAAGTTAAATAAGCAGGGTGACAATATACAGCCTTGACGGACTCCTTTTCCTATTTGGAACCAGTCTGTTGTTCCATGTCCAGTTCTAACTGTTGCTTCCTGACCTGCATACAGGTTTCTCAAGAGACAGGTCAGATGGTATGGTATTCCCATCTCTTTCAGAATTTTCCACAGTCTATTGTGATCCACACAGTCAGAGGCTTTGGCATAGTCAATAAAACAGAAATAGATGTTTTTCTGGAACTCTCTTGCTTTTTCGATGATCCAGCGGATGTTGGTAATTTGATCTCTGGTTCCTCTGCCTTTTCTAAAACCAGCTTGAACATCTGGAAGTTCACGGTTCACGTATTGCTGAAGCCTGCCTTGGAGAATTTTGAGCATTACTTTATTTCCTGGCAATCCTTAAAAAGGGGGGGGGGCAATAATTGCTTTACAATATTGTGTTGGTTTCTGCCATATATCAACATGAATCTGCCATAGGTTTACGTATGTCCCCTCCCTCTTGAACCTCCCACACCATCCCATCCCTCTAGGTTATTGAAGAGCAATGGATTTGAGCTCCCTGGCAGTTCTTTATATCAGGGCCTTGCCACAGTGACAAGATTCAGGCCATAATACTCTCTCTGAGACTTATTTACAGCCAACTGCCTCTAAAGCAACTTCCTTAGGGATGTCTTGTAAATCTTGGATCCAGGTAGAAAGAGTTTGAGCCTTTGGGGCAAGGCTATATGGCTGAGAGCAGATGGAGAAGCAGCCTGGCAAACTTAGGGAAGGCCCAGCAGGATGCCTTGTGCCCCTGGCAGGCTTGGACTTCCTGGGGAGTGAGGGACCCTCCCAGGGTGGTTGTGCCCTCTGGCAGGTGTGGATGGTTGGTGTGAGAAAGGAGCTGGAAGTAGGAGGACATCTCTGGAAAAGGCTTAAACCTGTAAACCCACCATGATGGCAGCTCTGCCTGATAGAGAGAGGTGGAAGACAGGCAGAGGGAGTGCAGTCTGCCAGGCTGGCTAGAAGGAGGTGGCAGCTTTGGGGGACAGTGGCACCAGGGGGGTCCATGACAATGAGAAGAACAGTACAACAGCAAACATGTGTTTCATACCTCTTACCTTCCATGGAATGCACTGTGGGTTTCATATTATTAATGTCCTGAATCTTCTCAACGCCTCTGCCACGTAGGGTACCATTGTCATTCTTATTTGGTAGATAAGGAAACTGAGGCTCTTGTGACTGAAAATCACACAGCTCAGAAATGATGAAGCAGGATCTGAACCCAGGTCTCTGGAAAGTCTGTGGTCTCACCCACTATAATCTATGCCAATGGCCAGTATTAGTGAGCACCTATTATGTGCCTTGGCTTCCCTGGTGGCTCAGCTGGTAAAGAATCCACCTGCAATGCAGGAGACCTGGGTTCGATCCTTGAGGTAAGATCCCCTGGAGAAGGGAACAGCTACACGCTCGGTATTCTGGCCTGGAGAATTCCATGAACTGTATAGTACATGAGGTTGCAAAGAGTCAGACATGACTGAACAACTTTCACTTTCATTATGTGCCAGGAGCTGAGAAATACCATGATCCAAGTCTGTGCCTCCAAAGCTAGCTGTGGGACTTTGAGCCTCAGCTCACGTGTGCCCATTTCCTTGTCTGAAAAGTGAGGATACTAAGAATTACTAGTTGTTGAGAGGAGTACTTGAGAAATACACTTGAAGTATGTAGACTTGTGATGTGATTATTATTCTAAACCCATATTACAGATGAGAAAACTGAGGTCCAGGGAAGAGGCAAGCAGGCAAGCTGGCCGGTGGTGACATTCAGGCAGGTGGCTGGGCCAGAACTGTGGCTCATGGGAAATGAGGTAGGAAGTAACAACCCATCCACGACCCAGGCATGAGGCACCAGGAGTGCTCAGCAGGATTCACAAGCCAGGGCTAGTTGGGAAATTGGGACATACAAGCTGGGAGGCTGAACACAGGAGCATGGCAGCCCCAGTCGCAGAGATGGCCCAAGACAAGAGCTGGATGGAGAGTAAGGCAGCACAGTGCTGAAATCCCTTTGACCTGGGCAGCCTGAAGTCCCCAAGGCTTCAGTTGGTCCCAGAGCACCATCCAGGGCTGCACCTGCAGAATAGGTGCAGGGACCACAGCTGGAGGTCAAGGAGGCAGGTGACGATCAGGAGCCAGGTGGTCACTGCAGAAATGCCTCAGTTCTTCCATTTGGCTGCTCCAGTGATAGCAGGCAGACTCTGCAGAGCAGGGGTGGAGTCTAGTACTCAGTCAAGTGCACCAGACTGTCACCATTGTCAGTAGTCTTGTAATAGATGTTCATGGCCTGATGGACACCAGGCTCTTGGTACCAGCTTCTGTTACCCATCTCCCAGTGGAGTCAGTAGACAATGCAGACCAGGAAGGCATCTTTCTGGAGTGCCCCATCCCCTGTGGGGTGTCCTTCTGTAGCAGGTGAGTATCTGTGCTTCCTACAAGACAAGCATCCAAGCAAGGAGCAAATAAGACAAAGGCTCTCACCATGCCTTTTCTCTCTGGGGATGTTCTTCTTAGACCAAGGAGCAATCAGTCTCCATTCTGCTATCCAAACTGCCACTAAATTCAGATTCAGAAACTCAGCGTCACCTTGACCTCTCTCTCCCTATCTTCAATATGCAGTTAGTCATCAGATCTGTCCAGTATTACCTCTGAAATCTCTCTTGAATCTCTCCCTCTCCTTCACTGCTGCTCCTCGTGCTTGAGATTCATAAAGCCGTTGTCAGATTAGTGTAACAGATTCCAAACCAGCCCTCCTATCGTCACACTGGTCCCTTCTAATGTATGCTCCACTGAAGCAAAGCTATTACTATAAGAGTCTGATTCTGATTAAAATACTCTCAAAGTTCCCTTTGTGCTCGGGGACAATTAGCCTGAATCACAGGCCCTTCACTGTCTAGGTGCTGTCCCTTCCCTGTATCCCCAGCTCTATTTCCTCTTTGGTGCCCAGTGCTCCACTCACACTGGTTACATATGCAGAACCTGCCTTATCGCATTCTGATGGATGCTCTTCCTCCGATGTCTACCTTACTCGCCCTCTGGGCTCAAGTTCGGACAGTGTGGTCTCTGCAAAGCCTTCTCAGATTTCCATTGTCTCAGTTCAGTTCAGTCCCTCAGTTGTGCCCGACTCTTTGTGACCCCATGAACTGCAGCACATCAGGCTGCAGTCTATCACCAGTCCATCACCAACTCCCGGAGCCTACTCAAACTCATGTCCATCGCATCAGTGATGCCATCCAACCATCTCATCCTCTGTTGTCCCCTTCTCCTCCCACATTCAATCTTTCCCAGCATCAGCGTCTTTTCCAATGAATCAGTTCTTCACATCAGGTGGCCAAAGTATTGGAGTTTCAGCTTTAGCAGCAGTCCTTCCAATGAACACCCAGGACTAATCTCCTTTAGGATGGACTGGTTGGATCTCCTTGCAGTCCAAGGGACTCTAAAGAGGCTTCTCCAACACCACAGTTCAAAAGCATCAATTCTTCGGCACTCAGCTTTCTTTATAGTCCAACTCTCACATCCATACATGATTACTGGAAAAACCATAGCTTTGACTAGATGGACCTTTGTTGATAAAGTAATGTCTCTGCTTTTTAATATGCCGTCTAGGTTGGTCATAGCTTTTTTTCCAAGGAGCAAGTGTCTTTTAATTTCATGGCTGCAGTCATTGTCCACAGTGATTTTGGAGCCCAAAAAAATAAAGTCTGACACTATTTCCACTGTTCCCCTATCTATTTGCCATGAACTGATGGGACCAGATGCCATGATCTTAGCTTTCTGAATGTTGAGTTTTAAGCCAACTTTTTCACTTTCCTTTTTCACTTTCATCAAGAGGCTCTTTTGTTCTTCTTTGCTTTCTGCCATAAGAGTGGTGTCATCTGCATATCTGAGGTGATTGATATTTCTCCCAGCAATCTTGATTCCAGCTTGGGCTTCATCCAGCCCAGCATTTCCCATGATGTTCTCGGCATATAAGTTAAATAAGCAGGGTAACAATATACAGCCTTGATGTACTCCTTTCCCGATTTGGAACCAGTCTGTTGTTCCATGTCCAGTTCTAACTGTTGCTTCTTGACCTGCATACAGATTTCTCAGGAGGCAGATCAGGTGGTCTAGTATTCCCATCTCCTGAAGAATTTTCTAGTTTGTTGTGATCCATACTGTCAAAGGCTTTGGCATAGTCAATAAAACAGAAGTAGATGTTTTTCTGGAACTCTCTTGCTTTTTCAGTGATCCCAATGGATGTTGGCAATTTGATCTCTGGTTCCTCTGCCTTTGCTAAATCCAGCTTGAACATCTGGAATTTCACAGTTCATGTACTGTTGAAGCCTGGCTTGGAGATTTTTGAGCATTACTTTACTAGCATGTGAGATGAGTGCAATTGTGCAGTAGTTTGAGCATTCTTTGGCAGTGCCTTTCTTTGGGATTGGAATGAAAACTGACCTTTTCCAGTCCAGTGGCCACTGCTCAGTTTTCCAAATTTTCTGGCATATTGAATGCAGCACTTCCACAGCATCATGTTTGAGGATTTTAAATAGCTCAACTGGAACTCCATCACCTCCACTAGCTTTATTCATGGTGATGCTTCCTAAGGCCCACTTGACTTCACATTCCAGGATGTCTGGCTCTAGGTGAGTGAGCACACCATCGTGGTTATCTGGGTCATGAAGATTGTTATTGTATAGTTCTTCTGTGTATTTTTGCCACCTCTTCTTAATATTGGCAAATGGATAAGAAATCTGTGGTACACATACAATGAAATATTACTCGGCTATTAAAAAGAATGCATTTGAATCTTTCTAATGAGGTGGATGAAACTGGAACCTATTATACAGAGTGAAGTAAGTCAGAGAGAAAAACACCAATACAGTATACTAACACATATAGATGGAATTTAGGGAGATGGTAATGATGACCCTATATGCGAGACAGCAAAAGAGACACAAATATAAAGAACAGACTTTTGGACTCTGTGGGAGAAGGCGAGGGTGGGATGATTTGAGAGAATAGCACTGAAACATGTATATTATCATGTGTGAAATAGATCGCCAGTCCAGGTCCAATGCATGAGACAGGGTGCTCAGGGCTGGTGCACTGGGATGACCCTGAGGGATGGGATGGGGAGGGAGGTGGAAGAAGGATTCAGGAAGAGGAACACATGTACACCCATGGCTGATTCATGTCAATGTATGGCAAAAACCACTACAATACTGTAAAGTAACTAGTCTCCAATTAAAATAAATAAATAAATATATCTTCTGCTTCTGTTAGGTCCATACCATTTCTGTCTTTTATTGTGCCCATTGTCTGAGGCCGCACCTAAAAAAGATGGTTGACAGGCCAGGCCAGTGGACACTGAGTTGAGGGTACAGAACCCTCGGTCCTGAGTGAGGATTCTTCTCGGAGAGGGCGCATATTCTGATTACAAGCACTTGTCTTGGAGCTATTTGATTTCTGTTACCCTCTGCCCAGCACATGTATAGTGCCCACTCACCTGGCCCCAAGCATGAGTAGACTCATATGTGAGCAAGTGGTTAGCATTGATAGAGCGTGTGCCAGACCCACCCCTGGCCCCCACCCCATGATGGTTCAAGCCCCCCATCTACCATTTTGTCAGGTTTGCTGGGAGTCACTGAGCACTGGTTTTCAGTCTAGCATTTGAACTCTATACAGCCTCATCTGCCAAGCTTTCTAGCGACTGATTCTCTGGAGTCTTTGAATAGGGCTTCCCCAGATCTGCCAGCCCCACTGAGCTCATTACCCAGCCTGGGCACACATGGTGCTTACCCAGGAGAGGTCGGGCTGGGGGCAGGGAGTGTGGAGATCACAAAGAAGAGACCTGTCCCCAGACTCTGTGTCTGCATGAGCAAGAACAGACCCTGCCAACATCCTGGGCCTCATCTTCTTCCCTCTCGTGCCTCCTGCTAATAGCAGAGCTGCTGTTCTGTCCATCCTTTGGGAAGGGGGATAGATCAACCTTAGTACAGAACACGGCGATTCAGTGTTTCTGCTTTCAAAAGCCAAGGGGCAGAGGCTGGAAGAAAGAAAACATGTTCATGGTGGATTTGGCTGGAATCTCAACAATCGATGCGGCTCCTGCTGTTGGTTTTATTACCCTCACTCAGCTGCGTTGCCTAATTTGAATTCCGTGCTGCGTGTTCTCTCTGATCCTGCTCATGCTTCCACTAATCCCTGCTATAGATTTCTCGCTTCCTCCCACGAGCCTTCTCTCCTTTCCAGGCACCCTGATATGTGCTGGAAGCTGCATGTTCCAGAAACATGATCTGGGCAGAGCTACCTGGCTGGGCAGATCTTTGCTTTCCCTTCCTATTGCTGCCCCTTTGGGATGGGTACCGTGGTCACCCCATAGGGGATCGATTTGGTTGAAATCAGTTGGAAAGAACTGGATTATGTTTCTGAGTAAGAGCCTTAGAGACATCTGGGCCCCTGGTACATCTTGCTGTGCTGTTCAGACAAAGCCAGAACTGGAACCTCCCTGGTAGTCCGGTGGCTAAGACTCCACACTCCCAATGCAGGGGGCTTGGGTTTGATCCCTGGTCAGGGAACTAGATCCCACATGCTACATCTAAGAGTTCACATGCTGCAGCTAAAGATCCTGCATAACCCAATGAAGACCAAAGATCCCAAGTGCTATAACTAGTGCAACCAAATAGATAAATAAATGTTAAAAATAAAAAGCCAGGGCATCCTGTCCTCCTAGAAGCCTCCTGTTCCACTCAGCCCATGACCAAACAGGAGTCTCCCCATCCCTCTTCCTACATGCTATCCTTGTGGCCCTGAGCCCATTCATGTTGGACTTTACTTCTTGAAATGCTAAGCCCACTCTCCCCTTCCCAGAATGCTTATAACATGACTCAGCTTGATACAGAGGTATAGGTTGAATCATGCCCCTCACAAAGGATGTGTTGAAGCAACACTAACCCCAGTTCCTAGGAAGGTGGTCTTATTTAGAAAGAAGGTCTCTGCAGGTATAATTAGTTAAGATGAAGTCATGACAGATCCATAATATGATACTGTAATATGACTGGTATCCTTACAAGAGGAGGAAAACATCAGGTGAAGACAGAGACACACAAGGAGAACCTCTGTGATAACAGAGGTGGATATTGGTGTGATGCATCTCCAGCCTAAGGAGTGCCAGTGGTTGCCCACAGATGCCAGAAGCTAAAAGAGATGAAGAAGGATTCTACCCAGGTTCTCAGAGGGAGCAGGGACCTGTTGACACCTGGACTTCAGACTTCTAGCCTCTAAATTTCTGTTATTTAAGCCACCTGGGTTGCAGTACTTTATTACAGCCCTGGAAATGAACAGACTTGGAAGTGCAGTGATCCTGAGCATAGGGCAGCAGGCAGGGGTCCACACTGCAGAGCTGTGCCTTTGCAGCGAACAGACCTCAAGGAGACCAAAGCTGAGAACTGCTACCCTGGAGAAACCCTTTGGTGCACCCTGTCCCTGCTGTGGGGTCCCCGTGTTGGCTGGATTCTGCATTTGGCTCACAGCGGGTCTCTTCTCTGGGGCTCTGGCCCTCCCCTCTGTGATGTGCCTCCTACGTTTAAACAGTCTTAGCATCTGCTGCCAGACATGTCCTGGCCTTGGCCCAGGCCACACCAACCAGGTTTTTCACGTTGTCCTGGCCTCATTTGACCCGTAGGGATGGCCCTGGTAGGCTTTTGTGCTCGCCTCTGGACTGACTGCTCCTGAGAAGGCTTCCTGTGTTCCACAGCTGCCCAGGACTGCTCTGAACTCGGCAGGGAGAATTAACCATCCATTCAGTGTGGCCGATCGCTCGTCTCGCACTGGCTGTCGAAGAATGTCTAAAGGGACTATCACTTTGCTGCAGGGCACCCGAAAGAGTGTGTGTTCTCTTCTCTTATATCTGCTCTTCAGACTAAATCCTTAATCCCCAGCGCAGGCCCTGGACGCTCCTCTCTCCAGCCGCTAAGCAGCTTTGAGCCCCCGGGGCTCCAGGCTCAGCACACAAGTTCTGCAGGTGGGGAGCCAGCACTGTCACCCCTGAGCTGGCTCAGTTTCTTCATCCTCATCCATGGGGCAGGCTTCGCCTGGTGCACAGGGAGCCAGGGTGGGGAGGAGGCCACTGGGTGGTCTTAGGGATGTCCATGATGTGCCCCACACCAGTGATGGCACAGGGAAATCTGACTCATAGTCTAGTTTGGCCTAAGCAGAGTCATACACGCCCTTCTCTGTAGAGACTTCTGTGTTAGCATCACACTGAGCTTTGATTTTCAGCTTGCATGCGTGTCTTTGCCATTACGCGGTGAGTTCTCAAACAGCAGGGTGGTCTCCTAATCACCTCGCATGCCCAGCACCTTGTTTTACCCACTATTATCTTGATAATCCCAGCAACCACTCATGCCACGCCAGCCGATGTCTAGGACTTGCCACCCCCCCCCGACTCCGTCCACCCCCGCACCAGCCAAGGGTTGAATGGGTGCTAATGAGGCCAAGGGAAGGGGTCTAGTCTATTTGAAAGTCACTTAGCTTTTTCTAGTTCCCTGACCATGGGCAAAATTTTCCTTCTGGCCAAATCCACACACAGCTCTAAGTATACGTTGCCCCCTCACCGTGGGTGCAGACTGACCAGCAGACACTCCTAAACCCAAGCCATAGACTGGCTCCTGATCTGTCTTTCAAATTTAACCCCAACTTCAGCCACATCCCAGTCTTTAACCCTACCTTTGGCCTGACACCTAAGCCAGTTCAAAAAGTGCACCCACCTCTGGCTTCTTAGAAGTGTCACCCCCAAATTCAGCCAGTGCTTAGGGTCCTTGTCTGGCCACAGGCTAGGGTCCAGCTCTTG
Organism: Giraffa tippelskirchi; assembly: GCF_054371585.1. NCBI lineage: Eukaryota > Metazoa > Chordata > Mammalia > Artiodactyla > Giraffidae > Giraffa > Giraffa tippelskirchi. The sequence goes on along the minus strand of NC_137287.1, from coordinate 112,521,741 downwards.
GACCCCTGGGCACAAGAGGGAACAGTTGAGACCTTGAGAAAGTAGAAAGGGTGGTAAAGCCCTCGAAAGGGCATGCCTTCCAAGCAATGTGTCAATAATGACCATAGCTGGCATCAACCAGGCACGACTGCTCGTAAGTAAGTCTATCATGCTGAATTCTAAATGCATGAAACATTCTTAGCATAAAGGGGTTGACTTGCACCCAGAAGAGATTCACTGCAAAGATCTTCTGTAGCCACTTTCCTACTGTCTGTAACATAACTGAATTAGAATCTGACCTACACAGAGCATTTGCTATGTAAAACAAATAGCATAGCATAGCATTTGCTATGTCCACCTGGAAACACAGATCCAGGAGATGCATGGAACTAAGCAAGAATCAGCGCTTGAGGAAACATTTACTTGAGTGGCCGGAATGCTTTCAAACAGTCAATTAAAGCTATTGCCATCTCACGGAGTGCTCACCTCCATTTAAGGCTTAAAAAAAAAAGGTCAACCTCTGTCAGCAATATTTAGCAGTTTTAGTTGTATAGGTTGTGAAGTCAATTCCAACCTCTTAAGCCTGGCTAGGTAATATTGAGGGGGTCTGGGATATTGGAAACCTGTATCTACTCTACCCTTAACTCAGTACTTATTAAATGGTCTTCCCCAGCAAGGGTAGAGCTGTCTTTAAAGAATCTGAGCATCTGTAGTGTTTTCTAGCTACTTGACATTGACTTTGAGTTAAATCTTGGCTAAAAGCAATTACTGTCATATGATGAATTGAGGCAATTTATTTATTACTTGAGAGACATCCTAGGTGATGTCACTTGGAAGAATGATGGAATAATCCTTCTCAAGTAGTCCATTATTAGCCAGATCTAGTGAGGGGGGCCACTGTTCTGAGGTATGGGGGAGAGCAGTCAGCAGTTTTTAAAAATTAGTCATCGTGAGATCAAAGAAAAGAGTATTGGAAATAAAGCAGAAAACAGCCGCCTAAACTTGAGCTTGCTTGTCTCCCTGTGGGATTATATGGCATGCTTGGATTGCTAAATATCAAGAAAGATATTATAGAGAAAGCCCAGAGATTAATAATAAAACTAAACTCAATGTATGAAGTGCTTGGAGATGGTGGTTGATGTACAAGGAAAGTGAAAAGGATGGGGAAACTTAAGTTAAAAAGGTCAAGTTTAAATATCATTTGAGCAAAGTCTGTATAATTTGGCCCATATAACAAGATTCGCATGACATGTTCATCCATTCCTTAGATATTAGAATGTGATATATTGCTGGAAGGGTATGAGGGGAGATAATCTTCAAGAAAAGCAGGTATGAAATAGAACTTTAGGATACAGCGGGTGGCCAACTCAGCAGAGATGGCCATAAATACAGCAACGTCTTAGTCTGGCTGGTCACGGTAAGATTCTAGATCCCCTAAAGAAACAGTATGATTCTTTCTTCCAGGTGTTTGAGAAAAGACAACCAGATTTCTCTGCTGAACAATCCTTTTCCCTGTTTATTGAGGAAATGGCAGAATAGAAAAGTGGTTTAAAGAGAATAAACTGTGTACCAGACTTCCAGGGTTCAAATCCCATCCCTGCCACTTGCTTCTGTTACTTTGTCTCTCTGAGCCTCAGTTTCCCCGTCTCTGAAATGGGTATACCAGTAAAACCTGCTTTGTGAGGTAGTAGTGTGGATTAAAAGGGATAGCATATGGGAAGGACTTAACACAGCAGCCTGGCTCATAGTGGAAGCTCCAAATACATGTTAGCCCTTTATTATAAATAACACAGCTGTTTTACATGTGATCAGGTGTCCAGACTCCACTGTTACCACCTTCTGGATACAGTCCAAACATGTGGCTGTCCTGAAAGCCAGTCACTATTTCTGCACCTTGGCCAGGACTGTGCTGCAGTGAAGACACAATACTGGACATTTCTGCTGAATCACAAGTCCAGACACCTCTCAAAAGTGGCAATGAGGTGAACCTAAGCATCCCATGATCACAGGAAGTAGGAAGCCCATGCTGGCCCTGGAGCCATCTGGCCTCACACCCATCCTTTGCTTCCCCCTGCTGTGCAGGTGACCCCCATAGGCTGTGTTTCCTGGGCCCCAGGTCAACAAGTGTCTGGGCGTGGCCAGGAGGAGACATGGATTGTAGAGCGAGAGGGAGGAGAAGCCTTCTCCCTCTTGGCCTCAGGCCCCTTCTTTGGCAGTGACCGTGTCCTCTGTGGACAGCCTGGACCTGTGGCTCCAGCCTCCCACAGGTCTATTGGAGTCCCAGCTTCTACTGGGTGGCCCTGACCTCTGGGCTCTGAAGAGCTTTTATCTCTCTAGTCTGGGCTGGGTAATGGCCCCTGAGGTTGCTACCTTCTCGGTCGCCTCACCATCCTCTCCTGATCTCTGGGTACCCAGTTCTCTAGTAAATTCACTCTGTTTTAAATGTTTGGAGCAATTTCCTTTTTCCTGGTTGGATGCTGACTGATGTGGAGCCCATGCTCGTTTCCAGTGATTAGTCCCTCCTTTAGTAAATGGTAAGGGAAAAAAATAATCTGATTTAATCATCCAGTCTATATTTTTTCCTGTATCAACATCACACTTGTGTGAAATATCTGGAATCTACATTTTTCCATTAAAAAAAATAGTCAACAATAGCATTTGTTTCTCCCCAGGCTTCTCGCACCCCTCCTGTTTGCTACAATTTCCGTCCTCAAAGACTGCCAAAGTAGTTCATGATCACAATTACAAATCCTCTCAATGCCTTGGGATGCAATTTGTAAAGTCTAGAGGCTTAAAGCTAATGAAGTATCCAGATGCTTTCCTACCAACTTCTTTCCTATCGTGGACTTCAATTCCATCTTAAAAATAGTCTACCATTCTGAGAATTCACTTCCAGGAAAAGTCAGAAGGGAGATGATGCATACCTGACTCTAGAAGAGCCAGAAACCTGCCCAGCTTCCCCATCTTCCCCCTGCTGCCTCCTCTTGGCAAAAACCCCCATAATCAGAGATACCTGTCATGCTTGAAACCTTCGCTGGCAGAGAGGTAGCATCTCAGAGTCAGAATTTCAAAGGTTTTCTCTACTGGGTGCCAGATGCATGTAATGCCAGAGAAAAGACAGAAAAACTCTTCAACAAAAGAAGTCATTAAATAGATGGGCATAAGTAAGATGCCAGCTCAGTAAGATGTGGGGATAAATGCCCTTGGATAGTGAAGAGGCGACTGTGTATTTGAAAGACTGGAGCTTTTAGGAATTGTGTCCCCGAGAGCCAGCTTCCTTTCTTTGCCTTCAACAATGATCACCAGCATGGGTTATGCATCCACTGGGGTTTGCTTGGTTTTATCAGTTGCAATTAGATGTTCTTTATCTGCAACTTCTATTTTTTTGCTCCATATCTTTACAGGGGAAATTCTCTGAAGTAAAGCTATAGAATTAGGGCTATAGCAAGTGAGAATACTTGGAGAAAGAATTATTAATCCCTGGTTGCCAAATTACTTTATTGCTGCCATTAAGTCATCTGGGTGGAAGCCTGATACTGGTCTTGCCTAGAGGAGAAAAGATAAGGGCATTCCTCCAGGGACCCTGCCTGCCTTCATCCTAGGGATGACCCTGGGCAGCAGGTTACAAGGAGGCAGCACCCCAGCCCCCACAGTGCACCCACATTTTACAGACACAAGAAACCATGCTACCTCCTGCAACCAGTCCGAAGGTCATGCCATCATGATGCCACATCAGTGAGCAGATTCTCAGAGTTTATCAAGTGTTCTTAACTCCATTATTACATTTGATCCCTAGGAGATCCCTGTGAACTTTGTTGTTCAGTCGCTTAGTCACGTCTTACTCTTTGTGACCCCATGAACCTCAGCACAACAGGCCTCCTTGTCCATCACCATCTCCCGGAGCTTACTCAAACTCATGTCCATTGAGTTGGCAATGCCATCCAACCATCTCACCCTCTGTCGTCCCCTTCTCCTCTCTCCTTCAATCTTTCCCAGCATCAGGTTTTTTTCTAATGAGTCGGCTCTTCACATCACGTAGCCAAAGTATTGGGCCTTCAGCATCAGTCCTTCCAATAAATATTCGGGACTGATTTCCTTTAGGATTGACTGGTTTGATCTCCTTGAAGTCCAAGGGACTCTCAAGAGTCTTCAGCAGCACCGCAGTGCAAAAGCATCAATTCTTTGGTGCTCAGCCTTCTTTACGGTCTGACTGTCACATCCATACTTGACTACTGGAAAAACCATGGCTTTGGCTATCTAAACCTTTGTTGGCAAAGTGATGTCTCTGCTTTTTAATATGCTGTCTTGGTTTGTCATAGCTTTTCTTCCAAGGAGCAAGTGTCTTTTAATTTCATGGCTGCAGTCACCATCTGCAGTGATTGTGGAGCCCCCCAAAATAAAGTCCCTCACTGTTTCCATTGTTTCCCTATCTATTTGCCATGAAGTGATGGGACCAGATGCCATTGTCTTCATTTTTTGAATGTTGAGTTTTAAGCCAGTTTTTTCACTCTCCACTTTCACAGTTTCATCAAAAGGGTATCAAATCATGCTGTGGTTAACAGCTTTAATCAAGGTCACATAACTAGTTCATGATGGAATCCGGGTGCAAGCTCATCTGTTTCTAATTCAAAACCCCTTGCTTTTGACCGAGCTCATCAAACCATAGCATTTCATCATCAGAAGGGGTATAAGAGGTCATGTAGTCCCTTGTGCTTGCTGGGGAGCACTCTAAGTGCCCAGACAGAGCCTTTCATTGTTGGTGACATATTCTCCTGCCATAGTGGCTAACTGGGGGTTTGGAGGGTGGAGCCTAACTGAAGTCTCATGGCCCTAAGGATAACAGGGAGACTTTCACTCACTCAGAGCATGAATGTCACTGTAATCAAGGAATACTGGGTTGAGGTGGAAGGTGGGGTCTATAAGTAGAGAAGAAAGGCCAGCATCCCATGAAAGTGAGGTATTAAGGGCTTGACTAAGCATCTAAGAATATGGCTTAGCTGGTAAAGAATCCACCTGCAATGTGGGAGACCTGGGTTTGATCCTTGGGTTGGGAAGATCCCCTGGAAAAGAGAAAGGCTACCCACTCCAGTATTCTGACCTGGAGAATTCCATGGACTGTATAGTCCATGGGGTCACAAAGAGTCGGACATGACTGAGTGACTTTCACTTAAGCATTTAAGAAGCCTAGGAGGTGAGAACAGGTGAAGACAGAGTGGGCAGGGAAAAGGGAGGAAGGCTGACTCTGAAATGGGACTTGGAATCACAACTGCTTTGTGCCCCTCACTACGCAGTAGCACGGCTTTGAAAAGAGTTGGGCTTTAGCCTCAGCTGGACAGTGCCGCCACAGTAAAATCTTTTCTTATGTTGGCCCCAGTCTACTCTCATCACTTCTCCTGGTTTGCGTTAGCCCTTCTCTTTAAAGGGATCAAATCTATTATATCTTTCACCGTGGCCTTTCAACTTTTTGAAGGCAAGAATTAAGTCCCAATTGAATCTTTACTTCTCTAGGCTGAAAACTCCCAATTCTGACTGCCATTCCTCCACAGTCAGAGATCTTTGGATTTTTATGTGCACAAGAATCACCTAGCGATCTTGTCAAATGCAGGAGTGGACTCAGCAGGTCCAGTGTAGGGACCCAGACTCTGCATGTGTAATACGTTACGATGCAGATGCTTTTGGTCATTGAACCACACTTTGAGTGACAAGCTGCTTGTCCTGTCTTTACCCTGCCACATTAAAATCTTTTCTTAGATTGGCCCCAATCTACTCTTCGGGTTGGGGTCTGCAAATGAACAAGCCTCACCAGAGTGATCTGACCAGGGCAGAGTAGAACAGAGAAGCATTGTCTTTGTTGGGTCTCAGGAATCCCTGGAGAATATAAACTGGGATGGTTGTTTGGTACCCTAGGAGGAGGCTGGGGGGTCGCCATGAAAAGAACATGGTACCTGGGCCTATGTATGGAGCAGATATTGAGGGCGGGGGGCAGACTTCAAGAGACTGTGAGCCCCACCTTGGGTGCCAGGTTTCCATATGCAGGAATCAATAGGTATCACGTTGAAAGCCAGATGTGAACTCTGAGCAGGAGCTAGGAGGGGACTGGATTCTAAGCCACTGTAGCTTAAGTGGAAAGAGTCAAGGGCACGGGGCAGCAGCAGCTGCTCTAAGAGGCCTGTCTGGTCTTTGGGAGTGCTCAGAGTAGGGAGGGCACAGCTGGCGGGGGTATGAGGTTGGGCAACCTTGTGTTGGAAACAAGTTTCCTCTCAGTGCCAGCAGAGTTCACAAGATTCTTTTTTTGTTTGTTTGTTTTCATGTATTTTTATTTTTTATTTTTTTTTTATTTATTTTTTTTTATAAATTTATTTATTTTAGTTGGGGGCCAATCACTTCACAACATTGCAATAGTTTTTCCCATACATTGACATGAATCAGCCATGGGTTTACATGTGTTCCCCCTCCTGGACCCCCCACCCACCTCCCTCCCCATCCCATCCTTCTGGATCATCCCATTGCCCCGGCCCTGAGCCCTTGTCTCATGCATCGAACATGGAATGGTGTTCTGTTTCACATATGATAATATACATGTTTCAATGCTATTCTCCCAGAACAAGATTCTTTTTGATGAGAGCATCACACAGGGGACTGACATAGAGCCTTGAAACTACTCCCATTGGATACATCTACCACCTGGCACCCACTTGCCAGTTCTGATTTACTCGAACTATTCTCGGGTTGGTTCCCAGTAGGGAACAGAGATGACAAGGATGCATCCAAACCCCTCCTCTCTCCAGTCTCAGACTCCCGATCCCCACTTAGTAGACAGAAGTCACCCAGGGCCAGAGACAGAGCTTCATAGGGAGGAAGGACTGATACTATGTTTGACTCTCATGAAAAGAGTGAGCTTAGGGCAAGAGTAATGCAGTTACCATCTTACTGATAGGCTTCCAGTTCCCCCTTGGATTTCTGGCCAGTGAGTCAGATGGGAATCCAGAGCTGGCATTTCCTGAACAGTAACTGCATCAAGGACAGTTCATTGAAATGACAGAGGGTGAGCCTTGCCCAAAGAATCCCAGCTCTGAAACTCACCAAGTATATGGCTTTGGACAAGCCACTTCACTCACTTATGGAGTTTTCTGATCTAAATAAAAGGAAAATAAAACTAGCATCCTCTGTGTCAGATTTTGTAAAGATTAAATGACTTAATATATAAAAAGTGCTTATTAGCACACTTTTTTTTGTCACCCAGTAATGGACTGGTGAAAATGGACTTCCCTGGTGGCTCAGATGGTAAAGGATCTGCCTGCAATGCAGGAGACCCAAGTTTGATCCCTGGGTTAGGGAGAACCCATGGAGAAGGGGAATGGCTACCCAATCCAGAATTCTTGACTGGAGAATTCCATGGACAGAGGGCCCTGGCGGGCTACAGTCCATGGTGTTGCAAAGAGTCAGACAAGACTGAGTGACAAGCACTTTCACTTTCTTTTTTCAATGGATTGATATATTTAGGCTGAATTTTTAAAAATAGTCGTAATTGACCTTCCATTTGATGAAGTGCTCAGTACCTGCCTAAAAAAGCTAGTTGCATTGCTAGGAGGTCCCATCATTAGTCAACCCTGATGTGTTTCCCTATAAGTCCAATTGCAGATTCTCGTCTGTACTTACAACGTGAGCCCTGTGGACATGCTCCTGAGTCTGCCATGGGGGCAAGACTAGCCTATTCTGTCTCTGTCCCCATCTTCTTCCTTGCAGAGGCAGGAACCACAGGTAAATGCTGTCTGGCCTTTGGTCCCAGAGCCAGTTCCTCCACACCTGTGCTGCCTTCGAACACTGTCAACAGGCTTTCCTTGTGATCAGAGGGACACATCTCTGGTGACTCAAGCCAGTGCCCTGAAAAGGATACTGAAGGGGAAGTAGAATTTGCCGTGTCCTGAGGCAATTCCTGTATCTAGAGTTCTAGTTGGACCAGCCAAGTGTGGCTGCTCCTGATAACTTCACTGTGCGGAGTCTGGGATTTCAGTTCTGATGTCTGTGAGCTGAACTCATGGAATTTGTCTAAATCGCTGGGCTATGGCCTTTCAGATGGCCTGTCTGAATGTCTTGCATGGTCTTCTGTGACCCTCAGGTGTGTCACACTGTTGATTCATGGTCACCACTGAAGGTGCTTCTGTTTAGGAGCAGCTTGGAGTTTACTTGGGAAGGGTTTTCTAATACTCATCCAAGATCTTCACTTTCCTTTGGGTAGAGAGCTAGATTCTATCCTAGGAGCAGCATTTGACCTAGTAGATTACTCCTGCCTTCTTGAAACCCCCTCTTCCCCTGCTTTAGGACACTATACTCTCCTGGATTTTTTTCTTACTTGTCTGGCCACTCCTTCTCTGCCTCCTATGCAGGCTTGTCTTCCTTTACCCACTCACTGAATATTACAGGCCCTCAAGTCTCTATCTGGACCATCTTCTCCATCCACTCTTCATTCTTTCCCCGTCTGACTTCCTCAGCCCCCATGATTCAGATATCATCTGTGTGCATATGATGCACACATTCTTACCTCCAGCATAGACCTCCTTTAAGAGCTTCAGACCTGCATTTTAACTTCCTCCTCTTGTAGAGTATCTTCCAAGCTCAAATTACCTTAAACATATATTTTCCTTCTAATTTCCTTTTTTCATTGGCATACAGTTGCTTTACAATATCATGTTAGTTTTTGCTGTACAATGAAGTAAACCAGCTATATGTATGTATACATCCCCTCTCTCTTGAATCTTCTTCTTACCACCCCGCCCCCCCCCCTTCCTAAGAGGTCGGCCAACTCTGCCAGGAGTTCTCTGGTAGAGTTGATAGACAGAGCCTGCTCAGGCCATCCTGCAATGTGATGAGTTGGGTTTTTGTCTTTAGCTGGTGAGGAGAACTGAGTAAAATCCCTTACTTGTAAGTCCTGCCAGGAGAAGGCGCTCTGACCCCATTGATATCTTAGTTGGGCACACAGAACATGGGTGCTCAGTAGCCAAGTAATGAATGACTGAATGAATAAATGAGGCAAACAGCTGTGGTCCACTTGCCTTAATGTCATTCACCCATCATCTGTAAAGCAACAGTGATGAGAAGGAAGGCCTGTGTAGACAATGACTTTAGAGAGATGACTAGGACTCTCTCTGCTCTTAGTCTTGGAGACAAAGTTAACGCAGCTTTTCTAAGTTACAGGAGAGTCTGGGGAAAGTGCTGTAGTAAAGGAACCGCATGACTACAGGAGGAGGGGGATGTGCTGATGGGCTGTTGTGAAACATCTGTGAGTTTGGAGAATCAGAATCATAGCTTGTGGGCATTAGTATCCCTTCAACTCAGCCGAGTTCTGTGAACACAGGGCTGAAAAAAAGGAGAAACTCAATTTGGTTTCATGAGAACAAATGTGTGTGGGTAGAGCTATCATCCCCTCAGCTAAACATTAAACCACCACAGACATTAAGGGAACACCTATTACAAGCCAGACCCTGCACTGACATGAGGAAACAAAGATAAAGAAGGCATCATCTTGCCCCTGAGGGGCTTGCAGACCACTGAAGGAGACAGATGGGGAAACAAATAACTAATAATATCAGCACACTGAGATGCACCAAGTGTTACAGAGTGTTAGCAGAATTTGGAGAGGAACTCTCCTGGGGCAACCAGGGAAGGCAGTGTCACTGATAAAGGATGAGCTGGTGCTGATGTTGGTAGAAAAGTAGGGATGGGTCAGGGAAAGGATGCTTTGGACTTCAGCTGCCTTACACAGACTTGGCATCCTTGGGAGGAATTCACGGTGTTGTTAATCCTGGACCACACACCAGAAGGTTCACACAGGTGTCTGGAATGAGAAGTTGCCTCTGTCCCCAGGTCATTGCATGAAGAGGCCAGGCTTAGGCATTCTCTGGCTCCTGACTGTTGGTATGGCCTTAGCAAGTGGTTGTCTGGGAGGAGTAGGATTGGGGGACTAGGGGACTTGAAAGTTGAACTCAAGGCTTCTGACTTCTGAAACCTAGACTTAGAGTCAAAAAACCAATGGAATCCTGGCTCTGAGCTTTATCAGCCACGTGACTTTTAGCTATTTCCTTTGTTTTCTCATCTATAAAATGGGACAATCCATAGATACTTCAGAGAACATTTGCAAGGGTTGTCCAAGCTGGATCCATGAAACAGCTCAGCACGGGGCTGAGGATGTACTAAGTGCCCAGTTCCCAGTTTTCCTTGACATGGAATTGAGTCAGTGAGTTAGTACGAGCAGAGCTAGTAACATCAACATTAAATTTCAAAAATGGAGTTGGCAGATTTAAGTGTTTTCTGAATACAAAGCAGTTCTCTTTAATGCACTAAATTTCTACCCCAACATTTGTTTCATATAAGGCACAAAATGAAAGCATTATATTTTTATCTTTAAAAATCTAGTGATTTCAGTTGTGCTACCCTTACATAAGGCTGTTGTTTTCACCATTTACCTGAAAGAATTAAGCAGGGTTTGGAATAATTCCATGAACCTAAGGATCAAACTGTAGTCCCATGGTTTGATCCTAGGGACAGAATGGTATGAGGGATAAAAATCATCTGCTTGATCTCATGAGAGGAGGAGAAGGGTGCCTCCAGCACAGTAGTTGTATAACCTCGGGAAGCTCACTCAGTTTCTCTGCACCTCAATTTCTTCATATGCCAAAAAAAAAAAAAAAAATAAGGCTATGATAATAACCCCAACTTCATGAGGAATTAATGCTCAGAAGTGTATAGTGCCCTCAGCACAGTGCCTGGCACATAGTTAGCACTCAGTAAATGGAAGCTGGTCACTATGATTATGTCTAATCACATATGTGAGCCTTTTCAATATCTTTCCTCTTCACCTTTGCCTCCAAGGTGCGTCCACTCAGAACTCCAACACAGTGGAGCCGGAGAAGCAGGTGGACAACACCGTGAAGATGGCCGGCGTGATCGCTGGCCTCCTCATGTTCACCATCATCCTCCTGGGCGTGATGCTCACCATCAAGAGGAGGTGAGTGTGGGTTGCTGCCCTGGAGACTCTGCCAACCCCAGGTGGCCCCAGCACCACCATATGGCTAAGTCCTTTCTCTGCTGATCACTTCCGAGCAGAGACCTCCTGGTATCACTGTTGAGGTCCTGAAATTTGGGGCCAGGTGTGATTCATTGTGTTGGTGTCCGAAGGGTGTGTGCTGCCTGCTTGGCGAGCAGCCGCAAGATGGCCAGTGTCTTGCGGGGCAGGTGTTCCTTGGTGTGCAATGCTTCTCAGAGATAGCTACTCTGTTGTGATTGATCACATCATCAGGATTACAGGTGAGCCGCAGGAACACAGATGAGCCTACAAAGACAGATGCAGGAAAGCAGTGCTTCATTCCTTTCACCTTCATCCATCCCCGATTTGTCTTTGGTCAAGGAACAGTGTCCCTCTGCATCAAAGGGTAGAGCCTCCGATGGTGTGACCGCCCTCAGGGAAGTCTCCTTCCTACTCCATGTCCCATAAAACCTTCCCTGCTGGATTGTTGGTGCTTGTCACCTCTCAGCAGGATATCCTCCTGGCGCCTCTGGTCAAGGCACAGTTATCTCGTATTGCACTGGTTGCTCATGAAAGCCAGGATCCAGATTGCTTCCTGATCCCCCAAATTCATTACACCGAAGTGTTGTGTTTATCAGGCATTCACAGGGCTTGAGGACCACCCAGGGGATTGCAGAGAGGAAAGGGAAATATGCATCAGGGAAGGTGGGTGAGTATCAGCTCTCACTGTCCCTGGGGTGCAGGGCTGGTTCTTCTAAATAGGGGGTCCTCCCACCTCCACACGTTAGCCACTGTGTCCCCATGCCTGCTGCCCATCTCAGTTTCAATGCCAGGATTCCAATCTTGGTCTCCACCCTCCCACTCCCCAATCTGCCAAAGCAAACAAAACACTTATCTACATTATAATGACATGTGCTGCAACCTGCCCTGCCCCCAGTTTAAAGAGTTATATTTATATTCTTCAACAAACTATTTAACTCCTCAGCCTGAAGCTCTGGGTTTGGTTACTCAGAGTTCAAGACAAGCCCAGTAATGAGGACTGGGGACATGCTGCCATCCCTGGGACAAACCCAGCTCATGAAACTTGTTCCCCCCAGAACAAAGGGACAGAACGCCCCAAAGACAAATTCCAGCTTCTACTCTAAGGAGTCCCATAAACAAAAATGCACAAAGTAAGAAAATAAAGACTGTGTCTTTATTTCCAGCCATTGATTTCCACTCTGCTAGTAATCAGCCTTCTTTTAACCATTCTGGCCCCAAAATGTCTCTGTATGTCACATGGTTCCATTCTGAGTCAGCCAGCACCTGCTTTACTCAGGACATCTTATTGGTAGGACATGTTCTTTCTTTTCTTCTAAATATTTGTTTATTTAGCTGGCTGCCCTGTAGCTCAGATGGTAAAGAATCTGCCAGCAATGCAGGAGACTGGGTTCAATCCTCAAGTTGGAAAGATCCCCTGGAGAAGGGAATGGCAACCCACTCCAGTATTCTTGCCTGGAGAATTCCATGGACAGAGGAGCCTGGCAGACTCCAGTCCATGGGGTCGCACAGAGTTCAGACACGATTGAGTGACTAACACTATGACTACTACCCATTCTTAGAAGGATATTTTAGTTACAGATAGTGGGATCATCCGTTCCTTGACCAGGAATCAAACCCAGGCCCCCAGCAATGGGAGCACAGAGTCTCAGCCACTGGACCACCAGGGAAGTCCCAGGATCTGTTCTTTCTTGACATGTCTGTTCTGTAGGATCATTCCTTTCCTCAGGCTCCCAGCAGAATGACAGAAGAATTAAGATTCTCATCCAGCTACCGATTCTCTGGTTGGGAGAGGCAAGGGAGAAGGAAGGTCCATGCTAATACTGGGGGTCAGGAGCCCCCAGAGTCGTCATCATCATCTGTGAAGCCAGGCTATGTGTTATGTCTCAGTGACAAGCCAGCTGCTATTGGATGAGGTCAAACATGAGGTTTGATTTCTCTGGGAGGCAGTGAGCACTTAGCACGTATAAGATCCTTGATGCATTCTTAGAGTCTCAGATGCTTTAAAGACAGAGGTGAGTTTGAGAGAGTCTCTTTGAAAAAAGTAACTCATTTAATAGAATTGCATTCCTCTTTGATAGACCCTGGAGGTTCTTATTCTTTGCCACTGATTTGTAAGTCAGATATACTCTTCCAATTTTGCTCTTTCTAAAGCCTGGCTTAACCCACGTCACCATCCGCTGTGAGCTTGTGAAGAAATTTCACTTCCCTCTCAACAGCTATTTCTGAAATGTGTGACTTTCTGGGAGGGAGGGAGGGGCTTTCTGGTTTCAGGATGAGAGCAGGAATAAAGTGAGCCCTTTGTGTGGTTTTATCCTTTTCTGAGTATCTTCATCAGCTCTCAGTTCTATCAAAACCATCCATCAGTCCCAATCAACAGGCATCACCTGATCACCATTTCTTCACAAGAGGCAAATCTCAGATGTTGTGGCAGTGAGCCAGGGGGTGGGTGGGGGTGCCGATCAGCGTTTGCATATATAGCATCTTTTGGAGAAAATAAGACATTTTTCTGGCCTAGTTGATGGTCGTATTTTACAAATGGGTATAGGGAATGGAAAAGGGAGGTGTGGAGAGGGGAAAGGGAGAAAAAGAGAAACATAAGCCTGCTATGTTTAACTCTTTCCACTAACCCCTTGCTCCCAAGGACAGTGAAGAGCTTGAGGGGCTCCTTTCCCTCTTCTGACCCCAACCCCATATATAAATACAGGGAAAACGTCATTGGTCAGTTGAGTTTGTCCCTAACTTCCTTACTGCTCACCAGAATGCTGTCCATGTATATCGCGTGCTCAGTTGCCAAAGTCATGTCTGACTCTATGCAGCCCACCAGGCTCCTCTGTCCATGGGATTCTCTAGGAAAGAATACTGGAGTGGGTTGTCATTTCCTCTTCCAGGGGATCTTCCCAATCTAGGGATCGAACCCATGTCTCCTGTGTCTCCTGCATTGGCAGGCAGATTCTTTACCACTGTACCACCTGGGAATGCTGTCCACAGCCACCTAAAGGGAATAGATAATTAAAGGAAAAGAAACCCCAAAATAGTAGGTAAACCATCGCAAATCAGAGTCCTAGGGTCAGCATCTCTTCAGTGTCCCTTCATGACTTTGAGTTAGTTTCTGCTTCCAGGAGTTCTCAGAAGTTGAATGCCTGCCACACTTCCTGCACTGGCTTGAGCTGGGTCTTCACTGTAACCTCCATGGACATGGGCATGGTGGCTCCATTTCCTCCGATCCCAGTGGGTTCAGCTGACTCCAAAGTCTTCCCCAGAGCTGCAGCCAAGTGTTTCCAGTCCATTTAAGTTGCCCCTAGTTTCCCCCTACAGGCCCTGGGGCTTCCCTGTCACTGTCCACAGAGAGTCTTTCACTTATATTAGGTGTTTTGTGTGTGTGTGTGTGTGTGTGATACTGAACTAGAAAGCTGGCCTGGAAAGGGCTAAAGATGCAGATGACCAAGGAAAGGGCTTAGTGAAGTCAATTTACATTTAGAAGACGGGGGAAAGAGAAGGGAAGAGAGAGAGAGAGATCAACATACCCTGAGGAATGTTTTGTTGTTGTTTGGTTTTTTGTAATGGCTGGAGGGCATATGGAAAGATGCAGGGTTGCAGAAGGGGATATGAGATGTAGGTGATCCATTCAAACAGAATTCCCTTCGAGTTTGAAAAAGATGCAAATTCAACTTTGAACTTCTTTTGATAGTGCCTTTGGCTGTTTGAACTGGGCTTCTTTGAATACAGGATGATACAGAATCAGGGCTGTATGTGTTTGGAGGGTTGCATGAGCATTATAAGATGGAACTTGGAGCCCCTTCTGACAGTTAACAACCCGCGTGGTTCTAGCCAAGCTCATTGCAAAACATCCATTCTTAGGTTGTCACTGTATAACGTCTCCATCTTTTTCTCCTGGCTTGCTGGTCACATCTAGACCTCAGAAACAGTCTAGAATGGATTCGTGCATGCCATCATGTAGTAAAAACACTTCCTTTTCATGAGTGCCCTGTTGAGTCCTGAAATGAAGAAAAACTGTCATCTCTGCAGTCCTGGTCATCTTCCCTGACCTCCTCCCTTTGAATTACTGGACATCCTCTCTCAAAGGAAGGGGCAGCCAAGGAATTGCTAGGCCACCTCTCTCGTCTCTTGGCTTAATGTTACAGAGTTCTGGGTGCCTTCAGTGCAAACTGAGGTGGAAAGCTCCAGCCTCACTGCCTTAACCCAGGGGTCCCCAACCTCTGGACTATGGACCTGTCAGATCAGCGGCGGCATCAGTTTAGAAATAAAGTGTCCAATATATGTAATCCACTTGAATCATCCCCAAACCATCCCCCTACCTTCCCAGAGCATGGAAAAATTTCTTCCACAACGCTGGATCCTGGTGCCAAAAAGGTTAGGGACCACCACCATACACGTTAATAAGTGTATCTTGATGGATGAAGGTGTTTATTAGCCACTCACATATGGAAAGTTTGACATTGAAATGTTTGTCTGTAGGATGTGGACATATTGCATATGCCTACAAGCTTCCTATCATCCGATTTATTCCCTGGGACACACTTCCTGAAGTTTGAGCGTGGTCCTCCAAGGCTTAAGGCATAGTGATACACTTCTGGATGGGGAAACGTGGAGCCAGGTTAAGCAGGATAACTCAAGACTTGTGTGTATTCTACCTGAACCTCTCCATCCCTTCTTACTTTTCAGATGGAAACTAGGCAACTTTTAGGCAAATAGTTACAAAATCCTTTACCACACACAGTTCCATCCACCCCCATCTCCTCATCTCCTCTCCCTGCCCACCTCTTCCTGGTCCAGCCTAAACTTAATGCCAGTCATACTTTGTCTGTCCAGACAGTACCTTTCCCACGAGTGCATTTGGATTATCTTGAGTTTGAGATATGAGAGTCTGCTTTGAGATAAACGTGCACGTCTCGCTGTACATTGTTTCTCCGTGATCTGTGTCTGCCCTCCAGTATTCTTGCTTGGAAAATTCTATAGACAGAGGAGCCTGGCAGACTACAGTCCATGGAGTCGAAAAGAGTCAGACATGACTGAGTGCCTAACGCTTTCGCCTCCCAGTAGCTCCCAGTCTAAGGAGTATAGACATCTTGTTAGCTGTGTACTGGGATACAGAAAAACTGGGTCTGAATCTCTACAGCCCCATGTATCTGCTGCTTACCTTGGAGAAGCAATGTAACAAAGCTCAACCTTTGCTTTCCCATCTGTGAAATGTAGCCAATCTCATGTAGCTGCTCTGAGGATCAAATGAGCTAATGGTTGGGACAGACTTTACTTCCTATACCTGCTAACAGGACTATAATGCATGATATCAACAGGGATATTCATCTCACACATGACCATCAAGTGTATCAAGTCAGCTTCAACCCCATCACCAATAATGCCGAAGGCAGTACTGCCATCAACACACACTCTGACCTAACTAGTTTGTTTACCATTTGAACTGCTGCCATACTCTGATTTTAATTCAACAAATAATCATAGAAGATATGACTCTGTTTTTTAAAAAAATGAAATGGAGGTTCAAAAAGGTTTTTATGAGTTAGCCAAGGTCTTAGGCAAAGTTGAAATACAAACCCAGGCTCTGTGACTAAGCCCCTTGCTGTCCTAGTAGTCCATGGAGACTGGTAAAAAAGTGAATCCTGGAATGGGACAAAGGTGACCCAGATTCATATCATTTTCTCCTGTTTTCTCCTTTGGTGCATGCTATTTCCTTGAATCAAATGTCCAGATGTTTCTCTTCACCTGCAAGGCTCCTGTTACTCTCTCTCAGCCCCAGGTTCTTCCAAGTAGAATTGCTTCAACTGTTACCTTTTCCAAGCAGTCTTCCCGCAAGCCCCCATCCCAGGAAGATCCAGTGGTTCTCTCTGCTGCGTGCAGCCACAGTGTCACATGCATAGACCTCCAGTTGTGCATTTATCACACAACACGCTGGTTGTAGTTTTGTAGACTGAACTGGCCTGGGACAGCAGGCCTTCTGCTTTGGCTCTCTCTCTGACCAGAGCTCCACTGCCCTGTGTCATCTGCTCCTGGTCATTTACTCTCAACGTGTTTATGGTCAAAGCTAAAATCATCAGCTCCCCACCAACCTGTTCCCAATTGTGTGTCCCCATCTTAGTGACAGGTACACCCTGTCCATCAGCCAGACCGATGGGATTCCATCACCCCAGTACTTCTGACCCTGCATATTTACAGTCTCTTGGTTACGTCATCTCCTCTCCCCCTCCCCACTGCCTCCTCCCTGGTGGAAGCCCCTATAGCTTTGCTGTAGGAGTCTCCTCCCTGTCTCCTCCTCTCTCTCTGACTCTGGCCCCATACCTCCAACCCATCCTCCACTCTGTAGCCTAGGTCATGTTTCAGAAATGAAACTTGCACTCTCAAACCTGCATTCTAAAATCCTTCATTGGCTTGTCCTCCCCAATATCAATGGTTCATGGGGAGCAAATGAGGGAAGATGCACAAGCTTATTAGGTCATCCAGAGAGCTGTGAAGCTACTCTGTCCCCTTGCTCACAGTGATTCTGGCAGATTTCCTGAAGTCTCACCCCACTCCTGTACCTTGGCTTGTGAAGTTTCCACTTCTTTCAATGCCTTTGTGTTCCTCAGTTCCATCTGACCAGACCCTACCCATGTTTAAGGTCTAATGTAAAAGACACCTTCTCCAGTAAACCCTTTTGACCTTCAGTCTAGACACAGTCTCTTCACCATCTGGGGTTCGCTCTATGAGGATCCCTGTTGTGTTCTGCCTTATACTTTTCATTTGTATTCACATCTTTTCTTCTTCAGTGTACCATCAGCTGCCTGTTTTTATTCATCCTTGTCACAAATGTGCCTTGCAGATACTGGGGATTCCCTAAAAACGTGTTGAATCCCAGTGAAATGAGAACAGATGGAGTCCACGATTGCACTCCATCTCTTGGGCAAGAAAGCTTCACTCAGATTACAGACCCAAATATCAACACTGAGCATCAAGGGTAAACCCAGCCCTGGGGTGGGAGGTGTTAAGACTGGAAGGCAGCATGTGAAATATGTACCGTGATCTGAGATTCAGGGAACACCTATCTATCCAGGAAAGTAAAAAAGACAGTGAGGCAAAAGGAAAAGATAACTACTGGGTTAGCCAAAGAGGCAGGGTCACTGACTAAAGTGAAGCATGTAGAGTTTAAGGAAATTGCCCCAAATCACATAACTAATAAGCAGCAGAGCTGGGTCTGAAACTTGGCCAATCTGATAACAGAGTCTGCCCTCCTAACACCACCTAACCTGGGGAGAAAAAAAAAAAGCAAAATGGCCGTCTGGGGAGGCCTTACAGATAGCTGGAAAAAGAAGAGAAGCGAAAAGCAAAGGAGAAAAGGAAAGATATTCCCATCTGAATGCAGAGTTCCAGAGAATAGCAAGGAGAGATAAGAAAGCCTTCCTCAGCAATCAATGCAAAGAAATAGAGGAAAACAACAAAATGGGAAAGACTAGAGATCTCTTCAAGAAAATTAGAGATACCAAGGGAACATTACATGCAAAGATGGGCTCGATAAAGGACAGAAATGGTATGGACCTAACAGAAGCAGAAGATATTAAGAAGAGGTGGCAAGAATACACAGAAGAACTGTACAAAAAAGATCTTCACGACCCAGATAATCACGAGGGTGTGATCACTCACCTAGAGCCAGACATCCTGGAATGTGAAGTCAAGTAGGCCTTAGAAAGCATCACTATGAACAAAGCTAGTGGAGGTGATGGAATTCCAGTTGAGCTATTTCAAATCCTCAAACATGATGCTGTGAAAGTGCTGCACTCAATATGCCAACAAATCTGGAAAACTCAGCAGTGGCCACAGGACTGGAAAAGGTCAGTTTTCATTCCAGTCACAAAGAAAGGCAATGCCAAAGAGTGCTCAAACTACCGCACAATTGCACTCATCTCACACAATAGTAAAGTAATGCTCAAAATTCTCCAAGCCAGGCTTCAGCAATACGTGAACCGTGAACTTCCAGATGTTCAAGCTGGTTTTAGCAAAGGCAGAGGAACCAGAGATCAAATTGCCAACATCCACTGGATCATCGAAAAAGCAAGAGAGTTCCAGAAAAACATCTATTTCTGCTTTATTGACTATGCCAAAGCCTTTGTGTGGATCACAATAAACTGTGGACAATTCTGAAAGAGATGGGAATACCAGACCATCTGACCTGTCTCTTGAGAAACCTGTATGCAGGTCAGGAAGCAACAGTTAGAACTGGACATGGAACAACAGACTGGTTCCAAATAGGAAAAGGAGTCCGTCAAGGCTGTATATTGTCACCCTGCTTATTTAACTTATATGCAGAGTACATCATGAGAAATGCTGAGCTGAAAGAAACACAAGCTGGAATCAAGATTGCTGGGAGAAATATCAATCACCTCAGATATGCAGATGACACCACCCTTATGGCAGAAAGTTAAGAAGAGCTAAAGAGCCTCTTGATGAAAGTGAAAGAGGAGAGTGAAAAAGTTGGCTTAAAGCTCAACGTTCAGAAAACTAAGATCATGGCATCTGGTCCCATCACTTCATGGGAAATAGATGGGGAAACAGTGGAAACAGTGTCAGACTTTATTTTTTGGGGCTCCAAAATCACTGCTGATGGTGATTGCAGCCATGAAATTAAAAGACGCTTACTCCTTGGAAGGAAGGTTATGACCAACCTAGACAGGATATTTGAAAGCAGAGACATTACTTTGCCAACAAAGGTCCGTCTAGTCAAGGCTATGGTTTTTCCAGCGGTCATGTATGGATGTGAGAGTTGGACGGTGAAGAAAGCTGAGCGCCGCAGAATTGATGCTTTTGAGCTGTGGTGTTGGAGAAGACTCTTGAGAGTCCCTTGGACTGCAAGGAGATCCAGCCAGTTCATCCTAAAGGAGATCAGTCCTGGGTGTTCATTGGAAGGACTGATGTTGAAGCTGAAACTCCAATACTTTGGCCACCTCATGCGAAGAGTTGACTCATTGGAAAAGACCCTGATGCTGGGAAGGATTGGGGGCAGGAGGAGAAGGGGACGACAGAGGATGAGATGGTTGGATGGCATCACTGACTCGATGGACATGGGTTTGGGTAAACTCTGGGAGTTGGTGATGGACAGGGAGGCCTGGCGTGCTGTGATTCATGAGGTCGCAAAGAGTCGGACACGACTGAGCGACTGAACTGAACCTGGGTAAAATGTAAAACAGAATTTGCTGGTACAATGAGTTTCATGACATAATTTTGAATGATTTGTCGAGGTGGTAAGCAGTTCAGTTCAGTTCAGTCACTCAGTCATGTCCGACTCTTTGCGACCCCATGAATCGCAGCACGCCAGGCCTCCCTGTCCATCACCAACTCCCGGAGTTTACCCAAACCCATGTCCATCGAGTCAGTGATGCCATCCAACCATCTCATCCTCTGTCATCCCCTTCTCCTCCTGCCCCCAATCCTTCCCAGCATCAGGGTCTTTTCCAATGCAGCCCCAAATAAACTTATTATTTTGTTTTGTCTACCCTATTCTAAACTGCTCCTTACTCCACACCCTGGGAAGTTAGTCCTTCTGTTTGCACTCGCTTGGGTAGCCACTCAAGTTAGAACCTTGGAAAGTGTAAGTGTCAGTCGCTCCGTCATGTCCAACTCTTTGCGGACTCCATGGACTATAGCCTTCTAGGCTCCTCTGTCCATCAGATTCTCCAGGCAAGAATACTGGAGTGGGTTGCCTTCTTCAGGGGATCTTCCCAACCCAGGGATCGAACCCAGGTCTCCTGCCTTACAGGCAGATTCTTTATCATCTGAGCCACCAACCTTAGAAGTCTTAAAATGCTCACATTTAATCACCTATTGCTTTTGAGTTTTAACCACCTTTCACATTCACCACTTCTCATTCCTAAGGGCAATTTCAAGATCTGCCCATAACATCTCTTGCTTTGACTTAGAGCAGCTTTCACGACCCCAGTCCCTCTCTCCTCCAACTGTTTTCTCACACTCCTGCCAGAATCATCCATCTAGAAAAATATTTGGCCACTTGGTCCTTTGGGTTCCTGTGCCCTGTGGTATTGAGGGTAAGCAACTTAAGTTCTTTGGGAACTAGGCTCTGCCGACATCTTTTTTCTCCCCCCAAAGTTTAAACTTTTTATTTTGTATTTGAGTATAGCCGATTTACAAAGTTGTGATAGTTTCAGGCAAACAGCAAAGGGTCTCAGTCATACATATACAGCCCATCTCCCCCAACCCCCCCCCCCAATCTAGGCTGGCACATAACATTGCGTAGAGTTCCATGTGCTGTACAGTAGGTCCTTGTTGTTTATTCATTTTGAATATATATGCCGACATCTTGACATTTCCACCTTGATAACCACCCACCCACCCATTCTGCAGACACATGCTCATCAGCCTGGAAGTACCCTCCCTCCTACTCTATCTGGGTGTTCCTTGACTTTACAACGGAGGCATCACAGACTTTAAGCCAAATTACCTCTCCCCTCTCTACCCGTTACCCCAAATATGGTCCCACAGCTCCTTGTATTACTGCCTCATACCATGTATCACTCCAGACAATAATAACATAGTGGTTGTTGTGAAGGCTCTTAAAGTTAGATTTCTTAGATTCTGATCCTTGTCATGTTGCTTGGTGCTGGTGGTAGTGGTGGTTTATTCTCTAAGGCATATGTGACTCTTGTGACCCACGGACTGTGGCCTGCCAGGCTCTGCTGTCCATGGAATTTTCCAGGCAAAAATACTGGAATGAATTGCCATTTCCAACTATGTAAACTTAACCTCTCTGAGCTTCACTTTCCTCATCTGTAAAATAGAGATAATAATACTTCTAATGAGGATTAAATAAAATAGTTCACGTAAGGTACTGAGAACAGCACCTGACACATAAGTGAGCTCCTACTATTTAAGTGGTAGCTATTAATTATCATCTAAATTGTATTTCTTGTCTGACTCTCCCATCAGACATACTGGCTGAATTAAGATGGCATTTGTCTTTCTATCTCTGGTAGTTGGCAGAGACAATCATTTAATAGGCCCTTACAAAGTTTTAGCTGAATTACTGATGGAAAGATGGATAAGTGGACGATGGGTGGATCGTTGGATGAACGAGTAGGTGAGTACATGGATGAACAGATAAGTGTGTGGAGTTATGGGCTAGATGGATAAGTAGGTGTACAAATTTTTAAGTAGGTGGATAGATGCGTGGAAGGATGGGTGGATGGAGGCAGATGGATGGATGAATGGATGGATGGATGGAAGAGTGAATGGGTGGGTTTAAGAAATGGATGGACAGGTAGATGGTTAAATGGATGGTTAAGTAGACAACTTAGTCTTCTTTAAATAGTATGAAACAAAGGGAAGCTATGCCTCAAGTCATTCTTGTCAGCCAGCTGAAAAGATTCTGCAGTATGTGATTTATAAAGTTTGGTTTTTTTTCCTAAGCACAGCTGTCTTCCTGCTCAGAATCTCTGGTCTCAGGCAATCTGTTACTTGCAATATCACTTATCCTTGTAAATTTAGACCTTCAGTAAATCTTCAAGACTGAGAGAAAGGACACATGAATACTCTGTTTTGATCACAGAGTAAAGAACTATAATCCTTGCCCTGAAAGACCCTGCAATTGAATTTGGAAAACAAATTCAATTAATAGACGCTTGTCAGCTGCTATCATTCTGGGGTTGCCTTGAAACTTGGTAGCAGTGAGGCTGGGGTCGCAGTGGCTTTTGGTGACATCCAGGATAACTCAGCCACTTGGAAGAGGTGAATCAAGGGCGAAGAAGCATGTTGTCATGAGGAGGTAGCCCAGGCAGAGGGGAACCCTGAAGGTTGAGAGCAGACCGCCAGAGGTCGTGAATGTTGAGATCCAAGAGTGCAACTTGGAGCTGCTAACGGTGAAAAAATCCTGGCTTGGGATGGAGGCCTTGCGACTGGTCCCAAAATACACAAAATATTAGATCTAGTGAGGGGTAACCTCACAGCATGCAAATGATAGAACTGAGATCAGAACACTGGCCTCTCCATTCTCAGTCCAATGTTCTTGACAATATAGAGAACAGAGATATCTGTGAGTCTTTATCAAATGGAGCCTGAACTCTCTGCCCCTGAGGAATCATATTCCCCAGGCTCTGGTCCACAGAGCCAGCAATGAAGAAGAATGCCAACCTGTATTGTATGGGCTTCTCAGGTGGCACTAGTGGTAAAGAACCCACCTGCCATTTCAGGAGACACAAGAGACCTGGGTTCAATCCCTAGATTGGGAAGATGCCCTGGAGGAGGAAATGGCAACCCACTCTAGGATTCTTGCCTAGAGAATCCCATGGACAGAGGATCCTCGCAGGCTACTGTCCATGGGGTTGCAAAGAATCGCAAATGTCTCAAGTGACTTAGCACAACACAGCACATGGTTGGTAGAGGGGATTGGATGACTTGTGTGGACTGTTCTAGATCCCACCCATCATTGGAAGTTCTTCACCCCTTTCTCCCATCTGGGGCCACTGTTCATTTGGCCAAAGATATTGAACAGTTTTATGAGTGACCAGATTTTCTGGCTGTGGTTTCCCCAGTTCAGCCTCCCAAGGAGGCATGGAGCTTCCCTTCTGCCATGGTGTTTTGGCATTCAGATGTCACTTTCCTTCTGGACCTATAGAATCTGGCTCTCCTGATATATGATAGAAAGCCTAGGGGTGGGCTTACCTTGGGGGCTTTGGCCAGTTCCTACTTAAGATGGGGAAACTTGGGTCTCTGAGGTCATGTTCCCACCCTGTGGATGTAAAGGCCACGTCTTTCTGTGTCAGCCAAACTGGATAGTGGTTGGAATTAACCACAGAACTCAAGATGGGAGCAAATTATTCTTGCCTACTTAGATGAGTCTTTGAAGACCTGAATTATTCAGCAAGATTTCTCAGTCCACAAATGTATTAGTTATTGTCAGTATAATTAAGTCAGTAAAAGAAAAGTGTTCCTATTTATTTTCCTACAAAACAAGCAAAGTTATAACAAAGAGAATATCACAGACTTACTTGAGTTTTCGTTTTTTTTTAATTGTTCAGAAGCCAAGAGCTAGAAGAGACATCAGAGAAAGACTGCAGGCAGTGATTTTTCAACCATTCGTTTGGAGAGTGGAATCTGTTTTTTAGTCATGTGAAATCTTAAGTGACATGCCAATTTATGAAATAGATTAAAATGGAGAAGCTCTGCCTTTGGTGGCTGGAAGAGGGCCAGCAGCCCTACCTGTTCAGTAACCCCACACGCTTCCTCATTACAGTGAGTCTGCAGAATCCTGAGAATGTGTTGTTTGAAAATTTGTGATTTAGTTCAACTCACCTAAGAATCAGATAATAAAATGAAGGCGCAGAGAGTTTATTCAAGTTGTAGTCGTTCAAACTGATGTTTACAATTCTTCTGTCTTAGTGCAACGCTCTTTCATGATGAAATGTGAATGCTCTTCCAGTTTTCTAGCAGTCATGTAATAAAGTACTTCCCAAAATTTAGTGGCTTAAAAAAATAAGCCATGAAATTTAGTGATTTTTCTCATGAATCTGAACTTTGGCTAGGGTTTGCAGGGAATGACTTGTTCCTGTTCTATGATATCCAGGGTCTTAGTTGGTAAAATCCAGTTGGCTGGGGGTTGGCTGGAAGCCTCTCTCTGTTCCTACAGTCTTAGGGCCTCTGCGTGTGGTTTCTCCACATGGTCTCTTCTGACCACAGCAAGATTGGGATACTTAGCCTTTTTACATGGAGGCTCAGGCCTCCAAGTGAAAGTTCCAAAGACTCAGACAGAGCCACAAAGCTTCTGTGTGTCCTATGGTAGAAAGTCCCAGAATGTAACTCCTGCTACATTCTGTTGGTCACCGAGGGCCAACCCTGATTCTGTATGGAAGGCACTGCACTTGGACATGAGTGTTGGGAAATGTGGATCATTGTACAGCCATCTTGGATGCTGGCTACACAATTTCCTTGCTTTTGGTGTGATCTTACTGCATAGATTCTGATGTGGTTTAACCTTAACAGAGAAGTCAGTATTGTTTTCCCTAGATCTTAGGAGCACTGTCATAAACTAGTTCTAGAAGGCCACAGAAATCTGACTTAAGACCAAAACATCACAATTACCAGGAAACTAGTTTTAGTAACCGTAAGAATTTTCAAACCATTAAAAAGGCCAAATGCGATCTGGCTTCCTCTGTATGAACAGTGAGTTTCTCCATCATAGGAGAGGTTTCCTTCATTTCTTCTACCACTGCAAGTGTCTGATTCTCAGGGACGCTGACTAGTTGAGAAACGTGCATCTCCTTGAGCTTAGGGAGTAATACTATGTGCATTTCTAAGAACCAAGATTTCTTATAAATCTAATTCTTGTTTGTTTGTCTTTTCTTTTCCCCCACTTTTGGACATTTCCTTCATCTGACTGCCCATCAATATATAGAAGAAATGCTTATTCCTACTCCTATTACTTGTAAGTATCGACCTGGGGTGACTTTGCTTTGTGCCCTGTAAGGCAGCCTGTAGCATGCATTTCCTGCACCGACCAAGTGTCTGTTGGTTTCTCATACTCACTTCTGTCTAAGTCTGTAGCCTCAACGTTTTGATTTTGCCTCGATGTTTTTCATTTGAAAATGCACTGTCATTGTTCATGTCTGTTCTGTTTCTTCCATCTTGGATCCCCCCCCCCTTTTTGGAGCCATGAAGGGCTGTTTCTCCTTTGTCAGTATAATTCTCTAGTTAGAAATCCTCCGATTCCAACAAAAGGAAAACCCGATCCTCCTGTAGGATTTGCACACATAAAACAGAACCACTGATCTCAGCAACTTCAAAGCCCATTTATGTCTGCTTGGGAAATGTATAGCCCTAAGGGCTCAAAGATTAGGAAGAAATTCATTGGCTATTTCCACTATTTCAGGAAGTCTATAGGGAATCGTGGCTTTATCTGGAACCAGCTTCACGGGTGACAGAAACATCCAAGGTCTTTCTTTGGGGCTGGAATTATCTCAGTCTAGTGTTTATCATCAGTTACATCATGTTGTCAGTGCATTTTGCTGGTAGTTATAGATGATTGATAGTCTAACAGTTTTTTTTATGATTTTTCTTATTACTCAACCAGACATTTTCACAACATGAGGGTAAAAGAGAAAAATTCCATAAATAGATCCTTGGTAATGAAGAGTTAGAAAACCACTGAATTAGTCTCACACTTCTAATAGGTATTTTCCACATTTGAAAATTGAGGTCCAGAGAAGTACGTGAAGTATGTGAAATCACGCATCCAGTCAGCAAGAGTGGGATTAAAACTCAGAATGCCTCGCTCCTTGTAAAATGTATTTTCCATCATTCCACGTTTTGCTCCACCTCTGGCAAGCCCAGCCTTGTGAGAGAGACCATATCTGTTAATGATCATCTGCTGAAGTCTTCACAGATGAGGAGGGAGCCAGCCTCCCCATCTCTCTGCTCAGTATTTGGGTCCCTGGTCAATAGGTCCATGCAGTGAGCAGATGAGATTCTGGGATCACCACCCTGATGTTATATAGGAACCAATGAACCCCAGCCACCAGCACCAAAAGTACCAGACAACCTGCTTGATTTATTCATTCATTCATTTGAGAAACATGCATTGAACATGCACATTATGAACCCAGACACTGTGGACAGAGAGATGACCAGGACTTTGAACCCTACCCTCACAGTGCGCAAACCTATCAGAGAGACTAGCCCGACATTAACTACTTGATAGCTCTGCTGAGAGGTGCCTACAGGTACAAGTACTGTGGTATGGGGACACTTAGTTGTGTGACTAATGTTTTTAGTGGGCAGGGGATAGTTCAGTGCTTTTAGAGATGGGTTTATCTAGGGCTGAAGAAATAAGAATTCTGAGCAGGGAAAGCAGCATGTGCAAAGACACAGAGGTATGAGACAGGATGGGGTATTGTTGCCGCCGTGGAAAAAGTCAGAGTTCTGGGTTCAAGTTACCTCTCTGTCACTCACCAGCTACATAGGCTTGAGCAAGTTTTCTGAACTTTTTCAGCCTCATTCCTCGTAACTCTAAAATAGGGATAATAGTGCCTAACTTGTAGGGAATGAGGAATTTTGTAAAGTGCCTTGCAGATAAATTGGCACTCCTGCAATGTAAGATTTATTTTGTTTCCCCTTTCAGAAACCATAAGGAGTCAGGGCTGAAGTGCTGGCCCTTGGTGGTGCCTCTGGTCTTCTAGAGATTCTTACAGAATCAATGTGCTACATTAGGTATGCGCATGCAATGCCTCTGGGCAACCTGCCCCCTCAGTCTGTTAGCCAATGTACACAGCACTGTCTGGAGGCCCACTTTGTACCATTCTCTGTGTTAGGCCCTGTGATGAAATCAAACACGAATGGTATGGAAGTATAGAAGAAGATACACAAGTACTTACAGTTCAAGTTGCAATGATAAGCAAGGGTCTTTGAATCAGTGCAGACTTGGAGTTCTAAGTGACAGATCCTAGGGTGTGATACTCATGCCAGCTCAGGAATGAGACAGAGGAGGAGGAGAACTGGCAAAGCAGACTGAAAGATAAGAGGAAAGTCACAGAGAACCAAGTGAAGTCCACTGCAGAAGGAGGACTGGACAGTAGCAGGTGCTGCAGAGAGATGGAAATGGAGGGCTTGGCCATGGCCCTTGACCAGCAGAAGTCACTTGTGCAGGTCCTGGGGAAACCTTGAGGGAGGAAGCCAGCCTGCCTAAGGCCCATGAGGAGGATAACTTCTTCTTAGCCATTGGGCCCTAAAAGAGAGGAGAAACATGAGACTGGCCACTTGAAGGGCCAGAAAGTCCTGGAGTGTATATTGTATATGTAGAGGAGCCGGTGCAGAATGGAGCAGCTGAAGATGCTGAAGGTGGGGAACCCAGAGAAAAGGAGGGTCTGGAGGCAAAGTGGCGACAGGGAGCCAAGGAGGGTGTGTGACAGGTCTTCTGAAACCAAAAGATTGAGGGATGCATGTAGATGGTGAAGGGTGAACAGAATGGAAATGATGGACCCTCGTGATCTCCAGATTCAAAATTCCATTCCCCCACGTCTTAGGTAGAGACCCTAAATGAGTGCTTTGAACCTTCTCTGTTCAAATTGTGGGCCACAGACCTGCAGCACTGACATCACACAGGAGCTTGTTAGAAACACAGCATCCAGGACTTCCTGGCAGTCAAGTGATGGGGACTCCTCACTCCCAAAGAAGGATGCACAGGTTCCATCCCCAGTCAGGGAACTAAGATCCCACACAGTGCAGCCTAAAACAAACAAACAAAAAAATGAAATGCAGCACTTACATTCTCAGCTCAGGTCTTCTGAACTAGAACCTGCATTGTAACAAGATCCCTAGTTCATTCATGTGCACCTTTAAGTTTGAGAAGCACCGACTTACCCAGTCTCAGTTGTCTCATCTATAAAACAGGAAAAAGAATACCCTCCTTGCAGAGGTTATGGAGTCACCCCATCCCTCTAAAAGCCTCGAAATCACCCACTGAAAGAGAAAGCCTCCAACACACTTTGGCTCAACAGTGAAACTCATATTCAATCCCCAAGTTTTTGTGGAGTTCCCACTTACATGCCAGGCACTGGTCAAGGTTCTGGGATATAAGAGTTAGCTCAACAAACAAAAATCTATGCCCACATGAAGAGTTTTAGTGGGGGGAGACAGAATAAACACCTTATATAAGAAAAATAGCATAGGTGTTACGTGATGGCCAAGAGAGGTAAGGTGAAAAAATAGATAAACTATAGAAAGAGGATGTAAAGTGTGAGTGGGAAAGGAACAGAGGGATGTTTTTTCAAAGCCGAGAGGCCCTCAATGTCTCTCCTTCATTGCAAGGTCCCATACACAGGATCAAGCGTCCATGAACTTTTTTAATAAGGAACCAATAGTAAATATTTTTGGCTTTATGGACTCTCTATTGCATCTACTCAACTCTGATGCTGTAACATGAAGATAACCATACAATATATAAATGCATGAGCAGGAGTGTATTCCAATAAAACTTTATTTAGAAGATTCAGACAGTGGGCCAAATTTGTCCTGCGGGCCATAGTCTTCCTATCCCTGCTTTTGAGATAGGGAGAGGATGTGGTTCAAGATTAATCCTGTTTTATGAGCTTCTATGATGTACACTGGTGGCTCAGACAGTAAAGAATTCGCCTGCAATGCAGGAGACCCAGGTTCGATCCCTGGGTCGAGAAGATCTCCTAGAGAAGGGAATGGCTACCCACTCCAGTATTCTTGCCTGGGGAATTCCATGGACAGGGGAGCCTGGTGGGCTACAGTCCATGGGGTTGCAAAGAGTCAGACATGACTGAGCAACTAACACACACACACGATGCGCCGCACCCTTGCATGGCAGCTGAACCAGCCTAGAAGGAGGCTGGTAGCTATGTTGTTTTTTTGTTGTTGTTTTTTAGCTGGTAGCTGTGATGTGTGGGGTTCATGTAATGCTCAGGGCAAGCCTGTGAGGTACAGTTAATGCATTGAGTCTATTTAGACATTGAGACTGAGGTTTGAGGACTTGTGTATATATACAGCCAGGATGTGGCAGAGCTAGGGTTTGAATCCAGGACCCCATACCCCCAAGCCCTGCCCAACCTTCTCATTAGACTTCAGGGCTCCTGCCTGGACCGTGTGCTTGGAGGTCCCTTGGCCAAGCTGTGGGAAGGCCAGGATTTGAGTGAAAGATTTTCTGCCTGTACATCCTCAGTTCTATGCAGGAACAGCACTGCCTTGCTCAGGACAAGAAGTGGCAGCTGTTCCTGGCTGGCAAGGAGGCCCTTGGGCAATCCTGCCTTTGCTGTCCTGGGGACTTGCCATGTGGTCAGAGCTGAGAACTCTGGGCTGCTGGATCAGTGGTAGTTGAGGGGTTAGAGAAAGAGGTGACCAAAAGGAAGTTAATATCCCGGGTAAACAGAGCTATAGATAGAGGGCACGTTGGGATCTAGGGACAAAAGAGTCTAGAGTGGAGTCCTTCACTGTCTGGTACACATTTTAAAAACGAAAATAACGTGGGTTTTGGTGTCAGACTTAGATCACAATTTAGGTCTGCCTCTTCTGTCCAATTGTTCAGACCTTGAGCTGTCACGGAACCACTCCGAGCCTCAGTTTCTTCATCTGCAAAATGGTAATAGCAACTTGCCAGCATTTTCATGAGGCGTAATGAGCAAGCGTTATCTGTAGAATGACGCACACAAAGTAGGTATTTTACAAAGAGCAGCTATCATTCCTCACATCCTGAGCTAACAGAAATGCTTCTCTCAAATTCCTTTTAGTCTTTCTGTTGTAACGCAGCAAGCAACAACTTCAGCATCTGCTTTTTAAAACAATATTAAGAGTCAGCGTGTGTTCACGGGTTAATTTACCTCAAGGCATGTGATGGGCACAGTAATTGTTTTGAACAGAGACATTTTAGTGTAGTCGTTGTTGAAAAGGCACTAAGATGTTTACCAGCCGCTCTGACAGAGAGCACTTAACTGTTTCACTTCGCCTTGCTTGAGTGTCATAGAGGAGGGTACCTCCTGGGCTGGTCTCTGTGTGCAGACACTCTGGAACGCTTGGACTTTTCACGTCCTTTCGCTTTCTCCCCATTCCAGCGTACTTACTTACTTACTTACTTACTTACTTATTTATTTTGATTGGGGTATAATGTTATACAACAACGTGAATCAGCTCTAAGTGTACATATATCTCCTCCCTCTTGAGCCTCCCTCCCACCCCACCCCGGTCCCAACCATCTAGGTCATCACAGAGCACAGAGCTGAGCTCTCTGTGCTGTATAGCAGGTTCCCACTTTAAATCCTACATCTCTTCTTCAAGGTCCAGTTCAAACATCAGCTCTTAGAGGAAGATGTCTCTGATTCTTTCTACCTACAGGAATTTCCCTTTTCTCCAACTGTGACTGCAGTCACTGTGTCATCATGGGCAGGAGCAAATGTGTCTTAAGGATGTTTTTTTTTCATTAGCATGTTCCCCATGGTGCCCTGACACTCACAGTGAACCCCTAGTAAATGTTTGTGGAATGAATGAAAGAGATGAAATTAAAAGACATAACAGCTAAAGTCAACAGGGAGATGATCTGTTCTTAAACAAACAAACTAAAAAAGGTAACAGTTTTTAGATGACTCCAGCCCCTGCCTGTTTCTTGCTTCTGTGACTTTTAAGACGACTTTTTAAAAGTCTGTTTCTCATGTATATTATCATATGTGAAACAGAACACCATTCCATGTTCGATGCATGAGGCAAATGCTCAGGGCCGGGGCAATGGGATGACCCAGAGGGATGGGATGGGGAGGGAGGTGGGTGGGGGGTCCAGGAAGGGGAACACATGTAAACCCATGGCTGATTCATGTCAATGTATGGCAAAAACTATTATAATATTGTAAAGTAATTAGCCCCCAACTAAAATAAATAAATTTATAAAAAAAATAAATAAATAAAATAAAAGTCTGTTTCTTAATTTATAAAGTGGGAATTAACAGTGCATTCCTTAGAACTTATTTACAAATCAGAAACAGACTCACAGACTTAGAGAATGAACTTATGCTTACCAGAGGGGAAGAGAAGGGGGTTGTCAGAGAGTTTGGGATTGACATGTACACATTGCCATATTTAAAATGGATAACCAAAAAGGACCCTCTGTATAGCACAGGAAACTCTGCTCAGTATTCCGTAACAACCTAATTGGGAAAAGAATTTGAAAAAAGAATAGGTACATATATAACTGAATCACTTTGTTGTACACCTGAAACTAACACAACATTGTTAATCAGCTGTATTCCAATATAAAAATAAGAAGTTGTAAAAAATGCATTCCTTACAGGGATCTTGCAAGGATTCGGTGAGACATTGTTTGAAAAATGCGTTGCCTTTAGTAGGCTTTCAGCCAAAGTAAGAAACTGCCTCCTTTTTCTGAAATGCATACACCTTTTCACACCAGAGGCTGTTGCAAATCAAATATCATTGCCTCAATACATTTAAAGAGGAATTTGAAATGATGATATCAAGAGATACTCAAAAAGTATTTTATGTAATTCGTCAGTCACTTCAAATAAAAATGAAGAAAAATAGGAATAGAAGGAAACCATTTAAAGATGATAAGTATCAATTACTGGAAGCTGACAGCAAACATGTTGACAGTGAAAACAGACGGTATCACCATGAAGGCAAGTCAAAGATGTCTGCCATGCTGCTTCTCCTCAGCCAAGGGGAAGACCTTGGTGAAAATTCTGATTCCTGGGCCCCACCGCCGACCTACTCAGTTCCTTTGAAAGTGTGATCTGGGAATCTGTGTTTTACACACAACTCAGATTAATATTTTGCATGCTGACTCTCCTGATCCTCACATCACCCTGACATAACTGTCCTTTGCTCAGGGTCCCACCTTTGCACCTGCAGTCCCCTTTTCCTGGAATGCCTACCCACCCTCCATGCCTGGAAAATTCTAGAATCATTATCTGCTTTTAATTTTATTGAAATGTAGTTGATTTACAATGTTATGATTTCGTCTGTACAGCAAATATATATAGGTATGTATGTATAAACACACATATATGTGTGTGTGTGTGTATTCTTTTTCATTATGGTTTATCATAGGGTATGATATGTAGGATCTTGTTATTTATTCATCTTATATATAATACTTTGCCTCTGTTAATCCCAAACTCCCAGTCCATCCCCTCCCAGCCCACCCTCACCCTGGCAACCACAAAGCTGTTCTCTATGTCTATGAGTATCTTTTGGTTTCATAGATATGTTGATTTGTATCATATTTTAGATTCCACATGTAAGTGGTATCATACAGTATTTGCCTTTCTGTTTTGGACTTCCTTTGCTTAGTGTGATCATCTCTAGGTCTATACACACAGTTGCGTATGGCACCATTTCCTCCTTTTTGAAGGCTGGGTACTATCCCATTGTGTGTATGTACCACATCTTCTTTATCCATTCATCTGTTGATGGACATTTAGGTTTGTTTCCACGTCATGGCTCTTGTAGTGCTGCTATGAGCATAGCAACGCATGTATCTTTTCAAATTACAGTTTTGTCTAGGCATATGCCTAGGAATGGGATCATATGGCAACTCTGTTTTTTTGTTTTTTGAGGAACCTCCATAGTGGCTGCATTAGTATCTTTAAAAAGGGGAAATTATTCTCTTTTTTAGGTGGCCCTCCTCGACTCACATAGACCAGTACTAGGCTCATTCATAACTTTGCTGTGTATTCACCTTTCATTCGTTCACCCATTGACTCACCCTCATGAACCATCCTCAGATTATACTGCCCTGGATGTATTTGCACATCTTTCTGTTTGTCGCTATGTTGATTATGGGAATGAACACTCACAGGTGGGTGTATGTGTGAGGTGGATAACCCGCATTTTGTTTCATCCCTCATTGACTTAGAGTATTCCATTCTTATCCATTTTCAGTTATTTTGGCATATGGTGATGGTAGGGCTTTCAGATCATCTATTTTGTAATTTTTTATTGGTTTTAGTCTAGAAAGGTACTCGCATGTCACAATTATAAATGCATAAAATTAACCAGTACTGTTGTAACAAGACAGGTATTAATGCACTGGGATAGACTGTGTGTACAGATAGAGTTGGGTAAGGATTGCAACTGAATGGATGCTTTATTGTTTACTCTATTGAATTAGAGTCTAAACACAACTATCATGAATACCAAACAGAGCAAATCTGTAAGTCAGAGCCCCTGTCATCTTAATCAGGGGAAATACAAATGAGTGTTTCCTCTTCAAAAGTGTCAAAAGATGTTTATACTTGTTTCAAATTTACTCTTCAAAGTTTTGAAACCAACCAAGTATCAGTGATGCCTTGAGACTTAGAAAGGTGTGTGATTCTATATGTTTCTATTCTGTAAACACATTTGAACTTTATAAAGAAGGTAAAAGAGTGGAGGATTCTCTGGTGATGGAGAGGAGTGACCTAGTGAAAGAGGGATGGAGAGAGAAGTTTCTGTGGACCCTGTTGTGATTGCTACTCAGATCCACCTTCAAGGATGGACTTACCCCTCAGGTGCTACAACTGCTGTTGACAGACAGTTCTTGGCTAACTGCCCCCTTTGGGATGACTTTGTCTTCAGAGCTGCCTCACCCAAGGTCCTCCAATAGCTGGTCAATAGGTGACTGTTACAGGATGTAAAAATCAGTCCAGTATCAGAGTTGCCCACAGGGTTGGCTTAAACCCTCACTGCAGCTACATCACCATTCAAATTTCCCTCTGCCCACTTTTTCCCCTCCCGTCCCCTCTCCTCCCCTTCTTACCTCTCCCCTCCCCTCCCCTTCCTTCCCTTCTCCTTCCCTGCTTTCCTCCTGCCCTCCCTCCCTTCTCTTCCCCTCCCCCAGACATTGACCCCCCGCCACCAGAAGCTCCTTCTAATATATCTCCTACATGACAATCTCTGAAAGTCAAATTTCCAAGAGCCCAACCTGTGACACCCCCATTCAGTTTGGTCACTCTCCATTGACAAGTAGATTTGAATATATATATATGGCCCCCTACCACTTGAACATGCATACTTCATTGTCTGTGGACACTGTTTACAAACTAACTGGGTTACCACTTTTGTTGACCACTGATAGGTCCTTCCTTAGGCAATCATTCATTCATCAGCATTTGCTTCTCACCTGTGCCTGTGCTGGCCAGGAGGACTGTGAGCATCTTCCTATACCGCTCCTGCCTCAAGAAGCTCACGGTATAGCCCAGAAGAGTGTAGTAAGATCCTGTTTCTGAATCAGCCAGAGGAGAGAATTAGGGTCAGCTAAAGAGAACTAAGTGCCCAGCCATGGCGCCCCCTTAACAGTGTGTCACCAGAGCAGAAACAGATTCCAGTTTTGAAAGCACTTACCTTCAGCAAATACCCCCAAACTGAGAA
This sequence comes from Giraffa tippelskirchi, assembly GCF_054371585.1. Classification (NCBI taxonomy): domain Eukaryota; kingdom Metazoa; phylum Chordata; class Mammalia; order Artiodactyla; family Giraffidae; genus Giraffa; species Giraffa tippelskirchi. The sequence goes on along the minus strand of NC_137287.1, from coordinate 112,486,820 downwards.
CAACTCTTACTGCTAGGGCTGTAGCAAAGACAAGATTCTGAGATGCACGAAGTGGAAAATGCCTTTCTAAGTGTTTCAGCAAAGTGCTTTTAATGGAAGGAAGTGCTTTAGTTAAGCTTTGCAATGTTGATGATGATGGTAATGATTGCATCTTGTTTGTATATACAGCTTTCTCTCTTCCAAAGTGCTTTCCCACTTATTACCTAGTTGTCTCATTGGGCTTGGAGGTACTTAGCAAGATATTATTAGACAGGTTTCTGTGCTGCATAGGAAAAAACCCTGGGCATTCTGGCTCTAGTTTCAGTTAGGTGACTTCATTCCATCTCAACCTCAGTTTCTCATCTGTAAAATGAAAGTAATAACACCTACATTTCAGAACAGCTGTGATGTTTAAGTGGCCTTCTTTTCATTCATGAACATTTACTGAGCAATTCCTTTGTGCTAAGTACTGAGCTAGGTGTAAATAAGTATTTTGAAAGAAATGGCTTCCCTGGTGGCTCAGACAGTAAAGACTCTGTCTGTAATGCAGGAAACCAGGGTTCAATCCCTGGGTTAGGAAGATCCCCTGGAGAAGGGAATGGCTACCCACTCTAGTATTCTTGCCCAGAGAATTCCATGGACAGAGGAGCCTGGAAGACTACAGTCCATGGGGTCACAGAGTCAGACACAACTGAGCAACTAATACTTTCACTTGAAAGGAATACCCTTCTCTCAAGGAGCTTAAAATGTGACTTGGACATGTTAGTAGTTATAAAATGATATTGTAAATACATGAAAGAGGAGCAGTAAAACATGACAAAGGAAGGACGTGTCTGATGTCTGCTTTGAGGGAAGATACCATGGGCTAAAGGGCCAAATAGGATGCTTGGTATAGAACAGAGGCAAGATGTTTTGCTGAAGAAATAACACATTCACTCACTTTTTTCCTTGGGCTCATTATCTTGAAACACACACATACACACACAACTTTTATAACCAGGTAGGTGACATGCCAGGAAAAACTTGGACAGGGAAAAAAAAGAGGAAGAAAGAGCTGCAGTAGGAAGGTGAAAGTTTGAATCCTCGTTCCACTGCTTAGCAGCTGTGAGTTCTAAGCACTCAGAGTCTCAGTTTCTCATCTGTAAATGGAAATGATAGTGCTCAAGTCATGGGATCATCTTAACAAATTAATATAATGTACATCCCTTTTTGTTTCCATTTCAATTGCATTTCATTAGATTGTTGTCATTTATCCAATGGTAGAGCTAAGCTAGAACAGCAGTTGTAGTGTGTCAGGAATGGGGGAAGATAATGTTTTATTAACTTCGAGCATAAGTTACATGAAAGAAGAACTTGCCAAATAGAATGAAGGTAGGGTAATTGTAGATGGTGATTCTTAAACTTACAAAACTTCTCCTCTGAGCAATCGGATAGGACAACCCCCCTCCTGGTTTCTGGCTCTGCTGATTTCAGTGAGAGCTCAGAGTCAATGAATGATTCTGGCAAAAACCACAAAGGTAGACAATGTCATCTGAGTACAAGAAGACTTCAGGATGGGGAACACATGTAAACCCATGGCTGATTCATGTCAATGTATGGCAAAAACCACTACAATATTGTAAAGTAATTAGCCCCCAACTAAAATAAATAAATTTATCAAAAAAAAAAAGAAGACTTCATGGACCAGTGGGCAGAGAAAAGGCTGGGGTTGAAAGTAGAAGGGCTGTCATATTTCTAAATATAGGGGCAGGGGGACAGGTTTGTCCTTTGTGGTGTGGCTGCAAAACCTGCCTTAAATGAGGCATGGCTCTCCGAACGTGGAAGGGGCTCCTCTACTCTGGGCAGTGTTGGGAATGTTGCCTCTTTCCTGGGAACGGGGCTCAGGTGAATTAGTGTATGTTTCAAAAGAACAGCCACACAGGGAGGGGACCACAGCCACAACCTAAAAAGAAAGATTAGAGAACCGATTCCACTGTTTTCGAGTGGTGCCTAGACATTTTAAAGTTCTCCAGGTTATTCTGACCTGAAACCTTTGTTGAGAACCACTCATGTGGTTCTCTCATGTGGCAGCATCATGGAATATAGGCATTTCTTGGTCTGGCCACCTAACCCAGAACCTCAGATGAAAATTTCACTCTACAAGATATCAAACAGATACAGCTTTGGTTAAAATGTTGGAACCGGAGTGGAGAGGGCAGGGTCCATAGAAGATAGATCGCTATTTGATAGCACCATTTCCTTTCTATAGGTATTGAAATAGACAGTCTTTATGCTGTTCATAATTGTGTATAGACCATTTAATGAATGGCAAAACACCCCAGGCACATTTTAAAATAGTATTCAATATCTCATAGCAATTACTGCTCATAGTGGTTTGGGTGGAATACAGACCCCTCAGCCACGATCAGTCTCCCAAGAAATATTTGTTCATAAGCACTCCCTTCATTAATGAAACCTCAAGAAGCTCAATACTTCTTATGAAATCTTTCTCATCAGAATAAAAGAGTGTTGGATGAGCTTCTTTCTGGAGCAATTTTATTGTTTCTGTGTTTAAGTTTTTATTGTAAATAGTTGATTTACAAGGTTCTGTTTGTTTCAGGTGTATAGCAAAGTGAATTGGTTATACATATATAAATATATATTCTTTTTTTACACTCTCTTCCATTACAAGTTATTACAAGATGTTGAATATAGTTCCCTATGCTATACTGTGGGCCCTTGTTGGTTACCTATTTTTATATACAGTAGTGTGTATATTTTAATCCCAAACTCCTACTTTATCCCTTCTCCCTCCTATTCAGTAACTTTAAGTTTGTTTTCTATGTCTGTGAGTCTATTTCATGTTTTGTAAATAAGTTCATTTCTGGAGCAATTTTTCCTTCCAATGGCTTTGAACCACTATGCAGGACATTCTGAAAAAGTGGGAAATATTGGGTATATTACAGCCACCCATGTTTTTTGAAAGGAAATATTGAAAGATTAGTGTGGCCAATACCCTGTTTTTACTGGGAGGATTTCTTTTTTTAAAGAGTGAAAATATGGTTTTATTAAGGTTATAAGCCAAATTGAGCCTCAGGATTCAAGAAAGCTTGCTTTGTTTTGGAAAACAGCTTGGCGACAATATGCTTTCCTAGAATGGAGAAAAGCTAAGAATGCTTATCCTTTATTTTACTTTGTTCTTGCTTCCCTGTGCCATTTATTATTTGGACATCTACTGATGAGAGAGAGAATTTCTGGTGAAAAATCTAAGTTTAGATATGGTTGGTGTGGGATTTCATACATTCTTTTATCTTTGCTTTACACAATAAACCTACCATGAAAATGTGTAGGATCTAAGGTTTTTCCAGGAGATCCATGGCTGATGCAAAGTGTATCCATCCACTATATTGCCAGGCAGGTGTCTTCCAGCCATCCAGTCTGGGGGCACTTTACTGAATAATCATACTTCTGTAACCTCATCTCCCACTCCTTAAGGATTTTAAATAACCTTAGCTCTGAACAGTGAAGAGAATAGTAATTGAAACTTAGGAGCAGCATTGTAGTAAAAGAACATGGATTCCATTTGCATCTGAACCCTGGACTCCTACTGTCTAACCTAACTTCTCCAAGCCTCTGTTTCCACATCTTATAAAAGGGGGAGGGTAAGACCAAATTTAGAGGGTTTCTGTGAGAATTTATTAGGATTACACGCACAGCATCTGTTCTGTGTCTGGTACATTAGAAGGTGCTCAGCACATTGTAGTTATTGGTATTGTTGTATTTTGCTTTATATTAATATGTCCACTCATGTTGTACAGTGTATAAAGTACTTTCCTGTAGATAGCTCTTGAGATTTTTTTTAGTCTCTTCAGTGAGGAAATATTGTTTTAAGTGTAAGGAAATGAAGGCTCACCATGGTGACCAGGGCACAGACTATAGGCAGAGAAGGCAATGGCACCCCACTCTAGTCCTCCTGGCTGGAGAATCCCATGGACGGAGGAGCCTGGTAGGCTGCAGTCCATGGGGTCGCTAAGAGTCGGACACGACTGAGCGACTTCTCTTTCACTTTTCACTTTCCTGCACTGGAGAAGGAAATGGCAACCCACTCCAGTGTTCTTGCCTGGAGAATCCCAGGGACGGTGGAGCCTGGTGGGCTGCCCTCTATGGGGTCGCACAGAGTCGGACACGACTGAAGTGACTTAGCAGCAGCAGCAGCAGCAGTGCTGTGATCTTATCATGGGTTTGGAGTAGGTATGACAATAATTCTGAAGAATTTATATGGCAGCAAAACTGGTAAGAGTTACACCCTCTCAGACCAGGTGGGATAAGTGATGAATAAGTCAGTCATCATCTATCCCATCAAAGTTGGTCCCTACCTGAAAGTTTGTAACACATTGCTCCAAATTGTAATGAGGCTGGCGGACATTCCTTTTAATACACTCACTGTATAAAAGAGACAAGAATCAGACAGGAACAAGATCGATCATCTGTTTACAATTTTATAACGTTTTATAATCTGCTTTGGAGAAATATGGACAGAGATTAAAGAGGGATAGGACTAGGGTTGCTTTGTGACTTTTTTAAAATAGGTCTCTTGAGTCCCACTTCTAATTTTATAGAGCAAACTTTTGTCTCTTAAGATGGTCTTGTATAGAGTTGGGCCATGGAAGGGATTTTATTCACATTCAGCTCTGCCAGACATAGAGAAATAATTTTATTTAAAAATGTACCCAGACGATTATGATAGTCAACATGACAACAGGTGTCTCATTTCATTTTCTGAACAGTTAAGATTTGAAGGCTTTTTCCCCCCTTTCTTTCTTTAAAAGAATAAATGTACAATAGGATTTTAGAATCAGCTTGTTTGTGTCTGTAAGAAATCCTGCTGGGTTTTGATTGGGCTTGCATTGAATCTGTAGATCAGTCTGGTAAGATCTGTCATCTTAACAATATTGAGTCGTCTGGCCCAGGAACATGTTATTTCTATTCATTTGCGTGGGTCTACTTCAGTGTCTGTAATCACCCTCTTGTAGTTTTTGGCATGCAGGTCCCATGCATATTTTGGTGGACTTATACCTAAATGTTCCTTGTCTGTGTGTGTGTGTGTGTGCAGTTATAAATGGTACTGTTCTTTTTATTTCATATTCTAATTGCTCATTGTTAAGTATGAATCAGACTGACTTTTGTATATAAAAAATAAATGTACATGGAAACAAACCAAAAAAGAAAAGAGAGGTCTCAGGTGGAGAAATAGTAACTTACTTGCAAGGCCGTTGCATGAAAAGATGGAGGAGGCTAATCCAGACCAGGTACTTAGCAGAGTACCCAGCACGTGTTCAAAATGTTAGGTCCCATCTGTCTTGCCTTCTTATGTTCTGTGTTGCTCAGAAAGCCAGGCAGTGTTAAGAGGATTTTGGAGCTTGAAGCTATGTAATAGTTACGATGTTACAATTTAGTTCTAAGCAGACCTGGGTTTGGGTCTTGGCTCTGCTATATACAAGCTGTGCACTCCTGAGCATGTTTCTCACCCTCTCTGGTCTTCCTTTTCCTCACTGTAATGTGGGGCTGATACAAGAAAGGTGGTACCCTGACCAGGGCACAGTGCCTGGCACCTAGCAAATGCTCAGTGAGCTTTATTCTCATTGCTTTGGTGGTTGTTAAGTTCCAGGAGGAAGATGCTAGAGAAACGTGAAGAAGAACTTCCTAACATTGCTTCTCCCACAGAACCGGTTGAATGTGAGGTAGTGAGCCTCCCATCAACAGAAAATGGAACACCCCCTCTATAGGATGCCACAGGGAAAGTCAGGCTTCTCGAGAGCTTACCTCTGTGTTTAGGGACTTATGTACCATCATCACCCTCCACCATCACTCATAGTAGCATTAGAAGCAAATGGTAGCCATTCCAGGTGTCCCTGGAGTCATCTAAGACAGGGATCCCCAACCTCCGGGAGCTAATGCCTGATGATCTGAGGTGGAGCTGGTGTAATAATAATAGAAATAAAAGTGCAGAATAAATGTAATGCACTCGAATCATCCCGAAATCATCTCCTGTCATCCATGGAAAAATTGTCTTCCACAAAACTGGTCCCTGGTGCCAAAAAGGTTGGAGACCACTGCCCTAAGACTCTGGACCCACAGACACAAAGAGCTTGGGGCAGTAGACAGAAATGGTACCTGGGAAAAAAGCAAGCACAGACGTACCTTTCCATCAGCTGCAGTTTATGACTGCACATTAAACTCCATTGCTTTCTCTCGGCGGCTGGTGTTGAGACCCGTCATCTCCAGCCCATGGCCATCCATTCTGACTTTCCCCAGGAGCACAGACAGACCAGCCGCCTTTCTAGTGTACACTAATTAATTTATCTCATGCTTGTGATTTTACGGCGCATAAGTGCTGGAGCATTTCTGTTTATTCTTCTCCCCGCAAAGCACCTCACATTGCATAAAGACCATGAATCTCCATGGCAAACGCCGGCTGTTTTGGGCTGTGGAACAGCCCACCAGCTGCCTGTCGTCTTGCCGGCACTGCCTCTTACAGCCACAGGAACACCTCCATTCATTTATCCTTAATGACATTTTGACATTTCAATCAGTTCATCAGATGTTTTTTGTGCAAGGCTTCTCCCACACGCCCAGGCCAGGGTGCCAGGCCACTCTTGATGCATAATGCATGAGACCAGTGCCCTGCTCAGCACCTTCTGATGGACCCATACATCTGCTGTTCACAAACTGTGTGTTCCTAACAGCCCTGGCTCCCTAGGTGATCCACACCGCTGCTTCCAGAGCCATTTTTTCTATGTTTCCAGCTGGCTGAGCTCGGAGAAAGCTGGTCAGCTCAAGGAAAGATGTGCTGGTTCAGAAACATGCATGCACCAGTGCTGCTGGGCGCAGGGGGAGCAAGAGTGTGCCAAAGCCCTGACTCACTCAGGGATTTCGAGTAGCTCGCATTCCACTAATTCAGGTGGAGGACACACCTGTGACAAAGCTAACATCTCAAATTTCGTTAAACTGGTGCTACTTAAAAATAATGAACGTAAAGACATTCTGATAACAATAATGGATATCAAAGAAGAAAGGAAAATTATCCTTAATACCTTCAATCTCACACATCAGCTTAGACATACTTGCTCATAGTGGTAATCACAGTGTAGACACACTTTTCTTTTCCAGTTTTTTTTTTTTAACTTAATATAATCCAGTTAGCACTTTCCTATGTGGTGACATAGTTATCATTTTTAATGGTGCTCCATCATTTTAATAGCTGCATAATATTCCATCCAGGGATGCACCATAATTTCCTTAAATGGGCCCCCTACTGTTAGACATTTATGAGGCTGTAACTGATCCTTTGCTGTCCAAGAGAAGAATCTGAGGAGGCTGAGAGAGAGAGAGCAGGGCTCTGCAGGCTGAAGAACTGAGGGTCAGATCCCACCTGGTCCCTTTACCTGTTTTAGGAGCTTAGGATTAACTCCGTGAGCCTCAGATTCCTCATCTCTGAAATAGAAGAAATAATCACCACTTTATAGTGTTACTATATGTGAGGATTACAGGTGGTTTCAAGGTACCTAGCACATGGTAGTATTTACTAAATGTGAAACTATTATGTTCAATGTTCATAGGTGTTCGTTCACCGGTGGATCTCAATCAGGGTCAGGGCAGGTCTGCCTACCCTACACTCCCCTCCCCCTAGGGACATTGGGCAATGTCTAAACATATTTTTTTAACTTTTTATTTTGTATTGGGTATAGCTGATTAACATGTTGTGATAGTTTCAGGTGGAAAGCAAAGGGATTCAGTGATGCATATACATGTATCCATTCTCCCCAAACTCCCCTCCCCATCCAGGCTGCCGCCTAACATTGAGCAGAGTTCCATGTACTAGACAGTAGGTCCTTGTTGGTTTATCCATTTAAACATAGCAATGTGTGCCTGCCCATCCCAAACTCCCTAGCTATTCCTTTCCCCTCTCCTTCTCCCTGGCAACTGTAAGTTCTTTCTCTAAGTCTGTCTCTTTTTGTTTTGTCAGTTTATTTGTATCATTTCTTTTTAGATTCCACATATAATATATGTCATATGATATTTCTCCTTCTCTGTCTGACTGACTTCACTCAGTATGACAATCTCTAGGTCCATGTTGCTGCAAATGGTGTTATTTCATTCTTTTTAATAGCTGGGTAATATTCCATTGTGTGTATGTATCACATCTTCTTCTTTATCCATCCCTCTGTCGATGGACATTTTGGTTGCTTCCATGTCTTGGGTATTGTGAACAGTGCTGTAATGAATATTGGGATGTATATATCCTTTCAGATCATGTTTTTGTCTGGATATATGCCCAAGAGTGGGATTGCAGGATCATATGATAGCTGTACTTTTAGTTTTTTAAGGAACCTCCATGCTGCTCTCCATAGTGGCTGTACCATTTAACATTCCCACCAACAGTGTAGAAGGTAAACGCATGTTTGATTGTCACACCTGGGGGTGGGAGAAGCTACTAGAATCTCTTGGGTGGAAGCTAAGGATGCAACTGAATATCCTGCAGTGCACAGCACAGCCCCCACAGCAAAGCATCATCCTGCCCAAAATGTCAGCATGCCATGGTTGAGAACCAACCCCCAGCATACACGATGCTGTGTTTTTCAGTATTATCTACATAATATATTTCCTTTTTTACTATTGTTTTATTATTTTTTACTATTATTTTATTGGGATAAAATCCCAGGAAAATGGGAATGCTCAACTAAAGGATGTATTATTCTTATTGGCAGTTTTAGGAGACATGGAATGGGGATGGGTGATGCGAAGAAGGTTTCAGGTGACTGATGGTGAAAAGACAGCCGATAAAGGGCACGTGGTCCCCAGTGGGCAGGAGATGACATCCCACAGACCCATAGTTCTCCAAGACAGTCCCAGCATCTCCTAGGAAGTTGGAAGTGCACATTTTCAGGCCTTACCTCATACTCGCCAAAACAGAACTCCAAGAGTAGAGCCCAACCATCCCTGTATTAACATGCTTCCTAGGTGATTCTAATGCACTCTTGGGTTTGAGAATCACCGCCATGCACCACTCGCAGCAAAAGGCCAACTTACAGAAGAGCAAGTAGATCCCCAGGTTGGGAAGATCCCCTGGGAAAGGGAATGGCTACCCACTCCAGTATTCTTGCCTGGAGAATCCCAGGGACAGAGGAGCCTGGCTGGATACAGTCCATAGGATTGCAGAGTCAGATACAGCTGAGTGAGTAACACTTTCACTTCAAGGAAGAAGGAATGCAGATGACTAGTATGGAGAAGGAGGAGGAAAAGAACCAGCATTTACTGAGTGTCTGTTACAGGCCAAGACTGTGCTTAGGAATTAACACATTATTTCTAATCATCCTAGAATCACTGTAAACTGGAGCTTATCAAAAATCTTCCTACACATGAGTCTCACAGAGATGAAGACACAGTCATGATCTGGGTAGAGCCAATCTAACCTGGGACCAAAGTGCATGGTATTTCCACAGCACCAAGAATAGAGGGTTCGTCTAGCCCAGGGGTTTGGAGCTCAATGACCTGAGACCATTCAGGAAGTTCCCACTATCTGAGCCATAGATTCTGTCCTCACTTTCCTTCGAAGCATTAATTCCCTTCCCATTGCTTAGTATTTAACAAACACTTATATGGAGCTTCTTTGGTAGGTGACAGATCCTATCGTAAGGACTTTAATATTTGTGAGTCAGCATCTGTTGCAAATGGTTGTTGTGAGAATTCACTATATTATTGCTATTTGCCAGATGAGGAAACTGAGTTACAATGAGGCTAAGTCATTGTCTAAGGCCACATAGCCAGTCAATGGTGGAGCCAGGGTTGGACCCAGGCAGTCTGGCTCCAGAGCTGATGCTGTTCCCACTAGGCTCTGCTTCAGGATCTGAGGGGTGGGGTGACCAGATGCGCAACAAGAGGAGAGCCTTGCATCTGTCTTAGGCCTTCTGCCATGCTGGTTCCCTTTCCAGCTCCAGGGGATGGTCAGATTGGGTCTGACTCTGTCCTCAATAGAAAGAGAGCCCATCCAGACAAGGAAGACAGAGAGGCAGCTGCAGGCTGATGAGAGAAGCAGGGACAGATGGGTAGAGGCACAGACATGGAGAGCAAGAGAGATGGAGGTGACAGTGGTGGTGCCCAAGGTCCCTCGACCTTTTGAATTGTGGTAGTATGTGCTACTGTTGCTTCAGTAACTTTTCCATTCCAGTAGAAGCATGGAGAAGCCCCAAGCTAGGGTGATGGGAGTCGGAGAGGAAAGAAAGAAAGATAGCACTAAGTCATGTCCGACTCTTGTGATCCCGTGAACTGAAGCCTGCCAGGCTCCTCTGTCCATAGGATTGTCCAGGCAAGGATACTGGAGTGGGTTGCCATTCCCCTCTCCAGGGGAACTTCCCTACCCAGGAAGTGAACCCAGGTCCCCCACATTGCAGGCAGATGCTTTTCCAGCTGAACTGTGATGGGAGTAGGAGAGGAAGGACCTGCCAGTTACTTTCCAGGTTTGGTACCCAGCAGAGGTAATGAGCAGACAGACTGTGTAAGGCCTCAAGGGTGTGAGTGAGTATGAAAGTGAGCTTTCTGGCTGCATGTATGTGCTTATCCATGTCAGTGTGTGTTTGTCTGGAGAAGAGAGGAGCCGGCTGATAAAGCTTCGGCACGAGGATATACTTGCATGGGTCCTTAGCTGACTGACACGTAACAAGGAATCTTAGAGAACATTCAGGAGCCTGACTGCCTAGGTTTAAATCCCAGCTCCATCTCTTAAGGCCTGGGTGGCTTTTGGGGAGTTACTTCAACTCTGCCTCACCTTTTCATCTGTAAAATGGAATTAGTAATACTATTAATCTTCCAGAGTTATTAGGAGAATTAAAGAAGTTAATTGTGTTTGTAATAGCCTTAAATAATGCCTAGGAAGTGAGCCAATGCGGGTTGTGAAAGAATTCACAGAAAGTTTTATTCACTTTCAAAGACAGGAAAAGGGTCAGTCACACAGAGCTGAATGATTGAGTTTCAAAGGACATGGTGTAGAAAAGAGGGGGTGGTCCATAGTTGTATCTGGGCTGACCATTCTTCAATAGGATGTGGTTTTTCTGAGAATCTAATTTCTTCAGTTATTTTGCAGTCCGTGGGTGTCTGAAAGAGACTCGACAGTGGACCTTGAGAGGCACTACTCTATTTTGAACAATGTTAGATGGCTTTGCAGAAAGAAATAAGTGCTATTTGCATGGTTATTAAATAAATACAGTAAACTTAGGATTTATCATTTCATGGTTAGTATATTCATTTACTGGGATTGCCATACTAAGGTACCACAAACTGGGTGGTTTAAAACAACTAAATGTATTCCCTCACAGATCTGGAGGCTGGAAGTCCAAAATCAAAGGGTCTGTGGGGTCATGCTCCCCTTGAGATTCTGAGTAGACACTTTCTTGCTACTTCCTCGTTTCTGATGGAGGCTATCAACTCTTCCCTCGACTTGCAGTCGCCTTGCTCCACTCTGCGTCTGTCATCACATGGCCCCCTCCTTGTGTATCTCTAGCTAAATTCCCCTCTCCTTGTAAGAACAGCAGTCATACTGTATTAGAGCCACCTTAACTGGTCTACATCTGTAAGGACCCTATTTCCAAGCCTGCATCGGCCACCAATTTTTCTTGTAGAAAACTTGAGATCAATTGTGAGCATTCTCATTTTTCTTGTTTTATTGAGGAGAAGTTTTAGAAACCACCTAAAAGGAAATACTTCATTATTTTAACTTGAGATTGCTGAGAATGGATATGAATGGACAAAACAAATGATACTAAATTGACTTTTTTCCTGTCGTATTAGTAAAATATTTCTAACGTTGTAAAATATCTAATTCTATAAAGATGCAGTAAAATTTTTGAGATTATTAAAAAAAAAAAAAGACCCTATTTCCAAATAAGGTCACGTTCACAGACTATGAAAGTCCTAACCTCTGGCATGGGGCTTCAGTGTATCTTTTAGGGCAGCAGTTCCAAATATTTTTTGCACCAGGGAACGGTTTCATGGAAGACAGTTTTTCCAGGGACTCAAGTAGAAGGAATGGTTTGGGGGATGATTCAAGTGCATGGCATTTATTGTGCACTTTATTTCTATTACTGTTACGTCAGCTCCACCTCAGATCACCAGGCATTAGATCCGGGAGACTGGGGACCCTTGTTTTAGGGGAACACAATTTAACTGGAAACTGTCATTTTAAAAGCATCAGTTCTTGCAGTGGTTGTTAGATGCCAGTCCCCCCAGTCCCACCCCCCCCACCCCCGTAGTGACATCCGTACCAGAAAGTGGAAGCGCTGTATCCTTGGTAACTCACTGAGAGACCTGGAGACCTGGACATGGCACCCAGCTGTCTTACCTCCTGGCCATGGTCCTTCTGTGGGGTAGGGACTCTTCATTGATTCCTATCTGCTGAAGACCTTGTTCTCAAGAACAGGGATATCAAACTTTGTTGTGCATTAGGATTGCTTGGAGTGCATGTTACTCATCTAGAGGTTCTGATTCAGTTGGTCAGGGATGAGGCCAGAGAAACTGTATTTCTAGTATGTTCCCAGGTAGAGCTGATGATGCTGGTCCAGAGACTCCTTGGAGAACCACTGTTCCACATTGGTGGTGCTTAAGCTTGGTGGCACATTACCACCACCTGGGGAGCTTCTAGAAACCCAGATGCCCAAGCTGCACCCCAGACCAATTAAATTAGGATCTCATCAGTAATTTTAAAGCTCCCCAAATGATCTGTGCAGCCAAGGCTGAGAAGCACGGCTCCAGAATACATCAAAGAATGTTTTTAGAGAAAAGCCATTCTTCAGGGTATCTATTTTAGAGGATTTGCATTTAATAAATAATGAGGCCATTTAAATCAACGTGGCTGTGTGCTGTATTTAAAAGGTTACCAGAGAGCATTTATTGAGTGCTTACTGTGTACCATGAACTGGGGGAAATGCTTTGGTAACTACACGCCATTTAAATCTTCACAAACACCCTCCCTTCCTGGGGCACACTGATGCTCCCTGCAGTTCTGCAGGCAGGGGGAAACTGACATGCAAAGGAATGAGTAACTTGCAAGAGCTCATGCAGCAAGTCTGAGATGGAGCCAGGTTTTGATGCCAGGCTGTCTGGCACCAAAGCTGATGTTAACTGCTGTGCCATCCTGCCTTCTGAGAGAAGAGGAAGTGGTGTGTTCGCCTTTTAATCCTTCAGTTTTCCATATCCTCGTTTACACTGTCAGCTCTGCTGTGGGGTAGCCCAGCTTCTGCCTCAGTTATAGTCACTCTGAGTTAGTGGGATTTGGGTTAATTAGATTTTGCCACATTCAACGAGGACTGGAATTGTTACCATGGATGGAATTTGCACTTCTGATTTTGTCCCAAAAGGAGAAGAGGAGGAAAGTTAAAACAGGTGTCCTGAGCTGGCAGGCAGAAAGCAGGGTAGGGCCCTGTGACTTCTGCCAACATGCCACATGCCTTGGCTAAGCACCCCCTCTGTCTGGGCCTCAGTTTCTTTTATAAAATGAGAGAATGATGCAGTTCCCTTCCAGTTCTGACATGTAAATTTAATTAGATATTCAATCATGTCAGCACAGAAACATCCAGGCTTAAAAGAGTACAACACCAGCTTTTAATAGGAGTAGAGTTTCAGCTGAGTTTTCTTTGTCTGCCTCCTGTGGATGGACATCTCTCTGGCTCCAGGGTTCCAGTCTTTGTGTTTAAAGTCTATCCAGAGATGCCAGTAGAGGATGGGTCAAGGAAAGCCCTATGGGAAGGGAAAGAGAGCCTGGTCAGTGTCTCCCCTGGAGAGTGGGCATGGCTTTTCACATCCAGGGAAGAGCCCTGTGGAATTCCAGCGCCCTCTCTCACTTGGCAGGGGTCTCCTGTTCTCCGTTCACACATGCAGGATTTTGCAGGATCCAGATGCTGGAATCACTTATCACCTCTTTTCCAGATGGTTTCTCAGCCTCTGCTTGAATTCCTCCAATAATGGGGAGCTCATTATTTCCAAAAGCTTACACAGAACATGAGTCTTGTCTGGCTTTTTGCATCATGGTATCCTATGTTAACAGCCACTGGTACAAGGCAGGTGCTAATTAAGTATTTTTTTCAACAAATTAATGTGCAGAGAGAAATAAACTACTACCTTTGAGGAGGAGATGATGATTTCTAAGAGCAGTGGGCCTTTGAGTTGGTCCCTAAAAGGTGAAGAGAAAGTAGCCGAAGAAGAAAACATGGGAAAGTCAATGCAGGCATTAGGCTCTTCCAAAGGAGACCCAAGCAGTTCTACTTTATTTTATTTTGTTTATTTATTTGTTTTTGCTTGCACTGGGTCTTTGTTGCTTTGCAAGGACTCTCTCTAGTTGCGGGAAGCAGGGGCTACTCTTCGGTGCAGTGCATGGACTTTTCGCTGTGGTGGTTTCTCTTATTGCGGGAGCACAGGCTCTAGGTGCACTGGCTTCAGTAGTCGCAGCTGATGTGCCCTCGAGTGCAGGCTCAGTAGTTGTGGTGCAACAGGCTTAGTTGCTCCGGGGCATCTTCCAGTACCAGAGATCAAACCCATTGCCCCTGCATTGGCAGGCAGATTCTTATCCACCAGGGAAATCAAAGCAGTTCTACTTTACTAGAACTTTCTTCCATGTCCAGCCAACATGGTGGTTCTAATTCTGCCCTCTGGGGCCACACAGAGCCAGATACCACATGTGTGAAAAGAGCATTCCAGAATATTTCCTTTCCATAAGAAACATCCCCGTGTGTTTCAGACACTCTTCCTCCTCCTGTCATAGCATGATTCTGGAACCTTTCACAGTCCTACAGTCCTCTCCGTTGAGCCACTCCACCTGCCATCTTCCCTTACAAAGACTGGTATTCAGGAGTCACAGAACTCATGGTCCCTCGTGGGCACATCCCCAGCCACCAGCCCTCACTCAGCAAACAAGCAAAGGTCAGGGAGACCTCCCAGTGATGTGTCACATCACATTGTCCCAACCTGTCAGAAGCAGGGAACTTGGATTGCTATGTCTTGAAACGTTCTTCAACTCTCCAAGGACCCAGCAGAGGAATAGATAGGCTTGCGCAATGCCTGCTTTCTAACAGCTCTTGGTACCCCCTGCTGGTGAAATTGTGTGACCCAAAATGGAAAGAATCTCAGAACAACTAGAGAAAAAAATTCCAAGTTCAGCAAGTCACAAGTACTTGAGTCTTATGGGATCTGAGGACTGCGTAAGGTATGCGACCATCCCATGTTCCATGTGGCTGTCTTATAAGTTTTTTTTTTTTTTTTTTTTTAAGGAAACATTCTATAGCTATGGCCATTCTGTGGGCTCTGAGGGAGAAAAAGAAGTCTCTGACTTCTGTGTACATTCCATCATTTCTTCAGACATCCTAGGAAGGACATGCTAAGTTGTGAGACAAAACTATTTGTTAAGTAGAAATATTTCAGGTCCCCAACTAATTTCATGCAACTTTTTCTTCCTCTTTCCTTGCCTATGTCAGTTTTTAACTGGTTATAATTTTAAGTCAGAGGAGAATGACAGTCTTTTCTATACTTCAGATTGTAGACTTTAAAACATAAATTTGCACAGCAAATTTATTGAGCACCAGCTACATTCCAGACACTCAGCAAGAGGTTGGAGTAGGTCCAGGAGGTTGGAAGAGGTTCACCCAAGAGGTGCTTGCCTTCCTGGGTAGGAGAGTTGAATCGCTGCAGTTGGGTTAGTCAAGCGCTTAGTTCACATGGTAACAAGGCCTTCCGTGATCCCCTGACAGGGTTCAAACCGGCTATTTGCTGCTCTCCTCTCGCCGTATGTAGTGTTCCTTCTTGGCTTTCATCACCTTTGTGATTTTATGTCAATTTCCATATTTCTCTGTCTAGTGCCTATCTCTGCCATTAGTCTCTGTGTCCCAGGAAGGTGAAGGTCATGTTTGGTGTTTGACACTGTGATCTTCTTCCACCGAGCAGAGACCGGCACATGTAGGTGCTAAATAAATGTGTTTAGTGGAAGAGTCCACCCAGAAGACAAAACCGCACATCTGTTCAGGGGAGCGAGAGGAGATGTGACATCTGAATGCCACTGAGTCTTGAAGGATGAAGAGGAGGTGGTCCAGGGAGAACAGGGGTACATTGAGGAGTAAGGAGTATTTAGGAATGCTTAGGAGAGCGAGATGAGGTAGCTAGTGTTCCCTAAAAGGAGATGTGTGTGGAAAATAAGGCTGAGTTGAAGCCTGGAGCCATACGCTGAGGGTCTGATATGCCCGACTCACTAGTTTGGATGCTCCCCTCTCTTTAGGAAGAAGAGGGAGGGGAATCAGCTAAGTTCTGTGACCATAGGAGTGAATATGATCTCCCCTAAATTACTTTTTTTTTAAATTATTTATTTATCTCACTGCTCTGGGTCTTAGTTGCGGCACACAGGATCTTTGATTTTCATTGCGGCATACAGGATCTTTAGTTGCGGCTTGCAAATTCTAAGTTGCCGCATGTGGGACCTAGTTCTCTGACCAGGAATCGAACCTGGGCCCCCTGCACTGGGAGAGTGGAATCTCACCCACTTGACTACCAGGGGAGCTCCCCTAAATTACTAAGAGGGTTCTTAACATTTAAATTATGAATAAGATCCCCACAGTACGGTTTTATGTTTTATTCCCATCTACATACCTTTCATTTCCATTTTGTAGCTGCAACACCTGTCTACATATTTTTAAATTTTAGGTAGCATCATCATCACCATGAAAACATCATGTCAACCATGGGCCAAAAAACCTGTGAAAAACCTGAGTTGTCCAATTTTTAAATATATGCTTTGGAGAGGCTCCATTTAAAAAATTTTTTACCCAGGTGTTCAGAGCTACCCAAACATTACTATAAAATGCCACTTTTCATAGAGGCAGCCAAGGTCTTTTTATTATTATTATGCCTTTGGAAACCAATGATTTGTGCCTAAGACAACTCTCTCCATATTATTTTACCCTGAATAGAATGAGATTGGTTGGGAGTTCTGCCCTAAGGAAATATCAAAACCCCAATACATACTCATTTATAGTTTGAAGTTAACTCTCTTATCAGATTTCCTTTTATTTCCTGCTGGGGCAGTATGAACAGAACTCGGATGGAGGCAGAGGGTTTGCTGTATATCTTTTCAAATTTATGATTAAGAAGGTCACATATACATTTTTAAACACACTCCTTTTTGATAATAAATGAAGAATGAAACTTTGAAATGTCATCAGAAGCTGAATTACTCGTTTTTCTTTCATTCGCCTACCCCTGCCTGCCGGCTGATTGCCTGCCAATGGTGAGGAAAGGCCCAAGTGACCAAATGCTTCATTTCTTGTGATTTTTCTATCTGCCTGGAATAGTCTCACTAGTGGAGCAGCGTGCCTGTGGCCAGAGCATTTTAACTGAGAGATGCACTTCTATTCCTGAGCCCCCTTCTTTTTCCCAGGCCAATTTAAAAATAATAATAATAATAATTCCATTTTCGGCTGCGTTTGTCTTCAAATTGTGGCCAGAATGAGAGAAATGAAAGCTCTTCTCTTCCCAAGTCCAGATCCACTCTAGATGCTTCTCTTCTACGTTCTCTGTCTACAAAGCAAGATCTAAACGGATGCCATGCCTTTGGCATGAGCCACTCTAACAGGTCATAGTGGGAGTGGAGGGTGTAGTCAGGGGATCTGTGCCTCCAGGTCCCTCCCTGAGAGGTCATCCAGCACTGGCTGGATCCTTTGGGAGAAGATCACTGTTTCTGTACTGGTGGTCTCCTCTTCACAACACCTTTTGGGTCCTTGTGGCTGCTCCCTCTGCTTGTCCCTCTGGACCCACAGATGATAAACAGCTCTCCTGTCATTGTATTATACCTCGGGTTCCATAGAGTTGCAAAGAGTTGGACATGACTGAACTGACTTAGCCTGAAAGCATGTACACAGAAGTCTCTAAAATATTTCTGTGTGTGTGTAAGTGTGTGTGTGTGCACACACAATATCAGTCATATCTGACTCTCTGTGACCACATGAACTATAGCCCACCAGGCCCCTCTGTCGTAGAATTTTCCAGCCAAAAATACTGGAGCTGCTTGCCATTTCCTACTCCAGGGTATCTTCCTGACCCAGGGTTCAAACCCACATCTCTTGCATCTCCTGCATTGGCAGGAGAATTCTTTACCACTGTGCCACCTGGGAAGCCTAGGTTTATCCTTGCATTTAATACCTCCTCTGACGGGGGTTCATTACCTCTTGAAACTGCCTATTTCATTATCAGATGGGCTCAACTTTGGAAATTTTCTATGTGGTACTGAATTTGACCTCTCTGGAACATCTGTTCTTTCTGTGTTAAAGTAAGAGTGACCAGGATTGAATTTGAAGTCAAGCCCTGTGAAAAATGGAGCAAGAGACCTGAAAGAATTTACCCTCCAGATATTTAATGTGCAACCCATAGCTTTGCATATCATAGGAACAAAATTACTATATTTAGAGGGACACGTGTTAGGTAAACTCAGAGGGACCAGGTTTTTTTTTTTTTTACAAATATTTGAAGAACTGTCCTGTACAGGTTAGTCATAGTTTTATATCTCTGACAATAAATCTAAGACCCAATAGTTGACATTTAAGGGGAGTAGATTTCAAATCCATACAAGAACTTTTAACCCTCAGTCTCCTAGTGAGGTCCCAAAGTCTCCATCACTTGATATAATCCAGGGGGGATGGCATTCCACAGCAGGACTGCTGGAGAGAAGACTCCAGCAGTGGAATGCAGTTGAATCAGTGGTGATGATACAAAAGCAAGAAGAGCAGCTGCCACGTGTTCAGCATTCACTGTGTGCCAGGCACTGTGCTCCATACACATTATCTCACTTAGTCCTCATTTAATTCCTCTGAGGTTGGCCTGTGAAGTTCAGAACTTAACATGGTTAAGGAACTTGCCCTGAATCATGCAGCCACAGGCTGCGTGGAAGGAAGATATGAACCCAGGTCTGTCTGATGCCAAAGCTGATGGTTTCAATCCCTAGTGGTTGGTGTTAGAATCACCTGGGGAACTTGGTGGCCATACAGACATTTAGTCCTTGTCCTGCTTGTATGAATCTAGGATCCGTGGGCTTTTTCAGCTGAGTGATTCGGATGTATACGAGTTTGAGCATGGCTACTCCAGGTCGTCATCATTATTGTCATGATTATCATCGTCATCATTATTCTAAATGCCCATCTGGCTCTGAGGGTTACTATAGGGATAACTGTGCATCTAGTTCTGCTTTAACTTTTACCCTTTTGAGCTATAGGGCTAACTAACGTCCATTCTTACCCCCCACCCCCGCCAGCCCCTACTTCAATCCACCATTGTTTTGTGGGTTATTTCATGAGCTCGATCACGGAGAATGGCCAGTCTTCATTATGAATATCCTTCAGAGCCCCACAGGACAAGTTCCACATGACTGCATCTTCCTTTTAAAGTTAGAGAAATGTTATGCAAATCTCATTATTTCCCATTTTAAGCTCATTAACAAACACACCCTTTGTTGGGGGTGAGGCAGAATGAATGTCATATTTCTGAAACTGAGGCCATTAAAAGGTTCAGGGTGACTTAGGCTTATCCCACCTTGACCTTGGAGGACCTTCCTTGACCCTGTTTCTGGACAATGCACCAGGTTTGGGGTTTGAGGATGGATGGGAAAAGAGCAGTCTGATCTTCCAGCCCTTTGAAGCAACTGTCACCATCTGACTGTGATTTTTCCCCTTGCACATGTCCCGAAGGAAGCTGGCCAAGAAGCAGAAGGAGACCCAGAGTGGAGCGCAGAGGGAAATGGGGCCCGTGGCCTCGGCCGACAAACCCACTGCCAAGCTCAGCTCCAGCCGCAATGATGAAGGCTTCTCCTCTAGCTCACAGGACGTGAACGGATTCGGTAAGTTGAACCAACCAAGGGGAATGGGTCATCTGTGGCCCAGCTTGACCCTGGTACCTCTGCTATTGACCCCTCCCAGTGTCAGGTGCTGTAGGACATGGGGGCCGGATGCTTCCCTGGGATCATCAGGATGAAAGTGCTCCCTGGCAAAGACTGGGGCCACCCATCCTGGGTGAAAAGGAAAATTTCAGAATCCATCCCAAAGCAGATGTAAATAACGGCAAGTCATCTTAACTGCTGCTTGTACACAGAAAGCAGGTTAAAACTAAGAAAGGAGAGCACGATTATACACTTAAGGAGAAAAATATGCCATACTGAATTGAGTGTCGTAGAGTTGTCAAAGCAGTGTTTCACATAAACCATGAAAGGTAAATGACTTATGGGTTACAACTATCTCCATTTCTCAGCTTAGGAAACTGAGGCTCAGAGAAGCACTCTCTCCAAAGCCGCATGGCTGACAAGTAACTCATTCAATCCTGAAAGCCGTGCCTTCCCAGCCTTGCCCAGTTCCCAAGTGGCATTAAGTCAAAAGCAGTGGTGTTCTTATGCGGAGTTAACACAAGATCTCAAGCTAATAGAAGTGGCCACGGTTTCAGAGTTGACCCCTGTCCAAACGAGAACCTCAGGACTAGTAACCTAAAGCTACCTTGGTGATCAGACTCAAGAGAGCTGACTTTTGCACTTAAGTTTCTCAAAGCCGGTTCTTTTTCTAGATTTCATAGAAATGCTGGATTCCCCAGCCTCTGCTCCAAATTGGGGAAAGCAGGAAATCTAAAGGAATATGAACAGAGACACGTGTTCTCTCCACACTGTGCCATTGGCAAGGGAAGAAATCATATTTTGTAAAAATCACTTCATTGCTGTTATTGTTCATTGTTCAGTCAGTAAGTCGTGACTATTTGTGATTCCGTGGACTGCAGCATGCTAGGCTTCCCTGTCCTTCACTACCTCCCGCAGTTTGCTCAAACTCATGTCATTGAGTCGATGATACCATCCAACTATCTCATCCTCTGTCATTCCCTTCTGCCCTCAATCTTTCCCAGCATCAAGGTCTTTTCCAGTGAGTCTGCTCTTTGCATCAGGTGGCCAAAGTATTGGAGCTTCAGCATCAGTCCTTCCAATGAATATTCAGGATTGATTTCCTTTAGGATTGTCTGGTTGGATCTCCTTGCAGTCCAAGAGACTCTCTAGAGTCTTCTCCAACACCACAGTTTGAAAGCATCAGTTCTTCAGCGCTCAGCTTTCTTTATGGTTCAACTCTCACATTCATATATTCACTACTGGAAAAACCATAGCTTTGACTAGACAGACCTTTGTCACCAAAATAATGTCTCTGCTTTTTAATATGCTGTCTAGGTTGGTCATAGCTTTTCTTCCAAGGAGCAAGCATCTTTTAATTTCATGGCTGCAGTCCCCATCTGCAGTTATTTTGGAGCCCAAGAAAATAAGAAAACAATGTTCCCATTGTTTCCCCATCCATTTGCCATGAAGTGATGGGACCAGATGCCATGATCTTCATTTTTTGAATGTTGCGTTTTAAGCCAATTTTTTCACTCCCCTCTTTCACCCTCATCCAGAGGTTCTTTAGTTCCTCTTTGCTTTCTGTCATTAGAGTGGTATCATCTGCATATCTGAGGTTGTTGATATCTCTCCCTGCAATCTTGATTCCAGCTTGTGCTTCATCCAGCCTGGCATTTCGCATGATATACTCTGCATATAAGTGAAATAAGCACTGTGCCAATATACAGCCTTGACGTACTCCTTTCCCAATTTTGAACCAGTCCATTGTTCCATGTCCAGTTCTAAGTGTTGTTTCTTGACCTGCATACACGTTTCTCAGGAGGTAGGTTAGGTGGTCTAGTATTCCCATCTCTTTAAGAATTTCCCAGTTTGTTGTGATCCACATAGTCAGAGATTTTTGCATAGTCAATGAAGCAGAAGTAGATGTTTTTTGGAATTCCTGAACCCCATGAACAGTATGAAAAGGCAAAAACAAAAACACATGGATAAAATCAATTTGGGATGACGAGGATCTATGAGAGGATGAAGACAGAAAGGAAACAAGCGTTTATGGACCACCTTTGTCCACGACACAGCCTGTGAGATGCTTTCTATGCTTGTTCCCATTTTATAGATGATGCATCCAGAATTCAGTGTTTGGCTGACCTTCCTATTGGTACACAGCTGTTTCCTGATGGATCCAGGATCCAAGGCTACTGCGGACCCATGATTCCTAATCTCATGTGCAGCACAGCACCTAGCTGAGGAAGTTTACAAAATCCACATGTCTAGGCCCCACACCTTACTTGCTGAATCAAAACCTCCTGGGGCACCAGGAGTGGGAGTGGGACTCAGGGATATAGATTTTGTAAAAGCCACTCAAGGGGTTCTTACAGGCACCTTGGTTAGAAGCACTGAACTTTGAAAGAGACAGCAGAAGTTTTCAAATACTGACGTGCTGCCTTGGGAAAGAGATTTTGCTTTAAAAATATAGTGATTGAAAAAAATATTAAAATGAATACCCATACACCTTTTACCTAGGTTCACCAGTTGTTCACAATTTGCAACATTTGCACTCACTCTCCCTCTCTTTCTCTCTCTCTCATACACACACACACACACACTATACACATACACACAGTATATACACACACACTATATATGCACAATTTTCTGAACCACCTAGATGTTAAGTTTCAGACATTGTGATACTCCCACCTCCAGAAAACCCAGCACGTTTTCTGAGAATGAGGACAGCTCTTCAGCATAATTGCAGTAAAATTATCTTACCCAAGAAATGTGACCTTGTTTCAGTCTCTGATAGACCAGTCCGTAGCTGAATTTCCCCCATGGCCCTAAAGTATTCTTTCTTTTATTTGTTACTATCTTTTGGATCCAGGATTCAGTCAAGGTGCTCACTTTATATTTGACCTCCACATCTTCCATCACCTTTTTATCTACAATGTTCTCCCATCTTTAGTTTTCCTTTCAGGATGCTGACATCTTTTGAAAATCCAGGCCAGCTGTCCACAAAATACTTCTGAGTCCAGATTCGTCTGAATTTTTTTGTCATGATCGTATTCAGGTTAAACATTTTGGCAAAAATGCCGCACAGGTGACATTGTGTACATGCTTCCCTTTGCATCATTTCAATAGTAACTATCACTCTGATAAACTACCACAAAGCTATCACTTTGGCCACTCTTGGTGATGCTCAGTTTGAGCACTTATTAAGGTTGAGAATTGGGCAGAGTCTTAACAGTACATACTGATTATTTCATGAGCAAATATTTAGCTTGTTTTTCTCAGAGAGCAGAGCAAGTTTACAGTCTCCCTAACCACAAAGTCAGTTCTTTTTAAAAAAAATAATTTATTTTTGGTTGTGCTGAGTCTTTGTTGCTTCGAGGACTTTTCTCTAGATGCAGCGAGCAGGGGCCACTCTCCAATAGCAGTGTGCGGGCTTCTCTTTGCCGTGGCTTCTTTCGATGGGGAGCACAGGCTCTAGGCCATGTGGGCTCAGTAGCTGCGGCTCCCGGGCCCTGGAGCTCAGGCTCAAGAATTGTGGTGCGTGGGCTTAGTTGCTCCTCGGCATGTAGGATCTTGCCTGATCAGTGATCGAACCCACATCTCCTGCATTGGCAGGCAGATTCTTTACCAGTGGGCCACCAGGGAAGCCCTGTCTCCCCACAGAGTCAGTTCTTAATCCATTCTCCACACAGGTGAATTCCTGGGATGTGTACATTCCAGCAGAGGGCAGGAGAGGCAGAAAGGGATGGCGGGGAACTGGGCTTGGTTTCTCCTTGTAGGTACACCCTGAGTGTCCCCCGACCCCACCCCCTGCCTCTGACCATGGTAACTTGTCACTGACTCCCCTGCTTTTGTTCTGGGCAAGGGAGTTCACTAGTAGGTCTAGCTGTTGGCATGTGCTGGCCAAGTGGTACCTATTCACCAAAATCTTTCCTCTCCAGGCCAGGCTCTTGTGCACAGTTATTCCATTTGTAAAAATGTCGTGGGAAGACTCTGAAGACCAAAGAGATGTGGTCAGAGACACACGACAAACATCATGACACCCAATTTTTAGGTATATGACCTCAAGTGAAAACTTGGGGAACAGCAGTTTCTTGGATTTCAAGGGGGAAATACCACCTCCATTCCCCCATGGGCTAAAACTTAGACTGTTTAAGATGAAAGCACCCAAGACCGGGATAGATTGGCCAGCCAGTGGGGAAGAAGCAGCAGATCCAACAAAATCTAATTAGATGTTTTAAAGTCCAGACGCAATCTTTCCAAGATTGATATGTGTGTGTTTTATGCCTCTTTTACACACAGGTATAACATGCATACATACACAGGCATATGTGTATCTATACATATTGTATGTACATTTATTTTAATGATATTGTTTTTAAAAAGAAAAAATTCAATCAACATTATACTCAGTCATTAAGACATTTTTCATTTGTTTGAATCAATGAGTATTTAGGATTCTGTCTATTCATCTGGTGTCCTCAGGGTAGAACCACAAACATGTTCTGGGGATTCTTTAAAATGTCCTGAAATTCATCAGGTACCTTTTAAAATGCTCTGTGGAACCACTAGGATGTGATTTGAGGGGGTGAAAAATGTAAGTAATGCTTACATTGGAGATGTGGAAATTGCTTCTGAAATCACCCTGATGTATGTAAAATTGAATCTATTTTTGTGACATTAGGAAAGTGACTGGTTTCTGCATCAGTGTCTTTAGGAGGCCCTGAGATTATTTGCAAATGTTGAGGAAGCGTTGAGCAAAGAATAGGTGTCACATTGGAAAAGATTACAGAAAAACCTGTCCTGAGCAATTATTTCATTATGGGACAGGTGGTCCCTGACCTAATTCAGCCTTGGCACCCAACTGTGTGGGTTTGTTTTCCCAGATTTTCGATTCTAAGTGACCGCTGAGTTCTACAGCATCCATTCCATCAAGCCTCCCAATTTTGTAGCGGGCTAGTGACCTCCAGGATACACGGGTGATGGCTCTCTGTCAGCGGTGGGCTGTTGCTCTGGAGAGCTTTGGCATTGAAAAAGGAGTGCTTGTCAACAATGTGCATCGTTTTCCGTTTAAAGGATTGCTGGCTTTTATTAAGTAATCTGATTTTGATCTTATTGCCCTGTTTACCTGCTTGTTCTTTTTCTGAGATCTTTGGCTCACTGGGATCATTTTCTGGGTCTTTCTCCTGGTGCTTTCTTTTTATATTCCTGTTTAAATCTTCCTTATGTCTTTTGTTCATAGTCTCACTCTCTGCTTGTTTATTTTCAATCCAAATCAAAATGCTTCAAAACAAATCACTGTTGAATTCTGTGATACAAGGCTTAGCCATCTATCCTTCCTGTAATAGCATTTGACAGACTCACTTGCCCATTGGGTATTGTTAGTAAACTCCATCTTCATTTTTTTGCTTCTCTTCTATTGAATGGTTTCATGTCTGGTGGGTGAAGGCAGTTTATCTCTTAGGAGCATCCCATGCTGGGCCATCAAGCTATCTGTTCAGTAAAGAAGCAAGCATGGTTGAAGGTTTGAAAGAGACATTCAGTGGCCATTTTCTTGTTGCTTAATATATGCCTGTCCCATCCTGAGTCCCGAGAATAGTTTGGGGAGGGGTGTAATTACAAAAAATGAATAAAATGGGTCATCATCGCAAAAATAACAGGTGTTTCTGCTTTTAAATTTTTCATAGTTGACAAAAGTTATTTTGTAAAACCCTGGAGCTGTATATCCTTATTCCTGCACCATAAGAGAACTTGCAAGTTTATTCTTACCCCCATTCTACAGATGAAGAAACAGGTTCAGAGACTCCATACCCCAAATCACACAGGCATTATTTGCAGCATCATAATAAGGATCTGTCTCTCCTGACATCAGTTAGGTTTTATCCACTTAGTTCTACAAAAAATTTAGAAAAACATCCATAAAAATACCTACCAAAACAGCAGTATGAGAATTAAATAATCAGAATCAGGAAAACATAAATGAAGACAAGAGGGTCAAGACCAGGTTATTTTAAACTATAGCTCCATTATATGAAAATTTAGTCTAAATATGCAGGCTGGCAACTTTCAAATTCCAATTTGGCTCTGTGCTCTCTAGTAACAAAAACCCAAATAGGAAGATCATTTGTATTGGCAGCTGCAATGTGCTAGACTGTCTGCTTTATATAAATCCCACTCTTAAGCCTCCTAGGAACCCTATAAATTAGATATTAGTCCCATTTCATCAGTGAAGAAACTGAGTTTCAAAGAACTGGAGTAAATAAACCCAGTGCCAGAGAAGACTCTTGAAAGTCCCCTGGACTGCAGGGAGATCAAACCAGTCAATCCTAAAGGAAATCAGCCCTGATTATTCATTGGAAGGACTGATGTTGAAGCTCCAGTACTTTGGCCACCTGATTCAAAGAGCCAAGTCATTGGAAAAGACCCTAATGCTTGGAAAGATTGAAGGCAGGAGGAGAAGGGGATGACAGAGGATGAGATGGCTGGATGGCATCATCGACTCAATGGACGTGAGTTTTGAGCAAACTCCAGAAGATAGTAGGGCTTTGCTGGTAGCTCGACTGGTAAAGAATCCACCTGCAATTCAGGAAACCCTGGTTCAATTTCTGGGTCAGGAAGTTCCACTGGGGAAGGGATAGGCTACCCACTCCAGTATTCTTGGGCTTCCTTGGTGGCTCAGATGGTAAATAATCTGCCTGCAATGCAGGAGACCTGGGTTCGATCCCTGGGTTGGGAAGATCGCCTGGAGAAGAGAAAGACTACCCACTCCAGTATTCTGGCCTGGAGAAAGATAGTAAAGGACAAGGAAGCCTGGAGTGCTGCAGATCATGGGGTTGCAGGGAGTAGGACATGACTTAGCGACTGAACAACAGCAACACACATATGCATAGAATGGAGATGGGATCAGGAGCCAAAATAGGGTTATCTGACTCCAGAACCCAAGCTCCCTCCCTGCACTAGGAACATAGCTGTCACCACTCAACTGGTCTCACCATGTGAGGCTGCTAATGGCTGGGAGAGAGGGAGGGCTCCACACCTCTCCCGATGCTCAGCCTTTCTACCACATGGGCAGAAGCTGCTTCCACCATAGTGTCCTGCATGAAGCCAATCAGATTCCCACCAAGTGCCAGGCTCTGAGATGAGCATGTCCAGATGCGGATCTTAATCTATCCCCACAGTAACCCTCTCCAGTTGGTATGTTTATTACCAAACCCATTTTTCAGGAGAGGAACAAGATTTTCCTCAGGTCACACGATGAATAGATGGTGAGGTTTGGACCTCAGATCGGATGTTCTACTTTCGAAACCGAAGTGTCCTGTCTTTCCTCCAACCTTAAGCTTTCTCTCCTTCATAAAGTGGGTGAAAGAAAGAAAGGAGATCAACGTTAATAGCCTTTCTGGCTGATGGGACAGGGCCTCTGCTTGGTTTCTCTATGCACTTTAGAGCCCAAAATGCCTGTCGCAGGAAAGCAGCTGCCTAGTAGTCCAGGAAGGACCCATTAGAATTGCCCCAGAAGAAGCTTCTTAGGAGTTGGAGCCATAGACCAGATGGTCTTATTCCATCCTCAGGCACTCCTGAGCTGGCCCACGGCCCAGATAGATATGTGGCGAGAGAGCTCACAACTTGTTGTGGGAGACACATGATCCAACAATGAGCATCTTTGCATGATCTAAATATGTATGCATGAATGAATGATAGATCTGAAATTCATCTAAGATCTTCTAGCTCCAATCCTGTATCTGGTTCCAGCTCTTCTGGTAGTGAATTCTGTCTTCTTTTAAGCTGAAAGCTACTCTGTGTAACTTCCATCCATTCACCCCTGATTGTGCACAGAAGTATGGATTGGCCAGCAACCAGACGCTGGCCCTTGTCTGCCCTCTGGTGTCACACAGGGTAATGAAATCAGTCTTTCCCTTCCTGCTGCTCCCAGCCCCAGCCCCAGCTATTGGACTGCTGCCAGTTGTGTGCCCTGCAGGTCCTTCCCTCAGGCTAAGCAGCCCCCACATCAGCTATCAGCCTTCTTCAGTACACATTTCTGTTTTCCAATCTGTTCAAAATCTTGATTGGCACATCTGTCTCCATTTAGTCCATGTCCGTGGAGTATGTGGTTTCCAAGTCTGTGCCGGGCCAAATTAACTGGAAGTTCAGAGAACTGCTACCACCCTCACTCTCTGCTCCATACCTGGGTTCAGAACACACTGCTCACATTTGAATTAACCTCCAAATGCCCATCACATATCTGCCTCCTGCAGAGCTTATGCAGGAGGGATTTGAGGGACCCAAGTAAAGACTTTCTATTTCATCTGTGCTGTGCCTTCTTGTTGGATTTGACCCTGTTATCCCAGAGTACTAAGATATTTCTGGTTGATTTGATTTGATTTCTGGTTGTGTCAGCCAAGGAGCTCACTTAATCCTCCCAGTTTGGGGCCTCAAATTGTAATAATTATTACATTACTAATATCCATCATACCAGCTATTATCTATTGAGCATTAATTATGAGCCCATTTCCAGCTGAGCATTTTGTGTGCATTATCTTGTCTCATTGGTGTGCTGGGAGGATTAAATAACTGTTATGATTATCCCTGATGATTTACAGGTGAGGAAACTGAGATTTTAAATAAGAAGGAACTTGCCTAAGGCTTCATAGTTTTAAATAGCAGGCTTTTAATCTGGAACTTAAACCTGGATCTGTGTGACACCCCTAAGCCCATAACCAAGATCATTCCTATATACCACCTTCTGTAAGATAGATGTTATTATCCCCATTTTATAGAGTTGTTGTTCAGCTGCTCATTCATGTCCGACTCTTTGCCACCCCATGGACTGTAGCATGCCAGGCTTCCCTGTCCTTCACCATCTCCTAGAGTTTGCTCAAACTCATGTCCGTTGAATCAGTGATACCATCTCATCCTCTGCCATCCCCTTTTCCTCCTGCCCTCAATCTTTCCCAGCATCAGGGTCTTTTCCAATGACTCGGCTCTTTGAATCAGGTGGCCAAAGTATTGGAGCTTCAGCTTCAGCATCAGTCCTTCCAATGAATATTCAGGGTTGATTTCCTTTAGGACTGACTCGTTTGATCTCCTTGCTGTCCAAGGGACTTTCATTTTATAGAGAAGGAAACTAAAGTTTTCATTTTCAGACAGACATTGAGACATTTGCTCAAAGTGTAGTCCCCAGATCAGCAGTATCAGCATCACCTGGGAACTTCTAGGAGGCAAATTCTTATGCCCTTCCCCAGGCCTACTGAACCCAAAACTCTGCAGATAGGGCTCAGCAATCACTTGTGGCTTGTGGGGTCTTAATTCCCCAACCAGGGATTGAACCTGGGCCCACAGCAATGAAACTGCTGAGTTCTAACCACTGGATGGTCAGTGTATTCCCAGCAATCAACTCTTTAAAAACCCTTCCAGGTAATACTGAGGCACCTTAAAATCTGAGAATTGCTGGCCAGTAGTAAAGGCCAGGACTATCAGATTCCAAAGCCCTAGTTTTTCTGTGTGCCAGATTGTCTCTGGTAGTACAGTTGCAGGCACACTGAGAGAGAAAAGCTAATTTCCCCTTTCTCAAGGTGGATCCACCAAGAAGAGGGGCTACCTGGAGATGCTGGACCTGAAGGCTGCTAAAGCCTGTATATAGCAGTGAAGGCTCCTAAACCCAGGGGTCCCTTTGAAACCATCTCTGGAACTTTCTTTCCTTTTGTCTGAATGGCTAACAACCTGAGAGTCAGACTAGAAGGAGTGGAAATTTACAAGGAAAAGCAATTATGAGTCACACAGAGAAACTAGAAGCTCAATAGAACATCGTGAAAAGGAATAAAAAGAAAAACACAAAATTCTGTTTGCAGGGACAATTATATTTTCTGGTTGCTCCAGGATTAAACTGAATCCAGGAGAATTGAATGTTACAAGCTTGCCACCTCCAGTTTTATTGAATATTTTATAGCGATTATTGAATATTTTGCAATCATCCTCTTGGCTGACAGATTAAAGGACACACTTATTAAGTTCCTGGCAACCCAGAGTGGAATGGAATTGTTCATTTCTTGGAAATGGAAATTTAAATGCCTTAAGAAAGTAAACAAATTCTTTCACATACATTAAGAAATTAAACTAAGTGTCAGAGAAGGATATTAGACTCAAAAGGGGACATAATAGCCCATCAGAACTAAGAATTATCTTAGACACCATCTGTCCCTGCCTCCTCATCTTAAAGATGAAGAACTGAGTCCCAGAGAGTTTTCTCAAGGTCACCCACTGAGTCAGTAGTAAAATCTGGGCTAGAGTTGGGAGCTGTGACCACTCTGGTCCTTGTCCCCTGGTCTCCTTCAGAGAAGGGAAGTATGGTCAAGAATGGTTTGTCTTCTGATTTCTGTAGACACCCAATCTGATTTCTGCACAAATCAAACCTTCTCAGATTGAATTATACTTTTCATCTCCTGGTTATGGGAATAGCTGAGGTGTTCCTTTAAATATTCATTGACTGCCAACTATATGCCAAGCAAGGTAGGGATTGTAAAGATAAATAAGACATGGTCTGTAGACTATTACTGTCCTCCAAGAGGAGACCTGTAAGTGGATTAGTTTCAATAAATATGATAAGTGATAGAGAAAAGGCATGTATAGAGCCCTAGGAACACTGATCAGAGACTCAGCAGGTGATTGATTCTGCCTAAGTGAGTTAGGCAGTACTGTCTGTGGAGGGAATGGATTTTGATTTGAAGGAAGTACAGGAAAAAGATCCTCCCAGATAGAAGGAAAAAAGGCTTGGAAGTGTAAGGGATATGGTGAGCTCAAGGAAGGGGCCTTGAGGTATAGGGTGCTTTGTTTTGAGATCATTTTGGCCAGAAATACGGCTAGAACAGTAGCAAGAACCTGCCTGAGAAGGAACTTACATTTCCTGATTTAAATTCACTGACTTAAGTTCACTTTCCAAGAAGGGTACCAGTTTGGAAATTGGGATGATCCCAGTGTTAGGTGCTCTAGCATGTTGTTGGAACCTGGCCTCGTATTCTCTTTGATTTGTATAGATTCTGCTTTCCTTTATAAATAAGTAGGAACAACATTTTGTCAGCCACAAACCTTTACTTTTCATTGTGAGCTGGCTATCCATTCTTCCTCAGGAAGAGGAAGAGATCTCAGGAAAGCTGCAAAGCTGAAGTTGCTTTTGACAATTTATGCTAGGCCACTACATCTTGAGAAGAAAATAGAATTGTTCTCTACACCTCACAGGTGGTCCTGAATTGCAACAGGGCACTTAGGAAGTGCTTGTTAAAGTAATCAGGGATAAAGAAGTGATGTTGAAAATGTAAATATATAGTTGCTAGGGAGCAGAATGATCTGAGCTTGAAGACCAGACTTTTTTTTCTTTTCCCTCAGCTCCGAGCTACAGCCTCGATAAGTTGAAAACATTGATAATAATTCTACTATCTAACCTTTTGTGAGTAATTCCTGAACAAAGTACTTTATGCGTGTAATTTCCTTTCCTAGTCTCAACAATTCTATGAGGCAGATCAGGGAAACTAAGGTTCAGAGATTTTAAGTAACTTGCTGAAGGGCACGCAACTCCCAGTAAGCCAGACCCAGGATTTATATGATACACCTATCAGCAGCCTGTCCTTGAAATAATTTCTTTGCTTGACTTTTGTTGTTGTTATTGTTTAGTTGCTCAGCCATGTCCAACTCTTTGTGACCCCATGAACTGCAGCATGTCAGGCCTCCCTGTCCTTCACCATCTCCTGGAATTTGCCCAAGTTCATGTCCATTGAATCGATGATATCATCCAACCATCTCATCCTTTGCCACCTTCTTCTCCTTATGCCTTCAATCTTTCCCAGAATCAGGGTCTTTTCCAGTGAGTCAGCCCTTAGCATCAGGTGACCAAAGTATTGGAGCTTCAGCATCAGTCCTTCCAATGAATATTCAGGGTTGATTTCCTTTAGGATTGACTGGTTTGATCTCCTTCCTGTCCAGCGGACTCTCAAGAGTCTTCTCCAGCACCACAGTTGGAAAGCATCAATTCTTTAGCACTCAGCCTTCTTTGTGGTCCAACTCTCACACCCCTACATGACTACTGGAAAGACCGTATGGCTGTAGCTTTGCCTATATGGACCTTTATCAACAAAGTGATGTCTTTGCTTTTTAACACACTATCTCGGTTTGTCATAGCTTTCCTTCCAAGAAGCAAACATCCTGACTTTTACTTTCCTAGATTTTCTTCTTCCTCTCCAGCCATTTCTTCTCATGCTTCTTTCTTGGTTCTTCTTCTACCTATTCAAACATCCCAGGACTTAGTCCAGAATCTTCTCTTTTTCTGCTTATTCTCAGTCTAAGTGGATGGTGATGACATTAAATGAGATAATGAGCATAATAAGAGGCCAGAGTTGAAGCAGAAGAGGGGGAATTCAGATCTAGACAGGTAGGTTTGAAGTGCTGTTGAATCACTGGAGAGATGTCAAGTTGGCAGTTGGATTTGTGGGCTTGGAGCTCAGCAGGAGTCTGGCCTGGAGGTATAAATGTTGCTACATTATATATACAAAGTGATTGAAGATGTCCATGAATAAGGAAACTGAGGCACATTGAGATGGAACACATTGCCAGGTGTCACTTAGCAAGTTAATGGAAGAACAAGAACATTGAACCAGGACTTAGCTATTAGAAATACCTACAGAAAAGCAGTCAATTAAAGCTGAGGGCAAAACAAGGGTCTGTGAAAGGGGCTATGTGACTAGTCCAAGCACAGACCTTCTGGTCATCTACCTAGACCCTGTGATGGAATTTAGAATGTGTGAAGAAGTTCATAGATTAGGTGGCCTCATGGTTGTCTACTCAGCCAGAATTATGATAGGATGTCAATATT
Source organism: Giraffa tippelskirchi (assembly GCF_054371585.1). Lineage (NCBI taxonomy): Eukaryota > Metazoa > Chordata > Mammalia > Artiodactyla > Giraffidae > Giraffa > Giraffa tippelskirchi. Next base: position 112,454,064 of record NC_137287.1, on the reverse strand, counting down.
CAAAGCATAATTTTCTGAATCAAAATAGAAAATTTTAAATTTCTAAAGTCTGATTTATATATTGGTGGTTTGGAGTGGACCTATATACCTTGGAAATTCAGTGAAGGGACCATAGTGTTGGCATAATCAGAAAAGTTGGGGAGCCCATGTCAAGTTCTTGCCCAGGTGGTAGGTTGTCCCATTGCCTGGAGAGGTGAACAGGAAGTAGAGGTTTGGAGAGGGAACATCTTTGCAAAGCAAAATTCAAGGAAGTTGGAAGGTCAGAGTGCCAAGGACAGGGAAAAATCCCTTTGTCCCCTACATTACCATCTCCATCATTTTCCAGATAGTCTTCTACATACTTCTGAAGGAGTATGCCATGATGTTTAGTTAAGCTGACTCAGTAAGATGCTCTTGACTGGATTGAGAGGAACTACCTAAGCCACCAGATATCTATTATATCTCTAACCCACACCTATCTGTAGAGTGGGCAGATGTTAAGTGAAAAGATCCCCCAATCACAATGCTAAGTGTTGGTAACACAGACAAGAAAAAGACAGCTCTACTCCCCCAAGTCCCATGATATTTTAGGGCACACAGACACAGTGATATGGCATGATACATCTAATAGAGGTATGTGTAGAAGCTACAAAGAAAATAGTGTCTGGTGAAGGGAGGCTATTCTGGCCCATTAACCATGTAATTCATCTCTCTTCGGGTGATTTACTTTTCACTTTGCCAGCCATGTGAATTGACTCCCTAATTATGTGGAGGCTGGAAATGAAAGTAAAATTTCAATCCCTTGGCAGTAAAACAAGAGGAAATGTGTTAAACGTGATATCAAAGATACATTTAGCAGAGATACAGTATAGAGTAATCTTGACATGTTCCTTTCCCTTACCCTCCATGTCTAGTTCAACACCATATTTGGATTAGTCTGCATCTTCAATATATCTGGAACTCATCCACATCCACTATCCCCTTCCTTGTCCAAGTTATCCTCATCTCCGACCTCAGTAAATTCCAAAGCCCCTAAATAATCCTTATGTTCATCCTTGTCATCCTCTCATTCATTTTCTTAAAGGCAAATGTGAATATGTTGCCTCATAGCTCCCTGGTTTAAAACAATTCTATAGCGTCTGATTTTTCTTAAGCTGAAAACCAAACTCCCCATTCAGATCTTATATACAGATCTTGCCCTTCTCATTTCTTCCGCGTTCTACATTTCACTCTCCCTTCTCTGTGAGCTCTAGCCACACTGCCTTCTCTAAGTGCACCACCCTTTCTGCACCCGTTCCATTATAGGGCCTTTGCTCATGCCGTTACTCTCTTTACCCCAGAGTGGACAAACTGTAGCCCAAAGGCCAAATCCAGCCTACTCTTTGTTTTTAGAAATAAAACTTTATTGGAAAAGAGCCATGCTTATTTGTTTATATCTTAGATAAGATGTGCGTAGATGTTTTTGTGCTCCCGTCAGTAGTGTTGAGTATTTCCTACTGAGATCATCAAGCCCACAAAACCTAAATATTTACTCTCTGGCCCTTAACAGAAATGTTTCACAGCTCCCCATTTAGAGCACTGGCTATTCCCTCACTCTTCCTCTAATTGACTCCTTTAGATCCCAATTCATGGATTTCTTCATTTTCTACCCAGACTAGATTGGATCCCTTTGTTAGGTGCTCTCATAGAATTCTGTTTCCTCAGCACAGACCTCTTCTTCCCAGCGTGTTTAAGGTACATCTCTTCTGACAGTTGGCAAGATCCAAGAGGGGAGGACCATTTCTGTTTGTTTACTACTGTATCCCCACCCCAGCATGAATAGATACACAGAAATTCTTATTTAGTTGAATAGATGGATAAATGGATGAATGTATAGACAGATGGGACTCAGGCATAGCAATGCTAAGAATAAAAAGGAATATCTAGAAAGCCTGGTACAGCTGACACTATACACTGTTGACCTACTTTTTGCATTCAGACTTGAGTGCAGCAGAGAAGGGAATCAAAGAATGTTTCCTTGCCAGACAGTTGATATCCAGATCTTAGCATGTCTTCACCCCTTGCCACCAACCTGTAGTCTGCCAACACTGAAGGGAATTTTTCAAGTCCCTTTTCTGCAAAATTGGGAGCTGCTACTCAGAATATCCACAATAGTCAACTGTTGGCTGGTCTGGTAATGTGATACAATCATTCCTCTATTCATAGGAAAAGGGAAGGATAATAGTCAGTGGTCTTCAGACCAGACACAAATAGAGGCAGAGACTCGGAAAGGCTACTATCTGGCTCTGTCAGTGGAAGAAACAAAAAAAATAGTAAAGTCAGGAGGGAGGTATAACAGATGGTGCTTATCCACTGGCTGGATGGCCTCAGAGGTAGCCATGGGAACATCGGTTATTTGGGAATGTTCTGGGAGATGATGGGCATCCTTTACATGGATCCAATCTCTATAGCCAAGGAGATCTGGCTTCTTCACATGATTTGTCTTGGGAGCTGAGATGTTTCATTAGTTACTGAAACTCACTTGCTAAGCAAAAAGGAAGAAATTTGAACTGTGTTGGTTTTTCAGATGAGTAGAAGCCAAAATGAGCTGATAGAATATCAGTGCGACCTGGGATTAGGCTTCTTGGAATGCTTCAAGATGATCCAGGAAAGTCTTAGGAAGGAGATGGATCTCAAAGAATAAGCAATCAGAGATTGTCAAGGCAGAAAAGCAGAAGCATGTTATTGCTGTCTTTGCTTTGTTATGACACATCATGTCAACACTTAATGGCATAAAACAACCACCATTATATTTTTGCTCTCAATTCTATGGTCCAGGAGTTGGGGCAGGGACCAGTAGGAATATCTTGAAAATGAGCAGACTCAGATGGAATGACTTGAATCGCTGGAAATAATGGGGATGACTCTCCGAGGTCCATATGTCTGGGTCTTCACTTCTTCCTCAAGTGGCATCTGCTGGGGATGAGCCCAAATGGCTCCTTTATTTGCATGTCTGACCCCTTGGTTGAAATGGCTAGAACATCTGGGGATGGCTGGTCCTCTCCCTGTGCATCTAACTTAGTCTTCTTTGTAGCATGGCAGATTCATGGTAGTCAGACTTATTGCAAGATGGTTGACTTCCCCCAGAGCAAGTGTTCTGAGAAATCCAGGAGGAATGCCAGTCCTCTTAAAACTAGGTTGAGAAGTGGCCAGCATTATTTCTGCTCCATATTAATGTTAAAAGTAGCCACAGGTGAGCAGTACAGAAGCAGGTTCCATCTGTCCATAGGGGGAATGACACATGCCTGTAAGAAGGGGCGGAGTGAATGGTGGTCATCTTGGAGATAAACTACCATGTTGTCCTAAAAGAGAATATATGTGCCTGGACACAAAGGGGTGAGAGGTCTACTTGGCTGATAAAATGAAGACTAGGCGTAGCAATACTTTCCACGTCTCCAGTTTCCACTTAGGCTACAGTGATAACGCTTCCATTACTAGCACATGGTTGTCAAGATCTCTAAAGATCTTCAGAATCTTTAAAGAGCTTTTGCTCTCATGCAAAATTTCTTGTGAGTGTAAATGTATTCCCTAAAAGACAGAGCCCAAAAGACATCAATAAAATTAACTCTTCCCTAGAGCTTGAGAATGTGAAGGACAGAAGACAGATGTTGGTGTCTCTGTCCAAGGTGCTGATCCTCCTTGAGATCAGGCTGGCCCTGATCCCTTTCTCAGGAAGTCCTTTCCCTAGGACTTGTAATCATGAGTGGTTTGCCATCCCTGGAGTATTTGGATTATTAACTCCATAGGGTTACGTGGTAGGAAATGAACCTAGAAAGGTAATCAAGAACTGTGTCTTAAAGATTGTGAAAGAGTAGAGAGCTTGGAATTTGTAATGTTTTCTGCAAGGAGCTTGCACAGATTTTGAGATGTGGAGAAGCAGAATTGAGTCCAGTTTCAAAAATAGCATCCTAGTAATAGTGAGGAGAATGTATTGGACTGGGCTAGGAGTTAATAAGACTAATAAAAAGTAAATATTGTGCCTGTGTATATCAGATTCAAGGAAAGTAACTTAGCACAAAACTCTGGTGCACCCACGCATACACACATACCTGTTTACAGAATTAATAGTCACTACAAACAGATTAGTGTGACCAACTCTTTGTAATGAAGCAGGTGATAGAGGTTGTCCTACAACATTCCATTCTTGAGACTGTTTTTAAGCCTAGCAGTATTGATTAAATTTCCATCCTTGCTCTATATTTTCTTTTTCAGTCAATATTTTGATGATTTGGTGCCTGAACATATTTGGACATGTTTGATTTTTGAAATTAGTATCCTTATTCAGTTAATGTCTCATTGGGCCAGTTCAGTTTTTCCAAGGTGAGCACCCCTTTCATCTTCAGGGTCTTTGATCTGGGTTGACTGAAATTCCCTCTGATCTGTAGATGTGACAGAGGATCAGAAAGTAAGCGAGTCCTTCCACACTAGCAGAGTCACTTCTGCTTCTGCTACAGGAAAGATGCGTGTGGTCCTCCAGTGAGTCTTCAGCCAGCTGTGCTCTAGCAAATACATGTACTTGTAAAGCTGGTCCCTGGGCACTCTTATTAATAACCCTTCTTTCACTGTCCCATCACCCTCCTTGCAAATTGACCCCTCAGCAGAGGTTTACCTAGTAATTCAATGTCGTTAATGTGCTTTACTTATAAAATAGCTACTTGCCAAGCCTGTTCTGCAACATTAAAATAAAAGTCTCACCATGCCACTGTCCATCTAAAACTCTATCACTGGCTCCCTCTTGCTCTCAAAATGAAAATAAAATGCATCTCATCGCTGATGCTGAAGCTGAAACTTCAATACTTTGGCCACTCTGATGCGAAGAACTGACTCATTGGAAAAGACCCTGATGCTGGGAAAGATTGAAGGCAGGAGGAGAAGGGGAGGATAGAGAATGAGATAGTTGGATGGCATCACCAACTCGATGGGCATGAGTTTGAGCAAGCTCCTGGGAGCTGGTGATGGACAGGGAAGCCTGGCGTGCTGCAGTCCATGGGGTTGCAAAGAGTCGGACACTACTGAGAAGCTGAACTGATGGCCTGTAAGAATCAGAATGATCTGATTCCTGTCTACATCTTTGGTCTTATCTCTAACTACTCTTTGGACTCCTCAATATAGTTCAGTCTTATTGGCTTTCCTTCTATTCTTGGGAAACACTAAGTATTTTCTCAACAGCATGGCTTCCACAATTCCATTCCCCCTTCCTACAACATTCTTTCTATCAATCATTGTTTACCCTTATTAATCATTTAGATGATTATCTGCCATCTTTTAGAGGGCTCCCCAATCTCTAAACAATGACCATTTTTTCTAGTCCCTCTTATTACAAGTGTGATGCATTCAAAAATTTATTTAGGAGATTTTGTTGTTGTTAATGTTTGATTCTTTGCTAATTTGTAAGCTCCAGACTACAGAGACCACTTCTGTATTGACTAGCACTGTAACCCTGGAGACTAGTATTAGGTGCCTGATATATGGCAGATGCTTGATGAGTATTTGTTGAATGAATCATTATGTTAATTTTGTGATCAAGATGGATCACAATGATTCGCTTTTAACTATCCTGTATTCAACTGGCTATTCTTGTCCATTGCATGAAAAATGAAGACCTCAGCATTGAGGTCTTTTCCAATGAGACAGCTCTTCACATCAGGTAGCCAAAGTACTGGAGCTTCAGCATCAGTCCTGAGTATTCAAGGTTGATTTCCTTTAGGATTGACTGACTTGATCTCCTGCAGTCCAAGGGACTTCCAAGAGTCTTCTTCAGTACCACAATTGGAAAGCATCAATTCTTTGACGCTCGGCCTTCTTTGTGGTGCAACTCTCACATCCATACATGACTACTGGAAAAACCATAGCTTTGACTATACAGACCTTTGTCAACAAAGGGTCCAGAGAACAAGGTTTTAATGATGAGCAATCTACACTGTTCTTTGTTGGAGAGAAGTTGGAAGTCCAAACTAATGGGGCCCACAAAAACCATAGACTTATCTCAATCCAGATCTTTCAGAAGGCATCCTAGTGAGTGAGTTAATCCAAGATGCTTCCAGGGGACTACAAGGATCCTTGTACCTATGAAGCCACTGCTTTCCAGGTCTTTCTGGTACTGAGTCTGACCTTCATTAGCCCAGTAAGGTCTGGCATTGAAGCCTTCCTCCACTTTCCCATTCTCACTTCTGCTATGACTCCGGTCTGGGTACACTGGACTTTGCAAATTCTCTTTTAAGCTAGTCACTCATGCTATGACCATGGTGATCCCCCCCCCCTCCAATCTCATACCTCCACCTCATTCAGACGTATTCACTAGGTCCCTGCTTGGCAAAGAGCCCAGTGTAATGTTGTTAAGGGTGCTAGCTTGCACAGTCACTTCTGTCATTGTCTTCTAAAAGCACCATTGCTTTTTCAACTGACCCTACACATGGTGAGCATTTAGTCACCATTTCAAGTCATTTATTTAGCGTGAAAATTTGTTGGACCATTGTTTAGCAAATTCATCACATTGAACTTTTTACTTAGCAGAATCACTTAATTAGTGTTTTATTACTGGAATCGACTGTCAATTATGTGGCTAATTCATTTACTTAGGGAGTGAATGTTTTATCTGGGTAATGCAATTCAGAGTGCACTGTTAACTCTTTAATGTTTAAATATTGTTGTCAGTGGCAATTCATGTTATAAGGAACATTAAATCATTTATTTCCCTTGAAGTATCCAGGTGTTAGAGAAATGTGTAGAGAGAACAGTTTAGAACCATTTATGAATTAAAGGACTTTCATTAACTGACTGCTAATGAAAGCTAAATAAAAGTAGCTGGAGGATTTTGATTGGACCCCTTGAAATAAATTGTTATAATATGTATACTTACATGTGTATATTGCTGTAACACATGTAAATGCTCTTGTACTGACATGATTCCTTTGGGCTCTCACAAACCCACTGTGGAGTGACGCTGGGGTTTGTATTTGGCAGTCTCTCAGATGACCGCGATGATTCCTGCCTGCTTTCATATATCCTAATATTATCCCTTCCATTGAACACAGGCTGTTCTACTGACTGACTTCTAATGAATAGAATGTAACAAAGTATTGACATGTCACTTTCAAGATTAGGTTATAAAAAGACTGGGGCCTCCATCTAGTCTGCTCGCTTTCTGTCTCTCACTTGCTCTGTGGGAAATCAGCTGCCGTGTTGTGAGTTGCCCTATGGAGAGACCCACTGGGCGTGGAACTGAGGACCTTACTCCAGTAACCCATGAGAAAATGAATCTGCTTACCACCACATGGGTGAACTTGAAATCGGATTCTTCCACTCAGATGAGTCTTCAGATGCAACCATAGTCACACCAGGTAACTTGAGTACAGCTTCATGAAAGACCTGGAGCCAGAGGTACCCATGAAAGCTGCACTCAGATTTCTGACCAACAGAAACTATGAGATGAGTGGATGTTTGTTATTTTAAGTTGCTGAGTTTTGGAGTGGTTTGTAATGTAGTGATAATTCATAGCTTCCCAGGTGGCTCAGTGATAAAGAATCTACCTGCTAATGCAGGAGATGCAGGTTCACTCCCTGGGTTGGGAAGATCCCCTGGAGAAGGAAATAGCAACTCATTCCAGTATTCTTGCCTGAAAAATCTCATGGACAAAGGAGCCTGCAGTCCACAGGGTCTCAAAGAATCTAACACGGCTAAGTGACTGGGTACACACGCATAATAGATAATTAATACATGACTTAACATGTGAGATGTTATAAGAATTTACCAAAAACTTTTTGGCTCATAAGTAGTAGAGCCAGGATTTAGCCTTGGTCCTTCTGATGTATTTCTATAACCAAAAAGAATAGGAACTGCAGTTAAGACCTCTCATTGCAACTGTCAGGGGTCCTTAATGCTTTGACGTCTGATGAGCGCTACTATTCCAAGGCAGTTTCTCTATAACAGTGATTCCCTTGTGGCCTGCACCCCGTTATTACCATGAGAAGAAGCCACTAGAGTTCTGGAGAAGCTTGTGAGCAGCAAGCTTGTGGGGCTGATCTTCTTTACTACATTTTAATCAGAAATTGGGTCAAAATTCCCCTTTGTGACATCAGTCACTGCCCAACCTGCATAATAATAGTTGTAGCAGTAGTTCCCAAGCATGACTGGCCCCAAACTAAAGCTACTAAATCCTTGGGTCTAGAGAAGAAGTCTATGTTTAACATGTTTCCTGAGTGACTCTTACATAACATCAAGATTTGAGATCCCCTACATAAAACAATGGCAACCCACTCCAGTACTCTTGCCTGGAAAATCCCACGGACAGAGGAACCTGGTAGGCTGCAGTCCATGGGGTCGCTAGGCGTCAGACACGACTGAGCGACTTCCCTTTTACTTTTCACTTTCATGCATTGGAGAAGGAAATGGCAACCCACTCCAGTGTTCTTGCCTGGAGAATCTCAGGGATGGCGGAGCCTGGTGGGCTGCCGTCTATGGGGTCGCACAGAGTCGGACATGACTAAAGCAACTTAGCAGCAGCAGCAGCACATAAAACAAAGTAGATTGCCATTCCAGTGATCAGCTTGTATAATTCAACAGCTGAGAGTCTGCCATGCTAACCCTTGATGTGCACACTCAGCTTTATTCTTATGAGAATGTTAGGTATCTGTCCTTCCCAGAGTAAAGGCCATCAGCTTTGGTTGCTTGAATGTTTTTGTTCAGTTGGTTTTGAACAACACTAAGCTGTACTACCTCATTCATTCACAAAAAGCAGAAAAGACAGTGCTTGCTTTTTTGAGTAACTCTGGGACCATTAATGAGCCAATTGTATTTCTTAACTGGAAGTTCCCTTAGAAACCATTTAATCTCTTACTACTCAAAGCACAGGTCCATGAACCAACAGCATCACCATCACTTGCGAGCTTGTTACAAGTACAGTTCTTGGATCACTGAATTAGAATATGCATTTTTTACTCTCTGGCATGTATATTAAAGTTTGAGAGGCAGCGGTCTAATTTAACTCCATAATTTTAAAGCTGAGATCCAGAAAGGTGAAAGTCATCATGCAGGACAATTTAGTGGCAAAACCAGGAGAGACCGTCTTGTAACTCCACAACTGTACTGCTTCACTCTATTTGTGTTCAGCTGTCTTTGTGCCTCATTATATCCGCACACTCTGCTTAAGTATCCAGGGCGTGGTTTGAAATGGAGACATCAGGTACCTTTCCACCCAGGATAATGGCAGACTTGTTTCAAACAGCTGTTGCACATTTAAATTTCCTCTCCCAGACAAGTTTAGTCATTTCATTTTCTCTTTCTTATGCATCAACAAAAGCCAGAGTCACCTGTCAGGCTGAAGATTGTAAAACCTGACAAAATTGAGTTTTTCTAGTTTAGCTAAGTATTACTCAGCAAGTATTTTGCATACCTTTGTCTTATGGTGATTTTGATGAATGAGAGAGAGAGGAAATAGGACAAGCCAATGTTTTCAGTGTGATGCATTATTTACTTTTTAGATAAATCCGTCCTTCCCCCACACAGTCTGTCATCCTCCCTATACGAACCTCTCTCAATAGCCACCCCAGAATCCCTCTTTCCTGCTTGCAATAATATCAAAACCATACAATTTACTTTTCTTTATTATTTCTGCTTCAAGTAACTTACTAAGCAGGATATGTTCTATGTTCTTTGGAATATTCTATCTATTGTATATTGACATGACCAGTCATATACAGAACTTTCTACTGATGGTAATAACCTCACAACGATGATAATCTTTCAACATTGAGTAAACTCACATTTTCTTAACATACTTCATTCTCATCTACTAAGTAGTATACTTCTCAGGAAGCCATTCTTTACCAGCCAAAATGTGTACCATGCTGTATCATCTGTTTACAAAGGTTTTTTAGGTACATATACTAAAACTTAAGTGCCTCTGAAAGTAAAAGTGGATGGTGAGTATGCAATAATTAAACACTGGACTTGGGTTTCCCTGGTAAGCTCAGCTGGTAAAGAATCTACCTACAATGCAGGAGACCCTGGTGAGGTTCCTGAGTCAGGAAGATCCACTGAAGAAGAGATAGGCTACCCACTCCAGTATTCTTGGGCTTCCCTGGTGGCTCAGCTCGTAAAGAATCCACCTGCAATGCGGGAGACCTGGGTTCAATCCCTGTGTTGGGAAGATCCCCTGGAGAAGGGAAAGGCTACCCACTCCAGTATTCTGGCCTGGAGAATGTCATGGACTGTTATAGTCCATGGGGTCACAAAGAGTCAGACATGACTGAGCAACTTTCACTTTCGGTATTGTGAAAAAAGAGTTTGTGTTTCCAATGAGCTAAAACACATAAAAGTCCAGAATAATACCCTTTCTCCTTTGTGGTTCAGCAGGACACTTGTAAGACCCCACACATCCCCACAGCTGTATTCCTCTCATATCCTAGTTTGCTCACCGAGTAGTTAAAACCAAAAAGCATCCTCTTGTTGCTACAGGTCTTTTGCTTCTGGCACAGCAAGTTATCTTCATTTTTGTTTGAATTAAGTTCATAAAACCTACTCTGTGAACCCTGGCTGATATCAGCACTTTTGCTGTTTTGACGTTTTCCACTGATTTTCATGAAATTGTGACAAAATGGGGGAAAAAAAGAATGACTTTCATAGTTTCTTTTTAATAGTGAAATCCTTTCTTCAAACACAACCATACCTAGAAGTCTATTTTATAAAACAGATAAGAAAAAAAAGAAAACCATTTCCCTCTGACTGGAGCAGAGGCGAGGGGACACTCATGTGTTTGCTGAGTCTTGCACGCATACACGCAATCGTGTGTGCATGCATGTACAAAACCCCTCATGAGGGTCCAGTTCACTCCTGACCCACAGAAGAGACTCTAAACAGAGGTCTCCCTTCCTAACTCTGGCTCAGTTTTTAGGTCACCAAGCCACAGACTAATAATTCACTTATTCTTTCCCCGGAGACCACATAGGTAGACCTTTTCACTCTATGATTTACCCAAAGTAAAAATAATGATCCCCACCACTGGTCACTTAAACAGCTAAAGACTGATCATTGTTGTTTTTATTCAATCGCTGAGTCATGTCCAGCTCTTTGCAACCCCATGGACTGCAGCATGCCAGGCTTCCCTGTCTGTCACTATCTCCTGGAATTTGCTCAAACTCATGTCCATTGAATCAGTGATACCATCCAGCCGTCTCACCCTCTGTCATCCCCTTCTCCTCCTGCCCTCAGTCTTTCCCAGCATCAGGTTCTTTTCCCATGGGTCAGCTCTTGGCATCAAGTGGCCAAAGTTTTGGAGCTTCAGCAGCAGTCATAAGAATAAGTCTGTTACTTGAATGGCTCTGTCTAAATCAGGCAGTGCACAGAGTGCATGACCATACATAGAAGCCCTGTGGACCCCTGGATTAGAGGAAATCAGGAAAGATGAAGCCCCAGTTTGTGGGGCTCTCACAGATCACAGGATATCACTGAGAGACACTTTGTTGCTACAGTCACCCAGGGTCCAGGAGTCAGCCCTCAGCCTAGAGACAAGAGAGAAACCCGGAGGCCAGTGTTTTGTCATGTGAGGGATCCTTGGACTAGAAGTGCTTCTGCATCTTGGCTCCGCCACCACAGGAATCAATACCTGTGATTAAGTTACATTCAACTATAAACATACATGCACAAGTTCATGTAGAACTGGGAAATCTGAGTAAGATCAGTGGAGTGTATTCATGTCAATTTCCTAATGACGATGCTGTGTATCAATTCTGTAAGACAGTAACATTGGGAAAGACTGAGTGGAGGGTATAAGGGACCTCGCTAAGTTATTTCTTACAACCGCATGTGAATCTACAGTTATCTCAAAATAAAACTTCCTCTTAAGCAAAAGCTGGTCCTCTGGTAAAGGACTAATAGGTAACTTCAGACCCCGGCCAGGTTCATCAGAGTCTTCAGATGTATTTAATGGTTTTCCTAGTCATTTACTCACTTGCCAGACCAAGTATGTTCTACCCGTTTCTGACAATTGTAAACTGGCTTATGTGTGTCGTTTTTTCTTAGTCATTTTTGGCAGAGGTTTGTCTAATTTATCGGTGTTTTCAAAGGAAAGAGCCACTGTTTGTTTTTCTTCAGCTTCTGTGTTTTGTCCTTAACTTCCATTATGTCCCATTAACATCTGTTCTTATATTTGTTTACTTACTACTTTCAATGACTGTATTTTTCATCTCTAGAAGTTAAATTTGTATTGTGCAAAACCACCCATCTTTTCCCTATGATGTGTTGCCTTAAACTGTGGTTCATGGTCTTTCCATTTTCTCCTTAATCAGTCTAACTGTATTTATTTTACTGTCTCTTAGACAGTTTTATTATTTTCAATTCTTGGTAGGCATATCTCTCTGTGTATCATGTCTGCTGACTTACTCTCTTGGGGATAAGCTTCCTCACATGGCTTGTCATTCTTTATATTTTATTTTTCCGCTTTGAATTCATCTTTAGTGGAGGCGATTTTGTTCTGTGGGAATTAACGTGTCTTGGATTATGAAAACAGTCCTATAGGGTGGCTCTCATTTGCTTGTCAGGACAGGAAGATTTTCTGTGATATTACAAGATTTTGTGTGCTGACTTCTAGATTTGCTCTCTCACACATGGAGAACAAATGTGGAACCTGGACACAAGTGTGATTGGGTCCAGAGCTCCCTTTGCATATTGTCTCTATTTGAAAGCTGTACACCCTTCTTCTGTTTGTTTGTTTTTTTATTTTGTACTGGCATATAGCTTATTAACAGTATTGTAATAGTTTCAGGTGAGCAGCAAGGGGACTCAGCCATACACATACATGTATCCATTCTCCCCCATACTCCCCTCCCATCCAGGCTGCCACATAACATTGAGCAGAGTTCCCTGGTATACAGTCTTCCTTTTATTCTACTATTTGAAACCTTTAACTTGAGGGTGTTCACACACACACACACACACTGGCACAGGTATGCACACACATACTTAAAATTAGATCCTTTACTTAAGAACAAGATTAAATAAAACTATTACAATATTGTAAAGTAAAAAAAAAAAAGCATCACCATAATCGGGATAATGAATATATCCATCATCTCCAAAAAAAAAAAAAAAAAAAGATTAAAATAGTATATATTGGCTGTCCATTGCAAAAGGTAAAGAAGTTCATGTTTATTTTTTTCTAGTGATTCATCCGTCGCCATTTCCTGGTTTTCCTTAGTAACATATCAGAAGTTAATCCAGCATTTTTAGTTTAGCTGTTTTTACATCGTTTCTCTTTAAGAATTCTTTTTTACAGTTCATTATTTTTCAACTCACATTTATTTTGATTTTCATACTCATATCTCTGTTTAACTGATTTTATTGTCTAACAAATCAGTTCTTTTATAATACGATTTCCTCCAATCTTATGGGGGTTTTTATTTTATTTTTTTAACTAAAACATTTTTTTCCCTTTTTCCCCCTTACCTCCCCACACCTCTAGAAAAGAATCAGAGCCAGTATAATTCCCAAGTCTTTGTGCATCAGGGAACATCTTTCTGTAGCTTCATAAATGAAAAACAACTTTATCAGTGTATGATTTTAGAGTCACAGCATTTTTCCCTCAACAATTTTGTTCCAGTGATTTTGGGCATTTAAATTTAGGCAACAGAAAATATGGTTAGCATTTTTTCTTTTTCTTTATAGGTAGCCTTTTCTTCCAGCCTAGATGTTCATCTGAGTTTTTGTGCATCAATAATGTTTAATAATATTATCAGGAGATTTGTTCTATTTTTAAGTAGTACAATGGAGAGCTCTTTACATTTGAAAATTTGGGGTTTTTATTCTGCCAAAGAGCTGTTTTTACGTTGTATCCTTTATTATCACATCTATTTCATTTATTCTGTTCTCTTCTTTAATAACAGCAATTACCTGTCTTTATGTGTCTGTTTTCTTTTCTCTGAAAATGTCTTTTTGGTGCCTTCACACATGAACACACATGAACAGATGATAGACACCAAGAAAATAGGAGCCTCACTGTTCTCATTCCCTTGTATGTTCACTGCAAAGTTCTCTAATTCTTCCCAAGTTTCTGCCTGTTGCTTATTCTCAATACAGATTCCAATGTCCATTCTAATTTTGTTGTTATGTTTTGGTTTCATCTTTCTTTGCCTTGCTCAGCAAATTTTTTTCTAGTTGCTTCTTAACTCAACCCATATTTTGAAACATCTGTCCTCATAGTTAATCTTTTACTACCTTTACTCTTCTATGTTTTCTTGAATTCCATACCAATTCAATGCCTTTCTATTTTCTATTGTGTAGGTTATTAAAAAAACCCAAATGGGCTTAAATAGTAGGTTAATATATTATCTTACAGAAGAGGAAGTCGGGGGTTAGAGGAGGTTCCATGGGTTTGTTGAATGATATGCACAAGAATGTCATTAACGCTCCAATTCCTTTCAAGTTCTCCACTTTGCCATCTCATATTGGCATTGTCCTCAGTCTGGATCCCCTCTAGGAGGCAAGATTGCTTTAGCAGTTCCAAGCATCAAGCCCACACATGGTAGTGTCCAGTAGGAGACAGAAGTTGCTGGAGTATCCTTAGAAGCAAGGAAATCTTCCCTAGAAGAAAGTAGAACTACCCTAATAGAACATCCCTCCTAGCTCACTGAAAATTTTTGAGAATTGGCAGAGGTGATAGAAACACCCAGTTGGCTTAAGGAAATCAGGATTTGCCCCAGGTCTTGGAATAGGGCCATCCTCCTCTGAGTCACATGGAGAATGTGTGGGCATCCAAGCTTATTTGGGAGTTCTGCCAGAAAGGAAGAATTTGGGGGATGACTGTTGAGTCAATAGTCACCACTGACTACTTTTTTCTTTAGAAAATGTCATTTTTCTCAGAATCCAGAGATTCTCCTTCATTTTTTCTTCTTTTTCACATCGTGGATTTTTCCAAGACTCTCTGCTGTTTTGTTTCTGTTTTCTTCACTTTGAAGGAGAAGAGGTCTCTCCAGGACGGGTGTTTGCGAATAAACAGAGAAGGCAGATTCTTACTGTTGCTTTTGCTGTTCAGCTGATTGGAATCCTCTTCTTGTGGCTGAAACAGGAGAAGTAATGAATGTCCACAGTCCCCTCTTCTATGTGACGTGTCTTCCACCATTCTTCCATCTCATGAGAGGTGTGGAAGAAGAAGTTCATACTCTCTCCACAAAGAGAAAGATTGATTTCTTTAAGCAAATGAATCCAGAAGCACTTTACCATGACTCTTCCCATGACAATTTTTTTTCTTAATACTGAACCTGCATTCTGGGGTACAAAGGTGTTTCTACTCTCTTTTGTCTGTCTTTTTTTCTTTTTTCTTTTTGGCTTTGTCAGGTCTTAAGCCATGTGGGATGTTAGCTCCCCAACCAGGGATCAAGCCTGCATCCCTGGCATTGCAAGGCAGATTCTTAACCACTGCACCATCAGGGAAGTCCCCACCTTCTTCTGTCTTTGCCAGTAAAAGGGACTGAGGAAGAGAAAGGACCTGGAGATGCATGATCCCCGTATTGGCTTGCTAGATTCTCTGAGCCCAGGAAAGAAAATAGGAAAAGATGAAACATTTCTGTCCTTTGAGCCAGTGTTACCTCAGTAACTAAGTATAGTGGTGTCAATTGCCAACTATATAATGGCCATTTCAGCTCTTTAGAATGTGGCACAGTGAGGTAGCATTGCATTTACTATTAGTTTTACAAGTTCAACCCTGGGCAGTTGGTCAGATTTAAGACTGGGAGAGAAGGTAATTCCATCTGTCATTACATTGAATAAGAACACATTCCCGAGGGAGATATGAGATGGGGGTGTGGTGTGAACATACACTTTCTCAAAGGTCACAAATCTGTGCACACCTATCCTGTTAGTCGCTTGAAGTGAAGTGAAGTGAAAGTCTCTCAGTCGTGTCCAGCTCTTTGCAACCCCATGGACTGTACAGTCCCTGGAATTCTCCAGGCAATACTGGAGTAGGTTGCCGTTCCCTTCTTCAGGGGATCTTCCTGACCCAGGGATCAAACCTGGGTCTCCTGCATTGCAGGCATATTCTTTACCATCTGAGCCACAAAGGAAGCCACTATCCTAGTTTAAGTCAAAAGTAGCATATCACGCCTATGATTTTTTATTTCACTATCATTCATAATGAGATAAAGTAAAACTGGTTGCAAGTTGATGTAAAGAAAAACTTTGAAAGCATAACTGTAGGTATGCACTATTCAGTGACGTTGCCCCTGGCCACAGGTGGCTATTCACATTTAAATTAATTGAAATTAAGTTAAAGTAAAAATTCAGTTCCTCAGTCACGTTAGCCATGTTTGAAGTGCATGTTAATCATAGGGGGCTTCCCAGGAGGCACTACCAATGGTAAAGAACCTGTCTACCAATGTAGGAAGTGGCTGCCACATTGAGTGTGCAAATATAGAGCACGTCCATCCTTACGTGACGTTCCACTGGACAGTGCTCTGCTAGAGCCGTACGGGTAGGTGCCTTTTGGAGTTCACTCTAAGTCAGCTCTCTTTGGAACTTGATTTGACTCTGGATGTCGGTGTATGCCCACCCTGTCCAGTACTGTGGCCACTGACCACATGTATTGTTGAGCACTGGAAATATGGCTGAGTTGAAACTCTTTTATAAGATACACATTGGATTTCAAAGCCTTATTATGAGTAAAGAATGTCAAATATACCATTAATAAGTTTGTACCAGTTTCACATTGAAATATCATTTTGATGCATTGGATTCAACAAAATTTCTTACTGAAATTCATTTCACTTTTTTTTTACACCTTATTTAATGTTGCTAGAAGAAAAGCAATTTAAATTACATACGTGGTCCATGCTGTATTTCCATCGGACCTCTTTACCCTTCTGTGTAACTCCAGAATGTTCTCCCTTTCCCTGTATCTTTCTCTAGATCTGCGGTTCCCAGTCCAGGAGCCATAAGCCACATGTGGGATTTTAAATTTAAGTGAATTAAACTTAACCAAAATGTGAAATACAGTTTGCCCATCACATTAGCCACATTTCCCATGCTCAGTAGTCACATGTGGTAAGTGGCTACCATATTGCACAGCACAGATACAGACCATTTCCATCATCGTGGAAATGGACAGAGCTGATACAGGTTGTAACCGTTACAGCAAAATCCACAGAAATGGAGTGTGAATGCTTCAAGCTTGAGGAGTATTTCGACAGTGCCTGACTCTGCAGCACATTACCTTCCCACCTCCCAGAGCCCATTCCGTCTCACTTTTGTCAGAAGTGTTGATGCACCTTCTCTCCTACAAGTGGCAGCTTCTCTTCCTCTGGACACGCTTTCCTCCATCCTCCTGTCTGTACTTGTATCTCACACTGTGCTTTGTACAGTGTAGGTACTCAGTTCATATTTGTTAGCCAGTTGGAGTGGCTATTCCTAGCAAGTGATTAGAAATATGTGGCTGACATTAATGGAAGATCTGTAACGACTGGTAGCAGGAGAATAAAAAAGAAAGAGAAGGTCAGAGCCAGGTTCCCAAGGAAGAATGACTGGAAGAGAGACAGGAAAGAGGAAATCAGAGGGAGCATGGTAACCAGACATCTCATACACGTCACCATAACCCCTCTGCTGGCCCCACAAGTGCCTCACAGGCAGCGGCGAGACTTGTTGCAGTGGTGGGGGATGGGGAAGGAATTCAAGCCCTAGAAAACAGCTATAGAAAAAGAAGTACAAAAGAAATCCAAAATATTATTATGTGATAAATAAACATTCAAGACCCATAAATGAGAAGTTGAAATGGCATGAAAATCAAAGGTCTGATGAGGAGAAAAATGAAAACTGTTCTCTCCCTGGGCCAGCTGGTTCGAGTTACATTTTATGAGCAGCATGTGGATTCCAGCGCCCTTGTTGAATTAGCAACAGAATCGCACATTAGTTTTAAGGCTCCCTCTCGAATAGGAACATCATAACGCTTTTTAATTGGGCCTGATAAAAACGTAGCATTACTTGTAGGTTCCTGAGAGAAGTGAGTTGTGAAATTGGGTTTTCATTAAACCTAATGATGGAAAATTAAGTATAGTGCGTCTGGTGAAATGGGGTGTGATAAAAGGCATCACTTCTGCATTATCAGAGGTTAATAAGGGAATAGGTGAAGTAAGATACATTGGAAAAGGGAGTCCAACTAGTTGAATTAATAAACCTTGAAAATCCCTTGGTTCTGAGTCTTCACAGCATCATTAGCACCAGCACTGACATTATTACAAATGTTACAGCGATACAAGTAGCTAAATTTCAGACATGTTTATTTTCCATTCCAATGTTGGTTTTGCTGACACCAAGTTTACAGTCTGTCTAGCGAGTGTTTAGAGGAAAACATCCATATTGGTAGCTATTTGGTTTTGGAAACACTTGGCATCTCACAAAACTCATCAGGTGCTTGGTCCTAAGAAGCCTATCTCTGCCAGGCAGCTGGTCTCCCAGGCCACCCAGGCCCATGGGTCTCTGAAGATATCTGTCCCCATATATGATGGTGGCTTAGGTGGGAGACACTCCCAGGGCTCCAGGCACTGACTCTGGTTCATCCTGTCCTGGAAAACCATGAAGTGCAACATCAGCAGAAGCAAGCCCAAGTGTTCCTTTCTTCTCCAGCCCCATGGGTGATATTCACCAGAAGGATGCCACATATCCATGGCAGCTGGGACATCTACAAGGCATATGTGCTAAGTCACTTCCATCATGTCCGATTCTTTGCGACCCTATGGACTATAGCCCACCAGGCTTCTCTGTCCATGGGATTCTCCAGGCAAGAATGCTGGAGTGCGTTGCCATGCCCTCATCCAGGGGATCTTCCCAACCCAGGGATTGAACCCACATCTCTTATGTCTCCTGCATTGGCAGCCTGGTTCTTTATCACTGAGCTACAAGACATAATATGTCTTTAAAGAGAAGGTGTCTTCTTAAAATCCTTCCTAGTGGCTTGAAGGTTCGTAGACATTCACACCTCTCTAGGCCTACCTCACACCATGTACAAATTTGCCCCCATCACCTCTCCACCCTTCACCTCCACTCCATCCCAGCCTCCTTGCTCTTACATAGATGTGCTTGGCTTTTCCCATTTCTCTTCTTGCACTTCCAATAGGTCTCCTTGTCTGTCCACTTTACAGGGGGATCCAAACCCCTGGGCCACAGACTGGTACCAGTTCATGGCCTGTTAGGAACCCAGCTGCACAACAGGGTTGAGCAGCCATCAAGTGAATGAAGCTTCATCTCTATTTACAGCCACTCCCCATCACTCGCATTACCCCCTGAGCTCCACCTCCTGTCAGATCAGCTGGGACATAATAAATGCAATGCAATTGAATCAGCCCAAAACCATCCTCTACTCTGGATCCATAGAAAAATTGTCT
Organism: Giraffa tippelskirchi; assembly: GCF_054371585.1. Classification (NCBI taxonomy): domain Eukaryota; kingdom Metazoa; phylum Chordata; class Mammalia; order Artiodactyla; family Giraffidae; genus Giraffa; species Giraffa tippelskirchi. The sequence goes on along the minus strand of NC_137287.1, from coordinate 112,434,685 downwards.
TCCATGAAACTAGTCCCTCATGCCAAAAAAGTTGAGGACCGCTGTACTAGACTGTCAAGGGTGAAACCTGTCTTCTGAGCATTTCCAGTGCCTGCCAGAGTCCCTGGCACAGGGTGAAGTCTCAGTAAATCTTAACTCCTGATCACAAGGGTGTGATAGAGAAGGGACACAGGGCCCACATTTGCCAGCTCTGTGTTGAAGCAGTGCCAGTGCAGATGTGTTACCTATGACCTCACATCCGAGGAGAAAAATAAGCTGTATTTTCCTCATGCTTGCCAGGAAACATGTGCTTACATCTCACCTTCTTACATCATGTGCTTACATCTAGGCCCTTCTTCCGGATGCATAAACCTGTAAGTTCTCAATCTTTCTGTTGGCAATCATTTCCTTACTAGGAACAACTCTGCTCATGCCGACACATAGGAGGAAAGTTCACTTTTACAGAATCAGTGATGGATTATCGTGACATAGAGACAAGCCAAAAGATACATGGATTCTGAAAAGATGAGTTGCAGAAAATGAGGAAACACATGCTAAACCTCCCAGGAAATGAGTGTGGCATAGCCCTCGTGGGGTCTGCCTTGGTGCCTTGCAGTGTCTGAAAACATCTGGGTGAGACACATTAAATCTGGCAATCCTCATCTTATGCACACCACAAACGCCACGGCCGAGGGCACAGACTGTCCACGTCTCTGGGCGGAGAGACCAAACCTGATTGGCTCTGGATGAGATGCAGTGGCCCTAGAAGATTGGCAGTGTGTGGCTGGCAGGGAGTTCAGAGGGTAAGAAAGTGGTTTTACTGGTACAAAGGGAGCAGAGGAATTCAAATCCCACCCTCAGCAGGCATCAGTTTTGAGGGTGGCCCAACCAATACAGGGCAGTGAACTCAATTCAGTGTGTCTAAAGATTATTAACAGGGGAGATTATAGATCTTATACCAAGGAGAGGTGATGAAGGAGATCAGGTGTACGTCCAGGGCCTGGGAGAAGTAACTGAAGGAGGAGGTTCAGGCCTCTCTACCTGCGAGGTAGGTACAGCATCACTCCTGGATTAAGAGTGTTACGTGCTGGGGAAATCAGACAGTAGGCAGAACATGATCACACTGCAGATGCCATAGCTGGAGAGAGCAGCTGAGAGGGTGAGGGTCCCTGTTTTTTACTGTGGATCCAAGACTGGCTCCCGTTCCTCCCAGGGTACAACCCAAAGGAAACAAACTAGTAGAGAAACCAGGTCACAAGGATATCAAATGGACCAGAAGCAGACAAGTGGCTCTGATCTCCAGGGGCCACCAAGACATTCCAGGCAGGCTGCAGGAGGGTGCTCCTAGTATCCAGTCTGCCCGACTTCTCACCAGTTCTGGGATTGGCCTGGATTGGCCATGACCACCCTGACAGGCCTGGAGGACGGACAGAGCTGACAGCCTCCCTGGAAGCTTGACTTTACTCCATAAAGATGCACCTGGAAATAGAAACAGACCGCAGGTTATTGTGTCACTGGTTTGTTTGTTGTTTAGTTATTAAACCTGCCACTACAGCCAGGCCAGGGAAACCACACACCTCTGTTCTTTCTGAAGTTCCCTGGTCAGCAGTCCTGAGGTAGTTCCCTCGGTCCTCCCCATGTCAAGCTGGGGGAGGGACAGAGGACAAAGCTCCTATAGGTGATGGCCTGTTCTGCCTCCTTCTCTTTGAAGCAGATGGCAGCCGCGGGGAGCTGGCACAGCCCACCCTCACGATCCAGACTCACCCCTACAGAGCCTGCGACCCCGTGGAGATGAGCTATCCCCGGGACCAGTTCCAGCCCGCCATCCGGGTGGCTGACCTGCTCCAGCACATCACCCAGATGAAGAGGGGCCAGGGCTACGGGTTCAAGGAGGAGTATGAGGTAAGAGACCACCCTGCAGGAAACTCCCTTGTGGGCACAGAAGCCTCATGGATGCTACGGTCTTACTACTCAAAGGATGGTCCCTGGTCCAGCAGCATCAGCAGCACCCAGGAGCATGTTAGAAATGCATCGTCTCAGTCCCCACCCAGATCTGCTGCATCAGTTTGGAGTCACATCTTCCTTCAATAGGAAGAGAGAATGACTTGAGCCCCCATCCTACATGTTGCAGAAAAACCAGCAGGTGTCCCCTGCCTTCCAGTGATTTCTAGGAGGTCTGCTTGCTCTTGGTCACCTCTTGCCTCATGGTCATGCTTCTGTTGTGTTTTCAACACCCCCCAGTCATTATCTCATCTGGTGACCACCGTCCCCCCTTTCTCTGTACCTCCTCCGCATCCCTGCCTTGGACATCCCTCACCTTACTCCCCAGCTGTCTCTACTGCCAGGGACTTGTGAGTAGCAGTTGTTACTGAGCTTTGTGAAATTACAGAAGGATTCCAGTACGGGAATCACCTGAATACAAGTCCTTCTGAGGTTCTGGTCACCTGACAGGTTTCTATCCACTTCCTTCCCCAAAGTTCTTTTCAGTGTCCTCAAAATTTCCTTTTTTTCCTCCTCCTTTTTTTCTAGCAGCCAAAAGAGAACTCCCACACTCCCTTTACTTTTTTTATGCAGAACAATTTAGCTTTCTTTATCTCACTCCTTTTGTTTCACTCCTTGCCCATTAGGCCTCACTTTTGGCAAACAAAAAGTAGAATGAAAAAAGGAGAAACTCATTAAGATGTTTTCTTGCCCTGAAGAGCATCTGACTCCCATGGAGGAATTTTGCACCCTTCCTGTGCCAGTCAGAATGCAGCTGTAAGCAGCTTTGGAAAGAGCATCTCTTTCTTCTCTTTTCCTCTCTCTCTCCCTCTCCTCCTTCTTTCCCGAAATATCTTTTGAGCATTTACTGTGTGCCAGGCTCTGGGTTATTTGCACTAGGTTTTCTTGTTTTGGTGGTATGTTTTTTCTTTCTTTCACATGCAGCATGTGGCCCAAATATGCTAGGTTCAGTTTCAGTGTGTGCAGTGAAAATACGTTGACTCAGATGCTACACATTTGGAATTCTTGATACTGAGGTCTAAGTTTAACTCTCAGACTGTATTCTGAGAAAGAGCTTATACATCAGTATTTCAGAAGCTGTGTGAGGTCATGAAATTGTGCCAATCTATGGGGGAGGGGTCCAGACTCCAGTGCAACAAACTGTGTGGCCTCTCGTTTTGCAATCTGACTTTTAAAATTCTTTATTAGTTGAATGAAGAGTTTGGATACAGTGATTACTAAGGGCCTGTCTGGTCCTAAAACTTTATGAGAGTGTAAAACATGATAGCAAGGGGAACGTTTGACACATTTATGAGAACAAAAACGTTCATGTCGATGAATGTAAGTAATTACCAACTCAGGAGAACTAGCAGTTAATTTCAAATATGGTCTAAGTAAAATAACATTTTTCACATATTCAATCTATAAATTTTGGGAGGATATTGGGATAAGAATCGCAGGAGATAGTCTCATCACCTCACCTCCCTGGGCCTTATTTCCTAGGAGGTTGCTTGAATGATCTTGGTCTCAGGGGGCTGTGGGGTACAGCAGCAGCTGGAAGCAGGACCTCGGTCCTTGTCTTCTTTGAAAAAAGAGTTCAGCAAAGAGACAAAGATTGTGAAGCAGGTAAAGAGTTTATTAGAAGTGACATACATGTGGAAGAATCCACAGGTGGACTCAGAGTGATTTTCGCCCAACAGGAGTGGCTTAGCTCTCTTATATTGGAGCAATCTTCCAGGTCCTCTCAGCCAGTCATCTTGCTCATGTCCATATTTGGTCTGACTCAGGGCCGTCTCCAATGTGCATGCACATCTTTCAGCCAAGATGAATTTTCTAGTGTGAGGGTTTCTGGGAGATTGGCAGGACATATTATGGGCTGGAACCCCCCTCCTTCCTTTGACCCCTGAGGATCTTTTCTGCTCACATGTGGTCTGGGATGTCTCCTTGACCACAAGAATGAGAAAAAGTGTGATCAGCTTATCTTGTATTCAAGCAGGCTCTGTCGTTACCTCTTGTTCTGAAGTGTCCGGGGAGACTGTTTGGAGCTGCTCAGCCTGGGGCCCATCTATCTCCTGTCTCAATCCCAAGCCCTTAAAGTGTGTGTGATGGGGGGAGGGGGACACATGTATATGCATACCCTCACTTGTGTAGATCTGTCTGCTGAGCAAATGTCAGGAGAGGGTGTGTTATTTATAAAGTCATATTCAATATCATGAAGGTTGAATAAGTCATCAGTTATAATATTTAATTTGTTTTAAATTTTCAAATAGCACTAAGGGATCAATCTATGTGACTTATCAGAAAGGGGGCCAAGTAGTCAAAGCCTGAGAAACACTGTTCAGAGAACTTGCAATCTAAAATTTGAAAACAGAAATACAAATACATTTGACAATTTTGATGCATTGCCACCCAGAATGATGTCGCTTTCAAAAGCATCCATCCATGTGTGGTAGGATTTGGGTTGATATTTTTTTCTTTTTTAACATTCCTTTGTGTGTGTGTGTGTGTGCGTGCGCTTTTTTATATTTTCCAAACTTTATAGCATGGAAACTAACTGCTTTTATACTGAGAGAGAAAACAATACATGTGGTGCCATCATTTGGACTTCAACCAGAAATAGCATTAAGTAGACTAGACTTGCCCTCAATCAGTTCAAATTATATTAATCAGTTAGCTTGAATGCTTAGCTTCTAGTTAACAGTATTTCCTGATTAATTGGAGGTTAATTGGAAAACATTACTTAATAGGAGTCTTTCCACAATGTCTTTCCACTAACGTAGACGGTAGCTGGATGTGGTTTTGATCATCATGGCTCCTGTGATGTCTGGAAGCTACAGACTGAGCAAAGAATCACAAATCTACTTGAAGACCATTTCCTATTGTAGATAGGCGATTCCTGGGTCTTCAGGCCTATTCTCAAACCCACACACTGTGTGCTCTGTTTGTTGCCTGTCACTCCCCTACTCTGCTCATTTTCATACAAATGAGTGGATTTGACAAGTTGACATATAAGGGACCTCTCAGCTGTAGCAAGCTGTGTCTTATAAAATTCAATTAAGTTTTTCAGTCACTTACAAACTTGTTCATTAAATATTTACTGAGTATTTACTATTCCCAAGGACTGTTCTAGATATTTGGGATACACCAGAGAACAAAAATGGACAAAGATCCTTGTCCTTGTGAAACTTGTCTTCTAGCAGAGGACCCTCAAAATAAACAATAGACTTAAAAATAAAGAAGTTACCTTACAATAACTTACTTATTGTAATATGTTAGTAAATAATATAGTATGGTAGACAGTGAAAAATACTGTGTTACAAACTACCCCAAATCTTAGTGACATAAAACAGCCAATTTATCATGCACGTTGATTCAGTGGATCAGGAATTTAGACAGGATACAGCAGGGGTAGTCTGTCTCCGCACCATGATGTCTGAAGCCTTGACTTGGAAGGCTCTATGGCTTAGGGCTAAAGTGATCTGGAAGTGTCTTCACTCACATGGCTACCAATTGATGTAGGCTGTCATCTGGGATCTCAGCTGGCATAGCCAGCTGGAACCTGGAACAGCTGGAACAGCCTCTGGGCTTCCTCACAGCGTGGTTGCCTCAGGATCCTTGAACTTCTTACGCAGTGGTGCAGGGCTCCATTGGTGAGCCTGCTAGCTAACAAAGCGGCAAGTGCATCACCCCTTGTGAACCACTTGGACACCACACAGAACACTCCTACCACCTTCTATTGGTTATAAGCAAACGATAACTGCCTATATTCTATGGAAGGGGAATTAGACTCCATCTCTCTTTTTTTAATGTGTTTTATTATTATATATTTGGTTGTACCAAGCCTTTGTGTGGTACATGGGGTCTTCAGTTTTCTTTGCGGCATGTGGGGTCTTTCAGCTGCAGCATATGAGCTCTTAGTTTGTAGCACGTGGGATCTTGGTTCCATGACCAGGGATCAAACCCAGGCTGCCTGCATTGGGAGCGCAGACTCTTAGCCACTGGACCCTTAGCCACCAAGGAAGTCCCTAGACTCCATCTCTTGATGCAGGGAGGGACAGCCGCAAGATTCTAAACGAGAATACAAAACGGGAGCAGTCGGAAACTAGACTCTGTAGCTTCTACAATCTTCCACAAGTAAGTACCATGGGAAATGAAAGAGTACAAGGACGGGAGAGGGTATATTCCAGGAACATGAAGTGAAGGAGGTTCCAATACTAAACAAACTAAAAGGGCCATCTTTAATTATGATATGTGAGCAGAGACTTTGTGAATAATATCCAGAGGAAAAGAGTCCAGATCAAGGGAGTAATATATCTGGCATGTACAAGGAGGTCATGGAGTGAGTAGAGTGAACATGGAGAAAAAGTAATAGAAGGTATAGTTGGAAAAATAAAGGGGACCTGACCCTATAGTGCCTTATAAGCCATTATAAGGACTTGAGGCTTTTACTCTAAATGGGATAGACAGCCACTGCAGAGCTTTGAGAAGACAAGTGATAATTTCCTGACATCATTTTGAAAGACTGATTCTAGCAACTATGTGGAGAATAGAAACAAAGGAAGGAAAGTGTAGAAGTAGGGAAACCAGTTTGAGAGGCCGCTGCAGTAGCTCAGTGGGGAGATGGTGGTGACTCACCTGGGATGTGGCAGTGGGGGTGGGGAGAAGTAGTTGGACTCTGAATGTATTTTAAGAGCCAAAAGAATTTTCTGACACATTATGCATGGCGACTAAGAGGAACAGAGGAATCAAGGGTGGCTCCAGGGCTATTATCTGAGCCACTGGAAGGATGGCGTTTCCACCAGTGGAGATGGGAACCTGCAGGTGGAACTGTGGAGGATAAGGAAGGAATGGGGAGTTCCTTTTTGAACTAAGCTGTCCAATAGATAACCTAGTAGAGATGGAAAGTAGGTAGCTGAATGTATGAGACTGGAATTTGGGAAAGAAGCCTGGACTTTGGAGAAAATCTGGAGAATCATTGACATAAAGATGATATGTGACTATTCAAAGTCAGTGAGTATAGACAGAGATGAGGACTAAGGACTCGGTCTCACAGAATTTCAACTGTAAGTTGTTAAAGCACTCTTCCTGGACCAGGCATTGTACTGGTCTCTGGGAACTGAAGAGATAAGATAGAGTCTTTTCCTTATGAGGAAAGTGAAAGTCGTTCAGTCGTGTCCGACTCTTTGCGACCCCGTGGACTATACAATCCATGGAATTCTCCAGGCCAGAATACTGGAGTGGGTAGCCTTTCCCTTTGCTAGGGGATCTTCCCAACCCAGGGATCAAACCCAGGTCTCCCACACTGCAGGCAGATCCTTTACCAGCTGAGCCACAAGGGAAGCCCAAGAACACTAGAGTGGGTAGCCTGTCCCTTCTCCAGCAGATCTCGACCCAGGAATCAAACCGGGGTCTCCTACATTGCAGACGGATTCTTTACCAACTGAACTCAGAGATTATTCTTAGAGATGGGCATATAAACTGACTAGTTCACTATTTAGCAAAATGTCACAATAGAGGCATCCTCAGAGCACTATCCAGTCCCATCACTTCATGGAAAATAGTTGGGGAAACAATGAACACAGTGACAGACTTTATTTTCTTGGGCTCCAAAATCACTGCAGATGGTGACTGCAGCCATGAAATTAAAAGACACTTGCTCCTTGGAAGAAAAGCTATGACAAGCCTAGACAGCATATTAAAAAGCAGAGACATTTCTTAATTGACAAAGGTCTGTCTAGTCGAAGCTATGGTTTTTCCAGTAGTCATGTGTGGATGTGAGAGTTGGACCATAAAGAAAGCTGAGCACCAAAGAATTGATGCTTCTGAACTGTGGTGTTGGAGAAGACTCTTGAGAGTCCCTTGGACTGCAAGGAGATCAAACCAGTCCATCCTAAAGGAAATCAGTCCTGAATATTCACTGAAAGGACTGATGCTAAAGCTGCAGCTCCAATACTTTGGCCACCTGATGTGAAAAACTGACTCACTGGAAAAGACCCTGATGCTGGGAAAGATTGAAGGCAGGAGGAGAATGGGATGACAGAGGATGAGATAATTGGTTGGCATCACCAACTCGATGGACACGAGTTTGAGCAACCTCACAAAGAGTCACAAAGAGTCGGACATGATTAAGCAACTGAACTGAACGGAGTGCTATCAGGACAAAGCACCTCCCGTGGAGGTGGCATGCATTGAGCCTAGCCTGAGGTTGGATGGCCAGTGGCTTTCTGAAAGACATAAAGTCTAAGTCAAAGCTGGAGAAATAGGAGGGTGCATAGAAGGAGATGGGGCTGAAATTGTTAAGCAGCCGTGGGGTTGGGGCAAAGGGGTCTTGTCAGGCTGAGGATTTTGGATTTTACTCCAGGAGTAATAGGGAGCTACTGAAAAAAGCAGGATTTTTTAAGCTGGATTCACATTTTAGATGCAACTCTTTGTCGTAGACCAGAGCAGGGAAACCAGAGACAGGTAGGTGGCTGGAACAGTAATTCAAGGAAGGTATGAATTTGCCTGAACCAGAAGACTGGGCCCTGAGCCCAGATAAGCCCACATACATGCTTTCATATAGAGCCATAAAATCATATTGTTCTCTTGAGCATGTAAACTTGAATATATATTTTAAGTTCAGTGACTTGAAATAATGCATGAATGGTCCTGAACTGAGAGTCAGAATGCCTAGGTTCAAGTCCTGTCTCTTTCATTAAGTATCTGGGTGACCTTGGGCCAGTTACTCCTCCTCTCCAGGCCTCCCTTTTCATATTTATGCAATGAGAGTGAAGACATTGGTCAAAGGGATCCAAAGAGTGCTCTGTCTGTGCAGGATTGGGAGTCTCAGTAGGAACCGGTTGTCCAGGCCAGGTGGCTCTTCCATCCTACCTGAAGCTCCACTAGACTTCACTCTCTGGGGCTCCACCCTGCTAGTTATGTCTCAAGCCTTGGCTACCGTGATTGACTGGGGGGCCTTGTGTTCCTAAGTACTCAAGGAGGCCTAAGGCAAATTAACCGCACTTCCCATACAGATCTGAGTCTTAGAAGCTTCTGATGTTGACTGCACATTAGAATTACCCAGGGAAGTTTTAAGAACACTAACATCCAGGCCATCTTTCAGACCAGTTACACCAGAATCTCTGAAAGTGGGATCCAGGGATCAATATTTTCTAAGCTCTCCAGATGACTCTAATATACTTTCAAGGTAGAGTCACTGGTCTCAGGAGACCCACGGAGTCCCCAGCACTTGCCTTGCTTGTGCCCACAGACCCCTCCCCTCACCTGCAGTACTGACTGCTGGTGACATCCGTTGCCTATGGAAGCATGTGGTGACCCCTCAAATCGACTCTGCTATTGGAACACAGCCACATTAAAGTCAAAGGGCTTCTGCACATGATCTTGGATCTCAGAGTCTTCCTTCCTCCCCTTCCTATCACCCCCCAGCCCAAATTCCCCCACCTTCCCCAGTTACAAAACAGAAACCCTAAGCATGCCATCAAATGTTAATGGATGTTGGCTGGAGAGTTAGGTTTGTCTGTGAGTCCTAGAACCTCAGCCACCATCAGGGTCAGCTGAATATCAAGTTTGAGAAGGATGTGGGGAAAGAAGATGAGGTGACTTTGTGATGGAGAGAAGGAAGAGAAGCGTGTTAATCCCAGTCCAATCCAGGCAGCCTGTCGTCATAATGAATAGAACAAGCCCAGTAGGGAAACCAGAAGGTATCTGGTTATTACAGCTCCATTAAGACTATTTAAGGCAACAAGGAACAGCTGTGAGGCATATGATACAGCCTAATGAAGAGCAAACATTTGTTCATCTTCCAGCTCTGGGCAGACACGCCAAGTGTGTGGCTTGTGTGGGGTGAGGCCAGTGGCCAGTGTTGCCACCTTTGTTAGTCATCTGTGGGTGGGCAGCTTTGATGGAGTGTAACCATGGAGATCGATGCTTCAAATCACCCCCCAGGTGCCCTCCGCCCTGCTCAGAACCACCCAAGCAGAGACAGAGCCGACCTTCTGCTTCTACATTTTTTTTTCTCCCTTCAGTTGGTAAGAGAGTCACAAACCATCCCACTGTAGGTAACCTCTGGGTTCTGGTCCAGCTCTTCAATTTGCAAATGAGTGATTCTTGGGTAAGGACATGGGGAATTAGTGGCAGAAGCTCAAATCATGAAAGGGAATACCATGCTTGTTCTCCAGCTCTGGAAACTCATAATGACCAAAATAGAAAGACCTGATTCCACCTGCTTATTTCAGTCCACGTTCCATGGATTAAAATAAGGAGAAAATGGGCCATTTCCAGAGGTGTCCCAAACACATCATGTGGTTTCAGACTTGGAAGTTTGAACCATGTGGTTTCACACTTGAAAGTTTTTCCTATTAAGAAAGTGCTCATATGCAAGAGACTATTAACTGAAACTTTTCCTTTGAGCTTATTTTTATTTTTCAGCTTGGTATTCTGTTTACAACATAGCAAACAGATATTTTCTATTTAATTGGAACCCTCTCCAATCAAAGGAGCAATTTTGAGGTGCTACCGTAGAAAACTATCTCAACTGAGAATCAAGACCTGGTCTCAATTTGCCCCTAACATGACGGGTAAACTTGTGTGAGACTCTTCCATCTCTGGGTCCATCTTTCATCTTCTGTGAAATGTCTAATTATATATCATGGACTCCTGAAGCCTGATGATATAGGCTTATGCTTCATTTGGCCAGAAACATTTATTGAGTACCTACTGAGTACCTTACACTGAGTAGAGTACTGGGGATAGTTAGAAAGATAAAAACAGTAAAGACCCTACTTTAAAGGAAACTCATGGTCTTACCACCGGAGAAGGCAATGGCACCCTACTCCAGTACTCTTGCCTGGAAAATCCCATGGACGGAGGAGCCTGGTAGGCTACACTCCATGGGGTTGCTAAGAGTCAGATACAACTGAGCGACTTCACTTTCACTTTTCCCTTTCATGCACTGGAGAAGGAAATGGCAACCCACTCCAGTATTCTTGCCTGGAGAATCCCAGGGACAGTGGAGCCTGGTGGGCTTCCGTCTATGGGGTCACACAGAGTTGGACACGACTGAAGCGACTTGGCAGCAGTAGCAGCATGGTCTTACCACACCATGTAATTATATAAAAGAACTCTAGTTAACACACTTTGAGAAAGGGCAGTCCAGGGTGAGTGCAGGTTTTGTTGTTTAGTTTTGCTTTTTGTCAGTTATTACTTCAAAAATAATCAGAAATTTTCTAAAAGATGAGACACTGGGTTGAAGAAAAGTAGAAGGCTGGGTTGAGAAAAAGCGTGTGTGACAGAGCAAACCACACATTTAGGGGCTCAGAAACATAAAGGGATTGAAATATTGCAAGTCACTTCCTACATGGGAAACAAAGATGCCTGTCTAGGAAATGAGAAAACTCAAAATGAAACTAGTTGGGGAGATAAGTAGAAAGTTTTCATAGTTTTCCTGAACAGAATTAACCAAAAAAAAAAAAAAAATTAACTAACATGGCTTTTGCCAGTCCACCCCTTAATTCTAGCTGACCTCAAGATTAGGGGAGAGCTGTTGAGTGACAGCTGTTGAGGAGACACCCTCCCAGAAGCTCATGTGTGAACATGGAGAAAATGTGTGGACAGGGCCAACAGGCTATAGCCTGGAATGGGATGCAGGGGTCTCCCAGATCACAGCCTCAGGGATGGGTGGAATACAGGTATCCTAGTATGAGCTTTCCCAGCAGACTATAGGCCTCTTGGAGGTAAGGCCAGCGTCTTGCTCTTCTCTCTTCTCTGCAGCATCTGGAAAATAGTATAGTAATACCAAATATTAATGTAATTGATTGCAAAGTACTGGTGAAAACAATTTATGAATAAGAATAGTTCCATCCAGGACTTCCCTGGCGGTCCAGTGGTTAAGAATCTGCCTGCCAATGTAGGGGACACAGGTTCCATTCCTGATCCAGGAAGAGTCCACATGCCACGAGGCAACCAAGCTCGTGCACTGCAACTCCTGAGCCCGCATCCTAGAGCCCACGAGCTGCAACTCCTGAGCCCGCGCACCTTAGAGCCCATGCTCAGCCGCATAAGAAGCCCAAGATGGTTGGATGGCATCACCAACTCAACGGACATGAGTTTGAGTAAACTCTGGGAGTTGGCAACGGTCAGGGAGGCCTGGTATGCTGCAGTCCATGGGGTCACAAAGAGTCGGACACGACTGAGCAACTGAACTGAACCGAACACCACAAGTAGAGAGTAGACCTCACTCACCTCAGCTGGAGGTACCCAGCATGCAGCAACATAGACCAGCACAGCCAAAAAAAAAAAAAATAAGCAATTTTTTTTTTAAGAAAAGAATAGTTCCACCCAGAAACTTAAAAGGCAGCATTTCTTAAAGAAAGAGACCGACACAGAAAGACCCTTATATCCGTGGGCTGTCTCTGTAGGTGTGTGGAGTGTCTTTGGGTCAGTCTTCCCCCGGAATTTGCTGTTTCCATCTACCTTCCTGCCCAAAGAAGTGGTTCTTTTTTATTTATGTGTGTGATTTTGCTTATTTCTGTGTGCCTTTGCTGGGTCTCCCTTGCCACGTGGGCTTTGCTGTCGTTGTGCAGAGCAGGGGCTCCTCTTCATGGTCATTCACAGGCTTATTGCTGTGATTGCCCGGGCTTCAGCTGTCTTGGTTCCCAAGTTCCAGAGCACAGGCTCGGTAGCTGTGGTATACAGGCTTAGTTTCTCTACAGTGTATGGGATCTTCTTGGACCAGGGATCCAACCCATGTCTCGTCTCCTGCATTGGCAGCAGATTCTTTATGACCAAGCCACCAGGGAAGCCCCTGAAACAGTGGTTCTTTAACTGTGCTATGTGTCAGAACCAGCCGGAGTTAGTAAAGAACATTGAGGACACTGGTTCGTTGATGCAGGACAAGGCGCAGGCCTCTGCGTGCTACCAAATTCTCTAGACTGTCTGGATCCCTACCAAAGTGTGAGAACCACTGACCTAAAATTTGTCATTTAAAGGAAATCGTGTTGCTTTTAATGGGGCCTTTTAAAGAGAGCTCTGTGACTCTCTATGCAGACACACGCTCAACTGTTCTGCTTGTTCCAAGCTTCTGTCACAGACAAATACCCCCATCTTGCTGCCATCTGATTTTCAACTCAGCATCTCCTGCCGAACTCATAAATTACCGTCTACTTAGTGACACGGCACACAATAATATTTGCTCTCCTGATGCCACTCTGAGTAGACATCATTAGTCATCCTCCCCTGCCTTCTCTGTCCACATTTATAATCTCTAAGGTGTGTGCTTTTCAGCAGAGAAGGAGGCATTTGCTGAAAGCATGGCCTCTGCCAGGGCCACTGCTAACTCAAAGGGCACCTTAGAGTGAACCAGCAAAAAATATACCTGTCTCAAGATGCTTGACTTTATCACCTTCCAGAAAATGTTCATAATATGTACAGAAATCCCTCATGCCTACCAGATGCATGGTGTTGATGCTCTTGAGTTATGTACAACCATCCATGATGGCTCTTGCCATCCATCAGCTAACCATGGTCTTCAGTAAACATGGATATTTATCAAACTCTTGGACCACTGTTGAGACCAGACCTTAGGCTTCCAATGACCCATGAAACTCCTTCTCACTCCCTGAATAAGTGTCTTGCCTGTACCTAGGGTGGCCAACTTTTCCCAGTTTTCTCAGGATGGTGCCTGGTTTTTTTTATTTTTACTTTTATTTGTTTTTTCCAAACTTGAAACTTTTTATCTTGTATTGGGGTATAGCCGATTAGCACTGTTATAGTTTCAAGTGAACAGCGAAGGGACTCAGCCATCCATATACATGTATCCATTCTCCCCCAATTCCCCTCCCATCCAGGCTGCCACTTAACACTAAGCAGAGTTCCATGCGCTGTACAAAAGATCCTCACGGGTTATCCATTTTAAATATAGCAATGTGCACATGACCTCAGGATGGTCCCAGTTTAAACGAAAGTCCTATATCCTGGAAACCCCTTTTGTCTGAGGCAAACCAGGAAGGCTGTTCACAGAGCTCCCTGTCTTTGATCTGGTGACAATAAACTGTATGTTTCTGCTCAATAAGAAGCAGGAGAATGAATTCTGAGAGTGAGCCCAGGAGGCTTGATAGCTTATCCTTGGGGCAGAAGAGTCTGAACACTTGTCATGTGCCAGGTGCCTATAAGCACTATCTCTGGTCATCACTAATCATCGTAAAACTCCATGGGTGTATTTTTTTTTTTTTAGTAGTACATGCTACAGTATTTATTGGGGGGATGCAGTGTGTACAGTTCTTTGAGTTTTAACAAATGCATGGAGTCATGTAAACACCCAAACAATCAGGATACAGAAGAGTTCCATCAGCAAAAGATTCCCATGCTGCCCCTGTGTAATCAAGTCCTCCCCTCACCCTCTAACCTGAAGGTTTTGTTATTGACTTAATTGTCAGAAAAGTTCATTGAGACTTGGAGTGGTGAAATGATTGGCAGTAAAAATATTCAAACACTCTAGTCTGTCTGCCTTTTGCAAAGCCCTGCCTTTCCCTGTCTCATATGCATGGCAAGAGATTTTTTTTTTTGACACTATACATGAATGAAAGACCCAGGTAAGATGGTTCCTCCCTGGTGAAGACTGTCTGGGTCTTCCTTGCACCAGGAGAGTGGAATTGTGGGTGGGGAGAGTCATGGGATTTCCTGCCCGGGGAAATCCTGGCAGGATGGGCTCATCCTGGAGAAAGCAAGCCCTCAGCTGTGCCCTGGAGTGTCAGCCAGGAACTGCCTGGTCAGCAGTGCATAGGCCTGGTTTTGCTGCACCCAAGGGCATATCATATCCAATTATCCCCAGGGATACAGCCAGGCTGAAGGGAGTAAGGAGAGCATCATAGCTGTAACAGAATATGCTACGGTTAGTGGATGAACAGGTAAAAGAAATGTAACAGGGCACTCTAAGCTGTGGGTCAGAGGTGAGCTACTCTTGGAAGCCCTGTGTCCTGATGTCTCACTGTTGGAGCCCTAACTCAAGGAGGCTTGAACAGAGTGTCCAAAGAAGGGTGGCAAGCTTCAGAAAAGACTTTCATATTTCAATAGGGCCAAACCAATAGGTAGGAAGAGGAATCAGCCAGGCAAGCATGAGGGCCAATTCTCAGTTCTAACAGGAATTGAAGTGTGAATGGAGGAGACCATGATAGCTTGCAGAGTGCTATGATTCAGCAGAGTGGGGCAGAAGAACCCTGAGACGTGGTCAGGGCATCCGAGCTCCCACTGGCTCCAGAGGACCTCAGCTCCGTGACTGGGAGGGATGGTGGGCAGGTGGGTGGGATGCAACCAGAAGAAGAATTGATCTGGGACAGGTAACAGGTGATAATCTTATCCTGAAGTCTCTGAAGCCTGTCAAGAAGGTAAAGGGAGGGTTCAAGAGGCAAGTGCTCTTAGCCACTTGTCATGATGCTGGTACTGGTTAGCCTCCCTATTTAAAAAAAAAAAAAAAATGTCCAAAGCATCCCCGTTGACTTAGAATATCTGCTATCTTTGGCTGTGGTCCACAAGACCTCAACTGAGCAACACACCATCCGCATGATATGTCACTTACATTCTCTCAACTCTGGAGAGGCTCCCTTCAAGTTCCAGAACACACCAACCTCATTCCATCTCAGGGTGACTGTACTCATTGTCATTCTGGAACATTCTTCCCCCAGCTTTTGTCATGGCTGGCTTCTGCTTATCATCTATTTTTCAGCTCAACTATGAGACCTACTGGAGTTGAACAATCTAGATTTAGGAACTGTGGGACATCTCAGGAAGAGAATGTCAGAAAGGACTTTTAGGATGTGGGCTATGTTAGGCGATGTGGAGCTTTGTTCTGGATTGGACACCATCAGGAAGTGGTAAGGTTGGGTACCTTAGTAAATCTTATTAGAAAGGGCACAAACTCGAGGCTAAAGCTGAAATTGGCACAAGGAGTAGCAGTCACTCATAAGAGCCAGGATAGGGGTGGGTTTTGGCTTTGACAATATTCCTGCCTTTGTTTATGTTAGAATAGGCTTCCTTCGTAGCTCAGATGGTAAAGAATCCACCTGTAGTACTGAAGACCTTGGTTCACTCCCCGAGTCATGAAGATCCCCTGGAGGAGGGAACGGCTACCCACTCCAGTATTCTTGCCTGGAGAATTCCACGGAGAGAGGAGCCCATTGGGCTACAGTCCATGAGGTCAGAAAGAGTCAGACACAACTGAGCAACTAAACATGACTACAGAGTGGTCATGTTTTTGCCTTGCTCCGTCTGGGTCTCAGAGTTTCCTTGTCTGATGTTGGCATTCAGGGAAATTATGTTCAGCAGGAAAGCACCAAGGTCCCGCTGGGAGTGCCAGGCCAGCTCCCAGAAGTCAGGGGCTGCTCTTTTCCTTCTCAAATGTCACTTTTTCAAAGAGTCCTGCCCAATTCACCCAGCCTAACTTGGTCCCTTATCCTGAGTCATTGTCTATCCCAGAACTTTGTTTGCTGCCTTTGTAGCACTTGTCATAAACAAGAATTATCTTGTTTATTGTTTGCACCTTCATACAACTAGGACAAAAAGCCCATGAGATCTCATATGCTGTGTCCATTGCTATTATTTCTAGGACCTAGCACAGTCCTGGCACTCAGATTGTCACCAGGAAAGAAAGGAAAGAAGGGATAAAGGGAAAATGGGCTCACCTGATACGTGTTCTTGGGTCAGTCATTTCCTATTTCCAGACTTCACTGTGCTGATCTGTAAAGTGAAGCAATAACGTCCTCCAAAGGTCCTTCTGAGTCTGCCTTTCGAGGATTCAATGCTTGCTGCAGCTCAGACCTCCAGAGAGGCAGGCATCCCCAAATGGACCGTTTAGGACTAAAAAAACCTGACCGACTGAGAAAAGCAACACTAGAGGAGTTGGAAGCATTTCCACGCTCAGGGAAGAGTGTAAAAATAGAGCTCAACACTCTCAGGAGAAGTGAGTGAGAAAAGGAAAGCGGAGATTGATAATGGATGAATATAATGAGATGGCAATTTTGGTTTCAAAAGAAGGTGATTAGCTCCTAATGACTGCCACCATTCCCTGGTCAATCTACTGTAACTAGCCACTAATGCAAAAATAATGCCCCTCAGCTGGCTCACTTTGAAGATGGAGAGGAGTATCCCTTTCATACTTTCACCCCCGCATGTTTTTTTTCCTTCCTAAGATTATCCCCTGTTAGATTGTAGCTCCCTAAAAATGGAAATGGATGTGTGATCAAAGTCTGCAATTTAAGGAGTCATAACCACTCCCTCCTGGACAGCTCCATGGTATTTCCTCTCTGCCTTTGTCACCATCATCCCAGCCCCCGGGCCCACCCATTCTCCTTCATCCCCCACCAGGGGGACACAGAGACTCCCAGAGCTGTGCCAGGAGTCTGTGTGGTCTCTACAGAGACGTGCCACTCAGCACAACTCATCAGCACCATTTAGGATTTTTCAGAGGAGATCGCCATACTGGGTTTATCCTGAAGAGCACGGCCTGGATATAGAAAGGACTGCCAAACTAGGCCATCCCAGGCCCCAGGTGGACATATGCCTATGTCCACTCAGGGGGTGGACAGGGACATTAGTTAACCTCTGCAGTGTCACAGGGCAGAGGGAGTATGCGAGGGGCCCCATGGGTCAGGGAAAAGGGAAAGTACCTGGAAACAGGGTAAATGAAAAGCCCCAGTGAGCCTGTCCAAAAGTGAAGCAGAAAGCTTTTGTGTGTAGTGAGCTGTCCATCACCGAGAGCATCCAAATAGCAGATGTTAGGGATCATTTTATCAGCTTCCTGGCAGCCAATTGTGGGAAAGAGCACGGACAACTTATTTTCAAGGTCACCTCCAGTTCTCAGATTCCAGGATCTTTGCCTTCTGTCTGCACAGCATCCACCTCACCCACTATTTTTTTTCATCTATCCATCCATTCATTTATTCAAAGGGGGTGATTCAAGCACATATGAAATACAAAGTCCGCATTGGTTTATGAAGCTACAATCGTGAATAAGATGCTACCACTTACCTAGAGTAGCCCATCATCAGGCAGGAAGATAAGATATTCAAATCATCAGATGTAAAGAGTCCGTATAACAACAGAAGTAACTGACTAGCTGGGATGCAGTGGCATGGTTTCACAAAAGAGAAGGTGCTTGAACTGGGTTTTAAAGAATATGTAAGAGTTTTACCAGGCAGATTCGGGTGGGAGAAAATTTCAGGCAGAAGGAACAGCGTGTATCTAGTCAATCTCAGAAGTTTATAACACCTGAAATTGTCTGTGGCATTGTGTTTAGTTGCTAATCATTGATATATTGATTTAAGAGTAAGCAATGAGATTGGAGGGGCTGCTGCTGCTGCCGCTAAGTCGCTTCAGTCGTGTCCGACTCTGTGCGACCCCATAGACGGCAGCCCACCAGGCTCCGCCGTCCCTGGGATTCTCCAGGCGAGAACACTGGAGTGGGTTGCCATTTCCTTCTCCGGTGCATGAAAGGGAAAAGTGGAAGTGAAGTCGCTCAGTCGTGTCCGACTCTTAGCGACCCCACGGACTGTAGCCTACCAGGCTCCTCCGTCCATGGGATTTTCCAGGCAAGAGTACTGGAGTGGGGTGCCATTGCCTTCTCCGATTGGAGGGGCAGACGGGGTGAAATCATTAAGGACCTTGTATTTAAGAGTTTGGAATTTATTCTGAAGACAATGACAGGGGTATAACTGGGTCCTATTCACAGTTTAGAAAGATTTTCTGATTTTACAGGAGAATGGATTGGAGGAGGCAAAACCAAGGCCAGAGGAGACTTGTGGGAAAGTATTTCTTCAGGTAAATTCACTATGCAAGAATCATGGCCACACATTAGAGTCACTCGGGGAGTTTTAAATACTACTGACATCTGTGTCCCTTAGATGCTGATTTAGTGGTCTAGGGTAGGGCCACAGCTTTGGGCATTTTAAAGCTTCCACAGACAATTCTAACGTTCAGCCATTATGAAACCTTAAGCTAACTGTAACCTGAGTCCTGGCACGTAATTGGTGGCCAGCAGATTTTTATTTTTTTCAAAAAAAAAGAGTATGAAAACATTCACAGGGTACTATTCTTGGTTTCACACCACTTTGGGTGGATGTAATTAATTAGATAAACATCAGGAAGTCCGTTTCTCCAACTGAGGCCAACACACCCCACCGCCTGGCAAGTTCCCTGAAAGAGCTGGAGCTACCTGGCTGGGTAGGAGGAGGAGGAGGAGGAGGCCAAGGGCTGGAATCTGGCTTCTGAGAGTTCCATGCAAAAGCAAGAACCATTTGCATTCTACAGATGGCCTGTGCTGGTGATGACCGGGATGCAGGGTGATGGTCATTAACAATGAGGAGCAAGTAGAGGATGAAGAGGGGGGAAAGGAGATGCAAGTCCTCCACTTGCAGAACAAGCACTCTCTTATCTCCCTAGCACTTTTTTCACACTCACATTTAGGGTAGAGCCTCTTGCCTGTTTGCTTCTCCAGGGTACAAGTCGAAGGGTTTCTGACACCTAGAGAACTACATTCTGATCAAGTAATAGCTAGGAAGGCGCCCTGTTATCCCAGTCTAAACCCCCTGGGCAAAACTAAGTTGGAGAACATGACTTAGCCCAGGCAAGCACCTCTCACCCCATCTCCATTCGATCTGGAATGGCTTGGTAACAGAATGGACACCCGTTCTATCTACCCAACCACCGCCTAGCTGAGGAACATGATCATGCTTCTAGAATAAAGCTCAGTAAACTACAGCCACAGGCTGAATCCAGCCTAGCACTTGTTTTTGTAAATCCGGTTTTAGTGGAACGCAGCCATGCCCCTGTGTTTGCGTTGTGTCTATGACTGCGTTCACTTTCACTCCACAACACTGGAGTTGAGTTTGAGTAGTTGGAACAGAGGCTCCCTGACTCACCGAGCCCACACCGCCTATTATCTGACCCACTATAGATAAAGCTTGCCAGCTCCTGCTCCACGAAAAGACCCACCTAGGCTGGCTTGAAATAGATATAGGAGACTGGAAGCAGAAAAGGGGGCATCCTGAATAGTCTGGGCTTGGAATAGACACTGGTCCTGCCTGCCTGTAAAACATTGCCTGCTGAATGGCTGAGTTTCTGGCCAATCAGGTCACAAACTCCTCCTTGCTCAGAATGTAGCTGCTGCTGCTGCTAAGTTGCTTCAGTCGTGTCCGATTCTGTGTGACCCCATGGATGGCGGCCCACTAGTCTCCCCTATCCCTGGGATTCTCCAGGCAAGAACACTGGAGTGGGTTGCCATTTCCTTCTCCAGTGCATGAAAGTTAAAAGTGAAATTGAAGTCTCTCAGTCGTGTCCAACTCCTAGCGACCTCATGGACTGCAGCCTACCAGGCTCTTCCATCCATGGGATTTTCCAGGCAAGAGTACTGGAGTGGGTTGCCATTGCCTTCTCCTCTCAAAATGTACACCTAGTAAGAAATAGGTGGGCACGATCAAGGCTGGTGTATTCAGACGACTGGAAGCTCCTCTCCCCTGCCCTGCTGTCAGGGGCCAGTTGAGCAGGACAGCCAGCTTGTTCTTCCAGAGGCAGGAGAAGAGCTGTAATCAAGAGGTGGTCTGACATTCATGCTTCTAAAGCTGTCCCTGCTCCCTGAAAGGCCCATCTTTCTTCTCTGTGAAATAAGTGGCTGCACCCTCGCCAGAGTTTCCATGATACTTGGTTGGTAATTCTGTTAAATCACTTCACATGGTTCTTTACTTGTCTGTCTTCTCTCTTTCTGTTTTTAATTAATTTATTTATCTATTTTTGCCTGCACTGGGTCTTCATTGCTGCACGAGATCTTTCTCTAGTTGCACCGAGCAGGGGCTACTTTCTAGTTGTGGTGCACGAGCTTCTCATTGCCGTGGCATCTCTTGGTACAGGGCACAAGCTCTAGAGCACAGGCTCAGTAATTGTGGTGTATGGGCTTAATTGCCCTGTGGCATATGGAATCTTCCCAGACCAGGGATAAAACCCATGTCTCTTACATTGGCAGGGAGATTCTTAACCACTGGGCCACTAGGGAAGTCCCTGTTTTCTTTTAAATGGATGAGTCTCATCTCTTCCTTCCTTCTGACTCTGACCTTCTATATCCAACTTCCAAGTCAGCATCTCAGCTTGGATGTTGACTCATCATCTCAAACATGCCTGCTGCTGCCGCTGTTCTTATTGTTCTGAACATGTTCAGAAGCGAGTGCTAGGCATGGTTCTAAGTACTTTATAGACCCAGAACACAACACTTAATTCCTTTTCCCAAACCCATTTCTCCTCTGTTTCTTCTCCATTTCAGTAAAAGATGTGACTCTCCACTCAGTTCTTCAGGGTTCAGCCTTCACCTGTCTCTCTCCATCATAACCCATGTCTGAAGTAGACGTGTTGGTACCCTGCCTGCCTCCCTTCCACTCACCGGTCCCATGCATGCCTATCCAGTGCCCACCTCCTGTGTCTTTTTGCCTAAAGAGTTCCTCAAGACAAAAAGCATATGCACACCTTGCACGCTGAGCATGACAGAAGTGCAAGGGATTTCCTGAGTTGACCTCAACAGTGACTTATGGGAACTGGGGGATGAACACCCCAACTTCCTTCTCCCTCTGGGAGGACAACTCTGAGGCATGAGATGGGCCCATGGGATTAAGCCCAGTTGCAGTGGTTACTTGTTCATGGATCTACCCTCTATTGACTTTCTTCCCTCGATTGTCTGACTCTCCCCCCTACCCCAGTGTGCTCCTTAGGCTTGCCTCCCAAATAAATCTCTTACTAGAATCCTTGTTTCTGAGTCTGCCTCTAGGGGAGAACAAAAACCTGCAATATTCAACTGAACATCCTAAAATTAATCCCTTCTCACTGCATCCGCTGCCATCACCTTGGTCCAGGGTACCGTCATCTCTTGCTTGCACTATTGCAAAACCTTCCTAACTGATCTCCCTGGTTCCTCCCTACATCTCCTAGGGTCTGCGTTCCATACATGAGCCAAATATGCTTTATAAAACAGATAGCAAATCAGCTACCTGCCCTGATCAAAACCCTCAAACGGTTTCTCATCACACCCAGAATAACACTCAGTTTGTTACCAGCGACCACAATGCCTCATAGAGCCTGAACTCTCCCTGCCTCTCCAGAGGCTTTCATCACTGCTTTCCCCACCTCATCCTTGACTTTGGTTACCACCTTTGCATCCACTGTTCTCTCTGCCTGGACCACTCCCTGCTTCTCTTGGCATGACTGCCTTTTTCATATCAGGAAGGAATTAGCTTAAATGTCACCGTCTCAGAGAAGCCATTCCAGACTGTGCAATCTGAAATAATTCTCATTCCCCCATCACTGAACCTCTACCCTGCTTTATTTTCTTCATAGCAGTTCTAATATTTAAAATTATATATGTTTTCTTGTTCCTTTGCTATGTCTCCCAATCAACTGGAAAGTCAAAGGGGCTCTGTCTATTTCTCTGTATTCTGAGTACCTTGAATAGCACCCAACACATATTAGGGATTCAAATGCTCATCAAGTGAATGAATAAACAAATGACTCTTCTCCTGGACCAGATTTGATCTCATCTCATACACAAAAGATATCAATAACATTTGAGTCAGTGAACAGGTGAGTAAGTCAGGGAGGGGCCAAGTCTGAATTCTCCCCAGGCCCCATCCAAGAACATACAGGCTTTTACACTGTGTGACCCATCACAGTGGGTCTCCCCATTGGCTCACCTATACCCAGATGAAGCTCCTACCTCAAGCCATTCTAATCACTCTGTCCTTTCTTTTTAGGCCTTACCAGAGGGACAGACAGCTTCGTGGGACACAGCCAAAGAGGATGAAAACCGCAATAAGAATCGATATGGCAACATCATATCCTGTAGGTGACCTTCTGGGAGGATTGCAGGCTTTGGGGACTTAGACTTAAGGAGGCTATCACTATTATTTACCTGGAATTTGTTATCAGATAATCCTTGATGTTTCCAGCTTTGGGTCCTCATGCTAGGCCTGGAGCTTGGGCTCAGACTCCCTGTCATCCCTGGGCTGGATGGCTGATCTCAGCCAGAGGGAGTGGGCAGGGAGCTGGCTCCAGGCACAGTGGATGCAGGAAACCTCTAAGCTTGGGTCTCGTCTGGTGTTATCCACTCAAGAATTCTTCAGATCGGGGAGGAAGCCCAGACACAAGGGTGTTCCTAGCAGGCCCCCACTATGCAGAATCCCATCATGGCAGCAACGCTGGGTGGAGAGCAAGGTCTACCCACGAGGGATGGGCTGAGAGCCCCACGGTGAGAGATACTGCTACTCCAGGAAGGTAGAGTCGTAAGCAAGGACTGATGCCTAGAAGGAAACTCTGAGCCTAAGCCTGAGGGTTTGGGAAGTGGCCAGCTCAGGATTCGGAGGAGCCCAGGGCTACCCCAATCACACAAGAGGCAGGGCTTAGGGCATCATGACTCCCGCCAGACCCCACTGCTGCTGGGGGCAGAGCTAGGTAGTGACGCGAGTACCTGCCACTCAGGGTCTTTGTCGGCGTGGGCATTTGGTGACACTGAGCCTGCAGAAGGGAAGCTGGTTTTGTGTAGACCTGGGGGAGGCCTGAAAGGACATTGCTTTCTGCTCAGCAGTGAGCTCTAGCATCCCGGGAGGCACCCCACCATAGTGCGTGATTTGATGAAGACAGTGGTACAGAGCAGTTCAAGCCCTCCGGAGTCAGACCGCCTGGGCTTCTCTCCCAGCTATGGGGCCTTGGCCTGGTTACCTGACCTCTCTAAGCTTCAGTTTTCTTGCCTTTAAAATGAGGAGAAGAATAAAGATAGGATGGTTGGGGGGAAAAAAAGGTACATAAAACCCTTGGCACAGCACCTGGCACCATTACTCCTAGCCATAGAGTTAACTGTCTCAGTGTCACTGACGACCAGTGTGGATACACCAGCCCTTCTTATTTATTGTAAGCAAAATTCACTGAATACCCACATGAGGATGTGGAATAAGCTGGGTTGGGACAGGGAGGCATGATCAGATGTCTGTTTTGGAAATATCACCAGGGAAGCTCTTTGGGAGGGTGCATGAGATTGGGGGAGGCTGGAGGCAGAGAAACCAGCTAGGAGGCTACTACAGTGGTCCTGGAAAGGTACAGTGAGGCATTAACAAGGGCAGTGACAGTACTTAGATGGGACCCTGCTTGATATTCAGTGCTGGGAGGAGAGAGAGAGACAGGTATGATCAATGCTATGCACAGCCTCCTACACAACACAATTCAGAGGACAAAGTTTCCTCATACAAAACGCGGAGCATATACTATGATTAGAACAGGAGTCTACAACAGCCCCTCTCCTGTGGTGCAGCCAGCCTGGACCTTTTGACATCTCATCAGTTGCGTAACAACCATCCTTTGGTCTCCATTCTCAGAGTAACCCAGTTCAGACAAAAAAAAATCCTGAATAACAAGTTATTTCTAGTACAGTTCAGTGTTTTGTTTTGTTTTCCTTAACTGTCTAGACATTGCCTAAGAAAAAGCTTGGAGGAAGAAAGCATAAGATACAGGCAGCTTGTGAAGGAAGAAAGAGGCAGAAGTTTTAGCTTAGCTGTTTCCTGTGCTGATTCAGAAATCGACTGTGAATGGGAGAACTAATCAGAAAAGCATTTATAATTTGTTTCTTGGAAGAGAGTAAGGCAGACAGCAAGATTTCCTGCAAATGAAGTGTTGGAAAGAGACGTTCAAGCGCTCAGGAAATGTGTATTAAGACCTAAGATGTGTGGTTCTCTTCTGAGCCAGGCCCTCGGTTGCCAGGGAGCTCATATTCTGGGCCCAGGTTCTGCTGGCTCTGACCATTCTGTGCTCTGGAGCCGTGCCTCCTTGTAATGAAGCCGTGTAACTCACATTCTCTTAATTGAGATCACACACCTAGTCTCAGGACTTAATGAAGGTCAGGTTCTTGATGTCTCATCACAGAAAGAATTCAGTGAGAGACAAAGTGATAGGTAAAAAAGTGGATTTATTTAGAAAGAAACACACTTCACAGAGTATGGGCCATCTCAGAAGGCGAAAGCAGTGTGAAAATATGGTGTGGTTAGTTTTAGTGGGCTGGATAATTTCATCGACCAGTGAGTGGGAGGATTATTCCAACTATTTGGGGGAAGGGGCGGAAATTTCCAGGAATTGGGCCACCACCCACTTTTTGGTCTTTATGGTCGGCCTTGGAACTATCATGGCACCTGTGAGTGTGTCATTTAGCTTGCTAATGCATTACAATGAGCATATGCTGAGGCTCAGGGTCTAGTGGACAGCATATTAAAAAGCACAGACATTATTTTACTGACAAAGGTCTGTATAGTCAAAGCTGTGGTTTTTCCATTAGTCATGTATGGATGTGACATTTGGACCACAAGGAAAGCTGAGCTCCAAAGAATTGATGCTTTTGAACTGTAGTGTTGGAGAAGACTCTTGAGAGTCCCTTGAGAGGGAGATCCAAGGAGTCAATCCTAAAGGA
Organism: Giraffa tippelskirchi; assembly: GCF_054371585.1. Lineage (NCBI taxonomy): Eukaryota > Metazoa > Chordata > Mammalia > Artiodactyla > Giraffidae > Giraffa > Giraffa tippelskirchi. The sequence goes on along the minus strand of NC_137287.1, from coordinate 112,409,256 downwards.
AATCAGTCCTGAATATTCAATGGAAGGACTGATGCTGAAGCTCCAATACTTTGGCCATCTGATGTGAAGAACTGACTCATTTGAAAAGACCCTGATGCTGGGGAAGATTGAAGGCCAGAGGAGAAGGGGAAACCAGAGGATGAGATGGTTGGATGGCATCACTGACTCAATGGACATGAGTTTGAGCAATCTCTGGGAGTTAGTGATGGACAGGGAAGCCTGGTGTGCTGCTGTCCATGGTGTCATAAAGAGTCGGACATGACTGAGCGACTGAACTAAACTGAGGGTCTAGTGGAGAGCAACTCATCTTGGACCTGTTTGGTTCTAATCAGTTTATGTCATGTCCTCAGGGTATGTCATTCTTTTAAAGGTAGTGCCTTGCCCCTTTCCCTCTAGTTTCAGTAACACCCACTGGCATCTAGGGATGCAACTAGGGTGAGGCGGGCAGCACCCAGGATGTGACATTCCAGGGGCTGCTTGGCCTCAGCTGTTGACCCTGCACCTTCCTGACTCTGAGAGCAATCACCTCTCTAAAGCATGTGTCCTGGCACCTCACTGGTTCCCCCACACACACTCGCCTGGAGTCCTGCCCTGTCAGCATCTCTTTGCCTGAGGACTTTCTCCAAAGCTGAGGCAGGATGCTCTGTCCAGGCTCAAGACCGTCTCTCCCTGGACCACAAAATAGCCCAGATCCTCAGTCTCAACCCTACTGGGTTGTGTGTTCTTCACCTTTTTCCAGAGCTTCCATGGGGAGGGGGCTGCAGCTGCCCACAGCAGTAGTAGATTTGGAAACTCACCCTTCCTGGGCTCCTTCTTTTGGCTGTCTCACCCCCACCTCCCTACCCCCTATTTCCCCTGGTGTCCCCTTCTCTTCCTACATAAACTGCTTACACTGGAATTCTCATCTTACATCTACTTTAGGGGAAGCCCAAACAGAGACAGAGGAAATTTAGACAGCTAGTGATACCACTTTGCTGGGTTTGTGTGTGTGTGTGTGTGTGTCCGTGTGTGTGTTAGTTGCTCAGTTGTGTCCAACACTCTGTGGCCCCATGGACTGTAGCTCACCAGGCTCCTCTGTCCATGGGATTTCCCAGGCAAGAATACTGGAGTGGGATTTCCTTCTCCAGGGGATCTTCCTGACCCAGGGATAGGACACAGGTTTGCCGGGTTTAAAGAGAGTTGAATCTCCTTTGTAATGTAAGTATCAGTAATTCTGCAGCAAACCTGTTGCTGGACCAGGTCTGCACTCAGTCCTGAGAGGAGACAGTGCCAAATAACCAGTGCATCCAAAAGTAGTGCAAGGCATAAAGAGGACCAAGAAAGAAAGAAAGAAAAAAGCATGCTGGAATTGAAAGGAAAAAGAGAAACAGCCCGAAGGATTGTAAAGTATTCCTGCCCTTGTATGTGTCCCTCCCAAAGGCAAAGTCTGCCCTGGCTTGATAAATAGAAATATTCTTGGCGCAAGAAGAACACCAGATGTGATTAGCATCCTAAGGAACCCAGGGCTCTGGGAGGCTGGTGTGGAGGACAAAGGCCCAGGCCAGGGAGGACAGAGAAGATGAAAGGAGGGGAGATGGAGGGAGGGCGCTGCCTGCAAATGAAACAATGAAAGAGAAACCTTGGCTAAATAAGCCCTTTCTTCCAAATGCTTCTGTTTAGAATTTAGTAATAGAGACAGTGGGGTTTCCAGGGAGTAGAAAAGAAAGAGAGTGAAAGGGAAGGAAATGAATGGGAAAAACAGAACAAAAGAACACTTTACTTTTAAGTAACCCTGGGGCATAGACTGTGGACAAGGGGAAATTTCAAGAATACTGCAGCATTCCTCCTGTGGAAGTTGGAGAGGGTACCTCTTGGACTATCAGGAAGGAGATTGCAGGAAGAAAGGAATTGATCCCAGGGGGGTGCACATTTTATCAAATGAGGCTTCTCTTTTATCAAATGACAGATTCTCCTGGGATCTGTTGGGGTCCCAGTAGAAAACTGAAGGGACCTTCAAATAGGGTGATTTGAAGATAACTTAATTAAGTGGTTTTTGTTTATTTTTTTCATGCAGATGTGAGCTAGACTACAGGAATAGTGTGGTACCCTGGGGCTAAATGCCACACCCAGGCCATAGAGGATTCTCTAAAAAGTTCCCAGGACCCAGAGGAAGGTGACCTAGCTGGAAGTATGACTTTTTAGTGGCCTTGCAGCCAACCTGTGGTGGCCCCAACAAAGAGAGCTGAAAGAATAAGTATTGATCCTTCAAGGGTATCGATTGATACCTCCTCACTTCATCCAGTCTGCCTGTGCTTTACAATAGCTAAACCAAGCCAGAGTCAGAGGACCGGGGAATCTGTAGACAGAGTCCAGTTGTTCTCAATGTGGCTCTTGGAGCAGCAGCACCTGAGAACTGGTTAGAAGGCTCATTTTTGCATCCCATTGCAGACCTGTCACAGCAGCCACTCCGGGGGCGGCACCCAGCAATCTCAGTTCTAAAGAGACGTAGAACAGATGCACCAGTGACACTGATGTACTCTCAGCTTTACGAACCTCTCATCTTATTTTCTTTTTTCTTTTGATGCGTTAATATAATGTTACATTAGTTTCAGGTGTACAACTTAGTGATTCAATAATTTTTTAGACTATATTCCATTTAAAGTTCTTATAAAATATTGGCTACCCCCATCTTGCTCCTCCCCTCTTCCCTCTCCCTGCTGGTAATCACTAGTTTGTTCTCTACATCTGTGAGTCTGTTTCTGTTTTGTTATAATCATATGTTTTATTTTTTAGATTCCATAGATAAGTGATAATATATAGCATTTGTCTTTCTCTGTCTTTCTTCACTGAGCATGATGCCCTCCAGGTCATGCAAATGGCAAAATCCCATCCTTTTTTATGGCTGAGTAATATTCCTGTGTGTGCGTGTGTGTGCATGTGCATGTACTGCATCTTCTTTATCTGCTCATCTCTTGATGTGCACTTGGGTTGATATCATATCTTGGGGTGCTAGTGCATATATTCTTCAAATTAGTGTTTTATTTTCTTTGGATATATATACCCCGGAGTAGAATTGCTGGATCATCTGGTAGTTCTGTTTTTAGTTTCTTGAGGAATCCCCATACTGTTTTTCCACAGTGACTACACCAATTTACATTCCCCTTTTCTCCACATCCTTGCCAATATTTGTTGTTTGTGGTCTTTTTGATGATGGCCATTCTGACAGGTGTGAGGTGATATCTCATTGTGGTTTTGATTTGCATTTTCCTGATGATTCACGGTGCTGAGCATACAAACCTCTCATCTTATCCACAGAGATCAGCTCCCAGTTTAGAGAGGCAGGTACAGAAGGCTGAAGGGCAAATGAGATCTGGGATATTTTCTGAGACTTCTAACCCCCTAATTTAAACAAATCTCTAGGCTCAGGTGTAATGGAGTACCAGGTACGGGGTCCAGCAGACCTGGGTGCTAGTCTCAGTTCTGCCTTTGACCTCATGCATGACCTTCAACAAGGTCACTTCGTCTTTCTGACAATGTCTCATCTTTTAGTGCAAAGAGGGCAAGCTAAGATGAATAAATGGTGAATGTGAAGCTGACTGTGTAGGCTTTTAAATCTAGATGAGACCAAGTCTAGCCTCTCTGAGTTCACAGGAAAGAAGCAGTGGTCCAGAGATGTAGAACCCTTGCCCATGGTCACACAGAGAGTCTGAAGGACAGTGAGGACCAGAGCTCTGGGCCCTGGCTGCCCGGATGCCATGAGCTCCCTACCAAGGAGTCCCTCTGCACCTGGACACACCCATGCTTTTAGGGGAAAATGTGTTGAGGGCTCTGACCTCAGGACAGATGGCAGACTGCATGAGCTCTTCAGAGAGGCCGTTTTCACTTGTAGTGAGGAACTCAGGTTCAAAACAAACCCAAGGGCTTCGTCTCATAGATGTTTCTCTGCTGATTTCTGGGGAGACTGAGCTGGATGTCAAAATGGGTGCCTCATTCAGAGCTCCCAATTCTTTCTTCTCCTTTGCTATCTCTGAGGGTGGCTCCTGCCTGGGCCTTACAGAGAAACCTTGTGCAGTAACCTTCAGTGTCCTTTTTCATCAGAGGCCTTGTTCTGGCCACTGTGTCTGTATCCCTCTCTGCCTGCTTGTGGGGCAGGCCGGGACTCCCAGGAAATTAAATGTCCCGGGAGCAGTTCTGAATGCATGACTGGTGGGGGATGGAGTATAAGTACCGCAGGTCCCTCCCCGCTAAGGTGGAATATCATGGGGCTGCGTGTTCACACTTGCCCCTGGAGTTCCCTAATAGGAGTAAGCAAGCCCCAGCTGCCTACAGTGATAACTTGCTTGATGACATACCCCTTACTGAATTCCTTTCTTTCTCCTTCCATTCTTTCTTTCTCCATTTCACTTTCCATTCCCCTTCCGGTGTTTCCTGGGATCATCTCCTAGATCAAATCCTTACACTCCATCTTTGTCTCTGATTCTGCTTCTGAAGGAATCTAGATCAGAAACCTCCCTCCCTTTCTTCAGAAGATCCCCTTTGTGGAGTGTAGGCTGGACAGTCTGCTTGGAATGAAGCCACAAAGTCATCACTGGCCACTGTCCCTCTAACTTCTCTCGGTTCTCTGCACATCTATGCTTAAGCCCCCTCCACAGCCCCAAAGGTTTCATCCATCAGAGCAGCTCCCCACAGGGCCCTGCAGAAGGGAGCAGTCCAGCCCCAGCCAACAGGGAACTGGCAGCCTGGGAGGTGCACAGAATGCCAGGCTGTTTCCCTGTGGTACCCAGGCCACCCTCTCTCCCCTGATAATGGTAATTCAATCAAGATTAAATGTGCAGACCTTTAGCTTCAATGGGATACCCAGGCAGTCTCGGCAAAATTACCTGCCTCCTCCCTCTCCACTCGTGCAAGATGATGGCATTAACATTTCCAGTGCTTCTAAGAGATGATTTTTCAGATCCACAATTCATTGTAATGAGTCAAATCTCTTTTCTCTGAAAAATGGCACCTTTTCTTTACCTTCTTCAGTGCCCAGAAGACAGAGGGAAAAAAAGGACATCTTGTATCCAAGCGATAGTCTCTCCCCGGCCCCACCTCTCTGAAGTGATTCTCTCTTAAGTGGATGTGACTTGAGAAGACTGATTTATTGGGCTACCTTTGACGATGGAGGAAGACAGGAGGAGTTGTGGTTTGTTTTGAGAGTTAGTGCCATGCAGACAAGGAAACTGAGCCCTCTTCTCTGGCCGGGGATGGGGTGGGGGGCACACAGTGGGATGGGAGGGTGTCAAGAGTCAAAACTGGCATAGAAGGGGTGTGGAGGCAGTGGGTCTCAGTGGTGGGGGTTGGAGAGGTAGTGTCCCCACCGCTTTATAAGGAAGCTCTCAACCTTACACCTTCTCCTTAAGTTATTCAACTTCTTGGAGCCTTGATTTTCCTCATCCATAAAATGGGTCACTATGATAATCAAATGGCACGGCATCCATAGGCTTCTAGAATAGTGCCTGGAACATCTTACACATTTCACAAAGATAAATTTTTGTACCTTACACACAACGCAGGTGGGTCTCTAGTCTCATGAGCCAATTTCAGTAAGATATTTTCATCTTGCCCAGGACATATTGAAGTGCCACGGCACCCCTATGTTAAATAACTGAACATTGAATGATCTGTACATTCACACCTGAGTGTGCAACAGAATCTCCTGGAGGGCTTATTAAAATGCAAATTACTCATCCCCATCCCAGAGTTTCTGATTTGGTGAGTCTGGGCTGGAACTCAAGAATTGGCATTTCTAAAGAGTTCCCAGGTATCATTGATGCTGTTGGCCAAGGGTCTATATTTTGCAAACCACTGGTCTAAAACAGATGATAGGCGAGTTAGTGATAGACCTCAGGTCTGCCTTCAGAGCCTTCCCGTCCCCTGCCTCTCTCCTGGTGAAGGCAAGAGTTGGCAGCCAATCTTGGGTCTGCAGGTGGGGTGAGAGTCAGCTACAAGGAGAGGAAGAATTTGAGCCAGGATCCAGGCACACTATGCTAGCCTTGTGTACAGGGAAGAGCCTGGGTCTCAAGCCAAGTTACCTAAAATCAGTTGTATGGCTAAAAGCAAAGGACCTGGCCCCTTTCTGGTTCTCAGCCTTTCAAACACAGTATAAATCATATATTGAACAGATCATAGTTGAATACCTGCTATGTGCCATACACTGTAGAGGGTCTAGTAAACAGGGTGCCCTTCCTTAAACAGGGTGTGAAGGAGAGCCAGGGGTTAGTTCAATAGTCTCAGAAATACAACTGTCCTAAGAGCTCTGAAAACAAGTACAGGAAGCTGTCAGAGTCTAAGATGGAAAGATCACAGAAGGCTTCCTGAGAAAGGAAGATTGAGCTGAGAGCTGAAGATTGAGATGTTGTCAGCCTTATGGGATTGAGGGTGTCCCTTTAAACGTGCAAAGGCCCTGTGGTCAGAGTAGACGTCATGCATTTGAGCAACAGAAAGAAGGGTAATATGTGGGGAGAGAGGCATGGGGCTGAACTGGGAAACAGGCCCCAAACCCTCAGATCACACAAAGCACTGTGGGGTATGGTCAGGTCAATGGTGTCCTGGAGCTGATGGGGAAATTTTCAGGAATTCTGTGAGCTCGTTGATGCCATGTTGGCAGCTTGGTATCAGTCATGGTGGGAGTATTTATATCACAGAAATCAGCAAATGTTACCGATCAGGGCCACTGCTTTCTCCAGAGAGCTGTTTGTTAAACTTCTACAACATCCCACTGGGCTTTGTCCTAAAACCACAAGGAACCAGTTGATTCTAGAGGGACTGTGTTTTTGTTCCTCTTGAGTTGTGTTGGGGCGGGGGGTGGGGTGCTCTTTGGGTCTCTATGGCTTTGCAGTTATGTCTTCTGGTGGCCACTGGTTTTTTCCTCGCCTTGAGCCAGAACTGGCCCTTCATCTCCTGGCCAGGCTCTTGCAGTTCCTCTTACATCACCATCGAGGAGCTTGTTTCTCCTCCATGTGACTTCCTCCCTCGTCTTAAATATCAAACAAGGAGTACCAGATTAGCTGTTTCTCAAGCTTGCAAAATATAGATAAAGCATAATGAACGTTCTGGGCTGCTTGTAAATTACTTTGTATAAATTCCTTTACATTGCCGGCTGCCCCATCTTTCTCCATGTACGTCTGGATAAACACAATTTTTTATCCATCTAATTATATAAAGTTAGAAGGGGAAGGAGACACAGAATAATATTAGCATCTCCCAGAAGGAATAAATAAACCATGAGGGCAGTGCTACTCCTTGCAATGCCTTTCTGGTGGACCCATAGCTGAATTCTGCCCTTTCATGAATATACACAATAACTCTGCCTCTGCAGAAAGATGGATTGACATTTTGTACAGAAGGACAAATGGGAATCATAAAGTTTCTAACCACCTCTACCATCAGCTCACTGCCTGCCTCACATCCAGCCCAGAGCCATCATTTATTAAGCACCTGCTGCATACCAGGCACTGTCATCACACTTTTCTTTTTTAAAGAGCAGTTTTAGATTCAGAAAAATTAAGCAGAATGTCCAGAGTTCCTCTCTACCCGCTACCTCCCACCCACATTCAATTTCCCCTATTTTTAACATCTTGCGTCAGTGTGACACCTTTGTTACAATGGTGAAACAAAATTGATCCATTATTATTAGCTGAAGTGCATCCTTTACATTTGAATCCACCTTGTGTTGTGCAATTCTATAGGATATGAACAATGTATAATGACAGGTATCCACAGGTAAAGGATCCTGCAGAGGTTTCACTGCCCTAAATACCCTCTGTGCTCTACCTGTTCATCTCTCCCCAAAGGTCCCTGGAAACCATGAGTCTTTTTACTGCCTCCATAGTTTTTCCTTCTCCAGAATGTTATAGAGTTGGAACCATACAGTATGAAGGCTTTCAGGCTGGCTTTTTCACTTAGCAGTGTGCATTTATGTTTCCTCCATATCTTTTCATGCCTTACGAACTCATTTCTTTATATCACCAAAGACTGTCCCATCGTTTGGATGTACCATGACTTGCTTATCCATTTACCTGTTGAAAGACATCTTGTTTATTTCTAAATTTTGGCAGTTGTGAGTAAACCTGCAATAACCATTCATGTGCAGGTTTTGTGTGGACGGTAAGTTTCAACTCATTTGGGCAAATGCCAGACAGAAATTGCTGGATCATATGATAAGAGTGTGTTTGGTTTTAGAAGAAATTACCCAACTGTTGGAATCCAGACTGGCTGTATAGATTTTGCTTTCCCATCAGCAGTGAATGAGCATTCTGGTTGCTCCACATTCTCACTAGCATTTGGTGTTATCAGGATTCTGAATTTTGGCCATTCTGGTAGGTGTGTAGAGGTAGCTTCTTGTTTTTTAAGTTTTCAGTTCCCAATGACATACGCTGGGAAAAATTGAAGGGAAAAGGAGAAGGGGGTGGCAGAGGATGAGATGGTTAGATAGTATTACTGACTCAATAAAAATGAGTTTGAGCAAACTCCAGGAGACCGTGAAGGACAAGGAAGCCTTGCATGCTACAGTCCAGAGGTCACAAAGAGTCAGACACGACTTAGTGATTGAATACCATCAACAACAAAAGATATATGATACTGAACATATTTTCATTTGCTCACCTTTTGTCTGTGCATCCTTTTTGATGAGCTTTCCATTCAGATCTTTTGCCCATTTTTTAATTAGATTGTTTTCTTATTGTTGAGTTTTAAGAGTTCTTTGTGTACTATGGATACAAGGCCTTTATCAGATAGTGTTTTTCAAATATTTTCTCCCAATCTGTGGCTTGTCTTTTCATTCTCTTAACATCCTCACACTTTTCATGCCTGCATTTTCTCATTTAACCCTCCCAATATTCTTGGAGCTCTATAGTATTTAGCTATATAGCATTTTCCTAAGGAATCCAAGGCATAAAGAAATCAGTGGACTTGCTGAGTGATGGAGCTAAGATTTTCCTCCAGAACTGACCTCTAGTTTCAACCTCCCATCACCAGGTCTGCTATCCTGCCTGCCACAGGGTAGCCCATGTGAGAATAAGTCTTGATCATCTTGTACCAAAATATGCCCCCACTGTCTCAGAAAAGAGTCTCTATTTGGTTGCTCTGCGGAGCCCGGCTTGGTGACTTGCATCTAAGCGCCTGAATAGGGAATAGAAAGCCCTCTGTAGCCTAAGCCCCGCCCACCTCCTCTGCTTCTTATCCCACTGCTAATCCCCACCCACTCCATGTTCACAAGACAAGAAACCATTTGTAGCTCATCCAATATGCTTGCTTTTCCAGGACCCCTGCTGTCACTCTTGCATTTGTTCTCTCTGATGGAAAGACCCTTCTTCACTGTTCATTGATCAAGTCTTACTTTCAGTGCCTCATTCACATATCACTTCCCAAAGCTGTTTATTGATTTGGCTGTGCCAGGTCTTACTTGCAGCACGTGGGTCTTCCATCTTTGTTACAGCATGTGGGATCTTTAATTGCGGCATGAAAACTCTTAGTTGCAGCATGTAGGATCTCATTCTCTGACTGGGGATCAAACCTGGGCCCCCTGCATTGGGAAGTCTTAGCCAACGGACCAACCACAAAATCCCCGAACTTGTTCATAATAAATGAAGAGGTGATACTGACAAATACCTGGTGGTAGAGACACCTCTCATATTTAAGAATATGTAGCTAAAAGAAATGTTTCTGTTTCTTTTTAAATCATATTTGCTTTCAGACTTCAAATTCCATTTTATATTAAAGGAAATACGCTTTCAACATTTTAAACCTCTGTTTCCAGTGCTATAGATCCCAAGGGCAGGCATAACTCAATAAATAAAGGAGATTTTTGCATCAGTAAGTCATTAGTGAGACCAATGAGTGAAAACACATTTTGCATTTTTCACTTTTTTGAGGCTTGTAGTTTTTTGTAACCACTGATAATAAGGCTTATCAGTCTGAGCTCAGAGTCAGGTGCTGGACCTTGTTTGAAGCCCCACTGGGTGGATGTCCCCCAGGAAATCCCACTGCAGGAGCTGGGGACCAGACCCTTGCGCAGACTCCAGTGCCTGCAAGATGGTAGAAGTCCAGGGACAGCATATTGTGTGGACAGAGCAGAGATTCAAGGTCAGACAGTCCTGAGAGAATCCCAGCTTTGCTACTTGCAAACTGTGTAACATTGGAAACTTGCTTAACTTCTGTGAGCCCCAGTTTCTTCATCTGTGAAATGGGAAGAATATTACATCATTGCGATATTAGCATATAATAGTGATATTAGCATAATAGTCTGTAGAACTATTTGGGGGAATATATGATTGTAAAGCCTTCAGTGTCTGCCATCCACTCCAGAAAGATTAGCTTCAAATTCCTTCCCCACATCACACCCCACTGCCCCACTTACCCGCAGGGATAACTTACACCTCCTTCCCTGCCTCTGGTTGCTTCCACGGAAACTCTTCCCCATGAGGAGTAAGAAATGTGGCATCCAGTGTAGCTCAGTGTCTAACACAGTGCCTGGCACACAACAGATGCTCAGTGAATCATTTTTTCTTATTATTATATTATTCATTGAATTTTATTATATTGAATTATGGCTGTGCTGGGTCTTCATTACTGCGCACGGGCTTTCTCTAGTTGCAGCGCATGGGCTTCTTGACGCAGTGACTTCTCTTCGCAGGCTTTCATGGTTGTGGCGCTTGGGCTTAGTTGCCCTGTGATATATGGGATTGAACCTGTGTCCCCTGCATTGACAGGCAGATTCTTCACCCCTGGACTACCACGGAAGTCCTCAATGAATAATTTTTGAATCGATTATTTAGTTAACGAATGAACAGATGTAGGGTGATAGCCCCTGCCTGCTTGTCCATCCTGGATCCCATTCTTTGCCTTCTTCTGCTCAACCTTCCATCATAGGGAGCTGACCCCTCAGGTTGCATTTCTCACCATCTCTCGTCAGCTGGCCACTAGCTCGGTTTGGCCAGCGATGGGCACTGGTGGGAGATTGCAAGGCGGGAGAAAGGAAGATGCCAGGGTATCTTTCCCTTCTGTCCCCATCACAGGTACCTTCCTGAACAGCCAGGGAGTCTCTTCCTCTTCTCCAGCTCCCACCAGAGGGGCCACAGCAGCTTCAGCTCCCACAGGTGCCCCCCTCCCCTGGCTCCAGGGCCCTTGCTTCCTCCCTCTGTCCCACCCTCCCTAGGGAGGCAGTGTCTCCTTGTGACTGTTTATCTCTGAATTACTCCTCCTTCCTCCCTTTGGCCTCTCAAGTCTTCTATCACCTAGGTAACCACTTCTCTGTCGTTAACGCCTCTGCTGTACACCCGTGGAGAAGGAAATGGCAACCCACTCCAGGATTCTTGCCTGGGAAATCTCGTGGACAGAGGAGTCTGGTGGGCTACAGTCCCCATGGGGTCGCAAAGAGTCGGACACGACTGAGTGACTAAGCACAAGTACCCTTGAAGTGCTTACTCCTATCCTGCTTAGACCCCTCTTGGGAATCAGGAGTGTCTGAGCTCAGAGTTAAGAGAACCTCACTCTTCTAGGCTCCCCCATCCACTGACCATGTGGCCCGTCAGTCCTTAGGAGCCTCAGTTTCCTCATTTGTAACAAAGGTTGACAGCATCCATCCTGCTTCTCTCCCAGGTCACTGTGAGAGTCCAGAGAGATAATCCGTTCACCTGCTCACCAAGTACTTATCGAGTACCTGTGCAAAGGATAGTACAGGGAGCAAAACACGTCATGTCCCTGTTCTCGGGGGTTCCAGTTTGTAGTCCTAGATATGCTTATAAACTGCAAAATTCTGGAAAAGGCCCACAGGATAAACTGACCCAACTTCCTTGATCCCCATAGACCCCTGTGGGTGCCCACAGCTCCCCAGTCCACCTTTGGGGAACCCCAGCCCTGCCAGTGGATGCAGCAACAGTCAGTGATATGAACCCAGCGATGGGGACAGCAAGCTGAGCCCCTCCCCCTCGCCAGACCCGACCTGGATGTTTGGTTTGTGTGTCTTTCAGCGTGTCGGAGCTCACTTGAATTAACTGTAAAGGATTAGCCTGATTCTCCTGCTGTAGAAGTTTTTTTTTTTTTCTTAATTGTTTTTATTTGGTGTTATTTGAAGTAAGCGTGCCATTGACTAAAGCCTGCACATCTTGTTTATGCCTAGATTGTGTTTAAAGTGGTATTCTCTGTAACACGATTTTTAGTTATTGATGACCTCTTTTATAATGACTTAGCTTCACTTGAATGATAGTATTGATAACAATATGTGGCTGACAAGAGGCAAAAGGAAAGTGTTTGTACACTAGTAGAAAATAGATACATTTGCTGGTTTTAAGAAAGCATGAAAATGGAGCATATTAATCCTGATCGCACTTCCTGAGACACTTCCAGAGTGTTTTCATGCGGTCTTTCCTGCATTGTCCTCTGCAAAAGGCATCTCTACCCGCTTTTAATGACAAAATCTCTAAGATTTAAAGAGGCAGGTGACTCTCCCCCAGTAAGTAATGACAAAACCAGAACCAGAAGGGCAGGTGAGAAAAAAGAGCATATACAGGCCCTTTGTAAGGCAGAGTAATCTCCCTGAGCCTCAACTTCCTCATCTGTAAATGGAGATAATAACTGAGGGTTATGCTAGGGGTTCAAGGAGAGTGTGTATGTCACTGGCATGATGCCTGGTGTGTGTTGACAGATAGATGGTAGCTCTAAAGCAGGCAGAGCTGGCTCCTCGCCTGAAGCCCTCTGATCACTCACCCCCTTCTTTTCTGCTCTCTCTGCAGACGACCATTCTCGAGTGAGACTGTTGGTGCTGGATGGAGACCCGCACTCTGACTATATCAACGCCAACTACATTGATGTGAGGCTCTTCACGGGGCTGGGGGGCTGGGTTCTGGGTGGGCTGCAACAGATTCAAGATCTGTGACTTCCCCCCCAGCCAGTCCCCTAGACAGTGGCCCTCCTAGAGCAAGTCCACAGGGTCTGGCTCCTCCCTGTGACTCATGTAACCCAAGTTGATTATCCATCTAAAGATGCACCCATTTTCAGGCTGGCTAGAGTGGCCTGCTCTGTGGAGCCCAGGACTGCCAGCCTTGTTCATTCACCCATTCTTCAATTTTTAAAAAATTTTATTTATGTATTTGTTTGCTGTACTGGATCTTTGTTGCTGTGCAGAGGCTTTCTTTAGATGCAGCAAGCAGGGGCTACTCTCTAGTTGTGGATCGAGGGTTTCTCATTGCGGTGACTCTTCTTGTTGCAGAGCCCAGGCTCTAGGGTTCACAGGCTTCAGTAGTTATGATGCATGGACTTGCTTGCCCCATGGCATGTGGAATCTTCCCAGACCAGATATCAAACCCATGTTCCCTGCTTTGACAGGCGAATTCTTAACTGCTGTACCTCCAGAGAAGTCCCATTAATTCTTGTGTGTGTGTATGTGTCTGTTTGCCTATTCATTCATTCATTCATTTAAAGGTACAGCCATTTGTGTAATGAAAATTTCAGAGTTGGATGCTATGGGAACCAGAAAGCTAAAAATGCCATGGTCTCTACCTTCTAAAACTTTAGCAGGAAGATAAGCTGTGCACATCAATAATTCCAGGGCAAACTAGAAAGTGAGTGTCATAAGTTCAGATAAAATGCCACAGGGATTCAGAGGTGGGAGGGGAAAGTCACCCTTCCATCAGGAATGCGAAGTGCAATGTGAACCAAAGCTTTAAGCACAGGTAGAATTTAAAATCAAAGAGGGGGGAGATGGGCCTCTGGCCAAAGAACTGCACAAGCTGAGATGTGGCAGAGGATATGGCACAGCTAAGTGTGAGGGGAGCAGAGACTCTGTAATGGGAATAGAGAAAAATAAGGTTGGAGCTGGATCATAGATGGTTTGTGATCAAACGTAGGAAGTCGGACTTTATTTTGTAGGCAAGAAGAAGCTGTGGAAAGTGTTTGATCAAGGAGGTGACTGGTTCAAAGCTGAGCTGTGGGATGGCTTATCTATTACTGAGGTTAAGACAGATGAGAGAGAAGAGGGTCTGGGATTAAGACCCCCATTTAGGAAAGGGGCTGCTTTAGTGTTCCAGAGAACATGAAGGAAGGGACTAAATACAACAGGAGCCGAGACAGGTGTACATGGAAGTGAGAGAGTTTGTAAAAGGGAAGCATGGTCACTGGGGCCAGAGAGACATCCCAGCATGACTGATGCAAGCCAGGCTTCTCGGGACCTGAGATGGGAGGCCCAAAAACCTTGACAGAAGGCTCAGAGATTGTCCCAGGTCCTTCTGACTCCAAATGTTTTTATAGACAAGCTATAAGGTACTGTGGCAGGCTTTAGAATTTCCCATAATCTAAGCTAAGCCAGATGATTCACTGATTCAACAAATATGCATTAAACCTCACCTTAGACATTTACCTTTTGCCCTCTGATCTGTTCCATGTCTTTCCCCATTCTGCTTTGCGTTGCTGGTGTGTATGTGTGCAGAGGGAGGCAGTAGGGTGGGGGAGGGGGCGTGGGTTACAGAGAGGAGAGAGAGCTGACCCCTTTAAGGAAGGTACGATGGGAGATAGGAGGGTGAAAGGAAGGGAGAAGCCATCGTATTTCTCTACCTCTCTTGCTTCCTGGGATGGCAGCTCCAGCATTGGCTCCAGCTGCATCCACCAGGACCACCAGGGTGGTCCAGCCTCAACAAGGTGGCCCCAGCTCCTGGTCTCTGGCAGCTTCTCTGTCTCTCATTATACCTGCTGGTTCTAGAGGTGGCCATAGCCTCTTGCTATTGCCAATCTCTGGGTGGCCCACTGTTCTCTGTTTTGCATCTCAGCCCCACCATCACCTGTATAACCCTGCACTGAATTCCCTCTGTCTGAAATACCTGGCGTGGTCCCTAGATGCCCCCGGACCCGGACTCTGGCCAACAAAGGGCCTGCATGTGGTCAGGAACTGGGTCTGGAGCTTCCATAGAGGTCTAGATAGACATAGCCTCTGTAACGAGCAGGTCATGGAAGGGAACAGAGGGTCTGTAGAGGGACAGAGAAGACACCAAGCACAAGCTTCTAGCACAGTGTTAGCAATACAGGGTGGAGGGGAGGGGAACTCCACCAATTGGGGTCTACTATATACTCCAGCAGAGTCACAATTCCTGGGGTCACTATGGGGATGCCTGGCAGGACTCACCCTAGGTAGGTATCTTGGGCTCACCCCTTGGCCCGAGTTTCCACCCAGCCAGAAATTCAGCCCTCCAAAGGGCTGACTGCCCATGCTCGAATCATTTATCCAGTTGGATCTTGACAGTGCATTAAAATAACTCCATTTGGATACTGAGCTCAAAGGGGCCAGCCCTGTCTAGGCCTCCAGAGGCTGCAGTTCTGTTGCCATCTGACCCATCCCACTGGCAGGTTTGTTTCACACCCGAGGATGCATTAGCCAGTTGAATCCGTTATAAATTACCAGTCTGGAAATAAATACCGTATCTGGGTCCCCAGTAAGTAACAGATGCATGAGTACAGAGTGAGATAAATGTGTTTTGGATGCAAACCCCTTTCCCATTGCTCACAGACAGATGGAGGCAGGCCCAGCACAGGTTTGCAGTTGATCTGTGTGCTGTGTAGGTGGGACTTCAATGAACTCAAAGTTCTTTTAAGGTTAGGAAGTTTCTGTACTAGCTCTTGGCAGATCCCCGGAGGCGCCCCGAATGAGCAGTCCATTTCTTTTTATCTCCAATTGCTAAAGAGTCCAGTTGTTAGCATGTTTTCTTTCAGGGAACCGTATGGGTTCCAGGAGGCCAGAGAGGATCTCTGGACTCGGGCGCCGTATGTGGACAGGCACGCAGCAGGCAGGCATTCATTCCATATGCATTTATCAAGGTGATGGCCAAGGCAGACTTCTCCGTGCTGGGGACACAGCCATGAGCCAGCCCATTACAGCCCTGGCCTGCTGGAGCTCTCATTCAACTGGGCAGACAGACACTAAGCATGTAAATAGACAAAGACTTTGCTGTTAAGTGCCCTGAAGAAAAGTAGAGCAGAGAAAGCCAAAAAAAAGGATGTCAGGGTGACTGTCTGCGGAGGTGACTGCTGTCCCAGCAGAAGCCTGGATGGGAGGGGAGAGCAAACCCCTGGGTTACGTGGGGACAGACACAGCTGACGCAGTCCCAGGGAAGGGCCAGCGCTAAGGCCTGTGGATGGAAACCTGACAGCCAGTAAGCGTGGGGAGAGTGGGAGGAAAGCTAAGAATATTGCTTCAGGGATGAAATGGGAATCACAGGGGTGTTGAGATGCACAAACTGGGCTTAAGAGGCCTGTTCAACTGCAGTGACCTCACAGAACACTTCTCTGGCCTCCTTGGTTGAGTCCACTCCCCGGCGGAGCTCCCCAGAGCCCCAGATCTTTCCCTCAGTTGCCTTTATCTCAACTTGTTGATGTCTACAAGCTGCTTAGAATCTGAGCCCACATTCATCCGGTCCACTTTCGTATCTCTAGGGCCTTGTACAGAGTAGTAGATGCTCAGTTAATGCCTATTGATTGAGTATTGAAGGACTGAGTTTCCAAACAAATGAACAGAATAGTGAACCCAAGTCATCAAACCCCCACAATTGAAGTGTGAATGCCTGACTCAGAATTCCATCCCATCGGTGCTTAAGTGCATTGTAAGTGAAGTGAAGGTGTTAGTCACTCAGTTATGTCCAACTGTTTTGCCAACCACATGGACTGTTGCCCACCGGGCTCCTCTGTCCTTGGAATTCTCCAGGCAAGCATACTGGAGTGGGTTGCCATTCCCTTCTCCAGGGGATTTTTCTGACCCAGGGATCAAACCCAGGTCTCCTGCATTGCAGGCAGATTCTTTACCATCTGAGCCACCAGGGAAGTATGTTGGAATCTTCCAGATTCCATGCATTTTGTCTTTTGCCTTCTGTCTGCCAACTGAGGCATTAAATGAGTGCCCCAGGCTTGCCTCAAAGATGTGTTCATGCATGTATGCCACAACCAGCCTTTGCTGAAAGCTGCACCCAGCTCTGGGTAGCCTATCCAATGGCCCAGAAAGAGAAAATATTAAAAAAAAAAAAAAAAAGTACTGTAACATACATAACAAGGGTGTTGATTGGGCATCTCCCAAGCCCTGCAGGACTGCTCAGGAAGAAAGAGGGTTCATTTGAAGTGCAGTGTGGGAAGCTGGGGACACAGGGTACCTGGAAGGGCCTTGAGAGGGACAGCTGGGAATGAGTCTGGAGAGAAGGATGGAGACAGGTGATCAGTCCCACGCTAAAGCATCTGGATGTTATACAGGCAGCAGGAGCCATTGCAGGCTTTTAAGTGGAGAAATAATAATAATAATCAAGTGGGCATTGGGACCTTCACCCTGGCAGGAAGCAGATGGGCATGGGACCAGGTGGGAAGGTAGGAGGCCGGGAGGCCAGCCTGAGGCCTTGGCCCGGATCCTGGAGGACGAGGGCTGTAAGAGGGAATGGTGGCGGGGATGACAGAGACCATGGACTTGAGAGACCCCATGTTTCCACACTCCAGGGTACTGTTTTCTAGTCCCAGACCTACTCAGGAAAACTCCCAGAGTCTGTTTTTCCTGGCATCCTGAAAAGCACGCTCGGTCTCGACTGGGAGGAACAGAGCTCTCTGTGCCTCTCATTGTTCTCCCTACCTCTCACGGCTCAGAGAGGGTCTCAGTTACTGCATCTGTAGGGAGAGAGAGCAGAGAGGAGGGCAGGGTTCACCGTCTCAGGATCTCCCTCACGGCCAACGCAGACTTTCAATCGTGGTAGGCACTCGGTAAATGCTTTCCAGATACACAGTAAAATAATAATAGCAAAGGTGTAAATGTTAAACTCTAGACTACTGCCTGACACATGGTAATGGTCATCTATTAACTCACTTAATCCTAACCGCAAGGCTATAATGTAAACGCTGTTATCCCTGTGTAACAGCAAAAATCAATTAAGGCACAGGAGGTTAAGTAACCTGCTCCAGACCACACAGCCCATTAGGAACAGAGCCAGGATTCACACCCAGGCTATTAAATTCAGAGTCTGAGCACATAACCACCATGCTATGCTGCTTTTCTTTTCTCTTTAAAAAGTTTATTTTATTGAAGTATAGTTGCTTTACTGTGTCGGTGTTCATTTCTGCTGTACAGCACAGTGACTCAGTTATACAACTCCTTATGTTCTTTTTCATATTATTTGCCATGATAGTTTATCACAGGATAGTGAATGTAGTTCCCACTGTAGTACAGTGGGTGTATGTGTGCTCAGTCGTGTCCAACTCTTTGTGGCCCCATGGACTGTAGCCCGCCAGGTTCCTCTGCCCGTGGAATTTTCCAGCCAAGAATAGTGGAGTAGGGTGCCATCTTCTACTCCAGGGCATCTTCCTGACCCAGGGATCAAACCCGCCTCTCTTGCATCTCCTGCACTGGCAGGCAGATTCTTTACCACTAGCGCCTCCTATACGGTAGGACCTTGTTGTTTCTATTTACATAAATAAAAGTTTGCATCTGCTAATCCCAAACTCCCAATCCACCTTCCCCCACCCCCTACCCCCTTGGCAACTACAAGTCTGTTCTCTAGGTCTGTGAGTCTGTTTTTGTTTTGTAGATATGTTGATTTGTATCTATTTTGGATTCCACATATAAGTGACATCATATAATATTTGTCTTTCTCTGCAGGCTTCCCTTGTGGCTCAGCTGGTAAAGAATCCCCCTGCAGTGAGGGAGACCTGGGTTCAGTCCCTGGGTTGGGAAGATCCCTTGGAGAAGGGAATGGCTACCCACTCCAGTATTCTGGCCTGGAGAATTCCATGTACTGTACAGTCCATGGGGTCGCAAAGAGTCGGACATGACCGAGCAACTTTCACTGACTTACTTCACTTAGTATGATAATCTCTAGATCCACCAAAGTTGCTGCAAATGGCATTATTTTGTTCTTTTTTATGGCTGAGTGGTATTCCATTGTTTAAATGTACCACATTTTCTTTACCCATTCATCTGTCCACAGACATTGTTTCCATGTCTTGGCTATTGTAAATAGTGCTATTATGAACACAGGGTATATGTGTCTCTTTGAATCATAGCTTTGTCTGGATACGTGTCCAGGTGTGTGATTGCTGGATCATATGGCAACTCTAGTTTTAGTTCTTGAGGAGCCTCCATACTGTTATCCACATGGCTTGCTCCAGTTTACATTCCCATCAGCAGTGTAGGACTATTCCCTTTTTTCCACACCCTCTCTAGCATGTGTTACTTGTAGACTTTTTAAAATGTAGGCCATTCTGACTGATGTGAGGTGTCGATTTGCATTTCTCTAATAACTATATGCTGCCATCCTGGTTGGTTTCTCTCAAGAGCTTGTTTATTGGACAGTCTCTGTGAGTTTCACCCTGTACTAGGCTCCACGGACAGTTTTTTAAAACTTAGGATGCAGTGTTTGTCCCCAAGAAGCTGACAACTTCACTAAGAAGATAGGCCCACTCATACAAAGAGTCTAGGTGGGAGAATTGATTCTTGGTGGTTAATCCAACCATTGTAGCCGTGACACTGGCCTTGGGTTGGGACTGATGGTTTATTTGTTCATGAAATTTTAAGACTTGTTTTCTCCTGAGATTAAAGGTGGAATTTCAGGACTTTCCAACAACCTTTCCACCAACAGGCTCTGTATTTGGCATCTATATCTTTTAGACATATCCATTCATTCATTCATATACTCATTTAGTCATTCAATTATTGAACTGATAACATTCAGTGTCATGTATTAAATACAGATCTGTCTCCAAAACTTGAACTTCTACCCAATATGATACATTTCCTCTCTGTAACAAGAAAGGGGACCCTCTATGTAGTCCATGCCCAGACAGAAGAGAACGTCATCCTCAACCTCTCCCGGTGATTAGGCTGATGAGGCACCAGAGTAACCCCACATCAGAGCCCAGCAGGGTCTACTGAAGACCCTGAAGTGTACAGGAACATGTCTCTGAATTAGAAAACGGCTTTATCAGTCTCTGGGTCACACCCACCTGGGGTCCTCTCCAGGGAAAGGAACTCCCTTTCCAAGCCCAGCCATGCGGCAGAGAGGCGGTGCGGCAGCCTTCCCAGTTTTCCTTTTCTAATTGTTACTAATGCAAGGAGTCAACAACACAATTGTTGTTTTCCCTCTGGTGCCCTCTGAGGCCTTGCACAGTGTTCTGCATGTAATCATGGCTCAGAAAAGGCTTGGTGGTGGGTGATGTCCCACAGAAACCTGAAAATTCCTTCTCCACCCCTTTCTGGGTGTGCATGGCCACAACTGGTGCTCATCCAATCTTGGCTCCCAGTCCATGGCTCCAAGGCAAGCCTGTTTGGGGCCCCTCACAAGGAACCATAAGAACAGCTAACATTTAGCGATTGACTCAGCATTTTATATGCATTAGCTTATTTAATCTTCGCCACTTGAAATGTCTAATGCTAGCCTCATTTTGTTTATAAGGAAACCAAGCCTTGAAAAGGATAATCGTTAGTACTGTGCCATTCACAAGCTTAGACTAGAGGCCCTTCACTGTGCTTTTCTCTTCTCATCCAGGGGTACCATCGACCTCGGCACTACATCGCAACTCAAGGTAAGAGCCAAAAGGGCCCTTGCCTTACATGGGGGGAGTGGAATAAGCTTCCACCAGCCAAGACGTTGCATAGAAGCAGGGCTGGAGAGGTTCCAGAGGTCTTTAGGTTATCCATTTGTTTGTTTGGGAAGGAAGGAGGTGACAGGTTCAGCAATGGAAGTTGGGGAGGGACGTAAGGGAGAAAGGAGGGAGGTGTCACTGGGAAATGGTCAAGAGAGATGGGCCCTGGACCAAAAGCATTGGCCTCAGGCACATGCCATCAGTACCCACCATCCCCAGCTGGAGCTGATGATGCCTTATCACCTCGATGGCTGTGCACCTAGAAGAAACAGGAGGCTGACTCTCCTAGAAAGCAACTTACTAGGGTGTTATCAGATCTAAAAATGACTCTCCCTCTCAAACTGTTCTGGAAGGAAATCCTGTGGGTGATTATGTATGTGGGCAATGACATATATAAAGATACCTACCCTTCATAGTGTTATCTACTAGGAAAACAAGTAAAAAATCTTCAGTGCCCAACAAATGTTAGATTTGTTAAAGTGTGATACTTCTATATTATGGAAAATTATGCAGCTATGAAATATTTCATGGTAAGAATTTTTAAGGGCATGGAGAAATGCCTATAGTAGATACGATGCTTCTTATAGTAAATACATACATATATATTTATATAGAGAAATGGCATTCCAAATTTTGTATCAAAAGGATGTATTACTCTTGTAATTTTAAAAACAATGAAGGCCCAGGACATTAAAAGAGAAATTTTCAAGGAAATTGCTTTGGACTCTCAGATCCTATCTCCCATTTCTTTTTTTTTTTTTTTTTTCCCCCTGCTTTCTGGCCAGGCTCCAGGCTCAAGGCAAATGCATTTGTCAAGCTCAGAATTGGGCTTCTTCTGTTTGTGTTCTCAGCACCTGACTCCCGGTGGCTCCTCTGCCCTCTCACCCCACCCTCACCTCAATTTCCTTCCCATCTCTCACTGAGGATCTAGAGCCCAATTTTTGAAAATTCCCTTAAGCTATGTTATTTACCCCAAATACAAGATGGTGGGTGGGTGGGAAAGTGGAGCCCCTGGGAGAAGTCTGAGCAGGAGGACAATGAAGAGGAGGAGCTGCGGGTGTGCAAAACCTGCACGTTGGAGCGTGGCTGTTCTCACACCTCAGTCTCAGCTACTTGGGTGCCCAACAGGGAAGGCTGACCTCACTCTTATTCACCCGTCCGGAGCCTTCCCTGACCAGCCGTGAGGGACAGCCCTCTTGTCTGTTTCCTGGCAGTCTCAGCCTTTGACCCTGTCCCGTTCTCTGTTGGCAGGTCCCATGCAGGAGACTGTAAAGGACTTCTGGAGAATGATCTGGCAGGAGAACTCGGCCAGCATCGTCATGGTCACAAACCTCGTGGAAGTGGGCAGGGTAAGCCCCTCCCGCGGGTGCCTGGATAGAGGATGCTGGCTGGCGTGCCGCTGGCTGGCATGCCGCTGCCCAGCATCTCTCTGTTCCAAGCGCCTCTCGCTCCACATTTCACCCTCATGGTCCCTACGAGGGAGAAATCCCCCCTCCTCTTCACACTCGAGAAATGACTGTCTCTCCCCTTCAAGCCCTACCCCCACCCCTTTCTCCACCCTCACGCTCCGCGGATGCCGTCATCTCGCAAACTGAGGAAATCACAGCCATCAGATGTGAACTTTCATCTTCACACCGCAGGGCTGCATTCTACTCGTGTCTACAACCACCTTCTCATTGTTCCCCTTTATTATCAGGCTGGACCATAAGACCTGGCTCTTTCTGTTGACCTTCAGTGGTAGACTATTGGTTCTTTCTTATGACCCAGCCTCATACAATAGAAGAAATGACTCTTGCCCTTTCAAAGGCAGTCCTAGTATCCTGAATCACAGATTCCGCTCAAAACTTTCTCATCCTTCCCCTCTCACTTGGAAAGTAATTCTTTCCCATTGCTAGATCATTTTCCTCCGCATACAAACATCCTGAGTGCCTTCCCCCTTAAAAATGGAAAACAAGCAAACAAAACTGCTTCCTCTTGTCTCTACTTTTCCGCCCAACTCTGAAAACCCACACACAGGTTCTGCTTCTTCACTTCTGTTCTCTTCCACTTACTCCAATAGCTGTTCCCTCCATCCCAGCATCCGTCAGTGTCCCCAGCATCCTTCACGTCAACACATCCAACAGCCATTTCTCTCTTCTCATGGTACTCAGTCTCTCAGCAGCATCCGACCCTCTGTTCCTCGAAACTCTGACATTCTTCAGGGTCTCTCACTCTGTTCATCTTGACTCTCTCCTCTGTGCCCCTTAGCGACTCCTAGGGCTTAAAAATGGGACTGCTCTTGCCAACTCACTTTCACCTAATTGATAAACTATGGCATGTGTGGTGTGGGTGGGCTGCTGGGTTTCAAGGCAGGGTGCACAGACACAGAATTAAGAAGGGCTCTTTACGTATCACATGCGCTAACTAAAGAGTGTGCAGGTAAGTTTTTGTTTTGGAAAGAACCAGATAATCAAGTAAAATTAAAGGAGTCCCAGCCTCCAAGATAATAGTCAGGGGGAGGATCTGGCCTGTCAGTCATAACTCAGGGCTGTGGACCTCTCATGGCCTAATAGGAGTTTAGGGCCAGAAGAGACTTTGTCTTTGAGCCCACTCTTATTGAGTCCATTCCCCAGTTTTACAGATGAAGGAATAGACCCCAAGGGGTGGAGTAACTGCCGTGAAGTCATTCAGGCAGAACCCAGCCACTATCTCTTGACTTTTTGACTCTCATTCTAGAGGTCATGATCAAGACTGCTCCCCAGGGACTCTGGCCCAGGGAGCAGCTACTGTGGACCACACATCCAGCCAAGGATTTAAGAATTCAGAGGCACGTTCTAGCCTGTTCTACAGATATCCCCACTGGAGACAGATTCCCTTGATTATGAATCTAATTTGATTGGAGGAAGGGACAGGAGAGCCATCTCTTCATGGAGTTCCAAGAAGGAGCCAAGTTCTCTGCCAGACACTGGTTATGCATTATTTCACTTATCCTCCCAGCAGTTGTCCGGGACGATGTTCCTGGTCATTACTCAGATGGCCTGACTTTGCATCCTGGCTCCCCCCCACCCCTTACTGACAGTTGACCCTGAGCAATTTTCTTAGCTTCCCTCTGCTTCTGATTCCTCATCTGTAAAACGAATAGGGCTAATAATAATATTTACTTCATCAGAGTATGGTGACCAGTCATTAAAGTAATCTGTGTAAAGCATTGGTAGAAGACTTAGTCAGCAGGGCTAGAGGGGGTATAAGCCATAAGACAGTGTTAGCTACTGTTCATCACAGGAAGCCGATTCAGGGAGGTCTCAGGACTTCCTGGAAGCTACACAGCTACACAGTGTTAGAACAAACAGCGCATCCACTTGCCTCCACACCCTCTTGCACTAAACCAGCATTTCCCTAAGTGGGTTCCATGGGCTGCTAGTCTGCAGGATGCTTAGCTAGCAGAGGGTTCCATGGTTAAATACGTTTGGGAAATGCTGTGGACTCTTTGCCCCTTTCGGAGAAATTGCAAAGCACATTAGCGTTAGCACATTCAACCAGCTGAGCAGTCCTGTAGCAAAAGCGGGCTATTTAACTTTGTTTAATCCAGCATTTCCCAAACTCATTTGACCACAAAACCTGTTTTTGTTTGTTTTTGTTTCTTGTTTTTTTTTTTTTTACCTAACACCTATCAGCACCCAGCGGGACACACTGTGGGAAATGCCACTCTGGGCCGCGCGGCGTCCCCTGGAATGGTAATACTTTTGTTCTTTTAAGGGGAAAACCATCTTTTTCCTCCCGCGGCATGTGACTCACAGCCAGGTGTGGGAGTTGCTTGTTCACAGCGTCTGCACCCACGCGCGGGGCAGAGAGCAGTGGCAAATGTCTTCCTTCAGAGCCCAGCACCTTGCTTCCTTTACCCAGCCACAAGCCTTTCTCCTTCTGGCCCACAAGCCCCACCTTGTAATATTAACGTCCCTCTCCCAGCCACGTCTGCTTCCACCTCTGCACTATTTCCCACCTTTTATTCTCATCTCTGCTGATATTACTCAGCTGCCCCAGCCTATCGCAGAAAGAGGACTCGGCCAAAGGCAGAAAACTGGCCACGTGACCTTGGATGAGTCACCAAACCTCCCAATTTGAGTGTGATGCTCACCTGTACCATGGGGAGGTCTCACCCAGATCTAGCTGATCTTGTAGTGTGATCATGGGTTTGAAAAGTACCAGGAACTCGGCCAAGGAAGGTACCCCGTTTATTCCCCACAGCTCCGGCTCCTCCGGGAGCCAGCCTGTCCCTGTGCATTTTGCCCCTCCCCAGCCCTCCCTGGCCAGCTGGGAGGGCCTCCCTGGCGGCTCAGTTGGTAAGGAATCTGCCTGCAATGCAGGAGACCTGGGTTCGATCCCTGGGTCAGGAAGATCCCCTGGAGAAGGGCATGGCAACCAACTCCAGTATTCTTGCCTGGAAAATCCCATGGACAGAGGAGCCTGGTGGGCTACAGTCCATGGGGTCGCACAGAGTCAGACATGACTGAGCGACTTAACAGTTTCACTTGGCCAGCTGGGAATCCCTTGACTGCAAGTCCACTGAGGTCACCCTTGAGTTTATTAGGACGGGAAGGCCAGGTGAGACGGCCGCTCATACTTGGCTATCTGCTCACTCGTACTGTCCCTGTCCTTTCCTGCAGGTGAAGTGTGTGCGCTACTGGCCCGATGACACGGAGGTCTACGGAGACATCAAAGTCACCCTGATTGAAACAGAGCCCCTGGCAGAGTATGTCATCCGCACCTTCACCGTCCAGAAGGTAAGCGGCCCTGCGGCTGTGCACAGCCTGCCCTCGATGCCAGCCAGCTTGTTTGCTCATTCAGGACTCATGGTGACCGAGGGGCTGCTCTGCCCCCATCCGTTACTGGGCACCAGGGAGAGATCAGGAGTCAGCATAGATGTGGATCCTGCTCCAAAGGATCTCACCTCTAGCAGGAAGGACAAATGGAATTTGCTAGATTAAGGGACAGAATAAGGACATACAGTGATAAAAGTCACAGAGGAAACACGCCAAGGCAGGAAACAGAAATCCATGGGAGGATGGGGTGGTCAGAGAGGGCTTCCTGAAGGAGGAGGCATTTAAGCAGACAATGAAGAATGAGAAAGAGCCAGCCAAGGGAAGAGCAGGAGGAACACTATCCCAGGCAATGGGAAAGACGCATGCAGAGTCTGGAGGAGAAAGAAAATATTGACATGTTTTGGGCCTGTGCTTCTCAACTGGGGGTAACTCCGTCCCACCAGTGTCTGGAGTCATTTTAGTTGTCAAAACCATAGTTGCCATTTTATAAAAACACCAGTATTGATGATCCAAGTGGCCACAGGCCTGAGGATGCAAAAGCATTGGGACGTCAGTGCTTTGAGAACCGTACACTAAGCCCAACCCCACTGCATATCCACGAGGGTAAACCATCATCTTGGTTTGCCCCAGGACCATGCTGGCTTTAGCACTGAAAATCCCATACCTGGGAAACCCCTCAGTCCTAGGCAAACTGACCAAGTTAGTCAGTCACTGAATGCCAGCTGCCCATCGCCTCTCCCAAGGGGCATGGCTCCTGTATAGCTGAGAGCAACTTTGTGAAGCAGGGGTAACTGTGAGCTGTCCATAGCCAAGGTCAGGGGAGCTGGGGATGGGTGCATTGGCCCAGGAAAAGAGCATCTGGGTGGGCATCAGTGCCTTCTACACAGCCCCCCGACTCACCCAACCATACCCATCCTCCACGCAGCAGCTGCCGTGATCCTCCCCAAGTGTCCATCTGGTGATGCCCTTCCCCTTCTGTGCTACCACCTGGGAATCCTCCCCATGGCATCGAACCCCTGCGCAACCTCCCATTCCCTAGGCCCCGTTGCCCATCATTGCCTGTCTTCCAGTCTCCTCTGGAGCTGCTCCGGGCTATGTGTGATTCTGTTCACGTGCTAGGCTAAGTCCTGTCCCTGGACCTCTGCCCCAGCTGCCGCTTTGCCTCAGAATCCCTCCATCTCTTCCACCGTGTGTCACTCAGGCCTCAGTGTATCATAACATTAGGAAGACGGACTGTGGAGCCAGACAGCCAGGCTTTAGATTGTAACTTTACAGCTTACTGGGTGTGCAACCTTGGACACATTCCCTAACCTTGCTTAGCCCCACTTTCCTCGTCCCTAAAATAGAGATGATGATATGAGGATTAAATGAATGAATACATCGAAGTCATCAGAAGAGTAACAGGCACATAGTTGATGCTTTATAAACATCAGCTATGTATTTTCACTGTTAATATGTTTCAAGACTCAGGTCAGGCACTCCTTCCTTCAGGAAGCCTTCTCTGATTTCTCCTCTCCCTAATGGGCTTACACACTCCTTTCTGTACTTTAATGGAATTAAAGGTCCACTTTGGGGCCAACCTCCCCCATCATACCATGCTCTGTTCTGGGGACAGGGACTATGGTTTTAGTTCCACCCTCCTAGTGCCTAACACAAGGCTGGGCACAGAAAACCCGCCCTGAATATCTTTTGACTGGAAAAATGAACAATCAAACAGCCTTCCTATTCAGCGCCTCTAATATCTTCAGGAGATTGCTAAGTAGAGAGAGTGGTTAGGGGGCACTTGACTGTGGACTAGTCGAGAACCGCCGTTTAGCCCGGAGCGTGTCTATGTGAAGCGGGAGGGGATGGAAGGATGGGAGCATGAGACCCCACCATTCCCAGCAGCCAGAGAAGTTCTGCTTTTCTTTGTTTCATATTTTATTATCCCAAATAAGAATCTAATTAATAAAGAGGTCTGCCTTTCTGACTGTGAAAGTCATGGAGACTGTGGTAGACAAGACTGGAGAACTGAAGAACACCAGCCTCCATCACTGAAAGGCCTCATATTCCCTTGGAAACAACTCGGACTTGTAGTCAAGGCTACCATTTTTCTGAATCTGTTCTGCTGAATATAAGTCCCATAAAGCGTTTATCCAAAGAGGGTCCTGTGGGCAAACAGCATGGGTGTTATCAGACCCCTTGGGAATTCAGCGTGTACGTTAGCACAGCTCAGGCTCTGAGAAGTCCTGCAGTAGAGGGTCAGTTTCACCATATGTACTTCCCAAGTTCCCGGATGTGGCAGATGCAGAGTCCCTCCAACACCTATTAACCTTCTGAGGGCCTTGTCCTCCCTGACAGCAGAGAGGCTGGATGTGGCTGCTCGTGGCCTCGGGGCTCCCCGTGGGTGCTGGGTAGGGCGGGGGTGGGGGGGGCAGCAGCTGGAGGAACAGAGGCTCGTTCTCTCCTCAGAAAGGCTACCACGAGATCCGGGAGCTCCGGCTCTTCCACTTCACCAGCTGGCCCGACCACGGCGTCCCCTGCTACGCCACCGGCCTTCTGGGCTTTGTCCGCCAGGTCAAGTTCCTCAACCCCCCGGAAGCCGGGCCCATAGTGGTCCACTGCAGGTAAGTGAAAGCCCCCCCACCCCCCGCCCCAAGCGAGGAGGCCTCTGCCGCTCAGCTGTCTCGCTGAGGGGGGTGGTCCAGTGGCCTTTATTCTTTGCTTTAAGTGCACCCTGCCTGTGTCTCCTCTGCCCAGCCCTTTCTGATGAGACCAGGGTCCTGAGGTCTAAACAACCACAGTAATAGTAGCAGTAGCAGTTGTTATCATTGCTGTTGCCCTGAGGGCACGGACTTGGCACTGACAGCATCTGGTCCACGTGCATTTCACCCACGTCACTTCATTTACTTCTCACCCAACCTTGAGAGGTGGCCGTTGTTATCATTCCCATTTTACAGATGACAAAACCAAGGCACTGAGAAGGTAGATGCTTTGTTCGGGTCGCACAGCTATGAGGTGGCAGAACCAGGGTATTAAACATGATTTTTCACCAGATGCTCACTCTCAGCTCCTTGGTATGGTGGTGGGGTGCCCCCTGGAAGTATGCTTTTCTTCATTGCTGTTATTTTAAAAATCAATTGCTGGCCTACAGGATCCTTCATAGAGAGAAAATGGACAGTGTCAGGTTTTACCTTATTATCGAAAAGGGATATTTTCCGCTCTGACCCAGAAAGTCACATTGGGAATGACAGGCACGTCTTAGAATCCTCCTGGATGGAGATGCAGTGTCATGGCAAGGGCATTCGGAATCAGAGGAGGGCAGAGGTCCGGACCTGAAGGCCAGCGTGCTCGCTCCCTCCCTCCCAGCGCCTCTCTTTGCCAGTGTGACCTTGGGCCCAGTCCATCTTTACAGACCCTGTGTGCTCTTAACTGCATGCAGGTTATCTCTGCCCTGACAGTGCCCACATCACTCAAGGTCTCGAGCCAGATTAAGGAGAAATGCCATGGGCTACAGCTGTCTCAGAGCCCCTTTCTCAGGCAGTGTCTGTGTGCCTTCATCACAACAGCAAAGTGTGAATCAGAAACCCCATTTCACAGATGAGACCACTGAGGATGAGGAGGGCATACTGATCACCCTCTGGACTCTTAAGCATTCCGCATATATCTCTGCTTTACATCTCATGACAATCCAAGGGCGGTAAAATGTTCACCGTCAATGGTTGGATGGCATCGTTGACTCAATGGACATGAATCTGAGTAAGCTCCGGGAGACAGTGAAGGACAGGGAAGCCTGGCATGCTGCAGTCCACGGAGTCGCAAAGAGTCGGACACAGCTGGGCACCTGAACAAGTCCCATATCCCAGAGAGCAGCCAGAGCAGGCATAAGGAAAAAAAGGAGACAGTGGCAAGTGTTTATCAGGCCCTCCTTGCATGGTGCCCCTGTGTCTCCATAGCAACTCACCTGTCACACCTGAGCACAATGGTACCCAGTCCCAAGGCTGTCCTGAAGATTAGAAGGGTTGGCCAACATATACTGTGTGGGTTTCCTTGATGGCTCAGATGGTAAAAAAATCTGCCTGCAGTGCAGAAGACCTGGGTTCGATCCCTGGGTCGGAAAGATCCCCTGGAGAAGGGAATGGCTAGAACTCCAGTATACTTGCCTGGAGAATACTTGCTTGGAGAATTCCATGGACAAAGGAGCCTGATGAGCTACAGTCCACGGGGTCGCAAGGAGTCGGACACAACTGAGCGACTGACACACACTGAGTGATATATTACATACCTAAGAGAATTCCAGACATACAGTAGGCACTTATATAAAAATATTACTCTTCTCTGCATCTCAATGCTGTCCCCTCCCCAGACTGTTAATCCTTCAGGGAGAGAACCATGTCTGACTCATCTTTACATCCCTACTCCTGAGCCCAGCATCCAGTGCTCAATAAATATTTGTTGACTAGAAGTAGCAACCGTTTATGAGAAATGGCTGTGTAGCCACGCACAGGGCGAAGCAGTTTGCACGCATTGTGCTTTATCAACATAATTTCATGCAATTTACATGGATTGTGCTATTAATGCTATTATTATCAGCCTCGTTCTATGGATGAGGGTATTGAAACCCAGAGAGATTAAGTCATTTACTCAAGGTCACACAGCTAGTAAGTGGTCAAGTCAGGATTTGATCCCAAGGGTCTGACCCCAAATAGTAAGTGCTTAACTGCTATGTGAAGCTGAAATGAACAGATCAGTCCTCCCAAGCACCCCATAGGAAGGAGTGTTACATGTGAGAAAACTGAGGCTCATAGAAATCAGGCAGCTTGTTCAAAAGAGAGAGCTGAGGCTCAGTTTAGTCACTTGCTCAGGGTCTCCTGGCAACACTGGGATTCAGAGCATTCTCTCTGACCTGTGCAGGGTACTGCCTGTCCCCAGGGTCCTCGGGGACAGAGCTGGCCCCACCCCAGGGTCCCTAATGCAGACCCCTGTCCTCTCTTGCAGTGCTGGAGCCGGAAGGACTGGCTGCTTCATTGCCATCGACACCATGCTCGACATGGCTGAGAACGAAGGGGTGGTGGACATCTTCAACTGCGTGCGTGAGCTCCGGGCCCAGAGGGTCAACCTCGTGCAGACAGAGGTGAGTCTCGGGGCGGAGGCTGGCCTGGCCACCTGAAGCCCTGGCCAAGGAGGAGCCAGGGGTGGAGGCATCCTACCGAAAGAGACCTGGGCATGGGAGAAACGGGAGGGGATGGATACGTGGCTGGCTACGGTGGGACCATCCCAGAAGCTAGGACAACCCTACCAGCCTGAGGTCCCCCAGGTCAAGGACTCCCAGCAACGAGGAAGGTGCTAGGGGCCCCATCTCTGAGGGCATCTAAGCAGTGACTGAATGGCAAGTTTCAGGTATTCTCTGAATAGGGTCCCTGCCTTGGGTGAAGGAGAAGAGAGAGAAGGAAAGGACTGGCATTGACTGAATGCTCGCTGTGTGCTGAGGATTGCGTGAGGCCGTGCAGGAACGGCTCACTCGGTAAAGTTCCTGAGCCAGGCACCAGGGACTCCAAGAGGGCCCCCAAGGGAGAGGCAGGCCTCCAGGGGTCCGGATGGAGAGCCCCAGATGTGAGGGACAGGGCAGGAGTTCTTCTTTATTGCCGAGCTCCTACTTTGTGCCAGGCATCACCCCAGGTCCTCTGTATTCAGGGTATTGTTTCTGCTCCTTACAACAACCCTAAGGGGTAGCTCCTGCTAGTACCCCCATTTTATAAATGAAGAAACAGAAATGCTTTCCCCTGAACCGCACTGTCTCCCTAGGAAGCCTTTTCTGCCGACCGCACTCTTGGAAGCCCTGGTCTCCCCATCTTCTGGTTCTAATGCGGCTGTAGGTGCCTGGGTGGCAGAACTGGGCAGATAAGAGAGCTGCATCCATTATCAGCCTACAGGGAGAAATCCCCCCACGGTCCTGGGCCTGGCCGGTCACCGCTGGCTCTGCTGCGGACAGTCCCCTCACTTACAGGCTGCTAGACCCTAGGACCCTGCTGCGGGCTCCAAGCCAGCTCCCACAGGCTGGGCTGCAGGCTTCTTGGCGAGGCTGCTAAAGCCAAGAGGCTGCTTTATCTGTTTCGGGGTTTGTACACGTGGAAGGCAGTCTGCTGCCTGGTGTTAGATGCATTATGGTCTTTGCTGTCAGGTGGAGGAGACAGACATTCTAATAAGAGCATCATGATGCCTCTGGTAAACATTTCATATAAAGAGATGGGCCGAGTCCTGCAGAATAGTCACTCAACAAATGTTTGTTAGGGGCCTGGAAGTAACAGCACCAGCTTCTGCCTGGTGGGCTTGGAGCAGACTCTCCCGAGGGAATGAGACCTTGAAGGTGTAGAGAAGGGGGATGGTGTCCAGAAGGTTGGGGCAGGTGCAAAAAGCTGGACTGGCAGAAGTGGGTGTGACCCACGCTTCTGGAGCAGAGCCTGAGACCAAGAGTGGAGGGCCAGTGGTTTACCTGGAGGCCGATCCCAAGACACACTGGTCGGCGAGTGTGGAATTGAAAGAAGGGCTCGTTAACACCGGGAAGGTATTTTACAAGCTGTTTGACCCTGTGGACCGCTGGAGCCCAGTCCTGCCGGGGGAACTCCAAGATGGTGAGGAGCAGCTCTTCAGGCCTCCCGCACAAGAGACAGGGAATGCAGGCGTTCACCCCCAAGTCTCCACCTGGCATTGCTTGAGGCCTCCTTCCCAGGGCAGGAAGTGTTCAGGCCTGCTGGCTCGCCCTGCACACACAGCCCAGGTGTGCCCTCCAGGGCCAGAAATAAAGGCCCTTGGCATGAACCTCGGGGGATTTGCAGTGAGCAGCCTTCAGCAGGGAGAGGTGAAAGCTGATGGGCCACAGGCAGGACACCATTAGCCCCTTTCCAGAAGTTTCTGATTTTTATTAGTGATTCTGCTGTTCAATCTTACACAGGGAGCAAAACTCAGCACAGCTCAGACAGCTACCAAGAAACACAGCTGCTTGGCCCTTTAGGTCATAGGGTAGAAAACGGTGATTCTGCAGCATGAATCATGCCCACCCTTCAGCGCCGCAGGGTGGACTATGGACAGCAAGCTCCAGGCCCCCCTGCTCCCCCCGGTACCCTGACTCTCTCCACTCAACCTGGCAGGAACAGTACGTGTTCGTGCACGACGCCATCCTGGAAGCGTGTCTCTGCGGCAACACGGCCATCCCAGTGTGTGAGTTCCGCTCCCTCTATTACAACATCAGCAGGCTGGACCCCCAGACCAACTCCAGCCAGATCAAAGACGAATTTCAGGTACGAGCACATCCCAGGCTCCGTGACCCAGCCCGCTTCAGTGCCGCTGAGCACAGTCCTGGGGCTTTGCTTGCAAGAACGGCTGTGTCTGTATCCTTCCGGTGTCTGCAGCTCTAAGACAGTTGAGAAGGAATTTCAGAACAGCAAGTGCCATGAGCAACTACTCCCCGGCCCATCACTCAGTGACTGCTGACACCAAACACTGTGTTTTACTTAGTTCTAGTCCAGGTTGTGGGTGGAGACAAGTTTATACACACAGATGTGAATTTCATGCTCTTTCATCCCTGGAGGAAATCAGGTTGTCTCAATATTTCTGCACAATTGGAACGTGTCCTTGATCCTCACAATTCAGAAGTGGGGTCTCGAGACGAGTGGCATCAGCGTCACCTGGGAGCTCGTTAGAAACGCAGAATGTGGGTCCCACCCAGCCCGACTGAACGAGAGTCTGTGATTTAACAGTATCTCCGGGTGACTCAGATGCACATTAAACTTTGCAAAGCATCATTGAGGGCACAGCTCAGACAGAGCAGACCTGTCCGTTGGAGCCCAGAATGGTGACAGCTTTGGTCTGGAGGCCTGGACTTGAATCACTGAGTGAGGCAAAACCAGAGTCCGGCCCATTGTCCCGAGGTCAGTGTAAGGTCTTATCTGGGCAACAAGAGCTGAGAACAGGCAGGGGGAACAGGGACACTTCAGGACTAAAGGGGCCAATGCAGGTCCATGGTTCCATGGGCAGATACCCCAGCCAGGTCAATGTCTGGTGCTACTTCCAACAAAAAGACTTGGTTGATCCAAGTGGAGACCGAGCATTGAGTGGGGGAAGGATGGAGCCCTCGGACCCTGATGGTTGCACAGAGCATCTAGTCTGTTGGTTGGGGTCGTTCAGTTCTGGTCCCACACTTGCCGGACTTACTCTGCCAAACACAAGCCCTGAAATTTTGTACACATGCTGGAGCTCCCTCCCAGGGGGTCCCTCACCCATCCTGGGCAACTCATCTAAGCATCTTTCCATTCTCACACATTCTGTCTCAGGGACATGCTGACAAAATCCCTCCCCTCAGTCTGTGACACTTAAAGTGAGGCTTAAAAGTCATTGCGAGATTCCCTACCCCCATTCCCCACCTTGTGACCTCTGTTTCATGCAGGATGGCTGAAAGGAGTAACTGAGGTCAAATGATGGGCAGGTGTTCAGAGGCTGGGTCTGAGCCCCCACAAGGGTATGCCATCCCTGCAATTTTGGCCCTGCAGAGGCGTCCCCCAGCCCCTGGCAGAGGCTCTCAGCCCCCAGGGCCCGGATCAGCCAGCAGATGACAGAACGTCACCACAGATGAGAACAGTCCTGGGAGAGGGTCTGGAGGGCAGGCTTGGATGGATGGATGGAGGGAGGTCAGGCTGCGTTTGTTCAGGGGAGACTGTCTAAGCCATGCCTGCCGATCTGCCTTTGCACCCCTCAGACCCTCAACATCGTGACTCCTCGTGTCCGGCCTGAGGACTGCAGCATCGGACTGCTGCCCCGGAACCATGATAAGAATCGGAGCATGGACGTCCTGCCTCTGGACCGCTGCCTGCCCTTCCTCATCTCAGTGGATGGAGAATCTAGCAACTACATCAACGCCGCACTGATGGATGTAAGCTGAGCCCTACCGGGGAAAGCTCCTGGCTAGCATTCCAGGGAAAAGCTTCTTCCTGAGGGAGGCGGCAACTGCAGCCCCAGGGGATGGGCCCTGACCCCCCCCTCCTCCCCTTGCCCCGATTCCGGTCAGCCTCTCCTTCTGATCTTGTTGGTCCCAAAGACATTTCTCCCCCTGAAGGCTCTGGTACAAACCTGTATCTAAGCGCTGTGCCTTTAACTGCTTTGCATTTATAAAGATCCTGGAAAGAATAGATCAAAAGCTTAAAGTGAGTCCCATGACATGACAGTGAGGCTACAGACCCGACCAGTCCCCCTTCCTGCTACCTACAAGCTGACTGTCAGCCTGAAGTTCGGTTAAGGAAACATTCTGCATGCCAGCCAGGTTCTTACTGTTCTGTTAGTGGCACTGCCTCCTGCTTTCCCAGCATCAAGTCCAAGAAGGCCACACTCACCCTGGCCTGGTTTGGGATGAGGGGGTCATGTTCCTCCCTCAGAGGGTCCATGCTCCTGACTCGAACACTTCTCTCCTGGGTCCTCTAGCTACTTCCGGTTGTGACCCCTCCAATTCTGGGTGTAGAGATGTTTGCAGCAGGAAGGAAGCGTGTATCATCTGGTCTCGTCCACACACTTTACAGCAAAGGAAACTGAGGCCAGAGAGACTCGCTGAAAGACTCACAGAGCACTAGTCGCAAGACCGGAACCTAGGACTCCTATCTTACATTTTAGAATTTATTCCTTGAGCCTCTCTTCAGTTTGCTTGATCCAGTAAGACACAGACATCCTGCCTCCCAAGATTCCAGACCAAGAACAACATAAGCCTTCCAGGTCCTTCTCCCTATCTATGCCTGAAATCAAGTCCATTCAGCCCCCATGAACCTCCATCTTTCTTAGAACAGGAAGGAACATGGGGTACTTTCTCCTGAGGTCAAGGCCAACCAACTCTCTGACCCCCTGATTCTCTGGAACTTTCTCCCCAAGCATCCTAAGTGTTGGAAGCAGAGGGATGACTAGAAATCAGTGCCTGTCTCAGCTGTGGGGGGGCCTTCCCCGGCCTCTGCCCACAGGGTGCCCAAGTCCTCCATGGAAACTTGGCTCGGTCCAGAAGCAAGGACTCTTGCTTGCTTGATCAGATAAAACAGGTGGATGTGGAGGGAAGACCTCTGGCTTTAGCTTGGAGTCTTCCGAGATCAGTGCATGCATGTATGTGTATGTGGGTGCGTGTGTGGTGAGAGATGGGGTTAGGGGTGCACCCACACTTCCAAGCTCTTCCCAGCTTTGTCTCCCACTTGTCCAAGCTCCCCCTCCTTGCCTTCCTCTTCCAAGGATCAAGCACACTCCTGGCCTCTACTTAGTAGGTTAGATGCCGCCTGGAGTCAAATGCCTTCTGCCAAGCTCTGATGCTGATTATATTCTCTTTGTCCAGAGGGCATTTCTCTTGTGAGCCATCACTGGGGTCTTTGCCTTTCTTACAGGGAAAAAAAAAGTCCTTATCTGTATTCCAGCACAGCCTGTGCATTATCTGGTAACCATGGCAGCTTTGCTCCTAGCAGAAAAATATGAAGTCCTCTGGGTTAATTTTTAATGTTTCCCCTGGTAAAGGATGATGTTATCCATGAAATGGATTGCTGGCTGATCCCCGAAACCCGGCAGGAGCACGGATCTCGAACATATTTTCAGATAAGGCTTTGTCAGGCGTGCTGGCCTAATAGAGCATTTATCACAGAGACAGGGAGAAAGGAAAGAACGCTACCATTCACTGAGTGTTGGGCAGCATGTTAGACCCCGGACATAGACTGTCTCATCCTGTATTTGGGTATGATTGTCCCTGTTTTTCCAGATGAGGTAGTGAAGGTCAGTCAGAGAATTTCCATGACTATCTTGCAGGTCAGCTCACTCAGAAAGGGTGGAGCCAGGGGTCTGAACCCCGAGACTTTTGACTCTCAAAGCCTAGATTCTTTCTCATGTCTCGAAATGTCTGCAGACTAGCTGTCTACAGCTGGAGTCTGGCTTTGGGGGGAACTCCGCATTCAGTTCTCCTAGATTCAGTTCTCCTAGACCATTCCCCTGGAAGGAGAAGGCCCTTGGGGACAAGACCCCCTAGTGCGTCTGTGGCATCCACAGTTTCAAAGCATTTTCTTTGCCACCAGGAAACAACAGAACAATAGCAAGTGCTTTTAAGTATCCTATTTGGCAGAGTTTTTTTGCCAGAGATTTTTTTCCTGGTTACAGTGTGCACACTCTTTCCCTCACCATCCTCCTGCTGGTTTGTAACTCCACTGAAAACAGGCACAAACCATGGTTCAAGAAAACTTTCTGAGAATATGGGTTTCTTCTCAGGTTTTACAAACCATTAATCCAGCAGACATTCCCCAATCTTTTCAAACACCTTCTTACAGATACTGCAAGAAATAGCACCCAGATAAAGCTTCAGATGTAGTCCAGACTCACTCAGTCTGTTTTCTCTGGGCCTCGGTCCCCCACCTGTAACCCAGGACTGAGTTTATTCAGTTGTTTCTGGACCTGTACTGGGCATCTAGTGTGTTGGCCACAATACTAAAAGCCAAGGATGAAGAACCAAGTAAGGGATGTTCCCGCCCTGCCAGTGGGCTCACTGCTGCTCTTTTCATCTGCATATCTTTTCAGTCTGCACTACAGCCATGCCTTTGGAGTTATGAATCCCATCTTCCAGTTGAAGAACCTGAGATGTGGAGAAATCTAATAACTTGCCAGTGCACAGCACTGATTTTAAAAAAGTCACTCTATAAATGTGCTTGAATGAATGGGTGGCTGGCTGGATAAATGGATGAATGGGTGGTTTATAATGTGCAACCAGCAGAGCTGGGTTTGAACCTGGTCTGCCTGATTCTAAAACCCGGGCACCTTCACTGCCCCATTGGCTCACAGGACACCATGCCCACCTTCCACCAGGCCACCTCAGCCCTCATTCCAGCTTTGGGCAGAAGTGAGCCTCTTGAACCATAAGCCCCTTCAGGAGGCTCTCTGGACTGAGCCACTCTCTCCTCCAGCATTTGTGGGCACGGGGGCACAAAATATCCCTTTTATCCCAGGAAGTATCTTGGCCAGCAGAACAAATATGCATCCAGGATCTTTCATATTATAATGGTGATTCTTTGCTGAGCTCCAAGACATAAATAATTTATTTGGATAATCCCCTTCCCAGGTGACACCTTGCCAATGAAATGTCTGAGTTGGGAGGAGAATGAGTTCATTACGAGAAGGTCCCCTTTGCCACCGGGGCACCCAGAGACAAAAACGGGCGGGTGCTTTGTGTCATCTCTCTGGCAGACTCAGGGGCCTCTGGCAGCCTCCTGGGCCTCCTCGTCAGAACATTGCTGACGGGTGTATATTTCACGAGGCCTGTATCATTCTTTTCAGAGCCACAAGCAGCCTGCCGCCTTCGTGGTCACGCAACACCCTCTCCCCAACACCGTGGCAGACTTCTGGAGGCTGGTGTTCGATTATAACTGCTCCTCCGTGGTGATGCTGAATGAGCTGGATACTTCCCAGGTAAGAGAAGGCCTGGCCAGGCCCGGCCCTGGGTGCTCAGGCGTGTTCGGGCAGCTGTGCCCAAGGATTGGAGGGACAGCCCTCTGCTGCCTCTGCCCAACCCAGGTGCCCTCCGATGGGCACTGTCTGGCAGGGAGCACCAAGCCAGTCCGTTCAACTTCTGGCAGAGGCTGGGGATCCCCTGCCAGGCACCCCCACTTCCAGCAGTGACTCCCCCTGCCTATGGGCTTTGTCCAGCCCCAAGCTTCCCAGGACCAGACTCTGTTGCTCCACCCTCCCAGGCACTGGTTAGAGTCTTGCTCCGAATCACGCAGAGCTCGCAGAGAAGTCTTCCCCCTCCTCCAGCTCTGAGCCTCTCCAGGCCTGCAGACTAGCTGACACCTGGCCACGGTCAACCACTCCCCTGCTCTCTGACGCGGCCTGACAGAGCCGGGGGCTTGAACCGTGGCCCCCTTGCCCCCTGGTCACCCCACTGAGGCCTGGCTTTGCCCTGGGTGAGCCTTGTGTCCCTGCAGCCTCCGTGCCTTAGCTCCCCCACGTGCGTGCCAGCTCCGAGCACCGTGTGCCTGCAGCACATATCTGTACTTGGGGCATCAGACACCAGTCGTGGGGCAGCTTCTGGGGCTCACACCCCAATGGCAGGGCAGCCATTTCTGGGTGGAGGCGGTGATGATGGCCTTTGAGGGTTTTCAAAAGCAATCCCATCCCCTTACTCTTGTCTCGAAAGAGCCCAGAGGAACTCAGAGGGCTCCCTATGAGCCCTCGCCTTGGGCAGGCCGTGTGTGGGGAGAGAAACAAATGGGCCTGCACTGTGGTCTCAGCCCTCCAGGAGCTCACAGTCCTGCCACAGAGACAGATGAGCAGCCGCCCCCCCTCGTGTGGCAGCACTCTAATAGAGGTCAGCCGCCTAGTGCTGTGCTGGCCGGGAACGGGGAGCAATTAATTCTGCCCAGAGGGTGAGGGAAGACTTCAGAAGGAAGGTGACTTTGGCCTTGAAGAAGGCAGCAGAGATCCGGCATGCGGGGGATGAAGTCGCCGGGAAAGGGTGTTCCAAGCAGCGGGACAGCAAAGGCAAAGGCCTGGTGGGGTCACCGTGTCCGCTCGTCTGCAGGACGGCTTTGGGGGCGGTGCTGCGGGGCAGGGGGGTATGTCAGGAGGAGAAGAGGGTGGTGATGCTGAAAAATATAGCCGAGCCAGCTTGCAGAGGGTTGCCCTTGTGGTGGGGGTCTTGGCCTGCAGTATTGTAAACATCAGACTTTTACTCCGTAAGCAAATAGCATCCTTTCTGAGAATGGAAGTTTTCATGCACGCCCAACCTTAGAAACAGGTACGAACCAGTGAAGCGGGGGTGGGGTTGGGAGCTCCACCCACACCAGTCTTTGGGCTTCGTGGTGCCCCTTCTGGCAGGGAAAGTTGGCCACTCTGGCACTTTTGTGGAGTCCTTGGTGTGCCTGGGAGCACGGGTGGGAAGCCCCTGCTGTGCAGGGAGGAGAGACACTGCAGAGTTTAAGCAGGCGTGGGGCGGAGGCAGAACTCCTGTTAGAAAACAGGGTCTGGGGAAAACCTGGAGACCAGGAGACTGGAGGAGATGGTTGTAAACGTGCAGAAGATGCAGGGATTGACCTGAACTGAGGAAGTGGCTGGGAGGAGGCAGGAGAATTAGGGTTGGATGTGGAGAGGTTTCCAGGGTTGAGTCTACAGGTTTAGGGAGCTGTTGGATGAGAGAGAGAAATGAGAAGTCATAGATGGTGACAGGGGTTCTAGTGTGGGCCATCAGGCCTCTGGGATGCGACTGGCCAAGATGGGGAAGGTGGGGAGGAGTGGGGGAAGCAGCAGGAAGTTTGGGAAGGCAGGGAGGGGAGCTGATTACAGCTTGAACAGCTCAGGAGTTAGGGGCGTCAATCATTCATACAGTCAAAAATTCACTTATAATATATAGTCAGTCCTCCAAGTACAGGGTTCCTCTGTGATGCAGCTCCTCTGTCTTCACCATTACTCCGTATCCTTGGTTACTCTGTATCCAAAGTTCCTCCATATCTGCGATTCCGCATTGCATGGATTCAACTGTGGATCCTTTGTGTGCGTGCTCAGACGTGTCTCTTTGTGACCCTATGGACTGTAGATCCTGTAGCACCATATTATTTACTGTTGAAAAAAATCTGCATAAAAATGGACCCGTGCCATTTAAACCCGTGTTGCTCAAGGGTCAACTGTAGTAGGGGACAGAGTTGAGCATAACTTGGGATGTGCATGTAGGAGTCGTTCTTTCAGCAGAACGTCCACTCGTTCCATCCACATCTGTCGAGTAGCTGCTATTTGCCAGAAGCTATTCACGGTGCTTGGATTAACATGACAGGGAAAGCAAAACAAAATGCTGTTCTCTTGTGCAACTTGTATTCTAAAGCAGGGGAGACAACAAATAGCAAACACTCTGTAATGGCCTTAATTATGTTAAAGGTAACAAGTGTGTAGAAAAAGAAAGATAAGAGGGCAGGGATGAGGCTGGTTTGGGGCACAGGCTGCACCTGTAATTGAGTGATGGGTGGGCTGCCTTGAGAAGGTCACAGCTGAGCACAGAGCTCGAGGAGGTATAAGAATGCACCCCCGTGCCCATCTCAGGGAAGAGCATCCTAAGCAGGGAGACGACCCGCACCAGAGCTGTGTGGTGGAGGGACAGATGGAGGCCACTGCGACTGGGACAGTGCAGCAGCCGGGGCAGAGACACAGCAGGGCCAGCTCCTGGGGGCCTTGGTGGGGTGGGGTCACAGGAAGGATTTGTGAGTTTACCCTGAGAAAAATGGGAAGCCATTGACAGGTCCTGAGTGGAGGAGGGACTTGAAAAAGTAATTTGATTTTTTAACACATCTTCCCTCTGGCTACTGTGTTGAAAGTAGCCAGAAAGGGAGAGGGTGGCTGCTAAGAGTAGAAGCAAAGAAGACAGAGAGGAGGCCCCTGTACTATTCCAGGTGACAAGTGATGCTGGCTTGAGCCTGGGTGGTAGCAATGGAGTGGATTCTGGGTATATCCTGAAGGTAAGCCCAACAAAATATCCTGCTGGATTGAAAAGGGAATGTGAGAGAGAAAGAGGAAGCAAGGATGACTCCCAAGGTTTAGGACCCAAACAATGGAAGGTCTGGATCTGAGATAAGCATGAAATATGACAGATTACCATAAAACAAAGACCCCTGCAGAGTTCCAAAGTCAGAAGGCATCACTACCCTATTCTTTTGCCTAAAAAAGTGAAACATGAACCCATGAAACCATGAGGGAAGCAGAAACCTTTTTCCAACACTTCCTTTTGCAAAATCAGAGGTCAGGCACAGAAGAGGAGTTTCAAAGAACCTCACTTTGGTATATATAAGAAAGCAAGAGGGTCGAGGTCACTGGCTATAGGACCCCCTTGTTCAAGGGTGGCTCTTGAGTGAATGAAGATCTTTCAGCCCCAGCTGTCGGTGCAGGCTTTGAGAGCTAAGTCTCTAAATGCACAGACATCAGGCTCAGAAGTGCCCTGAGGTTGGCTGCCATATGCAGCTGGCAAGCCTCCCCTGAAATCAGCAGATGAATGGAGCACTTATTGATATAAATATCATCACCACAACAGCTGGGCGCCTTGCGAAAATAAACAATGACACAGCGTGAGCATCAGAAAAGCCACCCTCAGCACCTGGCGGGGCGGTGCTTTGAAGTGGCATCCACGTTTGTCGCCAGTGTGCCCACGCCGAGGCAGCCCGTGGTGGCTCTGGCCAGCCTGGCAACAAGGACAGGTCTGCCACGGGTCCTGAGCATTGTTAGATCGCTCACGAGAGGACCAGTGCCACATCTTGTGGTTTGACTGGGGACCAACTGGTAAGGGCATGTGTTGCCGACTCTCTGTAATTTGTAGCAAAATAAGGTAGCGCAGAGGATGAGATTCCCAAGTGCTTTATTTTCTTGCACCGCTGGTCAAATCTGTCTGCTTCCACTCAGAATCCTATACCACGGCATTCAGCCAGCCGCCCCCAGCCACAGGTATCTTTCCATTCTCCATAGTGACTGCTGTTCAAAGATAATTATGAGCAGTGGGGGCTTGAGATAAAGACTCCCAAGGCAATTTCATCGACCTTAGAGTTTTTTTTTTTTAAAGCTCTTTGGGACTCCAAAGGGCTGTGGTCAGATTAGTCTGGCAATATCTAACCACAACATCCAGTGAACAATGCTGTGGTTTCTGACGGGCAGATCAGGAAGAACCTCTTCAATCACACCCAGTACATTGACAAGGTCTCTTCCACCTTTGTGGGCTCTACAGTTAGACCAGAGTCCATGGGGAGCAGACACCAGAGACATGCCCTCTTCATGGCCAGGCCGCACCCACCATGTTGTTCAGAAAACTCAGGAAATCCTCACTGCCCCGCTGTGGGCAGGGTCTGTGTGGTAGGCAGACTGTTGGCCCCCCAAAGATGTCCACATCCAAATCCCTAAATGTGTAAACATATTATCTTACGTGGTAAGCAGGACTTTGCAGGTGTGGTGAAGTTAAGGATCCTGAAATACGTGGATTGTCCTGGGTTATCCAGGTGGGCCTGCTGTTAGAGTCTTTTATAAGAGGGAGGCAGGAGGATGAGAGTGAGGAACAGATTATGATGATGGGAGCAGGAATTGGAGTGATGGGGCCACAGGTTGAGGGATGCTGGCAGCTGCTAAGACTGGAGATGAGGACTGGTCTCTCTCCTGGGGATGCCAGAAAGGGACAGAGACAGCTCAGCTGACACCTTGACTTTAACCCTGTAAGACTCATTTCAGACTTCTAACCCCTAGTTAAGAAATTTGTGTGGTTTTAAGCTACTACATGTGTGGTAATTTAGTATAGCCACCCTGGGAAGCTAAGACAGAAAGCAAAACTGAAAATGGAAATTCAGACCTGGAGGTGTGGGGGTCAGAGCCCACACAGAGTATGAGACTGGAATCCTGGGGAAATCCAGAATCAGCCAGGGGTACGGGACTGGAAAGCGGTTTGAGCTGGAGAAATCCATGTCTGAGTCAAGGTCCATCAGGAGCAGAGTGGAGAGAGCCAAGAAGGCAGATGAGCATCCCTCCAGCGGCAGGAGGCTTGCAGAGGCAGAGGGAGGTCTCTTAAAGGTCCACATTCAATCAGGCACTCATCAACATCCATTTATGGTGAACCTTCCACCTGCCGAACACTAACCTAGACACAGCAGTGCACAAAAGAGGCACAAAAAATCCACAATACCCATGGAGCAGCTGGTCCAATGAAGTAACATCTGCCTCCCAGACTCCCTTGGGCATCAGACAGGTTGGAGACATCTTCAGCTGAAACCGTGACACCAGGACCCTCAAGCCACAGGGAGAAGCTGAGCTGGAGGCAAAAGGGATGGGAGAGCCGGGTCCAGGCGGCCTGTCCCACTGCCCCCAAGTGCTGTGGGGGCGCTGGAGGGACCAGCAGGGGATGACCAGCACACCTCTCATCAGCCCGGAGTCAGGTGTGGGGTCAGTGAGACCCAGCCTCACTTCTGTTGTTTCCATAGAGTAAGTGCCGGGGCTTTTCTTGTTGTTCTGTCACTAAGGCGCGTCCGACTCTTTGCGACCGCGAGGACTGCAGCACGCCAGGCTTCCCTGTCCCTTACTATCTCCCATAATTTGCTCAAACTCATGGGGCTTTGGCATTCTTGAATATTCTGGCTCATTTATTATATTGGCTCTGCTTGAGGATCCCCTGAGACTTTCAGTATTTTACTTGTCACTAATTCTAGGGAGTACACTTTACCTTGCTGAAATCTTAGAGATTTTATAAACATCTTACAATATTTCCTATGTCTTCCCTCCAAAGACCCGCCACTCTGTAAGGCTTTATTTTCCAAACTATATTTACTAATTAATAATTTGTTCATCTTCCTGTATCTTTTCCACAATCAAAAATGTCTCAATGAATTTCTGATCCGCAGGCCATAGCACTAAGACAGTGAGGTGTTCTAAAACCAGTCTTGGTGTCCTCCACTAGGAGGCTCTTAAAGACCTAGGAGATAGCTCATTGGCTTTTCCTGCCAACTTTATGGCCATCACTGTGGAATCCACTGGTCTGACCAGGCCCCTTTCCTCTCATTTTGCAGGTCAGGAAGCTAAGGCCCAGGCAGACTTTGTCCAGAGTCCCACAGCCACCCCAACCCAGGCCCAGGGCCCCCTGCCAGGGATGGTGAAGACTTTCACCACCGTATAAACAGGGCTTCCAGGGCCCCAGGATCTGACAAGCACTGGCTTGCTGGTACCTGGGTATACGGAGCGGGAAGCAATGTGTCTTAGTTTAAAGCAAGCAAGAGCCCCAGCTTGTGTAAGAGCTGCATTGCCCAATTCTGAACTCCCACCATGGGAAATCTGAGATTTCATGTGATGCAAATCC
Organism: Giraffa tippelskirchi; assembly: GCF_054371585.1. Lineage (NCBI taxonomy): Eukaryota > Metazoa > Chordata > Mammalia > Artiodactyla > Giraffidae > Giraffa > Giraffa tippelskirchi. Next base: position 112,365,018 of record NC_137287.1, on the reverse strand, counting down.
AGGTGCAAAGGTGAGGGGGTGGGCGCCAAGGACATGCATTCCCACCGAGCTTCTAGAAGTGAGACAGGCAAGCTTGTCATCCTCCCAGGAAAAAAGCGGGGGTGATGTTTCAGAGATGTCTTTTCCTGTCACTGTGCCTGGAAGGCAAATAGCAAGCACTTCTAGCCCCATTTTTATCTCAGCTTGTAAAAACACAGCCTCACATGCCAGCAAAATACACACAAACCCCCAAGTCTGTGTCTCCGCAAGTCCCAGGTCTGACCTTTGCAAGGGGCCATATCTCTGTCTCTAAACCCACTGGAACAGGAGAATAAGGAGTCAGGGGTCAAGAGACCTGAGTTCAAGTTCCAGCCTTGCCATGTACTTGCTATGTCGCCTTAAGCCAGTTTCTTAACTTGTCAAAGTCTCAATGTTATCACCTATGAAATCCGTGTACCTCAGATGGCAGCCAAATCCACTCTATCTTTGAAGGTTTACATAAAAGGGGCTTTGTTTCCTCTTCCCCATTGTGTGGGAAAGCCCACTGTGCACCCCCAAGATTTCTGGGGACTCCAAGGGGGTTCTGTGTTCACGTCCACTTCTGAGATCCAGCTCAGGCTCTACTGGCGGCAGCATGGGGTTCATGTCCCAGCCCTGCCTGTGGCTGAAGGCTGAACATCGCATGTCCTCATTCCTGCGGTTTGTGTTGTAGTTTTGGCTGCGCTGGGTCCTCATTGCTGTGCGGGCCTCCTTTAGTTGTGGTGCGTGGGCTTCTCATTAGAGTGGCTTCTCTTGTTGTGGAGCACAGCTCTACATGGGCTTAGGTGCCCCAAGGTATGTGGAATTTTCCCAGACCCGGGATCGAACCCATGTCCCCTGCATTGGCAGGTGGATTCTCAACCACTGGACCAGCAGGGAAGTCTGACACATCCTCATTCTTTTTTTTTTTTTTTTTAATAAACTTATTTATTTTAGTTGGGAGCTAATTACTTTACAATATTGTAATAGTTTTTGCCATACATTGACATGAATCAGCCATGGGTTTACATGTGTTCCCCTTCCTGGACCCCCCACCCACCTCCCTCCCCATCCCATCCCTCTGGGTCATCCCATTGCCCCGGCCCTGAGCCCTTGTCTCATGCATTGAACATGGAATGGTGTTCTGTTTCACATACGATAATATACATGTTTCAATGCTATTCTCCCAGAACGTCCCACCCTCACCTTCTCCCTCAGAGTCCATAAAATTGTTCCATGCATCTGTGTCTCTTATTCTGACTCGCATATAGGGTTATCGTTACCATCTTTCAAATTCCATATATATGCATTAGTATACTGTATTGTTGTTTTTCTTTCTGGCTTACTTCACTCTGTATAATGGGCTCCAGTTTCATCCATCTCAGTAGAACCGATTCAAATGTATTTTTTTTAATGGCTGAGTAATATTCCATTGTGTATATGTACCACAGCTTCCTTATCCATTCGTCTGCTGATGGACATCTAGGTTGCTTCCATGTCCTGGCTATTGTAAACAGTGCTGCGATGAACATTGGGGTACACGTGTCTCTTTCAATTCTGGTTTCCTCGGTGTATATGCCCAGCAGTGGGATTGCTGGGTCATATGGCAGTTCTATTCCCAGTTTTTTAAGGAATCTCCACACTGTTCTCCATAGTGGCTGTACTAGTTTGCATTCCCACCAACAGTGTAAGAGGGTTCCCTTTTCTCCACACCCTCTCCAGCATTTATTGCTTGTAGACTTTTGGATAGCAGCCATTCTGACTGGTGTGAAATGATACCTCACTGAGGTTTTGATTTGCATTTCTCTAATAATGAGTGATGTTGAGCATCTTTTCATGTGTTTGTTAGCCATCTGTATGTCTTCTTTGGAGAAATGTCTGTTTAGTTCTTTGGCCCATTTTTTGATTGGGTCGTTTATTTTTCTGGAATTCAGCTGCAGAAGTTGCTTGTATATTTTTGAGATTAATTGTTTGTCTGTTGCTTCATTTGCTATTATTTTCTCCCATTCTGAAGGCTGTCTTTTCACCTTGCTTATAGTTTCCTTTGTTGTGCAAGAGCTTTTAATTTTAATTAGGTCCCATTTGTTTATTTTTGCTTTTATTTCCAATATTCTGGGAGGTGGGTCATGGAGGATCCTGCTGTGATTTATGTCGGAGAGTGTTTTGCCTATGTTTTCCTCTAGGAGTTTTATAGTTTCTGGTCTTACGTTTAGATCTTTAATCCATTTTGAGTTTATTTTTGTGTACGGTGTTAGGAAGTGTTCTAGTTTCATTCTTTTACAAGTGGTTGACCAGTTTTCCCAGCACCACTTGTTAAAGAGATGGTCTTTTCTCCATTGTATATTCTTGCCTCCTTTGTCGAAGATAAGGTGTCCATATGTGCGTGGGTTTATCTCTGGGCTTTCTATTTTGTTCCATTGATCTATATTTCTATCTTTGTGCCAGTACCATACTGTCTTGATGACTGTGGCTTTGTAGTAGAGCCTGAAGTCAGGCAGGTTGATTCCTCCAGTTCCATTCTTCTTCCTCAAGATTGCTTTGGCTATTCGAGGTTTCTTATATTTCCATACAAATTGTGAGATGATTTGTTCTAGTTCTGTGAAAAATACCATTGGTAGCTTGATAGGGATTGCATTGAATCTATAGATTGCTTTGGGTAGTATACTCATTTTCACTATATTAATTCTTCCAATCCATGAACACGGTATATTTCTCCATCTGTTTGTGTCCTCTTTGATTTCTTTCATCAGTGTTTTATAGTTTTCTATATATAAGTCTTTTGTTTCTTTAGGTAGATATATTCCTAAGTATTTTATTCTTTTTGTTGCAATGGTGAATGGTATTGTTTCCTTAATTTCTCTTTCTGTTTTCTCATTATTGGAGTATAGGAATGCAAGGGATTTCTGTGTGTTAATTTTATATCCTGCAACTTTACTATATTCATTGATCAACTCTAGTAATTTTCTAGTAGAGTCTTTAGGGTTTTCTATGTAGAGGATCATGTCATCTGCAAACAGTGAGAGTTTTACTTCTTCTTTTCCTATCTGTATTCCTTTTATTTCTTTTTCAGCTCTGATTGCTGTGGCCAAAACTTCCAAAACTATGTTGAATAGTAGTGGTGAGAGTGGGCATCCTTGCCTTGTTCCTGACTTTAGGGGAAATGCTTTCAATTTTTCACCATTGAGGATAATGTTTGCTGTGGGTTTGTCATATATAGCTTTTACTGTGTTGAGATATGTTCCTTCTGTTCCTGCTTTCTGGAGGGTTTTTATCATAAATGGATGTTGAATTTTGTCAAAGGCTTTTTCTGCGTCTATTGAGATAACCATATGGTTTTTTTCTTTCAATTTGTTAATGTGGTGTATTACATTGATTGATTTGCGGATGTTAAAAAAACCTTGCATTCCTGGGATAAACCCCACCTCGCTCCTCACGCTTGGTGGCCAGCAGCATGTCTTCCCCCTACCCTGTTGCCCAAACCACTTTTTTCCTCCCTCTACCTTCTCTCTCCCTCCTCCTTCATCCCAATCTTCCACCCCTCCTCCCCCCAAAGCCGTTCCCTTCTTAAGCTGAGGAATTCAGCCATCTCTTTATTACCCCTTTCTGAAACCGGCCCTGAACCTTTGCCTTCCACCCACCCTACCTTCCTCTGTAGATATTTTCCTAAACTCCCCCTTCTTTCCCAGAAACAAGCTCTGATGCACCCATCATAAAAGTGAGTTTCCACCTGCTACATGGAGTAGCAGTATTTATCTTGTGAATGGAGAGGTGAACAGAGGAAGGAGGACGAATGTGCTTTGATTACGGTCCATGTGCTTTTCTCTGTCTCTCCCCAGCTTCACATCCTCCTCTTCCCTGACAGTCTGTCTTCCTTACTGGCCACAGTATTAAACCCAATAATATGTTTTGGTCTCTTTGTGGAATTTATTTTAGGAAGTTTCATCATTACTGATTGGAATTTCAAAACCAATTTAGGTAACACACTTTTCTCTTAAAAATACTAGTAATTCATTTCACCTTTAGGTGGCCTGGGATCGATTCCCTCCTATGGATCACAAGGACCTTGATAATACAGGCTTTCATTTCTGGAAGCTGTATTACTTGGCTTTTCCATTTTATCAAAATACTTATTAATTAATGAAAGTCATAACTGAGGTGCACAGAAATACGCTTGAGGATTGTTTATTCCAAAAATAGGCCCATATTGCTAGATTTAAGTCATCAGAACGTGTTTATTTCAGCAACTAACAAGCTTTCTGATTCCATCAGCAAGAAAATGATGTCTAACCGAGAGGCGACCTTCATGTTTGTTAGATTTCACGTGTGAACACGCACCCCCGTAGGACATCTTTCTGTGGCCCAAGCAGCAATGGAAGTCAGTAGGTGGAATAATGCATGGCAGCTGTTCCAGGACTGTCCACACAGGCTTCATGACTTTCGCTTGGTTTAACTTGTTCTGACAATAAATAGCAAAAGTCCCTCTGCTTTTCCAGGAGAAGCACGGCCATTTTGAAATCAGCAGCAGCTGCTGCACCAGCGTCCCTCCCGGGCCCCCCGAGTGTGGTCATCAGCCTGCCCGTGTGCATTTGCAGTAGTGAGGCCCTCCCTATGGGCAGGCAGCACCATGCCTCCCAGAGGGATGGGTAAGAAAGAGAGGCGAGCCCTGGGAGCTAAGGTAGGAAGAGGCTGGGCTAAATAATTGGACTCTACCATGGAGACATAGCCACTTCAAAATTCCCCATCTAAGGAACAGATACCAAAGTGTTTCTGAGTGTGTGTGTGGCCCCAGGTCAGCTGGGTCCTTGTGGGTTTAGAGAAGCAAGTGGACTCCTTTGAAACCCCTATTTCCAGGGCCTGAAGAAACCATAAACTCTTCTCCCCAAGTTTCTATAACCGTTTATTTCTTTTGTAAATTTAAATTTTTTATATAACTTTTTTGGGTGAAATATTTTAATTAATTTTATTGGAATATAGTTGATTTACAATGTTGTGTTAGCTTCTGCTGTACAGCAAAAGTGAATCAGTTATACAAACACATACATCCACTCTGTTGTAGATTCTTTTTCCATATAGGTCATTACAGAGTATTGAGTCGAGTTCCTTGTGCTAAACAGTAGGTACTCATGAGTTATTATTTTATATATAGTAGTGTAACGTCAGTCTCCCAATTTATCCCTCCTGCCCTTTCCCCCTTGGTACATAAGTTGTTTTCTACGTTTGTGACTCTATTTCTGTTATTACTCAGCCATCAAAAAGAATGAAGTAACACCATTTGCAGTAGCATGGATGGACCTAGAGACTGTCATACTGAGTAAAGTAAGTCCAGAGAGAGACAAATATCATATTATATCAGGTATACATGGAATCTAAAAAACAATAGTACAAATCAACTTGTATAATTTTAAAGGTTATTTTCCATTTACAGTTATTACAAAATATTGGCTCGATTCCCCATACTACATCCTTGAGCCTATCTTACACCCAACACTTTGTACCTCCCACTCCCCCACCCATTGGTAACCACTAATTTGTTCTATATATCTGTGAGACTTCTTTTTTGTTATATTCACTAGTTTGTTGTATTTTTTAGATTCCACATGTAGGTGATACCACATAGTCATCTGCAAACAGTGAGTTTTTACTTCTTCCTTTCCAGTTTTGATTTTTATCTTGATTGCCATGGCTAAGATTTCCAATACTGTGTTGAATAAGTGTGGAAAGAGTGGGCATTGTCTTGTTCCTCACCTTAGAGGAAATGTTTTCAGTTTTTCACTGCTGAGTGTGATGTTAGCTTCGGGTTTGTCATATATGGCCTTTATTATGTTGAGGTATGTTCCTTCTATGCCTACTTATTGGAGAGTTTTTATCATAAGTGGGGGTGTTGAATTTTGTCATAAGCTGTTTCTGCATCTATTGAGATGATTGTATGGTTTTTACTCTTCAGTTGTTTATGTGGTGTATCACACGGATTGACTTGCAGATATCAAAAAACATCCTTCCATCCCTGAGATAAATCCCACTTAATCATGGTGTATGATCCCTTTAATGAATCATTGGATTTGGCTTACTAGTATTTTGTTGAGGATTTTTGCATATATATTTAATCAATGATATTGACCTGTAGTGTGTTTTGTCTTCTGTGATATCTTTGTCTGGTTTTGGTATCAAGATGATGCTACCCTTATAGAATGAGTTCAGAAGTTTTCCTTACTCTGCAGTTTTTTCGAATAGTTTCAGAAGGACAGATATTAACTCTTCTCTAAAATGTTTGGTAAAAGTCAACTGTGAAACCATCTGGTCCTGGAATTTTGTTTGTTGGGCATTTTTTAATTACTGATTCAATTTCATTACTGATAACTGGTCTGTTCATATTTTCTATTTCTTCCTAGCTTGGTCTTGGGAGATTGTACCTTTCTAATAATTTGGCCATTTCTTCTAGGTTGTACATTTTATTGGCATGTTATTGTTCATAGTAATTTTTTTTGATCCTTTGTATTTCTGTGGTGTCAGTTTATAAATTTTTTCATTTCTGATTTTGATGTGGGCCATCTCCCTTTTTTTTCTTGATGAGTCTGGCTCAAATTTTACCAGTTTTATCTTTTCAAAAAAAAACAGCTTTCATTGAAAATTTAAGTCTCTGTTTCTGCTCTGATCCTTATGATTTCTTTCCTTCTAGTGATAATTTGGGGGGTTTGTTTGTTCTTCTTTCTCTAGTTTCTTTAGGTATAAGGTTAGATTGTTTAAGATTTTCCTTGTTTCCTCAGGTAAGTTTGTATAAACCTCTCTCTTAGTGTTGCTTTTTTCTGCATCCCATATGTTTTGAATCATCTTGTTTTCATTTTTCTCTAGATATTTTATTTCCTCTTTGATTTCTTCAGTGATCCATTGGTTCTTTAGTAGCATATTAGTTAGCCTCCATATGTTTGTGTTTTTTGCAGTTCTTCTAGTTGATTTCTAGTCTAACATAGTGTTGTGGTAGGAACAGATGCTTGATATGATTTCAACTTTCTTAAAGTTACTGAGTTTTTTTGTGGTCTAGTATGTGATCTATCCTGGGCTTCCCTTATGGCTCAGCTGGTAAAGAATCTGCCTGCAATGCAGGAGACCATTCCACAGGCACTTGAATATAATGTATGTTGTGCTGCTTTTGGATGGAGTGCTCTCTGTATGTTAATTACATATATTTGGTCTAACGTGTCATTTAAGGACTGTGTTTCCTTATTGATTTTCTGTCTGGATCATCTGCCCATTGACAGGAATGTTAAAGTCCCCCACAATTATTGTGTTACTGTCAATTTCTCCTTTTGTGTCTGTTCATATTTATATTTAGATGCTTCTGTGTTGGGTGCATATTTACAACTGTTGTGTCAAGGGCTGACCCTTTGATCATTATGTTGTGCCCTTCTGTGTATACTGTAACAGTCTTCAAAGTATTTTATCTGATGTAAGTATTGCTACTCTGGATTTCTTTTGATTTCCATTGGCATGGAATACCGTTTTCCATCTCCTCACTTTTAGTCTGTATGTGTCTCTAGATCGGAAGTGAGTCTCTTGTAGGCAGTATGTATAGAAGTCTTGTTTTGTATGCCTTCAGTCTGTGTCTTTTGGTTAGAGCATTTAGTGCATTACATTTAAGGTAATTATCAATGTGTATGTTTTTATTGCCTTTTTAATTATTTTGGATTTATTTTATAGGTTCCCCCCCCTTTTGCTCTCTTCTCCCGTGATTTGATGACTATCATCTTTAGTGTTATGTTTGGACTCCTTTTTCTTTTTTGTGTGTATATATCTATTATAGATTTTTGGTTTGTGGTTACCATGAGCTTTTTGTATAACAGTCTATATGTGATTATTTTAAGTTGATGATCCCTTGATTTCAAATGCACTTTTAAAACCCTACATCTGTACTCTCCTCCCCTCATGAGTACTGTTTTTGATATATTTTATATTTAATCGTTTTGTGTATCTATTAACTGCTTATTATGGCTATAGATGGTTGTTTTACTACTTTTATCCTCCATAATAGCTTTGTGTGGGGCTGACTGCCTTCCTTTATGTATGTGTGCCTTTACTGGTGAGCTTCTGCATTTTGTAATGTTCTTGTTTTTTGTTGTAAAGCTGGTTTGATGATGCCAGACTCTTTTAGGTTTTGGTTGTCTGTAAAGTTCTCGCGTTCTCCATCAAATCTGAATGAGAACCTTGCTGGGTAAAGTGTTCTTGGCTGCAGGTTTTTCCCTTTATTGCTTTAAATAGATCATACCACTCCCTTGTGGCCAGCAGAGTGTCTACAGAAAAGTCAGCTGACAGCCTCATAGGAATTTCCTTTCTGTTATTGTTTTTCCCTTGTTGCTTTTAATATTCTCTTTCTGTCATTTTAATTACAATGTGTCTTGATGTGTTCCTCTTTGGGTTAGTGCTGCATGGGACTCTGCTCTTCTAGACTTGGGTAATTGTTTCCTTTCCAAGGTTAGGGAAGTTTTTAGCTATTGTGTCTTCAAATATTTTCTCATGCCCTCTTTTTTCTCCTTCTGGGATCCCTATAATGTGAATATTAGTGCATTTGGTGTTGTCCCAGAGGTCTCTTAAACTGTCCTCACCAGCTGCTAGTTAGTTAGCCTATGTAGTCATGAGGCGACAGAACCCTAGGGGGTCTTCTGGGCTAGTGCTGGTGGCTGGAGTCAGGGTCTTGAAAATTCTCAGGCTGTTACCTACCCACTGGCAGGTAAAGCCAGTTCCTGGCTGCAGAGCCCAGGGATGCTCAAGCTTCTTTCAAGTTGGAGTGGGGAGCGGGGGGAGGACACAGTTGGGTATAGGGTCCTGGGTATCCCAAAGCTTGTATTGGCCTGCTAGTGGGTAGGACCAGAGCCCACAGGCTGTGGGACCATAGTTTTCTTGTGTTTGGTTTTTGTCCCCTCATGGGTGAGGCTAAGCTAATTTGGGCTTCCTGCAGAAAAAGGGATGGTGCCTGCCCTCTGGTGGGTGGAGCTGGCTGTTGGTTTAGTAAGAGTTTAGGCAGCCTGTCTGCTAAGGGGCGGGTCTGTGTCCTCACCTGTTCAGTTGTTTGGCCGGAGGCACAGTAGCATCTACAGGCTTTTGAGGGGGGTTGATGAGCCAGGATGGCAGCAGCAGTGTTCACACAGCAGAATGTTCCCTAGTATGGCTGTCACCAGTGTCTGTGTCCCCAGAAGGAGCCACAGCTGCCCCCTGCCTCTCTGAAGAGTCTCCAAGAGCAGCAACGTAGGTCTGGCCCAGGCTTCTATCAAACTCCTGCTCTGGCCTTGCGACCCAGCACGTGTGAGATTCTGTGTGTACCCTTTAAGAGTGAGGTCTATAGTCCTGTGGGGCTCCCAGAATCAAGCCCCATTGGCCTTCAACAACAAATGCTCTGGGGGGTTGTCTTCCCAGACCCTCAGGCTGGGGAGTCCAGCCTGGGCTTGATTATATCCCAAGTTCACCCATTCTACCTCTTTTCATTGTGAGTCCTTCTTTGTGTCTTTAGTTGTAGAAGATCTTTCTGGTAGGTTCCAGTCTTTTTCACTGATGGTGGTTCTGCAGATAGTTGTGATTTTGGTTTGCTCAGGAGAGGAGAGGAGTTCAGGGTCTTTCTACTCCACCATCTTAGTCGCTGTCCTATAAACGGTTGATGCTTATGTGCTCACGGTCTGGTCTCAGCTCCACTTTTAAGTCACCAAGGGAACAAAGCTCAGCTTCTCGCTGACGTCTACAAGAAAGCCATGCACACTGAGCACTGTCCATGTTGTTATAAATTTGCTTAATATTTAGAGGTGGGGGCAGTCAGATGACACCCTGATTCACCTTTAGCCCTTTCACTGGTTCCCTTATGCTCCTATTTTTCCTCTTGCATCCCTGGGTCCCTCTCCTTTGACATGCAGAACAGTGTCCATATATCCCAGATGCCACCTGTCCCCACTGCTCTATCAGGCTGGCTGGTCAGGAATTTTCACAGGGGCAGTTGTTTGAGTATTATCCTAAAGAGAAATTTTCATACGGGCTGCTAATTTGAAAGAAAAAGACCCTTTACTTAATCCTTCTTGTTTTGAGTGACCCTCTCCCACACCACCTAATAATTATAGCTCCCCTTTATTGAGTGCTCACTAGTTACAGATTCTTGTGCTAAGTAGGCACATTCAGGTTCACAGCTTAACCTGGAGAAGCTAAAGGTTTGGCCGAGTCACTCAGCTAGAGAGTGACAGGGCTGGGACTTGAACCCAGGGTGCTTCAAGCAGGAGCCCCATTAACCTTCTGCTAACTGCATTCACAGGCCAAAATGGTGGTACCCACTGAGGTACAACCCCAGCACTTGGACACAGGACGGTCTTGAGCTGAACCTTCGAGGGCATTTCTTATTGATGATTCTCATTTCCCAGCCCCCCAAAGGCCACTGGGAACAGAGCACTGGCTTCCCCCATTCCCGCTCCCATTTCCCGCGGCTACAATAGGTGCAGCATCACAGGTTAGGGGGAGACCCTGATGATCTCTGACAGCTTAGACACCACATCTGCCCATGCATCACCCATGTCACTGCTGATGTGGACTCACATATTAGGGAACTCGAGTGAAAGGCCAGCTGTGCTGCAGCATCAGAAGGACCCTGCAACCTTCCCCAGGCCTCTGGGCAAGATGGAGAGTGACCTGGAAAATCAAATGCAGAGATGTGTCCCAAAATATAGGAGTCTTGTTTAAGGCAGAGTAGAACCTATTAGTTTGAGAAATTGGTCTGGAAATCTTATTAAAAGAGACAAATCATTCCACATTCTCTCCAGACTGAAAATATTGGAGATAATAGACTTTCCTTGACACTACAGACCCACGGAACTCATGTCAGAATCACAGCCAACCTCTGGCAAGGCACAATTCAAAGCAGGTAATAAAGGCAATTATTTTTTTTTTAAATTGGCAGTTCTGATTAATTCTGATTTCTCCAGCCAGCCACACACTTATCTGTACCGGTCCCTCATTACTGTGAAGGTTACAGGACCGAAGAGCCAATGGCAAAGAGAAATGAAGTTCAAGTTATGGATTTGTCATTACTGCACAGCTCAGCAGATGACTGTCCAGCCACAAAGGCCACTGTGACCAGCACTTTTCACACACACACACCCTTTCTCAATATTCTCAATTAGCAGCCAATGGAGATGCCAGGAAAGCCAGGTACCATTGCATCATGAAACTTAATCTTGCTTACCTTTGCTATTTAAGAGGGGTGATAAGAGGAAGACTTCTTCAAATCTGTAGATTAGCTATGATCATTATTGTTCTTTTTGTTGAATACTGCAAGGTTCAAGAATGCTATGAATCACCGGAAAGTAGTGGGTGCTAGCACCCTGCTAAGGGCTTTCTCCCCACGTGTTTTCTCTTCCTGAAAACAACCCTATAGGGCAAGGGTTGCCATGTTCCCTGCAGAGAGAAACAGGAAATACTTGAGGTTTTGCAGGCTCTGTGGTCTCTACTACTACTGTGGTGTCACTACTACTCATATCTACCGTTATAGCTCGAAAGAAACCGTAGAAAATATGCAAATGGAAAATACACCTAAACTTCCTTTACAGACTCAGACAGCTGGCCAAGTTTGGCTAGCGGGCCATGGTGAGTATGAACAAAGGGTATCCCTAAACTGGAGTCTGGGCTACACAGCTGCGAGACATGTTCTTCCCCTCTCTCCACCCCACTCATCCATTCTGGCTCTAGTTCTGGAGGAAGGATAGAATCTAACAAGGTTTCGCATGTGATGCCCAGGGTGAGTTGGCTGTCAGCAAAAGAAAAACCGATCACTTTCATGAAATGCCTGCCTCCGTGGTGGCTGTGAGGAGGCCACCGGATTGCTGGGGTTGCTGTGGGTCCCCTCTGTCTAGCTCCTCGTCTGCAAGCTCAGCCTCGGCCATGGCAGACCCCACTGAGACTCCTGCATCTCCAAACCTTTGATGGGTCTTTGAGTCTCAGCTACATCTTCTGGGCAGTCCCCAGATGAAAAGGCTAACACATGGCCTCTTCATCCATGCTAGGGTGGTCCCCACGAGCCTGCAGCCCAAGCTTAGCTTTCCTCTGTGCCCTGGACAGTGTCCATCTCTGGTCACACCTGGGAGTTTCTATGGGCATCTATGCCCCTTGGGAACCAGGAGTTGAGGGATCAGGCTTTGCCCTTCTGTAAGCCACATCCCCTGCCACCACCCTTAACATTCTTTCCTGAACTAAAGTCATCCAGTGAGTCAACAGAGACAGGGGCATCAAGTGTCTGTCTCTTACTCTTGATGACACTACAAACTTAAGAGACCATTTAGGATCTTAGACCAGACTCTCTCAGTCTCTGCACTATCAGACTTGGGGCCAGATTCCTCTCCAGACCGCCATCACAGACACTAGAGGGTATTTAGTGGCATCCTAACCTCTACTCACTAGATGGACATTTTTGGCCATCAAAAATGTCCCCTAGGTGACAAAGCAACCTCTGCTGAGAAGCATCATCTCAGGGTGAGAAGCAACAACTGCTTTTTGCTCCCTGCTGCAGGTTCTAATTTCCAATTTCCCCCCAAAGGAAAAATAGCAGCCAAGATCTCTCAGTACCATGTTACATTAGCTCTTGGTGCAAAGTAAGCATAATCAGCCCCATTTTACATATGAGAAAACTGTGTTACACAGCTAGTAAGCAGCAGAGACTGGACTTGGACCCAAGCCTGTCTGATGTCAAAACCTACATATATATTTAAATCTACTCGTGATCTGATGATGAAACGAATGCTATGAAGGTTTTCCTAGAATGGGGAGAAGTTGCAGCTTCCCTTCCCTCAGTGTTCTATCTAATCCTGACAGCAGCGTGTCAAGGTAGCCTGTATTCTCCCCACCTTACAGATGGGGAAAACTGAGGCCTAACAAGCCTAACAAATGGTTCGAAATCAGCACAGCAAAGATGTTTAAGCCCAGTGTTTCTGTGTTCAGAGCTCTGACTTTTCAAACCCACCCCCACCCCCAGCCCAAAAAATGGTGGCTGTTGCCCAGTGGGAAAGCTGAACCTGATTTCCTACATAGTACTCTACCTTTCTAGCCAGTATGTCCTGCAGGCTCGGGATAAGTGAAACCAACACCCTGCCCCAATCCCTGGCCTTGGCCTCTTTCTGTGAGCCCTCTCTTTGCCTCAGCTCTGCATGCAGTACTGGCCTGAGAAGACGTCAGGGTGCTACGGGCCCATCCAGGTGGAGTTCGTCTCGGCAGACATTGACGAGGACATCATCCACAGGATATTCCGCATCTGTAACATGGCTCGGGTGAGTGTCTGGCGGCTGCTGTGTTCCTGGGCTCCTCCTTCCAAAACAGATGGATGCTGCTGGGGAGGACCTGGCCGGAGTTGGTGCTGTGCTCTCCTGATCCGCCCGTCCTCGGGGAAGTGATGCCTCTGCCAGTTCCGGCTCCAGACCCGGAGTGGTTCCCACACACAGAGCCGCCCAGCCGGCCATCTGCCTGTTCCCTGACACGCTGGCTGCTGTGTAGACAAAACCTCTCAGAGCACAGTGCTTCCCTGCCATGTCACGCGGTATGGGCATGAGTTGATGCAGCCTTTGAGTGGATCCAGTAAGCTTTGGGCTAGCTGGAAAGTAAGTTGGGAAACAAGTGTCTTTCATGAAGAATTTCACTGCTGGGTGAAGGAGTTATTGGGCGGGAGGGAAGAGATGAGGGGCTAACTAAGTTGTGACTGACTAAAGTGACCATGGTCTTTACTGGGGGCCCGGGGTGAAGAGAATTCAGTCCCTGCCCTCAGAACTCACAGGAAAGCAAATTGTGTTTTGGCACATGAACAGCAAGGAGAGAGAAGAGTCCTGCCCAGTATTCAGGGAGGCTTTCCTAGAAAAAGGGATGCTTGGATTGGGTTTTGAAGACTGCATAGAAGTCTTTCAGGGAGAGGAAGGACGCAGGGCAGTCTTAGCAGGAGAATCAGTGCACAGAGCCGGGCATGGGGATGGCGTGTAACTCTCGCCATGAGGACATTATGGCTTAGACCCCATTTATTCCATCTGCCACTGCAGTGCTGCACCCCCAGCAGACCACCCCTGACAGCCTCTCTGTTCTCAGCCCCAGGACGGGTACCGTATAGTCCAGCACCTCCAGTACATCGGCTGGCCCGCCTACCGGGACACGCCCCCCTCCAAGCGCTCTCTGCTCAAGGTGGTCCGACGGCTGGAGAAGTGGCAGGAGCAGTACGACGGGCGGGAGGGACGCACTGTGGTCCACTGCCTGTGAGTATGATGGGGAGGGGTCTCCAGGGCAACGGGGAAGTGGGGAACAGGACATCCTTGAAGATGCCGCTGGCCACAAATACTATCTTCAGCATCCCGGGCCTTACCACGTCCTTGCAGGCCAACAGGAATGTATTCAAGGCATTACAATCCTTTCATGGACTGGGGGTGCAGTCATAAAGCTATCTGTGGGACATCCTATTCACAAGCATTCCCTTTGCTTCTTAGAATTTAAAATGGTTTGGGGAAAAGTGATGTGAGGGCCTCATTCTTTAAGAAGGAAATTGAATCAAGATCTTCCCCATTGCAGAATAGTATTTCTGGAGCAGATGGAGTCATTAATAACATCTTACCCCAGGACTGAGTTCAGTTGTTTCAAAACCAGGAACTCTTTCAAACAGGCAGTGCACACGCGTCAGGAAGACTGTTGCACTTAAGGGAGAGGTGTGAGGCGGGGGAGGTCCCTGCCCACTCTTGCCTGTGGGATTGTTTCTTAGCCTGCTTTTTTGCAGGAGTACCTTTTTTTCATGTCTTCCCTTGCCAAGGTGACCAGCAGTTTGAGCTGTAGGAAGGCAAAGGGGTGTCCTCATACAGGAGGGACCTTGGCATCATCCTTGGAGGGCAGAGATGCTGAAACAGACACCGAAGTACAGGTGCTGGCTGGTGAAGGGAGGGCGACTGTCTGCACCTGGAACATCTGGCCGTTGAGTGTCCTGTGGATGCAACATCTGGGAGGTTGACTGAGAGACTTAGTTTCCACCCAGATGTTCTTTAGACACAGACCATTACATGAAATCATTAGTTGCTCTTGGCAACACGCCCAGGAGTTCCAAACCTGGCAGATTCCTAAAGAGACTTTCTGTAAAGAGCTGGAGGTGTGTGTCCATGAAGATGACTTACGGGGCCTCAGAGAGAAGGTGCAATGGAGGGTTGACCCTTCCAAGGGCCCTGTATCCCTATTTATACATCCCGGGTTACGCAAGATGTTCTGATCAAGAAAATAGAGATGTGGCGTCTCTCTCAGGATCCAGCATCTCACACCCATCCCAGCCCCACCCAACACCCAGTCTGGCTGACCTGAGGCTCACAGAGCCGTGTCTGGTAGTGTTGTCCTTCGTGGATGGAAAGAACTAGAAGTAAAAGTACCTGCAACCTTCCATCATCTTCACTGGGCATGCAGGTGGACCCAGAGCATCCTTTAGGACAAGGAAGCAGGTACCGCATGTCCAGAGACACTCTTATCTGTCTGCCTTGGGGGTTTGGGTCCATGTGCTATGGGTGACGGTCACATGCTCCTAGGACCAAGGAAACATCAAGCTAAGTGAACTCTCCAAGGTCGTCCCCTTTATGATACAAATGAAGAACCTGGGGCTCAGACACAGGAAGTGACGTGCCCAAGGTCAAAGCAGGTTCATGGCACAGATGGGACTCAGCCATGGCTCGGGCTTTCTACCACCACCTTCCGTTGCATTTGCCAGGGGAGCCACCTGCCCCCCTCCCCACTGCTGCAGACATAGCCTTGGTCTCAGCAGGTGTCTGAGGGGTACCCAGGAGTCTGCTCACCTCCTTCCTCTGTTTAGGAACGGGGGAGGCCGCAGCGGAACCTTCTGCGCCATCTGCAGCGTGTGTGAGATGATCCAGCAGCAGAACATCATCGACGTGTTCCACATAGTGAAGACGTTACGGAACAGCAAGGCCAACATGGTGGAGACCCTGGTGAGTGGCCGAGAGCTGTCCTCCGAGAGCAGGGGCTGCCAGCGGTTCCTGGGACCTAAAGAAGAGAGCATCCGAAAGGGAAGACACTCAGCATTGGCGCTTCCTGAGTGCCTGCAGCCCCGCCCTCTGCACTCATGCTACCTGCTTTCTGCCCCTCCAGCCTCACCGCCTCTCTCCTGCAGAGCAGTCCAGATAGTCCTCTTGGCACACGCTGCTCTATGTTCCCTTTTCCACTCCAGAGGGAAGTGTCACTCATTCTGGTTTAGGGGACGGGATGCTGGGTTAGTAGAATGTGAATTATTGAGTTTACCAGAACATCCGTTCAGCTTTTTCCATAAGATATTGCCCAAATGTTTGAGTTTTTCTGTGGTATGTTTTTGATTTAGTCCAAACCTATTCTGGTACTTCCCTGGTGGCTCAGATGGTAGAAAGAATCTGCCTGCAGTGGGTTCAACGTGGGTTCAATCCCTGGGTTGGGAAGATCCCCTGAAGGAGGAAGTGGCAACCCACTCCAGTATTCTTGCCTAGGAAATCCCACAGACAGAGGAGCCTGGCAGGCTACAGTCCATGGGGTCGCAAAGAGGCAGACACAACTGAGCAACTAACACTTTACTTAAACCTACTCTCATTAATTTATGCTAATGATTACCGTATGAAGCATTGAGCTAGGATATCGTAAAGAAAAGGACAGGAAGAAACTTGGTGGCAAAGTTCCAAAGGTTAAGACCTGCTGCAGAGACAGAGACATGCCGTATGCTGAGAACTTTAACATGAGTCTTTAAACCTGTGCCGTGCGGTCTTACCTAAAGTGAGGGCCTGTTCCAAGGCTGGTCCATAGACCAGCAGCAACATCCCATGGGACCTTGGCAGAAATGTAGACCCTCGAGCCCTACTCCAGATTTACTGGATCCGAATCTGCGTGGACATTTTGACTCTACTGTTAGTACAGACATAGATAACATTCTCTCCACACTCTGAACTAAATGCACTTTCCATCTCTCGCTCATCACTTTTCTCCTTCTCTGCCTCTCCTCCTCTCAGGACCAGTATAAATTTGTATACGAGGTGGCACTGGAATATTTAAGCTCCTTCTAGCCCGACGGCTCGGGGAACCTGCCAGAGTCCAGAGGCTGCTGCGGCCAAGCCCCCATTTCTGTGAACGGCGGCGACTGGGCTCAGGGGCAGCACCCTGCCCAACTCCAAGGAGAAGACTGGAGGTCCTGTGGTCCACAGCGGGCTCTGCACCTGCCCAGGGTCTCCGGGTGCCGTGGAGGCTGTTACCCTGACAGGCCCTGGTGTCTTTTGCATACCCCACCAGCCAAGCGTGCGTGCAGAAGTGAACCCAGAGCAAGGCCCGGATTTCTCAGTGCCCAGACCTCTTGCTTTTGCTCTTTTCAAGTCTGTGACTCTCACGGCAAGCCGACTGTATAGGTGCAGGTGGATGTGACTGGGCTCATGGGGTCACCGCTCTGCTGCCCCCCACCGTCTCCTCCAGGGACCCCAGGCATCAGACACCCGCCGGTCTGGATCACTGGGACTTCGGGATGCTCCCGAGTCCACAGCAGAGGCCCCCCCACCTCCCGCCTCACCTGCATGGGGCTTGGCCCAGCACCATTCTGTACCCCTCCCCCAGCCCGGGGCCTTGACCTTCTGCCACTCACTGACCAGCCCCGGGGTCCGTGGCTCTCCTGGGTCCAGGTTTTCTCTGTTTGTCTGTGCTCAATGGGTCAGGGCGGGACCGCAGGGAGCCTGGCTGCCTCTCCTCTCTCTCTGAAGGAGGACCACCGCCCCGGGGCAGGGCTCCAGCTGGCCCTGTGTGTCCTGGGTGGTGACTCCTTGGGGAGGGATGAACAAGATTTGATGATTTTCCAAAGTGTATGTGAAAAGAAACTTTCTTTTGGAGGGTGTAAAGTCTTAGTCTCTGATATCAAAAACTGGTTGGGAGGGAAGTTCGGTTGTATAGCTGTAAGACCAATCTCCTGGGACTGTTATCTCCCTGGCAAGGTCCTCAGAAGGTACCCCCCACCACCACCAGGGTCAGCACAGCCGCAGAGCAAGGGGAGTTTCATTTGGGGCTGATAGAGAAGGCGCATACCCCAGAGCTCCGAATTTGAATGCCTGCCTAGAGCAACCCAGCTGCCATCTCAGAAAAGGTCACTGTGGACCCAGTGATACTCCGATTTAAAACAGACCTCGGGGATCAGGCCTGGGATCTTGCCCAAAGTGTGGGTCAGTCGATGACAGGGAGCCGACTTTGACTAGGCATCTACCATATACCAGACTTGGCACATTCTTGGAACCCACCCACCCCCTACCCCACCCTACCCTAGGAGCTATTCACCTGTGATCACCCTGATTTTACAACTGAAGACACTGAGGCATCTTCCTCAGGTTTCCAAAAGGCAGATCGTAGTGGTGAGACTTGTACTGTTTTCTTCATCCTTTTCGTAGCCAAGCAATTATTTTACGGAGGAACAATAAGGCCAGAAACTTTCGAGCAGAGAACTCCACAAATGGCAATCTAGTTCTTTTTTTCTGATGCCCGTGTTTCTGGGACGCTCAGAGTTTCAGATGTATTTTAGTAACTCATTCCCGGCTCCCCAGGAGAGCTAGTCCCATCTTATACCTCGGCCAGTGAAAACCGCTCTCTGGGCCCTCAGGCCGTGAGGTCTGCAAGCCGGGGACGCTCTCTCTCTACCTGGGTCTCTAGCTGGTGCTCTGGCACAGTACCTGGCAGCCCGGGGTGGCCTGGGATCCAGGATGTGCCATCCTGGAAGCTGGTCTGGCCCCAGACCAGGCGTGAGGAGCATAGGTTTCCCTCAGAGCTTACTGCATCCTGGGGAGACAGAGCCTCAGTGCAGCATCCGCTGTTACACGAGCCTCCCAGCAGGGCTTCCTAGAGGAAGTGACATCCCTCCCACCGGCTAGAAAAACGAAGAGAAGGACATTCAGGCCAAGAGCACACGTGCAAAGAAACAGAGGTGTGCAGAATCCTTGGGGGTGGGCGAGATGGCGGGAGGTGAGCCCGGTCGGAGCAGAGCACGGCGGCGTGGGGACAGGAGATAAGCCAGGGTGGAGGGGGCGGCGAGCGCCCCGCCAGCAGGGAGGACTTGGCCCCTGCGGGCAGCACGGAGCCCGGGGAGCTGAGTGACGCGCTCAGCTCGCTGTTGAGGAGGCCCCTCTGGAGCCAGTGGGGCTGCCTCTCTTCCTTTCATCAGACACTGTGAACACATTCCTTAAGCGTACACTTTTTAATATCACATCTACTTGTCCGTCTGCTCATTATTTGTTGCTGGAACAAAATACACAGGACATTAAGAGGCGCAGCTTCTGTGAGGAAGTCAGGATCTCTGCTATGTCACAGAGCAGGGGGGTACCAAGCCAGACCCCTGGGCCCCTGAGGACGGGACATGGCAGGAGCTCCCAGAAGCTGCTTCTGTCAGCACGGGTCCTGGCACTGTCTGGTAGCCTAGGGACCCCAGACTCGATCAGGGGAGGGCTGGCGCTTTGGAGGTTCAAAAGGAAGCAACTCAAAGCAAAGGAAGGCAAAGAAGCCCCGCCACGAGCCTGCTCTTCGCCTTTCATGGCTCTTCCCCTGGCCCCAGGTCCCCACCCCACTGGGCCTACCGGCCTCCCCGGCTCCAGCCAGCCCTCCCCGGCCTTCAGGAAGCCTGCAGCCTAGGAAATCAGCCTGCTGTATACTTCTCCCTGAGATCCGGGGCTCATCTGTGCAAAACAGGACCCAAGGGAGGGGGGTGGTCTCCAATACAAATAAACTCTAGGATTTATTCTGCTTAGGAGGGGGTGAAATTGCTGGCAGATTAAATGACAGTGGCTTCTATCAATTCAAATGGTAGGAACTTAGAATGTGACTTAGGGGAGAAGAAAACTCGTGAAAAGCACAAAGCCTTGTGGTTCTCACCTCTTAGATGTAGACCCTGTTTGGAGAAGATGGAATTAACGAGAAGCCAGGAACTGTCCCACCTGCATGCATGTCTGGCCTACACACCTTCAAGATGTATCCTAGATGTAACCTAACTCGTTGTCCTCTCCTCCTTTCTTGTGTGAAGGTCCTGGAACCAGGGGGCTCTGAGCCTCCAGACAGTCACAGCGTGCCTCCCTTTGTGGGAACAGAAGGCATCACCTTGCTTTTCCATCCTCTCTTTAGATGTAGCCCAAGTAGCAGCCTGCCTGCCGGGTATCACCCATCCTGTGCAGCCAGCAGACCCTGTGCTGGAGACTAATGTGAGCTCACCCAGTTCTCCCAGCACCCCTAAGATGTGCTTTCAACGGTCCCCGTTTTACAGATGAGGAGACTGAGGGGAGAAATCACTTACCCCCCCACCCCCCGCCTCATTCCACCACAGCTAGTAAAGGAGGGAGCCAGGGTTTAAATTGGTTCTTTTAACTTCAAAGACAGTATCTTTCCACTGCTGTGTCTCACATTTTCCCATGACGGGGTGCAGGGGGTGGGGTGGGAGGGACCCTTAAGAGCCAAGACTAGCGTGAAGCAGGCCCAGTGAATCTTGTAAAACCCAAAGCAGACAATAAGCTCAAAACTCCTTCAGTTTCATGTTTAACAATTCATATAGTATTTGCATTCTTTGCTAATTTAGCCTGATTTAACAACAGTGTATCAATATTTTTTTAACCACATGTGCCTGACCCCTCATGTGGCTTTGCCCCCCTCATCTCTCTACGATAACCCTAGGGAATGACCGCCCAGTCTGAGAGGCACAGTGTCTGGCCATGCTGCTCCCTCCTAAAGCCGATGCCAGACTCCAGCTCAAGTCCAGCTCACCTACCCCCTGGCTCACCACCCACCCCCGGTGTGGGGATTCCCTGACCTCACTGTTCATGGGTTGATCTCAAGTCTCCTTCAGTTGCATACTAGAAAAAAGAAATCTTTGCCATTTACTATAATTACACAGACATGCCCATCTGGAATGGCGAAGGCTGAGCCCATAGAACCCTAAAGGGAAAGGAGAGGATGACACTGTCTTTCTCAGCAGACTCCTGAATCCTGGGGCCTCTAGAAGGTGGTGCCCTCTGTCCACATGGAGTCACGTGATTGCTAATCTGGCCCAATCTGAGGACACACTTCACATGAGGGGCTGGAAGCCTCCTCACTGTACTTCAGCCCCACAGACTCACTGGGTTGTTACAATATGCAGGGCCCTGGAGGGGGTGCCACCAGGAAGCACAGTTTACTATGGCACAGTCCCTCCCTTGGCGAGACGTGGGGTTTGGTAGAAAGAGCTTAGTCTTCATTTCTAATCCAGCCCAGTCACTTCCTGCCTATAGAATGTTGACCAACCAGTGGGAAAAGATGTGGAAAGAGAAGGCTCAGACGGGCAGAAGTAGGCAGATTTGGGGAGCTTTGGGTGGGAAAACAGGAAGGCAAAGCCAAGACATTAGGACCCAATAGGAATCCTCAGAACCAAGAATGCATAGGGTCTACTGGGCAAAGTGGTCACCTCTGTGACGCAGTAGAACAGGGAACAGGGAGGGACTGGGCAGAACCACTTGGAACAAGATGTTGCTTTAGAACAAGTCTCTCTCTGGGAGAAAAGGTGATTAATTTTCCCTGTGACTGATCAATCATGTTCATTCATCACTGGGTCCCCGCTGTAAGCTAGCTCTTTGGTGTGTGTCCTTACCATGATCCACATTTCCTCAGGACAGTGTGAATCCCTGTTGTGTGCAGAGGGGTCAGTCTAGCAAGGATGCTGCAGAGAGAAGTGAGGCACAGGGAGGAGCAAACAGGAGCGTATCAGGTCATCTTTGCAAGAATAACTGCCCAGCCCAGATCCAGTGACACTGAAGGAGATGGTAGTTCCCCTGAACCTCACTGCCTTAGAACAGGATGAAGAAAACTGCCTTCCTTTAGCCTGCATCTGGCCTCTCCCGGGGCATCAGCAGCAAGCTGAGTCAGGAGTAATGCCCTGGAAAACACGGGTGAGCCCAAGGGTAAGATGAGCTCAATGCTAATCCTGAACCATAAAGCCAACACACTGTGCGGGGCCAAGATCCCCGGGGATGGATGGTCAACCAAAGCCGCAAGGGGGAAGATGAGACATGAGTCTAATGGATGGCCCTGACGTGCCTTCCCCCATCATCTAACTAGACTGAGCTCCTTCTCAGCCAGTGAAGCCAGCTCCAAATCACAGCCAGATACACCAGGGAAGTGAGCAATGCGAATCCAGCTGGAGGGAACCAGCTGAGACTCAGCCTTGTTCCTGGGACCCCACGCAAGGGTTCCATGTCGGAGTTGTCCACAGAGACATGCCTTGCAGTCATAAAATGCAAGCCTTGGCTTCATCTAGCCAGGATCTGCCTTTGAGGAACAGCAAGGAGAGACGTCAGTGGCAGAGAGCAGAGGGGGCTCCGGTGTCTCAGAACCATGGCTATGATCCTCAGAAGCACAAAGAGATGTCTAAGCCATATTTGCGCACATGCATGCACTCTTCTGGTTTCCTGGAGACCAGAGGTAGGTTTTCGTGTGACTCTGGCTGGTGTATGATACTTGCATAGAGACCATCCCTCCCACCTACCTCCAGAGGAGGTGGGAAGGGTCAGAGGGGCCACATGCACCCCCTCAAATCCACCCATGAAAGGTCTCCAAGACGCAAAGTCAGCACCCATAATGGTAGACTACAGACTTAGCATCCTAGTTATCGAAGAGATTGGGGTAGTCACTGTGGCTAATACAAAGGTGTAGAAGGACTCAGAATGGGCATACTGTAGGAAAAGGCTGCTGGGCTGGGTTACCGTGAATTTCCATGGGTGTCTGAGAGCTGTTCTGAGTGGTGGAATTTGGACCCTGGTTCTTGGCAGAAATGCCTAGAGAATGACAGTCTAGGGCCCTTGGAGTGCTGGACAGAATGGTATCGGTATGAAGGCCTGGAGCTCAAGGTAATTAATTTATGGTTCTTTGGTGGGTGGGATGCTTAGAATCAGAGGAGGAAAGGGCATATGAAGCAACCTGTCAAAACTGCAAAACTGAGTTTCTGTACACTTACTTCAGTGCCTTTGCACTTGTGAAGATAAATCACTGGGCCCCCTTTGTGATGGTACCCCTATCTCTCCTGTGGAAGATTAATGGTGTAAGGTGTTCTTCGGACCAAAGCTTCCAGGGCAGTCTGAAGGCTCAGAGGGACAGAGGGGTGATTTCCCAGGTCAGATCAGACTTCTGAAGGGTCAGGCAGAATACCAGTGCCCATACCCTCCACATGCCTGCAGACTGTTAGATAAATTCTCATGGTCACTCCCACGAGCGGAACTAGGACCAATGGGTGGAAACTTCATAGCTCTAAGAGAGGACTTGCTATCTGCCAGAGAAGCTGAGCTGCCCCATCTTAGCAGCTGTCCAGCAAAAGCCAGACATCCTTTTAAAGGGAAGAAGGAGCTTTGCTGAGATGGCCTTTAGGTTTCTTCCCCCCAGATGAGTGAGATGCTACAGAGCTGGGACCTTGTTGGAATGCCTTCCTTCCTGCAGAGCACAAAGCCAAACAAGTTGTGCTCGCTTGTGTGAGCTAAAGCCCCCAGTCCTGTTGCCCCCACACCGCACGGGCCGAGAGGCTGCTCTGGCCACACATCCAGCACTCATCCAGGCTGGGTATAACCAAACAGCCCAGAGAGAGCAGCTGCTGTGCCACACATCCAGCACTCATCCAGGCTGGGTATAACCAAACAGCCCAGAGAGAGCAGCTGCTGTGCCACAGAGCCCATGCCCACCAAGATCTCTGATGAGATCAGTCACAGTGTAGACCCACTGGCCAACAGGGCCATCAGTGACAGCAGAATCAGTAAAGGTCCAACAGGACCCAGAGCAGGGTTTTGCGTACCATACACGTTAGCTCCAGAGGTGAAGTCCACACCCCCTCCCCCATGCCTGAGATCTGTTAGAGCAGACTGCGAAAGCGAAAGCACAGTGACTCAGCTGACTAGTGATTATCACCATTCCCGGTACATCCATTTCATTGCCAGACAGACCCCGAACTAGCCCAGGCTAACCCACACTGGAGATCAGACTTGAAAGCACTTTCTACCTTCTCTTTCACCCTACATCTCACCAGCCAATGAAAGGCAGAGAGTCGGGGCATCTGCCGTTGCCTTGGCTACTGGACACCATCGTAGCCCTAGAAGGGCCATCACGGGGTTCCCATCAACTCCAGGGAGACTGACGTTTTCACGTCCACTGGGCACATGATACTGCATGAGACCCAAGTCTCCACGCTGTCGGAAGCCTCCTCTGTGAATCCCAATGGCCTGCACTTGTACAGTTTGGGTGTTTGATAGATAAAGCACGTATGAGAAGAGAAAACAAAATAAATCAACTTTAAAAAACAAAAAAGCCAGCACTGTGCTGTCAATGTTCTTTTTTTTTTTTTTCTTTCCAATTCTAGCTTAAAAAAGCAGAAGGTAAATAATGTCAGGTCAATGAATATCAGATATATTTTTTGACTGTACATTACAGTGAAGTGTAATCTTTTTACACCTGCAAGTCCATCTTATTTATTCTTGTAAATGTTCCCTAACGATGTTTGTAATATGGCTGTGTTGAAAATCTATACAATAAAGCTGTGACCCTGAGATTCATGTTTTCCTAACATCTTCGCACTGGTGTCTTCCTGAGGTTGGGTAAGGTAAGGCAGAGACAAGTTGAAGGAGGAGGAGAAAAAAAGCCTATTATGAACTAGATTTTTTTTCAATTAAAAAAAATTTTAGGCCACGCCCTATGGAATTTGGGATCTTAGTTCCCAACCAGAGATTGAGCCCATGCCCCCTGCACTGGGGGTGTGGAGTCTTAACCCCTGGACCACCAGGGAGATCCCGGGACTAGATTTCTTTAGGTTCATTTAATCGTCACATCAATGACGCAAGAAATATGTATTATCCCTTACTTTCAGATGAGAATAGTTGAGGTTCATGAGTATTAAGGGATCTTCCATGATTGCATACTGCACCATAAAAGAGTTGGGTCTTAAATAGATTTTCTCAAGTGGAATCCACAGAATGCTGGCATCAGAATCACACTGGAAATTTGTTCAACAGACAAATGAAGACCATACAGAATCACAATTTCAGGAACTGAGTACTAAAAAGCTGCCTGAATGTATCAGCTAGCTATTGCTGTGTAACATACCACCCAAAACTCAGTAACAGTCTTTCATGGTTGTCGACTGCGGCCTGAGCTAGGCTGAGCTCAGCTAATCTCTGCTGGCCCACTCATATGTCAGCTCAGGGCTCTGCTCGGGGCCAGGCTTGCCCAGGCCACCCTGGCTGGTGCAGGTCTGCTCCTCATGCCTCTCACCCTCCTCCTGGGACCAGCAAGTTAGCCTCGGTGTATGCTTCTCCTGGTGACAGCAGGAGCGTGAAAGGGCAAGTCCACTCACCAGGTTGTTCTAAGTCATGTCTGTAACATTCCATTCAACAACACTGGTTGCATGCCATACTCAGAATCAAGAGGCAGGGAAAGATACCCCACCTCTTGGCACAGACCTTACTTCTCCGTGTTGCAATAAATGTGGAGATTATGTACCAAACTATTGGTGCCAGGTGCATGCTGTAACCCTGTCATCATCTCAGAGTGTGGTCCACAGACCATCCACATCAGTTCACCTGAGAAACTTCTAAACATGCAGAATCTGATTGAGTAGGTCCAGGATGGGCCCCAGGAATCTGCCTGCTTAGCAAGTGCCCCAGGTGATAGTAATGCATGCTGAAGTTAGGCAAGCATCTTCAATATATCTCAGAAAGGGACAAGACAAATCAGATCCCAAACTAGAGTATGAGGCTGCCAATCTCTGATGCACATGATGCCGTGCTCTCTGCTTTCCAGGTGAGCAGAAGGAAGAGTTGCAACCAACCTCTTGTTATTGACTGGTTCCCCAGTTCGTTGTATGTATCCAGACATAAGTACAAGGGACGCATGAGCCATAGGACCAGAGCCCAGGTTCACTTTGTTCTTGTTCAGTCTTAGGGAGCCTGGCAAGAGTTCTCCAATCTAAGGGACCTCTATGCAGTATCTTCCTGGCTTGCCAAGAGCCTGGAGAACGTGCGCTTCCCAGTTCAAGTCCTGAGAGGGGAACCTGGTGGCCAGCCAGCTAGGAATCCTTGTCCCCTTTGTCCTTGGTCATGCTAACCTCATTTATTCTGCCTGCTGTATTTATTCTTTTGTCACAAAATGTAATAGCTGATACTGGGAAAATTATAAAGAAGGGGGAAAAAAATCTCACATATCTCCTAATAAAACTACTGTGGGGCATATCATTTTCCTCAAAATGGAAATGCCTTTTAACGAGTTATTTTAAAAGTAGCATATACTCCCTTGAAAGAATTCAATATCAAGTTGTTTGAGGCATGAGGTAAAAGCTACCACCTCTCAAAGGTACTTGTTAATATTTTTTGCCATTCCAGACCTTTCTATACATATATAAATGTACATAAACTTTCTATATAAAAGGCATCTATATATATATGGAAATGTATATATATAAATTCTGAGACAGGCTTCTTTTCACTTAACACCATGCTGTGGTCAAATTTCCATGGAAATATGCTTAAATACCCTTATCTTTTTTCACACCTTTCCAGGACTCCTGAACATTTGGGCATGTCAAGACTCAGGTGCTCTATTCTGTAGCACAGGGAACTATACTCAGTACTCTGTGGTGACTTAAACGGGAAGGAAATCCAAGAAAGAGGGGATATATGTACACATACAGCTGATTCCCTTTGCTATACAGTAGAAACTAACACAACATTGTAAATTAACTAAACTCCAGTAAAAATTTTAAAAAAGACAATGACGACTCAGGCAGCTCACAGTGATGCTCTTGGATCCCCACTGACAGTGAGGGACACCCACCCCGTGTGCACTAACCCTGGAGGTGGGCCAGAGTGACACAATTCTCTTTGCATGTCTCTTGGAGGCCTGACCAGGCCCTCCTGTCTGGCTGGGTCTAGAATCCACATCAAATCTCAGAGCACTTTAGTCAGACTCTGATAGGACTTATGATTCAACCTGAGATCTTCCTCTAATTCCAAGGATTCAAGCCTCTGGTCAGAACTCCAGGGGACCTAGAAGGCCTCAGACCATTGAGGACATGGCATGAGGTCACCAAGATGCCATGCAAGAAGAGGGATTTGCTTTCCTTTGGCAGGGCTTTGAACAGGGGAGTAAGGAGAA
Source organism: Giraffa tippelskirchi (assembly GCF_054371585.1). NCBI lineage: Eukaryota > Metazoa > Chordata > Mammalia > Artiodactyla > Giraffidae > Giraffa > Giraffa tippelskirchi. Next base: position 112,337,865 of record NC_137287.1, on the reverse strand, counting down.
CAGAACCAGGAGAAATGCAAAAGAAGCTGGCAAGATACAGTAAGGAAGCCATTCTTGGTTAATTTTAGAAGAATTTTGACCACTTAGATCTTGAGGAAATGCAACTCCACGAGGATTTGGTCTAAGTAGCTTTGTCTTGAATTCCAGCAACAGGACTAAAACTGAAATCTCCAATCCTCCCTGCAGTAGAGATATAGCACCCACACAGAAGACATCCACAAAGTGAAAATCTGGAGATAGAGAGGGGCAGAGGAAAATAAAGGAAAGAAATTAAAAGAATCTAAGGCGAATTTCAGTTTTCACAGTCCATGGGTTAGGCCTTGGAATGAAGTTGAACTAGTCAGTCAAGGACATTTGGAGTGTGGATAGATAGGCAGGCATAAAGAGAAATATAGATGCATAGGCAGAAAAATATATATATATACACAAGTGAATGAAAGACTATATCGGTTATTAACAATGAATATTTCTCATTCCAGGGGACATAGGTGAATTTTGTTCTCAATAACTTTCTGTATTTTCTAAATTTCATATTAGGAAAACAAACTCTATAAAAAGGTGAGGACAGAAGAACATAGAAAAATGAAAGCAGGCCAGATAAGATGATGCTGAGATTGAAATCATACCCAAAAGACTGCCATACAGCTGGATCAAAAGGTTCAAAAACTTGGCACTGCCTGTCTACCCAAGAAGGAGAACACAGTCAATTAATCAACTCAGTGTCCAAAAGGGAAAAATGAACCAGTTGCTCAGCATAAACAAAGTGTTTCTGCTACAGGAGCTGAGGTTATTTTTTCCATGGATCCCCCCAATAAAGAACGGCTTCAAACAACATCCTTAGAAAAATGCAGCACATCTCCCTGAAGGCTGATGGTGCCATGCCACAGAACAATTCAGTGAAAACCCTTTCCTGGAGGACCAAACGGAAGGGGCCCCACCACATGGTTCTCCGCAAGACTGAGGTCTGCAGAATCTGGGGTATGACATGGCTTGAGCATCACACTGCTCTCCTCTCTGAGTGTCTGCAAGCCGGAGACTTTTATTCCAGACAATAACAAGCAAAGATGCTATCTCGGTTGTTGGCTGAATTTGGATGCAGGCTTTATATGAGCCAGCTGAGCCAGGAAGAAGACTCCAATCTCCTTTTGAATGATGAGAACCATAATGACTCTATGTGCCTCAGCAGAATGTGAATCCATCTCCCAAAGGGGTGGGCAGGGCAGGATGAAGAAGTCATCCTCATTTTAGGTTATAATCATGGCTGACTCCATCTCAGGGGTTCCCAACTTCCAGGATCTAATGCCTGATGATCTGAGGGGGAACTGATGTAAGAATAATAGAAATAAAGTGCACAGTACATGTAATGCACTTAAAACATCCCCAAACCATCCCCCTACTCTGGTCCAAGGAAAAACTATCTTCCAGGAAACTAGTCCCTGATGCCAAAAGGGTTGGAGACCACTGCTCACACTAGTCTCCTCTAAAATACCTACAGATACACAGTAAACACTGGAAGCTTGGCCCTGAGCCAAGTCTGAGAGGCGTTCGCTCTTATTACAAGACACGAGGAGCTAATATGAGGATCATCATCAGTGGATGGTATTGAAACGTCCTCCTAGATGTCAAGAAGCATCAGAGAAGAGGAAGTGGTTCACCCCTCGAGATGGTCTGCACTCAGAACATTGGTCAGTCGTCCATGTCTATCTCCTGGGAGATGAAATGACATTACAAGAGACCTCTATGGAAGGGAGAAAGGCAGGGACAGACGGGCAGAAAAGCATCTGAGGATTTTAGCCTCCACACTCTCATCTGTTCAGAGCGCCCCAAAGCCAGGCAGGGAGAGGAGGGAGCTCGTTGTCTGCTGAGTACGTACAAGACCAGGTGAAGCAGACACCTGATGTGTCATTTCAAGTACGTTCAACTTCACCTCTTTCCCCCTACATGGCTGTGATGAGCATCTCCAAGCAGATCTGCAGGTTTCACTTGGGAGCAGCCCACAGTGACAGCAAGTCTCAGACAGCCTCTACACTTCTCAATTCCTGCCCCGCTGCTTCTCATGCTGTCCTCTGAGACGCCCACAGGAACCCACTCAGCACGCAGGGCCACCCAGAAATGCGGGGTAGCCACTTTTGACCAATAGGAGACTGGAGACCAATACTTCCTCCTTTCTCTCTTCTATTTTACGTCACTTTTCAAATGATCCAGAACAAGCAACCTTGCCCTCCCCCCTCGGATGTCCACCCCTAACCTCACTGCTCCCGGGAATCATACTTCCGTATCAGACTTTGCATCGGGCTTTCTGTTTCTGGGAACACTGAGAAACTGGGCTTAGGCTGTGTACACAGTACTCCATCCTCCAGCTGTGAGTCTGAGATGGGCCCCTGCCAACACGCAGAGAGGGGTGCCAACCGTGAAGCTTTTCTGATCCAGGTACAAAAATGGACTTGTTGTAAGGTGATTTATGTGGGAGAGGCTCTGTTCATGTACTAGGATCATCCTATGTGATGTGATGTTAATTTTCTACTGAGATTTAGGTAAAGGCGTTCTGCCATCTCATATTTTTGTTGAAAACAGTCAGCTTGCCCAGTAGACGGTAAGGATCATGAGTGGCCCCACAGGCCCTACTGTGAGCACAGTGGTGGGTGGTTGACCAGTGGGATGGGGTTGTACATGGATGGGGGATCCATGCCCACAAAGTCGGGAGCCCACAGCGACACTGACTCGCAGCCTCGGCAGCACGTGAGTCCTGAAAAACCGCGGAGGCAGTGAGCTCCTAATAGCAAACATGTTACAGGGAAAGATGGAGAAGGGGGATGTTCCAGACAATGCTAAATGCAGATATGAACCTCTTCAGGGCTGCTGAATCCCCCCTGTGCTGAGATCCGCAGCTCTGACTAAGCCCCCACCCTCCAAGATGGTCACATTTCTGAACTAGCAGGAAAAAAAAAAAAAAAACCAGTAAATCTCACTGTCCTTTCCTTCCCCCTTGTTCCTTCCACTCTGCTCTCCGGGCACTCCCAGCTCTGAGCAGGCTCAGAACTCCCCTTGTGAGGATGAGCGAACAGGAGAATACCAGACACGTGAACAAGATGCACGAGCTCAAAGCAGATGTGTTTACTGTGAGGAACGAGAGAAAGTGCCTGCCTGTGAAATCAAGTCCCTGCCAGGACAAGGAAGACATTTTACAACAAATACAAATGCAGAATAACACTGGAGTTGATAACTGACTCCAAGGAAAAAAAAAAACAAAACAACTTTTGTTGCTGTATCCAACAAAACAAATTGCTGATAGCTTTAATCAAGATAAAATGCAAATACTCAAAATAAGGAAATACTAAAGGGATATAGGAGCAAATGAGGAAATCATACAGCATTGTGAAAGGATATTCTGAATAACTCTGGCTAGTAAATTTTAAATTTTTGATCAAGTGGATCATTTTGGAAATGTATGAACATTAGCAAAATTGGCTCAAGAAATAGAAAATCTGAGTAGACCAATTAATTATCAGAGAAAAAATATAAAAGTTGATATTTATTTCCTATAAGATATGAGAACAGATAATTTGGTAAGTGAACTTGATCAAACTTTCTAACAAAAAAAATAATTCTTATGTCGTGTGTGCTATTCCAGAACAAGACAAAAAAAGGAAAAAATAACACAGATATCAAATCTTAAAAGAGCACACATACACACACATACTCCTAAAACCTCTAGTCTGGTCACATGTATAAATGCAATTGTTTTTACTTAATATTATACATAACAGTTATCTGCTTTTCAAAGATTACATATCACATCCAAGTGGCCTATATACGACGAAATCAAGAACAACTCAGTATTAGGAAGTCTATAGGTTAGACAAGAAAGACATAAAGTCACCTTAATAAATACTGAAAAAGCACTGACAAAATTTCACATCAATTTCTGATTAAACACAATCATCTCCATAAGCTGGCTATTGTAGGACACTTCGTGGGCATAAAAAGGTAAAATCATGAATAGCAGACATTACTAGAATTCACCCATATCTACCTCTCCATTCCATCCCAGCATAAAGAAGAGTTACACCTTCCTGTCCCCCTGGAAATTGGTGGGACTGTTTCACAAGTCCTGGCCAATAAACTTGAGCAGAAATGATGTGTATCAATTCTATGCCAAAGTATTTCATTGCTAGTGAGAGAGCCTACAGAATTTTCTTCCCTTCCCTCATCAGTCCAGGAGATTTTGTATTCCAGATGGTGCAGTCACAGGGCGGGGAAGCCCCCATCAGCCTGGATCACTGAAATCACCACATGGAGGGCAGCTGCTCCTGGGAACCACCTGGAGCTACAGAACTCAGGGAACCTAGCTACTGAGCGTTTGGAGTTCGGTATTACCACAGCATGCCTAATATAACTAGCCCATGTCTTATATAATAGAGAAAATTAAGTATGTTTCCATTCAAGTCATGCACGCCTATATCATGGCTATTACTTAATACTTTTGGCTAATGCCGATGCTGCTGCTGCTGCTGCTAAGTCGTTTCAGTTGTGTCCGACTCTGTGCGACCCTACAGACAGCAGCCCACCAGGCTCCGCCGTCCCTGGGATTCTCCAGGCAAGAATACAGGAGTGGGTTGCCGTTTCCTTCTCCAGTGCATGAAAGGGAAAAGTGAAAGTGAAGTCGCTCAGTCATCCAACTCTTAGCTAATGCAATGAGGCAAAAAAAAAAAAAAAAAAAAGGAGAGACTGCTGTAATGGTTACCATTTCACTGTAACAAATTAACACAAAACAATCATTTTGTGGGTCAGAAATTCCGGGAGGGGTCATCTTGCCATTCCTGCTGAGGGTGATTAGAGTTAGATGTTGACTAGGGCTGGAGTCATGTGGAATACCAGACCATCTGACCTGTCTCTTGAGAAATCTGTATGCAGGTCAGGAAGCAACAGTTAGAACTGGACATGGAACAACAGACTGGTTCCAAATAGGAAAAGGAGTATGTCAAGGCTGTATATTGTCACCCTGCTTATTTAACTTATATGCAGAGTACATCATGAGAAATGCTGGGCTGGAGGAAGCACAAGCTGGAATCAAGATTGCTGGGAGAAATATCAATAACCTCAGATATGCAGATGACACCACCCTTATGGTAGAAAGTGAAGAAGAACTAAAGAGCCTCTTGATGAAAGTGAGAGAGGAGAGAAAAAGTTGGCTTAAAGCTCAACATTCAGAAAACTAAGATCATGGCATCTGGTCCCATCACTTCATGGGAAATAGATGGGGAAACAGTGGAAACAGTGTCAGACTTTATTTTTGGGGGCTCCAAAATCACTGCTGATGGTGATTCAGCCATGAAATTAAAAGACACTCCTTGGAAGGAAAGTTATGACCAACCTAGATAGCATATTTAAAAGCAGAGACATTACTTTGCCAACAAAGGTCCGTCTAGTCAAGGCTATGGTTTTTCCAGTGGTCATGTATAGTTGTGAGAGTTGGACGGTGAAGAAAGCTGAGCGCCGAAGAATTGATGCTTTTGAACTGTGTTGTTGGAGAAGACTCTTGAGAGTCCCTTGGACTGCAAGGAGATCCAACCAGTCCATCCTAAAGGAGATCAGTCCTGGGTGTTCACTGGAAGGACTGATGTTGAAGCTGAAACGCCAATACTTTGGCCACCTCATGCAAAGAGTTGACTCATTGGAAAAGACCCTAATGCTGGGAAGGATTGGGGGCAGGAGGATAAGGGGACGACAGAGGATGAGATGGCTGGATGGCATCACCGACTCGATGGGCATGGGCTTGGGTAAACTCAGGGAGTTGGTGATGGACAGGGAGGCCTGGCGTGCTGCGATTCATGGGGCTGCAAAGAGTTGGACATGACTGAGCGACTGAACTGAACTGAACTGGGCTGAATGTCCTGTAGAGCCCAAGAACATGGCTGCTATTGATGCTGCATGTTGACTGGGAGGTCAGTTGGGCTATCAACTATGGTGTCGACGTGTGACCCTCCAGCATGGTGGTCTCAAGGTAACCAGACTCATTACGTGACCCTTGCCTTCACCCAGAGTAAGAGTTTCACTAGATTCTGTGGAAACTGAGTGACCTTTGCTGACACAGCCTTCTAATTTACAAAGTGTCATTTCTGTTGGATTCTGTTGGTTGTAGGAGATTCACTGAGGTCAGCCCTGATTTAAAGAGAGAGGACATACACTCATCCTCTATAAAGGACTGCTAAAGAATGTGCATACGTGTTTTTAAATTGCCACAATTACATTGAATGATGATTCAAAATTATCACAATCAATTTTACATGCCTAGTAACCCCAAGCTTGTTAAGAATAATAAGGATAAAGGGGTATGACCAAGATAGCAAAGTAGGAAGGACCCTGAACTCACCTCCTGCCATGAGCACACCAAATTCCAACTACTTAGCCAGCAACTATCTTTGAGAACAACCTGAAGGCTAACAGAAAGATTTTCCACAATTTTTCCACAGCTAAAGATATAAAGAAAGAATTGAGTAGGAGGGGCAGACAGGCAATACAGTCATGACCTATACCCTCCAGGTTGCAGACCCACAAACAAAAGGAATGTCACAGTTGCAGAAGTCCTCCCCAAGGAGTGAGGGGTCTGATCCCACATCAGTCTTCCCAGCCCAGGAGACCTGCAGCAGGAAGATGAGCTCCCAGAGTATCTGACTTTGACATCCAGCAGGGCCTACATTTGGGAGACCTGGAGGGCTACAGGAAACAGAGACTCCACTCTTAAAGGGCACACACAGAATCTCACCCACTCCGAGTCCCAGTGCCGAGGCAGTAGTTTGAAGAGTCTGGGTCAGACCCACCTGTTGATCTAAGACGGTCAGAGAGGCGGGAAGCAACTGGGACTCCTCCTGGGGACAGAGACACTAGCAGAAGGCATTCTGGGGTGCTCCTTCTTCTATGATGACACCAGCACTGGCAAGTGTCATTTTGGAATTCTCCTGCTGGCCTGATATCACCAGGGACTTGCTCGCCCACCAGCAGGCTGATGCTAGCCCCGAGGCCCTCAGGCAGCGCACCCGGCCGTATAGGGACCTAGCCCCACCCAACAGCAGGTCAGCACCAGCCCTGGGAATCTCTGTACAGGTATCCTACCCTGCCACCTGGCAATCCCCCATCCACCACACAAGGCTGGACCTCTCGATCACTGTGTGTGTGTGGGGGGGGGAGGCCAGCCCCCTCTACCAGAGTTGTCAGCCCCACCACAACAGAAGGACCACACAGCCCAGACAAGAGGCATCCCTAGAGCATACAGCTTTGGTGACCAGAGGGGAGGATGCTACCATACCCCACAGAACATCTCCTGCATAGAGTCACTTCTGCAAGACCAAGAAACGTAAGAGACCTACCAAAGACATAAACACAGAGAATTAGGCAAAGTGAAGAGACAGAGTAATATGTTCCAAATTAAGGAATAAGACAAAAATCTCAGGAAAAGAATTAATGAACAGGAGACAAGCAATCTGCCCAACCAAGTTTCAAGATAATGATTATAAAGAGGCTTACTGAGCTCAGGAAAGAATAGATGAACACAGAGAAAACTTGCGCAAAGAGAAAATATAAAGAAGAAGAAGACAGGGAATTCCCTGGTGGTCCAGGGGTTAGGACTCAGTACTTTCACTGCCAGGGCCCGGGTTCAATCCCTTGTCAGGGAACTAAGATCCTGCCAGCCATGTGGCACAGCCAGGAAAAAAAAAAGATGAAGACAAAAATGATGATGACAGAGATAAAAGACACAATAACTGAAATAAAAAATACACTAGAAGGAATCAGCAGTAGACTCAACGACACTGGGGAACTGATAGACAATCTGGAAGACAAAGCAAAATAAATTATCTAATCTGAACAGAAAATAACAAAAAGAAATTAAAAGAAATTTGGATAGCTAAGAGACTTCTAACACAACATCAAGCATACTAACATTCACATTATAGGATACCAGGAAAAGGAGAGAGAGAAAGGGGCAGAGAACTTATTTGAACAAATACTAACTGAAAAATTCCCTAACCTGGGGAAGGCTACAGATATCTAGTTCCAAGAAGCACAGAGTGTTCCAAACAAGATGAATCCAAAAAGTCCACACTAAGACACATTATCATTAAAATGGAAAAAATAAAGATAAGTAGAAAATCTTACAGCAGCAGGAAAAAAGCAACTACTTGCATATAAGAGAAATCCCAAAAGGCTATCAGCCAGCTTTTCAGAAGAAATTTTGCAGGCCAGAAAGGAGTGGCAGATTATATGCAAAGTGATGAAAGAAAAAAAAAAACCTACAACAAAGAATATCTGGCAAGGTTATCATTTAGATTTGAAGAAGAGGTACAGAGTTCTAAGGAAAATCAAAAGCTAAAAGAGCACCACTAAAGTGACTTCACAAGAAATGTTTAATAAACTTCTCTAAGCAGAAAAGGCCACAACTAAAAATACAAAAACTGAAAATTATGAAAGGAAAATATCTCACTGGTAAAGGCAAACATACAGTAAAAGGAGATTAGCCACTTATAAAGCAACGGTGAGGCCAGGGAGCCCTCCACTCCTCAAGGGCAGCCAGCGGCAGCAGAGGCCAGGGAGCTGTCCACTCCTGGGCATCCCCCAACATCAATCAGCTCCAGCCAACAACTCCAGCAGGGCCTTTGCCCAGCCCCCTCCCCACCCCCGGCTGGCACGAGGACCAACACCCAGCAGCCAATGAAGGTTTACACACTAAAGAGGACCAGCAGAGGGACAACTAGAGTGCTGGGCATGTCCTTTGGCTACATGGAGCCACTGAAGGGGATGTCCCAGCTAGTCAGAGCCTGACAAAACATGATCCACTGGCGAAGGGTATGGCAAACTACTTCAGTATTCTTGCCTTGAGAACCCCATGAATAGCATGAAAAGGTGAAAAGATGGGACATTGAAAGATGAGCCTCCCAGGTTGGTAGGTGTCCAACATGCTACTGGGGAAGAGCAGAGAGATAGCTCCAGAAAGAATGAAGAGGCTGAGCCAAAGCGGAAAGGCCGCCCAGTTGTGGATATGTCTGGTGGTGGAAGTAAAGTCCGATGCTGTAAAGAACAAAATTGCATGTGAATCTGGAATGTTAGGTCCATGAATCAAGGTAAATTGGATGTGGTCAAAGAGGAGATGGCAAGAGTCAATATTGACATTTTAGAGATCACTGAACTAAAATGGATGGGAATAAGCGAATTTAATTCAGATGACCCTTATATCTACTACTGTGGGCAAGAATCCATTAGAAGAGATGGAGTAGCCCTCATAGTCAACAAGAGTTCGAAATGCAGTATTGGGTACAATCTCAAAAACAGCATGATCTCAGTTGGTTTCCAAGGCAAACCATTTAATATCACAGTAATTCAAATCTATGCCCCAACCAGTAATGCTGAAGAAGCTGAAGCTGAACATTCATATGAAGACCTACAACACCTTCTACAACTATCACCAAAAAAAGACATCCTTTTCATCATAGGGTACTGGAATGCAAAAGTACAAAGTCAAGAGATACCTGGCATAACAGGCAAGTCTGGCCTTGGAGTACAAAATGAAGCAGGGCAAAGGCTAATAGAGGTTTTGCCAAGAGAAAGCACTGGTCATAGCAAATACCCTCTTCCAGCAACACAAGAGATGACTCTACACGTGGACATCACCAGATGGTCAATACGGAAATCAGATTGATTATATTCTTTGTAGCTGAAGATGGAGAAGCTCTATACAGTCAGCAAAAAACAAGACCTGGAGATGACTATGGCTCAGACCATCAGCTCCTTATTGCAAAATTCAGACTTAAATTGAAGTAGAGGAAAACCACTAGGTCATTCAGTTCAGTTCAGTCACTCAGTCGTGTCTGACTCTTTGCAACCCCATGGACTGCAGTATGCCATGCTTCCCTGTCCATCACCAACTCCTGGAGCTTACTCAAACTCATGTCCATCAAGTCGGTGATGCCATCCAACCATCTCATCCTCTGTTGTCCCCTTCTCCTCCTGCCTTCAATCATTCCCAGCATCAGGGTCTTTTCAAATGAGTCAGTTCTTTGCATCAGGTGGCCAAAGTATTGTAATTTCAGCTTCAACATCAGTCCTTCCAATGAATATTCAGGACTGATTTCCTTTAGGACGGACTGGTTGGATCTCCTTACAGTCCAAGGGACTCTCAAGAGTATTCTCCAACACACAGTTTAAAAGCATCAATTTTTCTGCACTAGGCTTTCTTTATAGTCCAACTCTCACCTCCATACATGACTACTGGAAAAACCATAGCTTTGACTAGATGGACCTTTGTTGGCAAAGTAATGTCTCTGCTTTTTAATATGCTGTCTACGTTGGTCATAACTTATCTTCCAAGGAGCGAGCGTCTTTTAATTTCATGGCTGCAATCACCATCTGCAGTGATTTTGGAGCCCAAAAAAATAAATTCAGCCACTGTTTCCACTGTTTCCCCATCTATTTGCCATGAAGTGATGGGGCCAGATGGCATGATCTTCATTTTCTGAATGTTGAGTTTTAAGCCAACTTTTTCATTCTCCTCTTTCACTTCCATCAAGAGGCTCTTTAGTTCTTCTTCACTTTCTGCCATAAGTCTAGAGTCATTTGCATATCTGAAGTTATTGATATTCCTCCTGGAAATCTGGATTCCAGCTTGTGCTTCATCCAGTCCAGCATTTCTCATGATGTACTCTGCATATAAGTTAAATAAGCAGGGTGACAATATACATCAAATCCCTTATGATTATACAGTGGAGGTGACAAATAGATTCAAGTGATTAGATCTGGTAGACATAATGCCTGAAGAACTATGGGCAGAGGTTTGTAACATTGTACAGGAGGTGGTGAACAAACCCATCCCCAAGGAAAACAAATGCAAGAAGGCAAAGTAGTTGTCTGAGAAGGTCTTACAAATAGCTGAGAAAAGAAGAGAAGCAAAAGGCGAAAGAGAAAGAGAAAGATATACCCAGCTGAATGCAGAGTTCCAGAGAATAGCAAGGAGAGAAAGGAAAGCGAACAATTTAAAGAAATAGAGAAAAACAATAGAATGGGAAAGACCAGAGATCACTTCAAGAAAATTAGAGATACCAAGGGAACATTTCATGCAAAGATGGGCACAAGAAAGGACAGAAATGGTATGATCTTGACAGAAGCAAAAGAGATTAAAAAGAAGTGGCAAGAATACAGATAACTGTACAAAAAAGTTCTTAATGACCTGGATAACCATGATGGTGTGGTCACTCACCTAGAGCCAGACACCCTGTAATGTGAAGGCAGGTGGGACTTAGGAAGCATTACTACAAACAAAGCTAGTAGAGGTGATGGAATTCCAGCTGAACTATTTTGAATCCTAAAATATGATGCTGTTAAAGTGCTGCACTCAATATGCTAGCAAATTTGGAAAACTCAACACTGGCCACAGGACTGGAAAAGGTTAGTTTTCATTCCAATCCCCAAGAAAGGAATGCCAAAGAATGTTCAAACTACCTCACAGTTGCACTACATCACGTGCTAGCAAGGTAATGCTCAAAATCCTTAAAGCTAGGCTTCAACAGTATGTGAATCGAGGACTTTCAGATGTACAAGCTAGATTTAGAAAAGGCAGAGGAATCAGAGGCAAAAAGGCAACAATCAATTTGTTGGAATCAAATAGCCAACAAGTTGGATCATAGAAAAAGCAGGGGAATTCCAGGAAAACATCTATGTCTGCTTCATTGGCTACACTAAAGCCTTTGATTGTGTGAATCACAACAAACTGTGGAAAATTCTTAAAGATATGGAAATACCAGACCATCTTACCCTCCTCCTGAGAAACCTGTATGCAGGTCAAGAAGCAACAGTTAGAATTGGACATGGAACAGTGGACTGGTTCAAAATTGGGAAGGGAGTACATCAAGGCTGTATATTGTCACCCTGGTTATTTAACTTACATGCAGAGTATATCATGCAAAATGTCAGCCCTGATAAATCACAAGCTGGAATCAAGACTGCCAGAAGAAACTCAATAACCTCAGATATGCAGTTGACACCAGCCTAATGGCAGAAAGTGAAGAGGAACTAAAGAGTCTCTTGATGAAGGTGAAAGAAGAGAGTTGAAAAAGCTGGCTTAAAACTAAGACCATGGCATCTGGTCCCATAACTTCATGGCAAATACATGGGAAAACAATGGAAACAACGACAGACTTTTTATTTTCTTGGGCTCCCAAATCACTGTGGATGGTGACTGCAACCATGAAATTAAAAGACTCTTGCTCCTTGAAAGAAAAGCTATGACAAACCCAGACAGCATATTAAAAAGCAGAGACTCACTTTGCCAACAAAGGTCTATATATCAAAGCTATGGTTTTTCCAGTAGTCATGTACAGATGTGTTAGGTGGACCATAAAGAAGGCTGAGCACCAAAGAATTGATGCCTTCAAACTGTGGTGCTGGAGAAGACTCTTGAGAGTTCCTTGGACAGGAAGGAAATCAAACCAGTTAATCCTAAAGGAAATCAACCCTGAATACTCATTGGAAGGACTGATGCTGAAGCTGAAACTCCAATACTTTGGTACCTGTCACAGAGAGTCAACTCATTGGAAAAGACCCTGATATTAGGAAAGATTGAGGGCAGGAGGAGGAGGAGGCAACAGAGGATGAGATGGTTGGATGGCATCACTGACTCAATGGACATGAGCTTGAGCAAACTCTGGGAGATAGTGAAGGACAGGGAAGCCTGACCTTCATGGATAGTGAGGTCCATGGGGTGGCAAAGAGTGACTGAGCAAACAACAACACAACTGAGCAACAACAACAAGGAAAGTTAAAAGACAAAGTAGGAAAATCATCTATATCCACAACAAGTAGTTAAGGGATACAGGAAACAAAAAAGTAAAATATGTCAAAAACATCCAATGTGAGGAAGACTGTTCAAAATGAAGGTTTATCAGAAGTGCTTAAACATAAGAAATCAACTTAAAATGATCATATACCTCATATATATGGTTACATATATCAACAAGAAAGTATAACAATCGCAAACATACATACACCCCACATAGGAGCAACAAAATAAAGAAAATGTTAACAAAATGGGGAAAACTGACAGTAATAATGTAACAGTAGAAGATTTTAATACCTCATTTACATCAATGGTCATATTATCCAAATAGAAAATTAAAGAAACACTGGCCTTAAATAACACCTTATGTTGTTGTTCATTCACTAAGTCACATCTGACTCTTTGCCACCCCTTAGATCAGATGACATAACACCTTAGACGGATGAAGATATATATACCCACAAAGAACAGCTCACCCCCAAAAAGCAGAATACACATTATTTTTAAGGATACTGGTAATAGCCTCCAGAATAGATCACATGCCATGCAAAAAAACCCAAGTCTTCATAAGTTTAACATTGAAATCATATCAAGCATCTTTTCCTACCATAGCACTATGAGACTAGAAATCAATTGCAAAAAAAAAAAAAAATTTTAAACTGCAAAAAAAAAAAAAAATGTGGAGTCTCAATAATATGCTAAAAACAATCAAACAGTCACTGAAGAAAAAACATCTGGAGACAAATGAAAACACGTCTAACCAAAATTTATGAGAAACAGCAGAAGCAGTTCTAAAAGGGAAGCTTATAATGATAAAAAAAAAAAACAAAACTACAAGTAAACAATCTAATATTATACTTGAAGGAAAGAGAAAAAGAGCAAACAAAACCTCAAGTTAGTAGGAGGAAAGAAATCATTACGACAATAGCAAAAATAAATGAAATAGAGACTAAAAAACAACAGAAAAGACCCACGAAATTAGAAGTTAATTCTTTGAAAAGATAAATAAAATTTATAAATCTTTAGCCAGACTCATAAAGAGAGAGGGACCAAATAAAGCAAATCAGAAATGAAAGAAAAGTTACAGGCAATACCACATAAACACGAAGCAACATGAGAGACTACTACAACAATCACATACCAATAAAATAAACGACCCGGATAACAGAAGACATGGATCAATTCCTAGATATGTACAATATTCCAAGAATAAAGCAAGAAGAAGTAGAAAATATAAACATCCTGATTACCAGTAATGAAACTGTATCAGTTAAAAAACAAACAAAAAAAAACCCAACAAACAAAAGTCCAGGACACAGATTCAAAGGTTAATTCTACCAAACATTTAAGGAAGAGTTAACATCTATCCTTCTAAAACTACTCCAATAAAGCTGAAGAGGAAGGAATGTTTAAGAACTCATCCTATGAAGCCAGTATCACACTGATACCAAAATGAAACAAAGATGCCACACACATAAAGAGAAAATTATAGGCCAATATCACTGATAAGCATAGATGCAAAAGTCTTCAACAAAAAATAGCAAAACAAATTCAACAAAACATTAAGAAAATTATATACCATGATCGACCAAAACCATTCCAAAGAAAAAGAAATGCAAGAAGGCAAAGTGGTTGTCTCAGGAGGCTTTACAAATAGCTGAGGAAAGAGAGAAGCAAAGGCAAAGGAGAAAGGGAAAGAGATCCTCAATTAAATGCAGAGTTTCAGAGAATAGCAAGGAGATATAGGAAGGCCTTCTTTTATGAAAAATTCAAGGAAACAAAAGGAAAACAATGGAATGGGAAAGACTAGAGATCTCTTCAAGAAAACTGGAGATATCAAGGGAATATTTCATGCAAGCACGGGCACGATAAAGGACAGAAACCATAGGATCAATTAGAAACAGAAGAGATTAAGAAAAGGAGGCAAGAATACACAGAACAACTATACAAAAAATGGAAAAAGACAAAATATCTTAATAACCCAGACAACCACAATGGTGTGGTCACTCATCTAGAGCCAGCCAGCCTGGAGTGTGAAGGCAAGTGTGCCTTAGGAAGCAATACTATGAACAAAGCTAGTGGGGGTGATGGAATTCCAGCTGAGCTATTTAAAATCCTAAAAGACAATGCTGTTAAAGTGCTACACTCAATACATCAGCAAATTTGGAAAACTCAACAGTGGTCATAAGATTGGAAAAGGTCAGTTTTCGTTCTAGTCCCAAAGAAGAACAATGTGAAAGAATGTTCAAACGACCATACAATTGCACTCATTTCACATGCTAGCAAAGTTATGCTCAAAATTCTTCTATCTAAGCTTTAGTAGTATGTGAACCAAGAACTTCCAGATGTACAAGCTCAGTTTCTAAAAGGCAGAGGAACCAGAGATCAAACTGCCAACATTTGCTGGATCATGGAAAAAGCAAGGGAGCTTCAGAAATGCATCTACTTTTGCTTCACTGACTATGCTAAAGCCTTTGATCGCATGGATCACAACAAACTGTGGAAAAATCTTAAAGAGATGGGAATACCAGACCACCTTATCAATCTCCTGAAAAACCTGTATGAGGGCCAAGAAGCAACAGAAAGAACTGAACATAGAACAATGGACTGGTTCAAAATTGGAAAAGGAGTACATCAAGGCTGCATATTGTCACCCTGTTTATTTAACTTATATGCAGAGTGTATTATGCAAAATGCCAGGGTGGATGAATCACAAGCTCAATCACAGCAATAAAGATTGCTGGGAGAAATATCAACAACCTCAGATATGCAGATGATAACACTCCAATGGCAGAAAGTGAAGAGGAACTTAAGAGCCTCTTGATGAGGGTGAAGAGAGAGAGTGAAAAAGCTGGTTTAGAATTCAACATTAAAAAACTAAGATCATGGCATCTGATCCCATCATTTTGTGGCAAATAGAAGAGGGAAAAAATGGCAACAGTGACAGATTTTATTTTCTTGGGCTCCAAAATCACTGCAGACACTGACCGCATCCATGAAATTAAAAGATGTTTGCTCCTGGGAAGGAAAGCTATGACAAACCTAGATAGCATATTAAAAAGCAGAGACATCACTTTGCCAACAAAGGTCCATACAGTCAAAGTTATGGTTTTTCCAGTAGTGTATGGATATGAGAGCAGGACCATAAAGAAGGCTAAATGCTGAAGAATTGATGCTTTCTAACTGTGGTGCTAGAGAAGACTCTCAAGAGTCCCTTGGACAGCAAGGAGATCAAACGAGTCAATCCTAAAGGAAATCAACCATGAGTATTAATTGGAGGGACTGATTCTAAAGCTGAAGCTCCAATACTTTGGGCATGTGATGCAAAGAGGCAAGTCATTGGAAAAGACTCTGATGATGGGAAAGACTGAAGGCAAAAGGAGAAGGTGAAGGCAGAGGATGAGATATCATCACCGACTCAATGGACATGAATCTGAGCAAACTCTGGGAGATACTGGAGGACAGAGGAGCCTAGTGTACCTGACACAACTTAGCAACTGAACAAAAACAACAACATACCACAATCAAGTAGAATTTATCCCAGAGATGCAAGGATGTTTCAATACCCACAAATAAATAGGTATGATAACCACATTAACAAACTGAAGAATAAAAATCAGACCATCATCTCAAAAGATGCAGGAAACTCTCTTTGACAAATTTCAACATTGATTTATGATAAGACCTCTTAATAAAGTGGGTATAGAGAAAACATATCTCAACATAATAAAGGTCATTTATGACAAACCCACAACATCATACCAATAGTGAAAAGCTGAAAGCATTTCCTCTAAGATCAGGACAAGACAAGCACAACCATTGTTGTCAC
This sequence comes from Giraffa tippelskirchi, assembly GCF_054371585.1. NCBI lineage: Eukaryota > Metazoa > Chordata > Mammalia > Artiodactyla > Giraffidae > Giraffa > Giraffa tippelskirchi. Next base: position 112,321,216 of record NC_137287.1, on the reverse strand, counting down.
TTTTATTCAACATAGTATTGGAAGCTCTAGGCACAGCAATCAGAGATGCAAAGAAATAAAATGCATTCAAATTGAAAAGGAGGAAATAAAATTGTCACCATTTGCAGGCATGATACTATATAGAGAAAATCCTAAAGAAACCACCAAAAATTATTATAATTAATAAGTGAATTCAGTAAAGTTGCAAGATACGAAATATACAGAAATTTGTTGTACTTCTGTATACTAATATCAAAGTATCAGAAAGAGAAAGTAAGAAAACAATACCATTCACAATAATGTAAAAAAAAGAAAAAACACCTCAAAAAATCTAATCAAAGAGGTAGAAACCGGTACTCTGAAAACTATAAGACACTGATGAAAGAGGCCGAAGACAACTAAACAAAAGGAAAGCTATGAATTGGAGGAATTAATATTGTTAAACAAACATACTACTCAAGGCAATCAACAGATTCAATGCAATCTGTATCAAAATATCAACTGCATTAGGAACAAATAATCCTAAAATTTTGTAAGGAAATGCAAAAGTTCCCCAGTAGCAAAAGTGATCTTAAGAAAGAAGAAGAAAGCTGAAACATCACACTCCCTTATTTCAAACTCTACTAAAAAACTCTACTACAAAAGATCAAACCAGTCAATCCTAAAGGAAATTAGTCCTGAATATTCATTGGAAGGACTGATGCTGAAGCTCCAATACTTTGGCCGCCTGATGTGAAGAACTGACTCATTGGAAAAGACCCTGATGCTAGGAAAGACTGAAGGCGAGAGGAGAAGGGGACAACGGAGGATGAGATGGTTGGATGGCATCACCAACTCAGTGGACATGAGTTTGAGTAAGCTCTGGGAGTTGGTGATGGACAGGGAAGCCTGGCGTGCTGCAGTCCATGGGGTCACAGAGTCAGACACGACTGAGCGACTGAACTGAATGGAGTGCTCTCAGAACCCTTGGAGGTAGGATGCACTGAGCCTAGCCTGAGATTGGATGACCAGTGACTTTCTGGAGGACAGGAAGTCTAAGTCAAAGCTGGAGAAATAGGGAGCATAGAAGGAGGTGGCGCTGAAGTTGTTAGGCAGGCATGGGGTGGGGGCAAGGGAGTGTTTTGTCAGGCTGAGGAATTTGGATTTTAATCCAGGAGCAATGGGAGCTATTGAAAAAAGCAGGATTTTTTAAGCTGGATTCACATTTTCAATGCAACTGTTTGTCGTAGACCAGAGCAGGAAAACCAGAGACAGGAAGGCGGCTGGAACCACCTAAACAAGGCTAGGGAGACTCGGAAGAGAACACAGCAACCACGGCATCAGGCAGGACAGAGAGCGGTGAACACAGGCGGTCCTGGCCACCACGCTGCAATTCCAAGTATGCTCAGTGGCTGGGTGCTGATATCATGCTTCAGTGGACAGACCTGGGGAGAGGACTCAGTCTGGCTGTGCAGAGACACCCTGAAGGATTTGGGATTTGTTGCAGGCTACAATTAGGGGTGTGCACAGGATGGAGCCCAGTTCTGCCGTAGGAGCCCCCGTTAACACAAACAGAAAGGGAGGGGTGTGGTCCCACTATAGCAACCTTATTCTCAATGCGCTCACAGCTGGCACAGCTCAGCTGCTATAAGCTTTGGCAGCATGTAAGAGATGGTAGACTGCCAACACGTAGAGGCAAGGCTGAAATCTGAGCTGATTCCCAACAGGTGCATGACTTCAGGAGATTTACACCTACAGCAGTGCCTGGAGGACATCTGAGTTGGTTATTGCACTCTCATAGCTAAGGTGGGTCCAGCACAAGCAGCAACAGCCTCTCCCAGCAGGAGTGCTCCAGTCCCACCTACTTCAAACCACAGCTTAGAACTGGATCTGGGGGTTTCTACTCCAACAGCTGGGAAGCTGACCCTGCCCCAACAGGGCTGTGACAATCACAGAACAAAAAGGATGCCCCACCAATCATCCAGGGCAGGCTCTGGTCACCACCACATCAATCACATTCCCTATCAAGGAGATAATGGCTAGCATACTCTAAGGAAAGGCACGGCAGGCATCCACACCAAAACCAGCCCTTACTCCAAAAATACTGGACTCACCCAGCTACACAGGAATGCCCCCACATAAAAACAGCCCTTTGAGACCACAGTAGTTGACTGTTTCCCCTAAATTCACAGAGTCAGGTAAATAAAAGTAAAATGAAAAAGCAGGGGAACCACTCCCAGTTAAAAGAATAAGAGAAATCCTCTGAATGAACAAACAATGAAACAGACCTCTCCAGTCTACTAGACTCCAAGTTCAAAAGGAGGGAATGAAAATGTGAAAGGAACTAAGGACTGCTATTGAAAGAAATGCAGGTCATCGTAAAAAAAAAAAAAAAAAAAAACTAGAAACTATAAAAAGAAGTCAGTAAAAATTAACCAACTCAAAAGCCAACATAAAAACTGAGCTAAAGTCAATAAATAGCTACTAAATAATACAGATGAACAAATAAGAATCTGAGATAGATTAATGGAAGTCACTCAATCAGAAGAGCATACATAAAGACAAATGAAAAAACTGAAAGCAACCTATAAGACCTATGAAATAATACATAAAATGTGCCAATCTACACATAATAGGGATCACAGAAAGATAAGAGAGAAAAAGGGAAATCAAAAGTGCATGTGAAAAAACTATGGCTAGAAACTTCCCAAACCTAAAGAAGGAAACAGATATCCAGGAATAAGGAAGCACAGAGGGTCCCAAATGAGATGAACTCAAACACACTTGTACCAAGACATATAATAATTAAAATGGAAAAAGTTAGAAGGATTATAAATGCAGCAAGGGAAAAGCAAAGTATTAGTTACCAGAGAACCCCATAAGATTATCAGCGGCTTTCTCTACAGAAACATTGCAGGCCAGAAGGGAGTGAAGATATACTCAAGTCCTCAAAGGGAAAAACTGTAACCTCGGATACTCTACCCAGCAAGATCATGATTAAAAATGGAAGGAGAGATAAAGAATTCCTCAGATAAGCAAAAACTAAAAGAATACAGCAATACGAAACCTATCCTAAAAGAAATATTGAAAGATCTTCTCTAAATTTTAGAAAATAAATAGGAAAGTCACAATAGGAAAAGCAATTATATAAAAGAATTGAAGATCACTTAAAGAAGCCAGTACATATTTTTTAAAAATAATAAAAAAATATTCTGGATTAACATGAAGATGTAAAACAAGAAATCAAAATCATAAAAAATGGGGAAGGAGAACAAGAAAATGTAGATTTTTTTAGAATGTGTTTGAGCTTATATGACTACCAGTCTAAAGCAAGCAGATATAGTAATGGGTTAACATACTTGAAAGCCAGGGTAACCACAATCAAAAACATACAATAAGTTCACAAAAACCAAAAAGAAGAGAACTCAAACATAATACAAAAGAAAACTATCAAACCACATAAGGAAAAAGAAAAAGGACAAAGAAGAAATACAAAATCAACTGGAAAACAAGGTTTAAATAGACAATACTTACAAGCCTATCAATAATTACCTTAAATGTCAATGGACTAAATGCTCTAATCAAAAGACACAGAATGGAAGACTGGATAATAAAACAAGAGCCTACAAGAGACCAACTTTAAGGCAAAGGACACACATAGGTTGCAAGTGAGGGGATGGAAAAAGATTATTTCACGCAAATGGAAATGACAGAAAGCAGGAGTAGGAAAAATCACATCAAACAAAATAGACTAAAACAAAGACCATAGAGAAAGAAGGACACTAAATAATGATTAAAGGATCAAAACAGAAAGAGAATTTACACTTATTAACATATATGCACCAAATATAGGAGCACCTAAATACATACAGTAAATACCAGTAGACATAAAAGGAGAAAGTGACAGAAATACAATAGTAGCAGTTGACTTTTAACACTCCACTGACATCAATGGACAGATGTTCCAGACAGAAAATCAATAAGGCAACAGAGATCCTAAATGACACAACTGAATGGTTAGACGTAATTGATACTTTGAGAAAATTACATCTCCCCCAAAATAGAAAACACATTCTTTTCAAGCATTCATGAAACATTCTCTAGGATGAACCACATATTAGGACACAAAATAGGAGAAGGCACTGGCAACCCACTCCAGTACTCTTGCCTGGAAAATCCCATGGATGGAGGAGCCCAGTAGGCTCCAGTCCATGGGGTCGCTAAGAGTCAGACACAACTGAGCAACTTCACTTTCACTTTTCACTTTCACGCATTGGAGAAGGAAATGGCAACCCACTCCAGTGTTCTTGCCTGGAGAATCCCAGGGACGGGGGAGCCTGGTGGGCTGCCGTCAATGAGGTCGCACAGAGTCGGACACGACTGCCACAACTTAGCAGCAGCAGGACACAAAATAAACATCAACAAATTTAAGAGGATAGAAATTATTTCAAGCATTTCTTCTGACCACAACAGCATAAAATTACAAACTAATCACAGAAAGAGAAACCAGAGTAAAAACAGCTACATGGAGACGAAACAACATGCTGTTAAAATACTAATGGGTCAATGATGAAATCGAGGAGGAAATTTTTAAAACACCTTGAGACAAATGAAAAGGAAAACACAGCCATACAAAATTTATGGAATGCAGCAAAAGGAATCCTAAGAAGGAAGTTCACAGCAATATAGGCCTTTCACAAAAAGAAAAAAAAAAACACAGAAAAATCTCAAACAACCTATCATCTAAAAGAATTAGAAAAAGAACAAACAAAACCCAAAGGCCACAGAAGGAAGGAAATAATAAAGATCAGAGAGGAAATAAAATATACATCATGGTGATCATTTCATACTGTATGCAAATATCAAATCACTGTTAGCACACCTGAAAATAACATAATACTGTATGTGAACTATATTTCAATCAAAAATGTAACAGGTAAGGATATTCAACAGAGGTACAGGCTATAAAACAAATATGCAAAATAAATGGTTTCCATATTCATGCCTAAAGAGTAAACTAATAAATTCACTAATATAGCATCCATTATGTTATTATAGAAAAACACAATGCAAGAGAAAGATTGTATTTACAAAAGCAGCACAAAATACTAAAAACCTAAGAATAAACTTAAACATGCAGGACCCACATAAAGAAAACTACAGAATTCTGTCTCAGGACCTAAAAGATGAGAATAAATGAAAAGATGCAGCAGATGGGGAGAATAACTATAGCTAACATACCACTTCTAGCAACATTTAAAGAACAAATTTAAGTCTGCTTCAATCAAAATCCATATGAGTCTTTTAATAGGTAACTAGAAAAAAATCACTTTAAAGTTCTTCTGAAAAAAATTAACACAAGAATAACTAAACAACTTTGATATGAGCTACAATGATCACAACTATGCAGTACCAAAGCAGGAACACAATCCGTCCATTTCCTTGGGATTTCTTGTCACACTAGACATTAGGAAGATAAGTTTCACATTTGTGAAGATACAGTTTTAATAAAACTTGTTTAATATTATCAAGTCTCCACTGACCAAAGGCAAGAGGAAATGAGCGGGAAAACTTCTCTCTCTTACAAGTCACCAGAGTATTTGCTGTCTTTTGGGTTTAGTTCAATTCAGTGCATTTCACTGTATTCAGCTCAGTCTAACACCTCAAGTGTTCAATTATTCATTCACTTAATTTTTAATCACACAAATAATACATAAATATACCCTCCTGCTAAAATAAACAAAACATTAGTGATAAAGGTAGGTCCTCTTTGGACACCATCCCCAATCCCTGAACACTTCCCCAGTGGAAACTGAAAAGTCTTTGGTCTTTCCATCCACTAGGAGTCCTCTCACTTCTCAAAGCAATCATGAGGGCCCATGGGCTCCAGAGCACTGCTCTAGGGATTAAAATCAAAGAAAAGAGGGGGTTTCCCTGGTGGTCCAGTGGTTAGGACTCTAAGTCCCAATGCAAGGTCCCAGTCCCTAGTCAGGGAACTTGATCCCACAGCTTCGAGTAAGAGTTCATTCGCATGCCACAGTTAAAAGATCTCACATGCCGCAATGAAGATCCCACATGCTGCAACTAAGTCTTGGCACAAATAAATATTAAAAAAAAAAGAAAGAAAGAAAAGAAATCACTTTACTTGGTTGAGAATATCCCACTTGAATATGGAAGTAAGCAGAGAAGGACCAATTTTAATATACTGACCTGTGGATGGGAATGGTGGTGAAGCCTCCCCCAGGATTTATGCTAAATTCCACCATTCAGTTCTAGCAACTGGTGGTGGTAGTCGTTCAGTCATGCCTGACTCTTTGTGACCCCACGGACTGTAGCCCACCAGGCTTCTCTGTCCATGGAATTCTCCAGGCAAGAATACTGGAGTGGGTTGCCATTTCCTTCTCCAGGGATCTTCCCGATCCAGGGATCACACCGAGGTCTCCTGCACTGACAGGCAGACTCTTTACCCTCTGAGCCACCAGAGAAGCCTGCAGATTCTATGCAAAATCAGAAGCTGGGTGCAGAATTTTCCTTGGAGGTGAATACATCTGTCTCTTTGAGAGTGGCCTAGGAGAGCAATCATCCATCACTAATGGCTCCAAGTAGGGCCCTAGGGGCAAGCCAGACAGCCTTGACACCCAGGTCCCCAGAGACAACTAACTGCTCTGGGGCAGTAGAATAAATGAAAAAGCTAAAAGATCCACAGAGGGGCACCATATGTCCAGACAGACTGTAGGTGCCTTCAGCAGGAAACGTGCTAAAGCAATTCATGTCCTGTTAGAACCAGAAAGACAAAATATGGGGGTCACAAGATTCAAAGAGGGTCACATAATATATGGAAAAAGAAAAATGTTGGCCAGTTTTCCCAGACTGTGCCATTGGAGAGATAAAAGACCTGAAATCATGAGTATGGTGAGATAAATGTTCTAAATTCCAAGCCTCTTGGAGAAATTAATATTAAAACCTACTCTTTAAGCCAATGTATCAGGATTTATGTCTTTACAATCCCAACCAGGTAAGTGGAGAAGAAATGCCTTGTCTCTGAGGAGCGAACTCCAGATTGATCACAGGATCTGAAGACGCAGGCTGAGTAGTTACCTATAAAAGACATAATTCCCTGAGAAGCAGTTCATCTTGACTCTCACAAGCCCGGCTCAACTGGTCCAAAGTCTGAAACAGGTTAAGGAGACTGTAGAATGAAGATTACTGGAGAATCCGCTGAGCAGAGAAAATTCACAGTAACAGTGATACAGGGCCCATGAGTCTGGCACTTTTCCAAGAAGAGATGGGGAGAGATGCCTCTCTCTGGGATTGGGCAAGAGATGGGTTCTGGGCAGTTTCTGGTGGTCCAGTGGCTAAGACTCCATGGTCCCAATGCAGGGGGCCCAGGTTTGATCACTGGTCAGGGAACTAGATCCCACATGACACAACTAAGGGGTTTGCATGCTGCAACAAAGATTGAAAATCCTACCTGTTGCAACTAAGACCCAGCACAGACAAATAAATATTTAAGAAAAGAGAGAGGAGGGGGGTTCTCCTGTGGGACTGGGTGTTGAAGCATTTATGTGAAAGAAATACTATGCCAAGAGGTCTTGGGCATGGGGGGATTAGATGCATGATGTGGGGTATGCTGTCATTATGGTCTTAACTCTACAAACTGATGAAATCCCTCTGCACAGACACTCCCCATGCACACACCCAAGATCCCAGAAAGGCATCTACATCAGCTCTCAGGGAGATGAATCCAGAGCAGAGGATCCCAGCCCTGACTCTTCCCAATGTCCCAAGTGCTTGCTTTCCCAGGAGGACTCCAGGCCCCTACTCTTCCTTTCAGGTTCTGGAATTCTTAGCCAAGCTCACACTGCTCCACACATTTCCTGACAAATGCACTTGACCTCCCAGCTGACTCCCTTCAAAAAAATCACAGAGTTTGCACTCTCTTTGTAGGGCTTCGGCTGCATACTTCTCTTAAAGGGAAAGGGGTCAATGGCCTACCCTACAAGGCCTGTCAAGGTGAGAGGTGGAAAACTCAGGCATAAGAGTCCTAGGGGCTGGTGGTGGCACCCCCCTGTGGGTACCTGTAGCAATGGTCAGCCCTAGCTGGCCCTTCCCCTCAACAGGACCTCTGCTAGCCATTGCCCAGGTTGGCTTGCTACCAGCATTCCTTGATTGTCTTCAAAAGGCAAAGTTACCCATGTCAGAAACCCTAGATTTTAAAACATTCAGCATCTTGGGACTTCCCTGTGGTCCAGTGACTAAGACTCTGTGGTCCCAATGCAATGGGCTGAGGTTCAATCCCTGGTCAGAGAACCATATCCCACAGGCCACAACTAAGAGTTTGCATGCTGAAACTACAGAATCCACCTGCTACAACTAAGATCCAGTGCAGTTAAATAAATGAATATTTTTAAAAAATAAAATAAAACATATAGCACCCTGCATCAAGCCTGGAGGAATTGTCAGTGGCAACACCTTTCCAACAACTCAAGCATGCAACTACAGGAAGAGAATCAAAGCCACGGGGAGGTTGAGCTGTGTATCCCATACGCATCCCAGGGTGAGATTTCTCAAAGAACCAGAGCACTCAATCCTAGCGAACCCAAGGAGGACGCTGGGGCAGGAAAACGGTGGCCTCTCGACTTCCCAGATGTTGACAGGGCTTCTCACTCCTACCGTCCCTGCCAAACTGCTGCTTATTGGTTGTGATCAAAACAAAACAAAATGAATGAAAAACACATAAGGATAAAAAGACATGAAATTTTAAGCCAAGAGAAAAGAAAGAAATGATGAACAGGAATAAAAGAAGATTAAACTATCGAACCCACGTGTCTTAAGTCTCCTGGATTGGCAGGAGGATGCTTTACCACTGAGCCACCAAGAATCTGTCTGCAATACAGGAGACCTGGGTTCAATCCATGGGTCAGGAAGATCCTCTGGATAAGGGAATGGTTACCCACTCCAGTAGTGTTGCCTGGAAAATACCATGAACAGAGGAGCCTGGCAGGCTACAGTCCACGGGGTTACGAAGAGTCGGACACGACTGAGCAGCTAACACTGTAACACGTGACTGATTCTGGCCAACAGGCTCTGAGGGGAGATGAGATCCATCACTTTGAGCAGGAGCTGTTTGAAACTGTGGAAACCACGTGCTGAGATGCTTCACAAGATGAAGGGAATCTGGGTCAACTGAGTCCAACATATGGAGGGCTCCGGAGAGTTACCCGACCCCATCACACTCAGCCTAAGTGAAAAGCTAACCTTTGTTGGGTGAAGCCACTGAAATATGGGGGTTTATTGGTCTCCTATCCAAGTACTAACCAGGCCTGACCCTGCTTAGCTTCAAGAGGTTTATTGGTTTCTATAGCATTTATTGGTTTATTGGCTTCTATATGCACTTAACTAACATAAGTGCTTATAATTTATAATTCTCTTAATCCTTATAATCTTACAGCATAGGCACCACTGTTATCTCCACTAAGGGGAGAGAGGCAAGAGAAAAATATATTAACTTTTGTTCAGGCTTCGTGTTTGGTAAATTGCAGACTGAAAATTCGGATCTAGGCAGTCTGTGTCTATAACCACTAAGCCAGGCTGCTCTTACAAAAGACACATCTTAAAATAAGATGCAAGGATCTTCGTGGTCATGCACCTTCTTCAACAGAAGATTTGGGAATGTTGAAGTAGGGCAGAAAAGGGATGTAAGGAGGAAAGGCAGCCCTAGACAGGTAAACTTCGTGTTAATCCCTTCTTTCTATTCCTCTGGGATAAGTCCATCAACATTCATGTGGTAAGGTAAAGGGAGCTTAGATGCACAGGGTCAGCTCTAAACTCCAGCTTTCTGGATTGAGCCTTCTCTTTTTAAATTTCCAGCCCAATATAGTGGCAAGACCTTCACACTCAGGAGTTGGCAAATCTGAAGTCTAGTTCCAAGTCTACCACACAAAATGTTGTGTGGCTTGAATAATTGCTTCTGGTCTCTTTGGGCCTTGGTTGTTGTATCTGAAATGGGGGAATAATTACTTCTGTTTCATCAGAACGTGGGCTTCTCTGGTGGCTCAGCTGGTAAAGAATCTGCCTGCAATGTGGGAGACCTGGGTTTGATCCCTGGGTTGGGAAGATTCCCTGGAAAAGGGAAAGGCTGCTCACTCCAGTATTCTGGCCTGGAGAATTTCATGGACTGTATCGTCCATAGGGTCACAAAGAGTCGGACTCAACTGAGCAATTTTCACTTTCACTTTCATCAGGATGTAGAAAGTTCCAAACAAACAACATATGTAATGATGCTTTGGGAAGCCATGAAATGCTTTGCAAATGTAAATTACCTTTATCAGACTGAACCAGGTATCACAACTTCACATGATTCAATCTCAGAAAGATCAGACCCCCAGGCTCTCAGGCTGACCATCCTTCTATCTTCCCTTCATCTTCCTTCATCCACACACAAAGCCCTGGGAGGAAAGCAGAGCAAAGCGCAGCCCCGTGTCATGGAAAGGGTCAGCAAGTCGGGAGGCCATTGCCTTGCTAAGTGGCCAGGGACAACTTCATCTCCTTCTCCAGTCCTCAAAGTCCTAACCCAGAAAGGAGAATTTTTTTTGGATGAGATTAACAAAAGTTCCTACTCCTCCCCATGCAATCAAATCACCTGGGAAACTTTTACAAAATGCAAATACCCGGACTTCTTGTAGGGATTCATTTTTAATAGGTCTGAGCATCGGCACCTTTGAAATTCTCACCAGGTGATCATTGTGGGAACCAGGTCAAAAAAAGCCACTTGACCGAATGATCCAAAGACCTGCTGACTGATCACAATGACTAAATGTCTGAGGAAGCCTGTGAACCCACGTGAAGCTCCAGGACTGAGGGAGATGAAGGGGTGGGAGCTCCTCGAAAAGGGTCCGAGGCCTCATCAGACACTGGGAGTGGGGCTGCTGAAGCCCAATTTCACACGCCCTGCTGTGTGAAGGAGGCCTGGGCTCCACTGGGGCCCAGCTGGAAGGCCTTTCATTTGGAGAAAGATTTCCTCAAGGTGTCTCTCCGCCTCCTTGGCTGACCCAGGGAACTGAAGCTTTTCATTTTAATTAGCAAAGTCTTGTTGCAGCCGCTAGAAATGAGACTCTGTTCTTGTTTTCCTTTACAGACTGTCAGCGGAGATGGTGACAGAGGGGGTGGTGAAGTGACTCGGGAGCTGTCATTTGATGCAATTTCTGGGCTGGTAGGGGGCTCAGAAGATGTCAGAGCGGCTGAGGTTGCAAAGGAACCAAACCGTACACTTCAGTCAACGGCTTTGTGGCTTCAGGACACAGCGACTTGGGTTCCAGCCTCTTGGTAGGACTGCCCACGTTATGCTGCGGGAAAGATGAAGTGTTATGAGGCCCACCCAGGCTCCGGGAGCCCCGCAGACAGACAGATCGTATCTTAAACCCTGGGAGCCTTATGAGAAGGAGGGGGAAGCAGGCTTTCAACAAATTCCTGTAAATGAAGAGAAATGAAGATGGCATTTGTCTGATGCATATTTTATAAGCCTGTGAACTCTCAGAGCTAGAATGAGCGCTCACTGGTCATCTTGTTAGCACCAGATGGATGGCAGAGAGGTGGCCTGCCTGAGGTACCATAGATCTCAGGAAGCCCCTATCCTGTGTGTCCAGCGGGGGAGGGGGAGAAACAGTCCACGGGACTCAGCTTCCACAGTTCTATCTTGCTTGGACATCTAATAAAAGCACGTTTCCTAGAACTAGCGCTTGTGTTTCTTGTATGAGCCTCCTTGGTTGTTCAGCTTTTCCAAAACTAAGGGAACATTTGATCCAGATGAGGAGCATTTTAAAAAGAGAGGGGTAATCAGCAGAACGGTCCTTAAGCAATGAGCCCATCAGTGACAGGACCGAAAGGAAGGATGGCGCACAGGTCCTAAGAGTTCAGTCATTCAAATCCCACCCCGGGAAAGGCAGGAAAGGCTGCTGTAGCCCCAAGATCACGGGGGGCGCAAACCCACAGGATGTGGCCTCTCCTCGCCACAGTCTCCTTCCTCCCCACAGTCCCCCTACCCCGTGATCCGGCCACACCAAGCTGTTTCTACTGCCCACGGCACCACCTTTGTACCAGACCCTCAGCCAGAATACTCTGATTCCAGATCCTTCCCACTCCTTTCTTCAAGTGCCCCGCCACCCGGCTAAGCAGGATAGTACAGTGGCTCCCTACCCCCCCTCATCCATGGGGAAATGCTCTAAGACCCCTGATAGATGCCCGAAACCATGGAAAGCACCAAACCACATATATACTATGCTTCTTCCTACGTATATATTAATACATTCCTATGTGTGTGCGTGCGTGCTCTGTCATGTCCAACTCTTCATGACCCCATGGACTGTAACCCACCAGACTCCTCTGTCCATGGAATTTTCCAGGAAAGAATACTAGAGTGGATTGCCATTTCCTTCTCTAGGGGATCTTCCCAAACCAGGGATCAAACCTGTGTCTGCTGCACTGGCAGGTGGATTCTTTACCACTGAGCCATCTGGGAAACCCACATTCCTATGATAAAGTATAATTTATAAATTAGGCACAGTAAGAGATTAACAATAATAATTAATGATGAAACAGAACAATTATAATAGTATATTGTAAATAAGTTATGTGAATGTGGTCTCTCTCTCAAAATACCTTACTGTCCAAATTTAATGCCTTTTCCATCTTAACTAAGCATTTATCATGCACCATGGCCATAACTTTTGCAGTTTGAGGTGCAACAGCAAAACGAGCACAATTTCTTCTTCCTTCTTCACAATTTCACAGATAGAAGATTCATCTTACCATGGATCTTAGCAACCTCAGAGCACATTTTTTTTTCTTTTCATAGTCAGCCAAGAATTTTCACCTTTTTAAAAGAAGCACTTTAAGGCTTCTCTTTGTCATATCTGAATTGCCAGCATCCTGACTCCTGCATTTGGGGGCCATGATTAAGTAAAATAAGGGTCACTTGGACACAAGCACCATAAAACCACAAAATGGGTCTGATAACTGAGATGGCTACTAAGTGACTAACAACAAGCAGGATCCACTGGACAAAGGGAAAATTCACAACCAGGGCAGGACATAGTGGGATGGCATTAGATCTCATTAGCAATTTAAAACTTATGCAATTTAAAACTTACGAATTGCTTATTTCTAGAATTTTCCATTTACTGTTTTTTGGACTGCAGTTGGGTAACTGCAACTGCAGAAAGTGAAACCACAGGTAAAACAGACTATTGTGTACCAAGGATCAGCCCCCTCACTCTTTCAGTATTTACTGAATATCCATTTATGGTAAACAAAACTGTCATAGATGGTCCCATCTTCAAAGAGTAAAAGGCAGACATATAATGAAATGCTCATGCAAATGCGTGTAAAGTCATCTCCGAGATCAGTGCTTGGAAGGGAAGATGTATGTGTTAGGGGAAGAACTGACTGAAACCATATGCCCAGGCACACATAGGCTTCCCTGGTGGCTCAGTGGTAAAGAATTCACCTGCCAATGCAGGAGATGTGAGTGCAATCCTTGGGTCAGGAAGATCCCCTAGAGAAGGAAATGGCTAACAACTCCAGCATTCTTGCCTAGAGAATTCCATGAACAGAGGAGCCTGGTGGGCTACAGTCCACGAGATCACAAAGAGTTGGACACGACTGAGCAACTGAACACACATGCAAACACACACACACACACACACACACGGCTGTGCCTCATTCTTGTGGCCCATGATCCAGATCTTATTCACTCTTTGATGCCCCCCACATAGCACAGTGCTGGCACACGCATACGCAGGTGTTTGGTAAATGATTTTTGAATAAGTGAATGATGCAGAGATAAAGCATTTCAGACCTCTCATGCCCTCCATCGCACTTTAGCTGTCTATCTGTCATGGCTCCGTAAGGCTCCAGCACATTTGGTGTATATTTTGAGTTTGTGCAAGGGCCAAGGAATCTGAAATATATTTTTTCCACAGTCTGACTTGGCCCCACAAGTTGACAAAAGCATCATCTCATTAGAAGCTATTTGAATAGAAATTATAGGCTTGCTCTCTGAGAGCGAACTTGAGAGCACTTCATAAGACAATTACTGCTAAACATCTGAAGAGAAGCACCCTCACTGGCTTCCAAAAGCCCATCTCAGGTCAGACCAACCTAAATTCCTCTCAATACAATTAGAATTTCAATAAGAATGAGAGAAACAACACGCTTCCAAGAACACCAGGGCCTCAAAGGGATGATAAACAACACTGCTGGAAGACCGAGGTGGGGAGGGAACAGGGAGAGAGTAGAATATTCTGGAAGGAAGCATAAAACATGTGGAGCACAAACCCACCCAGGCTTTCATCAAGAATGATCAGCCCAACTCCCATACAGGAGAGCAGACACAGATGAACGTGGATCACAGCCTCTTCTCTGCTCTTTCTGCTTCCATGGAGGACCAAGAAGTGTACTCTGGCCCAGCCTGAGCTTCCAGGCCTTCCCAACCCCAGCTTCCCCTGCTCCAAATGCTCTGCTCTTCTTTTTGCACCTCCTCTTTTAGGACACCTTCCCATTTCCCCCAGCTCTCAGTGGTCACCCCTTTCTCTAAGCCCAGATACCACCTCCCAGACTCATGCAAGGAACTTCAATGTGGCCAGGGGGAGACGGCCAAGGGGAGAAAGAGGGAGGGACAGTGCTTCTGGGGAAGGCTGCACTGTCTGCCTCCAGGGAGCACCACTTACAATGTGCTGTGCTTAGTTGCTCAGTTGTATCCAACTCTTTGCGACCCCATGGACTGTAGCCCAGCAGGGTCCTCTGTCCATGGGTATTCTCCAGGCAAGAATACTGGAGTGGGTTGCCATGCCCTCCTCCAGGGGATCTTCCCAACCCAGGGATCTGTTAGGTAATCAGAATAGGAAAAAGGAGTCCAGAACGGCGGTAGCTAAAAGACAAAGAAGGGAAAAGCCTGAGAAAATAGAACGAAGGAAGGTCTGAGGACCAGAGTGAGAACCTCAGGTGAAGCAAACAGCCCTCCTGGCTAGCCCAATTTACCTAGGGTAGGCTCAGGTGGAGGAGAAAAAAAAAAACATATAAAAAGAGGAGCCAAAATTGAGCTGCTCTCTTCTCTTCGCCTCTTTTGGGTCGGCCCGCCCTCATGCCTCGAGGATGTATTTTCCTTTGCTTGCCAAATAAAACTGAGCCATAACACCGAGCTGTAACACCGGTCCATCCGTCACTTCAAATTTCTGCTGTGGCAAGACAGAAGTGAAGAAATTACAAACTCCTCTGACAGATGGAACCCAGGTCTCCCACATTGCAGGCGGATTCTTTACCATCTGAGCCACCAGGGAAGTCTATGTAAGTCGAGTCCCCAGAGCACAGGTATTTAAATATGCTCTTCAAAAAACCACTACTCTGCTGACCTGGCTGCTTAAGCTCTCCCAGTTCTGGCCCCTCTTTCTCTTGCCTCCTCCCCTAGACTCTAAGAATCTTAAAGATAAGCTAGTGAAGAAGGAATTCATAGGGCCTGGACTCCATCTTAGGCCTGTTCGTGCTAATCATGTTCTGCCACCTCTCTAATGGACTCTGAACTCTGTGCTTAGTGCCTGTGGAAACGACAATAGAAGGTTTTTTCTGTAACCTCGGGCTTATTGATTATTGACTGTTTGGAATGTAACCTCGGGCTTATTGATTATTGATTGTTTGAACACATAACACATGAATGATAGGGTTATTGTGATTGTATTTACCTTTCCTTTGTTTATGTAAGTCACAAGGAAATTGGGGTGGTGGGTTCAGACACGTACACATGGGGTATAAAAGATTTTCACAAATGCTGGTCAGGGTCCTTGGCTAAGAGGAGACTCTGCCTTGGGCCCGCCGGTGTAATAAACTGCACTTCACTATCTGCATCGTCCTTCTGAGTGAGCTTGTTTCCCGGAATCCAGTCTCCCTAATCTTTATGCTTTGAGCCATTAGCCCAGTTAACAAAAATGAAAGCATCTAAAGGAGGAATAAATTTAAAACAAGAATGTGCCAATAAACTAGGTTATTGATCCTACCTGAAGAAAGAGACATCACAAAAATTGGGAGAAAACATTCCAAAATTATAAGTGCCATTTGGAAATGCTCTTTTGTTTCATAGAAAAATAAAAGGTGACTGGAGGTATAAGGCTGGCAACACCTGTACATCTACCTAAGCCCACCTTCTCAAAAGAAAAGGAAAAGCAATGTAACTTATGTAGCGAGAACCTTCTTTAAAACAATTCCTTTTCCACAGTGTAGGTCTCTTGGAAGATGGAAGGTCTCTCCAGGAGCCAGGGCTCCACCAGTCTGTGCCCCTTGCTGCCCACATGTCCACAAGAAGGATCCTACCACCACTGCCTTGAAAGGCACCTATTCTGCATAGCCTCTGACTCACTTCTCCTCAGGTGATGCTGACACTAATATCCAGCGGGACCCTGTGGGGCCTCTAGGCATAAAAACCTTTATTTGTCCCCCATTTCTTGTATACAGGGAAATAGGCTTCATTCAGCCTCCCTGATGTTCCCTGAGTTCCAAGGGCAACTTCAAACAGATGTTAATTAGGAAAGGGAGGGGAGGCTGAGACAAAGGAAGAATATTCAAAAGAAACAATAGTGCAGCCTTGAGGCAGGGTCCTAGTTCCCCATCAAGGGATTATATGTAACAATATCTTTGAATTGTTTTATAGATACTGAGCAATGGCACCCCACTCCAGTACTCTTGCCTGGAAAATCCCATGGACGGAGGAGCCTGGTAGGCTACAGTCCATGGGGTCGCTAAGAGTCGGACAGGACTGAGCGACTTCACTTTCACTTTTCCCTTTCATGCACTGGAGAAGGAAATGGCAACCCACTCCAGTATTCTTGCCTGGAGAATCCTAGGGACGGCGGAGCCTGGTGGGCTGCGTCTATGGGGTCGCACAGAGTCGGACACGACTGAAGCGACTTAGCAGCAGCAGCATAGATACTGAAACCCTCACCAGGTGGGAGAAATCAATGGTATGCTGCCAATAAAGGCACAGACCCCAGACCAGTTGGAACCAGAAGGCTGATGATGCCGACTCACCACCAACCAATCAGAATATCCACAAGCTGATCTTTGAACCGCTACTATAAAACTCCTCACTACCCCCTCCAGGTTGGGACACACAATTTTGAGGGCATTAGTCTGCAGTGGCCCCCTCTGCCTGGCAAAGCAATAAAGTGATTCTTTTCTACTGCACCCAAAACTCTCCAGAGAATTAATTAATAATTAATTCAGAATTAACAGAGGCCAGCTTGGGTTTCAGCACCTGGACACTGGTGAAGAGTCAGGTAGGTCTTCCCTGAATGGGCAGTTATGCTCGTTCCCAAGGGAGAGACAGAATGTGGGGGAAGAGGGCTGGGGTGGGAGGTGGGGGGAGGGAGAAGGGATAGGGCACTCTTCTAGCTATCCTGCTGTCCTAGACCCCACAAGCGACCCACACCCGCCCCCCCCCCCAGGTCTGGTATCTCCACAGGCACCACCAGAAAAATGGAGGATTCCAGAGAGTACAGTTTAAAGACAGATAACCAGAACCATCCCCAGGTGGGGCCCCTTCAGCTTTGACATTCTGAGATGTTAACATGGAAAAATATTCAGCTAAGATTGCTGGCATGGTTAGGCAGTAGCTTAGCAATTCCTTTTTATGAAATTACTGTTTCTCTAAAATCCAACATTTCTTTGTGTGTGGAACTCTGATTCATTCTTAAGATGAAGCTGATCTTTAAATCTTACAATGGCTTTCACCTCAAAACTTATTCAGCAAAAAATGGGTCTTTTTGACCAGATTAATCCCCCAACTATGCTCACCTCAATGGTAAGAGAATACTGTAATGAGAAGATATTCTGAACAGATACTAAGCCCCTTCCCCATGGTGTCCAAGGTCACAGGGCCCTATTACTCGGGAATGTAACTATCATGGTTAAGATTAATGTTGCAGGTCATGAGAAAGACAACCACAGATGATGTCCACCCATAGTCACGCCACTTAAGCAATGAAGTTCAAGGAAATGGATTGGTGTGGTCTTGAGACTTTCACCATGTTTCTTGACCAGAGACTGATCTCTGATCCTGAGCCCCAAGCTGACACCTGATACAGCCCAGAGTCCTGCCCCCAACTAACCTGTAACTCTGATGAAAGACTGACCCCTCATCCTCCCCTGTCACTCATAGATGTATTACCTCGGCCACATGAATCACAGTAAAGACAAAGATAATATCTGAGTCAGCTGTATTTCTTGAATGCCAGAACAGGAGCTGGCTCCAAATAGGTCCTAAATAAATGCTAATTGAATACATGAAGGAAAAATGAAATGAATGTACAAGTGAATGAACAAAAGGTTCAACTGGAAAATGGCTCAGCCTAGTCTTCTAACTAATAGGTTGATTTTTTTCAAAGACCTGGGGCCAAGGAGATGGCCTATTTTCAAGGTACCCATCTCTCAGGTCCACTCCAGGGAGCTCTGTGCTCTCCACCATGTGACTTACCAACATTCTTGTCACTGGGCTTAGCTGTGGAGTAGACGGTTCCTCCTGAGCTACATGGCAGGCGACTGAACTAATGCCACTGTCCAAGCCCACTGATGCCCACAGCTGAGGTCATCACACCCCTGGCTTTTAGGGAGGGTCTCCAGAAGTCCCCAAATGCGCAGGTGGGAACAGAAGGGGTACTCGCTGGGGAGGAAGACCAGAGCTCTGCTCCCAGTTCTGCCACTGATCCCATTGTGTATCTGTTGTAGGTCAGTAGTAAAAGCAGATGACTTGTACAGCACTTCCTAGTGATCCATGAAATTTTCAGAAATACAGATTTGTGGGTACCAACCCAGAGCCACTGATGCAGATCCTCTGGATATGGGACCTAGAATCTGGACTTTTGGCATGCACTCAATAAATGACTGCAACCAATGTAACTACTCTCAGAGTCGAATCTCTAATTCAGGGGTTGGCAGAATATGGCTGGCAAGCCACATCCAGCCCACTGCTTATTTTTGTAAATGTTTTACTGGAACACAGCCACACTTAGTCATCTTGTCTAAGGCTTCTTTCAAACTATGTGGCAGGGGTGAGCAGCTGCAATAAGGACCACAAGGCCCACAAAGCCTAAAATAGTCTGGCCCTTTACAGAAAAAGTTCACCAACCCCTGCTGCTTTCAGTAGGTAAGGAGAAAGAGGTGTCTGAGCCTGGCCCAGGTTTTTCAGTAGAAAGGAGCACATTATCTCTGACTACCATACAAGAACAAAGGAGAAGTACCCTAGGCTTCAGGAGCCCCAGTGCTGACTTGTATGGGGATGGCATTAGTCTACATTGTGGCACTGCCAGGTGGGAGGGGGAAGGCACTTTCAAGATGAGAACAGGGAGCCAAGGTGAGCCCAAGGCCCATCTGAGAACCAAGCTCCAGGTCTCATCAACCCAATTCCTGGTGAGCTGAGTGCAGAGGATAGACCCAGACATGGGTTAGCGCCTTGGTCTTAAATTCCCATGTCTCTGTCCCTGTGTTAAAGGCTTGCCTGATGGACTAAAGAAGGTGTGGGAGGGGTGATGGAGGAGAGAGGGAAGCAGTGTAGAGGCAGCTCTTCAAAGCTCCAAATTCTCAAGGGACTCTCCTACACTTCTGGTGGGAATAGTGGTGGAAAATACTATAGAAAACAGTATGGAGGTTCCTCAAAAAACTAAAAATAGAGTTGCCATATGATCCAGGAATCCCACTTTTCTGGGCTATTCAGAAAAGATAAAATGCTAATTCAAAGATGCACACACCTCAATGTTCATAACAGCATTATTTACAATAACCAAGACAAGGACGCTACCTAAATGTCCATTAACAGAAGAATGGATAAAGATGTGGTATACACACACACACACAATGGAATATTAGACAGCCATAAAAAAGAATGAAATATTGCTATTTGCAGCAACATGGATGGACCTAGAAAATATCATACTAAAAAGTAAAGTATGTTAGGCAGAAAAAGACAAATATCATAAGATATCACTTATATGTGGAATCTAAAAAAACAGTACTAATGAACTTATTTACAAAACAGAATCAGACTTATAGACATAGAAAACAAACTTATGAGCACCTAAGGGGAAGGGAATGGGTAGGATAAATTAGAAGTATGAGTTTAACAGAAACATACTGCTTTATATAAAATAAACAAAGATTTACTGTAGAGAATCAGTTCAGTCGCTCAGTCACGTCCGACTCTTTGCGACCCCATGAACTGCAGCACGACAGGCCTCCCTGTCCAACACCAACTCCTGGTGTCCACCCAAACCCATGTCCATTGAGTCGGTGATGCCATCCAACCATCTCATCCTCTGTTGTCCACTTCTCCTCCTGCCTTCAATCTTTCCCAGCATCAGGGTCTTTTCAAATGAGTCAGCTCTTCACATCAAGTGGCCAAAGTATTGGAGTTTCAGCTTCAACATCAGTCCTTCCAATGAACACCCAGGATTGATCTCCTTTAGGATGGACTGGTTGGATCTCCTTGCAGTCCAAGGGACTCTCAAGAGTCCTCTCCAGTACCACAGTTCAAAAGCATCAATTCTTCTGAGCTCAGCTTTCTTTAAACTCCAACTCTCACATCCATACATGACCACTGGAAAACCATAGCCTTGACTAGACAGACCTTTGTTGACAAAGTAATGTCTCTGCTTCTCAAAATACTGTTTAGGTTGGTCATAACTATCCTTCCAAGGAGTAAGCGTTTTTTAATTTCATGGCTGCAATCACCATCTGCAGTGATTCTGGAGCCCAAAAAAATAAAGTCAGCCACTGTTTCTCCATCAATTTGCCATGAAGTGATGGGACCGGATGTCATGATTTTAGTTTTCAAAATGTTGAGCTTTAAGCCAATTTTTTTCACTCTCCTCTTTCACTTTCAGCAAGAGGCTCTTTAGTTCTTCCTCACTTTCTGCCATAAGGGTGGTGTCATCTGCATATCTTAGGTGATTGATATTTCTCCCAGCAATCTTGATTCCAGGTTGTGATTCCTCCAGCCCAGCGTTTCTCATGATGTACTCTGCATATAAGTTTAATAAGCAGGGTGACAATATACAGCCGTGACGTACTCCTTTACCTATTTGGAACCAGTCTGTTGTTTCATGTCCTGTTCTAACTGTTGCTTCCTGACCTGCATACAGGTTTCTCAAGAGGCAGGTCAGGTAGTCTGGTATTCCTATCTCCTTCAGAATTTTCCACAGTTTATTGTGATCCACACAGTCAAAGGCTTTGGCATAGTCAATAAAGCAGAAATAGATGTTTTTCTGAAATTCTCTTGCTTTTTTGATGATCCAGCGGATGTTGGGAATTTGATCTCTGGTGCCTCTGCCTTTTCTAAAACCAGCTTGAACATCTGGAAGTTCACGGTTCACGTATTGCTGAAGCCTGGCTTGGAGAATTTTGAGCATTACTTTACTAGCATGTGAGATGAGTGCAATTGTGCAATAGTTTGAGCATTCTTTGGTATTGCCTTTCTTTGGGATTGGGATGAAAACTGACTTTTTCCAGTCTTGTGACCACTGCTGAGTTTTCCAGATTTGCTGGCATATTGAGTGCAGCACTTTCACAGCATCATCTTTTAGGATTTGAAATAGCTCAACTGGCATTCCATCACCTCCACTAGCTTTGTTCGTAGTGATGCTTCCTAAGGCCCACTTGACTGCACATTCCAGGATGTCTGGCTCTAGGTGAGTGATCACACCATCATGATTATCTGGGTCGTGAAGAAATTTTTTGAATAGTTCTTCTGCATATACTTGCCACTTCTTTTTAATATCTTATGCTTCTGTTAGGTCCCTACCATTTCTGTCCTTTATTGAGCCCATCTTTGCATGAAATGTTCCCTTGGTATCTCTAATTTTCTTGAAGAGATCTCTAGTCTTTCCCATTCTATTGTTTTCCTCTATTTCTTTGCATTGATCGCTGAGGACGGCTTTCTTATCTCTCCTTGCTATTCTTTGGAACTCTGCATTCAACATGGGTATATCTTTCCTTTTCTCCTTTGCTTTTCGCTTCTCTTCTTTTCACAGCTATTTGCAATGCCTCCTGAGACAGCCATTTTGCTTTTTTGCATTTTTCTTGGGGATGGTCTTGATTCCTGTCTCCTGTACAATGTCACGAACCTCCATCCATAGTGCATCAGGCACTCTATCAGATCTAGTCCCTTAATTCTATTTCTCACTTCCACTGTATAGTCATAAGGGATTTGATTTAGGTCATACCTGAATGGTCTAGTGGTTTTCCCCCACTTTCTTCAATTTAAGTCTGAATCTGGCAATGATTTCATGATCTGAGCCACAGTCAGCACCCGGTCTTGTTTTTGCTGACTGTATAGAGCTTCTCCATCTTTGGCTGCAAGGAATATAATCAATCTGATTTCAGTGTTGATCATCTGGTGATGTCCACGTGTAGAGTCTTCTCTTGTGTTGTTGGAAGAGGGTGTTTGTTATGACCAGTGCGTTCTCTTGGCAGAACTCTATTAGGCTTTGCCTTGCTTCATTCTGTACTCCAAGGCCAAATTTGCCTGTTACTCCAGGTGTTTCTTGACTTTGCATTTCAGTCCCTCATAATGAAAAGGACATCTTTCTTGGGTGTTAGTTCTAGAAGGTCTTGTAGGTCTTTATAGAACCGTTCAAATTCAGCTTCTTCAGCATTACTGGTCAGGGCATAGACTTGGAATACTGTGATATTGGATGGTGTGCCTTGGAAATGAACAGAGATAATTCTGCCGTTTTTGAGATTGCGTCCAAGTACTGCATTTCAGACTCGGGAACAATATTCAATATACTATAATAACCATAGTGGAAAAGAATCTGAAATAAATAAATGTGTTTGTTTATTTTCAGATTCTTCTATATAAATATGCATGCATGCTCAGTCTCTCAGTCACATCTTTGCAAGTCTATGACTGTAGCCCACCAGACCCCTCTGTCCATGGGATTTTCCAGGCAAGAATACTCGAGTGGGTTGCCAGTTCCTCCTCCAAGTATCTCTCTGACCCAAGGCTCGAATCCAGTCTCCTGCAATGGCAGGTGGATTCTTTACCACTGAGCCACCTGGGAAGCCCTTTATATAAATATACTTATATGTGTGTATATATATATATATATATATATATATATATACACACACACACACGTATATATATAACTGAAGTATTTTTCTATACACCTGAAACACAACATTGTAAATCAATACACTTCACTAAAAAAAAAAAAAAAAAAAAAAGAGGCTCCAACCACATGACACTGGGCATATATCCAGAGAAAAACACATTCCAAAAGGATGCATGCACCCCAATGTTCATTGGAGCACTGTTTACAACAGCCAAGACATGTAAACAACCTAAATGTCCATTGACAGAGGAATGGATATAGAAGATGTGGTACATATATACAATAGAATATTACTCAGCCGTTACAAAGAATGAAACAATGCCTTTTGCAGCAACATGGATGGACCTGGAGAGTGTCATACTGAGTGAAGTAAGTCAGACAGAGAAGGATAAATATATGACATCCCTTATATGTGAAATCTAAAAAGAAATTATAAAAATGAACTTAACAAAAAGAGACTCACAGACTTAGAGAACAAACTTATGGTTGCTGGCAGGAAGGACCAGGGAAAGAGATAGTTAGGGAGTTTAGAGTGGACATGTACACATTGCTATATTTAAAATGGACAGCCAACAAGAACCTACTGTATAGCCATGGAATTATACTCAACGTTATGTGGCAGCCTGGATGGAAGGGGAGTTTGAGGGAGAAGGGATACATGTATATGTATGGCTGAATCCCATCGCTGTTCACATGAAACTATCACAATATTGTTAATCAGATATCACCAATACAAAATGAAAAGTTTTTTAAGAAAGCTCCAAATTTCAAAAACAGAAGCAACTGAACTTGGGACATCACTGAGAGCAACAGGATTTCTGAAGGGAAAAGAGGCCACTTAGGTCAACTGTGGCCCCAGTCATCTGCCTGGTCAGTCATGCTCTGGGCCCTGGGAAAGCAGGTCTAAGACAAGTCTGCCATCTCACCTGCACTCAGAGACAGCCCTGGCAGAACCCACTCGGAGCACCCAGAGTGCCCAGCTGAGCACGTATGAGCCCAGGACCGTCTCAGTTGCCAGGCCTCCCAGATGAAACTGTCTGAGCCAGGTCTGGCTCCTGCCTGTGCTTCTCAGCACACCCAGGCCCTCCACCCTAGATGTGGGGGAACAAACTGCAGTCAGTGTTGGGAGTGGAGGCAGATTTGCATTACTTAAACATGACTTGAAATACACACATCAATCAATGTAATCTGCTCAGCTGGCAAATGGCAAGAGGCCTTGGGGAAATTCCAGACTGAACAGATCCACTAGGAGCTAAACAATGAGGGAGCTGTGTCTGGAAATAGCTGCTGGTGTGCCAAACTTTGGAAAATGTGGCCTCCTACAAATGAAGACACCAGGTCGCTTCAACTTGAGAACTCTGCAATTTTGCACTAGATTCAGGGAAAAACTGTGACTTAATTTTGATATGAGTTTCAAGGCATATTCTAATTGTGTTTGTACATATGCACCAACAACAGGCCAAGCTGGAAATACGGAATATGATCTCAGTATTTAGTGAGCTCGTTTCTTGCTTTCCTCTCCCCTAAATCAGTAGCAGGGTTCCAGCCATTCCACATCTGACTGCTGGTGTCAGCCCATCCCCTGCTCCTCAAGCCACCTTCACTGAGGGGACCTGCCTATTGTCATAATAACTCCCGGAACGAGGCTCAGACCATGGCAGCTGAAGACTGGATCCCTCAAAGCACGATGGGATCGAATTCTCATCATGCTTTTCCTTCCCTGTCTCGCTTTCCCAATGGCCCGCAGTGCTTTCTGGAACCACCACCCAAAGAAACCACTGCATGCTTTTCTTGTCTGAGCGTCTACTTCCATGGAAACTCAACTAAGACAGCAGGACTGTAACTGAGCAGGTTCCTATAGGGTCTTCCGGGGCAGACCTGCCCCATGTCTCCCACCTGCCTTTTATTTATCAAAAAACTGTAGCTTCCTAATAAGCCTTCTCTGAGAGCCAAAGAAAAAAATTCAATCAGAGAAGTGAGACAATTCAAAAACAAAGGAAAACAGTCAAGCGAGACAAAATAGTAATAGTTTAGCCAGTAAACAAAGTCAAGGACTTTAAGTTCCTCCTCAAGGGCTATTACCTATGTTCTGAGCCATATCCATTGAGCCACTGAAACCCCCACCAGGTGGAAGAAGTTAAATGCATGCCACCTACAAGCCCACAGACCCCCAGGCGGGTTGGAAACTGAAGGTAGATGATGCTAACTCCCGATTACCTCACCACCAACCAATCAGAAGAACATCCATGAGCTGATCCCACACCCTGCAAGCCCCTCCCTCATCCTGTCTTTAAAAACCTTTCCCTGAAAGCCACTGGAGAAGTCAGGCCTTCTGAGCACTAGCTGCCTGGACTCCTTACAATAAATACTACACTTTCCTTCACCACCATCAACAGATGTCAGGTATCAGTAGACTGGCTTTACTGCACACAGGTAAGAGAACCCAAGTTTGGTTCAGTACCAGGACTGTGTCCCCCAGTATAGACCACCAGAATGAATCAGCTGACACTCTCTGCTGTCTGTAGGTCTTGGGGAAGAATCCGGGCTGTGCTCACTTTTGGTACTCTGGCCAGAGTGAGTGACAAGCCAGGATCAGACTATGGGCCCAAGCCTGTCCGCTGGTCTTGGTGATGGAGCTGAGATAGGATCAGTGCCCCTCGCTGCATGCTGGAGATGATTTCCGAGCCTCTCCCGTGGAAGGCATTTACAGCAGCCACAAGAGCTCTTTCTCCCACTTAGTTCTCAGCAGGTAGTATCAATGCTGCTTTTCTCTTCCTAGTTGAGCCAGTGTTTCTCCACAGGGAGTGCTATTTTCATAAATCTGTGTTTTTGGATCACCCATAATTCCAGGCCCTGCTTTTGACTTATCAAAAACAGCCAGTGGGTCCCTCTCGGGGGGCACAGTGACTCAATCATAGGCACAGCTCTTCCTCCCCTGGATAGGCAGGAACTTCTCCGCCCCTCACCCCCTCTCTGTGACTAAGGACAGGAGCAGCTCTCCTCCTGGTCCAGTCAGGGCTACACTGAAAATTTTCACATGGAATAAACGTTTTGCTATGACTCACACCTTGGGACAGACATACTCCTTCACTAGGAACATCTGCTGGGCTGCAGTGTGTCAGGCGCTGTTGGAAGTGCTGGAGATATAGAAAAGAGTCTGGTGAGGCAAATGCCCCTGGGATCACATGGTCAGATGGGGGAGGCATTCCAGCTCACAGTGTGCCAGGCTCAACACTCAGAGGGAGAGGGTGCTTGAGAGCCAACTCAGAGCTGGACTTCCTGAGTTCAAAACCAGTCTCTGCCCCCTTAAAAGCTCGGTGACCTTGGGCAAGGTACTTAACCTTTCTGAGCCTCAGCCAGCTTCCATGAATCTGAAAACAGAGGTATTCACATCAAGTGCACAGAACAGTGCCTGGATTTAAAATAGGAATCATTGGTAAATGTATCCACCCTTTGGAAGAGGTCAAGGGCCTAAGACAAGCAGAATGATCCCAGTTAGCAGCTCTGCTTGTGTGCAAGAAGCTACATCCTCAAGAAACAGGAAAGGGGCGACACCCTCCCACTCAGAGAGCAGTTGCTAAATTCACCAACAGCAAAGGGATATGACTGAGACCCACAGATGGGTTGGTAGCGGAAATACTCAGGCTGTGCATGCAAGTGCCCTGGAGTTCTCAAATCAAGAGGAGTCCTAGGAATATGCAGAATGCCTGCTCAGTGTGGAGACAGGGGCTCAGAGCTGTTCTGTGGGCAAAGGTATAATGAGCTGCCCACCACAGGCTGGTGGAGGGACACAAAGGCATCTGACTCACAGTGATGAAATGGAGGGAGCACCACACCGGGAACACCAGCCAGACCTCTGCTGTTGCTCCCCAAGGGACGATGCTCTCCGTTCCCCTGGGAACCACCTCCCTTTCCTAGAGGGTACTTGAGCTCTGAAACCCAGGATGCAGTCTCCAAGTGATAGGATGTCAATCTCTCTTTGAGATTCTGCTTTTAAGTCATTTGAATATATATCCAGGAATGGGGTTGCTGGATTATATGGTAGTTCTATTTTTAATTTTTTTGAGGAATCTCCATATGCTTTGCATAATGGCTGCACCGATTACATTCCTGTGTACAACGTGCTATCTTTGCTTTTTTTTTGTTAAACAATAGCCATCCTAATAGGTGTGAGATGATGTCTGACTGCGGTTTTGACTTGCATTTCCCTGATGATTAGTTATGTTGAGCATCTTTTCACGTCCCTGTGGCCATTGGTATATCTTCTTTGAATGTCCATTCAAGTTCTTTGTCCATGCTTAAATTTAGTTATTTGGGGTTTTTGCTATTGAACTGTAGGAGCTCCTTATACAGTTGGTATATTAATGCCTTATCTGATACAGTCTGAAAATACTTTTTCCTTTCATTCTATTGTTTCCATTATTGTGTAGCTCTTTAATTTTATGTAATCACATTTACCTAGCTTTGCTCTTGTTACCTGTAGTTCTGGTTTCATATTCAAGAAATCACTGCCAAGACCAATATCATGAAGATTTTCCCCTATGTTTTATTCTATGAGTTTTATGGTTTTAAGCCTCGTGTTTGTCTTTAATCCACCTTGAATTGACTTTTGTGTATAAGTATCCAACTTCATTTGCATGTGGATATCCAGTTTTCCCAACATCATTTGTTGAAGAGACTATCCTTTCTCCATTGTGAATTCATGGCACTCTTAGCAAACATCCATGTATACAGCTGACCATATATGCATGGGTTTATGTCTGGGATCTCTATTCTTTTCCACTGCCCATATGTCTGTTTTTACATCTGAACCACATTGTCTTCATTACTATTGTTTTGTAATGTAATTTAATATCAGAAAGTGTGAGGCTTCCAGCTTTGTACTTCTTTCTCAAGATTGATTTGGCTACTCAGGATCCTTTATGGTTCTATATGAATTTTAGGAGTATTTTTTCTATGTCTGAAAAAAATTCCAATGGGATTTTAATAGGATCTGCATTAAATCAGTAGATCCCTTGAATAGTATGGACATTTTAACAATATTAAGTCTTCTGATCCATGAACATGGGATATCATCCCATTAACTTGTGCTTTATTTGCATTCTCATCTACAATGCAGCATTATTAGCAATAGCAAAGATGTGGAAGCAACCTAAATGTCCACTGATGAATGAATGAATGAAGAAAATGTGGTATGTAGATCCAAAGGAATGTTACTCAGCTTTTTAAAAAATGAAAGCCTCCTATATTCAACAACATGCAAGAACCTGGAGGACACTACGCTCAGTGAAATAAGCTAATTACAGAAGACAAATATTGTAAGATTCTATTTATATGAAGAATCTAAAATAGACCAACAGAAGCAGAGTAGAATGGTGGTTGCCAGAAGCTGGGGTAAAGGAGAAAGAAAGAGTTCCTATTCAGTGAACAGAAAGTTTCAGTCAGGCAAGATGAATACCTTCCATACATCTGCTGTACAACCATGTGCACATAGATGACAGTATTGTATATTCAAAATTTTGTTAAGAGAGTAGATCACATATAAAGTGTTCTTATCACAGTTTAAAAGGGGGGGGGATCAAAGTATCTAAACAGATATTTCTCTTAAAAAGATAGGAAAATGGCCAATAAGCAGGTGAAAAATGCTCTCATTAGCCATCAAGGAAATGCAAATCAAAAGCATAATGAGATACCACTTCACACCCACCAGGATGGCTATACTCAAAAAAGGCAGATAATAATAAGCACTGGCAATGATGTGGAGAAACTAGAACTCTTATACATGGTGGGGATCAATGTGAAGCGGTGCAACCACTCTGTAAAACAGTCTGGTAGTTATTCAAAGAATTGGCCACAGAGTTACAATATAACTCAGCAACTCCAATCTGGGAAAATACATACTCAAGAAAAATGGAGCGAGAAATGAAAACATACATCCACGTAACAATGTGTACATGAATGTTCGGAGAAACATTACTCGTAATAACCAAGAAGTAGAAACAATCCAAATGTCTGTCAACTGATGAATGAATAAATTGTGGTAGAGTCATAAAAGAGAATATTATTCAATAAAAAATAATGAAGTACGGATAATGCTATGAGATGGCTAAACCTTGAAAACATTATGCTCAGTGAAGAAAGGCATTCAAAGGACTGACTGTTATATGATTCCATTTATGTGAGATGTCCAGAATAGACAAATCTACAGAGATAAAAGTAAATTAGTGGTTGCCTAGGGCAAGGAGAGTAGGGAGGAATGGGGAGATAACTGCTAATGTGTATAGGATTTCTTTTTGAAGTGATGAAAATGTTCCAAAGTTGATTACGCTGATGATTGCCCAACTCTACAGATATACTAAAAATCATTGAATTGTATATTTTAAATGGATGAATTGTATGATATATGAATTATATCTCAATAAAGCTATTTTTTAAAAATTCAGTGGAATGGAGGTGCTTGTTTAAAAATCAGGATTTCTGGGCCACACAAAAATATTTACTTCATGTTGAGGCTCGGAAATCTGCATTTTTGGCAAGCTAAGATTTCAATACACTTTGAGAGCTACTGCCCTAGGAACCCGGAGAAGGCAATGGCACCCCACTCCAGTACTCTTGCCTGGAAAATCCCATGGACGGGGGAGCCTGGTAGGCTGCAGCCCATGGGGTTGCTAAGAGTCGGATACGACTGAGTGACTTCACTTTCACTTTTCCCTTTCATGCAATGGAGAAGGCAATGGCAACCCACTCCAGTATTCTTGCCTGGAGAATCCCAGGGACAGCGGAGCCTGGTGGGCTGCCGTCTATGGGGTCGCACAAAGTTGGACACGACTGATGCGACTTAGCAGCAGCAGCCCTAGGAACAGGGGAAATATTTTTTTTTCAGTTAACTGCACTTAGGCCCTGGGGGCTGATTCTTTATTTTATAGAAGTAGCTTCAGATTTTCTTTAAGAATTCTATTTATGAAACTTGCCTTCAGCCTGGCAGAAGTTATTAAGGTGCTAACAGAGGGCTTTTACAATTTTAATTAGAAACAGGCAGTGGAGCTCATGTAAAACTTTCCTATTGACTTGGAAGAAAGGTCCCTGTTCTCCAAAGAACAGCCCAAGAGACAAGGGAAGGGCCTTTTGGAACCTACTGAGAACCTACTGCCTTCTGGAAGCTTCAACATCACCCTCATACCTGTGAGGTGGACACTGTCTGGCTCAAACAATTTAAGAGTCTAATTCCAAGCCACAAAAATCAGCAACCATTTCAGTTATATTTTGCTGCATTAAAAGCTACCCTAAAACTTAGGGGCCTAAAACAACTATTTTATTATGCTCATGTACTCTGCGGATCGGGAATTAGGCAGGGCAGAGGGAGGGTGGCTTATCTGTATTCCTTCATGTCCAGGTGTCCTGAGTTTCCTCACAATATGGCAGCTTCAGTATTCTTATGTCATGGTTGAGGGAACAAAATGTGACTATCCCAAAAGAACCAGGGGAAAGCTCTATCTCCCCTTGTGACTTGCCCTCGGAAGTCACAAAGCATCACTTCCATCCTACTCTGCTGGTCATCCAGTCACAAAGTAAATCTGGGTTCAAGGAAAGGGGACAGACTCCACTTTAATATGAGGACCATCAGAGAATTTGCAGGCACATTCTGAGCCTATATCTGGGCTCCTCCTCAAGGTTCAGGAAGAACTGACTTTTCCCATAAGAAAAATATGTCTGATTTTTTATTATGAACTGTATTAGTCAGGGGTTCATCTTTTCATGAAATTAAAAGACACTTTCTCCTTGGAAGAAAAGCTATGACCAACCTAGGCAGCATATTAAAAAGCAGAGACATTAATTTGCCAACAAAGGTCCATCTAGTCAAAGCTATGGTTTTTCCAGTAGTCATGTATGAATGTGAGAGTTGAACTATAAAGAAAGCTGAGCACTGAAGAATCGATGCTTTTGATCTGTGGTGTTGGAGAAAACTCTTGCGAGTCCCTTGGACTGCAAGGAAATCCAACCAGTCAATCCTAAAGGAAATCAGTTCTGAATATTCATTGGAAGGACTGATGCTGAAGCTGAAACTCCAATACTTTGGCCACCTGATGCAAAGCACTGACTCACTGAAAAAGATCCTGACGCTGGGAAAGATTGAAGGCGAGAGAAGAAGAGGATGACAGAGAATGAGATGGTTGGATGGCATCACCGACTCAATGGACATGAGTTTGAGCAAGCTCTGGGAGTTGGTGATGGACAGGGAAGCATGGCATGCTGCAGTCCATGGGGTCGCAAAGAGTCAGACATGACTGAGCAACTAAACTGAAGTGAACATCATTTTCTTACCTCCCTCAGGGCCTACAATGAAGCTGGCCCTGCCCAGCCTCTGAGTTGCTTCTTAGAGAGAGGATCTAGGAGTGAGTCAGAACTCTGAGTCTCAACCTATAAAACCCAGAGAGCAGACTGGAGAGCCCAACTCCTGCTGTCTTCCTCTCCCATGCAGATTTGGGAGATCTTGAAGCCCTCATTCCCACCTCCCTTTCCATCCCATCTTCTCCAGGGCAGAGCCTTCACTGCCTAAAGTCTGTACCAAGAGATCAAGACTAGGAAGGTGAGGTAGAGGAGAGATGGATAGGGAGCTGACTCATTAGAAAAGACCCTGCTGGGAAAGATTGAAGGCAGGAGAAGAAGGGGACGACAGAGGATGAGATGGTCGGATGGCATCACTGACTCAATGGACATGAGTTTGAGCAAGCTCTGGGAGATGGTGAAGGACAAGGAAGCCTGGTGTGCTGCAGTCCATGGTGTCGCAAAGAGTTGGACACGACTGAGCAACTGAATAACTACAACAATAACTGCACTACTTTGCTGTCCACCACAAACTAACACAGCACTGTAAATCAGCTACACTCCAATAAAACAAATTATTTAAAAAAAGACTAGGAAGGTGATATCAAGCCCTGCTTTCCTTGATACTAAAAGGTAATAGCCATGGATTTTAAGATGAGCCTCTAGGACCCAGTGTCACTCAGGAAAGACAACAGACAAATTTCCCAGGATAATTGATTAAGAGTAGCTGTTTAACTGTAGCCTCAATGTTCAGGATCTTGTCCTTATCCATAACTAAATGTTGTGGCCATCCCTTAAGGCTAGATTCTTCATTCACCAAGCTTACAGTAAGTTGATGCATATACCCAGATGCCAATATTTAAATTCACCATGAGAAGTGCAATGGCTAAATCAACCATTATCTATCCATAGGGAATCTGTAGGGGAAGCCAATTCATCACCAGACAGTTGTCATGTGATTTGGACTCAATGCAAGTGGAGCTGGCTATGCGACCAGAGTAAAGTGACAAGTTGGATGGAGAGAGTCTGATGGCCTGTCTCCCAAGGAAGTGCTTATCTCAGCAGCAAACTCTCTGACAGGACAGACAGCAATCCCCCAGAGGCAATCACATATCCTCAGACAACAGCCTCCAGGGCTCCCTGTTTGCTAGACGGGCTGATTCTAGCCCCTCACCCTTACTCCACCCCATCAAGTTAATACATTTTTTTTTAGATGTGGCAGTGTCCCCCACTGAGCTGAACCAAAGATCTTTTCCCATCCCTGGTCTATATGACACTATGTTGTTGGTTTTTTGTTTTTGTTTTTTAATTGGAGTGTAATTGCTTTACAATCCTGTGTGTTAGTTTCTGCTACTGCTGCTAAGACTCTGTGTGACCCTATGGACAGCAGCCCACCAGGCTCCTCTGTCCCTGGGATTCTCTAGGCAAGAATACTAGAGTGGGTTGCCATCTCCTTCTCCAGTGTTAGTTTCTACTGTGCAGCAAAGTGAATCAGCTATACATATACATATATCCCCACTGTTCTGGATTTCCTTCCCATTTAGGTCAATACTGAGCCGAGAGTTCCTAGTATCATTATATATTTAATGTAGGGCTTCCCTGCTGGCTCAGTAAGAGAGAATCCACCTGCCAATGCAGGAGATGTGGGTTCGATCCCTGGTTGGGGAGATTCTCTGGAGAAGGAAATGGCAACCCACTCCAGTATTCTTGCCTGGGAAACGCCATGGACAGAGGAGCCAGGCAGGTACAGTAAATGGAATTGCAAAAGAGTTGGACACAACTTAGTGATGAAACAAAACAATTTAAGGCAATCTCACTAAGGGCTTTCTTGATCTTGGCCAGTTATTTTTTCACACTAAGCTTCCATTTCCTCCTGGAGAAGCCGGGTAGGGCTGATTTAAGAATTAGCTCACATGGTACAGTGCAGGGCCTCGCTCACAGGAGGCACTCAGTAAATGGGAGCCAGTGATTCCACGTGATACATGACTGACAGTATCAGATACCCCAGCTCATTTTGGGGATATGAACTGCCATCCCTGGCTGCCATGGTGGCCCCAGAGGAAATGAGTCCCTTAGGCATGTTTCTCTGGCTGCAGGCGAGCCAGGCACCCTGGGTGTACCCCCTACCCGTTCCCCCACCCTCCTCCCCCCAGACACACACCCTTTCATATGACAACCTTTTCAGTGTGTACACGTAACCAGCTGTGTTCCTCCTCAGCCTAACAAAACAAATTGATCAAGAGTCAATACAGGTCCTAATTACAGGCTCTGCACTGGAAGATTGATGGTGGAAGATGAAGAGGGAAGCAAAGGCCCTTGATGGGCGCCTGTAATGAGGTGTCACTGGTCCCCACTGTAAGTCGTTTATAAACATGGTCTCCCGTCTGCGGCTGTCAGCATCCCCGCCAGAGCTTAATGAGCTGCTCCTTCCTGCCCCGGGGTTAATGTCAGAAGCTGATCATGTTTTCTGCTGCAAGAAGCACTGCCTGATGGTTGGTGAGTTTCATCTACAAATGTCCCCGTTCTCTCAGGAAATGCTTTTCCCAAAACTCCTGGCAAGGACAGGCACAGAATTTCCCATCAGGCCTCTCAACCTCCAGCAAGTGCCACTGCTGAATTCTCCACTGGCAGCTTCTTGCCTTGGCTTGGGTGGATTCAGGAGATGTGTGTCAGGCAAGCCTGGAGTTTGGGTCTAGAAGAGAGGTGGTTAAGAAGGGAGGCTTGGCATTTAACTCTGTAGGTTTGGATTATGGCTCCACTATTCGCTAGTTACATGACCTATCTAGGTCTCAGCTTCCTCATCTGTAAATTGGGAGCAAAAAGAGATAAAAGAAGGCCCTTCCATTTGAGGCAGTGGCACTGAATGCTGTGTCTCAACACCCTGGCTGTTACCAGCTGAAGCTAATAAACAGTCAATGGAATTGGAGAGACCCCAGATCAAAAGACCATCCATAGACCTAACTGAAGGGTCTGTCTTGACCAATACACAGCAAGACTTACATTAACTGACCATGTACAAACCAACAGATGCATTCTGTCCAATCCAGGGTGCAAATGGCAATTCCTAATTTACATAATAACAAACTTCCCTTCCCTAACACATAAAATTCCTTGACATCTTCCCTTCCAGAAGCCACCTGATGAATTTCCTCCACTGCATGCCTTCCCTTGACAAATAAGTCAACTCAGTGCTCAACCTTCTAATCATGGTAGTAGCCCTTGTTTTTCCTTTAATAACACCTCTTTCATTAACAGTACTTTCTCATGTAGGCACAATAAGGTTCCCCAAAGATGTCCATGTCCTAATCCTCAAGATACGCATGTCAAGTCACCTAACAAAGGATAATCAAGACGGCAGATGGAATTAAGCTTGCTGATATCAGGATAAACAGATTAGCCTGCATGATCCTAGTGGGCCCAATGTAAACACATGCATCTCTAAAGGGGGAAGAGGGAGGAAGGAGAGAACCAAAGTGTTGGCAGCTGAGGAGAACTCAACTGATATCACTGGCTTTGAAGATGGAAGGGGCCACGAGCCAAGAAATGCAGGTGCCCTCCAAAAACTAGTGATGGCAAGGAAATGAATCTCCCCTAGAGCTTCCAGAAAAGACAGGCCTGCCAACACCTTGATTTTAGCCTAGTGAGAATCAGACTCCTGAGATCCAGAATCGCAGAACAGTAAGTCTGTGCAGTTTTAAGCCATTATGTTTCTGGTGCCTTATCACAGCTGGCACGGGAGATGAATACGAGTATCCCCCTCATGGGGTTTTTGGTGATCTCTGTACAGGTAAAGTGCTCAGGCCCATGCCTGGAAAATACTAAATATTCAATTAATATTACTAAGATTTTTAATAATTCTCATCAATTTCTTCATTATAGAGCTTCCCACCTCTTCTCTCCCTCTGACCATTCCCACAGCTCAACCCCAGTCAATGCAGGTGACCTTTCCTGAGCAATTCCTATGACCAGGCACCTGGCCCAGCACTTGGCATGTGCCCTCCTCTGAGGGTGAGTGTTCTGGAGTCACCCTCTCTAGAAAACTAGACCAAGTCTGGGCTTCAATGATGTTAAGAGCCCAGTGACAAATCATCAGCCAACTGGAGTATCTGAAAGAACATCATCAATTACACTCACCCCACCCTCCTCCAAGCACAAGCATGAGGCACCACTCTGTGAGGCTCTCCCACTATTGTCTGCCAGGGGAGCTGAGCTGGCCTCTCCTCATCCTGACTCCCAAGCTCTCGGCTCATCCCCTCCCTTCAGAACCAACGGCCCCATGATTTCTTTATTCATCTGCCTCCTTGTTTGACTATGACCATGTGATCCCCTGGAGAAGGGACAGGCTACCCACTCCAGTATTCTTGGGCTTCCCTTGTGGCTCAGCTGGTAAAAAATCCAACTGCAATGCAGGAGACCTGGGTTCGATCCCTGGGTTGGGAAGATCCTCTAGAGAAGGGAAAGGGTACCCATTCCAGTACTCTGGCCTGGAGAATTCCATGGACTGTATAGTCTATGGGGTCGCAAAGAGTCAGACATGACTGAGCGGCTCTCACTTTCAGGTTAGTCACAGTACCGCCTTGCCCTGACACGCAGGTGTCAGCAAGTCTTTGTTGCATGGAGGGGGAAGGTATAGATCATTTTTATTTGTTCCTTGAAAGAAGCAGGAGCTCCCAACACTCATGCTTAGATCAACAGCCTGGGCTCTTCCAAAGTCCTTGCCAGAGCCAGGACCAGGGTGAAGCAAGAGAAGAACCCAGGGCTGACCCTGCACTGGGACAGACTCAAGAGTGAGCACTCATGATATCTGACATCCTGGTGTCCCAGCCCTGCCCACTGCAGTCAGGTACTGGGTTACCAGCCACTGTTACTGGAGCTTGAAGAAAATCTCATTACATGCCTTAATGATAAATCAGTTATCCAACATCACTGAGAGATGATGAATTTAGCCTGGATATTGGTAAGGGTAATGCTAGGCTGTGATAACGGGCTTCCCAGGTGGCGCTAGTGGTAAAGAACCCACCTGCCAGTGCAGGAGACATAAGAGATGCAGGTTCAATTCCTGGGTCAGGAAGATCCCCTGGAGAAGGAAATGGCAATCCACTCCAGTATTCTCTCCTGGAGAATCTTATGGACAGAGGAGCCTGATGGGCTACAGTCTATGGAGTCGCACAGAATTGGACACGTTGAAGCGACCTAAAACACAGGCTGCGATAACAAATTTATCCTGAAATTTTAGTGGCTTAACACAGCAGCTGATTTCCCACTCACATGCCATGTCCATAATACCTCGGTGAGGGGCTCTGAGGGGTCTAGAGAAGTGATTCTCAAACCTTGGCATGCAGAAGCATTAGCTAGGGCTTTTGTTTAAAATTCAAGTTCTTCATCCCTAACCCCCAAGGTTCTGATTTGGTAGGTCTTGGGAAAGCCCAGGCAATTTTTTTTCACATTCGCCAGGTAATTCAGAAGCAGGTGCTCTGTGATCCAGCCAGATAAGCCTTTTCCACCACAAATGGGTAGAAGCTGGGCCACAAATGGCCTGACCCCTGAGTACTCTGAGGTCATTGCCCCTCACATGGATCCACTAAAAGGGTTGGAGTTTTAGTAACCTTCCTGAAGCTACAGACTGGGATGGGCTGGTCTTAAGCGGGGATGGCCATTACTGGGTATTCTCAGTGGGTAACTGTAGTCTAAGGCATGGAACACCTGTTATAAAGACAACTGTAGTTAGTGGGGGAGGGGGCCGCCCATCCCCAGAGAGCCCGACACCACACCATGGGCATCTCTAAGTCAGGAGGGCTGCAGCACTGGACAGGGCAAATTCTGTAGCAAGAGCTTTTGTGAGTTGGAAGAGAATCCAGAATTGAGTAGAGTTGAAAACAGTGACTGACGATAAAGCCAGTCTGCAAGGCGGAAGGCAATGACCCCCAGGGTGGGGTAACCCCATTTTGTGCAACATAGGCAGAAATGTTTCTCAGCAGCTGGTATGAGAAAGAACTCGTTCATAACCAGGGGTCTCCTGTGTTGAAAAGCAGTTCTGACGGGCACCTTGGGGGTCGAAGTGAGCAAGATACCAGGGGACAGGCAAACATGGAAATGATTCCAAATAACCAAAAATAAAATAAAAGGAAAGGGAAGGAGAAAGGCTGAGGGAGACTCCTGGCAGAAAATGAGTGGGAAGAGAATCCAAGTATGCTAAAAAAAAAAAAAAAAAAGAGAGAGAGAGAGTTTCTGAGATGGTTTGCTGCGTGTATGTGCTCAGTTGCTCAGTCATATTTGACTCTCTGTGATGCCATGGACTATAGCCCGCCACGCTCCTCCATTCATGGAATTTCCCAGGCAAGAATACTGGAGTGGGTTGCCATTTCCTACTCCAAGGGATCTTCCAGACCCACGTATCGAACCCACATTTCTTGTGTCTCATTGGTAGGCAGATTCTTTACCACCACACCACCTGGGAATGAAACCACATCCTTGGTCTTACCTCCAGAAAAACCTCCACTGCTCACCCATGTTGGGCAGGGTGGGTTTTCTTTTGGTGGGGGGAGGGGGGTAAGGGAGAGGTGGAAATCTCCCACCTCGGAAAGGCTGAGCCCTGTGTCAAGAGTGCAGATCCACAGGCAGCGAGCCATTCTCCCTGCTCCACTCTGGGCTACGCTGCAGTTAGAGGCTCTGGCCCCTCCAATGGTTCTGGAAGGACTCCCAGACCTGCCTGAGCACAGCAAGAGGCAGTCACACCTGGAGATGCCAATGAAGCCGCCCCAGTTTCTGGCAGGACTGAGAGGGACAGGGGTGATTAGCCAAAGGCTATGCCTGCGAGGACATGTGTGTGACCCAGTAAGTGGGCTTGATGCCATGTGCAGGTGAAGTGGCCCCTGGGAGCTCTCCAAATATCGGGGGCCAGGTGAACTTACGGGGCTTGGAGCTAGTGCACACGCAAGAAGAAGCTGGGAGCCGGGGTAATTTGGATCATGCCTCTAACCTAAACAATTGGCCATGAGAATAAATGTATTAATAATAATAGTAGTAATCAATGCTTATGTAGACCTACTAGATACATGTCTTATTATCCACCCCCACAATAATTTATGACTTAAGTATATTATTGCCCCCATTTTGTGGAAAAA
Organism: Giraffa tippelskirchi; assembly: GCF_054371585.1. NCBI lineage: Eukaryota > Metazoa > Chordata > Mammalia > Artiodactyla > Giraffidae > Giraffa > Giraffa tippelskirchi. The sequence goes on along the minus strand of NC_137287.1, from coordinate 112,282,659 downwards.
ACCCTGAGCCCAGGGAGAGCGAGTTTCTCAGGGGTACACAGCCTACGGGAGCAAGCCCATCACTCGAATGTGAGCAGCGTATCTTCAATTATCTATGTTCTAAACCACTACCTTCTGATATATGCAAAAGTGCTTTATTAAATAAATAAATGTTGCTGAGCCATGTTACGTATCACAAGGCTCCCGAATGTCTAGACAAGAGATATTAAAAGATAAGAAAGCAAAAACCAACCCTTCGCTCTTAAGGACTTTCAGAGAGTTTGAGAAATTTTTGACTTAAAGAAACCCCCACCTCGCCTGCAACCTTCCCCTGAAGTGGGCAAAAATGTTCACCAGGCCCAACATCTCTGCCCTGTTTCATAATAATAATAATTGCCATTCCAGGCACTTCTCTTTGGCAGATTTTTAAAAAAGCAATCAATCCTTAGGAATTGCTATAAACCAGATCAAGCATTGTTTATACTCAGGAAATCACAGAACTGGGCAAAGACGACAAAAACAGAAGTCTGGAGGGTCAGTACTTGAGCTTTTTCAGCACCAAGAATCAGTAAATAGAGATAGTCTCAGTTAAAGAGGGAAAGTGAGCACAAACCAATACAGAGGTCAGCAGGAGATGCCAAAAAGAATATGAGTTGAGTTTCAGAAGCTGAGGATCCCTCCTGAGCACAGCCAGGAGGAGGAGAAGCAGCTGCAAGCAGTCTGGCCCAATCTGTAGAGCCCCGCCCACTGGAAAGGCCCTGGTCCCAGGTGCAAAGGCTCTGCCCAGCATCTGAAACACCACACTGAAACGCCTCCTTCAGGTACTCAGGGCCCAAAGATCAAAGCAGCCCAGGCTTTGCCTGCACCATAGCCAAAGACCCAGCCCCCTGGAGGCATGTGATGTGTCCCGCCAGCTCCACCAGGGGAAGGAGATGGCATGGGAACATCCCCGGCCTGGTGTGAGAAAGGCTTTCCTGATTTCCGTGTCTGCAATTCATCTTTGTTGATATGTTTATGTCAGATCTTGATCATCACACTTGCCTATAATTTAGGCTGTTTTCCTTCCAAACACACTAAATACATGTTATTACTAAGAAATTGAGTTCTCAATTTACACTGTTTTGCACTCATTTCATAAAACATCTTGGTGACGTTTCAGTGTGAACCACAAAGCCAACCCTGAGAGTGTTGGATCTGGACCACGAAGGAAGCCAGCAGACATCCTAAGGAACTCCTTGAGAGATGCTCAGATCTCTACAGTCATCTTCAGGTCCATAAATGCTAGGAACCACAGACAAAGGCAAGAGGGGCCTTTGTTCAACGTTAAACAAATCCAGATAAGCAGACCTCAGGCCAGCCCATCCTGACTGCCAAACCCCCCAACAGTCTACCCTGACTTCCATATTCTGTCCTGGCTATCTTCCAAGGCTGAACGCTCTCACACAACCCATCCCTCCTTCTGTGACAAGGTCTAAAGATGTCTCTTGTGCTATCTTTCCCTTGAAGAATGGAGCACTTGGACTTTAACTAGAACAGCAACAAATCTCCTCTGGAGACTGTGCTCTCAGAAGCAAAACACAAGGCAGACTGATCCCAGGCAACCAAGTCTCTCCAGTCAGACAACTCCCCCCGTCATCCCCCCACACCCTGAAAACACAGCAGGACTCCATACCTGGGCGGAGCAGGGGTAGAAGGGTACTTTAGTGAGCCATGGAAGCCTTCCTAGCACTCAGTGCGAATCCCACACTCCTCTCCACCCAAGTTCACCGCCACTTCCCGCTGAGTACCAGAACCAGATTCTCCCCCTGGGGCCCTCCATGTTTGCCCTAGCTCCATCTCTTCCTGCTCCCATGCATTTGCCTTAAGGCAGGTGCCCTTCCACCGCATTCCACCTTACTCATCCTTCCAGGACCCGCTCAAACTTCTCCTCCACAGTTCCCTCTGGCATCCCCTACCTACCCTGTGAGGCCTGGTGATGATGCGGTGAGTGCAAGCAGACAGAGCGCTCAGAAGGGTCCATCAACGTTAGCTCTGGTGGCCGGCAGCCCCCTTCCCTCCCGGAAGGCAGGGCCACGCCTCCCACGCCACCGCAATCCATGTCTCGCCCAGCATCCCACCTGGTCGCAACAGCTGAACCGAGTCAAACCGCAATCACCCACCTCAGTCTTCCTCCAAGCCACGCGCCTCCAGCCAGCAGGAATATTTTTGCCAAACACAGTCAAATGACACATCTTCACGTACCAAGATCCCAAAAATCACAACAGTTTATCCATCTCACTCCGTCGTGCATTTCACAGGTGGGGACGGAGGAGCAGAGAGGCCAAGAAACTCCCCGGGAGTCCCATGGTAACTACAGGTCCTCTCTGCCTGACTGTCCCGACGGGAATGGCCGCCCTTGTCTGTTTCTCCCTTTCTGCTCCAGTCCTCGCTCCTGGGACGTTGTTGGGCGTTGCTCACAAACCAGGGGGTGATGTTTGGTGCCGAGCTCCAGCTGATGGCCGCCTCTCAGCACGCGAGGAGCAGAGCGCTTATGAGAGGCTCTTCCTTCTGGTGGGAGGGTCCTCTGTGCCCGCCCCACATCACTGGCTGCGGCTCTGGGCCCAGAATCCCCTGCAGGTTGGGCTGCATCCGCGCTAGGGGTCCGCTCCACGTGAACTCTGCACCAACTCGGGGCTGGGCGGTCAGCGGCGGGTTCACATCTGCCAACTCCTTTTACCCTCACAGCCTGCACAGCAAGGCAGCATCCCTCTCCTTTCTACAGATGACGGTGATGAGGCCAGGGGACCAGGGAGGAACCGACTTGATCCCCTTTGCACAGTTCACTCGGAGGCTCCCAAGATCCGTGTGTAAGTGGAAACGACCCATGCATTAGTGAGAACTGGATTCGCCCATCAATTCTGCTGTGTGGTTCTGGGGGAGCAATTGCCTACTGCCACAGTCAGTTTCCCATATGAACCATGAAGACTTGGTCAGAGGATCTACAAGAGAGGGTCCTTTCAGCTCTGACATCATCACAAAAAGGGCGATCCTATAGATTTGGCAACCCATAGCCACCCCCAAATGAGTCATTTCAGCTGCAGATCTAGGGGTCCCAGTCAGTTCAGTCGTGTCTGACTCTTTGAAATCCCATGGACTGCAGCATGCCAGGCCTCCCTGTCCATCACCAACTCCCCGAGTTTACTCAAACTCATGTCCATTGAGTCAGTGATGCCATCCAACCATCTCATCCTCTGTCGTCCCCTTCTCTCACCTTCAATCTTTCTCAGCATCAGGGTCTTTTCAAATGAGTCAGTGCTTCGCAGCAGGTGGCCAAAGTATTGGAGTTTCAGCTTTAGCATCAGTCCTTCCAATGAATATTCAGGATTGATTTCCTTTAGGACTGACTGGTTGGATCTCATTGCTGTCCAAGGGACTCTCAAGAGTCTTCTCCAACACCACAGTTCAAAAGCATCAATTCCTCAGGGCTCAGCTTTCTTTATAGTCCAACTCTCACATCCATAAATGACTAGGGGTCTCACTGATTCTTTATTGCCCCTTCCATTTGGTACACTTAAAAACAAAACAAAACCTCTTTCTGCTGAGTTGCAAGTTTCCTCTAGGTGCAGCTGGAGGTGTTCTCTGCCCTTCCTGGGGCACCCAGAGGATCCTCCTGTGTCCTGACCTGCACTGTCTCCTGCTTGGCTCTGACTGCAGCCCCTTTGCCTGGAGTTTCTCTTTCCTGCTTCTTTTCACTCCCTCCCAGCCTGTGGCTACCCCAGGCCTAGACCTCCTAAGGATGCACTTTTAAGTGGTCTCCAGGATTCCTGCTATTATCCATTTTTAAACCCAATCATCATCATCATTTGTAAAGCACTGTTAGAGGTGGAATGAGCACCCGCTGAGAAATCAGACACACCCAGGACGGATGCTGGGCTCTGCCACTCAGCAGCCTGGACAAGTTAGGTAGCTTCTCTGAATTTCAGTTTCCCTGTCTTTAAAATGGGGCTGATGGTACCAATCCCATGGTCGTGAAAACTATCAACACATAAAATCATACACATGCCTGGCACGTAGCAAGCTCTCAGTAAGCTTCAGCTGTGAGTCTTATGAAAGCGTTTGCTACCCAAATGAGAAGTAAGCAGATTCTCTTGATACCTCGCTCTCACAGTCCCTTGTCCTACCCAAGAGGTCATCTACAGACAGTTTCCATGTGCACCAGTGGCTGCAGGACAGTGCTGGGGAGTTAACGCCCCAGGAACAGGTGAAGTGACTGAAGAATGGGAGTTGGCTGATGCATTCCTGAGCTTCCTCACCCCAGCCCATCAATCCTGATCTGGGTTCCATCCTAACTGTCACAGTACTCCAGGGGGATGGAGCTGCAGTTACCCACAGCCAGAACCTGCTCCCCGCTATCTCCCCTCAGTCACAGTTCACCCTGCTGTCCCCGCCCCCATAAATGACTTTCACCCAAACCTTTATCTCAAGGTCTACTTTGGGAAGAACATAAACTAAGGCAGGAGGCCAGTTGAAAGAACATTCCATGGCCACCCAGTGAGGTTGGTGCTGTAATGGAGAGAACATAGAATTCAGGGCATCATTTCAGTTTAAGGGCTCCATAAAGCAACCAGTTCTGGGAGGTCCTGCTGGGAAATGGCTACATCATCCCCCAAGCACCAGCCACTTTTACCGAGTGCCTGTTTGGTAGCAGGCACTCTGCCAGGTGCTGGCAATGGTACCCAACTCCTATCCTCCAGAACTCATGCTCTGGGGGTGAGGCAAACACATAACCCCATGCATCTGTGTGGTGGCAGGAGCCTTCTCAGGGACTGGGACATGGGGGCCATGTCAGAGATGTGGCCACCAAGCTGAAGCCTGAAGGATGGATAAGCACTGGCTGGGCTGTGGGAGGGGAAGATGCAAGGCTAGGCTTGGGGGGGGTACCTCTGGGTGCTCATCTGTTAGAGCCATCTCCAGGAACGACAGATGTGGACACTATCCTCCATGATTAGGACTTGTTAGAAGTTCCGGCTCTTGGGAGCTGGTACTGAGCTCTCTTTTGGAAACAACCTAGAATTTGGACTTCCCTAGTAGCTCAGATGGAAAAGCATCTGCCTACAATGAGGAAGACCCCGGTTCGATCCCTGGGTCGGGAAGATCCCCTGGAGAAGGAAATGGCAACCCACTCCAGTATTCTTGCCTGGAAAAATCCCATGGACAGAGGAGCCTGGTAGGCTACAATCCGTGGGGTCACCAAGAGTCAGACATGATTGAGCGACTTCACTTTTCACTTTCACCATGAATTTGGAGCGTCATGGACTGGAATTCCAGCCCTGGCTCAGCCTCCTGCTTCCTAAGTCACTGCATCTCTCTGGATCTCAGTTCATACTTCATAACTTGCAGTCAACAATATATACGTCTCCTGACTGTTGTGCAGAGGCCATGAAATTCTGTAAACACACAGGGATGAGGACCACATAGTTAGCTGAAGGACGCATACCTGATATATCAGTGAGCACTGGAGGAGACGCTAAATGAAAATTTGAATGTGGGCTTAGCTGACCTCTTGTCTCAGACGTAACATGGGCTTCTTGAGAGATGTGTTTGGGGTGGATGCTCAACGTGGCATCTGAACGGTGGGGACTCCACTTGTTCTCCTAATCCTGCTTTGGATTCCAAGGTCACTTCCCCTCTGTGAACCTTCACCCCTGAGCCAGCTCCAGAGAAATTCCCAATAGTGTCCTAGAGCTCTGACAGGGCTGGGATTCAAAGACCCACTGATGGGCTAAGTGGATGTGTGACCAGAGAGTCTGAATTGAAAGAATGACCAATGTTAAAGCTCCAGAAGAGGGCTTTCCTGGTGGCTCAGTGGTAAAAAATCCACCTGCCAATGCAGGAGACACGGTTTTGATCCCTGGGAAGATCCCATGTGCCTCGGAGCAACAAAGCCCGTGCACCACGACTGTTGAGTCTGTGCTCTAGAGCCTGGGATCTTCAACTACAGAAGCCAGAGCACCCTAGAGCTCATGTTCTGCAAAAGAGAAGACACTGCAATGAGAAGCCTGCACGCTCAACTACAGAGTAGCCCCTACTCCCCGCAGCTGGAGAAAAGCCCTTGTAGTCACAAAGACCCAGCACAGTCAAAAATAATTTTTTTTTAAAAAAGCTCCAGAAAGGTCTTAGACCTACAATGAACCTCATTACATTCACCCCACTTGTTTTGATATTAAAAGTAGAAATCAACCAGAAGCAACCTTATCAAGTAATTTCAACTTTTCATAGAATTTTTCAACATAAAAGATCACCCAATATAAAATAATCTCATTAATCTAAAGTAATCCTTCTTACTAATGCACACTCCCACACACAGTTGGGCAGAGAAGGGGAGAGATTAGGGATCGAGGTAGAAGGTCATGGTGCTTAATCCCTAGGTCATTGCTGAGGTAGCTTCTTTTCCTGGTAGCTCTTTCAGCCATCACTCTGGAGAGGACCCTACCTGAGGGTGCTTATCACAATGAGGACCAGAGTCTGTGAACAGAGACTCAATCTGCAAGTGTTTGGAGAGCAAGAGATAGCATGGACTCCTGCCATGGGACCAAGCGTTACTGAGCTGTGAGCTTTCATCCTCCGTAAATCCTACCATGCTGATATCACTATATATGCCAACTTCACTTCTACCCATCTGGTTGTAGGCTTTACATATATGCAAATTAGGCCATTGGCATGGTAGGCAAGCTCGTGACATGGTCCCCAGTGATTTCTGTTATATGTACATCCTTCTGTAATCCCCACCTCTTGAGTGTGGGCTGGATCTAGCCTTTCACTTTTTTTTCTTTTTCAGTTTTGTGGAAACTCTTCAAAAAATATATTTATTCATTTTTGGCTGTGCTGGGTCTTCATTGGTACGAATGGGCTTTCTCTAGTTGCAGCAAGCAGGGTCTACTCTCCAGTTGCAGCTCATGGGCTTCTTTTATTGTGGAACATGTGTTCTAGGGTGCTCAGGACTCAGTAGTTGTGGAACATGGGCTTAGTTGCCCTGCAGCATGTGGAATCTTTCTGGAGGAAGGATGAAACCCATGTCCCCTGAATTGAAGGTGGATTCTTGACCACTTGACCACCAGGACATTCTAGTCCTTTTTTTTAAATAAATAGAATATGGCAGATATGGTGGGATGTCACCACTGAGATTAGGTTACAAACGTTCATGACTAAAAAAAAAAGGTCATGACTCTCTTTCTGGCATTCTCACTATGGCTCTTGTGTGCTTGCTCTGATGAAATGACCTCATGGCAAGGAACTGGGGGTGACCTCCAGGCAACAGTCACCAAGGAATTGAGGCTGTCAGTCCAACAGCCTTCAAAGATATGAACCCTGCCAGCAAGAAATGATCTGGGAAGCCATGCTTCCCCAGTCAGCCCTTCATATGAGGCTCTAGGCTTGGCCAACACCTTGACCACAGCCTCTGAAAGACCCTAAAGCCAAGGTTAGGTTGTACCCAGATTTCTGACCCTCAGAAACTGTGTGATAATAAATGTGTCGTTTTAAGCTACCTAGTTTGGGGGTATTATCTATACAGCCATAGATAATAGTACATCTAGCCTATGGATTCTGATAACACGTAATTAGGACTTGGAGTCATGATTCATATGCCTAATCATTCTATAGTCAGCAACAAGGGAAAGGCAGGACAAAGAAAATAAGATTGAGTGGGAGATAACCTTCTGTCGCATCACAGCAATATTCCTGGCAAGGATATCCTGTCCAGGCACACCCCTCCATACATGCTGCTACTGCTGCTGCTGCTAAGTCGCTTCAGTCGTGTCCGACTCTGTGCGATCCCATAGATGGCAGCCCACCAGGCTCCCCCGTCCCTGGGATTCTCCAGGCAAGAACACTGGAGTGGGTTGCTATTTCCTTCTCCAATGCATGAAAGTGAAAAGTGAAAGTGAAGTCACTCAGTCGTGTCCAACTCTTAGCGACCCCATGGACTGCAGCCTACCAGGCTTCTCATCTCATTTAATCCACACTACAACCTGTAATGTTGGCACAACTCCAATCCATGTTTTATAGATGAAGAAATTGAGACTCGGAGGGCTTAAGTTATCCAAGCTCACTAAGATAGTGCAGAAAACCAGGATTTTAACCCAAGCCTCTCTGACTTCACAACCTTCCCACTAACCACTGCATTATAACCCCGACTAAGCTGCAAATAGGGTAGGAGCCCTTTACAGGCTATGAGAAGGAGGGCAAGGGTCTATTCCTGATTCCATTTTCCATATCTATGACATGAAGTGCAGAAGTTCCAAGGGACCCCTAAGATCTATGTCTGAGACTGTGGGGGGTGTACAGTGTCAGTAAGTCTTTGGTTGAGCCCCATAATCATGAAATAAGCTACATGCATCACATTTTATTATAACATTAATGACAATAAAGAATGATTCAAAGAATAAAATAAAACTCCTGAGGCAGAGAGAACTGTAGCCTTGAAAATCAGTTGCAGTGAAGGCTGCTGAATTTATAGGCTTAAAGGGCCCAATATTCCAAAGACTTTTCTGATTCTTGGCTTTCCTTTACTCTCACTCAGATAACCCACCAAAATCTCTGGACAGTAATTCTTGAAGGGAAATCTGATTTTGTAATTGAAACTCTTTAGCCTATGTTATACACTTATTCACTTTTCTGGCCTCATCTCCCACTTCTGCCCCAAATACACCTAAAAGACACTCTATGTTCCATCTAGTTCAAATTTTGACTATTTCCTCTGGTTTCTATGATTATTCCACAGTTTAGAATACCCTCTCTCACTTGGTAAAATCTGTTGTTTTACATCTCAATTTGACTATAACTTCCTCTGGAAAGCTGCTCTGGAAAAGCCTTTCATGCTGTTGTGTATTAGTTATCTATTGCTGTGTAACAAACAACCCCAAATGTAGCAGCTTAAAATGACAAGGATCTATTATCTCAGGGTTTCTGGGAGCAGCTTAGCTGGGTGCTTCTGGCTCAAGGTCATTCTTGAAGTTAGAGTTGAGGTGTCAGCCTGGTCTGCTGTCATCTCAAGGCTCAACTAGGGCCGACAGGTCCACTTCCAAGCTCACCCCTGTGGTGACGTTGACAGGTTTCATTTCCTTGTGGGTTGTTGTACAGAGGGCCTCTGTTGCCCACCACTCCTTAGGGGCATAGGTCTGCTCACAACATGGAAGCTTGCTTCCCTCAACACATGTGATACAAAGAGACAGAGGAATGCCACATGCCACAGTCTTTTTATAACCTAATCTCACATGCAATATTCATCATGACCACTGTATTCTATTCTTTAGAAGCAAGTCTATAAATCCAACCTACACTCAAATGAAGGGATCATACAAGGGTGTGAATTCAAGAGACAGGGAATCCCTGGAAGAAATCTTAGAGCTTGCCTCATACATAATCATTCTCATGATCAAGACATTATACTCTTTAATTTTTCTGTCTTCTTCCCCCCAGGACTGGACTATGACTACCCCAAGGCAAGACTATGTCTTTTTACATAGTTCCCCATTTCTGGCACCTGCCAGGTGCTCGGGCAATAAGGAATGAGTGGCCCTGACACTTCCCTGCCCATGACCTCCTCTCCCAGAACCTGATCAGCATGGGGATGGAGGGCCTGTTTACCATCACAGAGAATAACAGTCTCTTGGATGTTAAGTGTCTGTCCCTAGAATAAATCCATTTGCCCAAGAGCTCCCTTCTCTGCCTACTTTCTCTGGGCCACTGAATGGAGGGATTATCTTCTTTGAAGACAGCCCCCAGCCCAGGTTTGTTTTAGGGTGATCATTACTTTCCTGGCCAGCCTGCTCTCCTCCACCTCATGACCTCTCCCATGGAAGACCCCCATCCCTCCCTGTGCATTTCTCTTTCCTCTTGAGTCTGCATCTCTTTCTTTCCATTCTCTCTTTCCCCAGGCCTACTTCACTGAGTCAAATTCCATACTGAAGGAATTCCAGAACATTCTGTCCTTCAGTGTAGCAGCTGTGTACAAGGCAGAAATGGAACCAGACTGCTTAGCTTAGAATCCCAGGTCCTCTATTTACTATAAGTGTGACCTTAGGCAAGTTATTTAGTTTTTCTGATCCTCACTTTCCCTATCTGTAAAACTGTGATAATCATACTAGACATATCTCATAGTGTTATTGGGAAGATTGTGAAATACTTAGACAAGTGCCTGACGTACGATGTTATAAAAATGCTTGCTGGATGAATGAATGATCCTGCTGAAGAATGTGCCAGAATAAAATTAATAATTACACCTAAGAGATTAGATGACCCATCCAAGGTCCCATGGAGAGCTAGTGGCAGAGCTGGAAAGAGACCCAGGTCTCCAGAGCCCAATTTCTCTGCATCAAGCAGGAAAGCAAGATTCCTCCAAGCTGATCCTCAGGTCATTCTCAACTCCCTGCATTTCTTATTCTCTCATGAAGATAAATCAACACTTAAATGAGCAGCATGAGGTTGCTGTAGAGGGAGTCAGCTCACAGTAACATCTTTTTCAGTGTGCTGATTAGTCAGAGGAATCTTGAACTGCCAGTGAGGCTGGGAAAGCAGGTGATTCTATGTCTATCATGAACTGATTCAGACATGGGGCCCAGGGGATGCTATAAAGGTTCAGATTGGATCCACATCTGTCTATCTTGAAGAAATCTTTTGCTGTCACTATATATTAGCTTTCTTATTTCCCTTTTCATGATGGCTCTGCTGAGAAATGTTGCCAAATTGGTTTGTCACCTGCAAAATGAGGCTGAAACTTGTTCCCACCTTGAGGGAAAAGATTGTTTCTCATCTAATCCAGAGTGTCCAGCACACCTGAGTGATTACATGTGCTGACGATCTGATGAGGAATGATCTTTGAAATCCCTCCCAACTCTAGCACTTAAAAACACTGACAGAAAAGGCAGAGACAGAGAAATAAAACTATTGAAAAATAGACACAATAACTCAATGAGTAGTTCTCTGGGGTCACTCAGACATGGGCAAACAGGTTCCAACATCTCAGTAGATTCTGAGGGTATCAGTGCATTCACTACCTGGTCAACAAATGTCCACTGTGATGATCCCAGCTCATATAGATAGTACAGGTTTGTTTAAGGAGGCACTGGCTGGTAGTGTAGGACTGCCTAGGTGTCTCAATAGTAAGGAAGCTGCATGCTAATGCAGGAGATGCAGGTTCCGTCCCTGGGTTGGGAAGATCCCGTGGAGAAGGAAATGGCAACCCAATCCAGTATTCTTGCCTGGGAAATTCCATGGACAGAGGAGCCTGGCAGACTACATACAGTCCATGGGGTTGCAAAAGAGGGGGTCATGACTAAAGCGACTAAACAACAACTGCAGATGTTGTATGATTAACCACATTAACCATAGAACCCATGGACTGAAGAGATGATATATAAAAGACCATATCCGATGACCAATAAAGTCACAATAAATTCAGCTCAACTGACATTTTTTTGGTATCAACTATGCATCAGATGGGCTCCCCAGGTGGCACCAGTGGTAAAAAAAAAAAAAAAAAAAAAACCACCTGCCAATGCAGGAGACATAAGGAATGGAGGTTCAATCCCTGGGTTGGGAAGACGCCCTGGAGTACAGCCACCCACTCCAGTATTCTTGCCTGGAGAATCCTATGGACAGAGGAGCCTGGTGGGCTATGGTCCATAGAGTCGCAAAGAGTTGGACACGACTGAAGCAACTTAGCACAAGCACACACACGCGCGCGCACACACACACACACATGCATCAGATACACTGTGAGTTTTGGTTCTCTGAGAAGTAGACACCTAGATGGGATTAGATGTGCAGGACATTCCTGGGAGAAATGTCTGTGAAGAGTAAAGAAAGCATGAGCAGAGGGGGAGAGCCCTCAGTCTGGGATGAAAGTCTGACACCCAAGGGAGAGGGAAGGCAGGACAGAGATTAAAAAAAAAAGCTCAGATCACAGGTGACTCTGAGATAAGAGTCGGCCGGGCCAGTGGAGAGAACTCAGGCAAACACTGCTCCCTGGAGAAACTCCACGTCAGGCAAGAAGGTATGTCTCGGGTCCTCCTCAGGTGTTGAGTCTTGGGCCAGACAGGGTCCCAGGGAAGCCTGGCCTGAGCCTGAGTGCAGGGCGAATCCACAGATCCAGAGAGGAGGCTGCCGGGTACCCTGCAGCTGGTGCTCTTGAAGGGAGCGTGACACAGACGTGGTGGCCACAGATCCTCTTCTGTTTCTGAGGTACAGACCTGCCTAAGATCCAGAACTTTCCTTTGAAGAACTTTCTTTTAAAGGAAAAAGATCTCGGGGGGTTCCCTGGTGGTCCGTGGTAAAGAATCTGCCTGCCAATACAGGGGACACCAGTTCCATCCCTGATCCGGGACGATCCCACGTGCTGCAGAGCAACTAAGCCCACACGCCACAAGTACTGAGCCCATGTGCCGCAACTACTGAAGTCCGTGCACCCTAGAGCCTGTGCTCCGCAGACCATGGATGTTAATGAAGGGTAGCTCGCGCTCACTGCAGCTACAGAAAGCCCTCGAGAGGCAACGAAGACCCACTGCAGCCAAAAATAAATTTTTAAAATTTGTAAAAAAAAAAAGATGCTCTTAAAAAAAGGGCAGGGGGGAGATCATGAACAGTGAAAAAATATGAGAAGGAAGTCATCTGGCAGAGAAGAAGGAATCCTTAACTTACTGGGACAAATAATGGTGCCTCAGAGGATTTTTCAGAGAGGACGTGACCACAGGTCACGGTGTTGAGGCACCATCACTGGAAAGGGGTGGCAGGCAGTAGACGACCAGATGGCCTGTCCCCTTACAACAAAGAACAGATTTTAAGGATCAGACTGCTTCAGTTCTGTGAAGAGGCAACCCAAAAGGGGTCCTAATCAAAGTGCACAAATTCACAAAGAGAAGGTAGAAGGTGGAAATGAATCTGCTCATCAAATTCTACAACCAAGAGAATGAAGGGAGAGAGTTTCAGAGCAGATGAAAAAAGGCCTGCTTTACATCGAGGACTGTCACCTTTCACAGCTAATCGGAAGGAACTCAAGAGGCTGTAGCAATGTCCCAGTCATCCAGCCTTCCCAGGAGAGGAATTTTTCCATGCATATAAAATGTCCCTATGACAGGATGAAATTCTTTAAGGGGAAACTAAAACAAGATCATGTTGGAGGGAAATCTTTCCAAAATAAATTAATCAATGCCCTGCTTTCTTAAGCACCATTTAAATGTTTCCCGGTGATTGTGATGAGCTTGCTATGAGCATGAGTGACTGTACTCAGACATGGTGGTATCCTTACATCAAATCAAGCGTGGAAGTAGTGAAGCTCCTACACCAAATGGCTGCAAATACTCCATCTACTTCTGAAATCGCCTTGTCGCCATCTCCCGTCACTGTCAAGCAATCAGTGGATCCTTCCTCCTGCTTTCAAGGAATTTGCTTATAGGAAATTAAGACACACTATCCCTTCTAATTCATTGCTTCTAATTTCCTTTGGGGTGGAAAGCGATTACCATTCTCATCAAACTTACATTTAATATGAGACTAAGTGTGTTCTGAATAAAGAACTGAGGTTCTCTTCTATAAGTTGGCTGATCCATGGGGAGGCCCTAGATTTGATGGCATCTATTTTTGCCTCAGACTTGCATTTGTTCGCATGCATTAGTGGTAGAGGGAGGGGTGTTGTTTATTTCTTTCTTGGTCTTGAGCTCTGTTCTAGATAACTGAGGTCACTGAGCAAGTGACAAGTGACTTCTAGATAAATGAGCTCCTGGGTGATCTCACCATCATGGACAATCAAGGGAAACTAGGACTATTATTACTTCTTATGCCCCTTATAATCATGACCAAATCTTGAAACGTAAAACTTGGCTTCACTCCTGCTTATAGTTCGTGCCCCTTGCTTAAAAGAGTTCAGAAAAGCAGGAACAGCCATGGCTGGGACTCGCATTCCTGCATGTGTGCATGTTAAATCACTTCAGTTGTATCCAACTTTTTGTGACCCTATGGACTGTAGCTCACCAGACTACTCTATCCATGGGACTCTCTCAGCAAAGACTCCTGGAGTAGGCTGCCATGACCTCCTCCAGGGGATCTTCCAGACCCAGGGATCGAACCTGAGTCTCTTGTGTTTCCTGCATTGGCAGGCGGGTTCTTTACCACTAGCGCCACCTGGGAAGTCCAGTATCCTGACAGAGGGCTTGTTTACAAAGACCATGGACATACTGCTGCCCCAACCCCCACCACTAAGTACATCAGTGTTTGGAAATGAATGAGCAAAGACTGCTAGAGTTTCAACTAGCTAGAACTTGGTTAGCTGCTTTAACATACATTATTTCATATTAAAAATAAGGAAACAGACGCCCAGAGAAATGAGTGGAGTTGCCCAAGGTCATGTAGTCAGTAATGGACAGAGCTAAAGGTAGAAGCATCAGTGCCTTTTCCTTTATATATAAAATCTTGAGGAGACTGGAAAGCCCTTCCCACATGGAAGCAGACTGGCTGAAAGGACAGTATTAGCAATTCCACTGTCACTTCCTTTCAGACCAGACATTCGACCTCATCCCTTGGTGTATCCACAGTGGTCACCTCGGAGTCCTGCTCCCCATTAGCCCCCCGGCTCCAACTCTCCAACTCTTCTCTGCTTGGAGAAGCATTATGTGCCCCCTAGCATTTAGCAACTCCAAACCAGACCCGTCTCTACCTTTCTCATTTCCCCCCATTATTTCCAGCTCACCCATTCTGACCTAACCAAGAAAACCTGCTCACAACCCTTCAGATGATTTGTGCTTCTGCTTCTTTCTATACCTTCTCTTTGGGTATGCATCTGGCTCAGGAAAAATACATGTCTTATGTACACATTGCTATATTTAAAATGGATAACCAACGAGGACCTACTCTATAGCACAGAAAACTCTGCTCAATGTTATGTGGCAGTCTGGATGGCAACAGAGTATGAGGGAGAATGGATACATGTATATGTATGGCTGAGTCTTTACACTGTTCACCTAAAACTATCCCAATGTTATTAATCAGCTATGTGAGCCTGCTAAGTCACTTCAGCCATGTCCAACTCTTTGCAACCACATGGACTGTAGCCTGCCAGGCTTCTCTGTCCATAGGATTCTCCCAGCAAAGACTCCTGGAGTGGGTTGCCATTTCCTTCTCCAGGGGATCTTTCTACCCAGGGATGGAACCCGGGTCTCCTATGTCTCCTGCATTGGTAGGCAGGTTGTTTACCACTAGCACCACCTGGGAAGCCTCAATACAAAACAAAAAGTTTTTTTAAAAATCCATGTCTCCCTCTCCTTTATCCACCTGGGCTCTTCTCCTCCTTCAAATCTCTCCTCAAACTCATCCCTGGGGATAAGTGATTAAACTCAGCTAACTCTTTAGTTCCTTGCACTCTTTGAGCTTAGTCGCTCAATCATGTCCAACTCTGCAACCCCAAGCCTGCCAGGCTCCTCTGTCCATGGGGATGCTCCAGGTAAGAATGCTGGAGTGGGTTGCCATTCCCTTCTCCAGGGGATCTTCCCAACCCAGGGAATGAACCAGGTCTCCGGCATTGCAGGCGGATTCTTTACCGTCTGAGCCACCGGGGAAGCCCTAGCTCTTGGGAAAACACATAGACACTCAAGTCAGAAAGAACTGCGTTCTAGACCTAAAGTGACCGGCAAACAGCTGTCTGAAAGGTGAGTAGCATTTTTTTAAAAAACATAATGATTCCTTAGCTGTAAAACAGATGTTAATACCTACCCCTCGCCCAGTGACAGCAGATGCAATATGATCTGGTTGAGTGATTGACCTCAAGAGTCAAACCACAAGAGTTTGAATCCTGGTGATAGTGCCTTGAGTCAATTACTGACTCTCTCTAAGCCTCAATTTGCTCATCTGCAAGAGGGCAGCAGAGGATGAGAAGGTTGGTTAGCATCACCGATTCAATGAACACGAAGTTGGGCAAACTCCGGGAGATGGTGAGGGACAGAGAGGCCTGGTGTGCTGCAGTCCATGGGGTCACAAAGAGTCAGACACGACTTAGCGACTGAACAACAACAACAACAAAGGAGACTGAGAGTTGCACCAACAGAGCTCTGAGGACTACAAAATGGATAATACATATAAAAGACTCAGCAGAATTATCTGCATATTGTAATTGCTCAACAAACGTTAGTTGTCTGTTATTATTTATCACCCACCTGGTCAAGTGAATAGGAATAATTAAAATAAAAAACAATTAATTAAAATAAATGTAATAAATAAAATATATAATAATAATAGATTAAACAATATATTAAAATATGTAATTATAAATAATAATTAAGTAACAATTAAATAAATAATTACATAAATGTAATGAAAATGAAAAACAATTAAAAAGTAAGATGAGTCAGCAGCAGGCTACAGCTGACTTGTATCAGTTTGTTAGACTCCGTTTTGATTTTTTTTTTTTGCTTAACTTTTATTTGATATTGGAGTACAGTTGATTAACAATGTTGTGATAGTTTCAGATGTACAGCAAACTGATTCGTGTGTCCATTCTTTTTCAAATTCTTTGCCCGCTTAGGGTGTTAGAGACTCCGTTATTTAATGATAGCTTTGCAAACAGATCGATGGCAAGTTAGTAGCTTGAGATCAGCTGTGACATAAGGACTCCACTGCAAATATCAACAAATACTAGATATCAGGGGTGGTTACGCTTTGTTTTGTTCTTCTTTTTCCCAAGAGTCTATTTTCAAGCATTTACCAGCACCATTGACCTGACCCTGGAACACAGGAGATACTCTGTGAGCAAGCGTGTGTGTTTTCTGTCCTTCTGCAGTGATTCTGACCGTAATTCTTTCCTTCAAGTCCCCACTCACGATAAAGCTGCCCAGCCTCCGTGTGTTCCCTGGTGGCACAGTTGTGAAGAATCCAACTGCCAGTGCAGGAGACACGGGTTCGATCCCTGGGTTAGGGAAGATCCCCTGGAGAAGGGAATGGCAACCCACTTCCAGTATTCCTTGCCTGGGAAATCCCATTGACAGAGTAGCCTGGTGGACTAGAGTCAATGGGGTCGAGAAACAGCTGGACACGACTGGGCGACTAAACAACAACAGTGATTCTGGCCATAATTAATTTCTTCAAGTCTCCACCCATGATAAAGCAGCTCGGCCTCCGAGTCTCCTCACTAATGGAGGGGCGCCCTCTAGCGACATAAATAGTAATACACTCTCTGAAATGTCTTCACTATAATAAGGATGAGTATAAACTGCTGCTGCTGCTGCTAAGTCGCTTCAGTCGTGTCCGACTCTGTGGGACCCCATAGACGGCAGCCCACCAGGCTCCGCCGTCCCTGGGATTCTCCAGGCAAGAATACTGGAGTGGGTTGCCATTTCCTTCTCCAGTGCATGAAAGGGAAAAGTGAAAGTGAAGTTGCTCAGTCGTATCCGACTCTTAGCGACCCCATGGACTGCAGCCTACCAGGCTCCTCCGTTCATGGGATTTTCCAGGCAGAGTACTGGAGTGGGGTGCCATTGCCTTCTCCAAGTATAAACTACTGATCCCTATTATTAGGACTTCCTTGGTGGCTCAGATAGTAAAGCGTCTGCCTGCAACGCCGAAAACCTGAGTTCGATTCCTGGGGAGATCCCCTGGAGAAGGCAGTGACAACCCACTCCAGTACTCTTGCTTGGAAAATCCCATGGACATAGGAGCCTGGTAGGCTACAGTCCATGGGATTGCGAAGAGTCAGACATGACTGGGTGACTTTACTTCTTATAAACTACCACCTGGAAGCAGATCTAGCCCTCTGCCTGATTTGAGAAATGAAGTTTTATTGGCATACAGCTACATTCATTCATTTACAAATTGATTTTTTCTGTTTTCACACTACGATGAAGAATTGAGTAACAGAGATCATATGGCCTGTGTGTGCATGCTAACTCGCTTCAGTCATGTCCAACTCTTTGCAACCCTATGGACCTAGCCCACCAGGCTCCTCTGTACACAGGGATTCTCCAGACAAGAATACTGGAGTGGGTTGCCATCCCCTCCTCCAGAGGATCTTTCCGACCCAGGGATCGAACCTGAGTCTCACGTCTCCTGCATTTGCAGGAAGGTTATTTACCACTAGCACTACCTGGGAAGCCAAGGAAAGCAGACTCCAGGTGTAACTCTAGTGCCTATAAGGTCTAAAATATTTACTATCTGGCCCTTTACAGAAAATGTTTGCAGACCCCAACCTGTAGTACAATTGTGTAAGCTACTTTCTTTACGTTTACCCACCTATGTTCATAGACCTCAGTCCTCAGATTTATTGGCTGCGTGGCATTTCTTATCCTATGCTTGTAGACACAGGTCATTTCCAATATCCATATTATAGACAGTCCTGTAGTGAATCAGTTGTCATTTCATTGGCAGAATGCTGAGATATACCCAAGGTAAAGAGCTCAGTGTGTTACTGGAAGAAAGCACTCAGCGTCTGTGCTGCTCATTGCCGGTGGGCTTTGAGGGAAAGCTCTTAATGTGTTCTGAACCTCAGCTCCCTCATCTGTTAAGTGGGACTAACAGTACTATTTGCCTCCCTGAGTTGTTGTGGGGAGCAAATGAGATCATTTATTAGCTGGTCTTTCACAAGCTACAAAACAGTTCAGTAATGTTGGTTTTTATCACCTACATAGCTGAGGGAGATGTATATGATTTTCCTTGTTAATCACTTAGGACTCTGGGTGCAGAACACAAATTCTTATTTTGAATGTGCCCCTGAAGCCATTTCTAACCTCCCGGGACTGGTCCCTAAATCATACTTCTTTCCTTAGAATATAAGCTCTTGCCAGTGCTAAGAGGCAAAGTTTATACCTGGGGAGGGGGAGCGGAGGATGAAGAGAGATGGGAGACACGTGGAATATGATGTCTGCAGCCCCGTGGTATATTAGAGGCTGAGTCTGAGAAGTGAGGCCTTGTTGCTAAAAGGAAACAGGTCTGGGGGCTCTCTGCTTAGCCTGGCAGAGAAGAGGCATCTGGCGCACGTCCCCAGGAGAGCTGAGAAGCCAGGTGAGACCATGACCTTCAGGGATACGGTTTGCTCCTCCTGCCTCAAACCAGTCCCGGGGCAAGCTGCTCCCAGCAGCGTTGCTGGAGAGGGTGGCTGGCCCCCAAACGCTGAGGTTTTCCTTTTTTCTGCCAATATCTTTGGCATCCCCTCCTTCCTTTGTCCTTGCTCCCCTCATCCCCAGCAGGCATATGTGGCTTAGAGATGGGGTATCAGATGCCCACCATAGTGATACCTAAGCACCCCACCAGCAGTCCCTCCACACGGTCTATTCCCAAGTGCACAAGCCAGGAGACTTCCAACTGAAAACGCACGAGACACCACCTGCTTAGTCTTCTGAGTAGGCCGCAAGGGAGCGTTCATGTCTCCCGTTCTCAGGAGCAGCCTTCAACAAGTGACTGATGGCAGCGGTAGAAAAACACCTCTGGTCCTTACCCCTCTGTATAAGGAGGGATTGGACATTCCCTCCCAGAGGTTTTCTGAAGGTTTGAGCCCCAGTTGCCTGAAGCAGTAATTTGCAACATGTCTTCCCTTTATTAGCTCCTTTGTTCTCCCTATCCCCTACATATATATTGATGCCTTCCAAGATCCCTGCCCAAAGAAAGTGCCAGCAATTACTTTCTTATCTCAGGGTCTGTTTCAAGGGCAGCCACCCTAG
Source organism: Giraffa tippelskirchi (assembly GCF_054371585.1). Classification (NCBI taxonomy): domain Eukaryota; kingdom Metazoa; phylum Chordata; class Mammalia; order Artiodactyla; family Giraffidae; genus Giraffa; species Giraffa tippelskirchi. The sequence continues at coordinate 112,263,007 of NC_137287.1, read as the reverse complement.
AATTTCCAGTTACTATCCCCTGTTTTCTGCCAGACCTGCTGTCAAGCAAATCATAATACAAAGAAGAAACACAGAGACTTCCCTGGTGGTCCAGTGGTTAAGAATCCACCTGCCAATGCAGGGGACACAGGTTTGAGCCTTGGGCAGGGAACTAGATACCACATACTGTAGAGCAACCAAGCCTGTTTGCCACAACTACTGAGTCTGAGTACTGCAGCTACTGAAGCTCATGTGCCTAGAGTCTGCGCTCCATGACAAGAGAAGCTACCACAATGAGAAGCCCGTTCACTCCAATGAAGAATAACCCCTGCTCAGCACAAGTAGAGAAAACCCACATGCAGCAATGAAGACCTAGCACATCCATAAATAAGTAAGTAAATAAAGAGGGGACACAGACTCCTTATAGTGGCCAGCATGAGCTCCCTTTATGATCTTACCTTTAATCACTGCCCCCTCACTCACTTTTTTCAGCCACATGAGTGTCTCTGTAGTTCCTCCAACATGCCAAGGTCTTTCTGACCACAGGCCCTTTGCACATGCTATTTTCTGTCCTTGGAACACCTTACCCATCCCATAGCCCAGATTTCCAGCTTAAATGCCACTTCTCCAGAGAAGTCTTTTCTAATCACCTTACCTAAGTACAATCCTTCATTATCCCATCTCAGTATTTTATTTATCTTCTGATTTTCTAGCATTCATCAAAATTTGTAACGGTGGGCTTCACTGCTTGTTTACTTCTCTATTAACTATCTACCTTTCTAGACTAGGCAGGGATGAAATCTGCCTTGCGTGCATGCATGCTTAGTTTGAAACCCTGTGGACCATAGCCTGCCAGGCTCCTCTGTCCATGGGATTTTCCAGGTAAGAATAATGGAGTGGGTTGCCATTTCCTCCTAGGAGAGATCTTCTTGACCCAGGGATCGAATCCCCATCTCTTACGTCTCCTAGCATTGGCAGGTGGGTCCTTTATCACTAGTCCACCCAGGAAGCCCTGAAATCTGTCTTACTTACTCTTATATCACTAGTGCCCACTAGAGTACTGAGCACATAGTATTGATAATAAGCACTTGATATATACTTACTGGATCAATGAATAAATGAGCCGATGAATAAGCACAGATACTTTCTGTATTCCACTATCCCTATTTGTGGACTCATCTAACTTGCCCTCACCAAACACTCACATGCATGACTGCAATCTTCTTAAATATATTACCATGTTTTTTTTCCTCCCTGTGCCCCCAAAGAACTTTATTTTTTTTCACATTTTATTTTATGTTGGAGTATAGCCAATTAATGGGGGCTTCCCAGGTAGCACTGGTGGTAAAGAATCTACTTGCCAGTGTAAGAGATATGGGTTCGATTCCTGGGTCAGGAAGATCCCCTGGAGTAGGAAATGACAACCCACTTAAGTATTCTTTCCTGGTGAGTTCCAGGGACAGTGGGACCTGGCAGGCTACAGTCTACGGGGTCACAAAGAGTTGCACACGACAGAGCACAAACGACACTGCATTGCACTGCATAGCCAATTAACAATGCTGTGATAGTTTCAGGTGGACAGCAAAGGGACTCAGCCATACATGTATCCGTTCTTCCCCAAACTCCTCTCTCATCCAGGCTACCACATAACATTGAACAGAGCTCCCTGTGCTATACAATAGGTCCTTGTTGCTTACCCATTTTAAATATAGCAGTGTGTACATGTCTATCCCAAACTACCTATCTCATCCCTCCATCCTTCCCCTCGGCAACCATAAGTTCCTTCTGTAAGTCTGTGAGTCTGTTTCTGTTTTGCAAGCAAGTTCATTTGTACAATTTCTTTTTAGATTCTGCATATAAGGGATGTACCATATTTCTCCTTCTCTGTCTGACTCACTTCACTCAGTATGACAATCTCTAGGTCCATCCATGTTGCTGCAAATGGCATTATTTCATTATGTGCCCCCAAAGAACTTTAAATCAGATATCAAAATATGTTTGTTGAGATGACAAATATAAGTAGAAAGATGAATAATTCAGAATTTCAGAGTCATATATTCTCCTTTAGCACAATTCTACAACCCCAGAACAGGAAATGTTTTCCACGTCTTAGTTTCATCACCTGTACAATGAGCACAATAATTTGGCCTCAACACCAAGGATGGGCAGATGGTATGTGTGAAAGAGGCTTGTGAACTGCAAGGCATCCCACAAGACTCTTACTGAATTCCCTTGTGGGGTTTTGTACATTGCCACACCAATCCCTTACTTTCAACATGGCAAATAGCAAAATGCTCTAAGCCTCAGAGTTCGCTGACAGTGACTGGCTGTTCCCCCTCTATTTCATGTTCTCAAGTGCACTTGAGGCAGAAAGCCAGAACAGAAGCTTCCTGGACCAAATGAGGTTTGTCGAGAATGTGTCCTTAATTGACTCCATCTGTATTCACTAAGCCAGTCTCTGGGTGGGTTGTTTCAGGACCCTGAACAGCTCCAGGACCCACAGCAGAGCCCAGAAGGGCCCCAGGGGGGCATCACAACCTGCTCTAGGATCTGATCCAGGGAGAGCCTGGCTTGATGGGATCTGTCAGAGAAAAGTCAATGGAGAGAGCAAGGGTAGTAGATACGGAGGTGACTTTGGTTTTGCATGTAATGAATCCAGGGAAGGCCACAGTTTGAGTGAAGGAGGGAAGTGGGAAATCTACAAAAATGAGGACTTCCCTGCTGGTCTAGTAGTTAAGAATCTACCTGCAATGCAGGGGACATGGTTTGATCCTTGGTCTGGGAAGATCCCACATTTCACCACAACTACTGAGCCCATGCACTGCACCTACTGAAGCCCACACACCCTAGAGCCCACGCTCTGCAACAAGAGAAGCCACTGCAACCAGAGAAAGTCTGTGTGCAGCAACAAAGACCCAATAAATAAATAGGCAAATAAATCTTAAATTTTGCTGTCAACTTATCTTCATCTGAGGACCACATGAATAGATATCAGAGAAGATTTCAACGGCCTCCTGAAGTTAGAATTCACAGAGTTCTCATTAAGAATCAGAATCAAGATGGAAAGTATGACTTTTGGTGCCCAGTAAAACTGGACTTGAATCTCATCTCCATACCTTACTTTCTGCGTGATTGGTGTAATTAGTTCAACCCCTCTGAAATCATATTCCTCATCTATACACTGAAGGTAATAGTACTCATATTATTGAATCACTGTCCCCAATTCAACACTCCTTCCTGCATCCACAACTGGCTATGGCCTCGTCATGGGTAGAGCAAACTTCCCTGCCCTCTGCTTTTATATTGGTCACATGACCTTTTGGTCAATGATATATGAATGGAAGTGCCATTCACATGAGATGAATGGATTCTGGCTATCTGATTGACAAGAGAATTAGGAGAGAGATTTGTGGACCAGAGCCACAACTAACCCATAGACTTGCAGTGAAAAGCAAAACTGTTCCAGCCAAGCTCTGCTTGAGTAAGTCAAGCTCCAGCCAATCCACAGACATGTCAGTGATAATAAACTATTGTTTCAAGACACTGAGTTGTGGGGTGGTTTGTTACACAGCAATAGCTAACAGATACAATAGCTAATAATAACAACCTGTAGACAATAATATGAGCCTCCAGTATAGTCACACATATGAGAAGACCCGTAAACAAAGGCCATTTCTTCCCTTTCCCTTAACATGAAGTTTTTCTGGTGGTTGCTGCTTCTCCAGATATTCCCAGCTTCTGCTTCTGAGACACCCCTCAATGACATTAATGAGAAGAATATTTTCCTCCCTGTTTCATTTGCCTGGTGCCAATTAAATCAAATTTATGGAATTTTTTCTGGTTGGTAATTACCCTGGGAAATTTATTTTGGACTGTTTCAGAAGACATTTCACCCTCCTCCTTGAATTTGCTGGCTATGGAGCAGAATTATGACTGTAAGTCTCAATTGCAAGGGAAAGAGACTACTGCATTATTTATTTCTTTGTATATATCAAGACAGGTAAGAGATATCAGGCTATTCAAATCTCTTATTAGAGAAGAGAGAAGTCTCAAGGCTTTGGTTTCTCAAGCTGCTATAATTTCCCTATGACCAAGTTCCAACTGAAGTTAATTATATCCCTAAGCCCTGAGCGGCCCTACAAGGCCAGGTGACTCATTCATTTATTCTTTTATTTATTAATTCTTCCATTTTCTCTGCTGTATGAGACAGTGGTGATACACATGAGATCTGGAGTCCACTGCCTGGGTTCAAACACTGTCTCTGCCAATTGGTACATATGTGATATTAAGGAAATTACTTAATCCCTATGAGAAACCCCATTTCCTTGTCTGTAAAACGAGAATAATAATAGTCATCACCTCATACCGAGATGAAACTAAAATGAGATAAGGCATATAAAGATGCAATGTGTTCAACACAGAGCCAGGTTGAATAAAGGCTTACCCTGTTTCCTGTGAGCTCTGCTCTGCCCTTGGGATACAGGAATGAATGACAGCACCCACGCCAAGGGAAAGGCCCAGTCTTGTGGCAGGAACAGAAAAATGAGTCAGGTTAAGGACGGAGTGCTGTCATGGCAAAGAGAGCCCACCCAACCCAGCTTGAGGTATAAAAAGCCAAAGAGGGCCTCCTGAAGAAGGTGATACTTAAACTGAGTTTTCCAGAATGGCATCTTATTTGTCTTGATCCCTACCCAGGATCCCACAGTCCCCAGACTGTAGTTCCACATGCCCCAGATGGAATGGGAGAGGTACAGAAGGGTCTGGAAAGAAAGACAGTTAATTCATATTTATTAAGCCCTTAGGATGAGTCATATGCTTTAAACTTGATCCTCACAAGCCTACAACATAGTTTTGTTGATTTCCTTCTACATGTGAAGAAATTGAGACTTGGGGAGGTTATCTTACCCTGACTCACATAACTAATAAACAGCAGATCAAGGATTTAAGCCCAGATTTCCCAGGTCTGTCTTGAGAACATTCTGAAAGGAAAAGAGAACCAGTTATTGGCTTGCTAAAGATGGAAGAGCCAGATCTGCCAATGCATTTCCTCTTAACTATATTTCTACAATGCAGTAAATAGATCATCTGCAAATTAATCAAAATCCATAATCAGAGTCAGAACTAAAACTTTAACATTCCTAGAGGTTTTGCAAGGGTTCCTGATTCCCTCAGCCCTGCAGGGGAAAGTAAAAGTCGGAAATCCCATACAGAAAGCATCTTGGTTTAGGGCTGTTATTATTGAGATAGTAACTCCCTTTGTTGCTCCAAGAGAATGAAATATGAACTCTCCATTTCCTTTGCCTTTAAATTCAGGACACAAAACACAAAATACTAAACATATAACAAGCATGCAAATGTCTTTAATTTTTGGGACTTCCCTGGCAGTCCAGTGATTAAGACTCTGAGCTCATAATACAGGGGAGCCCAGGTTCGATGCCTGGTCAGGGAACTAGATACTACATGTGACAACTAACAGTGCAAATGCCTCAACTAAAGATCCCATGTGCTGTTACTAAGACTCAGCATAGTCAAACAAATAAAAAATAAAAAAAAAAAAAAAGAAAAGAAAGGAGAGGGACAAATGTAAGAGAAAAAAATGGGAGAGTTAAAGAAGAGAGGGAAGGTGGTGGGAAAGAAAGAGACAGAAAACGCCAGGCTTGGAGACAGTTTCAACCTACCATGAAGCAGTTTTAAGCATGACACTGCGCTTGGCTGTATCTTTCCCAATGTGCCCACCTGTTTCTCTTTTAAAGGATCTTTACCCAGCAGTTCATCCTACAGGGAAGAAAATTATTCTCAAAACAAATGTAAACACACCCTGAGAAATGGATGAAATAAAATATGGGGCCAGGGTTTCCCTGTCTATTAATTTGAGGGCATTGGTAGAAAATCATTTCAGTGCATTTTCAAGATACTTCCTGGGAGACCAAAGCAACAAACTGTTCCCCCTGAGGCCCTTTTAATCTCTATGACATTGAAAACATCTCCAACAAAATCATTTCTTAGGTCAAGAAGAGACTGAAGAGACATAGCTGAAATCAATGGATTTTTCTCAAATCCAGCAGGTTTTCCCCATGAACTGAGAGAACTGGCCATACTGGCTGACTATGGAGCCCTCTTCTGAGTCTTTAGGCATTTATTTTTTTCCTCCAGGAGCTCAGGCTCTTGCAGCTGTCTGTGAAATAAAAGAAGGACATACTGGAGACCAGGGAAGGTGAATAAATCTGGTCTGACACCAGAACCAGTTCTGATCCACCAGACCTAAATGGCCAAGGTGTGACAAAGCTTGAGAAAGTCCCCTTGACCTTCCAAGTCCCTCAGACTCCTCCCCCAAGCCCTCAGGCAGTCGGTCAAGGCCAGCTTGGGTCCCTGAGATGAGAGGATCAGGAGTGGTAAAGACCTGAAATTTCCCTTACTGTTCCGAGGCCCTCCCCCACCTAGGTGAGGAGGAAGAACCTAAGATGTGTGTGTACTCAGCTCCCACCATGGACAGACCCCAGGAAACACCACCATCTAGGATGTGATCAAAGATAAGAGAATCGCGGGACTTCTTAACCAAGAATCTACCTGCCAATGCAGGAGACATGGGTTCAATCCCTGGTCCAGGAAGATCCTGCATGCCACAGGCAACTAAGCCTGATGAGCTACAACTACTGAGCCAGCACTCAAGAGCCCGAGCTCCTCAATAAGAGAAGCCACCGCAATGAGAAGCCTGCCCACCACAACAAAGAATAGCCTCAGTCACTGCAACTAAAGAAAGCCTGCATGCAGCAGTGACGACCCAGCACAGCCTATATATATATATATATATATATATATATATACTGAAAGAATATTTAGATCACAGTCTTTCATTTTGTTACCACCTCCCCCCAAAAGAAAAACAACTGAACAAGTAACGTACTAATGCAATATCAAATAAAGCTATGCCAAAACAGATAAAATGAAAAGTGAAAGTCTCCCATGATCCACCACTCCCATTCCTTCCTTCTCCCCAAAAGTAACTCTTCATCAGAACTTGGCGTCCTAGCCTTCTAGATCATTTTTATGCATTTCCCTATATGTCCCGATACCTAAGTAGATTTAGGGATAATTTTACTTGGGCAAATAGATTGAGCTATATATACAGTTCTGTCGCTGTCTTTGATATTCAACAAGGTATCTTTCCTTGTTTTCTCATATTTCCATGTCAACACATAAAGTTCCCCTTCGTTATCTTTATTCGCTACGACAGTTTGATAGATATTTAGATCGTTGCCAATTTTTCATTATTACAAGCCTGGTTGCAATAAACACTCCTAGTACTTAGAACTCTGCATGAGAGCTTCAGGATTCCTGCAGGATCAACAGATATCTTGAAGGGGAATTGTTGAAGCAATTTTCCATTTAGGGAAACTGAGGTCCAGAGACAAAGAGTTTACTGAGTTTGCATAACATGTTAGGGACAGAACTGGGATGAGATTTGAAAGGTTCCAGGTTCCTGGTCAGCCTCCCCCATGACACCATCCTCACCGGGACTGTGAACTTAGACACGCCTAATCCACTCCCAAGGGCTGTGGGATTTCAGACTCCGTATTGAGCAGACCAGAACAAAAGTTCAGAGGCAAAGTAGAGTGCAGCAATTTTAGCATCAGGAGGAAAAGGATGAGGTGGTCAGAAAGGTGTCCAGCAGAGGATAAGGGAAGGCACACTGAGCTTAGAATTTAAATCCTCCAATTCTAGTCCTGGCTCCCCACTCCCCGACCTCCCCCCGCTAGCCTGAGTCATTTCACATGATGGAGCCTCTGGGTTTTCTGCTGCAAAACAGATGAAATTTCTACCTTCCAGGTTTATTGTGAGAGCAGAACTGAGTGATCGGCTGACAGCATGATAAGAGCTTGCCATGCTTGAGCTCAGCTGTGTGACATTCTTGATCCTCACAAGTCTATGAGGTCAGTCCCACTTTTGTCCCCATTTTGCAGGTAAGGCAACTGAAGCACAAGAGTAAATTCTTGCCCAAGGTCACTCAACTAGCAAATTGACAGGCCCAGGTGCTGAAGCCAGGCCACCTGGCTCTAGAACTCAAACTCCCGGCCCTACAAGAGGTGCTTGCAGTTCATGGGTGCCCCAACGTGGGCACGGAGTCCCCCAGAGCAAGCCCAGAGTAAAGACCAACTGCAATGTGCTCGGCCTCGGAGGTTCTGCAGCCCAGCCTGCCACGTGGGCCTCTCCCCACAGATGTCCTGTGTCGTAATTAACCAGCCCCGCAGAGGTTGCCTGTACCTGGGGCTGGCGGGGCCCTAATGGAAGCGCGCTGGCCATAATTGCCTCCATCCATCACCCTGGCCCTCGGAAGCGGGGACAGAGTCTGGCTGGAGATTTAAACAAGCTGTTTCTCTGCAGAAACGAGGGGCTAATGACACAGCCCGGCTTGTGGGGAGTTTGAACATGCAGTGCAGACCAAAGGACGAGGCAGTCTTTCTGGTCATAAAAAAAGGGGAGAGAAGGAGGAGGAAGAGAAGAAATGGAGGGAGAGAGATAGAGAGACAAAGATGAGAAAAATCAGAGATACAGGAAGATAATGAGCTTGGTAGAAGAGAGAGAAAGACAATGTGTCAGGAAAGTGCCTCTCAAACTGGACCCCTTTGGGGATAGAGTGATGGGGTTGGAAGGGGATAATGTACATGTGTAAGAGGCATGAGTTCGATCCCTGGGCTAGGAAGATCCCCTGGAGGAGGGCAGGGTGACCTACCCAGTATTCTCGCCTGGAGAATCCCATGGACAGAAGAGCCTGGCAGACTACGGTCCATAGGGTCACAAAGAATCAGACTCGATTGAAGCAATTATGCACACACACATGCATGTATGTGTTTATATATTATATGTATTGTATATATAAGCAAACACCTATATACATATATTTATGTGTTCTCATTTTGATGATACTTTAAACAAATGAGTATGATCACATTCTGTGTGATCATATTTTGAATTATTCCACCTACAACTCTGGAGCAGAGTATTGCCATAGAATTTAACTGCCCAATCCCCTCCCCACCCCTACCCCAATCTCCCTGCCAGCCCTCCCTCCTCCAGCCTGGGGAGTAATGATAAGAACCCTTCCTTTTTCAAGTGAGTGTGGACACTAATACAATATATATAAAGTACAGAGAACATGATCCTTAAGCATCTGCCATTATTACTATTCCTATTGACAAGATGTTCATAAGGAATAGTTACCCATGCAGGTCAGGAGAGTGTATTTAGAGGAAGCCACTGTGAGCTGGGCTTTGAAGAATGAAGAGATCACCTGGGGAAAAAGGAAAGGAGTCAGCTTTTTAAGAAGAAGGGAGGACGCCCTTGAAACAGGAGTGATCATGTGTGCTCCAGAACGGCTGGAATATTGAGAATGAGGGGCAGGTGGTGGAAGATGAGGTGAAGGAGATCAGCAGGAACCAGACTCAGGAGCTCTGGCTTTGTGTCCTTGGCTGTGGGAGCCAGAGGCTTCCCCAGGCCCAGAAAGCTCTCCCCACATTCACCATGTTGGCAAGTAGGCGGACTGCCATGGAAGACAAAAAGAAAGGCATTAAATAGTAGTAGTATTCCTTTTAGAGCTTCCCAGGGGCTTCCCTAGTGGCTCAGACAGTAAAGAATCTGTCTGCAATGCAGGAGACCTGGGTCCAGTCCCTGGGTCAGGAAGATCCCCTGGAGAAGGAAATGGCATCCACTCCAGTATTCTCCAGGGCTTCCCTGGTGGCTCAGACGGTAAAGCGTCTGCCTGCAGTGCAGGAGACCCAGGTTTGATCCCTGGGTTGGGAAGATCCCCTGGAGAAGGAAATGGCAACTCACTCCAGTACTCTTGCCTGGAAATTCCATGGACTGAGAAGACTGGTAGGCTACAGTCCATGGGGTCGCAAAGAGTCGGACACGACTGAGCGACTTCACTTTCCCTTTCCAATATTCTAGCCTGAATAATCCCATGGACAGGAGAGCCTGGCGGACTACAGTCCATGAGGTTGCAAACAGTCAGACGTGAATGAGCACACACACACGAGCATGGGTCCTTTTGGAAGTTTCTGTCACTATAAACAGGAGCCAAGTTGTACAATTTGTATTTTACCCAGAACACATGGGGTCTTCCATCCTCCCTACCCCCCATACACAGTCATGGAAGACGGGATAGTCACTTATGCTATGTTTACTGCATTTACAGACAAAAGGGGTTTTGGTTGAGTATCATGTAAAAACAAATGTGAGGAAGACACTGCTGTCACCCAGACCCATTTTTCTCTTCTTCCTGAGGATACAACTAGATTGCATTTCTCACTGTAGCAATTAAGTGTAGCAGACACGATCCATGTTTTGCTCCATCCTCTTGGATTCCATTCACTTTCCCTGCATGTCTATCCTCCTGCTTCTGAGTGCTCCGATTCCAAGGATTTGCATCTGCAACTTTCTGTCCTTAGCTAATGGAGCCCTGTACTGGCAGAGAGTCAGAAATGCTGGGAGTTCTCCCATCTCTAGAAGAGCCCTTAGCCAATGTGTGAAAGCCTGGAGCCCTTGCCTTGAAGTGGGACCTATTCTCAGGGGTAATTCACACTCTAGAGCTCTCCACAGGATCATGCTAACTTTGGGGGGTTTTGTCTGAAATTATGTCCACACTCACCCTCTCTCCCTTCCCTTTCCAGTCCCGCCTACTTCTTTATTGGTTTCTCCTGGGAAACACTTGGGACATCACTCATTTGTGTCCAACTCTTTGTGACCCCGTGGACTGTAGCCCACCAGGCTCCTCTGTCCATGAGATTCTCCAGGCAAGAGTACTGGAGTGGATTGCCATTCTCTTCTCCAAGGTATCTTCCTGACCCAGTGATCGAACCTGGGTCTCCCCACATTGCAGGCAGATTCTTTACCATCTGGGCCACCAGGGAAGCCCTCCTAAAGAGGTCACCTGCACGTGAATCCTCGCTGAAGGCCTGCTTCTGGGGACCCCAGCCTAAGCCACCCTGTGACTGAACGGAGTAAGACTGCCACTTCTTGGCTTTGCAAAAAAGCCCGCATGTGCTTCTGCCTGCTCTCTTCCCTTCAAGCTGATGAGAACAGAAATAACCTAGAGGGTCACCTTAGAAGACACGTAAGAGTAAGTCTCCTACACACGAACAAGTTCCATTCCGAGAGTGATTTCCTAAGTCCAGTTTGTACGTCCAACAAAGTTAGCCTAGGTACCCAACCAACACAATTAGCTATAGAGTACTACACTGTAATAGTGAAACACAGCAGACCCTATAGTCCTTGCCCACCCCGCCCCATGCCTTCTGCCTTCCTTTTGCTTGTGGAACACTTTAGTCAACGAATAAGTTTAATCAGAGAAGTGAGAAATGGGGAAACAAAGGAAAAGTCAGAGGAGACTAAATAATAATAATACAACCATGAAGCATAGTTAAGGATCTTTCGTTCTTTCTCAAGGGCTATAGATAATATTCTGAGCCACACCCTGTGAGCTGTCTTATAGATACGAAAACCCCACATGGAGAGGTTAACTACATGGTGACCGGACTGTACCCAGGACATGAGGTGCCTTAAGTTTGAGAAGTGGCCACAAAGAAATGGGAACAAATGGGCCCTGGAACTGAAGAGTAACTGTACTGAAAACAAACACAATGATGCTGGTCAGACCACTGACAACCAATATGAAGATGACTGTGCTGTTTCGGCATGTAGCCCACCTCTCCCACTCTGTCTATGAAAGCTCTCACCCCCTGTTTGAGGGGTCGGGCAGTGGGAGGAGTCGGCCTTTGGACAGATGTCTGCCACCCTCCCTGCCACCCCCTTTACTGGTATCTGAAATAAAGCAAAATTTCCTTTCCACCAACCTGGTCTGTTTACTTGGTTTTGAGCAGCAAGCAGCTGGGCCCCACATACCTTTTGGTAACAATAGGTGTATAATACTTTTCACACAAATAATATGTACATAAAAAACAAAATATAAAAAATTTTTAATCTTACAGTACAGTACCTTGAAAAGTACAGTAGTACTGTTTAACAGCTGGCATCCAGGGACTGGAATGCACTTTTGCGTCTTTGAAAGTTTGCAGCTTGTAGGTTCCTGATAGAGATCTTACTGTGTCAATGATGACAGAACCTCCAACAGCCTAGACCCTGAATTACTGCCTTGAAGAAAGATTTGTGCCAACCAGGAACGTGATGCTGGACTGGGAAGTGAGACGGGAACTTCTCCTGTACTCTACCACTCAAATATTTGTATTTATTTGTTATGGTGGCTCAGGTCACCCACACTAAAATAGAAAGTGACTTTATTTGAGCCCTTGGGGAAAATCTAGAGTGGCTGAAAGGCCATTTGGGAAGCCATTTCCACCCCCAGGTAGGGCCCCCGTGAGACTGAACAAGCTGGGCCTGTGAGCTGGGACACCTGATGAAAAAGACGGGATTTAAGGCCTCTTCCCATCAGGACCAGAACTCCTGGAAGACAGCTGTGCACCAGCTCCCAAGCACCTGGGATTCTGTTGAAAGGTGACCCTTCACAAAGCAATTCACACAGTTCCCATGTAAGAAGAGCAAAAACTAAAGTTAATATATAACTGGTCACAATTGCCTATTCTCCCTCTGGATTCTAAGGGAAAATGATTCTGGGTGTCTGAGAAGATCCCTAAGATCCCTTTCTTGACGAGAATCTGGATAGCAGGCCAGCAAATGAAAATGTTCATAGAAGTCAGAGAGGATAAAACAGCATACATAAAAAAGAGCCAGGACAGGATCCCTGGAAGGTCAGAAAGAGAAACGGAGAAGCCACGTGAGCTGGCTTAGAGAGAGTTGAAGAGTTTGGATGTAAGTAAAGAAAAGAAAGTTTACCAGGAGCAGCTGCCATCTCAGTGGAAGATGATAATAACAGCAATGATCTGGAGAGAGGAATTATTGTAAAGTGTTCTCTGCAATAAAGATGTCCTCCAGGGACTTTCCTGGAGCTGGTCCAGGGTCTAAGACTCTGCACTCCCAATACAGGAGGCCCTGGGTTCGGTCTCTGGTCAGGGAACTAGATTCCACATGCCACAACTAAGACTTCACCTGCCACAACTAATGATCCCACATGCCCCAGTGACGATCAAAGATCCTGTGTGCCTAAACAAAGACTTGCTGCAGCGAAATAAATAAGTAGACAAAAAACCTTTCCCAATTAAAAAACAAAAAGATGCCCCCATTATTGGTATTTCCTTAAAAGACCAAAGATAGATTTGAAATACTCATGACTAATATTTGGTTCCTAGGTTGTTTCTGGGAAGCCAACACCATGAAAAACGGGCCTATTTGGAACCTTGGAATAAGTTAGGATCATAATTCTAACTACTTTCAGGGGTCTCCAGGATTTTGCAGAGAAGTCCAGAATACCTTTCACCTCTCCATTCCCATGATTTTAGACACATTTAAAATATCCTAAACAACCCTCCCCCCAGATTTCTCAAATGTCAGCCATGAAAACTAACCACCACCATTTGCCGTTCTATTCTGTGCTCCCCTGGCTATTTGCCTATACCTCTAGCACGTGGTTTTATTACCTGTAAGTCAGGTTAGCTGATAATACATTTGATTGTAAAATCTTTGAGGATGGGTTTTGGCTTTTTATCCTCACAGCATCTGTCTTACACTCAGTAAATGTAAAGACTTCTGTCTTGTTCATCCCTCTCTTTCTCTCCAGCACTTCCAAGATTATCTGATTGATGGCAGATGTTTAGAAAATGTTTGTTGAATGAATATGTGAAATAATCAATCAATCATATCCATCAAATTTGAGTTGATAACAATCACGGTCTCCATATTAAGCAGATCATAACACTGCCTCATTGCTACTCAAATGTTCCCACTAACATGCACCTTTGCAATCAAATTTTCCTTGTGCTGACAGGTGGGACCTGTCTTAGATCCTCAGCAGGTGAGAAAGATAAAGATTGGGAAGTGAAACCAGAGCTGAAATGTACCACATCTACTTCCTGGATTGCTGGAAAAGCCCCAATTACAAATATCAAAAAGGGCACAAATACCCTCTTTGTCAAATGAAAATCTAGCATCTGTATTGAAGTGAAAGTTGCTCAGTCGTGTCCGACTCTTTGCGACCCCATGGACTATACAGTCCATGAAATTCTCCAGGCCAGAATACTGGAGTGGGTAGTGATTCCCTTCTCCAGGGGATCTTCTCAACCCAGAGATCGAACCCAGGTCTCCCGCACTGCAGGAGGATTCTTTACCAGCTGAGCCACAAAGGAAGCCCAGCATCTGTATTACTGGTTCACAAAATATATGCTCCTTGCTTCATGGAAGAGGCAAAACTTGGAGCCTCAAATTGTACATACCCACTCTGGTTGCCAGCCAAGCAGCTTTGGTCTGGGTATGTAATGTCTCCAAACCTCAGTGTCCTCATCAGTAGAATGGGCACAGCAACCTCTACCACACAAAAAGATCATGAAGATTAATAGAGACCATTGTAAATTACGGGCCCAGTGCCAACACATGGTGATAGCTCTAAGAATGCTTATCTCCTTCCTGACTGATGGCAGAGACACAGATAAAGGTAAAAAAGGAAAATTCACTCTGATATTTTCTGGATGATACAAGAAGGAAGGAGCTATGTGTCTTTCATGTTCTTTAAGTTCATCTAAGGAAAGACCAGGGCCATGTGCAAACTCACTGGCTAAAATTAAGTCTCCTCCATAGCTCTTTGTAATTTCTTCGTGAGTTAGTGTTTGAGACATCATGTTGACAAGGGGAGAGAGTAGGAGACTGATTCCATTATGCTGTAAACCTATCTCCTCAAATAAGGACAAAATGATAGCTTTGTCCACCTATCCTAAGGACAATTTACAATTATGATTCAATTTGTCACAGAAGAGAAACATGCTATTTATTTGTGTTTTTTTTTTTTTTAAGGGAAGAGTGGGAGACATTTACATGGCTAATGAGGACCAAAGGCGAAATCGCTTTTATGAGAACAGAGATAGGACCAGACTTCATTTTTGGTAATTTCCTTCCAATTGAGATGTTGCTGATAATGCTGGACAGGGTCCAGCTTTGAAATGACCCTAATCATAGTCTAAATGCTATGGGAACAATCTCTTGAGAAATATCATACCCACTTAGGTGATCTTATGCCTGAGTGAAGAATATAATTGTTATTCTAAAAAAATTTGGTGTGTTACAATTACATGGTATGTCAAAACACAGCACTCTCTCAATGATGGTTAAATTTTCATGGATTTTTTTTACCCTCTTTCACAATATTTAAATAATTTGACTGTGAGACTAAACCATTTAAAAAGGTAACTTTACCCACAGCAGTTATAGCCCTTCATACAAGACCCACATCCAAAGGTCTGAATGCTCTTTTAGAAACTCATCATTTATGTTAGAAAAAAAGAAGAGAGAAACATGCATCCACAATGTAGATAATTTTAATTCAAAATTGCTCTTGAATTAAATTATTGGGATATTTCTGAGGGGGAAAAAATCCAGGGACCAGAACGACCTGGATAATTACCTTCATTATTTAAGTCATTCTGCTAAATCTGTCCTAAATTATTGGCCTTCAAAAGCTTTTGAAGGGAGAAGTTCAGAAAATCAAAACACTCAGTATCTTTAATATTTTTTCCACTGGATTCACAGGCCCATGTGATGGGAAAGGGCAAGGACTTATTTAGACAACCAAAAAAAAAAAAATCTTAGACCCAGGAGAGACCCTCATCCTCCACAGTTCTGCAGAAACTTACAACTTACAAAAAAATACTAGCAAGAACATTGTATCTTTTGATCCTAGAAATCACTGTGGGAAACATGGACCATAATCTCCATGTTCATAGATGAGAAAAGAGAGATTCAGGGAGGAAAATGTTTTGTTCAAGGTCACACAATAAGTAAATGACAAACTAGGGCTGGATCCCCACTCTTCTAACTCTGCCACTAGGGCTCTTCTCAGTAAACTAAGTTAAAAGCAAGGGGTCTAGTGGTGGTCCAGTGGTTCGGTGTATGACACGGGTTCGATCCCTGCTTCGGGAAGATTCCACGCACCTCAGGGCAACTATTAATAGGCCCATGTGGCACAACTACTGAGCCTGTGCTCTAGAGCCCTAGCTCTGCAACAAGAGAAGCCACTGCAATGAGAAACCCCTGCTCACCGCAACTAGAAATCCCTTTACACGGCCCATGTGAAGCAATGAAGACCCTGTGTAGCAATAAATAAATAGATAGATGAATAAATAATTCTTTAAAAAAGAGCATGGAGGAATATATTTGCAACCCTTACAACTGATAACTAGAATCCACAATCAGTAAGGAAAGGCAAATGAAGAACATAAAACTAGACAAAGAATGCGAATAATCAAGTCACAGAAGCAAAAACCCAAATACTTGATAGATACTAAAAAAATGCCAACCTTGCTAGTAAACGGAGAAAGGGAAAACAATTGTAAAAAGAATCAGGGTATAATTGAATGCTGATTCGATTCGTAAATTTTTAAAGTTTGAGTGGCATCAATAATTGCTGAGGACATAGCAAATGTGATGTGTACATTATTGATGTATGAACTGGTATCACCCCTTCAGAGAACAGTCTAGCGACACTTAGTACACTTGAAGGTATGTATGCCACACAATAGAGCAATCCTACTCCTAAGTGTTTCGCCTGGAACTAGACTCACAGCTGTGCCCAGGGAGATGCATTCAGTGTCCATTGCTGCAATTTATACAATAGAGAAAAGTGGAAACCACCTAAATATTTCTCAGTAGAAGAACAGATAAACTGTGATTATTCACACAACATGGAAGGTAAAAGGGCTAGCTTGTATGAAAATGGATAAATCTGAAGAACAGAATGTTGGGAGGGGGGAAGCAAGTTGCAATTGATATGGACCGTAGGATACCAAATAGGTAAATCTTGAAAACACAAATAGCAGGAGATTATACTGTTAATAGATTCATACGTATGAATAGAAGTCCAAACACAGGAGAGGGAATGATACAGAGGCACTTCAGCAGTCTCTTTATCCCCTAGAGGGGAAGGCTGAGGAAGAGATGAGGAGGGTAGCTATTTCTTCAGTGTTCCATTTCTTTTTTTAAAAATTCTGAAGCAAATATAGAAGAATGTGTAAGACTCATACCCGGATGTATATTTTGCATGTCTGTGTGTGTGTGTGTGTGTGTGTGTGTGCATGTGTGTTTTTGAAATATTTCTTAACAGCAATGCACATTTTTGAAATATTTCTTGAAAGTTAAAAATGATGCATTTGAACCTCAGAGGGGCATCAAGGAAAGGAGGGGGGTGAAGGGTAAAGAAATTGACAATCCCTTAAGGATGATCCATAAAAGGCTCTCTGGTAGCCAGATCCTAATAAAGAGGTCACAGGGCAAAGGAGTGAAGGGGTTAAGTAGATAACAATAATGCAAGCTACGCTTTCCATCAATGGAGAACAAGGGGATGTGAAAGGATGGGAGAATATTGAGTGGCTTCAGAAGAAAAGCTGAAGAGGGGCTGCCTGGGGAGAGGTAGGATTTGATTATCTGTATGCCTCTCTTAGGTTGCTATGATATGCCACTGTTTCTATGAAGGTCTTCATGCCCACCAAATGTGCTGCCCAGGGTCTAAAAGCAGTCAAGTTTAGCACTTCAGAATTTTCAAGTTGCAGAACATGCCGGGAACATTATTTTTCTATATAGTGGAATAACAACAGCAAAGTAACAGCAGGCTCAGAGAGGTTAAGTGACTTGCTTGAGGTCACACAGGAGGGACCCCCAGTGTCCTCACTTCCCCCACACATGCTTCCTCCTGGGGTTCAAATAAGCCTTTTGCCAGTTGCCTACTTCCTGCAACAGATCCCAAGCAATTCCAACATGGCTGTGGATACTTTTTTTTGTTGTTTTTATTTTTCTCCCTGTGGCCACAATAAAGCATTTTTTAAGAAAGCATGAGATATTGTTAACACCCAAAGTATTGAGTCAACAAGCTTAGGCCTGGGTATGTTTAGCAGATCCTTCTAGGAAAGTAGCTATGGTGTTTTCAGGGCATGGTGGTAATTGGGCTCAGCTGACCCCAGGAAGCAAACTACTCTGTCAGGGACAAATGTGCTCTTGGTCCCCAGGGGAGGACCACCTGTTTCCTAATTGACAAGAAGTCTCAAGCACTGAATTCTCTCCATGATAAGAGCCCTTTCTGGAGCTGATGCCCTCTGCCTGCTGAGGAAGGCAAGCTGAGGCCCTGCCACCTGTTCAGCACATCACCTATGGTTTGACTCAGAGGTAGAAACTGGGATGTCCCTGGCAGGCCAGTGGTTAAGGCTTCACCTTCGAATGCAGGGGATGCACATTTAGTCCCTTGTCAGGCGGCTAAGATCCTGCATGCTTTGTGGCATTCGGATTATTTCGAACTGAAAATAATCAAGACTCAAAAGACTCAGGAGGAAACTCTGACCTTCCTCCTAACTGCCTAAGGAATTTAGATAGAGGTCCCTGGTGGCTCAAGTGGTAAAAAGTCTGCCTGTAATGGAGGAGCTGCTGCTGCTGGACCAGGGTTCAATCCCTGGGTCAGAAAGATTCCCTGGAGAATGAAATGGCTACCCACTCCAGTATTCTGGCCTGGAGAATTCCACGGACAGAGGAGCCTGGTGGGCTACAATCCATGGGGTCGCAAAGAGTCGGATACAATTCAGCGACTAACATTTTCTGTTCCCAGAATAAACCTATCACCAGAGATCTCTGCAAAGAACATGGGTTAAGTGATGGAGGACAGAGAGCAGAGCCTAGCGATCAGAGTCCACTCTGGGTCACACTGTCTCTGCAGAGCCCAGTAAATATTTGTTTACCAGATACCTCCTTTTTCAACTCCATGTAAATTGCCTTTCTCTCCTTCAATGTCCCAAACCCCTGCCTTCAACACCCACTTTTGTCTTTGGCTGAGGATGACACGAAGGTGAGGGTTTCAGCCATTTTGGTGAATTACTCAGTTTTCCTGGGTCTCTCCCATGTACAAATGTGATCAAAGTTTTGTTTGATTTCCACCTGTTAATCTGTCTCATGTCAATTTAATTCTAAGACTGGTCAGTCTCTACAACAGGAGAGAAAAATCTCTTCCTGCCTGACAGCCTCTCCTAGATATTTAGGCTTGTCTAACGAGATGGGTTCTATCTGAGCATCAGTGAGGCTGATTGCACCACTAGGAAGAAAATCAGGAGTTAAATCAGAAAACTCAAGGTAAAAAATAACCATTCACAGCAGCAACAACAAAAAAATCCTCCTGCATTTTTTTTTTTTTAATCTTGCCAAGGAGCTCTAAAACTCAACTGAAACAAATAATCCTCCTGTTGGTGTGGGCTGTTTTTTTTTTTTTTTCATTTTATCTAGGCATTTTGTGTCCAGGAATTGCAAAGAGCTAAGAACACTGTGGGAGAAATGAAGAGTTTGGCATTTTAGTTCTATCTCTGACGTGGACAAGAAACTGCATGAGTGTGGACTCATGCTAGTGATTCCCGTCAGAACCACACAAAGCAAGACAGGAGGGAAAGAAGAAGCAGACGCTGGGTAAACAGCAGTATTGACTATAGTGCATCTCAGCTGGGAACCCCATTTTACAGGTGAGAAAGCTGAGGCTTAGACTAAGTAACCTGCCCAAGGTCACATTTTAGAAAGTGGCCAAACCACACCTAAATCTGGTCAGGTCTAGTGCCCAGAGCTGTAGTTTTTTCTCATTTCTGGTTAAAAAATAATGCATGCACATATTTTTTTAAGAATGTGGACAGCACTTTAGAAAATGAGAATAAAATAAAAATCATCATCGTGAAGAAATAATCACTGTTAAAATTTTGGTGTGTTTTGTTCTAGGCTCTTTTTCTTCAGAGCAATGGTGGATCTTTGGTATGTGCTATTTTATCATTTATGGTCTTCGCTAAGCCACAAACTATTGGGTTGACCAAAAAGTTTGTTCGGGTTTTTCTGTAAGATGTCATGGAAAAACCCCAATGAACTTTTTGACCAACCCAATACACCCAAGGGCCATGACTGTAGTGAGGCCTGCCCAGCTCATCTTTATAAACCAGACAGCCCATCACCCAGCTGCCGTGACTCCGGCTGCTAACAGTTCACAGCTACCCCCACCCGAGATGCTTGGCAGGTTCTGCCCTCTTTCAGGCCTCAGTTGAGTTATAAAAGCTCAGCTCCCCACCCTCAAGACAGAAAAAGTCTAGGGTTCCATTTATGCTCAAACCCCCTGAGGAATCAAGATGAAGCTAGATTTCAGTTTGAAAGAGCATCTTTGATTTATTTTCCTCCTTGTTCTGCTTTTTTCACTTCCTTTGAAGTGTCCTTCTACTTATCACTTGCACAAAACTTCTCATCTCAGGCTCTGATGGTAAGGAACCCAGCAGAAGAGAAGGACTGAGAAAGTTTTAACTGTGCTAAGGCCTGGGTTGTAATCACCCACTCGTTGAAGGTGGAATGGACCATTTAACTGCTGGCTAAGCCTGGTCAACCACCAGCATTCACATTTCAACCTGGTTTTATGGTTTTCTGTTCCTCTTCAACCTTGCAATAACTCTTATGAAGTGCTAAGAGCCGTGTTTCCTGGTTTAAAAAGCCAATTACTTTATACATTTCTATAGCCATGTATTTATAGAATCATTAAGGTCCTGAAGAAAAACATGCATTATTCAGTTAAATTTTATTGCATTTTTATGGGGGAAAATATATGCTGTAGTAGAAGTCTTAATCTACAGACTCATGAAGATTTTGAACTTATTGATTATCATATTGCCTCCATGCAAAGATATACAATTTAATGTTTTTGAAATTCTTAGAATCAATGAACATATTTAGTGAATGTTTTTTCTCCCATCCACTCTCCTGAAAATTTATTAATATTTTCTTTTTATTCATCCACACGAATTCCAGAATCACTTCATCGGATTCCAAGACATTGCTCACTGCCTTCTTCCGGGAATAAAATTTATAATAAAATTAGCTCAAACCCATAAGTTAATTTTGGAGAAAAAAAATGACATCTTTATAACATCAAGTATTCTCAAGCAGTATATGGTATGCCTCCCTATTTATTCAAGGTTTCATTTATTTCTCCCAATTGATCCCTGTCATCCTCTCCATGAATATTCTGTACAAGTTTTATTAAAGTTAGTATTTTATATTTACATTGCTAATGGACTCTAAGTTTTCCATGGTATTTTCTAACTGGTAATGTTAGTATATATACATTCTATTTCTAACATTTCTTGAACATTCAATTACCTTGTGGATCTATCTTACTGCTACTATTAGTGTTTCCGTTGATCATTTGGGGTAAGCTGTACAGATAATTGTATCACTTGCAAATGAAGATAATGTCTCTTTTTTCCATTGTTATGCATTTTATTTCTGATCCATGTCTTACTACATTGGCTAGAACTTCTATAAAAATTTTAAATAGAGATCAAAGAAATCGTTGGCCATGATTCAGATATTTCACCACTAAGCATGAAACTGAATGCTTAATATATTTTTCAGCATATTATACCAAATGTGTCTACCCTAAGTAATTGAAAGATTTTCATCGATAATGGGTCTGAGCATTATAAAATGCAACTTTAAGCATTTATTAAGTCAAACTCAAGGGATGTGTGGAATCATTTTACACTTTTGCAGTAAGCTGGACCGGGTGCTGAATGTCAGCCCTAGTGCTAACTGTGGCTTTGACCAATCTAACTTCTTCCTGCTTCAATTTCTTTAGCTATTAAATGATGATAATATAACTCATAAGGTTCTGTGATCACTAATCAATCTAGTTTGTAGGAAGCGTCTAACACAATGATGAGCCCATGATAGATGTTCCATTACTCAGAATTTCCAAAGTAAATCTTCCTTGGTCCTGGCATAGCATGCATTTAATATACAAATGGATTTAATTTACCATCAGTTTATTTACAATTGTTGCTTCCATCTTTGTCATAGAATGTCACATGGAAGCATTCTATTTCCTCTGTGTTTGCATCGTTTAGAAGACACCTATGCCTTAAAAGTTGGAAAGGATACATGTAAATTCTTTTTTATTGACATGTAACCTACATGCAGAAAATTGCAGGAAGGAATGCATTCATAAATCCAACTGGATCCAAAGCGCCTGATGACTGATTTCCAATTTCAGCTCCGTGTCAATGGTCCTTGTGTATTAGACAATGATTATGGGCCAGCACCACACTAAGCATTTCATGTGTCCCATTTAATATGTTTGTCACAAAAACACCATGAGACGGAAATTACTCTCCCCATTTTATAAATGAGGAAAATGAGGCTGAAAGAGGTGAGTACTGTGTTTAACCAAGTTATCAGTTACTGTGTAACTGATAAAACAAGGTAAGACTGGATCTAAAATAAAGCCGCTTCTACGCTAAGCAATGGAGTCTTTGCTGAAATTAAGAAATCTCAGTTGATCTAATTCTTTGTTCATTTTTGGTAATTCATATTTGCTTTCAAAATCATGCACTTGTGACATAATTTCAAATATATCAGAATTAAGTTGTCTGTAATATTTAGACTATATAATTTTCCCATTCTCTACTTAATTTCTTTGTTAGTTCATTCATTTGTGCTAGCTTTCTCTTTTTCTAATTTGTAATTGCCAGAAGTTAATTTATTTTATTGTCATTTTGAAAAGTCAGCTCCTGGGTTTATTCATTTTTTTCCTGTTTTCTAATTAATTTCTGATTTTATCTTTATTTCCTTTCTCCTTGTTTATTTGAATTAGTTTTGAATGTCTTTATTTTAATGCTTCATTCCTTTTAATTTTCTCATTGAAAATATTTAAGGTATAACTTTCCTTTGAATACAACTTTGTCCATTTTCTATACTTTTGTGAATGTAGGATTCTCATTTTCCTAATTTTCAAGTAATGAATAGTTGTAGTTTTTATGTTGTCTTAGACTTAAAAAATACAGAAATTTTTTTTCAAGGACTTGGAATTTTTCACTGAGATTTTTGTACTAATTTTAATTTCACTTCATTCTTATCAGAGAATTTAGCCAAAACAATCTCTAATATTCAGATTATAGGTTTTCTTAGTAAGCTAATATAGATTAATTATGGTAAATGCTATGAACAATAAAGAATATTTTTTCTATCCATTTTCAAAGCACAAAATTTAATGCACATCAATGAAGTAAAAATCAACATTATGAATCCTCCACATTGCAAAAGACCATGCGTTAGTTTTCTTATTTTTGTTTGGCTTTTGTTTTCAGTTTGCTTTGGTGGTGGTGGGGGCGGTGGGGGGGGGCGGTGAGGTTCTGGTCTGTTTATTGCCCCAACATCTGAAGGATAAAATATATACCTATCAACAGTGATTTTGGATCATGTTGAAATGGGATTACCCAGTACTCTCTGAATATCAGGATTGTGTACATGTGAGTGTTAAAAAGCCTTCTCAGAAACTCTGATATGATCTTCTGGATGTTTTATAGCATCTTGTTGAGAATCACTGAGTTAAATAAATTAGTGTCATAGCATTCTTGTGAATTTTACCTTTTACCAATGCAAAATAACTCCCTGTATCACAGTAACTGCATTTGCCTTGCACTCTATATTTTTTCCCTGATATTAATATTGTCACTCCTATTCTCAGCTTTATTTTTAACATTTTTCCCTCTCTTTTATGTGAAGCTTTGACAAATAGCTATAATTGGCTTCTGGTGGGTTTTGAAGCAAATCTGAGACAAATTGTCTTTTAATGAGGGAATTTCATCTGGTTCCATTTAATGTCATAGCTGATGTTTGGCTTTCACATATACAACCGATATATTTGACTTGTATCAGTCAAATCAGCTTTTGGCTTCATCAGGTTACTGTTGTAAAATGCTTCCTTTGAGTTGTATGGGCCCGTTCTGCACCTCTTTGTCCTCCTATGCATCCTTTACTCTTTTCTGCTTGGCTTTGTATCTCAGAGAGGCTGACCTCTACAGGAGGCATGTCCTGAGTTCTCTGATAAGCTGGCTTCAGGCTAGGTTTGACCAGTAGGAGACATTGGCAGAAGAAGCAGGAAAAAGTCAGGGTATTTTTCCCTCCTCTCGCTGCCTTGGCTTCATCCCTTCTGTAGCTCCAACTCCTACTGGAAAGGCCCCCTGTGGTTGCATTTTCCACTCAGAGACCACTACATACTTCTGGGCTCAGCTGCAACCCTGCCTTATTCCACCCTTCTAGCATGAGAGTCCCATTCTCTGTCCATATACCCTGCTTTTTTTTCCCCTTTAAGCAAAGGAGGGTATGTATTGGTTCACATAACTGAAAAGTCTAGGGGATAGAAGTCTTCAGGATTGGTTTGATCCAGGGGCACAAACATTACCCTCATTGTCAACAATGTGTTGTGGTACATTGGCTCCATCTCCCTCTGTACTAGTTACCTCCTCTGACTGGCTTTTTTGATGTGGTGACCCTGTTGGTTTGAGCTTTTCATCCTACACAGGAGCTAAGCAGTCTCAGTAAAGAGTTTCTGAGCTTCTCTTCCACAGCTCACTAACAATTTAAGAGTTGAGTATCACTGGACCAACTTGAATCACATGACCATGCCTGAATCAATCACTGTGGTAAAGCTGATCGATCATTATAATTGTCGTCTTTCTCTGGGTTTTCCCTCTGCATCCAGAGAGAGTATCTTTACTTTGTCCTCCCTACACAAATTCCATTTTCTGCCATGTTAATTCTTTTTTTTCACTGCTTCTAATGCAAATGCAAGTTGTATTATGCCACTGCATTTTCTATATCTTTATAATCTTTATTTCAGATTTTCTCTGTTTGCATCTCAGCAACTTTTTTTCATCTTACCATTTTATCTTGTTTCTTGTGTCACAGAGTTCATACTGAGAGCGCAAAGAAAAGATTCTAGTCAATGCTCTTTTTACTTTTCCATATTTTTCAAAAGGTTTGCTTTACCTTTCAATATAATATTCCTCCCTTTTATGTTCTCTTATTTTTCTTATTATTCATGCTTGATAAAAGACAGATCAGTTCAAGTGTTTTGCCAGCAAATGGTCTGGATGATCTTCTTTGTCATGATTATTAACCATATGGTGACTGTTAGAATCCACATCCAGACTTTAAACTGATAGCTGATTAATAAGCTCAGACTCGAAATTCCTAGTGGTCTTATACCTGTGCTGAACCAGAATGGGTTCTCTGATTTAATGCTTGGGTTCTCTGATTTAATGCTTGGCCTCCTGAACGTGTGGAAGGGAATTTCTGAGATAACTATGCAGGCTTCTCTTTGTAAAAAGCAATGCATGGACAACAACACAAACCAATGTGCAGCTGTCTCACAGATCTCTCTCTATACTTCCTTCCTCCTGACTTCTCAGTCTGGTGTACAAAGATGCATACCTATTCTTATCTGCCATAATCCCTTCCTTCTTTTTATGGGAAACTGAAGGAAACTGTAGTCCCATAATGGCCAAATACATAGAAGGGAGTGTGGGAAGTTCAACAGCCTCAAAATTAACTTCTATGAATTAGACTTTCTCCCAAAGTCTAGAATCCATGTTATTGAAAAGTAGCAGTATTTTCTCTGTTTTCATGAGTATTTTCATAGGAAGGTGATGGGAGGGTGGGGAGGAAGGCAAACTAAGTGCCACCACTGATTCCATCTTAATCTGAAAGTCTCATCTGTATACCTGAATAAATCACTTCCTTCTCCCCTCCAGGCTTTGCTATCTGACCCATAATGCCCCTGTCCAAAGGGATATTAAGATGTTATCCCATCTATACTGTTGCCTCCTAGGAGGTCAGCAACTGAACTACCTTAGGTCTGGAGGCCTCATGACATATCTTCCCTACCTCACCCCCAATCTTCCAGGCTAGTTCTTTATTCACTTAAGAGTAAGAGGGCAGACTTCCCTGGTGGTCTGGTGGCTAAAATGCCACACTCCCAATGCAGGGGGCCCGGGTTTAATCCCTGCTCGGGGAACTAGATCCCACATGCTGCAACTAAGAGTTCACACGCTGCAACTAAAAATCCCACATGCCGCCGTGAAGGTCGACTATCCCATGTGCCACAAGTAAGACACCCGGCACAGACAGATAAATGATTTTTTTTAAAGAGTATGGGGGCTTCCCAAACCCACTCCTCATATTGATATCCTCTTGTTCCCACAACTTATCATTTGTCCTCAAGAAGATTATTGTGAAGTCATCAACATTCTGTGATGTTGATCCAGATTTGGATAAACAGTAACCAAAATTATTAAAATAATGTTCCCATTTTAACAAACTCCTCTTTCAGGAACTATGAGTTCACATGCTAATAGGAACAGCGAGGACAGGATGTGAGCAGAAATTTTGCAATTTATTGTGACCTAAAGACTAACATATTATTCTTTTACTCTCTCACTCGCAGCCTCCTAAAACTGCTATACAAACTTTGCTCTAGCACTAATGTAATTATGACCTGTTTTTTAGTTACTTGGGTGTATGTCCATCTCCTGATGAGGCTCCATGTTCACGCAGGACAAGAATGGCATCTTTCTCATCTCTTTATCCACAGTATCAAGTGTTCAATTCTCCCCCTTGAACGAAAGAGCTAGAAGCTAAACTCAATAGATGGGTAGAGTCAAGACTAGCAGCTGTGTCTCTAACCTGGAGATGCAGGTGTCCCTAAATACTAGAGGGGAGGGGACCAAAATAAGAATTGGGTGAGTCAGGAGAAGGGGTAATTGGAGAAGGGAGGCTAAGTATAGTTTCTAAAGCGAGAATAAGGATCTTAGGGTAAATATAATGGGCTAGAATATAAACCAGAATATCTAAGAACTAAGAAGAAAAAGGAACAGAAACTGGAGAACAGGACTGTTGTTCTCATTTAGCATTAAATGTGGACAGTTAAGCTCTATTCACAAAACAGCCAGTGTGGCTGTGAAACAGACCTCAGTGAATGATTAATAAATACACACAACCGAAATGAACTCTGGAAGTGCTAGACTCTTCAATTCTCATCCCTCTGCCAGAAATCTGCCCCCGCCAAAGTTATTCTATAAAGAGTATGCAGTACACATGTGCTCAGTCATGTCTGACTCTTTGACTATAGCCCTCCAGGCTCCTCTGTCCATGAAATTTTCCAGGCAAGATTACTGGAGTGGTTTGCCATTTCCTACTCCAATATGTATAGGTATATATATGTGACATATATATATATACTATAAAAATGAATGAAATAGTGCTGTTTGCAGCAACATGAATGGACCTAGAGATTATCATACAAAGTGATGTAAGTCAGAAAGAGGAAGACAAATACCATATGATGGCATTTATATATGGAATCTAAAATAAGATGCAAGTGAACATATCTATGAAGCAGAAACAGACTCACAGACATAGAGAACAGACTTGTGGTTGCCAAGGGGGAGAGGGGTGGAGGAGGGAAGGATTGCAGGACTGAGATTAGCAGATGCAAATTATTATATATAGGATGGATACACAACAAGGTCCTACTGAATAACACAGGAAAGTATATCCAATCTCCTGTGATAAACCATAATAGAAAAGAATATGAAAAAAGAATACATATATATACATATATACAAACACGTGTATAAACGAATCACTTTGCTGTACAGCAGAAATTAACACAACATTGTAAATCAACTATACTTCAATAAAATTTTTTTTAAGTTATCCTATACCTAATGACTGCAAGCCAACAAGCCAACAAACCAACCAATTTGGTGTGGAAGATTGGAAATTGCGCAGATATGTCACTTTAAGATCCAAGTGGATCTCAAAGGTCCTCTCTGACCCTGGACCACTCTCCTTTCTAAGCTCAGTTTCCTTAGGTGTAATCTGAGAAGAATAATCCTTATGTCACAGGGCTTTTTAGAGGATTGAATCCCATATGAAGCAGCAAAGCACACCAGAATCATTCAATAAATGTTCCTTTTCATCCTTCATCTGGAGGCCTCGTGAGCCTAATGAGGGTGCAGAAAGGATGCTTACTTAACAATCTGGAGTGAAGCAGTTCTGGGGAGCGGATGTGCATCCTTGATTTCATCATGTGCCAGAGGATGGAAATGAACAGCCTGGCGGATTGCACCCCAGCCCTCGCAGCTGCCTCTCTACTGAAGGATTTACGTTCTGCGTGATTAGGCCTGAAATGGACAGGAAGCTTTATTGTGCCCGGCTGGCAGGGCGTGGAGGAGCAAATTGATAAAGACACCTGGGTCAGTGGCAAGCAGGGTGTTTCCTAATTTATAGAAACACGTCGAGTTCTATTACTCAGCCCCTTCCTTTCCTCTCCCATCTCACCACCCTTCCTACCAGACCCTTCTCTGCCCCTCCTTGACAAATGGTGACTTATTTACGGGCAGGGATAGGATTTACTGATAAAGATGAGGCATTGGCCAGACCCACAGCAAGTAAATTCCTAGAGAAGCAACATCTGGTCATTTGACTTCATACAGCAAACCTTTGCTGGACTCTCTCTGCCAGGTGCTGGGACATCAGTCATGTGGGAACACATAGGTCAGATCTTGTCTCAGCTTCTTGGGCAGGTAATCTCTGAGTCTTGTTACCTCCTTGGAATAAAATGAAGATAATGCTGGCTCCTGCCCCATAGATAGTAAACGGTCAGTGGAAAGTAGCATGAATTATCAAGGTTGTCCACCCACATTTCCAGACTCCAAACCCTGGCATCTTACATTACTCAGCCATAAAAGGAATGAAATTGAGTCATATGCAGAGATGTGGATGGACCCAGAGTCTGTCACATAGACTGAAGTAAGTCAGAAAGAGAAAAACAAATATTGTATATCAATACATATATGTGGTATCTAGAAAAATGGTACAGATGAACCTATTTGTGAGGCAGGAATAGAGACACAGACATAGAGAATGAACTTTTGGCAGTAGGGAGGAGAAGTTGGGATGAACTTGGAGAGTAGTACTGATATACGTACACTACCATGTGTAAATTACATCGCTAGTGGGAAGCTGCTGTATAGCACAGGGAGCTCAGCTCAGTGCTCTGTGACGACCTAGAGGGTGGGAAGAGGCTCAAGACAGAGGGGATATACGTATACATATGACTCACTCACTGTGTTGTACAGCAGAAACTAACACAACATTGTAAAGCAATTATGCTCCAACAGGACTTCCCTGGTGGTCCAGTGGGTAAGAATCTGCCTGATTGTTCAGGGGACACATGTTCAATTCTGGTCTGGGAGGATCCTATATGCCATGGGGCAACTAAGACCATGCACCACAACTACTGAGCCTGCGCTCTAGAGGAGAAGCCACCACAATGGGAAGCCCACATACCGCAACTAGAGAGTAGCCCCCATTCGCTACAACTAAAGAAAGCCTTGAAGAATTGAAGATCCAGTGAAGCCAAAGGTAAAGAAAAATTTTTAAATACATTTCAGCAAAAAAGAAAGAAAAGAAACCTTTCCCCGTTGACCATACATAGGCTCTAGATGTCAGATTTGCAGAGAGTATCCTTTCCCTCTCAGATCAACTATACTTAGTTCATTTCTTCTTTGGAATTTTGCTACAGGGAAGGATGAGGACATGCGAGTCAAGAGCCGGGCATGAAAGTTTACTGAGAAACTCCTTTGGCCCAGGCAAGATGGCAATCATTCCAGACAATTCCATTAAGCAGCCTTCTAGTGGGTCCCCTGCCTTCGGTCTCTCCCTGTCTCTCATCCTCCATTAGAGCCAATATATATTCCTCAAACACAATTCTGATCTTACTGGGGCCTAAAATCTTCAAGAGCTTCTTATGAGCTGCCATGTGAAGGTCATTGTCCTTGGTCTGGCAGACCAGAATTTTCATGCTATGGTTCCCGTTGGACATCTAGCCACTATTCACTACCACCTCAATAGTCCACCTGGATTGTTTACATTCCAAGTAATCAACTTTCACATCATCCATGCTTTTGTGATTGCAGACTTTTATTGATATTGCATTCAGTGTACATATTAATTTGGGAAGGACTGGCATCTGTAAGCCATTGATTGACTCTTCCCATCCAGGACCATAATACAGCTCCATTGATTATGGCTATCCTTCATGGTTTTCAGTAAGTTTTACAACCACCTTCTTATAAATCCAGATATTTCCAGTTAATCCCAAAGAGTTTTATCTTTTTTGTCTTTGCTGCTCTTATGAGTGGGGTCATTTTTTACCTTAAATTTCCTAATTACATGTTTCTGATCAATAGGAATACTGTTTTTTTCATGTTTAACTTGTATCCAGTTACCTTATTGAGTTCTTTTATTAGCATCAACCCCTTTTAGCTGAATCTCTTGAATTTTCCATTAAAAAATTCTAGCAGTATCCTCTATAAATTATGACTTTTTTTAAACAGAATGGTAAAACTTATCATAAGGATATTGAAAGTGTGTTAGTCTCTCAATCATATTCAACTCTTTTGTGACACCAGGGACTGTAGCCCTGCCAGGCTCCTCTGTCTGTGGGATTTTCCAGGCTAGAATATTGGAGCAGGCAGCCATTCCTTCTCCAGGGAATCTTCCTGACCCAGGGATCAAACCCAGGTCTCCCGCACTGCAGGCAGATTCTTTATCATTTGAGCCACCATATTGAAGCAACTCACAAAGCCCAAAGGCTCAGCAACAAGCAGAATCAGATTCTCAAATACCATGAGAATTCTGTCTCTCCATCTGCCCCATTGAACCTAAATCAGCAGTCCAATGTCCACTTATTTTTGTATGCATTAAATTTTGTATGCATTAAAGTGTACAGTTCTTTCCTTGTTTGTTTACTTCAGTTAGTTTATACATTAATTCAAAAGCTCTTCATGTTATAAAAATCTTATATATAATACTTAACTAAGGATTACTTTTGAAAGACATGTTTTTCAAGAGTCTGAAAATTCAAACAATATAAAATGAATCTGTTTTTTCACTCAACACTTTGAGACAGATAAATGTTGATACATGTTAACTGCAGTCTTTTCTTTTTAAAAATAACATACAGGAAAATTAGATCATTTTTGGTGTATTGTTCTGAGTTTCAACACATATATGGATTTGCATTGTTGTTGTTTAGTTGCTATGTCATGTCTGACTCTTTTGCAACCCTATGGACTGTAGCCTGCCAGGCTCCCCTCTCCATGGGATTTCCCAAGCAAGAATATTGGAGTGGGTTGCCATTTTCTTCACCAAGGATCTTCCTGACCCAGGGATTGAATCCACATCTCCTGCATTAGCAGGTGGATTCTTTACCACTGAACCACCTGGGAAGCCCATATAGATTTATAAAACCACCACCAAAATCAGGACACAGGATAATTTCAAGCAATTTATTTGTGCTGCCCCTTTTCTAGTCAATGCTTCCTTCTATCCCCAAATCTGGGCAAACCCTGATCTATTCTTCATCACTACAATTCTGCCTTCTTCAAAATGTCATATAAATTGATTCATACAAATCATGACATTTTGGATCATCCTTTCCTATATTTGTATCTGTGTGTGTCTTTATTTTTTCTTGTCTTACTGCTTTGGTTAGGATGCCATTGGATTCTGTTGGTTTGTTTGCACCTCCCCAACTAGACTTTAGGATTCTAGAGAGTGGGAATGGTGTCTCCTTCAGCACCTAGGCCAGTTCTGAGCCAATGTAGGCGTTCACTCCATATTTGTGGAATACATAAAGGCATTGGTAAGGAATGGGCTTCCTGTGGGCCACCACGCAAGTTTCTCAAAATACCAAAATCTTTTTCCAAGAAAGGGGCATCTTCTAGTGCCTAACTAGCTCATAGGCCTGGGAAGAAGTCCCCAACCCCATTTTCATTAATTAACTTGTCAAGACACAAAAGGAAAATCCCGCCTATTACATGCTCACTGTGCCACATGGAACTGTCAGCCTCTAATTAGAATTAATTAGCTAATGCGCATTTCAAATTTGGAAGACAAGAAGCTCTGCTTGTGTACTCATTTGGTGTTAATTATCATGGAAACCTGTTTCAACTCAGTGACATACTCAAAGCACTGAGACACTTCTTCCCACAGGCCCCAGGAGGTAACCAGTGTGATGCTGGCTGCCAATCAACAGAGCTCTCTTGTTATGTCAAGATCTTGGGGAGAAGTGAACTCACAGCTCGCCAGGAGTTTTATTAATGCTTCCCTCTCAAGAGGACTTTAGTGGAGAATTCAGGATATTCTGGCAATCTCAGACCAAGAGTTCCAAGTTCAACAGACAAATGGAAATAAAATTAGGTAGAGTTAGATCTGGATCCAGATGCCCACATTAAGTGACGCAGCAGGAAGGGTACCCCAAACCACTGTCCATTGGAGGGACTCCATCCAAAAGATATATCCTCCCTCCTAGACCATGGTGGCTCAGATGGTAAAGAATCCGCCTACAATGCAGGAGACCTGGGTTCAATTCCTGGGTTGGAAAGATTCCCTGGAGAAAGGCATGGCAACCCACTCCAGTATTCTTGCCTGGAGAATTCCCATGGAGAGAGGAGTGTCCAGAGGAGATCAGATGGACTGGCGGGCACAGTCCATATGGTCGCAAAGAGTCAGACATGTCTGAGAAACTAAGCACAGCGCACAACAGACCATGTGGGAGGACTGTTTTTTGTACTTGCCCCAAAAATGAATGTAACAACCTTCTTGTCTTGAGAGGAGATTTATTTCATTTCACACAGAAGGATGCACTGTGAGAGCATATGTAATAGGGATTCATCTCCTAACACCAATGCTTATTTGGTGCTGATGACCCATAATGTGTGGGTCTCTCTCCCTTGCTTTATAGCCATTGACATATCTGGATCCATCTATTTATCCAGGCCATGGTCAGAGTAGGGATCAGAGTTCACATTGGTGCCAGCTGAGCATCCTGCAGATCTAATTTCCACAGCAATGGCAAGTGCTGCTTTATCATTCCTGTAAAATGCCCCTGCCTATTGATCGTTGGTTAGTCAGAGCTGGTCATGGCAAATATGATGAGGAGAGATCAATGATTGAGTGGTGGAAACTATTTCAGTATCAAGGATTTACTTCTACCCTAACCTCAGCACCATGGGAAAAAAAAAAAAAATAAGACATTGAAAAGGTAAATAGAATTTTAAAAATAATCTTTAAAGATCAGGTTCTCTATTTGCCAACAGTTTAATAAAAGTGAGCTCCACAATAAGAAAGATGGAGGGGAGGGCTTATTTTTCCACTGTTTCGCAGTGAACTTTTTTCTTCCCTTGGGCGGGGTCCTTCCTAATCTGGATTGATTCAAATTGTAGCTAAAGCCACAGGTAAGGGCCTCGGGGGAATATGAAAGCATACACATTAATGTACATAAAAATCACCTGGATTTGGTGTTAAAATGCAAATCTTGATTCAGTAGTCCTTGAGTGGAATCTGAGGCTCCTTGTTTCTAAAGAGCTCCCAGCTGATGGCAATGCTCTACAACCACATTTGAGTGGCAACGTGTTTTAGTTTCTTCTTGTTGCTGTAACAAATTGCCACCAACCTACTGACTTACAACAACACAAATTTATTCTCCTAAAGTTATGGAGGTCAGAAGTCTGAAGATGGTCTTATGGGGCTAGAATCAAGCTGCTGGTCAGACCGTTTCTTCTGAAGTTTCCAGGAGACTTTTCAGCTTCTAGAAGCTTCCCACACCCTTGACTCACAGCCCCCCTCCCACAATGGCAGCACACCAACTTTTGCTTCCAATATCACATTGCCTTCTCTGAATCTGATCCCCTTGCCTCCCTCTTAAAGAGACCCTTATGTTTACACTGGGCTTCCCTGGTAGCTCAGATGGTAAAAATCTGCCTGCAGTGCAGGAGACCCAGGTTCAATTCCTGGGTCAGGAAAATCCCCTGAAGAACGAAACAGCAACTCACTCCAGTACTCTTGCCTGGAAAATCCATGATGGAGGAAGCTGGCAGGCTACAGTCCATGGGGTCGCAAAGAGTCAGACACAACTGAGTGACTTCACTTTCTTTCTTATGTTTACACTGGGCTTCCTGGGTGGCACTAGTAAAGAATTTGCCTGCCAATACAGGAGATGCAAGAGACTTTGGTTTGATCCCTGGGTTGGGAAGATCCCCTGGGTGTGGAAGATCCCCTGGATTAGGAAATGGCAACCCACTCCAGTATTCTCACTTGGAAAATCCCATGGGCAGAGGAACTTGGTGGGGTACAGTAAATGTGGCCTCAAAGAATTGGACACAACTGATTATATTGGCCCCATATGGATAATTCAAGATAACTTTCACATCTCAAGATCATTATTCTGTCCACCACACAAAGGATTAAATAAGCAGAAGAAAATAGCAAAGGATATGAGTTGTAATCCAGGCAGATAGACAGTTAGTATCTGGAGGTGGATTGGGTTGACAAATGACTAGAGGCTGCAAAGAGGCAATATTTGTAGGTCCTATTATATGGGTACAAGGGTGGGCAAGCCATGGTGGCCATAAGGGAGTCTGAGAGGAGGTACTGGGCTCCTGGGCTGAAATGAAGGCAGGATTTCGGAGACTGCAAGAGAGCTCAGATAGGAGCCTGGTAGGGACTGACTCTAGAAGCGATGGGAGACTAAACTTGCCTGCTCCAAGTCTCATTTGACTAAGGACAGAGAATCAAAAAGTTCTGGCTTCTCTCCCTTACGACCTCAACTCCCAGTGGGACCTGCATTTCTGGCCCCAATTATGACCAGAAAAGAAGAACTGGCAGGCAAAGTGTTAGTGACAGAAGCCTTGAGGGAAAGTGACCATATCATCTCAGAGTTCCTAATGGCCAAGAAAAGGTCGAACCCTTAAAACTTAACCCTTGAAACTTAAAGGAGCTTTCAGAACATCCAGATAAAGATTGGCATAGGCTGTGACAGAGAAGATTGGCAGGTCTCAAAGCCCTAGTTCTGACCATTTGTGACCCCACGGAGACAGGCAGAGTATACGCATAAGGATCTTCCCAGGGGGCTTGGGTTTTTAAAGGTCAAGGAAAGATGGGAACTTGGCATATCCCCAAGGGATGCTTGGTATGAGGATGACACAGACGCTAAAAATGGATGGGGACGCTAAAGCCCCAAAGAGCGGGAGCTGCAAAAATCATTCAAGGACTTCCTTGGTGGCGCAGTGGATAAGAATCCACCTGCCAATGCAAGGCACATAGGTTTGATCCCTGGTCCAGGAAGGTTCCAAATGCTGTGGAGCAATTAAGCCCGAGAGCCACAGCTACCAAGCCCACGTGCTACAACTACTAAAGCCCTCGTGCCTAAAGCCTGTGCTCTGCAACAAGTCTGAGTACTACAACAAAGAGTATCCCCTGCTCACCATAACTAGAGGAAGCCCGTGTACAGCAATGAAGACCCAGTGCAACCAAAATCAATAAATTAATTTTTTAAAGTCTTATTTAAAAAAAAAGTCATTCAAAACAAGATAAGCATTCATGGTTCAGTTTAGAAGAGCAAAACTCTCTCCTGTTTCAGCCTTGTCCAGCCACTGCCTCTACCCATTTCAGGCCCTTATCATTGCTCTCTTAGATTATTGGAACTGTCTCCTTTCTGATTTCCTGTCTCTAGTTGTTACACACACCCTCCAATACCAGCTGCTATAGTTAAATTCCCCAAAATACACCACATATGTTCAACACCCTCCTCCTACTCAAGAACATTCAGTGACTCCCTAGTATCTAGAAAATAAGACTCAAACTTGGACCATGCCCTTTGAGGCTCCGTGTAATCCTGAAACCAGGTCCCCCTAAGACCAAGTTCCTCTGCTGAATTTACGATTAACCTCTCCATCCAAAACTTTATTCCCTTTCTTGTCCTGTCCCTGTCATCTACAGGATGGAGAAGTACCAAAGACAAGGGGGAGATGAAACCAAGCAGGACCCTGCGGGGCCCTCCCAGGTACAAGAGTCTCTCCAAGTCCCCTGATTCTTGTTTGTAGAAAAAGGCTTTAGTCTCCTAGATCTTCCTTGAGTTCCAAAGAGCAGACTCACTAAGCAGTCGCTAATTAGGGAAGGGAGGGACTGCAGAAACAAAGGAAACGCAGTTAGGGGAGAAACTACTGGTATCTTAAACAACAGTTCAATCATAAAACAAACCTAGCTCCTCCTCAAGGAATATAGATAACAACCTGGTGCATATCTTTGCGTTGTTCTGCACAGACTAAGACCCTCACTCAGGTGGAGGTTGGAGACTACATGCTGACCATCAGCACGTTGGAACCAGAAGGTTGATGGTTAAGATTTCTGCCATGCCCTGTACAAGGATATTACGTGGAAGATATCAAGTCTCAGCTCCGGGAAGTCATCCTGGCCACAGATGTCTCTAATCACGCCTTGGATTCTAAAACCTTGCGATATTTTGAATGCTGATGTGAATTCTCAGTTCTATAGTTCACGCATCCCCAAATTCAAATGTGAAATGTTATTTAATTGACAGAGAAAAATCCTTTCAAGAGGACCATGAAAATGCAGAAATCACGTGGGGGCAGGTGTCCTGAAGCAATTAGCTAAGAACAAAGACAAACCATTATGTAAACACACAACCACTTAGTTTCATGCAGACTGTGGTCAGGATACTGAAAACTAGGGAAGGGAATCCAAAAAAAAATTTTTTCTGCCTCTTCTCCCAGTTCATTCTCATTCTCTTTGAAAATCAGGCTTCCATATGGTTAATATGAGGTCTCTGTAGCATTAGGGATCTGCAGGCTTAGCTCATTAATACTCATTAATAAGAAAGGCTCATAATAATAACCCCTCACATCTGTGCAGCCCTTTATGGTTTTAAAGTGATGCCATATGCATTATCTCATTTAATCGCCTTCAATCTGTGGGATGCAGAGACCGGCTAGAGGAGTTCATCAATTGAGAAGAAGGATACCCCCACTCAGGGACCAGAGGGGAAGTTGAGAAGACCAAGGGGGGCCTGAGATGTAATGAGGAGATGAGATGGGTAAATCAGTTTAGTGTAAAGCTCTGAATTACAGGAAACTCTTTAAAAGGAAACACTGCCAATGCTACTTGCAAGCAAATAAAGCAATGGATTTAACAGGGCTGCCTAGAACGGGTCTGGCTTTACTGGGCAGATAAAAGAGTTAATTAATATTTAGTGTAACTGAATGTGGCCCATCAAAGACTAGACTTGGCTTCTTTTGCAGCAATGTGTGTGAAAAACCATGCATTCACTGACTGAATAAGGATCGTTCTTGCCTGTGGCCTTTGTTTTCTCCATAAACCAAAAGTGATGTTCCTGCTTATGCAACGTGGACACTCACACTTACACACCTGTGATACAATGTAATAAGGAGGGTCAAAGTATGAGCTCTGGAGTCACAATGACTTCTGCTCCATTACCTTGAAATCCTTCCTATTTGCAAGTTACATCAGCTCTCTAAATTTGAGTTTCCTCCTCTGTCAAAAACAATAGTTGTACAACAGAAACTAACACAACTTTGTAAAGCAATTATCCTCCAATTAAAAAAAAAATCCTATGATAAACCATAATGAAAAAGAATATTTTTAAAGAATGTATATATTAACACATGTATAACCAAATAACTTGGCCGTACAATAGGAATTAAGAACATTGTAAATCAACTATACTTCAATAAAAATAAATAAGAAAAAAGAACAAAACTTCTTATTTCATAAAGTGGCTGTTAAAAATCAAGTCAGATCATCAAAACAATGATAATAATGGTTTCTTGTCTCCTCCACTAGTCTTTGAGGCTCCAAAAGTGCAGAGCCCACAGTGGATCTCTGCATTCATCTGGGAGTCCAGTGTAGGACAACACTCTTAGCATTGCTGCCAGGCTTAGATGGTCAATCCAAGTTCCAGGATTAAAGAGTGTCCTGCATATAGTAAGTACATGATCATTGTCGCATCTTATCACTATGTATTGTGCTTAGTAACTCAGTTGTGTCCAACTCTTTGCGACCCCATGGACTGTAGCCCACCAGGCTCCTCTATTCATTGGGATTCTCCAGGCAAGAATACTGGAGTGAATTGCCATTCCCTTCTCCAGGGGATCTTCTCAACCCAGATCTCCCCCACTGCAGGCAGATTGTTTACTGTCTGAGCCACCAGGGACTATTTTTCTTATTGTTATAGTCTATTAATTAATACGTGTTACCTTGAATTTTGTCTGGAACTCTTAAGAGAGTCTCCTTTATGACTATTTGGGGAGCCCAAGGTTCAGGGAGGTCCTCCTACAGTAGCTCATGTAGTAGATAATGACTGGTCTGGAGAAAGGGTTCTCCAGTTGCTTCTGCCTCCCCACAGTGGAACTCCAAGCAGCTCACTTTGGCTTTCTCCAGGTCTCAAACCCACCAGCGTTCAGACTAGAATTACATCATCAGCTCTCCTGGGTCTCCATCTTGTCAACTGCAAATCTTGGAACTTTTCAGCCTCCAAAATCATGTGAGCCAATTCCTGCTAATAAATCTATATGTCCTCTTGGTTCTACTTCTCTGGAGAACTCTAATCTACTGAGGCATTGCCTGGAGCTATAAGTAGAGTGGAATAATCATCCCATTAATGGTGCCCATTCTGATTACTGGCTGCAGATATCACTGTTAATCAATGCCTCCTGAGAGGCAGCCTGCTGGCCCAGGCTCAGGACTGGAATCCTCTGCAAGGGAGGTCCTGGCTGAGTCCATGCAGCAGGAAGTTCTCTGAGCCAGAAGTTTTCACAGTATGGCCCCCAGATCAGTAGTATCAGCATCACCTGGGAACTTAGGGGTGCAAATGCTCAGACTTCACCTGAGATCCTCTGAATCCGAAACCCTGGAGGTGGAGCCTAGAAATCTGTGTTTTAACCAGCCCTCTGGGTAATTCTGATGCACATTCTAGTTTGAGAACCACAGCTCTATAAAGCTTGGTGATAGGGAGAAGGGGTCTACCCATGGAACTGAGGCAGCTGGAGCAAGGAAATTTAGGAGTCTGCGTTCAGATTCTGATCCTACTACTCACTATTCTTGAGACTTTGAACAGACCTTTGTAAGCCTCTGTCTTCTCATCTTCAAACAGACAAGACAATGAATGTCTTTTCAGATACCCGCAGGTCCTCAGGATTTATAATACCTCCTCGGGTGGAGAACATGCACAAAGCAATAACCTGGACCTTACACAGAGTTCCAGCTCTCAAAATTTTACTTTCCTTTCCCCCCTGGCCAATGAATTTTCTTCATGTTTCCCTGAAAATACCCAATTCTTTCTCATCTTTGCAGTTGCTCAAACTGTTCACTTTATGTTTGTGATTCCAAAACTTTAATATGGCATATGAATTTCCTGGATATCATATTAAAAGGTAGAGTCTGACCCCTTAGGTCTGTGGTAGGACCTGAGATCTTGCCTTTCCCACAAGCTTCCAAGTGTCGCCAATGTTTCCAGTCCATAGGCCAGACTTTGAGTTAGTAAGGGTCCAGACAACACAGCCAGCTCCCAAGTTCCACCTGATAGAGTTCTACTCACCTTCCACTGCCCAGTTCTAGTGCTATAACTTCCACAAAGACACTGAGAATAGATTAGCTATGGGTTGGAGAGCAGAGAAGCTGAAGGCCAAAAGAGCCCCTGGGGAGAGGAAAAGTCAATAATCCTGGCATGAAGTGGTCACTGCTCCATCTGGGGAAGATGGCAGGAGGAAGGATTTGGGGGGGAAGATGGCAGGAGGAAGCATTTGGGGGGAAGACATGACCGAGAACTTGGAACAAAGGTCTTGGGCTTGTTGTCAAAGAATTATCAGGAATTCTTACAGTGAACAAGCCTGAGCATATGATACTTGTTGAGTCAGAGAATAAAGGAAGAGGAGCAGCTTCCTTCCTTCCCTAAGGAAGCATGTCATCAATATCAGCGTGGACACACAGAGTCTGCAGTGCCTGTAGATCATTCAACTGCAAATGACCAGTTAGGCACTCAGATACTTGGGCCTGGAGCTCAGCAGAGAGGTCTACACTAAATGCTGAAATGTGGATGTCACTTTTGGGCAGAAGTAGTCATTAATGTATCAACAACCTCAGATATGCAGATGATACCACTTTAATGGCAGAAAGTGAAGGCAATTGATGGTGCTGGAGAAGACTCTGGAGAATCCCTTGGATGCAAGGAGATCAAACCAGTCAATCCTAAAGGAAATCAATATTCCATTTCCTAAAAATTTCCTTCCTGAATATTCATTGCAAGAACAAGCTAAAGCTGACATTTAATACTTTGGCTACCTGAGGCAAAGAGTTGACTCATTGGAAAAGACCCTGATTCTGGGAAAGATTGAATGCAAAATGGTGGCAGAGGATGATATGATTAGATAGCATCACTAACTAAAAGAGCATGAGTTTGAGCCAACTCTAGGAGATAGTGAAGGACAGGGAAGCTTGGTGTGCTGCAGTCCACAGGGTCACAAACAGTCGGACACAACTTAGCAACTGAACATTGACAACAATTAATAGCTGAGATTGTCCAGTGGTGGATGGAGAAGGCAGCAGAGCTACACAGGCAGTGGGGTGCATGCACCCACCCATCCATGCCCTTCCTATCTTAACCCCCACAACAGACCATTCTTTATGCCATATATCCTTAACTCAGGGGCTTGGAGGGGCTGGAGATCTCAAGAGGGGCTTAGATATCTCCTTGGTGGAAAAAAGTATGTGCAAATACTATGTTACCAGAGCTATTCCAGGTGTTTGCTCAAAATCCATCAACCTCCACTGTCAGCAGGAATGTGCTTGCTCAAACCCCTATTCCCTACTTTTACCAGGAGTGAACAGAAATCTTTAAGTTAAAGGGTCCAGAGATAAGAAAGGAAGCTACACACACACAAAGAATTAACAACCCAATAGAACCCGTTGGGACCAAGATAACAATGAATTTGACCTACAACAGACCCTGAGTCTCATATTATATGCAGATTTTACTATATTAACATGTTAAATGACACACCTACCAGTGGTGGGACTGGAGATTAAGAACCAAAAAAGGGTAAAAAGAGGGTGGTACCCCACTCCCTCAAAACAGCCCTGCCTGTTCCCTGGTAGTTGAGTGCACACACTTCCTGATCAATAGCCTCACTCCTCCTCCCGTTGTCTTTACTCTTTCAAAATTAAATCCCTCTTGCAGGGTTGGGGAGAAGTTGATTTGTGAATTTATTTCTCACGTCTCCATTCTTTGGCCACTGAATAAAGTCTGTGCAGGGTGGACCTCATCTTTGATTTCCTTATTCATCTACTCAACCTGGAAGGGAAAGAGAACCCTCCCCTGCAGAGGCAGAAAGCCTTGGCCAAGATAGGGCTCCATCAAGGTCCATATGTCTTAATTCAGTAACAGAAGCAGTTAAATCTGAGTTGAACACTCAACTCTGCCACCCACTAGCTGTAAGACTTCAAGCATGTTGATTCAACTCTCAGAGTCTCCATTTTGTTATTTAAATCAGAGCAATCATATTGTTGACTGAAAAAAAAGATGTACAACCTTAAAATTAGTAGGAATTATGTTTTGGGACTTCCCTGGTGGTTAAGACTCTGTGGTTCCAATGCAGGGGCAAAGGTTCAATTCCTGGTCAGGGAACTAAGATCCCCCATGCCACAAAGCATAGCCAAAAAAAAAAAAAATTTTTTTTAAGAATTGTTTTATTTGGCGGACAAAACTGAGGGCTTAATCCTGGGACACAGCATCTCAGATAACTCCGAGGGACTGCTCTGAAGAGGCAAGGGAGGAGCCAGGATCTGCAGGAGTTTTTGCAAAACAAAAACAAAAAACAAGCGGTGAGAACATCAAAAGATTACTGTTAATTAAAGAAAACCAGATATCTCAAGTTAAGGAATTTAGTGCTTTTCTATGTTTGGGAAGATGCAAGAGCCTGGGCTCACTGAAATCATTCCTTTGTTATGCATCTCAGCAATCTGGGGCCAGAATCTTGTGCTTTCTCATCCTGAGACTCCTCAGGGGGTGACTCATCAGGGAGTGGCTGCAGCAGCTGCTGGTAGATGGTGTGCATCCTGTTTCCATCCCAAGTTCCCTCAGGGAGGCTGTAATGTGATGCCTTGATGGCCACAGCACCCTTTGTTGACTGCTAAGGCAGTCAGTGTTTTTCGTTCCTGATATCTACCCAGCAGGATAGCTGGGGACTCGTTACAACTAATGTATGTTTATGATGTGCTTCCTGGCACCCAGTGGGTGTTCAGGAAACATGAGCTCTCCTCTCCCTTCCCTCCCCATGGGCGTCCCATGAATTAAATGACTCTTAGTGGTGACCATCTTGAGTAGTGGTGCTTTCAAATCTGCCTTTTCCAACCTCTACTCCATGGGGCTCAGGATGTTTGACTGACCTGAAGCCAGGGTTTCTATCACCATCTTTCTATGTCTCACCAAGAGGCAGAGTCCCATGCACTTCTCTTCTGGAGCAACCCCATCTCTATGCCTAAACCTTAAAACTAGAGCTGCTCACATTCCCAAATGCTATATCCCATCTTAAATATTTGTTGAAGAAATGCATTTACACATGCAAAATCCGATCCAAGCTCTGAGATGTCAAGCAACTTGCCCAAGAGCCCAATGCTGCCTTAAATCCAAGGTCACACAGTTGAGTGTAAAATATATGCAATTTTCACATTTCAATGGTATCTGAACTTGGCTTCAGTTCAGTAAGACTTATGATTTATTTTTATTTTTAATTCTCCTTCTCTCCAGCCAAAGTTTGGGGTCTGCAAATGGAGCCGAGTAGCTTCTGCATTTGCCAAGGTCATTCTCTATCTGTCCCAAGAGGACAGCTCTGCCCTGTGTGTCACTGCATGTCCTGCTGCCCCGGTGATGTTGTTGTGGACACGTTTTCCCCGGGGCATAATGGACTTTCGGGGTCAATGCTATTGTTCCTGGCTTTACACTGCTTCTTCTTAATGTGCTTATTGCCTCAAAAGGAGAATGTTGTAGTCAAAAGTGGTTGATATTGCATTAGGCTCTTGAGAAGAAGAAAGCAATTCACAGTGACAAGAAAAAGAAAACAGATGATGGGGAACAAGTGGAGCAGCTCCATCCCTCATGTTTTCAACTGGGCTTCCTAGGAGGGGGGCAAACAGCATGGTCCTTATCTCCTCCCCATCCCTCTGGTGGTCCTCATCCACTCTGGAGCTGAGCTGGGCCTCCACATGCCCATCAGACTCCATTATCACAAGCTAGCATCTTCCTAAAATCTACCAGGCTCTCTGGATTTTAGAAACAATTGCATGCCCTTGGCAGCGGGTCTCCATTTCCTAAAACCTTTCATTAAACAAGAAGGCAAAGCATCCCATTCAGGGCTCAGGATTCAAGCTTAACAGCACCCAGCCCAAACTGCAGTTCATAACATGGAGGGAGGGATGGAATGTTTGCTTATTAATAATGCACTGGCTATTAATAGAATTGCCAGGCCACCACAAGGCCAGTGTGCTCACTGGGCTCCTGGGCTCTCTACCATACACAGCTTTTTACCCTGAAACTTACACAGAAGAATTTGCAAAGGCCTAAGCAATCTTTCCCAAAATATTGAGAAGCAAGCAGTCTACAGAATCCCCACTCAGCTTTGCACAGAACTTGTAATGACATAGATGTGTGGTTATTTGAGTAAGTCTGTCTTCCCCATAAGGCTGTGAACTGCATGAAGAGAGGGCTGATGCCTGTTTTGTTCAGATTTGTTTCACAGTAGGGGAGAGGGGGCTTCAACATTTTGAACTTTGCAATGAATGAAAAATGCACACAGAAAGAGTGGAACCTCTTTTTAACCTCTTTATTCTACTACTTGGCCACAAGGCACGCTGGGAGCCAATTGGGAGGAAGCTGGAAGACTGAGTCTCATTTCAATCTGTCATAATAATCTGGCTTCAAGAGAGTCGGTAGGCAGAATCATAGGATTTTCAGGGGGTTGTAAACCATCTCTCCCTATGGATTCCATCGATGGTCCCAGAGCTGGAAGATTTATTTCACATCAGCAGTGGATGGGATCGGGTGGTTCAATGCTCAGAGAGGAGGGCATGTGCACACTCAGGCTCTCTTGGGTTATCAGTGTCCATCACTGGACATACAACCTCTCTTTGCCTGAATGAGTGAACCGCATATATTTCCCAGGACCAGCAATGAGGGCTCTCCACCCATATGAACCCAACCAAAGTCTCATCTGACTCTCAGCTAGAGCCAGCCAGTGCTTGACTCATCACATCCATCAGTACCAGGGGCTATTTCCAGAGAGCAGCCTGTGTGACCACGGAGCAGAATTAAAATCAGAGAGGAGTTCTAAGGAGAAGGAAGCTTTGGCCCATGTTTTTGGGAGCTCTGCTCACTGGCCTTTGCCCTAAACAACATTAGAGTGGACTTCTAACTACCAGCACCTGAGGTTCTTAGCCTGGGGGCCTTTGTCCTCTAACAAAGCCCACTTTTGCCCATCTAAGTGGCAGGCCAGGAGATGCTAGGAAATTACCACATCCTCACCCTACTCCCCCACTGCATCCTCTGAAGTTATTGTTGTTGTTCAGTTGCTAAGTCACATGTCCAGTTCTTTGCAATCCCATGGACTGCAGGCTCCTCTGTCCTTCACTATCTCCCCAAGTTTGCTCAGATTTATGTCCACTGAATCCGTGATGCTACCTAACCATCTCATCCTCTGCCACCCCTTCTCCTTTAGCCTTCAATCTTTCCCAGCATCAGGGTGTTTTCCAATGAGTCAGCTCTTCACATTAGGTAGCCAAAGTATTCGAGCTTCAACTTCAGCCTCAGCCCTCCTAATGAATATTAAGTAGACTTCAACAAACTCTTCATAGGGGTTAGTGTGTAAATACCCCAGTTCTCTCACCCCTCAGGTGGGATAACACTGAGGTGTGTTCAACACTGGCTCCTAAGA
Source organism: Giraffa tippelskirchi (assembly GCF_054371585.1). NCBI lineage: Eukaryota > Metazoa > Chordata > Mammalia > Artiodactyla > Giraffidae > Giraffa > Giraffa tippelskirchi. The sequence continues at coordinate 112,218,215 of NC_137287.1, read as the reverse complement.
AATTCCCAATGGATGAAGCTCCAGTCACCATAGGTTTGATTACACACTTGCAATTGGTTTTATGGGATCAATTCTCAAATAAACTATCCATACTTGCACCTGAATCTTAGCCTTAGACTCTTCTTCTGGGGAACCTAAACTAATACAGGATTTATGTATAAAAGCAGATGGTGAACTGGGGAAAGACCAAGTGGTGTTTGGTGGAGGTGGAACAGAATACAGGTGTGAATGGGGCAACCCTAAAGGGCCTTTTGTACCAGGCTGAAGAGTCTGCTTTCATCTGAAGGACTATCACCACCTGTTTCTGAAAAACAGTGCATACATCAGTGTGAGGATGGCTCTTGAGACCAGAAGGGACCCAACACCATGGAGTCCCATGCCATCCAATATTTGAATCCCTTCCACAGCATCCCCACATCTACTCAAATAATTCCAGCAGATTGACAGCTCAGTCTCTACCTGGCTGTTCCTATTAGCCAGGTCTGAATCTGACTACTATCAATAAACTTCTAGAAAGTTCTAGAAATATCCCTTTTGTTTCTTCGAAAAACCTAATTGTTGTCCCATAAGCAAGTCCTTCAACAAACAGACTATGTCTCCAAACTTCCTCTTCTCCTCTCCAGGCTCAGTCCAGTTCATTCCACCATTTTCCGTGTGGCAAGGTCACTTCTCCCTGCTCCATCCCCAGCCCTGTCTTCTTCATATACTCTGGACTCCCACCTTCGGGAATGATATTCCAGCTGTGATCCAACCATCCAGGGCAAAGGAGGTGTCCAGCATCTGCTCCCTTCCTAATCCATAGGGAACTGTTGACTAAAACCACGTCCAGTCCCTCATTCATTCCATTTGTTCAATATACCTTTAATACATACTTACCAGTGCTAGGCACTGTTCTAGATGCTAGGTATGCTGCTGCTGCTGCTGCTGCTAAGTTGCTTCAGTCGTGTCCGACTCTGTGCAACCCCATAGATGGCAGCCCACCAGGCTCCCCCGTCCCTGGGATTCTCCAGGCAAGAGTACTGGAGTGGATGGCCATTGCCTTCTCCGAGATGCTAGGTATAGATCCATGGATTTTTTTTTTTTTTCAATTTCTGCCAGCATGGAGCTTATATTCTAGAGCAGGAGTCAGCAAACTACTCTAAAACAGGTCTGCTGCTTGTTCTTTTAAATACAATTTTATGGGAACAGAGCTAGGCCCGTTTGTTTATTTACAAATGGTCTGTATTCACACTAGAACAGCAAAGTTGAATAGTTGTGACTGAGACTGCATGGCCCACAATGCTGGAAATGTATACCATCTGTCACTTTACAGAAAACGTCTCCTGACCCCCATTCTAGAGCATCCACTCGAATGCTCGATACTAAAGATACAGCAATGAAGAGACAAGGTCCTTCCCTGCTCTCTGAGCTTATGTTCTAGAAGCTCAGCTATGTATCAGGCAATGTTTGGGATTCTGCAATGAGTAGTCAAAGATTCTTTCCACTCTAAATAGAAAAGATACAGGCACCCCAATGTTCATAGTAGCACTGTTTACAATTACCAAGACTTGGAAGTAACCTATATGTCCATCAACAGGTGACTGGATAAAGAAGACGTGATATATATACACAATGGAATATTTCTCAGCCATAAAAAAGAATGAAATGTTGCCATTTGTGGCAACATGGATGGACCTAGGGATTATCATACTAAGTGACATAAGCCTGACAGGGAAAGACAAATACCACTTAACATGTGGAATCTAAAAAATAATACAAATGAACTTATTTACAAAACAGAAATACACACACAGACATAGAAAGCAAACTGGTTATCAAAGGAAAAAGGGTGGGGCAGGGATAAATTAGAACTATCAGATCAACAGATACATACTACTATATCAGTTCAGTTCAGTTCAGTTGCTCAGTCGTGTCCGACTCTTTGCGACCCCATGAACCGCAGCACACCAGGCCTCCCTGTCCATCACCAACTCCCGGAGTTTACCCAAACTCATGTCCATTGAGTCAGTGATGCCATCCAACCATCTCATCCTCTGTCATCCCCTTCTCCTCCTGCCTTCAATCTTTCCCAGAATCAGGGTCTTTTCAAATGAGTCAGCTCTTCGCATCAAAGTATTGGAGTTTCAGCTTCAATATCAGTCCTTCCAATGAACACTCAGGACTGATCTCCTTTAGGATGGACAGGTTGGATCTCCTTACAGTCCAAGGGACTCTCAAGAGTCTTCTCCAACACCACAGTTCAAAAGCATCAGTTCTTCGGCTCTCAGCTTTCTTTATGGTCCAACTCTCACATCTATACATGACTACTGGAAAAACCATAGCCTTGACTAGACGGACCTTTGTTGGCAAAGTAATGTCTCTGCTTTTTAATATGTTGTCTAGGTTGTATATAAAAAATATATAAAGAACAAAGATTTACTGTATAGCATGGGGAACTATATTCAATATCTTATAATAACTTTTAATGAAAAAATTGGAAAAATACAGGTATACGAATAACCAAATCACTCTGCTGTATACCTGAGGCTAACACAATATTGTAAATCAGCTATACTTCAACAACAACAAAAATTTTTAAGCTAGGTAGTCCTTTAATAGTCCTTTAAAAAGGACTATTTCTATACATTTGAATCAGTTCTATTGAGATGGATGAAACTGGAGCCCATTATACAGAGTGAAGTAAGCCAGAAAGAAAAACACCAATACAGTATACTAATGCATATATATGGAATTTGAAAGATGGTAACGATACCCCTATATGCGAGACAGAATAAGAGACACAGATGCATAGAACAGTCTTATGGACTCTGAGGGAGAAGGTGAGGGTGGGACGTTCTGAGAGAATAGCATTGAAACATGTATATTATCATATGTGAAACAGAACACCATTCCATGTTCGATGCATGAGACAAATGCTCAGGGCTGGGGCAATGGGATGACCCAGAGGGATGGGATGGGGAGGGAGGTGGGAGGGGGGTTCAGGATGGGGAACACAAGTAAACCCATGGCTGATTCATGTCAATGTATGGCAAAAACCACTACAATATTGTAAAGTAATTAGCCCCCAACTAAAATAAATAAATTTATTAAAAAAAAAAAGGACTATTTCTTCATTGAATATTCTAGACATCCCGTTATATGCCCAATTCTGTGCATGGTTCTGGTGCAGAGGTGAACAGATGGGATGAAATCCTTACCCCATGGACCTCCTAGTCCAGTTGGGGATAAGGCAACAAACAATCAAAAACACAGCTTTGGATGATAATATCAGTTAAAGCTTTGCATGGGGCCTCCTTTGTGGTCCAGTGGTTGGGACTCCATGTTTCCAATGCAGGGGGCCCAGGTTCAATCCCTGGTCAGGGAACTAAGATCTCACATGCTGAGAGGCCAAAAAACAAAATTTGTTAATAAGATAATAAAAATAAATAAAACTTAAAAAAATAAAAGTTCTGTGTGAACGTAAAGTAAGCAGGAGCTGGAACTTCCCTGCACGGACTGCCATCCTGTGTTCCCCAGTCTTCTCCTGTGCACTTACTCTGGATACAAAGAGGGGCCCCGAGGGCTTCCCCGGTGGTGCTAGTAAACAACCTGCCTACCCGTGCAGGAGACCTAAGAGATGTGGGTTTGATCTCTGGATTGGGAAGACCCCCTGGAGACGGGCTCAGCAACCCACTCCTGTATTCATACTGGGAAATCCTATGGACGTAGGGGTCTAGCAGGCTACAGTCCATAGGGTCACAAGGAGTCAGAAACAGCTGAAGTGACTTGGCACATACGCGCATTGAAGTGTAATGTGGACATTCCACTCCAGCCAGTGGGGCTGGGCCTTTGGCCCCAGGCTGTTGAAGTGTGAAGGGACACAGATCCAGTACTGTCGGTATCACTAACCACTCAGACATGGCCCCCAGTGGACAAACCTGACCCCCAGACCCGAAGGAGGCAGTTCCCACAGATGCACAGCATTCTCTGTGTATCTTTTTGTCTCCTCCTTTGAGAAGGAGGACGGCTCGATGGGCATGTGAGTCTAACACTTTAAAGCAATCTTTACCGCTTCGTTTAACTAAAGTATTTTTACACTCAAGTTCCCCTGCTCAAGCATTCCTTCTAATTACCACTTCCTTTGTACAGTATGTTGTGTAGAGCTCACAGGAGTAAGCTCGTGGGGAACAAGCGCCCCTGGGGTGGCCAGGAAAATAAGGTCTGGCGCTTAGGGGGCTCGGTGAAGCAGCAGCTCTTACATCTTCCTGGCAGCGGGAGAAATGACCTAGAAACCGCATCACCAGACCAGATGCAGCGCCATAGGACCTGGCTCTGAGATGACTTCGAAAGCTCAGGAAGAACCATCAATTTTTGCAGGGGGTGTGGAAGCTCTATCCGGAAACCTGGAATGTACTAGAAAGTTTCAGTTACTCTGTGGTTTGAGGCGCATTCAGTGCTCTACCACGACCTGATTTCTTCATGCATGTATTGAGTTCACTCCACAAATATGCAGTGAAGAACTTCCCTGGTGGTCTAGTGATTAATACTCCACACTCCCTCTGCAGGGGTCGTGGGTTCCATCCCCAAGCATGGCTTCGATACCTGGTCAGGGAACTATGATCTTACATGCTGTGCAGTGCAGCCAAAACACAAAAAGGAGGGGGGAATGCAGGGAATGCCTAGTACAGGAATTGGAGGAATTAATACATGTCAGGTAGTTATAAACATGCCTGGAACATAATGTATATTGAATCAATACTTTGCTGTTATGATTATTATGATATCCAGGCATTGGTCTTCATTTATTTATTTGTTCATCCATTCAGTCCCCCATCAAACACTGGCTGAGGGGCAATGGTGTCCCAAGCTGCTGGAGATACAGAGAACAAGGTGAGGATGAACACAGCTTGTCAAGAAAGAAAGCAGGGCAGGGGAGATGGAGAGGTAAAGGGTTGCTGGCTTGCATTCTTGGAAGGATGGTGTCACTGTTCACAGAGACAGGAACACAAGGGAGGCATGGTCTTGCTTTGGGAGGGGAGGATCATGAGCTGGGTTGGTGGCATGAGTAAGGTTACCTGGGATCTCCCAGTACAGACATTCATTAAGCCGTTGGGACATGAGACTGAGGCTTGGAGAGAAGCCTGGAGAGCAAGCCAGGTCAGTGCCAGGCTATGGTGTGGAGTTGCCTGAAGGTCTCTGCCCACAGACCTGGCCTAATGCTCAGAGATTTCTCAGAGATCAGAGAGATGCTGGTGGATCCTGGGGGTGTCAGCACAGGCTAGTTTTCAGAATGTTTTATCTCATTGAAAACTAATGGCAGTGACTAGCCTTGAGCCTCAGCCCAAGAAGCAGAAGGGACCCATCTGATGGGCCACATTTTATTTATATAGAAATGAACAGACTATGTGTGTGCAGTCACTCAGTCATGTCAGACTCTGTGACCCTATGGACTGTAGCCTGCCAGGCTCCTCTGTCCATGGAATTCTCCAGGCAAGAATACTGGAGTGGGTTGCTATTTCCTCCTCCAGGGGATCTTCCTGACCCAGGGATCGAACCCATGTCTCTTGCGTCTCGTGCATTGGCAGGCAGGTTCTTGGCCACTAGCACCATCTGGGAAATATTGAATACACTATAGGTAGAGAGAGAGAGAGAGAAATAGAGGTAGACATCACAGTAGGCTTGGCCATCACTGACCCTTGACCGATGTTTGCTAGGAGACTGAATGGATGAATCAATAAATAAATGAAATCCTGTGCCTGAGTATAATAATAACCACCAAAGCACTAACTGAATACGTACTATGTTCCAGCGACTGTTCTAACTTGACATACATTGACATTTTTTCTTTCTTTCTCTCTCTCTCTCTGCCCCCCACCTCACCCTGGCTCTGTTTCAAGTGCGTTACAAATCTGAACTCATATCCTCACTATGATCAGCTAATCTTTTTCCATCTTGCAGATGGGGAAACTGAGACACAGAGAAGTGGCTTCAGTTTCTCGAGGTCTCGCAGTTACTAAGCGACAGAGCTGGAATCAAACGCGGGCAGTCTGGCTCTAGGGTCCCTGCTCTCAAGTGCTTCCTGGCACCAGCCTAAAAATGCTCCCGACGGACCCCATCCCTCAAGCCAGCTGGGCTCACTGGAGGGGTGCAGTCCTCTGCTGCTCATGAGCCCCTCTCCATGGACAGAAACCGGTCCCCACGCCCAGCCTCTGCTCCCCTCCTCTCTGCTCAGGGCCCTGGGCTCTGCAGCAGCGCTGGAGTCTTGGCGGCAGGATGCTGGCTCCGTGTCTCTCCACAGACCGCCTCCTCCTGCTTTATTAGCCGTCTTTTAAAATAGACTTTTCTATTTCAAACACCTCCACTTACCACTTGCTGCTCGTCTTCCAGCGCATCCAGCCTGCCTCTCTGTCATCATAATATGCTGCTCAGAATATCACAGACAGGCTGACTTTTTGTGAAATAGCAGCCTCCTGAGAGAGAGTTTTCTTTCCCTCTTTTAATTGTGCCATTTTCTAGCTGGCCTTTTTCTTTTTAAAAGGTGAGCCTCAGACTTCTGATTGTTCAACCGCTAATTTCAACGTTTTGATCACACCCATTGGATGCAGGCGGGAAGAGCCCTTAGAGGATCAGGCAGTTCCGTCCTCTTACTGTACAAAGGAAAAAAACGTGTCTCAGAGAGGGCACTTGGCTCATCTGAGATCACACAGCGAGGTAGTGGCCGACCTGAGTGAAACGTGAGAGTTAACAGTGTGGGGGCTTTAATAAAAGGAGTAGTCATAACTCATTTCCATCACAACATTTAAATTTACAAAGAACAAAATTTATAATCTCTGGACCCTCTGTCCTCTAGTGGCTGGAGAGTTTGGTCATCCCATCTAAGGAGAGAGCAGCCTTTTCTCCCAAAGCCAGCTGTCTACTCTACCCACACTTGGAATTCCAAGTGCCCACATCCAGTAAAAATCAGGATGATTCTTGTTGACATCTGAGATTCATCGAAAGACAACAAACAGCTATTTGAGAGCCTTGAGTCAATTCTAGAGTCACCCTAGGGCTAACTCTGCAGCCCAGACTCTTCTGTGACCCCAGACACTTCCTCTCCCCTCTCTTACTGATAACATTTTCTCTTAGGGTGGCTGCAGAGGACAGGGCTTCCCCCACGAAACAGTGAGAAGTCCCCCAGCAGATACTCAGCAGTGGTCAGTGTCAACCATGGAAAACCCATAGAAAAGATTTCATTCCACCCTCCCACTTTACAGATTGAGAAGTTGAGGCCCAGAGAAGGAAAGTGACTTCCCCAAGATCACACCTCCTTGAAACAAGTAACAGGGTTCCCGAACCAGCTGTCTCCTGTCCCCTACAGTCTAGATACCAATGTCAGCTACTTGCTAAAGCTGCCTTGAGTGTCATTTGCCTTACTATCTTGTTAAGGAGAAATTATTCCATGGGGAATAGTAACAAAATAGTGAGGCAATAGTGACTCGTACCTCCAAAGTCCACCTCCATGGTCCTAAATCTTGGCTATAGTCAGAATCTGCTGTGGATTCAGATTCCCAGCCCAGGAATGGATAAAAGTCCCAGGAAGCGGGGCCCCAACCTCTATGGTTTTCTAAAGCTGGAGGTGATTTTAACGGGGCTTCCCTGGTGACTCAGTGGTAAAGAACCCGCCTGCCAATGCAGGACACACAGGTTTGATCCCTGGATCAGGAAGATCCCCTGGAGAAGGAAATAACAACCCACTCCAGGATTCTTGCCTGGGAAATCCCACGGACAGAGAAGTCTGGCAGGCTACAGTCCACGGGGTCGAAAAAGAGTTGGGACACGACCTAATGTCTAAACAATGACAAGGTGACTTTAATGGGCAGCCAAAGATGGGCAAGACTCATCCACCTGATGACCAAGGATCCTATCAGCATCTTTGAATCATTGTGATTGAAACAGAATGTAACTAATTATATTTTTGAGTTTTAAACACTTAATTTGAATACAATTAAAACATGAAGCTGACAGACTGTGACAGATGCTGATCAGAGGAGCGCTTTCTGAGTCACACCTCAACTGCAGGGCAAGCTCAGAACGTCTCTACCCATCCCTGTTTGCAAAAAAGAACACGTCAGACCACATACCCATCAAGTAGTCATGTGCATCGCTATTGAAAACTGTAAATGCTCAGGTGCATAAAGGACCATTTTCTGTTCATATTGCAAATTAAGGAAAATAAGTTGTCATTGATGAAAGTCATAGGTAAAAATCCATCTTAGCCTTCTCATGTGGGCTTTCCCTTTGTTACCACTAGTTCTCCTCCTAAAACCAGACCTGTCCTCAGATCAAGTGGGAAGTCTGAGTCCCAAGTCAGAGCCTTTGTGAAAGACAGTTTTCCTACAAAAAGTAGAAGGAAATGCATAAAATAAAACAGGTGTCCCGAGAGGGCAAAGAATAACCGTACTCTGAACCTCACCCCCCTTCATTCAGGCGTTTACTCTGGATGCTTGGCTGGGTGGGGAGAAGGCGGTCAGGAATCAGAGAACATCCTCGAAAGTGACAGTTCCACAGAAAATGCAGTGCTGATGAAAGAAGAGATGGGGTGGGGGACATTTCATCCTCAAACTGAAGGAGGATAAAAATAATCAAGGGTTTTTTCATGTGTTTTAAGAAATATAAGATAGAAAATGTTCCGAGTTCCTCTGAAATGAAAAGGGACACCTGTTCTGCTGCGGTAAGAAACCACCAGAGGTTCAGAGATAGATGTTGCAGGCATAGTGTTATGCTTGTATCGTTCACATTCCTCACCTGCTCCTGATTCCATCAGGAGCACAACCACGTTCATGAGTAGCTATAATTATCCCCATTTTGAGAATGAGGGAAGTGATGTTCTGAGTGACCAAGACCCTCCCAATATCCCATGAGCTGGGGATCGGCAAAATTTTAATCCACTCCACTCCAAACTTCAAGTGGGGAGAAGAGTCTTTCCACTGTGGGGACAGAGCTCTGCTGGAGACAGTAAAAGGCTGAGAGGGAGGTGGCAGATGGGAAGCTTCCTTTATTCATTTTAGTGGAATCCACCAACATCTGACCATTGGACCAGGATATTACACTCGAACTTTCTCTAGCTGGGAATATCAGAAATACTGGACTGTAGCATTTCTGGCTGATAAAAGAGAGCTGTAAATTTAAGAAAAAAAAAAAAGGCCATGAGCTGGAAGGAGACTCATCTGCAAAGTTCTTGAGTTTCTGCTAAATGCCCACGTAGGGATGCACCAGTGACTCTGGCCAGACATAAGATGGTGGAATGGGCAAGCATATGGTACCTCTGAATAGAGACTCAAAGACTCCGGCCATAAATCAAAAGGAAACTGGAGGCTGAGAATAGAAAGTTAAAGGCAGCAATTACAAAGAGCAGCTCAAACCTCTGTGAACTTGGAGGAGTCAAATAGCAAAGGATGGATCCCTAGCCTCCCTCCACAGCTGCGGGTGAGGAATATTGATTGAACACAGGCAGCAACCATGGAGTTCAGCCAACACTCCACCTAGAAATTTTTTAGTTTTTTACACCCTAGAGCCAAACAGTCCTTCCCAGAGCAGTGAGACAAAGCATTCCGGGCATTTCACAGAGACATCTTTGCACACAGTATTAGCAGAGTCCATTTGCATAGAAGTTGCTGCATTTGCATGAATCACTACAGGAGCAAATGGGAACAGAATGAGCTAAAAACAAACAAAAAAAGTTGGCAAAGTCTTTGCAGAGACTAAACTGTAAGGATTGTTATCACATAGGTAGGCAGATCGCTGCAATCGGTGTATCCGTGGTCTTGCTGTCAGGAAGGAGATTGTCTGTCAATATCCCCACCAGACAAGCAAGGTGGGCAGAGGTGGTCCAGGCCTGAAACTGAACAAGATAGAGTCCAGGGGTCCAGATGGAGAGCAGGTTCCAGACCCAAGCTGGGTCTCCGACTGGAGCAGTTTCTGAGTCAAAGAATGGGCCTCCTGGTCAATGTCTTCTAGTTTCCTGCAACCATGGACCAGGACATGCTAGGAGAAGGCAAAGGGGCAAGGAGTAAACAGTGACTAGGCTGACATGCTATAAATGGGTCATTGCCTTCTTTCATTCAGCAAACACTTATTGATCACCTACCCTGTGTCAGCTACTATTTCAGGCAATGGGTATACAACCCTGAAAGAACAAATCAGGTTGCTGCCTTCATGAGTTCATGGAGCTCATATTCTAGTGATGGAAGATGGATACAAGCAAATAAACTAATAAATATATTATGTCAGGTAAAGACAAGTACTATGCTAAATAAAGTGTGTTATGGAGAAAGAGTGATGAGGAAGGGGAGTAAACATACTGCAGCCCCACCATTCCCTTCTCCTCCCTGACTCCATCTCACCTGCAGGGAAGGCTATCCCAACACATGGGCTGCATTCTAAGGCACTGACCTCAGGGTCACACTTTCTAGTACAGGAGTCACCTCACTTTTAAAGAAGTGGTGTTTTTTTTTCTCCTTTCTCTCTTCTACCAGAACAGCCGGGATAGCAAAAGCAAACCAGAGCCCATTCATGCAGAGCAGACCCAGCTGGTCCACTCTTCTCTCTTTCCTTCACATGTCTTGAGCAGCCAGGTTCTCTGCTAGGTGGGACCTGCTCCAACAGAACCTGTCTAACCATCTCCTGGTCTCTTCTTCTGATTTCCTATAGGCAACCCTGGTGCAGAGAGACTAGAGGCTCAGATTTGGACCTGGACCAAGGTTAAGACTAAGGAGCAACTGGCAGCAGTCATAGCCTATTTCAATCCGACTCAACTAGTTGAGGGCAAATGGGTGCTCCACTAGGTCCAGACCAGCTCACAGCGATTCCCTGCTCTTGGTTTGTGAGCCCAAGCCTAGTCAACAATAACAGGGCAACTTCCCATCACTCACAGGTGTATCTGTAAGCTATTGCCACCTTACAAACAACCACAAATCTTGGTAATGTACAAGCATAAGCATTTTTTTGCTAATGCATCTGTGGATTGTCTGGGCCTTTGGCTGATCTTGACCTGGCTCAGCTGGGCTAGGACTTGCATAAAAGGCAACTGCAGGGTGAGGGTTAGAATCAGGTCTGTCCTACACCGCCTCCAGTGTCTCTCATCTTCCTTGGACCAGCTGGTGAACCAGGGTGGGTTCTTTTCATGATGATGGCAGATGCACAAGAGAGCAAGCAAAAACACCACAGGGTCCTTATGTAGGACCAGCCCATGTTGGGCCTATCTTGTTTCTAACAAGATACTGAGTTTTTTTTGAGAGACAACAGAACAAAACCACAAGTCATGACATCAAATAATCTCCAGAGGGACTTCCCTGGTAGTTCAGTGGCTATGACTCCATGGTTCTAATGCAGGGGATTCTAGTTGGATCCCTGGTCAGGGTAACAGATCCCATATGCCGCAACTAAAGATTCCACATGTCACAACAAAGATCGAAGATCTCAAGTGCAACAACCAAGACCTGGTGCATCCAAAGTAAATAAATTTTAAAAATATCCCCAGAACCAAAATTTCTCCCCCATCTGGAACCAAAGAACCTGGACATGGTCCAAACCTGAATACCAGAGCCCATTCAGAATCACTGTCCAGGAAGGTCTGGTGCTGAAATCCCTTTACCACATCTTACCATAAATGACTGCATTCCAAAGCCCTCCAACAAAAACCTGCCCCACTGCACACTAACTCTCTTCCCTTAACTCATAAAAGCTTGACCAAACTACAGATCAGGTAGACAGGTTTGAGCTGCACCTCTTGTCTCCTTGCCAGTCGACTTCACACTAAAGCCTTTTCTTTCTCAAAATCTGGTGCCATAGTATTGGGTTCTGTGCACACTGGGCAGTGAGCCCTTGTTCAGTAACCCTGACAGCACAATATGAAGTGGTCCATGTCTGCCTGTACTGCCTTGGGCTAAAACAAGTCATCCAACTGAGCCTCAACCCAGAGGGCAGGGACCTGCATCTGCCTTTAGGGGAGCAACTGCACAACTGCTTGGCAAAGAACATGGCAACAGGAAGGGGGAAAGAATTAGGGCCAGAAACTCCTCATACACACACTCTGTGTGGGAATGTTCTAGCGGCAGACTTGGTCTAGGGAGAAAGGACGTTACCTGAGGAACCATTTCAAATTTGAGGTCCCCTTTGACTGAAATTTGCCAATATGGGAGCAGTTGACTCCTTATTAATGATGATAAAAAAAAAAAAAAGAAGAAGAAAGGAAAAAAGCCAACATTCACTGGATACTAACTCTCTGCTAGGTATCATTTTAGATGCTTTAACATGAATAAATCCATTTTAATCATAAAAACCTTTGAGGTGGGTTCAATGATTATCTTTATTTTGCAGATGAATCAGCAGAGGCACAAGGTGAGAAGGAAACTTGTTCAAAGTCACAGCAACTGAGCCAGATTGGGACCCAGGCAGTCAGGAGCTGGAACACACCCTCTCAAGCTCATGTAATATTGCCTTCGCCAGAGAAAGCACGGCCTGAGTGTGCATGTCCCTAGTCTGTCCTGCACCCATCCATAGTCTCAGTGGATGCTCAAGCATGGAAGAGGCTTTAGATGTGGGGAGGTCAGGTGGAAGCTTAGGGATGGGACCCAGTATGATTAGAGAAGCTGTTGGCTTTTGGGGTGGCATGCAGGAGCCCAGGCCGAGGCAGTTAAGCTTGGACCAAGGTATCAAGGGGAAGGAGGAATGAAATGGAATTCAAGCTTCTCAGGGATTCAGGAAGGGATAACGTGGGCAAGAGAAAGGCCAGATGGGCTCCGGTGCCTAGAAAGAGACTGAAGAAAGACTTGATTTTGAGACTTTATACAAAACTCATCTCCGCATCTCTTGTCTCCCTAAACTGGTCGGACCTGGGGCTCCCCATCAAAGCCATACTAAGAGTGAGGGCAGAGGGGCAGGACCGGAGCTGAGGCAGAAGATCCCAGAGATGTCCTGGGGATCATATCTCAGGCAGCCCAGGATTTGAGCCGTGATGGAGCAAGACGGGGGAATGAGGATTCCCCTCAGGCACATTTCTGGTTTATATTCAACTTGTCACTCACTTCAGTCACTCCTCTTATTTTCTGTTATGATAAACACCAATAACAGCTTACTCAAGGAGCAATTTCTGAGAGACAAGCATTTTCAGACACGGAGATTACATTTGACACTCACAACCATCTCACATGGGAAGCAGCACATTTTAAAAATAAGGACACGGGGGTTCAGAGAGGGTAAATGTCATGTACAGGATCACAGCTAATTAGAGGACGGAGAATCAGCACCATCACCTGTTAGCCCTGCAGCATCCTCACATCTTTCCTTGTAAGGAGGGGGAGTGAAAATGAAGTCAGGTTTGATCTCTTGAGAGAAGGCTGTACTTTGCCTGTATCAATCATTCACACTTCAGTATGATGTATTTCCAGTCTGGTCCTGAGAGTAAAAGAACAGGACAGGCTCATTGGAAAGTTGCAACAAAGGCTCCACCAAGGGGTAGCATGGAAGGAGTGCAGCAAACATCAAGAAACAATGTCACCCAGTCTCAGTGGCTCCTTCCTGGGGTGCTCAGTTGCTGCAACCAAGCTGACAGAGGCTCAGGACGAGGCAGAAACTGTCTAATGAAGACAGTCAACAAAGAGTAATAATTATGGAGACAATCTGGGTGCAGGGTGCTGTGCTGAGTACCTGGGAGGCTGGAGTAAAGAAGGTAAGGGTGCTTGCCTTCCAGAATGGGGAGAGGCAACAAATAAGCCCATGAATAAGAACATGAAGCAGGACCGTGTATAAAGATGGCGCACCATGATGGGATGGAGGGCTTTGAGAGTGGCCAGGCAGGATTACTATTTTGGATCTGGGAGTCAGGAAGGCCTCTCCAAGAAGGCAACACTGGGGTAAAACTTAAACAAAGGGAAGGTACCAGGCTGGCCAAGATCTGGTTGATTTCAAGGACAAGGTCAGGATCCAATGTAAAAATAAAAGTTTAAATGACAACAGCAATAATAATAGTGGAATAGTAGCTAACTAATGCCACTAAATAGTGACATTGCTAACCCTCATGGAGCATGGATTATGTGATAGACAGGGCTTTAAGTAATCTCCATATGTTACATCAGGTCCTACTTACCACAATGCTGTGTGGTAAGTATTATTACAGTCCCCATTTGACAGATGAGAAAAATGAGGCAGCAAGCGGTTAAGTGACTTAACCAAAAAGAGATAAGAACCAGAAGGAGAGAAACTTGCTGAGTGGTCAGATCTCTATGGTCCCAGCACTGAATCCCAAGAGTTAAGACGGCGCCAGGGGTGTTTGGTGGCCTTTTTTAGGCTATGCGCAGGACCCCAACTTCCATCACCAAGCTCAAGGCCGAAAGTCTAACGAGCTGCAGCACTGAAGTGATCACATCCTCAGATGAGCGGGTGCAGCACTCAGTCCCTGCCCACCCACCCCCACTCAGATCCCCCACTCAGATCCCCCACTCGGAAAGCGTTTGCAGCAGAGGACTGAGTGGGAGGCCAGCTGCACACCGCCCACTGTTCCTCTCGTTCCCACTATAAATAACATAGTTAAGAAAAAGAAACCCACACACAGGGACACTTTTATCGCTACACCCACTTTTGGGTCTTCTCGCTCCATACAAGTGATGTGATGATCTGAATTCAAAAGTCAGGCATGGTGAACTGCAGTGGGTCAGGAAATCAAGCAGTTGGGGTCAAGAGATCCAGGTGGAAGGGCTCACCTCACCAAATCCAGGAAGGGGTGCTGGCTCTATTAAAAGACTTCATGCTCCTCTGCCTGCAAGACCTGATCTCAGCTAAAAAAAAGTCCTTCTCCAAGTCAGAGGCCACCTCCTCTGCTCCCCTGTCCTCTCGGTCTCTCTTTGTTGTTGTTCTGATAATGAATAGAGCATGTGTCACATTATAGTATCATAGGAGTTGGATAGATTTGGGGGCAGGAAAAGGAAGAAAGGGGAGGGGGGGATAGATCCAGGATGAAGGAGAGAAAAAAAACATTGCCAAGCTTGCTCCCAAAGAACTCATGGCCGATGGTACAAATGGGCACATAAACATGTGATGACAACCCATTTTAGCACACGATTTAGAAAAGATCTGACCAAAATGTGGTGGCAGCATGAGTTGGCAACAACATCTGCAGAAAAGTCCTTTGATCTGAGTAGGATTTTTCCAGTAGAAACAGGCAGGGAAGGGAATTGCAGGCAGAGGGAAGAAATGTGCACAAGCAAGATACATTAAGGAGCCCATCAGGGCTTCCCTGGTGGCTCAGTGGTAAAGAACCCGCCTGCCAAATCAGGGGGCACAGGTTCGAGCCCTGCCCTGGGTTGGGAAGATCCCACCCACCATGGAGCAACCAAGCCCATGAGCCACAACTACTGAGCCTGTGCTTTAGAGCCTGGGAACTGCAGCTACTGAAGCCCATGCACCCTGGAGCCCGTGCTCTGCAGCAAGAGAAGCCACAGCAATGAGAAGCCCATGCACTGCAACTAGAGAGGAGGCCCTGCTCGCCACAACTAGAGAAAAGCCTGAGCAGCAACGGAGACCCGGAACAGACAAAAATAAATAAATAAAATTATATAGAAAAAAGCCCATCATATGCCTGGAGATAAGAGTGGGACGCCCATAATGCTGTAGATATGGCCACACTGCATTCTTCTTCCAAAATTGACATCTTAGAGCAACTGATGTCACCCCACACCCACCCAGACACCCGGCCCAGCCGTTTCTGCCTTAGAACATCCCACACCCACCCAGACACCCGGCCCAGCCCTTTCTGCCTTAGAAAATTCTTAACTTTGTTGCTGACTCTGGTCTCCAGTGCCACTATGAGTGCTGAGGGTCACCCATCCATGGCCTCTTTGTCAGGCCCTTCTTAGGACAACAGTCTAGTCTCCTTACCCCCAACTTGTCCATTCTCAACAACCCCATTTCCAATCCAGTTTTGGAGCAGTTTTAGAGTCTACCTAGATAACAGTGATAATCCACGCAAGCAGGATGATGTCACTTGCCTCAGCTAGAGCCCAGAGAGCCCACCAAAAGATGAGCTAGAAAGGAAGCTGACCTACAAAGACCGGAGAAGCAAGGAGCAGTACTATATCACGGTTAATGATCCATCCAACAATATAGTAGACCTCAGACTCTGAGCCTCACCGCTCTGGGTGCCAGGCATAAGAGAGTACACAAAGAAGACAGAGTGCTTGCAGTCCCCACCCTTGTGGAGCATGGAGACGATAGCCAATAACCCAATAGCTACACAAATAAATGCAAAAGCACAAATTGTGATAAATAGTATTAAGAATATTTAAAAGGAGTTCTGTATGCCTATAATGGTGGTGAAGGCAGTCAAGGAAGACTTCCAAGCGCAGGACATCTGAGATGAGATTTGAAGAGATGGTTAACTAGAAAAGGGTGGGAGAGAAGGAGCAGTTCACCTACTAGCTAAAAAAGTTGTTACTGTTGTTTAGTCTCTAAATTATGTCTGACTTTTGCAACCCCAGGGACTATAGCCTAACAGGCTCCTCTGTCCATGGGATTTCCGAGACAAGAATACTGGAATGGGTGGCCATTTCCTTCTCTTAGCTAAGAAAGTTAGCACAGGAGTAATATTATCTGTATTTCAATCATATCCCCATTAATGGCTAATCTGGGGCAAATTATTTCGCCCTTGCATGTCTTGTTTGCCTTGTCTGTAAAATGAAGACAGTAATTGTATTTACCTTGGAGATTCATTATAAAGATTTAATAAGACAAAGCATTTATAGCAGATAGTACAGAACAGAGTAAGGACATAGTTATTGGTGAGACTACCACTAATAGTCACTGTAGTTGTAGTGATGATAGTTTAAATGATGCTGTTAGATTGATGGTGATGGTGACGGTGTTGACAATGGTCATTATGAGAATGATGATGGTGATCATGATGGTGATGGCATTGGTGAGGATAATGATGAATTCTGCACACAGAGCAATAGGAACAACATATGCAAATACCCTCAGACTGAAGGAGGCATGAGGATAGGCGGTGCTAAGGAGAGGAGACAGTTACATCTCTTAAGGCAGATACAGGCAGACTCTGCAAATGCCAATTTATAGGCTCTAGACCCCAAGCTTCCACAAAATGTAATCAAAGACCTTTAAAAGTGCTCAGATTCAGTTGAAGTTTCTTGAGCTCCCTGCCTTGAAAGGTCTTGCCTTTATGCCAACAGTACCACCAGGGAAGTCAGAGTTATCTGAGTCCCTACTATTCACTGGACAATTACTCATGTGTTACTGTTTGATCCTCATGACATTTACTAGGTGGCTGGCACCATGCCGAGCACTGAGAATATGTTGAGAAGCAGGATACAGATATGATGTTCATTTTACATTAAGGAGAATAAACAAGGCATAGAAAATTTAATTAATTATCCAGGTCACATAGCTAATAAATGATAAATGCTGTGTTTCAACCCAGGCTCAAATGTCTCCTAGTTTAAACCCTTTCTTCTCTTTGCCTTTCAGTGCTTTGTCAGAGCACATGTACACTTATAGAGGCAGAGGTGCAGGAGGTGCCCAGCTGACAAAGGCATTCTCTCATGCTTCATCCCTGCTGGGGGCAACTCCCCTGATGCCAGCACAGTTCACAGTAAGTCCCACGATCCACAATTTGTTAAGTCACTATTTATAAGGGATGACAAGAGGGAAAAGGGGTGCCTATGTTCACTGAGCCCCTAGAAGACGGTAGGTGCTTTATATTCATTATTTCATGGAGGCTGATCCTATTCCTTACTCAAATATTACTGCCTCCTACCTGTAAGACAAAGGAATTAAGACTCAGAGTGGTTGCAAAACTTATCTGAGTTCACACAACAGAGGGCGTTATTTTAAATTCAGTTCAGTTCAGTCACTCAGCCGTGTCCGACTCTTTGCGACCCCATGGACTGCAGCATGCCAGGCTTCCCTGTCCATCACCAACTCCCAGAGTTTGCTCAAACTTATGTCCATCAAGTCGGTGATGCCATCCAACCATCTTATCCTCTGTCATCCCCTTCTCCTGCCTTCAATCTTTCTCCACATCAGGGCCTTTTTCAATGAGTAATTCTTTGCATCAGATAGCTGAAGTATTTAAGCTTCAGCTTCAGCATCAGCCCTTCCAATGAATATTCAGGACTTTAGGATTGACTGGTTGGATCTCCTTGCAGTCCAAGGGACTTTCAAGAGTCTTCTCCAACACCACAGTTCAAAAGTATCAATTCTTCGGCGCTCAGCTTTCTTTATGGTCCAACTCTCACATCCATACATGACTACTGGAAAAACCATAGCTTTGACTAGACAGACCTTTGTCGGTAAAATAATATCTCTGCTTTTTAATATGCTGTCTAGGTTGGTCATAGCTTTTCTTCCAAGGAGCAAATGTCTTTTAATTTCATGGCTACAGTCACCATCTGCAGTGATTTTGGAGCCCAAGAAAATAAAACTTTAAATTCAGGACTCACTGATTCCAAAGTCCCGTCTCTTTAGCCATTTTCCTCCCAATTGTTCTTTCGTGGTGCAACACACACACACACACACACACACACAGCCAAACACAGCCATGGACACAAATAGATCTTACCCCAATTCTGAACGCATCAGAATGTGTATAAATTCACAGTGCTTTTAAAGAAGCCCTACTTATGCAGTCAGAGGAGGAAGAATGAAAGAGGTTGCTTCCTGCTTTCCTTATGTGTTTAAGCTGCTGCACAGTGTTTGTGTATTTCCAAGCACCTGGCCACCTCCTCTGTGCTCGGGGAAGGATAATGGATGGTCCAGCTAAGGTTTCAAGGTTGAAGCTTTAGACACTGGAAAACAGGATTTCAGTGGCTATTTATCTCACCTATACTGTCCTTGGCTTCTCCGGGAACTGAAATTACCACAGACGCCCAGGCAGGAGCTGAGCAGGGATGCTGGATATACATTTGGGTTTGTGAGTGACATATTCATGTATGTTACTTTCCAGAGATGATGGTTAAAAGTGAGTTACAGTGCAGACTCTGTTCCTTCTTAGCTACGCCCTGAATGATTCATTTGATCTTTTTATGCTTTGTCTTACAAGGAATGGGAAATAACAGCATTACAAGAAAATGGGAATAACAGCATCATCACCAATCTTGTCTTAGTCAGCTATAGCTGCGATGATGCAGGGTAACAAAATATCTCCAAATCTCAGAGGTTTACCTTGACAAGTATTTATTTCTCACTCATAGCCCTGTGGGTCACCTGGGGCAGCTCTACTTCAGACTGAAGGTTGAGTTCAGGTCTTTTTGGTTTTAGGACAGAAGGAAGCAGGTATCTGGGGCATGATTTCCCCATGATCAGTCACAAAAGTGCAAGAGGACTAGGCAAATCACATGAGCACACTTCATATTTTTGCTTGGTTGTGGAGTATGTCACATTCACTCACATCCCAACAGCCAAAATCAATCACAAGGCCAGGTCTAAAGTTAGTCTGAGCCATGGAAAGAGAGGGGAGGGGTTCCATCCATTTTTATACACCATCAGTGTATAAAAATTTATTCCAAAACTTAGCAGCCCAAGTGAAGAGAAAGTCACTCAGTCGTGTCCGACTTTTTGTGACCCCATGGACTATACAGTCCATGGAATTCTCCAGGCCAGAATACTGGAGTGGGTAGCCTTTCCCTTCTCCAGGGGATCATCCCAACCCAGGGATCAAACCCAGGTCTTCTGCACTGCAGGCGGACTCTTTACCAGTTGAGCCACAAGGGAAGCCCTAGCAGCCCAAACTAGCCACTTTGTTTCACTCGAGACTTCATTGGTCAGGAGTGTGGGGAGGGCTTAGCCGGACTCTCTCCAGAGGTTGTAGTCAGGTGGCAGCTGAGGCTGGACTCATCTGAAGGCTCAGCTGGGCTGGACATCCAGGAGGGCTCCTTCACATGGCTGGCACTTAATGCTGGTAGTCAGCTGGGCTGGACCAAAGTGCCCATGTGCAGCACCCCCAGCACGGACATCTCAGGGTGGTTGGATTCCTCCCCTGATACCTGGCTTCCCCCAGCTACATGTTCCAAGAGACAAGGCAGAAGTTGCATGGTTTTCTGTGACTTAGCCTCTAAAGTTATGCAGCATCAATTCTACTGCACTGTACTGGTTACAAATCAATCACAAAGAACAGCCCAGGTTCATGGACAGCGGGCACAGATTCCATCCCCCACTGGGAAGAGTGTCAAAGAATTTGCAGGCATGGTTTTAAACCAACACCAGAGGCAAAAGAGGAAGAAAAATGAAAAAGTAACATTATCCACATATTCCCCACCACAAAAGTTGTGATAACAAGTGTAAAGTGTTTAGCACGGTGTGTGGCACAGATCAAGTACTTAATAAATAAATGGTAACCACACAAATCACACAGTCCCTGGGCCGACATTCGGGATGATAGCCTACCTTGCTTGTTAGCACGGTTGACCTAACTGGACTACCCTGATGAGGCCAATAGGCTAAAAGACAGTGATGGGGCTACCGTTTGCAGCTCATCTGCAATGTGCCAAGTACTATGCTAGGCAGTTTCCATCCAAGATCTTATTTAATCTCCACAAGAAGCTTGTGAGGTTGTGTCATTGCTGTTACCCATTTAGTCTGAGAACTCTCACATCCTCCCATAATCTTTTAAAAAATGTTATAAGTGTGCCATTGTAGGTATATTTGGAAGAGCAGTCAAGCATCCCTTGTCTCTACCCTCTCCCCTCCCAGTTTAATGGTCCACACAACCAGAAAGCCCGTGCGGTTAGTTCATTCCTCTATCTACAGCACTAATCCTACTGGATGTCACTGAGAGGCCCTTAGAGACAAGGACAGTGTCTGATCTATTTCTGGACCCTGTGCCCAGGGCAGGACCACCCCCAGAAGAACATGGACATCTCCCATTTTTCCTCCAGGTCCACTCACCATCCTTCCTCTTCCTGTATGGACCACATTCAACAGGCTCCCTCGACCTCTGGTCAGGCTTGACCATCGGGGAGTCCTGACAGGGATCAGAGAAAGGAAGGACCATGAAGTCAGGGTATTGATTCCCCCAGCTCCCTCTCTGCAAGGTTGTCTGGGTCTGGCCCTGTCTCTCAAGCCAAGGGATTCTGATCCCCAGCTTTCTCTCCATGACTCCCTCCATCCACCTCCAGTATCTGATCCTTCCTCCTGCCCTCTCCCTTTGTACCTGGAGAAAGGAACACTATTACTGGCTCCAGATACTACCCTGAAAAAAAAGAAAGTGAAAGTGTTAGTCACTCAGTCGTGTCCAACTCCTTGTGACCCTGTGGACTGTAGCCCACCAGGCTCCTCTATCCATGGAATTCTCCAGGCAAGAATACTGCAGTGGGTTGCCATTCCCTTCTCCAGGGGATCTTCCTGACCCAGGGATTGAACCTGTGTCTCCTGCATGTGGATTCTTTCCTGTCCGAGCCACCAGGAAAGCCCAATATTTTCCTACCCCTTATGATTTCCCTGCCCTTGGCCCACACATCTATAAACAGCCCTTTTATTAATCCTGCTTGGAGTTAACCTAGCTGAAGTACACTGTCTGCTTCCCACTGACCCTGGCTGATACAGACGTGCTTGGGGGACAGTTACCAGGCACACATTTTGGCTGTCAGGCCTGTGACCACTGACTCTCCTGGATGCACAGGCCAGGCCAGAGGACCCAGGATGCCATGGAGTTCTGCCTGTCCTGGGATGATGAAACAGCAGGATCACCTTCCACCTGGAGCTGTCAAGCCTCTAGCCAGGGCTTCATTTAGGGACAGAGCTGTCTCTCAACTGACATCTCAGTGACAGAGAGGATTTCAGTTAGAGCCATCAGGGGCCTCAAATTCCTGATACATCTCAGGGATGAAGGTGAGGCACGCAGGTCCTGCCAGGCCCTGAGGCTTACCAGCCTGGCTCCCACCCTCTCCTCCTTCTATAAAGGCTGGACAAGTACAGTGAGCCCTCTCCAGGCCCACAGCCAGTGGAATGCCTCCAGTGCCTCACTAGAGGAAAACTCCCAGCGATCCTTTGGCAGGGAGTATTACCAGCATCGCATCTATCATCACTTAGAGTCACCTCCAAACTCCCAGAGCCTCCTGTTTTACATCCCAAAGCACCTGGACCCTCCTCCCTAGCTCGTATCATACTTGTAATTAATCAGTCATTCGTATTGGGTTGGTACAAAAGTAATTGCAGTTTCTGACCATGAATTTGTAATCATTATAACGAAGCTCAAACACATCTTTATTAATCAAAATAGGAACCGTTACAATCAACACATTTTTTCCAACGAGACGTAAGTCCGTTTATTCCTGTAGCGTAAAAATCTGTGCTTCAGGATTCAACAGACTCTTAGAAAGCATTTTCTGCCTCCTGCTGGTTGTGGAAGCGTTTTCCCTGCAAAAAGCTGTCAAGATGCTTGAAGAAGTGGTAGTCAGTTGGAGAGAGGTCAGGTGAATATGGTGATGGGGCAAAACTTCATAGCCCAATTTGTTCAACTTTTAAAGCATTGGTTGTCCAACATGTGTTCAGCTGTTGTTGTGGAGAAGAATTGTGCCCTTTCTGTTGACCAATACTGGCTGCAGGTGTTGCAGTTTTTGGTGCATCTTATCAATGTGCTGAACAGTACGAAAAGGCAAAAAGATAGGACACAGAAAGATGAACTCCCCAGGTCAGTAGGTGCCCAACATGCTACTGGAGATCAGTGGAGAACTAATTCCAGAAAGAATGAAGAAACGGAGCCAAAGCAAAAACAACACCCAGTTGTGGATGTGACTGGTGATGGAAGCAAAGTCCAATGCTGTAAAGGGCAACATTGCATAGGAACCTGGAATGTCCCTGAATCAAGGCAAATTGGAAGTGGTCAAACAGGAGACGGCAAGAGTGAACGTGGACATTTTAGGAATCAGCGAACTAAAATGCACCGGAATGGGTGAATTTAACTTGAAAGTGAAAGTGAAGTCACTAAGTCATGTCCAACTCTTTGCGACCCCATGGACTTGTAGCCCACCAAGGTCCTCCATCCATGGAATTTTCTAGGCAAGAGTACTGGAGTGAGTTATTATTTCCTTTACCAGGGGATCTTCCCAACCCGGGGATCGAACCCGGGTCTCCCACATTGCAGGCAGACACTTTACCGTCTGAGTCACCAGGGAATTTAACTTAGATGACCATTATATCTACTACTGTGGGCAAGAATCCCTTAGAAGAAATGGAGTAGCCATCATAGTCAACAAAAGAGTCGGAAATGCAGAACTTGGATGCAGTCTCAAAAATGACAGAATGATCTCTGTTCATTTCCAAGGCAAAGCATTCAATATCACAGTAATCCAAGCCTATGCCCCAACCAATAATGCTGAAGATGCTGAAGTTGAATGGTTTTATGAAGACCTACAAGACTTTCTAGAACTAACACCAAAAATATATGTCCTTTTCATTATAGGGGACTGGAATGCAAAAGTAGGAAGTCAAGAAACACCTGGAGTAACAGGCAAATTTGGCCTTGGAGTACAGAATGAAGCAGAGCAAAGGCTAATAGAGTTTTGCCAAGAGAACGCACTGGTCATAGAAAACAGCCTCTTCCAACAACACAAGAGAAGACTCCACACATGGACATCACCAGATGGTCAACACTGAAATCAGATTAATTATATTCTTCGCAGCGAAAGATGGAAAGTTCTATACAGTCAGCAAAAACAAGACTGGGAGTTGACTGTGGCTCAGATCATGAACTCCTCATTGCAAAATTCAGACTTAAATTGAAGAAAGTAGGGAAAACTACTACACCATTCAGGTATGACCTAAATCAAATCCCTTATGATTATACAGTAGAAGGGAGAAATAGATTTAAGGGGCTAGATCTGAGAGACAGAGTGCCTGATGAACTATGGATGGAGGTTCGTGACATTGTACAGGAGACAGGGAGCAAGACCATCCCCAAGAAAAAGAAATGCAAAAAAGCAAAATGGCTGTCTGAGGAGGCCTTACAAATAGCTGTGAAAAGAAGAGAAGAGAAAAGCAAAAGAGAAAAGGAAAGATATACCCATTTGAACGCAGAGTTCCAAAGAATAGCAAGGAGAGATAAGAAAGCCTTCCTCAGTGATCAATGCAAAGAAATAGAGGAAAATAATAGAATGGGAAAGACTAGAGATCTCTTCAAGAGAATTAGAGACACCAAAGGAACATTTCATGCAAAGATGGGCTCAATAAAGGACAGAAATGGTAGGAACCTAACAGAAGCAGAAGATATTAAGAAAAGGTGGCAAGAATACACAGAAGAACTGTACAAAAAAGATCTTCATGACCCAGATAATCACGATGGTGTGATCACTCACCTAGAGCCAGACATCCTGGAATGTGAAGTCAAGTGAGCCTTAGGAAGCATCACTACGAACAAAGCTAGTGGAGGTGATGGAATGCCAGTTGAGCTATTTCAAATCCTAAAAGATGATGCTGTGAAAGTGCTGCACTCAATATGCCAGCAAATTTGGAAAACTCAGCAGTGGCCACAGGACTGGAAAAGGTCAGTTTTCATTCTAATCCCAAAGAAAGGCAATGCCAAAGAATGCTCAAACTACCGCACAATTGCACTCATCTCACACGCTAGTAAAGTAACGCTTAAAATTCTCCAAGCCAGGCTTCAACAATAGGTGAACCATGAACTTCCAGATGTTCAAGCTGGTTTGAGAAAGGCAGAGGAACCAGAGATCAAATTGCCAATATGTGTTGGATCATTGAAAAAGCAAGAGAGTTCCAGTAAAACATCTGTTTCTGCTTTATTCTGCTTTGACTGTGTGGATCACAACAAACTGTGGGAAGTTCTTCAAGAGATGGGAATACCAGACCACCTCACCTGCCTCTTAAGAAATCTGTATGCAGGTCAAGAAGCAACATTTAGAACTGGACATGGAACAACAGACTGGTTCCAAATAGGAAAAGAAGTACGTCAAGGCTGTATATTGTCACCCTGCTTATTTAACTTATATGCAGAGTACATCATGAGAAACGCTGAGCTGGATGAAGCACAAGCTGGAATCAAGATTGCCGGGAGAAATATCAATAATCTCAGATATGCAGATGACACCTCCCTCATGGCAGAAAGTGAAGAGGAACTGAAGAGCCTCTTGATGAAAGTGAGAGAAGAGAGTGAAAAAGTTGGCTTAAAGCTCAACATTCAGAAAACTAAGATCATGGCATCTGGTCCCATTACTTCATGGCAAATAGATTGGGAAACAGTAAGAGACTTTACTTTCTTGGGCTCCAAAATCACTGCAGATGGTGACTACAGCCATGAAATTAAAAGACATTTGCTCCTTGGAACAAAAGCTATGACCAACCTAGTTCAGTTCAGTTCAGTTGAGTCACTCAGTCATGTCCAACTCTTTGCGACCCCATGAATCGCAGCACGCCAGGCCTCCCTATCCATCACCAACTCCCAGAGTTTACCCAAACCCATGTCCATCAAGTCAGTGATGCCATTCAACCATCTCATCCTCTGTTGTCCCCTTCTCCTCTTGCCCCCAATCCTTCCCAGCATTAGGGTCTTTTCCAATGAGTCAACACTTCACATGAGGTGGCCAAAGTATTGGAGTTTCAGCTTCAACATCAGTCCTTCCAATGAACACCCAGGACTGATCTCTTTTAGGACGGATTGATTGGATCTCCTTGCAGTCCAAGGGACTCTCAAGAGTCTTCTCCAACACCACAGCTCAAAAGCATCAATTCTTGGGCACTCAGCCAACCTAGACAGCATGTTAAAAAGCAGAGACATTACTTTGCCACCAAAGTCTGTCTAGTTAAAGCTACAGTTTTTCCAGTAGTCATGTATGGATGTGAGAGTTGGACTATAAAGAAAGCTGAGCACCGAAGAATTGATGCTTTTGAACTGTGGTGTTGGAGAAGACTCTTGAGAGTCCCTTGGACTGCAAGGAGATCCAACCAGTCAATCCTAAAGGAAATCAGCCCTGAATATTCATTGGAAGGACTGATGTTGAAGCTGAAACTCCAATACTTTGGCCACCTGATGTGAAGAACTGATTCACTGGAAAAGACTCTGATGCTGGGAAGGATTGAAGGCAGGAGGAGAAGGGGATGACAGAGGATGAGATGGTTGGATGGCATCACCAACTCAATGGACATGAGTTTGAGTAAACTTTGGGAGCTGGTGATGGACAGGGAGGCTTGGCACGCTGCAGTCCATGGGGTCACAAAGAGTCAGACACAACTGTGCGACTGAACTGAACTGAACTGAACGGATCAATTTGCTGAGCATGCTTCTCAGATGTAATGGTTTCACCAGAATTTAGAAAGCTGTAGTGGATCAGACCAGCGGCAGAGCATCAAATAGTGACCATGACCTTTTTGGTGCAAGTTTGATATTGGGAAGTGCTTTGGGGCTTCTTCTCAGTCCAACCACTGAGCTGGTCATCGGTGGTTATCACATAAGATCCACTTTTTGTCACACACCACAATCGAGAAATGATTTATCATTGTTGCGTGGAATAAGAGAAGATGACACTTGAAAACAATGAT
The DNA here is from genome assembly GCF_054371585.1 of Giraffa tippelskirchi. Lineage (NCBI taxonomy): Eukaryota > Metazoa > Chordata > Mammalia > Artiodactyla > Giraffidae > Giraffa > Giraffa tippelskirchi. The sequence goes on along the minus strand of NC_137287.1, from coordinate 112,191,698 downwards.
TTTTTTTTTTTCAGTCAGCTCATGAGGCACCCGCTTATAGAGCTTCACCTTCCAATTTGCTTCAAATGCCGAATGACTGTAGTTCGGTCGACGACGTTGAGTTCTTCAGCAACTTCTTATGTAATTGTAAGAGGATCAGGTTTGATGATTGCTCTCAGTTTGTCACTGTCAACTTCCCATGGCTGGCCACTGCACTCCTTATCTTCAAGGCTCTTATTTCCTTTGCAAAACTTCTTGAACCATCACTGCACTGTCCATTCGTTAGTAGTTCCTGCGCCAAATGTGGTGTTGATGTTGTGAGTTGTCTCCGCTGCTTTATGATCCATCTTGAACTTGAATAAGTAAATCATTTGGGCTTGCTTTTTGTCTAACGTCATTTCCCTAGTCTTAAATAAATATAAAATAACCAGCAAGTAGTAAGTCATTAGCAAAAAAGAACATAAAGCTAGAAACGTGCATTAAAATGATGTATAACATAAGCACATTTATTTAAGAATGTATTCTAATATCAAACAGCAAATTTCAACAACACAAAACTGCAATTACTTTTGTACGAACCTAATATAATCATCTACATTCTATTCTCCGTCACAAAAGTCCTGTTAAAAATAAAGTGAGATTATGAAGTCACATCATGTCATTCTTCAGTTCAATCCCTGGGCTGGTTTTCCTTTTCACTAAGTAACCGCTGGTCTTCACAGTGGCCCACAAGGCCCTGTTTGATCAGGATACCATCCCATCATCCTTCCCCATCCCTCTGCTGCAGCCACCGTGGCCTCCCTTTGGTACCTCCAATACACCAAAAATACCCCTGCCTCAGGGCCTTCACATGTGCTCTGGTTCCTTTGCCTAGAATAGAGCTGTCCAGATAGCTTAAGGGTTTCCTCCAACCCCAGCTCCTCTTTAACTCCCTTAAAAGATTTGGGACTTCCCGGGTGGTCCAGTGGCTAAGACTCCATGCTCCCAATGCAGGGAGCCCAGGTTCAGTCCCTGGTCAGAGAACTGGATCCCACATGCTGCAATATAGATAGAAGATCCCGAGTGCCACAACTAAGACCCAGTGCAGCCAAATAAATTTAATAAATTTATTTATCAAAATTTATTTAATAAATAAATATTTTTTTAAAGATTCCCTATGGCCAGGGCATATACAAAAATGCAGGATACATGAGCATAATTTTTTTTTCCAAAGTAAATATATAGTGACTTGATATCAGGAAACAGCAGGCTGAAGTCAAGACCATTGTGAGAACTAGTTTTCTGCTGCCAGGTCACCTCAAGTGTGCTGCCCAATTTTCTGGTTCTTTCCTGGGTCATGTGACCAGTGTTCTAGAACTGAGGAGTTCAAGGTTAGAATCAGTTCCAGTGTATGAGGGTCCTTTTTATGCCAGATCACAAACCACACACTGCATTTTCTTTTTAAAAATAATTTATTGGGGTAAAATGCACATAATATAATAATTTTGTTTTTTATTTATTTTTGGCAGAGCCACTTGGCATGTGTGATCTTGGTTCCTTGGCCAGGGATGCATTCTTGTCCCCTGAAGTGGAAGCGAGGAATCTTAACCACTGGACCACCAGGGAAGTCCTAACCATTTTGGACTAACCAAGTGGAAAATTCAGTGGCATTTAGAACATTCACTACGTTGTGCAGCTATCACCTCTGTCTCGTTCCAGAGCATTTCCCTCACTCCAGAGTAAAACCTCATACTCACTAAACAGTTTCTCCTCATTCTCCTCTCTCCCCATTCTTATATTTAGGTCATTGACCCATTTGGAGTTAATTTCTTTATATGGTATGCATTTGTGGTCCAGCTTCATTCTTCTGCATGTGAATAACAGCTGTCTCAGCACCATTTGTTAAAGATGGTGATTTTCTTCATTGATGGACCTCAGTACCCTTGTAAAAAAAAAAAAAAAAAAAAAAAACTGGCCATAGATGTATGGTCTTACTTCTGAACTCTCAATTGTATTCCATTGATCCTTTTGTCTGTCCTTATATCAGTATGGGGCTTCCCTGGTGGCTCAGTGGTAAAAAATCTGCCTGCCAGTGCAGGACACGCGGTTTCAATCCCTGGGTCAGAAAGATCTCCTGGAGGCAAAAATGGCAACCCACTCCAGTATTCTTGCCTGGGAGATCCCACGGACAGAGGAGCCTGGGGCCCTATAGTCCATGGGGTCACAAAAGAGTTTGACACGACTTAGCAACTAAATGACAACAAAAAATACCAGTATCACACTGTTTTGATTACTTTATCTTTGTAATAAGTTTTGAAATCAGAAAGTCTGAGTCTTCCAGCTCTTTTTTCAAGAGTGTTTTGGCTTTTGGGGGTGCCTTGCAATTCCATATGAATGTGAGAGGTGGCTTTTCCAGTTCTGAAAAAAAAAAAAAAAACGGCCATTAGAAAAGGCCATTTGATAGAGTTTGCAATGAATCTATAGATTGTGTGAAGTTTTCCAATCCATGAACACAGAAAGAACGTCCTTCCATTTATTTAGATCTTCTTTTATTTCTTTCAGCAATATTTTGTATTCAATGCAGAAGTGTTTCACCTCCTTTGTTAAATTTATTGCTAGGATTTTATTCTTTTGGATGCTACTGTAAATGGAATTGTTTTCCTAATTTCCTTTTTGGATTTACATAAGCATTCTTTTTAAAAAAATTATTGTTATTTATTTATTTGGCTGCAGCAGATCTTAGCTGTGGCACATGGGATCTTTGATCTTCATTGTGGCATGCACTCTTAGTTGCAGCATGTTGAATCTAGTGACCTGACCAGGGATCAAACTCAGACCCCTGCATTGGGAGCACAGAGTCTTAACCACTGGACCACCAGGGAAGTCCCTACATGAGCATTCTTAAATAGTGTCAGTTCAGTTCAGTCGCTCAGTCGTGTCCGACTCTTTGCGACCCCATGAACTTCAGCACGCCAGGCCTCTCTGTCCATCACCAACTCCCGGAGTCTACCCAAACCCATGTTCATCGAGTCGGTGATGCCATCCAACCATCTCATCCTCTGTCGTCCCCTTCTCCTCCCGCCCTCAATCCTACCCAGCATTAGGGTCTTTTCCAATGAGTCAACACTTCGCATGAGGTGGCCAAAGTATTGGAGTTTCAGCTTCAACATCAGACCTTCCAATGAACACCCAGGATTGATCTCTTTTAGGATGGATTGATTGGATCTCCTTGCAGTCCAAAGGACTCTCAAGAGTCTTCTCCAACGCCACAGTTCAAAAGCATCAATTCTTCGGCGCTCAGCTTTCTTCACCGTCCAACTCTCACATCCATACATGACCACTGGAAAAACCATAGCCTTGACTAGACGGACTTTTGTTGGCAAAGTAATGTCTCTGCTTTTAAATATGCTATCTAGGTTGGCCATAACCTTCCTTCCAAGAAGTAAGTGTCTTTTAATTTCATGGCTGCAGTCACCATCAGCAGTGATTCTGGAGCCCAAAAAAATAAAGTCTGACACTGTTTGCACTGTTTCCCCATCTATTTCCCATGGAGTGATGGGACCAGATGCCATGATCTTAGTTTTCTGAACGTTGAGCTTTAAGCCAACTTTTTCACTCTCCTCCTTCACCTTCATCAAGAGGCTCTTTAGTTCTTCTTCACTCTCTGCCATAAGGGTGGTGTCATCCGCATATCTGAGGTTATTGATATTTCTCCCGGCAATTTTGATTCCAGCTTGTGTTTCTTCCAGCCCAGCGTTTCTCATGATGTACTCTGCATATAAGTTAAATAAGCAGGGTGACAATATACAACCTTGACGTACTCCTTTTCCTATTTGGAACCAGTCTGTTGTTCCATGTCCAGTTCTAACTGTTGCTTCCTGACCTGCATACAGGTTTCTCAAGAGACAGGTCAGATGGTCTGGTATTCCCATCTCTTTCAGAATTTTCCACAGTTTATTGTGATCCACACAGTCAAAGGCTTTGGCATAGTCAATAAAGCAGAAATAGATGTTTTTCTGGAACTCTCTTGCTTTTTCGATGATCCAGCGGATATTGGCAATTTGATCTCCTAAATAGTGTAGGTAGAAGATAATCTGACACAACCTTTTTGAAGTCTAGTTTGGTAATGTACCTAAAATACATGTATGACCCTTACGACTCAAACTTTCTAAATTCAGGAATTTATTCTAAAAAGATAACAAGAGATGAAGATATTTGTACAAAAATGTTCATTCACTTTGATTGTTTTGATTATTGAATTTGGAAACAACCTAAATGTCTATCAGCAAGAGACTGGTTAAATAATGATACATTCATACAACAGAATACTATTATAGCCATTTATAGAATGATGATGTAGAATTGTTTTATTAAAACAGAAATATGTTCATAGTATGTTACTGAGTTATTTTTAGTTTATAAAACAGCAAGTGCATCTCACAGAGATAAAATTATGTATTTATATCAATACATATGCCTCCGAAGATCTGATAAGATATCTGGCCAAATGTTAATGGTGTTTATCTTTGGGTGGTTATATTTGAGAATTTCTTTAAAAGACATTTTTAAAACTTGAAAGGAAAGCCATGTTGTGATTTTGAATGAAAGGACTCAATATGGTAAAGATTTATTTATTTTCAAATCTATAAATTCCATGCACTCTAAATCAGAATAATGATGGTGTTTTTTAAAGGTATTTGAGAAATAACTACTGTTTATACAGAAGAACAGATACAGGGTAACAGTCAGGAAGATTATCTAGAGGAAAAAAATAAGAGAAGTTTAGACCTACCATATTCTAAACATAGTGTTGAACTACAATGTGGTACTGACCCTAGAATATGTTCATTTTGTTAGTAACATGGGGTTGGCTGTTGATCAGCATCTGTAAAGTGAATGAACAAATAACACTAGTTATGACTATCAATGGCAAAAACATAATATTTATTATATAGTATTGAGGTGGGTGTAAAAAGATACTAAGCATTGTTGATGGATATATAAATAGGTAAAACCCTTTTGGTCAGGCAAATTGGTTACACATTTGCATGTCAGTTACAGTACATCTGAATGCAATACTTTGTCCAGCAACAAGAGATCAGTTAATTACAGTACAGCCATACAATGAAATACTATGATGCCATTAAAAATCATCATGTGGTGACCTAGATGGATGGGATGGCAGGAGGGGTGGAAGGGAGGTCCAAGAGGACGGGGATATATGTATACATACGGCTGACTCACTTCACTCTACAGCAGAAACTAACACAACATTGTAAAGCAACTATACCCCAATAAAAAATAATAAGAGTAATAATAATCTTCATATAGATGGATTAACAAAAAAATGATCATGTAGATGTACATTTCTTGATATGGAAAGAAGCTAACAATATACTGTTAAGTGATTTCTTTAAAAAAAAAATGCAGAATTGTAACTTTCTACTTAACAAACATTTACAAAGGGCTCCCTGATACTCTGCCACTGATGGGAACTGGAGGTGCAAGCTAGTCCGTCCAGGTCCCTATGTTTGTGAGGCTTACTGTCTAGCAGTAGGGGAAAGATACTAAAAAGCCCTGGGTATCCTGGCAGGAGAATGCAGGCTGCTGAGGGATGCCTGATATGGGACATAGAGGCATCCTGAGGAAGGACGGATGCGGAAGATGTGTCCAGGCACAATGGGTGCGGAGACACGGGGGTAGAAGGGAGAGTCGGTGAGGCTGGGCAGTGTTCTCAGAGAAGGCGGGAGAAGAAAGGATGCAGAGGCGGGTCGGAAAGGCACACTGGGCAGAGAAGATTAAGGGTTCTGCCTCCTTTGACCAGGGCACATCCTCAGCCCCACGACAGGGTCCATCTGCTAGAAAGATCCCTGGCGTGGGGGGAGTGCCTTCTGCCTCCAGACCCCTCCCCTGCCAGGCTGCTTAATGGAACCCCAGTGTTCCTAGAGAGAAGGTCCTCTACTGGCAGCCGTGCTCCCCCAGGGGACAGAGCAGCCCAGAGAGTCTCTAGAATGAATTAAGGCACACTACAGGGGCCCTCCATCCCTCCTGCAGGGACAGTGCAACTGTGAGCCAGAGAAGGGCTCTCCATGGAGACTGAGCCCAAGTCACAGTGTTAAACAGGGAGTTCAGGAGCCCCAGATCTAGAAGAGAGACCCGGACGCCCACCCTCCAAGCCCTTTAGAGAGCCAAGTTCTCACTCTTAGGCTTATAAATGGAGCCAGGAGGGTGAGCGACAGGTCCAGAGCAAGAAGGCAGCCCAGGGACAGCCCCAGCCCCTTTGGGTGCCTGGCAACCAGAAGCCCCAGGAAACAAAGAGATTCTGTCCAGGTCTGAGTGAAGCTGAATTTTATGTGCATATTTATTGCCCTCCTGGCAATTTCCAAATGCACTGTCAGTAGGAAACAGTTTTCCGGACACTAAGACAAATCAAAAGCCTGTTCAAAAGCGCATTATGCAGGTACATAACATAACCATATACATTAGTTTCTTATGGTTTTATATTCAAATCAACAAAAATTTATTGAGCACGGGCTCCATGCAAGACACCATATCAAGTGCCATGGGAGCACGCGGCAGATGATACACCATCCCTATCTGTCCCCAGTCCTCAGCTGCTCGTGTTCTGGGTGGGGGTGGGGAGTGACTCACACACTGCATGACTTTAATAGAAGAACCGCTGTGCTAAGTGCTATAAGAGAGGTACAGACAGCAAGGTAAGAAAATAGTAGGAAGTGATTACTTCTGGCTGGGGGAATCAGGGATGTCTGACTATAGATATAATTTTTCCTGAGTACCACCTCTAGTCTCTTGTTTCACCCTCCAAGTGACCATATGGGATAAGAATTATTATTGTCCCCATTTTACAGATGAGAAAACTGAAGCTCAGAGCAGCTCTGTAGATTGCCCAGCATCACACAGGTAGTTGAGGCAGTTTGACTCCATCACTTGGGCCCTATGGATGATACAAGTGGTATGTGTATCATCAAAAATGAGATGCTTTTTCAAAATATACAAGCCCACGCTCCATGACAAATCTATTCAATCAGTCTCTGGGGGAAAGTCCTAGCAATGTATGTTTTGAGAAAGCTCTCTGGGCGAATTTGCTATACGTTTTGATTTATGCACACTATGATAGCTTGAGTAGGATTTCAACAGATGGGGTTACGGAGGGAAAAATCATTACAAGTAGATGAAACTGGGCAATTAAAAGTGCAGAGCAAGGGAAAGGTAGGCCTTCTCTGGGAAAGAGTTAGTGGCCCCAATCAGAAGAGGAACAGAGGAACAAAGGAACAGAGAGGCGGGTGGACCAATGTGCTTGGGACGCCTGCCATACCACCAGTGCCCTTCCTGACTGCTCCAACCCCACTCAGGGCACCAATGGATGAAAGAATCCAGTCTCTATTCAGACAGAGAGGGAGGCCTGTCAGACTTTATTGAGTACCTACTAATTGCCAAGCGCTACACTGAGCTCTTTGCATACATTATCTCATTGATTCTTCCTGACAGTTCTGAAAGTGGTTATCATTACCTGCATTGTTTAAAAGGTTCACGAGGTCCAGAGAGTAATTTACCCAAGGTCACATTGACGATAAGTGACCTAGCTAGGATTCAACATCACATCTTTCTGACTTCAATGCTTGTGCTCTTAACTCTGGGCTTCCCAAGTGGTGTTAGTGGTAAAGAACTTGCCTGCCAATGCAGGAAACATAAGAGATGCAGGTTTGATTTCTGTGTCACGGAGATCTCCTGGAGGAGGTAATGGCTACCCACTCCAGCACTCTTGCCTGGAGAATCCCATGGACAGAGGAACCTGGCAGGCTAGAGTCCATAGGGTCACAAAGAGTCAGACACGACTGAAGCGACTTAGCATGCAGGCACTCACGGTCTTAACTCTGGGATTCAGTGCTTCTGATAGGCTGTCAAAAGGGACCTCAGATGAGAGGAAGGTGAGGCTGGGTCATATGATAAGCAAGAGAACAATGGAAACTGTTCCAGGGGAAAGACTTAAGGTGGCTGTGTAGCCTGGTGGTTTAGTCACTGAGTCATGTCCAACTCTTTGTGACACCATGGACTGTAGCCCGCCATCATCCTCTGTTCTTGGGATTCTCCAGGCAAGAATACTGGAGTGGGTTGCCATTTCCTTCTCCAGGGCATCTTTCTGACCCAGGGATTGAACCCCGGTCTCCTGCACTGCAGGCAGATTCTTACTGACTGAGCCACCAGGGAAAAGCAGAGCCTGAGAGAAGGGTTTGGGTGCAAGTAGTATTTGGGAGGTGATCTCAGGAAGCACCAGGAGGGAGCGGAGAAGAGAAGAAATGGAAGCTGATAAAGGGAATAGGTTACTCTTGTGGGCAATAGGAGCTCAGTCCCACTGGGGACCCTCCAGATCCTTGCAAAGACTTCGAGTCCCACCAGTCAGACCAGCCCTACTGCATGGTGAACATGTCTCAGCTTGGCATCCTCAAACATCAAGGACTGTCTCCCTCGGACTGAAAGCAGACCCTTCCAGGACATTCTCATGTAAACCTGGCCCCAGAGAGAAAACTCCTATACTGGTTTTTAATGCCAGGGTCATAGTTCAGTATCCTAGCCTCAGTTAATGTGAGTCTTCACGAGGGAGGGCCCTGCTCCTCACACTGGAGCAAACAGGCTCCAACTCTGTATGACTCACGTGCAGACTCCAGATCAAGTTTATTCTGAGTGGCCTCACCAGATACCATCACCAGCCTTCCCCAGGTAACACCCCAAATTTGAACAATTCTAACAATGCTGGCTTCCCCCTTCCCATTTAGCTTTCTACAGTAAGCTGTATGAGGAGGCTTCATTCAAGGATAAGGTGGGGACTTCCCTGGTGGTCCCCTCCTTCCCTTGTGGCTCAGCTGGTAAAGAATCTGCCAGCAATGTGGGAGACCTGGGTTCCATCCCTGGGTTGGGAAGATCCCCTGGAGAAGGGAAAGGCTACCCACTCCAGCATTCTGGCCTGGAGAATTCCATGGACTGTATAGTCCATGGAGTCACAAAGAGTCGGACATGACTGAGCGACTTTCACTTCCCTGATGGTCCAGTGGCTAAGACTCTGCACTCCCAATGCAGGGGGCCCAGGTTTGATCCCTGATCAGGGAACTAGATCCCACATGTGCAACTAAAGATCCCACATGATGCAAGGAAGATCGAAGATCCCGAGTGTCTCAATTAAGACCCAGCACAGGCAAATAAATAATTTTTTTTTTTTTAAAGATTAAGGGGGCTGGGAATCCAGGCTCTTGTTTTCAGTAACAGTCATAAGCCTCAGGACTTCCCTCATGGTCCAGTGGCTGAAATTCTGCCTTGCAATGCAGGAGACATGGGTTCAATCCCTGGTCAAAGAACTAAGAATCCACATGCTGTAGGGCAACTAGGCCCGTGTCACAGCTAGAGAGTCCACAAGCTGCAACTAGAACCTGAGGCAACCAAACAAATAAATAAAAATAAAATAAATATTAAAAAAAAATCATAAGCCTCAGCCATTCATTCTTTGCCGAACATTCTCCTCCCAACCGTATGTGTGTTTGTGTATGTGTCCATCTGAATGTTTATACACGTGTGTATCTGTATGTGAGTGAATTTGTGTAAATGAATGTTTGTGTAAACATGAGCATGGAAACAGCAAATGTGAGCTCTGTACTCTTGCACCAGGCACTGCCACTTACTGGCTCTGTGATCTTGGGCAAGTCAACGATGACCCACCCAAGGCACAGCTTCCTCAGTTGTAAAATAATTTTTACAGCTGACTTCACAGGATTATTTGAGGGTTAAAACGAAGTAATGCTTATAAGGCAGTTTAGTGTAAGCCTGAGTGAGTATTTAGTCAAGGCTAGCACTTGACATTTGAAGTTACTATTCCAGGTAATTCTTGTGTATGTGTGAGAACCGTGGCCCCTTTAGGATTCTGCTGATATTGATCTGTTTATGATTTCTGCTCTATATCATGGTGTGATCACCCATGGGAACAGCCAAGGCAAAGTCGAGCAAAAGACCACAAGCCAGCATGATGTAATCAGAAGGGAGGTTTGCCAGACACCAGTAGAAAGACAACTCGAGAGGACCCAAAAGCCTGATGGTGGACGGTGGGATGACCAAGCCAGAGAGAAGAGTGTCCCTGGATTCAGCACACAGGACAAAATGAGTCAGAATGGGATGCCAAATCTGCTTTTTGCACAACATCCCCAGAGAGACCGGAAAGCCTCGGGCCAGCAGGGTTTATGGGCACAAAATCCCAACCTGTATCTCATGTGAACACAGATGGATGCTTTTCACCAGATTGCCCTTTGAAAGCAACAGGCCTCCCACCCACCCCAGTCCAAGCAAAGCTAGGAAGAGAGACTTCAGAAAGATCTTTCTCCCTCTTACCACATCGTGGGGCTCCAGATTCAACTGTTTATCTCTAGTCTCAGAGCTGAAGATGATTATTCTGATAAACTGGAATGAATCTCACAGCAGAAGGGGAGTGCGCAATAGCCCTGCTGATTTATCACCCTTTTCAACCCAGTTGGGTTCCTAGAGAATAAATCTTGCTTGCCTCTGGCTAGGTACCCGCAATCACGCCATGGACCATGACTTTCATATCCCATTAACTCTGAATTACTCAGTCTGGGGCTGAGCTGAGAGGTAATTTAAAATGGCAGAAGGGGAAAAATGTTCTGATTTAGATCTGATAGAGACTGGATTAAGTCCTCCCATTTTTCAGGGCTTAAATGTGAGCTTTGTGGAGGGAGTGTCTTTGAGTTGGACTGGATTCCTGGGAAGGACCTGAGCCACAGATTAAATAAAATGACTCAAGCCAAACACATGTTCCAAAGGTCTGGAGGCTGCAAACCGGAATTTCTCGGGGGAATCAGTCCATTAAAAAATCACCATTCCCCAGAGTGGAAATTATTACAACCCTTTAGGGTAGCAGTTGGGCAGTTCTTATCAAAATGAAAAAGGCTTATACCCTCTGACCCAGACATTTCTCTACAGAAACATTTCGATGTGTTCACGGGGATGTGTACAAGGATGTTCGCTGTGGCCTTATTTGTATCACTGAAAATCAGAGACAAACAAAATGGCCCATCAACAGTGGAATGCCTCAAGAAGAGATGACACACAATTCTATAAGAGAATAACCATCCATTAAAGAGAATGAGGTAGAAGGAAGTCTATGCTATACAATAGAGTATTAATAAAAAAAAAAAAAAAAAGGTGCAGAATAGTTTTCTATCGAGTATGCTCTCGGTTTTTTGTTGTTGTTGTTTTCAGTGGAGATTAAATTAAAATCACTGTTTGCTCTTTTCAACCCATCCTCAGTGTCTTGGTATGTAAGGCATTCCTCTTTATCAGTAATTACACAGTCTCTGCAGTTTAAGCCAGTTTCTGTATTCCCTAAATAAATTTCACATCCAGCCAGGCTTGGTATTTTTGTCTCTCTGATCGGGCCTTCTTGCTAGGACCACTTCTGGTGCCCAACTAACATTCCTAGACAAAGACCACTGGGTCAGGGGAGAAGAAGAGAAGGCTTTTCTCAGCAGGAGCCTGTCTGGTTCCCACCTTTAGAGTGGACGTAGAGAGCTACGCTCTCTTGGCACTGAATCACCTACAATTGCAGGCATGAGCTCTCTGGCTTCCCAGCACCTGTGGACATAAGATGCGTGTGTGGGAGGCCTGCTGAGTATGTAGGCAGCAACAGGCATGGAACTTACTCTTTAAGAGCAGAAAGCCCTTATCCTGAAATTCAAGGCCTCTGGTCAGCTAATCTTACATAAGTCAGGACAGAATAAGATTTGCCACAGTATCAGATAACCCCACCCCCAAATCTCAGTGGCTTAATATAAAGATTTATTTGTTCCTCTCAAAAAGTCTGGTCCTAGCTAGGTGGCCCTCTTCCAGATGGTGACTCCGGGATGCAGGCTGCTATATTCTGACTTCGCCATCTTGGCTGGTGGTCTCCATTGCTGCTGAAATAGGAGAAGGGAGAACGGTGGGAGGCATATGTTTCTTCACTGGCCTTAAACCAGAAGTCACTCCCACTAGTCCCTGGGTCAGAACTGTCACATGGCACCTACCTAAGCCCAAGGGAGCCTGGAAACCAGAGCCTTCTGTGTCCCAGGAAAAAGAAACCATGCTCCATCACCTTCTCTCCTCTCTAGGTCCTACCATCCACTTCCCACTGTGTCTCTCGCACACACTCTTTCACCTGAGATGCCCTGCCTCCTCCACTCTGATATCCCCACCAGGGACAGGAGACCAGACTCCAGGCTCCAGAAAGATGGGATACAACACACATACCTAATTTCCTGCCTTTGTGCTTTTGCTAGTGCTACTTATTCATTCAACAAACATTTATTGTGCGTTGAGAACATCCTCACAGTCCTGAGGAAACTGTAATGAGAAGGATAGATTTTTAGTTCAGGGGCCCATCCCTACCACCTCTGCCTTCTAAGCCCTAGTGGGCTCTGCTCAGCTGCTAACCTGCCTCTCCTTACCTCTAGCAGGTGAGGAGGGCTCACTGAGATGACACAATGGAAAAGTCATAACCCATGCCTGGCACCAAGGCAAAGACTCAACAAATGTGAGCTGTCAGTCATGGCAGCCACCTTATTTCAACAGGATCACATAGAGTGGTTCTTCATTCCAGAATCTATTCTTACCTTTTTGCCACACCTGTCCCCAAAGCCTGTCCTCAAAATCCTCTTTCTCACTCGAAGGTGAGGACCTTGTCTGTGTCTGTAAATACAGCATAAGAAAACCAAAAGATTTAACAGACTGAAACACTTCCTGAAGTTCTTGAAATTTTTCTCTTTTGGGCCTTGAGAGAAAATTCGTCTCTTCTAGTATGGGAAGACCTGAGGCTCTTTGAGAGAGCTCAGGGACTTTATATATCATATCTGTTGACACAACAAACCAAGAATGAAGAATGAGGATCGTAAGACCTTCTGGACTCACTTCCTGCCCGTGTCTACTCAGGTGTCACCCCCCCAGAGAGACCTTTTCAGACCACCCTGCATAAAAACATCATCGCCATCATTCTGTAGTTCTTAACCCTGCCTTCGTTTTCCTCGAGCCATTTATCACAGCAATAAACAATAAGCTTGTTCAAGACTTCAGAACTCATACCAGCCAGGGAACTGACTCAAATTTTGTACTAGGTCCCTGGAGGACAGATAAGGTGTGGTGTTATCCTTTGCACCATCCCCAGCATCTAGTTCAGGGTCTGAAAAAGCATACACATTCCCTAAATATGCATGATGAGTGAAGGAATTTTACTAAACAGGGTGCCAGGGAGATCGTTAAGAAGGATGCTTCTGCACCTCAACTGTTTTAATCGTGTTATACTTCAGGATTTCTCTATGTGCTTGTTTATAAATAAAATTAGATTCATCCAAAATTGAGTTATTCTTCATGGTCGGTTAGTTATTATAGGAATTTAAAAGTGCTTATTTGAATAACAGCCAGGTCATTTGGAATCAGTCTCTTCTAAAAGTTGGACCCATTACACATAAATACCCATGCTGGGCTCCAGGCACAAAAAGCAGAAATATGGTTCATTTCTTAGAACATTTTGATGAAAGGATTCCATCCCCCATCCCCTAAATATAGCCTTTCTCTAAAAAAATATTCAGTACATAGCATGAGATTGCATTTGTGTCCCAACATGGATTTCTGTTAACATGCCTCATGCTGCTTTTAAAAATCAGATAAATTGGTTAAATCCTTTTAAAAAAATTAGGCAAGCAAAGATGCCTAATCATTAGTTCTAGAAACCCATCACATACATAATAGAAGCATAGTAATTATTTTTAAAGCCATTCTTTTTTTTTGTTTTTCATAATGCTTGTCATTTCTGGGTATTAACTCAAACAGCCAGAGCTTGGAAACTCTTTAGGAGATGCTCTTAATATCAAAGATAATATTACTCATCACAAAATTTGCTGGGGGTTTTTTATCTTCCATTCCATTCTATTGTCAGTTACATATAGAATGACTGTATGATTTACTGTCCAAAGAAGACACTTTAAGAGTGAAAAAGGTTCTATTAATATGAAAAATGATGCCGGCACAACAAAATGGGCATTCAGTCAACCTAGCTTTATATGTGATGAGCTTCCCTTATGAGCAAGGTACTGAATCAGACTCTGTAGTGTAACTGGGCTCAAGTCCTGTGACTGAAGCATGGCGAGAAAAGTTGGGGCTGGATCAGGAATCAGTAGACTTTTTCTTAAAGGGCCAGATAATACTTAAGCTCTGCATACCAACAGGCCAAACTGAAGCTATATTTTGGTAGTTACAGAATCATTTAAAATGTGATCATTTAAAAATGTAAAAACTGGGACTTCCCTGGTGGTCCAGTGGCTAAGACTCCATGCTCCCAATGCAGGGGTCTGGGTTCAATCCAGGGTCAAGAAACTAGATCCCACATCAAGTAACTAAGAGTCCACAAGCCATAACGAAGATTGATGATTCCATGTGCCACAACTAATACCCAGCACAGCCAATAAATAAAAATATTTTTAAAATCTTAAAAATGCATAAATAAAAACAAAAATGTAAAAACTATTCCTAGCGGTCAACTGGATTTGGCCTGTGAGCCGATGTTGGCACTTCTCTGAGCTGGAGCATCACTGATATTAAACACTGGGCTAATAAGTTTGAATGTAATTCTGCGGCCAGTAGCTTCCAGGAGCAGTTTTGTTTTAGGAATAGAAACAGATCTGCAAATCAAAGTTTACACAGAAGTCCAATATATATGCAAAACAAAGAAAAATGAGAACTTGCTATAGTTGAAACAGGGTTGAGATGCAGCCAACAACCTCGCTCACCCCCAGAGAGTCCCCGAGGGGGCTGCTGATTATGATTTGAAAACCACAGCCACAGTCAGTGGGGTGGAGGCCATTAATGATGTCCAGGGAGAAGGGTGAAGTGGTCACAGATGGGTTTTACAACAATCACTCTGGACTGGACGCTGGGTGATTGGAAGGCCAAATGCCCAGGGCAGACAGAAAGGAAACCAGAGACCTGGGAAAGCATGGGCTAGGGATGTTTTTGAAGCAGACATCAGGGATGTGGGTCTTGAAGGAGACTCAGGCATCCCTTCAAAAGGCTTTTATAGGATCTGTGCTTGAACATTCTGATCCTGTTGTTAAGTGGGATTTTTAACTTTTATAACATATAACATGACCCTCACCAACTGCTGGTGTGGCTGTAAACTAGCAGAGCCATTTTGGAAAACAGCATGGAAAAAGGTAAGCACAGAGTTACCACGTGACCCAGCAATTCCATTCCTAGGTGCTTGTGTGTGTACATATATAAATATATATGCACATGCACACACAAAAAATTATACATGAATGTTCAAGGAAACATTATTTATAATAGCCCTAAAGTGGACCCAACCCAAGTGTCTAACAACTAATGAATAAATAAACTGTGGTATATCCACACAGTGGATTATTATTTAGCAACAGAAAGGAATAAACTTCTGATACATGCTATAATGGGCTTCTCAGGAGGTGCTAGTGGTAAAGAATCCACCTGCCAGTGCAAGAGATGCAAGAGACTCAGGATTGATCCCTGGAAGGGGAAGATCACCTGGAGTGGGAAATGGCAACCCACTCCAGTATTCTTGCCTGGGAAATCTCATGGGCAGAGGAGCCTGGTGGCTATAGTCCATGGGGCTGCAAAGAATCAGACATGACTGATGACTGAGCACATGCTATAATATGGGTAAAGCCTGAAAATATTACACTAAATAAAAGAAGTCAAAAGACCATATTTTGTAAGATGCCATTCATATGAAATGTTCAGAGGAGATTAGTGGTTGTCTAGGGCTAGAGGTGGGCAGGGGGAGAGTGGTAAAGGGAATGAAGAATGACTGACAAAGTCTGCAGGTTTCTTTTCAGGGTGGTGAAAACATTTTAAAATTGATTGTGGTAATGGTTCCATAATTTTAAAATCATACTGAAAAACACTGAGTTGTACACTTTCAATATGTGAATTGTACATTTTCAATAGGTAAATTGTGTGTTATGTGACTTAGTTCTCAATAAGGCTGTTATTAAAAATATAGTCATGTATGGATGTGAGAGCTGAACCATAAAGAAGGCTGAGTGCCAAAGAATTGATGCTTTGGAACTGTGGTGCTAGAGAAGACTCTTGAGAGTCCCTTGGACTGCAAAGAGATCAAACCAGTCAATCCTAAAGGAAATCAACCCTGATTATTCATTGGAAGGACTGGTGCTGAAGCTGAAGCTCCAGTACTTTGGCCATCTGACGTGAAGAGCCAACTTGGGAAAGACCCTGATGCTGGGAAAGACTGAAGGCAAGAGGAGAAGGGGGAGACAGAGGATGAGATGATTGGATGGCATCAGCAACTCAATGGACACGAGCTTGAGCAAACTCCAGGAGACAGTGAAGGACAGGAAAGCCTGGCATGCTTCAGTCCATGGGGTTGCAAAGAATCGGGCTCAACTGAGCGACTGAACAAAACAACAAAAATAAAACACAAAATTCTAATATCAATAAACAAAATGACAATCACTGCCCTCCTGGAGTTTCCATTCTAGTGAGGAGGGAGGACAATGAACTGGCAACGTTATAATCAGAATATACGGTATTTTGTTGTTCAGGGTGATCAGTGCAAGAAACAAAGCAGAGTAGGAGATAAGACACCTGGGGTGATGGGGAGAGCCACAGTTTTAGAGACAGTAGTCAAGGCAGATATTACTGAGAAGGTGACGGGGTGACACTAGGGTGAAGGCTTGAAGAAGCTGGCCCCAAGGACATCTGGGTAAGAGCGTCCCAGGTTGAGAGCACACCCAGTGCAGAGACCTGGAGGCATGAGTGTGGGGGGTGTTACAGCTTCAGTCAAATCGCAGCAACAGGAGAGAGGAGGGCACAAGGGCAGAGGGAGAGTGATGAGGCCAGAGAGGAAATTAGGGTCCCTGAAGGCTTCCTGTAAGGCCAAGTAAGTGTGGAGCCTTGGGGTGGCTCAGATCAGATGCGAAGCTTCAAAGAGAAGAGGAGTAAGGGGATGGGATAAATTAGGGCTAGCTTCTCCTCCTCTTAATGGCTCACCCAGCTGGAAACCACTGTCCCCTGAGCAGTGGAACCAGGTAGCCCAAGCCCATCCAGGCAAAGGAGGGGTGTATATAGTGGGGATGTGCAGAGCTCCGACCCCGAAAAGCAAAAATGAGAAGTCGGAAAGCAGCAGGCTGACGGGAAACTGCAATTTCACCATCTAATAACCCAGCATGTTTGTGATTCTCAGGTTCCAATTTTTGTATCGTCACGGTCAATTACAGGTCACAAATGATTTCCAAAGTGGGCTGCCCAGGGAAGTGGTTGTGTAAATCCATTTTCCACAGCCTTCCCACTCCCGGACTGTTTAGAACATTCAGAACCAAAAAGAATGAGAAGGGACCCCCCGCCTCCACCCAAGCTGGGGGTGGGGGTGGGGAGTGAAATGAAACCAGCCTGGGACTCCAGATGGTGTTTCCATCCCAGTTTTGCTACGTATCCTCTGTGTGACCTTGGCCCAGTCACCTCACCTCTCTGAGTGCTGTCCTTATTTACAGAGATGCTGTGAGGCACCCCATTAAATAAGGGACAGTGGGAAATACCAGACGCCAAAGCCCACTATGTGCCTGTCCTGAGCAAGGACTTTCATCCCTTTTAACAGCTCTGTTGAGATATAAGTTATATACTATAAAATGCGTTCATTCTAAGCATACAATTTAAAGACTTCTGGTGAATTTAGAGTTGTGCAACCATCACCACGGTCCAATTTTTAAATATTTCCATCACCCCAAAAAAGATACTTCGGAGCTATCTTTTGAGGTTCAAGTTTCATACATAATGCCATTAATGCCATATAAAAGCAAAAGAGAAAAATAGCGACTTATTAGGTTGAATAACATGAAATTGCCATTTGTATAGGTTAAAGTGTTCAAATATTGGCAGTTTCACACTGTTTAAACTTTTTAAGAAAAGAACATTTACAAACACAGTACTATAAAATTACAGTTTGCATATTAACTCATATCCTGGATGTGATTGCCTATGAATTGCCTATGATATGAATGTCTACATTAAATTAAAAACAAAAGTATGTATGTTGGACTCTGTGGGTGATTGAAGGGACGTGGGATTTTTCAAGGGAGAAATTTTTACTCAACTCCCTTTTCACCTTAGGTACCGTCTTTAGAAACAAAACTTCATGAGAATTGCTCACTTTTGAACCAGCTCAATCTAGGATCTGCAGTTCATGGTTGAGAAAAATGAACTTAGAAAGCTTAGATCACCTAGTCTTGAACTGCCAGCTGCACTATACTGTTTTAAGAAATGTGAGTAAAACTTGATTAGTGATTTTTTTCTATGCACAATAATTATGAAAATCATATGCATCCATCTATTTGAGAAAATAGGAAGATTCTGAACTTCCTATATGTTGCTTCTAATTCAAATCATTGCCAAGTAACCCCTCCAGGCCTCAGTTTTCTCAACTGTAAAATGCACATAATAATGCTGGTCTCACAGATTTGTGAGCCTCCATGTGAAAACTCACAGCAAAGTGCTTCTAAGTCATAAAGCAACACAATGATGCCTTCCAGGGAGCATTTCTGGCCTTGTCTAGGAAACTGGCTGATTAAATCAGCCAGCTTGTATTGAAAAATCAACATGGTTATTAGCAAGAACTATTTATTGAAAAAATGAAGCACTTCTATAGACTGTCTACAGTGATATTTAAGGAGACCTATGTCACAGTATTCTCAAAAACCGGGACATAGCACAGCTCTGCACAGAGTAAGCCCCCCATATACATCTGTTGAATGAGCACTTATTACATAAGTGGCCATATAAGGGAAATTATCAGCATTTTCACAGATGGGAAACTGAGGCCCAAGAGAAGTGGAAAAACAGCTTTGCTGATGTTAAAGCCATTTTCAACAAACCTCTGCCCTATTTATGTGAATTAAAAAGAATAAGGTAGGAGACTTCCCTGGTGGTCCAGTGGTTAAGATCTCATCTTACAGTACAGAGGGTGCAAGATGGATCTCTGGTCAGGAAACTAAGATCCCATGTGACTTGTGGCCAAGGAAGCCAAAACATAAAGCGGAAACAATATTGTGACAAATTCAATATAAGACTTTAAAAATGGTCCACATCAAAAAGAAAGAGAAGGAGGGAGAATAGAAGAAGGATAGATAGGGAGTGAATAAAGGAAAAGAAGAAGGAACAAGCTACCAGAATCCTAGTGATTCATTTCTATTCGAATTAAGTTGCCAAAAAAAAAAAAAATGCCATTTAAGTGGATACATATGTGTGGTACCAGTTGTCAAGAAGTAAGCATTATATATTTTTTTGTTTCTTCATCTGCCATGGCAACCAGAAAACTTACAACTAGACTTATTGCTCAAAGAACAGTCAGCTCCAGAGTCTAGATGCACTGCCTCCTTCCCGGAGAAGCTGGTTTCTGATTTACAGGTCTCTCTGCTCCATGGAAATGCTCAGTCCCTGCCCTAAAGCCGAAGTAGCCTGGAGGAGTCTTCACACATGGCAGTAATGGTCTGTTCTCTTGTATTTCATTAGCATTGTACTGATCACGGGAGTCAAGTCTACTATAATTAGGCATCATAAGGATAACGATTTCATTCAAGCTCCTTTAATGGGCTCGTTCGCTTACAAGGAAAGGTGTTATACAGCATAGTCAGACACTTTATCACCTTGTGATAATTGGAGCGGCTGAATTACAGTAAGGGAGCAACTGAAGGTAATTTCCTATTTGGCCAAAGCCGGCTGGCCTCCCCCTGGCCTCCAATTATCATATTTCTTCTTAAAATCAGGTCTCCTTTCCACTCAGAAGCTGCTGTGAGTTCCAAGCTATTACAGGGGGCTCTAAGCTTGCAGGGTGCTGTGAAGTTCTAATTTTCTCATTACCCAACCTTAGGTGTCAGCTATTTACCGGTGAGCAAGCCCTGTTCTTTAGTTCAGGTGATAAATAGGCAGGAACAGCTTATCGAGCAGAGAGGCAAATAAACATTGGAAAATGATCAGGCCCTAAGAATCTTCTATCAGATAGCGTTATAGGTCATAGAAAAGCCGGAGCAAACCATGGAATGAAATGTGGAGAAGGTAAATCAAATGTACCCTCTTTCACTCAGAATCGAAACAGTAGCCATAGGAAATATCTTCTGCTGTACAGAGAGTCTCAGATATTTTTTTCGATGGTGCCATCAAACTCAACAAAATAAGTTGATATCAGGGACTTCCCCAGTGGTCCAGTGGTTAAAAACCCACCTTGCAATGCAGGTTGCTGTTGTTTACTCGCTAAGTCATGTCCGACTCTTGCAATGCAAGGGACACAGGTTCAATCCCTGGTTGGAGAACTAGGATTCCACAAGCAACAGAGCAACTAAGCCTACAAGCCACAACTAAGACCCAATACAGCCAAATAAATATTAAAAAAAATAAGTTGGTATTTTTATGGAACCCAATAAAGGGTTCCATTTATTGAGCAGGTATGCTACAGTGTGGGAAGGTTTTCAGATATATTGAGAAGAGTTTATACTGTGCACATTCACTCATTTAATGAGATTATAATGACCAGTGTGCCATAAGCACATGGTTAGCTACCAGCTTCTACTCATTCATTTGAATGACTCATGTGCCTACTTTGAACCAAGCACCATGACAAACATCAAAGGTGCAATTGTGAGTGAAATAGACACAATCATTGCATTGAAGTTGTTTCCTTTTAGGGACTAAATGTGTCTGTGTGTGTGTGTGTGTGTGTGTGTGTGTGTGTGTGTATGTTAGTCACTCAGTCGTGTCTGACTCTCTGCAACCCCATAGGCTATAACCTGCCAGGCTCCTCGTCCATGGGATTCTCCAGGCAAGAATACTGGAGTGGGTTGCCATTTCCTTCTCCAGAGGATCTTCCTGACCCAGGGATCGAACCCATGTCTCCTGCATTAAAGACAGATTTTTTTACCATCTAAGCTATAGGGAAGTCCCAAATCTGTGTATTCCCCCAAAAATGCATATGTTGAAACCTAATTCTCAATGTGACAGTACTTGGAGGTGGAGTCTTTGGGAGGTGATAAGGTCATGAAGGTGCAGCTTTCGTGAATGGGATTGGAGCTCTTATAAAGACACCAGAGCTCTCTCACACCTTAAGTCATATGAAGACACAACAAGAAAATAGCTGTCTATGACCTAGTAGTGGACTTAGAGTCAAAGGCCCATATGGTCAAAGCTATGGTTTTTCCAGTAGTCATGTACAGATGTGAGAGTTGGACCATAAAAATGGCTGAGTGCCAAAGAATTGATGCTTTGGAACTGTGGTGCTAGAGAAGGCTCTTGAGAATCCCTTGGTCAGCATGGAGATCAAACCAGTCAATCCTAGAGGAAATCAACCCTAAATATTCATTGGAAGGACTGATGCTGAAGCTGAAGCTCCAATACTCTGGCCACCTGATGGAAAGAGCCAACTCATTGGAAAAGACCCTGATACTGAGAAAGATTAAAGCCAAAAGGAGAAGAGGGCAGCAGAGGATGAGATGGTTAGATAGCATTACCAACTCAATGAACATGAATTAGAGCAAACTGTGGGGGATAGGGAAGAACAGGGAGGCCTGGCATGCTATAGTCCATGGCATCACAGATAGTTGGACATGACTTAGCAACTGAACAACAACAATGTGAAAAGCAGGAGAAACCTCTTACTCCTTGCTGAATTATTTTCAAAGAACAGGTGGGCAGAGGTTCAGCAGAGAACAAGAGGAGGAAGAAGTTAGACTTGCAACTTAAAATGCTAATATGTGCGTGTTAAATCGCTTCAATCATATCTGACTTTTTGTGACCCTGTGGAATGTAGCCCACCAGGCCCCTTTGTCCACGGGATTCTCTAGGCAAGGATACTGGAGTGGGTTGCCATTTCCTTCTCCAGGAGATCTTCCCAACCCAGGGATCAAACCCGCATCTCTTAGGTCTCCTGAATTGGCAGGCAGGTTCTTTACCCCTAGCACCCCCTGGGAACCCAAAATGCTAAGACAGGGGACCTAGATTTTTCTGTTAGAAAGGAGAAAAGAGGGGGAGAGGGCAGGGAGAAATGAACCTTCATTGATTGACTCTCATCTGGCAGGCACTGTGGTGAATATTTTATATACAGATGATCTCATCTGATAATCAAACTCTCTGAAATTAATTTAATTTAAGCTTCTCTGCTCAATCACCGTCATGTCATCAAACTTTTCCATTTTGAATGCAGGGGCAGAGATACTCAAGAAATTGCCCCAGGGACTTCCCTGGAGGTCCAGTGGCTAAGGCTCCGAGTTCCCAATGCAGGGCGCTTGGTTTTGATCCGGGATCAGGGAACTAGACCCTGCAGGCCACAACGAAGACTGAAGACCCCGCATGCTGCAACTAATACTCAGCACAACCAAATTAATAAACATATATTTAAAAAAAGAAAATAAATTGCCCAAGCTGAGTTCAGGATATCAAGCATTGCCTTCCCTTCCTCACCTTTTTCTAAGACATTCTATCCTTGCTCACATCCTTGTTACCCCATAGATACCTCCACCCCACACCTCTCCAGCCAGAGTTGGTCCAGGGAATCCAATCCTACAGAGAGGACGAGGTGATCAGCTTCATCTGATTAAGAGATGGTAGAAATTCAAAACCCAAGTCTGGACCATGCAAGTCAAAGTCTAAGGTGTGAAGAAGAGAACAGAATTAAGCAACAGAAAGCCCATGTGCAATACAGGATGAATAAACAAGGTCCTACTGCATAGCACAGGGGACTATATTCAATATCCAGTGATAAACCATAATGGAAAAGAACATGAAAAAAGAATTTATATGTATAATTGTCACTTCGCTGTATAGCAGAAATTAAATACATTAAACACAAATTTAAAATTAAACACAAATCAACTATACTTTAATAAAAAATTTTTTTAAAGTTAAAAAAAAACCCTGAGATGCAGGAGAAGGAGCACAGGACACAGAGTTACTGTGACAAAAGACAGTGGAAGCTCGTCAGACGCGTAAGCAGCACACTCAATTTTTTTAATTGTTAATGTGGTAAATTTTGTGCATATCTTACCACTATTAAAAATAAACAAGGATTTTTTTTTAATTTTTAAAGAGTAGGAATATTTATCTATTCATTCACTGATGGATCCCAAGTGCCTAAAACAGTGTCCAGAATTAACAGGTAATACTTATAACAAAGCATTATGTATAATTCTATGCTGATAGACTTGAAATCTTAATAAATTTATTTTGGTAATTTATATTTTCCTAAATATTTGTGAAGTTAGCAAATATTAGCAAACTGTTAAATCGTGTAAGAGATTAAAAAAAAATAAAAGAAAGAGCACCTATATTCATGATTAGAGATATCAGAAGTTCAATTCAAACTCACCTTGGTACAAAGGGATTTACTAGGAGAATAATGGTGCAACCATTTAACCATAGGAATAAGAGACACTCCTAGAGCTGTCAGCAGTAGGCAGAACCAGACAATATTTTCACAATCATTCTCACTGTTTTTCTCAGTGGTGGATTCATCCTGTCTCTCATATGCCAAGGATCCAGTTCAGCTGCAATTCCTGATTCCTCATCCCAAGGCTCCCAGAGGCAAAAAAGGACTCCTCCTAGTCTTCCACTTCCAAATTCAAAAGCCTGGGGAAAACTCAATCAGCTCTTTCCGGGGGAGCAGACTCCCACAGAACTTCCATAGCCAATGCAAGTCCACCAATGTACACTGGAGTCTTTCTGGAAAGGGGAAAGCTATTATACCATTAGAATGCATTATCTCCATGTAAGGAGCAAAGTCCAAGCAGTTTTACAGGCTGGTTCTTTTAAATTTTCAAATAGCAAGTAAATATCATAATAAATAAACTCTTCAAGGGTGCAGAAAAATAAAGTAAAAGACTATCTTCTGGATTTTTACAAGTTAACAGAGCTGTATACCAAAAATAGAAGAAAAAATGAAAACTTTTGGTAAATTTCACATATTACTATAGTTGCAAAACAACTAATGAATATTATCAAATATATTTTAAATTTAAAAATACAGAAAAATGTGAGAGCTATTTCTATTCAGGAACACAATACAGTGCTTATTATTATTTAACATTACCCTCAAAGTATTAGGAATGCAAGGAAGAAAAGAAAAGGAGAGAGAGATTGGGAAAGAGAGAAGGGGGAGAAAGAACAAAAAAGAATATTGAAAATTACACACAAATTTATAATTATTGAAACTGATGAAATACTATTTAGAAAACCCAAGAGAATCAACTTTAAATTATCAAAACCAATAAAAGTCCATTAAATTTGGTGGTTAAAAATAAATATAAAAAACAAGTAGCTTCTTACATATATGCAACCTTTAAGAAAAAAAGAAAGGAAGAAATCTCATTCACAATTGCAACAAAAATATGAAATACACAAGAAAAATTTTAATTAGGAACAAGTAAGACTTTCCATGGAGAAAACATCAAAATACCATATACAAAAATAAATTAAATGGATTAAAGATTCAAATGTTAAGACCTGAAACCATAAAACTCTTAGACAAAAACATAAGCAGTACACTCTCTGACATTGGTCTTAGAAATATTTTTTTGGATCTGTCTCCTCAGGCAAGAGCAACAAAGCAAAAATAAACAAATGGGACCTAACCAAACTAAAAAGATTTTGCACAGCAAAGGAAACCATCAACAAAACAAACAGGCAACCTACTGAATGAGAGAAGATATTTCAAATGGTATGTCCAATAAGGGATTAATGTTTAAAATACTTTAAGAACTCATAAAATTCAATATCAAAAAATCCAATTAAAAAGTGAGCAGAGGAATGAATACGCATTTTTTTCAAAGATGTACGGGTGGCCAACAGGCACATGAAAATATGCCAACATCACTAATTATCAGGCAAATGCAAATCCAAACCACAATGAGATACTACCTCATATCTGTCAGAATGGCTATTATCAAGAAGACAACAAACAGGCCTTGATGAAGATGTGGAGAAAAGGGAAACCTTACACACTGTTGGCATAAACATAAATTGGTGCAGCCACTATGGAAAACAGTTTGAAGACGCCTCAAGAAATTAAGACCAGAACTACCATATGGTCCAGCAATATTTATGTGAAGAAAACAAAAACACTAATTTGAAAAGCTATGTGTAGCCCAATGTTCAACGGAATATTATTCAGCCATAAAGAAGAATGAAATCTCTCCATTTTCAACAACGTGGTCGAACCTGGAGTTCTAAGTGAACTCTATGCTAGGGGAAATGTCAGACATAGAAAGACAAATGCTATATGTTTTCATTTACATGTGAAATCTAAAAAACAAGTGAACAAATATAACAAAACAGAAATAGATTCACAAATACAGAGAGCAAACTAGTGGTTGCCAGCGGGGGTTGGGAAAGAATGAGTGAAACAGGCAAAGGGGACCAAGAGGTAAAAAACGACTAGTTATAAAGTCACAGGGATGTAATGTACATCACAGGGAATATAATCAATATAATTGTAGTAACTTTCTATAATGCATAATATATAAAAATATCAAATCACTGTTGTACGTCCAAAACTAATATAATGTTGTCAGTCAACTATATTTCAATTAATTAATTAAAAACAATCTATTTCCCAAGAAAAGGAAAAATTATTTAAATTCATTCCTGCTCATAATGTTTCCAAACCCGCACATAATCAGTATAAGTAAGGTGCTTTGTAAAAAATAAATGGAGGTACACCAACTGAAAACAAAAAGTTCATATACTTTTACCTGAAAGTTGATCCAAAGAAAATAATAAAGGATAATAAAGGCTGTGTATGAAGATTTATGAAAACATTATAGATGATGACAATGATGTGATGATAGTGAAGATAATAAGAACTTGGGATGAGATGAGGTGCAACTTTTGTTTCAAACACAAGGAATTTCTTTCACTTCTTATATCCACATAATCTGTGACTCCAAATGACCAGATAGAAAATGAAAAATCCTGGCCAATTAACAGAGGCTCCCAAAATGTCCAAAACTAACATGATTTCAAGTTCTGTTTGCATAATAAAATCAATAGTTGACAAATTCATCCTCCTTTGAAAGTGAAAGTCACTCAGTTGTGTCCGACTCTTTGTGACCCCAATGGCTATACAGTCCGTGGAATACTCCAGGCCAGAAAACTGGAGTGGGTAGCCTTTCCCTTCTCCAGGGGATCTTCCCAACCCAGGGATTGAACCCAGGTCTCCCGCACTGCAGGCAGATTCTTTACCAGCTGAGCCACAAGGGAAGCCATCCTCCTTTAACATCTTGGAAATCTCTCTTAAAATTTAGCATCACAGAGAATTGAGAATTTGAATCAGTTCCTTGGAGAGGATAAGAATGATCTAGTGACTTCTTTCTCATGTGCATCCTTCTATCAAACCCTGTGTCTTGCTCTTTTACAGCTGAGAAATAAATAAATAAATAAACAAATAAACAATCCATCAACAACCAACCATCAGTGGGACCTTCTTGACAAGCTGGAGCCAAGTCCTCAGCTTTTAGTTCTGGTTTGATGTAAGCTGTAGCATTCACCTGTTTACCCAGCATTTACCTGGGTTGTTTTTCATTGAGAAAAAGATTTGAGATTAATAGCCTTGAGTGGGGCTTCCCAGGTGGTACCAGTGGTAAAGTGCCTGCCTGCCAATGCAGGGGACATAAGAGACACTGGTTCCATCACAGGGTTGGGAAGATCCCCTGGAGGAGGACATGGCAACCCACTCCAGTATTCTTGCCTGAAGAGTCCCATGGACAGAGGAGCCTGGTGGGCTACAGCCCATAAGGTTGCAAAGAGTCAAACACGACTGAAGCAACTTACACATGCACACACAACAGCCTTGAGTACCTGGGCCAATACACAGCAAAGAAAACTTGCTTATTCAAAGTGGCAAATGAAGCTTCTGAAACAGAATGAAAGTTTACCAACCGTAAAATAAAACGTGATTGGTTTAGCCAGACCAATGCACAGTGGAAATCTATGTGTTGAATATCATATCATGCGAAGGCTTTGTTCTTCTTCTAGGGAAGGTAAGAATTAGAACTTACCTTCTGAGAATGCTTTATGGGAGAAAACCTGTCCTGGAAAAAAAAAATTCTACCTTCTTCTGGGGTCCTTCCACCACGGCTCCTGTCCAGGAGCTTGGACTGACATTTCTGGGGTGGTCTTTGTGAAACCAAGTCCAGCACTGTGTAGGGGCTGCCTCTGGGTGTTTATCAGAATTTACTCCGCAGCAAAAACTGTGTGAGACTGTATGAGCAACCAGAACTATATGGGACTGTAAAATTAAACCCTCTCTGGCCGCTTCCAAAGATGGAGAGAAAAAAGTTTTAAGCAGCCCTTGATGGGTGCCATACTGGAGTCATTTTGAATTTTTCCCAAGAATACTTGGAGGGGAATGGCCAGTCAGAAGGAAGAGAGATTTGGTTACGGAGAGCAAGATTCATCTTTGAACACCTGCCAATCCTGCCCGATAGGCAGAGACACCCCTCCATAGTATCACCAGGTCACAACAGCACCAGCCAAGTAAGACATGTCCTGCACCAAACACCTTCTACTCTCCCCCGATCCCAGTCCAGAAGGAGCCAGAGGTGGCTACTGGTGAGGGGTTGGGAAGGAGGGAAGGAAGAAGCCAACCATGGACCATGTCCTTGTCTGTTTCATTCAGGTTTCTAGCCTGAAATGGAATAAGGTGGGAGAAAAAAGAAGCTTACACTTCTCTTTCCACTTCCTGGAACTAGGGAGGATGCTGTATGTGACTGAGTATCAGCTCAGCAGATTCTCTCACCTGGGATTCTGAACCTTGAAGGAGTGACGCAAAGATGCAGATACAGTGGAGAAAATATTCACAGTAACAGGGGTCTCATCAAGAGCCCAAAGCAGCAGGTACCAGCAACCATGTCTGAACTGAAACATAACTATGCTTCCTGCTACCCAGTTGCCTGACTGGTTCTCAGTCTCCCAAATTCTTTCTATCCCACAAATAATTCCCTTTCTGCTTAAATTAGCTTCCTATTGCTTGCCAACGAAACCACCTCCCTTACTGACCCAACTGGACTCTTTTTACTACTTATTTATTCCTCTCTCCCAGGTCCCACTCTCTTCCCAAAGAAGGAGAACAACTTGGGACTGTTAAGTCAGGCTTCCAGCAGGAAGCAGTAAACACTCAAAGCAGGGTAATTCCAGGAGGGTTTAATAAAGGGACCATTTACACAGATGGTGCTGGGTGGGGCAGGAGTGCCCACCTGACAGGTTTGGGTATGAGCAGATTGCAGGAAAACTACAAAGGATAGTGTTGTACCCAGCATGAGTCTGGGTGTTACCCTCCCTAGGCTCGAAACAATAAGGAGAGTGAACAGATGCCAGAACTTGAAGAAGGGCCACCTTGAGAGTGCAGCCAGCCTGTGGCTATTCCTCAGAAGAAATAAATACTCTGACCACACTCTCCTCCTTCCCTTCTTCCAATCTCTTGCCAAGAGGTCCTGGTTGACAAAGTTGATCTGGCTGACACCAAAAGGCACAGGAACCTGCTGATATGACCCATGAGGATCAGCCTTCTGGAAAAAGAACAGGAAGGTAGGAGGATGAAGAGGAGCTCTGAGGGGTGGGGAGGCATTTGGAAGGCAAAGGCACAAACACCAAATGTAAGAAGTGCTGCAGCTGATCCTTACATACTTACCTAACCTTATGTATTTACTCACATAACTTACTAACTTGGATTTCATCATGCCAGTCCTCTCCCAGGCAGCTCCAGGTTAAAAGTCTATCAGACCAAGAACATACTCCTAAGGCCTTGGGGCACTCTGCTTCAGCTCCCTTCATCTGACCCAGGACTGCTTTATAAACCACCTGTTTCATGACTTCTGTCTTCTCCAACCATCATGTGTCTATTACTCCTATGACAGCGTGAAGACTCTTGCACTGAGAAGCCAAGACTTTTTCATTCAAGGTCAAATCTAGATGCTAACTGTTTCTTCCCAAAAGCCAGGGGCCATAAAACTACAGTGGAACTCTGAGGCAGTCAAGAGTCATAAGCTTCAGATTACAGGACACTCAGAGCCAAGAGAGCCATCTGAACTGTATGCCATTGCTGTAAGCTATTGTCCACAGGTCATTTTCTGAGACTGTTAGAGGAACACAAGATCACTTTAAAACATAACTCAGTAAAAGGTCTGGGGTTTCCCTGGTGTCTCAGTGGTAAAGAATCTGCCTGCCAACACAGGAGACACAGGCTCGATCCCTGGTCCAGGAGGATCCCGCATGCCACAGAGCAACTGAGTCGTGCAACACAACTATTGAGCCTACGCTCTAGAGCCGGGGAACCGCAACTATTGAGCCCATATGCTGCAACTACTGAAGCCTGTGAGCCTAGAACATGTGCTCCACAACAAGAGAAGCCCAAGCAAGAGAAGCCTGCAACAACGGGACGCCCAAGCACCACAATAAATAGCCCCTGCTTGCCGAAACTAGAGAAAGGCTGCCACAGCAATGAAGACCCAGCACAGTCCAAAATAAATAAATAAATAAGAAAAAGTCTGTACTGAAAATATGAACACTGTAAGCAGTTGCAGATGGAGAGATGGAATTCTTTGAAACAACCGATGGACAAAAGATGTTGATATAAGAAACAAAGCTTATAATAGAGACCATCATATGCTACAGAGAGAGACCAGTGAAGAACACCAATCTATCCATTTACTCACTTCTTCAATTTTCCACATTTATTTATTTATTCAAAGATTCATTTATTCAATTCCCCACAATTATTTATCAAGCATTTTCTATGTTCTAGACACCGAGCTAGGTTTATAAAACAAGACCAGAAAAACTTTGACAGAATGTTTGCAGTTAGCTATATCTAACTGAGCTTTCACCATGTCCCAAGGGAAGAGGGACTGGAAAACAACAACCATAATAGCAAGGAGATCAAACCAGTCAATCCTAAAGGAACTCAACCCTGAATATTCATTGGAAGGACTGATGCTGACGCTGAAACTCCAATACTTTGGCCACCTGATGGGGAGAGCCAACTCACTGGAAAAGACCCTGATGCTGGGAAAGATTGAGGGCAAAAGGGCAAGGAGAAGCAGCCGGCAGAGGATGAGACAGTTAGATAGCATCAATGAGTCAAAGGACATGAATTTGAACAAACTCTGGGAGACAGTGGAGGACAGAGGAACTTACCATGCTGTAGTCCATGGGGTCACAAAGAGCTGGACACAACTTAGCGACTGAACAACCACAACAACACAGTGCCAGGTGTTATACTAATAATTTTCTGTTAACACCTATCTGCAGCCATAACAGGTACCATTCTCATCCCCACTGTACAGATAAGTCACACAAATTCAGTAATTTGCAACAAGTCACATAGAAATGAGGCAGAAAAATAATACCAGACCAGGATCACAGGGTAAAGAATGTCATCAGATATATAACACTTTACGTAATAAGAGATATGATAGCTCAGTTGGTAAAGAATCTGCCTGCAATGTGGGAGACCAGGGTTTGATTCCTGGATCGGGAAGATCCCCTGGAGAAGAGATAGGCTATCCACTCCAGTATTCTTGGGCTTCCCTGGTGGCTCAGCTGGTAAAGAATCTTCCTGTAATGCAGGAGACCTGGGTGCGATCCCTGGGTTGGGAAGATCCCCTGGAGAAGGGAAAAGCTACCCACTCCGGTATTGTGGCCTGGAGAATTCCATAGACTGTATAGTCCATGGGGTCGCAAAGAGTCCAACACAACTGAGCAACTTCCACTTTCATACTTTCACTTTCATGGGGTCTTTTGGGGACATGACTTGAGAAGAGAATACATGCCATCCAGGGACACTTTTTCAAGGGGTTCAATTAAAGGATCAGTCTAATTAATTCCCCTGTCTGCTATGATTTTCTCCGGTCCTCTGCCATGAGACAGAGCACTGACAGTGTTTTGTCGGAGAATACTGATGGTGTAGGGGAGCAAAATTTGCCACTCTAAAATATCTGCCTGGCAGGTGGATTATTTTGATCTGTAAACAATCAAGACCCAAAAGACTCAGGAAGAAATTTTACCTTTCCCCTAACTGCCTAAAAGAATGTAGTTAGAGGACCTGTTCAGGAATGGAGCCATCACCAGAGATAACTGTAGTAAGAACCAGGTGTACAGACAGGGAAGAACCTGGCCAAATCTGTTTGTCAAAATTCTTCTCTGCATTCCATTGTCTCTGCAGGACCCAGCAAACATTTGTTTACCACACATTTGCTTTTCCATCTTCATATGAATTCCTCCCCTTTGAAGTCCCAAACCACTACCCTCAAGCATCCTCTTTTTGTCTTTAGCTGAAGATGGTATTTAAGGCAAGTGTGGCCACCAAAATGGCCAAAACACTTGCCTTAAATACCATCTTCAGCTAAAGACAAAAAGAGGATGCTTGAGGGTAGTGGTTTTCTGGGTCTCTCCCATGTTATCAAACTTTGCTTGATTTTCTCCTGTTACTCTGTCTCATGTCAATTTAATTCTTCGACCAGCCAGAAGAACATAGATAGCTAGAGAAAAAATTTCTTCCTCTCGACAGCGCTTAGACATTTAAATCGGTTAATGCATCCTTTTCAATCGCCTGATCTCTCAGTAACACCGAGTTCTGCCAAAGTTAAGTACAGATTCAGGGACAGTGCAGGAAGAAGAGCGTATTTGAGGTATTTATAGTTTGTTGAGATAAAATGACTGATTATCTAATTTTTTTTAACCTAAAAAAAAAACAATCAAGGGAGTGCCATAAGGGCTCTCCAACTGCCTGAGTCTGCATCGTAGCTCCCAGCCATGCAACTTTGAGACAGGTCCCTGTCCAGGGGTGTACAGTGCTCTGTAACACACCCATTCACTTCTGCTCCTAATAGTTGAGTTGTTTATTTTGCATTGATTCTGAGCCAGCATATACCGGTTATACTTGTTGCTATAATTACAGACTTTATTACATATGTGAATATATCTATGAAAACTGAGTTTGAATACTTTGTATAAGAAAAATAACTTTTTAAAAAATTCTATAGAATTAGGAGTTTGAGAAAAATACAATTCTAAAAGAATTCTGCCCTAAGATTGCTTCACTCCCTAAGCTTTCCCATTCCAAAGAAAGCCAAACCAAATATCATAAAAGTTATGGAAACTTAAAGTCAGAAAGAAGAAAGACTGGCACTCAAGGAAAAGACAATGACTCCCACATCAATAGACTGATGAATGTACATAGATTTACATGTTTAAGTTAAAATTAAAGGTTTAGAGTATGTGTATTTTTTATAGTTTCCTGTCTTAGTTGACTTTTTCAATTATCTGGTTAGACAATCCTTCTGTGCTGTGCTTAGTAATTCAGTCGTGTCTGACTCTGTGCAACCCCAGGGACTGTAGCCTGCCA
The DNA here is from genome assembly GCF_054371585.1 of Giraffa tippelskirchi. Classification (NCBI taxonomy): domain Eukaryota; kingdom Metazoa; phylum Chordata; class Mammalia; order Artiodactyla; family Giraffidae; genus Giraffa; species Giraffa tippelskirchi. The sequence goes on along the minus strand of NC_137287.1, from coordinate 112,159,264 downwards.
GGCTCCTCTGTCCATGGGGATTCTCCAGGCAAAAATACTGGAGTGGGTTGCCATGCCCTTTTCTAGGGAGAATCATTCTAAGTAAGGGGATTTCTCATGTATTTACCTCAAAGGAATATGGTGAAAATTAAATGATAAAATCCAGGGGGCAATTCAGGGACACAGAAAGCCCTCTTTAGAGCATATTAACAGTGAGGCCCAAAGATAGACACTAAAAGATAAAAATGGTAGAGACCTAGTAGATGCTGAAGAGATCAAGAAGAGATGGGAAGAATACATGGAAGAACTATGTAAAAAAGGTTTAATGAACAAGGTTACTACGATGGTGTGGTCAGTCATCCAGAGCAGACATTCTGGAGTGCAAAGTTGAGTGGGCCTTAAGAAGCACTGCTGTTAATAAAGCTGGTGGATGGGATGAAATTCCAGCAGAACTATTCAGATCCCTAAAGGGTGATGCCGTCAAGGTTTTGCATTCATTATGTCAGCAACTCTGGAAGACTCAGCAGTAGCCACAGGACTGGAAAAGGTTGATCCTCATCCCATTCCCCAAGAAGGGTAGTACTAAAGAATGTGCTAACCATCGGACAATCTCACTCATCTCCCATGTTAGTAAAGTTATGTTAATGCATGCTAGGCGTCAGCATCATGCAAACCAAGAACTTCCAGATGTCCAAGCTGAGTTTAGAAAAGGAAGAGGAACTAGAGATCAAATTGCCAACATTCGCTGGATTATAGAAAAAGCAAGAGAATTTCAGAAAAACACGTATCTCTGTTTCATCGACTATGCTAAAAGCCCTTGACTGTGTGGATCATGACAAACTGTGGAAAGCTCTTAGAGAGAAGGGAATACCAGACCATTTTACCTGTCTCCAGAGAAACCTGTATGTGGATCAAGAAGCAACAATTAGAACCCTGTATGGAACAACTGATTGGTTCAAGATCGAGAAAGGAGTATGAGAAGGCTACCTGCTGTCACTCTGTTTGTTTAACCTACACACTGAGCACGTCATAAGAAATGCTGGGCTGGATGAGTTACAAGCTGGAGTCAAGATAGGTAGGAGAAACATCAACAATCTCAGATATGTAGATGTATCTTGGTCCACTTTAATGGCAGAAAGCGAAGAGGAATTAAAGAGCATCAGATGAGGGTGAAGAAGGAAAGTGAAAATGCTGGCTTAAGACTAAATATTAAAAAAATTAATATCATGGCATCTGGCCTATTTACTGCATGGCAAATAGAAGGGGAAAAGTGGAAGGAGTGAGAGATTTCCTCTTCTTGAGCTCCAAAAATCACTGTGGATGGTGACTGCAGCCATGACATCAGAAGACAATTGCTTACCTGACAGTGTGTTGAAAAGCAGAGACGTTATTCTGCTGACAAAGGTCTGTATAGTCAAGGCTATGGTCTTCGCAGTGGTCACACATGATTGTGAGAGCTTGACCGTAAAGGGGGCAGAATGCCAAAGAATTGATGCTTTCGAACTGTGATGCTGAAGAAGACTCCTGAAAGTCCCTTGGACAGCAAGGAGATCAAACCAGTCAATCTTTAAGGGAGATCAACCCTGAATATTCACTGAATGCTGAAGCTGAAGCTTCAGTATTTTTGTCATCTGATGTGAACAGACAACTCATTGGAGAATCCCCTAATGCTGGGAAAGATCAAGGCCAGAAGAAGAGGGCGTCAGTGGATTAGGTGGCTGGACAGCATCACCAATGCAATGAACAGGAACTTGGACAAACTCCGGGAGATGGTGAGGGACAGGGAGGCCTGGCGTGCTGCAGTCCATGGGGTCGCAAAGAGTCGGACATGACTGGGCAACTGAACAACAACAACAAGAGTGAGGCAAATGATAGCAGCTCCGAAGGCATGACCACAGTAAGCACACAACATATGTTGGTTGTTAAAATGAGTAGGAATATGAATGTCAATCAGTGAACTTAGAACACATCCAAGGATTTCCCTGGTGGCCCAGTGGCTAAGACTTCAAGCTCCCAGTGCAGGGGACCAGGTTTGATTCCTAGTCAGGGAACTAGATCCCGGAAGCAGCAACTAAGAGTTAGCATGCTGCAACTAAGACCCCATACAGCCAAACAAATAAATGAATAATTTTTTCTAATTTATTTATTTTTAATTGGAATATAATTGCTTTACAATATTGTGCTGGTTTCTGCCAAACATCAACATGAGAAAACACTCTTACACCACATGTAAAAATAAACTCAAGATGATTTAAAGACTTAAATATAAAACATGACACCATAAAACTTTTAGAATAAAACATAGGCAAAATATTCTCTGACCAATCACACCAATGCTTTCTTAGGTCAGTCTCCCATAGCAATAGAAATAAAAGCAAAACATAAACAAATGGGACCTAAAAAAATTTACAAGTTGTTGCACAGCAAAGGAAACCATAAACAAAACGAAAAGATAACCTTATGAATGGGAGAAAATATTTGCAAACGAAGCAACCGACAAGGGTTTAAATTCCAAAACATGCAAACAGCTCAAGCAATTCAACAACAAAAAGACAACCCAAAATCAGTAAGAATAATGGGTTTCCCAGGTAGTGGAGTGGTAAAGAATCCACCCTGAGGGTTTCTCATGCAAGATGTCTGGGTTGGAGTGCTAAAATTTGCATTTTTAAAAATTTATTTTATTGAAGTACATTTGATTTACAATGTGTTAATTTCTGTTGTACAGCAAAGTGATTCAGTTATATACACACATGTATATAATACAATATAATATATAATGCATATATATATCTACACACGTATACTTTCTTTTTCGTCAGAATTTTCATTTTCCAACAAATACTCAGGTGATGCTAATACTGTTGGCCCAGAGACCACACTTTGAGAATTAATGTCTCAGATGATCTCTAAGTGTTCTCACGAGCTGAAGCAGAGACTGAAAATGGGACTCGACCAGTTCAAGCCAACCGAAGCCCTGTCACTGTGTTACTGAAACAGGAGACCAGGCAAGTTCTTGACTTTCCTAATTACCAGAGGCCATATGTGGAATCAGAAAGGTAAGGTGACAAATCTCAGTCATGACTGTCCCTGTGCCCCTCACTTCACCCCTGAACTATAATTTCCCCTTCAGTCAAATGCAGGTTCTCTTTCCTGCTTTCTTTTCACATGTTCCCCTTTCCTTTCTTATCATCATGAAGCCCACCAGAAAATCTTCTGACGGGGGTGGACTGGAACTTCAGCTCTCCTCCTAGTGCCATGACAAGCTCCAAGATGCAAACATCACTTAACGTGACAAGCAAACCATAACCGCTGTGCGAAAACACAGTTCGTCAGGTAAGGAGATAATGTGCACAGAACATGCTGAGCAAATAACAGCTCTTTGTGAATCAGCATTAGCATAATTACTGAACATCAGTAATTGCAGAAATTATGTTCACTAGGATCATTTATAATTCTAAGAGGCTTCTTCCCCAAAGTTCTCCCAGCAGGGAGGTGAAGATGGCTCACCCGTTAGTGACAGACACTCAAAAAAAGGCACTTGCTATGTCCCAAAAGCATCTCAAGCATCAACTTTGGATGGAATGCCATCACCAGCCAATTCTGCTTGAACCTTCCTGCCTCCACACCTTGCTTTCTGCTGTGTTTTCCCTCCAGAATCTCATTGCCTCTTAGTTCAACGTGTCTAAAGTCGTTTGGTCAGCAGGACATGGCTATAAAGTCAAATGGAGAAGGAAGTGTTCAGACTATAGCCTATGAAAGTGCCGTGGAAGTTGGATCACCTGTCCAGGTGGGACCTTTTTCAGATCAAATTCAACCTGGAACCTCCACATCCTATCCCCATAGGCACCTGCCCTTCCCTTGAATATACACAGGAACTGATCAGTTCCTAGTTGGCCCAAGATGGCAGAAGATTCGATTTCCATAGACTTTGAGCCTTACTATATGCTCATTGTAATATGAGTGAGTGGGTGAGTGAAAGTCACTCAGTCATGTCCGACTCTTTGTGACCTCATGGACTATACAGTCCATGGAATTCTCCAGGCCAGAATACTGGAGTGGGTAGCCTTTCCCTGCTCCAGGGGATCTTCCCAACCCAGGGATCGAACCCAGGTCTCCTGCATTGCAGGTGAATTCTTTATGAGCTGAGCCACAAAGGAAGCCCAAGAATGCAGGAGTGGGTAGCTTATCCCTTTCTCCAGGGGATCTTCCCAACCCAGGAATCGAACTGGGGTCTCTTGCATTGCAGGCAGATTCTTTACCAACTGAGTTATCAGGGAAGCCCTCACTGTAATATATTAGCATGTTAAGTGACACACCCACCAGCACCATTACAATTGATGGTTGCCGTGACAACAACCAGAAAAGCCCATACAAGGACTGAAAAGGAGAGTTGCTTCAGGTCCAAACCACACTCCTGTCCTCAGATAATTCATGAATATTCCTCCCTCTCTTTCCAATCCCCACCCCCCTTTTACCTCAACCCTCCTATGTATTTGGTGTCTCTGCCCAAATTGGGTTGAGAATTGATTTGTGAACTAGGCTCCCGCTTCTCTATTCTGTGGCCATTGAATAAACCTTGTGCTCACCCAGGCTCAGCATCAGTTTCATTATTGGCTGCATGAATCAGGTCGGAAAAAGAAACTTCCTGGCTGAAACAAGGGGTCTCGACCCAGGGCTAGGACCCCAGCCCAGTCCAATTGATCAATTTGGCAACAATACAAGCCCTCCTATGGCTGCAAAGGGGGAAGGAGGCAAGCTGGTCTTGAAGGGCACCTTGCAGAGTGTAATAGTGGAGCAGAGGACCTTCTGAAAGTTCCTGGATGTGTGTCAAAGATGGAGCTGTACTAGCTGAGTGGAGAGACAGTCTACAAAGAGTGATTTTTCGAGCCCATTAGCACAGACACAAGAAGTCACTTCTATTAGTCCCCCTAGGCCTCGGCATTAGGACATAGATACTGAAACGCAGAAAGCATGAGACACCTGGTAGAGGCTTCCAAGTCTCTTAAAGGAAAGGAGGAGGCTGTAGTCAAGGCAAGCCAGTGTGTCTTGGCAGTCTGTTACTAAGTTCCCCCAATTCACATTAGGAAGCAAATAGCTGCACATCATTCCCTGAGGCAGGAAACCTGGGTATCATCCTTCTGGCTTCTCCTTCCCCTGCATCACCTCCCACCAGTGCTTAAGCAATAAGCACATTTCTGCTTGTTTTGTATGCTGCTATATCCCTAGAGCCAAGAACACTTGAATTAGTGAACTGAATGACTAAATCAGCAAGTCCTGACAGCTCTACCTCCACAAAGACCTCGCCATCTGTCCACTTTTCTTCATTGCCAGCGCTAACACCTTGGCCCTGGTTGTCATTTCTCACCTCGCAACTGGATGAGCCCCTGCCTGGTGGTATCCCCGCCCCAACTCTTGTCCTATGTCAGCCATGTTCCCTACAGAAGCCAGGTAGTTACTGCCCACCCCACCCCACCCCACCCCGCCATCAGATGACACAGCTTAACTTAATCATCTAGATTCTTCCCAACATATAGAAAATCATTCCAGAAATCCCTGTGACTACATCAAGGCCTCTACTAAGCTTCTACTTGTGTTGCCGATAACTTAGGCCAGTGTGTGCCAGGCAGTCTTCTTTGGACTTGACCCAGCAAAACCCAGTTGAGTCCCACCCATTCTGTAAGACCCTTTATGACAATCTCTGCCCCAAATCTCTCTGTCGACACTGAACCTCTCTCTGCCCTACACATTTAGCATTTACCACTCAATGTCACGAAATGACCTTTTCATTTTCAGGACTATCAGAAAATCACAAACCCATGCACTGAATTGCTAGTCTCAACTAGAAACATATAACAAGCTTGCTTGTCAATCTCTGTGATGCTCATCCCCATTTTACAGGCTTAAGTGACTTCTAGGGAAACTGCTCAGAATCATGGAGCTAATGAGTGGCTGAAACTCAAACCCAGGACTTCAGACTCTAGGCTCTATCATCTTTCCATGGATCGTCTTTCCCATTTGCCTTGTGTATAATCTTATCTCCACCAACAAGCTGTATTTAAACTCCTCAGTGCCTAGCAAAGTGGCATAGAAACAATAAAAAGTGATTAATATTCATCATAAGCTTACAATATTCTCCACATTTTATAAGTGGTTTACACAGGTTATCATTTAATTCTCACAACCATGTGTGTGACGTATATCCAATTATCCTCAGGTGTAAGGTGAGATTTCTGAGCTTCAGGGAACTTAAATAATTTTCCCAATGTCACACAACTATTAAAGCAGTCTGGTTGCTGACTCTACCCATTTAGCCACTGTGCTATGCCACTTCCCTTTCTAATCGGCCCCCAGAGAATATCTGAGGGTTGATTTGTGGCTTGACACCCCAGACTGTCAGCCGAGAAAAGAGTCTTGGTGAAATCAAACATTTACACCATCCAGAAAATATCTGTCTTGGAGTGACAGTTGGCCGTTGATAAGGTTTGACATTTTCAAATCAATTTCTATCGATTTCTTTCTCCTGAAAAAAGGACACGAGTTTGATGGATAAAGCCAGCACTCTGTGTGCCTGGGAACGGCGGGGAAAGTGAGCCATGAGCTGCTCTGTGGAGGATGCTGGGGAAGGCAGGAGCAGCTGCTTGCTGTCTGCAAGAAAACCCTCTCTTGGCAGAGTCCAGCTCCGAGGCGTCCCAACACAGCATCGAATAAATAACGCAAACTCCATCACGTGATGTTTTCTGCTGACAACCTGGTGGGTGTGGGGGTGGGGGGACAGAAGCAATGGTATGTGCTGGGGCACAGCCATGAGGTAATGAATATTTATGTGGTCAACACACAAAATTTCATTTTAACAAATACTATTTTGAGGGATTTAACACATTAATCTTAGCCCTTTCCACATCCCCGGTTAATGCCTGCAAGAGATGAATGGATGGTGTTTTCTGTACGTTCTGATGAGTGAGGAAACCTCTAAAACAGATGTGTGCATCAGCATTTGTTCCTTTGGTACACATATGGCTTTGTGCTTTGGTGTTGTCAACACGTGTGCCCAGCATCGTGCTGTCGTTATTTAGTGCCGAATCCTCAGGGCCACACTGCGTGTCATGTGTCTGCTCTGGGTGACAGCCAGGACCTGAGACGGGGGTGGGCCCCTGGACATGGTAGAGCTCAGCAGTGTGTGGGGGGACATGTAATGAAGAGCTTGGCTCCAGACCTGCTGCGGATGGAGAAATTGACACCCCCTGGCCAGTTGGCTGGAGCGGGAGGCAGGCTCCTCCCTTCTTCGGCCACAGTCTTCTCTCACCTTTCCCGCCGCACTGACCCTAGGGACAGCTGCTCCCATTAGCTTCTTCCTTGACTTGGGCTCTTGACACAGGTCTCAGATTTCAGCTACCAAAGTGTTTTAACCTGTCTGATCACAATTTGTCCTCCCAATAAGTAACTGTAATTTTGTCTCTGTTTTGTAACTGTGGAAATGAAGTTCAGAGAGGTTAAGGGGTTTAAGCACAAACCCATGGAGAAGCAGTTCCAGCAGGGACTCCCTGTGATCTTGTAGGCAGTCAGGAGCCATGGAAGGGATGAGAGTGAGGGAGCACTCTGATGGGGTGGGGGTGTGTATGAGGAGATCAATATGGCAGACTGCTAGATGGAAGGACGGAGGGGTTCTAGACTGGGCCTGAGCACACCAGGTAAAAAGGCACTTGCAACGGTCCAATTTGGGAGGTCGAGTAACAGAGACGAGACCACTGGGCACACTAGTGACAACTCGGGGTCTGACTGAGCCCTTCAGACAGGGTTCAGCAGGAAGGTCCCGTTCACTCTGTTATACACCAGTCCCCTTTCCAGGCTCAGTTTCTCCACGTCCCTGAGTTATTCCTGTTCCTCTCCATGTAGTGAGTCTGCCAGGTTTCTCCTGCCACACATTCTATCACTCCAGCAAAGCATTAGCAAAAGCCATCCATCCATCTGCTGACTCCACAGAAACCGGTGAGCACCAGATCCAGGGACAGAGGAGGAGGAGGGAGGGAGGGGACACTCTCCTGATTACAATATCTTATACTCAAGTGTCTGCCACCATCCATCAAATCTGCTAACACGGCAAAAACTCAGGAACTGCACTGTGGAGAGAGGAGAGGAGGCTCATGTCTCCCTAACGACCTCCTGAAGCTCCCCCAGAGGCCTGGCATTTGAGGGGAGGTAGGCTTGCAGGGGCTGGAGGAGGCAGATTTAGGGTCTGGATTTCCAGGGTGCAGGGAGGGAATATGGGTAGAAAGGGAGACAGGAAGCCCATACACCCAGGAAGGATTCCAGCATCACTTTATTTTAATAAACACTCAAAGATATAATATATTAAGGAGACGATTTAGAACCAATCACACACAGGCGGGCGGCTCCAGTGAACTGCTCTCCTCACTCCAAGCAGGGGTAAGGCTTTGTCCTGTATGCCCTCCTTGGTCCTAGGAATCTGCTTCTCTCTCCTGCCCTCCCCCTCCAACCTTCCTTCCCTCTTTCCTTTTCTCCTCCCTCCTCCCCCACAGCACCCCTGATATCTCATTCCTCATATTTGTTTTCTGTAATGCCAGGAATTCCATATGATTTGTCTGAGTATCATCAGCACCTCACACAGGGTATACCAACTGCGCAAATGCTAAGAAATTCTTGTCGATGATGCCAACAAAGGCACACATCCCAAATTTCTTTCCCAGAGACTGGGCTTTCAGCCAGCTGAAACCAGCCACTTAGCTACGGGAAGGGAGATACCAGCATGCCCTTGCTGTGACCACCCATTATATAGATGTACACATACATAGACTAAACATGCCACATAGATATAACACACTATGCATACCATATCCCATACACATATGCTAAACACTGTTTACACATACCACACATGTATACACACAATGTATACCCCACACCTGTATACACACATGCATATGCATGCCATGTGCACACACATGCCTTGTGCACACACAACCCACACGTATGTACACACCATGCATATATACCACGTGTTTATATACCCTGTGTACACATGACACATCTCTGTGACACATATGTGTACACATCATATACACACACAGATTTACATGTCTTGTACACTACACACACGCAGACTTACACACACATGCACACACAGAGCATTCAGTGGGACTATAATTCCTTTTTTTAAGGTTTTTTTTAAAACTATTTATTTGGCTGCATCAGGTCTTAGTTGTGGCACATAGGATCTTATGGGATCTTTCATTGCAGTCCATGGACTCTCTAGTTGCAGCATCTGGACTCTCTAGTTGTTACACACAGGCTCCAGAGCACGGAAACTCAGCATTCAGCACATAGTCACCCTACAGCATGTGGGATCTTAGTTCCCTGACCAATGATTGAACTGGCATCCCTTGCATTGCAAGGCAGATTCTTAACCACTGGACCACCAGGGAAGTCTCTGCAGAGGGCAGTTCTGATCCAGCCCAACCAGAGGTGATTGTTTCCTTGGAAGGCCTCCAGAAGCATAATTTCTGTGGCTGTTTTTAAAATAAAACTCAAGACTTTATCCCTCTTAATTAAGGTATAATTGGCAAATAAAACTGTACTATATTTAAAGTATACAGTGTGAAGATGTGATATACATATACATACACATTGTATACATTGTGAAATGATATACACAGTCAAGTTAATTAACACATCCATCACGCAGTTGCTCTTTTTTTGGTGAGATAGTTGAGATCTACTCTTTTAGCAAATTGCAAGAACACAACCCAATATTATTAATGATAGTTACGATGCTGTACTGTAGATCCTCAGAATTTACTCCTCTTATAATCAAAAGTTTATACACTGGCCAACATCTCCTCATTTCCTGTTATCCAGCCCTGGCAACCACCATTTCACTTTCTGTTTCTATGACTTTTGCTTTTCTTTTAGATTCTACATGTATGTGATACCATGTATTAAATAGTATTTGTCTTTCTCTGTCTAGCTTATTTCACTTAGTGTGATACCTCCTGGTTCATCCATATGGTTGCCAATAGAAGGATTCCCTTATTTTTTGTGGCTGAATAATATTCTGTTGTATATAGAGACTCCATTTTCTTTATCCATTCATTCACCAACAAACATATTAGGGTGTTTCTATACCTTGGCTCGGAGAAGGCAATGGCACCCCACTCCAGTACTCTTGCCTGGAAAATCCCATGGACGGAGGAGCCTGGTAGGCTACAGTCCATGGGGTCGCTACGAGTCGGACGACTGAGCGACTTCACTTTCACTTTTCCCTTTCATGCACTGGAGAAGGAAATGGCAACCCACTCCAGTATTCTTGCCTGGAGAATCCCAGGGACGGCGGAGCCTGGTGGGCTGCCGTCTATGGGGTCGCACAGAGTCGGACACGACTGAAGCGACTTAGCAGCAGCAGCAGCATACCTTGGCTATTATGAATAATGCTGCAATGAACATGAGGGGTGCAGATATCTCTCCAAGATAGTGATTTCATTTCCTCTGGATATACACCCAGCCATGGAATTGCTGGATCATATGATAGTTCTTTTTTCAATTTGTTGAGGAACCTCCATACTATTTTCCACAGTGGCTTGCGCCAGTTTACATTACCACCAACAGTGCACAACTGTTTTCTTCACATCCTCACCAACTCTTGTTATCTCTTATCTTTTTGGTAACAGGCATCTTAACAAGTATGATATGATCTCTCATTGTGGTTTTCATTTGCATTTCCCTAATTATTAGTGATATTGAACATCTTTTCAAATACCTGTTTGTCATTTGTATGTCTTCTTTGGAAAATGTGTGTTTAGGTCCTATGCCCAAAATTCAGTTATTTGGTTTTTCACTGTTGAGTTGTAAAAGTTCCTTGTGTAGTTCAAACATTAATCTCTTTTCAAATATATGGTTTACAAATATTTACTTCCGTTCTGTAGGTTGCCTTTTCATTTGGTTGATTTTTTTTTTTTTTTGGTTGTTCAGAAACTTTTTTAGTTTGATGTAGCCTCACTTGCTTATTTTTTATTTTGTTGCTTTTGCTTTTGGTGTCAGATCTGAAAGATCACTGCCACAACCAATGTCAGAGAGCTTTTCCTACATGCTTACTTCTAGGAGATTTACAGTTTCAAGTCTCATGTTCATGTCTTCTGGGGGGGAGGGGCACGCCATGCAGCATATGGGATCCTTCCCTGATCAGGGATCGAACCCATGCCTTCTACATTGGGAGTGCAAAGTCTTAATCACTGGGGAAGTCCCATGTTTAAGTCTTTAACCCATTTTGAGTTGTTTTTTTTATGATGTAAGAGTCCAATTTCATTCTTTGCATATGCACCTAGTTTTCCCAGCACCATTTACTGAAGAGACTATTCCTTTCCCCATTGTGTGTTCTTAGAACTTTTGTCAAAAATTAGTTGCCCCATGTATGTTGGTATATTTCTAGGTTCTCTGTTTTGTTGTTTGATCTATGTGCCTGTTTTTATTCTAATATCATACTGAAAAATTCAATACTTATATAACTGTGGAACTTTTTAACCCCCAGATAAAAGGAAGGCCATATTGGGTCCCAGGGAAGCAGTGAGTCTGGGTCTGGCCCACTCTGATATCTTAAATGTGGTGGTGGGCCGTAGCCATAAATGGAAGGTATTCTGGGGAGGGGCACTGGGCTGGCCATTACAAGAGGACATGATCCTCTTCTCACCAGGGCTGGGGCTGAACTGCCCAAGGACCCACCAAGAAGCCCATAGGAATGACAGTTTCCACTGTGCTGTAGCCAGAATGATGTACTCTGGGAGCACAGGGGTAGACCAAGCCCATGGACATGAGCAAGCCAAGGTCTCAATGACAAGCAGCAGAGATATAAAACCCAGGATCTGGGACCAGAGGCAGGATCCAGGTCCTCACCCCAGAGGCAGACCAGAACCCCAGCATTTCTGGAAGAAACAAAGGCAGGGAAGATGGGGTGGACAGAAACTGGGGTTCGTTCTCCCACACCAGCGAGGTTATAGACAGCAGATAGACTTAAAGGATTGGGGTGGAGAATAGGAAAAGGAACTGTTAAAAGTAGAGGCAGGACTTCCCTGGTAGTCCAGTGGTTAAGAATCCACCTGCCAATGCATGGGACACAGGTTCAATCCCTGATCTGGAAAGATTCCACATGTCGAGAGGCAACTAAGGCCATGTGCCACAACTGCTGGAGCCCAAGAGCCCTAAAACCTGCACTCCAAACGAGAGAAGCCACCGCAATGAGAAGCCCATGCACTGCAGCTAGAGTGGAGCTCCTGCTTACCACAGCTAGAGAAAGCCCGCACACAGCAACAAAGACCCAGCACAGCAAAAAAATAAAATAAATAATAATAATTTTTTTAAAAGTAGAGGCAGAAAGCAGTTTTTACAGTGGTCATTTGTGTATAAAATATGTATTGAGTTGCTATATGCCAGGCGATAATGATAAAGTGGCAATAAACAAGTTCTTGCTGTTATAGATTGACCAAATTATTATACTTAAAAATTGAAAGAAGGGCTCTAAGAGAGTTTATTTCTGCCAAGTGGCCTCTCCAGCAAGAGTTAATTTCTGAACCCGAAGTCCTCTGACTTTAACTTTCAGCTGCACCATATCCACACCCTCACACTTCCTTCTCAAATGCACCCCTTCTCAGACTCACTCGTTTTCCCATCAGCATATCAATCCAGCTCTTAGAATAAGCCGGGTTGTCACTTTGCTATTCCCTAATCGGTTTTCATTGCAGCAATTGAAATCAATGCTTGCAATACAGCCGATTTCCGAGTTCTACAATCTGTTTTCCTCAGAGTGTGGGTAATCACCATCACACTCAGCTTATAGGAGCTGGCAGAGCCCACACCAAGTAGATAACACTCTCTCAAAAAGAAAAAAACACCCCCTTGTCCCCGCCCAGGGCGGGTCTGTTTCAACAAGCCCCTATGGAGCATTACTATAGGAAAGTAGATTCAGCCTCTGCTCCCTTCCCCCGCCCAGGGACTCAGTCCAGTGGGAAAGGCTGACCCTGCTGGGTTATCCAAACAGTATTGAAGGATGCAACCTAAAGTGGGTGGAGGGTAGGGGGCAAGCCAGAGCAGCTTCCTGGAGAAGGGGCTGGGCTAACTGAATCTCGAAATAAGGGCAGGAGGAAGTGAACTCATGAAGATACGAGAGGGGAGGCACCACAGACCATGAGAGACAGCGAGGTCACCGTGAGCCAGATGACACACCGATCGGGGCTGCTGGAGCCCAGGTCAAGTGCGGCAGGAGATGAGGTTGTAAGGGACTACGGCCAGCTTCTGGAGGACCTTGTCAGCCAGGTTAAAGATCCTGAGTTGATTCAGGAGATGATGGGAAGTCACAGAGGAAGTTTTGCAGGGAAGGAGGCCGTTACAGGACTGTTGCAATGGTTCCAGGAGAACTGAGGGAAGAGATTATTTAATGTAGGACACACTGAATCAGGGGACATGACAACATCTTATTACCTTTATAAAAAGCACTTAGCAGTGCCAGCCAATGTACCACCTGACTCATAAAACAGAGCTTTCTCTATCCCCATATCAATGTAACACTTTCAGTTCAGTTCAGTCGCTCAGTCGTGTCCGACTCTCTGCGACCCCATGAATTGCAGCACGCCAGGCCTCTCTGTCCATCACCAACTCCCGGAGTCTACCCAAACCCATGTTCATCAAGTCGGTGATGCCATCCAACCATCTCATCCTCTGTCGTCCCCTTCTCCTCCCGCCCCCAATCCTACCCAGCATTAGGGTCTTTTCCAATGAGTCAACCCTTCGCATGAGGTGGCCAAAGTATTGGAGCTTCAGCTTCAACATCAGACCTTCCAATGAACACCCAGGATTGATCTCTTTTAGGATGGATTGATTGGATCGCCTTGCAGTCCAAGAAACTCTCAAGAGTCTTCTCCAACACCACAGTTCAAAAGCATCAATTCTGCGGCGCTCAGCTTTCTTCACCGTCCAACTCTCACATCCATACATGACCACTGGAAAAACCATAGTCTTGACTAGACGGACTTTTGTTGGCAAAGTAATGTCTCTGCTTTTAAATATGCTATCTAGGTTGGCCATAACCTTCCTTCCAAGGAGTAAGCGTCTTTTAATTTCATGGCTGCAGTCACCATCAGCAGTGATTCTGGAGCCCAAAAAAGTAAAGTCTGACACTGTTTGCACTGTTTCCCCATCTATTTCCCACGGAGTGATGGGACCAGATGCCATGATCTTAGTTTTCTGAACGTTGAGCTTTAAGCCAACTTTTTCACTCTCCTCCTTCACCTTCATCAAGAGGCTCTTTAGTTCTTCTTCACTTTCTGCCATAAGGGTGGTGTCATCCACATATCTGAGGTTATTGATATTTCTCCCGGCAATCTTGATTCCAGCTTGTGTTTCTTCCAGCCCAGCGTTTCTCATGATGTACTCTGCATATAAGTTAAATAAGCAGGGTGACAATATACAGCCGTGACGTACTCCTTTTCCTATTTGGAACCAGTCTGTTGTTCCATGTCCAGTTCTAACTATTGCTTCCTGACCTGCATACAGGTTTCTCAAGAGGCAGGTCAGATGGTCTGGTATTCCCATCTCTTTCAGAATTTTCCACAGTTTATTGTGATCCACACAGTCAAAGGCTTTGGCATAGTCAATAAAGCAGAAATAGATGTTTTTCTGGAACTCTCTTGCTTTTTCGATGATCCAGCGGATATTGGCAATTTGATCTCTGGTTCCTCTGCCTTTTCTGAAACCAGCTTGAATATCTGGAAGTTCACGGTTCACGTATTGCTGAAGCCAGGCTTGGAGAATTTTGAGCATTACTTTACTAGCATGTGAGATGAGTGCAATTGTGCGGTAGTTTGAGCATTCTTTGGCATTGCCTTTCTTTGGGATTGGAACGAAGACTGACCTCTTCCAGTCCTGTGGCCACTGCTGAGTTTTCCAAATTTGCTGGCATATCGAGTGCAGCACTTTCATGTACTAAGATGTAACACTTAGGAAATTCATTAAAGAGAGAATCATCAAAGATTGAATCTCAAGCATCATAGCAAAGAACACACCTTTCATGCAGAGCCTTCAGTCTCTTGTTAAACCCCATTACAATGATTATTGGCATGTAATCCACTCATATGTACACATTTTGCCAACCCAGCTAGAGTTTATGCAAAAAAGAGGTGCAGGAAAGAACCTAAGAACTAGAGTCACTGACCTGCATTCTGCTATGTCCCTGTTACTGACCAGCCACAGAGGTTTGCGGAAGTTGCTCAGCCTTAAACTCCAATTTGGTGTGACACCTCATGTTGGTTTGCTTGAAGTTTTCCAAGGTCTGGCACTGAAAGTCCTGTGTCACAGGAAATCCCTCGACCTGGGCAAACAACCAGGATACTTGGCCATCCTACTGCAGTTTCCTTTTTTGTATGTAAGTGCAAACACCTGCCTGCAGAGATGCTATGAGGACTGGAGGAGGCTTTGTAGTCTTCTACAATATCAGAAACACAGTAAGTGGTCCAAAAACACCAGTTCCCTGTTGTGTCTTCTTTCTGTCACTCAGGTATCTTCCCCCAGGTTGCAAATAAAAACATCGTGTCCCATTTGGTTGGAGAAGACAATTCTGCTTACCAAGCACTTTCACAGAGGTGATTTCATTTTCTATTCTTACAACCAACCTGCCTGTAAGATTGGGTAGAAATTTTGTGCCCACTTGGTAGATGGAGAAATGGAAAGTCAGAGAAGTTAAATGGCTCGGTGGGAAACATCCTTTTCCACAGCTTCTCAAGTTTCTCCCCAGGCCTTAAGGAAGGAAATTGTCATCTATGGCTCTTCACTCCCTCAGGAGATACAACGGCTGATGGCATCGATCGGGCTGTGACTTTTACTGGGCCGTGTCTTACTAACGGGTGATGTGCCATATGCCCTCCCTCTGCCAAGCTGTTCACTCTCAGTTTGATGAAAACAAACTCAGTCACTTTGCTGAGTGACTAGGAAACAGGAAACCCAGCTAAGTCTAGTGCCCAGGCCAACCTTTTCCAACTCCACTCCTCCCAGAGGTCTTTGACTGGGGAATCTAGGCACTTGCTCTGACATCTTTAAAGCTGGGGCTTTGTTTCTCATCAAGCTATTGATCCTTTGCCAGAAGACCCAAAGGCGGGGCGGGGGGGGGGGAAGAGAGGGAGGAAGTGGTTGCATTCATTTTTTATAAAAACAAAAATTTATTTTCATTGAGTATTTGTTATTTTACATTCGTGCTAAGTCACTTCAGTCTTGCCCAGCTCTTTGCAACCCTATGAACTATAGCCCACCAGGCTCCTCTGTCCGTGGGATTCTCCAGGCAAGAATACTGGAGTGGGTTGCCATGCCCTCCTCCAGGGGATCTTCCCTACCCAGGGATCGAATCAATGTCTCTTATGTCTCCTGCATTGGCAGGCGGGTTCTTTACCACTACTGCCACCTGTGAAGCCCATTTTACATGCAAAGCATATTAAAAGTGAATCTATATCACATTGACTACCCTAGTGGGAGCCTATGCAATGGGAATTATGAAAGCTGTCTACACAATATTAATGTGATCAATAAATTTTCCAGGGACTTCCCTGGTGGTCCAGTGGCAAAGACTCTGTGCTCCCAAAGCAGAGGGACTGGGTTTGATCTCTGGTAGGGGAACTAGATCTCACATGCTGCAACTGAGAATTCGCATGCTGCAACAAAGATTGAAGATTCCACATGCCAAAACTAAGACTCATAACAGACAAATAAGTAAATAAATACACATTTTTTAAAATAAATAAATAAGTTATCCAGATGTTTCTCTACAAATATTTTGGATTACCTGAATGAGCTGATTTTTTCAACAAAACGGTATATTTTAGCTTTCATGTGGTTTTTATGGTAATAGCACACATCTGATACTTAAATTTAGAAGAAAAGCATAATGATAAAAACCCTAGATAGCATTGTCAAAGCTTTCATCAAGAGACTTTCAAGAACAAGTTCATCCTAAAAAAAAAAAAAAAAAAAAGAGGTAATATAGTAATACATCTATAGTAATACATTTATTAGGTATGCAGAGGAAGAAACAAAACACTACCACAAAGGCATGTATTAAATGCTCATCAAGCCACTGTCCTACAACTAGATCCCGAAGTATTAGTTGCTCAGTTGGTCCGACTCTTGTGACCCCATGGAATGTAGCCCACTAGGCTCCTCTGTCCATAGAATTCTTTCAGCAAGAATATTGGAGTGGGTAGCCATTCTCTTCTCCAGGGGATCTTCCCAACCCAGGGATCGAACCCAGGTCTCCTGCATTGTAAGCAGATTCTTTACCATCTGAGCCACCAGGGAAGCCCACAACCATTAACAACAGATGCAATGACTCAGCTACTAAACAGGACATGAACCCCATGGCAGTTGCTCCTCTGTACTCCATGTAGCAGCACTCTGGAAACCACGCTTCCTACAAACTCTATCAATTCCTGTTAACACTCTCCCCACAGAAAAGCTGCTTTGAAAAAAAGGCTGTTTTAGGCAAAACGATCAGCCTTTTGCTGTCGTTCATTAAGGGCTTAGTACCTCTGTATCGATTTCCTTGTCACTGCCTCTGAACACTAATTCTTGCAGCAGAAAAACAAGGCTTTGTCTGTGACATTTCCTGTCCACGTGGCGGGTAACAACCATCCCCGGGATGCTGATTTCCCCAGCGATGCTGCAAACCACAGGATGCCTGCAACTTGTCCTTCGTCTGCTCCAAAGAGTGATTTCTACAGCTGTAGGAGGTCACTTCAAGTGTGAGCTGCAGCTCCACCGCCATCCTGGGTCAGCTGTGCCTCCACATGCCTGCCTTTGGAAATCCAAGGACCACCCCCTTTTCCTCACACTGACTTGCAGCAACAGGCTTTAAGAAGGTACTGTCTGTGTTTATATCATGTTTCTTGCATCCAGGTTTCTCTTAAATGTTAATTCCCAGGGATTAGAAAGGTCCTTAACAATGTTCTCTTGTAAGTACTCTCTGATAGTTTATGTCCTCTACAACATCCCCACCATGTGGCCATTCTGGCTTTGTTTGAACACCTCTGAGGACAGAAAACTCACCCCCTTCCATAGGAAAGTCACAGCCCCACAGGAAAGCTCTGAGACTTCATTGCAGGATACAAATGAACTTACAAAACAGAAAGACTCACAGACTTAGAAAACGAACTCATGGTTGCCGAGGGAGAAGGGACAGTTACGGACTTTGGCAAGGTCATGTACACACTGTGATATTTAAAATAGATAACCAACAAAAACCTATCGTATAACACATGGAACTCTGCTCAATGTTATGTGGTAGCCTGGATGGGAGTCAGTTTTAGGGGAGAATGGATACATGTATATGTATGGCTGAGTCCCTTCCCCGTTCACCTGAAACTATCACAACATTGTTAATTGGCTATACTCTAATATAAAATGTTTTTGGTGTTAAAAATAATAATAATTTTTTTTTTTAAATCTGCCTTCCTGACCTGAAACATCAGTCTTTCAATTAGACTTTCAGCATCTCCCAGTCCCTAGAAATGATAGAGATCTCTTTATCCACAGCTGAATGTCACATTATCTGGCACATAGTAAATGTTAAATTAATTAACAAATTAAGTCTGCAGTCATTGAGGATCAAAGCAAGGCCATGCCTTATGGTGGAATAAATGCAGCACATTCAGATAGGATCAAGTCCTGTTGATATAGAATTTGGCAAGAAAGCAGCTTACTTGATTGTGTGTACTCTAAGTTATAGACTCTTGACTCTGTATAAAGAATGTGGGGACTTCTCTGGCAGTCCAGTGGCTAAGACTCCCTGCGGCCGCTGCAGGGGTTTGAGTTCAATCCCTGGTCAGGGAACTAAAAATCCCACATACTACGTTGTGCCATTAAAAAAAAAAAGAATGGTTCACCTTGTCCAGGTGGTACTGGAGGGACCATTTGACTTTATAAGGACAATGGATGGATTTGTTGCGTATCTAGGTAGATGATGATATAAGGGCTACCTGGGGTTAGCACTGCTGAGAAGCAGGGCTCTCTTGTGGTCAACATAGACTCTAGGGCCTCAACAGCTGAATGACAATGAGTAACTCACTGTGTTTCAGCTTCCTTACATGTCAAGTGGGATAAGAATAATATTTCTACCTCCTAGTGTTCTGTGAGGATTGAGTTAATCGGAGAAAGGTGCTTGAATAAACATCAGCTGTTATTCACAGCATGTGCTGCTCCAAAGACACCTGTGAAGAATAGAGAGTGGCTTTTCCTTCCAGATACCTGCTCTTCATCACTGAAGGCCTGGATCAGACCCAGAAGACTTGTGCAGGTGAAAAAAACACCTTCATGGTGGAACCCTCTGGAGTCATCTTTGGGATTTAACCCAAACAGTTTGGTCTGATTTCCTACTATCAGGGAGGCATTATGCTGTACATATTTGTATATATCTGTGACCATTTTCTTATCATATTTATTCAGGAGGAAAGCCTGGCTGTGCCCATTTTACAGGCCAATAAGTTGAGGCTCAGAGAGGTTAAGTAACATCCAAAGGATACAGCACAGCTAATCAGAGGCAGAGCCAGGATCCAGACTTAGAGTTACCTTGTCCAGAGCCTGTATTCTCTCCATTATTCTGTGCTTTAAAAAAAAATAGGGCAAGTCCTTTAAACTGTGAAGGCATAAATCTTATTTGGAAGAGATGCTCCTTTCTCATGCTACTAAAGAGGCTCTTGGGGAGTGCAGCTCGCAGTGTATACCTTCTTCTCCCTCTGCAGTTAGAAATCATGGAAGTGATGCTGAAACCAATGTCTCATGAGACAGAGTAAATCAAGTGGTTACTCAGTGGCCCCTGGCAGCCTGCCAGGATGCCCTGTCCTGGTTCCAGGACCACAACCACATGAATGGCATTCTGGAATGGAGCTTGGGGTCTCACATTCACTAACTTGAGTTCCTCCCCTACTCAGCAGCCATATTTAGAGCCCTACATTTTGTGTTTATTTGAAACAGAAGCCAGAGTCTCTAGGCTCCTCATGGAAAAGCTTGGACTCTTCTTGCTCCGACCAGTTCTCCCCTTTATCAGTCCAGAACCCACCTCTGGGCTCACCATTTCCCTGGACTGCAACCACTCTCAACATAAGTCAGGACTCCCTCTACCCTAATATATGGGTTTAAATCAAAATTCATTGCTCATCACTCCACCACCACCACCACCCATTCTTGCCTCATCAACAAGACCAGCAATACAACACAGATGGGAGAAGACAGTGGCAGGAAAACCAGCTGAGGGCCTGTGAACTGTCCAGGTGAAAGATTACAGTGAACCAGAAAGGCGGCAGCAGAGCTGAAGAGGAAGAAACAGCCACAATATTATGGCTGTGAGAATGGAACGCCATGACCAACAGCATGAAGGTCACAGTCCCTGTTGGGACATTGTTGCAAGCTGCTTCTAAGATGCACAGAAGGATCCTAGGTGCCTAGTGTACATGCATTTGGAATTCATGTGATCTCCGAACTTGAATGCAGTTTGGACCTATTGACTCATTTCTAAAAAATATACTGTACACCCAAAACTTACACAACATTGTAAATCAACTGTACTCCAATAAAAAAGTTTTTAAAATAAAAGTAAATAAATATTAATAAATAAATAGCAAAAGTGATGGAATGTCACTTCCAAGATTAGGTTATAAAGATTTCTTCCTCTTCCATCTTCCTTGCTTTCACTCACTACTCCGATGGGAGCAGGTGCCATAGTATTTGCTGCTCTAATGGAGAGATCTACATGGCAAGGATGGTCTCCAGCTAACATCCAGCAAGGAACTGAATGCCATCAACAACCATGGGAGTGAAACTGGAAGTGAATTTTCCTCCAGTGAAGAATAACAGCTGACTCTGACAGAGTGTTGTGGAAGACCCTGAGCTCGAGGACCCAGCTCAGCTGCTCTTGGACATCTCTCCCACGGAAAATGAGCTAAGTGTTCAGTGTTTTGAGCCGCTAAGTTTCAGAGTGAACTATTACACAGCCATAGATAATCAATACAGACAGAAATGAACAAGGTATGATTTTTCAACACACAAGGAGATGGGAGTGATCAATTATACATCCAGAGCGAAGGAGAGCAGAGTTCATGTCTTATCATGAGAAATTATGTCAATGTTGATGCCATTTACTGAGTCTGAAAACCCAAATAATGAAATAAGTTTTGAAGACAGGAAACCAGGTCAAGCTTTGGCCATGTTAAGTTTGAAATGCCTAGGAGACATGCAAATAGATGAGTCCAGAAAGTAGTTAGATTAATGACATTGGAGCTCAGAAGAAAAATTTAGGCAGGAGATCACAGTTTGAGAGTCATCAACCTCTTCCCTCTGAAGTCATTTGGAAAACTTTATTTCCTCACCCCATAACAGTTGCTGAAATATTTTAAAGGAGTTCTTACGTCTCCACGGGTCTGGCTTAAGCATGTCCACTTTCCTCTACTTTTTCTCAGATAATTTGGCTCTAAGCACCCAGCCTGCCTCTGATCTTCTTAGATATGCTCTGCTTACAATTGAACGACTATAAGTTAGGCAATTTTTAATTTCTTGTAAATTTCCTTACATTTTGGTAAAATAGGGTAATTTTGAGATATAAATAGTCCATGGAAAGAATACAACTATGTGCTAGGCACAAGATAAATACTCAATAATTGTTAGTTATCTCGCATATTTATATCATCTAGAATAGTGTTGTCCATATTGTGTAAGTAACATGTCATGTTTTTCTAGTAGCTGCATTTTAAAAAGTATAAGAGACTGAATCAACTGACTTTAATAATATATTTTATGTAACCCAATATATCTAAAATATTATCATTTCAACATATCACCAATATAAAAAATTGTTAACAAGATACCTTTACATCCATTTTCATTCTAAGTCTTTGTAACCCAGTGTGTAATGTTTAAAGAACGTCTCAATTTGGATACTAAATTTTCATCAAAAAGACTTGATCTGTGTTTTGAGTTCATAAAATGTATAGTTTAAAAAATACACACACCTGAATTGTTCCAAACATAGTTAAAAGTTTTCTGATAACTGAATTAAGTATCCATCTCCTGGAGAAGAAAATGGCAACCCACTCCAGTATTCTTGCCTGGAAAATCCCACGGACGGAGGAACCTGGTAAGCTACAGTCCATGGGGTCGCAAAGAGTCGGACACGACTGAGCGACTTCACTTTCACTTTGAAATTTAAATTAATTGGAATTAAAATTCATTTTCTTATTTTGCACACTTCAATAGCAATTTGTCATTAGCGGTTATCATATTGAACAGCGTAGATCTAGAACTTTAAGAGTTCATTGGCTTTCTTATCACTCCTGTTCGTTTGTGTCTTCAGAGAAGTAGATGCTAAAATGGTATCAAACACACAAGACATTTACTGGAGAAACATCCATAAAGGAAATTGGGCAAGGTGATGGAGGAGCCTGGGAGAGCTGCCCTGACCTTCCATGAAGGACAGAGGGAAGGAAAGAAGGCTGGATAAGTAGGAGGTGTGTGTTGAGTCACATTCGACTCTTACGACCCCATAGACTACAGCCTGCCAGGCTCCTCTGTCCATGAGATTCTCCAGGCAAGAAGTGGGTTGCCATTTCCTTCTCCAGGGGTAAGAAGAGAATTAAACTATGAAAAGTGAAAGTGTTAGTCACTCAGTCGTGTCCGACTCTTTGTGACCCCAAGAACCTAGCCTGCCAGGTTCCTCTGTCCATGAAATTCTCCAGGCAAAAGAACTGGAGTGGGTAGCCATTCCCTTCTCCAGGGATATTCCCGACCCAGGGATCGAACCCAGGTCTCCTGCATTGTGGGTAGATTCTTTACTGTCTGAGCCACCAGGGAAACTATAAGTACAGTTCAAAAGATTTTTGGCAAATCTGATGGGGAATTGATTTAGTTTTCCGTGCTGCTATTAACGCCACAAACTTAACACCTTAAAACAGCACAATTATTATGTTACAATTCTTTGGGTCCTAAGGCTGACATAAGTCTCACAGGGGTAAAGTCAAGGTGTCAACAGTGTTGTCTTCCTCTCTGCAGAGGAGAGTCTGGAGAATCTGTTTCTTTTCCTTGCCCAAATACTAGACACCACCTGCATTCCTTGGCTTGAGGTCTCTTCCTTCATCTTCAAAGTCAGCAGCGGAAGGTCATCTCATCTCTCTGATAACTTCTTCCACCTTTGCATCTCTCTGTTTGACCACAACTGGGAAAATTCTCCACTTCTAAGGAGCCATGGAACTCAACTGGACTCATCTGGATAGTCCCCCACTATGCCCCCATTTCAAGATCAGCTGATTAGCAACCATAATGTCAACTGTACTCTTAATTCCTTTTTCCCATGTGAGGTGACATATTCACAGGCTCCAGAGATTAGGATGTGGAGATCTTTGGGAGGTCATTATTCCACCTGCCACAGGAGTCCTTGAGCCAAACGTGCTCATTAGAGGAGTCCCACTTCTTTCAGGAATGGGCCTGCTTTGGGCCTGTTTTAAACCCCTGTGGGGCCTAGTCATCAACTGGCAGCAGCCCACAGGGAGGACAGGGTTGGCATATACACAGTGATGGACACAGATGGGGCAGGTGGAGCCTCTGGTTAGTCGCATTCCCTGAAGCTGGAGGTCTAAAAGATACATTCTCACGGCCACCACACTCCTCTACTTTTTTAAATTAGCAAAATAATAATGATGACCCCTTCCTTTTGTAGCTCCCTCAGAAAGCTTACAAAAATTAAAAAGAAAATTCTTAGAAAACTGGTAGAAGGGAGTAAGAAAATTTTATTAAAAACAGCTGGCAGAGAAGATTTGGAAACCCTGCCCAACCCTGAAATGACTGAGATGATGCCTCATTAAATCTGAGCAGCTGGTACAAGGCAACCTTTAACACAGGTGACCCACCCGCCCAAATACAGGAACTATGAATTTTCAAAGATCAATAAACCACATCAACGGCTGGCCATTGGACTTGGAAAAATGGAGGTCATTGGTGACCCTCACAAGAGTTGCATTGGTGGTGGAGTGATGGAAATGAAAGTGTGATTAAGATCAACTCTAAGAGAAGGAAAAAGGAGAGGAAGTGGGGAACACAAGGATATGCTTCAATCACAGGCATCCCTTACAGCCACAAATAGGTCCGCCAATGTAACTCTGGTGGGCAGAGGTCACTGACACCTCCACTGTGGGGGCAGATCCTAGGACAGAGGGGTAGCTTCTCATTAGCAGACACAGAGAGGATTTTCATAGTCAGCAAGAAGCCAAAGAGGAAAATGACATGAGTACCAGGCATAACTTTATGCCTGCCATGGCAGAGAGACCCACGGCAGAGACACAGAACCCATGCGACCATTCTTAGGAAGGGTCGTAGTATTTCATACAGACCAGGAGGGTAGGGTTTGAGCCAGGACTGAGCCAGAGACATGTCAGCTCTCAGTATACCAACTTCCCATGGCTGTGACCCAAGGAAAGGTTTATATGGGAGAATGTAGACAATTTAATTTAATCAGAAAAAAAAATCAGTATCATGATATATGTAGCATGATTGTTTTGTTGGACACTAAGGAAATTCAACAAATGTAAAACAATTTCAGTATTAAAGCAGGTGACTCATGGGTGAGGTCTTATTTTCTCTATTTTGTGACTTGTAGTAAAGTACTTAGACTGCTTTTTAAATACAAAAAAAAAAAAAAGATTTAAGGGTATAATAATCTAAGCCTTTCTCCTAGAGTTTTTATGAAGATTATAATAATGACTAACTTTGAATAGCTCACAGAGTGATTTTCATACATGTAACCTCATTTCATCTTCACAACCAACATGCCATTTTGCAAAAGCCTTTATTATTGCACTTAGCAAAGTGTGTTGCAATGATTTGTTTCTATATCTTTTTCCAGCTCTAGACTGAAGTACCCCCAAAAGTAAGAATCATGTCTTTTAATCCTTCTCCTTGACAAGTAATACAAACCGTGGCACATGACAGGCGATCCAAAAGTATTTGAGGATGAGTGGGTAATTGTTGGATGGATGGATGGGAGGATGGATGGATAGATAATGGCTGGATGGATGAATGGTTGGCAAGATGGATGAATGGATGGATGGCTCAATGGACAGGCATCAAGGGATCAATAGATTACCACCGTAGACATAAGCACTTAAATGTCCCAGAATAGGTAGCCTTTTGTTAGAGACTGAGCCAACCACCACTCCCTTCCCACAAACTAAATATTTTTAAAACCTCATGGCTAGTTAACCCTCCATATAGCTCAAACCTCTGGTGATCTTGCCTCTTCGCTGTTTTCTCTCATTTGTATTATTCCCCTGCTGTTCCATATTTCCTCTCCCCTGCCCTAGTCTCTGATTGCTCTTTTACCCAAATCTTTCCACCCAGTAAGTCAAAGCCCTCTAAACCACAAAATAATGTCTTTACATTCTCAAACCCTCGTGTTTTATTCCAAAGTAAACCTAATTCCCACCTGTGGACCCACTATCCCTTCTCTAGCTCGCCATTTTTCCCCATCTCTAGGACATCTCTGGGTTAGGTGTTCTATATGCAGTCATAGTATCATGGATTGGATTTGCAGGTATATTTATTATGCACAATACATTTAAGTTAGGTCTATATCAAGTCAACCACAAGTGGACGGGTTACATATATGCCAAATAATCGATCCTTCAACTTCTACATCACTTTCCAACTTGATTATAATTAGCAGCATCTAAATGCAACCTGGTAAAGAAGGATGGGGAATTTGTCCTTTAATACAGAAATTTTAAATTGTTAAACAAGGTTTCCTCCAGGGAGAAAAGTGGAATTGGGAGGGCTAGTGTTAGAAAACAATTTTTTTTTCTTGTGTATATTTTTATATATTGCTTAGTACTTACACAAGGAATATGAAGGAACTGAAAAGCTCCCTATAAAGGAAAAAGAATGAAGATGCAGGAGTTTCATTCAGTGTGACTGGAGAAAGCAAAGGAAGAAATGAATTTTCCTGGGAGGTGTGCTCAGAGCTGCAGGGCCTCACCCCCAGGCCCTTATTCTTGAAAAAGCTAATCCAGGCATGAAGCAAAGAATGGGGACATCTGTGGTCCCTTCACAAAGCTAAACAGCTGGCATAAGAGCTAAGGGAAAATTGTTATTTTTATTAGTGCTGTATTTGCCTACTGTTTACATCCACACTCTTGTATTAGGAACTAATTCAAACTTGGAAATTATATTCATTTCCTTTGAAACAGTATGCTAAATTAAAAGCTAAATTGGGTCTAAAATCTGTTCTATCTTTAAAAAAAAGTCACAGACAAATTTCAGAAAAACTGGCCAGGATTAAAATAGGAAATGACCAAGCTGGTAATTAATTTTTCCTCCAAATTTGATAATTACTGAATTCTTATGTGGATGTAAGTTCCAGTTGAATTATCAGCCCTGTCTGGACAGAATGAGAATGATTTTAAAAAATAGCCTATAAGTCAAGTTGGGTAAATGATGGCATACAGTGTTGGTATATTTTGGAATGGGGAAAAAGTGAGTGATATATTTGAGTGTCATTAAGTCTGTCATGGATGAAAGATGAGGTCACTAAATCTGACAGTGTGCTCATGATTTGGGAACCAAATCGCCACAGAATGTAAAATTAAGAGAGAGAGGCATGGCATACTTAATCCATGTGCAGGATCTGATCAGTGTCACCCAGAACGCAAAGGCATTTGCTAGCAATGACTATGTTTAAAAATCCTCAATATTGTATATAGTAGGATCATCTTTAGTTTGAAAAGATTATGGAGAAATTGGGAGAACATAGTTTTAGTGAGACCACCTGACATTATAAAGAATTTGACTTTAATCTGAGTGAATTTGATTTCCTAAAGCAGAGTATTTGTTCGTTTGTTGATCCCCCATGGATGTGGGGTATAGAGAGATAGATAAACAAGTATTTAGCATTCCTGACTAGACTAAGCCTTTGTGCATTATTCAGGATGCAGCTGCTTGGAGGGAAAATCACATACACCATCTTTCCAAACAAAAAGCAGGAACATGTGATCTTCTATCAGATACACTCAGAGACCCAGCCCTTTGTACTATGTTAACAATAAGCCTATCTAAGAGATGTTTATACTGGACTCATCTAAAGGACCAAGTTGGGCAGCAGATATCCCAGAATTAAAAGAATAGGGACTTCCCTGGTGGTCCAATGGCTATGATTCTGTGCTCCCAATGCAAGGGGCCCGGGTTCGATCCCTGGTCAGGGGACTAGATTCAACATGCCACAGTTAAAGATCAAAGATACTACATTCCCCAACTAAGACCTGGTGCAGTCAAATAAATACATATTTTTTTAAAGCCAGGAATAATGACATGAAAGTTGGTTGATGTGTTTAAAACAAGGATTATTTGGGGGCAGGACATGGGAATCATTTTTCCCAGCAGCCATATTTCCAAAAGGCCTTAAACATAGACTTTTGCTTTATCCTCCATTGACTGGTTATATATCCAGTTGCAGAACAAAAAGACTAACGTTTATCACACAGCTTTCATCTTTGGTCTCCATGAGTTAATCCAGTAATTAGGTTGTGAAAACGTAACTATATTTTACTCTTTACATGGTAAAGTGTCAATTTGTTTAATATAATCTTCGTTTAAAAGATACAGAGATGATTGCAAGAAACACTGGTAGTAGAGTGGAGAGATGAGGCAGAGAAAGGAAGAAGGACAGAAAAGGGTGTGCGATCAGAAGTGGTTACCACCATGTGCAAATGCATCTCAACACTACTGGGAGCTCTGGCATACTGTGTAGATTAATGCACTTTGGTTACCCATTCAAGGAGCCAAGGAGCTGAGAAATTCATAGGTAATTCACACAACAGTTCCCTTTAGAAACTGGCTGCTAAGCTTCTCCGGGAAGTTTCCAGCTGCCATGCTTGTGAGAACAGTCTCTGGCAGCATGGAAGAGCCCGAGAAAAAGAAATACAGGTCCTGGTAATAAAAAAAAGGTAGGACAACAGGCACAGAATTGGTGAGAGCCAAAGAGATATGGGTGGAACCCAAGGAGTGTCTGCTGAAGCCCTTTAGGGAGACCCTTCAGTGTTTCCCCTTTGGAAGCATGCCAGTCATGAGCAGGTAAACAAGAGTCCTTCAAGAAACGGGGCCGTGGAAGATGCAGGTTAGCAGCTGCTTTAACAGCCATGGGAGGAAGCACTGGGCATCTATCTATCGTCCCCAGGTTAAGCACCAGCAATGCATCAGCAGGCATCAACATACAGGACTCTGATGCAGTGATACCTGTGCTCTCTGGACATCATCAGAGGTGGCATACATCCCAACCAGCCGAGACAGGAACGAAGAAACATGACGAATACCTCATGGCATCCAAAAGGGCCATAAAGAAGGACTAGTGAAGTGAGCTACCCCCTGAAGACTTTTGATACTATCCTATGAAAAAGTGAGGGTGGAGATATTTCCCTATTTGTGACAGCTTAGAGTGACCCAACTTTTAGCCATGAGTGACAGAAATTCAACATTGAAGGTGCACTGGGCTCCCAGAAATCCTTTCCCTTTCTCCACTGAAGGTTGTACCAATAATTTAAGATGACACAGATCAATTACCAAACTATAAAATGTCAGTTAACATCTTTGGAAACTGAATACAAAATGAACCAACTAACATTCCCTTGTTATAACCCTATTGTGTATAAAAAATTAGGTTTATATGCTTAATGAATGTATGAAAATATAATTACCAAGTTATTGCTCTTGTAAAAGTGATTAACAATCATATCATTGACTTTTCCACTGTGCTCTTGAGTTATTAAACTGGAATATTTCTGCCCTTTTAAGAAGAGGAGGAGATACAGAATGCATCTCTCTCACATGCACGCGCCAAGGAAAGGCCACAGGAGCACACAGAGAGAAGGCAGCCATGTACGAACTGGTAAGAGAGCCCTCAGCAGGAACCAAATCAGCCAGCACCTTGACCTTAGACTTCCCAGCTTCCAGAACTGGGAGAAATAAATATCTGTTGTTTAAGCCACCTGTGGTATTTCGTTTTAGTAACCTAAGTGAATCAAGACACTCCCCTACTAGACTCTAAAAATGGTTGGGAATTGGGCATTACCATTATTCACTATTTCTACTACCTAAGGCAGAATCTGGCCAATAGTAGGTGTTTGTAAATGGATGAGGGATGTGCTTTTGTGGTTGTTTTGGTCTTTATTTTAGGACAGAACATAGCACTGAGTGTTCATATTCAGAAAAAAACAGATGAGTTCAAACCTTGGACCTAACATTTATTAATTAAACAACCATGATCAAGTCACTTGGCCTCTCTGAATATCAATTTTTTTACTATAAAATGGTGGTTATCTTAGCTTGAGCTCCTCAGAGTTGGACCCTGAGATAAGGACTTGGACATGGGTGATTTGCTGCGGTGGGTAAGTAGGTGGAGAAAGTGAGACAGGGAAGGGAAAAAAGCCAGTGAAGCATGTGCTAAATAGCAAATGCTGGAGAGGGTGTGGAGAAACAGGAACTCTCCTACACTATAGGAATGTAAATTACTGCAACCACTATGGAGAACAGTATGGAAGCACCTCAGAAAACTAAAAGTAGAGTTGCCAGCAGTTCCACTCCTGAGCATAAACCTAGACAAAATTATAATTCAAAGAGATGCATGCACCCCTATGTTCACAGAAGCATTATTCACAATAGCCAAGTCATGAAAATAAACTAAATGTCCATCGACAGATGAATGGACAAAGATGTGGTACATATATACAATGGAATACTACTCAGCCATAAAAAGGGTGAAATATTAATACCATTTGCCACAACATGAAGGGATCTAGAGATTATTGTACTAAGTCAAACGAAGACAAATACTGTATGATATCACTTACACGTGGAGTCTAAAATACGACACAAATGAACTTATCTATGAAACAGACTCACAGACACAGAGAACAGGTTTATGGCTGCCTAAGCCGAAGGGGTACAGGGGAGGGATGGATTGGGAGTCTGGGCTCAGCAGATGCAAACTATTATATATAGAATGGATCAACAGCAAAGTCCTACTGTATAGCACAGGAAATTATATTCAATATCCTGTGATAAATCATAATGGAAAAGAACATGAAAAAGGATGTATACAGATGTATAACTGAGTCACTTTGCTATACAGAGAAATTTACTGTACAGCAGAAATTAACATAATATTGTAAATTAATGATACATGAGCAAAATAAATTTTTTTCTAAAAAAGCATGTGTTAATGAGCAGGTTACTGCTATGAACCACTAAAGCTCAATCCCATGGCAGAGACAAGGGGGCTCTGAGAAATTGTGTTAGACATGGCTCAGGATCTTCACACAGGTAAGAGAAGATGCAGCAGATTTTGACTTCATTCTCTTACTGTTTGAAGGCTATATCCAAAATCTTTACTTCTATTAGGTTGCTGCAAACTTTGCTATTTGACACTGACATACATTCTTGAATAAATGTGGTTATGTTATACATCAATTTTAATGCACATTTCTTGCTTTATGATTTTTGCTAATGAATTATTACTTGCTGTTTATTTTATATTTATTTTAGACTATGGAAATGATGTTAGACATAAGCAAATTTGAGTGATTTTCTTATTTGAGTTCAAAATGGGTCATAAAGCAACAGAGACAACTCACAATATCAACATTCATTTGGCCCAGGAACTGCTAATGAACAGACAGTGCAGTGGTGGCTCAAGAAGTTTTGCAAAGAAGAGAAGAGCCTTGAAGATGAGGAGCACAGTGGCCAGCCATCAGAAGCTAATAATGACCAAGTCAGAGCATCATCAAAGCTGATCCTCTTACAACTACATGAGAAGTTGCCCAAGAACTCAATGGTTCCCATTTTGATTAATAAAGATGTGTTTGAGCCTAGTTATAATGATTTGAAATTCAGAGTCCAAAACCACTGTTACTTCTGCACCAATCTAATATTTCCAGGTTCTATCTTTGTGCAGTAGAGCAAGTTTCCATGGTGCCAGTTAAAGCCCTCAGGCACCTGAGGTAAAGAGCTGTTATACTGATGGAAATCCCAGCTGCAAGTGAATTTGGGTGGGCCGGGGAGAGTGAGAGTGTGCATCTGCCACAAGAGTAAAACTTACACCCTAGCTGTAGGTGCTTTCTGTAACCTCACAGAGCAGTTGGGACTATTAAATGAGAAAATGTATATATAGGGCTACAGTTCATGGGATCGCAGAGTCAGACATGACTGAGCGCGCACGCGCACACACACACACACACACACACACACACACACGCAAAACTAAGAGTATATGATCAGTCCAGTAGGCAACTAGATCTTGATCCTACAGGGGAATTCTGAGTCAGTATAGAACCCCCACCTCAGGATTATTTCCCCAGAAGGACTAAGGATCCTGAGTATTTAATATACCAATTCCCATCACGCACTAGTTGAGGGTTGCTTCCAACAGACGTTAAACCTCCGGCTCTTCTGCCCTGCTGAGTTTTACCCAGAGATGGGCTCTGGCAGGGAAGCCACAGGTAGTTGGAAGGTGGTTCACAGAGGAGGATCAATTAAAATTGCTTAAGTAAACTCGCGTCAAACAAAGCCACGAGAAGAGATTCACTCCATCACGTAAGTTCCTGAGGCCTCGGACTGTGTCTGTCTGCATCATGGATCCACAGTTCCTAGCACATTCCCTAATGCATAATAGTCACTCGATAAATACTTTGGGGTGGATGGATGGATGGATGACGTTTGCACTGTCTTTTTAATTGAAGTATAGTTGATTTACGATGTTGAGTTAGCTTCAGGTGTAAAACAGCGATTCAGTTATACATACATATATCTGTTCTCTTTCATATTCTTTTCCCTTATACCTTATTACAAATATTGAATATAATTCCCTGTGCTATACAGTAGGTCCTTGTTGGTTATCTATTTTATATATAGTAGTGTGTATCTGTTAATCCTCAATTCTTAATTTCTCTTTCCCCCCTCTTTCCCCTTTGGTATTCATACATTTGTTTTCTATGTCTGTGGGTCTATTTCTGTTTGTTAAGTTTATTTGTATCTCTTTTTTTAAGATTCCAAGTATAAGAATATCATGTGGAATTTGTCTTTGTCTATTGACTTACCTCACTTAGTATGATAATCTCTAGATCCTAAGACTCATACAGAGTCTTAAAGTGTAAGTAGGAACTCACTGAGCTCTCCAAGATAAAAGAACAGTATAATCAAAAGTACTGCTGCTGCTGCTAAGTCGCTTCAGTCGTGTCCAACTCTGTGTAACCCCATAGACGGCAGGCCACCAGGCTCCGCCATCCCTAGGATTCTCCAGGCAAGAACACTGGAGTGGGTTGCCATTTCCTTCTCCAGTGCATGAAAGGGAAAAGTGAAAGTGAAGTCGCCCAGTCGTGTTCGACTCTTAGCAACCCCATGGACTGTAGCCTACCAGGCTCCTCCGTCCATGGGAATTTCCAGGCAAGAGTACTGGAGTGGGGTGCCATTGCTTTCTCCAATCAAATGTACAGAGTTATACAAAAACATCTCCTCCTTGAGGAAGCTCTAAGGGCAATCCATTTATTTAAAACATACAGCTGCTTAGTTGATGTTTCATTCTAGGGATGTATGATCTGCCTTCTGGTAACATCCACTCTCTCATCCTAATGTTGCCCTTTAAACCAACAAAAAGATTTTGAACTTTTTCATTTCACAATCCTTCCAATATTTGATGACATGTCTTCTTTCCCCAAACGTATACATCCCTGGTTTCTTGTCAATGCCCCGGACTGAAGAGTTTCATCCAGGTATTAGTTGACCACATGACGTTAGAGTAGAGGTCCTCGGGTCAAGGCTGTAGGATACAGTGCTGTGTACGAACTTTGCTGTCTTTCAGATCTGGGTTCACATTTTAACACTACCAGCTGTGTGATTTGGGGTAAGTAACTTAGCTTCCCTAAGCCACACCCTCCATCTACAGAATGAAAGTCATCATGCTTATCTCACTGGAAGCTACAGTGGGCATTTAATAAAGTTCATTCTCTTCCTTTGAACTTCCTGACTTTCCCCCACCATGCTGCTGCTAAGTCACATGGCTCTGCTCCATGTCCCCACCCCAGACATGTGAGGTTTCAGTCTAGAACAAGAATGAGCAATTTCACCTTTTTCTCAAGTGCACACAGCACTGTTTGCAATAGCCAGGACATGGAAGCAACCTAGATGTCCATCAGCAGATGAATGGATAAGGAAGCTGTGGTACATACATACAATGAAATATTACTCAGCCATTAAAAAGAATACATTTGAATCAGTTCTACTGAGATGGATGAAACTGGAACCCATTATACAGAGTGAAGTAAGCCAGAAAGAAAAACAACAATACAGTATACTAATGCATATATATGGAATTTGAAAGATGGTAACGATAACCCTATATGCAAGACAGAATAAGAGACACAGATGCATAGAACAGTCTTATGGACTCTGAGGGAGAAGGTGAGGGTGGGACGTTCTGGGAGAATAGCATTGAAACATGTATATTATCATATGTGAAACAGAACACCATTCCAGGTTCAATGCATGAGACAAATGCTCAGGGCTGGGGCAATGGGATGACCCAGAGGGATGGGATGGGGAGGGAGGTGGGAGGGGGGTTCAGGATGGGGAACACAAGTAAACCCATGGCTGATTCATGTCAATGTATGGCAAAAACCACTACAATATTGTAAAGTAATTAGCCCCCAACTAAAATAAATAAATTTCTTAAAATAAATAAATAAATAATTAAAAAAAAAAAAAAAAAGAATGAGGCCAAAAGAAATATCCAGGTCATCCAGGCCACTGCACAGAGAAGGTAGCCCAGAGGGCTACCTCTGGGCCTCCCTCTCTCCCCTTTCAGCAGCTTAGAGTTAAACAGGCATCCCTGCTCCTACAAAGCAGGAATAAGACTGCTCACTTGTTCACTTGCTGAGCAAAGGGACTGATTACCCAAGAAAGGGAAGTGTCGCCCACAGAAATCAATACATATGAGGCTTTGAAAAGAGCTGGCTGGCTGCACAGGATTAGGTATTGATCCCACTTGTTTTCCCAGTTACTGCTCTGCTCCCCACCTGCGGAGGACACTTCTAATCTCTTCCTAACACCAAACAAGACAAGGAAGCTCAGCCCAGGACAGAGTCGGTGTGTGACGAATGCAGGACATGAAGGAATTGCCAGTACTATATCCAGAAAACCATGAACGCAGGGAACAGAGATCCCCACCCCACTCCTAACACTGTGAAAACTCAGGATTGAGTGGAGGATTCAAACAGAACTGACTGCCCTGGTGTGAAGCCCAGCCTCATGGAACTCTGAGACACCCAGAAAAAAAATTAGGAAGAGGGGACAAGGCTTTTACGTCACTCTCTATTGGTCCTCTATGAAAGAAAATCAGCACCAGGACTTCCCTGGTGGTCCAGTGGTTAAGAATCCACCTTCCAATGCAGGGGGCAGGGATTCGATCCCTGGTCTGGGAACTAAGATCCCACATGCCATGAGGCAAATAAGCCCATGTGCTCCAATGAGGATCCCACATGCCACAACTAAGACAAGATGTAGCCAAATAAATAAATACATATTAAAAAACTAATAATTTATTTAAAAAAAAAGAAAATTAGCACATAAAAATAAGACTAGATTAAAACCTATACAGATATAGTAAGGAAATAACAAAAGAACATTGTTTTGCTTGCCAAATCAGAAAAGTTTTTTTGAATATATTATTGAGTGATAGCAAGTGTTCAAAGAAAAGGAAGCAGTGAATAGATTTTCCAGAGGATAATTTGACAATTCATTTCAAAAGCTGTAAAAGTAATCACATCTTTGGACCAATAATCCCACTTCTAGGAACTGATCTGAAAATGTAATTAAGAATGTGTGCGGCAGTCCAGAGGTTAGGACTCCACGCTCTCACTGCCAAGGACCTGGGGTTCGATCCCTGGTTGGGGAACTAAAATCCATTAAGCTGCACAGCATGGCACAAAAAATAAAAATAAAAATAAAAGATGAGTGTGTATGGCTTTTGTTTCAAGTTAAAAGGAACATGCCCTTTCTTGAGATACAGAGTCAGGGCAAAAGGAAGACTGGTTGTGAAGCCCAGCCTGGTAGGGGCACTACCATGACCAGCTCCAGGATGCTGGGTCATGGAAGGTGCAGACCTGCCACAGAGGAAAACCATACCAAGGTCATGAGATCTTTGGCTACTCAATAAGCATGAGGCCATCCCTGTGTTAGGAATGTGGAGAAGACCCCATGCTTGCCCAAGAGATGGTCACTTTATTAAAGCACCCATCCTAACCTCCAGGTGTTCTGAGTGCCATCTTTGAGTTAGGCCACACCATCAGAGAATGGAAGGACCCTGCTGCTTCAGCCCTCAAAGAACTGCTTCTAAGGAACTTCTCTTGGGCATCCAGCTACTTTCCTATCCTATAGGACTTAAGAAAAAGCCCATGAAACCCAGTATTAACTTTGATCAGATGATTGGGCTGGGAGCCTTATCTGCGATGTGACTCTCCTGAGTGGCTGGTTTGTGTTTTCTCTGTGGTCCCCGTGGTTCATGTCACTGACAGCTAAGAGCCACAATAAGTAGCTGAGACTCTTGTAGAACAGTGTGTGCCCAGATACAGGCATCGCCAGACTCCCTTCTCACCTGTCTTTCACCCCAGAGCTGAGCTGACAGCCTGGATCATGGGGGTCATTTCAATGGCCCTGGAGCCAGGGAAAGTTATGAGGAATCACATGGGTCTAAGCTTATAAATTCAGCCTTGCTCACCTGATGAGTTAATCACCAAGCAAAGCAGCCATGGGCTTCCAGACATGGAGGAAATGGAGGAGGGAAGAGAAATATGCCATTGTTAAGCCCCTCAACAGAACGGACAAGTGGACACAAGAGGGGAAGGGGACGGGGGGATGAATTGGGAGAGTAGGACTGACATAGGTACACTACCATGTGTAAAGCACATAGCGGGTGGGAAGCTGCTGTATCACAGGGAGCTCAGCCCAGTGCTCTGTGATGACCGAGAGGGCTGGGATGGGGGTGCTGGGAGGGAGGTTCTAGAGGGAAGGGATATATGAATACATATAGCAGACTCTCTGTGTTGTACAGCAGAAAATAACACAACAATGTAAAATAACTATTGGTTGTTAAGTCGCTTCAGCCGTATCCAACTCTTTGCAACCCCACAGACTGTAGCCTGCCAGGCTCCTCTGTCCATAGAATTCTCCAGGCAAGAATACTGGAGTGGGTTGCCACTCTCTTCTCCAGAGGATCTTCCTGACCCAGGGATTGAACCCGCGTCTCTTACATCTCTTGCATTAGTAGGAGGGTTTTTTACCACTAGTGCCAAATAAATAAATAAAACAAAAGCCCCTCAACATATTAGGAATGATGTATATGGTATTTATCCTCAGGGTGAAATCTATAACTGGTCCTCATACATGGAGGGTAAGAGAGAGCACCCCAGATTGGCAGGTGCCAAAGAAACTTACACACAAGCCTTGTCTTGGGCACCACAAGATGGCAGATCTCCCCACCTGCTCATCAGAATCTTTTTTTAAAAAAACACCAAAAAACATTTTTGCATTGGGGTATAGCCAATTAATAATGTTGTGATAGTTTCAGGTGAACAGTGAAGGGAGTCAACCCCTACATCTACATGCATCCATTCTCCTCCAAACCCTCCTCCCATCCAGGCTGGCACATAACAGAATCTTAAAGCTTATGAAGAGGTCTTAACAGGGTTTAGTCATACACAGCCATCCAGATGATCTAAACACACACTTTTTCCTCTCAAGGCTGTGTTCTCACAACAACACTCACTGTGTGGGAACAGTGGGTAGAACGTACATCCCAAGCACAGAAGGTGGAGCCTCCAGTT
The DNA here is from genome assembly GCF_054371585.1 of Giraffa tippelskirchi. NCBI lineage: Eukaryota > Metazoa > Chordata > Mammalia > Artiodactyla > Giraffidae > Giraffa > Giraffa tippelskirchi. The sequence continues at coordinate 112,122,350 of NC_137287.1, read as the reverse complement.
GCCCTGGTCCCACTCAAGGGTCAGCCTGCAGGCACGTCCTCTCAATGACCTCTTCCAACACTGATGGGTGTTGAGATAAGTACCCCAGCTCCTTGTTCCTTGGGAGATGGGGGAGTAACAGTGAGACAAGTTCTGCATTGCCTCCCAGAGACCCCCAGCAGGGCTGAGCCCCAGCTACCCACAGTGTTGACTTTCTCCACGCTGCACCCTTTACTGCCTTCTTCCCTGACCCTGTCTCACCTGCCTCTCCCGCTACTGATGCTCCTGGAATTACCTCCTAAACACACTCCTTGCCCTTGAATCCTCTCAGGGTCTGATCCTGAGAGGCCCCCTCAAAACAGACGAGAGCCAGAGACATTGAGATAATTATAAATCTTGGTTAGATTTTAAAATGCTATAGATGCAAATAATAATCATTGCATTCCTTCCAGGTGAGACAGGCCTGGGACCTGAGACCCTATGCTGCAGTGCTTGCACCTGGACACACCTCACCTGGAGCTACAAAATACAGAGTAACTACCCGGGACTAAAAACAGCTGTGTGCATGTGCAGTTGGGGCAAATTCTAGACCAAAAGACACAAAGACCAAAAAACCCAGCTGCAGTTTCTGAAGTAGCGAGAGCAAAAAAAACTGAGTGTCTGGAGAAAAAGCAGGGTACTGCGCATGCCCCCTGCACACAACACTGTCTAAGCCATCCTTCCAGCACACTCCTACCCTCACCCCATATAAGGAATGAGCTCACCAACTAGGGGAGCAAGCAAGGGAACCTGTTACTTGTCTTTGCTCCCTCCCGCAGCCAGTGCAGGAGCCCTACCTAATAAAGCCTTGCCTGAATTTCCTGTCTGGGCTCTAGTCAATGTCTATTGACTGGGGAAGGCCAAGAACCCTACCTAGTTGGTATCCCAGGGATGAAGTTCTATGTTAGCCCCAGAAAGGGCACAGGGTACGAAAGAGGGCAGGAGGAGGAACCAAGCTGCAGAAATGAATGAGATACGGTCCCCACCTCGGACAGAGCTGACAATTTAGTTGGGGGCCGGGGAGCTGACTTATAACGACCCAGGAAAACAGAGAAGAAAAAGCAGGAAATGGAAGATGCATCAAGCCAGCTTTAAGTCTCCAGATTAGACCCTTATGTTTACAATAGAAACAGGACCCACTACCAACCACCGTTCCCTTAAGTGGAGATCCACCAAGCCTCCTGGGTCTGGGGCAGCAAAGATTATAAAATGTTTTCACAAGCCATTATTACTTTTCACCTTCAAAAGAGACTTCTAGGTAGATGGGAATTGTATTTTCATCATTCATGTCAGGTCCAAATGTGTACATGTCAGAGCAGAAGTCTTGCTTCTATTCTAGCTCACGAGTCACAAGCTGCTCTGTGTTGCTCTAGACTGACATGAGGACAGAAGTCAGTCAGGACCCCATTCTGCTAAGAGTTTTCTCAGCTAAGCTGAACTGCTGATTTCTGTTGAAGGAATACCCAGCCACCACCCTGCCCCCGGTCAGCTGTGAAGCCTGAGAAGGGGGACATCTCCAGAAGGAAGGCTTCCTGGGGGCTCAATTTGGAGCCAAGCTGAGAATGGAGACTCAGTCTCCATCTCAGAAAGTGAGATGCTCCCAGCTCTTCTCCTAACTTCACCTACCAAGCTCGTGTTTTCTACCTCCCGACCTCCTGCACCCACCTTCCCAGTCTGGCCAGGCCTCTCCACTCCCAGGGGACACTTCCTGCTGCCCCCTTGCCAACCCCCACCCTATTCTCCACCTCCCACCCCAGGGAACCAGAGAGATAGCAGAATTCTGGTTTCCATAGCAACGCTGCCAGGTTCACAAGGCCTGTGTTTGCACTCAGCTCGGTGTAACTGTCAGCGGCCAAGGTAACTTCAAGTCAGTCTTCGAGGTTAATTTGTCTGCAGCTTTCTCTGCATGGAAGCCCCCCGTTGGGAAGAAAGGTGAGTCATCAGCTCAAACCACCCCATTAAGCCAGGATCAAATCCAGTGGTCCCACGCATACCTGAGGAGGCCCACTAACTGGTCCATTATCTAATAATCAGCCCACAATCTCCGAGTAGCTCGTGGGCAGCATTGGAGGGTGCATGGAACTCCCAGCCTTAGCTAGCATGTGTTGATACTGCAGTAAGGGCTGGGGCTCCCCAAGTCCTCTCTCTCGGCCCTGCCCCCAAGTTAAAGGCTGGTGGACAGAAGGGGGAGACACAGGTACCAGCTCCAAGGAGGGACCTGGGGAGCTAGACCTGCATGGTTGGCTAGTTATCAGGAAACACTGGTCCTTGTGTCCAACTCCCAGTTCAGAGGGGATTTTGACAACCTCCTTAGTACCCATCAGAGCCAAGTCTTGACAGGCAAGAGCAGTCTTCCCAACAGGAGGACCCTGTCCTCCCCAAGCCCTCAAACACTTGCTCCACGGTCTGCACTATAATGAGGGCCTCTTCGCTGCCAGAGGCTCGATCATAAGAGACCTGATCTCTAGCGCTGGCTGTTCACGGGGCTCCAGAGACAATGGCTGCTCATGCTCTGCAGCTAAAGTCTGGGATGGCTGTAGGTGCAATGCTCAGAAAAGAAGGTGGCCTGGTGCAGATTCCTGCCTGTGTTCAGGTGGGTGTGTGCTCGTGGATGGACAGGTCAGTTACTGGCCGCCAGGGTTAGGGGAGGGCTTTCAGCGTAATTTTTAACCCACTGCAATTGGACAACATATTAAAACATTTACTTTGTGGACGGCACATTCCAATATCTTTACTAGAACAAGCGAAATGACAAAGGAGCAAGAGAGCAACTGTCAGCATCGAATTAAGTTGAGCACTCTCTACATATTATATTATCAAATACCTACCACCGCCCTATGACGGAGACTGTTTCTCACAGATAAGGAAATGAGGTTCAGAAGAGTGAAGTGACTCACCCAGGGTCACACAGCCAGGAAGCAGTGCTGCTGAAATTTGAACCGAGAACTCTGCCACTCCAAATCCCATCTTGCTGATACTGTTCCACGTCTTCTAAAACTGGAAGAGACAGTTAAAAGGCAATTTTAAATGCAGCAGAATGCGCACCACCATCTATCATGGGGGATTTGTTGGATTGAGGAGTCTCTCCCATTAAAGGAGACAGGGATAGGGAAAGGTGGGAAGTTTTCAGTGAAAAGCGAACCAGCGTCACCTGAAAACATCAGTGTCACCAAGGTGAAATTTCTCTAATCAGAATAAGGCTGTGGAGGACTTCCCTGGTGGTCAAGTGGATAAGAATCTGCCTGCCAATGGAGGGGACATTGGTTCCATCCCCTGGTCCAGGAAGATTCCACATATCGCAGGGCAACTAAACTGTGCACCACAACCATGGAACCCACGCCCTAGACCCCATGCCTCACAAGAAGAAAAGCCACTGCAATGAGAAGCCCACACACCGCAACTAGGGAGTAGTCCCCACTCTTCGCAACTAGAGAAAACCCACCCACAGCAATGAAGATCCAGTGCAACCAAAAAGAGAAAATAAAATTAATTAATTAGAAAAAAAAGAATAAGATGGCAGACTGGAAAGTCCAGGCTGAGGAATGAGAGTAGTAGGCTGAGAATTCAAGCTTCCTAATTTCTGCTGATTCACAACCTCGGGAGCTTCCCAGGTGAAATCTGAAACCAGCCGTCATACACGGAGAACCGGCTGAAGGAGGCAGACAGTCCAGGTTAACAGGTGGCAAGTTTTAAGCAAGTAATTCAGGAGGGTTGTCTTGGGCACCTTAAGATGAATAGACCTCCACACCTACCCATCAGTCTCTTAAATGTTTAGAAGCTTAGCGGGGTTCAGCCATGGACACAGTCCAGAGGCTCTCAACACCTTATCCTCTCTGGCTGAGTCCTTGAAAATGGTTCCCACTCTGGGGATGGAGGGCAGAACTTAGATCCCAAAAAAACAGACGGGGGAGGGGGGACGCCTCTGACTGCCCTGGTCCAGCTCGCAGGTCAATCAGAGATCATGTCCTCTCCTTGACCTCCTCCATCTGTCCACACTGTTATGTGAACGAAAAATAAACACCTGGCAGTACCATCGAGGGAGTCTGCGGAGTCAGAGTTGGTGCTCACTTAGTCTGTCTGGGCATTGAGAAATTGGAGTCCAGGCTCACCATGCCTGTTGGGATGGTGGAGGCTGTGGGGAGTGGGGTTTGTCCAGCAAAGCCACAATGAAATAAGGGACACGGCCCATGAGGTTGACATGTGTAGCAATCGAAGCAGAGGAGCTGGTCTGTGTAATCAGGAGATTGGTTGCACCCAGGACAGTTGGGAAAAATAAGTAACCAGACTTATTGGTTGCACCCAAGGCAAGCCAGGTTTCTCATCATCAGAGGAAGAACATGCAAATATGGAAAGGAGAGAGGCTAGAAGCTGGATTGAAATTGGAGACATCAACGTGAACTCACAATGTTTAATATCTACAAATGAATGTATGACAAGCGTTTAATCATGAAGAAACTTCAGACTAAGGAGATAATCTGAGAAACATTCTATAAAGTATCCGGCTAGTGCTCCTTAAAAATGTCAAAGATATGAAAGACATGAAAAAACTGAGAGACTGTTCCAGACTGGAGTGGACTAAAGAGATATGACAACTGAATATAAGGTAGGATCCTGGACCAGGAACACAAAGGTGCTTACAAAGGATGTTTATTGATGCAACTGGCAAGATTTGAATGAATCTGCGGATTGCATAGTATTACTGTATCAATGTTAATGTCATTGTTTTTCTATTTTTACTTGGATAATATAAAGGACTCTTTGGGGAAAATACACACTGAAATATTTAGAAGTAATTAGCCATGCTATCTGTAACTTACTCTCAAATGGTTCATAAAAGAGACACACACCGAAAGAGTAAATATGATAAAATAGTAACAACCGAAGAATTGGATTAAGAATATAAAGAAGTCCTTTGCTCAATTCTTGCAACTTTTCTATAGACTTTAAATTGTATATTAAAAAACTTAAAGCATTCTATTTTGTTCCATTACTACAGTCTGTGTGTGTGAGTTGCTCAATCGTGTCCAACTCTTTGCAACCCCATGGACCACAGCCACCAGGCTCCTCTGTCCATGGAATTCTCCAGGCAAGAATACTGGAGTGGGTAGCCATTCCCTTCTCCAGGGGATCTTCCCAACCCAGGGATAGAACCCAGTCTCCCAGATTCTTTACCATCTGAGCCACCAGGGAAGCTCCTTCTACAGCCTAGCCAACACTAACTAATATAGTATGTTCAACTATTTTTCCCTAGTAGGAGTTAGACTCTATCATTATAATAAATATGTATTGAGAGCCCTCTGTGTACCAAGCACTGTGCCAGGGAGATAGGACTAAAGAAGACAGGCATGGCCCCTGCCCACATGGAGCTTCCAGTGAAATATGGTAGATATTAAACAGATTATGTCATTTTTTATCACAATTATGGTTAAGTGTTGGGGGAGGTTTTACAATAGGGTAATCTAGTCTCATCTAGCGGGTGTCAGGGATGTTTTCTCCAAAGTAAATAGTGTTTAACAGTTAAAGGAAGCTACCCCAAGGAAAATCTATCAGCTGCAGTTGAAATAGATGTGCTAGGGCCTCCCTGGTGATCCAACAGTTAAGACTTCATCTTCCAATGCAGGAGATGCAGGTTCATTTCTCTGGTCGAGAAGCTAAGATCCCACATGCCACACAGCCAAAAAAATAAAAAACAGAGGGAATACTGTAACAAATCCAATAAAGACTTTAAAAATAGTCCACATCGAGTAAGAGTGCTTAAGTGTTGAATATTCTATCATGATATTTGCAAGGTCCTCGACCTCCCCTAATGAAACTATTATTATGAAAATGTTGAGAAAATGTCAGTGTGTACTGAGTCCACCCAAAGATTGCCACTGATATTTGAATAATTTTAGATTCCCTGATTCTATCCTTGTCATATTATGATGTATTATTTATACCGTAACCGGAGGATTCTTTTGAAAACACTGATAAGATGATACCCCTCTCAGCTTCAAAACTGCCAACGATTTTACATCTGTATCTGTTATCTATTGTCTCAATAATACTGTATAGCAAATAACCACAAAACCCCAGTGGAATATAATCACAAACATGAGCGGTTCTGCTGATTGGATTGGGCTCAGCTGATCTTGGTTAAGTTCATGCAATAAACCAAGGGGTGAGCTGCACATTGTTTGATCTCTCAACTGGATAATTGGATTGCCCCAGCCACTGTTCCACAGTTCTAGTCTCCAGCAGGCTGGCCAAGGCAAAGGAGCTAGGGTGAGGAAGCCCAATCGTGCAGTGTTTCTCAACCCTCCACTTGAATTGTTTGCTAATATCCCATTGGTGAAAGCAAGTGACACAGCCAAGCCCAGAATCACATGTTAAGTTACATAACAACAGTCATGCATATAAGGAGGAGTGAAGAACTGGAGTCACAGCATCTCACAAAGAATAAAATCCAGATGCCTCACCATAGCCTACATGACCTGGCCCTCCCGACCTCAAATGTCATCCTGTTTTCTTGATTGCTAGTTTTCAGTGTTTAGTATAGACTCTGGAACATAATAAGTGCTCAATAAATGTTTCTTCAGTGAATGAATGAATGAAAGTTGTGGTCTCCTCTTGGCAGGTGCTGATTAATTGGGCATGAATTTGTCTCTAAAAAAATTCAACATGGTTGTTTACTTTTTCATTTCAGTGTGTATCATAGAGATATCATTACAAATTGGGCTTTATTTCAGGTACGAATTTGATATTTACCCCATAAATTTCTGGAAGTGTGATAGCATGGTGGTGCCTCCTTTCAGTAAATACTCTGGGATTAGAGAAGAGGCCTCAGGCTGCAGACAAATCAGAAAAAGAGATTTCCCCAAATCATTGTTATTGCAATACCTCTGACAGAAGGGCTGATTTAGGCGCTTGTTATCTCCTGAGATGTTCTGAGCCTATGGTATGAATTTAGGGAGCCTTGTGCAGTTATACGGTTTTGGTAAATCCTATACTCCAACTTGTTTTTTCTGGGAGCATGTTAAAGAGTTACTATGGACTCTAAAGGCCAGACTGTCATTTCCACATCAGCGTTTGTTCACTCTGTGTCCCCAGCACATAGCTCAGGGGGCTAGAAACAAGTCTTTGTGGAGTGAATGGATGATCCAGGTAAAACGAAGTAAGATAATGAGAATGAAGAGAATATTAAGAGTGACAGGGACTTCCCTGGTGGCCCAGTGGCTAAGACTCTGCACTCCCAATGTGTGTGTGTTGGGGTGGGGGTGGGGGGCTGCGGGGGGTGTGTGCTGCGTTTAATCCCTGGTCAGGGAACTAGATCCCTCATGCCACAACAAAAATCAAAGATCCTGAGTGCCGCAAACAAGACCTGGCATAGCCAAAAAATAATTTTTTATAATGATGGAAGAGTAGAACTGACTTGATTTGGGATAGAGAGGTGGACAACAAAGTCAGTGAGGACCTCCGGGTCTTTGGAATCTAGAGGCCCAGGAGCCGAACTTGCAGAGTTCTCTAGGAGTCGGGAACAATGTAGCCAATTCTCTTCAACGTCCCAGCCGTAATCCCCAAGTCCCCTTAGTCTTTCTATGCACACCAGCCTCACTTCCAGCAGTGACACCTACAACTTTGCCAGTGGCCTGCCTTCAGGCTTTTTGCCGTGGTAAGCATCTACCTAGTGCTTGAGAGTTAACATCCTCCGATGGGTATGGGGGTACAACTATCCCAGCTCCCTCACCTTTTGAGATAAATCTGATGTATGTATTTTTTGAGGTCTCTCAAAGGTTTCCCCGCGGAGTTAACCTCCAGTGGCCTAGTGTGGTGGTAGTGGTGTTCGTCGCTCAGTCGTGTCCAACTCTTTATGACCCCAGAGTAGCTGGAATAATAACCCATTTCTATGTACTGCCTTTCCTTCCTTAGATTAATTCCCCACCTACTTGTACTCCTGGCAACTCCCAATAAAGTGCTTGCACCTGAATCCACAGCTTAGTGTCCACTCTGGGGGAAACCCACGCTAAGACAGATAGTTTGTGAGTAAAGCAATCGTAGTATGAGGGCTAAGCTCCAGGAAAACATCTTGCAACCCACACGGGAGAACTGGAAGGACCCCCTTTTGCACCCCCGCCTCCCTAATCCAGTGTTTCCCTTTCCCACTCATCCTCGGGCTCATCTCTGAGGATCCCAAAGCGCCTGGAATGAGAAGTTTTCGCTATTTATTTCGCAGGATGCAGAATCCATTTTTGTTTTATCTCTTTCCAGACAGTTGATTTGTTTTAATGGACCGCTCTTCCGCCTGTGCATAATTCTTCTCTAAATTAAATTCTCTTCTCAGCCCCACGTAATACACACTGGGCTGTTAGCTCATTACTTTTACATCCTCCCTTGTTCTGTTTATGTGAAGGTTTAATTAACTATGAATTGCTGTGTAGGCAACAGGAAAAAGCCCACTCCCCAGGTGGCTGTGTGGGACGCAACTCCACGAGGAAAGAGAAGCAATAGAGTCTGTGGGAAGTCTCTAGAAGTGAGGAGAGAGCGTGAAGATTTTCGTCCTCTCTCTACCACTTTCAGTGAGTCATTATTCACTAAAAATGTATTAAGTTGCTGTTGTGTGCTGGGCATCATTCTAGGTGTGAGAGTGGTGAATCAGAGAGACACGGGCCCTGCCCTCACAGCGTTTACAGTCTGCCAGGGAGACCAGACAGAGTGTCTTAAGTTATGTATTGAACAAATCGCTTCCAACAACAATAAACATTTATTATATATCACGTTTTCAATTCCAGTAGCTCAAATGTGATCACATGTGGGTCAGATACTTAGGAGCAGCTTGACTGGGAGGTTCTGGCTGAAGGTCTCTTGTGAGATGATTGTCTGCAGTTAAAGTCATCTCGGCTGCAGTCATCCAAAGGCTTCACTGGGTTGATGGATCACCTCCAAGATGTGTCATTCACGTGGCTGGCAAGTTTGTCCTGGTTTTTGGCAGGAGGTCCCAGTTACTCTTCATATGGGTCTCTCCCTGGGATGCTTGAGCGTCCCCATGGAAAGGGCTGCTGGATTCCTAAAGCAGGGCAGAACTCTACCCTTTATGATGTGACCTTGAAAGTCATGTCATCATTTCTTCTAGACTCTATCAGTCACATCAGCATGATTCAAAGTGGGAGGAGACTGTACAACGACATGAATACTAGGAGGTGAGGATCATGGGGTGCCACATTGGAGACTGTCTAACACAATAAGTACACAAAGACCGCAAAAAATTGCACACTGTGATCAGTGATGTTAAGAAAATAGAGTAATGTTGATGGCGACTGACAAAGGACAGCAGGCTACACAAGGAAGGTAGTCAAGAGAGGCACCTCTTTCTAGCTGTGTAAACCAGCAAAATTTCCTTAGCCTTTTTTAACCCTCAGCATACTCATTTATGAAAGAGGAACAATAATCATTCTTAGCTCACAGAGTGATGTGAGGCTCAAACGGACCGAAGCATGAACGTTCAATTGTTATTTTAGTTTCTGCACTTAAGTCGTTACATCTCTGCTTCCAAAGGACCAATAACCTTAACTGGGAGAGGTGGGTGGTCCCTTTGCTGCCAGCTTCTGCAAGGGAAGTCTTAAAAACATTTGGGCAGAGACCAGAGCTCCTAGGACCCAGCTGAGCTACACAGCCAGCAAAAGAGAAACTTGATTGTTCTCTGGCTTCCAGCTAAGAAAACGCATTTGGCTGAAACATATTTGTCAAGCTCTCGTGTCCTGGGATAAGGCATAGAGCCCAGCAGGTTTGGTTCATCCCTCCAGAGAAGGACACCTCTTTCACAGAATTTCAGCTCAGTCGGTGCTGGATGGAATAAACAAACTCTAGAATTCACAATTCTGGATGAAAAAGACAGGCACAGCTGGATTTTGTCATTTTTCCACCCCCTGTCCCGGGCAGGAAATGAGAGTCAGGATCCATTCCCGGAGCTCCTTCGGCTCGGCTTTATTTTGCCAGCTGCTGTACTGCTCAAGCTTCCCTCTCCTCATTAGCCAAAGGAGGTACTTTGGCCATCAGCAAAGATAAAATTATGATGATGTTTAATACACAGTGCTCGAGATGGTGTAAGAAATGGACAGTGTTCTCCACGATGGAAGGGAGTGAAAATTGGTTTGACCCCTCCTGCAGGCAAACTGACAACCACAGCAGTAATTTAGAATAAGCCTTTTTAAAAAGTGTACCTTTTGAATCAAACAGTATGTGTCTGTACCTACTATATATTGGAACGCATTTTTTCTTTTTTTTAATTTATTTTTAATTGGAGGACACTTGTTTTATAATGTTGTGCTCTTTTCTCCATACAACAACATGAATCAGCCCTAAGAAAACACATAGCCCCTCCCTCTTGAACCTCCCTCCCACCCTAGCCCCTATCCCATCCCTCTAGGTTGTCACAGAGCACCAGTTTGAGCTCCCTGGGTTACACAGCAACTTCCCACTAGCTATCTGTTTTACATATGGTAAGGATACGTTTCAGTGCCACGTGGGTTAACTTAATATATGTCCTACAAACAGATTGTTCCTCCCTTTCTCCCCCTCTATGCCAGACAGTAAGGTCTCATCAGTTATGTATTTTATAGATAGTAGTATATAGGTTTTTAGCATTTCACAGAGTGGTATCCAGGCAAGAATACTGGAGTGGGTAGCCATTTCCTTCTCCAGGGGATATTCCTGACCCAGGGATCAAACCCAGGTCTCCTGCATTGCAGCCGGATTCTTTACCGTCTGAGCCACTAGGGAAGCCAAAGTGAAAGTGTTAGCTGCTCATGTCCGACTCTTTGTGATCCTACGGACCGTGGCCAGCCAGGCGCCTATGTTCATGGAATGTTTCAGGTAAGAATACTGGAGTGGGCTGCCATTGCCTTCTCCAGGGGATCTTCCTGAACCCGAGGTTGAACCTGGGTCTCCTACATTGCAGGCAGATTCTTTACCATCTGAGCCACCATGGAAGTATAGGTGCCAATCCCCAATCTCCCAATTTATCCCCACCCCATTCCCCTGTTGGTGTCCATAAGTTTGTTCTCCACATCAGTGTCTCTATTTCCACTTTGAAGGTAGGTTCACCTGTACTATCTTTCCTAGATTCTATATATGTGTGTTAATATATGAGGTACTAGAAGAGTCAAATTCATAGAGTCAGAAAGTACAGTGGTAGATGCCAGGGGCCAGGGGATGGGGGGAGGGGCAAGGGGGACTTAGTGTTTAGAGGGTACAGACTTTCAATTTAGGAAGGTGAAAACTTCAGGAGATGGATAATGCTGAGACTTGCACAACAGTGTGAATGTACTTAGTGCCACTGAAATGTACAGTCAAATATAGTTAAAATAGTATGTTTTATGTGACTTTTATCACAATCAAAAAAAATTTTTTTTTAAAGCATACCCTTTGAAGGAGCAATTCCACATATGGAATTTATCCTACTGAAATAATTAAGGCTATGTACCAAGTCCTAGGGTTTCCCAGGTGGCACTAGTGGTAAAGAACTTGCCTGCTCATTCAGGAGACATAAGACATGTGGGTTAAATCCCTGGGTTGGGAAGATCCCCTGCAGGAGGGAATGGCGACCCACTCCAGTATTCTTGCCTGGAGAATCCCATGGACAGAGGAGCCTGGAGGGCTACTGTTCATAGGGTCACAAAGAGACACACACGACTAAGTGACTTAGCACACACACCAGGTCCTAAAGTATTTACATGTAAATATTTCTATAATATTACATTTTTAAAAGAACTTTGCATGATAATATGTATAATATGATCCTATATTTTTGGAAAAAGATACAGACTTGATCAACACAAGGGATAAAAGTTCATATTTTAATCTTGCATCAGACAATAGAGACTTTTTTCAGCTCATATCAAAAATTTACAAAAATTGATCATATAGTAAGACTGTTAAAGTGAGAGGGTAACAGGTAGGAAGGCCAGAGGTCCCCAAGCAGCAGGAGGAAATAAACCTCAAGTGGCAGACTTCCCCCCCACCCCACCCCCCGGTTCTGCCTGTTTTTTTTTCCCTTTCTCAAACCTTGGACTGATAATGGCTCAACAAACCAGTATTCACTTCAATTGTTTTATGGCCAGGGATGACACACCTCTTGCCATCTTATCTCAAAAATGCATATTGTGGGAGAGGGGCCTGGTAAAACTCCCTCAGCCTTGAGGTGTCTCTCTTATCTGATAAGCGGCTCACTAACAGACATAATCTTGTTGAGAAACCTGTATGCAGGTCAAGAAGCAACAGTTAGAACTGGAGATGGAACAACAGACTGGTTCCAAATTGGGAAAGGAATAGTCAAGGCTGTATATTGTCACCCTGCTTGTTTAACTTATATGCAGACTACATCATGAGAAATGGTGGGCTGGAAGAAGCACAAGCTGGAATCAAGATTGCTGGGAGAAATATCAGTAACCTCAGAGATGCAGGTGACACCACCCTTATGGCAGAAAGTGAAGAGGAACTAAAGAGCCTCTTGTTGAAAGTGAAAAGAGAGCGAAAAAGTTGGCTTAAAACTCTGCCATATGACCCAGCAATCCCACTGCTGGGCATATACACCAAGGAAACCAGAATTGAAAGAGACGCGTGTACCCCAATGTTCATTGCAGCACTGTTTACAATAGCCAGGACATGGAAGCAACCTAGATGTCCATCAGCAGACGAATGGATAAGGAAGCTGTGGTACATATACACAATGGAATATCACTCAGCCATTAAAAAAAATACATTTGAATCGGTTCTACTGAGGTGGATGAAACTGGAGCCCATTATACAGAGTGAAGTAAGCCAGAAAGAAAAACAACAATACAGTATACTAATGCATATATATGGAATTTGAAAGATGGTAACGATAACCCTATATGCGAGACAGAATAAGAGACACAGATGCATGGAACAATTTTATGGACTCTGAGGGAGAAGGTGAGGGTGGGACGTTCTGGGAGAATAGCATTGAAACATGTATATTATCATATGTGAAACAGAACACCATTCCATGTTCGATGCATGTGACAAGGGCTCAGGGCCGGGGCAATGGGATGATCCAGAAGGATGGGATGGGGAGGGAGGTGGGTGGGGGGTCCAGGAAGGGGAACACAAGTAAACCCATGGCTGATTCATGTCAATGTATGGCAAAAACTATTACAATATTGTAAAGTAATTAGCCCCCAACTAAAATAAATAAATTTGTTAAAAAAAAAAAAAAAAAACTCAACATTCAGAAAATTAAGATCATGGCATCCGGTCCCATCACTTCAGTTCAGTTGCTCAGTCGTGCCCGACTCTTTGTGACCCCATGAATCGCAGCACGCCAGGCCTCCCTGTCCATCACCAACTGCCGGAGTTTACCCAAACTCATGTCCATCGAGTCGGTGATGCCATCCAGCCATCTCATCCTCTGTCATCCCCTTCTCCTGCCCCCAATCCTTCCCAGCATTAGGGTCTTCTCCAATGAGTCAACTCTTTGCATGAGGTGGCCAAAGTATTGGAGTTTCAGCTTCAACATCAGTCCTTCCAATGAACACCCAGGACTGATCTCCTTTAGGATGGATTGGTTGGATCTCCTTCTAGTTCAAGGCACTCTCAACTGTTTTCTCCAACACTACAGTTCAAAAGCATCAATTGTTCTGCACTCAGCTTTCTTCACCATCCAACTCTCACATCCATACATGACTACTGGAAAAACAATAGCCTTGACTAGATGGACCTTTGTTGGCAAAGTAATGTTTCTGCTTTTTAATATGCTGTCTAAGTTGGTCAGAACTTTCCTTCCAAGGAGTAAGCGTCTTTTAATTTCATGGCTGCAATCACCATCTGCAGTGATTCTGGAGCCCAAAAAAATAAAGTCTGACACTGTTTCCCCATCTATTTCCCATGAAGTGATGAGACCGGATGCCATGATCTTAGTTTTCTGAATGTTGAGCTTTAAGCCACCTTTTTCACTCTCTTCTCTCACTTTCATCAAGCGGCTCTTTAGTTCTTCTTCACTTTCTGCCATAAGGGTGGCGTCATCTGCATATCTGAGGTTATTGATATTTCTCCCAGCAATCTTGATTCCAGCTTGTGCTTCTTCCAGCCCAGCATTTCTCATGATGTACTCTGCATATAAGTTAAACAAGCAGGGTGACAATATACAGCCTTGACATACTCCTTTTCCTATTTGGAACCAGTCTGTTGTCCCATGTCCAGTTCTAACTGTTGCTTCCTGATCTGCATACAGGTTTCTCAAGAGGCAGGTCAGGTGGTCTGGTATTCCCATCTCTTTCAGAATTTTCCTCAGTTTATTGTGATCCACACAGTCAAAGGCTTTGGCATAGTCAATAAAGCAGAAATAGATGTTTTTCTGAACTCTCTTGCTTTTTCGATGATCCAACAGATATTGGCAATTTGATCTCTGGTTCCTCTGCCTTTTCTAAAACCAGCTTGAAGATCTGGAAGTTCACAGTTCACGTATTGCTGAAGCCTGGCTTGGAGAATTTTGAGCATTACTTTACTAGTGTGTGAGATGAGTGCAATTGTGCGGTAGTTGGAGCATTCTTTGGCATTGCCTTTCTTTGGGATTGGAATGAAAACTGACCTTTTCCAGTCCTGTGGCCACTGCTGAGTTTTCCAAATTTGCTGGCATATTGAGTGCAGCACTTTCACAGCATCATCTTTCAGGATTTGAAATAGCTCAACTGGCATTCCATCACCTCCACTAGCTTTGTTCGTAGTGATGCTTTCTAAGGCCCACTTGACTTCACATTCCAGGATGTCTGGCTCTAGGTGAGTGATCACACCATCGTGATTATCTGGGTCATGAAGATCTTTTTTGTACAGTTCTTCTGTGTATTCTTGCCACCTCTTCTTAATATCTTCTGCTTCTGTTAGGTCCATACCATTTCTGTCCTTTATCAAGCCCATCTTTGCATGAAATGTTCCCTTGGTATCTCTAATTTTCTTGAAGAGATGTCTAGTCTTTCCCATTCTGTTGTTTTCCTCTATTTCTTTGCATTGATCACTGAGGAAGGCTTTCTTATCTCTCCCTGCTATTCTTTGGAACTGCTCATTCAAATGGGAATATCTTTCCTTTTCTCCTTTGCTTTTTGCTTCTCTTCTTTTCACAGCTATTTGTAAAGCCTCCTCAGACAGCCATTTTGCTTTTTTGCATTTCTTTTCCATGGGGATGGTCTTGATCCCTGTCTCCTGTACAATGTCACAAACCTCCATCCATAGTTCATTAGGCACTCTTATCTATCAGATCTAGTCCCTTAAATCTATTTCTCATTTCCACTGTATAATCATAAAGGATTTGATTTAGGTCATACCTGAATGGTATAGTAGTTTTCCCTACTTTCTTCAATTTAAGTCTGAATTTTGCAATAAGGAGTTCATGATCTGAGCCACAGTCAGCTCCCGGTCTTGTTGTTGCTGACTGTATAGAGCTTCTCCATCTTTGGCTGCAAAGAATATAATCAATTTGATTTTGGTGTTAACCATCTGGTGATGTCCACGTGTAGAGTCTTCTCTTGTGTTGTTGGAAGAGGGTGTTTGCTATGACCAGTGCATTCTCTTGGCAAAACTCTATTATCCTTTGCCCTGCTTCATTCTGTACTCCAAGGCCAAATTTGCCTGTTACGCCAGGTGTTTCTTGACTTCCTATTTTTGCATTCCAGTCCCCTATAATGAAAAGGACATCTTTTTTGGGTGTTAGTTCTAAAAGGTCTTGAAGGTCTTGATAGAACCATTCAACTTCAGCTTCTTCAGCATTACTGGTTGGGGCATAGGCTTGGATTACCGTGATATTGAATGGTCTGCCTTGGAAATGAACAGAGATCATTCTGTCATTTTTGAGATTGCATCCAAGTACTGCATTTCAGACTCTTTTGTTGACCATGATGGCTACTCCATTTCTTCTAAGGGATTCTTGCCCACAGTAGTAGATATAATGGTCATCTGAGTTAAATTCACCCATTCCAGTCCATCTTAGTTTGCTGATTCCTAGAATGTTGACATTCACTCTTGCCAGCTCCTGTTTGACCACTTCCAATTTGCCTTGATTCATGGACCTAACATTCCAGGTTCCTATGCAATATTGCTCTTAACAGCAGACTGGCTAGTTTTCTGTGATTCCGATCCCATCACTTCATGACAAATAGATTGGAAAACAATGGAAACAGTGACAAACTTTATTTTGGGGGACTCCAAAATCAATGCAGATGGTGACTGCAGCCATGAAATTAAAAAACGCTTACTCCTTGAAAGAAAAGTTATGACCAACTTAGACAGCATATTAAAAAGCAGAGATATTACTTTGACAACAAAGGTCCATCTAGTCAAAGCTATGGTTTTTCCAGTAGTCATGTATGGAGGTGAGTTGGACTATAAAGAAAGCTGAGTGCCAAAGAATTGATGCTTTTGAACTGTGGTGTCGGAGAAGACTCTTGAGAGTCCCTTGGACTGCAAGGAGATCCAACCAGTCCATCCTAAAGGAAATCAGTCCTGAATATTCATTGGAAGGACTGATGCTGAAGCTTTGGCCACCTAAATACTTTGGCCACCTGATGCGAAGAACTGACTCATTGGAAAAGACCCTGATCCTGGGAAAGATTGAAGGCAGGAGGAGAAGGGGATGACAGAGGATGAGATGGTTGGATGGCATCACCACCTCAATTGACGTGAGTTTGAGCAAACTCTGGGAGATGGTGATGAACAGGGAGGCCTGGCCTGCTGCAGTCCATGGGGTCACAAAGAGTTGAACACGACTGAGTGACTGTACTGAATTGAACTGAACAGACTTAAAACACCTTGCTAAAAACTAGCAAGGAGGCATTCTTTCTGTCCCCTTCTAGTGTCTATGTCAGAAGCTTTCCCTATCTCAATTATACTTTAGTAAAACTTTGCTACATAAAAATCTCCAAGCAGTCAAGCCTCGTCTCTGACCCCGGCTCTAAATCCTCTCCTCCGGAGGTCACGAATCCTGGTGTAACACATGGCTCGCAGCAGCAACCTTTCAAAAGACAGTTAATAAATTTCAAAGACTTGGTATCATTAGTTCATATTCTATGATAGCAATGGAATTAAATTTTAAATCACCAAACTGCCTACTAAAAAGGAAAATATTGTTTTGTGAAGTAAGAAACACTCTTTAAGTGGGATATAGAGGAAATCACAAGAGAATTACAAAATATTTACAACTGAGAAACAATGAAAATACTACATACCAATCTCATAGTGTGCTACAAGCTAAAACAGGACATCAAAGAAAATGTGTAGGCTTCATAAATTATCAAAGAAATAAATGTGGCTTAGACTGGGAACTCTAGCTCAGTGACCATCGTCCCTCTTTCTTGTAATAATAAGACCTCTGGTTTTTAGGTAGGCACATGGCTGCTCAGAATGAAGACCACGTTTCCCAGCCTTTCTCATAGTCTGAATGGCCAGTGTTGACATTCTGGCCAGTGGACTGTAAACCAAAGTAATATGTACAGTTTTCTGATCGTGTTCTCAAAGGGATTTCTTGACACTTTTCACCTTCCTGCTGGTGGAAATGTAAACATGGTGGTGGTAGGTTGGCTGTGATATAGTAAGTAATTTTTCTGGTCTTTGTCCCAGGTTCCTGGCATGAAGTTTCAAAAACCCTGGAGATTTCCTAAGTGGTGAGAGCATCTCTATTATGCTAATGAAATGACTGAGGATGGGACCCTAGAGCACATCAGGATAGGGGCTGGTCACTAGAAAGACCAAGCACACGATTAGAAGGCTGAGACTTGCAAGTGCCCAACCTCTGGAGAGGGGGCAGTGGGCTGGATATTGAATTTTATCAAGTGGTTCAATGATTCAATCAATCATGTCCATTTAATAAAAACTCTGGACACCAAAGCTCAGAGGAGCTTCCAGACTGGTACACACACTGATGTGCTGGGAGGGTGATGCACTCTGACTCCATGGGCATGGCCATGGAAGCTCTGTATCAGGATGCTCCTAGATCCCTTCCTATGTGTATCCTTTTGAATCCATAAATATCATACTTTCAGGGAGTGCTATGGATCATTCTAACAAGTTATCACCCCTGTGCGGAGTTGTGGGAACTTCCAAGACTAGTAGCCAATTGGTCAGAAGTTTGGGTAGCCTGGACCCTCTTGCAGCTGCTGTCTAAAAGAAGGGCAGTCTTGTGAAAGGATAAGCCCTTAACTTATGGGATTTGATGCTAACTCCGGATGGTTTGCATCAGAATTGTAATCACAATACTTCTAATTGGGGTGGATACAGAGTAGTGAACAACTGTACACGTTTTCCCAGCATGGAGGGGTTTCCTAGGACATAGGACTTCCAGTGCTAAAACCAAAAAAGTCCAGACAAACCATTATTCTATGCTGTGGCTCTTCTAAAGGAATAGGAGGGCTTCCCTGGTAGTCCAGTGGTTAAGAGCCTGTCTTCCAAGACAGAAGACACAGCTTCACTCCCTGGTCTGAGAAGATCCCACACGCCGCAGAGCAACCGAGTCGGTGTGCCACAACTACCGAAGCCTGTTTGCCCTAGGGCCGATGCCCCACAAGAGAAGCCACTGCAGAGACAAGCCCATGCACAACAACTAGAGGGTAGCCCCTGCTCACCGAAACTAGAGAAAGCCTGTGAACAGCAACAGAGACCCAGTGCAGCCAAAATAATAATAAATAAATTTTTAAAATAAAAAATAAAGGCCTAAGGACAAGGGCAACACCTTGAAGACTGCTATAGCAAAAAGACAAAAGATCCTGAGTCCCTAAGGATTTCATGGAGCAGAACCTCCTCCTCCTTTTAGACCTGGACTGGCTACTTCTAGCACTTTATGTGAGAAATAAATATTTGTCCTGTTAAAGCCACTATTTCCACAGACTTGCCTAATTTTGGTACCTTAAAGCAGAGTGCTGAACATAACAAATACCCAAGTGGCTACTGCTTAGGTGATAGCAGTGTTGACTCAGATACTGCATGTTGGAAAGTTAGTAATCCTTGTTACATAGAGACTAAATATTTGGCAAAACAGCCTTGCACTGCTTCAGAAGATAGAGCACAGATTCAGTGAGGCTGTAGTGCTAGAGGAATACATATATAATATATATAGTATGTTGGTCTGAATTATCACTTCTTGTGTCTTTCAACAAAATCCTAGAGAAGAGATATAAATCCAAAATAAAGCTAGCCGACTGGCATTGAAGCATACTCTGCCTATGGTTTACAGTCTGAGTTGACCAGGAGCTTATTTGCTTGGGGTTTTTCAGGGTTGAAAATTGCTTCCATACTGCCAAAATACAGCTATTAGGAGTGATAGCTCTGTAGTGTCAGACATAGCAGATAAAACCATGGCCCTCAAATTTATTCAACACCTTCTTTTAAAAGATGTTTTTGCCAGAAAATTGGAGCCACCTCAAAGAAATTATGAGATGAATGAAGTCTTTGTTTTTAAGTGTAACTAGTTAGCTGTCACTAAGTTGAAGAGTAATGAGCAAAGCCCAGAAGTAAATTCAAAACAGGGTTAAAAGTTTATTTCTTTATTGTTTTTTTTTTATAAATTTATTTATTTTAGTTGGGGCTAATTACTTTACAATATTGTAGTGGTTTTTGCCATACATTGACATGAATCAGCCATGGGTTTACATGTGTTCCCCATCCTGAACCCCCCTCCCACATCCCTCCCCATAAAAGTTTATTTCTAAGAGAAAGAGCTGGCTGTGGGTGTTTGACAAAGAATTGACTTGACATGTACCAACAAGAAGTGGGTTCCAAAGCTTTCTTATCCACAAGGAGAACCTGTTCTGAATGGCCCACCTCACAAGTGTCCAGGGAGGATCATGGGCAAGAAAGAACATCCAAAATGGTAATGCCAGAAGACATGAAAGATGATGAATTAAACAGTTCCTCCAAGACAGGGAATCCTTCTGGATGGGCAATGGAGTTTGATCAATTGTTAGAGAGCATTTGCTGTTCTGTGCTTCACCTTCCCCTATGTCCAATGGGACTTTTTATTATTGTTCTTCTGATCCTCCTTCATCACTGTATATTGACTATGTGAGAGGCAGATAATTTATCTTTTTAAACTTTTTATTTATTTATTTGGCCTCACCAGGTCTTAGTTGTTGCAGGCAGGATCTTCAATCTTCACTGCATCCTGCAGGATCTTTAGTTGTGGCATGCGAGATCAGTTCCCTAACCAAGGATTGAACCAAGCCCCCTGCATTGGGAGAATGGAGTCTTAGCCACTGAACCGCCAGAGAAGTCCCTGTCTTGTACTTTTTAAGTCACTGCACCATGAAGAGCCACACATGGACCTAATGGAGGAGACCAAAATCCAGAGATCCTAGATTTTGAGTTGGGTTCAATAACTGCAGGGGACCTTGGAGCTGTGTCCTTTGGTGTAGGGGTGGTTGGGAAGATGAGTACATATGGATGCTTGGGCAACAAAAGGGATGGACTGTGGCCAGGACTGCTAGTTGTTCTCAGTATCCATTGTCGTTTCTTCCAATAGTAACAGATCCCTTAATTTTTAGCTGGACATAGGGTTTCTCCGAATAAAAGCCAAATTTACCAGCATCTCTTGTGTGGCCATAAGAAGAATTCTTGCCAACGAGATATAAGCAGACAGGATGCATATAACTTCTAGGTCATATCTTCATGGGAGGGAATCCGTTTTTCCCCTCCTTTACGCTTGCTGGAACAGTCATAGAGATAAATTATCTTGCAATACCTTGGCAAGAACAAAACCCTACAAACAAGGAAACAGAAGGATCCTGAGTCCTTAAGGCTTTTGTGAAGCACAGTGCCTATGCCAGCCCCAGATCTCCTACCTCCTAAATTTTCATGTGTGAGAAAAATAAACGTTTGCCTTACTTAAGCTGTATTTTGGGTCTCTGCTATATGCAGTCAACTCTCTAATGCTAACTAGCGTAAGAAATATTGAGAATAAATGAATTATGCATTCACTTTCAAACCTAGAAATAAAACTCAAAAAAGTAGAAATAAGCAAGTGAAAATAAGAGCAGGATTAATGAAATGGGAAAAAATAGTTTTGACAAGAAGTTTCTGAAAAACCTTGACAAGAAGTTTTAACAAAGAACAAGCAAGTTCTCTGACAATAATAATTACGGAGATAAACTTTTTACAAAACTGATCACAAAAAAAGAAAAATGGTACAAATAATATTCTTATTAGATCATGATTCATATATAAGAAAAGTTTAATGATAATAGATTCTTACAAATCACTTTAGGTTGACATAAAATTGATACAAGGAGAATTTTTCTGTAAAAGTATAGAATACAAAAATTGACAGAGAAGAAAACAGAAAATCTGACGTCAATAATTATTTTTTAATTGAGTCATTTTTCAAAATTCTTCTCCCCCTCAAAAATATACTAGGCCCAGACAGTTTTCTTAAATATTTATTTGGCTTCCTTGGGTCTTGCAGCATGCTGGATCTTCATTGTGGTGCACACGCTCAGTAGTTGGGGCAGGGGCTCAGGTTTAGTTGCCCCATGGCATGTGGGATCTTAGTTCCCTGACTACGGATCGAACCTACATCCCCTGTGTGGCAAGACAGATTTTTAATCACTGGATCACCAGGGAAGTCCTCCAGACAGTTTTATAATCAAATTTTACCACACGTTCAAGGAACAGACTATTTCTGTATTATATAAATTCTTTCAGAGAAAAGAAAGGTACTGGACCATTTTATGAGACTATATTAACCTTGATTCTAAAACCAGATATGGATAATTAATTAGCTCTACTGCAGTGAAAACTCCAAAATCTCCATGGCTTACATACACAAAGATTATTTCTCATTCATATTACATGTGGACTACAGGTCAGCTGAGGTCACAGCCCAGGCTGCATCTGTGTTCCATCTGTTCTTGCATTCAGGGATCCAGGCTAAAGGAGCAATCCCTTTGTGGAACATGCTCATTTGTGGGGCAGAGAAAAAGTCACGGAGCTAGTAAAGAATTGTAATGCCTCTTAAAATCTCTTAGTTTAAGTTGGAGACTGACAGTCACTTCCACACACAGGTTCAAGACCAAACTTGACAAAAGGGAATGTAGCATTAAATCATTGTTAACAATGATGCAATCCTCCACAGATAGTATAAGAAAAAAGTTACAGACCAATTTCACTTATAAATATTAATATGAATAAAACAAAATAGTCCATTGAATTCAACTTTCTAAATATCATAATATCTGATCAAATACAATTTAGGTCAGGAATTTATACAAGAATGGGTAAAAGTTAGAAAATTTAACAATGTGATGCATCACATTGGCATTCTGAGAGATAAAATCATATATTATCTCCATACTTGCAGAAAACTATCCAATAAAATTCAACAGGCATTCCTACAATTTTTGCAAATGAAATATAGGTTTTTTAACCTAAATGTAATAAAAGCTATAATAAACATTTTTATTCATGGCTAAATTTCAAGGGAATTTCCATTGAAATTAGAAATAACACACAAAGGTCTGTTATTTCCCTTCCTGTTTTTTTGCCATTCCTAGTCAATTTCATAGGCAAAAGAAGAAGAAATATTTGCTATAAGGATTGGAAAAATAAAAGGTAAAAATGTCACTATCTGCCTATAATTTGATTGCCACCCTAAAAAATCTCAGAGAATCTAAAAATTACTAGAACAAATGAGATATTTTAGTTCAGTTGGTTTACTAAAGTCTGAATTTTTTTAAATTCCATCAGTAATTTTTATATACCAAATATAGCCTAAC
Organism: Giraffa tippelskirchi; assembly: GCF_054371585.1. Taxonomy (NCBI): domain Eukaryota; kingdom Metazoa; phylum Chordata; class Mammalia; order Artiodactyla; family Giraffidae; genus Giraffa; species Giraffa tippelskirchi. The sequence continues at coordinate 112,099,590 of NC_137287.1, read as the reverse complement.
TAGAAAACGTATAAAGAATTTTTTTTAAAAGAGTATTCACATAGTCAAAAATCAAGGTACCTGGGAATAAATCTAACCCAAAAAAGTGTGAGATCTTATGAAAAAAATTACAAAGCATATTGAAACATTTTGGAGAGGTCTGAACAAACGGCAAGCTATACTATGGATGAAAAGGGAGACATATCATGAGGATGCCAATTCTCTATAAACTAATTTGTAAACTCCATGAGATTCTAATCAAAATCCAAATGGGGTTTTTCATGGAACTTGTGCTGATTCCAAATTTTCACATAAGAGCAAAAAATCTAAGAATAGCCAAGGCAATTCTGAAAAAAGAACAAGAAAAGATGTGGTTAAAAGATAGAAAAGAGGACTTCCCTGGTGGTACTGTGGATAATACTCTGCCTGCCAAATGTAGGGGACATGTGTTCTCTCCCTGGTCCAGAAAGATTCCACAGGCCTTGGAGCAACCAAGCTCAAGCACCGCAACTACTGAGCCTGAGTGCCGCAACTACTGAAGACTGTGCACCTAGAGCCTGTGCTCTGCAACAAGAGAAACCACAGCGAGAAGCCAGTGCACCGCAACAGAGTCACCCCAGCTCCCCACAACTAGAGGAAGACTACGCACGGCAATGAAGACCCAGAACAACCAACTAAATTAAGCGATTAATTAAAAATGGAACCATATAGCATATACTCTCTTTAAAAAAAAAATAGGAAAGATATGGCTAAACTGTAGTAACTGAAGCATATGGTATTGGTGCAGGAGTAAAACCGTGTTCCCCTAGAACAGAATAGAGAAGATAAAGGCAGATTCATCTATGTAGATGAATGAAGTATATGAGAGCATTACACATCTATACCACCTTTCAACTGTTTGGGAACAATTTGTCTTCTGTATGAAAAAAAAAATTGTACTTTTGTTTCAGGCCACACATAATTTTTAAAATTGTGGGAGGATTAAGATCTAAACATGAAAAATAAGTTTTAGAAGAAAACGTACACTTTCTTTCTGACCTCATAACTGGAAAGAATTTCTTAAGAGATGAAATAATCATAAAGGAAAGATTGACAAATTAAAATGAAAACCTTCTCTCTGAAAAAAAAAGGTACTATAAACAAAGTGAGAAGACTAAACCAAGTGATTTAAGCTGTTTGAGATATACAGCATCAACTCACAAATTAATTCCCAGAGTATGTAAAGGACATCTACAAATCAATAAGAAAATACAGAGTCTTCAAATACGGTGATCCTGAAATCAAAAGTTACAATACTAGGTGACCAAAATTGCAGGTGCTAATTTTTGACCAAGCTATTTCTTACCGCGGCACCTTCAGACTCCAGCACAATGAAGCTCAATTTGCTAGAAGCGATAAATGCCTGCATCAATCAGAAGCAGGCAAAAGTTTGCGATAAGATTTGAAATGGAGTAATTTGGTGTTGCTGGAGGACAGGGTGAGATAGAAAAAGCAGATATGAGAAATGAGAAAGCGGAGAGGAAAGCATGGCTCAAATAAACAAACAAGTAAACTCAGACTCCAGGGAAAGATGAGAGTGGACTTATTGACAGAGAGGCACATGAGGATCAATAAGTTCATCAGAGACATCTCTGCCCAAATCTGGGATGGGAAGATTGGTTTAGTAGTAGTGCCATAAAGAGAAATTCCAGAGTTTGAGTCAATAGTGAGGTCAACAAGAACCAACCGTGGGACGTGGGACTATTAATAGACTAAGGCAACCTTGAGCTACACATCAGAAACAGGTGTTCACAGGAAAGGAGGTGAGGGCTACTCTCTTCCCTTAACTAATCAGACAGACACTTGGAAATGGTGATTCATTCTAGGCCTCCCACTATGGGAAAGGCACCTAGGAAAATTGACTTTCCCATCAACAAAAGGTTGAAAGTCATTCCCATTGAGTGAGTATGTATTTTAAACCTACTGTTAGCTCATCCAAGTACTGGGTACTGGGTTTACAGTGATGGTCAAGACATGCATAGTTTCCACCTTTAGAGACTGGGCCGTGGCAGAAAGGGGCCAATGGAGAAAGTTCAACAATGCTTCATTGGAATGTGTACCATTTTATGGTGGCACTATATAAGGCACAAGGGGCTTCACAGGCAGTGCAGTGGTAAAGAATCCACCTGCCAATGCAGGAGACCCAAGAAATGGGTTCGATCCATCGGTCAGGAGGATCCCCTAGAGTAGGAAATGGAAACCCTCTCCAGTACTCTTGCCTGGAAAATCCCATGGACAGAGGAGCCTGGCATGCTATAGTCCATAAGGTCACCAAGAGTTGGACACAACTGAGCAACCAAGCACACTCATATAAGGCACAAAGGGAGCGAGGAGAGGCATTGCATCAGTCAACTTAGATTAACTTTTGCTGTCGTAACAAGCAATCCCTAGGCTTCAACAGTTTGTAACCATAAATGTTGAATTCTCAGTCTAATGATATCCACTGTGAGTCGATTGTGGCTCTCTTCTTTCCTGCTCTTCATTCTAGGATCCAGAATGGAGAACCAGGCTCTATGTCAATCTCATATCAGAGAGGAGAGCACAATGGCAGAAACACTTGTTCTTAAAGCTTCTGATCAGAAATTTTATACTTTTTTCTATCACAGTCTAGTGGACAAAGTATTAGTTACAAGGACAGCCCTTGTGCCAGTTTGGTGGAAATAAAATCCTCTTGCAAGGATGGGTCCAATGGGGAAGAGTTGGAATGGAAGAGTGAGCAAATATTTTGAAAAAATAAAATCTATCAGTAGAAAAATATAGTTGATTTATAATGTTGTGTTAAGTTTCTGCTGTACAGGAAAGAAAGTCAGTTATACATATATCTACTCTTTCTTACATTCTTTTCCCATATAGATCATTACAGAGTATTGAATAGAGTTCCCTGTGTCATACAGTAGGTTCTTATTAGTTATCTATTCTATATATAGTAGTGTGTATATTGGAGAAGGAAATGGCAACCCACTCCAGTATTGTTGCCTGGAGAATCCCACGGACAGGGGAGCCTGGTGGGCTGCTATCCACGGGGTTGCACAGAGTCAGACATGACTGTAGTGACTTAGCAGCAGCAGCAGCAGTGTGTATATATTAATCCCAATCTCCCAATTTATCCCTCCCCTTCCCTTTTCCCCCCAGTAAACATAAGTTTGTTTTCCACATCTGTGATTCTATTTCTGTTCTGTAAGTTTATTTGTGTCGTTTAATATATACTCATATTTTGTTGTTTTACAGTTGTTTAGTCACTAAGTTGTGTCTGATTCTTTCGTGACCCCATTGAATATAGCCCACCAGGCTCTTTTGTTCATGGGAAATCTAGGCAAGAATACTGGAGTGGGTTGCCATTTCCTTCTCCAGGGGATCTTCCTGACCCAGGGATCAAACCCATGTCTCTTGCATTGGCAGGCAGACTCTTTTTACCACTGAGCCACAAGGGAAGCCCATATATTCTTATATATAGTATAAGAAAAAAATGAATGCATATGTCCAGAAAAAAACACTAATGTTCATGTCAGAAATATTCATAGTAGACAAAATGGAAAATAACTGAAATGCCCACCAAGAACAGAATGGATCAAAAAATTATGGCATAGTCATACAATGGGGTAACACACAGGAAGGAGAGAGTGAGCTGCTGCCCCATGCCACAGCATAGATGAGTATAAAGAGCCAGATGCAAAAAGTGAACACAGTGTGATTCCATTTACATGAAGTTGAAAAGGAGGCAACACTGATCTATGGCGATAGAGGTCTGAATAGCAGTTACTTTTGAAAAAGTAAAGGAAATATGAGGGAGTCTTAGGAATGTGGCAGCTGTTTTATATCTTGACTTGAGCTTCTGTACACTGAAAATGGGTTCACTTAAGTGTACATAAGTTATCTTAATTACTAAAAAAGAGAAAAAAAAAGGACTTCCCTGGCAGTCCAGTAGCTTAGACTCTGAGCTCCCAGCGCAGGGAGCCTGGGTTTGATCCCTGGTCCAGGAACTGGATTCCACGTGCCACAACTAAGAGTTTACATGCTGCAACTACAAAAGATCCCGCATGCCTCAGCAAATACTGAAGATCCCACATCCAGCAATGAAAACCTAGCACCGCCAAATAAATAAATATATATTTTTTTATAAAAAAGAAGAAGAAGAAAAGAAAAAAATCTGTACCATAGACCCCTAACCTGAAAAGATGGGACCTCTCAGGGAAGGCTTGATAGAGGAAGTTACTTATAAACTCAGACCTGGGACTTCCCTGGTGGTCCAGTGGTTAAGACCACCACTGCAGGGGGCACAGGTTTGATCCCTGGTCAGGGAACGAAGATCTCATATGCTGCATGGCACAACCAAAATAAATGAACAAATAAACAAACTCAGACCAAAAGATGAGCAGAAGTTATCAGGTGGCTCAGAGGAACTTGCTGCAGGCAGAGGGACACATCTATGTGAGTCCTGGAGCATTGGAAAAGTCGTGGCACAATCAAGATGTAAAACACTTTTGAAAAAGGCCAGCAAGTCAGCTGCCAAGGGAAGTGCTGAGAGCCTTGATTGGAAAGGGCCAGATGTTGCAAAACTTGAGGGGAATATTAAGGATTTTGGTCTTTGAGTGAAGAGCATGGGGCATCCATCCACTGAATGGTTTTCAATAGGGAAATAGCACAGTGGTGTTTTTATTTTCGAATGAATCTCTGCCTACGGTAAAAATGGAGCTGAAAAGGCAAAATGGAAGCCAGCTAGGAGACTGCTGCATTTGTTTAAGCAGAAAAGGGGGGCGTCTGAAATAGAATAACTGACAGTAATGGCCACATGGGATTTTTGTCCTATTTTTCTGTGCTGACTGACTATGGAGGTGAAAAGAAGGAGCCAGAGTCACGAGATATTTAGAAGGAAGAATGAACAGTACTACCAGATGTCATTTGGTAAAGAGCAAACAGCTAAAAAAGCAAAAAAACAGAGTTTGTCCTTTCTGCAAGAGAATATGAAAAGTGCTGGCCCAGTAGGAAGGGTTACTGTGTGGAAGAAGCAGAAATACTTGGGCAAAACCAGAGTCAATGAGCAAAGTCACAAGGAATGGCTTCCTCGTGTCTGTGCTGTCCAGTCAGGCTGCAGATCACCATCAGATGAAGTGCCAGGAGGTGCGAAGTGAGGCTGGATGAATCCCTTGCAGGGATTCTATAGAGAAGGGCCAATTGAGGGTCAGACCAGCTGACATCCAAGGTCTTATAATGCAAAAAGTCTTGTGAAAAATGGGCAGTTTATTTGTCTCCTCTTCTCCTTAAAGGCTAAGTCTTTAAGTCTGATCAAAATGGACATGAGTTTGAGAAAACTCTGGGAGACAGTGAAGGACAGGGAAGCCTGGCGTGCTGCAGTTCACGGGGTCACAAAGAATCAGACATGACTTAGCGACTGAACAACAACTGAGGATATTTGGATATGGGGTCTCTGCCCAAAATACACCCATCATGCCAACCTTCCTTAATTCCTATATTTCCATGAAGTTTCCAGAGTATATTTCAATTACCTTTTTCCATCTTCATCAGCTCCCACGGGCCTCATGGAGGTGATCTCGTAAACCATACTGGATCAGGGATCATGTCTGACATTTTTTTTTCCAAGAACCCATCCCATGGCCAGGTGCTACTGAGTGGATGAGTAGTAGACCTACCCATGACTTTTTAAGTTGCCTAGTATTCCATTGTTTAGGTGTATCAACATGGAACCATCTACCCCAGAGATTCTGAAATCAAACAGGCTGGCCGGGGGGAGTAGCACAGAAAATCACAAGAAGCTACTACATTTATCATGTCTATTATTTTGGGGGCAGAGGTGTCAACTGAAAAGGACCATCGTGTGTATTTCGAATAACTCCTAGAAATCACACTAGTGAACAAAAACTCAGGACCTAAAAAAAAAGTGAAGTAGGACTCAGCTCTTGGTTAAAAATGCAGGTTTTTAATATTGAACACCTCGGAGGGCAACGCCAGTCTCAGCTCCTCTGACTGACAGCTCCTAATGACAGCAATAAACCAAGGTGCCCCCGTTGGCCAAGCAGATGTTCTGAGTTGACAAGGGGCCCAAACGCTGCCCTAGTTGCTATAGCATCTGTGTTTTCTAATTGCTGAATCCTGTTTAAGGGCCTGAGCTATAACATATATGTGCTTTATCACCAAAGAAATGGAGGTACATACAACAGGAACAGGTAGCCTCATAAAATCAGAAAAAGGACACGCTCAACATTCAAAGGAAGGTAGGTGGGAGTTCTGACTGCTTCACTAAAATACTTCAAAGCCAGTTCAGAATGAACTGGAGTGGAGGGAGGTGGTGAGAAAAAAAAAAAAAGAGAGAGAAAGAGATGTAGTAACTAAAATTAATTACTCTTGTTACTATGGCAGCAACCCAGAAGAAGCAACATTAGACATACATTCAAGGTGAATCCTAAACAGGGCCATGGGCTTGCTTTCCTTCCCTAAGTAGCTGGAAGCAGTTATTTAACAGGATTAAATCCCACTGATAACCCACTGAACTCCAAAGACAGTCTTCTTTGATTGGTTCAAGACTGTAATAGTACAAGTGCTGTTTGAATCCTAACATCTCTTACCCACGTTGACGCTGACCATTCTTTTAAGATGGCCAATTAGGTGGTGTCTTGGTTGGGGTCCCCCAGAAGCTGGCCCTCCGATAAGGATTCCAGAGCAAGTAGTTTAGGTAAAGCCCAGTAAGAAATGAAACTGGAATTCCCTGGTGGTCTAGTGGTTGAGAGTCTGCCTGCCAGTGTTGGGGGTTTGATCCCTGGTCTAGGAAGATTTCACATGATGCCAGGCAACTAAGCCTGTACACCATACTCAAGGAGCCCACATGTCTAGAGACCTTGCTCTGCAACAAGAGAAGCAACCTCTGCAATAAGTCCATACACTGCAACTAGAGAAAGCCTGCACACATCAGTGAAGATCCGGCACAGCCAAAAATAAAATAAATAAGTTTTTTAAGTTAAAAATATTTAGGAAAAAAGAGAAAGTAATAGAACCACGGAAGAGGAATGACCCCGTAATAAGGAGATGTGGAAGGGGGCTAAAGTTGGAGACACTGTATCTCCACAGAATGGGTGGGAATCAAGACCTTCATCACTTCTCTCCCACCTTCACCATGATGTCCTCTCACTGGCCAGACCCAAGCAGAAGCCAGAAGATGAGGGATCTCAGGTAGTGCAATCCACAGGTTCCATAGCCTAACATGACACAGAACAGAAAGGTAAGGTGCAGATTGAATTGGGGAAGGGTGCACGGTGATCGAAACGGAATAATCATTGCATCCAAGCTGACTGATGGGGCCGGGACAGTCTAGCCAAATTTTAGCCAGTTTCCCTCAAAAGCCAATAGATCCCTCCCCCTTTTAAAATTATTCACTTCTTTATTTGACTGTGCTGGGACTCTGTTGCTGTACATGGGCTTTCTCTAGTTGTGGAGAGCAGGGGCTACTCTCCAACTGTAACTGCACGGGCTTCTCACTGCAGTGGCTTCTCTTGCTGTGGAGCACGGGCTCTAGACACATGGGCTTCAGTATGTGTGGCTCCCAGGCTCCAGACCACGGGCTCAATAATTATGGCACACGGGCTTAGCTGCTCCAAGGCATGAGGGATCTTCCCAGACTGGGGATCGAACCTGTGTCCCCTGCATTGGCAGGCGGATTCCTAACCACTGGACCACCGGGGAAGTCCCAGTAGATTCCCTTTTAAAGTTTGTAAAGGAAGATGTGCTAAGAAGGAAACATTTCTGAAACCTGGCCAAGACTGAGAGTCCTAACAAGCTAGAGGACAGAATTCTTGAAGCTGACCTCTTAGCCACCACTGCGAAGCAGAGAGAGATTTAATTACAAGCCATTCGTTCTTCCTGAGCTGCTGCCCAGCTTCAAGCGGTGCTTTGGTCTCCAGCTGCCTCCCTGAGTCACGGAATACTTTCCTCCCACAGAGAAACAAAGCACAGCTTCCTGGTACCTGGAGGCCTCCTGTGACTCACCCTCCTGGCCCCTTTTGAAGGGAGAAAAAGAAATATCCATGAGCCACTCGAAATTGTACACATCACCCTTTAAGAGTCCCCAGATGCACTGATCGCTTTCTCACTGCCCTGACCTTCTGATTTCACCCCAAGAGGCATCATTAAAATAGGACCCTTTCCACACATGCTTACAAAATCAGCACCAGTTTGGCCCAGAAAAGTCTTGGTCTCTCTGGTCCACAACCCTGACAGCACACAGCCTCCCAGGGTATAGAAAGGGGCTGGTGGAACAGATGGCCAAGAGGCACATGAAAAGATGCTCGACATCACTGATTAACTGTTAGAGAAATGCACATCAAATCTACAGTGAGACATCACCTCGCACCAGTCAGAATGGCCTTCATCAAAAAATCTACAAACAAATGCTGGAGAGAGTGCAGAGAAAAGGGAAACCTCCTACACTGTTGGTAAAAAGGTAAATTGATACAGCCACTGTGGAGAACAATATGGAGTTTTCTCAACTGAAAATAGAATTATCACGTGATCAGGCAATCCCACTCCTGGGCATATATCTATAGTAAATCACGATTTGAAAGAATACATGCACCCCAATGTTCATTACAGCACTATTTACAAGAGCCAGGACACAGAAGCAGCCTAACTGTCCATCAGTGGAGGAATGGATAAAGATGTGGTACATATATGCAATGGAATATTACTCAGCCATAAAAATAATGAAATAATGCCATTCACAGCAACATAGATGGACCTAGAGATTGTCATACTGAGTGTAATAAATGAGACATGGACAAATATCATACTGTCTTGTTTACATGTAGAATCTAAAAAATGGTACAAATGAACCTACAAAATAAAAGTTGAGTCGTAGATGTAGAAAACAACCATGTGGTTACAGTGGGGAGGGAGGGCTAAACTGGGAGATTGGGATTAACATATACACACTACTATACATAAAATAGATAATAAGAACCTGCTGAATAGCACAGAGAACTCTACTCAATACTCTACAATGAACTATATGGGAAAAGAATCTAAAATAGTGGATCTATGTGTATGTATAATTCACTTTGCTGCACAGCAGAAACTAACATAACAACGTAAATCAATGATACGCCAGTAAAAAAAAAAAATTAATTTAAAACAGGAAAGCTGCTGGCAGAAGTGATATTGGGCTGCTGTGACTGTCACCACTGTGGACATTTAAAAGCACCCTCCCCAGGTGCCTCTCATGAGTAACTGTTCTGCTCTGCCGAGGGCCCGATCAAAAGGAACTGGAGGAGGTGATTTCCGGGATCATTGTTTCTCATTGGTTCTGAGTTACCAGGAAAACACAGAAAAATCACACTAATCAAGGGAAGGGAACTTTGGACTGCAATGTGGCAGGAGTCACAGCAAAGCAGGCCCCAAGGTAAAGGCTCCCCAAACCCCCAGCAAATGAAGTGGAACAGTATATAACCCAACACCCTACTACTGTCCCTTTAGATGGGTTTTCAATCTCAGGTTTAAAAGATGTGATTTATTAAAGTTTTAAAACTTTAACCTCATAGATGAATTTCTCAGCCAACACTGATAAATTTCTCTCATCCGTCATCATGCTGTAACACAACATGGCTCTTGCAAAGCACTTATGCTTCCAAGTTTGTCCAAAAATAGGTGGAAAGGAATGAAAGGGAAATCCTTAGAATTTTGTTTATCTTGAAAAAGACTAGAGGACTTCCCAGGTGGTGCCGGTGGTAAAGAACTTCCCACCCAATGTAAGAAAAAGACCAGAAACACACATACACACACATTTAATATCCTCTAAGGCCAGGCTCCTCCTATGAGGGGTGAGTAGAGAGAAATTCTAACAGAATTATAGAAATATGCTATCTTTCTCTGCTTGTTTCCCTCAGAAGAACTCTTTTATTCTTCAAAACCCTATTTCAGTTCAGTTCAGTAGCTCAGTCGAGTCCATCACTTTGCGAATTCATGGACTGCAGCACGCCAGGATTTCCTATCCATCACCAACTCCCGGAATTTACTCAAACTCATGTCCATCGAGTCAGTGATGCCATCCAACCATCTCATCCTCTATCATCCCCTTCTCCTCCTGCCTTCAATCTTTCCAAGCATCAGAATCTTTTCCAATCAATCTACTCTTCGCATCAGGTGGCCAAAGTACTGGAGTTTCAGCTTCGGCATCAGTCCTTCCAATGAATATTCAGGACTGATTTCCTTTAGGATTGACTGGTTGGATCTCCTTGCAGTCCAAGGGACTCTCAAGAGTCTTCTCCAACACCACAGTTCAAAAGCATCGATTCTTCAGCGCTCAGCCTTCTTCATGGTTCAACTCTCACATCTGTACATGATTACTGGAAAAACCATAGCTTTGACCATACGGGCCTTTGTTGGTAAAGTGATGTCTCTGCTTTTTAATATGCTATCTAGGTTTGTCATAGCTTTCCTTCCAAGGAGCAAGCGTCTTTTAATTTCATGGCTGCAGTCACCATCTGCAGTGATTTTGGAGCCCAAGAAAATCAAGTCTGTCACTGTTTCCATTGTTTCCCCAACTATTTGCCATGAAGTGATGAGACTGGATGCCATGATCTTAGTTTTTTTAATGTTGAGTTATAAGCCAGCTTTTTTACTCTCCTCTCCCACCTGCCTTAAGAGGCTCTTCAGTTCCTCTTTGCTTTCTGCCATAAGGGTGGTATCACCTGCATATCTGAGGTTATTGACATGTCAATGAGTTGTGTAGCTCAGATTCTCAGGAACAAGGCAAACAAGCCATTATCAGAGCTCAAACATAAGGTCAAGACCAGCTCAGCCATGAGAGGAAGTGGAGCTAAAACCTGCAAGGGAGACTGAAGCCGCGTCTCTCCTCTCTCATTCTCGTTGGTCTCAGGGAGACCTTGTTGAAGGATTGCACTGAGACTAGGCCCACAGCTGGAGTCAAGTGAACAGTAGTGGGCGCACGAAGTGTCAGAAACCAAGGGGGAACTGAAAGCTGACTCACACCTTTATGGTCTAGGGTACATACTCCTAACTGGCTTTAAAATGTGGCACTCTCTCCCCAGCAGTAATTTCCCCTAACTCTGTTGTACTTCAGTTCAGTTCAGTCGCTCAGTCGTGTCCGACTCTTTGCGACCCCATGAACCGCAGCAACCCAGGCCTCCCTCTCCATCACCAACTCCTGGAGTCCTGTGGGACATTTGGACAGCACTCTGGTCACAGGCAGAGAAGGCAATGGCACCCCACTCCAGTACTCTTGCCTGGAAAATCCCATGGACAGAAGAGCCTGGTAGGCTACAGTCCATGGGGTCGCTAAGAGTCGGACACAACTGAGCGACTTCACTTTTATTTTTCCGTTTCATGCACCGGAGAAGGAAATGGCAACCCACTCCAGTATTCTTGCCTGGAGAATCCTAGGGAAGGCAGAGCCTGGTGGGCTGCCGTCTATGGGGTCGCACAGAGTCGGACACGATTGAAGCGACTTAGCAGCAGCTGGTCACAGGACAATTCTTTGGTAGGTAAAACTGCCCTACCCACAGGGAGATGTCTAGTGTCCCTGACCCCACCCAATCAGTGCCAGTAGCAATCCCCTTTAGTTCAGTTCAGATCAGTCACTCAGTCGTGTCCACCTCTTTGCGGCCTCATGGAATGAAACACACCAGGCCTCCCTGTCCATCACCAGCTCCCAAAGTTTACTCAAACTCATGTCCATTGAGTTAGTGATGCCATCCAGCCATCTCATCCTCTGTCTTCCCCTTCTCCTCCTGCCTTCAATCTTTCCCAGCATCAGAGTCTTTTCAAATGAGTCAGTTCTTCACATCAGGTGGTCAAAGTATTAGAGTTTCAGCTTCAACATTAGTCCTTCCAATGAACACCCAGGACTGATCTCCTTTAGGATGGACTGGTTGGATCTCCTTGCAGTCCAAGGGACTCTCAAGAGTCTCCTCCAACACCACAGTTCAAAAGCATCAATTCTTTGGTGCTCAACTTTCTTTATAGTCCAACTCTCACATCCATACACAACTACTGGAAAATCCATAGCCTTGACTAGACGGACCTTTGCTAGCAAAGTAATGTCTCTGCTTTTAATATGCTGTCTAGGTTGGTCAGAACTTACCTTCCAAAGAGTAGGCGTCTTTTAATTTCATGGCTGCAGTGATTTTGGAGCCCAGAAAAATAAAGTCAGCCACTGTTTCCACTGTTTCCCCATCAATTTGCCATGAAGTGACGGGACTGGATGCCATGATCTTAGTTTTCTGAATGTTGAGCTTTAAGCCAACTTTTTCACTCTCCTCTTTCACTTTCATCAAGAAGCTCTTTAGTTCTTTTTCACTTTCTGCCATAAGGGTGGTGTCATCTGCATATCTGAGGTGATTGATATTTCTCCCGGCAATCTTGATTCCAGATTGTGCTTCTTCCAGCCTAGCATTTCTCATGATGTACTCTGCGTATAAGTTAAATCAGCAGGGTGACAATATAGTCTTGACGTACTCCTTTTCCTATTTGGAACCAGTCTGTTGTTCCATGTTCAGTTCTAACTGTTGCTTCCTGACCTGCATACAGGTTTCTCAAGAGACAGGTCAGGTGGTCTGGTATTGCCATCTCTTTCAGAATTTTTCACAGTTTATTGTGATCCACACAGTCAAAGGCTTTGGCATAGTCAATAAAGCAGAAATAGATGTTTTTCTGGAACTCTCTTGCTTTTTTGATGATCCAACAGATATTGGCAATTTGATCTCTGGTTCCTCTGCCTTTTCTAAAATCAGCTTGAACATCTGGAAGTTCACGGTTCACATATTGCTGAAGCCTGGTTTGGAGAATTTTAAGCATTACTTTACTAGCATGTGAGATGAGTGCAATTGTGCAGTAGTTTGGGCATTCTTTGGCATTGCCTTTCTTTGGGATTGGAAGGAAAACTGACCTTTTCCAGTCCTGTGGCCACTGCTGAGTTTTCCAAATTTGCTGGCATATTGAGTGCAGCACTTTCACAGCATCATCTTTCAGGATTTGAAATAGCTCAACTGCAATTCCATCACCTCCACTAGCTTTTTTGGAGTGATGCTTTCTAAGGCCCACTTGACTTCACATTCCAGGATGTCTGGCTCTACGTGAGTGATCACATCATCGTGATTATCTCGGTCATGAAGATCTTTTTTGTACAGTTCTTCTGTGTATTCTTGCCACCTCTTTTCAATATCTTCTGCTTCTGTTAGGTCCATACCATTTCTGTCCTTTATTGAGCCCATCTTTGCATGAAATGTTCCCTTGGTATCTCTAATTTGCCTCTGCATTATAGCTGTGAGAACTTGAGATCAAGTTTACGCATGAATTGATGATAGTTAATTTTGAGTCATGACCTAGATATGGTGACTTTGACAGTCCAGATAGAAAATCAGAAAGGCATTAAGCATTGGGATGGAGCATTAGACACTAAAAGAAAATGCCTTTGAATATGCTTATCATCTTTAATAGAGCAAAACATATCTACATGCAGTCCGTTGAAATCATTGGAAAAGACAGTATAGAAAATTTCAAGAGAGCTACAGTCAGTGGGAGTTAAATGATATAGTACCTATTTTTGCTGTTTTACTAATTCAAGATGGGAAAAAAAAAGTCATTGACATCTTTATTCAGGACTCTGTTATTGTCTTAATTTTGTAGGGGTAAAATTGTATTAATAGGGGTTTTCATAAGTTTGTAACTACCCTGGTCATTGGATTCTATTTTTCCCACATATTTATCTCTTTTTGTTTTTTGAATATTTATTTGGCTGCACTTAGTTGCAGCACGAGGAATCTTCGCTCTTCGTTGCAGAATCTGTAGCTGTGGCACGTGGGATCTTTTCAGTTGCAGCATGTGAGAACTTTAGTTACGGCTTGCGAACTCTTAGTTGTAGTACGTGGGATCTAGCTCCCTGATCAGGAATCAAACCCAGGGCCCCTGCATTGGGAGCATGGAGTCTCAGCCACTGGGCCACCAGGGAAGCTCCTCCCACATATTTCTCAGTTGTACAGTCTCCTATGATGAAGGTGTTTGGAACTATGATTTTTTGCAGTTGGAGACAAACTAGTTAAACCTTTCTTCATGAATGGAACCATCATCAAACCAATCATCCACATCATCAACCAGGGTCCTCCTAGGAATTGTCCTGTAATTCTGTCCCTCTCTCATCCCCAGGGTCAATCAGAACTAAAGGTTTACCTCCTTGACATCTGTTGACTCTGTCCCCGTGCTGCCATTTGCACCCCAAAGGTGTTAGTTTATCGCCCCCTTAGATCTTTTCTCCAGGTCCCAGCTGATCTCCTGCCCCCAAAGCAGATTTCTCAAAAGGGAAACCTGACCGTCACTCTCGCGCTTAAACCCATCAGGGCTCCCTTTTGCCCGCAAAAGCCTATTTTTGTGTCCCACGTAACTGGCCCCTGCTTGTTCCTTCCACTGCATCTCCCACCGCTCCCACACACACTCTAAATCTCCACTTAATGGAAATTCTTATAGCTGTATTTCCTTTAAGTACCTACTGCTCCCTCTTTCTAAGCCCCATTACCCTCTCCACATGTCCTAGGTGTGGTCTCCTTAAAGATCTAACTCATACTAAAATAAATAAATTTATTAAAAAAAAAAAGACCTAACTGATTAGCATCTAGATGCACCACTTCTGGAGAAGGCAACAGCAACCCACTCCATACTCTTGCCTGGAAAATCCCATGGACGGAGGAGCCTGGTAGGCTGCAGTCTATGGGGTCACTGGGAGTCGGACACGACTGAGCGACTTCACTTTCACTTTTTACTTTCATGCATTGGAGAAGGAAATGGCAACCCACTCCAGTGTTCTTGCTTGGAGAATCCCAGGGACGGGGGAGCCGGGTAGGCTGCCATCTGTGGGGTCGCACAGAGTTGTACACGACTGAAGCGACTTAGCAGCAGCAGCAGCACCACTTCTAGAACTCAGTCAGCTGTGTGGCTTTGGGACAGTCACTTAGCCTCACTGGTCCACTTGTCTCCCATTAGTAAATGAATATAAGACCTATTTCATGGGATTGTCATGAATAACTGAAGCCTCATTAGGCACTCAACATCTCACTAAGTTCTCCCTGAACCTGAGTTTCCATTGGACCCTGAGACAATCAGGATTGGAGAAAGGAAGGAGCTAGTTGGGCCTGCTTCCTTATTACACGGTTGAGGGGTAAAACTAGATAACTCCAAGGAGATAACTCATTTTCCGTCATAATATCCATGATTCCAAGTCCTTTGGTCTCCCTTTATCAGAAACTGTTAGTTAAGCCCCCAATATCCTTTTTCTCCTTTTTCTGTAGTAATGGAAACCCTGGACTCTCAGTTGGGCATTTGGCCAATCAAAGTAACTATTACATTTCCTAACCTCCCTTGTAGCTAGATGTGGTCCTACGGATGGTTAAGTTCTGGCCAATAGGATGTGAGCTGAAGTGATGCATGCAACTGCCAGTTCCTGCCCACAGAAGAAAGAAAGAGGCAGTCTCTGCTTTCTGCACCCCCCCCACCCCCACCCCTGACCTGTTTCCAAAGCAGATATACTGGTGGTGATCATGGTGGGCCACATCTGACAATATGGAGAAAGGCAATAGCCTAGGAATGGAAGAGCAACAAGTATAGAACAAGCCCAATCCTCGAGCACTAGCGAAGGACAAAGCAGCCACACCATCCTGGGCTTTTATATGAGATAGAAACAAACTTCTCATTTATTAAGCCACACTCATTTTGAGCTTCTCCAAGAGCAGCTACCTTCTATCTCAACTCACATAATTTCTAATACATTCCCATTTGGCTTTTGTGTCCATAGCCCCACCTGTGCAGGGAACAAAAAGGGAGGGCCCTTCCTGCCCAGCTCACCTCTCCCAAACCATGGCAGGTCAGAACCACGTGAGGTCAGCCCTGGCTTTCCATCAGTAAAGCTAAAAATGCTTACAATGTCTGCAAAATGATATGCCAAAGACTTCTATTATTACTGTCTCACTATGTCAAAGTTGAAAGGCATGTAAGATTTCTCCAGAGAGGCCATTCATAATGCACTGCAGAATTGTGTAGGTGTTTTATGAAATGTGTTTTATTCAAGCCAGGATATACAACACTAACATTATTGGAAAAAAATTGAGGGTCTGGTTGTCTCCTTCTAATATAGTCTTTTAACAAAAGAGTAGCATTGTATATGTATTCAATTAAATTTAAATTTTTATTTTGCCTGCTATTCATCTTGGGTGTTCAATGAAGAAGAAATATTCTCTTATTATTCTTATATTAGTTTCTGACAGTTCAATTTCTCTGACTGCTATGCCATAAACAACCTCCACTGAAAAAGCATAGAGGTAATTGCTTTGATCAAAATTTCATGCCAAATCTTTTAGATTCCATGTAGATCACAGCCTCTGAACAAAGATGCATGGTACCAGAGCCCATGCAGCCAGGCTCGAGCAAAGTTTCTCCATACAGATCATGGTGCACATTGGGAATTACCTGGGAGCTTTAAAATCTACTGTTTCCCAGATCCCACTCCAGACCTTCTAATGTAACTGATTGGGAATGCTGGGCAGCAGGATATCGGAGCAGAGCCTGGGGTGGGAGCCATGACTGAACAGGGTGTAGTAAGCAGAATGGGTGCATGACTAGACAGAAAATCCCGCATTCCCACTGTTGACTCTGCTGCATAGTTGTTTTGATTTCAGTTTGCGTTTTTTCTTTTTTTACGGTTTTACTGAGATATCCACTTGGCACAAACTCACTCACTCAAAGTACAGGACGTGGGAGGGAGGCTCAAGAGGGAGGGGACATATGTATACCTACGGCTGATTCATGTTGATACATGAAACGTGCAGAAACCAACACAGTAATGTAAAGCAACTATCCTCCAATTAAAAATAAATAAAATATAATTTTTATATATAGCTCAATGGCTTTTATTATATTCATGGAATCCTGCAACCATCACCACAATCAATTTCAGAACATTGCAGTGTCTAAAAACACCCTCCATTCCATTAGCTTTCACCCTCTTCACTCTCCCATCACTCCTCAAGCTCTAGGCATTTACTAATCTACTTTCTGTGTCAATGCATTTGCCTGTTCTGGGCACTTTCTATAAATGGAATCATACAATACGTGGTCCTTGGTGGTTGGCTTCTTTCACTTTTCTCACATAATGTTTGCAAGTTTCATCTATGTCATAGCATGAATCTGTAGCTTATTCCTTTTATTGCTCAATAATGTTCCTTTATATGGATATACCACAGCTTGTTTAGCCATTCATCTGTTGATGTATATTTCGATTGTTTCCCTCTTTTTGGCTACCATGAATAACCCTACTATGAGTGCTTGTGTACAAGTGTTTGTGTGGACGCTTGTTTTAATTTCCTGGGGTATATACCTAGGACTGGAATTGCTGGCAATGGATATGAACTTGGGAAAACTCCAGGAGGCGGTGGGGGACACGGAGGACTGGCATGCTGCAGTGTATGGGGTCACGAAGAGTCAGACACGACTTGGCAACTGAACAACAGCAACATGGTAACTCAATGTGTAACCACTGTAGGAAATGCCAGACTGTTTTCCATTTCTGACACTCTCAGTACTCCCCATCTGTAAAATGGAGTTACAAAAGCAGTGGTGCAGGGTTCCCATGAAGATTAAATGAAACATAGAAAGTATATTTTTAAGGTTTTTTTTATGTGGACCATTTTTTTTAAGTCTTTATTTAATTTGATACAATATTGCTCCTGTTTTTATGTTTTGGCTTTTTGTCCATGAAGCTTGTGAGAGCTTCCTGATCAAACCCCCAACCCAGCAGTAGAAGGCCAAGTCTTAACCACTGGACTGCCAGGGGAGTCTCAAACCGTGAACAGTATTTAGAAATATGCCCAAGCATTGCGGGCATGGACCAGATCACTCATGAAAGTCCAGTAGCTATAATCAGGTGGGAAGTTTAAAAAAAAAAAAAAAAGCCAAGACCAGAGGAAGGAAATGCTATTTGAGTCATTTATTTCTATCTAGTGGAGGAGAATTTTTCAAGGTTTACCATTCAAACAATTACTGTCTTCTCACTTAAGAACAATCTTTGGCTAGTTACTTAATTTTTTAATATGTATTTGTTTATTTAGCTGCATCGGATCTTAGCTGAAGCATGCAGGAGCTTTCCTGTGGACTTCTCTAGTTGCGGCTGAGGGTTTCTTTTTATTTGCGGCACGTGGGCTCAGTAGTCATAGCCTGTAGACTTAGTTGTCCCCCAACATGTGGGATTTTAGTTTCTCAACCAAGGATCAACCCTGCATGCCCTATATTGGAAGGCTGATTCTTAACCGCTGGACCACCAGGGAAGTCCCTAGTTACTTAATTTTTGAGTCTTGGGTTTGGTTTTGTTTTTTCAAGTCTGTAAAAGGAGTGTGATAAGGTGTACTTTACATAGTGGGAGGTAAAGCTTAAGTGAGAGCACATAAACTAAGCATCTGGTACTTGACACAAAACAGGTAACCATCAAATGTCTATCCTTTTCTTAAGCCTTAGAAAAGGAAAGGCTCAATCATAACAGCTTGATCGAGTCATGAATGACAAAGCAAACTGAAGACAATTTCTCCAGACTCTAAAGTCATATGAAGGGGAAAACTGTCACAGGCTGTTGGGATTCCTGCCTTCATTATCCATTCAAAGACTAAACTCCGAGATTAGTGGCACAAGGATGGGTCCCAAAGAGGGAATCCTTTATGTTTACATGCCCTGGGATCCATGAGGGAAGAGAGAGCTCAGATGGTAATCTAGGTCTACTGACCCTATGCCCCACTCCATAAGACTGGTCACAGCTCCTTGTGGCAAGGAGGTGTTTAGTGTAGGTATAGACATCAGTCTTATTTATTTTTGACTGCACTATGTGGCATGTAGGAAGTTAGTTTCCCAATCAGGGATGGAACCTGTGCTCCTTGCATTGGAAGCATGGAGTCTTAATCACTGGACTGCCAGGGAAGTCCAAGGAGGTGCTTAGCATTACAGGTAGATCTCCTTAGTGAGGCCCAAGGGACAGACGTATCTGGCTTAGAGATTGTCCAGTAACCTTTTACACCAGAACTTCTCAAACTTTAAAGGGCATCCAGATCACCCAGGGAGCTTGTTACAGTGCACATTCTGACTCAGTAGGCAGAATTCAAGATTCTGCTTTTTAAACAAGCTTTCTGAGGATGCCTACGTCACTGGTTAAAAACCAATTTTTCAGGAACAAGATATTAAACTCTCCTTGCTTTTTTCATTCTGCTCAAACAAGACTTAGCTGTGGAAGTGTTAGGAAGGGAAAAGATTGGAACAAATCTTAAAGAGAAGCAGGAAGCTGGCCAGAGTTCTGGTATCCGCTCTGGGCCCAATAATAGTGGAAGGCATACCCCTCCCTTCATATCCCAAACCATGCCATGGAATCTTAAATATTTGATTGAAAATTTTTAATATACTAGGATGTATCAATGTCAATATCTTTGTTTTGATACATACTAGAGTTTTACAAGATGTTACTGTATCTCTCTGTATTAATTTTTACATGTGAATGTGAATCTATATCTCAAAATTAAAAGTTTAATTTTAAAAGCCTATCAAGAAAGTGAATGACTCTAATGAGATGGTAACCAATATTTTGGTAACTCATAGCTTCCAATTCTGTGCTTTCAACACAATTGAAAAAGAACTCAGTTGAGTTGTTGGTTAACAGATCATTACAAGTAGTTTTTGACAATTAAAATAAAAAAAAAAAAAGAAGAAAAAAGTGAATCAGAGTTGTACTTAAGGAAAAATCAACTTTAGGTGTGATAGCAGAAAGAAAGGAATAGATTTGGGTTTCAATATTTACTTTTAAAAATGTCAATCTTATTTTACAATCAGACAATCTTATTTACAAACACAAAACTCTAATGTATAATCATAGCAAATACATTTGTTCTTAAACTGTATAACATGGTCACTTAAAGAAAAAGCTGACAAGAGGGAAAGTCAGAAAAAAAAAGACTAAAGGGAATGTAGAAGGAGGTAACATAAGAGAGACCCATAGTAATGGGATAGAAAAAATGAGCAAGAGAGACTTTGAGTTCTCTGTGGTGAGGCCTCACTGCCCTTTGAATCTGATTTATAGAAATAAAATGATAGATTTGGAGACTGTTAACACTGGAAGGTCTCTTAGACAGTGGTAAATGTTTAACCATCTGCTTTGGAGGAGATGGATGGAAAGTCTTGATTCATAGCATTGGCCAATTTCCGTGGTGTAAATACCACCATCACCATCACCCCCCAGAGCCAAATTCAGGCCATAACATCACTGAATACAGATTGAAAAGACACACTCCACTCTCATGATCAGTATGAACCAGTCCCAGGACACTGATGCCCTTAGACATCATTTTCTGATACAACTAAAGCCAAAAAGGAAATGTGCCTTGTCCACATTTGCCGAGTCTACAAGAGGTACAGCTGAAATTATAATCCTGGAAATTAAAAGTTCTAGTCTTCAGGCTAATGCTTCTCCAACATATTCTCCTCCTTCATTTTTATAATAACCTTGATTTGAAAAAGACACATAGTCACACTTTCAGTCTCCCTTGCAGCAAGGGGGTGGCCATGTAGACTCTGAAGCAATAAACTGGAAACAAATCTGTATTTTTCTAATAAAAAGAACATAACTAGCTTGTGTACAGCTTTAGCTCTTCCCCATCTTTTGGGCATCCTGCCACCCAGAAGATAAAAATCTTGTCACAAAGATGGTAGACCAACAAGTTAGATGGCAGTTAGATTCCTGGCAACCTCTGTACCAGCTCTGGACTTCTCGTTCTGTGAAAGAAATGAACCCCAGCTTGGTTAAAGCTCTGTAGTCAGGTTTCTGTTAGTTGCAACCAACTGCAATCCCAGCTGCTCTACAGCCTCCCTGTGGTCAGAGGGACAAAAGATTAGAAACATCTTCTGAGTTTTATGGCTAAAGTAAAGATTTGCTTCTGTGTGGAATTCTGTAGTTTTGTATATGTATAAGAAAGTGATTTACATTTTAACAATTTGGAATCTTAGAAGCATCAGTTCCTTTGATAGTCAGCAGCTGTGTGATTGCCTTATATTCATTCATTCCTAGAGAGACTGGACCTACTATATTTACTTGATATCCGTGTTTCCGTATCTTTTGAAAAAAACAATAAAATAATCAGATTCCAGTTTGAAAGGTCCATTTAACTATGCTACATACATCTCAAAAATCCAGAAACTAATTCTACTACAGTTTCGAAATTTCTACAACCCAAACTGATTCCATTACAATACAACCAGAAATTAGGGCCTGTTCTGAGTAAGACTGACCAGATATTTCAGTCAGGGTTCTAGACAAGGCGAATCTTCCAGGTTACTTCCTCAAAGCCCCTGAGATCTGGGAGCTGAAGTTTGAAATACTCATCATCACCAACTATCATCCCATGGTCTGAATGAGAAATGATACCAAATTCAGTTTCCAAAGGCCCCACAATCTTTTTTTTTTTTTAATTTTAAAGAAATAAACTTTCTTAACAGGGAAGCCTAAAGTAATAAGGATATTCTATAACAAAGTTTTTTAAAAAAGAAACACATATTTAAAGCAAGCATTTTAAGTTGGGCATTTAGTTCTGCTCTTGCTTTTTGGGATATAAAACTGTATGTTTAAAATCTCACAATCTTTCTAAAGTGCAACAAATATCCAAGGTTTTGTCTACCCACTGCCCTCAGCAAGTCTGTTTCTAGGAAGTTATCATGGATGAGTACAAGAACCTAGCAGCACAGTTCACAAGACGGAA
This sequence comes from Giraffa tippelskirchi, assembly GCF_054371585.1. Taxonomy (NCBI): domain Eukaryota; kingdom Metazoa; phylum Chordata; class Mammalia; order Artiodactyla; family Giraffidae; genus Giraffa; species Giraffa tippelskirchi. The sequence goes on along the minus strand of NC_137287.1, from coordinate 112,077,787 downwards.
AAACCAGAAAGCAACCTAGATGCCCAACAGTAGGGGATTAATTAAATTACAGTATGCCCATATAATGGGAATCATTAAAAATGGTCTTGTAGAAAACTACTTAACATGGAAAATGTTCATAGTAAGTAAAACAGCAAAAACATATGAACCCCTCATATAAATGTTTACAAACAGACACGCACAAAAATGGTTTAGGTCATTGTTATCTTCTTTGTGTTTATGTTTTAAATAAATATATATATGACTTTTAGAAGATGGGTTTTGTTTTTTTTTTTAAACTGCTGCTGTTGTTGCCACCTCTTGTTACCAAGTAAATTATCCTTAATGGCCTTTCTTATCTCATCAGAAAGACTGGCAGGAAGACAGCTCATCAAATGTGAGGATGGCAAGTCACTGAAAGGAGCAGCAAACACACAGGATGGCAGAGAATGATGACCAGAACAGACCAAACCAAATGTAACAGATCAAAGGACACACTCCTGCCTGGGAGACTGTCAAAGCCTATCCACACAGGCTCAGCTTCAAAGCTTCATGAATGAGTGATAATCTCCCTCCAAAACCAGGCTGCATTTAGAAAATTTACATTAACTTCATTTTAAGAAGGACACGGGGAATTCCCTGGCAGTCCAGTGGCTGAAGCTCTGCACTTCACTTCCACTCCAGGGAGGCATGTATTTGAGCCCTGGTCAACTCCAGTACTCTTGCCTAGAAAATCCCATGGACGGAGGAGCATGGTAGGCTACAGTCCATGGGGTCACAAAGAGTCGGACACAACTGAGCAACTTCACTTTCACTTTCAAGCAACTAAGATCCCACATGCCACACAATGCAGCCGAAAAAAAGAAAAGAAAAAAGAAAGAAAGATGTGAACAAACTGGAATATGTCCAAATGAAAAAACAGCAGGACCCAGAGACAGCTGGAAAACTCGTATTGAAGAGACAGCAGAAGGAATGATGGCTGTTTAACCCAGAGAGCAGACGACAAATGAGGGATGAAACAGGGCACTCGGGAGTCCCCCTCAAACATCTGAAGGACTGTCATTCAAAAGACACTTTATCTAGAATGCAGAGCTAGATAATGCTTTCACGGGTGAAAGTTTCAGGAAGACCAATTTTAGTGGAAAATAAGATGGAATTGTTTTAAATTAAAACTACTCAACAATGGGATGGGCTGTCTTATAATGTGGTGAGTTTTCCATCACTGATAACATTCGAGCCAAGCATGGGCAACTATTAAAGTATTTTGTAATGGAATTTCTTCATTCTATGAAAATGCAGACTAGATTAGAAAAATCTCCATGTTTCTTCCCAGCTCAAAAAATGTAGAAATTCTTAAGTAGGCAGTCCCCTGGGGAATGGCAGCAAGTCTCTACTCACCAGTTCATGCTTCAGATTCTGTAATTAGAGATGCATTCCTTTGGCTTTATCTTGACATTAAAATGTCATATGAGATTAAAAACTATAAATTGTTATCAGTTATGATCACCTCCACGTGAATGAGTCTATGTGGTCCTTTCATAATATGGTCCTGAGCTATGAAAGCATTCGTATTTGGGAACCACTGGGAAGAAGAGAAAAAAAGATGCTCCAAGGACCAAGTTCACAGTCTTGTATATCAACAAACTGACTTGAGTCTTGAAACTCTGTTTTAATTTTCACCCCATGGTCCAGTGCATGTTCTGGTTACTCTCACTGTTTCTTTGATCCAAGGGTGGTTAATGAGCGCCAGGCCAGGCCCTCTCCAACAACAGGCGAATTGGATAGCGCCTACTCCACAATCGCCAACCAGCTGTGCCGCTGAAATTAACTTGCTCAGCTGGCCCTCCAAATAAAGCCATTTAAAGAGTGCAATGTACCATAGAAAGCAATTTGTTTCCTTAAGATTTAGTACCCCACGTGAAGACTGATTTTGATTTGAAAGACAGAAGCTTCTGCAAGGTGAATAATTTTAAGTTTAACATATTCCTCTTCTCAAGGAGCCAAATGCATTAAAATTAGGTGCAAAGTGCTTCTAATTTGTCAATCACTCCTTGGATAATTCTGTTCCTACATTACCAGGGAAATTGCCCAAGAGACCTGGCTTTTGGCTCCTTTCATCACCACTATGCTTTCAGCTTGATCATGGCTGCAGTATGCAAATATGACTCTACAGCTGGGGACTGAAAAGTGGGGAATGCAGGATAAAGACAGCCCCAAACCTACATTAAATTTGTCAGGAGGTCAGAGGTGCAACAGGCCCCTAAGTTCTTTGACACATCAGGTTGTAGGACAGGGCACTCAATGAAACAGCTGACCTGGAAGGCACTCCGCCTCCTTCCAGGATCTGGCACACGCTTGTTCATTTTGTCCATTGGTGAGCACCCACCATTGAGAGCTTGCTCTTCTGTGCTTGCCCCTTGGCACACAGGTGACCAAGGACAGACTGGACCTTGAGGGGCTCAAACATCAGAGAAAAAAGAAAACCACAACTGCCCCAGGGAACATTGTGTTATGTTGTGCTGTAGGTAAGCACAGGATACTCTAAGATAACTAAGGAGGGTACCTCTTCCAGCTTGAGGGGGTCACAAAAGACCTCTAAGGGAAGGGAATAATGTTCCTGAAGAATGAGAAGTGAGCCAGATTGTCCAGCTGGCATAGAATCCTTCCAGAAGGAAGAATGGGTATAAAGAGCATGTAGACTACTATATATATAATTGATAACCAATAAGGACCTACTTTAAAGCACAGGGGACCATACTCAATATTTTGTAATAACCTATAAAAGAGAATCTGAAGAAGGACAGATAGATTTTGTTCATTGTTCAGTCACTAAGTCGTGTCTGACTCTTCAACCCCATGGACTGCAGCAGATCAGGCTTCCCTGTCCTTCACTATCTCCTGCAGTTTGCTCAAACTCATGTCCATTGAGTCAGTGATGTTATCCAACCATCTCATCCTCTGTTGCTCCCTTCTCCTCCAACCCTCAATCCTTCCCAGCATCAGGGTAGAAATATCTGTATCACTGAATAGCTATGTTGTACACCTGAAACTAACATGATATTGTAAATCAACTATGCGTGCCATGCCATACTAAGTCGCTTCAGTTATGTGTCCGACTCTTTGTGACCCTATAGACTGTAGCCCACCAGGCTCCTCTGTCCATGGGATTCTCCAGGCAAGAATACTAGAGTGGGCTGCCGTGCCCTCCTCCAGGGGATCTTCCTGACCCAGGGATTGAACCCACGTCTCTAAAGTCTGCTGCACTGGCAGATGGGTTCTTTACCACTAGCACCACCTGGGGAGCCCAAATCAACTATACTTCAATTTTAAAAAAGTATGTGGAATTACACCCAGCATTCTGGGGGCAATTCTGGTATTCTAGACCTTGTGCTAAGCACCTTGTTGGTAGTATGCATTGGGTTCTATTACAAGGTAGGGGCTATCACTACTCATATAGATGAGGAAACTGAGGCATTGAAAGGCTACATAATATGCACATGGTAACCCAGCTTCTAAGTGAAAAAGTCAGGCTTCAAATTCAGTAAGTCCAATACACAGTCTGTGTAAACGTATTGTTTTCCAAAAGACATGAATTGTAGGGGGAAACTCATAGCTGGAGAGGAGGGAAGTGGTTCCAGGTAGAAGTCAGAGCACAGGCAGACGTATAGATCAGGTGGTTCTTGGAGTCAGTGAAATCACATATGAATGTCTCCCAGCACAGGACCCAACACACAGTAAGTACTCAGTACATTTTAGTGGTGCTGTGGAGGGGAAGTGCTTGTGGCCGACTGCAGAGAGACAGAACCAGACAATTCTGCAACTCAGGAGGGTCTCATACAAGGTCTGGACATCACTCAGAAGGCAGCGAGGATTCATTCTGGAGGAGGAAAAGACACGCTTAAGGTTTGGGCACAGAAAGGTAACCACGTGAAAGGTAGATCTGCAAGAGAGAGAGAACAGAGTCAGAACGATCTTGTGCCGCAGGGGAGAGACACTAGAACTGGCAGCCATAGAGCAGAGAGGGAGGGAGATGGTTTTCAAAGGATATTGAGGAGGGATCGCAGACTTAGCAAGAGATGGCAAACGGCAAGGAGGTGACAAATTCCTGCCTGGGGGAGTAGGTGAATGGTAGAGCCACTCCCAGGAAAGGAAGTGCAAAGAAAGGAATACGGATTCTTTGGGGATGTAAGACTGAAGTGTCTGTGAGGTGTGCAGGTGGGAATCCCCTACAGATCTTTGGAAACATAATAGAATCAAACCTGACCGACTGCAGGGAATACAATGAAAGTGCCCATCCTTACGTGGCTCTGATGGCCATTCAAGGAGACCCAGACTCCTGCCCACAGAGCAGGAAAGGAAGCCTCCAACACAACCTTGTCGCCTTCACTGCTTTAGTCTGGATGGCTGTCCCCGACCCACTCTGCATGCAGCGTTGCAATCCGCTTTCAATCTTGACAAATTCTGGTCACTTGATCTGGGACCCCACGTCTCAGCCACAGGCTTTGCTTCCTCTCTTTCTAACCTTCAGATTCTCTCTCTGGTCTCCCCACCTCAGGACCCACCTGAAAAAGCCCCATAGCCTTCCCACCCAGCACCAACCTCCAACAATCAGTGCATCCAGGAGTCTTAACCTGGTATTTCCACAGAAGCACAAACAGGAATGGAGTAACATGGAGTAGAGTGGGGCATGAGGCCATCAGAGTTTTACCTGGAGGTAGTAAGCCCCCAGATAGCCCACCCATGTCCATAGTGTGTCTAGGGCACATCTTCCATGAAGCCAGTCTCTTCAGCCTCTTGGGATAATCTTGGCCCAAGCTTGAGCATCATTCTTGCTCGACCTAGATTTCAGAATTGTAATGCTTTTTGGAGGGAAGAGGTGCAGAGGGAGAAAGTGAACTGACCTTTGCTGATGGCCTCATCTGCTGCCTGTGCTGGGAATCAAGTGAGCTGCAGCTGCCAGAGTGACCCTTGCTATTCCACTCTCATGCCCACCTTCCATCCTGCCCACATCCCAGGATCCACAGTGTCTCACACCAGACCTGGCATGTGGCACTAAGGCCACTGTACTGGCTATAACTGTACTGAGGATTCACTGTCCCAAGCACCATCTAGGTGCTCTATTCAGCACCACAGTGTCATGGCCAAGCCAGTGGTGGCAACTGATTGCTTCCTATGAGGGGACATAGACAATATTCCTTCCTCTCTAAGAGTTGTCCATGTCTCTTGCATACCCGCTTTGTTAGCTCTGAAAGGGAAAGTTTAGTTTAGTTGGAGCAAAGAGAAGAAATGGGGAAAGGTGGGTTAGGTATGAGTCAGAGGTCCTCTGGAAAGAAGGATCACACAGAAGATAAATGAGATGCTCCCACTGAAGAGGTCGTGAGACTGTATACGGTCAGTGCATCTTTGTGACCCAAACAACCAAGCGCACCACAGAGATGGGAAGAGGATCACTCCCCCCATTTCCTAAATACAACCCTGTACTTGGATGTTTCAGGGAGGAGAGGGGAGGAGAGACGAGCGGAAGAGAGGGGAGAGGTCCTGCTGTACTTGCTCCAGTGGACCAGGACAAGGTTCCAGCCCCAACATCCACATTGGCCAGGTCTAATCTGTGGACATGTCACAGTCCTAGGAGGATTCCACAAGGACCTCCTTCCTGCAATGGACAAGAGGTGACTATTTATGTGCCCACAGGTTGAAGAACCTAGAGATGTGGTTACAGATACAGCCAACATCCAATGAAGGAAGGAATGCATGAATTCCGTTTTACGCTTGATATTCAGACTTTGGAGCTATTGAAGCAGGTTCCTCTCAAGAGGTAGTGAGTACTCCAGTCTTGGAAGCATCCAAGCAGAGAGAGGCTGAGCTGATGCAGAGACGTCAAGTCATAGATGAGCTGTTTCAACTCTAGGAATATGTCCTCCTGCAACTGGTCCAAAGTGGAGAGGCTATAAAATGGCAAAGCTGGGACTGGAACCCAGGTCTACTTCAACCAGGCCCAGATCCCTGGTATCTTGGTGACAGGGAACAGATTACTGCTAGAAGACAGGCATTCAGTGACAGCCCTTACCCACACACCCACCCACCCAAGGAAGGAACAGCTATGCACAGCTAGCACCCTACAGCCCCTAAGGCTCACTCCTCACCCTATAACACTGACGACCACTCCATGTTGAACGTCTGACTCATCAGTGTTAACTTTAGAGAAGCCCTCTGCTGCTTTTGTTCCAGAAATACTGCAAATTATTGCAGGTTGGTGAAGGAATGGAAACTGGTCAAAGTGAACTGGTTAATAAGCTGCTCTTTACTCTCGTTCTGTGTGAAAAGAAAAAGCAATTAAAACAAGGAACCTGGACCCACCAGCCCAGAGACTGCGGGGCTAGCCCACAGATGAGTCCAGCTTATGCTCTGGTAGACGCAATTGCACGTGGACACATTTGTTTCAGGAATAAAGCGCCTGCCATCACCCACCAACAGCCCAGCTCCCATCCCACCCCATAAGCAAGACTGAGAAGGCTGTGCGCCCACATGGAGCTCTTGTCCATGAGTCATTAGTGTGACTGCTGAGTCACACTAACTGCTGAGTCATTTTTTAATTTCTATAGTAATGGGCTGTCACTGGGGTCATCTTTCCAGCTATCAGTTCCGGTGGTGTTTTTGCAAGAAGAGATTTGATCATTCCTGGCAATAAAGTCAGTGCTCCAAGCAAGGCAAGAAATGACAAACAGGCACATTTGTAGCAAAGACGCCCGGGGGGATTCACTGGCAAAGATGATGCTCGGGCACATCCCCTGATAAACATCTCATCTCCCTTTAACCACCCAGGAAATAGCACCTTTAAAATCAGGAAGGCCCATTAGAGGAGAAGTTAGAGGGGACAGGAGAGGGGCTGCCTCAGTGCTCAGCTGTGTTCCAGCTGATGCCTGTGACAGAGACAGCTCTGCCGTGTCATAGAGGGATGTTTATAATCATCTAGATAGGCTCCTGCAATGGTGTGGGAGGGGGACTAGGGTGGGGACATCCAGAAGCAGAGACGATGGAAAGTGGAGATGGTGGGAAGTTTGAGTTGGGTTAGGGAGTCCTCAGCAAAGAGGCCAAAGGTGGTCTGCGCAAGTTGCTGAGAAGCCCACCTCTGGGGCTGGAACTGGCAGTCAGCCTCTCAAACAGGAAAAATATTCATGGTCAAAAAGGAGCAAATAGTGGGACTTCCCTGGTGGTCCAGTGGCTCAGAATCCTCCTTGCAATGCAGGAAACATGAGTTCAATCCCTAGATGGGGAACTAAGATCCCACATGCCACAGGGGAGGGGAACTAAGCTACCGAGCCCTGTGCTCCAGAACCCTCAAGCCACAGCTAGAGAGTCCAGGCACTGCAAGGAAAGATCTCACGTGATGCAATTAGATCCGAGACGCAACTAAGACACAGACAAATAAATAAATTGAAAAAAAAACTTGAAAAAAAAAGGAATGAACAGAGCAAGGGCCTCAGAATATGCTATGAAGCTACTTTCCCACATTTACTGCTGAATTCAATTTCTCTCTCAGGGCTTTAGAGAATTACAATAAGTGTCAGTTACGGGGGAAAGAAAAAAAAGGAGCAAACAGGATATCCATGCCAGTGGCTGGAGGCACAGAATCCAAGGCCCTCCCCCAGGAAGGGGCACTAGCAGGGCTGCACTCAGATCCAGCAAGGAACTAGGATGCATCAGGGAAACTGAGGCAGATAACCCGTGATAGAGATGAGGGAAGACTGCAGCTCAGGAGATGACAGCAGAGTCTGGCATTACAGTAAGTAGTTAACAGTGTTGCTCAAGTCAGAATCTGTCATGTATTATATACTTTGTTACGAAGACATAGATAAGGGGCACAAGTCTTAGGGGCCAGTGAATTTTTATCTCTGTGTACATCCATGTAGCCATCACTCTGATCAAGACATATACATTTCTTGGGAGTTCCCTGGATGTCCAGTGGTTAGGGCTCTGGGCTTTCACTGCCATGTCCTGCGTTCAGTCCCTTGATCGGGGAACTAAGATCCCACAAGCCACGCTGCACAGCCAAAAAAAAAAAAGATATATACATTTCCAGATATAGTAGGCTGCCCCAGAAAGTTCCTCACGCCCATTCCCAATCACAAAGGAACCACCACACTGACTTCTATACCATAGATTAATTTTCCCTCCTTGGGTTTGAACTTCATTTAAACGGCATCACACATTATCTGCTTGTTGGTACTTGCTTTTTTCATTCGACATAATACCTGATGTTCATCCAACTCACTACATGTAATGGTAGTCACTCTTTGTCTTTACTGTGTGATATTCCAACCCACGAATACTTTACAGTCTATATATCCATTCTACGTTGCTAGACGTTTGGGCTGTTTTCCAGTTTCTGGCTATCGTAAATCATGCTGCTTTGAACACACTCACATTTGTCTTTGCCACTGGTCTATGGTGGACATATGTACTTTCTCTCAGGTGTGTAGCCAGGGCTTGAATTGTTGGCTCAAGGGGTAACATGTTTAGATTTAGCAGATACAGTTTTGCTGTTGTACTTTGCCTCTTTATAACCATGTCTATACAACAGGATCATGTCTTCTGTTCTCTGTTCTCAGTGAATTGACCCTTTAATCATTCTATAATGTTCCTCTCTATCTCAGGTAATTTTCTTTATTCTAAAGTCTACTTTATCCTATATTAACAAAACATTTCTCAATCTGCCCCCCCCCGCAAAATGTAATTCTAATGGGCGACAGTTATTAAGAAAAGGCACTCTCACACATCGTGGTGGACTTGTATGATGACAAGGCTTTTTAGATGACAATTTTGTGTACTATCTACTGAAAAATGTACCATACATGCCCATTGACCCAGTGATTTTAATTACAGGAATCTATTCCTAAAAAAAAAAAAAATAATTACACACGTGCAAAAAAAACAAGCTGAATGTGCAAGGACGCTGATTGCAGGCATTGTTCATAATGGTGAAAAAATAGAAACAACCTAAACTGCCATCAATAAGGAAACAGCTCAATTGACTATGTTGTATCATATTATGGAAAAGCAAAGCAGTGAGTATAAGAATGAGGCCAATCTCTGTACATGACCATGAACAGACAGTCCAGGACCATTTGAGAGGAAAGCAAAAGTTGAAGAATGATAAGCATGGTACATTTTTAAGCTATAAAACTGTATTACACTTTCAATATCGTGTGTGTTTGTTTGTGTGTGTGTGTATGATAGTGTCTACTATAGAAAAGTCTTGAAAAATAAATAGCAAAGTAGGGGCAGGAACCCCTGGGGTAAGGGTCCTGAGATTAGGATGGAAGATCAAAGAGAACTTTAGTCTAATCTATACTGTTTTGGATGGTTGGATGGCATCACTGATGCAATGAACATGAACTTGGGCAAATTCTGGGAGATCGTGAGGAACATAGAAGCCTGGCATGCTACAGTCCATTAACGCACAAAGAGTAGGACTTGACTTGGTGACTGAACAACAGCAATACTGTTTTATTTTTACAAGGAGTGAGTTGATAAGAATTAGTGCTATAATTAAAAATTAATAAATAGTATTACTGTCAATTTCTCAGTAGACAAATACCCCACAGTCACATAAGCTCTTAATATTATGAGAAACTGGATGACCCTCTACAGGAATTCTCTGTATTATCTTTGCAACTTTTCCATAAATTGAAAATTATGCCAAAATGAAAAGTTTATTTAGAAAAACTCATGAAGATAATTGACTGAAATACAAAAAAGAGAGAGAGAAAGCATAAATAAATTACAAGGTATTTGTATTATAGATTACTACATAGTCATAAAATATAAATCAATAAAATTATATTCTGCCATGGAATGATCCCCAAGACATATAATCAAGAGAAAAAAAGGTCAGACCTCAGAACAAGGCATATGATACAATCTCAGTTATGTGCAAAATTCAACAGAATCTGTGAACATGCCTGGCATACAAATGAGTAGAAAAAGGCACGAGAGTCCATATTCTAAGCCACGGGTCGGTAAACTGCAGTAAGGGCCAGATAGCAAATATCTTCTGCTTTGCAGGCCATCCTGTCTTTGTCACAGCTATTCAGCTCTGCTGCTGTAGCATGAAAGCAGCCATAGACAATATGTAGCTGAGAGAATATGGCCTCAGTTCCCTCAATTTCCAATAAAATTTTATTCATATAAACAATCTGTAGAATAGATTTGGCCTGTGGGCCAAAGTTTTACCAACCCTTGTCCTAAACTGTTAGCAGAGTAAGGAGTGATTTTGTTAGTACTGGGGCTTCCCTGGTAGCTCACCTGGTAAAGAATTCTCCAGAAATGTAGGAGACCTCGGTTCAATTTCTGGGTCAGGAAGATTCCCTGGATTTTTAGGCCACCCACTCCAATATTCTTGCCTGGAGAATCCTCATGGACAGAGGAGCCTGGCAGGCTACATCCATGGGGTCACAAAGAGTCAGACACCACTGAGCAACTAAGCACAGCACAGCACCAAATAGTTTACAAGAAAAGTATTAATGTCTTATTTGTAGAAAAGATAATATTAATAAACAGAGTGTCCTGGTCCAGTGCCCAGCATAAACACATCTTCAATCAATTTTGCATCCTATTCCCTTCTCTACTCATCACCATCCTGCAGCTGAAATCCCAGGATGCCTGCGTGGTTAAGCTGCCAAGTTGTCATGATTACTTGATCCATGCAACCCAGGGTGCCTTTCAGTTTTGAGATTATGAACCAGATCCCCAGGGAGGAAACAAGAAAACAGCAGGTGCCACAGCTCGACGCTAAAATGACCTCTGGCTTCCTCACCTGCTCCCCTGGACAGAAGGCCCAGATAGGTACAGGAATCTTCCAGAAATCTCTGGGCCCTCTCAGGGAGAACGGCTGAGGAGTGAGCTAATTGGCAACCAGGCTGAGTGACAGTTATATTCGGGAGTGATTTGCAAATCGCATCCTCCTGGAGCTTATTAAGGGACTCATTAACAGTACAACAGTACATTACTTTCTGAAATTCTGATCTAAGCAGAAAATTAAAATTATTTGCTAAATGACCTAATAAAATTCAATAAAATGTGCTGAGCAAATGAGAACTGCAATAGATCATCCTGCAGAATTTGGCTAAAAAATAATCTCTCTTTCCTGTCATGGAGAGGCAGTGCCATGCTCTTTGTGCAGCCCTGGATGGACCTGGTGCACAAGTCAGAGCCCCAGTGACCCACCTGCAGAATGACTCACAGGCCAAGGGGACTGACCTGGGGGCCAACAAGGGGCTGAGGACACAGGAACCATATTCTAGGCTGAAAGCCCAGCACCACTCTTCCACCCCCTTAAACCCAGCAGGTTCAGGCCTCGCCCATCATCTGTTGCTTCAACTACTTCAGCCACCATCTAACTTTTTTTTTTTTTTTTATAAATTTATTTATTTTAGTTGGGGGCTAATTACTTTACAATATTGTAATAGTTTTTGCCATACATTGACATGAATCAGCCATGGGTTTACATGTGTTCCCCTTCCTGGGCCCCCCACCCACCTCCCTCCCCATCCCATCCCTCTGGGTCATCCCATTGCCCCGGCCCTGAGCCCTTGTCTCATGCATCGAACATGGAATGGTGTTCTGTTTCACATATGATAATATACATGTTTCAATGCTATTCTCCCAGAACGTCCCACCCTCACCTTCTCCCTCAGAGTCCATAAAATTGTTCCATGTATCTGTGTCTCTTATTCTGTCTCGCATATAGGGTTATCGTTACCATTTTTCAAATTCCATATATATGCATTAGTATACTGTATTGTTGTTTTTCTTTCTGGCTTACTTCACTCTGTATAATGGGCTCCAGTTTCATCCATCTCAGTAGAACCGATTCAAATGTATTTTTTTTAATGGCTGAGTAATATTCCATTATGTATATGTACCACAGCTTCCTTATCCATTCGTCTGCTGATGGACATCTAGGTTGCTTCCATGTCCTGGCTATTGTAAACAGTGCTGCGATGAACATTGGGGTACACGTGTCTCTTTCAATTCTGGTTTCCTCGGTGTATATGCCCAGCAGTGGGATTGCTGGGTCATATGGCAGTTCTATTCCCAGTTTTTTAAGGAATCTCCACACTGTTCTCCATAGTGGCTGTACTAGTTTGCATTCCCACCAACAGTGTAAGAGGGTTCCCTTTTCTCCACACCCTCTCCAGCATTTACTGCTTGTAGACTTTTGGATAGCAGCCATTCTGACTGGTGTGAAATGATACCTCATTGTGGTTTTGATTTGCATTTCTCTAATAATGAGTGATGTTGAGCATCTTTTCATGTGTTTGTTAGCCATCTGTATGTCTTCTTTGGAGAAATGTCTGTTTAGTTCTTTGGCCCATTTTTTGAGTGGGTCGTTTATTTTTCTGGAATACAGCTGCAGAAGTTGCTTGTATATTTTTGAGATTAATTGTTTGTCTGTTGCTTCATTTGCTATTATTTTCTCCCATTCTGAAGGCTGTCTTTTCACCTTGCTTATAGTTTCCTTTGTTGTGCAAAAGCTTTTAATTTTAATTAGGTCCCATTTGTTTATTTTTGCTTTTATTTCCAATATTCTGGGAGGTGGGTCATGGAGGATCCTGCTGTGATTTATGTCGGAGAGTGTTTTGCCTATGTTTTCCTCTAGGAGTTTTATAGTTTCTGGTCTTACGTTTAGATCTTTAATCCATTTTGAGTTTATTTTAGCCACCATCTAACTTATCTTGACTGACCACTCCAGCAAGGTCTCCACAATCCTTCAAAGAGCCAGTGTTAAAATGTCCATTTATTCCATCGTATATATGTACCACATCTTCTGCAGCAGAAACCAACACAACATTGTAAAGCAATTTCCCTTCGATTAAAAAAATCTCTTTAACAAGTGGTGCTGGGAAAACTGGTCAACCACTTGTAAAAGAAAGAAACTAGAACACTTCCTAACACCATACACAAAAATAAACTCAAAATGGATTAAAGATCTAAACGTAAGACCAGAAACTATAAAACTCCTAGAGGAAAACATAGGCAAAACACTCTCCGACATAAATCACAGCAGGATCCTCCATGACCCACCTCCCAGAATATTGGAAATAAAAGCAAAAATAAACAAATGGGACCTAGTTAAAATTAAAAGCTTTTGCACAACAAAGGAAACTATAAGCAAGGTGAAAAGACAGCCTTCAGAATGGGAGAAAATAATAGCAAACGAAGCAACAGACAAACAAACAATCTCAAAAATATACAAGCAACTCCTGCAGCTGAATTCCAGAAAAATAAACAACCCAATCAAAAAATGGGCCAAAGAACTAAACAGACATTTCTCCAAAGAAGACATACAAATGGCTAACAAACACATGAAAAGATGCTCAACATCATTCATTATTAGAGTAATGCAAATCAAAACCACAATGAGGTATCATTTCACACCAGTCAGAATGGCTGCTATCCAAAAGTCTACAAGCAATAAATGCTGGAGAGGGTGTGGAGAAAAGGGAACCCTCTTACACTGTTGGTGGGAATGCAAACTAGTACAGCCACTATGGAGAACAGTGTGGAGATTCCTTAAAAAACTGGGAATAGAACTGCCATATGACCCAGCAATCCCACTGCTGGGCATACACACCGAAGAAACCAGAATTGAAAGAGACGCGTGTACCCCAATGTTCATCACAGCACTGTTTACAATAGCCAGGACATGGAAGCAACCTAGATGTCCATCAGCAGACGAATGGATAAGGAAGCTGTGGTACATATACATAATGGAATATTACTCAGCCATTAAAAAAAATACATTTGAATCGGTTCTACTGAGGTGGATGAAACTGGAGCCCATTATACAGAGTGAAGTAAGCCAGAAAGAAAAACAACAATACAGTATACTAATGCATATATATGGAATTTGAAAGATGGTAACAATAACCCTATATGCGAGACAGAATAAGAGACACAGACGCATAGAACAATTTTATGGACTCTGAGGGAGAAGGTGAGGGTGGGACGTTCTGGGAGAATAGCATTGAAACATGTATATTATCATATGTGAAACAGAACACCATTCCATGTTCGATGCATGAGACAAAGGCTCAGGACCGGGGCAATGGGATGACCCAGAGGGATGGGATGGGGAGGGGTGGGTGGGGGGTCCAGGAAGGGGAACACATGTAAACCCATGGCTGATTCATGTCAATGTAAGGCAAAAACTATTACAATATTGTAAAGTAATTAGCCCCCAACTAAAATAAATAAATTTATTAAAAAATAAAAAAATAAAAATAAATAAATTTAGAAAAGTGTCCATTTAGTTCCCCCATGTGAAGGGCCGATCTTCTACCTTGCTTGCTCATTCTCTAAGTTAGCTGTTCAGCTGGTCGGAAGAGCCGCCTCTCCTGAGAGCCCGAGGGGGTCATTTTCATCAGTCTCCACTGAGCCTTCTGTTTCCTGAACATCTGTCTGGAGACTTGGCTGCCCTGCTCAACTGTGAGGAACTGGTTGCGGGTGGCGGAGGGGGCGGACAGGATCTCATAACTTGCGTGGAGCCCGGAAGGAAGTTTAGTGCTTAGAAAACACTTGCATGCAAAAGAATCTTATCAACTTGAGCCTGCAGAGAAAGCCTCTCAAAATCACTCCAATTCACAGACAGACTTGGTTCTACCTGCTCTCAGAGAGACAAAGATATTCAAAACAGCAAGCCCCCTCTTTCCTCCAACAGAAGGGCAGTAGTTCAGCTACAAGCACTGCATACAAATGATCAAGCTAACAATGTGTTTTTAGCACAAGCTAACAGTTCACTTAGCTCAAAAAATGTGGGTACAAAGGTGTTACCAAGCAGTACAGGCAGGATTTTCAGCAGCTGGCAGAGGCTCAAATGTTCGGCAGCCACCTCTTCTAGGTGAGTGAAGTGTAGGCGATATACTTATCAATGAAAGACACATCTGCACTGATTCAGCCTCAGTTCAGTTCAGTTCAGTTCAGTTGCTCAGTCGGGTCTGAATCTTTTCGACCCCATGAACCGCAGCACACCAGGCCTCCCTGTCCATCACCAACTCCCGGAGTCCACCCAAACCCATGTCCATTGAGTTGGTGATGCCATCCAACCATCTCATCCTCTGTCGTCCCCTTCTCCTCCTGCCCTCAATCTTTCCCAGCATCAGGGTCTTTTCCAATGACTCAGTTCTTTGCATCAGGCAGCCAAAGTATTGGAGTTTCAGCTTCAACATCAGTCCTACCAATGAACACCTAGGACTGGTCTCCTTTAGGATGGACTGGTTACATCTCCTTGCAGTCCAAGGGACTCTCAAGAGTCTTCTCCAACACCATAGTTCAAAAGCATCAATTCTTCGGTGCTCAGCTTTCTTTATAGTCTAACTCTCACATCCATACATGACTACTGGGAAAACCATAGCCTTGACTAGATGGACCTTTATTGGCAAAGTAATGTCTCTGCTTTTTAATATGCTATCTAGGTTGGTCATAACTTTCCTTCCAAGGAGTAAGCGTCTTTTAATTTCATGGCTGCAATCACCATCTGCAGTGATTTTGGAGCCCAGAAAAATAAAGTCAGCTACTGTTTCCACTGTTTCCCCATCTATTTCCCATGAAGTGATGGGACCAGATGCCATGATCTTAGTTTTCTGAATGTTGAGCTTTAAGCCAACTTTTTCACTCACCTCTTTCACTTTGAGAACCAAAATCATATCTAAGTGGAAATATCTAGAGATGTTAATCCTTTCATCTCTTTTAAAAACTAATGGTTCTCCTGAAGAACATATCTGGGTCATGAACCCCAAAATCTTTGAATCAGTACCAGCCCCAAACTCAAACGTAGTACCCTAAGAAATGACACCAGGGAAGCCGTGGGGACCTAACACCAGTCTGAGAACTGAGGAAGAAGCTTTCAAAGCCACCCACCTGAACTTCCCATTAATGCCAAGAGCTCCCTGACGACATCCTTAATAGGCTGTGGGAGCTGAGGCTCACTAGCCTCCAAAAAGTAACTCAAGGTTTGGCATTGGATCTTGAATATCCTAGAAGGTCACATCTTTAAGATATTTAAGGAGATACCTTAAATATCACTTGACTCAGTGGTTATAGATCCAGAGATCCCTGAGCAACTGTCCAACAAAGAAGAAAAAAGAAAGATATTTGCCAACAATATGGCTAAGCAGTGAAAATGTTAGTCTCAGTTGTGTCCAACTCTTTGCAACCCCCTGGACTGCAGCCCATGAGGCTCCTCTGTCCATGGAATTCTCCAGGAAAGAATACTGGAGTGAGTAGCCATTCCCTTCTCCAGGGGATCTTCCCAAACCAGGGATCGAACCCAGGTCTCCTGAATTGCGGGCAGATTCTTTACTGTCTGAGCCACTAGGGAAGCCAAGGCTAAGCAGGCTGTTATTTAATGACACATTATATATCTAGGGGAAACGTCTCTCTAAATAGGATGTCTACCAAAGAAAAAGGAAAGTTGAAGGAGACCCATTGCATTGAAAAGATGATCAGCAATGATCTAGTTTAACTTGTCTTCTTTTAGCAATGAGGATAGTGAGTTTCAGATAGAGTAGGTGACTTGCCTGATGTTCACAGCTACACAGAGTAGCAAGTAGCAAGAAATCAGGTCTCTATCTCCTAGCCTGGTGAGCCCCCAGGACAGCAGTTCTCAAAATATTGTCCTCAGGCCCACAGCATCAGCATTCCCTAGGAACCTGTCAGAAACAGATTTGGGGACTCATCCCAGACTTGCTGAATCAGAAATTCTGGGGTGGGGAGAGAGAGGCTCAGGAAGGAGGGGATTTATATACACAACTATGGCTGATTCTTGATGTTTAACAACAGAAACCAATACAACATTGTAAAGCAATGATCCTCCAATCAAAAAAAATTTTTAAGAAATTCTGGGGATGTGACCCAACAATTTGTGTTTTTATCAAGTCCTCCAGGCAATTCTAATGCGCCGAAGAGTTTGAGAACCACTGTCATAAGGAAATGATACTTTCATCCCTTGTTGTTTTTTCTCAGTTTAGCTTGAAGGGAATGCCTTATCTCAGTGTTAGATGGAGAGATCATAGACCATAGCCAGAAGCCATCTTGGAAGCTTAGTCCAAACTGCCTCCTGCACACAAGTCCCCTCTATTGCATTCCTGATAGATGGCTATCCTTCTTTGGCCAGATGCCCCCCAGGATTAGAAACTCATCAACCCTTTAAAAATGCCCTTGGGGGCCTTCCCTGATAGTCCAGTGGCTCACACTCCTGGGGAACTAGATCCCACATGCCACAACTAAAGATCCCTCATGCTGAAACTAAGATCCAGCATAGCCAAATAAATATTTTAATTTTTTTAAAATAAATAAATGGATAAAAAAGATGTGGTACATATATACAATGGAATGTTACTCAGCCACAAAAAAGAGCAAAATTGAGTCAGTTGTAGTGATATAGATGAACTTAGAGCCTGTCACAGAGTGAAGTCAGAAAGAGAAAAATAAGAATCAGATATTGATACGTATATATAGAATCTAGAAAAATGGTACTTATGAACTTATTTGCAGGGCAGGAATAGAGGCACAGACATAAACAACAGACTTATGGACACAGTGGGGGAAGTAGAGGGTGGGATGAGTTGAGAGAGAAGCATTGACACTGCCATGTGTAAACTAGGTAACCAGGGGGAAGCTGCAGTGTAGCACAGGGAGCTCAGCTCCGTGCTCTGTGATGACCTGGAGGGGTGGGATGGGGGTTGGGAATGGGAGGGAGGCTCAAGAAGGAGGGGACATATGTATACATATATGGCTGATTCATGTTATTGTACGGCAGAAATAAACACATTGCAAAGAAATTATATTCCAGTTTTAATTTTTTTAAGTAATAAATAATGCCCTTGGAATTCCCTGGTGATCCAGTGGTCAGGACTCCACGCTTCCAGAGTAGAGCCTTAATTGTTCAGGGAACTCAGATCCCACATGCCACATGGTGTGGCCATAAAAAAATAAAAATAAAAACACTCTTATCTTAGCATAAGGCTCTTGGGTAGAAGTTTCTTCCATATGGAAAAGATCTTTCAAAGATCTGCTCCCATAACCTCTACCCGCCACCTACGTCAGAACTGCACCCTCTGGGAGGCCACACCAGCCCCGCTTTCACTGAAGCCTCCAAGATGATTGTTCCATGGCTTCCCAGCCCCATGGAAGAGTGAGCGGTCACTGGTACAGGTTGTTGAGTCCATGCCCAAATAATTTCCATCTCTTTTGGGGTGGGAGAGGGTCTTAAAGGAAAGAGAGCAAGTAGAAGGAAAAAGAGAGGGAGGAAAGGAAGAAAG
Source organism: Giraffa tippelskirchi (assembly GCF_054371585.1). Lineage (NCBI taxonomy): Eukaryota > Metazoa > Chordata > Mammalia > Artiodactyla > Giraffidae > Giraffa > Giraffa tippelskirchi. The sequence goes on along the minus strand of NC_137287.1, from coordinate 112,059,485 downwards.
AAAAAGGGAAGAAGGGGATTTCTGGGCTGGTCCAGCGGTTAAGAATCCACCTGCCAATGCAGGGAACACAAGTTACCTCCCTGGTCCAGGAAGATCCCATGTGCTGGTGGTCCACAACAAGAGAAGCCACCACAATGAGAAGCCCACACGCTGCCAGGAAGGGTAGCCCACACTCGCGGCAACTAGAGAAAGTCTGCACTCGGCCGTATTAAATAGGGCTTCCCTGGTGGTCCAGTGGTTAAGAATCTGCCTTGCTCTGCAAAGGACACTGGTTGGACCCCCGGTCCAGGAAGATCCCACAGGCCAAGAAGCAACTAAGCCCCTGCACAACTTTACTGAGCCTGCACGCTAGAGCCTGAGCTCTGCAACAAGAGAAGCCACCTCAGTGAAAAGCCCACCCACCTCAACCAAGGATAGCCCCTCCTTGCTCGTGCATAGCAGCCAAGATCCAGCACAGCCAACATATTAAATAAATCAATCTTTTAAAAATAAATAACGAAGAAGCTATATTTTTTTTAAAAAAGGAAGGAAGGCAGGAGGTAAAGGAAGATGGAAATGCTTTTCAAATACTTCATATTTGGCATTTAATCCACAAAACAATACTGTGAGATAGGTATTAATATTATTCTCCATCACTTTACAGACTAAGGACACAAACGTTTCACAAGGTAAAGCAAATTGACAGAGGTCATCCTCCACGCTGCCTACCCTCTCAGGAGTGCACCAGCAGTTGCTTCCCATTTAGCAGCCTCCTCATTTAACCGCCCACTGAAGGAGAACACCAGGTAATGGGTCTGTTCACCAAACACCTGGGAAGGATCCTCATTGGTCACATGCCTAGGTCACATGCTTAGATTAGGTCACATGCTCAGCTTAGGTCACATGCTCATGCCTGAACCAGTCACTATGGCCAGGTGAGTGTAACGCATTGATAGACAAGGCCAGGATCATGTGCCCTTGCCTGCTCCAGGGGGATGGAGCCACCTCAGTTAAATGAGGGAAGAGGCGTGCTGCTAGCAGTGGGGGAGGGAAGGAAGAGTGGAGAAACAGAAAAAGATAAAAGATTTCCACTACCCTTGGGAACAGAAGGGAGTCCTGTAATGACACTGAATGTCTCCTTCTTCTGCCTGGTGAAGCTCATTGTGTTCAAAAAGTCCTATGTATGTATAAGCATTCTGCTGCTGCTGCTAAGTCGCTTCAGTTGTGTCCGACTCTGTGAGACCCCATAGACAGCAGCCCACCAGGCTCTGCCATCCCTGGGATTCTCCAGGCAAGAACACTGGAGTGGGCTGCCATTTCCTTCTCCAGTGCATGAAAGGGAAAAGTGAAAGAAGTCCATCAGTTGTGTCTGACTCTTAGCGACCCCATGGACTGTAGCCTACCAGGCTCCTCTGTCCATGGGATTTTCCAGGCAAGAGTACTGGAGTGGGGTGCCATTGCCTTCTCCATATAAGCATTCTACCCTGCATTATTAAAGTATAATAATAAAGGTTAAAAAGGCCCCAGAGGGACTTACGTGGTGGTCCAGTGGCTAAAACTCTGCACTCCCAATGCAGGGGGCCCGAGTTGGAACTTTGATCCCTGGTCAGGGAACGAGATCCCATATGCCACAACTAAGGGTTTACATGCTACAGCTAAGGGTTCTCATGCCTCAACTAAGACCCAATGCAACCAAATAAATACATATTCAAAGAAAAAAAAAAAAAGAATGAGCCAGAAAAGGAAGGCCTTGAGCAGTGGGACATTCTAACCAGCACAAATGTACAGTCAGCACCCACAACCCTGACTGCTTGTTCCCTTCATGTAGGTGAGTTGGGGCATACCTCTGCCAGGAGGAAGGTCAGTCTTTATGGCTGTTTCCCATTTATTCTTCCCATCCACATAATCACTCTTTTAAACTCACTTTTTTTTTTAATATCTCAAATATTTCCAAGATGCTTCCTTGGTCAAAGTTCATTCACTTGTTTCCAGGGTGCTCAACACTGAATTGCGGGCAGATGGCCCGCAGCCCAGTCAGTATTTCACAGGGGGGCGGGTGTCTGTCATGCATGTTTCCAGCTTGAATGCGCAGCCTAGAATATATATTACAGAAACTGCCAGTCCCAACCCAACACCAATTACTCCTATCTAGTTACCACATATTTCAAAAGTAATTCATGACTTAGAACATTTAAAACCACACAGTTCTTAGTATTATGAACACATTTTTACTAACTTTCAATGATGATCATGTTTAATCTAATCTTAAAACTCCCTCTGCACTTAAATAGGAAACAACATTATAATTCTGGATTCATTCTGAGATGTAAAAAAAAAAATTCTTGGCATGTTTTTGCTCTGGGTCTCATTTCAGAGCTTCATAACAGATTGACAACTAAAGCTCTATAGGAGACTGTTATTTAATATTTCCTTTCACTAAAATCAGAAACTTTTTAACTCCTACTTAAAATGTAGACAAGAGAAGGCACTGAATTCCTTATGACTCCCTTTTATCTCCTTTACCATAACTTTTCTTGCACAAATGCAGAGAAGAAACTAAGGAGAATGTATCATATTCATTTGTTCAACAGATTTTTTTTTCTTTTTGGAGTGGCCACTCTGTACCAGGCACATTGCTGGATTCTGAGTGAATGATAATGAGTGAAACAAATTTCCTCTGCCCTCGTGACATCTATGATATAGTACAGGAGTCAGCAAACAATAGCCTATAGCCCAAGTCTGGCCCACCACCTGATTCTGTACAGCCTGCAAGCTAAGAGTGCTATTCAAACTTTTAAATCATTGAAAACATTAAAAGAAGAATATTTCATAACACATCAAAATTATATGAAATTCAAATTTCAGTGTCTATAAAAGTTTTATTGGAACACAGCCATACCTGTTCATTTACATATTGCCTTGGCTGCTTTCACACAGTGGCAGAGTTGAAGAATTACAACAGAGATTATATGGATGGCAGACACTAAAATATCTACTGCCTGGCCCTTTGTGGAAAACATTTGCTGACCCCTGGTCTAGTGGCAAGTGGGAGAAGACATGAGAGAACCATGGCTACCTCCTCACTGTGGAATGAAATTAGTCTCCCAGCTAACAAGTGGAAATGCCATCCACGCTATTTTTGCAGTGACAGATCCAATAACATTCACTTTTCAGTCAAGGATTTATTGACTGCTACCTTTCAGCTTTAACCTTACTTTACCATTTGATTTTTTTTTTTTTTTTGGTATTGATTTGTATGAGTTATTTATATAACTTGGATATTATTTATTCCCTTATCAGATATATATTTTTGCAACTATTTTCTCCCATTTTGCAACGTCGCCTTTTCCTTTTGTTGATCATTCCTTTGGCTGTGCAGAAGCTTTCCAGTTTGATGTAGCGACCCTCATTAATTTTTGCTTTTGTTTCTGTACTTTTGGTGTCATCCAAAAAAAAATCGTTACCAAGACCAATGTCAGGGAGCTTTTCTCCTGTGTTTTCTTCTAGGAGTTTTACAGTTCCAAGTTTTATGCTTAAGTCTTTAATTTATTTTGAATTACTTTTTGCCTGACTTTACCATTTGAAAGCCACTCCCTTCTTGCCTATTTGTTAATCAGCCAGTGAATGCCTCCCTTTCCTCCTCCATTCACACATATCCTCTTTGTCCTTCCAGACCTAACTAAGGGCCACCTATTTCTGGAAACATTTGATCAGGATAGAGTTCCAAAGAATAGCAAGGAGAGATAAGAAAGCCTTCCTCAGCGATCAATGCAAAGAAATAGAGGAAAACAACAGAATGGGAAAGACTAGAGATCTCTTCAAGAAAATTAGAGATACCAAGGGAACATTTCATGCAAAGATGGGCTCAATAAAGGACAGAAATGGTAGGGACCTAACACAAGCAGAAGATATTAAGAAGAGGTGGCAAGAATACACAGAAGAACTGGACAAAAAAGATCTTCACGACCCAGATAATCACTATGGTGTGATCACTCTCCTAGAGCCAGACATCCTGGAATGTGAAGTCAGTGGGCCTTAGAAAGCATCACTACGAACAAAGCTAGTGGAAGTGACAGAATTGCAGTTGAGCTATTTCAAATCCTGAAAGATGATGCTGTGAAAGTGCTGCACTCAATATGCCAGCAAATTTGGAAAACTCAGCAGTGGCCACAGGACTGGAAAAGGTCAGTTTTCATTCCAATCCCAAAGAAAGGCAATGCCAAAGAATGCTCAAACTACCACACAATTGCACTCATCTCACATGCTAGTAAAGTAATGCTCATAATTCTCCAAGCCAGGCTTCAGCAATACATGAACCGTGAACTTCCAAATGTTCAAGCTGGTTTTAGAAAAGGCAGAGGAACCAGAGATCAAATTGCCAACATCTGCTGGATCATCAAAAAAGCAAGAGAGTTCCAGAAAAACATCTATTTCTGCTTTATTGACTATTCCAAAGCCTTTGACTGTGTGGATCACAAGAAACTGAGGAAAATTCTGAAAGAGATGGGAATACCAGACCATCTGACCTGCCTCTTGAGAAACCTGTATGCAGGTCAGGAAGCAACAGTTAGAACTGGACATGGAACAACAGACTGGTTCCAAATAGGAAAAGAAGTACGTCATTGTACATTGTCACCTTGCTTATTTAATTTATATGCAGAGTACATCATGAGAAACACTAGGCTGGAAAAAGCACAAGCTGGAATCAAGATTGCCAGGAGAAATATCAGTAACCTCAGATATGCAGATGACACCACCCTTATGGCAGAAAGTGAAGAGGAACTAAAAAGCCTCTTGATGAAAGTGAAAGAGGAGAGTGAAAAAGTTGGCTTAAAGCTCAACGTTCAGAAAACTAAGATCATGGCATCTGGTCCCATCACTTCACGGGAAATAGATGGGGAAACGGTGGAAACAGTGTCAGACTTGATTTTTGGGGGCTCCAAAATCACTGCAGATGGTGATTGCAGCCATGAAATTAAAAGACGCTTACTCCTTGGAAGGAAAGTTATGACCAACCTAGACAGAATATTAAAAAGCAGAGACATTACTTTGTCACCAAAGGTCCATTTAGTCAAGGCTATGGTTTTTCCAGTAGTCATGTATGGATGTGAGAGGTGGACTATAAAGAAAACTGAGCGCCAAAGAATTGATGCTTTTGAACTGTGGTGTTGGAGAAGACTCTTGAGAGTCCCTTGGACTGCAAGGAGATCCAACCAGTCCATCCTAAAGGAGATCAGCCCTGGGTGCTCATTGGAAGGACTGATGTTGAAGCTGAAACTCCAATACTTTGGCCACCTCATCCGAAGAGTTGACTCATTGGAAAAGACCCTGATGCTGGGAAGGATTGGGGGCAGGAGGAGAAGGGGACGACAGAGGATAAGATGGCTAGATTGCATCACTGACTCGATGGACATGGGTTTGGGTAAACTCCGGGAGTTGGTGATGGACAGGGAGGCCTGGCGTGCTGCGATTCATGGGATCGCAAAGAGCTGGACGTGACTGAGCGACTGAAGTGAACTGAACTTAGGAACCTGGGCACAGTTTGAGAACCACCAGCATAGTGCAGCTATACCAGGCCAGCACTGCAGGTTGAGCTCTGTGGACACGGCACCTCGGCAAGGCCACTATCGTGTCGGCTCAATCCACAGCCCTGTAGGATGAGAAATGTAACAGAGACTGGATTCTGGAGGATTCAACCATATATGTGGAAATCACAGAGGCCAGATGCTATTTTATTAATTTCCACTGGGAAATGCAACTGCCAAAGAAAAGAATACCTTTAGGTTGACTGGCCCATATTTCTCTTCTCTGTTGGAAAGATTTTACATGAAAACTGGGCCCCACTGTGCATACAATAGACAAAGTGGCTTTAATGTATTTTCTCACTTCTTCATGATAACTCTACCACGTGTTGGCTATAGGGTCCATGTTGAAGAAAGAGAATAATAAAACCTACTTGGGAAGGCTGATGACAGATTAGATGAAAGAATGCATGATAGGTGCTTAACTCAGCAGTGCACACAGCAAAGTTCTTGATAAATACTCACTGTGGTTCTAATGGATTCCACTATTTTGAGAAGGACTTTTTATATTTGTATAAACAAGAGCAACTTGGGTCTTCCCTGATGATCCAGTGGCTAAGACTCCATGCTGTCAATGAAGGGGGCCCATGTTCTATCTCTGGTCAGGAAACTAGATCCAACATACTGCAACTAAGAAAGAGTTCACAGGCCTCAACTAGAGATCCTGCATGATATAACAAAGATCAAAGATTCCACTTGCTGCAACTAAGACCTGGTACAGCCAAATAAATTTTTAAAAAATTTTTTTTAAAGAGCAGTTTCCAATTTTGCCCTATAATAGCACATATCAGACTGCTCCTATGTGCCCCTCAAGGCTAGTCTCCACCTTCTGCCACCTCCTTCTGTGATTTCTATGGTGCCTTTGTCCTTTGGCTACTGGTTGGTTGTGGCCAGTGGGGAGCACTCGCAGGAAGTGGGAGGGAGGGGTATCAGTGAGGAAAGAGCATTTCTTTTCCCAGGTCCCTCCATGCAGAGGACTTCCCTGGTGGCTCAGATGGTAAAGCGTCTGTCTACAATGCGGGAGACCTGGGTTCGATCCCTGGGTCGGAATCCTCTGGAGAAGGAAATGGCAACCCACTCCAGTACTCTTGCCTGGAAAATCCCATGGACCAAGGACCAGGGTAGGCTACAGTCCATGGGGTTGCAAAGAGCAGGACGTGACTGAGCGACTTCACTTTCACTTTTCACTTCCATGTAGAGAGCTGAAACTGATCATGTCCTTTGTCAAGCATGCCTCTCCCGACAACCCTCTCTGTCTGCAGCTGTGATAACCAGTCCCTCCCTCCTTCCTCTCAATTTCCCCATCCCCCTCTCTCTCTCTCTCTTTTTTTTTTTTTTTGGCCATACTGCACAGCTTGTGAGATATTCGTTCCCAGACTAGGAATTGACCCACGCCCACAGCAGTGAAAGCACAGAGTCCTAACAACTGGACCGCCAGGGAATGATCCTCCTCTCCCTTTATAACCCCAGAACACTGCCTATTCCTTCTGATTTCTCTATACTTTGCCCACACCTCTGGAATGAACTCTTTTCTTACATTCTCTTCAGATTAACCAGTTAGAATGTGCCATTGGCTTCCCACTAAGACTTGATCAATTAACACAGAATTTCCCAAAATTTTTGTTGCCAACAGAATCCTTAGTGTGTCTGTAATTTTTTCATGGGAGTACTAGGCTAATAGAAATACCTAACAATTATTTAATTGTTAGGGCCAAACTTAATAAGATTTTATGTCCTAAATTAGTAACTAATTTTTTATTGTACATAAATTGATAGAAAAAAATACATTTTTTTATACTTCATACTCAAGTAACTTTACATAGTAACAGAACATGTGTACCTGTTGAGCACAACTTCTGCTCAACTTCTCAAATTTTTGAATCTGACTGGAAGCCACAGTCCTCACTGCTCGCTACACACCATATTTGATTTTTAATCACAGCATCTGAAAACCCAGCTTTGCAAAGATACGATGTCACGAAAAGGAATGTAGCACGAACTAACATTGAAACTGTGGATCTCCTTGAGTTGGTCATTAGCGTGATGTCCAGAGGATGTCAAGTTTCCCTCAAAACATTTAAAATATCCCAAGGTACGCCCTCTCTTGAGTTTGTTGTGGTGCTCTGTAGCACCCTGGCACACAGCTGAGGTACCATGGACATAGCATCATTCTCACTCTTCTGGATTATAGCTTGCCTTTTGAGTAGGAAAGAAAGAGGAATAGTTGTGGCCAGTTTTTCAGGAACTGAATCTGGGAATCTATCTCAGCAAGAAAAAAAAAAAGGAAGGGGTTGCAAATAGCTGGATTAGAGCCGTGAGTATAAAGGAGCAACCCTATGATCCCCTCCATTGAATCTGGCTTTGCATAATCCTCCTGCATCTGACCTTGGCTCTGATCCAGGGAGTAACCCTCCCCTACATCTGAGACCAGTAAGGTCCTCTCCCCTATCTGCAGAGAAACCTGAAATGGCTGCGCCTTCCTCTGCATCTTGTGTCCCAGTAAGAAAAACCAAGCAACGATTTGGCTCTCATATTCACTGTTCTGAACTTTTTCTCTTGGTCTCTTATCTCCTCTGCTCAACGTCAATGTCTATTACCTCTTTGCAGCCAACATGGTCAGAGATGAAAGATTCTGTCACTGTTTTCCCTACGTAACAAATCACAGAGCTGCTTCATCCCGTTCTCTGATTGCCTCTGTTTCAAGACTCATTGTTTCTAACTAGCAGAGGCACACATACGAATTTCCTCTTTATGTCTTTTCTCTTTCATTCCCTGCAAACACTCAGCCATTTACTCATTTTTATCAACACAAACATCGGTAACACTTTGGAATAATCGGCTCCGCTATGATAGCTCATTTATTATTCATTGCAATAACCTTCAACTCACTCCGCATCAATAAAGAGGAAAGAGAACCAGCTCAGCCCTCCCACAAGTGGGCGGGGTGTTTGTGCTCAGGGAAGCCTTCTATCCACGCTTGGGGCATGATGCCTGGACCCTACCTTGGTGCAGCCCCAGGTGCTTCTGGAAAGCCAAATGCAATCAGTCAGGTGATTTGAGGCTCACAACAAACCTCTCCTTAGATTCCCTGATGTTTCCTCTAACATGAGGCTGGAAAGAGAGAGGGGTTTTATGTCAAACAGCCTGAATATGAACCCCAGCTGTACATTAGTGGGCTACTATGACCAAATGACCTGAACTTTCTGAGTTTTAGTTTCTTTATCTGCAAAAGGCAACTATTGCTAACTACCTCAAGCCTTGTTAATGATTAAATGAACTATGTGAACTGCACAATGCTGGCACATAGTAGGTGTATCACTACCATTCAAACCATGAGTCTACCCACACACTGCTTCCAGCTGTCAGTCTTCCTGGGGATGGATAGATAGCGGCCAAGCAGTTATGCACATGGACTTTCAAGTCAGATATCGGGTTTACTGGGACATGTTCTCACTTCCTGGGTCAGTGACCTTGTACAAGTTACTTTAACCTCTCTAAACCTCTATGAAAGGAGATTGAGAATAACCCTCCTGTGTAAAGTTTGTTATGAAGATTAAATCTCTTAGTGCCAAGCAGTAACACATTGCCTGATCACACTACACTCATAGCAAATGCTCAATGAGCTGTCTTTACAAACACTTAATATTTGCCAAAACTCGAGGCCACACCAGTCTGGTTGTAAAAGTGGGTCACAGTCTCACTACCTGGGGTATTTCTCTTTCTTTGACTGTATGCACTACCAAAGGATATTTAAGCTCTCAAAATCTCCTCTGTATTGGGGGTGTCCCTGAGAATTATATACAGTCATCACAGCTACCTCCTGCTTTAGCTGTGTCTCTAGCTGCTGAGCAGGGTCTGCTATAGAGATGTCCAAGCCTGGCAAAGCCACTGACACTGACCTCTGCCCTTGGCTTAGAAAGCCACACTGCAGCAGAGCCAGGGGTATGGACGCTGCTTTACAAGGCTAAAGTCACCAGCATAGCACTTTCCTCACATAGCACAGGGGCCACCAGTGCCGTGACCACCCAGCCACATGCAAATGCACAGGCTCCTGAGAGACCCAGCGGAGGCCGCCAGCATCTCCCAGGGTTTCGGTGAGGCTGCCCCTTTAGGGGAGCTCGCCCATGCTGTTTACTCCTCCACCGCTACCTCTGTTGGGTTCTGCTAACTCCCTAATGTACCTCACCCCCAACAACAACAACCACAAAATGGGTATCTGTATGAGCAGGACAGACTGCCAGGGTGAGGCAGTGGAGAATGCAGAGGGGAAGGACTTGAGGCCAGGACTAGCTGGATCACCACAGAAGGACAGGTGTTGAGTCCCTCTGCCATACCCCCTGGCCACTCTGGCCAGCCTTGTGGGCGAGGCAGCAGACACCCCGCACAGTGCCAGGCCACCGCCATGATAAGAGAGTCCAAACTTAGCCGGTGTTTAAAAAAAAACAACAACACAGAAGGACTTCCCTGACAGTCCAGTAGTTAAGACTTCACCCTCCAATGCAGGGAGTATAGGTTCAATCCCTGGTCAGGGAGCTAAGATTCCATATGCCTCAAAGCCAGAAAACCAAAACATAAAACAGAAGCAATACAGTAACAAATGCAGTAAAGACAAAAACAAAAAAACCTCTTAAAAGTAAGAAAAAAATAAAGAACTGCACCTTCTTGAGTCCTATTAGGAGATGTGAAGGAAGGGGTATATACTTGTTAACTATTGTTGCAACAACAGGCAGCAGCTCAAAACAACAAAAACATACTATGTTACAATCACTGTGGGGCAGGAGACAGGATGTGGCATAGCGGGTCTCTTCAGGTCCTCTCACAAGGTTGCGATGAAAATGCCTCCCCCGGTCGTCACCTCACCTGAAGGCTCCAGTGCAGGAGGAACCATTTCCACGCTCCCTCACCTGCCCACTGGCTGGAGGCCTCCCTCAGCTCCTTGAACGTGGGTCTCTCCTTGGGACAGGACGTGGTAGCTGGCTTCCCTCGGAGCAAGCAAGAGAAAGCAAGCGCCCAAAAGTCACAGCCCTTAAAAAAAAAAAAAAAAACACGTATCGCTTACTGGGATTTCTTCCTTTATCCTTCACACCTGTAATAGGTGGTAATACTGCACAGAGTTATGCATGAGAAATAAACAAGGTAACCTAAGTGAAAAGTTTAGTACATCATAGATGCTCAGCAACAGTTACCTCACTCTTTTTATTTTATTTTTATTTTTTGACCACTCCACACGGCATGTGGGATCTTAGTTCCCCGGCCAGGGATCAAACCCATTCTCCCGTGAATTGGAACTTGGAGTCCTAACCACTGGACCGCCAGGGAAGTCCCTGGCACAGTGGTTTTATATCATGATCTCAGAAGTGACAGGCCATCTCTTTTGCTACGTGCTGTTTGGTATATGACGTGAGTCAGTAGGTTATAGGTCTGGCCCACACTCAGCAGACGGGAGGGAACCACGCAAGGGCATGAACACCTGGAGGCAGAGATCCTCTGGCACCATCTTAAAGGCTGCCTCCCATAAGGATGGGTCTTCCCTGGTGGCTCAGTCGGTAAAGAGACTGCCTACAATGCAGGAGACCTGGCTTCAATCCCTGAGTCAGGAAGATCCCCCGGAGAAGGAAATGGCAACTCACTTCAGTGTTCTTGCCCGGAGAACACCATGGACAGAGGAGCTTGGCTCCTCTGTCCAAGAGTTGGACTCGACTGAGTGACTATCAGTTTCACTTTCACTTCCCATAAGGATGGTCTACAAAGAGACCAGAGCATTAGAGCCAATAAGTGGCCCTTTCTCTTGGTGGCCCCAGGAAATAAAAGTAAAATTAACACAGACAGGACACCCAAAGGGAGTTATTTTTGTGGAGAGCAGGAGTGACCTCTAAGACCTCTCGAAGTCCCAATAACATAGTCCCTGATCAGCCAGGACTCTGGCCTCAGACAAACCTGGGTTCAATACCAGCCCTGTACTCCCTAGTTACGAGCTCTCCAGCATCTTAACCTCTTTTCCTCCTTTGAGGAGCTTTAATTTCCTCCTAAAAAAAAAAAAAAACAAGACTCGAGGGACTTCCCTGGTGGTCTACTGGTTAAGAGTTCATTCCCCTTCCAATGCAGGGGACTCAGGTTCGATCCCTGGGCAGGAAACTAAGATCCTACATGTCACAGGGCAACTAAGCTCAAGCACTGCAATGAAGATCCCACGTGCCGCAACTAAGGCCTGACACAGACAAAAATAAAATAAAGAAATATTTTTGAAATGCTCAAGAAATGGGACTCGGAATAAAGTCTGCCTCACTGGATTGCTGTTAAGACAAAATAGACAATGGTCATGAAGAGATGGGCACAGCACCCTGCACAGAGAAAAATAAGTTGCTGTTGTTGTTCAGTCACTGAGTCATGTCCGACTCTTTGCAACCCCGTGGACTGCAATATGCCAGGGTCCCCTGTCCTTCACTATCTCCCAGAATTTGTTCAGATTCATGTCCAAGAAAATATGTGCTGCTGCTAAGTCACTTCAGTCGTGTCCAACTCTGTGCAATCCCATGGACAGCAGCCCACCAGGCTCCGCCGTCCCTAGGATTCTCCAGGCAAGAATACTGGAGTGGGTTGCCATTTCCTTCTCCAGTGCATGAAAGGGGAAAGTGAAAGTGAAGTCGCTCAGTCGTGTCCGACTCTTAGCGACCCCACAGACTGTAGCCTACCAGGCTTGTCCGTCCATGGGATTTTCCAGGCAAGAGTACTGGAGTGGGGTGCCATTGCCTTCTCCGCCAAGAAAATATGTAGTGAATAATAATTACTAACCAGCAGCACAAGCAAGAAATGGCTCATTTTGCCTCCCAGATACCCTCCATCATGAGAGGGCACCTAGTAGGGTTGGGGTATTGCAGCCACTGGAAAAATCTCTCCTCAACCAAAACTTAAATCCCATGGCCCCTTGGCTCCTAAATGAGCATCTTGAGAGGCTAACTGATATGGGTTCCCCACCTGCCCTCAGAGAAATAAAGGATCGGGATCTGGGCTGCCGTAATAAAGTACCACAGACTGGGTGGCTTCAACTATAGAAATTTATTTTCGACTATTTTTGGACATTAGAACTCTGAGACCAAGGTGTTGGCATGTTTGATCTCTTCTGAGGTCTCACTCCTTGCCTTGCAGGTGTGTCTTCACCTGTTCTTCCCTCTGGGCATATCTGTGTCCTGATCTCCTCTTATAAAGACAACAGCCTTTGCATTAGGACCCACCCTTGTGAACCACATTTTAACACAATCACCTCTTAAAAGGCCCTCATCTCCACACATAACCACATTCAGAAGTACTAGCAATCAAGACTTCAACATATGAATTTGGAATGGTGGGGACACGGTTCAACGGGCAAAGCATTTCAAGGTGTGAAGCCCCTGGAGATCCGAGCCTGGCTGCAGAATCCCGTGCAAGGTTGGCCTGCCTGACTGTGGCATGAACGCAGAACTTGTTCACCTGCCATGAGAATCTCACCTCCACCCTGCCACCGGGGAGACCCTGGCTGTCAATGGTCCCGTGTGGGGTTCCCTCCCTTACACGGTCCACACTCTCTTCAGGAACAGCGGGAGACAGAGCCTCACAGGAGGACGCGAGAAAAACTGTCATCCCTGCCTGGTGTGACACTGGTTGACTTTCCTCTACCGGGCCCACCCAGGGGCAGAGAGCGCCCTAGGGACAGTGGGTTTCAGACAGAGGTGGCTTGAATAAAAAGGGTGTCTCAGGGGGTGCAGGGCCAGGCCTCCTGGCCACCACCATCTCTGTGTGTGTGTGTGGAGTCGGGGGTGGTCAGGGAGTGGCCTTGCTGTGCCCAGAGGGAGAGGTAGGACCGGCAGGCCCCGCAGAACCAGACCTCTTAGGCCATGATGGTGCTCTCGTCGGTGGGGGGTGAGAAATTGGACCTGATTGCTGCAGTGATTATAATTATGCTGACCTTTGGACAGAGAACTGGGAGAGGGTTTTATAATGAAGCACTGATGAGGCTGAACAAGGAGTGAAGAGCTTGGAGAGAGCCTTGAAGAGGGTGGGCAGGCCTCTGTGCATGTGTGTGTGGGGGGGGGATGGAGTTAACAGGCCTGCTTCTTGCCCAAGGACATTTCTCCTGCAGAGCCAGCCCTTCCAAGAACAGAGACAGGAGCTCACTGAGACTAGCCTAGAACTGCCCGGCACTCCCCGACAAGGAGCAACACACCCAGCCCGGTTAGGTGTGCTGGGACTGTTAGCCGCACGCCAGGGCCCCAGGCCAGCCACTCTCCAGAGGAAGAAGAAAAACACTGTCGTCATACTTACTGAGTTGTTGTTCAAGTCGCTAAGTCGTGTCCAACTCTTTTTGACCCTATGGACTGTAGCACACCAGGCTTCCCTGTCCTTCAGGTGGCCAAAGTATTGGAGCTTCAGCTTCATCATCAGTCCCTCCAATGAATATTCAGGATTGATTTCCTTTAGGATGGACTGGTTTGATCTCCTTGCAGTCCAAGGGACTCTCAAAAGTCTTCTCCAGCACCATGGTTCAAAAGTATCAATTCTTCGGCACTCAGCCTTCTTTATAGTCCAACTCTCACATCTGTACACAACTACTGGAAAAACTGTACTTACCAAGTAGCACTGTTCTTGTGCTTTAACACATTCCAGCTTGGTTGGAGCCTCATAACAACCTATGATGTAGGGACAAGCCCTTTTTACAGGTAGGAAGATGAAGCACAGAAAGGTTTAATTATTTGCTCAAAGGTATATTACTAAGAAGAGGCAGTGCTGGGATTTGAACCCAGGTGGCATGGCTTGGAGGTTTGAAGTTTCCACCATCTTAGCCAGCAACCCAGGGCCTCATGTGTCAGACTGATCAGCTCAAATTCTGCCCTGTGTGACTGAGCAGGGAGAAGATATCATCACTGGATTCAACTTATTTAACAAACAGTCATTCAGTCAGCACTGTGTGTCAGGCAGCATCCTGAGCGTTAACTCATTTAATCACGGCAATGACCCTATGAGGTAGGTGCATCTAGCAGACGAGGAAATGGGGCACAGAGTGGGTAAGTGGCTTGTTCAAGTTGTCACCGTTATTAAGTAAGATACAGGACTTTTCTAGTAGTCATGTATGAATGTGAGAGTTGAACCATAAAGAAGGCTGAGTGCTGAAGAATTGATGCCTCTGAACTGTGGTGCTGGAGAAGACTCTTGAGAGTCCCTTGGACAGCAAGGAGATCAACCAGTCCATCCTAAAGGAAATAAACCCTGAATATTCATTGGAAGGACTGGTGCTGAAGCTCCAATACTTTGGCCACCTGATTCGAAGAGCCAACTCACTGGAAAAGACCCCGATTCTGGGAAAGATTGAGGGCAGGAGAAGGGGCGACAGAGGATGACACGGTTGGATGGCATCATCAACACACTGGACATGAGTCTGAGCAAACTCTAGGAGATAGTGAAGGACAGGGAAGCCTGGCGTGCTGCAGTTCATGGGGTTGCAAAGAATCAGACACAACTTAGCGATTAAACAACAGTAACAACAACAGGATTTCAACCCAGACAGCCTGTCTCTAGAGTCCCCATTCTTTACCACTACACTTCACTATTTCTCTACCCACTCCTATATTAGAGATGGTGCTTTGGCCAATGTATGGATGAACAGGAAGACAGAAACTGAGGGGGTTGACAGAAGAAATACAGGAGGAGACTGGTGAAGAAGCAGTTTCTGTTGTCCTGGAGCAAGATATAAGGGACCTGAACTAGGCAGAAACATCAGTGCAAGAACTCTAGGTGCATCAACCTCATAGACAAGAAGAGGCCCCAGGGTGATGCTCAGAGCACAGGGGAGACTGGGAGCCAGTCTTCGGAGGATGGAGCTTGGGTGAGGTTGGGGGAGGATGGTGAATGGTGCATGAAGGAGTGTCGTCTCAGCAAAGGGGATGTCAGATGGGCACAGCAAGGGCTTCAAAGCAAAGGGGCATTTTGGTTCGAAAGGAAGAGCCTGGTTTGCAAGTGACAGTGGGAAACCAGGATACCACTGATGCTGCCTCCTGCGGCCATGAAACGTATGGTCTGTGGGGAAAAGAGCCCACTGTCCCCCATCCTACCCCCCGTAGCCCACTTAAGCAGGGAGCAGGAGTTGCTGTGCCCTGGGGAAAAGCCAGGGTCATGAAGGTCAGGAGACAACAGAGCAGCCTGCAAAGCAAAGAGGGTTTTGCTGTGGAAACGGAAAGAGGAGGAGCTAGTAACGGGTCATCAGGCTCCATAGGGGGGTGCAGGGGAAATGCAAACGCCCTTTAGCCACCCCCAGACTCAACCAGACAACAAACGTGCTGACCCAGTGCCAGGCAGGACTGTAGGCACAGGTGACAAAAAGTAGAAGGGTCTTAAATCTTCTCTAGTCAACACTGCTCACCGTAGAGATGGGGTCTTTAGCTCACCTCTGCTGGCCAAGGGATGCCGATCACAAACACAAAACTCTGCCCAAAGGCTTTTTTCTGGCTGCAGAAGAGTCAATGCTCCCAGAAAGAGCCCTCTACCAATGATGGCCTGGAAGTTGGGAATAAATACCCCAGCTGCCTCATCCCTTCGAGGGAGATAAACAGATGTGTCTCCCCCAGTGTTTTTCAGCAGAATTGTTCCCCAGTTGCTCTGAGGATAACCCACTTGATATTACACACTTTATTAAATTCCTACCTTTTCCTGGTTTACGTTCCCAATTCTTATTAGGGCTTCCAGGGATCACCTCCCAAATAAACTATCTGCACTCACATCTTTGTCTCTGGGTCTGCTTCAAGGTGTAACTAAGGTGGGGATGCTAGGGCCCAGAGAGGGGAAGAGATTTGCCCTGGGTCACACAGCTTCTCAGTGTAGAGCCATGACCCAAACTTAGGGGTGGGGGTGGGTGGGGGTGCTGCACTGGGCCTTTGTTGCTGTGCGCAGGCTTTTCTCTAGTTGTGGCGAGCGGGAGCCACTCTTTAGTTGTGGCGCACAGCCTTCTCATTGCAGTGGCTTCTCTTGTTGCAGAGGACAGGCTCGAGGCACCTGGACTTCAGTAGCTGTGGCGCATGGGCTTAGTTGCTCTGTGGCATGTGGGATCTCCCCAGACCAGGGATTAAACCCATGTCCCCTGCATTGGCAGGTGGATTCTTAGCACCTGGACCACCAGGGAAGTCCAAAGCCAGAGATTACACGCACAAAACATAGAATCACAGAGGTCTGGGTTCAATCACTGTGTAGATTATATTACCGTCCTTTCTCTACCGTGCCTGTAAGAGAATCAAATCTCTCTCCCCATTGTCACTAACTGCAGTAGTTCTCTGTAGGAGAAGTAAAATTCCCTGTCCCACTGAAAGAAGGCTTGACCATGGACCTCTCTGGCCAATAAAATCTGAGCAGAAGTGACATATGCCAATGCTGAACAGAAACCTTAACAGCCGTGGAGGGTTACACCAGCCTTCTTGCTTTTTTCTTCTTCTGCCATGGTAATAACGTGTCTCAGACAGGACTACTCCTTCAGTCTGGATCCTGGAATAAAGCTAGAGTAGGGCAGCTGGTCTATGAGTGGCATGAGATAGGAGTGAATAAGAAAACCTTAATTATTTTAAACCAGAGATTTCAGGCTCATTTGTTACCGCAACGTAACAAAAGCTGACAAATACATTCACTGCATATTGGCTACATTAACTCAAAACAAGTAACAAAATCTCCGTGAGCCTTAGTTTCTTCCTCTATTAAAAATAAGACTAATAATGACTTCCCTGGTGGTCCAGTGGTTAAGACTCTGCACTCCCGATGCAGAGGGCCCAGGTATGATCCCCAGTCAGGGAACTAGATCCCATGTATGCTGCCACTAAAACCCAGAGCAGCCCAATAAATAAATAAACAAATAAGATTAATAATAACAGTATCTACTTAATGGGATTTTTGTGGGAATTACATGAGATAATCTATGAAAAGACTAAAAGTATGGTGTCTGGCACAGAGCAAGCACCCAACAAATGTTAGCTATTAGTATTATCATTATCATTATTTTTTTTTTTCTCTCTACCCCACAGAGAGACTTCCTCAAAAAGCAAGTTCTCCAGAGAAAATATATTGTTCCTGCAGAGCGCATCCCGGCTTGTTTGTAAGAGGTATTTACTTTTCCCTCCAAGGCCCTGCTCAGAGTGTTGCCCCCACCACAATGCAGAAAGAAGTGCCAAGTGAAGTGCCCACGTCCCAGCAGGCCTGCACACAGGAAACCCATAGCACTTAATGAATCCCCACAGAGAGGTCCAGATTAGCCATGGTTTACTACTCCAAAATGGCAGGGAGTCATTTATCCATGAGCTATGGCCTCTCCCTGCTGCCTGTGCATTACAACTTATTTATAAGGCAATTTGCACAGTGTCACACCAGCTGGCCATTATGCTGCTGTCTGCTACCCACTAGGAGGGTTGCTGAACCCAGAGACAAAAGGGTCCTCCCCCTGCCTCTGCTTCGCTAGTGACAAAGAGCCAGTGGTTCTCCCCCAGTGTGGCACGTTTGCTCTTCGGGGAAGAGAACTCCTCCTCCATCGCCAGCCCAGCAACTCAGAACACACCTGGGGGTGGGTGATGAAAGGCCAGGCTAGAAAAGGCTGCTAGGAAAGCAGCAGAGAAGTTGGGTTGCCGAGAACTTATTTTAATAAGCACGATGGAAAGAGGGTTTGCAGCTGCCATGGCACAGACACCTCTTTGACTACTGTCATGGGAAAACGACATCATCTTGTGATGGGTTTTGCACATGGCTTGGCACATAGAAAACCCTCAACAAATGTTACTTGTTGTTGTCATGGTTACAACCTGCTTCCCAGCTGGTTCCCATCACCTTGGGCATCAGGCTCTATGGTACACTGGTCATTTGCTGCTACTGCAATTTCAGCTTGTGGATGAAGAAGCTTTTGATTCTAGGTACATGGGCATCATCAACTGTACAGAAGTTCCTCCTAACAGACAGGTTAGGATCTAAGAGACAGCTTCAGAGTCCCCGTGTTTATACCAAAGGGACACCACATCCACAATGCTGTCTGTGGCTGACAAACTGTTAGCTTTGAAGTTTAACCTCATTATCTTTGAAGTTCTTGAGTAGAATGGCTTCTGTGTTCCAATGGCTACTGCAAATTCTGTCTCTAATTTCGCCATGGCTCCATGCAGTGGGACTCCACACTCCCTGTCACCAGAAGGGGCTTTATAGAGCTCCATATTTTAATCAGAAAAAGGAATCTGTTTGAACTGAATGTGGCCTGACTCCAGCGTCTTTTTTTCCGTGGCTACTTCTTGTCTGCCATTCTCAAAACATCCCACCGCCACAAGGACTGGCCTCCTAGGGCTTCATTTATGAATTATTTCATTCTACATCACGCAGCTATAGGTCATAACCTTGGGTCACTACTTCATGTCCCTTTTCCCCCATAATGTCTTCATGTCTGAATGTCTCCCATTCAGTTTCAGTAGAATAAATATACTAGTTATTAACAAGAATAGCTAAAATCGATTGAATGTTTGCCTAGTGCCAAGTATGCTAAAAGTATCTTGCATGCCTCTCTTTTTAATACATATGTATTTATTATTGGCGGCACTGGGTCTTCATTGCTGTGCATGGGCACTTGCTGGTGGTGGTGAGTGGGGGGCTCCTCTCCAGTTGCGGTGCTCTGGCTCCTCGTGGCAGTGGTTTCTCTTGCTGTGGAGCACAGGCTCTAGAGCTCAGGCTCAGCAGTTGTGACATGCGGGCTTAGTTGCTCCACGGCATGTAGGATCTTCTCAGACTAGGAACTGAACTGGTGTCCCCTGCATTGGCAGGTGAATTCTTAACCACTGGCCCACAAGGAAAGTCCCGCCTCTCTTTTAATCTTCATGATCACCTAGTAGGGTCTGTACCATCATATTTCTTATCCAACTGGTAAGACTAGAGTAGTTAAGTAACTTGCCCAAGATCACACAGCAAATAGAAAGAATCTCAAATCTGAGGCCAAATCCTGGTAGTCTGATTTCAGAGTGGGAGCTTGTAGCAGATTTTGTAGGTGCCCCACCCATATTTCCTTGAACCTCACCATTTTAGGACACATCAGTCAACTTCTGTCTTTGGCTTCCACCAGCAAAGCAAACTAAAGAATGCTGGATACCCCTAGGGACAAGTGGGTGCTGTGATGCAGTGTGTATGATGTCATGTCCAATTCTTTGCCACCCCGTGGACTGTAGTGTAGCCCAACAGGCTCCTCTGTCCATGGGATTTTTCAGGCAAGAATACTGGAGCAGGTTGCCATTTCCTACTCCAGGAGATCTTCCTGATCCAGGGATGGAACCCAAATCTCTTGCATCACCTTCATTAGCAGGTGGATTCTTTACCACTAGCGCCACCTGGTGGGAGCTGGTGTTTATGTAGCTTGGCTCCCTCTTCCTATTGAAGAGCAGGACTCGCTCGGCATGTGTTTGTGTCCTGGCTCCCAGGGTTCCCCAGTGGAATTAATTTTCATTTGCCCACAGTGATTATCGGCTTCAAAATGCATCCTGTATAGTCTTCCTGCCCTTTTGTGACTCAACAATTTCCAGTGTTTCCTACCAGTGTCTCCTGGAATCCCATCCCAAACGGAGCACTTGCTTTTCAGTCTGTGTCTCAGTAAGCTTCCAGGGAAACCCAAACTAAGCCAGTGATTTTCTCCCAAATCAACTCCATCCATTCATTTCCCTTTTCATAGAACTGAAATTCTTTCCTCATGGAAGCTATAAGATTCCTAAGCAGTTTTCAGGAATTCTGTCATTCCATCCCTACTTGTCCACATAGTGAAGGGGCAGCTGGTGGGTACAGGTGGTTTTATCTGCCCCGTGCGGGCAGAGTGACCACTCCACATCTTGCATGACTCAAATCACCTGTGCCACAGTTAGAAAGATTTTCAAACATGCTGTCTGGCTCCTGTATGGCCGAATCTCATTCAAGTGAACCCAAGCTACAAGTGATTCCCATAATTATGACTCCCAAGTGTTCACTTTTCTGAAGCAGCTGATCTTTTACGAATGCGCATCAACAAGAAGATGACAGGTGTGCGGACAATCCCAGTCACTAGATCACGCAGGGGAGACTGAAGAGGATAGAACAGAGCCTGATTCATCTGTGGGATTTCCAAGGAGAAGAAGCTGAGAGGAAGCAGTCTTTGCCACCTCCAGAAGAAACCAGTCCCAAACACCACAAGTCTTCCCAGAAGGAGACAAGCTCTGTTCTCAGCAGGAAAACACTACCCTTCATAACCCTTCCCACCTTCTGCCTGTCCCAAACCCAACAGCTTCTACCATCACAGGCAGCCAAGCCCTGAGTAAGTTACTTTCCTTTTCGGAGCCTCAATTTTCTCATGCAAGAAGTGAGAGTAACACTACCTACCTCATTCATTCAACAACTACTGAATGTCTACCACGAGCCAGACATTTGTAAGGACCAAAAAGAGATTATGTACATACACACAAACTTAGCACATAGGAAGCACTCAGGCTCAGTAGGTGTGGTTCATAGGTTTAGCTGCCCAACAGCATGAGGGATCTAAGTTCCCTGACCAAGGACAGAATACGCGTCCCTTGAACTGGAAGGTGAATTCTTAACTACTACTAGACCACTGGGGAAGTCCTTATGTCCATTCTACAGGTGAGTAAGCCAAGGCTAAGGGAGGGTCCATGAACTTGTCTAGAGTTGCATGGCCAGAATTTGTACCCAGATCTTCTGATGTTAAGGCCAGGTATTTTTCTAACCCTCAATGTCTTGGGGTCCCTGAACTATAAAAAGAACACTCCTTAATGAAGTAGGGTGTATACCAGAAGTCAGAAAACGGCTTCTGTAATGGTCCAGGTAGCAAATACTTCAGGCTTTGGAGCCATTCAGTCTCTATTGTACCTACTCAGCTCTGTCACTGTAGCACATGAGCAGTCATAGCATAACACAAGCAGATGAGCATAACTGTGTTCTAATAAAACTTTATTCACAAAAACTGGCAGTGGGCAGGAAATCACCTGCAGCTTGTCAACCTCTGGTGTGGACGAAAAAGACTAAGCTTTGGAGCCAGACAATCCAAGGTTCAAATCCCAGTTCAGAAAACACTGACACATTCTTGGGCTATCTGAACATCCTCAGCTTTGCTTAGTCGGGCTTTCTAGCCATCAGTCAAAGGGGAATCGTGATATTTAGTTTGCAGGGCTCGGTGCTCATCCTCTCCCACTCATTCTCTTCCCCTCTGGGCTTGCGCTGAGGAGTCAGTCACTTAAATATCCAAGGAGAGAAAAGGAACAGAGACCCAGCTTTATAAGGACTTCCCTGGTGGCTCCGTGGTAAAGAATCTGCTTGCCAAGCAAGAGACACGAGTTTGATCCCCAGGTTGGAAAGATCCCCTGGAGAAGGAAATGACAACCCACTCCAGTATTCTTGCCTGGGAAATCTCATGGGCAGAGGAGCCTGGTGGGCTATAGTCCATGGGGTTGCAAAAGATTCGGACGTGACTTAGCAACTAAACAACAACAACCCGGCTTTACTAATGGCCGAGCACGTGCACAATGGATGAAAGCAAGGTATCAAGGAAAGCACAGGCAAGCCCCGAGGTCTGAGTGAGGCCTCCTATTTCTCACCTCTAAATCTAAATCTTGGGACGGGCATGCTCTCCTACAGAAAGAAAGCCATGTGGCAAGGTTGTCAGAGCAGACCCGGAGCCCAGGGACCACACCGAGATGTGAACCAAGATGGCCTTCTCAGTGGCAGAAGGAGCAGAGATCTGGCTCGCAAATAGGCAGTGACATCACTCACTGGCAAGATGTGGATCCAGGCACATTAAGCTCTGGTCAACCAGGTTTCCAACCATAGAAAGGGTGCAGAGGAGTCTGAAAGCACCCTCACGGGCCAGGGGAGCAGTGTAGGGCATTCCCTCCTTGGGGCATGGTTATGAGGACCTGCCGTGGCACCTGGCACAGAGAAGGCACCTTGGGTGAGTCCCCTGAAAATGGAGCCTGAGACAGGGATCCAGATGCACGATGCATTGAAGAAAAGCTCTCAGGAGAAACCAGCAAGAGAGGGAGGGAAGGTGCAGGGCCCAGGAAGGATGTGATAAAGTCTAGCCTTAGCTTTGACCTGAACCATGGGGACCTCAGGAGCATAAATTACACTGCAGTGTTGACATTGCTTGGGACGCGGGGCTGACCCTTTGTAAACCTGGGACCTTTTACGGACAGAAGTTCTCACCAAATAAGCACTTTCTCTTCTTCCTCCCCACCTTCCTGTAACAGATTCCCCAGGGAATGATGACAGAATGACCTTTCTCATAAACTGAAGATTTCTCAAATATGGTTTTATCTTCACCCATGTATCACTGGTTGCCAGTCCAATGAGGGTCTGAAGAAGGGAGATCAAAGTCTAGGCTTTCAGGAGTTCCCTGATGGTCTAGTAGTTAGGATTCTAGGCTTTCACTGACCTGTCCTGGGTTCAGTCCCTGATTGGGGAACTGAGATCTTGAAAGCCATGGGCGTAGTCAAAAACAAAATAAGTCTAGGCTTTCACAGGTAGAAACTGGTCTCATCTGACCCTTACCCCAAACCCCATCCCCCTCCTTATAGAGCATCTAGTGAAACATTTCATCAACCTGAGGAAGGGTTGTCAGGTTCACCAGGAGCTAGAAAAGATGTGTTTTGCAACCAGGGGGGAGAAAAGGAAAGAAACAAGAAAACAAAGATTCTGCCTTGTGCTTGAGAAATATGAGTATTTGCGTACATTTTAATTGAAATTGGCTCAGTCGCCATATGCACACAGTTAAAAGAGTCTGGTCTAGACACCAAGACTAAACAAAAGCCTCCTTCAAAACATGATACATTATGCAGGCTCCCAACACAGTAATTTAAGTATGATGATTAAATAATCATTTCTGGGTGGTTTTATATTCCAGTCAATTCCACAAATATTCATCAAGCCCCCGCCATGTGCCCAGCACCGTGCAAGAGTCTAGAATACAAAGATGAATAAGAGGTCACAGGCTGCTGGGGGAAACTGATGTGTAAAAAGCACATAGAATACAACATGGCTGCTATTGCAGAGGCAGGCTCACAGAGAAGGAGCTGCTGTCTCTGCCAGAGCATTTCACCTCCTTGGGGGCTCCCGATGGGGCCCTGGGCCTATAAGGAGAAGCGGCTCACAGGACAAGAAAGGTGCTCCAACAGCAGGAGGCCAGAAGGTGCACGGCCTAGAAGAGTGAGTAATCTGACATGGCTGAAGCCTCACCCAAGTGGCAAGTGGGGAAGGAAATGATTATTATCACCAGCCAGACCCCAGCTTGAACATCACCTCCAAGAGGCCTTGCCTGACCATTCCTACTAAAAATACTGTCATTTCCTATGGCCTCACCCTGTTTTGCTTTTTTTCTGTGACATTTGACATTCTCTAAAGTTAAACTTCAATTACTGGGTTTTTGTTTGCCTTCTCCCCAGCCAGAACATAAATCCCTTATAAGAGCCAGGCCTTTGTCTGTCTTATTCATCATCGTGTCTCCAACTCTTATAACAGAGCCGAGCAGGTGCTCAAGAAATAAAGTTTTAAAATGACCACACGGGGACTTTTTGGTGGTCCACTGGATAAGGCTTCAGCTTCCAATGCAGGGGTTGCCGGTTCAATCCCTGGTTGGGGAGCTAAGAAGATTCCACATGCCTCATGGCCAAAAAACCAGAATGCAAGATGGAAGTAATATTGTAACAGGTTCAATAACGACTTTAAATGATCCATATCAACAAAAAAATCTTAAATAAATAAACAGATGAATAAATCAACAGATAGGGGATTTGCAACCTGAGTTTGTGGAACCCTTCAAACCAGTAGACTCACTTTATCTATGTTAGTTACAGTGACACTAGCTGCTATAACAATAAACTCCACATTTGTCACTACCTTTACCCAACAGAAAAGTGTTCCCGGTTGCAAGTGGCCTTCTCCTACTTGCTGATCAGGGACCCAGGTGCCTTGTGCCCCTGCCATCTCCCAGGGACTTGAAGTCCTTTGTTTC
Organism: Giraffa tippelskirchi; assembly: GCF_054371585.1. Lineage (NCBI taxonomy): Eukaryota > Metazoa > Chordata > Mammalia > Artiodactyla > Giraffidae > Giraffa > Giraffa tippelskirchi. The sequence goes on along the minus strand of NC_137287.1, from coordinate 112,034,915 downwards.
AGGCCAGTGGAAGCAGAGAGCACCTCTGCTCAGAAGTGACATACATCGCTATCAGTTATATCCTTTGGGAAGAACGAGTCCTCGGGCCCCACTTGGGCGCCAGGGCAGCTGGGCTGAGGATGCTCTGGCTGGACAGACCTCTCTCAGTGGCCGTGCCACACTGGGGTGGGGTGGGGTCGGAGAATGAGCTGGTGGTGGACACATAGTGGCGTCGGCCTCAACAGCCCTGGGCTCAGAAAGGCAAAGTCATTTATCCAGGAGCAAGCCACTCAAAAATGATGTGACTGTCCCTCAGTTTAAGTAGCCAAATCCCTCCCCTTCCCTCCCTTGCTTTCACTTATGCTAATTTTCCAAACACTGAGATCAAAAGGTGACATTTCTTGACTTCGTCCTAAGATGCTAAAGAAACTTCCTATCAGAATCCTGTAGCTCCTGTAAGCAAAGATGCATGTCCTGTTCCTGGGCCAAATACAGGTCAAGTTTTTGAGCTAAAGGGCTAAGAAACCAATGTGCTAGAATTTTGCCAAGAATGGAAAGACGAAGCCGACAGGTACAGAGGATAGGATGCCAGAGGAGAAGAGGGGTTTGCTTCCATCCATCGCAATCCTCTAATAATAATAACAACAACGACAACTGACATTGATTTAGCATTTTCTGTAGGCCAGGCACCGAGCCAAGTGATTTATAATCATTCTTTCATTTAATCTTCGGAAAACCTAATATGATAGCTATTGTCATTCCCTTTTTTTTTTTTGCAGATAAAGAAACAAAGGCCCAGGGACTTCCCTTGTAGTCCCGTAGTTACGAATCCTCGCTTTCACTGCAGGAGGCGCAAGTTCGATCCCTGGTTAGGGAACTAGGATCCCACATGTGACATGGTGTGGTCAAAAAAAAAGAAAGAAATCGAAGCTCAGAGAGGCTAAGCAACTAGCCAAGGCTGACCCAGCCAGTCAAGATAAGAGGTGGGATTTGAGGAGTTTTGGGCCAGAGCCTAAACTCCAGCATCTCCAGTGGCCTCTGCAGTTAGCCGGGCTAGTGGCCAAGGCTGGAAGGTAGACCATGGGAGAGGTGTGGTCCAGCAACGGTCATCATCTTCAGTGATGGCCTAGTATCTTGTCTCCAGAAGGCATCTGATGTAGGTGGAACTCTGCTGGCACTGAGGAGTCAGGGTAGCTTCTTTGTTCTACCCAGAGAATGAGGCATCTTTAAGCCTAGGATGCCTTCTGAATCATAGCAGGGTTTGCTCTGCTTGCTCTAACATTCCTGCTTTGCCTCTTTCACAGGAGCATTTTTTCTTTGCCTTGCTTGCCACAAACTCCGCTGTACTTCTAAACCAAACAGTGTGACGTACATTCAAATTACAGTCCTCACTTATGATTATTTGGTCCTCTTAAGTAACCAATCATCGTGACTTTGAATGGGTTTAATTATCAGGATACTTCAGCACATAAATAACCATGCATCTACTGTTAGCCAGGCTGACAGCTCTAATTGAATCCAGCAGTCTGGGTAGGAACAACTGGAATCAGGTCCTGACACTTTACACTGCATTGTCAGGATGATTGGAAGGGTTCACCTGGTAGAACTGCTAATCGCCAAGCCTGGACCCTTTCTGGGAAGACTTGAGTTGCTTCTCTTTAAAAGGCAATTTGACTAAAAGCAAAAAGAGATGGATACTCCTTTTTTTTAATCTTCAAAGAGATTTTCAAGTACTTTCAGACATATCATCTCAATCCACTCAATGACTGTAGGAGTATCATCCTCTTACTCGGTGCTTGAAGCATGATCAATATTACTGAATAAACGGTGATTCATAGATGAGGAAACTGAGGCTCAGAAGCTAGTCCAAGGTGACACAGTCAGTCTGGGGCAAAACTTGGCTCTTAATCTCAGATGTGCCTACTCAATTATCAATCTGGGACCAATGAGGCAGCCAGCATCACTACCCCAGTTCATCCTCTCAGACCTACATGCACCCAGGTCCTTCCGGCTCCATCTTCCACCCTGGGAGCAGGGCAAACCTGAGGGCCGCCCAGGAACAGACTGCAGCAGCAATGGGTGATCAGAGGTCAGACACAGGTCCTAGCACATCCCAGAGCATCTTCTGACTTTTCTCTTTGACCAAGACTCAAACAGGGGCTCTGTATCAATCGAGAGGGGCAGGATGGGGCAGGAGATGGGACGGAGGTTCAAGAGGGAGGGGATATATGTATCCCTATGGCTGATTCATGTTGAGGTTTGACAGGAGACAACAAAATTCTGTAAAGCAATTATCCTTCAATAAAAAATAAATTAAAAAAAAAAAAAAGCCTCGTCCCTCTAGGCTCAGAGGGTTTAGAGTTTCTCCAGATATCTGCCACCTTCCACACCATCTAACCCAGAGGTTTTGTTGTTCTTTGTAGTTTTTTTGTTTGTTTGTTTGTTTGTTTTTTGCCGCGCAGGGTCTTCATTACTGCGAGAGGGCTTTCTTTAGTTGTGCCAAGTGAGGGCTACTCTCTAGTTGCAGCATGCAGCCTTCTCACTGCAGTGGCTTCTTCTGTTGCGGAGCACAGGCTCCAGAGTGTATGGGCTCAGTAGCTGCGGCTCATGGATCAGCTGCCCTGTAACATGTGGGATCTTAGTTCCCAGATCAGGGATCGAACTTGTGTCCCTTGCCCTGGCAGGTGGATTCCCAACCACTGGGTCACCAGGGAATTCCCACAACCCAGAGTTTCTTGACCTTTATTGTCCAGGGATTGCTTTGGGAATCTGTTGAAATCTATGAATTGCTTCTCAGAATATTTTCAAATGTTTTTATCAATATGCTTTTAAAATGTGATGTGGGGATATACTAATGCTTTAAACAGAAGATTTATCAGAGGATCCAATAACTTTCATAACTTCAAAGTAGTGATGAACACAAATGATGTTTGAGATCTCTGCAATAACTACAATGTGAAATAAAATAAAAAATATCTGATTTTCATCAGTAACAAAGTCACGGGTACTGCTAATACTAATATAGTTTGTTGCCTACATTTAATAATTGAAGGAAGTAGTAAATTTCAATTAGATGTTCATGAAAACAGAAATATAATTTTTCCCATCTAAGTGCACAGACTCCCAGAATTCTAAGACCCTTCAATGGACCCCACATTAAGAATCCCTGCTCTGGGGCTTCCCTGGTGGCCCAGTGGCTGAGACTCAAGACTCCCAATGCAGGGGGCCTGGGTTCCATCCTTAGTCAGGGACTCTAGATCCCACATACCATAACTAAAGATTCCACAAGCTGCAGCTAAAGACCCCGCATGCTTCAACTAAGACCCAATGCAGCCAAATAAATAATAATTAAAAGCAAGCAAACAAATAAAAGAAAGAAGCCCTGCTCTAGTCCCAGATTGAATCATCTTCTTGGAAAAGGAAGGAAAGAAGAGCTTTCTAAGTCAGCCCCCTTGACCCAGGCTGGTCCGTACCTGCCTCCATCCACATGGGCTCGTTGAGACTCATCATTTCAATATCACTTGTCCACCTCGGCTATTTCCTGGAGCCATGACTTTCTACCTGCCATTAGATTTATTCTTTCTTTTATCATGTCCCTACTTACTAACTTTTCATTTGTACAAAACCACACCCCACAGTTCTTTCCAGCCTCCAACTCACATCACCCCTCTTTATGGCATCTTCGATTGTATAAAGTACATATCACACTTTACACAATCATAATACCCACTGGCAAGAGGACACCAGACCCCACTCATCTACAACAAGCACCTCGAGTCCCACACTGGCCTCTACTGCATGATACCTGTCACTCCCCGACCTGGGGAGAGCCCGTTACTGCCTTGGAATTACCCTGTCATATGCCTGTAATATGCTATGAAGGGGCTTCCTCGGTGGCTCAGCGGTAAAGAGTCTGCCTGCAGTGCAGGAGACATGGGTTTGATTCCTGGGTTGGGAAGATCCCCTGGAAGAGGGCACGGTAACCCACTCCAGTATTTTTGCCTTGGAGAATCCTACAGACAGAGGAGCCCAGGAGGCTACAGTCCATAGTGTCACACAGAGTTGGACACGACTGAAGCGACTTAGCACACACACATGCATGCACCCAAGCAGAGAGCTAGGGTGGTGTGGTCTTCTGGTGCACATCAATGTATGTATGGCGTGGGTCCTCGGGTAGCAGGATGTAAGAAGGAGGACCCAGAAATGGGCTGAAGCTGCTACTATCTATCATATGACCAAGATGCAGGGAAAGATGAAGGAAAACAGCCCTGCTAGATCTCTCCCAACTGACTAGTCCTCCAGGGGAAAAAATAAACTGGATGCCTATCTCACTGCAAACACCAAAATAGAATCCAGACACATCAAAATGTAAACATAAAAAGGATGTGCAGGAGAATACCATAAGGACATTTAGGTAAATAGTTTTATAGTTCCAGAATGACGAGGGCAATTTTTTAAACATGAAGTCAAGAATAGAAACCAAACAGGAAAGACTGACAGATTGTACTACATAAAAATATAAACCTTCTGTCTGACCAATAAATAAACTGGGAAAAATATTTTCAACATATGTTACAGACAAAAGGTTACCGTTACTCATAGAGACAGAGAACTTTACCAAAAAAAGTAAGCAAAAAAAATGAACATCATCACCTAAAGAAAAATGAGTTAGCATATGACCTAGAAATGCCATTCATGAGTATATTTCCAAAAGAAATGAAAACATATGTCCATACAAAAACTTGTACATGAATGCTCATAGCAGGATTATTTATCATAGCCAAAAAGTGGAAACAACCCAAATGTCCATAAATAAAATGTGATCTATGCATGCAATGGATATTGTTCAACAACAAAATGAAATGAAGTATTGTTTCCTCATGGCAACAACATAGATGAACCTTAAAAACATCCTAAGCAAAAAAGCCAATCACAAAAGACCACATCTTATATCATGCCATTTACATGAAATACCCAGAATAAGCAAATCAATAGAGACAGAAAGTAGATTAGTGATTGCATGAGCTTTAGAGGACTGGGGAAAATGGAGAGTGACTGCTAATTGCAGTGTAGGATTTCTTTATGAGATGAGAAATATATTCTAAAATTGATTGTGGTGATGGTTACACAATTCTCTGAATATACTAAAACTCATCAAGTTGTATTTTTTAAATGGGTGGACAGTAGAGTATGTGAATTACATCTCTATAAAGCTGCTCATATAAATATATATAATGACTTTATTGAACCTGTGACAATATTGCTTCTGTTTTATGTTTTGATTTTTTGGCCAGGAGGCATATGGGCTCTTATCTCCCTGACCAGGGATCAAACCTATATCCCCTGTATTAGAAGGTGAAGTCTTAACCACTGGACTGCCAGGGAAGTCCCGAAGCTATTGTATTTTTTAAAAATCAGTGTTCTTGATAATAGGATCAAATTTTGATTCCAAGTAAAAAGATATTAAACTGGAAGAATGGAGCCACTTATAGTGAACGTTTTATTCCATAATGAAAATACAGACATCTTGAAATATTAAGTACCCAATAGCATGTCATCAAAATATATAATACAAAAACTGTTGTAAATATAAGAACTTAAAAAAAGAAGACTCAGTTCTTATCCACTGACAGATCAAAGGCACTAAGGATAAGCCGCTCTATACTCAATCAAACTGATACGATAGAACCAGTAGATAAATTTCAAACTCAACACCCTCAAAAAAGGCATATTCTTTTTAAGGTCCCATGGAGTACTTAGAAAAGTTAACTCTAAAGAAAACCTTAGTAAATTCACCAAGATGGAAAGAGTACATAGCATGTTTTTCAAATATAAGACATAAAACTGAATGATAAAAACATAGCACAAAAGTTGACACAAACAAAAAACAAAATTAAGAAAGAAACCCAACTCTCTGAGAAATGAACTGCCTCTTGAAAAAGTTGTTTCAAACAGAAATCAAAACTGAAATTACATGTGACTGTATCCTCTACCAATTCAAATTACTCCTTTCAAGTGTTTTGCAAACCATACTTTTGCAAAGAAGCATAACCAGATAGATGCTAAATTTCTTCCCCACTGTATGTTGTTGGCTTCAATTGGTGTTAAAACTAACGTATGTTCTTTTATTTATCCTTGTACATCTGATTGTGCTTTTTTAATTACTTTCTTACTTAAGTCCAGTTATTTTTAAACCACCATGAAACTTAGTTTTATAAATATTTATTTATCTCAAAGTTTATTTTCATTCTTTCTGTTTAGTAATTCTAGCAATGCAATGACTTGTCCACTGATGGTAGCTTTGGTTGCTTCCCATAAGAAACATTTAAAACTTTTTTCCTGATTATAAAAGTAATATTTTTACAAATAAAAAAGTATGGCTTAGATGAGAAAGTACTCTGCTTTGTATAATTTCATCACCTACCACAACACCCACTCCCCTAACTAATGTTACAATCTGAGTATTCCTTCAAATTTGTTCTAGACTACTAGTAAGAAAATACATGTATATAATAATAATCTCTCTTTAACTGAAATGGAATCACACTTGACATAAAATTATTTTTACTTAACAATATAAATGGCAATTTTCCATATTAGCACATACAAGCTTCTCTCAGTGATGATGTATGGATGAAATAATATGTATTTAATAGGTCTGCTGTTGACTGATGTTTTGGTTGCTTCCAATTTTTGGATGTTAAAATTCTGCTGCAATAAACATTCTTACTCATACATCTTTGCACAATTATACAGGTATTGCTACTACAAGATACATAGCTTTCTCATTATAATTTCACAGATACCAAGCAAGGTTGCCTAGAACCACAAACAATGTTGTCTAGGACCACAAAACCCATTTTAAAATAACACGATAAAAGAAACAAGTGACAGCCTAAAATGGTGTCAGATTAAGTGGCAATAAGAAGACCCCCTCTTTCAAATTCCATATATATGCATTAGTATACTGTATTGGTGTTTTTCTTTCTGGCTTACTTTACTCTGTATAATGGGCTCCAGTTTCATCCATCTCAATAGAATTGATTCAAATGTATTCTTTTTAATGGCTGAGTAATATTCCATTGTGTATATGTACCACAGCTTCCATACCCATTCGTCTGCTGATGGACATCTAGGTTGCTTCCATGTCCTGGCTATTGTAAACAGTGCTGCGATGAACATTGGGGTACACGTGTCTCTTTCAATTCTGGTTTCCTCGGTGTGTATGCCCAGCAGGTTCAATGCATGAGACAAATGCTCAGGGCTGGGGCGGTGGGATGGCCCAGAGGGATGGGATGGGGAGGGAGGTGGGAGGGGGGCTCAGGATGGGGAACACATGTAAACCCATGGCTGATTCATGTCAATGTACGGCAAAAAACACTACAATATTATAAAGTAATTAGCCCCCAACTAAAATAAATGAATTTATTAAAAAAAAAAAAAGACCCCCTCAAGAGAGCTACAAATGGAGACCTGAACAAAGGAAAAAGTAGGCAGATTCCAGTTTCATAAATGCGTGAAACCAAAGTGGTGTGTTTCAAAACGCTGGGGGCACCACGGACTGACTTCTCCCTATTGACTCTTGGCAGTCGGAGCAGGTAACAATTCACAAGCATGCTGCTTTGACCGTTCTACCAGTCGATGTGGCTGCACAGAAGTAACCATGCACTGGAGAGGCAAATTCTAAGATCAAAACAAGCATGGGAGACTTCTGCTGGGATGTGGTCCCCCCTGCTCACTGTTGCCAAGGGAGACCGAGCCCACCTGGAATGGAGAGCAGAGAAATCCTCACAAGAGGGGACAACAGGAATGAATTCACTTGAAAACAGAAAACACTGAGCTATTTTTTTTAAAAAGCTCCCAGAGCTCAAATTTCTCCCCAAAATATTAATAATGAAATAGATAAACCAGTATACAATATGGAGAAGGAAATGGCAACCCACTCCAGTACTCTTGCCTGGAAAATCCCATGGACAGAGTAGCCTGATGGGCTACAGTCCATGGAGTCACAAAGGGTTGGACAAGAGTATACTATCAGACTGAGAGAAGTCTACACTGGCTTGGAAGAAGGAATACTCGTGGGGTGCAAAGCAAGGTGTGATGAGAGAGAATACGGGTAAAGGAAGGCGGATGCTAGATCGCGGAGAGTCCTGGGCTTCACTAACAAATGTGGACTCTCCCCAGGGAGGAGGTTGGGACTAATTTGCATCTTTCTAAACAGAGGGGTAGTTTGATTATTTTTTTACTCTAAGAGCAATTGCTACAGCATTAGGGTGGAGGGAGGGAAATTTGAGGCAGAAAGAACAGAGACATGAGCCATGTTCCAAATGAGAAGTAAGGAGGACTGACCCAGCAACAGCAGTAGAAGTAAAGAACCTGGTTCTCAGTGAAAGAAACAGAGAGAGGGGAAGTACAAGATCACATCCAGTTTTATGGTTGGGTAAATGATTTATCTATAAAATGAGGATAAAAAAATCAAATCAGGTTAGTGTCCAGATTATATAGATTGGGTTTGCTTTAAAGTTAACCAGTGGGACGTCCCTGGAGGTCCAGTGGTTAAGAATCCGCCTTGCAATGCAGGGGACCTGGGTTCGATCCCTGGTCGGTGAAATAAGCTCCTACATGCAGAAGGGGAACTAAGCCTGAGTGCTGTAGCCTGAGAGCCCGTGAGCCACAATGAAAGATTCCTCATGCCACAACTGAGACCCGACACAGCTAAATAAATAAATTTTTTTTTTAATAAAGTTAACCTACACCTCACCTTTGTTTCAGAAAAGATTTAATGCCATTTAAATCAATGTCACAGTTGTGGAAACACTGTAAAAGGCCCTCACAAATGTGAACTCTGACTACTGATTGCTAGTATTGACACCTTCGTGAATATCTGGCTGTTTGGTGACCAAATTTGCAGTGCTGTGCAGGGCAGGCAGAGAGGTTAACACAACTCAGCAGGTGATGACAAGTGTGACCTTGTGGCTCGGAAGAAAGGCCAAGCGAGGTTTAGGAAACAAGTCTGGGGAGCCGTGAGCTCGGTGTCTCTGGAATCCAGGCACGCACCATGATCTAGACACTATGCCAGACCTATCGTACCTGTTTAGCTCATTTAATCCTGGGAGCAAACTTGCCAGAAAATTGTTATTTTTTTTTAAAAGAAGAGTCTTTAAAGATGAGAAACTGTGAGGCTTTCAGAGGTTAATTAGCCTCCTCAGTGGGAATCCGAGGGACTCACGCTGACTTCCCTGTCCTCTTCCGACAGTGTATGACACTCTGCATAGGCAAGGGCAGAGCTGTGGTTCTGCAGAAACACGACCCCAGCAGCTCTGCAGCCCACGCAGGGGTGGAGGGCTGCCTGGTGGGGGAGGGCCTGACTAGCAGGCAGTGCTTCTGGGGTAAGAGCAAGCCCCGTCTCCTCTCTTGGTGGTTATTCATTCTCTTTCTTCCAGCAACAAGTGGCCCCTGGATGCCTGTCTTCCCCTGGCAGGAGTGCTGGCCACTCTCATGCTCTCCTCGGGGGTCACCCCTGGCATCATCTCTCAGTGATGCTGACCCCACTGTCCCTCCCAGGGGCCTCGCTTGGCTGCAGATGAGAGCTCAGGTCTGAGGTTGCAGGGGGACCTCTCTCTGCTGAGGCTACGGCCCTCTCACTAGGCCTGCAAAACAAGGGGTTGTTGTTGTTCAGTCGCTACATTGTGTCCGACTCATTGTGACCCCAGGGACTGCAGCACACCAGGCTTCCCTGTCCTTCACTATCTCTCAGAGTTTGCGCAAACTCATGTTCATTGAGTCAATGATGTCATCCAACCCATCTCATCCTCTGTCACCCCCTTCTCCTCCTGCCCTCAATCTTTCCCAACACCAGGGTCTTTTCCAGTGAGTCAGCTCTTCACATCAGGTGGCCAAAGTATCCGAGATCAGCTTAGCATCAGTCCTTCCAAAACAAGGAGACTGCATTGTTAATCCCTTGCAAGTGGTTTAAGAAGGACTTTGGGGTTGGCATGACTAACCCTTCCAACAACATCTCAAAGGGAAACAGATGCCGTGTTGAACTAATAAAACATTTGACAAAGTTCCTTAGCGTCACTTTTTAAAAAAATTTCATTTGTTTGTTTATTTTTTGCTGTGCTGGGTCTTCACTGCTCCGCGGGCTTTTCTCTAGTTCCAGCAAGCAGGGGCTGCTCTCTAGCTTCCCACTGCGGTGGCTTCCCTTGTTTTGGAGCACAGGCTCTAGGACACGCAGGCTTCAATGATTGCAGTGCAAGGGCTCAGTAGTTGCACTTTCCAGGTTCTAGAGCACAGGCTCAGTAGTTGTAGCACATGTGCTTTGGTGCTCCACCGCATGTGGGATCTTCCAGGACCAGGGATTGAACCCATGTCTCCTGCACTGGCAGGTGGATTCGTAACCACTGAACCACCAGGGAATCCCCTCTAGTGTCACTTTTTAACTAGTCACTTACTCTCACCCTTTGACAACCAGCCACCTCTCTGGTTCCCAATTCTGCTTAATTCTAAAATTGACGTTTCTGGCTGCCCTGGGAGTGGTCCTGTTGGCGAAATACTGCTAGGGCCCCTCCACCCCTGATCACCCCTGAGCTACTCTCGGAGGTCAGTCATGGCTTGGTTCTACGCCAGGACCCCTCATACTAACCTGGCCCACCGTTGATTCTCCTTCTACAGCCAGACAACCAGGGTTTTTGTTATGCAATCATTTCTAGGTTGTAAAGTTCTTTCAACTTCGCTCAAAATTCTCCAAGCCAGGCTTCAGCAATACATGAACCGTGAACTTCCAGATGTTCAAGCTGGTTTTAGAAAAGGCAGAGGAACCAGAGATCAAATTGCCAACATCCGCTGGATCATCAAAAAAGCAAGAGAGTCCCAGAAAAACATCTACTTCTGCTTTGTTGACTATGGCAAAGCTTTTGACTGTGTGGATCACAATAAACTGTGGAAAATTCTTCAAGAGATGGGAATACCAGACCACCCGACCTGCCTCTTGAGAAACCTGTATGCAGGTCAGGAAGCAACAGTTAGAACTGGACATGGAACAACAGACTGGTTCCAAATAGGAAAAGGAGCACGTCAGGGGTGTATTATTGTCAGCCTGCTTATTTAACATATATGAAGAGTACATCATGAGAAACGCTGGGCTGGAAGAAGCACAGGCTGGAATCAAGATTGCCAGGAGAAATATCAATAACCTCAGATATGCAGATGACACCACCCTTATGGCAGAAAGTGAAAAAGAACTAAAGAGCCTCTTGATGAAAGTGAAAGAGGAGAGTGAAAAAGTTGGCTTGAAGCTCAATGTTCAGAAAACTAAGATCATGGCATCCAGTCCCATTACTTCATGGCAAATAGATGGGGAAACAATGGAAACAGTGTCAGACTTGATTTTCTTGGGCTCTAAAATCACCGCAGATGGTGACTGCAGCCATGAAATTTAAAGACGCTTCTCCTTGGAAGGAAAGTTATGGCCAACCTAGATAGCATATTAAAAAGCAGAGACATTACTTTACCAACAAAGGTCCATCTAGTCAAGGCTATGGTGTTTCCAGTAGTCATGTATGGATGTGAGAGTTGGACGGTGAAGAAAGCTGAGCGCCGAAGAATTGATGCTTTTGAACTGTGGTGTTGGAGAAGACTCTTGAGAGTCCCTTGGACTGCAAGGAGATCCAACCAGTCCATCCTAAAGGAGATCAGCCCTGGGTGCTCATTGGAAGGACTGATGTTGAAGCTGAAACTCCAATACTTTGGCCACCTCATGCGAAGAGTTGACTCATTGGAAAAGACCCTGATGCTGGGAAGGATTGGGGGCAGGAGGAGAAGGGGACGACAGAGGATGAGATGGCTGGATGGCATCACCGACTCGATGGACATGAGTTTGGGTAAACGCCGGGAGTTGGTGATGGACAGGGAGGCCTGGCGTGCTGCGATTCATGAGGTCGCAAAGAGTCGGACCCGACTGAGTGACTGAACTGAACTGAAAGTTCTTTCAACAGTCATTACAGCAGCCGCGACTTGCCTGGGCTGGAAAGCGGCAGCAGCGCCATCTGGTGGTTCTTCGGAGAACATCACAGGGTTGTTTCAGCTCCTTCATCCATTTGGGTGTGTACCGCATACACTGAGAATTCACAACTTCCGATATCTTAATAAGGCCCTCTGTCCTGCTATTTAACAATCTAGTCCACTGCTCACCCCTTATAAAGATCAAAAGACAAAATCCATCTCCAAATTCAGTGTGGATCCAATGACCTTTGTGTTTTCAGAAAGCTCAGAGCTTTCCACAGTAAATCTGCCTTTGCTGAGCTAACTGGGATGCAATACCCAGGGGCAAACTACAGGAAGACTACACTTCTCAAGTCTTCATTCCCTCCCTATGGAGGCACTCCTTTCTCCGTCCTAAAAGGAAACATGGTAATTGTCTGCCATGCTGCATATAGTCCAGTTAGGATGTCAGGCATAAATTAAAAGATTCCTGAAATAATAATGCCCCAGAGAAAGTGCTATGAAGGAGGACATGGTGCCTGAACCAGTGTGATGGGCCAGCAAGTGTGATGTAGTCCAAGGACTTATATAAGGCTTCCCCTGCGTTGCTTAACCAAACCTAAAAGTCCAAATTGTCTTCCAGGAAACTCAGAGAGGACAAGAACTTTCAGTGCATTTCATCTACAAGCCTGAGGGAGATGACAGCTGGGAACAATGGGATTTGTTCTTTGTTTTTGTTTGGGGGGGCTACTTTTTTGTTTGTTTGAGTTAGCCACAGTGTGTGGCACATGTATCGAACCCAGGTCCCCTGCATTGGAAGCAGCCAGTCTTAACCAGGCAGTCTTGACCACTGGATCACCAGGGAAGTCTTAAGAACAATGGGATTTGAATTGGTCACCAATTTGGAGGGTGTTTCGTCTGGTTCCCTCTCACAACCCCACCACCATCAGAAACACACACATGCACACATACATGCACACGCACAATTGATTTGTCATTTCTTTGTGCTGAAGAATTAAATTATGTGCAGATGAGAACTGCAGTCAGATAGAGTCCTGCTCAGCTGGGGAAGAGCTGAAAGACTCTATAAAAGGAAACCTTATCTCCAAGGCTAGACAAGGCGAGTCTGTAGAACAGCAGCTGCGACTGCCCCTGAGCCATGAGTCTCCAGCGTGAGTCTCCCAAGGAAGGGAAAATGGGGTTATGGCTCAGTATAGTTGGGGACCTCATAGGTATATAACTTCAGGGACCTTCAAACTTAGCTCCTTCCATTATCTGACTGATAGTGGAATGCATGTGAGTCTTAGACAGATGTGGGTTCTAACGCTTTGGCTTCAGCATGATTTCAAAAATTAAGTTCTCCAAGGCATTTCATCATTTGAAAAATGAAATGAAGAATCTCTATGCTGCAAGGAGGCCCTCACTCTGTTCTGGTCCCCAAGGCTAGGCTCTCTCCCCTGAAAGTCCCTGCTTCTCTTGCCCTGCATGATAGGGAATTGTTTCACCAAATATTACAGTTCTTTTTTTTCTGGAAAGAATAAACCCTCAGAATTCAAGATTTTTAATTTGTATGAGTGTCATAAAAAGCAGATTTTTAAAACATGTTTTCCATACTGATATAAATAAATCATTGAATAAACTAGGGGAAAGATACAGCATTCCCTTGCAGAAGAATATCATTTAATAAATGTAGAAGGAATGATGGAAATAGAAAATCACCAGCAGGCAAACTCCAAGGTAATAATTGTCACAAGTTAAATACTGCTGAAAGTACAAAGAGAAAGAAGATATTTGCATAAATTCAAAGTATCTCCCCTAAGATATTTATTAAATACAAACAGGAAAATAGTAACTTCATGGTGAAGAAACCTAGCAAAGACACTGGTTTGAAAGACGTTTCAACATCTGTGATATGATGTCCTGAGAAGGTCACATATGACCTTCGGGTATGCATACTAAGTCACTTCAGTCGTGTCCAATTCTGGGACCCTGTGGACTGTAGCCCACCAGGCTCCTCGGTCCATGGCATTCTCCAGGCAAGAATACTAGAGTGAGTTTCCATGCCCTACTCCAAGGTATCTTCCCAACCCAGAAATCAAACCTGCATCTCTTATATCTCCTGCATTGGAAGGCAGGTTCTTTACTAGTTCTTCCCACTTGGGAAGCCCCTGACCTCTGTGACCTCTTTGATATCTTGCCAAAAATGCATAAACTCAACTGAATCACGAGAAAACACCAGACAAACCCAAACTGAGAGTCATTTACAGAAGAATTGGCCAGTACTGTTCAAAAGCAATCAAGGTTATGAGGACTCCTCCCCCCCCCAAAAAAAAACCCCCGAGAAGCTCTCATAGATTAGAGAAAATTCAGAAAACACTACAACTAGATGCACTGTAGAGTCCTGGATCGGATCCTGCACACAAAAAAGGACATTAGTGGAAAAACTGATGAAATTTGAATAAGGTCTATAGCGTCGTTAATAATATTGTATTGATTGCTCAACACTGCTAATTATTAGAGAAATGCAAATCAAAACTACAATGAGGAATCACCTCACGCCAGTCAGAATGGTCCCCACTGAAAAGTCAATAAATAATAAATGCTAGAGAGAGTGTGGAGAAAGGAAACCCTCCTACACCGTTAGTGGGAACGTAAATTGGTATAGCCGATATGAAGAACAATATGCAGATTCCTTTAAAAACTAAACATAGAGTTACCATACAACCCAGCAATCCCACTTCTGGGAACATATCCCAAAAAGATGAAAACTCTAATTCAAAAAGATACACGTACCCCAATGTTCACAGCAGCATTATTTACAATAGCCAAGACACGGAATCAACCCAAGTGTCCATTCACAGATGAATGGATAAAGAAAATGTGATATATCTGTAAAATGGAATATTACTCCACCATGAAAAAATGAAATATTGCCATGTGCAGCAACATGGAGGAACCTAGAGATGATCATACTAAGTGAAGTAAGTCAAAGAAAGACAAATATGATATCACTTATATGTGGAATCTAAAAAACAATACAAATGAATCTATACACAAAACAGAGACAGACTCCCAGACATAGAAAATAAACTTATGTTTACCAAAGGGGAAAGTGGGGAGGAAGAAATAAATTAGGAGTATGGGATTAACAGATGAAAACTGCTACATAAAATAGATAAGCAGCAAGGATTTACTGTATAGCACAGGGAACTATTTTCAACATCTTGTAATAATGGAAACTAATCTGAAAAAAAATATATATATACATGTATGTATATAATATATGCATATTTACAACATTGTAAATCAACTATACTCCAATATAAAATACAAATCTAAAAAAACAAAGATGATATAATATATAAAACAAATACAGATATCTATATGTTTTATGTACAATACATAAATGGAATTCTAATATATATATATACATATATACACACACATATATATATATATATACACATATATACACACTACATATATGGTCTTATGACACACTACAGCCATTCAACAATATATCCTGGCTTATATGTTTGTCTATTTCATGACTCCATTATAATAATTAAACACGTACTTAACGAACCTCAGATTTGTCTCCAATTTTTCCCTATTATAAATGATACTGCTACAAACCCTTGTGCATGTCTTGTATGTGTTTCAGTGCGTGTGAATATATATAGAATATAGATAATTATATACAAATACTATATATTATATATCATTATGTATTGTATATATAAATAATAGAGTCTCAGAATGAGGATAGTTGATTCAAGATGTAAGAAAAGTTTAAACTTTGATCATATTTCCACTTACAGTGAATGGAAGTGACAGTTTTTCCCATACACTGACAAATAATAATGATCAGTATTTTTCCAGTTTTTCGACAGAATGGGCAAAAGATGAATGACTGAATGTGTAGCCTATCTGAATGTCACTCCACGGCCTCTGCCCATACTGCGAGGGAGCCGTGGGCTCCTGAGTGAAGTCCCATCTCTCCGCTTGATGGCCAAGTTACAGCCTCTGTGGTGGCCCGTCTCCGGGAAAAGCCCCAGTGATCCCTGTCCTCTGAGTACACGTGTGTTCCCCTCCCTCACTGTGTCAGGGCGGGTCTGTGTGCCCAATAGAAGGCAGAAGTGATGGTTTATGGGGCTTCCCAGGTGGCTCAGTGGGTAAAGAATCGGCCTGCAATGCAAGAGATGCAGGCAGATACGCGTTCAGTCCCCGGTTGGGAAGATCCCAGAGGAGGGCATCGCAACCCACTCCAGTATTCTTGCCTGGAGCATCCCATGGACAGAGGAGCCTGGCGGGCTACGGTCCAAGGGGTCACAAAGAGTCAGACATGACTGAAGCAACTGAGCACGCACCCATGATGGTATACGATTTCTGAGGCTAGTTCATAAAAAGGCATGTGGCTTCCCCTTATTCTCCCTTGGGTCACAGCCCTAGTGGAAACTAACTGACCCTCAGGTCCCCTGTGGAGGAGGCCTCATCAGTATTGCACAGTGAAAAACTGAGGCCTCCTGCCAACAGCCATGTGAGAACGCCATCCTGAAAGCAGTTTACCCAGCCACAGTTACCTGTTCAGATGATCACAGCCTAGGCGGACATCCTGATAGCAACCTCATGAAAAACCCTAAATTGGAACTATGCAACTAAGCCACCACCCCCAGATTCCAGGGCTCAGAAACCACATGGGATAATAAATGGTTGTTATTTTAAGCCTCTAAGTTCTGGGGGAATTCGTTACGCAGCTATAGATAACATACATTCTCCCGGCCTCACTTTCCTCATCTGTAAGCTAGGAATTGCTCATCATAACAACGCCCACTTCACAGAGAGAAAGTAGCTGATATCACCTGCCACCTGCCTGGCCCACGAGTACTAGTGTCTATTCACCTCCCTCATTGGGAGGCTCTTGTCACAGGCTGTCAGGCCTGACTGAACAGGGAGGAATGTTTTGAGTTGCAATGCCTTTGACCTTTTTATTTAAAATCCATGTCAAATCAGCTTCTAATTCATTTCCAGACACATTATTCTGAGAATGAAGCAGGGAGTGAACTTTTTTGCAATGTAGTCCCTGCCCTTTTATTTGATGAAATTACAAAAGCAAATGGTCCAGTTGCTCTGGTCTTCGGAGAGCTGCCAAACTCCTCTCTGAGTGATCAGGGAGGAAGCTGCTGGGGACCCCGGCCAGGGAAGAGCTGGGGTGAAGGGCTGAGGAGGGAAGAGCCTGGCCGTAGTGTAGATGCCAGTACAGGGTATACATCTTAATTCCCAAGCAATGTGGACACACATACAAAAGATGACTTGCTCGTCCTTTTTCATCTGACGGTGTTCCCAGCGAACAGACTGAGCCCATTGGTAGTGGAAGTGGGCAGAGGGAAGCCAGGAGTCATGAAAACCCCAAGGATGCTGGTCTCCAAGCATTCAGCCCGTGGACTGATAGGGGCATAAGAACAACTGAGTGCTCCTCTCCCTTCAAGCAGCCCACACTGCCAAGCTAGGCCAGCTGGGGCCTCACTGGAGCAACCTTGGAAGCCCAAGCGCCTTCTGTTTCCCGCCACAGGTCAAGTTCTGCCTAGGCTGTAACTTCCAATGAATATTCAGGACTGATTTCCTTTAGGATTGACTGGTTGGATCTCCTTGCAGTCCAAGGGACTCTCATGAGTCTTCTCCAACACCACAGTTCAAAAGTATAATTCTTCCACTCTCAGCTTTCTTTATAGTTCAACTCTCACATCCATACATGACTACTGTAAAAACCGTAGCTTTCACTAGATGGACCTTTGTCAACAAAGTAATGTCTCT
This sequence comes from Giraffa tippelskirchi, assembly GCF_054371585.1. Taxonomy (NCBI): domain Eukaryota; kingdom Metazoa; phylum Chordata; class Mammalia; order Artiodactyla; family Giraffidae; genus Giraffa; species Giraffa tippelskirchi. The sequence goes on along the minus strand of NC_137287.1, from coordinate 112,017,140 downwards.
GCTTTTTAATATATTGTGTACATTGGTCATAGCTTTTCTTCTAAGGAGCAAGCATCTTTCAATTTCATGGCTGCAGTCACCATCTGCAGTGATTTTGGAACCCAAGAAAATAAAGTTTCTCACCGTTTCCATTGTTTCCCCATCTATTTGCCATGAAGTAATGGGACCAAAAGCCATGATCTTAGTTTTTTGAATGTTGAGTTTTAAGCCAGCTTTTTCACTCTCCTCTTTCACTTTCATCAAGAGGCTCTTCAGTTCCTCTTCACCTTCTGCCATAAGGGTGGTGTCATCTGCGTATCTGAGGTTATTGATATTTCTCCCAGCAATCTTGATTCCACCGTGTGCTTCATCCAGCCCTACATTTCGCATGATATACTCTGCATGTAAGTTAAATAAGCAGGGTGACAATATACAGCCTTGACGTACTCCTTTCCCAATTTGGAACCAGTCTGTTGTTACATATCCGGTTCTAACTGTTGCTTCTTGACCTGCATACAGATTTCTCAGGAGGCAGGTCAGGTGGTCGGTCTGGTATTCCCATCTCTTGAAGAATTTTCCACAGTTTGTTGTGACCTACACACTCCAAGGCTTTGGTGTAATCAATAAAGCAGAAGTAGATGTTTTTCTGGAATTCTCTTGTTTTTTCTATGATCTGAAGCTGAAACTCCAATACTTTGGCCACCTGATGTGAAGAACTGACTCATTGGAAAAGACCCTGATGCTGGGAAAGATTGGAGGCAGGAGGAGAAGGGGACGACAGAAGATGAGATGGTTGGATGGCATCAGCGACTCGAGGGACATGAGTCTGAGCAAGCTCCAGGAGTTGGTGATGGACAGGGAGGCCTGGCGTGCTGCAGTCCATGAGGTCGCAAAGAGTCGGACAGGACGGAGGGACTGAACTGAACAGAACGGAGGCTGTAAATAGCGTTGCTCTCCACTCTGCCATCTGGTGGCCATAGTCAGCAATTGCAGCTTTCCCACAGCCACCTTCAAAGCCACGGGGATATCACTCTAGCTCTCCAGCCATGTCAGCAACTGTTTTCCCTCCTCCAAAAGAAGGCAAGGGCTCTTTCTGCTTAGTCTTGCATGCCAAAGAACTTAGGTGTATTTCCAGGGGAAGAGTCAGAATTTTTTAAACTGACACCATTCTGAGTCTTACCCAAAATAATTCCTCAGCCCAGCAGACACCCAGAGTCTAGGTTGGAGGCTTTGTCTTGCCTCCAGCCAAGCTCCGTCCTCTCCCAGGACATGTTTCCTGGAAAGTGCAGTGGCCTCTGTCCCTGTCTTTGTCCAGAGCCATTAATCCCAACAATCTCTCCATCTCTCCCTTAAAAGAATTGTGAGCTCTATCCACCCACCCCAGATGCCAAAGGCCGGAGACCACCTCTCTGAGACCATCCAATTTCTCAAGAAAAGACTACCATGGGACTTCCCTGGTGGTCCAGTGGTTACAATTTCATCTTCCAATGCAGGAGGTGTGGGTTCGATCCCCACCATCTTTAACCAGAAATACCTTCACATTTTATCATTTAGAATGCTTTCAGCTGCAGGTAACAGAAAAACTAACTCAGCTTGGACTATTTGATAAGGAAAGATATAATATAATCCTGTGTAAAAGGAAGGTAAGACTGAGGTAGGAGATAGACGGGCTCCTGGTTAGACATTTACAATCAACCCGTCTTCTTTTTGCATTTCTTAAGAGATAGGTGGGCTACAGTTGAGGAATTTACAACCAGCCCCCCATTTGCATTTATATTTGGAAGTAACAACAAAATCAGGGTAAACAGCCAGTCTTTGTCTCTTGTTAACACCTCAAGGGAATAATCATAGCAAGGACAAAGAGAAGGAAAAAACACTGAGTAAAAGATGAGGGAGACGCTACGCATGTGCAGAAAGGCCCTTGGAGCTAAAAGTCAAAGGATAATTCCAGCCCATAATGAGTCTTGCTCCTCCCAGAAGCCTTCACTTTGAGGTCCATCTTGGCTAAGGTGTGTGTGTGCACCACTGGCTCCTGTGGTCCAGTGGTTAGGACTCCCAGTCTGGGAACTAAGACCTTGCTTCCTGCTTGTGTCCAAAATCAAGATGGGCTCCAGAGTGAGCTTGATTTACAATAGTACTGCAGCTCCAGCCTCCCGAATCCCCTGGGGCTGCTGCTCTCATGGGAGAGAGGGGGAGGGGAGAGGGGGAGGGGGTTGTAGCGATTCCTAACTATACACCCACACCATGTATCCAAAGGATGACACCCAGTCATTCAATAGTGCCAAAGCCTCAAAGCAGCCAAAGTGGGGACTGCCCTGGTGGTCCAGTGGTTAAGACTCTGCTTTCCCAATGCAGGGGGCCCCGGTTCAACCCCTGGTCAGGGAACTAGATTCCACAAAACTCAACTAAGAGTTCAGATGCCTCAACTAAAGATCCGGAATGCTGCAACTAAGAACATCCCACATGTGGCAATGAAGATGGCGTGTGCCGAAACTAAGACCCAGCACAGCAAAAGGAAGGAAGGAAGAAAAGAAAGAAAAAGAACAAAAGAAAGAAATAATTAGCGAAAGTGGCAGCCAGCTCTACGAGGAAAATCTTAGCTCTGAAGGGGACAGGGTCAGCCTCACAAGCTAAGGCAGAGTGGGACGTATGTTTCCCAGGCCCCTGGAGAATGTCATTTAATGAGCTGCTCTCCTCAGATGAGGGCCATTTGGGAAGAAGCAGGATCCCAAAAGACCTCCATCCACTCGAGCAGATACAAGTAAGTGTTGGTGAGACAAGTCAACTACCAGACAGCCAGCTGATGGGAAAGAGTAACAGGACCTGGAGAGTAAGGCAGGATCCTTGGCCTCAATGACCCACATAACAGATCAGTCAGGTGCCCGGACAAGACCTTGCGGTGGGTAGATCCTACCACACTGAATACCACTGTCCTCCTCATTTAATAGAAGATGAAACTGAAACTCAGAGTAACTGGCTTGCCCGAGATCATAGAGCTGGAAACTTCATTTGCTGAGAGTAGCCCTGGAAATGGCTCATCCACATCTGAAAAAAAAGGAGGAAGGGGAGGGAGGAGGGGAGAAGAGGGCCACTGGAATTTAAGATGGAAAGAAACATTCTTATTTAGGGAATGTGTTGGCTTTAAGGTCGGGGGTCTGGGAGTCTGGGTCTCACAGAATCCCATATGTGGGGGACTTCCCAGGTGGTCCAGTGGCCAAGACTCTGCACTCCCAATGCAGGAGGCCCAGGTTCGATCCCTGGTCAGGGAACTAGATCCCACATGCCCCGACTAAGAGTTTGAATGCTGCAACTAAGATCTGGCACAGCCTAATAAGTAGCTAAATATTTTTTTAATGGAATACAATGTGTGGGGCACACTAGTTTCACAAGCCTGTTATTCCACTATAACTTGCAGCGCCCTAACTAAAGTTACTCACTAGGTCTTAGCTGCAGTTTTTGTGTCATGTTTGCTTCTTAAATCTGATTAACAGAACATTTCTCTTATCCCTTTTTTAATATATGGTGTCACTTGACCTAATTTATGTGTAGAAGCACTACACATTGGTTTCCAAACCCTACACGTTTGGTGAAGGAAATGGCTCCACTATTCTTGCCTGGGAAATCCCATGGGCAGAGGAGCCTGGTGGGCTATAGTCCACGGGGTGGAAAAGAGTCGGACAGGACTGAGCAACTTTCACTTCACACCCTACACGTAAGATACACACAATGTGTGCAAAAGACTCTCCCTTCAGGCTTGTAATGCCCTTTGTGTGGAAGATCAACGAGGGAAATCTTTATATTCTGCATAAAAACAAAATTGAATTTATATACTAAACTCATTTGCTGAAAAACTTAACTTGCTTTCAAGTAAAAAATGCATTTCTGACATGCAAAAAAAAAAAAGTATCCAGTGTGTGACCATGAGTGATGGCTGTTGCCTTCTGAGACTCAGTTCTTTCCCTGAAATTCAAGGAGACAAACATACCTCAGTGCACGCAAACAGTAAGTGCTGGAATCAGGACCCAACTCCACAATATCTGACCAACTACAGAAGATCTGACTCCTGAATCCTCTGGTCTGGGGAGGAGGTGGGGGATGGGGAACCCCAGGTGGAAGTGGGGTATGTAGCCAGCACAGAGGCTAGAAGTCATGTCCTGAAGAAAAGCTGGGTGAGATCAAGCCAAGCTCCAGGAGACTGGCTATAGTTAAGGGTGGGAACTAGGTGTGGAGTCAAAATGTGAATGTAGGGGCCTGAGAGCACCTAAAACCGAGGACCAGAGGTTCAGGCAAAGGGTTGCAGCCTGGAGGAACCTGGAGGCGATGTGAATTGAGAGCAGCTATTTACACAGCCCCAGCACACAGGCTGGCCAAGGGGAGCAGCCCACTCTACCCTACACAGGACACAGGACCCCTCAGCAAACCCAGCCAGTTCCATGCACCAAGGCTATGGGACCCTAGTCATGCTGGAAAGTGAGGAAACTCCCCTTGGGCTCCAAGACCTGGGAAGCACGCCTTCCTACCTTCATTCATTCCTTGGTCCGGCTGTTTTTAGGTCAGCCAGTACAGAAGCCTTTTGTTGGATGTGGAGGCATCAGAATGGTCCTCAAGAGTTCAGATGCCACGCTCCAAGGAAGGCAAAGAGGAAAGAATCACGGGGCCTGCAGCGGGTGTGGCGATGCCCAGCTGTGGCTCTGCATTCACTATTGTCCTGGGAACAACCCGGCAGGTGCAGGTTTGCAATGTGACATGAAACAGCGAGCGCCGTGCTCGCCCTGCTGGGGCTTTTGGAACCACATAATATGTTTGATTGAAAGACTCTTTCAGAAGCTTAATGTTTTTAACATTAAAGAATTAAATCAATAATGTCCCCATTTCAGCTTCTCTGTGATTATGTCCTTTGTGTCCTGTTTGCTATTTAGTCACAAGCTTTAGCTTTCTAAAAATCACAATCTATGTCATTTGTCAAAGAAAATCAAGAGAAGAGGGAAAGGGGACAAGAAAGGAATTACCCTCAGATGAATCCCTACTACGCGCCAGGCACTGTTCCAGTGGTATTATATCCATTGACTTAGGTCAGCCTCCTCGAAACCCCTAAAACAACATGCGGCTATAATCCTCATTTGATAAATTAGCAATCTGAAGCTCAGAGAGGAAAAGAGACTTCTCCAGTCTCTCCAAAGAGCAGAGCCTGGATTGGAACTTTCTGGTGTGTTGGATTCCAAACACATCCTCCTCCACGGTGTTCTTTACTAATTTCCTCCACTCAGCGCTCCCATCCAGCAATAGAACCACTTGGTGCCAAGGACCTTCCTCTGGCATGAGGCTCCCCTGTCTTCAGGCCTAGTTCACGGAGCTAATGTGAAAGATCTTCCTGTCTACCTGGCTGGGCCCCTCAGGTGATGCTGTGCTGTGCTGAGTTGCTCATAGAGCAACTCGGACACGCTCATAGAGTTGTGTCCGACTCTATGCGACCCCATGGACTGCAGCCCACCAGGTTCCTCTGTCCACGGGGATTCTCCAGGCAAGAATGCTGGAGTGGGTTGCAATGCCCTCCTCAAGGGCATCTTCCTGGCCCAGGAAACAAACTGGGGTCTCCCGCACTGCAGGCAGATTCTTTACCAGCGGAGCTACCAAGGAAGCCCCCAGGAGGTGATGTCAGATATCCTGAATAGTCCCTGGGATGGGAAGGGGAAGCCAGATTGCCTGTCTACAGAGGGTCAGGGAATTCACTTGAGAGGCAGAATTTTAAAGTTCAGGGTCCTCGATTTGGGACCAAGAGTGGGGTGAGTATGACAGGGTTTAAATCCTAGAAAGAAACAAGTGTGTCCTAGGACTGAGTGGCTAGTCATGCACTTGGAGGAAGCAGTCTCGGTTTCTAGGGGAAACTCTGCTTCTCTCTAGCTGGGAGACTTTGAGGAAGCTACTTTTCTGAGCCAGAATTTCATCAGTGAAATGAGACCAGTGCTACCTTCCATGAGAGCTGGAATGATTAAATCATAGGCTGCACAAGAGAGTTTCTGAGGGGGGTTCCTACACCGTGTGCACAGAAGGGCCACAGTTGCCATGCTCTATGCTGAGGCCACTGGTAGGCGTGAGCATGCACAGGAACAAAATGGTCAGGGTCCTGGGAGAGGTTTTCCTGTGTCCTGCTCGACAACGTATGCTTGACTCATGGTTCAGTTGTGTGGCCATGGATACTCAAACTTAAGATACAATAACAGGCACTTCCCTGGTGGTCCAGTGACTAAGATTCCCCACTCCCAAAGCAGGTGGCCCAGGTTCAATCCCTGGTTGGGGAACTAGACCCCACATGCCACAGCTAAGAGTTCAAGTGCCACCACTAAGACCTGGCACAGTCAGATAAAGTTTTTTTAAAAACTTGTAAAGATATAATAACAACTTAGATCAATTAACACAGAGTCGGACATGACTGAAGCGACTTAGCAGCAGCAGCAACAGCAGATCAATTAAATCAGCGTTCCTGAGGGTAGGATCCAGGCATAAGTAATTTTTTAAAGCTCCCCAGGTAATTGCCACATGCGTCCAAGGTTAAGCTGCCCCCTGAACACCCTCCCCCAGGATGCCTACCTGAAAGAAGCAGGCTCCTGAGCACACCCAGCTGAGCCCAGCCAGGCTCAGCGATGCACTCGTCTGCACTGATTGGGAAACCTAATTGCCTTAAGGTTCTGTGCAAAGCCAGCCGGGGCTTAATCATTCCACTCACATCAAAATATTTATTCCAAATAGTCATTACCACCTGGAAGGGGCTTGCAGGTAGCGAGGGCAGAGTGGGTAGGGGAGGCAGTGGGATTTGGCATGCTGTAAGGGAAGTGGGCCTGCTTGCAGGGGTTGCTTTCCCATCACCCACCGCTCAGCTATGTCTTGAGTTAAGTGTTTGCGCTTTAATGCTCCAAGGCCTGAGTCATCCGATTCTGCACAGCGCAGGTGCTGGGGCTTAGGAACATACGGTAGATGATTTGCATAAAGTGAGCGATTTGCATGGAGTGGAAAATTTGCATGCAGTAAATAGCTAAGGGGAGGATGAAATGATGCCTCAGAAATGGCCTAAAATAATGTGTTAATTTGTAGCCCCAGTGTGATCCGAATGCTTCTCAGAAAAGTGAACATCTACCTATAATGAGAGAGAGAGAGTTACCTAGTTCCTGGCAATCATGTCTTACCTCCAGAGAGTCTGATGGGACTAAGAATGAGGGGACAGGGGACATGTGAGACTTTGGGTGTCCCAGGGGCCAGGCATCTGACCCTTCCTTACCACCACCTGCTCTCGGCTCATTATTATCAACTGCATTTCGTTCAAGCCCAGATTCGACTCCAAAAAGGAGTTCCTCCACCTGACTGTGAGCTCACAGAGGGCAGAAGATGTATCCGACTCAGTGTCACACCCCAGCATCCAGTACAGGGCACAGCACTGCACCAGCTGGGAATGTTTGCAGCTGCAGTAATAGAAATCTCAACTAACAACAGCTTAAACCATAAGAACATTTGTTGTTGGAACTTCCCCAGTGGTTAAGAATCCACCTTGCAATGCAGGGGACATGGATTCAATCCCTAATTTGGGAACTAAGATCTCACACGCCGTGGAGCAACTTAAGCCCACATTGCAACTACTGAGCGCCTGTGCTCTGGAGCCCTTGGGCCACACTAGAGAGCCAAAGCACTGCAGCAAAAGATACAGCATGGTACAACGAAGATCTCACGTACGGCAGCTAAGACCCAACACAGCCAAATAAATAAGTACTTTTTTTAAAGAAAAGAACATTCGTTGTACTTAAGAATTTCACAAGTAGATTGAGGGAGAGACAACTCAACAGTCGTGACAAGAACCTAAGCTCTTGGAATCCTCCCATCTGCCATCCTCCAGCCTTTTGTCCTGTCACTCAGATTTGAGGACTGATTTGTTACAGCAGCATAACCTAGCCTATTGTGATTAGTATAGCTGTAGATGCAGATTCTCATAGGATCTTGAGCAAAGAAACTGGAACCCTTTCTAATATCAATAAGTCTAAAGTCCTAGAAGATTCAGGTTTTGATATGCTTTGCAGTCTCCACAGTGCTCAGCAGAGTTCATTTTAATTCTATTTCCACCAGTAATTGTGCAAATTTTAGCCTCCCTGTATTTCTGTTTCCCTATATACTGGAAATTATAACAGTGCCTGCTTCACAGGATTGCTGTGAGGACTAAAGAGATAAGACCTAGCAACTTTATTTTTATTTTGGAAAAGGAAATGGCAACCCACTCCAGTATTCTTGCCTGGAAAATCCTATGGACGGAGGAGCCTGGCAGGCTACAGTCCATGGGGTCGCAAAGAGTCGGACACGACTGAAGTGACTCAACTTTCACTTCAACTTTATTTTTAGGAAATTATTCTACAGATAAACTCATACCTGTATGCACAGGAATACATAGGAAGTTTTTCACTGCCTTGTTTTCTGTAAGAAGAAAGGACTGTGAACAACCTAAATACCTCTTCAAAGGAAAATGGTTAATAAGTTATGACACATCCACAAAATGGAATACCGTGAAGCTTTAAAAATAAATAAAATAGATCTCCTTGGTCTAAAATGAAAAAAACTGCTGAGATATAGTGTTACATGTAAAAATCAAGGAGCCATACAAAATACATGAAATGCAATCGTTTGTTCTTATCTAAAGGACATGCCCATATATAGTGGTTCATGAATTTTAAACATTCCGAACTGACACCCAAGAAACAATATTTGCTTCTTAAGGAGGGAAACTGTGAGCCTGGAGTGGGAGGGGGACTTATATATAACTTCATATTACACTATTAACATTTTAATTTTACATTCATGATTTTAATAAGTGATCATGTAAAGTGCTTAGAACTCTGTGCCAGTGAGTATTAAATATTGTTGTTGTAGATGATGTTATTGTAATGGATGCATATTTATTTCTTTTGGCTAACACGGCATCTGAGGGCCTCCTGCCTCTAGCTTCCTGGAAAGGTCTGGCTCCTATCTCCTTGCCTTCCTCCCTTTTCTCCAAGAAGGATGAGAAACAGGAAACTATGGAGACTAAATGCCTATTTTCAGTCTTCTCTGGAAGGAACAATTCCACCTGGACACGTGTGCATGCCAACACAGTCCCAGCTGCCTCTCAGATAAGATACGAGGTTCAGCTAGAGGTGCTGAGAATGCGGCAAGATTACTCCAGCAGATGGAATCCTGCTGCTGCACCCCAGGAGATGGTTCCCGAAGAAATGCTTGTCCTTGAACCGTAGCCATGACTCCAGAGTTTGCAGTTGAAGGTGACTTTCATTGCTGCTGCTCTACGTTCTGCCACCTGGGACTGGCAAAAGTGGGGAAACTGGCTGAGAATATCTCCTCCCCAGTGTGGCCACCCTGCCAGCCTGGCAGGATCCAGAGGGGAGGCTGTCAGTATGGTAGGCTGAATAATGTTTGCCCAAATATGTCCATATCCTAATCTCTGGAACCTATGCATGTTAACTTATAGGGCAAGTGGGACTTTTCATGTTTAATTAAAGGAAGACTCGAGATGGGGAGATTATGCTGGGTTATCTGGGTGGGTATGATGTAATCACAAGAGTCCTTATAAGAGGGACATAGGAGGCTCAGAGTCAGAGGAGAAAGCCACGTGAGAATGGAAGCAGAGATTTAAATGCTATGCCACTGGCTTTGATAATGAAGGAGCCCTGAGTCAAGGAATGGAACTCTAGAAGTTGAAAAAAGTGAGGACATGCATTCTCCCCAGAGCCTCCTAATAAAATATAATCCTGGTAACAACTTGGTTTCAGCCCAGTGAAATCCAGTTCAGATTTCTTACCTCCACAACGATCAGGTAATAAATATGTGTTGTTTAAAGCCCCGAAGTTATGGAAATTGGTTACAGCAGCCATAGGAAACTAATAGTCATTATCAACTCTTCTCATTATCTCTCTGTTCAGCTCTCTTCACTGGCCCCTTTCAACTGCCTTCCCAGGCAAACCTACCCCACATCACTCCAAGATGGCTACTGCAGCTCCAGACCTTACAGCCTCTCAGCTTCAATCCCACGGAAAATTGACTAATTGACACCACCTGCCACTCTCTGGCTCTACTGAGATGTGAGAGGAAGGATTTCTCTCAAACTGTAAGGATCCTTGACTTTGTGGTGGGAAGACCAGCACATGTCTCTATACCATGGCAGTAAAGTAATGGTAAGGAGCATGGATTCAGAAGCCAGACTGCCTGTTATTGCTGCAAGACCCTGAAAGGTTATTTTACCTCCCTGTGCTACACTTTAAAATAGGGGTAATGATAACACTCAGCTCTAGCGTTGTTCCTAGGTTTAAACAAATTAATAAACATAAAGCACAAAACCAACACAACACTGTAAAGCAATTATCCTCCAATTTAAAAAAAATTTTTTAAAACATAAAGCACTTAGAACATGACCTGTGGCATAGAAGGAGCTATAAAAGGATTTTATTGTGATCTTCCCAGAGGTGTTCTGAAGAAGAGGAACTAGATGCTGAATGTCCAAAAATTGATGTCTATCTACCATGGGGGCAGAGATTCTAGGCAAGACAACGTGTATTTGTCTATTTCCAAAGCTCACTTTCCAAGACTCAAAGCTTGGTACTAACAGTGCAATGAAGAGTTAGAGCTCCTGGCCCAGCATGGCTGCAAATAACATGAGGAGAAGCAGGTACATAGAAGAAGGAGGAGGAAGTAGTAAGGAAGACTGATTTTGGAGAGAGTCTCTCAATTAGAGCCTTCACTGCACATTCATACTGCTGATGTTGACTGGGTGTTGGATGCAGAACATGGAGTCATACACTGGCCCTGCTTGAAGGAGCAGAGAGTGATGGAAGACAGACCCAGAAATATAAAGTGATGATACACTGCAAACATAAGTGTATTTACAAAGGTTTGAGACACCACAGAAGAGGGGCTGGCTCGCTGACCACTTTATCCTGAAAGGCTTTGGAGAGCAGGAGCTATGTGTGCTGGGTATTAAAGGATGGGGTGGGGTGGGAGGGCTTAGGTTGCTTAATTGGATGAAAAAAAAAATTTAAAAAGGATACCTGAGCAATCTTTGGACAGAGAAGGTGAAGAGGGTATCGCAGCCAGAGAGAACAGCTTGTATTAATACAGAGGCATGGAGGTGTGAGCATTGTTACCATGAGAGATAGGATACTTAGATCCTGGTCTGACATTAGAAAATCCCTAGCCAAGGGCTACACTAAGTCAGCATGCTGAACAAATAACATAACAGTTTCCTTCCCCAGCCCCAAGGTTGTGCAGTATCTGACCTCTGATTCTCTGATCCACTCTAAGACCCTTCTCCCTCTCGTTGGCCTTCTGTCCTCAGGTTCTCCAAGTTCAGTACTGCCTGGTAACTATCTCTGCCTGGAACAGCAACCCCCATACCCAACATCTTCTCATGACTGGCTCCTTCTTGTCATTTATATGTTCGAGTGTCATCTCCTCAGAGAAGCCTTCCTTGATCACCCAACTAAAACAGTAACCCTCTATCATAAGCAGCCTATGTGGGAGGTTGGGAGCAAACCCAGACAGGCTTCACATGGGCCAACTCCCCCCACTTTCCCATGTTTTGTAAATTTCCACTTCCCTGACTCTACTGAGCTCCACTCACCCCCACCCTGTCCCCTCATTCTCCCCTTAAAATGCCCAGTCACCTGTGTAAACACCCCAACAAATCAGACTTGGGTTCAGTACATGCTAGATCCTTTCTATGTTACTGATTAAAATCTGTCCTTACCTCCTTTAACCAGTGCCCAGATTTGTTTATCTTTGACACCAGGCACCAAGCTAAAACATTCCCATTAAAGCATCTCATTTGATTCTCATTGAAACCTATGAGATGAGGTCTCTATTCACAGATAGGGAAACTGAGAGTCAGGGAAGTCATCTGCTGAAGACCACAGAGCAGGTGTGCAGCATAGTCCCACCCACTGCATACTTCCTACCATGGCCCAGTTGCAGAGAAGAAAGAAATCATTTGAATCAGAAAACGACATCCTAATCCCAAAGGTGACACGACTGCTGGTTCCAAGCAGAAGTTGGAACTGTCCACAGGTGCGTGAGTTGCTGGCCCATTATCCATCAGCCGTAGGAGACAGCACTGGCCACCAGGACCGAGGTTTGCAGGGAGCCAGGCTCTGGACTTCAGCAGTCACATCCCATTTTTCTGAGATCATCACAGAAGCTCTGCTCCTCTGCTTCTCAAGTCATCAATTCTGACCCTGGCATCCAGCCACTAATGTGATTTTATGGCACCTTAGGGCTTTGTGTGAAACCAAGTTCAGGCAGCGGGATGAAGGGCTTCTACCCTCTTGCTGTTACCTAGAGGAAATTTGCTTTGCCTCTTTTCTGTGAGATTAGAAATACATTCCAAAACTCCTGTGAAATCTACTGGGCCAAGAGCGGGCATGAACAAACGTTGGTGAGTCTGGTCTCTGCTCTAAATAGAATCACAGCCCTTTGGATGATCTGTTTAAAAACAGTGTTGAGAATGGAGCTCTGTCCTTGAAATCCAGAGGCTCTGGTTTGAGTCTTGAATATATCATGTGATCCCTCTGGGTCTCAGTTTCCATGACTTGAAAATGGTAGCAGCATCTCCAGCAGTACCTGCCCTGATTGCCCCATGGAAATGATACTGAGCCTGGCCCTGTGAGGCTCCTGGGCACAAAAGCCTTCCTGTGCCCCTCATTTCTTGGTTACAGGAAACAAGCTTCATTCAGCCTCCAGGACGCTCAGTTCCAAGAGGCAGGTTCAAACAGAAGCTCTTTAGGGAAGGGTTATGGAGACAAGGGTAGGAACAGTCCAGAGAAACAATAATGCAGCCTTGGGGCAAGGTCTTGGTTTCCCATCAAGGAATATGCATAACCATATCTTTGAGCTGTTTTGCAGACCCAGCTAGGTGGAAGAAATTAACGGTATACAAGCACATAGATTCCGGATCACTTGGAACCAGAAGGTTGATGATGCTGACTTCCACTTACCTCACCAGAAGAATGTCCACAAGCTGATCACGCCCTCTTTGAACCATTACTACAAAATTTCTCACTACCAGCTGTCTGAGCAAGGTCAAGAGTGTCTGTCCTTAACAACTCAGTAGCCCTTTCACAGGCCAAACTGAATCTAATTGTTGAAGATCAGATTGCTCTCTCTCCAAGAAATGGCAATGTGTTGTACTGAAAGCTCCAGTTTCTGAATAGTTTAATTTCTATGCATTTTAGCTTTGGAGAATAAATCCAAGTTTGGGAGATTCATTTTTTTAATGCAAATTGACTCTGACTTGCAAAGGACTGAGACAGAGTTCTGGGGTGGGGCCTCTCATCTTAATGACCACATTTGCATATCAATGGCCTCTCACTTCATTTACTGCCTTGGCCACCCCCTGAGCTTAGATGGCTCAAGACATAATGGAAAGATGGGAGAAATGTTAGTCCCTTTTCCTCTTCAAAAAGTTTAAATATAGGAACCACTTTGAAATAAAAATTTCCCTATGGACTTTTGAAGTCAGACTGAGCAGATAAAATAGATAATATTTTATCAAACCTGCCAAGACTGGAGGAGAGTGTGGAATGAATCCTTTTACATTTGCATGGGCATGCAGACTCTTTGGAATTCTCATTGGGCTCCATAGAGGCCAGTCATGCATCCCCAGATATTTATTGAGAGCTTAGTGCCAGGGTAGAGGAGCAGAATGTGTCTCCCCAAAATATGTCTCCTTGGTATATTAACTATTTCAAGCTGGTTATTTTCTATGAAATAGCAGATATAGGAGAAACTCTGAAAACTAAGTAGGAGTGCCCTGTGCTGTGTTCAGTCATGTCCAACTCTTTGCAACCCCATGGGCTGTATGTAGCCTCTGTCCATGGGGATTCTCCAGGCAAGAATACTGCAGTGGGTTGCCATGCCCTCCTCCAGGGGATCTTCCTGACCCAGGAATCGAACTAGGATCTCCTGCATTACATGCAGATTCTTTACCAGCTGACCTACCAGGGAAGGCCCGTGTGTGTGTCTCTGTGTTAAGTCGCTTCAATCATGTCCGACTCTGCAACCCTATGGACTGTCTCTTGCCAGGCTTCCCTGCCCATGGGATTCTCCAGGCAAGAATACTGCAGTGGGTTGCCATTTCCTCCTCCAAGAGATCTTCCCAACCCAGGGATCGAACCTGCGTCTCTTATATCTCCTGCATTGGCAGGGAGGCTCTTTACCACTAGTGCCACCTGGGAAGTCCCAGGGAAGACCCGTGTTTCTCTCTAAATAAATCCATTTCTTACCTATCACTTTGTCTCTCACTGAATTCTTTCTGTGATGAGACATCAAGAATCAGAGCTTAGGTCCTGAAACCTAGTGCATGATCTCAGTTAAAAAAAAACAATGGGTTTTGACCAGGTTCAAGTCTCAGCCGCATGGGTTCAAGCCACAGAGTTACGTGGTTTCAAAGACAGGTTACAGTCCAGAGAGGTCTCTGTGGTCTCAAACTTTGTTCCTTTGTTAGTGCTGTCCCCACACCATCCTTAGCACCTGTGCAACAAAGAAATTTGGTGCCTTAGAAGTTTCTGGATCTTGTGAGGGCAGCATCATTTGTACTCTCTTGTGGGGCTCCCCTTTCACCCACAGCTAAGTTATAAAAAGGCTTATGGGCTTGAGTTGCTTTCAAGATGCTACTCATCAATGACCACATTTTGAATCCTTGAATTGAAAAAACTTCGAAATTGTTAAGTTTTTAGAGAGCTCTCATCATAAATAGCTGTTTAACTGGTGCCTATGAAAAGACTAGACTAAAAGGTGGATTGCTGCTGTTGTTTAGTCACTAAGTCATGTCTGACTCTTTTCCACCCCATGGACTCCTTCTTCTGTCCATGGGATTTCCCAGGCAAGAATACTAAAGTGGGTTGCCATTTCCTTCTCTAGGGAATCTTCCTGACCCAGGGATTGAATCCACGTCTCCTGCATTGGCAGGTGGATTCTTTACTGCTGAGCCACCAGGGAAGCCTATTTCAACAGTAAGGCATGCTTTTAAAAGGTGAATACAAAGAGATATTGTTGCTTTCGAATTGTGGTGCTGGAGAAGATTCTTGAGAGTCCCTTGGACAGCAAGAATATCAAACCAGTCAACCCAGAAGGAAATCAACCCTGACTATTCATTGGAAGGACTGATGATGAAACTGAAGCTCCAATACTTTGGCCACCTTATGCAAAGAGCCAACTCATTGGAAAAGACCCTTATGCTAGGAAAGGTTGAGGGTAGGAGGAGAAGGGGACAACAGAGGATGAGATGGTTGGATAGCATCAACGACTCAGTGGACGCGAGTGTGAGCAAACTCTCAGGGAAGGACAGGGAAGCCTGGCATGCTGCAGTCCTTGGGGTTGCAAAGAGCCGGACATGACTTAGCAACTGAACAACAACAACAACAACAAAGAGATAAAACAGCTAACGTTAAAAACTCCCTTAATTTTTAAAAAAAGTTTGGGAAGACTTAGTGAAATTTTGGTCTCATCTTCCCCTCATGGGTCTTACAGATGCTAATAAAAACATTATGCTGAGACTTCCCTGGTGATCCAGTGGCTAAGAATCCATGCTCCCCATGCAGGGGGCCCTGCTCCAATCCCTGGTCCGGGAACTAGATCCCACATGCTACAACTAAAGATCCTGCATGCCTGATGCAATGAAGAGTTTGAATGCCACAACAAATGATCAAAGATCCCAAGCCACAACTAAGACCCAGCATAGGCAAATAAATAAATCTTTTTTAAAATAAAGATAAATGTTCCATTGTGCTGTGTTTAGTTGCTCGGTCATGTCCTACTCTTTGTGATCCTGTGGACTGTAGCCCACCAGGCTCCTCTGTCCATGGGGATTCTCCAGGCAAGAATGTTGGCATAGGTTGCCATGCCCTCCTCCAGGGGATCTTCTCAACCCAGGGATAGAACCCAGGTCTCCTGCATTGCAGGCAGATTGTTTACCACTGCACCACCTGGGAAATATTCCACATGTTGTAACTAAAAGATCCCACATGCTGCAACAAAAACAATAAAAAAAAAACCCCACATGCCACAATTAAAGATCCTACATGCAGCAACTAAGACCCAGCACAGCTCAATAAATTAATTAATAAATATTTACAGAGAAAAAAACATTTTGTTAATTAACAGGAGAATGGGAAGAAGCAAAGGGAAAGTCAAGGGACTCTTCCTAATAAGGTGGAAACTTTTAAAGGGATATTAAGAAATGAGGTAAATAAAGAAAATATCGAAAGAGGAAGAACAAAGAAGAATGAGAAAGAAAAGAGTCACAACTCATCCCAGCAGGCTGGAAATCTTTAGATTTCTATTAAGAAATGGAATGAAATAGGGTTTTCCCTGGCGATCCAGTGGTTAAGACTCTGTGCTTCCAATGCAGGGGACTTGGGTTCAATCCCTGATCGGGGAACTGAGATCCTGAATGCTGTGTGGTGTGGCTAAAAAATAAAATAAGACATATTTACAATATATTACCCATTAAAAAAGAATTTTTAAAGAAATGGAATGAGTAAAATAGGCATTAATGGGGTTAGATAAAGGTCATTTTTTTTCCCTTCTCTTTTTTGCTTCTTTTTAAACAAAGGTCTTAATACAGCATTACCTAAGGTTGGGTGGCCCAAACAAACTCCCAGTTGGTCCCCCAATATTAAAGGACCCCAAACAAGCCCCTCTATTTGCTCCAGTTTGGAGAAATTTTAAAAGCCAAGAGGTAAAATTTACAATGAGAAACTTTACCAGCAATTGCTGAAAGGCAAAAGTTAGGCTGGTTAACCAAGTTAAAGATTGACAAAAGGGTCTCCTGGGAGTATCCCATGGACCAAGGTGCCTGGTGGTCTACAGTCCATAGGGTCGCAAAGAGTCAGACATGACTGAAGCAACTTAGCACGCATGCACGCACACACATAGGAACAGGTATGGCAAGACAAGAAAAACTTAAAAATTCTTCTCTGCCCTTTGGCCTCCCTTCTCCCCTCATTTGTGTTGTGTATCCACATTACGCATTGACCAAAATTCCATCATCAGGAATACCTGCTCAACCATAAACAGCATCATTCTCCCAGCATCAATAAGACATCTCTTTAAAAGATAACATTTCTTTGGAACTTTGTGAGGGTTGACATAACCCACCATAATGGTTCTTAAATCTGGATTATGCAAACTGTCAATACATCATTTAATGGACAGCCCTCTGTCTCAAAAAACCTACACAAACTGTATCTTGACTTCTAATGGGTAGAAAAGTTCTCAGAGCTTTCTAAGATGCTCTTCAGTTAGTCAGTTCAGTCGCTCAGTTGTGTCTGACTCTGCAACCCCATGGACTGCAGCACGACAGGCTTCCTTGTCCATCACCAACTCCTGGAGCTTACTCAAACTCATGTCCATCAAGGCCGTGATGCCATCCAACCATCTCATCCTCTGTTGTCCCCTTCTCCTCCTGCCTTCAATCTTTCCCAGATCAGGATCTTTTCAAATGAGTCAGTTCTTCACATCAGGTGGCCAAAATATTGCAGTTTCAGCTTCAGCATCAGTCCTCCAATGAATATACAGGACTGATTTCCTTTAGGATTGACTGGCTGGATCTCCTTGCAGTCCAAGGGACTTTAAAGAGTCTTCTTCAACACCACAGTTCAAAAGCATCAATTCTTTGGTGCTTTCTTTATAGTCCAACTCTCATATTCATACATGACTAGTGGAAAAACCATAGCTTTGACTAGATGGACCTCTGTTGGTAAAGTAATATTTCTGCTTTTTAATATGCTATCTAGGTTGGTTGTAGCTTTTCTTCCAAGGAGTAAGTGTCTTTTAATTTCATGGCTGCACTCACCATCTGCAGTGATTTTGGAGCCCCCAACAATAAAGTCTGACACTGTTTCCACTGTTTCTCCATCTATTTGCCATGAAGTGATGGGACCGGATGCCATGATCTTAGTTTTCTGAATGTTGAGTTTTAAGTCAGCTTTTTCACTCTCCTCTTTCACTTTCATCAAGAGGCTCTTTAGTTCTTCTTCACTTTCTGTGGTGTCATCTGCATATCTGCGGTTATTGATATTTCTCCCGGCAATCTTGATTCCACCTTGTGCTTCATCCAGCCCAGCGTTTCTCATGATATACTCTGCATATAAGTTACATAAGCAGGGTGACAATACACAGCCTTTATGTACTCCTTTCCTGAGCTGGAACCAGTCTGTTGTTTCATGTCTAGTTCTAACTGTTGTTTCTTGACCTGCATACAGATTTCTCAGGAGGCAAGTCAGGTGGTCTGGTATTCCCATCTCTTACAGAATTTTCCACAGTTCATTGTGATCCACACAGTCAAAGGCTTTGCCATAGCCAATAAAGCAAAAGCAGATGTTTTTCTGGAACTCTCTTGCTTTTTCGATGATCCAGTGGATGTTGGCAATTTGATCTCTGGTTCCTAGTTCTAATCCTCAAATTTGGCTCAAATAAAATTCAAATGCTGAAGCTGAAATTCCAATGCTTTGGCTACCTGATGAGAAGAAATGACTCATTGGAAAAGACCCTGATGCTAGGAAAGACTGAAGGCAGGAGAAGAAGGGGACAACAGAGGATGAGATGGTTGGATGGCATCACCAACTTGATGGACATGAGTCTGAGTAAGCTCCAGGAGTTGGTGATGGATGGGGAAGCCTGGCCATCAGGCCAGGGTGTTGCAGTCCATGTGACCATGTGCCACAGTCCATGGGGTCACAAAGAGTCAGACATGACTGAGCGACTGAACTGAACTGAAAATTTTCCAATCCTTTCTTAGATCCATTGATTAATTCTTTGTTGATAATAAAATGGCCAGAGGAATGGAAAGACGTTTCTGGGATTCGTTGATTCAGGAATCCCATGAGCTGTGGTACCAAAACCCACTGCGGAACCCTGACTCAAGCTACAACTAGATTGAGAAACATAGAAGTGCAAGAGTTGATAGGATTATAAAGGCTGGAATGTTTGAACATATGTTACATGAACAGGTTCTACAATATTGCCTGTGTTTTATAGAAATGGATGTTATTTCTTCCCAGTAACTCTTCCCCTATCCAGTACTGTAAGATGGAGACTTGTTGATGGAGTCCTAATGGAGGCTATGGTTAGACATTAAGATTTGATGGAACTGAGCTAAAAGTACAGTAGGAAAATTGGTGTATCTGAATGGTGGTTATGTCTCTTGATTCTATTGTAGAGATGAACATTATGTCTCACTGGTGAATGGTCCCCTGCCTGGTATTGCAAACCATGGCATATACATCTGCCCCTCAGAAATGTTAATTGAACATACTAAAGGGAGTCAGGAGAGTTGCCTGAGCCCACACAGTGTGCAAAAGAAGCTGGGGATTGATATTCCGGGGTTGACAGGAGTAATAGTGGAGCTTTTTAACCCTAAGGTGAATTGATTTGGGGTTGAATTATGTGCCCCGAAAGAGGACCCTTGTTAAACACCTTTGTGTTCAACTTTTTGAAGGCACGATGCATTGAACCCTGAAGTTCTAGAACAGAGAAATCTTTGAATTTCCATTTCAGTTGGAAATCTTCTCTCTGTATAAAGAAGCAAACTGAAGAAAATGTAGTTGGATGGGCAGATCAGCCTTTTGCTATCATTTAGACAGCAGTTCAGTTATTTAAGGAATCGAAAACAACTATCTTTGTCTTACAAATCTTTATGAAATCACAGACACTTTAATTAAGACTATTTATCAAAGACAAATACAGTTACCCTTGAACAACACAGGGATTAGAGGACTGAGGCCCCCACACAGTCAAAAATCAGCATGTAGGGGACTTCCTTGGCACTCCAGTGGCTAAGATTCTGCCCTTCCACTGTGGGGGTCTTGGGTTCAATCCTTGGTCAAGGAACTAAAGATCCTGCATCCCATGTGGCACAGCCAAAAAAAAAAAATCCACATGTAACTTCTGACTCCCCTCCAAAACTTAACTACTTTAGCCCACTGTTGACCAGAAGCCTTACTGATAACATAAATAGTCAATCAACACATATTTTGTATATGTTATTGTAAGAATACAATAAAGCAAGCTAGAGAAAAGAAAATATTATTAAGAAAATCATAAGGGGGGCTTCCTTAGTGACCCAGTGGTTGAGAGTCTGCCTGCCAATGCAAGGGACATGGGTTCAATCCCTGGTCTGGGAAGATCTCACATACCTCGGGGCAATTAAGCCCATGTGCCACAACTACTGACCCCATGTTCTACAGTCTGAGAGCTTCTGAAGCCTGCTTACCCTAGAGCCCATGCTCCTCAACAAGAGAAGCCACCACAATGAAGAGCTGCCCCTGCTCGCTGCAACTAGAGAAAGCCCGAGCACAGCAATGAAGAGCCAGCACATCCAAAAATAAACAAATACATCTTTTTAAAAAAAATTTTTGAAGAAAATTACAAGGAAGAGAAAATACAGCTATCAATACTGTACGTTTATGTTTATAAGATGAATTGTCACTACTTGCATCAATATTGCCTTATATGATACAAAACACCATAATGTTATATGTATTACTAACACTAACCATTAAAAAAAATGAAAAGATAATATGAAAAGCAATTCACATTTATTTACAGGTATAACGATTCACACATTGATAATGATGAAGCAGCAATGTGATTGGTTTACAGCAGCTTGGTGTATGACTGCTTCAGAGTAGCTTAGCCTATACATTAATAAGTGAATCATTATAAAAATTTTATGGCATACAATATTACAGTCATATTCATAATACAGCATGGGAACCATTATTACATTTTTTTTTAAGAAACCACTTACCTGTGATGATAGGTTGATATGTAGTTTCTCCAATTATGAGACAGAGAGAGAGAGAGAGATACTGTATGGTAATGTAATTCTTTGAAAGCAAAAGTTGGTAGTTTATTCATAAGTCATGTCTGACTCTTTTCAATCCCATGGACTGTAACCTGCCGAGCTCCTCTGTCCATGGGATTTCTTAGGCAAGAATACTGGAGTGGAATGCCACTTCCTTCTCCAGGGGATCTTCCCCACCCAGGAATTGAACCCAGGTCTCCTACATTGCAGGCAAATTCTTTACTGACTGCGCCACCAGGGAAGCCTGGAAAGCAAAGTTGTAAAACAGTAAACAAAGAACTAAACACATCATTAACTTTATATTAAATATAATTCACTTATGCCTATGTAAGAACAAGCTGTCCTCTTCAATACAGGTTTTGCACATGATGTTCTACATGATGAACACACATGTGCTAAGTCGCTTTAGCTGAGTCTGACTCTTTGCAACACTATGGATTGTAGCCCGCCAGGCTCCTCTGTCCATGGGACTCTCCGGGAAAGAATACTACTAGAGTGGGCTGCCGTGCCCTCCTCCAGGGGATACTCAGGTGTTGATGAAAATGATGATAATACAAAAGAGTCTCATACAGTTCTCAATATACAATTATTAAATTTTCACACAAAGATATACACATACACAACAGTGAAGTTTATCAACTGGGCAGCACAATGATTGTTTACTATTCATTAAGTGGAAGTGTATCATCATGAAGATCTTCATCCTGGCCGTCTTCACGTTGAGTAGGCTGACAAAGAGGACTTGGTCTTACTGTCTCAGGGGAGACACAGGAGGAGGAAGTGGAGGATGTGGAAGGGGAGGCAGGAGAAGCAGGCAGTCTGGGTGTAACGAATGCATCTACAGGGTACCAGTCCATCTTCCACCGTGTGCTTTCACTTCAGGGCCCATATCACAGAATGGTCCACGTTGTAAAAGAAGTCAAAAGCAGTCCTGAACCGTTGGAACACTTCTGCCTGATTGCCTAATACCAATTTGTTTTCTGGCACTGATTCTTTTTTTTTTATTCTTTTTTTGTTTGACTGATTGATTTGCCTGCGTTGGGTCTTAGTTGCAGCACCTGGGACTTTTGTTGCATCATGAGGGATCTTTCGTTGAAGCAATCGAACTCTCTAGTTGCAATGTGCAAGCTTAGTTGCTCCATGGCATGTGGGATCCTAGTTCCCCAACCAGGGATCGAACCCACATCCCCTGCATTGCAAGGCAGATTCTTAACCACTGGGCCACCAGGGTAGCCCCCTGGCACTGCTTCTTCAGCTTCTTCCTCATTGTATGGCACTAGTACAGAAGCATTCATCTCCATCAAGTTGTCTTCTATTAACTCCTCTGGTGTGGTGTCCATTGTTATTGTTTAGTCACTAAGTCATGTCCCACTCTTTATGACCCCATGGACTGTAGCCTGCCAGGCTCCTCTGTCCATTGGATTTCCCAGGCAAGAATACCGAAGTGGGTAGCCCTTTCCTTCTCCAGAGGATCTATTAGCTTTTGAATTCATATCTTGAAAAGCTCAGTCCCTACCTTTTAGGCCATATCCACAATCTCATTCATGTTTTCCTTGATTGGCTCTATCACAGATCCTCTGAAGTCATGCACAACATCTGAACTCAGCTTTCTTCAGCAAGATTTTATTATTCCCGGTTAGATGGCTTTCCTGGCTTTTTCTAAAATAATGATGGCATCTTCGATGGTATAATCCTTCCAGACTTTCATCATGTTCTATTGGGACTCTCATCCACAGCACTGATGACCCTTTCCATAGAGTATTGTGTGTACTGAGCCTGAAGGGGCCTTGTGATCCCCTGATCAAGAGGCTGAATAAGAAGCCTTGTGTTTGTGAGCAAATAAACTACTTCGACACCATACACACTGAATTCATCTATGTTTCATTCATGGGGTTCTGGATGACCAGGACATTGTCCTATATCAAAAGAACTTTAAAAAGACAGTTTCTTACTGGCAAGGTACTTCCTCACTTTAGGGACAAAGAAATTCAGAAAAACGATTCTTGTTAACCAGGCCTTCTTATTGTATGACTAAAAGACTGGAACCTGGTGTTTATCGTTCCCCTTCAAGGCCCAGGAGTTAGCAGTTTTATAGTTGAGAGCAGTCCTGATCATAAACTCAACAGCCTTTGTACGAACCAGCAGAGTCAGCCTATCCCTTCTTGCCTTAAATCCTGTACTCACTTCTCCCTTACTAACAAATGTCCTTTTTGTCCCCAGGCATTTTCCCCAGAATTAGGCACTTTTACCTGTGATAAAAACCTGCTCAGTGGACTTGTGGACACCGTGGAGTAAGAACAGAGTGGGACAAAGTGAGAGAGTAGTGTTGACATATATACACTGCTGCTGCTTAGTCACTTCAGTCGTGTCCAACTCTGTGCAGCCCTATGGACTGTAGCCTGCCAGGCTCCTCTGTCCATGGAATTCTCCAGGCAAGAATACTGGAGTGGGTTGCCATGCCTTCCTGCAGGGGATCTTCCCAACCCAGGTCTCCTGCCTTGCAGGCAGATTGTTTACCACTAAGCCCATATATACACTACCAGGTGTAAAATAGATAGCTGTGTGAAGCTGCTGTATAACATGGGGAGCCCAGCCTGGTGCTCTGTGATGACCTAGAGGGGTGGGATTGGAGGGGGAGGGAAGGAAGGTTCAAGAGGGAAGGGATATATATATATTTATATATATTCAAACCAGTCAATCCTAAAGGAAATCAACCCTGAATATTCATTGGAAGGACTGGTGCTGAAGCTGAAGCTCCAATACTTTGGCCACCTGATGCAAAGAGCTGACTCATTGGAAAAGACCCTGATGCTGGGAAAGTTTGAAGGCAAGAAGAGAAGGGAATGACAGAGAATGAGATGGTTGGATGGTATCACTGACTCAACGGACATGAATTTGAGCAAACTCAGGGAGATAGAGAAGGACAGGGAAGCCTGGCGTGCTGCAGTTCATGGGTCGCAAAGAGGCACGACTTAGCAACTGAACAACAACAACAAAGGCTGATTCACATTGTTGTACAGCTGAAACCAACACAATATTGTAAATCAATTATCCTCCAACTAAAAAAAAAAAAAAAAAACTGTTCGGCAGACAGTCTTTCTCCTCAAAGATTTTCTTAATGGCTTCAGGAACTCATCTGCTGTCTCTAGTTGTCTTGCCATTTTTTTAAAGCCAAACCTCTTTCTAAAATTATCAAACCATCCTTTGCTGGCATTGAATTCTCCAGGTTTAGATCCCTCACCTTCTTTTTTGCTCTAAGTTGTCATACAATGACTTTCCTTTCTCTTGAATCATTAAAATATATAGGCATTCCTTTCCTATAGCAATCCTGCATCCATGTAAAAGCTGCATTTTTGATGCCAGATGGAAAGGTATTTTGCAAAAAGTGCAAGGTTTTTGTCTCTCATGGAGTAGCTGTAGTGATAGGTTCACCAATTTCTCTTGCTGTTTTTACAATGGTCCTTACACTGGATTTGTTTATCTTGAGATGGCAGGCAACTATAGCTGCAGACCTCAATCTATCATACATAACAAAAATTCAACTTTTTCTTGTAATGTCATGATTTTTCTCTGCATCTTGAAAGCACTTTTAGCATCACTAGTGGCACTTCCTATGGGTCCCATGGTGTTATTCAAGGTTTATGGTATTACACTAAACACGATGAAAAATATGTGAGAACCATGAGAAACCACTTTTTACTGGGATCTGCCACTTACTGGAGAAACAAACTGCTCACGTGGAGATGATTAGCATCACACAGTGTTTTAAGCAGATATACACAATACTTACGCTCACTGCAACATCAACAGGAGGTGACTACAAAATTATTATGACAGTAAACAGTACGTACTAGAGTTACTTTTATGCAGTTATGATTTAATACTGCATCTTTTAAAAATTATTTATCTGTTTATTTTTGGTTGTGCTGGGTCTTCATTGTTGCACAGGGGCTTTCTCTAGTTGCAGTGCACAGGCTTCTCATTGAAGGGGCTTCTCTTGTTTCAGAGCACAATCTCCAGGGTATGAGGACTTCAGTAGTTAGGGCAAGGTCTTCAGTAGTTGTGGCTCACTGGCTCTAGAACACAGGCTCAACAGTTGTGGCACACAGGCTTAGCTGGAAGCCACAGCATTGGAATCTTCCTGGACCAGGCACCGAACCCATGTCCCCTACACTGGCAGGCAGATTCTTAACCGATGGACCACCAGGGAAGTTCGAATATTGCATCTTTATCTTTGTTTACATTTCTCGTGACTGTGAATGACACCATGCACAACCTGTAAGTGCTTGTGTGCATAAGTTTTGATAAATTCTAGACTTGAGCATATTTATGATAGTAAATAATAAAATAGCATGTACATATATCTTAAGCATTGATAACATACCTAACTTTTTCCTAGGTCTTTTTAATACTTCTAGACAATGCAGTTCATCTGCGAGTTTGCTCAAACTGCCATAAATCTACAAAATATTTTCTAATAAACTTGTTGAAAAAAATCCACATACAAGTGGACAAAGTTCCAACCTATGTTGCTCAAGGGTCAATCTCACAAATCTTAAACGTCTTTTCAAAAATAACAAAAAGCCTTGACCCTCTGAGCAGATAAACTTAATTTATTTCAGTTATTTATAAATTAAAAGCTAGTTATAAACTAGAGTTTTATATTGTACCTAATTCATGACTAGTTTTTAAATAAAAACTATGAGATCTCTGTCTGTATCTACATGTATTGATGTCGATGTATGTACATTGTAGATAGAGTATTTTTCTACCTATGGATGCTATTCTCAAAATTAATTTATAAAAATGAGCTCTATTTAATTGGTTTTAAAACAAACAAGTGCTTATGAAAATTCTCAAAAATATAGTAGAAACTAATTCAAATATTTTTCAAGTTCACATGATTTAGAATTAATCTTCAGTAAACAGAAGCAAAATTCAACTTATTTGTTTACTTAAAATAGACATGTCTATAGAGTTATCAGCATTAAAAATAAAACTTTAATTCTACTTGGCTGTACTAAACTTCAAATAGGTTTATATTACTGCTGTTATAAAACTTATCAGCAAGAAAAATAGCCTGGATGGCTAACTTTAGTCTCATGAAGGTTTCATGGGTAATTTAAACATAATTGTTGAGGACAAATGATTTAAATGATGTAAATGGGATAAAAGTTTATAGGTGAACTCTATAGCAATAATTACAGTACATGGACTTGAAAAGAGCTTCTTCAAATCTTTTTGGTAACTTGAAAGTGTAGAGTTTTGCTAAGTTAAGGTCAGTAATAGGAATCCATTGGATGTCTAGATCATTTCTAAATCATTTCACACCAGTCAGAATGGCTGCTATCCAAAAGTCTACAAGCAATAAATGCTGGAGAGGGTGTGGAGAAAAGGGAACCCTCTTACACTGTTGGTGGGAATGCAAACTAGTACAGCCACTATGGAGAACAGTGTGGAGATTCCTTAAAAAACTGGGAATAGAACTGCCATATGACCCAGCAATCCCACTGCTGGGCATATACACCGAGGAAACCAGAATTGAAAGAGACACGTGTACCCCAATGTTCATCGCAGCACTGTTTACAATAGCCAGGACATGGAAGCAACCTAGATGTCCATCAGCAGACGAATGGATAAGGAAGCTGTGGTACATATACACAATGGAATATTACTCAGCCATTAAAAAAAATACATTTGAATCGGTTCTACTGAGATGGATGAAACTGGAGCCCATTATACAGAGTGAAGTAAGCCAGAAAGAAAAACACCAATACAGTATACTAATGCATATATATGGAATTTGAAAGATGGTAATGATAACCCTATATGCGAGACAGAATAAGAGACACAGATGCATGGAACAATTTTATGGACTCTGAGGGAGAAGGTGAGGGTGGGACGTTCTGGGAGAATAGCATTGAAACATGTATATTATCATATGTGAAACAGAACACCATTCCATGTTCGATGCATGAGACAAGGGCTCAGGGCCGGGGCAATGGGATGACCCAGAGGGATGAGATGGGGAGGGAGGTGGGTGAGGGGTCCAGGAAGGGGAACACATGTAAACCCATGGCTGATTCATGTCAATGTATGGCAAAAACTAATACAATATTGTAAAGTAATTAGCCCCCAACTAAAATAAATAAATTTATAAAAAAAAAAAAAACAACACCAAGACATTAATTACTAAAAAAGTCTAAGTTTGCCTATTCTAGTCTTATTACAGAAGGATGCTGGATTTATCAGTAAACATTACTTGTACCACATTGGAAAAAAATTGTGCTATGAGGAAATGTATTTTTCTAGAAATTATGAAGTGTATCTATAAGTTTGCCAATCAAAAAGTACTGATAGAGGGCTTCCCCAGTGGCTCAGTGGTAAACAATCTGCCTGCCAATGCAGGAGACACCGGTTCAATCCCTGGTCCAGGAAGAGCAGAGCAACTAAGCCCCTGAGCCACAACTATTGAGCCTGTGCTCTAGAACCCAGGAGCTGCAACTACTGAGCAAGTGCCTCAACTCCTGAAGCCTGCACACCCTAGACCCGTGCTCTGCAACAAAAGAAGCCACTGCAGTGAGAAGCCCATGCACCAACTAGAGAGTAGCCCCTGCTCGCTGCAACTGGAGAAAAGTCTGTGCAGCAACAAAGACCCAGGAGAGCCAAAAATAGTTTTTTTTATTATTATTATTTAAAAAGCACTGGCAGAACAAATAGCTCACAACTTCTTAGTTTTCACTAGAAATTAAGGTTTCTGAGGGTTAAGAATTCTAATTAATCAGTTCAGTTCCGTAGCTTAGTCGTGTACGACTCTTTGTGACCCCATGGACTGCAGCGCACCAGGCTTCCTTGTCCATCACCAACTCCTGGAGTGTGCGCAAACTCAAATTCATAATTAATCAAATTCTAATTAATACATGTAATTAAAACAACTAAAATTAATAAAGAAAACATCTTCATAGACAAGGAAAATTTTTAAATATATATTAAAAATGGAAACACATTTTGTTAGGGAAAAAGAAAGTAATTTTGTCCTAAAAAGGGGCTCTACAAAATGAAAAGCATAGGACAAAATCTGAATGCAAAAGAGGGAGTTATAGAAGGTTTATGGAAAGGAATCCTGAGAAGAGTATTGTGCCTGATCAAGACAGGGTAAGATTAGAACGAACTTAATAGAGTAGATGAATTTTAATATCAAAAGTAAGCTCTTGAAATTAGCACAACAGTTCAGTTCAGTTCAGTTCAGTTCAGTCGTTCAGTCGTGTCCGACTCTTTGCAATCCCATGGACCACAGCACCCCAGGCCTCCCTGTCCATCACCAACTCCCAGAGTTTACCCAAACTCATGTCCATCGAGTCAGTGATGCCATCCAACCATCTCATCCTCTGTCGTCCCCTTCTCCTCCTGCCCTCAATCTTTCCCAGCATCAGGGTCTTTTCAAATGAGTCAGCTCTTCGCATCACATGGCCAAAGTATTGGAGTTTCAGCTTCAACATCAGTCCTTCCAATGAATAGTCAGGACTGATCTCCTCTTGGATGGACTGGATGGATCTCCTTGCAGTCCAAGGGACTCTCAAGAGTCTTCTCCAACACCACAGTTCAAAAGCATCAATTCTTCGGCTCTCAGCTTTCTTTATAGTCCAACTCTCACATCCATACATGACTACTGGAAACACCATAGCCTTGACTAGACAGACCTTTGTTGGCAAAGTAATGTCTCTGCTTTTTAATATGCTGTCTAGGTGGGTCATAACTTTTCTTCCAAGAATTAAGCATCTTTTTAATTTCATGGCTGCAGTCACCATCTGCAGTCATTTTGGAGCCCAAAAAAAAAAAGTCACCACTGTTTCCACTGTTTACCCATCTATTTGCCATGAAGTGACAGGACCGGATGCCATGATCTTAGTTTTCTGAATGTTGAGTTTTAAGCCAACTTTTTTACTCTCCTCTTTCACTTTCATCAAGAGGCTCTTTAGTTCTTCTTCATTTTCTGCCATAAGAGTGGTGTCATCTGCATATCTGAGGTTACTGATATTTCTCCCAGCAATCTTGATTCCAGCTTGTGCTTCATCCAGCCCAGCGTTTCTCATGATGTACTCTGCATATAAGTTAAATAAGCAGGGTGACGATATACAGCCTTGATGCACTCCTTTCCTGATTTGGAACCAGTCTGTTGTTCCATGTCCAGTTCTAACTGTTGCTTCCTGACCTGCATACAGGTTTCTCAAGAGGCAGGTCAGGTGTCTGGTATTTCCATCTCTTGAAGAATTTTCCACAGTTTGTTGTGATCCACACAGTCAAAAGCCTTGGCATAGTCAATAAAGCAGAAATAGATGTTTTTCTGGAACTCTCTTGCATTTTCGATGATCCAGCAGATGTTGGCAATTTGATCTCTGGTTCCTCTGCCTTTTCTAAAACCAGCTTGAACATCTGGAAGTTCACGGTTCACGTATTGCTGAAGCCTGGCTTGGAGAATTTTGAGCATTACTTTACTAGTGTGTGAGATGAGTGCAATTGTGTGGTAGTTTGAGCATTCTTTGGCATTGCCTTTCTTTGGGATTGGAATGAAAACTGACCTTTTCCAGTCCTGTGGCCACTGCTGAGTTTTCCAGATTTGCTGGCATATTGAGTGCAGCACTTTCACAGCATCATCTTTCAGGATTTGAAATAGCTCAAGTGGAATTCCATCACCTCCACTAGCTTTGTTCGTAGTGATGCTTTCTAATGCCCACTTGACTTCACATTCCAGGATGTCTGGCTCTAGGTGAGTGATCACACCATCGTGATTACCTGGGTCATGAAGATCTTTTGTGTACAGTTCTTCTGTGTATTCTTGCCACCTCTTCTTAATATCTTCTGCTTCTGTTAGGTCCATACCATTTCTGTCCTTTATTGAGCCTATCTTTGCATGAAATGTTCCCTTGGTATCTCTAATTTTCTTGAAGAGATCTCTAGTCTTTCCCATTCTGTTGTTTTCCTCTATTTCTTTGCATTGATCGCTGAGGAAGGCTTTCTTATCTCTCCTTGCTATTCTTTGAAACTCTGCATTCAAATGGGAGTATCTTTCCTTTTCTCCTTCGCTTTTCGCTTCTCTTCTCTTCCCAGCTATTTGTAAGGCCTCCTCAGACAGCCATTTTGCCTTTTTGCATTTCTTTTCCATGGGGATGGTCTTGATCCCTGTCTCCTGTACAATGTCACAAACCTCTGTCCATAGTTCATCAGGCACTCTATCTATCAGATCTAGTCCCTTAAATCTATTTGTCACTTCCACTGTATAATCATAAGTGATTTGATTTAGGTCATACCTGAACGGTCTAATGGACATTGTAAAGTGATTCTACTCCAATTAAAAAATAAATTTTAAAAAATAAAAACTTTGCTAACAAGACAAAGTTTTCATGGACTATGGATCTGCTTTTGATAACATACTGTAAAAGTTTCTTTAAGTAATCTGTTGTAATCTTCTATATTTGCCTTTGAAATGTTTTATTGTCACTTTGGTTAAATGGATAGCTAAGTATTACTTCAGAGTGACCTATGATCCTACTTGAGCAAGTGTTTAAAAACCTTTTAATATCTTTGACAAACTTCCCAAATCAAATTATAAATGAAATCCTTTTGACCTCTAGCTAACTTGGAGATTATTCAGAGGGTCCTTGAAATATCTCAAAGAGAAAAATTAAACTAATTAGGCTTATTTAACATGATAAGTTATATGGGAAGCATTGTTAAATAAGTGTTGATAAATCTTCTTAGGTTATTGAATAGAAGAATGTTATTAAAATTTGTTCTAAAAATTATATGAAATTACTAAAACCTGATGTCTCGGTATAATGTTATCAGTTATAATTCTAGTTATTATCCTAAAATGTTATGCATCACAGAAATAACCAAGTTCCCCTGTCAACTGCATTATAATGAATCCAATCTTTAACCATGACAATTTGTCTTGTCATTTTTAGACAATTATTGTTTTACTCAGATGCTTTTACAAAAACGCTTCATATTCAAGAAGATTCATAGAAAGAACTTTTTGACAAATACATGTTTCTGATAACTTTCACCTCATACCACTGAACTGGGTAAGAAATTATAGAACTTTAATGTAAAATCTGATGGCTTCATAACACTGCTAACAAAAGATCAAGATCAACGAGAACAAATTACATGGGACTGAATGAACTGATGAATATGATTATAATTTTTATGACTTTGTGTGAAATATTACTGGCTTTTTTATCTTTGTTTTTCAGTTATAAGGCAACCTTTTCTCTTATGCTAACTATTACTTACAGCAATTTGGTAAATTATGCCTTTGTAAGCAGAATTGAAACATTTATCTTTTTTCTCCCTACCTAATCCCTCCAGAATTCAGAAACTCTTAGTGAATGAAAAGAAAACTCTTACTTTTATTTTTATGGCAATATAGTGACTTACATAAGTTCACTAAGAATTATGGGATGGCATTTAAGCCAAGGGCTTTGGTCACTTTGGTGAGTTACTCTGTTTTCCTCAGTCTCCTCCACGCATGCTCAGGGGCTCAGTCAGGTCCGACTCTTTGCTACCCCACGGACTGCAGCCCACCAGGCTCCACTCCCACGTATACATGTTATTAAAATTCACTGGATTCTCTCCTGTCTCATGCCAATGTAATTTTTAGACCAGCCAGAAGAAGCCAGAGTGGTAGGAACATTTCTTCCTCCCCTACACCAGGCACTGTGCTACATGTATTACCAACAAGAAAACAGATACGATCATTGTCCTTCAGAGCTTGGTAATCTAAGAAATAAATCTTAAGGAAACATTGAACAACTGCAGAAACATAATATGTAGTGAGAGATACGAGGATCAAATCGAGTGCTCTAAGATTGTCGGGGCTTCCCTGGTGGCTCAGACAGTAAAGAATCTGCCTGCAATGCTGGAGACCCGGGTTCAATTCCTGGGTTGGGAAGACCCCCTGGAGAAGGGAATGGCAACCTACAGCTGTATTCTTGCCTGGAGAATTCCATGAACAGAGGAGACTGTCAAGCTACAGTCCGTGGGGTCGCAAAGAGTCGGACACGACTGAGCGACTAACACGTATGACACACACAAGACTGTGTAATGGGGTGGGGTGGAGGCTTCCCTGAGGGAAGGGACTAAGGAGCAAAGATGTAAAGGAGAAACAGACATACGGAAAACACATGTCCGTGCGTCTTAGGGAGCAGGAGAAGATGGGAGTTGTTTGAAGTTTAAGGCATTGAAAGGGGAGCAGTGCAGCTGCAGAGCTGAGAGAAAGGGGAAGAATGGTGCACAAAAATGAGGCGGATTGAGGCCAGGGGCCTTTGTAAAGATTTTGGCCTTTTTTGAAAGAGCAATGAATATCCATTAAAAGATTCCGAGTGGGAGAATGGTATGATCAAATTTACATATTTAAAAAATATTTTGTCTGCTCCTATAATGGACCAGGACCCCGTCCTTGGACAGGCCTCCCCTCGTATCTTCTTCTTTAGCTCCTCTCTCAAGTACCTAGATATAGTATTTGATGCACATTTCCTGAGTTGTTTTGCAGATGTGAAAGCCCCCCACCAAATGGAAGAACTACTTGATGACCGTGAGCACATAACACTGGGCCTCCTGGAGCCTAAGGACTGACCATGTTAACCCACATGGCACTATGCTGCTGCCTCACCATGAGCCAAAGGGAACTGTGCACAAGCTGATCATGGTACCTTTCC
This sequence comes from Giraffa tippelskirchi, assembly GCF_054371585.1. Taxonomy (NCBI): domain Eukaryota; kingdom Metazoa; phylum Chordata; class Mammalia; order Artiodactyla; family Giraffidae; genus Giraffa; species Giraffa tippelskirchi. The sequence goes on along the minus strand of NC_137287.1, from coordinate 111,984,560 downwards.
ACCCTCCCCTGCCATCTGCACTTTAAAAATGCTTTGCCAAAACCCAACGTTTCTGTTTGTTTGGCCTCACTGTGTGTCGGTCACACAAACTTGCCTTAACACTTCATGGAGAGCAGATTCAAAAGGGAGCTTGTGTGGAAGTCTAAAGGCCAGCTGTGAGGCTACAGTGGACTAAGCTGGTGGTGGAGAACATGGAGAAAACAGGTGGGTTTGACAGCTACTTAGGAGGTCAAAGCAACAGGAGGTGATGGGCTGGCTACAGGAGGAGGGGAAAGAAAAGCCAGTATGAAGGATAATGTCCAAGTTCCTGGCTCATGTAACTGAATGGGTGGTGGCACCATTCATGGAGACAAGGGACACCAGAGGAGGACCACACTTGGGGAGGGGGCTGGTGCGGAGATTCACAAGGTCAGTGTTGAACATGTTGAATATGTGGGACTCCAGAGATACCTTTGAGATGAAATAAAGACTGTCTGGGGAAGGAGTCTGGACTGGATGGAGATGGACAAGGGAGAGCCCTCTAAGCCTTGACTTGGGCTCGGATGAGATGATGTCAGGAGAATGAGAAGACAAGAGAATCTTTGGGCGACTCCAACAATCCTGTTCTGTAAAACTGTCTCCATCATGCCCTTGGGCCACTGGCCCAGGAGGCTCTTCCGTGTGCTGTGTGTAGCATATTCGTACCTCACTGCTGGTGCACTTTTCCCCTTTTCCAATCCAAACCTACCATCAAAACACCATCTCCAAAGTTGGCATTCTTGCCAAGGATGTCTGACCTGAATGTAATCACGAAGAAATAATCAGACAAATCCAGATACAAGACACGACAAGTAGCCTGGCCTCTTCAAAATTGTCAGTGTCGTGAAAGACCAAAAAAAACAATCAGATAAAATAAATCAAGGGGATAGTTCTAGAATTTAGATTAAAGATGATGAGAAAAACATGACAATCAAATGCAATGCATGCCCCTTTATTAGATCACAAGTCAAAAGGTAAAAAAATTATAAAGGATATTTTGGGCAAGTTAAGAAGGAAGAAATTTTCCTCTACTTTTCTAGGTTCTTCTGGTTGGCCTAAGAATTAAATTGACATGAGACAGATTAACAGGAGAAAATCAAACCAAGTTTAATAACATGTAGACATAGGAGAGACCCAGGGAAACAGAGTAATTCACCAAAATGGCCAAAGCCCTCACCTTAAAAACCATCTTCAGCTAAAGACAAAAGAGGATACTGGGGGTGTGGTTTGGAACTTCAAAGGAGTGGAAGATAACTCACTTGGAGATATAAAAGTTAGCATCTCAGGGCTCTGCAGAGATGAAGGGACACAGAATGGACTCTGATCTCTAAGCCCTGCCCAGTTTCCCACCACCACGTCATAAACCATATTCTTTGCAAGTATCTCTGGTGATAGCTCTAGTGAGGAAGAGAACTTTTATCTAAATTCTCTGGGCTGCTAAGAGGGAGATAAAAAGAAAAATCTCCTGAGTCTTATATTTCTTAAAAATGACTATCCTAGGGACTTCCCTGGCTGTCCAGTGGTTAAGACTCCAAGCTGCCAATGCAGGGGACATAAGTTTGAACCCTGGTCGGGCAACTAAGATCCCACATGTTGCATGGCCAAAAAATAAACAAACAACTAGCCTGAATTAATTCTTACACCAAAGAGACACACTTTGGGATGGCAAAACTTGCTCCCTTATAGGGACAACAGGGGAAACTTAAATATGGTGTGTTAGAGAAAATGTATTGTATCAATGCTACACACCTTGGGTGTGATCATGATATTGGGGTCATGTAGGAGAATGCCCTGGTTCTCAGGAAGTATACACTGAAGTGTTTTAGGATACTATGTTGGCAACTTTCAACTAGTTCAAGAAAGAAAATTTAATATATAGAAAGACAGAAATAAACCAAATACTGAAATATGTTAACAAATTGAAGACTAGAAGTAAACGGTACGTGAATATTGTATTCCTCTTGGGAATTTTTTAAGTTTTAAATTTCTTAAATAGGGAAACTGCAATGACTTCTGAGACCAGCTACCCAGACTTGGGTCAAACTTCACAAGTTAAAGGTCCAGCCCTCCAGAAGACTGCCTTCACTTCAGACACCAGCTACAAGTTTGGGCATACTCAGGCCACTCTCATGTCTGATCAGCTGGCTGCAAATCACGACCCCCTCAGAATCAGTCATTCACCAGAACAACCGACAGAATCAGGAAAGTACTATACTTTTGTGATCAGCCTTTATATATTTATTTATTTATTTGGCTGCTCTGGGTCTTCACCGCAGCACACAGGGTCTTTGATCTTCGCTATGGTATGCAGTATATTTAGCTGCGGCACGTGGGATCTAGTCCCCCGACCAGGAATGGAAACCGGGCCCCCTGCTTTGAGAGCACAGAGTCTTAGCCACTGGACCACCAGGGAAGTCTCTGATTAGTTTTATATAGCAAAACAATAAGCGGAACTAGCCAAATAGTACAAGGTCTGGGAGTGTCCTAAATGCAGAATTTTCATTGTTCTCTGCCTCTGGAGTCAGGACGTGCTACCCTCTCATAATTGTAAAAAAACACAGAGTATGGCCAACCAGGAAAATTCACAATTCAAAATTCTTGGCGTCAAGAGTTTTATTGGAGTTTCATTACATGACCATGATCAACTGAATCCTTGGCAATACCCCTCTCCCTTCCCAAGAGCTCAAGCCGATAGCACACAGCTCAAAGCTCCAACCCTATAAACACACCATTGGTCTTTCTGATATGGCGTTTCTCCATCCTGAGTCATCTCATTATATAAACTCTCCTTGGCCCACCATGATAACAAAGACATTCTTGTCACTCAGGAAATTCCAAGGATTTAGAAGTTATCCCTAGGAATGAAGGACGAGGGCCAGCCAACTTCTTTATTACACAGAAATAAAACAAAATATACTTCACAGCAAAAATTAAAGAAAAAAAAAAAGACGACATCAAAGCACAAGTAGTAGACAGACAACCTAAACAGACATTTCTCCATAGAAGACCTACAGATGACCAAGAAGCACATGAAAAAATGCTCAATATCTCTGCTTATTAGAGAAATGAAAATCAAAACCACAATGAGGTATCACCTCACTCTGATCAGAATGGCCATCATCAAGAGTCTCCAAATAATAAATGCTGGAAAGGGCATGGAGAAAAGGGAACCCTCCTGCGCTATTGGTGGAAATGTAAATAAATTGGTATAGCCACTGGAGAACAGTAGAGTGGTTCCTTAAAAAACTAAAAACGGAGTCATCATATGATCCTGCAACTCTACTCCTGGGCATACAGCCAGAGAAAACTAAACTATAATTTGAAAACATACATGCACCCCAATGTTCACTGCAACACTATTTACAATAGCCAAGATGTGGAAACAACCTACATGTCTGTCAACAGATGAATGGATAAAGAAGATGTGGTACATATATACAGTGGAATAATACTCAGCCATGAAAAGGAATGAAATAATACCATTTGCAGCAACATGGATGAACCTAGAGATTATCATGCTAAGTGAAATAAGTCACACAGAGACCAATTCATATAATGGGGTCATGTAGGAGAATTCCCCACAAGATTCTCATATGGAATCTTGAAAAAAAATGAATTTATTTACAAAACAGAAATAGACCTGCAAACATGGAAAACAAACTTCTGGTTACCAAAGGGGAATGGGGAGTTGGGGAAGGGATAAATTAGGAGATTGGGGTTAACATATACACACTACTATTATATAAAATAGATAACCAACAAGGACCTACTATATAGCACAAGGAACTATACCTAGTATTTTGTAATAACCTATAAGGGAAAAGAGTCTGAAATAGAATGTGTGTGTGTCTGTATACACATATATATACATGTTGTTGTAGTTTAGTCACTACGTTGTGTCTGACTATGTGAGGCCCCGTGGGTTGTATGTAGCCTCTCAGGCTCCTCTGTCCATGGGATTTCCCGGGCAAGAATATTGGAGTGGGTTGCCATTTCTCTCTCCCGGGGATCTTTCCAACCCAGGGATTGAACCCATGTCTTCTTCATTGTAGGCAGATTTTTTACCATTTTACCACCCCATATACATATATATATATATATACACATATTTATGTATATATATATGCACATATATGTATATATACATATATATATACATATGAATCAGTGTGCTGCACACCTGAACACAAGACAACATTGTGAATCAACTATACTTACTTATGTTGAACACACATACACACAGAGTGGACCTAGAGCATTTGAACCAAAAAATACCAGATTCCAGCAACTGTCTTAGGTTCATGCAGCCTCCAACAGCACAGTCTGTCTGCATCTTGTTTAAAGAGGCCACTTAGATGTCACAACAGTTCTTAATTTAAAGGCATCAGGATAAGTCATTTCACTTTTCCGTGCAGGGTGAGCTGCAAACAGTATATGTGTAGTTGTGTAGGAGTAAAGGAATAGAAGAAAATCATTTACATTTGTTGTCCAATACTTCTGAATTCAGTTTCATATGCCAAGTTCTTATGGTAAGCACAGCCTATACTACTTCAGCCAAATCAGAACACTGTAACTCTCCAACTCAATCAGGAAGTCAGAATTTCAAGAGCAATGTGAAAAATCACTGTATAATTGTAAATTAGAACTGTAATCAACACTGTGGCCCCTGGGCCGTCTTCATCACTAGGCTGTGAACCAAAAGGCCTCAGGGTGAATGGATCTGCAGGAGGCGAGCTGCCAGCCACAGGACAAAGGGAACGGACTCATTCACAGAGAATAGAAGGAAGCGATGTTTGTGGAAAAGGAGGCTTGTTATCCAGCAGTAAAGGTTCTAGAAGCATTAGTATTCTCTAACTAGTTTGTTTTAAAATATGGAAATGAGGAAATTCCCTGGCAGTCCAGAAGTTAGGACTCCATGCTCTCACCGCCGAGGGCCTGAGTTCGATCCGTGGTTGTGGAACTAAGACTCTGAAAGTCACACAGTTAAAATAAAAAAAACAAAGTTGGAAACATCTCTTTGATTCCAGTGCCTAAATATGAAAGTGATACATGCCCATAGTTGTTATTTTTTAAAGTTCAGTCATCAAAAGGATATAACAGGAATTGCATTCAAAACATTTTACAATTGCAAGAAGAGTGCAGACCCATCAGAACAGATTCCAGCCACTGTACAGAGTAGGACCCACTGAAGAGCAGGCTAGATGTACAAAAGAAGAGTCTGGATATCCAGCACCCCAGAACCCCACATGCATTCCCCACAGGAAACCCCTGTCCATTTCTTAGGACTTGTCCCAGAAATGTTTTGTGCCTCTATGAGCATATCTGTGTGCCTTGTTGTTGATGTTCAAGTCGCTAAGTTGTGTCCAACTCTTTGTGACCCAATGGACTGCAGCACACCAGGGTTCCCTGTCCTTCACTATGTCCCAGAGTTTGCTCAAATTCATGTCCATTGAGTCAAGAGTCATTCAATGGATGAGAAAGCTGACTGGGATGGTGGCCATGGTTAGAGGTGAATCCAACTCTTGCATTTCATTGGGAAGAAAATCAAAACTGCAAAGGAAAAAGCCAGCTCCAAAGTCAGACAGGTCAGTGGCAGAAGGAGGAATGGCCCCGACTCCTCTGAAAGGCTCTGGGTATCAGTGGAGCAATAAACTTGACATGAGGCCTTAGCATCTGAGCTAAGAGAATGGATGGGAAACATACCCTGAGGAGTGACTGTCTCTGATACCTGTATAACGTGAGACAGTGAAGGGTGTCTCAGAGTCCCGCTGGGGCCTGATTGACAGGAAACCCAGGTCCTGTTTTTATGAGTGTTGCTAGGCCTCTTAGGAACACCAGAGAAGACAACTTTGGAGCATGCTGCTTGGGCCTGATTGAAGTCGTCTCATGGAGGGATGAAGGAAGACATTCAGGATTCCCTAAGAAGGCAGATCATTCACCTGTGATGATGGGTTCTGGTCAGGGGAAGGAAAGGAACAGTGAAAAGGAATTCGAGGCAAATGAAAGATTCAAAGGGCAGAGAACAAAGCTGTGTAAGACAAGGATACAAGGAGAGTTTCAGCAAAGGCTAGAGGAAGTGATCACAGATTTAGAAAAAGCAAAAGAGCCATGGAGTCTTGGAAGCCAAGAGAGCCAAGTTGCTGGAAGGAATAAGGAGACAGCTAGGACAACTGCTGCAGGGGTTCAAGGCAGGTGAAGACTTAAAATAACTGGTGAAGGGTGTTACGGTTCACAGGGGGCTCATAGCATATAGTTAAAATATGGCCCATTGTGGCGACATGACAAACGAGGGATGAAGTCACAGTGGCCACATTGCCATAGTGGGCATCCTGTTTTTTTTTTCCTTAAGGCAATATCCTGTTTTTCCCCTGCTGGTGCCAATTTCTCAAGACTACGTGACCACCTGACCATGAGACCCCTTCGACTATGTGACCACAAGACCCCGGCTGCGGGTTAAAGATAAACTAAGGCCCCCTCCCTTTAGGGCACAATTTCCCACCGATAAGAGTATAAGAAGGGTTGGCTGTAAAGGGAGGGCACTGGTTTTTCTCTAAAGCCAGCCACTTTCTTTCTTTCTTCCTCTAATAAATCTTTTCTCTGCCTGAATGCCCAGATCGCTCTCTTTTTCTCCACGCTCACCTTACAGAGGGGACTTCCCTGGTGGGTCAGTGGCTAAGACTCTACATTTCCAATGCAGAGGAGCTGGGTTCGATCCCAGGTCAGAGAACTAGATCCTGTGTGTGTGTGTGTGTGTGTGTGCACACGTGCGCACATGTGCTCAGTCACTCAGTTGTGTCTGACTTTTTGTGACCCCATGGCCTGTAGCCACCAGGCTCCTGTGTTCATGGAATTCTCCAGGCAAGAATACTGGAGTGGGTTGCCATTCCCTCCTCCAGGGGATCTTCCTGACCCAGGGATCAAACCCGTGTTTCCTACATTGCAGGCGGACTCTTTATTGTCTGAGCCACAGGGAAGCCCTAGATCCTATATGCTGCAACAAAAATCGAAGATTATGTATGCTGCAACTAAGACCTGGTGCAGTCAAATAAATAAATCAAAATAACTGTTGGATGTGACAGTCTAGAAGCCACTGGTGACCTACCTGAGAGTCACTTCAGTAAAGCAGTGACAGCAGAATCCAGATTGCAGTGATTCCAAGAGGGAATGGGAAGTGAGAAAATAGAGCCATTGAGTGTAGATGTGTCGACGGCTGGCAGACTGGTTGGAAAGGGGAAGGTGGGGAAGTGGCCTCTGAAGGAACCTAGGAGCAGGGCTCAGAGGACCTTCGCTCCACTTCTGCCTCTGCACAGGCAGTTCACTCATGCTCAAGGCCAGAAGAGAGAGAAAGCGGGAGTCCAGCTTCCCATACCAGCCTCAGCAGAATCACGGTTCCCTAGGGATTTGTATAAATTATCCATAGTGACAGAACTCTGTGCTCATCCTGTTTGCAAGACCTATGCATGAAGTATGATAATAACAACAGTCACCATTTACCGAGAGCTTATTTATGCAGAGCTAAGAGCTTTACATAAATTACCTTGTTTAATCCTCACAGCAACTCTGTGAGGTAGGCCTTATTATGTTCTCCAGTTTGAAAATGATGAAACCTGAGACGCACAGAGCTTCATCAACCTGTTACAGGGCATCCAGCCAGTAAATAGCAGCGTCGGGATTCGAACCCAGGTCTGCCCTCTCCTGGCAGTGCTCCAAACCGTGAAGCCGGGGTCCCTCATGCTGGACTCCGTGAATCACAGGCATCAGTGTGACCTGGGAGCATTTGAAACATGCAAATCCCCAGGTTCCACAGAAAATCTATTGACTCCAAATCTATGAAAGTGGAGCCTAGAATCTGTGCTTCTATCCAGCTCCCCTCACGACTCTCATGCTCACATAAGTGTTCTTTAAAAAAAAATAAAAATATTTATTTATTTATTTTTGGTTGCACTGGGTTTTCATTGCTGCACTTAGGCTTTCTGTAGTTGCAGCGAGCGGGGGCAGCTCTCTTGTTTTGGAACACAGACTCTAGGGTGCGTGGGCTTCAGTAGTTGTGGCACACAGGCTTAGTTGCCTCGAAGCATGTGGAATCTTCCCAGACCAGGGATCCAACCTGTGTCTTCTGCATTGACTGGCTGATTCTTTGACCTCTGGACCACCAAGGAAGTCCAGGAATCTTATGTGAAGAACTTCATCTTCTTCCTGGTCGAGGTGCCTATCATTGGTCATCACCCACATTGAGATTTATGATCTTCCTCAAGGATAAAGGCACACTGGACTGCTTGTTTGAGATAAAACAACTTCTCAGGCCTTAACATGAGCCTACTGAGTGAGGATTTCCAGGGAAGAGGACTGTGGCCATCTGTGTATTTAGCAAGTTTCCCAAGCAATTTGTTTGTTATTTGCAGCTGAAAGTATTGTAAGCACCATCCTGGACTCTAATTTAGGTTCTAACACTTACTTAATCATGCTACGATTCCTCTTCCTTGACTGTAAAGTGAGCAGAAGTAGGCCCACCTGGTAGAGTTGTAGTGACGATGAGAAACTGTACCAATTAAGATTTGATTTACCTGTTTATAACACAAAGTAATAATGGCTTATACAAAATGGGTTTATTTTCCTCTCAGGTTGAAGTTGGAGCTAAGAAATCCAGAACTGGTATGAAGTCTCTAATCATTAGGGACACAGACTCTTGCGTCTGTCTTTTAGTATGCCGTGTCATCATTATCATATTGCCTCCTGGCACAAAATGGCTGCTAAGGCTACAGTCATTTTGTCTATAGTCCCTGCAAGAAGGAAGGGAAAAAGGGATGCACCTGCTAGTCAAGTCAGATCCCCTTAAAAAGCATTTCTGGCAGGTCTTCATAACATTCCTGTTTATGCTGCATGACCAGGAGTCTTGCAACATAGTCACAGAGCCACACCTAGGTGCAAGGAAAACCAGGAACTAAAATCCTTTCATTCAGAATCAGGTCTTTGCCACCCCCAAATAAATCAGGCTTCTGCTACACGAAAAGAAAGAAGATTAACAAAAACTGGCTGCCACAAAAAATGTTCTTTCTGTTGCAGGGAGCTGAGGACACGAGCTCCCGTGCTTTGAAATCCATTGGCCATGCCAATGGCCAGGGGCTGCCTCAACCCATGGCTGAGTTCAATGGCGTACAAAGTCAGAACCAGTCCTGAGACAAGGGACTTCTTTATTGGCTAACTTTGGCTCAAGGAGGCCCTACAGCTTTGCCAAACCTTTGTTAGACTGAATCTTCCTGAAACTGCAGGGCAGTCTGGGACACTTGCCCCACCTTCTCTTCTTCCCTTGGGGTCTGATGGCCCTTCTGGCCTTCTCTAGCTCCCACCCAGGCGCTTCCCCCAGTAAAACCATTGCACAGCTAACTCCAGCTTGGTGTCTGCTTCTGATGGACCTGGACTAACAAAATTAGCAAGGCAATTCTCAGGCTGTCGCATAGATTTAAATAATGCATGTAGCAGCTGCATAACTCAGGGATGAGCATGTAGTAGGCACTCAGTAAATAATGGCTGTGTGGTGATAACGCTGGTGTAGGTGGAGGAGGGGGAAGAAGTCGGGGAGGAGGAAGAGGAGCACTACGGGAGCTAATTATGGAGAAAGGAGTGTTTACAAATTGGTGGGACAAGAATCTGAAGCAAATCACTCTGTTTCAATCTTCTCCACCTCCAGAAAGTTTCTATTATAGTACAACCTGGTTAAAATCAGCACCAAACAGACTTCCCTGGTGGCTCAGTGGTTAAGGATCCGTCTTACAATGTGGGGACACAGGTTCAATCCCTGGTCCGGGAAGATCCCACATGCCATGGGGCAACTAAGCCGGTGCATCACAACTACTGACCCCACGAACTCTAGAGCCCGTCTTCCACAAAAAGAGAAGCCACCACAACAAAAAGCCTGTGCACCACAACTGGAGAGTAGCCCTGGCTCACCGAAACTAGAGAAAGACCTTGAGCGGCAACAAAGACCCAGCACAGCCAAAAAAAAAAAAGATCAGCACCAAAGTCAGTATGAAAGGGACAAAATAGATCCTAGATAGTGGTCATCTTAGGGGGACTGAACTGTTTTTACTGAGCATTGGCCAATTTGAGACATTTTCCTACCAAAAAAAAAGGGTGGGGGGAGAAATAGGGCAGGCCCTAAGACAAAATTGCACAAAATAAACCCAATGCCCTGAGCAACTCTGGTTCTCATGGAGAAACTGTGACCAGAAATTACTTCGTGTAATGACCTAAGAGGGCTTCCCAGGTGGCGATAGTGGTAAAGAACCCGCTTGCCAATGCAGTAGTTAAGAGACAAGGGTTCAATCCCTGGGCTGGAGAGACCCCTTGGAAGAGGGCATGGCAACCCACTTCAGTATTTTTATACCGGGGGAATCTTATGGACAGAGGAGCCTGGCAGGCTACAGTCTATAAGGTCGCAAAGAGTCAGACACAACTGAAGCAACTTAACACAGCACACCACTAGGACCTAGGAACTCTATTCCCGTGAGAATGTTTTCAGCATAAAAGTTAAAGCACATGCAAGTCTCTACAAAAATAATAAAGAATTCCAAGGTGATAAGATAGTGAGGAGGGACTTCCCCGGAGGTCCAGCGGTTAAGAATCTGCCTGCCAATTCCCAGGAGAGAGATTCCATATGCCACGGAGCAACTATGGCTGTGCGCCACTACTACTGAGCCTGAGTTCTAGAGCCCTGGAGCTACAACAAGAGAAGCAACAATGAGAAGCCTGTGCACAACTAGAGAGCAGCCCTCGAACAGCAATGAAGACCCTGCACAACCAAAAATAAAATTAATTAATTAAAAAGAAGTGGAAAAAAAAAAAATAAAAGACAGGGAAAGCACAATGAAGGGGAAAGGTGGAGGTAACCTGTACAGGACACAAAAGTTCCAGGGACCTTAATCAACATTGTATACTTGGCATATGATAGAACCTCAGTTAATGATGGTTGCCCAGATAACTGAATGGCTCACCCAAGGTTATAGTTCATCATTCATTCATACATCGAAGAAAGATGTGTAGAAAGCCTACTATGTGCCAGGCCCTGTGCTAGGCCCTGAGGGTGCCACAGTGAACAGGACAGTTGAGGGCCTTATCTTTACCATCCTCTTGCAGAGAAATCTCCTTTGTAGACATTTTATGCGAGTTCTTCTACCTCTGTCTTTCCACAAACACAGCTTGAATTGGTGCCCATGTCTATCAGATTTAAAGCCTATTCATTTCTCCTAAAATATTTTCTTTGTCTCTGAAACCAAGTTGAACCACCCATGTAAAAGGATCCATGATGCCACCCTGGGTGTCCATTAAACAACTCTGTATTAGTTATCTACTGCTGTGTAACCTGTTACCCTCCCCCTCCGAAATTAGCAGCTTAAAATAACATTCATTTTCTCACAGAGCTAAGGACTGGCTTAGCTTGCTGGTCTGACTCTCCTCAAACTCCACCCAAATCCCAGTGGGGGAGAGGGAATGCGTGCAAATTCCACAGTTTGAAAATACAAAGGCACACAGAAATAAATTCACTCTGTCCTGGAAACCCAGTGTTTGAACCCCAGAGAACTAATTGCCTGTCCTCAAATCCTACTTCAGCATCACACCATAGGACCGCAAAGAAGGACATCACAGAAGTGCAGGGGGTCCACTGACCAAAACCACCTGCCCTGGCTCGGCACCACTGTAACTTGCATGAGTTATAATACGTTACAACAGGAGGTCCTCGTAAGGAATGCGGAACAAGCTACCACCAACCAGAAGAATCTGGGAAAGGGCAAAAGGAGAGAGGAGATGGCACTTCTTATGTTCTACCAACTTCCCAGAATCCTTCTCACTGGAATCCATCTTGGCTGAGCGATATGAGCACCATCAGGAAGGACCATGAGTCAGATGATTGGCCAGAGACAACCCAAAACTAACCCCGTCACCATAAAACCTGAAACTTTGAGTCACGTGGTAGAGCAGTTCTGGGCTCCCTTACCCTGTTGCTCTCCAGCCGGGAGTCTCTTCCCAATAAAGTCTCTTGCTTTGTCATTACGTGCATCTCCTTGGACAATTCATTTCCGAGTGTCAGACAAGAGCCCACTCTTGGGACCTGGAAGCGGGTTCCCTTTCCTGCAACAGAAGCAGCTCCAATTAAGTCGTAAGTGTTTGTTCCACTGTTAATCAGTGTCTTCTATACTTTAGTCAGTCAGTGTCTTCTCTTCCATAACTACTTTATTCTTCTCATGTAAAATTCGGGATTTTATTACCACTCATGTTTCCCTCTTTACTTTGGCTATGGGGAAGCTCAGAGTCAACTGCATAAACCTCAGCTGGCATCCACCTCCTTGAGCTGATGTCACCCTGAAGTTATCGCTTCTACTTATTCTATATACCCTCCAATTTTCATTTTATTCTTTTATGTATTTTGTGCTTTTATAATTTCTCTCAAAGCTTTTGTGAATTGGAGCATAAATACATAAAATGAAAAGTTCGTGTCTCTAAAGGCTGATTCCTTGCACACATGCGCCATCTAGTGGCGAGAGTGATAACTGCCAGACTAGAAACCTCCCTGTTTTTTCAGGGAAGTGCGAAGGGCTGGCAGGCAGGATGGGACAAGATGGAGACTAGAACCACTCTCTGTGCTTTGTCAGGGAAGTGAGACTGCTGGGGATTAAAGAGACTCCAGGCAGGGTACAGGAGCAGGTGCTTCACTGGCTGGTATCCGACACGATTTACTTGCATATGAAGAAGCCAAAAAACTGCGAAGATCTAGCAAATGAGGAAGGCACTGGAAGTGGAAGGGTTAAGTGAAAGGTGTTAGAAAAACTAAACCATGAAAAAAATACCTGATTCAGAGAGAATATCACTTGGAAGGTACTTAATGTGAGTTGACCGCAAATGTGACCAGCCATTTTTTAAGCATTCACATTAACCATAGGAAGAAGCTTAGAGTCTATAATGTTTTTGTTTTACTCAGGAGCAAACTGGGGCCCAGAGACACTGAACACCACCTTGTCCAAAGTCACACAGCTTTTCACTCACAGGTCCAGGATGACTCCAAGACCAGTCCTCTTTCTCCAGAATGACACCACTGCCCTTAATCATATGTAGCAGATGCTCATTTGGGCTTTTATTTTGCACACAGGGTCTCAAAATAGAAAATCAGATTCTCACCCCAAATTGCTGGATCCAGCATGTTTCCAAGGAATTATTACTCACTGGTTTTGCAGTTGCCCCTTGACACACCCACAAAGGGTCAGGATGGAAGAGGTGGTTTATAAAACACTGGTGTCACTAACCTTCACTGGATGGCAAAGGCCATTAGTCCACGATGATAGGGAGGGATCCTAGAAGCCAATCGCAGTAGCTGAGAGAGCTCCAGCCTGGCGAAGAGAAGATAAGTTCATCCATCCACAGTGTTGACCAGCATCTGCTCTGAGCAGGATGCTGAAGTGGCAAGATCGCAAGGCACTGGCCATCTCCGAATGCTGTATACATTCCACCTGTCTGTACCCTTTATGCGTTTCTGCACATGGCTCAAGCTGCCCACTAAGGAATAGCATAGTTACAGCTAAGGATCTGGAGAGCCCCATGAAGACTTAGCTCAAGGGTCTGTAGTCTGAGGCTGAACCGTTTTTGAAATAGCCTAGAGTCAAGGCCCACCAGGGAAAACTGGAACTACTGTCTGAGTAGAATTTGAGACATGATTTTATCAGACAGGGCTTATAGAGAAGAATTTAATCATCGCAGAGAGTTCTACTAGACAGTACCAGCCCTTTCCTGGATTTTCTTCATCTTGCCAGTTCTTCCGGGCCCTTCAGATACTGACATAAGCAGAGAGTGATATGAGTCACTGGTTTCTGGAAGGCGCAGAACCCCACTGGCTGTGCCGTACCTGATATTGCAAAGGTACAAATGACTCACCTGAGACAGACGGCACTTAAGAGGTCAGCTCCTTAAACTTTGCAGAAGTCTATACCAGTAAAAGGTGCCAGAATAGGGGCATGAAGGGAGTATTAGGGGACCCTTTTTTTTTTAATGTGAACCACTTTTTAAGTCTTTATTGAATTTGTTACAATAGTGCTTCTGCTTTATATTTGGGGGGTTTTTTTGTTTGGGTTTTTTTCTTTTTGGGGGGTGGGGGGTTGGGGTGGGGAATTGCTTGTTTGGTTTTGGCCGTGAGGCATCTCAGCTCCCCAGACCAGGGATTGAACCCACACCCCCTACATTAGAAGATGACGTCTTAACCACTGGACCATCAGGGAAGTCCCCCTGCCTCAACTATTAAGGTCAGAGAGATGTAGGTTCCATTCCTCTCACGTTTGAGACAAGAATCAGAATTAGTTCCAACCGTACTGAGTTCTGACTGCACTACAGAACGAACTCAGCTGTGTAGTCTGGTCAAGTCAACAACCTTTATCCACCACACCCTCAGTTCGCCTCTCCACTAAGATGAGAACAGTACCCCTGCAAGCTGGGCAGCAGGAACATTCTCCAAGGCAGAAACAAGAAGGCTCGGGGAGGGTCGTGGTCACCCAGAACAGGGGCAGCTATCCGCTGAGGAAGCCCCGCGGGCGCCCCCTGAGGGCGAAAACCCAGTGCTCGCGGCAAGTCCCAACATAAAATAGATCCCCCTCACGCCGGACGCCATGACTCTTTGCACCACTTAAAAGTGTCCGATGAGAAGCAAGAGCTGGGGCAATAATGTAGGGCCGTTATCATGTTTCTTTTGAAATAGCGCCCCCAACTTCTCAGATCTCTCAAAAGATTTGCTTAATAGAAACCTAAGCGTGGAAAACTCGCAGGACGACACTGTAGAAGGGACATTCCCGCTGAGGGATAACCCGGAGGTAGAAGCTTTGATGCTCGGGCGCAGCGCCGCCTGGAGGTGGGGCGGGGCCAGTGTGGAAGGCCCACCCGGTCCCTCCGCTTCCCTCCGGAGTTTCCACCGCACCCGCGACTCCCAAAGGCCGGGGAGGCTCGATCTCCCGCCACTTGAACGTGGAGGGGCTCGACTTCAAGTTACTACACTCCCCAGGGGCCTCTGTGCAAAGAGGGCGGCCGGGAGGCGGCTCGTTGCCCCCGCCTCCACAGTGCGGGATGTTTTCATCCCTGGAGGGCTCGCCCTCCCGGGGCCGCGCCTGCCGGGGTCCCCCAAGGACAGAGAGCGAGCTCAGTACCTCCCCCACCACCACCCCCACGTAGAAATAAAGCAGAAAGAAATGAGCGTCGCAAGACCCTCTGGGAAACGTAGTTTGCAAAATATTTCTGGGAAACAGTCGGAGGGAGGCCGCGAGGCTTTGGCAGCCAGTTAGCGCCGGGCTTGGGGCTTGTCACGTGGCCCGCGTGGTCAGCTGCTCTGGGGTCTGGGTTTGGATGCCGGAGGGGGCGTCTCGAGCTGTGGGCAGAGCTGCTGCGGCCGTCTGCACTTCGGGACTGGCGTCCTCAGCACTCCCCGAGTCGCCCCTGCTGACCAGTGACAGCGCTGACGGCTTATTTGCATATATTCGAATTTGGCTCTAGGAGACCTTGCAGTGTTCATCTCCTACCTTGGCCTCTGCAGCTGCCAAACTGAGACACTGGAGTTGCTGCTTCAAAGCTTTCCTAAATAAATCATTCATCAGTGATTGGATGATGAATCAGTTACCGCCTCATCTTTTCTACGCGCTGGTCTCATCCGGCCACTTTTGTCTTCACCCATGACCTTGTCTCCTCGGAAACTTAAGTCCCAGGACCTGTCTGTTTCTCATTATCGGGCCCCCTCCCATTTAATTTCTTTCCCTACCCAGCCTAGATGCTGCCCAGCGGTTGCGTGTTTCTGTAACAACCCCAGACCGTCAGTTACTATAATCGCCCGGTTCGGGTTTGCTAGGTGCTCCTGGAGTGGGGAAAAGATGCATCACAAACTTCGCAGGTTGGTGCGGCTGGAATCAAGATCTCAGACGTCATCTAAGGCCTAAACCTAGTGCATTGGGACCGCGGGGGGAGGCCAGAAAAAACAGAGGCCGATAATTTGCTGCTGAAACCTCTGGTGGGAGTACAAGGTTTTAGAACGGCTAGCTTTGTTGCATCCACCTCGTGTTTGTCCTACTCAGTTCAGTTCAGTTCAGTTGCTCAGTCGTGTCCGACTCTCTGCAACCCCATGAATCGCAGCACGCCAGTCCTCTCTGTCCATCACCAACTCCCGGAGTCTACCCAAACCCATGTCCATCGAGTCAGTGATGCCATCCAACCATCTCCTCCTCTGTCGTCCCCTTCTCCTCCCGCCCCCAATCCTTCCCAGCATTAGGGTCTTTTCCAGTGAGTCAACTCTTCGCATGAGGTGGCCAAAGTATTGGAATTTCGGCTTCATCATCAGTCCTTCCAATGAACACCCAGGACTGATCCCCTTTAGGATGGACTGGTTGGATCTCCTTGCAGTCCAAGGGACTCTCAAGAGTCTTCTCCAACACCACAGTTCAAAAGCAGCAATTCTTCAGTGCTCAGCTTTCTTCACCGTCCAACTCTCACATCCATACATGACCACTGGAAAAACCATAGCCTTCACTAGACGGACCTTTGTTGGCAAAGTAATGTCTCTGCTTTTAAATATATTATCTAGGTTGGTCATAACCTTCCTTCCAAGGAGTAAGCATCTTTGAATTTCATGGCTGCAATCACCATCTGCAGTGATTTTGAGCCCCCAAAAATAAAGTCTGACACTGTTTCCATTGTTTCCCCATCTATTTCCCATGAAGTGATGGGACCAGATGCCATGATTTTAGTTATCTGAACATTGAGCTTTAAGCCAACTTTTTCATTCTCCTTTTTCACGTTCATCAAGAGGCTCTTTAGTTCTTTTTCACTTTCTGCCATAAGGGTGGTGTCATCTGCATATCTGAGGTTATTGATATTTCTCCCGGCAATCTTGATTCCAGCTTGTGTTTCTTCCAGCCCAGCGTTTCTCATGATGTACTCTGCATATAAGTTAAATAAGCAGGGTGACAATATACAGCCTTGACGTACTCCTTTTCCTATTTGGAACCAGTCTGTTGTTCCGTGTCCAGTTCTAACTGTTGCTTCCTGACCTGCATACAGGTTTCTCAAGAGACATGTCAGGTGGTCTGGTATTCCCATCTCTTGAAGAATTTTCCACAGTTTATTGTGATCCACACAGTCAAAGTCTTTAGCATAGTCAATAAAGCAGAAATAGATGTTTTTCTGGAACTCTTGCTTTTTCGATGATCCAGTGGATGTTGGGAATTTGATCTCTGGTTCCTCTGCCTTTTCTAAAACCAGCTTGAACATCTGGAAGTTCACGGTTCACATATTGCTGAAGGCTGGCTTGGAGAATTTTGAGCATTATTTTACTAGTGTGTGAGATGAGTGCAATTGTGCGGTAGTTTGAGCATTCTTTGGCATTGCCTTTCTTTGGTATTGGAACGAAAACTGACCTTTTCCAGTCCTGTGGCCACTGCTGAGTTTTCCAGATTTGCTGGCATGTTGAGTGCAGTACTTTCACAGCATCATCTTTCAGGATTTGAAATAGCTCAACTGGAATTCCATCACCTCCACTAGCTTTGTTCGTAGTGATGCTTTCTAAGGCCCCCTTGACTTCACATTCCAGGATGTCTGGCTCTAGGTGAGTAATCACACCATCGTGATTATCTGGGACGTGAAGATCTTTTGTGTACAGTTCTTCTGTGTATTCTTGCCACCTCTTCTTAATATCTTCTGCTTCTGTTAGGTCCCTACAATTTCTGTCCTTTATCGAGCCTATCTTTGCATGAAATGTTCCCTTGGTATCTCTAATTTTCTGGAAGAGATCTCTAGTCTTTCCCATTCTATTTTTTTCCTCTATTTCTTTGCATTGATCGCTGAGGAAGGCTTTCTTATTTCTCCCTGCTATTCTTTGGAACTCTGCATTCAGATGGGAATATCTTTCCTTTTCTCCTTTGCTTTTTGCTTCTCTTCTTTTCCCAGCTATTTGTAAGGCCTCCTCAGACAGCCATTTTGGTTTTTTGCATTTCTTTTCCATGGGGATGGTCTTGATTCCTGTCTCCTGTACAATGTCACGAACCTCTGTCCATAGTTCATCAGGCACTCTGTCTATCAGATCTAGTCCCTTAAATCTATTTGTCACTTCCACTGTGTAATCATAAGGGATTTGATTTAGGTCATACCTGAATGGTCTAGTGGTTTTCCCTACTTTCTTCAATTTAAGTCTGAATTTGGCAATAAGCAGTTCATGATCTGAGCCACAGTCTGCTCCCGGTCTTGTTTTTGCCGACTGTATAGAGCTTCTCCATCTTTGGCTGCAAAGAATATAATCAATCTGATTTCGGTGTTGACTGTCTGATGATGTCCATGTGTAGAGTCTTCTCTTGTGTTGTTGGAATAGGGTGTTTGCTATGACCAGTGCGTTCTCTTAGCAAAACTCTATTAGCCTTTGCCCTTTCTGTATTCCAAGGCCAAATTTGCCTGTTACACCAGGTGTTTCCTGACTTCCTACTTTTGCATTCCAGTCCCCTATAATGAAAAGGACATCTTTTTTGGGTGTTAGTTCTAAAAGGTCTTGTAGGTCTTCATAGAACCATTCAACTTCAGCTTCTTCAGGATTACTGGTTGGAGCATAGACTTGGATTACCGTGATATTGAATGGTTTGCCTTGGAAACAAACAGAGATCATTCTGTCATTTTTGAGATTGCCTCCAAGTACTGCATTTTGGACTCTTTCGTTGACCATGATGGCTACTCCATTTCTTCTAAGGGATTCCTGCCCACAGTAGTAGATATAATGGTCATCTGAGTTAAATTCATGCATTCCAGTCCATCTTAGTTCGCTGATTCCTAGAATGTCTACGTTCACTCTTGCCATCTCCTGTTTGACCACTTCTAATTTGCCTTGATTCATGGACCTAACATTCCAGGTTCCTATGCAATATTGCTCTTTACAGCATCGGACTTTGCTTCTATCACCAATCACATCCACAGCTGGGTATTGTTTTTGCTTTGGCTCCATCCCATCATTCTTTCTGGAGTTGTTTCTCCACTGATCTCCAGTAGCATATTGGGCACCTACCGACCTGGGGAGTTCATCTTTCAGTGTCCTATCTTTTTGCCTTTTCATACTGTTCATGGGGTCCTATTACAACCTGAGAATGAAGTGTAGGGCAACGCAACATATTAGTGATGAGAATATTCTAGAATAGTGCATTGGTGAAAAAGTAGAAGATACTAAAAGTCTCCAGCAAATGTTAAGTAACGTAAGGAATGAAATGAGAAATGGCAGGAAAGCATGGCCAAGATGCTAAGTTGGTATAAATCAGAAATTTTAAATGAACCCAGAGAGCAAGACAAAGTTCTTTAGAAACTGTGATGATGGAAAAAGATTGCATGTTTCTGATGGGAAAGCAGGCGTTGGCCCTGTTTTTGCCAGTCTTCCAGAAAGATTAAAAGATTATACCCAAAAATATTCCCTTGAGAAGTGGCAGGTGTAAGAGGATCCTCAAAATCAGTAATTAGGCTTCAAAAATACAAATTTTAAAAAGGAGGATTTTTTTCCTGAGGGGAAGGGAGCTCCAAAGCAGGTATGTTTGGACTTATTAGAGGCCCCTATCATGTTGTTTCTTAGAGGCAGAATCCCAAGTAGCCTGGGTCCCTGCTGTCACAAAGGCCATTAAGCAGGCTTTGAAGCCCCAGGTGAAGACCACACACAGCCTGAAACTTCTCAGGAAGTGTGCTACCAAAGCCCTGGAGAGGCGATTTGGTTTGGTTTTGTTCTCTTACAACGATTATATTTTATTAATTTGCATCTTTCCATTCCTCTATAGCATATGGTCCATCTGTTATATAAAAAATCTGTGAAATACTTTAAACCCTATCTAGTGTTTTCACATACTACACGATAATTTGATTAAGAACAGCAGCAAACTTGTCGGTTAACTGGAAAGGATATTGCTTTGAAAGCAACACAATGTCTTACACATCTATATATCAACCTTGCCACCTGATTCTAAATTTAAAGACTTGCTGTTTACCAACAGGATATTACAAGTATGTTTACATGTGTCTCTGGGGGAAATGCCTGCAGAAAATAACCACATTTTTATATGCAAGACAAATATCCGGAACCAAACAAAACAATTCTAGAATCCCAGGCTGGACATTAATATTTTACGAGTAAAGCATAAGCTCGCCAATGAACAAGGAAACCCACACACTGTAGAGTAAGAAATCACATAGGTATCAATTTTCTTAAAGGTAAAGCAGTGCAGCTCAGACTATCCGTTCAGGAGCAGGTTGATTGGTTGGTTGGTTGGTTGTTTTCAATTCATTATACACCAATACTTTTGTAAGTAAGAGTTTATTTCTAGAAAAAAATGAAATTAAAATGAATTATAAAATACAAAACACTAGTCCTATTTTTTAAATGGTTAGCATTAGCACACATAAAATCACCTTCAAATTGCTATAAAAGTCTCCAAACACTCAGACTCAATTCTATACTTCACTCATGGAATACCAGATAATCAACCCACCTTGTCCAAGGACTATATTTTTATATAGCACTGAGATAAAGCATCTAAAATGGAGCTCTTTCAAAAGTAAATCACTCCCTGGCTCAAAATCTCATTGTTTTTATAGTACTGACTTTTATTGTCAATATATGAATATACCACAATTTATTTACCCACTGTCCTGTTGACAGACATTTGGATTGTTTCCTGCTTTTTATTAGTACAAAACAATGTTGCAATGAACATTCTTGTAAATGTTTCCTCATGCAAAAGTCCAAGAACCTAGGGTATGTACTCATGCCATTCTATGTGATTCATTTACCCATGAGCGAAATTGCTGTGTTGAAGAATGTATGCGTTTTCACTTTTAGATATTGCCTGCTTGGTCTCCAAAGTGCCTGTACCAATTTACACTTAACTTCAGCAGCGTGGAAGAGTTCTCAATTCTCCATTTGATCACAAACATTCAAAATTGTCAGACTTTTTAATTTTCCCAAACTGCTGGATATGAAATGGTACTTCATTATGGTCTAGTTTGCATTTCCCTAGTTGATAATGAGATTGAACATCTTCTCATACATTAATTAGCCATTTTGGCTTCTTATTCTGTGATTTGCCTCTTTATCTTTTGCTCATTTTTCTATTGAGTGCATTTAATTTTTGATTTATAAGTGATTTATATCAATATAGTCTAGATTTGGTCAATGATGCATGTTACAAATATTGCTTCCCAGTTTGCAATTTGTCCTTTCATTTTTTAGTGATGTCTTTTGATATTTGGGCATTTTTAATTTTCATGATGTTGACTTATCAGCTTTTTTCTTTATGGATCATGCTTTTTGTCATTTATTAAATCTTTGCTCTAAACAGAGATCGTAAGACATGCTCTCATATTTTCCTCTAAAAGTTTCCTTCCTGCATTCTTGAATTCCTCTTGGATTTTTGTATTTGGTCCAAGAAAGAGTTTCAGTTTTATTTTATTATATTCTGCCTATATGAATAACGAATTACTCATCATCAGTTTTGGAAAAATCTGTCCTTTCTCCACTGATCTGCAACGCCACTTTGTCGAAGATATCAGACGTTCAGCTACGGCTGTGTCTCTAGGCTTTGTACTGTTCCAGTGGTGTAGCTGTCTAACCCTGTTCAATGTTAACAATGCCTTGACTACCATACTTTATAACAAGTTTTGTTGTGAGCTAGGATGAGTCCCCCATCCTCTTCTTCTTTCTCATGCGTGTCTTACATGTTCTTGTACATTAACATTTTCATTTTAGAATCAGCTTGTTGAGCTGCCAAAGAACCATGTCAGGATTTTTATCATAATTGTGATAAAATTGGGGAACTGACATCTTTATGACACTTAAGTTTTTCTGTATGTGTTCATAATGTTCTTCTCTTTATTTAGGTCATCTTTAAGATTTTTCGTTTTTAAAATAATTCTTCATAAAGATTAAACATCTTTTGTTAGATTTATTGAAAAGT
This sequence comes from Giraffa tippelskirchi, assembly GCF_054371585.1. Classification (NCBI taxonomy): domain Eukaryota; kingdom Metazoa; phylum Chordata; class Mammalia; order Artiodactyla; family Giraffidae; genus Giraffa; species Giraffa tippelskirchi. Next base: position 111,962,562 of record NC_137287.1, on the reverse strand, counting down.
ACCTTACTGCTTCTTAATGCCATAAATAACATCTTTTAAAAAATCGTATTTTCTAACTCACTGTGTCTGAACTATAGGAAAACAATTGAATCACTTTGCCAAACTCTCATATTGTTTCTAATAATCTGTTTGTAAATTATCTTGTCTTTTTCTATGTAGACAATCAGTATTCTTGCCTGGAGAATTCCATGGACAGAGCCTGGCTGGCTACAGTCTATGGGGTAGCAAAGAGTCGGACACAACTGAGTGACTAACACACACACACAGTTAGACAATCATAACCTTTCTCTTCATTTAAGTCATCTTTCTTTTTAAAAACTCTTCATAAAGGCTTTAAACAACTTTGGTTAGATTTATTGAAAAGTACCTTACCATTTCTTGATGCCATAAATAACATCTTTTTTAAAATTATATTTTCCACCTCTGTGTATCTGAACTGTAGGAAAACAGTTGAATCATTTTGCCAAGCTCATGTTATTTCTAATAATCTGCTTGTAAAATTGTCTTGTCTTTTTCTATGTAGACAGTCATATAACCTGTGAAAGATTGCGTGGGAATGATGTGCAGCAGACTGAATATCCACATCCCAGTCCCCTAAACCTGTGAATGTGTTACCTGACATGACAAAAGGGGCTTTGTAGATGTGATAAAATTAAGGGTCTTGAGATGGAGAGGTTTCTCTGGATTATCCAGGATGGGCCCAATGTAATCACAAGGGTCCTTTTAAGAAGCAGATGGAAGTGTCATACACAGTGAAGGCTATGTGATGACAGAGGCAGAGGGAGATGGTGTGATGATGGAAACAAAGGTTGGAGTGATATGCTTTGTTGATGGCAGAAGGGGCCACAAGCCAAGGAATGTGGATCTCTTTAGAAGCTGGAAAAGGCAAAAACACAAATCCTTCCCTAGAGCCTTTTCAGTTCAGTTCAGTTCAGTCACTCAGTTGTGTCCCATGGAAAAAAAATAAAACCCAGCATCAGGGTCTTTTCCAGTGAGTCAGTTCTTCGCATCAGGTAGCCAAAGTATTGGAGTTTCAGCTTCAGCATCAGTCCTTCCAATGAATATTTAGGACTGATTTCCTTTAGGATAGACTGGTTTGATCTCCTTGCAGTCCAAGGGACTCTCAAGAGTCTTCTCCAAGACCACAGTTCAAAAGCATCAATTCTTCAGCGCTCAGCTTTCTTTATAGGCCAACTCTCACATCCATAAATGACTACTGGAAAAACCATAACCTTGACTAGACGGACCTTTGTTGGCAATTTTTAATATGCTGTCTAGGTTTGTCATAGCTTTTCTTCCCAGGAGCAAGCATCTTTAAATTTCATGGCTGCAGTCACCATCTGCAGTGATTTTGGAGCCCAAGAAAATGAAGTCTCTCACTGTTTCCATTGTTTCCCCATCTATTTGCCATAAAGTAATGGGACCAGATGCCATGATCCTTGTTTTCTGAATGTTGAGCTTTAAGCCAACTTTTTCACTCTCCTCTTTCACTTTCATCAAGAGTTCTTCTTCACTTTCTGCCATAAGGGTGGTGTCATCTGCATATCTGAGGTTATTGATATTTCTCCCAGCAATCTAGATTCCAGCTTGTGCTTCATCCAGCCTGGCATTTTGCATGATGTACTCTACATGTAAGTTAAATAAGCAGGAAGACAATACAGAGCCTTGACGTACTCCTTTCCCAGTTTGGAACCAGTCCTTTGCTTCATATCCAGTTCTAATTGTTGCTTCTTGCCTGCATACAGATTTCTCAGGAGGAAGGTCAGGTGGTCTGGTATTCCCATCTCTTGAAGAATTTTCCACAGTTTGTTGTGATCCACACTGTCAAAGGCTTTGGCATAGTCAATAAAGCAGAAATAGATGTTTTTCTGGAACTCTCTTGCTTTTTCTATAATCCAACAGATGTTGGCAAGTTGATCTCTGGTTCCTCTGCCTTTTCTAAATCCAGCTTGAATATCTGGAAGTTCTCGGTTCACATACTGTTGAAGCCTTGCTTGGAATATTTTGAGCATTACTTTGCCAGTGTGTGAGATGAGTGCAACTGTGCAGTAGTTTGAGCATTCTTTGGCATTGCCTTTCTTTGGGATTGGAATGAAAACTGACCTTTTCCAGTCCTGTGGTCACTGCTGAGTTTTCCAAGTTTGCTGGCATGTTGAGTGCAGTACTTTAACAGCATCATCTTTTAGGATTTGATTAGGATTAGAGCCTCTAGAACACCTTAATCCTTTGTCTTAATTCTTCTCTCAAATTTGAGAGTTTGGCTCCAGAATTCTAGACTGGAAAGTTGTTCCCTCAGAACAAGGTTTTTCCCTGGGATATAAATGATATAAATCTTTATATCATTTCTTTCAACTATCTTACTGTACTGACCAGACTGTCCAAATATGATGTTTAATAGAAAGATTTTAGAGGATATGCTTGTTATCTTCCTGATTTTTTTTAAAAATTACATGCTGATTTTTTCAATTGAAATGTATTTGACATATAGCATTGTGTAAGTTTAAGACGTACACCATGTTGATTTGATGATCTGTCACTTTCCTGATTTTCAAGGGAATGTGTCTAATACTTCACCACTTAAGTATTCTATAGGCTATAAATTATCGGTAGAAAGTTTTCATCAAGTTAAGACATGTTTTCCTTCTCTTAGGGGGGAGCTTCCCTGGTAGCTCAGCTGGCAAAGAACTTGCCTGCAATACAGGAGACCCTGCAATACAGGATACAGTTCAACTCCTGGGTCGGGAAGATCCCCTGGGGAAGGGAATGGCTACTGAATGACTTTCACTAGTTGGTTAAGATTATTTTGAGCATAAATGGGTGCTGAATTTTATAAAAAAATCTTTTCTGTGCCTATCAAAATAATCATGTAGATTTTTCTCCTTTAAGCTATTATTGTGATGATTTATAATGATATTTTTTACAAGTTGGACAAGCTTTGCATTAATGAGATAAAAACCAGCTTGCTTCTCCTGCTTTCACTTTGCTAAATACTAATGAAACTTTCATCTATGTTCACGATCAACTGGCTGTAAATTCCTGTGTTCCTCTGTCCTAGTCTGGTTCGGGTTCAGGGTTTGACAGCCTCACAAAATGAGTTGGGAAGTGTTCTCTCCCGTGCTATTTTGGTTGATTCTTTTCGAAAATAAGCATTTACTTACAACTACTGAAGGTACAGATTTGACCCTCTTAAATTCCACACACTGTCACCCACGACATACTTTCACTGCCTGCATTCTTCTTATGCAGTTATGCTGTAATTCTTGGTTCCATCAATATTCAGCATGTTCAGGGTTATATAAATTTTATATACTCATGAGCTACATTGTATATTATATTTACCTATCCTTTCCTGTACAGCCTTTGGTTTTCCCTGGGGTAAATAAATGGAAACTTGGTTGGTTGGTTGGTTGATTGGCTGGTTTGAGCTTAGTTTTCTGCGTGCCAATCAGTAATTCTTCTTGAAACTGTTACACAGAACTCTAAATCTCATCTCCATTCACTTAACTATTAGGCAATGGTTAGTTTTATGTTTTTCATGGAGAAATCTCTCCTGGAGCTTTCTTGTTCTCCCGCTCCATACTGGATTGTGCAGTGCCTGCTTCCTGCTGTTTGAGGGAATTTGCTTCAACTAGCATCATTTTTATTCCTTTTGTCTCTTTTATGTTTTGGAATCCCTGTATCCTGGTTTCCATGGTTCCCTCTTTCTTGATTTACTGGCTCATTTTTGGTGGAGCACAATTCTCTCATTTTGAGAAGGGATGCAGAGAAGATAAATTTTTTGAGGCCTGGCTTGTTTGAGTTTGTCTTAATTCTACTCTCTCATTTGCTACTTTATTGGGCCTTAAATTCTAGATAGGAATCTTGTTCCTTTAGAATCTAGAAGGTTTCTTGTCCTCTAATTTCAGTCTTGCCAATGAAAGGACCAACAACTTTCTGATTCTCAGTTTTTGAATATGAGTTGTTTCTCCTCTCTTATTGCTTTTATGATATTCTCTTTATCACTGATGTTCTGAAGTTTCATGAAGATGTACTTTGGTATAGGGTTTGTCTTTTTTTTCCCCTCATTGCCCTGGACACTAATCTCATATCCCTAGTTTAGGGAAATTTTCTTATAGTGTTTGTGTGTGTGACAGAGAGACAGACAGACAGAGAAAGAGAAAGAGAGAGATTTTATATATACATATATATGTATATATATATGAATATAAGTAATACAAGTTATGAAGTATCATAGTAAAGTAAACACCCATGAACCCACCACCCAATTTAGGAAATAGGATATTGTCAATACCTAGAACTTCCCTATACACTCTTTTCTGATCCCATAACCTGCCTTCTGGGGCCATGCCACATGCACTCACTGTCCATCAACCACATAACCACCCTCATAACTTTTCTCCTAATTCCCTTGCTTCTCTTTATGGTTTTACTATTCATTATTCATTGTTCAGTCGCTCATTCGTGTCTGGCTCTTTGCAACCCCACAGACCACAGCACACCAGGCTTCCCTGTCCTTCACCATCATTACTATTCATTATGTGTAGCTAAACTATACTTTGTTTACTTTTGCTTGCTTCTGAACACCATTGAAATGGCATCACAGGGACTTCCCTGATGGTCCAGTGGTAAAGAATCTGCCTTCCAGTGCAGGGGATGTGGGTTTGATCCCTGATCAGGAAACTATGCCCGTCAAAGCAACTAGAGAAAGCCCACATGCCACAACAAGGATGCAGCGCGGGCAAAAGTAAGAAATAAATGTCATCACACACAGAAATGGCATTCTTCTGTGGCTTGAATCTCATTCCACATTGTTCCTAGGAGTCATCTATGCATGTAGCTAGAGTTTATTAACGCTGCATTATAGTGTAGCATTCTGTTGTATGGAGATACTAAAATTTATTTATCTATTCTTCCAGGGACAGGCATTAAGTCCTAATGCGGTCATTTCTTTCCTCATTTCTTTCCCTTATTTCCTCTCTTCTTTGAAACTTAACATCAGTCAATTGTCGAATCTTCTTGGCTGAGCCTTGAATTTTCTTACCTCTTCTCTCTTGTTTGCTGTTTCTTTGTAGTTTTCTTCCACTCTGAGAATGTCTCAAATTATGCTCTAAATCTATTGATGTTTTTTATTTCTGCTATCATGTTTTGAATTTCTCAAAGCTCTTATTCTCTGGATGTGCCTTTTCACAGTTCACTGTTCTATTTTCATAATTTTCATAGAGACAAACAGGGAAGGGGAATTTCCCCCTTTCACCTCTTGAGTTCTTTTGGCTGCTCTAATAGTTAAACTGATATAAGACAGATTAACAGGAGAAAAAAAATTAATTCTTGAGAACAGAGGTCTCATAGAAATAGGACCGCCCCAACAAGGGACCAAAGCAAATTGTGAAAACTTCAGAAATTAGAGGGGCTTGTGCTTTTGAAGGTAACAGGCTAAAGAACAAGTAACAAAGTGTGTTTATAGCTTTCTTAGCCTTGAATACCCTAATTCTGGTGATAAGGATGCTTTCTTTCCTTCTTGTACAGAAAGGGTACTTTCACATGGAAAATTTATTTCCTGTGTTCACAAGGAAAGAGGGAGTCAGAGTGGATTATATATATCTATATATAATTTTTTTACCAGCTGTTTCTCAAGAAACCTCAATTCAAAATAATAAATATGCCATGAAGGCATATTTTGGGGCAGCATGCCCTGGGCCCCAACAGAAACAAGGTTTAGGATGTTCTTGCAATTTTCTTTTGCTTGCTGCATTCCCTGTTTCCCCCTAGGATACTTGGTTGGGTAATTGATGGATTTATAGCTCTATATTTTGTGTTGGAAACTCCCCTTTCAGGACTTGCCTGGCAGTCCAGTGGCTAAGATTCTGCACTCTCAATGCAGGGGGCCTGGGTTCAAATCCCTGGTCAGGGAATTAGCTCCTGCATGCTGTAACTAAGACCTAGTGCAGCCAAATATATATACAAACATAAAGAATATATATATATACATACATATATATATATACACATACATACATATATATATACATACATACATACATATATATATATATATATATATATATATATATATACACTCTCCTCTCATGTCAAGGGATGCTTAGCTGTAGGCTCTGACATAACAGTAAAGGCACCAAAATGCTAATTTTGAGTCCTAGGTGCATGGGTGGGGCTTGTCTACAGGAGGGATTCACAGTAGGGTGATCAGGTGGGGATGCAGCTGTTTCATGGAGGGAAATACCAAATACTAGCAGGTCATTTCTCTTGGCCTAGTCAGTTTCCCTAGAGAGGAATCTTCCAATCTTCCTCCCAGAGGGTATAAGCTGGTCTACCATCGTTCTGGCTGCCGGGCCAGAAACACGAGCGAGGCATTTGCCACTTCCAGGTAGACGTTCACTTAATGCCCATTTTCAGTACAGTCCCCTGTTCTCAGCTGTGCTTGGTGTCTCTAAATCCAGAGCCTCTTGGTTTGACCTCCCCACCATCTTCCACTGTGTGGGAGTGGAGGTCTTGGGGGGCTCTCACCGCCCCTCAAACAGAGGCACAGCCAAGAACATCTCCTATTTTCAGTCCCACTCCTCATCTCCATCTTCAGGCATACTCCAGTTGGGGTCCTGCAACCAAGATCCACCTGCTGCTGCTTATTCTGCCGACCTCCCTTCTCAGTTTAAATCTCAGCCTTCTCAACTCTTCTAAATCAGTTACCACTAACTTTTTACAGATTCCAAAATTTTCTTGGCATCTGTCCTCTGTTCCTGCCTCCTCTCCAGTTCTCTTTGTCCTTGTGGATGTTTGCATTTTCTGTTGTAACGTCTCTATCATTTTGAGACTTTGGGGACAAGGTGGAAATAAATGCACGTGTTTGCAGTATCACCACCCCCATGACACAGAGGTGCTGGAGCGTGGAAGGTACCCGAGGGGAGGAGCAGAGGAAACTGCAGGAAGTCTGCAGGGCCTTGCCTGGATGTCTGCAGCAGGCTGGGGTTTCAGAGCCTCCCTGAGGCTGGCCGGATGCCTAACATGGTATCCAGTTCTGTGATGAGAAGAGAGGAGTTCTCTGCGTGTGTGTTCAGACCAGTGATGCTTGTGGAAAGAGCAACAGAGGAAGGTACTGTTAATGAAGAGAGAGACTCAGGGTCTGCTGGAACAAGCAAAAGTCTATGAGAAAATCATCGATGGCCAAGATCCAGCTGCATCTCACTCACCCCACACCACCCCTCCCCCCGTTAGGAGAGTTAATCCCAGGGGAGGCAACATTGGAACATTGGATGTTCTTGAGAAATCATTCAGAGTTGCAGAGGTCACCAGTTGCCTCTCAGACTTGGGGGTCGGTGGGGGGAGGTTGTTGTGGCTGATTCCAAACCCCGAGGGTGACTTCATGAAGTGGGGAAAACAGAAAATTTCTCATCCTCTGTCGGAGGGCCATCACCACATGCCAGGACTTGGATAACAGCAATACCAAGTATCTTGCTTGCATTCTTGGGAAGATAGCCACAAACAGGAGAGCTGTGCCTCAAACACAAGGCTAGCTTTCCCTTGACATCTAGCAAAACAAAGTCAGGTGGGGCGTATCTGGAAGAGAACGGAGCCCTAGCCACCTGTGCAGCCAGGGCTCCGTGGCTAGGTGGGAACTTTATTCCCTCATCTAGAAGGGGAGCTGAGTAGTTCCATGTGTGGGTTCTGAGGGGCTGATCCCAGACTTGGGGATCTGTACCAACTCTTCCCAGACTTGGTGTGAATGCTCATCCTTCCTTTATGACGATGAGCACCCTGAAGTCCTCCTGAGAAGCTACCATGTACCTGAGAGGGGCCAGAAAATGGGAAAAGGAAGTATGCTCCAGGGTATTTTCAACACCACTAAGCAAGTCTCCAACTCTCAGCAGACACTGACTGGGTGTCCTACAGCTGAATTCTCACACTGTCTACCTAGACATAGCAACAGATCTCATAGACTAAGAGCTCAGTCCCTCAAGACTGCCTCCAATTCAGATGTAAGTTCAGGTTGTGACATCTGCTTCTGACCAACCAGCTGTAGAACAGCTCTCAAAGCTCAGGGAAACATTACTTACACTTACCACTTTTCTTTATTAAAAAGAACTTCATAGGGACCTCCCTGATGGTCCAGTGGTTAGGACTCCTTTCTTCCAATACAGAGGGCGCAGGTTCCATCCCTGGTCAGGGAACTAATATCCCACGTGCCTCGAGGGACGACCAGAAATAAATAAATAAAAATAAAAAGGATATAACACAGGATACAGATGAGCAGACCAATGAAGGGTTCCATGGGATGAAGTCAAGACGAGTTCTGAGTTCAAGAGCTTCTATTCCCATGGGTCTAGGGCACACTGCCCTCCTGACAAGTGGAATGTTCACCAGCTCATCAAATCTTTTCTGAGAGTTTTTATGAAACTTATTCTGCAGCCCCCAATCCCTTCCCTTAAATTGGGGGATGGAGATAGAAGTTCCAATCCTATAAATCACCTGGCCTTTCTTTTTTTCAATATTTATTCATTTGGCTACGTTGGGTCTTAGTTATGTCATGCAGGGTCTTCTTTGTGGTGGGGACTTCGCTCTAGTTGCAGTGCGCCAGCTTAGTTGCTCAGCAACATGTGGGATCCTAGTCCCCCGATGAGGGGTCAAGCCTGCATCTCAACCACTGGACCACCAGGGCAGTCCCCACCTGGTCTTTCTAGTGACCAGCCCCCTCCTGAGGCTGTGCAGGGGCCCCCTCTCTAAGTCATCTCATTAAAGGAAACTCAGATGTAAATAGAAAGGGCTTGTGTAAAACAAAAGATACTCCCATCACTCAGCAAAGTATAGGGGTTTTAGGAGCTCAGCACCAGGAACCAGGGATGGAAACCAAATACGTTTCCCATCATATCACACATGCTGACATCACATCCTCAGTGACAGCTGCTTCTGCTTTCTAAGGGGTGGCATGGCTCCTACCAGAGAGGACATTATCCTCCATGAGGCAGCCTTTCCCTCGCAGCGATGGGGAAGGGCGGAGAAGGGAAGGCTCAGAGCAGATACTGTTGGTGCTGTGCCCAGAGCCCCCAGGACCCCTGGACTGCTTGTATGCACATCAGGTCTCCTTGAGACATCGTTCTCAGCAGCCTGCCCCTGCATCTCTTGATAGAGAGCCTAGGAACACACGTCCCTCTAGGGTGTGTGTATTAGTTGCTCAGTTGTGTCTGACACTTTATAATCCCATGGACTCTAGCCCACCAGCCTCCTCTGTCCACAGACTTCTCCAGGCAAGAATACTGGAGTGAGTAGCCATTTCTTTCTCCAGGGGATCTTCCTAACTCAGGCATTGAACTGGGGTCTGCTGCACTGCAGGCAGATTCTTTACTGTCTGAACCACCAGGGAAACCCATGTCCCCCTAGGACCGATGCCAAATCTGGCCTCTGTACCCTGACACGTACTTAAATCTCAGAGCCACAGTTTTAGGTGAAGTAGGAAAGAACAACTTTATTGCTTTGCCAGGCAAAGGGGGCTAATGCCCTCATACTTGTGTGTCCCAACAGGGTGTGGGGCAGGCATGAGGAGTTTTATAGTCAAGGGGTGGGGTTGCTGATGAGGATTAGGGTGTGTGCAGGGCCTACATTCCTTCAATCTAGAGTCCCTTTCCAGTGTCAGGAGGTCTCAAAATCTGTAGTTCTCAAGGTTATTGATCTGTAACCCTCTCTCTGGAACGTCCTTCATTTGGTAACGGTTTTAGTTTGGCAGAAGAGTTCAAATATATTATGTCTATCCCTTAAGAGGGGACCGGGACCCTGCCCCAAGACCGCACTATTGTTTCATTTTTAAAATTGTATTTATTTATTTTTGGCCGTGCTTGATCTCATTGCTGCATGCGGGCTTTCTCTAGTTGAGCTGGGGCTACTCTTCACTGCAGCGCAGCTCTAGAGCGTTCTGGGTCAGTACTTGAGATGCGTAGGTTGCCCCACAAAATGTGGGCTCTTCCAGGACCAGGGATCAAACCCGTGTCCCCGGCATTGTCTGGAGGATTCTTAACCACCAGACCACCAGGGCAGTCCTGCACTATTGTTTCTTGACTGCTCCTCCCTTGTCTCTGCATCCCCTCCTTTCCCTGATTAACAATGGTTTGAACCTGAACTTTGGAACTCAGCAAAGGAGACACGGAAAGGCTTTTGTGCCCAGGAACCCCGCAGGGTCCTGATGAGTTTCAGGACTGGCCCTTAACAAATGACTGAAAACAGGGAGTATTGCCCTCCAGCTCTCTTGCTCCTTTGTGGGGGCAATTTTAAGGTGTCTCCATTGTTGCCATGAGAGACTGCACCAGAGCTGCCCATCTTAGGACACTGCTGGCTCCCATGTGTTTCCTTGGCCTTCTTTCTTTCCAACTCTCACTTTCCTACTCACCACCCACCAACCAGTTTTGTTTTGTTTTTTCTGGGACCACTTCTTAAATAAATAATTTTTACATGAATCCTCTTCTTCTCGTCTCTGTTTCTGGGAACTCAATCTAAGACACCCTCATCTTTCAGAGTCCTTGCTTGTTCTTTGCTACTACAAACTGGAAAGAGCTACTACAGCCTTTTGTTTATAAAGCACAGTAAGGATGCTGCAGGCATGAAAGCTGGACCCTGAGATGAGGAAAGGATGGAGACTTAAATTGTTTCTTCAGATCAAAGGGAGAAGAAGTGGGCTTCTGAAGGGAACCTGGAGGGGGCTAAGAAGAGGCAGAAGGTGGAAGTTTGAGGCAGAGAAGGTGTTGAGCAGTAAGAAACGTCTCTATTGCACAAAACCTTCAATAAGGACTGATACTCACACAGACACTGTGTAGGCATGGGGTGTTTGGGGTAAGGCTGCTTGGAATGCGATGCTTCAGTGCGGACCAGAAGGTCAGGATGAGAAGGCAAGACAGTCCTGAAAATGAGCTCGTTCAGTGGAAGCAGGAATTCTGAGCCAGAGAAGACTAGAGAAAACATAATCCGCCACACAGGCACCACACACACACACACACACACACACACACACACACACACACACACACACACACACACACACACACACCAGTCTACCAAGAGGTGGAGGGAAATAAGATTCTCCTAAGATCTGAGTTATACGTGAAAGGACAAACTTGAAATAAACGAAGGATAAGTTCTAAAATCATCCCTAAATATACAAAGGCAGCTAGAGCATTGCAACAGCATCTCCCAATTAAAATCAATAAGTTGACCCCCACAACAAACAGGAGCTCATGGAAGGTGGAGGAGGCAATGCCATCCAAACCCACATTGAGGGTCTTACCACACGGCACCCCCACCCCTTATGACCTGAGCTCCTTCCCTACAACCCCAACCCAAGACAGAGCCAGGCAGCCCGCCTCCTCCTCCCTCTGCCCTGTGTGCCCAGGGGCTCAGCTGCTGGCTGGCAGCACTGCCTCTCCCCTGCCTCCCTCTCCTCCACCCTGCTGCCAGCTTCCCTCCCTTTGTGCCAAAGTCTCAGTTGTGGGTGTTCTAGAGTGAACGAGATCTACTGTGGTCAAGGAACTGGAGACCCGCCTTTCAATCCACTCCCATTTCTGACTCTTAAACCCCTTTAAAGTCTTTATTCCACAAACATTTATTCACCACATGCCACTCACCAGGAACTGCTATCTTTATTCTGTCTCCACCCCTGTTTCTTTCTCTTTTTCTCTCTCTCTCGGACTCCATCTCTGCCTCTTTTTCCTTCCCCCTCTTTCTCTCTCCACTTTTCTCTCTTTCCCTTTCTCTCCCTCCTCCCTGTTCTGGTCTGTTTGAATTAAACTGGCCTGTATCTATGAAGACAGATAATATAGCAAATTTGACAGTGCCCACAGTAAAGAATCTGCCTGCAATGTGGGAGACCCAGGTTCAATCCCTGGGTCAGGAAGATCCCCTGGAGATGGGAATGACAATCCACTCCAGTACTCTTGCCTGGAGAATTCCTTGGACAGAGGAGCCTGGCGGGTTGCATTCCATGGGGTCACAAAGAGTCGGACACGACTGAGCGACTAACACTTTCACTTTCACAGTTAACTGACAAATCACAAAGCAGTTTTTGCTAGCAAGTCTTTTATTTTCTATTAGAAATAACCATGTACTGGGTGTGATTTTAGATTTTATCTGTATCTCTGAGTAATTCCTTCAAAAGTGCTCTCTAGAGTATTTTCAAGTCAAAGGGATAGTCATTTTTAAGATTTGTGATATAATTGGAAAATTGCTTTTTCAGCACTATTGCACATGTAACCGGACTTCCTTAACCTCATACCAACCTCAGATTTAAGATAAGATCACACATGTTTCTCCAGGGTCTCTGAAGACTCTCATATTCTGGAATATCTCTGTAGATTGGTTGGTTTGTAAAGGACATGCTTAATCTCCTTTCCACACACATAGATATTTGTTTGTTGGTTTGTTCAACACACATTTATATCAAGTATGTGCCAAGTGCTAGTAATGACCTTGAACTAGACTTCGGTGGTTTAAAGCTTTTCCAAAATTATAGGTGACTCCTTCCTTCAGACTAGACTTAATTCTGGCATTTGGTATTTTAAAAATCAGCAATGGGAATTTTCTCACAATATGAGACAGAGAGTGATCCAAGATCATTTGACCACCCATTATTTCCCTACCCAAACTCTCACTCACACTGCCTTCAGACTCTGTTCGCTGAGACTTCCTTTTTCAAACAGCTTTGGATGTCCTATATTTTAATCACTGCTTGCTAAAGACTGAATGTGTCCCTCCCCAGATTCATTTGTTGAAACCCAATCCCCAGTACGATGGTATGAGGAGGTGGGGGTTTTTAGGGGGTGACTATGTCAGGAAGGTGGAGCCCTTATCAATGTGATTAGTGCCCTTATGAAAGAGACCCCAGGGTATTCCCCAGTGATCCAGTGATGAGGACTCCACACTCCCTCTGCAGAGGGCCTGGGTTCAATCCCTGGTCAGGGAACTAAGGTCCTGCAATCTGTGCAGCATGGCCAAAATAAATAAATAATGAGTGAATAACTAAATAAATATAAAAGAGACCCCAGAGAGCTCCCTCAACCCTTCTTCCCTGTGAGGACACTATGAAAAGAAGATCATCTATGAACCTGGAAACAGGCCCTCACTGAACACCAAATCTGCCAAGTGCCTTATCTTGGACTTCCCAGCCTTCAGGACTGTGAGAAATAAATTTACATTGTTTGTAAGCCACGTCCTTTATGGCAATTTCTTTTGGCAGCCTGAACAGAGTAAGGCACTGCTTCAAAGAAGGGAGGTAGGGCTTCCCTGGTGACTTGGTGGTAAAGAATCCACCTGCCGAGACAGGAGACATGAATTCAATCCCTAATCCAGGCAGATACCACAGGCCTTGGAGAAACTAAGCCTGGGCACCACAACTATTGAGCCATTGCTCTAGAGTCCGGGAGCCATTAACTACTGAGCTCTAGTGCCTCAGCTACAGAAGCCCTCATGCCCTACAGGGCTCCCCAACAAAAGAAGCCACTGCAATGGGAAGACAAGCACCGCAACTAGACAGTAGCCCCCGATAGCTGCAGCTAGAGAAAAGCCCTCACAGCAACGAAGACCCGGCACAGCCAAAAATAATAAATAAATACATTTTTTTAAAGAAGAAGAAGGAAGGTGTTTCAACCCCTTTTATTTCCTCTCTTAGGGCAGAATGCATGGGCCATGAATTCATAGGATTATTCTTTTCTTTTATGCAAAGCAGGTCTAATGGTTGGCCTCTCTCTGTTATCCAGTGGGTACATGAGAATAACAAACATTGCATGTTCAACTTGTTGCAGTATATGCTTACAGATTCACAGATCTTGGTACAGCTTTCTCACTAAACACAATTTTTAGCTATTAGGTGAGTGTCAAGGGGTGTTTTCAGGTCCCCAAATGCAAGTTTGACTGAAGGTCTCCCAGAACATTTGGATGCATTTAGAAGCTTACCAATACACTTACCATGCATTTAGAAGAGTAGCAGTACATGTTAAGCAGATAATCACAATGTGTGTGTGTATCTTCAATTGCTCAGTCGTGTCTGACTCTTTTATGACCCCCTGGACTGTAGCCCATCAGTTTCTCTGTCCATGGAATTTTCCAGGCAAGAATACTGGAGTGGGTCGCCATTTCCTGCTCCAAGGGGATCTTCCAGACCCAGGGGTCAAACCTGAGTCTCTCGCGTCTCCTGCCTTGGCAGGCAGATTCTTTACCACTGCACCATCTGGAAAGCTCCAATAATCACAATACAGCATAATAAAGGCTTTTCCAGAGTTGTACTATAGGGGACATAGGATTTGAGGGCATACTTAGAGGATAAGTCCAAAATACAACAAGCAAGGGCAAAGACCTTATTAACTGTGTAGCAGTCAACCACTGCTGCAACACAAACACTGTAATAATCTCAGGGTCAAACAACAATACATAGAACATTTGTAAATTTCTCATGCAGATGACTGGAAGTTTGCTGGGCATTGATCTTGATCTAGTCTGGGTTTACATGGGCTTCACTCCAAGCTATGGATTTGATTTGTCTTTTCCATGCATTTTGGCCCTTCTTCACTAGTGGCTACCTGGTTATCATGGCAAGATAGAGGCATTCAAGAGACTAAGCTGAACATGGAAGCACATTTTAAGCCTCTGCTCACACCACTAATATCCCACTGGACAAAATAGATCATATGGCAAAGCTGAGAATCAAAGTGCAAGGAAATACATTCCTTCCATGGTGATGTGGTGAGAAGCAATGAATATTTGCTGAATAATCATCCACCACAAGTGGGATGTTATAGAACCAAAGGATGTTTTCCTAGGGAAAAGTAGCAGGAAAAAGTGTTCCAAAGAGAGCAACATCAGGAAAGGCAGGAAGACACAAGGATGTGTGAGACAGTAGGGAAATTGTGGGTGTTTTGACAAACAGAAGCCCAAGACACTTGAGTGAGATGTTGAGTATGTGTAGGAAGCTGAGTTAGGAGAGGAAGACAGGAGCCAATATTTCAAAGTTGGAGAAAACCCAAAAGATCTGGATAGATTGGGGCGAAGTATTGAGGCCAACCCTCCATTTTGGATTTTCAGGGCCTCCTGCCCTGCCTCCTGAACTCTCTTTTTCCTGGGTCCGGGGAAACCTTCCATCAGTCTTCTGTGCTCTCTAAGCAACAAAATTACCTTCTCTTCACCATCCAAGTGAAGAACTGCACTAATTCTTTTCTTGATCACCTCCCATGTTCAGCATGGCATCCAGTGAACGTCTATTGTGTATACTCCAGAATGTGTAAACAACTGGGAATTCTTCTTTAAAAAAATTTTTTTTTCTGATAAGGCATATTTATTGAGAGAATGGCACAAAATGGTGAACAGGAAAGATACACAGCCTGTCGGCAGAAATATCCACCCTTCACGTTTTGACCAATGGCCTTCCAGAGTATATGCAAAGCAATTACATATATACCATCATATGTTCTGCTATTGTTAACCAGTTTCTTTATTTAAATTTTTTTTAGTATTTATTTAAATGGCTGTGCCAGGTCTTAGTTGCAGTACACAGAATCTTCGATCTTTGTTGCTGCATGCGAAATCTTTAGTTACAGCATGCGGGATCTTTAGTTGTGGCATTCCAACTCTTAGCTGCAGCATATGGGATCTAGTTCCCAGACCAAGAATTGAACCCAGATCCCCTGCATTGGTAGTGCAGAATCTTAGGCACTGGACCACCAAGGAAGTCCCTACTGAGCTTTCTTATATCAACTCAAAACATAACCTATCACAACCTTTTTAATGGCTGCAGTGTATTTTATTGTATGACTATATCATCATTTATCCAATCTCTTTAATTTTTACTGCTAGAAATGATACTCTGAACAATATCCTTTTAAATATTTATCTACCTACTGGTCTAGTTATTTGTCTAAGCATAAAATGCCAGAAGTGGAATAGTTTGTTCAAATACATACTGACTTAAACTTTTCATACATATTGCCAAGTTGCCTGCCAGAATGGTTGTATCAATATGCATTTCTATCGGTGATGTCTGAAAGTGGCCTTTCCCCACACACTTGATGTCATTGGGTATTATACACATTGCTAGTGTGAACAGTTTTATCTAATTTTTATTATAATGAAACAGTGGCTTTTTTGTGACTTTGTGAATTTTTTAAAATTAATTCATTCATTTAATTTGACTCCTCCAGGTCTTAGTTGCAGCATGTGGGATCTAGTTCCCAGGGATTGGACTCAGGCCCCTGCATTGGGAGCATGGAGTCTTAGCCTCTGATCCACCCTGAAAGTCCCTGAAAAAAAATACATTTTGAACTGAAATTCTCCTATCAGGGCTGTCAACAAATGTTAAAGTAGACACAGATATTTCAGGAGGATGAATTATTAAAGATAGAAACAGAAATTAATAAATTAGAAAGCAAAAAATGTAGACAATAAATAAAATAAAGAGCTGGTTCTTTAAAAAAGGAGGAGGTTAAATAGAAGAGGAAAATTTTAAAGTATCAAGCAAGGGAAAAAAATAAGAGGTAAAACACAATGCCAAGTATAAGGAATAGGGTCTTTATCTCCACATATAAAGAACTAAAAATTATTAGAAAATTCTATGTTAATATACCTAAAAACTCATCTGAAATGATTTTCCTTGAAAATGTTAAGTTCTTGAAATTGATTCTAGAGAAGCAAAAACCATTGCTAAAATGGAAAAAGTTGTAAATAATCTACACCCACCAGCAACAGCATCCTAGATGGTTTTATGAATGAGTTCTAGGAAGTCTTATTTTGAAATATAATTTCTATGTTATTTTAACTACATCCTTAAACTAGCATAGGAAAATATGTAATTTATAATACAAAAGTGAAGTGTGTTTTATAATACAAAAGTCTAATGAGGCATTTATAGACTTGAAAGTCTTAAATAAAATATTTGTAAGTTATACCCAGCAGTATATTAAAAGAATTGTGCACCAGGATCATGTAGTATTTATTCCAGGAAGAATGATTTGTTCAGCATTAAGTAATGTGTGTTGAATCAAGAATTCTGTAATACATCAGATGGTGAAAGGAAAAGAGCATATGATCATCTCAATATATGCCAGAAATGCATTAATTAAAATGTGATATCTATTTCAGAGAATGATGAAAATGACAGTAATGACAACAATGATGGTAAATACCTTAGTAAGAAAGAAAAGGAGGGTCAAGGATACTGTTTTAAAATCAGAAGCCACAGCAGCAATCTTAATAGTAAAACATTAAACATATTTCCATTAAATGAGATGCTCACTATTATTGCTACTAGTCAAAATGTTTTTGAAGTCTCAGAACAATGCCATTACTTAAGAAAAAGAAATCAGTTCAGTTCAGTCTCTCAGTGGTGTCCAACTCTTTGTGACCCCATGCACTGCAGCATGCCAGGCTTCCCTGTCCATCACCAACTCCCAGAGCTTTCTCAAACTCATGTCCACCAAGCTGGTGATGCCATCCAACCATCTCATCCTCTGTCATCTCCTTCTCCTCCTGCCTTCAATCTTTCCCAGCATCAGGGTCTTTTCAAATGAGTCAGTTCTTCTCATCAGGTGGCTAAAGTATTGCAGTTTCAGCTTCAGCATCAGTCCTTCCCATGAATATTCAGGACTAATTTCCTTTAGGATTGACTGGTTGGATCTCCTTGCAGTTCAAGAGACTCTCAAGAGTATTCTCCAACACCACAGTTCAAAAGCATCAATTCTTCAGGGCTCAGCCTTCTTTATAGTCCAATTCTCACATCCATACATGACTACTGGAAAAACCATAGCCTTGACTAGATGGACTTTTGTTAGCAAAGTAGTATCTCTGCTTTTTAATATGCTGTCTAGGTTGGTCATAGCTTTTCTCCCAAGGAGCAAGCATCTTTTAATTTCATGAAAAAAATTTTTTTAATAAATTTAAAAAAATTTTTTAAGAAATTAATTTAAAGAAATTTAATTTTAAAAAAGAAATAAAGAAATCAATATTAAAATAATAGTAAATTACCTTTATATCCAGACTATATTCTTTTCTTTCTAGAAAATCCATGAAAACCAACTGAAAATATTATTGAAACTAATAAGAGAAGTCAATAAAGTGCTTCAGTATAAGAAACACACACAAAAAAGAAATACATGGAGAAATTTATGACTTTCTTCTATACTACCAATAACCAGTGAATAAATGGAATGAAAAAAATCCATTAATAATTGCAATAATAACTGTAGAGTACCTGTACATAGGACTATGACCAAAAGTATATGGTTTATGTGAGAAAAATGACAAAATATTTCTGAAGAAAAAAAACTAAAAAGGTTTGAAATACCATATTTCATTATAAAAAGATACTAGCTTTCACTGAATTACTTTATGAGGATCCAGTGACCATTCTTTGAGGTTTTGAGTGTGAAGATCTTCTCAAAAACTATTTATTCTTCCCTCCCAGAGCCAGTTCAAATTGTGCTAAAAGCTGTTAATTGTGCTTATCCCTTTCCTCTACTGACTGTTTCTTTTAAGAGATCTTGATGCCTTTATGTCTGCCGGGATGGGAGAATGAGTTTTCTGAAAACACTCTGGTCTATAGATCTGTGTCTGAAGAGAGAACCAAGAAGATTTCGACAGGTTTTGGGAAAGAGTTCTTGGAAGAATCCACAATCGAAGCCGTTCAAGGCTATGATTCAGCAATAGATGACGCTGACAGTGATGTGGCAAGACTATTTCCCTTCTCATCAAAGCTTGGCACCTCCTGAGGCCAAGATAGAGCAGGTGGTGAAACAGATTCTGAATATATTTTGAAGATATAGTTGATAGGATTTGCTGACAAATTGAACATAAGGTGAGAGAAAAAGAGACGGATCCAAGATGACTCCAAGGTTTTTGGCCTGAGCCATTGGAACCATGGAGTTGCTGTTTCCTAACATGACAGAAAGGATGAGCAAGATTCGAAGAGTTATGAAATCTGATTTTGGACATGTTATATCTGACATGCTACTGGATAACTAAAAGAGGATATCAAGCAGGTAGTTAGATATGTAAGCCAAGACTTCTTGGGAGAATCCAGGGTCAGAAATATAAATTTGGGGTTGTTTAGAGCCATGAGAGGGATGCCCAGGTGTCTCAGTTGTCAAGAATCCACCTACCATTGCAGGAGATTCGGGTTCAATCCCTGGGTCAGGAAGATCTCCAGGAGTAGGAAATGGCACCAACTCCAGTACTCTTGCCTTGCCTGGTTAATCCCATGGAGAGAGGAGCCTGGCGGGCTACAGTCCGTGGGATCACAAAAGAACTGGACACAACTTAGTGACTGAACAACAACAGAGCCATGAGGGTGGATGAGGTCACCAGAAAGTAAATGGAGATAAAGAAGAGGATCCAGGACTGAGTCTGGAAAAACCCAACATTTAGACTAGGGAGAGGAGGAAGAAGCAACAGAGAAGACTAAGAACAGTTATTGAAGTAGAAGGAAAACTATTAATAGAAGAATGCAACGTCATGGAAGGTAAGCACAGGAAGTGTTTCCAGGAGCAGAGAACCGTCGGCTGTGCCAAACACTGCAGGTCGGTTGTATGAGTCCCAGAGGAACCAGCTGCTGTGACAGAGATATTTCTCATATCTCCGTGGTATAGGCAATATGTTTATTTCTTGCTCATGTATAGTATTTTCAGCAGCAGAGGGGAAGAACAAAAGGAAAAGAGAAGCAGTTCTCCACTCCACGATGATAATCAGGGTCTCATGCTGATGGAGTCTGAGTCGTCCTCAACGTGTGGTTTTCAAGGTCGGTTAGGGTGTGATGTCAGCCAGTAAATGGGGGTGGGAGATGAGGCTGGCACACGGGAAGTGAATTGGTAAGAGTCTGGTAGGAACAGAGGGCACATTCCAGTTGGGTAACTGGAGAAAAGTGTAACAAAGAGACTATGTATAAAGATGTGAGCAGGTGCAGGAATACTTTTATGGGATTCCTGTAACTCTGTATGGTTGATCGTGGGAGCTATTACCACCCCATGTCTGATGAGAGAGGAGAAAGTAATGGTCAGAGAAAGAACTATGTGGGGAGAGATGCTGGACTGAAGCTTTGGTAGAGGAAAACAGCCAACCCAACCCCACAGGAGGGAACCAGGGGAACAAATTCCCTGACCTGATTCTCATCCTGCCCTCCAGTCTCCTCCAGCTTTCTTCCATTGACTCAACCCAACCAGAAACCAGAAGGCTCATTGATAAAGTCCCTAGTGGTTATGCTCCCGAGGTACACAACAGCATGGAGGACGGTGAGGAGGTGGATCTGGAGGAGTAAATATCCCACACAAGATCTTTCAATAAGTCAGGTTTGAAAGTCACAGAACTTCCTTCCACTCACCTTCCATCGGCTGGAACCCAGTCATATGGCCCCATATAACCACCAAGAAATTTAGGAAGTATGGTCCAGCTGGTGCCTAGGAGGAAGAAAGAGAGGTGTGGTGACCAGATAACCTGTCTCCAACTCATGGTCAAGCAAGATGATAACCATCCATTGACCATCGGATTTAACAACATGGAGGCCGTTGGTGATTACTGTAGTCCAGTTTTGGTAGAGTGGTGGGTGTGAAAGCCTAAGTAGAGTGGATTCAAGAGAGAGTTGGAGGAGAAAGTACAGCAGTTATTAGCAACAACAACAACTTCTTTCAACAAGTTCTGCTATACAGGGAAGCAAAGCAATAAGATGATAGCTGGAAGCATTGTGGGATCAAGAGAGTTTTGCTGTATTTTTTTTTGCCATGCCAAGAAGCTGGCAGGATCTCAGTTCCCTGACCAGGGATTGAATCTGGGCCTCGGCAATGACAGTGCCAGATCCTAACACTAGTTGTTGTTGTTTGTTGTTGTTTGTCGCTAAGTCCTTTCTGACTCTTTTGCGACCCCACAGACTGTAGCCCACTAGGCTACATGGGATGGGATTTCCATGGGATTTCCCGGGCAAGGAAACTGGAGTGGATTTCCATTTCCTTCTTCAGGGGATCTTCCTGACCCGGAAATCAAACTCACATCTCCTGCATTGCAGGCGAGTTCTTTACCGCTGAGCCACTGGGGAAGCCCCCTGACCATTAGACTGCCAGGGAACTCCCTTGCTTTGTTTTTTACAATGAAGAACTAAAAGTTTATTTTTATGCTGATAGGAGTTTTCCAGTAGAGAAAGAAAAAATATGTTGCAGGAAGCAGGCGGTAAATGGCTGTAGGGATGTCCTTGAGTAAAAAAGCAAGGATGGGGGCTAGTGATAAGGCAAAAGTTGGCCTTGGAAAGAACATAAGCAGTTCATCTCTAGTGACAGTGATATATGGACAAAGTCCAGGTGGGGAGTAAAAGTGTGCTTGTTGAAATTCTTTTTCCAATCATTTGTATGGTCTCAACAAAATGAAAAGCAAAATTAGGGCACATCCCTGGTGGTCCAGTGGCTAAGACTTCGCTCCCAATGCAGGGCGTCCAGGTTCCATCCCTGGTTAGGGAACTAGATCCCACGTGCCACAACTGAAGATTCTACATGCCACAGTGAAGGTCAAAGACCCGGGTCTGCCAAGTAAACAAATAAATTAAAATTTTTTAAAAGAAGTAAAATTATTAAAGTCCGATGAGAGTGAGTCTGGAGGACAAACTATCAGGGGCTTGAGCAGAAAAGACACAGGATGACATAGTCACCTAAGAGGATGGGAGTAATTATCCCAGGAGTTAATCATCCCAGTGGACATGATCCAACTGTCTCTAAGATATTCAGCTCTGAGTCCATGCCCCGGTGAAGGCGTCTGGCCCACTCTGTCTGTAGACCTCTGCTTGCCCTAATGCAGTGTAAGAACTAGATGATAAGAACAGCACATTTCGAGCACTTACAAGTTCCAAGCTCTGTTCTAATCACTGCAGATCTGTTTAGTCATCATAAGTACATAACATGGGTACTACTGTTATCAATCCCATCTTAGAAGGGCACAAAGTAAGTAATACAAAAAGTGAAGTAAAGTGAAAGTGTTTAACGCTCAGTCGTGCCCGACTCTTTGCAACCCCGTGGACTGTAGCCTGCCAGGCTCCTCTGTCCGTGGGATTTCCCAGGCAAGAAATTGGAGTGGGTAGCCATTCCCTTCTCCAGGGGATCTTCCCGACCAACAGATGCCCAAATTGAATTCAATCTCAGGCCGTCTTCCTTCAGGTCCCTTGCTATTGACTTCTACGTGTAGATCTATACATACTGGCAGTGTCAGAGACTGATCAACACCAGAGGAGGCTGGGCTTGAGAGAAGTAAATAAAATTTTACAATTTTAAAAAAAATTAATCTGGCTGCGTTGACTCTTAGTTGCAACATATATGATCTAGTTCCCCAACCAGGGATGGAACCTGGGACCCCTGCATGGGGGGCATGGAATCGTAACCATTGGACCACCAGGGAAATCCCAAGAGGAGTAAATGAAACTTTAAAAGGTCAAGGGGCTGGTGCTTGTAGGTGGGGATGAGATGCTCTGCGTAGGAGGGAGTTTCTGGGGACTTGCTGTGAGAGATGATTGACCAGGTGGTGACTCAGACAGCCTAGCACCAAAAAGAAGAGCCAATATCAGGAGGACAGGAACGAGCTGACTAGATTCAAAGAGACCCACCCATCTTCCTCAACTTGTGCCGGTTCTGCATCTATTACCCTTGACAGGGAGGCCTGGCATGCTGCAGTCCATGGGGTTGCAAAGAGTTGGACACGACTTAGCGACTGAACAACGACAACAACATTCCATGGTTTCCATGTGTATTTCACTGGCTGAGATTCTGTTCTGTTTCCAGGGTAGGGAGTCATGGTGCTGTGGTGGTAACCGTAATGACGATACTGTGGTAAAAACAGCTCCCAGTCAATGAACACTTCATCAACAACGATGAACTTTGTGAAGAACTTTATCAATGAAAGATTCATCAATCCAGGGAAAAGGGGATATGCGTATGCATACTGCTGACTCACTTTGCTGTACAGCAGAAACATAACATTGCAAAGCAACTATACTTCAATAAAAATAAATAAATTCATCCATGAGTGAAGAGACTTCCCGGATAGCTCAGTGGTGAAGAATCCACCTGCCAATGCAGGAGACTGGGTTTGAACCCTGGATTGGCAAGATCCCTTGGAGGAGGAAATGGCAACCCACTCCAGAATTCTTGCCTGTAAAATCCCATGGACAGAGGAGCCTGGCAGGCTACAGTCCACGGGGTCACAAAGAGTTGGACACAACTTACTGACGAAACAACAACAAGTAAATGAAGAACAAAGAATTTTTCTTACATTTTATCATTCGATGCTTATAATACCACTGTGAGGTACACACCACTCTTCCCATTTTCAGATGAGGAAAGTGAGCCTCAGAGAGGTTGTATCACTTGTCCAACATCACACAGGTAGAGAGTGGCAGAGCTGTGACTTCAACCCCAGCCTGTTAGAGTCAGAAACCTACACTTGCTGCATGGTACCATCTGCCTCTCTATTTGGGGGATGAAAAACCAGGAGCCCTACAGGGCCTCAGTGGGGCAGGGCCCCTGTGTGAAAAGGACTCCCTTTAATGAAGGCAATTGAGAAACAAGCCTCCTCTTTATTTGCCTGTAACAGGGGCTCGGCAAAGCTAATTATCTTCCTGTGAACCGGTTAACTATTCAATTTTCTCCATTTGGATAATTCATTATCAGAGTCAAATGCAGGATCCAGCTAATTTTAGAAAGATGCAGCTGTAGGGTCAGCTGGGGAACAAGCCCAGCTGAGAAAGAAGGAAAAGCAGCCAACCAGCCTCCGCTTTGAAGGGAGAGGGGAGACCTGAGGGGCCCCACGGCTGGCTGGGGGAGAGCACAGGCTGCGGTGAGTGGGCTGGGATTCCCCCAGCACCAGAAAGCGGGGAAGTCAGAGAGGGTCTGGAGCCCCAGGACCGCAAAGCTGCAATCAAAGCTGCCAGCACCTACTCAAGTAGACATGGGGCACTTCAACCACTAGCTGCTGTAACTGTCTCCTCCCTCCGTTTTAAGGATCTGCGGGAATCAGTCATCCCTTCATTCTTACGGTTTCACTGGGAGTCAGCTCATAAAGGTGTCAGGCCACAGGAAGAGAGAGACCTTAGGTCCTGCCTCTGACTATCAACCAGGGTCAACACTGCTAACATTTATCAAAAGTCCGTCCTGTCTCATACCGAGGAGGTTACGTGCTGTCATTTCCTGTACTATAGATGGGAACGCTGAGGCGCGGAGAGGTAATGTCACTTGCTCAAAAATCTAAGAACTATGGCAGAAGTTGGGATTTGAGCTTAACTCCCAACTTCATGCTCTCATTGTCCTTTTTTTTTTTACATACTATTTATCATTTTTTCCCCGGATTCTTTCCCCTTATAGGTTATTACAAAGTATTGAGTATGGTTCCCTGTGCTTTATAAGTAGGTCCTTGTTGGTTATCTATTTTATATGTAACTGTGTGTACATGTTAACCTCAAATTCCTAATTTCTCTCTCCCTGCCTTTCCCCTTTGGTAACCATAAGTTTGGGTTTCTCAGGTGGCTCAGTGTTAAAGGTTCTCCTGCTAATGAAGGAGATACAGGAGACAAGGGTTTGATCCCTGAGTTAGGAAGATTCCCTGGAGAAGGAAATGGCAACCCACTCCATTATTCTTGCTTGTAAAATCCCATTGACAGAGGAGCCTGGAGGGCCATGGTCCATGGGATTTCAAAGAATCAGACATGCCTGAGTGCCTGAGCACAGCACAACAACTATAAATTTATTTTCCATGTCCGTGGGCATATTTCTGTTTTGTATTAGTATATAAGTTCATTTGTACCTTTTTTTTTTTTTAGATTCTACATATAAGCGGTATCATGATATTTGTCATTGTCTGTCTGGCTTACTTTACTTAGTATGTTAACCTCTCTATGTCCACCCATGTTGCTGCAATGGCATTATTCCATTCTTTTTTATGGCTGAGTAGTATTCCATTTTGTATATGTACCACATCTTCTTTATCCATTTATCTGTTGATGGACATTTAGGTGGCTTCCAGTCTTGGCTGTTGTAAATAGTGCTACTGTGAACATAAGGGTGTATGTATATTTTTGAATTATGGTTTTGTGCAGATATATGCCTAGGAGTAGGATTGCTGCATCATATGGAATTTGGAAAACTCGTCAGTGGCCACAGGACTGGAAAAGGTCAGTTTTCATTCCAATCCCAAAGAAAGGCAATGCCAAAGAATGTTCAAAGTGAAGTGAAGTGTAGTGAAAGTTGCTCACTCATGTCTGACTCTGTGACCCCATGGACTATACAGTCCATGGAATTCTCTAGGCCAGAATACTGGAGTGGGTAGCGTTTCCCTTCTCCAGGGGATCTTCCCAACCCAGGGATCGAACTGAGGTCTCCCTCATTGTAGGCAGATTCTTTACCAGCTGAACTACAGGGAAGCAATGTTCAAACATTTGAAAGAATGTTCAAACTACTGCACAATTGCACTCATCTCACACGCTAGCAAAGTAATGCTCAAAACTCTCCAAGCAAGGCTTCAACAGTACATGAACAGAGAACTTCCAGATGTTCAAGCTGGATTTAGAAAAGGCAGAGGAGCCAGAGATCAAATTGCCAATATCTGCTGGATCATAGAAAAAGCAAGAGAGTTCCAGAAAAACATCTACTTCTGCTTTATTGACTATACCAAAGCCTTTGACAGTGTGGATAACAACAGACTGTGGAAAATTCTTCAAGAGATGGGAATACCAGGCCACCTTACCTTTCCCCTGAGAAACCTGTATGTGGGTCAAGAAGCAACAATAAGAACCAGACATGAAACAATGGACTAGTTCCAAACTGGGAAAAGAGTACATCAAGGCTGTATACTGTCACCCTATTTATTTTACTTACATGCAGAGTATATCATACAAAATGCTGGGCTAGATGAAGCACAAGCTGGAATCAAGATTACAGGGAGAAATATCAATAACCTCAGATATGCAGATGACACCACCCTTATAGCAGAAAGCAAAGAGGAACTGAAGAGCCTCTTGATGAAAGTGAAAGAGGAGAGTAAAAAAATTGGCTTAAAACTCAGCATTCAAAAAACAAAGATCATGGCATTCGGTCCCATCACTTCTTGGCAAATAAATGGGGAAACAATGGAAACAGTGACAGACTTTATTTTCTTGGGCTCCAAAATCACTGCAGATGGTGACTGCAGCCAGGAAATTAAAAGACACTTGCTCCTTGAAAGAAAAACTATGACCAGCCTAGACAGCATATTAAAAAGCAGAGACATTACTTTGCCAACAAAAGTCTGTCTAGTCAAGGCTATGGTTTTTCCAGTAGTCATGTATGGATATGAGAGTTGGACTATAAAGAAAGCTGAGTGCTGAAGAATTGATGCTTTTGAACTGTGGTGTTGGAGAAGACTCCTGAGAGTCCCTTGGACTGCAAGGAGATCAAACCATTCAATTCTAAAGGAAATCAGTCCTGAGTATTCATTGGAAGGACTGATGCTGAAGCTGCAACGGCAATACTTTGGCCACCTGATGAGGAGAACTGACTCATTGGAAAAGACCCTGATGCTGGGAAAGATTGAAGGCGGGAGGAGAAGGGGACAACAGAGGATCGGATGGATGGATGGCATCACCGACTCAATGGACATGAGTTTGAGCAAGCTTGAGGAGTTGGCAATGGACAGGGAAGCCTGGCATGCTGCAGTCCATGGGATAACAAAGAGTCAGATATGACTGAGCGATTGAACTGAACTGACTGATGGTAGTTCTATTGTAGTTTTTTTTTGAGGAACCTCCATACTATTTTCTATTCTGGCTGAAGCAATTTACATACCCATGTATAGTGTAGAAGATTAACCTTCTCTCCACATCCTCTCCTCTCCAGCATTTGTTATTTGTAGACTGTTTGATGATGGCCATTGTGACCAGTGTGAGGTGATACCTCATTGTAGTTTTGATCCACATTTCTCTAACAATTAGCACTTAAAGCCACATGCTATGCATGCAATTTCTAGAAGCAGCAGGATAAAGAAAGGG
This sequence comes from Giraffa tippelskirchi, assembly GCF_054371585.1. NCBI lineage: Eukaryota > Metazoa > Chordata > Mammalia > Artiodactyla > Giraffidae > Giraffa > Giraffa tippelskirchi. The sequence continues at coordinate 111,935,552 of NC_137287.1, read as the reverse complement.
AGTGTTGGGACTTCCCTGGTGATCCAGTGGTTAAGAATCCGCCTTGAAAGGCAGGGCACTCAGATTCAATCCCTGGTCAGGAAAATAAGATCCCTCATGCCTCAGAGCAACTAAGCTCATGTGCTGCAATTACTGAGCCTGTGCACTCTGGAGGCCACATGCCACAACCAGAGTCTCTGTGCCACAATTGCTGGAGCCCACATACTCTGGAGTCCACGTGCTGCAAATAGAGAGTCTGAGCATTGTAACGAAAGATCCCACATGCCGCAACTAAGACCCAATGCAGCCAAATAAATAAATATATAGTTTTTTTTTAAGGAAAAAAAAAAAGAATGGGGGTGTTTGGGCAGTAAGGTTTGGAGGAGCACTTGGTTCAGTAAATAAAGTCAACTGATCAAGGATATTCAAACTCTCAGCAAGCTCCTCAGGGGAAAGGGGCACATTCCTTCTGTCTGCAAAAAGCAAAGAGTCTAGAATTTTTGCCAGTATCTATTCCCATCTGCTTGGGGATCATCAAGAGAAATCAGAAAAAAACCTGGCCAGTCTGTCTCCTGGGCCAGTTGCTGGGAGGTAGGGTTGGGGTGGGAGTATACTGATGATAGTTTTACTGAGCACTTACTCTATGCCAGCAAGTATGATAATAACTTTTTGCAAGGTTTAACTCATTTAATCCTCACAATGCTCCCTGAAGCTGCCATTCATATCATTGGTGTTATAGATAGAAAAACTGAAACACCAAACATAGTTCCTCGCCCTTGGGAGAGGAAGCTGAATTCAAAATCTGAGCAGTTTTACTCCACAGCCTCCCTCCAGCCAACTGGGCCCTGGCAGAGGGTCAGAGGGCTTCCCTGGTGGCTCAGATGGTAAAAAATCCTTCTGCAATGCAGGAGTCCTGGGTTTGATCCCTGAGTCAGGAAGATCCCCTGGAGAAGGAAATGACAATCCACTCCATTATTCTTGCCTGGAGGATTCCATGAACAGAGAAGCCTGGCAGGCTACAGGGCACGGGGTTGCAGAGAGTTGGACACGACTGAGCAACTAACACTAGAGGGTCAGAAAGAGAGCAGGTGGGAAGACCATCCAAACCACGGAGAGCTTCCTGAGGCCCTGTGCTTGAATAGCCAGGTTCCTGATGCTGGTTCTTTGTGGCTCCTGAACACCACCAATGTCCTTCCTTTGTGAAGAGCTCTGATTTCTTGCAGAGGGAAATTCTCCTTGGGGTGATGCTGAGGGCCCAGATGCTCTGACTTGATTCAACTTCTGAAAAGTCCTGCAGAGTTGAGTCCTGAGCCAGACACATTTGTCCTCGGGGTTCTGGAGACCCATCCTATGAGATGTCAGAGTTTTTTCCAGGGTGAGCAGACAGAGAATTGCTCCCCACATCAGCCCAACAGTCATTTCCCCTGTCAAGCCCTGCTCTTTCCACATCTGCCACTACTTCCCATATCCCATTACTATGGGAAAGCCAAGCCCCTCTGTCTCAGCTTCTCCATTTTTACCTCTGTCATTTCTGCAAAAGCCCAGGGCCAAAACTGGATCTGTCCAAATTAGGTCTTCCACCTTTTGCCAGCCCTGATGGGAGTTTCCAAGTTCAAAGCCAAGCTCCTGGGCCCAAGCTGTCGGCCCAGAGCCCCAGCAGGTGCAGCCTAGTTGCTAAGCAACATCTTTGGAGCTCTGTGTTTTCCTGTCACATGATTATTGTTGCTAAGGAAACAAGTCCTCTGGCATCCCGGGACACAGCAAGGCTTAGGCAGCGGTGTGTTACCTGAGGTCTAACAAAAACCTTCCTGTCCCTGGTTCGTGATGAGTTGTGAGTCCCTAAACTGCTCTAGGGGACTATCAGATTGATCCTGTCTTTTACTCAGGCATTGACTTTTCAGAGGGAGTACCTAAACTGGAGTCTTGGGCACTCATAGCATCCAGTTCTTTGGGGCGGTCAGTAGCAAGAATGGCTTTCAAGAGATGTAGTAATATGCCAGGGTTCAGAAGATGATCTTGCAGTCCCAGTTCCGCACTTCTATCAATAGATTCTGCTGTAGGGGCAGAATGAAAATGATTTGGATTGGAGAGTGGGAAAACTGAGGAGAGGCTATGGACAAGAGGGTTATAGAGGGGTCTCAGTAATACAATGGCAAGGGAGCCAGACAGGGGTCTGCTCCCAGTACCACCCCCGACACCTACAGCTCAAACAGCAGGAAGACAGATGCCACATTGAGGATGTCACAGTCTCCCTGAGGGCTTGCTCCCTGGATTCTCCAGTCCAGACTTCCTGGGGTTCCCTAGGCAAGACTGGCCCAGAAATGAGGTAGAAATGAGGAAATCTCTCTAAAAGACAAAATGATATAGAGATGGACAATAAGAAAGGAAATATGAGGGACTTCCCTGGTAGTCCAGTGAAGAAAGCTTTACACTTCTGATGCAGGGGGCACCAGTTCGAGCCTTGGCCGGGGAACTAAGATTCCAACATGCTGCGAGGCATGGCCATGAAAATAAGTAAATAAACATTAAAAATAAATAAATATAATTCATCCATTAAAAAATTTTTTTTCTTAAAAAAGTGAAAGAAAAAAAAAGAAATATGAGAGAACTGGGGTATCAATGAGTTGCAACAATTGAATAACATATAGAAATTAGAAAAGTAAAAAACAGAGAATAGATGGGAGGAGATTATTCAATCAATAGTAGAAAAATATTGAAAATATTGAAATATCCCAGAAAATATGAGTTTTCAGATACAAAGATTCTAAGGAATAGATCCAAACCAAACACTGCAAATATTTCTATCTCCAAGTCACATCTTTGAGGAATATCAGATCACTGGTGACAGAAGATCTTAAAAGCTTCTAGAGAATTAAAACAATTTTCATAAAAAATATCAAAATCATAATGGCACCAGACTTCACGAGTAGAAGATGGAATATCACAGAGTCATATCTTCTAAATGTCCAAGGAAAACGAGTTCACCCTTCCCATGATAGCTGCTTTGATTTCCAAGACTTCTTTTTTCAAAAAATATTTATTTATTTGGCTTTGTCAGATCTCATTTGAGGCATATGGGATCTTTGAGTTGCAGCATATGGGATCAAATTCCCCGATCAAGGATCGAATTCAGCCTCCCTGCTTTGGAACACAAAATCTTAGCCACTGGATCACCAGGGAAGTCCCAAGACTTCTTTCTTTATGTGATTGATAGCCCCCTCTTTTTTTTTTTTTTTAAAGAGAAAGGGAGATCTCCTCTTCTCCAACTTTTTAAAAACAGCTTTATTTATTTATGCCTGTGCTGGGTCCTTTGTTGCTGTGCAGGCTTTTCTCTAGTTGCAGGGAGTGGGGGCTCTTCTCTAGTTGCAGTGTGTGGGCTTCAAGCAGTGGCCTCTCGCTGCAGACCACAGTCTAGAGCACAGGCTCAGCAGTTGTGATGCACCGGCTTTAGTTGCTCTGAAGCACATGGGGTCTTCCTGCATCAGGGATCAAACCCGCATCTCCTGCGTTGGCAGGCAGGTTCTTTGCCACTGAGCCGCCAGGGGAGACTTGATCCCCCTTTTATAATACTCTGTTCGTTTTTCATGGATGCACTGTCTAATCTTATCTCCTGTCTATTGTCTTGAATTCCTTCAAATTGAACCTCTTTGGGTCTCTACCTTTCACACTGGAGTTTTCCTCAAATGTTTGGGGATGTTTAGTGGGTTGTTTGGATGACTGGATTAAGCTTAGAAGTTTAGGTTACCTGATCATATATAAGAGGAAAGCACCAAAAAACGAATCAGCATCTCTTTGCACTTGGCGGGGACATGTGATTTGAGGACTGCATGGTGAGGTGATCCCCCAGGATCCATTTGTTAGATCCTTCTTAGCCTGGGCAGATTCCCCAGAGAGACCAGTTGGCCGCACTCCTGCCTAGAGGATATGATCTGGCATTCTAGCAACTTTGAGAGAAGAAATGTGTGGGAGTTTTAACATTCAGTCTTCAGTTTCTGTACTCAGAAAATAGTGTTTTCAGCAGGGGACACCCCTGGCCTCAATTGTACCTGGCACCCCCAAATCTAGAAGCCCAATTTTACCTCTTCCAGAAAATAATCTGCTGGGGAAGAGAACTGGGAATTTAAGACTTTAATCTTCCTGGTTTTGTTTCTTTTTTTTTTTTAATATTTATTTATTTGGCTGTGCTGGATCTCTGTTGAGGCATGTGGGATCTCGATCTTCATTGTAGCATGCAGGATCTTTTTTGTTAATGGTTGAGACATTAGAGATCTAGTTGCCTGACCAAGAATCAAACCTGCTCCCCCTGCATTGGGAGCTCGGAGTCTTAACCACTGGACTGTGGGGAAGTCCTTTAATCAATCTTCAAGTTTTAGCCCCATCGAGCGGTGCTACCAATCCCTGAGCTTTTTTTTTTTTTGCTGTGGGGGGAGGGGCAAGGGAGGCTCTACTGTAAAAGCAGGTTGCATTTCTTGGCTTTTCCCGTGGCCAGTTTAGGATCAGGTTTCTGGGTCTCCTAAATGAGCCCCCATTCATTCATGTGCTTTCCAGCTTCTAAAATTTTATTCCTGCTTGGGGAGATTCGTCTTTGAAGATGTAAACCTTTTTAAAACCCCTGCAGTATTATATGAGTAGGATTCCGGGGAAGAAGGTTTGTTATCAGTTGCGCTAGTTCAGTCTGCCATCTTGCACCCAAAGTCTTGAATAACAATCAGAAGTAAAACGAGCATCACCTGGATTCAAATGTTGGCTTTAGCATCCTCGCCGTAGTGTATATTGGCTACTTAACCATAGGCAAGTTTCAGAAACTCTGTCTCAGTTGTCTCTTCTGTAAAATGGGGATGATAATGGTACTGAGACAGGCCTGGGACCTGGGACCCTTTACTGCAGCGTTGCAAAACTCGCACCTGGACAAATATCTCCCTGAGCTACAAAATACAAACTGTAAGGGACTAAGGGATTACGTGCATGGCTGCAGTTGGGGCAAATTATGAGCAAAAAAGATACAAAATGATCAAAAAGCCCAACTGCCACTCCTGAAGACCCAAGAGCCAAAAGAGAGTGCCAGCAGCAAAAGCACACACACCCCTACCCTCACCTCAGATAAGGAACTGAAGGAGTGAGCAAGGGAACCTGTCACTTGTTTTTGCTAAAGCCTTGCCTAAATTTTTTGTCTGACCTCTGGTCATTGTCTATGGATTGGAGAAGGCCAAGAACCCTGGCTGGTAACGGTACATACTTCCTTTGAATGTTGTGAGCTCTTAGACCAGTGCCTAGCACACAGTCAACCATTCTATCAGAGATGATGAGAGGATGGTGGTGGTGATGACACAGTTTACCACGTGGCAGCCCCTGTGGCAAAGTGGGTGAGTCTGGGGAAACCGAGATGAACATTTCATTTCACTTTTTCCAGTCCCAAACTGGTATGACTAGTTTTCCCACTCTAATCTATACCATGTAAATACAGTATGTGCCCTAGGTAAACTGTAAGCAGGTGGAAGTTCTCCTTGTGCAAATATGACTGGTGACTGGTAATAATGTAAACAGAGTATTCAAATGAACTGGAGGCTAGCGTTGCAGGCAGTTGTTTTCAAATAGGGTTGAATCTCTTCTCTCTTGTGTTTAAGTACAATGGCCACAGGCATCATTTCCCAAATGACTTACACATTTATTTCTGAGAGAGCATCCAAGTCTTGTTGTCTGGTTACTTGTTTCGCAGCGCAAATGACATCATCTGGACAAGGGAAACAGCATATGCTTGGGGGCAGTGTCCCCCTCTTACCCCAGTGGCTTAAGCAAAGTCTCCTCCCCCTTTCAAGAGCTTTCTTCATGTTTTCCTTTCTTCTGGTCGGCTTGGCTTTCATCTTTCAAGCTCTGCTCTCTTTATCCTGCTGAGCAGGCAGCAAATCTGCAGGTTCTGTGATCCTGCTGCTCAGCTTTAAAAAAAAAGAAGGAAAACAAAACCAAAACCAAAAAAAAAAAAAAAGCCACTCTGTTGCAATTTGTGAACTTCCCCTCCTGGAAGGCGTAAGCCATCAGGTTTTACGAAAGCCACTTTCCCAAGGTCTTGAAATTGATGAGGAAAAGATGGAAGAGGGAAAGAAAGAAAGAGACAGAGGGAAAGAGGCATGGAGAGAGGGAGAGAAAGGAGAGAGGTAGGCGGGAAAGCAAGAAGAGGGGAGAGAGACAGGGAGGGTATCCCCCACCCCCAGCTCCCAGGCTGAACCCTGCTTTTAGAAACAAGGCTTCTTTTATCATGAATGCCAGGCAAGTTTTTTCCACTGAAGATTTACTACCAAGCTGAAGATGACTAGACATATTTTTTTAAAAGATAGCAACTGGGCTAGTCTTGGAAGATGCAGCTATTCATGTTATCAGCGTCATCGTGCCCTGTTGGGAGTGTTCTTCAACCAGTAACCTGTATTTGGATGGCTCTTCCTCCTAACTTCAAACACAAAACCTCCACTTCCAGGCAAGAATCTCAGACCAGATCATTCAGGGGCCCAGGGGTGTCTCACATATGTTCACAAGTCTGGGCGGTTACCCCGAGACATCTGCAGATGTATTCTTTGGTTCCAGCCACCCTCCAGTGGGGACACCTACATCTCTGGGCAATGCTTTCTTCCTCCAGACATTGCCGCACGCCGAGATACACGGGGAGAGCAAGGAGTTCTGTCCTTGGGACCAACAGAAGACCAGCAGCTGGGCTGTGACTGGGGACAGAGCTGTACAAAGTCTTCAGGTTAGCACCTCTTTTAGTTTTCCCATTTACAGTCTGTTTTCAGTTCAGTCTCTCTCTCCCTCCCAAGTCCAACTTAAGATTCAGATGTGATACCTATGGGACACAAATCTAAGTGGAACCCCCTTCTCTGAGCTCAGTATTGCCTGGGATGAAGGCCTCACTCACTAGGTCTTGTTCTCTGGCTCCCTCTTTGTTTAGGGTGAATTTTCTCCCACAAGACCCCTGATAGCCCAATGCCAAAAGACATCTGGTTGGCAAGCTCATCAGTTCTACAGAGACATAACCAGACAGATTACACCCCATATGTGGACACAGCTTAAACTACGTTGGCGAGCCTGCTACCCTCTTGACCCTTGTAAATCTTTCCCAGACTCTTTCATGAGCCTCTGCCTTCGCTCAATGGTTCTACCTTAAAGAGTGAAGATATGATTCTTCCATTAATCCTTTTCAGAGCTTGGCTTCCAGGAACATGGATTTGACATGCTGAATAATTCTGTCTTAATGAGTTCTCAGCACAAACAAAAACTGTTCTCACATACCCCAGGAACAAAGTAAGTAAGACTATTGCTGCCCTATGCTTTGAACTTTGATCTGGGAATCTATCCCCCAACCCCTCAATCTCACTCACCGCCCCCCGCCCCCTCCACTGCCGAATTGATTGGTTTGAGGATTCCCTAGTCAGGCCCCAAGTTACATGGACACAGGCAGCTGTCTTGACCTCAAAGTTGGAAGCAAGTCCATATGGATCATCTGATCCCTGAGACAGTGTCTCCAGCCGCAGTCAGGTCTTCCTCAGATTGGCCTTCATTTTGGTTCTTGGTCAGCTTCTTGAAGGTTACCCATGTGGTGCTAGTGGTAAAGAACCTGCAGGTTTGATCCCTGGCTCAGGAAGATCCCCTGGAGGAGGGCATGGCAACCCACTCCAGTATTCTTGCCTGGAGAATCCCATGAACACAGGGGCCTGGCAGGCTAAAGCTCATAGGGCCACAAAGAGTCAGACACGACTGAAGCGACTTAGCAGACTCACGCAGTTTCTTGACAGGAGAGGAGAACATTCCAGTTTACTTTTGTGACCACTTCTTCCTGTCTTACTCTTTATTTTTACTGTGGAGCCATGATGCAAACAATACAGCTCTCCACTCGCTCTCTCTCTTTTTTGGGGGGCTGGGGGGAGCCTCACTGTGAGGCATCTAGGATCTTAGTTACCCAACCAGGGGTCAAACCTGTTCCCTCTGCAGTGGAAGATTGGAGTCTTAACCACTAGACCACCAGGGAAGTCCCTTGACCTCCTCTCTTTGGTGGGGAAGGGAAATTCCCTGCCTACATTGCACTTGGCCTTGGGATCCTGCTCTCCCTGGACCATCATAAGCCCTTGTTATTTAGTCACTCAGTTGTGTCCAACTCTTTGAGACCCCATGGACTGTAGCCTGCCAGGCTCCTCTGTCCACTGAATTTTCCAGGAAAGAATTCTAGAGTGGGTTGCCCTTTCCTTCTCCAGGGGATCTTCCTAAACCAGGGATCAAACCCACATTTCCTGCATTGGCAGGCAGATTCTTTACCACTGAGCCACCAGGGAAGCCCAATCATAAGCGTTTGCCTGATGCTAAATGGACGCTTTCCCTTCCCACCTGGAATTTGAATCTGGAGCAGAATGTTGTTGTTTAGTTGCTAAGTTGTGTCTGACTCTTTGTGACTCCATGGACTGCAGAACGCCAGGCTTCCCTATTCTTCACTATCTCCCTGAGTTTGCTCAAACTCGTCCATTGAGTTGGTGATGCCATCCAATCATCTCATCCTCTATTTTTCCCTTCTCTTCCCGCCCTCAATCTTTCCCAGTATCAGGGTCTTTTCCAATGAGTCAGCTCTTCGCATCAGGTGGACAAAGTATTGGAGCTTCACTTTTAGTATCAGTCCTTCCAATGACTATTCAGGGTTGATTTCCTTTAGGATTAACTGGTTTGATCTCCTTGAAGTCCAAGGAACACTCAGGAGTCTTCTCCAGCCCCACAATTTGAAAGCATCAGTTCTTTGGCACTCAGTCTTCTTTATGGTCCAGCTCTCATATCTGTACGTGACTACTGGAAAAATCACAACTTTCACTATACAGACCTTTGTCAGCCAAGTGATGTATCTGCTTGGAACAGAATGATTCAAGGACACAAGTGATTTCTATGTAGTAGAGCTACTCCAACCAAACTTCCTAAAGAGACTGCTAATTCTGGCTCCCTAGATCCTGGAGCTAACCTTATTCCTGATTTTCTAAAAGCTGACTATTCAGCTTTCCTTACAATCCTGTGACTTTTCCTATAGTCTACAAGTATGTCTCTTTTACCCCTAAATTAGCCCAAGTCCATATCTGTTGCTTGCCACTAAGAGCCTTACCTGATTTCACAAGGGTGGTCTATTCTCCAACACCCTCTGTCACCTGGGTTCATTTTAGAACCAGGAAAGTTCAGGCTCGTCACTCGCCATATGCCCACAATTCCCAGGCAAACTACAGCTTCAGATTCTTTGTTATTATCTTTTAGAAAGTGGCCATCTTCAGTTTAAAAAACAAAGTTTTCATCTATAATCCCTCTCCGCTGATATTATACATATCGCACAGGGCTTAACCAGGAAAAGAGGACCACTTTAAGTACCTAAGGGAGAGGGAATTTGGGGCTTCCCTGGTGGTCCAGTGGTTAAGAATCCCGCCTGCCAATGCAGGGGACCCAGGTCTGATCTCTGGTCCCACGTGCCTTGAGGCAAACTGAACCTGTGTGCCACTACTAAACCCGTGTGCCCTCGAGCCCGTGCTCTGCAACGAGAGAAGCCGCTGCAATGAGAAGCCTGCGCACCGCAACTAGAGCAAGCCCGGGCATAGTGACCCAGCATGATCAAAAATAAATAAACAAAATTTTATAAAATAAAGGAGAGGAAACTCAAGGCAGAGATTTGGTTATGTAAGTGATGGAGGCACTGATAAGCTAACCTGAGGACGGTGAAGCAACTCAGAGCTTAACAATGACAGGGAGCCACTGCTACACCTAGGAGGGAGGGACAAGGACGACAGCCGCTCCTGAGGACGCCTCTCACGACAGAGCTGGGGGAAAAACACCCTGGGTATTCCTTTCCTCCTGTTTGCCAGTCTTCTGCCAGTGCCTCCCAACTGTCACCCAGCTGACAGATAGCCTGGGAAAGGAAATCCGGGGTCAGACCAGCTGTGACAGAGCAAAGCAAGGGGGAGACAGTGATGGGATCTGAGAGCAAGCCGACCTTGGACAGCACACGCTTCATTATTTCAGTGACTTTTTTGAGAGTATGATTTAATTTCCGAATGAAATGAATGTAGCATTTAAATAGTACTTAATAAGTGTTTGTCAAGGTTCAAACTGCATGCCTTATTTTCATTCCTTCTTAAGTACAGATCTTATCACACCAATAAAAGTAGAAAAGTGTTCTCTACTGGCAGCAGCTCTGTCTCTTGATCACCGGCTCAACGTAATTCACAAACCCATTCCTTTCTTTCCTGTTCTCTTTGACTCACACACTTATAGGGTCAAGGGATGCAGGAGCAAACCCACCACCACCACCAAGAGCAGTTTCTGGTGAGGCATCCTTACACCTCTAGACCCCAGAGAAGCCAACGAACAGGGCAGTTACTATTTGGCAGCTTAGTAACACAAATTACTCAGTAACTCCCCCACCCTCCTGCCTTCTCCTGGCTGATTTCCCCGGCTGCCAACTACAAGGCAGGGCTGGCCTCACATCAGAGGACAAGAAATGGGAGTGACCCACAGCCCGATGACAAAACAGGGCTCGCTTTCCTTACATCAGGAGTTGTTAAAATGTGTATGAGTAAACATTTGGTTGAGCGATTTATTTTGTTTAACAATTTTTAACTCTAAGAGCAACACAAGCATGTGATCCGAGCCCTCAGTTTTATCAGTCTGTGTTGTATTACACTGAGGCTCCAGCATTCTGTCCGAGCTTACATAACTCTGAGAAAGAAGTCGTGCTGCAGTGTTTGGGCTCAGTCTCCCAACAAAAGCCGGCTGCCTGTCCTCTCTGCAGCTGTAAGAGGATGGTAAGCCTGGGAATGACAGAGGGAAGAGAAGGCATCAGGATCAAGCACCAGAGTAAGCCCTCAGTATTTATTTAAGCATACATAAATGTTTAATGGCGGAGTCAAGGGCAGAGACAATGCTGGGGTCTGAGATGTAGAACTTCCCAGGGTCTCTGTCCTGGGCTCACGTGTCGCAGCTGGAACAAACCCTAGCCCTGCCCTCCAAACCAATTGCTACATCTCCACCGGTAGTCTATCTGGCTGTAGGTGTGCTTTCCCAGGGACCTCTGTTGTAATGAACTTCCCAAGGGAAGTCACCACCTGGAAGTCCCATAGACACCTAAAACAATGTGCTGACCCATGAAGTTGTTCATCTCTACCCTAGTCTTTCATATCTTAGGGAATGGTACCCCCGCCATTCCTGTATCTAAGTTAGAAGCAAGGATATCATCCTGGATAACTTGTCCCCCCTACCAGCATTATTACACCGCTCCCAGCATCTAATGTACTCTATCTCCCAAACATTGCCTGAATCTGACTACTTCTCTCCATCACTATAGCTCAGAATACCTGTTATTTCATATTTCTACTCCATGTCACCTTTTCATTGATGATCTGGATACCTTTTCCACAACATAGTTATTCATTCATTCATTGCACAATTGTTTATTGAGCACCTACTGCGTGTTAGGTGTTAGTGATATGTGCGTGCGTGCTCAGTCGCTCAGTTGTGTCCGACTCTTTGCAATCCCATGGGCTGTAGCCCTCCAGACTCCTCTGTCCTTGAGATTTTCCGGGCAAGAATACTAGAGTGGGTTGCCATTTCCTTCTCCAGGGGATCTTCCCGACCCAAGGATCAAACCCATGTCTCCTGCGTCTCCTGAATTGGCAGGTGGATTCTCTACCACTGAACCACTTGGGAAGCCTTTGGTGATACAGTGGTAAGCAAAACAGAGTCCTTGTCCTTATGAAACTAACATCCTTATAGGAATCAGCTGCCTTTCCTAAAGCACGAATATCATCACATCTGCCCCCGCAACTTCAAATATATCAATGGTGTCCCATTGCCATCAGCATAAAATCCAAATTCTCTACTATGCTCTTCTTATATAACTCATCTCATTCCCCCCAACCCCTTTGCTTATCTTCCCAGTCATATGGAATGAATTTCAATGACTTAAATACACCAAGCCTAGGGACCTCACAGGTAGTCCAGTGGTTAAGACTTCACCTTCCAAATGCAGGGCTTCCCTGATAGCTCAATTGGTAAAGAATCTGCCTGCAATGCAGGAACCCTGGTTCGATTTCTGGGTCGGGAAGATCCTCTGGAGAAGGGATAGGATACCCACTCCAGTATTCTTGGGCTTCCCTTGTAACTCAGCTGGTAAAGAATCCACCTGCAATGCAGGAGATCTGGATCCCTTCCAATGCAGGAGGTTCAGGTTCGATCCCTGATCAGGGAGCTTGGCCAAAAAACCAAAGCATAGAACAGAGGCAATATTGTAACAAATTCAATAAAGATTTTAAAAATGGTCTGCATCAAAAAGAATCTTTAAAAAGATCACACCAAGTCTTTACATATCTTGGAAGATCTCTCCCTGCTTCTCTTTGCCTTGCTAACAGCTACTCACTGCTCAGGCCTCAGATTAGAGCTCTCTTGGTTAGAATTGCCAACTATGTTGTTATGTTGGCGATAATGAAATTTGGAGAAGGTGAAGGATTCTTCGAGACCTGACGCTCATCCTGTTCCAACCACTTCTGCTCATTCCTTCTCCCCAAGTCTTTGAAAGAAATATGCATCCAGAGAACAAGGCCAGGTAAATGTACAATTTTGTGTTCATTTTTCTGAGGTTCTGGCCTCTTGTGCTGGATTGACCCATGTGGAGGGTTTCTTTGATCTGAGCTAGAGAGAGACCTAACTGACCTCAGAGGAGTGCATTCACCTTTGGAGCACCTGAGCACCCATTGTAAGAAGTCAGAGCCTAGCACATTGGAGGTATTTGTCTAGTGGCAGCAGCTCTGGCAGAAATGACTTAACCAAACTGTCTCTGGAGTAGGATCCTAGCTTGCTTTTCTGAGGCCAGTTTTCAAGCCCTTTTTGTCAGTTCTATGAACTACTTCCAATAAATCACTTTCTCTCTTTAGGATCACCATGTCAACAGAAATAATCTATAAACAAATTGATGTGGAAAAGCTTTAGTTGAGTCAAACTGGAGACTAGAGCCCGGGAGACTCAGACTCAAGAAGGGCTTCAATTGTGTTCCTCCACACTCCACAATGAAAGCGGCTTATACAGGCAAAACCTGCAAAGTCACGTACAGTTGTCAGTCAAGAATTTAGGATGGGAGGGACTTCCCTGATGGTCCAGTGGTTAAGAATCTACCCACCAATGCAAGGGACACAGGTTCGATTCCTTGTCCAGGAAGATCCCATGTGCCATGGGGTAGCTAGGCTGGTGCTGAGCCCATGCTCCACAACGAGAGAAACCACCAAAATGAGAAGCCTGCAGACCACAACAAAGAGTAGCCCCCGCCCGCTGCAACTGGAGAGAGCTCGCACACAGCAGTGAAGATCCAGCACAGCCCAAAACAAACAAACAAATTAAAAAAAATTTTTTTAAGAATTAGGATTAGAACTGGCAAGAAGTAAGGATGCTTGTTAAACAAGGATTGGATGGGAGCCAAAATGATTACATAGTTAAGAGGGGGGAAGACTTGGAGACCTGAATTTGGAGCTGGAGGCTGCTAGTACATTGTTTTGAGAATGGGTGGTGGTGTCCTTGAGCTTGATACAGGTCAGAAACCTCAGGTTCTCAGTGATGCAGGAATGTGTCTGAGATCACATCTGCAATGGCCACCCAGCTCCATTTTGGATGCCTGAACCATGGCCATTTTTATTTTTAAATGCCTTCCTTAATTGTTAAAGCAGATGTACAGTGCATATTTGACAAGCCATAAGACTGGCTGTTCAAGTCAGCGTAAAGTTCAAGCCAAATCATGTATAAGCCAGAATGACTTCCCCCTACCTCATATGGGAAAATGTCTTCCATCAACTGGATGTGGTTTCTATTGTTGCAAACCAGAAACCCTGAATGGTTTCATATCCTTTCTATCTTATCCCCACCATGGAGCCAATGCCCACTCCCCACCCCAATGGTACAAAATGGCAACCCTAGGGATGAATATACTGAGCAGGATAATTGCCCAGCAGGTCTTGACTTACCCACCCACCCCAGGCTTTCATTGATGGGTTGGAAACACAGATCTTAAATGGAAACAAATCCAGGCCATTTATCTTCTCAGCCACCTTGCAGGATCAGAGGTAGTATTTCAAAAAAGAGCTAATTATAAAGGAGGGAGATTCACCCTTGGCCCTGTGGCCCAGTTAGTATCCTGGCCTGTGGCCCATGCACGTTGGCATGCCTCCTATTTGGAGGCAAAGCCAGGGAGAGAGAGAGGAGCTGGACCTCTCCCTGGAGTCCAGTAGCTGTGGATGAACAGAAAATGTTTGTTGTCTTTCCAGATATTCCGTGGTTCCGTGATAAATGGGCACCATTGCTACCTGCCTTTGTTACTTCACCATGCTCGTGATCTATTGCCTTTCTGTCTCCAGCTCCATCTCTTGGCTTCTCCCTCTGGTGCGTATTGATTTCTCTTACCCCTACTATTTGCTCTCACTGTGTCTTTGCTTCTCTCCAGGCTCCTTCTGTCTACACCACAGCCTCTTCTGCCTAGAAACTTTGCTGCCTCATGGCTTCTGCAGCCCATGCTGCTACTTAAGTTGATCCCTCAGATCCAAACTTCCCCAATGAGAGTGTGATTATATCTGTGGTCCCTATTCATCCAGAGAGTCCTGCACAAGTCCTACGGCTTATGGCCACATCGCTCATAAAGTCTAAAGAAATGTCAAACACATGGAGTTAATGGATTTCATTCTGATCCAGTATTTCAGACTCAACATGTACAAACATAAGCCTGTCATCTTCACTCCCAGATCTGTTCTTCCTCCTGTGCTCCTGAACATAGTGAATGTTCTTCTGTAGAGATCTGGTCGTCAGAATGAAGTCCTCGCCTACACCTTACCTCTCCAGCACCATATCTCTTTGCTCCCTCTGTCCCACAGCCATCGGAACTTCTCATGTGCTGTGCTGTGAAGTTGCTCAGTCATGTCCAACTCTTTGAGACCCCATGGCCTGTAGCCTACAAGGCTCCTCCATCCACGGGATTTTCCAGGCAATAGTACTGGAGTGGGTTGCCATTTCGTTCTCCAAGGGATCTTCCCTACCCAGGGATCGAACCTAGATCTCCCTCATTGTAGGCAGACGCTTTACCATCTGAGACACCAGGGAAGTCCTTTAGTCATTCAGTTGTGTCCAACTCTTTGAGACCCCATGGCCTGTAACTCACCAGGCTCCTCTGTCCATGGGATTCTCCGGGCAAGAATACTGGAGGGGGTTAGCCATGCCCTTCTCCAGGAGATCTTCCCAACCCAGGAATCGAACCGGTGTCTCCTGCATTGCAGGTGGGTTCTTTACCAGTTGAGCTACCTGGGAAGCCTGAACTTTTCATATGTAATTTTTACTATGAAATCAGCTCTTGCCACCCTCTAACCAATGCTTTCCTTTTAACCACACTCCACACAAGGGGTTTGTTTGCGTTTCTCCATCTCAACTTGTATTTCCCTTTCTCTACACAAGAGCCCAGTCCGGAGTGTTCAAACATCTCCATCTGCTGAACCACAAACCCTTCAGGGCAAGAATGATGATTTAGTGACCTTTGGAGCTGATCCAGAGGGGATGCCAGCTGCTAAAGGCTAACTTGGCAGTGACCCTCAAAGATTCTTCCCTTAGAGTTCAGTATAACTGACCACCACCCCCATCCCCTGGTTCAACAGCTCGTCTTGAAGAGGTGTGGAAAAACGAGGGTCCTGGAGATAGCCGAGTGGGATTGCACAGTCCTTCCCTTGTGCCGGAGATGACTCAGGTGTGAACGGGTTTGCAGGCTCAGTCCCGAGAGCACCTCTCTCCGTAGAGGGGCAACAGCCAAGAGGACGCAGTTACAATCTAGGTGGTCCTTTGCTTGACCTGCCTGAGGCCGTGGGGCTGCCTGGCTGCTCTAAGCACCTCTCTGTGGAACGAGCCAATTTTTCTTGCTCTGTTGATTTCACTTGTGATGTTGCAGGACTTCTGGCTCAGGAGTGACTCAGCTGATTTGCCTTCTGACATGCTTCAAGTGGAGTAGGAGGAGGGAAGAATGGTAGGGGATCAAGTTGCAACCAAAGTTTGAGTCTTATGATCATGAAGAGGCCTGGTCTCACACCCATAAGACCGTGGAGAAGGCCAAAAGGGTTAGGGTCTGGTCCCGAATTTAACCCCAGGGAGGATGGCAGGGCCTGGGGGATCTCTGCCGGCTCAGGAAGGATTTAAAGGGCTGCAGGATTCATGGGAGAGCCCGGACTCTAGGACTCTCCCAACGAGCCGCCAGACTTAGTGGTGGGAGTCCAGCTGATAGGTGATACCAAACAATAGGTATATCAGGGTTGAGACAGAAAACAGTCTTCCTGAAAGTTGGAGAAGGAAGTAAATTATTTAAAGAAACAAATCATAGTGAGATCTATTATCAGGTACAGAAACAGTGGGACGTCCCTGGCCGTTCAGTGGTCAAGACTCTGCGCTTCAAATGCAGGGGGCCCAGGTTTCATCCCTGGTCAGAGAACTAAGATTTCATATGCCGGGCAGCATGGCCAAAATCAAAAAAAACCTCTCCTCTGAAAACAGAAGCCAGCCTCGTGAGTCTAGGCACAGACTGGGTGGGGAGGACAGACCTCAGAAGAACCATCCTCTATTTATCACTCTGTGCTGGGCGCTGGGGGCGCAGAGATGAGTGATGCCCTGGGGGGAATCCCTGTTTGAGTTTAGTGGTGAACACAGACACAGTAAAACTTGGTCAGGGCTAGGACAGAGGTAGCACCAGGGCTGTAGAGCACAGAAGATGAGGCTCTGACTCTGACTTTTTGGAAAGAGGGACTAGAGGTCCTTCTTCTTGGGGGGACTTGGGGGTCCCTTATAGTGGAAGGGAAGGTCTGAGGGTCCTTTACAGTAGAGGCAAGTTGGTAATTAAAGGATATAAGAGCAATTACTAGGCGGAAAAGTGAAGCTTGGGTACTGGCATAGAGGTATGTTACAGCAAAGCATGCTTGGGGCCCTGCCAATACTGAGATGAGGCTGATGCGCTGGGTGCCTATGAAAATTAGCAGCAAAAAAAAAAAAAAAAAAGAAAATTAGCAGCAAATGCTGCAGATGTAGATGGAGAAAGAGGAAAGGGATGTACTCCTGGTTATGATTTTGGTAGTCTTACCTACTAATAAGGGCTTCCCAGGTGGCCCAGCAGTAATGAATCTGCCTGCCAATGCAGGACACACAGGTTCGATCCCTGGGTCGGGAAGATCCCCAGGAGAAGGAAATGGCTACCCACTCCAATATTCTTGCCTGGGAAATCCCATGGACAGAGGAGCCTGGTGGGCTACAGTCCATGGGGTCACAAAAGAGTTGGACAGGACCTAGTGACTGAACAACAACAAAAAGTAGACCTGCTAATAAATACGGATTTTCATGCCACAACCCTAACATCTGACACAATCAAATTACAACTCTTCCTCTAAAGGAGGGAAGATGAATGTTAGCGTTCTCCTCTTTAGTCTGAGTTCCTTTTTTCCTCTAAATGTAGGAGTCTGACTTGGCCTGGCCTCAAGGCAAAAGGGAAACTGAGGCAAGAAGGGAAGGGGGGGTGGAAATTGCAACTCGGTGTGCACTCAGGTGCTCACACCTCACAATGTGCTGCAACAAGGATGCTCTGTTAGCCTGCCCACTACATCTTCCCGGGTGGTATTGGTTCAGGAATGAGCTGGGTCTGCCCCTGCCCCTGGGTCCCTGGGTGTTGTAGCAGGGTAGAGATTGGGTGATGGTCAGAAATGCTGGGAGCCTCCCAGGAAGGCACTTGCATGACTGAGAAGGAAGGGCATAGCTTTCAGTTTGGGATTCAGGTAGTCTTTGCTAGCTGTGTGTCCTTGAGCAAGTTACCCAGCCTCTCTGAGCCACCAGCTGTGAAATGGAGATTACAGCACCTGTTTCCTAGGATTGTTTTGAGGATAAATGAGATAATTTTATGTGAAAGAATCTGGCACACAATGGATGTTTGGTTAAAGGAGATTCTCTTCTGCTTTTTCCTCATGATTTTATTCAATGTGTATAAAGGGTTAATTCCTAAATATATATATATAAAGAGTTTTTTAAATCAATAAGAGAAAGAACACCTCAATAGAAAAATAGGCAAAAGTTAGAAGCAGTTAGTAGAAGAATACATTTTAGTGGCTATTAATCATATATAAATATAATATCAGATACATAAAATATAAATCTATATATACATATGTACTTCATAACCAAAAGGCAGCAGAGGATGAGATGTTTAGATAGCTCACCAACTCAATGGATATGAATTTGAGCAAACTCTGGGAGATAGTGAAGAACAGGAAAGCCTGGCATACTGCAGTCCATGGGGCTGCACAGAGTTGGGCAAAAACTTAGCAACTGAACAGCAACAACAAAAAGGCAAGTTACAACAATAATCAAAATCAACTTGACGAAATTTAAAAAACATTTACTCATAAGCATAGTGTGTTTCCTCTCCCAATTCATAAATGATTCGTAGTCTTTTTCTGTGTACTACCTATCCATACCTTTTGCCCATTTTAGTGATGCAATGTTGCTCTTTTCCTTATTGATTCATAAGAACACTTTATATGGGTAAGATTTTAGCATTTCTCTTCTCCAGGGGATCTTCCCAATACAGGTAACCATATGTGTTAGCCATATGTGTTATAATTCTTTTTCCAGTTTATCATTTGTCTTTTGACTTCATTTCTGGTATTTTCATTGTGCTGCTGCTGCTGCTAAGGCGTTTCAATTCAGTTCAGTCGCTCAGTTGTGTCCGACTCTTTGTGGCCCCATGAATTGCAGCACGCCAGGCCTCTCTGTCCATCACCAACTCCCGGAGTCTACCCAAACCCATGTCCATCGAGTTGGTGATGCCATCCAACCATCTCATCCTCTGTCATCCCCTTCTCCTCCTGCCGCCAATCCTACCCAGCATTAGGGTCTTTTCTAATGAGTCAACCCTTCGCATGGGGTGGCCAAAGTATTGGAGTTTCAGCTTCAACATCAGTCCTTCCAATGAACACCCAGGATTGATCTCCTTTAGGATGGACTGATTGGATCTCCTTGCAGTCCAAGGGACTCTCAAGAGTCTTCTCCAACACCACAGTTCAAAAGCATCAATTCTTCGGCGCTCAGCTTTCTTCACCGTCCAACTCTCACATCCATACATGACCACTGGAAAAACCATAGCCTTGACTAGACGAACTTTTGTTGGCAAAGTAATGTCTCTGCTTTTAAATATGCTATCTAGGTTGGCCATAACCTTCCTTCCAAGGAGTCGTTTCAGTCGTGTGCAACTCTGTGCGACTCCATAGACGTCTGGCAGCCCACCAGGCTCCCCCGTCCCTGGGATTCTCCAGGCAAGAACACTGGAGTGGGTTGCCATTTCCTTCTCCAATGCATGAAAGTGAAAAGTGAAAGTGAAGTCGCTCAGTCGTGTCCGACTCTTAGCGACCCCATGGACTGCAGCCTACCAGGCTCCTCCATCCATGAGATTTTCCAGGCAAGAGTACTGGAGTGGGTTGCCATTGTCTTCTCCATTTTCGTTGTACAGAAGTTTAAAATTTTTTTATGCAGTCCAAGTCACCAGTGAATGTTTACCCTTTGGGCTTCACAAGAGGATGAAGTTTCACAGTACACAGCAGAGGAAAGGTTCTCCTTAATGTGAGATTGCTGGCTTGGGGTAGCATGGGTTGAGATTATTTGTATAGCTCTTCCTAGTCTCTCTCCTAGTCTCTGACTATAAATGTTTCTTATGATGTAATCTTCTTATGAAGACTTGGCTTCCCATGTAAGTGTGAACCCGGGGCTAGTCCCCTCAAAAGCTGTGTTTTTCATTGAAAATTAATTTGACTATGATCTGGTTTATACATTGGTCTAAAGAGTTTGGTTACTGCGAGTCTGCCCTAGAGGTGAAGCTGTTCTCCACACTGACAAATCAGGTTCTTGAGCTGTACATCTGAGAATCAGAGTCCGAGTTGAGTTAATTCATCCAGACCTTTTTGAGAAAGGTCAGTCTTACCACGTTTTCTTGGAGATAATCCCCAACATTTCCAGTGGTATGCAAATACCTTTCTTAATAGTAGGTACCTTTCTTAATAGTAGAAGGCAAATCTGCCAGAAACCTGCTCATAACTAATAATAAATAATAATCACACTTACCCCCTTATTAAGCACTTTTTAGCTGCCTGGCACTGTTCTTGGCACATTTAATGGACTAGTTAATAGCCAGAACATTTCTATCATGTCAACAATATTAGTTTCTAATTTACAGATGAAGAAAATGGGACCTAGAGAAATGTAGTAACTTGACCAAAGCTACTAAGTCAAAAAGTGGTGCTGTCCGTATTTGAACCCTGGACCATCTGCTTTCCTTTGTGCTTATGTTGGCTGTAGTTGATTACGACCCTGTCTTGAATTCTCCCTTTAGCTTGAAAGTGAAAAGTGAAAGTCCTCAGTTGTATTGTCCGACTGTTTGTGACCTCATGGACTATATGGTCCATGAAATTCTCCAGGCCAGAATACTGGAGTGGGTAGCCTTTCCCTTCTCCAGATCCAACCCAGGGATCAAACCCAGGTCTACTGCATGGCAGGCAGATTCTTTACCAGCTGAGCCACAAGGGAAGCCCAAGAAAACTAGGGTGGGTAGCCTATCCTTTCTCCAGGGGGTCTTCCCGACCCAGGAATCGAACCAGGATCTCCTGCATTGCAGGCAGATTCCTTACCAACTGAGCTATCAGGGAAACAGCTTAGGGATCTTTACTATAATCTATGGTCTATATTTACTATAATCTTTACTATATTCCAAACATAAATTGATAACCCCTCCCCCACTAATTTCATACTTTCTTTCTGAATTTTCAACTCTCCAGCACTAAATCACATATGTGTGATTTAGGGACTATCAGCAAAATTATTCTTTTCTAAAAATATATTTATTTATTTGTTTATTTATTTATTTGGCTGCGCTGGGTCTTAGTTGCGGCATGCGGGATCTTTAGTTGTGGCACGTGGGATCTAGTTCCCTGACCAGGGATCAAACCCAGACCACCCTGCATTGGGAGTATGGAATCTTAGCCACTGGACCACTAGGAAGAGGGGAGTGCGTCTGTACTCAGTAGTGCCCAACTCTTTGTGACCCCATGGACTGTAGTCTGCCAAGTTCCTTGGCCCGCAGATTTTTTTCTAGGCAAGAATACTGGAGTGGGTTGCCATTTCCTACTTCAGGGGATCTTCCCCACCTGGGAATCGAACCCCCATCTCCTACATCTCCTGCATTGGCAGGTATACTCTTTTACCACTGAGCCACCTGAGAAGAACCACCAGGGAAGTCCCTGCCAAATCCTTCTTCCCAGAAAACGTGGACTTCCATTCTTCCACTAGCTTTGTGGCTGCTGTGTCAAATTTAAAATACAGAGTTTCTTGTGCATTGCCTCTGAGCCAGAAGACGCATCAAAAGGCTGACACATTCCATATGAGATCTTAGGCCTCAAGGAAAGTGTCTGTCCCTTACTGTTTTCCCAAGTACTGCTTTAGCTCTTTATTTTCTGAATGTGAATATAGACCTTTATTTACCAGCTTCAGATGGTTTTTCGTAATGCTCAAACAACTAAAATTGACCAGTCTATAATTGAATTGAGTTATTTGGAGGATATAAAAATACTTTGCAATTTTGTTTTATGTAGTGCTATTTTTATGAAGTCTAAAAAACATTTTGTAGACAGAAAAGTGGAAAATAGAAAAGGAGAGCACATTGTGCTGCGGGAAGAAACAAGAGAGAAAAAGCTGGGGAAAAAGAAGGGAAATTAATAATTGATCATCACTTACAGTTGCCAGTCATTGTGCTAGATGCTCCATTTATATCATCTTATTTAACCTCCACAACCACCCCAGAACACAGATTCATTGCATCCATTTTGTGGATTTGGAAATAGGCTCAGAAAAGTTAAGTAACTTGTCCAGTTCATGCAGCATGGGGATTCAAGCGCCCTGGACACAGAAAGGAAGTAAAGATGACAAAATTCAAACTGATGCCTAGCAGATACCTGAAAAGATCAAAGTGCAACTAACTAGAGGTGAAGTAAAGGATGAACAGAGGTTCTTCTAGTCACTAGAAGAGGTATGGCTTCTGCCTCTGCCAGCCTGAAGCAGGACAGGGGTAGATGGCTGGAACTGCTGCCGATGGAGGTTGAGATGGAAGATGGCTAGAGGGCCTCAGCAAGTCAGAGAGGTTGCTGTTTCCAGGAAAACTGAGTGAGGAGGACCTGAGTTAAGGCAAAGATGTGTTAGACCTGGCACAGAGAAAGGGGCCCTATTCCTCTCTAGGACAGAAGACTTGAACTCAGCGTGTGGCTCCTCCCTTTTGGAGGAACATTCTTTGTCGAAATCTTCCATCAGCAAAGCCAGACGTGGGATTTCCCTGTGGTCTAGTGGTTAAGAATCTGCCTTCCAACACAGGGGGCTTGAGTTCATCCCTGGTCAGGGAACTAAAATCCTACATGCCACGAGGCAGCTAAGCCCACGCCACAACTACTGAGCTCACTCACACTCTAGAGACTCTGCTCCACAATTAAGAGAAGCCTGCACGCCACAAGTAGAGAAGCCTCCGAATGTCGCAACCAGAGAAAGCCCATGAATTGCAATGAAGACCCAATATAGCCAAAAAATTAAAAAAAAAAAAAGGAAAGCCAGACTTTGCCACTATGTTATCAGTAATGCTTCAGCAAACCAACAAGATTTTCTCTGGTCATATGAGTAAGAATGATGCAAGAAGGTTTCAGACCATTCAAAAAGGTACTTACAAAAAAAGCCCCACATTTTCTATGTGCCAGGCATGACTTAAGAGGTGGAGATAAAATGATAAGTTCAAATACCATTTGATCCTTGCCCTTTGGAACTGCAGTTTAGTGGAGGAGACAGATACTAATCACATGATCATACAAATAAATGTAAAATTAAAATTTTAAAAGTACTCCAAAGGAAAGATATACAATACTATAAGAGTTTATAATCAGTAAGTCATCCTTGAGAAAGTGATGCTTGTGCTGTGATGCAGGGAAGAGTAGGAGTTAATTACCTGAAGGAAGAATATGTGTGCTTGTGCTAAGTCACTTCAGTCATGTCCAACTCTACAACTTTATGGACCGTAGCCCACCAGGCTCCTCTGTCCATGGGGATTCTCCAGGCAAGAATACTGAAGTGGGTTGCCACGCCCTCCTCCAGGACTCAAAACCACATCTCTTACATCTCCTGTATTGATAGGCAGGTTCTTTACCACTGCCCTACCTGGGAAGCCCCAAAGGAAGAATATTAAGAATATTACATCCCAAATGGAGAAACCATCAAGTGCAAAAGTCTCTTGTTTTAAATGATTCATTCTGAAGAATGGAGGGTTAGTGCAAGATCAGGACTTTGTACACTTTTTACAGGCTATCTAGATTGCTCCTCTTCCAACTGGAAACTTCCCTAATGGCCACAAAGTCCATGTTTCAGGTCAATGATAGTACTTCTGTTTTTAAGCATAAGATGCTTTCAATTTATGCATGCATCACACACACAAGTCCTCACCCATCCAATCAGATCTCCAACCAAGTATCTCTTCATTTATTACCCATTCATATATCTATTAAATCACCCAACATACCGATCATCAGTCCATGCATCATCTACCCATTCACCAGACAACCATCCGTCTATCCAAGTATCTACACACCCACCCACATTTTATCTTGCCTTTTATTTGTATATCCACTATCTGTTCACCCACCCACCCACCTATTCTCCATTCATTTTCCCATATGTCCATCAATTCATTTATCCATTCATGTAGCTATATATTTATTTATCTCTCTGTAACATAATAAATATGTTTGATCTCTACCCCTGATTCCTGACACAGAGCTTCTAAATCCCTTAGAATTTCCTGGGTGATTGAAAAATCTTTTGTTCTCATAGGCAATCCTGAATAGCTTTGAAATGGGGCTTCTTACCAGGAAGATCAAGCCATGATTAGAAGCTTGGAACTTTCAGCCCGACCCTCCATCCTCTGGGGAGTAGAGAAGGACTGGAGATTGAGTAATCAATCATGCCTGTGTGCTAAGTAGCTTCATTCATGTCCAACTCTTTGTAATCCTGCAGACTGTAGCCTGCCAGGCTCCTCTGTCCATGAGATTGTCAGGCAAGAATACTGGAGTGGGTTGCCATGCCCTCGTCCAGGGAATCTTCCCGACTCAAGGATAAAATCCATGTCTTCTGCATCTGACTGTGTGGATCACAATAAACTGTGGACAATTCTGAAAGAGATGGGAATACCAGACCATCTGACCTGTCTCTTGAGAAACCTGTATGCAGGTCAGGAAGCAACAGTTAGAACTGGACATGGAACAACAGACTGGTTCCAAATAGGAAAAGGAGTACGTCAAGGCTGTATACTGTCACCCTGCTTATTTAACTTATATGCAGAGTACATCATGAGAAACGCTGGGCTGGAAGAAACACAAGCTGGAATCAAGATTGCTGGGAGAAATATCAATAACCTCAGATATGCGGATGACATCACCCTTATGGCAGAAAGTGAAGAAGAACTAAAGAGCCTCTTGATGAAAGTGAAAGAAGAGAGTGAAAAACTTGGCTTAAAGCTCAACGTTCAGAAAACTAAGATCACGGCATCTTGTCCTATCACTTCATGGGAAATAGATGGGGAAACAGTGGAAATAGTGTCAGACTTTATTTTTTTGGGCTCCAAAATCACTGCTGATGGTGATTGCAGCCATGAAATTAAAAGACGCTTACTCCTTGGAAGGAAGGTTATGGCCAACCTAGATAGCATATTTAAAAGCAGAGACATTACTTTGCCAACAAAAGTTCGTCTAGTCAAGGCTATGGTTTTTCCAGTGGTCATGTATGGATGTGAGAGTTGGACGGTGAAGAAAGCTGAGCGCTGAAGAATTGATGCTTTTGAACTGTGGTGTTGGAGAAGACGCTTGAGAGTCCCTTGGACTGCAAGGAGATCCAATCAATCCATCCTAAAAGAGATCAATCCTGGGTGTTCATTGGAAGGACTGATGTTGAAGCTGAAACTCCAATACTTTGGCCACCTCATGCGAAGAGTTGACTCATTGGAAAAGACCCTAATTCTGGGTAGGATTGGCGGCAGGAGGAGAAGGGGACGACAGAGGATGAGATGGTTGGATGGCATCACCAACTCAATGAACATGGGTTTGGGTAGACTCCGGGAGTTGGTGATGGACAGAGAGGCCTGGCGTGCTGCAATTCATGGGGTCGCAAAGAGTCGGACACGACTGAGCGACTGAACTGAACTGAACTTCTGCATCTCCTGCATTGGCAGGCAGATTCTTTACCACTGAGCCACGTGGGAAGCCCATGCCTACAGTGATGAAATTTTCATAAAAATCCATAAGGTATGGGGTTCAGAGAGATTCCAAGTTGGTGAATGTCTGTGTTCTGGGAGGGTGGCACACCCAAAACTTCACCTAGACAGAAAATCCTGTGCTTAGGACCCTTCCAAACCTTTCCCTATATACCTCTTCATTTGGTTGTTCATTTTATCCTTTACAATATCCTTATAATAAACTGGTAAACAGAACGAAAGCATTTCCCTGAGTTCTGTGATCCATTATAGCCAATTATCAAACCTGAGGAGAGAGTCTTGGGAAACCATGATTTATAGCCAAGTTGGGTAAAAGTGTGAGTAACCTGGTTCCCCTCTATTCATGATTAGCATTAAAGGTGAGGGGAGTAGTCTTGTGGGGATGAGTCTTTAACCTGTGGGGGATCCAAGCAGTTAGTGTCAGAACTGATTAATGTGAGGGGAAAATCCACATGCTTGATGTCAGAAGTGTTGTGAACGGAGAGACAAGTTTCCTTTCATCCTCTTCTCCAACAAACCAACCAACCATTTATTCGTGTATGTATTCACTGATGGTTCAGATTATAGAGAATCTGCTTGCAATGCAAGAGACTTGGGTTTGATCCCTGGGTTGGGAAGATCCCTTGGAGAAGGGAATGGCTATCCACTCCAGTAGTCTTGCCTGGAGAATTCCATGGACAGGAGAGCCTGGTGGGCTACAGTCCATGGAGTTGCAAAGAGTCAGACATGACTGAGCACCTAACACTATGCATTCACCCATCCTTCCATCTATTCATTCATCCACCCATCTATTTGTATACTCATCCATTTTTATTGGTGCTGTGACAAACTGCCACATAGTTAGTGACTTAAAACAACACAGAAGGATTTCCCTGGTGGTCCAGTGGCTAAGACTCAGTGCTCCCAATGCAGGGTGCCCTAGGTTCAATCCCTGGTCAGGGAACTAAATCTAATATGCCACAATGAAGATTCCACATGCCACGACTAAGATCTGATGCAGCCAAATAAATAAATATTTTAAAACAATAATATCAACACAGATTGATTGTTTTATAGTTTTAGAGTTCAACAGTCCAAAATGGGCCTTAAGGGGTTAAAATCAAAATGTGGGTTGGAACTTCCCTGGAAGTCCAGTGGTTAAGACTCTGTGCTTCCAATGCAGTGGGCACAGGTTCCACTCTGGTCGGGGCATTAAGATCCCACATGTTTCACGGTCCAGCCAAAGAAAAATGTGGGTAAAATAGCAGTACTTCTGGAGGCCCTAGGGAAGAATGTGTTTCCTTGCCTTTTCCAGCTCCTAGAGCCTACCCGCATTCCTGGTCTTGTGTCTCCTTCCTTAAACTTTAAAACCAGAAGCCTACCATCTTGAAATCTGCAACTCTATCCCTTCTGCCTTCTTCTATGGGTACTTGTGATTACATTGGGCCCACCCAGATAACCCAGGATAATCTCTCCATCTCAAGGTCAGTTGATTAGTAAGCTTAATTTCCCTTTGCCATGTAATCTAACATATTCACAAATTTCAGGAATGTTAAAATATCTTTGGGAGCCATCACTTTGCCTACCACATAATCTGTTCACTTATGCATTCATTCATGCATGTGTTTGCTAGCCCATCTTTGTGTTCATCCACCAATCCATCAGTTTGGTTACCCATTCAATCATCTAGTATCTATGCACCCACATGCCTATCTGTCTATCTATTCATCCATCCATTGTACATTTATTTATCCATTTATCCAACTAAATCACTCACTTGCCCACCACCCATTCATCTGTCATATCAGTCATCCATCCTAATTTCATTATATCCATTTATCCATTCAATCATCCATTCCTCCACCAATCATTCATGCATCATTTTTTTCATTTTATCATGCCTTGCTTTATTGTGCTTCACAGATATTTCATTTTTTCACGCATCATTTTAACTATCCAACCACCCATCTAATCATTCATGAACTACCCCTATCTACCTTGTCTTTTCAAATTAATTAAACACTACCCTTCCAAGACCACATACACTCTCTCTCTCAAACACACACACACACACACACCACTATTTGAACCTACTTACCAAAACAGACCATCCTACCTGAATCTTTGCCATTTGCTTTCAACCACTCATTTTTTTCTGATCCTAATTCCCAATGACTTGGAGCCCCAGCTCCTAGTCCTGACTCAGTTTTGCTTGTCCTTTGTGCTTGCTCGACGTCAATGGGTCTTTCAGGAATTTTACTTTGTTTACAGAGCCCTGCCTGTGTTGACTCTGATCTGCCCTTGTCCTTGTTACACCCAGGAGTAAAGAAAATAAGTGATCTTGCAATACGTGAACATTTGTGCAGGGAAGGTGTTGGATCAAAGCTGTGTCTCAGTGTTTTCTCTGCTGCACTCCCCTGTGACCCCGATGAGGAGGTTTGGATGGAACCTATACTTCTCACCATCTAGGTTGATTTTTTTCCCCTAGGGAAGTAAGACAAATAGTATTGAAAATATTTATGGTGTAATGGTTATAAAAGTGTTTTGAAAAAAAAAAGGCCATTTAAAAATTTCAAGAATTGCTATTATATAAGGAAAAACTAAATAAATCCGGCTAACTTTATGTTTTAATATTTATTTTTAAAATAATTTTTGACAAGTACACACTACTCTATTTATTTATTTATATTTAATTTACTTAATTAATTTATGGCTCTCCTGGGTCTTCATTGCTGCATGCATATTTTCTCTAGTTGCAGAAAGCTGGGGCTACTCTCTAGTTTCTGTGTGTGGGCTTCTCATTAAAGTGTCTTCTCTTGTTGCAGAACACAGACTATAGGCACACAGGCTTCAGTAGTTGCAGCAAGGCTCAGTAGTTGTGACTTGCTGGGTCTAGGGCACATGGGCTTCAGTAGTTGTGGCACAGGGGCTCAATAGTTACAGTTCACGTGCTCTAGAACATGGGTTCAATAGTTGTGGTGCATGGGTTTAGTTGCTCCGAGGCAGGTGGGATCTTCCTGGACCAGGGATCGAACACGTGTCCCCTGCACTGGCAGGCCATTCTTATCCACTGCGCCATCAGGAAAGTCCTGGCTAACTTTATTTTTAATGTTTTGCTTTCCCCCCAGACTTTTGCCCCATAAATACTAGTAACAAGTTGAGAAAGCTTATGCTACTGAAGCAAAAGCATTAATAGCAGTGATAACTGTAAATCATCATTCCTTTACCAACACCATCATGATTTATAGTTGTCAGAACTGGTAATGGTCTTGCACCTCAAGTGAAACCATAGATGAAGTACCCCAGTGCTCAGCTAAAATGCCACCCCTGCTCTACTGTTCAGGACAGCACATCAGAATACAAATGAATATGAATGACATTATTATAAGAATATATGCTCCCATTTATTTATTTTTTAAAAGGTAAATCATTTAGACTGTGTTCCTTTATATATGAGCAGTGACAGATTACTTGCCATATACTGCATAACTGGCCATGTCAAGACATGACACTGAGAACCATGGCTAAATGAATGCTAGATTCATGCATAGTTTTAAGTTCAATAGTCCATCATGGGTACATGTTTAAACTGGAATGAAATTATTTGGGCAAGACTTGGTAGCCCTTTGGAAAAGTTATGACCAACCTAGACAGCATATTGAAAAGCAGACACATTACTTTGTCAACAAAGGTCCATCTAGTCAAAGATATGGTTTTTCCAGTGGTCATGTATGGATGTGAGAGTTGGACTATAAAGAAATCTGAGTGCCGAAGAATTGATGCTTTTGAACTGTGGTGTCGGAGAAGACACTTGAGAGTCCCTTGGACTGCAAGGAGATCCAACCAGTCCATCCTAAAGGAGATCAGTCCTGAATATTCATTGGAAGGACTGATGCTGAAGCTGAAACTCCAATACTTTGGCCACCTGATGCGAAGAGCTGACTCATTTGAAAAGACCCTGATGCTAGGAAAGATTGAGGGCGGGAGGATGAGGGGATGACAGAGGATGAGATGGTTGGATGGCATCACCGACTCAATGGACATGGGTTTGGGTGGACTCCGGCAGTTGGTGATGGACAGGGAGGCCTGGCGTGCTGCGGTTCAT
This sequence comes from Giraffa tippelskirchi, assembly GCF_054371585.1. Taxonomy (NCBI): domain Eukaryota; kingdom Metazoa; phylum Chordata; class Mammalia; order Artiodactyla; family Giraffidae; genus Giraffa; species Giraffa tippelskirchi. The sequence continues at coordinate 111,906,102 of NC_137287.1, read as the reverse complement.
GGGGTCACAAAGAGTCGGACACGACTGAACTGAACTGGTAGCCCAGCTCTTCTCATGCAAATGTTATTTACTTATTGGGTAAGCAGAAGGCAGAAGACCAGGTACTTCTTCGTGGAACTCAACAGTAGCTCTTAAAAGGGCAATTGTTTACACTTCTTCAAAACTGTTCAAGAAAAATTTAATGAAAAATGTGCTGCTATCCAAGAGTGTTTCAGAAATGCATGAAGAGAGGCAGTGTCCTGCCAATTCTCTATGACCAATGGGCAGTCTGGTCTGGGAAGATGTCACACCCCAGCAGTTGGAAGAGTGTATGGCCCTAACTCAAAAGACTTTTGAGGCACTGATATTTCAACAACGTGAGGACACTGGTTTATAAATATGGGCTCTGATCATTGCTAAGACACATGCAAATTATATATAATGGGTTTATACTTGATGTCTTGTTTAGAAAATGCTACACCTGGAATCTTCAACAATGATTCTTGGTTTTATGCCAAAGCTCTTTCAGATGCCGCATCTCATTTGACCATGATGACACCTTGAGAGATTGCCTAGACAGGGCATTATCCCCATTTTACAGATGAAATGACTACCTCATTGTGATCACTGTCAAAGTCAATGTCTGGAGTTGGCAAACAGGTTTCACACTGCAAATCCTTCCTACTTTCGTGCTTGTCAAGTCACTTCAGTCATGTTCGACTCTTTGCAACCCTGAGGACTGTAGCCTGCCAGGCTCCTCTGTCTATGGGATTCTCCAGGCAAGAATACTGGAGTGGGTTGCCACGTCCTTCTCCAGGGGATCTTCCTGATCCAGGGATTAAACCCTTGACTCTTATTCTCCTGCATTGGCAAGTGAGTTCTTTACCACTAGCACCACCTGGGAAGCCCATCCTTCTTCCTACTTCGCCCTACCAAGTAGCAGGGACAGTATAAGGGTTCGAATCCTTGCATGTAGGGATCTTTGAAGGACATCTTGGAGGATGTCTACCATGCAACATGGAAACTAATTAATTTTAAAAAACTGTAGTGCTTTATTCCCAGGGTGAAAACAGTAATTTGTTTATTGTCAGTTTGCAAATAGTCCTCTCTCTAAATTAGTCAATAATGCTTATGGTAGAATTTCTTACATAAGGGAAAGGATTCTGAATCAACTTGAGGCTTGGTAAAAAGCTTCAGCTTGAGCATGTTTTTATGGCTAAAATGGTCTAACTGTCTCTGCAGGAAAGTACACTGCTGAGCGAGAATGAAGGATTTATGGAACTATTTCAGGGTAGGGTGACCAGTGTTTTCAAAAATCCTGCCCAAGAACATTTGAGGTGTGACTTTCCATAAATCATGGTTACTGAAAGTGAGCACAGTCATTTATATGTATAAACTCAGATTAAAAAAAATAGTAGCAGTGTCATACCTGGGTGAAAGAGCTCTACAGAGCTTTAAGAGTTAAATCAGCCCAATTAATACATGAGGGATGGAGGCCATATATCAGCAGAAGTCACTCGAAAAGACAGAGAGTCCCTTAGGCCAAAAGCAAGAAGGACAGAGACTGACTTGGGTCCAGTCAATAGAATTAATATGTTTCAAAAAAAAAACAAGTCAACAGAACGGGGAAGGTCTATACAGAACTTAGGAAAATGGGGGTCAGAGGAAGGGATGTAATTAATAATTAGTTGAGCAGTTACCATGTGCTGAGTAGTTTGTATGAATAATTTAATTCATGCATACATGTGTGCTCAGTCGCTTCAGTTGTGTGGGACTCTCTGTGACCCCATGGACTGTACCCCACTAGGCTCCTCTGCCCATGGGATTTTCCAGGCAAGTATACTGGAGTGGGTTGCCATGCCCTCCTCCAGGGAATCTTCCCAACCCAGGGATCAAACCCATGTCTCCTGTATTGGCAGGCGGATTCTTCACCACTGAGCCATTGGGGAAGCCCAGTTTAATTTACACAACCTATTATTTATACAACAACCCTATAATCGAAATCAAAAAACTCGAAGCAACTTTCCTAAGGTCACCAGTGGTAGAGCTAGAATTAGAATCAGATCTTTTGGTCTCCAAATCCTGTGGACTTAACTATTCTTACCCAGTTTTGTCCTGGGGAAAGTGCTTTTGCCAGGCCAGGACACTGCCACTGGCTATACATTTTTTTTTAATATTTACTTTTATTTATTTACTTGGCTGCACCGGGTCTTAGTTGCGGCATGTGAAACTGTTAGTTGCAGCATGTGGGATCTAGTTCTCCAACCAGAGATGGAATCTGAGCCCCCTGCGTGGGGAGTGTGGAGTCTTAGCCACTGGACCACCGGGGAAGTTCCTATATGTGTATGTGATGTATGCTTAGTCGCTCAGTTGTTGACTCTTTATAGTCTTTTAATTCTTCTTTGGGCATTACCTCCACACACCATGGGTCACTGGCATTTTCTCAGTGGCAGATCATAGGCACATGATTTTGAGCTATAAGGAAGAACAGAGCTGATGCTGCCCACTCTCCTCCCTTAATAGATGATATCTGTGAGTTTATTTTTGCAAACTGCCACAAACCCCTCTCCACCAGCTCTGGGGAATAAGAGCCATGATTTAGCAGGGGAATTCCATTTTTGGCAATTGGTGAGAGTGACTCTAAAGAGATGCTGTTGATTTTCTTAGGTGGTTTGTTTTATTCGTCATGGTCTAATCAGAAAACAAAACATTCTGAGAGGTTAACACACAAGGACTTCATCAGAGGACAAAGAGGTCTGGGACCAGCATTGCTTATAAATTGGCTTAGAATTTTTGCAAGGGCAGCACTATTGGAAATAAGTGTATGGCCTCATAAGATATTACTTTGAAGGACAAAATTCACTGGGAGTGATCACCCTGGTACACTTTGTGTGTTAGTAGCTCAGTTGTGTCCGACTCGTCATCACCCCATGGACTGTAGTCCGCTAGGCTCCTCTGTCCACGGGATTCTCCAGGCAAGAATACTGGAGTGGGTTGCCATGCCCTCCTCCAGGGGATCTTCCAGATCCAGGGGTCAAATCTTGGTCTCCTGCATTGCAGGCATATTCTTAACCATCTAAACTACCAGGGAAGCCCAGTAGTATACTTTAGATCTCAGCTAATGGGCAGCTTTACTGACCTCCTTAGTCAAGGCATATCCTTCCAGCACGGGCTCTCATGGCACCATGTGCCCCTACTTTATGGCACTTACTACTGCTGCTATGTTTTACATTTGTTTGCACAATTAGTTGACTAACAACTGTCTGCAAGCTCCACAAAGGCTGAGTTTTTGCTGCATTTTTAAAAATTAATTTTATTATTTATTTATGTTTGGCTGTGCTAGGTCTTTGTTGCGGTCTTCGGGTTTTCTCCAGCTATGGCAAGAGGGGGCTTCTCTTCATTGGGGTGCATGGGCTTCTCATTGGCTTCTCCTGTTGTGGAGCACCGGCCCTAGCACATACGGGCCCAGTAGTTGAAGTGCTAGGTCTTTGTCGCTTTGCATGGGCTTTCTTTAGTTGCAGTGAGCAGGGGCTACTCTTCGTTGGGGTGCATAGGCTTCTCACTGCAGTGGCTTCTCCTGTTGCAGCTTGTGAGTTCTAGAGCATGGACTCAGTCATTGTGATACAGAGGCTTAGTTGCTCTGAGGCATGTGAGATCCTCCCGGACTAGGAATCAAACCTGTGTCCCCTGCACTGGCAGGACGATTCTGAAACACTGGACCTTCAGGGAAGTCCCTGTGCTGCATTTTATTCACCAGTGTATCCCCAGCACCTATGTACAGTGCTTGTCAGTTGCAGACAATCAGTGAATGTCCTTTCAATGTATGTGTTCAATTGTAAGCATCGATCTCCTTAGATATCTATCCAAGATAAATGAAAACATATGTCCACACAAAGATGTGTAGGTAATGTTCATAGCAGTGTTATTCATAATAGCTCCAAAATGGAAACCATCCAGCTATCTATTAGCTCGTGAGTGGGTAAGTAAAAGACGGCATATCCATACAAAGGAAGACTCTGCAGCAATAAAAAGGAGGAAACTGACAATATATTCTACAACATGGATGAACCACAAAGATACTGTGTTAAGGGAAATCAGCCAGGCACAAATGACAGCATAGTGCACTATTCCATAAATATGAAATTCTAGAAAAGGCGTGACTGTAGAGACGAAAGCAGATCCATGGTTGCCGGGGCCTGGGAGTGGGAGTGGGGAGTGACTGCAAACAGGAAGAAGGGAACTCCTGGGGGTGATGGAAATGTTCTAAAACTGGATTGTGGTAAAGGTTGCACAACTGTATACATTTACTAAAAATCATTAAACTGTACACCTACAGTAGGTGAGTTATATGGTATGAGAATTATCCTAAATAAAGCTGTTAAAAATATTTAAAAACAGTCTCCTTATTTAGTCATTTTATCCTAACTTACGTTCTGGGAAAATTATTTCTGTGGGACATTGTGCCAGAGACTGCTAATTGAGTCAACTGTTTAATGACAGAACCTCAATTTTTTATTAAATTATAGTTGATTTACAATATTGTGTTTGTTTCAGGTGTACAGAAAAGTGATTCAGTCATATATATGTATGCATATATACATACTTTTCAGATTCTTTCCCATTATAGGTTATTACAATATGTTGAATATAGTTCCATGTACTATATGGCAGGTCCTTGTTGTTTATCTATTTTACATATAGTAGTGTGTATCTGTTAGTTTCATACTGCTAATGTATCCCTTTCCCCCTCCCCCTTTCCTCTTTGGTTTGTTTTCTATGTCTGTGAGTCTATTTCTGTTTTGTAAATAAGTTCTCTTGTGCTATGTTTTAGATTCCACATAAGTGATACTATATGATGTTTGTCTTTCTCTGTCTTACTTCACTTAGTATGATAAGCTCTAGGTCCATCAATGTTGTTACAAATGACAATAATTTGTTCTTTTTTTTTATTGCTGAGTAATAGTCTATTATATATATAGTGTACATCTTTTTTATCCATTTGTCTGTTGATGAACATTTAAGGACCTCAATTTTTAACATGACATATGGCCATGTGAATTAAAAAAAAAATACCATATTTCCCAGCCTCTTCTGCAGCTTCATGTTGCCATGTGACTGAGTTCTGGCCAATGAGATGTAAGCATAAGTGATGTGCAGTGTTTCCAGGAAGGCTGTTTAAGGGCCATGACTCAGCTTTAATTTTTTCCAATTTGTCTTTCCTTTTTCCATCCCCCAAAATATACGGACTGGTGTTCCAGCAGCTATGGACCATGAAGTTGCCTGAGGAATGAAAGCTAAGATGGTGGAGCAAAAATACTGAATCCTGGGTTGCTGATGATACCATAGAGCTCCAGGCCTCTCTTGATATGGCTGCTTCCTAGATTTCTTATAAGAAATACAAAAATAAACTTCAATATTTAAAAAAACAAACAAACATTTATTTATTTGGGTGCCCTGGGTCTTAGTTGCAGCATGCGGATTCTTGGTTGAGGCATGTGGGATCTAGTTCCCTGCTGCTGCTGCTGCTGCTAAATCGCTTCAGTCGTGTCCGACTCTGTGCGACCCCATAGATGGCAGCCCACCAGGCTCCGCCGTCCCTGAGATTCTCCAGGCAAGAACACTGGAGTGGGTTGCCATTTCCTTCTCCAATGTATGAAAGTGAAAAGGGAAAGTGAAGTTGCTCAGTCGTTTCTGACTCTTAGCGACCCCATGGTCTGCAGCCTACCAGGCTCCTCCATCTATGGGATTTTCCAGGCAAGAGTACTGGAGTGGGGTGCCATTGCCTTCTCTAGTTCCCTGACCAGGGATCAAACCCATGCCCCCTGCATTGGGAATATGGAGTCTTAGTCCCTGGACTGGCAGGGAAGTCCGCTCCACTGGATAGTTTTGCACCTGGCCAGTAGATGAGGATCACATAGGAAGTTTTAGAGGATGCTTATAAATGAGATATACTTTTATTACTTCTATCCTGATTCTATTAGAGCTCAGTCACAAGGACCTATCTGATTACTAAGAAATGTAGTTTTGCTGTGAGCCTAGGAGGAAAATGAACCTGGCTGGGGAAAGCAGCCATTTCACAAATATACAAGCAAGAACAATAGAGAAGCTCACCATCCAGAAGACTTCCCTGAAGATCCAGTGGTTAAGAATCTGCCTGCCAATGCAGGGGACATGGGTTCGATCCTTGGTTTGGGAAGATTTCACATGCCGCAGGGGAACTAAGCCCACAGGCCACAACTACTGAGCCTACGAGCTGCAACTACCGAAGCTCTTGCACCTAAAGCCTGTGTCCTGCAACAAGAGAAGCCACCACATTGAGAAGCCCTCGTGCTGCAACTAGAGAGTAGTCTGCGTGCAGCAATGAAGACCCGGCACAGCCAAAAATAAATAAACAAAATTTTTAAAAAAGAAGCTCACAGTCTAAAAACAGAGAAGTGAACGGAGGCGGAAAGACAAGAGAGAACGTGGTCAGGCAGGATGCAGCTCATGTTCGTGGAGCTGCTGTCACAATGTTCTAGAACTGTCGGAAGCCCTTATTTGGCTCCCCTTCAGAGCTCCTAAGGATTGCTTTCTTTGTAAACAAGGATGTACTATATGGTACAGAAAGTCATGCATCACTGGTGTCACCCCGGCATCAGAACTCCAGGGCCTCTTAGTGGCAACCACGTCTGTCCCTGCCAGCTGCTGTAGCATCCAGCTCTGCAAGGGCTACACCTGACTCCACGTAACTGCACCCCAATAATTCTTTGCCCTATGGCCCTGCTGCACACACCTTGATACCGAGTTTCGGGGCCACCCCAGAACCCCACTTGACACCTAAGCACTAACAACTGGAGTAAATAAGAAATCATTCAAGATGAACTGGTAGATAAGTTTCCTTCCATTCCACCTCCCACAGGCTGTACTGAGTCTCATTTTATATGGCCTCTGAGAGGACGGTCCCTTGAGTGGGAGCCAGCAGCAGCACTTAGAGGAGGAGATGGATAATTATCCTGGCACTGGCCCTTCCCTTTCCCTGCCTTCCTCCTTTTGCCTCTCATTCCTGCCCTACAGAGTCAGGCTCCACATTCTGGAAAACCCAAGCTAAGACGTCCCCATGGGTGGATACAGCCAGAAGACACTTAGCTGTCTGGGTTTCCTCGCCAGCCTCTGGTTACTGTGGAAGTGTTTTAAGGGTCTGATTCCACTCACCTCGCTCAGTTCCACAGACCAGATTCTTCTGCTGCCTCTCCTGAGTACACCGACCAGATCTTTTGTTCGCTTGTACCTGTACCATTCATTTGTGAATCAATCATGCACTCCTATTGATTTCTTGTTTAGTGATATAACATTCGTGTCTTTGCGTGTGTTTAATTTCTTACGTGCTGCTGACTCTTCTCGAATTTAAGAAGAGGAATTACTGACACATCTACCTCCCCCCTCCCTCTCCCTCCCACACCTCCCAATACTGTCTGTGCTTCTCTGCTTAGGCAGATACACTCTCTTCCCTTTACCTTGAGTCCCATTCCTCCCCCACCTCCTTTATGCTGTCATCTTTCGTGGGCAAGAGATCTGAGTGTGTGAAAGGAGGGCTGTTTGACTCCCACGTTGGACTCACCAATTCTGCCTCTGATACAATTCTGCTCCCAGCCCCTTTCCAGAAGTTAAAAATTCATAGACCCAAGTCCCATGAGCAGTTTTAAACCCTTGATCCTGGAGTCAGACTGCAGAGGCTGTGGCTACCAGCTGCCTGGTCCTGCTTCAGCCCCTGAAGCAGCTGGTTCAGGGGAGCAAGTCCACTGTCCAGCTGGGCAGGATTGGAGCTCTTCAGGATCCATGTATCAACCTTCCCCTTGTCCTTAGCTAGACTATAAGCTCCCTGAGGACACAGGTATCATCTGCCCTGTTTAATGCTGTCTTTTGTGTCTAGAGCAATACCTGGAACATAGCTGGTGCTTAATAAATAGTTAAGGAAGGAAGAAAGAGGAGGGAGGAGGGAAGAACCATGATACATTGTGGCCGGTCTTGAGTCAAAAGAGAGAAATGTGCACAGGTGAGGTCGACAAGTGGCAGGGGGGCTGCTATCTGTATTTTCAAACTGATGAAATCTCTGGGTCTGCCAAGAAGTTGAAGAATTGGTCCTCAAAAGAGAGTTGGGGCCACAGGCTGAACACCATAGGAATGTGGGGGTTTCAAAGACACTAAAAATATCCTCTCTCTAGGGGTGCAGTAAGACTCTTCTAATTCATTACAGCTACCTCTGACAAAGTCAACCGTGTTCATCTTGAATGTATCAGACAAACGGCTCTTGGAATCATTGAGACTCAGATCATTCCTACTTTAAATAAGGTGAAATAAACCTCTACAGTGAGAATCCAACCTTATTTATTTATTTTTTTTGTGGATGCTAAGGAAACACCTATGACGGAGGCAAACGGGGTAAAGTGGTGAGGTGACTTGCATCTGGGAGGCGGCAGTAACTGGATGGCATACAGAGTAATCAGACTGACAGGGCCAACTCTCCATTCTTCTCTGCCTCCATCTATTTTCTTCATAGCATTTATCCCTACTTCTCCCCTTGTATTTACTTACTGTCTTTCTCCTTAGCATGTCCATCCCACCAGAGCAAGGCTGTTGTCTTACTGACTCCTGTATCTCCTGTCTTAGATCAATGCCTGGCATTTAGCGGGCATTCAAAAACTAACTACTAACGAATGAATGGAAGAATATCAAACAATTAGTTGAATCCCTGCCATATGCTGGGCCCTGTCCTTGAGGATGCTACAAGGATAGTGAGGGAGACAGGGCTGAACATAAACCTACCATAGCTCGACCCCTGATTTTTGAGAGGTATATATCTAAGGCGTAGCAATACTCCCCCGAAGCGGAAACCTCCCGGGGTGTGCGGGGCGGGGGTGGGGGCAAGGGGGTGGTCCTTGGGAAGAAGCCCGTGTGCCAGGAGTGCCAGGGAGCCAGGGGGACTGGCAGGGATGCAGCTGGAGACAGAGCTCCAGGCTCCTTTAACTCTTCGCCTGGCTCCTCGGCATCTTTTCCTGACCTACGGAACCTCGGCCCCAGAGGAATCTCTCTGTCGCGCGGGACCCCAGTCACATCTTCTCCCGGCCCCGGAGACGCCAGCCCCGGGTGTTCCAGTTATCCAGCCCAATACCTAAGAGACCTCCACCGGCGGGAGGAACCCCCCTCCCCGCCCCGCCGGAGCGCGCTCCAGGTCCCCGCCCCCTGCCTGCCGTCTGCGGCGGGCAGGACCCCGCCCCGCCCTCTCGGCCCGCAGGACCCCGGCCCCGCCCCGCCCCCGTAGCCCCGCCGCTCCGTCCCGGGGGGCGGGGCCGCGCGCCGCGGCGTCTCCGAGGCGGGGGGCGCGAGGCAGGGGGCGGGGCGGCCCCCGGCGCCGGCCAATCAGCGCCGCTATCACATCCATGCAAATACGAGCACAATGGAGCGAGCCCATCACTCGCCCCTGCAAGCAAGCTTGAAATGGGCTTCTGCTTGAGCGGCAGCCGGGCTGGCCAATGACTCTGTATTTTGGGCCGACGAAGCCCAATGGCATGGCAGGGAAGGCGGGCCCGAGCCGGGTTAGGGTGTCCTTGCAGGGTGTCTGAGCTAAACTTCACCAAATAATAGCTGTTTGTATTTTGGCTGCTGCAGGAGCCATTTTAGGTAAGTTCTTCTCTTAAACTTTTTATTTTCCTCCCCGGCCTCGGCGGACCGGCCTTTTCCGCGGGCCCCCGGCCCCGCCCCGCCGGCCCGGCTGGGGTGCCCCTATGAATGAAGCCAGGATGAGGGGCTGCGGCGGCGCCGCCGAGGCCCGGCCGGGGTCCGAGCTGGGGCCGGCGGCGGGCGGCCTGGCGGAGGGCAGGCGGCGGCCTGAGGCCTGAGGCGAGGGGCCGGCCTCCGCCTGCGCTCCGCTCCGGGCTCGTGCTCAGGCCGCGCTCCGGCCGGGTGGCCGTCCTTGGGAGTGCGCCGCTGCGGGCCGCGCGGAGGGGCGGGGGTCCGGGCAGCCCCCCGGCCGCGGGCCAGGCGGGCGGAGGCGGGGCGTGCGAAGGGCTCCCCCATTCCCCCCGCCTCCTCGGAACCCGGCCGAGGAGGGACCCCGGTCGTGCCGCGGCGGGGCAGGGGTGACCGCTACTCCCCCCCGCCGCCCCCGCGGAGAAGTTGCTCTATTGGCGTCCTGCGTCTGTTTGCAGGGGTGGAGGAGGGTGGGCTGGTGCCAGGCTGCTGCTCCGGGAGGGGGCGGGGGCCCCCGGCGCGTCCCCGGAGCGCGCACCCCCTCCGCCCCCTTCTTACGCACTAGCGCGCACTCGCCCCGAGAATTGGAACCCTGGAGGTGTCCTGCAACCCCGCAGCCAAGTTTTGTGCATTATTAGATTGCATGTTGGAGCGTAAAGGAAAAAAAAAAAAAGGAATCGCTCCCTTTCAGGGTATTTCTTTCCTTGGCTGTTGAGAAGTAACGGAGTCTGTTGCTCCCAAATTTCCAGGGACGTGCCTGTCAGATGTGCAGAGGGTTGGCAGCTACTTGGTTTTTAAAAAGACGCTATTAGGAAATCCCCTCACTAGTGAGATAATTGAAATTTGAGTTTGTTTGCAGCTTCAGTTTTATTTGATCCGATTAAAAATGCATAAGCAGACACTTATATTTGTGTACGGAAAGTGTTCCTAGTTCCAGTTATGACTGCTGTGACTGTGGTTTCGGTAGTGTGTGATCTAATAAGGCACTGTAATTCGATTTTGAACCTGTAGGCCCGTATTCTCCAAATGAGGGTTTATGGACCATTAGTAGTCTGGCCAAGGTTTCTAGTGAATCCTTAACATCTTCAGGCATCTTTGGAGCTGTGTATGCGCCTCATTTCCCACCCCCTCTACACTGCTCCTTTCTGGTGTGGCAGATCCATAACAGAGAAGATACCCATTTAAACATTTTTACAGTTTTTAGAGTGTCTGCAGTATTGCCTGAAATTCGATTGTTGTTTCTCAAATGGCTTATAGGAATACCATCCCAGTAGGCTCCAAATTTAGATGTACTTTGAGGGGATACTCTTGGGACCCTTAGAAAAGTCCAGACAGAGACTACCGCTGTGTTCCTGAGACTGATCACGAGCTGTCTTTCTTACTGGGGATTTGTCCCTATCAGCTGCATAGCACAGGAGAATCTGCTGGTATTCCAAATGGGAAGATCAGGCTGGCAACCTCAGGGAGATAGTTTTTCTAAACTTTGTGGCTCTCTGGGGATAGAGAGAAGGTTTGAGATCCATGTGTGATAAAAATGATTAGGCGTGAATCATCAAGTGGAAGGATGTATGCCAACCAGAACAGGTGGTTTCATATAAGCCATGCATGACTGTAACTAAAGGCCTGGGAAAATGTGGAGTGGTGAAATGATTAATTTTGGACTTCTTTCTGTCCCAGGGCAGAATTCCTAGATGAATTATGATGAATTATTTAAGCTTTTTTTCTTGATTAATAGACTATTAAAAACTAATCTTTACAACTCCCCCTCGCCCTTTTTTTCTTTGGTAGCTTTGAAATCTCCCTTACCAGATTAGGACACTGTTCTCGGCTATCGTCTGGCCTTGGGCAAAGTAAACCTAGATCTGTTGTGAAATTAGCTGTGTCTCATTGTGCTACCACAGTCTGCTTGGAGTCACATTTTTTTTTTTTTTTTAATGTTAATTTATCTTTGGCTGCCCACTGGGTCTTCATTGCTGTGTGTGGGCTCTCTCCAGTTGCAGCCAGTGGAGGCTCCTCTCTAGTTGCGTTTGGTGGGCTTCCCATTGCAGTGGCTTCTGCTGCATTTGTGGCGTGGGGGCCCCTCGGCATGTGGGATCTTCCCAGACCAGGGATCGAACCCCTGTCCCCTGCACTGGCAGGCAGATTCTCAACCCCTGGACCACTAGGGAAGTCTGAGTCACATCTTTCATACAGCAATTATTTTTTTGCTTTTTATATTTAGTTGTTATCGCACTGTAAAGTCTTGGAATAGGATCACCTTTCCCACAACTTTTTAATGTTCTATGGCTTTCCCATTATTTTTATAATTTATTATCAGTATAGTCGGAAGTTCTTTGAACTCATCAGAGTTATTTCAGACAAATCAAGTGAAACATTGAATGGCCAGTTGAAAGTGAAGTGAGAGGCCATAAGTAACAAGTAACATTACTGCATTTCTGGAAGATCCTTTGGCAGTTTGTTTTTTGTATTTATTGCTTTACTTATAACTATTACAAGTACCAAAGAAAATCTGAAGCAGAATCTTATCTCTTTAGAAACCACTGTCTCATTTGTAAGTTGTTTTGCCATTATATTATAGAAAACCTATCAGGAACAGCAGGCCCTGGGGCTACTGTGTCTTGGAGCTCTCTAATTTAGAGAAGTTGCCAAGAAGTTTTCAAGTTTTCTTGGATATATGACTTTGCCCCAAGCAGAGTTTGTGGTTATGTCTTCCCGTGTTAAGCCATGAGGGAACAGGCTTGCAACTGTTGGTGCCTTATGTTTTTCAGCTTTCACGGAAGACTTGGTGATAACCACACGGAGTCACACATGGATTCATGTTCTGAATGCTTTTGAACAGGTTTTAGGATTTGAGGATTCTACCTGCATAAATATCTATGGTACTATGACACAATGACAGTATCTAAACCAATTGAGAAGCCTGTGTTCTCACCCTCTTCTCTCATCCTTCCTGGTATAGCAAGGTTTGAAATTTGTTTTTTAAATTGAAGTATAGTTGATTTACAGTGATGTGTTAGATTCAGGTGTACAAGCAAAGTGACTCAGTTTTATATGTATATATATATACACACACGTATACTTTTACAGATTCAGTTATACATACATATATATACTTTTTCCAGATTCTTTACTATTATAGGTTGTTATGAGATATTCAACATAGTTCCATGTGCTATATACAGTAGGTCCTTGTTGTTTTATTTATATATAGTAATGTGTATTTGTTAATCCCAAACTCCTAGTTTATCCCTCCCCCCACCATTGTTTTATTTTTAGTAAATATTTAGTAGTTCTCTTTATACTCCCATCCCTCACAGAAACTTTAGTCAAATTTAGGTGAAAAGCTACAGTGGATCCCATGCAACAGCCTGCATTTCCCCTACCAGGTTATTACTATACGGAAAACTCTGAAATACCTAAAAAACATCTAGAGCTTAGATATCTTGTTTCCTAGAGAAAAGTTTTGTTTGCCATAGACTAGGGCACCCTTGTGAGGGAAGCAAAAAGAACTAGCAGTGAATGAATGAATACCTGGTCTGGGTCGGGCACTTAGCCAGGGGCTGGGACTACAAGAGATGAGGGAAAAAAACAAAACAAAACTCTGTTTCCTTAGCCAATCCAGGAGCTCCATGGACTGCAGCTCAGAGAAATGAAGTAACTTGTTCAAGGCCATGAAGCTGGTTCAGGTTAGAGCCAGAATTTGAACCTACATCATCTCCATCCAAAGCACACATATCCTTTTTTACCACCAGTACTCTCTAAAAAGATTTCTTAAAAAGCTGGAGTGTGCTGTCATGCTTTCGTGGTATGGTGCTAGATTAACTAGCACACTTTGCCTGAGTTTTGTACACCCATCCCTTTTCACTTCTCCATTTCAAGAATTTGTCACTGAAAAGGCAAGTTGGAATACAGTGAGGGCTGTTCCCCCACCCCACCCCCCATAGTGCAAAAGAGGTCTTTTTAGGGCACTTAGGAGTTCAGGGTTAGCCCAGTACAGTAATAACCGTGAAGTGCAGAAGGGGAATGCAGCTGATTTTTCCTTGCCAAAATGTTCTTCTCTTCCGTTCATTTCATGGAGGCCTTTGATACCCTTGTGAGAAATTCTGTTAACTTCCATAAAAGTCCTGAAGGTAGTAAACTGGAGTTGTTTTAAAGTATCTACCCCTTTTCCAACTTCTGAACCAAATTATTTGCATAAAATCTGGAGAAAAACGTTTAGTTTTGCTTGTGGTACCTGCATTAGTTGGTTTTTCTAGTTTGTAATAGTGACTTTTCAATAGACTTCCATGGTGCTTTTTATCCACTGACAATTTCAGAAGAACTTAACAACTGAATAGTGTTTGAAAATTTCAGGAAAACTGGGAAGTAGAATTTTAAGTTAACTTCAGGACATGAATCCAGACATTTACTAAGTGACAGATGCATGTTTGAATTTTGTAAAAGAGTAAAGGGAGATTTCTATTTTTATACTTTTCTACTCCTTTATTAAAGATTCTTCTAGGGAGTTTTTTGTTGATCTAATTTTATGGATCAAATATATTATTGATAAAATTTTAATATATGTTTTGGATTTTCTTGTACACTGTGTGACCAAAGCATTTTATTTGTGGAATATCTACATTTTTAAATTCTAAGATTGTCTTTTCATAACAGGTCAGGCTTCAGGTTAAATGAAGGTCTAGCTTCCCAAGTGGCGCAGTGGTAAAGAATGAATCTGCCTGCCATTGTGGGATATGCAAGAGACAAGGTTCAGTCCCTGGGTCGGGAAGATCCTCTGGAGTAGAAATGGCAACCCACTCCTATATTCTTTCCTGGAGAATTCCATGGACAGAGGAGCATGGTGGGCTACAGTCTTTGGGGTGCCAAGAGTTGGACATGACTGAGCGACTGAGCAGCTACTGTAACATTGACCTTTGGGTCCTACCTATTTAGGTTGCTGCTTTGTATCCTTGGATTCATGGACATCAAGGGAGTGTTTAGCTCATCTGTAGACTCCCCAAAATAGTATTTGAAATATTGCTTGTGTGTGCATTTTTATGGGAAGCAAATCCGTTGCTTTTTATGATTCTCAAAGAGATCTGTGACTCCCCCCTTCCCTTCTCCTCTCCCTCATCTCTTCCCACCCAGGTGCAAAAATAATATTAAGGATCATTGCTTTAGGTCATTACAAAGGAGTTGTTTTGTCTGAGCAAAATCTTTTGCCTAAAGGCTGACGTCTTTGGGTATTTTTTTGTGCAGTCTCAGTTTCGATCAGTTGACCTGGGTTTGGGGACGCCCTTCTGCATCCCTGAGGATGACTTCTAGGCAAGGGTTACCCCCAGAATTCTTCCCTATCTTATAATTGGGAAGTTGTTCCATGCCTTTGCCCGTTGTCTGTGCAGCCTGATACAGTGAAGGTTGCAGCAGGTGACAAGACAGTCTCGAGAGTCCAGGGTCTCTTGGTCTTAGCCATCTGCCTCTGCAGATGGAACTGGAGGGGCTGGCTGTGGCAAAAGCTCCTGATATTTTCTTGCTTTGAATTTTACTCCTTACTCATTCTGTTAGTGCTTCATTCAATATGTTAGGAGGAAAAGGATTTTCTTTCTGACACTATAAGCAGAACAATTAGAATCTCCTCTCATTTTTGTATTCCCCAGACTTTTTAATGAGATATACCTTGTAACTTTTCTGTTAATATTGTTAGTTTTAAGTGGAATTTTTCCTAAAATAAGAACTAGTTGAGCATGTAACCTTATTTTGTACAGAACATCATATATGTCAAGTTCTATTGGACCAGATATTATTATAGGAAAAAGGGTCATGTATTAAAGTTCTCAGAGCCTTATTTTGCAATTTATTTAAGTAATAATCAAACAGATTGGTAAAACAAAATGATTGAGCAGTCAGAAAATTCTCAGAGTAGTCTCTAGGAACTAGCCAAACTTGAAGTTATCCTGGAGATTTTCTCTTAGAAGTCCATTTGTTGGGCCAGACTGTAAGTTGAGTAGAAGGAAAATCTGTTTGGTTTGATATATGGAATGAGGAAAACACCTAAGCTTTAGGTAGTTGGTGAGGGGCATTGAGTCCCATGCAGGGATTCTGTTTGATATGTTCCTTTCCTAAGAGTACAGGGGTGAAGAGATACACCTGGGCTAGTCACTTTGGGTTCAGGGAAACCATCAGTATTCTTAAGAAGTCCTTTGAAGGATTGTGTCTGGTAAGGAAGGTCCCAAATCATCGATTTTATTTAGTGAAGAAATTTTATGGAATTTAATGCAGAGACTTTAGTAATGTTCATTGTGTATCTTGGCTGACAGACTTTTGCAGTGTTAGCACTCTAAATTCAACCTTGGGTTAGCATGAAAAAGTCAAGCCATCATCTTTGTTTACCATGTGACCGTGTGACCATTTTGGATCACATTATACATGAAGATCGCCAGTCAGGTCATTTTTTTGAGCAGACCCCATATATTACCGTTTTAAGGAGCTGGTGGAGGGTGGTTTCTGCTTCATGGAAATAACATTTATGCCTCAAGTTGTAAAAATACATTGAAGAAATAAATGGTAGAGGATCTGAAAGAGATCATTAATGACCAGCTCCAGAAAGATAATCATAAAAACGTAAAATAAGCCTTCTAGATCGGGGCTACTCAAACTTAGTCTGGATCCTTGCAAGTCTGTGGACTGTTTGTTACCTGTCTACGATGAGGTAAGTTCAAAACTTGCAAGAATTGACTGCTTTTAAACTTTTTTTTGGCTTCCCTGGTGGCTCAGCGGTAAAGAATCTGCCTACAATGCAGGAGACTTGGGTTTGATTCCTGGGTTGGGAAGATCCCCTGGAGAGGGAAATGGCAACCCACTCCAGTATTCTTGGGAAATCCCATGCACCCCTGGCAGGCTACAGACCATGGGGTCACGTAAGAGTCAGACATGACTTAGCGACTAAACAGCAACAATATTTTTAAGAAAAATGATTTGTCTATTGAATCTGATAATAGAAAATGTAAGTTTATGGTATAGTCCTTGTTTAAAATATTTTGTCCTGGTAATTAGCTTTTCTAGCATTTTATCAAAGTGTTGGTTAAAGGTGGATTAAGAAGAAACACAAACTAATCCTTTATTATAGAGTACTGTACTACTTGAGGTGATGGGCAGCATCAGCATCCTGCTGGGGCATTGTTAGAAATGTAGGTTTTTGGCCCCATCCCTGGTGGCGCAGACTGTAAAGCATCTCCCCTGCAATGCAGGTTTGATCTCTGGGTTGGAAAAATCCCCTGGGGAAGCAAATGGCTACCCACTCCAGTATTCTTGGGGCTTCCCTGGTGGCTCAGATGGTAAAGAATCGGCCTGCAATGCAGGAGACCTGGGTTTGATCCTCGGTTTTGAAGATCCCCTGGAAAAGGAAATGGCATCCCACTCCAGTATTCTTGCCTGGAGAATCCCATGGACAGAGGAGCCTGGAGGGCTACAGTCCATGGGGTCACAGAGAGTCGAATTTGACTGAGTGACCAACACCTTCACTTTCAGACTCCTGAGATAAACTCCTGGGTTAGGGACCCAGTAACCTGTGTTATAATGTGTTACAACATGCTGTCTTAATGATTTTGTGTACCTTTAAATTTGAGAAACGTCCTAGGTCAGCACTGTCCAGTAGAACTTTGTGCTGTGATGGGAATGTCCTGTGTCTGTGTAGGACCTACTAGTCACATGTGCCTTTTGAAGCTCCTAAAAGGTGGCTGGTATGATTGAGGAACAGAATTAAAATTTTTATTTAAAATCTTAGTTAGCTTGAGTTTAAATAGCCTCATATGGCTGGTGGCCCTGGCATTTGCCAGCACAGCTCTAGACCCTTTAACAACCCCCCCCCCCAATTTTTGGGGGGAAATAGTGGATTTTTTTTTCCTCTCTTTGTTTAGAGAGGAAAATACAATATGGGACAAGACTGTTCTTTAGCCTAAAATGAGAATAAAGAAGTCATATAATAAAGTTTGACACTATTTTTTCCATTTATATTTACCTATTTATTTTTATCTAAAAGTTGATTTGCTGTTAAGAAAATAGTAGGATCAGAAAATAAATTTAGATCTGTGTCTTGTAAGGTTTTGTAAACAGCAAGGTAGGTTTTCATGCAAGGCCTTATAACCTTTCATGTCTTTCAGAATGACTGCTGAAGCTTTTTTCTTCTTACAGAGATTTATTACAGGCAGCTTTTAAGTGCAATGCTTAATTCTCAATATGAAAAGCTGGTATTGAGGGTTCTCATAACTTTAGACTAATTAATGGAGATTTTTCCTATGTAAAGTATTTATGGTTTACCAGCTTTCTCAGAGGATGGTTTTTCAGTTTTTAAAGGTATAATCTTTGTTTTTAATAATATTCACCAAACCTCCCTTGAAGGATTGAGCCTTATCTTCTGTCCTCTTCCAATATATTTAAAAGTTGATTTGTTAAAGGAAAGGATTTCTTTTACTCATTCAGGGTTTGTGTATGCTTCCCTGCCTCCAGCCCCATCTACTTATACTTCGAATTTTAAATTCCTTAAAATCAAGCATTGAGGCAAAATATGTTTATTGGTTAACATCCATTGTAGAATCGTAAAGTATTTTGTGATTGACAAGGTGGAAGGAAACATGGCTATAGAAGTAAGTGAAGGGACTTCCCTGGTGGTCAAGTGGCTAAGACTCTGTGCTCCCAGTGCAGGGGGCCCGGGTTCGATCCCTGGTCAAGGAACTAGATCCCACATGCTGCAACTAAAGATCCTGCATGCTGCAGCAAAAATCCACAATCCCCAGTTCTATAGCTAAGACCAGGGGCAGCCAAATAAGTAAGTATTTTAAAAAAAAGTAAATGAAGATTCTCAGGTAGAATTATAGCTTTTTAAAATGTTGTCTAGACATAATAAAATGGATCTTCCTAGGGATATTGTAATTTTCTTAAATTAATTTGCCAGGTTTTAAGTTTTCAAGCAGGAGATTGTTATTCATTCAGTGGTGACTCTTGAAGCATGAGAGACAATAGGAGTGTTCCATACACTTTTTACACTCATAGATATTAGACTCAGAAGACTTCTTAAAGATTGTAGGTAGAGCTGCAGGCAGAGCAAAGTTGCTGATGCAGCAGTGGCCCTTGCTTTGTTTATGGCATGAACTAATGTGTTTTTTCATGAGTTTTCCTTAAAAAGCAGCACTGTTTTCCCTTTAATTCTGTTGTAGGAGACAGTCTTATTCTCTCAAAGTGACTTGAGATTTATGGTAGGTTGTCAGGGCAGGGGCTTCTGTTGAGCTGAGACACAAGTTATCACTGATTGGGAGAGCTTAACATTTTGTAACTTGCAGCTTTGAGCTCTTTTGTTGGACTTTCTCCAAAGGATTTCAAGTTCTTGATCCCTAGGCACATATTTGGATTACTGCTTTGGGGTCTTAAGGAATTGGAAAACCCAAACTGTTGGAATTGAGATCTGGTAGCTGACAGATCCCTAGCCTTGAAGTTTCAGAGGTTCATTGCTTCAGATTTGTCTCCATCACCATCACTGATTTGCAGAGCTATGACTGGAATGTTGCATGAGATGTTACTAAAAACACTGATTTCATAAGCTGTGCTGAAACACCAGACTCCTCATTTACACATGATAGTCATACTGTGTCCATCCTCATCTGCTCTTCCTTCGACATTTCTTGCTCGCAGGGCTCTCCGTGGGTGCTCTTGACTTTTCTTCCATTGTTCACTCTTGAACTAAGCATTGTTCCTACCATCATAGCTGTGATTATGGCAGTTATTTCTAGTTTAAAGTTTAAGTGTTATCAAGTCTTACATAATTCAGCATCTTCACTGGATTCTTCTAAACCAAAGCTTCTTTCTGGTTTCTCAGGATTGCAGAAGAGTAGAGTTGAAAGGGACTTCAAGGCCATCTAGTGAGTATTGTTGTCTTGTGGATGATGAAGGGGCTTCCCAGGTGGCACTAGTGGTAAGGAATCCACCTGCCGATGCAGGAGACCCAAGAGATGCAGGTTCGATCTCCAGGTAGGGAAGATCCCCCGGAGGAGGAGATGGCAACTTGCTCCAGCATTCTTGCTTGGAAAATCCCATGGACAGAGGAGCCTGGCAGACTACAGTCCACAGGGCCGCAAAGAGTTGGGCACAACTCCAGCGACTGAACACGCACATGGATGATGGAACAGAGTCCTAGTTGTGTCCTAGTCAAAAAATTTGTTAGGTCATAGCACTGGGTTACAGTCAAGTTAGGATTAGAATTCAGTTCTCATATCACTAAATAGGACTCTGGCCCTAACTCTGACGGTTAGGGTCCTAAAAATGCGCATAGGAGGATTTCCCTTAAGAACTTGTGGAGAAAGATGGGGAAGGAGTGCTCGGAGATTAGAAGTGAATTTATGAAAGGCTGCATAATTTTTCTTATGTTCTCTAAAATAAAATAAAGATATTATCAATGAAATTTCACATGTCCTAAAGGAGTCAGAATGACTGGTACTATTTTGGTAACTCTTGTTTACTATGTCTTGTTTACTAGAAACATCCTGGCATGTTCTTCCCTGATATCATGGTAAAAGGCTTGTCGTGCTATTTTGGTAACTCGTGTTTACTATTCTTTGCTTACTAGAAACTTTTTGGCATGTCCTTCCATTATATCCTGGTGAGATGCTTGTAAATTCACCTTTGCTTTATTGCAAATAACGTGTTTGAGAGGTGGTTCTCACATCTGCATATTCCTTCAGCTTTATGCCTTAGGGTTCTTAGAGTAAGTTTTTCCCGGAGCCCTCAATAATCATGATAATAGTAACAGCAGCTACTCGGTCATTGGCGGCTTACTGAACACCTGGTATGGTGCGAGTTTCCTTCTTGGTTTGCTGGTAGTTAGGGCTGTTCTCCTGTTTCTTTTGGGTACATGGTAGAATTGCACTCCATCACCTTGAAGTTGAGCATGGTCCTGTGACTTGCTTTGGATACTGAAATTTGACTGGAAGTCATGTGAGACACTCCTAGGCAGATACTTTTTTTTTTCCCCAAAAGAAATCTGCAGCGGTTACACAGTATAAGCCAGTTAGCCCATACTTTAGACCACTGCATTTTTAAACAGGAATTTTAACTGCAGCATGACCAAGCTCATCCCGAAGACTATACATGGACTTGTCCTTCATCCTCCTGGCTAAGGGCTGATATTAGCCCATGTTACAGTTGAGACAGCGGAGGTAAAGGAGTTAACTTGTCAGTAATTTCTGAACTAGTCACCTAGGCAGTTTGACCCCGACATTCTTTTTATTTATTTATTTTATTATTATTATTATTTTTTTGGCTGTGCTGGGTCTTGGTTGCTGCGCAGGTTTTTCTCTCTTTGCGGTGAGTGGGGGCTGCTCTCTGGTTGCAGAGCACTGGCTTCTCATTGCGGTGGCATCTTTTCTCGCCGAGCACAGCACGTGCGAGCTTCAGTAGTTGCACGTGGGCTCCGTACTTGAGGCTCTGAGGCTTTGGAGCACAGGCTCAATAAATGGGCTTAGTTGCTCTGTGGCATGGGGGATCTTCCCCGATCAGGGATTGAACCCCTGTCTCCTGCATTGGCTGGCGGATTCTTTACCACTGAGCCACCAGGGAAGCCCCCTTTAGTTTTTTTAATGTTTGCTTATTTATTTTTGGCTGTGCTGGGTCTTCGTTGCTATGTGTGGGCTTTCTCTAGTTGTGGCGGCGAGTGGGGACTACTCTCTGGTTGAGGTGCTCAGGCTTCTCATGATGGTTTCTCTTGTTGCTGAGCATGGGCCCTAGGGTGCTCAGGTGTAGCTGCCCTTCCTGGAGCAGGGATCAAACCTGTGTCCACTGGCAGGCAGATTCTTAACCGCCTGGCCACCAGGGAGGTCCTGAGCCCGACATTCTTGAGCAGTTACGGTTTGCTGCCATTCTGCGTGCTGTGCCATCTCAGTACCGAATGTGTCTAGAATATGGGCTCTGCCTGTGATAACTTCATGTCAAAACTTCTGCTTACCTCTCTGTTTCATCCCTTCTTACAGGTAGATGCTCCTACTGTCTTAGGTCCAAGGCTGACTATCTCCAGCCAGCATTTATCCCTCCCAGGGTTGTGCTGCACACCCACCATTCCTTCTCTGTCATCTGTTCTCTGCTCTTATTGCCTTCTGAAATTGCATCTTTCAACGTGATGAGAATAGCTCCTTGCCGTAAATATCTTTGCATTTCTAATATTTTTGAAGCAAATTTCTCAGAAGGCCACATTTAGCTTACAAATAGGAGACTGCCCGATAGTGATGATTAAAGTGCATGGCCTCTGCAGCCAGCCATTGGATTTGAATCCTCTCTCTGTTACTCACTCTCCGTGCCTCAGTTTCCTCATCTGTAAGGAGATAATACCTGTCTCTCATGGCTCTTTCGAGGGTTAAATGAGTTAATTTATGTAATGCCTTGGAACAATACCTGGCACACTGTAAGCATGATTTAAGCATTAGATATTATAATTTTATGAAGAGTCAGGTATCTGAGGGCTAAGATGGAGATAAGTCACTACTGATTTTAATCTTTCTGAGGTTAATATTAAGATATCAAAGATTTAATACCACCTTTAATTTTTCCTTTTGTTCAGTAGGAATTACTGAGCAACTTTATAAGGCAGGATGCTCTGGGAAGGAAATGACCTAGAGCTTGCCCCTAAAGAATTTACAGTATAGAGGGGAGATAAGATATATGTATACATGTACAACAGATACCTGTACACAGATAATTGTGCTATTATGAAGCTAGCTCACAAAAAGTGTCCAAGACAGGAAAGATAAAGGGCTTTGGAAGTTCAGCAAAGGGAGGGATGGGGAGTCAGAGAAGGCTTTGAGTCAGACTGGGCATTTATTTGGGTAGGAAAGATGCAGTATTTGGATATGTGGAGACTGGGTTAGGAAGGGAGCCAATCTCTGCATGAAAGGAAAGATCAGATCCGAGGCCATAATAAATGTATTCATTCATCTATTCAGCAAATATGTGTTGAACCTTGACTTTGTGCTCAGCGCTGATATAAGCCCTGGGGCTGCAGTGGTAAATAGAATCAAGTTCCTGCTCTCATGGAGCTTACGTTCTAATCTTATTTGAATATTCAGAACCATGATGTATCAGGAGGCTGTAAGGACTAAGAAGAAAAATAAGGCAGGATAAGGAGACAGAATAGATTTACATAACTAAGAAAAGCATGATTAATTTCTAAAGGTTGGGTTTTTTGGGGGGGTGGGGGTATCTCTTGAGGATACCCTGTGTGTTAGTTGCTCAGTTGTCTCCCATTTTTTGTGACCCCATGGACTGTGTAGCCCACCAGGCTCCTTTGTCCCTGGAACTCTCCAGGCAAGAATACTGGAGTGGGTAGCCATTACCTTCTCCAGTGTATCTTCCCAACCCAGGGATCAAACCCAGGTTTCCTGCCTTGCAGGCAAATTCTTTACTGTCTGAGCCACCAGGGAAGCCCCAAGAATACTGGAGTGGGTTGCACTTCCTTCTTCAGGGGTTCTTCCCAACTCAGGGATAGAACCTGGGTCTCATGCCTTGCAGGCAGATTCTTGGTTACTGTCTGAGCCACCAGGGAAGCCCAGGACAGAGCTAAATGGCTTTTCCTATGCCATGGACTGTATCTGCTGTTTTCTGTGCTCCTAGTTCTCTGTCCCTTGCTCTTGACAAATATCTAGATATTTTCCTTTCTGTGAGAAAGTGTCTTCATGGGGCCTTCCCCCTCTGTATCTGCTAGAAGCACTCTCTTTCCCCACTTCAGTTCTGGAGTCAGAGTTTGCCTATGTAACTGACTTGTCTTTTCTCATACTGTTTCTCCTTTATTCCACAAGTATGTGGTGCCTAAATACTTAGTAAACAGTTATTGAACTTTCATTTTGTTTCAGCCATTACTGGGCTTTAGGAACTTGAAGATAAATGCACTTGGCCTCTGCCCTTGAGGAATGCACAGTCTTACTAGAGATAGAAATAAAAACTGCTGCTACCAACATCGTGGTATATGTCAAATTAGAGCCGTGTCCAGTTTGTTAGAACTCCCCATGTACCCAGGGAAGTTGGTGAAGGCTTTTGAAAGGAAGGAACTTTTAAATTGGTTCCTGAAAATTGATTTGGAGTGAATGATCAGACTGAGACTGGTGTCTGATTTGAAGAAGCCTTTTATGCATAGGAAGTGTCCTGTGAGGGAACAGCCGGAGTCTGGTGGAAAGCTGTGGAGCTGGGTGGGAGGTCGGGTTGGAGGAGTAGTAGGTTTGAGACATTGAAAGGCTTTGGAGATTGCAGTAAGGAGTTTAGATTTGTATTGGTAGTGAGGAGCCATCAGAGACCCAAATGCAGGAGAGTAAATTGTATTCCATCCTTGGTAGAAGCGGTTGGTTTAAAACAGTGGCACTCAAATTTGACTGTGTCTTAGAATCGCCTGGAAAGCTTTAAAAGAGCCAGTGCCCAGTCTGCACACTGGAAAAGCAGATTTCCCTGGAAGAGAAACCCAGGCATTGGAATTTTGATCACTTCTCAGGTGATTCCAGTGTGCATTCAAGTTAAGCACCAGTGATTGGGAGAGGCTTGACCAACAGGTTAATGAATGAGTGAGGCCATTGCAATGGCCTCGCTAGGAGATAAGTCTCTGAATTGAGGCATTGGGAGCAGGGATCAGGGAAGACAGAGTCAGCCATTATTATTGTTCTTCAGTTTGCTGCATGTTTGTCTTCTCCAATAGAGTTGTGGCCCCATGAGTGCAAAGTACAGTTGCTGTACTTTGAATTCCTCATAGAGGGGAATTCAAATAAATATTTGCCATGATTAAAGCCAGTTTTCTTTTGTTCAGGTACTCAAAGTTGAGTTCTTAGGGCATTTTTATTTCAATTGCTTTTCTCCTTTTTGTTATTAAACAAATTCCTTTAGGAATGAGAATGGATGGGAGATGAAACTTTTTGGTCAGTTTTACTTCCTCGTAATTCTGATGAAAGATTCAGGAAGTTAAAACCCAGTGATTAAAACAATGTCTGCATATGGACTTGATTTATCTGTACTGTCTCTCATTAGCCCAGATAATTAAATTTGCCTTTAACTCTTGGTATTTGTATAAAACCAACTAGTATTAATATACCCTTTAAAATAAAGACTCTACATAGAGTACCTAGATTCTTAAAGTATTCCTAAGGTTTACCTTCCCCAACAGCACATGAAAGGTAAACCTCAAAAATAATACCCAGATTCTGTTAATCTGTGTAGTGACTCAGGACTTGATTGCTGTGATATAGAAACAGATATGGTTTGTGCATGTGAAATAATTCCTCTTTGCCAAATAAATTTATCTGTGTGTGTGGATAGTATTTTAAAGTGTTGCGAAGCATTTTCATGGGAACCTTTCATTCTCTGTTCTAATGGAGGGGAATTGGAACATAAGGAAATTAAGAACTTTTAAAATATTTGACAGCATTTATACCCCTTGGCACTTTGTATTTCGAAAAATAGCAAACCTGCAGAAAGTTAAGAGAATTGTACCTTAACACCCATCTCCCCTCTACCTGGATTCACCAATGATTAATGCTTTGCCAAATTCGCTTTATATCTTTCTCCCTGTCTGTATGTGTGAAGTGTGAGAGGTGAGTCGCTCAGTTGTGTCTGATTCTTTGCAACCCCATGGACTATAGCCCACCAGGCTCCTCTGTCCATGGGATTCTCCAGGCAAGAATACTGGAGTGGGTTGCCATTCCCTTCTTCAGGGGATGTTCCCAACCTAGGGAATTGAACCTGGGTCTCCTGCATTGCAGGCAGATTCTTCACCGTCTGAGCCACCAGGGAAGCTATATGTCTAGTTGTTTCTAAAGCCATCCCCTTTGAGAGTTTCTTGCAGACATGGTGACACTTCACTCCTAGAGAAAGGGTGTATAACTATAATACAGTCGTTTCACTTGGGATACTTGACATAAAACCAATATGTAGTCCATATGTAAATTTTACCATTTCCTTGTTCTCTGGCTTTTTTACTTTTCCTGATCTAGTATTCTGTCAAGGATCATGCATTGTATTAAGTGTGTCCTTACCTTTCAGTGTGGATGAGTGTGATCTGGTAGTCACAGGGTTTCTGAAATGTGAATGAATACCCCCTTTAAAGGACGTCATGGCCCTGTTTCCCATCCTTCTTACCTGTTTACCGCCGTCCATGGCCCCCGTCACTGGCTTGGGATGGACCTTCTTAGACCGATGGCAACATCCTAAAGTAGAACCTAGCACTCAGGGCCGACCTGCTTGTGCACATCGTCCTGATGCTTGGAGAGGCTTTGTCCCGTGCAGAGAGTTGCTGTCCATTTTAGGATTAGAGCCATTCAGGTTGCTCAGGTGCCTAAGAGAATGTGGCAGCACAGGGAACTATATTCAGTATCTTGTAATAACTTATGATGGAAAGAACCTGAAAAAGAATATATATATTTACACACACATACATAACTGAGTTACTTTGCTGTATACTTGAAGCTAACACAAAATTCTAACTTTACTACACTTTAAAAAATGGTAAAAGAAATTGAATGTGGTAGTGTTAATGAGACTTTGGGAAGAGCTTTGCATAGTTATCTCTAAATCACATGAAACATTAAGAGTTAGGAGTTGTCTTCTGAGGACATTTCTTGAGGACCGCTGGTTATGATGACCTTGTCTTTGTATAGTTCATATTAATTAATAGTTTTAATTTTTTAAGAAAACGATTAAGGACCTCCCTACCCCCACCCCCACTTTAAATATTCTAGTGGTCGTGGCCTTTTGCCCCCTTGCCCTTCTTGCTTTACACTCCTTCCTGGGCAGACTTCCTTCTTGTTTTAGCTCTTGATGACCCTGAAATCTTTTTGTTTCCATCCCCATTCTCTTCTGAGCTCCAGACCCTCATTTCCAACCACATAACTCCTTGCAGCTTCACCTGCATGTTCCACATGCAAAACTGAAGTTGCTATCTTTCTGTGTAAACCTGAGCATTGATTTGAATATTGGGTGGGTGGGGGTGAGAGTGACATGGTATTTGACCAGGGGACTAAGAACACTAGGCTCAGGTCCCTAACCAGCTCCTGCCCTCCCTAACACCCCTCCCTTCCCTTAGCCCTGTCCCCGCACTGCACCCCTCACCCCCCACCCCGCCCCAACACACACACTTAGTGGGAAAGAGGCAACCAAAGGCAGGGCTTTGCTCACAACATCTTTTCTAGCTGAATGTGGAGTCTTGGAAGTTAGACTTTATGAAATGGTTCTCAATCTTTTTTTTTTTTTTTTCATTATCACTCCCCTAAGGAGCCTTTCTTTGGCAGGTGTTTTTTTTTTTTTTTTTTGTATTATCCTCCCATCCATGAAGATTTAATACCACGAATATGTAGTGTATCTGTTTATGTACTGTGCCTGCTTAATAACAAGTAAGGTATTTTAACCCCCAAGAACCAGTTTTTGCCCCCTTGGGAAGGTACTGCCCCCTTGAGAATGCATGCTTTAAGCTGGAGGCAGTCTGTAAAGTCTAGAAACAGCACAAGCCAAAGTGTCTGTTTGCCATCTCTCCTACCCACAGAGAATTTACCTTAGGCTCACAGCTGATGGCTGCAACCAGAGTTTGGTCATCTTTTGTGACCGTGGCTCACAGTAATAACACTATACTGTGCCCAGTGTACACGCAAATATGTTATTCAGATGTTTTAATACTCAATCTTTATTCTTCCTGCTTCTCATGTACTTTTATTTTTAGTCTGTATTCTTTTAAAAATAGTTTTATTGAGGTAGTTTGCATACTGTAAAATTCACCTGTCTTCTGTATATTTTTTATTTTAAAAGAAATGCAGGTGGTGACCCACTGGTTGGCAACATCCTGACAGCCAGCCCGAAGAGCAGTGCCACGGCCTCGCTGGTCTAGAGGCCACCCATAGTCCACCAAAGGAGAGAGGGAAGGAGTGGCAGGGTCCTAACCCTGAACCCCTGGTTCTCACTGTAGTCACGGGACTTTATGTTAATAACCTTGGCCTTGAACAAACTGGTCGTTTTACTCCTTGGTAGGGGATGAATGCTGGAGAGCTCATGGGTGGCTCAAACAGTAAAGAATTTCCCGCAACGCGGGAGACCAGTGTTCAGTCCCTGGGTTGGGAAGATCTCCTGAAGAAGGAATGGCTACCCACTCCAGTATTCTTGCCTGGAGAATTCCATGGACAGAGGAGCCTGGCGGGCTATGGTCCATGGGATCACAGAGAGTCAAACTCGACTGAACGACTAACACTTTCACAGGGGATGAATGCTGGAGAGCTCCTGGCAGGGGCGGTGAGCATTTCAAACCCACAGGTGAAAACTGCTTTGGTGGCAGCCGAAGGGTTTGCCTCGCCAGGAAGGTGAAACGGGCATCTTCATTCTGTGATTCGTGGTGCCTGCACACATACCCCTCCCCCCACCAAAAGGAAGTGGAATGGGGACCTGGAGAGGGGAAGATTGGGCTTATCCATAAGAATATTGGAGAGAGCGACTGTAGCAATCTGTATATTTGATTAATTTGCTGTCATTAATCTCTTAAAAGGGGATAAAGCACTGAGGAAATGAAATAAGAAACTACTGAGTTTTCATTAGGAGAACAGAAGAGGTCTAAAAAATGAGGTCTGTTGGGGTGCATGCGTGGTCAGAGGGAGGCCATGCCTGTAGCCAGAAGGAATCGTCTGTGCAGACAGGGAAATGAGTGATCGAAAGGTCCAGAGAGTAGATTTTGCCCCTGCTTACCTTTCTGTTTTTTCATCGTGCTGTGCAGCATATGGGGATCTTAGTTTCCCCACCAAGGATCGAACCCAAGCATCCTGCTTTGGAAGGCTGGAGTCTTAACCTCTGGACCAGCAAGGAAGTCCCTGCCCCTGCTTGCTTTTGTCCCCAGAGCCAGGCAGGGCAGGAATATGATAGGAGCAAAGAAAACTGGCTAAGAAAAAAGGGCTTTCCCGATAGCTCAGCTGGTAGACAATCCACCTGCAATGCAATGCAGGAGAACCCTGGTTCGATCCCTGGGTCGGGAAGATCCCCTGGAGAAGGGATAGGCTACTGACCTCAATATTCTTGGGCTTCCCTTGTGGCTCAACTGGTAAAGAATCCACCTGCAGTGGAGGAGACCTGGATTGGATCCCTGGGTTGGGAACATCCCCTGGAGAAGGGAACAGCTACCCACTCCAGTATTCTGGCCTGGAGAATTCCATGGACTGCATAGTCCATGGGGTCGCAAAGAGTCGGGCATGACTCAGCAACTTTCACTTTCAAAGAAAACTGAGACATCCCATCCCAGAGCAGCAGAATAATTAGAGCAGATATTCATGGAATGCTTAACTGTATGCTGGGAGCTAAACATTGTGTATTCTCACTTTATATTTTATATTTTTCATTTTATATTTAATCTTTTAAAACTATGAGGTTGTAGATTATGTTAGTGCCTGCCTCCCCAACTCCCCATATTATGATGAGGAAAACTGAGGTATAAGAAGGTAAAGAAACTTGTTCAGAGTCACACAGTTATTTGTTCTTACATGTAATGTAGGACACTGGAGACCCAGCCTTGACCAGGTGAGCCTGCTGCCTCTGGGACCACATCTGCTGCGCCAGCCTTCCGAGGAGTACCACTTACCTGGCAGACCCCGTGATCATCATTTAAGTCACTTAGTCTCCAGGTTGCTACTCTGAAGCTCACTGTTAGAGGCTGGTGACCACAACACTAAAAATAACACTGTCCTAGAGAATATTTATAGTTTTTTCACTCCCTCTTCTTGAGTACAGACTGTGCCTTATCTGGGAAATACCACTTATTTTAGGGCTCTTGAGTTGGGCATTTAAATGGTAGGGCTTGTTAAGTGGTAGTCATATTTCAAATTAGTTCTGCAGACATTTGCATGCTTCCTAAGTTCCGTGTGACGTATCTGGTGCCAGGGTAACAAATGTTACCACAGGTCTAGTAGGGGAAATAGACACGAGCAATATTTAAACTGCAGTGAAACAAAATAAGTAGAACAGTAAAAGGAACATTAAGGCATATGGGAGGTTAGGAAGAACTTCCCAGAGGAGTTAACATTTGAGTTGGGTTTTGATGGTTGAATAGAAGTTAGCCTGGTAGGTAAATAGTTGGAGAATAATTAAGTGAAAATTGCCAGAGAGATGAACAGAGGCTTCCTTCTGATATTATTGCCAGTGTGTTTATAGATTCTTAATGATATAGTAGAAAGAGCTTCCAGTTGTAAAATCTCCCCCTTTTCCCCTAGTGTCCTGAAATGCCATTTGGATCCTATGCCTCAGGAGTAGGGCAACTGGATGCCCGGGGATATTGCTGTGGGCCAGTTACAGGAGGGAAAAAATTGCTACCCATGTAACACCCACAGGCACACTGCAACTCCGGCAGTTTCCTACTTGTGTGAGGAGATGGGGGTATTCCTTGTAGCCTAGCTCCAAGCTAAGACTTTTTTTTGGCCGCAGTATGTGGCATGTGGGATCTTAGTTTCCTGACCAGGGATTGAACCCACACTCCCTGTGTTGGAAGCGTGGAGTCTTAACCACTGGACAACCAGGAAGTCCAGAGATTGGGTTTTTGAAGTATAATGTGCATTCGGTGAAGTGTGCAGATATCAAGGGTACTGCTTACTGGGTTTTTACATGTGTATATTCCTTTGTAGGGCTTCCCCTGTGGCTCTCTGGGTAAAGAATCCACCAGCAATGCAGGAGCCGCAGGAGACACAGGTTTGATCCCAGAAAGATCCCCTGGAGAAGGGCATGGCAACCCATTCCAGTATTCTTGCCTGCGAAATCCCATGGACAGAGAAGCCTGGTGGGCTGCAGTACATAGGGTTGCAAAGAGTCGGACATGACTGAAGCAACTGAGCACACACACACGCATACAGAATGTCTTGTTTTGTATCTGGTTTCTCTTACTCAGCTTTATGATTGTGAGATTCATATAGATTGCTGGAGAGCACTGATAACCCATCATACTGTCAGGAAGCGATCCAGAATAATCATATGTGACTTATGCCATTGAGAATAGGTATCAATTTATTGGTGGCATTTGTTTATGCGGAATTCATTTGCAAGTGCCACATACCAGGTGCTTTGAGCAGGCCTGGCGAGCACGGATGAGTAAGTTCCTTATATCAAGGAGCTTTCTGTCTAGCGAAGGAGATATACACACACACATAATTACACATAATACACATAATTAAAATGAAGATTTGGTCAACTTTTATAGTTTTTGCAATGACTTTTGAAAGACTTTATGGTTTTTGAAAGACTTTCTATTAGAGGTGAAATGTCTTCTCATTGTCAAAGGATTAGAATTCTTCCAGGTGGGCAAGTTCAAGTGTGGAGATGGGAAGCATCATGGTATCTTTGGAAACTTGCGTTAGTAATGCTTTTAGATTGATTAAGATGTGTAAGAAGGCCAAAAATACTACTTTGGGAAGAAATTTTGAGGAAATCCTTAGTGTGCAAGTTTGGCTTCTTAGTTGGAGCTTGGGGTGGGAGATGACCACTCTAGTGACCAGTTGTAAATGCATCATTATAGAGAAGGCAGAGAACGGAAGTCAAATTTGGTAACTGCTGTAGCCAAAGGAAAACTCCCCTCAGTGCTTTTCTGTGGTTGTTGTGGAAGATTTTTTTGAGGTTAGATAAAACTACGGAGATGCTTATTATGAATATGGTATTTTTTTTTTTAATAATTGAGAGATGACTTGAGATGTCCTGTAAGCCATCAAAAATTTCCTAAGGGTGGATTTTGATGTAGCATCTCTCCCTTAATCATGCGATTTTGTAGCAGAACGTGTTCCCTCTTCTCTCAGTTTGTTGGAGCTACCATAACAAAATACCACCAGCTTGGTAGCTTACCCAGAGATGTATTTTCTCATAATTCTGGAGGCTTGAAGTCCAAGGTCAGGGTGGCAGGCTTGATTTCTCTTTGACTTGCAGTGCTCCTTCTCACCCTATCCTCACCTAGTCTTCTGTGTTCTGTTTCCTGATCTCCTCTTAAAAGCACACCTGCCATATTGGATTAGGGCCCACTCCAGAGACCCCTATTTTGACTTCTTTACCTCTGTAAAGACTTGCTGTCCACATACAGTCACATTCTTAAGTACTGGGGATCAGGGCTTCAACCTGCAAGTTTTGGGGTGTGGGAGGACACAGTTCAGCTCATTTACACCCGTGTTTCAGAACCTGCCCTGACATTGTTGGGCTGTGTGAGGGCTGTCACCTGGGAAACGCAGGGGTCAGACCCCTCCAAGAGGAGCAGGGAGCTGTGAGGTAGGCCGGAGTCTGCTCTGACCCCTCTAGGGGCTGGGCTTGGTCTTAAAGCACCACCTCTGACTTCCTCATGACTTGTCTGTGCGCACACAAACCTGCGAGTCTTGGATGATGTGTCTAAAACTTCAGACCAGTATTCTATCAATTAATAGAGATTGAAAATGGGGACTAGGAGGAAAAGAATCCAAACTGCAGAGGCCAGGTGACTGTCATGAGAAAAGTGATGTCATAACTTTCATAACTCTTGATAATCTGTTCCAGTGTTGAGCAAACCATATCCCTCTCCTGCCGTTTCACCCTTTTCATTAGCTGAAGTTAAACAGCCTTGGCATTCTCCTTATCAGAACATTTGAACACCAAAGAGCTGTTCCTAAGTCAGATCACCTTAACCTTCCTCCTGCTTGTGGGCAGACAGTTTTCTGTAGAAAGATTTTTACTTTGAATTTTCTGTTGTGATGGCCACTGAGAGGGGATTTTTCTTTTAAGGAAGTGCTTTTAGATAGTCATCTCTTAAACTTGTTTTAATGGAGACAGAGAGAAGTCTTGTTGGGATGAATTTTGCAGGGGCTGCTTTTGTTTCTGTCCACGTTGGCATTCTGTGGTGCATATGAGGCTTATTATAGGTACCTGGGAGCTGGAAATTGGTTTTCAGTGAAATAGTGTGTATTATTATGGTGTGTGTCCCAGAGTTGCTATGCTAAGACCCATTTTCAGAATTAGAACTTTGAAGCTTCTAGGCCATGAAGAACTCATGCAGAGTTGAATGAGATATGTTAGCTCACATCATATTGTGTGTGTGTGCTCAGCCGTGTCTGACTCTTTGCGACCCCATGGGCTGTAGCCCTCTGTCCGAGGGATTTCCCAGGCAAGAATACTGGAGTGAGTTGCCATTTCCTCCTCCAGGGGATCTTTCTGACCCAGGGATCAAACCCACTTCTCCTGCATTGGCAGGCAGATTCTTTACCGCTGAGGCACCTGGGAAGCCATCACATCATATTAAACCCCGCCTAATGTGAAGCAGGGGATTTGGGAAAGGCACGGCATGCCCAGGCGTGTTCATGTTGCATCCCTGTTACTGCCAACATGATTCTGTTGTCTTTTCTATTCTTTCACTTAGCTGTGGGCTGATTGACCATGGGTTTAATTTTTGCCAGTATGGTGTGGGTCACAGCATTTAAAAATCTTTGAACAGCATTCAAAGGTATTGTGCATTGTGACTCTAATTTCTGCTTATATTAATATACTCCTGTTCTCTTTGACTTGCTTGGCTGTTTACTGATGAATGAGGTTTGGTTGTTTTTTTTTTTAACAGGTATTACTGAGTTTACTGTTAATTCTTTTACAGGGAGTAAATTCATTGTTTAAAATGGGTCATAGTTCCATGCCATATGACCCAGCAATCCCACTGCTGGGCATACACAGATGAAACCAGAATTGAAAGAGACATGTGTACCCCAGTGTTCATCGCAGCACTGTTTATAATAGCCAGGACATGGAAGCAGCCTAGATGCCCATCAGCAGACGAATAGATAAGGAAGCTGTTGTACATATACACAATGGAATATTACTCAGCCATTAAAAAGAATACATTCAAATCAGTTCTAATGAGGTGGATGAAACTGGAGCCTATTATACAGAGTGAAGTAAGCCAGAAAGAAAAACACCAATACAGTATACTAACACATATATATGGAATTTAGTAAATCAGTAAGATAACCCTGTATGCAAGACAGCAAAAGAGACACAGATATATAGAACAGTATTATGGACTCTATGGGAGAGGGCGAGGGCAGGATGATATGGGACAATGGCATTGAAGCATGTAAATTATCATATGTGAAACGAATCGCCAGTCCAGGTTCGATGCATGATACAGGGTGCTCAGGGCTGGTGCACTGGGATGACCTGGAGGGATGGGATGGGGAGGGAGGTGGGAGGGGGGTTCTGGAAGGGGAACACATGTACACCCATGGTGGATTCATGTCAGTGTACGGCAAAACCAATACAATATTGTAAAGTTAAAAAACAGATAAATAAACTAATTTAAAAAAAAAAAAAAGGTAAAAAAATAAATAAATAAAAATAAGATGGGTCATAGTTCCAAAGTATACCCAGAATTTTACTTACTTTTTGAAGAAACAAAACTCTTTCAAATCTGTTGAAAACAAAATTCAGCTGAAGGAATTTTAAAGATCTTATTAACTTTATTAGATGATTCATGAATTGGGCAGCGTCCCATCCAGCAAACAGAAGGGAACTCTAAAGAGCTGTGTCAGATGAAAGATTTATATGCAGAAGTGAATGGGATGAAGAAGTTACTTGCAAAGTGTGGATTATTTGTGGCAAGGTCACCTTCCTTTAGGGGACTACAGAAGTCTGTCAAGCAGATTACCTCACTAGTGCTGACCAGGTAACTCCAGATTGACTGGTTTAAGATTCCCCTCCTGGGAGAAGTTGAAACTGTAAATTGGGTATTAAGTTGCTGTTTGGTGACCTGGGCTTAGCACAAGTGACTCCATTTTGGTTTGGTTGTGTCTTTAAAAAAAAAAAACAAAAACCTTTCTCTGTTTAGTCAACAGTATTTCTTGTACCTTCAACAAATCAAATGTTTTAATTTTCTACATTTGTCTATTTTGTTTCCTGCCATTTTGTTCTTCTATACTCTTAGATTTGACTCTACTGACTTTTTTTTTTGGTCTGTGATTTTTTTTTTTTTTCTCTTTTACAAAGTAGGTAGATAATACTATTCTTGAAAAGTATTTTTTAGCCACAGAGGTGCTAACAATAATCATTTGCTCTGGCTTTTGGGAGCCTGTGACTGTCGAACCCAGAGCAGACTGATTTGAGATTCAGAGTAGCTTGGTAGAGTGGTGTGTTTTATCGGAACCTTCCATCTATAGAAATCCTTGAGCATTTGCTACCATATTTTCTAGATACGTCTCCTGACTTTTAAAGTCCCCTCACCCTTTTAAAATTAGAAATATTTCAACAAAATAATTCAGATGCTATCTTACCTGTTAAGAGAAGGAGAAGGAGATAGGGTCCATAGGTAACATTGCATTGGGAGTGGATGCTCCCAGTGTTTTTTATCTCTGAGTCTTTGACCCCAATTCTTCAGGTCTTTGTAGCAGTATTTTACATTCATTCTCTTGCCATAACCTCGTGGTGGATGAGATTATGTCCCTATCCCTTGATTTGGGGCTTGTCTGTATGACTTGCTTTAGGTCAGCAGGATGTTAGTAAACATGATGGAAGTAGAAGTCCGCACTGTGCTTGTGCTGCTGGGCTTGTGTCCTTCTGTGCCTTTTCATCACCGTGAGAAGACCCCTGAGTAGCTGCAGCCTCTTCAGCTTGGGCCTCAGAGTGAGACCATAGAGCAGAGCCCCCGCAGCTTATCTGTAACTTGAAGCAGAGCCAACACCGCTCAGACACCTGAGGGAAAAGTAAATGCTTATGCCAGTGAGATTTTGTGGTTCGTTGTACGCATTATTGTAGCAATAGATGACTAATACGGTCATCCTGCTGCTTCCAGGCCAGGCAGGCTTCCTTGGGTGGTCTCTCTTCCTACCTGGCCATTTACAGGATTCTCAGTTGGCCCACTCCACACTCGACCCTTTTCTTTCCACCCAGTGTTTTCCTCATTCCTCCTTACTGTTCTCCTCTACCTTATCGCTTCTACTTACTTGTATGTTACATTCTCTCCTAACTTTTCCACGTCCAAAGCCCTCTATGACTCCTCTAGTGTCTCTTAAACTCATGACTTCTCAGCTCCCACTCCTGTTGCCTATGCCTTGTTTGGTACCTTCCATTTCAGATTTCTGAGAGACAGTCAACTTCGCCCAGCAGGTTTTCTCCCACCCCAGAAATGTCATGTCCTCAATTGTTGGCCTATTTGGTCATTGACTAGTGCTAGGTCAGGGGCCCACCTCTGGTCCAGTTAAATGTGTCAGGGATGTGTCGGGAAGGGGACATGTCTTGAAATACATGAGTGCCTAATACTGCCTTGTTTAATAGAGGCTGTGAATGTTTGGAAATCACACTGACAAGACAGGTCTTCTGCACAGGGTTGTACGTCACCTGGGGGTTTTAGTGAGTACTCAAGCTTTTCAGTTTCTGGACTCATCACTTCCCCAGAGGGGAAGCTTTTAATTGGCTTTTGCAAGTTTAAAATGTTCTGGGGCTGCATTCCGGTTTTAAGTTTCCTAGTTCTAAGATAACCAACCTTACAGCATGAGTTCTCAGGATGAACCTCTTTCAAGGAAAAATGTGAGAGAAGAGACCATCTACTGGAAGGAATGCTACTCGGCAAAACCTTCCAAAGAGTTGAGAGGTAAATAAGTTGGCCTGTTTTAAAGTTCTAGGCTATTTAGGCGGTTCCATAGCTTTTCTGTATAGGGGAAGAGATTGATCAAATTAAAGCTGGTTTATAGCATTTAAAAGGTTGTGCTTTTAATTTTGATTTATCTCTTATGTTTTGGGATACTCTTGTAAATGATACTTTAAAAATGTTATTTTACAGTTGTTCCTTGCTAGTATATAGAAATACAGTTGGCTTTTGTATATCAATCTTATATCCTATGAACTTAGCAAACCAATTTACTGATTTTAGAAATGTTATTGTAGATTCTTTGGGATTTACTATATTAATAGTTACGTTGAGTGCAAGTAAAGACAGTTGTATTTCTTCCTGTTTAATCTGTATGCTTTCTGTTTCTTTTTCTTGTCTTATTGCACTGGCTAGGACCCCAGTATGATGTTGAAGTGATATGATGATAACATTAGACACTCTTGCCTTGTTCTTGAGTTTAGGGAAAATTTATGCAGTCCCATTAATGGTAGGTTTTTCGTCAATGCTTTTTATCAGATTGAGGAAGTTTGCTTATATTTCTAGTTTCTGGAGAGTTTTTATCACAAATGAATGTTGGATTTTGTTAGATACTTATATCTGCTGAGATGATCATGTGGGTTTTTTCTTTAGTCTGTTGATACAGTGAATTACATTAATTGATTTTTGATGTTGAATGCCTCTTGCATACCCAGGATAAATCCCACTTGGTCTTGATGTATAACACTTTTTATATATTGCCATATTCAATATGATAGTATTCTGTTAAGGATTTTAGTGTCTTTGTTTTGATCTTTGTCTTAAATGTGTGGCTTCTTATATTGCTGTTGCAGGACTTGTTGGCTTAATGCTGGCCAACATTAGATGGAAGTGTCCCCTCTTCTGTTTTCTGAAAGAGTATATATAATATATTGATATACAGGCGATATTGCAGATTCAGTTCCAGACCACTGTAATAAAGCGAATATTGTAATAAAGTGAGTTGCATGAATTTTTTGGTTTCCTAGTGCATATAAAAATTATGTTTATACTATAGTCTGTTAAGTATGCAACCACTAGCATTATGTCTAAAAAGCAATTTATATAACTTAATTAAAAATTAGTTTTATTGCTAAAACGTGCTGACCATCATCTGATAAAACAGGGTTGCTACAAACGTTCAATTTGTAAAAAATGTAGTGTCTGTAAAGCACATAAAATGAAGTACAGTAACTATTTGGTGAGATTCTCCCCTGAAGCTACCTGGGCCTGCAGTTTTCTTTGTTGAAAGGTTATTATCTACAAATTGACCATCTTTAATAGTTGAAGGGCTGTTCAGGTTCTTTTGTGTCTTCTTTCGTGAGCTTGTCTAGTTTGTATCTTTTGAGGAACTCATCCATTCATCTAAGCTGTCCAAATTTAAAGGGACATTCTACCTTCACATAATATGCTATTTCACATCTCACGTGCAGTGTAAGATGCTAACAGTACAGTATGCTTCTAGTTTCTCCCTCCCATGCTCTGTGGTTATTGGTGTCACACATTTTCCTTTTAGATATTTTATAAATTCCCCAATATACTGTTACTATTTTTGCTTTAGATTGTTCTTTTGGAATAATTAAAAATTTGTGGGAAAAGATTTTTTATACTTACATTTTGATAATTTCTGGAACTATTAATTTCTGGAACTATTTTGTGTGGATCCTCATTTTTTGTCTGGTTATCATATGCCTTTTACTTGAAGGACTTCTTTACCTTTTCTTGTAGGGCAGGTGTGCTGATATTGAATTACCTCATCTTTTGTTTGTCTGAAAAGCCATTATTTTGCCTCCATTTTTGAAAGATATTTTTGCTGACTAGAATTCTGGGTCATGAAGTCTTTTTTTTCTGTCTGTCTTCCCCTTTTCAGTGGTTAAGAGGTGCCACACCATTATCTTCTGGATTGCAAGTAGTCTGCTGATTTTTTTTTCCCCCTCAGAAGATAATGTCTTTTTCTTCCAGCCATATTTCAGATTTTCTCTCTAACTTTGATTTTTAGCAGTTAAACTGTGAAGTGTCCAGGTATGTGTTCTTTGTTGTATTTATTTGTTTGTTTACTTGTTTATATTCATTCTGTAGGATTTTCTCAGCTTCTTAGATCTATGGTTTGATGACTTTATTTTTGGAAAATCTCAAGCCATTTTTCTTTCAAATGTTATTTCTGCCTGTTCCCCCCGCTCCAGGTACATGCCTGTGGTATCATTTGATCAGATCTGGCAGCTCTTGCATGTTCTGTCTATATTGTGTCTTCCCTACCCCTCTCTCCCTTTTGTGTTTCAGTTTAGGTGATCTGTCTTCAAATTCGTTGATTCCTTCCTTGGTTTTATTGAGTGTTTGGTGGGCTCGTCAAAGCAACTTTTTCATCTCTGATACCATTACAAAAAAAACATTTCTCT
Source organism: Giraffa tippelskirchi (assembly GCF_054371585.1). Lineage (NCBI taxonomy): Eukaryota > Metazoa > Chordata > Mammalia > Artiodactyla > Giraffidae > Giraffa > Giraffa tippelskirchi. The sequence goes on along the minus strand of NC_137287.1, from coordinate 111,867,390 downwards.
GGCTCTTTCTTACATATTCTAGCTTTCTGTTGAAATTTGCCATCTATTCATGCCTATGGTCTACTAAATTGTTTAACATGTTAAGCATTGTTTTTTTTATGGTTTTAAAAATTTATTTGTTATCTATTTATTTACTGGCTGCTCCGGGTTTTATTGCTGCACACGGGCTTTCTCTAGTTGTGGCGAGCAGGGGCTGCTCTTGAGCTGCCGTGCGAGGGCTTCTCATTGCAGTGGCTTCTCTTGTGTGGAGCGTGGGCTCTAGAGTGAGTGGACTTCAGTAGTTTGGTGCATGGGCTTAGTTGCCCCTTGGCATGTGGAATCTCCCCACTCTGGGGATTGAACCCGTGTTCCCTGCATTGGCAGGTGAATTCTTAACCACTGTACCACATTATAACGGTCTTAAGCACTGTTATTTTAAATTCCCTATCTGGGTCATCTCCCAGTCTGATTGATTCTCTTAAAGCTTTGTCTCCATTTCATACCCACTTTGCTTTTTTGTACACCTTGTAATTTTTGATCAACTGCTAGACTTTGTTATATAAACATAGAGACTGAGTTGGACATTAAATATTGATATTGAGATATTAGGGGTAGGTTTTTGGGGGGAGGAAAAATGTCACATTTGTGTATACAGAATATTCAGGACCTGTTATAGGACTGGGAACATAATTTTCTTTGTTCAGTTGTAAAATTTTACAGTTCTCTAACTTGCTTTTCTTTTTATAGCATTCCTAAGAGTCACCTTATCAGAACTTAACCCTTGTAGTTGCTTTTTCCTTTCTTTCTGCTCCCCCTGGACCTAAAACTCTCCGTTAGTTCTGTTGGCATGCACTCCAAATACATTTGCTAGAAGATTTGTCTTCTCTTGCTGGACTAAAGTAGGTAGTGTCTTATTCATATATTTGGATCTCTATGATCTTTATATATATATATACATATAAAACCTTTTAGCTGCATTTTGAAAGTGAAGTCTCTCAGTCATGTCCGACTCTTTGTGACCGCATGGACTGTAGCCTACCAAGCTTCTCTGTTCATGGGATTTTCCAGGCAAGAGTACTGGAGTGGGTTGCCATTTCCTTCTCCAGGGGATCTTCCCAACCCGGGGATCGAGCCCAGGTCTCACGCATTGCAGGCAGACGCTTTACCCTCTGAGCCACCAGGGAAATACACACATACACACACACACTCCAGTATTCTTGCCTGGAGAATCCCCATGCACAGAGGAGTCTGGTGGGCTATATGTAATCAATGGGATCGCAAAGAGTTGGATACGACTGAGTGACTAAGCACAGCACATACATGTATGTACACACACACACACACACACACACACGCACACACACACACACACACACACGCAGATGGGCACACTGTGTTAAGCTGAATTGAGATTATGAAATAATTTTTATTCCTTAGCCAAAAATCCACACTGCTGCTCCCACTTGTGCCCACCACCAGTTAGTGGGAATATTGTCTCAGATTTTCCACAGTCAACCGTGATGTATCTAAAACAATGCACTGAGCTGAAAAGTGAGGTCTAGTAGCATGGTTGAATTTATGAAAAGGTAGCTCTTTCTTTATATTTTCTTTACTAGTTTTATGTGTGTATTTTGCCTCCCTACCTTGGCAGTATGATTTTGAGAGGAAATAACTGTCTTCTGCTTCCCCTCCAGTGTCTTGTTAGTAAGCAGCAGAATGTTGAGCACACAGTAGATGCTCCACAAATTATTAAAAATTTCTGAGACTTAATGATACTAATGAGTTTTGAAATGAGTTGCCAGTAGCTTTTCTTTTTCTGTTTATCCCAGAAGACTTTGAGTAATGGCGAGGATGATATTACTCCATTCCTTACTGGCTCTGTTTTCTTTGGCAAGTGGCTTAACATCCTGTGTTTTGGTTTCTTTATCTATACAATGGGAATAATAACAGTACCTAACTCATAAGATTATTATGATGACTCAGAAAAATAATGTAATAAATGTTGCTTGCTGCATTCTAGCTCCTCAGTTATTATCAACAGTGCATGTGAGAAGGGCAAGTTTTAACAGTAAGGTTTTAGATGCTAAGGTCTTTCAGTAGGAAGGCGTTTACTATCTGAAAACCATCCATCTGAGGATGGATAAATATAACTACTTCTATATTAAATAAGGAAGTAACCTTTACTCAGAAGATTAACAACAGAACGGGAACAGAGCTAATTAATTTCTACCTTGTTGGCAGTAATGCAATGTTGGATGTTTGCTCTATTCCCGGGGGCATAGTGATCAATACAGAAATAGATTTCCCCGATCAGCCTTCCCTAGGACCGAAGGTACTTCATCTTACAGATCATTGTTAGTTACAGTTGACCCTTGAACAACATGGCTTTCAACAGCACAGGTCTACTTACATGCGGTATGGTTTTTTTTTTTTTGGCTGAATATGTGCTACAGTAGTACGATCCATGGGTGCAGAACCTTGGATATGGAAGGTCAACTGTAAAGTTATACATAATTTTCGACTGCACATGGAACAGCAACACCCCTCACCCCCACATTGTTCAAAGGTAAACTGCATGTTTGAAAACTATATTCATCCTACCTTTCGGCATAGGCATCATTTATTGTTATTTTTACAGTGTCTTCCTTTTTACCACTGTTATTGACCAAATCATGTTCAATAGAGAAATAAAGCCCAGAGAGAATTGTGGAAAGGGGCAATAGCCTGATGAGAGTTATTAAAAATTTTTGGCAGACAGCTGTTAGGAAAATATTGTGAAAACTGGTCAGGTGCAATTTTCTAGATTCACTGTTTTATTTACCTAACAAGAAGGGGGATGGAACACACGGTTACAGATGAAAGAGAATTCTCCTTTGCATAGCCTTGGTGCTTGCATTACTGAACCCTGTATTAAATTAGTGGTTTTGATATTTGAACAGTACTCTCTCCTCTCAACGCGGTACACTACCATTATATGTGGAATAATGATAATTATTCGTATACTTTTCTAAGTTTTGGAAGGAAATAGGTGATATATTTGACCTGCAAATCTGTGGCATAATCAAGTTTTAACTGCTGTGATACCACATATAAGGTGATAATAGCATAGCACGAACTATGTTAGGAGCAGTGGGAATGGATGAGGGATTGAAATGCGGGAAGTTTATTTAACTTTTTTTTTTTTAACACCAGCAGGATTTTTTATTACACTAAATAGTATTTCTTCAGCTTGTACAAAAATATTTATTTTATATGAATGTTGGAAAAAACTGAAAAGTGCAGATAAACTGCTGAAGACTTAGAAATAGAGACATGCCATTAAAAAATGCATATTTTGGTAGTCCGTTTCCTCAGATAACTTTTCTCAGGGTAAAAAGGCGTGAAGAGTTCAGCTTGGTATCAGGACACCCTGTCTGCACCTTGGTAACAGTACATGGCCTGATGGAAAACACACCTCCAGAGGAATGTTGTAGAGAGAATTTCTGCTGACAAAAGAAAAGCTGCCCGGAGTCTCTCACATACAATCTTCAGAGGCCACTACCATCAGCTTTTTTCATGTTTGTTTTACATAAAGGCTTTCTGCAGTTTTTCATGCCTTGTGGATAGTGGCCAAACTTAGGTTTGGTTGTGAATTCCTGTCCCTTCATTCCCTTAACCTTAAAAAACAAGTTTTTATTTCGGGACATTTCAAACATACACATAACTAGAGAGAATAGTACAGCAAATCCTCATGCCATTTTTGTTTTATGTGTCTCTTCTCACTTTCTTTGCAACCTAGAGTATTTTGAAGAAAGTCCTGACAGCCTGTCCTTTCACCTGTAAATATTGTAGTGTGTGTATCTGTTGGATAGAAAAGTGCATTATCAGACACGTTAACACATTCCCTACAACCCAGTTCCTTAATTTACCTGATTCTGAATCTCTTCCCTTGATTTTTCTCAAAAATGGCTTTTTTACAATTAACTCTTTGAATCAAGTCCAAATAAGGTCCACTTAGTACATTTGATTGGTGCATATCTTTAATTTCTTTTAATCTAAAATAAATCTCTGTTGTTGTTGTTGTTGTTACTGCTACACCATTTTTTTGTGGAAGAAACTAGGTTGATCCCCTTCCCCACGTTATGGAGTTTGCTGACTGTATCTTTGTATCATATAACATGTTACTCTTTTTCCATATTACCTGTAAGCTGGTAGTTAGATTTGGAGGCTTAACAATTTTGGTAGTCATTCAGATTTTTTTTTTATTATTCATAGGTAGTATATCGTACTTCCTGTTCACATTTGGAAAGATGTTTGATTTTCCTACTGTGTATTCCTACAATGTTTGATTGTCCTGTGTATACTCAGAGTACTTGATGGGGTCATGTTGGCATAGCCCTTTGTTGTCAAGTTGTGTTCCCCAATTTGGCCAATAGAAATCCATGGGGTGACTTCAGACATCCTGCAGATTGCCAGTTCTATCCACCTTTCATCTAATGGTCCTAATTTAACCCTAACTGATGATTGTTGCCTGAATCATTTATTTCACTATTTTTAACACTTTAAGAAGACTGAGAGACTTGTAGAAAATGAAAAATTTTTATTAAGAACTTAAAAAATAAACAGTAAAATGAGGTGTCTGAAAAATTTGTTTATGCAAAGTACTTTTTTTGGTCTGATTATGTTTAGTGAAAGAAGTGCTGTGTAGAAAGGAATGTTTAAAAGTTGTATGTTTAGGAATTCCCTGGCTGCCCAATGGTTAGGACTCATTGCTTCCACTGAACGGTTGCTTGTTTTGTCTTAGTCTGTTAAGTTAATCTGTATGGATCAGAAAATGACTAGATTCTCAAGAATCTGAACATTGTTGTAACAGTGTGATGTTTTAAACAGTTGGGTATCACTGATAGGGGTGAGTTAATACAGAACTATGAGGAAGCATCCTCAGGTCATTCTTTCCTTTGTATTAAGTTTCTCTTGAAGGAAAAAATGAATTTATTGTTACCCTTCTGTATTTTAAAAAATCCAGCTTTCTTATTCACCTGGAGAGCAGAGAACTTGGTAAAACAGCAGATATGTTAGTGTTTTTGCAGGATTCTTTTCCCATAGTTTGTTTTTTTCTCTCTCTCTCCCTTTCTGTCTTGGTGTGTGATTTTTATATATACTGGGTCATAGAGAATTTTAAGACATAGGATCCTTGGGAAAGGGTTTTTCAACATCTGAGGTCAAACACCCTCATTTTAAAGTTGAAGAAGCGGAGTCGACTCCTTTGTTTCATTGGTGACTTCCCTGCGCGTCTGCTCTCGTTTGTGGCTGGGTGAGGTGGCTAGGTCCTCAGAGATGCGATAAACCGTAAAATGAGAGGGAGAAGCATGAGAAATGTTGAATCTGGTGAAATGTAAATTCAACAGTTCTTGGCGAGAACGGAGTTAATAAAGACAGGCCACGCGTGAGTTGCCCTCGTGTGACTGGCTGAGTAGTTCCAGTCTGGCACCAGACTCCACGGTGGGAGGTTGGCCTCTCGCAGGCGGCCTCTGAAGGGGGCCTCTGCCTTGGCACTGGTCCCTTGAGTGGGTGATGGCAGGCGGAGCCGTGGGGGTGGTCTCGCTCGGTGTGTGTGATGTGAGCAGCACCAACTGTGCTCTAGAGGAGAACTTTAGGTTTCTTTCAACAAAGTTAGTGATGTTTGTACAGATTTTTTTTTTTTTTTTTTTTTACTGACCATCTTATAAACTCTTTCTTGGTTCTTATAGTTTTGAAGTTGCTTCTTCAGGGCTTACAAGAACAGTGACATCATATATAAATAATAATTTTGTATCTTTCTTCCTAGGGGCTTCCCTGGTGACTCCGTGGTAGTAAAGGATCTGCCTGCCCATGCAGGAGATGTGGGTTCAATCCCTGGGTCGAGAAGATCCCCTGGAGAAGGAAATGGCAAGCCACTCCAGTATTCTTGTCTGGGAAATCCCATGCACGGAGGAGTGTGGCTGGGTACCATCCATGGGGTCAGTCAGGCACGACTTACCTACTCAACAACAATCTTTCTTCCTAGTTTGTACATCTCATAATTTTTCCATATATTCTCTAGAATGTCCAGTGCAATACTTGATGGATGGTGTCGTCGTCTTTTTCCAGACTTAGTAAGGGTGCCTTTAGCATTTCGTCATGAGAGTTGATTTCGTTTCGGATAGATGTTTATGAGGGTCAGTACTGCTCTAACTAGATAAAGTATCTAAATTCAGCTTTTGATTTTGCAAATTAAGGAAGAAGCAACATAGAAAGTTCAGGAGCAAGCTGAAAATATGTGGAGTATTAAATTATAACATTAAAGTGAAAGTCGCTCAGTCGTGTCTGAGTCTTTGCGACCCCGTGGACTGTACAGTCCATGAAATTCTCCAGGCCAGAATGCTGGAGGGGGTAGCCATTCCCTTCTGCAGGGTATCTTTCCAATCCAGGGGTCGAACCCAGGTCTCCTGCTTTGTAGGCTGATTCTTCACCAGCTGAGCCACCAGGAAAGCCCATATAATGTTAAATTCATGGGAATATTTATCCTAGAAAAGAAAAAAACTATGGGATAATTTCATTATCCTCAAGTGTAGGTAGGACCTGTGCTGGTAGATTAAAGCTTCCAGATGATGTTTGAGTATGGGAGAATAGCCTAATGCTCCGGGGATGCTGTCAGGGCAGAGTACCACCAGATGTCCCTACATACCTTTCACTGGGCAAAGGCGCTACTACACTCTTGAACCCAAAAGACAAGCTTCCTTCCTCCTGCAGTGCCCCTCGAGCGCCCTCTACTGACCAAGCGTAACATCACACTTTCTGTAAAGGGAAAATTCTTCGAGTCCAGTGCATTATCACAGAGCAGGTACTGAAGGGTGAATTTGGAGTTGAGAGGCAATAAACTGATAACTGACACTGAAGCCAGACCCAAGAATACATAGTCTGTAATTCCACTTTTATAAGATACGGAAACAAGCAAAACTAATCTGTACTGTTGGAAGTCAGGCTAGTGGTTACCCTTGGAAAAAGGTAGTAGTGACCAAAAAGGAGCGTGGAGGGGGCTTTTTTTTTTTTTTTTAAATGTTTATTTGGCTGCTCCATGTATTAGTTGCAATATGCAGAATCTAGTTCTGTGACCAGAGAGTGAACCCAGGTCCTCTGCACTGGGAGCATGGAGTCTTAGCTGCTGGATCACCGGGAAAGTCACTGGCTGAGGCTCCTGTAAGTGCTAGGAGGGTTCTGTTTCTGCTAGCCGATGCTGGTTGCATGTGTGTTCTGCGTGTGAAGTGTGTTCCGTAAGTGAAGAGCTATACTTTTTTTAATGTATATTATACTTCAGTAAAAGTTAAGGGGTGGTACAGTCTGATTTCATAAAAATAAGATCCAGTCTCGAATGGGAGAAATACAAAATAATCCAGGGTATCTCAGCCTTTTTTTATTTTTGAAAGCCTGTTTGAGGGCTGTTTAACTTAATGTCAAACAACAGTATCTAATTCATTCATCAAAAAATATTAACTGCCAGACCACTTTTTTTTTTTTCTTTTTAAATTTGGGACCAAAGTGTTAATACTGAAGTCTTCTGTAGAGCAGTATACTTCTCATGTTGTTGACCTTCTTCTTACCAAGTCTTAGAACAACAGCTTCTGAGTTTTTTTCTTAATGGCTTTTCAGATACCTCTTTGTTCTTAGTCGAAATATCACTGCTCTCCTCTGTTAGCATTATCTTTGTTTTTATCTTTGTCATCACATTCCTTTCTTTCAGAGCAGGTAAATCACCAGATCCCTTTTGGCCTGACTAAGAAATTTGGGGGCCCCCAGTGCAACTCATGTAAAGGTTAGTGGGCGTGGGAATTATAGATCTTTGATTCAGGAATTTGTGGTTCAGGAGAGGCTCATTGTGTGGCTTTGCTACAAACAGAAGCAGGTCAGTGCTACGGTTTGTTTAGGAGTAGATAATTTTGGGTGCAAAATCCTAAGGAATTCACCAAGTTGGAAGTTGGCCTTGGATCTGAGAGATGAATATGGAATCTCAAGGGGGGTCATATTTCCCAGAAAGCATAGGTTGCTAGGAAAGTCTGACCTTATACTGTGGATAGGATTTAGGGTGAATTTTAAAGAAGAGTTGGCTGTGTAAAGCCCAGTTGTTACTAAATCAAAGTGAATAACAATAATAGGTTTTGTGTACAGAGCTTGGTATCTGCACATTTGGTTATGGTTGTGTTCATGCTTTGAATTGCTGGTGGCAACACTTTGGCCAGGCAGAGAGTTACCACAAACATACAACCCAGCAGGCTGAAAACCAAGAATGATTGCCTTGCAAAAATAGTTTCCTTGTATTTTTTAACCCTTAAGTCATTTGAGGGAAGAGGGAAGAAAATAGTGTGGGTGGTGAAACTAGCCAGTGAGCCTTTCATTTATAAATTCAACCCGGAAAATCAAGCGTTTCCTGACTTTTATTTATTTCATTTTCTTACTGGCCTGATCTTATACTTTGTTGTTGTTTAGCCGCTAGGTCATGTCTGACTCTTTTGCAGCGCCATTGACTGTAGCCCACCAGGCTCCTCTGTCCATGGGATTTCCCAGACAAGAATACTGGAGTGGGTTGCCATTTCCTTCTCTAGGGGATCGTCCTGATCAGGGATTGAACTCGCATCTACTGCATTGGCAGGCAGATTCTCTACCATTGCTTATACTACAGGGATTGTATGGGTACCGACTATGTCACAGGCCCTGTCCTAGGCATCGGGGACTGATGCAGTCGCTCAGCCCTTTGCAGAGTTACTGTTTTGTATTCTTCTGTTTGAAGGTGGCCTTTAGTATACTTGGCTGTGACATGCAACTTTGTCACCAACTCCTTTAGGATCTATGGAGCCTTTAAAAACTGTTACTTGGATTTCATCTCCAGGCTAATGAGAATTTCCCGACTTGTATTTATTTCATTTTCTTACTGGCCTGAGCTTATACTTTGTTGTTTTTTAGCCCCTAGGTCATGTCTGACTCTTTTGTGACCCCATGGACTGTAGCCCGCCAGGCTCCTCTGTCCATGGGATCTCCCAGGCAGGAATACTGGAGTGGGTTGCCATTTCCTTCTCCAGGGGATCCTCCTGATCAGGGGTCGAACTCGCATCTCCTGCATGGGCAGGCAGATTCTCTACCGCTGCTTATATTGTGCCGCCAACAAAGGGGCTTCATTTGCAAATATAGCGTCTTAGGGAAAGGGTGCGGGTGATGGAAGGTATGATTCTCATTCTGCACTCGTACTCCAGAGCGGCAGTTTGGAAATTTGCGGTCCTCCAAAACTGCTCGTCTGCATCTAGAACAGTCTTGAGTCACATCCCTACGTCTGGTTCTCAGTTCTCATGCTGATGATGGATGGGAGCATTGGAATGGGTGGTATAAATACATGGTAGGAATAGCGGGAGATTATGGGTATTAAGGAGATAAATTTGTATTTCAAAATGGTTGTCTTTTGATCTGCGAATGGATGCTATTTATCAGGTAAACTAACAGGCCCCTCTCTGTGGTTCTCTCAACTCATCCTGGGCATGAATTCTGTCATCTCCCAGACCAGTCCTTCTTAAATAGTACCTCGTGCCAATCTGAAAACTTGCTGAGTTTTACTTCTGGTTAAGCGATTATCTAGGTATTAGAAGTCAGTACTTGTAACTCTATGTTGTTTGCTCATATATTAATTTAAAGTAGGTTATGAAATCTATACCAGCGATTAGGCAGATTAGATGGATCACACATAACATTAGACAATGTTAACAGCTTTTCGTCAGTTGGCTTACATTTGCCTCGGGTGGTCTCTTGAGTATTCTGCTTATTGCTTGCAGTTTCTGCGTCGTCGCACAACCAGATTTGGATCACCAGGGCGTTTTACTGGCAGGAGATTCTGGTTGCCAGCCACCCGCCTCACGCTTCAGCCAGTGCTTGTCAGAGCTTGCTTTTGCAAGGAGAGCTCTCTCCCTCGTCAGTCACATCAGGCAGTGCCTTGTTACATGTATTCCCCCACAGCCTGGTTCTGCATTTATCACAATACTTTTCTTCTTTTTAGATTTCAGGGAAGGGGGACTTGAGGGTGGGAGAGGATTAAGAACAATTTAATCTTCTAAAATTCCATAGCTTTAAAAAAAACAAAATCCTCCTCAGATTCTGTTAAAGAAAAAATTTTAGCCCCTTAAGAAAGGGCAAGAGGTACCAGAGTTGAGCAGCTTTTAGGAGGTGAAACGACTGTGGAATCCATCAGGGCGCAGCATCCTCCTGGGTTTGCAGCGGGTGATTTAATGTACGATGTGGAAGTTCAGTTTCAGGGTTTCACCTTAAAACTGGAACAGAAGGAAATCTGTGTGAGATTCAGAATCCATTTTTTGTCTTGTTTTTAAACAATAGAAGAAAAAAGTCCACATGGAAAAATCTTGGGTTTTTATTTTATTTGAACACAGCAGAGTTGTAGAAGTCGGGGAAAGAGCCTGTCTTTTTAGTACAAAGAATCCCACAAATTTATTTGATGTCTTCAGATTGTAGACTGGTTTGCACTTGGACTGGCTCTTCTGTTTCCTGTAGAATGAAGAGTGCTGAGCCTGGATGGCCATAAGTACATGATTTTTCTTGTATTATTTACCCCAAAGGAAGAGCTCTGCTGAGTGTTGTCTGTGTTATGATTTTGTTAATGTATGTTTACTGTGTTTCCTGCTGTCTTGGATAGCCATCAGATAGAGTTTGTTCCTTACTGTAAATTGCTCCAAAACAGTTTTGTTGAACAATTTCAGGATTCAAATGGGAGGTTTTAGGAAAGTAGATAAAGAATTTAAACAATCACTTGGCAGTTACATCCCTAAAGATTTTTTATCTCTGTTTATCTTATGAATTATTTGTATGAGTTGTTTTTTTTTTCCTTATGTATAATATAATATTATCTGAAGGGTCCATCTTACGTTAAATGTGCTTAAAAGGTCTTTTTGAATGATAGTTTTATCAAGCTGTTTTAATTGCTTCCTCTTCACCCCAAGGATGGATCAAAACCATTTACTATAGCCTGCTTTCTTTCTTTCTATTTTTCCTCTTGAATGTAGTGATTTATCTATAGGATATCTTTCTATTCTCTGTCCGCTCTCCAGTAGAACATCTCCAGTCCTAACCTCCTGGTGGCTCAGACGGTAAAGAGTCTGCTTGCAATGTTAGGAGACTGAGGTTCCATCCCTGGGTCGGGAACATCCCCTGAAGAAGGAAATGGCAACCCACTCCAGTATTCTTGCATGAAAAGTCTCATGGACGGAGGAGCCTGGCAGGCTACATACAGTCCATGGGGCTGCAAAGAGTCGGACACAGTGATTTCACTTTCCTCACTTTCCTTTCTTTTCGGGGAGGGCATGGCCTTCCTGCATTTCCAATCTCAGGTTTGCATGCCTCAGTTTCCCTTAGTCACTCCTTCAGCCCTTCTAACAACTGACAACAATCCTCACCTCTCCTGCTATTTTCATACAAGGCAGTTTGGTGTAGTGCTCAGATGTCTGAATTGGAACCTGGGAAATCGAATCCTCGTACTTTTGCATAATTGTGTCCTTTGGGCACTTAGGCTACTCTGACCCTTAAGTTTCATTATCTTAAGATAAAAGGATTGCATTGGCAGACCTTAAAGTTCTCTCCCTTCACTTTGCATATCTTTACTGTTTCTTCAAATTTAGCCTGTCCAAAAGAGAACTCATTCATCTCCTCTCCAAAAGATAGTTTTTGTCCCTATTCTATTAATGAGAGACTAAGACCTAGGGAGACTGAATGAATTGTACAACTTATGTTGCTGCTACTGCTGCTAAGTCGCTTCAGTCGTGTCCGACTCTGTGCGACCCCATAGACCGCAGCCCACCAGGCTCCCCCGTCCCTGGGATTCTCCAGGCAAGAACACTGGAGTGGGTTGCCAAACACTGGAGTGGGTTGCCATTTCCTTCTCCAGTGCGTGAAAGTGAAGTCTCTCAGTCGTGTCTGACTTGTAGCGACCCCATGGACTGCAGCCTACCAGGCTTCTCCGTCTGTGGGATTTTCCAGGCAAGAGGACTGGAGTGGGCTGCCATTGCCTTCTCCAACTCATATTGCAGTTGTGTCCAGAACCTAGATATCTTCGCTCTAAAAGTGAAAGTAGTCGCTCAGTCGTGTCCAACTCTTTGCAACCCCATGGACTCTAGCCTGCCAGGCTCCTCTGTCCATGGAATTCTCTAGGCAATAATACTGGCGTGGATTGCCATGCCCTTCTCCAGGGGAATCTTCCTGACCCAGGGATCGAACCTAGGTCTCCCACATTGCAGGCAGATTCTCTACCATTCGAGCTTCAAGGGAAGCTCCTACAGGTATGACTCTTCCTCCACAAACGGCATTAAAGTGCCACGAGTCAAAAAGATCTTACATTACTAGTGAAGTCTCTTGAGACCGAATATGGAAAGTCATCTGTAAAAACCCCGTCTTCTCACATAAGGTTATAGCTTGAATCTTTAGAACTCTAAACTCTAAATGGGCTTGGCTGTTAGGAGATTGGTTTCTTCGGTCCTGTGTTCACAGATGAGATCATTCCTCATCTGGGTCCGTTGACATTATAGTGTAGCGTCTAATGACAGAAAGGAAGGGCAGTCAGGTTTTACTTTACAACGTGTTATTTAATAACCCTGGTAATGCCTGGCCACTTGCTTCTACTGCTACCCTTAATAGTGATTCTTATCAAGCAAATTGATTTTTATCACTAGATTAGGAGTTGACATGATTGAAGAGATGAACTGGGATTTGGAGTTGATTTTTCTCCTTTTGTATTACAAAAATATGTCTCATTCATCATGAAGATCAGAGTGTTTGGCTTTGTAATCTCAGAGGTCCCATTCAGTTCTGATTTGGTGAATGCAGCTTTGTTGAAATGTTGCTAGTCACTTCTAGAGAGCTTCCTTAGTTTGCACCTTTATACCATCTAGAAGGCTTGTTTATACCTTTATACACCTTTATACCATTAGGGCTTCCCAGTGCTTACACTTTTATACCGTTGGGGCTTCCCAGGTGGCTCTAGTGGTAAAGAACCCACCTGCCAATGCTAAGAGGCATGGGTTTGATCCCTGGAGGAGGGCATGACAAACCACTCCAGTATTCCTGCCTGGAGAATCCCAGACAGAGAAGCCTGGTGCACTGCAGTCCACAGGGTCCGCAGAGTTGGACGTGACTGAAGTGGCTTAGCACACTTGGCACATACCATCTAGATGGGCTTCCCTAGTGGCTCAGCGGTGAAGAATCTGCCTGCAGCGTAGGAGACTGGGGTTCGATCCCTGGGTTGGGGAAGATCCCCTGGAGAAGGAAATGGCAACCCACTCTAGTATTCTTACCTGGGAAATCCCACAGACAGAGGAGCCTGGTGGGCTACAGTCCACGGGGTCGCAAAAGAGTCGGACATGACTTAGTGACTAAACAACAGCAACCATCTGTTAGATACAACAGATTATAATAAGGAATTATGGCAGTGGTAGATGTTGGTTGAAGTCAATAGTAATGAGTTTAAAGCCTTGTTATTTTGTAGTTGACCAACAGGAAGCCTCTCAAAATGGACATTTCTAATACTCTTTATTCAATAACAAGAATTTTCTAGAAGATTATTGCTCTTACTGCTGATTATGCCTTCTCTCACAGACAAAGATTAAAGTCAGTGCTCTTCATTTGCTTTTTGGCTTGCATCACCCACATGGAAGGTAACAAAGCTTTTAGTATAATGCATTGAGTGTTTAAAACAAGTTTTGAGGGGCAAAGCATCTTAAGTTAATATTGGAGGCGGTAATTGTACTTTCAAGCCAGCAAAACAAAGAGCTACCTCAGTTTGGAAGTTGTGACAGTGCTAAGTAAGGCCTTCTCCCTAGTATTGTGGACAGATGTTTCAAGCTAGGCATCTGCATTTTTGGAGAGAAGGTTTTTTTAGTCTCTGCCTGGTTTATTTCCCTTACATAGGTATGATCCTTCTTTTTTGACCCACCATTGATAAAGCCTGTGTAATAGTCACTTATTCACTCATTCACAAAATACTGTACTAGGAAAGTCATAAACTATATACAGAAGGTAACAGAAATAAATCTAATTTGTAAATTTTGTATGTTCCCCCAAAAAAGATCTAATTTACAGATTCTCTATGTTAAAAAAAAAAAACCAACTTTTAGGTATCAAAAAAATCTCTATATATATGAATCAAAATCCTAATTTTTTTTGTGTGTGTGCTGTGCCATCTTTGATGGAGAAAAAAACTCATTCAGAGCCTTGAAAATATAGAAAATACTTTAAGTTGGTACAGAAGCATTTTCTCACTCCAGGTTGAGTTTTCTGGTTGTGTGGAAGTCTTCTACTAAATCATAGGGTCTCTTTGAAAGGAAAGTGCCACTGTTTGTCATTTGAATGGCCTTCCATTGTGGGTTACCAAAAAAAAAAGAATTATTGAATGGTAAACTTGTTAGCTATTAAAAATAAGAAGAAGAAGAAGAAGAAAGGTGGGGAAAGCTCCCAGAAAGCAGATCACAAAGAGACAAAAAAATTTTTTAATGAGAAAATTAGAGGTATAGCCCAGAAGGTCTATCATTCAAATACAATAATAGGAGTTCTATTACAAGAAAACAATAGGGAGGAAATTATGAGGAAGTAATACAAGAGTATTTCTCAGAACTGAGACAGGAGTTTCTAGCATGTGAAAGAATTTACCAGGTTCCCAACCTCATGGATAAAAATAGCCCCAGGGTACATCATTATGAAAAGATGCTCCCTTGGGCTAAAAGCTTTCTGTGAAGGAACAGAGGTTCCAGATAAGGGATTAGCCATCTCAGTGGTTCAGATTCCTTAACAGGCGTTGGAAGGAACAGGACTGTGGTGAAATGTTCTTGAAATTCTGAGAAGAATTCCATCTCCAACTTGTGATTTGCTGCCCTCCAAGCCATCAAGGTGGACTGCGAGCATAGTCAGACACGAAGATCTCAGAACTTATATTTCCTAGTGAGTCAGTGGACATTGTGTTTCACTAGAATGAGAGTAAACCCTCAGAGAGAAGAAAGAAACTTGGGCGTCCACGCTTAAGAGCGACACAGAGAAGGGAGGATGGAGGGGGGAGGCCCCAGTAGGGTGAGGTGGCGTTGAAGCCGACTGAAGAGAGCTCTGAGACGTCAGATAGAGCGGTACGGGGGGAAGAGATGAACCTAGGTTGAGAGGAATCCTACTTTTAAAGTTTTAGGGGAGCATTTTTAGGTAAGTTAGTGACTCACAGAAAACAAAGCACATTTTTAAATGTAAAGGTACTTGCTGTCTTTAGGGGGAAAAATTACACACAAAAAGAAAACTTTAGCACAGTATAGTTCATATCTTAGCTGTGAAATGAATATTGATTTAATAATAGCTATACCGGGAAGATACGGTTCATCTTCTGTAGCAGAGGGGCTACGTGCTTTTGTTGTTTCTTTAAAATACAGACAAACCCATACGTTTGCATGTTGTCTGTGGCTGTTTTCAGTGACTGCTACAGTGGCAAAATTGAATAGTTGCAACAGAGACTATGTAGTCTGCAAAGCCTAAAATATTTATTATCTGGTATTTATAAAAATATTTGCCAACTCTTGTTTTATAGGAAGAAACTGATAGAATATTTAAAATCAGAAAAAGGTCTGATAGCAGTACTAGTATGTTTTTTAGAAATCTTATTTGTTTGTTTGTTGACACTGAAGTATAGTTGGTGGACAATATTGTGTCAGTTTCAGGTGTGTGCTTCAAAATCAGGGAGCATGATACTTTCATCTTCTTTCTCAGGATAGCTTTGGATATTTGGGGTCTTCTTTGGTTCCACACAAATTTTAGGATTATTTGTTCTATTTAGCTCTGTGAAAAATGCCATTGGTATTTTGATAGGGATTGCATTGAATCTGTAGGTTGCTTTGGGTAGTATGATCATTTTAACAGTGTTAATTCTTCCAACCTGTGAGCACAGTGTATCTTTCCATCTATTTGTGTTGTTTTCAGTTTCTTTTATCAGTGTCTCATAGCCTCAAACTACAGGTCTTTCAGCTTCTTTGTTCAGCTTATTCCTCGGTATTTTACTCTTTTTGATGGGGGTTGCAAATGTTTTCTTAATTTCTTTTTCTGAGAGATCATTATTAGTGTATAGAAATGCTACACATTTCTATTACTAATTTTATATCCTGCAACTTCACTGAATTCATTTACTAGTTCTGATGGGTTTTTGTTGGAGTCGATAGTGTCTTCTCGATAAAGCATCATGTCATCTTCAGATGGAGAAGGCAATGACACCTCACTCCAGTACTCTTGCCTGGAAAATCCCACGGACAGAGGAGCCTGGTAGGCTGCAGACCATGGGGTCGCTAAGAGTCGGAAACGACTGAGCAACTTCACTTTCCCTTTTCACTTTCATACATTGGTGAAGGAAATGGCAACCCCCTCCAGTGTGCTTACCTGGAGAATCCCAGGGACGGGGGAGCCTGGTGGGCTGCCGTCTATGGGGTCGCACAGAGTCGGACACGACTGAAGCGATTTAGCAGCATCTTCAGATAGCGATGGTTTTACTTTCCAGTTTGGATGCCTTTTATTTCTTTTTCTAGTCTGATTGCCCTGGCTAAGACTTCCAATACTATATTGAATAAAAGTGGTGGGAGTGGGCATTCTTGTCTTGTTCATGATCTAAGAGGAAATGCTTTCAGCTTTTCGCTGTTGAGTATGGTATTAACTGTGGATTTGTCATTGCGCTCAGTTGATCAGTCTTGTCTGGCTCTTTGTGACCCTTTGAACTGCAGCCTGCCAGATTCCTCTCTCCATGGGATTTTTTCAGGTAAGAATACTGGAGTGGATTGCCATTTACTCTTCCTCCAAGGGATCTTCCCAACTCAGGGACTGAACCTGCATCTCCTGTGTCTCCTGCAATGCAGTCGGATTCTTTACCACTGAGCCATTGAGGAAGCCCCATGGGTTGTCATATATGACCTTTATTATGTTGAGGTATGTTCCCTCTGGGTCCACTTTGTTGAGAGTTTTTTTTATCATGAATGGATGTTGAATTTCATCGAAAGCTTTCTCTGCCTCTATTGAGATTACCCTAATGATTTTTATCCTTAATTTTGTAATCACTGTTTTTAAGAAATATTTTGAAATGTAGCAGAAGGAAGAGCTGTAGATCAAAAGATTACCTCTGGGAAGAGTGAGTCAGGAATGGGGAAGAGTAGAGTCAGAATATTTTTTGTTTTAAGCTGCATATTATTGAATTCTTAAGCTAAGTGAAAAAGTATGAATGATGAATGCTAAGAAATTTGGTTGGATGTGAAAGAACAGTAAACAGGAAAGGAAAAAGAAAGGCCACCAGTTATGATAAAGAAGGTAGGAGCTCAAAGCCTTTTCTGTAAACATCGCTTTCCCATTTATTCACTCCCTTACTCCACAGGTAATCCTTTATGAGCCCAGATGTCAGGCACTGAGCCTGGTGCTGCAGGACACAGTCCCTTCCTGGAGGGCTCAGAGGCATAGAGCTGATGGCACGCAGATACGGGGAAAAGATGATATACCATGGTAATATAGCTGCTATGGCTTAGCACTCCTCAGAGGTGCTTTCAGGGCTTAGGGAAGTCAGGTAAAACATCCCGGAGAACATGACACACAGCGTTGAATTTTGAAGCATAAGAGAATGAAGTGGAAGGAGGCATAGCCTGAACTTCAAGTGTTCAGAACAGTTGGCTGAATGGTGGAAGGTAATGTCAGAGCAGCAGACACGGACTAGAGGCTGGATCCCTTACGCAGGGCTCTGTGCTGTGAAGAGTGTTTTCTTTTCTGAAGACACTGCAGAGATAATGATCTGATTTGGCAGATACTTTAGGAAAACACACGCTTAGTGCAATGAGGGTAATGGTATGAGGGTGGAAGGCACTCGAGAAGAGAGACACTTAGGAGGCTGAATCAGGTGAAAAACAACCCCCACCCAAAGTGGACTGGGGAGGATCCTCGGGATTCAGGAATGAGGAAGGAGTTAAGGGAAGGGGAAGGAGTTGAGGACAGCTGGACTCTCGGCTGGGTGGCAGGCTGTGGGACTCTGACCTCCAGTGGGGGACACAGGAGCGGGTGTGTGTGGGTGTGTGTGTGTGATGGCAGCATTGAGTTTGATTTTGGAAGAGTTGTGGGATTTGAGGGGTATCAGTGGAATCCCGGATTGGAACTGGCCAGGATATGGATGGATAACTTAGAAGTCAGGAGGACTTGGATTTGGGAAATGGCACCCCACTCCAGTATTCTTGCCTGGAGAATCCCATGAACAGAGAAGCCTGGTGGTCTGTAGGCCATGAGGTTGCAGAGTCCGACGCGGCTGGGTGACTGAGCCCACACACCTGTTGTAGAGGTGAAGTCTGGGGGTTGAGTGGGGAACTCAGAGCCCGTGTGGAATTCATTAACACATCATCTACTCTGTCCTGTTTTAGAGTGATGTGATTAACATTGCCACGTGAAGTTTAGAACTTAAGAGTATTTAGCCATGGAGACACTGACATTTAAGAGTTGGGCCTTATAATGAGAGGAGCCTATGGAGGAAGCTAAGCTTTGGAAGCCTGCAGTCAGAGGGAAAGCTGGAGGGAATGGCCTCCAGGAAACCAGTGAGATGGGGATTTTAAGAGGAGAAAATGGTCTGTAGCTACAGTGCTGCAAGAAACTCAGGATAAGGCCTTGGACTTGTTAACTAGGGAGTCATTGCAAAGAGGATCTTTAGGGAAGTAATAGGGAAGGAAGTGATGATTCAGGTGTGGGATTTGTTAGTACGGTTACTGTTCTGAGATAGAGTTGAGCCTGTTTGTCTGCGGAGGGAAGGAAGTGATTCTTCATGGAACACGTGTTTGTTGAGTCCCCGTTAGGAGCCCATTGCTTTTTCAGACTCAGGAAGTACAGCATGAACAAAACAGAGCTTACACTCGCGTGTGCACATCTCACAGGTAATAAGTTTGTAATCAACTAGACATAATACGGCGTCAGGCAGTAACAAGTGCCAGGAAAAAAAGCTAAATTAGGGTGAGAGAAGAGAGAGTGGGGACAGGGGTTGGGGGGAGTAGGGGGTGAAGGAAGACTTTGGTGGCAGGTGACATCTGAGGAGAAACTGGAACGAGACGAGGAGAGACTAGCTGCAAAGTGATCCAGAGCCTGAGGTGGCTGAGAAGCAGGAGAGGATGGACCCCAGTGCTGATGGAAGGTTAGTTGTCCTCTGGAGAGGGGGGCCACTTTCCTTCCCCTGCCCTGGAGGGAAGCCCAGGACAGGTGACACCCAAGGCTGCCAGAAAGCTTGTGTACGTCCTGTGTCCTGAGACTCTCTGAGGTTGGCGCTGTCGGCCTTTTCGTAGGTGAGGAGACAAAGGCTGACAGCACGGAGGAGCTTGGAGATGGCGCTGGGGCAGAATTGTCGAACTGGAGAGAGAAAAAGTCATACATTTCAGAACGTTCTTAATGAACCTGCACCCATTTTTCTTAATATAAGCTTCGCTGTGAGTGTCAAGAAGGAATGGGAATATTTATATTGTTTACTTTTATATTATTAACAGCTAACCTTCTTGTGAAGGTAATTAAATACTGCTTTCATACATGAGCAGTGAAATGCATTGAGGAGTTCTTCCAGTTTTCACGTCATTCAGAAGTTACACACTTTTTAATTTTTATTGTGTTTTGGCTGCACTGCAAGGCATGTGGAATCTAGGCCCCTAGCCAGAGAATGAACCCCTGCCCTTCAACAATGGAAGCGCGAAGTCTCAACCAGTGGGCCACCAGGGAAGCCCCGGTTATACACTTTTTTTTAAATATACTTTTTTAATACACTCTCTTGACAGGTTTCCTGGTTTGTCCACACAGGAGTTTCAGAATATATTTGTATTATGCTTCTAATTAAATTGTGGGACTCTGAAATTACTGTTTTAATTTGCACTTTATTGAACCTAAAGGATCTATCTAATCACAACTTTTGGGTGATGTCAGCACAGGAGCAGAGGCTGTGAAACCATTTCCAGGGTTGTGCAGAAGTACCTGCTTTAGCGTATATCGGTTCGCTATTTCTGCTGCATAAAATTTAGCCTCACAAAAAGATTAGGTAGTTTTGTGTCTTTTAAACACGTGCCATCAAAGAGGTAAAAAGGTAGAGATAACTTCAGAGAGAATGCCTTGTAAACTACTAGATGGTATTTGGAGAAATAAAAGTCAATACACACTTATTGAACACCAAATTGATGCTGTTGATAACAGCTGCTATCTTGTGAAGTACCCACATGCTGGTGTGTGGCAGCCCATCCAGGTACTAGAAATGATTTCACAATCACAACGCAAGGTTGGCCAAAGATCTACTTTCAGTGAACGAGAGCAATTCTTCTTTCCTTGGTGTGTGGGATCTTAGTTCCCTGACCAGGGATCCCAGGGATCCAGCCTGCACCCCTGCATTGGAAGGTGAAGTCTTAACCCCTGGACCACCAGGGAGGTCCCTGCAGCAGTTACTCTCACAGCAGCATCACTGGGACGCACTTGGATTTCACACACATTGTCTCTCTCAGAGAACGGAGTGGGTTTATCTGCATGGTGTGAAAATCTCTGAGGGTGCAGATGGCAGTATCTCACATGTGAACACCTGGTGAGGGATGGTGGTGAGATTTGGTTTAGGATCTTTCACCCAGCTTTTCCTCCAAGCCTTCTCTCTGCTGAGTGACCACATTTAAACCTTACTTGGGTCAGCCCCCCACCTTCCCAGCTTTTCTAGCGTGTGCTCACCGGCCACCTCTAACCTTCCCAGGCCATGTGATGACCGGGACCCGGGGAACAGTGACCCTCTGCAGTGGCTGAGCTCTGCTGTGACAGCGTTTCCACACTGTCTCCCGCCTCATCCCTGAGCTTCCTCTCAGCTTGATTTCCTACTGGCTGATTGCCCCGGGGTGGGTTCCTGAAAGCGGAACTGACACAGTCCATAGATCTAGGTGGTGCGTTGCCTGAGTGCTTTCAGAAAGCTGGAGACAATGAACGTGCCAACAGTGATGATCAGTTGGACCTGTTTTCCCCATATTGCAGGCAGTGTTGGGGCCCTGTTTGTTTGCATGCTGGTTTGTGGACCTTAATCAGAAACTGTATTTTTTGATGTCTCTACTGCATTATACTTGATTTTTTTTTTTGGGAGGGGGGGTATATTAAAAGGTGGCACTAGATTTTTTCTGCATTTTGTAAGCAATTGATTTCATTTTGTTGGGTAGAATTTTATTTGAGTTATGTGTGTGGTTATTGATAATATCCCTTTTTATTAGCCAGAGTTTACTCCCCAAACTTCCTTCTTCATTTCAGAATTTGTGGCAATTTGTGATGGTTGAGAATGTTGGTTTTCTGGGGTCTGATAACTCAAAATTGAAAGATAAAGGAGATGGACTTTTGTGCCAACATAGTTGACCTAGAGTCGACTCCGCTGTATTGAAGTCCAGAGGGTAAGATTCTCTGAACTGCTCTGATTTCAGAGCCCTTACCTTGCCATTTCTCAGGAATTTATGGTTTTCTTGAGGTAAGTTCATTGTTTCATAAAATGTTAGTCCTCACACTGATCCTTGAAAGCACTATTTACTGACTTGGTTTTCCCTTGTCCTGGCTTGGCCAGTTCTTCTCTGCTGCCCTGTCTTTCCCCCTTGGTCTAGGGCCTGCCTGTGCCCACTTTGCCACTTGTCGCTTCCATGGATGCTGTGCTCTTTGCAAGCAGCAGTATCCTGGTAACAAGTTATGCTCCTTTGAATAGAAAATGCTTCTAACTCTTGGAGGAAAAGAAAACCCTAAATTGACAGACTTTAAACTGTAATTGTGGTTCCCATGGATGATTGAAATCCCAAGTCCTTCATTTTTCTTAGTTGCATCAAACACACCATGAGCCCACTTAGGTGAGACTGCCTTGGTTTAGTCTACAACTTCTCTTTTGATGCCTGCGCATACCGCATTCACTTGCATGTGAGAAATAAGTATAACATAAGGATAATCGTGCATCTCTGGGATGGGTTCCTAGCTACGTGGGATGTCCAGGAAATCAAGGTAAACAATGAATATGAAGTGATGTCTACATCCAGACTAGAACCGGAAGCCGAGATGTATATATTATGATCTTTCCGTTGTTTGTCTATGGGGGAGGTGAGAGTGGGTGATTCAGGCAGCCCTACATCCTGGGTGTCCTAGAACAGAGTTCCTTCTGTCCCCTGGATGCCCCAGAGCACTTCAAGGCTTCTCAAGCCACTTGCTGGGCTCTTGTTGCCGTGCTGCTCAAAAGCCATTTATGAGAAGTTCAGTGTCATCATGGGCTTTATGATTGGAGCCTGGGAATGGGACTTAAGTCCTGGGTATAAGAAAATCATTAGGAAAAAATGGAATATTGAAGTAGACTTTATTTTGTCAGTTTAAAATGCACATGGTTTGAAACATCAAGTAATGTAGGACAGCATATGATGAAATGCAAGAGTGGCCTGTTCTGTCTCATACCAGCTTCTCTCTCCTTCAGAAGAACCACTTTAACTCTTTCAGCTTTTTCTTTTTAAAAAATATTTGTTTATTTATTTAGCTGCACTGGTTGTTAATTGTGGAGTCTAGTTCCCTGACTAGGAATTGAACCCGGGCCCCCTGCACTGGAAGCATGGAGTCTTAGCCTTTGGACCACCAGAGAAGTCCTTTAACTCTCTTTTTTATTGTGCATATTTCTATTTCCTGATACATCAGTTATAGATATTATTTACTAATTTTCTTCCCCCCCTAAAATGAGGGCTTTGCTTATTAGTTCTAGCCCCTCTCCACCCCTCCACACCCCCCCCCCCGATATACTCATGGCATCATTTTCGGTTCCTCTTTTAGTTCCCTTTGTGATTTAATGTGCCAGCATCCAGCATCTTTTATAACTTGTTTCATCTATGAAGACAGTATCTTTTTGACTCTACTGCATCTAGAGCAAAAAATGAGGGCTCAGGATAGGAGTAGGTAGGCTTAGGCCAGTGCACAGGGCTCTCAGGGGTGTCAGGCTAGAAGATTGCTAATCGTAAATGTTCTGGGGAAGTAATCCTCCATTCTCTGTTTTCCTCACGGGCCACAGCTAATGTTGAGATAATCTGAAATGTTTTATCGTGGATTTTAACATAATTTTCGCCTTTTTTATGTTTTACAGAAATAAAATAATTGCCTTTAATAGATGATAATGAAAATACAGAAGAAAGAGAAGCAGGTAAGAGATCACCTATCTTTTGAGTGAGTGAATCCAGCGCACACAGTGCTTTTTTTTTTTTTAAACAAGAGGAGTTGCTGGCAGTTCTGGCTTCTCTCTCAGCCTCTGGTGGTTACCCTGATTTCTGTGTTTTCCATTCTTCACGTGGTAACTGAGAACTCTGTCCTGAAGGACTTAATATATAGATTTGTACTGTGCTCAGGTCAGCTCCATATAGGAATAAATGTAATGAAGACTGTAAATCAGAATATGACTCAAAATTAGCTATGTGAAACATCTAGAGAGATGTTTCCTCTCCCCGCCCCCGCCGGGAACAGCTTACCAAGTTTTTATAAAGAGAGAAGTGCTTACTTTTTTATGGTTTACATATTTATTATTTTCGATGTTCAGTTAAACTAAAAGCATTGTCTCACAGACCTCCTATTTATCAGGATCTGAAGAAGTTTTCTTCTGCAGAAAATAGTGAACTTCTCAACTGTTCAGTTTCCTGAAGGGGGGGAGTTGATAAAACATTTGGCCCGTGTGACCCATCCTGCTAAGATCTTTTTCCTCAGTTGGTATTATAGTTCTGTGTTCCAGGTGCTTCCCTATTCAGAGCAACCCAGAGACCTAAGCCAGTGAGGCCCAGGGAGGTGAGAGGAGGGGACCGTCCTCGAACTCCTGGAATTGGGCTGGTTTTCCTTGTACAGAATTGATGACAACCTGGTAACAGGGAGGTCTGAGTCTCTGCTCTTCAGCTGGAACCCATGCACGGAGGTTGGGTGGGACCAGCCACTTTGCTCTCTGCTTCTGTGGAGCACTCAGTAGGTTGAATACAGGGTGGTCTAGGGATACGGTTCCAAGGACTACCCTCTGTTCTGTCTCCAGCAGATAGGTCCTTGTGAAACCAAACTAAAACAGCCTGTTCTAGGAAATAATTGACTCATCTGCTGCCTGAAGGCTGTCTGCACTCCCGATTTCTTCCTGTCC
The DNA here is from genome assembly GCF_054371585.1 of Giraffa tippelskirchi. NCBI lineage: Eukaryota > Metazoa > Chordata > Mammalia > Artiodactyla > Giraffidae > Giraffa > Giraffa tippelskirchi. The sequence continues at coordinate 111,843,236 of NC_137287.1, read as the reverse complement.
TGACTCTTTCGAGTCAAAAGTTAGCAGACAAAGACTGCAGAGCATGCAGTTCCATCTGCCAGAATTTTCTGCTATGGATATACTTAGACAAGTATGCCAAACTGGGTATACAGGCTTCGTGGCTTCTTTGTTTATAAGAGCAAAAATGGAAAAGAACTTACGTGTCCATCAAAAAGGGGACTACGGGAAGGCTTCATTTTACTGTGCTTCACAGGAACTACCTTTTTTTTTTCTTTTTACAAATGGAAGGTTTATGGCACCCCTGCCTTGAACAAGTCTAACAGAGCCATTTTTCTGATAGCATTTGCTCACTTCATGTCTCGGTGTCACGTTTTGGTAATTCTCTCAATATTTCAGACCTTTTCATTGTTACTATATTTGTTATGGTGATCTGAGATCCATAATCTTCGGTGTTACTATTGTAATTGTTTTGGGGTGCCAGGAACTGCACCCATGTGAGACAGCAAACTTCATGGACAAATGTGTGTGTTCTCACTGCTCCACTGACTGGCTGTTCCTCCACCGATCACCTTCTCCTCTGGCTTCTGAGCCCAAGAAACAACCATTCCTCGAGACACAGCAATATGGAAATTAGGCCACTTAATAACCCTACAACGGCCTCTAGGTCCGAGTGAAAGGAAGGGTTGCTTGGCTTTCATTTTCAATCAAAAGCTAAAGGTGATTAAGTTTAGTTGAAGAAGGCACATGGGAAGTAGAGACAGGCTAAAATCGAGGCCTCTTGTGCCTAACAGTTAGCCAAGTTGCGAATGTAAAGGAAAAGTTCTTGAAGGAAATTCAAGGTCCCACTCCAGTGAACACATCAATGATGAGAGCACACAGCAGGCTTATAGATGATGTGGAGGAAGTTTTAGTGGTCTGGGTGGAAGGTCAAGCAAATCACAACATTCCCCTGAGTCAGAGCCTCATCCACAGCAAGGCCCTAACTCTCTTCAATTCTGTTAAGGCTGAGAGAGGTGAGCCAAGTGCCCAAGAAAAGTTTAAAGCTAGCAGAGGTTGGCTCATGAGGTTTCAGGAGAGAAGCCATCTCCATAACATAAAAATGCAAGGTGAAGCAGCAAGTGCCGATGTAGAAGCTACAGCAAGTTATGCAGAAGATCTAGCTCATGTAATCGTGAAGGTGACTACGCTAAACAATAGGTTCTCAATTTAGACAAAACAGCCTTCATTGAAAGAAGATGCCATTTAGGACTTTCATAGCTAGAGAGGAGAAGTCAGTGCCTGTCTTCAAAGCTTCAAAAGACAGGCTGACTCTCTTGTTAGGGGCTAGTGCAGCTGGTTACTTGAAGTTGAAGCCAGTGCTCATGTGCCATCCTGAAACTACTAGGGCCCTTAAAAACTGAGCTAAATGTACCCTGCCTATAGTCTCTAAATGGAAATTACATAGCCTGGATGATAGCACATGTGTTTACAGCATAGCTTACTGTTGAGTCCTACTGCTCAGAAAAAAAATGACTGCTCATTGACAATGCCCATGATCACTCAAGAGCTCTGATGGAGTTGTACACCGAGATTAGTAGTGTTTTCATGTCTGCTAACACAGCATCTGTTCTGCAGCCTTTGGATCAAGGAGTAATTTGACTTTCAAATCTTACTATTTAGGACATGTATTTTATAAGGCTGTAGCTGCCATTGATAGTGATTCCTCTGATGGATCTGGACAAAGCAAATTGAAAGCCTTCTGGAAAGGATTCACCATTCCATATGCCGTGACGAACATTTGTGATTCACAGGAAGAGGTCAAAATGTCAACATTAACAGGGATTTAGGAGAGTTGATTCAAAACCCTCAAGGGTGACTTTGAGGAGTTCAAGACTTTAGTGGAGGAAATAACTGTAACTGTGGTGAGAACTAGAAGTGGAGCCTGAAGATGGGACTGAATTGCTGCAATCTCATGATAAAACCTGAACAAATGGATGAGCAAAGAAAGTGGTTTCTTGAGATGGAAACTGCTCCTGGTGAAGAAGGTTTGACGATTGTTGAAATGGCAAGAAAGGATTTAGAATATTACACAAACTTAGTTGATGAAACAGCAGCAGGGCTTGAGAGGATTGATTCCAGTTTTAAAAGTTGTACAGTGGGTACAACTGTACACTGTCAAGATAGCACTGCATGCTACAGAAAACTGTGAAAGGAAGACTCCATCAATGTGGTAAACTTGATTGTTGTTTTATGTTAATAAATTGCCACAGCCACCCCAGCCTTCAGCAGCCAGCACCCTGTTCAATCAGTAGCTATCAACATCAAGGCAAGACCCTTTATCAGCAAAAAGCATATGACTTGCTGAAGGCTCAGATGATGGTTAGCATTTTTTTTTTAACAATAAAGTGTTTTTAAATTAAGGTATGTAGATTGTTCTTTTTTAGAAATTATGCTATTGCACATTATTTTTAATAGACTTCAGTATAATGTAAACATAACTTGTATATGCACTAGGAAACCAAAAACTCTGTGTGATTCACTTCACTATGATACTTGTTTTATGTGGTGGTCTGGAACTGATCCTGCAGTATCTATGAGATAGGTCTCTGTTTACATCATAGTCAGTGCCAATGGAATATTATGCTGCTGTTCAAAAGAATATATTACTTGAAGAGAACCCCAAACCCTCAAACTATTGTCATTTATGATACATGGGCAGATTTATAAATCTTTAAACAATCTGCATATTTAATTTTTTAAACACTATTTAAGGTAAGCTTTCATTTCAGTAAAAAATAGTTCAGTTCAGTCACTCAGTCTTTGCAACCCTGTGGACTGCAGCACGCCAGGTTTCCCTGCCCATCACCAACTCCCGGAGCTTGCTCAGCCTCATGTCCGTCAAGTTGGTGATGCCATCCAACTATCTCATCCTCTGTCGTCCCCTTCTCCTCCTGCCTTCAATCTTTCCCAGCGTCAGGGTCTTTTCCAGTGAGTCAGTTCTTCACATCAGGTGGCCAAAATAAACCAAAAAAAAGCGTTCTTTATCAAAATTATTCCAGCATGAACTTAGTTTTCTTTCTTTTCAAAGTCATATTAAGACCTTTGATATGTCAGCTAGCAATTATGTAGCCTCAGTGAGATGGGTTTTCATTTAGATCTCATAGTCAATGTTGATGGATAGTGCAGGGTTCTTACTTAAAAGTTAGGAGGGATGGAGAACCAAGTTGATTAAGTGGAGCAGTTGCTCCTGCTTCTCTTCCAGGTACTAGTGATAGGCCATACAGATGCCTGAACTGCAAGATGCTGCCAAGCGTGAAAATAAAAAAAACCTTCCCGCCAAAGCGATCCACAGGCTCTCAAACCGATCTTTGGACATACCTTAGCATATTTTTATTTTTGTTACTGCCCTAATTCATTTTGTGCTCTGAAACATATACTTGAGAGGTCCGAGCAAAGTGACCGTACAGGAACACTGACTCCGTGAGGTGTGATAGGTGAAACTAATATGATGGAGCCTGAAAAATGAAAGATTTAGAAGGATCTTGTGGAGAAGAGGTTAACTCTCTATCTGTCTCATCTGTGGATGAGTATGGACACATGTGGAGAGTTACAGGTGGGCAGGGTATAGGTCCAGCTGAAGAAGACAGTCCTGAGAAGTTGAGCGGCTCAGCTGTGGCCTGTGCCTTGTGGGCAGTAAGCTCCCCACCCCTGGAGAGGCTGGAGAGCTGTTTGCTTGGGTGTCAGAGGCCAGGAGATGGGAACCAGGGCTAGATGGCCTCCGAGGTCCATCCTCACTAGAATCCTAGGGTTTGCCGTGTATGGTATTTATCTGTTGGTAGCAAAATAAAAGAATTTTAAGCAAGTACAATTTTTAATTAAAATATATAATTATATATGACATAGTGGTTCTTTCAGTTCATGTTACTGATGTCACTCAGTATGTCACTAGCTGCGACAGACACAAAGCAACTTTTAAAAACAGAAATAAGCCGCTGAGTTTTAAATTCTATGAATAAAGTGACGCTGAGTCTTATTTACATGTAGGAAACACTGGAATAAAGACTACCACGTTTCAACAGTGGATAGCATGCCTCGTCTCCTTTCCTGCCCAAAGGAGTCTGGGAAGCTCTGGTGACGAGGCCTTGGGCCAGCATCAAAGTGGTGACAAAGATCTAGGATCTGTGACATTTGACAAGTGCCGATATGACTGCACAGAATTGCCTTCCTCTATTTAACTGGGATTCACTCTTGGGAAAACTAGCCCAAAGCTGGTATTCTGAGCGTTATGAAAAGAAACAGAAGTAACAGCAGTGAACATCTTTCCACTGTTGACACAGTTTATAGTCTTCTCATTAACTCACTGTGTGGTTTCTTAGTTGGCTCATCCTTTTACCACTGATACGGTTTTGGAGAAATTTTGCAAGTTTGGAGAAACTATATAACACTCAGTGACCAAGGATCAAAAGTTCTCATTTGGGGAGGGAAAGGGAAATACAGTACCCAGTGCTAACAAGATACTTCCTTAGGATAGTGGTTGTAGGTCTTCTGGTAGCTGCCAAGTGCATATTAGATTTTCTTTAACCCTTACCTTGGGGTCCTTCTGGGTACTGTTGAAAAGTCCGAGGTCACTTATTTAATCTTCAACCTTCTGCTAGATTGATTGATTCTTCATGTATTCTCCCATTCTGTTCTGGGAAACAAATGGATTTGTAAAGAGATGTATAGAAGAGGAAAGAGTTAACTGTTTTCTGGGGAATGGTTAGGGAGATACAGTGATGCTGGGGAGTGGATGATGGAGATAAAGTAGAGGTGCTTAGAGATTCTTGTTAATTCTGATTCTAAGTTTGGTGTATCCATAGCATGAGACAGCATCGTGAAGGAGTCAAGAGCAGTGGCTCTTAAAACCAAGCATCAAACCTGGTCTCAAACTGCAGCTCTGCTGCTCACTAGCTGTGTGACTTTGGGCGAGTTATTTAACCTCTCTGAGCTTCTCTAGAAAATGAAGTTGTAGTTGCAACCATAATATACTTCCTCTTAGAGCTGTTTTGAGACATAATGTGTTTAAGAATACTCAGTCCTTAGTAAAGTGAGATATTACTATGATTATTGCTGGCATCTATTTTATCCTTCAGATATAAAAACAGTGCTGAATACTCAGAGTACCTATGACTAAGATATATGAAAAGCACCATTCCCTGTCCACACATAGTATTCCTGACTCTAGGCCCTGGTCTTTCTGGACTTTGGTATGTGGCAGTGCTGTTGGCCAGGGTTCACTGAAGTTCTGGGCTCAGAGGCCCTGGTAGCCCAAGCCTACAGTGAAATTCCAGGTGGGCCAGGAAGGAAGAGAAAGGAAATTAGTCTTATTTTTCTGTATTTGTTGACCTACTTGGTTTAGAAGATGCCACAAAAACATTCTAGAAGAGGCCTTCCCTAGCCTCGGATGAAGCAAACATCATTCCACTTTGACAGATTTAGAGAATTGAATCACTTTGAGCTTTTGGTTTGTCCATAAAGGCCGTAGTTGTTTGGAAATAAAACTCGTAGTTTTCAGAAACAACACTTGTTAACAAACAGGCACTTAGCAAATATTATTTTCCCTCTCTCCCTCTTTTCCTGTTGGCACCTAAATTTGATAATCTGCCTGCCCCCTACCCCATTTTTGTTACTGCCTGGAATTGACAAGGTTTAAGGTTGATTTTGCCTAAAGATATATTTAGAGAAGTCGACTTTATAAGATTCCTGGAACATTGTAAGATAAAAACCCAGCACCACCCTGTACCCTGTTTTAAATGCAAAAATGTGGAAATAGAGGCGGGGATCAGGAATGGCAGGTTCAAGGGCCTTGGAGTTGGAGGGGTTTTGTAGAAATGACATCACCAGATGTGTTGATCACTCTTCAGTTCTTAACTTACCTGCTCCTCAGCAGCATTTGACACCTGTGATCATTTTGTCCTAAAATGCGCTCATCCTCAGGTGTCTGTGAAGCCGCACTTTCTTGCCCTTTTCCCTCCTACATCACTGACCTGAAGCTCCTTCTCACCCGGTGTGAACCTTCTTTCCTCTCTGGGAACTGAAGCATTAGTGTTCCTCAGGTTAGGTCCTGTTCCCTCTTCTCTCTTTACCCATTCTTCCTGGGCAGTCCAGTGTACTCTTCTGGACATTTCCCTTGGAAAGTATATCCGAGAGCCTCCTGGACACCTCTACCTGCATCTGCCTTACATACCTAAGGTTTCTGCTTTAGATCCCTGAAACTGAACTCTTCCCCTGGTGCTAACCAGCTGTGACTGGGGGAGGAGCTACACAGTATTGAAATAGCTGCTTTACCGCCCAGAGCACAGGACCTTTAGGTACAGAAGGATCGAATATGCTGAATGCAGGGGGAAAACTCAAGGAACACAGAGGGGACACACACACTCTCTCTCTCTTACTCTCGCTCCTCAGATGAATATGCTGAACGCAGGGAAAAAACTCAACACAGAGGGGACACACACACACACACACACACACTCACTCACTCTCTCTCTCTCTCTCTCTCTCAGAATTATCTTATATTTTTGCCTTCTCTTTTCTTCTGAAAGAGTATTTCTCATAGTTACCTGACTGTGAAATACAGTAAAGACAGAAAACCCCACATAACCTTGGCTTTTTACACTGCAGTTGCACTGCGACGCTCATTCATTTAGCACAAAGATTTGTGCTGAGATAGCAAGACTCATCTGAGGAGGGAGAGTGTCAGTGTGTGTGTGTGTCCGTCCCCTCTGTGTTGAGTTTTTTCCCTGCATTCAGCATATTCATCTGAGGAGTGAGAGTATGAGAGAGAGAGAGAGAGAGTGTGTGTGTGTGTGTGTGTGTGTGTGTGTGTTTGTGTGTGTGTGCTCACTGCTCACCGCCGGGTTGAAGCTGGAGGAAGCGCTTCTGGGCGAAGGGTGTGCGGGAGCCTGCCCAGCCCCAGTGCAGAGTGCACTGTGCCCTGTGCCCAGTCAGATGTCATCGTTAGCTGGCACCTCTTGTAGTCTGCCTTCGATTCCTGAAGCCTGATGACTTGGAGGGGCATGAATTGTCTGGCAGTTTTTGCTGTTTATCATTCAAGTCTTTACGATTTTTCTGCTGAACATCCATGTGAAAAGTTTGTCTGTGACAAATACCATGAAAGTATTATTCTAATTATTGAAAATCTAGATGTCTATTTATTTAAAAAGAAAAAAAAAAACCCACCAAGTTTGCACAGCCTCAAATGACTGTTAACATTTTGTTTATTTTCTTATGTTCTTTCTTCTGTACACAGGTATTGTCATTTTTGCTTTTATGTACAATTTTGTAGACTTTTTTCTTTTTCTCAAATTGAAAATATTTCATTTCACCCAATAACAACATGACTGAGTTTTACTATAAGCCACAAAAATGTTGGGGAACACCACAAAGTCACTGTCTTATAAAGTTTACCTTCTAATCATGGGAAACAGTTAAAGACAAGTAGGTAATAACTTTGAGAAACTTTTAGGAAAAAGAAGTGAAACTTGCCCACAATCTTATCTCCCAGACATAATGATGGTGTGTGTCCTAAAATTTATTTTAAAAAGCTAGTGTTGATGTTGCATTTTTAAAAAATGAGATTATATATATATATTTTTTATTTTCCCACATGTTGTGGACACTTAAAATGTCAGCTAGAACTTTGTTTAATAATGGCTGTGTAGTATTATTCTATGTGGATGTGCTATTAATTTAAGCATTTTCCTAAAGATTGATAAATAAGGTATTTATATTCTATTTATTTATTTGGCCATGCTGCGTGGTTTGTGAGGTCTTGGTTCCCCTACCAGGGACTGAACCCGAGCAGTCCAGCAGTGAAAGTGCTGCGTTCCTAACCACTGGACTACCAGGGAATTCCCTGTGTTTACTTTTAAATAGGATATTTATTTTTACTCTACTAAAAATCAATTCTGTATCAGATGTTCTTACGTATAAACTTTGGAGTTTCTAAATGTTTCCCTTAGTTTATGTTCTCAAAGAGAAATTGCTCACTTAAAAACATATCCATGATTAAAATTTTAGTATTTCTGCTACTCTCCCCTGCAAAAAGGCTTTCAGTAGTTAACACTGGGGACCTCCTTGGTGGTCCAGTGTTTAAGACTCCATGCTTCCACTGTAGGGAGCATGGGTTCAATCCCTGGTCGGGAAACTAAGATCCCACATGCTGTGTGTTGCAGCCAAAAAAAAAAAAAAAAGCTGATACTCCAGTTTGCAACATAAGAGAGGACTGTTGTCAGTATATTCTTATATTGAATTTTTTAAAAATGAGATATAATTAACATTCTATAAATTCTATATTTAAAAAATGCAGTTCCGTGGTTTTAGTAAGTTCACAGGATTGTGTAAAGATCACCACTATCTGATTCCAGAACATTTTCATCACCCCCAAAAGAACCTTATGCCTATTGCAGACACTACTTTTTTCTTTCCTCAACCCCTGACAACCCCATATACCTTCCTTTATGTTTCTATGGATTTGCCTATGTTGGGCGTTTGATGTAAGTGGAATTAGACAATATATGGTCTTCTGTGCCTGGCTTCTTTCACTTAGCACAGTTTTTTCAGGGTCTCTCCATTTTGTAGCATGGATGATTTTCTTAGAGTCTGTTTTGACTTTCAAGGACTTGAGTGATTCTTAAGGGGAACAACCTAGGTTTGTCCTTGGACCTCTGTCTGGGAACCTATTTTTCTAGATTCAGATCTTTTAAGTGTCTTTTCCAAGAATATTGTAGATTGATAATTTTGAGTCCAAGAAATATGTTTTATTACTATCAGTGTGGTTTAGGAGTTAACATTGATGTGTTTTATCCATCTCTGTCAGCTTCATCCTGGTGTCCCTAGATGCATGATTCTGGTTAAACTGTCAGTGTAATATGAAATGTTACTGTTCTGTGGTCGGTCATCTGCTGTCTGTCCCTTTTAAGGCCAGTTTCAAAAGGGGTAATTTAGTGCCCTTCTTGGTGGAAGCTGAAACAGAGACTTCATTTATACTCTTTTGCCTCCCTACTCCCCCCTCCCCGCCCCCCGCTGACCTTGAGATACATGGAAGAAATATTTTTTGTCTTATATTTTTTAATCCTCAGCAGATATCTTTTCCAGGCTCCCAACAAGGTCTCTTGAAAATTAAAAAAAAAAACATTCCTGAGGGATTATTGACTTGGAAGATTATAATTTTATATTTTTGCTTACTAATTCCTGCCTTTTGGGATAATTCCCCCTTTTAAACACTGGTTGATTGTGCTCATGTCTTGGGTTTCCCTTCTCCCTGCAGGATGTCCCAGCTGTGCCACTTCCTAGGGATATATCTTGACAAACTGCCTTTTCTCTCTAAACCTCTGGACTTCCCTGGTGGCTCGGCGGTAAAGAATTAGTAAGAATTCGCCTGCCAGTGCAGGAGACACGGGTTCGATTCCTGGGTTGGGAAGATCCCCTGGAGGAGGAAATGGCAACCCACTCCAGTATTCTTGCCTGCGAAATCCCATGCACAGAGGAGCCTGGAGGGCCATAGTCCACAGGGTGACAAAAGAGTCGGACACAGACTTAGCAACTAAACAACAACTCTAAATCTCAAGACAGATTATTTTATCTGTAAAGTGAGAGGTGGACAAGACAACTCTCTAGGATTCCCGGGAATGGGATTGCTAGGACATCAGGTAAGTATGTGTTTAGTTTTATAAAGAGCCTGATCTTCTCCCAAAGCGATTGAGTACACCACCACATTTAGGGTTTCTGACCAAGTGTAGTTAATGCTTGTCTGGTGGCCTGCTTCCCTGGGGTGTCGTCAAATGCTCCACAAAACCAACATTGGCTTTTGGCTGGAGGGTTCCAGTCCGGGCTCCTCTGGCCATTAGTTGTATGGCCTTGGACACATTACTTAGCATCAATTAGTAATCTTCCCTTTCCCCTTATACAAAATAGACATCGTTGTGCTAATAAGCCTGCAGGGTTGTTGAAAAAGATTGGAGATGTCATGAAACATGTTTTGCATAGTTCTGAGTATCTCCATTTGATGTGTGTTCAGTAGCTCTGGCTGCTGTTACTCTTACTGCCTAATGATTGAATACCTAGGTACCACCACACCTGCCTGAGCTACCTGCTCAGCTTTCTGGAGAGCCCCCAAAAGAGGGACCTTAACATGAGGTATGAACTGAGGAGAGGCTCTCACTTTGAGCTCCAGAGAACTGCCTTAGTAGAATTAGGTCTTCAGTGTGTGGTCTTTTAAAGCCTCTTTGAATAAACACCTGTATGTCTCTTCCTTTTTCAGTGTCTCCTCCCTTGCATGCTAAGCAAAAAGGGAGGGCCCTGAGGGCCAAGTGTCCCGGGCACAGAATTTAGTAACATCCCAGAGATGGTAAGGTGCTCACAGGAGCCCAGCCTTAACTGGGTACCCGTTACCATACCGTTGAGTTTCTTGCTGTCTTTTCTTTCTTGCTCTTTCTCCCTTTTCTTTTCTTTCTTCCTCCCTCCCTACTTTTTTTTGTCTTTTTATTATGGTGGAAAACACATAAGATTTACCATCTAAATCACTTTCTTATATTTGATTGATTTAAATTTCTTTTAAGTTTACTTAGCTCTTCTTTTTCCTAAACCATCTTAAGTACTGATTCAGCAGTGAGGTAGTCACACTGAATTGTCCCCCCACCCTCACCCCCGCAAGTAGTGAGTCCTGCCAGAATGACCAGTTCCCTCTGGATTTAGGCTTGTTTATGACGCTGAACTGTGTTTATGATAAAAATCCAGAGGAATCCTCCTTTGCTTTCATCATCTTCTCCTGGGATTCTCAGTGTTATGTTTGGGAATATCGGGCTATGAAAGGGAACTGGGCAGAACGAAAGGGAAATAAGCAGCTGGGCTTTGCACCCCATCACTCCCAGGGTGGGCCAGGAAGTCTGAGCAGAGATGGGGTGACCAGAAGGCCAGAGGGAAACCACACCACCTGGCAAGTGTCTGTGCCCTTCAGCACAGGCCAGGCCTCCTGTTAAGAGAGCAGGCGACTCACAAATGGGGCTGATGCTAAGCCATCATCCAAAGGTGATTGTAACCATCCTCCTTAGAAAGTCTGCTTGTCTCTTCCAGGTGCTCCGTAAGTTATATCATTTCCTGAAACTAGCACCCATGTTATTGTCAGATTACTGGCAACCTTAGCTTGGTTATGAAATGACAGATGTTCTCTGTGACACCACACCTGAAAATATGAGACATAACTTCTGCTTCCAAAGGGATGTTTCCTTAAAAGCGGTGTTAGGTGTTAGGAGGCTGCACGTTTATTTGGCAGTGCTCCAAATCAGCTTTGAAATGTCCTTTTTAGGGCTGCCTTCAGCACCTGCGACACTTATTTTCTAAAGGCATCTGTTACAGTAAAGCATGCTCCTGTACAGTTACTGGGTTTTTTATAAGTGGCCAAGGTTATCTTTGGCGGGCTTCCCTGGTGGCTCAGCTAGTAAAGAATCCGCCTGCAATGTGGGAGACCTGGGTTCTGTTCCTGGGTCTGGAAGATCCCCTAGAGAAGGGGATGGGCTACCCACTCCAGTATTCTTGGGCTTCCCTTGTGGCTCAGCTGGTAAAGAATCCGCCTGCAATGCTGGAGGCGTGGATTTGATCCCTGGGTTGGGAAGATTGTCTGGAGAAAGGAAAGGTTACCCACTCCAGTATTCTGGCCTGGAGAATTCCATGGACTGTATAGTCCATGGGGTCACAAAGAGTCGGACATGACTGCGACTTTCACTTTCAAAGGTTATCTGGTGCTGAGTCTGGTGACAAAGTTAGATGATCATACAAAACACTATTTTTAGTTAAAAAGAAAAGGTGCAGTTTTGAGTGACCAGATGTTCTTGTTCAAAAATCAAACCAGCTGAATGTTGATGCTGCTTGATGATATGTGAGAGCGAAGATTGGGGGAAATAAATAAATCTCACACATTGAGCTAGACCCTACATCCTTATCACCCTGCTGACATCAGCTTTACCCAGGAGCACACTTGAGCAGTAACTTTGTATATCAGCATGATAAACGCCACTCTGGGTCAGCATGCCCAGGATTCGTGTCTGCTAGTGGCCTCTATGGCTTCCCTGGTGGCTCAGATGGTAAAGAATCTGCCTGCAATGCGGGAGACCTGGGTTTGATCCCTGGGTTGGGAAGATCCCCTTTAGGAGGACATGACAACCCACTCCAGTATTCTGGCCTGGAGAATCCCCATGGATAGAGGAGCCTGGCAGGTTACAGTCCACGGGGTCACGGAGAGTCGGACACGACTGAGCAACTAAGCACAGTGGCTTCTACAGGCATTTTGTAGGAGACCATTGCTATTGCCGGTTCTAGACATGTAGCTGAAAAAAGTGTTGCAGGTTTCTGCACAGAACATGGAAAGCCTTCAGATCTTTGCATACAGATTTCCTACATAATATGCTAACAACAACTTAGTCCACCAGGACCCTGCTCCACACAGGCAGGGGCAAATATTTTCAATAAAGCGTCCTGTTTGCCGCTCAATGCCCGTGGCCAAGCAGAGGGACTGCCACGTTTTAGGCACTCGGGAGACGCCAAACAGATCCATGCATTCACAGTTGACATCACTGTTTGTGTGAAGCTTGCAGTGGAAGAATAACACACTTGTCTCTCTCTCTCTTGCAGTTGTCAAGTCTAAAAGTTCCGAATCACTCCCCAATGTCTGATGCCTCTGTCAATTTTGACTACACATCCCCCTCCCCGTTTGACCACAGCACTGACCAGGAGGAGAAAATCGAAGATGTCACCAGTCACTGTCCACCCCAGAAGGACCTGTACGCCGTTGAAGAGGAGGCCGGGCCCCTTTTCCCCAGGAAAATGGCGTCCCATAACGGAATGGAGGACAGTGGCGGAGGAGGCACGGGCGTGAAGAAGAAACGCAAGAAAAAGGATCCAGGAGAGCACGAAGGGGCAGCAAAGGGAAGCAAGGACAGGGAGCCCAAGCCAAAGAGGAAGCGCGAGCCCAGAGAGCTGAAGGAGCCCAGGAAGGCCAAGGAGCCCAGGAAGGCCAAGGAGCCCAGGGAGCCCAAGCAGAAGGACGGCGCCAAGAAGGCACGGAAGCCCCGCGAGGCCTCGGGCACCAAGGAGGCCAAAGAGAAGAGGGGCGGCCCCGACTCTGTGGCCAGGACGAAGTCCAGGAAGGCCAGGTGCGTCCCCTTCTTCCCGCCCCCAGCCCTGGGCTCTGTGTCCATAGCTCGGCTGGTCTTGGCCTGGCTCCAGCCCCTGGACATAGCTTCCCCACTTTGAGCCAAAGTAAGCCACCTCCTCACCTCCTGAGGAGAGAAAGATAGCCTTAATTAATACCATGCCTGCCATTTCTTGCCATTCCCTTTGGATTAAGAAGAATTAAAATTTGTGAGCACATGCAGGGTGTCGGGGAAGGGACGTCACAGGAGTGTAGGGGGTGGGTGGTGATTTGGGGAGCAGCAGCCATGTAGGCAGCAGAGGGGCAGCTGTCGGGGATGAGGGGTGCACAGTCCCGGGGTCAGTGCTGGGGGTCTGGGAGAGCCAGGGGTGTGTGCAGAGTTCCAGACAGAGAAGGACTCCCTAGGCTGCAAGCTGTCTAGTGCTGGCACGTCCCTGGTCTGTGTCTTTCATTTGGCATCTCATGCGGTGCCTGACGTGTCAGCAGGTGCTCAGGAAATGGTGAGTTAGGGAGGCCAGAGGAGACAGACCACAGTGACCCCTGTAGAGACCCATCTAGAGAAAAGAGGGCGTGGGGACACATTGGCTGTAGGAGGTTACTGCGAGGGCCCTCGCTAGAGATCCTCTCAGGATCCAAACATACTCTATTCAGGGAGCTAAATATTTGTCATCGCTGTACAAAAGTGGGCTTCCCAGGTGGCTCACTGGGTAAAGAACCCTCCTGCAGTGCAGGAGACATGACTTTGATTCCTGGGTTGGGAAGATCCCCTGGAGGAGGGCATGGCAACCCATTCCAGTATTCTTGCCTGGAGAATCCCATGGGCAGAGGAGCCTGGTGGGCCGCAGTCCCTGGGGTCGCAAAGAGTCGGACATGATTGAGGGACTGAGCACACAGGCATACAAATGTGAAATCTTTTGTTCTGTCTCTTTCTAAATTCTTGGTGGAAGATACTTAAACTTTCTGAAGTCATACAAAACTCCTCTGTATTTAAGGGGAATTTTAAGTTCTAAGTGCCGAGGCAGAGTAGAGACCAGGAGCACCCATTAAAGGTGCAGAAATTGATTCAGTTGCTAACAGGGTGTAAACTAATGGGGGCATCAGTCTTGTACAGGGTCAGGCATAGCAGAGGTCAGTTTTAAAGAGAAAAAGCATTTTAGAATGCCTTGTACCACAACTCAGAATTTATTTTATGGTTCGGTTCATTTTCAGAAGGACAGTCTGTTGGGACCAGATGGGTAATTGTCTAATCCAAGTTAAAGCTGCCTTATAATAGTCACTCCCTTCTGCCTGGCAGGGGATTTTACCTTTTGTTTATCACAGAGGCTTGGGTGGGATCCCAGGAATGTAGTTCACAGCAAATGGACATAAACTAACCTCCCCAGAAGGTCAAGAGAAGTCAGTAAAATCAGGAGTCTGACTAATGAGCAACTTGTGTGTGTGCGCAGTTATGTCTGACTCTTTGCAAGCTCGTGGACTGTGGCCCACCAGGCTCCTCTGTCCATGGGATTTCCCAGGCAACAATACTAGAGTGGGTTGCCAATTCCTCCTCCAAGGAATCTTCCCAATCCTGGGATCAAACCTGAGTCTCCTGCATCTCCTGCATTGGCAGGCGGATTTTTTTTTACTGCTGAGCCACCTCAGAAGCCCATTGAACCACTTTCTCAGTGAACCTAGTGCACACAGGCTCATCTCTGATGTGGGTGGGGTGGCTTGTGTGAGGGTTGTCCGAGTTGAGTTTCTATCTCCCACCAGTAACTTCCACATTATTTTGGAGAAACTGAAGTGGTTCTGCAGGGTAGGTGCTTGTGAAAAGGGAGACTCAGACATGAGCTAGTGGTGTGACTGAGTTTGGTTATTACAGGAAACAACAAAGAATCCTCCAGGGTGATGTTTTTAGAATTAAGGCCATCAGGGGAGGGTCTGAGAGGTCTAATAAGGAGTTTGGTTTATGTCTAGAAGGTAATAGAAAGAGGTATCTGGGCTCACTTTAGTCACTGGTCTCTGGTGCTTGTAATTTTATCAACTTCTTCTTAGAGGAATTCATGTTTACTTTTTGTGAGACAAGGCGACAAGTACATAGACATTGTCATAGATTCCATTTGGGGCAATGAGGGGGAGGCATTTCACAAAGCAAGTTGTGTGCTAAGTTGTGTCCGACTCTTTGGGACTCTTTGATCTATAAGTCTGCCAGGCTCTTCTGTCTATGGAATTTCCCAAGCCAGAATACTGGAGTGGGTTGCCATTTCCTCCTCCAGGGAATCTTCCCGACCCAGGGATCAAAGCTGCATCTCCTATATTGCAGAAAGATTCTTTACCACTGAGCCATCAGGGAAGACAAAGCAAGGTTGGGTGTCAGGTGTATGCATTGCATTGTTAAGGGAATTGATTTTTATCTAATGAGGCTGTATAAAATATACGTGAGTTGGATAAGTGCTTCTGAGTCTGCTAACTTAGAAGACAGCAGACGCTCTGGAGGTTTAGAAATCCAGGAGACACCCTCTGAGAAGATGCTGACGAGTTGGGCTGGTTATCCCTTTAGAAATGTGCACAAGATCCATGAGGCTTTCCACCTGCCTTGGTGTGGGAGCAGTGGAAGATTGACCAGTGGATATCACGGAATTCCTCCATGTAGCCCAGGTCCGGTTCTGGACCGTTGAGCCTTTCTGTCGTTTTTATATTTATAAAGCTGCTTCGGCTCCTTTAACTTACGACGCCACTAGTCATCAGAGGCAGCTCTAGTTCTGAAAGGACATTAATTGATAAAAAAAAAAATGTTGATAATTAAGTCATATGTTTTGTGTTCTTTGATTTACTCTCTGGCAGATTGGCTTAAGTACATGTTTTGATTTGAGCCTTTATTGATTAGCCCCTGGATCACACTCCGCGGTTACAGATGATTCAAGGGACGCTTGGATTGTTGGAGGAGCTTCACAGCTGATATAAGGGCTTCCGATCTTTTCTTCCTTCAGTCCATCTTGCCAGCTGCCGCCTGGCTCATCTTTCTGAAGCCCCACTGTTACCTCATTTTTTGTGTTTGTAGTTGGCGGTGGTGGTCAGTCAAATCCCCTCTTCCCTCTCTCCATTCCAGATCAGCTGGGAACCCGTCCACAGAGATGGAGATGGAGTGAGCAGCTCTATTACTGATGGGCCGACTTGAAACACTTGCAATGGCTTGCGGCCAGAATCGGGCTTCCTGTTACGCCCTCGGTCGAGTTCACCCACCAGCACTGCAGGCGCGGCCTTGCAGAGGGAGGACTCTGGGCCGTGGTGCTTTATTCCTCCTCTCAGTCTCTCCAGTCCCTTAGGTCCCCTCAGAGAAGGTCAGGCAAGTGAGTGGAATATAAGAAGGGATAAAGTGTCTCCAGTATTGCTCCCTCCTTGGGAACAGGGAAGCCTGAAGACATGAGGACAGGGAAGTGGGGTTCCCTCTAACAATTATACCTATTCAGACACTTCTGATTGTTCCCTCTGCTTCCAGCATAAAATCCAGGCTCCTTTTTCTGTTCCCTACACCCTTTGGGGTCTGACCTCTCCTTGCTGCCTGGTCTCTGACAGCAGACCTTTTCCAGCTAGATTGACCTCATTAGGCCTTTATGAAATTTTTTAAAAATGTTATTTATTTTTTACTGTGCTGGATCTTGATTGCTCTGTGCGCTGGCTTTCTCTAATTTTGGTGAGTGGGGGCTACTCTCTGTTGCGGTTTGGGGTTTCTCATCGCAGTGGCTTTAGTAGCTGCAACACGCCAGCTCGGTAGTTGTACATGGGCTTTGTTACTCTGAGGCATTTGTAGTTTTCTCAGACCAGGGATGAAACCTATGTCCCCTGCAGTGGCAGGTGGATTCTTAACCACTGGACCACCAAGGAAGTCCTCATCAGGCCTTAAATGAGGGACTTGATTCCTTCCCCCTCTGGATCACTCTTCAACATTATGCCCTTGGTCCTGCTCTCAATATCATCCCTCTCAGTATACCCTCTCAGTATCCCAAAGTCCTTCCCATTCTTCAGCTCTGAGCTTACATCCCCCCCAGTTCCTGCACAGAGCTCTCACACCCGGTGCTAGCGCATCCCATCCCACAGTTCTCCGGGCCTCACTGGCATCACAAATCAAGACTTTTGGACCTTGAATAAAAGACATCTAGTGCAGCCCTGCCGCGCTGCCACCAGGGAAACAGAGACCCGCAGAGAAGTGACTTGTTTGCAAGGATGTGTCATAAACTCGGACGTCCTGACTCCCAGTCCTGTACACTAACCTCTGCCGTAGGCTGTCTCTTTGTCGTAACCCAGAATTTTCATGTATGTATTTTCTCCTCAACAGAAGTGAAGTGCCCAAGGTCAGGACCACCATGCTTTGTGTCCTGTGTCCCCGAGGTTGTCAGTTCAGTTCGGTCACTCAGTCATGTCCGACTCTCTGCAACCCCATGGACCGCAGCACGCCAGGCCTCCCTGTCCATCACCAACTCCTGGAGTCTACTCAAACTCATGTCCATTGAGTCAGTGATGACATCCAACCATCTCATCCTCTGTCATCCCCTTGTCCTCCTGCCTTCAATCTTTCCCAGCATCAGTGTCATTTCCCATGAGTCGGTTCTTCACGTCAGGTGGCCAAGGTATTGGAATTTCAGCTTCAGCATCAGTCCTTCCAATTAATATTCAGGACTGATTTCCTTTAGGGTGGTCTGGTTGGATCTCCTTGCTGTCCAAGGGATTCTCAAGAGTCTTCTCCAACACCACAGTTCAAAAGCATCAATTCTTCAGCTCTCAGCTTTCTTTATAGTCCAACTCTCGCATCCATACATGACCACTGGAAAAAGTGTAGCTTTGACTAGACGGATCTTTGTTGGCAAAGTAATGTCTCTGCTTTTTAATATGCTGTCTAGGTTGGTCATAACTTTTCTTCCAAGGGATAAGCATCTTTTAATTTCATGGCTGCAGTCACCATCTGCAGTGATTTTGGAGCCCCAAAAAATAAAGTCTGTCACTGTTTCCCCATCTATTTGCCATGAAGTGATGGGACCAGATGTCATGATCTTAGTTTTTGAATGTTGAGTTTTAAGCCAACTTTTTCACTTTCCTCTTTCACTTTCATCAAGAGGCTCTTCAGTTCTTCGCATTCTGCCATAAGGGTGGTGTCATCTGCAAATCTGAGGTTATTGATATTTCTCCCGGCAGTCTAGATTCCAGCTTGTGCTTCTTCCAGCCCAGCGTTTCTCATGATGTACTCTGCATATAAGTTAAATAAGCAGGGTGACAAAATATAGCCTTGACGTACAGCCAAGGTTGTCAGCAGAGAGGTTTATCAGGTTGTTGGACACCTAGAAGGGGGTGTGTGTGTGTTTGTGTAGTTTATATATTATTTTAAAGTATTACATATATATATATAATTGTTTTCTTAGAACAAATGGTTAGAGCTCTTCTCCCAAAAACAGGAGCCATATAAGTTACTGTACAGTCACTCCCATTTGTTAAATAACAGTAGGTAGTTATAGTTAAATATTTTAATCCCATAAATGTTATTATTTTAGGAATGAAAACTTCAAGGTAACTTGTCCAAGACGCCAAACTAATGAGCAGCACTGTCAGGATCTGACACCAGGCTCCCTTGACCACAAAACCCACTTTGTTCTCTGCAGCCTTGCGCCTCTTTTTGCCTTGCTAGGGAAGATTGCAATGGATGATAGTGGGGAGATCCCAGTGTCAGAGTAACTGGTTTTTATTTGTAGGAGACAGCCCCTCTTCTACAGAATTTTAGTTTGCACACTTGATAGAATCCTCTCAGGGACAAAGATGGCCCCAACCTTTTCCTGTGCTACTTCTCTTTGCATTTGAGACAGCAACTAATTGAACACAGTTCCTCTCCTTAACAGATGATAGAGTCTAGCGAATTTTCCTTTTCAAGGATAATAATTAATAGTGATGAATATTCACTTATTGCTTAGGGGATAAAAACAACTCAGGTAGCAGGAGCCTTTAAAAAAACAAAAACTACCCTCTCTTCCTTTACCTACAAGCTACCTTGGAGCTTGAGCCTAGTTCACTCCTTTATTATATAAAACTTAAGCAGGAAAGCTCCTCCAGGAAGCTGATTTATGTTCTCTGTCATTTCCCTGACTCTGAAATTTAAATTTCACCAGTACAGTTTGCTTTTTTTAAATTATAGTACCTTTCCTAAGGAGAATGGGGCCACTGGCATGAGAAGACACACAGAGATACAGATACTCTTATAAACATACACAGACCTGTGCATACGTGGACACCCATGGCCTGCACAGCTGCAGTGAGGGACTCAGAGGTAGGCAGGTTTGCAGGGTCAGGTAATATTGATAAGGGCTTTGGGAAAATGCTTTGAGATTAGAAAAGCACCAGGCCAGCTTATTAGGCAGGTCAGATTTTCACCAGTTGAGAAAGAAATTTCTCACTGGGCAACATCACGTGATGTAATGGATACTGTCCTCAATGGTTTTTTGCATCAAACACTTCTGCGTGCCTATGAATTTTGTATTTCTTTCTTGAAAATGGCCTTTAGTAAAAGTCAGCTTCGTGGCATTAAAGTGCGGCTTGGTAAGCAGGAAAGACGAGCAGTTCCAGTGTGTACGAAGCCGTTGGGCCCTACTCACTATCCAGGGGAAATCTGAGGGGTAGGTTTATGGCCCTTTGAGTTGCCTTCGCAAACCGGGAGCCAAGCACTTTGACAGACAGGGAGGTTGCATTTGTAAGCCAGGGTCTTGCGTGTTGGTGTCCATGTTGCTGGTTGAGGGCAGAGCATATACGTTTTGGAATTTCTACACATGTCAGAGCTGGGATTGGTTTATATTCTCTCTCAAAAGTCAAGAAATGAATCTGTGTGCTAGCGTAAGTGAAGGGCAGTGTGATATCTGCTAGGAGTGAAAAAGCCAAAAGGATGAAAAGAAATGAATACTCTGACTAGCCCCAATTTCTGTACTCAGCTTTTTACCCCCATTTGTTTGGACTTGCCAACCCACAGCAGATTTTTATCCCAAATCCAATAAGTTTGCTAACATCCTGGGAGAAAGGTTTTACGTTTTCTGATTTTTCTCTTTGATACTTGCTTCAAAAAAGGTAAGCCCCAAACCTTCTGATTATGTAACTGTGTGAGTTGTGAGTCAGCTAAGAACTATGATGCAGGACGGGTAAAAACATTCAACCAGGTCAGCTCTGCCTCACTGCTTGAAAGTCAGTCACCTGTCTTTGTTTACAGAGTGCAGATCTTTATTGAGGCTGAAATTAGGTTCAAGAGAGTCCATTGACAGGATTCTTTTGTTGGGAGACTTGTTTTTACATTCTGGTCAGTTATTAGGAGAAAGAAGACAAATATAAAGACATAAATGAGTTCTGAGTAGAGACCCTCTGCTTAGAACCTACTAGGCTTTCTGTTAAGTAGGGAAGAAAACTAAATGATAATGTCAGAGACCCACCTCTGAAGCTCTGGACTTAAGTCTCTGTTCCTATCTTTGTAAGAGCTCCTGGAGTGCTTATTCTGTAATTCTTAGGACTTTCTTTATATATATAATTTTTTAAATTAATTAATTAGGCTGCACTGGGTCTTAGTTTTGCACATGGGCTTTCTCTAGTTGTGACAAGCAGGGACTACTCTCCAGCTGCAGTGCACGGGCTTCTCACTGCGGTGGCTTCTCTTGTTGCAGAGCATGGGCTCCAGGGTGTGTGGGCTCACTAGTTGTAGCACATGGGCTCAGATGTTGTGGGGCATGGGCTTAGTGGCTCCACAGCACGTGACATGTTAGTTCCTGGACCAGGGATCGAACCCATGTCCCCTGCGTTAACAGGTGGGTTCTTAACCACTGGACCACCAGAGAAGTCCCCTCAGGGCTTTCTGAATTAGGGTCTGGGGTATAGGAAGCCTTTACTCGGTGCATAAGGAAACAGTTCCTACATAGTAATGTAGATGAATACCTGTTCCTTTATTGATCCAGTGTGTATGTATTACCTCCTGTGTGCCTTGTTTCGTTAGTGAGCACTTCTGTCGGGAATGGGACAGTGGAGGAAGGAAGATGCTTCAGAGGTATCTCTGAGCCTTGCCATCGAGGGACTTTCACAAGTTGGAGAAACAGCCTTGCAGATGTTCCCAGAACAGGCAAAAATATAAACAAATAGAAGAACCTAATATACAGAATAGCCAAAAGGATTTAGAGAATTGAGAGTATTTCAGGGAGTTCCCTGGTGGCATGGTGGTTAGAATTCTGTGCTTTCACTTCTGTGGCCTGGGTTCAGTCCCCAGTCAGGGAACTGAGATCCCACAAGCCAAAAAAAAAAATGTTTCAGTTCTGGTCTAGGGAGTCCCTTGAAAGAGTACTGCGTTATTAAAGCAATTGAGCCAGTTATTAAAGGAATTAATAGATGAGAAAAGACTTAAAGCAGCGTGATGTTTAAATAAGCGTTCTTTGGGGGATTTCCAGTTTTAAAATGGTAGACTGAGCATGCTGTTATTTTCCCTTCTTCACCAGATTTTCACTTAATGAAATGACAGGAAGAACATAAGGGAATAAATTCTTCAAAGATGGGAGGTGTCACAAAGTTCTGGATGTGGGGGGCCCCTGGTCGCATATTGATGGGTGAATGCCATGGAGGATGTCCCCACTCAGAGCACATGCAGGAGGCGTGTCTGCAGCAGAGGTGGAAGTACTTCCCCCTCACCGTGGCCCCGGCAGCCCTGGAGAGGGACCGGGGCTGGAGGTGGCAGGTTGGGGACTGTCTGCAGAGCAGCTGTGTGATCTGTCAGCTCCAGGCTGAAGTCAGACAGTTATTCTAAAGATGCTGAGCAGCTTGCTCTGGAAGAGGGTCTAGGCTCCAGCTGGGGAGACTGACATCCACAAGAAGGGGGCACAGGAGCCCAGGCTTCTCTGCCTTTCCCTGCCCAAGCCCCTAAAAGGGGGAGAGAGGGGCAGCCCCTGTGTATGCAAAGTCCCAGGTCAGGCCTCCCATTCAGGGGGGAGGCTTGCTGGAGAAAGTGACTTAACTCAGCAGCAGGGAGCCTCACCAGCCCGTGTTACCAGCCTCCTTCACGCTAAATATTTATCGGCCCTCAGAGATCCCCGGACCGTAAGGAGAAGCAGCAGGAAAAAGAGGAATGACCAGGACAGCTGTCCTCAGAAAAAAATAGTTCAAGGCAAAGGTCATAAAGATTTTAAATTAGTGTCCTCAGATCCAAGATGATCAATTTCATGTCTACAAAACAAGAAATGTGTAATCAGGAAAAAGGAATAGTCAGAAAACAAAAAGAACGAATGAAAATTTAAAACATGGCTGCCCACACTCATTCATCAAAAATTTTGAGCAGAGAAAGGAATAGGGGAGATATGTAAGATCTAAGTTGATCAACTTTAGGATGTGGGTAGCGGTTGCTTAATGTTGATGAATAAAGAACTAGAGGCGGGAATGTATTTGGAGTGAGTGAGGTATCCATCAAGAGCAGATCTCTCTGGCAAGTGGGATTTGGTGCAAGTAGAGATGGCTTATATGTTTCATTTGAAGCCCTTCTATGTTTTAAAAAAATTTTTTTTTCATTTGCTGTGATCACTTCTAGTAAGTTTGTTAAAACTCTGCCTTGTCATCTTATAAGTATGTAATTTTTTTAAAAAAAATATTTATTTGGCAGCATCGGGTCTTAGTTGTGGCACGTGGGGCTCTTCAAGGTGGCGCTCATTTACCCTCTACTTGTGGTGTTCAGGTTCCAGGGCGCTTGGACTCTGTTAGTTTGCGGCACTCAGGCTTAGCTGCTCCACAGCATGTGGGATCCTAGTTCTTGGACCAGGGATTGAACTCAGGTCCCCTTCATTGAAAGGCAGATTCTTAACCACTGAACCACCAGGGAAGTACCTGTAATGTTTTTGTTTCATTTTTTTTTTTTTTAGCTAGGATATCACAAACTTGCATAATCTTTTTTTTTTGATGATGCTAATGATGTGATTGGAGGTTCCAAGAACAGGGAGATACGGTTCACATCATGTCTGCAGATGACTCCATCCACACCAAAACCATTAGTTTTGGGGGTGTGTTTTTCTTTGAACCAATATCTTGAAAAATCCGTGCTTAAGTCAGCTCTGCATGTATAGATGGAACGAATACGGGTAGCAAGTAAAAGTTGGATTAAGTGTGCAAATCTGCTCCCTGGAGTAACGTCCAGGATATCACTACTGTCCTTCCTGGAAGAGGCTCCAAGCCTGTGGTGAGGCCTGAATTAGAAGCTTTTCTGGAAAGTCGTTCCCCGAGTGGGGCAGTGGCTCCCAGGCTGGGCTCCCAGGTGCGTGCACGTTTGTGGAAGCAATGATTGGCCTCATGTGCTGTTTTCAGTCGTCCTGAATTTGGGGATTATGGCAGCTCACTGTGGAAGTAACTGACTGTTACCTGCTGAGACTTTGATGAGCATTATGCCAAATTCAATGTTAAAATGAGGAGATGAGTCATTTTGAAATAATGCAGTTTGTTCGGTAGATACAAATTTTTCAATACCTGGACTCCATGGGGAAAAGTTAATAAAAGACTCATAGCCATGAATCTCGGACAGTGTTCTGACACGCACCCAGACTTTTCTCCTAGTACTCAGACCCAGCATTCAGTTTCTGACTCTCAATTCAGGCAAAGAAAGGTGAAGGTAGGGAACTGGAGATGAAGCTGGGAGGAGAGTTTGAGGAAGTCTGTCTTGTGATTAATACTATAATTTTCTATGTGGAAGGCAAAAAAAGGTACTTATTTTTCTTTTCTTTTTTAAAACTTTTTATTTTGTATTGCAGGGTAGCTGATTAACAATGTTGTGATAGTTTCAGATGAATATCAAATATATGTATGCATTCTCCCCAGACTCATGTCCCATCCAGGCTGCCACAGAACACTGAACAGACTTACACTTTGGTTATCCATTTTAAATACAGCAGTGTGCACATGTCCTTTCCAGACTCCCTAAACTATCCCTTACCCTCAAAAAAGCATGCCTGTTTTTCTAATGCAAACTGCGGAGAGTCAAGATGTATAAAATCTTGGCTGATGAGATTGTGTAGTAGACAGGGTGTGAGAGCGTTTGAGGGCTGAGGGCTGCTAATGAACTGCTGTTGGTCATACCTGATCCTTGTTCTGCATGGATGGTACAGTTTATATGTTGGAAGTTTCTTGCATGTCATAAATACATGATAGATGCTTTCTTTAAAGTGGATATATGGAAATCTCCTCCCCCGAAATGCCCCGGAAGCGCGGCGCGGCCGAGACGAGCGCCGCGATGTGAGGGGAGGTGGTCGGCGGCTCCCTCCTCAGGAAGGGCATGTTTGGAGGGGCGGCTCTGGTGCCCCCGCACCGCCATAAAAGGGGCGGCCGCACTTCCTGACGGGAGACCCGCGCTCGACGCCGCCCGCTCTGGAGCCCGCGCTGGAGCCGATGACACGGCGCACGTGGCGGCCCCGAGGCGCTGGGTTGGCTGTTTACTCGCCAGCGTATCCGCGGCACTGCCGCCATAATGGGTTGCGCCCCTAGCATCCACATTTCCGAGAGCCGGGGGGTGTACCCCGGCGGCAAGGAGGCCGAGGACGTGCCGGGTGCCGCCGCTCCCGCCTGGCGGGCCGAGCCTCCCACCCGGCCAGCAGATGGCCGCCTCGACCCGGGCCCCTGGCTCCAGCCTCGCGCAGTCCGAGCCTCGCGGCTGCAGCGGCAGCAAATTTAATTTTAAAAGAGAAGTCACTTTGAGTAGTGTTCCAGAGTGAGTGAGTGCACCTTCTATGATGTGGAAAAGATCCAATTGCCATTAGCTGTTCTGGAGTGCTGAACACAATGGAGAGAAACCGCAACAAGAAGACATTCTCTGTCGCCGGCAGAAACTCCGTCAGCGTCCTTGGCTGGGACTCCCAAGCTCGAGTTGGGACAGACGGACGCTGATGCCCCGGCAGCAGGCTGGCGCAGTGAGTGGACGAAGCCTCACTCTACGGCAGTGGCATCAGGTGGTAGTTAGGGACTGTGACCGCGTCCCTGGGTGCTCTCGCAGGCTCTGTGCGTCGGGGGGCTGATCGGCTAATACGGAGAGGAGCTCTGGCCGCCCTCAGAAATCCCCAGTGACCACGGGGGCACCGCGCTATTAGGGAGGCGGGCACAGGCATTGCAGCTTCATGTTTCAGTATTTACAGTTTTCGTCAAGTTGCTGCAGTAACTCCGGCAGGTGTACAAAGGCTGCAAGAAAGACGGAAGTGTGATAAGATTGCACCTTCCCGGGGTGCACATGGAGGCTTTCTAAGGAGAGGGACGGACAGGAGGGGACAGTGCTCCGTGCTCGGCAGACATGGCACGGCCCGCGGCCTGGATAAGCTGAAACCCCACCTGTGCTCAGTGCCCGCGGTGCCTCTGTCATCAGCTGACAGCTCCAGCGGATGCAGCGAAGGGGGCTCGCCGGTTTTATCACCATTAATCAGCACCCTGGGGCCTGGGCTGCCTGATCCCGGCCCTGACCGGCTCTCCTGAGCGTCCCATCCCCCTTCCTTGATCGCGTCCTCGTGCACCTGCAGCACGTGGTGCGAGCAGCGAGCTAGTGAAGAAAACTTGGGCCAGGAGTGGCCACGTCTGGTCTCAGCCCAGAAGCAGTGAGCAGAGCCTGCGATCCGGCCCGAGGCCCCAGTGCCTTCCGTCACCTCAGTCCTCCGTCCCCCGCCTCTCAGCACCGAGACACGGGCTCATCTCCTGATGGGATCCGGACTGGATGTGGGTCCGCCTCCCGGCAGGGGCCCTTCCCTAAAAGCCCTCTACGAGGAGGGTCGTGCCCCCGTCAGAGACCAGCCTGCCCTCAGGTCGGCTACTGGGGGAGGCAGGCGGAGAAGCTGGGGGAGCGGACAGCGGAAGAGCTCCCTCAGAAGGAATTGTGCGGGCAGAATATTCGATATAAGACATGCAGCAGTCATGACTGCCCTCTGGATGCAGAAGACTTCTGAGCCCAGCAGTGTTCAGCCTACAGTGATGTTCAGTTCCAGGGATGTTATTATGAATGGCTTCCACAGTACAACGACCCTTCCACCCCCTGCACGCTCAGGTGTCAGGCACAGGGACAAAACTTGGTCCTGGATGGGACTCAGTGCACCGCTGACTCCTTGGACATGTGTATCATTGGCATCTGCCAGGAACCAGTGAGGTAGGAGATAGATGGGTTCCAGGTTGGAAATTCACAGCCAGCCTCCTCTCTACATTTCCTGAGGCAACAGATAGGTGGATTCCAGTTGAGAAATTGACAACCAGTCCCCTGTTTGCTCTCAGAAATTGAAGTAACAACAGAAACAAATCATGTATGGATGTGAGAGTTGGACGGAGAAGAAAGCTGAGCGCAGAGGAATTGATGCTTTTGAACTGTGGTGTTGGAGAAGACTCGTGAGAGTCCCTTGGACTGGAAGAAGATCCAACCAGTCCATCCTAAAAGAGATCAGTTCTGGGTGTTCATTGGAAGGACTGATGTTGAAGCTGAAACTCCAATACTTTGGCCACCTCATGAGAAGAGTTGACTCATTGGAAAAGACCCTGATGCTGGGAAGGATTGAGGGCAGGAGGAGAAAGGGACAGCAGAGGATGAGATGGCTGGGTGGCATCACCGACTTGATGGACATGGGTTCGGATAGACTCCGGGAGTTGGTGATAGACAGGGAGGGCTGGCCGCTGCGATTCATGGGGTCGCAAAGAGTCGGACACGACTGAGCGACTGAACTGAACTGATTGTTATTTTATTTTGGAGTAGAATTGATTTCTAATTTTGTGTTTGTTTTAGGTATATGGGAGCTTGATTTCACTTATACATAGATGTTTGTCAGTTCTTTTTGGAGTTTCCCATATGGATGATTAAAATGTGTTCCGTAGACTACCCAGTACTATTCAATGGATTTATTTTGATCAACTGTTTGATATATGAGCATATATTACTAGCAAAGTCTTAATTTATTTCTCAACCCTAAGTTTGGTTTTTTTGGTAATCATAATCATAAGTTTGTGAGTCTGTTTCTATTATGTAATATTTAACATTAGCATTCATTTGAAAAATATACCTGTCAATGATACCCTGTGGGGAAAAAAAAACAAAAAAAATAATAAAAAGATAAAGTGGATATATGGATATATGTTATAAACTCAAGTTGAGTTTTATTACTAAAAGTAGGCACATTGAGCCTCTAAAATCTTGTCTGCCATTTTTTTTTTCCTGTAATTTGTTCTAACTCTTGAGAGCTGGAAAAGTGAGGATTATAAAAATTAGATTGCTTTGATGTGGCCTCAAGCGTCATTCAACGGTGAGAGCATTAGGCCTTTGTATTAGGAGAACTGCACTGGCTGCAAGTGACATAAACCCAACTTGAATTAACTTAAGAAAAAGAGTAACAAGTGGGTTCACTGGTTTAGGGAGTCAGAACCCAGGGCTCAGTCAAGAGCTCCACAGAAGTCTTTGTCCTCCACCCTTCCTGAGCCTCTCTGGGTGTTGGCTCCATCCTTGACGACTGCTTTCCTTCTCCAGGTTGAACTGTGTCTGCCCATATCTCTGGGCTCATAGCTTAACGGACCTAGGAGGAAAGAGATGATTCATTTTCCTGCCCACTCCTGCCAGAAATTAGTCCTTTTTTTAAGGGAAGGAGTCCCACCTTTGCCCTTGCTAGGTCACGTGTCTAGCCCTGGACCAATCCCTGTGGTAGAAGGAATAGGACCCCATAGCCCAGCCTGACTTTCTGCTTACTCTTGTGGTTTGGGGGGTCAATATTGCTTATCAGCAAAAAAGTGCTGGGCACTCAGTGTCCACTTCAGCCGTGGTATAGGTATATATCAGAATAGTTTGTGTGTGTGTGTGTATAACTTATATGCTTTTTCTTCAACCATTGTGAGAATGAGTTGCAAATATCATGCCTTTTTATCCCTAAATGCTCCAGTGTATCTTTTTTAAGAGTAATACCATTTTCATAACCATTTGTTTAGTTACTGCTTTTGTTTCTCTACAGTCTGTGGAGAGACACGCTTAAGATCATGCAAATATCCTGTGTCTCTTCAAGTTGTTCTCCTCCAGATTGAGCATTCCTTGATGGTTCTGGATTATACTTATCTTGACTACAGTGGTTACAAAATGATTTTCCAACTCAGCCACTGCTTCTACATTTACTGTTTGGATTGTATAATAAGCAGGAGCTTTCCTTTCCCCCTCATTTATTCATTATTTGTCTGTCTATCATTGGTACAGATTCTTACCATTTTCAATGGCTTGTAATTCAGTACTGACCTTAATTACTTTCGTGCTCACATAGCCTCAGTTTTGACCAACAAGAGTTCTTCCAGCCAACTCCTGTGCCCTTGTGACATGCTGCCTTCGCTTCTTTCGGCACTCCCTTTACTTTACGACACAACAAGATGTTTCAGGCTGATCTTATAACTTCCTTCTCTTGGAACCAGCCATTTTTGTGAGGAACTTTGGAATTCAAAACCAAAATCTGAGAGCTGTGTGTGCAGATTGCGCTTGGAGCATCTTTGCTTGTTGGCTTTCTCAGTTGTCAAAGCTAGGGGGAAATACACAAGATAAACACGTGTACATATATGTACATGCACATGGATACACATCTACGTGCACACACAATATACTCATAATGCACGTGTACACGTTTATATGCATGTGTTCATACAGATACTTATCTTAGAAAGCATGTGTCACACTGAGGCCTCCAGTTAAGATTCATCCCACAGTCTCTTCCTTGCCTTACAACATTTCATATTTACGTCTTCCTGGGTGAGAACCACAGCTCCTAACATCGGCACATTTACTAATTTGTTTAATCCTATTACCACAGCTAAAATGGCTTCAGAACTTTTCCCTTGTATGCCCATCAAAGAGAGTTCACCTTTTGTTTGCTGTTTTCCTCACTTCTCCCCAAAACTGAAAGTATATAGTCAGATACTGTGTTTATAAATTAATGAGATTTTTTTTCCATCTGTTGAGTGTGTTTATGTTTTTCATTTGAAAAACACCTAGATTTATTTATTTCAACTTGTTTTCATCTTTCATTAAAAATTTTTTTTTGTATATGTAACATGCTTCCAAAAGTCAAATCTGTATAAAAAGATACTTACCCCTTGTTTATTTGGTTTATCCTCTTTGTATCTCTTTTTGTAAAATAAAATAGATATATGCAAGGTTTCTTATTTTCTCTTTATTCTTTCATAAAAGGAGCATGTTAGTATACTCTTGCACTTTGCTTTTTTCACTTAACAATATATCTTAGAAATCATTCCATGGTAGTTTATAGAATTCTTTCTTAATTGTTTTTACAGCTGCATAGTACTCCTTTCTATGTATCCTCATTTATTCATCACTTATGTTTGGACATTTAGGTTGTTTTTTGTTATTTTGAAATTATCAAACAATGTTGAATAACCACATGCATATGTGTTTCCATATTGATGGAGGTGTATCTTTAGAATATATTACTATAAATGGAATTGTTAGATCAAAGGGTATATACATACATAATTTTGTTACATATTATTTGACTAATATGTTCGAAGAACCTAGAACTCCAAGGAGACAACAGTACATTCATGGTCCAAATCCATCTGTAACAAAGTGGGGGTTAAAATGTCTTCATTTGGTAAAACTCTCAAGTGTAAGTTTTTCAAAACTCATTCTGAAGATGGGGAAAACACATTTCACCTAGTCTTCCTGGAGGATGAATTCAGGTGATATTTTCTTGATATCCTATTTGAAAGTCCCATTTATAAGCTCACAAGGAATCTTTGCTTCCTGATCCTTGTCTTTATCGAAGAGCTCCAGCAAAAAGTTTTGAAAATCAAAATTGATTCTTTTGTCAAAGGTAACATTGAGAAAATCACTATGAAAATTGCTCAGGTAGAGTGTCTTCTTATTTATCCCCAAATAGGTAAGCAGGTATCACTAGACTTATTCCTCTTTTACTTATGTATATTTAAGAAGGTGTTCCCTCCGCCCCCACCCCACACCCAGCCTCTGGCTAGGAAACCTGTGGTGCCCCAGGCTTGACTTTGGAGGGGCCTCACTACAGCTCCTCCTTGTCATCATTTAATGTGTTTCTGAAAACATGGAAGGCAAATATACATGTCTTATAGAAGGTTTAGTATTTTGAGAAGGTTCTATTCCTTAATTCTGTCTTAAGCTTAGTTTAGTTTTGAGCAGGATATTTTCACAATGAAGCACATGTTCTAACCCATTTATATATGAATATTTAAAATGGAGATTAAACATACATGGATAAAGTTTTCCAAAGTGAAGCTATATTTCATAGAAAGAAAATTGATTTCAAATGTTGAAAGGATTTAAGATTTTACAGAAGATTAAATGGGATTCCAAGCATGTGATTATTATGGTGACTATATTATATCTATATTACTGTCTCTAAATATGTTTCCAAAAAACGAAGCACACACCTTCTTCTGTTGAGAGAATCAACTATGGAGTTGTGATTTGTTGTTGTTTTTTTTTGGTATATCTGAGTTATTGGAGTGTTTTGTAACCAATTCTTTTGGTGATTATTTTGAAATTCCAAGAAGATTAAGAGAAATTTGAAGTTTTTGCATTTGTTGAAAAGGAGACTGGGGATTTAAAAAGAAAAAAGGAGACAGGAAACATGATATGATGTAAACAGCGAGGGGATTGTGAGTCAGCTGAGCTGAGCACCGGCTTCTGCTCGGCTGGTGGCTTTGGGGCCTTTGTGCTTTTTAACCTGTTTGTACATCTGGAACATGAGGCTCACCTGCCCTGGCCCCCTCGCAGAATCACAGTTGCTACAGTTAAACGAGACGGGAAACACTGAAGTGCTTTGTAGAATATAAAGTGCTATGTAATTTTCTTAGTGAGAAGCCATGTAACATGAGATAAGTATTCCAGTGAAAATTTAGCATCTTTTAAAACTCTTTTCACCGGAGTCTTCTGTCCTGAAACTGGTAAGAAGTGGTCTTTCTCCCCCGACCCCCACCCCTACCCCCCGAGTTTCATTTCTCAGTTTGGATCAAAATAATCTCATAAAGAAATTTGCTGATAGGTAGGCAAGCCAGTCTTCAGCCTACGGAATCAAGGGTAAGACTAGGTTTTTGCCCACCTGATGAGTGATCCACATGAGAAAAGGTGAAGGTTGTTGGGAGAAGCAGGCTGAGCCCACAGTCCATGCCCGGTCTGTCCCACCAAGGGTTCATCCCACTGGATCTTCTGTCTCTCTGCCCCTGTCTTCCCCCACACCTCGCAGTGACTCACCTGGTGGGAAGTACCAGTAACTGTGGCTCTTTCCTCATCTTCCACCTTCTGCCAAGACTTATCGACACTACTTCTGCCAAGGCTGACTGGTTCTGCTTCTGTCGGATCTTTCACATCATTTATACCCTTGCGTTTTCACTGATCACATCTCGCTTGAGTCTTCTTTCTCCCTTGCCCGGTCTTAACATTGTGCCCTTTTCATGCAGAATGAGTCTAAGCTCTCCAGCCTCACGTACCCCTGGGTTCTTTGCAGCTGCATCAGCTTAGTGCTTCTTCTCACTTGCCCTGTCATCCAGCCACACAGACTGTCTTTTATTAAAAGAGTCTTTAACACTCTTCCATTCCCCAAGAATGTCATGGTGGTTACGCGTGTGCCTGGTTTAAATACTTTCTCTTCCGTTTACTAGCGTGTTACCCTGGAAATCTTAACCTCACTGTTTTTCTTGATAAAATAAGGATAATAATACTGTCTGCCTTAAATGGCTGTTTTGAGGAGTAAAAGAGATAATCCGTGTAAAAGTTTAGAGAACTGTGCCTGCATGTAGTAGGTGTTATATACAAATTAGCTGTAATTATTATTATTATTGTCTTCTATCAAAATTCTGTGTGTATCTTGGCTCAAGTGTGTTTTTGCCAAATCTCCCCAGTTGTATCCATCCATTAGTGCATCCATCTATCCAATGAATATTTTATCAAATACTTGGTATCCTTTAGGCATAAGACTACTACTCACTGTGAGGAATACAGAACTTAAGCGCATACTCTCCTCTAGGAACTTAGTGTCTGATGGGAGAGCACAGAGAAGTGTAAATTGTTCATCCATTCAGCACATGTTGATCAAGTCAATGCAGAGGATCCAAGGTCCTATTTAGTTCTGAGCCTGGTATCACATGTAATGACTAACTCTGGTAAAAGATCAAAGTGTGAATGCCTTAAGCAAAGCAGAGTTGAGGTGCTTGAAAGAAAGTGAAAGTTGCTCAGTCGTGTCCGACTCCTTGGGACCCCATGGACTATACAGTCCATGGACTCCTCCTGGCCAGAATGCTAGAGTGGGTAGCCTTTCCCTTCTCCAGGGGATCTTCCCAACCCAGGGACTGAACCCAGATCTCCTGCATTGCAGGTGGATTCTTTACCAGCTGAGCCACAGGGGAAGCCGTTGTGGTGCTTGGGAGTGTAGAAAAGAGATTTTATCAGCCAGGAGGGGCCAAAAAGGTTTATTAGAGATGTTGTCATCTTAGCAGGGCCTTGCAGAGTGAATTTTGCCCATCTCCACCTCTCTCAAGGAGCATCTATCTCCTGCCGTGAGTGATGGCTCTGGGTGGTCGGAATTTTATTCCTGTGATCTCCTCAAGGGCTGTGGCAGTGTTTTGTTCAGTTTTGAACTCCTAGCACTCATTCTGAGTCTTACATAGATGATTCTCAATAGAGGATGGTGATGGCTTAGGGAGATGTTCCCATGTAACTTAAAGGGAGCTTGAAAGTGGGTGATTCTCAATATCTGTGAAGCAATTCAACTGTCTAGAGAAGATGTTTATTTGAAAGTGGGGTTTTTTTGGAGGGTAGGGAGATGTTTGTATCGTTTTACTTTGTATCACATTAATCATATCTATAGTAATCGTGATAGGGGTGTAAAAAAAAGTGAATTTTACATCAACCCATGTAGATGTTTCTTCCCTTTTTTCTGCAAATTTCTGGCAGGAAACTCTTGTCACTTTCCCATTAAAGCCTCTCCTGGCCCCAGAATTCCAGGATGTACCCTCGTAACTTTAATCACATGAGAAATCTTAGTTTTAAGAACTGCCCAACAGTTTTAATTCTGAATTTCTCCTTGTAGCAAGGAGCAAGGACCAACCCCAGTGGAAAAAAAGAAGAAAGGAAAAAGGAAAAGTGAAACCACAGTGGAGAGTTTAGAGCTGGATCAGGGCCTGCCGAGTGCATCCCTGCGGAGCCCTGAGGACCCCACCGAGTCTGCAGACAGCCAGGTACCGCTGTGCCGGGAGCCTGGGCGGGCGCTGCGGCTGCGGGGCGGGGTCTCGCTGACACTGATCCTGGTGTTCCTCTCTCCCTGTCTCCAGCCCGCTCCCCTCACACCCACACCTGGGCTGGGCTTTCCCTGTGTCAGTGGGCGACCACAAGACTCTTTCTCTAGCATCCTGGTCCTTAGACTAACAATCTCCCAGCTGTTTAGCGGTGTTGGCTTCCTTCCAGGGGAGTCACATGGTATCAGGCTGCAGTGAGAGGGAACGTGGAGAGGGGAAGTGTGATCCAAACTAGGTGAGGCTTTGAGGGCCTCTCTCGCCGTTTAGGTGATGCACTGATGGCTTGGGGTGCTAATAAGCCAGTCTGCATGAGGACACGTTCATCATCCCAGATGCTGGGAAAGTCAGGGATGGATTCCTTTTGCCAAGATGGGAAGGAAAATTTGGCAAAACATGGAAACAAGGAGTGGCCCACCTAAATGAGATTTCTGAAGACACCAAAATGGGCGCAAGACATTGGTAGGAATTTTGTCTCCTGAGTTGAGGCAGCCTCTCTTGGACTTGAATTCTTATCCTTCAAAGTGCTGTTTCCTCTGACAACTGCAGCAGTTTATCTGGGCTCTGCTTCCACAAGGGGGCCATTCAGGATAAGAGCAACTTACTGTACCTTAAGTCCTGTGATCTTCATTGTAGGAAGCTGTCAGCTCCTAACATCACAGTGATGGATAAGTCGTGGTGTCTAGGGTGTCAGATCTGAGACCCCCTTTCACTGCCTGTATGCTTGGGTTAGTGGCTCCTGCGTGTCCTGACTGGCAGAGGAGCGAGTACATCGGGTCCATGAGAGTCGGCAGGTAGTTCAGTGTTTCTAGGATGGTGATCTGCACGTGGGATTGAGGGAGAGCTTTTCATGTGGAATTCCTCCTGTAAAATTGAATGTCACTGAGGTGACACAGTAAAGAAATGAACACAGAGAGAGGCCCGGGAGGTGTCTTTTAGTCGATAAGGGCTGGGGGTGGGGTGGGGTAGGGGTGAGGTTTGGCTTTTCATTTTGTTTTGTAAGGTTTAAGTGTTGAAGACTCAGCTGGCGAGTGAATGGTTCCCGGAAGTGTTTCTGCTGCTTGGACGTGATGGGTAGAGATGAACCATGTGTTTTTCTGCTTGAGGAAAGACACTGGGTTGCTTTGCTGTAGAATGTTATCTCTCTTAAAGGTCATAAGCTATTTAATTATAGTCAAGTCCTTACATGGTGAGTCACAAATCTCATTTTGTCACACTCAAGACGTCAGCTTGAATTTCAAAGGGTGGTGTTAGGAGAGTCTCAAAGTAAGTCTGAATAAAATTGGTATTATTTAGTTGTTTGGAAGTACATGGTAAATCTGGTGAACTTGGAAAATTGAAAATACACAAACAAACAAAAAAACCTGTTAAATCATCGTCATAAACCTGGAGCTTCAGGCTATGCTTGGAAGAGACCTCAGAGATGATGAAGTTACTTCCCATCCCTGTTTCAAACATATCTCCCTAGATCCTGAGACTACACCTTCTACTCTGTGGATCCGGGGGATGTGGCTCCTTCTTCTCAGCTGGGTCCCGTTTTGAGTGAATTTAGTTCTGAACAGAGTTGTGTTTAGGGCAGATCTTTCTTGGAAAGTTGGAGAGGGCTGCTTTGAGTGTGAGCGAGTGTAGTATAGGTGAGGGTGTCCTCGTGTACGCTTTTCCCTCCAACTCACTGAGCATCTCTGGCGGGTGTGTTTGTCCTGCAGAAACGACGCTCAGGACGGCAAGTAAAGCGCAGAAAATATAACGAGGACTTGGACTTCAAGGTGGTGGACGATGACGGGGAAACCATCGCCGTGCTTGGGGCCGGCCGGACATCCGCCCTTTCAGCTTCTACCCTGGCCTGGCAGGCGGAGGTAAGGCCTTTAGACTGGGCTGCTGGCCTCAGCTGGACAGTCACTTCAACTGCCTGATGGACTGCGGTTGTACTGTGGCTCTTTTTCAAACCATAAGTTCGATCACTTTAACTGTTGGTTCTGTCCTTCAGGTGGCTTCCTGCTGAACTAAAAGTTCGGACTCTTGTCTGTGCCTAGCAGATCCCTCTGTCATCACACTCTCCCGAATTCACTTGAGTTCATTTTTCAGATACACGACTTTGCGCCATCTCTCTCATTACTCTCCAGCTAAAAGACTTGCTTCTTTTAAAGCCATGTATCAGCCATTCTTTCGCACCTATTGCCCTTTGCCTGTGTGGTCCCTTTTGGTTGGAATGCTCTTTGCCACATGCTTCACATGACTCTTATTTAAAGTAGACCCTTGCCCCTCATCCTAATGATTCTTTTTTTTTTTTCCCGATTAATTATTATTTATCTGGCTGCACTGGGTCTTTAGTTATGGCACACGGGATGTTTAGTTGAGGCCCGTGGGAGCTAGTTCTCTGACCAGGAATCGAACCTGGGCCTTCTGCATTGGAAGCACAGAGTCTTAACCACTAGACCACCAGGGAAATCCTCTAATGATTCTTTATTTCACTCCTGTTTGTTTCTTTCATAGCACTTAATTACAATTTATAATGGTGTTCTGATTTCTGATTTCATTTTATTTGTCTCTCCCATTAGAATGTAGAAGTGTGATATGGAGTAAATAGCCACTCAATGAACAGAATCACGTAAAGCAATCATTACAGTTGGGACTGGGGTTACAAATGTGTATGGAGAGTCCACGGCAGGGCCAGGTCCTAGGACACAAGGATGAGTATCATGGCTTGGTCCCTGCCTCCAGGGAGTTTTATCTGGGAGAAGGAGCGTATGGCTACACTGGTACTGTGAGTTAAGTGCGGTCTTGGATGTGCTGGATACGGCGACTGAAGGAGGAGTGGGCAGGAGAGGGAGGTCAGGGTTTTAGGAGAGGCGTTTCCAACGTGACCCACAGCCCCATAGCCTGCTGGTACCAGAGGTGGTGATACGACAGTTTAATGAGCTTGGTCAGACGTTGGGGTCTGATTTGAGGAGTAATGGGAGATGATCCCAGGGTGGTAGGGAGAGCCACATTATGCAAGGCCTTGGCTCTCAGCTAAAGTATTCCGCCTTCCTCCCGTAGATTGTACAAGGGGCCTGGGGCAGTGATGATTTCAGGCACAGAAGCAGGATGCCCATCTGTGCAGTTTAGGAATTTCCACTGGCAGCAGTGTCAGGGAAGATGAGGACAGCATTTAGTCCTGGTACCCCCATATGCTACCAAGGAAGAGGGGGTGGGGATACATGTTGAAAAGGAGGAGGTCTGAGCCAAGGAGCTTGCAGAGAAGAAAGCAGAAGCAAAAGAAGCAGCAGGCTGTGCACGTGGGATGCGCCTGACGGCCAGCAGCACATTCTGGGACACAGGCTGTCTGTCGTTATGGAGTCCCTGTTGCTGACTTGGCAGGATTCACGTTCTGCCTGTGCAGCAACAGCACAAATACCTGTCCTTCCTCCTGGATGTCAGTGTGGCTCCTGGAGCTGAGGATGCTTTTATCTGTGCCATCCACCTTGACTCCCGCATCAAGCACTTTCACGTAATTTCTCACAGCCTTTTGTTCTGTGTCTGCATAGAGAGTAGCTAGGAGCAGGGGCCCTTGTGCCTATGTTAACAATCAGGAAACAAGCACAGAACAGTCCAGGTCATAGCATTACATAGCAGCAGTGGATCAGTGATGAGCATGTAAGAGCTGATTTCGTGTCTCTCTCTCTGGATCAGGGTTATCCAGCTAATAGGAATAATAATTTGATGTAGTGTATTGCAGTACTTTTCAAGCAAATAGTTAAAAGTAGTCCTTGCAACACTTCTTTGACATGATAGGATCATATTGCTTTACAGTGGGTTTCCTGGGACTTCCCTGTGGTCCAGTAGCTAAGACTTCACGCTCCCAATGCAGGTGGTGCAGGTTCGATCCCTGGTCAGGGAACTAAATCCCACATGTTGCAACTAGAAAGCCCACATTTTACAATGAAAATCGAAGATCCCATATGCTGCAACTAAGACCCAGTGTGGCCAAATAAATATTTACAGTGGGTTTCCCTTCCTTGGTGATTTTATGGTTGATTTGGTAGTTAAAACACTATAAGGGATTTTATTTATTCCTAGTAGCCATTTAGCCCAAGTCATTAACTGTATTTCAATTGTTGTTCTGACTTCTACCCTGGTACCTAAAGGGCAGTGTTAGCTGATCAGACAGAAATAACCTGAGAAGTTTTTATCTTTGCAAGGCTCTTTTTATTCTCCTGAAGGGTGCATCCAAGAGAAAGTTTATATGTGGTGAAACATAAGCTAGAATATGAATCTGCATTAATTACACCTCAAAAATTGTGACTAAATTTAAAAAGAAAGAGGCCGGCCCAAAATGTGGTTTTGTTGTTGATGTTCAGAAAAGGTAGCCATGTGGCTCTGGCCTCCACGCCACAGGACAGACCAGACCACCTGCCAGGGACTGAGTGACTGACCTGAGTCAGTGCTCCATGGAGCCCTCTATTCATGTCTGTTTTACAGAGTGGACTCTCTGGGGAAGTCTGAACAAAGATTTCCCAGACTAACACAAAGCCCAAAAGTCATGGATCTCATGTAGGATTCCAGGCAATCCTCAGAGTGTCCAGAGGCACAGAAAACCAGTAGAAGATGAGACTTTTCTTCCATCCTTCTCCCAAGGCCCTTTGGAAGGGTGTCCACCTTCTTGCAGGCTTTAACTTGGGGCAGAGAAGGGTGTGCAGTCAGCACCAAAACGGCCCCGCTGCTCCCTCCCTGCTTTCTTTGCAGTGTCTTATCGGCATGCTCAGCCCACTTGTGTGGCTCCTGGCCCCTGGCCCAGCCCCAAATCGCAACCTCAGCAGTGCTTACCTAGTGGTGAGTTGCTGCAAACCTCTTTATGCATGATTCATTCTAGCTCAGGCCTGGCAGATCAGCAGAGACCCTACTTCGGAGTCTAAGGGACAGTCCCCTGGCTGGGGTGTGGGATTAGGGTGGAAATATGTTCCCATCCTCACTGTGACTCCCTGCTTTCTTATTCTTTGTCAAACTGATGGCAGTGCCTGGAATAGAGACAAACTTGCTCGGTTATGGCCCATTTACAATGTATAGATTCTTACAAGGCGGTCTCAGTTTTTGCCTCCTGCAATTGGTGTGGTTTGTGTGATTTTTGCCTCTGAGACAGAAGGACTTGAATTTGAACGAGGCATCACCTCCTAGTGCCTGCCTGTGCCCACTGTTGCATCTTTGCAGGCAGTACCCTCTGCTTTGTCTGGTCTTTGCCTGCGCCTGGCAGGTGAGCGCAGTGGTTCCCTCACCCGGGAAGCTCCCTGCTTCCCCTCAAGCTGGAGGTAAGTGCCCATCCTCTGTCTCCCATGGCACTCTAGTATGGCTAACTTTGTCACTGTCCTTTAAACACCTGCCAGTTTTTGTTTTCCTTTGTCAAAGCCATGAACCTTCTTAGGGTAGGGCTTGTAATCTTTTTCTTTCTTTCTTTTTCTAACTTATCTCTCCAGCATGAAAGGGCTTCAATAAAGTAAAATGTACCTTAAGCCCCAGGAACTATTTAGAGAAAAGTATGGCACATCCCTCCTCTGTTTTGTGGTGTATTCATTATGCCCAGTGTCCCCGGAACCCACACAGCACTTGTTCACAGCCCGTGACTGCACTCATGGGTCAGCGCCCCTGCAGTATTGCTCTGAATATCACTCCTGATTGTTCGCGCCATCACACTGTAAACTTTTGCAAAAACAAGTGTCACTTTTTAGTTGATCATAATTTTCATTTAACATAGGTAGTACTTGACATTGGGTAGTAAGTAACATAAAGACGTGCATTCAGTTGTACTTATCATGTATTTATATGTGCAAGTAATGAATAAATATGCTTAAAACATTATAGAAACAGGTACGATTCTTAACTCCTAGATTAGAAAGATGGGAATGAGATGTTTTTCTTTGTTTCTCAGGCTCTTGTTCCCTCCACTTGTTTGTGCTGGCCTGTTTTCCTGCTGGCATTTGCCTTCCTCTCACTCCAGCCCTGACCGCCGTGGGCAGGCCCCGGGGCAGAGTGACTGCAGCTCTGCACCAGCCTGGGTGATTCAGGACTTAGGCTGCCGTCCCACTCGGCCCGGGAGGATGGTTTTCATTCTTTCCATTTCTTCGTCGGCCACACCACCGTTGCCCACCCTGGGTCTTTCCTCCGAGTGTCTCCTGTCTTTGTTTCCTCTTGGCTGCTACTTGCCACCAGTCCTGCTGAGGCTTTTAGTGGTCAAACAACTGCAGTTTGCACCTTTGTCATTCCCTGCCCCAGTCCTCTGTCCTTCCGCTCCATTGCTAGGCTCATTTTCCCATAAACCAGGGCAGTTTTTGGCTTTCCTCAGTGTCCCGCTCAAGAATCTAAGGTGATTTTTGCTTCTTAACTCCTGTTTTAGATCAAACTTCCTGCCTGATTTTCTTCTTTCTATGAAAACTGTTCCTTGGCATCCCAAGTAGGCACCCTGCTTCCCTGCACTGGCCCTTTCATCCCGTGGATGTGTTTCAGCTTCCCTTCGTGTTTGCAGTCCTCTTAGGAGCCAGCATCCTTTAGGACCCAACTGAAAACACACTACTTGAAATTCAGGCTGTTCATGCTTTCTGCTCTCTTGCTGACTTAGGGTTACTGTTACACTGATTAGGATTTACCCCTGGCACATTTCTAAGAAAAATATGTTTTATTTTGCTTCCACTGAGAGCTAAGCCCCTGAGACTGGGCACCTTGTTTGATGTGACTTTGGACGTTCCATGGCACTTGGTAAATACTTAGTGTTTTGAAAAGTGAGTTGTTTCACTAGAGGCTCTCCTTATTCTAGCTGAATAGAGTGAATCAGGTGATTGGTTGAGGTTGGAAGTGATGTGAGTTGAAATTTTTTTCCCTAAGGGAAAAAATTAACTTCATGAGTTTCTGACATGAAATTGAATGAATTAAAATGGTCTTCTTTGAAGGATAATTTGAGAAAATTCCAAGAAGTTGAGAACAGATGGCTGTTATGGAAGTGTGTTCAGCAAGCAGATTTAGTTTATATCTGTGTGTATCTGTATACACTGAGTGTTTATACACACATGATCATGCTTATGCACGGTCTCTGTTTAGGAAAAAGAAATCCTGATTTTCCAGTCTTCTTCCTACTTTGATGTGTATTTTTGGTAACACTAGCCTCTTTTTTCCCTTTTATTAGGATACAGTAAAAAAAAAAATCTGTTGTCAGATTTTGATGATAACTACTGATTTTTATTTAAAATTCCAGTGTTATCCTCTATTGTTTAGTGCCAAAAAGCAAACTGAAGTTTTATTTCAAATTCCTTAATTTTTACTTAAAATTTTTCTATAACAAAGAATGCTTTAAGCCCTCCATCCTTTTAACCCTCAGAGTAAAGTTCTGAGCCTTCTTTATCCACATGTTAATGTTTCTGTGGCTTGTGTCATGGTTAAAAACTGAAGAGAAATTAACATCTTGCCATCAAAAGCCATCTTTTTCTGCTCTTCATGGTAGGTGAAAATAAGAGACTATTTGAAGGGACTTCCCTGGTGGTCCAGTGGTTAAGAATCCACCTGCCAATGCAGAGGACATGGATTTGATCCCTGGTCCAGGAATTAAAATCCCGCATGCCATCAGGCAACCAAGCCCGTGGGCCACAATTTCTGAGCCCACTCACTCTAGAGCGCATGCTCTGCAACAAGAGAAGCCACTGCAATGAGAAGCCCTCACATCACAACCAGAAAGTAGCCCCTGGTCACTACAGCTAGAAAAAGCCCATGCACTGCAACTAAGACCCAGTGCAGCCCCCCACCAGATATATAATCAAATAAATAAAATTCTTTTAAAGAGAGAGAGCCTATTTGAAGTCACCTGCTGGTGAGGAGAGACCGTGGTTCTTTCAGCATGGGTGCACTCGTGTGAAGGCTTGCTTGCTAGTCTGGTTCAAACAGACTTGGAAGTAGGTAGGAAAGGTAGTTGGCAGTGATGAAAGTCTAAGGCTAACAGACCTCTAGCTTGCTTCCAAAGCCTCTTCTAATTGGGCCAGCTGCTCTGGCTCTGTGTGCCCGTAGCACTTGCTCTGTACTGCTGTTCCCATGTTGTGCTGTAAAATCTTTTAACATTAT
This sequence comes from Giraffa tippelskirchi, assembly GCF_054371585.1. Taxonomy (NCBI): domain Eukaryota; kingdom Metazoa; phylum Chordata; class Mammalia; order Artiodactyla; family Giraffidae; genus Giraffa; species Giraffa tippelskirchi. Next base: position 111,801,763 of record NC_137287.1, on the reverse strand, counting down.
TTATTCAGAAATATTTATTGAGCGCCTACTACTATTGGGTACCAAGGACTGTTCTGAGCGCTGGAGATAACATCAGGGAACAAAAGAGCCGGAAGTCCCTGCCCTTGTGGAGGAGCCTATAGCAAAGTAAGAGGAGCCTGTGGCATGCACACAGCCCATCTCCTCCTCCAGATGTTTGCCAGGTTTTCAGCCTACATGGGATGTCAGGCCAAAGGGCTAATAAGCTCAGAACTTCCAAAGGGTAGAAATAACTCGGGAGAGGCTGGTTATCAACCTGGAAATAGTAAAATTGTGTAGTGTGTCCATGGTGGTAAGTGCTATGGAAAAAAAACATCAGAACCAGGAGTGTTATGAAATTCAAAAATGAAGGTTGCAGTTTTAGATAGAGTGATCAATGTTGGCCTCACAAAGGTAATATATGATCCAAGAACTGAAGGAAGTAAAAGAGTGAAGGAGTCATGTGGGGAGAAGAACATTTCCAGCAGACGGAATAGCACAGTCCTGAGGGTGGGAATGTGCCTGGTGTGTATGAGGGACAGACAAGGAGACCTGAAAGGTGACAGAGGAGATGAGAGGCTGGGTATGCATTCCGTGGGTTTCTGAAGACCTCTGGGAGACTTTCAGTTTTATTCCCAAGTTGAAAGAAAAGCAGTTTAAGCAAAAGGATGACTTAAATGAAGGGGCCATTCTGATAGTTGTGTTGAGAACAGACCAGTAGGACAGGAGGGGAAACAAAGTGACTACTTAACAGATGATTGGGAATAATCTGGGTGAGAGATGAAAGTGGTTTAGACCAGGGTAGAAGCAGTGGAGTTGGTGAGAAATGGCTGGGTTCTGAATGTACTTTGAAGGTAAACTCAACAGGATTTCTTGGCTGATGAGGTAGGGTGTGTGGAGCAAAAAGAGAGGAGTTGGGAATTACAGAATTTTGAGATTGAACATCCAGAGGGATAGAGTTCTTTTTAATTCAGTTGTAAGAAAACTGTAGTTTGAAGGGGTAGGGTTGGGGGCTTGACTAAGAGACTAGGAGTTTGGCTTGTGGACATCTGAAGTGTGAAATATTTCTAAGATAGTCATGTGGAGATGACAAGTAACAATTAGATAAAGGAGTTTGTAATTATGGGGTTCTAAGCTGGATTAAATAAATATGGCAGTCCGGACAGCATGCATGCCTGTGTGTTAAGTTGCTTCCGTCGTGTCTGACTCTTTGCGACCATATGGACTGGAGTCTGTCAAGCTCTTCTGTCCATGGGATTCTCTAGGCAAGAACACTGGAGGAGGTTGCCATGCTTTCCTCCAGGAGATCTTCCTGACCCAGGGATCCAACCTGCATCTCTTGCATCTCCTACATTGACAGGCAGATTGTTTATCATTGGCACCACCTGGGAAGCCCAGGATAAATAAATATGGCAGGAAAACACATATAGCCAGTATTTAAAACCATGAGACCAGATGGGATCACCTAAAGAATGAATATAAATAGGAAAGAAAGCCCCAAAACTAGGCCCTAGGAAACTGCAGAAATAAGAGTTAGTGTTGGAGGATTCTATTTTCAGGTAAGAAATAGTTGGGCATGGCAGGCCAACACTTGCTGCAAGGGGGAGGAAAAAGGTAACTTAACAAAGAACATATTTTTAAAGACATCAGATAGCTGTGGAAGCAGCAAGAATGAGATGCACTAAAATTCCAGACAGAGATTAGCTATTCCTAGATGAGCTGACCATTGCTGACTATTTTCTTCTCTGGAAGCATTCTGTAGTTCTGGGCAGGGGCTGAGCACCAGGCTGGGCCCAAACAGAGACCTACTCTGGGTTGATGAGAAACCATCTGACCCTGCTGGTGATTGATTATGCATGGCTGATGAAATGACTGGAAACTAGAGAAATCCCCAAAGCAAAGAGCCTTCCCCAGGAGACGTTTGCTGAATTCTGGGGTAGTGCAAGAAGTTGGTGGCTGAACCAGAAGGCAGATTGAAATCTCACAGTCTTGCGTTACTTAGGAGATAAAATCTCACTGAAAGGATGGGTCTACTGCAAAACAAAACTAACTGTCCCTTAAGAGAGATTGTTAACCTGCTTGGGATTGGAAAACTCAGGGCCGAGGAGTAAAAAGACCTGCCGAGCTTACAGTCAAGTGACCTTGGGCATTTGTTCTCAAGGAATAGATAAAACCAGAGATGGACTGAGTCTTAACAGAACAGTAACCCGGTCCTGACCCAGCAGAGCCTGATTGGACTGGACCAGTGGACCCATTCCATGTCCCTGTTCATCGAGGAGAAACTAGGAAGCATGTGGAGCTGCTGTGATTCTTCTGTTCACAATATTCACCATGCAATAAAAAATTATTAGACTTCGAAAAGACTGGGAAATTGACTAAAAGTCAAAAATATTAATGGAAGCAAACCCCAAATGATCCAGATAATGGAGTTAGCAGAAAAAAACGTTTAAATTACTATGATTAATGAGTTAAAGAAAATAGAGGAAAAGATGGACAAAATAAGTTTTAAAGAATTCCAACAGAGAATTGAAGCTATAAAGAGAATCATATCAACACTGTAAAACTGAAAATTTGTAAAATTCAAAGCACAATAGGTAAGTTTAAAAGCAGGTTAGGTATAATAGAAGATAAGGTTAGTGACTTTGAAGACAGATCAGTAGAAAATTTCTAAACGGACACACAGAAAAATGAATGGAAAGAACAGAGCAAAGCATAAATGCATAGAGACCATTGGGATGCAGTGAAAAGGTCTGATGCTCTGATTAGCATCCTAGACGTGGAAAAGGAAAGGTCAGTCACTTAGTCATGTCCAACTCTTTGCAACCCCATGGACTGTAGCCTGCCAGTCTCCTCTGTCCAAGGGATTCTCCAGAATACTGGAGCAGGTTCCCATTTCCTCCTCCCCAAGATCTTCTCGACCCTGGGATCAAACCCGGGTCAGTGGAGAGCCAAAAAGTCCCCCAAACTGATGGAAGATATCAATCAGTAGATTCAATGTTAGGTAACCCCCAAGCAGGAAAAACGCACAAAAGAAAACCATGCCCAGGCATATCTTAAACTGTATAAACCAGATACTAAAAGAATATCTTATAAATCACTAGATAAAAACTGACAGCTAATATTATATTAAATGGTACCGTATTGAATGCTTTCCCTCTGAATCAGCAAGTAAGAAAAAGATTCCACTATTCTCATTTATATTCAGAAATACACTGGAGGTCCTGGCTGTTGTGCTAAGGAAAAGGAAGAAATACAGGCATGCTGTGTTTTATTGTTCTTTGCTGTATTGCACTTTACAGATACTGCTTTTTTTTTTTTATTTAAAGTTTGAAAGTTTGTGGTAACCTTGGATCAAACAAATGTATTGGCACCATTTACAATATACTAATATTACAATATATCTTTTATAATATACTTATTTTATAAACTAGCAACATCAAATCAGGAACGGAAAATTGTAAAATGCCACTGATGATAGTATCAAGGTATTAGATACCCTAAAGTAACTCTGAAAAGATATATAAGCCCTCTGTATGAAAAACATGGCTGAAACAAATTAAAGAAGTAAAGAAGTAAACAAATTAAAGAAGTAAATGGAGTGATATATGACATACATGTATTCAAAATTAAGCTATCTGTAATTCAGTCCCTGACTGAAAAAGCCAACTTTTTCACTCTCCTTTTTCACTTTCATCAAGAGGCTCTTCAGTTCTTTTTCACTTTCTGCCATAAGGGTGGTGTCATTGAAAGCAACCCAAATGTTCCTTAACAATAGCATGGATAATAAGTGGTGGGTAAATAAATAATTTATACAATAAAATACTTCACAGTGATACAGGAGAATGAACCACTTGCTATATGATTCCATTTTCATGAAACTTAATAATAGGCAAAACTAATCAATGGTGGTAGAAATCTGAAGAGTGGTTATGTCTAGAGGGGGCATGAGGATCTTCCAGAATGTTGAAAATTTAATATAACTTTATCTCGGTGGGACTTAACTGTATATGTGTGTGTACATGTAAAACGTCGATAATTGTATGCTTGAGATCTCTGCGTGCTGTATGTGTGCCATACCTCAGTCACTTACAGCATTATGTGGGCATGCCTGGCCGTTCCTTGATGAAGACTGTAGCTCATTTATTTCTATAAGACTCAAAAGACATGCAGTAAATAACGGGGGGGAAATTTAGGAAGGAAATGAAGTTGTAAGGAAGGAAGTTGGGTCATTAATCTAGTTTCCTTTAACCCAGCCCCTGTTCCTTTGCTTGCTGTCCACTTGTCATAATCTGAGCTCTGTTTGTTGGCTGCAAGATTGGGGTCGTGATTTTACTGCTCCGTAAAGGACATCTAGTTTGGGCCCTTCACTGGTAGCCATCTGGACAAGAGAAGTTAAGTCCAGGTATATGGAAAAAGAGGGAGGGTTTAATTACATGATATAGATCAAGAATAACCCTTTATCTTTCCTTTGTATTCCATCTGTCTTCCCTGTTATTTAGCATTCAACCAGTATTCATTGATCGCCCACTGTTGTCTGGCTTTCTCAAGGTATCTAGCTACACCAGTAAGTAAAACAAATAAGGATCCCTGCCATTACAGGCTAGTGTCGTGATGGGGGAAGACGGGCAACCCTCTGTGAACTGCCGCCGCCTCCTTTTCTTGTGCATAAGAATCAAGCAGAGCAAATATACTTAGAGGAAATCAAAAGCTGAGTCTGTATCCAGCCCCAGTTCACTGATCTTCCGGTTGAGCAGTGGGAAAAGACTCGTCGTTTTGGATTAACTTCACAATGCCACGTGTCCAGGGGGATATAATGAATATGCGTAGCCTTTGGGAGCATCTGTCAGCGCCTGCTGATTTCCATACTTCTCTTCCACCATCTGCCCTGCTCGTCGTTTTTTAGTATCAATTTTCTGGAAAAAGCTTGATTTAAGTTCTTAGAAAATATGTTTTCTGTGACGGTATGACTTTGGGATAGTTGAGCCCTAGAATGGGTAGACTGAAGGCAATGATATGCAGCGCAAACCATCCTCTTGGAAAGTTCTGAGAAGGAACCCAACTAGTTATTCTGAGGGTTAGGGTTGTGGTGAGTGTTCTTTTCATACACTGTTCTAAGTCTCATATTGTGATAAATGTTGGATCTGGAAAGGTTAGTGCAGATGAAACTACTGAAATAAAACTGCTAAACTAAAATCCTAGGAAGAATGTTTAACAGGAGTATTCTGACCCAGTGCATCCTTTTGTAAGTTTATTGGTTTTTTAATTTTATTTTTATTTTTTAATTTCTGTTGTTTAATTTTATTTATCTTTAGTTTTAGCATGTGAAGTCTTATCTGCAGCCTGTGGGATCTAGATGCCAGTGTAAAAAAAAAAAGTGAAAGTCACTCAGTCATGTCCAACTCTTTGCGATCCCATGGACTGTAGCCCACGCGGCTCTTCTATCCATGGAATTCTTCAGGCCAGAATACTGGAGTTGGTACCATTCCCATCTCCAGGGGATCTTCCTGACTCAGGGATTGAGCCTGGGTCTCTCACATTGCAGGCATATTCTTTACCATCTGAGCCACCAGGGAAGCCCCAGTTCCCAGACCAGGGATCAAACCTGAGTCCCTGCTTCGGGAGTACAGACTCTTAGCCATTGGACTACCAGAGAAGTCCCAAGTTTGTTGTTTTTTAAATGCAGATTTTTTTTTTAATCAAGTACTCCTCTGTAGAAAAAGATTTCATGGAGATTAGAAAATGTTGATGTGTATCTAGGGTAGAAAAGAAGGTATTAAATTGTTTCCAGTTGGGATTTGTAGTCAAAAGATGATCAGTAAAACAGAAAGCCATTTCCAGGTACAGAGGGGAACAGTGGTACCATTTAGTAGAGAATAGTTATGCCTTGCATTTGCCTAACGCTTACTGTCCAAAAAATGTTTTCACATCCCATCTTATCCTCCCAGTAACCTAGTGAGATATATATTTTTAATTCTTATTTTAATAGATTTGAAACTAAGAGGTGTTAATTGACTTGCCCAAAGTCAACAACTGGAAGGTGTTAGAATTGGGGCCCTCTGCTTCTGAAGCCCCCAGACTCTTTTATATTATGCCTTTCTGAAAACTTGATGCAGTAACATGTAAGCAGTTTGGACAGAGAAGGGAGGTGCCAGGACCAATTTTAGTGATGCTAAAGGCAGATCTGAAGTCAAGAATCTGCAAAGCAGAGTAACTTCCCTGCTCATGTGGGAGGGGAAGGGGGGAGGGTTGTGCGCAGAGGTTAGACTGTGTACCATCTTTGGCTCACTCTGACTGACACGATGGAGGCCTCTGTACTCAAAGGTGAACCTTTGGACCAAGTAGTATCTATTGTAGCATTTCTTGTAGAACTGTTTCATGGCTTCTGTGGTGCCAGTAATACACTCTCTCTCTCTCTCACCTCCATCTTCAGGAGCCTCCAGAAGATGACGCAAACATCATTGAGAAGATCCTGGCATCTAAGACTGTCCAGGAGGTTGGTGGCTGATGTTTCTGGCTTGTATGTCTCTAACGCACATGACACCCTCTGTTAAAAGATGTCTCTGGAGGGTCCTTCTCAGCTGGACCGAGAACTAGGCAGGAGCACTGTTGGGCTAGTTGACACTTAGGTTTACCTCCGTAGAAGATTTTAGGACATGAAATTCTTAAATATTTGAGTATGACCCAAATTGATGTTTTTCTTCCCTATGATCCTAGCAATAGGTATTGACCTCTTATGTTGGCATAGCTCACTGAAAGTGATCAAGGAGCCAAGAAGAAGAGATGGGAAAAGACTCCCAGTGAAAACACCTTTTCCTTTCTATGTCTTCAGGGCTGTCATAGGGAACTTCTAGAGAAAATCCCTGGTGTGAAATAGCATGAGAACATAGTGTCAGTGAGAGCATGGTTTCATTTTTACCTTGAGTATTTATGAAAGAAGACTTCCTCGCTTTGAGAGTGAACCCCTCTGGAGGGTGTGGGGAACAAACGGGGAGCGGGGGGTAGGACAGGTTGGCAGGGACACTGGAAATGCATGTTCTCACTTTCGCAGCAGCTCTCAGAGCCCTGGGCCAGTTTGACTCTTTCAGCTGAGTGCTCTCCCAGCCGAGATCTTAGAGTGACACCAGGAGGATTTTTTTTCCTTACGTTGTAGCTTAGCTGTATGTTCAGCCTTTAGAAAGTCTGCTCCAGAGCTGCCCCAAAAAAACGACCTGGGAAAATGCAAATGTCCTCAAGAAATATGTTCTAAACCAAGAAGGAGCACTTGATTTACCTTTTTCATTTGGTATGTAAGAGTGATCCACAGGGAGGTTGATAACTGCTTGCTTTGGGTTACAGGTCCACCCGGGAGAACCCCCATTCGACCTGGAGCTGTTCTATGTCAAGTATAGAAATTTGTACGTCTGTTTAATGTATTCTTTGTATTTGGATTTTATATGAATAAAACGTCTGTCCTTCATCCCATCATTATCTTCTATATTTTCCAAGAATGGCCCCTAAGGCATGACTCACAGACCTCAATTGGCTCAAGTTCACCTTAGGGGGCAGTGCTCAACTTTGTGTATAGAATCACTTGGAGAACTTGTTTTAAAACTACTGAACCCCTTGCTGCCCTCAAGGCCAGTTGACTCCAAGGCCATAGTTCCCAAGGGTTGATGCGTTTTAGAAACTCTCTATGCAGTTCCTGTTTGCACACAATGTGGAGAATCGCAGTCCTGTGGCCTATACTTTTCTGCTCTCTTGCATTTTCCTTTTTTCCTCTGCTGTGTGCCCACTTCCATTGATGTGCATGAGTGCCAGCCTCCCTATACCTGCCCCGCCTCCGCTGTGAGCCAGTTTCTCTAGAAGCCACAGAGTGACCAGTTGCTTGGAATTGCTGCCTTGTCCTATGTTCTGTTTTTGTCCTAAAGGGCAAGGCCCTTCTAAGTCCAGTCTCCAGCAGTTCCACAGCAAGCCACTCTGCTGCTGCTATGTTAGATGGTCACCCTGGTTACTGAAACTTTAAAGTCTGATTATTTGCCAGTTCTACACTCGTCTCACAATCTGTGTGTCTTTGGATAGTTCCTACTTACACTGTAAATGGGCCACAATGGAAGAACTCGAAAAGGACCCTCGCATCGCACAGAAGATCAAGCGATTTAGGAATAAACAAGCCCAGATGAAGCACATTTTTACTGAGGTGAAGCGTTACTTATTAATTTGATCACTACTTTTCCTGCAGTATTAGATCCCAGGTTTAAGTTTCTTTAAGTTGAAGTCCCGTGCAGATCTATTACTCAGGCGTGCCCTGATTTGAGACACGAGTTGTCCAGATTTAAATCAAAGAAAATGGAATAAGGCTCAAACCTTACAACTGATAACTCCTAAGAATCTGCATCTTGGTTACGTTCTATGGCAAAAGGAATGTGTGCACAGTTTTTTCATTTCCTTCCTCCCCCTCCCCCAAAGGGCAATTCCAAGAAGACTTAATGTTTGGGTGTAAAATAGAAACAAAGCCAGAATGTTAGAAAATAAGTAAATAAATATATCAACTTGGGGATTTCTAAGTGTAGTACCTACAGTCAGAGGAAGGATTGATGGATATCAGAGCATCTTTAGTGTCTATAAATTGGAAAATACCACAAATCTTAAAGTAAATACATATGTACATATATGTATTTCCTAATTGTGTACATGCATACCTACATACGACTGGGCTTCCCTGGTGGCTCAGACAGTAAAGAATCTGCCTGCAATGCAGGAAACTGGGTTTGATCCCTGGGTCAGGAAGATCCCCTAGAGAAGGGAATGGCAACACACTCCAGTATTCTTGCCTGGGAAATCCCATGAACAAAGAAGCCCGATGGGCTACAGGAGTCCATGGGGTCGCAAAGAGTCAGATGTGACTAACACTTTCACTTTGGACTTCCCAGGTGGCACTAGTAGTAAAGAACTCCTCTGCCAGTGCGGGAGGCACTGGTTCACTGGTTAGAGATGCGGGTTCAATCCCTGGGTTGGGAAGATCCCCTGGAGGAGGGCATAGCAACCCACTCCAGTACTCTTGCCTGGAGAATTCCATGGACAGAGGGGCCTGGCAGGCTACAGTCCATAGGGTCACGAAGAGTCGAACATGACTGAAGCAACTTCACATGCGTCTACATACAAGGCATGCATTCTTATCCAGTATGGAAACCTTATTTATATTTGCATGGACATGGACATGATACACACTCATATACATATGACAAATAGCTGTAATGATAAAAAATGCTCTTATAATTCAAAAAGGAAAATACATAGAGACATAGACATAAAAAACAGATATATATGGATACAGGGAGGTGGGATGGATTGGGAGACAGACTGACATACATACGCTGCTGTATATTAAGTAGGTAGCTAATGAGGTCCTGTGGTATAGCACAGGGTACTCTACTCTGCTCTATGGTGACCTAACTGAGAAGGAAATCCAAAAAAGAGGGGATTTATGTATATGTGTAGCTGGTTCACTTTGCTGTACAGTAGAAACTAAAAATTGTAAAGCAACCATATTCCAATAAAAATTAAGAAAAAAGAAAAATACAAAATCCTAAATAGAAAAAAATGGACAGATTATTGGGGAATTCAGGAAAGAGGGGGAAATTATTTACTAATCATACAAAAAAAGTAATTTCACTAGCAGCCAAAGAAATACAGATTAAGATGAGAATCTTCTAGTTTTCACTTACCAAATTCTAGAAGGTTTTAGAAATAAGTATTATCCATTGCTGGTGAAGGTGTATGGAAGGGACCCTCTTTGTCGTCACAGCATGGGAGCATAACTTAGGATGCCCTCTCAGGAGAGCAGGTTGACAACAGATGTCAAATGCCTCAATATTTGCATAGCCCTTGTCCCAGCAGTTCTAATTCCATCATTTATTTTAAGGAAACGATCAGATCTTGGAGCAAAGACTTAGCTATGATAAACAGTTTATGTTGGTGGAAAATTGAAAACAAGCATAACGTTAGGTAATAAATACTGTTAAATTATGATACATTCCACGGAGTGTAGTACTGTGCAACTAGTAAAAGTGATAGTGGAGGACGGTTATTAATGTCAATAGGAAGGGGCTTAATGTTGTAAACTATCGTTAATTGAAAATGTTAGGCTCCTACAGCGTACGCGAGTTCTGTTTTGGGGGTGGTGGTTGTTCAGTCACTCAGTTGTGTCCAACTCTTTGGGAACCCATGGACTGCAGCACGCCAGGCCTCTCTTGTCCTTCACCATCTCTTGGAGCTTGCTCAGACTCATGTCCATCGAATCAGTGATGCCATCCATCTCATCCTCTGTCATCCCCTTCTCCTCCTGCCTTCAATCTTTCCCAGCATTGGGGGTGGGAGTGGGGGGTGGGTGTGCAGGGGAAAAGAATCACCATAATAATGCATAGAAAATGTCTGATTTATGTGAAAACACTGACCTAATTTTCTCTATTCAGTAGGATCGTGGTGATTTCTATTCTCTTTAACATGTAATTTTTCAATTTTATACAGATAACTTACGAAGAAAAAACAATATAAATTATTTTTTAAATGTAGTCACAAATACGCAACCTTAAGAGTACACTCAGATGCCATCAAATTATAGCAAACTGCCACACATAACTTACCAGTTCATTGTTCACATGGTGCTCCTTTTCTCGCAGATGCCAAAAACCTATTTTAGGACGGTGTCAGTAAGTGTTCTTTTTGTCCCAATATGGAGTCCTTTCTCTTTAGCCTCAACGTTTGGCCCCAGGCCTCTCCAGGCTCGTTGTAAAGCCTGTGAGAACTGTTTTTTATGGCATCATTCCTCTGATAGAGAATCAGGGAAAGGAAGGGCTAGAATTAGAAAAGCCATCCTGAAGCCCTGTTGGACGCTCTCCCTGGGTTCCCAGAACATCACATTCACACCTCTATTTTAGCGAGGATTTGCAGCATAGCGACTTGTTTACATGTCTGGGTCTGCCATTCTGAGCCCTGCGAGACAGGCAGGGCCTCGCCTTCCTTGTGTTTCTCTCCAGGACACCAGGCGCAGGCTCTGTGCTCAGACACCACTTGGCTGTGCCCGGGCCGGTGAGGAGGGTTGCCTGACACCACTCCTGTTTAGACCCTGTAGCACTTCCTGCCTCGGAATAAAGTCCAGACTCCTCAGTGCAGTCTACGAAGCCCCATGAATCTAGTTTCTGATTTATGCCCAAGGGAGTGGTTTGTTTTTTTTTTTTTTCCCTTGGTTGGGTATTGAGAGAGAAAACTGTGTTAGGATGTGTAGAAATACCGTAGTGGGAGTCCCTGGTGAGATCCTGGTGAAAACAGACAGTTACGGGAGGAGATTGGAGGCCACTATGAGAGGGAGGAAAATTGGGAAGTAGTTGCTGTAACGCTGTCTTCGGTCTTGACCTGGTCGACAGTTTTACTCATAACTTGGCATAAATGATATTCTGGTAAATAATAACCTCGTTCTGAATAGAGCTTCTTCATACACATTACTTCCAGCCGCTTTATGAGGTAGCCAGGGGCGCGTGTGAAGGCGAGTCAGGCTAGCAGGCTGCGTTTCTCACGCCCCACAGGCCGGAGGCCTGTTAGCCCCTGACTCCAGCACTGCGAGAATGAATGACAGAATCCAAGTTCAGGTTCACCTGGACAGGCAGGGATGAATTAAATCATGCAAATGGCAATAAGTAAATGTAATGTCTCACATTAGTATTTTAAAGATCTTTACAACTTTGGAGTGGGGAAGATGACCAGATAGCAGCTCAAGGGACAAAGTTAACTGTGAACCAAGAGCTGGTGGCTCAGTGGGAAACAGTCCGCCTGCCAATGCAGGAAACCGCGAATTCGATCCCTGGGTTGGGAGGATCCCTTGGAGAAGGAAATGGCACCCCACTCCAGTATTCTTGCCTGGGAAATCCCATGGTCAGAGAAGCCTGGTGGGCTACAGTCCATGGGGTCACAAAAGAGTCGGACGTGACTGAGCTACTGAACAACAACAGCAAGAGTAGGGTGGGGCTTAAAAAGTGCCAGTAATCCTAGATGGCACCCTGCTTGCCATGCTCTATTCTTTCCTGAGTATTATGCTGATGTGGGTACCGGGATTCAGTGAGAGACTTTGTGAAGCCTGAGGGCAACTGGGGGAGGACTGTTAACAGTGGGCATGTCTAAGTGATCAAGAGCAAAGGTGGACGGGATGCCCAGTGCTGGCGCCACCTAGCACCCACACCCACAGGTGCCCACGCACTGCTGAATGTCCTTGGGCCAACTGAATAGCTCCTCTGTACTCAGCATCCTTTGTTTTGTCAATCAGAACTCCTTGTAGCATCACCCTCATGATACCCAGGAGGATTAAATGACACAGTGTTGGTGAAAGTGCTTAGCGTGGTGCCTGGCCCACAGTCACTGCCCCACAAAGGTAGGCTCTCTGCATCACCAAGGGATCTGGAAGCATGGCATCCGAAGAACATTGAACACCTGGGGTTGGGAGGTATTCAGATAGAGAGAAGAGAATCACTTGGTTACCGCTGCTGTAGAGAAAGCAGTTCACTCCAGTGAGTCACAATTCCAGGAGGAAAATTAGGCAGTAATTTGATAGTGATAATGATAAAGGTTGTGATGCTACTACTGAACAGGCAGAGGTAAAGCTGTCTTGGCAGTGGGTCCGGTCTCAGAGGGCAATAAATTCCTGAACACAGGAATAATTGAATCCGAGGGTGGATTTGCCAGGGTTGCTGTAAGAAGTGTTCCTGTGTAGATTGGAAGATGAAACTATACAGCTCCTAAAGTGCCTTCCAGCATAAGGGGCAGTGAGAACACCCCTGCAGTTCAGGAGGAGGGCTTCTGGGCAAGAAAGACCTGGGTAAGCATTCTGGTCCACGCGGCTTTGTGACCCTGGCCACGGGACGTATTTAACCTCTCTGAGTCAGTTCTCTCATCTTTAAAGTATTTACAGCACTTATTACTCCACAAAGTAGTTTAGAGGCTTACATAAAAGCGCTGGACACGCCTTAAATATTTCTAAACCTTGCCTATTACTGTTGTTATAAGTATACTTTTAGGGGGGAAGCATGGTCTATTTAACAGTCCTAAGAGTACAGCTCGATGCACTTTTACAAAATAAACACTCCTATGTAACCACCACCTAGATCAAGGAATAGAACATTATCAGTATCCCCGGAAGCTCCCCTCATGCATCCATCCAGTGTTAACCATTATTGGTGTGAAGAAGAAAAAGAAACTAACTTTCCAGATTTCCGTGGGTTATCTCTGGAGATCCTCTTTGTGCTAATTTTTGCTCAGTACTTAATAACCTGGAGGAGGGCACGACAACCCATTCCAATGTTCTTGCCTGGAGAATTCCATGGACAGAGGAACCTGGCAGGCTATAGTCCAAAGAGTCAGACACGACTGAGTGACTTAGCATGCACACGCTGAAATGACCAGAAGGAAATCCTTACCCTGGCCGTGGTGCAACCTGGAAGGGGTGGGTGTGCCTTTAAATGTAGTCCTGAAGAGCAGAATTTGGGGACAGTGAGAAGAGCTGGTGAGTTGACTTATTTAAGCAAACCTCCTTTTTTTTGTTGTTTTTTAATTTATTGGAATGTAGTTGCTTTACAGTGTTCTGTTAGTAAGACAGCCTCTTCAATAAGTAGTGCTTGGGAAACTGGGCAGCTTTATATAAAAGAATGAAATTAGATTACCTTCTAATACCATACACAAAAATAAATTCAAAATAGATTAAAGACCTCAAAGTAAGGCCAGAAACTACAACACTCTTAGAGGACAACTTAGAATAGTCTTTGACATAAATTGCACCTAGATCCTCTTTGACCCACCTCCTAGAGTCATGGAAATAAAAATAAGCAAATGGGACCTAATTAAACTCAAGCAGACCTTTTCATTCTGCATTCCCCGATAGAGCCCAGAGTGGGGGGGGGGTCACATAAAACACTGGATGCTGGGTTGGCAGGAAGGGAGTCACTTCTTAGCTCTTCTTTCCTGTTTGCCTTAGCCTGACGAAGACTTGTTCAACCCAGACTATGTGGAGGTCGATCGCATCTTAGAGGTGGCCCACACCAAGGATGCAGAAACGGGAGAGGTGGGTTTTTCTCAGTTTTAACTCTTCGAAAGTGTCTTCCTTGCTTGTCTCGTGTTCTGCTTGTTTTGTCAACACATGGCCTCTGTTTTAATGGCCTTTGTGTGCTGTATCATCGGGAGGTTTTCCTAGGTCATCAGTATAGGATCAATTCCTCTAACGTAGTAGAAAGAGCCTAAGCGCCTCTCCCGTGTGCCACCAGGAAGTGACGCATTACCTGGTGAAGTGGTGCTCACTGCCTTACGAAGAGAGCACGTGGGAACTGGAGGAGGACGTGGATCCTGCCAAAGTTAAAGAATTCGAATCTCTGCAAGTGCTCCCCGAAATCAAGCACGTGGTAATGTACACATGTCACTATCTGGCGCCTCTTGTAGCGCGATGACCTGGGGCGCCCCCAGGCGGTTCTCCCGAGTGGTTTCTGTGTCACCTTACTGTTGGTCGCACCCAGTGAAACTGGGGTTCAGAGTATGTTTCTCCCCACATCGCACTTTGCTAGCACTGGGTCAGCTTTAGGTCTGGGCTCTGGTTTGATGGATGTGACATTTAAGAAGCTTGGTTATGAGCTTAGTTTTCTCGGTGTATGGCTGTCACGTGGGGTCAGTAAGATAGAACATGTAAGAAATACCTGGCTTGGGAAAGAAGCTCCATAAGTTGTTGGTATCTTTCTTGTTTCCTATTTCTTATCTCTTGCTCCATCAGTGATCTCTCTTCTTTGATTTTATCCTTTGCTTTTACTCAGAATATTCTTAAAGGGAAGAACTGTCCTTTATCAAAAGATTCCTAGGACTTAGCAGAGAAAACATAAGTTTTCCATATGTGTTGAATTGGTTAGTTTTTCTGCTTCTGGTTTATTACCACTAAGCTGCAGAAATGTCCTGGGGTACCTGGTAATTAAAAGGAGGCAGAATTGGGATAGAGCTCAGTTAAGGTGTACTGACTTGAGAAGAGAATCAGAGTTGCTAATGAATATGGCTAAAGACTGGAATGATCAATTTCTGTTTTTTTCCTAAGTCACTTTTTTTTTTCTGGCCACACTGTATGGTGTGCAAGATCTTAGTTCCCCAACCAGGGATCAAATCTGTGCCCCTTGCAGTAGGGGTGCATAGTCGTAACTACTGGGCCTCCAGGAAATCCTGCCCCCCCAAAAAAAAATCACATTTTTATATGAAAAACTGTTCCAGTTCCTTATTATTGTTTTTATATCACTTGTCTTGATGACTAAGACATTCTATCCCTAAAAGTTTTTTGGTTAAAAATTGGTTGCTTATAGGTAAAATAACAGACTTTTGGGAGAGCAAGACATGAGTGTCAGTAACGACTGTGCAAAGAGAGTAGCAGTCATTTAATAGTCAAGACCCACCTCAGAGACTCCAAATATCAATTCTCTTTTGAATTTAATAATAGCCACTGAAGGTTATAGAGCCCTGGGGTAGGTGCTTGCCTGTCATCTGTGATACCACGGAGGAGCCAGCCAAACTAGGCATCGGAAACTTCTAGCTGATTTCATGTCTCATCCTTAGATGGCTGAAATTTCTGGGCAGTAGGTGACGTAAAGCTAAAACCTGGAGAAAGCAGGAAAACCCAGAGGAGGGACTGGTTTAGTGAGTGAGGCCTCTGTATCTGGAGTGCGACCAAGGCAGCAAAGTAGAAACCTGCAGTGAAAGTCTATTCTACAGTATCTGTGATGCTAAAAGTGAGCCCCTTCGGTCGCTAGAGATGAGGAATACTCCAGAAAGTTTCCCCATACTGTCAGATAGAGTGCCATTAAAATGAGTTACATGAACTTCAGGGAGCCAGGCTGAATGATTCCTAGGGGTTAAGAATGTAGTTTCTTTAAGGGAACAGAACAAGAGAGTTCATATGAGAAGATCTTGGCTTAAAAGCTTTCTCTTTAAAATTAATTTTTTGACATAATAGATTATTTTCCCTTATATTTGTAAAAGCACCTTGTACCTGTGTGCTGATAGTAATATTCAACAGAGTTCTATTTCAAGGAGCTTAGTCTAACTACAGCTATCAAATTTTGTAGGTTAAGTTGTGGTATGTAAGTTTCTGAAAGTTTCCACACTTTCAGTAGTCTGGACAGATTGAACCATTAAACTTACCTCCAAATATCAATGATACAATATGATTGGGGATATTTTATTAAATCTCACATGCAAATGGCTTAGTTTTAGATAATAACATATTTTAGGAGTAAACTTTCTGTAATACCCCAAAGTAAAACTCTCCAAGACTAAAATTACTGTGAGAAAAGCTGCAGTCTCAAAATTCTCTATGTAACTACAGGCATAGCTAAGAATTTTTTTTTTTAAGACCTTAAAAGTGTCAGTCTAGGGGCTCAATTTGTCTAGCAGCAAATAATCAAGTCTGCGTCTAAATAATATAAAACCTAAATAAACAAAAATTTTAGATGGTTAGATTTAATACCTAAAAATTAAAAATTTCTCCAGATTAGAAATTCCAATAGAATTTTAAGGGAATTTGACATTGATTCTATAGTTGCACAGAATACTGAATTAAAAAATAGCCAAGACACTTTTGAAAAATAATTCCCCATCAGATGTAGAGCCATAGTAATTCAAAAGTGTGATTTTACTGCAGTAAGAGACAGTTTAGTGAAACAGAATGAAGACTCTGGATATAGCTCCCTGGATATATTAGAACTTAATATATGATTAAAAATAGCATTTCATATAAACAGAGATCAATTACATTTAGAAATTGGTGTTTCATATTGAAAAGTAAAGCAGTAAGATTGCTCTTACATTTATGGCGAATTTAAGGAATTTATAGTTTCAATTATACAGGCTTTTAGCTTTAGAAACCATCAACAAAATATTTGACCCACTGTACTTTTGCTAAGCTGATACCACAGGGATAAATAACAAAAATTGTATCTATAGAAAACTAAAAATTTGGTACTGGCTTGTAGGGAAATTAAAATGTAAGTGGGAGTGATTCTAAGGGTTTCAGTAAAGCAGTATAACACCAAGATTTTAGGTGAATCTGATTCTCTTCTTCATTAATTGCTTACAAATTTTATGGAGGTGTTCTTAGTATAATCTGCTAAAATCTAGAAAATACAGGGCCTGCACATCAGGCAGAAGATAGCAGCTGCAGTTTGCAGGTAGCTCTAGGACGGCGTTGTGAGATTCACCACCTTCCCCATCGCCCCGCTGCGTCCCTCTCCATACCGTGCTCCTGAAACATCACTCTGTGTGTCCTGTGTTCTCTGCCCTCCCTCCCCTAGGAGCGACCCGCTTCAGACTCCTGGCAGAAACTTGAGAAGTCGCGAGAGTATAAGAACAGTAACCAGCTCCGGGAGTACCAGCTGGAGGGGATGAACTGGCTTCTTTTTAACTGGTATAACAGGTGTGGAACCAGAACCAGTCCTGTCTTCAGGGCTGATCTTTCTACCAAATGTTTGTGCCAGGAGGGAGATGGTGGGCTTAGCCTGCATAGAGGGGCAAGAGCAGAGTGGTGGAGGAGTGCAGTGGAGCCATCAGTGGGTGATCTCTGTACATCAGGCGTGCCAGGGCTTCTGTTTTTCATGTCAGATTTGGTTTGGTTTCTTCGACCAGAGAGGAATGATCTTTAGACCTCCTCAACGTTGTGCTTTTTTTCCTTTGTCAGTCTAACCAAAAGTTTGGGCTCAACCTAAATGAAACAAAACCCCAAAGATCCTTTAAAACTGTGTTTTTATCTCCCAAATCTTTAGCACAAATTGGCTCTAAAGGAGAATGAATCTGGATTCTAGTCCCATCTGTTTGTGAGCCATGGATGGCCTCGACTTGTTGTTTTCAACTCTGTGCTTTAGTCTCTTATCAGAATCTAGGTGAATCAGATGACGTCTGAGAAAGATGGGTTAAGATTTTATTAACATTCTAGGGTGCTCCCCAGCATTGATTTTAAAGACCACATGGAGTGGAACGCATACCAAGCTGCACTCTGTAGACCTGTGTTCCAGCCTTGTCTCTGTCACTCACAGTGGGACTCAGGGCATAGCTCACTGAACCACAGCAGGTCTGGGGTCGCCCACCTGTGCAGTGATGAGCAGGACTGGACAGGGGCCGCACCTTCAGAGATGACCCTGTGTGCAGTCCGTGATTCTGGGTCACCGCAAGAGACCGGTGTTTTCACTCTGACACAGAAGTTAGGATAGGGGTTAAAAGTCTGTCCTTTGATAACACAATAGACAATGAGATAGACAATGAGAATCAGGTAGCTTCTGTTTCTATTTTTGCCTTAGTGTCCATGAAGTTTGTCAGGTAGAGAAACTGGTGTAGGTTTGAGGCATTTTATAATTTTTCCTTGCCACACTAGTATTTTAATTTTTAGTATCTTTAGTTTCCATTTGAATGGACGCGTCTCATGTATTTTCTCACAAGTTGCAATAGTTCCTTTCTGGAAGTAGGCAGGGTGTAAATAACAATAATGGAAACTTGCCTCAGTTACATCTCTGGAAATGCTGATAAAACCTCTGCCGATGACCTTACAGGTCAAAGTATGCTTGTATGTAGTATGCTTGTATGCAAGGTATGTAGTATCTTTTTAGTTGTAACCAACCTCCGCCTCTTTCCGATGTTGACGATGAATGGTCTGTTCCTTACTCTGCAGAAAAAACTGCATTTTGGCCGATGAGATGGGCCTAGGGAAAACCATCCAGTCCATCACGTTCCTTTCAGAAATATTCCTCAGAGGCATCCACGGCCCTTTCCTCATCATCGCCCCACTCTCCACCATCACCAACTGGGAGCGGGAGTTCCGAACGTGGACAGAGATGAATGCCATCGTGTACCACGGCAGCCAGATCAGCAGGCAGATGATCCAGCAGTACGAGATGGTGTACAGAGATGCACAGGTGAGCCCTCCGCCCATGGCAGAGATCCAGGGATAGCTCGCCATTGTGGTTCACAACAGCCTCTCTACCCCTTGTCTTCCAGGGTTCAATGCCCTGCACGAAATTACTGTTGACTTACTCTGTAGAGTCACATACTTATTGAGGCAGACGTCTCACCCCTCCCTGGTAGCTTCACCTGTGATAAAACACAGAACTGTAAGGCACACTTTCCACTCTGACATACACCAGAGGCTCTTTTTAGGACACCGAAAGCTTAGCTTCTTGGTTGGCTTACGAAGTTGCTTTACATGCAGAAAAGTTTTATCTGAATTGTGATGTGCTCAGTAAAGAAAGTGAGCAGAGGGATTAGTGAACAAAGGTAAAATCCTTGGCCAGTGAGTTTGGAGCGAGAGGAGGGTAACGGATTTGAGGTTAAAGGATAAAGAGAAAACAAATAGTTAAAAGCACAACAGGATTTTGTAAGAAGTTTTTGTTAAGTATTGGAGAAGGAAATGGCAACCCACTCCAGTATCCTTGCCTGGAAAATCTCCTGGACAGAGGAGCCTGATGGGCTGCAGTCTGTGGGGTCGCAAAGAGTCGGGCACAACTGAGCAACTGACACTTAACTTACTTTTTGTCAAGTATAAGCACTTTGCTCAGTATCCTTGTAGGCTTGTCCTGAGTGTTGGTTTTTATAAAGAAGGTAAAAATTAAATGAATTCAGTCACAGGAGAGGCAGGGCTCATACCACAGTTTTCACAGGCAGCAGGAGACACCCAGGAGAAATTAAAGATGTATTCTAATGTGACGCAACTCTGCTTTTTAAATGTGATGGTAGCACTAAGACAAACGAAAAGACAAAAGTGTGTCCTGCCTGGTAGCACTTGTCCCAGGTAAATCAGGATCATGACATTGAATCTGTTCTAGAACCCAAGTTATAAAGTTAAATTAATTCTACCTGAAAACTAGCAAAAAGGGTTTCCTTCGGGCATTCAAGCTCTGTGTGGTTTAGACCAACTGCTGGCTAGAAACATGTGGATCAACCCCCATCAGCTTTCCTTATCATGGCAAGTAATGAACAAAAAGCTCCCTCGCTTGGCCTTCCATACTCTATCTCACTTTTGTGGGGGTACATGCTGTCTTGCTTTTGTTTCTTTGAATTAACGGGGTCTCTCTCTTGTCTAAACAGCTGGTTTGATTCTCCTATTCTTTCTCTTCTCCGAGAGGAAGACTGTGCTTATTGGCCTCTCACCTAGGTCCGATGATCTATCTTGCCACCTTCTCCAATCCATCTTGTAACCCAGTAGCTGCATTCTCCAGCCATGTGTAAAGCTCTGCCTTTGCTTGTGTCATCCTCAGGGAAACCCCCTGTCAGGCATCTTCAAGTTCCATGTTGTCATTACAACATTTGAGATGATCCTGGCAGACTGCCCAGAGCTGAAGAAGATTCGCTGGAGCTGTGTGATCATCGATGAAGCCCACAGGTTGAAGAACAGGAACTGCAAGCTTCTGGAGGGCCTGAAGCTCATGGCCCTGGTGAGAGTTGGCGAGCTCTTTCTGTAAACACAGGCCCCTCCTGTTTGTGGTGGAGGAAGCGCTCTTTAGCCATCTGCATGCAGCTTGCTTGTGCACAGTCTGTTTACCCTAGATTTTCTTCTTGCCCTTTGTAGCTCTGATGGTGCAGGAATCAAATTTTTTGTTGTTGTTATGAACTGGGTCAGCAATTTGACCTTTGCCACAGATTGACTCCCAGAGGGACCCAGGGGCATCTTAAATACCATGGCATTTGTGACCTGGAAATGTAAGTTGTTTTGGCTTGTTTCCAGGTGCCTGAATGATCTGGTACCAAAGATCATAACCTTGAACATTACTGCCTTGGTGCAGTGCCCAGTCTGTGGCTAGCAGGCCCTCCAGAATGTGAATGAGTGAATGGGTGCTTTAACTAACATGGAATTGCTGCTGGACTCAGGGATGTGAAAGGAAGGTTGATCTGTTTATTGTTGTCACTCGATGTTGTCATAAAAGCAAAAACAAAATTGCCCCCAAATTGAGCCCAGGAGGCCGTGGCATCCCTTTGCCACCCAAACCTGCTGTCTTGGTGACTCAGACCTGTTCCCCGTGCTGTGAATCTGTGCAGGAGCATAAGGTGCTGCTCACGGGGACGCCCTTGCAGAACTCTGTGGAGGAGCTCTTCAGTCTGCTCAACTTCCTGGAGCCATCACAGTTCCCTTCGGAGACTGCTTTCTTAGAGGAGTTTGGAGATCTGAAGACAGAGGAGCAGGTAAATAGGGGCCTGAAGGATTGGAGGAGACAAGGTGATCGCTACCTTCACCATCAAGGGAAAAACAAAGTCACCGTGGGGACAGGAGTTAGCCAGTTCTCACATCCCTGGTAAACGAGCATCGCCTCCTTTATTTAATTTATGTGGAGGAGGATCAACTGATCATTAGCAGTTTCTATCCAAACAATAAATGAATCAGCATCCAAAATACCTAATCTCCAGCCTCTTGCTTTCACTAATCTCATGTATAAATAACTTCAGTGATTTTGTTCATCGTCTGCCCTCAGGGCCATGCTTCCCTCCTCCTCTGCTTCCTTCATCCTTCGCCCTTCATCCTCCACCACCTGCAACATGTTTCCAGGCTCATTTTCTTGAGTACAACCAAATACACAGATAGTGAGGAACAGAAGGCAGGCGTACATTAGAGTAGTTGGTAAGTCCAGTTTTGTCCAAATCAACTCAATTTCCTGTTTTCAAAGATGTCCTGAGTCTAGCTTATTGGACTCCAAGCTGTTTCGAAACAAACCAACATTAATAAATATCTATCTACAGTGGGTAGGAATCTCGACTGGACGTTACAGAAATAAGGCAGACAGGTGTAAGACAAGAGGAACAATGAACAGAGCTGAGGACTTTAAAGGTGAGAAAGGTCACATATGTTTAGGACTTAGGAACAACTGCATGAAGAGAGTACAGTTTGAGAATAAACTTTAAAGGGTGGGTAAGTTTTCATTAGGCAGAGAGAGAGGTGATAATGACTACTTTGCATGGAAAAAAAAAGCAATCAGCAGCAGCCATGGAATTTATTCAGTGGTAGGGGATCATCTGGCTGAGCTGGGGATGAACTGTGGAGTATGAAAGCTGGAGGAGTTTAGCATTATATAGTGGGAACATCTTGAAAGACAGGTTGAAGGATTTGATGGGCATTAGAGAAGCAACGCAAGGCTTTGATCGCAGGAACGACGCAATTAGTTCTGCTAAATTAATCTAGCAATGGTGCGAGAGTGGGTTGGGGCAGAGAATTTGGGAACGGAGAAGGTTTGGGAATTTCACTAACAGATGTCTAGAGTACATGCTGTGGTTCCAATCTGTTTGTTTCTACTTCCACAACGAGTCAGACTTTGAGAGCAGTGAGTAATCAAACTTCATTCCCCTTCTCAACGTTTGCAGTATCTATTGATCTTTGCAAAGCCAACTCCAGCCCTCTCTCCGTTTTTGGACCATTAGAAATGCTTCCTCTTCTCCCATTGCACTTATTCTGTGGTATGCATTTTCTCTTCTTCCTAGACAATGACCTCCTTGAGGACAAGGCCCACATCTCCTCCCAAGTTGTGTTTGTTGTATTGACCAGCACAGTGTCTGGCATATAGTATACTCTAAATGATTCAAGGTACGAACCAAGTGAAGGGCGAACGCTGAACCCAGCATGTGGCAGACTTGGCATTTGTCCCTGTCTTTTAACAAGTCCCTAGCTGTGTCTTTCCTCTTTGGATTCTTACGTAGTAATTCCTTATCCCTGTGGGGGATTACGTACCTAAGTTCCGTGGTTGCTAAAATAAAGCATTCATTAAATGGATTAGATTGAAGATTGGGGTTTGTTAGGAAAGAGCCACAAAAATGGCCCTAAATGTCTATATATTTTAAATCCCAGTAAATAGAAGTTTTAGAAAGCATCTGGTTACAAAGTAAAGCCCACTCCTTGTTGTTTAAAACCTGCTCCAGTAACTCCTTTAGGTCAGACTCTCTAGAAATCACTTTATTTCAGCAGGAAGCATTGGCACAACCCACAGCTTATTTGTGCAGAATCTACTACTGTTTTGAAATTTTTGAACAGCTCTTTATCTTTATCTTTAACTTAATCTTTTGTACTTTCCTCTTACTTTCCCACCAGCATTAATCTTACTGGTATCAGGTTTTGGCTCAGGGTTAACGCAGGCACCTTGACTTTGAATCTCGTCTTTGCCCTCTTCTTGGGAGAGTGAGCAAGTCATCTTGCCAGTGCAGTCAAGTGCATAGAGATCTGCTGTCCAGGCCCAGTCTATTAGGGCAAGAACACACAAATCATAGCAAAGAAGAGTATCAGGCTCAAAGTGCCCGAGATGACAGCTTGCCTGATGGAGTGGAAGGTGTCACCTTACCACATTCCCTGTATATGTCACTACCCCCAAACTCGTTGGCTGCTTTTGTTTAGATATGAGAGGATATCTCATATCTATTTAGATATTTCCAGATTGCCTCTGCTTTTTTTTTAATTGAGATATAAATGACATACAACACTATATTAGTTTCGGATGTGTTTTGTAACAATTCAATATATGTAGTGTAGTAAAGTGATCACAGCAATAAATCTAGTTCACATGCCTCCCCATACATGTGTAAATTTTATTCTAGTGATGAGAAGTCTTAAGATTTACTCCTAGCAACTTTCAAATATACAATATGGTATTACTAACTGTAGTCACCTTGCTGTCTGTTACGTCCCCGGGACTTACTCATTTTATAGCTGGCAGTGTGTACCTTTTGACCACCTTCATCCATTTTACCCACCCCAGATTCCCTCTGCTTCTTACTCTGTTCTTTGAGCATATACATCTTCCTCTTGTAATATATCACTTGTGCCTCCTAACATGGCTGAAAATATTCCTCAGGCAATTGCTCCATACAAGTGCATGTCAGAGAGAGAGGTTTGTTTTCTCCATGCTGGAGAAGAGGTCCTATCTTTTGTATCTTTCTCCCTTTATATCTTATAAGGTTCCCACATGAGTTCTCAGTAATTGCTTGCAAATCAAAACCAGATCCCTTTTTTCCTTTCAGTCCTCCTGTAAGCGCCTCCTGTTCAGGCATCGGGCTTGACCTTACATTTAGTCAGCTGCCGCAGTTCTGTGATGAGATGCTCAAGAGACTGTAGCGAAGGTTGGAATTACCCCAGTAACCATTACTGAATGGGGACCTGGGCAGGTAAACAGGTCTTGTTTCCCTGGCCAGGTGAAGAAACTGCAGTCTATCCTCAAACCGATGATGCTTCGGCGGCTGAAAGATGACGTGGAAAAGAACCTCGCTCCCAAGCAAGAGACGATCATCGAAGTAGAGCTGACCAATATCCAGAAAAAGTACTACCGTGCCATCCTGGAGAAGAACTTCTCCTTCCTGACCAAGGGTGCCAACCAGCACAACATGCCCAATCTCATCAACACCATGATGGAGCTGAGGAAGTGCTGCAACCACCCCTACCTGATCAACGGTGAGCTGGGGGCACGGGGAGGCCTTCCCGTCTTACGTGTCAAGCCCCCATGGGCTACTCGGGTGTGGGTTCTGACCTTTTTACCAAGTATTAAACTGAGGTTCAAATTGGTCAGTGGATCTGCGTCAGTGATCTGGCCAGTGAGTACACAGAGCGCCGTTTTGAACCAGTTCCCTGCCCATCAGAAGACAGCTCATGAGTCTGCCTGCTGTCCTCTGTGGACCTGCAGTCTGGCCCACACCTCCCACTTGGGAGCAGGGAGATGTCTTACTTCGTTGAAAAAGCGATCATGGCGCAGTGAGATTAAAACTCTCTGCAGATAAATTAACAATTAACTGTACTGGATAGAGAACATGTTGGAAGCTTTTTTTTCTTAAATAAAACTTTTTGATGAAATTTTAAATCCAAACGTGGCTTGCCAATCGCTAGTGTTTATGTCCAAGAGGTATGTCTTTTTGTCCGCTTTTAAAATTTTTCTTTGTTTATTTAGGCTGTGCTGAGTCTTTCTTGCAGCACACAGACTTTCTCTAGTTGGGGTACTCAGGGGCTTCTCTTATTGTGGGGCATGGGCTCAGTAGTTGCAGCACTGGGCCTGTCTAGTTGTGTTGTGCGAGCTTAGTTGCCCAACAACATGTAGGGTCAGGGATCAAACCCACGTCCCCTGCACTGGAATGTGGATTCTCAACCACTGGACCACCAGGGAAGTTCCTTTTTGTCAACTTTCTGTGAAGGTTAATTTACTTGCCTGAGTCAGCTTGGTATTTCAGATCCTTTCTCTACCTGGTCAGACTCCCAGGAGAGCAAGTCACCTGTGTTTTCTGCAGGACAGTCGTGTCCCAACCGTAGAGCCCTCGGTTGAGGGCGTGGACCAGGGACACACACACCGCACTGCCTTACCAGGCTGTTGGTTTGGGACCTAAGAGTTCATTCCATTTCTTCTAGGCTCTGTCAAACAGAAAGTTGCTTTTGCCCATATAGATTGTTCAAAGAATACTTTTGTTGCATCCTTTTTCAGGGGCAGAGGAGAAAATTCTGGAAGACTTCCGGAAAACCCACAGCCCCGATGCCCCGGACTTTCAGCTGCAGGCCATGATCCAGGCCGCAGGGAAGTTGGTGCTGATTGATAAACTGCTCCCTAAGCTGATCGCTGGCGGCCACAAAGTGCTCATCTTCTCACAGATGGTGCGATGTCTCGACATCCTGGAAGATTATCTCATCCAGAGAAGGTGAGCCTGGTGTCAAAGCTGGGCATCAGGTGCTGCAGGCAGTTCCTTTTCTTTGATGCCTTTTTGATTCATTCAGAAGTTATGTTTTAACAACAAAAAAGCATTAGAAAATAGAGAAAAGGAATCTTCTCTTAAAAGATCGGCTGAAATTCCGAGTTGAATCTTATGACCATGTTTAAGTGTCTTGAGAGTGAATTTCCTATGATAGGAGCCCTTGCTTTGCTGAAAAAATAAATTTTGCATATTTATTTATATTTTCTTAAGAAACAGTTCAAATAGCATTACAGAAGGTTAAGAAAATAATGTATTTACTCCCCCCCAGTCCCCCTCCTGCTCCATGATGAGAAAAAATAAACCCTGGAAAGCATCACTATATCAAGGTGCTAAAAGAGCACAAGCTGACAGTTGAACCTGGGGATGCTTTTATGTTTTTTCTCAGCAAACCCTCTAAGGTTTTATGATACACTAGCTATGGCATCCAGGTTTATTTTCTTGTTTGTATTCCTGTAATTCCTTGAACCTAAGTTCCATTACTCATGCAGGTGAAAAGCCTAGGGTATCATGTGGATTGCTTGGGCTCTGTGAGGGTACTACATTTGTTACATTACACCATACCAGTCCATTTCCAGTCATTGGGATCCACCAACGATCTGAAGATGGCAAATGGATTTTTAAAATTTATTCTTAATGTTAAAAGACTTCTCAAGATCTTAGAAACTATTAGCCAAGGCATTGGTAGGTTTAGGGTACCTCTTTGTTTTTATATAGTCATCATGGCAAATCCCTGGAGAAGGCAATGGCACCCCACTCCAGTACTCTTGCCTGGAAAATCCCATGGACGGAGGAGCCTGATAGGCTACAGTCCATGGGGTCGCACAGAGTCGGACACGACTGAAGCGACTTAGCAACAGCAGCAGCATGGCAAATCCCAATTGTATTACATGTTCTGATCTTTGAAGATTCTGTTTCTCCTTATAACATAGGAGAATATATAGGAAAAGTATTAAAGGAAACGACCAACTTAACTATGGGTTATGCTCACATTTAACATTACATAAATAATTCTCTGAAATCAGATTAGGCACTAAAACAATTTTTCAGACTCCTGTATTGGAGATCTTTAGGTAACGAATTCTTGAGACTTGCATTTTTTTTTTCCTTTGAGGAATGTATCAAAACTAGAAAGCAGTTTTGTATTTAATAATTCACTCTAGATGAATTGCCAGAATACTTGCTTCTTATATAGTTATCTTTTCAAAATATATACAGCTACTAGTTTGAAGATTTTTTAAAGAGATTCCCCCTAAATGAGTAACAGTGTAATTAACAGACTTTTGCCAAGTACAGATGTCTTTATTTAGCTCCTTTATCACTTATTGCCCATTTTGTTTTATTTACTTATTTTTTATTAATTATTTATTTTAGTTGGGGGCTAATTACTTTACAATATTGTAGTGGTTTTTGCCATACATTGACATGAATCAGCCATGGGTTTATACCTAAGTATTATAGTTGCTCTTAAAAATAGGGACACTTCTTAATACCACCACCAGCTCAAAACTCCATTCATACTTGGGCATTTATCTTCTTAGTCTTTTTTCTTTGTGCCTACATATGCTTAGTTTTGTGGTTGATTTGCTTGAATTGGGATCATATGCTACATTCTGCTTTGTAACTCACCTTTTTATTTGATATATTATGGAGTTTTTTGCTTTATTTTTCTACAACATAGTTCTGATGATTTGAATGATATTCTGTTAAATAGGTTGTTTCTAATTTTTCAACATTTTTAGGAACTCTGAATATCATTTTGCGGTCACTGTGAATGTTGCCAGTTATTTCCTTGGGATAAATTCTGAT
The DNA here is from genome assembly GCF_054371585.1 of Giraffa tippelskirchi. Classification (NCBI taxonomy): domain Eukaryota; kingdom Metazoa; phylum Chordata; class Mammalia; order Artiodactyla; family Giraffidae; genus Giraffa; species Giraffa tippelskirchi. The sequence continues at coordinate 111,774,235 of NC_137287.1, read as the reverse complement.
GTACATTTTTAAAAGCATTTCATACATATTTCCAAAACACCCTCTAGAAAGACACTTTTATCTCCCTTTATATAGTGTATGAGAATGCTCTTTTTTCCCTCATACTCTGATCAATCCTGTTTTTGCCTTTTAGTCTCTGCTACTTCAATAAGCCAAAATTATGGCCTCTTGTTTTAATTTGTACATATTATTATGAACAAAAGTGAATATGCTTTATGTTTATCAGCTGTTTATATTTCTTTTCTGTGCATTGCTTACTCATGCTCTCCCATTTTCTGTTACTCTTTGCCTTTTTGTTTGTTAATTAATTTATAAGAATTGCTTGTTAAGAATATGGTGCAAATGCTTCCCCAGTGTTGCTTTTGACTTTTTCTTCATGGCTGTGGTGTTTTGTTTATTTATTTTATTCTTAGAAGTTTTAAATTGTATAATAAATCTCCCAGTCTTAAAACAGCTTTAAATAAACTTCAGTGCTTATTTGTGCTTAAATTAACGTGCTTACAAAGACTTCCCCCACCTCTCAACTGTATCATATAAATAGTCTGAACTTTTTTTCTTTTCATTTTTTTATTGTTTTTTTCTTTTCACTCTTTTATGGCTTTTTCATCCCAACTCTGTACCCAGCAGGGACTTCTGGCCTTAATACCACCATTACTTTTCTCTTCTTAATTTAGTTTTTTGTTTTCATCAAAGTTACACATGCACATAATTTGACAAGGCAAATTATTGTTTTAGACCTATGAAAATAGCATTTCCTGATACCACTATATACCCCCAGCTTCCCCCCACCTGAAGCTTTTAAACTCCTTATGTGCTTTCTTTTGGTATTTATAGCTGTGGCTTTAAAGAATGTTAGTAGTTTTAATTTTTTCTTTTCAGTTTTAAATATTATCTATTCTCATTATGGAAGATGACTATTTCCTTTCTTTCACTGCCCCTCATAATTGCCACCTCTGTGCCTCCTGTCCTCCCATCTTCCCAACCTGCCATGCAGTACTTTGGGTTGAATTAATATTTAGAGTTTGTTGCGACTTATGTTAATAATGCATTACAGCTCAGCCATGTAGTATGCTGTTTACTGTTTCTTTCTTGCATGATTTTTATTTTTCCTGAAGCTATAAATTATTTTTTTTTATTCAGTGTGAAATTTTAAATATACACATTATAATTCAGCTCCAAAATTTACTGTGGCCATCTGAATCTCCCTTTGTTACGTGCAGCCACATCAGCTTCATGTCTGAGCCATCTCTCCCAAGACCTTTGGTCTCTTCCTCTCCACCCAGTTACCCCTCCTGCCTGGTACTCAGTCACCATCTGTGATCTCCCTTCCTTCAGCACGCTGACAGCTTTCTTTTCCTTTCCTCTTGAATCTAATCTTGCTGGTGGATCCTGTGTACCTCTTCTGAGAGCTTCTGCAAAGGGGTGAATGATATGTGGGTTTTGAGACTTTGTCAGAATGTTTACTCCCACAGTTGAGCAATCGTTTGGCTGAGTTTGAGACAGCAGATTAGAAATAATTTTCCCACCAAGTTTTGAAGGTGTTGTTAGTCCATTGTCTTCTAGTTTCCAGGATTGGCTAGAAGTTCAAAGCCTTTCCAATTCCTGGTCTGTGTATGTGACATGATTTTTCTGTTCAGAAGCTTTGATCTGTCCTCTGTCCCAGTACCGTGACATTTGACAGTGAACTGGGTTTTTTATGGCATCTGTTGAATTGGATGCGTAGGTCTTTCCCATGGCAAATTATACTTTGTCAGTTCTAGGGGGTGTTTTCTTGTATTTTATCTTTCATTATTTCTTTCTGGCTTGCTTTCAATTTGTGGAACTTTTGTTATTCACATGTCAGACCTTCTGGACTGATCACCTAATTTTCTGTTTTCTCTACTTTTCCACCCATTTTATTTTGCTGTACCTCTGGTTTTGTTGTTCAGTCACTCAGGCATATCTGACTTTTTGTGACCCCATGGACTGCAGCACACCAGGCTTCCCTGTCCTTCACCATCTCCCTCTGGTAGAATACCTTTAATTTCTGAGCTTTCTTCTGTAATTTTTCAGTTTTTATAGCACTCAGCTGGTTATTGCATAGGCTCAGTGTCTTGTCTTTCTGAGATTAATGATGATAGATTTTTATTTTTTCATTCTTCCTATAGTGTCTGTTTCCTCAAGTCAAATTTTTTTCTTTTAGTTTGTTGATTTCTCTGTCCTTCATACTAGAATTCTGGGTGGGCTTTTTTTCCCTCCCTCTTTTCAGTGCTTTGAAGTACTATTCCACTGTGTTCTCACCCCCATGGTTTCTGATGAGAAGTTTTGCAGTCATTTAAGTAGCTGTTCCCCTGTATATAATGTGTTTTTTTACTCTACTAAGATTTTCTTTTTAATTTTCAGTTTGTGGCAGCTTAACTATAGTGTGTGGATTTCATCCTGTGCAGGGTTCACTGACCTCCTTAAATCCATAAACAGATCTTTCACAAAATTTAGGAAACTTTTGGTCAGTATTTCTTTGATTTCTCTTTTTTTTTCCCTTTTGCCCTACTTTTATGTTTCTCTGTGAGATTCCAATTACCTGTATATTTGACCTTTTAAGTCCCTAGGCTCTGTTTTTGTTTTTTCTTTTTTCTTTTTCTAGTCCTTTTTCTGTCTCTCTCCTTTTGTTTTGAATTGTCTGTCTTCAAGTTCACTGACTCTTTTCGTCAGTCTTTTCCATCGTGCTTATTATGCCATTGCTTTCGTTACATTAGAGATTGTATTTTAGTTCTGAGATTTCTGTTTGTTCTTAGTGTGATGTTTTGTTTCTCTGCTCTCATTTCCTATCTTTCCACTCATCATGTACACGTCTTTACTTCACTGAACATGATTGTAAGAGCTGCTTTGAAGTTCTTGTCTGAGCATCAGAACATCTCAGGTTTGACATCTGTCATCTGTTCCTTTGAGAATGGGTCGCATTTCCCCTAGACATTGTGAACAGTTTTGTTATGGAGATACAGGGTTGTTTTACATTGCTGTGAGGTGTTGATGGTTTCTGTTTGGAGGCAGTTAAGTAGGTGAGTCTCAGAGTGCAAAGGCTGTTGGCATCTGGCAGGTCTAGTCTCAGCTCAGACTGCTTTCAGTTTGCCCCAAGCGTGTGTGCATCAGAGGTCAGCCAGAGCCTTAGGCAGAGTTTATACCCAGAGTTTGGGGTTCACCATATTTGTCCTTTCTAGAGTTCCCCTCTCACCCTCTGATGGTCCTAGCTGCCCCAGACTGCTTTCCTTGGTGCCTCTGGCCAGAAAGACAGTGGCTTCTCATCAAGATTTGTAGCTGTCCTGCACCTTTGCCATAACTCCTGCTTCCCCCCCATGGCCAAAACCACAGATTCCTGTTGTTTCCCCAAATCTGCTTGCTTTTCTTAACTCTCAGGTAGGATTTTCCATTCACTTGTTTTGTTTCTGTATTTTGCCAGGGTCTTGTGGTTGTTTACTGGAGGGTTAGTGTGTTAGGACCTTGCCCCTCCACACCAGAAGCAAAGCCTTCATATTTCAGGTCAGAGGCTTTCCTCAGATGTCTGGTTTGGCTGCCAGATGGTAGGCACCATCCAGAGATTAGAAGCTCTGGACACGTGGGCCAGCGTGTTGGCTACCTTACTCTCCATCTGTGAACACTGTCCATCTAGCTGGACCGTTTCATCGAGGAGTCTCCAGTATCAGTGCTCTGGGATGCTTTTCTTCCTCTCTCCTGCCCAAAGCGTGGGAACTTAATTGGACTTGGAGCTGACTTGTGGGGAAGGGATGGAGAGAGGTAGGGAAGTCTCAGTATCTCTTTCTTTCTTTCTTCCCTTTTTTAGTATAACACCTCTGCCTTTTACTGTGTGGTGTTTCCTAGGTAGAGAAAACTACAGGTCTTTTTTCACTCTCAAGGCTGAGGTGGGTGATCTGTAGGCTAATAGATAACTTCAGCAAAGATTCAACTAGTTAGTTCCCTTATGTTTAGACTCTTTGTATCCCCACTTTCAGGGGTACCTTGTGCCACCAATGCCTGATCCCTTTGGATACTCTACCATGTTGAATTAGGTTATTTCTCACCTGGGATTCTGCTTTCTTTGAATCAGGTATCACTTGATTTATTTTCCAACTTCCAGAATTTTATTATAGCTTCTTGTGTTCTGTTTGTAGGTTTATTTGGGGGAGAATATTATTATGCATTAAAAAAAAAATCCTTTTACTTATCATTTTAAACATTTGAGGAGATAAAAGAGTTAAATGTGTATGTTAATTCATAATCTTTAATTGGATTTCTTTGGTTTATTTTATTTTTTTACACTTCAGTCTTCAGTTCTTCTCCAGTTTTGGTAAATGACATTAATGGGAGGGTCTAATTTAATTTATTTCCAAATATGTCTGATTTTCTGTTTATTAAGTAGTTCATCTTTTCCCCATTTATATAAGACACTATCCATAAAATGTACTGAGATATTATATATATTGGGTGTAATATATAACCTTTCTATTCAATATTTCTATTGCTTTGCAATATTATTTGCAATATTAATATTTGCAAATTAATATTTTCAATATTATTGCAGGTGAACTTCAGACTTATTCTTTTTTATTGTATTTACTACTCCAGTCCTCAGTGCCAAAAAAAGATTATACATTTACATATCTGTATTTATCTAAGTATAGCTATATCCATTTGTTGAGATTTTGATCAGCTCTTGCACATGTTGTAGGACTGACATCTTTGCATCCTTGAAGAACATGATATTCACTGCAGTCACTCAGGTCTTTTGTATACACCGTTGATTCGGTAAATATTTATAAGGTACCAGCCTTGTGCTGGGACCTCTGTAGGTGTTAGGGACTTGGAGACCAAACCAACATGACCCCTAGTGTCATGTTGCCATATTTCTTAGTTAGATTAGTTGTAAGAATTTTATATGTTTACAGCAATCGTGAATGGTTGTGTGTGTCGTCCCCCCCACCCCCAGTCTTTATTTTTTCCAGCTGGCTTATTGCTGGGAGACAAGATTGTTCATTTCCCTTCAGGCCTTCTGAGGTCAGCATTTCCCATTGTGCCAAAAACGAGTCTTTTCCCCCCTCCCTCCCAAGCACACAGAGGTTTTCCAGAGTGCCACCTGCTTCTCGTTGATGTTTGACAGCGACTCAGAATTACTGTTTGATGAACCACATCAACTCCTAGGGATTTCATTCAGAATGCAGTTGACACAGAGGGTTAACTGCTATACCGGTGTTTGGTGTGGAAAATTTGTGATGTGTATAATTCCTCATTCAGATTTACTAGCCCTCAAGATTTTCTTTGTTCCTGAGCCTCGTTGCCACGCCAGCTGTCAGTTTGGTTTTGTTCTCGTTTAATTCTGTGCCATACTTGTACAGGGGTGCGGGCAAGAGCCAAAGGATCTGGCTCAGAAGTCAGGGGAGTGAGGAACGATTTAATTGAACTCTCAAATCACTGGATTTTTACTGCAGTTTTGTGTTCTTTGAGCACACTCCCTCAAAACCGAATAAGTGATAGAAATGGGAAGTAATGTTCCACTCATCCTGGACAATTTCTAAAACTATGTTCTATCATCTCTGGCCAAAACCCTATCTAATTTTATGGGAATGTTTCCCCTAGGTGATTGCCGAGCCATATCATCACTATTTGTTGGTTTCTCCGCCTCCTTAATATGATGCTCGTTCCCTGCCTCACTCAGATCCTCGGGCATCTGGCTCCTCTCTGATGCTTTAGGGGTGTCTTGTCAAAGAACATCGAGTCCTCTGTGCCTGCAGCACTGATTGTTCACATGTGTGACGGTAGGGCGCTGGCAGCCGTTGTTTAATTGAATCTCAATCCTGTCTTCTGACTCTGAATGCTGTGCTTCTTCCACTGCCCAGTGCATCACATATGCAGCCAAACGTAGGAGTAACTCAGTGCAGGTCTTCAGGGCATCGGTTCATCAGAGTCAGTTTGATGTCTGTAGCTTCTATTCTCACCTTCTACTAGAATTAACTGGTTTCCAGTCGCTTCTTTGTCTTTAATTTTCTCTTCTAAGTTTTTAGGGAAATCTTTCTGCTGCACTGACATGTAGGGTACATTATGAAGGCCATATAGCAAACTGACTAAGAGGGTGGGCTCTGAGTTAGATGGATCTCACTTACCAGCTAGGTGACTGAGCAAGTTATTTTGTTTGTGAGGGTCATTTTGTCTTTTGGGGTTTTTTTGTTTGTTTGTTTGTTTTTGATGTTTTCTCAAATGTAAAATGGAAACTACCTCATGGGATTATTATAAGAAGTGAATATAAAGATGCATAGAATGCATGTATCACAGCTCCTGGCACCGAGCTTGACACTTCAGAGCTTGCTGTGAATATTGTTGCTGTGGCTGTTGTAAATAACAATGATAATATATCTAATTGCTTCATAGTTTTGTAGAATTCAACTTATGACCCTTAGCTTTTCGTGTAAAACAGAATCTCCTTAGTCTACCTTCATGACAGTCCTGTACTGTGTTTTATTTATTTATTTGCTTCTATCGCCTCATGTATTCTTAAATTAATTGCATTAAAAAAGAAGAAGAAAGGAAAAATCTGCACCTGTAATTCCAGATAGGGTTGCACTAAGCTTTGTGAAAGGAAGGCAGTTTTTTTGGACTTGCTCTTTGCCTTGTACATTTCCCTTCTGAGCCTGAGTTGGTCTGGTTTCTCTCCCTGTATTTCCTTGGGTGATTTCTCACGTGGATTTTCTTCTTCCCTGGTGGCTCAGATGGTAAAGATTCTGCCTCTAATGCAGGAGACCCAGGTCCCATCCCTGGGTTGGGAAGATCCCCTGGAGAAGGAAATGGCTACCCACTCCAGTATTCTTACCTGGAGAATCCTGTGGACGGAGGGGCCTGGCAGGCTATAGTCCATGGGGTTGCAGAGTCAGATATGACTGGGTGACTGACACTTTCACTTTCAAAGACGGCAGGATTATATCGCCAAATTTAGTTATCTAGAGCCACCCCCACCCAGAGCTGTCTACCCCTAGAGGATCTATCCTTAGTCTCTTACCAGTCATTTATCTCAATTTTTAGCAATCCAGTTTCCCTGATTCTGAGCTACTGAGATTTTCATCAGGATTCATGTTCTTGGCTATGGTGGAGTCTAGGGTAACTTGATTCTTTTCTCACTTGGTTCCTATTACTTATACTTTACCAACCAGTTCTTACTTGTTGGTCAAAATTGGGCCCAGGGTAGCATCCTCATATTAATTTGTCCATTGTCAAGGGGTAAATAAGAAAAGATAAGACTCAGCAGCTACCCAGATTGGCACTGTTTTAATTCTGTGCTAATTACATGGTCTCCATCCTAAAGGTACCTTCTGTGTTTTTTGAAGGTGGTACTAGGCTCCCAAAGCAATTACTCTCTTACCTTCTCCTACACAATGCTGTCCACCTTTATTTCTTAACTTTCCACACAGGTATGTGCCTTCTTAATAACTTTCAGTTTTACTTCTTCACTTTGTTTTCCTCTAAAAATTCTTCTGGCTTCTTTCCAACCTGACTCAGCTCAGAAATCTTTCTTGCGATTTCTCCCTATGTGCTTGGCAACATACTGCCCAGAAGACCTTGGTTTCAGCTATAAACTTGGGGGCATCGCTTTCTGCTTCTAGAGCCTCAAGGAACTGTTAGGATAGAAATGACCAACCGAGGCATAGCAAGACAGCCTGTCCATACTGTCTTCTTCCCATTCTCAGTCCATCCAAAAGGAGGTTGAGCCTGATCCGAACTCTGATTCCATGGTACATGCTCAGCTAAAAGATGGTTGAGGCTTTTATTTTTCTTTCCCAGTCTCATTAGATTCAGTGCAAGAAAACTGGGAAACACTGAGAGTAAATTTGCCCAGGCGGTGGGGATTGATATTTTGTTTACAGCTCCTCTAGTGCTCCGTAGTCTGTGGCTGGTTTTTTGTTTTGGTTTAGTTTCTGTTTGTTTTGAGAGGGGGGACATTTTGCAGCGCAGCTTCAGGTGTCTGCCCTGCTGCATTCAGAGCGGGGGGGATTCCTTCTAGACTGCTGACACTGGGTCCATATGTAGAAGTGAGGGGTGTAAGGCCGTTAGTCACCAGCTTCCTGCGTTGTTGCCTGTTCTCCACTGAAGTCATGATTAACGCCTGGGCTTTCGTTCGTTTGGGTCCCCTCAGATACACCTATGAGCGAATTGATGGGCGAGTACGGGGAAACCTGCGCCAGGCAGCCATCGACCGGTTCTGTAAGCCAGACTCAGACCGCTTTGTCTTTCTTCTGTGCACCCGAGCGGGAGGCCTGGGGATCAATCTCACAGCTGCCGATACCTGCATCATATTTGATTCAGACTGGAACCCACAAAATGACTTGCAGGTAACCATAGGATGATTGCTGTTTGCCTTAGCTGTCCCTGAATCTAAGAACCTGACGACAGGGCCTGGCTTGGCTACAGAGAGAGTCTGCCATGCTCCATGCTACTGCTGCAGCATTGGCCGGATGGCAGGCTCAGGGCCTCGGTCAGGGGCACAACTAAGGAAGAAGTAAATGTCGAGCCTTCCCACTAACCAGAGTGGTTTTTTTCTTTTACAATAAATCAAACGGTATTTCACAGTGGTAGCCTCCGAAATGTAGATTAGAACTACTCTTCATTGTTATTGTCAGACATAAAGAAAGATACTAAGCTTGAGTGATTTTCTAATTCTTGACATATGGGTTGATTCTGGCATTTTCACTCACTTCGGTTGTGAGGTAGTTGTATGTCGTTTACAGTACATGAAGATGACCCAGAGGTGTGAGAAGGTTCCCTGGTGTGGCTGGGGTGACTGAGGCATCCTCATTAGTTCCTTTGCTCCCCACTTAATGTAGCACATTAGAGTCAGTGTGTGCCAGTTAAGTATGAGTCCCCTACTACATATGAACGAGTTCATTTCCAAGAGCGCGTTTGTAAGTCCGATTTGTTTGTAAGTCCAACAAAGTTGCCACAGGTACCCAACTAACACATTCGGCTATATAGTACTGTGGTGCGATAGGTTTATAATAAGTTTTCACACAAATAATAGCTAATAAAGACAAGCAAGCGCAAAAAATAGAAGAAATATTTTTAATCTTATAGTGCAGTGCCTTGAAAAGTACAGTCATGCAGTATAACAACTGGCTTACAGGGGTTGGCATCAAGTGACCAGGCAAGAAGAATTACTGACTGGAGGAAGCAGAGGAGGTGGGAGATGGTAGAGCTGAAGGGTCGTCAACAATAGGAGATGGAGGGCAAGCTGCAGTTTCACTCACGCCTGATGTCGATGGCACAGGTTCTGGTTCCTTGCTGGAACCAGATGCATGTTCGCATCTTTGAAAGTTCACCACCTGAAGGTTCACCTGTAGGGGACTTACCTGAATTTGCAGATTAAGTTTGTTAGTTTTAACCAAACTGAATAATGTTTGGTTTTAAAAAATGACTGGCTTTAAAAGATTATTGCAAGGATTGGAGTTAATGCATTTTAAAAGCAAACGTAAACAAACAAGAAAATGACAGAGCTGATCCTTCTGGTTCAGAATTCCTTATCAACCCCATTTGAAAGTAAAAAAAAAAAAAAAATGAGATTTTAATCAGATTGCACAATAAGTCAGTCTAAAAGATTCTGACTTGTCCAGAAGACCATTTTAGATCCCAGAGTTACTTCCATTACCATTAATGACATGCTTCATACCATGTGTGTATTGGCTCCTGGGATATCTGCTGATACTCAGAGTGTGAGTGTGTGCGGAGAGCAGTGGGACCTCAGAGCCTTTTTCATGATACTGATAAGAGTGACTGATAGGAGAAGTTTGAAGGCTGCTGTTTCACAAAACTGAGGAGGTGCCTTAGGGGGTACTGCTAGGGAAGGGATGCAGGGATAGGGAGCTAAGGTGATGGGTGTTTGGCTTCTTCCCTACCCACCACGTCATACAGAGTCACTCTGCTCTGTCTTTTTCATTTAACGAATTTCCAGATAACATTTTATTGGACGGAAACAGTCTCCTAGTTAAAATAGCAGTGCTCTGAATTATTATGTTGGTGACAACTGGATAAAACTCAGGGGAAAAAAATCATTGTAAAACAAATTTTGTGGCACTATGTTCAGCATCCAACTTAAAAAATCAGTGGCTATGACCAGCTCACCATGAGGCCTTTCTGCTGGTGATGGGATATTTGGGTCCAGGATGAGTTCCTGAACTTTCCTGGCAGGTCCATTGATTACAACTTTGTGCTTCCAACGCAGGGGGTGCAGGTTCCATCCCTGGTTGGAAAACAAAGATCCCACAAGCCACGAGGCCACCAAAAAGAAAAAAAAGATGCGTTGCTAGATATAATGAATAACCAATTTTTAAAGTAGTTAACATACTCAACACCAAGGTGCTAATAATCAGTAGGAAGTAGTATTTGACAAGGCCAGCAGCAGGAACCTAATAGGGGGCGGGAGACTACTGCCTGTGGGCTAGCTGCCTGTTTTTAAAAATAGTTTTATTGGAATATAACCACACCCATTTGTGTCTGTATTATCTCTGGTTGCTTTCATGTTACAGTGGCAGAGTTGAGTATTGCAACAGGGCCCTTGTAGCCCAAAGCATCTGAAATATTCACTCTTATAGAAGATGTTTGCCAACCCTGAAGCAGATGGTTCCTTAAGTCGTAAGTTCTCAACAGCTGTAAAGTTCTGTGCTCCTTCACAGCGCTCACCTGACGATGAGGCTCAGTACCTGGGCCAGTGATGGGTGGCCATTTGAAGGCTCTGTTACCTGGGTGTGCCTGAAGGACTTTCAGGAGGAAAATTAAAAGCATAGGGCTGGCATTTAGAGGTGAGTCACAGCCAGAGGCATCTAGACATTGGTGGTGCAGTGCCAAAAAATGGAATGAGCGAGAGTGAGAATGTCTAGGCCTGAAGGAGGTGGGTCAGTCACCTCTGAGGTGATGGATTTGTCTGGTCAGATGGGGTGGGCAGGGCTCTCAGGGAGAAGGGTCTAGGGAGAAGGGAGCAGCTTTGGAATGGCTGTTGTTAGTGTCCGCTGCTGGGGGAGTTGCAAGAGATGAGTCAGGGAATTAGTGGGGATGTCCAGACTGAAGTTGGATTGTGTGAGGGTTTTGTATGCTGAGTCAGCTTCTGAACTTCCTCTAACACTCACCTTAGTGGAGAAACAAAGACCGTGAGCGCTCGGGTGATTCAGGCAGGCGCTTGTCCAAGAACATGCAGAAGATCATGAGTGACTGTGTCAATGAACAGCCCCAGGTCCACGTCAGAGTTAAAATTCCTCAACTTGTGGTCTCCCAGACTGGCTGCCTTTGGGATTATTTTTATTTACAGTTTGGTAACCAAAGGGGAGCTCTCCTTTATTTTTGAGACATCTGACCAGACTGGGTAGAAATGAAAGAATTGGGATGCATAGAGTAATTTTAGGGCAGGGAACTGGGTCTGTGGTTATTGGTGGGCTGTTCTGAGTTGCCCCCCAGAGATGGAGCAGGGTGTTTTCAGTTTGCCTGGCGTGGGGAGGGGAGTACGGGGGCTGAGACAACCCCCCCCAAAAAACAATGCGCACTCAGCACAGTCTCCCTGGTGTTTACCCGTCACCCACATGCTGGGAATGTGATGTAGAAGACAGAGTCTGGAGACTGGGGTGCCGAGACCAGCGTGTGTTTCGCAGGACTGCAGCTAGATCAGCTGAGAACATCGGTGAAATGCATTCCTGTCCCTGACAGAGCAGAAAACTCAACCTGACCGTTCCCTGGTACTGTCCTTGCTAGCCAGTTAGGTCACATCAACACACACAGTCGTTCACACATATGCCCATATTCTGATATTTTCTGTATGTGAGTGAAAGCTTTCAGTCATCTTTAGTTCTTCATGGTTACTGAAGAGCCACAATTCCTACCCTGATTGAAGATGATCGTATTCTTCTTGGAAAATGGGTGTGGCATAGAACATTCCTTTACGAGTGGACTGAAGCATGTTCTATCCGATAAAAATGTCAAGACCACGAAAAGAGAGTCCCACTATGAACATGGTCTTACCTTCTGTGCTAGTGAAATTTTAGCATAGCTCCAGAGGTCAAGTTCAAATGGTGAACTTGAGTGTTCACTGTGGTCTCAAACATCCTGGACAGATCTGGTGCGGTCCGTGCTTGTCCGGAGTTGGGGCAGCGTGGGGAGGCAGGGACTGTGCTAGGACACTGCTTCTCAACTGATCCTAGGCAGACCCCCTATAGGCCCCGACAAGGAAGCCGACCAGGTTAGAAGGGGCTAGGCTTAGCTGAAGTCAGCCCAAGTCCCCGAGGCAGGGCTGCAGACAATCCAGCGTCCAGGGCCGTGAAACAGAGCATCACTGTCTGAAAACTCAGCCCAAGTCAGAAAGCAATGTTGCCTTTTCTGGTGCTTTTTCATTAACGATCATTGAAAGTTCATTCATTCAGCCTTCTGATCTTTTTGCTGGGGCTTTCTGTGCTTTGGGGATTGAACTAGAGGCTTAGGACTTGCTGGAGAAATATATATGTTTTAAAAAGCCAGTGCCACTCCGGCTCTGAGGGCACGTGCCACCCTCACAGATGCCGCATGGTAACAGTGGTAAGGTGGCCTGGGTCCCGTCCTTCCTGTGGATAAGGCCCCAAAAGGGGGAATTCAGGAAGCCTGGGTGCAGGCATCCTGGCCGAGAGCACAACCATGGGTGATGTGGCCTGTGCAGAGGGTTTGGAAGGGAGGAGGGAACCCAGCCAGAGGAGCGGGGACCTGACAGTCTGCTCTGAGAGGGGAGAGGGGCTCGTCCCTGTGGCCGTTGCCTCTGCTGGCACCGCCTCTTGATACTGATAGTGTGCATGCCCATGACTCAGAGGACTAAACTCCATCGAGTTTACTTTTCTTTGCTAGAAGAAAGGAAGACTTTGTGACTGCTCTGTTATGTGGTCCAGGCGCTCAGTGACTGTTTGTTGAATGCTGGAATGGCCAGGCATGTTTAAATTGCCAAAGACACAGCAGTGAGCGAGACGCGTGGTGTGTGCTCTCATGGAGCCTTCGTCGTAGTGGAGAAGGCAGACAGTAAACAAGGAAAAATAAGTCATATAGTCCCAGACAGCAATACACAGAAACAACACAGGATAAGAGGACAAGAATGATGGGGGTTGGGTGCCCTGATTTAGAGGGTAGCCTAGAAAGGCTGCTTCAAGAAGGTGACATCTTAGGGGAGATCCGAATGGTGGGAGTGGGAATCTTAGGATACAAAGTCAATAGGAAGAATGTTCCAGACAGAGGGGACAAGATGTGTGGCCACTGAGAGTGGGAGGCGCGCCGGTGGCACATCTGACACAGGTGGGCCAGGTGCTCACAGTTGAGCGTGAGTCCCCGATAAAGTGAGTCAAGCTCCTTTGAGGTCTCTCCTGCCTCTCTCTTCAGTGTCTCTCCATCTCACTCCCTGCTCCTCTTGTCTGCTGCCCCAAAGCTCCCTTTTCTCAGGCTGTTCGCTCGCCTCTCCTTCCTTCCTGTCCTCAGCCAGCTCATGCCTGACCTAGGGACACGTTTAGGAGCGCTCCACACCAGGCCAGGCCCTGGGGAAGCAGAAGTGCGCAGGGCTTTGGAACCACACAGTGGAAACAGCGTGGTGAGCAGATACCTGCACTCTTCCCCAGAGATGTTTCCATTGTCAGAGGGAACATGCCTTTCCCCCAGGAATAAGTCTCGAGCTGGAAATTTCAGATTCCAAAGTAGACCTGCAGAGGAAATGGCTGAAGGGAGACAGCTTCCTGGAGCCCTGGTTCATACTGCACTGAGAGCCCCTGAGTCCTCCTCGGAAGAGTAGGTGGCCCAGAGACACAAGACTACAGAGTGCCAGGAGAAACGTCAAACTGCTGGGTTTGAGATGTAACACTTGTGTGTAGAACATGAACTGGCAGAGTATCCCAGCATGCTCACAGTGCTTGAGTTAGAGGGCACTCTGGGAGATTCTTTTAACCTCTCTGATGATGTAAATTTTCTTTAAGGTACAAGTAGTATTTTAAAGTATTTTTTTTAAAACGTGCCTTTAAAATGTCATAGAGTTAATCATTTGAAGAAGTGGTATAAGGGTCAAGAGAGGAATGAACAGCATGCCTGGTTCTTCATACCAACCTTGGAATTTTCATGTGATTATAGAGACGTGATATAGGTTCTGGACTGGGACCTAACTACCATGAATTGAGGGCTGGAATCAGTTGGAAATCTGAGGCTCCCTCTGTCTTCCCATCACAGTCATTGGGATCTGTACCCGTTTAAAATTTTTCTGAACATGACTACTTGTATCTTGTATGTTTTTCGGAGGCTCTTATATTATAAAGTAGAGAACAACCTACGAGCTCTCAAATCATGCGGAGAGCACTGGAGCTCTGATTTCCCCCGGATGGAGGTTGTGGGGTGAAGGCGTAGCACCACTACCTGGGACAGGGGGCCTGACTCCAGCAGAGGTTCTGTGTTTATACCTTTGCTAATGTGTTTTGTTTGGACTTCATCTCAGTGGCTGCCTTAGTTCTGAATGTTTCTCTCTCTACCACGTTTTGTGTGTGTGTGAGTTCTGATAAGGAAAAGGAGTATATGAGATTGGATTGTGAAATAACGATGTCTTAAATGGGACAGAACTCACCCTGTTACCTTCAGTAAGTCATCTTGGTAGAGCCTCTGTCTCCTGGTACCATCGAGCTACTTGTGACATCGCCCCCTGCCCGCCCCGCCCCCTCGTGCTCCCAGCAGAGGTGTGTTTTTCTCAATTGGCAAGAAGTCCAGAGATAGATATCCCAGGACTAGTCGTGGCTTCATGCTGACTGGAGAGTCCCAGGTTCCTCTGTCTTGCTGCTCCACCAGCCTCCATGAATGTGGTTTACATACTCTTGGTTCCAGGATGGACACTTCAAATCCCAGGTAGGGAAAATAAGGAAGGAAGGTGTGATGCTTTTTTCAGGAGAGCAGAACTTCCAGCTAGTCCGGGTTGACTGCTGTTACATGTCCTTGTCCAGAACCATATGACCTGGCCGACTCTGGGAGGCTGGAAATGGTCTCAGCCAAAGACGTGGCTGCCCTTGTGTAAGAGTCAGGATGCTGGTAGCAAGGACCAACGGGGATGTCGATTCTAAGCAGGTCATAAATTGGTGATGTCTGTAGCTCTGTTTAGACCTTTGCTCAGAACATTTCTGAAACCCCTCCCTTGTAATTTTCCTTCTACACCAGATGAGCCAAAAAAATAAGAAAATCAATGCCAGTACTTAATGACCACATATTGGTATTGTTGTTTAGTTGCTAAGTCATGTCTGACTCTTTGCAACCCCACGGACTGTAGCCCGCCAGGCTCCTCTGTCCATGGAATTCTCTAGGCAAGACACTGGAGGGGGTTTCCATTTCCTCCTCCAAAAGATATTCCCAACCCAGGGATTGAACCTGCATCTCCTGCATTGGCAGGAACCACTTACTACTGCTTTATAGCCCCCATAAAAGCATATGACTTACCTTGATCATGTCCTTTATTTACCAGAGCTGGCCATCAGATTCCCTCCTAATAATAAAGATTTACTGCCACTAAAGATAGTAAAAGAAGGTGTGACAACTAATTGTAATAGCCAAAAACTAAACAACTTAGTTGTCCATCCGTAGGAGACTTATTGACTAAGATAATATATTCAGCTCTAATAAAAGAATGAGAAGTATCTCTACACACTGCTTTGGAGTCATCTCCTGAAGATATTGTTGGCTGAGAAAAAAGTAAGGTGGAAAAAGTATGTATAGTATGCCAGCCTTTATCTAAAAAGGCTGGATGTCTGTCTATCTGTCATGCCTCCCCTGCCATGGAAAGGTAAACAGAAACCTTCATTTTAAATGGTTACCTATTGGGGGAGGGGTTAAGGGTGAGGGAACAGAGAAGTGATGGATAGAAACTAGTTTTTCTGAAAATGCCTTTTTGTATATTCAACTTTGGAACCATCCTAAATATAGCATTATAAAACAAAATCTCTTAAAAACTTTTTATTCTGAAATCATTTAAAATAAAAAGTGCAAGATAGTGCAGCGTTCTAAGATCCTTTGCCCGGCTTCCCTTAATGTTATCATTTTGTATAACCATACACGTTTCCCAGGTGGGTCAGTGGTAAAGAATCCGCTTGCCAAGCAGGAGATGCAGGTTTGATCCCAGGGTTGGGAAGATCCCCTGGAGAAGGAAATGGCAGCCCACTCCAGCATTCTTACCCGGGAAATCCCATGGACAGAGGAGCCTGGCAGTCTACAATCATGGGGTTGCAAAAAGTCAGACTCGACTGAGTGACTAAGCACGCAGCATGCATAACCGTAGTGTAATTATTAAAACCAGGAAATTAGCATCGGTACAGTACTCTGATCTATAGACCCTATTCAGATTCCTTCATTTTTCTGCAAATGTTCCTTTTTCTGGTCTGGGATCCAGTTCAAGATCTCACGTTTCCTTTAGAAGTTACAACTCCTTAACCGCCTGTAATCTGTGACAGCTCCTGTCTTGCTTCATCTTTCATGACCTTGACATTTTTGAAGGCTACTGACCAGCTGTTTTGTAGAATTGTTTCTCACTTTGGGTTTGCCTGATGTTTCTCTCATAATCAGATTTGAGGTTATGCATTTTTGGCAAGAATGTCATAGAAGTGATATTATGTCCTTCTCAGGAGGTACATGATGTCAATATGTCTTGCTACTTATGATTGTTAAGCTTGGTTACTTGGTTGAGGTGGTGTCTGCCAGGTTTCTCCACAGTAAAGTTACTATTTTTACCTTGAAACATAGTCAGTTTCTTAGGAGGAAATATTTTGAGATGCTATAAATATTCTGTTTTCTTATCATACTTTTGCCTATTAATTTTAGCATCCACCAGTGGTTCTTGCCTTCAGTAATTAATACCATGGTGTGTTTGGGTAATGTTAATTTTCTATTTTAGTCATTACTCCTTCCGTCAGAATTGGACTCTTACTATAAAAAACAGCTGTTGTTTGTCCCTCACTTACTCTTTTATATCGGTATGGATTCCTGAATATTTATTTTATCTTACAGGTTAGAATCCATTACTCTCATTATTTATTTTGCTATTTGGGTTTGGTCTTTTGGGAGGCCCTTCAGATTGGCTCCTATCCTTTAGACATGGTCCCGTCAGCTTGTGGGGCTTCCCTTGTAGCTCAGTTGGTAAAGAATCTACCTGCAATGTAGGAGACTCGGGTTCGATCCCTGGGTCTGAAACATCCGCTGGAGAAGGAAATGGCAACCCACTCTAGTATTCTTGCCTGGAGAATCCCGTGGACAGAGGAGCCTGGTGGGCTACAGTCCACGGGGTTGCAAGAGTCAGACACAACTGAGTGACTAAACCACCATGACCAGCACCGTCAGTTTGTGAGTACTTCCCTACTTCTTGGCATCACGAGATGCTCAGGTTCAGGTTATGTTTTTCCTGCCACATCCACAGAACTGCCTTTCTCAAAGGCTCCCTGGTTCCTGTTTAGTTGAGAACGGCTTGTAGAAATCAAGGTCTGGCTTCTAAGTGTGCCCACTGCTACTGGACGGAGGAGGCTGGTAGGCTACAGTCCGTGGGGTCGCAAAGAGTCAGACACGACTGAGCAACTTCACTTCACTCACTGCATACTTTATCACTGGAGAAGGAAATGGCAACCCAATCCAGTATTCTTGCCTGGAGAATCCCATGGATAGAGGAACCTGGCGAGCCATGGTCTGTGGGGTCGCAGAGAGTCGGACATGACTGAAGTGACTGAGCACGCACTGCTACTGTTGTGTTACTGCTTCTAGACTCCCCGGGCAGACAGCTAGGAAACACAGGTGTGCATGCCGACACAAGCATGTGTACCACACACCTGTTTTCCTTCTGTATCTGTTCATCTGTCGTGAGATTTCTGATTCCAGTCCCACCACCACAGGATTCCTCGTAGCCTTCTGCACTCTTCCATATTTGTAACTCCTTTCTCAGGCTGTGAGAAGCCTGGTCTCATTATCATAATACGATGCATTTACTCATTTGTTCAGTCTTAGTATATGCATAGATCAAGTAGTTTCAGAATTACTAACCCATATTCTATGAAAGCTTCTCCAGTGGCTCAGCAGTAGAGTCCGCCTGCAATGCAGGAGATGCCCTGGAGACACAGGTTCGATCCCTGAATCAGGAAGATCCCCTGCAGAAGGAGATGACAACCCACTCCAGTATCCTACCCTGGGAAAATCCCATGGACAGAGGAGCCGGGAGGACTACAGTCCATGCACGAGGTCACAAAAGAGACACGACTTAGCGACTAAACAACAGCAGTGTCAGACTAAAGTGTTCTGGTTTGTTTTAATTATTTCTTATTAGAATATAGTTGCTTCACAGTGTTGTGTTAGTTTCTCCTGTACACAGAGTAGATCAGCTGTACATACACACATGTCCCCTCTTTTTTGGATTTCCTTCCCATTGGACCAAAGTGTTTTTTAGGTCATTAGTCTTAAAGTATGTTATCAAAATACCATTTTCCAAAGTTACTTGGTTTAATTTTTTTCTTTCCCACATGGTTAAATTAATGTAGAGACACTATCCTTATTTTTTGATCCTGAGAACTCAACTGTGGTTGTATAAGAGAATGTCCTTACACTTAAGAAATGCACACTAAAGTACCCAGGACAGCTTACTCTCAAATGCTTCAGACAAAAAATGGCCTGTGTGTGTGCACACGTGTGTTTATGTCTTTGTGTGTACTCAGAGAGACAGGAGAGAGTTAGGGCAGAAATGATACGGTAAGTGAGGCAAAATGGTGAATCTGGATAAAGGGCATATTGGAGTTGTAAACTGAAATTATATCACAATGAAGGTATTGAAAAATTAAATACAAACACTGGAAGTAATCTCCCTCTTGGGGTTATGCTGTCCACGTCATATACAGCTAGATTCAACTGTTTGATTTTGCTTTTGATATTTAAGGTTTCATTTCTCCCCACATTAATCCATGAGGTCACAAAGAGTCAGACACAACTTAATGACTAAACAGCAGCAACTCCGACCCACCGTCCATATTCAGATTTTATCATTTCTTTCAACATCATTTCTAGCTATTAGGTTGGCCAAAAAGTTTGTTCAGGGTTTTTTTTGTTTGTTTGTTTTGTTTTTTGCACAATTGCATGAGCATTTTGGCCAACTCAGCGTTCCTCCCCCAGGATCCAAACCAGGATCACCCATTACAGTTAGTTCTCTTACCTCTTTAGTCTCTTTTAGTGGATCAATTGCTTGATATTTCTTGTTCTCCCAGCACATTGATGTCTTTGACGAGTGCAGGCTGTATGTTTTTTTAGATGGTCCCTTATTCTGTGTTTGCATTTCCTCAGGACTGGGCTCGGGTTCAGTGACACCTCTCAGTGATAGGTCGTTCTCAGGGTGTTGCGTCTACAGAAACACGACATTCATTCGTTGATAATAAGCACTATGAGCTCAGTTAGTGGCATCTGCTGGATTTCTCCACTATGAAGTTGCTCATTTCCCTCTGAAATTAATAAGGAATTTTGGAGAGACGCTTTGAGAGTATGTAAATATACTGTTCCTCATCCAGGTTTCACCCAATGGCTTTAGTTTCCATTGATCCTTTTTGCCTGGATCAGTCATCACTGTGATGGTTGCAAAGTGGTGATTTTCTAACAATCATTCTACATTTGTTAATGACTTTCTACTCCATGGAAGAGTCTTCCCTTTTCTCCCATTAGCTTATTTATATCAGTATGTACTCATGAATTCTTCTTCTGTTCAGTGGGTTATATTCCATCATTGTATTTATTTTGATGTTGAGTTAATTCTAGACCCAGCCAGTGGAAGCCTCTTCAAGTTTCAGGTATTATTTTGATGTGTCTCCATCATCCTTTGAGTTCCTCCTCACATTCTAGCATAGTGATCTATTTCAGACTGACTACCCTGGCCCTAGAATTACTCACTTCTCTGGCAGGCCTTGTTCTTCTTATGGAGAATGGTATTTAGAAACCAAGATCTGAGAGTTAGTTATGTTCTTTGCTACTAGCATGCCATTGCATCTAGGCCCTCTCAGTGGACAGAGCCAGAATACACACACACAGAGGTAATCCAGATATGCATATATACATACGATGCCTTCATACGTGTATTTGTGTATATACATGCATATGTCTACCTAAACATAAAAACATAAATACACATTCATGTCTGTTTCTATATCTGTATATGTGTGGTTGTATACACACACGTGCACACCTAACCATGACAATACTGATAACCTCCAAATCCAGTCTGACACCACAGAGTTTTTTTCTAGTTTTTCTTCTTTCCATATTTGTAACTTCCTTTTTCAACAGTGAAAAGCCTGATTGCTCTTACCCTCAGTATATTCACTAATTCGCTCAATGCTAGATTACACAAAAAGTATTCTAGAATTGCCGATCCTAACACTGTTAAAAAGAAACCTATTTGCAAGTGTGTGTATAAAACACTGCAGTTTGACTGTACATACTTAATGAGATATAGCCTAGGGTGGGAGGGCAATACATTGTTTTCAATAATTACGTTTTTTGGGGAAGGGATCATAATGATACTGTTTTTCTGTTATTTTATATATTGTGGGATGAATCAAATGGGTAATGATACTGGCATGGTTGACAACTGAGCTTTTAAAGTGGTTAAAAAGAGATACAGATGTGTGGTTATGGAAGTTAAAATCCCATAGTCCCAAATTGGAATTAAAAGTTATCAGTATGATTTCATGATGTGTTTGGTCTTATATGTGCACATGATCATACACACTGCACACACACAAACACTTGTACTTTTGCACACTGAGTAGACCCAGGACCAATGGCCAAACTAGTGGCAGCGAGCATCCAGAGTGTTGTCTTACTGCCACTAAGCAGTGAAAGAGACTCTTGGACTCCTTGAAAAGATGGCTGAATCTGGGTTTAGGCAAGAAATATGCAGTGGGAGCATGGAACCTGTTATCATCCCAGAAAGCAAGGGAGCTGTCAGAGACTGGTCTTTGACGTAGCATATGAAAATAAGTATAGACATATCCATATCTTTTTCTTTACACACAGC
Source organism: Giraffa tippelskirchi (assembly GCF_054371585.1). Taxonomy (NCBI): domain Eukaryota; kingdom Metazoa; phylum Chordata; class Mammalia; order Artiodactyla; family Giraffidae; genus Giraffa; species Giraffa tippelskirchi. The sequence continues at coordinate 111,753,186 of NC_137287.1, read as the reverse complement.
ATACCCCAACTGTGTGAGTTTATACTGATACCTCCAAATACAACACCAGAATTTTTTCTAGTCTTCCTCAGAAAGCCAGGAGCCAACGAAGAGGTTCCCACAGGCGATATTTGAACAGCATTAAGAATAATAACAGCAGTAAGTGCAGTAAAAAAAAAAAAAGTACATGTATTATTTAAATGAATATTTTCATTGTATTACTTAAAAAACTAATTACAAAGATCTTTGTTAGTCACTTCTGGAGGGTGTTCATTTGTAAACTGATTAACTATAAAGAGAAAGAGCCAGACATTTAGCTTGTCTCTCCTTTATGAGCTGTACATCAGGGTCACCAAAAAATCAGAGAGGGGAATTGTAACCCCTAATGATATAGTGAGTCTAGGCAGTGATCATCAGCTTCAAAAGAAAGACAAACCAGACATCATATACCTTTTGATGGAAATTTATACACCACCTGTGAAATACAGTTGCCAAAGGTAACTTCTTAACCTCATCAAGTCTCAGGGTATAACTCCAGTTTAGAGGAAGTAAAGGTAACAGAGAAATCTATTCAATAATGCAGCCAAAGTACAGGCGGCAGAATACAGACTGTGAGAAACTACAGGAGAGATGTTTGGTCTCTTCAGCAAAGAAGTTGCATTTTAAAAAAGGAGGGAACACAGGATTAAGAGACTTGAAATATATCAACCAATTATAATACATGGACTTCATTTGGATCTTGATCCAAACAAGTGAACTTAAAAAAATATATATGAGATAAGCAGGGAAATAGGAACACTGGCTAGATAGTACTCAGTAATGATTTTCTGAAGTATAGCCATGGTAACATATCTTACAAGAGTCCTTATATTTAGAGATACGTATTGGAATATGTGAAGATGAAACGATATCCATAATAATCTTAGAGGATCGAGGCATAGCAGAGATGTGAAATAAGAATGACCACAAGAGGTCCTTATACTTTTCTCTGCTTTTGTCTATGTATGAAAATTTCTATGGTAAAACGAAAAAAACGTAACAAGCGGGGCTGCTGGCTCTGAATGGGACATTTCCCCAGAGAGCAGGGCAGCCTCCTGGGACCACGTGCCTGCATGCGGACCACAGGCTGGGGAGGGAGGAAGCCAGGTCCCTCTCAGCACTGTATCCCAGCACACGGGGGTCACCCCATAAATAACGGGAGGTGAAAGGAGCGCTCTGGAAGGGACGGCTGGCACCGGGGTGAGTTCTGCTCCAGAATCAGTCCCATGACTCCCACCTCTGAGAGCCAGCCACTCACACCCCATGGAACATAAGCATCATTTCCCCATCCCTTGGGCTGCCACCATCCTGTCTGGTGACCTGACGCGTGTGCTCCTCCTTCCTCCCCAGGCTCAGGCCCGGTGTCACCGGATAGGCCAGAGTAAAGCCGTGAAGGTGTATCGCCTCATCACGCGAAACTCCTATGAGCGGGAAATGTTTGACAAGGCCAGCCTGAAGCTGGGCCTGGACAAGGCCGTCCTTCAGGACATCAACCGGAAAGGCAGCACGAATGGGGTGAGTATGCCGGGATTGCTCTTAGGCCTGGAGAGGGGGTTTCACGCAGCCCAGATCCCCCCCAACCCTCACCTGCCAGAAGCCTTCGCTCCTACGGCTGTTTTAAGCTTCCCTTTCACTACATTGAGTCAGGTCACACATCTTTGGGGGCTTTTCGGGTGGCATAGTGGTAAAGAATCCACCTGCCAGTGCAGAACATGCAAGAGACACGAGTTCAATCCCTGGGTCGGGAATATCCCCTGGAGAAGGAAATGGCAACCCACTCCAGTATTCTTGCTTGGAGAGTTCCATGGACAGAGGAGCCTGGCGGGCTACAGTCGATGGGGTCACAAAGAGTTGGACATGACTGAGCACGAGCCCCCACTCACACGCATCTTTGATGGTTAATCCCCTGGAATAGAGGGTTACTGAGGGTGCGTCTCTGCATCTTATAGATGGATAAGGGAATCCATAGGAGTAGTTAGGTGGTAGGATTGCCCAACATTCGGTAACATTTCAGTAAATAAACTTTTTCTTTAATTTATATTTTTATTTATTTTTAATTGAAGGATGATTGCTTTACAATGCTGTGTTGGTTTCTGCTGTGTAACAACACGAATCAACTATATGTATACATATATGCCCTCCCCATTGAGCCTCCCTCCCACCCACTTCATGAATAGACTTTTAACATTGCCCTTTGGAAATGAGTAGATCTTAACCCTCTCGGCTCTATAAATTATCTACTGTCACCATGCTTTATCTGATACTGCAAACTTGGAGCTCCCTGAAGGTGAGCTATTCCATACCCAGCACCCCTAAGAGTGCTTGGCATATTAAAAACGTTCAGTGCATCATGGTCATGAAGAAATGAATGAATAAATTATCAATCAGCTTGAAACATGGCAGTGAATAGAATCTTTTTTCCCACTTCTGGAGGGGATAGAAATTATTGCTAAGATTCTTGAATTGCAGTAAAGTCCAGGCAAACAAAGCAGAATATCTCTCCTTAATCTCTGGCCCTCTAAATGAGCTGTCCTTTCGTCCAGATGTTCTGTATCCTCTCAGCTATGCATATGCTGCTAAGTGTAATACTTCATGGTACAGTGCTGGGAGTCATGGAATTCCCTCCTGTGACTGATATAAAGAGAACCAGATTCTTAATTAGAACCAGGAAAGGATGTTTTGAACTCCCATTTCCTGTTTTCAGCAAGCAATTGAGCAGATCACACTTGGCATGGGATCCTCTCTTTAGTTAAGAAATGACATCATTTCCAATACTATTGTTTTTATTTAATAATGAATAAATCATTATTCTTTAGCTCAGTTTGGTCCATCTGGAGGTTTTTAAAGATACAGACTCAAACTAAAACATAAAATAAACCTTAAACATATTCTCTCCGGTGGTGCATAGTTTTAACAGTTTGTGACATTTGATAATAACCAACATCCTGAGGAATGTTAGGGCCGTTGGGTCCTGGGCTGGGTTTTATTCCAGGGCTCCCTGTAGAGGATTGTCTGCCCGCCCTCCCCATCATTCTCCTGCATGTCTTTATCTGGGTTTTCATTTTCTAAAGTTCGTTGTACATGTCTTTATTCTTCTGACATGCGCGATGAGTGGAGGAACTGGGTGCTGAGTCCTGAAGGTTAGAGTTGAGGCTGTTTTCCTCCTGTGCATTTCCCTCTTTGTGAGTCGCCTTTGGTGACCCATCCAGGTACAGCAGCTCTCAAAGATGGAGGTAGAGGACTTGCTCCGGAAAGGTGCCTACGGTGCCTTGATGGATGAAGAGGACGAAGGCTCCAAGTTCTGTGAAGAAGACATAGACCAGATCCTGCAGAGGAGGACACATACCATCACCATCCAGTCTGAGGGGAAAGGATCCACTTTCGCCAAGGTATAGGGCCTTCTCTGCAGTGCCCACATGGGGTGGGGGGGGTGGGGGGCGGCAGTGACAAGGAAAGTCTTTATTCTTTGACCCTCATCGCCGGGCTCCTACTTCTCTAAATGCAAATTGTTGAGATTTTCTGGCTATATGCCTATTCTGTGTGCCACTCTGAAGATGCAGGTTCTTAGAAGAGTTTTGAATGATGGGTCAGAAGCTATAAAAGAACTCACCCCTTTAAATCCTTAGCTGATATTCAGTGGGCAGGGAAGATGCTTGGGTTTGCGTAAGACACTCATTATGCACAGAGATTGCTCCAGAATCCTCGATTGGTCATCTCAGTTCCCTTGTAGGGTACTCCTTGGTCAATGTCAGAGAGTTGAAATTCCAGTGAACACTCCATTCCTCAAACTCAAGCAAATATTCTGTTCATTTCATTGAGATTTGAGAGAGTGTTTATCCAAGATTCCCAGCTTCTAGCCTAGCTGCCTCTTTCCTCTGCCCTTCAGGTCACTGGGTTTAGAATTCAGCTTAACCAAACCACTTACAGATCTCTCTGGGGTTCCCTCCCCACAGGCTCTGTGAGCCTTGTGACCTGTCTGTAAATCACTGGTTTGGTGACTTACAGGGGGAGGGCTTTTCCAGAGACGTTTTTCACTTTAGAGGCATAACTCATCTCTGCAGACCTCATACTACCCAGCCAGGGCCTGTCCTAGCATGGATACTTGGGACCTGGTGAACTGAAAGAGAAACCACGTCAATGGAAGTTGTAAGAATCAACCCTTTCACGGGCAGCTGAACATATGTTGCCATTGTCTCCCACGGGCTTGTCCTCCTGCTTCTGAGTTTACGTTATAAAAAAAAATGATCCTGTAGGTTGAAATTGTAATTTCCTCGCCCAGTATTTGAAATAAAATTTAAAAAGAATAGCTTTGAGATTTTCACTTAACATTTTGGCAGCTCTGTTAGAGGTTTTGATTTTGTACACAGATGGAGCATATACTTGTGTCTCTGGTGCATTGGAGATCACAAGGGTGTTTTATTGATTGTGTTCAAGTATGGTTTATTGGCTCTTTTTTCTTCACAGGCTAGCTTTGTGGCTTCAGGAAACAGAACGGATATTTCCTTAGATGACCCAAACTTTTGGCAGAAGTGGGCTAAAATAGCTGAACTGGACACTGAAGCAAAGAGTGAGAAGGTACAGCATTGAAAATGTTTTATTTCATTGAACGTTTCACAGATATCTCATAGGGCCATAAACTCCTACAAGCTCAAACCATGATTCACTCCTGAGCCTTAGTTCTTAAATGAGATGCTACATGTAATCTACTTAAAACATTCTTGCCACATAGACAGAGCTTGAGAAACGTTAACTGTATTTAAAATGACCTTATGGGTACAGTTTTAATAAAAATTCACTTAGAACTGGAACTAACCAAACAGATCAAGATCAGCCCCCTGACCCAAGCCAATATCCTGTCCTTGGCATGTGACTATTTTCCTCTATTTCAGCACTTCCTATGCAAGGAATTTTACCTCTGACAAACATTAGTGGAAAAAAGCATGATGTGGAAAAGTTTATTAGGTTCCCCTCCATTCTTTCAGTATCTTGAATTTTTCTATTTCTGAACATGAGGAAGAGAATGGCCTTGGAATAAAACCAGGGTTTGAATACTGGCTCTGCCATTGACTCGCTGTGTGTCTTTGGGCAAGGTACTTGACCTCACTGAAAAAGTGAAAAAAAAAAAGAGACATGTGAACAAAGGAGGTGGTGGCGCCCAGTTTGCAGAATTGGAGGTAACACTGCGAAGACAGCTGCCCCTAGCCCGTTGTGAGGCCCCCAGAAGTGTTAGCTGCCCTACCCTCCATCTCTGACCCCATCACCTCCCTTGGGATTGAGCACACGTCACTGTCTGCCCATCTCCTTGGATGAGTGTTGAACTCTGGTGGGCTCACAGGCCCAGCAGACAGTCCCTGCTTACACTCTGCTGATTGAGTAACCAGCATCCAGCCTTGCCAGTTCTTCTGTAGGATTGCCAGAGGTTACTTAGTCCGGCCTCTTCTCCTAACAGGATTCTGCTGTCCCCTTAGTAACCTCTTTCTAGTGTTGTCCAGTGCCACAGTCAGGAAGTGATTCTGTGTGCAGGACAGTGGGCAAGAGGAGGAAGAAAAGGCCTTGCCCTGAGACAGTCAGAAGCAGTTGGAGCATCCAGGTGGGAGGGAAGATGGTTGCAGCAGGGAGGACATCCAGGCCTCCTAGATGAGCATGCAGGAGCTTAGCCGAGCTTTGGGAGGAGGCGTAGGCGGAGGGGGTGAGAAGCATGAAGTGATGGAAACCAGAGAAGTGGTCATGGTTGTGGCCAAGGGAGCCACCGAATGGGTGCGTTTCTTCCATGAAAGACAAAAGGTTAGTGGCGCCAGTGGAAGGCACAAAATGAGGCAGCACTAATATGTGTTCCTCTTCAGAAAGTTGCCTAGCAGATGGAATTCTGCGACTCTTATCTCCAGAGCTGCCTCCACGTGCTGGCAGAACAGCCAGGGTGTCCCACTCCCGTGGTTCTTGGCAAAAGCTGGCAGCCACTCCAGCGCTGGGGGGCCTCGCCCTTGTTAGAAAGACTGCAGGGCCAGCGGATGGTGGCGGCCAGCCCCGGAGGGAGGCGGGGGGGGGGGGACAGGCCAGCTTCAGCAAGGCCCAGAGTGTCCCCTCTGCTTGCCGTGGACCCAGCAGGTGTGCTGGAAAGGGCCTTTCCTGCTGGCGGACGAGACAGGGGTGTGGTTCTCTCCTTCGCGTGTCCTGAGGGGCGGCAGCAGGGTCCGCCATGATGGCGGAGGGAGCCCAAGGGCGTTCTCCCCAGCAGTCCCCTCTGCCCCCAGGAGAGCCTGGTGCTCGACCGCCCGCGCGTGCGGAAGCAGACCAAACACTACAACTCTTTCGAGGAGGACGAGCTCATGGAGTTTTCGGAGCTGGACAGCGACTCTGACGAGAGGCCCACAAGGTCCCGGCGCCTCAATGACAAAACCAGGCGCTACCTCCGGGCCGAGTGCTTCCGGGTGGAGAAGAACCTGCTCATCTTCGGGTGAGTGTTGGCTTCGCCTCTTCGGCCTCGTCGTTTTCCCCTCTTCTGTTCAGCCGAGATGTGTCCAGCGTGTCTCTCCCCTCCCCTCTGGGGCCTGGGCGGAGGGAGGGTCTGAAGAGAGAACTGAGCTTTCTGCCCGAGGGCCCCTCAGTCAGTACGCTCTGCTGCCATTTTACAGACGTGCCATGATTCTCTCTTGTGTTTGTCACAGCAGATCTCTGGGACTCATTTGCTGCCTGGTACTGATTTCCGGCCTCCCCCCCCCCCCAAGGACGTACAGGAATCAGTGCAGCAGATGTTAGCGTTGCCACATGATGCCTGCCGGGCTCTGGCGCTGGTAGAAGCAGAGGGTTTAGCTTCTGGGAGCTCCCCATCACTTTCCAACACTGCAGCTGGACTCGGTCTTAATTCCAAATTTATTCCTCACTCCAGATACTGTCATCCCTCCCTTCCTAACATTCTAGCGGCCGTACAAAGCTCTCTGTGTCCAGTGTCCAGGTCCCCTCAGTGGCATTTGGTAGGCTGCAGTGTGCAGGCCTCTGAGGTTTTTCAGGAGACAAAGCCCTCAGGGAGGTTAATAGGCCCACCAGGGGTCAAGACACGCTCTTGGCTCCTGTGTGTCGCGCTGTGTCGAGGGCACGGCTGGCCCTTCCTCCCTCTAACGCCCTTCTGGGGGTCCACTCCAGCTGGGGCCGGTGGAAGGACATCCTGACACATGGGCGGTTCAAGTGGCATCTGAACGAGAAGGACATGGAGATGATCTGCCGGGCCCTGCTGGTGTACTGCGTCAAGCACTACAAAGGGGACGAGAAGATCAAGAGCTTCATCTGGGAGCTGATCACACCCACCAAAGACGGGCAGGCCCAAACGCTCCAGAACCACTCAGGTGCGGGGCGGCGGGGTGTCCTTCCCTCCCTCTTCCCGTGCTGGTCCATGTCGCTGTGCTTCGAGGACTTCTCTCTCTTCTCAGGTGCATTTCAGAAAGCCACCGTTGGGAAAGGATGCTGGGTTTTGTTCATTCCCATTCTCCTTCCCACTCTTCTATGTTCCCTGGGATGTGTGAAGTGTGGCTGGGCCCTCTTGAAGTTCCCCGCTCCTGCCCGCTGCCCTCGGGGTCACAGCATCTCCTCCTGTGACCTGAGGACTCGCGAGGCATGCTCTGCCCCAGTTCCACCTCTGTCTGTGTGTTTCCTGGGACTGCTCCTTCCCTGTGCTGAGCCGCAGCTCACTCACCTTCTCATCTTCAGGTTCAGTGTTCCTTTTCCCCAGCTGGGTGGTGGGGTCCCCAAGGACACAGGTTCGGCTGCACCTTTCTTGATCCTACAGGGCACTTGGTAGATTCTTCCTAACTGACTAAATGGACCAGGGGTCACTGAGTAGGGGACTGGGTGATCCCTGCCTGGGGGCTGAGGAGCGGGTTCCTTCATCCAGGGTCACCACGTCCAGCCGCCCTGCCGCCCTAGCCCAGCTCTGTCTCAACAACCACATTGAAAGCACCCTGGCTTACCTCTCTGCCTTTCTGTCTCAGGCTTGTCCGCTCCAGTCCCTAGAGGGAGGAAGGGGAAGAAGACGAAGAACCAGCTGCTGCTCCCCGAGTTAAAGAACGCAGACTGGCTGGCCACCTGCAACCCCGAGGTGGTCTTACATGACGACGGCTACAAGAAGCACCTCAAACAGCACTGCAACAAGTGAGTGCCCCACACCCCTGGTGGGAGGCCACTGGGTGCCTCTGGACCACTGTGCAAGATCAGAAAGGCAGGTGGTTCTATGCTAGAAGCTGGGCCAGGGTTCATTCACGCTGAAGCCTCTCTTTTTTTCTTGTGTTTGAAAAAAATATTTATCTGTTTAGCTGCACCAGGATCTTTGATCTTCAGTGTGGACACGTGGGATACTTAGTTGCTTAGCTGTGGCATGTGGGATCGAGTTTCCCAACCAGGGATCAACGTCAGGCCACAGGAATCTTAGCCACTGAACCACCGGGAAAGTCCCCTCTCTACCTCTTGTAACAATCTCCTCCTCCAGAACCTGGCCTCTCTTACCAACGGAGTTCATACAGAATCTTCTGACCTGACCCTCAAGATCCACTGAAGACACTGGTGATTTCACTGCTTTCCCTCCCTCCATCCCCAAGGGCATGTTAGCAAGAACTGAGACTGGCCTTGGCGGCCACCATGCTCAGCTGCCCCCTCGCCATGCCAAGTTCTTCTTCTTCTCATTTGCTTTGACATCCATGATCTCCTGGTGTTTGATGGACACACATCTGAGATAGTATTCTTTATATCCCAAGGCTAACAGCTGGGGTGGGGCAGGCAGATGTAAAGGAAACAAGTGGTAGAAAATGAAACCGTCCTTGTGAAGTTTAGTTTTGGGGAGTGAGGGCACCAGCCGCAAACAGTGATAGGTTTGCCACGTGGATACACAGAAGGGAGGCTGACAGGGACGAGGACTCCTTGATGGATGGGAGACCCGGTGCGGCAGGCTCCTGAGGAGTCCGTTGTCAGTATTAATATTAAGCAGCCATGTTTCTTGAACAAGTCAGGCATGATTGAAAAAATGGTATTTGGGGAGAAAAATAATGTGGTAACAGTTTGCAAGATGGAGTAGGTGCTTACCTGAAGCTGAATGGCCAACTCAGAGTTTTGTCATCATAAATGTTGATCGTGATGACCTAGATTAAGATGCTGACTGTAGAACTGGGGAGAAAGTGTCAACTATGAGAGGTGTGACTAAAGAAGAAACCATCATGTGTGACGAGGGACATGAAAAGCTGGTAACTCCACTGTTGTGAGCCTTGTGGGCTGGGAGAACAGTGGCGCTTGTCTCCATAACAGAATTGTTACATTCATTAAATGATGAAGAGCAAAGCAAAGGACCGACTCCAGTTTTGCCTTATTAAGTTACAGCAGCAACACTTGGCTGCCCCCGTCCCCAGCTGCAGATGGGGGTCTGGAGTGTTGGAAACAGGATGAGCTGGAGAGGTTGACATACAACTTCCCCCATACCTGCACGGGTCATCACAGATGCTGAGCAGAACTAATTGAAACCTCTGAGAAATTCTCAACATTTCTACCACCAGCCCCAACTATCTCCTGAGTGCAAGCCTTACCCCAGGAATCAAAGAATAAGACAATAAAGCAGTTCTCTGGGTTTGAAGAAGCTGAATGCTGTTTATTCTTCTGAATCTGGTGGAGACCACTGTCCTCTTGGTTCTGGCTCAGTGAGACCTGGAGACTTGGAGCTGATGGGGCCTTCAGTGCCCCGCCATGCAGCCTGGGAGTTTACCACTGAATTACCAGATGATTCTAACTCATTGTGTTCTGTGTATTGAATCTACAACCTGCCTCCTTGAATTGTCCACCCTTTGCTCTTGGATTCTGGTTCTCTCCTGAGGTCCTGGTCTCTGCAGAAGAGACCAGGCAGGATTGGTTCAGCATAGCTGGCCTGTGAGCTTCTAGAATTATGGGCTCTTTCACTAGTAAATTTACTGCCACCCCTATATCAGATGAGCCTCCTGTGTGGCTCAGCAGTAAAGAATCCTCCTGTCAATTCAGGAAACCCAGGTTCAGTTCCTGGATCAGGAAGATGCCCTGGAGAAGGAAATGGCAACTCACTCCCGTACTCTTGCCTGGGAAATCTCATGGATAGAGAAGCCTGGCGGGCTATAGTCCATGGGGTCGTAAGAGTTGGACATGACTTGGTGCCTAAACTACCACACCATCAATATCAGATGAGGGTCAAGACAGGCTCTAGAGTCAGGACTGCCTGGATTTGAATCCTGGCCCCATTACTTACCTGCAGATGAATTATTTTAAAAATAAGGACAGTAGTTCCTTGTTGTTTAGTTGCTAAGTCATGTCCGAGTCTTTGCAACCCCATAAACTGCAGCACGCCAGGCCTCCCTGTCCTTCAGTAACTACTGGAGTTTGCTCAAACTCATGATCATTGAGTCGATGATGCCATCCAACCATCTCAACCTCTGCCACCCCTTTCTCCTCCTGCCTTCAATCTTTCCCAGCATCAGGGTCTTTTCCAGTGAGTCAGCTCTTCACATCAGGTGGCCACAGTATTGGAGCTTCAGCTTCAACATCAGTCCTTTAGTGAATATTCATGGTTGATTTCCTTTATAATAGTTCCTACCTCCTAGCACTGTTTTGAGGATCAAGTGAGCTAAGACATGCTGGCACATAGTGGGTACTCAGACTACTGTTTGCTGTTGTTAGTAGCATGATAGTACTGAGAGTACATGAAGTTGTTATCAAAAGAACTTCAAAAAGCTAAAAAACAGCTGCTTCAGATCTAAGCTCAAAAAGTCAAGACAGTGATGATGTGTTCAGGGGTGGATAAAGTGACCGGAAGGGAACACCAGGGGGGCTTTGTGGGGAGATGTTCTATTTCCTGATCTGGATCCTGGAGACACACATGTGCGGTCAGTATGTGAAGATTCATCAAGCTGTGCATTTGTGCAAAGCACACTTTCTGGAAATAGATTTCATATTGAGAGAACAGTCATTTTTAGAAAAAGAGAAGAAAGAAAAGGCAATACCGCCACCCAAATTATTACTAGGTTTTGTTTGGCTAAAGTTAAGGGTGTTACAGGCTTCCCAGGTGGCACAGTGATAAAGAATCCACCTGCCAATACAGGAGACACAAGAAACATGCAGGAGACACAAGAGACATGAGTTTGATCCCTGGGTGGGGAAGATCCCCTGGAGGAGGAAATGGCAACCCACTCCAGTATTCTTGCCTGGAGAATCCCATGGACAGAGGAGCCTGGCGGGCTACAGTTCATGGGGTCGCAAAGAGTTGGACACAACTGAAGCGACTGAGCATGCAGCAGGCACATGTACAAGTGAAACTATTTGAAAACATCATCATTCAACATACCCTACTTGTCACTTAACTAGGAACTGGTAACAAGCCTCTTGGAAGGCCGCTCTGCCCTAGAGGTCACGTGGCCACATGGACGGGGTGAGTCGTCTTAAGGGCCAGGGGAGATGCTGTTTTTCTGCTCCCCCAGTGGCACCCCACTCCAGTACTCTTGCCTGGAAAATCCCATGGATGGAGGAGCCTGGTAGGCTACAGTCCATGGGGTCGCTAAGAGTCAGACACGACTGAGCGACTTCACTTTCACTTTTCCCTTTCATGCACTGGAGAAGGAAATGGCAACCCACTCCAGTATTCTTGCCTGGAGAATCCCAGGGATGGCAGAGCCTGGTGGGCTGCCGTCTATGGGGTCGCACAGAGTCGGACATGACTGAAGCGACTTAGCAGCAGCAGCAGCAACCCCCATGGTTCACAGGGTGACCTTAACAGATAACTGGCAAGATAATGTTTTCGTGTGTGAAATGGAGATGACCACAGAAATATCTGCTGGTAACGTTCTCTTTTCCTAGTACTCTCACAGCCCTCATGACCTGGGAGCACCCAGAATTTCGCTGGATCACCCAGGGAATGGCAGTACACAGGCAGCTGATGGGTTCTGACGTGTTTCTTCACTGTGTCCACCTTTCCTAGGGTACTTCTGCGAGTCCGGATGCTATACTACCTGAAAGCTGAAATACTGGGAGAAGCAGCCGATAAAGCATTTGAAGGAACTCCAGCCAGGTAAAATAGGTCATCCTTAACGCCCAGTGTGAAAGAATTGCTGTCAAGTACCTATTAATGGAAACAGACAAACCTGCCTATGTTTCACGAGCCCCGTGTTCACCCCCTCCCAGGACCAGTCCCTGGTAAAGCAGGATGGTAGAGTGAGGATGATTCAGCCAGGTCATCTGTGAGTGAAATAAAGGAAAAAGTGGTTGTTTAAAACATAGCTCGTGGGCCTCTCTCATCTTCTGAGATGACCCACGCTCTGTCTGTGGAGAATCTCCCTGAAAAAAACCTTCTTTCTCTTAAAAAACAAAACAAAAATAACATGGCTCTTGGTGAGGTTCTTAGTTGTTTTCTTCCCTCCCTCCGGTAGTGTTGTAAAATTGCTTTTAAAGCATCATTTCTCTGCCTTAACTAATCATCACTCATGGATGGATATGAGTGACGTTTACGTTTAACGTAGCGGGTGTAGACTGAAAGCTTTACCCACTTTTGGCCTGAGTCCTCTTCCACCTTTGAGTGGTTCTCCTTTATTTGCTAGTTAATAATACTTAGTCGTGTTACTGATGCTTTGTCACCCGTGCCTTAGTTTTGTAAGCTAGCGTTTCCAAAGCTATAGAATCCTGGAGTATCCCAAGATTTGGGGGAAGAGACTGCTGAGCCCCCGGCTATCACTTGATTGGGCTGTCAGATAGTCACAGTGTGTGAGTGGAATACCAGTCGCCTCCTTCGCCATCCCTTCCCCCAGACCTGCAGTTTGCTCTGGCCCCATACAGTGCTAGTTGTCCCCAGGGGACCGCAAGTGTTGGTGTTTGAACTTTGCTTTGAGATTCCACAGGGCCGTGGTTCCTTCCCTCTCTTTCTTCCCTTTGGGCAGTGCTCATGGCCTTAGTGGTCACAGGAGCATGAAAGAAGGAGAGAGGTAAAGGGCAGTGACAGTCCTACCCTTGAGCATTTTGTAATCAGGAGCAGTCAGCATGTTGACTGTTATCACTGGCTATGAATTTCATAGTTACCGTGGGCATTTATAGTGAGAATAGCGCAGTTCTGGTAAAAAGGTCCAACTTGTGAGTCATGTAAAGGCAGCAGAATTCAACCTGATTATTTATATCCAGTGTTACCTGGCAGAAGTAATTTACCTGAGTTTACTTATTCCCATGTCCCCTGCTTCCCTAGACCTGCAGATGGAGGGAAGTGAGTAGAACATGACGAGACTAAGTCCACTGCCAACCTTCTTCCCCCTTTCCTTTGCTTTCCACAGTCTTAGTTCTCACTGGTCCTATTCAGGTTAAATACCTTACGGTGGAGAAATTGCCATGCGGAATGAAACACTGCACACCCCAAAAGAGTTGTTCAGCCCATGGCATCAACGCAGGCAGAGCAGTAGGCCCTGCAGTGAAGCCAGGTGGAGAGAGGTGGGGTCAGGGACCCCCACCCCTGCAAGGAGAGCTGGGCCTGGCAAGGGGCAGGCAGCCCTGCGTCCCAAGAAGAACCTGGTGGAAGAACCAGCTGGAGATGTTGCAGAGGCGGCGTTCCCGGCACCTGGGAGGTGGGAGAGAGGAGCCATCCAGGTGGATGTTCTCCCTCAAACCCCAAAGCCTTCCAAGAGTGAGGACGGTGTTCAAACAAATGAAGCCAGTTAGCTAAGGGTCCGTGTGAGCTCTCAGAACATGCACAGAAACTCAGAGAGGGACCGATCCCTGCAGGTCTGCTCCCTGGGGTGAGCCACGTTCATCCCTTCAGCCAGAAGTTTGACCCAGCAGACTGTTCGCAGACCCTGGCCAGGAAGTTCCTCCTGTTGTGGCCCCTGTCCCCTGAAAGGCTCTCTTCCTACCCTGTGTGCAGCAGTGCAGACTAGCTCGTTCAGAAATAGTGCTCACGATCTCTACGTGTCAGACCAGGATGCTTGGGCACTTTTCAGCCATTGATCATATGTGAATTCAAACACTTGGCAGGTGTTCTGCCTTTACCTAACAGACATATTGATGGCTTTTGCTGTGGTTGTCAACTGAAGGTGCACATTAGAATCGCCTGACACATGTAGAGCCCCCGGCCCCACCCCAACCCGACTGGCAACACATTCTCCACGAGGTGCTTTCAGATTCTGCATTATTCAGTCTGAGTGGAGCCTGGACATCAAATACACCTGCTGAAGTCACTCCCCATGTTAACCGAATGCAGGGCCCTGGTTAGGACACCTGGGCCCCCTGCTGTCTGAATCCTCCCAGTTTTGTTCCTTCAGCCTCTAAGCGTTCACCTAGGGATGTGGCTTAGCCCCGGGGCTCCAGCCAGGAGCTCCTGTGTTGTGTTCTGTCCATGTGGAAGGCACTGAGTCCATGCCCTTCCTTCCACAGGGAGCTGGACGTGCCCCTGCCCGACATTGACTACGTGGAGATCCCGGTGGACTGGTGGGACGCTGAGGCCGACAAGTCCCTCCTGATTGGAGTGTTCAAACACGGTGTGTATTTCAGCGCATGTTTTCTCTTTCCTGAAAAATCCCACAGGCCTGCTGCATGTCTCTCTTAGAAAGTAGAGCCTCCCCTCTGTCCTCTGAGGAATTTGCCCAGATGAGTGTGTGAGTCATGCAAATACAGCGAATGTGAGTATCACTGAGGCCCCTCGACAGGGTGGCATGTCTTCCTCACTAGTGTGTCTGCATGTCAGGGGCTGCCCCGCTCTCGTTCACTCTCCAGACCCAGCATCCGGCCAAGAGTCTGTCACATGGCAAGCCCCAGGATTTCTGGAGTGAAGCAATAAACAAATGGGGAAAATGTTAGGTTTTACCATTTCACTTGTATCCAGAATTCTAAGGTCATTTCAGCTGATCTACTTAATTCCTAGTACATATCTTCTGCCCTATTTGGTATAAAAATTTAAGAATAGAAGATAGCATAGAAATCCTTTTTTTTTTTTTCTTAATATAGTAATCTAGAGACCAAAGGGAACTGAGAGACGTTTTTTTAATAGCTTGGCAAAACTGACATCTCTGGCCCTGTTCTAAGTACCTGCCCTTGCTTTCAGCCGACTGTTAAAATGAATAAAGCAAGTCCTGGAAAATATTCCCTGTAATGTACCTGATACACACCTTCCCTGCTGGGTGAACTAGCCGGTATTTTGAGCTGGAGAGCAGGGCTTAAAAGTGGGCAGAGGTATATGTCCCTGGCCTTCACTGCCAGCTCTGCCACTTATAAATGTGTGACCTTGGGCAAGTCAGAAACTTCTCTGACCTATTTCCTCACCTGGACACTGGGGAGAGAACAAGACAGCCCACCTGGAGGGTTATAGGAAGATTAACTAAGACAGGGCATGTGGGCGGCCTGAGCAGTGCTTCGCACATGACAGGTGCTGGGTGCCATCCACCGTCACTGACTCCTCTGCCTTTGGAAGGTTCACTTTTTTTCTCACACATGCCCTATCAGTAGAATTCTTCAACACTTGCAGGCCAACCTACAGTATTTACATAACAACGATGCATATACCTATTTTAATGAGGAATCCCTTCAAAACATAGATTCTGGTATTTGCAGACTTTGGGAGGCCTGGTGTTGTTAGTGTCAGGATTGTCAGCCATACTTTCCTGGTGAGTGATACCTCCCGTCATTGTGTAATGACCCTCTGTATCCCATATTGTGCTTTTGGCTTCAAAGACTTCGTATGTGATGAGCTTAGCAGACACACTGTGAAGATGGGGAAGACCTAGCCTCTGTACCCAGTGCTGGGGGACTGGTGTTAAGCAACACGTGGTGCTGACTGGCTCACTCACGGATGTGACCAGACCCGTGTAGTTGGACAGGGGTGTTGGAATCAAACCTAGGCTGGGCTGGACAGAGGCCTGTGGTTGGCTCCATGGACCCATCCTCTTTGGTGTCTTGCAGAGTCCAAATCAGATTCCACTCCTGGTGGGGTGCCATCCAGCAGACAGTCCACGGGCCTCAGCTTAGACCTGTCCTCACCTGGGTAACATACCTCATCACCCCATGTAACAGCCCTCTCCGCAGAATAATCCAGCCCACACAATGTGTCTTACCAGGTGACAAACTCTCAGATACCCAGCAGCCGGTGGACATGTGACATTTTCAAAGAGCCATGCTGTCTGGTGTTTATTTTTCAAGGCTCCGTCAGGAGCTCTCTCTGCCTCACCTCCATGCCATGGAGACACAAGTATGAGCCGTCAGGCTGCAGCCATTTTCTTTGTTAAGAAACATGCAGCTGTTCATTGTCCGAGGTTTCGTGGCTCTTTTAGTCCACTCCAGACATAGTTTGTTACGACCCTGTTTAGATGAGAAGACTAAAGCCCCGGTTCCATCTCTGAGCCGACCACCATGGAAGAATTGGCTGCATCTTTGTTGGGGCTTCCGGTGTCAGCAAGAAGGACTCTGCAGCAAATCTGTTCTGAACGATGCTCTTGACAGCTCTTGATCGCAGGAAGATATGGCCACTGCCCCTCTAGGGCAGCCTGGACTTAGAAATAGTCATCAAGCTGTGGGGTTTAGTATCCTTGTTCACATTCTTACAGAGGAACTTTTAGACAAGTGGACAGGGGCAGGCAGCCTGTTGCTCTGCTGTTTATGTCTTTATGTTGCTATCACACAGCTCCCACTACTCTTCAGTAGTCAGGGTTTTCTAGGGAACTGGATCAGTCACTCTCACCCACCTCCAGCTCCAAAGCTGATTGAGAAAGAGAAGTGGAGAACCTGTCCAAATTTCATACATACGCACGACAGGAAGTCTGCAGAGGAGGAACCCACCCGGGTAGTAGGCGCCTCTTTTCCTGGGGAGCAGCAGGTGGAGATGGTGGCAGGCGCATCTTCAAGACAGTAGGAGAGTCAAGGACATCCCTGTCTTGATGTGAGCTGAGGCAGAACATGGGGAGAGGGTGAGAGTGGTTCTTCCTACAGTGACTGTTGGAAGAGGATCTGAGCCAAACTGACACATCCAGGCAGTTACTATGTTGAGTTTATACAGTGTCAGGCGCTGTGCAAGGAACTGAATGCATAATGATAAGCCAAAGCCAATACAAATTCTGTCTGTCCCTGGAAAGCCCTCAATCTCATGAGAGAAACTTTAAGTAATCACACTATCGCCCTGAGGAATGAATGAATAAAGAAGAACATAGGGGACCCGTTTCTCCCACCATATGCCTTGGGCTGGCAGCACCTGTCATGGAGAAGGCAGAAGAGATGCTTTGGATTAAAAGATGAAGTACCTAAAGCCCCTTAGAGAAAAAGTACCAGGTGCTGCCTCCATGCGAAGGCTAGACCAGCATCAGCAGTGATAGCAGAACAGAAACCAGTCTAGAAGGGAAATACCCAGCAGAGTAAAATCCAGTGTGTTTGATCAAGCCAGTTCTCATTTTCGGCACAGCATCTACCCTCACCTGAGATGGGCTTTCTGTACCTACTACAGAGCTAGAAATGGACTTCATTAGGAGCAGCAAGAAAAAGATTTTGAGGATCATAGAGGATTTCCCCCCAAATAGTTTGATGTGACAACAGCTATGACCAAATATCCGGTCTCATTATAGGATTACATTAGAGTCAATAAAATAGCATTCTCAAGCATGGTGTTACCAAATTAAAAGTGACATTGTTGCATTGTTTTGCCTTTCTTCTGGGGTCTCTTTTTCTGGGTCAAAACTCCTCCATCTGTTTTTGACTCAGGATAGAGTGAGAGGTCGTTCCAAAGCCCTGGTCAGTGGGTTAGGATTTTATACTGAGCCTGGACACAGAGGCAATGAGTCTGTTTTAATCCAGTCAACAATCCCAATCAGCCTCTTTATGTTTCATCCTTTACATCATCACTTTGCTCAGTTTCCTTTTCTAACACATGGGATAAATTTGGACCATAAGAAAATTATGACCCATTCAAGGCTTGCCAGGTGGTGTTAGTGGTAAAGAACCTGCCTGCCAATGCAGGTTAGACATAAGAGGTGAGGGTTTGATCCCTGGGTTGAGAAGATCTCCTGGCGCCTCGAGGGCATGGCAACTCATTCCAGTATTCTTGCCAGGAGAATCCCGTGGACAGCAGAGCCTGGCGGACTGCAGTCCGTGGGGTTGCACAGTCAGACATGACTGGAGCGACTTAACAAGCGTGCATGCAGGCAGGAGATGACAAGATAACAGAGTGTCCAGAGTTGGAGACGGGGGTAGGGGTTGCAGTGAGGGGAAGAAATTGTGAAACCAGCTTGCCTGATCCTCATGCTGTCCAAAAGAAACAACAAGTGGGAATGGAATCTGTATCTTGTGTGTCTTCAAGGACACACAGTACACCTCGGCTTTCATTTTTTGGTCAAGCACAAAGGAATCTGTTTAAGCTCAAGGATCTTCCCCCAACCGGAAGTCTTACAGGATCCAATTATTCTTAAATAAGTATTTTTGGTTGGCTTGTTTTGCTTTTTTACTTAACAAGGGAAACAAAATGCATGTCTAGGGCGCAAGGCAGATTTAATGAGTTCCGACATGATCCCCGTCATGACCTTGTTTCTCGCCACCCCCAATCAGGTTACGAGAGGTACAACGCCATGCGAGCCGACCCAGCACTTTGCTTCTTGGAGAAGGTGGGCATGCCAGACGAGAAGTCGCTGTCTGCAGAGCAGGGTGTCACAGACGGGGCCTCAGACATCCCTGAAAGGTGAGAAGCTGCACAGACCAAGCACAGTGTGACTTGTCGCGCCACGCATCTCTGACCACAGGCACCCAGCACTCTCATAGTCTCTTCCTCACAGCCTGGCCTCTCCCTTCAGCCTGAACCGCCTTCCAGAATCGCTTCAGTTACATCCTACAATGCCTCAGGCCTTTCTCTTGAACTCTGAACCCTTTGATCAGAATACCCATTTCCGGGGTACTCTTTCTGCCCCCTTCTGATGCCTATGTCAGAAGCTTTCTCTATCCCTTTTATACTTTAATAAACTCTAAAAAAAAAAAAAAAAAAGAATACCCATTTCCATCCTTCCTGGGTTCCCCAAGCTGCCCACCATCCTGCCCTGTTCCTTAACCAGCCTTGTCTGGTCAGAGGATTCTCAAAGAGGAGTTCAGACCTCTCTTAACCTCTCATACTTGGCGGAAAGTTAAGAAGAGGCACAGCAAGTTCAGGCTTCCTGACCTTGAAATGCCTGAGATGAAATTCCGGCGTTTTCTAAGGATTGCACGGTCCATGAATAGCCACTGCTTGACGGCCATGGCATTTAGGTCCTGTCCATGGGTTGTGTGTAAAAAAGTATGGAGGCGTCCCCTTTGTCTGAGTTTTATTTACTTTTGGCATAACCCCAAATGTATGAATTCATAGGAAAACTAAATAGCCAAAGCTGTGGTTTTCATATGTGTGTGTATGTGTGTGAGTATTTGAAAGACATAGCATAGAATCTTTTGGTTTGCATTTGGTGAGCTTTTGGCCTGATCTTCTCCCCCAAAGTTGTATTTCCTAGGGTCACGGGCAAGGCTGGACTCAAGGGTACACAATGCCAGCCCCCCTAACTATCTGCTAAGGCTGAGGAAAGGATGAAATGCATTTTTCCATCCATGCTTAGCCCCTGACAAACACTCTAGCTAGCTATCATAACATTCTCTGTCCCCAAAGGTAATAAGGATCCATCCAGAGAAATGTTAACAAATGCTCAGAGGACCAGTGGTATTAATGTTGGTTCATGGGCTTGAGAGAAACACCACCTGGGGCAGGTGCCTGAATGTGGCTGAAAGCTGGTTTCTCTGTGGGGAGGCTGCTTTTTCTCGGGTCAGGCAGTGAAAGTAGGAGACTAGGACCTGAGCGACGAAGAGAAGAACATTTGAGACAGGAATCCTTCAAAGTTGATTTTTCCAGGGATCATGAAAAACAAATAGGCATCCGCAGTAGTTAAGTTCACGAGAGAAGACATCAGGCAGTGGATTTAGAGGCGAGCTGCCGATGGTCCATCGGGCAGTGTCCTTCCCTGGAAATGACCACTGCCAAACATGAGCAGTTCTGCACTGAGACTCACCCTACCATGGGAGCTGGGGTCAGCCCATGAGGACTCTTGGTTTGTACGGCTGTCAGTGTCTAGAGTCTGTGCTTTTATCAAAGCTACATATTCAGCTAATTCTTGATGGGCAGTAATTACCTTTTCAAAGATGACATCATTGTGGAAGAGCAGGCCTCTGAACTTAACCTGAGTAGATCATGAGGCTCCTGGTGAAGTTCCACTTAAGTGGAGGTCACTGCTCGTAGAAGTTATGACACTGGAAAAATCAAGATTCTGAGGCCTGTGGAGAAAAGAGTCTACTAGTACTCTCTTTGGTCAGTGATTTAGGGGGAGTTGTGCCAGCATCCTGGTTGCAGAATAGCTCCTAGGTGGTGTGTGATGCTTTTTACTCTTTTTGTTTATTTATTTATTTATTTTTTAGAGGCAACACGGATAAAGAAGATAATACAGAAGAGAAAGTAGATGGCCTTCAGAAACAAATGGTGAGTCAAATGTGAGAAATCCCCGTCATGGTGTATTGGTCTTTGGTTGCATTGCTGCAGTTGCATTGCATTTTCCCCAACATTTTATTGTAAAAATTGTCAACTCACAGACTGCTTTGCAGCCTTACTCTAATGAAACTTCTGCTTTTGAGATAATGGTAGATTTTAGATGGAATCAGAAGATACAATGCAGGGTGATCCCATGTACCTTCTATCCAGTTTCCCACCACGGGGATAATCTTTTCCAGCATCAGGGTGTTTTCCAGTGAGTCAGCTCTTTGCATAAGGTAGCCAGAGTACTGGAGCTTCAGCTTCAATGTCAGTCCTTCCAGTGAATTTCCCTCTCAGGGTTACTTTGGCTATGCTCCATAATTTTTACCATTTACTGTAAGTGGTAAAATTTGTTGTGTTGTGTTTTCATTTTCATTCAGTACAATGTATTTTAAAAATTTTTCCCCAGAGACTTTTCCTTGGGCCCATAGATGATCGATCAGATGTGTGTTATTTAATTTCTAAGCATTTGGAGATTTTTCTGTAATCTTTCTGTTGTTTGTTTCTAGTTTGACTCCAACTATAATTTTGGATTTATGTATTTCTCCTTTCAGTCTTCTATCAGTTTTTGTCTCACGTGTTTTGCAACTCTGTTGGCTGGTGCATGCGCATTTAGGATGTCTTCTTGGTGGGTTGACTCTGCTGTCAATATAGAATGCCCCTCCTTGTCTGATAGTTGTTTTGGGGGGGGTGCTCTGAGGTATACTATATCTAATATTATGATAGCTACTGCTGGTTTCCTTTGACTGATGTTTACATGATAGTCACTTTTTCCATCCTTTAACTTTTAACCTGGCTATTTGAAGTGAGTTTCCTGTAGGCAGTATTTAGTTGGGTTATATATTTTAATGCACCCTGTCTTATAGTTGATATATTCAGCCATTTACATGTCATGTTATTATTGATGCGTTAAGGCTTAAGTCTGACATTTTATTGTTTTCTCGGTGTTTTGATTCTCTAGTTTCTTTTTCCTGCTTTCCTCTGGTTTACTGGAAATTTTTTTCTGATCCTTTTGACTTATCTATATTAGGTTTTTAAGCTTCTTAGTGGTTACTCTGTATGCATTACTGCATATACATAATATATCACAGTCCACTGGTATCATTTTACCAGTTTAGGTGAAGTATAGAATCCTTACTGGAATTTATCCTTACTTCTAGTTTTTTCTCTTTATAATGGTCTTAAATATTTCTCCTACATACACTGAGAATAATGATAATGTAATTTTTGCTGCAACTATGAAATATAATTGAGAAAATTCAAAAGGATAAGGAACGTTTACTGTTTTTACCCATACATTTACTTACTGTGTTCTTTCTTCTTCCTGATGTTCCAAGATTTCTTCTTTCTGTTGGGAGAAATTCCTTGAGCCATTCTTTTAGGATAGGTCTGCTGGTGATGGTTCTCTTAGTTTTCCTTCATCTGGGGATATCTTGATATCCTCTTCATTCCTGAAGGATATTTTCACTGGATATAGGATTCTGGGTGGACAGTTTTCTTTCAGCTCTTGAAAATGTTGTGCCACCTCCTTCTGGCTTCCATGGTTTGTGATGAGAAATCTTCTGTCACGTGAGTTGTTTTTCAATTAGGTGAGGTCTCTTTTCTCTTTTGCTGCTTTCAAGGCTTTTCTCCTTATCTTTAGTTCTCAGCAGTTTAACTCTTGAATTTTGTTTATGTGGATTCTTTGAGTTTATCCTATTTGGTGTTTTTTCAGCTTCTCAAATCTGTCGATTTGCCAAATCCGTGTCCTTTGCCAAATTTGGGAAGTTTTCGGTCATTATTTCTTGGAACCCTTTCTCCTTCCTTCTGGAACTCTGATGACATGCATGTCAAGTCTTTTGTTACAGTTCCTCTGGTCCCTGAGGCCCTGTTTTAATTGTTTTTAATCTGTTCCTCTCTGGTGGTCACACTGGGTACTTTATATTTTTCCCTCTTTGAGCTTGCTGATTCTTTCCTCTTTCTCCTCCCTTCTATGGTTGAGCCTATCCATTGTGTTTTTGTTCGGTTTGGTTTCATCATTGTATTTTTCAAATTTAAAATTTCCCTTTGGTTCTTCTTTGGGGCTTTGTTTCTTTGCTGACATCTTCTGGAGTGTGTTCAGAATTCCTCATTGATGACTGCTTTAAAATCTTATGTCAGATAATTCTTAAGATGTCTGTCATTTCGGCATTAGCATCTGTTGGCTGTCTTTCTTCATTCAGTTTGAGATCTTCCTGGTTCTTGGTATGATAAGTGATTTTTTACTGAAACCTGGACATTTGGGGTATTATAATATGAGACTTGGGATCTTATTTAAAACTTCTGTTGTGACTGACTGCCTCTGACATCTGTATCACAGAGGAAGGGGGCGGGGCAGGGGGAGGAGGGGGCTAGTGTACAGCATGTACCACCTTTTGACTGCCTGGCTGTAGTAGAGGTTAATGTTCCTAGTCAGCCCCCAAAGATACCTGAGGGCAGAATGGAAGTTCAGCTCTCCATGTGGTCTTTGCTGATACCATGGGTGGTTGGGCATCTCATTGCCAGCTGTCAGGGATGAAAATCCAAGCTCCCTACTTGACTTTTTGACACCACCCAGCAGGGGAACCAGGTGCCCTGGTACAGCCTGGCGAAGGCAAAAGTCTGGAGTCCCCACCAGCCTTTGCTGGCGTGGATGTGGTAAGCCGCTGTCTGCTCTTGTGTTGTTGGGCTGGAGTGTAGCACGTCTCGTCTTAACACTGTGTCTGTTCCTAGCCTGCCCTTTTCCTTGTCCTGGGCTAGAGAAAGCAGGCTTTTTTTGTCTGCACCCTTTTGTCATTTCCAGCTAGCCAGCTTCTTTACCTCCAAATCTAAGGCATATAAGGCAAAAAAGAAAACCCAAGGAACTCACCACTGTGTCATTCTATGGGTCCCAAAGTCCCTAGTTGGTCTACCTTCTCTTCACCTTTCAGTGTTTTCTTAGGTGTGTTTTACATATAGTGTCCAGGAGCTTTAGTTGTACTTATAGTAAGGAATAGGGAAATAATGCATCTTCCCAGAAGCAGAAATCTGTATTGCATGTTACAAATGAGCTTCAGGACTTTGCATAAGCAGACCGAAACTTTAATGGAGCCCTGGCACTATTCGACCATGTTTTCTCTGGCTTTGAGTGGAGAAAATAAATCTGATAGGATTTCATGCATTTCTAGATACCACAGGTTACTGTAGCATTGTCCTCATAATCTTTCCTCTTCTCCTGATCACCAACCGAAAATTTTCGGTTCTCTTCTTTTAGTTCTAGTTGAAAGAATGGGTATCTACTTTGGTTTCCATCAGCTCTGATTCTTATAACAGTAACAAAGACATCACTTTCCCAAAGTAAAAAAAAAAAAAAATTAATTTTTGAAGATATGTTTCCATATCTCCTCAAGATTTAAGCAGTGGATTGAAGCATATCACCCTCAAGCTTCAGACGGTGGACCTGGCAGGAGGAAGCTGGCTTTGATCTTGACAATTAAAATCTGAGCTCTGCCATTCAGTTCCCTAGCTTATACTGTTATTTCTTTTGTTTGGAAGGTGGGATGTATTTTCCCACGGTGGTGTTTAGTCACTACGTCATGTCCGCCTATTCTGAGACCCCATAGACTGTAGCCCACCAGGCTAGATGTTATGGCTTTCTTTTTTCCTGATCAAGTGTTCTTTTCGTAGTCAAAAGAGTTGTTGTTGTTGCTCAGTCATGTCCAACTCTTTGTGACCCCATGGACTGCAGCACTCCAGGTTTCCCTGTTTTTCACTGTCTCCTCAAGTTTGCTCAAACTCATGTCCATTGATTCAGTGATGCCATCCAACCATCTCATCCTCTGTCACCCCCTTCTCCTCCTGCCCTCAATCTTTCCCAGCATCAGGGTCTTTTTCCAGTGAGTCAGCTCTTCACATCAGGTGGCCAAAGTGTTGGAGCATCAGCTTCAGCAACAGTCCTTCCAGTGAATATTCAGGGTTGATTTTTATTCTAGCTGCAGGTATGCGCCCCTTCTCCCAGCAGCAGCCAGTGTGAAGAGGCAGACCAGCTGCATGCCAGGCCCAGCTCTGAAGGCCACTCATAGTAAAGTTCATGTGCCTAACTCCTGGGTCTTGTCCTCACTCTGCAGTGCTTCCTACAGCAGGTGCTCTCTGTAAAAGGAGGATATGTTATGTGCCAAGTGAGCTAGGAAAAAACTTCTGCAGGGAAACTTAATGCCTAACGTGGTCAGATCCTACTGTAAGAAAAGTTCAGTGAGGAGCTGAACAATGACTCTATTCTTAGGAGTTGAGAGTTTGAGGGGGTCTCTGAACTCAAATAGTGATGTTTGACTGTAGCTGGAGTACTTCCAGGCTTACCAAGCACATTTCCCTTTCAGTTGGGTGTTACTCTTATCCCCATTCTAGACGGGGGGAAGATCAAATAGTTTTAATGAGCTGCAAGAAAAGTCATACTAGCCAAGAGCAATGTCTCTCTGCTCACGTCTTTTTCTAAATCCTGCAGTCTTTCCGTTGTAAAATCCTTGAATTTTCTGTTAATGACATTTGATGTGTATCTACTTTCTACATGAAATTTTTGAAGGTTGTAGGATGCTTGATTTTTCCACAAATGAAAACTGCTGTGGGATCTTTTTAACTGCCTTTCTGCATCGTGTTACCTCTACACAGAGAGCTCCTATGTTCTCTTCCTCGTAAACTCTTGTGTCCTTCAATCTAAAGCTCAAAAGTTACCTGTCAGATGTCTTCCTCCTGCCTGATTTGGGTCTGGCAGAGTTGGTGACTCTTTCTGATTTTCCCACTGTGTTTAGGAGCACTTATCACACTGCCTGTTGTTTTTGTTTAGTCGCTAAGTCATGTCCAACTCTGCAATCCCATGGACCATAGCCCGCCAGGCTCCTGATAGGATTTCCCAGGCAAGAATACTAGAGTGGGTTGCCCTGTGCTTCTCCAGCGGATCTTCCTGACCCAGGGATCGAACCCACGTCTCCTGCATTGACAGGCAGATTCTTTACTGCTGAGCTACCAGGGAAGAAGCCCTATCACACTGCATGGCCAGTATTTATGTCTCTCATAACTGCCAGAACATGAGCTCTAGAGGGATAAGGACTCCATCTTTTGCACTGTTGGAATGCCTGAACCGAGCACAGTTCCTGACAAACAAATGTAGGAAGGCCGCTTGTGGCCTCTGCATTGGCCCTGGGTTTTGTGAGTGCTTGGAGGAAGTTCCCTGGGCCTGCAGGTCTGTGCTCCCACCACCCCCACCCACACCCCCATCCAGACCAAAGAGGGGAGGCAGCCAGGCCTGGAGGAGCAGCCACAAGCGTGGGGATGTACTCTTCTTGAATCAGGCAGCAGCCCTGCACCCGTGTGGAGAAGTGCACATGTGGAGCTGAGATAGTGTTAAGAGACTGACACTGCATTTGACTTAGCCAGGTGTGTCTCCACCCGCCTGAAGCCGTACTGCCCAGTGGTTAGAGCTCCTCATCTGGGGTCAGGCCTTCCAGGTTTGAATTCCATCTTCACCACTTAGTAACTATTTATGGTATTCAATAAGATTATCAAACTCCCATTCTGCAATTTCTGTCTGTCTAAAAAGGGTCATTTTGAATGAATAAATGAAAAACACATATGAAGTACTGAGTATGATATCTTACCCACTTGTTTACCTAGGTCTCCATAGACTTCTGTTGTTATTGCTGTTGTTTTCCACTGTGTCATGAAGCCATCCTTCGAGGACACATTTTAGTTGAATGAAAGACATGCTGGATGGTCCTCTAGCAGTTGGGTCCATGTGTGGGTCGCTTCTCAGTCCCAGCTGCCATGTGTCAGGCATTTGCCTTGTGCCAGCATTTATTTAGTTAAACAGTTCACATCATCAGCTTACCTGTGCCCCACAATCACCCTATAAAGTGCTATCATCTCTATTTTGCAAACAAAGAAATGAGCTTGACCACAACCACCCTATAAAGTACTATTGCCTCCATTTTGCAGACAAAGCTTGAGTGAGCTTGAAACAGCTTGCCCAAGGTCAGAGACTGATAGACAATTAGACTCCAAACACAGGCGGGCTCAGGATGGAGAAACTGCAGGTTAGAACCAATCCATTGCCTGCGCTTTGACGGTCTTATGGGGACCCTGTACTCTGCAGTGATGGATTCACACTTCTTCCGAGATGAATATTTCTTTCAGGTTGATTCATAGAGGCAGAAACCAGGAAATGTTCAGCCGCAGACCTAAGAGGCAGGACTTCCTGTGTGCTTTCCGTGATCCCACTAATAAACTGGTGATGTTGAAGGTTATAGCGTCTTTTGCACTTTGGCTGCTGCTCATCCAGATCTTCTCCTTTCTGTCATTGCCAGAGAGGGAACCTCCCATCATGAGAGGGCAGGAGACAGAGAGACATTTACCGATCCCAGAAGCTTTCTTGAATTGAGAGAGTTTGCCTGAGGCCAACAGAAAGCATTAGGGAGACTGGAAAGGAAGCCTGTGAGTCGTGTGTGTCTGCCACCTGCCGCCTGGAGCTACCCCTCTGGATTCGGGATGTGGTGGGGCTCACACCAGCCACCTGTATGGCATAGTAAGGAGCACGCGACTCCCACATTTCATAGGCTAGAACATTTTTCAGTCTAGAAGTGTCTATAATTACAGCTTTCAGCATTCAAAGGGTCTTCATAGATACTGTGAGGATACTCAAAAATGTTCTGTGTGGCAGCAAAGGATGTAAGGCATGGCTGGTTGGGTTTTGCTTATAACTCCCTAAACAGTGGGAAAGACTGTGATGGTACGTTTAAGTGATACTTCAGAATGGTGCAGTCAATCAGCCTGAGGCTTCCTCCCTTCACTGATGCCATATGACCAAAGGAGAGAGATTAAACTAGTGTTGTCCAGCTCTAAAGATGTTTCACTCTCTGAGTCACATTTTCAGCCGGGACTCTCTGTTTTGGACAGCTCAGTGGTTGCAGTGTAGGCCCTGCACAGACTCCTGTGCTCAAAACCCAGCTCTGCCCCTTGGTATCCACGTGACCTTGGCAATTTACAGAACTTCCTAGAACTTGTTTTTTGCATCTGTAAAATGAAGATACTAATAGTTTCTACCTGGGGAAGCAGTTCTGATGACTAAAGGAGAGAATCCATGTAAAGGGTTTTGCACAGTGACACATAATTCTCGGTAACGTCAGCAATTATCACTATTCCAGCAAGAAAATGAACCCCTGCTCCTCTGCCTTCTCAAGGTTTTCTCTTTCAGGTCCTTCCATGGTATTAAGGGCCCAGGAGAGTGGTTTGGATTTTAAGTATCACCGGTCGTTGGTATCTGTCCATCCCTCCTGACCCGAGGTTATGGCTCTCCTGGGCTGTGGGTCCCAGTTTTCTGTAAAGGACCAGACAGTAAATATCTTAGGCCTGGGGGCCAGCAGAGTCTTCTGTCACATCTTCTCCTTTGCCTCTTTCTTCTCCTCCTCCTCCCCCTCCCTTCCTCCTCCTCCAGTGTAAACCCCATTCTTAGCTTAAGGGCCACACAAAAACCATCGACAGGCTATGGATTGCTAAACCTTCTTCTGGTCTGGCCCTGTGCTCCCTCATGGCTGCAGTCATGAATCCTGGGGTGATTCTCACCTGTCAGTCAGGTCTTAAGATGCTCGTCAGAAGCACAGTACATTAGGTAGGGAAAATGGGTGAACTGTGTGAAGGAGATTAAGGCGTGCAAACTTCCATTTATAAAATAAATAAGTCACGAGGGTGTGAATAGGGGGAACGTACCGCATGGGGAACATAGTCAGGAATATTGGAATAGCTGTGTGTGGTGACAGAGACACTCACGGTTGGGATCATTTCGTAACGTATGAAGATATCAAATCACTGTGTTGTACAGCTGAAACTAATATACTCTTAAGTCCACTTTACTTCAGTAAGAAAATAAATAAATTTTCATGTTAAAAACGGAGTCTAGTTGAAGACTAGTGCTATATCTTTGCCCTTCCCCAAACTCCCCACGTGCCTTGTGTGTGAGGAGCCTTTGAAGTTCATTTCCTGAGACCAAGCAAGCCTTTGAAGAGGAATCCATTAGAGCCAGCTTGACATATACTCTGACTTGGATAAGCTCCGTGCCTGTGATATCACTTCAGCTTCTGAGCCTCAGATCGCAATTTTAATTTTAAATTCCTGAAGTTTTGCGCCATCAGGTCTCCCGTCTGGAGCAGTCATGTTTTAGGAAAATAGTGTCGATTGCTGTAAAGTACATGCAGCATAATGAACATGAGCCTGACACTTTCCCACAGCAAAAATCCAACGACGCAGGCACATGCTTTATGAAATGACAGTATTAGATTGCAAGCGATGACGGTAAAGCAAATATTTAAGTTCACAATTAAAATAGTGCGTGTAAAATGTAGTTGCCAGGGCGAGCATGCCAGTTCATCATTCTTCAAGCTCATTCTCTCTACAGGCAGAATCATTCCACACGATTCCAGGGGGAAAACAATGCTTTTTTAAATAAACTGCTTTCTGGCTCTTTGAAGACTGTGCATAAGTTAAGCTTTATTCATCAGGGACCATCTTGATCTTTGAGATGTTCCTGGGCAGGAGATGTTGCCTGTGCATCTTTACTCCTTCTATACAGGGACTGGGTGTCTGAGCCGCAGTTTTGCTGATGACTCGACTTCATTTATCCCTAGGAGAGTTCCAGTGACGGAGGTGATGGCCCTTTTGCTGAAAAGAAAGATGACACCCGGGCAGGTGAGACTGTGTCCTTCTGAAGGCAAAAAGAAGGTCTCCAGTTGTAGTTATCCTGGAGTTCATGTGTAATTTTTTTTTAAGTGCAGTTTTTTTAAGGAGGCTGTTTTTAAAAGCCAATAAAGTTGACCTTCACCAAACTGCTGGAGTCACACATGGAGCTTTAACGTGGCTCTGGCCAGCTTCCTCTTCCTGGCAGTGAAATGAAAGTCAGGATGGATTCTGAGGATGAAAAGGAATCATAGTTTTTCATTGATTTTCTTTTTTTTCTCTTTTGAGAATAGTTAGAAGTATTTGGTTTGTCCTTTTGATTATTTTTCTGAATCCAGACTTAATGGAGGCTTTGGTGTTTAGAAAGCCCAGCCACACAAAAACCTGTAGTTCTAAATAGAGACGGCCTCAGTGGGTCCACCTACTCCGATGCCTTACAGCGAGGCCCTCGAGTCCATTCTACCCCCACAGACAGGCCCACTTGTATCTGAGAGAGAACAGAGCCCACCACACCCAAAACTGTTTCTGAAGCACCATTGCAGCCCTTCCAGCTGTACCTAGCTCCCAAGCTGTTAGATATCGGCTATTTCCATTAAGTTACAGAGTCCGCTTTAGTTTTCTTTAAATGAAGGGAAAAAACAGCCACCACCAAAAAACCCAGTTGCCATAGTCTTAGTTCTGTCTATAAATACTAATATCCTCACTGATGTTTGAAGCCCAGGATGGCTCCGACCCAGACAGATCGCCCTGGCCGGTTTCATCCGCACTCACTGCTCGTCTCCGACGCCTGGTCACCATTTACCAGCGCTGTAACCGCAAGGAGCTCTGCCGGCCTGAAGTCCTGGGACTAGGAAACCAGGGCTACTGGGTCCAGGAAGAGATGTTCCGGAGGTCCTCAGAGATGGAGCTCATCAACAAGGAAGCCCAAAAGAGGTAAAAGCTAGCAGTCAAGAAAGAGGGCATGCAGAGCTACCCACTGGGTAAAGGTGACCAGGGAAACACTGATAGCTGGAGGGCAGGTGTGTCTGATGTTCTCATGTGGAGTCAGGCTGTCTCTAGAGTCTGTTGAATCCAACCTCAGTGGTGGTGTCATGCTGGCCCAGGAGTCCAGTGAGTTCTAGGACATCCTCTCGTCACAATTCCTAGACTTGCGTGAATAGGACCCCAGTCTCTGGGGATGTGATTTAAACATATCCATCAGGTCATATTCTTTTAGCAGAAAAATGAATAGCATGCGTTGAAGTGGTCTTATTGTAGCCAACAGTCCTTATCAAGCCTTTGAGAGCAATGACTACCATAAAATGCCAGCCCAGAAGGAAGGAAGGAGGTACTTGCCCATCTGAGAATTAAGCTAAAAATGGCAGCCGAAGGTCAGCACAGACTGAGGATGATGCCTCGAGAACTAATCAGTGAAGCTCATGTTCTTTGAGTCAGTTCAGTCCAGTCACTCAGTTGTGTCTAACTCTTTGTGACCCCATGGACTGCAGCACACCAGGCTTCCCTGTCTATCACCCACTCTTGGAGCTTGCTCAAACTCACGTCCATCGAGTCAGTGATGCCATCCAACCATCTCATCCTCTGTTGTCCAATTCTTCTCCTGCCTTCAATCTTTCCCAGCATCAGAGTCTTTACTAACGAGTTGGCTCTTCGCATCATGTGGACAATATATTGGAGTTTTAGCTTCAGCATAAGTCCTTCCAGTGAATATTCAGGACTGATTTCCTTTAGGATGGAGTCTTTATATCTCCATCCTTTTACTGTAACATCCAGTGAATTGAAATACCACATGGTGAGTTCAATTACTTCTCTATACTCCTGCCTTTATGAAATTTGGTAATTCAAGGAGAAGAGTTCTCTCATCTGGCTCCAAAGAGCCCTGTCCTCCCTTATTCTCACTCCTCCACTGACCCCTCACCCCACTCCTAGCTGAGTCCCTCTGAGGGCAGCAAATACGGTGCCCAAGAGCTCCTGGTAAGGACTGTGGTAGGATATAATAATCCATTTCCCTTAAGTCATTATTTTAGTCCTGCAGGGTATAAAATCTAGAGAGCCTTTGTGTCCTAGAAAAGATCACCCATCTACTTAAATTAAGACCAGGAAGAAAGCCTGTGTGAGATGAAAGTCAGGGAGGTGTGTGACCAAGGGAGACCCCGCCTCGCTCCAGACCAGCTTCTACATCTGTAAAATGAAGGAAGTGAATTTAATGGTCCAAAAGATTCCTCCAGGATTATATGATTATAATAGAATCCTCATATAATCCTCCAGGATTCTATGAGTCTCTGTTGTCATGGGCAAAATATTTAAGCCTTTAGAGTATTTTTATATTAAGATCTTCATCTCCCACAAGAGGAAATAAACTGGGCAATTTCTAAAACTGTTAAGTCAAAAGATATCAAGCACGCACATATGATTTGCAGGCGGTGGTAGGCTGGTGGGCTGATTTTATTACAAGTGACTTCTCCCAACTTAAATAAAAATAAACAATAAAATAGACACACTCTGCCTGCTCTGTGAACCTCACAGACTCTCCAACTAGGCACTCAGCAAGTAGTTGTTTTAAGCTTTTTTCGATAACAAAAAAAAGCGACAAGGGAAAACCGCTCCTTCTCCTTTCTGATTTTGTCTCTAGGTGGACGAGGAGGGAGCAAGCCGACTTCTACAGAACAGTGTCTTCCTTTGGTGTCGTTTACGATCAAGAGAAGAAAACCTTTGACTGGACACAGTTTCGCATCATTTCCCGTCTGGATAAGAAGTCGGACGAGAGCCTGGAGCACTATTTTTATAGCTTCGTGTCCATGTGCCGCAGTGTCTGTCGTCTGCCGGCCTGGAAGGACAGTGGTGAGGACGCGCTTGTCACTCTATCCCCAGGGGGACAAAGAGGGTAAAAGCTTATCTTCAAGGTATAGAGTTGCTTTAGTTATAGCTATAGATACGGAGACTACGTGAGAATTTAGATAAAGACAAGTGGGTTTTCCCAAACCCACAAACTTCTAATTGAGCCCACCCTCATATAATAAAATCTTTCTCCCAAAATGATGTAACTCCACTAAAAGTTAAAATCCAGATTAAAATGCCACAGAAATGTTTTCTTTTTTCAGCCTTATAGAGATTTATCCTGCTGTGAGCTCTGCACTTTGCTTAGACTAAATCTTAAATGTTTTCTCATGTGTTGACTTGTAGCCACGGAAAATATGGGACTGTCATTTAAACTTCCTCTGCTCCAGTAGAGGCCCCTTCTGAGAAATTTCTTCCTGGTGGGAATATGCGCCAGCTTTTCCCCTGGCTTCTCTTCAGTCTCGTCGTAATGGATTCACTCACTCTGGACCATAGTACTACATTCTAGAAAAGCGGAAACAAATGTCGAGCCTACTCAGCGTGGTTCTGGGCTGACGGCAGCATGTTCAGACACCCCACCTCTTGCCCCCCGGGTGGCACGGTCGGGCAGTTTTCAGTAAAAGCAGGGAGCTGCATAGACTGGATCTCAGAGTCACAGTGACAAGACCTAGATTGGCATTCTGGCTCGGACACCTTGGGCAGGTCGGCCTGTCTGAGCCTCTTTCCTCATCCTCACACAAGGATGATGGTGGTGTAGCATCGAGGTTTTATGAGACCTAAACAGCACCCATAAAGTATCTAGTGAGAGGGCACTTAGTACACGCTTACCAATCAGGAAGAGATATTTCTAGAACTGGAGTGTTCATGCTCCCCTTTTACCTTCAGTGGGTCTGTCCAGGTTTCATAAAATCTTTCCCTCCTGCTTTACCTTTGCATCTTTGAGGGGCCACTAAGGCCCCGCCTCGCTGAAGGCCAGGTGGTCAAACTGTAAGATCAAGGATGCAGGGGCTCAGGTGGGCAGGAGTATCCGAGGACATCCCCTTAAGTGACGGGCCCTGTGTTTTCCCTTGCAGGCCCCCCGGATCCCAGCATCTATGTGGAACCCATCACTGAAGAGCGGGCCGCGAGAACGCTGTACCGCATCGAGCTGTTGCGGAAGGTCCGGGAGCAGGTGCTCACGTGTCCTCAGCTGCATGAGCGCCTGCAGCTGTGCAGGCCCAGCCTCTACCTGCCCGTCTGGTGGGAGTGCGGGAAGCACGACCGCGACCTGCTGATCGGCACTGCCAAGCATGGCCTGAACCGCACCGACTACTACGTCATGACCGACCCCCAGCTGTCCTTCCTGGACGCCTACAGGAATTACGCCCAGCACAAAAGAGCCGACCCCCAGGCCCCAGAGAGTCTCTGTTGCCTCTACCAGACCAACTCCAAACTGTATGAGTCTCTGGCCTACACCCACATGAGCCGGACTTCCGAGTCCCTTGAAAACAAACCCGAGAACCTCGTGAAAATCGAAGGTAGAGACGATCACCTTGGTCCGCCCAGGGGTAGCTTATCTGACATGACCTGTGAAAGCTTCATCTCTAAAACTCAGGATGTCCTTTCCCTCACCCATGACCAGAATCTGCTGCCTGGGTCCTTGGAGAGCATGATATACGGGAAAAAGGCGCTAAGCCAGGAGCCAGGCCCTTTTCAGGGCAGCCCGGGTGCCGGTACTGAGTCCAGGCAAGACGCCACGGCCATCTCCGCAGGCAGAGACAGAAACTGCCAGTCCCGGGGCCACGAGGCAAAAACAGCCTCAGACCCTTCTTTTATGGAAACTTTAGAAGCAGGAGTAGCTCAGATGAACATTAAAAATGAGAAACACCTGTTGATGTCTCTTTCAAAGGAAGGGGAACTCAGCTGCAACGAGGCAGGGCTGAGACCTGAAAGCATTGGGCAGCTGGACTCCAACTGCTTCGCCTCCCCTTCCTTGGACCCAGGGAATGAGAGCGGGTTCATCGACATGTGCAACCTGAGTGTCTGCGACTCCAGAAGAAACGTGTCATCGGACCAGCAGCTAATCGACTTACTAGAAAGCAAAAGCTTAGAAAGCAGATTGGTTTTGGGTCCAAACCACAGCGATGAGGAGGAGGACGAGGACGAAAACGAGGAGGAAAGCCTTGAGCTGGCCGCAGGCAGGCGGGAAAGGCCCGTGGCATCGCCTCTCAGCGAGCCCACCACCCGCATGGCAGGGGAGCAGAGCCTGGCCAGCTTTCTCACGGAGGAAGCCAAGAAAGGGAGCACAGAGGCCAGAAGCCAGCCTCCTGGACCACAGGGCCCTTTCCTTCCTGCAGCCTGTCAGTGTCACTGCAAGCACGTGGGGAGGTGGGCACGCGGCCTCGAGAAGGACGAGTTTGAAGTAGAGAAGCCCCAGGCTTACCCCCCAGACCCCTTCACAAGCAAAGCCAATAATATCACAATGAGGGGCGAGCCCACTGCTGTCCCACCCAAGCTGTTCCAAGTGAAGCAGGAGCTTTTGAAGGAACCTTGGAAAGAGAGCACAGAAGGGAACCAAGGTCTCCCTCCGTATCCTGAAGGGAGTGAGCTCAAGCCAGAAGACATGGATTATGAGAGTAAAGAGGAGTATGATAAAGACGGGAACTGCCAGAGTCAAGGTACCGTGTGTGGGACCTTGTGTCTTGGATGAGCCAGTTCTCCCAGAACAGGGAAGGCGAGTGCATGGGGGCTGGTGAGAGTTCTACAGCTTCTAAAACGGACCCCTTACACCCACCGTGTGTTCAAAAGCGAAGGCTACAGGGCTTATTCTGAAAATGAGGCAGAGTAGCTTACGTCTGATCATTCCAGAAAGCTAAGCATGCCTGTAGCACCTTGGGTACATCACCTGCGTGGTCTGGGCAGGGGCTGTGTGCCGGTATACATGAGATGCCATATAGGATGTCAAGGGGAAAGAATTTGTTCTTCCACCAGGTAGGGTGCTGAAACTGGGTGATGGAGAACAACCAGGGAACGCCAGGAACCTGCAGTTTAACAGAGATGCAGGTCATTTTTAAGGAACTCCACAAAAATAACTGTGATCTTTAGTAAGGTTGGGCTTCCCCAGTAGCTCAGCTGATAAAGAATCTGCCTGCAATGCAGGAGACCCCGGTTGGATTCCTGGGTCAGGAAAATCCCCTGGAGAAGGGATAGGCTACCCATTCCAGTATTCTTGGGCTTCCCTGGTGGCTCAGCTCAGTAAAGAATCTGCCTGCAATGTGGGAGACCTGGGTTCCATCCCTGGGTTGGGAAGATCTCCTGGAGAAGGGAAAGGCAACCCACTCCAGTATTCTGGCCTGGAGAATTCCATGGACTGTATAGTCCATGGGGTCGCAAAGAGTCAGACACAACTGAGCAACTTTCACTTAACTTTTTAGTAAGGTTGGGCTTCCCTGGTGGCTCAGACAGGAAAGAATCTGCCCGCAGTGCAGGAGACCTGAGTTCAATCCCCAGGTCAGGAAGATCCCCTGGAGAAGGGAAAGGCAACCCACTC
Source organism: Giraffa tippelskirchi (assembly GCF_054371585.1). NCBI lineage: Eukaryota > Metazoa > Chordata > Mammalia > Artiodactyla > Giraffidae > Giraffa > Giraffa tippelskirchi. The sequence goes on along the minus strand of NC_137287.1, from coordinate 111,717,580 downwards.
CAGTATTCTTACCTGCAGAATTCCATGGACAGAGGAGTCTGGCAGGCTACACAGCCCATTGGGTCCCAAGAGTCAGACGCAACTGAGTAACTAACACTTAGTAAGGTTAACAAAGATCCTGCCATTTATTTCCTTAATTGTCAAAACCCTGTGTTGTAATGTCAATGCGTTGGATTGAGATTCCTTTGAGTAACTCAACAGAAATAAGAATAACCAAATTAGGCAACTTCCCTGGTGGTCCAGTGGCCAAGACTCCATGCTCTAGATGCAGGGGGCTCTGGTTCAATCCCTGGTGAGGGAACTAGATCGCACATGCTGCAACTAAAGATCTCGTGTATCACAGCTAAGACCCAATGCAGCCAAATAAATAAATAGTTTTTTAAGTAAAAAAAAAAAAATAACCAATTACATGCAACTCAACAAAAATGCAAATAGGTTTGATCTTTTTAAATAGGGAAATCTTAGGTTAGGAAAGGATTTGAAAATGTTAAGAATCTAGGTGACCTGAGATTTGCATATGCTTTAGGAGGCTATGAATACAGTGATTAGAGATCTTGAGCAACAACAAACGGTTTTTAACTTTTTCACTGTTGTGTTTATGTCTTCAAACCCAAGAGGGCATATTAGGGTGAACAAAAAATAGTTCTTATTTATACTTGTCAGAAAAAAAAAAAACAAAGAACACCCTGTTGGTGGCTGATCTGGTACCAGGGCCCATGTATTACACAGGGATTCAGGCAGGCCAGCCCCTCCCACACAGGACAGTGACTCCTTCCAAAGCTGAGGTTCCGCAGGCCACACAGCCAGAGGCGCGCAGTGGGCGAGCAAAGCTTCATCTGTATTTTACAAGCGCCCCACCCCCACCCCCCCATCGCATGCGTTAACATCCTCCACCCCTCCCAACCACCAGGTCCATGGAGAAATTGTCCTCCACAAAACTGGTCCCCAGTGCCAAAAATGTTGGGGGCTGCTGCTCTAAAGTGGGAAAGAGAGAGGAACCCTACTCTGCCCCCTGGGTTGTCCCACTTCCTTTTTATTTCTGAGCTCCCACCTTCGGCTTCTGCCTTGGGATTGCTGACTCTCTCCGGAAGGGTTCTGAACCCAAATTAAAGTGCATCCACCAGCCAGACTGAGGCCAGAGATGCTGGACTGAAAGGAGCGGCATCACCCCTGTAGCCTCAGCTGCCCCAGGAGGAGCCAGCCCCAACCTGCCCACTCTCCTTGCCCCAGGCCACAAAGGGTCCCTGCCACATGCGGGGTTATATGTACATCTTGTTCTTTGAACTCTGTCGTGGCGGAAATCACCACCCATTCAGTCCTGGGATCCAGCAAGGACGGGTTAGAGGTGCTCGGTCCTCTACTGGCTGTGGGGCCGGGCTGTGCTGGGCTAGGAGGCAGCAGTGAACTTGATAAGCTCTAGTGAGCGTCTCACACGCTCAGCGGTGGGGAGTCCCTTGCACCGGTGCTTTTAAAGGGGCTTTGGCAGACCCCAGAAGCGCTCCTCCATACCTGGGGTGTGGGCTCGGGGCCGAGAGGGCCCTCCCTGTCTCTAAGGCTGGAACTCTCTGCGGCCAAAGGAGCAATCACCGGCCAAGCTGCGGGACCAGCTACTTCTCTCCTGACTCCTCACAGGGTGTTGTGCTCTTTTCTCAAAATTTAAATTCACCTTCTCTGTTTAAAACCTTGCAGGGGTGTGCCCCATTGGATCTAGAATACTTTGAATTTTTTGTCCCAGCCCAGCCCATAGAGCTCAGCATGATGGTGATGGTCCTGCCTACCCTTCCCCCACCTCATCTCTGTATATACTTGCTCCCCACACACACCTTGTCCCTCAGAAAGTCAAGCACACCCTTCCCCCGCTCCCCGCCCCCCCGCCGTGCCTCTTCCTGGGTGGTCTCTCCTCTCAGAGGCCCCCTCTACCAGCCTTCCCTTCTAGCAGCAGATTTTTTCCTTCTTCTTTGCTATCAGGGCACCTTGTTTCTTTCCCTTTATGGCCCTCACCCTGGTTTATAATTGAAACTGTTCGTTTATTATTAGTGTGTTTTTCCCGGCTGCCTTTCCCTCTCGAGCTTTAAGAGCCTAGAAGGCCAGAGGCGCCACACTGTCCTGTTTTTATCCTTGAATCCCCTGGCCTGGCGAGGCTCTGCTCCTGGGGAGGGGTCCCTGCGGCCCCCTGGGGGACTTGATGCGCAGTCAGCAGTGAGACCTGCACGTTGCAGAGGGTGGACGCTCCCTGTCATCTCACTGCGGAAAAGGCCCACAGCTGCTCCTACACTCAGTTCGTCCTGTCAGCACTGTGAAGCGGATGATGGTTGAAGATCCATTTCACAACTGATAATAAACATTCACCACTGAAGACTGAAAGAATGAGTCACATTTCCATTTCTTTCTGTCAGTGATGTTGAATGTCCTAGGTGTCTTTGCATCATTTTTTAGCGTGAATCAAGTCTGTTTACCTTTGTAAGTTTCAGGACTTTCCCTCCTTCATCATTAGTCTCAGCCTCTTGCCGTGTTCTGTTTCCCACACTGTCCCTGCCGCTAAATCGAAGCACAGTGTTCATGTCGCTCTTACCCCCAGCACCAAATGGGGAAGGCTTTGTGGTCATCCAGTGTGGTGGTTTGGTTACCGACGCAGACTCTTATCAGATGATTTACTTGGGTAGCCTTGGAGCAGGATGTGGCTTTATGGCTTAACTGATAGAACAATTCTGGAAATAGAAGACAAGGTAATTAATCAGTTTAAAATAAGCACACAATAGGCCAGTGTTTTAAGAAGACAGGGACTTCCCTGGCAGCCCAGTGGTTAAGACTCCACCCTTCCAATTCAGGGGGGTGGGCGTGGGTCCGATCCCTGGTTGGGAAACTCCGGTCCCCTGTCCAGTGCTGCCAAAAAAACAAAAAAAAAACCCTCAGATGTCCTCATCTTTCAGATCACTCCAGTCTTCCAACTGCCTGTCTCATTTTTTTTTAAAACCTCTTTTCCCAGATTATCCAGGGAAGTACTCTGAGGAGGAGAGCAAGAGCTCGACCTCGGGCATCGCAGGAGACCTCGGGGACGACCTGCAAGAGGCGAGGGCTCCCACCATTGCTCAGCTGCTCCAGGAGAAAACGCTGTATTCATTCTCCGAGTGGCCAAAGGTACCTCCCGGAGGTTGCATACCCCACCCAGAGCATCCTCAGCCTTTGAATTCTTTACATTAAACCTTTTAGAATCTTTCTGAGTCACCAACTCAGACAAATGTTTAATATCTTTAGAAGATATTAGTTACATGACTTTAAAGGTATCACGACCGTAATTAGACCATAAAACTAAAGTGTTCAGCGCATCTTCGTATTTACAGTACATTGTCCAGACTACACCGTTTCTTTTAAGACTCGAAAAGTGAGTCCCTTTGTGTGCGCCCTCTTCTAATCAACTCCTTCTGGTTAGAAGACGTGCCGCTTGATTTCAAGGGACTTTGTAAACTTGGATAACCTAGTGCTTCCTCCTCAGAGCTTGTGTGCTTTTTTATAGGATCGCGTGATAATCAACCGCCTAGATAACATCTGTCACGTGGTGTTAAAGGGGAAGTGGCCCTCCAGCCAGCAGTACGAGCCCTCTGGCGCACTGCCCACCCCCGTGTTAACCGGCAGCGCTGGTCCCCGAAGCGGCCTCTCAGAGCCAGAGGCATCAGAGCACAGCTTCAGCAATGGTGCAGCGCTGGTGGCCCAGATGCAGAAGGTGAGGCCCTAAGAAGACTGTTGACCTTGAAACAAAGGAGGGAGGACACTTTGCACTTGTTAATCGAGTGATTCATTCGAGTCTTGGAGCAGGGAAGTGCGTGATGAAAGTGGGTTTGCAGTTCAGTGGGAGTGGTGTGCTGGTTTGTGGGCGATGGGGGCAGAGAGGGGGCATACCCCTGGGGTGGGGAGGCAGATGGGCACTTGAGGACAAGGTAAGTTCTCAACCAGCTTAGAGGCAGGAGTGGATCCAAAGAAATGGAGGGAGTTAGCAGGCATGGCTTGATGACAGATGACTGTATGAGGAAAGGGAGGGGTGAATACTTGAGGACTGGGAACGGTAGCAGCCAGTAGAAATAAAGGAAGTCAGACACTTCCCTGGTGGTCCAGCAGTTAAGAATCTGCCTTGTAAACCAGAGGATTCAGGTTTGATCCCTCACCGGGGCATTAAGATCCCACATACTGTGGAGCAACTAAGCCCACGTGCCACGGCTGGAGAGCCCTTGCGCCACAAAAAAAGATCCTGAGAGCCACAGCTAAGACCCGACGCAGCCAAATAAATACATAAGTTTTTTAAATATTTTTTAAAAAGAAATGGGGGAAGTCAACAGAGGAATGAGTTTTTGAGGTTTGTAAATGCAAATGAAAACTAAAGGGCTCAAGTTTAAGGTAGGTAGTTAGCACACTAGCTCTTAGCTGCACATTGGACTCCACTGGGGACCTGGAGAAGCTCCAGGTTCTGGTTGGATTGGTCCAGGGTGTAAACTTGGTATTGGCTTTTTTTTTTTTAACTTCCCAGTTGATTCTGATGTACAGCTGAGGTAGAGATCACCTAAACTATGATGTTGGCAATTGCAAGTGTAGTTCATGGACTGGGAGCTTCCGCAACACCTGGGAACTTGTTAGAAATGCAGAACCCCAGGCCCACTGAAGCAGAATCTGCATTTTAACAAGCTATCCAGGTAGGTAGGTACTGAAGTTTGAGAAGGCTTGAGTTAAAAGAAGTTCCAAGAAGGTGATTACTAGTCCCAAGGAAATTGGGACCGAGACAGAGCCAGCATTGAGCCACAGAGGTGGCGTTCAAACCTCTCTTGCCACATCTGTGTGTTTGCAGGAGAGCTTCTTGGCTCCAGTTTTCACGAAGGATGAACAGAAGCACAGGCGTCCTTACGAGTTCGAGGTAGAGAGGGATGCGAAGACCCGGAGCCTGGAGCAATTCTCAGCCACCCATGGGCACCCCCCCATTGTCCTCAATGGCTGGCATGGAGAGTCAGCCATAGACCTCTCCTGCCCATCGGAGGGGTCCCCGGGGGCCACATCGCCTTTCCCAGTGAGCGCCAGCACCCCCAAGATTGGGGCTATTGGTTCACTGCAAGGAGCCCTTGGCATGGACTTGTCGGGGATCCTGCAAGCTGGCCTGATCCACCCAGTGACTGGACAGATTGTCAACGGAAGCCTCAGGAGAGATGACGCTGCCTCCAGGAGGCGGAGAGGAAGGCGGAAACATGTCGACGGAGGGGTGGACCTCATCTTCCTGAAGGAGCAGACCCTGCAGGCAGGCATCTTGGTGGGTATATGAGGCCATGAAGTACAAATTTGACCTCTGTACACTGAGCAGCAGGCCCTTCTTCCTGAGACACAACAATTTTTGATTTATGGATCTTTGTTGGGGAAGAAAATGGCAACCCACTCCAGTATTCTTGCCTGGAGAATCCCAGGAACAGAGGAGCCTGGTAGGCTGCCATCTATGGGGTCACACAGAGTCGGACACGACTGAAGCGACTTAGCAGCAGCAGCAGCAGTCCCTATTTCAGTTGTCCGGCTTGAAACAACTCTTGTCATCAGTTGTCCTCAGTCTTTTCTAGAAATAGATATTAGTCCATCGAGGGCCCTTAACCTGCCTGCATCCTGGAGACACAAGCCGGGAGGTCTCTCCATGTCACAGAGAAACAGCCCAGCCTCCAGGGCCTCAGAGCCCCTGGGGATCAAACGAGTGAAGCAGGAGTAGGGCTGGGTCTGCAGCAGCGGGCTTTCCAGGAGCAGGGACTTGGTGGTCAGGATGTCCTGAACATCAGTCCTGGCTCAGCTGCTGCTTGACCTGCTGGGCAACCTGGGGCTCATTATCGAGCCCTGCTCTACTTCTCTGAAAACTGGGGGCCGCAGCTTCTACCGCCAAGGGTCACTGCGAGGCTTTGCTGAGGTCACACTAAGGTGTTCTCAGCTCAGAAATCCTTGTCAGAAACAGAAAAGGGCAGACCCTGCACACGTGCCCAAGAGACCCCCCTCTGACTTTGCTTACTGTATCAGAGACCACTGACCTCTCTCTTTGTATTTTGATTTTTCCCATTTATTGAATTTCAGGCTCGGAAACAGGAACCAACATTACTTGCTTTCTTACTACATTAAAAGAAATGATAGTGACGAGTATTGAGTGCCTCTGGCAGGCACTGCATTGAGGGTTTTACATGATTGCCCTGTATGATGTTCACAACAACACTGGGAAGGTGTGGTTACTGTTCCCATTTTGGAAATGAGCAAACTGAGACTTACAAGCATTAAATGATTTGCCCAAGATTATCCAGGTAGTAAATGGCAAACCAGGAAACCAAACCAGCGACTTGGTCCTCTGCAGCCAGGGCGCTCCGCTGTATTGTTCAGTAGATGTCTCCCTCTTTGATTTTCTGTATAATTTGGGAGGCTGAAACGACAGGTTCTTTCCCTTCCCAGTTCCTCAACGTCTTTAAGAAGGTTGTCTTCGTTTTTCAGCGGCGCAAAGCCGTAGTTTTCCTGTCATGATCACAGAATTCCAATGGAATAAGTGAAGTGTTTTTTTCTTGGCTTCAGAGTATTTTGAAGATCTTACCATGCAGATATTTGTTATTAGTAGACCCCATGCAGGCACTGGGGACACAGGGGCGAGTGTATATGCAGAGGGAGAACCAGGTGAGTCGATTGCAGGGTGGCACTCTGTTACGGGAAAACATGTGGCAGGGGCCATGGGGGAGCAAAGTGCAGTGGCCAGTGTCTCCAGGACAGGGCATGCTGCTGACAAAGACAGCAGGAGGGAGCCTGAGCCGGTAGGATGGCACAGAGGTCACCGCGGAGACAAGGGGGGAGGAGAGCAGTTGGGTGGAGGGGTCTCCCCCCACGTCAGGAACTCGTGGCGGGGGTCGGCGGTCAGGCACGGGCAGTCCTGATGGAAAGAGTCCTTCAAGAAACCAGTTTTCATTCTGTCATGGTGAAGGGCACATACCTGTCTTCCCCCCCATCCAGGAAGTCCACGAAGACCCAGGACAGGCCCCCTTGAGCACCCCACACCCTCCCGAAGGGCCAGTGCCCACCACTTCGACCCCGGAGCCGACCCCGGCCGCTGGCAGCCCAGCGGAGAAGGCCATTCCCAGCAAGAGCCTGTTGGACTGGCTGCGGCAGCAGGCCGACTGCTCCCTTGAGGTCCCAGGCTTCGGCGCGGTGAGTGCGCGTCCCCTCTGACGCGGAGATGCAGAGGGGGCCCAGGGGACTGAGGAGCCCAAGGGAAGTCTGTGTCCCCTCTGACACAGAGACGCGGAGGGGGCCAGGGGACCCCAAGGGAAGTGTGTGTCCCCTCTGACACGGAGATGCGGAGGGGACCAGGGGACTGGGGAGCCCAAGGAAAGTCTGTGTCCTCCTCTGACGCGGAGGGGACCAGGGGACTGGGGAGCCCAAGGGAAGTCTGTGTCCCCTCTGACGCGGAGACGCGGAGGGGACCAGGGGGACCGGGGAGCCCAAGGATCTGTGTCCTCCTCTGACGCGGAGGGGACCAGGGGACTGGGGAGCCCAAGGGAAGTCTGTCTTCCAAGAACTTCATTGGAAAATCGGGGCGGGGGAGTTTAAACTCTGGTTACATCTTCTGGTAACAGAAATCCCAGCCCTCGTCAGAACTCCAGGCCAGCAAGTCGACTTGCACGACCTCTTACCAGGACAGCGAGCCTGCGCTCAGCCCTCCCTTCCCCACGAGTCACCACATTCAGGAGCTCACCCAGCCTTCTTTAGGTTGCGTAAGCGCTGCCCCTCACAGAAATGCTCCCGTGCATTGTTCTCAAGTCACCACTCTCCACTCTGAGGTGACGGGTTAGTTTCAGTCCCTGCCTGGGGGCTGCTCATCGAGTCCCCTTACTCCTCTGCCCTCGGTCCTTCAGAGCAGGGGTCCAGAGGAGAGGGTGCCCCAGCACCGATGCCCCACCACCACCCCCTCTGTCCTGGCTACGTCTCATTAGTAAGGGGAGGCTCTCAAAAGCTCACAGAGGAGGAGGATACATTCACAGACACACACCCTCCAGAGACACACGGCCGCCAGGCTGGGAGCGGCGAAGAGAGAACCTGAGAAAATGATCCGGGGAGGCAAGGGCAGGGGTGAAGCAGTGCCCTGGGAACCTGGAGGGCCTGCGGGCCCCCCACAGGAGGCCCACCTTGCAGCTTACTGCAGGAACACTGTGGCTTTGAGGAGAGCGCCTCAGTGGGGGCCCAGCGGCTGTTCCCTGCAGCCCTGACCCGACAGGTCCTGTGCAGAAGGCCGTGAGTGAGGAAACAGCACAACCATCTGAGCGGCACCACCCGCATCAGGAGACCTTGTGGCCAGAGCGTTTTGTAACGTTGGTTTCCATTTACCTCCTAGAATTTTTCAGACAAACCAAAGCAGAGGAGGCCACGCTGTAAGGAACCTGGAACGTTAGACGTCACCTCCCTGAGCGGGGAAGAGAGGGTTCCTGCTGTCTCCAAGGAGCCAGGCCTGAGGGTAAGGAACAGGATGTCCTGGTGGAGCCCAGCCTCACAGACCCAGAGAGGACGCTCCAATTGGGAAGGGGCAGCGGCCTTAGCAGGAGGACCAGGGTCCGCCCAGGGGCTTGATGAGCAGGGACAGGTGGTATTGGGGTGTTCTCACCAGCTGTGTGTCCTCCATGGTCATTTGTTTTCAACCTTTCCCTCCAAAACTTTGGGGTTGAGTTTTGTACTAAAATGAGTCCCAAGGCTCGATTCCCCCCGTTTTGGAGAGTTCAGAGAAAATACCTTTTAAGTCTTATCAGAAGTCTGTTATCCAGTGTTTTCACAGAACTTCTTTATTGGAAATTTTCATTTTCCAGCTTTAAGTTTTTCTGGCTACCATTTAAGACACCCCCTCCTCGTCCGTCCTCGCTGGCAATGAGAAACAGCTGACTCCATGCACTGCCCTTTTCCTATTATAGAATCATGAGCCTGGAAGAGACTTCAAAGACATCTGCAGATACTTGCAGTAGAACGAATCCCAGTTAATTATAGTTTACAGATGGGTACAAATTTGGGCTAGAAGACTCGCAACCTCTAGGGGGCGGTAGCATTTCAACCTGAAAGCGTGTTAAGCTTGGGCGGACGATACTCAAACGTGCTTCTAACCTCCTCAAAGTGAGTTCTGCCCGAATAGGGTGCTTCTGAGGGTCTGCTGAGCTCACGGGCGCTCCTGAATGCCTGCCTTTGGTGCTCGGTCATCTGTAGCTCTCCTCCTCCGAGGGATTTCCACGATACCATTTGTGAGCTTAGTTCCCAGAGACCACCCACCCTTGTCATTTCCTCCTCGTTAATGTTGTTAGGAAGCTCGTTTCTGATTTGGTGGCCCGGAGGGTCACTCCACTAGCAGATCGACAAACATGACTGCCTGCTGGACAGGCCAATCCCCCGCCCCTTCTCTCTCTGTTTCTCCAGACCCCGCCCTCAGCCTCCCCAAGCTCTCCTTTTGTCATGAGAGACCACCCTCAGCCCTGGCTTGGTGGGGTCTCCGAGCTCTTGGTTGAGAGACGTGGCCCCCTCCTTGGCCTCCTCACTTCTTTCTTCACGTCTCAGTTTCTCGGACGTTCTTTGGAAGTTAACGTTCATCACGGCCCGGCCGACACCGATCTCCTGCCAGAACACTCATTTCCGAGCTGTCCTCACAAGCCAGCCCGCCAGAGATGCGCTTTCCCTCCTTGGTTAAGTAAACACCAGCCCCGCCTCTGGGTCCCCTGCCTGCAGTAAGGCCCAGGCTGGAGGCGGGGTCCGCCTGGCCCCCGGGGCTGCTCCGCGGACCCCAGTGGGGCCAGAGCCTCTGGGTGTGTGGCACTCCTTTTCTGTGCCTTAGAGACCTTCCTGTTTCTTTTAGATACATCACATCCCACAAGGAGCTTCTCCCTGCCTTCAGCCCCTCCTGCCTTGTGTGTGCTGGGGCTCGGCGCCACACAGGCGGACTCAGCTTTAAGAGTGCCTGCCCAGCACATAGCAGTCGCTCATTATTACATGTGTATACGCACATACACATGCTAGTTTTTTGCTGAGCCATTTGACAGTAAATTGCAGAGACTACGTGCTTACTGAGTGTGCTGAGTGGCTTCATTTGAGTCTGACTCTTTGCTACCCCATGGACCATAGCCCCCCAAGCTCCCTTGTCCATGGGATTTCCCAGGCAAGAATACTGGAGTGGGTTGCCATTTCCTCCTCCAGGGGATCTTCCCGACACAGGGATCAAGCCCTCATCTCCTGAGTCTCCTACATTGCAAGAGAATTCTTTACCCACTGAGCCACCTGGGAAGCCCTGCGGAGACAACATGTCACCCCTAAATAAACACTTAACGTGTGTCTCCTGGGAATGTTTTCCTGTGTATCTGTCACCACTACCTCACATGTCAGTAACATCTCGTAGCTCGCCCATATTCAGATTTCCCCAGCTCTCCCAGAAGTCTTTCCAAGCTAGTTTTTGTTTTTTGTTTTTAGAATTTAAACCAGGATCCACCTGCTGCATCTGGGGGTAAGGTTTCTTACCGCTCAGGGCATGTTAGCTGAATCAACTCACCTTCCTGGGAGGAGCAAGGCAGTTTTGGCCACCACCTCCTCCTTTGCCTTTACCCAGGACTTGAGTGTTAGAGCCAGGACACACAGGCTGTGGGGTAAACACTGCCTTGTGTTGGTTTAGAGAGATGTCTTGGGGGCACATCATCGGGAGGAGCAGACCCATCGCCTGGCATCTGCCCCTCAGAGTTTCTCCTCGCCTCGCCCTCCCCCCAGCCTCCCCTGGAAGAGGAAGCAGGCTTGTTCCCAGGGTATAATTACCAGGAGGGAGAGCTGCCAAAGCCCGGCGGCCAAGCCGTGTGTGGTCCCCACGCTGCTGGGAGGGGCACGTGCCCCGGGTGGGCAGCCACGGGCCAGCCGGGGGCGGGGTGACGTGCCCTCCCGCAGGAAGAGGTGGATCTGCCTTCCTCTGCCAGCCTACCGTGAGCTCTGCAGGGTGGGGGATGAAGCCTTGTTCTCACCCTAGGGCCAGGGCCTTTCTGCTGCTCCTCCCCCGTCTAAAGGGCGCAGGCGGCCAGCCTGGCCTCCTGGGCAAGTTCCCCGTCCTGAGAGACCCCAGCGTGGTCCGCCCCAGTGGTTCCCAGCGAGGGCGGGGACATCCTGATGCCTGAGGAGTGTGACTTGAACTTGGGGGCTGGGCCAACAGGGCCCACAGGTCCTGCAGGGTGCAGGCTGCCCCAAGTCACCTCTCCAGTGCCCGATGGCCTCAAAGCATGTTACCGGGACACCTGCTGTGTAGATAGGTAGCAGATTGTTCAAAAGAAGCTGTAGGCCTTACTCAGCAAGCTCGGGGTTTCTTTTCTTCCTGACAGACTTGTGAGACAGCACAGGCCCTCCCACTGGAGAGTGATGGGGAGAGCGAGGGTGGGAGCGTTTGAGGACACAAAGGGAGGAGATACACCTGGGACCTTTTTCCTGGCTCTCGGCTGTGGCTGGGTAACAGCGAGGAGGGCTTGGGACGCCTCGTGGCCAAGCGCTGGTCCCCGTGGGCCAAGCCCTGGGCTGAAAGGAGGAGCCTGAGGCCATGGGCTCCAGAGTGAGGTGATCTGTGCTAGTGGGCTCCAGAGAGAGCAGTGAGAAACACTTCTTTCAGCCCGGCCCCGGCCCTCACGTCCGACCCTCTCGCTTTACAAATGGAAACCAGGCAGAACTGCTCCCCCAGGCCTCGTTCCCACTGCCGGCTCGCAGCGTGCAGGGGGCTGGTCCCGCTCGGGAAGCAGACAGGTGGGCCAGGGCCGCGGAGTCTGGGCCCTCTGTCCCTCCCCAGCTGCGCTCCAGGGCACATACCGCCCCTCCTCAGTTGGTGAGGAAGAAAGGGGACTGAACTGACTGGTTCCAGAGGTTTCTCCCTCGTCTGCTTTCCTAAGACAAGGCTGGCTGAGAGGTTTTCTCCTCACACAGAGGTGACCGTCATGAGCTCTTTGCCCATGACGACTTGTTTTTTTTATGATATTCTTAGGGAAATTGAAGGACAAATATAAAACCTCAGGAAAAACATTATTTCCGGGGACCTGGGAACATTCGAGTACACATTTTTCACACGTGTGTGAATCTCTGAACTTGTGAAATGGCTATGATGATAGCGCCGACTCGTAGGGTGGGTGTGATAAGCTGAGAGCGGCACACGGAGCCAGGGGTGCACAGCCTGACACGGGGCAGTAGCCCTGCTTGGCTCCTCTGTCATCGCCGTCCCCTTTGTCAGCCCCTCCGACAGCCAGTTTCCCAATCCTGAGGTCCCTCCTCTCTACCACTCCTCCTTTCGGTGGAACTGCCACACATGTGTGCTCGCTGAGAGCTTGACTGGTGTTGCCCACCGGCCTTTCCCCGTGGCCACCCGTTGAGCAGAGACCTCTGGCATCTTCTAAGGATTCGACTTGGGTACCCTTGTCCTTTCTCACCCACAGCCAGGGGGGCCTGCAGGTCAGGACAGACCTTCAGGTCTTCCTGCTCCCAAACCGCATCCTCCGGCTCGGTTCTGTGGCTTCAGTTAAAACCCTTCCTGTGTCAGGAGGGAGGTGAACGTGGGAGTCTGGCCGAGGGGGTCACAGCCACGGGTCTTGACCACTGGCCTCGGTGCACTCACACTAAGATCAGATGAAGCCTGGAAGTCAAGCACGGCCCTGCGCAGGGACGACGTGCAAACTCGTGAAGTCCTTTCTTGTTGGTTTTATATTTTACATGTGAAACTGCTATCATGTCGGTTATACCTCAGTAAAAACACCCTGGGCTAAGACCTGAGGTCGCTGGCTGGCCCCAGCCCCCAGGACTGCAACAGCCTTTCCGCAGGCCCCTGGGCGTGAGCGCGTTCGAAGCTGCTCCGTGCTTTCAGGCTGCCTGCCTCAAACGGGAGGTCCCTGGGGTGCAGAGCTGTGTAGCTCCTGATGGGCGGGCGGGCAGAAAAGACCACTGCGGAGCCCGGAGCCGCTCCCTACCGCCCCCCCCACCATCCATCACCTGAAGCATCTCGTGTCTCTTTGTCCTTTTTCAGGGGTTTCTCCCAGAAAACAAGTTCAATCACACCCTGCCCGAGCCCGTTCTCCGAGACGCGGGCCCCCGCCGCAGGGGCAGGCGGCCACGGAGCGAGCTGCTGAAGACCCCGGCCCTCGTGGCAGACGCCCCCTCCGGGATGGGGCCGCTGTTCATGAACGGCCTGATCGCCGGGATGGACCTGGTCGGGCTGCAGAACATGAGAAACGTGCCGGGCGTCCCCCTCGCGGGGCTGGTGGGGTTCCCGGCCGGCTTCGCCGCGATGCCCCCGGGCGAGGAGGTTAAGAGCTCGCTGAGCATGTTGCCCATGGTGCTGCCGGGCATGACCGCCGTGCCCCAGATGTTCGGGGTCGGGGGGCTCCTCAGTGCCCCCATGGCCACCACCTGCGCCTCGGCCATGCCAGCGCCCCTGTCAAGCACAACTAAGGGCGGCGCGTCGGCGGCCGAAAAGACTGTGGAAGACCAGCCCGGCAGCCATGACGTCAAAACGGACCCATCAGCCGAAGACAAGCCCGGCCCTAGTCCCTTTTCCTCCGACCAGCCCGAGCCCGCAATAACTACGAGCAGCCCCGTGGCGTTTAACCCGTTCCTCATCCCAGGCGTTTCCCCCGGACTCATCTACCCTTCCATGTTCCTCTCCCCCGGCATGGGCATGGCGCTGCCGGCCATGCAGCAGGCCAGACACTCCGAAGTAGCAGGTCTGGAGAGCCAGAAGCGGAAGCGGAAGAAAACCAAGGGGGACGCCCCGAACCCCAACCCAGAGCCTGTTCCCGGGCCGGAGAGGGAGCCGGGCAGCGAGCACAGCTGCCCAGAAGCCAGGGCCCCCGCACCCCCCGATAGAGAACACGCGGCACAGGCCCGGGAAGGGGGCCCCCAGGACTCTCACGGTGACACCAATTAGAACTTTTTCATCAAAGAAATTGATTGTGACTTGTAAGTTTCTTATCCCATAAAAGTTTGTTACTTCCCCTCACTTCACCGTCATAAGAACCTGTGTTTCCATGAGTACTATTACCTCCCTGATTTCCTGTCTGAGAACTATGGTAACAGATGTTAATAGTCAGTCACAGGGTCTTGCCACGTCATCAGCTCCTTGTCGTTGACCTAGTATAGGAGGTGCAGAACCCCTCACTCCGTTATCCAGTCGTCCATTCCAGCGATCGTAGTTAGTGCAGACGTGGGGACACGCCCTGCCCCCTTCTCTTCCAAGTTTCCCACTTATTCGAAGAGGAAAAAAAAAAAGGCAGAAGAAAGCCAGCTAGGGACTGACCAGTGCAGGGCCGAGGCAGAGAGCAGCTCTCTTTTTTTTTTTTTTTCCGTGAGCTGTGCCGAATGGGAAGAAGGGTAACAGGGAACCAAAAAAAAAAAAGCACAGAGAAAGGAAATGCTGGTGCGTATTTTTTAGTTAAAATATTTCCCACTTTTATCACGATTACTAAATGAGTAGGTTAGGCAGAAGTATCTAACTAATGGTTGAAACCGCACACATCCATTTCTTTCTAAAACAAATCTTACTGGCAGTAACATGACTTCCCCCCCTCTGTGGGTTTTCAGGCAACCTGCAGCAAGAAGACATGCCAACCAGGCATCATTTCTCACGCACGCGTCCCTCCTCTCCCGAGTTAAAAGGGGATTCTCAGTACGAGCAAGCTGTACACACCTCGGGCTGTTGCCAGCGGTGTGGGGGTGGGGGGGCACAACTGCACAGGGCGTAAAGCACACGACCAGCTCTGCTCCTACTCAGGCCTCTTAGGAACCCCCCTGGCCACTGCTGGAGCCTCCTGGACTCTGCGATTCCCTTTGCTAGGACCCAGGCTCTTTCCGGAGCCTGCGAGAAAAATAGTCCCCCCAACGCTCTTAACAATAGCCAGGGGTTCGAGGTTGTCAAACCTACGTGCGTTCCACCTCTTATAAAGAGTGCAACTGTGAGAAGTTTTTTTCCTTCTCCGGATTTTTCAGTTTATATTTTAAAGTCGGACCCAGATCTCGGATCATCAAGTTGGTGGAGACTGTGTTGGCAAGCTTAACATTCCCCCTTCTTTCTCAGCTGCCCAGCCGCCTGGGCGCCTGCCCACCACCCCGCCCCTTCTTCCTTCACTCCCGCACCCCCCCAACACGGTCCCTCCGGTCTGATGGTCTCACTCTCCATCCACAGTCCACACTCTGAGACTTGAAAGAAGCTCGTGGTTCAGTCCCCAGGGGGACACAGGGTTGTGCAGGACCGTTGGAAATGTTGGAAGCGTTACTAGTACCAGTTTCACATTTTGTTGTCAACAATTTTACTGTATTTTTTTTTTTTTACTTTTTCTGTAACAGTTTTGCTATAATTTATCAGAAGGTCCAAAAGTTCGACATAACTATTTCAGTTTGCATTATTTATTTATGATGCTTTTGTCATTGTCTTTTATACATTTGGGATTATAAATTATGTAAATGTTAAAATGAGCATCTCAAAGAAGTCTGTTAAATCATAGCCAGAAAAAAAAAATAATAACCAACTTTATTTTTAAAAAGTGGAGTCCCAGTTTTAATGAATCAGAGTTATAAATCAGAAATTCTGTAAACCGATTCCATACGAAGAAAGGATCCAGTAATTGAACAGATTCTATTTAATGACATCTTTGTTGCATAGGTGGTCTCTAATGCTGACAACAGATTTCTTAGAAATGCTGCTCTCTCTATTTAACTAACATTTTGTTCAGTTTTGCCTCCAGTGGAAGCAGAAAGGGTTTTTTCAGCTGTTAAATCCTAAAAATCAATATAATTTATTTATGTAAAAAAAAACACTCAATTGATATATTTTTGAACCTTTTAAGTACTAATTTTCTTTTTATCAAGTAGGAAAAAAAAAATGTATTTGCCCTAAATCCTTAAAATACAAATGCTATAAAAATTCATGTATCTTGAAAGCCTTACTGCAAATGAGTATTATAGACACCCAGCAGAGCCTGGGTTTTCTTTGCTGTCGTTGTTGTTGTTTTGTATGGAAAGGCTGCTTTCCCCAGGTTCCACTTAGAACCTCCAGTAGGTCACAGGGTTCAGTATGGATTTGATTTAACAACCCACCAGCATGCTAAAAATCCCTTGTTATATCTTATCGAACCTGTATGTTAACTCTCTGGGTGTTTAGGCTTCTCTTTGACTGCTATTGTTTCCCTGTTTGCAAAATGAAAATGACACTCTGTGGATTATTTGCTCTGTAAGGCATTAAGTGCTTCTTATGATTATTTTGACGTTTCCAAGAGCAAAAGCCAAATTTAAAACTCTCTTCAGCAAACTTGAGCCTTTTCATCTAATTCCATGTCACTCACAGCCATACTTTTCCTTGATCATTCTTCACCCCATGTCTTACATAATAAATTGTCTGTGGTCTCGATCCTGGATTTAAAAAAACAAAAAAGTTTAAAAGTCAAGTTTGTACTTGAGGACTTCAGTGGCACTCGGCTGTCTCTTGTTGCCCGGGCAGCTTATGCAGGCATCATATGCACACAAGAGTCCACTGTCTTTCCTAGGTGCCCAGCTTATGCTGGGGCACCATGTTGGGGGCTTGGTAAATACTCGTTCATGAGGGTTGGCCTGCCTTCTCTCTTGAGCTACCAGAACACCTGGTTAAGACAGATGCAGTAGAAGGGGGCACAGCACAGCCCCTGCTCCCCGAACTCGGAGCCTGAACGCCCACAGCTGATGCCTCCACTCGCTTAAGCCCCATTCCAGAGGCTCTCCCTCAGGTAACACACCTGGGATTTCAGGAGGTGGGGGCACCTCTGTGGGTTGGAAGAGGCCCCCAAACACTAAAGTGCCACTTGTGTCTGAAGTTAAGAACTTTGTGATCCCTAGCTTTGGGAAGCATGGCTTCTCAAGCCCCAGAAGGGCTATGTCTGAAGTTATCAACGAGGCTGGCGGAAATGTGCTGAAGTCTCCACAAGGAGGCAGATAGCAGGAGCCCCACCAGCCTCACCCTTGGCTGGGTCCCTACCTAGTTTCAATAGATGGTAGATAAACAGCCTGGAGCCTGGGTGGGCCATGCTTCCAGAAGCCCTTACAGACTTCTGCTACAAGTAAATATGTATTGCCGGCTTTGTAGACCTCTAGACTTGGGTAGCAATTCTGGGTAGAATGATAAGTTGTGAAGGTCAGGGTTTCACCCTTGACCTCCAAGCCTACCCCAGCAGATTCTACCTCCTTTATGAGGGTGGGCGAACACACCTAGTCACCTACAGTGAGCTAGTGTTTCAGTGTTTTTTGTGTGTTTGCTTAAGTGACCTCAGAGCGTGACCTTGTTTGTCTTCAGAGCATCTTGGTTGCCAGGTAGAGGATCCTGGCATCCGGTTGGCCTTATGAAAGCCAACAGAGAGGCTTCAAAGCTGTCTCATCCATCCTAGAGAACAGAGCTGGGACAGACACCACCCCCAGTCCCACCAACCTGAGGTCAGGACACTCCAGCCTTTGTGATGCTAGTCCGAGACCAAACCCCCCACCAGCACCAGCACCAAACGCAGAGACCAGCTCTAACTGAATTACACGTGGAAAAATTGGCACCAGGAAAAAGAGGGTTGTGTCACACCCTCCAGAAAACTTTATGCTTGATTTATTTACACCTTAAAACTGTTTCTTGCAAGAATTACTGTTCATTTGCCTGCTGTAGAAACCACAGGACCTCTTTCTTAGGTCGGCAGTGGGGTTCACCCAGCCCAGTGACTCGCACCTTGGTTCTAGGCTGCGGCTTCTCCAAACCCAGTCTCGGGGACAGGAGTGTGCAGGCAGGTGTTCAGGACACATGGCTTGTGCTGCCAAGTGGCCAGCCTTGTGACCGCCCTCATAACCCACGCACAGCAGGGTATCTGGGGGATAAGACAGGAAATAACAGGGGTGGATTAACTACTGGCTCCTACAAGGAAGGCCCTCCACATGATGGATTTAGAAATGACCAAAGTCGGCACTGTGGAGCCCTTCCTGGTGTCTGAGCACCAGCCCTCACCCAAGGCCGAGAGCATGAAGGGAGGAACTAGGATGGGAGGCACTGGGAGAGCTGTGGCTCCCCTGGGGAGACGGGAACAGCATGCCCGCCTTCCGAAAGCCTCAGTTTCCTCATCTGTAGAACAAGATGAAGTCGCTCAGTCGTGTCCGACTCTTTGCGACCCCGTGGACTGTAGCCTACCAGGCTCCTCCGTCCATGGGATTCTCCAGGCAAGAATACTGGAGTGGGTTGCCAAACAAGATGAGGAATTAGATAATTACAGCTTGAACCAGTAGGGTTGTTGATGGGGTTGATTGAAATGATCGAGGTCAAGTGCTTACAACTGCTCGTTATGTTCGAGTCATGTGTCCCTACTTCTTTTAAATAGCTGGTGAGGTGAGGATTGCCAGTCCTGGAAGGATGGGGTAGTTAAATCAGGGATACAGCAGGGGAATCAAGGGGGAGGAAGATCTTGCTCCAAACCTTGAGGCAAGTACAGAGTGGATCTGGGATTGGACTCAAAGTGTGGCAGAAAATGGGGTTTGGTTTTTTTTTTCTTTGTTTTTTTTTGTAAGTTTTTTTTTTTTAACGTGGACTTTTACAAAGTCTTTCTTGAATTTGTTACAATATTGTTTTTGTTTTATGTTTTGGTTTTTTGGCCTCCAAGCATATAGAATCTTAGCTCCCTAACCAGGGAATTGAACCCACACTCCCTACATTAGAAGGCGAAGTCTTAACCACTGGACTGCCAAGGAAGTCCCAGGAAATGGGGGTTCTGACTGACTCTGTCCCTATGACCCTAACTGCAGGAGAGAAGGGATCTTTCCATGCAAGCCTATTGGTCAGAGTGAACTAAAGGGTTGAGGAGATAGTGGGGCTGGGGGGCAGGGCAGCTCCCGGGTCTGTAATGCCTCCATCAGGGTAGGGTTGCCAGATTCAGGCAGAAAAAGACACCCAGTTACATTTTAATTTCAGATAAACCTAATGAAGTGAAGTGTCAGTCGCTCAGTCGTGTCCAACTCTTTGCCACCCCATGGACTGTAGCCCGTCAGGCTCCTCTCTCCATGGAATTCTCCAGGCAGGAATACTGGAGTAGGTAGCCATTTCCTTCTCTAGGGGACCTTCCTGACCCAGGGATTGAACCTGGACCTCCTGCATTGCAGGCGGATTCTTTACCATCTGAGCCAACTTAGTGAAAATGAAAGTCACTCAGTTGTGTGCAACTCTTTGCAACCCCATGGACTATACAATCCATGGAATTCTCCAGGCCAGAATACTGGAGTGGGTAGCCTTTATCCTCTGCAGGGGATCTTCCCAACCCAGGGATCAAACCCAGGTCTCCCACATTGCAGGTGGATTCTTTACCAGCTGAGCCACCAGGGAAGCCCAAGAATACTGGAGTGGGTAGCCTATCCCTTCTCTGGGGGATCTTCCCAACCTGGGAATCTAACCGGGGTCTCCTGTATTGCAGGCAGATTCTTAACCAGCTGAGCTACCAGGGAAGCCCCAAATTAAGCTACAGTGTTTTTGGTTTATCTAGATTTCAAACCTCGGCATCCCGTTGTGTCTGGCCCCTTAAGGTAATGACACACACTAGGAACTTCCTTGAGTAGGGCTTGATCTTTCTGTCCATAGTCCCAATCCACAATAACTCGGAGGTTCTCCCCGTTTTGCAGAGGAGAGAACTGAGGCCCGGAGAGGCTAAGTGACACCCAGTCACCCAGCTGACAAATGACAAGCCTGGGAGGGCCTTGAGGGCCTAGAGAGACTGATGATTCCAGAGCCATAAATTGACCAATAATGGAGTCCAAGTGGACACCTGAGGCCTGGAGCAGGCTGCCCGCCCCTCAGGTGCAGCTTTGTAAGATAGCAGTAAACGGATGATGAGCCAGGACAGAGGGACATTCTGTCCCCATGCTACCGCGGCCAGCCCTGAGGCCGGAGGAGCAGGGCCACCAGAGAAGAAGGCTCTTCCCTTCTGTCCTGCTCCACAAGCCTGGGGACAGTCTTGGTGTCTGATGCTTGGACTCCCAGCCTGAGTCCAACAGGAAGATCCAGGCTTAGAAGGCGGAAAAGAAGGGTGTGGCAGGAGATTGTGTAACAGCTCAGCTAGAAGGGCTGGAGGGCAGGAGAGAGCCTTCGGAGGCCGAGAAGAGAGAGGCAACTTAAATATTCGTTTTCTTTTTTTGGCGGAGTGGCTTGTGGGATCTTAGTTCCCTGGCCAGGGATCCAACCTGTGCCCTCAGCAGTGACAGCACAGAGACCTAACCACTGGTCTGCCAGGGAATTCCCAAACTGTATTTTGGTGGGAGTGGTGTGGAGGGGGGAGCTGAGAGGCTTGCAAACAGCAGATCACCTGCCAGACCCTCACTTCAGCCCAAGGACTGGAAGCAGGACTGGAAACTGGGAGAGCTTTGATCTGGTTTGTAGTATGAAAACTGCTCACCTCTCGCCCTCAGGTGCCATGGATTGCCCACCGTTGCCGCACCGGGCGCTGCCCGTCTCACCCACCAGGCCCCGGTGAACAGTGCAGGCCAGCCCCACATCCATGAACAGTCCCCAGAGCTGCCTCCTGGTGCCCACTCTGCAGCCCCCTGTGCCAGGCCTTGACGCCCGTGATCTCATCCCACACGTGTTCCCTGGACGAGGACGAGGCCCAGGTGGCTGTCACCTCCCTCAGTGGCACCGGAATGAGCGGAAAGACAAGGATCGAGGGGTGCATCTGATTCCAAAACCGCAGGTCCCACACAGTCTTCCTAGAGCACACAGCCCAGCACCCGGTTCTGTACAGCCCACAAGCCAAGAACGGGCTTTTATGTTTTTTTGATCATGGAAAAGTCAAAAGAATAGTATTTCACGACCTGTGAAAATCATACCAAATTCAAATTTCAGAGACACGAAGCAAGCTCCGTTAGAGCACAGTACAGCTCCTCTTTGCAGCCCACAGCAGAGGGCTCCAATGGTTGTTCCAGAGCCACATGGCCTGGAGAGCTGAAAATATTTGATGTCTGGCCCTTTACAGAAAAGTTTGCAGACCTCTGTTGTAGAGCAGCTATTGTATTCTTAGATTCAATGCAAAAACTAAGCCACTTAAAATGTTGTATGTTAATTCATACATAGTTTCGTATAAATAGGAACCAGACGCTGGGATAGAAGAGTGACGTTGACTTCAGAGATAAATCAGACCTCAAAGAAGTGCTGGATTTTGGGCTTGTCTCAAGGTTACGCCTCCAGGCCCCCAGGGCATCCTTCCATTTCAAAGTCAGAACCCCCTGTCCTGCCCTCTCCTTCACACCACTTCCCGTCTGGGGCAAAGAGTAAGGGAGCCAGTGGATAGATTTGAAGCTGGCAGAGAAGAGGCAATTTTTAGAGAAAGGACCCAAAAAAGGGCCAGTGGTGGTGGTTTAGTCACTAAGTCATGTCCGATCGTTGTGACACCATGGACTATAGTCTGCCAGGCTCCTCTGTCCATGGGATTCTCTAGGCAAGAGTACTGGAGTGGGTTGCCATTTCCTTCTCCAGGGGATCTTCCTGATCCAGGAATCAAACCCAGGCCTTCTGCATTGCAGGCAGATTCTTTACTGACTGAGCTACGAGGGAAACAAAACGGGGGCCGGAAGAGGAGCGTTTGGAAGGACAGGCAGAAGGAGACACAAGACAAGTTAAGGACCTAGAGGCATAACTGCCGTGCCTTAGGGAGGGGCCTTCAAGACATTTGGCCTCTGGGCTGGCTACCTGCAAGGTGAGTGGAAGATCGGCCTGGTGGATGAGCCAACCTGGGGCCTGGTCCCACTTGGAGCTCAGACAGCAGGAAGGCCCAAGGCGTGGAGAGCTGAATGCAAAGCAGCAGCGGCTGGAAGCCCCCGGCAGGTGCCCTGGCCGAGGCTGACTAGCAGCCACATCCTGGGAGCCAAGTTCAGAGGAAACAGGAAGGAGCAGCTGGTACCATGTCTATGCAGGGACAAGGGCATTCCCTTCACATGCCCTCCACATTGTGACTGAGGCCAGCTGGCACAGCTCACTGGGCCCCAACCCATGTCCAACTCAATACTTGTGCAACCGAGAGATGGTGAACCGGCCTCCCAAAGGCCCTGGGCCCTAGAATACTGCCTGCGGACTTCCGGCCCATCCTGCTGTGCACCAGGCTGGGCTGGGCTGGGCTCCGGGACAAGATCAGATCAGGCTGCACCCTGCTGTTGGAGGCCTCAGAGTCTGGTTGGGGGACAGGGCTGACCCCCAGAACTACTGAACTTGCTGGTCTTTGCCTTCTCCTTACTTAGCACCAGGCCAATAGACATGAGACACTGAATGGATTCCAGTCTCCTGCCGGCCAGAGTGGATTGTGTGTGGGGGGCAGCTACCATGGAGCAGACGTGGGTGATGAGGGTGGGCTGGGACCTGGGAGGGAAGAAGTGCTGCGGTTTTCAGAGGAGGAAGATGCGAGATTCAGCAAACAGCTTCCTAGTAAATTTGACATCAACACTCGACGGCAAAATTGTGTAGAAGGGAGTTTAAAGCTGTGCCAAGGGTTTACGTAAAACACATCAAGCCACACTGCATCCTTTTAGGGGAATGACTGTTGGGCGAAGAGAGCCAAGCTAAGTGTTTTTCACAGTGATGGACAAAATGGAGAGCTGTGGGCATTTATCCAAACCTGAACGGCCATACCCAAAGGGAACTAAGAAACAGGTATATGTCCCTCTGGGGAGGTGTCAGTGACTCATGGGCCCTTTTCAAAAATATTTATTTATCTGGGGTTTCCCAGGTGGCTCAGTGGTAAAGAATCCACCAGCCAAGCAGGAGATGTGGTTTTGGGAACCAAAACAGGAGATCTGGCTTGGGAAGATTCCCTGGAGAAGGAAATGGCAACCCACTCCAGTATTCTTGCCTGGGGTATATCCCATGGACAGAGGAGCTTGGCAGGCTACAGTCCATGGGGTCACAAACGAGCTGGACACGGCTTAGCAACTAAACAAATTACTTATTTATCTGGCTACCTTGGGTCTTAGCTGCAGCATGTGGTATCTTCATTGCCTCAGTTCAGTTCAGTTCAGTTGCTCAGTCATGTCGAACTCTGTGACCCCATGGACTGCAGCACTCCAGGCCTCCCTGTCCATCGCCAACTTCCGGAGTTTACTCAAACTCATGTCCATCGAGTCGGTGATGACATCCAACCATCTCATCCTCTGTCGTCCCCTGGTCCTCCCACCTTCAATCTTTCCCTGCATCAGGGTCTTTTCAAGTGAGTCAGTTCTTCGCATCAGGTGGCCAAAGTATTGGAGCTTCAGCTTCAGCATCAGTCCTTCCAATGCATATTCAGGACTGATTGCCTTTAGGACGGACTGGTTGGATCTCCTTGCAGTCCAAGGGACTCTCAAGAGTCTTCTCCAACACCACAGTTCAAAAGCATCAATTCTTCGGCGCTCAGCTTTCTTCACAGTCCAACTCTCACATCCATACATGACCACTGGGAAAACCATAGCCTTGACTAGACGGACCTTCGTTGCCTCACGCGGGGTCCCTCACTGCGGCGTCTCTCACTGCGGCACACAGACTCTCTAGTAGAGCTTGGGTCACTAGTTTCGGGCACCCTGCCGACGTGAGTTAAGTCAGGGAGGAAAGCAGGATGGGGGAGGGGTCCAGACTGAGGCGGGGAGGGAGGGGGGTGGGAGGCGGGCAGGCCATGATGGAGACGGGCGGGTGAGGTGTTAAGCCTCCTTCCCTGCTCTGACTGAGAGGCCAGACCTGGAGGACTAGACCCCGCACCCCCCCCATCCCCTCCTCAGCTCTGATCTAGGCGTTTCCATTCACAGACCCCCAAACATTCCAGGCCGGCCAAGAGCCAGGGGGATTGCCAGAGTCCCAGTGAATGCCTTTGGGGAGTCTGGGGGGATGTGCAGGCTTATCGGGTGGATTATTGGGGTCTGAGGAAAGCCTGCAGCCCCGTCCCCGGGCTCACATCTGGGAGACCCTCCAACTCACCGCAGTCCTTTGTCAGATCTCCCCATCAGGAAGCAAGCATGTGTCCATAGGAGTGGTCTTCTTGCTCCTATTCCCAAGATGGGCGATGCATCTGAGAGACAGGGCCTGAGGCGGGGTGGGGAGGGTGTGTGGGGGGGTGGACAGGGGAAGAGGGGGCGGTGGTTGGAGGGTGTGGGGGGATGGGCGGTGAGCCCCTGCTAGCTGAGCCCCTGGAGACACTTCCTTCCTCTCCCCAGGCCAGTTGGAGGCAGTTAGCATCCTCTTCAGGGAGAGGATGGAGAAGCACTCCCCTCCCATGGACTGGGGTCCAGGAGGGTTTAGAGCCCCCTCCAGCCCCACTCTCAACACAACCCAGCGTCCCAAACGGGCCCAAGGAGCAGCTGCGTTCCACTGCCCGACCCCCGACCTCACCGGCCCGCCACCCTGGGCCTCAGAAGGAGCAGGAGTTAAGCGGTTAAGCATCCATCCAAAGTGGACCTGTCTTGGACAGGGGGCAGGGGTTCAGTTCCTGGTCCGGGAAGATTCCACATGCCACGGAGCACCGAAAGCCTGGGCACCACAACTACTGCGCCTGCGCTCTGGAGCCTATGGGCCGCAATGACCGAAGCCCGAGTGCCTGTGTGCGGCAACGAGAGAAGCCTCCGCAAGGAGAAGCCCACACCCCGCAGCCCAGCGCAGCGCCCGCGCCTCTCAACCGGAGAAAGTCGGCACGCAGCAGTGAGGACCCAGCACAGTCAAAAATAAATAAATAAAAAACATTAAAAAAAAACCCCAAAACCCAAGGTGGTCCTGTCTCTGCCCGATCGACTGTGGGGGCACCAGGTTCTTCAAATCTGGCCTCGTGATTCTTGGTTCTCGGGTATTCCTTGTACCCTGCGGGTCCTCTTCGTTTCGTACTCAGCCCGTCAGCTGGTCTGTGCTCATTCTTCAGGGACTAGATATGACAACGAGCAGGAAAAAAGAAAGAAAGCAGAGTCTCGGCCTGGATTCTGAGTTTCAAAAGCAGCCCTTGGTCTGGACACAACATGCAGGTAGGAGCAAAGCTTTCGGATACCACCACCACCGCCTCCCCACCCCCCACCAGAGGAAGAGGAGCGGGTGGTTGGTGGGGACCGGAGGGGACTGGGCTGAAGGAGCCGGCCTGTCTGATTCCCGCCCAGGAGATCCTGCAGCCCAGTCTGCCCCTCCAACCTCCAGGCTCCTCCCTGGGGGGCCAAGGGCCTGCCCTCCCCCACCTCCACCCCCGCCCACCACCCGCGGCACCACCGTCAGCCACACACCCCTACCCCCCCACCCCCCGTGGACAGCCAGCCAGGAGGCCGCTCCCTGTGCCCAGGGCTTCCCTCGGGGTCAGGTCTTCTTCTTGCCCCAGGGGACAGCCCTCCTTCCAGCACCCAGGACACCCGCCGGAGGGCGTGCCGTTAGAGGGTGGGGCCAGGTCTTGGTGGGGGGGAGAGTAGGGCTGTAGGCCCCTCCCTGTGGTTGAGGGGGCTGGGAGAAAGGGCTCCACAGCCCGAGTCAGGTGGGTGCTGGGTAGACCCTGCCCTGGGATGTGGGTGCTGCTCTCACGCCCAGCGTCCGTGAGTGCTCTGAGGGCCTGGAAGCCCCCCTGCAAGGCGGTGAGAGGGAGGGAGCAGCACCCACCCCGTGAAGGTGGGCAGACTCGGGGTTTGTCCACAGGAGGGTCGCCGGGGGCAGCAGGATGCCCGAAGGGACGCAGTTTCTGAATGGTCTGGGGCACCACTCTGGGTCTCTCCTTCCCCGTGCTCGGTGGGGTTCCTGGGGTCCTCGCCAGCTCTGCTACCCTGAGATGCTGTGTCCCCCACTCCTCGAGGCTGAAGGGTCCTCAGACGAAGCTCAGCCTCAGGACTCGGGAGCCCCCTCTCTGGCTGAAGCTCAGTTGACTGATGCTTCATTTCCGCTTGGCGCGGGGGGTCCTGAGCCCCCTCGGCAGGGTCCCCACTTTCCTGTCAGACTATTCCCTAGGAGCCTTTGTATAAAGAATTCGGCTGGGATCCAGGGAACTTTGGGAAAGTATGTATGGCCTAAGCCAAGCTGTACTAACCTGTCTTCCTCCCGAGCTGAAAGGGGCCAGGTTGTTCCCAGACAAATGCAGAGGTGGGGGTGGGGGCTGCGAGGGGTAGGAAAGAGGCTTGTACACGCATCGCACACTGCAGAGTGGAAGCTGGGGTGGGGTACAGCTGCGGAGGCTTGGCTGGGGGCAGTGGAGGTGGGGGGCCTGCTACCAGGTGTCTGGTGTACACACACACACACACACACACACACACAAACACACACATCCGAAAGAGCCTGGGTACCAACTTAGTTATGCAACAACGTGGGCGTGCAAACACGGACAGGTGTGTGTTGTGTATACAGAAATACGCACAGGCACATATACAGAGCCTGCAGAGACGTGCTTAAACATGTTCACACACACACGGACCTGCACAAACACGTACGCACACACATGCATCCACATGCAAAGGATTCAGGTTCGGATGTGCCAGGCCAAACCCAGTAGGCAGAGAGAGGGTCTGACCACCCAGAGGACCCAGCTCCCTAGGACTCAGCACATGTGCGTGCATGCGCGCATACACACACACACACACTCACACACACGCCCTGGCAGGGAAGCACTTCCTTCATAGGAGCTTTCGGATTCAGGGGACACGCAATTGAGACCTCATGCTGGGAAAGAAAGCGCCTTTGTGTGCTGGGATGGGGGGGGCGGGGATGCGAGAGCAGCTGCAGTTCCTCCAGGATAAGGGCCAGGCCCGTTCCGCTCCTCCCCTGCCCTGGGGGAGGAAGGTCAGGCAGGGCCAGTGATGCAGGCAGGAGTGGGGGAGCCTGCCGGCCCTGAACCAACCCTGAGTGGGGGCGCCCGCCGGCCCTGAACCAACCCTGGGGCGCTGTCTCTGGTAGGCTGCCCAGAACCCAGAAAGCCTCGCTGACCCCCGGCCCTGGTCTGGCCCCGTCCCCAGAACGTCCCCACGGCCCTGCCCCCAGGCTTGCTTCAACCCTGACCCAGACTGAAACCTGGCTCTGGCCTAGGGCACCATGCCTGGTTTGTGCCTATGGCCTTGCCTTTTATTTTGTTTTTTTAACAAAGTGATAAAAGGTCAGTCTCCTGAATTAGAAAGATGTGAGCTTGAGTCCCAGCTCTGTCGCCTGTCAACAGGGTGACTTCGAGACAAGCCTAATTTTTTTTGATCCCATATTTGAGTTCCATTACAGTGCTCAGAAAGTGAAAGGGTTAGTCACTCAGTCGTGTCTGACTCTTTATGACCCCATGAACTGTAGCCCACCAGGCTCCTCTGTCCCTGGAATTCTCTAGGCAAGAATACTAGAGTGGGTAGCTGTATCCTTCTCCAGGGGATCTTCCTGACCCAGGAATCGAACCGGGGTCTCCCGCATTGCAGGCAGACTCTTTATGGACTGAACTACCAGGGAAGATGCAGTGCTCAGAGCCAGAAGGCAAATCGTCTTATCGACCCCTCGGAGCACGGCACCTTCTTGGTGTGTTTTATCAACAGGCTGGATTGGTCGGGCTGGATGAGCATTCTACCCACTCCTGTTGCCTCTAAGCTCCTTCCTCCCTTTGCCCTCCTGCCCTTGTGATGGTTCCCTCCACCTGCAGTTCCCCCAGGGAGTCCTCTCTGAGCCTCCTGCTCACACTCTGGAGGTGCCACCCCCTCCTCTCTGCTCTATAGCCCCAGGCCCGGCCTGCCCCCTGCTCCCTCCAAGTCCGGTCCTCTGCAGGCTCAGCCTGCAGCAAAAAGAGCCCTGTATTCTAACTCCAGAAGACTCGGCCGAGGGACACCCACCAGAGATAACCTCAGCAACCCCTCCAGTCACTCAGTCAACAAGTACTTATTGAAGGTCTTCTCTGCGCCAGATGCTGTTTCAGATGCTGGACATTCAGCAGTGAACAAACAGACAAAAACCTCTGCCCTTGTGGGCTCGTGTCCCAGTACTGTTACCATAGTAACAGGCCTTGAGCATCACTGGGTTCTCCCACATCTGTCCCGAGAGTTGGAAGCATCCTGAGGGCACAGACAGCACTTGCCTCCTGGGTCTCCACGAAGCTTGGGCCTGTCAGTAGCATAGCTCTTTCTCTCCCCTAGACCCCCGCTCCCCCGAGGCCATGGGTATCACAGGGGCAAGAGTGCGGCTGGCACAGCGCTGGTATGAGGCCACGATTGTCAGACTCAGCAGTGGCTTTCGGTAGTTCAAGCATGTTCAGCTACCACTGCCATTTGGTGTGTTTTTGTTTTGCTCGAACTGAAACTTAGTGCTTCTCTTTCAATGTATTTTCAGTCTGTTATGTAATTGCGTATCATTACATAATAGTAAAAAAAATTTTACGTCCCTATTGTTCATAAAATTGTCCTGTTTTAGAAAATAACTTACCTGGAAGCTTGACTCACCTAGAGTGGGGCGCGTCAGGTCAAGTGGTCTGTTCAGGTAGCGTTAGTTGAACATCTGCCCCCACGCAGAGTGGGAGTGGGAGACCCTTGTTTAAAGAGGCCTGTTTTCTAGCAGGGGGACCAGGACAGGTAAGCAGAAAAATGCAGTTAGGAGAATGGAATGATGGGCTGGTGCTGAGGGAGCCTGGATGGATCAAAAGGACTTTTTTTAGAACACAGGACATTGAGCTGAGCCCTCATGAAATAGTTGGGTGTACAGAGATGAGAGAGGGGTGAGCCCAACAGAGGGACCACATTTGCAAAAGTCATATACCGGAAAAGTGTGTGATGTGTGTGAGGCAATGGGGAAATGTTAGCTGTGCGGGCGGGGCGGGTGTGTATCAGGCTGGGCTGGAGAAGAAGCTGGCACCAGACCGAACTGTGGATGCCAGGGAGAGCGGGGAACCCCTGCCACATGGAGGGTGCCCAACCTGGCCCTGGAGTTGCCCCAGAGCTCTCCCTGCTCCTACTGGAACTCTGGCTCAGCTTTGTGGTCCCCACCTCCAGCCTGCCCTAGGAAACTCTAGTTTCACTGTGGTCAGATTCCCTCTATTCTTGGCTTAGATTAAAAAAAAAAAAAAAATTTATGGGCTAGAATTTTGTAAAAGCTCTTTACATATATTGACATTCTTGATTCTTTTTTTTTTTTTTTTGCAGTTTGACCTTTATTTGATTCTGTTTTGGTGGAAAGAAACCTTACGCATTTTTGTTGTCCAGTTCATTAATCTGTTCATTTGACGTTGTCTTAGAAAATTATTGCCTGTCCTAAAATTGTATACGGATTAGGATTCTTTCATGGTTTAACTTCCAACATTTAAATCTTTAAGCCATCTGAGGTTTATTTTGGTGTAAGGTAGGAATCTAACTTTATTTTTTCCAAATTGTGAGCCAGTTGTCCAGTCCCGTTTCGTGAGTAATCCATCATTTCTGCACTGGTTTATTTTGTTCAAAATTCATTTCCCCTCTTCTCAATTTTTAAAGTCACACTTACAATCTAAAAGTTGGGAATTTTTTTTTTTCAAATTTTAAAAGAAGAGGAGGAAGAGGAGGCCAAGGAGTCCAAATGTCATAGGAACATATGACATGGAAGATGAGAGCCTTCCCCTGGGCTCAACAGCTTGCTATGTATCATTTTATTATTAGCTTTATAACACTTATTAGATTTCCTTTTAGTACAAAGGAGAAAACCCAAGAGGAATCAAAATCTCTAGATAACATATATTGACATAAAATTATGTTGACATTTAAAAAAAAAAGAGGGACTTGCCTGGTGGCCCAGTGGGTGCAACTCTGTGCTTCCACTGCAAGGGGTGTGGGTTCAATCCTTGGTCAGGGAATTAGAATCCTGCATGCTGAGTGGTACAGCCAAAAAAAAATTCAATTTAATAAATTAAATAAGAAGAATACATATTAATATAGAAGGTTGGAAAAGTCAGGCAATTCTGAAAGATACAAAATGAAAAATTAGGGAATTCCCTGATGATCCAGGGGTTAGGCCTCTGCGCTCTCACTGCCAAGGGCCCAGGTTCTATGTCTGGTCTGGGAACTAAGATCTGTAAGCCTCGCAGCGCAGCCAAAAAAAGAAAGAAAAATCAATACTTCTGTCACTCACTATCCACCTACCTCAAGTCCTTTGCCCCAAAGGTAAGCAACTACATTTCCTCTTTGCTTTAGTTTGCGATGCGCTTCTTTTCCACATTCCAGTTCATTTGTGGATGAGTCTATTTTTGGACTTTCAATTTTCCCTGCTATTTATCTCTTTGCTCTTCTGGGGCTGGTACCATACCATTTAGGGCTTCCCAGGTGGCTCAGTGGGTAAAGAATCCACCTGCAGTGCAGGAGACACAGGAGGTATGTGTTCCATCCCTGGATCAGGAAGATCCCCTGGAAGAGAGCATGGTGACCCACTCCAGTATTCTTGCCTGGAGAATCCCGTGGACAGAGGAGCCTGGCGGGCTACAGTCTATAGGATCGCAAAGAGTCGGACACAACTGAAGCAACCTAGTATACAGGCATGCACTGTAATGTTTAAGGTATTAGAGTTTTACCATATGTTTTAACAGCAAGGTAGGTAAGGCCTTCCTTACTGATCTCCACATGCAGGAATGTCATGATTGTCTTGTCTGTTGGGGCTGCGCTAACAAAGTACCATAGATGGGACAGCTTAGACAGCAGACATTTATCTCTCGTGGGTCTGAAGGCTGGAAGTCTGAGAGCAGGGTGGTAGCAAGATCGCCTTCTAATGAGGACCCTCTTCCCAGCAGCCGTCTGCCAACTTCTCACTGTGTCCTCACAAAGCAGAAAAGGGGGAAAGGGGCTTGTGAGGGCATTAATCCCATTAACGAGGGCTCTGACCTCTGTTCCAAACACCTCCCAAAGACCCCGCCACCTCCTACCGTTACACTGGGGGTAGGATTTCAACTCGTGAATTTCTAGGATGAGGGGGACACAAACATTCAATCCATAACAATAGCTATTCTACACTCATTTTCCATGTCAACTTTGTATTGTAAGCCTCCCATTTGATTAAACATTTGTTGGCCTTGCATTACTTTGTGGGTTAATTTGGGGCTGGTTATCTTCTCTGCAGGACTGAATGTTCCCGTCGTGTGTAAGGGCATGACCGTCTCCCTGGACTGAGGTTCTCTGCTCTTTCTTGTTCAGCATCTTGAACATTCCTCTTCGGGGCACCTTACTCTTCATCCTTGGGTTGCTATAACTGCCGCCCCCGGAGAGTAATAAGAGGACGGGGGTGAGGGTGGGGGGGCTGGGTCCCTGTCCTCCCCCACCTGAGGACCCTCAGGTAGAAAAGGGAGTGCTCAACGGGGGCTCCAGGGACGGACCTCAGACTTCTGGGGGTCATGCAGAGGCCGCCTGTGGTTCCACAGAGGGAAGAATGTTCTGTCTGTTGGAGCGGCAGGGCCACGGAACAAGGAACAAGCCGCCGGGGAGTTGGAGAGTGCTCCACCGATGGTGCTTTTCCAGTGTTCCAGGGAGAGGTTCGCCTGCACTGCCCGAGGGCTTTCCGGCTTGGTGGGGGTGGTTGGGGGCGCTGGTCAGGGCCCGGCCCTTGCACTCTGAGCAAGCGGGAAGGTCAAGGCTTCCCAACACCCATTCTGTGCCTCTCACCTCGAAGGACACCTCGTAATGGGATGGTGTTAATCCACTTCATTTCTGAGGGCAGTGAGGCTCAGCACGGTTAAGAGATCTACCCAAGGTCACCCAGCAGCCCTGGTGCAACTCGGGTTCCCAAACACGTGATTCCCTGGGCCGCCTTTCTGGGACTGTCCCCTGGGGGCCACTGCTCCGTGTCAGCGCGGAACAGTAGAAAGCCGACCACCCTCGCCACCCACCCCCGGCCGGGGTACAGCTGCCAGGCAGGTGAGTGGTCCAGTGGGCAGCAGGAGGCGCTGCCAGCTCCTCTCCCGGGCCTGGTCCTGCACATCCGTCTGCCTGTCTCCCCCGGGCAGCCCTTGACTTGGCTCACGGTGTCCTCCGGGGGCCAATGGGCTTCTTGATTCCAGGCTGCACATCTGGAAGTTGATGCTATTAAAACAAACCCCATTATATAACAAACGGACATCTGGAACCCGTTAACGCCGAGTTTTTAGAAAAAGAAATTGTTTTGGATGTGCTTGCTCCTAAGAATGTGGCAAGGAGCCCTCAGCCTGGCTCTCCAGGAACCTCGAAGCCTGGCAGCCCCTCCCAGGCCCGGTTCTCAAGGTATCTCAGGCCAGGCCAGAGGTGGGCCGCAGGCAGAGGCAGGGACAGACGCCCCCACCAGACAGGCAGCTTTGCCATCTCCTGAGGGTCTTGGGAGGCCCTTTTCCAATTTTATTCAAATATTTATTCAGAATTGTGTGCCTACTATGTGCTGCTAACTCCGTATCATTCACATGCCCACTCCAACACGCCCTACCAAGCCTGATTTCTCCTTCATGGCTCACGAAAACAGATCATGGGGTCTTCCTGGTGGACTAGCGGTTAAGAATCCTCCTGCCAATGCAGGGAACATGGGTTCCATCCCTGGTCCAGGAAGATCCTACATGCCTAGGGGCAACTAAGCCCATGCTCCACAACTGCTGAGCCTGCATGATAGAGACCATGAGCCCTAGAGCCTGTGCTCGGCAACGAGAGAAGCTGGTTCAATGAGAAGCCCGTGCACCACAAGTAGAGAGTAACCCCTGCTCGCTGCAACTAGAGAAAGCCCGTGTGCAACAATGAAGACCCAGCACAGCCAAAAATAAATATTAAAAATTTTCAAAATAATAATAAGAAAACAGATTGTGGACTGCCCTGGGTGCTACGAAGCCCATACTTACAACTCTGTACCTCGGTTTCCTTGGACAAGGAGCCTAAACACCTAAGCTCGTCCCCAGAACTTCTTAGCATCCTCAAGCCTCTCTCTGCGTTGTCTTCCTCTCCTTTCTCCCTGGGCCAGGCAGAAAGGTGAAAGTGAAAGTTGCTCAGTCATGTTGTCCAACTCTTTGCGACCCCATGGACTATACAGTCCATGGAATTCTCCAGGCCAGAATACTGGAGTGGGTAGCCTATCCCTTCTCCAGGGGATCTTCCTGACCCAGGAATCGATCCGGGGTCTCCTGCACTGCAGGTGGATTCTTTACCAACTGAGCTATCAGGGAAGCCCCTGGACCAGGCAGACTGGGGCTGAAACACTGTGAGGCTTTCACCCACAAATGATTGGCATGGAGTCATGCTGGTTCCCTCTATGAGTGGACCTTGACCTAACAAATGAGGACACTTTATGAGCAATGTCTGGCTAACATTTTCAAGTGGAAATTTTAAATCTTCCCACCGCCCCCAGCCTTTTGTGATGAAAAATTTCAAATGTACAGAAAAGTTGAAAGAATTGTACAAGGAACACCCACGTGAAACCACAACCGAGATTCTGCAGTTGTTAACAAAACACTGGTGTATCTTTCCAGCTCTTCACTCAGTCAATTCACAAGCTATCTGCAGGCACTCCTACACTTCTTCCCTAAACACTATGCTTGCGTATCATTAACCAGAGATCAATATATGTTTTTTAAATTTTCTTTATTTTATTTTTACTTTCATTGACATACAATGAAATGAACAAGTCTTACGTGTAAGATTCTAGTAAGTTTGACAAACACAAATACCTGTGTAACCCAAACCCCTCTAACTGTGTACAAGTCACCTTCAACCCCAGAACATTCACCATGGCCCTTCCCAGTCAACCCCCACCAGCCATCTTCCCTGAGACAACCACTATATTCAGGTTATTTTCACCACAGATTAGATGTTATGGGCTGAACTGTGCTCTCCCCAAATTCACATGTTGAAGTCCTGGCCCCAGGACCTTGGCATGTGATTGTATTTGGAGGTAGGACCTTTAAAGAGGTGACGAAGGGGAAATGAGGTCATATGGGTGGGCCCTGATCCAGTATAACTGGTATCCTTATAAGAAGGGGTTAGGACACAGATATGCAGGAGAAAAGACCATCTGAGGACACATGCCATCTCCAAGCTGAGGAGAGAAGCCTCAGAAGAAACCAACCCTGCTCACACCTTGATCTTGTACTCCTAGTTTCCAGAACTGTAAGAAAATAAACTGTTGTCTAAGCCTCCTAGCCTGTAGCAGTCCTAGCAAGCTAATACACCAGGTTTACCTCTGCTAGAGTTTTATAGACTAAGTATGTGCTTGTGGTCTTCCTTACTTTACCCAGCATTAGGCCTCTGGGATTTATCTATGTTGCTTCATGAGTCAGTACTGGTTTTCCTTTTTCATAGCTGAATAGTATTCCATTACACATTCTACAGTCTAGCTAGGGCAATTTATTATTTAATGACAGAGAAATCGTTTCATAACATTTCATTCTAATGTATGTTCTGTTTGTCATCTCAGCAACAGAAAAAATGTTCCACAGCTAGCCTGCCTCAGCAGGGAGCTTTAGAACTGTATGCGGACATCTGATCATCCTGAAATGTATATAAAAGCATTATACTTCCTGAAGTGAAAAGTTCCTAGAGATTAAAGAAGAAGTACATAATTTTTATTTCAGTGAATGTAGACAAATCCATTCAGAATGCAGTTCATCTGTTTGGTTAATGATACAACTTTTGGTGTCAGGTTCTTCGGGTTTGAGTCCTACTTGCTGTGTGACTTTGGGCAAATCACTGAACCTCTCTGAGCCTCCTTTTATTCACCCAAAAATGAGGCTAATGATCCATCCCTAAGGGTTGCTTGAAGACTGAACAAACTAACGAGTTCAGGGTGTTCCCAGTGGCTGGAAGGCTTAAGGACTCAGGAAGTGTTCCTTCTTTGTCTCATTCAGCTGCCATCAGAGCCAGAACTCTCCCATGGTAAGGCAGCAGAAGTAGATTTCTAGGCCACAAAGGGTAGAAAATGAGCTTCCTGCAGTGCCATATATGATAGCTGAGACCCAGGAGCAGGGTGGTGAAGACCATGTCAAATCAGCAAGCTGCCAGGATCGATTCAGCTGATGCAATCAACCCAGGAGTGATGCTTTTGGAGTTTCATAAAACACACTCTGAATTATGGGATCAAAAGTGCTTCCAGTCCGCACAAGTCTTACACATGTTTGGCCATTTCTATTTCTTATTTTGTTCCCTCTGAATGGGGCAGTTCAAAAATGTGTTTCACTTGGTTACAATTCTTTCTAGGAATGTGTAAATTTAAATCTGATAATCTAGAAACTCATCATTTATAACAGATTTTAATTGAATATTTTCCTTCTGACCCAGCAGGAGACATGCATAATCCAAAAGGCCGTCATTTTCTTACATTTCAGAAGTTCTTTTTCCTCCTGAAAAAAATTATTTTTCAACTTTAAAATCCTCAGGAATTATTTTTTTGGCATAATTTATCCACTCTGTCCCAAGTGGTTTTGAAATGTTCATAATTCCTCTCAGATGATGATCTTTTTTTGGCTTTTAAAGACAAAGAACACATCCATGGTTTCACTTTGAAGCTCTTGAGAAAAAGTTCCTGGGACGCTTACCATGTGGTAAAGAAATTGGAAATAAGAAAGATAAATTCAGATTTGGAAACGGGGCTATCCGTTGGACCCACCGATCACCTGCAGGATGAAAAGGATCATTTACTGTAACTTCCCGTGGCTTAACGGCATCTCAGTGTTGTCTATTACGCAGCATCGCTGCAGGTGTGTTAAAGAAACCCCGTTCCTCCTGCATGTTTCACCGGTACCCTGCTTCCAAAGATTCGGAAAACTTCCGGTAGGCGTATCCTCCTGTGTCAAAAACAAGCCGGAGAACCTCTGTCAGCCTTTCCTTTCCTCACAAAACTTCACTATCACCAGACCCCCCCTAAATATACAGAACAACCAAACCTCTTTCCATATCACTCAATACCTACAGTCAGACGTGCTCTCAGAGACCTTGTAGTACATTTTACTCAAGTCAGTTCCACTCTGTTGTGTTTTTTTTTTCTGATATATTTTTATAACCCTGCACAAGATGATTGATCCCAGTCATCTCTTCAACAGCCTTGAAACCTGAGAACCTCTCTTTAATTAAACCTCTTGGATTATGACCTTCCTTCTCAACACCAAATGTGCCACTGCAGCAGAGCTCAAGGTCGGCCAGCAGCCAGACCTGGCCTGTTGGGCAGGCCCTCTGCCCTAAGAGGGCTGGCTCCCTCCGGATTGGATGGTAGGACCGTGGCAGAGGGAGCCTGGGGTGAGAGTCAGGTCTGCTCGGT
The DNA here is from genome assembly GCF_054371585.1 of Giraffa tippelskirchi. NCBI lineage: Eukaryota > Metazoa > Chordata > Mammalia > Artiodactyla > Giraffidae > Giraffa > Giraffa tippelskirchi. Next base: position 111,681,411 of record NC_137287.1, on the reverse strand, counting down.
TCCAGGAGAGGGCTTGGCTCAGGGATCCATCAGAGAACCGGGGCCAGCAGCCTTGGTGGTCCTGCAGAATCCCTCCCTGTCCCTGGCGGCACAGACCCCCGCTCCTGGGGCAACCACAAATCACAGTCCGGCTACCTATTGGACCCCAGCCCCGGGGGTGGTTAGATTGTTGGCAAGGGGATGAACTTCCTTCTTGGTACGCTTTAGCAACATCCCGTATGTTTTGGTATGTTGTGTTTTCATTTTTGTTAGTCTCAAGATATTTTTAAAAATTCCCTCTTGATTTCCTATTTGACCCAATAGTTGTTCAGGAATGTGTTGTTTAGTTTCCGCTTATTAGTGAATTTTTGTTTTCTTACTGTTACTGACTTCGAGTTTCATTTCACTGTGGTCGGAAAAGATGCTTAGGATCATTTCAGATGAATGGATAAAGGAAATGTGGTCTGTTCATACCATGGAATATTATGCAGTCTTTAAAAAAAGAAGGAAGTGTTGCCATTTGAGACTTGGCTGAACCTGGTGACACAAGCCAGACAGAGAAAGACAAATACAGTCTGATCTCACTTATATGCAGAATCTAAAAAAGTCGAACTTAGAAAATCAGAGAATAGAATGGTGGATGCCCTGGGCTTTGGGAAGATCCGCTGGAGAAGGGATAGGCTACCCGCTCCAGCATTCCTGGGCTTCCCTTGTGGCTCAGCTGGTAAAGAATCCGCCTGCCATGTGGGAGACCTGGGTTAGATCCCTGGGTCGGGAAGATCCCCTGGAGAAGGGATGGGCTACTCGCTCCAGTATTCTGGCCTAGAGAATTCCATGGACTGTATAGTCCATGGGGTCACAAAGAGTCGGACAGGACTGAGCGACTTTCACTTTCCCTGCCATGGGCTGGAGGGCAAGGGGAGGATGTCGGTGGAGGGGTGCACAGTTTCCGTTGTGCGGAACAACTGAATAAGTTCTGGAGACCAAATGACAGAAATATTAATATAATGAATAATACTGCATTATGTACTTGAAATTCACTGAGTTGCTCTTTTTTAAATAGTGTTATTTATTTAATTTTTGGCTGTGCTGGGTCTTCGCTGCTGTGCAGGCTTTTCTCTAGTTGTGGTGCGTGGGCTTCTCATTGCAGTAGCTTCTCCTGTATCAGAGCACAGTCTCAACAATTGTGGTGCACGGGCTTTGTTGCTCTGAAGCACATGGGATCCTGTATTGGCAGGCGGATTCTTTACCACTGAGCCACCAGGGAAGCCCACAGAGTCATCCTTTAGTGTTCTCGCCACCACCACCACCAAAAAAATATGTGAGGTGATGAATGTGTTAATTAGCTTGATTGTGATCATTGTTTCACAAGGAATCTATATATCAAAACATCACACTGTACACCTTAACTGTACATAGTTTTTATCTGTCAATTATATCTCAGTAAAGCTGAGGAAGATGTGGAGCTTAATAAAATGTATATTGAAATTCGAGGTCAGGGGGAGACAAATGGAAAACAATAAGCACTCGAAGGAAACCAACAGCCAGGAGTAAGAGCTTGCATTTCAATCAGAACCACGGGAGGGTCAAGCTGCAACCTGCACAGCAACAGGAAGAAGAAAAAACAACGCAAGCATTAAAAAAAAAAAAATCAAATGTGAAAGAAAATACTTTCCTGAAGTAGGAAACACGATTTTAAATTTCAAATGAATTGGAGGAGAGGATGGAGACCTGGGAAACCGCATGGAAGAGAGAAGGCAAAACGCAAAGCAAAAATAGCATCAGAAATCATGCAAGGAAAACCCAAGCCCCAGGCGGAGGAAGACCCAGGAGACATCATATGGGAATAATACAAAGCCTAGAAGGAAAAAAGCAACACATGGAGGAGAAGCCATAATTTTAAAACGAGAAAGAAATTTTTCCGTGGTTTGAAGAAAGACTTGGGTTTGAAAGGGCTCATGGAGTTCCAGGCAAGAATGATGGAAAAAATCAGACATCTAGGCATAGCCTGGGAAGATTCCTGAATTCCGTGATTAAAGGGAAAACTCTTATGAGCTTCCCAAGTGAGAGACCGAGTTAAGAGAGTCGGCCTGAAACCACACATATGTAAAGTTAGAGAGGAGAAAAGCGTCCTCTGCCAGTCGAGGTGCCCTTCACATACCCGGAATAGAAGAAGTTCAAAAGTCCAGAGACTCTCCCTGGGCCTCGTGGAAAATGTCCAAGAAAGGAATCTAATCAGGTAATAAAGGACTCAGTTTGGAGACAAGGGAAGTAGAGAAAAGAGGAAGCCATCCATGGTAGCCAAGAACCTGCAGTTTCTGTAGTTAGCTCCAATGGATCGTGATAGATAAGATGGTATTTGTAACATAAGCACTAAATAATTAAAAAAAAAATAACAGAAGAGAGATGCGATAAGACCCAATGCTAGTTTGCAAGTAAAACTACTAAATTATCTTGGCAAAAAGTAGGAGTTGAGGAGAGGGGAAAGGGCCAGCAAAAGCATTTCAAATATTTCCTATTGGGTGGAGGAGAAGGAAAGGAAAAAGAGACTCTGGATGGGAGGAATTGATTGATAGTTCGTTGACACATAATAGAAAGTGGTTTTGTTTGTTGTTTTTTTTTTTTTATGAAAACCAGAAAAGGAAAAGTCAGCTCCGTGGAAGGTAACATATAGTAAAGCTTCCAGATTGAGAAGGCAAAAGAGGAAAGACCAACATCTCTTGTCAATTGTTCCATCCTTTCCATTTTTTAAATTAAACAAATTTTTTATTATGGAAACTTCTAAACACACACTACAAGAGACAGAATAAGACAAGGACTCTCTGTGGACCTACTCCCGGGTTCAATACTCATTGTTTTTTAAGTTGGGGAAATATTGATTGTCACATACCCTGCAACATTTCAGTTTTTAATTTTCCCAGCAATTTACTTAGAATTTGCACACTTTTGTAGAAACTGGCACTCCTCTTTACTGATCAAAAGATTTTTTTTCTCCTTGAATTCTTATTCTGATCTTCAGTGATTCCAAAAATACACCATCAGAACAAGACAAGGCACAGTCTTTTCCTGGTAAACCTTTTAGCTTCTCCAAGGTTGACATTTTTTATGGCTGACAACTGGCAAATACAAAATGCTAAATCTTTCTGATTACCAAGACTCTTAAAAATATTGCAGTTTGCACAAAACTTGTTGGATTTTTTTTTTGGACAGGCTATATCAACCAGTGTTTACCTTCATGAACTAAATAAGTGTCACTGGGCTTCGAATGGTATTAATACCCTGATTTTGGTGCCAAGTGTTAATGATTTGGGAAAACTCTGTATCATCACTCAACTCCCTGGATAACCTCTAGATCCTCGGTGGAAAATGACAACAGAGTGTACATGGTTGTGTGTGCTTAGTCGCTCAGTCATGTCCAGCTCTTTGCAACACCATGGACTATAGCCGGGCACCTCTGTCCATGGGGGTTCTCCAGGCAAGAATACTGGACATAAATAATCACAATTACTAAGAAAGAAGGGGCTTCCATGTGGCGCTAGTGGTAAAGAATCTGCCTGCCAATGCAAGAGAGGCAGGAGACCCGGCTTCGATCCCTGGGTCGGGAAGATTCCCTGGAGGAGGACATGGCAACCCACTCCAGTATTCTTGCCTGGAGAAGCCCATGGACAGAGGAGTCTGGTGGGCTACAGTCCATGGGGTCTCAGAGTCAGACATGATGGAAGTGACTTAGCACACCCACACTAAGAAAGAAACCACAGCCAACTTTCGTCAAGATGTTGAAAGCTTAAGAAGAAGAAAAAACACTTGCAAGTGAAGAGATAGATGTCAGGCAGGTGGACAGGCTAGGAACCAGTCAGGTAGGGACCTGAATTCCATGATTCCTGAATTCCATGATTAAAGGGACCACTGAAAGGCCAGCACCAGCTGAGTTGTTCCTAAATGTTCATATTTTCCTTTGTTTTTTCCTTTCTTTTGAATTGAAAATGTGTGATTTTTTTTCTTTTTACATTGCCACAAATCAAATAGTAGAGCTTTTGATCACACCTGGTTTCAGATCATTTTTGAAAATGCTGTCAAGTTTCTGCTGATTCTAAAGTTGTTTTTCTCTGGGAGACTGGGTGAGGGAGCACCCAGTCCTGATGCCCTCAGGTCCCCTCCCACTGTCCTGCCCCCAGATCTGCACAAACAGCCTGGGCTAACCCCAATAAGCTGCGGTTTGACCCCTGCCCTCCAGCCCTCCTGGTAAAGAATCCACCTGCAATGCAGGAGGCTCGAGTTTGATCACTGAGTTGGAAGATCCCCTGGAGAAGGCAATGGCAACCCTCTCCAGTCTTCTTGCCTGGAGAATCCCATGGACAGAGGAACCTGGTGGGCTACAGTCCATGGGTTCGCCAGAGTAGGATATGACTGAGTGACTAACACTGTTACTGCTGCTCTGACCCTCCATGGAGGGCTGTGGTCAGTGGAGAGTCACGGGGGCCTGGCAGCCCCTGCACACCCTCTGCACTTCTCCTTGGCCCTGTCTGAACATCCCTCCGTCCTCGCCCCAAATCCCAGCAGACAAATCCCAAATGGCAACCTCACTTGCCATTTAGCACAAGAAGCCCCTTCTTGGCCCCCCTTCCATTGTACCTGTAGGTGCCTTGTTTCTTACATCTTCCCACCCATGTGGAAGGATGGAACAATTGACATCTTTCTCTCCCATCCTCCTCCCTTGGACCTGGGTCCTGTGCCTTCGGGGGTCTTGCTTTCCTCTCTCCGCACCTCCAAACTCTCCCTCTCCCTGGCTCCTGCCCCTTGTCTAGAAACATGCCCAGCTGTTTCTGTTCAGAACCCCCAGCCTTGTCGGGACCTTCTTTGGACTGAATTCCTCTGCTTATTTATTTATTTGCCTGCCTCAGGTCTTAGGTGCCTCTTTCGGGATCTTTTGCTGTGGCTCGTGGGCTCAGTTGTCCTGAGGCATGTGGGATCTTAGTTCCCCAGGGATCAAACCCACGTCCCTTACATTATCAGGCCGATTATTAACCACTGGACCACCAGGGAAGTCCCTGAATTCATCTGCTTTTCTGTGCCCCTCATTCTCCTTCTGCTTCCCAGGTGGCTCAGTGGTAAAGAATCCGCCTGCCAAGGTAGGAGCCTCAGGAGATGCAGGTTTGATCCCTGGGTCGGGAAGATCCCCTGGAGGAGGAAATGGCAACCCACTCCAGTGTTCTTACCAGGATAATCCCATGGACAGAGGAGCCTGGCAGGCTACAGTCCATGGGGTTGCAAAGAGTCAGACACGACTGAGCGACTGAGCACTCACACATACACCCTCCTTCCACCAAGTCACCCCTTCACCCTGTTTCAGCCCAACTCAGACCAGGCCAAGGGCCCCACCTGCTCCCTCACTTGGTCAGGAAATCCAGCTCCTCACTTGGACTTCTCTGAGTCTCCTTCTGGGAGGTGCCAGGCTCGTGGAACAAGGGGAGGCTGAGGGCCTCAGCCAGCTGCCTGGGTAGAACCCTCACGACCTCAGACCTGGTGCCCCCTCCCCCATATCTGGGAGGAATGAGGTCCCCAGGACTACAGATTGGCCATTTCTTGGTGGCTCCCACAGGAATCCTAGACACCAGTGGGCTGGTGGAGGGGGCTGGGCCTCTGACCTTGCCCTAGAGGCCCACACCGAGAACTCAACCCCCACCATAGCTGGGAAGGAGCAAGGCACAAACAGGACACCCAGCTCCTCCAGGGCACCTGCAGGCACCCCTGACTCAATGCGAATACCCTCTACACTTGCATCTCCCCTCTTTCCTTGTCACAGCACAAAGGACCCCAGAGCTGGAAACCTGGAGTCATCCTGGAGCCCCTTAAAAGTCACTGAGGCTCCCCAGTTCTTCTTCTCATCTTCCCAGATGCTTCCCACTCCCATCCGCCGTACTGGCTGCACCCTCGGCAGCAACACAGACCGCTGCCCTGCCCCCTCCCATCACCCACGGGTGGGAGGGGGACAGGAAGGACTCCATGGCCGGTAACTGAGGGGACAGAGGGCGGCAGGGGAGGAGGAGGAGGTGCAAGGGAAGGGGCCTGCCATTGCAGAGGCGCTCAGTGATGGTTGGATAACGCGGGCAGTGATGAGACTGCGGGTGGGGGAAGGGTGCCCTAATCCCAGCACAGCCCCCCCGGGGCGGGGGAGGGGACGACGGAAGGATAAAGTCCCACCGTGGGAGCCTCCTGCCTGGCCTTTCCCAAAGGAACTGGGGCTGCCGGCCAACACCAGTGCAGCCAGGAATGTGGGAACCCCTGTCTGCAGAGGCTCGACCTGGGGAAGGCCCCACTGATCCCATGGTGGGTGGCAAGAGCAGGTGGGTGGGCCACGCTGTCTGGGAGTCAGAGAGGTCAGACCCTGGCTGGAAGCCCTTTGAATAGATGCCAGATGCACTGTCTAGCACTGAGTGTTAAACGGACAGGAAGATAGAGCTTGGGACCTCGCCAGGGTGCAGACCCATGACTCTGACCTTGGCCCTGACCCATCTCTCCAGCCAGCTCTTGGAAGCCCGGCAACTCTCCCTTCAAATGCCTGTCCTCTCTCATCATCAGCATCTCTTGCCTGGGCCACCAGCTTCCCCAGGGCACCCTCCTCATGGCTACAGTGGGACCCGTGGTTCATCCATTTAGCACACCCAGGCAGGAGGTGGCCCTTGCATCAAGGACTGTCTCCTGGGAGGGGAGCTCCATGAAGAAAGACAATGACCATGGAAGTGGCCGTGGGGAGTGGACCCACAGCGTGAAGACTGAGCGACTCCCTGCACCACCCCAAAGTCCTCAGCCTGGACCTGGCCCTCCTCATTCCAGAAACATGCCCCTGCCCCGAGAGAGCTCCACTCTCATTGGAGCACACCCCCTAGCAGGGTTCCCTTGCCCCCTCTCCTCCCCCGGGTCCCTTTCCCAACCCCTTCTCGGGCTTCTCCCAGCTCCCAGCCACCTCTGCCTCCCAGTCCGGGTGCCTTGAGCACAGAGTTTGGGGCCCACCTGTCTGCTTCCAGCAGGAAGCGGGTGCCCAGCAGACGGCCCAGAGAATTAAGGAATTAAGGCAGAGCGGGTCTGAGATCAGGGCAGTGTCTGGGTAGAGGTCAGGTTCTGCCTATCCAAGCGTGAGTTTCCCATGGCAACGACCACCCCTCCCATCCCCCCGCCTGGTGAGGGTAGCCCCCTCCTCCCTGGCCTGGCTCTGCACCCGTCCACCCCACGCCTGCCTCCTCTGTCACCAGCGGTAATCCTGTGTGGTTTTTACTCTGGTGCCCCTGAAAAGAGGAGAGAGGAAAGCAGGCGAGGCCTTCCCAGGGCCTTGCACCCAACCCTCCAGTGGGAGCAGCTCCCAGGCTGCCGGCTGGAGCCGGGCCAGCTGGCCACCAACTCGCGTCAGCACCTGCCTTCACGGGGCCTCCTGCTCGGGCCGGGCCGGCTGTGGCTGCCTGGTGGCCAGCACGGGGAAGGCAGACCCTTGCCGGGGACAGCTCATTACATTCTTCACTCTCCCCACACTTGAACACACGTGGTCACCCATGTCCGGATGTGTTGGCTGACATTTTGTCTGCCTGGCACCTTCTAGAATCTTCCCCACACTCAGTCTGCACAGCAGCTACCAAAGCCGGTCAGCTCTCTGCCCTGAAGGCCTCTGGGAGTCACCCCCTGCCCCCACCCGATGCCCCTCTCTATCCTAGTCAACCTGGTGGCTGAATGTTGCAGGCACTGCCTCCCTGGCCCCCCGCCTGCTCCAAGCAGTGGCAGCAAAGGGATGTTTTTTTCTGGAGACAGATCTGTATGTGTCGTTCCCTGGGTGTAAAGTCCAGACTCCTCAGGGGACCTCCAAGGCCCCTCTGTCCTGGCCCCTGCCAATCTCTCTTGGGGCCTGGCCCCCCCCCCTGGAGCTCTGCAGGGCTCCCCAAACCCACAGGCTGTCTCCTGCCCCCACCCCTTGCACATGCTTCTCCCCACAGGTGAACTCTAGAGGCGCCTGCGTGGGGCGATATCTCTAAGGCTTTCTCCCAACTCTGGTCAGCTCTTCCTCTGTGACCCCCCTGCCTCCCTGTGATCCTTGATATGATGAGCGTCCTGTTCATTATCCCTCTCGGTTTGCAGGGCTCTCTCCCGGTCTCAGGTGGGGTTTCCCAGAAGCAGAACTGGAAGCAGGGATTCAGCAACATGCAGTTGATGGAGAAAGGGCTCTCAGGAGAAACGCATAGGAGAGGGAGGGAGGAAAGCAGGAAGGGACAGAACAAGAAAGGGGTCTCAGGAAGAGTCTAGATGTGGCCTGAGTGGACAGGAGGTGGGCTCTGGGATATAATAGCCTCACTGCTGGGCTATCCCCTTGAGGTGAGGAAGCCAGTGGCTGTATCCTTGTATCAGGCTGTCATTGGCTGTGGGATGTGGTTGACACTCCCCAGGGGACGCCCCTTTCATCAGGCAATAAACCGCAAGGAGGGGCAGCTGTGGACATTAGGCATTGGCAGCAGGGGTTGGGGGGTGGGGACTGGGTACCAGGGGTCTGGCAGGTACCACCAGCATCCACTGCATCCCCTGTCAAGTAGGGCCTCTGACAGACTGAATAAATGAGGAGTATGTGCATTCTCGGTCCATCTGGCTCTGACCTTCTCCAAGCCCACAGCTGCGGTGTTGTCCTTGAATGTCCCCACATTTCAGTGAGTGAAAGAAGCCCAGACGTCCACCGCCCAGGGAAGGACTCTGGGCTCAGCCCCAGGTGTCTCTTATGTGCTTGGCTGTGCAGACAGTATCTTTGGTCAGTGTTCTCAATGAGTCCTCGCAGTCAACCATGTTACAGATGGGAAGACAGAGGCTCAGAGGGGTGAAGTGACTCCGTGAAGGTTATGGAACTTGTGCTTGGAGGTCTGATCGACTCCCTGTTTGGTTCCTTCCCCCAGGTGTGTGCAGGGCCACGGAGCTGAGTCCCTCCCATCCACCACAAGAGACCAGCAAAGTCCTGGGTCACCTCTGAGCCCCACAGCCTAGCTCAGCTAAACTGAGGGCCCCCAAGGGCCACATTTGGCATTTGCAGTGGTTGGGAGGCCCATGCATGTATTTTGCACATGATTTACATAATAATTGCATCTGGTTTGCATGTGTCCCTGCTGAGGACCCATCAGCACTGCACAATTTTTAAGTTGCTTCTAGGCAATTCTCAGAAGTCCATCACCCGGGCTTTACAGAGTCCAGTTTCCCTTATCTCTGGACTCCCTCTCAGACCCTCACCTTGGGGCTGCACACCAACCCACCAACCCCAGGTCCTGGAGAGGCCACACTTCTGCCCAGCCAGAAGCGGTCACTCCCAACCCTTGCCCCTGAAACATGTGTGGATTTGACAGCAACCCCTACTGATGGTGTGGGAGCCATCAAAGTGCCACCTGGGCTTGGAGCGCATTGATGTTAACATTGACGAGAGGTCTGGACCCAGGCAGAACCTTGCTACAAAGGTACCCCATGTTCAAGGAAGCTGAGCTGGGCCAGGTGGCTAAAGGTGGGGGGGGGATGCACTTCTCCCAGTGTCAGGGGCTCATCTGTGATGGGAAGGGCTTGTACTAGACAGCCAGCAAGTTTCAGTCCTATTTCTGTCTCTTTCAGGCGAGCTATGCGGTTAGCCAAAAACTCATTCCGGTTTTTGTGTAGCACCTTATGGAAAACCCCGTACAAACTTTTTAGCCAACCCAACACATTCCAGAAAGCTTTATGAGGCTTTCAAGGAGCTTATTTGGTGGGGCCTCAATAAAAAAAAGTGGGGAGCACGTCCTGGGGCAGGTGGATGGAGCCCAAAAAGGAGAGAGGAACTGCCTCAGATTCTGAGACATGCGTGGAGGTAGGCAAGGGATGCCAAGCACCCGCGGAACTCCGTGTGAAGAGATGCCATCTGTCAGGCTGCAGCTTCCCGGGATCTGTTCTCTCGTCTTCTCTGCTCCCAGGAGCCAGTTCTTCCTTCTGCCTCAGGAAGCCCATGGAGGAAGGAGGGGAAACTCCAGAGTCTGGTAGAGGTGCCCACTCTTGATCACCCCCTGGACCCTCAGTGCAAGACTACACACATCCCTCTCCAGGTTTATCTTGTCATCCTGATGGCATCCTCATTCTTCTGAAGAGGTGACCTATCTGTCACCAGGAGCTAATGAAAGTTGGCAAAAATCTGCTTCCGTCCACGTGTCTGGAGGTGGACTGGGGTAGACAGGCTGCGTCTGGATATGGGCGAGCACGTCCCAGGCAACAGAAAGCCTGATCCTGTGTGGCCCCTCCGCCCGCCTCCACCCAGGTGTGGAAACTCCAGTCGGAGTGGGGGCGGACAAGACCAGACCGTCTGCCTTCCTCCCTGGCCTCTGGCCTCCCTAGGCTTCCTGTCTGGCAGATGTAAAGGGGCCCCCTCATCCGCGGGGGAGACCCCAGCCTCTGGCTGGGTACAGCCAAGACCCTGAACATCTCCCCCACCCATGTCCTCCTGGCCTTCCAGGATGCGGCCCCAGTGCTGGCTCCCGAAACCGGTCCAGTTCGTTAGAGAGGGAGCGTGGTGTTTGATATCAGCCACCTGGAGAAGGGGGAAGCGGGAGTTCCATCTGTCCTTTCAGCCCTGTGTTATGAAGGCTTTTCTGAGTTCAGACAAGGTCTACCTCCTCCCTGAGTTGTGGATCCCACATCTGGGCTGGGGGAGGGAGTGAGAGGAAGGGGGCGGGACCCCTTGGAAAAGGACCACAGCTTCGGGGCCAGGGAGGTGGGGAGTTTTTCCCAGAGCCAGATAGGCAGTGCTGCCAGGCGGTCAGAACCCAGCCTAGGATTCTGTTCATCTCCCACTCAGATGTCTCTCACTTTCTGAGAAGTGGACATTTAGTGGCTACAAGATCAAGACAGTATTGTGGATCCTGTGTATCTTGCCCAGTGGCATGGACATCTTTGCTAAAGGCTGGAGCACCTTCGGTGGATTTGTGGTGGAGGATGAAGGGCTGTCTCAGACAGGCATCATTTGCTCGGAGCAGAAACCCACTGGAGTGGGATCAAGTGAGGTGGGTTATTGGAAGCAGAGAGGGGAAGCCGGTCACAACGGCAGCTCACCTCACTTCTCCCTGAGTACACAGCCGCTCCACTCCACCCCCTTCTCCTCCTGCAAACTCTCCTCCTCAGCTTCCCCATAACTCCTGCCCAGATACGGCTACCGGAAGCCCTGGGCTGTGGTCTCACTCCCCCTCAGGGAATCCACAGTGGGTTGAATAGCATTCCCCCCTCCCCCAATTCATGTCCATTTAGAAGCTTAGAATGGGACCTTATTTGGAAATAGGGTCTTTGCAGATGTAAGTATTTAAGAAGAGGTCAGACTGGATGCCATTGGGCGCTAAATTCAATGACAGGTGTCCTCAGAAAAAAAGAGCCCCTAGAGACACAGAGAAACAAAGGCCATGTGAAGAAGGTCTTGCAGAGACACAAGAGAGAAGGCCATGGGAAGACAAGAACAGACACTGAGAGATGCGGCCACAAGCCAAAGGTGCCAAGGATGCCAGGAGCCATCAGAAGCTGCGAGAGGCAAGAAAGCACGCTTCCCTGTGGCCCTGCTGACGCCTTGACTTCCAACTTCTAGCCTCTAGGATGGTGGGAGAACAACTTTCTGTTGTTTGAAGACACTTAACCTCTGGTAATTCGTTACAGCAGCCCTGGGATACAAACAGAGCCTCCACTCAGAAGCCGGATCGCCCTCAGCCTCTGTGTTTCATTCAATCTCAAAGCCCAGGAGAGAGAACAGTTGGCCTGCCTGGCTCAGGTGTGAGCCATCCCCTCCCCAACCCACCCCACCCCACCCAGGACCCCCAAGCTGGTATGGCTGGAAGAGGGAAGGGGCACACATGTGGGCTTCAGAGCTGCCCTAGTCCAGCATCCTTGATTGCATCGCTTTCCCCAAAGGGTATGAATTCACATCTCAAAGGTGAATTCACCTCTCCAGGTGTGCCTTAGAGTTCTGCAGCTTCTGCACACCCAGCTTTGCTTGGGGAAAGGCAGAGATGGTGAGGGTCACCTGGGTGGATGAAACAAAGCCCAAAATAAGCGGCACTCTGTTGGAAGACAGAATCAGGACTCAAAAGGCTTCTTGCAGCTTATTAAGCCAACAGGATGATGCCGAATGAGGATGATTGTCAAGGTCAACTCCTGAGTTCCAAGAGTCAATTTCACAAGGGAAATTTGGAGGAAGCCTAACAACAGCTCCTTGTAAAAGAGACCTAAAGGTTTTCTTTGACTCTGACTCGTCACTGGAATGAGTCAGTGCTGCGGGCTAGAGGGCTAAGAGCACAAAGAGAAGCAGAGCATCTTTGGCTGGGCTGGAGGGGTGATGGGCATTTGGGACTTCTGCAGCCAGAGACCTGAGAGATAAGACCGACTCCACCAGGAAAGGAGCAGGACAGCCTGACCAGCGGGCTGGGTTGCGGAGGGTTAGGGAGCAGAGAGGAGTTAAGATGCCTGGGGAGGGGTCAGCAGAGATATCAGATGCCCTGGGCACCTCCGGACAATGAGGCTTCTGGGAAGCAGAGCAAGCTCACAGGGACGGTCTGGGGCCTATTCCAAGGAGGTGGCTGCAGAGGTGTTGCTGGCGCGTCCCCAAACACGGTCATCTCGGCTTTAGAGCCCTGGATCGCGGTCCCCGGGCGCGCACGGGCTTTCAAGACGAGTGTGTCCCGCGGGTGGACGGCTTTTAGCCCCGCGCCCAGGCCGGTCCCAGGGGTCTGGCTCGACTTCTCCCCGCCACCGGGTGCACGCGGACGACGACGGTGGCAGATGGGTGTGTTTGGGGGGGCTTCCCCGGGGCGTCGACGACCTGCGCCCCTGCCACCCCAGGGCTGCTCCCTGCTTAACCTCTCGCTCGCGGGCGTTAGCCGGGAGCTGGGGCGGGGGGCTGGCGGCTGAGAGGGGGCCGGCGGAGGAAAGCGACGCGGCCCCAAGTTTATGCTAATCCGCGCAGAGCCCGCCTCCCGCCTCCCCTCGGCGGCCCCAGGCGCGAGCAGCGCCGGCCACTCGGCGGGACGCAGCCGCCTCGAAGCGCCAGGCACCCGGGCCAGCGAGCTCCGGGGGCCGCGACCGGCGGCGGGACCCGGACGGGCGAGCGGCGGGGCGGCGGGCGGACACCCGGCGGGGGCCCCGCGCGGGGCCAGGTGGAGACCCCGGGGGCCGCGATGGGCCGCCGCCGCCTGCCGGTCTGGCTGTGCGCCGTGGCGGCGCTGCTCTCGGGGGCGCAGGCCAAGGGCACCCCGCTCCTCGCGCGGCCCGCGCCGCCGGGTGCTTCCCGCTACAGCCTCTACACGACGGGATGGCGCCCGCGTCTGCGCCCGGGGCCGCACAAGTAAGCGCGGGCCGCGCCGCGGGCGGGAAGCGGGAGGGCTGGGCCCCGGGCGGCGATCCCACCTGCCCCGGGTCGCGCGCGCGGGGCTGCGGGGCGCCCCAGGGTGAGCCTTCGCCCGGCCGGGCGCCCCACGCTCCGGGGGGCTGCGGGGCTGGTGAAGGAAAATAAGCCGAGGGGGCCTGGCGTGGCGGCTGGGGTCCTGGCAGTGCCCGCGGAAACCTTTCCAGCGAAGTAACATTTTCCAGCTGCGCTGTGTGCAGACTCCGGGCGCAGCGGACCAGGTGGAGGGAGGGCGGACGGTCCGCGCGCGCGGAGCACGCGGGGCCACCCCCATCCCGCGCCGGGGCCTCTTCTCTCTCCGGCTGCCCCGCCAGGTAGGAGATGGAGCCGTGCGCCCTGCGGCTCGCCCTCTCCCGCGGTCAGCCTGGATCCGGGCAGCCCTTGAGCCCACATGTGGCTGGGCCGCAGAGCTGGTCAGGGGGCCCCTGGGTCCTGGGCCCGTGTTGTGGCTCCAGAGCTCTATGGGGTCCAGTCTGCAGGTGGTTGGCGTCTGCCAGGCAGCGGCCTTCCCTACCACAGCGTCTGGTCTTGAGTAGTTTCAGGTGAGTTAGGGGCTCTGCCTGGGGATGCTAGCTGAATGTGAGCTCCCGCTGAGTTTGAGCGGTATTATAGGAGGAGCACAGCCAGCCAGCCCATGGCTGACACTCGGTAGGCCTGGGCGCATCAGTGCTGGCTTCCTGGAGGAAGTGGTGCGAAAAGTGATCTGAGAGCAGGGAACCAGGAGATAACATAGAGGCAGGAAAATTCCAAGGTGGGATGTATTTCCCCAGGAGTCAATCAGGGGAGGAAAGGTGCGAAGTGTGATCTCAAAGGCACCAAGTTGGGACCTCAGAAGCTTCAATGCCAAGATAAGGAGCGAAGAGCCAGTGAAGGAGTTGGAGAGGGGTGGGGAGTGTGGCATGGGAAACCCAGGGTGGGCCTCTTCCCCAGGCCAGAAGGGTGGCTGCACTGGGCGCCTGGTTCAATATTGTACTTACATAGCCCAATGACCAACCTGACGGGGAGGCTGGGATCGGAGAAACCAGCAGTGGGGCTGGACCCAGGCCCAGGGCTCTGGATCCCACGAACAAGGATGGGCACAGAAGGGAATTCCCTGGTGGTCCAGTGGTTAGGGCTCAGTGCTCTCACTGCCCTGGCCCAGGTTTGATCCCTGGTTGGGGAACTACGATCCTCCAAGATGCTCAGTGGGACAGGAAAAAAAAAGAGGCAGAGAGATGAGAGCCTGGTCTCTTGCCAAGGTCCACAGTGGGGGAAGGGAGGAGGAGCAGCCTCAGGGGGCCTGGCACAGACCAGGTATTCCAAGGGTGCCCTATCCCCCTGCAGGGCCCTCTGTGCCTACGTTGTCCACAGGAATGTGACCTGCGTCCTACAGGAGGGAGCGGAGAGCTACCTAAAGGCTGAATACCGGCAGTGCGGCTGGGGGCCCAAGTGCCCCGGGACAGTCACGTGAGTGCACCCCCGTCCCACTCACTCAGGATCCCTGGGCACAAGCTCCAGGCCTGCCTTCAGCAGAGGGCAGCAGTTGGCTCCACCAGGGCTGCAACTCCTGGGACTCCAAAGGGCCTTCCCCTGTGCCCACACAGGAGGGAAAGAGGAGGCCAGTGGGGAAGAGGGCAGGCTCAGGCTGGAGCCCACAGAGGGTCCCAGGGGTGCAGCAGCACAAGGCAGAGGAGGGTGGGGACAGAGGAGAGCAGAGAGTCACACTGGCAATGGGTGATCCCAGAGGTGCCCCTGGGCAGACCCAGGGAAGGTGGTGCTGACCGTGGAGAAGGCAGGCCAAGGGTAGGAGGCTGGGAGCCCGAGTTCTGGGGCTTCGGCCAGATGGGTGGGCCGAGGACGTGCTGCACGCAGGCGTGACATGCAGGTCTGTACTTGGAGATGTTCAAACGTGTGTCTGAAAACAAGCCTGTTTGCTCCCACGTTGTCAGCAGGAGTGAGTCCCCATGGGGAGAACTCCCTTGCATCCCTGGGCCTCTCCGCTGTCCTCAGCATCAGAGGTGCCCTTCCGCCAGCCTCCCGGGCCAGAGCCGAATTCTCGGAGCAGGCCAGGGGGGAGGGGAAGGAACTAAGAGGCCCCCCAGGTAGGGAGTGGCCCCCAGGCAGTGTGAAGGGTTGTCTGCCCCGGCCTCTCTGCCCTGCCTCTCACCTACCCAGAGGGTAGGGGCTGGGTTTTGTCAGAAGTTTTCATGGTGCCTCCAAAGCCAGAGCTGGAATTTCCGATGGCAGGGTGAGCCAGAGGGGGGTCCAAGTGGTCTGGGGAGTCTGGGGGCTAAATTCCCACTAGTCTTTGGCCCCAGCCAAACAGTGTGGGGCGGGGCTTTGACCTGCCCCTTCCCTAAGGCATCTCGGAGCCTCTGGAAGGCCTGCTGACACGCCTCTGCCCTGTTAGCACAGAAAAGGGGGAGATACTGGTGGGGCAGTGAAGCTGGAAGACTTCTAGCCCTTCTGCCAGTGTCTTGAGAGCGGCCCTGGGTCCCAACAGGGGGCAGGGTCCCCTGCCCACAGACACAGAGCTCTGCCCTCTCCCGCCTCTGGCCCAGGTACCGCTCGGTGCTCAGACCCAAATATAAGGTGGGCTACAAGACAGTGACGGACCTCGCCTGGCGTTGTTGCCCTGGCCTCGCTGGAGAAGGCTGTCCCGAACACCTCACGGACCATGGGGACACACCACCTCAGCCGGAGCCTGAGACCCAGAGTCCCTCGGGGCAGGTGGGCCCAGGTCCCAGGCCCCTTCCTTCCAGCAGAGTGGCCCCAAGCCCCCACGGTGAGTCTGCCCACGGAGACCCCCACCAAGGTGATCAGGCTTCTGGGGACTGACCCAGGCTGGCGGAGCCCGAGCCGGGCAGGGGAGGGTGCATCTCACTCTGAGCATGAAGGTGATCCCCCCAGAGCACCCCCCTCCCACAGCTGAGGGGGGAGCCATGCCCAGCAAGGTCGGCTTAGAACAGAAAATCTCTCGGGCGTCTGGGCCATAGGACAAGCTGAGTGAGCTAGGCTAGTGATACTCCTGGGGTTCTCGCCTCCTCTTTCCCAGGAAGGAAAGGCCCAGGGCTGTTTGGTGAACGGCTGGAACGCCTGGAGGGTGACGTCCAGCGCCTGGCACAAGCATATGGTACCCTCAGTGGGCTGGTGGCCAGGCGTGAAGACCCCAGTAGGATGACTGCTGGCCCCAGGGCTCCTGCCGCTCCCGTAGGCTTTGGGGTCATCCCCGAGGGCTTTGTGAGCCCCCGAGATAGAGCTGGAAGACCGCTCACCCCACCCCTGGATGAGATCCTGAGCAAGGTGACTGAAGTGAGCAATACACTCCGGACCAAGGTGCAGCTGTTGGACAAGGTGCACGGGCTGGCCCTCGGCCACGAGGCTCACCTGCAGCGGCTGCGGGAGGCGCCCCCGACCCCCCTCACCTCCCTGGCACTGCTGGATGAGTACGTGGACCGACGGCTACACCGGCTCTGGGGCAGCCTGCTGGACGGCTTCGAGCAGAAGCTGCAGGGCGTCCAGAGCGTGTGCGACCTGCGTGTGCAGGAGGTGCGGCAGCAGTGCGAGGAGGGCCAGGCGGCCAGCCGGAGGCTGCACCAGAGCCTCGATGGCCGAGACCTGGCCCTTCGCCGGGAACTCTCACAGCTGGGTACCCGGCTGCAGGGCCTGAGTGTGGCCGGCAGGGGCAGCTGCTGCGGGCAGCTGGCCTTCATCAGGGCCCGCGTGGACAGCCTCGAGAGGAACCTGCAGGCCGTGATTGAGGCCCACCGGGGCCGCGGCGCCCCCAATGGGGATGACCTCACGCAGCTGTCTGCTGCCATGCTCGAGGGGGGCATGGATGGGCTGCTGGAGGGCGTGGAGACCACCAACGGGACAGGGGGTGGAACCAGGAGCTGCTGTCTGGGGACGGAGGAGGGGGGCTGGGATGCACGCGGCTTCCACACCACACTGGAGGAGCGTGTGCAGAGGCTGGAGGAACGCCTGGTGACGCTGGCTGGGGAGCCGAGCCGTGACCGCGCCCCTCCAGGCAGGCCAGCCCGGCCCCTCGTGCAGACAGAGCTGGCTGTGCTGGAGCAGAGGCTGGTTTCGCTGGAGACCTCGTGTACCCCCGGCACCACCTCCGCCGTCCTGGACAAGCTTGGGGCCGAGGTGAAGGCCTGGCAGAGCCGGAGCGAAGCCCTCCTACGCCAGGTGGCCAGCCACGCAGTCCTCCTCCAGCAGCTCAATGGCACCGTGGCCGAGGTCCAGGGGCAGCTGGCGGAAGCGACAGGCAGCTCCCTCCAAGGCGAGATCACCCTGCTCAAGGTCAACCTGAACTCTGTGAGCAAGTCGCTCACGGGCCTCAGTGACTCTGTCAGCCAGTATTCCGATGCCGTCTTGGCCGCCAACACGTCCCTGGACGAGCGGGAACGCAAGGTGGAGGCTGAGGTCCATGCCATCCAGGAGCAGATCAGCAGCCAAGGCTCACGGCTTCAGGCTGATCACAGGCAGGTCCTGAGCCTGCGGGGGGAGCTGGAGCAGCTCAGGGCCAGCATGGCCGAGGTGGCTGGTGGGCTGAGCCGCTGCCAGGACACGGCCCAGGAGCTCCGGCATGCGGTGGGCCACTTCGATCAGAGGGTGGCCCAAGTGGAAGGTGCCTGCAGGAGACTGGGCCTGCTGGCTGCGGGCCTGGACAGCTTGCCAGCCGAGTCGCCGGGGCCCAGGGAGGGCCTGTGGGACCATGTGGACCAGCTGAATCGCACACTGGCCCAGCACACCAAGGACATTGCCCGCCTCCGGGATGACCTGCTGGACTGCCGCGCCCAGCTAGCTGAGCGGGTGCGGCCAGGGCAGGCCAATTAGGTGGGCTGGCCAGGACACAAAACCCCTCGGATCCCACCAACCCTGGGAGCAGACCCTTCCCGCCCACCCCCCCCACACACACCAGCGCCCAGCCTTGCCCAGCGGTGTCTCCCAGCTTACCCTGGCCAGCGCAGATGCCATTTTGGAAGGGCCTGAAGGACAGTCTTGGTCCAGCTTCACCTGACCGTCTAGGCACTAAAAACGCACACTTGGTGTTGTACCAGCTGGACAATTCGGGGTCACGGTCAAGGCTGGTACTTCATGCCTCAAGGCTGGGGTGGCCCTAAGAGACCTCACCACCTAGTCTGCAAAGTGTTGTTCTGCAGACACCCTGGCCGGCATCTGCACACAGACCTCCAGGTCCCTGCTCAGACCACAGTCTCTGCAGCTCCTTTGGCTCAGTGACGACAGCTCCAGGCCTGCGGAGGCTTCTGGCCACCCTGTCCCTTTGGCTTCTCTTCTCGGCCATCTGGGCTCAGTTTCTTCAGGAAGGCGGTGCCCATTGGCACAGTCCTCCTACCTGGCAGCTTCATGGATACTGTTTCTGAACCGAGGAGGAGAGGTTTCCACCGCCAGCCCCCTGGCTCCTTCAGGACAGAATGGAAACACAAGGACTCGGCTAGAGCACTCTTTATTCCTTCTGATCCTCCCCCAAGGTGAGGGCTTAGGCAGCTGTGTTTTCCTGGCGGAAAGGATGTTTGGAGGCCCCTCCCACTGTTATTTATCCTTTTTTTCCCTTCCCTTCCCCAAAGATGTTTCTAGCGTACTCACTTGGTCCCCTGCTTTCCATTTGGGGGAAAATCCACCACCCTCCCCAGGTTAGAGCCTTTCTCCGGAGGGCAGCCCTCATGTACGTCATGGCCCGAATGAGGCCAGACCCTGGGCAGGAGGCCACGGCTGGAGAGCAAGGGCTCCAGGCCTAGTTTCCAACATCCTTGGAAAACCCCAGCCCTGTGCGGATGTTCACAACGGGGTGAGAAATTCAGGTATGACAACATGAGAACACAAGCGTTCGTCTGGCTCACATACCCCACAGAGACCCATCCCTGCTGAGGCTTCCAGCCTCGGTTTCCCCATGGGGGCCTGGGCGTCCCTGTGTTAGCTCGCAGCCCTGCCTTCTGCATTCCTGACATTTGGTGTTCTGCCCTCCACTTTGGTGCTGGGGGTGGCTGGGGTGGGTGGGTAGGGCAGGCCTGGATTAAAGCTTTTAGCCCGTCTAAAGGTCCTTTCTTCCCCAAAGATGGTGGGAGGGATGGTGGCAGTGGGGTGTCGGCCCTGCTTCCCACAGCCCCTCGGACAGAAACTCCTGCCACGGCTGTGTGGGTGGTGAAATGACCAGCAAGGGCTAGGGGAGCCCAGGCAGGTCATCCCCTGCCTGCCCTGGCAGAGTCTGGGGCTGTGTCCTCAGTGGAGGTGGGAGGAGGGGCCGGGTGCGTGGCATCTCCCTCCCCAGAGGCTGGTGGGTCCTAGCGCCTCTGGGGTCTGGATGGGCTGAGACACCAGGGCACCAGTGGGGGACCGCGGTGACATCTGGCTGGCTCTAGAGCTGTGGGAAGGGGCTGGGGCTATGGAGGATCTGGCTTCAGAGGGCACAGTGCAGGCTCCCCAAAGAGGGTTGGAAGACAATTTCTTCCCCGGATGGTTGGCCGCCATCACCCCTGTCCTGGGCATACAGGCCTCAAGGCTCAGAGGGGCCTCTCTCTAATCTCTGTCCTGTCAGGAGTTGAGGCCGGGTCCCAGGTGAGAGGTATAGAGACATCAAGGGTGTAGAGAACCCCTGCAAGGACCCAATCATTTCCTGGCTACAGGGCAGGGCCACGCCGAGGCCTGGAGCAGCAGCCCCCTTGCCCTCTGACCGTAGCTCAGCTGGCCAAGACCCGGGGACAGGAGAGACCACGGCCAGCAGCCCCCTCCTCCCCTTCAGCGGGTTGGCCAAGCGGCACTCGGCTTTCCGACCGCCACACCCTGGGACACGGTCAGTTCTGGGCTGGGCCAGGGTCGGCGGGCAGCTGGAGGCAGGCTCAGGCCAAGGCATCGAGGTCCACCGGGGCCAGTGGCTCCCGCCAGTAGCAGAAGTTGCTGAATTCAGGGTGGGCCAGGTCTGTGCTGGGGCCACGGGCCACGGGCGGGAAGAGGAGTTCGACCACCTCGCTGAGCCGCTCGTACCTGCAGGCAGGGCAGAGATGCAGGCAGAGATGCAGGTCTCCATCACGGCAGGTGGAGACCTTGTGTTTTGCCTGGGAGCCCTGGACCTGGGGCTGGGGGGGACGGGGGGGTGGTCCCCAAGGGCGGGTAGGTAGGTGGCACTGGGCCCTGGGGAGAGGGCTGGGGCGTGGGGGCACGTGGCAGAGCCTCACGTGGACTTGTGGTTCTTTATCAGCTCCTGGCTGAGCTCTCCCCGAGGGTTGACTGTGAAGATGCGGCAGGCAGGCAGGCCGACCTGCCGGTAGGCAGTGACATCCTACGGGGGATGAGGAGGGGTCAGGGGGTCAGGGGGCCGGGAAAGGTAGAGTCGGTGGCTCAGGCCCCCCCAACCCCCGCATCCCGAGGAGGGACACTCACATTGGGCCTGTTCCCAAAGGCAGCATAGAAGGGCTGTTCCTGGGGCAGAAAGAGCTGCTGGACGTCACTCAGGCAGGCGATCTTGAACACCTCTGGCTTCCTCTCTATCACCTCCCTGTGGCAGCCGGGGCCATGGGCAAGGAGAGGGTTAGTGGGCGACCCCGATGAGCAGGGTCAGGGGACGGCTGCAGGGTCTGACCCAGCGGACGCCCGACCGAGGCCTGACGCTGGCCCAGCCTGGCCAGGCTGGTGGTGGTGGGCCCGCACAGCCTCCCTGCCCCGCCCCTGCGGTGGGCTCGCGTCCCGCGGGGCGGTTACCTGTGCAGGGCGGAGAAGAGGCTGCTGGGGGACAGCAGGATGGGGCCCTTGGGGAGGCCGCAGCCCCTCTCGCTCACCCACTGCAGGTACCCCTTGGTGAGGTTGGCCATGCCGATGGCCCGTGCCGAGCAGTACAGGAACTTGTACCCGTTTCTGGGGGTGAGACACGGAATCAAAAGACCGGCTGAACCCACCCCGTCTTCGTGGCTTTGACCAATTCAGTGCAACCCTGGCGCCTCTGCCGGGCGGGGCTGAGGACGGCAGCTGAGCCAGGCCCGGGAGGCAGAAGGGACATGCACAGAGTCCCGAGGCCCAGGTGGACCCAGGCCCGGTGAGGACTTAGGCCAGTCTGTAGGCTTCATCTGCAGCAGGAAGGCCAGCAGCTAGACTCAGGCCCCGACCCTGGCCCCACGGGACGAGCCTTTCACAGGACAACTGAGGGCCAGCAGGTCTCCCCACTCCAGGGACCTGCCTCAGGCTCCTCCGCTGTGGGCCCCCAAGCCTGGCCTCCAGGGGCCGAGGCCAGGGTGGCCTCAGACATCTTGTCACTCCGTCCCTGGGGCCCCGCCCAGCCCAGGTACTCACAGGTGGATTTTGTGGTAGAGACTGGTGATGCCCTGATGCGTCCAGTCTTTCCCCAGTTGGGGCAGAATGTGGCCCAGAGCGTCTGACCTAGACCCACAGAGTTAAGTACCCGGTTACTCGGAGACAGCCCCACATGGCCCTCCAGCTCTGTGGGTGTGGCCCAGTGGGCCCCCACCCCCCCAATAGCCCACTGGGAGGGCAGGCCTCTCTCTCTCGCCCCCTCCCCTAGCACAGAGGGAGGCGAGTCCCCAGGCCCTCCCGGCCCACAGCTGACCCCGCCTCACTTGGTGATGGTGCCGTCGATGTCGGAGATGACCACCTTGTCGTCCCACTTCCACAGGTAGATCGTGGCCCTGCACCGGCAGGTGCCCTGGTACTGGGTGGTCACACTGAAGACCACGTCGTTGGCACCTTCTTGCAGGTTCAGGCGCCGCTGGGGTTGGACGGGGGGGAAGGGGGCCGTGGCTCAGCCGGACACTGTCCTTCCACCACCCACCCCCACACCATGGCCTTGCCTCTCCACAGGCCTCTTTCTCCTGTTCCTCCCAACTCAAGAACCTTCCTGAATGCATCCGAGGCAGCCGTGTGGGCAGCAGGTGGCCACAAGGAGGATGCGAGGGGCTGTTGGTGGGGTCTGTACAGCGCCGGGCACAGGAGCTTTGAAATGAAGCTCATGGCCCGAGCTGGGCCTGTGACCCCCGTCCAGGTTTCTCAGGTCAGCCTTGGGGCCGACACTGCTCTGGGCAGAGACACCTCACTCTGCAGAGGGGGCTCTGAGGGGATCTTCACTGGCAGCCCCCTGCCTGAGGCTAGGGTACCTGTGACATCTCCCCCCGAAGAGAGACCTAGCCCTGCCCTTGGTCCAAAGAGAAGAATCAGGGTCACAGCTTGTGACCTGGCTGATCCCCAAGCTGGGTGTGCACCCCTGGGAACCACACAGATGGTAGCTACTCTGTACCAGGCTGGCCAGACCCTCCTGGGCACCTCCCTGGCCAGAGTCACACTGGGAAAGAAAACACTCTTGTTACAGGAGACACGGTGACTCCAGGGTGTGACTTGGGGGCCTGGGGTTGCGAGAATTGGAGAGGCTGTCATCAGTGTTTGATTTCCTGTAGCTTCCAAAGGCAGAACCGGAGCCAGCCAACCCACTACAGGGACATTTTTTTTTAAATTGCTTTTGGTCCCGCTGCAGGGTATGTGGGATGTTAGTTCCCCTACCAGGGATCAAACCCGTGCCTCCTGCATTGGAAGTGCAAAGCCTTAACCCCTGGACCACCACCAGGGAAGTCCCTGCAGGTAGATATTTTAAGATTCCATACATAAGAGGGGGCTTTTCTAGCCAGAGTGTCCACCCAAGAATGGGCTTGTCTTCTCCCCACCTTTGGCCAGGGGTGGGAAGCAGTCCCGGCTGAGATGCCCCTGCGAGGTGGCTGCCACAGAATGGTGTTGCTAACCCACCAGTTTCTTGTCCTTCTGGGGAGATCAAGGCCAGGTCCCCACTTGGCTTGAAAAGGGACATTTTCAGAGTTTTCTGTCACTTGGGGTGTCTTGACCTCTTATTTCCCTAATAAACTCAACTTAAAGAAAAAAAAAGGGCTGGCATGTGAAGAAGTGGCACCGAGAGGCGTCCCCGGAGGAGGTATGCAGGGGCCGGCAGGGTGGCAGCTGCTGGGTGGTGGATTCCGGGCTTCGGCCAACACAAGCTGTTTCAGTCAGACCCTGCGGGCCCTGGGAACACAGTTCTCGCAGCCCCACCACCCCCACACTTGCACACACTTACGAGCTGACTGGAGGAGAGGCGGAGGGACTTCTTGTAGGCAGGGGCGTGGGTGGGGGGCGAGGGGGGTGGGGAGGGGGCCTCCAGGATGACGGGGCTGTCCAGGGTGTCGTCCTCGCTGCTCAGGGCTTCTGTCTTCTCCCTGCAGGCAGACCAGCTCTCATGCCACTTCCCCCAGGCCAGGCCTTCCCTCCTGTGGGTGCCCACCCCTCACCCAGGTCACAGGGAGCCTGCCACGTGTCCCTGCACCTCTAGAGACCCCTCTGTCTAGGGGCCACCCATTTAGGGGGTGGTGGCAGGCAGCAGGATGCAGGCCAGGGGTGTCTCCACCCAGAAAGGTGACTCCAGAAGAGCCGGAGCGGAGGCGCAGCCCAGGCCCCAGGGTGCTCTCCACGGCCAGAATGCTGAACCTGCTTCGGAGATGGTGAACTGAGAACTCCATCCTGGCCAATCCCACCTGCCATGGGAGCAGTCAGCCCGTCCTCAATCACCACCCCGCCCCCCACCCAGCCTTGGACACTCTGGGCCGCTTCAGACATGAGAAAAGGAAGCAAGGTCAGCCGGCCCCTGGGGGAGAGGGGATGCCCCACTCCTTCATAAGGCAGCCCCTTGTCCGGGCCGGGAGTCTGGGTACCCCTTCCAGCTCTGCCACTTCCTGGCTGTGAGACCTTTGGTGTATGTAGGTTTTCCCATCTGTGAAATGGGGACATGTCCCAGGAAAAAGAATGGGTGTAGAAGTGATTCTGTAATGACAAAGACCCATGGCAGGGGAGGGGTGCTGGCTCCATCCGCCCCCAACGGCCATCCTCCCGAGCTCCTGCTCCAGCTGCAGAGTCCCAGCCACAATATCCGACTTACCCCTGCTGCTCCCGCGCTGTGGTTTTCTCCCTCTGGGCGCTGCCCTGTAGGGGGGATATCCATCTAGTGAACCCCTGCTCTTTGCCCATGAGGGCCCCACTCTGGGACCATGATCACCCACCTCCTTGGCTGGGAAATCCCTGCGTCGCCAGGAAAACCACCACCGGCCTCCCTTCCGGGGCATTTTCGCCTTCTCCAGCTTGTCCACGGTGCTCTGCAGGCAGAGGAAGGCCACTGGCGTTTTCTCCTGCCCCACACAAACCCACCTTACCTTGCCCTTGGGACCTCCATGAACCCGGAGTCTGGGGCTGACCCTAGAGCAAGGTGCTATCAACATGTGGAGGCTAAGGAGGCCTACTCACCCCCATCTTGGGATTTTGAGCAATGAGTCTAGGAGATAAGCGTGGGAGAACAAAGGCCACTTCTGCCTGCCTCCACCCCACCCCAGCTAGAGCTGATCCCCTAGCTCTAGCCCAGCCTTGGCCTGGCTTCCAGATCTCGTGAATCAAGATCTACTACTATCAGCTCCACTCTAGTGGCTGAAGGCAGTGCTTTGGGAGTTTCTCAAGATCTGGTTCTCCCTGCATGATGCCACCAAGTGGCGGCAGGGACAGTCTCTAGTCAGTACCACCCTCACCCGCCAAGACCAACATGGGCAATTCCTAAGGTCAGTGATCTATCCCCTGAGCAGCCTCCTTCTCTGCACACGTGACCATCATTGTCTGGTGGGGACAGGACGATCCTGTGAAAGACTCTGATTAGGTTTGTGCTAGGTAATCCCAGGGAGAGCTCAGCCCAGGCCCACCTAGGAGACTTATCAGCTTCCTGCAAATACAGAATGGAGAACCCAAGTCAGGAGGACAAGAGCCAGGGTGTCCACCAGGGCAGGGAAGAGGCTGGGGCTTCCCAGGTCACGCTAGTGGTAAAGAACCGGCCTGCCAACACAGGAGACGTAAGAGATGCGGGTTCGATCCCTGGGTTGGGGAGATCCCCTGGAGGAGGTCATGACAACCCACTCCAGTATTCTTGCCTGGAGAATCCCTTGGACAGAGAAGCCTGGCAGGTTATAGTCCATGGGGTTGTGCAGAGTCAGACACAAGTGAAGGGACTTAGCGCCCACCACTTGGGCTGGTGGAGTTTCTCCTAAGTGGTGAGTTTGTCCGGGTTAAGGTGAGGAGAGTCAAGCTGGGGGCTGGGGGAGACCCTCTCCCTTCCCACAGGCTCTGGGGTTCCAGCTTAGCCCTACAGCCAACCAGAGGACAGAGCTGAGTGGCACCAAAGGGAGGCACCAGCTGTCAACATCAGGTCATTTGGGCAAGCCTAACCAAGCCAATAAGGGCGGGCCAGACAGGGTGGGGCCCTGGACGGCTCCCAGAGGGGCAGAAGGAGTGGGTGCAGGTCAGCCTTGTGCGGGGTGGAGGTTCTGGGAGGGACTACAGAGGCTGGTCCTTCCACCTCTGAGCATCCGCACAGGCTGTTCCCCACCCCTCACTTACTCACCCTTCAGATCTCAGCAGACCCCCTACTGGAGGCTCTCAAAGAACCCCAGACCACTCCTTCCCTCTATTCACAGTTGAACTGTATTCTCATTTGACTGAGTCTCTGGTTAACTATCTCCCTATGAGGGTGTGACTCTCCCTGGTCCGGGCCTGGCACATAGTAGGTACTCAAAAACTGTGTGTGGATAAAGCAACACCCCAAGCCCAGCCTGGAGAGGGTCTCTGGGGAAGGTGAGGGGTGGGACCTCCACCTCCCAAGACTGTCTCTCAGATCCAAAAAGCTCCTGCTGAAGGCACGTCCCTGTTGCCTCTGGTTTGCCCTGAATTCATCTGAAGTCCAAATCCATTCCAAATGGACTTAGCCATGGCAGGAAGCCAGGGAGAGGGGGGTACTTCGCCCACACAGCCAGGTTTCTTGGGCAAGGCTTCAGGGAGCTTGGGTCTCTCCTCCTAGAGTGGGTCCTGCTGCCCGTCAGCCCCAGGCCCATCTCTGCCCACCCTACCCTTCCTTGCCAAGGGGCTCCTACCCCAAGGCTATGGCCACTTCCCCCAGGAGATCCAGGGGTGCTCTAACCATTACCTTGGGCAAGTTTTTCTGAAAGGCTTGCAGGGACAGGATCATGGGGGCAGCTACAGCCCAGTTATAATGTCTGCAGAGAGAGATGGGGTATCAGGGCCGTGGAGGAAGGGGCGACCCAGTGGCCCAGGCCCAGTACCCACTGCTTGTGGATCTTCACCACGAGGTTCGGGTCGTCCAGCAGGCCGGGGTTTTGGGCAAGGTCCTGGTAGGAGACCATGTGCTGGTTGAACTTCTCTGGGTGCAGAGGCAGAAAGCGAGAGGTGAGGCTGACGTCCCGTGTGACCCACTGTCCCTGCGCCTCCCGGCTGCCCCATCTCTGCCCCTGGGGCCTCCTGCAGCTTGACGAGAGCAGGGCTCCTGGCTCCCCAGGGCTCTGGCATCTGCTGGTGACACCCCAGGCCGTCCTGGAGTCACAGCTCAGCATCACTTAGCATTGGCTTCACGGGGTCTTGGGGATGCCCAGCACTTGCTGGCCGAGGGGGGGCTCCACGAAGCCTCATGCACACCTCCGCTGCCCACCTCAAGGGTCTTGCCTCCCTTCTCCCGTCCTCTGGGCTCAGTGACAGCCCTCGGGAAGGCAGGGGCCACCACCGAGCATACCCACGGAGACGTCCCTGCTGTCGGCCAGGCCCCCACAGAGGGACAGCGCCACTGTGTCTTCTGTGTCCGGAGTGGGCTCTGGCTCCTGCTCAGGGTTGCAGTCCCCCAGGGGCTTCAGGCTGTCAGGCGCACTCCACTTTCTGGCCCCCAGCCCGCCGTTGCTGGGGACGAAAGGACCAACAGGGACGTGAATAGAGGAAGAGGAGGCTGGGAGGAGGGCCTGGCCCCTGCTAGCCGACCCCTGGCCCCACGGGCCTCGATCCCAAGACACCCTGGAGTCCAGAACCCGGGCACCTCTGAGGGAAGTAAAGGGCTGCGTTCTCAGAGTCCAGGGAGGGCAGGTCATCCAGGTAGATGTCACTGGGGCCCAGGTGCTGGCTTCTCTTCAGGGAACCTGGCGGGAGAGGAGGGGGCATCTGTCGGCCTAACCCAGCGAAGTGGACTCTTGGGAGCATCCTGTGTCCCCTACCCCTGAGCACCACAAGGTGGCGCTGTCTGGTTCAGGCGTTAACCCTCTGCCAGGCTAGGACGGTCCCAGGTCAGCACTGGGCAGTAAGGTAGCTGCTGGCCATATGAGGCTATGGGATATACTAAAACGTGGCGTGATGAAGATATGGAATTTTAAGTCTTATTTAAATTTTTTTTTTTTGCCACGCCACAGAGCATGTGGGATCTTAGTTCCCCAACCAGGGACTGGATCCTCACCCCCTGCATTGGAAGTGGGGAGTCTGTACCACTGGGCCGCCAGGGAAGTCCTCCAAGTGTTACTTAATTTTAATTTGTGGCTTCCTGGGGGCTCAGACGGTAAAGAATCTGCCTGCAGTGCAGGAGACCAGGGTTCAATCCCTGGGTCGGGAAGATCCCCTAGAGAAGGGAATGGGTTACCCACTCCACTATTCTTGCCTAGAACCCCATGGACAGAGGAGCCTGGCGGGTTACAGTCCATGGGGTTGCAAAGAGTCGGACATGACTGAGCAACTAACACTTTCACTTTCATTTTTAATTTAATTTTAAATAGCCACATGTAGCCAGTGACTACCCATGTGGACAGCTCAGGAGCCAATTTCCTCTCTCAACACTCTCCCTGGCCTTGCTTAAGACACACCATCTGTCTCGGTTCCTAGACACGAAACCTCTCTCCCTCCTCATCGCCATGCTATCCCTCTGCCTAGAATTCTCTTCCCCTGGCCCTTACTTGGCTGGATCTTTATGGTCCACGTCTCAGCTCAGCCATCAACCGCTCAGAGAGGCCTTCCCTGGTCCCATGATTTAAACAGCCCCCGTCCCAACCAATGATTCTCTCTGGTATGTGCCACGTTACAGTCTCCCTGTTTTACGCCTGTGTCATCTGTCTGCCCCATGGGACTGTGAGTCCCACAAGGAGGGCTGGGCCAGACACAGTGCACACAGTAGGTGCTTAAATGTGCTTGAAGTCCCGGAGTCCACCCAGGGGATACCCTGAGGCCAGGGAAGCAGTGGGAAGGGTCCGGCCATCACTCACCTTTCCTCTGGGAGA
The DNA here is from genome assembly GCF_054371585.1 of Giraffa tippelskirchi. Lineage (NCBI taxonomy): Eukaryota > Metazoa > Chordata > Mammalia > Artiodactyla > Giraffidae > Giraffa > Giraffa tippelskirchi. Next base: position 111,652,905 of record NC_137287.1, on the reverse strand, counting down.
CCCCCTCCGGCTTGCGGGTGTGAGCAGGGTCTTCCAAAGCAGCCCAGCTCCACGATTTGGAGGGAGGACGGGGCCCCGTGTCCCCCGAACTCTGAGTCTTGGTTTCCTCCCTCTCAGGGGCAGAGAGAGGGGGCCCCGCCAGAGCAGGCACCTCCGTGTCAGGCTGAAGAAGGTCAGTGCCAGCCCCTGTCTGCAGGATTGAGGGTCCCGAAGGGTCCATGCCAATCACAGAGGCAGAGGGGGTGCTGGGCCCCTCCTTAGGCGGAGAGGCTGTCCTGGAGTTGGCATCAGCGACCACTGAGGACTCGGGCCACTCAGCTTTGCCCACCTTCAAGCAAACAGAGGGGGGACGATGGGGACGGGGCAGGGCCTGCTTCCCACACCTCGCAAGGCCTCAAGGAGGTTGGGCCAAGTCTCAGTCACTCGGGTCCTGACCTGCAGGGGCCATGGAGCCCCTAAGAGGTAAGGCTGGGGGGCTGACACAGGGGGGACTCACCTTCGGCAGCCTCCCCCAGGCCCACTGCATGTGGGACTCTGCTCTCAGGGGGCTGGGTTCAGGGGTCCGAAGTTCCAGCTCTGAGTCACTCTTGGGAGATGTTAGCTCACCCGGCGAGAGGCTGCAGGAAGCAAGAACTCAGGGGCCCCCAAGCCAGCCAGCCACCCCCTGCCACCCTCTCCAGCCTGGGAACTTTTTTTTTGCAATATGTATTTATACCTGTGTTAGATCTAGAATATATAAACAACATATAACTATATAAAGAACTCCTGTAAATCAACAATAAGAAGGCAATCCAGTTTAAAAAAAAAAAAAACAATGGGCAAAGTTGTGATTTCTTTTTTTTTTGGCTGTGTGCCGTGGGAGATCTTAGTTCCCCAACCAGGGATTGAACCCACACTCCCTGCACTGGATGTATAGAGTCTTAACCACTGGGGCACCAGGGAAGTCCCAGGTTGTGACTTCTTGATGGGTTTAGGGGTTCCATTAAGGGTGTGAAAAGGCTTTAGAACTCGAGGGGGGTGATGGTTCTACAACATCGTGAGTATACTAAATGCCACTGAATTGTGTCCCTTAAAATGGCTGATGATGAGTTAGTCGCTCAGTCGTGTCTGACACCATGGACTCTAGCCCACCAGGCTCCTCTGTCCACGGGATTTCCCAGGCAAGGAATACTAGGGTGGGTAGCCATTCCCTTCTCCAGGGGATCTTCCTGACCCAGGGATCGAATCCGGGTCTCCTGCATTGCAGACGGATTCTTTACCACCTAAGCCACCAGGGAGTTATTTAAAATGGTTAAAATGATAAATTTTATATGTTTTTTCTATTCAACTTTTTGGCTGCACCGTTCAGCATGTGGGATCCTAGTTCCCCAACCAGGGATCAAACCCGTGCCCCCAGCCTTGGAAGTGTGGAGTCTTAACTACTAGACCACCAGAGAAGTCCCATGTGTATTTTACTGCAATAAAAAAAAAAAAATGAGCAAGACAAGTGAATATCAACACTTTACACAAAAGATATACAGGCTGGTAAATGCAATAAGTATGTTCCGTGTCATTATTCATCAGCAAAATGTAAATGGAGACCTCACTGAGACCTTGGCTTTGAGTCTCTGCCTGTAGCCCACCTGGACACTCACCTGGCCTGGGGGTGCCACTCGCCGTCAGAGTAGGGGTAGATGTCTTTGGGCTCTGGTGAGGACTCCCCTTCTGGATGGATGCTGCTGAGGGGGCCACAGGAAAATAAATGGTCACTGACAGGACAGGTACCCTGGGCAGGGCATGGAAGCCTGGACATCACTGAGGAAGTAAAGCAACTAAAGCCCAGAGAGGTCAAGGACCTTGCCCAGGGTCACAGAGCATTGGCAGAGGAAATTGAACTTGAACCCCAGGTGGCGTGCCCACAGCCTCAGCCCCCTACATACCCTGGGGGCTCTGGCCTTGGCTTTCCCAGCAGGGAGGGCTCACTCTCAGCGCCTGCCTCCAGCTCCTCTGAACTGGAATCGGCTGCCACCGCGTCCTCCTTCCGCTTGGCTTTCCTCCTGCGCCGCTTCTTCTTCCGCCCGCTGGAGGCCGTGCCCGCGATGCTGGTGTCAGGCTCACTGGTGGTGCCCAGCTGGGAGTCCGAAGGGACCCCCGCCAGCCCCCCCCAAGGGATGGGTGACGTGCAGAGGCGGGGAGGCACGTCTTCCTGTGGACAAACCGGGAGCAGGGCTGAGGGGGCGGGAAAACAGGCCTGGAGGCTGGACAGGGGCGGCGGCAGCATGGCCTTGTGACCTGCTGGCCTCCGAGTCCCCTCATGGAGGTAGAGCAGCCCTAATCCCAGGGGTGCATGCTCTCCTGACAGCCCACCACAACCACACGGTCCAGAGAGGAACCTGGGCACGGCCTCTCATCTGCCCTGCCCATACCTACCACAGCAGACACCCACTTCTTCTCTGAGACTCATCCAGGTATCCCCTCCTCCAGGAAGCTTGCCCTGACTTTCCTCAGCCTCTGTTCCAACCCCCTTCGCCTCCTTGGCCAAATAGTTCCTTCATCTGTCGTTCACATGTCTGTCTCCCAGGCTAGCCTGGGAGCCTTCTTTTCAGGCAGGGGTCACCCTTCATCACTACAGTGTCTGGCACATAGTAGGGGCTCAATTGAAGTTTGTCAGACACTTTAAACACCTCCACTGGCTTCTGCTGGGCCCTGCCTCCCTTCTGCAAACACCCCTCTGCTCCTCCCTTGCCCCCTCACGCCCATGTCCCAGCTGCCCTCAGCTGGCACCAGACCCAGAACAAGCCATCATCTTATGCTGTGTAGCCCCGGCCACTGCTCAGCACCCTCCTCCTCTCCAAGGCTGCTCTGGGAGGGCCTCCTTCCCGCCCTTCAGGGGCCCAGCTCAAGTGTCCTCTTCTGAGAAAACTTCCCCGGAAGTAGCAGAGCCCTTCCTGCCCCTCACCCTCTTCCCTCCCCCATCCCTCCCCATCGCCCCACCCCATTCCCTCCCCCATCCCTTCCCATCACCCCACCCCCATCCCTCCCCCATCCCTCCCCACTACTACCTTCCCCCATCCCTCCCCCTCATCCCACCCCCTTCCCTCCCCCTCGTCCCACCCCCTTCCCTCCCCATCCCTCCCCCTCACCCCACCCCTTCCCTCCCCCATCCCTCCCCCACCCCCATCCCTCCCCAGGCTCCACCAGCACATTCTGATGCCCCTGCCTCAGACCCTCACGGAAGGTAGGGGAGTGTCCTCCACACAGGGGGGTCAGTGACAAATCCCCAGGCCCCGCCCAGAGGGGACCCCAGTGAAGACACACTCACCTCATCGCTCTCCAGCTCTTGGACAAAGAAGGCCTCCCCGCTGTCCCCCAGCTTCATGTGCAGGTCCACTGGCTCCCCATTGATCTCGATGTCCACCTGTAATGGGGCGTGGTGGGGCGGGGGGCCCCGCTGTTGTCCTCCACTCCCACCTCCGGTCCACAGGCCTCCCGGCTGGTCCTGGGGACACAGGCTGCCTGCTGCCCCAGCGCACTGCACTTTCTGGATCTCTCTCTTCCCTCCGTCACCTTGGGGCGCCCCCTGTTCCCCACTCCAAGGGTTGAGAGTCACTGCTCACCATCTCCATATTCTTGTTTATGCCTTGGTTTTTGTGTTCCTCTCTCTCCCACAGCCCATAAGCACTAGAACATGATGTGTTTTTTTTTTAATTTTTTGGCCACCCCATGTGGCATGTGGGATATTAGTTCCCTGACCAGGGATTGAACCCATGTCCCTGCGCTGGAAGGGTGGAGTCTTAACCGCTGGACCACCAGAGAAGTCCCAGAACATGATCCATCTTGTCACTGGTGGTCCCCAACTCCCAGGAGCGCACCTGAACAGTTGTGCATGACATGAACAGTGGTAGGAATGACCCTTTCCTGGGCACTCTCTAGAGTGTGTTATATAGACCATCTCGTTTAATCTTCACGACAACCCCTGGCCATAGCTCGCATCATCATCCCCACTTTACAGATGAGGAAAATGAGGCTCAGAGGGGTTAAGCAATTTTCTGGGAAGTAGCCAAGTGAGGCTATGAACCCAGAAAGTCTGAGTCCACAACCCAAGCCCTTAACCAGTCAGCTACACTATCTCCCGAAAGGCTACACTCTCCTATTAGGATTTGGGAAAGTCACCCCATTGTGAAGGGGGTTTGGGCTCACCAGACCAGAACTCGGTGTTAACAAAAATCTGTCATGTTCGCCTGAGCCCCGCGAAGGACGGAGCTGGTCTCCTGGGGGAAGGAACTAATTTGTGAGTAACTTCCCCCACCTCTCCTCAGTGAGCTCCGAGTTCATCATCAGGGAGATAAGAATGTACCCATTCACACAGGTGAAGTGACTTACCAGGAACACACAGGTAAGGTCTTAGGAAGCTGGAGCTGGGTCTGATGGCCCCAGTAGGGAAGCCTGCCCTGATATGCTGCTTCCAGGGGAAAACAGGGACCCTTCTGGACCTGAAGCTCCAATCCAACCCCAGGAAAATACAGGAAAAAGGGAAGCCTGTCTGAAGGACGCATCGCCACCCCAGGGAGGTCTGGGTCCTGTCCTGGGACCGCAGTGGCCGTCCTGGCTTCCAGAGCCCACCCTGCACCCCTCGGGGGCCCTTTTCCTGGCCAACACTCACCACCTTCTCCCGGGAGCGCAGGACGCCCAGCTTGCCAAAGCGCACGTGGAAGGGTGAGCATCGGAAGGAGCCATCCACCTGCCTCACCACCAGCACGTCGATGCCCCCGCTCAGCGTGGCCGGGTTCAGGCCCCGGTACAGGCCCTTCACCGTGCCGAACACGGTCTCCGCCAGCTGCCCCATGTAGTTCATGGCTGTGCTGGTGAAAAAAGTGGAGGTGCTGGGCCCACCGCCCTTCTGGGGAAGGCCCCGCAGCCTGACCCCCCGGGACCTACCTCAGGCTTCCGGCATGTGGTCCTCGGAATCCTCGGAGTGCCTCCGCAGATGGGCAGCCGTGATGGGCTGGGGGGTGTGCCTGAAGACGTGGGTTCTGATCCCAACCAGCCGTGGGGCCACCTCCCTTCTCCAAGTGCGATGCTCACTTCTGTCAAATCGGGGCACCAGGTAAGGCCATCCAGGGCGCCGTAAGCAAGCCTCTAAATGCCATGAGTAATCATGACCACAGTGCCCAGTGGCAGGGCTCCTGTCGTCTTTACGACAACCTGCCAGGCTGGCCGAGGGGGTCATTATCCCTGTTTACAGACCAGCCAGGCCGAGACTCAGAGAGGCGGAGTGACTTGCTCATGATCTCACTACTTGTCAGGAGAGGAGCCAGGATTCACTCCCAGGCCTGGGTGATTGCAGAGCCCTTGGTGTGAACCCCTGGGATGGCCTGACTGTGGGGGCAGGGAGAGGGCAGGCACCCCACATTAGGGTACAGTGAGGGGCCAGCCTCATGGTAGATCAGGCCCAGGGCCCCCATGGGTCACATGGGACAGTCCCAGGCAGAGGGGAGAACGGGGCCTCAGTTTTCCCATCTGAGAAATGGGTTCAGCTGTCTTGCTGCCTCCTGGTGCTAGGAGTTGAAAGGGACCTTGCTGGGCCATTGTGGCTAGTGTGGGGTGGACCAAGGGTGGAGGTAACCCTGGTACCCAAAGCTTTGCTCAGTTCTCAGAGGCTTGCAGTAAGGCATCCCCCACAGCTGGGCCCAAACTACAAAATTTAAAGCCCAAACTCCTAAATTCTTCCCAGTTTCCCTGGGACATGTGGGAAGCCTGTCCATAGCCACAACCTGATCCCAATGTCTCTAAGTCCTAGTTCTCAGCCCTGACCCCACTCCTCAGACCCACATTCAGGCCTTGGGCTGGCTCCTGGCCCATCACAGCTGTTCCTTCTTCTTCCAGCTAAACTGGTCCCTCAGGCTCTCACACCAGGCAGAGCTGTGTCAGCCAGAGGCAGGAGCCGTAGCAGCTGCGGAGAAGAGCCGGGGCTATAATGAGAGCCACCTCCACGTTGGCCTGATGCCCACTCCCGCCAGCTTCAGCTCATCACTCCTTCCCTGCTGGCCAATGGCAATGGGCGGTATACCCTTCTGGCTTCCAGGACCCAAACCATCCCACCTTCACAGGGCACTTCCCTCTGATTCCGCATCCTCCAGGCAGACCTGCCATGCAAGGTCACCAGTCAAACAAGTCAAGTGACTTATCTGAACCCTATGAAGCTAGCAGGCCGTAGATGGGGGGAGGGAGTGATGACTCATATCCTGGTTTCCTGATTCCATACCATGGTTCCTTCCCCTCTGTGGTCCCCAAACCACACCACAGTCATCTACAATGAGGGCCACCCTCTCTGCACAGCCCTATAATGCCTCACCAAAATCCAAAATGTGCTGCTCCAGGGCCCAGCATCACCTGGGAGCTGGTTAGAAACAAAGCTTCAAAAACATAACGTCCCATGAGAATTGCTAAAGTGAAAAATTGGGATAAAAACGAAACTCTCTGGACGCCTAAAATGTCACTCAAATTGAACACATCTTTTACCTGCAAGGCACGCCTGCTGTGTGGTAGGTGAAAACTACCTCTTTGGTTTCTCCATCCTTCACACTAAAGTACAAATATGGGAGACCCACTGACAAAGAGAGACATGTGGTGGGCAGGGCTCTAGATCACTGAGCCCAGGAAAAGCAGAGAAGACTCCAGAAGCTTCTAGAAATATAAAGGACCAAGCATCGGCTTCCCCGGTGGCAAAGAGTCCAGCAGTTAAGAATCCTCCATTGTCACCTGGCAATGTAGGGGACATGGGTTCGATCCCTGGTCCAGGAAGATTTCACATGCCGTGGAGCAACTAAGCCCATGCATCACAATGACTGAGTCAGCACTCTAGAGCCTGGGAGCTGCAACCACTGAAGGCTGCGCGCCCTAGAGCCCGGGCACTGCAACGAGAGAAGCCAGCGCTATGAGAAGCCCATGCACTGCAATGAAGAGTAGAGCCCACTCAAAACTAGGGAAAGCCTTCGCAGCAAGGAAGACCCAGCACAGCCAAAAATAAATAAATGAGTATATAATTTTTTTTTTTTTAAAAGGAGCAAGCAGGGGAGGGGCACCCAGGGAGTGGGGGCAACGTTCTGCCCTGCACAGAGCAGAAGAGCCGGGTGGTGGGTGGGCGGGTACGGGGCACAGGAGACAGGCTCAGCTCCACCTGCTACTGGGTTTCTCAATTTTACCACCACTGCTGTTTGAGGCTGGAATAATTCTTTGTTGTGGGGTTGGCGGGTGGCTTGTAAGACGTTTAGCAGCATTCTTGGTCTACCCACTAGATGCCAAGTGGCACCCTCCCTCCTGACAACCAAACTGTCTCCAAATTGTGTCAAATGTCCCCTGGGGGACAAAACTGCCCCCCGTTGAGAGCCACTGAGGGAGGAGAAAGCTGAGCGGCAGAGGGGGCACCCGGGTCCTACTCTGATCCACTCATGGGATGTGGTCCTGCAAGTAACTTGCTGGCCTGTTTCCCCTTCTATGATACTCGGCCTGGATTTCTCAGACTTTCTCAGCTCTAATGTCATGCGTGCCTAGAATTCATTCCTCTCCTTGCTCCTCCGCTCATGAGTGGGTGCCCCATCTCTGTCTGCTCAGTATTTTGGAGGGGAGGGGGAGAGTCCTGTGTGTCAAGCCCTGGGCTCCCTCCCTTCTACCTGCACCCATTCCTGAAGACACCTCCTGTCTCCGGGACCAGCTCTGCCTTCTTGTTCTGCTCTGGACGGAGGAGAGCTCTGCTCGGCTCCCCTATACTCCCCTTTACCCCCAAACTCACAGGTCTAAAACCAAACTTGTCCCCTTCCCCTGGGAACTTGGTCAGCTGAATTCCTCCAAAGACTCATGGCTACCCCTCCCTCCCAAGGCCTCTGAATCCTATTCCCCAATTTCCTGCTCATCTGGCCCCCTCTTTTCTGCTGTCCTAGAGCGAGGCTTTATGACCAATGCCCAGATCTTAGAGGGCAGCAGGCAGTGTGGTTAAGGCACCAGACTGTCTCTCTGACCCTTACTAGCTGTGACCCTGGGCAAGTCGCTTCACCTCTCTGAGCCTCAGCTGCAGCCTCCTAAATGGGAATAACACAGGGATGCCCAAGTAACTCATGACATAACTGGTATAAAGTAGCAGCAGGCACTGAAAGCCCACCCACACCACTTATCAGTTGCAGCATTGTTTTTGGAATCATGACAGTCCTCACTCACTCAGGCTGGTGCTGAGGGCAGGACAGGTCAGACTCCAATGCACTGCTCCTGCCCTGAGTTGACAGTTCAAACTTAACTTGGCATTCAAGGCCCTGCACAATGGTGGCCTCGCTGTTTGCTCCAGGCAGGCCTCCCAAGGTGCCCAGGCCTCAGAGTCCACAAACATCTACACGCCACGCCACCAGGCCTGCATACAACCCCACCACAGGGAAGCCAGGACAAACTGCCCTGGGTGTCAGCCCTCGGCCTTTCTGGGCTCCCAGATTCAGGGATGGTGGCGTGTAGTGCTTTGTCTAGGACCAAAGAGTGTCGGAGGGTCAGCCCTGCTCCAGCTGTGCAAGAGAGACAGTTCCACCCAGGATCCCTAGCTGCCTTCACAGCTGCTGCCTCTGACCTGCCCAGTCTCCGGGCCGGCGGGGCAAGGGTCAGACCCTGTCTTGCAACTGAGGACACTCAGTACTAGAGAAGGTGGGTGTCTTCCCCAGCGTCACACAGTCTGCCTGAGGGGTGAAGCTGGGGCGGGTGGTGGCGGTGGGTGGTGGCGGTGAAACTTTTCCCCAGAGAGGTTTTTATATCTCATTCTCTCCCGATCCCCCATTCTGGATGTCCGGGGACCCCGGAGGCGCTGAGTCGGGGAGAGGGATGAAGTGAGGCCCGGCTCCACCACCCTAGAGTTCCCTTCGGATATCTGGAGAGGGACTCCGGCCCGGGATCGGGAAGGAATGAGGGTCAGATGGCAGGGCAGATGGGCGGCGCCGGGTGGGGCGGGGGAGGGGGACGTCATCTCCGGCCCTAGTTGGGCCCTACCTGGGGAGCTGCCCACTGGACTCCGGGCTCCCGGAGCCGCCGCTTCTACCTGAGGGCACAGGGTCAGCAGGTAAGTGTCTCCGGCCCCGCACTCCCTAGGCACTTCCGGCTCCTCTACGACTGGGCGAGATCCCGGTTCCGCCCCTTCTACGAGCTAAGGGCGGCCTCTGCAGGTCCCAATCCGTCTAGACTCCACCCACCAGGGAGGCCCCGCCCCGCCCGGTCCCCACGCCCAAGGGCGCCCTTTCACCTACAGTGCCCGGGGCGGGGCCGAGCTCTAGGCCCCGCCCCCGGGCTCCAGCCCGCCCCGCCCCCGGGCTCCAGTCTGCCCCACCCCGCCACGAGCTCCAGGCCGCCCCGCCCCGCCTCGCGCGCTAGCGCTCCCCCAGGGACCATCCCAGTGGCCCGCCACCACCCCAGCCTCGGGAACGGCGGAAAAGCCAGGACTTTGGAATCGAGCCGACCTAAGCCTGCCTGGCTTTGCTCCTAGCTTGCTGTGTGACTTTGGTAAATTCTTTCCCCTATCTGACCCCACTTTCTGCTTTATGGGGATAGCGCCCCCACCTTGCAGGATTTTCGAGATGACCTGAAATGACTTTGTGAAGCATCAGGCGCTCGAAAGTCCCCTCTTAGGGGCAGCTTGGACTTCCTAATCCCACCCCCAACATCCCCCCCCCCCCTCCAAAGCTGGATCGGACCCTCGTATTATTCATTCACATGGCCCACAGCTATAATTTCATATTCTCTTGAATTTGATGATTATGGCCTGCCTCTTGGAATTCCGTGAGAGCAGGTCGCGTTCATGCTTACATCCCAGCGTCCAGTTCAGTCCTGATATACAGCAGGAACTCAATAAATGCCCGCTCTTGATTCCATCCCGCCGATGCAACCCTGGTGGAGCGGAAGTGGGGTCAATACCTCCGCCGGCCAGCAGAGGGCAGGCGATGACCAGCCTTCTCGACGGGCTGGCGCCGCGAGAACAGGGAAGTCCAGGTGCGCGAAGATTTGAAGGATCCATGGACCTGGCATGGAGAAGGAAATGGCAACCCATTCCAGTATTCTTGCCTGGAGAATCCTGTGGGCAGAGGAGCCTGGTGGGCTGCTGTCCATGGGGTCGCACAGAGTCGGACACGACTGAAACGACTTAGCATGCATGCGTGCACTGGAGAAGGAAACGGCAACCCACTCCAGTATTCTTGCCTGGAGAATCCCAGGGACAGAGGAGTCTGGTAGGCTGCCGTCTATGGGTTCGCACAGAGAACGTACACGACTGAAGCGACTTAGCAGCAGCAGCAGCATGGACCTGACAAGCCGCGGGCTGGGACTTGGGCATCTGTGGTTCGTGACTTGTCCTGGACCAAAGACGTCTCCGACAACCTGTGAGGATAGACGGCCCCTGAAGATGCTCTGAGAAAGGTCAGCAGGTGAGGGAGTTTGCTGTAAAGACAGAGGAAACCCAGGAAAAGCTGTGAGGAGTGGGACTCAATGGCAAAGAGTCAGGCTTAGAAAGTGCTCGGCGGTAGGGAGCGAGAGGTGGCTGCTGTTCTGTGACTCGAGATGGCAGGACCTGGCTGGAAGTGACTGGCCTCAGCTGTCCTAGATTTAGGACAGTGTCAGTCTTGAAACTGGGCTGTGTCTGCTGGTGTCACAGAAGAGCCCGGGTGGAGCAGAGCTATTTTGGGTGGCCAGAGGGCAGAGTCATGCCACTGACATGTCTGTGGAAGCATTGTATATAAACACTATATTCAGCAGGGAAACCCTGGAAACTTCAGAAATCCTTCAAGGGAGCCTGGGAGGGAAGAGAGGAGAGAGAGCAAGGGTTATGGCTACAGATAGTACAGTAATTCTACCTCTGGGAGCCTCCATCTGCAGGATGGAGATAAAAATCTACCTTGTAGGATTGCATTGGATTAACCAGGATGAACTGAATCAGTGGTTCTCAACCTTGGTCGCACATTGAAATCACTGTGCCCTTGGCAAATACTGATGTCTGGGGTGTGAGAATGAAAAAACAACTCTCCAGGTGATTGTAATGTGCTGCCAAGGCTGAGAACTACAGAGCTAAATAAAACACTGAACGCAGAGCAGGGCACATACTAGGGGTTCAACAGTATTTAGCACATTTTTTTAAAAATGGAGCGTACATTGTTTTCATTGTTCCTGTTAGAGAAAAAAGTTGATACAAAGGTTGTTGCAGAAATTGGATTTCCGACAGGCTTGTTTCCGAAACGATGAATCATCTGGGATTTGATGTTTCTGGAGGTGGGGGAAGACAGAGGCAGCCTTGGGTAGTATGACTTGTCCTAACACCCAACTGAGCTGAACAAGGCAGGGACCACCCTGTTCTAGCTTGTGGTTTGCATCGCCGTCTCTGAGGCATCCTTTGAGCGTGCAAGCAGCATGAATGCTTGTGTTTGCCCATTTCTGGGGCTAAGGAGAGAGGCAGTTTTCTCCTCTCCCTCAGTACCCTCGAGTGGTGGTGGTGGGTGTGGGTACACCACTGTTTGTTTTTTGAGTAACCCATCAGTTCAGGGGGGCACTTCCTTCTCTATGGATCTTGGTAGCCGTATGTGCTTTGTCACAGACCCAGTGATTATTCACTGCACCCCACTGCTTTCTTGCTGGGTGAACCCAGCCTGAAGTGCCATGAGGACCCACTCACCCAGGCCTGCATCTGTGACCCCTTGCCATGGGCAGTAAGACTGGCTGCAGGAGCGGGCTCCTCAGCCACTCCTGGTGGTCTGGCCCCGCTGAAGGTGGAAAGGGAGGCAGAGAAACCCGTCCTGACTCCCTCCAGATGTGGGCTTGTGAGTTGGGCAGCAGACAATTGGTGTCTGGCCAGGGTGATCAGGTTTAACAAATAAAAATACAGGATGACGAATTAAATTTGAGGGGCTTTCCTGGTGGCTCAGACGCTGAAGAATCGACCTGCAATGTGGGAGAACTGGGTTCAATCCCTGGGTCGGGAAGATCCTCTGGAGAAGGGAATGGCTACCCACTCCAGTATTCTTGCCTGGAGAATTCCATGGACAGGGGAGTCTGGCGGGGTACAGTCGGGGTCCCAAAGAGTCGGACATGACTGAGCAGTTAACACATTATACTAAAAAGTTATTCATTGGCATCTGAAATTCAAATTTAATGGTATCACCTTGATTTTTACTTGCTAAATCTGACTGGTCAAACAGCCAAGGAGTGCTCAGCACATGGAGCTTGCAATGGCCTCCTGCTCAGTGCTGCCACATGCAGCTTCCACCTGTCACTGCCCTGCTCCAGAACTCCAGAGACAAGCTTGGACTCCCGGGCTACTGTGCTGGGCCTGGTTCTCCTGCCAGGCCAGCTGCCCTGCTTGGGTTCTTTCCCATCTCTGCCCCTGCTCATGTTTTCCCTGCCTGGCATGTCTCCTGCCCATTCCCCATAGCAGTTGCAAACACTTATTGAGCACCTATTGGGTGCAGGCAACATGCTGAGTTTTTCATTTGCATTATCTCAATTTGATAGTCACAAAACCTAGTAGAGACAGTAGTTACCCTGTTTTACCAGTGAAGAAAGTGATGCTCTCAGATGTGACTCTTTTTCTTTAAACTGAAGTATAGTTGATTTACAATATTGTGTTTCAAGTGTACAGCAAAGTGATTTGGTTGTATATATATATATATATATATATATATATATATATACACACACACACTCTTCTTCAGGTTCTTTTCCATTATAGGTTATTACAAGATTTTGACTATAGTTCCCTGTGCTGTACAGTAAGTGTTGTTTATCTATTTATATATAGTAGTGTGTATCTGTTAATCCCAACCTCCTAATTTATCCCTTCCCTCCTTTTCCCCTTTGGTAACCATAAGTTTGTTTTCTATGTGAGTCTGTTTCTGTTTTATAAATAAGTTCATTTGTATTACCTTTTTAGATTCCACGTATAAGTGATATATAATATTAATATTTGTCTCTAACTGACTTCACTTAGCATGGTAATTTTGAGGTCCATCTATGTTGCTGCAATTGGCAATATTTCATTCTTTTCTATGGCTGAGTAATATTCCACTGTATGTGTGTGTGTGTGTGTGTGTGTGTGTGTATTTTTTACCACATATTTATCCATTCATCTGTTGATGAACACTTAGGTTGCTTCCATGTCTTGGCTAAAATAGGCTGCTATGAACACAGGGGTGTATGTTTCTTTTCAAATTAGAGTTTTCACCTTTTCTGAATATATGCCCAGGAATGGGATTGCTGGATAACTCTCTCCAACAATATCTGTTGCTGGATAGCTCTATCTAATGGAAACTCTATTTTTATTTTATAGAAGAAGCTCTATACTATTTTTAAGAGTGGCTACACTGGTTTAAATTCCCACCAGCAGTGTAGGAGGGGTCCCTTTTCTCCACACCCTCTCCAGCATTTATTATTTGTAGACTTTTTGATGATGGTGTGAGGTGATACCTTTTTGTAGTTTCGATTTGCATTTCTCTAATAATTAGCAATGTGAAGCATCTTTTCATGTACCTATTGGCTCTGCGTATGTCTTCTTTGGAGAAATGTCTATTTAGGTCTTCTGACCATTTTTTTATTTTTTATTTTTTTGTTGAGTTGTATGAGCTGTTTGTATATTTTGGAAATTAAGCCCTGCATCATTTGCAAATATTTTCTCCCAGTCTATAGGTTGTCAGACATGATTCTTAAACTGTGGTCCCTGGGCCAGCAGCTGCGATACCATGCACACTCTCAGACCCTACTCCAGACCTACTGAATCAGAAACTCTGAGGATGGGGCCCAGCAATCTGTATTTTAATCAGCTCCCTTCAGCCACACCAAAGTGTTTCTGATGCTTGTTCTAGTTTGCAACTTGCTGCTCTAAGAGTTGAAGTAACTGCAGGAACCTCTCATTCAGGCAGAGGTTGAGAGGATGGTAGAGGACCCCAAGGCAGGGCGTTTATGATCATTCTGAGAATTGTGCATGGGCTAGGCTCTGGAGATGCTGCAGCGACCCCGAAGTCCTGGTGGGGGTGGGGGGTGGGGTAGGGAAGAAGGGAAAGAAGCAGGACTGACAGGCAGTCAGGCAGTTATGATGGATGGCAGCAGGGTGGGAGGGTCAAGGAAAGCTTTCCTCAAGCAGACATCTAAGTCTCAAAAATCAGTTGAAATTAGTTAGATATAAAGGGTGGGAGGGCTTCTCAGGTGGCTCAGTGGTAAAGAATCCGCCTCCCAATGCAAGAGAGGAGGGTTCGATCCCTGCGTTGGGAAGATCCCCTGGAGAAGAAAATGGCAACCCACTCCAGTAATCTTGCCAGGGAAATCCCATGGACAGAGGAGCCTGGCAGGGCTATAGTCCATGGGGTCGCAAAGAGTGGGACATGACTTAGTGACTGCTGCTGCTGCTGCTAAATTGCTTCAGTCGTGTCCGACTCTGTGCGACCCCATAGACGGCAGCCCACCAGGCCCCCCCCCCCCCCCGCCGTCCCTGGGATTCTCCAGGCAAGAACACTGGAATGGGTTGCCATTTCCTTGTCCAATGTATGAAAATGAAAAGGGAAAGTGAAGTCTCTCAGTCGTTTCCAATTCTTAGCGACCCCCTGGTCTGCAGCCTACCAGGCCCCTCCGTCCGTGGGATTTTCCTTGCTGCAAACTAGTCAGTACACCTGGAATAGCATTCCCACCCTTTTGTTGTACACACACACACAACAACAACAAAGGGGTGGGAATGCTATTCCAAGTGTACTGACTAGTTTGTAGCAAGGCCATGTAGATGTACCTGGGGATAGTTCAGTCTTGATGATGGAAGGTGAAACAGCTGAGTAGGGGGCAGGGGAGGAATCAGATTGTGGGGGGGCGGGGGAGGGAAGGGGATGAAGTGGGAGGCGAAGTCCTCTGCCTTCAAAGCAAAGGAAGAAGCTTTAATGGCAGTTGAGAAAAAGCCCTCTGGCTTCCGTCTGGAGCGGGCACTCGAGAAGATAGTTGGGGAGGGGGCGAGCAGAGACCCAGGGGTGTCAGGCCTTCCCTCGCCCCTAGACCCAGCCTGCTTCTGACCTTCAAGGCAGCTACAGAGGTTCAGATCCCAATCACAGTTTTGGGCAGGTGACGGTTCCAAGGCCGGAGTTGCCGCAACCGAGGCCAAGGGGTGGGGCTGGGGAAGGAACCGCCCCCACCATCTTCCGCTACTGGCCCGCCCCGATGGTCCCGCCCCCGCCGCCGGCCCCGCCCCCGATGGTCTCGCCGCCGGCCCCGCCCCCGATGGTCCCACCGCCGGTCCCGCCCCGATGGCCCCGCCCCCAGCCCCGCCTCTCCCCCAGCTGCTCGCTGGAGGAAGCCAGGCTCTGGGCTACGATCCTGGGTTGCTCTTCCCTTCCTTGTTGCCTTTCCCTGCCGATGTGGCTGAGGCTGCTGGGCTCCTGGGGCCTCTCCTCCCAGCCTTTCAGGGACAGGCTCTGGATGTGGTCAGGGATCCCTAGGCTGGAGGGCAGGAGACTTTCGTTCCTGTCCCCTATTCCTGCCAACCAGTCTGTCGGTGGTAGCCGAGCACTGTCCCAGCCTGGCCAGGTTGCCTGGCAGTGTGGGCTGTGGCTGTGCAGTTTCCGGCTCCAGCTGTCCTTCCCAGAAAAACGTCAGTTTGACTGAACCCTTTTGAAACCTGTTTGGGATTTCTAGTCGAGGGAAGAACACTGAAAGATCATTAACCGCCTGTGAAGAGAAGCTTTCTGTGTGTTCTGAAACCTCCGCAGGACTTACCAGCTATCCTATGCGCTGAACCTTCAGCAAGGGTACCTCTTATTCTTCCTCTTTTTAGTTAGATGTACTTTCGGACCCCGTTCTCCTCCGTCTGGTATCCAGACTCACGTCTCACTATGCTTTGCAATTCAATTCGAAGGTCTCGAATGGATGGGCTTCCCAGGTGGCTCAGCGGTGGCATGATTCTTGGGTCAGGAAGATCCCCTGGAGGAGGGCATGGCAACCCACTCCAATATTCTTGCCTGGAGAATCCCAAGGACAGAGGAACCTGGCGGGCTACAGTCCGTAGGGTCACAAAGAGTCGGACACAACAGAAGTGACGAGCACACAATGCACGCTAGAATGGATGTTCAATATTTTTAAATTTTGTTCGGAAATAGAATAAGAGATGTTAAAAAATACTGTTTAGGGCTTCCCTGGTGGCTCAATGGTAAATAATCCACATCTGAATGCAGAGGACACAGGTTTGATCCCTGATCCGGGAAGATCCCACATGGTAGCAGAACAACTAAGCCCTTGTACCACAACTATTGAACCCACACTCTAGAGCCTGCAAGCTGCAACTACTGTTCCCATGTATCTCAAGTACTGAAGCCTGCACCCCAGAGCCCGTGCTCCACAAGAGAAGCCACAGCAACTGGAAGCCCATGCACCGCAACTAGAGAGTAGCTCCTGCTCGCAGCAACTAGACAAAGTCAGTGCAGCAAAGAAGACCCAGCTCAGCCAAAAATAAGTTAAAAATTTGTAAAAATATTGTTGAGAGATCAATTAATGCTAGACCTTGAATTATATAGGGATGGAGTATATACAGGAGGGTCAGGGACAGCGTAAGTGGGTGGAAGTGGTGAATGAAGCCATGGATAGTGGAGAAAGTTAGTACTAGGAGGTGGCCCATCTGGCCTTGAATATGGGGTAAAACCATGGGCACTGAGGAGCCACTGATGGTTGTTGAGCAGGAGAGTGACACAATATTGCTAGTCACTGTACCAGTGTAAATGTTATAGGCCCCGTAGGGTCCTGCGCAATAACATCAACAAATCATCATCATTGAGCTTCCTAAAAGAAAAGCAGTGTGTATTCCTGAGTTGAAAGCAATCACTTTTGCCTTATGCATAATTTTTTCTGCCTGTTTAGCATCTTTGGTGGGCCTTCCCAGGTGGTGCTAGTAAAATCCATCTGCCAAAGCAGGAGACACTAGAGACGCAGTTTCAACACCTGGATTGGGAAGATCCCCTGGAGGAGGGCATAGCAACCCTTTCCAGTATTCTTACCTGGAGAACCCCATGGACAGAGGAGCCTGGCGGGCTACAGTCCATACAGTCGCAAAGAGTGACATGACTGAGTACACACGCACATGTCTCTGCCAAGCTCCCTGCTGGTGTGAAATACTGAATTCCAGATTTTTAAAATTTGTCTCAGGGCAAGAGAATTAAAATTTAGTGCTTCCCTGGTGGCTTGGATGGTAAAGAATCTGCCTGCAATGCAGGAGACCCAGGTTTGATCCCTGGGTCGGTAAGGTCCCTAGAGAAGGGAATGGCCACCCACTCTAATATTCTTGGAGAATTCCGTGGACAGAGGAGCTTGGCTGGGTGACAGTCGATGGGTTCACAAAGAGTTGGATACGACTGAGTGAAAAACACTTTCTAATACAAAAGAACTAAAGAGGAAGGAGCAAGGAGAAAAGAGATGATACAGGTAGCAATAGGACAGGGTGGAAGAGAGAAGATTGTCATGGATTTTCCTTGCAGCTTGAGGAGTCAGTTTTCCAAGCAGCTTGAGGAGCAGCCGGGAGTGAATGAGGGCTGCGTGCCACATATTCTGAGCTTGGTGCCACATATTATGAGCTTGGTGCCACATATCATGAGCTGGGGGGCCATGTGGCAGGAACAGTTCCATTGAGTCACAGGACGCACAGCTACACTGCTTCCTAAAGCTTGGTGTGAGGATTATTTTTGTTTTTTACAGCCCAGCTGTCTATGTAATGACTTCCTTCCCTCGGCCTTGTTCACTGAGGTGTCCCTGGGCGACCAGCTGAGTCACCACATTCCTTGCAGCTTAAAACACTGGCCCAAGCACACGGGCCTGCCTTCTTCATGTAGGTGGGACCTTTGAAGTCTGCTGGGTAGTGCTGTGGAAAGACAGGCTACAGAGCTCCAATCTCTCACTTGTACCTCTCCCCCAAAACATGATTTAAAAAGCAAGTGAAAATAGAAAGTCCATCTGTTAAACACTACGGAATGGCCACAGCATGAAAAAAATTATTTATCAGCAACCATGAAGTCATATGGGACTTCCCCTATTGCCCAGCAGGTAAAGAATCTGCCTGGAACTCAGGAAACATAGGAGATGTGGGGTCGATCACTGGGTCGGGAAGATCCCTTGGAGGAGGAAATAGCAACCCACTCCAGTAGTCTTGCCTGGGAAATCCCATGGACAGAGGAGCCTGGTGGGCTGCAGTCCAAAGGGTCGCAAAGAGTCAAATGTGACTGAGTGACTAAGCACACAGCAAATGAAGTCAATGTCAAATAGAATGCAGGGAAGTGGGGAGATGAGGGGTGACCGAGAACTGACATCCCTGCCCTCTGTCCTGTTGCAGCGTGAAGGGTCCGAAATCCAAGTGAAGAGACTGGGAACTCTCATGCCCAACTGGAATGGGATGGAGACTTGCTCAACTCTTCCATAAAATAAACCATAAGCAGGCAGTTTTCAGTAAAAATAAGGATGCATTGGCAGAAAGTTGAGCAATCTTACTCCTTGAAATATGTTTTAAAGAAAGCTTGGTCAGGTATATAAGAAGACAAGGTGGAGATTATTTATGATAGCCTTGTTCATGGCATAGGTGAGCAGGAAGCAAAAATAAGTTAGTAAACTATGGTGGAGGCTGACCTTGGAATTCTACACAGCACTAAAAAACTATGTATTAGATGTACATACAACAGCATGGATGGAACTTATAGTGTTAAGTGGGGGAAATCAGTAAAAGAGATTTAAGGCATAATACTTTCCCAGTCTTATTGAGGTATGACTAATGTACAGTAAACCACATGTTTTAAAGAGTATGATTTGAGTTTTGACATGTGTAGATACCCATGAAACCATTACCACTATCAAGCTAATGAATATATCCATCTCTTGGCAAAGTGTGGAGTAGATCTATATGTATTAAAATGAACAGATGTTGAATACCTATTAAGATAGGGAAAAAGTTCAGCAGTGTGTGCAATATAATCCCATTGTTAAAACAAAAAATGTGTAGGTACCCTGAAAAATCTGGAATAATATATACCAAAAGAAGCTGTATTTGTTATTGTTGTTTAATCACTTAGTCGTGTTTGACTTTTTGCGACCCCCAAGGACTGTAGCCCACTAGGTTCCTCTGTCTACATAATTCTCCAGGCAAGAATATTGGAGTGGGTTGCCATTTCCTTCTCCAGGAGATCTTCCAACCTAGGGATCGAAAGTGAAGAAGAACTAAAGAGCCTCTTGATGAAAGTGAAAGAGGAGAGTGAAAAAGTTGGCTTCAAGCTCAACATTCAGAAAACTAAGATCATGGCATCTGGTCCCATCACTTCATGGCAAATATATGGGAAACAGTGGAAACAGTGGCTGACTTTATTTTTGGGGGCTCCCAAATCACTGCAGATGGTGACTGCAGCCATGAAATTAAAAGACGTTTACTCCTTGGAAGGAAAGTTATGACCAACATAGACAAAGTTATGACCAACATAGACAGCATATTAAAAAGCAGAGACATTACTTTGCCAACAAAGGTCCGTCTAGTCAAGGCTATGGTTTTTTCAGTAGTCAGGTATGGATGTGAGAGTTGGACTGTGAAGAAAGCTGAGCGCCGAAGAATTGATGCTTTTGAACTGTGGTGTTGGAGAAGACTCTTGAGAGCCCCTTGGACTGTAAGGAGATCCAACCAGTCCATCCTAAAGGAGATCAGTCCTGGGAGTTCATTGGAAGGACTGATGTTGAAGCTGAAACTCCAATACTTTGGCCATCTGATCTGAAGAGCTATCTCATTTGAAAAGACCCTGATGCTGGGAAAGATTAAGGGCAGGAGGAGAAGGGGACGACAGAGGATGAGATGGTTGGATGGCATCACTGACTTGATGGACATGGGTTTGGGTGGACTCCGGGAGTTGGTGATGGACAGGGAGGCCTGGCATGCTGCGGTTCATGGGGTCGCAAAGAGTCGGACATGACTGAGCAACTGAACTGAATTGAATATTCTTAGATCTATACAAATGTTGGTTGGTTTGTGAAGCTCATATTTCTCCCACCAGTACTATGACACTTGAAGAACATTTGTTGTGAAAGTTTCACACCAATTTTCACACCACTGTGCTTCCTGTCCCATTTTCCTCCTTTATTGTTCTTTTGCTCTTGTTTACCTGTCTGCTGCCTTCTGCTGCCTTCAAACTTCTTCGGTTGCCAGACTTGACATCTTCTTCTTGCCGTGCATTGGTATTTTCCTGCCGGGCATCTAAGTCACCTGATTCAGGAGACTGGTGAATAAAAGGCATATAGTGTGTAGCTGCTAATCTATTAGAGGAACCTGTGCTACCCACTGGGGTGCCAAAGTCTAACGGTTCTGTCTTCTTAATGATTTCCTGAGTTTTCCTTTTAGTTGATGTCATGTCCTTAAAATAGTCAGAGTCCAGTTGTTCTAAAGCTTTTTGCTGTGTTGTCACATTCCCATTTCCTCCCTCAGTCTTTACACCTGTGGGTGCATCTTCATCCCAGAACCCTTCCACATCTGTCTGCTGAGGAGCTGATGAATAATCAACTCTAGTTGGCAGAGTTATTTGATCTCTCCTTAATTTCTGTCCTCTGCCAGATCTGCATACTAATCTCTTTAGGAATGAGAATACTGTTGCTGGGCGGGTTTGTACTTTAAATAATCAAAACTGTGATAATGGCCCTGGTGGGGATCAAAACCGGCCCCTTCCTCTCCCCATCTTCCCAGTAGAGGCTTCGGTCAAATTACTCTTTAATTAATATATTAAACCAATTTGATATGTCTTTGGGTTTTTTATGGTTTCATTGTGATGCGTCTAGATGGAAATTGATTTTTATTTATCCTGATTTAAATTTTTTTAAATTTATTTATTTTAATTGGAGGAGAATTGCTTTACAATATTGTGTTGTTCTGATTTGAATTTATTTGACTTACCTATGACTAGATATCTTTCATAAGTTCTAGAGAATCCTCAGACACTATCTTTTCAAATATTGCTTCTATCTCATCCTTTCTCTTTTTCCTGTAGAAACAAACAAGGTTAGAATGATGTAAATTTTTTCCAGCGATTAAAAACAATTTTTTTTACTAGCCCCTTGAAGTGCTAACAGTTCAGGATCCCTTTAATCTGTATTCAGAGTTTCACATTATCTAGACAACTCAGATGACTTGAAGCCCGGCTGCATCTGTGAAAGGAATGGATCACTTCCAGTTCACATCTTAAAGGTCTTCAGGATCCTAGATTTAAGTGTAAAGAGTTTGCTGGCTGGGAACTTGCATATCACACTGAGGAATCTAAGAAGGGATGGGCAGTTATGGATTTGTCAAGTCTGATTGACAAATCAGAGGGCAGAATTTTGTTAATATTTTTTAATGGAAGTATAGCTGGTTTACAATGTGTTAGTTTCTGCTGTACAAGAAAGTGATTCAGTTGTACATATACATATGTATGTTCCTCTTTAAAAATATTCTTTTCCATTATGGTGTATCATAGGATATTGACTATCCTTTGATATACAGTAGGACCTTGTTGTTTATCCATTCTATATTTAAAAGCTTACATCTGCTAACCCAACTTCCCACTCCATCCCTCTCCTAAGTCCTCCCCCTTGGCAACCACCAGTCTGTTCTCTATGTCTGTGATTCTATTTCTATTTTCATGGGTTCATTTGTATCACATTTTAGATTCTACAGATAAGTGATATCATACATAGTATTTGTCTTTCTGACTTAACATCACTTAGTATGATAATCTCTAGTTGCATCCATGTTGCTGCAAATGGCATTATATCGTTCTTTTTTTATGGCCGAGTAGTATTCCATTGTACATATATACCATACCTTCTTTCTCCATTCCTCTGTTGATGGATATGTAGGTTGTTTCCATGTCTTGACTATTGTGAATAGTGCTTCTATGAACAGAGGGGTGCATGCATCTTTTCGAATAATAGTTTTGTCTGGAGGTATGCCCAGGAGTGGGATTGCTCAATCATATGGTAATTCTATTTTTAGTTTTCTGAGGAACTTCCATACTGTTCTCCACAGTGGCTGTACCCACTTACATTAAAGGGCAGCTTGTTGAATCCTAGTGCTGTGGCCCATTGTGGGAAAAGGAGGAAGGCAGGCTGGGCTAGACTAGGGCTAGGGAAACACAACCAGCCGCAGAGATGGGTGGTCATGGCTGAGGTTGACTAATGCACAGGGTCTACCAGGTGAGGAGGGGAGGTGAGAAGCCAGGACTGTAGAGAAGCTGTGGATGTGACTGGGGTGGCTCTGTAGTCTGAGGCCTCTGTTCACCGGGGCCAGAAGCAAGTTCTCTTCCCTGATTCTGGGCAGCTTGGCTGGCCAGTGTCTCCTCCAGGCCAACCAGCAGCCACCTGTATAGCTTTGGCTGGGTCTGGGCGCTCCAGACAGCTTCATTATTGTTCTGTCTACATCCATTGTGAGCCCTCCATTCTGAACTACACCCAGCAGGTTGTCCCTGCACCTTTATTGAAGGGTTCCTAGAGTACAGCTCAAATTATTACCACCACCTTCAAGGTCCTGCATGATCTGGCTGGCCCCTGTCCACCTCTCCAGCCTGACCTCCTCCCTCTATCCACCTCATTGTCCATGTGCCTTTCTCCTCTTTGTTTAAACCACCACGTACCCTGGACGGCTGCAGGGTCTACGCATGAGCAGTTCCCTCTACAGGGAGCACTCTTCTCCCATATTTTCCTATTGTGATGAGCTAAATGTGTATGTACCTGCAAAATTCATACGTTGAAGCCCTAACTCCCAGTGTGGCAATATTGGGAATAAGGAAATAATTAAAGTTGAATGAGATCATGAGAGTGGGATCCTGATCCAGGATGGTTAGTGTCCTTATAAGAAGAGATACCAGAAAGTTCACTCTTCTCTTTCCATACTCATATATGAGGACACAGCAAGAAAGCAGCCATGTGCTAGTCAGGAAGAGAGTCCTCACCAGAAACAGCATGTGCTGGAAACTTGATCTTGGAATTCCAGCCTCAAGAATTTGAAGAATATTACTTTCTGCTGTTTTAAGTCATCTGGTCAAAGGTATTTTGTTATGGCAGCCCAAGCACACCAATACGTCCAGTTTAATTAGATGTCACACCAACTATTTCCCTAAACATTTTTTTTTTTTTTTTTTTTTGCCATATTGGGTCTTAGTTGCTGGGCGCAGGCTTTAGGGGTTAGTTTGCGCTGGGCATGTGGGACCTTAGTTCTCCAACCAGAAATCGAACCCACATCTACTGCGTTGGCAGGTGGATTCTTAACCACTGGACCACCAGGAAACTCTCCCTCTAAGCATCTTTGATCCAAAGTCTCCTATTTCTGGGATCTTGTGGTACTAGGTACCATGTAAGATTTCTATTTTTGATTATTTGATCAACATCTGCCTGACATACTAGACTGTAAATTCCATGAAGGTTTTTATTCAAAGCTGGTTTTATTCAAAGCTACACACCCAGAACACAGTACACAGCCAGGTACGTAGTAGGTACACAATACATATTTACTGGGAAAGAGATTGGTGGGGGAACAGACAATCCCTCGGGCTGGAGGGTTCTATGGACATTCAAGTTCATCTCTGGTCCACCAGCACCCCTCTAGCCCTCTCTATTGACAAAGCCTCACATTGTGCCAGTGCCAAGAGACATGTTAGCAGAATTCAGCTCCAGCATCACAAAGCATGGCAAGGAAGGATAGATTGCAAGGAAGGATGGATTTAGAGCAGAGAGACAATAAATTGGCACAACTGGACGCAGAACTTTACTTAAAACGATGGATGGGACTTTCTTTTTAACCTTTGAGTTCTCATCATGCATCAGACACCATGTTAATAGCAACATGTGGATTATCTCATCCAATTCTCACAAAAATGTTAGGGGGTTATGTCAGTTACTCGAGCTCATACAGCAAATAAGTGGTGAAGACAGGATTCAAACTTAGGAGTTCTGGATTTAAATCCTATTTACTTACACACTACACTAACTGCCTCTGGGGGATGGGAATGCCTCTGGGATTTTTAAATTCCAGACTTTTTAAAGGCAACATAAGGATTAACTATGAAATGAACTATGGGGCTTCTCTGGTGGTCCAGTGGTTAAGAATCCTCTTTGCAATGCAGGGGACACTGGTTCAATTCCTGGTCCAGGAAGATCCCACCTGCCACAGGGCAAATAAGCCTGTGGGCCACAATTACTGAGCCTGCGCTCTAGAGCCCATGCTCCACAGTAAGAGGAACCGCTGCAATGAGAAGCCCGCGCACTGCGACTAAAGAGCAGCCTCTGCTCACACAGCTAAAGAAAGCCGGCATGCAGCAACGAAGACCCAGGACAACTGAAGATAAATAAATTGAATTTCTTTTAAAAAAAGAAATGAACCATGTACTGTTGATTAAGCTAAGGGGTCTGTCACTACCCTGGTTCTATAGAATTCTCTTCCTTCTAATCCTCGGTTCATGGCTAGTTACTGCCTTCTCTGTGCTCTGAGGCACTGTGATAACCTCATTCTTGACAAGGAGCCGGCATAGAAATCACGGAGAATGTTTTACCTTCTCTTCCTGCAATTGTTTACAGCTCAGACTCCCACTTGTGATTCTATGGCACTGGCTACTGCTCAGAGCTGTGCAGTGACCGTAGCATT
Organism: Giraffa tippelskirchi; assembly: GCF_054371585.1. Classification (NCBI taxonomy): domain Eukaryota; kingdom Metazoa; phylum Chordata; class Mammalia; order Artiodactyla; family Giraffidae; genus Giraffa; species Giraffa tippelskirchi. The sequence goes on along the minus strand of NC_137287.1, from coordinate 111,628,274 downwards.
TGAGTAGCCATTGTTAGAATGCTTTTGGTTTCAACTAATAAAAAAAATCCAGCTCAAGTTAGAATCGATAATAGAGGGAATGCATTGATTTGTGTGACTTGATTGGTAAATGGGATTCAGGTAAGCTTTGGTTGGCATGCCAACACTCTTTCTCTTCAGTTCTTTCCACTTTTCCTGATTTCATGGGTTGGCTTCGTCTTTAGGCTAGCTCTTCTCATTGTCACAGAATAGCTGAAATGGTTCCTTACTGACACCCAGGGAGGGAGTGAAGGCTTTTTACCCAATTGTTGTGAAGCAGTAAATATTGAATACTGATAGGTGTAATCCTGGGTAAAACGTCTCTCTTTGCAGCAATCAGTACAAGGTATATTGTGCAATGGACTGTAGTCTGTCAGGCTCCTCTGTCCATGGAGATCTTCCAGGCAAGATTACTGGAGTGGGTTGCCATTTCCTTCTCCAGGGAATCTTCTCAACCCAGGGATTGAACGCGTGTCTCTTGAATACTCCTATATTGGCAGGTGGGTTCTTTACCACTAACACCACCTGGGAAGACCAACAGTCAATTGAATTGAAGCTCTACACTTGCATGTGGGAGATGGGGGTCCAGCCCACCCAAACTGCCTCAGGGCTGTACAATGGGAAGTGGGGTAGACTGGATGTTAGGAAGATGCATCTGTCAGGATAGGCTAGGTTTTGCTTTGTTAACAAACAAGCCCTGGCCTTGCTTTTCAAACAGCAAAGGTTGGTTTCTTGCTCATACTACATGTCTGCTTGGGTCTATGCCACGTTTTTTCACTCCAGGACCCAGACTGATGGAGCTGTCACTTCCTCAAGCAGGGTCTATGGCTGTGGCTGAGGGAAAGAGAGCATAAAAAACTGCTTTCTAGCTCTTAAAGTTTGGGCTGAGAGTGATGTGCTTCTACTTGCAATGTATGGATCAAAACAAGTCCCATGGCCACTCCTGACTCCAAGCTGTGAGGTAGTATAATCCTATCATGTGCCTGGGAAACAAACCAGAATTATCTGGTGACGTAACATTAATGTCAACTATCACAAAGGGCTTACGGAGACCACCCCAGCTTTTCCCTACTTTTTACTGGGAAAAAAAAAAAACTTTGTTTTGATTGCTATATTTTAAAAAAAGAGACCTTCATACTGTGCAGAAATCAGGTGTTTTCCTGATTTCTGATCAAATGTCTCTCAGTTATTTTGCCATTATGCAGAATCAATGGATCTGTGAGGGACTTCTCTTAAGATACCTCCTCAACTCAAAATAATGCCCTTTTTGTGGTCTTGATCAACACAAGTGGATTCCTAGTGAAACTCGTGACTTGTAAGCCGACCCCCACTGTTCTGGGGGAGGGGGACACCTGACTCAAATTGGGCCAGTTAGGGCCTCTTTTCTGGGATTTTGGAATTGGAATGATCGGGGATTTTTCACGTCTCTCATGTCTCTCCGGGTCATTGGAAGTGGCTGGGAGATAGATTTCCCATTGGAAGCAGAGGAAACAACTTTGCAAGGAGAGTCTTACTGGCAACTCTTGCTATGCTTCCATGTCATCCAAAAGCCCAGCTGGGTTCTTGCTGCTGGCCTAAGAATCCACTCCCACCTCCCCGTCCCCACTTCCAAAAGCTTTAAGATCAGTTCCCCTCTTGTTTTCCTTAAACTGGGTTAATGGGTTACTGGTAACTTGCAGCCAGAAAACTCCTAATCGATACATGTTCTTTGCCTCTGGAACCGGACAAAAAGAAGTCACAGATGTAGCCCATTCCAGTAAAATAGAGGTCAGGTTGTAGTTCTATTGCATCAGCTGTATTTCTGGCAACTTTTCGGCTTGAGATAGTTCATCCGAATGTGAGTGAGTGCAGGTGACATTATTATATGGATCACCTGGAATTCACTTAAAACTTTTCGTTTTTTTTAAAGGAGAATGATTTGTCTCCCTGGGTAAACATTATTTGCCACATACCTCCCAACACAGATATTAAGTGCACACTATTTCCTCTGCCTGAGGTCCTCTCCTCTTCAACTCTTTAGACCCAGCCTCAGTGTCACCTCCTCTGGGAAGCCTTTCCATGCTCTCCTATATAGAAAAAATGATGTTCTTCTCTTTGCTTTCCAAAGCAGTTGACACATACATCTAGTGTTACATATTTTCTTCCAGAAGTATTTCTTTCCATATCTGGCTCCTCTGAAATATCAAGCTCCTCGATGGTTGGGAGAGTGCCTTGTTTATCTCTGCAGCCCATAGTGTTGAGTTGGAATAGATGCTCAGAAAAGTTTGTTGACTAAGTGGGAGTTTTAAACGAGAGGGCCATACCCAACGTACAGTCATCCCTCAGTATCTGTGGGGGGCTGGTTCCAGCATCTGTTGTGGATACCAATATCCATGGATGCTCAAGCCCCATAGTTGGCCCTCCATACCCCTGGTTCTGCATCCTGGAATTCAACCAGCCATGGATCGTGTAATATGGTGGTTTGTCTTTATTGAAAAAGATCCACGTCCTACACAGTTCAAATCCATGTTGTTCAAGGGTCAACTGTATATATATTTAACTCATTAAAGAAATATTTATTGAATATCTCAGCATGTCAGGCCATGTTCCAGATGCTGCAGATGGGTAACACAAAGTTCCTGCTCGCAGAACGTTACAGATATTATTTAGCTCATTAGAACATGAGGAAAAGTAAAAATGATGGGAGAGAGTGATGGAGGTTAGGACTTGCTGTTTCAGTAGACTATTCTGGGAAAGTTTCTGGGGAGGTGACTTCTGAGTAGAAGTTTGGATGAAGGGCACATGCCTTTCTGATATCTTGGGGGAAGAAACAAGTACAAAGGTCCTGAGGTAGAAGTGAGCCTGCATGTTTCAGGAGCAGGAAGGTTAGTATGGAGGGAAAGGATTGAGTGGGTGGAGTGGATAGAGATGCAACCAGATATGTGGGAGAATGTAAGGAGTGAGGGGAGGAGATCACTTAGGATCTTGGAAGCCCTCGAAAAAACAAATTTTAATTTTTGTTTTGAGTGAGATGGGAAGCCATTGAAGGCTTTAGAAGAGGGAAGTAGGTTTTGACTTAGGATTTAATATAATCTCTCTGGCTGTCTCTGATGGCAGAATGGAACCACCGAGAGTGGTTTGGAAGTTATTGCAACATTCCAGGAGAGAGAAGATGAGCGCTCAGATGAGGATATTTTAAAGGCAGAGCTGACAGAATTTGCTACTGGATTACATTTGGGATATGAGAGGCAGGGGCTTTCCAGGTGGCTCAGTGGTAAAGAATCTCCTGCCAATGCAGGAGACATGGGTTCAATTCCTGGGTGAGGAAGATCCCAAAATGGCCACCCACTTCAGTATTCTTGCCTGGAAAATCCCATGAACAGAGGAGCCTGGCGGGCTACAGTCCATGGGGTCACAAAAGAGTCAGACACCACTGAGCAGCTAAACAACAACATGATAAGAAGAAGAGTCAAGGATGATTTCAAAGTTTGGCCTAAGCCACCAGAAGGATGGACTTGACCTTAACAGAGGTGGGGAAGACTGTGAAAGGAGCAAGTTGAGGGGCGAGTTCCACAGTTTGACTTTGGACATATCACATTAGATATACTGCTCAGTGCTTATGGTTATGTTCACTAGTTTTCAGGATCTGAAGCTTATGATGCAACCTGAAGTTAAAGTCAGCTTTGTTTCCTGAATACCAGGCACTGTGCAGAAAGCTGCCTGTGTGCTGTCATTTAATCCTTTCAGTCATTTCTACTGGCTTGATTACTGATATGTTCATTGCTCTTTTATGGATGAGAGATTAAATAGCAAAGTCATTCAGCCAATTATTAATCTGCCGTATATGGCAGATGTGAGATTCCAACTCTGGTATGTCATACTGGAGAGTGCTCGCTGTTTACTGACCCCTAGATTCTAAAGGTGGGGACCACTTTCTGAGCATATTTGCTACAGACTTGGGACTCCATAAGAAAAAAGGTGCCTGGAACGTGGGCCAAAAACTCAGAAAAGGGATCACCTTTACCCCAGCTGTCACAGGTTACACAACAGAAGCTGTGAAAAAAGAGCTTTGCTGTACCCGAGGGGGCTAACTGATGTGCTTGAAAGTTCTCAAGTACCTGAAGACTTAACGGAAAGCAGTCATCAGAAGTCGTCCTTCTTGTTAAGAAACAGAAGAGAGAAAAAAAAAAACTGCGGTAAAGTTTTGGTGGGATAAAAGAAAAACCAACTCCCAGGCGATGCTGGTTGGGAAATACTGAACTGAGAAGAGAGGGGCGGGGCAAGGGTCAGGGTTCCCAATCCAGCTAGCATCCTTTTGAAAGTGCAGCCTGGCGTGGCCTTTCTTTGGTGGTTCTGTAGAAAGCCCAGGACACGGAGTACAAAAGCCGGGAACCTCCGGGGATGCAGCATCCGCCCCTGGTCCCCCCTCCTTCCCCGCCGGGTTCAGCCTCGGCGCTGAGAAAAGCGGGAGCGACGCCCGCGCATGCGCCCGAGGTAAGGTCCTCTCTGCGACGTCAGGGGGCTTGCGCCCGCACGAAAGCCCCGCCCCTCCAGGCGCCGAGGCGACCTGGGCGGGGGGCCTCGGGCCACGCCCCCAGCCGAGCCGAGAGCGGCCGAGCGGAGCCGAGCGCCTCCGAGTGCGGCCGGGCCGAGCCGAGCGGCCCGGAGTCGGTTGGTGCAGCTGCGTCCCCGCCGCCCAGCCGTCCGCGGCTCCGGCGTCGCCGCCGCCGCCGCCTCCGCGGGGTCTGCGCCGGCCAACCGGCCGCCCGCCCGGCAGCCGGGAGGGAGGCCTGGAGCGCGGGGAGAGCGGCCCAGCCGCGGGCGCCGCCGCCGCCACCGCTGCTAGGTGAGCGCCCGCCTCGGCCCGCCGACCCCGTGTGCCCCCGCGGCTGTCAGTCCCCGTGTGTGTGTGTGTCTCCCCGCCTGTCAGCGCCCCGTGTCTGCGCGCGCTCCTCCCGCCACGCCTGGCCCCCGGCCCGGCCCGCAGCGTCGCCACCCCCGCCCGCTGCCCCGGGTCTTTCTGTCAGCCGCCAGCACCCCCTGGCCGGGAGGCTCCGCCCCTTCCCCCCGAGGCCCCGCCCCCGCCCATCTGTCATCACCCGTCCCCCCCCCCCCCCCGGCTCGGGCGCCCTGCAGGCGTGAGGGTGCCGCTGCTCTCGAGGGGTCCGAGCAGCCCCCCGTGGCCACACGACTGCAGCTGGAGGATCGCGGCGGGGCGGTGTGGGTGTCCGCAGATGCCCGCCGGACCATGCGATGGTGCGTGTCGGTGTGAGCGCCGGGTGTGAGAGCCGCGTGTGCGCCCTGTAGCCGGGAGGGGAGCGCGGCAGGGTTAGGGGGGGCGGCCTGACCGACGTGGGGCGGGAGATGCCAGGCGACCGAGAGCCACTTGCCCCAGCGCCCGCGGGCCCGCTGCGTCCAGCGGGGACGGGGCAACCTCGGGCCTCTGGTCCGCTCTGCCGGAGAGGCAGCTGGACCGGGACTCGAGCCACTTGGGGTTTCAGAAGACTCCTCCCTCCTGGGACCCCCCCCCCCGCACCTGCCCTCGTGAAGGCAGCGGAGCTGGGCTCTGGCACCCCGGATGCCGCAAGGGGCACGTGAGCGGAGTTTGGGGGCTTGTGAAACCCTGCGGGTTTGGGATTTCCATTCAGAGACGCCTGTCGGAAGTGATTGAGGGGTGGGTGGGATGTGGAGCTTAGGTGGAAAGTGTTTTGAGAGCTTGAGTCATTTTGAGTTGCGTGGTTTGCATTTCTGAGCAGTGATTGCCCTGTGCTTGTGCCCTGTGAGAAACTGTTATGTGATGTAAGAGTTGGGGGGGGCGCTGGTGTAGACCAGGAGGGAGGGCACACTCCTTTCTGTTTTTATCTGTGTCATGTGGACATATAGTATATTTATTCATGAGACCTCTGTACAGCCTGTTTTAAAAAGGGTTACAATAGTTTCCATTTACCGATTCTCGTGTATGCTGTTATCTTCATGTGCTTTATTTGCAATAACTTTGTATTGCGATATTTCAAAACTAAGAGAAAACGCGTCCTAAAACAATTGATATTTTGCCGGATAATTCTCAACCACTGGGAAAGAGCCAAGAGCGCACTTCATTAGCTGGAACAACTTATTCGGGCTTAATTTGTTTCTAAGAGACACACAGTGGAAAAATCCAGAAGCGGCATAGTAGTAGAAGAGTGTTAGGAAATTAATGAAAAGGACCCTTCTACTGCTGCCTTGGAAAGATGGTATCAAAGTTGCTGTAGAGCACAGTGCTTCTATGTAATGATAAACATATTAACCAAGTTGGTTTTGTGACCTTGGTATGTGGCATGGTGCTTGATTTGTGTAGTGCTTTGTTATAGGAAAACATTGCATGGGAAGCAGGGTAATTTGGGGGAGAAAATGATCCTCTTTTTTTTTTTTTTGGTCATATTTAAGTAAGATTTCAAACCAGGGCATTCTGCTGGTGGAGGTGAGTTTTTAAATTTTCTATGATGACATCAAAAATTACAAAAGTAACTCACGTTTAAGGCAGAAAACTAGAAGAAAAAAAAAACTAAGGAAAGTTTAAGAAAAAAGCCATCATCCCACAAATCATAGTAAACCACCCTTTCGTATTTATCCCTTTAGTCTTTTGTTACCATATGTAAGTATGTTTTTCTTACAGAAATACTACTGTACTGTAAAATTGTGTTATGGTCCGCTTGTTAACACTTAACAAATAGATTGTGAGCAGTATGTCTTGTTTTTGTAAGAACTTGTTCCTTTTCTGATCCTTTTAAAAAAGAGATTAGAATCTTTGCTTAGAGTGCTCCAACAACTTCCCATCTTAAAGTAAAATCTGAAGTCCCTGCCATGGCCTTTGAGGCTGCCTCCCTGTCCTCACTTCCAGCCTTGCCCGACAGATCTCTTTGCTGTTGCCTAAAAACTTCAAGCAAACACTGGCCTTGGTGCCTTTGCATTTGCTCTTGTGTCGGCTTGGAACCTTGTTTCCTGGATACCGTGGTTCTTGCCTCAGGTCTCTGCTCCCGTATAACCTTTTAGTGCCTTTCCCTGACCACTCTGTGGAAGACCCACCTCATCTCCCTGTCCTCAGTCAACCTTACTTTTTTTCCATGGTACTTACAACTACTTGGTAAATACCAATTTATTTGTTGGTTTACTGTCTCTTTCCCCCCATTAATCTGTTAAGTGTGAGGTTTTTTTCACTGATGTATCTTTAGAGTCCAGAACCTGACACATAATAGGTACTTAATCAGTATTTGCTGAATGAACGAATGAATGGATGCTCGTTATCCATCCATTCATGAGACCTTCCTGGAAGCCTCCTAGGCTCTTAGATAGCCATATCATGAAGTGGGATAACAATCCTTTAAAAGTCAGAATAGGCCTCTCCTTTACATATCTGAGGTGAAGAATTTCACGGTGTGAGGCTTATGATCTTAAAAAGAATTACAGTCTTGATTTAACTTGCACAATTGAGGGAAGGAAGAGTTTTGGCCACTGTTACTGACTTTTCTTCTTATGCATTATCCCTTATGTTACACTGGAAATCTTTGAAACATTTCAAGTATTCCAGTGGTGTTGACAGCTATGATTTTGGTTTGGTGGTTCTTAGTGATAGTTTTAGCCTCAAGAGCATAATGAGTTTTTTGTGTCAACAGATACCCAGAGATTACAGCTTTGTTGCATTTTCATCTGAGGAGCAGCTGTTATATTTACTTATTTTCCTGGCAATTCTATCCTTTTCAGCTCCCTGCTTATCAGTTTTTGGATGGTCTAGCAGGTAACTTAAGGTTTTTTTTAAAAAACATTTAAAAATAAATCCTTGATCTCTTGAGCCTTTTACATTTCTCATTTGACTCCTGAACTGTTTGAAAATACCACTTTCATCTTTCAGGACAAAATCACATCTGTAGTAAAACATATAATTGCATTTCATTATAAGGAAGGGGAAATTTGTGTATTGAGGCAGAATTTTAACAGAGAGAATAGAGTGTGAGTGTAAGGTTTTTAAAGGCTTGAATTTCAAGCAGGCAATCTTTAATTTTAATGAGTTTTTGAAAAGAATCCTTGCTATTGCTCTAAAGGAAAAGAATTCCTTTGAACACAATCCAAACCGTCAAAAAGTTTTTTTTTCTAATGTTTCAGATATATTTGGGGGAAGAAATCGTAAATGAAAAATTTTGTTCTTTTAAAGGAAGGCCTAAAGGGAATGTGTTAAGAATTTATTTGTATTTGTTCCATTGGCGTTTATTAAGCACGTCGTTGGGGCAGCCATACAAGCACGTTGTATGGACTGCATTACCACGTTTAGTTTTAGATTACCTGCCTGATTTGTTATTATTTATTCCCTTCTCTCACTTGGCTACCTCCCTTCTCTCATCAGATTCTCTTCCTAAGAGATCTCATCCATTCCCAGGACTCTCTTACCCTCTGGATGCAGATGACTGCCTCAGTTACAGTTCCTGCCCGGACCTTTCTTTGGTTCTAGATTTACAGTTTTAACTCCTGCCTCCTTACTCTTCTCTCCTTGCAGGCTCACAACGATCTCAAACTTCACATGCCCACAGTTGATCTCTCAGTCTCTCCCTCTCAAGCTTCCAGATTTGTATTCTTCATTCTCCATCCCTCTGCCCTCTCTTCTCCTGCCTTCTCCTACCCCCAGCCTCCCTTTAGTCAGCACTGTCCGTGCATTCATTGTTTAGCTGGAGACCCGAAAGTCGACCTGGATTTCCCCCCATTCCTCAGCCGACATCTAGTCCATCGGTGTGGGCTGTCGGCCTGGGCTCCAGATACTTCAAGCTCTCCCTCCCCTTCGTCCTCCTCATCCAGCTACCATCCTCTCTCTGCTGGGTGACTGCCCCAGCCTGCCGCCTGGTCTCCCAGCTTCCACTCTTGCCTTCTCTAACCCATTCTCCTCCTGCAGCCAGCGAGCCTATCAGACCTTGTCCCCTCGAGCATCCTCTGCCCATTTCGAGGCCTGTCACCACCCTGAGATCCACGTCCACACTCGGGTGCCAACCTCTGCCTCTTCTCCACCCTGCACTCCTCACTCGCCATGCTCCTGTAAGGGGGAAGTACTGTCGGTTCTTCGCAGTGCCAAGTTCTTCTCTTCTGTACAGCACTTCCCTCTGCCTGGCACTGGTCCCTGGACTCTTCTAGGAGAAAGGCCTTCTCTGACATCCGGGCTCAGTGAAAATGTCCCTTCTCAGAGGGGATCCTTCCCTGATCACCTCTTTACAGCAGCTTCCTCCTCATTGTCCCCTCTCAGTACACATGCATTTCCTGCTTAGTATGTCACCAGAATTCCAGGTATTTCATTCAGATGTTTGTTTCCCTCTTTATGGTCCATTCCGCCAAGAGACTGCAAGACCGAGAGGGCAGGGACAGCCTTGGCCTATTTATGGTCCAGTCTGGGCCCCGTCTCTGTGTAGATTCCACTAGCTACAGGTCCCGGATACCTTTTGAATGATGAAATGATTGTAACAGCCAACCTTTTTTGAAATTTTGTGTCAGGTCCATGGTTAAGTGTGTTCACACATTATCTCTCAACCTCTGGGAGAAGCTACTAAGGTGGTGATGGTTATTACTTATCATTTTTTGTTGTTGTTTTGAGAAAATTGAGCTTAGAGAAGTAACTTTTGAAGTTACAAAGCTAAGAAAGTGGTGGAGCTAGAATTTGGATCTGTATGGTCTGACTGTAGAATCTTTCCTCTTATTCTTTGCTGCCCTCTGATAAGAATGTAGGAATGAATAAGTAAACATGGAACATTCTGTGAGATTAATATTGGGTGGTTCTTCATGTTTGTGTTTCTGAGCATACATTGTAGCATAAGAAACAATGCTTGTGTTAGGGTTGTGCATTTCCTGGAAACTTTCTGGTAACAAGCACTGTGCTAAAGCATATAGATTAGTTTGTGTTCAGGCTGTTTTTTTTTTTTTAATAAAGATTTAAAATATATTTATTTATTTATTTGGCCATGCTGGGTCTTAGTTGCAGCGTGCAGGATCTAATTCCCTGACCAGGGATCAGACCCAAGACCCCTGCACCGGGAGTGCGGAGTCTTAGCCACTAGACCACCTGGGAAGTCCCAGGCTCTGTTTTAATTTTACCTCTGCCACTTACTAGCTCCAAGCCCTTGGGCAAATTCCTGAACAGCCTAAGTCTGTTTTTTTGTTTTTCAGCTGTAAATGGAGAAAAATAATATTTCTTATCTCACAGGGTCATTATAAGTAGCATAATTATACACAAAGAGCAATTAATGTTAGCTATTAATATTATATGGAGAAAAAAAAGTTAGGACTTTTAGCCCCATTAACAAACTAGAGTTAGGTTAAGAGTGAAAGACAGACCATAATTAACAGTATTGTTTCACTGACTCTGGTTTTGAGTTTATAAAAATTATCAGGGAATTAACTCTTTGGCTTAGAATTTATAATCATTCTGTATGCAGCTTTTGTTTGTATTTAGTTAAATGCTTGTAGGTAAGAGAGTTTTGTTTTCTTCTTTTTCTTTTTAGACTCCTACCAGTCTTAAGATTCTCAGGGTGAAGGGATCTTTTGAGAGGGTGGATTTTTTTCTCCCCATTCACGACTGTTACAGCTTACTTCAGTAATGATTATCACCAGGGAGCTTGCTTTAAATAACCAAGCAAACAGTAGGCCCAGCACAGGCACGGATGGGCTTGGCAGCCCTTATGATGGAATAGCTGTGCATAGCTGTGTTTTCTGGTGGGACAGTTTATGAGCAAGTGCTAGTCTGATGACTTCCATCATTTCTGTGAAATAGAGGGTGAGGTACGCTAAGAGTAAGTGGGAAGAAGTCAGAGGAAAAGCAAGGAGACTTGACATAGAGCCAAAGTCAGGAAGAGGAAGAGTGAACTTGGGGCGATGCCCGTGATCTCTTGGCAGTGTGCAGGGCTCTGTTGAGGTAGGAGACTGTGGATTGATCAGGGCACCAGTAGCATACAGCTGGCTGGTGCAGGAGCAAATAAGATGTCTAGTTGGACTGAGCCAGGGTTGAGGCTGGCTGCAGTGAGCCGCAGCAGGACAGTGTAGCGGAGGAACTGCACTGTTCCTCCGAGCAGGGAGTGATTAACATAAGCAGGAAAGGGGATCCCAGCTGGACATGGAGGAGAAAAGGGCCAGAGGCCAGAGGTGCGGATGAAACCAAGCACTGGGTGTACTGGAGCACTGGAGTAGAGAGGGACATGTGAGTGGAAGATTTCAGAGTTGGAGCAATTAATTATCAGACAGAACAGGCGCCCAGGTTTTGCCATGGACATACATAGTCCAAGTGAAGTGAATTCAGTGAAGGAGGCCAAGTAACTGAGGCTCGAGAGTTGTTTGGATCATCCCTGTGGTTGTCCAAGCCATCAAAAGGATGGCAGGACCTTTGGGGTGCAGAGAAGGAAGGCATGCCAAGTCCTGGGTGAATGACATACCAGCAATGAGAAGAGGGTTGATGGCCACCCTGGATGAGCCTCAGAAGACGGCATTTTGCCTGAGAGCAGTGGCAGAGCAGTGACCTGGAAGCTTTGTTGGTTGCGGGGTCTCTCTGGAAGAAGTCAGCCTTGGCTCAGGTTCATTGTGCTTCTGAAGGCATCCCGATTCCAAGTGAGCAGCATGGGTGACATGTAGTACTGTGTTTCGATACCTGGTCGTGGAAATCATCTGAGGGTCTGCGTTAAAAATTCAGCTTCCAGGGCTCCACTCCAGGCCCACTGAATTAGAATTTCTAGGAGAGGGGACTGAGAATGTATATTTTAACACTCTACTCCCCACACACATACCTGGTAATTCTTTTTTTTTTTTAATTTAACTGGATAATTGCTTTACAGTGTTGTGTTGGTTTCTGCCATACATTGACATGAATCAGCCATAAGTATACATATGTCTCCTTCTTGAACCTGCCTCCTACTTCCCACCCCATCCCACCACTCTAGGTCGGCACAGAGCACCTGCTTGAGCTCCTTGTGCTGTACAGCTGCTTCCCACTAGCTGTGTATTTTACATATGGTAATGTATATAGTTTAGTGCTGCTTGCTCAATTTGTCCCGCCGTCCCCTGTGGCAATTCTTCATAATTAGGCAGAACTGGGAAAGGCGGCTGTAGTGGATGAGAACATGGGAGGCCAACTGCTTGGGTCTGAAGTGAGGCAGGTGAGGGTGAGCCTTAGCCCGTGACTCTTAATAGCTTGCCTTTCCAGGTTTAGCTGATGGCAAGGGCTCTGAATTAAGAGACCCTCCATTAGAGTCTGTCACTCTGGCTAAAGCAAGAAGAGATAGCTGGTGATAACAGAGACAAAATTCCCTCTACAAAGTCATCCCAAAGGATAGCAGCTTGGGGACACTCGGAGAGGAAACAGTCTTGTTTGCCTCCGTGGTCTCTGAATACATTAATCAATCATAATTGCTATCCTGTTCAGCAGGAATAGGTCAAATTATGGTTTGATTAGTTCAGAAAGGTTGAGAAGGAAGTAATGCAGTTTAATTTAGAAAGCTTCCATCCTAATCTTGCATGTTTTAGTACTTCAGTTATCAGTAATATTAACTTATGTGACACAGTTCTATCTCTGAGGACACTGGATTAAAAAACCCTTTACTCAGTGAAAAGCCAAAGACAAGACCAGTTATTATCCCCAAGGGGCTGCGTACACCACTAGATAGTATTATGATACCAGAAGGCCTGCCACCCCATGCTCCCAGCGTTTATGAAGAAAATTCTGTTTGTTTCCATGACAAGGACGGGGAATCCTACAGGAGACTAGCTGCTAGAGAGGGAACTTGGGGTTCACCATCCAAGATAATATTTCTTATCTCACAGGGTCACTGTGAGTAGCATAACTGCACTCAAAAAACCAATGTTAGCTATGAATATTATATGGAGGAAAAAAAAAAGGAGAAAACTTTTAGCCCCATCAACAAATTAGGGTTTGGTTAAGAGTGAAAGACCATAACTAACAGTGCTTGTTTCACTGACTCCTGTTTTGTTTATAAAAAATGATCAGGAAATTAACTCCTTGGCTTGGGATTTATAATCATTCTGTTGATTCTGACCATCCTGGGCTGACTGCTTAGAATCCCCTACTGCTGGTGAGGAGGGTGTGAGTTTGAGCTGCGTGTTTAGAATGTTAAACTATACTTAGCGCCCAGTTCGTCATAGCCAAACACTAAAAGCTTCGGGAAAACAATGTTGTTGGCCCTGCCAGACAGAAGTAGTTGCTTTGGACCTTGAGCTTGAAACTTAACTTGCCGGGTCGCATGCTCTGTTTCTTATTTCCTCGTAGCACTGTCGGTACGCAGGGGCCTGGCTTTCAAACTTGATGAACTGGGCACCAAACGTGGCAGTGGCTCGGCTATATTCCCGTCACTTTGCACGTCCTTCTGCACGCTGTCCCATCTCCCTGCTGAACTGCTGGCAGCCATCGGAATGCACATTTTGAGACCCAGAAAATGTGGCAATGGAGGCTTAACAATGCCAGCTCCACCAGAATTTTCTGTTGACAAGTTGAAATTTTTAAAAAGTAATTCCCTTTTAGGAAAAAAAAAAAAGAAAAACCAAACAGGAATTTAGAATATTTTTCCCTTGTAGAAAAACATTTTCTTCTAAAGCTGAGAAATACTGAGCAGAGGCCAAAGAGGGTTAATGACACTAAATGTGGTCTCTAATATCACACTTTTCCTGTCCTCCAGAGCTCAGGACCCCTGAAGGCTCTCCTGTGTTACGGTCCCCTTGACAGCACCTGAATCACTTAAAGAGTAATTCAGTTTGTGAAGTGTTTGTATGCCTGTTGAACTAGGCACTTTGGGGTTAAAAAAAAAAAGTCTCTGGTCTCCAGGAACTTTTTTTTTTTAAGTTAGACAAGGTGCGTTTAAGTCTCTAACCTAAAGCAGATCGTGCACTGTGCTGCAAAGGAGGTATAATCAAAATGTGGATTCCCAGACAAAAGAGAGGTTATTTCTGGTGGTGGGTGGAGGTGGCAAGAGGGGGTTGCAGGATACTTTCAGGGAATATTTGTCATCAGACTGGATCTTGAAGGTTGGGGAGAATTTTGAACTCTTCTTGATATTCTGTGTTTACTAAGGCATCGTTTATTTTAGCAAGACTATAGAAATATTTTGGTGCTTAATGAATTAGCTTTCAGTTATCTAAATGACTCACTCGTCCAGCATGCCTCACGCCTTAATTACTTTGCATAACTTGTCTCCTTAAGTAACATATGAAGTATTAAGGAATGTGTGATGGCGAAAGGCTTTTATGGAAGCCCTGAAAGATAATCTTGGGATCATAGTGGATATCTCAAATCCCTGAAGAAATGGAAACATTGTGCTGTGGTGGTGAGTAGGAAATCAGAATGGCACATGTTTGGGTGTGCCGTTTAGGACCTGGGGGAAGATGGCACTCTTGGGGACATTGGTGAAGACCTGATAGGGAAGGCATAGTCTGCCGGGTCAGGAGGCCTCTGTTTTAATGACTTTTTAAAGAGTCATTTATTTTTTCACTTTTGTCCTCACCGGGTCTTCACTGCTGTGTGTGGGTTTTCTCTGGTCGCAGAGAGCGAGGATTACTCTCCGTTGCGGTGCTCAGGCTTCTCGTCGCGGTGGCTTCTCTTGTTGCAGAGCACAGGCTCTAGAGTGTGCGGGCTTCAGCAGTTGTGGCGCATGGGCTTAGTCACCCCGCAGCCTGTTAGATCTTCCCGGATCAGGGATTGAATGCGTGTCCCCTGCATTGACAGGTGGACCCTTAGCTACTGGACCACCAGGGAAGCCGTCGAGGCCTCTTGAATACCATGATAAACTGAAGGTGGCCAGCTCCTTCTCGTTCTCACTTGCTCTAGTGGGACTGAGCACATGGGGTTTTATAGAAAGGCTGTGAAGCCATGCCCAGAATTTCTCTTCCTGCCGGAAGCCTCTGTGCTCCTTGTCGCTTGTCCTGCCTCAGACCTGCATCTTTGTGCTACAGATTCAGTCATATTGCTGTGCGTCCCTCTGAATGAATCCTTCTTCCTTTAGCAAGCCCATTTTTTGCCATGGTAAGTTAGTGACAGCTGGATCATTGTACCAGCCGTGCAAATGGTTTTACTATGCCAGAGACCTTGCAGTTTTTCCTTTCCCATGCGAAGGCTTTGTTTTCAATCTTCTGCTTGCTCCATCAGACCAACATTTAATTTTCTAGGAAGCTGAAAAACATACTCCTTGCTACTTTATGTGCTGAAATGGGGCCCTGGCTCAGAATTCTGATCCCCTTGGGAATCAACACATAGGGTTTTGAAAAGATACTATTTTCTTTTTCTTTTATTCCTGATGATGCCAGTAGCATTATAAAAGCCAAGAGATTTGGCAGTGCTCTATGCCCCATCCTACCATCAAGGTGACTAAAGCAACTCTGAGAGAATGAATTCAGTTGTTCACCAATGATGTACTTTTTGTCTACTGTGTGTCAGGTACTGTGCTAGACCCCGTGGGGGAGAAAGGCAGACGCGGTCTCCCTGTGGCCTGATGCCACTGAGAGTCTGGAGGCTCCATGGCCAGGAAGCCAGGAGAGGTTTGTAGCGTAACGATAGGTGGGGGCAGAAAGGCCTGGTATCTAGTCCCACTTTTGCCTTTTACCAGTTACATGTTCCTAGGCATTTGCCCCTCTTTCCTGTCAGATGGAATAAAACACATTTTAAAAAGGTTTATAAAAGTCTTATAAAACTTAAATGACAGTACAGAAATAAGAGTTTGAAAAGGTCAAGTTACATATATGCAAATATAGGTAGAGGAAATCAGCCTCTGTCTTGTTCAGTAGGAATAGCTGATGGAGAGTTTCCACAACTCCTTGGCTTCAGAAAATGACCAAATACAATATTTGGACTATGTATTATTAATATTTCTCTAATTCTAATGCTTATTAATAACAAATAAGACAACCAGCTATTTGTTGGTGCCTGAAGTTAACATGGACTACTTAGTCACCCCTGCACGTGTGCTCACTTAGTTATGTCCGACTCTTTGCAAACCCATGGACTGTAGCCTGCCAGGCTCCTCTGTCCATGGGATTATCCCGGCGAGAATACTGGAGTGAGTTGCCATTTCCCTGACTCCAGGGAGCCTGTTTGAGTCTAGGACTGCACATCCACTCAGGCTGCATTTCCAGCCTACTGGTCTTCCCTGCAGATTTAAGACTTGCTAGTCCCTTACCATCATGTGAGTCGGTTCCTTAAAGTAAATCTCTTAATTTGTATGTGTATGTACACACATACACACACGTTCTGTTTCTCTGGAGAACTCAGGCTGGTACAGTACTCAACAGATGTTGTCATCAGTGCAGAACGAGGAGGAACGAGTGTGGTAAGCAAGGTGTGTGCTAAGTGTGGTTTTAGCCATGTTGAATTTGAGGGACCCATGGAATCCATAGGGAGATGTGCATGCATGCGTTCTCAGTCATGTCCAGCTCTGTGGCCCTGTGGACTCTGACCTGCCAGCCTTGTCAGTCCATGGAATTCTCCAGGCAAGAATACTGGAGTCGGTTGCCATTTCCTCCTCCAGGGGATCTTCCCGATCTAGGGATCAAACCTGAGTCTCTTGAGTCTCCTGCATTGGCTGGCAGATTCTTTACCAACTGTGCCACCTGGGAAGCCTCCAGGGAGATGCCAGCAGGAAAATATGGCCAGGATGTGGAGAGCTCACACGAGAGGTCTGGACTGCAGAGATGTAAGATTGGAAGGTACTTCAGTACCAATTGGAAGTATATAGCTGTCAGTTGAAGCTGTGTTAGGGTGATTTCAGTGAGAGAGCAGAGTAAAGTAAGAGGAGGATCAAAGTGGAACCCTAGGAAACAAGGACATTTAGGGGAGAGGCAGAGGAAAAGAAGCCAGAACCAAGCAGGAGCAGACAAAGAGGAGGAAGATGAAGAGAGTGTGGGTTGTGGAAATCAAGGCAGGGAAATTTCAAGAGTGCAGCACTGTCAAGTGCCCTAAAAAGGTCGAAGGAAATGTTGCTGTCCGTCCGTTGAGCCCAGCTCTTAGGAGGTCTCGTTAGAGGTGACTATCAGTGTCATAATTCATTAGAGCCGGTGGAATAGAGCAGGGGTCCCCAACCTCCTGGATCTAATGCCTGGTGATCTGCCTGATGTAATAATAACAGAAATAAAGCACACAATAAAAGTAATGTGCTTGAATCATCCCGAAACTCTTCCCCTGCCCCAGTTGGTAGGAAGACTGTCTTCCACAAAACGGGTCCCTGATGCCAAAAAGGTGGGAGACTGATGGGATAGAGGACCGGGTGATGAAGTGGAGATCTGGGTCTGCCTGTTAAAGGAGATCAGTGATGAGGTATGAGGAGAAGAGGGGCTGTGGGCTTCCTGAGGAAGGGGTGATTTTAGGATGCGAGAGATTCTAGCACATTCAGAGGCTGAAGAGACAGAGCTCGAAGAAATGACAGAAGGCAGGGATTCAAGGGAGAGAAAGGACATGTGATTGATGAAGGTGTCCTCCGTCGATGGATGGACGTGCACCAGGGTGGTCAGCAACATTACTGGAGGAGGGCTGCCTCTGGCATTAGGTATGGGAAGGGGAAGGCCTTATGGGGATACAGGTGCATCTATGGGAGCTTGGGGCCAGAAGTTCTGCCCTCATAAAAGCTTCTAGTTTCTTTGTGAAGGGGACCCCTGGCAACACATGACAGCCAGGGGAGAGGATGTGCAGAAAGGTCTTCGTGAAAGTGGAGGCTGATTATTGTTCCCCCTTGTCTATTGTATGAAAGTTAAACTCCACAGCGTTCATGTTTATAAAGTCCTCCACAGTCTGCCTTTAGCCAATTCTGCCAGACTCCCTCCCTATCTTCCTTTGTTTTATTCCAGCATCCTTTTGTATTTCAGCTGAGAGTATCTCTGTTGTAGCCTGGAATGTGGCTCTGAGGCTGGATGCTGCAGGGGAAACGCCAGTGGACTGTGAGTCGGGAGTCCTGTGGTCCAATCCTGGCTCCTCCATTTACTAGCAATGGGACCTTGGACCCACCTTAACGTCTCTGTTTCTTTGTTTGCAAACTGTTAATTATAACAGCACTGATGATAAATGATGATGATGATGGTTGTGTCCGATGAGAAAGCATGTTTCAAAGTAATTTGAAGAGAATTGTTGTTGTTCAGTCACCAAGTTGTGTCCGACTCTTTGCAACCCCATGAATCGCAGCATGTCAGCTTCCCTGTCCTTCACCATGTCCTGGAGTTTCCTCAAACTCATGTCCATCGAGTCAGTGATGCCATCCAACCATCTCATCCTCTGTCGCCCCCTTCCTCTCCTGCCCTCAGTCTTTCCCAGCATCAGGGACTTTTCCAGTGAGTCAGCTCTTCACATCAGGTGGTCAAAGTATCAGAGCTTCAGCTTCAGCATCAGTCTTTCCAATGAATATTCAGTGTTGATTTCCTTTAGGATTGAGTGGTTTGATCTCTTTGCTGTTCAGGGGACTCTCAAGAGTCTTCTTCTCCAGTACCACATTCGAAGCATCAATTCTTCGGTGTTCAGCCTTCTTTATGGTCCAACTCTCACATCCGTACATGACTACTGGAAAAACCATAGCTTTGACTATAGGGACCTTTGTCAGTAAAGTGATGTCTCTGGTTTTTCATACGCTAAGTTTGTCATAGCTTTTCTTCAGAAGAGCAAGTGTCTTTTATTTATTTATTTATTTATTTTTTTGCAAGTGTCTTTTAACTTCATGGCTGCAGTCACGGTCTGCAGTGATTTTGGAGCCCAAGGAGAATGAGGAGTATGTAAATGAAGCTGGTTTTCTCAGACAGCGAGTGACCCTAGATTCAGGCTTTTGTATAAACTTCTTCTTTACCACTAAAATCTTCTCCCTTGTTCTCCAACTATCTAAATTCAGCTTGTATTATCTAGAGAAATGCTAGTTCCTATAGCAGATAAACCCTGCTGAAATCTCAGTGGCTTAAAACATTTTCATGTTCGTTTTAAATCCAGTCAGCCATGGGGATGGAGGGACCCAGACTGATACTCTGCCATCTTCAAACCAAATTTTCCACGTTTCCTAGGGGATGTCGACATCCAGGCAGCAAGGTGGAGAAAGAGAAAGTTGATGATCGGGAGGCTTTGATGCTTCAAGCCTCAGATGGGGGCTGGTGACTAAGGCCAGAGGAGAGATGGTTGAGAGGAGGCGTTTACTGGATGGGAGATGAATGTGGGGTGTGTGGGATTTAGCACGCACAGAAGGATGGCGGGGCCTGAGGAGAGGGAGGCAGGACCTGTGGAGCCCGGGACAGAACAGACAGGCCCCTCCTCTGGCCTTGAGGAACAGAGCCTGGGAAAGGGGAAGGGCCAAGGGGCCCAGGAAGGTAGGAGAGAAGCCCCTGGGTTAGGGGAGACAGGGAGGTGAGAACTAGGGTGTCTACACACCTTCTGAGATGAGCTTCCTAGAAGCTGGGGAGGCAGATCCTATTCATCTTTTTCAGGATGAGAAAGCTGGTGAGTTGATGCCTTGATCAGAGACACACAATCAATACGCAGGAGAGAAATGAGCTAGGACTTGAGGTTTTTGAGGTCCAAGCCCCTGGCGGTGAGAGCCAGGGAATATCCCACCTGGAGAACCAGAGAACTTGGACGCTGAAGATGGTTAGAGGTGTGAAGGGTGGGGAGGAGAGGGCCCTTGTGGTGGTGGTTCCTTCACAGGTGATTCACCCTTTGGCTGCTTGGGTTGGATCAGGGGGGGCAAGAAAGGAGCGATGCAGGCAGAGGGAGCACCCTGAGTAAAGCTCCCGAGGCAGAGAAGTGCTTAGAGGGTTTAGGGGCTGAAAGGAGGCCAGCACGAGGGCCAGGGTGTGGGAGGATGCTGGGGAGGGAAGCAGGACCCGGGCCACACAGCGTGGACAGGGAGGTGAGGGTTTCTTCTCAGGGCAGCATGAAATCGTTGTACACTTTGAGTGGGCATCACGGTGGTCTGATTTATAGTTTAAAAGACCACTCAGGCTGTTGTATGGAGAATGGGTGGAAGGGAGGTCACAGTGTATGCTGGATGCGGGGTGAGGGAAAAGGAGGACGTGAGGACGGAAGTGAGTCTGGAGCTCAGGACAGAGGTTCAGGCTGGCAAAGAAAATTTGATGCTGTATTTCCTGTTGGCTCCCTCCCTATTCTCAGCCAAACTTCCTCTGAGTAGCCTTATCCATAGTCTCCACTTCCTTACCTCCTCAGCTCAACCCTCTGCACTCTGGCCTCTGTCCCTGCCACTTCCCTGAAATGTCTCGGGCAAAGGGCACTCAAGGCCCTTTATGATTAGCAAAGTCCAGGCTTTTGACCCTTGCCTGGCTTGACTTGCATCCAGTCACACTGTGAGCCATTCCTGCCTTTAATGGCTCCTTAGCCCCTGTCTCTCTGGTCTCTCTGTGGTCCCCCAGTCCTTAGGCCAGTCCAGAAATGATAGCATTACCCAGGCTTCTGACCTTTGTCCTTCTGGGTTTCCTCTATGTCTCTTAGGAAAGGAGGAGGCCTCCCCTCTTTCATCAAGACAATGCCTACTTGCCTTTCTGCTTTATTTCAGGTACCCCCTCCTCCAGGAAGTCTTCCCTGACCCCTCAGACTGGGTTCTGCTTCTCCTCCATTTCTCCTGGAGCTTAATGTGGGTATGGTGGCACTTAGCACCCTGCTTATTTACTAGTCTCCTCAGCCTAATAGTACTGGAAGGATAGGGTTATGACAAAATACCCTGTGATCTAGGACAAAGATTGCTTTCTCCAGTTCAGGTGAAAGCCACATTCCATAATGAAGGTATCTCCACCTGATTGTGAGTCTTTTAGTAGATCATTCATTTCTCACTGGGTCAGAGGGCTGTGAAGTCTGGTATAGTGTCTTCTGTGAACAGAAGGAATTCATTTAACTGTAAAGAATCAGTAATTGTCTCCATCTTCTGAAAGGAAAAACATTTGAGAACTTAAGAACATGAATTGCTTCAGAAGAGCTTCTGAAGACCTGCATTGCTTAGTAACTTGGTTCTCCACTCCCTGTCCCCACCCCTAAACCTGTTCCCTGTGCCTCGTATTTTGTGATTCCACAATTCTGGGTTGGACATTATGACTGCCTCCATGATGAAGAGCACCAGTGGTCTCCTGGGCTCAACTGTGCTTGCCCTTGGAGGCAGCAAATGGGCTGAATGAAAGACAAGCCTCTGCCTTTATATGCTTTTCTCCTGCTGTTGTTATTTAGTTGCTAAGTCACGTACAACTCTTTTGTGACCCCATGGACTGTAGTCCCCCAGGCTCCTCTGTCCACGGGATTTTCCAGGCAAAAATACTGAAGTGGGCTGCCCTTTCCTTCTCTAGGGGATCTCCCAAGGATTGAACCCACGTCTCCTACATTGCAGGCAAGTTCTTTGCCACTGAGCCCTTTCTCCTGCTGACCTGGAGTGAAAAAGAAGAGGTCGGCAGAGACAGCAAAGCATACACAGCTTGCATCTAGAATTTCAGTAAGGTTTTGGGTGGTTAATGTCACTAAACTCTCATGCTTCGCTTTCTGATGTCTTTTTCTACCCTTTTGATTTCTTTCTTTTTGTCTTTTCTCTCAGTTCCAAATCCACTTTATCTTTTTTGGCAGGTGAAACAAAGACAAGAAAATGTTGAATCACTTTCTTCTCAGTGGCTTGATTTTTAGAATCTTTTTTGATCCTCCCCCCCTCCCCCAACTGTGTTTAGTTTTCTGAGCTTAACAGAGCAAAAAGCAGAGATGCCTTTGACTAGATGGAACTCTTAGCTTTGTTACTCAAAACAATGCTGCAGGTTTTACTTGGTCTTTTTGAATGTAGTGTTGGGCTGATTATTTTCTAAAAGAATAAAGAACTATGAGACTGTTACTTATGTTTAATTTTAAACACCTCTCAGATGAAGTAAGACTGCTTAAGTGTGTGTAATAATGGACTGAGTCTTGGCCCCCATTTTACTCTCTCGAGAATTTGTTGTTATCAGGATGAGAAATGCTTGCACACAGGAGCCCCACTCCATTGATTCCCACTTATGTTTATTTCTGGTGTCCAAAGAAGACAATAGGATTACGGACACTCAGATAGGAAAGGATGCAGAGTTTTCCAGTGTGCCCACTAGTGAGATGCCACGTCCCCTTCTTTTCTTTTTTTTTTTTTGGTACAATCTTATTTATTTATTTACGGCTGTGCTGGGTCTTTATTGCTCAGCAGACTTTCTTTAGTTGCGGCCAGCAGCCTTTATCATCACCTCTTCATTGAGGTGCATGGGCTTCTCATTGCAGTGGCTTCTCTGGCTGCACAGCACAGGCTCCAGGCGCACAGGCCAACTCCCCCTCTTATGTACGGGACCCCTCTGTTAGCTTGGGAACATTCTTCCTCACAGGAAGCTACGATCTCTGACCCTCTGGATTTACTTAGTCTTTTCCGCAACATATAGAATATTCAACCTTTTAAGTACTTGAACACAGCTATCTTCCCTCTTATTGCCCAAGGTTTTCTCTGTAGACTATGAATTCCTAGTTTCTTCAGATGTAACCTCCTTCCTTATTCTCCGTATTATGATCTTGATAGAGCATCCCAAGGTCTTGTTAGCTTTTTCTGGTGGCTCTATCTTTTATTGAGCTGACTCTTAGCTGAAACCCACCCTTGTGGAACCTATCTCTGAGTAGAGATTCTAAAATGTCTATTTAACAGAATATTTTTTATCTCAGTAGTCTTATGTAACAGTAAAGCTTTTTGTTACACTTGATAATGTTGTAGTATACTTTACTTTAAATGAAGACAAAGGCTTTTAAGTCCTAGGGTGCAGGTAAAATGCCAGCAAGCCCAGGGAATTTGATTTTTCGCCAGAGGAGGCTTAACTAGTTCAGTTGGGTCTGATGATAAAGGCTGGCATTGACTGTGCCCTCACAGCATGCCTGCCGCTGGGCCAGAGTTGTTACCCATATCATTTGGTTTAATACAATGACCCTAGTTAATAATGATATCATGAATAGCAGATACTGTTGTTGGCCTTATTTTAATGATGAAGAAATGGAGTCTTAGAAGGGGTAGGGACTTGCCACATGTTTTACATACTGTGCTTAGTTGCTCAGTCATGTTCAAAGCGTGACCCAGACCTTGAGCTCTTCCTGCTCTCTGCCACCTTTCTGCTGGGTGAGGCTTTGTGTACAACGCCCTTCTCTTGTGCTGCATGTTTAGCTCTCTTATCTTCTTAATTAAAAGGTAAATTTTAAAAAGAAAGAATTGAATGGTTCTTTGCAACTCACCAGGGCATCTGGAAGAGTGCTCTGTACATGGTGGGTGCTGACAGGTTAGTTCTGTGTCTCTAGGCCCAAGAAAGAGAGGCTAAACTCTATGAGGTGTTTAGTCTGAGGATGACTGGGACCACTTCAGTCCCCATAAGTCCATTTTGAACCAGGCCATCCTGGTGGGCGAGGCCTGACTGAACCTTTGTGTGCCTTTGGGCAGCTGGCTAGCACAGACCAGAGGCATGAGCGTGGCTGTCGTGGTTAAGGTTGGACCAGCAGCGAGGATTGAATACAAGGATCTGATGTCGGATCAGTCCTGGTTCTTCCTTGCACACTCACCCTC
Organism: Giraffa tippelskirchi; assembly: GCF_054371585.1. NCBI lineage: Eukaryota > Metazoa > Chordata > Mammalia > Artiodactyla > Giraffidae > Giraffa > Giraffa tippelskirchi. The sequence continues at coordinate 111,604,725 of NC_137287.1, read as the reverse complement.
TGTGAGCCTCAGGGTCCTCCTTTCCTAGGAACCGGGAGGGAGAGAAATGTACGAGTGGGGAGTTGGTTACTCCACGTTTTTTCCCTGCTCTTTTGGAGGTTAAAAGAGCCCTTTTGGTGTTGGAGCGTCAGTGCTTAGGCCTCATTTCCCAACTGCTCACTTGCAACACTGACACAGTGGGAACTAGGGGACTTGGGGAGGCTGCTGTTTCTCCTCCTCCAGTCCCTAAGGAACTGGTGAGTTGTACACCATTATAATAAACTTGGGGTAAAACCAGAACTCTTTAACTGAGCTTGGACTGAGAAATTAAAATACAGGTCTACACAGGCCTGGACCCAAGGGTTTAGGAACTGATGTTAATTCCCCTGTAGTCTGAGGACAGTGGCTCAGCTGAAGGCCTACTTTAGGCCTGTGGGGGGAGCACAGGCTAGGCTTTGCCAGTCTGATTTTTTAGAATCATCAGGTCCTGCCTAGTGTGCCTCTCGGCCTCAGATGAACTCTGGAACTGCCCACTGCCCCTGTGATTCAAGGTATAAATGCTGTAGATGGAATGCTTTCGATAGGACTTTGTCAGTCAGAGTCCCAACAGGAAAAGCTGATATTCTCATTTTAGAATCATTATGGATCCTAACAAGGTTCACTTAAAGTGATGTGGATAGGATGTAGAGGAGATCTCCAGGGACAGAGCAGGAGCTCGGAGCTGGGGTAACGGTGAAATGACCACCCCGGCTGCAATGGGAGAAGCGGGTGGAGTGGTCTCCGAAGCCAGAGGGCTCGTCATTCAGAAGAGGCCACCTTGAGAGGAGCAGTGACCGCTGGTTGAGGAGCACAGCTGGCAGAAGTAGAATATTCAAATTGCTAACCTCACCCTTTCCTCGCGCCTGCCCGCTGCCGCCCCTCCCCCAGCCCCGCCAACTCTGTTTCCTTCCCTGACCTCTTTCTGGGACTCTGCCCTGGGAAAACGTGGGGGCCTGTTGATGGGATCCGCAGAGATCAGTCTGTAGGGGTGGGAGCAAGGCAGGGATGGGCAGAGAGTGCACCTGGAGAGCAACAGGAAAATGCGTGACAGAAGGGCCGTGTGGCTTCACACTAGACAGAATGTGTGGTGCTTAGTGGAAGGTGGGAAAAAAGGGTAAGGCCAGCATTTCTAGAGCATCCCCATTTACTGGGGGTTTTCTCCTGACCCAGTCACCTTGCGGGGTAAGTAGGAGTATTTCCATGTTACAGAAGTGGAAAACTTGAACCCAGGTCTCTTGGCCCTAAGTCAGTTCAGTCCTGGTGATGCCTGTGGTGACAGATGGTAGCCAGGTAGCCCTCACATCTGACTTTCTCTGAGCCCATTCCAGAAAGCCGCCCTTCATGGCGTCCCTGGGAGAACCGGGGGAACTGTAAAAGAGCTGCTGTGTGTTTTTTTCCCTTCACGTCTATGAACTTGAAGAGAAGGGGAAAGAGGAGGGAAAAAACTCAACTTGGCGTGAACGATGTTAACTGAGATCAAATAAGGTGAAAAGCAAAATAGAATCCAGAAATTTAGTTTTGCTTTTACCCAAAGTTTATGGGCGGCTGCTGTACAAAGTCCTTCTTACTTTCCACAAATGTTAAGCACTTTTCGTAACGTGAATCTCATTATATTTTACTTTTGGTGATTTATGAAAAATAGATTTATAAAAGACAAAGAACCAATTGAACATTAAGGTTCAACTATGTTTCACCTTTGTGTGATTTCATTTCTTGCTAATGTGCAAATTATTACACTTATAAGTTAAAATTATTTTGGTTCCTGGTACATTCATTGTAAAATTATTTATTGAACCGTCAACAATAAAGTAGAAATTTTAAATTAAAAAAAGAGGAATCCTAACAGCCAAAAAATAAACATTAAACTTTTTTCCCCTAATTTTTATTATATGCATGCATAAATTTTACATGGCTAAAATTGTGCAGGTTTATATTGTTGTCATTATGTATATGTTTACAGGTTGCTATATGACCTTCATGATTATTTAAATAGTTTATTAATTTACCTTAAACATTCTCCTGTTTGTTGGATATTGTTTACCCTGCTTTATGACAAAAAAGATTGGCACTTTCGTCGAACATATAAGTGGTTTATTTACTATTATTTCTCTTTATAAACATTGTTCATTTGAATCTTCCTGCATTTAGTTTCCCCACCCTCTCTTTTGTTCTTTCTGACAGAGGGAAAGGATTGTTATTTTTTTCAGAATAATTTCTCAGAAGTGGGATGGGCAACTCTGAATGTATATCGAGGAACATTAAATGTAGTAGTTTTAAGGGTCTCTGAGAGAAGCAAGAATACAATTAAAATGAGTCATTAAGCAGAGCTGTTGCTTAAAATGTTAATGTGGATTTTTATTAAGTCTTTGGTTTAAAAAACTACTGCTAAAAGAGAAATTATACACCATTTATGTTTAAATACAAAATTTAGCTGAAACCCTACACTGTGATTAAGTTTTAAAAAATTTGTTTTTGGCTAAATTGAATATAGTGTAGTTCTGAACAGATTTTTTTTATTTGATTAATGATATTGGCCCCAGTTATCCTGCAACTCTGGAATCGAGCACTGGCGTGGGAGTCCCCTAGGCTACTCCCTGGGAGGCGTGTGTCCCCTCCCTAACCCATTCTGCTCAGCCTGGGAGGCCCGGCCACTCCATCTGTGCACTCTTTACAAAACTGGAGCCCTCGGCCAGAGGGGCTTCCTTGTCTGGGGCCCTTGTCCTCCACTACCCTTCCATCGACCGCAGCTCTGCTTTTTGGGACAACAGACAAGTTTCTTCCACTAGTCAGGAAAATTCAGACAGTTCGAGAGCGATTCTGGTTTTCCCTCTGTCCTTAGTTCCTGGCACAGTGCCTGGCGCATTGCAGATGCTCAGAAACACATTTGCAGAATGAAATGTCTTGAGACAGCCCTTCAGATGTGTGAGTACAACCACGATGTCCCCACTTAGTTGCCTCTTCTTTGGGTTTAATGTCCTCCAGGTCAGCCATTCCTCAGGAAAGACTCCAGGTCCCTTTCCCTCCCACCCGGGTTCTCACCATCGTCTGTGGCCACAGTTTGTCATCAGTCACTCTGTTAGAACACATGGCCAGGTCTGCAGCCTGTTCTCCAGAAGTGGTCCCGTGTGCAGACATACAGTAAAGTGTGCATTACTTTTTTTTTTCTCGTTAGCAAATCGCTGGTCGCTTACATCTTTGCATGTGATCTGCTCTCAGGCCTGGCTTCTTCCAAGAGGTGCTTGTGCAATTGAGTGTTTCCTTCTAGATGAGTGTCACTTGGGACTTTCGGAAGGCTCTTCAGTATCTTCATGTGAGTCATCAGTAAAAGTGAGAGACGGGGAGGCCCACGAAGAGCTCTGTGGAAACCGCCCTCCACGTGGACAGTAATCCCCTAATCCTAGGCTTTTTTGAACTGTGGCATGCATACAGATGACCTGGGCTAAATGACTTGGGCTAAAATGCAGATTCTGATTCAGTAGTTCTGAGTGCAGCCTGAGACTCCATCTTTCTAACAAGTTGCCAGGTGATGCTGATGCTTGCACGTTTGATCAGGTGATACTTTGAATAGTGAGGCCCAGTTTTGGGGAGGAGTTGTTGATGAGAAAAAATCCTTCTGTGTTTGGATAGCTGTGCTGGGCCCATCAGATCCCCCGGAAGATACCCTCTGTTTCAGATTCTTGATCCCTTATTCAGAGGTTCCTCCCCTACCTCACTAAGTAAATGAAGAAAACAACAGTGGTGCTGTTTCACCCTCTTGCCAGTGTCATGTACCTCTCTGTGTATGTCTGGTTGGACCCTTTATTCCAGCCTGACAGGCTGTTATCCAACATATTTGGTGTGTTTCCAAGTTTCTCATCTTCAGGACATTTGATAAAGTGCTCATGGAAACTGAGCACTTTAAAAAAGTTTTTATTACTGTGGTATAGCTTCATATACCAGAAGGTTACCCAAAGAGAAATTAAGTGGATACTTAGTTTTTAAAACATTGGTTATAAGATACAGTGTTTCTGATAAAATTCTTTTATAAGAAATATTATAGAGCATCCAATTTTTTTTTTTTTTTACTCTACTGGAATTTGGAGAAAATGGATGCATTGTTGAAATCACATTCCTAAGCTGAAAGAGCCTCGTGTAGCTGGCGGCGTTTCAGTAACAGATTAGCAAGTGAGTATGGGGAACACCGGTCATGAGCACCTGACCCCCCTTTTCTCCAAGCTTTTCCTCTCAGCTCGTGGAACCGGTACTCTTTCTTTCACTCTTTATTCCAAGCAGGTAACACGGTGGCCAAGACTTTTTTGGTCATTTCAGGGGATGATTATTATGTCAGAATTTAGAGGAAAAAAACTATTTACACTTATTTTGTAGAGCTTACTGTGACCTGATCAATAAGGCGTGTCTTAGCGTTAGGGATTCTCTACCTCCTTGTGAGATGAACTGTTTCCTCAAAGCCAGAGGATTCGGCTAAAGTTCTTGACAGAGATGTTTTGCTTTGAAACATTCTGCATCCCTAAAAGGGTGGACGCTCCTAGCTCAGAGTTTGTGCTTAGGACATGCCTAGCTTTTTTCTTTCCTGAGCAGGCCTCTAGGATGTAGCATTCTTGATGTGGGTGCTTTTCAGAGTCACTTTCAGAATGCAGCCTACTCAGTGCCTTAGTTGTGGGCAGTGTAGAACCTGAGTGGTGCAGTTATTGCAACACACACGCATGCATTCAAATGTTCATGGAGTCCTGCAATCCCTTAAATTTTACCTGTGTAGGCACTATTTCCTTTTTTTTTCCCCCTAGTGGAACAGAAGGAATTTTTTTTACTTGAAAAATAGTTGATTTGCAGTTTCAAGTATACAGCAAAGTGATTCACTTATATAAATGCATCTGCATGTGTGTGTATATATGCATATGTACAGCACAGAGAACTATATTCAATATCTAGTAGTAACCTACAATGAGAATCTGAATATATATATATATATTCACACACACATATATATCTCCCTGTGCTTTACAGTAAGACCTTGTTGTTTATCTATTTTATATATAGTAGTGTGAATCTGTTAATCCCAGATTCCCAATTTATCCCTCCTCCACGTTTCCTTTTTTTTTAAAAATAGTGGGTATGTCCACCACCCTGGAAGGTGTGCATCCTCTGCAAAACCAAAACCCCTCCCTCCCTGGGTTCTTAAAGCCCCTAAGCCCTGAGTTCATCACTTGAGCCAGTGGGGGACAGATGTGGAGCGACATGTTGCTACTGTAGTTCACCCATTAATCTCCTCCTTGTCCGTGCTGGTTTTTTGAGATGAGTCAGTCGCCCTGTTCTTTCGGCAGCTCACATGCAAGCACAGGTACAGCAGTAACTATGCTTTCCCTTTAACACTTTTTTTTTATTACAGTGATTTTCTAATATGTATTACAAGCCTCCAGTAACCCATCATGCAGCCTCCACAATGTCAGCACCTTTCTAATCTTATTTCATTTCTTTCCCATCCCTTATTCATCCTCTTCCTTACCCACAACCATACACCGTCTTTCCCCTGGCCCGCCGTCTTTTTGTCTTTGAAAGCAAACGACAGATGCCCTGTCATTTCATCCGTAATACTTCAAGTATGGAACATGACAGAGAAAACTTTTTAATTGAAGTCTAATATACATAAAGACAAATGAACATAAGTGTAGAGGCTGGTGAATTTTCATAAACCGAATGGGCCTGTGTCACGAGCACCCAGGTCAAGCAGCAGCTCCATTATGGAGCTGTGGACTTTGGTCTTTTCTGGATAAATTCAGTGTTAAGCTCCAACTTGTCCTTCACTAAATATTCTGAACCTATTTTGGTGCATAATTGAAGCTTTTATGGTATGTCTACAGTTTGATTAAGTAAATGTAAATATTTTCTTTCCAATACATAAAATACAGTTTGACTAATTCTGGCTTAAAGAAAAAAAGTATTATTTGTCTCAATGAGTTGATTACCACTCTTGATGAATGTGTTTAGGTAATTTTGACTCCTAAATACTAAAAGCAGAGCCTTCCAAACATATCCTAACAGTTAAATCCTTTAACTAGACATTAAATTAGGAAATCCTAATCAAAGGAGAAAGATAACAGTAACAAAAGTAAAGCTTCGACATTGAAAATGACCAGACTGCTTTATTTTCAGTGAAAAATAAGCAATAATGCCCATATTCAGTCCAAGTTGAAAAGTCATGACTTAACTGTTTTAACAATGATTGAAAAATAGTACTGTAAAAAACCTATGACTATAGTGCCATTAACGTACCTAAAATTAGTAGTAAGTTCTTTAATATCTTTTAAATAGTATATTACATTTTTCCTTATTGCTCAAAAATGGTTCTTTTAGATACATGCTTTGGTTGATGGCCCATATAAAAATTACTATAGATTTGGAAGATATATTTCTTAATCTATCTTTTATCATTTTCAATAACCACTGCTTTTGTGGAGTGCTTATGATCTGTGCTTGCTAAGTTAATTACAAAGCCAAGTGTCATTTCTATTATAATTATTGAATCTTTGATTAGAGGAGAAGATATTTTAAAAATCAATCCAGCCATCTTTTCCAAACCTATACTCACTTGGTTTAGTGCAACAACCAACTTACAGACACTGCTATAGCTCTCCTTCTGCAACATTCTGGATTTGCCTCTTCTCTGGCAGTATTTCTCATCTTACTTCCATACATTCTCAAGTTTTATGTGAATTCTACTCTCTTATCTTCCCTTTATCATGTAGACAGCTTACCTTGAGGTTATGTGATTCTCCTTCCACTACTGAAAGGAGCCCTGCATGGTAGGGGGAAAAATGTCTGGGTTGAAATCTCAGTTCTCCCATATACTGTGTGACCTGAGGCTGTGTGTTTAACCTTCCTGATTATTTATAACATGTTTAATTCCTTTTCAGTGGCCTGCATGAAACAATACCACAAATTGTTTAAAATATCCAAAAGTTCCCAAAATTTGTAAGCAGGGAGGAAGGAAATTATTGGGTCACTGCTTGTCTTCCCGAATTACAACTTAGGGAGCCAGGGTGGGAGGCCCCCAGATGCAGAAGTTGGGAGAGGAGAACCAGGAAGGGAGATGGTGAGCAGTATTTACTGAGTGCCTGTAATCGCTTTTCCATGTGCTCACTTGGACCTCGCGACTGCCCTGGTGATTTTATGACCAGTGTAACACTGTCGCTGCCAAGGTAGCCAAGTGGTTAAAAGCAATAGTCTGGGTTGAAATTCTTGCCTTGCCCCTCTGTGACCTAAGGCAGGTCCCTGGGCCTCTCTTTGTCTGATTCCTTGTCAATAACAGAAAGGTAATGAGCATAGGTTTCATAGGGTGTTGGTGAAGGTTAGACGAAATTAGTGTGTAATGTGCCAAGTCCCTGTATGTAGTCAGCATTCAACAAAGCAAAGTGCTATTTATCCTTTACTTCTTTTTAGATTTAACTCTCTTTTTAAAGGAAGGCTGTGGAGTTTTTAATAGCTTAATGATTTTTAAATTGTGACCACAGATTTAGCAGATTTTTTAGCAATCACAACAGAACTTTGTCAAGCACTTTCCTTTCATATAAGTACTTTCCTTTCAAACTTGTCATCTTGAAACCCTCTTACTTTACTCCAATGTTTCCTGTGCTGCAAAATATATTTGGACTTCTTATTACTAATTTTTAGTGTATAGGTGTCTTTTTGCTAAAATTGCAGCTAGGATCAAGGTGAATTCTTACATAATTAAATCTATTCAACAAACTCTTATTGACCACCTACTCTGTGTCACCTACTGTTAGACACTAGGATAATCACAGTGAACAAGTAAGACAGAGTCATTTCCCTATGGCATTTGTCATCTAAGGGGAAAAAAGCTTTCCCCACCTTGGAAAACCCCACCTTGGGGTTTTGTTTAAAAAAAAAATATGACAGTACTAAATGACGTTGTTAAAACCACTGAAAGGAAAAATGCAAGCTTTATGTCCAATACTTTTTGGTACAAGGTCACATCCATGACATGCTACCCAAAGGATGACAGATGCCTTTTTTATGAATAAAATGAGATGTACTGAGGGAAATGCTGATCTGTATCCATGCAATGATGTAATCAGCCCTTTAAATTCAGATTTGAAGTAAAACAAGGAGCTCCTTTATTTCTTCTCCGTTTGTGACATTGGAGTCACTCATTCATGAACTTGAAATCGGAAGCACAGTTTCGTTAAACAACACAATTGAAGCTAAATTATCATTCCCCAGTGGCCTGGTGATGATTGAAAATAACTCTTGGTTATGCACTTGAGTATTGGCCTGGCTGTGGTCCGGATGGGAGTTGGAGAGTCCCAGGCCCTTGTCTCCTCAGAGGATGCCTCTTGGCCTCACCGCCCTAAGAACAGGGAGACAGGAGACCTCTAAGAACGTAGAAGAGTGGAGGGAAAAGATGTTTTTTCCTCCCCTGCAGTTTCTGGTGACCGTGAAGGGATGGCTGGGACACTCTAGCTCCAGAAGCTGCAGAGGGGGTCTTGTGAAAACTGACGAAAGTCAATGAAAAATGAGAATTCCTGCTAAAGTCAGCTCTCCCAGATCTCTTGTCTATAGTGCTTGGTCAGGAGAGGAAGACAGTTTCATTTTACCCCTCATTATCCCCTGGAAGTGTTCACAATCAGCTACAAGCAAGAATGCTCCAGTATACCATCACTTGAACAACTTCAAGACCAGGCCAGGGAACTGAAAGTACCTCTTATTAAATGCTCCGTTACTCACCTCACATTTACTCTACTGCCTCCTGAAGTGAGACACAACTCTTTGAATGGACAGACTGATTTTCAGGGCTGAGATGGATTCAGGTTAATGGAGGAGCCTAATCCCTAAAGAATAGTATGTAAGTTTATGAAGAACCTGCCTAAGGGCTTCCCTGGTGGCTCAGTAGTCAAGAATCCGCCTGCCAATGTGGGAGACACAGGTTCAATCCCTGGTCCAGGAATATCCCACATGCTGTGGAGCAGCTAAGCCTGTGCACCACAGCTATTGGGCCTGTGCTCTAGAGCCAGTGAGCTGCAGCTGCTGAAGCCTGCATGCCCTAGAGCCTATGCTCCGCAACAAGAGAAGCTACCGCAATGAGAAGCCCGCATACTACAACTAGGGAGTAGCCCTTGCTTGCTGCAGCTAGAGAGAGCTTGTGCATAGCAATGAAGACCCAGCACAGTCAAAAATAAATAACTAAATTAAATTATTTTTTTATAAAGAACCAGCCAAGCTTGTTGTGGTGACACACATGACTGATGGATCTTTTGGATTTAGATACCTGCAGTGGTTTCAATATACATTTAGTGTTACAGTTGTTCCTGGATCCTTTGCAAAAAAAAAAACAACAAACAGAGCATCTGTTAGGTTCCATTCATTAATATGTCTAAAAAGTGTGTTGATATCTTAAAACTTTCCAAATATTTGTGTTTATTCAGTTTTAACATCTTAATGTTGAATAATTGCAAATAAATACATTTTGTTGTTGTTGTTGTTCAGTTGCTAAATCTTGTCCGACTCTTTGCAACCTCATGGACTGCAGCCTGCCAGGCTTCCCTGTCCTTCATTGTCTCCCGGAGTTTGCTCAAACTCATGTTCATTGAGTGGATGATACCATCCAACCATCTCATCCTCTGTCGCCCCGTTCCCCTCCTGCCCTTAATCTTTCCCAGCATCAGGGTCTTTTCCAATGAGTTGGCTCTTTGCATCAGGGGACCAAAGTATTGGAGCTTCAGCATCAATCTTTCCAATGAACATTCAGGGTTGTTTTCCTTTAGGATTGACTGGCTTGATCTCCTTGCTGTCCAGGGGTCTCTCAAGAGTCTTCTCCAGCACCACAGTTCAAAAACATCAATTATTTGGTGCTCAGCCTTCTTTGTGGTCCAACTCTTACATCTGTACATGACTCTCGGAAAAACCATAGCTTTGACTAGATGGACCTTTGTTGGCTAAGTGATGTCTCTGGTTTTTCATACGCTGTCTAAGTTTGTCATAGCTTTTCTTCCAAGGTGCAGGCGTCTTTTAATTTCATGGCTGCAGTCACCATCTGCAGTAATTTTGGAGCCCAAGAAAATAAAATCTGTCACTGTTTCCATTTTTCCCCCACCTATTTGCCATGAAGTGATGGGACCAGATGCCATAATCTTAGTTTTTCTGAATGTTGAATTTTAAGCCAGCTTTTTCACTCTCCTCTTTCACCTTTATCAAGAGGCTCTTTAGTTCCTCTTTGCTTTAAATAACATATATAAATAAACATAATTATAGAGCCCCGAGATTCAAAAAAGCTTTAAAAATAATTCAGGATTGTCACCCTTATAGTGCAAAAATACTTTCAGCCTATGCCCAGCACCTCTGGTGATGGAGAATGTTTAACTATAGACTAGGGGCTGTGGGCATATAACAGAAACGTCAGAATTTGTTACAAGACAGGTATGGTAGTTATCTGTGGGAAACTTTTAGGCCCTATCTGTAAGTGCAGTTATTTTTAATGTTATTTTTCCCAAATAACATTCTGGCCACTTAAGACCTTTCCCACAGCCCAGTTTCTGCCTGTTTCTGGCTTCCAGTTTGTAGCCCTTCCACTAAACTCTGACATTGTGTTTGAGAAACATCCCAGGCTCTTTTTAGTTTTCTTAATTTGTAACTACCATGGTAGTACATCCTAAAGGAAATCAGTCCTGAATATTCATTGGAAAGACTTATGCTGAAGCTGAAACTCCAACACTTTGGCCACCTGATGCAAAGAACCAACTCACTGGAAAAGACCCTGATGCTGGGAAAGATTGAAGGCAGGAGGAAAAGGGGACGACAGAGGGTGAGATGGTTGGATGGCATCACCAACTCAGTGGACATGAGTTCAAGTAAACTCTGGGAGCTGGTGATGGACAGGGAGGCCTGCTGTGCTGCAGTCCATGGGGTCACAAAGAGACGGACACGACTGAGTGACTGAACTGAACTGATGGTAGTATATGGTTTTAACCATGTATTCAATTAGCTAATATTTACTGTGACTATTGTGCACCCATCACTATTCTAGGCAAAAGATATGATGGCACCAAGCCAAAAGCAGCTGCCTCCATGAAGATGGAGAGTTCCTGAATGAGTGGCCCTAAAGTTGCCATGGAATGTTAAATAAAGGAGATGGGTCAGGTCTGAGGGAGATGATTCTGGCTTGGGACATACTGAACACGGCAGGCAGTGGACCATCTGATAGCGGATACCTGGTAGCAGCTAGCTCTGTAGATGAGAGAAAGCTGGCCTTGGGGATTGTTGGCATGAAAGATGGGATTTGAAGCGATTCTCTTCTCAGAGCAGAGATTAGCAGGGAAAGTGAGTGGTCCGAGAGAAGAGAGTCTGGGATGGCAGGCTGCTTGGGGCCTTGCAAAGTATGATACAAAGTAGATGGTTATGATATTATTTATTTGGTCAACAGTTGTGTTCCTTTTGAAGTAACAATATAATATGCATTCATTATTTGGTAATTGTCACATTATGAAGCATGTACAGTTTTCTTGTTACTTTGGGGAAACTTCTGTTACAAAGGTTGGAGAAATGAAGGTTTTTGTGTAATAACCTTTCTTTCTTTTCTCTTTTTAGACTTGTGTAAATAATTCACAAACTTTTAACAACCAAAAATTACACAAGTATAGAGAATAACATTTGTCCCTTTTATCTCTCTCCTCTCCTCTTCCCATCCAAGACTTTTCAGTGACTTTCCATATACTGTTGCTGAGAGAAGTTGCGTTCTGAACAGTGTCTAGTTTGGAGATTGGAGGACGCGATTCCTTGCGTGTGTCTTTGACCCAGAGTGACTATGTGTGTGTGTTTTAGTTGCTCAGTTGTGTCTGACTCTTTTTGACCCCATTGAAGCCCTCCAGGCTCCTCTGTCCATGGGATTCTGTAGGTAAGAATACTGGAGTAGGTAGTCATTCCCTTCTCCAGGAGACCCTCCCAACTCAGGGATCGAACTTGGGTCTCCCACATTACAGGCAGATTCTTTACCATCTGAGCCACCAGGAAAGACCCACAGTGACCATAGATGAGTTATATTAATGTTCATTTGCTACCTTCCCAGGAGATGTACTTGCCTTTGCCCTTGGTGGTGGGCGACCTGATTCAACTGCGTGGTTAGTAGATAGCTAGAGCTCCATATTATAGACTTTAAGAAGCTCTGTTACAGCTGGACATATGCAGGTTAGGCGAAAATCTCATTTTCAAGATATAGAACATTCTTGGTGTGTGAACACATGCATATATGCACAAGTGCACACACTCATATACACACATGTACGTACCCAGATGGAATACTTGAAGAGTTGTGACTTATCTTTGGTGATGGACTGAATCATAGGTATTATTACTTGTACCAGTCTCTAGCTGATCAAAATAATCATCTTTAGGGAATGTTAGTGAGAAGTAGTCATGAGACCCTGTACATTTGATCAGGTTCCTTATTTGCCCAGTTTCTCTGCATGTAATGGACCTAGGTTTCTAGAGTTGGTGTTTGACTGTCATTAAAGGTGACTTTATTAGAGGCAGTTAAGAGCCTAAGTGTGTCTAATGGACCTGTGCAGCATTGTCTCCACAGTGTTAAACATGCATAAAAACAGGTGCTTGAGGAATACTGTTACTTGGTAGGGAGGATGAGAAGAGAAATTCTGTGATTGCCCTTAGTGTTTGCAGCATTATCACAGGATCTCACATTTAAATGAAAAATTAGTCTACAGCAAAACCACTGAAAGGGTGCTTAGTATTTTTTTGACAACTTGGTGATCTCTAGTCTTCCCCATTTTGGTGAAATAGTACCTTTGTGGATGCAGTTGGTAAAGTCAGAAACCTGGGAGAAACCCCCAAATATCTTCATCGTGCCTTCCTACTTAAATGATGGTTTTAGGGAGCTATAGGATTCTAAGTTTAAAATGATTTTTTTTTTCCTGCAAAACTTGGTAGAAAATGTTTCATTTGTGTTTTAGACTTCGGTGTTACAGATGTGAAGTCTGGTGCAAACCCACTTTTCCTTTTGTTATGGTTACACCCCTGCCATCCTCCCCCACCTTAGATTGCCAGGGTCTCTTTCTTGCAGTTAAAAAATCTTCAAGTTGTATTTAGGTGTTTCTTTTTCGAACATTGATATCAACCATTGGCAGACCCTTTCAACCTAGCACTCAAGTCCCTCTTCAGAACTTCAGAGAAATTTGGTGCTTTTCTTTCTTTGATAATTTTTCCCTCTCTATCCCTTCATCTTAAAAAAAAAAAAATAGATGTGTATTAGACGTACATTGGATCATTTAGATGTATCCCCCCTCCCCATGTTTCATATCCCTTGGTTTGGAAGAATTTGCCTGTTCAGTCGTCCAGATCACTACTTCTATCTTTGATCATGTTCCTTTTGCTATGCAGGCTTCCCTGATGGTTCAGTGCTAATCTACCTGCACTGCAGGAAATGCAAGAGATATGGGTTTGATCCCTGGGTAGGAAGATCGGAGGAAAAGCTAACTCACTCCAGTATTCTTTTGTGGAAAATCGCATGGACAGAGGAGCCTGACGGGCTGCAGTCCATGGGGCCACGAAGAGTCGGACACAGCTGAGCATCTGGAGCACAAGCACTTGTGCTGTACAGAGATTCGCTGTGGAGGACTTTAAAAAATAATTTTTTTTTAGTTCTGTTTCTTTATTCTCCAGTAGTAACTTTTAGTATTGCTTTTCTCCACCTTAGTATCCTTACAGATCTTTGAAATGGTGTCTTCACAGATCTTTCAGAGAATGCAAAACTGATTTTGTTTCCTTTGTTAATAACCCTGTTTCCTCTGGGCTTGGTTCCTCTATTCAATTTGGTGCCTGTTTTCAGGCATCTATTGTTTTTCCTACTGTTTTATTCTTAGTTGGTTTTCTGTTCATATTTCTAAATAAGGATCCAGGTCAGAGGTGCATTAAATTATCTGGAGAGAATTTAAAGCACTTTGGCAACATGAGTCTAAAAAAGTTCATACTCTTTGACCCAGGGATTAAAATACTGACAGTTTATCCCAAGGAAATAATCATAGGTTAAGGCAATAATTTATGTACAGAAATGTTTATCTCCACTTTATAAAGTAAAAAAAGCTCAAGTGTACATGTTCAAATGTCTGACACTGAGCAGTTATTAAATTTCATTACATCTATGCAGCTAACAAAATTCTACAGGCAAAATGAAACTAACAAAAATAAAAGTTTAGATAGACTTTAATGAGATAGGGAAAATGCTTATGTAGTTTTTAGTGATGCTAAGTGAAAAAAGACATACTCTGAAATGGACTTATCTAGAATATCAACTCTATAAGAAAAACATACATGCAAAGAAAAGTAAAATTAACAATAGTGATTTTTTTTTGTTTGAATTATGTGAGTTTTCCCCCTTATAGTCTTATACTCTTCTGTATTTTCCACATTTCAGCAGTAACTATATTATAATCAGGAAAAAGAATCAATATTATTTTTTAAATTGCCAAGCTATCTCACAAAGAAATAAGAATGGCCAATAATCACACGAAGCTGTTTAATTTTAGTAGTAACAAAAAATGCAAAGAATGCTCAATGACATGGAAAATGTTTGTTACATAAATTTAAGTGAAAAAATAGTAACAGTATGCACATTACAATTTCAATTTGGTTAAAATAGTGTATGTGTATAAAAATGTTGACAGTGCTTATTTTTGGATAGGGAATATTTTTCAGATGACTTTTAATTTTCTTCTTTATGCTTATGATCTTGGGAGTATGTGAGTTTTATTCCCCTATGGTCTTCTGTATTTTCCAATTTTCCTATACTGAATGTGTATTGCTCTTACAATCAGGGGAAATTTTTTCACACATTTTTAATGTATGTAATATCGAATTAGTCTTTCCAGCCTCTACACTAGACTTTGTGCTCTGAAAACATTCTTAAAATATTTAACTTGGATGTTGACTGAGAGAAATTTGAGGGAATTCTTTATCTAATTCAATCTTAAGACTTCAATGCTCTGACATAAATTTCATGATACTTTGAAGAGGTTTATCTTTGTTTTGTCTTTAGGAGTATATTTGAGTACTTTGAACATCTTGACTCTTCCTCAGAATGGTAGCCACATAGGTGCAACATGACAGAAATCTGTCTTTTGCTATTTTTAATAAAGACTTTGGATTTTTTTTTCTGAAAATTGAGATATAATTTACATACAGCAAAAATGTGCAGATTTCAACCATATAGTTTAATAAGTTTTGGCAAATGTTTACACCCATATAAATACCTCCTCAACAATCTATAGAACACTTTTGTTGCCACAGAGAAGTCCTGTCATGCCCCTACTTGTCAGGCTTCACATCTGAATGTAAGCTCTGCTAGGATTTTCACCACCATACATTAATCATGTTTCTTCTGGAACTCCACATAAATAGAATCATACTGTATATTTTATGTGTTGCTTCTTTTGCTCAATGTGACTTTGAGAGTCTTCTATATTGGAAACTTTTTTCTTTTATTGACCACACCATGCAGCATGTAAGATCTTAATTCCCTGACTGGGTATCGAACCTATGCTCCCTGCAGTGGAGTCATGGAGTCTTAACCATAGGACGGCCAGAGAGCCCTCTTCTTTTTAATCACTGAGTAGTATTCCATTGTATTAATCTCACAATTTGTCCATTCTCATGTTGACCGATATGTAGGATGTGTCCAGGTTCAGGCCATTTTAAAACCACGGATGCTGAGTTTGTAGCTGTGTCCTCACCGCCCCCTGCAACACCCCTCCCCTGCTTTTCTTTTCCTGACTAGTAGTGCTTGCAAATCAGGGCTGCTTTCCAGGAGCTTGTAACTAAGACCACCACAAAGAGATCAGAGAACGAAAGTGAAGTGGGCCCGCCAAGGCCAAGGCAGATGCCTCTGGGGTTTAGCTCCTGGGCACAGAATGGCAGGCCTGCAATTAACTGAAAGCTCCTTTTATAGAAAGAAAAAAGAGAAAGAGCTCAGCAGTGAAAGAGCCCAGGGCACCCGGTTGGGGACCATGGGAGCCATTACCACATTAAATCCAAATCACAGCCCTTGTTTGAGGTGACATAGGACGCTGAGTGTTAACTACACGAGCGTGGGGTGGGGCTTCCTCACCCTAGCTGGCCCCACAGCAGGTGTTGCCCAAGTGCCCATCTGGGCTCCCTTCTGCCGGGGTTTCTGGGGTCAGGGGAGCAAGGAAGCACTTGCTGTGTGGCCCCTGACTGCTCAGCCAAGAGAGCTACAGAAAAAGAAACCCCACAGCCTCTGGGGCGCACAATTTGATAATTGAGAAAAAACTCCCCCCAGACCCAAGTGGCTGTCACGCATTCAGCTTTATTACCCAAGAGCAGCAATTATGAGTCTAGGTTTGAGAGGCCCAGGATGTCTGTCTCTGGGATGGAAAAGGACCCAGCACCCCCTTCCCCCATTGCATCCTTTGTAGAATTCATTTCCGTCTGCTCTACCTCCCATCAAGGAGGCCCTGCCACTTTCTCCCGCCTTTCCCCTGCTTCTTGACCCAGAGTCAGATGAAGGCATGCAGACAGAGCTGAGGAAGTGTAGAGATAGAAGTGCAGTTCGGTCAGAGTGTGGAAACTGCTCTTAGAGGGTGGGAAATGGTGTGGGCCCTAAAGACAGGACCCCGTGAGGCAGTGGCAGGACCAAAGCAGAGGGTGCCCTCTCCGCCGGCCCTGTGATAAGGACTTTCCAGTTCCTGAAGAGTTGGTATGCAAAACTCATGCCTTGAGCGTGAGTCTGTGTGGATGTTATACTGACCAGCTTTGCTGTAACTGCTGAAAGTATCCTCTGATCTCGGCAGTACATGCAGCCAGCAAGCTGTCCATTCTGTGTACCCCCTTGGCCAGCTGTCCCTTCCCTGTCTGTTACCTCACTGCCTCAGGTTCTACCTGCTTATCTGGTCCCCATTTCTTGCCCAAGTCTACTTTTTTCCCCTTGTCTCCTTACTTTTTGCCCTTTTCAACTTAAACTTTCTGGTTAAAAGCGAAAATAAACCAAACAAACATCAGACTTTCTAACTTTGCCTTAGCTAACATTCCTTGCCAAGGCACTGACCCTGAGCACCTGCCAGAAGATATTTTTATTGCCTTTGGTTTCATTATAGATGACAAAATACGTGGAATTGGATTTCTTTTTCCCAGGATTTGGTTGCTCGTTGTTTATCTCAAGACCAGATGGTATTTTCTGATTGAAGTTATTTATAAGCAGTTTGATTCTTAAAGCCTTTTTTAAACTTTTTATTTTATTTTTGATTGGAGGATAATTACTTTACAATATTGTGTTGGTTTCTGCCATACATCGGCATGAATCAGCCACAGGTATACATATGTCCCCACTCCCTCTTGAACCTCCCTCCCATCTCCCTCCCCATCGTACCCCTCTAGGTTGATTCAGAACCCGTGTTTGAGTTCCCTGAGACATACAGCAAATTCCCATTGGCTATCTATTTTATATATGGCAATGTAAGTTTCCATGTTACTCTATCCATACATCTCACCCTCTCCTCCCCTCTCCCTGTGTCCATAAGTCTGTTTTCTATGTCTGTTTCTCCACTGCTGCCTTGCAAATAAATTCATCAGTACCATCTTTCTAGGTTCCATATATATGCATTAGTATACGATATTTATCTTTCTCTTTCTGACTTGTTTCATTCTGTATAATAGGCTCTAGGTTCATCCACCTCATTAGAACTGACTCAAACAGATTCCTTTTTATGGCTGAGTAATATTCCATTATGTGTATGTACCACAACTTCTTTATCCATTCATCTTTTGATGAACAACCAGGTTGCTTCCACGTTCTAGCTATTGTAAATAGTGCTGCAGTAAACATTAGGGTACATGTGTCTTTTTCAGTTTTGGTTTCCTCAGGGTATATGCCCAGTAGTGGGATTGCTAGGTCATATGGTAGTTTTATTCCTAGTTTTTGAAGGAATCTATACTGTTCTCCATAGTGGTAAAGCCTTTTTTGATATTACTGGACCACCTTGGACCATGAGTCCCAGGTGACCCATATGTTGAGATACACCAAAGCTTTGAAAAGTTGACACTGAACATGGGAAATGAAGCAGTCACTGCCCCTCAGACTAACAATCTACCGGTTTTAAGATGACTTTTCTTTTGGGGAATCTATAAATTCCTTGAAATCACTACTCCCAGAAAATCCACAGTTATTTTTTCTGGGTTACTATATTGTCTTCAGTTCTAATTTTGATGTGAGTGCAAGGAACAACAGATTGTGTCCAGCCCGTTACGTTTATAACTTCAAACAATTGTCCCTTCATAGTCTTTACCAAAAAGGTTTTAGATAAAAGACTTTTAAAGGTTTCCTCCTCTCCCTTATGATTATAGTTGATACTTTAAGCTGTAACTAACCAAGGGTGTTTTTTTTTTTTTATAAGAATTAATTCTTTTTTAAAAAAAGATAATTTTTTTTATTTTTGGCTGTGCTGGGTCTTCGTGGCTGTGCGGGCTTTTCTTGAGTTGCAGCAAATGGTGGGGGCTGCTCTCTAGCTGCGGTGTGCAGCGTCTCATCATGGCAGCTTCTCGTTGCAGAGCCTGGGCTGTAGAGCGTCTGGGCTCAGTAGTTGTGGCACACGGGCTTAGTGCTCTGCGGCATGTGGGATCTTGCCAAATCAGGGCTTGAACCCGTGTCCCTTGCGTTGGCAGGTAGATGCTTTACTACTAAGCCACCAGGGAAGCCCAACCAAGGGTGTTTGAGCACACGTTTGCACACGGTCTTTGGCAAAGTAGCTAATGTTTTCTCATCAATTTTTTAAAATTTGAACTATATGGAAAGAGAGTTCATGATTCCATTCTGTGAAGCCTGTTAAACAACTTACTCTTATCAGGGAACATATAAGATTCATGCATATCAATTCCTCTACTGGGAGCTGAAGATGAAAATTAAAACTAACTGTAAATCAAGGAAATGAAAATCCTTGAGTTGTAACCTTCCCCGTAAACGAAAGCAGATAGCTAGACCCTGAATAATTGGCCTTCTTTCTCTGGAATATGAATACTGAGCTCCCCATGGTAAATAAACTTCATATTTGTGACTAACTTCAGGACATACTTAGTAGATTACCTAGAGATACAGACAACTAAAGGAATTTACTTTATGACATTACCTTATCAAGGGTATTTTAAGGTAACTTAAAATTATTAATATGTTATAGAATGGAAAGATATCCCACGTCCATGGGTTGGAAGACTTGATATAAAAGGTGGCAGTGCTACCCAACGTGCTTTATAGATTTAGTGAAATCTCTGCCAAAATCCAGGCAGCCTTTTTTGCAGAAATGAAAATGTTGATGCTAAAATTCATATGAAATTGCCAGAGACTCCAAATAGTCGAAACAATCTTGAAAGAGAAGGATGGACTCATGCTTCCCAATTAAAAAAAAACAAAACTACGATTGGCCTCTTGCTTTCTGAGATGGCCCACACTCTGTCTATGGAGTGTGTTACTCCCAGGGCTATTCTCTTACCTTTTGAGATGGACTACATTCTGTCTATGGAATGTATATCTCTCTAAATCCACTTCTTAATTAAAAAAAAAAGCTACAGTCATTAAAACAATGTGGTACTGGCATAAGGATGGACAAAATAGATCAATGGAATGGAATTTAAAAGTCCAGAGATAAACCCATGTACCTATAGTCGATTGTTTTTTGACCAAGGTACCAAGTCCATTCAATGAGGGAAAGGACCGTCTCTTCAACAAATGATGCTGGGACAAATGGATATCCACATGCAAAAGAATGCAGTTAGATTCCAACCTCATGCCGTATACTAAAATTCACTCAAAATGAATCAATGACCTAATTGGAAGAGCCAAAACACTTAGAAAAACCATAAGGGTAAATCTTCATGACCTTGAATTTGGTAATGGATTCTTAGAAATGACTCTTAATGGTGTGAGCAACAAAAGAAGAAAAAATGGATATGTTGGACTTCACCAAAATTTACAGCTTTTGTGCATCAAAGGACATTATTAAGAAAGTAGAAAGACAGTCTACAGAATGGGAGAAAACATGCAAATCTGAGAAGGGCCTAGTATCCATAATATGTTTAAAAAAAAAAAAACTCGAACAACTTAGCAACAAAAAGATAAACAACCCGATTAAAATATGGAAAAAAGACTTGGTTGAACATTTATCCAAAGATGGTATACAAATGGCCAGCAATCATGTGAAAAGATGTTCAACATCATTGGTCATTAGGAAATGCAAATCAAAACCACCATGAGATACTACTTCACATCCACAAGGGTGGCTATAATTTAAAAACATACCGAACAGAAAATATGAAGTGTTGGTGAGGATGTTGGAACCCTTGTGCTTTTCTGGTGAGAATGTAAAATGGTGTAGCCACCATGGAAAACAGTTTGGCAGTTCCTCAAAAAGTTAAATATAGACTTAACATATGACCCAGCAGTTCTACTTCTAAGTATATACCCTAAATGATTGAAGACAGGTGTTCAGACAAGTACTTGTACCCAGATGTTCACAGTGGCACCAATCACAGCAGCCAAAAGACAGAAACAACGCAAATGTCCATCAGTGGATGAATGGATGAATGAAATGTGATATATCCATACAATGGCATATTTTTCAACCATAAAAAGAAAGTACTGATGCATGCTACAGTGTGGAAGCACCTCAAAACAGGATGTCAGGTGAAAGAAGGCACATGCAAAAGGTCACATATTGTGTGATTGCTTCTGTATAAAATATCCATAATAGATAAATTCATCAAAGCAGAAAGGATATTAATGGTTGCCAGGCTGGAACAGGGATAATGGTAGTGACTACTTAATGAATATAGATTTCATTTGGGGATAGATAGCTAAAATCTTTTGGAGCTAGATAGAGGTGATGGATGTATAACATAGTGAATATACTAGATGCCATTGAACTGTACACCTCAACATGGTTAATTTTATGTGGGTTTTACCTCAAATTTAAAAAATTACATCATCTAGTTTTTGTGATCTCATAAGTAACTGTGGCTTTGCTGTCATAGTTACCTCGTGACTGTCGGAATCCATGCGCTTCGTGGCGTTGGGATGTTGGGAAAGTTCTTTCCAGGCAAGAAAACTGGAAGACAGATGATCCCAAGTGGGTGTCCTCCTAGAATACTGATTAAGGAATAGAGTTCTGTTTTTTCTCTTTAACTTGTGGACACTGGTAAAACTTCTACCTTGAGAGGACCCTTGGTTGTTTTAAAGTGTGATCTGGACTTATTGGAGTTGGTTTCTTCATTTATTAATTTGAAAAAGCATGTTTAAGGTAACTTCATATTATTTGGAGATGAAGCAGATTTTGGTTTTATGAAAATTAGGAGTGATTTTTAAAGAAAGTAAGATAAACCTATGGGAGGGCAGTAAGATTTTTCTGATGGTTCGCTGTATTGCACTGCTAGAGATTTTTGTGGCACTTTCGAAAAGCTTCACAAGTGCTTTTTTGGTCATGGAATTGGTGTCAGGAATAAGACATTTCTGTTTTCAGATGGAGCACATGTTGTGAAAAAATTAAAAGCCTTAGTTTCTTATTTGATTCTTATACCTGTTTTGTTTTTTGAAGGAGGGACTTTAGGTTAGATTCTGGCAAAAGATCTGAGCTTGAGAAGAGCATCTGACCTAGAAAGGCAGAGGTGCTCTGCCATGATCATGAGGTTTTTCTTTGTGAATGGAGTTGATGGTTCTGCCCCAGAGTCCTGCTGCTGCCGCTGTATTGGACGTGGGCTTGTTTCTCTAGCAGATGTTATTTATGCTAGTGGTCTTGCACGCTCCCACCTGGTTCCTCTTGTTACCCAAAATATGCCATCCAGGCTAAGGGTTTGCAGACGTGAGGCAAACAAAGCGAAGTGGTTTGTCGTGAATTGAACCCACAGCTTTTGGCATCATTACCTTCAGGTCCCAATCAATTCAACCAGACAGCAGAAGAATAAATGCCTTGTTTGAGTGAGGGATTTGAAATTTTAAAGTTAGAAGGGATCTGGTAAGCAGGGCAGAATATCTGGAATAAGTGTAACAAGCTGAAGTCGTGGCTGAATGTTAAGTATTCAGCTGAAAATCCTGATTGCTTCTGCTTTCCACATAACTAGGGAGAGTTCCTTTGTGTGATGTTCACTGGATAATTTTTTAAATTAAGAGAAGGTCAGGTTTTTTTCATTTGTGGAGACTTTAAAGTTTTTAATAAATTATTCATTAGGACAGTTTTCCAGCAAGAGCTGGTTTAGCCATTGAACTACTACGATACCGTAAGAGCAGTGAAAAAAAAGTGAAATGGGTGGAGGAGGCGACAGCTTCCTGCAGGATCACGTGTGTCCAGGAGCCACTGCCTGTGAAGGGCAGTAAAGAGTGCATTTCCTTGCACAGTTTTCTTAACCTTTCTGTGCCTTAGTCTCCTCATCTGGGCAATTAGAATAATAGAATCCACCTCATTGAGTCATTATAAAAGATCGAGTGAGTTAATGTAGTTAAAGCTCTTAGGACAGTGCCTGACAGAGTAAAAGCTAGACAGGAACAATCACTCGGAGCCCCTCTGGCTGGGAGTGCTTTCCTGAGGGGGTAAACTTGTTTCCATCCAGATACCCATGGTCCCAACCCTCTCTTGTGTACCCAGGCACTGTTCAAAGTTCTGAGACCCTCTGGTATACTCACTTTAGGGCCATTTTACTGGGTGTCCCACCCAAAGAGAATGCTTTGGGATGGACAGAACTCAAAAGCAGTGGTTTTTCAGCTATTTCCCAAATAATCTTAAGATCATGTGACGCCTTTCTGGTTGTTTGTTGAAAACATAGTTACTGTCTCATTCATTCGCCAGGAATTACTGTGTGCACATCATTGCCACTGGGTAGAGTGGGATGACCTAGGGATAAGGGTCAGAGACAAAGAAGGAGGTCACATAACTCCTTAACCTGGAACTCACAATCTAGACCATTTTTGTGCCTCTAGAATCCATGTTAGAAAAACCCAGGCTTTGACTGAAAGAGCATCAGAAAATAGCACATCCTTAGTGGTATGCATCCTTGAAGCTGTAAGGCCACACCTCAGTTAATTTTATCATTTCTGCTAAGCCATCTCATATTTAGCTAGGAGAGAGAGCTGGAAACTCATTGGTGGAAAGAGATTTTAATGAATCATCTTGTTCTGATCTAAGGGAAGCGAAAAGCAAAGGAGAAAAGGAAAGATATTCCCATTTGAATGTAGAGTTCCAAAGAATAGCAAGGAGAGATAAGAAAGCCTTCCTCAGCGATCAACGCAAAGAAATAGAGGAAAACAATAGAATGGGAAAGACTAGAGATCTCTTCAAGAAAATTAGAGATACCAAGGGAACATTTCATGCAAAGATGGGCTCAATAAAGGACAGAAATGGTAGGCACTTAACAGAAGCAGAAGATATTAAGAAGAGGTGGCAAGAATACACAGAAGAACTGTACAAAAAATATCTTCACGACCCAGATAATCACGGTGATGTGATCACTCACCTAGAGCCAGACATCCTGGAATGTGAAGTCAAGTGGGCCTTAGGAAGCATCACTATGAACAAAGCTAGTGGAGGTGATGGATTCCAGTTGAGCTATTTCAAATCCTGAAAGATGATGCTGTGAAAGTGCTGCCCTCAATATGCCAGCAAATCAGGAAAACTCAGCAGTGGCTTCAGGACTGGAAAAGGTCAGTTTTCATTCCAATCCCAAAGAAAGGCAATGCCAAAGAATGCTCAAACTACCGCACAATTGCACTCATCTCACACGCTATTAAAGTAATGCTTAAAATTCTCCAAGCCAGGCTTCAGCAATACGTGAACCGTGAACTTCCAGATGTTCAAGCTGGTTTTAGAAAAGGCAGAGGAACCAGAAATCAAATTGCCAACATCCACTGGATCATCGAAAAAGCAAGAGAGTTCCAGAAAAACATCTATTTCTGCTTTATTGACTATGCCAAAGCCTTTGTGTGCATCACAATGTGGAAAATTCTGAAAGAGATGGGAATACCAGACCACCTGACCTGCCTCTTGAGAAACCTGTATGCAGGTCAGGAAGCAACAGTTAGAATTGGATGTGGAACAACAGACTGGTTCCAAATAGGAAAAGGAGTACGTCAAGGCTGTATATTGTCACCCTGCTTATTTAACTTATATGCAGAGTACATCATGAGAAACGCTGGGCTGGAGGAAGCACAAGCTGGAATCAAGATTGCTGGGAGAAATATCAATCACCTCAGATATGCAGATGACACCACCCTTATGGCAGAAAGTGAAGACGAACTAAAGAGCTTCTTGATGAAAGTGAAAGAGGAGAGTGAAAAAGTTGGCTTAAAGCTCAACATTCAGAAAACTAAGATCATGGCATCTGGTCCCATAACTTCATGGCAAATAGATGGGGAAACAGTGGAAACAGTGTCAGACTTTATTTTTCTGGGCTCCAAAATCCTGCAGATGGTGATTGCAGCAATGAAATTAAAAGACACTTACTCCTTGGAAGGAAAGTTATGACCAACCTAGACAGCATATTAAAAAGCAGAGACATTACTTTGCCAACAAAGATCCTTCTAGTCAAGGCTATGGTTTTTCCAGTGCTCATGTATGGATGTGAGAGCTGGACTATAAAGAAAGCTGAGTGCCAAAGAATTGATGCTTTTGAACTGTGGTGTTGGAGAAGACTCTTGAGAGTCCCTTGGACTGCAAGGAGATCCAACCAGTCCATCCTAAAGGAGATCAGTCCTGAGTGTTCACTGGAAGGACTGATGCTAAAGCTGAAACTCCAATACTTTGGCCACCTGATGCAAAGAGCTGACTCATTTGAAAAGACCCTGATGCTGGGAAAGATTGAGGGCAGGAGAAGAAGGGGACGACAGAGGATGAGATGGTTAGATGGCATCACCGACTCGATGGCCATGGGTTTGGGTGAACTCCGGGAGTTGGTGATGGACAGAGAAGCCTGGTGTGCTGCAGTTCATGGGGTCGCAAAGAGTCGGACACGACTGAGCGACTGAACTGAATTGATCTATTATCAGACACAAGTTTGCCTTTTTTCCATTAATATTTTTCAGTCACTACTAGCGTTTTAAATCATTTTAAATTGCTGGTTTGTACTTTAATGACCCCTTTTTATTCTCCCCACCCCCTTGGTGTTTCTGTTTGTGTATAGTTCTAGAGACTGATGAGGTTAGGTCAGTCAGTTTCCTAGAATCCACTTTGTCTCTTTTCTTTTGAAGTGAAGCTACGCCACTTCTTTTGCAGGACTGGATTGCAACTGCAGAGGCAACAACAACTGAACCTTTAAAGATGCATACGGGGCTGCACAAAGAGAAGAGAGAAACTGGAGAAACCAATGAAGTGAGGAAAATGTATGTTTCCTGGGTAAATAGTATAATTCTGAATGTTAAGTTTCTTGCCATATATCAGTTACCATCAATTTGTCATGCCTAAGTCTTTATAGCCATATTTATTGCTGCTAAACATTTTTTTCTCCTTCCTTGACTTTTATTGCTGAGCTCTTTGATCAAATGATTCTTTTATTGATTAATCTAAAAAATGTGTATTGAGTATACAGTTGAGGTGACTTCATAGGTCACTTGATAGGAGCCTGTTCTATTCTACCTTAGGTTGACCACTGGGTATTATAAAAGTAGAGTTGTGTGCTGTGTCTCTTGTAACATACAGGTTTAGTTCAAGGTCAGCTTTTCAGTCTGAGTGCAAGACTTACGCTTGCTTTATTAAATGACTGATTTGAAAAACACTGGTTTTAATACCAAGTTATCCAAGCCTTGTTCTTGGAACTGCCCTCTGCAATAGGAAACTTAATATTGAAGACAAAGCAGACTGGCAAATAATGAATGTAAATAGGCATAGCTTTCTCTTGATGAAATAGATGTGCCTTAGTAAAGTTATATGTATATGTGTGTGTGTGTGTGTGTGTGTGTGTGTGTGTATGTGTGAGTTGGGAACTCATTTTATTGTTACCATGCCCCTCACAAGCTTAGATATTGAGGGTTTTTATTGTTACAGTTTTTTTAAGTAAAGGAAATTTATTACATTATTTATGATTATAAAGAACCTTTCTTCAGTTTGCTGATTAGAGTGTTTTGGAAAGAAAGCAGAGGAAATGGAGTCAGAGTTATCACTGGTATATAACGGAGGCTCTGTGCACAGGAGCCGGGCTTGGACAACCCATGACAGCATCGCTGCGTCTCCACCAGCCTGGGCTGCCCAGCCCATGGGAATTTCCCCACAGTTGCTACTTGTGGAACTTCCTGCCTCATGGTGGATTGTGGCCAGGCTGTTGTTGGCTAGAAGATAGAGTCCTGTTTTCTCGTTCTTTAACTTTGAGTTGCAAGGTGGAGTAAAAACCGTTCAGTGGCCTTTGTATATCAGTCCTCTAAACTGAAAGTGGCATAAGGCAGGTTTGTTTGTTTGGCCACACCACAAAGCTGGTGGAAACTTAGTTCCCCAGCCAGGGATCGAACCTGGGCCTATAGCAGTGAAAGCGCCGAGTCCCAACAACTGGACTGCCAGGCCAGTCCCCAGGCCAAGTTGATCACGAGTGAACTCATGCACACATTTTCTAGTGCTCACACCTTCACCCGACTCTCTGTCAGTTACGCTGATCTCCTTACGGTTCTCCAGTCGGTCTGGAGTCCTCTCCTCCTGGACAGCTACATGGCTCCTGCCCGCCTTCTGCTTCAGGTTTCTGCTGGTGGGGGGAGGGGTGGGGTGGGGCAAAGTGAATGTGAAGGGCAGAGCCAGATGGAATGACCAGGAATCTTCCGTGATGCTGTCTCCGTACCTGCTCCCTGACCGCCCTGAGCGCTCTCGCCCAGCTCCAGCTCACCTCTTCTTTCTCTCACTCCACTCGTCCCGTCAGGTGTGGTGTCTTGTTGATTCTATACACCATGCTTGTTCTAGTTCACCTTTAAGATCTTTCAAAGCTGATCTTTCACTTCTAAAGGCACATACCATTTGACTCAGCAACTGGATTTCTAGGAATTTATCTCACAGGTAACCTCACACAGATATGCAAGTCATCTTGTACCTCTTCAGACTCTGTTAAATCTTCACGCGTGCTTCTGATCTCAGTAGCATCTGGACTGAGACTAATTAGCTGTTGTTGCCACCGTTCGTGGGTCATGTCCCCCTCCACTCACTTGGGCAGCTGCCTGCCTCTTTGCCTGAACTGCAGTGGACTGGAAACACTGGCCCTGCAGCTGACTTCTATTTTGTACTCCTGTTGCCTTACAGCAGTCTTTCCCTTCCCATTTGAGAATATCACAGATAGTTTTGCATTGCATTTCTTACGTATTTAGGTAATTCTATATAATGTAGTGGTATCTTGAGTTGGCTGTACATTAGAATTGCCTTAGAAGCATTATAAATTACAAATGTCTGGTCCCACCCCAGAGATGCTGAGGCATTTGTCTGGGGTGAGTTGTAGGCACTGGCATTTTTAAAAGCTGCCTGGGGTGATTTTCACTATGTCAAATATGAGGACCAGAAATAGTATTGTTTTTCTGTATCAATGATGACTTTGGTCACTTAAAGCTCATCGTAACCATTTAAGTAATTCCTTTGGGTTTGTAAGTTACAGCGATGTTATTTATTTAAAAAATTTTGCCTCTGCCTTTATTGTATTTGTATTTCTTCTTTTTTTTATGTTGCTTTTTATTGGAAAGAACTTCTGAGCCTGTATTAATTAGCGGCGATGATAAAATGCTGCTTCAGTTTGTGCCTGTTTTTACTGACTGCAGGTCTCATTTCTTCCTTGAAGTGTACTGTTGACGTTTGTTTTTATAGATACCCCCAGAAGGAGTATACCTTTATACTAAGAAAGTATACCTTTGTTATTAGTTTTAGGATTTTAAAATTAAGAATATCTGTTGGAATTTAACAAATTAATTTTTGGTATCAGATGACATGACACAATTTAAAGGTTTAACCTAGTCCTGCTTACTGTTATTTTCTTTTAAATTTTTGAGCATAAATTTTAAGTAAGCTTCATCTAGTTTTCTCTTTTCATTTTTCTTTAACCAGTTTTAGAATACGGTTAGTAGAATGAACTAGATAATCTATATCTTGACTTTTGTTAGGTATGATTTCTGTAATGTGTTGTGTTTGTTTCTTGAGAGCTTGAAATGATCCACTAATAAGCCATCAGGGACTAGTTGCTTTATGGGTGGGGGTATAGTTATTTTTAAAGATGTTGGCCAAGTTAAGTATTTTATAGGTATTTAGAATTTTACATTTTTAATGAAAAATCCACCTGTTTAGTTTTATCCAAATTTATTAACACATACCTAGTATTTCCCTACAATTTTATTGCTGCTTTTGTGTCCTGTGTTTCTAGTTTCATGCATTTCCTCTTTTTGTAATTAACTTTACTAGTAGTATCACTTTTAGTCTCTTTAGAGAAATTTTAGCTGAAATATAAAACTTTATAGTTTTATATATAGTTTTATATTTGAAGTACAAAATGCAGGAGTTCCATGGCAGTCAAGTGGTGAGGACTCTTGAGATTTCACCGTGAGCCTGGATTCAATCCCTGGTCAGGGAACTAAGATCCCACAAGCTTCATGGTGTGGCCAATAAATAGATAAATAAATAAATGCAAAATGAGATAGTGAAAAGTCAGTTTCTTCCTCACTCCAGATCCTCAAGCATTAAGTTCCCTACTTATAGGTGGCTTTTCTTACCAGTTTATTATGGGTCCTTCCCAAAGTGTTTTTTTGCTTTCAAAATATCTAATTCTTTTTAAGAATCAGGCTTTTTTGTTTGCTTGTTTCTCAAGATTATTAGTTTCATTTTTAGTTTTTTTTTTTGACAATGCTTAAAGCTATACTTATGTTCGATTCTTTTTTTAATTTTAATTTTTTTCTTTTTTAAAGTCTATAAATTTCTTGTGGAGTGATTTTGTTGCATTTTCTAATTTCATTATTGTATTTCAGAGCTTTGTAAGTAGAATATTGTTGGATTTTGTCTTCTGTTCATCCAGTCTTAAAGATTCTATAACTTACAGGTGAATTTAACCTCTTTAATTTGTAGTTGCTTTTGCATAAAAAACATTTATATGTTTTCTACATATAATTTGTTGTTTAATTTTTATATTACTTAGTTATCTCTTTGCTGTTACGCGTTCTGTTTTATGGAGTGTCCTTTTCTTCTTTTCAACTTTAAGACAAAATTTAAAGGTGAACAGTTCTTTTAGCACTGAAAATAACATTTGTTCCTGTATTTATTTACTATCATCAAAGCAAAAGCTAGAGTTTTCCTTCCATATAAGGAAGCTCAGCTTCTCCCTGTTTTGGCTTCCTCTCTTCCTGCTCCTCATCTACTTCCATTGTTTTTATCCTTCACATTTTACATGTGTTCTATGAAGCGCACCAATTCTTCTGGGCTTCAGCCTGATACTTATAAGTATTTTATTATTCTTGATTAAGTTAAGTAGCAACCACCAAGGCCTCACTCTGAGCTGGCCAGACACTGAGCTCGGTGCAGGAGATACAAAGGGAAAGGTAGTTCTATCCTTGGCTTTCAGGGTCCCCTTCTGGTCAAGGAGGTGGCATGTATACAAACAACCATGGCAAAAGATGTCATGTGTCAGGTGTCCTGGAGACACAGGAGGGAGGGAATGGTGTCCCGGTGAGTCAGCGAGGGCGTCTTGGGAGCTGGGTGTTACTGTGCCAGTAGGGCTCCTCGAGATACAGGATAAAGCGAATGGGCAAAAGCCCGAAGGTACCCAGATGGCTGGAGACAAGACTGGACAAAGGGATGTTGGGGCCAGACTGAGAAGCCTAGCCAAAAAGTTTCAGTTTGTATCCTGTGGCTGCACCAGAAAGATTTTAAAGCAGAGGCGTATTCTGTTCAAGCTTGTTTTTAGGAAAATAGCTCTGGCTGTCGTGTGAAGCACAGACTACAGGGAGGAAGTTAGTGAAGCGACTGTGGCTGTCATCCAGATAAGCGATGATGAGAAGCTGAACAAGGCGATAGCGGTGGTGATAGAGAAGGTGAGGTGTTTTGAGGTAGAATCTAAAAATACCTGCTCCTTACTCAGGTGCAATTGAGATTAGAGGATAATTTAGAGGGTTTTCTTATTTATTTATTTTAGGGAAGGCCATAATAGATGGTGGAAATATTGACTACCTTATGTTGTGGGGGTAGATTGTGGAGGGGGTTGCAGAGACTGATTTGGAGAAAGAGCATTTTAGGACTTTCTGAATTTTAAAAATCGTTGAGAGAGCCAAGAAAATGTATCTTTAAGAGCAATTGGAAATATGGGTTGTAAACTCAGTTGAGATATAGGGGCCAGAGATAAAGGTATATTTGCTCCAAGGAGGAGGTCCAAGCCATAGAACAGATGTAAAGCTCCCCCAGAAAGAGCCTACAGATAGAAGAAAGGGCTTAGGTTGGCCTCTTGGCCAAGACCAGTCTTTATGTGCAGGAAATCAAAATGTGCTGAGCACTGTAATACATGTCCTGCACGGGGTGCTGAAGGCTTTTTCAGATGGCTTACTTATCTTCTTAATAGCCCTGTGTATGGAAATTATTACCACCCTACTTTATGGGCCAGGAAACTAAGGCTCCAAGGCATTGTTACTAAGCTAGTAAGTGAGATTGCAAACCAGGCCTGAATGCCAAGCTGATGCTAGGGGAAGAGATAGAGGAGAAGCAGAAAAGAGTGGTGTGGAGGACATGATCTGCTATGGGGACAGTGGCTGGCAGTGGCCGTTCTCCCAGAGGTTCAGTAGGATAAGGAGACGCTTAGCCACAGGTTTTCTCAGTTAGAAAACTTATAGCGACCCCGCCATACTCAGTCCACAGAGTACGGAGGTCAGCTCACACTGGAGGAAGTGCAGACAGCGCTGTCGGCTGCAGCTCGTAGAGACATCTTGGTGGTGGAGGAATGACAAGAGTATGTGGCTAGGGGCTGGCATCACTGTGTTTATTTAGAGATGACAGCTCGAAGGATTCTGATTCACTCATCTCTTTTCCTTTGAGGTCTTATATCTTAGATTGCCTTGTCTCTGCACTTCTGTTACTTAAAAAAAAGTAACTGCTGGATTCCCTTTTCACATAACCTGCTTGTTTAACTTGTCAACTTGGAGTCCCTTCCTACCCATTGCTTTCAGATGTTTCCATGCTGTTGTCTTAGTGACCTGCTTTGATTGCTAGTTACGTATGCGATCCCCTTCTTGTTTCTTCTCTCAGGTCTTTCCATCCTGGAAGAGATTTTCTCCTGTCATTTGAATGTTTTATTCAGTTCAGCTTCCTCCAGAATTCAAATTCATGGACGGCCTCTGTCTTCCAGATGAGAGTGTGTTCGTGCCTTCTCTGACAATAGGAGAGCGTTGAGCTCAGAGCCTGCATTCAGGAACTAGGTTTGCCTGGGTTCAAATTCTGGCTCTGCCAGCTACTAACTGAGTGACCTTGAGCAAGTTGCTGTTTGTAACTTCTTTGTGCCTCATTTTCCTTATCTGTAAACTGTCATTGTTGTTGTTCAGTCACTAAGTCCTATCTGACTCTTTGTGACCCCATGGACTGTAGCCCACCAGGCTCCTCTGTCCATGGCGGTCTCCAGGCAAGCACACTGGAATGGGTTGCCATTTCCTTCCCCAAGGGATCTTCCTAACCCAGGGATTGAACTAGAATCGCCTACATTGGGAGGTGGATTCTTTACCACTGAGCCACCAGGGATGCCCCTCTGTAAACTGTTCAGTTCAGTCGGTCGGTTGTGTCTGACTCTTTGCGACCCAATGGACTGCAGCACACCAGGCCTCCCTGTCCATCACCAACTCCCGGAGCTTGCTCAAACTCACGTTCGTCGAGTTGGTGATGCCATCAAACCATCTCATCCTCTGTCGCCCCCTTCTCCTCCTGCCTCCAATCTTTCCCAGCATCAGGGTCTTTTCCAATGAGTCAGTTCTTTGCATCAGGTGGCCAAAGTATTGGAGTTTTGGCTTCAGCATCAGTCCTTTCAATGAATATTCAGGACTGATTTCCTTTAGGATGGACTGGTTTGATCTTGCAGTCCAGGGGACTCTCAAGAGTCTTCTCCAACACCACAGTTCAAAAGCATCATTTCTTTGGTTCTCAGCTTTCTTTATAGTCCAACTCTCACATCCATACACGACTACTGGAAAAACCATAGCTTTGACTAGATGGACCTTTATTGGCAAAGTAATGTCTCTGCTTTTTAATATGCTGTCTAGGTTTGTTATAGCTTTTCTTCCAAGGAGCAGGTGTCTTTTAACTTTATGGCTGCAGTCACCATCTGCAGTGATTTTGGAGCCCAAGAAAATAAAGTCTGTCACTGTTTTCACTGTTTCCCCATCTATTTCCCATGAAGTGATGGGACCAGATGCCATGATCTTAGTTTTCTGAATGTTGAGCTTTAAGCCAGTTTTTTCACTCTCCTCTTTCACTTTCATCAAGAGGCTTTTTAGTTCCTCTTCACTTTCTGCCATAAGGGTAGTAGCATCTGCATATCTGAGGTTATTGATATTTCTCCCAGCAATCTTGATTCCAGCTTGTGCTTCATTCAACCCAGCATTTCGCACGATGTACTCTGCGTATAAGTTAAATAAGCAGGGTGACAATATACAGCCTTGACGTACTCCTTTCCCAATTTGTAACTGTCAACTGTAGGCAATAATAATAACCTCCTAGCAAGAGCTGTGATGAGAGTTAAGTGAACTAGTGCTTGGAACCTACTTAGAAGGCACAGGGTCCAGTGCAAGCTGTCTGTTCCACCATTGTTAGGTCTTGTTGTTGTTGTTGTTCTGGGGGAAAATAGTGGGAGAGGTAATAATCTTTTCCCAATTGTCTTTTGGGCCACACATTTATCGCTTATTTGATAAATTTACACACTGTTGGAGCCTCACTTGATAAACTAGAAGTAGACAGATCCTGCAGACCAGGTAGCATTCCCTCCCATCTCTAAGGAGTTCTGCAGTGACACTTTGCACGGTGGTCCAGATGTGACGTCTATAGTTGCAGATGTCCACTGTGTGACCTTTCCTGCCCCACAGCCATGTTCAGTTGGTTTCCTTTAAATACAGGCCATAAAATGTTTACTTCTACCTTACTGAACAGTTCTTCCAAAAATGTTATTTAATTTTGCTCATCCCATCAACAAATAACAGATGCTGGCCAAATCTTAAGTTACAGAATTAAGTAACTTTCCTCAAGTCCATGGTGGGACTGGGACTTAATAAGCCTATGGTATCTGACTCTAGTGGTGTTAAAAGAGGAAAAAGAGTTCACTGGAATGAATACACACACACGCACGTGTTGTACATATACATATACATGCACAATACAATTAACTAAACCAAAGATCTTATTCAAATAGATATGTATATATGTGTTGTGTATGTGCGTGTAGCTCAAACTCTCTAGAGTGCTGTCTTAGTTAGGCTTCTGTAACAAAATAGGAGTGGCTTATAAACAACAAACATTTGTTTCTGACTATCCTGGTGGCTGGGTGCCAGCATGGTTGGGTTCTGGCGAGGGCCCTTTTCCAGGTTGCAGACGACCTTTTTCGTGCTGTAGTCTCATATGGAGGGGATGAGAGAGTCTATAGGGTCCCTTTTATAAGGGCACTGATGCTGTTCATGCAGTTCTACTGTGATGACCTAACTACCTCCTGAAGGCCCCGTGTCCTAATACCATCACATCAGGGCTTAGAATTTCAACATGAATTTGTGTGTGTGGTGGTGGGGACGCAAATGTTTAGTTCACAACAGGTACCAGTCTCTAAAGGCGTGGTTATGAACGCATCATATTTTTTTGACAATGAAGATGTGCTGTTTCTACAAGTAGAAGAAATAAATCTTGGGACTTCCTTGGTGGTCCAGTGGCTAAGACTCCATGCTCCCAATGCAAGAGGCCTGGGTTCCATCCCTGGTCAGGGCGCTAGATCCCACATGCCACAACTAAAGATCCTGCTTTCTGCAACTAAGACCCAGTGCAGCCAACTAAATAAATATATTTTTAAAAATAAATATATTGAATAAACAAATAAAAAACCAAAGTGCTTGCAGGGCAGGCATAATAAAGGGAAACACTATCAACTAAGGCAATGGCACCCCACTCCAGTGCTCTTGCCTGGAAAATCCCATGGATGGAGGAGCCTGGTGGGCTGCAGTCCATGGGGTCGCTAGGAGTCAGAGATGACTGAGCGACTTCACTTTCGCTTTTCACTTTCATGCATTGGAGAAGGAAATGGCAACCCACTCAAGTATTCTTGCCTAGAGAATCCCAGGGACGGGGGAGCCTGGTGGGCTGCCGTCTATGGGGTCGCGCAGAGTCATACACGACTGAAGCGACTTAGCAGCAGCAGCAACCTCTTAGAGCTTTTAAGAAAAAGCAAGCGGGTTTGTGAATGAGGGAGCCAGTAATCCACTAAGAAACCTTTCCCAGAAGTTGCATAGTCTCAGATCAACTCTTTCAACATATTTATTAACTATAAAGGAAAGAAAAGATAGTAACTTTGCAGTGGAGAAGACATCTTAGCCAAGAGGTCAAGGTCAGCATCACCAGTAATAAGACAAGCAACATCATGAACCCCGTGATATGATGCACTAAGGACAACACGACATCATTTCTGTGGCTTTTTGGCCAGAAATGCATAATCGCAGCATAATCATGAGAAAACCTCAGGCAAATCCAAATCAAGGACATTCAACAAAATAACTGATTAATACTTTCGAAAAGTGTCAAGGGCATAAATAACAAGACTGAGGAGCTATCACAGACTAGGGGAGGCTAAGGAAATAATGACAAAACGCATTGGGGATCTTGGATAGATCCTGGGACAGAAAAAGGACATAAATAGAAAAAAACTGGTGCAATTTGAACAAGATCTTTGGTTTAGTTAATAGCGTTGTGCCAGTGGTAACGCCCTGGCTCTGTTCAGTTACTGTGGTTATATAAGATTTGAGGACACTGTTGTTCAATTGCTAAATCATGTCTGACTCTTTTCAACCCCATGGACTGCAGCACGCCAGGCTTCCCTGTCCTTCACTGTCTCCTGCAGTTTGCTTAGATTCATGTCCCTTGAGTTGGTGATGCCATTTAACTATCTCATCCTCTGCTGCCCCTTTCTCCTCCTGCCCTCAATCTTTCCTAGCATCAGGGTCTTTTCCAGTGAGTTGTGGACACTGGGTCAGGGATATAAGGAGACTCTGTACTAATTTTTGCAGCTTTTCTGTAAGTCTAAAATTAGCTCAAAATTTAAATTTTTTGGGGTTTTTTTCCTCTGTCTTATTTTTCTTTTAAGTAAAAAGCCATCATGGGATAAACTGTCTGATCCTGGGTAGAAACTGGCTTCAGAAGAGGAAAGAAAGCTTAGAGTTAAGGTCCCTTCTCCAAGTGGGTGAATGTTAATGATGACCTTTCACTGTGTTGCCTCTAGGCTCATTCCTGATCTGTTGAATCTCCTAGACCTTTCTAAAGGGTATGGTAGTAAAAAGCTATGCTGATGGGAGATTTTCCTGAAAATTTTATGAGGCCAAGTGGATAGAACATTAGACAATACAAGATACTGCACTTAAGGGAAAAAAAAAAATCAAACTAGTCTTAAACAGAGCCATGGGTGGGTATCACTGGGTACTCTAGGGTTCTCTGAAGATACTGTCCAGCATTTGCTCCTGAGGCCAAAATGGCCTGAAAAATCGGTGCACATCCATGCAGAGATGACCAGACCGAGTGATCCTCTGGAGGCATATGGAGATGAAAGTCCCTCTTTGGTCATTAGAGGTCAAATTAAAGGCCTATAAACAGAAAAATCTTAAAAGCAAGGGGTTTATGGCTTGTTCAAGTAAAGAATGCTGCAAAAGGACACCAGATTGGGAGTCTGCATGGAGCCTGGGAAGGATCTGGAGGGTTGGATTTCATCAGAACACATTTCCCTTTATCCATGAGAGCAAGATGCCACAGTGGCCTGGGGTGAGCATTCTGCTTGCCATAAGCTGGTCTCGCTGCATATGTAGGTGGAAAACCTTCTTAGAAGGTCTAAATTTGTTCCTCAAGTGGCCACCTGATTAGGTCTTCTGTTTCCCAGGTGATCTCATGTTAGGAGATATGTATGCTCAGTCGCTCAGTTGTGTCCAACTCTTTGCAACCCCATGGACTGTAGCCTGTCAGGCTTCTCTGTCCGTGGGATTTTCCAGGCAGGAATACTGGAGTGGGTTTCCATTTCCTCCTCCAGGGGATCTTCCTGACCCAGGGATCAAACCCACGTCTCTTGTGAGTCCGGCTTTGGCAGGTGGATTCTTTACACTGAGCCACCTGGAAATAGACAATTCTAGGTAAATTTCAGAAATAGTGGGGCTCCTGGAAAGCTGTTGTTTTTGTTGTTTAGTCACTAAATTGTGTCTGACTCTTTGTGACCCCAAGGTCTATAGCCTGTTAGACTCCTCTGTCCATGGGATTTCCCAGGCAAGAATATTGGAGCAGGTTACTATTTCCTTCTGCAGAGATTCTTCCCGAGCTAGGATCAAACTTGTGTCTCCTGTATTGACAGGTGGGTTCTTTACCACGGAGCCCCCAGGGAGGCCCCCTGGAAAGCTATACCTCCTCTAAAATGGGGGCGGGGTGGACCTAATGTATCTCCATTGAGTTCAGTTGGGATTAAACCAGTTCTACCCCACTCAATTAGGAATTTAATAATTTCAGTGAATTTACAAAGCTGGGGACTAGATCGTGTACTTATTCAGTTAACAGATGTTTTGTGAGCACCCACTGTGGGCCAGGCACTGTATTAGGCCCTGAGAACACAGCAGTGAGCCAGACAGCAATGTTCCACTCTGAGCCTGCAGACCGGGAGTCTGTTCCTCTGAGCCTGAACCAGCCAGCCCACCCACTCACTCACAGCTGCCTACACTAAAAGGGCTTGGTTTACACCAAGATAGAAGTTTCCCGATAACTTTTAAACCTTTTTATGTTAGTTTAATTTCTTTCCAATAGTGCTTGAAAGGAAAGATGTTTTCATATGTAATTCATATATTTAATTTACATAATTTGGAAGCAGCATTTGCTACCTTTATTTGTAAAAGCTTTCCCATCTGTGGGCTGCTCCCCTCAGGGCTATGATATTGAAGCCACTTTGAGCTTCGTGGGTTTGCTCCGTGCCTACAGCCATCAGAAATGTGTTTACCGAGGCCAAGCGAGCTCTGAGAGGTGCAGCACGGCCAGCTGGCAGCATCCAAAGGGAGCCAGCCCTTCTCTTCTGTTGCCTGGACCTTTCTCCCTTCCCGAATTTGATCTCGGCTCAGATTCCAAACTAAACCTGAAAGCAATGAACCAGTGAATGGTGCTAACTAACTTGATTCCACAACACTGTTATTAGGATCTTCCCTGCCCCTGCTTCTGGAATCTCTGGGCCTTCTTATTGAGTAGCGATGCCTTGCATTGGTAAAATAGTAATTGTAATGAATTTTTAGTTATTCTATGTAAAGAGCGCAGTGGATAAATATTTCTTATTTATCAGAAAAATTAAGGCTTGTTTTTCTTTTCCTAAAAATAATTAAGGTTTTATTTTGAAGACCTACCTCTTCTACATTGCATATATGGAATATGTGAATGGATGGTCATTTTTTCCAAAGTACTTTTGCAGAACAAAGTCTGCATTCATCAAGAAAGCTTTCTGCCATCAGATCCCAGTCTCTTTCCAGCCTCAAATCTTCTAACCTGCCCCTGCCTATCTTTTATTAAGCTCTGGTAGGTTCTCTGTACCATGTACTTTCATGTTGCCAACCCTGTTCTTCCTTTTCTCTGCTTTCAAGTCCCAGATCACCCAGTGCCACTCACTCGAGGCCTCTTTTGTCTTCCTCAGTCGTTTTCATCAGTCCATTTTCTGGTATCCCAAACACAGAATAGCACATCTCTCCTACGGCACACATCACATGCCACTTTGTGATGCTTCTGTTGACATGGCTTTCCCCTCTCCTGGATAACCAAATCCTTGAGGTGTCAGGGACTTGCCCATTCCATGCTTCTTCTTATTCTCTAAATACCCAGCATAGTGAGTTTGCTAACATTGACGAGTGTTTATACTGCTCCAGCCACTGTCTAAGCACTTAGTATGTAATACCATGTTGAACTGTCACAATAATACCATAATAACCCCTGGTTACCACTTTTTTCCCAGAATAGGAAACTGAAGCACAGAAAGGTTAAGAGTTTTGCGCAGATTTACAAAGTGGTAGAGTTGAGATTTGAACCCTGGCAGTCAGTTAGGGGTCAGGGCTTCTATCCACTGCTCGATACTGAATACCCACGATACTATAATGCCTGTGCTCTTTATATAATAGTTCAGTTCAGTCGCTCAGTCGTGTCCGACTCTTTGCGACCCCATGAACCGCAGCATGCCAGGCCTCCCTGTCCATCACCAACTTCCGGAGTTTACCCAAACAAATGTCCATCAAGTCAGTGATGCCATCCAGCCATCTCATCCTCTGTCGTCCCCTTCTCCTCCTGCCCCCAATCCTTCCCAGAATCAGGGTCTTTTCCAATGAGTCAACTCTTCGCATGAGGTGGCCAAAGTTTTGGAGTTTCAGCTTCAACATCAGTCCTTCCAGTGAACACCCAGGACTGATCTCCTTTAGGATGGACTGGTTGGATCTCCTTGCAGTCCAAGGGACTCTCAAGAGTCTTCTCCAACACCACAGTTCAAAAGCATCAATTCTTCGGTGCTCAGCTTTCTTTATTATTATTTTTTTTGTGTGTGCACAAGGCGTTTTAATTACTTAGTGAAGATCAGAAAACAGGCAAAATAATTTTATAGAGAAAATGAGACAAGTTAGAAGTGGTGAGGATAATCTTCACAGGTACAAAATGAAAATAAGACATACTGAATAATAAAGCCTGTGGTATTTGGATTCAATGAAGGATGCAGCACAAGAAAATGATCCATTAGTGCTTACACCAACTAGCCTCTTGCCCCGCCCACCGGCATTACGTTTGGACAGAGTACCCGGGGCTGCAAATAGGGCTTCCATGGCCCGTTCACTGTCCTCTCATCTACCCCTCTGGTAACAGTCAGGCTCAGAAATGGAAACAAAAACAGCATGCAGGAACATGTTTCAAAGCACATTTTCTTCTTTCAAAAAATCAAAAAAGATTAGTTTGTGTCAAATGAAGGAAAGCTTTAACAAAAAATTCCTAATACACCGTCTAGAAAATATAAAAATACTATTTGAACATGATCAACTGTCCCTTAAGGGAAAGGCAGAATGCATTTATGTTGTTGGTTGAGGGAAAAAGCATTTGTGTTGTATTTTTGAGACTAGAAAATAACTATCTTAAAGATTTCTCGAAGTGAATCACAGTCCTTTTACTAAAGATTCAGTTCAGTTCAGTTCAGTTCAGCCACTCAGTCGTGTTCAACTCTTTGTGATCCCATGAATCACAGCACACCAGGCCTCCCTGTCCATCACCAACTCCCGGAGTTTACCAAAACTCATGTCCATTGAGTTGATGATGCCATTCAGCCATCTCATCCTCTGTCGTCCCCTTCTCCTCCTGGCCCCAATCCTTCAGGGTCTTTTCCAATGAGTCAACTCTTTCCATGAGGTGGCTAAAGTATTGGAGTTTCAGTTTCAACATCAGTCCTTCCAATGAACACCCAGGACTGATCTCCTTTAGGATGGACTGGTTGGGTCTCCTTGAAGTCCAAGAGACTCTCAAGAGTCTTCTCCATCACCACAGTTCAAAAGCATCAATTCTTCGGCACTCAGCTTTTTTCACAGTCCAACTCTCACATCCATACATGACTACTGGAAAAACCACAGCCTTGACTAGACAGACCTTTGTTGGCAAAGTAATGTCTCTGCTTTTTATTTTATTTTATTTTATTTTATTTTTTATCTTTTTTTTCAAGTTCTAACACATTTCTTTTATTGTCTTCTTAGTTATTCATAAAAAAGGAAATATCAGCCAAAATTCACTGCTGCTGCTGCTGCTGCTAAGTCGCTTCAGTCGTGTCCGACTCTGTGCGACCCCATAGACGGCAGCCCACCAGGCTCCCCCGTCCCTGAGATTCTCCAGGCAAGAATACTGGAGTGGGTTGCCATTTCCTTCTCCTCAGCTTTCTTTATAGTCCAACTTTCACATCCATACATGACCACTGGAAAAGCCATAGCCTTGACTAGACGGACCTTTGTTGGCAAAGTAATGTCTCTGCTTTTTAATATGCTATCTAGGTTGGTCATAACTTTCCTTCCAAGGAGTAAGTGTCTTTTAATTTCATTGCAGCAATCACCATCTGCAGTGATTTTGGAGCCCAGAAAAATAAAGTCTGACACTGTTTCCCCATCTATTTCCCATGAAGTGATGGAACCAGATGCCATGATCTTAGTTTTCTGAATGTTGAGCTTTAAGCCAACTTTTTCACTCTCTTCTTTCACTTTCATCAAGAGGCTCTTTAGTTTGTCTTCACTTTCTGCCATAAGGGTGGTGTCATCTGCATATCTGAGGTTATTCATATTTCTCCTAGCAGTCTTGATTCCAGCTTGTGCTTCCTCCAGCCCAGCGTTTCTCATGATGTACTCTGCATATAAGTTAAATAAGCAGGGTGACAGTATACAGCCTTGATGTACTCCTTTTCCTATCTGGAACCAGTCTGTTGTTCCATGTCCAGTTCTAACTGTTGCTTCCTGACCTGCATACAGGTTTCTCAAGAGGCAGGTCAGGTGGTCTGGTATTCCCGTCTCTTTCAGAATTTTCCACAGTTTATTGTGATCCAGTAGCTAACATTTATTGAGCACCAGCTCCATGTCAAGTACTGAACTTAAATGTTATACGTTTATCATCTCAATCCGCACAAAACCCCCATGAGGCACATGTAGTTATTATTCCATAGAGGAGGGGACAGATGCTGAGCCCTTGAAGTTAAGCAGTTTGTACTAGGCAATACTACAGTGTGTGCCTAGGAAGTGTTTGCAGGCAAATGGATGCATGAAAACAGGGAGAAGGTTCAGGAAGAGAACTAATGTATATTGAATGCCTTTCATTCTTTTCCATTGAATCTGTTTTTCCCAACACTTTACAATGAAAAATTTCAGACATAATGCAAAATTGAAAGGTTTTATACTGAGAAGCCATATACCCACCACCAGGTTTGAACATAGCATTTTATTCTGTGCTTCCTATTCCTCTGTCCATCCTGTTTTTTATGCATTCCCCCTCAGTGCTTCAGCATGCATATCACTAAGAAGAGGTCATTATTTGTTCATAGTTTTTTTTCTTCTGAGGTAAGATTGGTACATTTCATTATAGTTAAATTTTAACAGTACATTTGCTGAGTTTTGACACATGCATACACCTATGTAACCCAAA
This sequence comes from Giraffa tippelskirchi, assembly GCF_054371585.1. Taxonomy (NCBI): domain Eukaryota; kingdom Metazoa; phylum Chordata; class Mammalia; order Artiodactyla; family Giraffidae; genus Giraffa; species Giraffa tippelskirchi. The sequence continues at coordinate 111,563,344 of NC_137287.1, read as the reverse complement.
CTCCTACAAAGATATCATTACCCAGAAAGTTGCCTCATATCCCTTCCCAGTCAGTGCCCACCCCTACTTCCCAGCAGAGTGTCTACTATTTTTATGTCATATTTTTATATCTTTTTTTTTGGTTCCAAAAGAATTTCAGGTGACTCATTTAGTTCCATAAAAACATAAAGCATAAATCATACATGAGAAGTAGTTTGAAAAAAGAAACTGAAGGAGGAATGTTAAATGGATCCAAGAGAGCACCTCTGATATGCCAGGCACTTTAATAAGTAATATATTACTTAATCCTCACAAGAGGTATGTGTACTTATTTCCATTTTATAGATGAAGAGTCTGCAAATTTATGTGGCTAATAAGTAATAGGGACACTCTTTTTTTTTTTTTCCAGGGAGCAAAAGTAATTTTATTCATTGCCATTAAATATAAATTGATATAGGGACACTCTTTAACTCCAGTGTTCATGCTTTTTCCACTCTAGCCCCCCAAAGCAAGAGAACAGGTAAAGGAAAAGTTTATTTAAAAAGTTAACAAGGTCTCCAGTACATGCTCATGTATTTGTAAAATTGTGTTACCTCATCGTGTATGTCAAAGTTTAGTTCCAGGAGATGGCAGGGGTAGGGGCATTAAGTAGTCCTACAGTATTTGCAAAAGTGCTGTAAAGTCAAGGTTGGCTTTGAGTTATCCTGTGGTCCTAGAGATGGGATTCCATGTCCTCAGTAAGAGGAAAAAGCAACTTTTCCAGAATTGATCATAACAGTGGGAAGTCTTAAAATGGTCTCATTGACTGTTAAATCAAGCCCTCTATCAACAAGGAAGCATCTTATACATGAAGGAGCCTTGGTCAGAGATTTCAGCTTTGACTTCAAGAGGGTCATTTATTCATTGTGTTAAGAAAGGGTAAAGGTGGGACTGCCCTGGCAGTCCAGTGGTTAAGACTCTGAGCTTCCAATGTAGGGGGTGTAGGTTCGATTCCTGGTCAGGGGATTAATATCCCCTGTGACACATGGTGTGGCTAAATAACTATCAGAGCTCAATAAAAAATTTAAAAAAATTAAGGGTAAAGGTAATCTTTGGTAAAAGAATAACAGATTTCTAATAGGGAATCTTAGAAGTCATTGTATCTGCTTCCTCCTGCATTTTGTGTTGAATCTTCCTTATGATAATAGGTTGGATATACACATTAAGGGTAAGGAAGAATTGAAGATTACTCTGAGTTTTCTTACTTGAAATGCCAGAAAAAGAGTTGGGTCTGTTACAGTAGGAAGCTTATCATTGGGATCCTGGATAAAGTTAGAGATTTTGAGAAAGAAAGGAAGATAAAGGTGTTAAATTGATATGGGCTTGATATGGGCTTGGCAATATCAAATAGAAGAATTTCCTTTTCTGTACTGTGGCCTCCAGCATGGTGGGATGATCCTTGTGTTAGGCTCTGTGGGGCTGTGAGAACTAAGACATGTTCATGTGGTCTTGGGTGATGGAATGAAGATTCATGGTTCCCAGCTCATTAGTCAGGCCTGTGGAGACCTGGAGCAGTGACTCTGGAGACCACTGGGAATGAGGCAGGTTTCCAGCAGACCGGCTCTGCTGTCCCCATCTGTCAGCTCCCTCCTCTCCCGACCTCCATCTCCTAGATCTCATGCATGAAGCTTGTAGAGAGAAAACTTTCTGAGTCTTTCAGGCCTTCTTCCTTGTACCTATGGTCCTCTGGGGAGCAGGAAAGGGAGAGAGCCAAATCGCCACATTAATGAAAGTAGAAAGAACCACATTAATGGTGGCTACTGATAATAAATATTAGGTCTTCCTTCCTGGGCAGCAGCAATTGTCTTTAACAGATTGCTTGAATTGAAGAGAATTTAAAAAATAATATTGTTTTCTGATTATAAAAGCCATTCATTCTTACGGTAGAAATCTGAAAAATATAAGAAAGCATTATGAAGATAATTGAGATTATTGTTAGTGGTGATACCCTAACATGAATTCTTTTTAGGCATTTATAAATTGTTTACATACAGTGTGAAGTCATGCTGTATATACATTTGGTATTTTATTTTTAAAATATTTGCTGATTTAATCTGAGCATCCTCCTATATCATTAAAAATTATTCATAAGCACAATTTAAAGGAGCTACTGATATTCTGTCTAGTGTATTTTCAGCCTAGTTCAGTTCAGTTCAGTCGCTCAGTCGTGTCCAGCTCTCTGCGACCCCATGGACTGCAGCACGCCAGGCCTCCCTGTCCATCACCACCTCCTGGAGTTTACTCAAACTCATGTCCATCGAGTCTGTGATGCCATCCAACCATCTCATCCTCTGTCGTCTCCTTCTCCTCCCACTTTCGATCTTTCCCAGCATCAGGGTCTTTTCCAATGAGTCAGTTCTTTGCATCAGGTGGCCAAAATATTGGAGTTTCAGCTTCAGCATCAGTGCTTTCAAATGAATATTCAGGACTGATTTCCTTTAGGATGGACTGGTTTGATCTCCTTGCAGTCCAGGGGACTCTCAAGAGTCTTCTCCAACACCACAGTTCAAAAGCATCAATTCTTCAGTGCTCAGCTTTCTTTATAGTCCAACTGTCACATCCATACATGACTACTGGAAAAACCATAGCTTTGACTAGACGGACCTTTGTCAACAAAGTAATGTCTCTGCTTTTTAATATGCTGTCTAGGTTGGTCAGAACTTTTCTTCCGAGGAGCAAGCGTCTTTTAATTTCACGGCAGCAGTCACCATCTGCAGTGATTTTGGAGCCCCCTGAAATAAAGTCTGTCACTGTCTCCATCGTTTCCCCATCTATTTGCCATGAAGTAATGGAACCGGATGCCATTATCTTTGTTTTCTGAATGTTGAGTTTTAAGCCAACTTTTTTGCTCTCCTCTTTCACTTTCATCAAGAGGTTCATCAGCCTACTTATCTCATTGAATTTGAAGTGAGTTTCATGTGAACAGCATATAGTTGGGTTGTGGTTTTATCCATTCTGACAATTTCTGCTTTTTAATTGGTGTGTTCAGACCATGTACATTTAAGGTAATTATTTATACATTAGGGCTTCCCTGGTGGCTCAGCAGTAAAGAATCTGCCTGCAGTGCAGGAGATGCATGCAGGAGACAGAGGTTTGATTCCTGGGTTGGGAAGGTCCCCTAGAGAAGAAAATGGTAGCTCACTCCACTATTCTTGCCTGGAAGATCCCATGGACAAAGGAGCCTGGTGGGCTACAGTCCCTGGGGTCACAAAAGAGTCAGATATGACTTAACAAAAACAAAAAATTTATGCATTAGAGTTTTAATCTGCCATTTTATTATTTGTTTTCCCTCCAGTATCTCTTTTCTTGCCTTTCTTGGGATACTTGAACATTTTAAAGGATTTAATAGTATTTGTAGTGTTTTTGAGTATATCTCCCTGTATCATTTTCTTTGTGGCTGCTTTAAGTATTACAGTGTACATATTTGACTTATAACGGTCTACTGGTATCAACAGGTCACCACTTTGAAATGTGAAAACCTTACTTCCATCCAGGTCTCTTTAATCCTGCCTTTTATATATAATCATATTGAACATCAGATGGTATTATAATATTTGTTTCAGTCACAAAATATGATATAGAATTCACAAGGAGAAGGATAGTCTATTGTATGTATTCATTTCCTTTTTCTGTTCTTTATTTCTAACTGATGCTCCAAGAAGATTTTTTCTTTTATCATTTCCTTTCTCTTTGAAGAACTTCCTTAGCCATTTTTTAAGGGTAGATCTTCTAGCTACACATTCTTTTAGTTTTCCTTACTCTGAGAACGTCTTTACCCTTCCGATCTTGAGGTGTAGTTTCCCCAGATACAGAATTCATGGTTGACAGTTTTTTTCTTTCAACACAGAAAATATTGTGCTGCTCCCTTTGGCTTCCATGGTTTCAGAAGAGAACTCTGTTGAATTGGTTTTCCCTTATAGACAATGTGTTGTTTTTCTCAGTTTTCAAGGGTTTTTCTTTGTCTTTGATTATCGGAAACTTAATCATGTGTCTTGTCATGAATTTCTTTGAATTTATTTGTTTGAGGCTTGCTCAGCTTCTTGAATCTGTAGATTTATGTCTTTCACCACATTTGGGAAATTCTCAGCCATTATCTTTTTGAATACTCTTTCAGCCAATCTCTTTATTCTCCTCCTGGGACCCTGGGGGTATGAACATTGGATCTTTTGTTTTTGTCTCACAAGTTCCTGAGGCTCTGTTCATTTGTTTTCAGTCTGCTCTTTTTTGTTCAAAATGGGTAAATTCTGTTGGCCTATCTTCATTTATTTTATCCTCTGTCATCTCTATTATTAAACCCATATAGAAAGTTTTTACTTCTATTATTATGTCTTTCAGGGCTATGATTTTTATTTGGTCCTTTTTGTAACTTCTGTTTCTTTGATGAGATTTTCTATGTTTTCATTTATTTCAAGAGAATTTGCAATTGCTAATTGCAGCATTTTTGTGAGGGCTGCTTTAATATCCTTTATAAGCTGATTCCAACATCAGATTTATTTTGATATTGGTGTCAGTTGATTGTCTTTTCTCATTCAAGTTGTGGTTTTCCTGGTTCTTGGTAAGGAGGTTTCCCATTCTGTTCTGGACATTTTGTCTATTGTGTTAGGAAACTCTTGGTCCTTTTTAAACCTTGTATTTTACCGGGAAGTCACTGTCTTTAGCACACAAATTGGGATCTACTTTTATGGGCCATGGTTCCATTGACAATTTACTTTTCAGAGCCTTTGCTGTTACAGTTTTGGTCTGCTTGATTTATCTGGTGCAGCAGGGGCTCCCACTGGACCCTGCTGGTGCTAGCTGATGGAAGGAAGAAGTTTTCCCAGGCCACACTGCCTGGTGCCTCACGTAGGCGACAGGAGCCTCCATCCCGCTGGGATAAAGGGTATTTCCTGGGGGCCCTGCAGGGAGGGAGAGTGTTTTCCCAGATTGTTTTCATATCAGTGGGCTCCTGACCTATCCTCCTTGTTGGTGCTTCCGGCTGGCCTGGTGTTGTCAGCAGAACTCCCATTCCATCATAGGAAGGATGCGCTTTCCTGGGTTGCCTTCTGTTGCTAGTCTGGGGCTTGGGAAATATTTGACCTGGGCGCCCTTCTGCAGTTGGGTAGGGGAGTCACGAGATGCCCTGCTGCTGCTGCATTGTTCCTTTAGTCTTGGGGTCCCTAACCTGTTCACCTTCCTTTCCCAACCTTTCAGACTTCTCTTTTGGTTGCCTCTTGTATTATTTACAGGATTTATAGTTGTGCTTAGCAAGGAGGCTGGGACAGAAATGGTTTACAGCATCTTGTCCAGGACCATGACAGTGTTCTGTTTAACTGTTCATCTTCCTCTCCAGTATTCTTCCTGGAAAATCCCATGGACAGAGGAGTCTGGTGGACTACAGTACATGGGGTTGCAAAAGAGATGGACACAACTTAGCAACTAAATAACAGCAACAACGCTTTTGAATGATTGTTGTTACTGTTCAGTCGCTCAGTCCTGTCCAACTCTTTGCAACCCCATGGACTGCAGCACGCCAGGCTTCCCTGTCCTTCACCATCTCCCAGAGCTTACTAAAACTCATATCCGTTGAGTCGGTGATGTCTTCCAACCATCTCACCCTCTATCGTCCCCTTCTCCTCCCACCTTCAATCTTTCCCAGCATCAGGGTCTTTTCTAATGAGTCAGCTTTTCACATCACGTGGCCAAAGTATTGGAGTTTCAGCTTCAGCATCAGTCCTTCCCATGAGTATTCAGGGTTGATTTCCTTTAGGTTGACTGGTTTGATCTCCTTGCAGTCCAAGGGACTCTCAAGAGTCTTCTCCAACACCACAGTTGGAAAGCAACAGTTCTTTGGTGTTCAGCCTTCTTTATGGTCCAACTCTCACATACATACATGACTACTGGAAAAACCATAGCTTTGACTAGATGGACCTTTGTCAACACAGTGATGCCTCTGCTTTTTAATATGCTGTCTAGATTGGTCAGAACTTTTCTTCCAAGGAGCAAACGTCTTTTAAGTTCATGGCTGCAATGATTTTGGATGATTAGGTTGTTTTAAATGTGACTGCTGTAGACATCGTGATGGTGGAGCGGGGGTGGAAAGTTCCAGCAGCCTTGAAATCTGAAAGGCTTCCTCACTCCCCAGACCCATGGGCCTGGGCCTGGTTGGCCGCCCAGCACAGGCTGTTACTCATCTGTCTTCCGTTTGCTTGCTTGTGATGTCAGCTCTTCGTGTCTGCTTTAAAGGCAGGCGTTTCTTGTTGTTCTTATGCTCGTTGAAAAATGCAGTAGTTTGTCACACTTCTAGCATGATTAAAACCGATAAACTGTGGCCTTTGTAGCACCTTTTTCTCCGCCTTGTCTTTTGGTTAATTTTGTTTTTCTTTTGGCAAAGATTTTGTATTGAATTCAGCCATGGAAATTGTATTTGTAATTTAACTGGGAAACATTTAATTTTTTTTTTATGTGACTATTTCTCTGTTTCAGAGCTGCAAAACAATGACCAAGTTTTTTCAAAATTAGTGTGAAAAAGTTTTTAACATTTTTCCACTTGAAAATGAAGAATTGGAGGTCATCACAGTAAATGTGTCTTTAAAAAACAAATCAGAGTGGGAAATCCTTTTTATTGGAAGCCATGGGTCCCTTTGTATAGTTTACAATAATAGTTTTGCACAAATAATTTCAAGTTAGAATTGCATACTATTTATTCCCACCCATTTCCTTTATTGGCTGTGACACACAGGAATTACGCCCATTGCTTGACTAACCTTTCTGACCTTTTGTTACTTGGCTATAAATTGACTTGGGTCTTTTGCAAAAACACTGTCAGGGGGGAAAAATCTTTTTGTTAGAACCCAGCCAATTCCTGCTTCAGTGCGGAACAGTTTGTTCTCCTGAAGAAATGAGCCAGTTCAGTGAACAGAAAAACATAGCCATGAACTGGCATCGCCAAAAACTGCAAACATAATTGCCCATGATCGTTCCTCAGAGCAGGGAACTTTATAAAATAATGAGGCTGGGGAGAAAATACAATTTGGAGTTCCACGGGCTTTAGGTAAATATAATTGACGTGTTAGAGTTGTAACCACATAAAAAGGGTTTCTTTTTCTGAACTCTGGCAGTCACCACCATTTTACCATTTTCAATGGGAATATTGTCGAATTCCCCCTCTGCCTGCTCTCCCAGTGGCTCACAGCCCCTGCTTTTCAGTGGCTCTTCCCACCAGCTTCTTTGGTTCAACACTGTAAACATTTCCTGAGTGACTACCCGGTGTAAGAGTGAGTCCTGGGTTCACCTCCCAGAGAAGATATTTACAGTGGTCTAGTGAATAAACATGAAAAATCATGACAGCATGGCAGTTGCAGTAACAGACAAAGGTACGAGACAGAGTTACTACTTGACAGACTGTCACACAAGTGGGGCCTTTGGAGTGAGTTTTGAAGACTGTCTAGGAGGAGGCAGAGGAGTGTGTATAAAGTTGAGGAGTGATGAGATAGCATCAGAGCTCCGGTACTGTAAGTAGAATTGCTTGGCTGCAGAGTGTGAGGACGGAAAGGAGTGGTGGCTGGTGAACTGGAGATGGCCGGGAACTGGATGACAGGACTCAGATGCCATGCGAAACAGTTTGGAGTTCAGAGTGTAGGCCGTGGGGGCTGTGTAAGGGCTTTGAATCAGGGGGATGGCCTGGGTAGAGTTAGAATGGGAAGACTTGGGTTTGCAAGGAGCTCAGAAAGGGCAGATTGGGCCAGACTAAGAAAGGACCATGACGCCAGGCACTGAAGACAGTGATTTGTGTGTCTGATGGCTAATAGGGGGAAGGGGGCATGTGTGTGTACAGACAGCAAAGGTCACTGAAGTCCCCACAGTTGGCTGCAGACGAGAGGAGAGGGTCAGTGCTCAGAAACTAGGCAGAGGGGCCACCTTTGTGATAGGGGAGTTCAGGGACAGAGGACGGAGGCAGGAAGCCTGAGAATTCTGCTTGACCGTCCACATGCCCATCAAGGATGCTTGCCCACAGACCAGTGGTCCCCAGCCTTTCTGGCATGGGGGATGGGTTTTGTGGAAGACAGTTTTTCCACAGACCGTGGTGTTGTTGTGTTGGGGGGGGGATGGTTTCAAGTACATTACATTTATTGTGTGCTTTTATTTCTGTTATATCAGCTCCACCTCATATCATCAAGCATTAGATCCTGGGGACTCCTGCTATAAACTTACTGTGTTTGATTTTTGTAGTGCAACTTACCCTGTATGCACTGATTCCATTCCCATTTTATAAAAGAAAACTGAGGCTTGGGAGGTTAAATACATCACCCAAGACCCAAGTGACCTGCCCTAGGAAATTGCTGAGTCAGGGTTGGGACTCAGGTTTATCTGACTCCCACCATAGTGACAGGCCACCTTGGAATTGAACCTGCTAGAACTGAGCTGCCCAGTGTCAGCAAGTCTCAAAACGTCTCCATGCTCTCTGTGAGAGCTATGCCTATAGATAACAGCTCTGCCGATACTAAGATTGCAGTATTAGCGTTAGTACAATTAATATTTTAAAAACCTAGTTTTCTTCTTGACTTGTCATCTCATGAAAACATCAGGTTCTTGATGTTATTTCTTAAAAGCTCACCATTTGGGAAGAACTGATCTTGAGGAAGGCCCAACCAAATTGACTGAGTATACTTAAAGAAATGTAATGTTTTAATGTTCAAGTGAGTATGTGTTATAACAGCTTGTATTAGAGTAACAAACTATGGCTTTCAGTAATTGGAGAACGTTTTAGGACTAACAGGAAGTTAATATGGTGAATTTTTGTAAATCTGTACTTCTAAAGATCTCAGAAAATGTTTTTCAGATGTGTACTACAGCTGAAGAAGGGGTTTACTAAGCAAAACTTATCTTCAGTGAAGTCCCAGGACAAATGAATGATTCAGTGATATTCATTCTATAGTCATGAGATCATAGATTCCAGGATAAGGGGTTAGGAGGCAGAAGAGAAAGAATAAAAAGCAAACTTGGCCTACTTTGTATCAAAAAACATACTCTTTGACTTCCCCGGAGGTCCAGTGGTTAGGACTCCACTCCCACTGTAGGAGGAATAGGGTCAATCCCTGATCGGGAACTAAGATCAGTCACACAGCCAAAAAAAAAAAAGTGAAGTTGCTTCAGTTTTTTCTGATTCTTTGCAATCCCATGGACTGTAGCCTGCCAGGCTCCTCCATCCATGGGATTTTCCAGGCAAGAATACTGGAGTGGGTCGCCATTTCCTTCTCCGGGGTATCTTCCTGACCCAGGGATGGAATCTGGTTCTCCTGCATTGCAGGCCAACTCTGTACCATCTGAGCCATCAGGTAATTGCTTAAAAAATTGCCCCCAAAAAAGGAGAGGGGCGTGTTCTTGGTTAATGGATCAGCCCCTGTTGAGTTAGTAAAGGGCAACCCTGTTCCATCTGGGATTGGAGCCTTGAGATTCCAGCATCAAAGGCTGTAATTATGGAATGTTTTGAGCTGTCTCTTCATCGTCTCGTTTTCACCCTTCCTCTGCTTCTTGAAGTGGAACCAGAAATAAAGATGGTTTTTGAGAGAGAAAAATGCTTGGAAATGTGGGGAAAGTATCTGAATCTTACGCCATAGTCTGTATTATTATTCTTTGGCACCACTAGTAAAAGAAAATTTGCTGAATTCTTAAGGGGAAAAAAAAAAAGCAAGTATCTCCTGTGATTGAGCAAGTATCTCCTGTGGAACTGTAGCAGACTCCTCTGCCAAAGTGGAGATTATATACAACACAGGGGAGGCGAGCGCCCCGCTTTTCTCCGGGGCCCGAGCGGGGCCAGAGCAGCACGTACGTAACTGGCGGGCTCAGGGCTTCTGCCCTCGGCTCACGGCTGGGCCGCGGTGGCCCTCTGTCTGCCTCCCATTAACTCTTGCTTCTTCCTCCGTGGACGTAAGGAAATGCTGGCCACAGAGAACCCAGAACACAGCCCCTGACGGTCTCAGTCTAGTGGAGCAGACAGCCTGGGAAAGAGAGCAGGAGGCCGTGGGCCCTGGAGCCCAGAGGAGGTGCAGCACCAGGGACTCACCAGCCATGCCTGGGGCCTCTGGTCATCTGAGGAGTTTCCTCCGACTGGGAACCAAGAGAAATTCCTTGTCTCCCGGTACCTTACTCTCCTCTGCCAGAAAAAGATGGTAATGCCCGCACCTTCACAGGTGTTGTATGAGGTATGAAACTTGAACGCGGTCCCTTACGTGGTGGGCCTCACCCAGACCTGGCCCCCGGTGGGCCTTGTGTCCTCGTGTTGCCCTTTCTCTGCCTCTCTCCTTTCCTCGCACCCCCCAGGCCCATTCTACTTTGTTGTCACTTTGCTGAAAAACATTGTCTCGTTTGTGAAATCTGTCAGTGCATCTTTCTTGAACTTCAAAATTCTTTCATCTTCTCCCCCCATCTCCTTTTTCCTTCTGCTCCCAGGATGAGTACCCGAGTCCCTTTCTGCTTTCCTAGGTGACTGTGGTCCTGGGGTGAGAGGTGTAGGGGTGGCAGGGGGCCTGGAAGGGCAGGACGACGTTGCTGTCCCAGGTGAATCGCAGCTCACCCCTCCTCCTGCCCCAGGTTCCCTCACGGCTCCCAGACAGGTTTGGGAATTCCAGGCTCCCATGGCTTCCCCGTGTCTTCCTCTCTTGCTGCAGATCTCTAACAGCAGAAAAGAGAGCAAGGAGTAAGGGTGCCCTTTGCCAGTTGCCTGGTCTAGAGTTCTTTCTCTCCTCCTGCAAGCATTCTTCTCCCAGCCAGGATCCCGCTGGGCATCCTTCAGAGGGACCTCCTCTTGGGGTCATGTTTGGCCCTGTTTGTCATCCCTGCCAAGGCTGATGAGAGGATGCTTGGGGCACACACCTGTTCCCTCTCCTGTCTGGTTTGTGGCCAACCCTTCTTTCTCTGCTCCTCCTCAGACTCCTAGCCAGCCAGGCCCCAGTTGCTGGCACATCACCATCTTAGTAGGCAGTACTTCCCAACAGGGGATGTTTGGCTGTGTCGGGAGACATTTTTGATTTTTGATTGTCACAAGAGGGCAGGGTGGGAAGTGCTTCTGGCACCTAGTGGGTAAAGGTCAGGGATATGGTTAAATGTCCTGCAGTGCAGCCCCCAGAACAGAGAATTACATGATCTACACTGTCAGTTCCCAGGTGGAGAAGCCCTGCTGGCAGGTGTTTCCTGCACGAGTCCCCTTCTCTGAGCTTTCCTTTCCATATCTGTGCTTGTAGGGGCTCTTGTTAGCCCCCGAAGGCCCTCCCCAGAGGGTGGCCTCACCTGTCTGAGGTCTTCCCATCCCTACTTCAGCGCAAGCTGATCCTCCCCCCAGGGTTTCCACATGGCTTTGTGCATTCCCTGCAACACTCACCGCCCTTGGCCTTCAAACAGCCCCCTTCACATGGTTTATTCTCCCGCTTTAAAAAGTAGAGTGAGGGCTTGAGGTCATAATGAGGATGACCATCCAGACCCCAGTTTATATGATAATATTCTAAGGCCCTAAACCTTGCACAACATGGAATGAACACTGGACTTGGCCTCAGGAGATTGGGTCTGGTCCCTACTCTAACACTCCAGATCTGTGACCATAGACCTGACTCATCTGAGCCCTGGCGTCCGCACAAGTAAGTAGAGATAAAAAGTCCATTTCCTGGGACTGTCTGTGGCCGTGAACAGATGTTAGCTCAGAGCCTGGTGCAGAGGGATTAGTCTAAATGTAGGTTGAAACTGAAAGTGATTCCAGATCCCAGACATGACCCTGAAGACAGAATCGTTTCCCATTGCCCTGATAGCAGCAGTCTTAATTCGAGATCACACCTCACCATTGCTCCTTACACGGGAACGAGGAGCCACCCTGCCAGCACATCCTGTTCACTGCAAAGGACTAGAGGATTGATACTCCCTGTGCACCCCCCTCCCCGATCCCATGAATGCAGAGGAGTCCCATAGGCTTCTGACTCCCTGCTGTATTAGGAGATACCGCTCTGTTGCTTGGAACACCGGGGCTCTTGAAACAAGGGTACTTACCCTGGGGATTGGGAGGTCCACCCTGCCCTGAGGTAAACAGAGCCGGCTGCCTTGCCTCGTACAGGGGCTGCTGAGGCGTGAGAGGGACACTGCCTCCATCCACTCCCATCACTTTCTGGTACACAGAGACCAGCACAGAGGAAGTAGTGTTACATTTTGTTCAGACCTTATGTTACATTTACTTTGCCACAGTGCTAAGAAGTTAGTGACAGTTGATCTTACGGGTTTTAAAGGTGGTTTTCACATATATCCTTCTGTACTTTGGATTCTTGTATCCTGTGTACTTGTTGCCCTATCCAAAGAAAAAAATAAAAGCAAAAAAAAAAATTTAAAGGCAGTTTTCACATACTCCTTGGGGCTAGGATTATAAAAATCATGTGACTATCCAGCAGTGGAAATAACATCTAGTATTTGCCCAAAGAGTTTGAGACTTAATTCCTCAATGTGCTAGTCTCTCAGTCGTGTCTGACTCTTTGCGATCCCACGGACTGGAGCCTGCCAGGCTCCTCTGTCCATGGAATTCTCCAGGCAAGAATACTGGAGTAAGTTGTCATGCCCTCCTCCAGGGGATCTTCCTAACCTAGAGATCGAACCCAGGTCTCCTGCATTGCAGGCAGATTCTTTACCGTCTGAGCCACCTGGGAAGCCCTAATTTCTCAATGTATGGTCTTATCTCTGGAACAGAGAGGAAATCTTTGCACAGCACGACAGAACTCATTCCATCCTTGGAGATAGCTGTGAAACGTCGTAAGGCCTGCACAGATGTCACTGGCCTTCCATTTTTATCAGTGGCTGACAGTGAAGAGACATCCCAGGAGTTGGCCATGGGTCCGAGGGCAGGGGACAGATGGTATATTAGCAGTTGGGCATCAGCTCACACGACTGATGGGCCCACGTGATGGCTCATCCTGACACCACATGCCTTCTTTGACTTCCTCAGAATCCTGGGGACTCAAATCTCCATCCCAGGACTGCGCTCTTCACTCTAGTGCACCATCTTGTACTGTCCACGCTTCCAGGATGTTTATGCTGTGGGTTAAGAGTGCAGTTGTGGAATCAGGAAGCCCTAGGTGTGAATCTCAGCTGTGGCCTGCTGCTTATGTGACCTGAATCAAGTTACTTAGCCGTTTAACTTTGATTTCCCAATTTGGAAAATGCGTTGATGAAACTTAGCTCCTGGGATTATTTTAAGGATTAAATTAAATGAGGAAATAAATGTAAAGCAGTTAGCACAGTGCCTGACAAATACTCAGCCAGTGGTGGGAGTAGTGGTTGTACTCCTTGAGGGCAGAGATGTGGCCTTCAATCCTTTCATTTCCACCCTGTCTCTTAGCACAGAACTGAGCACCTAGCAGCACACAAATGTTTTATTCAGAATAGGTGGCAGGTGCATACAGGTGCATACGAACATACTCGGAGAGGATAATCTGATAATGACAATCACTCAAAAAACTCTAGAGATCATGTTGTTAAAGAGAGTTAGGTAATTTTTTAGAAATGTAATATATAAGAAAGAGTCCAAAACTAGCCAGTCTCTGTTCTTTGAGTAAGTTAGGTCATTTGAAGAGAAGCATCTGGACCGTTCCACCGCAGCCCCCTGCTGAAATAACCTCACTTGGTTTCGATTTACTTCTGTCTTCTCTAGAATCAGTGTAATAATGGCCTATTTGATGCGGTTTCACCGTGTCTTTCTAAGCTTAGACTGCTCTCTCACTTTTGCCTGTTTTCCCTTACACGGAATTCGGAGACATGTTTCTTCATGAGTTTACCTCCAAGGGAATTAGTCTCTGTTTAGGAATAAATGTTCGTTTTTGTAAAGTATCACCCAGAATGTTCCTCCCCACTTCTTCTGCTCCCCCACTTCCCTCCATAGCAAACCACGTTGGTTTTTGTCCTCTGGTAGAGAGGGCTTGGCCCCCCTCAGCCCAGGGCTGGCCCTTGAGTGTTTAGGCTCACTCAGCCAAGCCCTCGCAGGTCACCACAGTGATTAACCCAGTGGCAGAGCCTGGTGCGGCTGAGGGGTTGGTTGGTCCAGTGCTAGGCTTGGGACCCAGGTCGGGAGGCCTTCCAAACGTTTGCTGAGGACTTCAGGAAGAAGGCTCTCCTCAGTGTTCTGAGAGGTCTTCCCAAAGCCAGCCCTGTCTCCGTTCTTTGGCTGGTGTGGAGACTCGAAACCGGGGACCGCGGTAACCATCTTGCCGTGACTAGGGAAGCTACCCCGAGGATGCGGCTGACACGTGCTCGTTAGAGAGCAGGCCCTGGTTTTCATCCCAGGGCCACCAAGTCAAACCCCCCTCCAGTCTGTCCACTTTGGTGTGCCAGTAAGCCCCCCTTATTATGACAGCCATTGTGAATCAGTTTTATTGCTTGTGCCGAAGACTCCGAACAGTACTTGGTAAATAAATTTCCTTCTATTCTGCATGTATTAGTGATTCTAATCTGTGAACCAAGACTCTACCTTGGAGGAGGGGGGCCAGGTTTAGAGGGCTCCATTTGGGTAAAGTGTGAGTTGCTTATGTATTTCTGCAAATTAAAGAAGTTCCTTGCCTATATATTAGTATTTTTCAAATTCATCAGAAGGTTTTGATTAATGAAATACAAATTTAGGTAGAGCTGTTGGATTGCTAGGTTTTTGTGACGTGTTTTCACATGAATAAATATTAAACGATCATGTAAATTTCTGTGGAAATGTTTTCTGGTAAAGAAGCCATTGCTTAGGTGTTTTCCTCCTTCCTTCTCTCCCTTTTCCTTCTTCTTTTCCTTCTCTGTCTCTTTACTCTTCCCCCCGTCACTCCCTCTCTCTCTCTCAGTTCTTTCTCTAAATCCTTTATCACTCAGTTTTCCTTCTGTTCAGTCTTGCTAGTTATCTCAGTGTGTGTTGGAAACAGTTGAGATGTAAGTTTGAATTCATGTTATTTAGATGTCAACATTAAGATTTAGCTTGACTTTTCAAGCCTACAGCTGTGAGTTCTCCATAGATCCAAGGGATGACTGGGTATTGAGTCCTTTAGTATCAAGGGACCCAAACTGAGGTTTGATACCAGGCAACAAGTTGGGTATCGAATGGGAACACTTGTAATTACAGTCCCCCATTTTTTGCTGGTAAAGCAGGACCCTGTAGGTGGACTCTCCTGTAACAGGTGTATTTAATAGATGCCACTGTGTGCACATCACCGTTCTGAAGCTGAGTGGTCTAGCGCTGAGCCCTTACCTCAGAGACCTTGATGTTCTTTAGTGAGAAAAGTCATGTACACTGGATACTCTCTGAGCCAGGGCTGTTTTTTTTTTTTTTTTTCTTCCAGGGCTGTTTTTATATGGAAACTCTTTTTTAAAATTATTCTACCAAGAGAGTCCTCTGAACCCATGTTTAATAAATGTCAGTCACTGATTTTTTGAAATATGCTGTTTGCTAATAAAATGTATTGCTTACATGCCCTTCTCCTTCTTTCTCTGTTCTTTTTTTGGGGGAGTGGTGCGGAGCTGTGTAGCTGGCAGGGTCTCAGTTCCCTGGCCAGGGATTGAGCCCAGCTCACAGCACTGAAAGCATTGCATCCTAACCACCAGGCACCAGGGAACTCCCATCTTTTCTGTTCTTCCTTTGATTCTTTTTTGTTTGTTTGTTTGTTTGTTTTTTCTTTTTTTTCTTCCTTTGATTCTTGATCAGTAATTCTCAACCTTTTGTTAAAAGCAGTCCACAGCAGTTTTTGTGGGGTTTTTTTTGGGGGGCATAGAACCAAAATGTTGACACCCCTCCCAGTCATGTACACCCATAGAATTTGCTGCAAATAAAGCATTACAATAATTCAAAATTGTGACTCTCTCATGGAAAAGAGGCTGCTGCTGGCTCCACATCGGCATAAGCAAGCTAGCCAAGTGCCCTCTCTTTCTTCCTGTTGAATGAAGTATGGCTGAAAACAGGGGAAAGAGACTTATCCTAAGGACAACCTTGAATTGTCTCCTAGTTTGTTCAGAACACAACTTACCATCTCTGGCCGTTCCACGTCAGCAGCGCCAGAGGCTTGCTGAGCTGCCCACAGTTCTAGAATGCCAGTGGGAAGGCCAGGCCGAGGCGGCCAGCTGGCCGCGGAGCCCTCATTCTGAGACGCTGCCGCCACTTTCCTGTGACACTGGAGTCAGAGGCAGAAGGGGCCCGGCTGCCAGTAACCCAAAGGGCTGTATTCAGGCAGTGACCTATTTTTACACTGTAATCGGGTTGGGTTTCTCTGTTTCCCCTGTGAGGAGGTAAGCTCACATTCTTCTGCATGTGTGGGAAGCCACTTCCCTGTCACCCCTGTGGCTTGGTGGCTTTTCCATGTGACATAGGTTGCTCTTAACGGGGGACACAGATATGTGCGCCTTTTCCTCAGCTGGAGGCTCAGGGTTGATTTGTGAGGATAAAATGAAAGAACAGGAGAGCCTGAACCAGGCCAGGATGGAGAACTTAGGAGGAAGAACAACGTAAGGTGAACTGTGTGGGGGAAGGTGTTGGAATTGTCGGTCCAGGGCTCTGCGCTTCTAACTCTTGTCATGCACACGAGCTGATGACCTAGTTTATTAACCAGTTTGTTCAAGCTCCAGATGTGCTGAGTAGTGGAGGCATAGTGGGAACACAATGACGGCTCTTGCCTCAGCCACAGTCTCAGGGGAGGCTTGTATCCATAGTCACAGTGTGTTGTCACCGTGCGGTCAGGGAGGGTCCCGGAGCAAGGCTGGGACTCACTGGGACCGAGGGGGGCCGAGGAGGGTGTTGGGAATCCCCGTTGGAACTCTCCAGCCAGATGCCATAACTCCTAGCGTTCTCCACTCCAGCCTGTCCACGCCTTCATCACACCAGTGCCTGGTCTGCATCAGTTTTGTTTGTTGCCACGTAGGTACACACCTTGCATAACGTACAGAGGTCAGGTTGTTCGGGTACAACCTTGAGGAGGTTCTCCCTCCTCACGGAGACCCTGGGACAGGGGGAGAAGTGTGTCACAAGGCTTGGTTCTCCCCGCGGTGACCGGTCTGGGGACCACGAGATCTTTACTCCTAGAGTGACACGTGCTCCTGCCTCGCCTGTGGTGGACAATGCCTCTTGGCCTCTGAGACCTTCTCCCACAGGATGTCAGTTCTTCTCTCCTGTCCTGAGGAACACCCAGATCATACTTCTCCAGTGTTTCCATTGCTTGTTTTCTTTGCTCCGTGAGCACTTACAGCTTTGAGCTTCAACGACTGACACCTGTATTGAGCCATCTCCCCACACTAGGCGATGGCTTTTGGATACAAGGCCTGTGTTGTATTTCTCTAGGATGCACCATTGTGAGTCATGTGAATGAAGTATATGTGTCGTGTAATGAGGTTCCACTGAGCGCAAGATAACTAGAGACATGGATAGGACCTCAAAACATCCCTGACTGATTCTCAGACTTTCTGAGCTTGTAGAATGTCTTTCATACTTAATAATAAAAGGAAGGGATATGGAGACAGTTCTGGAGCACATAGCCCAGGAAGGTGTAAAAAGTGGCCTGTTGGCATTCAGGAGACAGAGATTGGAAAGGAAGGGCCATGTACACCATGGCAGAGCAGGGGGACGTATCAGAAAAGCACCCCATTTGGGTGATCCCTAACTTTCGTGTTTAAAATATTCCTGGATGTAGGGCAGAACTCAAATGACGTGGTGGCAGACAGAATCGTCATGCATCAGCATAAGATGTTCATGTGCCAGTTGATGTCTCAGAGTCTGAGTTCGGCATTCAAGTGGGATTGGGATGCAGCCGTGTTCACTGTTCACAGAAGTCAGTTTGCCTGTGTAATAGCCTTCCTGGTGTGGAAGGGGGAAATGCAGAGAGGTGACTGATACGGCTGGATGTAGTGGTTAAAAGAACATTAGGACCAGCCTGGGAGAAGTTTCTCTGGATTCTACCATGGTTTGGACCCTATATTTTGAGAAATACATATGTCAAGAATCTTCCTTGATTGAAGGACAGTATGTACACCAGAGGGTGCTGTGTTTCAATTTTCACATCTTTCTTTTCTCTTCATGTGGTTGTGCATAACATGATTTGTTTGATGATCAGCCAGTTGAGAATTTGCCCTCAACAAAGGATTGTTTAAGGCCTGAACAAACCCTACCCACTTGCTGCTTTCTTAGCATAATAAAGACAATAGCACGCACTCACTGGTCTGCTCTACTGTGTGCTAGTTCTTAGCCATTACATTTTCTTTAAAACTAGACAACTTCTCATGCTTCCGCTTAAGTCCATTTCAGTATCCTTTTCTTTGGTGGAAATGGAGACCATCTGGTCACCATCATCTGTGTAGTAACTATGATTGAAGATGCTTATTAAGTCGCCCTTCGGCCTTTTCTCTTGTCTGGGCAAAATTGTCTCTGTTCCTGTGGCCATTCCCCATAAATCTCATTTTCCAACCCTTTAATCATCTTGGTGGCTTTCTTTGGAAACTACATCAAAGGCTCAGTTTCAGGGCCTCTATTCTGGTGGGATCTGGGCTCTCAGCTAATGGATATGGAATGTGGTTTTAACCATTCAGTTTCCATAGCTAGTCCCCCTCTTCCAGGCCAGTCAGAATCTGCTAACCATTCGGGACTGGTGTACCATCTCTTAATTGTGACACACTTTATAAATATTATGGTGTTGATTTGACTTTAGAAAAAAAAACAAATTTTAGTTTGTAAATAATTTTAGCTGTTGGTTGATACACTTTTGCACCCTGGTTTGTTGCATTTAAGTTGCTTTTCTGAGCTGAATGATGTTTAAGTGGATATGTTGTCTCTTACTGAAGGATAATCTGAATTTTGTTGTGTTTCCTTCTTTCGTTTATTCACTCAGCATCTGTGAGTGCCTACTGAGTGTCAGTTTCTGTGCTAGTTCTGTGCTACCCAAAGATGAACAAAATATGGTTCCTAGCTTCAAGGAGCTCAAATCTAAAAGGGAAGTCAGGCACATAACAATTTACAATATAAAGTAGAAAATGCTGTGAAAGGTGACTTCAGGTCCAGTGGAAATTTAGAAAGGCTTCACTGAACATGTCATGTTTGAACTGGGTCTGCACACGAATTAGTCTTCAGGGAAGACGACGGTAAAGAGAGTTTAGTACATGAAGGTAAGGAGGCTGACATGTCACGGGGTAGGAACAAGTGGTGGCCAGGCTTGAACCTGAGTGGCTCAAGAATCAGGAAGATGCCAGACTCTGAAAACTGCCCACTCCAAGCCAACAAGTGTCCAACAGAAATATCACGTGAGGTGCAAATGTCATTTTAAAATTATAGGAGCCGCATTCAAAAAAATAAACACGACATCAGCCATCAAGCCTCGAAAAGGCATGGAGGAACCTCGTAAATGCTTATTACTAGGTGAAAGAAGCTCATCTAAAAAGGCTGCACAGTATATGATTCTAACTTATGACTTTCTAGAAAAGACAAAACTATGGAGATAGTGAAAAGATCAGTGGTTGCCGGGGGCTGGGGGAAGTAGGATAAAAGGGTAGAGCATAGAGGATTTTTAGGGCAGCAGAACTATTCTGTAGGTTCCTATAATGGTAGATACATGTTGTTATAAATTTGTTCAAACCCATAGAATGTACAACATCAAGAGTGAACTGCAATGTAGACTGTGGACGTTGGGTAATAATGATATGTCCTTGTACGTTAATCAGTTGTAACAAAGGTACCATCTGGTGAGGGTGTTGACAATGGGCTAGCGGGAACAGGGGGATACAGAAATCTCTATACCTTCCTCTCAGTTTTTCTGTGAACCTGAAACTGCTCTTAAAAACAATTAAAAATTAATGAACCCACAACTTGAATTCATTTTAATAATATATTTTACTTAACCCACTCTATCAAAAACATTAATATTTTCAACATGTAGTTCATATAAAGGTCATTACTGAGATATTTTGTGTCACTTTTTTTGGTACCAAGTCTCTGAAACCTAGTCTGAGAGGTGTACTCCTGGTGCATCTCCGTTTTGCACCAAGCCACCTTTCAAGTGCTCAGTGGGCATACGCGGCTAGTAGCCGCTGTATTGGCAGAGCATGTACTGAAGATTGAAACCTGAGTGTCCCTGATTCAGAAACCTGACTTCTCAACCGCACTGCTCTCCTGCTCCCTAAGCACAGTAATGATAAACACAAAAGGAGTGGAGCTCGCAGGCTGTCTCTGAATCCCCAGTGTCAGCTGTTGTCTGGTGGCCTGAGTTCGAAGCATCCAGAGGTGCACTGTCTAAGAGAAAATGTAATGCAGGCCACATGTGTGATTTAAAATGTTTGAGGAACTACACAGAAAAAGTAAGAAGCAACAGATAAAATTAATTTCAAGACTGTATTTAACCCAATATATAAAAAATATTTCAACATTATTTCAAATATGTATTTAATATTAAAAATTATTAACAAAGACATAGAGACCAATGGCACAGAATAGAAAGCCCAGAAATAAACCCTCACACATGTGGTCAAATGATTCTGACAAGAATGCTAAGACCAAATATTCAATGGGAAAGGGCAGACTTTCCAAGATATGATGCTGGAAAAATTGGATTTTCACATGTAAAAGAGAGATGCTGGACCCTTGCTTTTTTACCATATAGAAAAATTAATTAATAATGCACTGAAGACCTAATTTTAAGACCTTAAACTATGGAACTCTTAGAAGAAAACATAGAGGAAAAGCTTCATGACATTGGATTTAGCAGTGATTTACTGAATATAACACCAAAAGCATAGGCAGCAAAATAAAAATAAATTGTACTACATCACAATTAAAAATTTCTGTGCTTCAAAGGACACATTCAATAGGGTGGAAGGCCAGCCTATGGAATGAAAGCAAATATTTGCAAGTCATGTATCTAATGAGGGGTTAATATCCAGAATATATAAAGAACTCCTGCAACTTAACAACAAAACACAACCTGATTTTTTTTTAAATGGGCAGAGGATCATTCTCTTAATTTTTGAGAGTTTGATATTGAAATTCCAACTAAAAATCTTAATTTAGCCACTTTAAAAAATAATTGTAATATATAGTGGAACTATATGTAACCTCATTCTGTATTTTCCAAGTCTCCTGTAAATGTGTTACCATACCTTCACAATTTAAGAATTAAAAAAATCTTTTTAATAAAATGGGCAGAGGCCTTGAATAGGCATTTCTCTGAAGAAGAAGTTATACAAATGGCTAATAAGCCTCTGAAAAGGTGTTCAGCATCACTAATCATTAGGGAAATGCAAATCAAAACTACAATAAGATACCGTCTCACACTTTCAGGACAGCCACTATCAAAAAACCCAGAAAATAACAAATGTTGGCATTGTTGTTGTGGTTGTTGGCATAGACTAGAATAATTAGAACTCTTGTCACTGTTGGTAGGAATGTAAAAATGGAGCAGGTACTATGGAAAACAATATGAGAGGTACTCAAATAGCTGAATGTATAATTACCATAAGATTTAGTGATTCTACTTCTGGGTATATACTCTCAAAATGTTGAAAACAAGGACCCAAAGAGATATTTGTACATTCAAGTTCATAGCAGCATTATTTACAATAGCCAAAAGTTGGAATCAACTCAAGTGTTCATTGAAGGCTAAATGGATAAATGAAATGTATTATGTACATACAAGGGCCTATTATTCAATCTTACAAAGGAAGGAAGTTCTGACACCTGATCCAACCATGGATAAACCTTGAAGACATGATGCTAAATGAAATAAGCCAGTCACAAAAGGACAAATACTATGTGGGTGAACTTATATGAGGTACCTAGAAAAGTCAAATTCATAGAGACATAAAGTAGAGTGGTGGTTTCTAGGGACTTAGGGGAGAGGAAATTAAGAGTTACTGTTTAGTGGGGACAGAATTTCTGTTTTGCAAGGTGAAAAGAATTCTGAAGATGGATGGTGGTGATGGCTGCATACCAGTGGGAATGTACTTGTTGTTCAGTCGCTAAGTCATGTCCGACTTTTCGCAACCCCATGGACTGGAGCATGCCAGGCTTCCCTGTCCTTCACTATCTCCTGGAGCTTGCTCAAACTCATGTCTGTTGAGTCGGTGATGCCATCCAACCACCCATCCTCTGTCACCCGCCTCCTCCTCTTGCCCTCAACCTTTCCCAGCATCAGGTTGTTTTCCAATGAGTCTGCTCTTTGCATCAGTTGGCCTAAGTATTGGAGCTTCAGCATCAGTCTTTCCAATGAATATTCAGGGTTGATTTCCTTTAGTATGGACTGGTTTGATCTCTTTGCTGTCCAAGGGACTCTCAAGAGTTTTCCTCAGCACCACAATTTGAAAGCATCAATTCTTTGGCACTCAGCCTTCTTTATGGCCCAACTATCACATCCATATGTGATGTACTTCAGTTCAGTTCAGTCGCTCAGTCATGTCCGACTCTTTGCTACCCCATGAACTGCAGCACGCCAGGCCTCCCTGTCCATCATCAACTCCCAGAGTCCACCCAAACCCATGTCCATTGAGTTGGTGATGCCATCCAACCATCTCATCCTCTGTCGTCCCCTTCTCCTCCTACTTAATGATGTAGGTATACTTAAAATGGTTAAGATTGTAAATTTTATATTATATGTAAACACATACTTTACCGTAATATTTTTTTTAAAATACTTCTTCTAAAAAAGATGTAATTACTTCTGAGACCATAGACATTTCAGATGGGAAAAGAGAACAAAAAAGGAGATATGAGTCAAGAGACTAAGGAAAATAAGAAACCAAAAAATATAAGCATGTTGATATGAAAAGGTAATTTAAAAGTGATTTAAAACATACTAAAGCAGCATTTATTCCATCTCTGCTTCAAATAAAGAACTCTGTTCTGTTAAAGAAAATTATTAATGAGTTATTTTACATTTCATTTTGTACAAAATCTTCAAATCTAGTGCATATTTTACCCTAACAATGCATCTCAATTTGAACACACCACAGTTGAAGTGCTGAATAGCCCCATGTGATTGGTAGCTAAAGTGTCAAATGGCATACGTGGAGAATCTTCTCATTGGAGGTGGGCTTCTAGCCCACAGAAATTTTCTAAACCAAGGAGTGACATGAACAGATTTGTGAGTTTTGATGATGAGCCTGGAGGCCGTGTTAGATGCAGATTTGAAGGGGAAAAGAGCTGAGGGCAGCTGCGGGACTCCAGGCCAGAGCAGACGGGGGCATCAGTGGGGTAAAAGACACGAGGATGATGCCAGCAGCATCACACATGGTGTCACACATGGTGTCGCACCCCTTCCACCCACACCTTCTTTTTGTAACAACTCTGAAAGCTGGAGACTGCTCTGTCCACTTGCAGAGGAGGGAGGGAGATGTTGAAGGTGCGAGCACCTTGTCCAGAGACCCAGAGCTCACAGGAGGCAGCAATGGGACATGACCAGGCCTGTCCTGCTCCAGAGTTCATGCACTTGACCCCCGGGCTGTGTCTCACAAGGGTGGTGACAGAGGTCAGCTTTGAAACATTCTTCCAATTATAAGATTTGATGGCAGCTGGATAAGGGGAGGATGGGAGAGGGCTGCGTGAAGGACACAAGAGTGACTTGGAGATCAGATCTGTTGCTTGGAAATCTGGGTGGATGATGAGACATGAGATGAAGATTGAGGCAGTAGCACATGGAGGCTGAATTTTTTGTTTTGCTTGTTTTGTTTTGAGGAACGAATGCAAGGTAAGGGGAGGTAGACACTATGTAGTTTTAAAGAACCTGCAAGCACCAGTGGCCTTGGACATGATAGATTTGGAGCTTGGCCAGTCATTTATGGGCTGGCAGGGGCAATCTGGAAGTCACCTGGGGGCAGGAGATTGCAGAGTGCTAGATAGGGGTGAGTGTCTTCCCTCTTGGGGCGCTTGAGGAGGTGTGGTGTTAACCTCCTTGAGGTCCTGAATGACTCTGAGACTCCCTGTGGGGGAGTCAGAAAGAGCCTTTTGACGGGTGACTTGCAGTTGGAGCAGAATCCAAGGGAGTGGGCCTGCCTGAGGGAGGGGGTGGGGTAAGTGCTGCAGTGGGGGTGGGGGCGGGGGTGGGGAGAGGGCCCGGCAAGGGAGTGACTGCTGTTCTCAGGAGAGTTACATGGTGTTTAAGTCAAGTCAGATGAGCGTTTGTTGTCCAAGATGATCATAGACATAGCACCACCATGTAATATTAAAGCAGCCTTTTGTTTAAAAACAGACAAACAAATACAGCTTTTACCAGATGTATGATGGCAGGCACATCACATTATTTCTCGTGTACACCATCAAGAGAAGTTCTTAGAAACTTTTGATTTAGGCTCCTGAAATCTCATGGAAGGAAAATGAATGAAACTAGTTCTCAACAGACGTTACGCCTCCCCAAACTCTCCTGATTATACCAGTAGTGAAGTGTGTTTGTGTGTGTGTGGCCACACTCGGATGTCATGGGAAGCGGACTGAGATGGAAATAGGGAGACGTGTATTGTATTCCTGGTTTGACAATGGTTGTGAATAAATAGTTGTAGGAATTTTATATTGTTCACTGTCCGAGCACTCTGACTTCCATTACTGCTTTATAGACTAAAGAAGGTACAGGTGCTGAGGCCTTTTGCTCCTCCTTACCCCAGGTGACCTTGGCACTCTAAGGTTCCTCACAACAGAGCCACGTGCCTGCCTCTAGAAGGCCCTTCCACCTGGCTCACAACACGTCTGTTCTGCTGCCCCTCAGGACAGAATTGTGAAAGTGACCTGAAGAGTTATGACAAAGTGTGGAACTTTGTTGATCACACCCAGTTGGTCCCTTTGATTGGGCATCATAAGATTGGAAGTGGGCTTGCATAGAATTACCCCAGCTCTGAGTCACAAGGCTGTTAAACCCAATGAATGCTATTTAGTCTTACCTGTCAAGGGACATGAAAAGCTTCCTGATGAGATAGTAACAGCATTCAAAACATCACTCATAGGGAACTCTTCAGCGGTCCAGTGGTTAGGACTAGGCACTTTCTTCACCAGGGCCTGAGTTCTATCCCTGGTCAGGGAACTAAGATCCCGCATGCAGTGCAGCAAAAAAACAAACAAACCCTCTTTAATCATAAAGTGGAACAGCTGAGGCTCCACTACAGCCCTGCCCTGGCCCTGGGATCCTGAGGCTCTGTCCTGCCAGGCCTGGGGTAGGACGTTTCTCCAGAGAGGGACCTGGAGATTTCCCAACAGAGGGGAGAAGCAGAAGCTTAATAGCGTCCTTGTCTTCTTGACAAAGATATAAATTCAAGTTTTGACCTCCTGAATTCACTTGAAAGTAGAGGAGCCTGAGGACGCTGGAAAGGCCTAGGGAGCGGCCTTGGGACACAGGTGATCTGGTGACAGGAGCTGAAACGCGGAGGCAGATATGACCACTGTGACTGGTGCTCTACTGGCATGATTGGATTGTGGAGAGCTTGGCTTTTTTGTTTTTGTTTTTTTTAAAGCAGTCTCTCTCCAAATCAATTGAAAACAAGGTCCCACAGAGAGACCTGCACATCCATGTTCATATGAAGCAGAATTTTCACAGTATTAGAAGGTGAAAGCAGTGCGAATGTCTGCCAACAGATAAATGGATAAAAATTGGTCTCCACACACAGTGGAGTATTATTCAGCCTTACAAAAGGAAAGGAATCCCGTCACATGGTACAACCTGGGTGAACCTTGAGAACACAATGCTAAGTGAAATAAGCCAGTCCCAGAAACACAGATACTGCGTAGGTCCACATCTGAAACAGTCAGACTCTTAGAAAACAAGGGTGGTTGCCAGGGACTGGGGAAGCAGAGAGGGGACTCACTGATGTTCAGTGGATATAGAGGTTCAGTTTTGCAAGATGAAAAGAGGGCTGGAGGTGTGATGTACAACCATGCGCATCTAGTTAATCCTCCTGTACACTTCAAAGTATTAAGCTGGTTTATTTTGTATTATGTGTTTTTTTTTTAACCACAACTCTTTTTAAAAAAAAAAAAGCAAGCAGGGTAAAGCAGCGGAGGTACCTTTTGCTGTTTCAGTTGTTGCCGGCCTCCAGGGGAAAGTGGTGGAATGAGGGCAGCCATATTGCTACAGTTATTGAGGGCTCATTGGGAACGAGGCGGCACGCTGAGTTGTCCTGTGCACTCCTTACCGGTTCCCCGAACGTCGTGTTGGCTCTGTGAGGTAGGCAGGATTGTCTCCATTTTACCAGCGAGGAATCCGGTCATTTGCCCAGGAATACACAGTCCACAATGGCAGGGCTGCGGGACACAAACCCGGCTCTGTCTGAATTAGAGTTGTTAACTCCATTCTCAGCGACTGGGTTTGCTGAGAATGACTTTGCAGTGAATCGATTTGTCCATTCATTCACTGAAAGTCATTATTGTGTGCCAGGCACTGTGCTGGGTGCTGAAGACACTGGGGGCTTAGGCGCTGACTTTGTCGAGCTTACTGCCAACTGGGATGAGACAGTAAGCAAGGAGAGATGCAAGTAAGGAGCTGATGACAAATTTTGGTAAGTGATACAAAAGAGCCAACAAAAGCACTGTGATAGAGGACTGATCATGGGGGAGACTGGGAGCTGACTTAGTTTTTAAAAACAGTGTTCAGAGATCTCACAAGGACTGTGATCATGGGTAAGGAGATGTCAGCAGCCGGGAGGGGCCCCAGGTGCCATTCCCACGCAGGCTCTCTGGAGCCTACAGGAGCCTCACAGGGCTGTGATCCACGTGGTATGGCTGTAATAAAGGACGAGAAACCAAAACATTCCCTCCTTAAGGGCGGGTGGGAGTGTGAGAGGAGGGGATCCAGGATTAAGGCGGTCAAAAGGGACAAGCTTCTAGTTACAGAAGGATTAGGGATGCAATGTATAGCATGATAAATATAATGAACACCGCTCTGTGTTATATATGAAGGTTGTTAAGAGAAAAAATCCTGAGTTCTCATCACAAGGAAAAAAAAATTTTTTTTTTCTTTAATGTTGCATCTGTATGAGATGATGAATATTCACTAAACTTCCTCTGGTCATCGTTTCATGCTGTAAGGAAGTCAGATCATTAGGCCGTGCACCTTAAAATTATGCAGTGCTGTATATCAATGACATCAATAAAACTGGAAGAAAAATAAACGGCGAGAAGGTAGAAGTCAAAGGGGAGGAAAGCCAAGAGCTGTTCCACCAGAACTGTAAAATATGTCCCCAGATGGCCTCGTGATGAAAGAATCCCAGGCCTGCCAAATTCCAGCAGTGTTCCCTTGTGCCCCGGGGTCACCTCACCTCTGCGCCTCGAATTTCTCATCTGTGTGGGGAGAAAAAGAAACCAGAACTTCTTCCTGGATCGACTTCTCGTAGTGTTAGCAGTGGGGGTAGGATGGTTAAAGCACTGCCTGGCTTAATTCTCCTCTGGTTGGGCTAACTCCTGACGCTCGTTTCGTTCTAATAGCCCCATTTTGAGAGAGACGTAGACGAAAGAGAGGATATTCAAAGAGCAGGTCACTAGAGAGAGTGGATTGAATTCAGGATGCTTACTTTACACTGCAGAGGTGAATACCAAAGGATGAAATGACGACCTTCAACCGTGTGAAAGGCTGATGTGCAGAGGAAGTTGACTGATCACATAGTGACGAGTGCTGACTTGTTCTGTGTCCATTCAAAAGACAGATCTAAAACCCGGGAACCAGGTCCAACTAAGAAAAGAGCTTTTAATAAATTGTTATAACTGATAATAAGCTCCCAGGTCGTGGAGGTACTCAAATGAGAGTGGATAACAGGTTGTTGTAGGGTTTTTGATTGAGAAAGAGTTTGCTCTGGATGCACTGACCCATCCCTCCATCCTGCATGTTTTGAAGTTACTTTAGGACCATGGCTTTAGGCTGGAGGCAGGTGGAATATGTTCAGAAGTAGGTATTATATTTAGTTGTGGATGATGTGTCCTTATCCACCACTATAGAACTGAAACCAAAAGACCATCTATATTTATTAGAAGTTTGAAGTGTAAAGGAGCTCTACATGGTGTTCGACCCTGGTCACACATTCTTTTTCTGTTTTTTGGCAGTTCTGGGTCTTTGTGGCGGCAAACGGGCTTCTCTGTAATTACTCTTGTGGACTCTCTAGTTGCATGTGCAGGCTTCATTGCCCTGTGGCATGTAGGATCTTAGTTTCCCGACCAGGGATCGAGCCTGCACCCCCTGCATTGGCAGGTAGGTTCTTAACCACTGGACCTCCAGGGAAGTCCCCCCAGTCACGTGATCTTCAAAGTCCTCTGGCCCAACTCCACCAGCCACTCACTCCTTCACCTGCTGCTCTTTGTAACAGCTCACATAGTTTAGGAAATGGGCTGCATTTTCCATTCATATACTTTTTGTCGTTGCTGTTGTTCAGTCGCTAACTTGTGTCTGACTCTGCAACCCCGTGAACTGCAGCACTCCAGGTTTCCTGTCCTTCACTATCTTCCAGAGTTTGTGCAAACTCATGTCCACTGAAATGGGACTGCTGAAGTCAGTCTGCAGTGTAGACTGAGCCTGGGAGAGGGGTAGGGAACAGCACCTCTCCAAGAAGAGAGTCAGAGAGTTCAGTTTTGAGGAGTGTTTAGTCCTGAGAGGCTCAGACATGCCCACTAGCCTGCAAGCTGTTTAGCCTGCAGAGTCTCTGACCCACACTGGAAAAATTCATTTAAAACAAAGCCAATGTAATTCAGAAGTAAAACCACATCCAGGGCAAATCATTTACTATTTTGCTTTCTGAATTTGCTATTTTGAATTTTTAGTTTTAAATTTAATAAAGTAATTTACTTTTTGAACTTGAAACAACATGCGGGATTCAAGTGCGTTTTCATGTAACGTGATTGACTTTGGATGGTGCAGGTTCTGACGAGTTGCCTTTCAAGGTAGCCTCTGTTGGTCCCCACCCTCCCTCTCTCCCCACCTCCTCATCCCCTGGACCCCTATGCAACTTTCCATAGTTTCTCTGTGGGTTCGAGCAGGTTTGGGTAGAGATCAGAGTCTTTTCACTGGGACACTGGCCTTGCACAGCCTCCCTGAAATGCTGATGACCAAACCAGCCCAATCCAGTCTTTCACCTAGAAAGGGACCTTCCAGTCTCAGCACACATTTGCTTTGGCTTTTGATAGGAAGCTTCCAGGTTCAAGCCTATCATGGTTGATGGCAACACCACCCTTCCAGCGGCTTAGGTCAAACACCCTGGAGTCAACCTTGAGTCCTGTGGATGCGATTCCTTCACGGGTTCCATCCAGTCCCCTAGGAAACCTTGTCAGCTCTACTGTCAGAGTGTCCCAGAGTCCAGACACTTCCCTGCACCTCCATCTCTGACCGTCCTGCCCCAGGCCATGGTCGTCTCCTGGATCACTGCTGTCCCCTCTTGACAGGTTCCCTGCTTCTCCTCTTATGTTTCCTGCAGGCTGTTCTCGACACAGCCAGCAGCTGCGTCCTATGGGACACATGTCAGACCTCGCCAGCCCTCTGCTCCTAGCCCCCACCACCCCGGGTGCTGCCCAGCTCAGGGAAACCCAGGTCGCCACCATGGCCCGCACCGGCTGCCTGCTCACCTCTTGGGCCCTGTCCTCTCCTGCTCACTCCCCACTGCTCCCGCTCAGCTGTCCTGAACAAACCAGGCACATTGCCACCTTCAGGTCCTTGCACCAGCTCATGCCTCTGCCTGGGACACTCTTCAATCCCAGGATGGCTCACTGCCTCACCTCTGAGTCCCTGCTCCAGTGTCACGTTCTTAGTAAAGCCATTCCCGCCGCCATATTTAAAACCGTAACCTTGCATCACCTCCCCACCCACCACGCTCCTTGTCCCCGTTCCTTGCTTTACTTTTCTCCGTTGCACTTACTACCCTCTCTCCCTTTTTCTCTCTCAGCACTGTAGACATGCCATCCCACTGCCTTCTGTCATCCATTAGGTTTTTTTTTTTGCTTTTTTTGGCTGTGTCGGGTCTTGGTTGTGGCGTGTGGGTTTTCTCGAGCTACGGCATGCTGGAGGCTTCTCGTTGTAGAGCGCAGGCTCTAGAGCATGCAGGCTCAGCAGTTGTTTCAGCAGGCTCTCTAGTTGCCACGTGGCATTATTTGCCCTGTGGCATGTGGGGTCTTAGTTCCCCAACCAGGGATTGAACTCACATTCCCCTGCACGGGAAGGCAGATTCTTAACCACTGGACCACTGGGGAAGTCCTGCACTTAATGTTCTTTAACACACAGTTTCACTTGTTTATTTTGTTTATTGTCTCTCCCCTAAATGAGAACGTAAACTCCAGGGTGTCAGAGAATTTTGTATCTCTTTTTTGTCTTTTGTTCTATTCTAGCATATTCCAGCATCTAGGACAGTGCCTGGCACAGGGTGTAGGGCTTCATAAACATTTCTTAAATGAATTAACTCTCTTTCTTTTCTGTATCAAACTTGTTCCTCTAAGTCTCCCAGACCTAAAGGGGAGAAGTCCGGTGTTGTATTCTGATACTGGTCCTGGGTGTGAATTAAATCCAAGAGCTCTTCTCCATACTGTTCTGGGGGATCTCACAGTGTAAATAATCTGGCTTTGCTGGGTCACAGCTTTTATGGAAGGATAAAGTATGATGCATGAAACTCCAGTAAGAAAAGTGATAAATATATCACGACTCCGTCTAGAGAAGTAGGTTTGGCTTCAGGTGCCACCCTTAAGAGAGCTCTAGACAAACAGGAGCACTTTCAGAGAAGAGCAGTTGAGCCGATGCCAGATGTTCCAGCCATGACCCCATGTGCAGGAATGAGAGTGCTTGGCTTGGGCGGGAAAAGACTCTTAGGGAACCGGGTTCCTTCTTTCAAATATGGGAGAAGGTGTCATGCAGACGATTAATAAGGCTTCAGGTCATCTCCTGCTCCCCTCCACCCCCTCAAAAGCAGACCAGCTTTGGTGGAACCTGAACATTAGGAGGGAGGGTCTCCTGAGGAGAGGAAAAGTATCAAGAATATAAGCATGGTGGTGGTGCGCAGTTGTGTCCAACTCTTGGCGACCCCATGGACTGTAGCCCCCCCAGGCTCCTCTGTCCATGGGATTCTCCAGGCAAGAATGCTGGGGTGGACTGCCATTTCCTCCTCCAGGGGATCTTCCCAACTCAGGGATTGAACTCGCATCTCTTTGTGTCTCCTGCATTGGCAGGTGGATTCTTTACCACTGGCGCCACCTGGGAAGCCCAACATAAGCATACATTTACAAAAATATAGATACATTCCTCAGAGGGAGCCCATCAAGTGAGGGTCCTAGAAACTTCATCTTCTTCATCCTCGTGGGAAATCCACCACATTCAATCTCCTACGCCAGCAAAACCAAGCTCCTTGGTCTCTCTCCAAACCACATCCTCTCTTCCCTCTGTGGCTTTTCATTAAGCGTTCCTCTGTCTAGAACCCCCTTTTCTCAACATATCTGCTTGGCAGTATCTACTCGTCCTCCAGCCCGTTTCAAAGGCTGCCCCTTCTTCGAGGCCTTACCCACGTCCTCCGGAAAGCTTAAGTGGTGGTAAACCTCCTGCACCCTCACCGAATCTGGCGCACACCTCCACTGTGACACTCGGCTTATTGTTTGATTTGTGTTGATTTGTTTGTCTGGCTTCCCTTATACTGTGTATCCATCAGGATGGGTCGGATTATGCTGTGGTAACAAGAAACTCCAAAAACCTCAGTGACTTAAGGCCACAAAAGTTATTTCTTGCTCACGTTTCATGTACATTACAGATCAACTTTTGTTCTCCCTTTAGGACCCAGGCTAACAGAGTAGCCACGATCTGAAACATTTCCAAGTTGCCAGGCCAGCCAGAGAGTAAACAGTGAAGCAAAGCATGTACTTTCTCTTAATGCTTTCCCCTGGAGATGACACATTTGCTTACATTTCACTGTTTACACCCAGCTGCAGGTGGGCAAGGGAAGCCAGTGTGTGCAGAAGGAAAGCACGCCCCAGATGGCTGGTGAAGAGCCTAAAGACTCCAATAACTGATTAGCTTCTGCAGTACAGCAATAACGTCTTTTCAAAAATCCTTTTATACCCAGTACCGAGCACGTAGTACTGAGCACATAGGAAGTCTTCAACTATTTTTGAGTGAAAAATTAAATCTAGTGAGTAAAACCCCAGGAATGTAATTTTGGGGGTGCTTGCTATAAGGAATCATTTCTAACATCTTTTCAAACCCAGTAGATGCTGAGCTCCCCGTCTCTGGAGACAGTCAAGCCTGGGCCAGCCTAACCACCTTGTAGAACTGGGTGGTTAGCCATCCTAACCACAGAAGTGACACTTTCAAGATGATTCATGCAAAGTTGAACGATTGAAATACGTGGTCTCTCAAGTCCAGTATTCTTGCCTGGTGAATCCCATGGATAGAGGAGCCTGGCAGGCTACAGTCCATAGGGTTGCAAAGAGTTGGACACAATTGTGCAACTGAGCACACAGCACAGGGTCCCTTTAATTCTGAGGCTGCTGTATTTTTATTCTCATCACTCTTCTGAGCTTGAGAAATAGTGAATTACTGTTCACTATAGAGGTGACAACATCTGACTGGAGCAGGCTATTTCTGTTGATGACTTGACAGAAACAAGAACTGTTTGAAGGGGAAAAATAAGTAGAGAGCGCTGGCCCCAAGCCCTCCGCTGGGTGGTGATTCCTAAGTGTAGAAAGTATTGTGACCCACAGGTATCCAGAGAGGCCAGCCCTGGGCTTGACATGGCTTTGACACTTGAGGCCTTGGCTCAGAGACAGACTCCAGTTCTTTGTAACTCCTTTGTTTCAGCAGAAATCTGACAGTTCCAGCCAGCAGATCTGCTGGGCTGCCAGGGTCCTGCCCACACACATTCCTGAGGCTAGACCGTCTCCCTTATGTCCTTTTTTTTTTTTTTTTAAATACTCTTTTTTTTTTTTTTTTATAAATTTATTTATTTTAGTTGGGGGCTAATTACTTTACAATATTGTAATAGTTTTTGCCATACATTGACATGAATCAGCCATGGGTTTACATGTGTTCCCCTTCCCGGACCCCCCACCCACCTCCCTCCCCATCCCATCCTTCTGGATCATCCCATTGCCCCGGCCCTGAGCCCTTGTCACATGCATCGAACATGGAATGGTGCTCTGTTTCACATATGACAATACACATGTCTCAATGCCATTCTCCGAGAATGTCCCACCCTCCTCCCTCAGAGTCCATAAAATTGTTCCATGCATCTGTGTCTCTTATTCTGTCTCGCATATAGGGTTATCGTTACCATCTTTCAGATTCCATATATATGCATTAGTATACTGTATTGTTGTTTTTCTTTCTGGCTTACTTCACTCTGTATAATGGGCTCCAGTTTCATCCATCTCAGTAGAACCGATTCAAATGTATTTTTTTTAATGGCTGAGTAATATTCCATTGTGTATATGTACCACAGCTTCCTTATCCA
Organism: Giraffa tippelskirchi; assembly: GCF_054371585.1. Lineage (NCBI taxonomy): Eukaryota > Metazoa > Chordata > Mammalia > Artiodactyla > Giraffidae > Giraffa > Giraffa tippelskirchi. The sequence continues at coordinate 111,529,954 of NC_137287.1, read as the reverse complement.
TTCATCTGCTGATGGACATCTAGGTTGCTTCCATGTCCTGGCTATTGTAAACAGTGCTGCGATGAACATTGGGGTACACGCGTCTCTTTCAATTCTGGTTTCCTCGGTGTATATGCCCAGCAGTGGGATTGCTGGGTCATATGGCAGTTCTATTCCCAGTTTTTTAAGGAATCTCCACACTCTTCTCCATAGTGGCTGTACTAGTTTGCATTCCCACCAACAGTGTAAGAGGGTTCCCTTTTCTCCACACCCTCTCCAGCATTTATTGCTTGTAGACTTTTGGATAGCAGCCATTCTGACTGGTGTGAAATGATACCTCATTGTGGTTTTGATTTGCATTTCTCTAATAATGAGTGATGTTGAGCATCTTTTCATGTGTTTGTTAGCCATCTGTATGTCTTCTTTGGAGAAATGTCTGTTTAGTTCTTTGGCCCATTTTTTGATTGGGTCGTTTATTTTTCGGGAATTCAGCTGCAGAAGTTGCTTGTATATTTTTGAGATTAATTGTTTGTCTGTTGCTTCATTTGCTATTATTTTCTCCCATTCTGAAGGCTGTCTTTTCACCTTGCTTATAGTTTCCTTTGTTGTGCAAAAGCTTTTAATTTTAATTAGGTCCCATTTGTTTATTTTTGCTTTTATTTCCAATATTCTGGGAGGTGGGTCATGGAGGATCCTGCTGTGATTTATCCCAGGAATGCAAGGTTTTTTTAACATCCGCAAATCAATCAATGTAATACACCACATTAACAAATTGAAAGAAAAAAACCATATGGTTATCTCAATAGATGCAGAAAAAGCCTTTGACAAAATTCAGCATCCATTTATGATTAAAACCCTCCAGAAAGCAGGAATAGAAGGAACATATCTCAACATAATAAAAGCTATATATGACAAACCCACAGAAAACATTATCCTCAAAGGTGAAAAATTGAAAGCATTTCCCCTAAAGTCAGGAACAAGGCAAGGATGCCCACTTTCACCACCACTATTCAACATAGTTTTGGAAGTTTTGGCCACAGCAATCAGAGCTGAAAAAGAAATAAAAGGAATACAGATAGGAAAAGAAGAAGTAAAACTCTCACTGTTTGCAGATGACATGATCCTCTACATAGAAAACCCTAAAGACTCTACTAGAAAATTACTAGAGTTGATCAATGAATATAGTAAAGTTGCAGGATATAAAATTAACACACAGAAATCCCTTGCATTCCTATACTCCAATAATGAGAAAACAGAAAGAGAAATTAAGGAAACAATACCATTCACCATTGCATCAAAAAGAATAAAATACTTAGGAATATATCTACCTAAAGAAACAAAAGACTTATATATAGAAAACTATAAAACACTGATGAAAGAAATCAAAGAGGACACAAACAGATGGAGAAATATACCGTGTTCATGGATTGGAAGAATTAATATAGTGAAAATGAGTATTCTACCCAAAGCAATCTACAGATTCAATGCAATCCCTATCAAGCTACCAATGGTATTTTTCACAGAACTAGAACAAATCATCTCACAATTTGTATGGAAATATAAGAAACCTCGAATAGCCAAAGCAATCTTGAGGAAGAAGAATGGAACTGGAGGAATCAACCTGCCTGACTTCAGGCTCTACTACAAAGCCACAGTCATCAAGACAGTATGGTACTGGCACAAAGATAGAAATATAGATCAATGGAACAAAATAGAAAGCCCAGAGATAAACCCACGCACATATGGACACCTTATCTTCGACAAAGGAGGCAAGAATATACAATGGAGAAAAGACAATCTCTTTAACAAGTGGTGCTGGGAAAACTGGTCAACCACTTGTAAAAGAATGAAACTAGAACACTTCCTAACACCGTACACAAAAATAAACTCAAAATGGATTAAAGATCTAAACGTAAGACCAGAAACAATAAAACTCCTAGAGGAAAACATAGGCAAAACACTCTCCTTATGTCCTTTTTGTTGTAGATTCCTGTTAACTAACCTCGGTCTATTCACTTCACCTCTAGTCGTGCTCTGGAGGAAGCAATCCCTCCCCTCTTCTCACACTCTAAAAATGTCATACATGTGAAGGCTCATGATAGCCCTGTCAAGTCATTTTAATCTCGAAAAATAACACCATCCAACAAATTCTGCTTGTAAAAATCTTTGAGCCCTCTTTTAAGAAGGCTCAAAATTATGTAATTAATAATGTGGATAATGTAAAACTAATGAAAGGTAGTGAGTTTATCATTCAGTTAGTATTCAGAGTGAATGTGGCCTAAAAAAGAACAGAGTCAGAACATCGGGCTCATGTATGAATCTGTCCCCTCCCATTTCTTGCCCAATAGCTCTCCAGTGCTCTGGGTACAGGGATGATAATAACCGAGTTCGGAGGCCACTGGGATGGATTGAGAGCGGTGAATGCACCTTGCAGGCCATGAAGCACTTTGTGATAGAGAATTGACTTTCTTTCTAGCATAGCAGTAGCGCCATCCGTGCAAACTGATCCACTTGTGTGCAGTATTATCTTATACTTCAGAAGTCTCTGGCAATGGGGAAAGCCATTGATTTAACCCAGAGTTTATGGCAGCGGTTCACAGTTCCAGCCACTGCTGCTACTGGGATCACCTGATTCATGCCACACAGCGACTCTGGAAGGTCTGTCACTTACAGCCCAGACTAACTTCACAATGAGAACCTGGTGGGTGTTTTGTTTTACTTTGCTTGCACATCTGGCCCCAATACAACTTTTTGACACTTCCAGTATATGGGGTTCACTCAGTTTTTCAGCTATTCTGTGGGACTTCACACAAGTAGGTTATTTTTAGGATGCTTGTGATTAGGGTTAATTTCAAGGGTAAAAACTCTGCACTTCCAAGGATTCTGCCTCAATCAAATTGTGCCCTTATGGACTGCAGAGTGTCAAGGGTCCAATGAAATGATCACAGTCATTGATGACTGGAAATTGATATTTGATAACAATGAGTGATCAGATTCCCTCCATCTCTCTGACACAGGTAAATCCATGGCAGATGTAATTTATTGTTCCAGTTGGATGACTTCAGCAGGACAAGTTTGCCTAGTAAATGATAAGATAGTGACACAAATTAGGGGCTCCACTTTGACACGGCCTTGGCATCTGCAGGGGCATCAGGACGCCCTCCCCGAGCCCCTCTCTTGTGTACAGGATGGTCATGTGACAACGCAACCTCCCGGCCGTACGTGAGCCATTCATAACCATCCCGTGCGCTGGCTGCGCTATTTGCAGGGTTTGCTGCTTACTGGCACCATTAATTTTATTTATTTTCATCCTTACCACTACTTTTAAAATTAAAAGCAACACATGACTGTACAAATTCAAACAATAAAGGGGGCATAAAGTTAAAAAAAAAAAAGTAAATTCTCTTCTCTTTCCTGATAAAGTCATTATTGTTTAATAGATCAATATTTATCCTTTGTTCTTCTGAATTCTTTTCATATTCAAACAAATACAAGTCTAGATAGGTTATTATGTGATGAAATCATATATTTTATTATGCAGTATGTTACATATTATTTAAATGTCTTAAGAGATATATTTACATCAGTACACATAGGTCTTAATCCAATAGCAGAAGTAAAACCGAAAAATTCACAAATATGAAGAAATTAAACAACACATTCTTAAACAACCGGTGGGTCAAGGAAGAAATCACAAGGGAAACTAGAAAATACCTTGAAGCAAGTGAAAACAAAAACACAATGTAACAAAACTTTGATATACAGCAAAAGCAGTACTAGGAGGCACATTTATAGTGGTAAATACTTTCATTAAGAAAAAGAAGGAAGAGGGGATTCCCTGGTGGTCCAGTGGTTAGGGCTTTGTGGTCCATTGCAGGGGGCACGGATTCAATCCCTGGTTGGGGAGCTAAGATCCTCAAGTTGCATGGTGTGGTCAAAAAAAAAAAAAAAGATCTCAAATCAACAGCCTAACTTTATACCTCAAAGAACTAGAAAAAGAAGAACAAACTCAACCCAACCACCTTGAAACCAGGTTCAGTACAACCCTTATCAAAATCCCAATGACATTTTCTTGCAGAAGTAGAAAAAAATTCTAAAACCCATATGGAATCTCAAAGGACCCTGAATAGCCATGATAATCTCGAGAAAGAAAAACAGAACTAGAGACCTTGCACATCCTGATCTCAAACATATTACAAAGCAACAGTGATCCAAGCAGCATGGTTCTGGCGTGGAGATAGACAAAGACCTATGGAAAAGAATACAGAGCCTGGAAATAAACTCTGTCATATGTGGTCAGATGATTTTCAGCAAGGATGCCGAGGGGGCATCTGTCACATGGCACTGCATGGGTGAACCTGAGGACATTGAATGAAAGAAGCCAGTCTCAGAAACATGAGTTCTGCATAGTCCTGCTTACACGAGGTGTCTACAGTTGTTACACTCGTAGCAGCAGGAAGTAGAATGATGGTTCTCAGGGGCAGAGGAGGGGGCAAGGGGACCCACTGTTGTTCAGTGAGTCTAGAGTTGCAGTTCTGCAAGGTGAAAAGAGGTCTGGAGATCTGCTGAACAACAGTGACAGTGTGTTAACAATACTCTACACTTCAAAGTAGTTAAGACAGGAAATTTTATGTTATGTGTTTTTTACCAGAAGAATTGAGAGTATAACCCTATTAAAATGCTCTTTTTGTTTCATCCCTTTAATTTAGCAATGATGTTAATTATTTTTAGAAATTTCCCAGTATTAAAACATCCTTGCAATCTTGGTATAAACCACAGCTTCCTCTGTGATAGATGATGAAGAGCCAATTTCCTTAATCTACAAAAAAAACAGACCAAAGTAATTTATCACGAACTATCAACAACATGTGAAAAGATTTTCAGCCATCCCTGTACAGAAATGCAAGTTAAAACAATAGTGACCAGTTTTTCATGTATGTATGAGCAGAGACAAGAAGTAGTGATGCCATGTGGTGACACTGAGGTCACGTCATTCTCTGGTGATCAGAGTGAAAGTCAGTACCACCTATTTGGAGGGCAGTGTTGTATTTTACTGACAATATTTTAAATGCCACAGCAGGACTTCCCTGGTGGCCCACTGATTAAGAATCTCCCTGACGATACAGGGGACACACGTTCAGTCCCTGCTTCAGCAAGATCCCACATGCTGCAGGGCAACTAAGCCCCCTGAGCTAGAGCTAGAGCCTGTTCTTCACAGCAAGAGAAGCCACGGCAGTGAGAAGCCCACAACCACAACTCGAGAGTAGACCCCCACTCGCTGCAACTGGAGAAAACACGTGTGCAGCAACAAAGACTCAGCGCAGCCAAAAATAAAGAAAGAAAGAAAGAAAGAAAGACGTAATTAGTAAATGCCACAGCAATTCTACTTATAAGAACTTCAGAATTTCAGATACTTTCAAATGCACAATAGTATTCTCAGGGATAGCCATTGAGCCATTATTTGTAAGAATTTTAAAAATTGGAGAAATCTGCAAAAGTCTGTTAAGAGCTAGATTGGTTAAGTAAATTTTGGTGGATGCATAAATTAGAACACTGTTTAAAAGAGTGAGATAAACGGTAGGTTCTGACATTAAAAGATATTGAAACTACATTATTGTGGGGAAAAAAAAGAGGATCAGAACAAAATACAACTCCATTTTTGGTTTTTAAAAACACTGGTTATAGTTAACTTATGCCTGGAAAAGATGTCTGAGATAATGGATGATAGACTCAACAGTGGTTCTGTCTGGGGAAAACAGGGAGAATTTTCACTTTTCTTTATTATTTCTGAAACTTTGTCTCATAAATGTTCTTAAAAGAATATGAAGTGGATGACTGTAGAATATTCAAGACTACCCGTACCTGTCAAGCCATCCTCATTATGGAAGGCTTATTCTTCTCATCCTTTCTTGTTGTCTACTTGAGCTTTCCAGAACCATGAAGAGTATATTAAAATCGCTGATTATGTTTCTGCAGCTCTGTCAGCTTCTCCCATTACTCCTGTTTCTATCGATAAATTGTGTGTTGCATGTCAAGGAGGGCCGAAGCCCGGCCCCCGTAACACGAAAGCGTCTGCTGACAGTCGCCTTTTGTACATTCGAAATCTTTTGTTGAACTATCGTCCTTCCAGTTCCTTCCTCAGAGTTAAAACAACAATGGAAAGTTCCTGACTTATCTATAAAGCTAAACCTTTAAGAATTTGATCTACAAACATTTTTTTCCTCCAGTCCCACAAATGTGATTATTTGCAGTGTTGAAGTACAGTGACTTAGCTGCAGCTTTGTTAGTTTAGGGAACTGAGCAATTCCTGGTTTCCAAAGACAGATTTTGGGGGGAAAGTTATGTACTTTCTGTCTTATTTCCTCATTAAAGAAAAACAATGCATTTACAAGACAAACTTTCAAGACAGGGCAGAGAAAGGATTGTACGAAGAACGATGAGGAACTTGGGATTGTCATCTGGTCCTTGTCTGCGAATCTCTTTGGCAGCACAAAACCTCACATTTTTATCGGCTCACCTCACTCATGGCTTGACTTGGCTAACGGTCTGTTTCCTCAGGGTAATTACTGCCTCGCTTGTCTGGCAGGGTCCACGAGCCGCTTCTGGATGGGGTTTCTAGATAGAGCCTTACTCTTTCAATACCACTTTTATTGGATACCCTTGAAAAAAATGTATGACAAACAGACTCACCCCCTACTTAGCTAAATGGGTGGTATTACTGAAAATAGCCAGATGATGTCATCCAGGTGTAAGTACGTGGGAATTCACTGGAAAATTCTTTCAACTTTTTGTATGTTTGGCATTTTTCCTGATAAACACTAGGGGGAAGTACAGCTCGGGCAAGTCCTCCAGGCCTCCTCCTAGCAGTGTTGTGCTTGCTCGGAGGGCTCGGTGTGTGCACTGGTGAGGGCAGCCTCTGGAGCCCGCTTGCCAGCCTCCGCTGCCTGCCAGCTGTGTGCCCTGCAAGCGGTTACTGCACTGCTCTGAGCCTGGGAGTGATAATATTTCCTCCTCTGGGGTTCGCTGTGGGAGTGAAATGAGAGGTGCGGATTACAGCACTCCCTACCCATAGTAAACACTCAGGGACCTTTGGCAATTGCTGTCCCCCTCACCCCACCCCCGCTCCTGCTGTTCAATCAGCTTCCTTCGTAACAGGTGACCAAGCCACCCAGAATGGTTGGCGGTGGTGCTCTCCTGGACCGTTGATTTGAAAGACAGTTGGGGGGCTACCTTGAGACTGAATTGTGAATGACATTAGGACCATCTCCTAAAATCAATTCCATTTCATGTTGTCCCCTGCTCAGCCTTAGTAAATAAAACACAAGGGACATACTGTAACTCTGCTTTGCTGGAGCCCAGTCACCAACACAAAGGTCAGTTCGGCCTGAGTGTCCGGGGCTGGGCTGGGCAGGCGGGCCTCCCGGTGACCATGCTTGCTTCCTGAGCCGCCAGGTCTGCGGTTCTCATCCCTTTGGTTCTCCTCCCTTTCTTGCCTTGACCCTCATGTTCACAGCCACTGTTTTCACGTTCCCCAGGGCAATCGTGAGGAGGAAGGCAGGTCAGGAAGTACCATAAATCAGTGATGCCACCTCTACTAGATCCTGAGATGTGACAGTGATGGCCCTCTTCTACAGAACTGAGGGCTGTAACTTGCTATCCTCCACTTTCTTGGGTTTTTGAAGTCCTTTCAGTGGTTTTTAGCATATTCACAGTTTTATGCATCACCCCAAACAGAAACCTCATCTCCGTTAGCGGTCAGTCAGTCCCCATTTTCCCCTCCCCTCTCTGCCCTTGGCAAACACTAATCTACCTTCTGTCACTATGGAGGTACCTGTTCTGAGTGTTTCACACAGATGCAGTCATGTGATACGTGGCATCGTGTGTCTGCCTTCATGATGTTTCTATCCATGCTGCAGCCCGCGTCAGTACTTCATGCCTTTTTATGGCTGAACAATAGCGCGTTACATGGACAAAGCCTGTTGTGTTTATTTGTTCACCTGTTGATGGCCATTGAGGTTGCTTCTATTTCAGGGCTATTATTATGAATATTTGTGTGGACATAGTTTCATTTCTATTTGGTATACACCTAGGAGTGGAATTATTGGGCCTTATGGTAATTCTGTATTTAACTTTCTGAGAAACTGCCCAACTGTTTTCTCAAGTGCAGCAAAGGCTGCACCATTTCACCTTCCAGCCAGTGATGCTGGAGGGTTCTAGTCTCCCTACTTCCTCACCTGTCATTGTGATTATAGCCATCCTGGTGGGAGTAAATTGGCATCTCATTGTGGTTTTGATTTGTATTTTCCTAATGACTAATGATGTTGAGCCCTTTTTTAAAAAACGTATTTATTTTTGACTGTGCTGGGTTTTCGTTGCTGCAGGGGCTTTCTCTAGCTGCAGCAAGCAGGGGACTGCTCTCCAGCTGCAGGGCATGGGCTTCTCACTGAGGTGGCTTCTCTTGTTGTGGAGCATGGGCTCTAGGGTGTGGGCTTCAGTAGTTGCCATACGTGGGCTCAGCAGTTTTGGCTTCTGGGCTGTAGAGCGCGGGATCAATAGTTGTGGTGCGTGGGCTTAGCTGCCCCTGCGCATGTGGGATCTTCCCAGAGCAGGGATCAAAACCGTGTCTCCTGCAGCGGCAGGCGGATTCTTTACCACTGAGCCACCAGAGAAGCCCAGGTATTTTTTAAATATCCTTATTGGTCATTTGTAGGCCTGCTTTGGAGAAATGTCTATTCAAATTCTTTACCTGTTTCTTAATTGGATTTTTGTCTTTTTATTATTCAGTTATAAGCCCTTTTATCTGATATGATTTGCAAATGTTTTCTCCCATTCCGTGGCGTGTCTTTTTCACTTTGTTGATGACCACCTTTCCGGCGCAGAAAGTTTTTTTAATTTTGATGAAGTCAGTTTTTTCTTAGGTCACTTGCACATTCATCTATTCTTTTTGATGTCTTCAGTGACTTATCTGAAAATCTGATTTGTCTGCTGAAAACATAACTGTGTTATCCTTAGTTTTCCTGATTTGGAATTTAATCAGGTGGTAAAGCACTTGATTTAAAATGTTTGCTGGTACTATATAGAGGAACTTAGAAATGCTGATACTGGTAAATTACCCATTGATCTGGTAAACTACCCATTTCTGTGTGCTCAGCCTCAGGAAATAATTTGATAGAAGAAATACATCCTATATGTCCAGAGGTCATTTGATTGTCACCCATGAGAGGGGGACACTGAGGCCTGGGTGTAGCAGAGGAGGCTGAACTCTGTAGGGGTACATTATCAGGCGCTATTGAATATTATAATTATGAAGCTTATTTAATGACACTGTTTATGATGAAATGTTTAATAAAAAAACCCACATGTGTGCGCCCATTAATGATTAAAAATGTGTACAAAATATTTGCAGTAGACGGAAAACTATAGGTGGTTTTCTTAAATTTCACTTAATATTGGTATTTTATTTTTACTATTAAAAATTAAATTAAAAAAATACATAACATTTCAGTGGAGCAAATGGTGACAAGTGGGTCCACTGGGTGTATGTTTATCTTATCTCACGCCAGCTGTTTTTTACTAGCAAATATTTTTTTATCATCACGATCACCAAGTCTTAAAAGAAAAAAAAATAGTTTGCTATGTTTATTTATTAAGAATTTACGTGGAGATAGTTTACCTTTTTTTTACATTTTTATATCAAATCTAAACACTGATGATAATATGATTCTGGTATTAGAATAACCATTATTTTAGTCACTATCAGCATTGCAATTTGCTAAAAGAAATGTAATGATGATTGTGGTGGTACGTTAATATCAATAATAGACATCACAGAAAGTTTTCTCCTGGCATCTCATGAAAGAATTAGTAGTACTTTACATGTAAATAAATCATCTCAGCTTTTGAAATAAATTCAAATGGATCAAAGCTTTCAGGGTTGTTTTGTTTTTTTTTTTAAGAAACAATAAAGGCACCAGAAGAAATAAAAAGTAAGCCCAATACAAGGTCATGGGTTGCACACACACCCAAGCTGAAGCCACTCATAGGGCTGCTGCCCCAGGGAGAGAGGTACAGTTACAGGGCCACAAACCACGTCTGTGCACCCTCTGACCCTCCGACCTTGGGCTTTACCTGAGCACCAGGAGTCCGGGTACAGCCAGTAACTCTGAGGTGATCCCTCTCCTGCAGCCTGGAGCCAGGGTGACAGGGCAGGGCAGGCCGGTCCCCAGAGCTCTGCCCTGGGCAGCAGCGCCCTCTCCCCAGGACACTCGCCGCTGCGACTGGGCCTCTGGGCTTGGTGCCGGAGAGGCAGAGGCGGCGTCCTGCGCTCATGTGTGGGAAGGCTATGAAAAGAAAACCCTTGTTGGCCCAAACATTTAAACAAGAATTACACTAGGCTCTTTTGTTCTCGCTCTGACATGGCCAGAATTCACTTGGAGGTCCAGAAGAGGATTATTTTTGTTGTTGTCGTTTTCGAATCTGAGTTATTTTATGCGCGCAGACAGAGGGAAACACAAAACAGAAACACATGGCTGAAATCTGCCCCGTGGTGTTGGGAGGAACCACATCACCCTTTGGGGCACTGTTTTGTGCTTGAGGGGCTCCTGACTGGAACGTTCCTTCCTCGGGAGGAGGCCCGGGTGACCGGGTGACCGGAGGCAAGCAGCAGAGTGTGTCTGGGAATCGGGGATACACACAGCTCGGGAGAGCCTCACCTCTCTTTTTTCCTCCTCAGGTTTAACAGGGAAAACCTGTTTTCTGCCAACAACTGAAAAAGCCGTCGGAAGCTGTTCCTTTGGGCCTCATGGAGCAGCTGGAACCCGTGTTGTGAGGTCCCCAGCGGGAGGAGCTGTCGCCCACTGATCACCCAGCAGGACTGTCGTCATGGCCAGCAAGAGGAAGTCCACCACCCCATGCATGATCCCCGTGAAGACTGTGGTGCTGCCAGGCTCCAGTGCCGAGGCCCCGCCCGCAGAGCCCGTGTCCGAGGGGCCCCCCCAGGAGCCGCCCCCGGAAGCGCCCGCCACCAGCACTGAGGCCACCCCGAGCGCCAGTGGTCCCGATGTCCCCTCGCTGGCCAACGGGCACCGGAGCAGCTTGGACGGCTACGCGTACGCCTGTAAATACTGTGACTTCAGATCCCAGGACATAACCCAGTTTGTGGGACATCTGAGCTCAGAGCACACAGACTTTAACAAAGACCCAAGCTTTGTATGCACTGAATGCAGCTTTCTGGCAAAAACTCCCGAGGGGCTTTCTCTGCACAATGCCAAGTGTCACTCGGGGGAAGCCAGCTTTGTGTGGAATGTGGCCAAGCCAGACAATCATGTGGTCGTGGAGCAGAGTGTCCCCGAGGGCGCCAGCCCTCCCGACCCGTCGGGGGAGCCAAACGTGGAGGGGACGGATGGACAGGCGGAAATCATCATCACCAAGACACCAATCATGAAGATAATGAAAGGCAAAGCCGAGGCCAAAAAGATCCACACACTCAAGGAGAACGTGCCCAACCAGCCCACAGGGGAGGCTTTACCAAACCCTCCCGCTGGGGACACGGAGGTGAAAGAGGGGGACCACGCCTTTGTCAATGGGGCAGCCCCCGCCAGCCAGGCCTCAACCAACCCCGCCAAGCCCCCACACTCGGCCAATGGGCCCCTGCTGGGGACGGTGCCAGTGCTGCCTGCGGGCATCGCCCAGCTCCTCTCCCTGCAGCAGCCACCCCCGCAGGCCCAGCAGCCCCTGCCCACCGCCAGGTCCCTCCCCAAAGTGATGATCCCGCTGAGCAGCATTCCCACGTACAATGCGGCCATGGACTCCAACAGCTTTCTGAAGAACTCCTTCCACAAGTTCCCCTACCCAACCAAAGCCGAGCTCTGCTATTTGACTGTGGTCACCAAGTACCCGGAGGAACAGCTCAAGATCTGGTTCACCGCTCAGAGGCTGAAGCAGGGCATCAGCTGGTCCCCAGAGGAGATTGAGGACGCCCGGAAAAAGATGTTCAACACTGTCATCCAGTCAGTGCCCCAGCCCACCATCACGGTCCTCAACACCCCCCTGGTTGCCAGCAGCGGCAATGTCCAGCACCTTATCCAGGCTGCTCTGCCCGGCCATGTGGTGGGGCAGCCGGAGGGCACGGCGGGGGGACTTCTGGTCACTCAGCCTCTGATGGCCAATGGGTTGCAGGCCCCCAGCTCCTCTCTCCCCCTGGCAGTCACCTCTGTCCCCAAGCCGCCCACCGTCACACCCATTAACACCGTGTGTTCAAATACGACGTCGGCCGTGAAGGTGGTGAATGCCGCCCAGTCCCTCCTCACGGCCTGCCCCAGCATCACCTCCCAAGCCTTCCTTGATGCCAGCATCTACAAAAACAAGAAGTCTCACGAACAGCTGTCAGCTCTGAAAGGGAGCTTCTGTCGGAACCAGTTCCCAGGACAGAGCGAGGTGGAGCATCTGACCAAAGTGACCGGCCTCAGCACCCGTGAGGTGCGCAAGTGGTTCAGCGACCGCAGGTACCACTGCCGGAACCTCAAGGGCTCCAGGGCCGGGCTGCCTGGAGAGCACGGCACCCTGCTCGTCGACCCTGTGCCCGAGGCGCCCTTCTCCCCGTCGTGCAAGGCCCCCGAGGTGACCTGCCTCCCCACGGCGGCCACCCTGGCCACCCCCCCTTCTGCCAAGCGACAGTCCTGGCACCAGACCCCTGACTTCACACCAACCAAATACAAGGAGCGGGCCCCCGAGCAGCTCAGAGCCCTGGAGAGCAGTTTTGCACAAAACCCCCTTCCCCTGGATGAGGAGCTGGACCGCCTGAGGACCGAGACCAAAATGACCCGCAGGGAGATTGACGGCTGGTTTTCAGAGAGACGGAAAAAAGTGAGTGCCGAGGAGGCCAAGAAGGCCGAGGAGGGGGCTTCTCCAGGGGAGGAGGAGGCCGCTGAGGACGAGGGGGAGGAGGGCTTGGCTGGTGAAAACGGCTCCCCAGAAGCGCCTGGTGGCTACACGCTGGCCGAACGCAAAGTCAGCCCCATCAAAATCAACCTCAAGAACCTGCGGGTGACAGAGGCCAATGGCAAGGGCGAGCTCGTGGGGCTGGGCGCCTGTGAGCCTGAGGACGAGGTGCCCGGCAAGCTGGCGGAGCAGCCGCCGGGCAGGGCGGGCTACAAGAAGACGGCCCAGCAGCGGCACCTGCTGCGGCAGCTCTTCGTGCAGACGCAGTGGCCCAGCACCCAGGACTACGACTCCATCGTGGCCCAGACAGGCCTGCCACGGCCCGAGGTGGTGCGCTGGTTTGGGGACAGCCGGTACGCCCTGAAGAACGGCCAGCTCAAGTGGTACGAAGACTACAAGAGGGGCAACTTCCCCCCCGGGCTGCTAGTTATCGCCCCTGGCAACCGGGAGCTGCTGCAGGACTATTACGTGACCCACAAGATGCTGTACGAGCAGGACCTGCAGAGCCTCTGCGACAAGACCCAGATGAGCGCCCAGCAGGTCAAACAGTGGTTTGCCGAGAAGATGGGCGAGGAGACCCGGGCTGTGGCCGACACGGGCAGTGAGGGCCAGGGCCCCTGCGCCAGCGACCCGGTGGCCCTTCACAAAGGCCTGGGTGACGCCTATGTGGAGGTGTCGGAGAACAGCGAGTCGTGGGAGCCCAGTGCCCCTGAGGCAAGCGCAGAGCCCTTCGACACGCAGAGTCCCCAGGCCGGACCTCAGCTGGGTAAGGAGCCCCCCAGGACTGTGCCGTCCTCTGAGGGTGCTGAGGCACTGGGCGGGGGTGGGGTGGGGTGGGCGGCGCTGAGTCTAGGGCCGGGGCAGCTACTATTTCTCAGGCTGTCTGGCAGCAGGACCGCTTTGTCTGGCTGCTTCCAGGGGCACCAGGCAGCAGAAGCCATTTGGGCATCTGTGATGAAGGGTTGACTGTCGGGTCTTTGTTTCGTGTTTGTTAAGCATGCGCAGGGGAGGGAAGGAGGACAGTGAATCCACACTTCTCTAATCATTTCTTAGCCAAAGGAGCGTAAGTCAGAACATCACCTGAGCCAGACAAGCCACCGGGCAGGAGACAGAAGAGGCCTGTCTATTCCTGATGAGGAAATCCAACCCCAACTGGGGAACAAAAGCAGAGGGAGCCTTTCACTGAGCTCAGATACGCGAAGTGCTTTTTTTTTAAAAAAAAAGTGAAAAACCCTGTACCTTGCATTTCTGTACTTCTTCCTGATGTTGAGGACATGGAGACTCCTCTTCCGTCTTAGATGTACAGAATCCAAAGCTTGAATTTGTTTCTCAGTTTCTCTGGATCAGGACACTAGTACTTGAAAGAATGCTTTAGAAGGTTATTTATTGAAGACAGTTCAACGCCTCAGACACGTCACGTTACCCAGTGTTGGGTTTTCTCAGGTGTTGACCCCTGAGTTCCTGACCTCTCCCTCCCCTCCCCGCCCTCCTCACGGGTAGCCTTGTCACAGGCTGGCCAGGAGCAAGGTGTTGTACAGTCGCTCAGTCGTGTCCAACTCTTTGCGACCCCATGGACTGTAGCACCCCAGGCTTCCCTATCCTTCACCATCTCCCAGAGTTTGCTCAAACTCGTGTCCATTGAGTCAGTGATGCCATCCAACCATCTCATCCTCTGTCGTCCCCTTCTCCTCCTGCCTTCAGTCTTTCCCAGCATCAGGGTCTTTTCCAATGAGTTGGCTCTTTTCATGAGGTGGCCAAAGTATTGGAGCTTCAGCCCTTCCAGTGAATATTCAGGGTTGACTTCCTTTGGGATTGACTGGTTTGATCTCCTTGCTGTCCAAGGGACTCTCAAGAGTCTTCCCCAGCACAATTGGAAAGCATCAGTTCTTCAGTGCTCAGCCTTCTTTATGGTCCAGCTCTCACGCCCCTTTATGGGAGGCTGTGGAAACCAAGGAAGTATCTGAATTCTCAGCTTCTGTAATTTGTGGACTTTCAGAAGTTGGTTCCAGGCCTGGGTTTTTCTGGATGTGACCTTGTTTTCTTCAGGCCCCCATGAGTCAGTGGAGTCCCCACGGGGAGTGTCATGGGCCCCAGGGAACAGGTGTGGGCCCACAGGGCTGGTTGCCTCAGGCACCTTCTCCAGCACCAGGCCCGCCCACCCCGGCTTTGGCTCTGCCAACAAAATAGCAGACTACTGGAACGAGAACCCACTAATTTATTTAGGTTTTTTTTTTTTAATTGAAATTCTACTGAATTATATTCTTATAGCTGGAAATAGCGTGGTAGTTGTTGCACAATTATGAAATGTGCTCAATGCCACCTAACTGTACACTTAAAAATGGTTAAAACAGTAGATTTTACGGAATGTGTATTTGACTGCAATTAAAAATGCTAACCTCGATTTGGGATAAATGGGTTTGAATCACCAGCCCTGGCTCCCCTCAGCTGGTAACTCCAACTGTGAGTGAAGAGCTGGTGTCCCGGGTGGGACTCAGCAGGGGTGGCCAGGCTGGCCATGCCTTCGCAGCATCGTCCTCTTCTGGGCGAGACAGGTACCCAGGGGACAGGGAGGGCTTGGGTCTCTGTAGCTGGTTCCTCACCGCTTTCTGAGCCAGCCTCAACGCCGCTCCACCCCCCCAACCACGCATCCTGGGTGAGGGTCTCTCTGAACAGCCGCCCCCTCCCCCACAACAGATGGAGGCATCAGTGGGATTCACGTCAGGAAGCAGACCAGCTGTGTGAGCAGTGTGCTCTGAGGAGCTGGAAGGGGAGGTGGCACGTGGCAAGGGTTTAAGGCCTGGAAGTCAGGCTCCCACCCCCGCCTCAGGCAAACGTGGGTTTGCCGAGGGGAGTCTCCAGGCCCTGCTAGGTGCGGCCAGCATCCCGTCCTCTGCCCCCACAGCCTTCCCCACCTTCCCTCGGGCTGGAGGACAGGGAGGCTGGTGGGAAGGCCGAGCTCCTGGATGAAGTCCCCGACGTGGGAGGGCAGGCCATCCTGGTGATGCACGTGGAGGTGACAGGCCTGTGTTTTCTCCTCAGAAACAGACTGAAGGGGAACTGATGGCTGTGAAGGACCGGCCAGCCTTGGGAGGCCGCCACCGCTTGGAAGGGCCCAGCCCCTCTCTGCTGCCACAGGCCGAGGCTGCACCCGGCCCCCGGGCTCGCAAAGGCCTCCATGCGGCCAAGCCCGCCACCACCCAGCCCGCCACCGCCAGGGAGCGGGGAGACGCATCTGCCAGTTCTCCTGCCCACAATGTAGGACCTCTCCTTTGCCTTCCAGTGAATAAATAGTTCAGATTTCATATTCATAGACACAGAATCAAGTTTTTAACGTATAAATCTGCCTATACACGTTTAATAAAACGTCAGATTGCAGGCACTTTTATTAAATAGAAACTCTGGTTAGCAGTCCATGGTCTTTTACATCATCTCTGGAAATGCCCTATGTCTGTTTTCTGAAGATTGCTGGGCCGCGTGTGCCTACACCTTCCATGGTCAGGCTGGGGTCACCACACCTGCAACTGCAGGCTGCCTCTGCAGTCCTCGAGGAAGGCAGCGCCTTTGAAGAGACCTTGGCCCCTTCAGCGGTGACCAGCAAACTGCACAGTGGGCTCGCCTCACCTCCTGGGACAATCACTGCGGAACCCGTGTTCCTGGCGGTTTGAAAAACAGCGCGGGTATGTGGTTAGTGTCTGATGCTCACACTCTCGTAAGCTGTTACAGCAGTTCTGCTTTTTCATCGAGTTTGAATCATGGACCATAACTCTTCAGTGATCAGACTGACTAAAGAAACACCTGTAAAGCCTAATGTCCTGACCTATGTGCCGCTTTTCTTTTTTTCAGTCTAGACATGTTTAGAGAGGAAAATTGACAAGAGAAACAGGGATGGGAGATGGGAGTGGCCGCTGGGGGGCTTCCACAGCCCTCTGTCGACACTCTCTCCACAGCCGCCTCTGGTTTGGGAAGGAAGACCCAGGCTCAACGTGTCAGAGCAAGAACTGATGGGGCTCAGGGGCCTCTCGGAACCATCAGAGCCAGAGTGGTCCTCAGCACAGACTTGCGTGTGGGGTTCCCGACAAAGTCCGAGTCCTCCTGGCCCCATGCCTGGGGCCTGGCTGGCGTGCTGGACGTTGCTGGACAGGTCCTTTTGAGAAGGTTTTTAAAGTTCTGTATTTATATCCCCGAACTTGGAAACACGATCTCTATGTTAGCCGAACCGTCATATCCGTGTTTTTAATTGAGAAAAATCACAGGAAGAGGTGCCTTTGTAACACGGGGAAACTTGCTTACAAAGCTGTGCTCCGTGGTAAATCCCTGTCTCCCTAAGACCGGCCATTCTGCGAGCAGCAGGTAAAGAATGAAGCTCCCAGAGACCCCCCATTTTCCAGAGCACCAAGGCCTGGGTGCTCCTCCCGGTCCCAGGCCGGTGGGCGGCATCAGGAGACCCGAGAGAGGGCAGGGGCCGTGGTGAGAAATACCAGGGGTGGGGTAGGCACGGCCCCCCTCCCCAACCCCCCCGGAACCAGACCAGGCAGGCACCGCGGGGGCTTGGCTCCCAGAATGGAGGTGGTGGTCGCCCCTCCTGCCTCCGGGAGAGGCTTTTCTGTGGAAACCAGACGCCCCAGAGCCACTATTCCTCCCAAGTGTCTTTTCCCGCTCGCCCCGTCCCATGAGGGACCACCTCTCCTTTATCTCAAACAGGTGACATGTGAGGACTTGGTGCACTCCGCAACCTGTTTTTGTATCCTTTCCACGTTGGGTGTGAAGCTACTTAGCCCCAAAGCTTCTTTGGAGAATTGACAAGAATGGCAAGTGGTTGCCTCCTTTCAGAGAACAGACGCCTGGAACTTTTCCTGTAGTGTTTATGTACATGCAGATTAATTTATATATATCCATATGCAGCAGATACTCAGTTGATACTTTACTGGTGACATGTACACCTGACATGTACACTTGAGAACGTGGTGGCACATGGGTGCTGGGGGCGGGGCTGGGCCGCTGGGTGCAGCCAGGGTGGCCCTGCGCGAAGCCGTCTCTGATGGCGTCACTCCCAGAGCCCTGTGTGCCCCAGCCAAGGGCTGTCTCTTCAGAGAGGATTTTCTTGTTTGTTTTTTTTTTGTATTCACATGTCATTTACAACCCAAACAGCAAAGCAGAGAAATTACACGGTGGACGAGTTCATGCAGGACACAGTGACCTCGCCTCAGCACCAGCTGGTCCTTAAAAGGTGGGAAAGTCACAGTGCCACCTGCGGGCAGCTTTTCTCACAGATGTCGGCCCTGCCCAACAGCCAGGACGCGCCCCGCCCTCCCCAAGTGGCGAGACCCTCCTTCCTGTGCTCTTGGATCTGAGTGACTTAGGTGGGGCTCGGGCCGCATGCTTGAAGGAGACAGAGATGGTTGGGTCATCCAACGGGTGTCTAAAGATACCCAGGGCCATGGGGGCAAAAACAGGAACACAGCCAACAGGGCAGAGACGCACTCATGGCAGCCAGGGCTGGGGTGCAGCAGGGTGCAGTGGGAGGGCCCTGTGGCCAGGCGGGTCACCGCGGGTTTGCACCCGAGCTGAGGGCTAGACTGCGATGTCGCCTCTGGTAGGAGGCAGTCTGTGGGCTGCAAAGTTGAGGGAAGAAGGGTGGGGCTAGTCTCTCCTGAAGAAAAAGCCTGTTTTGTAAGGTGACCAGTCTCTCCCTTCTTCTCTGTATGCACTTGGACTTTTGTCCGAGATGGCAAACCATGTCAGCGCTTCTTGTTGCCTGTCTCGTACATGTTTGGTTGATTGTATTTTTTACACGGGGTTGCAGATCCAATTTGAATAGGTGAGACCAGATCACCATTCTGATACAGGAAAGCTGGATTTATGCTACATATACTTTCATACTTTGATTACGTATTTTAATTCTTGGCTATTGAGGAGCTTTTTGATTTGGAAAGTGGGCTCTCTTTGTCGGGAGCCCTGGCGTCCTGAAGTGGAAAGCCAGGCTGGGGGATTCGCGGCACCCGGGGAGGGCAGCCCTGTGTGACTCAAGCTCCTTTCAAGGCTGAGTGCCCACCCCTGCTGTCGGGAGCATGGGTGGGAGGTGGGCGAGGGTAGGTGGCTCCTGTAGGCACCCACAGGCCCAGGAGGCCTTCCCACCTGAAGTCCAGCATGTTCTCCAGGCTGAGACACAGATGCTGTGGGCTCTGCCCGGCTCAGTCTGTGGTCCCGTGGCAGGTCCTGTGTCCCCTCCCTGTGTGCCAGGCTGCCTTCCCCAGAGGCACAGCATCGACCATTCTGTGCACATCTTTGCTGACAGCTCCCTGCTTCTGCTGCCCTGTTCCGGGCCCTGCTGCCTCTTGCCCTCCTGTCCTCTTCTCGGACCAAAATCCTCCAGCTGGAGCGGCTTTTGTCCATTCAAAGGTTGCAGCCCAAGTGGATAAAGACACTTTGCAGGAGAGAAGAGCCAGCCAAGGAAAAAAAATCATAAAACCTGGAGTTTGGGTTCCTCCTAAAGCTTCCCCCCACCTTTCTATGCTTAGACTCTCCCAGGGGCGGGGTGCCGGTCTGACTCACCTTTTGTGTGACGACTAAACTGTTTGAGGCTTTTAGCTGTGTGCTGGAGAAAAGTCCTCTGGACGCGAAGAGCTCAGCATGGGCAGCCCTTCCAGGCCGAAACCAGCAGCTGCCCTGGTCAAGAGAGTCACGGGCTGTGTCCTCTCAGCCACTGGTCCCCCTCCAGTGCCCCAGCACCCACTGCCTTCACTCCCTTTCCCAGGAGCACAGACCCTCCCTGCCTGCCTGCCCGCCCAGGCCTGGGGGCTGGAGGGCATCCGCGTGCACAGAAGCGCCAACACCGGAAAACTTGGGGTGAATGGAGCCCCCTCTCTCAACAGTCCCCTCCCCGAGCAGGGCTTCAGCCTGGGGTTCCCACCATGCTGTGTCCCATGCTCCATTCATAACAGCGGGGCCAGGTGACACGGGCAGGGGAGGCTACAGGCGACCTCGCAACAGACAGAAGAGATGCAGAGTGGAGGATGGAAGTGGTGATCGTGGAGCACGGAGCTTGCTGCTCGGCTCTAGGTCTAGGTGAACCCACAGGCCTTGGGTGCAATTCGTTTCTGCTGGAATCTGTGTTCCCAGCACTGGTCACACTTGGGGGCAGAGGGGTGAGGGCAGACGCAGCTCCCCCTCAGGGCTGACCCGGCACCTGGGTGGAAGAGGAGCAGACGGAGCGCTTGCCTGGAGAGGATGGGCAGCCTGCTCTTTGGTTCTTCAACCAAAGAACCTGTGACTGGCGTGCAAACCTGGCCTCCTCTGCACGGAGCCCTTGGCCTGCACCAGACTGGAGCCCGACAGTGGGACTGAGATCAGAGCTGGTGGATGCCACTGGCTCTGCAGAGGAGGGTGGGGCCAGCTCCTGTTGCCTCCAGGTGCTGAAGTCCTATCTTGGTTTGCAGGACACTGGGGAAGTCAGTGCAGTTCCTGCCCTGCTGTCCTCAGCCCCCGCTTTCACAGCCTGAGCCCCTCTGGCTGTGTCTCCTGCGTCCTCTCGGGGCAGGCGGGGACCTGCAGGGAGTCTGGGCATTTACCTGGAGAGCGCGTCTTCCAGGAGTCCACTCTGCACCCTGGGTGGGGGTGTGAGGAGCATCTCAGCTGAAGCTAATTTACAACGTCTGTTCCTCCCCTTGGTGAGGGAACGGTCTGAATGTGAGTGGAGCGGGAGGTGGACCATCCAGGAGTCACGGAGTACAGGAAGCTGCAGGCCCACGGTCTGGTCCTTCCTGGTCAGGCCCCTCTCAGGGTGCCTGCTTGTCCTGCGGTCCGTGTTCAGGGACACTGTCACTCACCCTGGGTCCTGCTGCGCCAACTCTCCCGTCCGGTTTGCTGCCTGTGTGGCGTGGAGAGCCGGCGCTGCCCTGGGTGGATGCAGCCTGGTCGCAGACCGCGGGGTGACGCTGAGGGGTGAAGGGGTCGCCCCCAAGCAGTGGGTTCCCGCTCCACTCCCCAGCTCTGCTTCGTTCAGCGTGTCCAGGGGGCCGGACTGTGCCATCGTTGTTGTTGGAGACACAGAGGGCCCCCCGCACCCCCGCCTGTGCGGGTGACTCAAAGAGTACCGAGCGTGGCAGGTTCCGTCTGCCACCCTGGTGGCTGGTTTTCTGCCGCCCACTCCCGGGCTGGTCTTCAGCACAGACCTTTTGTTCCCCGCGGGCGGCTGCAGGAGGAAGGCGGGAGGGCAGGGGCAGCTGGCTGGTGGTGCGCTTCCTGCCCCGGAGCCGCCGCCGAAGCCATCGTCTTGGTGCTAAGAGGCCACTGCCCTGTTCTGTCTGTCCGGGGGCCGCTGCCTCCGGCGAGGGAGGCACAGGCGCATGCGGCTGTCACCAGGCCTGGTGGAAGTGGAGTCCTCACCCCGGGAAGGGGTTTTTAACAGAAAGTTGGAACTTGCCTTTGGACGGCAGCTGTGCCGGGCCAGGAGGAGGGGGCTGCCCTCTGGGCTGAGTCTCCAGGCCTCACAAGGTCCCCTGTGGGGATGCTGCTATTTCTAAAATGCAAATTGCACATTTCCTAGATTTTGTATCTGTGGATTTGGATAAGGGAGGGGAACAGGGCCAAACTGCTTGTACAATTTGAAATGGGCCGAAATGGTACTTTAAATCTTTGATTGCTCCTAAATAAAAATGTAAATACATTTCTCACCTGCGGCCTGTTTTGTGGGGGAATCGGAAAAAAAGCCGAGAACACTGACATCTCTGGACTTACTGTGTGGGTGAGACCGGCAACTCGGAGGGATGAGCAGGGCAGTTTCCCTCGGGCGCTCCGGTTAAGTTCCAGCTCGCCGTGTCCAGCTGGCTGGGTCACTAGATAAAGGACTGCAGCACCCACGGGCTGATGCTAAACAGAGGGAAACTGAGTCAGACCTACAGCTGTCAGGCATCCAGTGACAGGACACTTTTCCTGGAAGGAAAGTACTGAGAAGCTTGTCATTTGCTAAGGAGAGGTTGGCAAATATGCCTAAGGTCCTGGGGTCTTGAAGGAATAGGATTAAAGTCCAACTTCTAATGTTCATGGTGATTGAATCTCATGGGGGGGATCCTAAGGACCTGTGCCAAAGGAAAAAGGGACCCTTGAAAAAGCCCCAGGGGCAGAGAGATAGTAAGGAGGGACACCAGGTGGACCCCAGGCCCTGGTCCTGACCTGGCCCTTCCAGAGGTGAACTATGTCTTAGGGAAGGAACTTTGTGTGGAATCTAAAAAGCAAGTCTTCAGGAGGTAGACCAGCTGAGTGTAGAACCCTGAAGCCAGTCAGCCAACCCACGGTGGCTGCAGGCTTGGCCACTTGCGTGGATGGAGTGAACAGCAGGGGCGGCCAGGGGTCACTGCGGGTGTCCTGGGGCAGCTGCAGGGGCCTCTAGCAGGGAACAGAACCCCAGACCGACCCCGGAAGACCCACTGAGGGCCCTTAGGCTGAGACCAGACTTGATCAGTTTAACTGATGTGACCTTGTTTTGTTCCACGAGCTCCTTTGGTGGGGTGACCTGATGCCACTTAAGAGTTGTTTTTCCCCCAAGAACTGAAATGGTGGGAGGTGATGAGCTCAAGCTGAAAGGCCAGTTGAGTGTCCAGCCCCAGGCCCCAGCCTTGGGCAATGATGTTCAGGATGTGCCTGGTCAGGAGGGAGGCCCTGCCCTTAGCACGTAAGACCACAGATCCTTGTCAAGGGCGGTGTCCCTGGCTGAGGTCAGAAACCACTCAGGCCTACTCCCGGCAGGAAAGCTGGGGGCGGCGGGTTGGTGGGTGGGGTGCTCCGGATGCAGAAAGCCCCTGCCCTCGCAGTCGGTGCTATGTGCAAGCATGTGGAGAAGCAGGCCACCCCCCACCATGGGCCAGGACACTTCCACCCGAAGTGGGGGTCTCCCCAGCAGCCCCCACCCACATGCTGGGCCTCCTGGTCATTCAACGATTGTCAGGTCTGGAGGAATTTGGGTTAAACTCAATCTGTGAATCTGCTCGAATCTGCTGCCATGTTTTCTACTAGGAAGAAGGATCAAGAAACTTACAGGGAAGGGCGAAGGCAGTCACAGGTGAGTCCAGAGGAGGCGTGTCTCCTCCAGTCAGTGGGGCCACCCGACAGCAGAGCTGGTGAGGCAGCAGACCTGCTGGATGAAAGGAAAGCGGGGAGTCACGGGACAGCACACACGGCCCCAACCCTACGGCCACCGCCACACACCACCTGTCCCGTCACTGGTCAGCAATGCTTTCTCCTGCCTGCAGGAATCTGGGAGCACACGGGTCAGGAAAGACTGTGTTAATCCCCGCCTGCCACCTTCTTGTCTGAGGGGTAAGACGTCCTCCTCTGAGTCAGACCACGAAGCGCCAAGAAGAAAGCCAAGGCGACAGCAAGAACCTGAGCAGCGCGCTTGGCTAAATCTAGTTCAGGGACAACTGGAAGGATCTCAAACTGGGATCCCAGTTCCGCAAGTGGGTGGTGCTCAGAGGGGCCTGCAATGGACTGGGACTGGCCCCAAATCTGAGAACTTGGGAAATGCATGTCTTGGTCTGACTTGTCATACAGCAAAGGGATGCTCTGAACTAACTCTATAAAAAACCTGCCTTGAGCTTGTCTTCAAAAGCTTGGGTCTCTCCAAAGCCAGGGACCATACTTGCATACCTACATTGTCACACGGGGACCATATGTCACATGACGACCATTTTAAGAACTGATTACACTTACCTCTTCAATGATAGATCTCAGGCTTCCTGGGCTGGTGTATTATGCCCATCCCCACCATGCATCCAATAGGCAGGCGGCTCTCCTCTGTACAGCAGCATTTTTGATCCACACCAGCACAGACCACTACAAAAACAGCCACAGGAAGGGAAGGGCAGGGCCGTTTAAACCGTATTCTAGGCACAGAGATTTCGGCCCCAAGCTCTAGAGGCAACCAGGGTATAACCCAGAAACCTACTCTTGAATGCTACGTGGGTCTTGTTTTTAAAGGAGCGATTTCTGCGGAACTGGGAAGGGACTCGCTGCTTGCAGGCGGGAAGCACTCTACACCACCTCACCCTTGGCACATGAGCTGGGGGAGGGTGGCCTCACACTGCCTCGCAGCCCAGAGGGAAGGTCTGCTGGACCTGGGAAGTAAACAACCTCCGCACCTGCTTCTATTGCAGAATAATCACCAGGCAAGCGGCCCCAGTTAACACGTCTCCGGAGAGGAGCAGGTGTTTCTGCGCCTCAGCAAGAACTCACAAGTTAAGGGGTAAAGGACGTGAGGATAACGCTATGTGGTGGTTAGATCTTAAGAGGGCAGCAGCGCCAGCAAACGACCAGCCTCAAGCCCAGGTTCGAGCAGCGGGTTGGCGTGAGCTCAGGGCTGGCTGTGCTGAGGCACCTTCCTGCCCACGGGCTGGGACTCCGGCTCCCGTCCTAAGAAGTGGGGCTGTCCAGCTCCAGCCTTCCACGCCTTCCTTGGATCTTTCCACCAGCTGGGCAGAACCTGCTACGGGTGCAGTAGGGTCCATCAACAACCAGTGGCCTGTGCCCTGCAAGGCCAGAGGCTTCTTCATCCCTTCTTCCTTCCTGAGGGAAAGCATCCCGCGTCATCTTTGCCTTTAAAGAAACCTGCGTCACCGGCTGGCTTTGCTCCATCCTCTCCTCCCGCCCCTCGCCCACCGAGGCTGAGCAGCAGGAAGAGCAGAACATCATTCTGGTGCCATTGAGAAGTCATTCCACTTTTTACAGTCCTTTTCAGAAGGAAAGCTTTTTCAATAAAATTTAAAATTTTTATTACATTTAAATTATAAACCAAACGTTGGCAACCATATATAGACATGTTTGCTATGGACAGCTGACTGGGAGGTGGTACTCTGAAATACCATTTCAGAATTAGTTTAAATAAATCAATACGTTTTCTGAGAAATTGCGTGATTTCCTTCAGTTTACAGTCCATGATATGGAAAGTTTAATATAATGTTAAATAATTTATTGTCTATCCTAAAAGCTATAGAAAACGGAATCACTATTAGGATCGGATAATAACAAGGCTTGAACGGCTCAGTGGTTCTTCTGAAGAGTATATAGAAATCTTAAAAAGGTAACACTGTTAACTGAGCTGTAAAATCCGTAAAAATAACAGGTCTGCCACAGTGCGCAGATAAGTTCATTCATTTTGCTTCCCCAATCCCATCCCCCCACCAAGCAGCTTTCAGGTCAGAAGTGGAAGACATAGAAAATTATCCATCCTACGTGAAGGAATGAAGGTCGTGAGAAACAGAGTGTGCAAAAATAAACTTTCCAAGTCCACACTCCAACATCATGTCCGTCCATTGTCAGGATCTGATTGATTTCACAAACGCTTGAGATCACCCAGACAGCACCCTCTTGCAGGGTCGTCTGGCAGGCTCCGATCCAAGGTGTCTCGCTCGCTACGGCAGGGAAAGTGGTCTTCACTCTGATTCAGGACTCGTGGCTGGCCTGCTGAGCTGCTGCAGGAGGACGCGTTCCTTGTGTGAGGGCGTTTCCTGAACGCATGGCGGCCAGTGCCCAGCTGGACCTCTGCCATGGGGACTGGCCTTTCCACTCCGGGCCCACAGGTGCCCATCAGTCCTGACCCAGCTGACATCTTGCTCTGGCTCTCGGGGGGCCGTGGCGTAAACTCAAGCACGTCCTCACTGACAACGTGGGAGGAGCCGCCTGCCGCCCAGCGCACCCAGTGCCCACAAACACGTCCTCCCTGGTGAGCAGGTCCTTCAGGCTTGTGCCCAGGCTGCAGGCAGGGGGCACCGCGGCCCAGTGGATGCCCTGGGGGCCGCTGTCCTCCCATGGCCCCAAGGCACTGCAGCTGTGGCCCTGCGACACGCTGTCGCTCTCCCTGTTCCAGGTGGCACCCTGGGCCACCTCGGCCTCCTCTGCGGGCCCCTTACGGCTCGGCTGCCCAATACTGCTACCCTGCACACGAGGCCCTGTGTCGGTCAGGTGGGTGGTGCTCCTGGTTGTGGGCAGTGTGCCCTTGTGCTGTGCCCTCCTCTCCGGGCAGGCCCTGTGCTCCTCCGCCCGGGCTCCAGGACACCTCCCCTCCCTCCCTGCCTGGCTGGGGTTTAAAGCTGCAGGACTGTGTAAACGTTGACTCCTGAGCCCAGCAAGGCTGCTGCTGCTCCGCTCCTCTCAAGAATGTCAGCAGCCCTTCAGAGCCTCCTGTGCCGCCGGCTGAGGCAACCTCTCTCCCCGAGAGGCAGCGGCCGTGGTGGTCCTAAGATGAAAGGCTCCATCTCCAGAAGGCAGGGCCAGGTGTGTGTGCTTAAAGGCCAGACAGTACAGTTTTTTGCCTTCACCCAGAGCTGGGGCGTGGAGGCCCAAAATAGGAATACATCTCATTAATGGCGTGTTTTTCGTCTAGCGTCCACGGCTGGAATCTGGGCTCCAGGCAGCAAGGCCAGGAAGGGTGGCCCCGTAGGCCGCTTCCCTGGAACCCAGTCCATGGCCCTCCCTCCGTGCGCGGCACGGCACCTGCTGCTCTCCGCGAGGCTGGGGCACGGCTAGAGGCGGTTGTCTCCATTGACCCGAGTCCTGCGCGGGGCCCTAGACAGGAGGGAAGAGCGTCCTGACGGGCAGCGGGTCGAGGCCCAGGGGGACAGGCAAGGGGAACCGAGGGCGGCCAGCCACCCCCTCAGCCTCTCAGGACCCCTCCTCCAGGCCACCTCGCCCCCACCCCTCACCTTCGATCCCGACTGTCAAAATGGTCTGCGAGATGCTCCTGGGAGATGCGGAAGTCCTCAAAGGGCTGCTGATAGCGAGCTTCGAAGGAGCCCTCTCGGGCCCGGCCATGGAACAACGGGCCCGAGGCGTCGCAGCTCCGCTCCCGCAGGGACGCGCCCCCAAAGGGGCTGAGGTCGCCGTTCTCCTGCTTCGGCAGGACACAGGGCTCATCAGCTGCCTGGCCCCAGCGCCACCCTGCCTGCCTGCCCGCCCGCCTGCCCGCGGGTACCTTGGCAGGGAACACGTCGATCTTGACGAGCAGAGAGGCCAGCTCCAGGTCCTCACTGTAGTTGTTCTTCAGAGGCACCGCTCTGTATCCTGGGGGGGGAAAGCTCGGCCCTTAGCCCAGGGGATGGCCGGCAAGCCGCCCCACCACCGAGCCAGATCGCGGGGGGCACGGTGTGGAGGAAAGGCCTCACCTGTCTTCAGACCCTTCACCGGGAAAGTAGCTTGAGCCAGGAAGTTCTGGTCACTAAACATATCCTCCTCATAGACCACGAAGCGCAGGAAGGCAAACTCAGGGTTACTGATTTGGAAGTGGAAGGGCTTGGCCGGCCACATGGGGTTCAGTCCATTGTCCACTGTGAAAGCAAGGGCAGAAGGCCTCAGGCCATTGCTGGGAGGATGAAGGCACAGATGTAGGGGGTCTGACGTGCCCGGTGGGGTGAGGAGGGGCATGGGGAGGGGAGACATACCCACAAACTCCGTCTTCTGCTTGATGCTGTCATACTCGGCTCCGGCCACCTCGATCTCCACAAAAGGACACACGATGCCTCGGCCATTCTTCGGCAGGTGCCGGGCCCCCAGCACCTGTAAGGCAGGCGAGGATGGGCCTGGGCTGGTCCTTCCGACTCACACCCAGTCCCCACTGAGCGGTGGAGGCAGTGCGCCCTCTGCTGGGCCCCCAGGACACTGCCCAGAAGTCCCCCATCGTCGGGGCCTAAGAGCAGCTGCTGCAGCACAAGTTCACTTGGAGAAGTTTTTGCTTGCATCAAAACTACCGTGTGAGTTTTTGCAATCTAACCTACGTGAAATCCACGTCTGTTTTAACACGGAAATGTTTAAATTACTTCCCCCCTGAGACAAAAAAGTAGAACTCTCTGGGAAAAAAACATGGTCACCCCCACTCTGTCCTCACTTTTCCTTCAAGACCCACACCCCCTACAACCCCCAGCACTAAGTCACCTGCATCAGAGCTGCTCCCCGGGGCCTCGAGAGGAGGGGCATGGGGGCTCACTGCTGCTCAAGCCCCCATTCTAGCAAGCGCCATAGAGCTGGTTCCTGTGGTGGGGGCACCAGCTCCCTGCCTCTTTCTGCCCACTCCTGCCAGGCAGTGGCTATCCACGGCTTGGTCTTACTGGACAGCCTAACTCCTGAGCGCCAAGAACTGGCCACACTGAGCCCAGTCCCCTGGTGCAGGCCTGAAGCCCCACACCCACCTCAGAGGACGGCTTCATCTCCCTCGACTTCCAGGACAGTCCGGCACCCCTCCCATGGCACCCCTCCCATGTCGCGTTAGCCAGCCCCCCGGCCCTGACGCCTGGAGCCAGCCCGGCACAGCGCCCCCTTCCTACCTCGATGCAGATGGCGCACGGCTCCAGCCCGCGGAGGCTGCTCTTGTCAAAGGGGTCGAAGGCCTCGTCACGCATGACGCTCGGCTGCAGCACGTAGCCACAGTGTCCGCCAGCCAGGAACAGGGCCTGGTTCATCTGCATGGGCTTGTCTGCAAGAGCGGGTTACGGTGGGCTTCAGCCCCGGTGCCTGGCGGGACCCTACCCCTGGCCGCCACCTCACCTGGGGTCTGGAAGTTGAGGGCCACAAGCTGGCTGCCACAGATCCACATGGGCAAGGGGTCGTAATTGGAGGAGTCCAGCCGCTGGCCCTTGGGGTAGATGCGGGAGAGCTGCAGGCGGTTGTACTGGAGGAACTTCTTGCCTTTGGCCTTGTTCACGTACTTCTCGGCCTTAGTCTCCGGGAAGGACGACATGTCACGGTAGCAGGCGCGTTCGGTGCCGATCTCTGGGCCCAACAGGGAGCGCGCTTAAGAGTCTGTCCGCCCAGGTGCCGCGGGGGTCGGACCCCTCCCGCCCCAGGCCGGACCCCCCCCGCCCCAGGCCGGACCCTTACTCTCTTCGTCGAAGGGGACAGGCCGGCAGTAGACAACGAGCTCCGAGAGCTCCAAGGCGATCTTCTTCCTCCGCTCCATCATCTTCCCCTCGGTGAGCTGGGGACACATGGGCCCTGAGCCAGGTGAGAGCCCCCCAGGGAGAGAAGCCCCCGGCCACCTTGGGCACGCCCACCCACACCTTCCAGACCCCGTCTGTCCTCAGCCTCACCCCAGAAACCGTCCTGAGGACACACACCCTCCCAGACTTCAGAGGCTGGGATCCTCACACCACCTGTGCCCCAGTGACACTCCAGGGCACTGGCCTGGCTGCGCCCCAGGGACGCTCTGTCCTCACTCAGCACTGGGCCTGCCTTGGGCACTGACTGCACTGGGAGCGTGGGCACAGGCCTCTGGGTCCTCAGCACCACCCCTCCAGCCCCTGGCCCTGAAGCCTTACCCCTCACTCTGCAGTTCTCCTTTCTCAACACAACCACCTACCTGCCAAGGCCAGACTTCAGCCCCAGCACATCCCTCACTAGCGCCCTGTGTGGCCCTCTGACCCATGGAGGCCCGCTTCCTTCCAGAAGCAGCTCCTGTTCTTGAGCTCGTCCTTCCCTCCGCAGCCCAGACCCCGGGATCCACCCCTTCAACCACCGGATCCTTCTGGCCTGGTCCTTCCAGGCCCTGCCCAGCTCTGAGTCCTCTGCACCCAGCCCTCTCAGCTTGGCCTGCGGGCGTCCTTTCTCCAAAGCGGCCACGGTGCGTCCCGCAGACCCTCCACCCCACCGTGCACGAGCCAGGGTGGCATCCGGCAGGATTCCCACACCCCTGCCAGCACACACTCCTCTCTCCTCCAGAAGCTGGTCCTTCCACCATCCTGCCCTGCACAGGTGGCGCCCTTGCCTTCCACCTGCCCTGAGGCCCACTGCCATCCCACCCAGCCGCACCCTCCCGCGGCCATGGCCTACTCCGACTGGCACTTTGAGCTTCTGGCCCTGCTGTCTGCTCTGCAGCCCTTGGTGTCAGACACCCCTCCTCGCTGGCCTGCTTGGCCCAGCCTCTCTTACTCAACACCCACGTCCTCGGAGGTCACGCCCTGCTCCCAACCTGTACCACCTCGTCCTAAACCCTGGGCACCTACTCTTGCTTCCAGCCCAGGACCCAGCCTCTCTCCTCGACCCTTGATACCAACTGGTCACCATGCAGAGCCACTTGGACGTCCTGGGTGTACCTCAAACTCAACACACCCTTGATGTGCCACGCCTCCCTGCCAGGTGGCTGAGGCTGCCCTGTGGCTCGGGAGGACCAGTGCAGGCTCTCACCCTGGCGTCCGCAGTCTGTGCCACCTCCCGGATCTTCTTCACCCAGTCCTGCAGCTCCTCCTGAGAGTCAGCAGCCACGTCCAGGGACGAATGTGCCGCCGAGGCCATGCTGATGGAGAAGACGAACAGCCGGTTGTTCTTGCCCTCGGGACGGACGGCTGGAGGGAGAGAGGAGAGGAGAGCTGGGGACACGGAGTTGAGCCCCCGCCCCACCCGAGGCACGGCGGAGCTCACTCCCTTCCTCTTCAGGGTGGAGGACGTGGCAGCCCGGAGACAAGCCCCTGCCCCTCTGGGCCACACGCCCCTCCCCCGATCTCTAAGCCTGTCTCAGCCAAGGACCAGCCCACCAGGACCGTGGACTTCAGCTCGCCAGCAGCATCATTCCCAGCATCTGCACAGGGCGAGCACGCAGGCCTCAGAGCCGGGGGGCGGGGGATGAGGAGTTGGGAGAGCTCAGAATGAGGGCAGCCTGTGGGGGTCCAACCGTCAGCTTCCTCCCTCCGGGCATGGAGAGCCACCAGGGACAGCCCGGCCCTGAGGGGCAGAGAAAGGGCTGGGGGCTCACCTATCTGACAAGCCGGCACGTCCAGGACCCCCCGCAGCAAGTCCCCGAGGGGGCTGTTCTCGTCCAAGTGCTGTGGGAGGCAAAGCCCACCGAGTCAGCAAGTCTGCTGTGTGCACACGAGGGGACGGCTGTGTGCATGCGAGAAATACACCCGACAGACGAACACGAGACCACAAGCGTGCGGCCCATGTTCATGACTGCGGCCTGCACGTGGTGACGGGACCACACACGGGAGCACTGTGCACGTGCAGGCACGTGGACACTGTGTGGGGGGTGGACCCAGGAATCCTCTCCCACCAACGCCACCCTGGTCTCACCTCCCTCTCGGGCTCCAGGGCCGCCGGGCTGACCATCTCCTCCACGTAGTTTGAAGGGAACCATAGCTGCTTCTTCCCACCGTAGTCACCCCGCCACCTGTGGAAGCCACAGGGTGCTGACCCCCCAGGGACCACCCCAAACTCCCGAGAGGAGGCAGCCTTGCAGGTGCATCGGGGCCCACATGGGCCTGTGCCTCCCGCACTCCCCTCGCACTCCCCTCGCATGCAGCCGGCGCCCAGGACGCCTGGCCCGCACCAGGGGCTCTCGGGGGCTCACCAGCCTCCCTCCTGCTTCTCCACGTTCTGGATAATGGCGCTCTTGGTGAACGTCAGCTCATCCTCCCGCTGTGCCTTGTAGTCGAAGAGAGCTTTGACAGCGCACTGTGGGAGAGAAGCCCTGGTCCAGTGGACAGGCTGCCCACTCCTCCTCTCCCACCCACCCACGGCTGCACGTGCACCAGCCCTCGTGACCGCCCTCCCCAGGGCCTGCGGGAGGCGCCAGGGCAAAGGGGACGGGTGAGCCAGGGCTTCTGGAGGGAAGCTCCTTTGGGTTCGGGGGGACCTCGCAAGCCCCCACCCTGGGCCCCAGGAGTCAGACCGGGAAGCTGGGATGGGAGGTGCTGAGCGCCTCCTCTGGGACTAGGATGGCTCGGGGTATGGCTGGGACCCCATCATTCCGCATCCCCAAAGTAGGGGAAGGAATCTTGTCCCAGGCTCCCTGCTGCTCAGGAAAAATGAGGAGGAAAAGGGCCCAGCTCCGCACCCCTTAGAAACAAAGCCCCAAAGAGGAAGATCTGCCTGTCTGACGAAGCTCAGTGTAGCCAGTGTGCCCCACCCCCCACCTGCTGTCACCAGGGAGGAAACGGGGGTCACCCTGGGGAGGTGTCTGGAAGGGTCAGTGCTGACCCCTGGGACAGTGGCTGGGGTCAGCCCCGGGAGAGCTGTGGTCACATACCAACCACACATACACAACACCTCTTGGGCCTCGGAAAACCACAAATACCACTTCTGCACAAAGACCGCAGGCCGCCCTGCACCCCACAGCTGGGGACCCTCCCCAGCTTCCTGAGCCTAGAGCCCAAAGCTGTACCTTGAACGTGGGCATGGGGTTTGCTTCCACGTAGAAGCCAGGGTTGCGGCCCTCATATAGCGCGCCGTAGTCAGGCTCCTGGAAACGGGACAGGACGAGCCGTGTTAACACCCAGAGGTGAAAGCAGCTGCTGGCTTCCATGTCCCCTCCTCCCCAGGCCGCCCATCCGCCCTTTCACACACCTGGTCCGCCAGGGTCCCCATCCTCAGGGGCCTAGATCACCCCTCCTCTCTCCTCACTCTTATCTTGGCCACTCAGTCCACGACTCTGAGATCACGCCACTCCTGAAGCCGCCTCCACCCCCACCTCCTCTCAGACCCCAGCCCCAGTGGGCAGCCCTCGTCCAAGCCACCTGGGCCCACTGAGGACAAGAGTCTCGAGTGGACGTTCTGTCCGGGGCCCCACTGTCCTCGCTGCGGCCGTGATCCTGACCCAGGGTCCGGGTGGCCGCCGCACCACAGCCTGCCTTCACGCTGGCTTCCCCAGCGGCTCTGCCCTCCTCAAACACACCACTGTAGCCTACGAGCCCCTGCCTTGCTCCCAGCCCAGGGTGGACCCTCTACCTGAGTGAACTCTGGGACCTCCCCACCCCACCCCCCAGCCCATAGGGACAGTTCTGCTCAAACCCGTTCCCCACCTCCTTACCCACCCAACCGTCCCCGCCTTACAGACACAAACAGAGGCCCTCCCTCCGGGACGCCTCCCTGGCTCTCCGCTGGGCTGGCTGGCCCCCTAGCAGCAGGCGGGCTGCCTCTGTCCCTTGCATCCACCCCAGAACTGCTGGGTGCTGGCCTGCCTGGCGGTGAGCCTGGCAGTTTCAGGAGGGCCAGCGGGTCTCCTATGCCCTGCCCCTCGCCCTTAGGCGCTCACAGCTGTGCCAATCTTCTCCAAAGCCTCCTCATTGATGGGGTAGCGCAGCTTCATCTTGCGGTACAGTGGGTGCTTCTCGTAGTAGCTGACGAGGTCGACAAGGCTGTCAAACTCTGAGTTACCCAGCATCACAGTCTGGCCCTCCTGTTGGACGCGGCAGTGCTTGATCTTGCCCTCAGCCCTTGACGGAGACAGAGGAGCCACATGGGGTCAGTGGGCGGGGACCAGGGGTGCCCTGCACCGCCTCCAGCCCCCCAGGGCTACCTCCTCACCGGAAGGAGATGGCATAGGAGTTGGGCTCGTTCCGTTTCCGCACCAGGAAGGCCCCGTCCCGGGGGACACGCATCAGCATGTGCTCAGCCTGCGCTCTGGTCAGGCTGGCGTGGTACCACCTGAGGACGGACAATCTAAGTCAGCCCTGAGCCGCCCCTGGGCCCTTCCCGCAACCCCAGGTCCACGCCCCCGGCCCATCCCTCACTCTTTGCTCTCATGTGCATTGGTCTGCGGGACCGGCTCTGAAAGGCGCATCTCAAATTCGTTGCAGCGCAGGGGCACCTGCTGGTAGTGCGTGATGAGGTCATAGAGGGAGTCGAAGACGAGGTTGTCCGTGAGGAAGAACTTGGGGGTGCCCGCGTCCTGCCGGGAGTGGATCCGGCAGTGCTGGACTTTGCCGTTCCGCCTGAGGGGACGGGAAGGCCATGAGCAGCAGGCGGGGCGGCACCCCACGTGCCACCCACCGGAGGGCGCCAGGTCTCCAGGAGGAGGCGCTCAAGGATGGCTCAGGTCAGGGCGGCCCTGCAGGGGCCCCACACTGACCACACGCATCTGCACGTGTACACGTGTGCCTGCGTGTGCCCGGGACCCACGGCGCCCCTGGTGGTGCCGGATCCACGTGTGCATGTGCCGGGAGGGTTACCAGAAGGACAGAGTGTAGTCGCCCACGAAGGTCTCGCTCTCGCGCACAAGGAAGGAGCCATCGGGGGCCCCGGTCTCGATGCAGTACTCGGTGAGCAGGCGCTCTGCGATGTGCCGCCCGTCCCGGCCCGCCCCGAGCTTCCCGTGGAACCACTTCTCGTTGGAGTGCAGCTCTGTGCTGCCGCTGGCCTGCAAGGTGGAGAGCGACAGCAGAGACGCTCGGTGACCCTGACCCCAGCCCGGACCCCAGCCCTGGGCCAGCCCCTCACCTCCTTGGGCTCCTCCTCGTCCTCATTGCCCTGGTCGCTGCTGGTCTCCTCCGAGTAGTAGATCTTGCTGCTGGTCAGAACGAAGTAGTGGGGGTACCACTCCTAGAAGAGACAGGTGTGGGGCCTGTGACAGTGTCCTCTGCGTGGCCGCCCCACCAGCCTAGCCCGACCCAGTGCTCACATGGTTCACAGGGTCTTCCAGGTAGAGGATGCCGTTCTTGATGGAGTTGCTGATGTCATTCTCAGAGTACATCACCGATGTAGGCACTTCCTCATAGGCACTGCCCTCAGCCAACTTCTTGTGCTGTGGGCAATAGGCCAGGACTGCCATCTCAGGCCCCCACTTCCTCCCCCAGGTCTGGACCCACCACTGAAGCAAAGGCGTGGGGCTCCCCCGCAGATCTACCTTGATAAGGATCTTCCTCTTGAGCTGGTTGGGGGAGGGGAGCCCATCGGCCGCGATGTCCACGGGCTTGGTGAGGAGTGTGTCCCCGAGCACCTTCTTGAAATACTGGGCCATGTTCCTCTGCTGGGCAATGCTGCAGTGGTCCTCGATGGACAGGATGACCGGGTACCTGCAGGGCAGGGGAACAGCGTGTAACACAGGAGACATCGTGATTCCCAGGGGTCACAGTTCAGGCCCTCCCAGAGTGAGATGTCAGGGACCTAGGCCTGAGGTCCTCTCTAGAGGGCAGCCACCCCAGAGAAGAGGTGGAACTTATGGGTGCAGCAGAAACCCAGGCCAACTGGGACTGCCGCAGACAGGCATCCCCAAAGTTGGTCCCTTCAAGGAGCTGCCCCGGCAGTGAGGAGGGACATCCTACACCCAGGTCAGGAGCGGTGATGAGCAGCCTCCAAATTTAGCTACTGGGGGCCCCTGGAGATACCCTCAATGAGGTGGGAGAGGCTAGTGACCACAGTCTGGGGAAACAATAGGAACTGCAGAGTGACACACGCGGAGCACAGACAATTCTCTGGGTTGTGATAGCAAAGGGGCTGGCAGGACAACCTCGCAGGCCCAGGGCTACAGAAGTGATCTCTGAAGATGAAGAGCTTGAGTGTGTTCCACAGGCTGAGGACCAGGGCCCATGGAGCAGGCAGGCAGGCCAAGGGTGCAGGAAGTGAGCAGCTCGGGCAGCAAGGGCTCTAGCAGCTGGCAGGAGGTGGAAGGCAGGGCCAGGGGCTGGGGGGCTTTCACAGGGACCCAGGAGAGGTGGAGCTGAGCCCCGGCCACTCACTCTGAGGCCACAAAGGCGTGCTCCTTGATGGTGTGCAGGACGTCTGAGAACTTGATCTTGGTGGTCAGAGTGTGTCCGTGGTAAATGACCGGCATCCCGTCCGGGCCGTCCCAGCAGTCCACTGGGGAGCAAGGCGACAACAGTCAAGCGGGCAGCCTCCACCCCCCATCTCCCCACCCGCCCCGGCCCCACTGCCCCAGGCCCCCACGCACACTCGATGCAGCGGCAGCCCATCCGCAGGCAGCGAGCGTAGGCTTCCAGGGAGGACTCGCTGGAGAACTGGTCCCCGGTCAGGTACCTGGACAGGGAGGCGGGGGGTGGGGTGTCAGGCAAGCCCCACCTCCCGAGGTCGAGCCAGGGGCCCAGGGCACCACTCACGTGTTGTGTGAAGAAGAGATCCAGTAGTGGGACAGGGGGTTGTTCATGGTGTCGGGGCACACCGCATCCAGCTGCGAGTTCCATATGCTGTTCTCTTTGGAGAACAGGAAGGTGACAAACTGCCCGGGAACAAAGGCAGAGAGAAGAGAAGATGAGTCCCTGCCCTGCACCACAGCACCAGCTGGCACAGGAAGGGGGTCAGTCAAGGCGGGGGGCACGGCAGACCTCGTCCAGGAAGAAGTAAGGCTCCTCGATCTCTCGCAAGGGGTCTCGGAGGAAGCTGAGCATGAACTCCTGCACCTGGAGCCGGTCCACCGCCCACAGCTCCTGGTGGGGTAGGGGATGGGGGCACGTGAGAAGCCTCCAGCCGCTGGTGAGCCCAGACCCCCAGCCGGCACCCCGGCCCAAGCCCAGCCCAGTCCTACCCCCTGGTACTCGAGGAGGAACTGCTGGAACTCAGGAAGGGATACCCGGCACAGCTCCGGCCGCTCCCCCGCCCTGCAGGACAGAAGGGAAGTGCCTGGCGGCCAGCTGGCTCGCATGGACCACGGACAATGGGGGGCCTTTCGGAAGGTGGTGCCCAGCTCCTGGGCAGGTCCAGGAGGGCCCCCCACCCCCACTCTCCTCGGTCTCCCTCCGGCCCAGGGCATCAACCAAGGGAGGGACGGGGGGGGGTCTGGGGAGAAGCCCACCTCCCCACTTCAGACCAAACCTCAGGGCGCTGGCTTCCAGGAAGGGAAGGTCCATCTGCAGGAGATAGAACCGGGTCAGCATGAGAACCCGGGGAGACCCCTTCGGGAAGAAAGGCTGGGGCAACACAAAGGGACAGGCCTCACAGAGAGAAGCACCGGAGGCCTGGCACCCTGGAACCCCCAAGCAGGGCAGCAGGGCCAAGGCGAGCGGGGCGGGGGAGCGGGGCGGGGGGGGCTCACGCACCGTCTTCTGGGCGCTGTACATGAGGCTGCGGTACAGCTGCGCGAACTGCCCATAGGTGATGTCACTGGTGCGCTGCTCCAGGTCCTAGAGACAGAGCGGGACCGTCAGTCAGGGCCCACCAGAGCGGGGGGCGGCCACGCTCCCTGCCCGCCTGCAGCCAGCCTGCAGGCCCTCACCGTCAGCCGCTCCCGGAGGAAGCGCATGTTGGGGACCCGGTAGTTGACCTGGGACAGCATGTTCTTCAGGTCCTTGGCTGATATCCTGAGGAGACAGGGACACCGCCAGCGGTCTCAGCCCCACCTCTCACGACCTCTACCCGTGGGCTGAGTCCACCTGGGGCTGGGCAGGTAAACACCACCTCTGGGACCTGCAGCCCTGACAGTGAGGCTGGCTCAGAGCCAGGGGTGACCAAGGGAAGTCCCTTCCTCTCTTGGGGCCTCAGTCTCCTCAGCTGAGCAAAGGAAAGCCTACGTTTCTGGGGATGGGGTGGCAGGGCTCGGCCAAGCGAGCCAGGAACGGGGCGAGGGCAGCCCATCTTCACGCCACCCTTCCCACCAGCGCTGCTCAGGCCTGCAGGGCCGGCCCCTCGGCGCTCAGGCAGAGGGAGGCAGCCCTTGCTGTGGCTCCCCGGGGCTCCTTCGGCCTCACTCTCAAACCCTGGTGCCCTCACGGGCAGGCAGCTAGCAGGACTCCCCGCCCACTGCCCGGGGAGTTGCGGCCTCCTCAGGGAGAGGAAAGACCCGTCTCAGCCAAGCACCGGCGCTGGTGACAAGGCATGGTCCCAGGGTCTCACAGAAGTGCCCTGCCTTCCAAGGCGCCCTGCCTAAGAATGGGGCAGAGGACCATGCTCGGCCAGGCAACAGGAAGAAAAAGATGGGGACAGGGAGGCCTTCTCTCCTGGGAGGGGGCGACATGGAAAGGAAGACGGGCACGTCTCCTCCCGCCCTGGCCGTCCTGCCAGGAGGGATCCGGCAGGACCCTCCCGGGGTGGGTTAGGAAATCTGCCTCACCCAGCCTTCCTTCTGTGGGGTCCCTGCCATCAGCATCACACGCAGGTTGAAACTACTCCCTCCAAAACACCCGTCTGCCCTGCTTCCTCTCCAGCGGCTGTCCCTTCTCTGCTCCTCCTCACAGCACTGCTTTGAGGGAGCCACCCAGGCTCCTCTCGCTCCCGGGACCCCGCGTGTCCACTCGTCCACCATCAGCCTCGAGGTCACTGACACCTCTCGGGCGTCCCCACGTGACAGGCGTGGCACAGCTGACCAGCCCCTCCTCTCTGGGTTTCCAGAGCTCTGCCTCCTCTGGTTTTCCTCTTTCCTTGGCTCCTCACCGCCCCAGGCCCCAGTGGACAAGCAGCTCAGGCCTGGGACCGGCCACCAGCCCTCTTCCCTTTCCTTGCTGTGTTTACCTGCAGGAGCCTCCAGTCTCCCAAACGCCCTACGTGCTGTGCTGCTCAGGTCCCATCTCTGGCCAGCGTCTTTCCTGAGCTCGTTCTACCCACCTGCCTGCTCAACATCTCTACCCTACCATCTACGGGCATCACAGGACTCACCCCCTCGAATGCATCCCTCTCATAGTCTTCCCTATCTCAGTCAATGGCAACCCCGCCTTTCTAGATGCTCAGACCAAAAAGCTTAATATAAACCTCAACTCTCCTTCATGCTCCAGAACTGATGTGTTAGCAAATCCTGTTGAGCTCTAGCTTCAGAATATAGCCTCGCCGAAATCCGACCCCTTCCTAACACCCCATCCTGACCTAGCCCTGTCGTCTTCACTGGGAGCATCGGAGCCGCTTCCTAATAAGCGAGCTTTCCAGCCGCCTGCCGCCCTGTGCAACCAACCTCAGGTCAAGTCACACTTTTCAAAACCTTCCATGGTGCCCGCCTCTCCCCCAGTCGGTGGGCCTCACCACCCATGGCCTGGCCTTTGTCCCACACCCGCTGGCTATCATACCACAGCCTCAAAGCCGTGAGCTCCAAGGCACCCCCCAAACACACTATAGCACACCCAGAGCTGGTTCTGCACACCTGCCTCTGTCCACGGCGGTGGTGCACATGGCTTATCGTCGCCAGCCTCCCCATCAGCTGGCACAGGCCCTCGGACAGCTGACTGCAGGAAGTGCCTATACCAGACGGCCTGCCCACCCCTGGCCATGCGTGAGGCAGGTCCTCCGGTTCTCGAAGTGGGGCCACTGTTCTGGTCGCCCTAACCCACCCTGCCGGGATAGGGCCCCAGCTCAGCACCCACCGGTCCTCACGGTTCCGGTCCACTGAGTAGAACTGCTTCCGCAGCCACCTGGGGGGAGAGGAGCCTGAAGTGAGGCCAGGTCTGGGGAGGAGACTGGCAGGCAGGCTCGGGCACAGGGGCCTGCGAGTCCCTGCCCTGCTCCCGAGGGCCCGACGCCCCGACCTCACCCCGTCAGGAGGGGGTTCTCACCTC
Organism: Giraffa tippelskirchi; assembly: GCF_054371585.1. Lineage (NCBI taxonomy): Eukaryota > Metazoa > Chordata > Mammalia > Artiodactyla > Giraffidae > Giraffa > Giraffa tippelskirchi. Next base: position 111,490,856 of record NC_137287.1, on the reverse strand, counting down.
TCAATCTGCAGGGGTGTGGCCGCCTGCAACGTGTCCTCCATCAGCCAAGTCAAGCCCTTGATCCACATGTTCACTTCGTCCTCAGACGTGGCTGTGAGCAGGGGGTAAAGAGCTAAGCCTGGGGCTGGGCTGCGCCCCCCAGCCTCTCACCTCCTCCAGCCCCCTCAGCTCCACCTTGGAGACTCAGGGTCTTCAGGCGGAATTCCATTCCGTACAGGATGACGAAGCAGTGTGACTGGTCCGGTCGAAAAGCAGGATCCTCTTGGTAGCGATCGAAGTCGCGTGAGGTCTTCCCTGGGCGGATCTCCTTGATTTCTCGAATGTCAACTAGGAGGGCAGGGAAGAGGCCAAGGTCAGGCTCAGGCGTCCCAAGGTGAGCACGGCTGCCTGGGCTCCCCGCTCGTTCCCACACTCTCTTCAGAGAGGACCACGGAAAGAGACCGCCCCTCGGGGGCAGAGTCAAGACCACTCAGGCCCACTGCGGGAGGGAAGAGAGCTGCGCTGAATCTACGGGCAGAGCTCTGCTAAAAGCTGGGGGTCTGGGGGAACAGGAAGCTCTGTGCTGCACACGCTCCCTCCCTGACAACACAGGCGGGTCACTATGACCTGAAGAAAGCCAGACTCGAGAAAGAGAAATGGGGACCCATGGCCGAAAGTCTGTGAGGACCATTTCCTTACACAAAAGTGCCCCAACTGAACTGTGAAGTCCCAAGGTTCGGGCTGGGGAGGGGCAGGCCCAAATGGGTCTTAGAGTCCAAGGGAGGGAGCAGGCACTGGGCCAGCAGACCTGGTGCAGCCCCAATGACCCACTCCCTAAACATCCCCAAGCAAGTCCCAGCAAGAGCAGGGCTGCCCACGGACGGCTCCCACCCTGGCCGCCCAGCTCAGACCGGAGAAGCACCAGGTCGGAGCGGCAGACAAACTGCCTCAGCCACTAGCTCGGACCACGCCAAGTGACTCATTTAACTTCTCTCCATCTGGGTTTTACCATCTCTAGAGCAAAGAGCTTGACTGAATTCCTCCAGAAGAAACCTGCATGGACTCAGGGGTGGGCCTGCCAGGACTAGACTCCCAGCTCCAGCTCACCTTAGCTGTGTGACCTCGGCAGAGGGACAACCACTCTGACCCCACTGTGTCCCCCTGTGAAGGCAGGTGACAGACAGGCACTGGGAGGAGTTGCTGAGCTCTGAAGTCCAACAGCCTGGAGCGCCCCGCCCTGTAGGTGGCATGTGGTGGGCGCTCACTCAAGCCTCCCTCCAGCTCCCTGATGGGTCTTGGGGGTCTGCGGCTGGAGCAGATGCACAGGCTGTGGCCTCAGGCCTGGAGAGGGCATAGCTGCACAGTCCCCAGGCTGGGACCCTACACGGAGGACAGACTTTCCAAGCCAGGTGAAGACCCAGATTCAGGGAGGTCAAAAGAGGGCAGCCTGGCGTAGCCGCCAGAAACGACTGAGCGCTCCCTTGGCTCTGGAACCTCTTCAGATGCTCTCGACCCAGACTGGCCCGGAAGACCTGGAGACAGGAGCGGTGCCAGTACGCTGCCAGGCCCACCTCCCCCATGAGCCCTCTTGGCCCAAGCACACACCACCCTGGCTGGAATGTTCTGAGAGGCCCAGTACCTCTAGCCACAGCCGTGCCCCATCTATCCACCTCACCTCAGACAGTGGCATCACTTCTGGCCCCATGCCCAGCCCCCTGCCAAAGCACTGCTGGTCCTACCTGGGCCCTACTCCATGCCCTCAGCAACCCATTGGGCCTGGTCCTCCAGCTGGAAGCCCCTGCTTTCCTGCCGGCCTTCCAGTTCTCACCACTCAGCCATCCTTCTCAAGCCCCCGAATCTGTGTAAGACATTGTTCTGATCCTCCCAAGGTGGCTCACGAGGGAGAACCCACTCCTTTGGCCTTCAGGGGCTTTGTGATGGGGTTCAGTGCCCTACCGCTTGCCCATCTTCTCTGCTCCATCCCAACCCAGATGGACTGAGGCCAAGAACGGTCGTGTTTCCTGTCCATCACTTCACCTTGGTCCCCAGCCAGGGACGGACTACCTCCCAGACTCCATTCTCTGCCACCGGAGATCCAACCTGGAAACACCCCCTGCAGTAACCGCTAAGGGCGCTTGTGTGTGCTCTTCACCTCTCCCAGGGCAGGCAAGGCCACCCAGAGCTGAATGACTGAACAAACAAGGGGAAGAGCAGGCACCCAACGGGGGGAGGGGCAGCAGAACACGAGAGTGGAGTTCTTAAAAGGAAGAGTTATGCTCAGGTGAAAACAGAGGGGGCAGGGAGGGAGACTGGGTCACAGAGGCCCAGCCTGAGGAGACAGGGTTCCCAGGATGGGAGGAACAGCTGAACACGGGAAATGCCCAGATCAGAAACTACAGAATAACCACAAAGCCTGCCCTTTGAAACAGAACCCGGCGTGCCTTTCCGGTGCAGGGCTGCTGTCACGCCCTCCCACACTTCACACAGGCACACAACCGCACACACACAATGCACACAAGCCAACAGGGCCTCATTGCCCACAGCCTGGGTCCTTCTGCACAGCTGCCCACCAGTCGCTAGAGGCAGTTAGTCTACAACGTAGCTACCGCCCAGCGAGCAACGACAGAGTCGGTCCGAAACCTGCAGCCGGGCCGCCGCGGTGCCCCAACACGGGCACACGACATGCTGCCAGCGGGTCCTGGGTGACCCTGTGGCCTGCCCTGTGCTCCAGGATACATCCACTGTGACAGACTGGCAGCAGAGGAGGCTCCCGCCCGAGACGGGACCAGGCAGGCAGAGAGCAGCCCCAGGCCAGGTACCCGAGTCTTCCAGGCTCCTGCTGCCCACACCCGGCCCCGTGCACTTTCCCTCACTGGAGCTGTCGGCCTGAGCTCGATGCCCTTCAAGTCCATCAAGCCAACCACAGGCTGGAAGGATGAGACACTGGGGGAGAGGCTCTACCAGGTTCCTAAAAGCTGCATCCTGTGTGACCTCCGGCCTCACCCCCCACCCCCACCCTCCGCCTCACCCCTGCCCTCTGCCTCCCAAAATAAATACAGCAGGGTCCTCTTCCTGAGAGCCAGGGACGGCCATCAAGCCTGGAGGGTGGGGGGGTGGTGTGTGGACTCCCTGGGACATGCATGGCCTCTGCCCTAGTTTCAGGGAGGGGATGTGAGCCCCCCCAACACAGTTTGGATAAGACCTGAAGTAGGACAGGACGGCAGGAAGAGAGATGCTCCCAGGACTTGGGAGCTGGGGGAAGGGAGGGCAGGTTGGAGGGGCAGGAGACCCAGCAGCCAGCGCTCATCCCCTCACACAACCTTGGAGAACAACATTCAAGGACGTGGGGAGAAGAGAGGCCAGTGGTGCCAGGAGGTCCTGGCCAGGCTGGAGATGGGGACTCTCTCTGAGGACAAGGGCAGGCTCCCACCCCCAGGGCCTGAAGCCAGGCTGGGCTCGCACCCGGCAGGAGGGACGAAGGCCCACCCCCGAGAGGGGCCTGGAGGTTCACCGGCACAACCCAGCCACCTCAGCCCGTCAGAAGCCATGGCGAGCTCACTCCTCTGGGGACCAGGTGTCCGAGGCCCACGCAGAGGCTCCCAGGCTTCAGGAACAGCGTGGGCCTCACCATTCCAAGCACGGCCGTGGTAGACAGTGACAAGATTAGCTGCCTGGGCAGGGAGGGGGGCTCAGTCCCTGGCATTTAACTGCCCACAAACTCTCATGAAGAAATAAGACCAGCCCTCCTCAAGAGGCTCTGGGCTAATAATGGGGGACCACCCGTGCCTGGGCCAAGGACTGGCCTCACATGCCAGGCCTGAGGGCTGAGGACCCCCTCACAGGTCAGGCCACCTCCCTCGACTCCTTCAGCGAGCCTGCCCTGACCACCCCTCTCTGAAGGCTGCCCTGGCCCAGCAGAGGAGAACCATACAGAGCTTGTGTTCAAGCTGTGTGGCCCTGGGCAGTCCAATGCTCTTCTGGCCTTGGTTTCCTCATCGGTAAACTGGGGATTCCTCCCACCTCACAAGGTTGCACCAGGGCCCTGCCAGGAGCCACCCATCCTGGGAAGCCTGACGCCCCACTCCTGTGCGCCTAGGGTCACCGACATGGGGCCTACGTGAGCCAGCAGCAGGGGAGACAATGGTGGCCACTGCCAGCGCTTTCCTGCGGGCAAACCCGAACCTGGGCAGGGTGAAGCTGCCCCACCACGGCCTGGGCCCAAGGAACAGAATCTAACAGCCATTTCCCCAGCTCCGAATGTGGTCTCACAGGGATGGGGCACCATGAGGGAAGACTGGGGCTCTTGGAGCCTCCGAGTTCACATCCGGGCACATGTTCTAAGCCAGAGAATGCTTACCTGGCCCACTGCAGCCACAGCCCCCCACCCCCACCGTGCCTATGGTGAGGGACCAGAACAGGACACTAACAGGTCTGAAATCACAAAGGCCAAGTTTCAAATCCTGTTTCCAAGCATACAGCTCGGGCCTCGAGCAAGTCTGTTTCTGCTTGGGTGGCCTGGGGATAAACTGAAGGCCTCGGTGAGGGGTGGGCCTGCTGTACACCCTTCACATGCAGACGAGAACTACACAAACAGGAAGATGAGTTTGCTAGAAAGGGACATGAGGACATACTGAAAACTAAACCCCCAAACGATGAAGATCTGGTCAAGAAAACCACCACCACAAAACAAAAACGGAAATTTCTGGACATGAAAGATGCATTCGCTGAAATATTTCTCTTAAGAGCATTTCCCCTTTAAAAAGTACAAAGTAAATTGGTAGAAACTGCAAAAGTAACTGTATGAAAATGCACGTAGGACTTCCCTGGTGGTCCAGTGGTTAAGAAGTCGCCTGCTAATGCAGGGACACTGGTTCAATCACTGGTCTGGGAAGATACAGCATGGAGCAACCGGCCCGCGTGCTCTGCACCTGGAGAAACCGCTGCTCATCACAACTAGAGAAAGCCCGAGCCTCAATAAAGACCCAACACAATAAAGACCCACAAATGAATAAATAATACCAAGTTTTAAAAAACGCATGTGAATTTATTTTACAACTTAAAATAACAAAGTCATGATAAATATGAAAGGTTTTGTTTTTTTTTAATCTAGAAAACTTGACAGAGGTGAACATTACTGGGACAGGTCCCTTCCCGTGGGATTGGCACTGCCCCTGCCTGTGGGATGTGGATGCTCAGCCCCACAGAGCACCTGAGGAAGGTGCGCAAGGCCCAGCAGCACCCCTCAAAAGCGCCCAGGTCTGGTCAAGGTCACGAGACCCAGGGTCCCCCATCCCACCTCAGCTCCGAGCACGTGCCAGGCCCACCTTTTCACCTAAGTTTCCATCATGCCTGGTCCAGCGGCACACTTGGTGCTCCCCATTCTGGTCACACTGTCTGGTGCCTCCCTGGTGTCAAGGTCACTGATCTGTGAGTTCCACAAGGGAAAAAACCACACTTGCGTATTCCCAAGTCTCTGGGGAGGCCTCAAAATGCTGACCGAGTGCTTAGAATGGGAATGAACAAGAGAGTTAAGATGCCAGAGCTAATTATCTAAGAGGCCAGAGGTGCTCAAAGATGGTATCAGGGATGACTTCCTGGAAGAGGTGATGCAGTGGGGTAATAAAAGCTGAGGCGCTACAACAAATATGCAAGTGCAGTGGTCAGTGAGGTGACCACGCAGAGAGGAGAAAGAAGAACAGCCACAGTGGGGGTAGGACACTCCCCCTGGGGGCCAGAGCAATCTGCAAACACTGGGAGGTTCCTGTACAAAGGTTCCTGCGGTGGGAACCCTGGGAAGCTAATGGTGCTTTGGGGAAAACAAGAGAGAACAGGCAGGGCTCCCTGAGCACCATGCCCAGCTTGGTTCTATGCCAAGGCCACCAGGAGATTGAAAAGAGGGGGTCCCAGGTGCCAGGAGAGTCACACAGATCTTCCCAGAAATGACTTGTCATCACTCACGCCTTCTCCACATACACGGCCGGGTTGTTCCCAGCCCCTGCCCCCCAAGTCAGCCGCCTCCTGCACCCCCCTCCAAAGAGCAACACACGGGGGCCCAGGGGGTGCAAATGGAGTTGAGCTCTGCTCCCCAGAGGAAGAAAGGAAAGCGCCCTGCAAGCTAGCCGATTCCCAGCTCAGCACCTCTGCTGCCCACCCCAGGGAGCCAGTGGCAGAGGGGCTCTGCACCCCAGGGCGCCTGGACCAGCCATCCGTGTACAGCTCTGACAGAGCTTCACGCACGGCTCAGGAGAAGGACCGAGGTGGCCAAAGACAAGACAATCTGGGCGCAGGCGGGACAGGAATCTGCTGGGCCTGGGATGGCCAGCAGTTTTCACGCCAGTGGCCTGCTGCCCGAGGACCAGGGGTGAGGGTCCACGCCCTGCCCCCGACCCCACCCCCACTTTTCCAGCAGAAGTCAGGAGTAGCTCCCAAGGAGAAAGGTGAGAGCCGAGGGCTGGGTAGCTCTCAGCCTCTACTTTACAGAGGACGAGGATCCAGACTCGGAGACCCAGGGTCATAGGTCAGGCAGCAAAGGGAAGGTGAGGCTGGGCTTTATGCCCTTTCCTTTCTGGTAGAGCAGCACCTTCAGACCAGACAGCGGGGGAGAGAGGACTAGACCCTCCCAGGACACAGCAGGGAAGCCCCAGCGGAACCCTGCAGTGCAAGGTCCACCCCAGGCAGGGCTCGGCATCTGCTCCTGGCAGGGTTTTGTCCATTACCTTTCCCCAGACACTTGACAGAGAAGAGCAAGAAAAGACCATTCAGACGGCTGGATGGGGGGGTCTGTGGACCCTCCTACATGGGACTCTGCACCCCTCCAAACTAACTGCTTCAGTCACGGATGTAAAGGATCCTTGCCAGTTTGTGAATCGCCTGGAGTCTAGATTCTCAGTCAATCTCCTCTTTGGAGCAATGAGGAAACGGGAGGCTCCCAGGGGGCTTGTCACAGTCACCTGGCAGTTCACGGTAGAATGGGGACCCTCTACCCAGCACCAGCCACCCCTGACACTGGGATCGCAGAGGAGAAGCAGGGCTGCCCCAGCAAGCCCTCACACCGTCCAGGCGGGCAGCCCTCCTCCCTAGGATGCGAGATGAATCCCATTCATCTCAGAGGTGGGAACAGCATGCCCGGCTCCAAAGGAAGGAAGGGAAAGGGGCCCCACCCAGGGAACTCAAAGCCAGGAGAGCGATGAGCAGCTATCTACTGGGCTTATTCTCTCATTCCATCACCCAGATCAAACATGCACCAAACCTCCACCAACTCCAGGTCAGGTCCCAGGGTGGGTCCTGGGTAAACAGAGATCAATAAGGCACTGGAGTTCCTGCCCCTGAGAAAGTCAGAAAGCCCCTGCCCAGTGGAGGAAACAGATGGGAAAGCAGATAAGTAGGAGGGCCCACAAAGGGTAGAACAGGGAGGTGTTGGTGGTGCCAGGAGCCAGAGAAAGTGAGCAGCTGGACTCAGCAGTCTCGGACCACTCTGTCCACAGAAGGCAGGTCAGGAGGACCGGCCTGCCCAGGTTGGCCAGCGTAGGATCACAAAAGTTAAGGCATCGAATGTTTGGGGAAAAGGACATTCAGAGCCTGGTGGATGAAAGCGGAGGGAAGGTTGGCCTCCATCAGCCAGCAATGTCACAGTGGGGCAAATGCAGCAGGGGCTTGCCTCAACTTCTCTGCCCAGGCCCACAGGACTCCCCAGGCAGCCCCTTGCATGCTGCCCAAGTTCTTTCTAGATGGCCTGTGTCTGCCAGGCCCCCAGCTACAGGAGAGAAGCTGAGGGCCCAGTAGGGCCAGGTATAGAGAGTGTCCAGGATCTCAGGAGGCCCAGTGAAATGCTTCTCGCGGTCTGTTCAGATCACCTGGAGGAACAGAGTACAGTCCTGGGTGTAAGTCACTTGCCCAGCCTCCTCTTTCCTGACTCTCAGAGCAATTAACACAACTGATCAGACCCTCTCCTGCTGAACTTCTGCTCCTGACTTCTGATTTTCTGCTTCTTGGGCTCCATGACTATACCCACGACACGCTGGCCTTTGTCAAGGCCCAGGTCAAGGGCATTTCCTCTCCTGAAGCTCCACCTGCTCCCCAGTCAGTGTCACGCAGGCCCATAGCTTTCATTGCCAATCACAGATAACTCACAGACACAGCTCTACTCCAGTCCCTGACTGTAAGCTTCAGATCCTTCAAGCCAACTGCCTACTTGCCATCTCTGCCTGTTCACCTCCAAGCCACAGGTGTGTGTTCAGTCGCTCGGCTGTGTCCAACCCTGTGACCCCATGGGCTGTCTGTCCGTGGGATTCTCCAGGCAAGAATACTGGAGTGGGTTGCCGTTTCCTTCTCCAGGAGATCTTCCTGACTCAGGGATCGAACCCACGTCTCCTCTGTCTCCTGCATTGCAGATGGACCCTTTACCACTAACGCCACCTGGGAAGCGCACACCTCAAAGTCAGCCCCTCACCGAAACCAGGCCTCCTGCCACACCTCTTGTCAGTTAACAGCTTCACCTCCAAAGAGGTGCCTAAACTAGACTCTGCAGAATCATTCTTGACATCTTACCTCTCACCATTCTCCAATTTGATCCTAGAATGAGCCCTACTGGCTTTATTTATATTAACAACCATGTTTACCAAAGACCTAGATGAGTGGGAACCATGTGTATCTTCAAGTTCTTTCACTATCTTCTCCACTGGAGCATAAGGTCCTTGACACTGTGAACCAAATGCCCCAGTGCCGAGCAGCCTAGCAGGGAATGGACTGCATTAGAAGAAAGAAAAAATTTAGGGCCTGCCCCCCATCCCCGAAAGGAATCGAGAGGGGCCTCCGGCTAGGGGCTGAAGAGGGGCTATGGTGGGGGCGGGGAATGGCGGAGGCCTTCCCCCATGGAGCTCACTGACCAGTGCTGCTTCCCTGCCTTTCTGGTTTCTGTATTACTGCCAGCACCGGCCCTTCTCTCCATGGGGAGGAATGTGGGGCCAGCCCTTAAATGCCCAACAGGGTCAACCTTGAATGTCCCGGTTGGAGACACTCTGAACAATGGAAAGGGTCATTACGTCGCAGGCCTGCTCACTCAGACACCCACCTCTGCCCACTGACCTGCTCTCCCGGTTCAGACCCGCTGGCCCGGCCTCGCCTCAGGATCGGGCCACTCCCTCTGGGCCACACCAGCCCAAGCCCCGCCACTCGCCTGTCCTCCCTTTGCTTCCCTTTGCTTCCGGGGGAGCCAAGGCCCCTCAAGGTCACACCACACAGGACACTCCCCACTCCAAGGTGAGAGGGAACACCCGCTCCCTGTCTCCCAGGGAAGCCCAGCTCAGATTCTTCCAAATCAACTCCCCCGCTGAGAAGGGTGGCTACCCTGAGACTTCCCCTTCCTGGTTTTAATTCCCTACTTCCACCCTCTTAAGACAGCTCCCACCTCACCTCCCCAGCAGACAGCTGCCTCCCAGCCTCCTGCCCCGGCCTGTAGAGCCTCACCCCTCCAGTGGGGGCCGGCCCTCAGACCGCAGACCTGGACACAGTCAGAGGCAAGCTGGGCGTCCAGTGTTCCCACTGGAGGGGACCCTCTCTGTATCTCACTGCTGGCCTCAAGAGGCCCGAGTGATCCCTGAGAGCAACCTATGCAAGCTGTTCTAACCTCCCTCGTGGGCATGCTCAGAGCTCCAAGAGGGCCACAGTCTCAGCTGGGAGCTGATAGGCGAACACAGGCGTGTTACCCTGTTACTGTGTTAGGGTCAGCACAGGAGAGCTACCACCAAACAGCTGGATGACAAATGGGGGGATGTGGTCTGCAGAGCCCCACAGAGGGTCTTGTCAGCCCTTGCCCCTGGTGCTCCCCAACCTCCCAACCTCCCAGCTGACCTCCTGCCCTGGAGTAGGTGGAGAAGAAGCCTTGGGACCTGTGCCCAGCCCCTCCCCTCCTTCCTAGGGTTAGTCACTCAGGAACCCGGGCCCACACTCTCCGGGCCTGAGGCTGAAGTCACTCATCCCATGGCATTAGAATTCACCCACCACACACCCACAGCCAGAGGCCCAGGATGGTCAATGCCCTACTCCCCCCATGGGCAAGGCCACGCCAAGCACACTGTGAACTGGGGCAGGGGGAGAGGGGGACACCTCTTAAAGCACCACTTCCCTCAGGACATTTCAGCTCAGCCATATCTCCAGGTGTCCAGGAAAACAGGAAGCCAACCCCAACACGCACGGCCCGCCCCTGCTGAGTTAGAATTAGATCTCACACAAACAAGTGGTCAAACGCCGAGGCCCAAGCCCTCACCAGTCTGGTCGGTTGTCAGCCACCAGGGCCTGGAACTTCGGTCAGACCGCTGCTCCTCACTGAGCCCACGCCTTGACCCTCCAGCCAATGCCAGCCTGCCAGCCAGCAGGGGGAGCGACCCACATGGGCAGCCTGACACTGTCTGGAGCCCCAGGCTAAGCCGAGCACTTGGCACAACTGTCTCCTGCCGGCCCGGGGCTCTCATGGTTTTCTGCACGTTCCAGATTGCAAGCTTCCCAGGATCAAGGACTGGGTCACCTCTTTTCCTTGCCTCTCAACCCCAGGCTGCTCGGTGCCAGGCCTGGCTCGGCAAGGGAGATGCCAGTCCTGCAGGAGAAAGCCGTGTCCCGCTTACTCTGCATCCTGAGTCTTGCCGAAGCCAGGGCCACCGGCCAAGTACCCGGAAGGAAGCGCGGAGCCTATATACAAAGCCTACATGTGGGCTATAAAAAGGAGGCCTCCCTGCTTCCCCCAGGACGGCCAGGTTCCTAGGGGGTGACAAGGTGCACCGGGGAGAGCTAGGACTTGTGCTGGGCACTCAGCCACTGCAGCCTCTCAAAGGCGAGCCAAGCGCCGCCTCAAAAGGCACTGGTTGCATGAGGAGAGGGAGCCCATCTAGAGCGGAGACAGGAATGCAAGCGGAGACTCTGAGCCGCACTCCCCCCGAGGCCTCAGCCTCCCCCAAAGCAACCACCTGCAGCATCCGCAGGTCCCCTCCTACGTCCTTCCTGCCCTCCGGGGCCGAGGGCACCGTCTCCAGGCGGCCTTGGGCCCACTCCGTCTGGAGGCCCAGCACACTCAGCCGCGAAGGGCGGCCCTAAAACCCTGGGCCGAGGGCAGGAAGCTGTGGCGGCAGGAGCAGGGGCACGTGTGTTGGGGTGAAGGTGGAGATAAAATCAAGTGAGGGCACAGCTGCAACGCCTCGGAGCCTGAACCCCAAGTTCCCTGTTTCCGAGACCCCGGCGCAGGCTGCCTCTTGACCCCCACGGGCTGCAGTCTACCTGCCACAACTGTGGGGCCACCCTTCCTGCACCCCGTGCTCAGGTGTCAGGAGTTAACTCCTCCCTGGCCTCCTTCTTCAAACCCCCTCGGGCCTCATCTGCCAAGAGGTGTTCCGGCTCTGCACCCGAGGGCTGACCCGGCACCACCAAGAACCCTCTGCACAAATGGGTGCACACGGCCTACAAGGGGGACAGCCAGGCCCCGGCTGCTGTCAGCCACAGGGATGAACACGGCACACTTGCCCCTCCAGACCCACGGAGCCGCCCCGGCCTGTGTCCTCTTGGCGCCCTGACCTCATCGTCATTTTTCCTTCCTGGCCTTGAGAGCCTCAACCCCTGCGTTTACCGTCAGCCTCCAGGGAACCTGGCACATCAGCCAACACCAGCGTCCAGTCAAGGGGGCATAAGCCGTGTCTCACCTGCTCATGTGCTGCACAGGACCAAGAAAGCTTTCTTCGGGGCCTTTTTTTCTTTTAAGGAAAGAGTAATTATGGTGACACGGAAAGCACATGACGCTGGGGATACGGCCTCAGTGAACACATCAGAGGCGGGAGCGACCACGTCCAGCTGGGTGTGCTCCCAACCTGGGGGCTCAGTGTGGGATGAACGCGGGAACACGCGGACGAGGGCACACGCTTCAGCTTGTCGTCGGGTCCTGGAAAGGCCCTTCTCAGGGCACCTCGAGCACGAAGCCCCAGGCTCCCGCTTCCCTGGCAGAGGTTCAGGGAGGCTGTCGTCATAACCCAGGGAGAGCAAGTCAGAGCAAGGCTCTCCGGCTACCCCCACACACAGCAGGGAGAGATCAGACAGCCCCGTCCAGGTAAATAAAAACCCTGCTCCTATACAACACCCACCTGTCACCTGCCCCAGAGTGGAGGAACCAACTGAACACTGCAGAGGGAATCAGGAATTCCAGCTCTGGTCCCAGTACCACCACGAACTCGCTGGGTGACCTTCGCCTGGCGGCCTCGGGTTCCTCCTGTGCAAGGGGGAGCCTGGCATCCCCGCCTCTCTGCGGGAGCTGCAGTGGAGGTCTAACACCCCAGGGATGAGAAAATGCTCCATGAACCCATGCACTACTCAAATATCAATCTTTCTCCTGCCCGTGACCTCTGTGAACAGACTCAGGGAGAGGACAAAGTAGCAAGAAACAGACTCCCAGCCCCTGGCTGGCAGAGGAGCCTCGAGGCCAGTGTGGTGGCAGAAAGACCTGGAGCTCTGTAGTTAGCTATGGTGAAGGCAAAGGAAACCAAGAGCTGTTAAGCACCCACAAGGGCCCCGTGCTGTACTGAGCACTCTCACATACCACCTCTCGCTCTCAGATGGACCTCACCTGACCGTTGTAAACAGACAGCTCTGTGAGGGGGAAATTACTTTTAGAGCTGAAGATCAGTTTCAGGTGCCCTGTATCCAAAGGCACAGAAGAGCTGAGACTCTCACCCAAATCTGACTGATTCTGGACAGCTGCTGGGGCACTCCTCACCCTGGGCTCTGCCTGGAGTCTTATCACCTGTTACCAGGATGCTTTCAAAGACTTCCCCCTGGGGAAGCTCGAGCACTCTCCTCCCCCCAACTTCTCCTGGGACTCCCCTCAAAGTTCCCACCGACTTCTGCAGATCTAAGAGCAGGACTGGCAGTGGGGGAAGTCTCCTCTCCTCTAGGATCAAGCCTTTGCTACAGCAGGCCTCACTTCTTCCCTCCAGCTTTAGCTCTCACTGACCTCTTTGAAGCCACATCAGAGAAAAGGGCAGAGTAGGAAGAGACGCCATGACTTAATAGAAACCAACAAAGATAGTGACGGGACAGGCAAAAGCAGGCCCTAGCACAATGAGGTGCCAGCATTAAAGCCTTTCCTGGAAGTCAGGGGTCTCCCACCAATGGACTCAGATACCATTTATCAGGGCGAAGTTCCCAGAAACAGACCAATCTGATATCTTCATGTGATACCGAAACAGCTGCTCCTAGTCAACTGCCCTGATACCCTGCAAGTGTCAGGGGCGGGAAAGAGCCTTGATGACAAGAGACAAGGGCTAGGTGGCCTCCTGGTCCCCAAATTGAAGTACGTCGCAGCCAGCCCCCTCGATACCACATGCACATTTGCTCCCTTCCACTAAGCGGTCCTCCTGGGCCACTTAATCGTCACCTTCCTCCTCGTCAGGGTTCCCACATGTGAAGCACTTACACGCTACACTCGATGCCAAGCACCTTACACATTCTCACCGAACCCTCACAAAACCCTTATGAGAAAAATGTGGTTGTTACTATCCCTCTTTGAGAGCTGAGAGAAAAAGTCAGATGCTTAAGGTCACAGAGCAAGTGAGCTGCACAGCAGGATTTTAACCCAGGCAGTGAGCGCGCTCAGAGCCCTGGTGCTCGGCCGCTACGGCTCCTCTGCCTCCTGTCTCCAGACGCCGCCCTGCGCCTCCATCACCGCTCACCCGCCTGCCCGCTAAGAGGCGAGGTGTGCCGTGCTCATCGGCTCTCTCCCGCACCGGCCCCCGGCTCCCCTTCCTCAGCCTCTCCCAGACATCCCGCTTCGGCCTCTGGTGACAGCTCTGCTACAGGACAGAGCACAACCCACAAGGCTCAGCACACCACGGCCCTCCCTACGCTGCCCCCACTCCCACCCTGTGCAGCGGTCCTCAGGGCCTCACCCAGGGCACAGGCAAGGTCCTCAACTACCCAGGCCCGTTCACCAGCCACCTCCCCCGTGAAGCCCTCCTGGCTCTCTCCTCCAGACCCCCAGCTTGCTGGGCAGAGCTCTTTCCTCTGCACACAGGAAGCTCTGGGCGTGTTCCTGGACCTTTATTATGGTACGGAACACGCGGGGTTATAATTACACGTCCCCAAACCTGCCTCTTTCAAGAGTCTGGGAGTTCCTCAACGGCACAGTCCAGGTCTTGTTCATCTTTTGAATTCTCAGTGCCTAGCACTGCGCAAACAGGAGGTGTTCACACAATATCTATTGAGCAAGCAAATGCCCCTCGTTCCAAGGGGCGACCCAAAACAAGCCAGCGGCCAAGCTCTCTGATGACTCCAGCCTGTGTGTTTGTGTAGTATGTGTGGGCCCCGGCACACACACAGGGGAGAAGCTGGAGGTGCTGGGGGGTCCCTGGTGTGGTGTGCTCAGCTCTCCCAGGCACAGCAAACCCCGTCCCTACATTCACAGGAAAGACAAAGCCCCAGCTGCACAGGGGGCCTGGCCGGGCTGGCCTGGAAACCCACACATCAGGGCAAGCTGGGGGGAGCTGAGGAAACACTGAGAGCTCTGACTTCCCCTGGAAAAACTATAGTCAGACAGGAAATACACAGGCGAGGACGGTGAGCTGTGGAGATCCGGACACGTGCTCTTACCCCTCTCCCATGGGGACCAACCCGGCAGCACTAGGAAAATCCCCGACGACACAGGCCCGCCCGTCCTGGCCCAGCCTTCAGAGCTGGCCCTGGGGTCTGTCTCCTCCACCGTCTGGTCTGACAGCCACAGGGGTCAGGCCTCAGACTGCAGGTCCCAACGTCACCTCCCCCATGAGCCTGACTGCCTTGTCCGGGGAGTTTGCTTTCTTCTGCCACCCTCCTACCCCCGGCATCAAAGGGAGCAGGAACTGTCACCGTCATTGTCCTCTTCAGTTTCCCTGAAGGCAAGGGCCTATTTTGATTCACCACCTAAGGAAGCCTGGTGTCTACAAGGGTATCGATTGCAGAAACAAAGATGAAAACCTGGAGCTGCAATTCCCCAGACATGCTGGCCCCCTGTGCAGTCACCACCAGAGCCACTGTGCCCACAGCGACCCCTGACTGAACATGTCAACCCGGAAGGCACCAGAAGTGCGGAGCCATGGCTGAGAAAGGCCGGGGCCCTCCATCAGGTCCAGTCTGAACAGGAAGGTTTCCCTTCAGAGGAGCGATGAGGACCCCAGGGATGGGGCCTGAGGCCACTCAGAGCACAAGCCCAGGGCGCAGGGCGCCCTTGGGACTGGCCGGCCAGCACCTGCCGGGAGGGCTGGGTCCCACCAAGGCGGTCACATGGCCGCACAGTGCACTCCCTGCATTTCCATTTCCTCCTCTGTAAAGTGGGGCAGCACTCCAGACCACCCCCTGGGGCCCTTTAGCGGACCTGCCAAGAAAACATGATGACAAGTCTCTGTAGCACTCAGCAGGAAGTCTATAATTGCTTTGTACTCGTTTATGTCAGTATCTGTAACACAAAAAGCCAAACATCGACCTGGTTCCTGTCCCTGGTTCCTGTCGCACCACCGTGACAACCAGCACCAACCCCACCCCTTTTAAGCCAAACTCCCACCCGCGAAGTGAGCACCTGCCGGCCACACTTCACAAGTGGAGGATAAAGTGAGAGGGCACAGAGTCAGGCCAGAACGAGGCCCTCTCCGTGAGCGCCGTACACTTTCACCAAACCCCATCTCACTGCAGGGCCACGAATACCGAGAGTCCCACAAGTGTCTCTCTCTTTGGCCATGTTACAGACACTGCGTGGTACCCTGGCAGGGTCAGCAGGAAAAGGCCAGGCATCTGAGGCACCTGGGCAAGAGGCCAGGTGGCAAGGGGCCCTGCTGGCACTCCAAACTTCCTCAGAACCTACAGAGGCGGCTGCAGGGATCAGAACCCAACGAGGTGCACCCACAAACGGGCGGCAGTGGGGCAGCTTCAGCGGAAGGCTCCGTCAGCAAGTTCAGAACTGCACACGAACGTCCACCAGGCTTCTCACCCAGACTCCTTCACTCCTGGGCTCCAATTTATCAATGGGCCAGGGCCCCTTCTACATCCTCTGCCCAGGCTCCAGGCCTCTCAAATCCCAGCTCACTGATGAGGTCACTGAATCTGCAACACTCTGACGGACCCACCCGCAGGGGCTGGGGTTATCAGGTCCTTGGCATTCCTGCCTACAGCCCCCAAGACTTGAGGCCTGGTGGACTAGCCCCCTGCCTCTCCATGTCCCTTCCTTCTGTACAGGCCCCAACTTACAAACGAGAGAACCACCCACCCAGGGGACAGATGCGCAAGTCTCCTCCAGACAACGCCAGACCTTGCTCTACACGGTAGGGGGGTGACTAGTAGTCGGGTCGAGGCAAAACAAAACCATTTCCTCCCTTTTCCGGGTAGTGATCTCAGTGAAATGTGAGCTGGGTCCCCGTGCTCCTCCCTTCCTGCGCCCTCACCCTTTCGTGCAGCCATACAGTCCCAGTCCAAGGGGGGCCGTCATAGTCTTATTACCATTGTCATGAATAACAGCTTACATTTATTAAACATTTAGAATGTGTCAGGCGGCATAGCAGTTGAAGGCAAGGTTGGATTTAAAGCCCACGTATATTGTTTTACATTAATTTTGTCATTTAGCTCCCCTAGAATAACCTCATTTGGTGGAGATATTACTCCCACTTCATAGATGGTGACACTAAGGCTCAGAGAAGTAGCTGGCTTGGGGGTGATACACAACTAATACATACGGGCTTCAAACCCAACCCTGTTTTCAACCGCTGGGCTGCACTTCAACTGCCTGCTGGTCCCGTGCACGGTGTGAAACGCAGCCTCTTAGCCAGGAAAAGTCTACCTGGGAACCTCAGCCAGCCGCTACCAATTCAGGAGAGCCCCGGGAGCCCACAGACACATGGAAGGGCCCGTGCCTGGAGTCTGATGCCGGGGTGATGTCCCTCCAGCCCTCTGCAGGGTCTGTCCTTCCTCCACTCTGGAATCCAGTCTCTCAAATCATCTAACATTTTCTCCCGCTGGCTGCCAGGGCCCGAGGTGGGGTGGCCCACGGAGGAAGGCAGCTATCATGTGGAAGTTCAGCAGCTGTGTGAGATCTGGAGTGTGAGGCTGAGGGTGGCTGTCTCACCACAAGACCTTCCTTCCTCCCAGTCTCCTCAGTCATCTACACGCAGGTACGTGATACCCAAGGTCTGGAAGACCTTCTCTTGGGGGCTGTCACTTCCTGAACCCTCTTCCTCTACACAGTCCTAATTCTGAGCCTGGCTCTAACTCCAGTCTGGGGGCGGGGGGTGGGAGGGTTGCAGGAAGCAACCCACAGCCTGGGGTTGCAGACACATCATCTCACACTTGGAGGTGGGAGAATGGAGGGCAGAGCCGGGGGGCCCATCTGGCCACAGCACAGGCACGCACTCAGTGGAATCACTCTCTGAAGGATCTGGGGTTTTTCAAAATCCCCCAACTCTCTCTTTCACAGAAGCAGCCAAGGTCAGGTCTGGGACAGCAAAGAGGCAGGAAATAGTAGCCGCTCCTGACTCCCTCCAGCCACAGGACGCAGGACACAAAGGGCTGGACCCCAATTTGGCTGCGTCCTCTTTAAGAGTACCTGACACGAAGCAGTGAGGCTGGCCTTTCTGGGGCCAAGCTCTGGAGAATGTGCTTCCAAAGGACAGGGGAAGCCTGGCCCCTTTCCCTGCCCTGGCTTTGGGAGTCTGCCCACGCACACAGACCTCCAAAATTCAGCTTCAGGACAAAAGAAGCGGCGGGAAAAACATCCACTGCCTCCTCTCGGGCTTTTCCAAACCAAACAAGACCACCTTCCTCCCTGGTCCCAAGAGAGAGATGAGTAGGCCCGGCTCCGCTCCAAAACCAGCCCTACGCCAACATCTGCCTAAGTTCTACTTGGGGAACCCAAGGGTTCTTTTGTAAGTAGGAGCCCGGCCGGGAGGCCCAGAGGTGCACCAGACTGCTCTTTTTAGAAAAACGGTGCATCTGGCCTGGCCTCCGGTTCCGGGGCTGCGGGGCGGGGGAGGACGCTGCCTCGGCTCTCCTCGCCTCGGCCGACACCGCTCCCGGGGTGTGGGGGGACCCGACGCCGGCCCCGCCGGTCTCCAACTCGCTAGGATTTTTAGGCCTCTGGGCAAAGCGCCTAGAACACTCCCCCCCTTGCTGGGGGAGGGGGTGTCCTGTCTGGTGACTGAGGACCCGGATGCCCCCCGCCCCTGGTGACCACCATGGACGAGGCGGGGGCGGGGCCCGAAAGTTTGCCCGAGTCTCTTCAGCGGCGGCCCCCGGGCGCGCGCGAGCCTGGGCGCAGACCCCGCGCCGCCCTAGAGCGCGCGGGTGCGCGCGGCGGGCCCGAGGAGCCGGGGCTGTGAGGGGGGGCGCACTTACTGGCCCCCTCGATCTTGTCAGCGCCTCGGCTCCACGTGATCTGCCGCGTCTCCAGCTTGACCTGGAAGGTCTTCCGCTCGGGCCGCTGCGACTTCTTGGAGTAGAACAAAGTCATGACGGTGCCCACCTCGAGGCTGCGGCAGAGGTGCAGCACCTCGGCGTCCGAGGGCGCGCCGGGCCCGCAGCCGTTGGCGCAGGGGGACGCGGCGCCCGCCATGGCTTGGGTGCCGGGGGCGGCGGCGGCGCAGGCCCGGCGGGAGCGAGCTGGCGGCGGCGGCGGCGGCGGCGGCGCAGGCGGCGGGCGAGCGGACCCCGGCGGCGGCGGCTCCTGCGGGCGGAGACGGGGCGGAGCCTGAGCGGGGGCGGGGCGGCCCTGCAGGCCCCGCCCCGGCCCCGCGCCGGGAACAAAGGCGCCCGCGCGCCCGTGGGGAAGACCCCCGCCCGCCGCGCCTGCGCCCCGCGACCCCCCGGGCAGGCCCCGCGTCGGGGCGCGCGCACCCGCGCGCACCGCCCGCGGTCCGCCAGCCGGGCCCTCGGCCCCGCGCGGCCTCCTCGCGCCGCCCCGGACACAGCCCGGCTGCCACGGCCGGTCCCGTCACGCGCGGCAGCCTCGCGCCGGCCCGGCCGTCTGTCGCGCGTGCACAGGCGGCTGCCCAGCCCACCGTCCCGCACAGGCCCGGCCGCGGCGGCTCCTTCCAAAGCCCGCTCGCGGGGCGCCGCACGCGAGGCCACCGGGAGGAGAAGTGCAGGTCCGGGGCGCCCCCCGGGGCCCGCCGGCCAAACGCGGTACCTGGGAGGGCTGCCCGGCGGAGGGAACCAGGCCAGGCCGGGCCGCCTCACACCGGCGGCGGCGGCGGCGGCAGCGGTGGAGGAGGCGGGTCCTCCGCGCGCCCTCTCCGGGGCGGGGGCGCGGCCACCCGGTGATTGGTCGTCAGGCTCTGACGGACAGCCGCCTTGTCCCGCCTCTTCCCCCCCTCCCTTCCCCCGGCAGCCCGGGGACTGACCCGCCGGCAGCGCCTGCGACCGTCGGACCCACGATCTTCCCGGCCCTGCGGCCAAAGTGGCCTCGTGGATGTTGGGGGGGGGGAGGAGTCCCGTTATTCGGAGTAGTCCACAAGCCTGAGCATCCCCTGCGAGCCCTCCAGCGGTCTTCGCCTGGCCATGCCCTCCGCACCCCCACGCCGCGAGCCTCCACGCGACGAGGACGCGGGCTCAGGCCCTATGGCATCGCACCGTTCCTGCAGATGCTCTCCAGAGCTTTGGTTTCCCCGGGCCTACTCCATCCTTGTTTTCCTCCTCGGTCTCTGGCCGCTGCCATTCGACAGCAGCTTCTCGTCCTCTGGGGTGGGTCTTGAGTCAGTTCCCAAGGCGGCCTGACCCTTCCCTCGCCGTCACTGCCCCCCGCCCCCGGCCAAATTCAGGCACCCGAGCGTCGAGGCTGTATCCCCCCTGCATCCCGTTACCTGTTCCACGTCCTCACGTAGCACAGACATCTCACGTCTCTCCTCAAATTGCTTCTCCCATGGTCTTCAGTTTCTCAGAACATGTCTCTGGTAAGGTGCTCCGGCTAAAACCGTTGGAGACAGCCTTGGTTCCTCTCTCTGCCTCAACCCCATAGCACTCCATCAAGTCCCATTCCCTCTGCCTTCCCATCTCTCCACTCCGCCCACAACCTCAAGGCCCATCTTCTCTCATCCAGACTATTTACGCTCCTTGCTTTTGCCTGCATGTATTCTCTATGCTCTAGTTTTTTGTTTTTTAAATTTGGCTGTACCGGGTCCTAGTTGCAGCATGCAGGATCTTTTAGTTGGGGGTTGCAGGATCTAGTTCCCTGACCAGGGATCGAACCCAGGCCCCCTGTGTTGGGAGTGCAGTCTTATCCATTGGACCACCGGGGAAGCCCCTATGCTCTGGTCTTCAAAATGAAATTAAATCCCGACTCCCTACCTCCAGGCTCAAATCATCCAGAACTTCCCCATGGCACACAAAATCCCCTACCTGGCCCAGCAGGTCCGGCATGGTCTGGCCCCTTTCTTTCCCACTTCATCTCTCACCACCTCCCTTTCATTCCATTCTCCAGGCACAAGGTCTTTTGGTGGTTATTCGATTAATTTGTACTCTTTGTGTTGCTGCAGCCACTCCCTAGACGCACCTCTGGCAGTCTAATTGCCCGGTCACAGAACACCGCCCAAACTAAAGACACCTTCAGTCACAATAGAGCCTGTCTGACAGATGTTGAGCCAGACAAAGCAGGACAACGTACTGCATTTCAGAGGTAAGAGGCCCAGCAGGGCACCAGCTGATGCTCGAGAAAGATCCAAGGACGTCCATGGTGGTCCAGTGGTTAAGACGCCATGCTTCCAATGCAGGAGGCAGAGATTTGATCCCTGGTTCGGGGATCACATGCCACGTGCTGTTTTGTTTAATCACTAAGTCATATACAATTCTTTGCGACCCCCAAAAAATGATAAAAAAAAATTTAGGGAAAGATCCAAGCATCCAGGAATGTGTGAGTACGTATACAAGAGTATGTGCTCAGGCAGGCCACCCAGCTGGGTGATGACTAATGTCTGGGGACTGCCTTTGACTTGTCTTGCTGTAGTGACAGCGTGTGTGTGTGTGTGTGTGTGTGTGTGTTGCTCCCCTCAAGTGCAGCCCCCAAGGAGCTGAGAATTCAGCCTGAAGTTGAGGCAGCCGTTCGTGCTAGTTGGCTGTGGTCACCCAAAGGGAGGTGGAGTGGCTGAGATGGACTGCCACCTAGTGATGGACCTTTAAAGTAGGAGGGAGGGAGTGGAAGTTGACCTAATGCCCAGCCCAGCGTTACAAGGGTTACAACATGTGGTCACACCTGATCCTTCTAATTACTCTAGTCAGGGATTATTGTTCCCAGTTTACTGATGAGAAACTGAGATTCAGAGAAATTCTATGGCTCACCCCAAGGCCACATAATTAACCAGGGAGGATTTGAACCCAGTCTATCTGACACCATGCTTTTTCTTCCTTGCAGGAGAGCCCCTGGCTTCAGTAGGTGCCGGTGGACAGTGGGCACATAGGCTAGCTGTCTACTCAGCAAGGGTGGGGAGAGGCCCTTGGCATGGCTGGCCCTGGGCACAGGAAGCGTGAGTGCAGAACTTGAGTGCTCACAGTGTGTGGCTTGGGCTTGCTGGGGCTTGATATGGTGCTTGTCCCTGTCTGCAGCCTTGAGCTTCCCTGTGCTCAGGGTCAGTGCCATGAGTCAGGAGAACAAGAGAAACTCAGCACTAGGCCCCCAGGAATTCACAGATTTAAGACACGTAAGCACTGTGTTGTGTTGTGTTGTGTAGGGACAATTGTGATGGAGGTTATGGAGGGAAAAAACAGAGAGCTATGAGCCAAAACATTAGGGAGACCTGCTTCAGATCTCGTAGACAAGGAAGACCTCTGCAGGACTCAGCAGAGGCTGGAAGGATGTGAGGGGATGGCTGGCTGTATTATTAGGGGTGAATTGGAGGAAAGTCCTTTTTAGACAAGGTAACAGCATATACAAAAGCCCTGAGGCCAGAAAGAGCTTAGTTATGTTTAGGAATGGAAAGAAGGCTAGAATTTACTGAGAGGGAGCACGGAGAGGGGAGGGGGAGTGGGGGGGGTTGGTGAGGCCAGGAAGACAGGTGGGGGGCTCGCTGGGCCCCTCCCTGCTCATCTGATCTTATTCGTTTTCCCAGGAGGCCTCCTAAGTGCTGTCGCCCTCACAACTTGGTGGGCGGTGATGCTTTTTAAAAATCTCCATTTTCTGAGAGCTTCCCGACATGTAGCCTGGGCTTCCTGGCTTCTGCTTTTTGCCTCTGGGGCCGGGCCTCCAGGGGCTCCAGCAATCCCCGCCAACAGGAGCTCATGTTTGCAGCCTGCTGCCAGGCCCTCAATCAGGACACAGGGCCCCATTTCCTCCTGGGACTTCTGAGCCAGCACCCCAGGCCTCAGGTGCCTGCCTCCACCCAAGGAGACTCAGGAAAAGCAGGGCGAGCCGAGGGTGTGACTGGTATGGGCTTCCCCCAGCTCGGCATATATATATGGGGACGTGGGTGTTACTGGCAGTGCCTGCAGCTGCGCTGGCTGGGAGGCGCAGCCCAGCACCCACACCGGGCACACGCCCATGACATCACCCAGGCTCGCCTCGCTCGAGCCTATTTCTGTCAACACTCATGCTTCAGCATGCTCCGACGACATCAATACCTGTCCCTGGAGTAGGGGGGGAGGTGCAGCCCCAGCCCAGCTGCCCCTCTGGCTGTGAGCCTGACCCCACAGATGTTTACTTACCAAACACTTAGAGCATCACTTGACGTATAGTAAGCCCCGTAGAACTGCTTTACCCCCGGTGACTCATTTACTTTTCATGACAGCCCTGAGATAAGTACTTTTTTTTTTTTGAACAACTTATTTATTTATTTATGGCCGGGCTGGGTCTTCATTGTTGCACGCAAACTTTCTCTAGTTGCGGAGTACAGGGGTTACTCTCTAGCTGCAGTGCGCGGACTTCTCATCGCGGTGGCTTCTCTCATTGTCCTGCATCGGCTCTAGCACTTGCGCTCAGTAGGTGCAGCGCACGGGCTTAGTTGCCCTGCGGCATGTGGAATCTTCCTGGACCAGGGACTGAACCTGTGTTCCCTGCATTGGCAGGCGGGTTCTTAACCACTAGACCACCGGGGAAGTCGGAGATAAGTACTCTATTATCCTCATTTTACAGAAGGAAAAACTGAGGCCCAGAGAAATTAAGCTAAGAGGCGGCAGAGATGGGATTCAGGCCCATCCAGAGTCCACGCTACGTTGCCTTCCACCTAGGTATGAACATTTCACTATTTTCTTACCCCTTCTGTAACACCCATACCTGATGTGTTTTCTATTTTTAGTTGTTTGGTTACATCTTGTTCCAGGTTGGGTTCTCTGGGAAGCCTCTGTGACAGAGGTTAGTGTGCAGGGTGTTTTTTCAGGACGCATCCTTGGGATCAGCACTGTGGAAGGGAGGGAAGGAATCGGGAGAGGGCACTGGGAGAAGCTGAGCTGTGATGCAGGTCTGGTGGCAGCCTCAGCCTGCCTCCAGGGAGCTCTATTGCAGTCCCTCCACCAGCCACTGAATGTGGCCTGTCCTGGGCCGAGTGCAGCCTCAGATGTTTGCAACCCCGGTGGTCTTAGGGGGCTGATGGTCTCCTAGCAACAAGTGCTCCCTCAAAGGGGAATCTCAGTGGCACAGCCCTGTGCCTGCCACAGCTGTCTTCTTTCTCAGTCTTAAGTACTCCGAGCATTTCCTAAGAAATCAAAAATATGGTACCATAAAAATGGGATATGCTATTATCTGAAGGAGGAATGTAATTCGGTGAATATGGGTTAGCACGGCTGTGGTGATTGAAAATCAAATGTGGCTGTGCTTCCTGGTAGCCAAAGCAGAAACTTCATATTCTGATAACTGATTCCTTGGGGGAGAAAGATTTTCCTGGGGTTAAATGATAAGGGAAGTTTCTCAAGGGGACACTTACTTGATTGAAACAGTAGAGAATGTTCTCAGCAGATTAACAACCAATCCCCACCCAGTTTTCGTTTTTCCCTGTAATGACCTTGAGTGACTATAGAAGGTATAAAAGTAAAATGCAACTCCTACCACCACAGTTGAAGGTGTGTGTGTTAGTTGCTCAGTTGTGTCCGAATCTTTGCAACCCCATGGACTGTAGCCCACCAGGCTTTTCTGTCCATGGAATTCTTCAGGCAAGAATACTGGAGTGGATTGCCATTCCCTTCTCCAGAGGAACTTCCCAACCCAGGGTTCAAACCCTGGTCTCCTGCATCGCAGGCAGATTCTTTACTGTTTGAGCTACAGGGAAGTCTTACAGTTGAAGGTAGGCAGCTTTATATACTTGCAGTGTCTAATTTAATCCACATATGAAACTTTATCCTTCTTTTTTAAACTTTTCTCTAATTTTTACTTAGTAGTATCTTATGTTAGGTGGCTGACCAGCCCTTCTCATGGGTTTCAGTTAGCCAGCCTGCACCTGGTGCTTAGTAGGTACTCACCTTGGTGCACCTTGAACTCCATTCCACAACCTCTCGTCTTGGCTGTTAAGCTTTGGTCCCCAGTACCCATCCATGGGTCCACCTTGGTCACCTGGCCTCACACTTTTTAGGTCTCATCCTCCTGCACATCCGCGATATACTCTCAGCCCCTCAAGAGCCTCCTGTTTTCTGTTACTCAAGGGGAAACCAGGCCAGGACTCTGTGCTCTCTGCAGAGCCTGCTTCCCCCTACTGATAGCCCCTCCTGCGGGACCCAGATGTTGAGGCAGGAGAGCTGGACTCCAGGGACACTGTAATTGCCTCTCTGCAGGCAGAGAAGGGGAGCGCCCTTGCTAGCCGCTGTGGCCCTGGCCAGGTAGACCCACTATTTTTCCACCTTTTCTGCCCTTCTTCCAGTAAACATTCCTGATGCCACCTCTATAGCAGTGAGACAGCAGAAGGAATCAGACCAAGTTCCCACTCCAGGAGGGGAGAGAGAAATGCCAACAGACGTTTGTCAGCAGAAGACATTTCAGTGTGATAAGGGCCCCTGGAGCACTGGGGAGGGACAGCTGACCTTATTAGACCTGCTGGTGGCTGTGGGAACAGAGTCAAGTGAGAGGTATCCTAAAGATGTGGCAGCTCCAGATACAAGACTGTCAATCACTTGTTTTCAAAATAAGGTCGCCACAGGTGTTTTGTGGCCATTTTTGCAACTATAGCATAAAACTTTTAAAATTATCTTTATTTATTGTTTTTAGCTGCGTTTGGTCTTTGCTGCGTCAGGCTTTCTCGTTACGGAGAGTGGGGGCTACTCTTTGTTGTGGCATGTGGGCCTCTCATGACAGCATAAATATTTTTATGGATGCATGATTCAGATGTCCACATATAGCAGTTTATTTAGTTACATATTTTACATATATTAAAGGTCACATATTATTTAAAATGATATATTAATTTATGAGTATTGATTTTTTTCCCACACTTCAGTTCAGTCACTCAGTCGGGTCCGACTCTTTGTGACCCCATGAACCGCAGCATGCCAGGCCTCCCTGTCCATCACCAACTCCCAGAGTTTACCCAAACTCATATCCATCGAGTCGGTGATGCCATCCAGCCATCTCATCCTCTGTCATCGCCTTCTCCTCCTGCGCCCAGTCCTTCCCAGCATCAGGGTCTTTTCCAGTGAGGCAACTCTTCACATGAGGTGGCCAAAGTATTGGAGTTTCAGCTTCAGCATCAGTCCTTCCAATGAACACCTACGGCTCATCTCCTTTAGGATGGACTGGTTGGATCTCCTTGCAGTCCAAGGAACTCTCAAGAGTCTTCTCCAGCACCACAGTTCAAAAGCATCAATTCTTTGGCGCTCAGCTTTCTTTATAGTCCAACTCTCACAGCCATACATGACCACTGGAAAAACCATAGCCTTGACTAGATGGACCTTTGTTGGCCAAGTAATGTCTCTGCTTTTTAATATGCTATCTAGGTTGGTCATAACTTTCCTTCCAAGGAGTAAGTGTCTTTTAATTTCATGGCTGCAATCACCATCTGCAGTGATTTTGGAGCCCCCACAAAAATTAAGTCTGACACTGTTTCCACTATTTCCCCATTTATTTCCCATGAAGTGATGGGACCAGATGCCATGATCTTAGTTTTCTGAATGTTGAGCTTTAAGCCAACTTTTTCACTCTCCTCTCCAAGGTCAGGGGCAGCGGCTGGGAGGAGCAACCCCACGTCCAAGGAGCGGCGGCTGCGTGGGCGTAGAAGGGCCGAGAGGAGCTACTCCACATTCAAGGTCAGGAGGGGCGACCATGAGGAGATACCCCTTGTCCAAGGTAAGGAACAGCGGCTGCGCTTTGCTGGAGCAGCCGTGAAGAGATACCCAACGTCCAAGGTAAGAGAAACCCAAGTAAGACGGTAGGTGTTGTGAGAGGACATCAGAGGACAGACACACTGAAACCATAATCACAGAAAACTAGCCAATCTGATCACACGGACCACAGCCTTGTCTAACTCAATGAAACTAAGCCATGCCGTGTGGGGCCACCGAAGACAGACGGGTCATGGTGGAGAGGGCTGACAGAATGTGGTCCGCTGGAGAAGGGCATGGCAAACCACGTCAGTATTCTTGCCTTGAGAACCCCATGAACAGTGTGAAAAGGCAAAATGATAGGATACTGAAAGAGGAACTCCCCAGTTCGGTAGGTGCCCAATATGCTACTGGAGATCAGTGGAGAAATAACTCCAGAAAGAATGAAGGGATGGAGCCAAAGCAAAAACAATACCCAGTTGTGGATGTGACTGGTGGTAGAAGCAAGGTCTGATGCTGTAAAGAGCAATATGGCATAGGAACCTGGAATGTTAGGTCCACGAATCAAGGCAAATTGGAAGTGGTCAAACAGGAGATGGCAAGAGGGAACGTCGACATTCTAGGAATCAGCGAACTAAGATGGACTGGAATGGGTGAATTTAACTCAGATGACCATTATATCTACTACTGTGGGCAGGAATCCCTTAGAAGAAATGGAGTAGCCATCATAGTCAACAAGAGAGTCTGAAATGCAGTACTTGGATGCAGTCTCAAAAATGACAGAATGATCTCTGTTCATTTCCAAGGCAAACCATTCAGTATCACAGTAATCCAAGGCTATGCTCCAACCAATAATGCTGAAGATGCTGAAGTTGAATGGTGCTATGAAGATCTACAAGACTTTCTAGAACTAACACCAAAAATATATGTCCTTTTCATTATAGGGGACTGGAATGCAAAAGTCAGTCTCCCCTGTCCCCAGTGGGCAACCACAAAGTCTACTTTCTGTCACTACAGGTTAGTTTTGCCTGGTCTAAAATTTCATGTAAGTAGAATCACAGAGTGTGTACCCTTGGGTCTGTGTTCAGTATAATGTTCTTGAGATTCATCCATCTTGCTGCAGAGAAAATACTTTTTGAATCAGTATGTGATGCTGTCAACTAAAATTTTAACCTAAGCATAATTACTTTCCTGTGTAACATTAAATAGCTTTCTTTTTTTCTGTAGATACGTATCAATGATTGACATAATCCCTACTTAAACTGTATTTCTTTAAAAATATTACAGAAACTTTAAAATATATATAAATGGAGACAGGATAACATGGTGAAATGTACCCATCAGCCAGTTTAATTATGAACTTTTGGCCACTCTTGTTTCATGTCAAACTTGACCCACTAACCTAGTCCATGTAATTTTGACACTAATCTTAGCTTTATAATGTTATCTATAAATATTTCAGTGTTTTTCTAAATGACTCTTTAAAAACATATATATATATATATATAACTGCAGTGCCATTTTCAAACCTGAAAAAAATCAACACCGTATTGCTATTTAAAGTGATCTTGAAGAAACCTGTTCAAATGCAGTGCTTGGGATTGTGAGAAATAATTGCCCAGTCTGTGGTAAATTTCTTTGCTTCCTTGTTTACTGGTTTTGTCAGGGGACTACTTACAATCATCCAAAACTAGCTTGACTGAGGTCATTTCAGGATAATGTGTTTTCTCCAAAAAGTGCTTTTTGGTTCAAAACAAGTTGAGAGAACAA
Organism: Giraffa tippelskirchi; assembly: GCF_054371585.1. NCBI lineage: Eukaryota > Metazoa > Chordata > Mammalia > Artiodactyla > Giraffidae > Giraffa > Giraffa tippelskirchi. The sequence continues at coordinate 111,462,899 of NC_137287.1, read as the reverse complement.
CCTATTATATAAGGGATTTTGTAAGGACTGAAATGTAAGTAAACCTCCTTTTCTCAGGAAAAAAAACTTTTTTTTCCTTAAGTTTTCTATGGAAGAAATATCTGTATTTGATGTATGTGGTATTTAGAAGGTGATATCAGAGTTGGTTATTTACCGGATGTCAGAGCGAGAGAAAGGTGTGAAGGATAATGGCTGCCCTCGGTTCCAGTTGGGAGACAAGAGTGGATGGTGGTGCCTTTCCCTGAGATGCGAAACCAAGCCCAATGGGCTGGTTGTGGTAGGTTCTGAACATAGTTCTAGAGCCCGTGGACATCCCTGCCAAGGTGTAGTTGGCAGTGTGTGTCTGGATCTCAGGAGAGGAGTCTAGGCTGGAGGTAGAGATGTGGGGCTCGTCACGTTCAAGCGTGAGTGAAATCAGCTAGGCTGAGAAGGCAACTGCAGCAGCTGAGGACCTGACAGAGAAGGTAACAGAAGCCATAGCCTGAGACTGTGGGGATCAAATCAGGAGAGGGTGGCCCCATGGAAACCAGAGAGGAGAGCTTTAAGGGAATGATGCCGTTTATGTGACATGTCCAGGAAAGACAAACCTATAGAGAGCAGATTCGTGGAGGCTGGAGGTAGGAATGGGGATTAACTGTCCCTGGCATGAGGGATCTTACCGAGGGGATTAAGTTCTAAAACTGACGTACGCTGATGGCTGTGCCACTCAGTAGTTACTAGAAGTCACCGTACACTGGAATTGGGTGGATTTTATGACACGTGAAGTATCACTAGCGATTTTTAAAAAGTGTCTGGTGCCACAGCGAGTTTGAGATGCAGAAGCAGAGCTTGGTTAGTGGTTTGGTCGCTCATTCCTGGGTGCCTGTGGTCAGAGTGGAAGGGGGTACTGGAAGCAAGATGGGGCAAAAGCTAGTTGCAGTGGGTGGGGGGAGTGACCGGGTGGTAGAGGTGACTCATTCAGGTGCTTGTTTGTGAAATAGAAGGAGGGGGTGGTGGCTGAAAAGGGCTGGGAGTTGTGGTTTCTTTTTTTCATTAAAAAAAAAAAAAAAAAATGTGGCAGAGGCCTGAGGTAGACTTGACAGGGAGGACAGGACCTGCTGACAGGATGTGTGTGTGTTGGGGGGTGGTGGGTGAGGGAGGAAGGGGCCAAGGAAGCACCAGCTTTCTGGCTGAGGTGGCACATGGAAGCGGTCTCCTTCTGCCTACAGCTGGACTCCAGCATCACGGAAGGGCCTGACAGGAGACGGTGGGGCAGACCCTGCACATCCGACCTAAGGGCTGGAAGTGGGAGGAGGGAACCTACCTGCCAGATGACTAGATTGGTCCTCCTGACTTCATGCTCAAGCCTCCTCTGAGGCCCTGCATACCTGGCCCTCACGTCCCTGTCTAGCCTCTTCCCTTGTCACAGTAGTCGGGTCAGCTTCCCCCATTCTCTGGCTTGCTCTCCCAGGCCTGCTGCCACCACCCAGGAAGTCCTTCACAGCCGTTCTTGACCAGCATCTAGTTGCTCTGTACCTGCCCTCAGAAGAATGGTCCTTGCCAGGAAAGGTAGGCACAGGTTTCTGCTCACCAGTAAAATGTGCCCACAGGCCCTCCTGTTTCCAGTGGTGGCCCAAGGTTGTCCCCTGGTTGTGACAGGTCCTGCTCAAGTGCATTGATAGGGCTCATGGACAAGCCTCTCTGTTGCTATTCCTTACGTTCCATGGTGTAGCTTCCCCAGAACCACTTGAACTCAAAATACTTGGCTTTGGTCTCTTGCTCCAAAGCAAAAGTGGCTCCGTACCCTCCTTTATTCCCTGGGGTGAATGCTGCCTCCCTCACTGGCTGATGAAATAAGGGCTGCCAAGGACCCTGCAGGATTCTCTGCAGTTGGCCCAGCCCCGGCCCAGAAGTTCAGAGACCATCAGGGAGATGGCTATCCTCCCAGAATATACCCATTAAGCTGGCAGGCTAGAGGACTTAGGGCTAGCTAAATGACCGGTTCTGACCACTCTGGCCTTCCTGTCTCCTGCTCCTTTTGACCAGGAGGCTTAATCTTTCAACTTCATCACAGACTTAGCTGTAACCTAGAATGAAAGGAGGAACAATTTTTGTAGGGATCCTGACTGACTCGGGTACTAGAGCACCGGACCGCTCCCTCTCTGTCAGCAGGATTAGTCTGCATTCTGTCTGGAGAGAGCTTCTGGGATTCGGTGTTTTAATTGGCTTAGTATCCTTAATTCGCGCCATCCTGACAGTAACTTAGCCACGTAAGTAGGCCCAAAGAAGCTCCCCACTGCTTCTCACCAGCACACACAGAAGTGTTCTAAAATCTGCTTCCCGAATACACTTGTTCCACTTTGCTCAATAAACCTACCCTAGGCTCCAAATATAGTCCTTGCACCCCACCTGTTCTAGCTTTTCTGTACCCGCCCTCACTTCCTGGGCCTGCGTTCTTCTAAGGATGTGGACTTTGGCTCCCTCCTCTTCAGCCCACACCCACAGCGGCAAGACAGATGCAGCCCCAGCTCCTGGGGAGGGAGGTACGCTTGCAGCCTGGAGCAGGCAGACCACATCCCACACCAAGGCCCAGCCCTGGAGCCCCACTCTGGCCCAGGGCCCTGGGCTTACAGAGAGGCAGACACCAAGTTTCCGTTAAGTTGTAGGAATTTATTTTAAATAACCTACAGTTGATTAAAAGGGAATTCATGATAAAAATAGAAGATACTTGAGGAAAGATGTGGGAAATGGACTCTGCACACACGCTAAACTAACAATGCCTCTAAAACTAATGATTATAGCAAAAAATGTCTTCACATTAAAATTCTGCTTTTTATGTTTTTTTTTTCCCATTTTTTACACAATTACAAAAGAAAAAATAAAAGCCCTAAAATCTTGATTATTTTTCCTTTTTTTTTGGACCAAATACTCATTTTCCTCTAAATTTTTTACCTGTGGAACTTTTATACAATAAAATCTTTCAAGTGAAAGACTGGAGTTTTAAATGAAAATGATGGGTATCTGAAAGGGCATAGAGAATGCTCAGAACAAAGGATGATGGGAAAATGGTTTCAGTCACTGATTATTTATTATCCTTAGACTCGCTCACCCCTCATCCCTCCCCAGCCCCAATCTACACGATCTTTAAGATCAAGAAAAAGGTTTAAATATTTTAAAATAATTAAAAAGAAATAAAAATTCACATTTAAAAAGGAACACTCAAGTCAGGAAATATTTTCCCATCATGCTTTTCTGTGAACAGGTGTCTGAACCAAAACACTGCCGATGTCACGACTGCTTCAAGTTTAATGAAAATTGATTCCCATGACAATAGATAGTGACAACTCTAACAGGTGCGTTGGGTTTTTGTTCTACTTAATTTTATTCCTGAAATGGGGGAGAGGGGAGTTTAGGAATTCATTTCTATTAAAATATAGAAGTTATTGCAAAACCCTAACTGTAAAAACGCACCAATATAATCGGACTTCGTATACAGTAGCTAAGAGAATCCAAATGTTTCAGTGAAACAGTGAATTTGCCTCGCAGAACTCTGACAAATTCCCATCCACTTGACCCCTTGAAAATAAAAACAAAATTCAAAACAAATCATACAGCTAGAATTTTGATATCTGAAATATTTTTAAATAAGTTGTCCATAGGACAACTGGCTCAGCTCTCCCTTATAATATCTTTTCTCAAAGATGTTGGTTAAGACTTGCTGCCTCTTTCCCTCAGGTGTGAGGGCAAGCGAGGCTCACAGTTTATCCATCTTTCCCAAACCACACTGTTCCTTTTCACAGAACTCTTGCCCCTCAAGACTGGCTAGAACTCGTAGTCCTCATCAGCCATGTCGATGGCCCAGGCAAACTTCTCCCGCTGGGTTTTGTTGTAAATTTTCTCAATGGGGACCCCCCACTTCTTGCACCTGCAAATAAGGGAGAGAGAAGGGGGGTTAGTGTGTCTCAGGAGACGTGGGCCAGACCCAGTCTGGGGCTTGGATGTGCCGCCTTCTCCTGTTTTATCTGATGAGAAGGAGAATTAATAAGGTACCAGACGTGTTCCTTCGGAGAAGGCAATGGCACCCCACTCCAGTACTCTTGCCTGGAAACTCCCATGGACGGAGGAGCCTCGTAGGCTGCAGTCCATGGGGTCGCTAAGAGTCGGACGACTGAGCGACTTCACTTTCACTTTTCCCTTTCATGCACTGGAGAAGGAAATGGCAACCCACTCCAGTGTTCTTGCCTGGAGAATCCCAGGGACGGGGAAGCCTGGTGGGCTGCCGTCTATGGGGTCGCACAGAGTCGGACACGACTGAAGCGACTTAGCAGCAGCAGCAGACGTGTTCCTTAGGGCTTCATGTGCTTGACTCACTGAATCCTGACGTTCTAAAGTAGGTATAATTGCAGGCGTACAAATGAAAAAGGTACAGATGAAAAACTAAGAGAAGTTAGGTGATTTGGTTTCATTCTCATGTAGCTAGTGAGCATGGAGCTGAAAAGTGAATCCAAGCACGTTGACTTCAGAGTCCACGCTCTTCACCATTATACTCGATTGCCTCTCAAGCCAACCAAACCTCCAGCACCAGACAGGACATAAAGAAAAGAAAGGGGACAAGAGCTGGCTGGAACCCCTGCCCCACAGGGGACGGTTGCTCCTCTTAAGCCCAGAAACTAATAATTCAAGTTAACTAATAAGCATTTTCCAAAAAAAAGTCATTTATTTTGGATGTTATTTTATTGGGGGGGTGGTTTACAGGGAAACAAGCAAACAATGGCGGAAACTCTTTGCATAGGTTGCTTAGATCCGTATTCTCATTTTTTGTTTATCTTTTCTCCCTATTTGTACCTTTCTTCATTTATAAAAAAAAATTTTTTATTGAGAAGTTAAAGTGTAGGTAGATGGGCTCATTTTTATTTTTCCTTCAATAAGGACTAAGAGTCCCTAAAGTTCCACTAGGGGTGGGGACCATACCTGCCTTAGCAGACTTAATAAACACTCCAAGGCGGTGTAACAGTATTGACCATTTCAGACCATCCAGCATGTCCCTATGCATTTGCAGTGTGCACAGCGGAAGACAGAGGACTCTCTTAAGTGTGCAATGTAGGAACTCCCGTGTGAAAGCTGACAATGCTCCTGGAACCCCATCACCCTTCCCAAGCTAGCAGGTGGCCTTTAAGAAGGGTGTGGTGCTTACCAAGCCACGGTGATCCTTGGGTCCAAATAATTGAGTTTAGAGGTTCCCAAAGCAATCTGTTTATTCTCCTCTCGGTCTGTGGCCTGAACTTCAAGCTTCATCAGCTGCTCCTCCAGTCTCTGGACAGCCTTCTTCTTTGACTCTACAACCCTGGAAGAAAGGAAGTCATCAGGAACTGGGCCTGGCCTCTGGACAGGAGTACCGTATCCCCACACTGCCACCCAGGGGCAGTAAAAGCAGAAAAGCCACAGGCCCAGACATTTCTGGAAGACGTCACTCAGAAACCCTAGGAAAGCTAGGACCTCTGGTTGATGCTGGGACCCTTTTTCTCTCTCATCCAACCCCCAGCTTTGCATCACACCAGGCACGTACTTCTTGGTCTTTGCATCCTTCAGGACTTTAGCATCAGCCTTAGCACTTTTCAGGTCTCTCCGGGCATCTGCTAGCTGTTCCTTCTTTGCATCAATCTGGGTAGAGAAAAACAACAGTAAGATTTAGGAATAAAATAAGTCCAGAGAGAAAACATGGCTCCTCAAGAGAAGATGTCTTCACCAAGTAGGCTGTTCTTATTAAAACACCCAGGGGTGGCTTCATGAAGGCACAGAGTAGATATGCAGCGGGTGTTGAATTCCAATGCTACTTGACCATTTATATACTTCACTCACCCTTGAAGAAATGAAAGTTTTATGGCAATGGCTCGGGGAGACCCATTAATCCAGAAACTCAGGGAAAGAACCCACTGGGACTGGGAGTGTGGGTGCTAATCTTTCAATCAGAGAACACTTTGGTTTTAGATACTGGGAAGAGGATGACAGGTGAGAGCTGTTTATCAAATGGATCCTGTGCCAGGTTGTCGCCTCCGTCCCAAGAATCCTGCAGGAGATACTGCTTATGAAGCTGAGAAAAGAGAACTTACATCTACTGAGCTCAGCTCATTCCTCGGATTCTACCAGCACTCTGAGAAGAGCTGCTAACTCTTCCAGAAAAAAAAAAAAGATGCCCCGAAGAGAATACCCAAGGGACTAGGAAATGGCAATTAAAAGGCACCCAGGAAGCCAAAGCACTCAGCCTCGTCTGTTCCAAGCCAATACATGGCATGGCTTGGCTTTGGCATTCTGTTTTTAAAAGGCGAGAAAGCTGAGACAGGAAGGAAATTCAAACAGTTATCATTCAAAGCAGATCTGAAAACTTTTTAGCTGTGGAGCTTTCTCCAAATGACATCTCCTGGGGCCCCAGTCTTTCAAGGAAGAGAAAAGGACAGTTCCAGCCTCTCTCGCTTGAGAGCACCGGTTCTAAGTTCTCGATTCCCACTTGAGGACAGCAGCCGGCAACTCTGTGGGGCTGGGGTCCCAGAGTGGTGAGCTCACAGCTGGGGCAGGAGAACCCCAACCTGCTGTCACCGTGCTAACCCCTAAGGTCAAGGGAACCTCTGCAGAATAAATACATGCCTGACTCACATACACTGGGCTGTTGCTCTCAGCCTGGCATTGTCTGTTAGATTTACACACACAGCCCAAGACTGGAAACAGAGGTCATCATTGTGAGAGAATCATTAAATGCATTTTACTACGAATGGCTTACTTCCAACATCTATGTTGTCCAAAGTCAAACTGAAGGAACTGACTCTACACAAAAGCATCACAGACACCACTAGCCAGATTCTTCTTAGGCTAGAAATGCAACGAACCATAATCTTTTAACCATTTCTGTGAATACTAAATTGGCAGGCTATATCCAATTCTCTCAAAGCATTAAAGACCCCATTGATTCACGTGGCAAACAGGGGTGTGTGTTTGCTTTGTGGGCACACAGGAGAGGGTTCCTGGGCTTAGAGGGCTCGTCTGGCAGGCAGCCTGGACTGCCCAAACAGTGGTTCCAGAGTGAGACCAACAAAAGGCCTCCTCATGCTCCAGGGATGGGTCTCCTGAATTAGGTAAACAACAACTGAATATTCATGCTTTTATTTCTGGCTTGAAATGATAGCATGAGGAGAGTAAATGGTACCACATGACCACTGTTAACAGAGCTGCAAGGATGGGTGGTCTGGACAGGCTCTGTGCCTGCCAGTCACACGGTCTAAGGATCTGAGACGTCTGTGGACAGACACATCCTTAATGTACTGTGGATGTGTGCACTCCTTCAGGAAAGCCAGGTGGCATGTGAAGCATGAACTGCAGGTTGTATGTATCTTTTGACCCATATGCACTACACCTGGGTACTTATCTGGAAGAAATTTCAACAGAAGGAAAACACCCTAGGCCTGGAAACATGTATGAAGCCTCACTCTACAGCAGTTTTTGAACTCCAGCTGTCCAGGTATAGTATTTTGTGAACACAGATGGAAAAGAAGCAATCTGTAGTTTAATTAATCCCTAGCTGAAACTCATCATTTCTTCTTCAGTTATGCATGTGGGCAACTAAACATAGTATTATCAATAATACTTATGACTTTATCACCAAGACAGTATGTATATTTTCATATTGTAATTGTTGCAGAAATCAAAGTATCATTTATATTCATTACTACCTTGACATTTACAATTATTAGATCCACCTATTAGTAAAACCACATCTATTACTATATCAGACTTTTGGGTAAAGATATTTCAAGATAATTGGTTTACTTTGTAACCCATGTATCTATTTTGTAGTGAAATAGCTACAAATTCTCATGGTGGGTTAATACAGTAGAATGGATTATATATGTACCCATGGGTAACAAAAATGGTCATCATCAAATGCTAAGTGCCTTGCAGTTTAAAAGCTCAGTACCAGGCAGAGTTGGAGGAAGGAGAGAGGAACAGCATCTCGTTGTTTGCATGTCAGTCTCTCCCTCTAGGGCAGCAGCTCTGGCACACAGCCAGTATTCAACAGATGTTTGACGATGAGCTATATAAAAATATGATTCATGTGGAATGTGTAAAAATAAAAATAGTTGTGCTAGGATTAGGGGAAATTAAATATCATTGTTTCATCATCCTTTCAATTTAAAACAATCTAATTTGGAAACAGTTGTATTTCTGGGCTGTGGAAAGGAATTGTGAAGACTATCTTTGTATCCATTATCCTCATGTAGAAGGACAAAAATTAGCAGTATTTCAAAGAGGCTACATTAAATTTAGCTTTTCAACTCAAAATACTCACTGGACAATGAATACCCAATATTCAGTGTCTCGATCAGGAGTAACTCCTATCATATTTCCATATATCTTTAGTATGAACCTTTCTTCCAGAACAGACCCAAGACTGGCCACCTGCAAGCCCAGCCCAGAGGGTGGAGTGTAAATAGCCACAGCAGGTATGGTTCTTTCGTTTTGCTGCCCCCACCATCCAGATCCAAAATACCTTAGACTGCAAGTTCATCATGGACTTCTCAAAGGTTTTTGGTGGAGCCCTCTGATGGTTACAAAGAATTGCAACAGCTCGGTTGGCACGGTTATAAGACAGTATCTTTGCTGGGATGTTCTCATCAGCTGGAAAGAAAGAAAAATGGTGATGACGAGTCAGTTTGTGTAACAAGAGAGAACACACAGTGCGCCTTCCCCAGTGCTCCATCCTCAGGGTTTACCGGGCCTCATCTCATTCAGATGACCACTTCAGGTTCCCCCAAGGCACAAGGTCAAAATCTGAGAGTCAGCAGCATCACCTGCTTTTCCCAGTGCTCACCTCCCCCATCTAACCACCCAAAACAGCACAGAACTGGGACAAATAGCCTAGAGAGGAGGGTAAAATGAAGGGTCCATAAGTTTTACATTTTAAAACCACAAGGCACTGTATCTTCCAGAAAGGAAAATATAAAGTGCCAGCTGAGAAACGTTTTCACTTGTGTCACGTAGCATTCTTTACCACACCCTAAAATACTGACCCTCAACACACCCACCTTTGGCTTTTTGAACACCATTTTCTAATACCATTTGACATATTTCTAGAGGACAGTGGAAACTCATTAGAATTAGGCTCCAGATGAAAAAAGCTTGCGGATCTTGGTGATACTTTCAGCAGCCAGTTTTTAGGAGAATACTATCTACTCTTAAAGGGGGATAAAAAGAAGCCTCAGGGAAAGGATCTGCTCCTATGTTGTTTTAGTAACCATGACAATCTTACTCTCTCCAATTTAATAGAACATCACAGCACTTTATCTTCATTTGGTGAGCTCTTAAATAACATAGATACAATACACAAAATACAAGCACTTTCAGAGCAGATAGAAAGCCTCTGTCAGCATTCCTTAAAGCTTATCTAGAAGAATAGAAATGGGGGAGACAGAACTGATCTGTTTATCCATCTAAATAAAGCCTTAGCCCTCTCCTCGAGGTGTGGAGGGGAAAAGTTTCCAGCCACAATGTTGAGAAGGAAAAGTGGAACAGACCTAGGACTCAGCCGACTAAGGATAGTGGGCATCAGCAGTAAGACTGTGGTCCCTGTCTGGCCAGGCAGTACTTACGAGCTGTGAGTTCCTTTAGCTGCTGCTGTAGCGTGATGGAGGCGTTGTATGTACGGAACACCTTGGCTGTCAAGCCTTCCATGAGATCCTGAAGATGTTTATTTAGAATACCAGTCTGGAGGAGACAAAGCAACAAAAAGGATGGGATTTAGGTAGAAGCCATACCATCCAGGCCCTCCTGGCAAGCTCTAGGACATTTATGCAATTCCAAGTTTACTGTCCCTGCCAGTGGGAAGTGAGGAAAAGGGAGAAGTATTTCAGAATAGAGTTACATGTACCTCCCTAAGAAGCACTTTGATCTTAAGCAGACCAATAAAAGCATACATATCCTTCCCTATTAAGATCTTCCCCAGTAAGATTTCAGGGACAGGTCTTGGGTCTCTAGCATTGGTGACGGAGCTTCCAGCCAAGGCTGTGCAGAAGCCAGAGGAGGACAGAAAGCAGGGTTCATCCACCCAATCCCAGGGCTTCAGCCATGGATTTGTGTGTGTCTGAGGAAGGGAGGGCATACAGGATGCCCTGGGACAGGCTGAGGGCAAAGCCCCAGTCACTCCCAGGCAACCCTCTCCTTCGGGGGCTTGGGAGCCTCAGGCTGGGCCCCTCTTCAACCCAGTGGGCTTTGTCCACTCACATTGAGTCTATCAAAAAGATCATCCTCAGGCTGTTTGTTTTCCATAAATAGTTGTAAGTTCTTAAAAACCTAAAAGAAATAAGCAGAGTCTAATTATTATCTTTACTGTGAAAATAATTACAACATAAAGCTTGCAAAAAAAGAAAAACCCCACAAAGCAAAACAACAACAACAAAACCAAACCCATATCCTTTACCGAGATTCACCTACCATTAGTATTTTACCTCATTTCCTATTTGTGCAGTGTACATGTACACTCATTTCCTTTCTACATCTGTATGTGTACATGCACAATTATTTGTTCAGAGCCATTTCTGGGCACTTACATAATTATGCCCTTTACCCTTGAGTATTTCAGTGTACTTCCTAAGAATAGAGAGATTTTCTTATAGACACACAGAACTTCTCAGCTTTATCAATTAGACAGACACATTTTTATCCAATCTTTTGTTCATATTCCTATTTTGTCAGTTGACCCATTGATGTTCATCAGCTCCCCAGTATGGAATCCAACCTAAACTCAGGTATTACATTAACTGTCAGATTTCCTTAGCTTCATTTAATCTGGAACATTTCTGGAGACAGCAAGACCCAGTTGCTGATGAAACATCAGACTGCTGAAGGGATGCACTGCTGGGGTGCTGCACTCGGCAGGGTCAAGCCCCATCTTTCTGGGGGCCATGGCACTGCAGCACCTGCCTCAGCTCTGGGCTGAGAGATCCAGAGACTCAGGAGCTACCTTTCTGCTCAATCAGGAGCTGGGGGAAAGTTGAGCAAGGCTACAAAAGTGACAAATTTGCAATACACCAAGGGATACTAAAGTGTGGTTATATCATTAGAACAACATGATGGGATAAATATAATGTGCAAGTTGTGGTGAGGACCAACTCTTTACAGCATGCTCTGTAGCACAGGGTGAGGGGTAAAGGGCAGGGGCTAAAAGGAGGTACACAGGACACCAAACAGTACCTCTTCACTCTTTCAAACCATTTTTCCTAGTGTTCAGCAAAACACAGAGCACAGGAAAAGCACTAAACAAGTAATGAAAGCAAAAGCAGGCCAGGGAGCTCAGGCCACATTAACTCACTCTTTTCTCAACAGGGACTTTGTTATAGTATCTGATTGAGTCCTTTCCCAGGAAGTCAAACTCCACCACGTATTCCTGACCATCCAACTCTGGGTGCAGATTGATGTGCTCCACACGAAGCGAGCAGCAACCTACAGTGTCCGCTGTTTCTCCTTCCTCCTTCTCATTGCCTGCTCGCAGAGCAAGCTGTCCAGCGAGGAGATGGGGGAGGGAGGGGGGGTGCGGGGAGAAGATAAGCACAAATGAAGAAACTTCAATATCATAAGCTGTCTAGGAAACCCAAATCAGAAGCCTCCCAAGTCTCTCTGGGGCCAGGGCATCAGTCTGCAAGGCCCAGGAATTCTGGATCTGCACTGTTGCTTCTTCCCTTAGCAAATAGTGTGGAGAGAGAATCAAGGGCTATTAAACCTTTCCCAGAAAACTACATGTCCCTCTACTCTGTCCTCTCAAATGGGCATGGAGGAAAGAAGATATTTAAAACTGTGGGCAATCAGACTCAAAAAGCTAGTCTCTGAATTTTTCTTAATTTTTAATTCAGAACTTGTGTTAAACATATACAGTGCTAAAACCAAGGGAAAACATGAAATCTTTTTCTCCTGAAAGAGTGCGAGAAACTGATCTCGAAAGCACTGTCTTCCAAACTGTAGTTGTGATACACTGGCGATTATTTTAACTAATGTTCATGAATTTGTGTGTCATCCTTACGTAGGGGCCATGTTGATCTTCTCTGTATCATTCCAGTTTTACTCTGTGTGCTGCCGAAGCAAGCACCATTTAACCAGTTTTAAGGATTGTAACCATCCTTTTTAAAAATAAGGAACAGAGGAAAATCTATCAGAATTTGCTGCTCGTAGAAAGGCTGAGCATTGTTTTGTGCAACATTTGTTTCAGTTATACACAAACACAAATATACTTATATGTTGGGTTGTGATATAAAATATTTTAGGGGGTGGCACACGGTCAAAGAGTTTGAAGATGTCAGTCTTTCTGGCACATTCAGACTCGTGAAAGTCCTTCTATTAGATAGACTGGAGACAGCAGCAGTCAGTCTGACTGAACTACCTTCCTTACTAGGCTAGGGACTGGGTGAGCAGTACGGCAGATTACTGGGCTGTCACTGCCTCTCCAGCAGTACTTAAAGCACAGGGCCTGGAGGAATACATGCCTCCTCCATCTTCATGAAGATGAACATGGTAGGTAGTGTGACCGGAAGATGCCCTCACCTTATCGATGAAGTACAGGGCTACAGCTCTCTGCCGGACTTTCATCTCTTTGGACTTCCAGTCTTCCCGATATTGGTTCCGGATCTTGTCCACACACTTCTTCAGCCTCCGAGCAGTCTCATATTTCTGCCAGTCTTTCTCACCCTGCAAAGACCCAGACCCAAGGGGGACTGCTTAGGGATAGTGGAGTAAAGACAGACACTGAATATCCAAGTTCAGAGCTCTGAACCAAAGAGAAGGAACTTGAGCTTCAGTTAAGCAATGCATTTACCAGGTGACCATGCATGCTGTCCCATTTCCCTGACAGGCAGAACTAGCTCCTGTCTGATTGCTAAGAAAGCCTCTGGCTTTCATTTTGTGAAATGTTTTATGTTCTTAAGAAAAGCCCAGATGATATGCCCCTCAAATTAACTTCTGTCAATACAAAGGGTATAAACATCCCTATTCCCACATGAGCATCACAGTCTAGCTGCTGAATCTGTGACCCAAGAGCAGTTTTCTGCTAGGACTGAACTTCATTAAATTCAAGACAATCCTTCACAGTTTGATGGAACTGTCAAGGAAGCAGAACCAAAGATTACAGCTTATAATTGCTAAGGAACACAATGACTTCCAGGAACAGCTACAATTATTCACCATTTTCTAACTTCTGCATTTAGAAGTATTCTTGATGAGACTGAGGGAAACTTATTGTGAAGACAGTTTTTTTTAACATTAGAGCTTCTGGTGGCAGGTTTAAAAATTGATTCTAAAGCCAATGTAAGGTTTTTAAAAGGGTGTGAAAAGACAGTCTAATCAACAGCGAGGGAAGACTTCTGTGACCTTGTTAAATGGAAAAAGTCACAAACAAGGACTGATAATAATGTCAAGTGGGAAAGGAAAGGGGAAGAAAAAGAAAAGAAAATAAGAGGAATCCAAAAGGACCAGGGAGTATTACAAGGCCAGAAACAGACTGTATGACATGGACACAGAGATAGAACTGAAGAACTCAAGAATCTCTGCTCTTAATTCCCCCAGCCCACAACCAAGTAGAGCTACAGTGATTTCTACCTATGACACAGACATGTGGTCTCTGAGGCCTAAGAACTGTGGTCAAGGCATCTGGCCTTCTGAGCATGCAGGAGTGTGGGACACACACAAGCAAGAAATGTCCGCTACTTCTAGTTCCAAACATTCACAAATGAAAGCTTCCCCAGCTATTCTGATGAGTCATCAGCACTCTCCCCCAACTGTATGTGGTACAGTGCTGTGCACTTGTCGGGCTACAAAACAAGCGATTCCTTTAACTACCTGTTGTTGTGGGTGGGTGATTTAGTGGTTGAGTGATACAGGAGAAATATCCCAGTTCTATATTCTGACAATGGGAAGCTGGAAATTTCTCTCTGGTTCTTCTAAGTATATTTTGACACTGAAGAGGGCGAATAAGAAAAAGGTGCGACAGAAGTTTTCCTCTTGTAAGTAATAAATCTTAAGTCCGTAATAAATCTCCCTCACAACCCTTCCTACACACACGAAAGGCTCACCTTCAACAGCACAGTCTCCAGTTCAGAAGTGGGCTCTTTCCCATCATTCTGATGCACACAGGCCTACCAAAACCTGAGTCTGTGTCTTCATTTGCCCATTCCTTAGTCACACCACTGAAGCAAAGTTTGCAAACCTAACAAGTCAGTCATTCACAGGCCATAACCACCAGACCAACTTTTCTTCACAAGTTGACTAGGCTCCTAGCACAGGGATCCAGGATTCTCTCAAATAAGGACACAGAGATGGGAGTGATGGGAGAAGCCACCCGACTGAGCTGAACTGAACTGAACTAGGTCTAACAGGAGAAGCTGGCTTCTAGGAAGTATGCTTATCCCTGCAGCATTCAGCTTCCCTGAAGAGAATTCAGAGAGTGAATGGCAATCTGAACCCCAGACACACGTAATTTAAACAAAAGAATAAACTGGCCCTAGGTATTTATACCATATTTAAAAATAAAATCTAGTTCGATGCATGACACAGGGTGCTCAGGGCTGGTGCACCGGGATGACCTAGAGGGATGGGATGGGGAGGGAGGTGGGAGGGGGGTTCTGGAAGGGGAAAACATGTACACCCATGGTGGATTCCTGTCAATGTATGGCAAAACAAATACAATATTGTCAAGTTAAAAAATAGATAAACTACTTTTAAAAATAAATAAATAAATAAAAATAAAATCTAACCAGCTTTCTGTACATGTCCATTCTTAAATGTGTTGGTCTTATTATTGATTTATAGAGTTCTTTATAGATTCAAATCCTTTTCAGATATAGGTAGTATTTTTTCTTCTAATACTTCCTTTCAATCTTTCACTCTAAATCTTCTAAAAAGAGTTTATGTTACACATTTTTAAGTATACAGTTAGATCAGTTTTGACAATCCATAATCCATGTAACCTACACCCCCATCAAGTTAAGAGAATATTTCTGTCAATCCAGAAAGTTCCCTCATATGTATATATATGATATTTTCTATGATGACCTCTAATGTGTCTGACTATACTGTACTGTATTTATTCTGATGAGGGACTCCTGGGATGTTTCCAGTTTTGGACTCGCATAAATATAGCATTATGAAAATTGCTGTACAGTCTTTGTGGACATATGTTTTCGTTTTATTTGCAGCAGAAATACCTAGAACTGGAAACAGTAGCTTATTGTGGCTTAAATCTGCATTCCACTGATAGTGACGATGAGTAGTACTCTTTCATGTGCTTTTTTATTGGCCGTTCCTCTGTCTTCTAAAGCATCCAACTTTTGCTCTTTTATTATGAGGATGTTTATCTTTTTTATTATTGAACGATACGAATTCTCTGTATATCCAGGATACAAGCCTTCTGTCAGCTATACATGTCGCAAATGTTTTCTCCCTGTTACCTGTATGTTTGTTTTCTTAGTAGTGTCCTTTGTTGAACAAAAGTTTTTAAATGAAGTTCACTGTTTCAACTGTTTATTGTTTATTCTGTGCCTGCCCAAGGAATCTACTCCAAGGTCATGAAGATGTTCTGCCATGACATCATCTAGAAACTTTAATGTTCTCTTTTACGCTTTAAAATTTAGAACTGTATACTAAAAAGTCAGGTTCAGAATGTAATTTTTTAAAATAAGCATGTCTTGTTTTCTCCTTCTAATAAAACTCACCAAAATCAGAGCTCCCCAAGACTATAAAGTTTTATAAAGGCGTTTTTCTTTAATCCAGCCTGTAATCCCCAGGTTACATTTAAAAGGTTGTAGACACATACATCTTTGAAACCCCAGAATTATAGGTTCTAAAGAGAAAAAGCAGAGATGTGTATTTGGCACTGGGAATATTTTAGTATGACTGAATGCAACGTGATAGCAACAGTGATCCTGAAGGTTGTTGCTATACTTCATTTACAAGTAAAATTATAAATTTTATTTGTAAAGTTAAAACTGGTTTGAGGAGCCTTAATTTTACTAAGGCTGACTTCCTCAGGTTATAAGACCAGATAATGCTTGGAAGAGGTTGGACTTAGTGGTTGAATACCTACTATAAGCAGTCCTTTTGTAACCTCTATATCCATGGTTTATCTGGGATCAGAGAGTTTTGTTGAAAACACAGGTTCCAGAGAGCTATCATTTCCTCTGCCATTTCAGATTCTATGGGTACCAAGTACAGAGTGGAAGAAGAAAGGAATGGAAACACTTGCAAGAAGATGTCTGTTTAGTGGAAATCCTGGGAAAAAAAGCAGAACAAACCAAAATGAGCACACACAGATGTGAATGAGCTCAGGACAATCTTATCAGTAGCTGGACCATGTGTTACTGTGACTCTGAAAAGTCTCGATCCTTTCAATGACCTGTGAGACTGGAAGTACTGTAACCCTGCTTATGACCACAAGTAGACCAATCCAAGTTTCTGCTGCTGCCACTGCTGCTAAGTCGCTTTAGTCGTGTCCGACTCTGTGCGACCCCACAGACGGCAGCCCACCAGGCTCCCCCGTCCCTGGGATTCTCCAGGCAAGAACACTGGAGTGGGTTGCCATTTCCTTCTCCAATGCATGAAAGTGGAAAGTGAAATTGAAGTCACTCAGTCATGTCCGACTCTTAGTGACCCCATGGGCTGCAGCTCACCAGGCTCCTCCGTCCATGGGATTTTCCAGGCAAGAGTACTAGAGTGGGTTGCCATTGCCTTCGCCATCCAAGTTTCTAGAAACCGGCAAAGACAGGATACCTCAGAGGGACACATTTCGGCTGTGCTTTTTACCCTTCACAAACCAAAATTTTTCAATTATCAAAAATCCGTAAGTCACATCATACTTGAGTTAAATTCCTTGATGGAGCAGAGATGGAGTAGAAAGGTCTAGCAATATTACATGGGAGAAGTGAATGAACAAAATATAGATACAAAAACAAGCAAACAATCTTAGGAGAAATCTCAGGAGGCTGAGCAGCAAGGTGTGCCCCATGATGGTAGCCTCCTATAAACTGGACCCAAAGTCCTCCATGAAGTAAAACCACCAATTATCACCCTTCACCCTCTTTGACAAAAATGTACTCTTTATAGACCTCTGCGTCAGATCAGGTCAATGAATTCATGCTTTAATCATAACTTTCCTCCAAACACAGAGCAATGAAGTGCTTCATGCAAAAAGGGGCCTTATCGTTTTTTACACAACCTGAAGCCAGGGGCTGTGTCAACTTGGGCTGAGCTGGGCTAGACTCCCTCTGAGACAGGAGGAGTGAGCAGAGAAGTGCAGAGCAAAGAGAAAGAAAAGGAAATGATACAGAAACAAAAACTACTTCCCAGTCAAAAGGGCTTACAAACTAATTCCAAAAAATGTGAGAAAATGGGTTAGAAGAACTGTCAACAAAAATAATTAGTACATCAATTCACTTCAGGTAACATTTTTAAAGAACAAAGACTTTCAGGAGGAAAAAAAAAAAACTACTAAAAAGGACTCCAAAAATGATAAAATAGGCACATGCCTTAAATGAAATGAAATCAAGTAAATTTGAAATAAAAATAATTAGAAATCCTGAAAAAATATAATTGAAGCAAATTACAGGAGGGGTAAATTTTAGATTAGATATAATCAAATAGAGAATTAGTGACTAGAAGTAAGTCCTTGAGAACTCTCCCCAAATGAAGATCAGACCTAATGAGATAAAGAAATAAAATGCAAAGGAATGGTCTAGAAACTGTGGAAGAAATGATGGCTTAGAGTCTTCTAAAATAAATAAAGCTCTAGGATTGACAGTCTAGTCTGAGTATCTTTAAAAATATATCTGTACTTAAAAAATATATATATAGGAAATGAAGAATAAAAATTTGTCTCTATTTATAGATCACTTAACTGTCTGTATAGAAACTCCAAAAGACAGACACTTTTAGAATAAGAGTTCAGCAAAGTTCCTAGATAGAAGATCAATATTAACAACTCAACAGCATTACTACTCCAGTAATAACAAACAAAAATGTAGTAACAACAACAAATACTTGAAATTCAATAGCACAACAAACTATAAGGCCTCTTAGAAAGGATTTTAAACACGTGTAAAACCTCTATGGAAAAAATCAGGACACAATATTGAAGGATATATTCATGAATTAACGGAGAGGCATGTAACAGGTTCATGGATGGGAAGATTCAATAAAATAATCTTAATATTTCCCCCCGTTAACCTGTAATTTCAGGACTTTCCAGGTGGTCCACTGGCTAAGACTCTGTGCTCAGAATGCAGAGGATCCTGGGTCCGATCCTCAGTGAGGGAACTATATCCCACATGTTGCACCTAAGAGTTCACATGCCTCAACTAAAGATTCAGCGTGCTGCAACTAAGACCCAGTGCAGCCAAATAAATCAAGTATATATTTTTTAAAAAATCTGTAATTTCAATGCAATCCTATTAAAAAAATCTCAATAGCCTTCATTAGAACTTGACAAATTTATCTCAAAATTAATGTGAAAAAGCAGAGAGCCAAGACAATTTTGAAGAATGAGACAAAGAAAACTTGTCCTACTCAATAGTAAGACTTCATAAAGTACAGTAGGTCAGACAGTGTGCTACTGATGAAGAAACAGACAAACAGGACAGAGAGCCCGGAAACAATATGACATACATGTAAAAATGTGATGTAGGAGAGGGGGGTAAACACAACTAACTTGTTCTGGGACAACTGGTTATGTATTTGGAAAAAATATATTGTATCTCAACCTTAAACCATATACAAATATACATTCTAATGGATCATAGATCCAAACATCTTTTAAAGAGCAAAATTTTAGAAACAACGGCAGAGATACGGAACAAAGAGAAACTGGAGCACAATGTTGGGAGGATGGTGGTGAGGTCAACTGGTTCCAGTACTTCAGAGAACAATTTGGAAATACCTAATAAAGAATCTTTAAAGGAAATTTTCATCTATATACACAAGGAAAATGTGTTTATTCCAGCACTATTTATATTAGGAAATGACTGTAAACTCTAATTAAATGTTTGCTGACAAGAGAACAAATGACTTGTTATATAATAGAATACTATGTAGCAAATAAAAATGGGTAAATTAGAAATATATATCAAGAAACTCTCAAAACCAAAGGGTGGTGAAATAAGCTGTAAAATAATCTCAATAAATATCTAACTTTAAATCAAATCTTGTAAAACAATACTACATGGTGTTCATGGACACATAATGTACTAAAAATACACACAAGAATGAAAACATTAAATTCATTTTAGTATTCTCCAAGGAAAGAGATACATATTACCTAGTGAGCTTCAGCTATGTTTATCACAATACTTTTTATGAAATGAAGCAGTTGAAGAAATAGGACATGATGTTGAGGTTTGACACGGGCAGATGGGGGGGGCTATATGAATGATTGTTATATCTATTTTTGTATATTGGAAATATTTCATTGAAAATAAAATCCTTATTGCTTGTATCTTTCCACTTTTATCTAAAAAGAGACTCTATCTCCTGCTGGCAATGCACTTAAAAAAACTATTTAACACACTGTCAAAACCTCAACCTCTGAACATCTATTCTGAGTGGGAGATAACTGAGGACAGGCAGAAAGCTTAAGAAATCACATTTATTTTCCCCTCAACAGTACCACTCTCCAAGCCTTTAACAATTTTTCATGACTCAGGATCGCAACCCAGCTGCTGGAGTGAGCCACTCTGCACTGGATATAAGGTTCTAAGCAGGGCCTACAATCTATGTGACTTTCTAGGTTAACTACCATAACCATTACTCAGAAACCTGCATAAGTCCGTACAGCGCAAATGAGGTATCTGGATATTGTCTGAATGAATTGGTTGGCTCTCTGCCCTTGGGAACTCCACTCAGCTTATCTAACAAGGCTCTCAACTCCAGAGACTCTCCTACAATCCTGCCTATAAGAGTGCACAGTCCTCGTGTATTTGGCATCTGTACATCTCTCTTGACCCCTGCTGCCATCATCCTAAGTCATTGCCGCTTCTTGGCTGGAGTACTGCAACAGCCTCCTCTTGGTCTCCCTACTTCCTGGGTCCAATCCAGTCTCCACAGAGCAGCAGTCGGAATGATCAAATATATCACAGGTTTCGAAAACACAAATCTGGCATCATTCCCCTTTAAAACCCAGTGGCTTCCTACTGGATTTAGATAATATAAAAAAATTGAAGGAAGAGTCTTCTGGCCTGCATCCCTGTCTCCAGTCCCCTCCTCATCGTATCTTTCTTGATCATTATACTCAAACTACAGTCCTTGAGACCACCCAGTTCTTTGTTACTTCAGGGATTTCAAAAGGCTACTTTCTTTGTCTGAAATGCCCATTCCCCTATCCTTTCCATGGATAAATCCTACTCACCCTGTAAGTCTCATTTTAAACGTTACTTCCTCAAAAAGGCCTTTCCTAGGCCCTGGAAGCCAGATCAGGCACTCTGGTATACTCTCAAATGGTACCCTGTATCCTCTGCAGCACTGACAACAGTTTACATTCCCTAATGTGATTATGCATAATGCCTGCATAGCAGATCAAGACACTCCTCTGTTCCAAGTCAATGGTTCTCCATCAAATGCAGAACACGGTCTAGTCACTTTTGTGTGGCATTTAAGGTTGGCCACAATCTGGCCTCTCAGAGACTAAATTTATCTGTAAAATGGTGGCATGAGTACATGTCTGGTATGGTTATTAAAAGAATCAAATGTCAACTTACATGAAAATACTTTTAATAGTAATCCAGTACCCTTCATTTTGATATTTTTTTTTTTACTGTGTGAATAATATAAAATTCATCCCAACAGTAGCGACATTTAGCATATTTACAATGTTACCCAACCATCACTTGATAATTCCTTTTGTTACTTCTTTTCATACCCCTCCTCTCTGTCCATATGACATACTGCTCTTTGAAATACCTCTCTTTTGAGACCTAACTGCAACCAAATTTCCTTTAAAAAGTTGTCCCTATTCTCTAACTGCTGGGAATAACTGCTCCCTTTATCTAAAGCATTTAACATTTACCTTTCTATACAACTGAATTCTTACCCAATTTGCCCAGCAGGGCGTAAGTTCTTTGAGGGCTAAAACCACTTTTCATCTACCTTGGTCACCCTATAGCTCTGTGGTATTTCAGAACAGGAATATAACATGTTTCTTAAAGTGATTTGACTTTTACTTGCCACGGGGGTTCTCTTTCTGACTCTATGCTCACTCTAAACTAAGAACAGTGTCATTTTCCAATGACACTGAGGAACATATATACAAGGGCATTTTTCATTAGGACACAGGACTATAAGCTAGAAAATGTGCAGTCTGGTCTTGAAAAGACACATGGCCTTTTGAGCTGTGGCTTTCAAATCTTAACAAGTGTTTAATAAACTATAAACCAAGATTAAGAGGAGCTCTACTCTCAGTGCCCTGCATGTAAACAGTCAGTCTATACAGAGCTAATTCCCTGACTGGTTTTTTTCGCAGAACTCATCTCTTAAGTTGCCCTTCATATTTCCACAGTATATCTGAGGGACTCATTCAAGCAGGGTATGCCTAGCAGGCTAACAAGAACTGATAGTCCTTCCAAGAGAGTTTTCTCTTTTCAATAGCAGTATCAATAAACAGCAACACATGTGTACACAACAGTTTAAGAAATGCTTTCCCAAACATTATCCCATTAAGTCCTGGTGGAATCTACTCAGATGAAGCCTTAGGAAGACAAAGTATGTAAGACTCCAGATTTTACAACTCTTTCTGGATTCAGAGTAATTATACTCCTTTCTTCAGAGCCCAGAAAGGTGAGGAAGAGAACCAGCTGTAGATACCAATACACATTTACCACATTTTTCATCACAGTCTGACCAACTTGACAGTAAGCAATGTAAAAGCAAGGACTGTGTGTGTCCGTCTTGTTTACCAATGTAATTCCTAGCACCATGCCTACACTGTGCCAGGCTCGTACAGGGATTTCAATTAGTATTTGCAAATTAATAAATAAGATTACAATGTGATGTAGAAAATGGAAGCATCTTAGGGAGGTCACCAGATAATGCTAACTTGAAAAATACCCTTTTTTTGTGGGTGGGGATGGTTTTCAATTTGTCAAAGTGATTCTAGAGGCTGAGGACATTCGATTTCAAACAAAATGACAAGAGATTATCAGCCCCACTAACTGGTGCAGCTCTTGGCTACCACTCACCTTGATTCGTGAGCTGGGGTTCAGCATGATGTATTTAATAGAACCTTGGATGTTCTCTGTCCAGGAGACTAGCCAAGTAACCTTGTTATCGTGTCGGACCTCTTTCCACTTATGACCTGGAGGAGGAGAAGGAACCTTGGCATCTCTGTGGAAATAAAGCAGTAGAGCAGTGAGATGAGAAGTAATGACCGATTTCACTTTTTATCACTGCAAGTGGATGAATCTGTGAGTGTGTATTTCCAAGTTTCCTCCTCACCAGTCAACACATGATAAGCACCTGGAGAGCTATACATAGAAATACCATGCTGCTCCCAAACAGTCTTCTGTAGTGTGGGGGGAAAATCCAAACTACCAAGAACGAAGGAGGCCCCCCACTTCATTTCTGGCCAAAGGATGAACTGTGCTCACTTGCTACAGTTGATGATTATATCCTCAGGCATGATTCGTCTCTTCAGCATGCCCATCTTGGGGTGGTTGCCACGGCCACGGAAAAGCCCAGGAGGTTCTATCTTGAAGTTGGCGATCCTCTCTCTGTGGTTATCCATAACACAAAAGCCATATTCTTTCAGTAATTTTTCATTCTCCTCTTTGATTTTCTGGAAGACAGCCAAAAAGTACTCAAAGGGGATTCAATCTACTGTTCTCTACTTACACATTTCTTAGCTCTTGTAAGAGAACAGTCCAGGTAGAGAAAAGTCTAAAAATCACTAAGAAACAAATTCAGATAAAGGAAAACCTATGAAATTTTTCTTTTCTTTTTCACTGCATGGCTTGTGGGATCTTGTTCCCTGACTAGGGATTGAACCCAGGCACCTTGCAGTAGAAGCTCAGAGTCCTAACCATTGGACCACCAAGGAATTCCTGGAAAACCAGAGTTTTTTAAAAGCCTTAAATATAATAAAATTCTCATATGAATATTATCTCACACAGGGTTTCCAGCACAAAGAAACCTGCTATCGATTCTTTACTAGTACATGGGTACATGTATTTCACACTGCGATCCTTTCTCTTTCAAAAAACAGAAAGATTTGGAGCCTCCTTACCCTGTGCTAACCCTTCCCTCGTATTGATATTATACTCAGCAATTAGATTAAACTAAGTCCTGCTGCCTTGTGCATAGATAAACATTCATAACTTGCTGGTGACAGGTATCCTTGGCAGGGCTCTGACATGGTGATACTTATAAAGCCTCCTGACATGGATTTTAGTTTGAAAAACACCCCTGAAGTGAAAAATAAAATAAATTTCACTAATTTGGAATACTGAGATGACTAAACTGAGACTGAAAAGCATGATGCAGGTATCATTCTTACCATCTCTGTAGTAACTCCTAATTTTTTAAACTAAAGGTCAAATAGGTACTCTCAAACAGTGACTTATATAGAGACAATAGCCTAAATTATATAAACATGCAAGTCTAAGATACTGAAATTTAAGACTTCAAAGTGCCAAGAATTCCTTAAAATACTTAACTCCCAGACCTCTGCTAACCTGTTTTTTCGATTCCAGCCTTGAGCCAAAAAAGTCAAACTCCAGCCTTGAGCCTCTAGATCAGGGAATGGCAAGCTTTTTCTAGATAGCAAATGTTTTAGGCTTGAGGGCCATATGGTCTCTGTTGTAATTACTCAACTTTGCCACTGCTGAATGAAAGCGACCATAGATAATAGGTAAACAAGTTAGATGTGGCATGTTTCAATAAAACTTTTTTACAAAAACGATCAGCCTATCTATAGTTTGCCTACCAATATTCTAGAGGAAACTGACATCCCAGTCGGATACTAGAAAGATCCTTTAGAAATGAGGTTGGCCACAGCTAGAAGATGAAGTTGGATGAGTGTGGCTAAAAAACAGATCAAAGAAAGGGAGTGAGTGAGTGAGTGAGTGAGTGAGTGAGTGTGTGTGTGTGTGTGTGTGTGTGTGTGTGTATGTGTGTGTGTGTGTCTATGTAGCCGATATGCTTTTATCTGTCTTAAGTCTGTAATATCTAGGGGCCACTGTAGGTCAGACCTACTCTTCCTTAAACACTGTACTACTGGAGGCTACTGGCTGGTTTTTAGGTTAACAGAATACCAGCTAATATTGAGCCATTTAAACATAATACCTATTCACAATTTTTAGTCTATGTGAAACCCTTAAGAAAATCGAGACTTCACTAGGCCAAGAATCTTAAATCTTTAGTGTAGAAATCATTAAAGTCAAAACTGTTCTGTAAGAACCAAGAAGAAAATAAAACTAATCACTATATCAAAATTATCCAGAGGTTTAAGAAATTGTGCAGTACCAGTTTCTCTTCCTTGCTCATCTGTTTCCGAGCTTCTGTCTGGGCTTTGAAATACTGGCTCATCTGGGTAAAATCACATTTGCTGAGGTTGGTGATAATATTCTTCTCTTCATTGGTCATTTCCTAGTTAAAAGAAAAGGGAGAGATAGAAAAAGACAGTAAATAAATTAATAAGCCCTCAAGTTTCTCCACAATTACAGCAAAGTATCATGTTCTCAGTCCAAGAGTATCTAGTGAGGCAGTCAATCTAAACTTGAGAGTTTTGAGGGAAAAAAAGAAACAATTTTATTTCCTTATTCTTTTATAAAATATGCATGTGGTAGAAAAATATTTAGGATAACAACATTGAAAAGGGTAACCCTCGTGTCATTTCTTAAGATTCTTAGCACATTGCCACAATCTCCTAAGCATGAATACCACGGCTGGAGAAACACAAATATATGTATCATTTAGTGATGAGAGAAACATTCCCATACTCCTTCTCTCTTAGAAACATCCTTGCTCTATTTACTTCTTAAATCTTATTTTTACAGCTATTCAGAAAGTGAACTTCAGCTCAGCCTCTGTTCACATTCTCCAAATTAAGAATAAAGAAATTGTTTAAAATCACCTAGGCAGACAAAGGATATGTGGTTTTAAGAGCAGAAAGTACCTAAAGAGCATGAATCAAGAGGGAACAGGACACTGCTAATGCATGTCTCTTTGCAACAGCAGACAGAGGGCAGTCCCGAGACTGCTCAACTGGAGCTGAGGTTTCCGTTTGACCCAATCTGATAAACTCTCCCCGCTACAGCCGCAGGAGAGCCAAGAGGAAAAGAAACACAGCTATTCTTATTGGATAGAAAACCTATGTAATACAGTAAATCAACAGGGGGGAGAAAAAATCCCAACTTTCAATACAATAAAATGCATAAAACTCAAATTATACATCAGGGAATTCTTTTGGTAAAATTATCAGTTATTACTTAGTAGTAGAGATTGGTAATTTTGTAAGAGGCTATGATATTAATACATGGGCTACAATACCTTTCTCCAGTCTTTAAAGAAATTTTTCCTAAATATTTCCTTAGTAGTATATTCATGGTCGAGCATTTTTGCAAAGAACGTAGCTACTTCTTCCGCTTTGGGGCTCAGCTTCATGACTTTACCTAGAGACAAAAGTGGTTCCGAAAAATGAGGTGCTGTGTTCATGTTCTGAGGTTAAACACTGAGGTTCTGGAGACATCTTCTTTCATAATGGTTTATTTACCTTCTGAAGGTATATATATAAAGGTCTGGTGACGCGTGGTAACAACAACAACAAAAACAGTATCATCGATTAACATCTACTTGTATGAATTTTCCTTCTCTTTAGCAGATATTTACCTGGGTCATTCTCTGGAGACTATGCCAGTAAATTGTTCCCAGGAGCCTGCTCAGGACAGGGATGACCTGGGGGAGGCCCAGTCACTCTTCCTTTTCCTTTCAGCAAGCAGGGTCCTTTACACCTCTTCAATGGTTTTTAAAAATCAAATCCTCAGAGGGACTCCTGCCACTGCTAAGCTAAACAGCTTCTGTTCAAGAAGGGGAGGAAGGGATAGGACAGGGAGTGGAAGAAAGGAATTGTGGGGAAAAGAAATAGGCATCTTTCTTCTTCAAAGTTAGGTGGGTGGAATATGAATTAAAAATATATATATTCATAGCAGGCAAGCCCAGATATCCCATATGAAAAAATCTAAGTAAGACCTTCCTCTAGAACTTTGCTTCTCAATGTATGGTTCATGGACCAGCAGTACTGACATCACATGAGTTTGGCAGAAATGCAGAATCTCAGGCCCCACCCCAGACCGACTGAACCAGAAAGTACATTCTAATGAGACCCCCAGGTGGCTAGTGTACACACCAGAGTTTGAGATGCCCTGGAACACAGGCATTATTATAAAGTTGCCTCTTTCAGGGAAACAGAAATCATCCAGAATACAAGGATGACTGAGGTTCTTGGCATTATACACATTTTTCCACTGCCTTACCTGTTACATAGGTACTAGTAATTCACCAAGGATTTTCACACTTATTACAGAAAACTAAAACTAAACCCAAATTCCATTTATTTCAAAACTCAGAAGACATCTCATCTCATGATGGTTAGACAGTTTCATCCCTGATTGCAGGGACGGTACAGGGAACTGCAGCTCTAAACTGAAACTTTCAGGGTAGACAGAAAGAACCTGCTTGAAATCTATAACTTTAAAAGGCCAACAGGTGGCGCCACTTCCCCTCTAAACCTTCTAGCTCCTTCCAAAGACAACACACCTTGGGAAGGACAGGCTGGCTTTTCA
The DNA here is from genome assembly GCF_054371585.1 of Giraffa tippelskirchi. Classification (NCBI taxonomy): domain Eukaryota; kingdom Metazoa; phylum Chordata; class Mammalia; order Artiodactyla; family Giraffidae; genus Giraffa; species Giraffa tippelskirchi. The sequence continues at coordinate 111,436,077 of NC_137287.1, read as the reverse complement.
AGAGGTTCCTGCACTTCAGAATTCACTCAAGTCTGAACCAGTGCTGCCAGTTAAGATGTAACATGCTTCCGATATAAAGGAAACCAGTAAGTCACTAACAATAATACAAATGAAATAAAATAAAATGTAAGAAAGAATGTAAGCTATTCTCGCATACGTTTGGTATACTCTGGGAAATTCTGCTGAATTCTGTCCCGATAGAGAAAGCAATTTTGATGCCTCCTGTTTTAGATGAGCTGCCAAAAGATGAAATGACAGCTCCCAGCAGTACAAGGGTAGGAGGATGACTTAGAGGTTCCTGGCAATGGTAGTGCTTTGTAGGAAAGGCTGAGTTCCAGGAATAAGAAACTGCTGAGTCAGAGCTGAAAACTGGAGGTTCTCAGAGGTCATTCACTGCTTCGGCCAGCCCGTGCCCCTCCTCCCTGGCAGGTGCTAAAGGAGTCTGAGAATTCTCTTCCCTAGAGAGTAGGCAGGACTGATGGTATCAACTTGGTAATAAGTCAAATACAACTTCTTGACTTACTGCAGTGTGGGAGTTTACCTAATCAAAAGGAAGAAATTTGAGAAAGACCAAATGAGAAAATGTGAGAGCCCTGGAGCTGGAGCTCCGATAGGGCAAGAATGTAGAAGGGACCAGGGTGACCTGTGATGATTAGTTCAAGCCTTGGCTTCCCATCTCTGAAAGTAAGGGAAACCCAAAGGCTAAAGGAAGGAACCCAGCTTTCCTTCAAATCACTTTGGACTTCAAAGTTAGGCTTCACCAATTGAGTCTCCTAAAGTTCAGCTCTAAAGGTAAATCTATACTAGGGCTATAGAATATCTGCACTTTTATGATTAGCTAAGGCTCTTTCTCATCATTGGAGTTTTGGCTTTGAGTCACATTGCAGAGTCTCCAGAATGACCACTATGAGGGCTGACGGTAGAATTCTGTCCCATGCTCTTCAGTCAACACAGGTCAGAATGAGGCTATAAAATCCTGCGAGATCACACATTCCATGAGATCAGAAATTCGTCAGTATTGTCCACTGCTGGGTCTTGGTGTCTGAATATAGCACACTGAATAAATACAGTTTAAAACAATGAATTCCAGTTTTACAAGTTTGACATGTTCTTCATTTGCAAGACCCAGCCTTTCAGTATAAATAAACTACTACCCCTTGACCTTTAAGCATCCATGGCCCGAGACCACTGCTGGTGGACAGAGACGTGCTTTTCAGCAGTTCTCCTGGCTCAGTTTCTCAAAGTTTGGTCAGCAGACCACTTGGTTCAGAAGCACTCATGATCATTCAATATCAATTAAATGAGCCCAGATCCACCTGGTAAATCTAACGCACATGAGAGTTTGAGGAATAATGCTCTGGTCATTTCTGGAGAAAACCCTTGGAATGAGGGAAATCAGTTGAGTATTTCTAGAGAAAACCCTTGGAATGAGGGAAATCAGTTGAGTATTATCATCTGCATACTGCTATACGCCAATAAGGGAGCATCAACGACTACTCTGAGAATTTTCAACCCAAGGACAAAGATCTAAGAGTGTTCTAAAAGAACTGGGCAGGATATTTCCTCAGAGCAGCTCATCAGACTTGACTGCACAAAGGACAACAGCATAGCATTGTACCATATACAGTGAGTGATAGACACCTACCAGCCCTACCTAGAGGTTGATGGCAGACTAATTAATTAGTCCCCAACCAAGCACTAACTCTGTTTCTAGCAGTGAGTAGCTTGTGAGCTTGCATTATATCCCTAAAATGAAATACTACCGTTCAGGTAAGTCTTTCCTAAGAACTCTTACAAAGAGTAGCTCCTTAGAAACATCATTCAGATAAAAACATTTAGCCTGTGGACCAAGCGCTGGCTGCGACCTATGTAGCTGGATCTTTTTGAGACCACGCCTCAAAAGGAAACGAGATTAGACAGCTCCTTGCTCATGGAACTTTCCCTGTACCAAATGGGCTTTTAAGAGTTAACGCCTGATGGCCCTTTCCCCAAACCATACGATGACATGAGAACAAAATGAAATAAACAAAAAGGACAATACAGAACAAGATCCTTCCCCACTTTCTATTCCTAAATAGAAGCACCCTCTTTGCTTGGCCAAGAACTGGACAATCTTGGAACAACTCACCATCATAGTAAAACTTGACATTCTCTGGAAGAGGTTCATATGGTGGAGCGAATACAGGACCTTTATGTTCTAGGAATTTCCATTTGATACCTTCAGGATAGCGTTCTTCTTCCCACCTTTAAAAGACAAAGTACAACCTCATTTAGTGATCACTTTACCTGATATTGAGATTATCACCGATTAAACACCAAAATAATTATCTGCTCAACTGATTGGTGCTCTGGAATGACTCTGGTCCCCGCATTCAAGATCTGTGTCAAAAAAACTAGCATCGTTCACTTTGAAAAAGCCAATGCTTACAACATTACTCAGGTAAATGGAGGAAAACACATTTCAACAGTTTAGTTCAAAGAAATTGAGTATATGAGCTCATTATTTAGCAGTGATCACAATAGTTTTATCACAATGGTGTAAAAGTAAGCCACAATCATGTACATGATGGAGGCACTATTTTATACACTGATACAAAGGAAAAGGCCTCTTGGGAATGGAGATGTTGGGTGAAGGTACAGGGAAAACCACTCTTTGAGAAAGTGGTGGCGGTGGTGATTTAGTCACTAAGTCGTGTCCGACCCGATGTGACCCCATGAACTATAACCCACCAGGTTCCTCTGCATGAGATTTCCCAGGCAGTGAAAGTTCGGAGTCCTAACTACTGGACTGCCAGGGAATTCCCAACTCCAGTGTTTTAAAATTAAGATTCCAACTTTTTATAATTCCTCCTAATTCCGTCATGTTCATCCTACGGGCTCATGATAACTTCTTAAACATTTAAGCAAATTAGGAGATTCACTCAACACTAAACCTCAGTTTAAAGAAAAAGAACATATCCTATGACACACGCTGATATCATTTGATCAACAACTACTAGTATAGAAATAAAAATAACAGTGTTGGCCTTTTAGGCCCCCCATCAACGGTTCATCAAAAAAGTTAGGAAAAACATGTACTTAATCACACTTAACCCCATCAACAAACTCCCCAGTTTCTAGATCTTTTCATGAAGAATCATCTGTTTAGAATAAATATGGGACTAATGTTCCAGCAGCTAAACCCTGACATGAAAGTACACTCAACTCAAAGCAGAGTTGAAACCCTCTAAAGCTATGATGGGTAACAGTTAAAAATGGGGTCATATTTCTCATTTTTTAGGGAATCTCCATACTGCCCTCCATAGTGGATACAGGAATATGGAATGCATATCTACTTGCATTCCCACCAACAGTGCAAGAGGGTTCCCTTTTCTCCACACCCTCTCCTGCATTTATTGTTTGTAGATTTTTTGATGATGGCCATTCTGACCAGTGTGAGGTGATACCTCACTGTAGTTCTGATTTGCATTTTTCTAATAATGAGCGACACTGAGCATCATTTCATGTTTGTTGGCCATTTATAAGTCTTCTTTAGAAAAATGTCTGTTTAAGTCTTCTGCCCATTTTCTGATTGGGTTGTTTATTTTTCTGGTATTGAGCTGCATGAGCTGCTTGTATATTCTGGAGGTTAATCCTTTGTCAGTTGTTTCATTTGTAATTATGCTCTCCCAATCTGAGGTGTCGTTTCATCTTGTTCATTGTTTTCTTTGCTGTGCAAAAGCTTTTAAGTATTACTCAGCCATAAAAAGGAACTCATCAGAACGTGGAAGCAACCTAGATGTCCACTGACAGATGAATGGGAAAAGAAGTTGTGGTACGTACACACAATGGAATATTACTCAGCCATAAAAAGGAAACGCATTTGAGTCAGTTCTAATGAGGTGGATGAACCTAGAGGTTATTATACAGAATGAAGTAAGTCAGAAAGAGAAAGATAAATATATACTAACACATATATATGGAATCTAGAAAGATGGTACTGAAGAATTTATTTGCAGGGCAGCAATGGAGAAACAAGACGTAGAGAACAGGTTTATGGCCATGGGGAGAGGGGATGAGAGGGTGAGATGCATGGAGAGAGTAACATGGAAACTTATATTACCCTATGTAAAACAGACAGACAATGGGAATTCACTGTATGTCTCAGGGAACTCAAACAGGGGTTCTGTTTCAACCTAGAGGGGTGGGATGGGATGGGAGATGGCAGCGAGGTTCAAGAGGGAGGGAATATATGTATATCTATAGCTGATTCATGTTTGACAGAAAACAACAAAATTCTATAAAGCAATTTTCCTTCAATTGAAAAATAAATTAAAAAAATATAAATTAAAAATTAAAAAAAAAAAAAGGGAACTCATTTGACTCTGTTCGAATAAAGTGGATGAACCTAGAGCCTATTATGCAGAGTGAAGTAAGTCAGGAAGAGAAAGACAAATATCGTTTCCTAGCACATATGTATGGAATCTAGAAAGATGGTGTTGCTGAACTTATCTGCAGGGCAACAATGGATTCACAGATGTAGAGAATAGACTTCTGGACACAGCAGGGTAAGGAGAGGGTGGAACGAATTGAGAGAGTAGCATTGAAACATATACACTGCCATATATAAAATCAGATAACCAGTGGAAATTTGCTGTATGGCACAGGGAGCTCAAATCTGGTGCTAGTGGGGTGGGATGGGGAGGGAGGTCCCAGGAAGGAGGGGATGTGTGTGTACCCATGGCTGATTCATGTTGATGTATGGCAGAAGCCAACACAATATTGTAAAGTAATTATCCTCCAATTAAAAATAAATTCTGAAAAAAAATGGGGGGCTGGGTTTAAGAAGTTTTTATTTGAGCCTCAGCATACTGCCACCACCTGTACCGCTGTTTCTAGAGAGAAAACATGACACAGTGAAGAAACCCACAGGGATCCTGACCATTTTCCCATCTCCACAATCACCAAGGGGGGGGGGGTGGGGAAGGCTCACAGTTGGCTTGTTTTTGGCAGGATGAACAAGTCTTCTTTGCCCTGAAGCAAAAGACCTGTACGTTTGCCAAACTGGTAAACAGTGTAACTGTTTTAGTGAGACAGCAAAAGGAGTAGTAAAAATGAGAGCATCTGCCATTTAAGTTCCCTGACTAGGCTGTCAGTGACAGTCACTGAGGACTGGACCACTGACTTCAGAGTCTAAGAAGCAAGCCTACAGTGGCAGCAAGAAAGCACAAGCAATCAGTAAGAGGCCGATCATTCCTGTTCTCCACCTTTAAAAACTTACAGTGGTACGTTCAAGCATTGTGCTTAAGAACGTGCATAAGTTTACAACCAGACCTGAGAAACACGTGCACTGGAGACTGCAGCAAACACTGCTCGGCCCCAAACCTCCCGTCTCCAGTGATTCCACTTAAACCAAAACAAGAATAAAAACCATAGGTCACAGTCTCTCAGAATAAACATGTGTTGATAAGAATTTCAACCACAGAGCCAAAATTAGGCTATTAGACCCTTCAAGGACACTTAATTTCACACACACAAGGCTGGACCAGAACAAAAGTATATCTGCCTCCAGGCCCAAAAAGAGCCAGGGCTCCAAAAGAAGAGGGAGAGAGCACGTGATGACAAAGAAATGAACTTGTTCACTCAACAAACTTGCTGAGCACCCAACCACAGAACCCAGGGAGACATAACAGATGACGAATTACTAACTCACCACTCCCAGTAACAGCCCCTGACTTATATAATCACCTCATCTCATCTTAAAAAGAATTTTTTTATTAGAGGTCATAAAAACCTTTCAATATCCTATCACTAAAAACTTTGATTAGTTTCAAAGGAAAAAGAAAGAAATAAAAATGAGAAAAATGAAAACACACATTCTTTAGTTTTCTGACCCCAGGGAAGCCCAGATTGCCTTTGCTCTGTATTTTCCTTTTCTACACTTCATTTCACCCATGTATGTCCACACCAGCAATGCTGATCATACAGCTGTGCTGAGCTTTCCTGCCACTGCAGCTCTGCTCCTCTCAGCCACCTCCCTGGTCATGGATGTTTCCTCATTCCTCAGAGGTACTGGCAAGATTACTGCTCTCTATTACAAAAGCCACAGAGTAAATGCATACCAGCGGGTCTGGAACTCTACATACCAAACTACAAACAGTGGTTCCCTCAAAGCTAGAAAGGAAAAATGGGAATGGGAGAAAGAAGGAAAGGGAACTGTCATTTTTTCTTAACTCGTATACCTCTGAATCATTGTAATATTTTCAACATAAATACAAATCATGTATGATATAGATGTAGTAGCTAACATTTTAAGAAAAGCCAGGATTAAAAATACAAATTTATTTCAAAACTCTAAACACCTAGAAGTAACCTGTTACTGCTAAACTGTCCTCGATTGAAGATAGTCTTCACTATCTGAATCTTCATTTCCCATACTGAACAAGAATGCCTGTTTTCTCATTTTGATACTTATTAATTGTTCTTAATCTGAGAGACGTTAAACAAAAGGATGTATTATTTATTATTTTTCTTTGCATCTTTCTTTGCTACTTTGTGAGGTTGATCATATTTTAAGATGCTTGCTAATCATGTATTTTCTTTAATGAATTCCCTTTTCCTCATTTTTCTATCAAACTGTTCCTTTCAGTACTTGTTTTAAAAGAGTAAACTATAGAAATCCTATGTGTGTATGGAAACATGCATATGAATAAAGCTGCATTTAAAATGAGAGGGAAAAGATGGATTATTCTATAAATCACGTTGGGGAAATTGCCTATTTGTTCAAAAAAAACTCCACAAGAAAACCTGGGTGGATATTTTTATAACTGTAGAATGAAGACCTTTTGAAACAAGATGTAAGGAAACAGAGCCATAAGGAAAATATTTGTAAATCTGATAAATCAAAATTAAAATCTTCTATATGGCAAATATACTCATATCATTAAAAAAAAAGAAAACAACCCTAAGGGAAAATGTTTGCAATACAATGGGCTAGGGTTCCTAAAAAAAATAGCTCTTCTACAGCTCACTCTGTTCAATAGAGTGGGACCCAGTTATGAGATCCAATAGGGAAAGAGCTAGTTAATGGTCTCACCAGGACTTGCAAGACTTATTTCAGAATGTTAGCCCACAGAGATTCGTTCAAGCACTTCCCTCCTCCCCACAATACCAGGCTATTAACTTTACTAACTCAACATTCTTGTTTCATTAGGTTGTGGAATCAAAGAGCTACCATTTTAACCAAGGGCTGAGATATTACCATTTCCATTTCTGCTCCTCTTCCTTCTTCGGCTTCTTTTTCTTGCTATCTGGCTCAGGAACTTTTTTATCTTTATCTTTATCCTTATTCTTGGGTTTTTTCAATTTACCATCCTACAAAGAAACATGGTGAGAAAGCACTTAACTAAGGACCAATCACACTTCTCAAAGTAGTTCTGGGGGCCCATTAGGAAGAAAAACTGGAATCATGGAATATTAAAACTAGAGAGGTTCTTAAGTCTAATACTCAATGAAGTAGATAAATAAAAATTTACTGGTACTTTTTTCTAAAGCAGTATTTCCTAAAACTCTCTGACATGATTATCTGAGGAAGCAGTTAAAAACACTCATTCTGCAAGGGAAGAAGAGCCTGGGAAATTGTTGTTGTTGTTTTCTTTTTTTTAGCCTCACTGGAGTTTGGAACAGCACTGCTAGAGGGAGAATAAGCCCAGTGTACTATCCTCACTTATTTTAAAATCTACTCATCTTTAAACCTCCTGTAATACCATCAAATAATGGGCACGGAGACTTTTTATGTATTAAGTACACAATTTGGAAGGAAATTTCTGACCAAGTCTGGAGGGGAATACTTTATTAATGCCGCTTACATACACAAAGTCAGGAAGTAGTAAGCAAGCAAGCACTTGGGAAGTACTACAACAATGACCAATTCCTACCATAGTACTTCTTTGAACTGTAACCTGAGATGAGCTGTCACAGTGGCATAGAAAAAGAACAAACATGCACCAATATAAAAATTTCAACACACACACACACACACACACAAATGAGCTATTCACCAGGTGAGGGGGTCCTGCTTATAGAATCTAAACTCTGCTGAAGAATATTTTCCTTTGTCCTAACTATTCAATATAATTTAAGCTTTTATTCAGCAAGATTTATATAGCTCTGAAAGGTGGTTTGAGTCATCTTAAAATCAGTTACAGAATGGCAGAACTTCAAAGAACTTTGTAGAGAGTTTGGTTTGACCTCTTCCAGTTATAGTCAAGGAAACTGTGAGACAGAGGTTTTGTCACTTGGTCAAGGTCAAAAAGCTGCTATTGACCATGATGAGAGACCAAGTTTACCAGAAAAATAACAGAATGTGACTCATGGGAATGACTGAAATATATAAACATTCTAGGAATATGTGGTAGGATGGCAGTCAAGATAAATTCAGGGAAAGAAAATGACCTTTGGTGTAGAAAGAAGGGGGAAAGACTACAGTACTACACATATTTTAAAACAGAATTGGAGAATATAAATGTGTAAGTATGTCTGGGAGGAGAAAATACTAGAGGATCGCATGAGTTCAGATAATGTTTGCTGTTTAAGCTGAAACACCCCACAGGAAAGGGTAATGTTTTTCAGTTAAGACATTCTCTGAACAGCTTCTGAACAGGCATACAGGTGGTTCCATCAGGAAACTACTGGCTCCATCGTATGTTCTCAAGCCTCAAAATGAGATTATCAGTCACTAAGAGACTACAGAACAATTCCCAGAAATGAAAAATTCCATGGCCAGCAGAGAGGTTTAATGACTTCTCTTGCCATCTGTGGTCCCTAGCACAGTAAGACTGGGTCTTAATTCAGTCTTTCAGGCTGCTTTTTTTTCCTGCCCCTATAGGGAGATGTTTGCTAAGATAATTAAATAAACGAAGTCAACCATTCTTTTCCCAGATGGCTTTAACAGTTATTACTAATCTCCTTGAAATGCAGAGAAAGGTATTATTATATAAATGCAACCTAAGCATAAAGGCAATAGAGAACACATAGAAAGCTGAAGTTTTACTGAATTTCTTATTGACTAGTCTGTACTGACAGTCTACATGAAAGTGGAGTGACTACCATACTCACTACTCAACATTTCATGCTCAGTTCCTTGAGGTGTCTCTCATAAACCTGAACTTGTGCCAAGAGCAGGTTAGTTGTCAGAAAAACTACAATTCCCTAAATGCAGGCCCTGATCTCTCACCTACTCATTCATATGTTTTGTATGATTTCATTAGACACTCCTCCTCTCTCCTTGTGAAATTAAAGGATCAGCAAAGTCCCACAGGAAAGAGGACATGGCATCTAGTGTGTCGGCTTTAGAATCAAACCACGTGGGATCAAATTCCAGTTTTACCACTTAGTACCTGTGTGGCCTCAGGCAAAAGATTTCACCTCTCCATACCTCAGTTTCTGCATGTGTAAAATGGAGATAATAATAACAATACTTCCTCTAAGGGGTGTTGTAAGGATTAAATGAAATGACAGCTATAAAGCACGAAGAACAGTGCCTGGCACACAGTAAGCACATTTAATTTGATTGGCAGTGGGTGGGGTGTGTGCAGTGCTCATGGAATCTCAGCTCCCTGACCAGGGATTGAACCCAGGCCATGGCAGTGAAAGTTCAGAATCCTAACCACAAGACCACCAGGGAACTCCCCTAATTTGAATTATCAATATTGCTACTACAACGATATAGATTACACTCTTAAGACTCACTGCCCCTTACGATCACTATCTTTACTGATGATACTTCCATGTGGACTTTACATTTGTGAATCCATTTTGCCCAAGACAATGGCTAACCTCAAAAGGATGAAAGCTAAGAACTTATTCAACCACTTCTTCCCTTAGGAGTGCAAGATGAAGTCCCCTGTGAATTTCTGACATCTTTTTCTGAATTACTTGCCCACAACTCTTTAGTACAAGTTATCGAAAGTGTCAAAAGAAGTAACCATATTACTATATGTTAAATCTACCACAAGCATCAAATAAAATGCTTAAAAAAGTATTTGAATTGAAACTGAGATTTTAAAAAGAAAGGCTATAAGATAGGAGACGAAAGAAAAGAGAAAGACTGCATGTGTTCCAGACAGAAGGAACACAGCACGTGTTACATAAAGCCTTGAAGCACAGAAGAATCTGGTGTGAAAAAGAAACAAAGGAGGTCTGTGAGGCTGGAACAAGGTAAATTAAAGAGGCACAAGACCCAGGGAGCAGCTGTGGTCCAGAACTGGGATTTCAAGCTATGTCTAAGCAACACCCATTAAAGGACTTTAAATAGAGAGAGTTACCCAAAATGAGTGATGGGCAAGCTTTGCTAGATTAAAAAAAAAAAATGCTAAAAAACATTCCTAGGGAAAACTCTTCCTGGTTTTAAGCCAAAATATGATTTCTTGCTAGTATTTCTTTCTGTATGTATGAAGATGGTGTAGTTTCTCTAAGAACATGTCAGCTGGCAGCATAGCTATGAGTGGACACCCAGGAAGTTAAGATCTTAAAATTAACAGTGCCATAGCCACTGTAACACACATAAGCGTTTTCTCACTGTTTCCTCTACAACAGAGCAATAAACTCCTAAAAGCCATTTACCTTTGAAAGTTATTTTATCAAAAAATTCCCTATTCCAAACTCAAGTCCCAAAGGGCCTAAGTCTCTTTACTAACCTCTTCTTCCTCTAGTTTTCGTTTCTTCTCTTTCTTGATATCTTCTGTTTTAATTTTCTTAGGTTTATAATCAGCACTAGAAAGGGGAACATGAATATGCAGTTAACACGACTGTGACTCAGTACTTCTCACCAGTAGGATTAGGACCTCCAAACTCTTCTTGGCGGCCTCCAAGGCAGGCGTGGTTGCTATTAGTCTTGGCTGGGCATTCTACAGTCAAGAACAGGAATGGAGAAAGTAAAGAAGGCCAGACCAAGGACCAATAGTTACAACTCTATGCAGAACAAAACAAGCAGCTTCACACTACATGCAGGCTTGGAAGGGAGGTGGAGTAGAGGTGTAAGTACAGAAACAGACAGCACTAGAAGGCGGAAATCTGGGAGGCAAACACACAGTGCAACAATGGCTACCACAAAGTAATAACTGGATGGGGAAGGGGAAGAAAGAAATTCTTTATGAATTCTAAACACATACAAATGAGCTAAGTATTTCCCTCCTCCCCTTCCAACTACTCCCAAAACATAATAAATTTCACAAGGCTGAAAATAATGAATAGGATTTAACCTCACTGACTGAACCTAAGAGGCACCTATAAGCCTCAAAATACGTGTTTTAAGTAAGAGCAATTTTATTACTTCTTCACTAAGAAGGTATTAACGGGCACAGATTCTAGGAAAAACTGCTTTAACAATGAAAACTTCTCTGTGGTAGGTGATGACACACTTAAAGTAACTTAAATAATTTAAATATTCTTCATGAATTCTAGATTATTTGAAATTCCAACAATAAACATGCATTACCTTTTTAATAAGAAAAAAATGTAAGAAAAGTGTAAATATACATTCAAAGAGAAATCAGTCACCCAATCTATGAATCACAAACTCCTAAACAGTAAAACTCAATTAATGCAGAAGGTTATGTGTACTATTCTCTTAACTCCTTGTTGTTTTCAAAACTCAAAAGTAGTAAGAAATACTCACTCATCCTCATCCCGAGGTCTCTTTAATGGCTTTATATCCTCTTTAGGAGGAGCAAAATAGCCATCATCTTCAGGTTCATCTTTAATCCGTGGTGGACTGAAGAGAAAAAAAAAATGTTCGCCAGTGAATGTTGGAAAATCTACATTACAAAAGTAATGCCAAGTTGGGAGAAGAAGCTAACAGGATAACAACATACATGTGTACATAGTAAAAGCTTCTCCATGAGCACTTTTTTCTCACTTAATTCTCACCACAACAGTGTCCTCATTTTACAGATGAAGAGGTGAGATCAAGGTCAGGGATCAGAACCCCTTATTTTCAGTTAGTATTCTTTCCATGACCTCTTGGTTGTCTTTGCCAACACAATCCACATCACAGTAGGAACAAACGTAAATTGTTTCTTCCCCTTATTTGAGGGATCTACTGTGTATGTGACCCCACAAGTGATCTGAGTTGATTATTCTAGTGCTCCAAAAGCTAAAATATAGCTTTCACTGAAAAAGGAATAAAAATATATTTCCCAAACTTGAGGCTCAGAACAAAAAGACTCTAGTCATTCTAAGCCAAATCTATTCACTGTTCAACTTCCTCCTTTGGTTTACTTTATACACAGAAGAGTACCTTGTCCTATTTTTGTTAGCATTTTGCCTTCTCAATATAACAAGATGATTCTGTTAGATGACTATGTTGAACCAAAAAAGAGGCGAGAACAAGTTAAAAAAACCAAAGGGGCCAGCCACCACCACAGCCTGGGGTGTTCCCAGCCCTGGCACATCTCGTCAGAACCTCACTGCTCACAGCCAGAAGCATCCACAAGGCTAACTCACTCAGCACAAGGAATGGCCTCCAGACACAAAGAAAGTCACCCCATCTCTAAGGGGGCCAAGGGATAAGCATCCAGATTTGGTTGCCAAATAAAGTCAGCATATTCATAGGGTTTCAATGCTGTTCCTGCCCCTCCCTTCCCCACAAGCATACTGGATGCCCTTGCTTGCAAATGAACTTGAGTATGTAAAAAGATTAACTTTCTCTCCTTATTTATGCACACTCCCCAAAGGCCAACCTCTATAGCTGCTTCTCCCCTCCACATAAACCACTGATACCGACCCAAAGGTTCAAAATCTCCAAAAGCTTTGCACCAGAAAGAAAGCAACATTGCCATTTACCCAACTAGTTAAGTAAATGCTAGATCCTACTGCTATCATAAGTGAGGTTAAAAGCACATGGGAAGGCTTACTAGGCCTGAAGAAAAAAATTTAAAAACCCTAGAAAACTGTTCAATTCAGTGAGGCATGTGGATTCTCTCCCAAGACAAAGATGCAAGGTGGCGAGCAGACCAGCAAAGTGAACAGAGCAACCACGGCCTCAAAGGGTGTGCTTCTGATCATCTAATCCAGAAAGTCTGAAATTAAACCCAGGACTCCACACTGAGTCCAGAGTCTAATCATATCTTACTCTTAGTTTAATAAAAGTCCAAGGCCATCTCCTGGCAGAAAATAGTTGCCCTGTGTTCAATCCCTGTTATCTAAGGAATCAGAATGCCTAGCTTACAGCTCTAACGCTTCTTGAATTTTATTATTCTGCATTCCTGAAACAGTTACAGAACATGCCTGAAGAGGGCACTTGCTTCTCCTGGTGTAAGGAACCCAGAGTACATGGCACAATTTTCAAAACTGTTCTCAAATGAAACTGAAAGTTCAAAATTTCAAGAAAGCAAAACTCTCAAAACATTTTGCTCTGGATAATAAGGCAAACACTCCCAACAACTCCTGGTAAATCCATTCTGCCATTCAGTGGAGCAGGTTAGAATGTTTTTTTTTTTTTTAAACTAGAGGAAAATTGGGGCTTATTTTAGGGAGCTGCAGCTGATGAGGAAAACAGAATCTAAACAGCCCCACAAAGGAAAGGAAAGGAAAGGAAAGGTGACCTCTGGATTGTGGTGACCTCTCTGGAAAAGTGACCTCTCCTTCTGTAAAAGAGATAAAATACTTCTGCTCAAATATACATCTGTCCCTAAAATGCAGATCAAATCAGTTTCTATATATGAGCCTCGGAATACCACCAAGGAATTCAGAGTAGGGGATTTTTAGGAAACTCCAAAATTACTATTGACTAAGAATAGAGTTTTTCTTTTAGGGGTGATGAAAATGTTTTGAAATTAGATAGAGGGTAGTGGGGAGGTTATATAACACCTTGTGACAAACTAAAAACCAATAAACTGTACACTTTAAAGGGGTATATTTTATGGAAGTGTTAAATTATATCTCAATTAAAAAAAAACTTCTTCCTGCCAACCTTCTCCACTCAAAATAGCCTTCTATAAAATGTGCTGGTCGGTCTTGCTAAATGGCACTCTAGAAATGCTCTCATTGGCTAAGACCAAGCCCTTTCACTGCCAACTTCCTTGAAAACCTGGAGATGGCCAGGTCAGTGCATTTTAGGTGAGCTCAAACAACACTGCAACATGGGCAGCTGGCCTGCTGGACACACACAGAGAAAGAGAAGCCAAGACAGCAGAGTCTTACCTAGAAAAGCCATTTTCCTTCTCCTTTTTTATTTTTGCATCCCCAGAAGCTTTAATCTGAAAGGTAAAACAGCAGTAATGGATTAGTACCTTAAAAGGACTAAAGTTGAAGAAGCCTCTACCTTACTTGAGATGATTTGGCCTCTACTCCTGGGGAATCTTGATCCCAGACTGACTCTTATTAGCAAAACTGAACAGGTGAACCAAAGATCTTGACATTTTTCTAAGACTCCTTTTTTATAGTTCTTTACTGGGAAGTGTTTCCCTTCAAAATGGTGGCTTTTTACCTTTAAATGATGGTAGGTTCCCTCCGTCAATAAATACACTCCACTTCTCAAAGATCTGCCCTTGGCAGTGCTGACAGAAAATAAAAAAACAAACCCAAACAAAAAGGAATACTTTATTTCCCATCTTCACTGACTTAGGCAAAGTATATTCATGTTCGCCCTCCTTCAACTTTCCAACAAAAATATACACATAGACACACGCGTAGGGTACCAATGGAAGAATTAAAAAAAAAAAAAATAGTACAGTGGCTGCCTCCACAAAGGGAAAGACAGAGGACAGTGAGTTGAGGGTTAAAGGGAGATTATTTTTCACTACTGTCCCTTATTCTATATTGTCTGAATTTACCAAGTCCATACAGCATTACTTCTTGAGAAACTAAAAAACTTTTTAAAAAAGTCTAGGCACAGTACTACTGCTCATTCACAGCCAGAGGAGCCTATTCTGAGACGGTTTGTGCTGGTTATACTGGAAGCAAAAGCCACAAAGAGCACCAGTGTCACTAAATTTTCACTCAGGAAGAAGTTTCATTCAACAGAGGACCAACGTGGTATTAGGCCTTCTCTCAAAAACAGAACTAATTTTCCCCATGAAAGAAAACCGACTTTTCCAGAAATCCTACATCCTTCAATTTACCATATAAAGTAAGGTAATGACATGGATAGATTTGGTACATGAAATACAGTGGTAAAGTTTGGTTTTCATCATTTAAGACTCTGGTAGGCTCTGACATCTCTTGACACAGACTTTTTCACTCAAAGGTCAGGGGACAACAAAATTCTGTAAAGCAATTATCCTTCAATAAAAAAATAAATTAAAAAAAAAAGGTCAGAGGATCTTACTACTCAATGAAGGTACTTTCATTACTTGCTTTCAAAGGTAAACAAAATGAAAAATACACCCCACACCTCTTCCTTCTCCACTGGGATGTTCTGTACCTTTTCTTCCTTTCGTTTTTCCTTGTCTCTGTCTTTGTGTTTGTCTTTATGCTTCTCTGAACTTCCATCTTTGTGTTTGGTTTTCTCCTTCTCTTTGTGTTTCTTTTCAGAATCTTTATGTTCACTGTGAAAATAAGCCACAAACAGTAAGCCCAGAGTAGGGACCACAGGATTCATTTCATAAGATTAACTCACAAGATACCCTGAGATAACATGAACCATGGAAACTCACAATGCTTTAAATAACCAGTCCTGACAGAAAGCTCAAGTAGAAGCTCTTCACGACATCAGACTTTATCTTGCTTAATGTCTTAAGTTTTTCAAAGAGCAAAGGAATTAAAGGGAGAAACACAGTTATTCTAAACATACCAGGACATTTTTTTTAAAGTGTCTATGATACAGCAAACCCATTGTATTTCTACAACATTCTACCAGCAAAAAACTATAATGAAAGCTCCAACTTGAGCACTCACATCTGATGTGAGGAGGTAAGAACAGCTCACCAAAAATCATTTAGTGGCTCAGTGCCAGACTGGAGACATACCACAAATGTAGCCATGCCCGGGCTTTGTGCAGTGAGCAGCCCAACAGAGTCAATGTTTCCTGCCAGCTAAGGAAAAGCTAGTCACTTCTACAAGGGGCTTATAAATCCTGCTTGGTCCTTTCCTCACAATAAGAAAAGCCCTATCTCAAAGCAAGGGCATGCTTTGAGGGCCTGTTTTTCAAAGCCTTGCTTTTAAAGGTGTTTGTGTACACACTGGTAATACTATTTAAAAAAAAAAAAAGTGCCACTCCTCAAGAAAACAAAATATGACATTATAAAACAAGAACCATTAAAATATTCACACCCTGGGGTCTAGCTCCTGGAGATTTCTCTCTGGGAAAAGCATTACAGAAAGATATTCACTTTGATGCTTCCCATGATGAAAAAACAAACAAGAACAAAGAAACAAATAAACAATCACCAAGAAACCAGATAGAGCCTTGGTAAATAATCAGAGGGGGAAACTGTGATATACCAAAGATATACATCACAGTTATCATTTTGTAGCCCTTATGCTACAACTTGTGAGTCCTGCAAATATACATGATAAATTTAAGACAAGCAAAAAAAAAAAGGAATATATAAAATAACTGAAGTTATATAAAAACTAAAGAGCAAAATTCAGGAGCTGTATTTTAAGGTGGCAGGACACTGGATGACTATTTTCTTCAGTGCACTGGGCAGGCGGCTTAGGAACCCTGCTCACTGCAGCAGCCAATATATTCCACAAGTTACCAAACGAGAACGTGACTTCAAGGGCTATGAATTGGGGGTCATCCCTAGAAACAGGATAGCTGACAACAACCCCGGCTGACAGAGAGCCAAACCTACAGGCAGCATAGGCTCTTGCCTTTCCTACCATAGACTGTATTTCCCATCTGTCATACTTACCACATTCAGCCCAGGAAAAAAAAAAACAAACAGATTTTACCAGCAATGAGGTCATTAGGGTACAACCATTCCATGAAGTCTGTCCTAAAGAGATCTGGCTAGCATTTTCAGCTACACCCAACACCAGAAAGGGAGAAACGGATGATGGTACCAGTCAGGTGAGAGCCCCAGAACCTGGATCAGTAAGCGCTATCAACCACATCTCTGGAGACAAAAGGAGTTCCAACTAATGATGGGGGTTTGGATAATAAATCAGCAGAAACTATGAAATCCAGCCAGGAGGGCAGGGGGATGAGTATAAACAGGACTACAGGTTTAGGGAAGACCCAGAACTATCAATAGAGGAAAAATAAAGCAATGTCCACTTTCCTTGGTTTATATATTCCTCCTTCTGTGTTGTTCTCATTAGGTTGTTATTTAGATGTGCCACACACTAGAAAATAACAGATTTCTATGTAAGTACACTTAAAAAAAAAAAAAAATTCTAGTCTGCTAGCCCATGATGATCAATTTTTCCCACCATGCTTTTTATTCTTAGCATTATTACAAAGTCACTCTCTACTCAATGTGCTCTCATAAGCTGTTTTCACCACAGCAGTGTTTTAGAAACAACTTATTCTTTATTTTGTACAAAAAGGCTCCCAATTACAATAATGCTCTTACTTTCAGTTCTCCTGAATTCTTTCAGCATTAGAATGGTGAAAAAGTAGTTGTCAAGATTGCAACTGATTCTTCAGGAGTTTACATATATGAAATCACAGGCCCATGGTTTTGATACTACCAGCAAAATGTGTGAGCTTACTATTTTATATACAAGCACTGAAGTTTCAGCTTTTGTTTGTTTTGAACATTAACTCTAAGAAGAATTAATGGTCATCTAAAGAAGTTCCTCCCTAAAAGCAAAAAATCTGGAACAATGACATCCATAATATTAATGGTTAGATATACTTTCCCCCCAGAATAAGAAAAAAGGACAAATTTAAGCAAGCAATATGTTCAGTGCTTTCACATACATTATTTCACTCAGTTCTCACAACACCCCTGGGAAGGAGTCTTTATTATTCCCTTACTGATTCAGAAACAGAGGAGCCAGTGGTTCAAAGTCTTATTCCAAGTTACAGTGTTAGAAAGAAGGGCAGCTGGGATTTAAACTCAGCCTTTCCATCTCTAAGTTCAGAGCACTTTCCACTAGATCAGTATCATTTCATTTCCATGAAGCTGACAGCCACCACTTAAGGGAAGCCTAGTGTTAAGAGACAAAGGCATGGGCAATCTAAGACTTGATGTAGAAAGTGAAAAGATTTTCCTCTACCATCAAGTGAAAACTTTCTAGACAAGACCTAGGATATCAGAAATGATAAAACTCTGGGACAGCTACCTCTCAGATTGTCTTCCCATGAAACTAAATGGCTGATTCAGGAATCTGAGTTTAGGAATGCTCTACAGTCCTTATTTCTTAATGTTCCACCTCCTTGCCTCCACCACCCCTACTTGCTTTGTTCTCTTTCTCAATGAAAGCAATTCTTAGAACATAATTCTGTTACACTAGAAAACTGGCTTTCTGGTCTCCTGGCAATCACAGCATGGGCACCAAGAGTATACACACAGGCCTCCAGTTTTCAGCTTTGCTATTCATTATCGAGCCACACAGAGATCAGGGAAAAGAAGTCAACAAATGACATGGCAGTGGCACTGATACTCAGGCCAACCCCAGGAAAGTGAAACAAGTCAGTACTTCCTCTGCCTGCTAACCAGAGGGAAATCTATTCAGGAAATTCAAAGTTTCTGCTAGTGTAGTAATCCCTTTGTAGGTCACAATTAATCACAAAGCCCAAGAGAGATGAAACTACCAACTTGACTTTTCAAAGGCATCTCACTCTCCTCTAGTCCCAATTGTTTAGATAGAAGAGAACAAGTTTGCATTTTTATACTGAGTTCAGAAGATTCAGAGCTAAGGAACATCTTGTGGTACAAGGCATTCCATTGGGGACTGTTAGAAATGTGGGTTTATGAAGCTGTATTAAGTCTCTGAACACAATGCTAATATCGTGTCTACTTGTCGTGTGCTGTTCCTGTCCCTGCCTCCAGAAACAGAGAACAGAGTACTGAGAGTCCTACCCCCTCGTCCATAACCTGACACCGACAGGAGTGCTGCCAAAGAGCAAACCCAGTGTCAGTCTTTCCTAGGCATCTACCGGAAGTGAGTAGCAGATGCTTTTGGAGGTCAAAGTCTTGTGACACAGAAGCATGTCGAAGGCCGTGCCATGCAAGTCAGAAGCAGGATTTGGCCAGTGGTAGAAGTGCAGCCAGTCTGGGATCAGTGAGGCTGACTCATCATCATTCAGGATTTCCTAACATGCACCTCTTTTTCCAAAAGACTTAAAACGGGCTTGACTTTCACAGTGGCTTAAAGGGCATTACCTTTCCACTGATGATAGTGAGATGATGGAAATTCTGATCACTGCAGAAGAGGAGTTCATATGCTGACTATCTGTTTTAAGAGATATTACCCATGTCTATGTACTGATCCACTACTTTTCCATACACAATACACACAATATGTAAAAGTCACAGAATGGGTTGTAAATATAACTGAGGACCCGAATACTGGCCAGTTTGGGGCAGCAGTACAGGTGACTCCAATACTGAAGAAACTTCAGTGTGGCTAAATAAGAAAAATAAACTAGAAAAGCTTAATAATGATCATTGTAAGGAAATCCAGAGATGTGAAGAACAAATACACTTTAAGAATGAGTTTAGTCAGGGGTACGGTGAACGTTAAAATACAGACAGTAGCTGGCATTCCTAGAATTTCTGAAATGGTCACACTTTTGGATAAAATATAAATTTCACCATCAGGAACTCAGAAAGCATCCAATTATTGGGTATATACAGAAGCTGACTCCTTGGCTCAGGGCTCATATCTGTTTGGGGATAAAATCTACCAAACATCAGAGTCTGGACAAGCAAAAGTCAATGCCAAAGAGAATAAATGGGAAGATTCAGCATAGCAAAAACAAAAAATTCAGGAAGAGAGACAGAAGTTAAATTATTTGTCCAACTGGCAACTAGTGGAGCCAGAGTTTGAACCCAGGCCATCTGAAGCCCATGCATCTAACCGCTCTACTATACTGCCCCTCTGGCTGCTTCCAAAAGAGATCTAGCTGATATTTCACTGTATCCATCACACCTCTTGTGTGACTCTTGTTGGACCTGCGCAGACAAAACAGAGAGTTGACCCAGGCTCCCCAGGCACTTACGAAGAAGGATGAGAGAGACAGTGGAAGTAGGGGGGTGGCAGCAGGAAGCCCAAGATAGAAAAATATTCTTCTGCCTCGAGAAGGCATTTGCTGCCTCTTTAGGAAAAAACCCCGGTCTGATCCTCTGGGAAGCTAGGATGTTGGCTATGGGAAACCATTTAAATCTGTTAAAGAAAACTAAAACAATGGTCTGTCCTCTATCACTAATAAAAATATTTAGCAGACACTTAAACAGTATAAAGTCCCAGGCACTCTTCTAAGCAATTTAATCCCTATAACAAAACTCTGAGATACGTATCTTCATTTTACACATATGGAAACTGAGACATGGGAAGGTTCAGTAACTCACCCAAGAAAATACATCTAATGAGCAATAACTAGGATTTAAACTCAGGAAGTCATGCCTTTGACCACTCTGGTGCCTTACTCCCCATATAAGGCAAAAAGGAAACACTGCTAGGAAGAGTAGGGGGAGCCTCTTTATCTTCTGAGAATAGGACCTAGCCACTAATGGCTAAGAGAACAAACTCATTCCAGCGACCTGCCCATTTCCTCAAGGCAACAGCCCCCCCCCCCCCCCCGCAGGCTGCAGTCAATGGAGTCATAGGGGATTCCTCTGGGAGAGCCTAGAAAGATTCTCAACTGTGGAAGGAAGAAATCCACGGCCCTTCAAAGGAAAATAGATAATTAAAGCTTAAGTAATGTTTGTTAAATCAAAAATTTTAGGTAGGTAAATTCTAAAGTTGCCTCTGAAAAAACACACAGGAGCTAGTTTCTGAAAGGCTTTACGAAGTGAAGATTTTTTTATTTACTTTTTTTGGGCATATGGGATCTTAGTCCCCTACCAGGGATCAAACCCAGGTCCCCTGCATTGGAAGTGCAGACTTGTATCACTGGACCACCAAGGAAGTTCCCAGATTTCTTAATGCTCATCCACCATTATAGGTTACTAGGCAAAATTCCAATAATTATTAAAACTTGGGAGTTGAGTGGAATCTTACAGAACTCCCATTTCCCCTCTAAGTTCTTTATCTCTATTAACAGGGTAAATAGTCACTCAGTTACTCAAGCTAGGAATCCTTTTCCTCAGACACCCCCCCTCATGTCACTTGTGGCTAAGTCTTTTTTTTTTTTTTTAAAGATATTTTTTGATGTGGACCATTTTTAAAGTCTTTATTGAATCTGTTACAAGATTGCTTCTGTTTTATGTTTTAGTTTTTTGGCCCGGAGGCATGTGGGGTTTAACTCCCTGCCAGGGATCGAACCCTCATCCCCTGCATTGGAAGGCGAAGTCTTAACCACTGGACCGCCAGGGAAGTCCCTGTGGCTAAGTCTTATACTTCCCTTTCTCAACTATTTTCTGTGGCTTCTTGCTCCCTTAAGAATCAAAGCTCAACTTCTTGAAATAGTATTTAATAGTTCTGCATCAAGCAACTTTTTGGAGGCCCCATTTTCTAATCCATCCTATTAACCCAGGCAACCACCTAACTGGATTTTCCCCAGAGCAAAGTACATGACAGCCCTTCCATATTTTGTTTATCTTATCTTTTTACACTGTCTGGAATGTCACTCTTTCTAGCCATCACCTTCCCTTGTCAAGATCTTAACCATCTTTCCATGGCTAGATCAAATACCCCTTTCCACCATGAAATCGCTAAAAAAAAAAAAAAGACTACAGGTCATTACAATAGGGCTAGGTATCACTGAAAACTAGAGCACCAAATTTGCTATTATCAATAAGTAACCACTAAATTAGATTCAACTACCAAAATCAACAGCTTCAATTTATTAGAATGGCAATTCTATCAGGCTTTATGGTACTCATCATAATCTCAATTACTGAGTATGTTAGTTTCCAAACAGCTTTTATATGCATACTTAAATTGAATTCTCCCCTACACACTTGAAAGCTTGACCAGGCTAGTGTTGCTATTAACATTCAACCGAAGTGGAAAAAGACTCAGAAGTTAAGCGGCTTGGATAAGGACACACAGCTAGTAAATGACAGAACCGGGCCTCTCCACGCTTCAGTGTGCTTTTCACTATATCACATGAATGGTGGTGATACTCAGTCTCATTTCTTAACTACCCAACCTCTTCCACTTACCTATGTTAACTGTCCACTTCCCCGAGACAGGCTGCTATGAGAACATGCAGATAAATGGAGGGCTTCAGCAATAGGTCCCCCCAACCCCCACCAAAAAAAGCAGTGAACACATCTTTTTAAATTTGATTACTTTCAGAAAAATTTCCCTAATCTGAGAACCAGTTGCTTAATTTCAGTGCATTTTCCTAAAAATCTATGTTCTCTCAACTTTAATTCAGGTAGGATTTGGAACTGAAGGGAAGGTGGAAACCAAAAGCATCCTTATTCTCACACTAACTGTATAATTAGCACTACCAACAGGGCTGAAAAAGCACTTCCCTTACTGTATTTCACAGCATTGCTTTTCTATCTTCCCTGGATTTCCACAAATTTTTCACTCCACTCTGAGGGTCAGGTTTAAAAATGACAAGAGATGCACACAGTCAAAAGTTGGCAGGAGAAACCTTATGTTTCACATGTGATAGTCCTTTATTTTCTAAAATAAGCCCCCCCCCAACTGCTTTTAATGATGCTGTATATATGACAGGTCTAGTATTAAAGATAATTTATGCTAAGAATGCAACCTTTCAAGAGAAGTATCTGGGTGAAATCCTACAAGCTCAGTGATTCTTTAGCATCTAGTCAGAGCATTCCTTTTGTTTCTTTAGAGAGGATTTATATATTGCTTTAAAGGACTAGAAGTGCTAAATATCAATGCTAACAGAAAAAAGCAGTATCAGAGACAAATAATAGAAGAAATTATTTTTATTTGACTTTGGTATAAATTTCCTATAGGCCAGATAGAGATGGGGTTTTCACAGGGTCAGAATTTAATGAGGTTAATACTTCTAGTGCCAAAACGTTTAGGGATCTGGGGCCCAAAGAAAGAGGCAGCATCTGAAATGATCTGGCATTGTAAAACCTAAGTTGCCTACCATATGCATGAGAAAGAGGTGCTTGTATTTAAACACACAGTTTAGCTACACAACTAACGTTTCTTAGGGAGACAGATTTGCTTTGCTTTTTAAGTTACATCAGGTCCTTTAAAGTCACACTAGGACTGAGAAGCCCTGGTCTTTCAGCCTCACTCTGTAACCACACTACTGTGTGACCTGGGGCCCGACGTCTCAGACTCATGTCCACACACAAAAGACATGAGATAGAATGACCTTTAAACACCCCCCTTCTCCTATGGAGCACCTTGGACGAGAATAATAAAAGGAGAAAGTAGATGAATAAAATGGGATCTCCTGAGAGGTAGGTCTAAATTCCATCTGTCTCAGAAAGGCTTGTTTCCCATCCTCTGACGCTCCAAGTATGCAGTACAATATTACAAGGAGAAAGAGGCCTCCTGCATTTGGGTCCTAAGTGTAATCTAATGAAAAATCACTGATGCTAGGATCTAGCAGAGAAGGAAGGAATACAGAAAACACATTACTGTAGAACTTAGTAGGCAGGGTTGATGAGCAAAGTTTTAAAATAAAGCATTTTGGAACAGAACATGCTAAATCTTAATTATTCTGGGCTTCAGAGGTGATTAAACAATCCTCAAGGATTCCTTAATGTGCTGAAGAAGAAACAGAAACCCCATACTACCAGAAAGATCAGAAGTCATTTAAAAAGGAACACAGTGTACGAGATTTTACTGGACCATAACCAATACACTTGCTTTGTTGCGAAGCAGCAGTGTGTCAATAGAGGTCAAAACAGGAAGTACTTAAAAGTCTGCTTACAACACATCATCTGGTTAAACTGTCTTAAACTTACTCACATGTGAATTAGAGATCCAGGGCTAGATTTAGTCCTGTGTAAACAAAACCTAGGGGCAGGTTCTTTCAATGCCTTTTGGCAAACAGGCTATTATTTCTCAAGTATTCTGATTAGAAAATAAAGAAAATATTAAAAGGCACAAAACTGCACAGAATAAACTCCTGAATTTGCCTATCCTATAATCTTGGAAAAGTATGCTTTTAAGGAAGACAAGAAAGTTCAGTTGAGGAAGGTTAAGTAAACTAGTCAACATCACAGACACTTAAGTGGAGAGACCAGAACCAGGAGAATTTCTTTTAGATAGACATAAGAAAGTCATTGTGGACTTCAAGAAAAATGATGTCAAAATTACATCCTTGGGTTTCCCTGGTGGCTCAGTGGTACAGAATCTGCCCGCCAAAGTAGGAGACACAGGTTCAATCCCTGATCTGGGAAGATCCCACATGCCACGGAGCAACTAAGCCTGTGCGTCCCTTGACTTCAGAAGCCCATTCACCCTAAAGCCTGTGCTCCGCAACAAGAGAAGCCACTGCTGTGAGAAGCCTGCGTACCGCAAACAGAGACAAGCCCACGCAGCAAAGACGACCCAGCACCGCCATAAATAAAAACTTTTAAAAAATAAGATGAGTAAAGCTTTTTTTAAAAATTACATCCTAAAATTTTTAAAAAGATTTTGGTAAAACAGGACAGGGATCAAACTTCTGTCCCAAAGCCTTTTGTGCCACTTCTACCTAATTCTTTTCTTCCATCACAAATGGCAAATTATGGTTGGTGAAATAAGATGTGTCAGACTAACAGGTCCATTTTTAAAAGCTTATGGTTTAAATATTAACTTCTGTCTTTTTAAAGTCTTTTTATGGACAGATTTCAGATAACATGAAAATTAGTTTTTCTTCATCTGATCCATGTGTAAGCATTTTCCTCAGATAATAAAGTTCTTCACAGTCAAACTATCTCATATATTTTTTGCCCTTCACATCAACTAGCACATCATAAATATGGCAAACAAGATAAAAATTCTTGTTTGACGTGATCAGCAATTCTACTCCTAAGTATATACCCAAAAGAATTGAAAGCAGGGACTCAAGCAGACACTTGTACACCCAGGTGCATAGTAGCGTTATTCACAATAGCCAAAAGGTGGAAACAATCCAAGTATCCATCAACAGAAGAAAGAATTTTTTTAAATGTAGTAGGTGTGCAATGAAATATTATTTAATTATAAATAAGAATGGAATTCTGATATTCAATAAAATGGATGAACCTTGAAAACATTATGCTAAGGAAAATAAGCCAGACACAAAAAGGACAAATACTTTATTATTCCCCTTATCTGAGGTAGCTAGAATGGAAAAGTTCACCAAGACAGAAAATAGATGCTGCTAAAGGATAGGAGGAAAGGGAAATAAGGAGGTATTATTTAAGAAGTACAGAGATTGTCTGGAATGATGAAGAAGTTCTAAAGATGGATACTAAGGATGGTTGTACAATATAGTGAATGCCACTTCCCCCAAATGACAAACTTTATGTTATACGTATTTCAGACAGAAACACACACAAAAAACCAGTGTCTGAAATGTGGAATGGCCAAAGGGAACTCTGCTACGGAATACTGCGAATATGTGAAAAGGAGAGAGACGATGGTAACTGATGTAACCACAGGTCAACCACTCACTGATTCAATAAATATATACGACTAAGTACCACCTATCTGTCAGGTACTATACTAAGCCTTGAGGACATAAATGAATACAACAGACCCCAATGTTGTTCCCAGGGACATCAAGAGTCCAATAGGTCACACAGAAAAGTAGAGAGACAATTACACCACCACAGCTTGCCAACGGCTGTGAGAGGGATATACTCCAGGTGTCAGAGAAGACATAAAAATGGTACTTTAATAAGGGGTGGGGGGTGCGGGGATGGGGAGACAGGCAGACAAGATACCTGAAAGAACTCTTAAGCTGCAACTAAAAGAATGTTATTAGGAGGGCAACAGAGTCTTCCAGAACCAGTAACAGCATATTTGAAAACCTAGAGGTATTCAGAAGACACTCTGTGTTTGAGGAACAGAAAAGCAGTCAAGGGAGACTGGAAATGGAACGTGAGAGAAGGGTGAATCACAAGAGATGCAGCAGAGAAAGACAGCCAGACTTAAGAGAATCATTCCGTGAACTGGAATGAGAAAATGAAAAAGTAGCCAGAAAAGTGGAAAGCCAGGGGAAGTTGGTTTCAAGAAGGCCTCAGCCCAGAATATGGTGTATCTTGGCGAATGTTCCATGTGTATTTTACTGCTGAGTGTAATATTCTATAAGTGTCAATTACAGCAGGTTCGTTGATGATGTTTAAAGTTTTCCATATCCTTAATGATTTTCCCATCAATTGAGAAAGAGGCAGTAAGTCTAACTATAAATATTATTTCTCTTTGCAATTCTAATAGTTTTCACTTCATCTATTTTGAGACTCTGATATCAGTTATGATTGATTATATTAACATTTAAAACTATTCATACTCTTTGCTACTGTTCAGTTGTGTCCAACTCTTTGCGAACCCATGGACTCTAGTCCGCCAGGCTCCTCTGTTCATGGAATTTTCCAGACAATAATACCAGAGTGGGTTGCCATTTCCTACTCCAAAGGATCTTCCTGACTCAAGGATTGAACCTGCCTCTCTTGCATTGGCAGGCAGATTCTTTACCACTGAGTCACCAGGGAAGCTTTGTAACTGTTACGTCCTCTTTATTAATTAGTCCCTTTTTTAATCGTTATGAAAGGAACTTCTTTATTCCTGGCAATAATCTTTGCTCTCAAATCTACATAGATATTAATATTAGGTAGATGACTACAAACTGAAGAAAAGATGCATGTGAACTGGATTCAACTATTAGTACTAAGACTAAATTTATTGGACTAATGGAAACTAGATAAGTGATAAGAAATGAGCAAGTTGTGGGGAAAGACCACAGGAGTGGTAGATGATTCCTGAAGAAACATCCTCACTACAGAAAATTAATCTGCTTATTTTAATGATTCATAAAGACTTCTTCCCTTAAAATTTTCATTTAAAAATTTTTAATGATTATAAAAAGACAAAGAATTCACTTTATCATGCCCTATCCATGATAAGCCTTATTTTTAATAATTTTAAAAAATAAAAGTAGCATATATAATGCAGAGTTCAAAGAGTTATCACAAAATAAAGCTACAATGTGATTACCACAAAAGTCAAGAAAAATACCACTGATACCACACCAGAAGTTCCCCTCATACTATTTTAGAGCTGCTACCTTTCCTTCCTCACCAAAGATAACCATGACCCTGGATTCTAAAGGTCTTGATTAATTTTTCTGTTTTTGAATTTCAAACAAATTGAAGCATACATTATGTATTTTTTGGCTAGTTTTCTTCATTCAACATAGGTTTGTGGAATTCACCTATGTTTATTACTTTCATATTTATTTATATATAGTATCCTAAGATATAATATGAATATACCATACTTTATCCATTTTACTACTAACGGGCATTTGGGAGATTGTCACTTTGGGGTTATTAAAAATAATGCAGCTCTAAATAGCTTTTTACCTGCCCTTTGGTGCCCATATACACACATTTCTGTTGCGAATATACTAGGGAATGGAATTCTTAGGTTACAGGGTATACATATGTTAATTTTAGAAGACACAGCTAAGTAGTTTCGCGAAATGATTCAACAATTTATAGTCCCATCAGACATGGGATTGCTCCACATCATTTGAAGGTCTTGGAATTAGCATTATTTTAATAATTAGTTATTATTACAATGCATAGGATATTATACTAAGGTTGCATTTCCCTGATGAATGTTTGTTTTTTTTTTACTTTGATATGTTGGTACATTTTATTCTTTCTTAAATTCTTAAACTGGTCTTGTGTTTGTACAACAGCACATATTCCTGTGAACCTATTTATATTTTGGAATTTTAGTAGAAAGAAATGCTATCAGTTAATACTTGGGTTGATAAGGCATAAAAATATGGAACGCTTCACAAATTTGCATGTCAACCTTGTACATGGGGCCGTGCTAATCTTCTCTGTATCGTTCCAGTTTTAGTATATGTGCTGCCCAAGTGTGCACTCCCTGATGAATGATGTTGAGCACCTTCTAGTGTTTTCACTGGCCATTTGGATATCTTCTTTTGTGAAGAGCTTGCTCCATCCTCTCATGAATTTTTCTGCTGGATTATCTGTCTCATTTTTATTTACTTGTAGATTTTTGTATAGACTGGACAAAAACTTTTGACCATCTATTTATGTTAAAAATATCTTGTCTATAGACAATAAGCCAACCTAATGAAGTAACTCTAAGAGACTTTAGGTTGAAGGCACTTGTGCTTTAAGTTCCCTCCCCCAAAATTTAGGCCATTATGGGAATACCATATGGCCTTCCCCCAACAACTGTCTTTAACTCAAAATGGAAGTTTAAGTCCTCATTTTCAGTAAGTAGTCCTATACCCAAAGATACCCTGTCTTTGGGCTTAACCACCTGCCACCTACACCAAAAAAAGGAGGCAAGATGAACAAGAAAACATCTTTCTGATCCCTCTTGGATCCCAGAGGGCAACACCTCTGAGTTTCATTTACATTGGTGGTCACTGGCTTTTGAACCCCTCTGGTAAACTGATGAAAGCTAGGAATGTTCTCTTCAGGAATATCTCATATACCCAACCTTTTGTATATGATTTCAGGGACTAATAGACCATGGAAGCCTAAGTTAAGAATTTTTAAACTTAAACCATTTAAAGTACAGAAAGAAGAAAAATATCAATCTATATCTATCAAGTTTCCAATTCCTTTATCAAGGCAAGTTCTCTGGACACTTGATAAAATGCCATCCTGTGTTAAGCATTTACCATACTTGCTTTGGACATTCTGATCTGAATGAACAATGGCATCCCCAGTAAGGCCTGAATTATCAAGGCCATCCTCTGAAAACTCTGGAATCAAAGTGTCTGATGAATATGCTATCCACGTATTTACCTGTGGTTCAAGTCAAGGCCTATTCCAAGCAAGCCAAGCCTACCTGAAGGATGATGGACCTGAATGATGGACCTGATGGTTCAACCCTTACCTGTTGCTGTGCTTGGACTTTTCTCGGTCTTTCTCCTTGTCCTTCTTGTGCTCTTTGTGCCGGTGCTCTCGATCTTTATGCTTATCTTTGTGTTTATGAGAATCTGCAACCATAAGAGATGAGTCAGGTTAAGAGGAGTCGTGAGCTATCTCCTGCCCATCTATCTTGATGAGCTGGTCAAGAAGCACAATGACAGGACTTAAATGGCATGGTAGCTATCTATAATAGCTTATTCCATTGAAGACAAAGATTTCACAAACCAGCCCAGACAAGGCATCCCATTACCCTACCTCTAAAACCAAGATATGTTACAAGTCAGCAGGAAGAGAAGGGGGAGACAATTCTACTGTAAAAGAAGGTAACAGTTTGGCGTTCTTCTCCCTAGATCTGGTACCAGGAAGACTAAGCCATAAAGGATTCAAAGGATAAATCTTCAACACCACCTCTCAAGATCAGATGGTTATCTATGTAACGTGTGGAAAATCCAAACCTTAAGGGATACGAGTTTTTAAATCAACTTGAATGAAGTATAATTTCTACAGAGTAAGATACATCCCAAAGATACAGAGTAGTAAGTTCAGCAGACATATGCACAGACATAATCCCCACTGCAATCAAAATTTAGAACATTTCCATCATCCCTGGAGGTCTCCCTTGTGCCCATTCCCAGTCAATCCCCATTTTTACCTCCAGCCTGAAGCAACCACTGATCTGCTAGCGCAATGGATTAGATTTGTCTAAATTTCTAGTTTCATATAAATGGAACTACAGGATATTTGGGACTGATTTCACTCAACATATTTTTGTCATTCAATCAATCGGTTAGATTTTACTGGAATGGTAATCCATTGTTGGGATACACTGCAATTTATTCACCTGCTGATGAACATTTGAGCTATTTTCAGGCACTGGCTTTTTTATGAATAAATCTGCTATGAACTTTCATATACAAGTCCTTGTGTAGACATGTTTTAATTTCTCTTGGGTATATACCTAATAATGAAGTTACAGGGTCACCTATTAAGTGTATGTTTTACTTTACAGGCAACTGCCAAACTGTACTGCAAAGTGATTATACCATTACAGTCCCACCAACAACGGATTAGGGTTCCAACTGCTACAAATTCTCACCAACATCTAATAAAATCAGTCTAATTTTAGCTATTCTAGCAGGTATGTAGTGGTATCTCACTGTTTTAATCCAGTTTACTGATTAAATGATGGGCATCTTTTCATATGCAGATTGGCCACTCACATCTTCTTTGGTAAAATATCTCTTTAAGTCTTTCCTCCACTTAAAAAAACTTGTTTGCCTTATTACTGTGTTCTTTATTTGAATCCCTGGTGGCTCAGCGGTAAAGAATCCCCCTGCAATGCAGGAGATGAGGGTTTGATCTTGGGTTGGGAAAATTCTCCTGGAAAAGGAAATGGTAATCCACTCCAGTATTCTCACCTGGGAAACACCATGGACAGAAGAGCCTGGTGGGCTACAGTCCGTGGGGTTGCAAAACAGTTGGACACAACTTATCAACTACACCACCACCACCACCACCACGAGTTCTTTATATTTCATGCATTACAATTTTTTGGTTAGATATGTGTATTGTGAATATTCTTTCTTCTAGGAGTTTTATACAGAGGTAAGAGACAGGGAATATTTTCTAAATCTATAACTATGTACAGCACCGTTTTGTTTGTTTGTTTTTTTAAAGACTGCCTTTACCCCATTGAACTGCCTTGGGCCTCTTAACTGGAAATGAAGTGACCACAAAATTGTAGATCTGTTACTAGACCCCAACACGGAGTATATTAACTCCTAAAGCTTCAGAGTAGAGGTTTTTTCCAATAGTAATTTTGAGATCAGATAATGTAAGTATTTTAACTTTGTACCTTTTCAAAATTGTTTTGGCTATTCTGTCTTCTATATTTCCATATAAATTTTAGATTTAGTTGGTTGATTTCCTAAAGAAAAAAAAAAAAAAGCCAGCTAGGAATTTGTGTTCATAGGACAATTTGCAGAGAGGTGACATCAAAACATTGTGTCCTTTGATCCATGAACATGGTATCTCTTTCTACTTTTTTAGGTCAGTGACTCTCAAATTTTAGTGTATCAGAATTAACCCAAGGGCATATTAAAAATGCAGCTCATTGGAGTCAAGTCACCTTAATGTTGACTGTGAATCAACTGGAAGTTTATGTATTCAACGCATGTGGTAGTTTTAAAATATGTCCAACAGATTCTTTGATACTTTTCCTTTCAAGTTGTGGCCTAACTTCCTTCTCCTTAAGTATGGGCTAGACTTAGTGACTCACCCCTAAACACAGGATATAGTGGAAATGTCAGTGGGCAGGCCATCAAAGGCATTGGCTCTTTCTCCTTGCCCTGGGTGAAGACAGCTGCCACACTGTTAGGACACTCAAGCAGCCTACGGAGAGGCCTATCTGGTGAGGAAGTGCAACTTCCTGCTAATAGTTTTGTGAATGAACCACCTTGGAAGTGGGTCCTCTAGTCTCAGGTAAGCCTTCAGGTGACTGCCAACTCAGACTCTGAGCCAAAACCACCCACCTAAGCTCTTCCTGGATTCCTGGTTCACATGAACTGTTTGAGAAAAGAAATGTTTGTTATTTAAGGTGCTAAATTTTGAGATAACATGTTTAATAACAGACAACTAACAATAATGTACAGACAACGTGTGTGTTCACACTACTCGCTCACAGCAAAACTAAATCACATTTGGCATAATCCATTAAGTATCTATTCTGTGCCAGGCCCTAGAGAAGCAGAATTTGCATGACCATTCCCCTAGCTATAAGAAACTCTCATCTCACAGAGATGGGAAAATAAAAGCATGTGGTATCAGAACCCAATCTTCCACATAACATAGAGAACCCATCAACTTCTGAAAACCTCAAGTCCAAAATTTTAAAATGCTGTCAATCTGATACAAAGCTGTTAGCCCCTGTTTACCTGACAATAATTAATACCCTGATTTCTTCTGCCCCCAACAAGTACTTATGGTTAAAATCATAATAACTGACAAACCATGCCACTAGCACTACAACCAGAATGAAGCCTGTGTTGTTTGACTTAGTTTACAGGCCAGATTTAACAGAACTCGAGCATCTGCTATGATGGCCCAAGGCTATGGCAGCGACATAATTAAAAAAAAAAATTACTCTGTGTATACAAACACATAAACATGTCTGAAAAAGACTAGAAGACAGACACCAAATGTTAAAAGTAGTCTGGGTGGTAAATTTATGAGTAACTTGAGTTCTTGTGTGTATATTTTGCCTTTTTTTCCAATTTTTTCCCCAAGATGAGTCACTTTCATAATAAAAAATAGAAGTTATTTAAAAAAAATTACCAGGCTTTAAAATTTTATTTTGACAAATACTGGTATACACAAGGAAAAAGTAGTACTATTAACTCACTAAAAAGCTTTAAAGAAAAAGAAAACTAAGTAAAAGATAAATTGAAAATAATTCCAGGTAGGTTTTAGATAACCAGTCTGCCAAAAACATCATTGTTTTAAGTGTGCAAAACCTCAAAGTTGATTTTTAAAGCCAAATCCCCAATTCTTTCAAAGCTATTGCTAATCTAAAAATGTAAAACCAAAATGTCTGGTAAGAAACTTAAAAGTTGTAGCTGAAAATTCCACCAGTGCAAATAAGACCTAGGTCAAAGATCTGAACCCCAAGTGTCCCTATTTAAAAGTTATCACATGTCTACTATATGTTCAAATTGTGCTATGTGTGCTGTGATGGGTACCAAAAATAACATATGCCAACGTCTTTAAATATCCTAAGAGCTATAGTATAGTTCTACAGGGGAGGCTGGACCTTCTGAGGAGAAATGACAGGGAGGCAGAATGGAGTGAGTTGATCTCCTGAACAACAAAAGTGTGTAAACAAGATAAATAACCAACGGACAGGGAAACCATCACAGAGCAGATCTGCACTAGGTAAACTGATAGATAGCTTTTATAGATGCATACAGAAATAGTTCCAGGTGAATGATGTCCACAGTTAGCTTTAAAATATTGTCAGCACCTCCCCCCCAAATGAGGGAATATGGGGATAGATAAAACAAGACTAGCAAGAGGTGGATATTAATAGTTATTGAAGAGGCAGATAAGACACATGGGAGTGCATTATATTACTCACTTAAATAGGCTTGAAACTGCAGAATAAAAAGTTTAACACTTATTTTTAAGCTTTGTCCCTTCCAATCCCCTGTTTTTTTCTTATTACATAAGGGTACGGCAAGGAGAAGACTAGCCTAGTCCAAGAGAGGATTTGTGTTAAGGAGCAGTAAGAGATAAAGCTTGATAAAATTAACCCAAGAGTCAGGGTGTCCTACTCTGAGGATGACAAGGAGCCACTTCAAGCAGAAAAGGAACAAAATGAAAGCCATACTTAAGGAAGATTAATTGAAGGGCAGTGTGGGTAGAAGGTAAAAGTAAAAGCAAAATAACTAGCTAGTGTTTTTGAAGCAATCTAGAAAAAAGTGATAGCAAAGAGGCTGAGAAAAAAATGTAAAAGCATGTTGAAAAAAATGGGAGTAGAATCCAGTTCTAGGAACTCATGGGATGTGTGATCAATAAATGCAGAAGAGTCAAAGAAGATTCAAAGACTAAGTCAAGGTGGCTAGAACAAGGTGCCTTAGAAGAAGACACAGGGAATCTGTGCAGAACAAAAATGAGGAAAACAAAAAGACTATGAAATGATGAAACTAACTCAAGTCCTACTGTATTTAAGGTAACAGTGGGACATTTAAAAATGTTGAACAGAAGAGAAGCCAGTAAGTAAATACTGAAGCCAATAAGGGCACAACGATGTATGTCCCCCATAGCAAAAATGTTTGTAGACAGCATACTAATGGATTTGAAGATTACTTTTAGTACATACTCTTTCCCTTAACTGGTGTTCATCTAAGAATAGATATTATTAAAAATGTTTTATAGAAAGGATCTTGCCACTTTATGCACCTGTTAAATGCAACAAGAATTGTGTTGATTTTGACTAACAGATTAGAAATGAAAGGCACAAACCATTTCATATTAAGTCATCAGAAAACCTCATTCACCCTCCTGATAACAAATGCTTCAAATCCTAGAATGCAAATATTTAAGATGAAGACCCAGGAGGAAGACCACTGAAATAAGGCATTCTTAAGAAGACAGAAGACATTAACAACTAAGTCCTTTCACTCTAACTTAAGGATAGATATGTAAATGAACAGAGCAAGAGAGAACAGCAATCAACATCTTTTGTTACAGTTATCTAAGGTGTTCCTAAGGTCAACAATGTTCTCAGGTAAAGAGACTTCCAAATGACAAAAGAGGTTAAGTATCTGTGTCTTCACCAGTTGCAGCAATAGTTGCCAGATATCACTACAAACTTTCAGGTGTTTAAGCTGGATTCAGAAAAGGCAGAGGAACCAGAGATCAAACTCCCAACATCCGTTGGATCATCGGAAAAAGCAAAAGTGTTCCAGAAAAACATCTATTTCTGCTTATTGACTATGCCAAAGCCTTTGACTGTGTGGATCACAACAAACCGTGGAAAATTCTTAAAGAGATGGGAATACCAGACCACCTGACCTGCCTCCTGAGAAATCTGTATGCAAGTCAAGAAGCAACAGGTAGAATTGGACAAGGAACAACAGACTGCTTCCAAATCAGAAAAGGAGTATGTCAAGGCTGTATAATAGTCACCCTGCTTATTTAACTTATATGCAGAGTACATCATGCAAAATACTGGGCTGGATGAAGCAAAAGCTGTAATCAAGATTGCTGGGAGAAATATCAATAATCTCAGATATGCAGATGACACCACCCTTATGGCAGAAAGCAAAGAACTAAAGAGCCTCTTGATGAAAGTGAAAGAGGAGAGTGAAAAAGTTGGCTTAAAACTCAACATTCAGAAAACTAAGATCACGGCATCTGGTCCCATCACTTCATGGCAAGTAGATGGGGAAAGAATCGAAATAGTGGTAGACTTTGTTTTTTTGGACTCCAAAATCACTGCAGATGGTGACTGTAGCCATGAAATTAAAAGACACTTACTCTTTGGAAGAAAAGTTCTGACCAACCTAGAGAGCATATTAAAAAGCAGAGACATTACTTTGCCAACAAAGGTCCATCTAATCAAAGCTATGGTTCTTCCAGTAGTCATGTATGGATGTGAGAGTTGGACTATAAAGAAAGCTGAACACTGAAGAATTGATGCTTTTGAACTGTGGTGTTGGAGGCGACTCCTGAGAGTCCCTTAGACTGCAAGGAGATCCAGCCAGTCCATCCTAAAGGAAACCAGTCCTGAATATTCACTGGAAGGACTGGCCACCTGATGCGAAGAAATGACTCATTGGAAAAGACCCTGATGCTGGGAAAGATTGAAGGCGGGAGCAGAAGGGGACGACAGAGGATGAGATGGTTGGATGCCATCACCAACTCAGTGGACATGAGTTTGAGTAGTCTCCGGGAGTTGGTAATGGACAGGGAAGCCTGGCGTGCTGCAGTCCGTGGGGTTCCAAAGAGTCAGACACGACTGAGCGACTGAACTGAACTGAACTGATCACTACAAAATGACTTGATGGTAATGTGCAAAATCAAACAGCAAAAAACCAACAACCTTCTACTACTAGATTCAGAATTAGACTCTGAGGGTTAATTCAGTTTACAACCATTTAAAATGTATTCTTAAATCCAAAGCATCCTCCTCTAGACTCATCAAGACACTCTGCCCTCAAGGGGTTTACAGTCCAGGAAGATAATCCAGATAGGAACCCAACACAGTCAACAGCAAACAAGCGAAAAAGGGGCACTACCAGCTGCTTGAGTACTCAAACTGTCTCATTCGATTTTCTTACTACTCTTATAACAAGAAAACATTCCCACTTCTCACAAGACCAATAGTTATCTCTTTCTAAGGGTGCATTCTGCACAAGGTAGTATGTTTATGTACTATCTCCAGTTTTTGAAACTCTGAGCAGTATTGATTTTATCAAATCTAATACACATTTTTGCTTAACATCTCTGAAAAAGTGCATATGGTTCATATAACTCCCATAGAGGGGGAATCTGGTAATATTCAGCAGAACTAGCTTATTAATACACTAACTTTTGACCCTGGGCTTCCCAGGTGGTGCCAGTGGTGAAGAACCCGCCTCCCAGTGCAGGAGACATAAAAGGCGTGGGTTCAATCCCTGGGTCAGAAAGATCTTCTGGAGGAGGATGGCAGCCCACTCCAGTATTCCTGCCTGGAGAATTCCATGGACAGAGGAGCCTGGTGGGGCTACAGTACTATATAGGGTCACAAAGAGTCAGACCTGCCTGACATGACTTAGCATGCACGCATACATCTTTTGACCCAGCAAGCCATACCTAGGAATGTAGCCTGAAGATATACTTTGAAGGTAGAAAATTTATGCTAGTCTATGTATACGTAAAGGCAGAGCAAATTAGGTCAGTAGAGAAGAAACTTTTAATTTTAGACTTGCTGGAATGGATTAAAATTCCTTTCCTACGCCCCAAAATCTCAAATGTCAAATGACCTTAAAGCAACAGTGTTTATATGACATCGTGATGTTCCTACATTTAAAAAGGTAATAGACATTTTCCTAAATGTCTGTATATCAGACATATGCCATTACCTCTGGCTCTTACATGATGGCAGAATTTTCAACTTTTCTGCCCTGCTGTTATTTCTCAGAAGAGTAGTTCAGTTCAGTTCAGTCGCTCAGTCGTGTCCGACTCTCTGAGACCCCATGAACTGCAGCACGCCAGGCCTCTCTGTCCATCACCAACTCCCGGAGTCTACCCAAACCCATGTTCATCGAGTCGGTGATGCCATCCAACCATCTCATCCTCTGTCGTCCCCTTCTCCTCCCGCCCCCAATCCTACCCAGCATTAGGGTCTTTTCCAATGAGTCAACCCTTCGCATGAGGTGGCCAAAGTATTGGAGCTTCAGCTTCAACATCAG
This sequence comes from Giraffa tippelskirchi, assembly GCF_054371585.1. Lineage (NCBI taxonomy): Eukaryota > Metazoa > Chordata > Mammalia > Artiodactyla > Giraffidae > Giraffa > Giraffa tippelskirchi. Next base: position 111,399,026 of record NC_137287.1, on the reverse strand, counting down.
ACCTTCCAATGAACACCCAGGATTGATCTCTTTTAGGATGGATTGATTGGATCTCCTTGCGGTCCAAGGGACTCTCAAGAGTCTTCTCCAACACCACAGTTCAAAAGCATCAATTCTGCGGCGCTCAGCTTTCTTCACCGTCCAACTCTCACATCCATACATGACCACTGGAAAAACCATAGCCTTGACTAGATGGACTTTTGTTGGCAAACTAATGTCTCTGCTTTTAAACATGCTATCTAGGTTGGCCATAACCTTCCTTCCAAGGAGTAAGCGTCTTTAATTTTATGGCTGTAGTCACCATCAGCAGTGATTCTGGAGCCCAAAAAAGTAAAGTCTGACACTGTTTCCCCATCTATTTCCCATGGAGTGATGGGACCAGATGCTATGATCTTAGTTTTCTGAACGTTGAGCTTTAAGCCAACTTTTTCACTCTCCTCCTTCACCTTCATCAAGAGGCTCTTTAGTTCTTCTTCACTTTCTGCCATAAGGGTGGTGTCATCTGCATATCTGAGGTTATTGATATTTCTCCCAGCAATCTTGATTCCAGCTTGAGTTTCTTCCAGCCCAGCGTTTCTCATGATGTACTCTGCATATAAGTTAAATAAGCAGGGTGACAATATACAGCCTTGACGTACTCCTTTTCCTATTTGGAACCAGTCTGTTGTTCCATGTCCAGTCCAGAAGAGTAGTATGGCAGTACAATTATGGGCATTTTGAAAAATAGTATTAAGAGTAAAAATAATGAATCTGGGTAACCTGCCTCCTTTGTTTCCAAGAGAAAAGTTATATACTGAGGAGAAACAGTCTGATTCCACTAGAGAACAGAAATAAAAAGCTTAGGATCCAAGAGGGCAGAGAGGTGCGGGCTCAACCCCTGGGTTGGGAAGATCCCCTGGGGAAGGAAATGGCAACCCGCTCCAGCATTCTTGCCTCGAAAATTCCACGGACAAAGGAGCCTGGTGGGTACAGTCCATGGGGGTGGCAATGAGTTGAATACAACTAAGCAACTAAGCACACACGGAGGAGGCAGCGTTTGAGCTAAGTCTTACTAAAGGCTAAGAGGGAGTCAGCGTGGCAGAGAACAGACAAGGGGCACTCCTGGCAGATGAGCCATGATAGCATGCAACCTATTATTGTCATTATTATTGTTGTTGTTATTGAAAAACTGATCTCATGTTTGAGCAAAATTAAGTGAGATATACTTTCTGCCAGCTAGGAAATGCTAGAGTTGATTCTTATCCGTATATATAAGAAATTAAAATCCCAGAGTTAACATTTAATTTGCCTAAAGCCATGTGTCCCAAAAGCAGTTTCTTAAAAAAGATACAGAAACACTCCTACTGCTTGTAGCTTTACAGTCCCAATCCTCTGCTTAGAGAGAAGAGAAACAAAACACCTAGGAATAAGAAACTTCAGTATCAAATAAATCCAGCAAAATTTGATACAACTGTTATAATGTACCTGAAAGCTGGCCTAATACTAGGATAACAGTGAAACTGCAGGTTTGGAAACTAGGTACAGAACCAGCCCCAAGCAGCTAGAACAGCACCAAATGAAGTATCAGATGAAGAGTTCACTCTTCACAGGGAAACCAGACACATACACAAATTACATGAAAAGGAAGCCAAGCCTATAAAACACTTTGTTAAATATGTTCAAGAATGGGAATTCCCCAGCAGTCTAGTGGTTAGGACTTCACACTTCCCCTGCCAAGGACCTGGGTTTGATCCCTGGTCGGGAAACCAAGATCTCACAAATTGCTCAGCACGGCCAAAAAAAAAAAAAAAATTCAAGAATGATGCTGTTAGAACAAAGATCACGGTTAAACCCTAATGACAATCAGAGACATCACAGACAAGCACAGCACGTTGGAAACAATCCCTGAAGGAAGCAGACTGGTTCAACAGAGTGAAGAAGATCTGATTCAAATCCTTGTTCTACCGGTGACTGTATAACCTTGGGGGAAAGTCACTTAACTACGGGGTCTGTAAGAAGGCAGCATAAGTCAATGAGTAAGAGCTTCAAATATGTTCACTGACTTGAGACCTGTGATCTTGGTAAACTTACCTCTTTTACAGATGAAGAAACAGAGACATAGAAAATCTACGTGATCTTAAATAATTTCATTTCAAATTAAATCAAATTCTTTATGCATGGTTGTGACTTCCCTGGATGTCCAATGGTTAAGAATCTGTGCTTTCACTGCAGGGGTGCAGGTTCAATCCCTGGTTGGGGAACTAAGATTCTGCACGCTGCATATAAATTAATTAATTAATTTTAAAAATTCTTTGTGTGTGGTTGTAACAGAATTCTTGGCTAATCTCCACAAAATTCCAAGCACACTGACAACTGTCAATAAGGTACAATTATCACTGAATCTTCTGCATGATTAATTTATATAAAACTGAAATGAGCCTACCCAATCAGTCCAAATAACTTAAGGTTCAGGTTTGATACGTGCATTTCAGGCAGCAACCAGGCCCATTCACCTTGCCTGACCAGCCAATGATGAATAAAAGGCTATCTGCATCCAGGAAAGAGAAGCACTTAAGAAACATCAGTTAACACCCCCAGGTAGAGAGATTTGCATGAGTTCAGCAGCAATCAGCAGGCAGCTAACAGCATTGCCAAGTTTTTCCACCCAGGTTCTCTAGCACAACTACAATCCAATCCAAGCACCAACATTTACACTTTGTTGAGAGAGAAAAAAGGCTAAGAAATTGGCAAAATTTCCGACCCTTTTAGCAACTATTCCATGATCATGGGCTTCCCTGGTAGCTTAGACAGTAAAGAATCTGCCTGCAATACAGGACACCAGGGTTCAATCCCTGGGTTGGGAAGATTCCCTGAAGAAGGGAATGGCTACCCACTCCAGTATTCTTGCCTGGGTAATTCCACGGACAGAGGAGCCTGGTGAGCTACAGTCCATGAGGTTGCAAAGAGTCAGACGTGACTAACACCAACACAGTGATTTTAAGGATTTCACTTCTCCAGCATTCTTCTAAATGATTAGGGTAATCAGATCAGGGCAGGAGAGAGACTCCTTTGCTTTCTTATAAACAAAAGCAGAGGTTTCTCTGGTACAGAGAAGGGTTCTTTGCCATGTTTTGAGGCAGACCTCTTTATGTGGACTTTTGACAAAGGGTTTGAGACTTAAAGCAGTAACTGTATAATATGATGGGTTCTTCCTTCAAATATAGTCAAGTGTGGGGAGGACGGGAGTGGGGAATGCTTATTCAACCAAAAGATGCCTTCCCCAAAGAGGCCCTGAAACAACACTGTCAATGATAACCTTTGCTCAACTCTAACACAAAAATCTAGTCAGTGCATTAAGAAAAGACAGTGGAACGATTTGGGTGAAAATACTTGGTGAAAAAATTAATTTTCTAAAGGAGATATTTATCATATGCTCATTTAGCCATTTCTATTAGGATAAATCTTTGACCTTCTTCCTCCTTGACCTTCAAATCCGTGGATACCACATCCTCAGAACCTGGAGTTCAAACAAAATCTCTATTCTAAACACAGTCTACATCTAGTACATTCTAACATTTTAAGACTGTTTTTGCCTAGGACAGATAACAAGCTGGTTTCAATGATAAAGACTGACATCCGGAGTGTGGTCAGTATCAGGGGTGTGCGAGAATCTCCTCAGGAACTTAATGCAAAACTAAAAGGAGTCAGGAAGGCTGAAAGTCTGTCACTGATGAGGGGATGGATTGAGGGGTAAAAGAATTCTACCCTTCCCTCTCCCCCACACAGCTGTCTAAATTCAGACCTGACCAATGTTGATGCAGCTTCAGTCGAGGAAACCCAGTCTCTGATCCATCTTAATGGGTGGCTGATTCCAATTTGTAGTCCATGGAGTCTTTATTACTGTTTTTTGAAAACTTTTAATTTTATATTGGATGCAGCTGATTAACAATGTTGTGATAATTTCAAGTGGACAGCAAAGGGACTCAGCCATACAAATACATGTACCTTATCACTATTTTATAGTGACTCTCACTGAGAACATTTCCAAAATTCCAGTGCAGAGTTAATAGCCTTTCAAAGTATGCAGGACGGAGGCTGTTCTGGCTAAAAGTTCAAAGAGCTCCAAATTTAAAGAAAAATGTCAGGAGGATTCAGCTCTAAAGAAAATCCTTCAAAACTCAACAATGAGAGAAGGGACTAGTAACATTTTCAACTTTTAAAGTCCAAATTATCAATTGTTCTCCCCAGATGTATACTGTATGTAACAAGACCTTCTGTTATGAACAGACTTGTTCATTATTGAAATTAATGGGGTTTCCTCATTAGGGACCTCATACTCTTAAGCTAGTAACACACAAAAAAACACCAGCTGAGAAGACAGCAGATGGAAAAAAGTTTAAGTATTTCTTCTTCTCTCTTTTAAGAAACTGGAGTTAACAATATTCATCCATTCAAATATTTACTGAGTACCAACTCTGTGTCAGGCTTTGTTTTAGGCGTGGCAGTACAGCAGGAAATAGTACCAAGTCTCTGGTCTCATGAAGTTCCATAATAAGCATCATAACCACCCCAACCCTTCCCAACAGCAGCAGCTGTTAAATAAGTAACTTTGTAAAAGGGAAGTTGGAGGGGGGAGGTCTCCACAATCGCCCAAGTTTCCCAAGTTTTCCTTGGATGCAGCCCCATGAAGTTCCACAATCAGACTTTAATTCTGCAACCGGAAAAGACCTTCATAAGAAGTTATGAAGGGAACTGCCCTGGTGGTCCAGTGGCTAAGACTCTTAGACTCCCAATTCAGGGGGCCTAGGTTTGATTCCTGGCTAAGAAACTAGATGCCATATGCTGCAACTAAAAAGGTTCTGCATGCCACAACTAAGACCTGGTGCAAACAAACTGCTGTTGTCATCCAACTCTTTGCGAACCCAAGGACTGAACCACACCAGGCTTCCCTTTCCTTCACTATCTCCTGGAGTTCGCTCAAACTTATGTCCATTGAGTTGGTGATGCCATCCATCCAACAAGTTAAAAAAAAAACAAGAAAGTTATGGACACCAAGTCAAAGGAAGGGTCAAACAATCAGAAGAAGTTGCCAAGTATTTTGCATAGTGCTTAAGTTTTTGTCCTCAATATTCAATACTTCGCGAAAGTTCATCACCAGAAACTTAGTAGTCCATTGCATTAAAAGACTAAGAGTCTTTTAATTATAGCATTTTCCATTTGTTTTTATCAGCTCTGCAACACAATTTCAAATTCTAAAACTGATCATTTTCCCAAATGTCTACATAATTTAGAAGAAATGCCAGACACTAACTTAAAAACACTTAAGTGAACCTATCTTGGTTTTGGAACATCAGCAACCCTTAAGATTAGTGTTTAGCTGTTGTTTCATGTCCTTGCCACGGAAAAGACACAACATGAAGCAGCCAACTGGTTTGCTTTAGGCCTCAATCTCATACAAAAAAAGGGTTAAGGTCACAGGATGTTTTTTCTTCCAGTCCACTTCCGCATTGAAATTGGACTCCTTTTATGCTTTTACAACACTACAATTACCTTAATCTGTCTTTTCAGCCCCTTCCTGTCTATGTACCCTATTTTAACTTGTTTTATAACCTCCTCTCCCATCCTACTCCTTCTATTACGCTCCTTTAAGTTCATCTTCTTCTCTTCCTCTGGCTCCCATTCCCAGGGACCAATTAATTGATTACATTAAAAATAAAATGTGAGTACCATCTTTCTAGATTCCATATGCATGCGCTAATATACAATACCTGTCTTTTTCTTTCTGACTTACTTCACTCTGTATAACAGGCTCCAGGTTCATCCACCTCCTTAAGACTGACTCAAATACGTTTTTTTTTAATAGCGGAGTAATACTCCATTGTATATACGTACCACAATTTCTGTATCGGTTCATCTATGGATGAACATGGTTGCTTCCATGTCCTGCTGCTGCTACTGCTGCTAAGTCTCTTCAGTCGTGTCCGACTCTGTGCGACCCCATAGACGGCAGACAACCAGGCTCCGCCGTCCCTGGGATTCTCCAGGCAAGAATACTGGAGTGGGTTGCCATTTCCTTCTCCAGTGCATGAAACATGAAAGGGAAAAGTGAAAGTGAAGTCGCTTCCATGTCCTAGCTATTGTTAAAAAGTGCTGCAAGGAACACTGGGGTACATGCGTCTCTCAATTATGGTTTTCTCAGGGCATATGCCCTGTAGTGGGACTGTTGGGTCACACGGTAGTTTTAGTTTTTTAAGCAATCTCCATACTGTTCTCCATAGCAGTAGGGCAGCAATGGAGATGCAGACAGAGAGAACAGACTTGTGGACACAGCAGGAGGAGAGGGTGGGATGAATAGAGAGAACAGCATGGAAACATATACTCTACCGTATGTAAAAGAGATAGCAAGTGGGAATTTGCTGTGTGACACGGGGAGCTCAACCCAGTGCTAGACAAACCTAGAAGGGTGGGAGTAGGGAGGGAGCTGGAAGGGGGGTTCAGGAGGGAGGGGACATACGTGTATACCTGAGGCTGATTCATGTTGATATATGGCAGAAACCAACACAATATTGTAAAGGAATTATCTTCCAATAAAAAAAAAAATCCAATGTCATGACGGGGTTTTAGGTAACACTTATTTCTCTGCTCTGGTCTCAAAGTTGCTAATCTGTAAAATAACCTCTACTGATCTCTTACACTTCCAGTCCCAAAAATTTTATGACCTTTAAAATTTGTTTTGGTTTAAAGAGATTAGGATATTAAAAAAAAAAATCTAAATGCTTGAGAGCAGTAGTTCTCAAACATTCCTGTGTATGAGACCTGGAAATAAGATCATCCCCAGATATTTCTATTTTAACACAAGGTCTCTAGGTAACTATAATCTAGAAACATATTTTGAAAAACCCTGCGCTGTCGTTTCTTGGTCCTTTGAACAATGCCGCTGCTGCTGCTGCTAAGTCGCTTCAGTCGTGTCCGACCCTGTGCGACCCCATAGACGGCAGCCCACCAGGCTCCGCCGTCCCTGGGATTCTCCAGGCAAGAATACTGGAGTGGGTTGCCATTTCCTTCTCCAGTGCATGAAAGGGAAAAGGGAAAGGAAGTCGCTCAGTCGTGTCCGACTCGTAGCGACCCCATGGACTGTAGCCTACCAGGCTCCTCCATCCTTTGAACAATGATTCATGCCAAATACCAGCCACCTACAATAATGGACAGGCTACTGATTTTATTTTCAGTTTCTATTTTAATTAGATCTCTCTGTTTCTTTAAAGGGCAGGCACAAGGTGCTGAGTCAGTTGCTGGGGATTTTTTTTTAATTTACAGCTGAGACTATTGAGTCTCTACAGTTGAGGAAGAGAGAGATTTTCACCTGCTACTTTCCTAGCCCCTATCTGAGAGGAAGAAGGGAGAGCTACATAAGGGATGATATAGCTACTGCAACTTAGATAAGGAGTAGGGTAGCAAGGCTCTTTAGAATAGAAATTTTGTTGTTTGGACATCAGGGCAGAGTCATGCTTACAGACAGGTAACTCGAGTCCTGCCACTAGGACTCAGTTGTGAAGATGAATGACTACAAAAAAGATGACTTAAAGCAGCCACAGATTATATGTAAATGAATGAGCATGACTGCATTCCAATAAAATGTTATTTATGGACACTGGAATTTGCATTTCATATAATTTTTCTGTGTCATGAAATAGTAAATAATATTCTTTTTCTAAATTGAAGTATAACTGACATAACATTATATTAGCTTTAGGTGTTTTTAATAAATTTTCCCCAACTAGTTACGACAAATGTAAAAGCCATTCATAGTTCATGGGTCATACAACAGAGAGCACAGTTCGCAGAACTCCGCAGTGACTTAACAGGGACTAGTAACTATCTCCAGTGCCTGGGCAGAGACAGGGCTGTTGTTCTCAAGTTCTGTGTCTAAGTGAATAGAATCCTCTGAGCTTTACCTAAGGCTTTTTCCTAAATGATATCCACGCTCAGCCTGGCTCCCACTTCTTTCCTCCTTTCAAACAGCCCATGAATGGCTATTAATCAACTTGACTTAAAAGTGGTTAAAATCGACTTGCTCTTACAAACCTAGACAAAGTTAGTCACAAAAAGGAAAACTCTTGAAGAAGCCAAGACTTAGCCCACTGATAATTCTACTTCTTAAGCAGCAAGCTAGTTAAATTTGTTATTTATTCCCCTTGAAGTGAGAACAACATCACACTTGTTTACACACTCCTAACCACCTCCAATGAAATTCCTTAGTAAATAGGTAGACTTCAGAGAGCCTTCTTAAAATAAGGGGGTGGTAAATCTCTGGTTAACAAAAAGATCCTTTTCCTTGAGTACTCGGATAAACAGAGGTTTTACTGATTTCTGGGAGTAACTGGTTCCAAGCACAAGCTGAACTGCTAAAAAATAAATTATCCAGGGATCTTTGCTGCACAAGTAGGCAAGCTTTCTTTAATAGGAAAAGGATTATACATTAAAGTGCAACAGAGCCTTCTAGTCAGTGAAAGTAGGCTGGTAAGTCCACTGTCGATGAAGGTAAGTGCTCTAAATAATGCATTTCCTTGGCCTGGTACCACATGGGTCACTCCACTACAACCCAGAATTCCCAGGAGGCAACTGAGTCACCCAGGCTCCCCCTTACCTTGTTTTGTGTTACATTTAAGAACTCAAGCAGTGGCATCAGACAGGTTTCGGTGAGCCTCCCAGTTGCGTCGCTTACTAACTACACAGCCTTGAGCCTCAGTTTCTTCAAAAGTAAAGTGTTCAAAACTCAACTATTTATTTTATACCAATTTCATTTCATCATCCTACACCAAAAAATAACTTCATAATTTGAAGCAAAAGGTGAAGGAAACTGGATCTGTCCCTGGTCTTTAAGCAATTTACTCAAGTTATTTCCTAAGATCTCATATGTTCACTATATCGCAGTGGTCAAGGCTACAAAACCCCACTTTGTTCCATCAGGCTAAGGTTCTCTGGGTAACGGTGGGCCTACTTATAAGTAAGTCAACACTCACTCACTATGTTCACTGTGAGCATGCAAATAACGGGAAGACCCTAAATGGGGTGTAGAAATTGTTCTGATTTGCTTTTACTATAAGCAACATGTGGGGTGAGTTAACATCTTGAGTGTTATTTGCTTGCCTGGACAATCTTAGATTCTCTACCACTTAGAGTCAGATATTTACTTATTACTGACTACAACTGAACAAATATGAACTAACTTCTTGGTACTGCAACATGCTAAAAACTTGGAATTTCAAATGACGTTGTAGGCTGAAACTAACCATTTTAAAGTACAGTGATCCACAAAGATATATGTAAACACAAGTTGGGCTTATACTTTGGGCAACACTTTGACCACCTGATGTGAAGAGCTGACTCATATGAAAAGACCCTGATGCTGGGAAAGATTGAAGGCAGGAGGAGAAGGGGACGACAGAGGATGAGATGGTTGGATGGCATCACTGACTCGATGGACATGAGTTTGAGCAAGTTCTGGGAGTTGGTGATGGACAGGGAAGCATGGCGTGCTGCAGTGCATGGGGTCGCAGAATTGGACACGACTGAGCAACTCAACTGAACTGAAGTTGGGCTTCCCTCATGGCTCAGCAGGTAAAGAATCCATCTGCAATTCAGGACATGCAGGAGACTCGCATTCGATACCTGGATCGAGAAGATCTCTTGGAGAAGGAAATGGCAACCCACTCCAGTATTCTTGCCTGGAAAACTCCCATGGACAGCAGAGCCTGGCAGGCCACAGTCCATGGGGCTGCAAAGAGTCAAACATGACTGCGCACACATGCAAATGAAGTTAATCTGTTTTGTCAACTGCAAAATAGATGTGACTTATCTCACAGGGTTGCTGAGATAAAATGAAAATTTATTCAATCCAAAGCACCTTAAATGTTCATCTTTGTGTAACACTAAAGGGGCCAAGCGGAGAAGGCAATGGCACCCCACTCCAGTGCTCCTGCCTGGAAACTCCCATGGATGGAGGAGCCTGGTAGGCTGCAGTCCATGGGGTCGCTGAGAGTCGGACACGACTGAGCGACTTCACTGTCACGCATTGGAGAAGGAAATGGCAACCCACTCCAGTGTTCTTGCCTGGAGAATCCCAGGGATGGGGGAGCCTGGTGGGCTGCCGCCTACGGAGTCGCACAGAGTCGGACATGACTGAAGCGACTTAGCAGCAGTGGCAGCAAAGGGGCCAAGTAAAATGGAAAGCTGTCTGACCTTTGCAACTGCTCTGGTAAACTCTACTTACCAGTCATAAATTCCCTTAGCATGTCACCCAGGATAAAGTAATGCAGACATACAGAAGGAAGTTTGTTATTCAAACTCGTAACACAAATTCATACCTGTTTTGGATTTTAAAGTTTCAAGAGCCTCAACCTCCCATATTCCAAGCAAAATCTAAATTCAAATCTCTTTGCTCTTATCTAAATTTTACCTAGAGTCGTGCTGTCCTGTATGAAGCCACTAGTCACATGCAGCTACTTTACATTTAAATACAATTTGAAAATTAAGTTCTTCGGCCACATGAGCCACATTTCAAAGGCTCAACAGGTTCATATGGCCAGCAGCTACCATGTGGAACAGCACAGACTGAGAACAATTTCCTTCATGAGAGAAAATTCTACTAGACAGTGCTAACTGAAAATCCTGAATCCAGGTCAACACCTTCCTTTCACTAGTAGGGAGCATGAGGTACCATACTGTGTGATTTGCTCATCACAGCTGACAAAACCAGGATTGAGACTTTCTTTGTCCAGACTCCTTGCCTAGCACTCTACTCTCCACCAGCGACTCCTCTTGCTGGAGCCCTGTGGGGGGCCTTTGCCCTAAATGGCAAGACCCAATGCTATGTAGTTCCTTAAGGTCAGCCGAAGTTTGCCTGGCTAAACTGCCACCTCAAAAGTAGGCCACTTCTGTAGAGCTCCTGGAGAATCAGTCTCAGTGATGGTCACCCAGAGGACATTTCAATTGAGGTATTCGTCCACTAAGGCATCAGTCAAATCAGATAAAGCAGTGATTTTAAGTTTCAGGAGAATGGCAAGGAAGTCCCATTTTACTAACTTGTCTTTGTTCTCTAAATACAAGACAAAGTGGTCATTTTTATCTTTGCCTCTAAAGGTAATTAACCAGTACAAGATCCTCAGGATGGTGATTCCCATTTCACATACTCTTCAGTAGTGAGTAACATTTTCACAAGGACATCTCTGTAGTGAATATGCTTCTCCTTTCCCAGGGGGCAGAACTTCAAAAGAAAAAAGGACTTGTCTAACCTGAAAATGTGCCTTCTCGGGCTAGCTCAATTAGGACAGGCCCATTCCTGCAGCTCGTCCTCCTCTGCTTCTACTAAGTAGGCCTGAACGCCTGGGAGGTAGTGAAAGTGACTCCAAACCTCCTGACTACGCTACACTGGAACCCACCAGCTCAGCCTAAGCTGCCACTGTTTCCGAAGGGTATGGACCTCTAATGGCCCCAAGTCCACACCTTGCCTGACCACAAAGGTATTGAGTGTGTGGGAACATTTCACGCATCCTATTACTAATTCAAACGAGGGGCCTTTTTGTCTAGAATATCACTACTGACTGTGCTTGAAATGCACTGTCAAAGTGTAAGCCTGAACACATATATGCTCTTTAGAAGCCTTCCTGGTGCTAACTATGTAATTGGCTCCTTTTTTTGTCCCATTATGAATTACTCCAAATTCCTAGGTATATGAAAGTACAAAAATTGCGCAAGTATTAAGGTTCAGCTATGGGTGTTGTGGAAAAACAAGAACACTGTTTAAGAGGCTGAATTACTGCAAAACTAATTATAGACTTCATATGAATCAGAGTCGTCATTTGCTCAAGCCCACCCAACCACTGACAGCTGAAACCAAGTTTATCTAACTCCAAAGTCTGTATTTCACTGGTAAGCATGCGGACTTCGTCAACTGTCTTTCATTCCTTCTTAAAATGTGAGGCACAACGGGAGAAGGTGAACTTCAAATCTTACTCTATTCCATCGATTCTAAAACCTCAGTGTGTATCAATCACCTGGCTAACTTGTAAAACCTCGATGGCTGAGCCCTGGCTCCCGGGGTTTGAGGCACTAAGTCTGGATGAGGCCCAAGAATTTACATTTCCAACAAATTCTCAGACAATGCTGCTGCTGCTGCTGATCAAGAAACTGCACTTTAAGAACCACTGCTCTATTCAAATTCTGCTACTTCAATCAGTGCCATCAGTAACTGAAGAACCCTAGTTTAATCCAAAGATAGTGAACTTCATAGGTTAGATCCCCAGCATTCCACTGAACTATTCTCCACTTAACCTTCTAAAGCCTGCCTTAACCATTCTAGGAATGTTAGTCTGAAAACCACCCCTCCCTTTTTGTGCACCCCCTTAGTCACCCAATCTAAAAAGATGACATCAGGATCAAATCAGTCAGTCAGTTCAGTCGCTAAGTCGTGTCCAACTGTTTGCGACCCCATGAATTGCAGCACGCCAGGCCTCCTTGTCCATCACCAACTCCCAGAGTCTACCCAAACCCATGTCCATCGAGTCGGTGATGCCATCCAGCCATCTCATTCTCTGTCGTCCCCTTCTCCTCCTGCCCCCAATCCTTCCCAGCATTAGGGTCTTTTCCAATGAGTCAGCTCTTTGCATCAGGTGGCCAAAAGTATTGGAGTTTCAGCTTCAACATCAGTCCTTCCAATGAACACCCAGGACTGATCTCCTTTAGGATGGACTGGTTGGATCTCCTTGCAGTCCAAGGGACTCTCAAGAGTCTTCTCCAACACCACAGTTCAAAAGCATCAATTCTTTGGCACTCAGCTTTCTTCACAGTCCAACTCTCACATCCATACATGACCACTGGAAAAACCATGGCCTTGACTAGACGGACCTTTGTTGGCAGAGTAATGCCTCTGCTTTTCAATATGCTATCTAGGTTGGTCATAACCTTCCTTCCAAGGAGTAAGCGTCTTTTAATTTCATAGCTAAAATCACCATCAGCAGTGATTTTGGAGCCCCAAAAAACAAAATTTGACACTGTTGCAGGATCAAATAGTGGCTAGTTAAACATGGAAGCAGGAGGATCAGAAGTCTGATGAGACACATGGTTAAAACAGCTGCAAAGTCAGTTAACTATCTCCGCTATTTATTCAAACACTCATTGAAAGGTAGAAGATATTTAGAGTCGGGATAAGTAACAAGCTTTTATAAACACATGTGAAGACACTGTTCTGGTCCCTTTTTAAATATTCTGTAAATTTAATAGCTGGACCAATGGAGTAGTACTTCAATCAAATGAAACAAAGAAGACCTTAGCTAAATAAAACAGATCAGTTTCTCCAAAGGTGATTTATGGGTTACCTGTATTAAAATCATTTTGAACTGTTAAAGGTATATTAAAAATGCAGGTTTCTCAGTAGCACCACAACAGAATCAATTTCAAGGCAAAGGACCAGTATTCTGCAGTTTTACTAAGCACTCCAGGAGATTCTTATGCAAATTAGCTTGAGAACAATGAAAACAGTGTAAAGCTTTCAGTGTTCCTCAGGTGATCATCAACTAGCTGGTGAGCTAGGAGAGGAGGATCCCATTTCACAACTAAACATTTGTCAGAAGCATCTGTATTGACCATATAAAATGAGATAGCACTCTTGCCCACTTTCTAGTAAGTAATAAGCAAACCATGTAAACTTCTCCAGCCTATGTCTATTTCTCCAGAATGAAAGACTGGAAGAGAACAATAAAGGGCTCAGTGAAAGCCAGAGAAAAGTGGTTACTTCTGGCTTGGGTGTAAGTGTTGACTGCAGGCAGATTTCACTGGAAAGGAAACCGAGTATTAAGGCTATGCCTTGAACACTGAAACAGGCTCTGAGATGTTTCTAACCCCCAAGGAGTTTATAATACTTAATGCTTTCCTAAAAACAGGTAGGAAAACGGAGATGGAATAGCAAATTCTGGGTTTCTCAGGTGGCACAGTAGTAAAGAATCCATCTGCCAATGCAGGAGATGGATCCCCTGGAGGAAGAAATGGCAACTCACTCCAATATTTCTGCCTGGAAAATTCCACGGACAGAGGAGCCTGGTGGGCTACAGTCCGTGGGGTAGTGACTGAGCACGCACACACACCAAATTCTAAAGACTAAAGAAGTATTCCTGGGTAAAAAGGAATATTTTAACAGAACAAAACATGATTACAGACTTGTGGGAGAAGGACACACAATGAACTTTTTTCTGGGAAATATGGTTGCTGCAGAAGGCCTTTAAAAAAAAATCAAGTTTTCAATAAATACACTGAGCAGAAAATTTTTTAAACTTTACTATTTATTTCGTGTCTTAGGTCAGGCGGTGTGCAGCATGCATTCCCAACCAGGGATCGAACCAGAGCCCCCTGCATTAGAAGTGCAGAGTCTTAACCCACTGGACCACCAGGGAAGTCCATGAGCAAAATTATCTTTGTACAACACCACCTACAGGCGTGCATAGTTACACATGTGCAATCAGTATGGATTCTGTTTGACAGTCCCTAGTCTTTTTTATGCAAACACTCACTGTTTTCAATCACTTATAGACATATTTCATCATACTGTACTTTAAACTATTCTCCTAAAAACTTGAGCTCAACACAAACTACCTGACATCTAAATTCTAGGAGTTAGCTTCAGTCCTAAATAAGTTCTTTAGCATTTTCCAGACTATCCAAGGAAAATTTTAGCCTCTTGTTCACCCAGCCAGAGTCTCTTTCCCCATAGAGAAAACAAGCACATTTCTGCTAATAGACAACTTCCCTGACATTCTGAGATTAGGAGGATGCTAACATCTGTAAAAGATTATAAAGTTCTGTGGAAGCGCCAATTTTTATATCACACTGAATTCAAGGGAAGAAGGTGATTTGATTTTTAGGTGGAAAGAGAATTAATTACGGACAACCTATCCCCTGCAAGGAGATCAAACCAGTCAGTCCTAAAGGAAACCAGTCCTGAATATTCATTGGAAGGACTGAAGCTGAAGCTCCAATACTTTGGCCACCTGACGCAAAGAACTGACTCCCTGATGCTGGGAAAGATTGAAGGCAGGAGGAGAAGGGGACAACAGAGGATGAGATGGTTGGATGGCATCATCAACTCAATGGACATGAGTTTGAGCAAGTTCCGGGAGTTGCTGATGGACAGGGAAGCCTGGCATGCTGCGATCCATGGGGTCTCAAAGAGTTGGACACGACTGGGCGACTGAACTGAAACCACCACCAGGTAAATCTCTGATAAGGCCACTCCATCTGTCCTGGACTTCTGTACGTTAAGGGAGTTAACTGGGACTTTTCTTTTCAGAGCTGGGGTGTGTGGCCTCAGAGAGCTTTCAGTTTGAAAGTCAAGTGTAACAAGCCAGCAGTTAAGGACTAGCCAATTTGGGCTTCTCCTCCCTCTTTTTGTTTTCTTTCCTGGTTAACTAAAACTGAAAATTTTGATGTTAAATAACAAGAACTACTGTTGCTGCATCTATTCCTGCAAAAACACAGATTGTAAGAATAAGGCAAAGTAAATCTAACCTTTAGTCTCAATCATTTTTCTAGTGTTCAGATCACCATACATATAACACTACTATGTACTCTGAACCTTCCTCTAAGGAGTTGAATAGCTTTCGTGTGTTGCCCATGACACTTCATGGATTAACAAGGAGTAACAATAGTAATGGGCTTCCCAGGTGGTGCAGGGGTAAAGAATCCACCTGCCAATGCAGGTAGACACAAGAGAAGTGGATTTGATCCTTGGGTCAGGAAGAGCCCCTGGAAGAGGAAATGGCAACTCATTCCAGTTTCCAGGACTTTAAGTACCGAGTCTAACCTCTAAGAATTCAGTTCTCCAAATTTAAGAAGATGGTAATTTCACAGCCTTTATTTCAGGCAATGAAGCTCAAGGATTTAAACTATTTCAAGCAAATATATGATTAGCCATTGTCATATGAATCTCCTGCATGGAATGTGAACATTTCCAGTCACTGTGGCAAATCTACCTGTTCAGGGAAACCTGAAAACTAATCTTCTAAAATTCATGCAAAACAGGTGTCTGATACAAAAATATAATGGAAAATTCACAAAACTTAAAACTAGTTTATTCTTCTATTCCAGGTGAGAAAGGTATAATGAGTTTATCGGTATCCTAAGATTTTTTTTTTCTAGAACAGTTAAGAGTTTGGACATGTTTGGAAATCTAAGGCCCTAGTTTTCCTTTTTTTTTTTTTAGGAGAGGAAAAAAAATCTCCCAGGATTGGAAATATATGGAGACATCACTCTTTTTCAATGATAGTGAAGCATTAGCTGCCAGAAAGCACCTTCCATGCCCACTTACCCTGGTACAACAGGAGCCTTTGTACTGAGGCCCAGCGAAAAATATGGAATCCCAACAGAGGAAGTAAGTATACAGACGTACAATTTACTAACTTCAAAGTATTTCTTCTGAGAACTCTATGGGTTTGTCTAGTTCATCTGTATCTAGTCACTACAGGTATTTACTTTCTGAATGTTTGAATAAATGAATATGGAAAATTAAAACTTCCATTTGTAATTAAATATAAAACTTTGAGTTTCCTGGGTTGATCTCTAAATACTGCCCCACCCCAAGGGCAAAGGGGTGAAAGTTATTTGCTGCTGAAGATTCTCAAACTGTAATTTATCTTATGAGAAACAAAGTGGTTTGCACAGTCACAAAGTCAAGGCAAATCAGTACCCTCCTGAGTCTTACCTATCTCAGATTCACAGCAACAGTATCATATTCAAGGTGCCCAAGTGACTCTTCCCTTGGGTAAAATCTCACAATACCCAAAATTAAAGAAAGTGAAGATGTTCCCTTTGTTCAGAAGACTACTCAAGCAATCTCTGAAAAGGTGCTTCGGTGTTTTTTGTTACAAAAACAAAAGTTTTTAAGTTTTTAAGGACTGTCATGGAACTCAAAATCCTGTTCTAAGTTTTTACGTTTCCTAAAGTGAACCTCACATGCTATTTAATAGACCTAGTTTACAGGAAAAGGACTAAGACTCAGAGATTAACTTGTTCAAAGACCACACTATTGAGCAGAAGTGCAAGAGCTCAAACTGAAATGTCCTTTCCACTATATTACGGCTACCTGATTTGGCCAGGGGTGGGGGGGGACCCTCCTGACCCAAGACTATTCAAATTCTGAGTCAGAGAAAAATGATATAAAAGAAAGAGATGAAAGCTCTGAAGACTTTTAAACCCAATCCTATCTTTGACGTGTTAACATACTGAGGGCAACAGAGCCATGCAGTATTATATTCACTTTCTCACTGTTCTTTTTTTTTTCCTATGTACTTAAAGAACCACACATTCCTGAGACATTTATCTATGCAAGACTTTATCTCTGAGACTCTTTAAAATCAGACCCTATGTTATAATTTTGATCCTACAAAATTATTTTCTCTGGCCTATCTTTAACTGAACATTAATTTTGAAGACTGATCCTGTTGTGACAGTTCCCTGATAATCTTTTTGATCCATGGTATAAGATCTCTTAGCCCAAACCCAGATATGGATACACCAACTTTTATTTTACAGTGATTGCTTCATAGTCAGAAGAGAACCGCATATGCCATGCAGTTTGGTTAGGTAAAGACTCTATCTACCAACTCTAGTTATGTGCTACTTACTGTTCACTGTGCAAATGTCAGAAGATTTAAAATGTTAACAGTTAAAGAGAATATCAGTGAAGGAAGGAAGGAAAGAGCCACCAACTCACTATTTCAAACCTAACATTCAAAATAAAGCTCCATCTCAGAGCAGATGATGTCTGATCAAAGTTTAAACTTTAAAATGTGGGCACAGAGACACCATCATATACTCATTTAAATCTCAGAAGCCTGTGAAGCATAGAAATACCATCCTTGTTTATAGATGAGAAAACATGGTACAGTGGAGCAAGTTTCACAGTAAGAACAGGGACTTATCTAGATTTTTCTGATTTTTATCCCAACTTTTTATTTTACCACAGCTGCTCAAGGGCATAGTATTTCCCCACAGGTTCCCTCTTCATCACCTACACCCCTACTTCAGTAGCAATCTGGTTCTAGTCTTAATACCATAGCATCTCTTGAAGATGTAGGGGGTCTAAGCTATCTCTACCAGCATGTAATTAAGGGCCACAGGACTGGAAAAGGTCAGTTTTCGTTCCAATCCCAAAGAAAGGCAATGCCAAAGAATGCTCAAACTACCGCACAATTGCACTCATCTCACATACTAGTAAAGTAATGCTCAAAATTCTCCAAGCCAGGCTTCAGCAATAGATGGGGAAACAGTGGAAACAGTGTCAGACTTTATTTTTTTGGGTTCCAAAATCACTGCCGATGGTGACTGCAGCCATGAAATTAAAAGACGCTTGTGCTCGCTTCGGCAGCACATATACTAAAATTGGAACGATACAGAGAAGATTAGCATGGCCCCTGCGCAAGGATGACATGCAAATTCGTGAAGCGTTCCATATTTAAAAAAAAAAAAAAAAAAAGACGCTTACTCCTTGGAAGGAAGGTTATGGCCAACCTAGATAGCATGTTTAAAAGCAGAGACATTAGTTTGCCAACAAAAGTCCATCTAGTCAAGGCTATGGTTTTTCCAGTGGTCATGTATGGATGTGAGAGTTGGACGGTGAAGAAAGCTGAGCGCCGCAGAATTGATGCTTTTGAACTGTGGTGTTGGAGAAGACTCTTGAGAGTCCCTTGGACTGCAAGGAGATCCAATCAATCCATCCTAAAAGAGATCAATCCTGGGTGTTCATTGGAAGGTCTGATGTTGAAGCTGAAGCTCCAATACTTTGGCCACCTCATGCGAAGGGTTGACTCATTGGAAAAGACCCTAATGCTGGGTAGGATTGGGGGCGGGAGGAGAAGTGGACGACAGAGGATGAGATGGTTGGATGGCATCACCGACTCGATGAACATGGGTTTGGGTAGACTCCGGGAGTTGGTGATGGACAGAGAGGCCTGGCGTGCTGCAGTTCATGGGGTCACAAAGAGTCGGACACGACTGAGTGACTGAACTGAACTGAACGACACCTCATTAGAAGCTTACCAGCTACCACCTGACTGGGATTTCTGTAATCTGGACCAATGCAGTATGCTACCAAAAAGGGGAGATGAGAAGGTGTAAAAAGAAGAAAATTTCCTTTTTTGGTCTATGGTTCTCCCACAAACAAGTACTATTCCCACTAAATTCAGACTTAATGAATACAAAAAACAGTGTCTACCGAACTCTCAACATTAGTTCCCTTCCTACCACTTTCCTTCTGCTGCCCTCAGCTGACTGCAAAGAAATAACGGGGCTACCTTACAGGAGCTGGCTAGAGCAAGGGGTCTTAGTCAATGAGATTCCCTAATCCACGATCTTGAAATCTGCTAATCAGTTTTATGCCCAACCAGTATTTTGCCTACAAAGCTTTATAAATCTGAGCATTCACATCCAGTAGCAAGCTTAAAATCTGACTTTCACTAACTGGCAAAAGGGTATACTTCAGTGTATTCTAATGTAGGAATAACCTTAAACTTAAAAACTGTTTTTTTGTTTGTTTGTTTTGGTAAGCTCCAAATAGCCAGGGATATCTCCTCCAAGGAAGGTTCCTGGCCTCTATCTTTCCTAGGCTGTGCTGAGAAAAATACAAGAAAATGTCATCATGCCCAGGGATCTATTAAACTTGTTCTCAACAGCAAAGACAAATCCTCAATTATGCTGATTGCTTAAACACCTTTTGTTCAAGCTTATCTAGTGTCTCGGGAATGTTAATGAACTGAGTTCTTTGGTTCCTTAAATCCACAGAAACAAAGTTAATTTCAAAGGATCAGAAAGGAATTTTAACAGACAGACTGCTAGAGATGCACCTCTACTCAAATCTACTGGGGAGGGCAAAAGGGAGTTGTAAATAAAAATATTTACTATACATTTCAGAAAAATTCTCAAGAATATACAGAAAGGTAAAGTTGGCAGGGAGATAACTGAGTGGATCTAAAAATAAGATAACAAATTCAAAACGAAATTTACCAAATTACCAAAAAGAAATTCAAAACTTACGTTACCAAATTGCCTTAACTAAAACTTAGAAACATAAATGACATAAAGACACAATCCAAAAGCTGATAAAAGGTGGTCTTATCCCACCTGCTTGATGATATTACAATCTATGTACCCTAGACATACACTTGAGTCACTTCTCTGCCAGTGTGAAAAATATTTAGAATTTTTCTTGAACATACAAAATAAATATCATTTTAAATACTATCTACATGCTACTAAATCATTACAGCAAACTATTAGTCATTTCCCACAACACTACCAAAATGCCATTAATATCTAACAGATATTCCACTATAAGCTTCTTCTCACCTAATAAAACCAAGGCTACACCCACTGTCACAACACCACTCCCTCATCTTTATCCCCCTGCATGGTACCCAGGCCCTACGCTATCAACACAGCACACTGCACACTGCCCTCACCTAGATAGGCAGGTTGTAGGGGGAGGGCAAAGGTTGGCAAAATGTTAGTTCTTCCATACTGATGGCCTCTATTTTAGATTTCCTACTTCAGCTACTGGCCTGGAGCCATGGGGATGGAAAGCTGCTTCACAAACTTCAATTTACAAGGCATGGAAATATTAAAGACTTCTTCCAACTATTACTACTCAAGGTTTAAACACAATCTAAATAAAAGCTTCTTTTAAACACAGTATCTCATTCACTTCTAAAGGACCAGATTAGGAAATTCTCCCACCCCAAACTTTTTACCTTAAGAAGCCAAATTCTCAACTTCTTGCCCAAATGCCCTCATTTTGCAAAGTTAATGATTTCAGAAATAATTAAGGGGCAGTCAGATCATCTTAACCATGAGATACAAAAATGTTAGTGAACTGACTCTCTTCTATCTCCAAACTCAATGAATGGACCATATTCTACCTTTCCTTCAAAGACAGTTTTTCACTTCAGGATCCCACATCAAACACGCATTTCAAGCATTTCCATTGCATTTCCATTGCCTCATTCGAAAGTAAATTACAGTCGAATCTACTTCTCCAAGTGAACCAAGAACTTTATTGGAGTTCAACATAGTTTCATATGGAAAAGATGCAATCCCTCACAAAACACCTCCAGAGAAAGAGAATTTGAAAAAAATCAGTATTCGGCACTGAGTATGGCAAAAGTTGTTAAAGATCCGTAACATAACATATACACTCACACCCAACTACTAACATGCACAACTGCAGTATGTCTGAAAGAAATACATCCAAAAAGCACAACAGAATCATTTCCCATATAATTAGCAACAACAGATAACTGCTACTATAATTAATTAACAAACAACACAAACATATTTAGACTCAAGTCAGAGAATCCCAGGGACAGAGGAGCCTGGTGGGCTGCCGTCGATGGGGTCGCACAGAGTCGGACACAACTGAAGTGACTTAGTATGCAAGAATGCATGCATTGGAGAAGGAAATGGCAACCCACTCCAGTATTCTTGCCTGGAGAATCCCAGGGACAGAGGAGCCTGGTGGGCTGCTGTCTGTGGGATCGCACAGTCGGACACAACTGACGCAACTCAGCAGCAGCAGACTTTTTTGCACCACTCCTCCACACACATATGGAAAACAAACAAAAAACCCCAAAGGCCTAATTTTAAAATATAAGCTTTAAGACATGTTAAGGACCTCTAGCATCTGTATAAACGATTACTAACTCACTGAGATCCAGAATAAACTAATGGATTTCTCTTCAAATTCTCACAATTTCCCATTTTTACGCTGATGTTAAAGGTAAAGAGCAGATTCGATTATTGTTTTGCTACTATTGGTTAAAATGAGATTCTGGAACAGACTTTGAATTCCTATTTTCCATTTTACTTATCCACTGGTGGCTCAGTTGGTAAAGAATCTGCCTGCAACGCAGGAGAATCAGATTCAATCCCTGGGTCTAGAAGAGCCCCTGGAAAGGGAATGGCAACCCACTCCAGTATTCCTGCTTGGAGAATTAGATGGACAGAGGAGCCTGGTGGGCTACAGCCCATGGGGTCGCAAAGAGTCAGACACGACTGAGCAACTAACAAACACACACTTACCAAAAACAAGTATGGGTTGATTACAGTAAGCAATATCATCTAGTTTTTACTTTCCAAACCATGAGCTATTTCCGATTTAATAACTCCTGGATATTCTCATTTTACTGGTAACTTTGGAATTTAAAATGTTTGTGAGTTGTGACATGTTGGCAATCTAAACAGCACAGTGTTGACAAGCAATTTTGTTTCATCTATAAGATTCTACAGCAGCTCACTAATTCTGAAAAGGTGCCCCCAAGGAATCAGGCTGCAGTGGAAGGAAAGACAACATTTTGCTTAAGTATTCCCGGATAGAGTAGGAAGATGTGCCAGATTTCAGTTGACAGTGCCATCAGTTTGGTTTCAAAAATGTGATGGGAATTTTCAGATAGACCCATCATTAGCCTTTCCACCTGCCACCCCAACCAGTGCCCAACAGCACAGAAGTGTAACTATTAGCATCAAAAGTAATTTATATTTAATTCCACCAACCAGTTTGAATTCACTAAACTAACTAGAATCAACACAAGATAATGTCAAACAATGATCCCATATGACATTTCTGAAAATAATCGCTGATGTCTGATGAAATCAAACATTATACTTTACTTATGCCAAAGAGGGAAGAACCCTACAACTCCAGAGTAGATGGGCAAAAACTCAAGCCCTTGAAATGGCAAAAGGATCACTGACTCCCAATCTGATGTTACCATTATCAACTCTAAAGACAGTTCAGCAGTCTGCTCAGTACTGTAGTAATGACTCAGCCCCAATTCAATCAGAGCTAAAAACACCTAGAAACGAAGCCTTTTCTCTTAGGCAAAAAGTAGTCTTTTACGGTTTCTGCTCTCCAAACTCATAGTAATACTTGAAACATAAATATAAATATGTTTCAATAACAGATTTATTCCCAGCACTTGAGTATAGGCCAGAATGTTCTAAATTCTACACAACAGCAACAGTTTCAACTATTATAAAAAATGAACTCCAAAGGCAAAAATTCTTTAAATCTTAGGGGATGAGGGCAGGCAAATGATGGATTTTTGTTTCAACATATGAAACTGGCACAGTCAATCTGTAAGATGGGTTAGGTCCACTTAAAATCATGCTTAAGCAAACTCTTAATACAAAGATCAATAATAACTTCTCTGAGCATAATTAAACATTGATTTTTTAAAACTATCTTCTATATTTACATAAATCAATCACTAGTTACCAGTGTATACTTAACAAGCACACAGCTACTAATATCACATCTTCTAGACAGTATTTACAAAGATAATACTCTGTCAGACTCTCAGTGCGGTGGGGAAGCAGTTACACTGCTTTTTCTCATGAAGGAGCAGGCTGAGATAAAAAGCAAGCAAACTATCAAATCTTTCCCTCGCATTTTTCAGCTTTGCAAGAAAGCAGAGATGTGAAGCTTTTAATTTCTTCATGCTAGAATCATATATAGCATGGTAGCTAAGCTTGTGAGCTCTGTAATGCCCAACTCACTGCCCTTGGGAAAGCCAATAAATACACCTAAGTCTCAGTTTCCTCTTCTATGGAAATAGAGATAAGTACCTAACTCGTAAGGGTTCTTCCAGGGAAGAAATTAAACTAGATGATTCAACGGAAAGAACAGATGAGATTCATGCCTGCCTGGCAGACAGTAAACATTCAATAAATATTTAGCAATTATTGCTGTTACAAGTGAAAAAACACATTGTAGAAGTCAATAAAGCCAGTTTACTTTGGTCTCTACAAAAATGGCAAAAATCTACCCAGCCTACAATCATTCACATATTCCATAGTTCCCTTGTATAACCTCGGTGAGAACCATGGAGGTTAACTTTCTAAGGAGAAAGGACTAGACTCTGTTTCACTACTGGATAGATTACCCAGCCCAGTCTGAGAACAGTAGTCTGAGCAGTCTGAGTAGGTAGTCTCCTAGGTAGTCTGAGTCTACCCCACAAACACTTCTTATGTATTAAGATCCTACCTTCCTCCAGGAGAGGTCAAAAGGACTTCTTCCATCCTCACCTGCCACATCCTTTCTCTGCTCCTACATCCCAAAGAAACCTATCTCACACTGTGGTTTTCTGAACTGGAGGGGCCTCACCTCCCTCTTTTAAAACTCTAATAAGGTTGGCTAAACACAGTTAAGAAATACTCCAAGCCCTGACACTCAGCACCTAGTCTTGCACAACACCAAGCTCAAAAGCTCCCTCCTCTGAGAAATTTCCCCACTCCCAGACAAAGTTAAATTCCCTAGTCACTCGCGCAGCATTTGGGGTACAGGTTTGCCCCAGCACCTACCTTATAATTAACTAATTATGTCTCCCCAAACAGACTGAAGGCAGGAGAAGCACTGTGGGAGCCAAGGGGTTCAGCTCCAGCACTAAGCATAGTGCTTTAGCACATACTAGGTGCTACAAGAAATGCTACACTTTACCCAGATTCCCTCCTTGAAGATTCCATCTCTTGCTGGATGCCCCACTTGGAAATCTGACCAAAGGCTGCTCTCTGTAGAGTAGGCTAACACCATGGACTGCTGATTACAACATCAGAAAAGCTAGTCATCAGCTTCTCCCATTGGAGAGGTTCCCGGAACCCAAATTCAACTGAGCAGGATTATGTACCATCAGAATCAGTGGGAATTCCCAGCACATCACAGAAGTTACCTTCTCCTTCAGCAGGACTGCTGAAAAGCTCGCAGGGTGAGCTTTTTAGTGAGAGAATCTTCACAAGGTAACTGAAGTGGAAATACTCAAAGAATAAATGCCTCGATTTGGCTGAAAAGGGTTCAAAAACATAAAGATCTGGCAAAAGCCAGCTAGCTCTCAATTCCTGAAAAACAGCCACTTCTGAAAAAGAATGAACAGGAAGCAGGGGTGGGTACTGGCCACTCTTTGTTTCAATAAATAAAATCTTTTTTTTTTCTGCCCCACAGCCCACAAGAAAAGGCTAACACACCAGGCCAAATGAGATGTTCAACAACCTCTCCTCTTGACAACTACATTAAACTACATGTCTAAAAAAACACTGCCTTAGGAACCTCAGCTCCACTGAAAAGTTCTAGTCAGTAATACTTTAAATAAAAAAAAAAAAGGAAATCAATATGCCTGAGGCCAACATTGACAATGGATGGCCCATAGAAGACTTGCAAACTTTCTGAAGGGAGGTACCACTACCTTTGCAAGAACACAACTTGGGGAAAGCAACCTCAAAATACGAAGCACTCCACAAGGAGGGCTTTAGTTTTAGAGCCCTATTTCCTACCATAAACATCTTACCCAGGAAGGGGGAAAGGGAAAAAAAAAAAACCAACAGTTGCCGAAGGGCAGCTTTCATTCTGGAAGTAGAAAAGGAAACAAACAAGAGAAGCAGTAAGCAGGATAACCCCCCAAACAAAGTTCTCTTTGGGCAAAAATAGTAACAATTCACGCTCCCACCCTTCCCTCTGGTGAGGTCTGTGATTTATACGGCTTTGCTCCGCAGAAAGCTCTTTCTGGGCAGCTCAAGGAAGGAGCCGAGGGAGGGAGAGAAAGACACAGGCACAGAAAGGAGAGGAGAGAGAAAAAGAAAATGGCGCAGAGACTAAGTCCCGACTGTCGACAAGGCGACTTTCCCGGGAGGAATCTGGGCCCGGAAAGGCTGCCCGAGGCCCGGCGGCGGGCGACGCGGGGTCTCCGTAGCCCCCTCTTGGGATGGCCGCGATCTGGGGGGTCTGGGGTCCCCAGAAAGGGGGTCCAGAGGCGGCCCGAGGGGAACAATGGGGCCGGTGAGCGAGGAGCCGGGACTTAGTCTCTGGGACGCCATGTCTGTCCTCTGCCCGGCTCGGGCCGGGCGCGGGGCCGGCGGCCGCGGAGTCGGGGGTCGGGGAGGGGGGGCGCACTCACCATTCAGTCGGAAATCCGCCTCGATCTGGGGAGAGAAAAGGAGGGACCATGAAACAACAGGCACATTCACCCCGCGGGCGGCGGGCGAGAGCGCGCGGCCGGGAGCCGGGCCCACCCTGCGCCCCCCGGGAAAAGGGGGGCCCCCGGGAACGGCCTGAAGGGCCAGCCAGCACCCCCAAACTGTAAGTTGGCGGCTTCCGCCCAGGTCCCGGGGAGCCGACGTCCGCCGGCTGACCGCCCCTGGCCAGGGGCTCTGGCCTGTCAAAGCAGCCGGGCCGAGGCCGGGGCCTCTGAGTCGGGGGTCGTGGAGGGCCGAAGCACGGCTGGGGGCCCGGGCGGGCCTGGCAGGGCCGTACCTGGGAATCGTTGTGGAGATGGTCCCCACTCATGTCGGCCGGAGCGGCGAGGGGCGCCGAGAAGACGCAGATGGTCGCGGCCGGCCTGTGCGGGCGGACAGGAGACTCCCGGAGGCTCCGGGAGGCGCGCGTAAAAGGTGGTGGGGCGGGCTTAAGACTACCGGAACCGCTGAGGCGGCGACAGCGGCGGCGAGGCTGACTGACTGCCGGGCGGGCGGCGAGAGCAGACCCCAGCAGTTGTGTAACAGCCTAAGTTCGCATTTCGGCTCACTGCGCCTGCGCGGCCGCTTTTAAAAGGGACGTCGCTGACGTCAGAGACTCGCGGAAGGAGGCCGAGGGTGGCGGGGCCCGCCCCCTCGCGTTTCCTAAGGGGGGACCCGGCTTTGCATCGCAAGCCCCGCCCCTTTAGCCCTCGCGCGCGTCTGCGATTTGCATAAGAAACTGACTCCTCCCACAGCCGCCCACCCAAAGCAGCCTTCTCTTCCTCTCCCAGCGGCTTTTCCCGGAACCCAGATCCCTCCCCTGGCCAGTGCGCAGGCGCAGCCCGGACACCGCCTCCTGGCCTGGGCCGGCAGCTCGGCCACGTGGTGGGCCTTTAAAGGCCGCCGCGGGACAGCTTCAGGCCCCGGCCGAGCTGGTATCCCAGACGCTTCTGCATCTTCCCGGAGCTGCAAATACCTTGGCAGCCGGGGTCCCCAAGTTCTCACCAGCTATTCTTCGCTCGCTAACCAGAACCTGAGACTGCTTGGAGAGAGCCTTTGTCCAGGCCTTCTAACTTCTGGATGATAGCACGCCCACTTCTTAAAATGTGTTTAAGTTGTTCAACCCGCCAAAGGTCTGGTTTAGCCTCGGTTTTCTGCCCGTACGTGTAGTCCCGAGTAACAAGAGGCCTGATTTCGTTTGTGCATTCTTCAAATATCCCTGAGCCAGGAATTGTGCTAAGAAAAGGAGTGGGGTAGGAGCCGAATGGAACCGAATCTCGGGGTAAACACGACCTGTCTGTGTACCCCGCTGTGTCCTTAGCGCGCTGCGAAGCATAGCGGGGAGAAATTGGAGAAAGAACGGGGAGAAATTGGAGAAAGAACGGCGGCTTATGGCGTATCCACTGTGCACTCCGCTCTCGTTTCCCACAGTAGCTCTGTGAAGCCGTCTATTAGTTAAACTGTGTCAGAGTGTGTGTTAGTCGGTCCGTCCTGTCAGACTCTCAGCAACCGCATGGACTGTATCCCACCAGGTTCCTCTGTCCATGAAATTCTCCAGGCAAGAATACTGGAGTGGATAGCCTTTCTTTTCTCCAGGGGATATTCCTGACCCAGGGATCGAGCTTGGGTCTCCTGCATTGCAGGCAGATTCTTTACCATCTGAGCCACCAGGGAAGTCCAAGTGTCAGAGATAAGTAACCTACTAACCTGCTTGACATCTACATTTGGATACCTCACAGGTTTCTCCAAGGCTTATCTTACCTTCTTCCTCCACCATGCCTGCGAGCTGAATTGCTAAGTCCTGTTCCACTCTTTGCAACCCCAGGGACTGTAGCCTGCCAGGTGTTCTCCAAGCAAGAATATTTGAGTGAGTTGCCATTTCCTCCCCCAAGGGATCTTCCCCACCCAGGGAGCCAACCTGTATCTCCTGCGTTGGCAGGTGGATTCTTTACTTCTGAGCCACCTGGTAAGCCCCCCAGCTAGAAAAGCTCCACCCTGAACACCTTCCTCTCAGAAATCCAGCTGATTGCATCGCTTCAAGCCTCTCTTCCTCACCCGCACACCTGTGAAGTGTGCATTATCTCTTGCTTGAATTCTTACAATACATTCCTAACAGGAATCCCTACTTCCCTTCTGGCCCTCTCACAGCTACTCTGCAGCAGTAGACAAAGTGCTCTTTCAACACCAGGTCTGATCATTATCCTTTCCCACAACTTCTCTCATCTTAGGACAAAGTTCACAGTTCTTAAAGTAGCTGCCAAGATCCTGAATAACTGGCTTAATTCAAGCATGAGTGACCCTTGTGAATTTTTCTGTATCTATTACCGCTTCTTTTATTATTATTGCTACACATGAACCTTCAAGTTGTGAACTTTCAAAGATGCAAAGGTGCCCCTGTATGCCAGCTGTTGTACTGTATTACTGTACCTTTCAAGGTGCTATACTGTAAGATAAAGAACATTTTCTTGGATGTTTCTGTACCCTGGTGGCGCAGTGGATGGAAATCCACCTGCCAGTGCAGTGGACACAGGTTCATTCCCTAGTCAGGGAAGATCCCACATACTGCGGAGCCACTGGGCCTGTGTGCCACAACTACTGAAGGCCGAATGCCTGGAGCCTGTGCTGCGTGATAAGAGAAGCCATCACAATGAGAGTACCACTTCTGGAGAGTAGCCCCCACTCTCTGCATCTAGAGAAAACCTACACACAGCAACAAAGACCCAGTGCAATAAAAAATAACAAAATAAATAATTTGTTTTATTTTTTGTGTTTGTTTGTTAATGTGTTACCATGTGAAAAGTGTTATAAACCTGTTATAGGACAGTGCTATATAGCCAATGATGTTAGTTGGATACCTAGGCTAACTTTGTGGGACTCAGGAATGTGCTCTCAGAAAGGAAGTCATGCAAATGTAGGGGAATTACTGCACTTAATATTTTAATTCATCCCTCTTCTTTCTTTAGCTTTATCCTAAGTAATAATATCTATGAAATAATAATGTTTATGAAATCATTTACAAATAAACTACGAAAAGTGTTCATTCATGGACCATTGAAATCATATCTAGTGGTAAACACTTTAATTTGAATTCATTGAAAAAAATTAATGCTTGTGAATGCTTCAAAGCTCAACCTTAATATTATTTTCTCCCTTCCATACTCTCGGACTCCTCCTTCCTGACCAAGATCAAGTGCCCCCCTCATTGAGTGTCCTTTTCCTTTGTGACACTTGTCACAACTTTTATTAGGTTAGTAATCGTGGTAACTGGCGATTTTATATCTCTCTGCCCTACTGAATGCCAGGTCTGTGAGGGCTGGGACCTTGTCTGTCTTGCTTAGCACTTGATCCCCAGCACCCAGCCAGAGGTCCTACAGAAGAGGTGTGTGATCAATGAGGGGATGAAAGCAGGGTAGTACAGTGGTTAGGATCACACACGGAAGTCAAACCAATCTAGTTTTGAGTTCTGCTCTATAATATTGACATGTTTATAAATATATAGTTATATATTATTATATGCTTATATACAGTTTCAGAAGGAAGAATCTTGAGAGAATTTAGCAGAGATCCCATTATACACACACACACACACACACACACACACACACATATATAGTCATATATAATACTCCCTGTTTATTAACTCTGTGACATCAGGCAAGTTGCTTAACTCCTCTGAGTCCCAGTTTCCTCATCTGGACAATGATAATAAGGGTGGAATTTTTTAAGTTATTTACTTTTGGTTGTGCTGGGTCTTCATTGCAGCGCATGGGCTTTCTCTAGTCGTGGCAAGCAGGGGCTACTCTTCATTGTGGTGCATGGGCTTCTCATTGTGGTGGCTTCTCTTTTTGAGGAGTAGAAGCTCTAGGGCTCAGGAGCTTCAGTAATTGTGGCTCGTGGGCTCAGTGGTTGTGGCTTTCAGGCCCTAGATCACATGGGCTTAGTTGCTCCATGGCATGTGGAATCTTCCTGGAGCAAGGATGGAACCCATGTCCCCTGCATTGGCAGGTGGATTCTTATCCACTGTACCACCAGGGAAGAACCATAAGTGTGGAATTTTTTTTTTTTAAGCTGTTGCAGAACACAGCTAGTAAGTGGTGAGTTTTGAATTGACGCTCAGGTCCTCTTACCTCCAAAGCTACATTCTTTCTCTCAAGCAAGTTGCCAGAACCAGTTTCACCTTGCTTTTGGATTCTTTCATCGTAGTCTTTCCATCTTGGAATCAATTACAGGCCACCAGGTGAGGTATGTGACTCCTACTTGTTTGCTGCAGTAAGGCCAAAGTAATTTGAGGAGTGCTTTAAAGCAGACAGTGCCTCCTAACACTTCTCCACCACCACCCTCCAAAGCCAGGGAGAATCTCCATTTGTTTCCCAGGTACCTCCAAGGAAGATCGGAGCAGCCATGAAGACAGAACACACATGCCAAAAGGGCACACAAAGCATAGTCCCCGTGCACAAACATGCAGGTATCTGAGCGCCTTGTTATAGGCTGCACTTCCCTGCCAGAACGCGTGACGACAGGGTTCTGAGGCTGGCTGTCTTACTCAAGGCCACCTGGCCCCTCTCTGATTCCTGCTACTTCAATCTGGTGTCCCCACGATATGGTCCACCCACCCCTAGTACTTGAGGAGACTATAGATAATGCCTGTATAGACATCCTAATTTTAATATTATGTATATATTTCCATGTATATGAGAAAAAAATTTTAACCATCACATCAAATCCATGATTTTAAGGATATCTCTGTTTGGAATGAGGCTTTTTTAAAAGTTGGTTGATTGATTTAAATAAAAATGTGAAGAAATGGCACAGAGGGAACATATAAGACCAACTCCAGAAACGTTAGAGGGAAATAAATGAGGCTTGGGAAACATTACTTTTTAAATCAAGACTGCTCATTCATGGACCATCCCAGCCCCCATAAAAATAACTAGCAGATGACAGCTGATGTTGTAGGCCTGTTTCCAATGTGAAAGGTGGATGATTTATCAATATTCCACTAAAAGAAGGGCTCCATATACAAATACATACATTGTTATGATTTAAAGTTAAACAGGTCTTTTCCCACGAGACTTCCCAGAGTCGTCCATATGCTGATACACATGGCGGGAAGCATCTCCAAAATGTATGTAAGCCCAGAAATCTTTTTCTTTCCCAGAGTGTTTCTTAAGACTGGGTTCTTTGGAATGACCAGCCCTCAGGCTTCTTGTTCAACATGGTCACCCAAGACACAGCCCATAGTCATTTGCTTCTGACTTGCATGGGATTGTTCTTGTTGCCTTAACCCAAGTCTTGGCTCCCAGAACTGAACATGTCTAGGGCTGTCTGAACAACTTTTGCTTTTCAGGGAACCTGTGCTTCTGCATAGTGTACACAAATGTACAAATATGATGTTGTCCCTCTGGCTACAGTTGTGTGAACCAAGCTGAGCCACTCAGATCAACTTCCTTGAGACTTTGGAACCAGAAAAGAGAAAGTGGTTTGGTCTCTCTTCTTGCAGATGGATCTGTAGTATGTAAATCAGGAGGCGGCCCTGCTGGTATTTTCTGCCTAAAGGGCCAGAGAGGGCTGGGGGCAAGGAGGAGAGAAGGAAGAAAAGAGAAGGCCCTGATGGAGTTCAGGGTACTCAGTTCCTAGTATCCTTGAGGCTTTATTTCCCCGGATCCTGTGCCTTTAAATAAATTCTCCTTTTTGCTTCACAGAGGTCTGATGGGTCACTAAAGGCCAAGAACTCTACGTTATACTAAGTCCTAATCTACACTCGACGCCTGCGCAACTTCAAGGCCTCAGTTTTCTTTTGGTCCTGGACCTGGGCCCCTATTGTTATGGCACCTGGATGCCACCTAGAGTTTTGATCTTGGATGTTGACACAGCCTCGACTGGCAATTCTTGGGCCGCAGCATCTTCTAGTTCTCCTTTCCTATGTGTGCCTCGCCTAAGGACCTGCTACCCTTTCAAGACTTAGATGATGCTCAGAATAGAACCTGCTTGATACCCCAGAAAGGAGACCCAGGCTGGCCATCCCAGTAACAACTAGACACACCCTTTGCCTGTTGGTAATGGTCCAGCAAAGGTTAAATTTTGTGGAATAAAAAAGGAGAGCAACAACAGAAAAGCTGGCAACCCTGGAGTCGTGGAATGAGAAGTGAAAGTTGCTCAGTTGTGTCTGACTGTTTGTGACCCCATGGACTATATAGTCCATGGAATTCTCCAGGCCAGAATACTGGAGTGAGTAGCCTTTCCCTTCTCCAAGGGACCTTCCCAACCCAGGGATCTAACCCAGGTCTCCAACATTGCAGGTGGATTCTTTACCAGCTGAGCCACAGGAGGATGGACAATAAAGACATAGGAGTCTGGTCACATGGGGAGTCTACTTTCACATTCTTACTTTGTCTTCCTGCCAGAAGATATCTTTTCTGTGATGAGGACATGTATTCATTCCACACTATTCCCCAAGAAATGAGGGAGTATATGGGTTATATGCGGGGGCCTCCCAGGTGGCTCAGTGGTAAAGAATCTGCCTGCCAATACGGGAGATGCAGGAGATGCAGATTCAGTCTCTGGGTTGGGAAGATCCCCTGGAGGAGGAAATGGCAACCCACTCCAATATTTTTGCCTGGAGAATCCCATGAATAGAGGAGCCTAGCAGGCTATATAGTCCACGGGGTTGCACAGAGTCAGACACAACTGACGGACTGAGGACACACATGCGCGCGCGCACACACACACACACACACACACACACACACAGGCTATGTGATAGATAGGTACTATGCTACGCCCTGGGGACACAGATACTAATAAGACCAAATCCTTTTGTTGGAGAAGTTCCTAGTCTGATAACAAGACAAACATATTCCTCAACTGTTACCATAAGGTACGAAGAATAACATGGTGGAGGTGGTCAGCTCCCAGTTGCTATGGGAACACTGGGAAGGAGGTGTTCAACTCACCAGTGGTGGCAGAGTGGGCAATATGAGGAGAGACTTCTGGTCGGATGCCGTTCTCTAAAGATGTGGAGGTGGCCTGTGGAAGAGAAGGGAAGGTACTGCAGGAAGAAGAGCCACCTGGGCCAAGGCAGAGCATCCTGGGCAGGGACAGCTTTGGTCAGGATGGAGCAGAGGGTACCTGTGAAGATAAACCAGAGAAGGAGGCCAGGCGGGTAGGGATGCCTCCCTTGGTGACAGCGGAGCTCCCGCAGGATGAGCTGTGATGGGGTTTTGAGGAGGTGTGAGACAAACCATGGGCAGCACAGTAGGGGAGAGTTTGGCAGAGCTGATGCTGGAGACAGGCAGATAACCCAGGAGGCCCATGGAAGCCACTGCAAGTGTCTCAGAAGCATCAGTAAGCCCGGGATTGGGAGGTCGTTTGGAATAACTGTGAAGAGGCAGCCTTGAAGGGGACGGCAGGATATTGACCTGTGTCCAGGATAGTGCCCCAGGAGAACTTAGGACAGCAGCTGTCCCTGAATCTCCCTCTCACCAGGTATGCTGCTGGGACATTCTGCTGCCGCTCGGGTCCAGCTGCCTCCACATGGAGCACCAGCAGGCTGGGGGCGGCAAAGAGGCAGGAACTGGGGCTCCAGTAAACCCTGGATAATTCTGGGAGTGAGTGCAACCCCAAGCTGACTTAGCATGACTATCCCAAGAAAATGGAACAGAGATGACAGCCCTGCTCGATAACCAGCAGGGGTTATCAACACAAAGAAAAAGAAGCGGGACTCCCCTGGTGGTCCAGTGGTTAAGACTCTGAGCTCCCAGTGCAGGGGGCTTGGGTTCGATCCCTGGTGGGAGAACTAAGATCCTGCATACTACACAGTGTGGCCAAAATATTTAAAATAATAATAATAAAATAACCAGCAGGGAACAGCTTTGCCAAGATCAGGTTCAGAGAGATATAACTGCCCATGCCCCCAACAAGCTCTTTGACTCCTATATCCCATCTCTTCCACCTCCAGCATCTTCTCTCCCTCCTGCCTGGCAACTTCTCCACTTATTCCCCCCTCTCAGTTTTTCTCTTGACCTTGTTAAAAATAATCTCTCACATTAATCAATTATTTCCCATGTGCTCTCCCCTGGACTAACTGCTTCCCATACATTATCTTACTTAATCCTCACAATCACTTTTATCAAGCCGGAGAAATATCAATAATCTCAGATATGCGGACGACACCACCCTTATGGCAGAAAGTGAAGAACTAAAGAGCCTCTTGATGAAAGTGAAAGAGGAGAATGAAAAAGTTGGCTTAAAGCTCAACATTCAGAAAACTAACATCATGGCATCTGGTCCCATCACTTCATGGGAAATAGATGGGGAAACAGTGGAAACAGTGTCAGACTTTATTTTTGGGGGCTCCAAAATCACTGCAGATGGTGACTGCAGCCATGAAATTAAAAGACGCTTACTGCTTGGAAGGAAAGTTATGACCACCTAAACAGCATATTAAAAAGCAGAGACATTACTTCGCCAACAAAAGTCCGTCTAGTCAAGGCTATGGTTTTTCCAGTAGTCATGTATGGATGTGAGAGTTGGACGGTGAAGAAAGCTGAGCGCGGAAGAATTGATGCTTTTGAACTGTGGTGCTGGAGAAGACTCTTGAGAGTCCCTTGGACTGGAAGGAGATCCAACCAGTCCATCCTAAAGGAGATCAGTCCTGGGTGTTCATTGGAAGGACTGATGTTGAAGCTGAAACTCCAATACTTTGGCCATCTGATGCGAAGAGCTGACTCATTGGAAAAGACCCTGATGCTGGGAGGGGTTGGGGGCAGGAGGAGAAGGGGACGACAGAGGATGAGATGGCTGGATGGCATCACCGACTCAATGACATGAGTTTGGGTAAACTCCGGGAGTTGGTGATAAACAGGGAGGCCTGGTGTGCTGCAGTCCATGGGGTCACAAAGAGTCGGACACGACTGAGCGACTGAACTGAACTGAACTACTAATTTCATCATTTTACAAACCAGGAAACTGAGGCTTAGGAAGATTAAGTTAACTAAGTCACACAGTTATTAAGTCGTGGGGCAATGATTTGAACCCAAGCGGTGTTACTACAGAGCCCACAGTCTCTCAATTCCTGTGCTGCCTCTGAAGGTTCTTAGGCCACTGTTTGTCTTGGCATGCTTGAAATATTTGGAAAGGATAGTCCACACTTGCTGCCTTTTCTGCCTTATAATGCAACCCCTTAAATGGTGTAGATCTGACTTCCATTCTAATCAGAGACTTCCTAGTTTGCAAATAGATTAGCCTTATTCTCCTCCACCTTCCCACAGTACTCAGTGATGCTGGGTATATTCTTTGGGTCCTTTCCATTTGGCTCCAGTGACCATGAATTCTCTTGGTTTTCCTCCTACCTCTGCAAATGCCATTATTTCTGCCTCCTCCTCTTCTCCCAGAACAATGTCAGCATGCCGAAAACTTCTGTCCTCAATCTTCTTTTCTCTCTATCCACCCTCTTCCTGGAAGCTTTACAGACCCTATGCTGGCTCCTATAGAGAGCCTCTCAAATTGTTATC
Source organism: Giraffa tippelskirchi (assembly GCF_054371585.1). Classification (NCBI taxonomy): domain Eukaryota; kingdom Metazoa; phylum Chordata; class Mammalia; order Artiodactyla; family Giraffidae; genus Giraffa; species Giraffa tippelskirchi. The sequence goes on along the minus strand of NC_137287.1, from coordinate 111,363,495 downwards.
TTGAGGCTTGACTTCTTTTTGGAGCTACAGAAACATTTACCTATTTGCCCTTCCCTGGTGGCTCAGAGGGTAAAGAATCTGCCGGCAATGCAGGAGACTCGGGTTGGACTCCTGGGCCGAGAATATCCCCTGGTGAAGGGCATGGCAACCCACTTTAGTAATTTTGCCTGGAGAATCCCTTGGACAGAGGAGCTTGGCAGGCTACCATCCATGGGGGTCGCAAAGAGTTGGACACAACTGAGTGACTAACACACACAAACTACTGTGTGTGTCCCCTTGATGGTTCCCTCAGTCCTCTTCTCCTGGGTTCAACTTTTCCCCTGGATCTACCCTTCCCTTCTATGGTCTCTGCTGGGTGAGTAGCTCTATCCACCCCCTTCCCAGTCAAGCAGCTCAAATCTTCGGAGCCTCTTGAATTGATCCCTTCCACCCCGTCCCATTAGTGGCTATCTCTGTGGAGTCTGCTAAGTTCTACTTCTGTGATTATCTGTCCCTCTTCCTCCCAGGTACTGATGGCATCTGCCCCTTCCCTGGCTTTCTTGCATAACACACACATACACATAAATATCACAACACCTCTGAACCAGGTGCCTGGTGCCAAGGATTTAGCCACAAATTAGACAGACAACGCCCCTTTCCTCAAGGAGCTCAGGCCTGGTAGGTGGGACAGACAAGAGAACAAGTCGTCGCCACTTACTCTGTTAAATGCTTTGGGGATAATGCACAGTATGTTTGCTATAGGAGCCCTTTAGGGATGCTGTCATGTCGGAATTGAGGAGTCAGACAGAGGCTTCTGTAAATGACATTCAAACCTGAGGCCTGCCTTACAAGTGGGAGCAGAATCTAGCCCGTGGAAGTTAGGGAAGACAGAGAACACAAGTCAGGGAGATGACCACTAGCGGCCCAGAGAACAGATGAAATAAAGACTTGGGAATTCCAGAGTGGGGTTGTAAGACCCCTGAATTACACTAGTGTGGCTGAGGGGTAGACTGAGAGAAAGGGTAGTGAGAGGTGAGGCTGAAGGGGTAAGCAAGGCCCAACTCATGCAGGATGTTTTTTGTTGGTTAAGGAGTTTACAATTTATCCTGAGAGCAATGGGGAGCCACTGATGAGTTGTAAGCAATGGAAGAACATAATCATATGCATTAAAAAAAATTTTTTTTAAAATTTTTTGGGCCTGTGCCATGTAGCCTCTTGGATTTTACTTCCCTGACCAGGTACTCAACCCGAGCCCCCTGCAGTGGATGCACAGAATCTTAACTAGTGGACCACCAGGGGTCCAGTCATATTTATTTTAGTAAATGTTACCTACAATATAGAAAATGGATTTGAAAAAGTCAAGAGGAGAGGCTTGTTAGGCCACAGTTAAGAAGGCTGATGCCATCATCTAGGCAAAAATGACAGCGATGCTGGCCCTAATCAGCAGAAGAGCCATGAGGGTGGAAAGGAGTGGATATGCATTTGGAGGATATTCATGACAGAGGTTGATGTATCAGGTGTCAATTATATATGTCAGAGAAACGGAGAGGGGAGGAATCGAGGCTATGGATGGGTGTGCCATTCACAAAGGCTCGGGAACACTGGGGAATGACCTAGTTTGAGGGAAAGATGATGAATTCTGCCCTGTACATTCAAATTTGAAGTGCCCGTGGGGTAGGCTGGTCAAGATATCCAGTAGACAGTTGGATACATGGCTTTGGAGCTCAAGAGAGGGATTGGAAGTGGTACCTGAAGTGACTAGACTAGATGAGGTCATTTGGGAGGGTCTGGAAGGAACGTCTTATTTTAGGGATGGGCCTGAGAGAGGAAGTAAAGGATAACAAGTTTAGGCAAGTTGTTGAAGAGGTTTAGTTATACACAAGAGGAGGAATGCAGTGCAGGAACCAGAGTAACCTGAGGTTATGAGGGGTTTTGTGTGTGTGTTTGTTTCTCTGTTTTATGATGGAGAAGACACACTTATATCTAGTCTAGAAGAGGGCCTTTGGATCATTCCATTCCTTGGACAAAGTGATGGCACAATTGAGTTGATAAATCAGGAATTGTGGCTCAAATGGTAAAGAATCTGCCTGTAATGCAGGAGACCTGGGTTTGATCCCTGGGTTGGGAAGATCCCCTGGAGAAGGAAATGGCAACCCACTCCAGCATCCTTGCCTAGAGAATTCCACGGACAGAAGAGCCTGGCAGGTTATAGTCTGTGGGGTGACAAAGAATCGGACACAACTGAGCGGCTAACACTTTCACCAGGAATTCTGAATCAGGTAAAGAAGCAGGTCCCTTTGGAGCAGAGACCCCTCTTTGCTTCTCAGACACCACGGGCTGCTTTGACCTCCCCTCCAGGGCTCTGGGGACTTTCCCACCACAACTCACAGAGGATTGACTCAGAGAACTTGTTTTTCAGGATGGCTTATCCAGGCCCCCAGGGAATAGTCTCTTCCCAAAGGGTCAAGTCCAACCCTGCAGGATCTATCTCTACCTTTCCAGGACTCAGCTACAGGTGTCAGAGAAGGGGTTCGACAGAACAGACTCCGATTGGGGTGAAAGACTCCCAGAGCCTGGGAGCTGGATTATCCTCCTTGGTTTCTGCAATGTGGTTAGGGTCCTCTAACATTTCCTGATGCATGTTTAGTGCCAGGTTCTGGTAGTAGTCTTGGGATGAATGAGACAGGGCCTTCACCTGGAGGACTGCACATTCCGGAAGGGGAGCTAGACAAGCAAAGCATCGGTTACAAGACAATGGTCTAGGAACCTCATGAGAGAGCCCGCAGGGCTAGGAAGCCAGGCAGACTCTTCTTCAGAAGCCCGGCCTGAAGGGTTTGATGGCAGAAAGCTAAAGACTCCAGTGATGATGGGTAGCATCACTGACTCAATGGACATGAGTTTGAGCAAAAACTTGGGGAGATGGTGAAGGACAGGGAAGTCTGGCATGCTGCAGTCCATGGAGTCGCAAAGAGCCAGACACGACTTAGCAATGAACAACAGCAAAGACTCCAAATTTCCCATCAGACCCAGAGCTTGGCTCTTCTGTTATTTGGGGGAAAATGGCAAAACAATGTATTTTAAATTGACTTTTTGTTTCTCTGGGGGAATTTCCCCCTTCCTGTTGAGTGTGAGTATTCAGAACTGGGAGACAGAAAATATTTGTGCAAAACCTTACAGAATATCCAAGTTGAGCCTTGGAAACCCCAAATGAAAAGCAGGTGAGCCTGTCACTGCTGGATGTTAGAGAATTCCTGGACTCAGTCCTCAGACCTCCTCTCTTCCTATCTCATCCAACTTGTGGCTTTAAATACCAGTTACATACTGACAAGTCCTGAGTTCATAATGGTAGTCAGGACCTTGGCCAACCCACACCACTGCCCTGGCCTCACACTTATATATCCAGCTGCCTACCCACTATCCCTGATCAGAGATCAAATCCATACCCCTGGCAGTGAGAGTGCAGAGTCCTAACCACTGGCCTACTAGGGAATTCCTTCCAATGGGCTTCTTAAACACACCTCAAACCAAATTTCTTTCTCCCCCCAACCCTGAACCCACCGCTCCCTTGGTCTTCCTCATCACAGTCAATGGCTCAGGTCAAACCTCTGCGTCAACATTTGCTCTTGGCTTTCTACCTTTTTTTTTTTCTTTTGGGTTCCCTGGGTCTTCATTGCAGCCTGCTGGTTTTTGTAGCTGTGGCCCCTCGCGTGTAGTTGCCCCGCAGCATGTAGTATGTTATTTCCATGACCAGGGATCAAACCCAAGTACTTTGTATTGAAAGATGAATTCTTAATCACTGTTCCACTAGGGAAGTCCATGTCCTTGGCTCTTTCTCTTGTTCACCTACCACCCCCATACCACCCATATCCAACCTGTCAGCAAATCCCATGGACATGACCTTAAATATCCAGAGGCTAAACCTCTCTCCCCATTCCCTTGGCTTCCATTTTAGCTCAAGCCTCCATCATCTCCAGCTGGTTTAGCCTCCATCATCTCCCTGCTTCCGTGTTTGTCTTCCTGTAGGACATCCTCAGAACAAGGGATGTTTTAAAACAGTGATCCTTTGAAAAATGTGAAATTCTGTCACTTCTCTGCTCAAACCCCTCCAGTGGCTCCTATCTCACTCAGGATAAGAGTTAAAGTCCTTACAGTGGCCCCCAAGGTCTTCCCCTGCCTGCCCCCACCCCCTGCCTGGTCCCTTGACTTCATCTGCTGGTGCTCCCCACCTCCATCACCCCTCCCCAGCCTCACTGGTCTCCCTACCACTCACCCTCCAGCCTTAGCACTCTTACACTTGCAGATCTTTCTGCCTGGGACATCCTTTCCCCAAATATCTCCTTGGCCTACTTTCTCACTTCTTTCAGATCCTCACTAAAATATCTCCTTTTCAATGAGAGTTTTTTTGACTACTCTATTTATCTGTTTAGTTTAATGCCAAATTTCCAGCATCTACAGCAGTGCCTGGCACCTATGGATGCTCAATTAATATCTGTTGAATAAATTAATTAGTAATGGGCTGCAGTGAGCTCCTTTGTGTATCAAGTGGGGCACTGGGATATGCCAGAAAACTCTCTAGAGTGGTGACACGATTCCCATTTTGCAGATAAGGAGACTAAAGTTTGGAAACATATGAGCATCTTTCCTGTCCGTTCTCATAGCAACAGAGTCCCCAGCACCTATCATTTGCTACTGTCATTGTCCATTTCCTCAACTAGAGGTAAGGCTTTTGAGCCCAGGGGTCATCTCTTACTCCTTGTTGCTTACAAGCACCTGGTAGAAAGTTGGGCATGTAGAGAATGCTTAAGAGATATTTTTTGTGTGAATGAATGAATGAAATGGCCAAATCAGGATACAAAACCCCAGCTGTCGGATAGCAAAGTCTCAGCTCACCCTACTCTACGGGGGTGGGGGGGATCCCTAAAACAGCCATGGAGCCAATAGTTAAGAGTCCCTCCCCTTGGCAGAGTACTCTTCTTGAGAGCCAGAAGTATTTCGGATGGAGAACAGTGTCCACTGGCTGACAGTTTTTTCCCATCACACACCAGGCAAATGGAAAGAATTTCTCCACTCAGTCCTTTCACAGTTCCCAGACACACAGTCAAGGTTAATCTTCAGACCTCTCCTCTGTGTTCTCCCAACTCACTGTCTCATCTACTCTTGCGGCTTTAAACACCAATTACATACTTAAGAAGATCCAAGTTCATATCTGTGATCGGGATCTTGCCCCCATCTGCATTCTGCCCCACTAATTTTCCCAGTCTTCAGCTGCTGGGTTGGGCGGCTTGCCCATCACCCACTCACTCAGCCTTCAGCCAGCAGTCTCTGCTGCCTTCCCTGGGCCACACTGAAAACTGAGTTTCCCCTCCCTGCCTTTCCATAACCACTGTGACTTGGCTTGGTCCTCTGAGTCTTCATTCCAACAAACTCGCTCTCCTTTGCCTCTTCTTATTTATTTATTTATTTTAAAATTATTGTTAGTCCTTAATTTTAACATGCAGTGATCAGGAAAGGTGGCTTGTATAATCACTACTTTTTTTTGGCTATGTCTTCTGGCATGCGGAATTTCCCCAACCAGAGATTGAACCCATGCCCCCTGGCAGTGGAAGCTTGAGTCTTAACCAAAGAACCACACGGTAAATCCTGACTCTTCTTTTTAAACTCTCCTCCATCCCCTAAACCCCTGTCTTAGGTCATGGAGATGGCTCACCCCATCCTTGGATGATGGTGGCTCGCTGATTTCATGTGGTCTCTCTCCTGAGCCTTCAGTTCTCCAGATCAGTAATCCTTAAACTACTGGGAGAGGTCCTAGACCCCTTTGAGAATGTGGTCTATGGGCCCTCTCCCTCCAAAAAAACCCACATATACTCTTTTTTTAAAACTTTTTATATTTTTTTAATTGAAGTATAGTTGATTTATAATGTTCTAATTTCTGCTGTATAGCGAATAACTCAGTTATACACACATATACATTCTTTTTAAATATTCTTTTCTATTATGGTTTATCACAGGAGATTGGATATAATTCCCCATGCAATACCTTAGGACCTGGTTGTTTATCCATTCTAAATATAATAGTTCACATATACTCTTTTTTTTTTTTACAGTGTTTTATTTTTTATTTATCTAAAATTTCTTAAAATGTATAATTGCTATACAATATTAAGTTACAAATTTACGATATAGTGATTCATAATTTTTAAAGGCTATGCTCCATTTATAAGCAACAAATAACATACGAGAGATTCACAGATACTCTTAAATACAGCATTTTGCATAGAAGTTCAAATGCACCCCAGTTAAGAGCCCCTCTGCTAGAGGGTCTCTCTGCTTCTCCCCTCCCCTCTAGGTTTCTGATTGTTGTTGGCTCTCCTGTCAATCAGAAGTGTCTTTAGAATCAGAACTGATTTTAGAATCAGAAGTGTCTCCCTACCGTATTATCACCAATACCCTTATTGTTGTGCAGAGCAGCCACAAGATTTGCACAACCCCTTTTCATGCATCAACTGATTTTGTGCTCTTAACAACCCCAAGAGGAAGGAACTATTATTGTCCCATTTTCACAGCCGAGAGAACTCCATGGTTATGTGCTTTGCCAACACCAAGTTCAGGCTGTCTTACCTCTGTACCACATGGTGTTGCCCATTATAAACTGCTGTTTCCTTTGACCCTTTTATCTCCACCGCCTGAAACCTATCTCTGCCCCCTCCCCACACCCCATGGTGTGTTGCCTGTTATTCTCAACTGCTGCTTTTTTTCTTTTAACCTCCCCTCTCCCTGTCACCTGAAAGGCACATCACCTCCCCCACTTCTCTGACGCTCCCTCCTTCTCCCCCATCCATGCCTTCAACTGACCACAGGTGACTTTTTTGCAGTTGCTTGAGCACATGTGAGCCATGCAAGGGTTGGTTTCACTTCCCCTTCCACTCAGCCCAGCTGTGCCCGCCTCTGGGATCCTTGCTGGCACTCCAACCCCTTCTGGCAGCAGGCTTCGGCACTTCTACGGTTGCCATACCTGAAATCCAGGTAAGAGGAAGGAAAGGGACATGCTGTTGAGGACCTACTTTGGGTCAGGCCTCATGCATGGCCTGGGGGCCCAGACTCCAACCTTTAAAGGCTCCAGTTTCCAGGTTCTTCCAGGAATCCTACTGATGGGCACCTGGAGGCTCTAAGATGATTGGTCTGAATCCATCTGCTGCCTGTCTGCCTATGGCTAAGGGCCTCTCTGTAGCTTGGCTAACCTTTAACTGCCCCCTGAGCCAGCAAAACTACTGCTCAGCGCCTCCATGAGAAACACCTGGCGTTGGTTAACCTCTTCCTCTTCAGCTCAAATCTCAGACCGGCCTGATCATTTCAGTTAGGTTAATCACAATCACACTTTTGCTCCTAGTGTGATAAAATAGTCAGTCATTACAAAAGCAATTTATAAAACTGCTTACCAAAGTGTAACATAGACAGAAAAGTACGCATATCAAAAGTAGGCAACTTGAGGAACCCATCTGTATAACCTGCACCCAGTCAGGAAACAGAATTGGTCAGCACTCTGAAACACCACTGCCCTGGGTGCTTTCTTCCTCTCCTTGCCCTCAGCGCAATCACTATCCTGATGACTTTTACCAGCACAGATTGGTCCTGCTTGGTTTTGTACCACAAAAACAATTTTAGGAGAACTAGATCATTCTCTTATTCTCACCCCTAGACACATATGTTAATTGATTGATTGATTCAATTCATCATTGACCAGATGTTGACTGTGTATAAAATGGATCAAAAATCTGAATTAAAACAAAAAACTCTTGGACTTCCTTGGCGGTCCAATGGTTAAGACTCCATGCTTCCAAGGCAGAGGTTGCAGGTTCCATCCCTGGTCAGGGAACTAAGATCCCACATGCCGTAGGGGATGGCTGAAACCCCCTCAAAAAGCAAAACCAAGAACCTATGGTCTTAAAGGGTCTTTGGCTGTAAACTGACCCTTCACTGAGCCTCCAGAATCCCAAAGTGTGTCCTTCATAAAGTGCGCAGAACATGCAAGCCCATCTGGTCACTTCTTCTAAAGTTCAAGTGCTTATGTCTCTGGGCCTTTTTTTTTGCTTTCTTTCCTCTTGATTTTATTTTATCAGTTTAGCTCTGAAGGAGGGAAATTTGAGATGCTGAGGGGGATTCCACCTCCCCACAACTCCAGCTTTGATCACTCCTAGATGGAGAAATCATCTCATAAGTCTACCTACTGCATTTCCCAGGAAGATGTGGCAAGTTAGCTTTAAGCTGTTAAACACACACACAGACACACACTCAAAACCCCAAAAGCTGTCCTGTTTGTGCTCAGATATGCTGCAGCTTTTGCTTACTGATTCTAGCCCTGCCCTCTGCAATCTCCCTGAATTAATTAGTCAATTCAATATTCAGGTTTTGGGTGTTTTCCTGAGTGCCAGGCTCGGAGGCACATGAGGTGGGGCTTTCTGAGCTCTGAATTCTTCCCGTGGAGATCCTGGGATTGACTGATTTAGGGATGTGGCTAAACCAACATTTACTACAGAACATTCCACTGGACACTAATCCCCAGAAATGCTTTGTGAAAATAGAGCTTGGAGCTCAAAGGAGTTGAGCAAATGCTCCATGCTCTCTAGTCTATGTCTCATATCATATCTTATACTAGCACAGATAAGACTCTGGGAGATCCGGAAGCACAAAAACGGATTCACTTTGTCAGTGTTTTGAAGACTTACATGACTTAGAATTCCTTTTTCTACAGAAGGCCTGTGAGTACTTCTCAGAATTAGTGTCCTCAGGGCAGGATACAGACCAACTAGCTTTAAGCATCCTCCAAACTGCCCTATCCCATGGTGATACTGAGCCCTCGAAATATGGCCGTTCCAAACTGAGATGTGCTGTGTGCAAAGGGACGTCCGAGGTGTTGCAGTTGGTAAAGAACCTGTCTGCCAAGGCAGGAGATGCAAGAGATGCGGTTCAATCTCTGAGTTGGGAAGATTCCCTAGAGAAGGAAATGACAACCCATTCTAGTATTCTTGCCTGAGAAATTCCATGGGCCGTGGACAGAGGAGACTGGCAGGCTACAGTCCATGGGGTGGCAAAGAACCGGACATGAGTGAGCAACACACACACTGCACTGTGTGTGTAAAACACACGCAAGATTTCAAAATCTTAGAAGAAAATCAAAGGTTAAAAGTTTTTATCTGGCTTATATGCTGAAATAAGACAATTTTTGAAGTACTGGGTTAAAATGTACTATTACAATTAACTTCATCAAGGACTTCCCTGGTGGTCCAGTGGTAAAAGCTTCACCTTCCAACGCAGGCAATGCCGGTTTGATCCCCGGTTAGGGAGCTAAGATTCCCACATGCCTCGTGGCCAAAGAAACAAAACATAAAACAGAAACAGTACGGTAACAAATTCAATAAAGACTTTAAAAATGGTCCTCATCAAGAAAATAATCTTCAAAAAATTAATTTCTTCTATTTCTATGTTGCTTTTTAAAATGTGACTATTAGAAAACGCAGTTATGCATGTGGCACGCATTATGTTTCCATTGGAGGGTGCTACTTCAACACCCTGCCATGCTGTGCAGGCTCGGTGGGCTGAAACAGGGGCATGGGGCAGGGAGAGGGTTTGCAGCCCAGTGGAGGAAGTAGTGGGGGACCCTGGGAATTCACTGAAGGGGCAGCTCACAAAGCTTCAAGACAGGCTGGTCAGGAAGTGGTGACTAAACTGAGACGTGAAAGATGAGAAGGAGTTAGACAGGGGAAGGCAGAGAAAATAGCATGAGCCCAGCCCTGGAAGTGAAAGACAAACTGTGAGTATTCCAGAATGTCTGATGTGGGGGGTGGGGAACAGAGGGTGGGTAGTGACCCAACATGAGACCAGAGAGGGCAGTCAGGGTCAAGATTTTTGGGGGCTTGATAAGCCCTGAGTCGGGAAGATCCCCTGGAGGAGTAGAAGGACGTGGCAACCCACTCCAGTATTCTTGCCTGGAGAATCCCATGGACAGAGGAGCCTGGTGGACTACAGTCCATACGGTCGCAAAGAGTTGGACACAACTGAAGCGACTTAGCATGCAGGCATGTAAGCCCTGGTAAGGAGTTTCTCCTGAGGGCAATGAGACACCATTGAAGGGTTTTCAGCTAGGTGAGATTAGGAAGAATTGAATTTTTAGAAAGAAGTGATATATGGATAGGGCGTAGATGAGTGCAGAGATAAAATACAGGGAGAATGTCTACTCAGAAACTGTTGGAGTCATCGAGGAGTGAGAAGTCTGGAAACTATTCTACAAACCTCAGAATTAAGGAAATCCAGTACCTGGCAAGAGACAGAGATGGGACCTCTGGTCAGGACTGTCTACTTCGAGGTGGGACCAGGCAAGAGAGTGGTTGTTATTGTTGCTGTTTAGTTGCTAAGTCATGTTTGACTCTTTTGCAACCCCTTGAACTGTAGCCCACCAGGCACCTTCTGTCCATGGGGTTCTCTAGGCAAGAATACTGGAGTGGGTTGCCATTTCCTCCTCCAGGGAATCTTCCTGATCCAGGAATCGAACCTTGCATTGGCAGGCAGGTTCTTTACCACTGAGTCACCAGGGAAGGCCAGAGAGGGTGGAGCCAGGGTTGATATCCCATGTTGTTTTTAATTTTATTTATTTGTTTATTTCGTTGGCTGTGCCTCAAGGCATTCGGGATATTAGTTCCCCTACCTGGGACGGAACTCGTGTGTCCTGCAGTGGAAGTACAGAGTCTTAACCGCTGGACTACTGGGGAAGTCCCCCGGTTTTGAGTGGTGAGGCTGTGATGGGAAAACAGAAGTCCTCAGGAGGGGAAGAATGGTGAATTTAGGGTCGTTCAAATGGAGAGTGGAACGAAATGTGGTGCATACAGTGGGGACGCCCAAGATGAAGTGGACAGCCGGGTGTGGTTCTCAGAAGGGAGCTATGGGGTGGAGGTAGAGTCCACAGGAAACATCTCCCCTGTGAGCCTCAGTTGCCTCATCTGCACAATGGGGCCGTGAGCTACTTCCCAGTGTTAGTGTGATGATTGGATGATGTATCAAGTTGAATATGCCGGGCCCTGCACAGGCTCACAGTAGGTGCTTCAGGAGATTTGGTTCTTTGTTTCAGAAGGTCCATCATCTCCATTTCCTACACGGTCAAATGTACCAAGTGTTTTGCAGATACCACTTCCTTCTCTAGTACCCATGGGACCCACATCTTTGTTCTCAAAGTCCCCAGTGCACTGATGGGGAGATGTTGCTGGAAAAAGCTGTGGGGAGAGGGAGTGAAGGCAGCTTCCCCCTGCCTGGGTTATCCTCGAGCGGGAAGAGAGAGGGCAGTCAGTGCTCTGCAGTGGAGGAGATGCTGTCCTGGGCGACCGGAGCTGGGGCCACCTGCCCCAAACCTGCCACCAGCAGATTAAGAGACCTTGCCCTGTTCTAAGCCTCAATTTCTCCACTGGCTCAAGGAGGAAGTTTCCCTGGTTCAGTCCCTGCCTTCTCCTGGCTCCCAGAAAGCCTCTTCCCTTTTCTTGACCCACAGAAAACATCACTTCCTTGAAGACTTGGCTCGCTGTGGGCCTCCTGGCGTCTCCCTGCTGGGGCGGAGGGCCAAAATCTTGACAAGATTAAGAAGAGGTTTTGGGACTGGGCCAGGCTGGGAAAACAGGAAAGATGACGAACCAGACTTCCCCCCCTCTCCTCCTGGGGGTTGTTTATTCCAGTTTTCCCTCAGCCAAGTTTTCCGGATCCATCGTTAACCCTTGACATTTCATCTGGTGCCCGGCCTCTGGCCCCAGGGCACCTAACGCACCTCTCCATCACAGAGCTCATGGAATAGAGTCACTCCCATGCCCACTTGGCCAACTGCACCGAACTCCTGGAAAGCAGCAAGTACGCAGATATATCTAAACTGAGAGCCTCCCACAGTCCAGGGGAGGACTTGTCCTCTCCCACAAGCCTCTCCGGCTCCCGGGGATAAGCAACAATCTTGTCATTTTCAGACATGGAAAATGAGGTTCAGGGAAGCCACCCATATCACCCAGCGTGCTGGCAGTAGGTCCAGAAATGGGGAGGGCTGGAAGGGAGAAGGATACCTTATCAATGAGAGGCACATTTTTTTTGGAGGCTGCTGCTGAACCTCGCTTGGTTTCAATTCTGACTCTACAATTTCCTCCCTGTGGAATTCAAGCAGGTTCCTACGGGGAGGCAGTGCGGGGTGTAGCTGGTTAAGAGCACAGACTCTGGAATTGAAAGTCAGTTCCACCATCTGCTCATTCTGTGACCTTGGGCAAGTTCCTTCGCCTCTCAGTACTGCAGTTTCCACAGCTGTAAAACACGATAATAATAGCTCTGACCGCATAGACTTGTTGTGCGGATTAAATGTGATAATCCATGTGGAACACTTCGCACAGTGTCTGGCCCAGGGGCCGATTCCATCCGTGTCAGCTGCGTATGGATTTGGACCTCGTGGACTCCCACCCCACCTGTTCCCCAGCCTGTCACCCGTCACCCTGGAGGCTCACTCAGCCCTTGGCCTGTGGTAGGTACTCGCTGGCGTGCTGACTGCAGGAGTGGTTGGGGATTGACTCAGTGTTTCTGAAAATGAGTTTCTGATAATGTGTGGGAGGAGGATTCTGGAGGAAGATTTTCAGGAGTTTCCCAACCATCCTGCGAGGGATTGCTTTTTGCATGCTAGTATGAACTTGAAAATATTTCCAGACGCCTTTTGCCTCCCTGATGGCAGAAGCCACTTGTATGTTCACTGTGAACTGTTCAAACGTTACACACAGATATCAAGCTAAAGTCCTGAGTAATGCTGCTTTGAAAGAAGTGTTCACTGTTTATCTAAGACACACACAGTTTATCTGAGAAATGTCCTTCCAGATTTTTCCTGTGCCTGGTGTTTGAGCTCTGCTGGGTGTCCCACTCTGTGATATAAATCTAGATGACTGACTGTACCCCTAAGGGGGTGGGCATTGCTGGGCTAGGACGCAGGATTTCACGGAACACTTAATCAGCAGTTAAAGCCACCGATGACTCACACCGCCAGCATACAATTAGCCTTCAGGACTCTGAGACTCGGAAATGATGAATCAAGTTCCCACCTGGCTTCGGAGTGAGACCTGAGATTGAATTTCAGCAAGGAGATCCTCCAGTGTACTTGACCTCGATTATGTGCAAGTCAACCAAGCCTTCTTGAGGGGGCAGAATGGGAGCTGCGGCCCCGCTGCCCAGAGTATAGTGCCCAACCCCCCCCACCCCCCATCCCATCACTTACTGTGTGTAGGGAACTGAGCTGAAGGAGCCATCCAGGCTGGGCTGGACATGGGTGGTTTCTGTGACCTCAGGCAAGTTGCTTCTCTTTCCTCAGGTTTCTCAGCTGAAGAATGAGGAGAATCTTCTTGCCTTGAAAGGCACATTCCCCCATCCATCCATCCATCCATCCATCTATCCATCTACACTTCCATCCTTCCAACCGTCCATCTAGCCATAGAAGATGGTATTTCATAAGCATGTGGGAGGATTACTCAATAAACATAGCTATCTAGAAAAAAAAAAAAAAGAGTTGAGTCCAGTGGTGGATTGTATTATTGTTCAGCAAATATTTACTTCCCCCAGCCCTCCTCACTATGGGAGGAATACACTTCCTCACTGTGTTGACATTGGAATTAGCCATGTGACTTGCATTGGCCAAAAGAATGTGTGTGGAAGTGCCGATGTCTCCATTTCCCCTTCTTGAGCAGCTGTCCCTGGTCGTGAGAACCGTGAGTCCCAGACAGTGGGGGCTGTTTCAGCCTGGATTCAGAATGAGAAGATACTTGGGACACGCACCCCACGGCCGGGAGCCCAGCCTAGGGGAGCTGCGATGAACCCCAAACTGACTTGCAGACTCCTGGGTGAGAAATGAATGCTTACTTTTGTAAGCACTCAGTTTGTAGAAGCTGCTATTTCTCTTCTCCTTCCAGCTTTATTGAGATAAAATTGACAGGCAGCACTGTGTAAGTTTGGGCTTCGAAGGTGGCGCTAGTGGTGAAGTACTCGCCTGTAATGCAGGAGAAACAGGAGACTGTGGGTTCCATCTCTGGGTTGGGAACAGCTCCTGGAGGAATACTGGCAACCTACTCCAGTATTCTTGCCTGGAGAATTTCATGGACAGAGGAGCTTGGCTGGCTACAGTCCATAGCGTCGCACAGAGTCAGACATGACTGAAGAGACTTAGCACGCACGCACGCACGCACTGGATAGGTTTAAGGTAAACAGCATAATGATTTGATCTACATACTTCCAGGAAATGATGACCACTGCAAGTTTAGTGAATATCCATCGTCTCATGCAAAATTAAAGAAATAGAAAAAAAATTTTCTTTATGATGAGAACACTTAGGATTCATTCTCTTAACAACTTTCATACATAACATCCAGCTGTGTTAATTATTTTTATCATGTTGTACATCACATCCCTAGTACTTACTCATCTTATAACTAACTGTAAGTTTGTACCTTTTGCCTATCTCTATCCAATTCCCTCACTCCCTTCCTCTGGGTACCGCAAATCTGGCATCTTTTTCTAAGAGTCTGTTTCTGAAGTATAATTGACCTATAACACTATGTCAGCTCCGATTACACAATATACTGATTGGATATTTCTATACATTTCAAAATCATCACCATGGCAAGGAAGTTTTTCTTTTTCAATGCAGCATCGTTGTAGCAAAATCTGGTCCATGTGGATCTCTAACTCACTCCTTCTGACTGACTTAACTTGGGTTCAAGGAAGGATTGTTTGATTAGATGCTATTTAACCTGAGATCTGAGGGTTAAGAAGGACCCAGCTATATGGCCATCTCAGGGGAGATGTTCTGGGCAAAGGGAACAGCAATGCCGTGGTCCTGAGGCTGGAGGAAATGTGGCCTGTTTAGGAATAGAATTAAGGTCAGTGGGATGGATTGTTTGATAAGAAAGGGGAAACGGGTCTGAGGCACGTGTATTCAGTGGGTCACTTCACATTTCCACTTGGACATCTCTCAGACGCTTCAAAATATCAAATCCAAAGCTGAATTTGTGGTCTTCTCCTAATTCTATCCTTCCTTTTTCATTTCCTCATCTCAGTCAATGGCACCACCACCTACCTACCTAGTCCCCCAAGCCATGAGGCTGGATTTCATCCTTAACTCTTCCCTCTTCCAGAAACCCCACATCCAGTCTATCTTCAAATCCTGACAATTCCACCCTCTCGTGATCTCATACTAATATTTGTCCACTTCTTTCCACCTCCGCTGAGACCACCCAGTTGAAGCCACTATCCTCTCTTACTTGGACCACATCATTAGCCACCTCCCCAGCTTCTCTGCCTGCATTCTTAGTGCTTCTCCAATCAGTCCTCTACATGGAAGCCAGTGGTCTTATTTAAAAACAAATCATCTCTCTTCAAGTGAGTGGATAAACAAACCCTGGTTTATCTGTACAATGGAATATTATTGAGCAATAAAGAATGAGTTAAGCTTTGGGTTGAATAGTTGCACGACAATGTGAAAATACTTAATTCTGCTGAACTGCATACTTAGAAATGTTTAAAATGGTAAATTTTATGTTACGTATATTTTACCCCTCCCCCCACACACAAGAATGAGCTATCAAGCCATGAAAAAACGTGGAAGAACTGTAAATGCATATTGCTAACTGAAATAAGCCAATCTGAATAGGCTACATGTTATATGAGCCCACCTTCTGGAAAAGACAAAACTATAGGGACAATAAAAAGATTAATTGAGGTCAGGGAGGAACTGGAGAGAAAAGAAAGGTCAAGCACAGGGTATTTTTAGAGCAGTGAAACTTACTGTATGATACTGTAATGGCAAACTCTTGTCCTCAGACATTTGTGAAAACTCAGTGAACTATTAATATACAACACAAAGAGTGAACCCTGGTGTAAACTACGGACTTCAGTTAATAAAAAAGAAAAGCTCACAAAATCAAACAAGTCATGTTTCATGACCCCTCTGTTTAAGACTTCCAATGTCTACCCTCTGAACTGGCTAGGAATATCTGTCTGTCTTTCCTCTGCTGGTTCATCCCTAGTCATTCTATAGGGCTCAGTTTATCTATATTTTAAATATTTTCTTGGCCACGGCACACAGCTTGTGGGATCTTAGTTCCCTGACCAGGAACTGAACTCAGGCCCTCAGTAGTGAAAGTGCAGAGTCCTAACCACTGGACAGCCAGGGAATTCCTTAGGGCTCAGTTAAAATATCACCTCTTCAAAGAAGCCCTCCTTCATTCACCAGATCAGATCCTCACTGCCCACTCCTGTGTTTTACCTTCCCTGTAGATTCAGTTCTTCAATTCTGCAGCATTTGCACATTTGTAATTAGTTAATTGTATTTATCTGCACAATGGTCTCATGTCTCATGAAGGTTGGGGTCATGTATCCATCTTCATCAACCTATCTCTAGAGCTGAGCTGGTGCCTGGTACACAATAGGTGTCAGTACACGTGTGGTCGAACACAGTTTGAAATGAAACTGTTCTCTGATTCCATGTATATGAAATATCCAGAACAGGTGAATCCATGGAGACTGAAAGCAGACAGGTGGTTGCCAGGAGAGGGCCCGGGGGTGGGGGTGATCATTTTGGGCGAGTGTAAATGTTTTGGAACTTGACAAAGATGATGAGTGTTCAGCATAATGAAAGTACTGAGTGCCAGTGAACTGTACACTTTAAAGTAGCTCGTGTAATGTTGTGTGAACTTCACCCCAATTAAAAAAAAGTAGACTGAAGCATTAATCAGTGTATTTCTGTCCTTCTTCTGCTCCTCTCCCCTCCCCCTCCTTCCCTTCCTCCTCCTCCTCCTTCTTCACCTATTAGCACCTTATAACCCATTATCTTTCTCAGGTTCAGACAAGTACCTTTGGCCTCAGAGGTGGTTTTTGTAGCAGAAATGCAGAAACACTACAAAACAAGTAGTGTTAGCTTTTTCCCTTAAGATTTTTTATTATAGAAGTTTAAAAATATATATTTATTTATTAATTTGGCTGTGCTGGGTGTTAGTTGGAGGATCTTCATTGTGGCATGCAAGCTCTTTAGTTGCAGCTTGTGGGACCTGGTTCCCCGACCAAGGATCGAGCCCAGGCCCCCCGGCATTGGAAAAGTGGAGTATTAGCTACTGGACCACCAGGGAAGTCCCTATTATAGAAAGTTTTAAGTGTATGCAAAAATAGAATAATATAATAAACCTCCACATACCCATCACCCAGCTTCAGCTGTTATCAACTCATGGGTGAGCTTCCTATACGCCCACCTCTTCCCCTCCTCCGTTGTATGAGTTTATGCAAGTATCACATACTGTATATATCATTTCATCTGTAAACATTTCCTTGTGTCTCTCTTAAAGATTAGAACTTTCAGCAGGTAACTGCAATACCATTATTGCACCTACAAAATCAACAACACATTCTTAACACTGTCAAATATCCCTTCGGGGTTCAAATATGCCCAGTTGCTGTATTATTTGAAAACGGATGATGCGTTTGTTTGAATCAAGATCCAAACAAGGTCTATAGACTGCATTGAATGATATGTCTCTTAAGACTCTTTCACTGTATGGGCTCTTCCACTGTCTTTTTGTGTAAGTGTGGGAAGTGAAACAGAGAGGACTTGGAGAGAGAACCCATTTTTCTTCCACTTATTTATTGAAGAAATGAGGTATTTGTCTTGTAGAGTTTTCTATAGTGTGGATTTTGCTGATCACATCCCTGTGGTGTCACTTAATGTATCCCTTTATATCATGTGACTAGTATCTTAACAGAGTCAGGTTAGATGGTTTTTTAGCAGGAATACCTCGCAGGTGACGCTGCACACCTCCACTAGGAAGCACCTCATGAGTACATATTTATTTCTCTTTCAGTGACATTCCAAGCCATTGAAGATCACGGCTTCAACCTATTGTTTTGTTGAAGGCTGCAAAACCCCCAATGCAAAATTCTAATTAAAAAAAATTTTTTTTTAGTTACACCATGTGGCATTTGGGATCTTAGTTCCCCAACCAGGGGTTGAACCCATGCACCCTGAAATGGAAACACAGAGTGAATCACCGGACCACACGGGAAGTCTGAAATTCTAATTCTTAATTTTTTTCACCTATTAGCAGAAAAACGTCTATCAATAGAAACTTCCTCTAACGAATTAGTTGATTACAATGAGATTCAGTTCATATAGGAAAAGTAGAAAAAAAAAAAAATACTGGGTTCTTTCTTTTTATTTACCAGCTTCCAAAATGTTGACTTCCTTCCCTAACATGCTCAAAGAAAATCCAATGAGATTTTCTTTTTCTTCTTTTTTTTTTGGAGTATCATTATGAACTTAAGGACTTTAAATGTGTTGATTTTAAACCTTATTCATACTCAAATCAGCTCATCTTTAGCCAGATAGAATCTCTTAAAATTGATTCTCAGTCCTTTTGACATGACCTTAAGGCTTATTTGCTTTCTGGAATAGCAAGATGTTCTGGGATCATCTTGTACATTTTTTTTTTTTTTTTTAGCCGCAGACCTGGAATTGGCCATTTCTCCAAAGAGCCTTGATTCTTGGGAAATGATATTTAGATCTTTCACAATCTTTCCTCTAGGCGTGCTCATGGCTACTCCATTGGTAATTATTTCCAGGTCTTTTCAGTGGATAGAGATAAAAAAAATTTAAGAGGACTTGGGTTCACACTGATAAATTCAAATTTAATTTAGATTATAGAGTCTTTGCTTAACTTGTTTGGTTTTATATTTGTATTTCTTTTCCCTTATACTGAGCGTCTGGGTTTCTAATGGCAGTAACACTAAATTTATGTATAATCCAAGAATATATAGTCAAATTCACATATCAAAATTATTTGAAATGATTCTTCTGTGAGTGATTCCACTATCAATTTAATTCCTAGTTTGATACATCTGTTTCATTTTGATTTCAAGTTTTATGGATTACTTTATTTGAAATTCAGTTTTGCCTTAATAGTTATGTAGAACAGTGATATAGTTCTACAGCCAAATCTTCAAAATAAAGTATACTCAGGTAAGTCTAGATTCTATACCTGTTCCCTCCACTCTGGTCTTTCCCTCTGTCATAGGTAATCATTTTTTAAAAGTTTTATTTTTGTATTTTCTTCTTTAATTTTAAAGAGCGTAAGTGTATATGTGTACATATATCCCCTCTTTCTTACATAACTGGTAGCATACCATATATATCTCTTTTGAGAGGCAATTGTTTGTTAAAGTGTTTTTTTTTTGTTTTCTTCTTTAATTTTTAATTAATTAATTTTTTGACTGCACCACGAGCCTTGTGGGATCTTAGTTCCCTGACCAAGGACTAAAACTGGACCCACAGCAGTGTAAGCACGGAGTCCTTACCACCTGACTGCCAGGGAATTCCCTCCTCTTTAATTTTAAGAAATATACACATACGTATGTATATATATTTATATCCCCTCTTTCTTACATAACTGGTGGCATACTACATATACTTCTTTCAGTAAACATGTTCTGAAGTTCTCAGCCTGTCTTTAACAATATGTCTCTATGTCTTTAATGATATATGCTGAAATTTACCCTATTATAATGTGTAGAGACAACTCATTCCCTTTTCACAGCTGGATAGTACTGCATCAGGTAAATGTACCACGATTTATTCACTTAATCCCCTGTTGAGGGACATTTGGGGGGTTTCCAGCCGTCTGCTATTACAAAGAGTATAATAACACAAAGTCTTGTGCGTAGTTACTCTCAGGCTTTTGGCAGCGTATTTTGGGGATGGGTTCCTAGAAGTAGGATTGCTGGCGGATGCAATCCTATGCAACACTGATTTTTGAAGTTCTAGCCCAAGAATGCCTTCTGTGTGAGCTTTTTCAGAGGACCTCTCTGTGCCCCAGTTTCTCATCTGCAGAATGAGAATATTAAGGGCATTTCCCTCAGAGAGTTATTGGGAAGACTAAACAGGCTAAAGGTTTAAAGTGCTTAGAATATGCCTGGCCCACAGGAGGTGTTCCGTAAATGTTAAATAAGGGGTGGGAAGTGAAGGAATATGTGGGCGGGGAGGATGGTATGTAACACTAGATGCTGGAATGAGTCTTGGAGAAGAAATTCTATGCCTGCTTCCCTTGCCTCTGCAGGAGAGGTAGGAATAGTAGAATCCAGAGATGAAGTTTGGAGATCAAAGAAGAGATTCAATGAAAGGATATGGGCTTGCATGTATTCTGAGGGAAGAGAAGAAGGAAATTGTCACTTGACTGCATTGACTTCTTTATTTTTGGCTGCCCTGGGTCTTTGTTGCTGCACACAGGCTTTCTCTAGCTGCGGCGAGCGGAGGCTGCTCTTCATTGCAGTCGCTCCTCTCGTGGCGCGCGGCCTCTAGGCGCACGGGTTTCACAAGCCGTGCTGCTGGGGCTTAGCTGCTCCCAGGCATGTGGGATCTTCCCTGACCAGAGATTGAACCCTTGTCTCCTGCACTGGCAAATGAACTCTTAATCACAGGAGCACCAGGGAAGTGCCCACTTGATCGCATTTAACCTGAATTTATTGACAGTAAATCTCTACCAGAGGGTGGGTACTTGAGACATGTTCCACTCAACGACAGAAAAATCAATTATTTTGCGTATTTGTTTTGTATGAGTTTACGGCCTGTGAAATTTGTACCTGTTACAACATAATTTTGACTGATTAGCTTGAGGCATAAGAAAAGTAGGAGTCGAGAGAATGGGAATGATGGGGAGGGGTAAAAAGAAATAGCAGGAAGTGGCCTTGTTCACCTTACACAGGAGCCTGGAGCTGTGCTGTCCAGTATGGTAGCTACTGGCCTGTGTGGCTAGTGGCCGCCATATTGGAAAACCTGGCTATAGAACAAATAACTCATTGCAGAAAGTTCTATTGAACAGTATTGATCTACTCCATACTCCAGTGGAACAGCATATGTGGAGATGTTACCTGGATGGCCCTGGGCAGTAGACCCTGGTGCTGAAGGCCTCATCCTACTACCCCCATTTCGGATGCCCCCCGAAATGGGGCAAAACTGGCTCTCTGAACGTTCAGGCTAGCCGCCCAGAACCACGTGGCCATCCAAATCCATGTCTTAAGCTCCCCCACCCTCCTTCCTCCTCCAGGGAGCATCTGCTTGCAGCTCCTGCTCTTCATCCCTTTCCCTCCAGCCTGTCTCCCCAAAGTTATACCCTGTCTCATTCCCCAAGTCTCTTTCTCAGGGTCCTAGTAGGCCCAGACTCAGCTGACCTATTTGCCCTTCATCCTCTGCCAAAGCTGGATGGAGGTGGCTGGGGGACTGCCTGCAGGTGGAGGTGGGCAGGGCACACTCCCAGCTGGTTCCTACTTAATCTCTGCTGGCTCATATTTCCTGTTCCTGTCACCAGGTCCCTGGGCCTATCAAAGGGTGCTGTGGAAGCTGGCCCCTTCCTTCCTCCACCTTGTTTGCTTTTGAAAAAGGGGAAGTGGAACCGCCCCAGGGGCTGTGAACTGAGCTGACAGCCCAGCTCTGGTTCTCTGTTCCCCTGCTCCCCTGCAACGCTCCCGGCCCTAAAACCTCCAGCTCTTAGTCCTACTCATGTGATCAGGCCCACCCCACAAAAAGCCTCATCAGAGGCTTCTTGCAAAATTGCAAGGTCTAGGAGCCCAGTGCCCCAGACTCAGAGGAAGCCCCACTTCTCTGCTTGCTCCTGCAGGGATGATGTGACTACCTCATTGCTATCCCACTTCCATTCAACAAAGAGCAATTGATTATCTACTCTGAGCCAGGCCTGGAGAACACCGGGGTCGAGGAGATAAATGAGGCCCCTGCCCTGTGAATGTCCATCTGGTGGGGAAGACAGACAATGAACAAGAAGGGCGAGGAGTCCTGTCTGAGGACCTGGCTGGATTGTTATTGTTCAGTTGCTCAGTCATGTCTGACTCTGAAATCCCATGGGCTGCAGCCTTCCCTGCCCTTCATCATCTCCTGGAGTTTGCTCAAACTCATGTCCATTGAATCGGTGATGCCATCTAACCATCTCATCCTCTGTCGTCTCTTTCTCCTCCCTCCTTCAATCTTTTCCAGCATGAGGGTCTTCTCCAGTGAGTTGGCTCTTCTCATCAGGTGGCCAAAGTATTGAAACTTCAGCTTCAGCATCAGGCCTTCCAATGAATATTCAAGGTTGATTTCCTTTAGGATTGATTGGTTTGATCTCCTTGCTGTTTCATAGTGGATTCTAATATGGGTGGTTCTTCTGGGCTTAGAAGGAGCTGTGGATGCTAGGCAGGGAGAGAGGAGGTGTGAGGTTGACGTGAGCTCCGTGAAGACAGGGACTGTGGGCCATCTGCCCACCTTGGATCCTCAGTGTCTGGCTCAGGAGTTCATTAAACACTGTATGAATGAATGAGTGAAATAATACTGACTGAGATCGGGGACAAAGCTGGGGGCTTCTGAGCTGGCCTCACTTCTCTGGTCCCCTCTACTGCCCACTGTTCTGCAGGGCTTGGACCCCAGCCCCAAGTGGGCCAGCTCTGTTCCACTCAGATTCATCCTCTGACACTTCCCATTAGTCATTTCCAATCTAATTCCAGCTCAGGGATGTTATGAGTCTAGACGTCTCTGTTCTGCCTGCTACTCACTTAGCGATTTGTCAAGTGGAGACACCAAGTGGTCAGACCCTGGAATGGTAGTGGTCATGCTGAAGACGGATTCTTGACCAATCTGAAGGCTTGGGTCTTGACCCTGTGTCCACGCTGATGCTTATCCTGCCTTCCAGTCCTGTAATGAGCTCTAATCCTGGTCACAACCTAAATCCCTGTCCTCCCAAACAGTACCCCTAATTTAAATTCCATACTATAATGACTTGATACCACTTAAAAAAACCTTTTTATTGAAGTGTAACATATATTGGAAAAAGTGCCCATAGCATAAGGATTTTCACAGATGAAACACATCCAGTAGTCAACATTCTGACAGCATCTCTCACACCCTACCAGCCACAACTTCCCAAGGTTTACCACCATCCTGACTCCTGGCAATGTATTTCAGTTTTATTTGTAGTTATACTTCTATATACAGTTGACCCTTGAACAACACAGATCTGAACTGCTCGGGTCCACACATATGGATTTTTTTCAATAAATATAGCACCTGTATTGCTATAAATTAACAAAGAGTGGGGAAGAATTTGTATGCAACTAAAGATGCTGTGTGCTGCAACTATAGATCCCGCTGCTGCTGCTGCTGCTAGATCACTTCAGTCGTGTCTGACTCTGTGCGACCCCATAGTCGGCAGCCCACCAGGCTCCGCTGTCCCTGGGATTCTCCAGGCAAGAATACTGGAGTGGGTTGCCATTTCCTTCTCCCGCATGCTCCAACTGAAAAAAAGAATCCTGAGTGCTGCAACTAAGCCCCAGTGCAGTCAAATAAAGAAACAAAAGCAAAAAAGCCCCCAAACCAAACAAAAAACTAAGACTTGAGTTCTGATTCTGTCCAAACTCTTTCAGCTTCTTGCCCTTGGGTGAGTCCTTTATCAATTCCTTTGTCTTTGAGGCAGAGAGAGCGGTACAGGGACTTTTGACTGCCTGGGGGTTGGCACCCTTGTGTTGTTCAAGGGTCTCCTGTATTTGAAATCATACAGTGTATATATTTTGGTGTCTGGTTTTTTTTTGCTCAACGTCATGTTGATGAAATCATCCATATTTCTGTGTGTATTTGTTGATAGTTCATATTCATCAGCATGGAGAAGGAAACGGCAACCTACTCCAATATTCTTGCTTGGGAAAATCCCATGAACAAAGGAGCCTGGTGGGCTACCATCCATGGGGTCGCAAAGAGCTGGACACGACTGAGCACACACACACACATACTCATCAGTGTTTTGTGTTTCACAAACCCATCGAGAATCTTGGCAAAGGGATTGAATTCAAATCTGATTGAACCTCTGGATCCAGCTGCCAACTTGAAGGAAGCACAGAGGAAAAATTTGCTCATCTCCCAATCGCACACACTCATTATGGACCACTTCTACCACTTAACTGCTAATTCTTTGTAATCTCTACCTGAACAGGTATTTTGTAGCACTTAACCTTGGAGGATTCCCCAGGAATTCAGTGTTTTTATGGAACTGGTCTTAAGCCTTACACTCTGGGCCTTCATCAAGAAGGTTTAGACGGAGACTTCCCTGGTGGTCCAGGGGCTGAGTCTGCACTCCCAGTGCAGGGGCCCTACACTTCCATCCCTGGTCAGGGAACTAGATCCCACCAGATGTAACTAAGAGTTCACAGGCTGCAACTAAAGCTCCTGCATGCCTCAAGGAAGATCCAAGGTCCTGTGTGCTGCAACTAAGACCTGGTACAGCCAAACAAATTAATAAACTTTTTTTTAAAAGAAGAGTTATAAGAAACAGCCTTAGGAAACCGGTTGCTGGATTTACTGTCAGGATCTTCCTGAGGAACATGTTCATTCATTCTGTCCACAGCGGCCCCTCCGTGGGAACTCCAGAATAAATTTCTTCCTCATCGTTGTACTAGAAATAAGCTTTTTCTTTGGAGGGGGAAGGGAATGGTTTTGCTTTTAGCTGGCACAGGCCTTATGAATCACGTGATGGATCTTGTTTCCCTTTACACCATGGCTGCTAAGAAGCTGAATCATTTCTGCGGTCCACGATTTCCAGTTCCTTGGACTCTGAGCTGAGCTGTCTGCACTAACCTCACCCCTGGTTGCTCTCAGCTTTCCTTCTCTCGCTTCTCTTCTGACTCTATTTCTTTACCTTCTTATTTTTTTTTTTTAAACCATTTTACTCCTGAATTGTCAGTTCTTGAGGGATACAGGGAGATGGTCATTTCAGGAACATGGACATGAGAGTAACAGGTTGCCTTTGAGAATTAAATGCTGGGACCAGCCGAGTCTGTTTGGAGCAAAAAAGTGCAAAGGCTACAGTGGGGACAGGACAGCTCCTGGGCAGGATGCTTTGTGATGCTCTGGGTTTGTGAGATCCCGGCTGAGTCTCCAGTCCCCAGCATGACCTCCTCTCCACACTCCTGCCGGGGGATTAACAGACCAGATTCTGATCTGGCATTTGACTGACTTCCCCCCTTGTGACTGTAAAGGTTGACCACTTCCTATGTGTATGTCTCCCGAAAGCAAAGGCAACAATTAAGCTGTCACTAAAACAAGACGAGATTTATGACTTCCAGCTAAAAGAACCATTTTGACAGGAGGCATGCTTGATGGGTCCCAGCTGTGGCGGCTTGGGCAGACTGGGGGCTCGAAGGTCTCCGGCCCTCTCCTGCCTCCTCCTTCCTGCACTGTCTCTGTGACTTGCAATCTAGACCCAGAGCCAGCAACTCCAAGAAAGTGTGGGGTGGGGGACAGAGAAGACATGAATCTGGGACCCTGGACATCCAGGGCTTTTTTTTGTTTGTTTGGATCTGGTTTATACTTCCTGCAGAGCTGGAAGACAGCTTTCACAATGATCCCTGGGCCATGCTTCTTTGGGCCATTTCATCCGGAAAAGAAATAATTGTTTTAATTGTAAGTGAGCACAGAAGTGAAGTCTTTTCTGGCCTGGATTTCCCAGCAGGAGAAGCTTAATGCTGACCACTGTCCCTTACCCTTGGCTGTCCCCTTGGCTGGTATCACAGGTGTATGTTGGAACCCCAGGGAGATAAGCATAATTTCTTGTCCAAACTCTAGAAGGATCCCAAAGGATGCTTCACTTTTTTGTCTTCTTCTTCTTTTAAATATTTATTTATCTATTTGGCTGTGTCGGGTCTTAGTTGCGGCACACAGGATCTTTATTGTGGTGGGCAGGCTTCTTTCTAGTCGTGACTTGCACGCAACTTCATTGCATGTGGGAACTTAGTTCCCTGACCAGGGCTCTAACCCATGCCCCCTCCTTTGGAAGGAGGATTCTTAACCACTGGACCACCAGGGAAGCCCACTTTTCTTTGTCTTCTGATGGGACATTTTCCCAAGATTTCTTTGGACTGAGAAGAGGGGCTGTTTCCTTGGTTCCAAATCACCCCACCCCCCACCCCCCGCAGTATAGAGCCGAGAACAAGGAAGTCAGCATCCTAGGAGTACAACTCTAGGTCCCTGGGCGAGGCAGAATATTGCCCTCTGAGCCCCCACAAGATGTCCCTGTCCTAAACCCTGGAACCTGTTATCTCACATGCAAAAGAGATTTTGCTGGTGGGATTAAGGATCTTGAGATTGGGAGATTATATGGGATTATCCAGGTGAGCTCAGTAAAATCTGAGGTTCTGATAAGAGGAGGGCAGGGTCAAAGAGACGATGTGAGAACAGGAAGCAAAATTCTGTGATATAATTGCTGGCTTAAAGACAAGGGCTGTCTGGAATGCAGGCAGCTTCCAGAGGCTGGAAGAAGCAAGACTGGAAGAGTTTCTACCCAAGAGCCTCTAGGAGAAACAGAGGTCTGCCGACACCTTGGTTTCAGTCTAGCTCTGACATGCGGGACTATGATGCTATTGTCCCAGTGGTTAAGTTATTATAGTAGCAACACAAAATTAACACAGCCCCAAAATACACGGACGTGCACACACACGCGCAGCATTTGAAATATGCCCTGTGGATTTTTCCTCATCTGGCCACGTGAGAAAAGAGGTGGAACTTTCCTGGTAGTCCAGTGGTTAAGAATCTGCCTGGCAATGCAGGAGACACGGGTTCGATTCTTAGTCTGGGAACTAAAGATCCCATATACTTCTGGGCCACTAAGCCCGTGTGCTACCATTACTGAAACTCGCGTGACCTGGAGCCTGAGAGCTGCACCAGCTGAGTCCATGCATCTAGATCCTGAGCAACAGGAGAAGCCCAAGCACCGAAATGAGAGAGAAGCCCCTGCTCACCGCAACTAGAGAAACCGCACGGGCAGCAACCAAGGCCTTGCGCAGCCAAAAATAGATACTGGCCAATCCAACATTTATTAACTGGTTCACTCTCTCAATGACCCTAGGGGTAGGCATTATCATAACTTCCATTTTAGAGTGAAAGAGCATATAAACATATATATATATATATATATATTTAATTGAAGCATAGTTGACTTACAATGTTGTGATAATTTCAGGTGTACAGAGAAATGATTCAGTCATATATACATGATACATATACACATATATATATACACACACACACTCAGATATTTTTTTCCCTTACAGGCTATTACAAAACATTGAGTATAGTTCCCTCTGCTATACAGTAGGTCCTTATTGGCTATCTATTTTATAAATACTAGTGTGTTTATACGGAGAAGGCAATGGCACCCCAGTCCAATACTCTTGCCTGGAAAATCCCATGGATGGAAGAGCCTGGTAGGCTGCAGTCCATGGGGTCGCGAAGAGTCGGACACGACTGAGCGATTTCACTTTCACTTTTCGCTTTCATGCCTTGGAGAAGGAAATGGCAACCCACTCCAGTGTTCTTGCCTGGAGAATCCCAGGGATGGGGGAGCCTGGCGGGCTGCTGTCTATGGGGTCGCACAGAGTCGGACACGACTGAAGCGACTTAGCAGCAGCAGCAGCAGCAGCGTGTTTATATGTCCGTCCCAAATGCCTGATCTATCCCTCCCTCTCTCTCTCAGTAACTAGAGAGTTTGTCCTCTATGTTTGTGGGTCTATGGATGGTATTTTTTTTTTTAAGGTTTCAAGTATACTTTATTTCTTCAAACTGGATGGTATATTTTAAAAGTGTTGATGATTGGAGCCTTGGACTCTGTGAAATAGATAAAAAATGACACAGCAATTCCATTCATGTAGTCATTCAACAAACATAATGTGCTCCTGCTTTCCATGAGTGTGTGTGTGTTAGTCGCTCAGTCCTGTACGACTCTTTGCAACCCCATGGATTGTAGTCCATCTGGCTCCTCTGTCCATGGAGTTCCCCAGGTGAGGATACTGAAGTGGGTTGCCATTCCCTTCGCCAGAGGATCTTTCCGACACAGAGATTGAACCTGGGTCTCCTGCATTGCTGGCAGATTCTTGGCTGCCTGAGTCACCAGGGAAGCCCTGCTCTCTATGAGAATGAGTGTCAAATGCTGGAGTGATAGGTCCCAAGGCAGATAAGCAAGGGGCTCTAGCCTGCAGAGCTGATGGCGCTGGTTCATCATCACCCCTTTCGCCCCAAATCCTTGGTGCCTCCCCCAGGAGGGATAAGAAGGGAGGGTTGCAAGCTGACCTCTTAGTTTCAGGCCAGGACCCTTTCCCACATCCTCCTTCCTCTCCAGGGGACAGAACACCCTGGGAAGGTGATGAGAAACAGAAGTGAAACTTCATCAGGTGGTCAGGTGAGGTCATTTCCATGGCCAGAGTCTGGGGTGAGAAGAGCTGCGTGGGCACAGTTTCTCAGAGCACCACGTGGGTCCCGCAGAGGGGTGGGGCCCTGGGGGGAGCTGTGGCCACACCCAGCTGGGTACCGAGACCGCCGTGTGTCCCTTACACCCGTGCAGGACAGGTGGATCTGAAGCTAGACTGTTTTAACTCAGCTCTTTGCCCAACAAGCGGCTCAGCAGGTGTCAGCAACTGCTTTGTTGAAAGAACAGATGAATCTCACGTGGGTTTCTAGCCCAGCTGGACGGCTGAGCAGCTGCATGGCTTTAGGCAAACTTCATCCCTCTCTTGAGTTGTCCCTCTGTCACCCGTCAAAAGAGAACAGTGAGACCTCCTAGGGTGCTTCATTCATTCATTTATTTCGGTCTTTAAAAAACCTTTATTGTGAAGTGAACACAGGTACCGAAAACCACACAAAATAAACTTATGACTTAATGAGTCATCTTATGGCAAACATCTTTGTAACTAGTTAATAAAGAGAACTTTGCAAGCACTCCTCTCCCCCCAACTCTCTCCAGGTTTTCCTCTCCAATCTAAGCCCTCTCATTCCCCTGAAATGAACACGTAGCCTGACTTTTGTAGTAATCATTTTCTTTCTTTTGTAAAATATTTACTTATTTATTTTTGACCATGCTGGATCTTCACTGTGGCTCAGGCTTTTCTCTAGTTGCAGCGAGCGGGGGGCTACCCTCTAGGTGTGGTGTGCACACTTCCCATTGCGGTTCCTTCTCTTGTGCAATGCAGGCTCTCGGGCACAAGGGCTTCAGTAGCTGTGGTCCCCAGGCTCTAGAGCGCAGGCTCAGCAGTAGCCACTGGCTCACAGGGAAGTCCCAAGAGCTCTTTCTTGATGTGATTGATACCCTCCCTGCTGTTATTTTAAAGAGAAAGGGAGATCTTCCCTCCTCCAACTTTTTTTTGTGTGTGTGTAATTTTATTTATTTTTGGCTGAGCTGGGTCTTTGTCGCTGCTTGGGCTTGTCTCTGGTTGCAGCAAGTGGGGGCTCCTCTCTAGTTGCAGTGTGTGGGCTTTATTTCGGTGGCCTCTCTTGGTTTGGTCCACGGGCTACAGCACAGGCTCAGTGGTTGTGAGACACGGACTTTGTTGCTCTTCACCACATGGGATCCTCTCGGATCAGGGATTGAACCCCGATCTTCTGCACTGGCAGGCAAATGCTTTACCCTGAGCCACCAGGGAAGCCCCAGTAATCATCTTGCAATACTTTATCATGTAAGTGTGTATCCCTAGATATGATTGTTCAGACTTGCCTGTTAAAAGTCAAAGATACATCTTTAAAGCCTCCTTTAATCTCGAGGTGTCCCTGGACCCTTTCTTTTCCTTACAAGCTGTTGGGAAGGAACACCATTTGCCTCATAGAGTTTCCCGCAGGATGGACTTGGCTGACTTCATCTGCAAAACACCGTTCAGTGTTCTCCACTGTCCTCTGTGCTTCCTGGATGTTGGCAGCTGGATCCAAAGGCTTGGCCAGATCTGGGTTCGATCCCTTGGGCCAACTTCTCAGGGACTCTGTGTGCTTTCCTCTGGCAACACACATGTTGGATGTTCTTTCTATTTTAGTAGCAGTGGATGGTCTTGCCAGGTGGCACTAGTGGTAGGGGACCCGCCTGCCAATGCAGGAGATGTAAGAAGCATGGGTTTGATCCCTCGGTCCAGAAGATCCCCTGGAGGAGGGCATGGCAACCCACTCCAGTACTCTTGCCTGGTGGGCTAAAATCCATGCGGTCGCAAAGACTCGTACACGACTGAAATGATGTAACACGCGTGGTCTTATCATCACCCCTGAATTCATTGAGGCTGAATGTGGCAACATTCCAGTCCTAGTCTTTCTTTACCATTTATCAACTGGCAAGAGACTTTTATTTATTTTTAATTGCAGGATAATGGCTTTACAACATTGTGTTGGATTCTGCCATACATCAACATGAATCAGCCATAGGTATACATGCATCCCCTTCCTCTTGAACCTCCCTCCACCCCATTCCACCCCTCTAGGTCATCACCGAGTACCAGGCTCGAGGGAAAGAGACTTTTAGAAAGGGCTGCGTCCCCTCATTTATTCTTTGATGCTCAGGGATACAGGTCATTTAGGAGAGGCAGGACACAGGTTTACTTCTTTCCCTTTGTTCACCAGTTTACAAGAAAATGAATTGGTTCTTTATTATCCTCCAGAGGACAGGACCAATTAACTCCTTTTCAATGTCATTATGAACTCTAAGATTTTAACAGATCTGATGGGTGACAATCATTTACAAGTATTTTAAAGCAATTCTAAAAAAAGTCTTCATTGAATTTGTTACTGTTTTGCTTTATGTCTTTTTTTTTTTTTTGGCCATGAGGCATACGGGATCTTAGCTCCCCAATCAGAGATGGAACTTGCACCCTTTGCTCTGGAAGGATCCTTAAGGAGTTATCACTTCTTGAGGTTAAAGAGTGATTCTTAACCACTGGACCAATTAGGGAAGTCCCCAGCATTATTCTTGAAAAACCTGATTATAATTGAATATTTTTTCTTTATAAGTCAACTATTATTATTACCTAAGCTGAGCGCTGAAGAATTGATGCTTTTAAACTGTGGTGTTGGAGAAGACTTTTCAGAGTCCCCTGGACTGCAAGGTGATCCAACCAGTCCATCCTAAAGGAAATCAGTCCTGAATATTCATTGGAAGGACTGATGCTGAAGCTGAAACTCCAATATTTTGGCCACCTAATTCGAAGAACTGACTCATTGGAAAAACCCTGATGCTGGGAAAGATTGAAGGCAGGAGGAGAAGGGGACGATTGATAATGAGATGGTTGGATGGCATCACTGACTCAATGGGCATGAGTTTTAGCAAACTCTGGGAGATGGTGAAGGACAGGGAAGCTTGATGTGCTGCAGTCCATGGGGTCGCAAAGAGTCGGACTCGACTGAGCGACTGAACTGAACTGAGAAGCCTGAAGGACTTTTTTCTCTTTCCTTGAAGTCTAGTCATTTTATTAGAATGTCTTGAATATGTCTGATTATTCTGGGTTGATATTTTCAGGTATTCAGTATGCTCCTTCAATATGTAATTTCAATTAAAAAAATTTCAGTAGGTGTTCTTGATTAATTGTTTTCAGTATTTGTTCCTTGCTTTGGTTTTCTTCTTCAGGAACTTTTATTACTTGTATGTTGGAACTTCTTGGCCTAATTTCAATATTTGTCATTTTCTCTAGAATATTTAAAAAACCTCTGTCTCCATTTCTGGTTGATTTATAATATTCTTTCCTTTTCACCTTTTTCTATTCTGGCATTAGCTCAAAGTTGGGTTGATTTGCTCTTGTGTTTCTTCTGTTTTAGCGTTCATTTCTAAAATAAGTTCTTTCCCTTGTATGTCTAATTTGTTCCGGAGTTCTGTTTTCTAATGAAAACTCTCTAATGCTAGTTTATGTTCTTTCACATCTTGCATATTTAAAAATGTTTTTAAGGTCATTTTGAACTAGAAGGTTATGGTTTTGATCTATCCTGAAGAAATGTGTCACTGGCATGCTTTTATCCTATTTTTAGAAATGCTGTGGGCTCCTGATCATTCTTTTGCCTAAGTTAATTTTGTATGAGATCTGACCTCCAGATTCCCTATTGCTCATTTTTATGTGAAATTAAGTTTTCCTGAGGGCTTCTGGGGTGGTTCAGTGATAAAGAATCCATCCGCCAATGCAGGAGACTCAGGTTCAATCCTTGAGCCGGGGAAGATCCCCTGGACTCTTGCCTGGGAAATCCCATGGACAGAGGAGCCTGGTGGGCTATACTCCACGGGACTGCAGAGTTGGACATGACTTAGTGACTAGACAACGACATCACAGGTTTTCCTGAACTTGAAGGTGATGTTCAGGATGCATCTCTAACCTCAAAGTCACCCCCTCCTCTTGTCTGCATGTGGTGTACAGACATGGTGGCCTGCTTTCTGAGGTCTCCTGGCTCCATCTCCTCCCATCACTTCGATCTGAATATCCTTCCTTTCTCTTGATTGTCTTAGTCAATCTGCCTGTGTTGATCCCGCTCCAAGGCATTTCCTCTGCAGTGAGGAACCTTGTTGGGGAAGGGAACCAAGCAGTTTTGAGAGTTCACAGTCCTTCCTGAGGGCTCTCACCCTCACTAGGGGGTGGGCCAGGCCCCTCCCAGACTCAGTTGCTCTTCTCCAAATGTCCCTCCACACCCTCCACTGAATACGTGCTGGCTCTTTGGGGCTGGTCCTCTTGTCAGGTCCCTCAGACACCCCCTTGCTTCCCTCTGCTGGCAACAGGTGGGATGCCAAAGGCCAGAGGCTGAGCTAGAACAGCCCGGGGTGTGTGTGTGTGTTGGGGGGGGAACCTCAGGGCCTCTGATAACACGCGGGTAGCTACTGGGGGCTGTGCTCCCCTACTTAAATTTTTTCAGTGTTCAGGGGGATGCCTTTGGCACCTAATTCTGAAGTGGCTGTTGTCGGTGGGTTTTGTTTTTGCTGAGTTGCCTTGCTTATTTTTGTTGGAATTTGGAGAGATTCAAAAATGATGCAGGCATGGCTACTATCTCCCCAGCCAATCACCACATTGTTGTTGTTTTTGGCCTCACATGCTGTGCAGCTCACAAGATCTTAGTTCCTCCAGGACCGGGGATTGAACCTGCCCCAGGAAGTGAAAGCACAGAGTCCTAACCACTGGACCCTCAGGGAATTCCCAGCAAGTCACTAATTTTAATGCTCATTACCTTAAAGGGCAGCAGGAAAGATGAGATAAAATAATACATGTGCGTAAATGTATGTAAGGGGCCATCTTAAGGGCCCGGTAAACCAGCTGCTTCTTCCTTCTGCTATCTTTCAGCCAGGACTGACCCTCTCATTCAAGGCGTGCAGGTTTGAGATCGGAGCCTGCAACTGCCTGAGAGGATGGGGCACGCAGGCCCCCAAGCTGGCTGCCTTGAAGCTGGGTGAGTCCCTGAGCTTTGTGCTCTTGCCTTGCCCTGCTGGGACCCCCTGGGCATCTTCTCCTAGAAAGAGTTTTGGAGAAGAGAAGGGAGGACCTCTTTCACACCTCGGCAACCCCAGAAAAGGGATGGTCCGGGGGTGAGAAGCCGGCTGTGAGCCTGGCACGCCATCTGCTGGCCATTTGTTTAATTGCAGAGATAAACTCTATTAGCAAAAAGTGGAAGCGTCAGGCCCACTCCCCTAGTTCCTACCAGGAACATGCTGCTGCTGCTGCTAAGTCGCTTCAGTCGTGTCCGACTCTGTGCGACCCCATAGATGGCAGCCCACCAGGCTCCTGCGTCCCTGGGATTTTCCAGGCAAGAGTACTGGAGTGAGGTGCCATTGCCTTCTCCCACCAGTAACATGAGTTAATCCTTTTTGCCTCTGGTTGAAAACGATGCCTGGTTCATCCTTGAAAAACACGGGTTTGAACTGCGCAAGTCCACTCACATGCGGATTTTTTTCACTAAATACACACCACACGCGTCTCAATTGGTTGAATCCCCGGATGTGGAACTGCGACTGGAGGGTCAAAGTTAGGCGAAGATTTTCAGCTCTACTGGACCTACTTTGTTCAAGGAACAACTGTATTTATGTTAAAACAATGACAATAAAGAGAAATAAAGAGACAGTTTTCCCACGTGCTCCCACTGTCTAGACAAGCACTATTTTTTTTTTTTTTTTTTTTTTTTGAGTAAAGTGTGTCTTAAAGTGTTAGGTGCTCAGTCCTGTCCGACTCTTTTCGGCCCCATGGACTGTAGCCCGCCGGGCTCCTCTGTCCATGGGATTTTCCCAGGCAAGAATACTGGAGTAGGTAGCCATTCCCTTCTCCAGAGGATAGTCCCAACCGAGGAAACTGAAGCTGGGTCTCCTGCATTGCAGGCAGATTCTTTATTTACTCTAAAGGGGGCTGGGCTGGTATGTCCTACATTTCTGGCTCCTAAAAAGTCATCTGGAGACCCTGGGTATTTGCACTGGCAACAAGGGGCGAGAGAGCTCAGATTCCCCAGCCCCAAAGACTTGGTTTGGATCCATTTCATTAGTCAAAAGCTGGGAGGGGTAGGTAAGTTAATTCAGCTCTGATTTTGAATCTGTGTGTGCTAGGCTGGATAAAACCTGTGCCTTCCACCCCCAAGATATTCAAGTTCTAATCCTTGGAATCTGTGAATATGTTACCTCACATTGTTAAAAGGACTTTGCAGGTGTGATTAAGACTACAGACCTTGAGATGGGGAGATTACTCTGGATTATCCTGGATTATCCCGGTGGTCTCAATGTAATCACAGGAGTCCTTAAAGGCTGAGAACACTTGCTGGCTTCAGTCAGAGTAATGGAACATTGTCCACTTTGAAGATGGAGGCAGTGGACCATGAACCAAAGAATGCGGGCAGCTTCTAGACTCTGGAAAAGGCAAGGAAATGGGATTCACCCCAGAGCCTCCAGAAGGGATGCAGCCCAGCAGACACCTTGATTCTAGTGCCTGGGACCTGCATATGACTTCAGATCTTCAGAACAGTGAGAGTGTAAAGCTGTGTTGTTTTAGACACAGAGTTTGTAGTAATTTGTTACTGGAGTGTTAGGAAAGGAATACAGTGCAATGTGTGTAATAATAGTACCTACTCTGGCTGGTGGGGAGAATGAAATGTGTGTGTGCTCAGCTGCTCAGTCATGTCTGACTCTCTATGGCCCCATGGACTGTAGCCCATCGGGCTCTTCTGTCCATGGCATTTTCCAGGCAAGAATACTGGAGTGGACTGCCATTTCCTTCTCCAGGGATCTTCCCTACCCAGGGATCGAACATGCTTCTCTTGTGTCTCCTTCATTGGCAGGCGGATTCTTGACCACTGTGCCACTTGGGAAGCCCTGAGAATGAGATGGGATCACTGTAAGACATGCCTTGACAATTGTAAACCCATTTATAGGTGCTTTGCGTTCTCTTCTGGGAAGATATGCATTTATTCTTTTGCTTCCTCTACAGTTCTTTGCTGAGCACCTTATCGTGTGCAAGATGCTGTGCTCCGTACAGTGGTTACAGGGGTGAACTTGGCCCCTTTTATGGGGCTTATAGGTTAGGACAGTAGCAGAATAGTAAAAGGTCACACAAACACACATGTCATGGAATTACAATCACCATGTGGGCAATGAATAAACTATCTAGGAAGCTGTGAGTGTGGAGCTGGAAACCTGCCAGACCCCAAGCTTCAGACCTCAGGCTTTGGGCCAGGTCTCCAGGACATGGCTTGTCTTGCTCACCTTCCCATATAGGCTGGTCTGTCCTGACCAGGGATCAGGGTACCAAGGACCAGTATCCAGGCCAGAGACAGCATCTTGGGTGCCATCAGATGGATCCATGCTGGTCCAGAGATCTGGGACCTTGCATGGCGGCCCCTATTTGCTGAGGCAATGTGTAGGTGGCTCAGGCCAGTGAGCTCAGAGCTGCTGGAATGGTGGGCAGAGAGGGCAGGGCTTGGCATGTGGCCACAGACCACTGATCCTTGGTTCAGGGTCTTATGGGCACTGGATGAAGGAAGAGGCAGAAGCTGGGACAGGGACTCAGTTCAATTCAGTTGCTCAGTCGTGTCCGACTCTTTGCGACCCCATGGATTGCAGCACACCAGGCCTCCCTGTCCATCACCAACTCCTGGAGTTTACTCAAACTCATGTCCATCGAGTCAGTGATGCCATCCAACCATCTCATCCTCTGTCGTCCCCTTTTCCTCCCGCCTTCAATCTTTCCCAGCATCAGGGTCTTTTCCAGTGAGTCAGTTCTTCACATCAGATGGCCAAAGTATTGGAGTTTCAGCTTCAACCTCAGTCCTTCCAGTGAATATTCAGGACCGATTTCCTTTAGGACAGGGACTAGGGCTACTTTATTTGGCTCTGGAAGCCCTGTCTCTGCTGCACACTGGCCCGAGCCTCCTCCTGCCCCCTCTAGGTTTTCCGGGGCTGTCTGGTAACCCCACTCTGTCTCCAGTGTGACGGGATGAGCACAGACTATCAGGGACACGGGATTCCTTGTGCCTCAGTTGATTGCAGTATCTTAGCCAGCTGAGGGGGGTTCCTAATGGGGACATGGGGACTCGGAGTGAGTCACACAGCTGAGACAGTCAGAGGAACCGCAAGACAGGGTCTGGACACAGATCTGAGAGTCCCGGTGGACCCCCAAACTATTGAGAGACCAGGGCCAGAGCCTGGGCTGTGCTGCCACCTGGTGGCAGAGTTTGGAATTGCCGGTGGATCGGATGCCCCGTTTCCAGGGATGCGACTTTTCTGTTCAGCTCCATTCATCTGTTTATCTCCTGACAGAGTGGACCGAAGGAAGTGCCTGGTGCGTGAATCCGGTAGAGAAGGTGGTATGTCCTGGCTTTAGAGTCCCTTTTACCCTTCACTAGCCATAGTTCTGAGAATCAGAGGCAATTCTAGAAAAGGGGTTGATGAGAACTAGGCAGGCACCCCTGGTGACCCACACTCACCACGGGCCTCAAAGTCTGTGTCACGCCTGATGCTCTAAAACCTCTCCCGTGGAGTTTACACATACGCCTGGGACCAGGTGAAGGGCCCATAACACAGAAGGGGATCAGCAGGAAGCGGGGTGCGGGTTAACTTAGGGTTTCCCAAGAAGCTCCTCACAGACTGGCCAGGGTACACCCTGGTGTACCAATGTGCAGAAGCTTGAATAGAAACACGAGCCCCTCCTAGAGACAGGGACCACCTGTCTCTAGGTAATGTACATTTTCAGGTGACCCGGTGTAATTATAGGGATGCCACTTTCTTGAGCCCTGCCAGCCGGAAGGCTACGGAGTACTCAGCTGAAACCTCGAAATCAGGCTTGCAAAAGGTAGTCCTGTTTAGGCAATGAGTGAGTGAAAGGAAAAATAAACACATCAGGGGCTTCCCTGGTGGTCCAGTGATTAAGGGTCTGCCTGCCAATGCAGGGGACATGAGTTCGATCCCTGCTCCGGGAAGACCCCACATGCCGAGGAACAACTAAGCCCATGTGCCACAACTACTGAGCCCGTGTGCTGGAACCTGGGGGCCACAACTATGAGCCTGCACCCCAGAGCCTGTGCTCCGCAACAAGAGAAGCCACTGCAGAGAGAAGCCCATGTACTGCAACTAGAGAGTAGCCTCCACTCACGGCACCTAGAGAGAGCCCATGTGCAACAGTGAAGACCCAGTGCAGCAAACTTAAATAAATAAAATAAATCTTAAGCCTCCCCCCCCAAAACCCCCACATCATTTAAACCCCTTTGAGTATGTTTTCTAAAAGTTCTCCAACTTGGAAAAATTATACAAAAGAAGGGAAGAATGAACAAAGTCTACAGAAATATGACCTTCGGGTGGCTTCACCTAAGGTACATGAGCTAGTAAATGCATTTGTTTTTGTCTACATTTTTAGATTTTTGGATTTATTTTCTTCAGAGTGCTCTGAGGCATTTTATTTGCATGTATGTCAAAGCTATGGTTTTTCCAGTGGTCATGTACAGATGTGAGACCTGGACAATAAGAAAGGCTGAGCACTGAAGAATTGATGCTTTTGAACTGTGGTGTTGGAGAAGACTCTTGAGAGTCCCCTGGACTGCAAGGAGATCCAACCAGTCCATCCTAAAGGATATCAGTCCTGAATATTCATTGGAAGGACTGATGCTAAAGCTGAAACTCCAATACTTTGGCCACCTGATGCGAAGAACTGACTCATTGGAAAAGACCCTGATGCTGGGAAAGATTGAAGGCGGGAGGAGAAGGGGACGACAGAGGATGAGATGCTTGGATGGCATCACTGACTCAATGGACATGAGTTTTAACAAATTCTGGGAGATGGTGAAGGACAGAGAAGCCTGAAATGCTGCAGTCCATGGGGTCACAAAGAGTCGGACACGACTGAGTGGCTGAACAACAAAAACATTGCATCCCTAGAAGAAGAATTCAAGGGTTTTCCCTCCTGTGTGATTTCGTCTTGTTTCTTCAGCGTTCATGATACCTGCTGAGGTTGTCAATACAATGAAACCAAACTAACGGGATGGGAGCAGGTTTTTCTGCCATTTTTCTAGATCTTTGAATGGCACATTGAATCTGGGGCTGATCACTCCATGCTTATTTAGCTTGCCTGTGAGGTTCACAACAATTGCCCAGCCCCGTGGTCATCGATGATTTCAAATTCTTCAATGTAACCGTGCTTCATCATCATAGTTAGAAACAGGACGATGACTTTGGAGCACAGCCTGGTAAGAACCTGGCGTTTGCCTCTCTTTTTGGCATTGTTGGTATTCTTGAGAGCATCAGCCAGATCATTCACATGTACCATTGCGGCAGCACAGAAGGATGGCAGAAAGATACATTCTTTATTAATACAATAGAAATGTATCTTCTCCCCATTTCCACCAAAATGATGTTGAAAAGTACTTAAAGGCACATAGGTCCTCACCTCAGGGGAACTCTAACATACATGCGCCTTGTGCTCAGTCCTGTCTGACTCTGTGCAACCCCATGGACTGTAGCCCACTAGGCTCCTCTGCCTATGGAATTTTCCAGGCAAGAATCCTGGAGTGGGTACCATGTCCTACTCCAAGGTATCTTCCCAACCCAGGGATTGAATCTGAGTCTCTTGCCTCTTTTGCATTGACCGGCAGATTGTTTACCACTGAGCCACCTGGGAAGCCTCATTTTGAGATTCACTTTGAGGTGCATCCATTTGGAGGATATTGGCCATAGCATTGTCTGTAGGCAAGAAAATTTGGAAACAACCCAAATGAAATCAGCAGGGTCACAGATGGACAAATCTCAGTGCGTGGAGCAGGTATCAATGGCATGAGAGCCTCCTTAGTTGAAACAAATGGTTCTATGTGTTGACATGGGAAGATCCTAAGAACAGTGTGGACTGAAAAAGCAAGTTGCAAAAGCAAATACTCTGTGTATTATTTCTGGATTTTTGTTGTTGTTGTTCACACTATGCAGCTTGTGAGATCTTTGTTTCCTGACCAGGGATCGAACCTGGGCCCATGGCAGTGAAAGCGCTGAGTCCTAGCCACTGAGCACCAGGAAATTCCTCTATTTCTGGATTTTTATACATGAAACAAAAAACTTCAAACAGGATGGCTGCTACAATGCCTTCATGTGCTAATGAATAAATGAATGCCTTTTTGCCCAGGTAAGTCCCACTCATCTTCCAGATCTCAGCTCAAGGCATCACTTTTTCAGGGAAGATTTCCCTGCTTCCCGACCCCCACCCACCACCCCTGCTCCCTCCCCACCCCGGTCTGCCACCATCCCAGCGCAAGCAGGCACTCTGAAATCCAGTCTCAGAACCTATCTCAGACCTTTCCTTCAGGTCTTTTTTCGCTGTTGTATATTTATGGCAGAAAGCAAAGAGGAATTAAAGAGCTTCTTGATGAAGGTGAAAGAGAAGAGTGAAAAAGCTGACTTAAAACTCAACATTCGAAAAACGAAGATCATGGCATCCAGTCCCATCACTTCATGGTAAATAGATGGGGAAACAGTGGAAACAGTGACAGACTTTATTTTCTTGGGCTCCAAAATCACTGCAGATGGTGACTGCAGCCATGAAATTAAAAGATGCTTGCTCCTTGGAAGAAAAACTATGACAAACCTAGACAGTGTATTAGAAAGCAGAGACATTACTTTGCCTACAAAGGTTCATATAGTCAAAGCTATGGTTTTTCCAGTAGTCATTTACAGATGTGAGAGCTGGTCAATAAAAAAGGTTGAGCGCTGAAGAATTGATGCTTTCGAACTGTGGTGCTAGAGAAGGCCCTTGGACAGCAAGGAGATCAAATCAGTCAATCCTAAAGGAAATCAACGCTGAATATTCATTGGAAGGACTGATGCTGAAGTTGAAGTTCCAATACTTTGGCCACCTGATGCAAAGAGCTGACTCATTAGAAAAGACCCTGATGCTGGGAAAGACTGAAGGCAGGAGGAGAAGGGGACAACAGAAGATGAGCTGGTTGGATGGCATCACTGACTCAATGGACATGAGTTTGAACAGACTCTGGGAGATAGTGAAGGACAGGGAAGCCTGGCTTGCTGCAGTCCATGAGGTCGCAAAGAGACAGGCATAACTGAGTGACTGAGTGGCAACAATATTTATTTGTGTGATTGATTAATGTCCATCTTCCCCACAAGCTTGATTTGGGCAGGGACCCTGGCCACTTTCGTCATCCCCAGCACCTAATGCCCTGTTAGACTATAGTCCATGAGGCTCCTCTGCCCATGGGATTTTGCAAGCAAGAATACTGGAGTGGGTTGCTATTTCCTTTTCCAGGGGATCTTCCCGACCCAGGGATCTGACCTGGGTCTCCTGCCCTGTAGGCAGATTCTTTACCATCTGAGACACTAGGGAAGTCCCACCTAATGCAGAGTGGATGCTTAATAAATGAATTTGTGATTTCTGTGCCCCAACTAGGCTGTAAGCTCTGTGAGGCCAGGGGAAGTATCTATTTTCTTTCTCACTGGTTTCCCTGAGGCTTAGGGAAGGTTTTGGTGTCAGAAGATCTGAACTACAGTCCAGGCTTTGTACTTGCTGGCTGTGTGATCTTGGGCAATTCAGTTTGAGTCTCAGAGCCTCAATGTCCTCACCTGTAAAAAGGGTGACAATACCTTCTTTAGAGTGTTGTTAGAATTCAATGATGTATTGTACGAAAACAGTTCATCAACAGGGCTTGGTATCAGAAGGAGACGACAGTGGATGAGATGGTTGGATGGCATCATCGACTCGATCAGGACACGACTGAGCAACTGAAATGAACTGAACTGAAACGTCTAAACGCCCTCGTTGTGAAGGATGGGGGTGGGGAGCACCAGCTCCCACACACCACTAGGTGGCGCTGTGATCATTCACACCGGCGATGCTCACCCCATCAGCTCGCTCCTAGCTTCGAAGTCGCTTCCGGCTTCCTTGTAGTTACCCTGTCCCGTAGGCTCCAAGCGGCCATTTGGCCTTTGCTCTAATGTCTCTGTGATAGGGAGGTTACTGTCACCAGGCTGGAGACCCTTGCAGGACTGGTCTGAGAGTCCCTGTCCTCTGGGTGGAGGAAACAGAGGACCCCAGGAGAACGGGGGAGACTGGACAGAAACTAGTGGGCAGACAGACAGAGCTGGGACTAGGGTGAGGCCGTGGGGCGCCCAGGGTGCAAAACTGAAGGAGGTGGTCTTTCTTGGACTTGCGCATGCGTGGAATCTGACCGCCCTTGGTGGTCTCGTAAGAATACCGTGGGGCTGGGCTGAGAGCCCGTCCAAAGCTTCAGTGCTGCCTGCCTTCCGCTCATCCACAGAGCCCTCAGCAGGTGCCGGGCTGTGGAGGAATCCCCTTGTTGCTCTAAAGAATCCTCGCTGGTAAGAACTATTATTATTTTAAATACGCATTTATTTATTTATGGCTGTGCTGGGTCTCCGAGGCTGCAAGAGGGGCTTTCTCTAGTTGCGGTGAGCGGGCTTCTCCTTGCAGGGCCTTCTCCTGAGGCAGAGGACGGGCTTTAGGACACTCAGGCTTCTGTAGTCGCGGCTCCCGGGCTCCAGAGCACAGGCTCAGTAGTTGCGGTGCGCGGGCTTAGTTGCTCCAAGGCATGTGGAATTTTCCCGGACCAGAGATCGAACCTGGGTCCCTTTTATGGCAAGGCGGATTCTTAACCATCGGACCACCAGGGAAGCCCCAAGAGCTATTATTGTAGTCGTCTTTCAGATAAGAAAATGGACACGGAGACAGCTTAAGAAGCTTGCAGTTAAAAAGTGGCAGAGTGGGGATTTCAACCCTGGCTGTTTTGGCTCCAGACGGTCTCTCTTGACCAGCACCCTGTGCTAATCTGTTGTCCTTCCCTCTCACTGCTAATCCCTCCTTCTGTCCAATGTTTATTACGGACCAGCCAATCTGTTCTAAGCCCAGTGCCAGCGGGCCCAGTGGGAGGCAAGGCTGGACCCTGCCCATCCAGCGGAGTCCTGACTCTGCCATGTCCTTATCCCGTGACCTTGGACGAGTCATTGAACACCACTCTGCCTCCTTGTCTTCATTCTGAAATGGGAGGAGAGTCCTGGCCTTGCAGAGTTGTGGGGAGGAGGGAGTGACTCAGATCTGCAAGAGCTGTGGCCTGGTCCCAGTGGGGCTTGGGAAGTGTCAGCTGTAATTACCACTCGTGTCATCACCCCCCTTCTGGCTGCCAAGTGGAAAAGGGGAGGCGAGAGTCAGAATCCAGTGCTCCTGTTCTCCCCCCCTTTTTTTAATTAGTTTATTTTAATTGGAGGATAATTACAATATTGTGATGGTTTTTGCCATACATCCACATGAATTGGCCACAGTGTCCCCCCCATCCTAAAAC
This sequence comes from Giraffa tippelskirchi, assembly GCF_054371585.1. Lineage (NCBI taxonomy): Eukaryota > Metazoa > Chordata > Mammalia > Artiodactyla > Giraffidae > Giraffa > Giraffa tippelskirchi. Next base: position 111,320,876 of record NC_137287.1, on the reverse strand, counting down.
CTCCTCCCACCTCCCGCCCCACCCCATCCCTCTGGGTTTGCATCTTGGCGTCCCAGACATGGCATCTTGTACAGGCTGAGTTTTTCCCTCTGTAAAACGGGAATGACTAATTCCGACCTTGTGGTGTCCTTGTGGTTGTTGGATGAAGTCACAAGGTTGAGTGCTTGGCACATAACAGGGGCTTTTGTAACACTGCATTTCCTGTCCTCAAGAGGCATCAGGCGGCCACTTCAACCCTGGGCTCAGCACTTCTGGAGTTTTGGCATCTCCCCTTCTCCCAAGGAAGGGCCAGACGTGATAGATTGCAGGATTCTGTTTTCTTCTTCTTTGGTGGGGCGAGGATCTTAGTTCCCTGACCAGAGATTGAACCCGTGCCCTCTGCTTGGGAAGCATGGAGTCTTAGCCAATGGACCTCCAGGGAAGTCCCTTCTTTTCTTTTGCTTCTTTTCTTTGTTCCTGTTTGAATTCTGTTCCTTGAGAGGTGGGTGCGTTTTGCGCCTTCCTCTACCACTCCTCCCCCACCCCGGATGTGTGTGGGACTCCAGGTTGTCCCCAGCAGAGGGTGGCCACATCTTGGACACTTGTCACCTGCGCAGTGGAGGGTCAGTGGGGTGTGGAGCGTGGCGGCCTTGGGCCTCCTCTCTGTACCTGAGACCTCCCGAGAAACCAAAGAGCAGGCGGGGGGCTGAGGTCCAGCCTCCTCCAAGGTCTCGGGGGCTCTGTGGCTGCCCGCTCTCCCCTCCCATGCTGCTCCTATACTCTGTCCCGGGGGTGCTGGGACTTCGTGATGGCGGGGGCTGGGGGTTCGGGGCCTGTGTGACCCAGGGACCAGAGTGAGCCCAGCTGGGTAGTGAGAGGCACTCTCAGAGGTCTGGCCTGGCAGGGAGCATCCCTCTCCCCTTCCACTATCTTCCCCAGGGTCCTGGTGCTGGGAGCCTCATCCTAGGGTCCCCCAAGACATATTCCCCCCAGTTGGGAGTTCCATGCGTGTTATCATTGACCTGGTAGTCATAGCAGCCCCTCCGTTTCAGAGATGGGGAAACTGAGCCTCGTGTCCTTGAAACTGAGGCCGAGGAGTGACTGACTCAAGGTCTTGCGGCAGGGGGGTGTCAGAGTCCCGGGGGATACTGCTGCCCAGCTCTGCTGCCCATCCCCCACCCTCCTCCCCCCTCCCCCTCCCCCCCACCACCATATTCCTCCAGCACTTAATTTTAATGGCCCTTTGATTGCGAGCGTCTTCTTGAGGAAGAGACTAATCATTATTAATGAATTTGGGCTGCTCCAGCATAAATGAGCCAATGGGGCTGGCTGGTGGGAAGCTGGACCAGCAGACAGCTGGCTGTGGTCATCTTGCTTTGGGCCCCGGAGGGTCCTGTTAAACCAGATGCTTGTCTGGAAGGGCTGCTGGAATCTTCCTGTCCATCCAGCTACCCATGGCCCTTGTCCTGGGGCAGGGGGGAGCTGACTGAAGACCAGGAGGCAGCCTGACAGCAGAGCCCCTGGAATGGCTGGGCTCCCCGGCCACTGCTCAGCCTGGGTGGATGGGGATGAGGACGGCTGCAGTGGGGGGTTTGAGGGTCCCCTGTGTGTGGGGTGAGGGTCCCACCTCTCACCCCACACACTGGCCTGTTTGTTCTCTTGGCAGCAGCCGATTTTGGGAAGGCTCACGGGACCGGTGTTAGATTTGCTTTCCAAATGGAAAGATGACAAATAATTCTCATGGGGAAACAAAAATAACAAAGGAAACCCAAAACCTCTCTGAAACTCTTTCAGTCCTGAGCCTTGGCATCGGCCCCCTGGGTAGTCAGAGCTGGAGTCTCCCCCCATCCCAGGATCTTGACCTAGCCCCAGCAGCTCTGAGCCTCGGGGTCCTCAGCCATGGAACAGAGCTTACACTATGCACCCGGGGTTGGGAGGGGAGGGAGTGAGCTGGGATGCATTTTGCAAATGAGGCCTTATGCGGGTAATTTTCTCACCGACAGGAGACAGACACCCTCACACGCCCCCAAATCACTCATGGGGCCTCCTCGGAAGGGACTCCTTATTTCTGGAGCCGGTGTGATTACTCAGTGGGTTCTGTGTAATTATTTAATCAAGCCTCCACCAAGTCCTCAGCATGGAGCTGGGCGGCTGACCAGACCCTGTCCTCCCCTCTCCCCCAGGAGGCTAATCAGTTCGAGCTGCTGGGAGGGGGAGAGCGCAGCCCCTAGCCCCCCTTCTCTCTGTGTGGCACAGCTGGGCTGCGTGGGGGGGCTGGCCGAAGGGAGGGGTAGGTCACCTTGGGGCTGGCTCGGGCTGAGTGCAGCACTGGAGGGACCAGTGGGTGCAGCCCTCTTATTTTGCTTTGAGGACAAGGCAGCAGAGGTCCCACAGGCCCTCTGCCCAGGCCTGGCTTCTGGGGTTCCCTCCCCGCTTCCTCTCCCTTCCATCTTCCCTCCCCTTTTCCTTCTTCTCTTCTTTCCCTCCTTCCTTTTCCTCCTGTCCCCTCTTTTTCCTTTTATACAAGTGACAGACGAACGTACACATTCTGTTTTCTAAGCTTTTTATTTTGTTTTGGGGTATAGCCCCATCTCATTGGAGGATGAGATGGTTGGATGGCATCACCGATGCAATGAACATAGCGAGTGAAGTTGCTTAGTTGTGTCCGACTCTTTGCGACCCCATGGACTGTAGCCCACCAGGCTCCTCCATCCATGGAATTTTCCAGGCAAGAGTACTGGAGCGGGTTGCCATTTCCTTTTCCAGGGGATCTTCCCAACCCAGGGATTAAACCCAGGTCTCCCGCATTGCTGGCCGACGCTTTACCGTCTGAGCCACCAGGGCAGCAATGAACATTAACTTGGGCAAACTCTGGGAGATGGTGAGGGACAGGGAAGCCTGGCGTGCTGCAGTCCATGGGGTCGAGAGGAGTCGGATGCGACTTGACGATGGAATAACAATAGCCGATTAACAATGTTGTGGTCGTTTCAGGTAAACAGTGAAGGGACTCAGTCATACATATACATGTATCCATTCTCCCCTAAACTCCCCTCCCATCCAGGCTGCCAAATAGCACTGAGGGGAGTTCCAAGTGTTATACCGTAGGTCCTTGTTGGTTATCCATTTTAAATATAGTAGTGTGTACCTGTCCACCCCAAACTCACTAACGATCCCTTCCCTCCATCCAATCCTGCCGCCCCCAACCCCGCGCCTGGAAACCGTGAAGTTTGTTCTCTAGACTGTGAGCCTCTTTCTCGAACGTGTACATTCTCACTGACGGCCGTGCGGGTGACTCTCATCTTTTTCCCCACCCACACTCCCACCCGCTCCCCAGAGGGGACCCCAGCTCTCATCCAGAACCTTGCCCTCTGGACTTTCTCTGTGCATTCACAAACTTAGCCAAGTCCCAGAGGAAAGGCTGATTCTGGTGTTTGCTTTTGCCCCCATAAACATTCCTGGTGACGCATAGACCACTGGTTCTCCCGGGGATGTGTGTGACTTTACTTCCTGGTGACATTTGGAAATCTCTGGAGACGTATTTGATCCTCACGGTTCATGGGGTCAGTGCTGCGGGCATCCAGTGGGTAGAGGTCAGGAAGCTGCTAAACACCCTTCAGTGCACAAGGCAGCCCCCATAACAAAGAATTATTGGGCCCAAGATGTCCGTAGTGCCGAGGTCGAGAAATCCTGGTCTAGAATGTTCTTCAACTCGCTCTTTTCTGAAAGCAGCATTTCTTGGAAGTCTTGACAGGTTGTTGTTGTTTAGTTGCTCAGTCACGTCTGACTCTTTGTGATCCTGTGGACTGTAGCCCTCCAGGATCCTCTATCCGTGGAATTCTCCAGGCAAGAATACTGGAGTGGGTTGCCCTTCCCTTCTCCAGGGGCTCTTCTTGGACCAGGGATTGAACCCACATCTCCTGCATTGGCAGGAGGATTCTTTACCACTGAACCACCAGGGAAGCCCCTTGATGGGTTAGTGAAGATCTTTTCCTCCTTCCTTTTACTTCAGCGTAGTTTGCTTGCATCACCATCCACTTATCTAGTTCTCTTTTTATAGATTACGGGCAGCTTCTAATCTTTTTGGGGGTTAACAGAAATGGCTCTTTGGTGGAAGCCCTTGTTCCTACAGCATGTGCAAGAGTCCAGTGTTTCCCTCCTTTGGTCACCTGGGAGCTCGATGGCTCATACGCTTACTTTGTTTCAATAGCTGCCTCACTGTGGGTGCATGCTAAGTTGCTTCAGTCGTGTCCAACTCTTTGTGACCCCCATGGACTGTAGCCCGCCAGGCTCTTCTGTCCATGGGATTCTCCAGGCAAGAATACTGGAGTGGGTTGCCATGCCCTCCTCCAGGGGATCTTCCCAACCCAGGGATCGAACCTGCAGCTCCTGCATTGCAGGCGGATTTGGATAGTGTGCCATGCCTTCCCACAAAGGTTGTGCCAGCTTACCTTCTGACTTTTCCTCCTATGAATCCCAGCTTTCAGGAAAGATGATTTTAAAAAAAAGTTTGGAGTGATAGCTGTTCTTTCTCCAAGAGGACTAAAGGGAACCTGACCTTCACAGAGGGGTGGGGACCCACTCATGATGACTCCAAGACAGCCCTCCGCCCTGATCCCTGTAGCTGGTGAAGAACAAACTTACCCACTCCCACCACACTGTGTGACCCTGGAGGGAAGGAAAGGGACAGGGTGGGGGCCCTCATTTTACAGACAAGGCTCAGGGAGTTTGAGAGTCTTTGCCTACCAGCTCCTAGAAGTCACACCCACCTGTTGGAAGCCCACAGGATCCAGAGGGGACCGGAAGGTGAACAGCAGGTGGGCAGAGTGAGGCTGGCCGTGGCTTTGGACCCTGGGAGTTCTGACAGCTCCAGTCTGCTGAACACCCTTCCAGATCTCTCACGGCCCTGCTAGATTTTACAGGACATCCACGCAATATTTGGGACATTCTTGCACTAAAAAGTGGTTCATTGTTTATCTGTGATTCAAACTTAACTGGGGGGTCTTGTGTTTTACCTGCAGCCCTACCTGGGGCAGCAAGGAAGCAGGAAGGGGCCCCTCTGGCAGCTTTCTGCTATCCTGGAATTTCCTTCTGGGGCTGTTGGCTTTTCATCTTTTTCCTTCCCCAACTATCTCCAGATCTTGTCTGAAGACCCCCTTTCCCTCCAGAGACCCGGGAGGAAGCTGGGGCAGCCACGTTGCTGGCTCCAGGGACAAGGAAGCGAGGAAGGAAGGGAGGAACAGCTGGGACAGGACAGCCCCTCCATTTCTCCCCTCTCCCCGTCTTCTCAGAGCCTCGATACCCATCTTGGAGAATTCATTCTTGCTTGGGTGTGAGGGGCTGGAAGAGTAGGGCGGTCGGGTGGGCGTGTCCTGGGCAGTACTGATGGCCACACAGACCCCACCTCCCCTCCATGATCCATCCTCAGAGCCCACGTCCGCTGCAACTGTAATTAGTCCATAAATCACTCCGAGTGATAAATAGAATGATAGATGCAGGTTTCACTTGATCACGTTTTTATTAAGGTGAAATAAATCAGCACCACATTGTTGCTATAAACCTTTCAAACTGGTCAGATCCTGGCTGGTAGAAGCTGATTAACATGGCCACATGGAGGCACCATTTGTAGCTGATCATTGAGATCAATCAAACCCTGTCATTTTCCCTCCTTGGAGGAGGTGGCAGAACAGGTGCTGGTCCATCATCCACTGCACCCCTGGCGTCTTGCTGCTTGGGCGCTGGGGCTGAGGGTGAAGTGTGTGAGCTATGGTGCCAGGCAGCTCGGATTCGAATCCTGGCTGTGCCATCAGCCTGCTGTGTGAGCCTGGGGAGCTGTAGTCCTGTCCTGTGTCTGAGTCTCAGGGTCTTCTGCCATAACTGGAGGTGGACAGCGTTACTTACAGTCAGTGTGGTTAGTATAGAGTTGTTCCGAGCATCCCATAGAGCAGTGGGTACCAAACGTCTACATCTTAGGGCCCCTATGTTGTTTGTTTAACCTAGCTCTTTATTTATTTAAAAAAGGGTCTGCTTTCAAGGTCTGTGTTTGTACTTAAAATCAAGATCAAGCGAGCTTTTGTCTTTTCTGCTCCACGGGAGGTTTCTGTCCTCCCCAACCTCAGTTTGGGACACCTGTGTTGCCGTTTGACGGGTGTACCGCCCTAGTCAAACTCCCCACCTGGCACTGTTCCTGGAGTGAGTTGCGCCCAGGTGGCACAAGGATCTTTCTTTCTTTCCTTTTTTAAAGAAAAGATCCTGTGACTAAGGATCCCGCATGCTGCAACTCAGACCTGGTGCCGCCAAAACCCCCCAAAACCAAAACCAATCAAATAAAAAAACTCCCCCCAAACAAATCTGCTCCTCCAACCAGCGTGTGAACCCTGGGAAGGCAGGGACCACATTCATTCGTTTACTGTCTTGCAGCCTTGGGGTCTAGCACTGTGTCTGGCTCAGGGCTCAAGACGCTCAGGGCTCAAGACACATTTGGGGAATGAATGATCTGGAGACACGCATGCATGCTGAGTCACTTCAGTCGTGTCTGACTCTCTGCGACCCCATGGACTGTAACCTACCAGGCTCCTCTGTCCATGGGATTCTCCAGGCAAGAATACTGGAGTGGGTTGCCGTGCTCTCCTGCAGGAGATTTTCCCGACCCAGGGATTGAACCTGTGTATCTCAAGTCTCCTGCATTGGCAGGTGGGAGTTGCTTAAAGCCAGGGATGATGGGAAATTCTGTAGCACCGTTGAGTTACAGAATTGTGATGTTATCGGCATCCTGATTCCTCCCTCGAGGGGACCTTTCCATGCCCTGGGGACCCTCCCACAGCCCACCGCCTCCACTTTGCTGAAGCCCTGAGCCCCAGGAATCTCCTTTTCCATTTGTGTCTTTGGCAGCTGCTTCCTTGGCAGGGCCCTGAGGACATTTCGACGATGCCGATTCCTGCCCGTGTTCCAGCCACCCCTGAGTGAGTGACCCAGCTAGGAGTGCAGTTTTCTCTCCCTCTCGCCCTCCTTTGATTTGATCAGGCCAAATCTGAAATGATGTGTGAAAGTAACGATATTTTGTAATTAAATCTCTGGTGACGGCCACCGCAATTTGTGCTACATGCATTGTTCATAAGGAAAAAATGCCATCAATTCATTTTCTGACCGGCGACTCCAGGGACTGGCAATTAGGAGAAGCTCATTTCTCGTTGCTTCGCATATTAAAGAGCTACTGAAACGCAGAGAGAATTTGGGAGGGTTTTTTTTTTTTCCCTAATAATGTTAGCTTAATTAGGGACGCTCGGTGATAAAGGGAAAGTTTTGGATGACAAGCATATTGTGGTGGAGGGAAAAGAAAGAGCAAATAAAGGGAAATGCAAGTGTCAGGCCCAGAGTGGGAGGGCTAGAGGATTAAGAGCATTCCATCCTAAGAGGTTTGACTTTGCTGAACCAGGGCTGGCGAAGGCTAAGGATGGGAGCCCAGGGCAGGTTGGGTCCATGGATCTAAATGCTAGTCCCTTTGTGTCCTGGCTGGACCCTTGTTATATTTATTTTTATTTATTTGTTTGGCCCTGCCGGATCGTTAGTTGCAGCATGTGGGATCTAGTTCTTTGACCAGGAATCAAACCCAGGCCCCCTGCATTGTGAGCATAGGGTCTTAGCCACTGGACCACCAGGGAAGTCCCTAAAGACATCTTTTTTAAAAAAAATATTTATATTTGATTGAAGGATAATTATAATATTGTGTAGGTTTCTGCCATACATCCACATGGTCACCCTAAAGCCATCTTTTAAGGGCATCTTTTTTTCAGGATCACCGCTTGGAGCCCAGGAAAGCCATTCTCCCTAATACTACTCACCCTGCCACATGTCTGAGCCTTTGGTTCTGACTGTGCACTTTCCAGGGATTGCTTGAAGGGGCAGAGAGGAAGGTGTGCGAGAGACAGAGATCACAGAGGATGAACTGGGGAGAGAGGGCAACCAAAGGAGGGCCCAAGGATCTAAGAGGAAGAAAAGCAGAAATAGTGGCTGAAGTAGATTTGGTCAACATTATTTGTGCTTTTGGTGTCTGCCAGACAAGGTGCTGGCCTAGGTGGTTTCACATAGAACTTTTTTTATTTTGAACTTTTAATTTTGTATGGGGTGTATAGCTGATTAACAGTGTTGTCATAGTTTCAGGTGAACAGCGAAGGGACTCAGCCTCACATAGAACTTTTAAATTGGCCCTTGGACTGAGGCTGCTGCCTGAGGTGAGATGGTTAGGACAGCTCATTTTACAGGAGAAGAAACTGAGGCTTGGGGAGTTTAGGTGCCCTGCCCAAATCTCAGCGAGCAGAGGCAAAGCCAGGTCTGAACCCAGGTGAGTCTGACTCTGTCTGGGCCAGAGCCGAACTTCTGTGATGATGGGAATGGTCTGTATTTGTGATGTCCAGTACAGTCATGGCTTAGTCTGTTCAGGCTGCCTGGTTTGTAAACACAGAAGTGTAATTCTCACAGTCCTTGGGCTGGAAGTCCAAGATCAAGGTGCTATCAGATTTGGTGTCTACTGAGAATCTGCTTCTTGGGTCATGGATGGATGTATTTTTGCTGTGTCCTCATAGGGCAGAAGGGCCAAAGGACTTCCCTGAGGTCTCTTTTATAAGGGCTATAATCCTATTGTGATTTAATAACCTCCCAAAGATCTCTTTTCTAACACCATCGCATTAGGGATTAGATTAAACTCGTGAATTTGGAGATTGTGGGGGACACCAGCACATAGTCTGGAGCAGGTAACCAGTACCCATGCAGGCTGTTGAGCTTTCGGAGTTTGGCTAGCGCAACTGAGGAACTGAACTTTAATTGTATCTGATTTAATTTAAATTTACGAAGCCATATACCATTGGTGGCTTCCATAATGGACAGCACAGCTCCAGACCCTAGGAGATCTAGACGGGACCCCAGCTGCCCCTGGTCCATTATTTTCCCAGCACTGTGAGTGGCAACATCACGGCTGAGTTGACGTCTTGACATCTTGCCTCCCTGGGAGACGAGGAGGCATAAGGGACACAAGGAGACTCCTTTGCTTACCCTGCTGTCACTCGGCAAGTCCTCTACCAACGCTTGTGGACTAGGTACCTGCTGGTGCCCAGTGCTTCACCTGCAGGGTATAAATGAGTCTTCCGCGTAGTGGATCACATTAATAGTCCCCCTTTATCATGAAGGAAATAGAGACGCAACAAGGCCGACCAACTTTTAAGTCACACAGCTGGTATACATTTGGGCCAGATATGGAGCCCAGGTATCTCTGCTCCAAACGCCCGTACTCTCTTCTGCAATGTGCTCAGAGGCCACTTTAGGATGGATCTCCATGACAGCTGCTGACCTGATGACTCCAAAGGTGTCTTTCTTACCCTCTGTCTTAGTAGACGTGGATTCAAATGCTAACTTGTTTATTTGGGACTTGGAAACAATACAAGCAGCCAATAAAGGGTGCATGATTCTAGTGATGATACTAGTTCCCACAGTGTGACTGAGGCTTAATTCTGCTGGGAGACTGTGAGACCCTGCATGGAACACCACAGGATTATTCTACCCCAGAGGCGAGGGAGCTGGGGTATTTATCCACCAACTCTCATGGGTCTTTGGTTGAGAGCCATGGGGGTGTGGATGGCATTTCTGACCTGCTATGATGGTGGAAATAGTAGACTGTACGCTCAGAGAAGGTCATCAGGCAGAGAAGTGGCAGTTGGCAGCAAAGCCAGAATGTTGTAGAAGGTTGCCCACACTTGCCAAGATCCTGGGGTCATCGTAAGCCCTGTTTCATCAGAAGACAAATGCTGAGCTTTTCTTCTCTTGGTTCCAAGGTTCTGTGTCACCCTTTGAGATCCTGGGGTTGCCTTTTAAGGGGTTTAACCATTAACAGAGCAGATGGGTGCTTTGCTGATGATCTTTGAAAACTGGAATCTATTTGCAGTTCAGAAAGGAAGGCTGGGAATCTTTGCATATGTATAAAGAAGGTGTTTTCTAAGAATCCTAATGGTGTAAATAAGGTTTAGGAGCATGTTTAAACCTACTTTGCAAGCTTTCCCAGGGTCTTTAGAAAGGCTTATGTAGTTAGTTGCTCAGTTGTCCAACTCTCTTCAACTCTATGGACAGGAGCCCACCAGGCTCCTCTGTCCATGAAATTCTCCAGGCACGAATACTGGAACGGGTTGCCATGCTCTTCTCCAGGGGATCTTCCCAACCCAGGGATCGAACCCAGGTCTCCTGCACTGCAGGTAGATTCTTTACCATTTGAGCTACGCAGGAAGCCCTTTAGAAATGCTTGTCAGCATACAAACAACTCATGGATTACAAATTATCCTTCTGTTTCATTAAAGCATTCCTCCTAACCACTGATCACAGGCAACCCTTGGCTTAGTTTGAATAACTATAAGCACTTAAAAAAAGTGTGGGTTTTGTGTATAGTCAGTAATATAGGTTTGGCTCTAAAGCCAGCATTACCTCCTCATTCTGAATTCACATTGGAACATAACTCCTTTTGGCCAGATCATCTTCACTGTTTAATCATTGATATTTAGTTTTCTTCTTAGGTTATAATGGAGTCAGAAGCTATAGTGAAGGCTCACTAGACGGTTCATCTTCTTACTTCTTGCTGCTCTCTATTTGGAAGTTAACATTTATTTAACCTCTGTTAAGTGCTTGACTCTGGGTTAGCCCATTTCATCCTTGCTGCAACCCTGCAAGGGAGTATTCATACTGCCATTTTGCCTTGAGGTCAAACTCCTTTCCTTTCTGTCGAAATGCTGGGAAGTAAGTGAGACACAGAATGGCAAGTATCATGTGATATTGCTTATATGTGGAAGCTAAAAAAAGGGTACTGATGAACTTACCTACAAAACAGAAACAGAGTTACACGTATAGAAAACAAACTTACCGTTATCAGGGGATAAGGGGTGGAGGAGGGATAAATGGGGAGATTGGGCTTGACATATACACACTACTATCTATAAAATAGATAACTAATAAGAACCTACTGTGGGCTTCCCTGGTGGCTCAGATGGTAAAGAATCTGCATGCAACGCGGAAGACTTGGTTTTGATCCCTGGGTTGGGTAGATCCTCTGGAGAAGGGAATGGTTACCCACTCCAGTATTCTTGCCTGGAGATTCCATAGACAGAGGAGCCTGGCAGGCTACAGTCCATGGGATCACAAAGAGTTGAACACAACTAAGTGACTAACAGGGAAGAAAGAACCTACTGTGTAGCACAGGGAGCTCTACTCTGTACTCTGTAATGGCCTATATGGGAAAAGAATCCAAACAAGTGTGGATGTATGTATATGTATAACTGATTCACTTTGCTGTACATCTGAAACTGACACAACATTGTAAATCAACTGTACTCCAATAAAAATTAAAATAAATTATTTATGTAAAAGAAAAAAAAACATTTCAGGGAATGTCCACTGGGTGAAGTGTGCCTGGTAACTGAGAGTTAGGCTAGTGGTTCTCAACACTGAGTCACATGGGCAGCTTTTGAAAATACTGGTGTCCAGGCTGCTCCCAGACCAATGAAGTCAGCGTGTCTGGAAGTGGATCCTGGGCAGGCTTTCCAAAGCTCCCGAGGTGGAGACTCAGCTGAGAACCACGGCATAAGCAAGCACAAGGCCTGTCTCCCAAAGCTGAGTCCTGATGTCCTGTGTACTGGGAGTGACATGAACACCAGAGCATGTGGATCTCAGTTCGCATCTTGACTCTGCTCCATATGAGCTGTGATTGTGGATAAGGTATCTTATCACCAGGAATCCCGTTTTTGAACTGATGATGATAATATTCATCATAATAATTTAAAAGACTTGTAGGGTTATTCTGAGGATTTAAAAAATATTTATTTATTTGATTGCATTGGGTCTTAGTTGAGGCATGCAGGATCTTTCGTTGGGGCATGTGGGATGTGGTTCCCCAGCTGGGAATTCAGCTAGGCCTCTTGCATTGGGTGTGGAGTCTAAGCCACTGGATCAACAGCTGTTGTTCTTTCCCTCAGTTGTGTCCGACTCTTTTTGACCCCATGGACTGCAGCATGCCAGGCTTCCCTGTCTTTCAGTATCTCCCAGAGTTTGCTCAAACTCATGTCCATTGAATCAGTGATGCCATCCAACCATCTCATCCTCTGTCGCCCCCTTCCCCTTTTGCCCTCAATCTTTCCCAGCATCAGGGTCTTTTCCAATGTCAGTCACCTGTTTGACATCAGGTGGCCAAAGTATTGGAGCTTCAGCTTCAGCATCAATCCTTCCAATGAATATCCAGGACTGATTTCCTTTAGGATGGACCGGTTTGATCTCCTTGCAGCCCAAGGGACTCTCAGGAGTCTTCTTCAGCACCACAGTTCTTCCGCACTCAGCCTTCTTTATGGTCCAACTCTCACATCCGTACGTGACTGCTGGAAAAACCAAAGCTTTGACTATATGGGCCTTTGTCAGCAAATTGATCTCTCTGCTTTTTAATGTCTCTGTCTAGGTTTGTCGTAGCTTTTCTTTCAAGGAGCAAGCATCTTTTAATTTCGTGGCTGCAGTTACCATCCTCAGTGATTTTGGAGACCAAGAGAATAAAATCTGCCCCTGTTTCTTTTTTTTTTTTCCCCCATCTATTTGCCGTGAAGTGATGGGACTGGATGCAGAAATCCCCATTCTGAGGATTTAATGGGACACTCAGACACTCATGATGCCTAAGAAGGAGCAACAGTGTCACAAACCTCTTCCAGCCTTGCCCACGGTGACCGGGTCCTCACCCCGCCTGGAAGCCCATGGCTGACCCCGAGTTCCAGTGCTGGCCACCTCTCTGGAGGCCGCCCCCTTGACCGATGCCCTCGGTGTGCTCAGCCGTGCCCATCTTCTCCTGAGGAGGATGGTATCGACATTTCAAAACAGTTTAATTATTCTGCGGCTGCCTGGCTATTAGCTGCGACAAGAGAGCTCAGGGCTATTTTTCAGCATTAATTTTCCATTTGAAATGAATTCCTTTTGGTTACACTTTTTAAATGTTTCTTTTAATTAGACGCAATTACTTCAGAAGAATTGCTTTTATTCCTCAGCCTGAGATCCCAGTGATAAAGTCGCTATCTGGCCCTACCGAACGGCCGGGATGGCTCATTTAGCTGCGGCACTAAAGTATATTGAACTAGGAAATTATACAGCGAATCAACTATTAATTCCTTTTATGATCGCTCCCTCTAACATCTTGAATGAGATCTTCAGGGGGAAATTTAGTCACAATAGGGATCATTGTTCTCCACCTCCAGCCGCAGGCCCAGGCTTTGAGGGGGTGGGGGGCGGTTGGCAGCTGGGGGCTGTCCTGGTGCTGGGTCTGACACAGGGGGCAGGATGGCACAGGGACTCCTGGCTGTCCTGGGGTTTGGGGGGCTGGGAATGGTGCAGCCAAACACCTTGGGCAGGCTGGAGAGTAGGCCCTTAAGCTCCGGGCAAGGGGGCTGCAGCTTTGCGAAGGGAGAAGGCAGGCAATTGACTCAAGTTGAAGGTTGCTGATTTTGGCGATTTCTTTGGTGGTTTGGTGAACTGGGCGTCAGTAGGTGGCGCTCTTGCCTCTGTGTTGGTCATTCTGCCTGGACTGAAGGGAGGCCCTGGAAGAGCTTCCGCAGCCAGACTTGGAAGTAGCCTTTCTTTGAGCTTCAGTCCCATCCACTCTTAGCAGATGGGGAAACTGAGGCACAGAAGGCTGCCCAGCCACAGACAGAGGCTGAACCCGATCACCTGAACTTGCCCAGGTCTCTGAACAGCACCCCTGGGATTTTCTTGGCTTGGAAAGCCACCCCTCCAATACGTCTGTCTGACGGCTTCTCCTCCAGGGGTTTTGTAGGTGAAATTCACAGTTCTACTCAATGAGGGCTGCTTTGTCATCGTGCACCAGAGATGCTGGATTCCCAGAGCACTGGATGGGGAAGGGGTGGGCAGGACCTGGGGATGTTCCTTGGTGCTGGAAATTGCAGGGCTCCGGGAGAGGGGCAGTGACCTCAGGAGTGTCATCGCCGCCTCTACAAACCCTGTTGGACCAGCCACTCTAAACCAGGCGTTGGAGGGATGTGACCAAGGAAACATGGCCCTGACCTCTTGGCAACATTTACTCAAAAATCACATCATGGGACTTCCCCCGGTGGTCCAGTGGTAAAGAATCCTCCTGCCAATGCAGGGGACACAGGTTCCACCCCTGGTCTGGGGAAGATTCCGCATGCCTTGGGGCAGCCAAGCTCACGCACCCTAGAGCCTGTGCTCTACAGTAAGAGAAGCCACAGCGCTGAGAACCCCGTGCACTGCAATGAAGGGCAGCCCCCACTCACTGCAGCTATAAAGATCCAGCCCAGCTTACAGTCACAGCATGATGAATGTGTGGAATTTCTTTTAGAGGAGCTGGTCTTTGAAGGATGGCTAGGAGTTTGCAGAGGAAAGGCATTCTGGGTAGAGGGCGCTTGCGTAGAGGGGCGAGAGCAGGAAGGTAGGGAGGTGCAGGAGGTCCACATGCAACTGCCCACTTAGGCCTTGTGTGCCATGCCTGAGAGTGTGGGCTTTGTCCCGAGGGCAGTGGGGAGCCATGGAAGGTTCTTAGCAGAGAGGAGAGACCTGCTCAGATTTGTGATTTTTGACAGGTTGTGTGGGCTGCTCTGTGGAGGATTTGAGACAATAAGCTGGGAAACCTTCTGGGAGCCTCACTCCACCATCCCGGGGAAAGGCAAACACGGCGTGAATTAGGACAGGGTCAGATGGTCAGAAAGTCAGGCACAGGTGGGACTTTGAGCAAGGCTGCCTCATAACTTCCATGGACCCTGGACACTTCTGCCTTTTTGGGCTCCTCCTAAAAGAATAGATTTTTGGGTGGGTTCCTAAAAATTTCGTTTGTTTCTGATGAGAGAAAAAGTAAAACATTTTGGTCTACTTTTTTTTTTTGAACTTTTTATTTTGTATTGGGGTATAGCTGATTAACAATGTGAACAACAAAGGGACTTAGTCATACATATATATACATGTATCCATTCTCCTCCAGACCCCGCTCTCATTCAGGCTGAATTTTGATCTACTCTTTTTTTTTTTGCCTGTGCTGTGTGGCCTGCAGGATCTTAGTTCCCTGACCAGGGATCGAACCCATGCCCTCTGCATTGGAATCGAAGAGTCTCAACCACTGGAACGTCAGGAAAGTCCCTGGTCTCTTAAAGGTAATTTTCTTTTCTGACTTTAAAAGAAATGTAAACTATTGTATATGCATACAGTGGATACTAGAGAGAAGGAAATTCTGCAATGTGCAACAAGGTGGAAAAATTTTGGGGTTATTTTGCTCCGTAAAATAAGCTAGTGACAGGAAGACAAGTATTAAGTGATTCCTCTTACAGGAGGTAACTAAAATGATCAAATTCGTGGAATCAATGGTTGCCAGGGGCTGGTGGCAAGGGGGAAATGAGTTACTCATCAATAGGCATAAAGTTTCAGGTGAGCACACTGTAAATTTACACAATGTTGTTTGTCCAATGTAATTCAATAAAAAAAGTTTCAGTTAAGTAAGATGGATAAGGTCTAGAGATCTGTTGTATGACGTTATACTGATAGTGGACAGTAATATATTGTACACTCAAAAATGTGCAGAGGGTAAATCAACTGATGGTGTTGGGTGTTCTTACTATGGCAAAAGAAGATGAAAAGATATTAAAATATTGTTGGGTGTTCGTAAAATATCATTGGCCTCAGGCATGTGCTTCTGAGCCTGATGACGAGGTCAGTACTGGTTTTGAGGGAGAGCAGATAGAATTGGGAACTTGGGTCTCTTGCTCTGTGATTGAGGGAGAATATGGGACCCTACCCCTCCCCTAATTCCTTCAGCACTGCTCCCCCGCTGCCACCACCTTGGTACCGTGGAGGATGAAAATGAAGACAGTGATGAACATTTACTGAGCATTTACTATGTCCAAAGCATTTTGTGGGTTGTTTCATTTACTGCTCCCTAAGATCCCCTGGAATCTTGGAAGAGAAAATGGCTACCTACTCCAGTATTCTTGCCTGGAGAATTCCATGGACCGGGGAGCCTGGTGGGCTCTAGTCCATGGGGTTGCAAAGAGTCAGACATGACTGAATGACTAACACACACACACACACACACACACACACACACACACACACACACACACACACACACACACACACACACACACACACACACGCTCCAGTATTCTTGCCTGGAGAATCCTCTGGACAGAGGAGCCTGGCAGGCTACAGTCCATGGGGTCGCAGAGTCGGACACGACTGAAGCGGCTGAGCACACACACAAGGGTTGTCCTGAAAATTAAACAAGATCATTAATGTAAACTGTAGTTCTTGGCACATAGTAAGGCCTGATGAGTAGAAGCCAATTATTTTTATTTTTAGGGAAAAAAAAATAAAGCCAAATGATCAGAGTGAGCAGGAACCTGAGGAATCCTGTTCCCCAAGATGTGCCACATTTACACATGGAAAACAGAGTAGCTAATATACATTCTTCGTGTTGAAACAAAGAATTGTGTCAGCACAGTTGGCTGGTCATACTCTGAAAAACCTCTGGGGCAAGAAACCCTGGGTGGCAGCATTTCAGATAGGGTCTCAATGCTACCTACCCATCCGTATCACCTGAAGGAATTAAAAAAAAATTACTGATGCTTGGGCCCTGCCCATAGAGATTCTGTTTTAATGTGTCTGGAGTAGGGCCTGGGCATTGTACCTAAAAGCTCCCCTGCTGATTCTAATGGGCTGAGAACCACTGCCCTGTGTAGTCATAGATCTGTTTAATGTCTGTCTGTCCCAAAGGGCTGGAGGCTTCCCCACAGCAGGGACTGTAAATATTTGTTGAATCGGAAATGGATGAATGAAGGAGGCTGTTGTAGGCAAGCCTTCTCCGAGGCACTGGGAAGGAACAACTGCCTGGCCTGCCTTAGACCCTGACTGATGCGAGCTGGCCTCCCTGGTGGAGGAGCACGCATGGTTAGCTGGTAGAAAATCAGTCAGCCCAGGCTGTAAACATGGGCCGAGGGCACAGGGCTGGAGAGGGGCCTTGAATGCCGGGTAAGGAGTCTGGACTTCATCCGCTGGTTACCTCTCCTGGAATCAGTACTTAGTTCCTGCCTCTCCTCTCACAGTGCTCAGCTTCAGGGTGGAGAAGTCTCAGGGGCAGATTCTTCTACTGATGCCTGCCCTGTAGTCCATGGAAGCCAGAGCCAGAGAGGAAATTCCTGTGCTCCACCCAGATGCCCAAGAACATATGGGCCTTGCAAATCATCATCAGAGGAAGCCATCTTCTTCATTAATTGATTAATGTAATTAAAGAAAGATAAGTACGTCGATACCGACCACATTAGAGTTAATTTGTACAGGCAATTAGCTGTGCTCCCTCCTTCACGCAAACTGCCTTAGACGTGTGCTTGTGCCCTGGGGGGCTTTAGTGGGTGCTGGGTTTAAACCTGGTGCCTGTGGGCTTTCTCCTGGGCACCTCAGTGTCTGAAAGGAGCACTTGAGCCCCCAGATGTGAGTTGGATACAAGCTCGGTGACCTAGGAGATGTCTCCTCTCTTCTGTGGCCCTCAGTTCTCTTGTCTGTCTAATGGGGATAATTACACTGATCTTAACATGGAAATTTAAGTGCCAGGTCCAGGGAAGAGTGGAATGCCCTCTTCCTTCCTGTGTCTTCCAATGACATCCCCCTTTTCAGGCCTACGGGGTCAGCCCTGGGCATAGCTCTGCTCTGGATCCTAAGCTTAAGATGCTCCTGTAAGGTCTCCGGGGACCTTATGGGTCCGGTTCTCAGCCCACTTTCCCCCTTTCCGACCCTGTTTGCATCCTCACTTGCCCTGGGGGCTGCCTCTCAGGTTTCCGCTTCTCTCTCCCTCTGGGCTAAGGCACACGTCCCCAGGGAAACCTTCTGCTTCTCTCTGCAGCCCCTTGCCACCCTCCCTCTTGAGTATTCCCACATCAGGGTACGGCACCTCCACCCCTCAGGGGCTTAAGCTGGGGACTTGGGGCAGGGGTCACACCTGATGTTTCTTTCCCCTGCCCTGCCCCCCCCCATCCATCCACAAGTCCCGTTAATTTTTTGTACAGTTTTGTTGAGGTTTACTTGATATGCAATTAACTGCTCATGTTTAAAGTATATAATTTGAGAAGATTTCACATACGTGTACATCTGGAGAACTAACATTACACTCAAGATAATGAACATATCTGTGACTCCCCCAAAGTTTCCTCGTGTCCCTTGGCAATCTTCCTTCCCGCTTTCCTAAATCTCTCCTCCCTCTCATCCCCAGGCAATTGCTGATCTGCTTTCTGTCCCTGCAGATTCCTTTGCTTTTCTAGAATTTTATACAAATGAAATCATACAGTATGCGTTTTTTCTGACTTCTTTCACTTGGCATAGCTATTTTGAAATTCACCTCTGTTGTTGCATGTGTTACTAGTTCATTTCTTTTTATCATTTATCAGTGGACTAGTATTCCACTGAATACCATGAATGTGCCATGAATATTGTTTATGTTTCTACCTGTTGATGGACATTTGGTTGATTTCCAGTTTTTGGCTATTAGTGCTAATGCTGTTACGCACATTCCTGTGCATGTGTTTGCATGGGCATATGCTTTTGTTTCTCTTGGGTAAACACCTAGGAGTGAAATATCTGGATCACATGTTGGTATATGTTTAACTTTTTAAGAAACTGCTAAAATTTTTCCAGCGTAGCAGTACCATTTTACACCAGCATTGTGTGAGAGTTCCAGTTGCTCCAAATTCTCGCCCTTAACTGATATGGTCAGTCTTTTAAATTTTAGCTATGCTGATACAAGTAGAGTGAAATCATATCTTGGTTTTAACTTGCATTCCTCTTGTGAATAATGATTTTGGGCACTTTTTCATGTTTTTATTTGCCATCCATAAATCTTCTTTGGTCAAGTGTTTGGTCACAGTGTTTACCATTTAGAAAAGTTAGATTGGACTTCCCTGGTGGTCCAGAGGTTAAGTATCTGCCTGCCAATGAGGGAGACACGGATTGGATCCCTGATCCGGGAAGATTCTACGTGCCTTGGAGCAGTTAACCCCATGAGCCATAGCTATTGAGCCTGTACTCTAGAGCCTGTGAGATGTAACTACTGAAGCCCAAGCACCCTAGAGCCTGTGCTCTGCAACAGGAGAAGCCACCCCAATGAGAAGCCTGCTCACTGCAACTAGAGAGTCACCCCCACTTTCTGCAATTAGAGAAAGCTGAAGGCAGCAATAGAGACCCAAAGCAGCCCCTCAAAAATTTTAAATAAATAAAAAGAACTTAAAAAAAGGTCACTCGTTTTCTTATTATTGAATTTTGGTAGTTTTATATACTTGGAATACAAATCCTTTAAGCAGAAATGTTATTTGCAAATAATTTCCTGAGCCTGTGGCTTGTCTTTTCTGCCTCTTAACACTACCTTTCAAAGAACATCTTTCACGCTTTTTGTGGCATGTATAAGGAATCTTTGACTTGAAGTTACACAGATTTCCTTTTGCTATGGTTTTCTGAAGTTTTATAGTTTTAGGTTTTATATTTAGTTCTCTGAATTTTTCTTTGGTTAACAGCATGATGGAAATAAAATTCATGCACCCTACAATTCACCCATTTCAATATATGATTTCGTGGTTTTTTGTATTTAGTTTTTAGAGTTGTACAATCATCACCACTCTCTAATTCCAGAATGTTCTCATCATCCCCCAAAGGTACCTCACATACATTAACAGTCACTTCCTATTCCTCACATCCTCTAAGCCTGGAAACCATTACTATAATCTCCTTTCTGTCTCCATGGATTTGCCCCTTCCAGGTATTTCATAGCAACGGAATTGTACATGACTGGCTTCTTTCACTTAGCATAATGTTTGCAAGGATATTCATGTTGTAGCCTGTATCAATACATCATTCCTTTTTATTGCTGAGTTATATTCCATTGCATATATTGAAATGGATTGTATACATGAGGTATAATATTCCATGTAACTATTTTGTTTATCCACTTATCAGTTGGTAGACATTTGTGTGGCTTCCAAGTTTTAGCCATTAGGACGGTACCAGTATAAACATTTGCATACAAGTTGTTATGACAACTTATTGCAGGGTCACATATTAACTCTATGTTTAACTTTCTGAGGAACTCCCAAACTGTTTTTCAAAGAAGCTTCACCAGCAACATATGCCATGCTCAGGGCCTGTAATGGAACAAATCTTCTACCAGGAATTGAACCCAGTCCCCCTGCATTGGGAGTGCAGTCTTAGTCACTGGACCACCAGGGAAGTCCATAGCATAATTATGTATTGAAGTGAAATTGTGGGGGGTGCTCCAAACTGTTTTTTTTTTTTCTTTTGGCTGTGCTGCATGTCATGTGGGATCCTTGTTTCCCTGCAAGGGATTGAACCTGTGCCCTCTGCAGTGGAAGTGCAGAGTCTTAACCACTGGACCACCAGGGAAGTCCTCACAAACCAAACTCTAAACAAGGTGAACAGAGAGTAATAAGCTTCCTTTCCAATATGTTCCCAGCTCCAGAGCCCCTTTTATCTCTATGGAACCAAATATTGCAAAAATTGTCATCCTTTTGGAAGGATCCTCTGCGTATGTCAGCGAGGATGTGTATGTGTCTATATCCTTAAAAAACCCTCATGGAGAGCAGCATTCTAATCACACTGTTCAGCACTTTGCTTTTTTTTTCACTTAACAATATATCTTGGAGATTGTTTCATATCCGTCCATAAAGAGCTGCCTCATTCTTTTTTAACAGCCATAAAGATTTCCATTGTATGGATGTACGGCAATTTGTTTAAGCAGTCCCTTGTTGATGGACATTCAGGCTGTCTCCAATCTTCTGTTATTATAAACCGTGCTGCAGTGAATAGCCTTGTACATCCAACTTTGCATACATATATGCAAGCATGTCTGTGGAATATATTCTAGAGCAGTGGGATTTATGGGTCAGTGGGTACGTGCCTCAAACAGCTTGATGCAGTGCTGAATTGTCACTCACAGAGACAGTGCCAGTATATACTCTCACCAGACTTTGAGAGCGATGCCTTCTCCATACGCTGGCCAGTTCAGTGTGTGATCAAACATTTTGACCTTTGCCCATCTGCTAGGTAAAAAAATGGTATCTCTTTGCAGTTTTATTTGAATTTCCTTTTAAAAAAATTTAAATCATGAAAGTACGATAACACATTTACAGGGGGCTTGGAAAATGCAGAATAAAGTTACATATAGTTCCACTGTAGGTTGCAATTATTTTTTAAGTGTATAAATTAAGATTCTTAGTTGGAGTTGCAATATCAAACTCTCAAACACTATTTGAATGAATAGACAGAAAAGTAGAACCTGAAAAGCACTGTGAACCAGTTCAACATAATTAAGATTTATACAATTTTCACACAACAGCAGGATACAAATTCTATTCAAGTTCCCATAGACTGTAAACCAGGAGACACTGGAACATGTCCAGGGTGCATATCCTTTTTATTAAGACTAGTGTTGAGCATCTTTTTGTATGCTCAACGTGGGGATCGAATTTGTGCCACCTACAATGGAAGCTCAGACGCTTATTCACTGGACTGCTAGAGAGTTCCCTCTTTTTGTATGTTTTGAGGCTGAGTTTCCTAATCAGAGAACTGCTTGTTCATATCCTTTGCCCATTTTTTATTGGATTGTTGGCCTTCTTTCTTATTGAATTGTTAGGATATTAGTATAATGGTGTAACTCTTGCCTGTTGGTAAATTTCCTTCAGCCTCTGACCCATCACAATGGTTACCGTGTGTGCATACAGATGTACTCCTTTGCTGAGTGGAGGTGGTGGGTTTGGAGAACAGAGATTCTTCTTTTGTGAAGATACGACTGATGGAATGAACAGTTCTACTCCTTGGCAGAGGAGCAAATGCCTCTGACTGTGGCAGAGACCCTCTCTCTGCTCCTCTGCAGTTCTCTCTTCTTTTCTCCCTGGTTCAATACTGAGCTTCCCCCGCCCCCCACGCCCCAGGAGTTCTCCTTGCTCAGCTTCCCCTTTCCTAATATTAGCACAGGCACAGCCCTGCCCCCCTGTCACAGGCAGTGATTATATAGCAAATTAACCACAAGCTGTTCGGTCCTCGTCCGGTGGCAGTTGGGGAGATGCTACTCTGAGTAATGACTTGTGTAGTCGATGCTCTCATCTGTAATTTGCGTGTGCAATAAATGCAGAAATAAAAACCCAATCCATATGAAAAAGGGACCAAGTAGAAGGAGCAGGGGTGGGGGAAGAAATCATGAATTTTGTGGACTGAATCTTACAGTCTGGCTTCAATTTCCTCTTGAGTAATGCAGTCATTGCTGACATGTGATTGATGGCTGTGTTTGCCTAAAAGATGGAGACAGGCAGAGGGAAAGTCAGGGAGCAGGGCTTGACTCCTGATACCTCAAAGTGTGACTTTGAGAGTGGGACAGTTATTCTCTAAGCCTCAGTCTCCTCATCTATAAAATGGGGACAATCATAATGATAATAGTGATCTCCAGTCAGGTGTTAAAGAGCCTGGATTTCAGAACATGGTAAATCCATAGTTAGTATTAATTTTATTCCCTCCCTTCCTCTCTTCCTTCCATCATATTAAGTAGGGGGCTTTAAAATGAAACTTTTAATTTTGAAATAATTGTTGATTCATATGCAGTTGTAAGAAGTAGTAGATTCTGCACACCCTTTACCCATAATTGTACAGTGATGACATCTTGTAAAATAATAGTATGGTGTCACCACAAGGATATTGACACTGATACAAATCACAGATCTTACTACTATTTCCCCATTTGTACTTGTGTGTGTGTAATTAGTTCTGTGCAATTTATCACATGTATAGGTTTGTGAATTCATCATGACATCAAGATAGATAACACTTTTATTACCATAAAGACCCTTCCTGTTGCCCTTGAATAACCACACCCACTTCCTTCCATCCCTCAGCCCCAGTCTCCAACTTCTGGCAACCAACAATCTGTTCATTTCTACGCTTTGTCTTTTCAAAAGTTTTATATAAATAGAATCATATAGCATATAACTTTCTGGGATTGGCTTTTTTTTTTTTTTAATACTCAGCATAATTCCTTGGAGATTCACAGAGCTTCTGTGTGTATAATTCATTCCTTTTTATTGCTAAGTAGTATTCCATGGTATGAATGTATCTGCTAAGTCGCCTCAGTCGTGCCCGACTCTGTGCGACCCCATAGACGGCAGCCCATCAGGCTCCGCCGTCCCTGGGATTCTCCAGGCAAGAACACTGGAGTGGTTTGCCATTTCCTTCTCCAATTTATGAAAGTGAAAAGTGAAAGTGAAGTCGCTCAATCGTGTCTGACTCTTCGCGACCCATGGACTACAGCCTACCAGGCTTCTCCATCCATGGGAGTTTCCAGGCAAGAGTACTGGAGTGGGGTGCCATTGCCTTCTCAGAGTTTAACAATTCATCCACTGAAGGATGTCTGAGTTGTTCCTAGTTTTTGGCTATTACTAATAAAACTGCTGTGAACATTCATGTACAAGTTTTCATACAGTTTCACTTATATTTGAACAAAAATTTTCATTTCTCTGGGACAAATACCCAAGAGTACAATCGTTAGTCATATAGTAATTGTGGGCCTCCCAGGTGGCTCAGTGGTAAAGAATCTGCCTGACAATGCAGGAGCTGCTGCTAAGTCACTTCAGTCGTGTCCAACTCTGCGACCCCATAGATGGCAGCCCACCAGGCTCCCCTGTCCCTGGGATTCTCCAGGCAAGAACACTGGAGTGGATTGCCGTTTCCTTCTCCAATGCATGAAACGAAAAGTAAAAGTGAAGTTGCTCAGTCGTGTCCAACTCTTAGACATGGGTTCAATTCCTGGGTCGGGAAGATCCCCCAGAGGAGGAAATGGCAACCCACTCCAGTATTCTTGCCTGAAAATTTTCATGGACAAAAGAGCCGGGCAGGCTCATAGGGTCGCAAAGAGTCGGACACGACTGAGCAACTGATCCACCATCACTTAGTAATTGTATTTTTAGTTTTTGTTAACCAACTGCTGAATTGTTTTCCAGTACAACTGCTGGATGTACTATTTTACATTCTCACGGGCAATGTGTGTGTGATTTGTTTCTCTGCATGCTTGCCAGCACTTGGTGTCGTTACTACTTTTTATTTTAGTCCTTCTTGAAGATGATATCCCATTGTGATGATATCCTAAATGTTTGTGTGAATATGTTTTTACCTCTCGTGTATTTATGTAGGGATGGAATTTCTGTTTATGGTCACTCTGTTTTGAGGATATGCTAAACTGCTTTCTAGAATGGCTGCATCATTTTTTATTCCCACTAACAATATGAGATCTACAGTTTCTCCACATCCTCACTAACACGTGTAACTCCATTTTTTTGGTCATAGCCATCCTAGTGGATATGAAGTGATATCTCTTTGTAACTTTGATCTCTGTTTCCCTAATAACTAATGATGTTGAGCATCTTTTCATGTGCTTCTTGGTCATTTGTATATATTACTTGGAGAAATGTCTGTCCAAAATCTTTGCCCATTTAAACATTGGGTTGTTTGTCTTTTTTGTTGTTATTTTCTTGTAAGAGTTCTTTATATAGTTTAGATAAAAGCCCTTCATCAGATATATGATTTGAAAATATTTTTCTCCCATTCTGTGGGTTGTTTTTTTACTTTCTTGACAATGCCCTTGATTGCACAAAAGTTTTTAATTTTAATGAAGTTCAGTTTATTTTTTATTTTGTTGTTTGTGCTTTTGGTGTTGTATCTAAGAAATGAATGCCTAATGCAAAGACATGAAGATTTATTCCTATGTTTTCTTCTAAGACTTATGGATTTAGCCCTAACTTTTGGTCTTTAATCAGTTTTGAGTTATTTTCCATATAGTGTGAGGTAGGGGCCCAATTTCATTCTTTTGCATGTAGCTATCTAGCTGTCCGAGTGCAACTTTTTGAAAATACTTTTCTTTCTTTATTGAATTGTCTCAGCACTCTTCTTGAAAATAAACTGACCATAAATGGAAAGGTTTATCTTCAGATTTTTGAATTCTATCTGCTTGATCTATATTTTTATTTTTATGCCAGTACCACAATGACTTGATTACTATAGCTGTATAGGTTTTGAAACTGGGAAGCATATGTTCTTCAGTTTTGTTCTTCTTTTCTGAGATAATTTAGTCTATTCTGTCTATTGTTTTTGTCTCTTTTTGCATTTCCATATATATTTATAAAATTATCTGATATGTAGAATAATTTTGTCCATTTCTGCAAGAAAGGAAGCTGAGATTTTTGGTAGGTCTGTGCTAAGTTGCTTCAGTTGTGTCTGACTCTGTATGATGTTATGGACAGTAGCCCGCCAAGCTCCTCTGTCTATGGGATTTTCTAGGCAAGAATACTGGAGTGGGTTGTCATTTCCTTCTCCGGGATTTTCCCAACCCAGGGATCAAACCCACGTCTCTTATGTCTCCTACGTTGGCAGGCAGGTTCTTTACCACTAGCGTCACCTGGGAAGCAGTAGGGATACTATAGATCAAGTTGAGGAATACTGCCATATTAATAATAGTAAAAGTCTTAAAATATGTGAACAACAGATATCTTTCCATTTGCTTAGGTCTTTAACTCTTTTCAATGATATCTTGTAGTTTTCAGCATATGAGTTTTGTATCTCTTTTTTAAAATTTATCCCCAAGTATTTTACTCTTTTTGGTGTTACCGTAAATGGAATTGTTTTCTTAATTTTATTTTTGGATTGTTCACTGCAAGTGTATAGAAATATAGTTTATTTTTGTGTATTGATCTTGTATCCTGCAAGATTGCTGAACTCTATTTTTCCGTAATAAGTTTTAGTAGACACCTTAGGATTGTCTATACAGAAGATAATATTTGTGAATACAGATAATTTTACTTCTTGTTTTCCAACCTGGAAAACCTTCCTCCTATTTTTGTTTGCCCTTCATTTCTTTTTCTTGTTTAATTGCCCAGTGACGAAGCCTCTATAAACTGTATGGTTGAGCAAACTGATGCACAGAAAGATCCGATTACTCATTCAGAATCTTACAGACTATAATACTGGCTCCAGGACTTAAACTTAGTTCAGTGGTTTCAAAGACCATCATCTCTACCATTATGAAATGCTGAACTCTTTCATGGTGTGTTTCTCAGAATGAGAAACTTTTTCCACTGGGCCGTCCCTGCCAAGTGTTTACTTTTGACCACAGCAATTCAATATTGCCTTGACAAACACTCAGCCCTCATCGGGTGCAGCATCTCCAGGCTGTCATTCAAGACATCCCACCCTTCCTGGTCACGTGATCCCGGCTAAGTCAACCATCCCAGGACGTTGAGCCTCCAACGCATGATGCGAGGACAGAAAGGGCAGGGGGCCCCTGATCCAACTGGTCTTTGCTTCCTGATAACTGGGAAACAACCATCCCCCAGTAGAGCCCAGACTTTGCATTTAATAAAGCCAGACCCTAAGCTCCACAGAGAGTCTAGGGCACTGGTCTCCAACCTTTTTGGCACCAGGGACCAGTTTCATGGAAGACTGTTTTTGCACAGACTGGGCAGGGGGTTGTGGTTTTGGGATGATTCAAGTGCATTACATTTATTGTGTACTTTATTTCTATTATTACTACATCAGTTCCACCTCAGATCAACAGGCATTAGATCCAGTAGGCTGGGAACACCTGGTCTAGGGAAATTAGTATCCATCTTAATGGGAGTTTATTTGTTTGTCACTTAACATTAGTTGGCCAATAGGAATTTTCTCTTTCTTCATACAAAATTTAATGCTTTGTATTATAAAATTAGTACCTCTTGATAGGAAATGTGGAATATATAGAAATTAACTGAAAATCAACAATCTAGAAAACATTTGGGAAATATTCTTTCTCTCTCATAAACATTTCTGTGTGTGTGTGTGTGTGTGTGTGTGTGTATGTGTTTGGAAAAATCCGGATCACACTGTACATATTATTTTTTATTTTTTTTCACTTACTATCATATGACCATTTTTTCATGTCCTAAGTCATACTTTATTAATGTGATTTTTAATGGCTATAAAATAGTCTACTGTATGGATATACTGCAATTCATTTAAATTCATCTTTTTTAAACAGTAAAAATTAATTTTTAAAAAAATTAATTTATTTTTAATTGAAGGATAATTGCTTTACCATATTGTGTTGGTTTCTGCTATATATCAGCATGAATCAGCCATCGGTATACATATGTCCCCTCCCTTCTGAACCTTCCTCCTACCTTTCACCCCATTAAACCAATCTTTCATTATTGGACATTGAAGTTGTTTCCAATTTTTCATTATTATAAACAATATTATAATAAATATTTTGGAACATAAATTTTAGCACCTGTTTCTGGTTAATTTCAAAAGATAAATTTCTTTAAGGGCAACTGGGCATTTTTTATTAACAATTTTTTAAAGTGTTTCATTTTGAAAATTTAATGCATACACATGATGAGAAATATCAAAACAGTTCAAAAGAGTATTCATTTAAAAAGGAAGCCTTGTTTTCATCTTTCATACCAAGTCCCTATATTCACTCCCCAGAAAAATTCAATATAACCAGTTTCTTGTGCATAGCTCCAGAAGAATACAGACATGGATATGAAAGGTATATTTGTACATATATCTCCTTTTTCTTGTCATTCGCTAAACATCTTTGGCACCTTCTCTTTATCACTTAACAATATATCTTGGAGATCATTCCTTATCACTACATGTTCTACAGCCATCTCATATTTTAAAATTCTGTTTCTTTTCATAGATGTATATATCATAATTCATTTAAGAAGTTTGTAATAGTGGGCATTTAGTTTATTCACAAACCTTTGTTATAAAGGAATGCTTTAATATATTATCTTGTACATACATCTTTGCACTCATATATGAGAACATTTGTGGAGTAAATACCGAAAGTATTTAAAGTATTATACATTTAAAATTTGAATGTATACAACCAAAATGCCTTCCAAGGGTGAGCACCATTGCATATATTCCCAAGAACACTGTCTTTGTTTCCTCATACTTTTACCAGCAGCATGTAATTAAACATTTTATCTTTGCCCATTTGATAGATAAAAAGAGGTTTAAAATTATGCTTTTAACGTATATCTGAGAGAGGTTGACCACTCTTTCATGTGTTTAAAGGTCATTTATATTTCTTTTTCTTGGAGCTCTCATTTTTTTCAAGCTTAGTTGTCTATTTTCCCTCTATTGATTTCTGAAAGCTTCTTCTTTTTTTTTTTGAAACTTCTTTATGTAATGGAAAAATTAGTTCTCTATTTTACGTTGCTTGTATTTTCCCCTTGAGTTTGTAACTTCTTTTTTTCCGTTTACCGTACAGTGAGTTAAAATTTTTTTAACGTAGTTAAATTTCTCAATCTTCTTTTTTATTCACTGGCTCCTGGATCTTGTGTACAGAAAGCAACACAAAGGATTTTTCTTGCTCTGAAATTCCAAAAATTATCCCATACTTTTTTCTAGTACTATTCTGATTTCATTTCCATGTTTAAGATTTTTGATACATCTGGATTTTATTTTGGAATGAAGAGAGAG
Organism: Giraffa tippelskirchi; assembly: GCF_054371585.1. Classification (NCBI taxonomy): domain Eukaryota; kingdom Metazoa; phylum Chordata; class Mammalia; order Artiodactyla; family Giraffidae; genus Giraffa; species Giraffa tippelskirchi. Next base: position 111,292,310 of record NC_137287.1, on the reverse strand, counting down.
GAAGACATTCAACTTGCTATTTTTCTAAATGCCTAATCAGTTTTTACAACTGAGTAATCCAAGAATGGATTATTTCTAAAGATGGCTTGAGTCTATTTGATAATCCCGTGGTCACAGGAAGCCAACATGGGGTCTTTCAGGGTCAGCAGGTGAAACTCACCTGTCTGCCTTTTTGCAAAAGGATTCTGGGCAGGTAGGTGAGGAGCAGGTTGTAGTGAAGTATCTCTAGGTTTTAACTTTATATCAAGCAGAAAATGGTGAGGAAGGATGATATTGTTTAGAACTCTGAAGAATTACTTTTTAAAAATTTTATTATAGAGTTATCTTCTTGAATCCTTGCATGGATGCTATAAGAAACAGCCTTCTGGAACCCCGCGACACTATTACCTGAAGGGCTAGTTTGTGGGCGTTGACACAGTGGTTATCAATCAAAGGTTTATTTTATTTTTTGGGAGGAGGTGAATAAATGTAACTTATTTGCAAGATATTTCACAATGGATTTTCAAAGGTAAGAAAGATATGAAACAGAAGATAAACTGCTAGATACAGGGACTTCCCTGATGGTCCAGTGGGGGACCATCAGGAGCCAGTGCAGGGGACACAGGTTTGATCCCTGATCTAAGAACGTCCCACATGCCACAGAGCAACTAAGCCCAGGCACCACAACTACTGAAGCCCGGGTGCCTAGAGCCGGTGCTCTGTAACAAGAGAAGCCACCACAACGAAAAGCCCTCACACCTCAACAAAGAGTAGCCCTTGCTCGTGGCCAGTAGAGAAAGCCTGTGCGCAGCAATGAAGATGCAGTGCCGTCAAAAATACATATTAAAAAAACCCCTGCTGATTACATGTAAATAAACAGAAGTGGTGGAAAAAATTCCCACATTTTCACTACTCAGTCAGTTCAGTCGCTTAGTCGTGTGCGACTCTTTGTGACCCCATGGACTGCAGCACACCAGGCTTCCCTGTTAATCACCAACTCCTGGAGTTTACTCAAACTCATGTCCATTGAGTCGGTGGTGCCATCCAACCGTCTCATCCTCTGTCGTCCCCTTCTCCTCCTGCCTTCAATCTTTCCCAGCATCAGGGTCTTTTCCAATGAGTCAGTTCTTCGCATCAGGTGGCCAAAGTATTGGAGTTTCAGCTTCAGCATCAGTCCTTCCAATGAATATTCAGGACTGATCTCCTTTAGGATGGGCTGATCAGATCTCCTTGCAGTCCAAGGGACTCTCAAGAGTCTTCTCCAACACCACAGTTCAAAAGCATCAATTTTCACTACTATAACACTAAAAACATCTAGGGTAGGGGACAGGCACCTTGCAGCGTGCCATGTCGGGAAGTTTCCTGAGGATCTTCTTCCCACTGAATGATGTTGCTCATCGGGGGATTACTTGGTGAAACACAAGATTCTCAGTTATATTTGAATTTCAGATAAAAATGAATAATTCTTTAGTATAAGTATGTTCCAAATATTGTATGGGACATACTTACACTTAAATATTTGTTGTTTATAAGAAGTTCAGATTTTAGTAGGCATGCTGAATTTCTATTTTACTAAATCTGGGTACTCTACCCCTGGGGACATTTGACAATGTCTGGAGACATTTTGCTTGTCTCAGCTGAGAAGGAGGTGCTACAGGCATCTAGTGGGTAGAGGCCACCACTCTATAATGTACAGGACAGACTGCTCCCCCCCCCGCCCCCGCTAACAAAAATGATCCATGCCAAAACATTAACAGTGCCAGGCTGAGGAACGTTTTAACTGGCTTAACACCGTTCTCACAAGATGCATGGAACAATTTTATGGACTCTGAGGGAGAAGGTGAGGGTGGGACGTTCTGGGAGAATGGCATTGAGACATGTGTATTGTCATATGTGAAACAGAGCACCATTCCATGTTCGATGCATGTGACAAGGGCTCAGGGCCGGGGCAATGGGATGATCCAGAAGGATGGGATGGGGAGGGAGGTGGGTGGGGGGTCCGGGAAGGGGAACACATGTAAACCCATGGCTGATTCATGTCAATGTATGGCAAAAACTATTACAATATTGTAAAGTAATTAGCCCCCAACTAAAATAAATAAATTTATAAAAAAAAAAAAAAAATCTCTAATTAAGAGCTCTCTAATATGAAATTTCCTTTTGAATCACAGCTGAAGAAACCCGAAGAGTCCCTTGAGGAACTGATTTGTTTTCATTCTTTCATTAATGACAGTAAGACCTAAGTAACTGGTTTTGTTTCCTTTTTTCCTTTTGACTATACAGAAATTCGGACCAAATTAAATGTCCAAGCATAAAGACTGGATTATTTATTTATTTGGCTGCCCTGGGTCTTAGTTGTGGCATGGAAGATCTAGTTCCCTGACCAAGGATTGAACCCAGGTCCCCTGCATTGGGAGCATGGAGTCTTAGCCACTGGACCACCTGGGAAGTCCCAAGATTGTGAGCTCTTACTTGATATATATAAGTCACTTCATTTGTCCTTATGGACCAATGTTATGGACCATAGCCCGCCAGGCTCCTCTGTCCATGGGATTCTCCAGGCAAGAACACTGGAGTGGGTTGCTGGGCCCTCCTCCAGGGGATCCTCCCAACCCAGGGATCAAACCCACATCTCTTACTTCTACCTGCACTGGCAGGTGGGTTCTTTACCTGGGAAGCCCCCCCCCCACGTATATATGTGTATATATGTACATATACACACACACACATATATATACCACACTTGATATATATATCAAACATATATCAAATATACATATATCAAAATATGTATATATATTTGATATATATCAAATATATATATTATTTTTTCCTTCCACTTTTATTGAAATACAGTCAACAAACAGCACCGTATAAGTTTAAGGTATACAGCACAATGATTTGACTTACATGCATCATAAAGTGATTGATTGCAATAAGTTTAGCATACATCTATCATCACATATAGGTACCAAATTAAAAAAATACATACATTGCTGCATACATATTTTGTTTTTTCCTATTAGTCTTAACATTTTTGGCTGATTTGCATTTCCCTGGTCCTAATTCTTATTCTTTATTCATTTTCCACCAGGTCCTGTACATCACTCAAATCTCTTGTGGGATAAGCTGTGATACACACACACACATACACACACACACACACACTATAAATATTTAAATATGGAGTTTACCAGACACTTGACAAGGCCGTGTGCTGTGTCCATGGGACCAGAGAGACAAGTAGGGGCTGCCCCGTTCCTTCCTCAATATCCTGTATGTCTCAGGAAACACCTCTGCTCTTGGGTTTCCTCTTTACCTTCCTTCAGGCCTTGGCCGCAGAACACCTGTGAGGTTTGCCCTGGGGAAGCAGAGCTGCCATGCCAGTGGACTTTGGCCTCAGGTGAGTGGCCACTGGCTTCCTCCAACTTGATCTTGGGAGGCAACGGAGGTCCTTTCTGTTGCCCAGCAAAGGAGAGGCTCCTCGGCAGATAGCAGGCAGACAGGGCCGTTTGAGGCCCTGTGAACGGCCCACGTAGACACACACTGGGAACAAGATTGCATCTTCCCCCGGACCAGCGAGATGCTATAAACATAATCAAAATGTAATAGAAACTTTTTGGAAATGCTGTTATGAGGAGAAAGCATCAATCTTGATGGAACTCCGCTCAACAGGCTTTGCGGAGCTAATCAATCATGGTCAGGACTCGGCCTCCCCATCTGTCTGCGCCGGGGACCGCGCCGAGCTTGCTGACTCCCAGGCTGGGGCTGCGTCCCCTCACCAGGCAATCCATCATGCTGCAGGGGGATGGCAGGAGGGGAATAATAGCACGCTAATAAACTAGGAGCTTTTTTCATTCCCAACTAATTTTTAGTAAATGAGCCCAATCCAGACAGAGCAGGAAAAAGAGCCCGAGGAGATGGTGCTTCCGAGATGCGCCTCGCTGGCTGGGGGCAATGGCTCATGGGCCCGAAGGGAAGCAAAGAGTCAGCCCATCTAAAGATAACTCTCAGTGTTCATCTAAGGCACGAACTGGTCTGCAGAAGCGCAGGGGAGAGTGAGGCCAGAACTACTTCCGGACTGGTGGTGTGGACTTCTGGGGGTGGGCTCATGGTACTGATGCTGAGGTCATGGCTGTAACACCTGGATTCGGTTTGGGGCTTGAGTTTACGAGGGAAGCCAGAAGTCAGAGAGTTAGAAGTCCAAGCAGTGGGCCAGATGACAAGAAATGGTACCGGGGCCAGAAGCCAGAGAGCAGAATGAAGAACAGGTTTAGACAGAGGCTGTGAAGAATCAAAGCTGCCTGGAGCCCACTTTCATCTGACTGTATCTACCTTAGGGGTGAACATTCCAGGTTACAGAGCAGGACTGGGTCTGTAGTTTGGGAGATTAGGTCTGTTTTCACTCATCGTTTTGTCTCTAGTACTTTGCTAAGTGCTTGACACCTGGTGGCTACTCATAAATATTGGTTAAATGAATACATGAATGAGAATTGTCCCTGTGATAGCAGCTTTTGAAGATATGGTCTGATAACTTCCTGAATTCTTTAAGTTCCTAGTCTGAAATACATCACAGTTTCAGTCCCTGCTTTGCTCCCACCAGAACCCAGTCTCGGATAGGACAGTTTAGAGAAAATGTATATGTTCTTAATTATTGCTGTGTAACAAATTATCCCCAAACTAAGTGACTTTAAGCAATAATAAACATATATTATCTCTCACTGTGGATCAAGGATTCAGGAGCTGTTTTTTTCTTTTTTTTTCTGGACGATTCCCAGTCTTTGTTTTTTTGGAGGTGTGATGATCAGTTCTACACTAGGATTTCATGGATACTTGTGAGTTTTTTGACACAGCCCTCATCAAGAGATGGAGTCTGTTTCTTATCCTCTTGAATCTGAGCTGGCTTGTGATTATTTTGATCAATAGAAGAGTATGGAAGAATTGATGCTATGCTAGTTCTGGGTCTAGTTTTTAAAAGGACTGGCAGCTTCCACCTTGGTCTCCTGGAGCCTGAGCTGCCATCTAAGAAATCTGACTACACTCAGGACATACTTTATGGACAGGCCCTGGGTCTACTTGAAGAAGGAGAGGCACCCAGCGGAGCCCAGCCCTCTAATCCGTGCCAAGGTCTAGACTTGTGACAGATGACATTTTGGGCCCTCTAGATCAGCCCAGCTGAATGAATACCACCAAGAGACTATGGCCGATGCCACGAAGAGCAGAAAAATAGCCCAGAGGAACCTTGCCATAAAATTATGAGACATAATAAAATGATTATCATTTTAGGGCACTAACTTTTGAGGTAGTTTTGCATCAAGAGATAATTGGAACACCCAGGGGTCAAAGGAAGATCAAGGATCCTTGATTGTAGATGATCCAACTGCACATTCTGTGTTTGAATCATTTCTTCAGTTGTTTTTCCCTGGACATCATTCAGTTTTTTGTTTAATTGCCTAGAGGGGCAGGACAATTATTATATCTGGAGTTAGCCCCTTGTATTGTGACTATAGCTGTCATCCTTTCTTTCTTCTCTCCCTTCACCTTCCGTTCCCTCCCTCTGCCTCTCTCCTTCCTTTCTTTCCTTCCCAAATATTTAGTGGGGAAAGAATAAAAAAAATGGTCCCCAGAGACTGTATATTAATCAGGGTTCTCCAGAGAAACAGAACCAATAGGATATATTTATATAGGTATATATAAGAGGAGATTTATCATAGGAGTTGGCTCATGTGGCTATGGAGGCTGAGAAGTCCTGCAGTCTGCTATGTGCAAACTGGAGAATCAGGAAAACCAGTGGTATAAATCAGATTGAGGCCTAAGGCCTGAACTGAAGGGTTGCTGGTGTAAATCCTGGAGTCCAAAGACCTGAGACCCAGAAGCTCTGATGTCCAGGAGAAGGTGGACATCCCAGCTCCAGAAGAGAGAGAGAATTCACTCTTCTTTTAACTTTTTGTTTCATTCAGGTCCTCTAGTGGGTTAGCTGGCTTCTGCCCATGTGGGTGAGGGCGGATCTGTTTACTGAATCTACTGAATCAAATGCTAATGTCTCCCAGATACACCCCTCCCGACACACCCAGAAGTGATGTTTTACCAGTTGTCTGTATCCCTTAACCCAGTCAAGTTGACACATACGACTAACCATGGGCTGGTTCTGGATTGGAGTGTAGGAGTTGAGCAGGTATGTGGAAAGGAGCTCCTTCTAGGCAGGACTGATGTTGAGAGTGCGTAATATTGGGAGGTGTTAATGGTGGGTCATGAAGTGAACAAAGGGATACATGTGGCTGCATCACAGTAGACCAAAGCCGCTTAGGAGTTTAGACTTTACGGCCCAGGTTAAGCAGGAAGATATTTCTCTTTCAGAAAAGCCACCCTCTGGTTCCTGTGTAGGTGGTCAGTGTGGCAGCAGGGAGATGCAATTAAGAGGCTGACTGGGTGAAAGATGGTGGTGGCTTGGACTAGTGTGTAGATGGTGGAGTTACAGGGAAGTGAGTGGTTTGAAAAGTATAATATGTACTTACTTGAGAGTATGTAATTCTTCTATAAAGGACAAGAAAAACAAATATGATGGATGAACTTCCTCAGGAATTTCCTGGCAGCTCAGTGGTTAGGACTCTGTGCTCCCACTGCAGAGGGCATGGGTTTGAAACCCTGCTCGAGGAATTAAGATCCTGCTTGCTGTGCTGTGGGGCAAAAAAAAAAAAAAAAAAAGATATATGAACGTTCTAAGAAGTATATGGCATAGATAGGACATAAACTAGAAGCTTATGCAACAGAGATAAAATGTAGAGGATATGAGTATATACCATGAATGAGCTTGTAAGACTAAGGCAAAATTTATAAGATGTGTTAAATACAGGTAGTAAGAATGTTAGTAACATGTTAGTTATGAATTAAATGACTTATGTGGTCAAATAAACAACAGTACCATAGATAGAAATGGGTAGAAAGACCAAATCATGAGTCGGCCACTTCTAGTCTGACAGCTAAGTCATCCCTAAATTAGCCATCCACTGGTGCTACCAATCCTGATCTCATTCTGCCGACACACATGGTTTGTCCAAGAAGTGCAGCTATAATCCATGGCTGTTCAGAGGTAAGCAGTCAAGCTGCAACAGCGTCGAGGCATATGTGTTTGACTTTGTCTGTTCAAAAGATCATGTGTGTGATTGACCCCAGGCACCTTCTGTTTGTTGGATTCCTTTGCTCAAACATCACCTCTGGTCCTTTGAACCACACATCAGCAGGGCAGGCTGACGTGACAGACAACATTGCATACCTCAGGGTTCCAGGGTCATTTGGTCCTTCCACCCACTGTACCCCATCTTAAATGTGCCAACCAATCTCACATCTTTTTGTTGTTTTTTGTTTTTGAGTTTTTGCTTTGTATCTTAATTGGTTCAATGAACAACATGATTTGAGCATCTCAGTTTAGTCTGTGAGCCTTCTTGTTCTGTGGTCTATGAGTTAGTTGCTGGCTGGTGCTCTTGTGACGGAAGAAGCCAGACATGTGGCCGGGACAATATGGGCTATCAAGAACTCTCTCTCTCTTTTAAAAAAATTAATTAATTAATTTTAATTGGAGGATAATTAGTTTAAAATATTGTGGTGGTTTTTGCCATACATTGAAATGAATCAGTCACGGGTGTACATGAGTCCCCCATCCTGAACCCTCCCCCACCTCCCTCCCCTCCCCATCCCTCTGAGTTGTCCCAGAGCACCAGCTTTGAGTGCCCTGCTTCATGCATCGAACTTGCACTGGTCATCTATTTTATATATGGTAATATACATGTTTCAATGCTATTCTCTCAAATCATCCCACCCTTGCCTTCTCCCACATAGTGCAAAAGTCTGTTCTTTACATCTGTGTCTCTCTTGCTGTCTTGCATATAGGGTCATTGTTATCATCTTTCTAAATTCGGTATATATGCATTAATATACTGTATTGGTGTTTCTCTTTTTGACTTACTTCACTCTGTATAATAGGCTCCAGTTTCATCCACCTCATTAGAACTGACTCAGATGAGCTCTCTTAAACTAAGAGGCTCCATCTCTATTCCAGAAGCACACATTTAATGCACCAGGGAGGGAGGTCTTTGGGCAGGGGTGGAGTTGCAGGGGAGTAGTCGTCAGGGGCCCCTGCCTCAGCTCTGTGGGTCTGTAACATCCTGAAACAAGTCCAAGATGAATTGCATCCCAAGCAGACCCTCCCTAGTTTGTGCCTCCTCCACATTTATTTAGATCATTGTCCCAGCTTCCTCCTCATCTTTCTGCCCATAGCCTGGCCTCTTCAGCCCACCCTCCACCCACAAGGGTTAGTCTGAAACACAGATCCGGGCTATGATATGAAGTCCATGTGCCTGGAGGTAGGGAGGTCTTAGAGTATGAATAGCATGAGGCAGGGATAGGGAATAACATGCTTTGCATTAGTTAGTTTTTGTTGCATAGCAAATAATCCCAAACATTTTTTTTTATGGTTACAGGTCACCTGACTTTTAGTTAAGCTTGACTGGGTTTGACTAGGTGGTTCAAGTGTGCTGTGTCTTCATTTCAGGATTCAAGGTGAAGAGCCAGCAACTGTCTGGAGCATGCTGTTCACATGGCATTTTAGGGTGTGATGGGAAGGATGGGAGGAAGGGATAGTTAGGGAGTTTGGGATGGACATGTATACACTGCTATATTTAAAATGGATAACCAACAAGGACCTATTGTATCGCACATGGAACCCTGCTCAGTATTATGTTCAGTTATGCCAATGTTATAGCAGCCTGGATGGAAGGTGGGGTGGTTTGGGGGAGAATGGATACATATATATGTATGGCTGAGCCCCTTTGCCGTCCACCTGAAACTATCACCACGTGGTTAATCAGCTATACCCCAATACAAAATAACAAGTTAAAAAAAAAACAGCAACTCAGTGGCTGAAGACAGCAACCATGTATTACTGCTCCTGGGAGTTATTGTGAAAGTATCTTACCAGGAGACTGTGCGCAGGAGAAGGGAAGTTAAAGAAACGTGATAAAGCAGATGAAGCAAGTTAAGTCCAAGTGTGGTGTTAGCTGGAGAGAAACTTCAACATAGTTCAATACAGAGGCAAAGAGAACAGCCCTTGGTTGGTCCCATCTTCAGGCCCTTTGATAGATCCCTCCCTTGTCAGTCACTGGCCACCAGCTGATGGGTTCAGTTTAGCCAACGGCAAGTCTCCAGAGAAGGGTGGAAGTGAAGGCTATTAGCAGCCAATATTGGTAACAGCTTGGAGAGGGAAAAGGGGGTAAATTTCATGTGTTGCTTGTTGTTTTAGCCACTAAGTCATGTCCAACTCTTTTTGCAACCCCATGAACGTCCTCTGTCCATGGGATTTCCCAGGCAAGAATACTGGAGTGAATTGCCATTTCCTTCTCCAGGAGATCTTCCCAACCCTGGGATAGAACCCTTGTCTCCTGCATTGGCAGGCGGACTTTTCACTGCTAAGCCAAAGCAAATTTTGTGTGTATTTTATCACAATTAAAAATACTTAACACAATCAGTGGCATGGGGAAGTACACTTCATCCACAGTGGGAGGCACTGCAAAGTTACAAGGCAAAAAATGTGGATGGCTTATCCTGAAAAGTGGAGTAAGAATTGGGACCAGTAATCCAACCCACCGTATGCTCAGATTTTCATGACGGTGGACGATGGTCTGACCCTTAGCGAAGGTGAGAGAGGGAGCGCCTTGAACCAGACGAGGGGCAGCACAGATGGAGATGGGGTAAAGAATGTAATAAGAGCCCTGTTTGTTGAGGACTTACTGTATTTGAAATACTCTGCCCATGGCTTTGCATCTTTCATCTCTTTTAAGCTTCCAGCAACCCGATGATAGTTCTTATATGAATCCCATGGAGTAGTTGGGAGGGAAGTGTTTTGCTTTAGGTCGCACAACTGGTAGAAATTCAAACTGGCCTTGAAACCCACATCTGTCTACCTTTAGGACCTAAGTCTTTAATCCCCATGCCCTACCATCCTGGGTGAGGGAGAGAGACATCTGATTTGACCTTCAAGTTTGAGTGACAAGTGTTTGGTGAGCCCATCAACCATGGCCAGGCACCACAACGTTGAGATCATATGGAGACAGTGAAGTGGGAGAAAAAAGTGGTGAGAAACTGATTTTACTGACTCTGAAATAGCAGCATTAGACTTCTCTAGTGGTCCAGTGGTTAAGAATCCACCTGCCAATGCAGGGGACATGGGTCTGATCCCTAGTCTGGGGAGACCCCCTATGCCGCGCAGCAACTAAGCCCATGCACACAACTACTGAAGCCCGCACACCCTAGAGCCTGTGCTCTGCAATAAGAGAAGTCACTGCAATGAGAAGTCCTCACACCGCAACTACAGTAGCCCCCTCTCCCACAACTAGAGAAAAGCCTGCTTGCAGCAATCAAGAGCCAGCAAACCCACCCCCCGCCACCCCCCCAAAAAGCAGCGTTTTCCTCCAGCCTTATTTCCCTCCACTTGTTTTCCTGTAACTTCTTCCAACTCCGACTGCTGGGGACAGAGAGGAGGGGAGGACGGGAATCCTCCAGGGGCCCACGCTGCTGTTCGGCTCGCAATGTAGCCTGACAAATCAAGTGGGTAAAACCCATTAATTAGCAGTTTTGGAAACAGTTGCAAAGTTAATTATTCAGTTTTCTGATGAAAGAAAGCTAATTTTTGGCATTTACACCGACAGTGACACGAACTAACATTTTTCGAGTTGACATCCCTCAAGATAAATGATGCCGTGAGGCGTTTGTGCAAACATCCTGACCCACAGCTCACTGACGAAGACTGTCTGCGGTGGGTGACTTCGCTGCAGTCTTTGCCTGGCAAGTTTGGGAGATGGAAGAGCCAAGAAAAGGGTTTTTTTCTGGAGGTGGGGAGAGGAGAGAGCCAGTGACATGCAGAGAAGACCCAGAGCTGGAGGAAACATTTGCATATTCAGAAGGTTTTGCTGTAAGTGAGAGAGCAGGGAAGTGTATTGACATTTCTGTCCATCTGTCTGTCTGTCTGTGGTGAGGTTCGTACCCAGAGGAGGGACCTAGTTTTTCCAAGTGGTTGCTTCCAAATTTAGATCTCCTCCCCAGACTTTGCTTCTGAGTAGCAGGCCTGGGCATCCAACTGTTGGCTTGACATTGCCATTTGGCATCTTACAAGCATCTCAAACTCACTTTGTCCCAAAGGAACATGCACCTCCCTGCCCCTCCCAGAAATGTTTTCCCTCCATTAAGTCATCCCCATTCGAGGCAATGACACCATCATCCATCCAAGTGCTCAAACCAGAACCAACACTATCATCTCCGATATTCCCCTTCCTCTCCCTCATCCCCAACATCCAATTTATCAGCAAGGTCGCCAGGACTCCCTCCAAAACACATCTCAGCCTTTTCCTTTTCCCATTAGCACCACTACCCCAGTCTCAAGAACCACTAGCCCTTCTCACTCAGTGCTTACCTGGAGAAACCTAGTGAGAGCCACACGGGAAAGCTGACCTTTTCTTTCTTCTTCTTCTTTGTTCTGTTTAGACCTGTTTTTTTTTTTGTATTTTATACTTCAAATTTATTTTTAATTGGAGTATAATCGCTTTACAATGTTGTGTTAGTTTCTGCTGTACAACAACGTGAATCAGCCATGTGTATACGGCTCTCCTAACTCTTGAGCCTCCCTCCCACCCCAGTCCCCTCATCCCACCCCTCTGAGTCATCACAGAGCACCGAGCTGAGCTCCCTGTGCTATACAGCAGCTTCCCACTAGCGATCTATTTCACACAAGGTAGTGTATATATGTCAAATCCTACTCTTTCAATTTATCCCCCTCCCCTTTCCCCCTCTGAGTCCACAAGTCTGTTCTCTATGTCTGCATCTCTATTCCTGCCCTGAAAATAGATTCATCAGTACCATTTTTTCTAGATTCCATGTATATGTGTTAGTTAACATATACTTGTTTTTCTCTTTCTGACTTACTTTACTCTTGTATTTTATTTTTAAGTTGTATTTAACTATTAGTAAATCAATCTTACAGGCACTCTACCAATGTAACAGATAATTAAATTTTGCCTAAGTAACCAAATTTGTCTGCCATGAGTGTGCCTTTTATATTTAAAATGAGATAGAGTTTAATTCTTTATCTTATCAGAATTGCTACTTGCTCGAGTTTACCTTTTCTGCTGGCCACATTTTAAAAAAGTGAACAGAAACAGGAGAATTTAATTTTTTAAATGAATGAAACTTAGGTTTCAGAGCAGTTTTAGGTTCACAGTGAAATTGAGTGCAAAGTTCAGAGACTTCCTGTACCCCCTGTCTCTCCCCCACCCATGGTACATTGGTTACAGTTAATGGACCTACATGGATATATATCACCACCCGAAGTCCATAGTTTCCATTGGGGTTCACTCGTGGTGGTGTACATTCTGCAGGTTTTGACAAATGTATAATGATTTGTACCTGCCATTATAGTATCCTGCAGAAGAGTTTCACCACTCTAAAACATCCTCTGTGCTCCACCTCTTCATCCTGTCCACCTCCCTAACCCATGGTACCTCTGATCTTTTTACTCTCTCCATAGTTCTGCCTTTTCCAGTGCAATTTGATGGGATGTCTCCCCCCACGCTTGCCTCTGTCCAACCCATCCCCACCGAGCAACCAGAGGCATCTCTCAAAGAAGCAAATTGAACCATGTCATTTCCCACGAGACCTAGAATAAAAACAAGACTCTTTCCTTCAGCCTACAAGTCCCGGCATGATCTGGTCCCTGCCGACTTGTTTATCCACTTCATGCTACTCTCCTCTGCTTAGTACGTCCAGTGACCTTGGATTTGCTTTACTTCTTCAAACACGTCAGGCTTGGTGTTGCTGAAGTGTAAATTGCAAAGGGGGAGTGGAGTAGGTCCCCAGGCACCTTGCAGGCCAGGTGGTCCTGAGGGTCCATGGGAACCCCACCACAGTATAACAGAGGTGAGTGCGTGGACCAGGGTCTGAACTACCCTTTCTGGTCGCCTCTCTCTGCCTCGCCAGAACTGAGCCTGCATCATATGCTCTGGGCAGCATCCCTCTTAACATAGGCAGATTAATTGGTAACAGATGTCAAGTGGTGGGAGTTAAATACAGACATCTCACCAAATGTCAGCCCTTCCCCTGGGCTATGATGGAGTCCTCACTTCTCATCCTCACCAGGGAATTGGGAAAATGCCTCTTAGATGGGCTGGTGGGAAGTTTGACCCCGAGAGTCTTTCTCAAAAGCTTAAGGCAAGTTACAACTCTGAAAATCAGAACCTGATCAATGAAGTTATTTTTCTCAGATGAGTACAAACAAAAGCTTCTCTCAGAACATCTGACTCTGCAAATAACCACAGAACCCTCAGACTGTAAGAACTGGAGGCGATAGTCTCATCTCCCCACTTCCAAAGCCCAGAACATGGAAGGGACTTGTCATTCAGGAGGTTGGTGTCAAAGCTGGGAGTGGACCCACAGTCAGAGACTATTTTCGAAAGTGCCTGTCTGATGCTGTCTCCTTCCATGCTTCCCTCTTACCTGGAGAATAAACCCAAACTCCTTGACAGGGCCCTTCCCTTTCACCTCAGCCTCATCTACCCAGCTCTGCCAAGGCAGGAACCTTCCTGTATTGCTAAAGGTATCACTCTGTAACCTTTGCCCATGATGTTTCCTCTCTCTCCTCACCTATCTAGTAAACTCCTATTTATCCTTCACAACCCAACTCAAATACTCCCTTCTCTCAGAAATCCCCTAAACTCTCTAGGTAGAGTTACTCTGCCCCTCTTCTGGGATCTCATAGCACTGAACACATGTTGTTGTGATTGTTTGTGTATTGTCATTGTTTATTTCACCCCTCTATTTTATTTTTTTCTTTGCTTCCCTGGAGCTTGGCATAAAGCCTGGCACACAGAAAGCACTTGGCGAATACTTGTGACTTTGACATTGCCAAAGCCAAGGGATTCCTTTCTTTGCTTGCTTTCTCTGCTTTTCTGTAGCATCTGATGCCACTGATTCTTCTTGAGATGCTTGCTGCCTTGCTGCCTATGGTTCCCTCTTACCTGGTTTTTCCCTCTCTTCTCTCTGACTGCTCTGCCTTGATCTCCTTTTTGGGTGTTCCCTCCTCTATCTCGTCTAGGCTGTGGTTGTTAGAGGATTTGGCCTGACCTTCTCCTGTCCTCCTCTGGAAAAACCTTCTCTGCCTGGATCAAGTGTCATGGGATTCAGGGCCTTTTATTATGTTGTTTTCTCCCCCTGAGACATTCTTCCCATAATTTCTGGAGTGATCAGCTTCTTCTCAACCTTCAGTTTCCAGGCCAAATGTCAGCCCCAAAGCAGAGACTAAGCATTTAGTGGAATCTTTTCTTTTTTTTTTCATAATTTTATTTATTTTTGGCTGTGCTGGGTCTTCACTGCTGCACGGGCTTTTCTCTAGTTGCAGCAAGCAGGGACTACTCTCTAGTTGCGGTGCATGGGCTTCTAATTGCGGTGGCTTCTCTTCTTGAGGAGCACAGGCCTGCAGGCTTCAGCAGTTGAAGCTCTCGGGCTCTAGAGCCCAGGCTCAACAGTTGTGGCGCACGAGCTTAGTTGCTCTGTGCTGTGTGGGATCTTCCCGGACCAGGGATCGAACCCGCGTCTCATGCATTGGCAGGCATCCGGATTCTTTACCAGTGAGCCACCAGGAAAGCCCTCAGTGGAATCTTTTAGGGCAGTTGTTGACAAACTACGCCACCTGAGCTCAGCCTGAGGTTGGGTGCTGAGCAACCGGTAGAACAGCTGAGTGAAAGGGAAGGATGGAGGAGTGGGCAGGACCTGGGCAGAGTGGAACCCAGGGAGGTGGAGGGGCAGGCATCTCTGGCACCAGTGAGAAGAGAATCACTGGCCGGGCAGTCCACCACTCCTCAATTCGGAGCCAGGTCGGCCCCAGTGTTTTTGGGTTATTAACTCCCCTCAGTAAACTTCCAGCGAGTGTGATAAAACACTCAGCAGAATGAGGCAAGAGCTCATAAAAGCAGGATTTAGTGCCATTTTATAGATGTCAGGGCTGACTTCCACACTCCAGCTAGTGTATATTTAAAATTCATGCCCGGCTCACTGCCTGCAGGGAGAAGGCCCGAGGCCTGGGGGAGCTGACACGGTTCTGTGCACCCCTCGCCGGTCTTGTGCACCCTGAGTGGGCACCAGCAGGAGCGTCCTCCCAGCAAGGATCAGGCCAACCCAGATGGGGCCTCCTGTGACCCCCTTCCTAATGAACTGTGAGAATGAGCTTTGGAGCCAGGCACACCTGTGCTGGAGTTCTGGCTCAATGATCCACTGGGCCTGTTTGTCTGGGGCAGAGGTGTTTTCCGGGTTGTGGGACTTTCAATGCTAAAACCAGGGAAATTCCGGCAAATCAGGGTGAGTTGGTCATTTCAGACCTGATTCTACTATTTCTTTATAACCTTGGAATGCTCATGTCCTTCTCTGAACCTTAGTTTTCTCAGGAATCAAAAGGAACAATTATCCAAGGCCAGTGGTTTGGAGCAGGCCACAGTGTTGTGTGTATGCAATGGCTGTTGTCTGGTTCAGGGATAATACATGGTCGCATCCATACACAGTGAGCTGTCGTTGAATCATAGCCTCCTCCAAAAGTGGGCAGAGCCAGTAACCTGGGCTAGAAAGGGCTAGACAATTCATCAGATGCTACAAAAAGGAGCAATTAAGTCTACTTTGTTAGGTGAATTAATGCAAGAGGTTATAACAGACAATTCCCAAATCTCTGTGGCTTAACACAGTATGCGTGATTTCTTGCTTTCATCATGGTACAACTCAAGTTAGGTGGATTTAAATCCCCTTACAGCAGTGACTTGGAGCCAGGCACTTCTGGGTTGTGGCTTTGCCATCTCTTAAGACCGCCTTCTCTGCTGGATCCTCTATATTAAGCCAGCAGAGACTGAGGTTTTTAGTGGGATCTTTTAGAGTGTGCAGTGTGCTTAGTCGCTTCGGTTGTGTCTGACTCTTTAACCCTGTGGACTGTAGCCCTCTAGGCTCCCCTGTCCATGGGATTCTCCAGGTAAGAATACTGGAGTGGGTTGCCATGCCTTCCTCCAGGAGATCTTCCTGACCCAGGGATCGAACCTGGGTCTCTTAAGTTTCCTGCCTTGGCAGGCAGGTTCTTTACCCCTAGCACCACTTAAGAAGCCCCATCTTTTAGGGGAGTTGTTGGCAAACTATACCCATAAGGTGAATTAGTCCCTGGTCAGTTTTTGTCAATAAAGTTTTATTGGAACAGGCATACTCATGTTTTTGCTTTTGGTTGCCTTTGCTCTTTGGGCCGGAGAAGGAAATGGCAACCCACTCCAGTATTCTTGCCTGGAGAATCCTGAGGACGGCGGAGCCTGGTAGGCTGCCGTCTATGGGATTGCACAGAGTCGGGATCGCACAGAGTCGGACACGACTGAAGCGACTTAGCAGCAGCAGCAGCTCTTTGGGCTTCCCTGGTGGCTCAGATGGTAAAGATTCCATCTGCAATGCGGGAGACCTGGGTTCAGTCTCTGTGTTGGTAAGATCCCCTGGAGAAAAGAACGCTTCAGATCGCCTGAAGTGGCTACCCACTTCAGTATTCTGACCTGGGGAATCCCATGGACAGAGGAGCCTGACAGGCTACAGTCCATGGGGTTGCAAAGAGTCAGACACGACTGAATGACTTTCACTTTGCTCTACAGTGGCAAAGTTGAGTAGTTGTGACCAAGACTATAGAGTCTGCAAAAGGTAACATATTTACTACCTTGCCCTTAACAGAAAGCATTTATTGACCTTGGTTTTAGGGGGTAGGCTTGGAAGTGGTATCTGTCATTTTTGCCCACAGTCCACTGGCTAAGATTCCATCTAATTATCCCAAACTAGCTGCAAGGGAGGCTGGGAAATGGAGAAGAATATTAACATGCATGAATATTAGCAGGCATTCATGGTCCTTGCTACACCAATCGCTCAGGGGCATTGCAAAGACACAATAAAACCATGCCTGAAAAATATTTCTGGAGGCTCTTGCACATGGTAACTCTTCCATAATGCCACCCAGGGCTCCCCAGGTCTCAGGGATATACCAAGGGGCTGGATGCAGGATTGTGTGGAGGATCCCCTCCACACTCCAGAGAATAAAGAATAACTGGTTGTTCAGGTTTTGGTAACTAGGATGTCAGCTGATATCTGGTTCCATTTGATTTGAATTTGGGGCTCTGGCTATTTCTATGTGGCTGACAGAAGCAGATATCAGAAAGAACTCAGGAATGCTATTTGAGCCCTAAACCTAACACCTCCCAGAGAGGTATCTTTTCTGCTGGACCAGCAGGGTCACTGCCATGCGTTCACCAGCCCTCAGGATGTTGTTCAGTCTTGGTGTGACCTGGCTGGATATTCAGCCCAGACTGACATAGTGATCCTAGCCTTGGCTTTGGGGGTAAAACCCCTTGGCTTAGGGCTCCATGACTCTGCTCTCTTCTCATTTACTTTTTGGGGTGCCGGTTTGCTGTTGCCTTCCTCCCCTTGAGGAGTACAATTCACAATGCCAGTGTCTGAGAAAGGGTGAGACACAGGGATGAGACACAGGGTGAGACATAGGGATGGCGAGTTCCTGCCTCTGTGACCCAGCATCCTGGAGGTTGACAACACGGATGACGGTGAGAGTGTGAGCTTCCCTGGTCCAGCGCCTAGGATGGGACACATCAGGGCCGGAGGAGGTGGGGTGTGAGGGAGGAGAGGAAAGAAAGGAAAGAGATGCGGAGGGAAGAGGAGAGAATTGGAGGAGGGGGAAGAGGGAAGAAGTAGAGGATGGAGGAGGGGAGGAAAAAGACCATAGAGGAAGGGGGAGGGGCGGGGCAGGTGGGAGGTGAGGGGCAGAGGGAGCAAGGGTCTCCGACTGGGGGGCATTCACAACAGGGTGACACGTGAGTGACGCCCGGTGACTTAAGAGAGAAGAAGTTGGCGACCTGAAAGGAAGGGAGACAGAAAGCAGGGCTTTTCAATATGAGCATTCATGTCGCAGTGACAGCGGTCATTTATCACACCCTGAATGGGAGAGCGGGCCCAGCGCTGCCGTCAAAGGACTCTGGTTAAAGTTTTACCTGAGTGTGAAAGGGGTCGGGCTGGCCCTAACAGCAGCTCTTGATGCTTCCGGGGGCTGCGGGGGTGGCCCCCGGGGGGCCTGTCTGTTTGGAGCAGAAAGACTCTGGCACCAGAAGAGGGGCCATGGGACAGGATGTATCCGGGTGGGGGACCCCTCTGGGCATCCCAGCCACTGGGGGAAGGAATCCCCTGCTCCAGGCACTGAATGAGGCCCCTGTCCCAAATCAATCTCCTGAGCCCGCCATGGGGTGTGGGAGAGGGCAAGGGTGTGTGTGGGGGCACATTTGGGCAAGCCATGTCACTGGCGCCCAGCTCAAGATTTTAGAAAAGGTATTATGTAGTACTTAGCATGTGTAGGTCATATATATTATTTATTTTTAGGAAAATATTTTATTTATTACTTACTTATTTGGCTGCCTGGGTCTTATTTGTGGCAGGAAGAATCTTTAGTTGTGGCATATGGTTTCTCGTTCCCTGACCAGGGATGGGACCCGGGCCCCTTGCATTGGGAGTGCGGAGTCTTAGCCACTGGACCACCAGGGAAGTCCCTATTTTTTGAATTAGTGTAACATCCCTGTTTGCTGTCTGGAACTCAGCAGTTTCCTGGGACGTGGGCTTCCAGTGTTAAATCTGCGATGTGTTGCTGTGCTTAGTTGCTCAGTCATGTCCGACTCTTTTCAACCTCATGGACTACAGCCCACCAGGCTTCTCTGTCCATGGGATTCTCCAGGCAAGAATACTGGAGTGGGTTGCCATGCCTTCCTCCAGGGGATCTTCCCAACCCAGGGATCGAATCCAGGTCTCCCACATTGCAGGCAGATTCTTTACCGTCTGGGCCACCAGGGAGGCCCCCAAATTTGGGATAGTCCTGGGCAATCAGGACAGTTGGTCACCCTCATATTAATTTGTTTGATTTCACAGTAGCTCTTGGAAAGAAGCACCAAATTTACCTCCACTCACAGGTGAGGAGGCAGTTGAGTCCAGGAATCAGGCGAGGACAGCAAAATGATATTTCTGAGGCCACAAAGCCAGGGATTGAGTGAGCCTGGGTCTGGAGTGAAGTAGTCAGATGTCCATGTAGTCAGGTGTCCATGCGTGAGCTCTCAGCCCGTACACTTTGCTGCCTGGAGCCTGGCAGTGACGCCAGGGTAATGACTGTGTTTTCTGAACGGAGAACCAGGATCATGGGGGCTGAAGGATTCTCTGGTCTTTAGGACAAAATGCTTGAGATGAGCTTGTTCCTCCCTGACTTCTTCATCTGGTCCACGGAGGTCAGCAGTGATAGAGCCTGACTGTCCTCAAGGTGTGCAGTCTGGGGCCCTGGTGCTTGTCCAGGAACATAGCTAACAACCCTTGAGGTCTTTGCCAAAACTCTCAGGCCTTCGAGGACCAGAGGAGGAGGTCATGGAGGATACACATGTTGGGACTTGCAGCCCAGAACAGCATATGAGTGAGGCCAGGAGAGGAAACAGGGTTCCTGGGTAGGGACCACTTAGGCCTGTTTTCCATCCTGGGATGTGGGACGGCTCTGTCATCCCTGTGCCAGGCTCCTTCCAGAGCAAGGATGCTAATCAGCTCTGTGAGTCACACCTGCTGCTGAGAGGCTATTTGGGAGCAAAGTAAAATTTCCCCTCATTCTCCCACTTGAAACATCTCTCGAGTGGACGGTAGTGATGGAGGCTTTCCATGCAAGTACTTTCTGGGTATCCTGTTCAGTCCTAGCATTGTGGGCCGAGGTCTCAGGCCTGGGAAAACAAAAGGAAGGTGTATGTATGGGGGGAGAGGGTGAGGTGCTGGAGCAGCTCTTACTTCTGCTGAGAGAGCAGCCCAGCCAGGAACATGGAACCTCTAGCAGTTTCTCCCAAAGCCCAGCCACCAAGGTCTGGCTGTCTCCAGCTTCCACCCCAAGCTGTGACTTCTGTTTCCTGTGACCCTCTCCCAGCTCCTGCTGGAAGACCTGGCTCCTTGGTCCCTTCCAGCCCCGGGCCAGGCCCCTCACCTCTCCTCAGGATGCTGGAACCTCACTGGGTTTGGAGAGTCAAGAAACCATATTGTTAACATCCCAGAGCTGACCCATGAGTATGCGTGATAGGAACACAGAGGTCTTTGGTGGCAGAGAGAAAGACCACCAGAGAGAAGTGGACTAGGAGGTGGGGGATTCAGATAAACGTGATGGAGGAGGCTGGAGGGGGAGGCCTCAATCAGGAACCCAAGGCCAGTGATGCTCCCCTCTTTTTTTTCTCTCCTATAACATCATCCACTCAGTATGTGCAAAGCATGTTCACTGGCATCTATTGTGGGGTTAGTTCTGTGTTGGGCTCAGGGTATCCAGGAGAAAATAAGACACGGTACCTGCCCCATGGAACTTATATTCCCTGGCAGAAGACAGACATGAATCAAGCAAGTTATATATTGTGGTTAGTATTATGAAGTAGATAAATGGGAGGCTGAGATAGTGAATGACAAGGGGTGGTCTGGGAAGGCCTCTCGGAGGAGGTGACATGTAAGTGGAGCCTGCCAGTGAGGTGTGGGGGCAGGGTCCAGGCAGAGGAAACAGTCTGTGCCAAAGCCCAGAGCTCACAGTGTTTGAGAAGTTAAAGCCCAGGGAGTGGCACGTGGCCTGAGATGGAAGGGCAGATGGAGACAATATCCTTTGGGGTCCCAAGGGCTGAGCTGAGCAGATGTGCTGTTGGATGGATTACTTTACCAGGGCGAGGCTTGTGAGTTTATGGCTAGATCTGTGTTAGGATAAAACAGTAGGTGCTCAATAAGTGTGTTAGGGAACGAGTGGAGGCAGGACTGAGGGACGAAATGGTGCTAGCATGGCCGTGTTGGTGGGTGGGGGCGGGGGGAGCACTTGCACCAGCTCAGTCCCCTGGGGTCAACCTCTGCTCTTCCCCCTCCCCTTACTCCATCCTTGTCCTTCTGCTTGTCTTCATTGTCATGGAGGAGCTGAACAGGGAGCCTGGGAGTGGTTTGCTTTTCTGCCTTGCACGGGGGGACATTAAGTGAACAGAGTCCCTCTCAGTTTTTCATGTCATTAATTGGTGATCTTCAGAGTCTGAAATAGCATTTTCCCTCGCCCATCCCTTATTTCATTATCCTCAGCTCAATACACTTCAGTGCCGCACAAGGCAGCCTGCTTGGATATATTAGGAATTATTTAAATGAGATGGGGATGTATGGGTAGTTAAAAGCGCAGTCTTCTATTCTGCCCTAATTATGTATCAAATTATGTTACAATTATTCCCAAATATAAACTTGCTGAGGACCTCAAAAGGGGGAGGTTCTGGGAGCATCAGGAGAGATGAAGTAGGGCCCAGTGGGGGTGATGACCCTGTGCCCCAAATGGGTTCTGTGTGTGCCTTCGTGTCTGTCTATGTCTCTGTGTCTCTGTATTTGCAACTGCTCTGCCATACGGTGTCCATTACCTGTTATCGGCTCAGGTCTCGGCAGCCATGAGACAGCAGAAAGAAGTCTTGTCCAGCCTCTGGGCTGAGTGATTTGCTAAGACTCTGCCATTCCCCAGCTGTGTGATGTAGGACAAATCTTGTAACTTCTTGGAGCCTCAGTCTCCTCCCCTGGAAAGTGGAGGTGATGCTAGTAGTTGTACAGTACAGGCCCCGGGATCTAGGAAGCTCTTGGCAAATGGTATGACTTACCACTGTTAGCTCACCCATTGAGTCTGTCATGGTCATCAGCTTCTCTAAGGGGTGGGAACCTCTGAGGCCGCCCTGCCTTCTGGCTCTCCCTCCCTGTGTCTGCTGGTCAGGCTGAGCTAAGCCTGTAGGTCCGTGACTCAGGCCTCAAGCTCCAGCCTACCCTGTCAGACCGGACAACACTGAGCATCTATTCTGCGTGGTCCTTTACAGATGCCTTTACACTTTTCTCACTCGATCTGGGGAAGAAGGCATGGACTTTCCCAAGTTGTCTCAACCAAAATGTGGCAGAGAGGAATTCAGACCTGGGTCTGTCTCAGCCTCCTGGAGGTGATGGGGAACCACTTGGTCTCCAGGCTAGCAGGTGGGTTTCCTCTGAGTTGTTTTCATTCATTTACTTTATGCAAGGAGAAAGCCTCCCCTGCAGCTCTTAGGGCCGGGATTCATCTTTATTAATAACTTATTAATAATTATTAAGCATCACGAGGCTACTGATGTTGCAGGGCTCCAAGCTGGGCTGTTTCCATTCCTCTTCTCCCAAGATGGTCACCTAAAGCTACTCCTATTTCCATCAGGGGGACCCGTTCTTCCCCATCTCTGGTTATTAGGTGGGTGACGTGGTTCAGGTCTGTCCAGACGTTTTTCAGCTAAGACCTCCAAGCATGCTGAGACCGTGTAATGGGTTGGATTTTAATCTCCCCAAAAGATGTTGGAGTCCTAATCTCCAGGACCTGGGAATGTGACCCTACTTGGAAATAGGGTCTTTGTAGATCATCAAGTTAAAAAGAGGTCACTGGGGGTCGACCCTCATTCAGTATGATGGTGCCTTCATATAAGAGGGAATTTGGAAACCGAGACAGTCATACACAGAAGGAGGATAAGAAATAGGGAGAAGGCTAAGTGCAGTGGAAGGCAGAGATGGAGGTGATGCGTCTCCAAGTCAAGGAACACCAGAGATTGTCAGCAGCCCAGCAGATGCAGGGGAGAAGCATCAAACAGATACTGCCTCACAGCCCTTGGAAGGAACGGGCCCCACCTAGACCTTGATTGTTGTTTAGTTGCTCAGTCGTGTCCAACTCTTTGCAACCCCCTGGACTGTAGCTCACCAGGCACCTCTGTCCATGGGATTTCCTAGGCAAGAATATTGGAGTGGGTTGCCATTTCCTTCTCCAGGGGATATTCCTGTTCCAGGGATCGAACCTGTGGATTGGCATGCAGATTCTTTACCATGGAGCCACCAGGGGCCCATACCTTGATTATGGAATTTAAAACCATGGAATTTCTGCTGTTTAAGCCACTCAGTTTGTGGCAGACTTAGGTTATGGACCCAGGGCTCACTAGTGGGATGCAGGCAGGACAGAGGGGTTGGAGAGCTGCCAGGGTGGTCACCAGGAGCCTCCCCCTGACAAATGTCCAAAGGATACTGGTGGCTAGGCAGGGATGGGGGTGGGGAGAGGAGTGGGGGCAGGTCTGGCCCATCTCTGTGAATGGGTGAATGCGGTCATGTGGCAACTGGTCCCGAAATAGAAATGAGATGCTTACCTGGCAAACAGCCACCTGAGGAGTTCTCTTTGAGTCTGGATCAAGAATTCAGCCTTTGGTTGAAGAGAAAGAGAGCAGACTCCACTCTCTGGGGGAGGGGGCTGGTAGGGCCTTCATCTTATGGTGGGTTTTGGAACAGAGACGTCTGGGACTCACCAGCATCTATTTCTTCTGCTTGTCAAGAAATTAGCAATGGTCTCTGGGAATGAGGTCTGACTCTGTGCCCTCTGCTCCTTGGTTCTGACTAGTTCTTGCCAATGAGATGTAAGGACAAGTGATGGGAACCACCTGTGGGCCAAGGTAGTTAAGAGGCAGTGTGCCCTCTCTACATGTCCTCTCCTGTCTGCTGCCTGAAGGAGGGGACTCTGAGGATGGAACCTGGACATAAAAGTCACCTGGGTCCTGGAGTCTTTGCTTGAAGGATGGCTGCCCCGGAGAAGATTCTGGAGTGGACTGCATCAGCCATGTGGAAAGGTCTAGACGATGCATGAGGCTCAGCATAAGGGACATGCCTGGTTACTCTTTATGTTTATTTTCTAGGGTCCAGCTCTCCAACACCAGAGGTGAGATCACCTCTCTTTCTTAAATAAGAAACCTTTTCCTGTTGAGATCTCTCCTCCAAGTGTTCCTGAATCCCCCAAGAGAAGCCAGGGACCTCAAGCTTGACCTTGGGGTCTCTTTGATTTGCAAGATTGCCTGTTTTCATTTTAATAGAAGTGTTTCTAATTAAGGTAACCCAAACCCATGAGCTGTTTTTAGATGCAACTGTTTTTTTTAGGGAGGGTAAGACAATTTGTGCTAATTAGATGTAAAAATCATTCCTGGGAAAATTATATAATTCGCATGCAATTTACAAAATAAACCTTTGCTGTTGTTTGTGCTGCTGCTTTGCTGTGAAATATGTAAGAAGCATAAACACGGGACCGGGGAGAAGGTGCTTCAAGGGAAGGAGGCCCGGTGGTTCCAGATTATAGGTGTGGCCTTCCAGGTGATACACCAGGTTCTCACTGCGGAGGCCCATTCTCCCCAGAAGCAGCCCAGGTAGGACCAGCTGACTCCAGTCAGGCCCCACTTGGGCTGGATTTCAGTTTCAGGATGATTCGAACATGGTTTTCTACCCGTCCCAGCCACGATGTGATTCGTGAGTACTCGGGTTTGAGGAAAGTCTCTTGGGAGATGCTTCACTGCTACCCAGAGGCCTCTGTCCTGGGTGGCGGCTTTCTTTTTTGTGGCTCTGCTGGGTTCTCGTTGCTGTGTGAGGGCTTTTCTTTAGTTGCAGCGAGCGTGGGCTTCTCTTTAGTTGTGCAAGGGCTCCTCATTGCGGTGGCTTCTCTTGTTGCTGAGCCAGACTCTGGTGCACAGCTTCAGTAGTTGCAGCATGTGGGCTCAGCAGTTGCAGTTCCTGGGCTCTAGGACACAAGCTCACTAGTTATGGTGCATGGGCTTAGCTGCTCCTTGGCATGTGGGCTCTGAGACCAGGGGTTGAACCCATGTCTCCTACATTGGTAGGTGGATTCTTTACCACTGAGCCACTAGGGAAGTCCCCAGGTGGTGTTTTGATTAGTGATGTGAATGAGGGTGCTCGATTGGTTGATCATCCTGGTAGATGGCATGAAACTGGGAGAGAGAGTGAATGGGTTGGAAGACA
This sequence comes from Giraffa tippelskirchi, assembly GCF_054371585.1. NCBI lineage: Eukaryota > Metazoa > Chordata > Mammalia > Artiodactyla > Giraffidae > Giraffa > Giraffa tippelskirchi. The sequence continues at coordinate 111,267,383 of NC_137287.1, read as the reverse complement.
GGATTTGACAGTCTCTAGGCAGGTAGGAGCTATGTTCAAATCTTAACAGGAGGAAATGTAATAGTTGTATCTAGAAAACCACTCATTAGGTACACAGTGGGAGAAGATAAGATTTAGCAGAAGTCTACCTGTTGGGGTCCCATCAGGAGAAAGAAACCACACAATGTATTTTAACAGGAAGTATTTTGTATTAAAAAAAATCGGAAAACTGAAAGGGTCAGACTTCCCTGGCGGCCTAGTGGCTAAGACTCCCAAGGCAGGGGGCCCGGGTTTGATACCTGGTCGGGGAACTAGATCCCTCGCGCCACAACTAAGAGTTTGCGTGCCGCAACTAAGAGACCTTGCAAGCGGCAACTAAGATCCGGCGCAGCCAAATAAATAAGTAAAAATAAATAATAAAAACCAAGCAAACAAAACATGGGGAGGAGATTCAGAACCAAAGCCATACAAGGAACACATGATTGGAGGAACTAGAGCCCACAGAGGGATAAATGCTATCTTCATCCCTCAGGCTGCAAGCGGCAAGCAGAGCCAACTTGGTTTAGATGGTTCCAGATGGGTAACAATCAGCTCCAGAAAGGCAGGTTCCAGCTTGGCATTAAGAAGACTGTTTTCCTTAAAAAAGAAAGATAAAACATTTTTTTTCTTCTGATCGTAGAAGCAATGGCTGCACATTATGCAGGACTTAGAACATGCAGGTTACGGAGAGGTCAGTTAGGGTGCAGGGAGAGAGACATCATCTTTGAGAATTTGGGTTGAAATGAGCTGACCCCTTCATTCCATAAAAGGAGGGTATCCCAAGTACTTGCTAAAAGTTCTGTGCCTTCCCATTGTGTGTCTCTAGTCTCTAAGCCTCCCCTGTTTCTTAAATCCTTGACTGCACTGCCCTGAGACTCAGTTTCCCCCTTGGGTTAGGCCCTCCAGGCTTCAGCCTCTAGCCCTTGTGCTTTCAAGGCATTCCTCCAAAGCCAGATTCTTTCTTCAGAGGAATTTTGGCACCATCTCTTAAGATAATCATATTTTTCCACCTTGCTGCATGCAAAAGCATTTAAAGAAGCAAATAAAAATCATTTGTAATTATACCTCCCAAAGATGACCACTATTCACATTTTGCCCTTTTTCCCCCTGTGCAAATATATCTACATTTTAAGAAAACTGGGGCTTAGTAAATATATAATTTTATATCCTGCTTCTCCTTAACCCCCTCTCTTAATGCATGAGTATTTTCCAAAGACCAGTATGTGTTTTTAAAAATATCTTTTTACAATAGTGACCTAATATTCAGTTTGTTGTCTGAACAACATTAATCATAACTTATTATGGGCTATTTCACTTATAACTGATTTTTTTTCTCTCATGACCAGTTTTCTTGTTGATATCTCTGTTCACAAATCTTTGTGCACATCTTTGGTAGTTTCCTCAGGACAGAATCTCATAGAAGGATTGGCTCAAGTGACATATTAAACCACCTTTTATTATGGAAAAATTTCAAATTACTCAAGAGAGAATATATAGCTTCAACCATTACCAGCATTCTGATAATCTTGTTTTATCTATCCCTTCCCATTTTTTTTTTTGGTGGTTGGAATATTTTAAAACAAGTCCCAGATGTTATATCACTTCCCCTGTAAAAGTTGTTTTACTTCTCAAATAGGTCAAATAACTTCTTAAAGCATAACCAGAGTGCCTTTCGCACACCCAAAATAATGAACAAAAATTTCTAAGTAGCAACTAATATCTGGTGAGGTCCAAATTTCTCCAGTGATCTCAAAAATGTCTCTCACAGTCAAATTGCTTGAATCAGGATTCAAACAAAAGTCCATATTTTATATTTGGTTGATGCATCTTGTAAATTTCTCTGAATCGACACCACCACTTCCTCCTTTTGAAATTGTGCTCTTTGTTTACTTAAAGAATCTGCTATAAAGAATTTTATGGTTCTTGATACATAATAGAGACCGATTTCTTGGAGGGTGGTAATGACTTACGCCTCCGCCAGGGAAGAGAGACATGAGAAAGAACATTTCCCATTCTCAGCATTGAATATCATTAAAATTTTAAAAAATCGATTTGATAGGTGAAAGATGGCACCTTATGCCTGCTTTAACTTGCATTTCTATGATGATGAGCTTGACTGAACATTTTTCCGTATGCATATTAGCTGTTTGTATTTCTTCTTTTGTGAATTATCTCTTTTGACCTTTGCCCCTTTTAAAAAGGGGTATTGATTATCAAGCTTGAGTATATAGCATAGAGAAATTTAAGATTTTTATGTAGTCACATTCATTATCTTTTCCTTTGTGAATTCTTTAATTGTTTTAAAGCTTGGAAAATTCTTTCTCTACCCCCAAATTCCATTTGCTTACATTTTTTTTTTCCTCCTAGTGTTCTTATTTTACTTTTTACTGAGTTTTAAAATCCATCTGAGATCTCATATATAGACCATTGATCTAGTACCATAATCCTTCACCTAGTTTGTGATATGCTTTTACGATGCTCTAGCTTCATTTATGGGCTTCCCTGGTGGCTCAGTGGTAAAGATTTTGCCTGCTAATGCAGAAGATGTGGGTTTGATCCTTGGGTGGGGAAGATCCCCTGGAGAAAGAAATGACAACCCACTCCAGTATTTTTACCTGGAGAATCCTATGGACAGAGGAACCTGGCAGGCTACAGTCCATGAGGTTGCAGAGTCAGACATGACTTAGTGACGAAACACCACCACCACCCACAACAACAACAAAATTTCATTCGTACACACACACACGCACACACATGTTTGTCTGCTCAAGAACTTGTGCAGTCAGCAGTTTTCTGGCCGCTGAGTGGTAGTGAGTGCCCCAATTGTGGGAGGTATTCAAGCAGGGATCTGTCAAACACAAGACCAGGCTGAAATCTTCTGTGCCTGGCATTCTGAGGGTTTCTGGTTTCCCTCTCCTGGGAGGACCAGTGTGCCCTCATTCAGCTCTGGGAGGCAGTGGTGAGTTCCCTTCCTTGTCTTCTTTTTCCTGTTCTTCCTGCCTACAGGGTGGACCTTCAGACTCTGGTTCTGTTCATGCTCGTGGCTGGGGTGTGGAGCCCGGACCTCACCAGAGAGGCCTGGCCTGAAGGGCCTGAGGGTCCCTCAGCTGGATTATGCGCTGGTCACTCTGGGGACCCACAGGGTGACTGGGATCTGGGCTCAGCTCTGAGAAGAATCAAGATTTGTCCGCTTTCTCAGATGTACTTTGTCCTCATACCATTTCCTCCAATTTAACAATTACAGCCAATTTTATTGTTTGCCTCTTCACTAGCAAGTAAGCCCCAAGGACAGACGCCTTGTATTTCCATGTCTGGCACCTGGCAGGCACCTAGGAATTGAAGGGAAGAATGAATGAATGGTCCTTTGGAACCTGTGGGTCAGGGCTATGGTGCCTTCATAAGCTAAGCCCAAACCGGAGACAGTCATCTGAGCAGAACAAATACTCTTTTGGGGACAAAGGGACAGAACAGCCGAAATGGAGATCCATCCTGGAAAATCCAGTGCAGCTGGTTGTCACAGGCAGGGCTGGGTCTCCTGCGTCTCAGGTCCGTGTGGAGCAATGAAAGTCTCCCATTTTGACCCTGAGCTGACACCTGACCTCTAGAGCTGATTATTTCTCCTCTCCACCAGCAACATTCCCGACAAAATGGGGTCGGGAGACATTTGCATCCAAACCACCAGGCTCTTTAAATGCTGGGGCCCGGAGGCCCGATGGGTTTATTAGATTATCATTGCGGAAGTTAATAAAGAATTAATTTCTCTTCATGTGACATCCAAAGGCAGTTATTTCAGGAGCCTGTCCATTTACACAAAGCCAAGTATTTGTCAAGTGTCAGAGGCAATTCCCAGGTCCCAGCCCCCCCCTCAATAATTCTGGATTAGGGACAGCCTGAAATGACATTACACAAATTTTCTTTCGAGATGCATTGAGCTCTGGGGACCACTCAGGAATTTCAGGTTCCTGAAGGTTATACTGTCAGCAAAAGGGCGGGGGTTGGGGGGGGAGCTGGAGTCGCTGCGGCTTTGCAGCTGGACCAGCTTCGGAGTGGGGAGGGGAGGAATGAGGGAGGGAGCCCCGGATGGCCATTAGTCTGTGGGGGCCCATCTGCCTCCCGAAAACAACTTACTTACGGCCATTTGTAGCGCAAACCTCACGCCCAGCTTGATGGTTTTTCCTTGTTCTTTGACTCAGGCCCAGGGAGGGGCCGCGGCCTGGTGGGAACGGCGGGACTGGCCCGCGTCCCCCGTGGTAATATATTAAGGAAGGTCAGGGCACCATCAATCCCTGTCTGGGGGTTAAGTGCTGGGAAGTGGGGGGCACTACAGGAAAGGGCTCCCTCCTAGACCCTAAAAGCAAGTCGTGGAACTGTCACTTCAGGGTGGTTGGAGCACAGGTCTGGGGGGCTGGGCTGGTGGGAGGGCATCCTGAGCCAGGTCCAGGCTGGGCCCCTGGAGCGGAAAGAAGAGGCCAGTGAGGAATAGCCCAGCCCTCGCACTGGAACTCCAGACGTGGGCATTTGGCCGTGTCCTAGACACCATCCCACACGTGTCCCAAATTGAACCTCATGCCTTCAGCCGTCTCCCCTCATATACCCGACACTCCACCGGGTGGGGCTTCTTCCTTGTTCTCCAAGGGAACCAGCCCCTTTCAGACTTCCTTGCTGTCTTCTCTTTCCTTGGCGTGTCTGCCCCTTCCGGCCATGTTTGTCATTTAAGGTCCCAGATGTTGCTTCCTCTATGAAGCCCTTCCTGACTGCTTCGGGAAGAGTCAGTCTCCTGCCATGGTCACAGTTGCCTATACAGAACCTTTGTGCAAATAAAGGACCTCCACTCACCATGCCCCATCCGTGCTTATGTCTTTTGTTAAATGGAGAGTGTCTGTGTGTGAACTAGAAAAAGGTGCCCTTCGCCTGTCCCCACCCCTTACCACAGCCATAGTCCTCACAAGGGCTTGGTCAGAGGAATGTGGGCTGAATTTCGACCCCAAGATCTCCTTAGCTGGCTATTTTTGGGTAGGGCACAACCTGGACAACACACATGGCAGCCCTTCTCCTTCCGCTGAGATCCTACAACCCTCTGTGCAGAACTGTGTGACTGTGTCTATTTGTTTCCTATTGCAGCGGAACCAAATAACCAAACTGAGTAGCTTAAAATGACACGTGTCTATTATCTTACAATCCTGAAGGTCTGAAGTTTAAAATAGGTTTTACTAGGCTAAAAATCAAGGTGTTGGCAAGGACGTATTCCTTCCGGAGGATGTAGGAGAAAAAAATCAGTTTTCTGGCCTTTTTCCAGCTTCTGGAAGCCACTTGCATTCTTCAGCTCATGGTCCTCCATCCTCAAAGCCAGCAGCAAAGCATCTTCATCTCTCTCTCTGACTCTGCACTCTGCTTCCATCATTACATCTTTTTTTGGATGTGACTCTTGTCTCCCTCTTTGGCCCACTTGGATGATCAGGGGTAATATCCTCATTTTACGATCCTCCATTTAATCTCATTTGCAGCCCCCTTTGCCATGTCAGGTAATGTAGCCTCTGGTTCCAGGGCTTACGGCATGGACATCTTTGGGGGCCATTATCTGCCTATGATACCATGCAATCTCCTTATATCAAAATCATTTCTTCCTCTGTCAAGTCTCTGAGAGGAGAATCACAGTTGTGGTCACTGCTCTTTTTAGCGCCCAGCACAAGCTTGGTGCAGAATAAGTGTTTAGAGAATGTTTGTTGATTAAATGCATAAGGGTGTGGACACACAGGCCCTCCTCTGGGAGACGGAGGCAATAGATAGGTGACACCTGCCCACAGATTGTCTTAGAAGGTTGCTTGTAGCCCTGCATGGTTTACTTAACTGGGGCAGTTTTGCCTCCAGGGGACACTTCACAATATCTGAAGACATTTTTGGTTCCCAGAGATGCTGTTAAACATCCTTCAATGCATGAGGGCATTAACAACTCATCCAGCCCCAGTGTCTACAGGGCTGAATTTGGGACATCCAATGTATACCAGGACTGCATGGCTGGAAAGCCCAGAAGGTGGCTGTGGCTGGGGCCTATGGTAGATGTGTCAACGTGCCACGTACCTTATTCCTCAAAGGGTTGGATTTATCTGACTCCAATCAGAAGATGAGAAAGTAGATCACTGTAGGCCACTTGCTCAGGCTTTACAACTAGTCCCTGATGGGGTCAGGTTTTGAAATCAGGTCCCCCTGCCCCAGGCAGTGGACAGATGGAAAAAATGACATGGGCCAAGGTGGTGGCCCCCTCCACACACAATGGCCTGCTTGGCTTTCTTGCTCCCTCTCTGATCACTCCTTCTCTGCTTCCCTGATCATGCTGCCTCTACTGAACCCCTCTGCGTTGTACCATGTGTCCCCAGATTCCCGGTGATCCCACTCCTTCCTTTTCTGCTCTACCTTGGTTAATTACCTTCAATTACCTTCTCTGTGGGACAGCTCTTAAAACTTTGTGTTAGAAGAAAACTCTTCCCTGGGTGCTGGGCCCACCCTTTGGCTTGTCTTGTGGACCTACCAACTCTTGCTATCAGCACAGCCCCACTCTGATCTTACCACCATTCAAACACCTTCAACGGTACCTACAAGCATCACTAAGCCCAGCATTCAGGCCCTGCTCTGGCCAAGCTGAAAAGCTCAGTTTCCCAAACCCACCTTGCACTTCCTCACTCTCTTGTTTTTGCCCAAGCTCTGTCCCCCTACCCCGAACACCCCTCTTGTTCCTCATCTTCATTCTGGTGTCCTACGGAGTGGTATAGATTTGCATCAGATCTTCAGGTCATTTGTGGTTTGGGAGAAGTAGGAGGTTGATTTAATAACTCATTATTTTGTTTATTTACTCTGCCCATGTTTATAGAACACTACTAGGTCACAGGTACAGGGCTGGATTTGGGGCATGTGGAAGTAGATGAGAAAATTGTGTTAGTTGTCATAAAGCTTGCAGCCTCCAGGGCAGACAGACATGGAACAGCTAATTTTATAACCCGTTAAATAGTTTCAGTTGTGGTTGGGGTGCTGAGAAGACTTTCATGGGGAGGGGGTGCCAGGTCAGCAAAGTTGCCTCGAGGAGGTGACATTTGGGTACAGGATCTGCTGGTCATTGTCTAGACTGAGCAGCAACTTGAGTTGCCAGAGCCTAGACTGCTAAAGGAGGGATCGTGTTGCTGTGGAGGGCGACGTGGCTGGGGTAGGTATAAATCAAGCAGACCTCTGCCAGGCCCCCTGGGCTCTGCGGAAAGGTTACCCTGAGCTGTGGTTCCTGGCCAAGCTTGCTCAGATGTCATTAACCCAGCTTCCAGGAAAGGCATCAGGCTGGGTGGGGGCTGGGGGATGTGAAGGTGGGGGTCGACCAGATGGATGAAGAGCCCAGCGACACCATGATGCCCAATATTGCCATGCCTGTGTGACTTTTTACCACAGAATCACCTGGCGACATGGGTTTCTGATTGTTCATGCTTCAAAGCACCCACCACCGTTTGTAACTGAACATTTGCTTGTGTGATGCAGTAACACCTGCCCTCCTCACCACCTGTGAACTCACAGGGCTGACTCTAGAAGTTCCCTGGACCCCTGAACCTTGTGCTGAGCCTGGTGGGTGCTCCATACACACCTGCCAAGTGAATCCACATCACTGGGCTTGCCTCCCTCCTCAACGCAAAGGAAACTGTTACGGGCTGAATTATGTATCCCCTGAACTTTGTTTGTTGACGTTCTAACTCCAGTAGCTCAGAGGTGATTAAGTTAAAATAAAGTCATAAGGGTGGGGGCTTCTCTGGTGGCTCAGTGGTAAAGAATCTGCCTGCCGATGCAGGAGATGAGGGTTTGATCCCTGGGTTGGGAAGATCCCCTGCAGATGGAAATGGCAACCCATTCTAGTTTTCTTGCCTGGAAAATCCCATGGTCAGAGGAGCCTGGGGGGCTACAGTCCTTGGAGTTGCAAAGAGCTGGACACGACTGAGCACATACACACACACCCCCCAGCCTTCTTGGCACCAGCTACCAGTCTCGTAGAAGATAATTTTCCCGTTGCCTGGGGGGTAGGAATGTGGTTGGGATGATCCCAGCACATTACATTCATTATGCCCTGCATTTCTATTCTTATTGCATCAACTCCACCTCAGATCATCAGGTATGAGATCCTGGAGGTTGGGGACCCCTGGTTTAAGCCACTTCGTTTGCAGTGCTTCATGAGGGCAGCCCTGGCAAACTCATTCAGTGCCCCTCTGGGAATCCCATGTCCAGGGCTGGACCTCTGCCTGGAGCAGGATGGTGGGGGCCATCTGGGCAATAGAGGGAAGAAGGGAGGTCTTATTCCTTCTGCCAAGCTTACCCCTGGCCTGAGGCCTGGTGGCCCAGGTCAAGTAGAGAAAGGCAGGGCCACAGTTCTCGCCCACTCCTGGAGTCTTGATTTGCACATCAAAGGGCCTATTCCTGGCAGGTCCTTCACAGGGGCCCCAAGTGAAGATTCATTGTCCAGGCCCCTGTAGGCCTTGCTTGGCTGGATTTTGGGAGTCAGTGAGGTGGCCAGAAGGGAAGTTTGGTTAACAGACAGGAGCCAGGTGCATCTGAAAGGGGCTCCTTTACGCCCTGCATGGTGGCTGCAGCCCCCACAGACAGACATCCTGGTCTAGATTAACCTTTAACCAGGCAGCTCCAGGCCTCAGCTGCTGGGCCTGGGGCTCCTGCTGACCGGTGAGCAGGCCAGCTTTTCTGCTCTTGTCTCCGGGCAAACCGGAGTCCCTGATGAATGGTCCACACACACCCCCGCCTCTGGCCCTGCCACCATGTTGAGTGCTGGTGTCCCCAGCCAAGATGAATGGGCCCCACTAATGAGCTGGAGGCGGCGGCTCGGTGACCCCTGACCCCACGCACTCGGAGCTAGCGGCCTGGGGAATGGCTGCCCCCAGCCTGCTTAATGTGTCGGGCTGGCCTCTGAAAGGAAAACACATTTATTGCTACTTAGAGAAAATTGATCTAATTGGGCTGGAAGCATTCTGCTGATGGAACATGGAATTTTTATTAGGAGGGTGACTCAAGTTCAGCCAAGGTATCCTAGCTGGGAGGAGGCAAGACAGTGTTTCTAGGGATTTTACCCCCAAGTCTCTTTCCAGCTGATGTCCCATGTCTAGGGAGGTCTGGGTTTGAATTCAGACTGTGCTGTTTACAGCCTACATCCTAGAAAACTTTGGCAGCTTCTCCCAGGCCTGATGCCTTAATTGTAAAATGGAAAAAAAAAAATTATAGCATTCTTGCAGTCTTGTTGTGAGAGGGAAATGAGATTATGCATGCATCAGGGCCACGGGACTGCCCTTAGCAGGAGCCTGGATCCAGCAGGGCCTGTGTGAGCCAAGACTACATGTGGTTTCAGTCCCTTTGGCCAAATCTCTTGCAATTCAGTAATAAACCAGCCAAATCCTCGTTGGCTGCGATTGAGGTGACTCATTTGAGAGCTATTTTTAGATTGAGCTCTGGTCCCTGAAATGTGGGGAATACACCCCTGATAGCCTCAGCTATCACCCTCTAGCTTCTCTACCAGCTCTTACTGCAGTCAAGTCTGTTTAATATCTCCTAAATGCCCTTAAACTTCCCTTGACCCCCTTACTGATTTTCTGGCTTCAATGCAGGCTGTCAAGATCGCTGATCACATTGACCAAAGTACTATCCCCATCTCCTCCCTGGCCTCTCAGCTTGTTCCACGCTGGTCCATACTCACTCTCCAAACCAGCCCACCCTCCATATGAGCTCACCATGAACACCGGTAGCTTCTCTGCAAATGGATCTTTCTAGAATACATTTTGATCTGTTCACTCCCCAGCTTAAAACCTTTCTGTGGCTCCCCATTACTTAGAGTCAGGTCCAAATGCCTTACTTAGCTTGCACTCTGGGTTCATCCACAGGGTAACCATATCTAACTTAGCATCATGTAAATCAAGGCAATTTTATCCAGGGCAAATAGTAAATTTTATGGGATGCCTGGTACACAGGCATAAATCAAAACTGTCCTGGACAAACTAGGATGTATGGTCACTCTGTCTATCATGACCTGCCCCCACCCCCCTACCTCCTGCATCTCTAACCACTCACTGTGGGGCTTCCTGTGCTTCCGGCAAAGCCCCCAATACCTATGCCTTAGCACACAGTGTTCCATCCACCAGGAATGTACGCTCTCTCTCCCCATTTTGGCCTGTTTTCTTAAAGCCCTGGCTTTGACATCATTTCTATAGCTCTTCCTGACTCTTACTGACACTGAAAGCTGTTTCTTTGTGTATTCGTCATCTGCTGCTGCATAACAAATACCCCCCCAATCAATCATAGGAGTTTAAAACAACAAATACATTATGTGACAGTTTTGTAGATCTGGAATTTGGGATCACCTTAACTGGGTGATTGAGGCTTAGGATCCTTCAAGAGATTGTGTCAAGATGTTGGAAGGGACTGGGGTGGTGGTGGTCTGCTTTCAAGATGATTTCCTCACATGATGGTGCTGACTCTGGAGCTCTGGATCACACCCTCACCTAGGAGTTTCCCAGCAATTTGGTTCCTCCTCTGCTAGACCCTTGGAAATACTGATCTGATTCAGCTAGAGTTAGGGATAGGGGAGGAAAAAAAATTCCTAATTTTAATAAATCAATCTGATTTAATTTCCTAGCTTTGTGATTTCTAATGAATTTTATGGGTGCCCTTCATGGACTACATATCAGAAGGCACCTCATTAACAATTCTTCTGGAATAGATCCACTTTTAGCCACCAGGAGCCTGGACTTGGCTCTAAGGGATGGCCTAAAGCTTGGTATGTGGTGGCTGTGGCCACAGGTCCAGAAGGAAACCTTGCTTGGGATCTTGGGTCCCTGAGAAGCTTGAGCTTGTTTTCTTAGGATCCTCATCCTGATCCGTGATGCTGTGTTAATGGATGTAAAGGATGTGGAGAGTTGACTTCATCTGGTTTGCTAGTGGCCACTATTCTTGAGTGCTCGGGCTCCCTTTGGGCTTCCCAGGTGGCACAGTAATAAAAATCTGCCTGCCAATCCTGGAGATGCAGTTTCAATCTCTGGGTTGTGGAGATCCCTTGGAGTAGGAAATGGCTACCCACTCCAGAATTCTTTGCCTGGAAAATTCTGTGGAGAAAGGAGCTTGGAGGGCTACAGTCCATGGGATTTCAAAGAGTTGGATATGACTGAGCATGCACACAGGACTCCCTTTATTCTCAATTATTGACCTAATATATAGTCAGAGGATAGAGTTAGTACTTACCTTCGATTCCTAGATATGAACCATTCCTCCATTCTTCCTCTCTTCTCCTCTTCCCTTTATCCATTTGTACTACCCATATCCATCCATCCATTGATCCATGCATGCATCCATATCTGTCCATTCATCATCCATCCATCCATATCAATCCATCCATCCGTCCATATCAATCCATCTATCCATATCCAATGAGTTCTTTTTCAGCACCTAGTTCAATTTTGCAGATTGTATTCTTCCATCCCAATGCCCAATCTTCCTCACCCTGCCCTGCTTCTCCCCAAACATAATACTTTATCCCCTCTCAATATCCCATTTACTTATTTATTATGCTCCTTGTTGAGTGTAGAATATAAGCTCTGTAAAGAGAGGTCCCTTTATTTTGTTCACCTAGAGAAGTTCCAGTACAACATAGACATTTGTTAAATCTTTGTCAATAGGTGAACATTTATTTAGCACCTACTGTATCCCAGATACCATAGGCATTGGACTAGGTACCAGGAATATAGTTGAGAACAAGCAGGAGAGGCCTCTGCCTTCATAGGGCTCCCTATGAGTCTAATGAGTGAGATGGGAATGAACTTAACACAGAAATGAAGATAATTATTGATCACAATTACTAGTATAAAGGAGGAAAAAAGGAAGATGTGTGACGGTGAAAACAGGGGAGACCTATCTTAGTTAGGGGTGCATCAATTTCCTGGAGCTGTTATAACAAAGTGCCACAAACTATGTGACTGAAAACAACAGAGGTTTATTCTCTCGCAGTTCTAGAAGCTAGAAGTCTGAAGGCAAGGGTCCACGTGCTCTCTCTTCTAGCTTTTGGTTGCCTCGGGCCTTCTCTGCCTTGTGGCCATGTAACACCATCATCCTCGAATGGGATTCTCCTTTCTGGGGCCAGATTTCCCTCTTCTAATGATAAGAAGTCGTTGAAGGCCCACCCTAATCCAGTATGATCCATCCTAATGTGATTACATCTTCAAAGACCCTATTTCCAAATAAGGTCACATTCACGGATCCTGGGGCTTAAAACTTGAACTTATCTTTTGCAGGGGACATAATTCAACTCACAATAGGAGGTCAGAGAAGCTCTCTGACATTTCAGCTGATATTGAAACTGGAGAGTGGCTGGCCAAGGAAAAGGGGATTATGACTGGAGGAAGAGGTCAGGTGTATGTTACCAGAGGCGGCAAGTGAGGGACAGGGGATTGGATGAAAGTAGTTAAAAGGTATAAACTTCCAGCTCTGAGATTAATAAGTGCTGGGGATAGAATGCACAGCATGATAAATACGTTGAACACTGCTGAATGCTATGTAACGTTGGCAAGAGGGTAAATCCTGAATTCTAATCAGAAAGAAAAAAAATTCTATTTCTTTGATTTTGTATCCATACGAGATGATGGCTATTCACTTATTGTGGTTATCATTTTATGATGCGTGTAAGGCAAATCATCGGGCTTCACACCTCAAGCTTACCCAGTTTGTGTGTGTTCAGTTGCTCACTCGTGTCCGACTCTTGGGGACTCCATGGACTGTAGCCTGCCGGGCTCCTCTGTTCATGGAGTTTTCCAGACAAGAGTGCTAGAGTAGGTTGCCATTTCCTACTCCAGGGGACTTTCCTGACCCAGGGATCAAACCCGCATCTCTTGAGTCTCCTGCATTGGCAGGTGGGTTCTTTACCACTGAGCCACTTTTCTTCCTAATCTTATCCAGTGTTGTATGTCAATTATATCTCAATAAACCTGGAAGAGAAAAAAGAGCAAAAGGAAGAGTGCTCAGGTGGGAGTTCTTACAGAAGCCCAGCCCAGCCGGGGGAGGAGTGGAGCATTGCTGAGCTTCCCAGCGGAGAACTCAGCCTCTCAACCCAGGCCCCGGCCTGACCAGGGAAAGGGTGAGGGGTGGACGGGTCTAAATAGACCCCCAGCCTGGCACAGTACCGGCAGCAATGATGGGCTGAATCATCACAATGGATTCAAATGCATCTCTGCTCTTGTTCCTCCCCTGCTTCCTACTCCTCTATGACTCCCCAGTTCCCTCAGGACAAAACCCAAAGTGATCTTTTTTCCTTTTCCTCAGCCTGTAGAGGTGGGAAGAAGGAGTGCGAAGGGTCCCCACATCATGAGTAGCTTTGGACAAGTCACCTTATCCTTTGGTGACTCAGTTTCCTCATCTGTAAAATGGGAGGGAACAGCTTCTGCTCTAGGTTATTGTGAGAATTGAAGGAGACCCTGGAGGTAAAGTGCTGAGCCTGGCTGGCCTTTAGTGGGCTCCCCCTCCCTTTCCCCACCAGGTCCTGAGACTCCTGCAGCCCCCCTCCCCGGGTGGGCATTGCAACCCAAAGCAGAAGGCCTGACACCCAGGAGCACGTCTTTGGCCAATGTTCTGGGGATGGGAAATCCAGGTGCCTGTCCCCTCCTGCCCCCATCATGCCTTGATGCTTGGAAAATGCCTTTCATTTCTTTCAGGGCCCCTCCTCTCATGGGGATCACAGACACCCAAGTGCAACGCAGATAAGCAGAAATCACCAGGAAAAGAAACAGAGGAAGAAGGGATGCTGGGAAGTCAACACGAATGATTGACAAGCTATCATCCAAGGGTTGGACCCTAGTGGTCAGGATGAGCCTTGGTGAGGACCTCGATGTTTCCATGAAGGGGAGATCTGAGGCAAGTGCCACTTTCTCTTTGGGGTGGCATCACTCGGGCTGGTTTTCTGGGCTGGAGGCGATGAGAGTAAGAGCTGAATATCTTGCGCTGCCTTTAGTGTCTCGCCACTGTGCCCCCAACCAACCTGGAGCTCCTGGGGGTGCAGGAGTCAGATCTTGGGAGTCCTCACTGTGTCCCCAACCCCCAGCACGGGGCCTGGCCCTGAGCAGGTGGGTGCTCCCTGAATGAATACCCACGTGCCTGAGACTTGCACCCCACGGTCTGATTAGACCCCACATGGCCAAGGCATTGCAGTACTTCAAGTCCCTGTAGAAGCAGCCCTCGAAATGAGGATGTGAGTCTGTTTGGGAGGTGACCCCAGATGTGCTTGTCGGAGAGAGAGGATGCGAGAACAGAGAGGAGAAGGAAATGCATGTCTTCCTGGGCAGGTTACCTCTGTGGGTGGCGGGAGCCTAGTCCCACTGGAGACTTGGGGAGACAGTGCAGAACACGCACGTCGGCATAGCCCACCCAAGGAGCGAGACAGCTGGGGCTTTTGTGCACCTACTCATGCAGTTACCATTTAAGGTCTGCTTCGAGGGTGTTATATTTACTCCTCCAGCAGAGGGGCTGGTGGTTCGGGGAGAAGCTGCAGGTGGCTGAAGAATCAGGAGTGCACGTGGAGAGATGAGCAGGGGACCAGGAAGGATCGCAGGCTTCAGGAGCCCCTGACTCACTCACAAGTCTTTGGATGAAGGGCACTGAGTTTTGCCTGACCATGTCCCAACCCCCATCAGCCATCGAGAGTGGCTGATGAAGGAGAACCTCCCCGGGTCCACCTGGACCTCAGTTCCCAGAGTCCTGGCTCGGGTCCTCATCAGGATCCCATCCTAGCCTGTGTCTGGCCCCACACCCTGGCCAGAGGGGCAGGGGCAGGTAGGCACAAGAGCACCCGGGTGCCAGGCTGGCGGACTTCGGCTCTCCCCAGACCAGAGCTGACTTGAGGGCTGACATGGGGATGAAAAATGAGCAACCTTGCTTGCATTAAATATTTAATATTCTCTCCCTGGGAGGTGTCAGGAAAAGGACCCTATAATAAATACTGTATGGGACAATTCCATCTCAGTTAATGGCCTCGTTTGCTCTGACAGAAGCATTAATGATGTTGGGTCTATGGCCCGTTTCGGGTGTGTGTCTTCCTCCAGCTTCAGACCATGGAGGGCAAGGGACCGGCTGGAGAAGAGGGTCCTCCAAGTTGCTAGTTTTTATGCTAATACTTGCAGAATTAGTGGAATTATGGTTGGGCATGAGAAAGGTTCATGTAACAAACACACAATGCTTGGTATCAATCAGGCCCTGTTTTAAGTGTTCAGTTTAGTTCAGTTCAGTTGCTCAGTCGTGTCCAACTCTTTGCAACCCCATGGGCTGCAGCATGCCAGGCTTCCCTGTCCATCACCAACTCCTGGAGCTTGCTCAAACTCATGTCCATCAAGTTGGTGATGCCATCCAACCATCTCACCTTCTGCTATCCCCTTCTCCTCCTGCCTTCAATCTTTCTCAGCATCAGGGTCTTTAAATGTTCCATGGATATCAATTATTTAGACTTCACTACTACTGTACTGGGGCTTCCCAGGTGGTTCTTCAGTTCAGTTCAGTCGCTCAGTCATATCCGACTCTTTGCGATCCCATGGACTGCAGCACATCAGGCCTCCCTGTCCATCACCAACTCCCAGAGCTTACTCAGACTCATGTCCATCGAGTAGGTGATGCCATCCAACCATCTCATTCTCTGTCATCCCCTTCTCCTCTTGTCTTCAATTTTTCCCAGCATCAGGGTCTTTTCAAATGAGTCAGTTCTTTGCATCAAGTGGCCAAAGTATTGGAGTTTCAGATTCAGCATTAGTCCTTCCAGTGAATATTCAGGACTGATTTCCTTTCGGATGAATTGTTTGGATCTCCTTCCTGCCCAAAGGACTCTCAAGAGTCTTCTCCAACACCACAGTTCAAAAGCATTAATTCTTTGGTGCTGAGCTTCCTTTATAGTCCAACTCTCACAATCATATATGACTATTGGAAAAATCATAGCTTTGACTAGATGGACCTTTGTTGGCAAAGTAATATCTCTGCTTTTTAATATGCTGTCTAGGTTGGTCATAGCTTTTCTTCCAAGGAGCAAGCGTCTTTTAATTTCATGGCTGCAGTCGCCATCTGCATTGATTTTGGAGCCCCTCAAAATGAAGTCTCTCACTATTTCCATTGGTTCCCCATCTATTTGCCAAGAAGTGATGGGAACGGATGCCATGATCTTAGTTTTCTGAATGTTGAGTTTTAAGCCAACGTTTTCACTCTCCTGTTTCACTTTCATCAAGAAGCTCTTTAGTTCTTCTTCACTTTCTGCTATAAGGGTGGTGTCATCTGCATATCTGAGGTTATTGATATTTCTCCCAGCAGTCTTGATTCCAGCTTGTGCTTCATCCAGCTTGGCATTTCTCATGATGTGCTCTGCATATAAGTTAAATAAACAGGGTGACAATATACAGCCTTGACATACTCCTTTCCCAATTTGGAAGCAGTCTGTTGTTCCATGTCCAGTTCTACCTGTTGTTTCTTGACCTGCATACAGATTTCTCAGGAGGCAGGTCAGGTGGTCTGGTATTCCCATCTCTTTCAGAATTTTCCCCAGTTTGTTGTGATCCACACAGTCAAAAGCTTTGGCATAGTCAATAAAGCAGAAATAGATGTTTTTTCTGGAACTCTGTTACTTTTTCGATGATCCAATGTATGTTGGCAATTTAATCTGTTTCCTCTGCCTTTTTAAAATCTAGCTTGAATATCTGGAAGTTCATGGTTCACGTACTGTTGAAGCCTGGCTTGGAGAATTTTGAGCATTACTTTGCTAGCGTATGAGATGAATGCAATTGTGCTGTAGTTTGAACATTCTTTGGCATTGCCTTTCTTTGGGATTGGAATGAAAACTGACCTTTTCCACTTCACTACTACTGTATTGGGGCTTCCTAGGTGGTGCTAGTGGTAAAGAATCTGCCTGCCAATGCAGGAGTTGTAAGAGATGCAGGTTCGATCCCTGGATCGAGAAGATGCCCTGGAGGAGGGCATGGCAACCCAATCTAGGCTTCTTGCTTAGAGAATCCTATGGACAGAGGTGCCTGGTGGGGTTCAGTCCATAGGGTTGTACAGAGTTGGACACAACTTAGCGACGGAGCGTGCACACACGCACTACTGTATTATGATAATGATTTCTATTTTAAACGTTAGGAAACTGAGGCCCAGAGAGTCTGCTGAACAATTCATTCAAAGTCACATGGCTAATGAATTCCTCTACCCATGTGACTTTGAATGAACTGTGGTCCAGAGGTTGAGAGTCTGCCTGCCAATGCAAGGGATGTGGGTCCAATCCTTTGTCCGGGAAGATTCCACATGCTGAGGAGCAACTAAGCTCATGTGCTGCAACTACTGAAGCCTCCGCAACAAGAGAAGCCACCACAATGAGAAGCCCAAGCACCACAATGAAGAGGAGCCCCGCTTGCTACAACTAGAGAAAGCCCGTGTGCAGCAACGAAGACCCAGTGTAGCCAAAAAAAAAAGTCACAAGGCTCGTAAATGGAAAAGGTGGGATTTGAAATGGAAAAGACAGGCCTGTCTCCTGCCAGTGTCTGTGCTATGTTGCCAGGGCTCTGGAGGCAGACAGCTGTGGGTTGGGATCACAGCTCATCGATTTTGCTAGCTGTGTGACGGTGGGGAATCTGGCTCCCTGCTCTGAGCTTCACTTGCTGTGTACACAAAACTGGGGCAATCCTGTCCTGTCTCATGGAAGCTGGGAGAATGGTATGAGGAATCGCATGTAATGCTTTAATCACACTGATAAAAGTTCATTCTTACCACTGCTTGAAACCCAATTTTGTCATTTCCTGGAGGTGTGACCTCCTGGCAAGTGACTTAACCTCTCCCAGGGTCAGTTTCCATATCAGTAAATGGACTTAAAAATTCCTGTCTCCCAGGGATACTGGGAGTGCCCTTCAACCTCTAAGCCTTGGACTGAGCAGCCTGCATTCTGCTTCATCCTGGAAATGGCTCTGAGTGGTCCTGAGGGTCAGACCTGAGTCAGGTGGTCCCAATGTGCCTCAGTGGGTCACGCCTGTATCAGGAGACCCAGGTCACCTGCAGGTTCTCATCCCTGTGCCCCTGGCTGGGGCGAAGCCATCCTGTGCTACCCAGTGGATGGTTTGCTGCCCTGAATTATAGCTGAACTGCTGAGGATGAGAAAGGGGCGGCCTGATCTGAGCTCCTTTCAGGGAGAGAATTCAGAGCCCCACGTGTTCATACAAGCAAGCCGAAGCCCTGGGCAGCCCATGGTCCCAAAGCTCTGGGTGGCCTGGTGTTGCGAGGCCCTGGCACTGGGCATCTTTCTGCTTGTGACCTTGGCTCTCGGCACATGTGGCTGCTGAGTTCAGGGCACTCCCTGCTCCTAAGGGCAGAGTGGTTCTCAGGATGGCAATGTTCCAAAGGTCGCAGGCTCTGGGGGTGGGGGGGGGCCCACCCCTGGCCCCAGGGGTGCCATCACCAGCCAGCCAGCCAGCATATTTTGCATCTCTGGGGCCTGGAGCTGGGGGTTGGGGGTGGGAGTGGGGAGGGCTGGTGAAAGCAGGGAGGAGTGCTCGGTCAGCAGTGGCTTTATGGATGGCTGCCTGCTTGTGAGGGGAAAGGGACCCTTGGGCTGTTCCCTGGGAGCCCCAGGCTCTGCCTGACTGGGAGCAACTGAGATGTGCTTGGCTAATTTATATTAATTCAAGACCATTAATGATGAGCTATTGCCTCTCTTTCCTCTCTCCTCTCCCTCTTCTAGCGGGAGGACAGTGCTCAGATTCAAGTGCTGAGCTTTGCGGGCTCCCGACTCCTTGGGTAATGAGTTCAGACTAGGAGTTCAAATCAGGCGGCTCCAGCTCCTGACCCCCACCCAAGCCCTTCCCTCTACCCAAGAAACAAGCTCCCAGGGTTCTTTTCTGCACCAAGGTCAACCAACTAGTCTCCTAATGAAGAAGAGAGCCCTAAATCTGTTGTGAAAAGTCTAGGGGTGATGTGGGAGGGCAGGGCCTCCGAGGGCCTCAGGTGCATTTGCAACAACCACACAGTACAGCCTTCAAAACAACTTCCTCCCTTTTGCCTGTTTGTGCCTGAAACT
Source organism: Giraffa tippelskirchi (assembly GCF_054371585.1). Classification (NCBI taxonomy): domain Eukaryota; kingdom Metazoa; phylum Chordata; class Mammalia; order Artiodactyla; family Giraffidae; genus Giraffa; species Giraffa tippelskirchi. The sequence continues at coordinate 111,248,272 of NC_137287.1, read as the reverse complement.
GCTGGAGGAGCAAGAGGGCCTCAGATTGCCCTGTTTTGTGGACTCCCTGCTCACAGCTTTTCTTCCTGCAGTGGCATAGTTGCTTCAGTCATATCTGACTCTCTGACCCCCTGGACTGCAGCCCGCCAGGCTCCTCTGTCCGTGGGATTCTCCAGGCAACAATGCTGGACTGAGTTGCCATTTTAACCTAAGTGGAGTTTCCCAGTGGGCCTGTGAAGCAGAGACAGGGCTGATGGAATTAACCTTAACTGAGGAAGGAACTGAGGCTTCCCCCCAAACACCAAGCTGAGCCCAGGACCCAGGACTCCTGAGTGCAGGCACACAGCCTCCTGAAGCCACAAGCGGAGATTTCCAACTAATTATCTGGACATAACTGTTCAGTTCCCATGGGACTGGGGACAAGGCCAGGCCACAGAGATGCCTGTTCCCAGTGCCGAGTATGATAGGAGTCCCATTTTAGAGTGTCTCCAGAAGCTAGGAGAAGAGATATTAAACAGCTGCCCAGGTGTAGTCCTCATGGAGCAGAGTAGGTGCTGGAGTGCACAGAGGCTACGGGGAGAAGGCCTGTGGGCAGAGCCCAGCCAGAGTCCAGAGGAGTCCCTGGGGTGATGTCTTTCTCCTTTTGAACCTCAGTCTTCCCATCTGGATGTCGACTTTAAAAAATGCACAAAGTGGGAGTTGTAAGCTAACTTATACTGAGGGGCAAAGTGAGGACTGCAGCCCAGGAGACAGCACCTCAGATAGCTCTGAGAAACTGCTCCAAAAAGGTGGGCGGGTGGAGGGGAAGGTTGGTATATCTGAGATTTTGGTGAAGGGGGAATACATGCAATTAAGCATATTTTTTGAGAAGGTTTCTACTAGTCTCATGAAGCTTTCCTAGTCATGAGGAACAGTGGTCACCATGAAGGGTTTTAGTGCTTTTCTATATGGGGAGATACAAGAATTGGGCTCATAAAATCAGCTCCAGAGAATATCTAACTATCTGAAGTCCTGTCCTGTCTTTTCTGCCCCCAGCGCCCCACCCCAGTGCAGAGTGCCTCATTTCTGCTCTCCGCCCCGAACTCTTTCAGGGGGTATTGAAGGTTAGCAGCTGCAGCAGCACATGATTTAATCCCTGTGCAGGTAGATGGCAGGTACCCATTTGTAGTTGACATAGACAATGGAACCGTCCGGGGAGCCTCCATGAGCGTAATCAGCCTGCAGACCTCTCAGTGGGGCCTTGAGGGAAGGAAGGCCCTTTAGATACTGAGACCATGAGATTCCACTGGGGAGGGGGTACCCAGCTGCCTGACCCTTGGACCCTAGACCAGACCGGTGGCTCAGTCCCAGGGCAAGGCGGAGGCCCACTCTGGCTCCCTCAGGCCTCCCCTGGACAGCAGTGACTCAATTCCCTTGCTTTTGCTCCTGGTTGACGATGTTAAAACTTGGGGCATCTGAAACACTCCTGCACAAACCCACACAAATGATTTCTCCCAGCATTTACATATTTCCTTTTGAAACCCTGTGAGTCTTTTCTCCAAAGTAATGGATTTTCCTCCCCCCAACTCCCTTGTCTGGGCCAAATGTATTCAAATCTGGTCAGAAGATTCCTATCAGCTCAGCAGGGCTTCCCTCCTGTTTCCTGGCAAATCAGCATCCTTTTTATTCTCCCCCTCAGATCTCTTTGTAAAAAGGAGCCTTTCTATGCGAAAGTTTTACTGGGACAGACAGACGGACTCCATGTTGCCGAGGGGTCTTTGATAGCCCAGAACACAAGCTCTGACTTCAGGGGGCTCAGAAAACTTCATCAGCTGAGGAGGGGGATGAGGAAAACAGGATCCTGCTGAAACAGCCCTTTGAAATCCCCCCAAATGATGTTTGATGTGCCGGCGCCTTTTAGCCTAAGCCATACCTTTGGCATCAAAAGCACCTTTTGAAAAAAAAATTAGCTATTTTTTAAGGCACAGAAGGAGTAAATTTAATATTAAGTCCTAATGGCACAAGTCTTTGAAAAAGCATTTCTGGACTTCATTTAATACTCCCCCCCCAATCTAGCAGCACAAGCTTTTCCCCCCTTTTCTCCCCCTGCCCCTACTCTTTAATTCTTAATCCTCTTCTTTCCGAATCCTGGGCCTCTGATGGCAGGTCAGGGCCTGGCACCCCCAGGGCTGCAATGACATCCAGCAAATGGAGCTAGAGTTTCTTATCTTTTGACCACGCAGACCCCCTGGCTTTTAAAGCAGTGGCCAACCTCAGGGGTTTTTTTTGTTTGTTTTTTGGCCTGAAAGGGAGCTTCTGAAGGCGTTGCTAGCACTGAGAGCTGGAGCCTCAGCCTGGCTCCCTGTGGTGAGAGCACTGACCACCCAGGGTGGCCTCCAGCCTACAGGGACTGGAGTGGGAGTCCAGCCCTGAGGGGTCCTGGACCACTCCAGGGCTCAGAGGCTTACCCAGCTCAGACTGGTCCAGTCATCTGCCAAGTCCTGATCCTGGAGGGGAACTCCCCTGACACCACACAAGGGTTTCTGACCTAACTTGGGGAGAGTCTTTCCATTCTTCTTCCCTGGACCAAGGCAGCCAGGACCATGGACAGCTCTAGGTGTGTCCAGGTCTGGTTGGCTGGGCTCACTGTACATCCTGGCCTTCCTCTGAGAGTGGTAGGGACCCCTTGTTGGACTAAAGTGAGCTTACTTTTGGGGATAGGCCATCCTGTTCTTCCACACACAGGAGCCAGCATTCAAGTAGGAGGTTTCTGAGGGATCCTAGGAAGTGTGAGGGATGGAAGAGGAAAGTGTGCGGAAGGAATGCTAGATTTCTTGCCTGGAGGGAATGGGGTCACTTGCTGGGACCAAGGAGGTTGGGGTGGGTGTGTTCACTTGGGGAGAGGGGAGTTGGGGGGATTCCTGGAGGAACGGGGTTGTGTGATGAGCACATGGATCTCACCTAAATCCCAACTGTCCCATCCCCACCAACCTGTCCCTCTTACAGAAGGAACTTTCCTGAGTGCAGTTGTTGTCCTTAGCTCCATCCCTGGCTTAAGACCTTCTTTGGCTCCCTATTACCCTTACAATGTAGAACCAACTCCTCAGCCTGGCAAATGAGACTTTTGAGCATCTGGCTTAGCCAACCCATCCTGTTCCATTCCCTGGTTCTGTTTCAGCTATGCTGGGCATCTCACATGTGCCCTCCATGTCTCTGTCCCGCAGTCTTCTCAGCCCAGCCTCTCTCCCTTCTCTTCTCCATCTGGCAGATAGCTGCTCTTTGCTCAAGGGTCACCACCTTGGTGAAACCCTCTCATCTCAGGCAGTGTTTCCAGCACTGGGTTTGGACATGTCTAACAGCGTTAGCTTCTTGCGTTGTGGGTGTCTGTACCTATCTGTCCCAATGCCTCTGAGCTCTTTTATTAAAAAAAATTAATGAATTTATTTGGCTGTGCTGGATCTTAGTAGAGGCCTGCGGATCTTCAATTTTTAGTTGCAGCACGCAAACTCTTAGTTTTGGCATGTGTGATCTAGTTCTCTGGCCAGGGATCGAACCCAGCTACCTGCATTGGGAGCATGGAGTCTTAGCCCCTGGACCAATAGGAAAATCCCTGAACTCTTCAAAGATAGAGGCTGGGTCTTATTACTCTTTGCATCCTCATCGCCTACAAATCCAACCCGATCTCCTTCCCCCGAGCATAAACGCATTCTATCATCCTTGTTTTACAGATGAAGAAACCAAAGCTCAGAGACCTTAAGTAACTTGCTTAAGGTCACACAGTGAATAAGTTAAACATCCCCCTTGTCTCAAAAGAGGAGATGTAGTAGAAAAGAAGCCTTTTGCAGCTCAAAGACCATTGTTGAAGCCAGAGTTTACAGAGATGGTCAGGTAGAGCCTTCCAAGCAAAGTCCCCTTCCCTTGGAAGTTGTTTCCAATAGTATGGGCGGCCTCATATGCCCTGATTGTGATGGTCTGGTTCTAGGCTGTCCCAGGTGTCTGGCTGGTGAAGTTGGGCACCCGAGACCGTGGAAGGGAGAGGAACTCGCAGACCGAGCAGAAACGGAAAGTGCATTTTGTATTTTCTGAGTCCTGAAAACACTGCTCTTCCTGGTTCTGTGGAAGCTCCGGGCCATGGCTCCCGCTGATTCTTGCTCCCCCCTCCCTCCTACAAGGCATTAGCCCTTTATGACTTCATATTAATCTACAGGCACTTATTGCTCTGCAAGGCTGTTTTGACAAAAGTTCATTATCAAGACTGCTAAATGCTTTTAAAGCATTGATTGGGCAAATTATTACATCAGTGGGGGTAGACACTGGGTTTGAAGATGGATGGTGTTGCTCAGACCATCTGAAATTTTCCTTCTTTTAATTGGATCGATCCCCAGAATAAACGAAGTTTAATTGAATTTTGAGGAAAATTGAGCAGTTGTTTGTGAGTCTCTGTCGATAGGCATTATTTCAATTACACGGTGATAAGTGAGCGGGGGTGGGTGGTGGTAGTGGGTGGGATGGAGTGGGCAGGACGGAGCTCGCTGTACCTAGGGCTGGAGGCAAATTTCCCTGAAGTGTGTCCCTCTCCTTCAGTAAATGCTTACTGATCATCAACTTGGTGCCCCCGCCCATGTTGGGCCAGTTCCCTCCTGGGGGCCTGCAACACCCGTCTCTCAATATTGATGTTGTTTAGTCGCTAAGTCCCGTCTCACTCTTTTGCAACCCCGTGGACTGTAGCCCTGCTGGGTTTTTCTGTCCATGGGATTTCCCAGGCAGGCAAGAATACTGGGGTGGGCTGCCATTTCCTTTTCCAGGGGATCTTCCCGACCCAGGGATCGAGCCCCTGTCTCCCACGTGGCTGGTGGATTCTTTACCACTGAGCCACCTGGGAAGCCCCACTAGTGATGTAGCTCCCGGCAAGTTACATACGTTTGCTGAGCCTCAGGGTCCCAGCCGGTGAAATAGGCATATGATGGCTGCAGTCACTCGGGGTTGATAGAAACCAGAAATGTGATGATGTAGGTGCTGGTCCCTCAGTTAGTGCTGGAAGGTTGTGCAAGTCTAGACCCGTGCCGGGGGCGGGGGGCAGGGAAGCAGTTGTGGACGCACAGATGGCAGAGGATGAGGAAAAGCTACTGTGATCAAGGCTTCACCCTTTATTTACTGTGGCATTCTTTCCTTTCCTCTCTCCACGTCCCCTTGTTTCTCTGTGTCTCTTTCTGTCTTGGCCATGCTCTCTCAGGCTTACTTCTTTTTCTTTTTCTTTTTCTCCACCCGCCTCAGCCCTCCCCCCTACGCGCTTATTTAACCGTGAATAACACAGGCTTGCTGTACAGTGTACACCATGGAGCCTAAGGGTCCAGGGAGTCAGGGAAACAGCCTGTGGGGAAGCAGCCTTTAACCTGAGACCTGGAGAAAGAGAAGGTGGGTGAGCAAGCTGTGTATGTTTATGGGCGTGTGTATGTATTTATGAGTATGTGTGTGTTTCTGGGTATGTGTGTATATGTGTGTGTCTTTATGGGCATGTGTGTATATATTGGTTTGTGTGTATATGTATGTTTATGGGCATACATGTTTATGGGTCTGGAGGAGGCCATGACAACCCCCCTCCAGTATTCTTACCTAGAGAATCCCATGGACAGAGGAGCCTGGCGGGCTACAGTGCATGGGGTCGCAAAGAGTCAGACACGACTGAAGTGACTTAGCCCACATGCATGTGTTTATGACTATGTGTGTGTCTGTCTTTATGGACATATGTGTATATATGGGGGTGTATGTGTGTGTATATGTGTGTCTAGGGGTATGTGTGTGTGTGTGTGTGTTTGTGTGTGTGTGTGTAAACAGAACTCTAGGCAGAGGTAGCAGCCAGTGCAAAGGCCCTGAGGTTGAGTGTGAAGATGTTTGCCAGCAGACCAATGGGGCTTGAGCACAGTAAGAAAGGAAGGATCCAGGTCCCTGAAGGACAGACCACACATGACCAAGTGAGAAGCCTGGGCTCAAATCCAGCTCCATAGAATTCTAAATCAACACTCACCCTATAGCCCCATGACAGCTGATCAGTTCTTCTTCAGTTTTTTTTGAAGTCCCAGGCAGAGCAAAGCTGAGGGACTCTGTGAGCCAAGCTAACGGACTTCCCTGAAGTCCCTCACGGGAGGCAGTGGTGGTTAACTGAGAATTAACCACCAGAGGTTAACTGCAAATCTTTAGATTCTTCAGAATGGAGCTTTTTAAGCTATTAAACCTTTCTCTCATAAGTCCTGGACCCCTTCTTCCAAAATAACCAATACTCAGGACTGGTCATCAAAGTCTAGGTGAGAGTGTGTCTCAACTGGGGGCAATTTGTCCCCATGGGAACACTTGGCAAATTCTGGAGACATTCTGAAGGGGGTGCTACTGGCCTCTAGTGGGTAGGGAGCCAGGATGTGGATAAACATTTTTCAATACTATACTGTGCATGATCCAACCCAAAGTAATATCCAATTCATACTGCCAATGGCTTTGAGGTTGAAAAATTTTCCTGGGCAATTCTGGACAGTGGCCTCTGGGCCTTTCACCTTCCACCTCTCACACCTGGTGAGTGGACAAGTCAGAGGCTTCTCTTCTGTGGCCACAGGGCATTTCTTCCCAAAGCTTTCTGCTCAGCAGCTGTGCTGGGCTCCCTAGATCCCCAGCTCGTCCTGTCCTTGGAGAGAATTTCCTTCCCTGGTTTCCTCTGCATCCCAGAAGTCAGCTATACTTGTTGATTTTATTTTAAAAAATTTACTTATTTTAATTTTTGATTGTGTTGGGCCTTTGTTGCTGTGTGTGGGCTTTCTCTAGTTGCAAGGAGCAGGGGCTACTCTCTAGTTGTGGTGTGAGGGCTTCTCATTGTGGTGGCTTCTCTTGTGCAGCACAGGCTCTAGGCGTGTGGGCTTCTGTAGTCGTGGCACATGGGCCCAGCTGCCCTGAGGCATGTGGGATCTTCCCAGACCAGGGATCGAACCTGTGTTCCCTGCACCAGCAGGTGGATTCTTAACCACAGGACAGCCAGGGAAGTCCCTGTACTTCTTGGCTTTAAATAGCACCTCTACTTTTGTTAAGAGCTTGATGACACCGTGTCTTTTTGGCCCCTTTTCTGGGAGCTCACATTCTTCATGCCTGCATTCTTCAGTCACCATTCTCTCATCAGAGCTAAGTACTCAGATAGCATACACCCTGTGTGATATGGCGGGATTTGGATATTTTCCTCCCTTGTCACTAATTGCAAACAATAAAATAAAACATCAGATTGCCACCAAGACTGCATTGCCACTGAAATCAGGTCCATTTCCATTTAAACAAGTGTGTGAAACACGCTCATTGGAAACAAATGTGTTCCTTGTACATGAATTCAGATGACAAATGGCTTTTTTTATTTTCTAGAGTATGTCTTTCTCTGCATTGGGAACTGTGAACTTCTTGCAAGCGCCTTTGCAACCTCTGGAGTCAGCTCGAGGCCTGATTCCATTTCCCCTGCTTACGCTTTTGGGGACAGAGTCCAGGAGGGGGTGACTTGCTTTAGGGGCTGAGGCCATCCTGGCAAGAGGGTTGAGTGGATGTGACTCCACCGACGTGTCACTCCCACGCTCAAAATCACAGTTGTCTGTTGACCACAGGATAAAGGCTGAGCTTCTCCTAATGACATTCGAGGTCATTCATTTTTACCAGATGGTTCTTGTCTACTCAATGAGTTTTTGGCTACTTCTTCACCCCACTAGGGCTTCCTTGGTGGCTCAGATGGTAAAGAATCTGCCTTCAATGCAGGAGACCCAGGTTCCAACCCTGGGTCAGGAAGACCCCCTGGAGAAGGGAATGACTACCCACTCCAGTATTCTTGCCTAGAGAATTCCAGGGACAGAGGAGCCTGGCGGGCTACAGTCCATGAGGTCCCCGAAAGAGTCAGACATGACTGAGCAACTAACACTTTCACTTTCTTCATCCCACTAGACTTTTCACTTTTCCCTAAACACTCTATATCTTTGCAGTTATTATTTCCACAACCAGGAATGCTCTGCAGTTCATGCCTATAAGGTGAACATATCCTTCTGGATCCAACTCAAACATTTCTGCTCTGGGAAGCCTGGCTTCCTTTTCTGGAATGCTCCCTTCTCCATATTCTTTTTTCAAATTAAAAAAAAAATTGATTTATATTGGAGTATTATTGCTTTCTGAAGCGCCAACCAATACTTTGGCCACCTGATGCCAAGAGCCAGCTCATTGGAAAAGACCTGGATGCTGGTAAAGAGTGAAGGCAAAAGGAGAAGAGGGTGGCAGAGGATGAGATGGCTAGATAGCATTACCGACTCAATGGACATGAATTTGAGTAAGCTCCAGGAAACAGTGAAGGACAAGGAAGCCTGGCTTACTGCAGTCCAAGGGGTCACAAAGAGTTGGACATGACTTAGCGACTGAACAACAAAACAATAGTTGCTTTACAATGTTATGTTAGTTTCTACTGTACAGCAAAATGAATCAGCTATATATACACATGTATCCCCTCTTTTTTGGATTTCCTTCCCATTTAAGTCATCACAGAGCATTAAGTAGAGTCCCCTGTGCTACATAGTATATTCTCATCAGTTGTCTATTTTATACATGGTATCAATAGCGTATATGTGTCAATCTCAATCTCTTAATTCCTCCCACCTTCCTTCCCCCTTGATATCCATATATTTGTTCTCTACATCTGTGTCTCTATTTTTGCTTTGCAAATATCTATATTCTTAAAGTGCTGTATCCACACCTCTATTGGAACTTGCTCCACAGGGTATACGAAATGCATATGTACTCATAAAGGAAAGAAAAGTGAAGTCACTCAGTCGTGTCTGACTCTTTGTGACCCCATGGACTGCAGCCTGCCAGGCTCCTCTGTCCATGGGATTTTCCAGGCAAGAGTACTGGAGTGGGTTGCCATTTCCTTCTCCAGGGGATCTTCCCAACTCAGGGATTGAACCCGGGTCTCCCGCATTGCAGGCAGACGCTTTACCTTCTAAGCCACCAGGGAAGCATATGTACTCATAGAACCCAAATAAAACCAAGGCTCCACGTGGCCCAGTCTTAGCATGGAGTTGCATTTAAAGAATCACATAAAGTAGTCAAAGGAATTTAAGGCAACTTAAATCTTTTATTGTATCTCTCAATGTCAGAGAAGATCCAAATCCTAATTCACAACAACACTTAAAGTTCTCTTTCCTCATTCCTCTGACTTTCAACTGCTCCCTCCCTTCGTAGCTGTCCTCATAATTAACTCCCCACTAAAAGTCTCTAAGCCAAACCAATCATGGCTCTTGACTTCCTTGTTACTTCTCTTTCAAGTACTTTCCTCCTCCTAAGTGGGTTTTCCTTACATTTTCCTAAATGGGAGTTAAAAAGAAAAGAATCCAAGGGAAATTACTGGCAGACTCAGAATCTCCCTAAGATGGCAGAGGAGAAAGAGGGTCAGAATAGCTAAAGATAAGCATCTCTTTAGTAATCTGGGAGGTGGGGAGTTGGCAAACCCTTACAATTTAATATGTCTTTCCCCTGGTGCTTGTTTGTCTCTACTGCTGGACTTCAGGATTGGGTCTGCATCCCATTCACCTGTATCTTAGCCCCATGCCTAGGGCTTTTCACTAAATGTTCACTCGAGGTTTATTCCCACAATTCCTCTCATACTGAAAAACTCAAGCATCAGATTGGGTGAATTGAAATGTCTGCATGTTCAGCCCAGACACTTTGGGTTCCATATTGGGGGATGTGGGGCATGTGTATGCTAGGACCCTTATTCTAGTTACCATCCACTGGGGTTGCATTCTGATGGAGTTGGCTTTCTTCTACTTCCCAACCCCTCCATGGCTCACACTTATTTGTTTTTGTTTTTCATCTGTGAATGCCTAAAATTATTTTTACATGTTCCCTGAATTTTGAAGCAGATTTTTAATTATACATGTTTAACTGTTTTAATGTGAACATATGAGCAGCTACCAAAAGTGCAGATAAAAGCACCACATTTCCAATTGTTTGTCACAATATTTGCTTTTTGCGAAACATTTCGGGGATGTGGTCTCCCACATCCATATTTGTAGGCTGTTTTGGAATTACTGCCAACAGCATGGCCAGTGTTGTGAAAGCTGAGAAAGAGAGGGTCTGGAGCTTGTACAGTTATTGTTTGGGTGGGTGGATTCTGGAGCATATCCCTGGCCAAGCTGTGTATACAGCAGGAATGGTAGTGGGATTGAGCTTAAGTACACGGCATCCAACAGACCAGTCAACAGTGTTCAAAGCATGGGCTTGGGATCGATCTATCGATCCATTCATTCATTAATCCATTCAATAAATTATTCTTGCACATCTACTATGTGAAAGGGATCTCACCCAGCTCAGGCCTGGGTGTGATGACTATCTAAACCTGGAAACAAGTACTGACCAGAGGCTTTGGCACATGGCCAACTTGAATCATCATGGGACTCAGATAGTGTGCAGAGAGGCTAGTCTATACACAGAAAGTAGTCTGAGGCCTAGACTCTTGTGCATGGAATGAGGGGAAAGCCCTGAGAGGACCATTCTGGTATCCCCAGACAGAGTTTTAGGGTAGGTGATGGGTTTTATGGTGGTCAGGCAAATATTTTCTCCTTTTTCTCTTTCTACTTCCCTCCCATGTCCATGGGAGAAGTATACTTATCTGCTCTATTAAAATGGATTTTGTCAAACGCCTTGCCTTGGACTCTTTATGAGAATTCACTTCTTTATTCCTTGACTTTGGGCTTGACTTTGTTGTCTTCTTTGGTCAATGGAATGTCAGCAGAATCTAATCTCTGGCCTCAAAACCAGCCCAATATAGAGCAGCTCAGCCTAGAATAGCCAGATCTAAGATGATCTGAAGACCCATAAGTGAAACATAAATGGTTATTATTGTATATCTCTGAGATTTTTGAGGTTGTTGTTACACAGCAGCGGCTGATTGATACAAGGATCTGACAGATCAAAAGCTATACTGAAAGGTTGCACATGGTTAAATACCCATGTCTCCTTCAATAAAAGTACAAATCTCCTATGCTCCTCACCTCAGATCAGAGATTATGACACATCTTTGAGGGATTAAGTCCTCTTCTTCCTTGTTGAGCATTACTGTCTTCTAGACATCTTCACTAACCAGGGCATTTGATCAGGTTTACTTGTTCTAGTTTATGCTATGAAAGGAGTAGATGGGATTTTAAATTTCTGAGAGGACAAATCATATTAGGATATTGAGGATACTTTCCATAGCTAGGCAAGTCCCTTGACATGACCTCAGCTGAGCTGAGAGATGGGCTGAGCAGTGGCTCTATCCCAAGATGATTACGGCAGGCCTGGATGTTTGTGGTCCAGACTAGTGCCTTTACTACAAACAGGGTTGGGGCCTAGGGACAAAATCTGGCCTGATATGTAGAGTCCAATAGGGGTCTAGCATGATGGAGATGCTGGGAAAGATTGAAGGCAGGAGGAGAAGGGGACGACAGAGGATGAGATAGTTGGATGGCATCACCATCTCAATGGACATGAATTTGAGCAAACTCTGGGAGATGGTGAAGGACAGGGAAGCCTGGTGTGCTGCAGTCCATGGGGTTGCAAAGAGTCGGACATGACTGAAGCTACTTAGAATGCACAGGGGCCTTATTATTCTGCTGACCACAGACTCTGTTCTGCTGCCTTTATTTTGGATTCTTCTTTGAGTGTGTGTGTGTGTACTCAGTTGCTCATTCATGTCCAACTCTTTGCAATCCTATAGACTGTAGCCTTCCAGGCTCCTCTTATCCATGGGATTCTCCAGGCAAGAATACTGGAGGGGGTTGCCAGGGCATTGCTATGCCCTCCTCCAGGGGATCTTCCTGATCCAGGGATTGAACACATATCTCCTGCATCTCCTGCATTGCAAGGGGATTCTTTACCCACTGAGCTACCTGGGAAGCCATCTTCTTTGAGGGTCACATGCATATCCCAAAGGGCCCTACCATCTCTGAATCTCAGAAAAGAAGTCCTCAAACCTGCTGAGAGGTCACAGGGCAGTCCTCACCCTTTCCTTGGGAGTAGGGAGATGGGCAATGGGAACCAAAAGGCTGTGAACCTCTCCCTTCAATGTCAGCATAGCTCTGAGGTCCCAGCCCTGGGACCACAGAATCCTCTCTAGGCAAAGCTGGTCTTCAAGGTAATGTTTGATATTTGCTGGCTGGCCCTGCCAGGCTGTAAGTGTAATTTAGGATAATTAAAATGAAATGTTAGTGAGTAGTGTATCTCCCCACATTGATGAGACTCCAGTGTTGGGTATAGCTGAGCAGCTGGGTCCCTTGATCCATCAGAGGGGGATGATGCCAACCTCTAAGCTGCTGGCCGATCTCCCACGTGGAAGGAATTAACATGGCAGACATAATTTCCCCGGGGTCAACATGCTTCACCCTGCAGATCTGTCTCCTTTCAAGCTCGGGGAAGGCTGACGGCAGCCACCTGCTTGCCTGGCCTTGGAGACCTTGTCTGGTCCTGCTGACCACCCCCTGCATCCCCAGGTTTTGCTTCTAGCTGAAACCTCCCTCCCCCTTCCAGTCTAATCACCAGGGGGAGGGGAACACAATCAACTTGGGTGTAAAATTCTAAAGTCCTTTGGAAAATGCAATTGGAACATAATCCCGCCTGTGAACATTTCCCAGTTAATTATCATCGGCTGTATTTTTGGCATCAGGGCTGAGCGGGTGGGAGGGGGTGAGGGGGATGGGGGTGGCATCTTCATCACAATACCAGTTTTAGGAGTCGTTTATCTTGTCTTTTAGACTAATTATCCCAAACTCACCACTAGGCTGTCACACTTACATGCTCCAATAAATGTAGTTTTAAATCAGCCCCTGACTTGGCGGCAGGGTTACTAGCAGCGTCCCCGGCTCGTGTCTAACTAGGGCCATCCATCTGTGATCATGGTGCTGAGGGGAGGTGGCACTGTTCGGGCCTCCATGAATGATCATGCTTATTTATATGCAAATATGTCTGACAAATCAATAATGTATGATTTAGCTGTCCATGAGCTAGCAATCCCAGGTGGGGGCTCTACCGAAGGTCTGTGTTGGCTCCTGCCCCATCCCACCAGGACTTTGCTTGTAGCTTCCCTACCCCACTGCAACCAACCTTTAAGGTTTCCAAGTTCAAGGTGTCTTTGCCGAGATCAAGGAACGTAGCCTTGTGAGGATCTTCATCCCTATCTCAGGCTCTGCTCTAATTAGGACTTTGTCCCTTTCTTAAACTCAGCACATTATTAATTCATCAAATATTTATTGAGCATCTACTATTTATCTATCTCCATCTTTATCTCTATCTATCTATATCCATATAGAAACACATGCTTATATAGCACTTACCATATTCCCAAAGTGTTCTTGACCTGTCTATATATGCTATCATTTAATCCTCCTAACAAGATAGGAGGATACTGGTGGCTCAGATGGTAAAGAATCCGCCTTCAATGTGGGAGACCTGGGTTCGATCCCTGGGTTGGGACAATCCCCTGGAGAAGGGCATGGCAACCCACTCCAGCATTCTTGCCTGGAGAATCCCAAGGACAAGAGGAGCCTGGCAGGCTACATTCCATGGGGTTGCAAAGAGTCGGACATGACTGAGCGACTAAGCACATTATTGGCTCTACTTTGCAGAGGGAAAAACCATGTCACCATGTCACTCTGTTATCCAAAGCTATTCAGCCCGAGAGTATCAGTTCTGGAATTGAAGCCCAGGCAGTCCGGCCCAGACTCTCCACTTTGATCTGCTAGGCTTTGTTGTCAAGTGCTGTACCAGCACTGGGGCTACAGCAATGAACAAGGCAGACTGGTGCCTGACCTCATGAAGCTTTCATTCTTGTGGGTAGATAAAGAGCAAGAGCAAAATATAAAACAATGCAAAATGACAACAAAGCTCATACAAGTGAATAACTAGAAATTCACAAATTGTGTGGGCTTCCCAGAAGGCGCTAGTGGTATAGAACCTGCCTGCAAATGCAGGAGATGTAGAGATGCAGATTTGATCCCTGGGTTGGAAAGATCCCCTGGAGGAGGGCATGGCAACCCACCCTAGTATTCTTGCCTGGAGAATCCCATGGTCAGAGGAGCCTGGCAGTTTACAGTCCACAGGGTCACACAGAGTTGGACACAACTGAAGCGACTTAGCACACACACATGCACAAATTGTGTTGATTTCTCTGAAAGAAATTGGCAGAAGGAAGAGCATAAGGAGGTCAGAAAACTCACCTAACTGAGCACAGCACTGTTGGCATGTGGTCAGTCCAAAAGCAGGGCATTAGGCTGGCTTTGCTGACTCCTGGGGACTTTTAATCTAGTGGAGGGGCCTGGCAGCAAAATTCTTAGGTGCAAAATATTAGCTCATGTTTAAGCGCTGAGGAGGAGGTTGGTGGTAAAGAGAGATGGTGAGGGGTGGTCTAGGTGCTGGAGAGAAGAGCTTTGACATGTAATAGAGAAGAACAAATCTGATTCCGTATTAGATCTATTTCTTTTGCTTTAACATTTGTATTTCTTTTTTTTTTTTCACTCCAAAAAGTCCTTTATTAGAGATGAGTAAAATGAAAAATCTGAGATGACTAAAACCAGTCACTGGGGGCTCTGAAGATAACTCTGCTCCTGTGGGATCACAGACTGGCCAGGTCTCCAGGGTAAACAGCCCAGCCTCCCTGGCCACTCTGCCGCATTGGCCATTGGCATCTTCCAGCCTCTTCGCTTGTCCCGGTCCATCCCTGCCAGGACCCAGTGCCCAGTGCCCATAGAACTGATGTGTTAGACACTGATGATGGCTTGCTGCTGCTGCTGCTAAGTCATCGTAGTCATGTCCGACTCTCTGCGCCCCCATAGACAGCAGCCCACCAGGCTACCCCGTCCCTGGGATTCTCCAGGCAAGAACACTGGAGTGGGTTGCCATTTCCTCCTCCAATGCATGAAAGGAAAACTGAAAGTGAAGTCACTCAGTCGTGTCCTACTCTTTGCGACCCCATGGACTGCAGCCTACCAGGCTCCTCCATCCATGGGATTTTCCAGGCAAGAGTACTGGAGTGGGTTGCCATTGCCTTCTCCATAACATTTGTATTTCATTGCTTTTGCTTAGAGTTCAGAACGTTGCCTACAGCCCAAAATATACCAGATAGCCCATTCTCAAGGCTCTGACCTTGAAGAGTACCGCTTTTTCATTCATATATAGATAAAATGTTGCAGAACAGAGAAGAACATTTGTCTTGTTGAGGGTTTACAAGAGCATCAAACCTGACCTACATAGTATAGGTAAAAGATTCCTATACCAAGAAGTTTGCAAAATTGAACCATGCCCCTCCCTCACTTTGCCTTCCACCTTGCAATGCAGGGGACCCAGGCTTGACCCCTGGTTAGGGAACTAAGATCCCACATGCTGCAGAGGACCTTAGCCCATCAGATGCAACTGCTGAGCCTGCATGCCACAACTAGAGAGTCCATGTGTGGCAACAAAAAGATTACATGGTGCAGTGAAAACCCAACACAACCAAATAAATAAATAAACAAGCATTGTTAAAAACAGAAAAACAAACTGACAGACAAAACTTAAAAAGGGTATAACTGGCTCCTTTAAAAAAAAAAAGCTTTACTGAAGTCTTTCAGGGAGTTTGGAATTTTTTGGAGGGCATGAACCACTCATTTCCCTTGCATGCTCCTGCTATAAACCTTTGTCTGCTCCAGACTCCGATGTTTTGGTATTGTTTGGCTTCACTGTCCATTGGGCACTTGAACTTGTGTTTGGTGACAAACACACATAAAGGCCTAATTTGTTGTTGTTGTTCAGCCACTAAGTCATGTCCAACTCTTTGCAACCCCATGGACTGCAGCATGCCAGGCTTCCCTGTCCTTCACTATCTCCCAGAGTTTGCTCAAACTCATGTCCATTGAGTTAGTGATGCTATCTAACCATCTCATCCTCTAATTCACTCCTTAAGAATTTACTGAGTGGATACTATGTGCCAGATGCCTTATCTAAATCAATGTCCACGACAACTTATGAAGTTAAGAGATGAGAAAATTGAGGCCCAGGATCATGTAACCTGCAAGTGAATGGTGGGTGAGGGACTGGCATTTGAAACAGAACATGTGTCCAGTTCTCCAGTTCTAACCCGAACTCTAAGTTAACTCTGACCCTAAACTGGATCCTCTAGAGTAAGCTACATCTCAGGGCTGACTCAGGGTTCTGTCTCCATGTTTCCAGAGCATCTTTTCAAACCCACTCAGACTCACCACCATTGCTTGGATGCAGCAGACTTGGAGCCCACCACACCTAGAGGGGAGTCTTAAATCCATCGAAGTCTCCTCATGTTGCTCAAGATGAAACCTGGCATTGAATGTGCTGTCTGAGCTCCAGCCAGACTGAACTTTGTGTTTTGGTTCCTTGGGTTCTTCATTCTCCCACCTCTGGGTCACTGCATAGGCTGTTCCCTCTGCTGAATGCTTTTCCCTTTTCCTCTTTGTTGAGAGAACTTTGTCTTTTAAGTCTCTAACCACATGTCACTTCTTCCAGAAGCCTTACTGATTCCCTGATAGCAGACTAGCTTTCTATCCTTAGCTTTCACTTGCCCCAAATGGAAACCATCCTCCAAGATGGTCCCAATGATCCCTGTCTCCCGGTGCCCATGCCTTTGTGAAGTGCTCTCCCACATTGTATCAAGGTTTGTCTGTGTGACCAATAGAATATAGTAGAAAAATGGTTTTCAGCCTCTGAGTGTGTGTCATAAAAGACATTGCCATTTCTACCTAGCTTTCTTGAATTACTCACTCTGGGAAAACTCAGCTGCCTGGGCACTCAAACAGCCTTACAGAGAGATTTGGTGAGCAACCGAGGCCTCCTGCCAACAGTCAGCATCCTCCTTCTGCATGCATGAATCGCCTGAGAATTGTATCCTAGTCAAATCTTGACTGCAACCTCATGAGAAATCCTGAGCCAAAGCTACCCAGCTAAGCCACTCCCATATTTTGACGTATAGAAACTGTGATTGATAATATATGCTTATTGTTTTAGGCTATTAAGTTTTGACGGTCGTTTGTTAAGCTGTAATAGACAGCTCCTCTGTCTTCAACAACAATTAGCTAATACATTTCATCAATAGAATTTTCCATTTTGTTTCATCTTTCACACTTGACTGTGAACTCCATGAGGGCAGAGGCTGTGTCTTCTTCATGGCTGTATCCTCAGCGCTTAATGAGGAGCCTAGCACATGGTGGAAGATCATAAGGTAATTGGTAAAGGAATGATTGCCAGGATGGGGGTTCTCAGAGGCATTTCAGGGGGAGAAGAGGCTGGACAGGGTCTCCTGATTTATCTTCCAGTGTATTCTTAGAAAGGATGAGGGTCTTCCTGGGTGTGTCACTGAGCAGAACCCTATGGGGCCTTACCTGGACAGGCCTTCCCGCATATCCTCTGCCTTAGCTCCTCTCGGAAGTACTTAGATATATTAATAGTACTTGATGCAAATTTCCTGAGTTGTTTTGCAGATGTGAAACCCCCTCCTAATGACTTTGAGCACGTAGCCCTAGGCTTCCTGGAGCCCAAGGACTGATAAAGTTAACCCCTGTGACATCACTTTGTCCCCTCATCATTAGCCAATCAGAGAATTGTGCAGGAGCTGATCACATACCCTGCGACCCCTACCCCCACATGCTCTTTAAAAATGCCAAAATCTTTCAGTGAGCTCAGGACTTTTTAGGGCATAAGCCACTTTGTCTCCTTGCATGGCCTTGCAATAAACCTTTCTCTGCTTCAAACGCCTCTGTTTCAGATTGTTTGGCCTCACTGTGCATCAGGCACACGAAGTTGTGCTAACGGGTGGACCATGCCATTTCCCACCCTCTCCAGACTTCCATTCCATCCACGTGGCTTGGGAAGTCAGTCTGTGATGGCTTGAACAAGCTCCCTGCTTTATAGAAGTTTCCAGGAACCAGAAGGTAGAGGCAAAAAGCAGATATTCTGCTTGAAAAAGCAGGAAAAAAAAAAAGGCAGCGGCGGGCCATGCCCAGATAGGAGGGCTCATCAGTTCCAGTTAGCAGCTCTCCTTCTGGCTGGGGAGATTGTTCCTGCCTCATCTCCTGGACTGTTAATGCCGCCGCTCCCTGGCACACACAGCCAGACCCAGCTCTGGGCTGGGGACCTTCACTTCCTGCGAGGCTCAGAGCCATGAGATATTCAGTGCCAGTGACTTTCTCTCTCATATTTCTTCATATTCGGAGTGGCCACTCAATTGATATGTAAATAAAGTGCACCCGCACTGAGCCTGTCCTGCACTGCATTATTTAAGCTGCAAAACGATGCATCATCCATCATGGGGCCCATTGGCGGGACCCCGCTGGGCGCCGGGCAATAAAGCCCGCAAGAGCCTCATCAGAAGCAGCGGGTGGCCTAGTGGAAGTTCATTTATGCATGAAATATTCAGCCAGCAACAGTGCCAGCCTTAAACATCAGTAATTGGGGGGTTTCTATTGCTCCTAACTAGCGCCTCTAAATTATTGCAAAAGACTGGCCAATTTTCAAATTACATATATTTGTCATGCTCTTGTACCTTTCCTGAACTAACTGCACTGGCCCTGTGTTGTGGCTGCATGCACACTCACCGTGATGAGCTGTGCCCAGTGGAGCCGGGCGCCTCTGCAGAGGAGAAAACAGTAGAGGCTGCATCAATCCAGCAAGCCCTGTGCTCCCCTTCTGTCTCATTCTCTTGATTTTTGGCAGTACCGCTCACTCTGGTTTCCTTAGTGGGGTCGTTTTCATGCCTACGTCAGGTGTTTGAGACCCTGGGGAGGGAAGGCAAAGATTCCTCAGGGTTCCCCTGAGAAGGATGGGGTCCCATATCTGCCCTTGTGTGGACTTGCCTAATTCTGTGAGGACGCAGTTCATTGATTGTGCACCTCTTCTGTCCCAGACCCTCCCTAGGTGAGATGTTGGGGATTCAGCAAAGAATTAAAAGGCAGGTTGCCCCAGTGTTTAAGGAGCTCACAATGCTAGTAGCTCACAGTCTCATTTAGATTTACTAAATCATCTTTGGGTAAAGTGTTATTATCTTGCCCTCCCCTTGAGGCAAATCCTAAGACAAGAATGTGAATGCAGATTGTTTATTTGGGAGGTGATTCAGCAAACCATGGTGGGAGTGGGGAGGTAAGACAGGGAAGTGAAGGGAAAGAGGCTCATATAGAAAGTGTTCATGAGCTAGGTAACTGAGGTTCCATCCCACTAGGCTGAGTTAGCATAGAATACACCTCAGACTTTCTCTATACATAGGGTGAGGGAGCTAAAGTATTTGTCCAATGGCCCCTGTCCGTCCCTTGGAGGACATTTCAGAGAGGTGCCCCTGCTTGTGGCGTGGGAGGGACAAGGATTAAGGCAGTATGCTTGGCATCCTCCCAGCGTCACCCTGGGAACTGGCAGAATCAGACAATTCTGGCACAGGTCCTGCGTGTATAGGGAGAGAGGGGGAGAAGTTCCCTGCAAAGGGCTCGCCCCAACCTGCCCAGGGGGGCTGCTGACCTTTGCACAAAGAGGTCTTGCCCCTCGGTTGAATAACCACCTGCACTGGGAGAGGATGAAAGGAAGGAGAAAGGAGGAAGGGAAGGTGCTAAAATCATCTCACGATCAATTCCGGATGATTGCTAATCATCTCAAGAATGCCTGTTCACCTTGGCTGCTACCTCTCAGCCTTCAATTCTCTGTGAAGAGTCACCTCCTCGGAGAAGCCTTCCCTGACCAAGTGGATGGTCATCCCTCTATTCTTTGTCACAGTCTGTTTCATCCACAGCACTTATCACAGTCTGTAAGGCTATCACTTACTTATCTGCTGTCTTGCTGTCAGTCACCTCCCACTGGGTAGTAAATTCCAGGAGGAAGTGATTGTGTCTACTCGATTCACTTTTCTGTTCCTAGGGTGTCTAACTCACAGGGGGTCCTCAGTAAATGCTGTTGAGCGAGTGAAGGAGTCAATGATGGCTGTGAGCAAGATAGCATGATCCCTCCTGTCACAGATGGGGAAAATGAGGCTGAGAGACTCCAAAGGAATTGTCCCTGTGGTGAAGTCAGGGCTGGAACCCGGCTTTCGGTCCTCAGGGCCCTCCAGCAATAACTCCTCCCCTTCTGTCCCCTTTCTAAATCCTTGGCATTCTGCCGTTTTCAGCACTAACACCCCCTCAAACCACACTTGGGAAACCTTGAGGCCAAATTCAGCCTTGAAATCCACAGGAGACAAGATTCCAAGGGCTGAGTTGCCCAGCCGTGGGGCAGGCAGGAAAGGGTGGGTTGCAATTCCATTCACCCATCCTGCCAGGCCACACCTGGCCTGCCCACCCGCTCTGTTTCCTGTCCCACCAGGGACGTGATGTCAGCTCTGATTCCCAAGGCTCAGCTACCAAAGGAATTTAAGATCCTGAGGAGAATAAAATATCCAAATATCCAAGAAACCCTTCAGGGCCAAGACTCTTTTCTGATAAGCTCCTCAAGAGGATGTCGAATATAGTTTCCTGTGCTATACAGTAGGATCTTGTTGTTTATCTATTTTATACATAGTAGTTTGTATCTGCTAATCCCAAACTCCTAATTTATCCCTTCCTACCCTGTTTCCCCTTTCATAACCATAAAGTGTTTTCTATGTCTGTGAATCTGTTTCATAAATAAGTTCACATGTGTCATATTTTAGATTCCTCATATAAGTAATATCACATGGTGTTTGTTGAGAAAGTCCCATTTTAAGTGCTCGTGGGGTCTTGCCAGCTCTCCTGTCTCAAGCTCTTCTCCAAAGCCTGGGGGAGTCTCCTACTCTTGCAGTATATCCAGGTGCAAAGACATCAAGCACAGGAGCGGGGATATCCCTGGGGGCAACTGAAAAGAGTCAGTGTGTTGATGCCCAACTTCCTGTCCTCTGGGGGGACAGGTCTGAGGTGTGTGAATGCTAAGTCCCTTCAGTCATATCCTACTCTTTGTGATCCTATGGACTGTAGCCCGCCAGGCCCGGCAAGAATACTTGAGTGGGTTGCCATGCCCTCCTCCAGGGGATCTTCCCAGCCCAGGGATCGAACCCGTGTCTCTTATGTCTCTTGCATTGGCAGGTGAGTTCTTTACCACTAGTGCCACCTGGGAAACCCCTGGTCTGAGGCACAATCTCACAATTCCCCAGAGGGTCCCCAGTGAGGATGAGACTCCTTTTCCCACAGTGGGAAGCAGCTTGTATTGGCTTTCCATCCTTCTGTATCTCACTTTCCCCCATCATCATTTCAGGGGTCACCTCCCAAGTAAACTGTCTGCATCTCAGATCCTCCTTTGTTCTGTTTTGCCTCATCGTCTGGATTCCTGGTGGTAAGAGAGCAGGTGCCAGGGCCCAGGTGGGGCCTGACTCTCAGATCTCCCTCCAGAATACCTTTGGGATTCATCCCCTCTTCTCTGATCATACACTTTCACTTTGGATTCCCTTGGTGGTTCAGATGGTAAAGAATCTGCCTCCAGTGCAGGAGACCTGGGTTCTATCCCTGGGTTGGCACGATGCCTTGGAGAAGGGAATGGCTACCCACTCCAGTACTCTTGCTTGGAAAATTCCATGGACAGAATAGCCTGATGGGCTACAGTCCATGGGGTCACAAAGAGTCAGACATGACTGAGTGACTAACACTTTCATTTCACTCTTATCTTACAGCCACTGTCCTAGCTCAGGTTTCATGATCTTCCAAGAAGAATATTGAGAGTGTCTCAACAGCCTCTTGTCCTGAATCTCTCTCCTTCTGTCTATTTTATAAAAAATAATATTTATTTGTTTATTTATTTTACTTTTTGGCTGAGACAGGTCTTAGTGGCAGCACTTGGGATCTTCACTGAGGCATGCTGGATCTTTTCACTGTGGCTAACGGACTGCTCTCTAGTCGCAGCACATAGGTTCAATAGTTGTGGTGTGAGGGCTTAGTTGTCCCAAGGCATTCAGGATCTTAGTTCCCCGAACAGGGATCAAACTCACATCCCCTGCATTGGAAGGCAAATTCTTAGCCACTGGACTACCAGGGAAATCCCTCCTTCCATCTATTTTGTACGAGGCTTCTCAACACACAGTTCTATCTTCATGTTTCTACTCTGCTTAAAGCGCTATTGGACCTACAGGATGAAGCCTTCACCCACAGCCTGGCATAAAATGTTCTGGCTGGCTTGTTCAGTTTCTCCCACTTTCTTGCCAGTTCTGTGTCTCCAAGGACACCCAAGGCCCCGCAGGTCCCAAACAACTCAGCCTGGCTCATAGTCCATGCCTTGCCCCACACTGTTTTCTCTGCCCAGAAAGTGCATCTGCCCTAGTTAGTCTTGGAAAATTCCCATTGACCTTCAAGTTTTATCTCAAACATCATGGCCTCTTGAATGACCCTGAGCGTGTCCTCCCTTGCCTCTTTCTTGAACAACATTTATTGCCCTGAACTGAAGCTGTTTCTTTCTCCATTTATCTAGACTGGAGCGCCTTAAGGGCCAGCCTGGTCTTGTTCACATCATAACCCTCAGGTCCAGCTCAGTGCTTGACTCAGATGAGCATTGGAGAAATATTTGCGGGATGAATTAGAATGAAAGATTTAAAAAATATGTTTATTCCCTTATTCATTTATTTGGCTGTGTTGGGTCTTAGTTGTGGCACACAGACTCTCTAGTTGTGGCACACCGGGTCTAGAGTGTGTGGGCTCAGTAGTTATGGAGCCAGGCTTGGTTGTTCTGCTGGTATGTGGGATCTTTGTTCCTGGACCAGGGAATCAAACCTGTTGCCTGCATTGAAAGGTAGTTTCTTAACCACTGGACCACCAGGGGAGTCCCAGAATGATGGGCTCCTGAGCTTCCAAAACAAACTTCCTGTTAACGCTTGCCTGATACCAACACTGAGTGGCCCTATGTGGATGCTATTAAAATAATGAATGCAGAAGGGGATAGATGAACAAGGCTGGGAATTGATCTTGGACCCCTGATGAGATCATTAAGAACTGGGGGAAGGGGTGGGAGCATCACTCTCACAAGTTGAGATTCCACTAGCCTCTCTCCCCTCTTCCATCAACTCCACCCCCCACCCCTTTGATTTATGAGCTGGAAGCCTTCCCCCTCCCCCATCCATTACCCTCATTGCAGCGCTAACTCATCATGGAAAATCTATTTGAGTCAAATAGAATTGTTATCTTTGCCTGGGAATTAATGCATTTTGTAAAAGATGTTTTAATAATGCTTTCCTTATGGCAAAAATCATTGCTTAAAAAATATCTACCCCAAAGACTCAGGCAGGTGTCCCATAGATGTACCTCGTCTCCTTGACAGGGGACACTTTGCAAGGAGTCTAGACTGGTCATACCTGAGGACCAGGTGTTGTCAGGGGAGGAGGAAGCTGCATGGAGGGGATTTTGCCTGGGTGATGGAGAGGGGCATGGAGAGCTCCTACAATTCTAAATAGCAATCATCTATTTTATTATTGTTAATAAATTCTTCTTGGAATCATGTTCTCTGCTGCTGCTGCTGCTGCTAAGTCGCTTCAGTCGTGTCCGACTCTGTGCGACCCCATAGACGGCAGCCCACCAGGCTCCGCCGTCCCAGGGATTCTCCAGGCAAGAATACTGGAGTGGGTTGCCATTTCCTTCTCCAGTGCATGAACAGGAAAAGTGAAGTGAAGTCGCTCAGTCATGTCTGACTCTTAGCGACCCCATGGACTACAGCCTACCAGGCTCCTCCGTCCATGGGATTTTCCAGGCAAGAGTACTGGAGTGGGGTGCCATTGCCTTCTCCGATCATGTTCTCACGTTCTGGTAAAAATGATTTTCATTCTGATGATTTGATTTAATTAAAAAGAGGCTGGGGAGGAAGCATGCTCTGGGGAAAAAAGCCACACCCCCCACCCCAGGTCCAAATTCTAGCTGTACCACTTTCTAAATGTATGGATAACTCCTGAGCTGTGGGAAGTTGGGAATTACCTTAGTCACCACCTCTCTGCTACCTTGTGAGGACTGAGTGAAAAAATATGCACAAAATCACACAGCTCTGACACATAGTAAGTCCTCAATAAATGCTAGCTTTCCTTTACTCTCTTTCTTCCTTCCTCATTTGGAATCAGATGATCTTAAGTCAAGTTTTAACATTGCCACTTCGTAGCAGCCAGGCACAGTGTAGGTGCTCTGTCAATATATGTTGAGCAAAAGCATAATTTCCTTTTGGGGTCATTGAGAAATTCTGCTCTCTCTTTGGCTTATGGAGATAAAAATTCTACCAAACAGACCTTTCCAAGTGGGTTGTGGATTTTTGCTATTGTCTCTGCAGTCAACCCGGATTTGCTTTTTCTATTCTGTCACTGTCTATTATGTTGCCTTATTTAAATTGAATTCTTTTATTATCTGATCAGTTCAGTTCAGTAGCTCAGTCGTGTCCGACTCTTTGCCCACCCATGGACTGCAGCACGCCAGGCCTCCCTGTCCATCACCAGCTCCTGGAGCTTGCTCAAACTCATGTCCATCAAGTCGGTGATGCCATCCAATCATCTCATCCTCTGTCGTCCTCTTCTCCTGCCTTTAATCTTTCCCAGCATCAGGGTCTTTTCCAGTGAGTCAGTTCTTCGAATTAGGTAGCCAAAGTGTTGGAGCTTCAGCTTCAGCATGAGTCCTTCCAATGAATATTCAGGACTGATTTCTTTTAGGATTGACTGGTTTGATCTCCTTGCAGTCCAAGGGACTCTCAAGAGTCTTCTCCAACACCACAGTTCAAAAGCATCAGTTTTTCGGTGCTCAGCTTTCTTTATGGTCCAACTCTCATATCCATACAAGACTACTGATATTTCTATTTAAAATTTACTTGTTTGTTGATTGCCTACCTCTTCTACTGGATTTCAAGCTTCATGGTGGCCCGTGTCTTTCTCACAAACGATTGTATCCCTAGAATGTGGAACATAGTAGGTGCTAAATAAAATAATTGTTGAATATATTCATAAATAAGAGTATAAGAAGAATAAGTGAAAATTTTTTTTTACTCTGCGTGATGGTACAGGTACCAAGAGAGCAATATAGGGCCAGTCTGTTTCCAGAATCGCTTGTGTAAAGACTTAAAAAACTGTAGGCACTAGAGTGGGGGTGGCTGTAAGGGACACTTGTGAAAAGAGGTGCCTTATCAATGTAAGATCTCTGAATGTTGCAAAAAAAGGTCTGGGATGGGGAGGAAGGTGGTTTGGATTGTGAAGACCAGTTTCTCAGTGGGTGTGGCAAGAGGGAAGGAGTTGACCTCTGATAACAAGGTAGGAGAAGGTATTACATGAATCTTCTCGAGAGGGGTACCCAATGTACCAGCTTTGAGAGGATGGGAAAGGAGGGCTTCTCTCCCATACCCCCCTGGTTTGATGGTTGAAGGGGAGGAAGTGTGTGCTGCTTGAGCTCCCCTCCCTCCACTCCTTGGAGCTGGTGGCATGGGGTGTCTGTCAAGTCTAAAATGAAGTGCTCCAGGGAGACCTCTTGGGCTTCCCCATGAGGGGAAGGATCTGCCTGTAATGCAGGAGATACAGGAGACATGAGTTCAATCCCTGGGTCAGGAAGATCCCCTGGAGGAGGGCATGGCAACCCACTCCAGTATTCTTGCTGGGAAAATCCCACGGACAGAGGAGCCTGGTGGGCTATAATCCATGGGGTTGCAAAGAGTCAGACATGACTAAAGTGACTGAGCATGCATGTACAGGTAACCTTCTCACTGACGGACATCACTTTCCGAATCTTAGAAGCTGTGTCAGAGGCTCTCATTGGCTCACAGGGATTCAGGTTCTCATGGCTCAGGGGTGAAGGGTCATCTGCTTTGACTTACCCCTCTGCTATGAGTTGCTTTGGAAAAGGGCTCTGATTTGGCTGTCAGAGAAGTGGGAGAAAAAGGTCTACAGGAAGAATGAACGGGGACATTCATTTAATTCCCTCAATCAATCACTCAGTTAATTAATTTACTTAATTAATTTTTTAAAGATAGTTTTTTCCCTGGTGGCTCAGATGGTAAAGCGTCTGCCTACAATGCGGGAGACCCGGGTTCAATCCCTGGGATAGGAAGATATCCTGGAGAAGGAAATGGCAACCCACTCCAGTATTCTTGCCTGGAAAATCCCATGGGCAGAGGAGTCTGGTGGGCTACAGTCCATGGGGTCGCAAAGAGTCAGACACGACTGAGCGACTTCACTTCACTTTGTTGTTGTTTTTGGACCATTTTTAAATGTCTTTATTGAATTTGTTACAATATTGCTTCTGTTTTATGTTTTGATTTTTTTGGCTATGAAGCATGTGGAATCCTAGTTCCCTGACTAGGGATCTCATGCTTTGGAAGATAAAGTCTTAACCATGGGGCCACCACAGAAGTCCCTACACAATGAATTTTTTTTTGGAACACTTCCTATGTGCCAAGTACTATGTCAGGCCAAGGAATTCAGTAATGTAAATGTAAATTCTAATGTAAAAGGCACGCTATCTCCCAACATGAGGCTTATAGTCTAATGGGAAAAAAAAAAACATTTAGAAGATAAATGCACAAAGAAATACATAATCACAACTGTAACTTGTTAGGAAGGGAAATTTTAGATATCAGTTTTCTGTATTGGTTTTCAACTGTCACAAAATTTTGGATAAAAAAAGTCGTCCCAAAATTTGGTGTCTTAAAACAATAAGCATTCATTCAGCTTATGAGTTGGCAGTTAACCCAGGGCTCAGTGTGACCTTTGGTCTTGGTTCAGACTCTCCTGTATCTGCTCTTTGGCTGTGGGCTGGCTGATCTGAATGGTTTTCAGTTGGGATGATAGGAGGGGCTCACGTCTGTTCACATATCTTTTTGGTTTTTAAAAACTAACTAATTTTGGCTGTGCTACGTCTTTGTTGCAGCACATGGGCTCCTCGTCACTGCACACAGGCTTTCTCTAGTTAGGGCACAAGCTCAGTAGTTGTGCTTCATTGCCCTGTGCCATGTGTGATCTTAGTTCCTGGAACAAGGATCGACCCTGTGTCCCTTGCATTGACAGGCGGATTCTTTACCACTGAGCCACCAGGGAAGTCCCATCGGTTCACATATCTTATCTCCAGGCTGGGTACATTCTCATGATGAAGGTAGATGAACAAGAGGGTAAGGGAAAAAACACAATGCCTCTTGATGTCTATGCATCACTTCTGTTTTATCCTATTGGCCAAAATAAGTCCCAAGGCCAGCCTAGATTTCAGTGGCGAGGAAACAAATGCCACCTCTTTAGTGAGAGCTGCGGCAGAGTCATAGGCAGAAGCTACGGATGAAGGGAGAGAGGATATGGTGAAGCATTGGGCCAATGGGGCAATCAATCTGTTGCAGTATATCCTGTTCATGTAAAATAGGGCACTTGATTTAAATCCAGTGGTCACAGAAGGCTCCTCTGAGGATGTGACATTTCAGCTGAGCTTGGCAGGATAAATAGGAGCTAGCCAAGTGAAGAGAGAGGCTTCCCTGGTGGCTCAGTGGTAAAGAATCTGCCTGCCAATGCAAGAGATGGCAGGTTTGATCCCTGGGTAGGGGAAGATCACAAGAACGAAATGGCAACCCACTCCAATATTCTTGCTTGGGAAATTCCATGGACAGAGGAACCTGGCAGGCTACTATCCATGGGGTTGTAAGAGAGTTGGACAAGACTTAGCGACTAAACAACAACAGCGACAAGTGAAAAGAGAGGCAGAACATTCCAGGTGGTGAGCATGTGCTCTCTGAACTCTGAAGTGGGAGCCAACTGGGTAGAGTCTAGAGACTAGAAGCAGATCAGCATGGCCAGAACATGAGGCTTTGGGGTGAGATGAGGCTGACGGGGATGGCAGAGGCCAGCCAGGCTTGCTCTGAAGTTGTCCTGCCAGGAGCAGAGGCTTTATTTGAAACAATCATCATAATAATGTCATGGAAGCTCTAATTGAGCATTTAATTACTCCTGGTGGGGGCGAATAGAGAAAAAGACACGGTCCTTATATGACTCAGCCATAAAATAACAAAATAATGCCTTTTGCAGCAACATGGATGGACCTACAGATTGTCATACTGAGAGAAGTAAGGCAGACAGAGAAAGACAGGCATCATATGATATCACTTACATGTGGAACCTAGAAAAACAGAACCTAGAAAATGAACTTATTTACGAAACAGAAATAGGGTCACAGATGCAGAAAACAAACTTATGGTCATCATGGGGGAAGGGAAGGAGGGACAAATTGGGAGATTAGAATTGACGTATACACATATACACACTACTATATATATATAATAGGTAACTAATAAGATCCTACTATATAGCACAGGGTAGGGCTTCCCAGGTGGCGCTAGTGGTAAAGAACCTGCCTGCCAATGCAGGTAGACATACGAAATGCAGGTTCAGTCCCTGGGTTGGGAAGATCCCCTGGAGGAAAGCATGACAACCCACTCCAGTATTCTTGCCTGGAGTATCCCATGGACAGAGGAGCCTGGTGGGCTACTGTCCATGGGGTCACAAAGTATTGAACACAACTGAAATGACTTAGCACACACCCATGCACATATAGCAGAGAGGACTCCACTCAATACTCTGTAATGACCTATATGGGAAAGGAATCTTGAAAAGAGTGGATATATGCATATTATAACTGATTCTCTTTGCAGTACAGCAGAAACTAACACAACATTGTAAATCAGCTCTACTCCAAAAAAATTAATTAAAAAAAAAAAGACACTGTCTTTGTCCTTGGAAGGCTCACAGAAAGGTGGGGAGGTGGTCATAGCAGTGATTGTGCACGTTGAGGGGTGTGATGAAGGGACACAAGAACTCAATGGGGAGTCCTGCAGAGGAAGCAGTGCCCTGGGAGGTGGGGGTCCAGGGGAAGGGAGCTGGGTCCAAAAGGTGAATAGGTACCGCAGGGGCTGAAGGCGAAGGGCCTTCTGAATGGAGGAGGGGGTCTGAATGGCCCACGTGGATATGAGCAGTGGTCAGTGCGGCTGGAGTGTGGTGAGATGTCAGGGTAGGAGCTGGGCTGGTGGGGGCAGGCCAGGTCTGCGAAGGATTTTGAGTTGGCTGAGAGGTTGGAGCTTTGAGTTGGAGTTGGGGGGAACCTCTGCTGTGTCAGGTTGGGTGGAATGGAGTTGGGGTTTTATGGAAGGATCACTTTTGTTGTGCACATATGGCGGTGGTCGGGATGGGGAAGCCATAGCTGCTGCTGGTGTCCAGACAAGTTGGGGAGCACGGAGCACAGCAGTGGTGAGAGATACCGGCCAGGAAGGGGAGGTTCAAGTTCCCTGGGACCCTGAGGGAGCCTCGGAGGAGGCTGTATCTGGGGCCAAGCAGGGGTCATGGAGGCTGGAGGAGTCCCTGGGGACCTGGAGAAATAGGAGTGGGCAAAACCTTCCTCCCTCTTGCTCTCTCCTCTGAGGCTGAGGTCCCTGAAGCTAACAGGTTCTCTATCCAGTCTATAATCCGTGATGGTGCTGGAGTGAGAAGGATGTGATCGGAGGACCAGAGTGGGTGGAGCGAGAAGGAGCCATGGATGTAATCCCTAAGGAGGGTCCCTTCTGCAAAGTGTCAGGGACAGAGAGGGACCCGAGGAGTTGAGTGGATCTGTGTTTAGATCCCACTGTGTGATCTTGAGCCAGTCAAGTCACCTCTCTGAGCTTGAACTCCCTCATCTACAAAGTGGGTATTGTGGGTACCCAAAGAGTATTGTGATTATCCAGAGGTTGTGGGAAGAGGTCAGCGGGATAGATGCTTAGCACAGAATGAGGATGCTTTCCAGAAATGTCAGCAGCACTGCTGTATCACAAACTCCAGGGGGTACCTTTTACATGGAAAACGAGGTGAATTATTTGATACAGACATTAAAGCCGAGAGACCTCAACAGTTGATGGTCTTCAGGGCTAGGTGACTTGGTGGTACTCAGCTTTATGGGTGTAGGGCCTGGAGGGAGGCTTGGCATTTGGAGAGATGCTGGCCTGTCCCCACACTGCTGTCCCATCCTCGTAGGAGGTGCCCATCTGTCAGGGGCTCAGGCAGTCAGGCGGGCTGTTGAAGGGGCCTGCAGGCAAGGGACGCTTCCCCTGACAGGGGCGTCCTTCACTGTCAGCAGCCTCGCCTCGGTGGGTTAATAAAGTCATCCATCACCCTTCTCCACGCCAGGTATCTAAATCCCTGCTTAATACCACCCTGGGGGGGGGGCAGGAACCTGCAACAGGGATGCTCACCTGGCATCCTCACCTGGGTTGAGGACAAGAGGAACCTGCCTAGTGGTTTGGAACCTTACTGCAGCCCCAGTGCAAACCCAGTCCAAGAACTCCCTCCACCTGGCTGGCCTGGGCCTCTCTGGATCACTTAGTGACAAATGGCATCAAGGCATCCTAGTTCCCGTTTGCTGTCTTCGGACTCGCAGGGGATACATGTTGGAGCGGGAACAGGTGTCTGGTGACCAGAGCCACACAGCTGATCTGTCCCACCCATCTGCCTCGGCACAGAGTCAGGAATGTGTGGGTTGTGTCTGGCTCTTCAGAGAAAGGCATTTGAGAGGCACGAGTTGTTGCTTTGATGCCTGTTCAGGCTCAGGGAGGGAAGGGGAGGGAACTTGAGTTGAGGACTATCAACCAAACGACAGGCTGCTGTTTACTGAGCACTTACTATGTGCACTTTGCCTGCATATGACCAAACCTGGGTGCAATTATCACCCCCATTGTGCAGATGGCAAATTGAGGTCCAGAGAAATGAATTGTGTATGATTAAAAAGCCAGAAGGTGCCGAGCTGGAATCTGAGTCCAGGTTCATTTGACTCTGAAGTCTTTCTCTCTTTTTTTTTTTTTGGAGTATAATTGCTTTACAATGTTGTGTTACTTCCTGCTGTACAACAATGTGAATCGCTCTATGTGTACATATATCCTCTCCTTCTTGAGCTTCCCTTCCCCCCATCCCACCCCTCTAGGTCACCACAGAGCACTGAGCTGAGCTCCTTGTGCTATATAATAGGTTTCCACTAGCTATTTTACACATGAAAGTGAACGTGAAGGTTGCTCAGTCATGTCCAAGTCTTTGCGACCCCATACAGTCCATGGAATTTCTCCAGGCCAGAATACTGGAGTGGGTAGCCATTCCCTTCTCCAGGGGATCTTCCCAACCCAGGGATCGAACCCAAGTCTCTCACATTGCAGGCGGATTCTTTCCCAGCTGAGCCACCAGGGAAGCCCTCTTTACACCCGGTGGTGTATCTCTGTCGGTGCCTTTCTCCCAGTTCATCCCACACTCTCTCCTTTCCCCTCTGTGTTCACGTGTCTGTTCTCTACGTCTTCATTTCCATTCTTGTCCTGCAAATAGGTTCCTCTGTGTCATTTTTGTAGATTCTGTGTATGTGCGTTAATATACCATATTTGTTTCTCTCTTTCTGACTTAGTTCACTCTGTACGGCAGACTGCAAGTCCATCCACGTCACCACAAAGGGCCCAGTTTCGCTCCTTTTTATTGGAGCCTCATTCTGAACTGGAACACTTTGCTGGCTTCAGGGCTGGCTGGTCTCAGTTCTCCTAAAATCCTCCCAATAACTCTGTGAATCAGTGTTACCCCCGCACTTTATCTGTGAAGAGAAGGAAGTTTGGAGAGGTGATAGGAGGATTGCAGGCTCACACAGCCCGAGACCTCAGAGCTGGGCTTCAACCCAGGTCTGCGGGACTCCAAACTAGTGGGTGTAAAAACTTTTTTTCCCCATCAGACCAGTGTGCTTTCAAACCTTTGTAGCCACAGATCCTCTTTTGCTCTCAAAGGGGAAATCTGATTTGGGACCCTGCCATAGAGAGCAGATGAAACAGGGTGCCACTCTGGTTAAGCGGGGACTTTTCCTAGTTGTCTCCCGCTGTGTAACAAATCATCCCAAAATGCAGTGGGCTTAATACACGATCGTTGTGTATTATGTCTCGTGGTTTTTGTGAGTCAGGAATTCGGGCAAGGCACAGTGGGGATAGATTGCTTCTTTTCCACTGTGTCTGTTGGAAGACTCGAAGGCTGGGGCTGGAGCCTGCAGGGTCATTGAGTTTCATGTCTTGTGGGCAACACTGGCTTTTGGTTGGGTGGGGGGCTCACTTCCTCCTCGTGTGGTCTCTCCCTGTGACCTAGTTTGGGCTTCCTCACAGCATGGACGTTGGGTTCAAACCACAGGCACCCAGAGAGAGAGAGAGAGAGAGAGAGAGGCAAACAGAAGCCATGATAGCTTTCATGACGTGGCTCAGAACATTCCCTTCTTGTCTGAGTTCAAGGAGAGGAGTCAGACTAGAAGAGCATGTGGGACTGGAAATATTGCTGGAGCTAGTTTTGGAAAATACCATTTGCCACAAGGAGCTGGCTAACCCCCTTCCTGCCTCCTTAGCCCCTGAGCAACCCGGGGGTTCCAAAGAGTAATTAGAAAACTGTCCCATAACATGTGGCCTAAACACACAGGTGACATTTTGAAGACCCATCAGTTCATTAATCAACAGTCAAATCACTACCTAACTTGCCAGGCCTCTGCCGAAGTGGAACTCAGCCTCATCACGAAACTTACCAGGCAAGTTCATTCTTTCTTCATTCATGTGTCAAGGTAGGCACTGCATCACAGCCTTTAGGGAACTTGTGGTCGGTGGAAGAGACACAGAGGCCAACAATTTTGCTAAGCAATATGCTGAATACCATACGGGTACCAGTCCAGTACACCTCAGCAGAAATGAATAGACCTGGGGTGGGACTTCCCTGGTGGTCCAGGGGCTAAGACTCCATGCTCCCAATGCAGGGGGCCTGGGGTTCCATATCTGGTCAGGGAACTGGATCCCACATGCCACAACTAAGAGATCTCCTGCCCCAACGAAGACAGAAGATCCCGTGTGCTGCAGCTAAGACCCGGCGCAGCCAACAAACAAACAAACACATCACAAAACAAACAAAAAATCTGGGGGCCCCAGGGATGCTTAGGATCTTCTCCTTTGGTTAACCCCTGCATTCTAGCCTTCCTGATTTTCCTCTCTGCGACCCCTGGGACCTTTCTACTGTCCCCTGCATTGTCCTGGGGGTGGGGGCTTCTGCTTTAGATGCCCCTCTTCCCCCTCTATTCCTGTCCCCTCCTGGCCAGGTCAAAAATATCCCCTGTCTCTAGCTCTCCTCAGGGACCCTGCAGGCTTAATCCATCCACCTCCAGCTCACTGGCTTTTTGACCAGCAGCTGTATTAGTTGAGATAATTCTGTCAACACATGCCTTTTGTACCCAGAACGTGCCTGGTTAAATTTGTTAAAGAATACCCCAGGCTAACACATCATTATACTCCCAGACTCATCTATCTTTGACTTCGGATTAATTCTTTTTTTTCCCCCCTCTCTCTTCACCTCCTCCATAAATCCTGGTGCACTTAATTAATTTCAGTTCCACTGTAAGGTCCATAATACAGAATTGTTCAAGCAAACACAAAATTAATTATTCTATTTACAGCCTTCTCATTGAGAGGAGCATTTCATCTTTCATAATTACATTTTGGAACGTCCAATTATGAATTCAGGAGCCTGCTGTTTTGCATACAGGGACAGTCCCTGACTTGTCCTCGAGGTAGGGGAGTCGGGCTGGTGGCCTCTTGTGCCTTCTGCTATGGCTCAGTCCCCAGAGGACCTTTTAAGGAGACACTGAGGCAGGGCAGGATGACAGGATCTGGAAGGGAGTGGAGCCCAGGGATGGGGGATGGAGGGCAGCAGGAGGAGGGCAGAGGGGAGGAGGAAGGTGGGGGATGTGCCGGTTTAATTGGTTTCTCATCATATGAGCAAGAGCCTTCAAATGAGAGAAAACAGACCTCTTCATCTTGCCAGGTTGGCAGGGAGATCCTTGGCTTTTCTGCAAATCTGTGAGCCAGGCGCATGAGAGCCATCTGATGCCTGGCTTTTGCCCTGATCTCAGTCATGAACCCCGGAAGTCCAGCTTTTCCTCCTTTTCTCTCCGGACCACGTTGTGACATGAGTCTTAACAAGCCATCAGGCTCTCGGTCAGGACCCTTCCAGCAGAGGAGGAGAACCCCTGTTTTCCCCAAGAGCTGCGCTTGGCCTCTCCAAGGTCATGGGCCAGCATCACCTCTCAGATCAGGGTGGGAGGGACCTCAGAGGGCATTTCCTTGGCCTCAGAGGGCATTTCCTTGGCTGCACCTTGATGCTTAGCCTCTTGGAGTTTTAAGATACAAAAGAAACCCTGTTTATTTAAAAAGAGAAAAAATTAAGAATTTTTTTTTTTATGTGGACCACTTTTTTAAAGTCTTTATTGAATTTGTTACAATACTGCTTCTTCTACATTTTGGTTTTTTGATCTCAAGGCATGAGGGATCTTAGCTCCTTGAGCAGGGATCGAACCTTTATCCCCCAGCATTGGAAAGTGAAGTCTTAACCTCTGGATTGCCAGGGAAGTCCTGAGACCCTGTTTAAAGGTTTTAAAAAATATCATTTTCCAACAGACTCATATTTTGATGAGCCTGATGCAAAGAGCTGACTCATTTGAAAAGACCTTGATGCTGGGAAAGATTGAGGGCAGGAGGAGAAGGGGACGACAGAGAATGAGATGGTTGGATTGCATCACCGACTCAATGGACATGGGTTTGGGTGGACTCCGGGAGTTGGTGATGGACAGGGAGGCCTGGTGTGCTGCGGTTCATGGGGTTGCAGAGAGTCAGACACGACTGGATGACTGAACTGAACTGAACTGATGTATATATGTTTAAAGACGAGTGTTTAAAACATTTGTTAAAAGTAAGGTCCAGTTTTTGGAATGGGTATGCTCTGCTAGTCTACAGTAGGTAATAGGCTCCCTTCCTCCCAGCCTAGTCTGCTGTGTTTCTCTTCAGAGGCAATGTGGCTTCGCTTTAACATAAGTAGAAGTGTTTTTCTCTTCTTAAAAAAAAAAATCTATGAAGTTCCTGTTAAATGCTAGGCATCGTGTCAGGCCCTGTGCTGGCTTCTTTGAATGTGTTCCTTATTTAACCCTCACAACCACCCTATGACATTCAGAGGTGAGTTCTTGACACACAGGAGGATTATCTCAGGCAGGTACATGCAGGTGACCAAGAGGAGACTTGAGTTCCAGGCCTGAGTGGGCTCTGAAATCCCAAAGAAATGATTTACTCCATGAAGGCTGTAAGGTGTAGTGTCAGAACTAGACTCTCTTTCTGTGTTTGAATCCCAGCTCCAGTACATTCTAATGTCTTGGGTAATTAACGTAACTTCTCTGTGCCTCAGTTTCCTCGTGTGTTAAACTGAGACAATACTACCTACCTCATTGCACTGTTGCAAGTTTTCTAGGAGACTCTACACATAAAGCCCTGGCTCATATTGGGAAGGTACTCACTAAGAGGCTGGGTCTGTTTCTCCATCTGTGGAATGAGTAAATTTTGAGTAAGAGGGACAACAATGCCTAGTGGAAATGAAGGCTCTGTCATAGTTCATGAAGCCCTGGGGCGCACTAGGAGTTTAAGGGTGGGACGGGAATTAATGTGGAGGGATGTGAAAGGCCTGGAAGTGTGCTGAACCTTGCGCTTTTATTTCTGCCTATCATGTTGCTCTCTGAGTAAACCCTTCTCAGTTTCCCCATTCATTCAGAATAAAAATATACCCTTGATGGTGGCCTATATGGCCCAGCCAGATTCTGCCTCTCCAAACTTACGTACTTCCCACTTTTCTCTTTACTTTCCCTGTCTAGTCATAATGACCTTCTCTTTGTTCCCCCCCGTGACATCTTTCCAACCGTCAGGACTTTTGCACTAGCCAGATCTCCTGCCACACATATTCTTCCCTCTGCTCTTAGTATGGCTGGTTTGGTTCAGTGTCGTCTCTTTGGAGAACCTTCTCTGACCATCCTACCTGTGAAGTAGCCCTTAGCTCAATACTCTTAATCACATTACCTCTTAACTGTCTTCATAGCTCTTACCACTCTCTGAAAGATCTTGCTTGTTTCCTTGTTTATTGTCTGTCTCCAAACCACTAGAGTATAAAGATGTGAGAACAGGGATCATGTCTGTCTTGCTTCATTCTCTAACCCAGGTTTCATGATATGTGTGTGTTCTCAGTCACTTCAGTTGTGTCCAACTCTTTACAACCCTATGGACTGTAGCCTGCCAGGCTTCTCTGTCCATGGGATTCTCCAGGCAAGAATACTGGAGTGGGTTGCCATGCCCTCTTCCAGGGGGTCTTTCCCACCCAGGGATCAAACCTGCATCTCCTGCATTGACAGGCAGACTCTACCCACTAAGGCACCTGGGAAGCCTGGTTTCATGATAGGTGCACAATAAATGTTGTTTACCTTCATCCCTAGAGTGACAACAGCAAGCCTGGGAAAGCAAAGACTTTGTAAAATCTCGGTTTATGATTAACTGTAGAGGAAATGGGCAAGGCTTCATTTTTGCTTTAAATCAGTTTCCTGATCTTGAAGAGCCTTCCTCCACTCTAACAGACCCTCAAGATTGGGGAGAGCCATTGATTTATCTCATAAGTGATTTTTTCCGGACCTGCCCACACTGAATAATGACTTGCTTTTGTGGGCTGAGAATGTCTTTCTGTTGTTCCACCTGGTAGGTTTGTTTTGTTTGTTAATTAGCTATTAATTGCAAGGGCTCCTGGGGACTGGGGTTTGGAAGGGAGGCCCCAAAGGAGTGCCAGGGGATCTGGGGTAAGTGAAGACCCCAGATTGGATTGAGGATGACCTCACTGGGTACTGGGCTAATTTATTTCAAATGCTGTCATGTCCAGATAGTCAGTGAGTTCGTGGGATGATGAGTGATTTTGTTAATTAAGTCCTGTAAACACTATGGCTTAATTTCCAGCAGTGGGACTGCAGCTGGTGGGTGGGAGCTGCCAGCAGCTGTGACAGAGGCTGTCCTTGAAGGAACAGGCCATGGGTGGTTGGAAGTGGGGCAGGGCAGGGCAGGGAGGGGGTTCAAAGACAGGAAACTCATTCTGGTGCATTCTTTTCTCCCGCCCCATTTTATCCCTTCTCTGTCCCTCTAAGACAGGCCTTGCCCATGGGAATACCCTAGATTAATGAAATGGTAATAATGGCTCAGTGGTAAAGAATTTGCCTCCCAATGCAGGAGACACGGGTTCAATCCCTGGATCGGGAAGATCCCCTGGAGAAGGAAACGGCAACTCATTCCAGTATTGTTGCCTGGGAAAACTCATGGACCGAGGACCCTGATGGGCTACAGTCTCTGGGGTCACAAAAAATTGAAGAAGACTTAGTGATTAAACAACAGCAACAATGCTCATAAATTCTTTGGAGGGAATTTCAGGGAGAGCACTTATCTCCTTTAAAGCCCAAGCTGGAAACTTCCATCATTTTTTTCATCTTCCTCCACTTCACCTCCCCCAGACCTCACATCCATCATCTCTTGTATCTTTCAGTTTGCCTCTGAAGCACCGTATGCCTTGCCTTTGCCC
The DNA here is from genome assembly GCF_054371585.1 of Giraffa tippelskirchi. NCBI lineage: Eukaryota > Metazoa > Chordata > Mammalia > Artiodactyla > Giraffidae > Giraffa > Giraffa tippelskirchi. The sequence continues at coordinate 111,210,885 of NC_137287.1, read as the reverse complement.
AGGTCTCCCCATCTCCTCCAGCAGCCCTGCTTTAGCCCACCTCCATCTCTCTCTGGAAAGACCCTGATCACCATCGTGTGGGTCTCCTTACTGGCACCCTTGGCTCTATAATTCTCTTTCCACACAGCACCCAGTATGATCGCTTTGAAACATGCCTCTGACTATGTCGCTCGGTTGCTTAAAATTCTCTAGTGACTGTCTGTTTCCTTTAGATATAGGCAAAAGTCCTTTCCAAGGTCTATGAGTCCCCATGGTACTGAGTCCCATAGCTCTGTTTGCCATCACTCTCAACTGCATACTTGGGAACCAATTGCTTTTATTTTTTTGAAACCAGATTAAATAAAACAACAACAAAAAACTTCAGGTCTTTGAACAAGATGTTCCTTCCACTTGGAACCCTTTCTTCTTTTCCTTGATGCCTTTGCTTGTCTCACTCCCCACTATATGGGTCTCAGAAGTCCCTTCATTAAATCAGGGGATTCTTCCTGATCCCTGTAGCCACTTAGGATTCCCTCGGGTGGCTGACACCATGGACGACTTGATGGTATAATAATATGTTTATTGTCAGAGTCTGTCCTTATAGGGATGGGACCATGACTAGTTCACTGCTCCCCTCCCTGTACCCAACATGGAGCCTGCCACCTACATATTCTTTGAATTGCATGAATTTAACACTGCATTTCTATGATGGACAGAGAGCAGTGAGGTGCAAAGCGATTGCTTCCATGGGGACTAAGAGGAAGGGCTTCAGAGAGGAGGCCATTTGGAGTCAAGTCCTGAAAGAAATGGCTGCAGAGATGACAAAGTTTAAATGACCAGGGTGCTTCTAAATAGATTTACCAATTTCCCAGCAGAGTTAGAGGAGTTGGGAGCATGAGGCAACAAGGTCAGCACTGAAGGTAAGGGGCAGGCGAGGATGGGGTCTTGGGAATGGGGAAGAGCCATATGAGGGTGATCCCATCTGAGATCCAGGGCTGGCCAGGGCTTGGGGAGCTGCTGCAGTCCCCTGTGACTTGATGCCATAATGCCTGGTGCCCTCACTTGGGTCACCCTCTTAAGGGATGCTCTAGAGTTGTCTACATCAAAGGGAATTCACTGGGAATTCACTTCCAAGAGAGCTGGCTTCCTGAGACAGCTAGCCCATCCCCCTGATGAGGACAGAGGCACAGCACAGGGCTCCTCAGCCTCTTGAGCTTCTGTGGCCCTGATTTTATATGGAAGACAGATCAGATCCTCACAGCCACATAGACCCAGGAGGATCTCAAATGGTTTCTTTTGGCTTTGACTGGTCCCTCTGCTTGTGATGCCGCTTGTGCTTTCTACTGCTGTGTCCTCCCGCAAACTTACTGATGTCAAGCACCCAGCTGGTTCAGCTCACAGGTTCTGTGGTTCAGGAATTCTGGAAGGGCACAGTGGGGACAGCTCTTCTCTGCTTCACAATATCGGGAGCTTCAGCTAGGATGACTTGCCTGGGGATGGGGGGGTACCACTTCCAATGTGCTTTCTTCACTTGCATACCTGGTACCCCAGGCTGGGATGGCTGGAGCCTGGGCTCAGGTGGGACTGTCACGGGGGACTTACAAATGGTCTCCATTACTAGAGTCTAGGGTAGTAAGAACTCTTACTTGGATACCTCCTACCATGTTGTGATTGTTACAAACTCCTTCCCTGCCTCTAAATTATTGCATGGACTTAGTCAAGTTGCTTAATCTCCTCTGAGGCCTCAGTTCCTCATCTGTGAAATGGGGATAATGATGGTGGCAATCCCATAGGGTCTTGGTGAGCATTAAGTGAGAAGATGTATACAAAATACACAGAATAAAACCTCAGTGCTTGTTAATATTACCATTGCTTCCTCACATTTAATGTGTGGAAGTAAACGACTCCATATTTCTTCAGTATCTAAGGATCTCCTTTTTTACACTGAATGTGTATGGAGAGAGAAAGAATAATCTCTCTAGGATCTCTTCTTATGAAGACATTAATCCTACTGGATCAAGGCCCCACCTTTATGATCTCATTTAATCTTAACTACCTCCTGAAAGTCCTACCTCCAAATACAGTTGACCATGAACAACTTCTGGGGTTAGGAAGTTCAAACTGGACAGTTGAAAATCTGAGTATAACTTATATATATATATATAGTTATACATGCTGCTACTGCTGCTGCTAGGTCACTTCAGTCATGTGCGACTCTGCGCAACGCCATAGACGGCAGCCCACCAGGCTCCGCCATCCCTGGGATTCTCCAGGCAAGAATACTGGAGTGGGTTGCCATTTCCTTCTCCAGCGCATGCACGGGAAAAGTGAAAGTGAAGTCACTCAGTCGTGTCCAACTCTTAGCGAGCCCATGGACTGTAGCCTACCATGCTCCTCCGTCCATGGGATTTTCCAGGCAAGAGTACTGTAGTGGGGTGCCATTGCCTTCTCCGATCGTTATACATAGTGTATGTTTATATAGAGAGTATATTTCTATATATTTGTTTTATTTGATCTCTCTGTATATATAATATATACATAATATATATATTCTTGTATTTGGGCAGTCTATTTTAATACATGTTTTTCCTTTATACATATAAAATATATGTTTATTTATTTCTCTCTGTGCATTGTGCATGCATGCCTAATTGTGTCCAACTCTTTGCAACCCCATAGCACACCAGGTTCCTCTGTCCATGGAATTTTCCAGGCAAGAGTACTGGAGCAGGTTGCCATTTCCTTTTCCAGGGTATCTTCCAAACCCAGGGATGGAACCCGCGTTTCCTGTACCTCCTGCACTGGCAGGCAGATTGTTTATCCCTGTGCTACCTGGGAAGTCCCATATGTCTCTCTCTATATAAAGAAAAAATGTGTATTAAGAAAATAGGACTGAACTACCCAAACCCAAGAATACACAAATACACGGCCAGTTAGTGGTCAAGCCAAGCTATGAATCCCAGTCTGTCTTACTCCAAAGTAAATTTGGAGGGGGAAGTGAGGAACTATTGTGGGATGGGTATAGGGAGAGGAAATGTCCATGAACAAGTTTCACTTTCTTGTCACAATTTGTTATGATGTGGTTTGTTATTATTTTTTTCTGAAGGCTATTACAATTTTCTCTTTAATTTTCATCTTTTGGACCCAAGCTTTGCCCGTCCTTGAAGAGTCAGGAAATTCTATAAGATGTGTTGCAAACCTCTCTAGTAGTTTCTCTGCCATTTCCCCTCTCTTGGAGGCAACCACCTTCCCTTCTTGTAACAGACTGAGATATTCACCTCTGTGTCTCTACACAACATGTTTGCATCAGTACTTCTTGCTTCTTCAGGTGCAGGTATTTTGTCTTGATTTCTCATCATGGAAATTGAGGATTTAACTTTCTTCTACCTGTTCCTTCCACACTTGTACATTCTTGTCACCTGCTCCTATCCCCCAGCACAGATATATCTTAGTTGTGTTAAGATTGATGTTTACTCTTTATATTACTGTGGCTATGTAAGCACTCTTCATGACTGAGGCAGATAGCAAGCTATTATTACTTCTCTTTCTCCACAGAACTTCTAATTTTCCAAGAGTTACTATTTGCCTTGATTTTTTTTTTTTTTTTTGCAGTTTGACTTGCTATATATTCATCATCAGTTCAATCCCAACTCCTTGCTAATTACCTAAATCACCTATCAAGACACTCAAATACCAGATATTCTATTGGTCTCCTTCTGAAAGATGTCTCTCCCAGTGGCTCTAAATTGATCCCATCCGTCCTGGATGCCTTCTAAGCTTGACACACAGCTGTCATCTTGAGCTCTCTCTTCCTCATCCTACTGAGGAGTCCTTGTTGCTCACTCCTTGGTTGGATTTCTCATTTTCTGAATCTTGTCTCCCTCTTTCTTGGTTTATATATACATTTTGGGGGAGCTCCTTCTCTAGTTGTGTCTTAAAAAGAGATACATGAAAGGTCAAAAACCAAAAGCTTCTCACATCTGAAAAATAGCCTTATTTTATTCTCACATTTGATGAATATTTGCCTGGGAGTAAATTTTTTGCTTAGAATTCATTTTCTTTGGTAGTTTTGAAGCAAGTCTTTGGTAACTAGCTTCTAAAACATAGTTCTTGTTTCTTGGTAACCATGTCCCCCATAGTCCCTTCCCACATTTAATAAGGATGACATTCATAACCAATGGGATAGTATAGAAATCTCAGTCATAAAACACACGTGGCCTCTGAGCCTAAGCTCACTCTTTCTGAGAGAAGCCAGCTACTGTATTATGAAGACACTCAAGCAGCCTTTTGAAGAGGTTTACATGGTGAGAAACTGAGATGTCCTGCCAAGGATCAATATCAACTGGCCAGACATGTGAGTGAGGCATCTTAGACGTGGACCCACCAGCCCCAGCCAAGTCTTCAGATGATTATAACTCTGGCCAACATTTTGACCATCACCCCATGAAAGACCCTGAGCCAGAACCACCCACCTAACTCACTCCTGAGTTCCTGATTCCAGAAACTATGTGAGATATAAATATTCATTGTTTGAAGCTTCTAAGTTTTGTGTTAATGTATTATGTGCAATAGATAACTAATACTTACTATTCCATTGTCTTCTAGCTGTTGAGACATCTGAAGCATTTCTGACTTGTGATCCTTTCTTGGATCTATTTGTTTTTTCCCTCTAGAAGCTGGTTGGATCATCTCTTTGTATCCAGGGTCCTGATATTTTCTTAACATTTCATTATAATACGCCTTGTGTGAGACTATTTTCATCCTTTCTATAAATGTTTTCAATGGAAACTCATATTCTTCAGAGCTCAGAAATTCTCTTGAATAATTTTAGTAACTTTCTTTCTCTATTGTTTCTGCCTTCCTTTTCCAGAATGCTCATCAGTTGGAGTCTGGACATCTTTGGCTGATTCTTTAATTTTCTCAACTTTTCTCTCTTATTTTTTGCTTTGTCTTTTTGCTCTATTTTCTGAGGAGTATCCCCCTTATATTCAAACTCTTCTTTGAGTCTTTTATTTAAACTGCTGCATTTTAAATTTCTAACACCCTTTTGTATGTGTTCAGAATGTTCCTTTTTATATCATTCTACATTTGTTTGATGTAGAATGTCTTTTTTCTTCTCTCTCTGAAATATATATAAGATAGCACATATATATATATGTATATATGTATTTTTTTTGGTAACAGCTTTACTGAGATATAATTCAGACAACAGACAATTCACCCATATCAGTATACGATTTAAGGGTTTTTAGTGTTCCACAGAGTTGCACAATCATCCCCACAATCCATTTTAGAACATTTTCCTCACCCTCTAGAGGAACTTTGCACTTTTTAGTTATGACTTCTCAACCCCTCATTCCTACTCTAGCCTAGGCAATCACTAATCTGCTTTCTGTCTATCTATATTTTCTGTTCTGGCTGCTGCTGCTGCTAGGTCGTTTCAGTCGTGTCTGACTCTGTGCGACCCCATAGACGGCAGCCCACCAGGCTCCCCTGTCCCTGGGATTCTCCAGGCAAGAACACTGGGGTGGGTTGCCATTTCCTTCTCCAATGCATAAAAGTGAAAGTGAAGTCGCTCAGTCGTGTCCGACTCTTAGTGACCCCATGGACTGCGGCCTACCAGACTCCTCCGTCCATGGGATTTTCCAGGCAAGAGTATTGGAGTGGGGTGCCATTTTCTGTTCTGGACACTTCTTATAAATAGGATAACATTTATAACATCTTATAAATAGGAATTGATGCTTTTGAACTGTGGTGTTGGAGAAGACTCTTGAGAGTCCCTTGGACTGCAAGAAGATCAAACCAGTCAATCCTAAAGGAAATCAACCCTGAATATTCTTAGAAGGACTGATGCTGAAGCTCCAATACTTTGGCCACATGATGCAAAGAGTCGACTCATTGGAAAAGACTCTGATGCTGGGATAGATTGAGGGCAAAAGGAGAAGGGGGTGGCAGAGGATGAGATGGTAGGATAGCATCGCCGACTCAATGGACATGAGTTTGAGCAAACTCTGGGAGATAGTGAAGGACAGGTAAGCCTGGCATGCTGCAGTCCATGGGGTTGCAAAGAGTTGGACATGACTGAGCAACTAAACAACAATAACAAGGAAGTTGATTTTTTTTTGGAATAGGATTGTTTCTGTTTTTTCCTAGTTGCTTCTCATTCTGCATTTATTTGCCTTTATTTCCATCTTCTATTTAGAAGCCTTTCTCAGGTGTCTGTTGATCCTTAGCTGCTTATTCTTATTAAAGAAGGAGGCCCTAGCCAGCTGATTGGACACCTTGAGTGTGTGATTAAGACTTGTCATCTCTGAGCTTCTGCATTGGGTAATCTGTGGCTTATTTGGTAGAGAACTGCAGAGAGCATCACTTTTAGGTCTGTGTTTCTGGGATGAGCAGACTCCTAGAGGAGATTTTCTCGGTCTCCCACGTGGAAGCAGGGTTTTGGCTGTCAACATCCTGAGAGTCAAATGGGAGAACAGTATGGGGAGGTCTAAACATCTAACGTTAGAAGTTCGCTTTTTTCCCCTATTTTTAGTAACGAACCCTGCTCTCAACAGTGCCTGCTATCATTTTATTTTATTTTTGGCCACATAGCATGGCATGTGGGACCTTAGTTCTCCAGCCGGGAATCGACCCCTGCAGTGGAAGTGTGGAGTCTTAACCACTGGACTGCCTGAGAAGTCCTCCAGTGTTCTTATTTTAGAGATTTTTTTGGGTCTAATACTCTCCAGAGAAAAATTCTCCATTCATCTGCTGAGACAGAACAGGGGCAATTGCTTCTCTGTGAATGAGTAGAGAAGAAGCTTTAGGGATCTCACTGCTTCTTAAAGATATTTTAAACCAATTTTATTTATATTTGTTCAACAAACATATAACCACTACTAGGTTCCAGGTACCCTTAAAAATTTTTAAATGGTAATTTTTTATTGCAGTGAGAACACTTCACATGAGATCTACCCTCTTAATAGATTTGGGGGGACAATACAGTATGGTTATTTGCAGGCACAATGTTGGACAGCAGATCTCTAGAACTTACTCATCTGGCACAACTGAAATTTTATACCCATTTGTTAGCAACTCCTCATTTCCCTCTTCCCAAGCCTCTGGCAACCACAGTTCTATTCTTTGCTTCAATGAATTGGACAAATTTTTTATACTACATATAAATGGAATTATGCAATATTTGTCCTGTGGCTAGCTTATTTCACTTAACATACTGTTGTCAAGGTTCATTCATGTTGCTGCATATGGTAGGTCCTTCTTCTCTTTTTAAGGTTGAATAATATTCCATTGTATGTAATAAATCACATTAAAAACTCCATCCATCCATTGATGAACATTTAGGTTGTTTCCATATCTTGACTGTGGTGAAAGGTGAATCCGGTTGATTCTCAATCTTCTCTACTGCTGGCTTAGGATCCAGTTTTCTCAAGTGTGTTAGTTTGGTTCTCTTAGAAGTAGGCACTATGATTGGATTAAAGGTAGGAGAGGTTTATTGGTGAGAATACCTATGAGGGAGCAGGCTGGGAGGGCTGTCAAGCCAGGATGCAGTTCTAACCTTTTTGGAAGAGAGAGGGAAGGAAGCATGGTTGGGTAGTGTCGACTAAAAAAAGTGTACAACGTGAGAGTTTGAGTTAAATTTTATTTGGGGCAATATGAGGACTGCAGCCTGGGAGATAGCACTTCAGATAGCTCTGAGGCAACTGTTCCAAAGAGGTCGGGAGGAAGCACAGTATATATGTGATTTTGGTAAAGGGGGAATACATGCAATCAAGAATACATTTTTTGTAGAAAGTCTCTATTGGTCTCATGAAGCTTCTGCTAGTCATGAGAAACATTCGTCACCATGAAGGATTTTAGTGTTTTTCTAGATATGAGGAGATACAAGAATTGGGCTCATAAAATCAGCTCCTGAGAATATTTTACTATCTAAAGACCTGTCCTGCCAATTTTCCTGGAGTACAGAGTGCCTTATTTCTGCTCTCTACCCTGAACTCCGATGTGTGTGTGTGTTTGTGTGCTCCGATGCTCAGTCTTGTCTGACTCATTGTGACCCCATGGACTGCAGCCCACCAAGCTCCAAGCTACTCTGTCCATGAGATTTTCTGGGAGAGAATACTGGAATGGATTGCCATGTCCTCCTCCAGGGGAATCTCCCCAACCCGGGGATCAAACCCGACAATGAAGGTAGCACAGGACACTGTGGCAGAATAAATGATGGGCTCCCAACTCAGTCTCTGGGGTTCATGGAAGTCTTCTTGGAGGGGAATTTGAGCCTCAGTGGACCGCAGATGCGGGGAAGGGTATTTCAAATAGAGGAAACAACGTGTGAAGAAGGATAGTGTGAAATGCAAGAGTGCATTCTGGAAGTCCTGAGCAGCTCAGTGTTACTGGGGCATAGAGTACAAGGAACAGAAGTGAGAGATGTGACAGACCTGATCCTGAGGATTGTGGATGTAATCAGGAGCTGGGGGTTTGTTCTGAAGGTGCTGGCTTGTCCATCCATTCCTGCTAGTTTGGGCAGTTCCCTGAGTCTGTCATTATCCAGCTCCTCCTCACCCCATCCCCCAATGCCTTTCTGGAGATCTTGCAGATGCCCAGGGTTTTGGCTGGCTGTGGACATCCTCCCACGATGGTGGGTCCTAATACTCTCTCCTGTTAGATGAAGCTGGGGCCATCTTGCCCTGCCTTCCCTCCCTAACTAGATAGACCAGAAATGTTATCCTTGTGCCGGCATCCTCTCTTTGAGAAATCACATTCCACACTCTTTACCTTGCAGGAAGCAGGAGGCTGGGACCCCCTGCAGACCCTGCTCTGCTATCTGGCTTTGGGGAGAGAATGCCAGCTCAGATTTCCCCAAGAACCCCAGGAGTCACCTGCTTAAAGGAGGGGTGTTGAGAAGGAAGGTGTGATGGGAGTCAGACAGATCTGGTGCTAATCCTGGCTGAGGCGCTCACCTGCTGGGTGACCTTGGGCAAATTCTTTCTTTAGTGAGCAGGCACTGGCTGGTGCCCTCTCCATGCACAGCTATATGCTGGGTTCTGGGGAAACAAGACACTCTAGGGGAGATAGACGGACAGAAAAGGGGAGGCCCAAGATGCTGTGTGAGCCCTGGAAGACTCAAGAAGGTGAGAAAAAGCTGGAGCTTGAAGAGGTCATGTGACTCACCCAAAGTCCCTGTAGCTCTCCTCTCTGACACCACAACCACTGTTCCCAAGATTTGCCCAGTCATGCCATAGCAAGAGTGCAGCAGCCCACAGTCTCACTCTCCACACCACTGGCTGCTTCCTCCTGCCTGTGAAAGGACTGGAAGTTATCAGTGAAACTGGAGGGATGGTGGATGCCCCAGACCTCCAGGTGGACCCACCTGGAATGGGCAGGGAGGCTGTGTTGATGGCCTGAGATGCTTCCAGCCCCTTTTCTTTCTTCCCCTGTGGGACCGTGGCTCCCATGCACCCCAGACCCTGGGCAGGTGGTACCCACAGTTACGGTCTTTGAGGGGGACCACTGAGGCTTCTCTCCTTGGCACACCTGATCAGCGGGGCTGGGCGTGTGTGCTGGGCTGACAGGAAGAGTTATCTGCAGACAGCCCCTCAGCCTGCCGGCTTTCTCCTCTGCAGTCCCCTCCTAATTCATTTTCCGCCTTTAATGTACTGTTGTGGAGCTTCCTCTCCCATTAGGGCCTGTAATGCGCACCGATTCCCTTCAGCTTGACTGCCCTTAATAGGCAGCGTAAATAGAATTTAGTGTGGCGTGCACTAACATCTCTATCCATTGTCCAGAGATTAAATACTTGCCACCGATGGTTCATGCATCATCAGCCTCAGGCCCCGTTTCATAGCTCCCAACCAAAGGAGGATATTAAATTAATTTGCAGGTTGCTTTAGCAAAACCTAACAGAAAAACCTCCGTAGGAGAAGGAGGGGGCTTGAGGTGTCTGCCTACCATCAATCACGGGTGGGGGTGGGAGTTATTAGAAACCAGGGATGGGGTCCTGTCTGTCCAAGAGTGGGTCCATGTGAGGGCTGCACTGCTTGGCTATCTGCTTCAGTCATGGTCCCCAAGCCTTGGTCCATGGCCAGCCCTTCTTTCAGCTTTGGAATCTGTCTGAGGAGTGGAGAGAGGGATGGAGAAAGGGATGTAGGAACTGGGGGTCTGAGTGCAGGATGCAGGGGCTACTTCCTCCTTCTTAGTGTGTGAAATGCCCTTGTTGTCCTGGTAAGGGAGATCCTAGAACCATTTTCTTAACCTTTTGAGATCCCTTGGCATTTTTCTTATTGGGAGCGCTGCTGGCTGGCTGTGGAGGTCTGGGATATGAAATCCAGACCATGAGATAACAGGGCTGAGGGTCAGCATACACCCTGCTTCTGGGGTCCAATCGAGGCACGCACCGGCCTTTTTGTACTGGATGCTAGTCTGTGTCATGAGTCAGTCTAGGGTCCAATCGGGGCACTTGTGGACTTTTTTGCATTAGATGCTAGTCTGGGTCATGAGTCAGTCTGTGTCATGAGTCAGGAGAGACAGATCTGCAAACAGACAATGTTGATCCAGAATCCCTGTCTCGTGGGCTCTGCCTACCCGGAATCAAGGCACGAAGTGAGAGGAGGCAGGTCAGAGGGGTTTGGCACACTTGAGCATGGCTGGAAGGGAAGATGCCCCCCAGCTGGTGAATGGACCAAAGGGGACAGTCACTCTCCCAACAGGAATGGTGGATACACGACTAGCATGCCTCCAGCCTCCACATCGGTGCCCTGGCAGATGTCCCTAACCAATTAAGCCACCTTTCCCAGGATGCCTTAGTCAGCACAGTGCACAAAGGCAGCCACCACTACTGGCCTGGAGTTAGCACAGGAGAGTACTGTGTGGATGCTTGAGCTGCAAATAATCGTGTGTAGTCTGTGGTATCCCTGGCAGACTGGGTTGGACCACTCAGGATGACCGAGTTTGGCCCGTAAGCCCATTTTTCCTTAAGGGAACTGATGTGTGCACATGTGCTCAGTCGCTCAGATGTGTTTGACTCTTTCCAGCCCCATGGACTGTAGCCCGCCAGGCTCCTCTGTCCATGGGGTTTTCCAGGCAAGAATACTGGAGTGTGGAGCCATTTCCTCCTCTAGGGGATCTTCCTGACTCAGGAGTCGAACCTGCGTCTCCTGCTTTGGCAGACAGATTCTTCACCACTGAGCCACCTGGGAAGCCCACGCGAATGGATAGGAACTGGCCAATTATTTGTTGAATTCCCAGCCAGGCTCTCATTTCTTCCCAGGTTAGAGCAGCATGGTGGGTGTGGGGAGCCTTTCCTTTTCTCAGATCTTAGCAGATACTTCTAGTCCCTCACCCTACCCTTCCCTGCATCACAGGAACGTGGGTCCCTGCGGCTTTGTAGGCGAGGTGAGGTGAGGGCGGGGTCCTCAGCAGTGGCGGCAGACTCCACCGTGGGCTGCCAATTGCTCCCTGATGGCCCCCTGCACCAGTGGCCTCTGCTCGTGGTGGTTTATTAATAGCTTTTAACACAATCATTTGGACTAATTGAAAACGGGAGCGATGCTAATATGCCCCTTGCATTTCATTCCTCTTTTATTTCAAAAAGATGCTAAAAGCATTTATCGAGTCGTTTCTGGGGAAAAGAAAGGAAAAGGTCTCCCTTCTGGCCATTGCAATGGTGTGGTCTCCTGCCAGCACCCCACATGGGAGTTCTTGCGGTTTATTAGTGTGATTTAAGGTGTCCAGGTGACCCCGTTACAAAGCCATCAGCGGGAGCTGCTTGGATACAGCCTTGGCTCATTGGTAAGCTCTGCCTGGTCTTGATGGTGGAGAGTGGGTGGGACAGGGTGAGGGCTTCACTCTGGCCCCTCTGTGTGGTTTGGGTGTGATGGTGGTACAGGCCCCATTATGGGAATGAATGTTTTTTTTTCTTGCTTTTTTATCTTTCCGGTTTGGAATTTAAAGTCCTGGGAGAGTACCGTCTTAGGTTAGTGCCCATCTCTTGGTCAAAGCAGACAGGTTGTTTTCCATTTGCCTTCCCTCTTCCCCTGGTTCCTATCTCTACCCTTCTCTGAGCCCCAAAAGGTGACCTCCAGATTTGCATGTAAGCATCCCACTGGACTTGGCCAATGGGAGGCAATGGAGGAGATCAGAGGGTGGAAGAAGACTGAGGTTGGGGATCTCTCTTCCACACCCCCTTCCCTCTCTGGGCTATACTGGCTCTGGCGGTCACTGTCTCTGTCGGACTTTATCTCCTGCCAGACAGTCTCTCTCCATAGCGCCAGCTGTTCAAGCAGGGGAACAGCGTCCCCTGTGTCATCAGCCTCTGTTTCCTTATACCATCTGTACTTTTGACAACCGTCCGTTTATTAAAGACTCCTCATTTGTGCTGGGGCTTTGATTTCAGTTATCACGGTGGAAGATGATCACACTTCCTTGAAAAGAGATACTGATGTTATCCCAGTTAAGGAGAATGGATGTAGGATGGCCCTCAAAGCTTCAACCATCCTTCATATTCTGGCCTTACTCTTGGCCATAAACTGAGCCCTAGGTCTGACTTCTTTCTCATGAGTGTGTGGTTTTGAGGCTGAGGCTGAGGCTGGGCCTGGGCTTACTCTGCCCCTGGCCGTCTGGGGACTGATTCTCCTCAACCAAGTCTTCATCCCGCTCGTGGTTCTCCAGCCCTGTTCCCAGCATGGGGACTGTGTGCTTGTGGTCCCAGCTGGGGACAGCTCTGGCTCCATCTCCAGAACTACTCCACAAGAGCTTTACCTCCATCTATAGTTCCTTCTTAGACTCCTCCTAAGAGGGCCTATTCCAGTCTGAGCTCCTCAGAATAAATACTGGGTTGGCCAAACATTTTGTTCAGGTTTTCCGTCTTACGGAAAAACCTGAATGAACTTTTTGGTCAACCCAATACTACGGCCTGGGAGCTGTTTCCAAAATCACTTCTACCCTCAGAGGATCAACGTTTGCCTTTGACAAGGCTTTCTGGCTGCAGAATAAGAGCAGGGCTTTCCAAGGAGATCCCTTTGATACCAACACAGGGATGTGGATGAGCTGCTGGCTATTGACAATGTAGCCATAGCTCAGGCTGTGGGTTGTGTGCACATGTGCCTGAAGGCGTGTGTGTGTGCATGAGTGTATGTTCTTGACAAGAGCTGCTGTAGGAAGGAGAGAACTCACCAAAGGAAAGCTCTCTAGACTCATCTTCCAGGGAGAGGAGGTTCCCTAGGACCCACCATCCTAGATCTCACCTCATCCTGGTCTGGGGAGGCGGCTGAGGCTAAGCTGGGAGCCCTCTTGGACCAGAGAGAGACTGGGTCCAGGTGCCAGGTGCTGTGTTAAGCTCTAGAGGTAAAAGGATGGACTTGGGTACTGGCTAGTGTCTACTCTAATATTTACCCCTGAGGTGAAACTGGAGTTGAATACTGGGTACTTCTAACTTGACAGTGACTTTCAGGTCTTCTTGGGTTCTCAGTATCTTTATCTGTAATGGTATCAACATCCTCAGACAGTCTTGAGATTCTGTGGTCCTCTCACTGGGGGAACCTGGGTTTCTCAACCTTGGTGCCATTGGCATTTTGGGCTGGATAATTCTTTGTCATGGAGGACTGTCTTGTGCACTGTAGAATATTTAACAGCATTGCTGGCTTCTACCTGTGGATGCCAGAGCACCTTGATCATCAAAAATATCTCTAGGCCTTGTCAAGTGTCTCCTAGGGGGCAACATTACCCTGACTGAGAATCACTGGTCTAGAACGATGATTGAAGCTCACCAAATGACTTGGCCAGGGGTTTTCCCAGGGCTGTGTTAGTGAACAGACTTGGACTTGGTTATGGGTCTTATAAGCCTGATTCTGAGGCCTGGGGCCTCGGCCCGCCTTGTCATAGCAGTGGAATCACAACCTCAAGCCTTTCCAGCTGTAGGGACTGAGGGCTCGTTTATTCTATGATCAGATAAGGTCTGAACCTGACAGCTGGACTCCCAGCCCTGCCGTAGAGGACAGTGAGGTCACATGGGCTAGCAAGAGCAGAAAACCATTTCCTTTCCTCTTTCCCAGGGTGAAGGGGCGAGGGGAGGAATGGTGTTTTCAGAGGCCTGTGAGGGTCAGAGTCTTGGAACCCCTCCTCCATCCCCCACCTAAATCCATGGCTGGAGAGGAACGCAGTCATGGCTAGAATCCCTAAGGGCCCCTGGTCTTGTGCAGTGCTTTCCATTGCTGGAAACCAGCTCCCAGCTGGAGGGCAAGGGAGCTCCTCAAGCATCAAGGGCAAGGGAAGGCATCAAGCATCTCAGGGAAGGTTGGAGATTAGATGAGGACAGTGGATGGGGTGGGAAGGACAGCTGTTAGGAAAATGAAATCATGGATATTTGTCCAATGCTTAGAATAGCCCTTAGCACATAGTAAGCATTTGCTAAATGAAACCTTGTGCTAGACTCTGGGTACAACACACATTAAATAAACCTCTGCAGCCTCTCTTAGGCCCAGGGCAGGGCTCCCCTCTGGAAAAGTCCCAGGCTCTTCCTTTTGGAGTTGTGAGAACAGCCTGGGTTGGCCGTGGTTGGCCCCCACAGGGAGACTTTAGTTCAGGCTGTACCCTCTCCTCCCTTACAGACGTAGCCATGGAAGCTCAGCTTGGGCCTCTCCACTCATGCCTGACACAGTCATTTGGATTCACCCACACTTCCCTTGGCCCTGCTCCATCTCCTCCACCTCTCCTGGTTTCTTTTGGCTTTGACCCCACAAGTGGGCCAGGACCTGGGAGGCCTGAAAGGCCCTGTCTGGGGAGAAAGGTGGCCCAGCCTCCGTTGTGCCCTCAGTATCCTTGGCACTGACATTTTCATGATGCACAGAAGGGATTGTCCTCTGCTTTTGTGAGTCCCTTTTGTGCAGCCCTGCAGATACGGGATGGGGAGCCACGTGATGGCTCCTGTGGGGCTTGAGCTCCTTAGCTGCCTACAGGGGTGCCCTCTCGAAGGACCTAGGGTCAGAGGGAGTGAGGAGGCAGAATCTCATGAGCTTTCATGCTTCATCCATCATGGCTCCGACCATAGGTTGCCTTGTAGGTGGAAGGCAGGCTTCTCCTGCTCCTGGGGCCTATTACCAGGAAGAGACCTGGAGATGCTGTGAGCTGGAACCGGAGGCCCTTTCTGTTCAGATCCGACAGAGGCATCGGAGATGGAGGCTGGGCTCAGAGAAGGGAAGGTTCCTGGTCCTTTCATCTCCCCACCCTACCCCTCATCCATCAATGGCTTGTTTCCTATGTCTAGTGGGCTCCTGGGAGCCCTGGATACTCTCGCAGATCCAGCTTGTCCTGACTTTCCACCTAGTGTTGCTGGATATAATAAAGAATGCTGGGACTTCCCTGATGGTCCAGTGGTTAAGTCTTCCCGTTCCAATGCAGGGAGTGTGGGTTTGATCCCTGGTTGGGGAGCTAGGATCCCATATGCCTCGTGGCCAAAATATAAAACAGAAGTAATATTATAACAAATTCAATAATGACTTTAAAAAATGGTCTACATCAATCAATCAATCCATAAAGGATGCCAAGTTAGAACTGATTTCAGATAAAAAATGAATCATTGTTTAGCATAAGTATATCCCAAATGTTGCATGGGACATATTTATGCTTGATAATGTCTTGTTATTTATCTGATATCCACATGTAACTGGGTGTTGTGTTTTTTTTCTTAATCTGTTTTGCTAAATCTGATAATCTTGCCCCCAAACTCTCTGGCCTACTTCCCCTCCCCATACTGGCCGCCAGAAGTAGGGATTTCATGACATCCTCCTCTTCCTCCATGGTTCCCTTACAAGTGAAGTCCAGGATCCAAGCCCAAAGAGCTCTGAAGGGGGGCCATTTCAGATCCAGGACTGGTAGGCTGAGACTTTGGTCTTTGTTGCTATGCAGGCTTTTCTCCAGTTGCAGTGAGTGGAGGCTACTCTCTAGTTGTGGTACCCAGGCTTCTCATTGTGGTGGCTTCTCTTGTTGCAGAGCATGGTCTCTAGGGCCCGGGCTTCAGTAGCTGCAGCACATGAGCGGCTACTGGGCTCCAGAGCGCAGGCTCAATAGCTGTGGTGCGTGGGCTTAGTTGCTCTGTTGCATGTGGGATCTTCCCAGATCAGGGATTGAACCCATGTCTCCCACACTGGCGGGCAGATCCTTTACCACTGAGCCACCAGGGAAGCCCTCTGCTTGGTATTTGTCAGGTTGGGTTTGTGGAAACATGTGGAATGGGGCTGGATACTGCACAGACTCTTGAGCTCCAACAGCACAATGACCCTTCGAGCTGCAACCAGTATGGGAGGTCTGAGCTTATGCAGACTTTGTGTTCAGCACTGGACTTGCCTTACTTCATTTGCCCTCCCACAGTTCTGTGAGGCTGGCACCAAAAGTATCTGTGTAATATAGGAAATCAAGGCACAGAGAGGTTAAGTGCGAACTCAAGGTCACACAGCTGATATATAGCGGAGCTGGAGTTTAAATTCAGGGCTGGTTTCTCAGCTGCTGGAGCACACTGCCTCCCCTTCCAGGTCCTGGGCTTCTTGTTTTCCCAGGGTATCATCAGGCCTGGGGTCGCTGCAGGGCGGGGGCCGCAGCTCAGGAAAGAGGCTGTCTGGGGAACATTTTCTGCACGCCCCCCCGCCCCGTGCAGCTGTGTAATGAGCCCACATCTGTTCCCACCACATGTTGCTCAGTGCTACGCAGATGTAAAGTCTCAATTTTTCTAATTAGCAGCAACACGAAGTCTATCTTCATTTTCTCCTCCCTCCCTCTAATAAACGTGATATTAACAAGGTTGCACGTCTGCGTTTTTGCTGGTGTAATTGAATCAGGTCGCAGATTTGATTAGTGGGTGTGGGGCGCTGGGGTCTGGTCAGGCTGAGGGGCTGGGGGAAGGAAGGGGCTGAGTCCCAGCCATGGACGGACCTCTGGATGGAGAGAAAGAGGGAGAGAGAAGAAAATGAGGGAGAGAGAAAGGAGGGAGAGAGGGAGGAAGAGAAGAAGAGGAAAGAGTGGGAGAGCCAAAGACAGACAAAGATGGGTAGTAGATGGAGAAAGAGATAGAGAATAATAGAGGAAGTGGGGAGAGAGACAAAGATACAATGAGATGGAGGGGCAGACAGAGAGAGAAAGATACATACAGACACTCATACACACAGCACCTGAGCAAGCAAGAGACAAAGAGGGAAAGGAAGACAGAGATACTAAAGGCCAAGGAGGACAAAGCCGAGAGGCAGGTACCACCGGTCCCTGCTCAGAACTTTCTGCAGAGGTACCTGGGCAGAACCCACCTCTGGAGGGCCTGGATTGAGGTGGGATAGGCAGCCGGAGCACCCCCCAGCCCCCGATACCCCGCTGAGCCTGAGAGCTGCAGGCAGGAGTCATGGGCCTGGCTCTGGGCACCTGAGGGCCAGTCAACTCCCTGAACTGGGCCTCACTTTGTCCATCAGTTAAAAGTGGTCTGCATCAGGACTTCCCTGGCAGTCCAGTAGTTGAGACTCTGTGCTCCCAATACAGGGGATACGGGTTCGATCCCCAGTTAGGGAACTAAGATCCTGCATGCCGCAAGGCCAAAAAACAAACAAACAAACAAACAAAAAGAAAGAAAACAAATGGTCTGGATCACAGACTCAGAGAATGAACTTACAATTTCCAGGGGGGAAGGATGATGGGTAGGGATAGTTATGGAGTTTGGGACCAACATGTATACACTAGTATATTTAAAATGGATAACAACAAGGTCTTACAGTATAGTACAGTGAACTCTGCTCAGTGTTATGTGGCAGCCTGGATGGGAGGGAAGTTTGAGGGAGAATGGATACCTGTATATATATATATGGCTGAGTCCCTTTGCAGTCCCCCTGAAACCATCACAACCTTGTTAATTGACTATATTCCAATACAAAATAAAAAATATATATATAAAATACAATAAAATAGATAACCAACAAGGACCTACTGTAGGGCTCAGGGAACTTTGCTCAATATTCTGTAATAACCTAAATGGGAAAAGAATTTGAAAAAGAATAGATACATACATTTGTATGTATTTTTAAAAAGTGATCTGCAGGTCCCACTCCTTGCTCTAAAAATCTAAGGTTCTCTGGAGCTGCCCCCCACCCTGCTTTGACTGGGTCCCACTCCTTGCTCTAAAAATCTAAGGTTCTCTGGAGCTGCCCCCCACCCTGCTTTGACTGGGAAACCTCACTTACAAGAGCTTCTTGGTTCATGACTCCAGCCCGGATGATCTCTACAAGCATCTCTCACGTAGGGATCCCCTGGACGGAACTGAGGTGGGGGAGTTGGTAAACCAGTGTCTGGAATGGAACCCCCTTGCCTCCAGTGGGCCTCCCAACCCTCCAAATTGCACCCCTCTAGGCACCGCCGCACTTTCAGTGGCTTCACATAGGATAGTCCGACGCTCGGGGTCACGCAGTCTCTGCCCCACCTGTCCACCATCCTCACAGTCCTCCACCCTGGACCACCGACTGTTCCCAGAGCATCCCATGTTCTTTCACACCCCCAAGCCTTCGCTCCTGCAGTTCCCTCTGCCTGGAATGTCCTTCCCCACCTCCTTGCCTTGTACTCGTACTCTGTCAACTCAACTCGAATGTCCTTTCCTACCTGGGCCCTGCTCTGATGGACCCAGGAACTGGCTTCTTCTTCTGTGTGATCGCATGTTCTTTGCTTTTTATCACAGCATCAGATTTATTTATGTGACTGCTTCTACTCACCGTTTTTCCCAGTTGCACCTGGCTGGCGTCTAGTAGGCACTTTGTGTGTGTGTGTGTGTGAAAGTGTGATCAGGTGTGTGGATGTACAAGTGATGGTGTGTGTGGGAGGAGGGCCATGGCAGGGCTGTGTTCCTGCTGTGACAATTTCTCCTGCTGATGACTCAGTCCCCAGGGCCTTGGGAGGCGCTGAGAAGCTTCTGTCAAGGGGCAGTGGCTTTTCCCCCTTCGCTTAAATGAGATATGAATAATTGATTCGGCTCCTGAATAATTAATCAGATATTCAATAAAGAAAGTAATTGTTTGCCACATCCCCCATGGATGGTCGGGCTCAGCAGCCACCCCACTCAGGGTGGGTGGGTGGGGGCTATGGGCCCATGAGGAGTCCAGTGCCAGCTGGGGGAGGTCACCTTGTCCAGCCCTTCTGTCACTCCTGTCTGGCTCACTGTCACCCAGGAGGCCACTGCCTGCCTCCACGTGCCAGCCAAGACCTGGGTCTTACGTCCTCTCACCCAAGTGTCTGATGGTCCCTGTGCCTCCCAGCTCTGCAGGGGGCCCCCTCATTGGATGCTCTTCCCTCTGGATGCCATGCCCTCCAATGGATGATCTGGCCCAGGGACTGGCCAAGGGAACTGTGGGAAGGTCTCGTGTTCCCACTGCTATCCCTCCTTCACCTTCATACCACTGCAAGCCTGGATGGCATTGCCCACTTTCTGTGCCATGGAGCCAGGTGTGGATACACTGGTGGTGAACTAAGTATGGCTCTGTGCCATGGAGAAGCCAGGAGGAGGATCTCTGAGTGGGGGTCTCATGCGCCTCCTTGGGCTTGCCCTTCTTCCAGAGAGCCGTCTTCTTCTAGGTCCCCTGTGGGACCCTTGTACGCGCCTCTTAGGGACCCTGACCTGCCGACCCCCTGCCAGGAGTGTATTTCCCTCTGTTTCGAGGAATGGCTCCCTTTGTGGCTCCAGCCAATGGTGATGGCCTTGGACACTCCAAGGCTCACCGAACAATTTAGGGGTGCCCTGGGGCCCCAGGTCTGCCCTCAGCTGGGTGAGTCCCCTTGGGATTTTATGAGTTGCAGGTAGTTATACATACTTCTGTGTGTCAGACCAAATGCACTTATGCATGCCACACAGACCACCCAACCCACTCAAATACACATACCAGACACATACACCTTACACAACACACAAACATACACATCGCACACACACAAATCCACCCACACACAGAAACATATACTGTACACACCACCCGCATCACACAAACCACACAAAGACACATCAGATACACGTGTAGATACACAGTGCATACATGTTATACAATAATACACATGCCACACACACCATGTAGGCAAACGTAAACACACACCACATACACAAGACCTACCTGGGGGTGAAAATGGGCTCATTTTCTGGGCCTCCAACTCTTCGCAGCCACTTCCCCAGGCAGACAAGGCCAAGTGCTCTGGGAGGGGCCTGAGAATTCTTGTTCTCTGAGCCCAAGGCAGGGAGGGCTCGGGGCTATAGACAGATAAAACCAGTGTGTGGGATTGACATTTACATGCATTGATAGTAGGCATAGAATAGATAATTTGTAAGAATCAACTATAGCACCAGGGACTCCATACAATGATCAGCGGTGACCTAAATGGGAAGGAAATCCAAAAAGAAGGGATATATGTATAATTGTGGCTGATTCTCTTTGTTGTATAGCAGAAACTAATACAACATTGTAAAGTAACTATACTCTAACTAAAAAAAACCCAGTGTGTGGAGTGGAGCCCAGCTCAGCTAAGAAGAGAAGGGTACTTAGGTGAGCGGAGAGAAAGAACCTGAGGAGTTTCGGTGTCTATACGTGTGTGTGTGTGTGTGTAGAGCTGTGTGTATGTGCACACGTGTGCACACTGGGTCCCTCGGGTGGGGGAGCAGCTCAGCAGCCCCCCCGTTCACCTCCCAGAGGCCTCGCCTCTCCCATTGTTCTCTGATCTGTGTGTCTCCTTCAGGGCAGGGTTGCAAAGCCGACACCCTGGGAGACCCCTGGGTGTCCCCCTATAAGTACCTGGTTTGTGCCTGCTCACCCAGCCTTGCCAGGCGCACACACAGATGGCTGTGTTGGGAGGCTCCTGGTGGGTGGGTGGCTGGTGCTGGGCATCAGATGCTGGCTGGAGGTGGAGGGGCAGCTGGCTGGGCAGCTGCGGATTTGCATGGATGCTGCTGCCCAAAGGCCCCTGGGCTGTGCCCTGTCCAAATCACTCAATGTCTGTATTAGATTATGTTGGGGACCTCATAAGGTGACTGTCAATTGAAAACGGCACAATTTGACCAATGACAAAACTCAGCATATGTAATCAGGGATTTGTCCTCTCAACCAGCCACCAGGAGTGTCCCAGAATAAAAGAAAAATTAACTTTCAGGGTACCTTCTAGCCCCAGTTTAGGTATAGCAGGTGTCTCCCAGCCTCCCCCTAAACCTGCCACTATGGGAAAGTCCTGGACAAAGAATCTTTCTCGGCAGAAGTTCCGTGGAAATCCTCAATGACAGCTCTGATCCCAGTCACCTGGCTCTTTTAATGGGAGATGGTAGTCTGTCCAGCTGAACAGAGCAGTGGATATTGAGGCACTTGGTTTATCTATGAAACAAGAATGGAGGCAGGTGGTCAAGTAGGCCTGGTGGATGCTGAGGTCCGATTCTATAGAGGATGCTATTGACGTCTTGCTCTGTATCCCCTGGGCCGACCAGAGTCCACCTGTGGTTGCAGGTAGTTCCTTGGTGCCTTAAGCCCTATGTCTCTCCTTTTCTAGGTTTGGGGCTCTCCCTGGTTCCCCACGAACCTGCCCAGCATTGAACAGAAGGTTCCAGAGATGTGCTCAATGACATGTTGGGGGCATGGTTTTTCTTTATCACTTCTGCTTTCTTGGTTCACCTAATAAACCACCTCATGGTGTATCCTTGACTTGGGGATTCCATTTATGGAAACCCAATCTAAGACAGGCCTTACGTGCTCCAGGGCTGAGGGGAGGAGAGAGGGGCTCCTGAGCCTATCCCTCATGCCTCCTTGACTCCCCCTCTTTGTGTTACTTCTGAGAGTTCAAATTCTAGGTGTCCTGCTTCTGACCCCAGGAATAATATCAATACCCAGAGAGTAGAATGCTTTTGCATCTGAGCTTCTGTCCCCATTAGTAGAGCAAAAACCTTTTGCTAGACTTTGAGTCTCCAATTTTGTTTGAAAGAAGACAGCCAGTGGAGCTAAAACAGTATGCATTCCCCAAGGTGAGCAGTTCTCCCAGGCTTGTTCTCATCCAAGTGTCAACAGTAACATATCTCAATGGTCCAAGTTCTTAGGGGGCTTTTAAAACCCTTTCAACTATTTTGACTACCCGTGTCTGGCTGTCCCCTCTGATTCCAGCTGAAATCTACTGGAAAGTCTCACTGTTCACTTGTGTGGATGGCTGGTACCTTTCACTGCCCACGGTGGTGCTGCCCCTTTGTTAGGACTGTTGCACATGCCTATGAAGCTTGCATGCTGCTCAACTCCAGAGAGGGCCACTTACACAGAATGTGACATGAATGACAGCCCCTGGACTTGCACAGTGTACACCCTGAACAGCTGTACACAACACCCCTGCTCTGGAAAACAGCAGGCTGCTTGACTGTGCTCTCTGGCTTCTGTCTGTACTCTACTTATGCCGGGATTCCTGTTCTGACGTGGCTCCTGCCAAGAGGAGAAGACAGCAACTTACATTCTGATGTTTGGACTTGGTCAAAATCCTCCCCCAAGGCTTGGAGTCTGAAGCATTTGCTGTTGCTAAGTACAGGAGGTTAGAGGATCAGAGGAAGCAGGGACTAGAGAGTGATTAGAAGGGGACATCAAAGAGGCATCCCCAGAGCCTCAACCCTGAGCTCAGGGGACATTTTTTAGCACTGACCTTTCAGAGGCCTCTCACCTGCCCAGAGCAGCTTCAGACCCTTGGTCCCATTTCTGAAGCCTGGGGTTGTCCCTGGCTCTCTGACTCTCCTTGGATCCTGCCTGGACTTTTTCAGACTTGCCAAGACCAGGAGGCCCTTGGAAACATTTAGCAGAAAACCCGGATGCTGAAACATTCCAGAAGTGAAGGATGCAGAAAAAGGCGGATGGCAGCATTGAAATCAGCCAGAGGAACTGCCACCCAGGACCTAAGCTCTGGGTTATTTATGCACGTTCAGAAATGGCTTCTTGCATCCGGGCGCAATCCAATGATGTGTCAATGAAGCCTCCCTATGCCCCCTGGCCCTGCCCTGCCTCTGATAACATTTACAGTAAATCTACTGCACTGACCATTAAATCCGAGGCCGCCCGGAGCGATCGCTTCAATGGGGCGCTGACGGGCCGCGAGTTAATAATAACACAGACGCTAACCTGTTTATTGATTTGCTTTTTGTTCCCTTCATCCTCGCTCACTCCTTCTCCCTCTCCGAGGAGAAATCTTGGAATCAGTAATCAGGTGACAGCCTCGCCCCCTCCGGTTCCCAGCCATGTCATCCTGCTTAAACTCTCTGAGATAAATGAGCCCTACCTCCCTGGCCCCTGCCAGCCACTCACTCTCCAGTTACTCAGCACAAGATGCCGCATCTGTCACTGGAGCCAGCAGACAGAAAAAAACATTAACACAGACATGAAAAGCTTTTAACTTGGACAAGAGGAGCACAGCAAAGTTTTATATTTAGCCCCTCCAGCAAAGGCCATGGTTCATCCATTAGGGTGGCTTGTCAGGCCTGGGGACCGCGGACCGCACGTTGGCCCAGGATGACCACCACCTTGTCCTTGGGGGCTGAGGAAAGGATCCACATTGCGGGGGGGGGGGCTCTGTTTCTGGGTTAAAATAGAGATTTTTAACTTCCGTTTAAAGATTTTAAGATGTGGCCTCACATAAAACTGACCCGTTTTGTGGCCACGGTGTTGCCAATATCCACAAATAAGATGAATCTTTTTATGGAAGCCTGAAAAACTAACAGAGAAAAGGTTGCTTCTCACGAGGTGAAACGTAAGCCTTCCCAATAAAAGGGGGGGGGTATTGTTTATTTTCTGCTCAAGAGTCGATCATTTCAGGCTGCGGGTTCCTGACCTCCCTTCCCCTCCTCCCTCTTCTCCCCTCCCCTCTTTTCTCCTCCTCCTCCTTCTTCTCTGTCTCTGTCTCTCTCTCTTCACAAACCACCTCCCAACTCTCTGAAACTGAGCCCTTGCTGGCTCTTGCCACTTCTCACCTTCTCCTGAATTTATCTTCTTTTTCCTCAAGAAAGGATTTTTAGAAATAAAGAGAGAATGTGTTTCTCAGCATTTTTGGATCCCCCACCCCTCATGCTTTTCCTCAGTTGGCACAGGCTGAGTTCCCCTCCGCAAGCTGGGATGGAAAGGCAGTGAGTGTGCATCTATGAATACATAAGCGCGTGCACACACACACACACACACACACACACACACACACACACACACACACAATGCATTATGGCTTCAGGACAAGAGCAGCTGCAATGACTTCATGGAAGAGACACCTCGAATATGTCGTGGAGGAAACAAAGCCATCTTTTGAGCGGCATTTGGGAGGCGCACAGGGAAAGGTTGGGGTGGAGGCTGCAGGCTGGGCCCACAGCCAGGCCCAAGGTCAGGGCAGTGATCTTGGTGTATCTGAGGGGCAGGAGGTCGCCACCTTGGGAAGAGGACTCCTAGGGAACCAAGCAGGCACTGGCGGGTGGGGGAAGCCTCTGAATGTTGCTTTAGCCTGGGGTTCTCCCAAAGCAGGACTTGAAAGAAGGCATCAGGGGCAAGTGGTTACCTTGGGAGGTGAGCCCAAGGGTCCTGGCCAGTAGTTGAGCCTGAGCTAGGGAAGGAAAGGAGGTCTACACAGGGTGCGTTACTGAGCAGTGTGTTGCTTTGGGCAGCAGAGGCACCCTCCTGCTCGGAACCTCTGGAAGATCACATGGGACATCACCCCAGTTGCCCTGTCCCCCACCCCCACCACCGGGCGGGAGGAAGCTGGAGCATTTAGCCACAAGTCTCCTTCATCACTGTGGAGGGCTACCCTGGGGTGGGAGGAGCTGTGTCTGGTCTGCCCTACCTGGGACTGGGGTCCTCAGGGTCCTCAGGGGCCAGAGAAGGTATTCCAGAGGAATGTCTCTAGTCCCACAGTAAGAAACCTCCAGTGTTTACAGACGTGGGTAATGTACCAACAATACCTGCTACAGACTCCCAACCATCAGCATATGTGTCCTTCATTCATCCTCCAGGTGGACTCCTGAAGAATCTGGAGCAGGGATAGTTTCTGGGATGAACTTGTAACTGAGTGAGAGATTGTGTTAATATTTCTTTTTCTCTCCTAGGGATGAGATCATAGTCATCTTTGTTTTTTAGTTCTTTTTATGATTATGGTTATTTTTTTGGCTGCACTGTGTGGCATGCAGGATCATAGTTCCCTGACCAGGGATTGAGCCATTGCCCCCTGCACTGGGAGTAACCAGTCTTAACCATTGGACCACCAGGGAAGTTCCTCATCTTTGTGTCATATTACAGGGTCTAGGTCCTTAAAAAAATGTTGCATGCTACTTTGTCATTGTCATTATTTTTGCACTGATCTCCTTTCTCTAGGAGTTTTAGAGCTTGTGGAGGGCAGAGAGGGAGTACTGGTCACTTCTTGCCTCCAGAGCCGAGCATGGGACTGTGTAGAGATCAGGTGTTCTGGGAGAGTTTATCAGAGGAAGGAAAAGCATCCAGGACTTTCCTGGGACTCGGCGAGTGGGTTGAACAGACAGACCCTGTGGATCCTCGCCTGCGGGTATAGGAAGGAGGCTATCTCAGCCCCGGTGAGCTGAGGGTCTTATCTCAGGCTGTGGGGAAAGGATACTGGGCAGGGTGGAAGGGCAGATTGTGGGTGTGCAGAGGGGCCAGGGCAAAGGTGAGTTGGACACACTTGGAAGCACTGTTCATGGAGCCCCAACAGAATGAACCAGAAGCCCGGCTGCAGGTGGAGATGGAGTTCCTGGGTGCAGGAGGTCAGCCGTGGTCAGCAGCAGCTCCTTTCTGTTCATCTCTCTGGTTTCCCCTCCTCCTTTCATCCAGCCTCAGGGTCCCAACCAGGGCTGGGAGGATTTGAGAGCTTCTGGGTCAGCTCTGACTGGAGCCTGGCGTTTTTAACACTGGCACAAAGACTCCAAGTTTGGAGATGGGACCTCCGTCCCCAACGCAGCATTCTTTTCTGGTGTGCTCAGCCATTCCTTTTCAGCAGCTGCGCAAACTCCCCAGGCCCCTCTGCTACCCCCTAGCCCCCACCCCATGAGAAGAAGGAGCAAGAGTCTAAGGAAAAGGCTCCCCCTTTTTCACAGCTCAGGTAAGACAGAGAGAAGCCATAGTCTCCAGAACCCCTTGGGCCCTGTGACAGCCTTTCCTACGGAGTCCAAACTTGGTTCAGTTTTTCCAAGGGACTTGATTTTTCAGGATGGCTGGGACGAGGTCTGTGGTGGCTGGGAACCGTTTCCAGGGGCAGGGCAGGGCAGATTCCTAGCGGTATGAGTGTTGGGGGCAGGAGGCATCTGCCCACCCTGGAGGCCAGGGTATCAGGTCACCCCTGCCAGACGAGGTGAGTCCTTGGCTGCCGAACAGGACCTGAGAGCTCTTGCTCTCTGTGTGGCGATAAAGGCCCAGAGAAACCCAGCGGCTGCAGACTGGCGTCTCCTGTAGCAGCCACAGCTGCTGAATCTGCTGTTTCTGAGAAAGTGAAATTCCAGTCCCTTCACCCTCCCCTCACCCGCCGGGCTGGCAGGGCCCGTGGAGAGGGCGTCAGCCAACCTCCCAGCCCTCTTAGGAGAAAATGAACGTTCTTGTGGAGGCAGAGACCGGATCTCTGCTGACAGGGCCCATGTGGTGACGTAGTCTAGGCCCGTCTGGACCTTGGGGTGAGGGAAGCTGTGGACCGCTTCTCCGTGTGCCCAGCTCCTGGCCTGATGGCATGGGGGCGGCAGGTGGAGAGGCCAGAGCAGGCACGGTCAGTGCCATGCCCTCCAAGGACAGTGACGTCACCACCCTTCCCTCTCCTCCCACTTTTATTCTAAAGAGAAGACCAGTGTCACACAGGGGAGGGTCAAGACGCAGAAGAAAGGGGCCAGAGGCCTGAAGGAAGGCCTGGGGAGGGAGGAAAAGAGTCCACGCAGGTGACAAGTTGAGGGGGCTTCTGGTGAATTTCAGTGTTAGGTGTTGGTGGGAAACTCTGGGGTCTTGCCAGGGTCTGCCATGTGCCTCTTCAAACCTGTTTCCTTTCTCCTCTAGACTCACAGCTTTCTTTGCCATCAGGTGGGCTGTTGTCAGCTTCCCCAGTGGCTCAGCTGGTAAAGAACCTGCCTGCCAATGCAGAAGACTCAAGAGACGCAGGTTCAATCCCTGGGTTGGAAAGATCCCTTGAAGAAGGAAATGGCAACCCACTCCAGTATTTTTGCCTGGAAAATCACATAGACAGAGGAGCCTGTCGGCCTACACACTGTGGGGTCTCAAAGAGTCGGACACCACTGAGCATACACGCACACCCATGTTGTTTGGTTCTGGCTGATAAAATACAGGTGGCAGGGCAGCTATCTCTTTGAGATTTCCTTCAAACATACATCCAGAGGTGGGATTGCTGGATTATATGGTAGTTCTATTTTTCAGTTTTTGAGGACCCTCTATACTATTTTCCATAGCGGCCACACAAGATGAAATGAAAGAGCATGCTTGAAATTGCCCAACACAAGATTTGGCACCTAGCAGGACTCCATATATATTTTTTCCATAGCAGCAGACTCTTCTTTTCTCCAGGGAGGGAGAGAATGAGGAGATGCTCTGAGCAGAGAAAGCCACAGCCAGACGGAGGAAGGAAGACCCCAGGGTGCTCTGGAACTCCTGCCTGTGGGCTGTGTGTGTGGGTACTCAGTCGCTTCAGTGGTCTGACTCTTTGCAACCCTGCGGACTGTAGCCCGCCAGGCTCCTCTGTCCATGGGATTCTTCAGGCAAGAATACTGGAGTGGGTTGCCATGCCCTCCCCAGGGGTCTTCCCAACCCAGGAATTGAACCTGCATCTCTTTTGTCTACCGCATCACAGGCAGATTCTTTACCGATGAGCCACTGGGGAAGCCTGCCTGTTGACTGGGGAGGTAGAAAAGCAGCCTTGCATACCTGGCATCCCCAGATGGTTCTCTTTCTTGATCTCAAAGATTTTAGAGAAAACCTCCCCTCCCCTGTGCTCTGGGTAGAACACTTGTCTTTGGAAGAGAAGATATAAGTGGTATACTGTTAGATTCCATCGTTAGTATTCATCTCTTAATTCTCTCTATCTTGTTTCAGCAGCTGGAAATAGAATTTAAAAACTAGCTTTGTAAGATAAGCTTTCCTCTCACTCAGTTAGGGGTCCAGAGCCGCCAGTGGTGCATGTAAAGATGTTTGTCTATTCATTCTTGTAAGCCCTGGGATGATGGGTATGAAGTGGCCACTGGGAAGAAATCAAGGGTCCCCATGTGTCCCTGCTGTTCCCACGCACCTTCCAAGGGTGTCAACAGTGATGGGCTGAATTACCTCTGCCCTTGCCTTTTAAAATATCAAGTTTTTGGCATGGAGTCTTAAAGTTGTTCCTAATATTTTGGATTTCACAGACTAGGAAATGTTAAAAAGAATAGTTTGGAGAACTATTCTTTTTAACAGCACAAGGCTGACAAATTTTTATTTTGCCAAGTAAAGACATAGAGAAAAGAGAAGGCAAACCATCTTTCTGAAAAATCATTTTAACATCCTTTGCCCATAGGAGGGGCATGATTTTTTTTGTTGTTTAAAATTTGTTTTATTTTGTATTGAGTTATAACTGGTTAACAATGTTGTGATAGTTTCAAGTGAACAGCAAAGGGACTTAGCCATCCATAAACAGGTATCCATTCTCCACCAAACTTCTTTCAGGAAGGGCATGATTTTGAAATAATCAAGAACAGTCCATCCTAAGAAAGGCAGTTGACAATTATGTCTGGATATAAAATATGAGGCACATTTGATTGTGGAAAAGTGACAATGTCATCACATGCTAGCAGTAGTTTGTCACAGACATTTAGATGCCACGATGTCTCAGCTAAGGCTTTGGCACTAGGAAGAAGTCGTGCCTTCAAAACGTATTTGAGTATCTCATTTGCTTTGTGGCCTTAGGGAAGCTAAGTGACTTTGTTGAGACTTACACTTCTCTCCTGTAAAATGGAGAAAATAAGACTACTTGCGGTTAAAAGGACTGAATGTATTAACACAGGGAAGTGCCCAGGATGGTCCCCCACATAAGATTGTTGTTGCTCAGTCACTCAGTCGTGTCCAACTCTTTGTGACCCCATGGACTGCAGCATACCAGACTTCCCTGTCCTTCACCATCTCCTGGAGCTTGCTCAAACTCTTGTCCATTGAGTCGGTGATACCATCCAGCCATCTAGTCCCCTGTCATCCCCTCCTCCTCCTGCTCTCTATCTTTCCCAGCATCAGGGTCTTTTCTAATGAGTCAGTTCTTCGCTTCAGATCACCAAAGTATTGGAGCTTCAGGTTTAGCATCAGTCCTTCCAATGAATATTCAGGATTGATTTCCTTTAGGATGGACTGGTTTCATCTCCTTGTAGTCCAAGGGACTCTCGAGAGTCTTCTCCAACACCACGATTTAAAAGCGTCAGCCCTTTGGTGCTCAGCCTTCTTTATGGCCCAGCTCTTGGCTTCCCTGTGGCTCAGCTGGTAAAGAATCCGCCTGCAATGTGGGAGACCTCGGTTCGATCCCTGGGTTGGGAAGATCCCCTGGAGAAAGGAAAGGCTACCCACTTCAGTATTCTGGCCTGGAGAATTCCAAGGAATGTATAATCCATGGGGTCGCCAAGAGTTGCACACAACTGAGTGACATTCATACATTCTCACTTCATTCACATTCATAGATGACTACTGGAAAAACCCTAGCTTTGACTATGCAGAAGATAATTGCTGAATTAATCCCCTTTATTTATTTATTTAGGGAAAAGAAATTAATAGAAATGTGTGTGAGGATGCAAGGAAAGGAAGATACCACAGATGTGGCCTCTGGGATTCTGGGTTCCTTCACATTTCTTAGTAAGACCTTGGGGCTTCAGGGAATGTACACCATTCTCCGTAAGGCATCTGGGAAGAGGCGAGAATCTGGTGGTAGGAGCAGAGGTTCCTGGGCTTCTGCTTGTCATTTCATGGAGGGGCATTTATAAGTGGGATACAGGAGTGCACCACTCAAATGTCCCCGGGGATCTTGTCCTAGGTAGCTGCTTTCAGTTCCACCCTCTCTCCTGCGCTTTTATGCTCTATCCAATTGCCTATTGAACACATCCACTTAGGTACCTCACAGATACCTCAAAGCAGTGTTACCTCCCTCTAAGCCTGCTTCTCTTCCTCTGTTCATCCAATAGCAAATGATACCAGCACCCACTTGCTCTCTTAAGCCAGGAACTCTCTTCTTCTCCACATCCGGCTTTTCCATCATCCCTATCTTTCCTCTCCCAAGTTCACTCAGACATAACGCTTGACCCATTGACTTCCTCAGTCTCTAGGAAAAAAAAACCAGCCTGATTTGTAGCATTTTTCCAATTTCATAGTGTGAACACGGTCAGTCTCAAGCTACCAAAATGGTAGCCAAAATGGTGCCTGAAGTGGTGTTGGGAAGAGATACACATAATTGGCTCCATGGCACTTGTGGTCCCAGTTCACCACTGTTTTGTCTACTTGAAATGCTTGTGTTCATCCTACAGGAGCAGTATCTTTATCATCTGCTCTGGGAAACCTTCCTGAATCAGCACGCGCCCCCATGTCCTCCAGTGGTGGGTTTCTGCTGTTTCCCACCCCAGCCACTCCAGCCTCCACTGTGAGCTCTTCAAGGGCAGCTCTGAGCACAGCACTGAACACAGAGTATACGTCTGCTGTATTTACTGAATGAACACACAAACCAGGGATTTGAATCCAAGTCTCTGCTCTGACCTGCCTCCTAGGCAGCGTCTTGAATCAAAGTTGCCAACAATTCTGCTCTGGATTTTACTGTATTTCTCACTGAATATTGAGTAGATGGAATTTCTTTCACTTTTTCCCCTTAGGAGCCATCTTTCCTCTTCCCCTCTGCACCCTATTAAAGCTACGTCTTGGGGTTGTTCCCAGAATTAAAGGAGACAGTAATTGTGAAAGCACCTAGTGACTAGTAGATGCTCCCCCAAACCAGCTCTTCCCTCCCTTCCTTTGGCAGAAATGCTAGCTGTGCTTTCAGCAAAGAAAGCCTGTTCAATGTGCACAGGGAGAAACGCCTCTTTGCTCCTGGCTTTGAAATCCCCGGTGCCTACAACTTAATAGACTTACAATTGGTTAATTTTCTCTTGACATTGATCAGCAACGGGTCACATCTGGCACTCGCTGGTCCAGCCCTGGATTGGGGGAGCTGCGAGATGCCTGGCCTGGCCTCGCTAACCAGAAATTCAATAACTTTTTCATATAAATTGTCCGTAAGAGAAAACTTCTTGTTTTCGGCAGTTGCCGCTGTTTCAGCATTTTTCTGTACAAGATGAAAAACTTTTGCATTGAGCAAAATACAGATTTATGGTCAATAAAGTGAAGTTTAACAGTTTATAGGGGCCATACTTTCTTTCTTAAAAACTGATATTAAAAGCCATTTTTCCCAGTCTTTGTAAAGATGGCTCTTCTATCAATCAGGATCCTGGTTTGTTTAAATGATGGGAGAATTAGGAAAAACTCTCTCATCAGAGGGCCTCCGAATATACTCCTGTCATCCCTGCTGGTCCTGGAGCTTTGAAGACAAAAAGGGGTTATTTCTTGAAACTGGAGATGGTTGAGCTCGAGATAGAAAGTTGTTTGGAGCCAGTAGCGAGTGTGCAGATGGGGCTTGAAGAGCAGGCGAGTGTAGAATATTCTTCTTGTACCCAAGATCTGTTTAGTACTTTTCATTTATTCAGTAAACGTTCACCAAGTATCTACTGTGTATTAGAGTCAGAGCTAGGTACTCACATGACAAAGATAAATCACATCAGCTTCTTGCCTGCAGGGTACCCACTGTTGAGGAATTGAGTCAAGCAAACAGACAGCGACAATGAAGTCAGGAATGGTATTATGGGAATGCTGAGGAACCACACTTTGCCCAGACTGAGGGCATCTGTGAAGACTTCCTGGAGGAGGTGACGCCTGAACTCAGTTCTGAAGATGAGGGAGTGAGGAAGTGGCCAGGAAGGGAGGCACAGACTGGGAAGAATGGGTGGCAGGGTGGGATAAGAGCAAGTCCCCTTCCTAGGATTGTCTTTCTCCAGGGTGGATTGGGAAAACAGGTGTTTGTCTCCCAGCTGCTCTTTTTTAAAAGTATTTTATTTATTTATTTGGTTGTGCTGGGTCTCAGTTGTGGAATAAGGGCTCTTTGATCTTTGTTGTTGTATGCAGGATCTTTAGAACTGTTTGGTGGCACCATGCGGGATCCTTAGTTGTGGCATGCAAACTCTTAGTTGTGGTATGTGATATATAGTTCCCTGACTAGGAATCGAACCCAGGCCCCCTGCATTGGGAGCCCAGAGTCTTAGGCACTGGACCACCAGGGAAGTCCCATCCCAGCTGCTCTTGAGCCTCTCATCAGTTTCCAGCTCCCTGACCAGTGCTCTTCCTGGCTGTTCCCAGTGCCACCATGGACCCCTGCCCATCCCACAGTCCTGGGAGGTCTGGCCCCTTTGACATGAGGCTGCTTCTTGGAAGTATCATGATGGGTAGACCATGCTTCCCTTCCCCTCCTCCACCTCCCCATCCCCACCATGCAAGGTGGTTAGAATGTGACAGACATGATTTCAGTGTGGATGGCACCTGATAGAAATGACAATGCAGGAGGAAATATTCAGAACTCCATAAGTTATGACTGTTCTTCGAGTCCCAGAAAGAATAACCACACAAAAGATACTCTGAAGGGATTTTGGAGCCTTGCCCCCTTTCTTCAGCTCTGTTCTTCCTTCTCTCTTGGAGAAAGGGCTGTTCTCTTTAGTCTTCCCTGGAGCCCAGTATCAGCTACGCTCCATGTACAGGTGACCCCATTCCTATGACCTGTAGGGGTTGATTGCTTTTTCCTCCATTGCAATTGGAATCCCCACCCACCAAACACTCATTTACCTGAATACATCATTCTCAGAGCCACAACCAGTTAGTTTTCCCCTTGTTGTAGCCCATTCTGCTTAGCTTGCCTGACTCACAAGGGGGACAGTCCTTGAAATTTAAATGCACAAGTCTACACCCTCTCTTGGTTCTTCTGCTCTTAATCTACCCAGGGCTTATCAGGACCCCCCAGAATGGAGGCCCTGTTGGTGGCTACCTCTTAACTGCACAAAGACAGAGGCCAAAACTCTGAAATGATCGTTTATTTTTTAGGTCAGTGAAAATTCTTAGACAAGACCTGAACTCTGACCACAAGCTGAAAAAACTCATAGGTGTTGGTGGGATGGGAGGAAGGTTTTCCTATCCCAAAGGGGCTAGAGCAGGGCTGTCTAACGGATACAGAATCAGAGCCACCTGTATAATGAAATTTTTTCTTGCAGCCACATTTAAAAAGTAAAAAGGAAGAGATGAAACAAATTAATTGAGCCCAAATTATAGGAATGAACCAAAATATTATAATTTGAACATGGGATCAGTTCCAACTTATCATTGAGATATTTTACATCCTTTCTTTTCATTCTAGGTGTTCAAAATCTGGTGTATGTGTATTTACACATATAGCACCTCTCAAGTTGGATTAGGCACATTCCTAAGTGGTCGACACCCAATGTGTGACTAAATGAATGTAGAGTGCAAATGTGTGTGTAGGTGTGTTTGTGTAGGTGGAGAGAGAGAGAGAGAAACATCTAGAGATGAGGGTTTAGAGCGATATAGGAACCAGAGGAAGAGCAAGAACACAAGAAGAGTTTTTGGTGTGGGAAGGCACGCACACTGTATCCTGAAGACAGGGGGGCACACACGGAAGGGGCTTTAAGTAGAGGAGAGTTGTGATCAGATTTATGTTTTAGAAAGATCCTCTGGATGGGCAGAGAGAAGTTATTCGAGTGAGCAAGAAAGTTTGGAGAAAGACTTAATTAGAATTGCTTCCTGGTGATAAAGTAGGGTTTAAAACTGGGAGAGGGGGTGATGGACATGGAGGGAGGTGGATGGATTCTAGACTGATGAAGCAGGTACGGCCCACAGGACTTGTAGGATGTGGGGATGAGAAGGAGCCAGGGGTCAAGGATGCTGTGTCTCGCCCTGTCCAAATGGGTAGATGCCCTGCCATTTACTGAAACGCAGAGCAGAGAGGATGCCCAGGTTTGAGGATGGTTTAGGATATGTGAGTTTGAGTGTCCTGTGGACATTTGAGCAGAGGTGATCATCAGAGGAATGGATGGGTGGGTCTGGCACTCAGGAGAGAGGCGTGGGCTGGAGGTGGAGGTTGGGGACACATTGATGAGTAATGGAGGAGCCCAGTGACGCCTCTGGCTGCAGTAGACCTGTCTCAGGTTTCTAACTCCTAAGCCTGTCTTGAAGATCGGTAGGGAGGGTACACGTGCATTGTATAGCACAGAGCTCTGTGCATGTGGGCTGTCAGAGGATCATGCTGGTTGGGTGGAATCCCATCTGTTCAGGCATGTGCCTTCTAGACTTTGCTTTCACCCAGCCTGGCCATTTTGCAAAGGTTTAAGACAGGTGGTCATTTGGGGGAAACTGAAACTTGAAATCGAGGGACCAAACCTGACTCTGCCACTGTCTTTGAAGCCAGCTCAGTGGCTCATCCATCACCAACCCTTACCTCTTGGGCTATCTCTAACTTCCCACCTACTTTTAGGTCTTATTACTTCTAAATTCTTGGTGTTGGCTATAGTCTGCCGCACTGCCCAGACCCCCTACTCAGGACCAAAGGACTGATTTCTGTCCCCCCAAACTCCACTGGGGAGGTTGTCAGCTAATAGTTGGCTGAAAGTTGTAAGTTGTCTGCAGGAATGACCTGGCTGAGGAGTGTTGCCTAATTCAAGGTCACACATCCCCTGCCCATGCCCTCTTGCCCCACCTGGGGTAGCCCACATCCAGTGACTGTTCAGTGAGGGGATAAAGGAGTGGTCCCTTTGCCCCAACTCGAAACAACTCTTAAGAGTAATCCTAGCTTCAGAGGCCCTCTTAAGGTCAACTGAGAGTGTGTTGTTGGGACTGCATTGCAGCCAATTTCTCCCTCTGCCCACTCCAGCCGCCTTCCCTTCCCCATGGGCACTGGCCCCACTGGCTGCAAGAGTCCTCACTAATAAATCTCCTGCACGCTAGTCCCCACCCCACCCCAGTGTCTGCCTCCCGGGGACTCAGCCCGTGGCCCTTGACTTTGTCATTAGTTCCAGCCATGAAATCACAGCCCCGGACAGATAAAATCAGTTGTGTGTCTCTCTCTCAATCTCTCTAACACACACATGCACACACGCACACACACACTCTAAAGCATTCACTCATTTGGCTGCTAGGTTTTATTTCCTGACATCCCACCATAGTGCTTTATTCTTAAATATATCTCTTTGTGCCCTGCCTCCCACCACATCTCCTTCTTCCCATCCCTCCCTCCTTCCACATGAGTAAGCTCTGACCCCATAACAAAACAACTCCTAACCTCCAGGCTTTTCCCCTTCTCCGAGTTCTCTGCCCCCTGGGCTTGGCACCAGCAGATAGAGATGATACCTCATCCCCAACACTTGTCTCCCCACTCATCACGGCTCCCTCCAGGCCCCCAGAGCCAGTGAGGTGGAGAGGGCATTTGAGGGCTGTGTCCCTGTAGTCCCTCGAGCCAGGCCTCGGGGGCTGGGCTAAGATTTCTGCAAGGATCTCGGAATCGGAAGAGCCTAAGTCGTAGCTCACGTCCCCACCGAACAATGAGGCTTGATGAACGGGGTGTGCTGTGCAATTGCTGATGAATATCAAACTGATTCCTAGGACTCTCCGAGCTGTGCATATGTGACAGCCAAGCTGTGTTGTCCCGGGAGGGCTCCAGAGGGGTCCAAGTTTCCCAACTTCCTGCCCTCAAAATTGATGTGTACCAAGGCAAAAAGAGAAGAAGCAAAACCCACAAAACCCTGTTTCCTGAGGCGAAGCCTGACATTACAACTGTCTCTTTAAGAACTTGTATTGCGCACACACACACACACTCACACACACACATATTTTTCAACTGCATCTTCTGACTGACAAAGCTCTTTCTTGCCACAAGCGACTGTTATAAAATTATGACTTGCGCATATATAATGTTTGTGTTCAACAAGAAAACAGAAATGCCACCTTATTTTGTGGTTACAGCTGCACAATTCACATCCGGCAAGATTGATCATATTAAGGTTATGCAATCATCTAATTGCACAGACAAGCCTTGGGTAATAACTCCGAATGCTTGCACTTCAATCCGCACGGCAGAGTCATTGCCGAGTCCTGATTAGCGCCTGGCAGCGTTTGGGCACCATTATTCGCTCCGGCATTGTCTAAATCTCCATTTTCAGCCAAAGCAATCTACCCACTAACTGATCTATGACAAACAGGCCCATAACAGCAAAGCTGTTTGGGTTGCAGATTCGTACGTAACCCAGTGCGGCTCTTTGGGCTGTTTCCAGCTCTTTGCTGCAAAGTTTCTCCATTTTTCCCAGGAGGAAACAGCCCTCACTCACTTCCCTTCCCTCTTCAGGTTGTCAGGAGGCTGAGGACCACTGGACAAGGAATTTGCAAAAATCTTCACCAAATCAACTCCTACTCAGATCTCAGATCTTGGCCCCAAGGTGACTTTCAGAGAGAGGCCAGTGAATTTTTTGAGATTCACGAGTGACACACGACACTCCATGCTTTTTCTTTGTAGCATTTAGAATAGTTGCACCTGTACCTGCATCCTCTGTGGGCTCCAGCTTCATGCTTTCTCCAGAATGCAATCACTTTCATCACCGCAATCACTTGGGCTGCAGCCTCCAAGTCTAATTTTAATTGGTTTAAATGTAAGTGATCACATATGGCCAATGGCTGTCATATTAAACAACACAGGCTTGGACTATCTGCTTCATGAGAGCGGGAGTCTTCTGGAGCGTGATTTTGAAAGATGCATCTTAAGCCTTAGATCTATGCATACCCTTGGACCCCATGATCTGACCTTGCTTTCTGAAATTTGTCCTAAGGCATAGCTGTTTGTAGAAGAACGTTCATTGCATTGTCATGGATGGTGCGGTGTGTGTGTGCTCAGTCGTGTCTGACTCTTTGCGACCCCCTGGACTGTATCCCACCAGGCTCCTCTGTCCATGGAGTTTTCCAGGCAAGAATCCTGGAGTGGGTTGCCATTTCATCCTCCAGGGGATCTTCCTGACACAGGGATCATGGATAATAATGAAAATTACAAATAATCTAAATGTCCAGAAATAGGGGATTGAACAAATCAAAGTGTCCATGTGATGGAAACTGGGCAACTATTATGATTTTTAAAAGTTTTGTTTATTTATTTTTGATTGTGGTGGGTCTTTGTTTCACAGTGCGTGCTTTCTCTGGTTGCAACGAGTGGGAGCTACTCTTTGCTGTGATGCGCGGGCTTCTTATTGCGCTGACTTCACCTGTTGCCGAGCACAGGCTCTAGGGCGTGGATTCAGAAGGTGTGGCACACAGGCTGAGTTGCTCCACGGCATGTGGAATATTCCTGAATCAGGGGTCGAACCTGTGTCCCCTGCCTTGGCAGACCGATTCTTAACTACTGGACCATGAGGGAAGCCTCTAACTATTAAATTAATAAGTAAAGACAAGAGTAAATGTTTGTGATATACTGTTAAATGGCAAAAGAAGCCAATGAAACTGTGTCTATATTATAATTCTCATTTTAGAGAAAATTGTATATGTTATCTATAATGATGAGGAAAAGAATAGAAGAAAATCTACTGGTGGAATTACATGTGATTTTTATATTCTTTGATGTGTTTTTGGTACATTCCAAATCTTCTACAATCAATATGCATCATTTAATTGTCAGAAAAACAAAGTGAATATATTTTTTAAAAAGTTAGCTTCTCCCTGTTCTAATCTGATTTTTTTTTTAGCCATTTATAGATCTAGAATCTGGGGACAAAGTTGATTCAGGCCCTTTATCTCCAATTTCATTGAATTAAAATCTTCCCTGGGTGGCTGCTGAGGGCTGGTTTCTGCCTTTAAGAGATTCTGTTTCATTGGTCCTTAAGCTTCATTAATCTTGGTTCCTTTTTTGAGCATTGGGTGACCATGAAGTGGTTTGAATTCTTTTCCTCCCCTCCTAGAATGGGGCACCCTGGGCAGCTTATCCGCCCCCTGTAATGGTCAGTGATCACCGAACCTTCTGGCTTTATTCTTGTCATCTGCTCAGGACTCTAGTGCTGAGTCTCTTCTTCTGAACTTCGGTGACTTCTTCCTGGCCAGAAGCATTCTCTCCCACTCAAAGTCCTAAAGACTCATAAGAAAATATGAGGAAATATAGGAAAATCCTTCTCTGTGTGCATTGTGGCAATGGCATTCCTCAGCCTGGAAACCTACACGGTCTGTCCCCTGCTCACCTCTCCAGCTTCACCTGTCACGTCTCTCCACTTGTACATACAGTACCTTGAGAGTCCCTCAAAACCTACCTTCAGGCCTTTGCACAACCAGTTCCCTCTCCTAGGAGTGCTCTTTCTGAGTCAATTTACTGCCTCTTTCCCCCTCATGCATTAAGGTCAAGACTAATTTTTTTTCACCCCTGGTATGAACACTGTTGTTGTTCAGTCACTTAAGTCATGTCTGACTCTTTGTGACCCCGTGGACTGCAGCACACCAGGCTTCCCTGTCCATCACCAACTCCTGGAGCATGCTCGAACTCACGTCCATTGAGTCAGTGATGCCATCCAACCATCTCATCCTCTGTTGTCCCCTTCTCCTCCTGCCCTCAATCTTTCCCAGCATTAGATGAATGCTGAAGACTGTTCTATTGTTTGAGTTACTTTGTTGTTCGGTGCAATTCAATAAAGCATTGGCGTGTCTCATGCACAGAGCTAGTTTTTGGTGAAACAAGTTTGGAGGGATTGTGGAGGAGAGAGAACAGCATTTGCTAGATTCCTGCTATGGGCTGGCCACTCTCCATGCATCCCTCAGTGTATCAGAGGAGATAGACAGACAAACGATCAGTACGATGCAGTGTGACACATGTCCTAGCTGCCGTGTAGACACGATGGTATGGGAAAGGTGATTTCTGCTGGGATGGGGCAAGCTTCAGGGAGAAGTTTGACTCAAGTTGGGTCTTAGAAGATAAATGGCTTTCATTTACACCAGTTGCCTGGCTATATGACAGTGGACCCAGCTCTTTGCCTCACCTAGCCTCAGGGATCTTCTCTCTAAGATGATGACAGTAACTGGTGTCCTGGCCTCCCCTCCAGGCTGTTTTAAGATTGTTTGAGGGTGGGTCAGGGGTGCTATGGAGTTAGTACCTTAAGAGGGCCCTTCAACCAGTGATGGATTGTTCAGAAGTGGGGTAACTTAGAGGTGTGTTGTCTATACTGGCTCCCCCAGTTCCCATGGTGGCAGCTTTCTTGACCACATGCTCTTTACTGCCCTCTTCCTCTCCCTGACTCACCTCCCTCTCCATTACTGATGCTTCTGAGATCACCTTCTAAACATACTACTTGCCCTCAAATCCTTGCCTCCCTGTCTGCTCCTGGGGACCCAAGCCACGACCTCTGGTTTCTCTTGGAGACGCCAGGCGTGTCGCTCCCCACTGTCTCTCTGTGACATCTCCTGCCCCCCACCACGCAGTGTTTTTTCATTCAGGCTTTGGTTCATGGTTATGACACAAAAACCTTCTGGAGCATAAAGCCCACAGACAATAGGAACCCAGAGAACACCTAGGCTCAGCAAAACGCAGAGAAAGGCTGGATTTTATTTTACAGTGCGTGTGGGAGCCATTCTCAAGGGGCTGCCACCTAATGCCAATCCATCACCTCCGAGAGGTCTCCAGCCGAGGCATTTAAAAGTGATAAGGGTGGGGCGGGAAGGCTGGGGGGGTGCATTGGGAGCCAGCTCTATGGGTCCTTTGTCAATTTCTCCCTTCACTTCAGGCTTCAATGAAAGGAAGGTCTGAGCTCCTGGTTCTGTTCCTCCTGGTACCCTCCTCCCTCCGAGGCCGGCATACCCCTCCTGGGTGGGGCCTTCAGGAGAAGGGGTCCAATCTGTGGCCGTCACTCTCACTCACGGGAAAATTGTCTGCTCAGCCACCCACTTCGGCTCCTCCCATGCAGCCATTCATTTCCACCTGATCCTGGGCCTGGATCTTTAGAATCAATTAGCATCAGCAGAGAGGCACGGAAAGTCTCGATAGCGCCCAGCCCCCAGCCGGGAATGTTGGTGTACACTGTCTTCAGACTAGGAAACTGAGATAGGCGAATAAGAGGCTTTTGAGGTCCTGACCAGCTGGCAAAGCCAGTCCCAGGAAACAGCATCCCTGAGCCAGGGAGGGAGCTGGCAGGCCAAACCCAGCCTCACCTTCTAGAGCCTGCTGATCCAAAGCTCATTAACTAGGCAGCAGCGGGAAGTTGCGGTGTTCCCACAAGCACCAACATCTGGGGCAGGAGTGGGGGCGGGGTGGGGTCTTCATTAAAATGCACTGACTCCATTGGCACCAAAATAAACGTGACATTCATCAGAAGCTGCTAAATCTATTCAGCGCCTGCTTCCTTCGGAAGTGCAGGGTTCGTGCCGTGGGCCTGGAGAGAAAAGGTCTTTGCTTGTGCGAAAAATGAGGCGGCAGCAGGAAGATGAAGAAGAGAGGGGAGGCTGGAGAAAAGGGCAGACGAAGGTTGGGTGAGCCACGGCCCGACGTGAGACCTCCAATGTCTGTGACTCCCCAGCCGAGGGGAGGTATCTATCTGAAGGCAAAAATCAATCATGTTATGATGCTTCTCCACGAAGGAGTGGGGCGTCTGTCACCCGATAAGGAAATAAAACAAAAGTAATCCCCCCCTCCAATCTACTTAGATTACACTAAGTTTTAAGGAGTTCTTAGAATATTGCTGGCATGTTTACATATATTACCTTATTTTTCACAATAACTTGGCAAGTCACTTTTCATCCCCACTCTACAGATGGGAAAACTGAGGTACAGAGAGGCTCAGTAGGCCACTCAACTCTTCTAGGGGGTGGCAGCTCATGACCCAAGGTCTGCCAAACCTTTTGGTGGAGCCACAGTGGTCTCACTGGTGTGGTTTAGAGGTGAGAGCTTGGAAGAAAGGTGATGGAGTTCTGAGTCTATATTTACCATTTGGTTTTGGAAAGTCTCTGCCCTTTCTCGGGCCTCGTTTCTCCATTTGTAAAACCTGGTTCCCCTGTGCCTGTATTTGTGTGCCCTGGGTCATCAACTAAGAAAAAAAATCCCGAGTCACCATTGCCAGACCTCTTGCCTGGGTTCAGGTCTCTGGAGTGTAATAGCAGCTGATCACTGGGCACTTATCAGGTGGAAGCAGGATAGGGTGGTGGCACCCTGGCTGCCTGAATTCTAATCTTACCTTTGCTGTTTACCAGCGGTGTGTCCTTGGGCAAGTTACTTAGCCTCTCTGAGCCCTTTCATATCATTTTTGTTGTGAGAATTATGAATTGTAATGACAGCACATATTTATCAAGTGATTATTAAGCATCAGGCACTGTGTTAAGGACATGGGCTCATTTAATTTTTACAACTGCTCTATGAAAAAGTTCCTTTCATTCTCCCCACTTTAGAGATGAGGAAACTGAGGCATAGAAGGTATGATGTTAGGTGTGATATATCATGATTCCTGGAAAACAGAAGAAACTCAGAAAAGATTTTATCCCATGTTCCTTCCTGGTAATTGGTAATTCCTAGGGACCTCCCCACTGTGGGTCTTCCCTGGAGGCTCAGTTGGTAAAGACTCTGCCTGCAATGTGGGAGATCTGGGTTCAATCCCTGTGTTGGGAAGATCCCCTGGAGAAGGAAATGGCAACCCACTCCAGTATTCTGGCCTGGAGAATTCCATGAACAGAGGAGCCTGGTGGCCTACAGTCCATACAGTAACAAAGAGTCGGATATGAATGAGTGTTGAACATTTTCACTTTCCTCCATCCTAAAACTGAACCAAGAGAATCAAATAAGAATAGAGAAAATAAAGTAACTTTATCTCAGGGAGAAAGGTACTTATTTTTCTTTTTAAAGAACAGAAACACTGCCAGACCCAGAGTCACCAAACACTGTCATTTTGGAGGGACTCTTTTGAGATTACACCCTTTGGGGAAACTCTCTTGCTGAGGCCCACTTGAGGCCTTGGGTGGCAGATGAGCCC
Source organism: Giraffa tippelskirchi (assembly GCF_054371585.1). Taxonomy (NCBI): domain Eukaryota; kingdom Metazoa; phylum Chordata; class Mammalia; order Artiodactyla; family Giraffidae; genus Giraffa; species Giraffa tippelskirchi. The sequence continues at coordinate 111,168,821 of NC_137287.1, read as the reverse complement.
ACCATTTGCCTGAAGTTACGTGGTCCTGTGAGCCTTATTGTAAAAGCATCTGAGAGGCAGATAGCTCTTGGAGAGGAGTTTGGGATTCCTGCTAGAACCTGAATCACCAACATCTGCAGGCTACTCTGTGCCTGGCCCTCTGCTAGGAGCATTTGCTTAGGAGATTGCTTCTGAGCGGTGGGTGTTCCTGACCCCATTTTTCAGAGGAGGAGACTGAGGCCCCTCCATGTGCCATCATCAGCAAGGAGCTGAAAGGCAAGAATTTACTCAGTGACCTTGTCCTCCGTATCCTGCTTGCTTTCCTCCCAGACTTGTTTCCTTTTTGACTCTAAATGGTTAACAGTGAGGCGATGAAAACAAGTGCTCAGTGCAATGATCATCAAATAGTACATAATTGCGTATTTTTGTAAACAAGTTTAGAGGCTTTTTCAGTGACCTCTCTGTGGCTTTGTGGTTTTGCAGATAAATTGTCTTCCCTTTTACACTCTGACTTTAATTGGGAGCCATGGCTCTGCCGCCATGGCTCTCAAAGCCCTCAGCACTGCTGCTGTTGTGTGTGTGTGTGTGTGTGTGTGTCCTGCACAGGCACATGTGCATTCAGTCATATTGAGTGTGTGTCCCCGTGTGCCTCTCTGTGGCCATGGCAGAGTTAATGACACTGAAAACTCATGGCAGATTTTGTGAAGAACTCCTAGGCAAGGAGCAAGGATCCCCTTAAGTGTAAGGAAGAATTCATCTTGGCAGAAGCAAAGAAATCTGGAGTTTCCAGACCCTGAGATGACTATAGGATCGTCATAGGGATCATTCATTCATTCACTGCACAAATATTTATTGAGGCCCTGCATGTGCCAGGTTCCCTGGAGACATAGCCCTAAACGAGTCAGATCCGGTCACAGACCAGTCAGGAAGTGTTCTCAAACTATATTTAATATTTCAACAAGCTGCCATCAGGCCACCCAAGTTACCTAAAACACTCAGCTTTGCCTTGGGCAGAAATTATACAGTTTGATGGGGTCACCCAGCTGGCCAGAGAACTCTGGATGGCTGTGACTAGTCAAGACTGGAAATGAATGAATTATTACTTAAAATATTTAGGGTGTTGTTAGACATAACGCTTTTGAAATGTGGGTACCTTGGTAGAAGGTTGCAATGGGCCCAGTTGTCACCATAAAGGATCCTGGTATCCTCCTCCCCCATCTTCCTAGTATCTGCTCCCCTGCAGGCCTTGGGGTGGGGGGTGCTAGGTCTCCCCATATGTTTCTACTGCAGTTGTTAGCAGTGGACAGTGAGGGGCAGGGCCCCAAACTGCCCGCACTCAGAAGCCTGTGCCACCATCAAACTGCCCTGCAGGCTCTGGCCCCCTGCTTCCTATACTCCTACTGCCCTGCCTATGGGGCCCTGCCCTCCCAGGCTGAGGATTCTGGATCTAGGACAAGCTGAAGTCACTGCAATTCCTCCTGCATTTATATTTGGGGCCTTTGCTATGTTGTGAAAGAGATCCTTTAACCTGTCTTTAACCTGCTGCATGAAGCAGAAACCAGCTCCAGGAGACCAAGGAGGCAGTGTGCTGGGTACCCATTGGGGCCGACCAATGAAAAAGTCCTGGGGATGGGGGCTTGGGCCAGGTGTCTCTAGTATGAAGAGATCAGGACAGTCTGGGCTCTGTGGCTGCCACCTGCATCCTTCAAAACTCAGGAGATTCCTGGACTTGACACAAGATCCATCCCAGGGTACGGGACAGCAAAGCTCAGGCACAGTTCTGGCTCTGAGATCTACTGGCCGGTGTTACAAATCCCAGCTCTGACACCCGCAGGTCCTTGCATCTCCATTTGCCCTTCTGTAGAGAGGGAGTTATCTCACACCTACCTCCCAGGGTCATGGATGTCAATTTTGAGGAGTAAATTGTAAAGGACTGTTGTGTGTATGTGTGAGGGAGTGTAATTATGAGGATGTGGTAAAATAGGAGAGCTCTGGAGTCAGAATGCTTGAGTTCAAATCCTGGCTCTACCATTAGCCTGCTGTGTGACTATGGGCAAGTGACTTAACCTCTCTGTTTCTTATCTGTACCCTAGGGATGATGACAGTTTCTAATTCATAGGGTAGCTGAGGAGACTTGAACTAATTAATATAAACAGCATAACAAATTTTCTGACACCTACTAAGTGCATAATAAATGATGATGGTGAAAGGTGCTGGTGGTGGTAATGGTGACGATGGTGGGGATGGGGGTGATATGAGGAGGGGGTGTGGACACCAATATTATCCTCATTCATGGTGAGCGGCACTTAACCATTTCAAATCTCCTCCTGGACTCTGTGATCTTGACCTGGCTCTGACTGGGTGGGAACTCATGGTGAAGTGGATGCCAAGCCTCAACCCATTGTGGGTGGGGTCGGGGGGTGCGAGGCTGGCCCCAGCTGGAGGAAGTGTGGATAAGCATGCTCCTTGGGGTCTGTTTTTCCTGGATTCTCTCACAGGGTCAGCGGTGGAGGCTGAGCCTATGACCTGCTCCTGGACCCTCAGGTGGGTCCCTTTACCTTTCAGGGCAGGCACGAAGCCCCTGGCATGCTGACCAAGCTGGGATCAATGGGATGCTGCAGAGAAAAAGAGAAGAAATAGGCTCAACAGATAAATTCTTCTGCCTCAGTTCAGTTCAGTTGCTCAGTCGTGTCCAACTCTTTGTGACCCCATGGACTGCAGCATGCCAGACCTCCCTGTCCATCACCAACTCCCAGAGCTTACTCAAACTCTTGTCCATTGAGTCGATGATGCCATCCAACCATCTCATCCTCTGTCATCCCCTTCTCATCTCGCCTTCAATCTTTCCCATCATCAGGGTCTTTTCAAATGAGTCAGTTCTTTGTATCAGGTGGCCAAAGTATTGGAGTTTCAGCTTCAGCATCAGTCCTTCCAGTGAATATTCAGGACTGATTTCCTTTAGGATGGACTGGTTGGATCTCCTTGAAGTCCAAGGGACTCCCAAGAATCTTCTCCAACACCACAGTTCAAAAGCATCAATTCTTCGGCACTACTTGACAATAAAGAGCCGAGTTGAGCTGACATCTGGGGAAGCATTCAGAGTGCCTTTGATTATGAAGTGTTTTCAGTGGCAGTGAATAAAAAGCTTCTCGGAACCAAGAAGGCAGCACTTCATAGTGTGCCCCATTTCCCAAGGGACCTCATTTCCTGAGGAAGTGCCCCCAAGCTTCATTTCTGGCCAAAGAGCAGCAGCCAGAATCCCAGGCTTGGGGGGTGTGGACCAGGAAGAAGGAAGGGTCTGGGTGAGGGGCCTGGAGGGAGGACCACTGGACCCCTCCCTTGAGAGCTGATCTGCTCTGCTCCGGCCAGCTGGCTCTTGTTCCGGGAAGGCTGATCAGGGGAACTTACCATTCCCTTGGGTGCAGCCTCCACTTCCTGAAAACAAGGACAGTGATGACAGCCACTGCCCACCTGCCCTGAGGGCTTCATAGGTGCTTAGTAGGCATTTAGTAGGAACTTAGTAGGCACTGTGTCCAGGTTCTACAGATATTATTGTATTATTGACATGTGGCTTGTCCATCAGCCACTGGCCAGTTTGGCTTGAGTTGTCAGAAGGTACTGATTGCCCTGGTGTGCGGAGGTCAGGGCTTCTGCACCTGCAGAGATGTGGGCGGGGCTGGAACTAAACCCCGCCCCCCAGCCTATGAGCCCTTCTGTTTCCCATCCTCGTGGGCCTGTAATTCTCCATCCTGACTTCTCTTCCCCATGGAGTCTCTCACCCAATGTGTCTCTCGCCTTCTGATGTCTCTCCCTGTCGGAGGCTCTCTGTCCTCCACTATCTCTCACTTCAGCCCTGCACCTCCCTCTCTCCAGGAGTTGGTTGTTTCCTACCAACTCCTGCTCCCAAGTCCTCTGGAGAAACAGGAGGTTCTTGGTCTGCTGGGATCAGCAAAAGCCTCCTATTCTGTCCAAAAAACACCAACCCTGGTTCCTGTCCCTCCCCAGCACCCGCGGAAGCCTCCGATCGTCTCTCACACCAATTCCTGAGCCCTCAGCCCATCCAGGTTTCCTGAGAAAAGTGGGCATGGGGGTGGTCCTGGCTGGTAGGTTGGGCGGTGGCTGGGTTGGGTTCCCATGGGAAAGCATGTGCCTGTGTGTGTTTGTGTGTTCTCAGCCTGCGGTGACACGGGCCCCCACCTCTGCTGGCTCAGCCTCCCTGGTCGTGGACCACCTGGGTTGCCAGGAGAAGAGAAGTTGGGACCTCAGAGCCAAGGGAAAGGAGGGATGTGGTCCATGGCAGGACACGGGGGCGAAAACCACGCGCTTCCTGGGGTGTCTTTTCCCGGGCTCCTGGCTTGGCCCCAGACACCGGGAGGGATGAGAATCAGCAAACCCCGGCTCCTCCACGGGGCAGGAGGGCAGGACGTGGGGTTGGATGGGTGCCCTGGTTATGTGTCCTCTGGCCAGTCACCTCACCGCCTCCTGGCTTGGACTGAAACCGTGGTAGTGAAGATACTGGCTATGGGAGTCTTTTTTAGTCATAGTGAAAGTACTAGAAATGTGAGGATGCAGGTGTGGCACCAGGGAGGTGGGCAAGAAGGGGCAGCATCCATTTCTCACCTTGTTCTTCTTCCTTCCTTCTTTCTTGTCCTCCTTTCCCATCAAGTCATTATTAAGAACCTCCTAGGCTTGGAAGGGCTTCCAGATGGCTCTAGTGGTAAAGAGCCTGCTTGCCAATACAGGAGACAATAAGAGATGCAGGTTCGATCCCTGGGTGGGGAAGATCCCCTGGAGGAGGGCATGGCATCCCACTCCAGTATTCTTGCCTGGAGAATCCCATGGACAGAGGGGTCTGGTGGGCTATAGTTCATAGGGTGGCACAGAGTTGGAAACAACTGAAGCCACTTAGCACACATGCACAATTAATATAATGCAACAACAGAAATAATAATAATAACAATAACTAATCAAATGCAGAATCTCAGGCCTTACCCGGATCTTCTGAACCAGAAGCTGCATTTAATCAAGACCCCTGGATGATTCAAATGCATGACACAAACATGCTAGTCTCGGGAACTCACTCCAGTCTGAGGTTCAACCTGGCTCCACGACTTACCAGCCAGGTTGGGTAATTTTGGGCAAATTGATTAACTTCTCTGGGTCTCAATTTCCTCATCTACAAAATAAAGAGAATAATCAAAGTTTACCCCTGGGGTCATTGTGAGAATTCAATAAGATAATGTGACCCGCGAGCACAAGCTGGGCCATCAGGAAGGACTCCGTCAGCATGAATGTGACTGAGCTGTGTCACTCTGGTCCTCTGGCTTGTGGATTAATTCTGACATTAAGTAAGAAAGGTTGAGTGTCCAGCTCACACACAGCGGAAATCCCAGAGGAGTGAAGTTCATGGGCCCTGGAGCCAGACATCCAGAGCTCAAATCCAGCCTCTGCCTTTTGTTAACTGGGTGAGCTTAGATGGACAATTTCTGCAAGCCCTCGTTTGTCCACCTGTGAAATGGGGCTGTTGTAAAGTTTAACTGAGCCAGTACCCTGAGAATGCTGACACCTAGCCAGCGCTAGGGAATAGTTTTCTAACTCAGAACTGGCACTCTGTCACTCCTGCCACATTGCATTGATGGAAACAAGTCCCAAGATCAGCTCAGATTCAAGAGGAGGACAAGTAGACTCTGTCTTGATGGGAGGAGTATGTACAGGGATGGAAGGATTGTTGGTGGTCACATTGGCAGACAAAATACCTACCCATAGGAATTGTGCCGCCAACTTTTGAACTAAAAAAATCTCTCCTTTTTTTTGATTAAAAAATTTTAAAAATATTTTGGCATGTGGGATCTTACCTAGTTGCCTGCTATGCTATGCTATGCTAAGTCACTTCAGTCGTGTCCGACTCTGTGCGACCCCATAGACGGCGGCTCACCAGGCTCCGCCGTCCCTAGGATTCTCCAGGCAAGAATACTGGAGTGGGTTGCCATTTCTTTCTCCAGTGCATGAAAGGGAAAAGTGAAAGTAAAGTCGCTCAGTCGTGTCCGACTCTTAGCGACCCCATGGACTGTAGCCTACCAGGCTCCTCCGTCCATGGGATTTTCCAGGCAAGAGTACTGGAGTGGGGTGCCATTGCCTTCTCCACCTAGTTCCCTGACCAGGGATCAAACCTGTACCGACTGTATCAGAAATGCAAAGTCTTAACCACTGGACCACCAGGGAAGTTCCAAAAGTCTTTCACTTTTTTTTTAATTAGAGTGACTATTATTATTAGTTGTAGCCAGGCTCTCACAGAGGGGCCTGTACTAGAAAGCTGAACTAGTTAACTCTACCTGGAGAAGGTAAAGAAGACTCCATGGATAAAATGAGAAAAGAACATGGGAGGGATGGAATCCAGGCCGAGGGACCAGAGCAAAGCTGGAGACAGGAGATTTTCTAACATACAAAGGGGATAAAAAGAGGCCACCCCAAGGAGGCCTGTGGGCTTCCCGTATCCGCAGGTCTGAGGTTACAAGGATAACCAGACAGGACATGGATCTACAGGAGTGTACCAGCATCCGCCATCCCCCAGCACAGGCAGGGAGAGAGACCTGAACTCCCCCAGGGTGTCCAGTGGAGGGGGCGGGGCTTAGGCATGGGGGGTGGGGAGACCAGCTGGCTCTGGGGAGCAGTCTGAGCCATCACTCTTGCGCTGTTCAAGGCCAAGTCAGCTTCATTTCCAACAGCGTTCTCCCCGCTTTCATTTGAGAGACCAATTACAGAGCGTTTTGCACCACAATTACCGACGTTAAAACCTCTCAGTTCCATTTGATGAATTTTAGTAGTAATTGAACAGAGGAAGCCATTACACAGGAGATGGTCCAATTGAATCTGCTCACGCACTGAACTGTGAATTCCAGCCCTTCCTCGGGCGGCCATGGGGACCCAGGCAGGGGATGCCACTTGCCTTCCACTGGAGACTGGGCCCAGGCCCAGGTAAGCGGCTGTCTGTGCATGGAGAGAGGTGATAAGAGATGTCTCCAGTCAGGGACGGCCAGCTCTTAAGGTCTGGTATGGAGAAAAGGCTGGAGAGGAGGCTTAGAAGTTCTGAGAACTTACAAACTTCGATGTTTCAGGCCTGGGAGCCAGATTGGATTCATGCCTTCATTGCTTATTTATTGAACAAACACTGCTGTAGCCTTTACGGTGTGCTGGCCACTATTCTAAGTACATTACAAATATTAACTTGTTTAAAACCCAAAGTAACTCCAGAGTTAGGCATATCATTATTATCATTCCCATCTGATGGGTGGAGGAAACTGAAGCTCAGAGAGGTTAATTAAATTGCTCAAGGTCACACAGCTAGTAGGTGGCTGAGCAGTCTCCAGAGCTCCTCTTCTTGTTTTCTCATTCTTTTGTGGCATCCTCTCTTAGTGGTTGGGAAAGCCTTATCAGGATTCCTAAGTGTGCTGGAGGAGGGCAAGGAAGGGGTTTGGCCTTTCCTAACCTGGAGCGACAAAGGAGCCCGGGAGCCTGCTTAGCAGATGGGGAGGGATGCAAGTGAAATCCCTAAGTGGAGAGGGAGGGTGAGGAGGGTGATGGGGGAGACTCAGAGCCCAGAGTCAGGACTGGGTGGTTTAGGCACTTCTCCTTATCTGCGGCTCAGTCCACACCTGAGTCACAGAGTTCCAGTTCTGTGCTGAGCAGAGGTGGCCATATCACCCTGGGACATATGTGGTTGCCTCCATTCTTTATGACTTCCCTCGTGGCTCAGCTGGTAAGGAGTCTGCAATGCAGGAGACCCGGGTTCAATCCCTGGGTTGGGAAGACCCCCTGGAGAAGGAAATGGCAACCCACTCCAGTCTTCTTGCCTGGAGAATCCCATGGACAGAGGAGCCTGGCGGGGCTACAGTTCACGGGGTCGCAGAGTCGGACACGACTGAGCGACTCCACTTCTTCACTTCTTCCATCCTTTCAGCTGAAGCTGAAGCTCCAATACTTGGGCCACCTGATGCAAAGAGCTGACTCACTGAAAAAGATGCTGATGCTGGGAAAGATTGAGGGCAGGAGAAAAGGGGGCGACAGAGGATGAGATGGTTGGATGGCATCACCGACTCAACGGACATGAGTTTGAGCCAACTCCAGGAGCTAGTGAAGGACAGGGAAGCCTGACGTGCTGCAGTCCATGGGGTTGCAAAGAGTCAGACGTGACTCAGCAGACTAAACAACAATCAGGGCTCTACCGTCGGAAATTCTCATTCTGAAGATCTTGGAGGAGGTGGAAGAAGGTAGCAGGGAGGGGCTGAGAATCTGGCTGACTCAGGTATTAGGTGCAGTCGTGGGCTCAGTAGTTCCGAGGCCTGTGGGATCTAACTTCCCTGACCAGAGATGGAACCTGTGTCCCCTCCATTGCAAGGTGAATTCTTAACCACTGGACCACCAGGGAGGAGAAGGCAATGGCACCCCACTCCAGTACTCTTGCCTGGAAAATCCCATAAACGGAGGATCCTGGCGGGCTGCAGTCCATGGGGTCACTGAGTCGGACACGACTGAGCGACTCCACTTTCACTTTTCACTTTCATGCCCTGGAGAAGGAAATGGCAACCCACTCCAGTACTCTTGCCTGGAGAATCCCAGGGACAGGGGAGCCTGGTGGGCTGCCGTCTATGGGGTCGCACACAGTCGGACACGACTGACGCGACTTAGCAGCAGCAGCAGGACCACCAGGGAAGTCTCAGAGAATCTGCATTTCTAACAAGCCCCCAGGTGATGTTGAGACTTATGGTCTGGGAACCAGACTTTTCACTTGGATCAGAATGCTGCCTTTGGACATTTCTCCTTTGAGGCCTCCCTTGGAGGTTGCTCCTGCTGACACTGGGCTGGGTTCCTACCGAGCACAGCCCCCAGCTTGGTGTCGGAGGGGTGCAGGTGACAGCCAGGGCCAGGGCAGCTCAGGCAAGAGCATCAAGCTGAAGGGGGCTCGGTGGATAGGACCCTGGCACAGAGCACATGTGGCCACAGGAGGCAGTTGCAGTGGTTTCCCCCGAGAAGTGACTGAGTCGGAGATGGGGGCCCCATAGAGAGCTCTAGAAAACCCTTCTGATGCAAAGTTAGGAGGCTGAGAGGAGGAGTAGTACAGAGATTACATAGGGAAGACTCTGCCAGAAGTCTCTGGCTCTGTGAGAGAGAGAGAGAGAGAGAAGGAGGGAGATTTTGAGCAAATTACCTCCCTTTCTGCCTCAGTTTCTCTGTCAATAAATGGAGCTAATAATACTTTCTATGCTTGGTGTCAGGATATAATTGGGATTATCAGTGAGATTGCTCCTAGCATGAGACTGCCACTACATGTAGACTTCCCAGCCCAGAGACTTCATATGCTGACCGAGCTGGGGCTCCTCTCTCCCCACCAGTTTCTGCCCATCCTCTCCAGCCACTGGACCATCAGTCTCCATTATTATAAAAAAAAAAGAGGCTGGATTTTAATTTGTGGAATGTTTCTTTCTTCTTCTTCTTTTTTTTTTTTCAAAAAGAAAAGCCTAATTAGGAAGCCCGTTAAATGCCTGCAATTCCAATATAATTCTATTAAATTCTCCCTGTAAAGTTAATGTTACAGACTTTTTAACAGATGTTTTAATTAGGCATTGTTATTAAAGAGAATACTGTAGAAATTAAAACCAGACCCTAAATGGGGGAAGAAAGGCAGTTTTCTTGTGCTGGGTAAATGGTGGCAGCCGCCCAGCAAAAAGCTGTTGGCAGCAGGTCATGAAAAACACACACAAAAGGAGAGGAAATGCTTGGTGCGATTCGCAGTGCTCAGCAAGAAGGGAAAAATGCCCGTGCCTGGTCCACTCAGCCAGCACAACCTCTGGCCCAGTCGATGCAGAAAACAGGGAGAGAAGCCAGGGTGGAGGTAAGGGATGGGGTGGGGGGCAGGCAGAGGCTCACTGGCCAGGATGGACAGGTTTGAGGGTGTCTCTGACTACTGGGGTTGTTCCACGTAGGTTCACGTTATCTGCCCCTCATGGCAACCATGACTCTTACCCATTTTACAGATAAGGCAACTGGGGCTCAGAGATGTCTGATCATCTATCCAGGTGGACACAGGAGGGGCTTGAATTTCTTGCTGGGTTGGGTTTCCAGAAGTGAAACTTGGGTTTTCTGCCGTATGGTGCTGGTTACTTTCTCCACCAGCAATAGAACCAGTGGTTCTATACAGTGTGAGCTTAGGAGACAGAAAGACCTGGGTTGAAGTCCAGGCTTTGCTGCACACTGGCCATGTGTCCTTAGGTTATTTGCTTCATCTCTCTGAGCCTCGATTTCCTCATCTGTAAAATGGGAGCAATAATATGATGATTGGTTTGTAGGTTACAATGAAACATTGCGAATAAGAGACTAAGCCCAGGGCCTGGCTCAGTGCTGAGGGAGTGGACTTGGACATGATAAGGACTCTAATCTAGATGGCCTTCAGCCCTATGCTGTCCTGCTGTCCTGAACCATTGGCTGCCACTGCTGAGCCCTGTGGCATGGGGAGTGACCTCACCTTTGACGCCAGTGAAACAAAGGATCGGCCAGAGAGTGTGGTTGGGTTCAGGTAAACCATCCTGCCACTGGGGGTAGAGTCACTGGTTGCCGTGGAGACCCCCAGTGACCCATCCAGTTCTCTCAGAGTTGGGTCACCCAGCACTCCATGGCTGCTGGAAGGCGGGGAGAGAAGAGTGAGGTTGGAGAGAACTGGATTCAAGTCCTGGCCCTGCTCCTCTGAGTCTGCATCTTGCTATCGCCTTCTCCTGGGCATCAAGCCAAGGGCCTGGGTGGGAGCAAACACTTCCAGAAGCCATTGAGGCTGCAGGCACACCCTCTGGGTGCATCCAGTGGCATCCTCAGATTTATCTTTTCCAGGGGGTAATTTTCCTGTCCGTTCTAAGGCTGTCAGCCTGAGATTATTCAAATAATGTTTATTTCAGTCCTGTGACCGAGATAGAACTGCCATGAGCACTTTCTCAGGAGCTTGAGAGGAACAAATAGTGAAAGGGGAGCCACCATGTGGGTCTCATCCATTGGGCCCCTCATCCTTCTTGGTCACCTCTCTTTGTAGGTTGGAGGGAACTGGGAAACACCTGACCTCTGAAATCAGCAGACCTGGGTTTGCATTCCTGTCCTGTCCCTTACTAGCTGTGTGAGCCTGAGCAAGTGGTTTAGCCTCTCTGGGCCTCAATTTCCTTGTTTGTAAAGTGGGGATGGTAATAATGTGTCCAGGTCCTAGGACAAGGATGATGTGAGACAATGTTCTTAAAAGCATCTGATGCATAGGGGATGGTTATAAAAGGGGTGGGAAGAGCAGTTATAATGTGTGCACACATACACACACACATGCACCAAACAATGCATGGGAAATGTCCATAATAACCCCCAAACTGGTCATGTGAGTTACCTATAGAGAGTAGACCTGAGGGTTTCTACTCTTCTCTCCAGTCTGAATCATTTTTAAACCACGGGCTTGTATTATTTTTTCATTAATAGGAGAAAATCAGCAAGAAACCCAATGTGGAAATCCATGGTGGTTTGGGAAATGCTGATGGGTGGGAATCAGCTAATTTGCCAGCAGCATCATTTAGCCTGAAAGGGGCTGCTGGGCCACCCTCTAGCTCTGGGTTCCGAGCACCTGGGTTTGAACCCTGGCACTGTGAGTTCTCAGCCATGTCTCTGAGCCTCAGTTTCCTTGCCTCTATAATGGGAATAACAAAACCTACCTGCAGGGCTGTTTTAGGGGAGATGAGCAAGGGTGTGAAACATAAGGACACATGTACCCACCAAATAAGCAGCAGTCTGGCTGGCTCTGCATTTTCTGTTGCTGCCTCTATCTCAGGAAGCTGGACTCCCCTCCCCCATTCTGAGGTCAGGTGAGGGACTTGGAAGTAACTCTGGGTCACTATACCCAGTGGGCATCGGCCAGTCTTCACTTACTTAACATCTCAGCAGCATCCACTCTGCTCTTGGGGACACTCTCTGCTTCCCTTAGCTTCTGCACCCCATCCTCTTCCAGTGACAAAAGAAGGTGGTGGGGGTTGCAGTGACCTGTGTGGGCCCCACAGGGCTGGATTGAGAGTATGGGAACTCCCCTGTCCTTTAGAACCTGGAAGTGAAAACCATCTGGAACATTCTGGATGTCCATCAGGAAGGATCCTGTTCCATCCCTGGAACCTCAGGCAGCCGTTACAAGTGAGTTGGATGCTGTTACAAGCCGTTACAATGCATTCCAGGTGGACAGTTGTCCAGGTGGACAATTCCACAGCAGGCTAAGTAGAAAATAAACAATGAGAAAATGAAGTGTATAGTATGATCTCATTTTTATGAAAAAATAAGTTAAAAAAAAATCCTTGGAGTAGCAGAGATTAAGAAGCTTTTTTCTTACTTAATCTGCACTGTTCAACTTACATGAACAACAATAATAAAGGTTTTAAAAAATATGAAAGGAGCCTTCCTTGGTGGTCCAGTGGTTAAGACTTCGAGCTTCCAATGCAGAAGGCCTGAGTTTGATCCCTGGTCAGGGAACTAGATCCCACATGCCACAACTAAGACTCAAATTTTAAAAATTTAATAAATAAATAAAATATGTGAAGGGACATTGTGCAGTTTGGTGCTAAGTGGGGTGAATCAGGATGGATGGGAGGCTGGTCAAGCTGAGGGGTGGTTTGGGGGTGAGTCAGGATTCAGATGCTGAGTAAGTGGTAAGCCTGGGAGGTTGGACCTCAAGGCCAAGCTTGGGGTGACCGGGGATTCTTCTAGTGGCCCCAAAGACAAGCTTTTGATGGTAAGCCCAGTTATTCCCACAGCCTATTCCCTGCCTTCCCCAACCCAGCATATTGGGGAGGTAAGTGGGGTCTTCCAGGTGTGGCAGAGGGAATAAGGCTGCCCACCCTTCAAGATGTCCACCTTCTAATGTCAATAATTTGTGATGGTAGGTTACATAGAAAGGGGGAATTAAGATTGCAGATGGGATTAAAGTTGCTAATCAAAAGCCCATAAAATCGAGAGTTCACCCTGAATTATCAGGGTGCTCAGTCATTCAGTCATGTCCAACTCTTTGCGACCTCATGGACTGTAGCCCCCCAGGCTCCTTCTGTCCATGGCATTATCCCGGCAAGAATACTGGAGTGGGTTGCCATTTCCTCCTCCACGGAGTCTTCCAGGGTGGGCCCATGTAATCTTAAGAGTCCTTAAAAGATGAAAGAGGGAGGCAGAAGAGGAGTCAGTGTTGGAGTGATTCCATGTAAGGACTCGCTGGACCACTGCTGGCTTTGAAGATGGAAAGGGATCATGAATCTAGGAATGGAGGTGACCTCTGATGGCTGGAAAAAGCCAGGAATGATTCTTCCCTGCAGCCTTCAAAAATGATCGAAGCCCTGCTGGCACATTGATTTTGCTCCATGAGAGCCGTTTTGGACTTCCCACCTCCAGTGCTGTAAAATAATAAATTCATGTTGCTTTAAATCACTAAGTTATGTGGTGATCTGTTACAGCAGCTGTAGAAAATAATACAGGAGGGATCTTGGTTTAAAGGGTCAAGGTTTTTAAGGGTCAGGAGTGAGTTGCATCCAGCCTTGTCTTTGTATGGCACAGCCTCAGCTCCACCCAAGGCCAGGAATGGATGTGGGTCTGCGTGACCCCCGAACAAGCCTGGAGTCCAGAGATGAAAGAGCCAGCTGCCTAGTGGATGGAGATGCAGCTTTCTGGTCTGGGGAATGGGAGTGATGGTAGGTACCAGAGATGCATTGCTCTTCCTCTCCAGGTCCATGACTTGCAGCTGCCTGTGTAAAGAATGTGTCACTGAAGACCTGGACTTCATCCCCAGTTCCATCTACCTCTGCTGTGTGACTCAACGTGAGATCTCATCTCTCCGAGCCTTAACACTTCAATCTGTCAAATGGATATCATGCTGTCCTTTCGGAGTTGATGTGGATCAGGTGAGGTCCCATTTGTGAAGCACTCAAGACAGTCCTTGGTTCAAAGGGGAAGCTGAGAGAGGGAGATCCAGTGCAGTGAAGGTGGGTAGCCCTCACTTGGTCTGCCCTCCTGGGAGTTCCTACAAGGCTCCCCAGAATTTCTGCAGGTGTAATCTGTTGGTCTATTTGATGGACGTGTGTTCCACACTCTGCTTTGCCTTGTCATTATATTGACAGGCATGTCCAAGAAATCTATTTTGCATTCCTGAGCACCTTGACAAACTGTTTTCTCTGGCACACAGATCCTTGTTTCACAGGGAGGCACAATTAGACATTTGTCAGTGCTTTTGCCAGGAAGCTCCAGGGAAAACTGCCCATGACTCTCAGGGTGGGTGATTCTCATGGACTTGCCGGAAGTCATCCCCTTGCTTAGTCCAATTAAACCTCTTCCAAGGAATATGGGTAAATTTTTCCAGGTGAGTTTAAATCATCTAAGTCCTATGAATCAGCCAAAGCTAAATACCCTCAGTGGTTATGAACTTTAAGGTCAAAAGTCCAGTGTTGGCTTTTCTTTGAGTTACTAGCCTAGTCCCTTCATTCAACCAACACACATTTATTGAATATTTATTGGGAGCGAGGCAATGTTTTGGGCACTAGAAATACATCAGTGAACAAAATATAAATCTGTGCTCTCATGGAGCTTACATTCAAAATGGGGGAAGAGAGAGAGACCCAAACAGCAACAAAAAGCAACTGGAATGAATATTAGGGGAAACTGGGTTAAGCATATATGAGAACTCTTTACTATTTTTGCAGCTTTTCTGTAAGTCTAAAATTAAAACAAAAAATAAAAAGAATATATATATATATTTAGTTATTATGAGTGCTATAAAGAAAACTCAGTCAAGAAAGGAAATAGGCAATTAGGGGATCTTATGAGGTGGGAGAAAGAGCTGTAGTTTTGTCTGGTCTCTTTGAAAAAGTGACATTTGAGCAAAGATTTGAAGCAGAAAAAAAGAGCAAGCCATGGTCGATGGGATATTTGGGAAAAGAATATACCAGTTGGAGAAAATAACTGCAAAGTCTTAGTGGTAGCCAGCCTCCAAGGGGGACCCCAGGGGCCCCAGTATTCACACCATTGTCCAGTCCCCTCCTACAATGAATAGAGCTGACTTGTGTAATTAATAGGAGATGGGGGAAATGGGACTTCCATGGGTGAGACACCAAAGAGATTACACTTTCGGCCCTGCTTTCTCTTGGCTCACTGGCCCCAGCCGCCATGTTGTGAGGACACTCAAGCAGCCCTATGGAGAGATCCATGTGGGGAAGAACTGAGGACTCCTGTCAACAACCAGCATTAATTTGCAGGGCCATGAGTAAGCCACCTTGGAAGCAGAACCTATAGCCTTTAATTTTTATTATTTAAAATTTTTTTAAATAATTTTTTTGGCTGTACCTCACAGCATGTAGGATCTTTGTTCCCCAACCAGGGATTGAACCTGTGCCCCCTGCAGTGGCAGAGAGGAGTCTCAGCCACTGGACCAACAGGGAAGTCCCTCAGCCTTTAGATGATTGTGGCCTTACTGACACCTTGACTACTCTCTCATGAAACACTTCAAAGCGGAACCTCTTGGCTAAGTCGCTCCCAGACTCCTGTTCCACAGGAACTCTGTGAGATTAAACATTTTTTTTTAAGCAGCTAAAAACTGGGTTGATTCATTATACAGCAATAAATAACCACTACAGGTCTTGAAGTGGGAGCTGGCCTGGTTGCTTGAGGAACTGCAAAGAGGCTATGTGGTTGGAGTGGTGGGTATACGGTGGAGAACAGGAAGAGATGAGGGTAGAGGGCCTGAGTCAATCTTCCTCCTGAATGAAAGGCTTCCTCTCTGTGGGTATCATTATTATTTATTCAGCAAGTGGCCTCGCCTGAGTGTTTCTCAGGCCCAGACCTTGGGAACGAGTGTGTGATGCCCCTTTTCTTCACTCCTCTGGTCTTTTGAGATGCACTTAAATCTCCTCTTCCCAGGAAGTCTGTGGGGGTGTCCTCCTTCCTGAAGTGGTTTCCATGAGACCTCACGCTGAAACTGGGCCAAGCCCTCTCTGGGCATTTTTTTTAAAGGCCAGGTTTATTTTGGTAGAGAACTAACACAGATTTGAACAACAACAGAAAGAGAGAGAAAGTGAATTCGATTAATTAAGAAGTTGTTCAGAGAAAAGCTCACAGGGAAGGTGAGGTTTGAGGGAGGCTGAAAAGATGATTAACGGTTGTTGTTGTTCACTTGCTAAGTTGTGTCTGACTCTTTGGAATCCCATAGACTTCAGCACACCAGGCTTCCTTCCCTGTCCTTGACCAACTCCCGGAGCTTGCTCAAACCATGTCCATTGAGTCGGTGGTGCTATTCAACCATCTCATCCTTCTCATCCTCTGTCGTCCTGTTCACCTCCTGCCTTCAGTCTTTCCCAGCATCAGGTCTTTTCCAATGAGTCGGCTCTTCACATCAGGTGGCCAAAGTATAATATTTTGGCAAAGGTGGTGAGTGAGGGCAGTGGAAACAGAAATAGCGGAGATGAGCAGGTGTGAAGAGGCTGGCTGTTTTCTGGGAATTTGGCATTGTTGGTGTGAAGATGGGGAATGGAGATGGTGAAGGTGCTGGAAAGGGAGTTGGGTGTGGAGGACTCTGAGTCTAGTCTGCACCCTTCAGATCAGAGGTTCTCCCTGCAGTAGTCTCCAAATCTTCAGAGGTGGGTTCCCAAGGGTAGCCCATCTGAGACCCAGTTAGGATCATTCTGGTTAGAAAGGTCATAAGATCCATTTCAAGTTGGAGCTAGGGAAAAAAAGAATTGTTGATTTACATAAATAGACCATGGTCTGATGTAATCAAGACCCTCTTACTTTCTCTTTTGTCCTGCTTTTTCCATATTGGCACATCCCTTAGGCTCTCTCCTTGTGGTTGCAAGACGGTGGCCAGTCTGTTTCTAGGATTGAATCTAGAAGAAAAGAGTACCTATGTTTGTCCCAGCATCTCACACAATGTCTTGGTATTTACTTTGGTTGATTATTTGACTCATGTAGATCATGTGTCTACTCTTTAACCAATCATTGCCACCAGTGGACGTAAAAAACTTTGATTGGCTAGGCTTAGGTGCCACCTTGTAGAACCCATAGACTGAGAATAGATAGGGTAACTGATCAGATGAAAAGCAGTGGGTTGATGTGTCATGTGACAAGATGCAAAGAGACATATTTTGCAGCTAGTCAAGAATTTTCCTTTGTAAGTATATAAGAGAGTATGATCAGGGCACCAAATCTAGTCAAACTGATACATGGTACTGAAAAGTCTCCCATTAAGCTGTCAGATATTTGTCTTTATAGAATCTGTGAGATATTGTTGCATGGTAGCCATGATCACATTATCATTATTATTGATTTGTTTCCTGCTATTTTGAGTCTTTTAACCCCTTTGTATCAGTATTACTTAAAGTTTTATTAGTTGCTATAACAGATAAACCCTACAACCTCATTAGCTTAAAACAATTTTCCTTTGAGTAAAGTCTAAAAACGTGAATTCTTGATTGGTGGTGCTGGGGCTTTGTTATACAGAGTCATTCAGGGATCAAAGCTCCTTCCATTGTGTGGCTCCACCACATCTTCTTGTCTTAGCCTTTTCTTCCAGCTAGCAGATAGGAGATGAGACGGTAGTATGGGGGTGCCTGCTTCTTAAAGACCTCTGCCTGGAGGGGAGCTGTACATGTTCCATTCATGCTCCATTGGTGAAAAGTAGTCACCTGGCTCCATTCAGGTGTAGGAAGAATTTGTAAAATGTCACCCTGGCTGGGCAACCAGGCTCCAGCAACTCCATACTGTGGCATAGGAACAGGCATCTTTGGTGGATAGCTAGCTAACTTTGCCACACTTGCCAAGGATGGTACCCCAAATTCAAGATTTTCAAGTTACACACTAAAAAGGTGAGAATTAATGCCAAAAGGGATGTGGGATCTCTGAGGGGTTTTAGGCAGCAGTGGCGTTAGTGGTAAAGAACCCATCTGCCAATGCAGGAGACATAAGAGATGCAGGCTCGATCCCTGGGTTGGGAAGATCCCCAGGAGAAGGAGATGGCAACCCACTCCAGTATTGCCTGGAAAATTCCATGGACAGAGGAGCCTGGTGGGCTATAGTCCATGGGGTCACAAAGAGTCAGACACGAATGAGCAACTGAGCACGCAGACACATGAACTATCAAGTCAATCTGTGTTCCAGGGACATGAAGATAATGGAAAAAAGGGAGGAGGTTTCTTGAAAACCTCAGGCAGACCAAGTCCCTACCATCCTCATTTGTGCCCCAGTTTTGAATGGGACAATACCCTGAGGTGCCCCACACTTACACCCAACCATCATCCTACTGAGGACTCACCTCGGGAATCTCTTCTGACATTATAGCAATGCCAGTGAGGCAGGTACTCTTACCTGCAACTTAAAAATAAAAAACTGAAGTCTCTGGAAAGGAAGTGACTTGTCCAAGGTGCATTGGCCTTTCCGTGGGTTGTCACTGAGGTTGCTGATCTGGATTTGGATACTTTGGGGAAATCTGTGGTGCAATACTTTGGCCACCTGATGTGAAGGACTGATTCATTGGAAAAGACCCTGATGCTGGGAAAGATTGAAGGCAGGAGGAGAAAGGGGTGACCGAGTATGAGATGTTGGATGGCATCATTAACTCAGTGGACATGAGTGTGAGCAAACTCCAGCAGAGTGAAGGACAGGGAAGCCTGGTGTGCTGCAGTCTATGGGGTCGCATAGAGTCAGACACAACAGCTGAACAACAACAATGGTGTGAAGCATGTATTTACCCTGTCACATGATGTCTTCTCGGTGTCTTGGTGTCTGAGTATCCAGTGGGGACTAGGGGGCTGGCAGGTGGCTTAGATGGCCCCTTGTGCCTGTACCTCCCCCAGGAGCAAAGCTTCAAGCACTGCTCTCCCTGACCCCTGCCCATTCCACTGAATCCCCTCCCAAGTCCCTCACGATGCTCTGAACGTCCCCTCATCAGCTCCTAGGAGTCATCGCCGTGGCTCCTGGCCCGGTGGGGAGGGTGACCACAGACGTGCTCCCGGGGCTGCAGGAGCCTGTTCTGCTGACGGCGCAGATGGGGCCCACGCACGGGGACCTGGGGAGAGGGAGAGGAGAAAGTGGCTGAGCGCAGCTCTGCGAGGCCTGGTGATTTATGAGGAGCAGCTTACGCCGGCCATCTGGACCAGGAACTTCAGGAAGCACATCCTGTGTGGAGGCGCGGGCAGTGTGGGAGCCCTGCCAGCCAGGAGGCGGGTTTCCAGGGAGTGGAAGAAGGGAGGTGATGGGGAGGCAGGCCTGGGGCCGAAGCCACACAGAAGCGGCGGATTCAGACACTTCCGTTTTCTTCGGCTTGCAGAACCTTTGGCCACGGCTCTACCCTTGCTGGTAGAGTTGGTGATGGACAGGGAGCCCTGGCGTGCTGCGATTCATGGGGTCGCAAAGAGTCGGACACGACTGAGCGACTGAACTTACTTACTTACTACCCTTGCTGGGCCTTAGTCTTACTGACTTTAAAAATGGGGCTGTCGCTGCACCTGCTGCTCTGTTGAGAAGCTTAAGTGGACTGTTGCTTCTCAAAGTACCCAACCCAATACCTTGAAGGAAGAATGCTGATACCATCGAGGATCTTCCGTGTGCCAAGTATTCAGTTCGGTGCTGGGAATACAAAGATTCTCAGTTTGCCGGCTATTGGGAGAGGCGGGCTACTTCAAACCACTCGAGATATTTACAAGGAACCCTGTGAACGGAACGGTGGCCAGCTCTGCCTGAAGGTGAACTTTGGGCTGGACCTTAAAGGAGACATAGGAGCCCGGTGGCCAGTGAAGAGGGGGCAGAGGGAACAGTCTGGGCAAATGCATGCTGCACTGAGGTCAGATATTGGCTTGTTCGTTTACACTTCCAGCCCTGAGCAATCTGCTGAGCTCCAAACAGGAAAATCCATCCACCCCCTTACACCTTCATTTGGGCATCTAATGAACATCTCAGATATAGCATAGCCAGACCAGACCTACTGGTGTCATTCCCATGGCTTCCTTATCCCCCTGCATTAACCATTTTTCTTCTGTCTACCCAGTCACATAAGCCAAAAGATCTAGAAAATATTTATCTCCTATTTTCCTGTTTCCCTCATTCTGTCCAAGTGTGCCATGTTGCACCCCTGTAAAGTGGTGGTTCCTGCTAGAATGGTTCAATATTATCTTGACGTGACATCCCCAAATCCAGTCCATTAGCAAGTCCTGTCTGTTACGATCTCCGAAGTTCATCCAGAACCCTTTTAATTGTCTTTAACCCCACCACAACCATCAGTGCCTGACCTGCTGCAGAGTCTTACCCAAGAGAGTACAGGCTTCTAATAGGTTTTCCTGTTTCCACATCTATCTTCCACAAACTCATCTCTGCATAGTGACCAGAGTGATTTACAAAAGAGAAATCAAATAAAAACACTCCTCTGCTTAAAATCATTATCAGGCAGTTATTTTCACAGTAATTCTGCATAAGAGTCAACCTTAAAACTCAACACTACACAGCAACTACACAGACACATTTCCTCATGTGTCT
This sequence comes from Giraffa tippelskirchi, assembly GCF_054371585.1. Classification (NCBI taxonomy): domain Eukaryota; kingdom Metazoa; phylum Chordata; class Mammalia; order Artiodactyla; family Giraffidae; genus Giraffa; species Giraffa tippelskirchi. The sequence goes on along the minus strand of NC_137287.1, from coordinate 111,148,289 downwards.
GAAGGTTGGCTGAGTCTCGGCTGATCTAGGCCGAGTTTGGCTGTAGACTATAGATTGGGTCCAGGTCTACTGTGTGTGTCTCTCATCCTCTTTGGGACGTGGCCACTGAAGGCATGTTCTTCTGATGGTGAAAAACAAAGACATAAAGGTTCAAGAACATTTCAAGCCTTGCTCCCAATATATCCAACACCATCCCATTCTTCAAAGCAAGTCATGTGGCCAAGTCCAAGGTCAAAGAGACAGAAGTGGCCTTCATTACCATGAGGCCATGAGAATGGTGCAGATAGGTAATTTATTATAATGGAATAAAGAATTAGGACTAACCAATAACTCAGCCTTCAACAAAACCTTTCAATGGCTTTCCATTAAACTTAGAATACAGGCTAAACTCCACCTCCCCCTTAACCCCTGGATCTGGCTCCTGCTATACCTCCACCGTCAACCTGTATTGCTTTTGCCCTCACACCTTTCCCTCTAGCCATGCAGCTTTCTTGGCGTTTGGTCCAAATTCTGTTTCCATCTCAAGACCTTTGTACTGGTCACTCTTTGTGTCTGGAACACACTGTTCCCAGATCTTCACCTGGCAAGATCCTTCTGGCCATCAGGTCTCAGATGAAATGATACCTATACATATAGAGCCTGTTAAAGATGCAGAAGCCTGGGCTCTGCTCCGAGAGATTCTGAAAGAGCTGGTCTAGGGTTGGGTCTCAGGAGTCTGTTTCTAACAAGACACCCACCATTGACACCAGTGCTGACGTTCCATGGACATATTCTGAGAAACACCGTTATGTGAGAGAAGCATGTCCCAGGAAAGAAGTGGAAGGCTTCAGTCTGTTGGGGTTTGAGAAGACTTCCAGGTGGCACTAGTATAAAGAACCTGCCTGCTAATGCAGGAAATGTAAGAGATGTGGGTTCAATCCTTGGGTCGGGAAGATTCTCTGAAGAAGGGCATGGCAACCCACTCCAGTATTCTTGCCTGGAGAATCCCCTTGGACAGAGGAGCCTGGTGGGCTGCAGTCCATATGGCCGCAAAGAGTCAGACACGACTGAAGCGACTTAGCACACAGTACACACCAGAAGAAGTAGCAGCTGAGCTAGGGCTTGAAGAATGTGGGGAGGTCATCAGGCTGACAAGACTCTATGTTTGGGGGATTATCTCATGACTCTGTGAGCTGCCCAGGTCTGAAGTTCCATGTTATTCTCTCTGGGTCCCTCAGTCCATTCAGCCTGGATCTGGTTGGCGCTGCCTCCCACTGAGAGCCAGAACTGACCATATTATATATGACCACCATCCAAGCTTCTTGAGACAACCGATTCCACAGGAAGTCTTAGAAAGCTTTTTCTCTCTAAATGATCTTTTTTTTTTTTTTTTTTTTACTGTCTGTCACCCAGAGTTGTAGAGATTTTATATCATCTATGAAACCCTATTAAGATTTTATTTCCTTATTTTCCTTTTATGATGACTGGGATTTCCTTCCGGATACGAGGCCCTCAGGAAGTGGGTGTGCCTTGGCGGGAGTCAGGCCCTGGGGAGGGTGCGTTACTGGGGCAGCTTTGGCCTCAGTGACAGCACAGGCGTTCAGAGCTGGCAGCATCCTTCGTGGTACTGTGGCCCGTTTTCCACTGAAGGGTTCCTCTGTGGAGCATCCTGTGGCCCAGGAGAGACAGCCGTGGGACTGTAGAGTCAGAGAAATGATTTTAGAGTTAAGTTGAGTTAAGACCCAGTCCTTTTTAATGGACTGGGCTTTTGGGTTGCTATGTTTTTGGGTGAATTTAGCCAAGCCATTTGCCTTCTCTGACCCTTATTTGTATGTATGTACATGTGCTATGGTAAAGACAAGGTGTGATAAGTGCTCTGTAAACAGGGATTGTCTCAAACAGGTTCAGTGATGGGGAACCTGTTTGAGAGACTTACTGATTTGACAAGCAGAGTATTGCAATCTGGTTGGTTCTGGATGCAGTTAGCCAGCCCATTGGTGATCTCTCCCAATTTCAAGTCATTTAACTTGAACCTCAAACTTCAAGAGCCTCACTGAAGCCAGTGACTTAATATTGACCAGGAGAAGATTCAGGGATAGAGGTGTATGGACTAGGGACTTCACTTTAGGCTGTTGGTTTTCAACTGACTTCTTAAGAGAATGACCTGTGATGATAGCATAACCTACTCAAAGTGCAGACCTTTAGTTCAGCTCAGTTCAGTCGCTCAGCCATGTCTGACTCTTTGAGACCCCATGGACTGCAGCACGCCAGGCCTCCCTGCCCATCACCAACTCCTGGAATTTACTCAAACTCATGTCCATTGAATTGGTGATGCCATCCAACCATCTCATCCTCTGTCGTCCCCTTCTCCTCCTGCCTTCAATCGTTCCCAGCATCAGGGTCTTTTCACATGAGTCAGTTCTTTGCATCAGGTGGCCAAAATATTGGAGCTTCAGCTTCAGCATCAGTCCTTCCAGTGAATATTCAGGACTGATTTCCTTTAGGATGGACTGGTTGTATCTTCTTGCTGTCCAAGAGACTCTCAAGAGTCTTCTCCAACACAACAGTTCAAAAGCATTAAGCTCAGTCCTTATTCCAGAGTTATTAAGTAAAACTCATCAAAGGTATCAGTGTGGTTATTGAAGTTCTCCAGTTAATTCTAATTTTACAGCCAGGGTGACAGTCTCCTTTTAGGTACATTCAGTCAGTCATGGATCCACCCTGAAGCGCTGGCACAGCTCACATTTTCCCACTCGTTCACAAGGACATCATCTCGAAAGCATCTGTTGAATGGATGCCTGTTTCATTCCAGACACAGGATGTGGAGCCAGAATTTATTTAGGTCACCCCAGGTTGGGGTTAAACCTGGGGCCATATTAACAAAATTCACCCTTGTTTTATGGGTTCTGACCCTACTTCAATGGGCCTCTGAAAAGTCCTCCCAATTTTGTCAAGGACTCCCTTATATATTTAGGAAAAGTCTCATTCCCCATATGATGATGTGTGCTAAGTTCTTTCTCTCCTGTTCCTCCTTTCTTGGTGACACCCACTGCCTGTGAATCAGCAAGCGGTAGAGCATCCAGTGCTTCCACTTCTGCTGGTGCTCCCTGCTAGGATGCAAATGCCCATATCCAGGGTGCAGTATCCCAGACATTGATACCTTTCCTTGGCATCCCCATTGATTAAATTGCACTGGGTCTGGTGCAGAAGTGAAGGGAAGGCTTGCCTTGGGGTGTGGGGGTCACACTTTGCCATGTGGGTTTCACAATAGGGCTGTTTGTTGCAAGTCTCTTTTGAGTCCAGCCTTAGCAGCCTCTTCCTGAAACCTCTCCCTAGACGACCTGGTCCTGGACCTGAATAACTAACTCATCATGGCCTCTCTACCATATGTTTTGGCTCTTTTCCCTCCAAACTAAAAAGATGTAACTGATTGCAACCCAAATTGACTGGTACACATCACCTCCTGGCCGGTTTACTCCCAAATTTGCCTTATGAGCCCAGGGTACTCAGTAGTATGCCTTAGAAACCCAGGCCCAATTCAGACCACACTGTGGCCTCAGCTTAGGTCAAAGCTGAGACTTCCGAGTATGTTATAACCCCCTGGTCTCTTAATTTAGCCCTACCATCTGGAGGAAATAATTATATTAACAGCTGCTGTTTATTAAGTTCTTAGTCTGGACTGGCATGATGCTAAGTGCTGTACATATCTCATTTAATTCATGCAAAAGCATTAATGACTAGGTGCTATTATGATCCATTTTACAGATGGAAAAAAGGATCAGAATGGTAAATTTCCTGTTGTCACTTAGCATGGAGGTGGAGAAGCTGGGATCTGGATTCAGATCTGGGTAACTCAGATGCCCCAACTCATGAGCTCACTGGGTTTTTCCTACAAAAGTCATGTGGATTCCTGGTGCTCGCTTCCCAAGGGCTCATGGGTCATCCAGAAAATAAGCAGATCTTCAAACTTAGGAGTAGTCCAGGGTCCATGATCAGAGTTCCATGTTTTCTATTGTAAAATTGGATGGCATCTGCCCATCTCTTGTCTTCCAGAGCCTAAATTCTTCATACTCCCCAAAGGGTTTCCTTCATGGCTCAGATGGTGAAGAATCTGCCTGCAATGCAGGAGACCTGGGTTTGATCCTTGGGTTGGGAAGATCCCATAGAGAATGGAATGGCAACCCACTCTAGGATTCTTGCCTGGAGAATTCCATGGACAGAGAAGCCTGATGGGCTACAGTCCATGGGATCACAAAGAGTTGGGCATGACTGAGTAACTAACACACGCAAAGATTTCATTTAGACCCAAAGCACAGCACTGAATGTCAGAACATCAGAGCCAACAGTGCCCTTAGAGATAGACTGTGAAGTTCACTTCCTTCCTCACCCAGGTGACAGGGATTTATCTAAGGTCTCGCAAATTCACAGAAAGCTGGATTTAGGGCCTGGGGTCCTTCTCCCAAAGCCTTGGACTCACTATGTGAACTTGCATGTCACCCCTCTCTGCAGCATGGAACAGACAGATATATCCACAGAGGCAGTTCCAGCATTAAGCTAAGCTTTTAGGCAGTGGAACATTTTGACACAAGGGAAACTGAAGTGGAAATCTTCTCTAATTGCTCAAAGCCAATGTGGTCTATTGGAGAATCCCATAAACAGTGTAGCCTGGTGGATTGTCGTCCGTGGGGTTGCAAAGAGTTGGATACGACTGAAGCGACTTTAGCACAGCACAAGGTGGTATATTGACTCAGGGGTGTGAATCCGAAAGATCCATTCTTACCCTAATCCATTCTTACCCCCACCTCTTCCTTCGGCACTTCTGAGAATGCCAGGTACCTGCTAATGTAGAAAATCATGGCCATAAACATGTCAGGGGGATGGAAAGAGAACTTGATTGAACTAAATCAAGTCATCGTGTGGACTGATCTCAGAGAAAGAGTCCCCCAACCAATGGTGTTAATAAATGGTTAACAACCTGCTTTCTGGAGACAGACATTACACATTTCCAGGGTGTAAAATGATGGCCACTTTTAAACTGTCCACATGATATTAACCAACTTGCAGATTTCCTGAAAATTTAACATTTGGCTCTTGTGGGCTGGTATAAGTTGTCTCCTGCACACTGTTGCTTCTGTATCTTCAAATATATACTTTGCTAGATTCGGCTCATTAAACTTTGCAGCAGGCTTATATTGTCCTGGGTGTATGGTGAAGCAAATGGTGGGTAGGGCTGTGCCGATAACTCGGATGACTCATTGATAGGTCTTTTCCTGTGATATCTCTGTCTCTGTTTCATATCTTGGCAAAAATGTTGCCATTTCTACCCTGTTACAGAACAAATAGAAGTGTGACTTGTGGCTCACAATCTATGAAGCTGATTTCACATGATTTTGATAATTCTGTCACATTTCTCACAGATACAACTTTTTCCCCCCCTCCTGGGATGGTAGAATGTCGTGTTGGGATCCTTCTTTCCCACTGATCCTTTCTGTAAGGCTGCCTTCCTCTTTGTGCTTTTACACTTGTCCGAGCGCCAGGCTTTGCCACATTCACGTTATGAACGTTTCTTACCCCCAGCCTGGTGCATCTGGAGGAGGGGAGATGAGACTTCGTGGTTCTAAATCTCTCCTTGGCACACGTTCTCAGGCTTGAGCAAAGAATCAGTCATTTCATTTGAACAGAGAAACTGCAGACAGATGTGCTGTTTTCACATCTGGCTACTGGGAGGTACATAGCTGTGTTTGGCTACCTACCCACACTTTTTTGCATTTATAGGTGGGGGAAGGGACTCATTCCTTTGTTGTGCTTTTTTCCTGTGTTGGTGTTTTTATCTGCATGGGGGGAGGATGCATAGGTCATGTTCTCGGGAGATGCTAGGCAGACTCCCGGGGTGGGGAAGATATTTTCTTAAATCTGGATGAGCAGGCAATTGAGTAGAAAGATTGAGGGTGGAGGGAAGACATCGCTGTGTCCCTGGTCTGCTCCTCACTCCGCCGAGGGTTTGTGAGAGAAAGCACAAACCCATCTTTATCCAAACGACTCCTATCACACCTCTGGTTGGGGTTAGGTACACCCGTTCCTCAGATGGCACTGAGCCAGAAAATTAGCAGTGATCAATGAAAGGGGAAGGATGATGAAATAAAAGTGGAGTCTCAATTATGCTCTAAACAGGCAAGGCGATGTTAAGTCTTTAACAGAGGAGGGGCTGGGGACTGGAGGAAGGAAAAAACGATTACTTGGAAGAATTCAGCACCCCAGTCTGGACTTAGCCATTGATTTCCTATTCCAGTGCCATAGATGGACCATAAAGGCCTTGTAGAGTGCACGGCTCCCCCTGCTCTATTTCTCCACGATCTGCATCGAGGAAATACAAGTTTCTCTGCCTTGCTTTTCTGTCCACCAGCATCAGATCTGGGGTGGATCCAAGGGAAGAAATGTCTGTGGGCATGACGTTAGGGTTTCCAACTTACCAGCTGCTGGGAGGTCAGACTTGTGGTTTCGGAGCACAGGATGTTTCTGTGTGAACCGTGGTTAAAATTGTTTTGTCAAATTATAAGCGTCATTTGTTGTGTTTGTATGAAAAGGAAGCCTGCAGTGTTTTCATGAAATCTCAGTCATCTTTAAAAACAAAAACACACAACTTTCTTTTCCTGAAACTCTGCTAAAAGACAAAGTAATTGATGTTGAGTTTGGGGATTTGCCCTGAAAAATGCAATCATTAGGACAGCCTGTATTAGTCATTTAGAATGGAAACCAAATGTTTCCTTCCATATCTATCCATAACGTAAAAGTTATCCTCCATCTGGCAAAACCTCTTTCTGTTGAAATGTTCAGAGTGGTGTTGCATTAATAAGTAGACATCAAGTGAAATTTACTATTTATGTCCTTTCAATGGTCTCTGCATACCCAGTTGCACGTATGGCTTGTATCAATAAACATCTCTACCTGCGGGTTCTCAAGACAGATTAACTGGAAAGGGCCATTATGGGATAAAAGAAGAGGCCATGCTGGGAGAAAAATGCAATCAAACATTCACCCATGCAAACACTTCCTTCCTGGATACTATTCAGATTTTAATTTCTTTCTTTTTTAATATAAAATAAAATACAAGATGTTGGTGCAGCTTGGAGATAGCCCACATCTGTACTGTAATGAGACAATTCTGCAAAGTGGAACTCTCAGTGGGGTATGTATTTAATTCATATTGGTTTTGGACCACAGCCTATAATGAGGAAAGATACGGGTGGAGGCAGGAGACGGCAGTTGGAAGTCTGTACCCTTTTTGAACATGAAAGTACAAAAGGGTCACTCATGTATTTATGTTTTAGTGAAAATTCAATAACTTTAGCTGCAGACACTTTGCTCCGGAACACTAATAAAGATGGGAGACCTAATAAAGGACTTGAATTCAAGCTTCTTGGAGGGTAAGGCTGGAGCAGTGCCAGGTTCAGCTGCCCTGATGCTAAAGAATGTCCTGGTGTGTTTTTGCACGCGGGCCAGATGAGGACAAGGTTGATTTTTAAAGCATCTTCTAAAAGCATGTGAGCCCCAAGGTCCTACAAACATCAAACAGATTCTGCATAAAAAGGATTCAGTGAAGAGGGTTTCAGAAATGCTTAGGTTTCCTGCCAGCAAATGTCCTGACAAAGGGATGGATAGGCCAGATTTAAGACCTAGAGGGTGGTGGTGGTTTAGTTGTGAAATTGTGTCCTACTGTGACTGTAGCCTGCCAGGTTCTTCTGTCCATAGGATTTCCCAGGTAAGAATACTGGAATGGGTTGCCTTTTCCTACTCCAGGGAATCTTCCCGACCCAGGGATTGAACCCATGTCTCTGGCGCCTCCTGCATTGGCAGGCAGATCCTTTACACTGAGCCAATATGCTCCCCCAAGTCAAGACCATCCTCTGCCCCTGGATCTTTCCTTCACCTGCTGGGCGGTGGTCTGAGCATTGTGTCCATGAGCTTGAATTTGAGTCAAAAGGCCCAAAAGCTCAAAGAAAGATCCACCAAGTAGTAAGAAGAATGAGAAGCTATAGGTTTGGCCTCTTGAACATTCAGGACTCTCCCTGAACTATCTAATGTCATCCTCATCACCATTGGCCACTGTCATTTCCTCCCATTTCAGGACACTCACTTGTCCACTGTCATGCCTTGCAAGTGGCAGAATCAGGGCTTGAACTCAGGCCAAAGCATGGATGGCCTGGTTTTCACCCAACGAAGCCTTCTGGGGCTCAGATCCTGCAGGCTTAGGAAGAAGGAAATCAGGGTCTGGAAAGAGGAAGAGGAATCAGGGATGAGGTGCAATCTAGGGATCTGCCTTGTTCCTGGGCTTGACCACGTCTGCTGAGAGCTACTTGGGAACCATTTTGAAATCACCCCTCAGCCTTTTCCACTGCAGGCTGGATGCCCTCAGCTTACATTGGGGTCGATGCTTTGTGGGTGGGTTTGCCCACATTTGAGAAAGGCTGCCCGAGAACCATCTGCCTGAGAAGCTCAGCCTTCTTCCCACCAGGCACTAGCTCTGTCTGAGGTCTAGATGCTCGTTCGTGTGGCTGTAACCAGTACTGATGATTGCTGCAGTGCCAGGCATGGTCCACGGCACATAACACCCCCAGGTTACTGGTTGTGACAACTCTGGGAGGTTAGGCTCTCCTTATTTTTATTTTACAGATGAAGAGAGTGATTTGATGCCAGGACTATCGCAATGTAGTGCCAGGACTAGCTCATGTAGTTAATGCTGACCAGGGAGGCTGTGTGTTGGAATCTTCCTGAAGGAACGTGGAGGATGCTCTGGGCATTTCTGCCAGACTCATTGCTGTGAGCTGAGATACACATGGGCAGGGTCAGATAGCCTGCTCACAGGCGATACCCCCTGTACCTACTTCTTCCTCCTAGCAAATTCTTGCATCCCTGGGCATCTGCTCTGGGTCTTTTTTGTCTGCCTGAGTTGCTTTCCTCTTCCCTGTAGAGTTCTGGAGCCTCTTCCCCAGCAAAGCTGACCTGCCAGTGATAAATACCATTTAATTACAGAACAAGTTTTTCTGCCATTTTTCTCAGCATGGCTTCTATTGCCGAAGATTAAACTTCATTCCAATACCACTGAATTACCTTTTTAAACCTATTATTTCAATGTGATTAACTTCACTTCTTTCCATTTAGCTGTAAGCAAAATCTTGTTTACAAGGCAAAAAAAGTCTTTGCCTTAATATCGGCAATAATAATACAAACGAACATTGCAAGAAAATAATTTATGTGAAAAACAGGAAAAAATGGCATTGATACATGAGGCTCCTCTTCAATTAATAAAAAGGAGGAAATATTTAAAAACAATTTATCAAAGAAATATATACAGTTCATACATCATGCATTTGCAAAGAATGTACTAATATTCATTCCACAAATAGCCCCATGAGCAGGGATTCGAATTCTTTTGTGTGTGATGTGTGATGGGTTGTGGCTAAAATCCAGAGCTGGGTTTGGTTAATGAAGTGCCGGTCCATGCAAGGCTACTGATGGAGAAATAAGCTTATGTTGGCTAGATACTTGCCGTGCCTCACTATTATAGCATGTGCTCACCTTTGAAGGTGACCAAAAAGACACTTGAGAGTTTTAAACAAGGGGTTGTTACTGCAAGCCTGGGTGGGTAACCCAAAACCTGGGACAGATTTTCGGGCACACCTACAACCATTTTCTCTCGCTGGTGTCTCTTTGGGACTGAAACCCAAAGCACTAAAGAAAACCACGATTGTATTAAGAATTGCAAAAAGGTAGCACAGTATTACGAATGGCAAAAGGTAGTACAGGAAACTGTATTCGATATTCTATGATAAACCATAATGGAAAAGAAAATATAAAAAAAATGTGTGTATATATGTATGTATAACTGAATTACTTTGCTGTGAAAGTGAAAGCATTAGTCGCTCAGTGGTGTTTGACTCTTTGGGATCCCATGGACTATAACCGGCCAGGCTCCTCTGTCTGTGGGATTCTCCAGGCAAGAATACTGGAGTGGATTGCTATGCCCTCCCCCAGGGGATTTTCCTGAACTAGGGATCGAACTTGGGTCTCCTGCATTGCAGGCAGATTCTTTACCATCTGAGCCACCAGGGAAGTCCCCAGAAAAATATTTTTTAAAGAGTGAAAAAGAAAAAATTGGGAAAGGGAGAAATGCTTGGTGATTTAAAAAAAAAAAGAAAATTGTCTCTGAAGCAGATCCCAGCAGACTGTTTTCTGAAAGTTGTCAAGGCCGGGTGGCCGCTGGGAAGTGGTGGCATCTGTCACCGCAGTTATGCAAATCTTCTCCTGTTGGGGCCGGAGTGTGTAGAGAGGGGACCCACGGCTGCGGCTGCAAAGCAGACACCGTATGCTCCCACCTGCATTTCTCCCTAATTTATTTTGACCATTTTCTTTTATGGCCTTCCATGAGATGCACTTCATAGGAAGTTCCTTTATGGGGTGATGCAGAAAAATTAGCAATTACATTATATTTAACAGTTTACAAGGAGGAGTTTTGCTCACATATAAAACAACATGCTTTTATCTGGAAAACGTAGATATCAGAACACATATTTCCACATATGGTGTCCGCGTTTAGTGGACGTTTAGAATCAAATATGGTTCAAAAGGTAAGACAGAGTCGGCAAGTCTCTTCAGCTCAAGCCAGGGTGCCTTGTCCACCGTGCTATGCCACCAGGTTGGCAGAGAGAGAGAGAGGATGTGCGGATCCAGGACTGAGCAGTGGAGGGTCAGGGGTGAAGGGGGAGGGGGCAAGAGGGACAACTGTGTTCTCCCCGCTCAACACTCATTCTCCTTGTGACTCACCCTTCAGTTCAGTTGAGTTGCTCAGTCACGTCTGACTCTTAGCGACCCCATGAACTGCAGCACGCCAGGCCTCCCTGTCCATCACCAACTCCTGGAGCTTGCTCAGACTCATGTCTATCTCATCCTCTGTCGTCCCCTTCTCCTCCCACCTTCGATCTTTCCCAGCATCAGGGTCTTTTCAAATGAGTCAGCTCTTTGAATCAGGTGGCCAAAGTATTGGAGTTTCAGCTTCAGCATGAGTCCTTCCAATGAATATTCAGGACTGATTTCCTTAGGATGGACTGGTTGGATCTCCTTGCAGTCCAAGGGACTCTCAAGAGTCTTCTCCAACACCATAGTTCAAAAGCATCAATTCTTCGGCGCTCAGCTTTCTTTATAGTCCAACTCTCACATTTGTACATGACTACTGGAAAAGCCATAGCCTTGACTAGATGGACCTTTGTTGGCAAAGTCACGTCTCTGCTTTTTAATATGCTGTCTAGGTTGGTCATAACTTTTCTCCCAAGGAGTAAGCGTCTTTTAATTAACTCACCCTTGCCCCGAGCAAATTTTCTTGTCTTTTCCCCTCTATCCTGCCCTTCTTCCTCCCTCTGTTCATCCCCAGTTTGTTTAAGTCTATTACCTGAGCAACCACACAAGTCCAGGTTCTGACCTCGGGGTTGGCATGGCCAGCGAGAATCTGATGTGCCAAGATTGCCTAATCCATGCAGTTTTATTTTTCAGGCATAGAAAACACACCCAGACGTGCACAACCAGTCTGATCACCTTTTTCCCCCATGAAGTACATAATGTTGAAATCATGTAGAAACTTCTACGATGGTGACTCCTACCGGCCAGGAGAGGGGGTGATGGATCTGACTGGGGCCCTATTCTCACCCTGGCTAAACGCACCCTTCAGTTTTCCTTGTAAGCTCTCTGTCTTGTTCTACCCAGCAGCTGTTGGATATGCCTCTCCCTTCTCCAGGGGATCTTCCCAACCCAGGGATTGAACCCAGGTCTCTCGCATTGCAGGTGGATTCTTTACCAGCTGAGCCACAGAGGAAGCCCAAGAATACTGGAGTGGGTAGCCTATCCCTTCTCCAGTGGGTCTTCCCAACCCAGGAATCAAACCAGGGTCTCCTTGCAGGCGGATTCTTTACCCACTGAGCTATCAGGGAAGCTGATGATCAGGAAATGTGTTTATATATTCTCAGCTCTAAAACAACTTGTAGTTTAGAAGAGAAGACAGAGGCAGAAGCAGGTGTGGTGGCTGGCCACGCAAACACCAGTCTTCCTCTCTGCTAGGATTTGCTGGCCTGCAGCCAGTGTAGCACCATCGTGTTGGTGGTACCTCTGGGATCTACATCCCACTCGCTGTCTCAGAAGGGGGCTTGCTGGAGTGATGGACATCAACAAAAAAACAGAGCAGACTGAGCCACCAGTCCCTGAGACTGCGGCCCCGCCCTTGGGGGGCAGGCACCCCTCGAGAATGTCCCAGGACGCCCTCCAGCGGGAGTGCCAGGAACTGTTAAACTCTGAGAATGGGGCTGCTCCCAGGATGGAGGGAGGGGCGCGGGAAGAGAAGCTCCAAAAGTCTGGGGGAAGTGCCAGAAACCATCAGGGCAGGTTGACAGATGTGTTTCCAGCATCTGCCTCGCTCCCGGTGTCTGGCAGATGGGGCGCGGGGACCAGGCAGCTGAAAACCTGGATCTGTTTCAAATAGCTCCCTTTCCCAGGCTGAAAGCAGAGCGTTTCCAGAGGGCAGCCATGGAGCCAGTGGCCCCAGGGTGCTCCGAGCCGGAGAGAGTCCCGCTGCCACCTTGCATGAAGCGTGGTTTTGTCGATATAGGGAATTGTGGGTCCGAGTGAACGTCCTCTAGCTCGTGAAACTCCTTGCTCTGCGCTTGCTCCTGCCGCCCTGTGCTTCACTTTTCACCCTGTATTTCAGCCTTTAGAGGCCAGATGACCTTGAGATATGTCCCCTTGCCAGGTGGGAGTGTCAGTCCGAAGGCTGACTTGAGCTTCTAGAGCTGGTGCTGTCTAGTATGTAGTAGCCAATAGCCAGATGTGGTTACTGAACATTTAAAATGTGGCTAGTCCAAGTACATATAAAATAGTCAGTGCAGTGCAAAAAATGAGTGTAAAATGTCTCAGCAATCTTTTTATATTGTTATATGTTGAAATAATAGCACCTTGGATATATTGAGTTAAATAGACTATAATATATAAAATTCATTTCACCTGTTTATGTTTTTGTTTAAAAAAAATGTGGCTACTAGGAAATGTCAAAGGAAGTATGGGGCTTACATTCTGTGTTTTTTTTGAAAAAATGCCATCCTAGAGGGTGGACCATGTAATACGATTCTCAATGACATTGTACCTGTGTCCTTAGTCAAGTTTTCCCGGGAGCCCGTATTGCTGAGGATTGCCAGGTCCTGGAGGCATCAGCCCATCCCTTCCACTCTTGACCAGAATGTAAGTCAAATGGGGGTCCTTAGGGATCCAGCTGTTTCTCAAGAGTGGAGGCTGTGGTTACTGCTTCGTGATTCTGAGCAGTTTCTGCTGATCTGTCACTCCAATACTGAGACACAGGCCCTGTGCTGGGCCCCAAGCCTCATGTTTCTCCCTCTGGACCCAAAGGCAGGTTCCAAAGGGGCTTCTCTGGGCACCCAGTAACCTCTCTTCCTGCTCTCCACGTTGGCTAGGCTCTACCTTGGCTGACTCACAGGACCCTCTCTCCTGCCTTGTACCTTCTCTACCTTAATGGGCTGCCCAGTTCTAAGCAGGAACCCCTGTAAGCTGGAACAACCATGAGGAGCAGGTAGGAGGGGTCATCTTGCGGTGGCCACCTCCATCCTGACTCACCCTCACCCCCACTGAGCACTTTTCCAGCTGGGGGCAGTAGGAACCACTCATCCCTAAGAAGCAGGGGGCCGGTGGGGATGGGGTGCTACCTCTTGGCTCTATCTCAGCCACACCCACCCTAAAGCCCACTTAGCCAGGCCACCTCATTCCTTTGCTTAGAGGCACATCCTTGTTGGACTCCCCAAGGGCAGCCAGAATGCTCCATCTTCAGTGGCAGCCCCGGGGCTGGGTGGGGAAGAAGTGGTTTATCTGCTTCTCTTCCTGGGGGAGTAGCATCTGCCTCTTGACAGGCACCGCGCCAAGCGCTGGTGATGGAATAGCAAGCAGAAACACGCATCGCCTGGCCTCTCGGAACCTCACTCTCATGGGGAAGACACGTGCCAATCAAGAAATCACACTCCTGTCTCTCCACAACTATAAGAGCTCTTTGGCCAAGGATGCCAGAGATGGAGATGGTTGGAGTCGGGGAAGGCTGCTCTGGGGATGTGATGCTTGAGCTGAAATTGTTGTATTAATATTTTCAAAAGCTTTGCTCCTGTTCCCTTCCGTTTCAGGGCTGGGGTCAGACTCCCTAGGAGAAGGTCCTGAGGATCAGGTAAGACCCAGAAAACATTTACCAGCATGACCTGAGGCAGAATCGGCTGGAAGGGAAATTATGTAATGAGAACAGAGAAGTGATCCAGAAAATCAGTGTGTCCTGGGTTGAAATCTAAGAGTAGGGCCCAGGATGCACGTAGGAGGGGGACAGGCCTGGGACTCAGGAGGGGAGAGGCAAGAGGTTCAAGGTGAAGGTGGTGAAGGGTGACTGCGTGTGTCTCCGCTCTGCCCCAGGCCCCCACTCTTGTACACGGTACTTTACAGATCGGTGCTGGTTGCGTGTTTCCCACTTGGTGGCTTAATGGAGCTTGTGTTTTACTGGATCTCAGAAAAGCATCAAACAGTCGAGTCTGCCTGTCGAGGCACCCCATATTGGAAAAAGCCCTGAACCAGGAGGCTGGTTCCAGCCCTGATCTTGCCCCCGCTCGTCCGCTGTGTGACCTTGGGTGAGCCCCTTGCCCTCTCTGGAATGTAGCTTTCTCATCTGTAAAATGAGGGGGCTGGACTGGGTTGACCTCGAAGCCCGCATGCACATCTCAGGTTCCAGGACCCTGGGAGTCAATGACGTGCTTGACTGAGCCGTTCCCAGCTGTAGCCCAGAGGTCGAGGTTCAAGCCTGTTATGAAGCTGCCACTCAGATGCTGCCACTTCTGATATTAATTTCATTTCTTCCCATGAGGCACGGAGTCTTTACGAATGACTCCAAGAATTGCTTCCAGCCTTGGGGACAGAAGCTGGTCCTGAAAGCAAATGGAGCTAAAACCCCAGAGTACCCCTACCCTGGGCTCTTGGCGAACTGACCAGAATCAGCTTCTCAATGAGCAAGTTGTGGCTGAACTTCCGAGAACAGGGAGCTGGCGACAAAGTTTCATTCTGCTTGTCCTCAGAACGGTGCCCTGCTCCATTCTAGTCCTGAACAAGCCAGTTTCCAGACCAGAGGAAGCCCTGATTTTATCAGAAGTGCAAAGTCACAGATACGGGGTTCCTGAGTTGTGAGTTAAAATCTTTTTTTTTTTTTAACTTTTTGTTTTGTATTGGGGTATATATGGCCAATTAATGATGCTGTGATAGTTTCAGGTGGACAGCAAAGGGACTCAGTCATGCATAAACATACATAACCACTCCCCCCGCAAACTCCCCTTCCATCCAGGCTGCCAGATAACATTGAGCAGAGTTCCATGTGCTATACAGTAGATCCTTTTTGGATATTCATTTTAAATATAGCCATGTGTACATGTCCATCCCAAACTCCCTAATTATCCCTTCCCCTGGCAACCATAAGTTTGTTTTCAAAGTCTGTGAATCTCTTTCTGTTTTGTATGTAAGTTCATTTGTACCATTTTTTCTTAGATTCCACATGGAAGGGATGTGATATGATATTTCTCTTTCTCTGTCTGACTTCACTCAGTATGACACTCTCTAAATCCATCCATGTTGCTGCAAATGGCATTCTTTCATTGTGAGTTAGACTCTTGTAACTAGCTGAGTAACTCTGGGCCATGAGCCCTGGTTTTTTCATGCCTCAAATGGGGAAAATAAAGTCACCCACCTTCACCATATTACTAGGGAGATTAAAATGAGCTCACATTGCATCATATCATGTGTAAGTTCCTGGTAAAATTTAAAGTTGTATGTCGATTATTATAAAATAATGATAATAAAAGTATGTATCCCTTCCAGATGAAAAAAAATAGAGCTTCTGTTTAGAGCTTCTGTTGTTAACAAATGTAGCTTTCCTTTGCACAGGGCTTGCACTCTTAAAACATCTCCCTGTTCGTTTCCTCATTTTCTGCTCACCAGGACTCATGAGGCAGGTATCGTGTGTTTCAGATGGGGTGGGATCATGGCTTATTAAGCTATCCGAGGGCTGGGAACCCTCATCTGATTGCCTCCAAGTTGGGCAGTTTTTTTACCCTCTTGTTCTGTTTGGACTGGATGATTTGGGCCACGGTCCTCAGATCATTTTTTTGCTTGCACTTCTTTCGACAACCACTGTCTCTGTACTCTTAGGTGCTGGTCCCTCAGAGCTGTGATGGTTTTGCCAGAAGGGCCTTTGAAAGCAGGTGTATTCACTTTTCTGTGACAGAGGGAAGTGGGTTTAGAATAGCTCTGAAGGATGGGACTTCGCTTGTGGTACAGTGGCTGGGCCTCTGTGCTCCCAGGGCAGAGGGTCTGGGTTAGGTCCTTGGTTGGGGAACTGGATCCCACATGCTGTGACCAGGAGTTTGTCTTCCACAACTAAAAGATTTGCATGCTGCAATGAAGATGGGACATCTCAAGTGCCACAGTTGAGACCTGATACAGCCAAATAAATAAATTAGTTAAACAAAAAGAAGAATAGCTTTGAGGGTAGCTCCTTGGCCAGATGGGTCAGAGGCCCCAGCTTCAACCTCAGGTGAGTGGGGACTGGACATGTAGTGGACTTGCCTGTGTTCTTGGCTGGTAGGTGGGCCCAGAGTGTGGCAGACAGCCTGAAAAGGTGAAAAACTCTAGAACAGGAGATCCATCACTGGCCTCACTGCTTTCTCCAACAGGCCCAATTCCGCTCCTCAGATACTGGGCTTAGCTTCTGGCCACACCACAGGCCAGGACCCTACACTCATTTACATTCAAACAAACTTTCTTCCTGCCCTTGAGATGCTCACAATCACAGCCTGGACAAGCTGTTTAGGAGCCACCAGATAATAAGCCAAGAGCAAAGTTTCTGATTTCTTTCTAGCCAAAATGAAAATGTCTTTTCAGGAAAAAAAAAAAAAAAAAGTCCCTGGAAACAACACCTTATCAGAATAATAAAATTAAATTATAACAGGGCTGTCAGTGACACAATATCTGAGGGTGACAAGATGTAATCTCAGTAAAAACATCGGATCTGTCTGTTTATAGATCTAATAAATTATGGTGGAATTGTGCTCTTATAAATCCAGGCTGTCGAGGAAACCTAACAACTAATTCATCAGTTGCTCGTACAGAGGTCTGCTTCTCTGTTCCAATTGTTCACTGCGTAGATAACAAGGAGCCTTCCAGACCGGCTGGTTAAATGTCATTTGTTTCAGAGCTGTAACACGGCACGGATCATTGCTCACACATAGTCACCCAATTATATTAACCTGTGCAGCAATACGGTGTAATGACATGACATTAACGCAGCCGCTACAGAGGGGCGCC
Organism: Giraffa tippelskirchi; assembly: GCF_054371585.1. Lineage (NCBI taxonomy): Eukaryota > Metazoa > Chordata > Mammalia > Artiodactyla > Giraffidae > Giraffa > Giraffa tippelskirchi. Next base: position 111,130,883 of record NC_137287.1, on the reverse strand, counting down.
AGCTTCCCTCCTTGGAGAGAACCAGGAGCCACCGGCTTCTCCCTAGCAGCTCCCTTTTCATTTACATGCAAAACAAAAGCTCTAGAGTGGAAGGAGCAGAGAGTCACTTCTCTCTGGGAGCCTCTGAAATCTAAAATAGTCTAGGCTTTATCCACTGTCAGCTCCAGGGGGCTTGCCGGCTGAGTTTGTTTTTTTTTTTCCCAGCAGCTCAATTTTTTCCCAAGGATGGAATTCCTCTCCTTACCTCTTCCAACCTTTGAAATTCACAGTTCCTTGTCTCCCGGGTGGGGTAAGGGTGCAGTTCTGGGATTGTCCCAAAGATATGGAACAATGCGATGAACTGAACTCCGGAGAGACGCAGAGAACCCTGTTTACAGAAGTAAATGACAAGGTACAGAGTTCTTCTGGGGGATTATGGTACTTGGTGATATCTAGTTTCCTTTGTGTCGTCAGAGATAGAAGGGGAAGGTGAAGAGATCTAGTTGATTCTGAAGCCTGTGTTTCTCTGTCTCAGCTCTACTGACACGTGGGCTGGATCATTCTCTGCTGTGAGGGATGGTCCCTCTGCACTGATGGATGTTTAGCATCATTCCTATTCTCTGCCCTCTAGATGCCAGAAGCACCCCTCTGGCTCCCCACTACATGCTGACAACCGAAAATGTCTCCAGAAATTGCCTAAAGTCCTTGGGGGGCAAAATCACCTCCCCCCCCAAGATGAAAATCATTAATCATGGGCAAGACTTTCACTCTATAAACAGCTAGCACATATTTGTAGAACATCAGATCTGTGCTGGTTTGGGACTCTTTAAGTTGCCCTGGAGCCTTCTTAATAAAAGAGTGGCGTGTCTCTGAACTCCCCAAATCTCTTTCCTCTTCAAAGAGGTGGCTCTGCCTTTCAGCCTTCTCAGATTTGAAAACCAGCTCCTCCTCTTAATGGGCTTCCCAGGTGGCTCAGCTGGTAAAGAATCTGTCTGCAATGTGGGAGACCTGGGTTTGATCCCTGGGTTGGGAAGATCCCCTAGAGGAGGGAACGGCTATCCCCTCCAGTATTCTGGCCTGGAGAATTCCCTGGACTGTATAGTCCATGGAGTTGCAAAGAGTTGGACGCAACTGAGCGACTTCCACTTCACTCCTCTGCTTAATAGCAGTGAAACCTCCAAGCTTCCTTTGTACAATGGGGGAATCATAGCAGCGACCTCACAGGGCCGTTGTGAGGATTAAATGATTTATGCAGGTAAAGTACTGAGGGTCTGGCACATAAGAAATCCTTAGCACTTGAGGGGGAGTGTTATTTTCATTAAAGCCCCCTCATGAAGGATCTTGGAGATTAGTTGGCTCAGACCTCAGGGACCTCTGGATTACCAGTGCTGGCCACTTTAAATCAATCAATAAATCAGTCGTGTACATAGGATTTTGTCATGTGTAAGGTGCTAGTCTAAGTACTTTTCAAATATTATATCACTTGCTCCTCGAAATGACCCTATGAAAGTGAGAGGTTTTATCATTATCCCCATTTTTACAGGTGGGAAAGCTGAGGCACAGTTTTTTTTTTGTTTTGTTTTTAATCACTTGTCCAGTGTCATTCATTTAGTAAGTGATGGAGCTGGGATTTGCTCCAAGCAGATTCCAGAGTCCATTCTTTCAACCAGTTACTCTGCTGATAACTCCAGCACCTGTCTCTGGTGGGAATCCAAGACTCCTTGTCTTGCTCAGGGTTGAGGTGGGGAAAGGCAAGGCCAGGGGGGCTGAAGGAGGCCGGGGCTGCCCATCCCCCAGGGGGAAAGACATGACACAATGAGCTTGCATTCCCATTTCCGTCTGAGTTGGTTACACCTGTTTCATCTTCTCTACTTTTCCAGTGAAATGTTTATTAAAACACATTTTGCCATGTTTAACAGCACTAGAACACTGGAATGTTAATTGCATATAAAAATATAACATATATACTATATAATGTATGTATAATTTCCACCAACCAAAAGTCAGATAAAGTCTTTTTAAAATAATTAATTGATTAATTAACTTGGCTGTGCCAGGTCTTAATTGTGGCATGTGAACTCTGAGTTGCGGCGTGTGGGATCTAGTTCCCTGACCAGGGATTGAACCCTGGGCCCTCTGCATTGGGAGCGTGGAGTCTTAGCCTCTGGACCACCAGGGATGTTCCCAGATCAAGTCTTGAGGCAGAAAGTGGAGCCACATAAGGTGAAGGCAGTCTCAATCTCCCCATCCTCTTTCTGTGGGAATTTTATTCTAAGGAGGTCAGAGTTCTCAGTTCCTTCACTCCACCCCAGCTGTACTTCCCACCAGTCCAGCTCCCAGCACGATCATGCCACTGGGGTGGAAATGCATAAGGGCGACTGATGGATGTCCTGGGAGGTGACATTGGCTTTGGGAAAGGGTGGACCCTAGGACAGATGTGGGAGTTCAGGAGTGGGAGTTTGCATTTATACTTTGCTCAGATTCTTCAGGAGTATGTGACCTTCTCACGACCGGTTGGCCACTTCATGAGACTCTCACTGGCCGTGAGCTGAGTCATAGTAAATACAAGAGTGGAAACCACTGGAAAGTTGGAGAGAGGATGAGAGAATGCCATTTGAGCCAGCCCTCTGGTGTATGTACTGAGTCCAATGACTCAAACAGCAGCTGGATGGACTGTGAAGAGGGACCAGTGAAAAATCTCATTTTATTTACCAGAAAGATCTTATTTCTGGGTTGACTTCCCTTTTCTTTCTTCCTTCCTTCATTTCTTCCTTTCTTCATTTCTTCCTTCCTTTCTTTCTTTGGATCAAAGATGAGTAAACAGAGAAAAAAAAAGAAGCATATGAGGTCTGTGAGAAAATCTCCAACATAAAACAGGGAACACTGTGCACAAGGCAGGGAAAGAACTTACTCTGGAAAAACGCTGATTATAGTAACTGAAGATCATTTTAGAATACATCTAAATCTGTCTCTTCAGTGAAATTTGGGAAAACGTGAAGCTTATGATACAAGAAATTAAAAAATGAGCCAATGGCACACCACCATGAGATATGAAGGGAGCAAGTGGGGAGGAGTTAGAAATATAATTAAAGATAAGATAGTAAATAAAAGACATAAAGAAGCAAAGTTAACAGCAACATTAGATGCATCACAAACCAGAATTGGTGATGCAGAAAACAGAGCCAATAATCACTTAATCTCCATATGCCTCAGTGTTATTATCTGTTCAATGGAGATAATGCCAATGATTCAAGGAGTTGATCTGAGCAGTAAATGAAATAAAGCACCCCAAACTCTTAGCAGAATATCTGGAGTGAGTCATGCCTTTAATAAATATCAGCCATTATTTTTATAATTAAAAACCTAATATAAAAAACTAATAATCATCACAAAATAAATAATTTTAAACTTATTTTAACTGAGCTTTTGGAATAATAATAGATGAGGCAGACATTGGACTTGGAATCAGGAATCTTGGATAAACTTGAAAAACTCTAGCAAAAAGTGAGAAAAAAAGAGATTAAGTATTTAATACATAGGAGACAGAAAATGGTGCTTCAAGATACATATAATTGCTTTTCCTAAAGAAAAGAGTATGCTCTTTTCTATATATGAAATACCTTAAAATATTTCAAAAAAATTTTCAAACTGAAAATCGAATTAAAACAAAAAAGAACAGAATAACAATAAAATAAAAATTGAGGGTGAACTAGAAGAAAACTTTTTCGACCTTAAGAAAAGCCTAAGTGGGATTCCACAGACAAGTTAATTGGGAAATGACCACATCTCCCTCTTAGAGAGTAGCAATGCCCAGTGCATATTTTCACTGGACTCTAGCTTGACGAAGGCTGGCCTGTACATAACCAAGTTAAATAGACCCTATAGGATCTGACCTCCACGACAACTCTGATCTCATCAGCCTCCACTCACCCTCTGCTCATTCTCCTCCAGCCACAGTGGCCTTCCTATTATCTCTTGGATAATGTATGCTTTTGGTTTCAGTTCAGGGTCTCTCCACATGCTGCTCCTTCAATCTGGAATGCTCTTCACAAGATAGTCACACACTGTGACTAGCTCCCCATTTCCTTCAAGTTTTTCTTGAATGTCACCCTACTGAAGGTGGCCCTATTAAAATCGCCATGTGTCCAATTCCCTAAGCCCTTCCTCAAGGGTATTCTTCTTCTAGCATGTGTCACTCTCAAAAATGCTGTATGTTTGATTCATTCATTTTGTTTATCATCTGTCTCCCTCCACTAGAATGTCAATGCCATAAAGGCAGAGATTTTGGTCTATTGCATTCACTGCTGTGTCTGGATCAATGTTTCACACACAATAGGTACTCAACAAATATTTGTTGAATATATGAATTAATAAACAAATAAACCCCAGAGGCATCAGAAAGAAAAGAGTTTCCTGTAAAGGACAAAGATCAGACTGCTTTCAGATTTTGCTGTAACTTTGAAAATTATAAGACAGTAAGACAATGTCTATGGAATTCTGAGAGGAAAAGATTATGATTCAGAGCCACGCTAGTCTCAGACATGTTATTTATTTGTGAAGACAACAAAAAGATGTATGTGCAAAGGTTATAGTTTATGAGCTCACCCTAAAATACAAGAACAAAGCAAATAGAATCCTTGAAGATATTCTCCTTTGATGGGGACACAGGAATGGGTAAATCCAGATATTAAGTCAGAGTAGTAAATATTAAAATCAGTTAAACATAGAGCTGAATCTATTATGTTATTTTAAGGACCATAAATATAGTTACTTAGTAATGCAATTATCTAAAAACAATTCTTGGAAAAGATGAACATAATATAAACAAACATAAAATTAAACATTAATAACCTGAGTCTAAAGATTCTAGATTATACCAATGAAAACGTGAAAGTGGGTTAGAGAGGAATTGGGGGCAAATTTTAAAATGCTTACTCTTTTTATAGAGGAAGAGTCAACAAAAATGACTTAATTCATTACACTGATGAACAGACAAGTTGAGGGTTCAAGTACAGTTGTTACAAAGGAAGCATAATCACTTAGAGGAATATAAGGAAGTGGTATACTCTTTAATTAACCAGAGGTGAAAAGAAAAGCAAAGAGAACAGAGTTTATGGTATATCTTGATATATTATTATTGATTAGTGCTTTTTTATATTTCAAAAGTTTTTCAAAATTTAGAAGTTGGGCCAATGGTAAATATAACTAATGCAGGAAAAGTACAAACCCCAGAAAATATAAAATAGAAATACAAGAAGAATTGTAATACTAGAATCCTGACTCTTTAAATAGAATAATATAAAATTCAGGCTTCAGATTGAGTTAAAGCAAGAAAGAAAATAAACAGAAATCGCCTATGAATTTTGTACAAAATTTACACCTGTGTCAAAATGACACATAAAGACAAGATCGAATCCAATGTAAAAAGCATTAAACCAAAATAATTTTATTTAATATGGAAGCATTTTACAATAAAAAATAGGCATGAATCTTGATGTACCAAATAGTGTAACATTAAAATTTATAAATAAGAACTGTTAGCAAGACAAAGGAAAGTGAGGAAACACAGCAGCGGCAGAGGCATTTCATACGCTTCTCTTCACAAATCATTTAGATAAAAATGTAAGGATATTGACGAGTAGAAAAATGTGTATATATCATGGTATCTGTATTTAGTCATTATGAACCAGAGGAAACAAATAGTGGCTTCACATGAGTCCCCACTGCGAGCCACAAAGCCTGACACTCCAAATTACTGACATTAATTTGTAACTGAGCTAATTCTCGCATGGTCATTGCCTTATAGTGTGCTACAGGGGAGAAGCAGTGGGGGTTTGCTTATTTAACAATGGTCAATGATCTTCTAAAGTAATGTCAATAGAACCAAAGAGTCTATTATTATAATTGTAAGAACAGGTCAAATGTAAAAGTGCTATTATCTTGATGAAGACTGTAAAAGGATTTGATAAGACTCAATATCTACTTCTGACTTTAAAAATCTAGTTAACATAGTTTCAAAGACTCACTGCTCAACAAAATTTTGGCCTTTAACAGTCAATCCATACATAATGGTGAAACACAGTGAAGTTTCATTTTCACTGAGATCAAGACTAAGACAAGAATGGCCCTCTACTTACTAGAAACATCTCTCTAATTGTGGTAACCAAAAATGTCTCCAGACAGATTGCCAAATGTCCCCCAGGGGAAGAAATCATCCCCAGTTGAGAATCACTGTTCTAGAAGTTTCAGTAAATGCAGTAAGATAAGGGGAAAATTTCACAATGCAAGTAATAGTCATAGCAATCATTGTTTTAGAAGTTCTAGTAAATGCAAGGAGACAATTTAATTTAGTAAATACAATGGAGTAACGTAACTTTTTAAATTACAAATTGTAAATATTGAGAGAATAGTTATTACTTGCAGATGTTTTTACCACCCTAGAAAACCTAAAAGAATCAACAAGAGTATCTACTGGAAGTAATACAATGAGTTCATTAAGGTGGCTGTATATGGAATCAATGCACAAAAAGAGTCCAAAATCCCAGCAGAAAAAATAATGGACAAAAAGATTTTATCCCCATAGCAACAATAATGGGATAGCTTGAGTAAACTCACTAAGATATATGAAATACTGGAATACATGTGAAGAAAACATACAATTTTATTGAATAAGATGTTCTTGGATCCATATCTAGAGTGATCTGCTAAAACTGAAAATATGTTACTATTTGTTTAACACTATCAGTGGCTTTCCATTGCCTTCAGGATAAAGGCCCAAGTCTCTAACATGCCCACTTTGGCTCTTGCTGGTCCATCAGAAGTTTTTTCCTGCTCATTCCCTGGACTCCAAGAGGACCCAGGATATTTGAGTAAAGGGTCAAATGCCATTCAGCTGTGCTCTTCTTCAGCTCGTACACCCTCAGAACTTTGATCTTATACGGCATAGTTTGCAGCCCCTTGACCACTCACATCACTCTTCCTTGTATATATTCCATTAGCCAAGCAGTCTCCCTTTCAAGTGTGCATCTAGAATTAAATGGGATACCCTGAGTGTAGGCTGATCAGAGTGAAATATGGTCCCCTCCCTTGTCTTAATATTTCACTCATTTATTCATTAAAATTTCTAGAATGCATATGGAAATGCATTTAATTCCTGGCTCTACCATTTATTAGCAAGAAATGTAACCTCCTTGAGCCTCGTGATCTCCTTCAGCAAGATGGGGATAACAATATCTCCTTCTAGTGTTGTGATGACAAGTATACAGCACTTGTTCTTTTTCTCTTTCTGTTTTCTGATTAGTCATGTCCCAGTCTCCTCCATCCTTTTCCCTTCATCATCATCACGCTGTCCATACCAGCATGATGACTTTGCTGGGCTATTGTTGAAGCTGAGTTGTTGGACCCCCTGCCTCTATTTGCATCCCCTCCAGTCCTCTTTGCAGAACCATCTTCTTAAAACACAGGTGACATATATAACTCCTCTTCGGGTGTCTTTGATGCCTCTCCACTGCCTCCTCAAAGTTAAAATGTTTTATCTGCAGCTGGGCTGTATCTACCTTTCTGGCCTACTCCCTCCTCCTGAGTACCCCACACCCCAATCTGGCTCAGAAAGTCCTTGACTTGCCAAGCTCTGGTCTGAGAGAGAAGATATTCCATGTGGAATATCTCTATACTCCATGCTCCAACTTCCCTCCTCTAGAAGAATTCTGAACCAAGAGAGTAAAGATTACAATAGAATGTCACCCTTTGGAGCTAAATATCAAACTGCTTCTTACCAGATTAAGGACCACGGTCAGGCTGGGGACTGGCTGGGAGCCATGAGGATTCCAGCGGGATTCCTGTCCCTGAGCTAGAGAACCAGCCCTCGGGCTCCGGAGGCCCCGTTTCTGAGTAGAACAGCTTCCCCAACCCAACACCTCATTGGTCACGGACACTTCCATTTCACGGTCAATTGGTCATAATTTCAATTATGTAGGAAGCCTTTTATTTTACATGCAAATTCCAAAACGACTCAGAAATCTGTGGAGAAGCCTAGGTATAAAGGACCAGTTTTAAGCCTGAGAGGTGAGAATAACCTACATATTCTACATAATTATTCCTACTGGCCCTGGCATATTCAGAGGATGTTGTGAGCAACTATTTTTGAGGGAACTTGGGAGGATGGGAGGTATATAGCGGATACTAAATAGGATTTAGTCTAATGATCTTTTTCCTTTAGCAAAATCCATTTGCTAAATTTATATCTAAGACGTCATGTTTATATCTTACAACACTTTGTAAATCCATAGAGTCACACACAAAAAGTTTCTATTGTTAAGCGACTTGAGTTTTGATTTGGAAATCCAGATCTCAATTCAAGGGAGAAGGTTTTTAGCCCTGGATAGATGAACTTCCTCCTCCTCCCCTCTGCCTTGGCTTACCAGACAGACTGGTGACAAAGCCCACGAGGCGTTTAATGAATGGCAGAGAAACCCTATGGATAAGAGAGTCTCAACTTTGGATGCCTGTTAGGATCACCCAGGCAGCTTCTAAAAGCCTTGATTCTCAGGCCACTGCCCAGTGAATCAAAGCCTCTTGGAATGGGACCCAGGTTTCAGGGACTCCATTGTTCAGCTGAGTTTGAGAACCATCATCTTTCCTCTACTGTCCCCTACTATCACGGCTTTGATGCTGTCTGCAAGGAGGCAAAAAGGAACCTTATACATGCTGAGTGCCTGATATGCATGATACCCTGTGCTCGGAATTTTCCTTATATGCCATTTTTGTCACAATGCTGAGAAGTACATATGATCATCTTCATTTCCAGGTGAGGGATCCAGCAGCTCAGAAGAGCAAAGTGATGTGCTTGAGGTCACTTAAACCCAAGTAAGTGGTGGGTTTGGGAGATGATGCAGGTTTTTCTGGCTCCAAGTCTTATGATCTTTAAGTTTCATCAAGGTGCATGCACTAAGAAAAGGGACCCAACCTTGTTATGCCCAGGGTGGGTGTTAGCTATTACTTCCTTGTCCTAAACTAATTTGAACAGTGTTTAGGCTCTCCCCTGTCCCTTGAGGGAGAAGCAGGAGATAAAACAAGAGCTGAGATGTACGAAGTAGCATGCATCCTCATTCCTGATCTTTCTGCATCTCCTGCAATAACTCTAGGACCTCTGCCTTATGTGCAATTCTAACCATCTGCATTATTTGCCATCCAGCTTGCACACTTGCATACACAAACACTTTCATTCACACACAAACACAGACACACATTTTCACCCATTCATTAAACCAATATTAAGGGAAATCTACTCTGTGCCAAGCACTGGATGTGTGTGTGTTACACCTGATTATATAGGGAGGCGGTTCACTGAAGAGAATGTTAAATGCATAACCTCTGCAGATAGATGACTTGAATTTTGAGCCCACTCTCCCAGTTGTATGAACTTAGCCGAGTTAGTTAAGCTGAATTTTTTTCTTCTTCTGCCGTTACTGTTCTGTATAAGAATTTATACACACATCTCCTTGGGTTTGGAGCTAAAATAAAAGCGGGAGCTGGCGGAGGTGGTGGTGGACAGCTCGCAGACCAGTGTCCTCGGAGTTTGTCCCTCAAGTCGGCTGCGGCTCTGCAGCTGCTGTGTCTGCCCTGATTCCTCTCCAGCTGAGGTGTCAGCTTCCAGCTTCCAGGGGGATCAGGTATCAAGCCAGGACCGGCCAAGGCCAGCCAGAGGAGACTTGGAGGCTGGGGGCGTGCGTGCTGAGCATAGCACGGTGTGAGCATAAGATGGAACTTCCCCCTACCTTGATGCCTCCCGATTCCCTGAGCAGTGGGGGCAGGTGTGAGAATCCTTTCTCCCTCCTGGAATTTCCCTGGCTGCTCTGAGGGCTCAGACAGACAGACAGAGGGACATTCCTTGGGATGTTAACCTGTGCTGTGGTTAAGAACATGGGGCTCTAGCCTTGGACCCTCTCAGTAACTCTCAGCCTCTATCTATCTTCAGCTCACAGCCGGTGCACGATTACAGATTTCTGATGTTGAGTGATAAGTTCGAACCTACTCCCCTTGTTTTAATACTCGGGTTTGGTCAGTTTTCCTGGCATTAGTCCTTAAAAGAAAACAAAAACAAAAAACACAACAACTTTGATTTAGAGAATGTTTGGACCTCATGGAAAATCAGTTCTTCCTTGCTGTGACTTAACAGGATTCCTGCAGAATCACAGTGAAGACAAAGTTTACCAAGTTGGACAGATGGACACAGGCCCTTTGTCCAGAATCCCCGAGATCCTGTGGAAACTGCTTTGGCAGGACAGCTGCACAACATGGAGGGCGGGGAAGTCACTAGACCTGCATTTGAATATGCATTGTGTTACTGTTCAGCCCTGGGTAAGTTACTTAACCAAGCTGAGTCTCAGCACCCTCTTCTTGACTCTGAGTAAGGGCATCAGATAAAAGTGTGTTGTAATCCATTGATTTTAACTTGACTGCTTCTCTCTGACGCTTGAAACAAGGTCAAAGTCCTCTGTTAGAGATGTTCACAATATAATGATCCCTCCCTCAGAGTCCGCGTCCCCGCGTCATCGGCTATTTACCTGTAGACGACTCGTTTGCTAGCTACAGCAGTCAAATACGAATTCTGTGAAAAAGGCATCTTGTCTAACTTGCTCATTGCTGTACCTCCAGTCTAGCCCGGAGCCTGGCACATAGCAGATGCTCAGCAAATATTTGTTGAATCATGAACTTGGGCGTGGCCCAACACATGCAGTCAGACTCACTGATTTACAAAGAGGCCTGTGCCAAGAGTTCCTGGGGGCCTGATGTCAATGATGTCCCCATAGACTGACCTGGTTCACAAGTTAGGTAACAGGCCTCCTATCTCCTCTGAAAGAGGATGAGAGCTAAGCTGAGCTGCCTCGGAAACAGAGAGTGTGGGGCGGGGGAGTCACTGCCTTTGACCCTGAATGCCTGTTCACATGGGGCTTGGAAGGGAGTTTGGAGAATCAGGGCTTGGCGAAGCTGTGTGTGGTCTCCTGTCTCCCCAGCAAAGACACTGAACAGATAGGGTGCTACCGAGACAGCAAGGTTTCCAGGGACAGAGCCTGGTGCTGGGAGTAAGGAAGCAGAGTCCTGCAGATACAGCTATAAGGCCTAACTAAGGTGACAATATGGGCATCTCTGATAACATCACCCACTTGCCATGAAAATCAAGAGAGATCATGCAATTCAAGCATCAAATAATGATAGCAGTGGATTATAATACATTGAATAAAAGAAGAACCTCTGTGTCCATATAGTCAGAAATTTAAAAATGAATTCATAGGCTTTCCTGGTGGTGCAGGGTGTGGGAATCCACCTGCCAATGCAGGGGATACAGGTTTGATCCCTGGTCCGGGAAGATTCCACATGCTGAGGACCAACTCAGCCTGTGGCCACAAATACTGAGCCCATGCGCTAGAGCCTGAGAGCTGCAACTACTGAGCCAAAATGCTGCAACTACTGGAGACTGTGTGCCTAGAACCAGCACTGCTCAAAAAGAGGAGCCACCGCAATGAGGAGCCTGAGTACTGCAACGCAGATCCAGCGCAGCCAAAAATAAAAATAAATGAAGTTATTAAAAAATGAATTCATAAATAGAGGGGAAAAGGGAGAACTCTCTTGTATTCTTACAGGAGAATGCCAAGTGGGAAAAGTGGAAGAGGTTTAGAAAAATCTATCATTTTGCACCCATCACAATAATAACTGATTCAGGCAAGAATCATCAATAGAGACTAAAACAAATGTGTACAAGGATGTTTATGTATCTCAAAGTGTCGCTCCACAAATTACCCATGGATGGCAAAGGGAAAATAATAACTTTACTGTGGAGGAAACTAGGATCACCACATTATCTAGGTGATGGGGGTCAGCATCACCAAGAATGGGACAGAATGCCCTGAGAAGAACACATCACTTCTGTGGTGTTTCAGCCCTTAATTCATCACCCGAATGGTGGCTCAGATGGTAAAGAATCTGCCCGCAATGCAGGAGGCCTGAGTGGCATCCCTGGGTCGGGAAGATCCCCTGGAGAAGGAAATGGCTACCGACTCCAGTATTCTTGCCTGGGATATCCCACGGCCAGAGGAGCCTGGTGGGCTACATACAGCCATGGGGTCACAGAAGAGTTGGACACGACTGAGCCACTAACACTTTCAATCACAAGGCAGCCAACCGAGGGACCTTCTACAACAAAAGTGAGCAGAGCTCTTCAAAAAATGTTCCAGGTCACGAAAGACAAAGAAGGGAACTGTCTGCAGTGGAAGGAGTCTGAAGAGACACGACCAGTAAATGTCACACGTGGTCCTGAACCAGACTCTGACATAAGAAACTAAATGGCTATAAAGAGCCCTAGTGGGGACTTTCCCGGTGGTCTGGTGGTTAAGAATCTGCCTTGCAAGGCAGGAGATGTGAGTGCAATGTCCGGTTGGGGAACTAAGATCCCACACGCCCAGGGGCATAAGTCTATGTGCCATAACTACTGAGCCAACATGCCACAACTAGAGACATGACGCAACAAAGATCCTGGGTGCTGCAGCTAAGACCCAATACAGCCAAATAAGTAAATAAATAAACATTTAAAAGAGAGCGTTAGTGGGAGGGCTGACAACGTTTGACTGTGGACCACGAACTAAATAATAGCATGGCATCTATGTAAATTTCCTGATTTTGACTATTATAATGTTATGTGAGAGAATGTCCTTGTTCTTAGGAAATAGGCCCTGATGTCTTTAGGGTTTAAAAGGGGAAGTGGGACAAGGCACTGGAGGCCTTGGCTGGATACAGAGACTGGATACAAGGCTACTTTGTTGAGTGTTGCCAGGAAATCTGCTCCCGGCTAGAGGAACTCAGCCACTGGCTGGTGCTTCTGTGTCCTGCAGGCTACCTGTAAATAAGCCCTTCAGGCTAGGTCACCCACCAGCCATGGCTGGGAAGTGGGGGTTCTTGTCCTTTACAATCTCCAGATCTTCCCTCCCCCACGCCGTCAGCTCCCCATTACCCAGAAGATGAGCCAAAGACATAATGTTCTTCTGTTTATGTACTATCTCTGCTCCCAGTCAAAACCCACTGGAAAATACATCGAAACAAAATTAACTTGACAGGGAAATGGATATTTGAATGAAGCTTCTGCTTAAAACAATAATTCATCATGTTCCGTCGTACATCTCTGCAAAACCAGGATCACGGGTGGTTTCGTTGAAATGAGGGAATTCATTACTCCCCGAAACATCTCCAGGACTCATTTCACAGGGACTGGGGGGTATGGGGAATGAGGGGGGAAACAGACCTCACCAAGCTCCCCAAACCTGCACAACCTTTGTATGCATGACACCGCTAAACCCTCACCGTACTCTGGAGACAACGATCAGGACCAGTTTCGCAAACAAGGACACTGGGACTCTTAATGACAGCCAAGCCCGAGGTCACCCAGCTGGGAAGTGATGGGCCAGCTTGTTTTTGTTCTGTTATGGAGAATTTTGCAACTCTATTTTTTAAAAAAGAAATTATTTTTAAATTGGAGTATATAATTGCTTTACAATGTTTTGTTAGTTTCTTCTGTACAACAAAGTGAATCAGCCATATGTATACATGTATCTCCTCCCTCTGCCCGCCCCCCCCACCCCATTCCACCCCTTTAGTTCATCAGAGAGCACCGGGCTGAGCTCCCTGTGCTGTACAATGACTTCCCAGTAGCTATCTATTTTACACATGGTGGTGTGGATATATGCCAATGCTACTCTAAGTTCGTCCCTCCCTCTCCTTCCCCTGCTGTGTTCACAGGTCCATTCTCGACATTTGTGTCTCTATTCCTGATGGACCAGTTCTTCAAGGCTGCGAGAATCACTGTTACTCTCATCAAGGCTGGGGTGGACTGCCTTACCCCTGTCATAGCTTCCTGACTACCTAGGAGAGTCAGCCTGTTCCTGTCCGGGAGGGAAGCCACAAACCCTGTCATGCAGTTAAGAGCCTTCAGCCCTGTCCCAGGACACATATTCCTCTTGGGTGCTCTTATAGATGTCTGATAGATGTTGGGTAACCCAGACAAAGTGTAGTGGTGTATGGAGTCCCGGTTAGAGGGCTCACAAAGGCAGTTCGTATCATTTATTCAATCAGTTACATATTCATTCATTCATTCTGCAAACACAGGTTGCATCCCTACTGTGTACTGGGCCCTGGGGATGTGAACATGGAGCTTAGAGTCTAGCGTCTCAAAATTCTGCCCTGGAATCAGCACTATTACCTGGGAACTTGCTAGAAATGCACATTTTGAGGCCCTACCCCATGCCTTCTGAGTCAGAAGCTCAGGGAGGGCGCCCAGCTGTCTGTGTCTTAGCAAGCACCACCCCCTGCCCCCCACCCTGGTGATTCTGATGTGTACTAAGATGTGAGAACTCTGCACAAGGGCCCGTAAAATAATGGCAGGTTGTGAAAATAACAGCTAGGGAAAGAAGCACTCGAGAACTATGGGGCTCTGACCGTGATGAACAGTGCCCAGGACTGCATGGAGGATAGTTGTCCTTCCCAATTCCACTGTGTCTGGAAGTCTGGACTCTCCTTGCCCCAGACAGAGCAGCTTTAAATCCAGGATAATGGAATAACAGCAGAATAAATCCAGCAGGTGACCCACGGCCCAGCTCAGCCTGGACACATCAGTCCTGCTGGGAGCCCAGGGATGCCCTGAGGGACCTAAGATGGGAAGTCAGCTGGACCTAAACATAGTGAGCTCTTTTTACGTTGTGTCTCCCCTAGGGTGTCAGGGAGTTAACCAACATTTTCAGGAAAATCAGTGATTCAACCAGATGGCATCAAAAAGCTGAACTAGGGGACTTCCCTGGTGGTCCAGTGGTTAAGCGTCCTCCTTGCAATGCAGGGGACACAGGCTCAACCCCTGACTGGGGAACTAAGTTACTGCAGACCAACTAAGCCACGTACCTCAACTACTGAGGCTGAGCGCCACAACTAGAGAGTCTGTGCCTAGCAATGAAAGATCCTGCATGATGCAATGAGGATCCTGGGTGCCACAACTAAGGCCCAACACAGCCAAATAAACTAAAAAAACTGAGCAGAGAGTTTGGGAAGTATTTGGGACAGCAGTTCACAAAAGAAATCATACAATTTATCCAATATTCAGACTTCCAGCCCACACCCCCCAGATGCTTCTGAGGCAGATCTAGGGGAAGCCCAGAATTTGCATCTCCTACACGATTTAGGATAGTCTCAGCGCAAATGGTTTGAGGGATACCCATTGAGAAACACTGTCTTGTGAAATGCAAATATGGGGCAGGCTCATAGCTCTAGCCACATACAGAGGCTTATAACCCAACCACCTCTGGCTCCTGGGCACCTGGAGACAGGTCTGTGGTTTGGGGCAGTTTTCTCGGAAGAGAATGAGTAACTACGGTCATCTGATGAGTGATAACAGGGATGAGAAGAGCCTGTAAAGCGGCTGGAAAGTGGCTCATGGCTCTATAAGCAACAGAGATGTGATGAAGCCTTTCTCATTTTATAAAAGTTGCTTTGAAATCTAATTGGACTATGAAAGTCGAGATCTCAGACTATTTTTAAGCAAAGCATGAGTTCAGCAGGAATAATCAATGCCAGAGCTCTGCCCGTCAGGCTTCACTGGGGCAAGTCCTGCGCTTCCTTTGGGAAGGGTCCTTGAGGGTGGGACAAGTGGATGGAGGAGAAGGGACCAGACTTACACGCACACTGAGCTCTATGATGCGGGTGGCTGTTCGGGGAGGAGATGGGGAGGTGGTGAAATCTCCAGACCTTCTCAAATGTCCCAGCTGGGCCCTCAGGGGAAAGAGTGGGCACCTGCCGTGTGGATGGTGGGTGACCTCCTCTGTTAGAACTGTTGCTTTTTAGTCGCTGAGTCGTGTCTGACTGTTTGCGACCCCATGGACTGTAGCCTGCCAGGCTCCTCTGTCCATGGGATTTCCAGACAAGAACACTGGAGCGGGTTGTCATTTATTTTTCTGGAGGACCTTCCCAACCCAGGGATCGAACGTGCGTCTCCTGTATTGCAGGTGGATTCTTTCCACCGCGCCACCAGGGCAGATTAGAGGAAGCAAATGCAGTATATTTCCACTCTCCAGTGGGGAGAGCTGTGGGGATGGTTTAGTGAGAAGGAGCATGAATTTTTGGAGCCAGATTCTAAATTGAAGCTCAGCCCTGCTCACTTATTCACTGTGTGATTTGACACATTTTGCAACCATTCTAACTCTCAAGTTTCCCCATCTGTAAAATATTGATACTAATACTAACCTTGAGAGTAATGAAATGAAATCAGAATAGCAATCACAGTTAAGCTGTGTGTGCTTTATGTACACGTGTTATTCCAGTTTGTCTTTACAGCAACTGTATGAAGTTCAGGGACATGGAGGGCTTTGCCTTATTAAGTGCAAACAAAGCATTCTGGATAGCCTTTGGTACAGAGTTGCTGCTGCTGCTAGGTCGCTTCAGTCGTGTCCGACTCTGTGCGACCCCATAGACGGCAGCCCACCAGGCTCCCCTGTCCCTGGGATTCTCCAGGCAAGAATACTGGAGTGGGTTGCCATTTCCTTCTCCAGTGCATGAAAGGGAAAAGTGAAAGTGAAGTCTCTCAGTCATGTCCGACTCCTAGCGACCCCATGGGTCTGCAGCCCACCAGGCTCCTCCACCCATGGGATTCTCCAGGCAAGAGTACTGGAGTGGGGTGCCATTGCCTTCTCCGTGGTACAGAGTAGGTGCTCAATTAATATTTGTTTCCTTCCTGAGGCAAGTGGGAGGGGCAGTAAGGAGGCTTGTTTCAGAGAACAGAGTTCTCCCATCGGCTGCACTTCCCCAGGCAGTAGTGACAGCCGATGACTAAAGTCTTCTGAACCAGAGCAAGACTTCCAGAACCAACCGGTGGGATATTTCTGATCCTGCGGCTGACACCCAGCTGAGCAGGCAGGTTTGGTAGCGCCTGGGTGAGCCAGGATGCGTGGACTCCAGAGAGGCTCACGTGACCACTGCCGGTCCGCTTTGCAGGAACATCCCACCCAGATGTGCCTTCCTTGAAGAGGAGGAAGGCAAAAGGCCATTTTTCACTTTTAAATAGCTTTCATTCTATGTCTTAATAAATGCACGTTTGTTGATTTGTGTAAGCATGATGTGGGAAGTCTGCAAATGGATGCAATCTGCACCGAGGCCACATGTAAGCACCAGTGAGCACTTTTGAATAATGAATCCCTCCCGTAAAAGACGGACGCTATTCATAATAATTCCTTGCTTTTCTCATTTTGCCGCGTACAGTAGCGATTAATCAATTTGCAATGTTATGTCACCCGCAACAAATTGCTAGCACCAAGACAAATTTATTGCTTTATGATAAAAGAACTTGTTTAGGTAGAAATAAATTAAATTTGGGGGGCTTGTTCTTTGGGTTTGGTGTTCACATAGGTGACCCATAGAGAGTGGGCTGGGGGAGGGTGAGAGGTCTAGATGATCCAGCTAAGGACCTGGCGCCCTGGAGGAGTATAACGGTGTTTGCTCAGTTACTGACCCTAAGACAGAGCAGATCTGTTGGGAGGTAGTAACATCGAGAGCTTCTGGTGGTTCTTGGCCTGGCTCTCCATGTTAGGAAGTGTAATTAATTTAGAGTTCTGCACAGAGTTTTGGATAATCAGAAAGACTCCAGGAAAACACACTCTCTTCCCCTTCTATATTTCACGTGAGTGATAAGATCTCAATTTCTTTCAAACTGGGAGAAAGGGACCTCTATTCTAGAAGAAAGGAGAGAAGGAAACCTTCATTATAGGAATTGGAAACAGAGTTCAGAGATCAGAGTGTGACAGAGTCTCCGAGGCATCCCTTGATCAAGGCTGCTGATGTATTAAAATACTGGGGGAGAAAAGGCCAAAATGAGTTACCAAAATTTTGGTGTAGTAAATGTTACCTTTGGCAAACGAACGCTTTTCATCCGTGTAACATTTAATTCTCTATAATGGTGTCACGAACACAGACAGTGTCAAAAGCTCTCACTTGAAGTCTTTCATAGTATAAAGGCCAGCTTGGCTGGGTTGCCACCGTGGCAAGAGTGACCCGGGGACATATAGCCCTGTTCTCCGTATCACATTTGTAGAAAAGACACTCAGGGATGGGAACGCATTTTGCCCCAGGGGGTGAGAGAAGCTTCTGACTTGCAGGATAGCGCACACGTTTGTCATTAATTTCTACTCCATTAATTTGGAATCTGGAGAGGAATCAGAGCCAGATGCATTAATTCTGACCCCTCCCCCAACACACACACACACACGTGGGAGAGTTTTTTCTTAAGCAATCTGATAGTCTAACATGATTTATGAAAAACAGGTTTCAATTAGAAAAGACGTCAGATCCACCACCTCTGTGAGTGGATGTTTCTGCCCCAGCTCGCCAAAATCTATTCTTTTCAGCTCTTAAAGCAGGTGCTGGGACCACCTCCTGCATCACCTTGATACCCACGGTCCACCTGCCTGGGAAAGTGCCCCAGGGACTTTCTTGGGTTATAGTCTTTGTCACCCTCCTTTCATTTCAGCCTTGGCAGAGGCGGGGGCCTTGGAGGCCCGCTTGCAGACGCTTCTGCAGCTTCTCTGCAGGATCTGAGCGGCCTCTTGGCTGCCCCCCAGCCCCAATGCCCACATCCAGAGCCCTGTGAACAAAAGCCTGCACAGAACCCAAACCTTTTGCTGGGACACTTTCTATAGCCTTGTGGCTGAAGGGGCCCGAGGGGGCACATGGCAGCCCCAGGGGGTGCCAGACTCACCTGGCACCGGCTTCTTTGTCTTCCACTGTGCCTGCTCACTGGACTCCAGTCGGCCCAGGTCCTGGCTGGGGGAGCCAGCAGCCCCCGTGTGCCTGGACATGCCTGCCCATGCCTGCCCACTCCCTGTACACCTCCTTAGCGGGGATCCTGCAGGGTTTCCCAGCCCTCGATGGGGCTCTCTTACCCTTGCTCCCGCTGCCCGCCTGCTGGCTAATTCTGATTATTTCTCTTTCTCCTTGCTCTCTTGGGCGCCTTTATTCCTGACCGTGCATTTTCTCTGGACTCAGAATGAAAAAAAAAAACCCACACTGCTAATATCCTTGTCAGCCTTTCCTGAATCATTGCTGTGCAGTGTCGGGAGCCACAGGCCACTGCCTTCTGGCCAGCAGACTCTGTCCCTGAGCCTTCCTGTCCCTCGGGTCCGGCAGCCCTGTCTGGCTCTCTTTACCTCCTGAAGACAACACTCAGAGGCCCAGATCCTTTGAGAAATGTCCAGGCAGGGGAGGCAGATGGTGGGGGTTGGTGGGGGGTGAAGAACTGAGAATCTCGCTGAGGTTTTCCATCTCACAGGTGACTTCTTGCAAATGCTGTTAAAAAAAATTTTTTGTAAAGTGTTTTCCTCTACATTCTCTCATTTGCTATTATCATCCCTGTTTTACAGATGAGGAATCCAGACCTCAGAGGACTTAGTGATGTCCTTGAAGTCTCACAGCTGCTAAGGGTTGGGACTCCAGTCTCTGCTCAGGTACGGAAGGGAAAATCATCCCCATTAGACAGGTGAGGAGACTGAGGGTCATGTTGCTGAAAGATCTCAAATCATGCAGCTGTAGAGGTGGCCCTAGAAGTGAAATTTAGGCACTGTGGGGTCCAGGCCAGTGCCGGCGCTGGGCAGAGTTCTCTCCTTGTGTGTTGTCCATGAAAAGCCAGGTCAGGCCAGGCTAGGAAACACCCACCAGAAGATACTTGAAAGCCTCAGTTCAAGAGTTCGAGGTGACTGGTGGGCTGTCCTGGGTACACCGGTCTCATCGCAGGTACACAGGACCTACTGGGGAGCCCACTTTTGTATTTCTGGGAAGAAGGCTGTGTGACCTGGGCAATGTCCCCCCTCTGCACTAAGGTACGTGT
This sequence comes from Giraffa tippelskirchi, assembly GCF_054371585.1. NCBI lineage: Eukaryota > Metazoa > Chordata > Mammalia > Artiodactyla > Giraffidae > Giraffa > Giraffa tippelskirchi. The sequence goes on along the minus strand of NC_137287.1, from coordinate 111,111,001 downwards.
GTGCGTGCTAAGTCGCTTCAGTTGTGTCCAACTCTTTGCAACCCTATGGATTGTAGCTCATCAGGCTCCTCTGTCCATGGGATTCTCCAGGCAAGAATACTAGAGTGGGTTGTCATGCCCTCCTCCAGGAGGTCTTCCCAACCCAGGGATCGAACCCCCATCTCTTACAACTCCTGCATTGGCAGACGAGCTGTTTATCGTTAGCGCCACCTGGGAAGCTCCTGCACTGAGGATAATAGACTAAATATGCTTCTGGTTGGTAACTGAGGTTTCCAAAATCCTGGTTCATGCCATCAATCTCGTCAGAGACTCAGAAAGTATCACTTAGCAAATGCACCCTCCTCCAGGCAGTCCTCCCTGATTCCCCACTCAAGACAGAAGAGATCCTCTCCCTCCTTGGTCCTGCAGCCCATACTTGTCTGAAGGGTCACCTTTCTACCTGAATGGGCCAACTGTTCCCCCACCATCCCTCACTTCGGCAGAGCTGTGGCCATTAAATTTCTCATGGAGGCTTAACACCTATATAGATGCACAGCCAGTCGCGTGGACATCCATTTGCCCAGTTACAGTCAGTTATACACATGCCTACCACCCTCATCCTCTCCTGGAGACACAGCTACACACAGAAACACTGCCCCACACATCACACTCAGACAGTGTCACTTTCCCGCACACTCACATATACACACACAGCCCTGCAGGCAAACCCACACCCTCTTAGAGTCTGTCCATGTCTATCTAGGCCAGTTTGTGCAGGACAAGCACCTCCCCATTCTGGTATTCTGTGTGTCCTTCCTAGAACAGAGCTTGCGGCTGATTCTCCGGTCTGTAGGGAATGGGAAATTGGCCTGCTCTGGCCCAAAATTTCAGAGCACCAAGCTCTGACACAGGAACTTTCTGGACAAGAAGCCCATTCCAGCTGGAGCCTGCCTTCTTTGTCCTCTCTGCCAGATACATCAGCCTCAGCTATCTCCAGGGAGCATCTGCCCGCATCACACCCCTCATCAGATAAGCCCCCTTGCTAAGGGCTCCCGGGGCCCTGTTACCACCCTGCTTTGCCGCCTCGGCACTTTCTCAATAACTCGCCAAGGTGAACTGTTGCTCACTCAGTCGTTTTCTTTTCCCATCACAACTGAAGCTTTGTTTTTCCCTGGGACAAACAACCTGTCCAGGGGCTGCTGGCTTAATGGAATAGTAGACAAGAAAGAGAAGGAAAAGCCAGCGTCTCTGGCGAACTCTGGTTTGTCCCCACCCCCAAAATACTGCAAGTCCTAAGAGGGGGGCACAGTGACAGACCACGGACCATGGGTCTGGTGGGCATGGGCGTAAACCTCAGCTTGGCCCCTTCCCAGCTGTGTCATTGAGGACAGTCCCTGGGTCTCTGTAAGCCTCGGTTTCTGCATTTGTAAAATGAGCATAACCATTTGACACTTACAGTGTTGTTGGGAGGATTCAATGAGATTAAATGCATATTAGAAGCACTTGGTAAATGATAGAAGGCTCTAAAAATGTTAGTGACTAAGACTGTTGTTTTAACTATGAACGTATCCCTCTGAAACTCAGGCAGGGCCTGAGTGGTCGTTCATATAAGGCTGGACCTCCAGCTTCTGGCAGGGGAAAAAGGTGAGAGTCTGGGCAGGGGGTGTGGGTCTTTCTTATAAAGCAGGAGAAAACTTGGTTGGTAAGCTGTTTTCTTTGCTGATGTGAGCTGCCCCTAGCTACTTGTCATTGATCAGTTATTGCCTGTAAGGCTTAGGATATTACCCTTTTCCTATGAAACTCAGAGGGAGGGAGCTTATGGATAAGGAGCCCGAGATGGATTAAGACCACATTTGTGTTGGTCATTTTTAAACGTATTATCCCATTTTATCTCAAAACAAATTGGCAAGGGAACGATTATTACAAATGAGGACATCATGGCTCAGACAGATAACATAGCCCCTAAGTGGCTGAGCTTGGAAGTGAACCCCTGATTCCTGACTTCAGATGATGGTCTGTTCTTCATCCTCTTTGCCACCTTTGGAATGTGAACGGCAGAAAAAGCAAGCTGATTTGCAATGATGAAAGCAGCTTCCTTGTCCTTGGAGGTAAGACGCTGAACAAATCCGTATTGTAAGCAGTACTTACAGTGAATCTTCCTCCGCAGAACAGTTCAGACAAAGACCTAGTTTATACAGCTGAATATGAAATATGGCTGGTGTCTTCAGACATTTGTATAAAAAGACTATTTCTTTACTATCACAGCCTCAAAACCACCTCTTACCAGAGGCTGATCTAGAAGGCAGAAGACTGGGGAGATTTTTCCATGAACTTCTTGGGGAACCTCAAGTCAGTTTCACTCTCTCTCTGGGTCTCTGTTTTTCCATCTGTAAAAAGAATGTGGCTTTCTGGGGTGATTTCTCTGGATTACTTTTAATCTCCCCAAACCCATAACTATGGTAGCACTAGTGGTAAAGAACCTGCCTGCCAATTCAGGAGAGACAAGAGACATGAGCTCGATCTTTGGGTCAGGAAAAGCCCCTGGAGAAGGAAATGGCACCCACTCCAGGCAAGTATTTTTGCCTAGAAAATCCTATGGACAGAGGAGCCTGGCGAGCTATAGTCTATAGGGTCGCAAAGGGTTGGATATGACTTAGCAACTGAACATACACAAATGTAGAGCTCATGTTAGATCAACAAAGTAGGTTTTTCCAACTTGCAGATTCACTGATTGGCAAATCCTTACGAGGGTGGACTACTTCAAGGGTGTTTGGTCAATACATTTAGAAAAACCAAAAATAATTCACGTTGGGTATAGAAACCCAGATAGAAATGGCTGCTCCTGCTGACTCCATTGTGTTCACAAAAGAAGAATTTTTGGCCCCTGAAGCCTGTGTCCTTGTCACTGCTTTGAGTTGTGACTCTCCTTTCTGTAGAAGGAGCGGCCAGATTCTGGGTTCCAGGTGAACTGCCCACCTTTGTCCCTGTCATAGGTGATAGGAAACCTTCGCAGGACTCTTCCTTCTTCCAGAAATACGAGTCCCCGGAGTGGGCAGTGGGGCTGGCCTCCTGGGTGTGATGGGGGCTTCTGCCAAGATAGATGCAGCAGCCCTGGACGTGTATTCTTCTGGCACGTTCTTTTGGCGGGGGGTGCTCTTAGGAAGGGCCTCAACGTCTGCTAACTGCTACCAACAGATCAATCTGTTGACAGAGCCGCTCTCCTTGCGTTTCCATTGAAACACTGATCCCCTTGTGGGGATTCAGGCTGGCCGACTCCGTTTGCCAAATGCAAATGCATTAACCTTACAATTGGGTAATCTAATAAAAAGGATCAATGGTCTGATACGGTGCTTATGGAGTCATTTACTGCAAGCGAGAGCAATTTAGCCGGGACCCAGAGGAGCGGCTGGGGGATGCGATGCAGGAGAAAGGCTTGAGACGGCCGGTGGTCCTCCCTGACTTCCTGGGTGAAGCCCCTGCTCCCCACCTCCCTGCCACTACCTGGAGATGCTGGGCTGAGTGGGCGAGGGAATGGGCCGGGTGTGAGCCATTCATTCCTGCCACTGTAATCACTTAGAGGTTCAATTAAGTATAAATCATTAGTGGTATTTCAAGTTACTTTATCCAGGCCCGTGCGTAACACACTTGACTGGCGGTGGGGAGCTTTCTGCGACTAGATTTAGCGAGCGAGCGAACAAGGCAGTCATATGGGTTTTTCTGCTATGAAATTGATAAATGAAGCGGGCATTGGAGGTGCAGCAGTAATTTCTGTGGTGCAGCCAAGTGCTCTCTCCCTTGTCTCCTCCAGCGATGAGGGCATGGGCCCCTTTAATGCGGCAGCTTTCCCCTGGGGGCCCCAAAGCCAGGCTGCATTGCCGGCTTTGGTTTTATTTCCTTGTGGAGAACTTCCCAGAGCAAGCCCTGGTTCATTAGCGAGAATATACCTGGGGAGGAGAAAAGAAAAAAAAGAGAGGGAGAGAGAAATGGAAAAAAAAAATAGGATTACTTCACCCTTGCTCATTCTGATGAACACTGATTTTTTTCCTCATTTCTTCGGATTAGGAAGTAACACAAAGAGGACAAAAATCAGGCTGTCTAGGCAGCTGAATGCCTTCTTCCCATGGATGCAGTGGTCCCTGGTGGCCCGCATCCCTGTCTGAAAAGCATATTTTCTCCTAATCGGTTTTACAGCTCTTTTAAAGTAATATGTCAGATCATTTTCCCCATATACATAGTTAATGAAAGTAACCCTACAAATTCATTTTAAATAGATGGAAGTTGTTATAACCCTGATCCAGAATTTATTACGTTCATTACAATCTTGCTGAAGTAGGTAATGTAATGGACTATTACTTTTATTATCTTTTTAATCCCTCAAAATTATTAGAAACTGACTAATATTTGGCATCACCCTGTTAATGTTTAAACAGAAATTGATACTTTAATTCTTCTAATAAATGATGGGGCACTCTGAGTGGAAACAAAAGCCTGATGGGGTTTATCTCGATCAGACCCAGAGACTTTTAAGTGGGACTCAGGGGTTTGAGAGCAATTATTTCCAGGCAGGGTATCTTCATCAAGTACTCAGGAAGGACAGAAGAGCAGAGATGGAGACAGTGACAGAGAAACCCAGACGGATGGCGACAGAAACAAGGCAGAAAAGTGAGAGGAAGAAAAATTCCACTCACACGTCCAAGTTCTAATTGTGATTCATAAAAAGCTCCCATTTGGGCTGATAACCACGCTAGCGGACGCTTTGTCTTTTCCTTCTTTCTTTCATCCTCCCCTCCCCTCCTTCTCAGATTAAAAAGATTTTTCTTTCCAACCATCCCTGTGTTAGTAATCAGCTTTACGGCTAAGAATTCTCAAGTGCTCTAGAGTCCGCGCATTGCCAGTACAAATGATTGGGTCGCATTCTCCTAGAGAGGAGAAGAGGAGATCCTGCTTGCTCCTTGGAAAGTAGGACTGGTTGCTTGTTTGCAAATTACCAAATCTCACTGTGAGATGGGAGGGGTGGGACAGGGGAGCAACTGATATATCTCTTCATGAAGTGGCTGGGTGATGTGCGTACCGTCTGGAGCTCCCCTGACCATTTTCTGCCAGGAAGGGTGACAGATGGGATTTAGGAGGAATTGATCTTTTGCACTTTCTAGTTTTTACAAGGTACAATCACATAAATTTTTTTTTTTTTAAATCTGTTCATTTCAACAGGGCCGAGAGGCCCAAAGTACTTCCCTTTCTGGTTTGGTAATAAAAGATGAAGGGAGATAAAGTCTGGGAGAGGAAAAGCTGGCATTTTGCGTCACTCCAAGGCAAGGGTGTGCTTTCTGACAAAGAAAGCTTCTCGTTAGCAAAGTCTCTAATTAGCACAGAGAAGCTCATTAGAATTTAAAGCTGCTTTGCTGTGTATCATGGCCTTGCTGTCTCTAAATGCCCCGAGTTTCCAGAGCAAGCGAAGTATCAATGAAATTGACTCAGCATGAAATGTGTCTGGTTTGTGCCAACCGGTGAGGAAGTGGCTTCCCAGCTCTCCTGGCAGCCGAGGTTACCAGGTGGCCCATGAGCTGGGCCCAGACAGGTGGGCTGGAGACAGCATCTTGCCTGCTTGCCCACTGTAGCTGAGTCCAGGGACTGGCTGCTTATCATTGGGCTAAAACCCGTTTTAATCAGCAGAGGGGAAACTGGCCTTTAACTAAGTTTGCTCCTGACGCCTTATAAATCGTGTTGGCTGCTTTCGTCAACACTGAGCTGACAAGGGCTACACATCGTTTAGGGCTTGATGAAGAGACAAAGAGACAGCTTCTCAGCATGTTTATTTTTAATAGACATAAAAAATGAAAACAGAGGCTTCTTGCTCTTCTGAATCCTCGTTGACAGAAAAATTCTGGAGTAGGAGGGGTATCTTTGTTTACTTGTTTTGTTTAACCAAAATATTCTTGTGGACATGAGGACAGCTTCAGAACTAAGCACAGCTGAGCTCCAGAAAGCTGCATGGTTTCCCTCCTCGACATGAAGTGCCAGGTGCCGTGTTTAGGTGTCAACATGTCACAGCTGTGGCAACAGTCTCTGGGCACTCAGCTCTGGCTCTGTCTCGTGGGCACCATAAACCCCCTCTATTCCTACCTCATCTATTAAAAGTACAGCGTTGAGAATTGGAGTTATGTCTTCTGAGATTCATCACTGGAAATCAACCTCCCTTCTTATTTCTAAACCTTTTAATAGAAATGACTTCTCCCTGCTGTTTTACTAGATATGGGTGGTGCTAAGGTCATTTCAGAGAACATCAGCAAGGATGTTTAAGAGCCAATTAAAATATAGCCACGATAAATATGACAATTTTACATGTCCTTCATATAAAAAGAGCTCTTTCAAATTGATAAGATGCTGGGAGAAAAATGAAAGTGTATGAGAAAGAATTTACAAAAGAAAAACTCAAGTAGCTTTTATTTAATGAATATCTACCAGGTGTAATTTACACGGGATCTCTCATTCAGTGTTTATAAAGACCCCATGAAGTAGGTGTTACTGTGCTCATCTCGATTAAAAAAATGGAGAACAGGGACTTCCCTGGTGGTCCAGTAGTTAAGACTTCACCTTCTATTGCAGAGGGTGTGGGTTTGATCCCTGGTCTTTCACTTTTCACTTTCATGCATTGGAGAAGGAAATGGCAACCCACTCCAGTGTTCTTGCCTGGAGAATCCCAGGGACGGGGGAGCCTGGTGGGCTGCTGCCTATGGGGTTGCACAGAGTCGGACACGACTAAAGCGACTTAGCAGCAGCAGCAGCAGCAGGGAACTAAGATCCCACATGCCTGGTGGCCCAAAGAACAAAAAGCATGACGCAGAAACAGTGCTAACAAATTCAATAAAGACTTTTAAAAAAATGAACAATAAAGGTTTGAAAAGTTAGTCAGCCCCAAATCATACAGATTATGGGTGGGCATCCAGAATTCAACAGCAGGCAGCTTGACCTAGCACGGGCTCTTAACTGCCCTTCTATAATCCCATAAATTCACAGATATAATGATGTAATAAAGTTGAAAAAAAAGTTCACATTTACCAGTAAACACAATATGCTAATTTAAAGCAATTAAATTATCAGATTAACAATTAATTAATTTTTAACAATTTTAATTATCAAATTAATTAAATTATCAATTTTATTTATAAGATTAACAGAGAATTTTAAAATGTTAATAGTCAATGCTGGCAAGGATGGGTTGAAACAGTCATTTTAAAATATGAACTGCAATTTGACAATCTCTATTAAAAAAAACTCAAAAATTTATAAGTCATCTGACCCTGCAAAGCCATTGTAAGTAAAATATCCCAAGGAAATTAAAATGTAAGCAAAATTTTAGACACGTAAGTCTGCACTAGAGCACTGAAAACTGGCTAACTCTCCCACATGAGGGGTAAGTAGATAATGGTCCATTCATTCAATAAAATATTGGAAGCAACAAAAATGATGTTGTGAAAGAGTTTCTAAGAATATGGGAAAATGCTTAAGCAGAGTGAAAAAAAAGCAGGGCATAAAATTGCAGATATAATATCAGTCATGTAAAAATACATGATTCAGGGAGTGTTCTCCTTATAATGGGATTCTGTATGGTCATATCTTTTTGTTATAAAGTATTGTCCAAGTTTTCTAAATTAAACATGTTTTACTTGTCATCAGGAATGGGGACACCATTTATTGCTTTAAAAAAATCAACTTCTTCACTTAAATCGCAGACCTAATGAACTGCTGAGTCCCAGCACGAAGTTAAGATCTGGGTGTGATGCTCCCTGCATAGACCTGGGGCAGCTGAAAGCAACCCTGTGGGTGTTCCTCAGCTCTCTGAGTCTCCCCATCATTGATAACATACCCACTCATGGGGTTACTGTGAAGATAAAAATATGTGTAAAGGTGTTAGAACAGTGCTGGCACTGTTCTCAAAAAATATAAACAGTAATAATGATAGTAATACATTACTGATGTGGTTCTTGGTTTGTGAGTAGGAGGGACAAATTGAGCATCTAACAGGTCTTAGATGTGTATATAGACTGACTTGTCTGGGGATACAGCTAAAAGCATCTTTTACTGGTGCCCACCGTCCCAGTCCTAGATCTGGGCTTCTGGTGCAGCCCATGCCTTTTGTCAGCTGCTGCAGAATTGAAGGGGACGCCTCTGGATTTTCCATAGACTTGTATGCAGAACCTCATTCAATCCCCAATTCTTGGGGCCAAGTACTATGCTTTTCATCTAAAGAAAATTTTCCCCTACAACTAGGAGAAGCAGGTTTCATCATCATCTCTGTATGATGGCTCAAACACAAGAAATCATTCTTCTGGGTCACGAAGCCACTAAGTGACAAAGCTGGAATTTGAACCTGTGTTGGTCTGGCTCTGGAGATGGCTGAGACGTGTAGCAATTGTGGCTGACAACACAGGCTCTGAAATCAGGACAATATGGGGTTTTGACTCTCTATGTGGCTTTGAGCAAGTCATAAAAGTGCCTGCACCTCAGTTTGTTCATCTGTAAGATGGGACGATACTGTATCTCTCTTAGTCCAAGTAGTCAGTAATTGTATGTTGCACTATTGCTTTATGTCACGCCTGGAAAAACAGAATCATTGCTAATTAAACTATGATATAATAAGTCTCTTATCCCTTAGAATTGTAATTTTATACTTAGGGGAAAAGCTCTTGGGTTTATTTAGACATAGATTTTTGTAAGGCCATTGTACATACATAAAAAGGAAAATACAAATGAAAAGGTTGTTTAAGGTATTCCTAAAGCTTCTTCATATTCTAAAAATTGACTCAGAATCGTTGTGGTCCATGTTTTTCTCCACACTAGCATCTTCTGTAATATCACAAACATCACTGGTAACATTTCTTTAGAAACCACTCATCTATTTTCTGCAGGATTTTGAACCACAGAAACCCATGCTGGAAGTTTTGATGTGTGTTCCTAGATATGACAGTGACATCAAGACTGCTGCCAGGCTGACAGTGATTGTAAGAAGCATCTCAATTTCATAGATGCTAAAACAGGGGAAAGAAGGTGTCCATCTTAGAACTGATGGTATGTAGAAGCTACCTTATAGAGTTGTTAGGAGAATTAAATGAGGCTGTGTTTGTAAAGAACGTAAACCAAAGGCGGGACACAGTGAATGCTCAATGGCATCACCAGCACCAGTAACATCAGTATCATCAGCATCAGCATGGCTATTGTATTCTATTCTAATCTCTAAGAAGTACCACATATACACACAGCTCCGCTGAATCTTCCTCCAGACTCTGAGCCAAGGTGCGGCGCTGATGAACGATGTGCTTGCATAAGGCCTGCCCATATCCTTCTCTATCTCTTTCTCTCCCTACATGCTTTCTGAACCTTTTCTCTCTCCCCCTTACCTCTCCCTCTCCCATCTCTCCTTTTTTCTCTCTTCCTTCTTCTCCTCTCTGCTTCTCCTTTCCACCCCTACCCAGCTCTTCTGCAAATAAATGGCTCCGTCACTCCATCTCTCTTGTAGGTTTAGAGTGAAAGGAAGTGTCTTTTTGGAAAGCTTGTTTTAACATCCCTGACTGGCCCAGCAGCAGGTCCTGCGCTCCCCTCCCTTCTGCTAGAAGATCGGCTCCTGTGGTTAATGATTTCCAGGACTGCCCTGGGCCTTGAGCGCACCACTAACAGCAAAGGCTCCTCAGCTGTGCTGTGCCCTGCCCTTCAGAGGAGGCTGCTGGCTGTCTCGGAGGCCGCATCGGTCCTGACTCTGGTGGCCATAGGCAGACTGGCGCAGGGTCTGCCTAGAAAGAAACCATTTATTCTCCTTTATGATTCTTTAAAACAGAAGTTCACAGCTTTTATGATGAGCCTTATACGTGCATTTAATGACATTACAGTATTTGATTATGTGCATTAAGAAGAGGTCTGAGAGCTCTCTGGTGTCCTTAGTTTTAAGTGTATTTTAACTGCCTACAATGAAAGGAACAAGACAAAAAACGAGATGTGGCAGCATCTTCATAAATTCTGAGCTGTAACTGACACACCTTTGCTGGCACCAGGAACAGTCTAGGCAGGTGGGAACAAGGAAGAGAATCAGTGGGATCTCTATTTTCTCATGGGTCTGGGGCCAGAGGAAAGCAAGATCAGCCATCCCTGTGATGCTTTCTCTCTGGCCAGCATCCAACTCAGGAATGTGCATGGGCTGAGACTAACATCACCCTGGACCCAGCACTCTGCTAGGTTCTTGACACACATTGCTGTGTTCAATCTCAGCAGACAAGTGCCATTTGCCCCATTTTCCAGACGAAGACACTGAGCTTTAGTCAAGTGAGATGACTTGCTGCAAATTTGCACATGTCTGAGCCATTATCTGAAGTCAAATCTTTCCAAGTCTTTGCATGGCTACTGAGGGCAGAGCTCAGACTGGCTCTCATCTGGAGAAGTTACCGGAGAAAGAGGAAGGAGTAGGTGTTGAGGCCACAGTAGCAGAGGCCTTCAGAGAGAAGCTTCTTCCTCCCATCCATGGAGGCACGCACGCATCGAGATGGAAACACAATCAGGACAGAAAAAGCCACTTGAAATGAACTGCTCCCAGACAGGCCGCCATGGTGGCGTGATTGATACTGGAGCATGTAGGTGTAATGAAAGTGATGCTGGCTCCTCTGCACCTGTGATTTATTGAGGACAAATTTAAGATGAGAAAGGGCCCCATACCAGGAGCTGCATCTTCCCCTCGAAGGGAGGGTGGTCATCCATCACCAGCCATTACAAGGGCCCATTGCTAGCGGCTCATCAGATGAGCCAATAGTCTCTTTGTTGGGGTTCCTAACAAGTGTTGGATCAGCAAAAGTCTATTTATGCTGGTGGACCTTTCAGGACCAATTTGTAGTGGGTCACTGATTCTGCTGGGGTATTATCTTCTTTACTACTCGGGCCAGTTGGGGAACGCGGCAAAGATTAATGGTTTTGGCTGCCGAGTTGCCGCCGCCATCTACTGCTTCTGGACCAAAGATTAAGTTTTTTTGTGTTTTACCAGAAAGGGCCCACCTTGCGTGCTTTGATTTACTGACTTGCTTGTGGGGAAAGGAGTCGTGGAAATGTACTTGGTTGTGGTGAGGTTTGGCAGATGGCTCTGAGAGCTGGCATCTACATCCTCCATCCCGAGGCCCTGGGGAGGGAACCCTGAGCTTCTGGTCCCATGGCTTGGGTCCTGCTGGTACAAGGGGGAACTCTTTCTTGAGCTCCCAGGGTATCAAAGCTGTGTCCGGCACTCAGCTGCTGACTCTGGGTTCAGAGAGGCAGCCAGTGCCCTAAACTTTATCATTTAAAACTACAGTACTAAAAAATATATATATATATATTAGTATGGCTTTTCCTTATTATTTGGAAAATTGCCCATGATCCTTTAATACATATAGGAAAAAAAATTAAAAGCAAATAGAACCAGCTCTGAATCAGATGCGCAGTGGTGTGACTATTACTATTTTGGTTTGCATTTTCATCCAGGGTTTTTGCTATGTGCAAAAATAACATGTGTGTTATTTTACACGAGCAGAATTGCACTGGATTTATGTGGGCTTTTTCAAAAATTTATATGGCTTTGTATTCTGCTTTTTATAACGAACAGTTTACCATAAGCATTTCCCCCATCTCTTCGTCATTCTCAAAAGCCCTATTTTTTTTTTTCTTTCTCAGGTTTTGGGTTTGTTGCAATGTCTCCAGGGCCAAAGGTCCATTCTTTGATGAAGTGAACGTTTGTTGTGGGCTTTCTCTGGGTCAGATCATGTTGTGCTGGGATCGTATTGTGGATCAGATACAGCACTCCTGAAGCAGAGGTGCTAGGGTCAGCTCACAGGGCTGTGCTTGTGCCCTCCAGGGGGCTGGCTGTAGCACTCATATCTCGTGCAATGGACCAGAGCACCACAGGTGGTTTGGAGGCAGGGGACTGTTACTCCCAGGTCCTTGTAGAATCAGAGCTCCAAAGGAGCACTGCTTCTGCAGGAGAGAAGGCTGCTGTTGGCTTTGGATAGCCCAGCTTGGCTTTTTTTTTTTAGGGTGAATTGGGAGCTGGGAGCCAAAACCTCCTGCCTGAGTAATAGCAGCCCAATCTCAGAAAAATGGAAAAAAAGCCCTGTAGCCCTCAAGGGAGCGGCCACCCTAGGCAGCTGCAGAAACTGCCAGGGAGGCAGTAAGATATGACAAAAAGAAGTGTGGCCTTCAGTGGGACTCCGGGGGCCTGAATTTGGGTCTCCTAGCTGGTGACCTTGAGCAAGTCATCTTTCCCAGCATCATTTTCCTCATCTGAAAAATGAGAGTCACATCCTTCAGCTCCTAGGCTTTTGTGCCGGTTCACTATGTTGAAAGTTCTGGGTGAAGAGCTGGCGCTCAGTCCATGCCAACCCTGCCCCAGGCCCGTTTTCCGATACTGTGCTGACTCAATAGATGGATGGGCGCTAATTGTTCCAACAACACGTCTGAGGTTCACAGAGCCTTTCTTTGGGAGCCTTTGTCTCAGGACCATAAATCACCAAACGACTGTCCCCATGGTTGCCTTGGCTGGGACTTCCTTCCCCTGGTGTGGTGGCTGAAGGAGGGGCTGGAGGGAGGCGTGGCCACCTCGTCACCGCTGGTTTTTAAATCTCTGATTGGGAGTCTTACTTACTCAGCGATTCTAACATTCCCTTTGTAGAGGCCTCTTCTCCGCCCCAGGGCAGGCTCCCTCCCTTCCTCACCACCCTGCTTCTAGATTAGCATTCTTGAAGTAGCAGAGCATTTTTTTTTTGCTGGATGACGCTTACACAAACTTTCCCAAAGCTTGTCTTGATAACTTGCAGGAGGCTTTGTCTGATAGCTCAAGGCCTATGTCTCTACAGGACTTGTTCTGTTTCTGGGGGAGAAATTTCTCTTGGTTCAAGAGCAGCAGTGAATACCCCAGACATTCCCAGCCTCCAGGCTCTCCTCTGGTCCAAGCTTCTTGTTCCGGCCTTCAGTTCCAGCCACTCTCACATTCCTGACCATCCCTCCTACCCCAGGACATTTGCTCTTGCTGTTCTCTTGGCCTGAACATCCAAGAGATGTTCACATGGCCATTCCCTCTCAGTCTTCAAGTCTCAGCTGAAATGTTACAGAAGCTCCTTCCCTGACTCTCCCTCAGCCCAGACCACATCACGTCCCCCCCAATGTTAAGCTCCCTGAAGGCACACTTTGTTCCTCAGACTTTCCATGGTTTGTGATATATATATATATGGATATATTTGTGTGATGGCAGATTTAACAAGTTGAATCCCTTCCTTGCTTTCAAATAACCACCTTTGTTTCAATGTTGATTTCAGTGTCTGACACATTATAGACTTGACAAATAGGGGTGTTGACTGAAGAAATGAATGAATAAATAGATGGATGGATAGATGGAGGCATGAATTAGACAGTGAATGAATGAATGAATGAATGAACTGTGGAGTGAATGAGGTAGTGAATGAATGAGTGAGTGAATGAATGAATGAATTCCAGGGCAGCATACAAAGGCTCATTTTAAGGGACATGCTACTTCCTTGAAGTCCGAGAGGCTAAGGAGTCTGTCTTCTCCCTCTTGTATTTACAATGCCAAGCCTCACTTAAAACCAATGTTTCTGATGCCTGTATGTGCATTTCTTCTTGTGTGGTGATCTGACTTAATCCTCTGCTCTTCTTTTTCTTTTAAATATTTCATTATGAAAATTCCCAAACAGACACAAAAGTAGAGAGAATTATAATAAAACTTCCTGTGCTCCTTATCCCACAAGTCACTGGAATACTTAAAATAAATCCAGTTATCATCTTGTTTTATGCATATGTATTTTAGGGTGCATTGCTAATAGACATGATTTAAAGAAATAGCCATAATACTATGATTACATCTAATTAAAAAAATTTCTAAAACACCCATCTCCTTTAATATCTTGTATTTGTATGATGTTCAGATATTCCTAGTTGTCTCAAAAATATCTTTTTTACATTCAGGTTGTTCAAATTCGGCCTACCAAACACTGCTTTTGGTGGATAAATCTCTTAAGTTCCTTTTCATTGATAACATTTTCCCTCTTCTCCCCGTATTAAAAAATGTCATTTATTTCTTTTTTAAAATGCCATTTGTTTTTTGATGAACCTGGGCCATTCATCCTGCAGAATGTTTCACGTTCTGGCTGATTGCCTCCTGGTGGTGTGATCTAACGTGTTCTTCTGTCCCCCGTGTTTCCTGGAAACTCAGATCCAGAGGCCGGATCAGAGTCACATTCGATTTTTGGCCAGAAGTCTTTGTGGATGGTGTTTTGCAACCTCTGTTGTGTCAGATTCTAATGTCTACTCGTCTCTCCCTTAAAGATGTTACGATTGATCAGTGGCTCGCCCTGCCCTTCTTAATGAACTCCCTACTCCCATCTCTATTTCTGTGGCATGAGAACTTGTTTTGCAAAACAAGTCAGTAGAGAACATTGATCCTATCGAGCAGATGAGGGAGCAGCAAGGTCTGATGACAAACGCACTGACTTACAGCAGCCGGCCCAGAGAAGTTTAATTTCTCTGCGTCTCGATTTCCTTGACTGTAAAATGGGGCTAAGAATAGCTTTGAGAACTAACAGATGGGGGATAATGGTAGGTAATGTCAACACACAATATTAAGTGCTAACTGTGGATTAACCTGCTTAATCTTCCCAACAATTCTATTCTATGAGTTCTGTTATACGTATGGAGGAGAGGAGACAGAGTGTTTAGGTAACTTGCCCAAGGACAACACAGCTCATAAGTGGCAGAGCTGGGATTTGAACCCAGGCGGTCGGGCTCCAGAGCCTGGGTTTCCAAGCTGGATGCTTGTTGAGCCATTGCAGGGAATGGGCAGCTGTTAGTTTCTACACTGCGAGGTATGCAGGGGTGGAGTAAGGCAGCCCTCCATGGTCAAAGGAGGGTTGCTCTTTGAGTTACACAAGTTTATTATTTCTGTCCCTCACAGCTTTAAGGTGGGCCAGAACCAGCTTGATAAAGCCACCCCGTAGAGAGGGGACCGGAGGTATAAGGTCCCGCTGTCATTTGAATGAGATTTGACTTTCCCAGAAAATTTTTTTCTGAAGCTCAGAGAGGTTAAGTGGCTTTCCCAAGATCACACAGCAAGTTTGCCCCGAGCTAGGATTAGAACCTCAGACTCTCTCCAGCCTGGGGTCACTGTGTCTGGACCTTCCATGCCCATGTAGAGGGGCTCTCTTTCTTTACTCCCCACCTCCATACCCACGAGTCATGTTCATGTGGAGCAGAACTCCTTTGGGAAAATGGTCAAACATGCCTGCCAAAGTCACTGTAGCCATTTAACACTTTACCGGCACGTCACAGACCTTCCCTTCTCGGTCACTATTGTAGAAGTCTAGGCCTGCTAACCTTGTCCTCCCAAAAGCATTCTGAGAACCGACCTTCCCTCTCCCTTGACCTCCATCGTGAAGCAAAAGCAAATAAAAATGCTGAGACAGGGTTTGAACCCGGTCCTCTTGGCTCAAAGTTCACGGAGGGCTGGAAGTGATGCCAGCATATCCGCCATGACTGAAACCCTATCTTCCAGATAAAGGAAGAGAGGCTCAGAGAGGGGTGGTAACCCAAGGCGCTCACACAGCATTGCCTACAGCTTGGGCTGCAACACAGGCTGGATCTGTTCCTCTTGCAACCTGAGAGGAGGTCCCCAGAGTGGTCTCCTGTTGGGCTGATAACAAAGGCCAAGACAATGATGAAAGGTGCTTTCGGGGTCCGTGAGCAGGACCTGGCACCAGTGTTGGTGGCTCCCCTGCTGCCTTGAGCCCTGGGCACTCACTCAGTAATGGACTATGGCTGATCCCAGGATTGACTGGCAGCCAGCCTGGAGATCCTCAGGGGAAACCTGGAAATTATGGCCTCCAGTCTGGAGACAGTGTCCCTTTGGGGCACCTGTGGGGGAGAGGGGGCTTCTGGTTGCCCCAAGGTCGGAGTGCCTCTGAACTCATGGGATGAGGGGAGATGAACTATGTCCCCTCTACCCCCCACCCCAACCACTGGAATAGAACACTAGATGAGCCTTCCAGACTGCAAAATACAGAAAACTGTCAAAATGCCAGCTTCTCATTTCCTTTCCTTGCTGTCTCCCTGTCCTGCGCTCCTGGCTGGCCAGCATGATAATCTGCACCCTTGCCAGTGTGGTATTGAGACCAATAAAAGGGTTCAAGGGTGTCCTCAAATACCAGGCTGTGATCCCAAGGTGAGCCAGGCCACCGTCACTCCCAAGACAGAAGAGATGTCTCTGAAAGCAGGCTGAGCGCAGCACAGGCAAAGGCTCAGAGGCACAAGCCAGCAGAGAGCTGCTCAGGGGAGAGGACGGGAGAGCTTTAGGGCAGTGAGGCTGGGAGGGCAGACCTTGAAAGTAAGGCACAAAGCTCAGACTTTACCTGGTTGGCCATAGAGATCCACTGATGGCCTCCAAGGGGAGGCAGAAGAGAGAAACCTGGGGACCACCCAGAGTCCTGGATCTTTCTTAAACACGCCAAGCCAGGTGACAGGAAAATACAAAATGGGAGCATCTGACCTTTTTCTAGGACATCCAATATTTATGCGCTTTGCTCATCACCCAAATTTTATTCGTTTACCCAAAGAGTGAAAAAAAGGCGCTTGAGGAAACTGCTATAAATCTAGTGCAAGTCACCATGGTAACCTGATTAGCAGCTAAATTAAGTTCATGATTAAGAAGAAATAAATAAAAATAACTCTCCTCCTTGGCTGGGGCTACCCACTGGGCTACTGGGAGCTGAGCAGATGCTGAGGTCTTGGAGGGCCAGGGCCTGGGCCCTCAGAGATGATTGGGCCTCGGTGGGAGGGATGGATTTACCGCAGAGAAGAAGCTGGAAGCTGACATGAGGGTTGATGAGGCCCCTGGCGGCCAGGCTGGGAAGTGCAGACTGTACCCCTAAAGGCTAAAGCTATGGGTCTCAGGAAAAGGGGCCTATATCCTCCAGGACAGTCTTCTTGATGCCCTGGACCAGTCTTCATGTATCAGAGCATCCTTTCCATGTGTTGTCACCTCTCCAGTTTCTGGTCTCCTTGTGCTGGTTGCTAGGGACCCCAACATGACTTAGACCTGGTTTGGGTCCTGGGCAAGCCCAGTTTAGTGGTAGAAACAGATAAAACAGAAACTTTGGACACAGTGTGATAAATGCAAGGATGGAGGTCAATATAAGGTACTATGGAATAATGGACCAGTTGGGAGGCTTCCTGGAGGAGGTGATGCTGGAGAAAAAGACATATGCAGCTGCTGGAGAGTGCCTACTTCAGGTGAGTATTCTGGGTTTTCTGTTTGGAGCTGATTGGCAGGATGTTGGTACCCCAGCACCAACCTGGAATGGGCTGGTATTGTCCCTGATGAGAGACATGAGGGGTTTTCTTGGGAGCTGGTGTGGTTAACACAGCTCAGGCATCAGCAGAAAGAGAGATAGGGGCTTCCCTCTTACCCTTTCCAAGTCTCCTTCTGGCCAAAGCAGTCTAGCGCAGTGGTTAGAGTCAAATTGACTTTGAATCTTCTTTCTGTCCCTTGCTAGCTATAGCCACTGGCGAATGATTTTGTTTACTTGAGCTTCAGTCTCATGGTCTATAAAATGGATGGGAAGTGAAAGTCGCTCAGTTGTGTCCAACTCTTTGTGACCCCCTGGACTATACAGTCCATGGAATTCTCTCTAGGCCAGAATACTGGAGTGGGTAGCCGTTCCCTTCTCCAGGGGATCTTCCCAACCCAGGGATTGAACCCAGGTCTCCCGCATTGCAGGTTGATTCTTTACCAGCTGAGCCACCAGGGAAGCCCAAGAATACTGGAGTGGGGGTGATAATAGTTACTATCTCATAAGGTTACCTTGACTTACTGAGATGATGCAAGCTAGATGTGGTGTGGCCCCTCACAGGTAGAAAACAGCAAGATGCTTGCTGCTGTTAGTTTCCCTCCCTGGGGAGGTCTTGCCCTGATTGGGAGGGAGAAGGACGGTGTGGTGGCCATAGAAATGCTCCCCTTAAGCCTCCTTCAGAAGAAATTGCTGCAGGGAGCAGGGGGCAGAGGTGACTGCCAGCCCCAGCCTCTGCCCCTCCGGCTACCCGAGTGTGTTCAAGCTGAGGTTACATTTCCTCGCCATTGCTCTCAGCCAGTGATGGGGCACAGGGGTGATGCCGAGGCTGGCCCTTTCCTACAAGATGTGAGGTACTGTCCCAGGGATGCCCCACCAGCCTGGCTGAACCTTTTCTAGAATAGGGCTGTGGTCTGCGCACCTCTCCCCTCCTGCCCTCCTTCCTCGCCCCTCCCCTCTCCTGGGTGTCAGGTCTGCCTCCGTGTCGGAAGCTCCCCCTGCCTCCTCCTGCCCCCTCATCCCTCATCCTTCACAGGTGTGTCCCCAGTAAACCTCTTGCATGTCTAATCTGACAGGTGTCCCTCAAGAGAGCCCCAAAGGACATAGAGGGTCAGGGGACATGTCCCTCCCAGAAGTGGGTGCAGTGGAATTAAATAGGAGACCCAACAACAGGTCACAGGGATGCCTACAGGTGGGAGGTCGGGGCCTTCAGGGACTCCAGTCTCTCTCCATGTCCTGTTTTCAAGCCTGTGTGTGTGTGTATGTGTGTGTGAATGTGTGTATGTGTGTATATGTGTGTGCACAGTCCATGCTTCCATCACTGCATCAACCATAGTGTAGTGTAAAAAGCTGTTTCCACCAGAAGAAGATGAGTTCCCATCTGTCCCTCGACTTAGTCCTGCAGAAGGCATTGTGCATGGTAGATGCTCAGTTAAAATAACATGAGTTTCTATGGGAGCTCTATCTAGCCTAAAATTTCTCTTTGAACCAATATTATTTTCATTTTCAGGTATTTTGAATCCCATCACATTAGCTTATTTAAGCTGTTTTATCCCTATGTTTTTGTGACAAAGTATGTATGTATTTGTTGTTTAGTCGCTAAGTCATGTCCAACTCCTTGTGATCCCATGGACTGTAGCCCACAGGGCTCCTCTGTCTATGGGATTTCCCAAGCAACAATACTGGAGTGGGTTGTCATTTTATTTTCCAGGGCATCTTCCAGACCCAGGGATTGAACCCACGTCTCCTGCATTGGCAGGTGGATTCTTTACCACTGAGCCACCGGAGAAGCCGGTGTGTGTGTGTGTGTGTGAGTGTGTGTGTGTGTGTGTATTAGTCCCTCCGTAGTGTCTGACTCTTTGTGACCCCATGGACTGTAGCCTGCCAGGCTCCTCTGTTCATGTGATTCTCCAGGCAAGAATATTGGAGTGGGTTGCCATTCCATTCTCCAGGGTATCTTTCCAACCCAGGGATCAACCCTGGGTCTCCTGCATTGAAGGCAGATTCTTTACCTCTGAGCCACTGGGGAAGTCCAGGACATCCAAACAGAAAGGTGACAGCAGCCTTGCCAGCAGACCCTTTAACCCGCCCCTCTGTCTCTGCTGAGCCCTCGGCCATCCCCCTTTCTAGAAAGGAGCTAAAGGAGCTTGGTGTCTCTCAGCTCAGCCAGACGGGATGAATCTTCTTTGGGTCCCCTCCTCTCCTCCCACCTCCGGCTCCCAGCCTCAGCGCCCATCTCTCCCTCCCTGCTCAGCAAGATCAGGGAAGCTGCAAACCGAACCCTTACATCAAAAGGGAACTTGAAAAATACTTGGAGCAAAAACTGCTAACTGTGCATCCTTGCTCCGTGCTGCCTCTGATATTAAATCAGGAAATGGCACTGAACAGTTGCTCCAAACACAGAAACAGGGTTGTCATCACAGAAACCAAAAGTAATCTCTAATGGGCAGAGGTGAAAGGGACCTGGCATGAGGCTGGGATGAGGGGCTGAGACCGAGGAAGGGATCCCTGAGCCCGGCTTGTCTGTGCCGTTTCTCCAGCGTCTAGAATGGAGCCAGACTTCCGGTCCTGGGCACGGAGAGCACCTTGTCTCCATGAGAGACAAATGAGAAATTGAGCCTGTTGTTTAAACCTTTGGGATGCTCCTTTTAATTTCTACAGATATTTACTGAGTGTGTATGATGTGTCCAACAGTGAAACCAACGAACAAAAAGTGCCTGCCCATTTGGATGATCTTCCAGCTATGACTGGGGTCTGACTCTGGCATGACATTCAAGGCCTTTCAAGTGTTGGCTCCTGAAATAGCTTCTTTGAAATAGCCCACCAAATGCCTGAGATGGTACCTCTGCTCTGTGTCTTTGTTTGGGCTAGGCCTACTCCTGGATCTTCCTGTTTTCTGCTCAGCCTTCAAAGCCTTAGTTAAGTGCAGCTTTATCAGCCAACCCTTCCCCTAACCCCCTCCAATAGAACCAAGGGCTCATTTGTTGAGGATCTGCCTGCATTATAGATGCATCGTCACCACATTTCTCCATCTGCAATGGCAGGGATTGCAGTTCCTGGAGGGGAAGAAAGAAGCCATGCCCCTTCTCTTGCCTCATCTCCCAGTACTAGTCACAGAATGGACATGAACAGAACTGAGATAAAAAAATGAGAAACTGTGATAAAATCCACTGATGGTGTGGCTATGGGGAAACAGGTTACTTTCATATATTACTGGTGGAAAATTCAAATGGTCTGATCTTCTTAGAGGCGAATTTGAGTGTTAACATTACAAACATGGTCATCTTTCTTTCTATCCAGCAATTTCATTCCTTACTATCTCTTGCAGAGTAACACCTGCACACATGCAAAGAGGAGCATGTAAAAAGCAATTTGTTGCAGCATTGTTTGCAACTGTGAAAGATGGAAAAGAGCTTAAATGTCCATAAATACAAGACTGGATAAAAAACTACAGAGCATCCATTGGACAAATTGTTGTGCATTAGTTAAAAAGAAAGAAGTAGATCTCGATGTATTGACACAGAAATTGCTGAGTAAAAATAAAAAGTGAGCGGTAGCTCTAGACATAGATGTTGAAACTACATTGTTGCATTTTTTACAATGAGAAAGTAGGCTTGTATATCTTGTATAATTCATTTTTGAAAGGAGAAAGGGAAGAAAGAGATGGAGCAACTACTGTCACTCCTGGCTGAAATAAGCATGGGCTCTGGATGCAGTCAAACAATATTATTCCTTCCATCAGCCCTCGGCAGCAGTTTCCAGCTGTAAGAAGGTGCCACCCACTTCCCCAGTGCCCAGAAGCTTACTCTCCAAGCTGTGATGAGAATGTGGTGGGAAGCTGGAGTCCTGGACCCCTGAAGAACATCCAGGCAGAGGAGAAGGGAAGAGGGGAGGTTGGTGGGATGGAATCACTCAGATCAACCAGATTTCTCCTGACTTGGTCCTTGCTCTAAAGAGGAAGGATAAGGATTGGTTTAGGAATGATTGTGAACTATGGGAGAGGAGAAGGGCCTTCAGGAAAAGCCTGAGGGTTCTGAGATATCATATTGCAAGGAAGCATCTGTGTTTGTCTACTTGTTAATTCCCTCCTTCTTCCTTTCCTCCCTACCTCCTTCCCTAATTCTTCCTTGCTTCCTTTCTTTCTTTCTTTTTCTCTCTCTCTTCCTTCTTTCTTTTCTTCCTTCCTTTCTTCCACAACTGTAATCCTGTCCCTCCTGGTGTGAGACACAGAGATAACTCCATCACAGCATTTTCTTCTAGGATCTCATAGTCCAGTTCTACACAATTTCTCAAAGCTTGTTTCTTGGACCCCAAACATCAGAATCACCTAGGGAACTTATGAAAATGCACATGCCTGGATTTCATGTAGACCCATAAAGCCGGACTGTGGTCGGGAATCTGGGTTTGCAACATGTTTTCTCAAGCAAAAGACATTGGGTTGAGTTGACTGAAGCCTCTCCTTGACCCTCCTGGTGTTATCGCCTAAGATCTAGCTCAAACCTCACAACCAGGTCGTGAGGTCAACCCCATTTCAGCTAGGAGGGGGAAAGAATGGAGGGGGCCCCTGCCATGTGACTCTAGTGTGTCTATTTCTCCCAGAGTGACCACAGTCTTGCCCTGGCTCCTGGACTCGTCTCTCCACTTCCATTCCCAGCTGCATCGCAAGTCCCTCTAAGGCTTGAGAAGAGCCACAACAGACCACCTCATCTAAGGTCTTCAGAACCAAGGGACTGGCTCTTTCTAGGCAAGGGAATGGCAGGGGCAAACACCTGGTAGAAGATAGAGCTTGGGCTATGGAAGGACTTACAGAAGTGGTGTACTTGGAGCATTTGCAAGGCAGACAGGTCCAGTAAGGGATGAGGTGGGAGAAGTTAGCAAGAGCAGATAAATCATTCAAGGCTTGAAGCCCATGCTGAGGAGTTTAGTTCTTTGTCCAAGTGTCGAAGGAATCTGTAATTAAACCCGGGGGAGGGGTGAAGTTAGAATAATCAGATTCATATGAAAACTGGTTCTACGACACTGTGGAGAAGATGCAAGTCTGAGCCAAGACTTCTAGTTATCTAAGCAAAAGATGAAGGTGGCTTGGATGAGGGTGAAGGCATTGGACAGAGAAACTGAGGTCTTAAGCGATGGTTGGGAAGTAAGGAATGAAAGAATGGAAGACTCAGCCCTGGAGAGTAATGATGAGGCTCTAGAGTCTCTAATGCTGTCCTTCAGGGTCTTGGGGAGGGAGTGGTCAGGGAGGAGCTCTGCTGGTCCTCCTCACTGTCCTTGAGTGACAGTGAACTTCTCATCAGCTTTGAGCCATCTCCCCCCATGCCGCCATCACCATAGGGATGGATGGGGGCTGAAGGTCAAACAGGCTGCCGGTACAACTCAGTACAGAGGTAGGATGAAGGATCAAGGCCATGATTAGAGGTCAGGCTGTCCTTTACCAAAGGACAGGACCTTGGAGAAGACTCTGCAAACCCTTTCTCCTTTGGCTTGCATCCTGCCCCAGTTTCTAACTTCCATCCTCCAGCCCCATCCCTTGGAAGAGGAAAAAGAGCAAGAGTGAGCTCAAGGATGTTTGAGTGCCATTGACCAGAGGACGGACACGTTCATCACTGCCTGGATAATTGAGCCCTTGGCAGAGAATTGGCAAGGTCTAGAGGCTCCGCCGTGACCTGAAAGGTCTCCGGAGAGCTGGAAATCCTGACCCAGAGAGCATCTGAGGAACTGTGCTGATACTGGGTCTCCGGGTTGCCACCCAGTCGAGGTCAAGACCACGTGCTTCATAGTATTCAGGGTACTGGACTTAGGGGATGAAGCTCCAGCTGGTCACTGCTGTGTTGCTAAAGAAACCACTTACCTCTCTGAGCCTCCTTCTTTGTGTAGGGTGGTGATAATCCTCCCCATCTCCAAGGGCAGTTGTGGGGACTGAATGAGTTGATAAAAACTCTTTGGACACTGCTATACACCTTTATTTACCTACCTGCCTACCTACCTCATAGAGTTATGAGGACTGAAGGAAAAAGTGAAAGATAAAGGCTTTCAGAATCTCTGTACAGATGGGCGTGGATATTATTATTAAATATCCCATCTATATTGGAAACTAGCGGGGCTTCCCCGATGGCTCAGCGGGTAAAAAATCTGCCTGCAATGCAGGAGACACAGGAGACGTTGGTTTGATCCCTGGGTTGGGAAAATCCCCTGGGGGAGAAAATGACAACCCATTCCAATGTTCTTGCCTGAAAAATCCCATGGACAGAAGAGCCTGGTGGGCTACAGTCCATGGATTTGCAAAGAGTCAGACATCACTGAGCAACTAAGCACATACTGGAAGCTATACTGCCCAGTGGTTGTCTAACACAGTGCTGTCCAACAAGAATAGAATATAAGCCACATATGTAATTTAAAATTTTGTAGAATTCACATTAAAACGAAGTAAAAAGAAGCAGGTAAAATAGTTTAAATGATAAATTTCCATTCCCAGCATGAGTCTGGGTCATGGGGGAGTGGGGGAGTCCCTGCCCCTAGGCAAGGAAGCTGGGAAAAGGCTCTGCAGAGTTGGGGTAACTCTGGCTTCTTATTGGAACCCACTGAGTCCTTTGGATGCATAAGGCCACCAAGACCCAGAAACCCAAGAATGCCTTTTAGGAAGCATTGGGTTGGAATTCGATGGCCATTGTGTGCAGCAGGGAACAGTGGAACTGACAGCTGCCTTTGGGAAAGAGGGAGAGAAAGGGAGAATTATCTGCCGCCTCTTTTTGGAAGCCAAAGACCTCAAGTAACTCAGATGGAGTGCCAGCGAAGGAATCTTCTCTTCCCAATGGGCCTCGCAAAAAGTAGGGGAGATTTCAAGGCTCCTTGGAGGAAACAGGTAATCCGACATCAGGGTGATGCAAACGCAGAAGGCAGACTCCTGAGGGATCCCCTGACTCAGGTACCTCCCGGCACAACGCACCCTGGGGCCTTGTAAACACTGGCTTCCAATTGGCGACCAGGGATAGTACAATCTTGGAACCTACTTCGCACCGAAGCGGGGAGTTGCCGGTTCCGTGATTCGAAGCATTCCCTGTGTCGGGTTTCCCTACTCAACACACACACACACACACACACACACACACACACACACACACACACACACACACACACACACACCCTCACACACACACACACACACACACACACACACCCTCCCACACACACACACACACACACACACACACACACACACACACACACACACACACACACACACACACACACCCTCCCGCACCGCCTCCCACTGCACCCAAGCACGCACAGAGACGCCCACTCCCACACTAAACACCTGCAGCCCTCTGGAAACGAGTGTACGGTGCACGTTGGGGCTGAACGCGGCGGCGGGGAGTGCCGCACTGGGTTGGAGGCGCACGGGAGAGCGCGCGGGCCACTCTCGGGTAGCGGGTGGGCTGGGGAGGGGCGGAGGGAGCCGCGCTGAGAACCTGGGACCCGGCAGAAGGCGATGGACTTGCAGTTCCCTTAAGGAATAACTTTTTCGCCCATCCCCACTCCAGTGCCCGGAGGCTCCGCTGTGGCTCGGACGCGCACAGCCTTCTTGATCACCATCTGTAAACTGAAGAATCCCAAGGTGGTGCGGTCAGAACGCGTTGCTCCTGACCCTACCTGGGGTGGATAAGGAGAAGGGGTGAAAACTTCAAGTTAGAGTTCGCGGGGTTAGAGACAGCAAACTGTTCAGAAGAGGTCTCTGGCCGCCACCAGTCCTGCTTAGCTTTCCTTCAAAAGAGGCTTGGGCTCGGCGGGCGCACTGCTCCTGTGTCTCCTGGCCTCCTTCCCTTCACGTCTCCTCTTGGACTCTCCACTAGTCCCACCAGCCCTTCTCTTTTATTCCTTTCTTCCCCCCACTCCCTATCCCACACATCTTTCAGGGATGGGGTGTAGCCTCCGGGTACTCGTTGATGGGTATCCCCGAGCGCTGATCCCTACAGCCAACTCCCTCTCCCGCCACCCCACCCACCGCCCCGCACCCCGGGTTCCGAGAGGAGGCACCCGCGGTGGCTGGCAGCGGAGGGACGCCGCCGGGGTTTGGAGCACCGCGACCCCGCGGCAGAGTGCAGCAGGAGCCAGGGTGGGGAGGCCGGGCCGCCCCGTGAGGTCGGCTGCTCTTCATTGGCTTTCACTTCACTCCGGAGTAACACGCCGCCAGTCGGCTTCACTTTTATCCAATTTCCAAGTTTTTGGTGGAGGTGGTTGGGTGCAGGGTGGATAGAGGAGGGACTGGCTCTTAGGGAAGGTGGATCTTAAACTGGGCAGAGGTACCTAAGCCAGAGCCCAGGGGAAGGGAGGGACCGAAACGGGAGACAGAGGCTCAGGGACAAAGAGGAACGCGGCCGCCCGGACAAAGCCCGAGTTCTAGACGCTTGGAGAGCGCGGCGGGATGCCCGCAAGCGAGCAGGAGGCTAGAACCCAGACGGCTGGGGCGGAAGGAATCCTCGGGCCTCTACGTGGTACACTCCTGAAACTCAGGTTGGGTCCTCGACAATAAAGGTCAGACAGACCCGAGGGTCCACCAGGAGGACCCAGGTGGACCCAGACCGGCCCGGCAGCTTCAGTGCTCTCGCAGAAGGCCAGAGTGTCTGCGCGAAGGAGGGCGCTGACGGATAGGATTCAGTGGTATCGGGAGAGCCCAGTGAGTGTGTCCGGCTCTGGCCGCCAGGAGCCTGAGCCATAGTCTGCCTCGATCCGAGAAGACCGACCCAGTGTAGCCTCGAACAGTCCCCCTGCGGAGCCGCGATCTGAGTGCGCTCTGGCTGCAGGAGAACGAGGCAGGGACCCGCAGGGTGCGCGTCCGGAGCGCCCAACTTCGTGCAGGGGCGGGGCGGCGGCACGGCCCGGACTCTCCTGGGAGACGGCCTAATCGTTTCTGCGGAGAGCACGCTTCGCGCAGAGGACTGAAGACCGGCTCTTGCAGCATTACAGCTGCTGATCCAAACCTTTCAGTCCCAGTTTTAGTTCAAATGTATTAATTTTATTAAAAATAGGCGGCCCAAGGTCACACCTCATTCCAGTCTTACCGTGGGCGCAAGAGAACAGAGTTTTCAAAATTGACTGGAGGCAAATATTTTACCTTCTTACACTTAAAAAACCACATCTGGCCGCCGCCTCATGAGCGTGCCCATCTGATCCCTACGCGTGGGGTCGGTCTTGCGGGGGTCCTGCATAGGCGGCGGCCGGGACGCACTCACCCGGTGCGCGCTTCTCCTGCCTTTCGCTGCGCTCGCGCAAAGCTGAAGAGCAGAAGGCGACGCCGGAGGCGGGTCGTGTCTCCGGTTACAGCGAATTTGCGATTTATCCGGCTTCTGCGCCCGGGCCCGGGTCTCCGGAGCTCATATTTCGGGCCACCGTGTATCCGACAGAGAAGGTGCGCAGCGCCCAGGCACTGTATAGATGTTTCAGTGCGGTGCGCTCAGGGGTCTCCGCCTGCGCTCGGGGTTGGTTTCTCATCGGACAACCCTGGGGCCCCTCGCAGTGGCGTCTCCGCTTTCGGCCATCTGTCTAGGGCCTAGGACCTTCCAGTGCAAGGAGCTGCTTCCAGGCATCCCTCCCTGCTCCTCCGACCCCCGACCCCCGGAGCCGGAGCGCGGAGTTTCATGGGGGGAGATCAGCGCGGAACTCGGGGCTGAGTCCGAGGACCGAACTGAGAACCTGTGCGTGGCTCCAGAAGAAACTGTCTTGGGCTTCAGTGCACACACAGACTACGTTCCGGCCCGTCTTGGGTTGGGCCGATTGGGAAGACCCAGCTGTGTCCGAGTGGTCAGCCGAGCCTTCCCTCTGCGGGCCCCGCGATTCGGCGCGTCTTTGCGCACAGTGGCCACTTGGAGTCGCACTTTATGCCTGTTTGAGTCTCTCTTCCGCCGGCTGACGCCGGGATCTGCTTAATCGTTACAAAACGTTCAAACAAAAACAGGGCCGGTTTCCCAGCAGCCGGGAGCAACCCGGAGCACCGTCCTGCACTGGCCTCAGTGCCCAGCCACAGAGAACTCAGTGGAGTCTCCGCATTTGGCTGGGGAGAGGGCTTCGGAACCTTTGGACCGGTTCTTCCCCGGCTCCCTTCATCTCGTGCATTTGTGGGTGGGGTGTGCGGGGTACCGAGGCCGATCTCAGGACTCGGCCACCGCACCCGCCAGGAGAGGGACGGCTCCCGCTTGGCCTCGAGGAGGGTCCCCTGAGACTAAGAGTTGAATTTGAACACAACTCTTGGAGTCTCGACCCCGCCCCCCCAACACACAAATATGCGCAGACCTGCAGAAACACAGCCACGCACTGCACACACGCGGCCGCGCGGCACACGGAGCATCTCCCACCGAGCAGGGGACGCTTGGGAACAATGGACTCGAGAGGTGTCGTCCCGGCGCTCATTCTGAGCCTCTGGGGCTTGGGGAACACGGGTTGGGGGAACCAAGGGTAAAGAGGGAGGAGAGCGCGCGAAGCAAGGGGTGGAGGCGGCGGCCTGGCCTGGGGCGGGGCGGGGGGGCGCACCGAAGGCAAGCGGGCGGGGGCCGGGACACCGAGGGGTTGGGGTGGGGGCTGGGCCCGGGCCGGCGGTCCGTCTCGGCTTCAGCCCTCCGCCAGGCCTCGGCGGCTCTCCGGCTGCTTGCGCCGCCAGTCAGCTGACTCGTGGGGCGGAGGAGCTGTCAGGCGCGCCCCGCCCTGCGCCGCCCGGCCGCGGGGCCCGTGCAGCCATTGGCCAGCGCGCCGGGCTGCCCGGGCCCCCGCGCCCCGGTGACATCAGGGAGGCGATAAAAGGCAGCAGCGGCGCCGGATCCCGCACAGCTGCACCGCCGGGCTGCGAGCGGCTGCGATCCAGAGAGCCCAAGAGCAAGAGAGCTAGAGACAGAGCGGCGGGCGCTTGCCCGGCGCCTCCCCTCCGCCCGGCCGCGCGCCCCGCTCGCTTCTCCACCCACTCCCGGCCCAGCCCGGCCCCGTCGCGGCCACAGCCCCGAGCTCTGGGGCGGCGCAGGCAGGCTCGGGACTCTCCGGCGCGCCGCCGCGTCCCCAGACAAAGGCTTGGCCGGCGGCCCCGGCCCGCTGCGCCCTCGGCTCCTCGCCTCGGGCTCGCCGCTCTTCGCCCCGGCTCCCGGCTTGGCGTGTCCCAGCCGGCCGCAAAGTTTCCCGGGCGGCGGCGGCTGCGCCTCGCGTCAGCGATGGCCGCGGAGCTGAGCATGGGGCCCGAGCTGCCCACCAGCCCGCTGGCCATGGAGTACGTCAACGACTTCGACCTGCTCAAGTTCGACGTAAAGAAGGAGCCGCTGGGGCGCGCGGAGCGCCCGGGCCGGCCCTGCACGCGCCTGCAGCCAGCTGGCTCGGTGTCGTCCACACCGCTCAGCACACCGTGCAGCTCGGTGCCCTCGTCGCCCAGCTTCAGCCCCACCGAACAGAAGACTCACCTTGAGGACCTGTATTGGATGGCGAGCAACTACCAGCAGATGAACCCCGAGGCGCTCAACCTGACGCCCGAGGACGCGGTGGAGGCGCTCATAGGCTCGCACCCAGTGCCCCAGCCGTTGCAGAGCTTCGACGGCTTCCGCGGCGCGCACCACCACCATCACCACCACCACCCACATCCGCACCACGCGTACCCCGGCCCCGGAGTGGCTCACGAAGAGCTGGGCCCGCACGCGCACCCGCACCATCACCACCACCACCAAGCTTCGCCGCCGCCATCCAGCGCGGCCAGTCCCGCGCAGCAGCTGCCCACCAGCCACCCCGGGCCTGGCCCGCACGCGGCAGCCGCGGCGACGGCGGCTGGTGGTAGCGGCAGCGTGGAGGACCGCTTCTCCGACGACCAGCTCGTGTCCATGTCCGTGCGCGAGCTGAACCGCCACCTGCGGGGCTTCACCAAGGACGAGGTGATCCGCCTGAAGCAGAAGCGGCGGACCCTGAAGAACCGGGGCTACGCCCAGTCGTGCAGGTATAAACGCGTCCAGCAGAAACACCACCTGGAGAATGAGAAGACGCAGCTCATTCAGCAGGTGGAGCAGCTTAAGCAGGAGGTGTCCCGGCTGGCCCGCGAAAGAGACGCCTACAAGGTCAAGTGCGAGAAACTCGCCAACTCCGGCTTCAGGGAGGCGGGCTCCACCAGCGACAGCCCCTCCTCTCCCGAGTTCTTTCTGTGAGTCGTGGCCGCTCCCGGCCCCCGCCCTTGCCCCGGCCCGGACTCCCCCGACCCATATCCCCAGCCCCGGACTCCCCCGGACCCTGTCCCTGCCACGGCCCCAGCCTTGACCTGTTCGACTGGAGGGAGGAAGGGCGCGCGGGACGCGGGCGACGGGAGGGCGCGCGGGCAGGCAGGGGACCTTGGCCAAGGCGAGAGCGGCGCGCGTCAGCGCCGCCTCCTAGACTCGAGCAGAGCCAGAGAGAGGCGAGGGGGTGGGAAGTCCCAGAGCAACTTTTCTCCAGGCTGGAGGGCGGCGAGGCACAGTCGCGAGGAGTCGCCAAGGCCGTCTGGAGACTCTTGGCTTCCTGAACTTTTGCGCGTTAAGCCGGGGCATCTGCCTCGCAGTCCGGAGCGTAATCCAGCCCAGCAACTGAGCAGCGAGGAGAGGAAAGGAGAGGGACCCTGGCGTCCCGTTCCAGCAGGCGCGAGGCGAGGCTGAGCGAAGGAAGGAAGGACAGAGAAGGACCTATCTGTCCAGGGTCCGGAGAACACTGACTTTCAGCCCCAAGACGAGGGCCTCAGTTAGGACGTTCTGCGCGCAAATCTCATCAATTTTATTGCCTGCTCGATTATATAGAAAAAAATACGAAAATCTGCATTAAAAATATTAATCCTGCATGCTGGACATGTATGGTAATAATTTCTATTTTGTACCATTTTTCTTGTTTAACTTTAGCATGTTGTTGATCATGGATCATAACCCCCTTGTTTTCTTTGGGTGAGAAGGATAGCAGTTCGGAAACTCCGGCGGGCGGCCGCTTGTCCGGTTGCAGTCTATCGGCTGTCGGCTTGTAAATACCGGCCCTGCCAAACCGCTTAGAGAACGTGGCAGCAAGTGGAGTGTCTTTGTTTGGGTTTATTATTATGGCATTTTTTTTTTCTTTTGTAAGTAAAAAAAAAAAAAAGTCCTGGGTATTTGCATCAGAAAACAACTTTGTCTTGGGGCACCCTTGGAAGTTGCATGTTTTCTTCCCCCCCACCCCAACCCTTTTGGTCCTCTCTTCCTCCCGTTTGTTTTAGTTTTCAATTTTGTTTTTTATAGGAGAAAGAGGACTGGGGTCCCAGCTCCTGAGTACCAGGGCAGGGCAACTGCTGAGTACCAGTGTGTGCAGAGTTTCACACCTGGGAGGCTCAGGAGTGTCCTCCTGTCAGCTGGTCTTAGGGCTCAGTGGACACCCCTAACAAGAAAAGAAAGGAAAACAGGTCTTGTTTGCTTTTTATTGCAACCAGAATCACTCCCAGGGTCCCCACGAAACCCTCCAGGCCGGCACTAATTGCTGGGGCCAAAGAGCTCCTAGGGCTATCGGCTTCACCAGCCCCGACGCCCAACTTATGTTGAACCAACCGCCACACTCAGAAAGTACCAGAAACCCCAACATTGGCGAGACATTTTGCAACTTTCAAGTGCGTTCTTTAGATCTATATGTTATGTGTGTTTTCTTTCCTTGCTTTTGAGATGGCGGGCGAGTTGTTGGTGGTGTTACCCCTCCCCTACCCCTTCAGTTGTATAGTAGTTATAGGGAAGATCTGGGTGTTTTCCTTTATTATTACTTTTTTCTCCCCTGCAGGTCAGTAAGAGGATTTAAGTTGCACTGACAAAAATACCAAAATGAAAGCGTATTTTTTAGTTCTCATTTGAAATTGCTGGCGCTGCTGGCCGGATGCATTTTTGAGTTTGTATTAGTTGATAAATTAACAGTAATAACAAGATTGTATGAACCGCATGGTGCTTGCAGTTTTAAATATTGTGGATATTTGTCCTGCATTGGAAACGAGCTTCGGTTTTTACAGATTCAACTGTGTTGAAATCAAATTTGCCACAACAGAAATTGTTTTTATTTCATGTACAATAAGGGATCAATTTCAAACCCTGCTTATGATATGAAAATATTAAAACCTAGTCTATTGTAGTTTTATTCAGACTGGTTTCTGTTTTTTGGTTATTAAAATGGTTTCCTATTTTGCTTATTAAAACCATGGAAATGGTGTTTATTTAGAGGATTCTGCATTCGCCTGACTTTTCTTCTCTTGTCTCTTCAAGAGCTGACCCAATTTGAGGGGCACTCTTACCCCTCCCCTGGCCAGTGGAGAAATAGCCCAAGTCTGGGCAGATATCTCCGTTGAGTGTGTGAGTGTTTGTGTACCTGAGCCTTAAATGTGTTTTCTGCTTCTCACCCTAGGTACAGACACCGGTCAGGAGCCGGTGTCCGTGAGCAGAGAGGGGACACATACTTTGGCGGAGCTTTCAGGCTTAGGCACCAGGATTGGTCTGCTAGCCTGGTGGTTCTGAGGTTGGCCAAAACCAGGAAGCTGGGAGTTGTCACCCTGATGGGGAAACAGGGTATTTCTGGCAATCAGGCTCGCCGGCCCTGCCGTGTCCAGCCTGGTGCATCGGCTGGGGCCAACCAGAATTGCCCTAGAATGCCTGCTCTGAGTGGAGGCCCAGCCCCTTCTCCCCACAGGGCCTGTGGAAGCAAGTGGAATCTAGTAAGAGGTCTTGGGGTGGAAGACCCTTCAGACAAGAAGCCTGTCCCTGCAAACCTGTTTGCTGCCACTTGGGCCTGGAGTGGTCAGCCCCCAGAAGGATCGAACCAGGATTTCAATGACTCCCTAAACTAGGGGTTGGAGGGGGTTGGGGCCATTCTAGGTCAGCAGCTCTGACCATAAGTCCTTGACTGGGAAGTGGTCCCAGAACCTTCCCTTACCCAGACTCTTAGAGAAGGCAAGGTCACCTGCCTAGGTTGTCCCAGGCCCCTCTCAGCCCTCTTGGAACCTCATCTACAATTCTGGGTAGGAACCACCGCCCTCCCACCACCTCCAGAAGATTCTCTGCTGCTTTGCCAACAGCAGGTTCCAAGGGATTTCTGATCTCCTTAGACACAGTATCTGCAATTCGGGAGACTCAGCTTTCCAGTCTTGGGTCCTAAGGTGGACCTTCTGTACTTGAATGGGGAGACGCAGGAATCCCAGAAGGTAGAACCCGAGCCAGGAACTAGAGCTGGAAAGAGCCACGGAGAGGAAAGGGGAGGGTGAAACTACCAGGGCATAGATTTTGGCCTAGCCCCTGGAGACCTGAGGTTGGTGGCCAGGGTATAAGAAAGGGGAAAATCCCTACCGCAAGGATGCAAATACCAGCAGCAATTTACATTTAGCAGTGCTGTGGTGTTGTTTAGTAGGAGAGAAGTCGAAGATCCTAGCTCGAGTTAAATTCCAAGGCCCAGTTCATTTCACCAACCCAAAGAGGTACAGGGCAGGGAAGGCTTTGGCTGAGGGGAGACTGGAAGTCTGGTAGTGGGGTAACTGCTATTGCGTGCTCAGCAGAAGGAGCAAGGGGCTATGATTAGTTGGGTGACTGCGTGCTCAAGTGCACGTACACAGAGTAAGAGTGTGCCCCACTTGAACAAGCGTATCCCCTTTGGGGCAAAAAAAGATCTGGCAGGTGGAGTTCTGGAAGAAACCAGGAAGGGCGTTCCTGTGGGAACAGGGGGGATCCTCAGGACTCCACGGGGTGGAGACTTGACTCTCTTTGGAATCGTCCCAAGCAGACTGGCACCCTCCACCTCGAGAGTAACCTGGACTCTGCCAAAAAAGCCTCGGGGGGCTGGGGAGGGTCGTAAACTTCAAAGCACCGGTTTTTTTCCCCCAGAGCACAGACACAGACACAACCCAGCGACCGATGCCACCACAGTGCCTCCAGAACAACGCCGTGGCTCAGGCCGGTGTAGAGTGGCCAAGTGCGTCTCTGCGAAGCTGACAGTCTCACGACACAGTCCTAGTGACACACTGACACACAGATACACAGACATCCCCATCTCGCATCCACACTGATGCCATCGCAGACATTATAACTCCCTGCGCCACGCATCACTGGAGCACCTACCCGCCTGGGCGCACGCAGGCGAAAGCCGGGCAGAGCGGGCAGCGCGCCGGAGGAGCCCGGGACCTCGGGAGCCTCCAGGGCGGGCTCGTCCAGCAGGCAAGTCCCGGCCCGCCGCCTCGCCGCAGACCCGGCGCCCAGATGCTCGGGGAAAGCGACCGGTTCCCGACGTCCTTCGGCTCGTCCCACCCCGGTGGCGCCTTGCGGACCGGAGGCTCCCCGCCGTTCCCACCACTCCCTGCCGCCCACGGGCTCCTCGCGACCCTCTGAGACCCGGGAGGGGGGGAAAAATCCTCCCCACGCCGGGAGTCCTCCACGCCAGCACAGGTCCCACGCAGACAGCTGGCGCCTGCCCTTGGGGACACACGCCGAGACAGACACGCGGGCCCCGCGACGGTGGCTTCGCTGCAGCCCGCGCCCCGGGCTGGGGGAGGCCCCGGGCGGGTCGGGCGCTCAGGTCCCCTCTTGCGACCCCCAAATCTCGCGGGTTCGCAGGAGGCTGTGCTGGTTGGACCGGCCGCGGCCGCCACCTTCCGAGAGGCCGATCGGGGAAGGCGCCCGGCGGCTTCCGGGGGTCCTCCCCGCAACAGCTCTCCCCGACAGCTTTCTGCCTCCTTACTTTCTTTGCCATGTCCCTTTCCTCAGCCCTTCCTGCGGAAATCATCATCTCAGAAAACTTTCTCTCTCCGTTTCCCTTCCCCTTCTTTCTTTTTTCCCTTGCCTTTTATCCCGGCGCAGTCTGGCAGAGAAGAGCGTTAGGAACCGGCTCCGAGGTGCCCGGTAAGTGCGGGGAGGCGTGGAGGCCAGAGCCTGGCGTCCCCGGAGCCTCCGCGCAGCGCCTGGAGCGCTGGCCAGCTGCTCTGGCTCCCGCCGGCCTGATCCTGCTGTCTGGCCCTTCTCCTCCCCATATTTCCCAGAGGCTGGGCTGGCTGGGGATGCATCTCGAGCGAGGTGCCCGCTGGTGGTGGTGGTGGTGGCGGCGAAAGGGGGTCCCTGGGGAGCTGGGACTGGACCCTAAGCCCAGACCCCTCTTTGCGGCACAGCCAGGCTTCCTCCAGTCAGTCCAGGGTCTCTGGGCATTTGTGTGGCAGGACAACCCCCTTCCCTGTCAGAGGTG
Organism: Giraffa tippelskirchi; assembly: GCF_054371585.1. Classification (NCBI taxonomy): domain Eukaryota; kingdom Metazoa; phylum Chordata; class Mammalia; order Artiodactyla; family Giraffidae; genus Giraffa; species Giraffa tippelskirchi. The sequence continues at coordinate 111,076,469 of NC_137287.1, read as the reverse complement.
CCCATCTGCTCCCCACCCACCCACTCTGGCTGTGCCCTACCCAGGGGGGCCTCCCAGTGGGAGCTGCCAAGAACCACATCAGGTCCCCTAGCATGGTCATTTTGCTTTTTTTTTTTTTTCTGTGACCTAGAGAGGCGGCTTCTGCCACACTCTGCAAAATCCGCAGCCACTCAAGCCCACTCCTCAAGTTCTTTCTCTCCGGCCGGAGAAAACAGCTGGGTTGAGAGATTTGACTAGTTCCCTTGCAGGCTTTCAGATGCAAAACCCGCTTCTGAGCCCTTCTGTTTTCGGAAAGGAAAACCCAGAACTAGCATCTTGCGTAACCCTTCCCTCTACAGCCCGCGGTCCGCTGGCCTGGCCTCGCAGCCCTGAGATAGCAGTGTTTGGATTTGTTATGTAAGGAAGGGAGGATTAGAGGTTTGTGCTGTCCCTCCTCCCCCCACCAAAATAAAAGTCCTCGCATGGCGCATCGCGAAAAATTACAGTGTTTTTTGCAGCAGGCGGCAGCTCTCTTGGAAGAATTCAGTCTGGGTAGAAAAGCTGCTCCCGAGTTTGTGCCCAGCACAATACTTGTGGGAGATGTGCCAGCTTGCAGTGAAGAGAGAGTCTTGCAGTGTGTACCCAGTCCTCGGAAGCATCTGGTACTTACAGACTCAGAGGACTAGCCTCTGAGTTGGGGAAGGCAGATGCTACTGCTGCTGGAATTTCATCCTTTCTCCACTTCTTGCCCCTGGGAGCAAGGTGCCCAGACCCTGGAGAGCACCCCTCTCATCGGGGAGGCCCCATTCTCTGTGCCCTGCATGCCTTCACCGTGTACTACATGCATTTCCGTGCCTTACATGTGTTCTTAATATCTTGTACCCTTTCCCCTTGTCCTCCATGTATTATCTTAAAAGATGCATTTAGATAAGAAAATCAGAGCCAACTGTTCTCACTTGGAGAGAATTAAATATACGAGAGAAGTTACCACTCCAACTTGGAAAAGCAGCAACATTATTAATAAGGACTTGTTCCAAAGCAGACTCAGTTTTAGCTGCCTCTCTGCATACTTTGTCTGTGAAGTTACTTTCATGTGAAATAGCAGCCACTCATTACACATTCCTTTTTGTTGGTATCAAAAAAAAAAGGAAAAAAAGGATGATATCCTTTAGACTGGAGGGGCCACCACAGGGGCAGGGGCAAGAGGCCTGCAACTTTCTGGAAGAAGCAAATTGCCGTGAGAAGAGAGAGCTGAGGTCCACCAACTCAGTATTTATACTGTTGTGTTTTCGTTTTTTGGAGCTTGGGGCCTTTTATCGGGGCTTGCATTTCCTACAGTAGACAAGGGTGGGAAGCTAGACGGTATCCATTTTGGAGCTGGTGAGTGTAGGTGGACATTGAACCTGGCCTGAGACTCCATCAGGAATCAGGAACCGGGGTTGTCTTGAGGTTACTTGCAAGTCCCCTAGTTTCTTCTGATCTGTCACTTTCATGGCTCTGACCCTGCCAGGGTTATATGCATCTGTGTTCTTCTGAGGAAAGGCCATGGACCCGGTCTGGTCCAGGGACAGCAAAGGGCTTCCTGATGCAGGACTTGGCATCTGCCCTCCTTTGTGTCCTGGGAATCTGAGCCTGGCACACTTGTCCTTTTCCAGGGACCAGGGGCAAGCCGGTCGTAGCACAGGTAAGGCCTGACCAGTTCACGAGGTACACCCCATCACGACATTTCCCTTGCCTCTCTGAGTGTGGACTGCTAGTATCCACACCAGTCACAGATGGATAAATAGGCCCAGAGCAGTTATCTCTTAACCAGGGTCATCCAGTGCAGGATCTAGGGCTTGAACCCCACCTATCTGATGCCGAAACTCGTCTTTTTGCCACTAAACTCCATAAGTCCACTATGCCTTCTCTGAGACACTGGGGAGCGGGGTAGAGCTTACGGAAAAGTATGGACTGGAGGGAAATAGTCTTCGGGGGGTGCCAGTTTCCTTTCTAATTCTCTTTGTAGAAGGCAGTCACTTTCTTGGGGGTATATGTAATGCTCTTCAGCCACGGGGCTCCCTGCCCAGGCACAGGGCTGGGGAACGGGGCCTTGGAAATGCAGCAGAACTAATGCCATGAGAGGGTGCGAGGGACACTGCAGGTCTGTTGCCCATTTCAGTCTTTCATGGAGGAGCCAGCCAGTTAGGATGCTTGTGTGTTTGGGGTGTGTGTGTGTGTTGGGGGGAGGCCCACCTGGGCATTGTTATTCTTGGGACACTGGTGATTTTTGTAATTAGTCAGAGTCCTCTCACCTTTTATCTGTTCTCAATGGAACTTTCCAAAAAGTATTTCATAACGATCAGGGCAAGTGTTTCCAGAGGAAGCAGCCTCTAGGTGAGGCAATTTTGATGAAATTACTCATAGATGAACCAAAGCTGTTTCCAGTATGATAGAGGAACTTTGGACCCTCACAGAGGTGTGCCTACGCTCACACCACACAGGCACCTGCAGAAACGTGTGTGTAATTCACACATACACAGAGGCAGGCAGATAGGTGCACACACATTTAAATGCAGAATCCATGTGTGCTTATTTGCTGTACATTCACTCACATGTATGCACATGCAGGTACATTGCACACGGACCCACAGGTATGTATCCATGCCTGTGTGTGTGCCAGTCCAAATGCCCATACACACCCACTTACGCAGTGTGCATGGAACGTGCAACATTATGCACATGCCTGTATGGATTTACACTTGCATTGAAACACAACTGATTGCATATGTGTATACACTCTCACAAAATATGAGTGGGTCACATACACAAATGCACAAGTTGGGTACTGAGCAGTGGCCTTCACATGCATTCACACACGAGCACCACGTCACAAGTGAAATGTGGCTCTGGTGGGGTTAATGGAGCCCAGACTCCCATAAATATTTATATGAAGCACTCAAGCTCTCAAAGCGGGAGACGAAACCTCTCCCTCCAAGCCGCTGTAAATCAAGCAGCTGCTGCGTGGTACCTGTCAGATCCAGGGCTGTGTGCTCCTGGACCTGCTCCATGAGGGCGGCTATATACGTGCTGGAGCACACGGGCCTCTCCCCGCCTCCCCAGGCATCCCAGCTGATGTGCCAAGGTCGGTCCCAACACTCCGAGGATTCTTCTGTGAACAGCGAAAAGAAGCATTTGAACACTGCTGCTATTGCAAGTGCAGGGAGGCTGTTTGTGAATATCTGAGCGTAAGATTCTCCACTGAAGAGAGAAATGATCCTAGAGGGCCTTGGAGAGCTGGTGGGTGCTAAAGAGGGCTGGAGGTCCTGGGCTGACCCAAGTTCGCTGCAGCAGGGACTCCAGCTTCTGCAGTTGACTAAATTTTGGGCCCCAAGAGCCTGCTGAATGGCACTGTGCTATACTGCCTTAACCCTCTGTTCAGCGAATATTCTGCTTCCAATCCTGCCACCTCAAAGCTTTCATTCAACTATTGAGCAAATATTTGTTGTGTGTCTTCTGTATGCCAGGCACTGTACTAGGCACTGTGTCTTCCCTCTGCTAGACCATACAACAATGGGCAAGGCCAGAAACAATCCCTGCAAACAAATGTTCATGGACTTTACAGCCTAGTAGGAGAGAGAGAGGGCTTCCCAGGTGGCTCAGTGGTAAAGAATCTGCTTGCCAATACAGGAAACGCAGTTTGATCCCTGGGTGGAGAAGATCCACAGGAGGAGGAAACGGTAACCTTCTCCAGTATTCTTGCTTGGAAAATGCAGTGGACAGAGAAGTCTAGTGGGCTACAGTCCATAGGGTCACAAAAGAGTCAGACGTGACTTAGCGACTAAAGGACAACAAGGAGAGAGAGAGATGCAGTTAGATGCTAAACTATCCAGGGTATAATTTCAAAAGGAGATAACTGCTATGAAGGAATGACACCTAGTCCTCTGAAAGCCTATGTATAACAAAGAAGCTGACACAGACTGGAGAAAGAGTGGTCAGGGAGGGCTTCCTGGAGAAAGTGATGTTTGAGTGACGATCTGAAGTGTGAATAGGAGTTATCCAAGTCAAAAGAATATGGGAAGAACATTCTAGGTCTGAATCTCTTTTAATCTTAATTTTAAAATAAGTGATCAAGATCTCTGTCTCTTTGCTGATTTTCTCTTCTATTTTCTCACCTTGCTCACTGTCCTGCCACACTGACTGACTGATGTTTCTGGAACCTGCTAGTTACACTCCTAGCTTAGGGCTTTGGCTTGAGATGTTTCCTCTGCCTTCCCTCAGACAAAACTGTGGCAGACTCCCTCTTCTCCTTCAAGTCTTTGTTCCAATTTTACCTCCTTGATCAGGCCTAGCCTAACCTCTCTACTTGATCTAATAACTTGCTCCCTACCGCCTCCCTGAACATTCCTGACCTGCCTTATTCTGCTTTACCATTTCTTTTTTTTTTTCTTTCTCTCCATAGCACTAATCATTTCAGGACTCTGGATTACCTCTTCATTTATTGCTTACTTTCTGCATTTTCCTGCCAGCAAATAAGCTCCTTGAGGTCACTGCCTGATGGCCGTTTTGTTCACTGATGTTCCTAAGCACCAGGAGTGGTGCCTGGCATTGTAGCACCTCAATAACCCAATAATGGGTTGAATGAATGTGTGTTGAGTAAAATGTGTTTAAAGAGGATAGGGGGTAGTAGCTGTGAAAGCATGAGTTTGAGGTCCCATGTATATTTATCTCTGTCTGTCTATCATCTCTATCTATCTACCTACCTATCTGTCTATTATCTATCTTTCCATTTATTCAACTTATTTATCCTTTCATCTATCTACACCTATCTGTCAATATTTATCTATATCTGGGGCATCCCAGGTGACACTAGTGGTAAAGAACCCACCTGCCAATCCAGGAGACGTAAGAGACATGGGTTTGATCCCTGGGTTGGGACGATCCCCTGGAGGAGGGCATGGCAACCCACTCTAGTATTCCTGCCTGAAAAAGCCCATTGACAGAGGAGCCTGATGGGCTACAGTCCATAGGGTCTCAAAGAATCAGACACAACTGAAGTAACTTGGCATGCATCTAATGATAGCTGGATGTCATCACCAAGTCAATGGACATGAGTTTGAGCAAACTCTAGGAGACGGTGAAGGACAAGGAAGCCTGACAGGCTGTAGTCCATGGGGTCGCAAAGAGTCAGACATGACTTAGCAAGTGAACAACAACGAATCTGTCTAGTTTTTCATCCATCCAATCTATATATCTATTCATTTATCAGTATCTACATATCCATCCAATCTATGTCTCTATTAATCTGTCAATCATCTATCAATTATCTATCTTTCCATTTATTCTGTTTATTATCTATCATCTAGTAATTATCTATCCACCTACCTAATCTGTCTATCCATCTAATCTATGTATCTATTCATTCGTTAAGCATCTATCTATTCATCTAATCTATATATCTATTCATCTATCAATCGTCTATCTATCAAATATCTGTCTTGTATTTAGCTTTTTGATACTCCTTAAAATACATACTACTGAAAAATTTGTTTAAAGATTGGTTGTATATCATGCTCCAATTCTTGTGTCTATCATTGGTGCCCTTTGGGACACATTTTGGTGTTTGTCAGGAGAAAGTCTGACCTCTGATGGGAGAGGCAGATGGGGGAGCCCCAGGGTGGGACAGCAGAGGAGGAGGAGGAGTTGGGGAGGGAGCCAGAGCAGAGCTTAAACTCCTTGCTTCCCCCTAGACGCTTGGTGGGTCTTTAAAGAGAAAAAGGTGGGGTGGAGGATCAGAGAAGGCTCTTGTTCGGATGCTGAGGGCAGTGAGGTAGCCAGTCTCCCACCCCTTTCTGACTTCCCTCTCTCCCCCAGTTTATCCTGTCCCTCACTCTAATCTCACGCAGAAAAAAAACAGGCTCTTCCTCCCCGTTGCTTTCTGAGCTGAGAAGAAAGCCTCCTAAATACTTTGTCCCCTTGACAAGTTATTTTTAAAAAGAAATAATGTCTCTAAATCCAACATTTGTGATGACTTAAAAAAAAAAAAGAAAACACGCCACAAATCAACAGCTCTCTTGTTTTAAGCGATTGCTAGGTTTTGGAGAGCAGGCTGCTTGGTAAACATACTTGGTAAACATCCAGAAAGGATTGCATGCAGTGTTCTGCAGTCAAAACCAACCTTCCCCAAGCCCCTGCTTTCTGTTTCATTGATGCAGGAAGAAGCTCTCTAAAAGCAGACCAGAGATGAGGCTGCCACGGTTACTGGAGGACATTTCTTCTGGGCTGGGAAATCTACAAGCATCTGTGAGCAGCCTCTCCACCCTCCTGGCCCTGCTCCCTACCACTTTGCATTCTTCACAGGACGTTTGGCTCTCTGCCTCACACTGGAAGGGAACAGCCATTCAGCCCATCTCACAGCTGGGTAAACAGAGTCGGAGGCCTCTTGTCTCCAAGCAGAGCTGGGACAGAAAGTGTCTCAGGGTGCCCATTAATACCACACAGCCAAGGGAACGCCACCAAGTCCTTGTTGGTTCAGTTCTGGAGAAATAAGCTGATTTCCTGGAGGCAAATCTGCATTTATATACCCTCTCAGAGGCACCCTTCTAGCTTCTTCCATACCACATTGTAGCCTGGAATGTCCTTGCTACTTTTTTGGTCAATTCCTAGAGTCTTCAAATAAATTCCCCTTCCAGCTCCTACCCTACTCCTTCAAGACTACTAGGGTCCTCTTTCAAAAACTCACCTCTGATCATGTCACTGTCTTATTGGCAACATCAACAAGTTATTGGTTTGTCTTTGTTCCAGAAGAGAGCAAGTTTCTGGATTTCAGTTCCATCTAAACTGTGGCTTTGGCAGTCCAAGATACTGAGCCCAGATTCTGAGGCAATTTGGGGAAGGTCAGAGGTCAGAAGTGAAGTGGAAAGGCCCCTGGGAAGAATCTGTCCTGGCATTCAGATGACCCCTAAAAGGAACCCTTATTTACCTGCCTGTTGGCCCATCCAGCTTCTGTCTCCTTCAAGGTCAACAGAGAGTGACCTTTCTCTGGGTTTTATATTTTTACATAGTAGGAAAAGTTACCTATTGACTGGATTATAGGCATCATGTATCTTGACGACCTTTCTTTTGCTTGAGATCTCTAAAAAGAATGACTCTCTTGTGTTCGCTGGGGTGGCCCACCTTCCTCTCTCTGTTTTCGTGACAGAGAAGAGTGACCATAAGACCAGGAGTCCTGCTCTTGAAAAACAGAAGCATTAGGTTGAAACTTATGAAATTGTTCATATGTGATAGATTCATTCTGTAGAACCTGTGGGTCTAAAGTTGGTTCTTGGGACTCTTCCAGGGCATATTATTAGAAGGATGGCTTGCAGGTGGCAAAGGGATTGGTGATTATTAGGACCCAGAATGGGATCACCAAGAATACATCAGGTCAGACTCATCCTGCTTTTATCTTTGATGGATCAGGGGCTGTGGCCTTGAAGATCCATATTTGACAGACACTATCCATGCTCCTGGCACTGTTAAGTGTTTTACAACCATTCACTCATGCAACCCTCACGACAACCTTATAAAACAGGGGAAGAGTATGTCTCCATTTTCTGGGTGAGGAAATGGAATCACAGAGAGGTTAAGCAACTTGCTCAGGAATGCACAGCGAGGAAGAGGCAGTGCTGGGTTTCAAAGCCAAGCAGTCTAAACCCAGAGTCTTTGTTTTCAGCTCTTCTACCCTTCTGAGGTTGATAAGTGAGGTAGAATTTGGGACTGATGAAGTGCTTTGGGGATTTTATCCAGTGGAGACTTGACTCTTGAGAAGAGAGGGCCCCTGACCCCAGACCACCCTGCATCCTCTCTTGAGCCCTTTGCTGCTCCACTGGGGACATTGCTTTAAAAAAAATTTTTTTGAGATATAATTGACATCTAACTTTGTATTAGTTTCAGGTGTACAGCATGATGATTTGACATTTGATCTGACATTTGTGTATATCGTGAAACCATCAATGTTAAGTCTAGTTAACATTCGTCAGCCATCCCTAGTCACAAAAATATTTTTCCCCATGAGTGATGAGGAAAATTGCCTTTATTTATTTAACAATTTAATCATTTATTTATTTGACTGTGCAAGGTCTTTGTTGCTGCTCGTGGGTTTTCTCTAGTTGTGGTGAGTGAGTCATGGTGCTGGTTTAGTCGCTAAGTTGTGTCTGACCCTATGGACTGTAGCCCGCCAGGCTCCTCTGTCCATGGGATTCTCCGGGTAAGAATACTGGAGTGGGCAGCTACTTCCTTCTCCAGGGGCTCTTCTTGACCCAGGAATCGAACCCAGGTCTCTTGCATTGCGAGTGGTTTCTTTTTTACCATCTGAGCTGCTGGGGATGTTCAAGAAGACTGGAGTGGGTATCCTATCCCTTCTCCAGGGGATCTTCCTGACCTAGGAACTGAATGGGAGTCTCCTGCATTGCAGGCAGATTCTTTACCAGCTAAGCTACCAGGGAAGTCCTGTTATACATATACGTATACCCATTCTGTTTTAGATTCTATTCCCATATAGGTCATTACAGAGTTTTGAGTTCCTTGTGCTATACAGTAGGTCCTTATTAATCATCTATTTTATATACAGTGGTGTGTATGTGTCACTGCTTTTAAATTAATTTTTCTGAGATGTTGGCAAGTAGTCCCACTCAGAAACCATCGATGGCTCCCCTTTGCCATCGGTGGGCAAAATCCAAATTCTTTAGCTTGGCCTTCTGGGCCCAGCACTGGGAGCTCTCACTACTCCACCCTTTGCTTAGCATCCTGTGCTAGGCCAGACTGACCCCAGAACTGGCCCTGGGTTCTCCAGCCTCCACACCTTGGAGTGTGTGATTCCCTATGAAGTTCTCTGTCACTCACAGTCCACCCCTCTGTAGATCACCTCCTTTTTCAATTGCTCCTGAGCCACAGAGAGGTTAAGCAACTTGTTCAAAGATGCACAGTTAGTCAGAGACAGTGCTAGGATTTTTTCTGACATCTTTACTGAAGCTGGAGCGGGAACTCAGAAGAAATTCAGCTTGTAGAGGCAGGTAGACCTCCTCTTACTGGCTGTGGGGACTTAGGTAAGTCACTTCACCTCTCTGAGCCTCAGTTGCCTCTTGGCAAAATAGGCAGCATCTTGCCCACTTCTTTTAGCTCAGGAGGATCTGTCAGTGATGTCTGGTGGGTGGTGGGGGCAGTGAATTTTGGCTGCTGTGGTTTCTGGGGAGCGTGGTTGGGCCGGTGGGAGGGGAGGGGAGCTCTCTGCACAATGTAAGTCCTGGAGAGAGGGCTGGATCTGAGCCATCTCTCCCTAGCAGTGTCTTTCTAAAAGGGCCCAGCCTTTCAGGAAGGAGACAGGAGCTCAGGAAATGCTCCTAGAAGTCACCTAGAAGGGTTAGGTTCAGCCACAAGTCCAGACTCCCACATTGCAGCTGGGAGACTGTCAAGCAGGTCTAACCGGTCCCATCCCCTGGCTAGGCTCAGGCTCAATTTGCAAGGAAATTGATTGGCAGAGAAGGCTGTGGAAGGGAGTACACAAACCCCAGCAGGAGCTCCGGGGAAGTGGGATTTACAGCTGTGAACTTACTGTGGGAAAGAAGCTGGAGTTTCAGCCCTAAGTGCAAACAGTCTCACCCCCATCAGCTTCTTCCAGATGCTCCAAACCCAGGGAGCCGGGACTCACATGATTCGCCAGCATTTTTCTGGCATGGTCGCAATGCACGCTTTGCCTCCTGCCTTGGGAATGGCTTTTTGAAGTGAACATCTTGAGTCTTTGGGCTGAGGGTTTGGGTCCCTCACTGGGTGACAACGCAGCCAGCTTTTGATGGCCATGCTTTATGCAAGTCTGTGTTGGGTGACCATGTCCTGGTACGCACGTGTGCATGGGCACACCCTGGAAGGGTGTATGTGCACCTGTGTACAAAACCACAGAAAACCAGTATGCCTTTGTGGTTAAGACGGGGGACTCGGAGTCAGGCTGCCTGGGTTCGTGGTCACCTCTGCACTTGCTGGCCCTCTGATATTGGAGAGGTACTTCCCCTGCTAGCTTTCAGATTTTGTGTCATCTGAAGGGAACTATAAGAACGTTGAGGAGTTAAAGGTCTCATGAGAATTAAGTCAGGTGTGCCTGTAAAGTGCTTAACACAATCCTTCATGCATCGTAGCTGCTCAGTAAAGAGTGATCACTATTTTCATTACATATAATGTGGGTGATATTGAAGGCAGGAGTGTAGACTCTGAAACCAGAATGCCGGTTCTAACACGTCCTCCCTGTGTGGTTTTGGACAAGTTACTTAACTGCTGCCTGTCTTAGTTTCCTCCTTTTTAAAATGAGGGTGATAATACTGTACCTGTCTCACAGGCTTGCTGTGTCATAAGGTGCTTAGAACAGTCAGGGCCTGGCCGTGCTTGGTGCTTGGTGTGTTAGCTGTTATTGGTATCAGTTTCATGATCACGGTGGTGACCATCACCAACTTCATCTCCATTTTCACTAAGACGATCATTACCTTGTCCACAATTGTTGGTACCCACTTACTCTTCTAGAGGAAAGTCTGTTGGTGAGGGGAGCCCTTAAGGCAATTGGCCCACCCTCAGACTATAGAAAAGGCCTGATGGAATCTCCAGGCATCATCCACGTGGGCCTGAGCTCGAGTCTTACCCCCTTGCCTCCTTCCTTAGTCTCTCTATTGGAGCATATTGTCAGCTCCAGCCTGTGCCTTGCAAGACACTCTGGGTGGTGGGGGAGGAGCTCCCTCTCCACACCCTAGTCAGCCTCCTAATAATGACGCCTTGTTCCTCCCCAGCCAGGAGGGGTGCAAGGGCCTGGCTAGCCCAGCCTCCCGGGCCCCAAACAGCTGACTTTGTCCACACTTGCCTCCTTGGAAAGCCTTCAGGGGAGCAGGGGCTAGCCTTCTTCCTTCAACCCAGCCAGGGGCTTCTTTCTGCCTGGGAATGGGGCTGGGCTCCTCAGCCTGCCATGCTGGCGAGACCCTACGCTTCTGCAGACTGCCAGTTCTGGCCTGAAAACTCTGGCTTCCCCACCTGGGTGGCCCCGGGGAGGCCAGGTAATCTTTCTGAGCCTCACGCCCCTCATTTGCAACATGGCTATAATCATATTAATCTGGCGGGGCAGGAGAGGAGGGATGAGGAGTGAATGAGAAAATGCACATAAAGCAGTAAGTGGAGTGACCTGCCCCGGGCAGGTTCTCACCAGCACATACGGGCCCTCTCTCGGGCCTTTCCCCTCAGCCCTCTCCCAGTCTTGGGGGGTGGGGGGGTTTCAGGGACCAGGAGATGGCCAGAAACTTGAAGAGGACAAAGGAGCTCAGACCTACTTCCAACAGGGATTTCTGGAGGCAGGGCCAGTGAGGGTCCCCCTGGGGGTAGAGGACAAGGATGCGTGGGGTCTGAGCCAAGGATCTGTCAAGGCCCATCCCCTCTGCAGAGTCTGCACATGTGCTGTGTGTGTGTGTGTGTGTGTGTGTGTGCGTGCATGTGAGCTCACCACCTCTACTGAGTGGACACAGGTTGCAGAGCCAGAGGTCAGAGGCTGCTTGCTGTACCCTTCCTGGTGTCCCTGGGAACTGAGAGGCTCAAGAGCAGGCACAGGGGCCACTGCCCAGCTCTTGGGAGTGACGTGTGGATAAATGAATGAATGCCTGCTGATTTTCAGCCATGAATCCCTTCATTCACTCTGTGCTCAGCACTTCTGCTACCCAACCTCTCTGATTCCCAGGTCATCCTACAGTCACTCTGAGTGGTTGTGAGTCTGTGCTCCCGTGGCGGCTCCTGAAGAGACCGGGGAATCTGCCCAAGTCCTCCTGCCAAGTGGCTGAGCTAGCGTTTGAACTGAGGTCCACACGCGGGCCCTAAGGAGCTAGAATCCCAGGATGAGGAGTTAGGGGATCACCCTGCAGTGATGGAATCCTGCTGTCGTATCACTGCTCTGCCAGGGAGCCCGAGGACACAGCTGCTGGAACTGAGTGGACACTCGAACCTGAGCTGGGCCAAGAAGCATCGGGTTCCCAGGAAATTAGACTTTGGATTCTGGGGTGCTGGTTGGAGTATGGCGGGAGCTGGAAAGGGGAGGATGGAGAGTTGGGGGAGCTTCAGCTGGTCCTTGTGCCTAAGGAACCAGAGAAAGGCTCTCTGCAGAGAGGGAAGGATGGAGCAGGCCTGTAGAGAAAGCCTTAGATGTTTAGGATGGCATCATAAAGCCGAATCTAATCGAGTGAACCCAGTTACTCCGAATCAGTGAGATATAGGAGGTAAGACATAAAAGCTGGATGAACCAGGATAGATTTTTGGTCAGGGAGAGATGAGCAGAAGTAACAGAGTTTGCTCTGAGAGTCTGTATCTTGGTCCTAACTTCATGTGTGAACTTGGGTGGTCACTTAGCCTGTCTGAGACTTAGTTTCCTACTATAACATGGGGCACTTGCCTTCAAGGGCTCTGAATGTGGACTGACATATGTGATGGAAGTACCAGGCCCACAGTTGCTAGTCAGTAAGTCTAGGTTTCCTCCCTTGCTGCCTGCCTCTCTCTGAAGGCTGTTTTCCTTTAATTAAGCTTTTTATTGCTCTCCTGACCTCTTCCTGCCATGGGCTAACTCCTCCGAAGGTCCACCCACTACCCTTGGGACCTTGGGATGGATGAAATACTTGCCTGTGTAATAAGTTGTTTTAACATCCATCTCCTAGTGAGGACACATGGGTCATAGGAATATATTGGTCCATACACAGTACAGTGCTTACTACAGAGTAGGTGCTTGAAATATATTGACTAAATGAATGGATAAATTCATTGTAACAGTCATCCCTGCAGAGTCAGGATCACTATCTCCAATTTACAGTTAAGCTGAATTTTCCTCTCGTTTTTCCACCCTTTCACCAGGTCAGTTTCTACTCATTCTTCAGGTCTCAGCATTAGTCTCTTAGGAAGGCAGCAGTAAAGCTCTCGACTGGATCAGGTACTCCTACCATTATCACCGGCCCCCGCCTCTCCAAGGTTTGCCCAGATTCCCTTCTCCAGACATCCATCTACTGGGAACTGTGTTTTGGGTTCATGAGCCTCTTAATTCCATCAGTTTCATAATTGTCAGGGCCCAGTGCAACATGAAGATAAAGTGCCTCTTGTTTAAAAATTTTGAGAAGTTTAAGATGGCAATAGAGCATTAAAGCAAGCATGGCCCTTTTTAGCTGTGGGGTCCTGCCAGTGCAGGAGACTTAAGAGATGCGGGTTCGATCTCTGGGTTGGGAAGATGCCCTGGAAGAGGGCATGGAAACCCACTCCAGCGTTCTTGCCTGAAGAATCCCATGGAGAGAGGAGCCTGGTGGGCTACAGTCCACAGGATCTCAAAGAGTAGGACATGACTGAGCGACAGGCAAGCACAGCACCCGTGTGGCTACACAGGTCACACGCCTGTGTAGCTGATCCTGATTCCGTGACAACACGGACAGTCTTGTTTACCGCTGCTTCCTCCTGCCCTGAGACTCACGCAGTGCCTGGTCCTCATGAGCATCTCATTTAAACATCAAATGAAAGAACAGAAAGCAGATATGGTGTAGATTAAAGTTGCATAGCTGCTCTGAGCCTTATTTTTCCCATCTGCAAAATGGGAATATCTTGCTTCTCCCCAGCCTCTGCAAGGCAGGCAGTGAGGACCTCCTGAGCCTTGGGGCCATGGGATCACGTAGCACGTGTCCTAGAACTAGTCAGTTACAGGTGGTCAGAGGACAGAGGCCGCTCTGTGTGGGGCAGAGTGAGCCTGGCCTTATCAGGTCAGTGGACTCTGCTCTCTCCAGGCAGCGAGCCCACTTCTGATGACATACTCCTACCTGGCGGGGGCCCAGGGATGAGGGACAGACTGTGAGCCTCTCTCCCTTAGGTGTTTCCTAAACACCTACCACGTATCAGGCACTCCGCATGTATCATCTTTTATCCTGTTTGGCAGATGGAGACATCAAAGGTCAAAGAGTAAAAATGGCACTTCCAAGGCCACTCAGCTGGCAAGGGGCAGAGTCCGCCGTGGAAGTCAGACCTGTCATCTCTTAGACCGGTGCCCACGGAGAACGAAAAGTACATACCATGAGAGATTGGTCTGCAGAACCCTGCATGAATGTGTGTGCGTGTGGGAGTTCCACACACACACAGGACATTCTGTGTCTCAGCTCGAGACCCTGCTGACCTTCTCTGAAGCCCATCCAAGCAGGCCTGCTCACCTCCGGGGCTGAGGCAGCATGGATTCCAGGCTGACCTTGGTCAGTGTCGTGATCACACGTACCCAGCAGTGCTAGAATGTATGTAACAGACATTGCTGATTTTGCTGGGGTGCCATTTTTTAAGATTATTTTTTGACGTGGACCATTTTTAAAGCCTTTATGGCATCTGTCATAATACTGCTTTCCTTTCTTGCTTTATGTGTTGCTTTTTTGGCTGCCAGGCATGCGAGATCTTAGCTCCCCAACCAGGGATCAAACCCACACCCTCTGCTTTGGAAGGTGAAGTCTTAACCACTGGACCACCAGGGAAGTCCCCCTGGGGTGCCTTTTTTACATACATATTTGATTATATATTGACTTTTTGGCCTTTATGTTTTATAATTAGGGAAATCTTAATTTTTAAGCTTAAAACTGTACTAAGACTTTTGGGATACACATAAAAACTTGCTTTTTAAAAATTGAGGAAAGGCACAATGTAAACAGAAAAAAAGAAAATTTTCTGTCTCACTACAAAACCATCATGAATTTGTACACCCCCTCACGTCACTTCCCAGGTTGCTCAGTGGTAAAAATCTGCCTGTCAATGCAGGAGATGCAAGAGACATGGGTTTGATCTCTGGGTTGGGATGATCCCCCGGAGGAGGAAATGGCAGCCTGTTCTAGTATGTTTGCCTGGAAAACCCCATGGACAGAGGAGCCTGGCGGGCTATAGTACATGGGGTCACAAAGAGTCGGCCATGACTGAGCAATTGAGCACACCATACACCCCCTCAACCCCCCCACACGCTCAAAGGCCCCAGAGGCCAAAGTCTGACTGCCCACTTTGCAAGCTGGAATTTGAATCTTTTTATGAGGAGGATGACATAAGCCTGACTTCTCCCTAGAGTCTTCCCTCCCCCACTTCCCATCTTGAGCCTTGAAAGCAATTGTGTTTCTGAAACTTGGCAAGAGGGACACTTTGTTTTTAAACAAAAATGGGTCCAACCTATGCCCAGTGTTATGAAACTTTTTTCTTTTGCTTAACAACATGTTTTGGACATCTTGTCTGTACAGAGTCTGACCCCACACTTTTAAACAGTTGCACGGTGTTCCAAAGATTTGCAGCTTGAAACATTGCTCTGTATAATAAAGTGGCCGATGACAGTCTTTGGAACAGAATGTGTCAAAAAGGAGACTTCAAAGAAATGTCTTGCTTGGGAAAGCTCATTGTGGTCAGGCTCCCAGAACCATGGGGTCTGTGGATGCAATGGCTTTGGCCTCCAGAGGAACTTGGGTGAGAGGTGTCTGGCCTGTGGGAAAAAGCATGGGGCTTAGATTTTTGTGCAGGAAGGCACTCTCTTACCTACTGATTCCCACCTTCATGCTCATATATTCACACACTTGCTGTCGTACACACACACACACATGCACACCCAGCCACACACTTGAACTGCTTTTGTAAATGTGAGCCTGACCTTCCTGTCCTAAAGATGTGGAATAGGAGCACTGAAACACCAGTTGAGCCCTTACTGGATATCCAACAGTGCCCTAAGAACGTCAGGGTCTTTGAATGTGGTCCTCAGGATGAGTTGTCATCCATCGGATGAGGAAACTCTGAGGCTCAACCAGGAAGTGATGTCTCCACAGACACACAGCGAGCCAGTGGAAGAGTCTGATCTGCACCTCTCTGCCCCTTTCAGATCTGGGAGGAGTTACCCAAACCTGGCCAGAAATGTAAGCTGGAGTGCCCTTGGACTTGGAAACTTGCTTGTCCACTGCCAGTCTGGCTACCTCCAGCCTCTTCCAGTATCCCGAGCTCCAGGACAGATGCCGAAGAGAGACGCTTATTGATGGATTCTACTCCCACAGATTCAGAACCAGGAGGGTCTTTTTCATTTGTGGAGGCAGAATAATGGCCTCCCAAGGATGTCCCTGTCCTAATTCCGGGAACCTGTGAACGTGCTATCTTACTGTGGCAAAAAGGACTTTGCCTTTATGATTAGAGTTAGTGACCTTGGGATGGAGAGGTTACCCTGGATTCTTTGGATGGGGCAAAAGTTATCTAGTGGTGGTGGTGCTCAGACGTGTCTGACTCTTTGCGACCCCATGGACTGTAGCCTGCCAGGCTCTTCTGTCCATGGGATTTCCCAGGCAAGAATATTGGAGTGGGTTGCCATTTTTTCCTCCAGGGAATCTTCTCAACCCAGGGATCTCAACCTGCATCAGCAGGTTTATTCTTTACTGCTGAACCACCTGGGAAGCCAAAAGGTGGAGAGCCTTTCCCTTCTATGTGCAGAGGGAGATGTGGTGGGAAGAAGGGCTAAAGAGGCACAACATTGCTGGCTTGGAAGGAGGAGGCAGGGCCTGTGATCCAAAGAGTGTAAGCAGCCTCCCGATTGTCTCCAAGAATCTTCTTTTAGCCCAATGCAACTGGGTCAAACTTCCAACCTATAGAGTTGTAACTAAAACTACTATGAAACCACCATTTCCCCGGGAAAATCCACTTATTCATCCACAGGGCCTTTCCTTGGTTGTTTCACACACATAGTCAATGACACACAGTCAGTACTGCTCTGAATGACTACAGCTTATGACTCCAGGTACGATGCTTTGTGATCAGAATAGTAAAAGTAATACTGTGAATACTGATACTGAGGGTAGTAGCAATAGCAAACATGAGAATCAACCAGCTAAGTACTTATATTTATGAATTCCTTCAGTTCTCACGACCCCCCCACAGGAGGCAAGTAACCGTTAGTCCATTTTACAGATAGGGAGTCAAGATTCAGAGAGGTTAAATAATTCTCCCAAGGGTCACTCAGCTAAGAGGTGGAGCTGGGATTTGAACCCTTCCTGTAACTTGGGAGACCTGAGTTCAATCCCTGGGTTGGAAAGATACCCTGGAGAAGGGAATGGCCACCCACTCCAGTATTCTTGGAGAATCCTTTGGACAGAAGAGCCTGGTGAGCTACAGTATACGGGATTGCAAAGAGTCAGATACCACTGAGAGACTAACACACAACACACACACACACACACACAGCTGACTCATGTTTATCGGCTCACACACACGCAGACACATATGTTTCCTCACATCCTCACATAAAATCACGCAAGAACTTCACACAGCTCTCCAGCCTCACTGGCCCAGGGGGTGGGTCTGAGAGGACCCGGTGGAGAAAGCTGAGTTCAGAAACCCTGCTCCCAAAGAGATTCTTGTGGACAGTTCCTATCAAAGCTTCGAACAGTGAGTTCATACGAAAAAAAAAAAGTTGCTAATTTCCCCCTCCCACCCAGAATTTCATGTCTCCTTTTGTGAAACTTCACTCGTTTCAACCAGATGATGGGTTCCTTGTGTAATTAAATGTGAGTCAGTGTGTCTGGCTTGGCAGAATTCTTCAGACCTGTCAGCTCTCAGAAGAGGCTGCATCCGTGGTGGGAGTGGTCCTGGACTCCGGGGGTCTGGAATTACAGTCACCTGGAGACCAGGGCATCCACCCCTGCCCCCTACCTCCTCACAACCCCCACAAGGGGTTGTCAAGGGACTGCAGAGATAATTGGTGTTTTCAGGCAGCCAGCAGCTGGGGTTCTCAGCTCCACCTCCTTACCTGTCTCCTGGGCAGGGCTGGGTCCCCGGGAACCTGTCGGGCTGGTTCAGAGGTTGTTATTACTGTGGCTTTCTGGGATGGGATTGGAGACCTGGAGGAGGGTGGGAATGGGGGGAGGGGGTTTGGGGGGATGGGAAAGAGTCGGGGGAGGGGTGAGGTGGGATTGGGGCTGGGATGGCAAGGACAGAGGAGGGTGTGAGTGACAGGACCCTGGGCTGCAGGGCTGGGAATGGGGTAGGGGGTGAGAGGAGAAGGGTGGGGTCCATCTCAGCTCACTCCTGCCTTAGCCAGTAGATTTCCTCCTCTCCCACCCCCTGTCCCCGACTCCAAGTCCCAGGAAAAGGACCAAATCAGATTCTTCATCTAGCACAAGGTCTAGTTTTTAATGAGGATGGGAAACCACTTTGAGAACTTCCCTGCAAATACTGGGAAGCCCACTTGGTGGGGGCCCAGCCTGACTCTGTTTCCTTCTGGCCCCACTCAGGCCAGTGGGGGTTGCTGGGGGCTCTCATGGAGTCTGAGATGCTTACCAGGAGGGTGTAGGGGGTGCTACGGGTCCACTCGATGGGCACCCTGAGAAATAGTGGGGCTGTCTACACAACCAGGTTACTGGGTAATCTGACAAGGCAGACGCCCTCTTCCTGTTCCCAGCCACTTCGGACCTAATTATAATTTTTTAACATATATATTTATTTTATTTATTATTTATCCATTTGCAGCACAGTGGTCTTAGTTGCAGCACATGGAATCTTCGATCTTCACTGTAGCATGTGGAATTTTTAATTGTGGCATGTGGGACCTGGTTCCCTGGCCAAGGATCGAACTTGGGTCCCCTGCATTGGGAGTCTTAGCCACTAGACCACCAGAGCAGTCCGCCTGGATCTAATTGCTAAAATAACTAAGACCTAACTTATTTCTCACTATTAACCTCCCACTTTTAACCTTCAATCTCATGATCAATCTCCAGTCGCTTGCCTCTTGCCCATTTCATTTTCCAACTTCCCTCCTGCTCTCCAACAACACAGTCAGCTTTGTTTTTTGGGCTAGGGTCCAGAAGAGACTGCTACCCTCCCAGAACTCGCAGCCCAAAGGGGCAGCACTCTGTCTGCTTGTCTGAGAAACTCCTGGAGGCCATCACAGAGGAGGTGATGTTTGTGCTAAGATTTGAAGGAGGAACAGATGGGGACGGGTAGTGATGGTGGGGGCAGGTAGTGATGGTGGGGGCCAGCAGAGAGAATACACACTGAATTCCCACCCTGCCCCTGTCTCTCCTCCTGTCCTTTCTCTGAATTCTCATGAAAAGAGTATGAGGCAGGCGTTGTGACCCCAGCTTTATGATTGAGGAAATCAGTGTTCAGAGAGATGCGACGGCTGGCCCAAGTTCACACAGTTGGACCCAGGGGCATGGAGATAGGATTCAGACCCAGGTCAGAGTGTCAAAACCTCATGTTCAATTCACTGGAGAAATTCCTCTATCGGGAATGTTCCAGGCTGAGGGCATGGGAAGATGAAATGGTGTGGAATTCTGAAGAATCATCAGTGGTTCTGGATGGCTGGAGGGTGCCTGATGCCTTGTGGGAGTGGTGGTGGGGGGTGGGTGTCACAAGACTTTGGCAAAGGCTAGGTTAGGACAGGCTTCAGAGTCAGGCTCTGGAATTGAGAACTGGGGAGCCAGCGAAGAATTATTTTTGAGAAGCTGCAGGGGCCTGGCGGTGGGCTTCCCAGGTGGCTTAGTGGGTAAAGAATCCGTCTGCAATACAGGCAATGCAGGTTTGATCCCTGGGTTGGGAAGGTCCCCTGGAAGAGGAAATGGCAACCCACTCCAGTATTCTTGCATGGAGAATCCCATGGACAGAGGAGCCTGGGGGGCTACTGTCCATAGAGGGGCTACTGTCCATAGGGTCGCAAAGAGTCAGCCACGATTGAAGCGACTGAGCACAGGGGTCTGATGCTTGGAGCAAGCAGAGGATGGAGCCAGCCAGGCAGGTTTGAATCCTGATTTGGCCACTGACTGCTGTGTGACCCTGAGCAAGTCTCTTAACATTTATTGTTCCCTACTGAGGCCACGATGGTATCTACTTAGTGGAGTTGTTATGGGCATTGAGCAGTGTTTAGTGCAGAGTCTGACACTCTCAAAAGTTGTAAATTATTTCTGTTTTCTTTCAGAAATCGAAAGATTAGGGCTGGCTGGTACTGGGGATTTCAGGAAGCCTGGGAAGTGTGGTTTTGATTTCTACATCAGACATACTGAGGCTGCAGGAGGCTGAGATGGGGGATCCCAGATCCCAGGAGGAGTTTGGGGGGGAGACAGGGTTCTGGGAGACTGGGCTGGGGGCAGGCCGCTTCCCCTCCTCACCCTCCCACCTGCCAGTGCCCTCTGCCCTTTTCCAGCAGTTCCCCGGTGATGGGGGCGGAGGAGGTGGGGAGGAGGGAAGACAGAGATCAGAGATGCTAAAGGTCACCCATGGGGCCCCAGCTCCTCCCAGGGAGGGAGCTCCAGGAAGCCCAGGGTGGGGGCGGAGGGCAGAGGGCAGCACAAGTATCTCTGCTCCTCCGGAGTCGGGGAAAGGGCAGGGCTGGGACTGGACCTGGGGCAGGCTGGATTTTCCTACTGTTTCTCCGTGTGCAAAAAATTGGCCTGGTTTGAGGCCCCGGGGGTAATTGGGCCTTTCTCCTCTCTGACTGCATAGCTGAAGAGTTGAAAATGTTTCCAGGAAGAAAGTCATTCCTTGGGTGATGACTTCCTGGAGGGGTCTGGCATATGCCGTGGGATACCTGCCCCCGCCCTCCCCCCCCCTTGGGGTGGCTTCCAAGGGCTATACCTCAAAGAGTCACTTGGGTTAGTTTGAAAGGGGGCCCACAGACACCACGCCCAGGGTCTACTTCTCTGACTTTTCCAGCAGGCACAATAGGCTTGACTACTGCCCAGGACACTTTTAGGGGCACATGAAAATGTTTTTAAAGTCAGAGGGAAAAAAAAGTGAATGTCATCCAGTCTGGATTATATTTTTCTTTATATCAACACAATCATGCATTACCATTTAAAATATATTTTTATGGAGATCAGAGCCCATGAAAGCATTTGAACTTCCTTCTCTGCAGGACAAAGTCCCAAGAGACAGAGGACTTAGGTGCTGGACTTACAAGGAAATGGGTTCAAGCCCTGATTCTTGCACTTGTTTGCTTTGTGACCCTGGCTAAGCCGCTAGCCTCTCTGAGCCTTAGTTTCCTCATCTGTAAAAGAGATAATGAATGAAGAAAGGAAGGAGAAGCCTTTAGCAAGTTTCCCTCTTAGCACATAAAAAAATCTAACCTAGCAAAGTTATCAAGAAAAAAAAAATTAAGGCCATCTGCCTGGTATTCAAGACCATGCACTTAACAGATATTTGCCAAGTGCCAGCCATGGCTCAGGCTCTGTCCTGGGCACCTTGACCATTTGTCCCCTACCTGTTTCTTAGACGCTGCAGATTGTTGTCCCTGCCTCGCCCCTGTCTGTATCCCCATCAACTGACTCCTCATTCCTGGCTTACAGAGACTCTGAAGCCTGCTAAGTCGCTTCGATTATGTCCAACTCTGTGCAATCCTATGGACTGCAGCCTGCCAGGCTCCTCTGTCCATAGGATTCTCCAGGCAAGAATGCTGGAGTGGGTTGCTGAGTCCTCCTCCAGGGGATCTTACTGCCCCAGGGATCGAACCTGAGTCCCTTATGTCTCGGCAGGCAGGTTCTTTACCACTAGTGCCACCTGGGAAGCAAAGGAGACTCTTATGGTTCCTGCCAAAGCCTTCCTTCACTTCTATTTCCTTATTTGCTGCTGGATCCTTGAGATTTCCCTCCCAATTTGGCCAGGCAGCGCCACCTGGACCCAGTAGAAGTCAGTTGTCATTGCCTCACTTTTTGTTCATTGCAGGAGGAGCTGCCGCCTGCCCCCACTTTGTTCCACCCACAGCCCCATGCCCTGGCGGGTCCTACTTGGACGGGAGATCCCCTTCGCTTCCCACCTCCTCCGCAGAGCCACACCCAAATCCAACCCTGGAGTTATCTACTCCAACTTTTCCCCCAACAATCTGTAGAAACATGGGTCTGGCAACCTCTCACTTGAAATGTTGACAACCTCAGCTTCCTAATAAAATAAAAGCCTGCTTTCTATCTTATCCCTGTCAGAGACATCACGAATGATTGATTGATTGATTTAAAGAAATTAAAACATGTCACATATTTTATAAGCAAGTTAACCACCCATGCTAAATCCTGTGTACCTGACATAAAGATTTCAGCTTTAAATGTGGAAATAAATATGTTTCAATACCAAAGTCAATAAAAAGTATGAAAAGATGAATAATGAACAAACATAATTTCCTTTGTCTTAAATGCCACTATAAACCTCTGGAGTCCCAGATTTTCTGTGATGGTAATCATGGCTTAAATTAGGAGAAAAAAAAAACACAGTAAGTACATATATACCTAATGAATTCCTTATTCTGAGTCCCCAAGATCCATCTTGGAGAAGATATGGCAACTCACGGCCAGTATTCTTGCCCAGAGAATCCTATGGACACAGGAGCCCAGTGGGCTGCAGTCCGTGAGGTCACAAAGAGTTAGACATGACTGTGTGAATGAGCAAGATATATCTCTTTTCTTCTACCTATGCTGTTCTCTCTCTCTGAGATTCTTTCTCCCTTTGATTCTTTTGAACATTAAGTCCCAAAGGATAGAAATCATATCCTTCATCGATGGATCCCAAGCTCCTAAAAGGCTTCCCAGGTGGTGCTAGTGGTAAAGAACCTGCGTGCTAGTGGTAAAGATCCTGCATGCCAGTGTAGGAGATGTAAGAGACAGGGGTTTGATCCCTGGGTTGGGAAGATCCCCTGGAGGAGGGCATGGCACCCCACTCTGGTATTCTTGCCTGGAGAATCCCACAGACAGAGAAGCCTGGTGGGCTACAGTCCATGGGGTTGCAAAGAGTTGGACACGACTGAAGTGACTTAGCCTGTAGGCATGCAAGCTCCTAAAAGAGTGCCAGCTAATAATAAATGCTTATTAAATATCTGGGAGAATGAATGGTGAGCCTAGAAAACTCCTTTCTGTTCTTCCAAACCTCAGTCAAATGTCCTTGCTCTTTGCGCCATGGTCCCTTCCCCCATTTCCTCCTGTGGTGTCTGACACTGTGGTTCCCACACTGCTCTGCATTGACATGTGCATCTCTGCAATTTAAGGAGCATCCAGGGCTCTGGTGGTGGTGGACTTGGATTCTAATCTTGCCTTGGACACTTCACTCACTCACTCACTCACCAAAGATTCACTGGGCATCTCTCTCGTATGGGCCAGTCACTCAAATGGCGAGTAAAAGCAGATTGGTGCTGGCCACCCATGGAACCCCGAAGGCATGTCTGTTAGTCTTCCCGAGCCTCGATGTCCTCAGCTACAGTGTGGGTAACATCCCCTTCTTTGGTGTGGGGTGGATTAAACTGAAAGACACAGCAGGCACTGGGGCCAGGCAGAGGAGTGTAGGTTTTCCCAGGTTCCTGCTTCCTTGCTGGACTCTGAGCTCCTTTTCAGAGTTGGGGATGGCTCCCACTTACTTTCTCTTCCCTCGGGCACAGACGACGTGCCAATAAATGTTGGCTGGCACTGCAGATGGCTGAGCTGATCTTTGTGCCTGTTTCTGTGACTCCCGTGCGCACACACACACACCCCCACATGGTCAGATCTGGCCTGGCCTGACCTCACAGGCTCTTCCAAGGTCCAGAACCACCCTCCACCTCTGAGTGGGCCGGTGCTAGGGACAAGCAAGCGTGCCAGCAACTCAGGATTCCTAGCTCTGGGAGGGAGCGGGTTGCCTTGGGGCAAGACATGACCAACCTCTGATTGGAAGTGACCGAGGCCCAAGACATGGTACGCTTTTATTCAATTTCTCAGACTCTCTGAGGGCAGTGATGCAAGGCAAACGATAGAATCACCCCCACCCCACCTCCCACTCCTGTGCCTCTGTCTGGCCATTCACACCCCAATGATCAACATGACCAGATGACCATCGCTTGCCCCCTTGAGCAAACAGCAGTGCATGCAAGCTGTGTTTGGCCTCAGGTCTGAACAAGGCCAGCCAGTCACTCGGGACTCTCACCCCCATCTGCAGAGGAGGAGGAGCACACGGAGATGTGGAAACCTGGTTCTCACCCCAACCCCAGCCTTAAGGCACCATCTGGGACCCGTCCCTCCTTGTTTCCAGGTCTCAATTTTCCTGTCTGTGCCAGGGTTTGGCTGGCTTGCAGGAGAAACAAGGCTTGCAACCTTTTTAGTCTCTTATTTTGCTATCAAACTCTAGGCTCTGGGGCCAGAGAAGAACCTGTGGACTTTTCAGATTCAGATTCTGCACGTACTTCTTATGCACCTGTCATGCTGGCTTTCTCTTTATGAAAGTGAAAGTCCCTCAGTCGTGTCCAACTCTTTGCGACCCCATGGACTATACAGTCCATGGAATTCTCCAGGCCAGAATACTGAAGGGGGTAGCCTTTCCCTTCTCCAGGGGATCTTCCCGACCCAGAAGTCAAACTGGGGTCTCCTGCATTGCAGGTGGGTTCTTTACCAACTGAGCTATCAGGGAAGCCCTTTTCATATTATGTATCTTAAAATTTGGGTGTTGGGACTTCCCTGTGGTCCAATGCTTGAGACTTTGTCTGCCAGTGCAGGGGGGTATGGTTCCACACCATGTCAGGGAGCTAAAACCCCACGTGACTCTCGGTCAAAAAACCAAAACATAAAGCAGAAAAAAAATCTCAGCAAATTCAATAAAGACTTAAAAAAAAATAGTCCAAATGTATTTAAAAAAATAAAATTTGGGGGTTATCAGAAGAGTGTGTGGGCAGCTGAGAACTACTGGTGTTTTGAGAGGAGAGAAGGTTTACATTATGGTGATGAGGGGAGAATGAGGCGGTAGATACAGAGAAGGAGATGGGAGAGTCGGAGGGCCCGACACCCAAGGAGCTCCAAGAAGGAGGGTGGGCCACAGTCCAGCAGTTTGATGATCCTGCCATTCAGCCTCTGCTGCCCTGTCCAGCCCTTCCTTCACCATCTGTCCCAGGATCTTTGCTCCTGACACTGGCCCTCTGTTGTGCCCTGGGATGTCCTACGAGTTCTGAACCCTGGCCTCCACATGGCTGCTTTCTCCGTCTGTCGTTCTCTCTCTTTCTTCCCTTCAGCACTCTGTTGAGCAGACCTTAGATGATTACCTTTTCAGGTCTTCCCCACTTCCTTTGCCAGACATGGTTAGATGCCCCCAGTGTTACACGTCTCTGTTTCTAGCTGAAAATCACTTCTGACGTCAGTCTTCCCAACTGGACAGAGAGCTCCTGAGGGCAGAGCCTACAACCATTTTTTGGTCATGATATCCCCATTCCCAGCACCGGTGGACACAATCAGCCCCCCAACAGTACCATGAATGGATGCACCCCCAAATCCTCAGGATACTCATGTCCAGGTCTCCAGCAAGCTCCACTTTATAGATAGATCCTGAGACTCAGAGAAGCCAAGCGGTTTGCCCAGGGCCACACGGGATGTGAACTCCCCAAACACTAATTCAGTGCCTGCCTCTGCAATGGAAGCGAAGTGTCCTGAGTACTGGCAGAGACGCACTGCATTCTGTGCAGTTCCATCACCCCAGAGATGGTTCTCATTGAATTCTGAGGCACTGGAGTCCATCCTGGAGAGGAAAAGAGAGAGGCCTTGAAGGCTTAGGACCTTAAAGTCATGTTTTGGGGTGGAGATGGGGGGATGCTTTCCTTATTATGGAAGAGAGAAAGCTGATGGGGAGAAAGCCCAGTATTAGCCATTCAGAGCTGTCTGAAAATCCATCTGACGCCTCTGTTGAGTACTGAACTTCCTGTTATCAGGGGTATTCAAACCGTGCATGGCTGTTGAAGGCAAGTCTGTAGTCAGTGGACTGTTGGATGAGTGTAGCACCTCCAGTACGGTGTTAGGCATTGAGTCAGGGTTCACACTGGGGGGTCTTCAAAGTTTAGGTAAGGCCGCTTGTTAAGAATCATTTTTTGGAGCCAGGAAACCCCTTGCTTGCTAAAGAGGTAAGAATCATTTTAATGATGACAAAGCATCTTAAGTGCATTAGTTCCTTTGAAACTTGTAATAATGCTAATAATTTTGCAGACCTTCTGGACCTAACTACAGTTGAGGAGGCTGAAGCACATAAAGGTTAAGCAACTTGCTCAAGGCCACACAGTAATGGACAGAGCTGAGATTTGAACAGAGGCCTCTGGCTCTGCTCACTGCTGTTCTCACCCAAGGATCTCACAGCGGTAAGATTGACCCTGGAGTCTTTGTCCAATGCTGATGATAATGAAAGGTGTTCCCGGCTTCTTCTTGTGGCAAGTGAGGGAATGTAGTAGGTGTGGGAATGGGGGTGGGAGGTGGGTTGTTGCAGCTGGCTTGTGGAGTGCATCGGGGAGTTGTGAGAGAGGAAGCAGACCATGGACCATGTAGATACTTGGAGGCTGCAGGCAGTGATTTGTATTTTGTTCTAAGAGCCTTGGGGAGCAGTTGTAGGATTGTTGGCAGGGGGCAGTGCCTGTTGTGGGGCCAAGTGGAGGACCTGAAATTTAGGAGGGGGTCTGTAGAGGTCTGGGCCCCATAGGCCTCCAGGGGGTCTGCTCTCGAACACCCTCAGAGGGGAGGGAGGAAGAGGCCATGGTGGGAGGATTCTTGGGTTCTTTTCAAGGGACTTCCTCTTGCTACCTGGTCCCCCACTTCTGGGAGCCCATAAAGCCAGGACTGTGGGTAATTATAGGCTACGAGAGGCCCAGGGGAGGGAGACTGGGGACATGGGGGGGGGGGTGTCGACAGGAGCTGTCACGCTTGCCTGGCAGCCAGGGAGGGAAGATGCAGACACCAAGGCCCCCATAAAGTTGCCAAGAGCAGACCGCTTTTACAGGCATTCTGGGTGGGGGCATGACATCATCCGGAGCCAACTGGGGGCTCCCCCAGCCCTTTTCTCTTCCTTGGGACTTGTCTCTGTGGTTGTCGAGGTACATTCCTGGTAAAGTGGATGGCTTCTTTTGGAAAGCTTGGACCAGTGGGTTTTGTAGTCACTGGCCTTGCCAGCACTCTTTCAAGCTAAGCCAGCCACCCCCTGAGACTGTATTCCCTTTCAAGGGCTCCTGGGCAGACTGAAGGGGCTGCCTTGAGCTCCCTTCAAGCCACAACTTCCAACTTCTTTGAGTGAATCCACTTCTTTTAAAATATATCCGTTTGAGAAAAATCATTAACATGGTTTGAGAAACATGACAACAACCAAGGGACCTGGATTTGAGTCCTGGCTCAGTTCCTTAGTTCTGGGTCAAGTCTTCAGAGCATCCAAGCCTCAGTTGTTCCATCTGTAAAATGGGAATGGCACTATGCACTTTGCAGAGGTGTCGTGAATGGGTGTTAAGCTCTCCACAACCACTAGCCAGTATTTTGGACAAAACCATTCTTCCTTGTAGTACTTGATTCAAAGACTTTAAAAAGACTTCCCAGGTCTGTCTTCCTCCCACACAACATTTACAGGGCAGATGATCTTAAGGAAGACGGAAATGAGGAGCAGACAGACTGAGGGTCTTGTGAAAGCTGTGCTGTCTAATTAAGCTCTGTTTGTGGTTCTTTTGTGAAGCATGATCATTTGTTAGCTCCAGTTAAAAGAAATTATAAAACCAATACACAATCCAACTGAAAAATTCAGAAAACAAGGGGAAAAAAACTTCCGAAAGGCCACCAGCCTAGCATCGCAAGTACAGTGATGTTTATGTTAATCCAGTTTGCACACACTGGCTTTGATCATAAACTTGAAATGTGAACACTGCTTTCCCACTTAACTGTTATCGTCTAAAAGTGCCTTTGCCTGCTGCGCCAGCCCTACAGATTATCATATTAATGGTTACCTATCATTTCATCAAGTTGATGCTGGGTATTGTTGAATGTTACTTTCAATTTTTCTCCTATCCCAAATAATGCTTTAGTGAACACTTTTCTTTTTCCACTGGAGTGTTTCTCTTTATTTGTCTCATTTCCTTAGGATAAATTCCCAGAAGTGGAATCACTGAGTCTCAGGATAGAAACATTTTTGTGGTTTGTGATACATAATTTCCAATTTACTTTCCATAAAGGCTGTTCTAATTTACTTTGCCTCCAGCCAAGTTGGCCCATTTAGCAATTTCAGGGCAACCTCACCAGCTTTAGGTATTATTGTTTATAATTTTGTTGGCTATGAGATAAACTGTTATCCCCTTTTCTTTTATTTTCATTCACTTTCTTTGGTCGCTTGTGGATTCAAAGACGTATATATATGTTTGAAAGGATTCATATTCTCTTTCTAACAGTGTCTGATATTTTGGGCCATATTGCCTAAGATGAGTCCTTTGTGACAAAATGCAAGAATGCCATTCCTTTGTGCCCGTGAAAGGCAAGTCTATTCTATCCCATGCCAGACACTAATAATTGTAATACACTGGGGCTGCCGCCAAAGTTGAAATAAACAAATGATTACAGCAGACAATAGAAGTGCAAACCTGACCCTGATTAATGAAGTTGCTAATGTGGCTTCCTGGTGTGGCTGCCAGCCAAGGGCTTCCCCTGTGACTTTGCATTAGGTCCTAGTGACAGGGTAAGTGGTTTGGGGATTTGGGGGAGGTGACAGGATGCTTGGGGGAGCTGGGGAAGAGGGTGTGGTTTGGAGGAGGTGGGTGGAGTTTGGTTTCTACAGAGAGCAGGGAAGGACTGATGCGGAAGGGAGAGGAGTTTGCAGGAGGGTAAAGGAATGTACCAGTTGGGAATATCTGAGGCAGTGCCAAGTGGTGAGGTTAGCCATCCCCTGTCGGAGGCTCATAACCCAGCTCAGATCTGCGCACCCCAGGTCGCTCTGAAAAATAGTCAGGATCAGCCGGACCCAGGTTCCATTCTTGGCTCCATCAACCGAAGCTGCTGGAAGATGCCACGGTAGACTGGGAGACATCAAGGAACCCAGGAACGTGCCCTGCTCCCTTTGCTTCCCTCCTGGCCAGGCTGGTGTCTTCACTGCTTGCTAGCAAGCACGGTTCCACCTTCTTGGTCGTGGGCACAAGGGTTCCCTTGGACAGCCTTTCCTCTTCCTGGTCTGAAGGCTGACCTCCAGTCCAGCTATCGCCAGGCTTCTTGGGGTTCTGCCCTCAGAGCTCCCGCACCCTTGATGGGTAGCATGCAAAGTCTGTCTGGGTCACCCCTTTTGTGAGAGCCAAGGCATGCTGATTCTCTATCTGGAGAACAAGCGTGTTGCTCAGACTTGAGAAGTCGTGGTGCCTATTCATCCTTGCAGTACCACTGCGGTTCCCCTTCCTCCGGGAAGCTTCCTCTGACCCCTCCCATCTGCTAATGACTCGCCCCTCTGCCCTCCTCCGCAGAAACTTTTACTGCTGTTCTTATCACACCAGGTCTGTGATTGGTCAGTTCACAGGTCGCTCCTCCTTCTCAGATGTTGCTGGCATCTGTGGCCACACCCATGCCTCCCTAATGCCTCCCCAGCTCCTGCCTGGGCTCATTGCTCAAGGAACATTGGCTGCAAGAGTGAGCGATAAAAATCAACACTTGGCCACTTACTAGACATGTTCCCCGTGTTATCTTGTTTGCTGTGACTGCATTGTAAAGGCAGAAGGCTGAGCATGGTAGTACCTGTTTCACAGAAGCTTATCGTGAATGACACCGACTAATATCCTGAGCATCTCAGTGGGCTGGCCACAAGGCTGGCACTTGACAAGTATTTTCCCAGGTGATCGCCCCCAGTAACGAGAGGAGACACCAATTGTCCCCATTCTACTGGGAGGAGACTGAGGCTTGATGAGGACAATAACTTGCTGAGGTGCCCTTGCTGGGAAAGGACAGGGCTGGTGTCTGAACCCAGTTCCATGGGTCGCCAAAGTTCCCGCTGTACCAGGCAGCACCTCCTAATGGCATCATGTTCCTGGTTCCCACCTCTGGACCTCGAGCTCTGAAGGTGAAGAAACAGTGTCTTATTGTCCCTGCACTTCCAGGGCCCAGCACAGAGTTGGGTGGCAGTAAATGCTGACGAAATGGATGGATAGGTGGATGGATGGCTGGATGCCTGCCCTGGCTCTGTTGCAAATGTGCAGTTTCTGCTTTCATGCACCGCTGTTGGGAGATGGATGGGGTTGGGTTTAACTTGGGGCTGATCTCGTACTTGAGTTGTTCTGGCTATAAAACACGAGGGTGTGTCCTCGTGGGGAAACCATGAGCGACGTGCCCGCCCGCCAGTGCATCAGAGCGATCTTGCCCAACACTGAAGGCAAAATGAGACGGCCTAGGAGAGCCAACAGCAGCTCCCTCCTGGACCAGGTGAATAGCAGCATTTTGCCCTGTCTAGCCACGCACTCCTCTCTCTGCAGATGGCCTCGGAAAATCACATGTCCCGTGTGTCCCAGAGCTTCAGGGGCCCACGTGTCTGGGTGGGATGGTCTCAACCCTTTTCCAGGCAGCAACCTCTCTTTTCTCAGCATCTGCCTCTTGATCTGGTTCTGGGCAGAACCTGAGGGGCTGGCCAGCAAATGCTGGCCTACTGATGATGAAGCTGGAATTTGTCCTTCTTTTCTAAGCTCTGTGGGCAGGGCCCACCAGGCTGGACCTGGTGCTTGGTTCTCTGTCTGTAGCCAGAGTCCAACTTTCATGTGCTTCCTGCCTGGCGACCCCATCAGGACACTCAGCTTTACCAACATGACCTTCTTTGGGCTTCTAGATGGACCCTAGTGAAATGAGCGGAGCCGGCATTTATTGTGCATTTGCTCTGTGCATATCTCATTGGGCAATTGACATCTCAAAGATGTCAACAACAAGGATATCACAGGTAGCAAGACTTGGGTTGAAATTCCGACCCTCCTGCTAGTGAGTGACTCTGTGATTGTGTGCAAGGCTCTTCACCTGTCTGAACTGTCTCCCCACCAGTCAAATGTTCTGCAGGGTAACAGTCTGCACCTCACCGGAAGTGATCAGGGGTTGGGGGAGGTGCTCTAGGGGAGGCATTTTGGTTCCACCGGGCCTGTGGCTGCCCCCCTGTACCCCATCCCCTGAGGTCCCCGAGATCTTAGCCGTGATCCTGGCTCCTTGCTGGCCAGGGCTCTGTCCCTCTCTCGCTGCTCCTGCCAGTGTCTGCTCCCACCCCTTCTGGTCTGACCCTGGGACTCCTCTGGCCGTTTCTGAATTGGTTTCTTTCACTCTGGCTTCCATCCGGGGTGCTGACTGGGACTCTGTCCTCAGCGGGTATTCCTCTGGCAGTGGAGTAGGGCAGTTAGTGGTGATTTCTTTCTCTTCAGGACTTTTACCAGGCCTGAGCTGAAGCTCCAGTACTTTGGCCACCAGATGCGAACAGCCGACTCACTGGAAGAGACCCCAATACAGGCAAAGATTGAAGGCAGAAGGAGAAGGGGGCGACAGAAGATGAGATGGTTGGATGGCATCATCGATGCAATGGATGTGAACTTGGACAAACTCTGGGTGATGGTGAGGGACAGAGAAGCTTGGTGTGCTGCGGTCCATGGGGTCGCAAAGAGTCGGACGCGACTTAGCAACTGAACAACAACAACCAGGCCTGAGGTTCTTCTCTTTTTGTGTCCTCTCTGTGAGTGTGTGTGTGTGTTTGTGTGAGGTAGCTCCATCTGTCCTATCTATCTATCTATCTATCTGTAGAGGGAAGCACTAGGTAAGGAGGTGTGTAGGGCTGTCGGAATGGGGATTAGCTGGTGGGACCCCCACTCTGTGCTGTTGGGGGTTCCTTCCTGGGCTGTGCTCAGGACTGCAAGGCAAGGGCAGGACCCCTCCCTGGCAGGAAGGACAGGGGCCAAGCCCTCCTGCTCTCTGTCCTGCATGGTTTGTACTGAGGTCAATTCCACAGTCTCTGAGAAGAGCTAGGGCCAGGGTCTGGAGACAGGGGTGCTGGCAGAGGAGCCTGAGGCTGGGGCAATCAGAGGAGAAAAGAGATACCAACGCTCCAGAGGGCGGCCCAGCACCTACTTCCCACACTAGGTCAGCTCTCTTGCATTCCCCAGTCCGGCTCTCTGCAGTCCCCATGACGGTCTTCCCCAGCTGTATTCAGAAGGCTGTGGGTGTCTCCCCCACAACCCCCCAACCTTGCATCCTTCTCATCGGATGTCCTGGTGAATATTCTTTTCGAGACGATGTTTCTTGAATGAATGAATGAAGTGTGAGAATGCTCACGGTTGCCTGGGGAAGGAGAGATTATTTGAAACAGACGTCGTGTACAACACGTGGGGCAGGGTGTGGAGCCACTCTGGGTAGTGTGTGTGTGTGGTTACACGTGGACGTGAAAGGTGGAGGGAAAAAATTAGGCAGCGACTCCCCTGTAGCTGGTGTGTCTTGAGCCTGAGCTTTCCCAGGCAGGAGATCTCAGTCTCCCCGTTTATCCTTTCAGCTGTGAGGGGGTGGGGTGGGGGCTGGGGGCTGAGCCTTGGTCTGGGGCTCTTGTTTTCCTGGGAGGGGTACTGGTCCTCACTGGGGGATTTGTACCAGCAGCTAAGCAGATAATTGCTTGTCAGATTGATTGAAGCCTTTTCAAAATGTCTGTTCCTTGAAACATCCTCCCATCCCCCCAGTGAGCCGATTATTTGAGTTGGAAGTGTTTTCCCCTCAGCTTTTTTTTCGCCTCCTTTCTCCAAGTAGTAATTACTGCCCAGTAGCCCTCCATGGCGTTTCCTGTCATTTGGAGGCTGCAGCCAGCGGCTGTTTCCTTTGCTGGTGAAGGACAAGCGGGCCAATTAGGGAAACACCCCACCCCCCAGCCTGGCCTTGAGCCCCAGGGCTCCTGGTGGCCTGCGTGGGGCCATGGGGGTCTGGCCGTCTCCTGTGGGGAGGGCAGGTAGGAAGGAGTGGCTGAATGACCACTTGAGGTGGCCCCTGGCCCTTTTCTCCAAATCCAGGGGCTGCTGTCATCCTCTGTGTCCTGTTCTTTCTGTGTGTGTGTGTGTGTGTGTGTGTGTGTGTGTGTGTGTGTGTGTCCGTGACTCTTGTGGCCGGCAGATGCACTCCTACATACGTGCACACCTGTGTGTGTCCACATGGACCGCACATGGGCTTTTGGGCTCAGTCAAAAACCCAGTAACTGGGTTGCCTACGGTAGTTTTCCCAAGGGAGCTCAGCCTTTCTCACCTCTTCAGATGTGAACCGTCTGCCAAGATCTGCCACTTTAAGTGGGTTGATGGCTGGCGAGAGGCAGCAAGTACAGGGAAATGCTCCTTGCCAAGTTTAGGTGGTGTGTTAATGGATGTTCATGGCACACCGTTCTTTCAACTTTTCCATATTTCCAAATATTTCCAAACTACTCAGGAGAAAATGCAGGCAGAAAGTTTGCAAGTCTTGCTACCCACCACCCACCCACACGCAGGATGCTTTGCAAGTTGTTTTCCTGCTGCTTCTCTCCTCTTCCTCCTGCTCCCTCCCACCTTTTCCTCCTCCCCCCTCAGACTTTCAGTTACAGAAGCCAAAACTGAGCAGGACGCAGTCCAAGTGAGATTAACAACAGCAGAGGCTTGGGAGTTCGAGGTAGTTTGAGTCTCTTACAAGCTCTGTGGTGGACAGGTGACCGAAACACTTTGTGCCTCAGTTTTCTCATCTGAGAAATGGGGCTAATAATAAAACCTTCATAAGGTTGCAATGAGGACTGATTAAAAGAAATGTACGTAAAACACTCAGCCTAAAGCCTGGACCATAGTCTGTGCTTCAT
The DNA here is from genome assembly GCF_054371585.1 of Giraffa tippelskirchi. Taxonomy (NCBI): domain Eukaryota; kingdom Metazoa; phylum Chordata; class Mammalia; order Artiodactyla; family Giraffidae; genus Giraffa; species Giraffa tippelskirchi. The sequence continues at coordinate 111,042,938 of NC_137287.1, read as the reverse complement.
AGATGTTTGGCAAACAAATAATAAAAACAGATCTCATAAGGCAGTGCACACCATGGAGAAAGATGGGTAGAAATATGCCTAAGAGATGAGCCAGGCAGGGAATTGGGGGTTTGAGGGACCCGCAGGGGTTCAGTGTGGATGGACTACAATGTGGATGGGTGGAGTGTGGAAGGACTGGGGAGGGAGGCAGGTTGGGACCCCTTTGCTTTGGTGATTACAAGCCTGGACCCTGGGATCAAATGACTTGGTTCAAATCCCAGCCCTGCCACTTACTAATTAGTTAACTGGACAAATGACTCCCGTTGCCATGTCTTAGTTTCTTTATCTGTAAAAATGGAGATTGTAACAGTTTCTACCTTAGGGGGATGAGTTAACTGAGTTAATAAACACAGAGAAGATGAAATGGTGCCTGGCTGCCTGGCCCATGGGGAAGTGTAATGAGTGTTTGCTATTCTTCTCTTTCTCTTAAATGTGGTTGCACACCTGTGGTTGTCTTACGTGTGCACGGGTGCATCTGCAGTCTATCCCAGTGATTCACCTGGGTCTCTGTGTAGGTTTGTGGAAGGATACAGAAAGTCCACAGGACCAGTGAACTCCTAGGAGATGATGCCAAGTATTTTTGTCCATCCTGGGCAAAAAAGCCCTTCGGGGAGAGATGGAGTTCTGGTGGTCCCTAGCAAGGCTGGGAAATATTCCTTATCAATGAGTCACTAACACGGCCCTCCTTGAAGGCCTCCCGTGGCTCCTCATTCTTTCATCCCTTCATTCATTCATTGATTCATTCAGCCAACCAACATTTCTTAGAGCACCCATTATGCAAAAGATCCAGCCTCTGAGGACCTTTGCTCTTGAGCTTGGCTTTGTCTAGCTTGCTTTTTCACATACTCGCCTCTTTGACCTTCTGGACTTGAGTCCAACGTTACTTCCTCCGTGAAGCCTTCCTAAGTGCAGCAGGCTGTGTGAGTGGGTCTGCTCGACACCTTGGTTTTTATCCCCACAATGAAACCAGTGACCTGCATCTATTCACCCCTCAGTCCCCAGCATCAGGCACGGCCTCAGCGCACGCGCTTTTGATGAATGAATGAATCGTTCAGTGTGAGAACACCCCTGGGGGTTCAAAGCCTGTTGCCCAGTTCACCAGAGGGGCTGGGAGCTCTTTCACCAGCTTCTGACTCCCTGCCTCTGTCCCTGCCATTGGTGCCACGGGCCCCCACCAGGAAGGCCACAGAGGCTGGAGAGAGATCGCACAGGAAGAGTTAAAGAGGCAGGGGGCGTTGACTGCCGGGGTGGTGGGTCCCTCAAGGCTGCTAGATGTGCTAGGAAGTGGAGCAGGAAAGTTGTCAGCGTCCTTCAGATAACGGGGACAACTGACCTTGGGCTCAGCCCAAGGTTCCCTCCCTGGAAGCCCCAGCGTGCCAGGCCCTGACCTCCAGGGGAGGCCAAGGAGGCCGCCCTGATGGCAGTGGTGTGGACACCAGGCCCCGCTTTATCTGCTTGCTGCATGTGCTGGCTGCAGCGGTGGGGACACAGGGCTCAGGCAGCTGGAGAGGCGAGAGGAGCTTCTATCTCTCTGGGCATCAGAAGTGACTGGAATTTGGCAGCCAGGGAAATGGCAACTTCCTGTGGCATCTAAAGAGCTGAGACTGGCAGCCGGAATCCAGCTGGAGCTGGCAGCCCAGAGATGCTGAAGCTGAGATTTTCATGGCCAGTTCCTCTTGCAAGACACATGGTGGGGCTGGATTTCACTGTATAGAGGAGTAGAGTGTATGTGTGCGTGCACACGTGTGCTATCGAGTATGCGTGCATACATGTGTATGATAAGTGTATATAGTTTATGAGCGCACATGTGGATAGTGTGGGTGCACACATGTGTATAGGGCACGTAGGTGTGTGCAAGTGTAGGTGTGGGCAAAAACTCAGGGATTGTGTCTCTAGTGTGTCTGTCTGTGCCCGAGTTTGTCTGCCTGGACAGGTGTGCTCTTGGTAGAGGTGTGAAACAGGCAATTGTCTGTCTATGAATGTTCCTGGGCTTCCCAGGGCGGGCTCAGTGGCAAAGAATCTGCCTGCCAATGCAGGCAGTGCCGAGACGTGGGCTCAATTCCTGCAATGGGAAGATCCCTCAGAGAAGGAAATGGCAACCCACTCTGGTATTCTTGCCTGGGAAATCCCATGGACAGGGGTGCCTGGCAGGCTGCAGTTCCTGGGTCGCAAAGAATCGGACACAACTGAGCGACTGAGCACGCACACATGCAATGCATGCTCTTAAGCATGCATCTGCCTAAAGGGGGTGGGAGCCTGTGTTTCGGATACATGTGTATGATGCATAGAGGACAAATCTCAGTGCTTCTGTGTGTGTGTGTCCTGAGAAACCATCCTGCCGCTCAGTGGGGTGAAGTAACTTTGGGGGGTGGATAAAAAGGTCTGACGCTGGAAACATCCGGCCCTCCTTGTGGTCCTGGGGTCTCTGGAGAGGATTTGTGTTTCGTCTTGGCCCATGAACACAATCCCTCTCAAGCAAATATATGGGCATGGGTGATTTCTATTAAATAACATCCCCAGGTCCTCTCAGCCCAGTTGTTAACCAGAGCTGGGCAATGGAAGGAGTGCCAATAGGATTACCTTTCTGGGTGAGAGGTGAGCCGAATTTCGCCTCTGCTGGGGTTGGGGGCCTAGGCCTGGTAGCCCTGGTGTGTCTAGTCCAGAGAGGGGGACTTCAGCCAGATCAGATGAAATATCAATGGTGGGTACAAAGCCTCTGTGTTGGAAACGGGGATTGTCTCTGTTGAGAATGACCAGTGATGTTTGACCCACACTCAGCAGCTGGGAGAGCAGAGAGCAAGGGCCACTGACATAAAGATCTCACAGGGGAAGAGTTGGAACACAATTTTTGCCTTCATAGCATTGAAGAAAGTTTGTTAATTACAGTCATTGGGTATTTGTGATATATTTCTTCAATGTCTGTTCCTAACATTAGACCAGGAGTTGACAGATTGTAGCCTGTGGACCATATGTGGCCCACTGCTTGTTTTTGTAAATAAAGTTTTAATGGAACAGAGCCACATCCATTCAGTTGTGTATTTTCTGTGGCTACTTTCATGCTATAGTGGGAGAGTTAAGGGATTGTGACATAGGCCCTGTGGGCCACAAAGGCTAAAGTATTAACTATCTGAACCTTTACAGAAAAAGTTTGCTGACCTCTGTACCAGACCGTCAGTTTCCTGAGGGTGGGGATTATAAATTTGACACATAGTAAGTACCTGTGTGTGGGCTTAGTCATGTCTGACTCTTTGAGGTCCTGATGGACAGTAGCCTGCCAGGCTCCTCTGTCCATGGGATTTCCCAGGCAAGAATACTGGAGCAGGTTGCCATTTCCTCCTTCAGGGGATCTTCCCAACCCAGGAATTGAACCCATGTCTCTGGCACTTCCTGCATTGGCAGGCAGATTCTTTACTACTGAGTCACCTGGGAAGCCCGTAGTAAGTACTTAATAAATTTCAGTTCAACAAATCAACGACGATCAGTTTTGGAGAGTATGTTTATTGGAATTTCAAGGTCTGCCAAGGTTTGGGGTCAAGAAATAGCAAAGGATGTGCTGGTAATGGGGTGGGTGGTGTGGATGGAGTACGGAGAACACACACACAGACTCAGACATACAGACACACACATATACACGTTCACTGGGGACTGTGGGGGCCACGATATTAACAGAGTAGAGGGACGGACTCTTTGGGGGGAAGGAAGCCTTCTCTGAGGCGGTGATACTGGAGTCCTGCAGGCATGTAGACATTTTCTAGGAGGTGGATCAACAGCATGGTAGGTAGAGGAAGCAACAGAGGTAGAGGCTGGAAACCAGAGAGACCAGGTAGGATGCTGGCTGGAGGGCTGAGCTAAGGACACCCAGCCTAGGTGTGCACAAGATGGGGGCCACTGGGGCCCACACAAAACTTCAGAAGTTTGAGGGCTGGATTTGCAGGGCCTGAAAAGCATTCCATCAAGGGTTTTGTTTTCTAGGCGTAAGGGAATCACTGGAGCTGTCAGCGAAGGCGCCAAGGAATAGCCGTGCCTGCCTCCCAGGGCTCTGCTAAGGATTACATGAGACCTGTGATGTGAGCACAGCCAGCCTGTGCCTGGCACAGGATGGCTAGTGAACAGGGTTGCCAGATAAAATCCACAATGCCCAGTTAAATTCGCGTTTCAGGTAAATAACCAACATGTTTTAGTATAAGCCTGGGACATGCTTACGCTCACACATGGTTTGTTGTTTTTCTGAAATTCAGATCTAGTTGAGTGTCTTGTATTTTTTATTTGCTAAATCTGGCAACCCAGCTGCTTAGCGATGTTGGCTGAACCTGGGTCTTTGTTGGTGGCTTCAAGACCTGGAGAAATTGGCCAGTGAAGCCAGAAACCGGATGACAAGCCTGGAGCTGGACACTGGGGCTATGAGGCAATATGGAGCCCCACCCTCTTGACTTATGGACAATGAAATAAAAGTTCAGAGAGGGAAAAGGGCTGGCTCAAGGCCACCCAGCCAGAGGTGGTTCTGGTATTCTGCTTTTTTTCTGTGATTGGTCAAGATGGCTTTGGTTCATAGGGGAGTTGCCCAAGACACCCAAAGGCAGGCAGAAGGATCCTACCAGAGAGCCTGGGGAGGTCTCACTGGAGCTTCTGGAATTTTTGGAGCCATCCTTGTCTTGGCAGTAGATGCAGGGTGTGATTTCTGCCACATCCTTTACCCCATCCAGGCCTCAATTCATCCAGCCATCAAATGGGCTAATTACACCCACCTCACAGGTAAGTTGTGAAGATTAATTAATATTTGTAAAGTCTTTGTGATCCTTGGATGAAAGACGCTCCTAACATATAAAGGGTCATTATTTTTATTATTATTATACAAGTGCCAAGTATTATTACCTTAATTAGCTTTTCTAGATATCAAAAGCAATTAGACTGATCACTCGCTGAACTCCACTTTAGACACCCAAGTCACACAAACTCACACGCTGACATGTTGGCTCGCATTTCGGCGAGGGGCCAGCACACGTCAAAAGGGAGGGCCAGGATTTGCAAAGGAAATTTGTTTCTGTCTCTGACCAAGTTTCACCTCACAGAAAAATTTTCCAGGCATGTAAGATTCCCTGAAAACAGAGGTTTTTCAATGGAAATACTGATCCCAGGGGCTCTAGGGGGAAAGATTTAGCTTTGTGACCCAGGCAGCCGGGGACGGGGGTAGAAGCATGTCCTGTTTTCCCTTCTGTATCCAGAAGCCCAGGCCTCATCACCCCAACCCCTTCACCCCACCATGGCCAGTTCAAGTGAAGGCATGGCAACTTGACCTCTGATGGGGGACTACTGTGTGTCAGGTCCCATCCTGATGAGCACATACATTTAATCAAGTACAGTGCAGTAGGTGGGAATGTTTTGATCCTCATTTTACAGATGAAGACACTGTGGCTCAGAGAGGTTAAATGACCTTGGAAGGTCACACAGCCAGGAAGTGTAATGAGAAGGAGACAAATACAGGTCTTACTGATTCCATAGCCTATATTTAGGTTTATGTAGTTTTTTCATCTCTGTGTTACCTGGAGTCTATCTGGCCTGGGTCTATCCTTGGTTGCCTTGGGCTTCCCAGGTGGTGCTAGTGGTAAAGAACCTGCCTGTTTGATTCCTGGGTTGAGAAGACCCTCTGGAGGAGGGCATGGCAACCCACTCCAGTATTCTTGCCTGGAGAATCCCATAGACAGAGGATCCTGGCGGTCTACAGTCCATAGGGTCGCAAAGAGTCAGACACAGCTGAAGTGACTTAGCACACACCACACCCTGGTCCATAAGTCATCAAGAGATCTGTTTGTACTTAAGAGAGATGGTTGGATGGCATCACCGACTCAATGGACATGAGTTTGAGCAAGCTCTGTGCATTGGTGATGGACAAGGAAGTCTGGCGTGCTGCAGTCCATGCGGTCGCAAAGAGTTGGATACAACTGAGCGACTGGACTGAACTGAACTGAAGAGAGTGGTTGGGACCGGGTAGGACTGAGTGGGTCACTGTGGTGCTGGGGCCATCTGCAACCCTAGGCCTTGGTCCAACATGGATTTGCCTATTCAGACTCTTTGGAGTTAGTTCAGAACCCCAGGATCCAGGCAGAGGAGGGAACTGTGGTCTGGATGTGCCCCATTGGGGCGGGCAGGACAGGCCAGGGCAGAAATCAGCAGGGTGAGGCTTCCTTGGGGCTGTCCAGTTAGCTGGGAGGGTGCGGAGCTGGCTGTAATTAACTTTACCAGCGTCCTTCACAGAGGCGAGAAGACCTTTCCCCTACTCTCCTTTCTACTCTGGCCAGCTTCCTTAATGGCCTTGAGGACCCTCCCAAGGCTCTGACGAGGTGACAGGAGCACTGGACTGAGCCACGCTGCCAGTGTGTGCCAAACTGGGATTATATCCTAGGTCTGCATGGCCTACCAATCCAGTTTCTTTTCCCTGAACCACCCTGGGGGCTGGGTTGGGGCCTTCGTGAAGTCAGTGGGTAGTCTGAGAGGTAGCTGAAGTTTTGAGGGTTTGGTGGGTGAAAGAGTAAGCATTGTAGGAAGACGCTGACACACTAATGGAAGGGTTGCTGGCTGGCTGGCTGTGGTAGGTACGGGCCATTTGGACAGGGAGTTGTATTTCTAGATGGAGGGAGGGTGGCTAATGAGTGGGGATCGATAGGGGTGGGTCAGAGATTCTAATGGGTGGGTGGAGGATTTGGAAATGGATAGAGGAGGCAGTAGACAAGGAGTTGGAGGAAGCAAGAGAGGTTGGCAAATGTATGGACAAGTTGGCAGATGGCTGGAGGGGTTATCGGATGAATGGACAGTTTGGAAGAAAAATGGAAAATGGTGCATAGGTGGAGGAAATATGAGATGGGGTTGGTAGACACACGGGCTGAATCATGGATGAAGGGTTGGGTGATGGGTAGAAGAAAAGGTGGTGGCAGAAGGTTTTGTGGAGGGTAAAGGAATGGGTAGAAAGGTGAAAACATTGGTTGACAATGGAGGCTGGGTGGTGGATGAGGGGTTGGTAGCTGGGTGGAATAGTGGAAGGGTGGATGAGGAGTGGGCTGAATCATGAGACTTTTGATGGATGGGTGGTTCAACAGATTGGTGAAGGTGGAGTATAGTGGGTAAGTAAAAGTACCTGAATACTTGCAGGAAGGACAGATGCTGAAGCTCTAGTATTTTGGTCATCTGATGCAAACAGCTGATTCATTGGAAAAGTCCCTGATGCTGGGAAAGATTGAGGGCAGAAGGAGAAGAGGGCATCAGAGGATGAGATGGTTGGATGGCATCAACGATGCAAACTTGGGCAAACTGCGGGACATGGTAAGGCCCAGGGAGGCCTGGTATGCTGCAGTCCATGGGGTTGTAAAGAGTTGGACATGACTGAAGTGACCTAGCATGCATGCAGAAGAGATGGCAGATATTAGCTGATGGGGAGAAGGACTGTCAAAGAGATGGACAGATGGCAGGTGGGTGAAACATTCAGAAAGATGAGGGATTGATAGAAGGAGGGCTTGGTAGAAGGGTAAAAGTTTGTCAATGATGGAGCAGTTGGCTTTGGGACCCAAGTTTGTACAGACCTCCCTTTATCTCTTCTGGCCTCACCATTTGTCTCTGGGTGCTTTCTGAGAGTCCATTTCAGGGCAGAAATTTTTGGTGTCCAGTTCAGTGGGTGGCTGTGACCAATCTCCCCCATAGGTCTCCCCTCCCCCTCCAGCAGCCAGGCTCTTTCTAGGCTCATAAAGCCCCGGCTGGACAGGCTTTCTGTAATTATCTCTGGAATATTAGCCCAAGAGGTGGAGCAGGCGAGGCTTGAAGAAAGGAGCTGATTCAGAGGTGGGTGTCTGTCTTTCGGTGGTGTGCCGAATGTGGCCAGTGTCCGGCGTGCTAGGCCCCGTGCCCCGAGGCCCCTCCCTTCCCCACCGGCTGTCTTGGGTCCCACTCTAGCCTTCCGCAGAGAACCTGGGCCCAGGAGGGAGGTGTTCATTTGGGAGGAACTTGACAGGCATCTGTCTCCCTTTCCCCCTTGTCTGTGTGTCTCTCTGTGTCTTTCACTCTTTTCCTTCTCTTCTCACTTCTTCCTTTCCTCCATCTTTTACTCTTCCCTCTATTTCAGTTTCTCCCATCCTATTCTTTTTATTTTCTATTTTTTTTCTGTCTGTGATGCTTTTTCCTCTTTTTATGCCTCTTTCCCTTGTTCCCAGTGACAAAGACCCGAATAGTCAAAGCCATGGTTTTCCCAGTAGTCATGTACGGGTGTGAGAGTTGGACCATAAAGAAGGCTGAGCATGGAAGAGTTGTGGTGCTGAAGAGAGCCCCTTGGGCTGCAAGGAGATCAAACCAGTCAATCCTCGAGGAAATCAACCCTGAATATTCATTGGAAGGACTGATGGTGAAGCTGAAACTCCAGTACTTTGGCCACCTGATGCGAAGAGCTGACTCATTGGAAAAGATCTTGATGCTGGGAAAGATTGAAGGCGGGAGGAGAAGGGGACGACAGAGGATGAGATGGTTCGATGGCATCACCGACTCAATGGACATGAGTTTGAGTAGGCTCTGGGAGTTGGTGATGGACAGGGAGGCCTGGTGTGCTGCAGTCCATGGGGTCACAGTCGGACACGACTGAGCGACTGAACAACAGCAGCAGCCCTTGTTTCCCGTTTCTGTCTCTTCCCTACTTCTCTTCGCTGCTTTGGTTGGTTTCTCCTCTGTCATTTTCTCCAGTTTGCTCTCTTTTCATTTCTGCCTCCTTTCCTGCCTGCCTGTCTGATTCTGTCTGGTGGGCAGGTCTCTGCATCTCACGACCAGGAGCTGTTCCCACAGCAGCAACATCTCTTTTATCGACACTTGTCTTCTTTGACACGAAAGCAGAATCATTTCAAGGGAGGCTCTCTCCTGGGTCTTGAGTTTCATTTGGAATCTTCCAAGAAAGCGTTTTACCTCCTCCTATTGATTTATGATAAAACAGTGTAATTAATCCGCCGGGAACTCTGGTAGAACTGGGGAGGGGGGAGCAGCAAAAAAGAAGGGAAGACAGAGGCCATTCTCCTTCCAGACCATGGGCCTGGAGCAGGGACGCCCCTTCCCCTGAAGCAGTGGGAGGAGAGGGGGCAGGACCTTGGCACAGACTCAGGTGGAAACTCAGTGTTGCCAAGCTCTTGGGACACGTTTTCTTCTCAAGGAAAAATAATGGGGAAGAGCACTTTGGAGTTTGGGAGGCCAGGGTTCAAGTTCTAGCTCCCCTCCTCTGTCCCTGGCTGCAGGATCTTGGACAAATGTCTTAGCTTCTCTGATCCCCCCCTTTTATCATGTCTAAAATAGGACCTTCCCAGTGGAGTGTTGTGAAAATTAAATGAGGGTGCTGAAAGAAAACACTCAGTCAGGGTTTCAGAAGAGAACCAAAACGACTAAGAGTGAAATAAAACAAGGGCTTGTTTTTTAAAAACCGAAGTATAGTTGATTCACAATGCTGTGTTCGTTCCTAGGGTCCAGCAAAGAGATTCTGCTTTAGGGGTGGAGGTGAGGGGGGGTGTCAACATTCCATGTGATCTTGAAAGTTACCTGTGGATCGGAGCCTCCAACATGTGACAGCGTGGAGCAGAGGGCCCCCTACTCTCAGAAGCCAGGAGCACCTGGGTTGAGTGAAAATTTCCACAAGGGAAATGAGCTTGCATTGAGATCAGTCATTGTCGTTTTGGCGTTTGCTACAGCACTTGGCGGGCTTCCCTGGTGGCTCAGGTGGTAGAGAATCTGCCTGCAATGCGGGAGACCTGAGTTTGATCCTTGGGTTAGGAAAATTCCCCGGAGGAGGTCATGGCAACCCACTCCAGTATTCTTGCCTGGAGAATCCCCACGGACAGAGGAGCCTGGTGGGCTAGAGTCCATGGGGTTGCAAAGAGTCAAATACGACTGAGTGACTAAGCACAACATTTGGCATGACTATAACACAGTGATTATGGCACCAGTGGTTTTCGAAGTGTGGGTGGGTCCTGGACTAGCAGTCCCAGGGTCCCCTGGGAACCCACTAGAAATGCAAACTTTCAGGTGCCACCTTAGATCCACTCAATTTGAAAGCTCTCAGATGGGTTCCAACCATCTGGGTCTTAGCAAGCCCCCAGGGGATTGTGATACATGCTTATTTATGTCCTGAATGGAGAACCAGACTCAAGACCTCTCAGTGGCTTCGTGCTCTCCCCTAGTGCCATCCGCATCAGCCTCACCTCACCCCGTTTCCCCGGAGCCTCTTGCAGAGCTGAGCAGTGACACCTGCTGAAATTCTTGAAATGAAGGCAGCATGGCAAGACGGCATTCCCAGGAGATAACATTAATTCCTCCCTCATTTTTTCACTCTCTCGACTGTCACTCCTGTCACTGTCATTAGTGTTGGACAGTAGACTGAATGACAAGCTTTCTTTTGGGAGCTATAAATCACCGATTGGACCAACAGCCCCATGGTGGGTTTCAGTATCCCCTGCCTAGTGTAAGAGATGCACAGATTGAGGTTCCAAAGGTGCTTGCTGATGAGTGGTGGGACCAGGATCCAAGCTTGGCTCTCTCTGCCTCTATTTTCCACATTCTTTTGGGCACTGTTATTACTCCCATGTCTGCAGGTTCCAGGGGGTTGGCCTTTCACAGACAGAACATACTAGTTGTAATCACTTTGTTTTTCTATTTAAAATTTTTTTTAATTGGAGGATAATTGCTTTACAATGTTGTGTTAGTTTCTGTTTTACAGCAACATGGAATGAGTTGTATGTATACGTATACCCCCTCCTTCTTGAGCCTCCCTCCCACCCCTCCAGGTCATCACAGAGCACCGAGCTGAGCTCCCTGTCTTAGACAACAGGTTCCCACTAGTATCCACTTTGCACATGGCAGTGTGCATGCATTCATGTCAAGTTGCTTCAGTTATGTCTCACTCTTTGTGACCCATTGATTGTAGCCCTCCAGGCACCTCTGTCCATGGGATTCTCCAGGCAAGAATACTGAAGTGGGTTGCCATTTCTACCTCCAAGGGATCTTCCCACCCCAGGGATTGTACCCTTCCCACCCAGGAATGGTTCCTTATGTCTCCAGCACTGCAGGTGGGTTCTTTACCACTAGCACCATCTGGGAAGGCCACATGGCAGTATATATATTTGAATGCTGTCTCTCACGTTTCCCACTCTCTCCTTTCCGCTTTGTGTCTACTAGTCCACCAACAGTAATCTCTTTGAACCTAAGGAAGAATCACGTTAGGCACCCAGACCATTTGGGGAACATTTGCTCATTATATCTTTCTGAATATGTTAGACAGGAGCGTATGTTTGCTTATGGCTGTGACTGTGAATTCAGTACATCCTCAAAGACTGAATAGATGAGTTAATTTGTTAATGGACAGCTGGGTAGCTGGCTGGAACATTTCATCAAACATTGCATATCTAGAAACTTCTTGGATTCTTATACATTGAGAAAAACACCGTCTGCAGAGAAACTGGTACCCAGCTGCAATTGTTTGTGGAGGGCAAACAGATGGACACGATCTTTGTGGGCTCTGAATGACATGGGGTAAGCGGTGTAAGTTAGAGTCGCAGGTCTCAAACTTGAACGTGTGTCAGAATCACTGGTAGAGCTTGCTAAGACACAGATTGCTGGGTCACCTTCTCCCCCCTACCTCCTTGCCAGACTTTCTGATAAAAATATGTCCGGGACTGGGCCAAAATTGTGCCTTTCTAACTATTTCCTAGGTGCTGCTGCTGGTTGGTCTGGTAACCACACTTGGAGAGTTACTGGGTTGCAGTGATGCTAACTGCCATGATAAACTCCCACGTCAGTGGTTTAACCCTGGAAAAGCATACTTTCCTTTTACTAACAGGGGGATGGCTGAATACATTGTGGTACTGTATCGTTGTTGTTGTTCAGTCGTTCAGTCCTGTCCAACTCTGCGATTCTATGGACTGTAGCCCCCCAGGCTCCTCTGTCCATGGGGTTCTCCAAGCAAGAATACTGGAGTGGGCTGATGTTTCCCTCTCCAGTGATACTGTATATAATACAGCAACTGGAAAGAATCAGACATAAATGGAATAATCTGGAGTGTAATCTAGGGTCTGTTGCCTGAGAAAAGTGATTTGCCAAGTAACTGATAAAACATATTTGTAAAACAAAACAAAAAACAGAAAACAAAATAAAAGAACCCTTTTCCCCAGACCTCAAGTCCTATACATGTTTTATAAATATAGTAAAAAAGTCCATGAGGCGATACGAGGCTATTAACATAGGCAATCTTCTGAAAGTTAAGGGAGATTATTAGCTTTATATAGTGTTCCTGTATTACCTAAGAGGATGAGATTTTTAGAATAATGAAATGCCATGAAATAATGAAACTTACCCATCTCATAAAGTCTATCCAGACTTGATCCTGCTTCATTTTTCTGCATGTAGAGCCCCCTATGGGGGATGGGGCTATGTTTCTCCTGACTACAGGGCACACGCTATTGGAGCTTATGATGGTTTTGGTGAATGAATGATCACATGAATGACCATAAGCAAGGCAGAGGCTCTTGCTTCTTGGGATCTGTGCCCATGGAGCCAACCATCCGGGAGGCTCCAGATGGGGATGTGTTGAGGGGCAGCTACTGCAGGGTGGTCTTCCAGAATGTCCTGGCTGTAGATGAGCGAGTATTGTACGAGCACAACCCCCCTTCTTGGATCCAAGCCTCTGCGGGAATCCTGGAGGTTCAATCCTGAAACCAGTGATGGAGGTTAGGGGATTCAGCCCTGATGAGTAGGGGAAGTATTTTTCCAGAGGAGGGACATGAAGATCAGACTCATTAGATACATCAGGTGGGGCACATGATGTGTGACCAGCCTGGCTGGCTACTGGCTACCACTCTTATTCTACTGCCAGGAAATGAAGGTTGAAGACTATGTTTAGTTCCTTGGCTGTTGAGCTTTCTTAGGGCACAAGAAAACTGCTTAAAAGAGACACAGAAGGAAGACAGTCAGCTCCTCAGCCAGCAAGGAACTTGTCCATAGACCTGACCTGCTGGCATCCTCCCAAACTCTGTTCCAATCATGCAAGCTGCTGCCTCTGAGTGAGTGGTCAGGACATGACTGGAGGTTCTGGCTGTCCTGTCTTCTTCCAGTTGAGGATGGGACCCTGGCTGACAAAAGTGGAGGAGAAGTCACAGAGGGTGTGGGATCTGGGTCTAAGAATCAGATATTCTCCAAATTCCTTTGAGACTTTCAGGCTTGGGACTCGGAGTATGTGCTACTTTCCTCTGCTTACATTGTTAAATCCTAACATTCATCCTGATGGCAGAACTGTCCTTGGTAAATTTTAACCAAACCAATCAGGGTCACTCTATGACCTCCATTAGAGGTCCATCCTCCATTCTTTTTCTTTCTCCTTTCCTTTCCATTCTCTCTTTTTTTTCACTTCCCAGTAATCTTGGATCATTTACCATATGCCAGGTATCCTGCTATGTAAACAATGGAAATGCAGTGGTGAGTAGGGTAGCTTAAAAAAATGTATATGTATTTTTGAAATGAAAAGCCCATTTCTAAATATTTCATAGCTCAAATGAGAAGCCATAAAATATGTAATAGAATTAAGATCTGTCAGTGAATAGTAATAAACATTCTACATATCAAAACTTATAGAATGTATCTAAAGCAATCATAGCCTTGAATGCTTAGCATGAACTGAAGAAGAGAGGAAAAGTGAAGTAGACCAAACCCCAGAAGAGGTTTAGTAACAGAGGCAGGGAATAATCAAATGTGGACAAACGTTAATAATATTGGAAATATTAGGGGGATCAAACTGCCAAAAGCTGACTCTCTGAAAATGCAAGAAATGAAAAAAAGAGCCTGATACCTAGACAGCAGATAGACACTAACAAGAGAATATGGAATCTTTTATTTTACTTTTTGGCTGGGCTGGGTCTTTGCTGCGACACGTGGGCTCCTCTTGTCGCGGAGCGAGGCTCTAGAGCAGATGGGCTCAGTATTGCGGTGCACGGGCTTAGCTCCCCCTTGGCATATGGGATCTTAGCTCCTGGACCAGGGATTGAACCTACATCCCCTGCATTGGAAGGCAGATTCTTAACCACTGGACCACCAAGAAAGTCTCCTGTGAATCATTTTGTACTGAGATATTAGAAATTATTTTGAAAGACTTTGGTAAAATTAGTTTACCAAACCTGACTTCAGAAAAGAAAAGCCCCATGACATCCATCTTCAGAATTTTCTTATTGCAGATAAACTTGATAATTTCTATTTTAGGAATAAGGAAATTGAGGCTTAGCGCGGTCAAGACAGGTGCCCTAGTGTCCAGGTTGGAAGCAGTGGAGGCAGACCGCGGAATGCCTTGAGATCTTTCCCTCTGGTATATCCAGGGCAGCCTCTGCTGGGAAACTCCCCCAGGGATGCCTGCAATGGGGCTGGTCAATTCCCAGACACTTTGAATGCACCTCTAGGAGAGGCATTTGGCACCTGAATTCTCCCTGCATGTTCTTTCATCATCTCCAATTAGTGAACGCACACAGCTGCCCTGCCTGCCTCTGGATCCTCCTCTGCTGCCCACGTGAAAGAAGCAGGGCTGATCCACCCAAGCCTCAGCCTGGGGCTCTTTGACTCAGCAACCTCCCCGGCCCACAAACGCACAATGCCTGGCTCGGTGCCCACAGCTGCAGCCAGGTCGCCTCTTGTAGGAAGCAGGTGGGCAGCCTGCCTCGGAGTGTAGGTGGGTGACAAGAGTCCCACGGTCTGAGATCTACAGGAAGCCCGCATCGCTTCCTGAATGGGACGGGAGCCTTGGCATGGAAATTGTGGTGTTGGGAGGTGAAGACCGGTTGGTTGGCCTTCACCTTGATAACCCTTGTGAGGTGGTGTCTATTATCTCTGTTTGGCTTCCTTTCACCTCTTGTATTGAGATTCACCTGTCTCTTCCCTCCTTGGGGTTGTGGTGGATTTCCCAGGGACAGAATCCAACCATCCCTGGCCACATGCCCCAAGCCAACCTGAGCTCCTCCCTCAGTCTTGATGTACAAAGTTTTTCTCTTTCCTCTGGGTCTGCTAAGTAGGGATAATGTATGCCTGGAATTTTGGCGGTCCTAGCGATTTGTTCCCAGGGTCGTATGTTTCTATAAAATTTGCAAAAGTAAGATATTTTGACAGAGATAAGTCAAGGTTTCTGTCTTTTCTCTCTGACTTCTGTACTACCCCTCCATCTCTTACTCTCAGAGCAGCTCCAGGGGGATCTGGCTAAGAATGAGCTGGGCATACACTTAGTTTGGGTTTATAGTTATGTGACTTGCAGTTTCTTCAATGTATAGTTAAGTAATAGCCAGTCATTCAGGTGTAGAAATCTCCTCCAGGGAAACTTGTGTGACCTACTGTGCCGACTCACAGGTGACATGTGACGTGTTGCGACATGAAGGTTTGGGATCAGAGGCTGTGTCATGACACGAATGTGTCCTGTGACGTCCAATGCATGGAGGAGAAATCAAGTTTGAAATACACAGAGCCAGAAGCTAATCCGTGGAGCATTCTCGCAAGTCGCCCAACCCAAATGTGAAAAAACTTGATACTTTGCCAATTTTCAGAGCAACCCTGAAAACAGAGAGGACATAATTGGTTATGAAGCGGAGAGAGATTTTCTAAATTGTCAATAATAAAAATTTTTTATCAATCACTTATATTAAGAAATTGTTGTGATATGATTGACATGTGCAAAGACAAAGAGAATGAAGCCAAAATACATAGGGAAAAAGCATTATAGATGTATTTACATCAGGAGGTTAATTAAAGCAAAAAGGTGTTGTCTTTTTGGAGGTGGCAATGTTGGTGATATTTGTCAGCTTTTGAAAAATTGTAATTAGTTGTGATTTCTTTTCTAAATGAATTTTTGTATGTAAAAAAAAATTAATTAATTAATTTAAAATCTTCATTGAGATATAATTTACACACAATGAAATGCACACACCTAAAGGCAGAGTT
Source organism: Giraffa tippelskirchi (assembly GCF_054371585.1). NCBI lineage: Eukaryota > Metazoa > Chordata > Mammalia > Artiodactyla > Giraffidae > Giraffa > Giraffa tippelskirchi. The sequence continues at coordinate 111,026,930 of NC_137287.1, read as the reverse complement.
TGTCAGTTTTGACAAATGTACACACCGGTGTAGCTCCCCCTTCCCCAATCAAGCTATAGAACATTTCTGACGCCCCTTAACTTTTAAAGTTTTTTTTAAATCGGGGGATAATTCTTTTACAATGTTGTGTTGGTTTTTGCCATACAACAGTGTGAATCAGCCATAGGTATACACATGTCCCCTCTCTTGAACCTCCCTCCCACCCCTCTAGGTTGTCACAGAGCACTGGGCTGAGCTCCCTGTGCTATACAGCTGCTCCCCACTAGCTCTCTGTTTTAAACATGGTCTGTATATGTTTCAGTACTACCCTTTCAATTCGTACCCCCCTCTCCTTCCCCGCTGTGTCCACAGGTCTGCTTTCTACGTGTCTGCCCCTCTATTCCTGCCCTGCAAATAGATTCATCAGTAGCATTCTTTTTAGATTCCATATATACACACACACCATATTTGTTTTTCTCTTTCTGACTTATTTCACTTTGTATAGCAGGCTCTAGGTTCATCCACCTCACTACAACTGACTCAAATTCATTTCTTTTTTCCTCTTGCTCCTTATGGCAACCTCCAAGCATGTTCCTGCCCAGGCAGTGATTAATCTTTTTTTTTTGGGGGGGTGCTGTCTTTATTTTTTAAATTAATTAATTTATTTCAATTGGAGGCTAATTACTTTACAATATTGTAGTTTTTGCCATACTTTGACATGAATCAGCCATGGGCGTACATGTGTTCCCCATCCTGAACCCTCTCCTACCTCCCTCACCATCCCATCCCTCAGGGTCATCCCAGTGCACCAGCCCTGATGTGCCCTGTCTCATGCATCAAACCTGAACTGGTGATCTATTTCACATATGGTAATATACATGTGTCAATGCTATTCTCTCAAATCATCCCACCCTCACCTTCTCCCACAGAGTCCAAAGGTCTGTTCTTTACATCTGTGTCTCTTTTGCTGTCTCGCATATAGGGTCATCATTACCATCTTTCTAAATTCCATATATATGTGTTAATATACAGTATTGGTGTTTTTCTTTCTGACTTACTTCACTCTGTGTAATAGGCTCCAGTTTCATCCACATCTTTTTTAAATCGCTCTAGATTTTGATTGATTTAGAACTTTCTACAAATGGAATCATGCAGTAAGTACCCTTAGCTATCTGTCCCTTATTGGGGGAAAGTGGCTCAGCATTGCCTGTCATTTTGTGTTATCCCTATTTTGTATTTTTTTCCTTAAATAAGATCTTGCAATTTGAGTACACCAGATCCAGCCCTGCGGCTGCCCCCACTTTCTGGGTGTGGGAGAAGGCCCCTCCCAGACAATAAAAATCCCATGTACATGCCCGAGTCCATGCCTTGAACACTCTGTTCCTTCTTCCTGGAATTGCCTTTCCTTCCTGATGCACTTGGTGGCTTCTGGCTGATCTGTCATCATCCAGGTCAAATGCCTCCTCTCTTCTGGAGTCTTTCAGAATTTTATCTGCCGTAGGTGGTGTCTGGCTTACATTTCTCATGAATGCATGTTGTATTGTCCTATATTGGAATTGATTTATTTTTGTTCAACTCTCCCTCTGGAGTCTGAGGGTTTAGATAGAGTTTCTCGATGTGGGAGTTGTATTGACCAACATGTGACATCCACTCCTCTCTGGCCTGAAAGTGAAAGTGAAAGTGAAGTCGCTCAGTCCAGTCCAACTCTTTGCAACCCCATGGACTATAGCCTACCAGGCTCCTCCGTCCATGGGATTTTCCAGGCAAGAATACTGGAGCGGGCTGCCATTTCCTTCTCCAGGAGATCTTCCCGACCCAGGGATTGAACCTGGGTCTCCCGCATTGTAGGCAGACGCTTTACTGTCTGAGCCACCAGGAAGTGGGTTGGGTTCACCCTAAATCAACAAGTTTGCTTTAATTAGAACAACAAATGTGGAATGAAAATGAAAAAACAAAAAACAAAAGTGAAGCTCATCTTTAACTCTTCAAAACAAACAATTCCCTCCTTCTTGTAGCCATTTCTTTCTGATTTCTCACCAAGTTTATTGGAAACGGGACACTCACTGTCCACCAATGGGACTGGAGAGAACCCCTCATGTGCAGAACCTCAAAGGAGGCTCTGAGCTAGAGCCCTGCTCTAGAATGCTGTCCCCTCAAAGAGATATGTTCAGGTCCCAATCCCCAAAAACCTGTGACCATGAGCTTATTTGAAAATAGGGTCTTTTCAGATGTAATTTGGAGAAGGAAACGGCAACATACTCCAGTATGCTTGCCTTGAGAATCCCATGGACAGAGGAGCCTGGCGTGCCCCAGTCCATGAGATTGCAAAGAGTAGGACACGACTGAGCGACTAACAACAGATGTAACTGGGGCTTCTCTGGTGGCTCAGAGGTAAAGAATTTGCCTGCAATAGGAAATGCAGGAGACACAGGAGATGCAAGTTCGATCCATGGGTCAGGAAGATCTCCTGGAGGAGGAAATGGCTACCCACTTCAGTATTCTTGCCTGGAGAATCCCATGGACAGAGGAGCCTGGTGTGCCTTAGTCCATGGAGTCACAAAGAGTCCGACACAATTTAGTGCCTGAGCATGCAAAGGATTACATATAAGAAAGTGACACAAGCCAGTTGAGATGTGATAGAAAAACTCTATGAAACTGTAGTCTCAGGTTTGTCATGTAGAATCAAAACTCCAAACGTGGCTTTGCACGTGTTTCAAACTGTCCAGACAGCAGGTGGCAAGGACCCTATTCTTTTAGAAATAAATTTTGGGGGAAATAATTTAAATACTGAAATTGTTCAAACACCATGAATTAAATAAGAACAACTTTCACCTAACAAATTGACAAACATGAAAAAAAAATGTAAGACCAAGTTCTTACAGGATGTGGAGAAAAAGTGAAATTTTATACTCATGGTAGGATTCTAAATCTCCTGAATTTGACAATAGATAGGAAACATTTTAAAATGTACATATTCTTTGACTAATTAAGTCTGAGTCTCAGAATTTATGCTAAGGAAATATCAGAAATGTAAACAATGTAAAGACATATTCAAAGTTATTCATTATGACATTGTATGAATTTTGGGAGATTAGAAATAACATATCTTGAAAGTGGATTGGTTAATATGTCAATATTAAATAGAAATACAAAAATGGAAAAATGCAGCCCTCAAAATTGATATTATACAGAGACTCCTGATAACTTGAGGAAATGCTCATGATAAAATATTAAGCAGAAAACTGCAATAAAAACCATTATTCAGTATGAGGCAATTTACTTAAAACTATGCATAGAAAAAAGATTGGAAGTGAAGCATCAGTAATTATTTCTGAGTGCTGAGATTAAAGCTGTTTGTTTTGGTCCATGTCTATTTTTGAGAAAACTCTTAAAAAAACCCAACCAGTAGTTTTTTAGTAATCATAAGAAGGAGTGAATAGAACTTTATGATATATCACCTCATACCTGTTAAGAATGGCTGTTATCAAAAAGATTAGCAATAACAAGTGTTAGCGTAGATGTGGAGAAAAGAGAACCCTCCTATACTGTTGGTGGGCACGTAAATTGGTGCAGTCAATATGGATATCAGGATGGAGGTTCCTCAAAAAACTAAAACTAGTTTTGAACTACCACATCATCCAAAAATCCTACCTCTGGATATTTATCGAAGAAATGAAAAACAGTAACTTGTAAAGATATCTGCACCTCCATGTTCATTGCAGCATTACTGACAATAGTCAAAACATGGAAACAACCTTTGTGTCCATCAATAAATAGCTGAATGGGTAAAGAATTTATGGTATATGTATGCAATGGAATACTATTTAGCCATGAAAAAGAATGAAATCCTGTCATTTGCAACAACATGGATGAATCTCTAGGGCATTATTCTGAATGAAATAAGCCATATAGAGAAAGACAGATACCATGTGATGTCACTTATGTGTAGCATCACATAAATAAATAAACAAACAAATAAATAACAAGCTATTAGATACAGAGAATGTGTTGATGGTTGCCAGAGGCAGAGGGTGGGAGTAGGGTGGAAGAAATGGGTGAGCTGTTTTTGCTTTTATTATGAATAAGCTGAATAAAAAAACCCAGTTCTGAATTACTTTATTATTTTTTTATTTTGATTTTGTTACTAAGGTTACAGTTTAATCAGACGAAAGTGCGTGTGCTCAGGATTCCAAAAAGGACACAAGTGAAAAAAAACATATTTGTCTATCTGTCTGTCTACCTGTCTCTGTAATATTTGCACATGGATTTTGTGGGTAGGGAACTGAATCCTAGTTTAATCAGTACAGCTGTCACTCGGCCCAACAGGAAAGACCAAAGTCTCATATGAAACGCAGCAAACAAGCTTGTGGGTCTGTTTGGTCCCTGACTGAGCAGTGCAGACCCTGCAAGAATGGAGTAGCCCTTCTGTCCTCCTTGCAGGCAGATGGAGTTGGTGATGCCCATGCTCAGGGTGTTGCCTGGCCCCTGCAGTCCTGCCTTCATAGCATGTCTGGATCTGAGTCTTCTCTTTGCTAATCATTCAAAGGAAACTCTACTTCCACATGGCTACCATAGGAGAGGTAAGACCAGCAGGTGGAACCGGAAGACAAGCAACAACTGGTCCTTCTTCCTTCCCTGGAGCCTGGCCTGAGCCCCTCAGGGCCCCTGTAGTTCCTCTGCAGGTTTGGGGGATGACCTTTCCCTAGGAGAACCTGGGTTATGCTTGGAGAGACCATCCTTTCAGATTCTTAATGGGAAGGCCTCATTTCTGATGTAGTGGGGAGGCATGATTATTTGGTTTCCATTGAATTGTGGACATGTTGACCATTTTCCCCTAAAGAACACTCAAGATTGGTGAATGGATATACTTCAGCAATTACTGGGATAGAATGTCAACAGAAAGAAGGGAAACATAAACTATTGTGTCTTGGATGCCACTCTCTTCTTCAGTGCCAGAAGCACCGAGTCTGCAGAACAAAGTAACATAGGCTCTCAAAGAAATCAGCTGGACAACTTCCAGTTTAGAATGGCTTCTGGCTAGCTGTAGCTGCCCCAGGCCTGGCTTCTCTTGCTTTCCAATTAACCTCTCTAATATCAATAACCTGAGATATACAGATGACACCACCCTTATGGCAGAAAGCGAAGAAGAACTAAAGAGCCTCTTGATGAAAGTGAGAGAGGAGAGGGAAAAAGTTGGCTTAAAACTTAACATTCAGAAACCTAAGATCATGGCATCCGGTTCCATCACTTCATGGCAAATAGATGGGGAAACAGTGGAACCAGTGAGAGACTTAATTTGGGGGGCGCTCCAAAATCACTGCAGATGGTGACTGCAGCCATGAAATTTAAAGATACTTGCTCTTTGGAAGAAAACTGATGACCAACGTAGACAGCATATTAAAAAGCAGAGACATTACTTTGCCAACAAAGGTCCATTTAGTCAAAGCTATGGTTTTTCCAGTAGGCATGTATGGATGTGAGAGTTGGACTGTAAAGAAAACTGAGCACCAAAGAATTGATGGTTTTGAATCGTAGTGCTGGAGAAGACTCTTGAGAGTCCCTTGGACAGCAAGGAGATCCAACCAGTCCATCCTAAAGGAAATCAGTCCTGAATATTCATTGGAAGGACTGATGCTGAAGCTGAAGCTCCAATACTTTGGCCACATGATGCAAAGAACTGACTCAATGGAAAAGATCCTGATGCTAGGAAAGATTGAAGGTGGCAGGAGAAGGGGACGACAGAGGATGAGATGGTTGGATGGCATCACCGATTTAATTGACATGAGTTTGAGTAAGCTCCGGGAGGTGGTGATGGACAGAGAAGCCTGGTGTGCTGCAGTTCATGGGGTCACAAAGACTTGGACACGACTGAGTAACTGAACTGAACTGAACGGAAGGAAGACATAGAAATAGCATAGACCCACCATCATAAAAGTGGGGACACTCTTTCCTTATCCCTTTCTTTTCACTAACTCAGAAATACAGCATCAGTAGCAATTTAAAAATTGCATGTAAAAGAATGAAATTGGATCATTTGTAGAGATGTTGATGGACCTAGAGTTTGTCATACAGAGTGAAATAAGTCAGAAAGAGAAAACCAAATACTGTATATTAACACATATATATGGATCTAGAAAAATGGTGCAGATGAACCTATTTGCAGGGCAGGAACAGAGACACAGACATAGAGAAAGGACATGTGGACACAGAGGGGAAGGGGAGGGTGGGATGAATTGAGAGATTAGGACTGACGCTGCCATGTGTAAAGCAGATAACTAGTGGGGACCCTGCTGTATAGCACAGGGGGCTCAGCTTGGTATTCTGTGGTGACCTAGAGCAGTGGGATGGCTGTTGATGGGAGGGAGGTCCAAGAGGGAGGGGGTATGCTGCTGCTGCTGCTAAGTCGCTTTAGTCGTGTCCAACTCTGTGTGACCCCATAGACAGCAGCCCACCAGGCTCCCCTGTCCCTGAGATTCTCCAGGCAAGAACACTGGAGTGGGTTACCATTTCCTTCTCCAGTGCATGAAAGTGAAAAGTGAAAGTGAAGTCGCTCAGTTGTGTCTGACTCTTAGCGACCCCATAGACTGCAGCCTATCAGGCTCCTCCATCCATGGGATTTTCCAGGCAAGAGTACTGGAGTGGGGTGCCATTGCCTTCTCCGCACATATGCATGTAACTGATTTACTTCCTTGTACAGCGGAAACTAACACAACATTGTAAAGCGATTATACGCCAACTAAAAAAAAGTGGAAAAAATACCTCATTAAGAACTGCATGTATCAGTTCAGTTCAGTTCAGTTGCTCAGTTGTGTCTGACTCTTTGCGACCCCATGGACTGCAGCACACCAAGCTTCCCGGTCCATCACCAACTCCCAGAGCTTGCTCAAACTCATGTCCATTGAGTTAGTGATGCCATCCAACCATCTCATCCTCTGTCGTCCCCTTCTCCTCCTGCCCTCAATCTTTCCCAGCATCAGGGTCTTTTCCAATGAGTCAGTTCTTTGCATCAGGTGGCCAAAGTATTGGAGATTCAGCTTTAGCATCAGTCCTTCCAATGAATATTCAGGACTGATTTCCTTTAGGATGGACTGGTTGGATCTCCTTGCTGTCCAAGGGACTCTCAAGAGTCTTCTCCAACACCACAGTTCAAAAGCATCAATTATTTGGTGCTCAGTTTTCTTTATTGTCCAACTCTCACATCCATACATGACCACTGGAAAAACCATAGCCTTGACTAGATGGACCTTTGTTGGCAAAGCAATGTCTCTGCTTTTTAATATGCTATCTATGTTGGTTATCAGTTTTCTTCCAAGGAGCAAGCACCTTTTAATTTCATGGCTGCACTCACCATATGCAGTGATTTTGGAGTCAAGAAAATGAAGTCTGTCACTGTTTCCATTGTTTCCCCATCTATTTGCCTTGATACTCAATTATGTGAGTGTTGTTTTTGAAGGCAGTTAAGACTTGCCATCCTCTATATATTTTTTGGAGATTAAGTTTTTTAATGAAAGGACAGGGTAAAACTTGACACGCTGATAAGACACTCATCCTGGAAGGAATAGACAATACATGGAAACTTATGGTGATGAGAATAGAAGCAGAGAGAGACAGGGGAGCAGGGCCTGTTGGAGACGATAATAGATTTTCATGTGTTCTGTACTCCATTGGCTTTGAATGTCAGAGAATAAGGTAGGGGAAGTTTGAGATCATTCTACCTCAGTAGAGGAGAGTTTTATTAGATAAAAGACTGAAAAAAATGAATAACCAATTAAACAAAACCCTCCTTCAAACACGCAAATAAATAAATATAAAACTCTCTATTGATGTAGGGCTAAAGAAATTTAAGAAACTTCCTTCAAAGAAAATACCAGGTTTACATAGTTTTGCTGGTGAATTCTTCCAATGCTAAGGGACGATATAACACTGATCTTAACATAAATTCTTTTAGAAAACAGAGGAGGAGGAACGCTTCTAAATTTCTTTTATGATAGTGATTTATAAAATCATAATAGTAAAATCTGATAGGCATTCTAAAGAGAGAGAGAAAAAAAAAAAAAATAAAGAGAGAGAGAAAGAAATAGAGTTACTGACTAAAATCCATATAACATAGGTCCAAAAATTCTTAACAAAATATTAACAAAATCAATTCTAGCAATATATAAAACACAACACATCATGACCAAGTAGGGTTTATTCCAGAAATGCAAACTTGGTTTAACATTTGAAATTCCAATAGTGTAATTTACCCCATTTACCAAATTGAGAAGAAAAATAAACCATGAAGGAAAGACATATGACAAAGATGAACATCTACCCATGATAAAAATTCAGCAGTCTAGTAAGAAAAGGTAAGTCTCTCAATCTGATAAAAGCTATTTATTAAAAACCACAGCAAAAATCATATTTACTGGTGAAATATTGAGCACTTTCCTACTAAGATTGAAAATAAAGGAAAGACGTTCTCTCTTACCATTCCTACTGCATGCAGATATGAAAAGAAAAGGTAAAATTCCATCTATTCTCAGGTGTCATGACTATGTGGAAAATTTTAGGAAATTTACCAAACAACTGCTATAACTAATGAGCGAGGTTAGCAAGCTCAGAGAATTCAAGGTTAATATACAAAAGTCAATTTTATTATTGACATACCAGCAATAAATATTTGGTGAAATTTAAAAATCTCTTTGCAGAGCATCAAAAACAAACAAATAATTACTGAGGATTAAGTTGAACAAAATGTGTGCAAGACTTCTATGTACTCTGAAAGCTCTAAAACATTGCCAAGAGCAATTAAAAAAGAACAGATTTAGTGGGTGTTTATGGATAGGAAGAGTGCCTCAGATGGTAAAGCGTCTGCCTACAATGCAGGAGACCTGGGTTTGATCCCTGGGTCAGGACGATCCCCTGGAGAAGGAAATGACAACCCACTCCAGTACTCTTGCTTGGAAAATCCCATGGACGGAGGAGCCTGGTAGGCTACAGTCAGTCCATGGGGTCTCAAAGAGTCGTACACGACTGAAGGACTTCACTATGGATAGGAAGATTGGATGTTGTTGAGATGTTAATTCTTCCAAAACTAACAACAGATTCAATACAATCACAATAGAAATTCCAGAAGATCTTCTGCAGAAGTGAATATTTGTATAGAAATGCAAAACACTTAGAATATAAAAAGGAATCTTGATAAAGAAAAGCAAAGCTGGAAAACTTAGACTATCTGACTTCAAGATTTAGTTTTTAAAATTATGATAACCAAGAGTGTGTTATTAGCAAAAGATGGACAAACGGATCAGTGGGACAGAACACAAAGCCTAGAAGCAGACTCAGCTGGTCAATTACTATTTGCAGAAGCACCAAAGCATTTCAGGGCAAAAAGGAAAGTCAACTAATGATGCTAGAATAGCTTCATATTCATATGGGGAAAAAAAGAACTAAATTTCATCATTCCGTATACAAAACCAGAAAGCTTTCAGTAGAAAACATTGATGCTTATCTTCAGGGCTTAGAGACAGGCAAAATTTCTTAGAACTCATAAAAGAAAACTTGGTAAGTTAGATTTCACCAGTTTGAAAATTTCTGGTTAAAACAGACACTGTTAAGAAAGCAAGTAAGCAATTCACAAGCTGAGAGAAAATACTAGTAAACTATATGAAAAGAAAAGAACTGGCATCCAGGATTTACAAAGAATTCCTATAATTCAACAGTAAAAGAATAAAATCTAATAAAATGGACAAAGTAATTGGGTAGGAACTTCACGAAAGAAGAACACACATACCAATGAAAATAGGCAAAGTGCTCAATACCATTACATCAGGGAAATTCAAATTAAAACGCCAATACAGTATATTAATGCATACACATGGGATTTAGAAAGACAGTGACAATGACCCTATATGTGAGACAGCAAAAGAGACACAGATGTAAAGAACAGACTTTTGGACTCTGTGGGAAAAGGCGAGGGTGGGATGATTTGAGAGAATAGCATTGAAACATGTATATTATCATATGTGAAATAGATGACCAACCCAGGTTCAATGCATGAGACAGGGTGCTCAGGGCTGGTGCACTGGGATGACCCTGAGGGATGGGATAGGGAGGGAGGTGGGAGGGGGGTTCAGGATGGGGAACACATGTACACCCATGGCTGACTCATATGCTGCTGTTGCTGCTGCTAAGTCGCTTCAGTCGTGTCCGACTCTGTGCAACCCCATAGACGGCAGCCCACTGGGCTCCGCCATTCCTGGGATTCACCAGGCAAGAATACTGGAGTGGGTTGCCATTTCCTTCTCCAGTGCATGAACGGGAAAAGTGAAAGTGAAGTTGCTCAGTCGTGTCCGATTCTTAGCTACCCCATGGACTGTAGCCTACCAGGCTCCTCCGTCCACGGGATTTTCCAGGCAAGAGTACTGGAGTGGGGTGCCATCGCCTTCTCCATGATTCATATGAATGTATGGCAAAAACCACCACAGTATTGTAAAGTAATTAGCCTCCAATTAAAATAAATTGAAAAAAAAAGAAAAAAAATCAAACCCAGTATGATACCCCTTTGGGGCTTCCCATGTGGCACTAGTGGTAAAGAACCTGCCTGCCAATGTAGGAGATGCAGGTTCTATCCCTGGGTCAGGAAGATCCCCTGGAGGAGGGCATAGCAACCCACTCCAGTATTCTTGCCTGGAGAATCCCATGGACAGAAGAGCCTGGTGGGCTACAGGCCACAAGGTAGCACAGAATCCAACACGACTGAAGCAACTTAGCGTGCACGCACACATGATACCCTTACACATCTTTCAGAAGGGCTTAATTTAAAAGGCTGCCAATCCAAAATGTGTCAAGAATGTGGAGCAAATGGAATGCTCGTACATGTTGGTGGAAGTTTTGGAAATCTGAAATTTATGAAAAATTTTCATAAATCTAAATTCATATATACCTTGTGACCCAGCAATTCTGCTCCTAGGTAATTACCCAAGAAAACAGACTATGTGTCCACAAAAAGGTTTGTATGAGAATGTTGCTAGCAGCATCATTACAAATAGTAAAAAATTGGAAACAGCCCAGTTTCCATCATAGGAGAATGCATAAACAGACTATGATATATTCAGTTAATGGAATACTAATCAGCAATAAAAGGGGATAAATTATCATGCATACACCAGGGTGGATGAGTCTCAAAATATTTTTTCCTGTGAAAGAAGCCACACACACAGGTAAATACTATAAAATTTCATTTGTGTGTAGTTCTAAAAAGACAAAACTAATTTATGGTGAAAAAAAAATCTTAATAGTGATTGTACAGAGAGATGGACATTGACAGGGAAGGAGCATGAGAGGATTTTCTGGGATGATGCAATGTTAATATCTTGATAGAAGTTTGAGTACATAGATGTCTGTGTTTGTCAAAACTCAGCAAATACATAGTTAAAATTTGTGCCTTTCATTGTATGTAAATTTTACTTCATAAAAAATCCTGTAAATAAATATTGGACTCTAGTTAATGATATGCATTCTGAAATACCTCGTGGGATATGTATTGGTGTAATTTGAAGGACATCAAAACAATCAAGATGGATTGATGAATGGATAGATGGACACTGATGTGATAAGGCAAGAAAAGTGTTAATGATAGAGTCTATACAAGTGTTCGCTATAAAGTTCTTTCAACTTTTTTTGTGTATTTGAAATGTTTTTTCATAAAATTTAAAATCCAAATCTGCAAACTTTAATCTGCAAACAGAGAAATATGAAATATAAGAATGCATGGAAGACAAGTATGCACCTAGTTGGAAAGATTATTTTGCAAAGATATTAGTCTTCTAGTTAATTCATACGTTTAACATAATTCAGAATTTTGATTTTCAAAGTGATTCTGAATTACATTAGGCAAAACAAACACCTCTCCCTGGCAAGAAAACCGAAGTAATAATGTCATTAATTATTAATGTATTATATATATAACGGTTGAAACAATATGGCACTAAAATGTAATTCCATGAACTAAAAGTGGTAGTTTTGAATTACATAATAGGAGACCTATGAACTTAATAGGAGATAAAAGAAATGTTAATTATTTGGAAAAAGATGGATTTTTAATAAATGTTGGAATGAAATAAAGTTAGAACTTCAGCTCACATCATCTCTTAAGTTAGATTGTATGTAGATTAAAGAGTTAATTTTTAAAAATGCAGGCAATTGGACTTTAGAGTCAATTTGCCAGTTTCTGTAACAAAGCCAACTGGAATTCTATAGGAGCTGCTTTGAGTTTGTGGATCAAATTGGGGAATATCGCCCCCTTAACAATATTAAATCTTCCGAATCATGAACATGGGATGTTTTTCCAATTCATAGGTCTTCTCTTGTTTTTTCAACAATGTTTTATTGTTTTCAGAGTATCAGTTTGCGTATCTTTTGTTAAATTTATTAAGTATCTTACTCTTTTTGATGTTATTGCAAATTGTATTTTTTTAAGTTTATTTTTGCAAGTGTATAGAAATACAATTGATTTTGTATATTGATCTCATGTTCTGCAAGCTTGCTGATTTAATCTATTAGTTCCAATAGTTTTTAAAGTGGATTCCTTAGAATCATGTCATCAAAGAAGAGAGTTGCTTTACTTTTTCCTTTCTTTTTTTTTAAAAAAATAATTTATTTATTTTAATTGGAGGCTAATTACTTTACAATATTGTAGTGGTTTTTGCCATACTTTGACATGAATCAGCCATGGGTGTACATGTGTCCCCCATCCTGAACCCCCCTCCTCCTTCCCTCCCCATCCCATCCCTCAGGGTCATCCCACTGCACCAGCCCTGAGCACCCTGTCTCATGCATTGAGCCTGGGCTGGTCATCTATTTCACATATGATAATATACATGTTTCAATGCTATTCTCTCAAATCATCCCACCCTCGCCTTTTCCCACAGAGTCCAAAAGTCTGTTCTTTACATCTGTGTCTCTTTTGCTGTCTCACATATAAGGGTCATTGTTACCATCTTCCTAAATTCCATGTATATGTGTAAATATACTGTATTGGTGTTTTTCTTTCTGACTCACTTCACTCTGTATAATAGGCTCCAGTTTCATCCACCTCATTAGAACTGATTCAGATGCATTCTTTTTAATAGCTGAGTAATGTTCCATTGTGTACATATCCCACAGCTTTCTTATCCATTCTTTATTTATTTTTCTTTCCTAATTGCTCTGGCTGGAACTTCCAGTACAATGTTGAGTAGAGTGAGGCGAGTGGGCATACCTGTATTGTTCCTGATCTTAGTGGAGTTTTGCATCCAGTTTTTCATCCTTAAGTATGCTGTTGGCTCTGGGCTTTTCATAGATGTCCCTTATCAGGTTGAGGAAGTTCCCTTCTATTCCTAGTTTGTTGAGTGGTTTTTTTTTTAATCAGGAAAAGCTGCTGAATTTTGTCAAATGTTTTTTTCTGCTTCTATTGAGATGATCGTATGGGGTTTTAAAAATTTTATTGATATGGTGTATTCCACTAATTGATTTTCAAGTGCCGTTAATGCACTTTTGTTGAATGTGTTCTGTGCTAATATGTCCCTTTAGAAATGAAATGAAATTGAGCCCACACTGCGGGTGAAAGGGTACAGGCTACCATGTGGCTGTTTTTGGAGGGGAACTGCACTATCCTAGTCTATGTCAGCTCTTCCCCAGTTCTCTTTTCAAAGTCGATGCAATGCTTTGGACCATTCAAGTCCAAACTTACTTCTCCAGCCAGGTAGACATGTTTCAGGTTAATTAGGGGCCTCTGTCAATTTAGCTCACAGGCTGTAATTACAAGCACCTAAGACCTGCAATTTCTGTTTTAATTAAAATAAACAATGCAGAGGGGCTGACATCACATCAGGGTAACTGGTGTGTAGGGCACAGGTAATTACATCAATGCTGAGATGCTTGCTGTGAAGAAGTCTGTTGGGATCCATGGTGGAGCACTGGGCCTGGCCATTCTGCTGGATGGCAATTACTTGCTGCCAACCACAGCTGAAACTAGACAGATAGCTGGTTGTAGTGATGACAGTAGAACATCCTTCTTTCAAGTTGGAACTGAGCTGTGATCTTTGGGGCAGGTGTGTGTCTATTGACATATGTGATGTCCCTCTAAATTTACCTATAACATGCTTTCAAGCATACAAGTAGTGGGATGAAAAATTCTTATTTTAACTGCTGATTTCAAAGATCTTGGAGGGAGAGTTATCCTTACATAGAAAAATAATAGTTCCCTGGGAGTGAATAAGACATAACTGCTCAACCTTAGATGCTATAGAAATTTAGAGATGGAGTATTTCAGGGAAAAGAGGAGTGGTAAAAGAGAATGGAGAGATGCTGGGCTGCGCATGCAGCAGGAGGTTAAAGAGAAGAGGGTCTGGGAAAAAGGCTGCTGATACAAGAGCTGTGGTGGCCAGAGTGGCTTGAGGATATATAAGAACAAGGTATTTAACACTTAATTTCAAATTGTTTGCACTGTGTGATGCAAACTCCCTCTGACAGTGCAAATCTACCGTAAAGTCATCAGCATACACCAAAGTTTTGTATGAGTGTGTGTGTGTGTGAAGATCAAGGAAGAAAGATTTAATTCCATATTTGAGTAGGAATGTAAAGGATCTTACAATTTGAAAAAGTTAATCCAGAGGACTAGAGAGACAGAAGTGACCAAAGATTGTAAGTGAGACTTTTCAGAAATCTTGTGTAGAGAGTTGGACTTCTCACAGGATATAGGAGAGGAATCCAGCATAAATTACATTTATTTTGGCAAAGAAATCTCATCAAAGCACTCTGCCACTTGAAAGCTTCTAATAGCCCTACTGCCACCATGATAAAGTATGAACTTATTTAAATAGTTCCTAAAGATACTCAGTCCTAATCCCTGAAACCTATAAATGCTACTGCCCACTAACTCTTTTTTTTTGGAAAAAGAGTCTTTGTAGATGTGAATAAGTTAAGGATCTTGAGATGGAGAGGTTATCCTGGATTATCTAAATGCCTGCATGCGTGCATTAGTGCTCAGTCTCTAAGTCGGGTCCAACTTTTTGCAACCCTATGGACTGTAGCCTGCCAGGCTCCTCTGCCCATGGGATTCTCCAGGCAGGAATACTGGAGCGGGTTGCCATTTTCTCCTCCAGAGGATCTTCTCAACCCAGGGATTGAGCCTGCGACTCCTGCGTCTCCTGCTTTGGCAGGTAGATTCTTTACCGCTGAGCCACCTGAGAAGCCCACATACCATCACATGTATTTTTACAAAAAGGAGATGGGGATTTTATAAGTCACAGAAGAGAAGGACATAGATGAAAGAGGACAAGCAATGTGAGCACGGAGGCAGACACTGGAGTGATGTGGTCTAAATCAAGGAAGGCCAGTAGCCATGAGAGGCTGGACGAGGCAAGGAGCAGGTTTTCCTCTGGAACCCCTGGAGGGAAGGCAGCCCTCCTGACACCTTGATATCGGGCCAATGAGACTGATTTTGGATTTATGGTCTAGAGTTGGGAGAGAATAAATTTCTGCAGTTTTAAGCAACTCAGTTTGGGAAACTAAACAGAAGGTTTCCCCAGATCCTTCAGGATCTGGTCCCACCTTCTTGTCCAGCTTGGCCACCTTCCATTTAGCAGAACTTCATCTCTGTCTCTACCCACTCATACATACACCCCACACTCCGGCCACATGAAGTGTTCGACCTGGCACACGCTTCCAGTCTCCGCCAGCTTTGAGAGATGTGGTGTGCTAACCCAGTTTACAGATGAAGAAACTGAGGATGCAGGATCATGCCCCTCAGAGCATGGATAACCTGGTCTTCAGGTAGGTACCCTCCCTGGCCATGGACTCAGGCTGAGACAGTTCCCTGTTGCCCTGGCTAAGGCTGCATGTCAGGTGGGTTGGGAAATCCCAGCTATTTCTCCTTTGATCTGACCAGGTGCCCTAAAATGGACACTTTCTTGGGCACAGTGGAACAAGCACATGCTTTGGTGTAGGATAGACTGAGTTAGAACATTGTCTTGGCTCTTTACATGTTATATGATCCTGTGTAAGTTACTTTTTTTTGCTGATCACTTGAACTTTATTAAGATGGAATCACTGATCATTGCATAGAAGCTGCTCCTTGTCTGAGCCCAAATCCTTGAGGTTGGGCATCTAGGACTTGTGGACATAGGTTGACATGAACTTAGTTGAGGTCTTTAGCATATATTTATGGAGCATCGGCTTTATGTGGACAAGCCCAGGTCCCAATCTTCACGGAGGATGTTTTACTTAAGATACTGAAAGAGCAGGTTCTGAGACCTGGAGCAAGTCCCTCCTTCCCCATCCCCTCCACATTTTCCAAGGTTACCTTTTCTGCAGAGGGTCAGAGACGGCTCACTTACCGAGTCTAAGGGACTTAGACTTGGCCTAAGAGGAGAAAGTGGCAGGTCCTGGGGCTGAGCACTTAGGTAGAAGGTGGCTTTGGTTTGGAAGCAGCCTTTTGCTCCCATTCATGTCATAGCCCAGACTTCAGCATCTGGGAGGCAGCCACCATCTTCTTGGAAAGAAAAGTTTATAAGGATGGCAGGCAGAAAGGTATAATGAGCGAGCTCTGGATACCTTTCCTGTGCCTCTAGTGTATAACCAGAGTCAGGGAGGGAGCACACATGAATTCTGAATCATGTGTACACACATTCACAACTCTGCCTAGGAAACTGCCACATTCACAGATACACACACACATGAAAGAAATCAATCCTGAATATTCATTGGAGGGACTGATGCTGAAGCTGAAGCTCCAATACTCTGGTTAGCTGATGTGAAGACCTGACTCATTAGAAAAGACACTGATGCTGGGGAAAGTTTGAAGGCGGAAGGAAAAGGGGATGACGGAGGATGAGATGGTTGGGTGGCATCACCGACTCAATGGACATGAGTTTGAGCAATCTCCGGGAGATGGTGAAGGACAGGGAAGCTTGGCGAAATGCAGTCCATGGGGTCGCAAAGAGTTGGACAGGACTGAGCGACCGAACAACAACGTGTCGGTAGTATACTCAATCGTGTTGCATTTTTACTGCATTCATATCTGTTATCTCAGAGTCACTTCTTGTGTTTCTCTTCTAGTAACTGGATATTTGGGGAAAATGATGAGGAAACCGAGGCTCAGAGATGTGGAGTTCCTTCACAAGGTCACACAGCCTTCATACAGCAGAGTTAAGCTGAGACTCAAAGAGTCTCAAATGTCTACACCAAATTAGGTCACCTTTATGCGTGCTTGCATTGGTGTGCACATACTCACACACACACACACACACACACACACACACAAGAATGTACATATATATTTACTCATTTGATCAACAGTTTATCATAGTGGGACAGTTAGTTATGAATGTGAACTCCAGTCAAAACCTAGTTCTGCCACCTTTTAATTATGTGACCTTGAACAGGTCACCTCATCTGTTGGTGCCTCTGTTTCCTCATCTGTAAAATGGAGATAATAATAGAGCTGGTTTCACAGGGTTGTAGTGAACATTAAAGGAGATAATGAATGTCAAGTTCATGGCACCTTGCTTATCACATAGTAAACAATCAATCAATATTTATTTTTACTTACTATTTTTACTATGAAAAATGAATAAATCAATATTTATTTTACTTCTGGGTACTGAGGATGCTCACCAAGTTGAGTATCTTTACTAGGAATACTATTGAAATATTGTTTCAGATGTGATTTTTAAGAGAGGCAATAAACTGCCCGGGAGGTCCTAGTTCTGGAAGGAAAACTGTAAAAAGCCTAAGGACAGAGCCCCGTGGTGGTGTTGAAATCCCTTCCAGGGTTCTACTTCTGGAATAGTGATCTTTTTCTGCCCAACGCCCCAACCTATAGACTCACGCCTGGCTCATTTCAAAGTCCCGGGTCTAGGCAGGTCTGGAGAAGCGAGTCCCACGACACACAGGACAGTGTCCTCGCCAGCGCTTGGGACAGGAGGGCCTGGCCTTGCTCATCTCATCCCTGAGGTCTGCACAAGCTGCTACAAGCTCAGGGAGGCAGGAGACGGCCGCGACCCAGACACTTCTGTGGTTTGTCTGGGCAGACTGTCTCCCGTACCCGGGCTGGGTGCTCTGGGTTTGCTTCCGGGTCTGAGGGACCAGTGTCTGTTGTGCTGGGCAGCCTGTCCCCTGCCTGTCTTGTCCTGCATGTTCACTTCCAGCCTCAAGCCCTAGTGGAAGGATTATTATCACTTCTGGGGGCAATTTGAGCCCCTTTACACCCACAGTCAAAGGTGGGGGGTTCATGATAACCTCTACCTCATCGGGTTGTCATGAAGATGAAACGAGATAATGCATGAAACACTGATCTGGGGACATAATAGGTGTCTTGTAAAGGTAGCAGCAATTATCATTGTTATTATTATTATTAATATTGTCATCATCACCAACATCGTCATCATCATTATCACCATTGGATCCCGAAGGCAGCTACCCAGAGGTTAGATCCAGTCTGTAGTCATGTGACCTTAGGCAAGTAACAGCTCTGTGTCTGTTTCTTATAAAGCAAATTGGCTGCCTTTTTTTTTAAATTTAAATACAGCAATTTCCTGCTAGTTAGCTGTTTTACTCATGGTAGTGTATATATAGGCTTCCCTGGTGGCTCAGTTGATAAAGAATCCCCCTGCAATGCAGGAGACCTGGGTTCAGTCTCTGGATCGGGAAGACTCCCCTGGAGGAGAACATGACACTCCACTCCAGTATTCTTGCCTGGAGAATCCCCATGGACAGAGGAGCCTGGTGGGCTGCAGTCTAAGGGGTCGCAAAGAGTCAGAGAGGACTGAGAGATGAAGGACAGCATAGCACAGCGGATATATGTCAATGCTACTTTCTCAACTCCCTCCCCTCTCTCTATGTCCACAAGTCCTAGACGTCCATCGACAGATGAATGGATAAAGATGTGGCAAAAATATACATGGAATATCACTCAGCCCTAAAAAGGAACGGAATTGAGTCAGTTGAAGTGATGTGGATGAACCTAGAGCCTGTCATAGAGTGAAGTAAGTCAGAAAGAGAAAAAGCAAATAATGTTTGCTGCTGCTGCTGCTGAGTTGAGTCATGTCTGACTCCTTGCAACCCCATGGACTGCAGCCCGCCAGGTTCCTCTGTCCATGGGGATTCTCCAGGCAAGAATAGTGGAGTGGGTTGCTATGCTCTCCTCCAGGGGATCTTTGCCATCCAGAGAACAAACCTGCATCTCTTATGTCTCCTACATTGACTGGCGGGTTCTTTACCACTAGGGCCACCTAGGGAGCCCCTAGATAACATATATTAACTCATATATATGGAGTCTAGAAAAATGGTACTGATGGACCTATTTACAGGGTAGGAATGGAGGCACAAATGTAGAGACTGGATGAATTTTTTTGATGCTTCCTCTCTTCACTCTTGTTCAGAGTCTGAGAATCTATTGTTGAGCAAATTCTTATAACCAGCCCTGTGGGAACTTGGGTACATGACCTTCCTTCTTTGAATCTCAGTTTCCTCATCATATGAATAAGGTAAATATAACAGTTCACTCACAGTATAACAGAGACGATTAAAAAGACAGCAAATGTAGATGACCCTGCACATTGTTTAGCCCATGGTGAGTGCATGCTAAGTCACTTCAATCATGTCTGTTTCTTTGCGACCCCATGGACTGTAACCCACCAGACTCCTCTGTCCATGGGATTCTCCAGGCAAGAATACTGGAGTGGGTTGTCAGGCCTTCCTCCAGGGGATCTTCCTGATCCAGGGATCGAACCCGATTCTCTTATGTCTCTTGCATTTATAGGCAGAGAATGTCTGCATTTATAGGCAGGGAAGTCCTTAACCCAGCTATGCATTCATAAAACAGTGAGTGGGTCCACTGGTCTACCATTTCTGACTGTTGCCATCAAGAAGGCTGGGAAGATGAGGTTTTTTTGGCACAAATAAGGTGGAGACAGAAGCACAAAGATTTCTTGTTTTTGCCTGGGTTCTTCCAGAGCTGTCTGGTCTTTGGTTGTATTTCAGTCCACAAGTCTTAGCTCTGAAAAGCAGGTTCTGTTTTGTCTTTGAACTTCTGATAGTTTTCCTCAGTCTTATTTGTGAGCCACCTTTCCTCTAGTTATCTATAGACGCTAGTAGCCTCCAGGACTCCATCTTCCTCTCTTTCCTCTTTTCACTAGGTTGTTTATTCTACTTGAAATACTCACCACTGTGTCCTGATCACCCTCAAGTCATCTTCCACTGCCCTGAGCTTCTTCTTGAACTCTGGATCTAAATGTCCAACTAGCTGCTGAAAACCTGTACTTGGATTGTACCAGAGGAAACTCAACCCAGTGCTCTCAAACTGGGCTCACCGTATTCTCCTTAAACCCCCACCATCTTCTTTCTTCCATGTCTCAGTGATGGCATTGCCATCTACAAATCTGTCCAAGTCAGAAATCTGTGTATCATCCTACATTCTTTCCTGTCTTGTACTATATGCACCCTGTTTATCTTTCTTTTGGTCCTCCATCCCTCCCTCTCTTTCTTCCTTCCTCTCTCCTTCCCTCCCTCCCTGTATTCACTCAATAAGAATTTCAAGATCTACTGAGTGTCTACTATGTGTCAGTCACTGTACAAGTTGTGCTACTTGGTCACGAAATCCTCTTAATTATTGCTTCTAAATGTCTAAGAATTGTCCCTGCTTCTCAGTTGCAAATGACAGAATCCATAACTAGGATGAAAATATATTAAGAAGCTCCTGGAATTGGTGGGCAAGATGGAGAAGCTGGCTTGCGTTGGGCAATTTAAGTGAGAGTTTTCAAATCTCTCCTCCACTGGGCCAGATCTAAAGTCCATACCTCTGCATTTAGCAACTCTGAGTACTGTCCTGATAAATGACAATCCATTGAGAAGACATACTCATGAAGGTCCTAAGGCTTTGAAGCAAAGAGTCTTTTTGTCTCTTCTCCCTCTCATTCATTTCTTAATTTCTGGGCTGGAACTCAGCACTCAAAACCTTTCCCCCCCGTCTCCTCTCCACCCCACCCCCCACCCTCGCCTCCTGATGCAATCGCCTCCAACAAAAGCTAAAAGGCACCGAACCATGAGAAAAGGGCTGGGGGGAGGGATTAGGGGGAGATCTCGTCACCAGTGAGCATGGGCCACCAACCCAAAGTGGAAAAGGATGAATAATTGTTTCAGGACCAACTTCATGATTACAGGGTGTGATCTTACCCTCTGCAATGGCAAAGTCGGAGAAGCAGGGAAATCTCCAAAGATAAACTTTCCTGCTGTTAACAAGGGGGAGGATCTGAGGTCAGAGGGAGCCATGTGCAGTCAAAATTTCCACTCAGCCAGGAGTGACCTGGTCAATCTCAGATTGACCAGCGCTGGGACAGTCACACTGGGCAGCCAAGGCTCTCCAAGCCATCTCATCCTGCCCTGCCCAGCCCTGCCTAATTCTTGATCCTTGCTGACCAGTACAGGAAGTGTGTTTGGAACCTCAGCTGCACCTTGTGTAGGGCTTGTTTAGACTTTTTCTTGTTCCTTGGGGCCCCAGGCTTGGTGTGGGCATTCCCGTGATGCTCAAGACTGCCATGTTTTAATCTTTGTGTGTGTGCCTTTTCTTCAACTAAGCTTATAAGTTCTCTGCTGACTGAGGTCTGCAATGAGATCTGTTCCGTTGGACTGGGTCCCAAGACTCTCAAGCTGTCCTTCAAGTCAGAGGCACTCCACATGCTCACATACCTGTGACCTTGACATTCCCAGGGGTGGACTTTAATTATCACCTCTGCAAATGGCAACACTGGAACAATATCTGTTACAACCGTTTACTGAGTGAGAATTACTTACATGTACAGAGCAGGCTTCCTCTGTGCTCTGGAGGTAGTAAGTTCACTGGCTGAAACTGGTCAAGGTCTAATCCTGGATTACTCATTAGCAGTGAAAAGTTGTACATGGTGCTCCAAATCCTTCCAGGAGCCTCTGTTTTCTCCTCTATGAAATGGGGTAACATTAGTGTATATACATCAGATGACTGTTGAGAGGATTAAATGAGATGATACACATAAAGGGCTTGGCACAGTTTTTAGGACATGGTGAGGTGAGTAATAATAATAAAACCAACAGCTTCCATCCTTTGCTTATTTATAAAAGCCATGTTATTAATAATTAGCATATAATTATCATATTATAAGGGACTTTGCTGGTGGCTCAGTGGTAAAGAACCCACCTGCCAATGCAGGAGGCACACGTTTGATCCCTGGATCCAGAAGATCCCCTGGAGAAGGAAATGGCAACCCACTCCAGTATTCTCACGTGGTAAATCCCATGGAGAGGAGCTTGATGGGCTACAGTCCATGGGGTTGCAAAGAGTCGGACATGACTCATGACTGAGCACACACACATACACAGATGTGTGTGTGTGTGTGTGTGTGTGTGTGTGTGTGTGTGTGTTAGTCACGTGGTCGTGTCTTGCACTTTGTGACCCTGTGGACTATAGCTTGCCAGGATCCTCTGTCCATGGAGTTCTCCAGGCAAGAATATTGGAGTGGGTTGCCATTTCCATCTTCAGGGGATCTTCCTGACCCAGGGATTGAAGCTGGGTCTCCCACATTGCCGGCAGATTCTTTCCAGTCTGAGCCACCAGGGAAGCCCATATATGTATATTATATATGGGTTTATTTTTGAACACTCCATTGTTTTTCATCAATCTGTTTCTATGCTTATTCTGATACTGCCCTGCCTGGATACCAGTAGCTTTATAGTAAGTCTTTTTTTTTTTTTTAAAAAGAGTATTTATTTTTGGCTGTATCTGGTCTTAGCTGCGGCACGTGGACTCTTCGTTGTAGAGCTTGGGTTTCTCTCTAGTTGAGGCCCGAAGGCTCACAAGCTGCAGCACACAGGCCTAGTTGCTCCTTGACATGTGGGATGTTAGCTCCTCATCAGGGATCTAACCCCTTGTCTCCCCCTGTACTGGAAGATGGATTCCCAGCCACTGGAGCACCAGGGAAGTCCCTATAGTAAATCTTAAAATAGGATCATGTAAGTCTTCCAAAAAGTTCCCTGCGAAATCATTTTAGCTCTTTCAGGCCCTTTGCATTTTCACATAAATTTTAAAATCCGTTTGTCAATTGAAAAAAAAAGTCTACTGAGATTTTGATTGAGATTGCATTAGATTATAGATCAGCTAGGGATAAATTTACATTTTAACAACGTAGTCTTCTAATCCAAGAAGACAGTGTATCTTCTCATTTATTCATCTTTATTTTCTCTTAGCAGTGCTTTGCAATGTTGACTGTACAGTTTTTGTACATATTGTATTAGATGTATCCCTAAGGTTTTCAAGGTTTTAAAATCTAACTGTTTTGTACATGGTATTTTCAATTTCAGTTCCCAGATGTTTGTTGCTAGTATATAGAAATGCAATTGATTTTTGTATTTTGACCTTGTACATTGTGATTTTGCTAAACTCCGTCCTACCAGCATCTTTGCAGAGTCTTTGGGATCTTCTCCATTTCTTAATGCAGGACATGGGGAAGGACTGTGGTGAAGCCTAATTGAGATGTCACATGTAAAGGACTTAGCCCAGATCCTGGCACATACTGAATAAGAGGAACAAATCTGAGCCAGGCTGTTAGAAGAAGAGTTACTTGTGGTGGGCAATAGTGACTGGAAGAGGTGAGGGTGGAGTCTTCTGAAATGCTGAACGTTTTCTATTTCTTGATTTGCATGCTGGCTTCAGGATGTGTTTGCTTTGTGAAAACCAGTGAGTTACACTCTTAAAATAGATGCATTCTATTAGTTCATCACACTTCAATAAAAAGTGAAAACAGGGTCAAACAACTGATGATGTTTGAGTCATGAGGCCCTGGTACCCTCTCCTTTCATGGATTGTCTCATTTAACCCTGGGAGCTGGGTGCTACCATCTTCCCATTTTACAGAAGACAACATCAAGGTTCTGAAAGATGGAGCCACCTGTCCAAGCTCACAGAGGGAATGCGTCGTTGAAGGTCAGTGTCTCCCCAGTTCCTGTGCCCTTAACCACTGTGCTGTATGGCCTTGTGTTAGAGTTTGCTTGGGAAGCGTG
The DNA here is from genome assembly GCF_054371585.1 of Giraffa tippelskirchi. NCBI lineage: Eukaryota > Metazoa > Chordata > Mammalia > Artiodactyla > Giraffidae > Giraffa > Giraffa tippelskirchi. The sequence goes on along the minus strand of NC_137287.1, from coordinate 111,002,898 downwards.
GCACATTCTTAGTGCTGGAGCCAAGGGGCTCGCTGCTGGATTTTGCTTTTCCCGGGAGACAGAAGGCAGTTCGTTCCAGGCAGGGTGAGCAGACTTTGGAGTGAAAAGAGCAGTGTGAGAGGGGTCTGAGGGGACCTGGGAAGACCCTGCTGGGCCAGCTGGGTTTCCTCACAGCCATTATTCCTCACTGCTGCCCAGGTCTCTCAGAACCAAGCCTCCCACACAAACACTGCATAATTGCCTGATCTAGCCTAGTGAATAGGGCGGAGGTGGAGGGACGTTTATTTTTCATTAAAATGTCAGAAATAGATTACGGGAGGTAGCTTGCAGTGGGTGGGGTGGGGGGAACTGCCTCAGAAAATGTGCTGACTGTTCTAACCTTATCTGTCTGAAACACACGTTTCTGGAAACTTCTGCCACCCATCTGAACCTCACTTTCTTCTACTGAACATATTAATTTTGCCAGCCTTACCAGGGCTCCAGGCATGATTACATGAGTGAGAGGAAGCATGGAGCTAGGGTTTAAATTTTCTTTCTGGCACTTAGATTTTGAGCAAGCTTCTTATATCTCCTTGGGCCTCAGTGTCTTCATCTGATAAATGGGGCTATCCTGCCTACCCCACAGGGCTGTTATGAGGAACCAACCTCATAATAAATATTGTACAACCTGGAGAAAGCAGCTAATATTTTATAAAATGTACATTGAAATAGTCAAAAAATAAATAAAATAAAAATCTCCCTCAAAAGTACTCGGCAGAAACTTGGAGCATAAATGCTTGGTGAACATCAAAATGTTTGTGAACTATAAAATATCATTAAGCAGTTTTTCCCTTCTTCCAATCCTGGGTCTGTGGATCACATGTCCCTGAGGACGTGACTCTCGGCTGTTGGGAGGTGTGATCCCTCTTAGAAAGATCTCTTGGGCACCTGCACAGACCTATCCCATGTCTACACAGTCCACAATATGTGACTGAAATGCAGCCAGTTGTCTCTTCTTTGGACCGTCTGGTGACAAACAGCTTCCCCATGGAACTGGGGGACTTCCCAGATAGCTCAGTGGTGAAAAATCCGCTTGACAATGCAAGAGAAGTGGCTTTGATCCCTGAGTGGGGAAAATTCCATAGAGGAGGGAATGGCAACCCACTCCAGTATTCTTGCTTGGGAAATTGCATGGACAGAGGAACCTGGTAGGCTATAGTCCATGGGGTCATAAAGAGTCAGACACAACTGAACACACAGCGCCACCACGGAACTGGGCCGTCATTTGGGTCTTCCCCTCCCCTAAGCCCACCCCCACCCCAGGATCCTGTCCTGTCCAAGATGGCAGCCCTCTTGCTGGTGATCACTCTGGTAGGAGTAAGGAGGGCAAAGGAGAGGGACAGGGAAGGTCTCTACTCAGGGCTGGACTTTCTTCCTTGTGTGATGACGGCTGGGAGAGCTCTTATCTGCTAGGGTCAGGGCTTCAAGGACCACCCTGGCCCTGCAGCCTTGGTGAAGCTGAATCTTCAAGCCTGCCGCTGAAGTGAGAATGGCGTGTCACGTGGAGGTGAACCTGAGGCTCTCTCTTAACTTGCTGGTCTCTTTTGTGATAACAGGCGTAGATGGGCTGAACCAGGCTGGGTCCATTCTTGGATCTGTCTTGCTCTCCTCATGTTCCCCTTCACAAGACACCATGCCTCTCTCAACTCTGGATCTTTGCACGTGCTGTCTCCCAGCTCATTCTGCCGGGAAGATGCCTCCGTTTCCACTTTCCTCCCTCACTGTATGATGAGACATCTCAGCACAGACAACATTGCTCCTGGAAGACTTCCCTGACCCCACTGGTCAGATCTTATGCCCTCTTCTCTGTGTCTCTGTGGCCTCCTCTACTTCTCCATCCCAGGACAGAGTGCACAGTATTTTAAGTTCTGTTCTTGTTCAGTTCGCTAAGTCATGTCCATCTCTTTGTGACCCTAGGGACTGCAGCATGCCAGGCCTCCCTGTCCCTCACTATCTCCCAGAGTTTGCCCAAATTCATGTCCACTGAGTTGCTGATTCCACCAACCATCTCATCCTCTGCTGCCTTCTTCTCCTTTTGCCTTCAATGTTTCCCAGCATCCGGCCTTTTCCAATGAATCAGCTGCTCGCATCAGGTGGCCAAAGTGTTGGAGCTTCAGTTTCAGGATCAGTCCTTCCAATAAGTGTTCAAGGTTGATATCCTTTAGGATTGACTGGTTTGATTTCCTTGCAGTCCAAAGGATTATCAAGAGTCTTCTCCTCCAGCACCACAATTTGAAAGCATCAATTCTTTGGCACTCAGCTTTCTTTATGGTCCAACTCTCACATCTATACATGACTATTGGAAAGACCATAGCTTTGACTGTATGGACCTTTGTCGGCAAAGTGATGTCTTTCTTTTTAATACACTGTCTAGGTTTGTCATAACTTTCCTTCCAAGGAGCAAGCGTCTTTTAATTCCATGGCTACAGTCACCATCTGTAATGATTTTTCTAAGTCCTGGTTGCTTGTCAATATCCTCTTTCCAACTGCAAGATCATAGGCTGTCTAGTTTATTATTTAGCCCAGATATTGGGCACAATGTAGGTGATCAATAAGTGTTTGTTAAGTAATGGATGCCCTATACGGGCCTTCAAATCATTTTTTCATTTCAGGTAGGAGGCACCTAACTCAGGTAATCTTAAGTAGTAATGAAACACTTCAATGTAGGACTTTAAAACAACCAAAATTTTATCTGAGAATACTGAGCCCACATTCTAGAATGAGAAACCTGTATGTGTAACTTGAGGGCTCTAGTATAGGAAAACCTGTTCATGATGTACAATGAAGTTCTGTGCAAGCTCCTACTTCACTCTCACTAGGCACCTGGTGAAAACTTAGGAGCAGCCAAGAGAACAGGTTATGTCTGGTTCTTCCTGGAGACATTTCTTCTGAGTTCCTTCTGAAGGTATGTTGTTCTTCCTGCTTACACGTGTCTGACCTCATGTTACCATTTGTTGGCAGAAAATTCTTCGCCTCTGTTTATGTTCTTGCCCAAAGTTTACTCCATAGACCATCAGTGATATTCCTAATTATTCCTAAGGAGCTTTGCTTATGAAAGCTTTGCTCTTGTACCCTCTGGAAAATGCCTGCCTTGGCTTTTTAGTCAATGGACCAGAGTTACACCTATGATCTACCACTAGGGCTCCTAAACTCTCTGTGGTCCAGCCATGATTAGAGTTGTTTTGAGGAAGTAATGAAGGGGATGGTTCTAGCGTGCTACCCCTCTGGTAGAAAGAGTAACTTCCTGAGTAAGGTTTAGTTGAAAATGGATTCCCTCACTGGGTGAAACTTGGCCACCATGGCTCTTCATGGCCAATTTCTTAGCTGTTCCCCTCTGCCACACTCATGGGGAAGCTGATCCTGAATCATTCTCTCAGCCTTCTTCTTTTTTCTTACTCTGTAGTAGTCTGATTGGCCCATAGACACTCATTCCACCATGTTGACAAATCCTGAATTATGTGCTGAGAATGGTAAAGTAAGATACCAGTCACTGTTTTAGAGGGATTTAAAATGTAGATACAAAATACTTAAATTAATAAGAATAAATAGGAATTTAAAAAATGATTAACAAGAAAAATAGGATTCCAGGAAGCATGTGCAAAGGCACAGGGGCATAAAAAAAAAAATCTGGCATATTTAAGAAATTGTAAGACTTCCAAAGGGGGAGAACTCTGGGGAGCCTGGGAGAAATAATAGCTGAACAGGGTGAAGTTTACCCTGGGGCCAGAGTTTTGAATACTCTCTCAGGGTGCTTGTAGATGGCAGAGAGCCTTGGGAGTTCTCAAGCAGATATTATCAAAAGGGTACTCCAGAAAGATCCCTCTAGCAGCTGTGTGGAGTAAGGTCTGAAATAGGGTAAGACCAGAGGCAGGGATGTCAGAGAGGAAGCTATGAAAATGCCCATCCAGGGACAGTTGTTTCCAGGGAGGATTATCCCATACAACCTTGTTTCAGGAAAGGTCACTTTTGCAAAACAGATTTGAATGTCATCCTTGAGTCTCCTTCTCAAGATCATTAAATGAACCCAAAGCCTTTGCCCAGGACAAAAGCAGATCCTAGCAACCTCGAAGAGGGAGGGATATGTGACAACCACAGTCTATGGAGCCCCAAGGAGGGTGATCACTTTCACCTTTTCTCCACCCATTGTCAAAAGAGTGCTTCAGAAATATCCTGGATTGTGTCTCATCCCAGGAGCTTGTAAATGAGCTGGAGGAACTGCAGACTCATTCAGTTCTGAATGAAGCTGGTGGCACCTGGTTGCATTGGCAGAAGAATTTTGGAAATATTCTGATCATTAAGACATTTTAACCAATTGGGAAGATTTAGTCACACTAATAGGGTCAGTAGGTTTCACAACTGACCTTGAGTAAAAATTTTCCCATCTGTTGGTGTCAGTTTCTCTATCTGGTAATGGGGGAGACAAAAGTAAATCTAAGGGTCTTCCTTCCTTATTTGTCTGGGGAGTGAGTCTAAGGTTGAGGCTCCTGGACTTAATCTCTGCAGGATTGATAACTGTGATTGATTAACTGTCACGACCAACCCATTGCATTATCCTACGTCAGCACCTCCCCCCGGCTGTGTTCAGATTTGTTGACTCAAGAGGACATGCAGGTGAGGCTCTAAAGAAATTTTGTATAGGAGTTTTGTAAATGTGATGAGGGTGCAGTTGTGTTTTTACTCATCATTGGAAAAGAAAGAGGGACTAGGGGTGGGTATCTGTGAATAGTCGATGATGAAAACAGCCAAGGAACTGGGTGTGGTTTCTAATACTTGGAGGATGGACTTTGATCCCTGGGTGTCCAGAATTTTAACTCTTGATTTTTACTCCATTAAAATTCCTTAAATTTTAGTGTTTCCCTGCTTCTCTTCTGAGTGCTCATTCTAAGAATCCCTTCCATGGGCTCCAACTCAACCATAACCCTCTCCAGGCCAGACTTCACTGCTGACTTTTGAAGGCGTTCCCTGTCTTTTGGGAACTTCTTCTAATTCTCCACTCCTTTAACTTGACAAGTCCCAGCCTGAATTGATTCTTTTTCCTGCCCAACTTGCTCCTCCTCCACTATTCCCTGTTTCAGGAATGACACTGTTCTCCACCTAGTCATCATGGCTAGAACCTGGGAGTCATCTGGGGCTCCTCCCCAGCCCTCACTCCTATGTCTGTCAATCATCACATCTGCCTGCTGAACCCTGTCTAGAGTCCACCCTGTTCTCTCCTTCTCAATCACTCCTAACCAAGTTCAATTCTGACTCTCTTTGTCTCCTGCTGGATAATTAAAATAACCTCCTCCTATCTGGTTTCTCACTCATATACCTACTCTTCTTCCAGCTTGACTTTCCCTCTGATGCTACAGTGATTTTCCTAAAACCTCAGTTGGGCCATATCTCTCTCTTGCTTGAGATGCTACACTAAGTCTTCATGATGTATAGACTAAAGTTCACATCTCCTAGCCTGACATATGAATTTAGTCATAAGAGACCATTGGATGTTTCCCAGATGCACCTTCTTTTTTTCAAAGATCTATGCCTTTCCACGTCTTGATCCTGCTCCTTGGTTTGCCCATCCTCCAGGTACTTTTCTACTTGACCCCGGTGACCTTTGATCCCTGTTGACCTCTCAAGTCTCACACCTTATCATTCACCCCTTATCTTTGAACAGTCCTCACTGCTGCCACCTAAGGTGGTTACCTCATTCCCTGAACTGTCTCCAGATGTGGTGATGTCTATCTGAGGGCTTTGGAGATGGTCCATGAGCCCTTCTTACTGGTGCCCTTGTCTTATGGATGTCTCCTGCGCTCCCCCAAGTTGACCTTAGGCCATGTGAACAAGGGACGGAGGATTGGGACCATTCTTCTTGCTTTTCCCCTGAGTGTCTCATCCATGCTCCCCACTGGCACCTGTGAGTGGAAGGCAGTCATGTCATCAACAATGAAAGAGGTCACCTTTTAGGACTGCAGTGATTACGGCTGAAAGAGTTCCAGATAAGCTTGGAAGATGGATTTTGCCATGTGTGCCCTCTAGAATTCCATGTGGTAAATTTGACATAACTGGAAAATGGATTATCATTCACATTTTCCTGCATATGCATTTGTGGTCTTCACTGATGTAATTTGGTACAACCTTTGAGTCATTGGAAGCCAGTCTTCATAGGTGGCATGATGGATGCAGCAGCGTTGTGAGTAATGATGTCACTGGTATTAAAAATGCTATTAGGGCACTGCATAGGCACAGGGATCCAATATATTGTTTCCAAATAACCAGGTTCTGAAATGCCACGTTATTGGAAATAAATGCAGTATTTCATCTTTTTTTCACTCATGGTGAAAGATATAAAACTAGTCAGAAATGATGCATTTGACAATAAGGAAAACAAAGAGGTGGTTCCCGGACATGAACAGGGAGAGACAGTGCCTGGACCTACCAAAAATCTTCATGTGCAATACTGGACAGTAAACAAGTATATAGTTACCACTCCTTTATCCATTATTCTAAGTCTTCATTGACAAGTCACTGTATTGCATGGATTCATGCATTTTATGTTTTTAAATTAAGTTGATTATTTGACAAGGTTCCACAAAAACAATTTGCTCAGGCCCCCATACACCCTGAGGACAGCTCTGTCCTGGAGGATGACTTTATATATGTTTTTGAAATGTTCCTGGCTGCCCATAAGGAGCATATTGGATGCCATATATCCTATAGTTTATATCAGACTATCTCGAAGAACTCTCCAAATCTGGTGAAGATCTGTCCGTCTTCTTTTTCTAACTGAAATGTAGTTGATTTACAGTGTGTTAGTTTCTGGTGTTTTTAAGGCATGTGATAGCAGGAGTTTAGACAGACAAATCTCTATGCTCCCCAAAAGGAAAATGTCCAAGAGAAATTTACTAAAAGCATGTCCACAAGGGATTGCCACACAAATACCCAGTTGTGTGACTCTATGAGAGTGAATACCCTGATTAGAGAGCTGAAGTTCACACTGCTGGTGAGAGAGGCAGATGGAGCTCGAGTTTCCGTGAATCAGCCCAGCATCCATGTTCCTTCCGTTGTATATCCCAACATGGGTGAAACGGAAGCAACGTGATTTCATAGTGTCATCTCCTGCAGGCTTGGGTTTTAAAAACACAAATTCTTAGAAAGGACACACAGCCAAATGCCTGGGGAAATGACCCACGTTTGTAAGAACTGTGTATGAGGGGCTAAACTCGAGAGGAACTAAGACCTTTGAAACACCACTGAAAATAAAAATTAGGGCTTCTGTTGTGTTGTTCAGAGAAAGATGGCAGGGAAGGAAGGAGCGTCCAGAGCCTTGTGACGATGGTACCATGTCAACAGTTATCAGAGAGAGCTGAGAGCTGCTCAGTTCATCAAGGCAAAAGGCTTTAATCTGGAAAGATGGGAGCTCAAGGTAGGAAAGAGGCAAAAAGCACACTTCTTTGGTCCTAATTATTTCAAATCTTAATCCCATATGAATTATAGCCCAGGGTCCTGAAAGGACTTGCAGAAGTCTTTGTGAAATCTCTGTCGGTCTTGTTTGAAGAACTGTGGAGTGAGAGAGATGCCAGAAGACTGGGGACGGGCATGTCTTGTCTTGATTTTCAAAACCTGGGTTCTAGAGAATTTTCAAAACCTGGGTTATGGCTTGTGACAAGTCTCTGGCAATGAACTAGAAAGGGTTCTTTAAATGGTGGAGGGGTTGAGTATACTTAGAAAAGAAAGTAGAAATCAGTTTGTAGCCATTACAAGTTCACTGAGAACTTTTAATACTTCTAAAATATCTTTATTTCTCTTTTGAAAAACCAGCTACCTAGATTGGTGCAGTGGATATTTATTATTGTTTTTTTTTTTTTATCTTTCCACCTTTTGGACTAATTTGGGGGAATTCTTCCCTTTATGGATCCTGGTGAGATGTAGGATCTTTCTTTCACCATAAAACTAAAAATGGTACAAGCTTAATTTCTCAGCTTCCCTTACAGTGAGGGCTTTGGCATAGTAATTCCTCTAGGCTGGTCTCCCAGGGGACAAGTTATGGGAGGCGAAATAATGGTTCTCCAAATATGTCCACATCCTATTCTTTCGGAACTGTAAACACGTTAGGTTACATGGCAAAAGGGAGTTAAGTGTGTAGGTGGAATTAAGGCTGCTAATCAACTGTTCTTCAAATAGAGAATTTATCCTGACTTATGTGAGTGGTACCAGTATATTCACACATGGGCATGCTAAGTTGTGTCCAATTCTTTGCAACCCTATGGACCATAGTCCACCAGGCTTCTCTGTCCATGGGATTCTCCAGGCAAGAATACTGGAGTGGGTTGCCATGACTTCCTCCAGCGGATCTTCCCAACCCAGGAACTGAACCTGCATCTCTTATGTCTCCTGAATTGGCAGGCAGGTTCTTTACCACTAGTGCCACCTGGGAAGCCCTATCACATAGGTCCTTAAAAGTGGAAGAGGAGTCAGAAGAGGATGTAATGGTGGAAGCAGGACCAGAGAGATATTCCACTGCTGGTTTTGATGACGGAGGAAAAGGGTCATGAAACAAGGAATGGTGATGGCCTTTGGAAGCTGTGACAAAGCAAGGAAACAAATTTTCTTTTAAAGCCTCCAGAAGGAAAGTAGCTCTGTCCACCCTGATTTTCACCTAATAAGATCAATTTCAAAAGCATGAACTACTGAACTGTAAGATGATAAAGTTGTGCTGCTTAAGTCACTAAGTTTGTTACAGCAGCAATAAGAAACAAATACACATTCCATGCATGTCTGCAATTCACCTTTTCTAGTGGAGCATTTATTAATGATATAGATAAATAGTCTTCAAAGTAGGCTTGGCTGAGTCTTAAGGTCTCAATGTGGTATCTAAGGGATTACAGAGGAGAGGAATGGGAAAGAGAAAGGCAGAGACGCTGGGATCTTGGGACACATACCCACACTGCTTTTGTCTGCTTAAATACTGCTTTTGTCTGTTTAAATACTGAGATTCTAGGGAAAACGTTTGAAAGCCACCAGATATCATAGATAAAGGTATTAATTATAATAATAATAAAAGAAAACACACTCAGCATTTAAATAGACCCAACACCATGTGTAGCAGTTTATATATATTATCTTATTTAATTCTCATAACAAATAATCCTTACAAGACAGGTATCATCTCCACAGATGGGGAAACTAAAGATCAGAGAAATTAAATCACTCAACCAATGCCAACAGCTTATAAGTGGCAGAGGTGGTATTTTAACATGGCAGTCTGACTTTAGAGCCTGCATTTTTAGGCAAACGGATCAAACATTTGATTGGAAAAAACTAGCCGGAGTATCATGTTGATGGCTTAATTCAAAATCCAAATGAATTGTGCATGTTGAAAGTTGTTTAGAGGCAAAATTCTGCATTTGGGTTTCAAAACTCAATTACATCAAATTGTGGGTATTCCAAAGGAATTAATCAGATTATTTGTTGGTTTGCTGCAGAGAGGTGTTTGCAATGGGAAGAAAGTCATCACCTTCTGGGTGTATAAGAGGTGTAAGATTCTCGGACTCTGTGATTTAAAAAGTCCTTTACACAACAGTATGGGCTGCTTTGCAACATTGTAAAATCCTGTCATTGGTAGTGGTCAAAAAAAGATTGAGTTTGTGGTAGTGGGAAGCTAATTTAAGGTCCTTTTAAAGACAGCATCACTGACTCAACGGACATGAATTTGAGCAAACTCTGGAAGATAGTGGAGGAAAGAGGAGCCTGGAGTACTGCAGTCCATGGGGTAGCAAAGAGTCAGACATAACTTAGCAACTGAACAACAACAACAACAAAATGGAAGATTCTATGATCTAAGTGCTATTGTGTGTGGAACAAAATTTTGGGAGGTTTTAGTTGCTTAGCTTAAGTAACACTATCTTCTTTAGACTCACCTGGAAGAAGAAATTCTAGACTGGTAGGTAGATTCAGCTTCAGGGTAGGACACCCAACCCACAGGGCTTGGGTTTTATCCTAGGGAAAAAGTGAATTCACAATAGGGGTTTAAGTGGCAACCTGATATGAACAAATTGGTGTTTTGGAAGAATGAGTATATCTGAGAGGGAGTAATTGAATCCGGGAGAACAACTGTTAAAAAGGCCTAGGAGAGAGACACATATTTTGGGGCCAGAGAAAGGAAAGGAGAGGGTGGAGTCCAGGGCAACACCCAGGTGAGGACTGGGCTGGGTGGAGCTGTCCAGAACGGGCGGTGCTGGTGTCTGTAGGCTGCAGGAACTCCAGAGCACAGAGAAGGTCCATGGGGAGGTATGTCTGGGGAGGAGCCCTGTGGGAAGTGGGTCACAGACTTGGACGACTCCTTAGATGAGTTAGTCAGAAATGGGTCAGGACCTGGAGGTCCAATGTCAAGACAAGTGGAAACCTGTAATCCCTACCCCACCTGTGATTTGGCGACCTGGTGAGGACAAACAGGAGCCTGGCCATGGCACAGACCTGTTCTCAGAATGGGGCATGGACTTTGGGAGGGCTGGAGAAAGCAAAGAGAAGCTGCCTGGCTATGAATTCCACCAACAAGGAACCCCAGAACCACTACCAATCCATTTATTTGTATTAACTAGACATGAAGGATAAAGGACAATTCTAGATCAGCTCTCAGAAAGCATTCACAAGTCATCACCTCCCTATGATCCTCAGACTAAACTAGTTCATTTTCTCCAGGAATCCAGACATCTTCGTGCTTTGCTCTAGGATCATTGTGTTTCCCACAGCTAGTGCTTTAATTAGTTAGTCTTTTAGTTCTGTATTATTAACACACTAGTTCTCCTTTCCCATACATGAAACTGTCCCAACCTTAATTTGCTTTATCTGTAAAATGGACATAGTAGTAATGAATCTTATTGTACAGACAAGCATTGCATATAAGGTTCTTGGCACATAGTAAATGCTCAGTACCAGTTAGTTGTTGTCAGGGAGGAGACACTAGTCAAATAACGAGGAGTCAGATTATCCTTATGTACTCTCATGGGATTAAATGGTACTGATAAAACGTGACCAGGATTGGCAGGGAGGATGTTAGGGAGAAGAGAGACATAAAAATGGAGGCAAGGCCAGGAGCACAAGGGTACAGAGTCAAGAGGAGGTAAGATGATAGTTTGGGGATGCTAAGGCCAAAGTATAGGGACTAGCCTAAGACTACATATCCAAATGCCCTGGATCACTTTTCTTCCAGCATCTGAGTCTGACACCATGTAACCTAAGTGCTAAGCTCAGGACAAGTCCGTAGATGTGTATGCCTATGTGCATTGCACTCACTTGTGGAGTCTGGAAAACCTAGTTCCATTTCCAATTCTTGCCGTTACATACTGTGTGACTTTGTACAATCTACTTCCCCTCTCCCTATGTAAATGTTTTCAGTTACAAAATTAAGGAGCTGGGTCACATTATCTCAGTGATTCCTCTCAACTCTGACATTCTACGATGCTGAGCCAATTCTGTCTAACCCATCATCTTCCCTGACCAAAAAATAAATCAAGCTGAATGACTGCTTTAGACAACTTTTATTGAGGGTCTACAGTGTGCCAGGTCATGGGCTAGGCATTTTTATACCCATAAACACATTTTGTCTCAGAATAGATCTACAATCAAGGGATTGTGGGCCCCATGTTGATAGGACTAATAGTATATCATCATCTCTATTTTTTTTCATGTCTTATTGCAATGGTTGAATGGCATCATTGTCCTAGTGCTCTTGAGCCCTCTCAACACTGATCTCCATTCTCTTTCTGGCCTCAAATTGTCTCAGGTAACACTCCTCTCTCAATTCTATCCTTACCTAACATTCCTTACTCAATTCTATCTATTCTCTTTTGTTTGTGGTATTTTCAGAGGAATCTACTCAGTATGGCATAGCAGACATGTTTCTAGGCATTGTCAGGTTGTTAACAGTACCATAATTCCAGATATCTTGAATCAGGGTCTGTTAGTACACAGAAAACTGTGATTAGGAATAACTCTCATGTAGTGGTGCTGATAAGATAGGGACAAGGGCCAGAGACCATCCAAGTAGACAGGGTTCCAATGGCCAGTAATAATACTGGCAAACAGTAATTAGATGTATTTTCCAGGCACTGGGTTAAACCAGTGGTTCTCAAGAGAGGTGATGTCAAGGGACTTTTGTCAATGTCTACAGATACTTTCAATTGTCAGCCAAAGGGGAGTTGTGCTGTAGGCATCTAGCGGGTGGAGGATAGGAATTTTGCTAAATATCCTATAATGCACAAGATATCCTACATGACAAATAATATCTAGCCTGAAATGTCACTAGTGCTAATGTTGAGAAACTTTGGGTTAAACACTACATGCATTATCTCATTTAGTCATCAAAGCAACCCTATGAAAAGGTACTACTGTTATTACCACCCCCTTTTTTATAGATGGGTAAACTATGGATCAGGGGCATAAAGCAATTCACCAAACTGAAAAGTGACAGAGCTTAGCTTTGATCCCAAGTTTGGCTGATTCCAAAGCTTATGAACTTAATTACTTTGTTGGAAACGGAAAGGTTGGGCCAACTGAACATACAAGTCAGGACAAGGAGTATGGCTTGGGGACTGATTCTCAGAGATATGTGAGGAGCTCTCTAAGGCCCAACAACCACCAAGTTTTGTTGCCGTTGCAAAAGAACAAGTTCAGGTCCTACCTCTGGGGGCAGGATCTCCCAGGGGTCCTTGGATTGACTCGGGGAGCTGACCTTGATTGTTCTTAGCTGAGCTGACTAGGGAGGCTGAGCCATCATTCCAGTAACTTCAGCATCTCAGTCCCACCATAGTGACCTCTGAAGCTCTGGGATCAAGCGCAGGGAGGGGGCCGGCTGACAGCTGGACACACTTTCTTGCAGCCAAGTGAGAAACGTGGCAGCTGGCCAGCAATCAGGTCTTCTCTTGATTTTATTTGTAAAAATACTCAGAGTATCAGTGCAATGGGGAGTTGACCAGTGTGTGAACACAGGCCTGGCACATAGTAGGCTCCCAATAATGAGTGAATGAATAAGTCAGATGGGTGAAGAAATACATTTTCTAGGAGGTTAAACCTTGTAGTACCGGGCATAGGTCAAAGAGAGGAGGACAACCAGGCCAAAGGGGGTGATGCATCAGTGAATGGGGGAGGGACCAGCAGAGCAGCAGCTGAAGCTACATCTTCTAGAACGCAAGCCACAGGAGGCCACGGTGAAGTCTGGCTCCGAGCACCTTGGGGGCTTGACTAATTTTTGGACTGCATCGTTGGAATGCTTTGGCAACCAGGAACTCAGTAACCTCCCACTCTAAGGGCGGCAAAGCCTGGACCTCTCCTCCCCAGGGTCTCCCCTGGGTGAGAGTTGAGGCCACAGATGGACTCAGGAATTTAGTTTATTGTTCTTGAGGTAGGAATAACTCTCAATATTCTGGTTTCCCCTTTCCAGGCCTGTTCAAAGACTATATTTATAAACTGGCTTTGTGGAATCCAGAGAAACCAGCTAAAGGCACATAACTCTGGGATCGTTGTTGTTTTTTCCTCTGTGAAGGAAAGGGGAGGAGGGGACAAGGAGAGGAAGGGAACCAAAACTTGTTGATGGTTTATTTTGGGAAGGGTGTTTTTCAAGATCACATGGAGGAGGTGGCAGAAAGCCCTGCCTCAAAGCATGGCCCTAGGTAGACCTGGGTCACCAGAGCCCAGCTGGATGTCCTAATCTTCCTAAACCTCAGTTTACCCATTGGTTTTGTTGTTCAGTAGCTAAGTTGTGTCTGACTCTTTGCAACTCCATGGACTGCAGCACTCCAGGCCTCCCTGTCCTCTACTATCTCCCAGAATTTGCTTAAATTTATGTCCATTGAGTCAGTGATGCTGTCTAAGCATCTCATCCCTCTGCCATCCCCTTCTCCTTTTGCCTTCAATCTTTCCCGGCATCAAGGTCTTAAAATTGGGATAATGCATGTACCCACTTTCTGGACTTGTGATGAAGATTTAATGAGCTAATGCCTAAGATGTGTTTAGCCCAGTGATTGGCCCAGAATAAGTGCTCACTAAATGTTAGCCAGTATTATTGTTATTTTAAACATAACACTCTCAACCACCCTGAAAGATGGGCCTGATTGTCTCCATTTTACGGACTCAGCGGCATCAGCATGGTGCAGCTTTGCTCTCAGTTCCTCTGGCAAATCTCTGGCTATTTCCCAGGCCAGGTCAGGTGTCCTTTCTGTGCTGCCCAGGCCTCTGTACCTTCCTCTCAGTTGTGATTGCTGCATGGTGTGAATGCCTGTTCAAAGTCACAGCCCCCATCACACTGTAAGAGCATGAGGACAGGCTCTGGGTCCATGGGATCGTTCTTTGCTGTGATCCCAGCATCTAGCAGAATACGTGGTAAAAGTTGACCGGATATCTGCTGACCGACAGGTAATTCAAGACCATTTGACCCAGTGGTCTCAAGTTGGTTTCGTTTCTTTCTCATAGTGCGAGTGCGTGTGTATGCGTGCATATTGTGTGTTCTTCCTTAGGAATATCATGAGTAAAGTGGATGGCTGGGGACACCTTTTAGATGTTAGTAGGTCTCTTTTCTTTGGCTGAGTGACCATGGCAAACTCAGCCTTTTTTCCCTCTCCATGTTGCCCACTCTTTCCACTAATTTGTAAGGAATCCAAGAGACAACCTAAGATTTCCAAAGAGAGAAACTAGATGTGCCATTCACTGAGAAGAGATTGGGAGTCAGTTATGCACTTCCTTGGTGCAGTACGATGCATCCTTGCAAGTTACAATGGGAAACAATGGTTAATTTCAGCAATGGGCTTTGAATCTTTCAATGACTCAATTTTCTTTCCTCTACTTTTAGTAATGAAGGTCATCTAGTTCTCCCATCTCCCAGGAGGACTGCTAAACAAGGGACCTTGGCCAGTTCATGGAAGGTGAGTCCAAATCCATAAGGTGACTATTATTCATTCATTCAATGGTTTGAGCTTCCACTCTGTGCCAGGAACTCTACCAAGCCTCAGGGTGGAATGCAGACCAAAAAGAGACCAGTCCTTGCCCTCTCGAGTTTACAGTTTGATGGGAGGTAGAGATGATAGTCCAACGGTCACAACTATGAATCCATAATTACAAAAGTACTCAGGAGGAAAAAAATAGTTCTATGAGGACTTGACTCAAACTGGATAATCAAGGAAGATTTCCCTGAGGATGTAAAACTGAGTTTAGATCTGAAGAATGGATAGGA
Organism: Giraffa tippelskirchi; assembly: GCF_054371585.1. Taxonomy (NCBI): domain Eukaryota; kingdom Metazoa; phylum Chordata; class Mammalia; order Artiodactyla; family Giraffidae; genus Giraffa; species Giraffa tippelskirchi. Next base: position 110,987,654 of record NC_137287.1, on the reverse strand, counting down.
GGTGGTTGGCAGTGGTTGCTCCAGACAAAGGGAACACCATGTACAAAGTCTTTGTGTAGAGCTGGAAATAAACAAAGTTTATAGGATGAGAACTTGGAAACAAGGGCCATGGGGTATGAGACAGGCTGGAGAGACAAGTAGTGGCTGACTTCATGAAACCTTGCAGGCTAAGTTAAAGATTTGGCTTCTGTTCTAAGAAAAGTGGGAAGCCATAGAAGGGGCTTAAGAATCTGTGGAATGCAACTTGCTTTATTTTTTGAGATGATTGTTCTGGCCACCATGGGGATAATGAAGCATTCCTGGATGTATGTGGGGAGACCTGTGAGGAGAAAATAAGGTTGTTCAAGGGGAGATAATGGTTGGTTGGACTTAGTGTGGTAGTGGAGATAGGGAGCAGGGTCCTTAGGAAGTAGCATCAGTAGCATGTGGGGACTGAGGGTAGGGGAATTATCAGTGGAGACTCCCAGGTTTCTGGTTTGGCAGCTGGAAGGATGGTAGCCCCTCTGGGACACTAAGGATGCTGATAGAGGGCAAGATTGAGTGGGTGGAGGGAGGCAGATAATGAACCTGGCCTTGGACCCAATGAGCTTCAGAGCTTGTGAACCTCTGAGTGTGGAGGCTAGTGGGCAGTTAGATGTGTATTTGTGCCCCTTGCGCTCTGGAGTTCTCTAGAGATTCAATCCTGGAACTAATTACAACTCAGCTTCATTTCTCTGTTGCTGCTGTTTTGACCAGGCTGGTTAAGGATTTTGAGATTCTTGTCTTTCAAATTAAGGTTTTGAATGAGAAAATGTGGTCCTCCTAGGAAGAGGTGAATCTGGGTCTATTTACTACCACCATGATAAACAAGGACATAAAATGAAATGACAGCTTGAAAAGGCTCCTGGGTGAGTCCTGAGGCTATATGACCTTGAGAGAAGACTCTGAACCTCGGTCTGGAAGAGGCTTGTCTCACCTACGTGGAGGTGGTAGAAGGAGTTCTATTGGGTTGGAGGTGGCATATACTTTTACTCTACTCAAATAAATACCTATCCTCCTTTTATAATTTTTTAATAATGTCATTTACCTGTTCTCTGATTTACTTAGCCAACATTTATGGGATCTACTGTTTTAGGTATGGAGAATAAGACAGAGGAATTCTCTTGGGGACTGTTATCCTGCTGCAGAGACAGGCAACAATCAAGGAAACAAATGTGCAAACAAGGTAATTTTCAGTGATATCAGGGAAAGCATCCCTGAAGAGTGATATTTGAGGGGAGACGGATGCATGAGCCAGCCAGCCACACAAAGGGCTGAGCAGTGATATGCAAGCAGCTGTGAAAGCATCCACAGGTAGATCCTGAGGATGCACGTTTGAGGAATAGAAAGGAGGCCAGGGTACGGGCTCAATGAGCAAAGGGAAGAGTATTGGAGATGAGACTGTGGAGGCCACAGGGGCGGGATTGTGTGACCTATGAGAGATTTTGTTCTAAGTACATTGGGAAGGCACTGAAGGATATGAAGCAGGGAAAAGATCTGCTTTGATTTGTCACCTGAAAAGATCACTCTGGTTGCTGTGTAGGACAGGGGTTGTTGGAAAGTCAAGAGTAAAAGGGAGGGATCCAGCGAGTAAGATGTTGCAGTCTTCCATGGGAAGAGGTACTGAGACCTGGACCAAGATGGCAGTGGTGGTCATTGGCTCTCAAACCTTTCTTCTGGTGCTTATATGGATGACAAATGTCCCATGCCCAGAGGGACTCTAATTAATTTGTCATGCATTGCTCACCATAGCTACCAGTATGGGTATTTTCCCAAACTAAGAAGGGTACATGGAGTATTTCTTTCCATTAAGCAATCTGTAAATCTTATTTCTCTTAGTGGCCATCTGCTGATGGGGGGCTAAATTAGAATAAGAAAGCCTCTTGATTAACCTTATTATAAAGCTCTCAGAATCTTTTGTTTAAGGAGTCAGTCAGTAATCAGTGCACTCTTTTCCAGAAAATTCATTTCACCCCCTTGCTGACCTTAGTCCCTATTCCTGTCACATTGGTTTTGTGCTATGTTTGAAGATACCCAGAGTGACCAGCTGACCAATGGTCCCAGTTTGCGCAGTTCTTTCTTGGGTTGAGCCCTGGAAATCCCACATTCTAGGAAACCTTTCAGTCCAGGGAAAATTGGGACAGTGGGTCCCCCTTCACCTACATGTCCCTTTGCTGTTGGCAAGTCAGCTGTGCATACTCTTACTGCCTTCTGGACAGCAGGTTGGTTTTACCACTTCCCACTTTATAGACAGTGAAGCTAAGATCCAGCAAGTCAAGCATCCCCTCAAGATCATCCAACCTGCAGGCAGCAAAGAGAGGAGCTGAACCAAAGACAGCAGAGTTTATTTCTCCACACCTGCCGCTTTGGGGACAGTGACATGAAAACCTACTGACTAGCAAGATGAGGGCTACGTCTAAGACACACTCCGACACTGCAAACATTCTCCAGTCTGATTATCTATAAGTACACCCTGTGAAGTCAGGCACCAGGAGAGAAGGGGCTCGGTCCTTATTCTGTTGCTCACTCTCTGTAGAGAGTTTGCTCAGCCTGCTGCCAGCCCTGACCCTGACCTGACCCACCAAGGCCAGAAAAGCTACAACCTCAGATCTGAAGACGGCAGTGAAGACGAGACTCAGGTCCAGGGCGGGACCTGGGAGAATCCAGGGAAAGATGAGGCAGGGAAGGGGAAGGGACAGGAATAAAAAATTGGCTGCGTCTCTTTCAGGAACCTTGTTGATTCTTTCTCATGAACCCCTTGTTTAAAAAAAAGTAACCCATTTTTCATCCATTCAGAAATCCAAGCTGCCGAAAATGTCTTCCTGTGATGAGATGCATTCAGAACAAAAACGTGCGGCCTGATTTGTCTTTCCTTGAAATCAAAGACACTGTTCTAAAGGGGCTGCGTTTGCCACACAAAGGTAGCAGATGTTTCCAGAGATTATAGCTGCACAAGCATTTGCACGTTCAGTCTTGGGATGTTTTGGCTTTTGAAAAGAGAAATGGTTTTGTCATTCCGTGATGCGTGGAAGCTTCTAGTACTGGTACCCCAGAGTCAGGCTCAGGTGGAGTGTGATAGCAGGATGGCTTGTGAACCTGGACTTCCATGCTCTGGATGGCTCTGCCGAGTTGCAGAGTAAGGTTGGGCCCAAGAACAGTGTGGGTAGGACAGGTCAGTTTACTGAGCACACACTGAACACCTAGTATATACCCAGAATGGCATTAGGTTTTCTATATCAGAGGTTCCCAACTTCTGGGATCTAATGTCTGATGATCTGAGGTGGAGCTGATATGATAATAATAGAAATAGAGTGCACAATAGATGCAGTGCACTTAAATCATTCCAAAACCATTTCCCTCTCCCTGGTCAGTGGAAAAACTGTTCCACAAAACAGGTCCCTGGTGCCAGAAAGGTAGGGGACCACTGCTCTGTGCAAAGATGTCGAGCCTTCAGGATACTCAGTCTTAATTCTGGCTCTCACGGAGTTTCTAGTCTAAAGACTTCCTATACTCACAAATTTAGGAAGGGGATTCTAAAGCTAAGTTGTTCTTTTTTTTAACTTCTTAAACATATTTCTCATCTCTTATTCCCTCCTCTTGATCTTCTCTGCTAGAGATCTGACAATCTCTCAGATTCCTCCCTTTCCCTTGTCCCTGGAATATAATCAGTTACAGGATCTCGCATATCCTAGCTTCAAAAATGGAGCTCAAAAGATCCCTACTCTTCTTTGCCTTTGCATTGCAGTTTTAATCCTTTCTCCTCACACGTACCAGAAGCATCCATGTCACTTCCCCCATGCCGTGTGTTATGGTCTGCTCATGGCTTGCACTGGGAGGTACTGGAGGCTGGATTAAGCTTTACTATCTTAGTAGCTTGCAAAGGATCTGGTGTCTATTGGGGGTTCATTAATTTCTTTGACCAAAGGAAGAGGTGAGAATGTAAAGAAGTAATGGCGGGATCTTCCTTAACTGCATCCCACCATGCCCCTTCAAGCCCTCGGTCTCTGTTGGTGTGGGCCTCAATTTTTTTTTTTTTCAGCATGGCAACTCCTATTCATCCTGAAGGATCCAGCATGCATGTTAACTCCTCCAGGAAGCCTTCCTGATGACTTTCAGCCCGTGGGGTTTATTCATGTCTTCCTCTTTGCGTGTGTGCATCAGAAGGAAAATGCTTCAATGACTATATGCATTGGGTTTCTTTTCGGACTGTGAGGGCTCACAAGTAGGTTGAATTTTACAATTTTTTTCTGTCTGATGTTGCTACCTGAACACTGCCTGAAGTGGTATCCAGATATATTGGCTATATATTGTCATATATATATTATTTTTATATTTAAATATATACATATGTATGTGTATGTATACATAAATATATAAATATATGTATATACACATGTATGTGTGCTAAGTTGCTTCAGTCACGTCCAACTCTTTGCAACCCTAGAGACTGTAGCCTTCCAGGCTCCTCTGTTCATGAGATTTCCCAGGCAAGAATATTGGAATGGGTAGCCATTGTTTACTCCAGGGATATATGCATATGTGTGTGTGTATACATATCTGAATATAATGATGAAAAGGCACCCTCTGAATCCAGCTGGGAATCACTTCAGGCAATGTTCAGGTAGCAACATCAGACAGAAAAGTATTGTAAAATTCAATCTACTCATGAGCCCGGAAGTCCAAAATGAAACCAGATACATAAAGTCATTGAAGCATTTTCCTTCTGATGCACACACACACAGGATGCTATGGAAGCGCAGAGGAAGACATGAATAAACCACATGGGCTGAAAGTCATCAGGAAGGCTTCCTGGAGGAGTTAACTTGTGCTCTGAATCTTGAAGGATATACATGGGGCTTTCTTGGTGGCTCACACTGTAAAGAATCCTCCCTGCAATGCAAAAGACCTGGGTTCAATCTCTGGGTGGGAAGATCTCCTGGAGAAGGGAATGGCAACCCACTGCAGTATTCTTGTTTGGAGAATCCCCATGGACAGAGAAGCCTGGTGGGCTACAGTCTATGGGGTCACAAAGAGTCAGACACGACTGAGTGACTAACACTTTCAACACTTTCACACACACATGTTTTCTGTCTACCAAAAGGAGCAGAAGTTAATCTCAAGAACATGACATCAATGATAAAGGGTAATAGTGTAGACAGGCACGTGTGGGTAAACCTGTTGGCTAGTGTGGCTTCTGGACCATTAAGTCTTATCTGTCATAGAGGCTAAGCTTACTAATCCCAAGCCTGGAGGAGGAAGATGCTTGAAGCCATCCTTTTGCATCTGTTCTCTTTCCTGTGCTAGATGGTTGATGACAGGAAGTTCTCCTTATTCACAGTTTCCTCCGTGGCAGGCAGATGCTGAGCACAAGACACTACACCCTGATGGTTACAGGTGTAGACTTTGGGTTTACAAAGATAGTTGGAATCCCCACTCCGCCACTTCTCACTGTATGACTGGGGGCAAGTTACTCAGCTTGTTGGAGTCCCAGTTTCCTTTAAAGGAAAAGGAGATTCACACTAAAAAGTCAGCCTTAGCAAAGCCCTTGCATGTGCCAGGTGCAGCGCGAGTGTTTTGTGTCGGCTCATCTCATCTTCACAGACACAGTGAAGTGAGTACCCCTACTGCCCCCAAGTTACAGCTGTGGACACTGAGGCTCAGAGTGCTTGGGACCCATGTCCAAGGTTACTCGGCTGGAAAGGCTCTGAGTCAGGATGGATATTCAGACAGTCCGACTTCACATCCAATACTTTTAGCCATGACACTCATGAATCACTTTCTGATGAGAAGTTTTATAAGGGTTACATCAGTTAATTTTTTAAAATGGGGCTCTGAATGTTCAATAAGTGATAGCTTAAAAAAATATCTGTTCAGAAAACTTTGAATATGCAAAATGGAAGGAGTCACATTACAAGGAAAAATACAAACAATTCTCGCTATTTTGAGCACAAAATATTTCAATTATAAGGATAATGTACTTTTAGAGTATGAACAACAAGGAAGAAAAGAAAGTCTCCTTTCAAAGAACATGTGAATTGATTATCTTCAGACTTTTCCTTTCCCAGGTGGCCCAGTGGTAAAGAATCTGCCTGCCAATGCAGGAGATGTGGGTGCCATTGGTGGGTGGGGAAGATCCCCTGGAGAAGGAAATGGCAACCCACTCCAGTGTCCTTGCCTGGAAAATCCCACGGACAGAGGAGCCTGATGGGCTACAATCCATGGGGTCGCGAAGAGTCGGACGTGACTCAGGACTGAGTGTGCATGAGCAGATGTTTTACCCTCCAAAATGGAAGAGACTTTATAGGGTTTTGGAGAAGGAAGGTTGGCACTAAGGAATTTTGACGATTTCACTGTTAAAGGCAAAGGTAGACAAAGACTCAAATAGACTCACACTAGTGATGGATGACAAATCAACGTGAAAAGACTGTTGGCATGGAGAATTGTGGTATAACAGGACATGCGATTCTTTCTTTTTGAAACTTACACACCAGATTCTGAAATCTAGCAAGATTCTGTGTTATACTCCTGCTCTTAGGTTTAACCTGCACTCCTCTCTTCTGTCTTTCTGCTTCTGTAGCTTCACTGAGACCAAGAACTGTATTCTCCTCCCCCTCTTTTTTATCTGTCCTTTTATACAGATCCTATCATTTAATTCAGGAAAATGCGATTTAGTAGATCCAAATGGTGAGCGGACTTGCCTGAGTCCCACACGTGAGTGGCAATTTAAGATTCCAACTGAGTTCTCCCAGACACCACATCTGCCTGGCACTGGAGTCTGCCATGCCAGAACAGAATTGGGCCTGATAGAGACCCCTGGACCTGGGTCTGCTTCCCTGGGCCATCTGGGCTTTCTGTGGCTGGTCTGGGGATCAGGGGTTCTCCTGAGAGGTCTCCCCAGGCTCCAGACCTCTCTCCATGCTTCCTGATTACACCAGAGCGAGGCTGCCAGTCCTGATCCGAGGATCTCTGGAAGGTTGCCCTACCGAGTAGGGGCTAAGCCTCCCCACTCCGCAGGCCACGCCAGGCCCCAGACCCTTCCTGCCTGGCGCTTTTCTTTAGGGAAGTCCCTCAGATCCTTGGTCAGAAAACCATGAGTGACCAAGCCTTCCTCTTTCAAGATAGCCCACTTCATTGGCCAAAAGGCCAAGACAAAGGAAAAGGCTGTGGCAGAAAGGGCCCTGACATGTAACATTCAGGGTTCTGGCCTTGCTTTTTTTAGAAAAGGAGTGCTTTCCCATGGTCAGGGGAGAAGTCAGACTTCCCTGTTTCTCTTGGGCCGGGCATGAAGCAATCTTTGGTTCTGATGTTGACACCAGGTCAACCCTCCAGACCTTCTCTCAGGGCCTGGCTCCTTGGGTTTCTGAGCTCTGAACTTTCCAACAAGAAATTGACCAGTGGACCAGGGGCCCACAGCAGCAAGAACTGGGTGGTGGTCTTAGTGGCGAGGGAGAGGAACAGGACACAGGTGGGCACTCTGGGACACACAGCTTGACTTGGCCCCCAGCTCTACCACATGGTGGCTAGGAGGCCTTGGACAAGTTACTAAACCTTTCTGAATCTCAGTCTCCCCACCAGGAAAATGCAGAAATGGTGCTCTATGCAAAAGCAGACTGTCTATTAAAAATGAGGAAATCTGTGGGGAGAGCTAGGGTAGGGCTTGTCTAAGCCCTCATTAGACATTAATTATGCTCAAGGTTATTGAAGGCTGCACCTGAATCTTCAGTTTGAACAATTACCTGCACACACAGTGTATGTAAGGATTGTGCACCTAGATATGGAAGGCTCTGGATCCAATTAGAAGTGGGTTCAAATTCCAGGTCCCCCACTTAGCAGTAAGCAGTGTGAACCTGGAAAAGTAAACTTTCTCCTTTGAGCCTGATTTCTCATCTCCTGCTTTCTTTATAAGGCTCTTGTTGGAGGCTGATGGTGGTAGCAGATTAACTGAAATAATGTCTGCACACAAGGCACATAGCAGCTATGCAGTAATTGTTTCCATTATAACCAAGTGCATGAATGCTAAGTCACTTCAGTTGTGTCTGACTCTTTGCAAACCTATGGACTGTAGCCCGCCAGGCTTCTTTGTCCATGGGATTCTCCAGGCAAGAGTACTGGAGTGGGTTGCTGTGTCCTCCTCCAGGGGATCTTCCCCACCCCGGGATCGAACCTGCATCTCTTACATCTGTTGCATTGGCAGGTGGGTTCTTTACCACTAATGCCACCAAAAGATCAAGGCAAATCCATTCAACAGGCGGTCTGAATCTTTGTGGGTCTCAGCATCATCAAATACATGAAGATGGGAAAGTCTTCTGGCTTTGTATGAGTGTGGAGAAAATCTAATGGAAAAATTAAGGTCAAAGTAGCTTTCTTCGTTAGATCGTTCATTTTTCTGTATCCCAGAGCCTGGCACTGTGCCTGGTTTGTCTGAGGTTCTCAATACACATTTGTCAAATTAAAGAAAGCTTTGTTAATGCCAACAGAGTTTTGTAGAGACAGGGCTGGCTCCGTGGGCAGGGTCCCATGCTTGGTTCAATGCTCTGCTGTTGCCATCTTGAAACTCTTAGTGGTTTTTGAACAAGGGTCTTGTATTTGCATGTTGCACTGGGTCGCACAAATGAGGCGGCAGGTCTTGTGTAGAAGCAAACCTACTTAGAAGAAAATCCAGCCTCCTGATACGGACTTGCGAGGTATTACCTGATCTGCCCCTGCTGCCTTCCTGAACTCTGTGGTCATGCTCCGCTTGCTTCCTGACTTCAGGCACCCAGGCCTGTTTCTTTAACCAGCCACGCCCACCTCCCCTCAGCTCATCCCATGATTGGCTCCCATCACCTTTCTGGTCTCAGCTCCTAAGTCACCTCTATAAAGAAGGCTGCCCTGACCCCCCTCCCAGCCACTCTCTGTCTTATTAGCGCTCTTCCTAGTCCTCGATGCTTCTTTTTCTTGCGTGTGTGTGCGCTCTAAGGTGCTCAGCTGCTCAGTCTTGTCTGACTCTTTGTGACCCCAGGAACTGTAGCCCGCCTGGCTCCTCTGTCCCTGGGATTTTCTAGGCAAGAATACTGGAGTGCGTGATCATTCCATTCTCCAGGGGATCTTCCCTACCCAGGAACTGAACCTGAGTCTCTTATGTCTCCTGCATTGGCAGGTGGATTCTTTCCAGTAGCACCACCGCCTAAAGAGAGCTATTTATTTATTATTTTTGGCTGAGCTGGGTCTTCACTGCTGCACGTGGGTTTTCTCAAGTTTCAGTGAGTGGGGGCTACTCTCTAGTTGTGGTGCCTGGGCTTCTCATTGCAGTGGCTTTTCTTCTTGTGGAGCACAGGCTCCAGGGCTCACACACAGGCTTTGTTGCCCCACAGCATGTGGGATCTTCCTGGAACAGGGATCAAACCCTTGTCTCCTTGCATTGATAGGTCGACTCAACCACTGGACCATCAAGAAAGTCTCCCTGATGCTTCTTTGTGAAATTAGGTGTTCTACGTATATGTTGACTGGTTTATTTTCTGTTTCCTCTAGTAGACTTAACTCAGTGAAGGCAGCCGTCTTCCCACCTCATTCTCTGCCTTGTTCCTAAAGCCATCGTATAGCCTTTGGTGCCCGGTCAGGGCTCCATGAATCCTTACCTACTGAAGAATGAATGGAGTCAGGAGGGCTGGATTTTCATCTCCAAAGACTTTCTCCTGGGACTCACTCATGTGAGAAGGTGAGAGCTGAGTTGGCACCACCCACTGTGGGTGGGGTTGAGAGTGGCTGCCTGGCTCCACAGCCCCTGCAGCTGGACAAGGTGGCCACCATGCCCATATTCTCCTGGCCACAGAAGCTGGCCTCCTGGGTGAGATCCCTGCACTGGGAGTCCATTCTGCACACAGGACTTAGAAAGGTCTGAATGGCTGGTGTCAGCCAAGAGATGGAAAAGCAGAGGTAGATAACAATGGGAACATTGGATTAGAGGCCACTTAATCCAATGTCCTGTTCAAATGGGCTTCCCAGGTGGCACTAGTGGTAAAGAACCCATCTGCCAATGCAAAAGATGTAAGAGAAGGGGGTTCAATCCCTTGGTTGGGAAGATCCCCTGGAGGAGGGCATGGCAACCCACTCCAGTATTCTTGTCTGGAGAATCCCATGGATGGAGGAGCCTGGCAAGCTACAGTCCATGGGGTCACAAAGAGTTAGATACAACTGAAGTAACTTACACATGCCTGTTACAGATATTTAGGCCCAGAGAGAGAAAGAAAATTACTCTGTAATGATAACAATGTCAAAATCCCAAACCAGACCAAGCCTACCAATCAAACAAAAGAAAAAGCACAGTGGGAGGCAGTATAGCACAGGGTAAAGGCTTTAATACAAGTATGATATTAAATAACTTAATATTTACAAGGTGCTTAGGACAGTTTCTGGCACGAAGACAATGCTAGGTAAGTGTTTTACAAATTGCAGATCAATCCACATTGAGCTCTTTTGCTGATCCAGGAAATCTGCAAACTCCTTACTTGTATCATTTCATTTAATCCCCTAGCCATCTTAAAAGGTAGGTGCAATAATGATTTATGCCCATTTTACAGATGAGGAAATGAAAGGCCAAGCTAGAGAGTGGCGGAGCTCTGACCCCAGGTTGGCTGTCTCTAGGGCCGAGTTCTCCACTCCTGCGCTGGATGGCAGTTATGGGTAGAGCTGGCCTGGCATCTCTGTGCTCCTTCCCAGTACCAGGCTTGGCGCTAGCCTGAGTGGGAAATGCCTCTGATTCACATCTGCTCTGCTGGGAAGCTGCCTTACTCATTTTGGCTCATTCATGCCTCAAGCATCCTCTGCCATCTCCCTCCACTGTGCAGGGGCCACTCCTGGTTCTACAGACAAGCTTGCGAGGTTGGGTGTCCTCTGTGTGGTAGAGCAGCAGGCTCCCAGCCTGGAGGGGCTGGCAGGGCGGGGGACACACACTGGGGAGCTGAGGAGCCCAGGCATGCTGAGTTTGCTGTTCCTCCTGGGGCGCTTGCCCTTCCCTAGGTGGAGGATGCTGCCTGCGCAGGGGCCAGGAATGGCTAGGACCCCACAGATACTGGAACTAATGGGTGTGCTCATCTCCCCATGCATGTGATGGTCCATGGATGCATCTGAGAGCCCCTCCCACCTTTGGGCCAGCTGAGCTGGGGAGAAGGGGAAAGCCCCAGCAAAGGCCATCTGTGCAAGACCCCAATAGCCTTTGGCACTGATTCTAGATTGATCTCTGCTAACTAACTTCTCCTGTCTGGAAATTCTGGGCCTGTTCTGTTCTCCACGCCCTCTCAGGAGCTTCCCAACAAGCCCAGTGGGACTCGTCATGGGTCACTGGAGGTGACTGTTCACCCTTCAAGCCACAGCAGAGATGCCCAACCCTATGACATCCATTGACCTCATTTGCCCATTCATTCACGCATGGATACGTTCATTTAACAAACATTCATTGAATTTCCATCATGGGCAAGGCATGGTGTCTGACTAAGGAAACAACTGAACATAAGTCCATCACCGCTTCCACCCTCATGGAGCCCACATTCCAGAAGTCTAGCATAAAGAGAGTCAAACAAGGAGAAAAAATAATTGCACATCTTGAAAGGTGTACGGAGGGAAAGAATGTGGGTTATTTCAAGTGATTTTTGGAGCTGACTCATAACAGGTTGAAAGAGATGCCTGTTAAAATTTTGGGGAGTTTTGTGAGCTGGTTGTTAAACACAGCCATCATGAAAGAGTTATGTAAATTTGCAGTGACACAAATTATATTAAAATAAAAATTAAAAATTGAAGGCATCAATTATATGGGGCGGTGTGAGCAGAGAACTGGCAGACTGGGGATGGGTTGGAGAAGCCACTTGTGTCTACTTGGCTTCCTCTCCTCATGCTTGGGTCCTAGATTTTTCCTTCAGGAACCTCATCCCTGAACCTGCAATTAGTCCCAATTAGGGCCAGGCTTCCCAGATGACGCCAGTGGTAAAGAATCCACCTGCCAATGCAGAAGACACAAGAGACACAAGTTTGATCCCTGGGTAAGGAATATCCCCTGGACTAGGAAATGGCAATCCACTCCAGTATTCTTGCCTGGAAATCCCATGGACAGAGGTGCCTGTTGGGCTACCGTCCATGGGGTCGCAAAGAGTCAGACACGACTGAGTGCAGATGCACGCACAGGGCCAGGCTAGTGCCAGGGCTGAGGCCTGAGTGTAACCAGGAGGTAAGTCAAACCCAGTGTCACACTATGGAGACAGTCCAGAGGCCTCTGGGGACTTGGATTTGGGCTCATGATGCCCATCATTCCAGGTTGGCCCCTCCCCTGTGACCTTGACTCCTTCCAAGGGCATCCTACCCTCCCATCTGGTTCTAGAAAGTCTGTGTCTGGAGCTGATGGTATGGTGAGTCCTCTGAGAGTTCCCACCTGGTGGTATGGCTGGTCCCCAGCACTGACCACGTGCCTGAATTAGGTTGAGCCACGTGGACATACACTCTGCAGAGGATGCACATTCTGCCATCAGGGAGCTGGTCCCACCTTATCGGTCCAACCTGGGTCGAATAGGAAAGCCAGCTTCCTCAGTCTCCCCAGTTCAGGAAGTGCTATCGGTTCAGCAAATCTCACTCACTTAGCAGGGCAGGCGTCAGGAAAAGTGCAGCTATCATAGGGGTCTTATGTGCTCAGAGAAGGTTTACACCAGTCTGAATCCTTCCCTGCATCGCCCCTCAGAAGACTGCTTCCTTCTCCTGAAGCACATCCACTTTGCATGCCCCGGTGCACGTCTTCCCTCAGGACACAGGTTGACCAAGGCAGTGGACCCACTCCTCCTGGCACTTTCTTCCCTGAGCCTGGGAAACCAGCCCATGCTCCCTCTGCCCGTGGTGGCCTGATTCCCTTCCCCACCGTCTACCCTCCTGTTCTTCCCTTCTGAAGCTCTCCAGAAACTTCTGACTCATCCTCTGACTCAGGTGGAGTCTATTTCTGTTCCCATGTCCTTTTCCCTGAGAGGCTAGAGATCATAAATCTCCCCCTGGCTCAGTGTCGGGGAGGGAACAGCTGGATTCCTGTATGTGCTTGTGTGTGCACGTGTGCGCATGTGTGTGTGCCGGGGTACGCCCCTCCCCACCCCAGGGAGCTAGAGAGAGTGGTTTACCTATTCCTTCCCTGATGCTGGGAAAGATTGAGGGCAGGAGGAGATGAGGGCAACAGAGAACGAGATGGTTGGATGGCATCACTGACTCAAATGGACATGAGTTTGAGCAAGCTCTGGGAGATGGTGAAGGACAGGGAAGCCTGGCCTGCTGCCGTCCATGCAGCTGCAAAGAGTCGGACACGACTGAGCGATTGAGCAACAACCTCTCTGTATATCCCCTGACTCCTCGGGAGCCGACAAGCATCCTCTAAGAGGGGTGAGCAGTGGGGGTAGCCGCAAAGAGCCTCATCCTGATCTTGACAAGGTGACTGTGTTGTTGAAGGTGCTTTTTTAGCAAAGAAAGTCTAAGCTGATGACACCTTCCACCAAACCCCAATTCATGGAACATGCACATAATAAACTGGCAGACACCTAGGAACCAATACTTTGAGCTTGAAAGAGACCGAGATTGATGAAGGACCAGGTTTAAAATTACCCAGCAAGCAAGTAGCCAAGCTGGATTTGGATTGTAATAAATTCGTGCCTTCAGTTGGCATCGGATATTCCCTGTCCTTTTTCCCTGCCCCCTACCCCCAGGCAGAACCTCTCCCCTCTCTGCTTCTGCTAAGCTTGAGCTGTCTAGTACAGTGGCTAGCAGCTACATGTGACTATTAAGTGCTAGAAATGTGACTAGTTCAAATGAAGAGGTTCTGTAAGTGTAAAATGCACACTGGATTTCCAAGCTCTAGCATGAAAAATATTCTAGTATAAAAAAATGAGAAATAGCTCATTCATAATTTTTCGTATAGGTTGCAGGTGGAACTTGTAATATTTTGACAGGTTGGATTAAATAAAACATTATTAAAATGAATTCCACCCATTTATTTTCACTTTTTAAAATGTGTAGAAAATTTTAAATTGTGCGTGTAATTTAAGTATGTATGATTTAAGTATGTACACATATTAATGATTATGTATGTAATTTCAATATATAATGGCTCATGTTTGTGACTGCAATTATGTTTCCATTGGGGTTGACCAGAAATCTTCCCCCCCCCCACTTGTTTCTATAAATAAAGTTGTATTAAAACATAGCTAGGCTTATTCATTTACATAGCATTTCAGGGTGATTTTGCTCTAATGGCAAATTGAGTATTTGTGACTGAGAACCTGTGACCCATAGACCCTAAAATACTTAGTTCCAGTCCTTTACAGAAAAAGTTTTATTAACTCTTGCACTAGACCACCAATTTCATGAGAGTGGGGATTATGGACTTGACACAGAATAACTGCTTAGTAAGTATTAGTTGAGCGAGTGAATACTTTGTTGGAATTAAAAGCAGAGGGAATAGCACATGCCTAAGCATGGGGCCAAGAAATAGCATTGGTTGTGTAGGTGATGGGGCGTTTGGGGCGGCCCTTTATAAAAAATATGCTCACTCTTATTCTAGATGCTTAAACATATATATATATATATATATATATATATATATGTATTTTAGTAGACTATTTTTAGAGTCTTTTTTGAATTTGTTACAATACTGCTTCTGTTTTATGTTTTGGCTTTTTGGCCTCAAGTCACATGGAATCTTGGCAGTCTGACCGGGGATTGAACCCACATGCCCTGCTTTGAAAAGTGAAGTCTTAACCACTGGACCACCAGAGATGTCCCCTCTAGACACTTGTATCAGCCTCCTCCGTGGTTTCTTGCTTCATGTTTTTTCTTTCCCAGGCAGCCTCTGTTCTTCCTACCTGCGTGCGTGCTAAGTCGCTTCAATCGTGGTCGACTCTGTGACCTTATGGCCTGTAGCCCGCCAGGCTTCTCTGTCCATGGGGTTCTCCAGGCAAGAATACTGGAGTGGGTTGCCATGCCCTCCTCCAGGGGATCTTCCCCACCCAGGGATCGAACCTGGGTCTCTTACATCTAATGCATTGGCAGACAGATTCTTTATCACTAGCGCCACCTGGGAAGCCCCATTCTGCCTACACAAATCCCAACAAATCATTGATCAGCTCCCCAAATCTCCACTGTCCTAACCATTGCCTGTAAGATGAAGGCAGAACTTCTTAGCATGGCCTTGCGGGCCCTCCCACACCACCCTGCCCAGCCCCTGAGCCTGGTACCCTGCCATCTCCTCTCCCCTCCAGGGCTCTGGGGCTGCCCCACCTATTCTGGTCTTAATGCCTTTCTTCATACTCCTTCTCTGCCTGGAAACCTCTCCTTGATCTCTGCAAGTCAGATACCCACCCTTCAAGGCTCGGCTCCAATATTTCTTCCTTGAGACACAATATGGCATTTTGCCAGTGTTAGAGTTTCTTTTAAGTCATTGTTAACATAAGATAAATGATAGGAGGTACTGGGTTCCCACAGCACTTTGTATCTTTTTTTTTTTTTTAAACTGCAGCACTAATAATTTAAAGCTGAAAATTTTACTTTTCATCCTGTACTCACTGTATGTGCCAGCTACCACGCTAAGCTCTCCAAATATATTGCCTTTTGCAGTTCTCACACAACTCTGCGAAATCGGTATTATGCTACTCCTATTTTACAGATAAGGAAACTGAGACTCAGAGATGTGATATAAGAATCGTGAGTGGTGGTCCTGACATTTAAATTCAAGTTGATTAGATTCTAGAGCACCAAATGCAAATCTAAGATCTGTGTGCTTCCCTGAGTCTACTTCCTAAGGCTACCTCACCCATGCCTGGGCCCTGGGTGTCCTGCTACAGGGATTCCCACTCCCAGGTCCTAGATCAGTCCTCACTGGGTCCCCTGTTAGGTCAGCCTTGACTAGAGAGAGCTTAGCCCCTGCTGTGAGTCCTGAGTGTGCTGAAAGAAGCAAATCAAACCCAGCACCTTGGCCTGGGGACCACTCCAGAGGCTGTGTCTGCTGAATCTCCATCCTTGAGGGTCCAAGATATAGAGTTAAGTGAAAGTAAACTTGTGCTCACTTTTGCATCTTGATGTAAACGTTACTTCCTCAGGGAAGTCCTCCATGATTGCCCAGACAGGGAAAAATTCTGGATCTATGTTCTTATAGAATCTAGATCTACTTCTTCTCCTTCCAATAATTCATCCTTTTTTTGGGGGGGGGGTAATGACTCTTTTATCATTTGTTTCCCTGACTGAATAATAAGCATCATGAGGACAGGGGCTTTGTTTCTCATATTTCCATGACCTTTCTCAGTGCCTGATTCATTGCAGGTGTATGGTGAATATTTGAATGGATGAATGAAGCTCTGCCTGTTTGTCTCACCTGGATATCCACCTCGCTGGTCTCCAGATCCATAGGGAAGCAGACAAGCATGTGAATTTCTGTCCTCTTCCTTTCCTGAATGACTTAGTGTTGAAGACACTAGCATGTGTTGAAAAGAAACTGACAGATTACTGATCACTAGGCCAGTAATATTTGATTGTGAGTAGAACTCCAGATAGAAAGCCCCTTCCTCGACCTCAACCAAGGAAACCCATCCCGTCATGTGTCCTCTGGGGGCACAGCCTGTGGCTGATGACCCAGATGAAGGAGAGGGAGTGGGCAGGTCCCCTGGCATGGGCAGTGAGCCAGGGAAACTCCACACCCTGACCTGTACCCCCCTGCCCACCCCGGGAGGGCAGGGAAGCATGTAGATCCCCAAGCACAGCCAAAGGGCTTCCACAACACTTTCCTGATGCTTTAGTGGCTGTGATTTGAGAATTTCTGGTTTCACCTAATTCAGAAGAGGCAGCTGCAGGTGAGTCCTACAGCCACGGGAATTCTTCTATCTGTCCTGCACGTCCTCAGACATCCTGGGGTTTGATTGGTGGGTGGGAAGGTCAGCCTAAGAATCAAGCCTCACATGCATATGTTGGTTTAGGGTGACAAACTGATTCTGCTTTGTCTGCGATGGTCTTGTCTTTAAAACTGAAAGACCCTCATTCCTAGGCAGATAGGGACAGTTGGTCACCCTGACTGGGAGACTCTTCCTCTAAAGTGACTAGTTTCAGTGCTGGATGCTATATCACTGGATTCTGGCCAGTTTGTCATCATTTTGGGCAAAATGCACACAAGGCTGTCATCTTCTTTGAGGCTCAGGGTGAGTCTGACAGCAATCAGCTCAGGCCTGTGAATCTGGCCAGATCAGAGGGACTGGTGTTAGTCCTTTTAAATCCAGTGTTAAAGACCACGAGAAGTACTGCAGGGGTCCCTACAGCTGTGGGGACCTCAGAGGGTCTGGATTCCTAGGTTGTGATGGTGGCCACGTATAGCTGGCCTGCATCTGGGGTAGGGGGTATGTTTATACAGATCAGAATAAACTAGACTCGAGTATGCATGCTTGTGTGTGTGAGTGCAAGTTGCTTCAGTTGTGTTCAACTCTTTGCGACCCTATGGACTGTAACCCTCTAGGCTCCTCTTTCCATGGGATTTTCCAGGCAGGAATACTGGGGTTGGTTGCCATTCCCTTCTCCAGGGGACCTTCCCTACCTAGGGATCGAACCAGGGAATCTTCCTGGCCCATGGATCGAACCTGGGTCTCTTATGTCTTCTGCATTGGCAGGTGGGTTCTTTACTACTAGAGCCACTTGGGAAGCCCAGACTCGAGTATACAATAAAAATATAACAGAAGTCATATGAGCAATTTTCAATTTTCTAGCAGCTATGTTAAAAAATAAACTGGTGAAATTAAATTTAATAACATCTTCTACTTAACCCAATCATCCAAAATATTATAATTTTGACATGTAATCTATTTAAAATTATTGAGATCTTTTATGGCTCTGTTTCATTCTAAGTGTTCAAAATCCAGTTTGTATTTCATGCACTCAGCATCTCTTGATTCGAACCAGCCACATTTCAAGTGCTGTGGTATCTATGGTTTGGGGTGTGTGTGTGTGTGTGTACACATGTATTATAAAGCCTTCCAATCAAACCTGGAAGATCTGTAACTGCCAGAATACCATCTGACAAGATTGCCTTATATTTTGTAAAGGGCGCCATGAACTGTGGCTTCCCCGGTGGGTCAGTGGTAAGGAATCTGCCTGCAATGCAGGACACTTGGGTTTGATCCCTGGGTTGGGAAGATCCCCTGAGGGAGGAAAAACAGCAACCCATTCCAGTATTCTTGCCTGGGAAATCCCTTGGACAGAGGACCCTGGTAGGCTGCAGTCCATGGGGTCGCTATGAGTCGAACACGACTGAGCGACTTCACTTTCACTTTTCACTTTCATGCATTGGAGAAGGAAATGGCAACCCACTCCAGTGTTCTTGCCTGGAGAATCCCAGGGACGGGGGAGCCTGGTGGGCTGCCGTCTGTGGGGTCGCACAGAGTCAGACACAACTGAAGCAACTTAGCAGCAGCAGCAGCAGCATAGAGTCTTCCTGAAGACTTCACAGGTGGCTCAGTGGTAAAAAATCCTCTTGCCAATGCAGGAGACTTGAGTTTGATCCCTGGGTTGGGAAGATCCCCTGGAGAAGGAAATGGCAACCAACTCCAGTATTCACGCCAGGGAAATCCCATCGACAGAGGAGCCTGGTGGGCTACAGTTCATGGGGTTGCAAAAGAGTTGGACATGACTGAGAGACAAAACAATAGCAACCAAAAGAAGCTCCCTGGAGCATCCTTTGCTCTTTAGAGCAAGCATTTCTACTGAAGATAAAAAAAATTGAGTCCTGAGCTGGGTTTCCTAAATGTCTAGAGTAAAAAAGATGGGAGAGATATGACCAAATGTTGGTAAGTATGTAGAACACCTAACACATCACAGGTGAGAGTGTGAATGGTAGGGCTATTTGTAAAACAGTTTGACATTAAAGGATTAAATGTGCATCTACTAAGTGACTTAGTTATTTCATCTTTTGGTATTTTTCTGAGACAAGTTACAAAAATATAAAATCTTTTAGAGAAATGTTTGTAACAGCTTGATCACAATAGCCTATAACTGGAAATAGCCCTGAAGATTTCATCAACAGGAGAACAGAAAAAAAGCTATGGTCTATTTATACAACAGAATACAACTCAGCAATAAAAATAAATAGATTAGTTATACACAAAACAAAGCCTGTGAATCTCAAAAAAAAAGTCATGCTGAAGAAAAGAAACTAGACACAAAAGTGCCCATTAGCGTGATTCTACTGACATGAAATTCCAGAACAGGCAACATGAACTTCCGTTCAGTTCAGTCGCTCAGTTGTGTCTGACTCTTTGTGACCCCATGAATCACAGCACAGGCCTCCCTGTCCATCACCAATCCCCGGAGTTTACCCAAACCCATGTCCATCGAGTCGGTGATGCCATCCAACCATCTCATCCTCTGTCGTCCCCTTCTCCTCCTGCCCCCAATCCTTCCCACCATTAGGGTCTTTTCCAATGAGTCGACTCTTCGCATGAGGTGGCCAAAGTATTGGAATTTCAGCTTCAACATCAGACCTTCTAATGAACACCCAGGACTGATCTCCTTTAGGATGGACTGGTTGGATCTTCTTGCAGTCCAAGGGACTCTCAAGAGTCTTCTCCAACACCACAGTTCAAAAGCATCAATTCTTTGGCGCTCAGCTTTCTTCACCGTCCAACTCTCACATCCATACATGACCACTGGAAAAACCATAGCCTTGACTAGAACTTACCAGGAAAGAAATCAAAGCAGTGCTAGCTTCTAGGAGAAGGTAGATTTAGTGGGAAAGGGCACAGGAAAACTTTCTGGGTGACGGGAAAGTTCTATGGGTTTTTGATAAAATTGAAAGACTAGTTTACTTAAAAATCTGTGCATTTCACTGATGTAAATTACACCAAAAAGAGGAGAAGGAAACAGTTAAGAAACTGAATGCTTCTGGAGGCTCTTAAAGACCCAATACATCTCTATCATTCTTTGTGACAACAGGATCTTGGACAATGGATCTGGCCTTGCTGTTTCAAGTAAAATTGACCATGTTAATTCATGTTCATGGTTATTCCCAGCTGGACTAGATCTTTGAAGTAGAGACCAGTCTTAACATCATGATGTTCCCAGGATCTGGTGTGGGGATGGGCTTTCACAGGAACAGAGGAAATATTTTTTGAATAAATGAATGACTCTTTGTGTATTTATACATATGTAAATATACACATATATTATTTAGTATAATATAAAGTATATATAATATATATTATTATTTAGCATGAAGTGTAGTTGACTTAAAGTATTATATTAGTTTCAAGTGTACTATGTAATAATTTGGCATTTTTATAGATTATACTCCATATAAAGTTATTATAAAATATTGGCTGTATTCCCTGTGCTATTTATTTTATACTGTATTCCCTGTATCTTATTTATTTTATACGTAGTAGCCTATACCTGATGCTGAAGCTCCAATACTTTGGCCGCCTATTGTGAAGAAATGACTCATTAGAAAAGATTCTGATGTTGGGAGAGATTGAAGGCAAAAGGAGAAGAGGGCGTCAGAGGGTGAGGTGGTTAGATAGCATCATCGACTCAATGGACATGCATTTGGGCAAACTCCAGGAGATAGAGAAGGACAGGGAAGCCTGGTGTGCTGCAGTCATGGTGTTACAAAGAGTTGGACATGACTGAGCGGCTGAACAGCAACAACAAATCTATACCTCCTAATCTGCTTCCCCTGTCTTCCCCACATCTCTCCCCACTAGTAACCACTAATTTGTTCTCTGTATCTGTTTCTTTTTTGTTATAGTCATTCGTTTGTTTTATTTTTTAGATTCCACATGTAAGTGAAAACATACAGTATTTGTCTTTCTCTGTCTGACTTATTTCACCAAGCATAATACCCTCCAGGTCCATCCAGGTTGTGAATGACAGAATTTCATTCTTTTTTGTGGCTGAGAGATAATAAACAAATGACTCTTAATGGAATCACTTGACCGGAATAAGAAGTTCTTGTACTCTTGGGTGATCCATGGGTCCTGCCACTGGAAGGGAAAGTGGGTCGTGTTTTCGTAGAAGAAGGGGTCAAGTTTTCTCCCTTCTTTTCTCCCTTCTTTCCTCCTCCCCTCCCCCATTTTTTTCTTTCCTTCCTCCCATTTCTCCTTCTTTCCTTCACTAACCCTCTGCTGTACCTCAAGGGAATATCCATTCATTTCAGGCCCTTTGATTCACTAAGTCCTTAAGGAACAGTGCCTATGGGCTTTCAAGGGATCCATGAAAGTAGCTGAGATCTGAATAAGTAAAGAAAATTGCAAAGTATAAGAATGAGTGTTTAATTAAATGTACATGAAACATATCATTATGGTAACTAGTTTAATCCAAGTCAGCTCCTACAGTTATAGAAAAATTCTACTTAGTGTAGGATGTGGATTTATTTGAATGCGGTTTCATGATGTTGGATGGGGGAGTCTCCAAAAATCAGGGGAACTGGGGGCTCCCAAGACTCTCAAGTAACTGTAAATTCGATGTATGCTTGATATTGTGGGAAACTCATTTGCAAAAACATACAAGAAAGGGGGAGAAGGAACAGGAAGAAAATAAGAATTGATATATAAGGTTATAAAGAATTACTTCAAATTCATTTTTTTACCAAAAAACTTTGCAGGTAATATATACATGCATGGTAGGCAGAAGAATGACTCTCTAAGGAGATCCATGTCCTAAGCCTTAGAACTTGTAGATAAGTTATTTTACAGGACAAAAGGGAATTTGCAGATGTGATTAAGGTTAATGACCTTGAGATGGGGAGATTATTCCCCGTTATCCAAGTGGGCCCAAGGAAATCACATAATCCTTAAAATTGGAGAATCTCTTTCGACTATGGTCAGGGACAGATGTGACTGGGAGGAATGGTCAGAGACAGGCAACATCGCTGGCTTTGAAGATGGAAACAAGGGCTATGATTTTAAGACTACGAGCGACTTCCAGAAGCTGGAAAAACCAGGAAAATGGATTCCCCCCTTGAGTCCACAGAAAAGAACAAAGACCTGCAGACATCTTGACTACAGCCCGTTGTCAGACTTGTAACCCCCACAACTGCAAGATAATAAATATGTATTGTTTAGGCTACGAAATTCATGGTAATTGATCGTGCCAGTCATAGCAAATTAGCATAACATGGATGGGTTCACATGGCATGCAGCCTGTACTGAATGTTTTCTATGTGCCAAGCAGTGTGCTATGTACTTTGCATGTCTGAGCTTTCTCAATTTTCATAACATCTCTGTGAAGTGGGTACTGTTATCACTCTCCTTTTATTTTACTTATTTTCTTTCTTTCCTTATTTTTGGCTGTGCTGCATAGCATGTGGGATCTTAGTTCCCTGACTAGGGATCTAACCCACATGGAAGTGTGGTGTCTTAACCACTGGATCATCAGGGAGGTCCCCACCCTCCTTTTAAAGATTGAGTCTTAGAGAGGGTAAGGAGATTGCCCAAGGTCGCAGAACTTACGAGGGACAGGAGTGGCATTTGCATTCAGTTGTGTTTGTTTCTGGGCTTCCCAGGTGGTGCTAGTGGTAAAGTACCCACCTGCTAATGCAGGAGACATAGGAGACCCAGGTTCAATCCCTGGGTCAGGAAGATCCCCTGGAGGAGGGCACAGCAATGCTCTCCAGTATTCTTGACTGGAGAATCCATGGGCAGAGGAGACTGGGGGCCTATAGTCCATAGCGATGCAAAGAGTCAGACACAATGAAGTGACTTAGCATGCACACACGTATTTGTTTCTATGATAAACAGTAGAGTCACAGAGTAAAAGCTCTTTGTAAGTTTTTGGTCTTCAATCCAGGATGATGAAGGTCAAGGTTACCTTTGCAGAACCTACGAGACAAGGTGAACACAAGGCATGACAACATAACGGCTCTTTAGGACGATCTGTTTTGGTATGGGAAGAACCATCTCCATTCTCATAAATCATCTACAGGACCACATACAAGCTTTAGAACTCGAAGGAGCATCACTTTTCACATAACCAATTACAGAACTAATTACAAACTGTTTTTATCTGTCCATTAAGGTAGGTATAATTAAGGTAACATTTTGTTAAACTAGTTTGAGGGTCGCTTTAGCGTCATAATGACGACTTTTATTTCTGAGAGTTTCTAATTTGTCTTGGCGGCATCTTGGACCCTCTCCTGTTCTCTCTCTTTCTCTTGGTGCTCCGTCAGAGCATCTTCAGCCCCTCTGTTCTGCATCCCCTCCACTTTCCTAGTAACTTTCTAGTCATCCTTTAGTTGTCCTCTTAAATCTCACTTTCTCAGGGAGGCCACCCTGATGCCCCAGCCTGGAGAAATCCTCTGGAATGCATTCCAAAAGTGTCCTGTTCCTTCCTTTTATCTGCCTCATCACCCTCTATCACCTATTTCATCTACACACATGTATCACCTCTTTCCCCTGCCCTTTAAGCCTCATGAAGGCAGAACCTCACATCTGTGTGATTTCCCGCTGGGTCCCCAGGTCCCAGGACGATGATTGGTAGCTGGTAATATTCAGTAGGGCTTTCCTGGTGGCTCAGTGGTAACGATTCTGTCTGCTAATGTAGGAGATCCAAGTTAGATCCCTGGGTCGGTAAGATCCCCTGGAGGAGGAAATGGGAACTCACTTCAGTATTTTTGCCTGGGAAATCCCATGGACAGAGGAGCCTGGTGGGCTACAGTCCAATGGGTCTCAAAGAGTCAGACACAACTTAGCGACTATATTTTAGTTGTTATTATTTATAACAACAACATTCAGTAAATATCCGTGGGCTGATTCCCAATAGATTTTAATTGGTCTTTGCTTCTTAGTGGCCACTATTGGTGTCTACTTGGACCTTAACTGGGTGCGATTTTTGTCCCATCCTCCACCTTCCACTTTCACAACATGTGGACTTTCCACATCACACACTTTCCACTTCATGTGTACTTTCACACAAGGAGACCCCTACACGTGTGAGCATGTGAACACACACACTCACATGTGCACACACAAGATGAGCCATGTCTTTTCAAGTCTCCTCTGTGCCTTTAGGCTGGAGCCCCTGGGCCCTGGTCAGCAGGCCTGGCTTCTGAATCGGCCTAGAGAGGGAAGGGAGAGGGGGCATGATGCTTTTGAGTCATGCATTGCTCTCTGGGACCATCTACCCTCTTGGGAGGCCCTGGGGATTACCCAGTCCAGACTCTCTGGGAGGCCTCCTTTCCTCTGAAGCTCATGTCCTGGGATTCCACTTCTGCTGTTCTTGTCCCCGTGCGGGCTGGTACGCAGCCTAGGGGGCCAGTGGCCGAAGCCATGCTTTCCTCCCTCCTTCTGTTCCCCGCCATGGGGAGTTTCAGTAGGGGAGTCCCTCCTTCCTGGGGTCCCCAGGAGACTACCTGGCATTTCACAACTGCTACCCAGACTCACACAGCTAAGGGCATGAGGCCAGGTCACGGCCCCAAAGGGGCCTGACCCTTAGACCCCAGCCCTCTGCAGCAACCTTGGGATGGTCATTGCATAACTGGCAGTGAAACCCTGCCATGGAGCTGAAGCCCTTTGACCGCGTGGAAAATTTTAAAAACAGACTAAGCCCATAACGATGTCCTCTTCTGTTGCTAGTTCCCAGCCTGCTCAGCTCCACCCCTCCCCTATTCATGCCCTGCATTGGCCTTTGCCCTGAGCCTTGCCCCCTCCCAATGTCCCTGGCCTGCTCCACCTACTGCCCAGACCAATGAGAGCCCAGAAAAAGAGTCTGATGGGGTTGGGGGTGGGAATACCTTTGTGTCTGGAGGCAGAATTGCAAACACTCTACCGGGCTCCCGGGCAATGTTTCCTGACCTCCACTGGGGAGGCTTGGGTCTCCCAGCTGACCTCCCCACCTACCTCCCTAGCCCGCCTCCTTCAGCCTGCCCCTCCTGCAGCCTGTCCCTGCTTCAGCACCTCACAGCCAGATGACCTCCCTGCTTACCCTCTCCCTGTCTTCCACCAAGGCATGCAGAGAGTGTTGGTTAAGACTTTGGGAGTCCCCAGACTTGGGTTCAATACCTAGCTCTTTGACCTTGGACCTGTGACTTTACCTCTTTGGTCCTCTGTTTCATCATCTGTAACATGGATTTGATATTCCCTTTCTCACTGGGTTGTCATAAGTGTGACCCCAGGGGATGCACCCGTTTAACACACATTTTCGGATTACCTGCTACGTGACAGGCACTGAGCTGTGTGCTAGGGTCACAGGGTGATCAAGACAGAGTCTGATAGGAGGGAGCCTGCAGTCTAAAGGTGGAGATAGAAAACTCTTGCACGCATTCACAGAGATAGGCCAACAAACAGAGCCATAGATTCCCAATGCACATTGGATGATGATAAGAAGCAGAAGGACAGGAAACATTGACAGAAGGCAACACTGAGAGCATCCTGGGGGGTAGGGGGTGGGGGAAGAGGTGTTTTAGGGAATGGTACTAGCCAGACCTGGAGGATGAAAAGGGGTCCACGGCTGGAGAAGAGGGTCGGATAGAGGGACATCCTGAGCAATAAGGCTCAGAAAGCAAGAAGCCATCTGGTGGGTTTATAGATCCCAATGGGACTCTTTGTGGCTTGGGTATAGAGAACCAGAGTTAGGCAGAGAAAAGTGAGCATAACACAAAACATCCTGGATCCTGTAGGCCTTTGGATCGGCACCATCAGCATCACCTGGGGACTTGTTAGAAATGCATGTTCCTGGGCCCCAGTGCGGGTGGACTTAGTCAGAAACTCTAGGGGTAGAGTCCTACAGGGGATCCAAGTTTGACACTTTCTGCTAAACTAAGGGAGGGAGTTTGGGCTTTTCTCCCCAGCATGGGAGAACACTATTAGAGAGCTTTTTTTTAAATGGTGGAGTTTATTTATTTTTTAAAAAATATTTATTTGACTGTGCCATGTTTTAATTGTGGCATGCCAGATCATTGATATGCATTGCAGCCCGTGGGATCTTTATTTGTGGCATGTGGGATCTAGTACCCTGACCCATTATCAAACCTGGGCCCCCTGCCTTGGGAGTGCAGAGTCTGAGCCACTGGGCCACCAGGGAAATCCCTAGAGAAATTTTTTTTTTTTTTCCCTAGAGAGTTTTAATCGGGGGAGAGGGATGGCTAAACTGGGCTGATAGTATCATCTAAAGGCTAGAGTTTGAACCATCCCACCTTTCCATGCTCCTGCTTTGCTGTCTCCTCCTCCACTCCAAAGGCTGCTGCCTACCCGATGTCCCCACCTAGGGCCTCTATTTGGAAGGATTGTACCCTGTAGTGGTAATCGCTCAGTCATGAGTCACGTCCGTCTCTTTGTGACCCCATGGACTGTAGCCCGCCAGGCTTCTCTGTCCATGGAACTCTCCAGGCAAGAATACTGGAGTGGATAGCCATTCCCTTCTCCAGGGGATCTTTCTGACCCAGGGATCAAACATGGGGTTCCTGCATTGCAGGCAGATTCTTTACTATCTGAGCAGGCCACTTGATTTTGCAAAGACCTGTGTTTGAGCAGCTTCTCTGTGAGAAGACCCAGGAAATTAAACCCAACAGACCATCTTTGGGTCTGAGAGCCAATCTTATAGGAAAGGAGCTATGCTCTCCAGGGCTCATGCAACCAAGAGGTGAGACTCCCACCTGGGCTCGGGTATCTCCTAAGGAAGTTATCCAGTGGGTGTAGCCTGTGGAGTGTCCAACCCTGTCTAACTCCTGAACTGGGGGGTCAAGAAGCTACAGCTCTTAGGGTCTGTCCAAACTTACTACCAAGGAGAAAATCTCAACAGATGATTTAGGTAAAAGTTGCTAAAATATCAAGAAAGCTAGGCAAAATAGCTGAAATACTCAAGCAGTTAAAGCCAAATACCTAAACTACTTGGAAAAGTTCAGGCAAGTGACTTCAAGACTCAGAGGACTCAGGCAAAGCTGTTTAGCAGTCAGGTGGGCAGAGGAACATGCATGTGGGATTTGGAATCAATTTCCTGATAGACACTGGTTTGCTGTGTGGCCTTGCATTTCAGAACCATCAAGTGCTCTTCTGTGAAGTGGGGTCAGTAGCATCTATCTTGCAGGACCCGGGTCAGTGGGAAAGACTCAAAGGGCAAAGGAGGCAAGAATATTCAATGGAGAAAAGACGCATGAGACAAGGGCTCAGGGCCGGGGCAATGGGATGATCCAGAAGGATGGGATGGGGAGGGAGGTGGGTGGGGGGTCCAGGAGGGGGAACACATGTAAACCCATGGCTGATTCATGTCAATGTATGGCAAAAACTATTGCAATGTTGTGAAGTGATTGGCCGCCAACTAAAATAAATAAATTTATAAAATAAATAAATAAATAAATAAATTAAAAAAAAAAAAAAAAAAAAGACTCAAAGGGCTGGAGGACTTTGATGGCAGGAGAGTGGGAAGTGGGGATCCATGACTGGCGTCACTCATGGATCTGGTGCCTTGGCAGGGATGGCTAGAAGCTGGACTCAACTCAGGTGGCACATTTCCACTCTGGCATGACGCCTTATGGGGCTTCCCTGGTGACTTAGGTAAAGAATCTGCCTGCAGTGTTCGAGCTGCAGGGTAAGGAAGATCCCCTGGAGAAGGGAATAGTAACCCACTCCAGTATTCTTGCCTGGACAATTTCAAGGATAGAGGAGCCTGGTGGGGTCACAAAGAGTTGGACATGACTGAGCGACTAACTTTCACTTCTTTATTTTCATGATACCTTACATGATAATACAGAGTTCCAGAGAATTAGATGGAAACGGAATGATCTTTTATGACAAGCTTTGAAAGTCACATAGCATTATGCTCGCTATACTCTATTTTTTTAAAAATTATTTATTTATTTAGGCTGTATCAGGCCCTAGTTGCGACATCTTTTGTTGCAGTGCATGGGGTTAGTTGCCCTGAGGCATGTGGCATATGGGATCTTAGTTCCCCAACCGGGGATTGAACCCACGCCCCCTGCATTGAGAGGCGATTCTTAACCATAAGACCAGCAGGGAAGTCCTGTTGCCGTATCCTATTGAGTGAAATAGTCACAAGCCCACTTTGATTCAAGGAGAGAGACCCAGGACCTACCTCTCAATAGGAAGAGTATCAAAGAATTTATGGCTGTCATTTAAATCCAAAACACTGACAAGCCTTCCAGAATTAAGTCAGTGATGACCAGGCTTGCCACTTAGTCAGAACTATGCTTCCAGCCCCTGTGGTTAGCAATAGGGCGGGTCCTTCTTATTGGTGGTGGCGGTGCTGTCATGTCTGACTCTGCGACCCCGCGGACTGTAGCCCACCAGGCTCCTCTGTCCAGGAGATTTTCCAGGCAAGAATACTGGGTGGGGGGCCATTTCCTCCTCCAGGGGATCTTCCCAACCCAGGGATTGAAACCATGTCTCCTACATTGGCAGGTGGATTCTTTACCACTGTACCATCTGGGAGGCCCAGGTTGTTCCTATTGGATGGATGCAAAACCATCAGCTCCTTGTAAACCTCAGAATTCAACTGACCTTGGTTTGTGACCCGAGGAAGGGTATCGAGTCCATTTCCCTGCAGGTCAGCTGGGCTGGGGAAGGGATGAATAACATCCTCCAGCTTCTCCCTCTCTGAGCATTTAAAAAGCAGTAATAAATAGATGAGAGCCTGGGAGGTGTGACTGATTTGTTTTATGAATCACAGAAGAGGCTGTAACTCATGGAAGATTAGGGTTGAAGTAAGGTGTACAGCACTTGCATTACACACGGAGATTAATGGCTTATCGCATGAGGCCCCACTGTTAACCAGCTCACCCACAGGGAGTTTAATGGGGGGGGGGACACACGGGATGACTTTTAATTCTCGAACAAATGCTTCAGGCTTGTGTGCAGCCTGGATTCTCACCCACAAGTACCTGCCTGATCAGAGCCGTGAGGGCTCAGGAGCTGGAGAGCAATTTAGTCCATATAGAGAGAAGAAACCAAATATTCCTAAGGATGCTCAACATCCACTTCCTTCCTGCTCTGTTTCTCCCCTCAAGGCAATGAGCAGTAATTTCTTAGGAGGGCTAGGAGGTGATGCCTTTTTTCTTACTACCATCAGCCAGCATCCACTCATTGTCCAGGTGCTGTGCTGAGGGCTTTATGGATTCTCATTGAAATCTCATGGCAACCGTATGAGATCAGCATGATTGAATTCATTTTACAGTAGAGAAACACAGGCTGGGGGCTGCCTGAACTGGAGGGAGTATGGGTTGGCATGCCATGGACCTGGGCTGGGATCCTGCATGCATGCTTTTCTCACGAGTTTTCTTATTGTCTTGGAGCTTCAGTTGCTTCATCTGTAACACAGACAATGTCAGTCCTTCGCAGAGGTGTTCTAAGGTTACATGATCACAGTGCCTGGTACTTGGGAGATGCTCATCCAGAAGTCAGTCCACGAGACTGCTGGGGACAAGAAAGGGACAGTGGAGGGAAAATCCATCACGTGCTTCTGAGACAAACCTGGCATCCTGTGGGTGCCTCTGGAACCATATCTTGGAGGGTCAAAGTGGTATTCAACAGGGTTGGCCTGATGGTCGAACAGATCCAGGCTGGAGAAGAGTGAGATTAGGCTCTACACTTGAGCACTATGCAAGGCCTCGGACTAAGAGTACCCGATGATGCATGTTGCAGAATGGCTGGAAGAATTCAGGAGCTGGGCGAGCCTGCACATGGCTGGAGTCATTTGCATTGCTGATGGGCTCCCAGTGGGGCCACAGGAAGCCCTTGATATTCCTTGCCTCAATTGGTTTGACCATCTTCACATCTCAGCTTCTGTCTCTGGTCCCCTGACCAGCATGCCTCCTGCATGATGGGATTAGAACCTGGGATCCATCTGCCATCACAGAGTCCAAGATGTTGGCTTGCATCCTGTTGACTTAGGTGGAACTCTATACTTCTATCCACCTGCTTCCCAGTCTTTATACCCACAGAGAAGAAGAACTTGTTGGATATTTTTGGCTGTCCAGATTCCTACCAGGGTCCCCATTAGAAATCTGTTTTCGGTGGAACCAGCCTGGGTTAATACCCATGAGTTTGGTTTATTGATTCCTGATACTAAAGACAGAGAACTCTCCTTAAAGGTTGCTGAACTAACAGGACAAATTAAGAGACTCTCCCCCTTTCATACACTGGGAAGCATAACACTGCACTTCATGGCTACTGTGATCAGGCCACACTCTTTACATTTTCCTTGTGTGATAATTCTCCCATTAAATGCATCCACATCTCTGTTCACAGCACGTTCCTTACCTTTCTTACTTTATTTCTGCCTAGCACTTAAAACTTTCTATTTTATAATATGCATACATGCTCAGTCACGTCAGTCATGTCCAACTCTTTGCAACCCCAGGGACTGTAGCCCACCAGGCTCCTCTGTCCATGGGATTCTCCAGGCAAGAATACTGGAGTGGGTTGCCATGCCCTCCTCCAGGAGCTCGGCCCAACCCAGGGATCAAACCCGTGTCTCCTGTGTCTCCTATTTTATAATATACATTTTGTAAAACAGGTTTTAAGTTTCTTCCTTTCTTTGCTGTGCTGCATAACATATGGAATCCTAGTTGCCCAACCAGGGATGGAACCGGTGTCCCTGTAGTGGAAGAGAGGAGTCCTAACCACTGGACTGCCAGGGAAGTCCCATACATTCAATTGTCTGCCTGTCTATCCATCCCCACTAGCATGCAAACTCCACCAGGACAAGGATTTCTGTCTGATGCATTTCTTGCTATTTTCCCCACCCTAGACAGTATCTGACACATAATAAATACCAGTGTCGACTTAAAAGATGGTCACAACCTAAAAATTGAGAGTTATGTTTTATTTGGAGGGAATTTTTTAGGACTTCTAGGCCAGGAGACAGCATCTCAAGTAGCCCCAAGAGAACTATTCAGAGAAGGTGGAGGGATGGTCACGTTATACAGAAGTTTGCAACAAAGGGCAAGTAGTCTAAACATCAAAAGTATTTTTGCGAATTAGAGAAAACCAGCTATATCACGTTAAGGAATTTAGCCCTTTTCTATGTATGAGAAAATGCAAGAGTCTGGGCTCACTGAAATCATTCCTTTCATATGCATCTCAGCAGTCTGGGGCCAGCATCCTGCATTTTTCCTCAGTGCTCACCCACAGGGAGCAGCTGCTGGACTGCAGGTAGTGTTCTTCCTGGGTGCCCTTGGGGCTCAGAAATTCACATTTGGAGGGCCGGAATCACTGATGACTGTGACATCCTTGTTTACTGATGTGGCAGGAAATACTCCATTATCTAAGTGGAATTGATTGCATGAAGAAATACTCATGAGCTTTCAGATATCCAGGTCTCCCAGATGACTGTCCTCCACCCCTGGGCCCTATTGGGACCTTGCCTGGCTCACAGACCTGATCCCTCGGCACTCACTGTGTTAGGGTCTTGTTGGCCCCTAACCTGGACAGGAAACTTTGCTCCCTGGATTTGGTCTTGGCCTCCAGCCCAGGCTTTCCAGGAAATCCAAACCCAGCTGTTTTCAGTCTTGACTTTGCTTATCCTAACTCGTCTCTGAAACTCTGTGAGGCTCTCGCTCTTCTGAGTGGCAGATGCATGAAAGGCCAGTTGTATTGGGTCTGTGGTCATTGTCAGTCCTATAACCTGATGGCAGAGCTTCGGTGGAGTCTGTCAACAAGCATTCTATACACAGAACTTGGCACTATACTGCCTGGGTTCAAGATCCATCTCCACCACATATTAACTCTTTGGACCATCTTTCTGAACCTCTTTTTCATCAGTAGTATGGGTTTAATGATGCTTAGTTGGAGGCTTTAGCGAGATAAAGTTTGAAAAGCAAAACTAACTTGGCATACAGTAAGTGCTCAATAAATATTAGATATTATTATTATTATTTTGGGTGTCAGATTCTGGTGGGGGGAGGGGACAGAGGGGAATTAGATGAGGGTAGGGCAAACCTGCCACAACCTGTGGGTAAATCACGGGTATTAATAAAGCAGTTTAACATCTATAAAGGACTCACCATGTGTTGGTACTATATGAAGAGCTTTATATAAACTTTGCCTCATCTAATTCTCAACCAGCCTCCTGCAGTGGCACTGCTATTACCTCTTGCAGATGCTGAGCAGAACTCTGAGAGTTGATACATGGGTGACTGGCATAGTTTCTGGCACCAAGGCACAAGCTCTCAGACATTGCTATCCTTCCACCTGAATACCCCGTGAACACGCAAGTGTTCGAAACCTTGGTCGTTTCTCTAATTAATTATCCCATGCTCCTTGTATATTTTAAAATAATGGAAAAAAGTAAGAAAATAAAAGCCAACACATAGAATCCAAAATGCAGACACAGTGTGACTCTGCTTTAAAAGATTTAAAAAAATCCCATTTCTCCAGCAAAATAATGACATTTGACCTCGTATCTCTTTGAGCCATAGGATTATCCAAGGCTTCTGGGTGATTTAATTCTCTAGAGAAGTGATGGAGCTTGGGTCCATGGCATGGAACTTGCTGGGATTCTAGCTCTGTTCCTTATCAGCAGTGTGATTTTTAAAAAAATATTTATTAATTTATTTAACCGAGTCAGGTCTTAGTTGCAGCATGTGGGATCTCCACTGTGGCCCACGGACTCTCTAGTCATGGCACATGGGCTCCAGAGCGCTCCAGCTCAGTAGTTGCGGTGCTTGGGCTTAGTGGCTCTGCAGCACGTGGGATCTCAGTTCCCTGATCAGGAATTGAACCTGCATCCTCTGCATTGCAAGGATGATCCTGGGGAGGCCAAGCCCTTTGGAGTATACACTATCAGGCACCAATTTTATTCCCCCAGATCCCTTTACTGTTTTTGTACACACCAGCCAATCAACCGCATGTGCCCTCTGGCTGCAGGAACCCCCTCCCGCAGCTCCTGTCCATGAAGAGCTGGGGCTTGTGTGAGTGCTAAGTCGATTCAGTCATGTCCGACTCTTCGCGACCCCATGGATTGTAACCTGCCAGGCTCCTCTGTCCATGAGATTCTCCAGACAAGAATACTGGGGTGGGTGTGTTTCCTTCTCCAGGGGGATCTTCCCAACCCAGGGATCGAACCCTGGTCTCCCACATTGCAGGCAGATTCTTTACCGTCTGATCTACCAGGAAGGCCCAGAGGATATATAGGAGCATCTTATACTGCTATTGCAATTTTTCTATAAGCTTGAAATTGCATCAGAATAAAAGGAACCTTTGTCTCAGAGTGGGCTTCCAGGGAACTCAACCTCAGGTACTCTTTGAGCCTCGGTTTCCTCAATTCCTCAAAAGAGATCAGGGTCTTTACCCACCTAGGCTATTGCCAGGATTTAGAGCAGCATGTATCTGAGATAAGCCTGGCACAGGGATCAGCAGCTGTATTTCCCCTCCTTGTCCATTAACCACACATCCTGGAATGCAGGGCTTGGGAGGCCTTCAGAGAATTTCCAATACATACTGTAGGGACCTCAAAGAGATGCACTGTTGTCCTCAGTTCTCTCTCTGTGTCCACACTTACTCTGCTTAGCATGTATCTTTGCAGAACCCTTCCTGGTCCGCAGCTGTGGTCAGTGATTTTTGTAGATTAAAAGAAACTCCAGGGGGGCAGAAATTTTTCCTGGGGAGATCAAAGAGCTAGTCTAACATAAAAGAAACTGTAGAAAAAAAAAAAGAAACTGTAGAAAACTATATATGTTAGGAACAAAACAAAACCCCAAAACCCAACCCAGGAGCACACCATTCATATGTCAGAGTCGATAAGCCCAAACTGCAGCGATCTGCTCTGTAGAGTTGCCAACTGAGGCAGGAATGCTGCCTTGTCCAGAAAAGGTAGCCGCATAAAAGGGAGATTTTTATAGACTTTGGCACAAGGATGAGGCAGGAACCGTATGTCCAAGGCTTTGTGAGGAATCTCTAGGACTGATGTGGTTTCTTTTACCCTTACTTTTAATCAGTTACTATATAAGTCAGGCTTTAACTGGGTAAATAGAACTAGTCGGAGATATGCATTAATATTTATTGTAAGGCGTTGACTGGATGGTGAGAGCTGGCTTGGCAAGCCCAAAATCCACAGAGGAGGCTGGAACTCTCGAGTGTGAGCTATAGCTTCTGTCCACAAGCAGAATTTCTCCTTCAAGGAAGCAGTTCAGTTCAGTTCAATTGCTCAGCTGTGTCTGACTCTTTGTGACCCCATGGACCACAGCACACCAGGCCTCCCTGTCCATCACCAACTCCCGGAGTTTACCCAAACTCATGCCCATTGAGTCGGTGATGCCATCCAACCATCTCATCCTCTGTCGTCCCCTTCTCCTCCTGCCTTCAATCTTTCCCAGCATCAGGGTCTTTTCAAATGAGTCAGCTCTTCACATCAGGTGGCTAAAGTATTGGAGTTTCAGCTTCAACATCAGTCCTTCCAATGAATATTCAGGACGAATCTCCTTTAGGATGGACTGGTTGGATCTCCTTGCAGTCCAAGGGACTCTCAAGAGTCTTCTCCAACACTGCAGTTCAAAAGCATCAATTCTTCAGCGCTCAGCTTTCTTTATAGTCCAACTCTCACATCCATACATGACTACTGGAAAAACCATAGCCTTGACTAGACGGATCTTTGTTGGCAGAGTAATGTCTCTGCTTTTTAACATGCTGTCTAGGTTGGTCATAACTTTCCTTCCAAGGAGTAAGTGTCTTTTAATTTCATAGCTTCTGTCCACAAGCAGAATTTCTCTTCAGGGAAGCAGTAGCTCTCTTTTGCGGAGAAGGCAATGGCACCCCACTCCAGTACTCTTGCCTGGAAAATCCCATGGGTGGAGGAGCCTGGTAGGCTACCGTCCATGGGGTCGCTAAGAGTCGGACACGACTGAGCGACTTCACTTTAACTTTTCCCTTTCATGCACTGGAGAAGGAAATGGCAACCCACTCCAGTATTCTTGCCTGGAGAATCCCAGGGACGGTGGAGCCTGGTGGGCTGCCGTCTATGGGGTCGCACAGAGTCGGACACGACTGAAGCGACTTAGCAGCAGCAGCAGCAGCAGCTCTCTTTTGAAGTCTTTCAGTTGATTGAATCAGGATCACCCAATTATACAGGAAAATCTCCTTAAAGGCAACTGCTTATGGACTTTAATCACACCTACAAAATATCTTCCCAGCACTCCTAGATTAGTGTGTGACTGAATGACTTGGAGGATGGTAGCCTAGCCAAATTAACATTAAAACTGACCCCCACAGTCACCAAAATCAGATCTTCAGTATCACTCCCATATCCTTCTCTCTCCATCCTTGTTTACAAGCCCCAAGGTCAATGGCTCCTCTCTGGTTTGCTGGCACCTAAGTCCATGGTCTCCAATCTATTCCAGCATGACATATTCCAGGTCAGAAGCCACTTGGTTTTTCCCATCAATTATGGGATAAATACTCAAATCCTAAGCTGGGCAGTTACCATCCTTCATTTTGTACCAAAGCCCTAAACTGCATCGACTTGCTCCCTTCTCCTTCTGCACAAAATAGCAAGAGCTGACATGTCTTGGACACCTGCCAGTTCCCAGGTACTGTATCTGGTGCTTTGCCACACACGGCCTAATTTGATAATCAGAACAATTATATTTTGCAGATGGGGAAACTGAGACAGAGAGAGATTAGAGGAATCCTTGGGTCACCATGGTAGAAACTAGCTTCAAGTACAATCCCGCAAAGTCTGACTCCATGGTCTATGGCTTTGGGGCCTTACATTATTGCTGCCTTTTTGAAGGTTCTCTTCTCATTTACCCAGGGGTCTTCCACTGAGGCTTCAAAGCCTACCTCAAAAGTTTCCTCCTTTATGAAGCCTTTCGGATTTCGTGGAATGTGCATGAAATTTCCTAGTTCTGGCTTCTCTGTATTTTTCATGCCCCTTTCCTATGATGACCTGTTAGCGTGGCTTCAGTCTCCTGCCACTTGATATGAGCCCCTCATCTGCTTCCCAAGGCCCAGCTCAGGGTCTCACCCCATTACTGACACCAATGGTTTTTGTCAAGAATTGCCTTCTTTGGAGGCTTACTGTCCCTCTCAAGACCCAGCTAATGGCTGGCAAGACTGGCAGCCTTTAAGTACTCTGATCTTCTGTCTATACCAATGTATTCCTGCCATAAAATTAGATGTTGAATTCTAATCCTCTCAATTGCCATTGCAGAGGAGTGATGGTGGCCAACCATAGATTGTAAACCAATGAACAAAGGTTTGGCTCCGAAAGGAGCTGGGTGAGTGTCTCCACTGTCCACTACATCTCAACTCTATTTTCCCAGTGTCTCCATGGCTCAACATTCTGGGAATTATTGTATGTCAACCCATTTAGTTGCCTCAGAGGTGGTGAGGGTCGAAGGGTCAGACGATGTGGTGCTCATATCTGAAGCTTTCTGGCCTCTCTAGGGTAACTGCAAGGACTCTAATTTGCATAAGATCTTGAGCTGCCCTCTGGTACCACTGGGCAAGACTCCAGTGGGTCAGCACTAAGACTCTTGGATATGATTGTCAAATGCTGCTGTCAATCTCTTTAATTTGGATTTTTTAGGTTAAATAAATTAATGGACTCATCCCAAGGTAGGTGAGCTTCCAGACGTCCAGGAGGAGTATTAAAGGCAGGTGAGATTGGGCTATCAGCCAATTTAGCCTCAGAAGGACCTGTGCCCAAGTTCCCAAGACCCCAGGGAGAACTCTGTATGACTCTGCCTTAAGAGGGAAATGCCTCTTGTTTGATGAGTTGCCCAAGTGTACCCTTGGTGGGAATGGGGTCCTCCCAACCCAGAGAGGACATCATCATGGGGGGATAAACAGAAGTGCCCACTCTGGCAAGGAATAAGTGGATGATGCCAAAATGACTTGCCATGAAAGCCAGAATCTTGGTTAGTCTTCCACCCATGAGGATTGCTACTCATGGGGAGATTTGAATGGTGGTATCCCAGATACCAAGGAGGGAAAAGAGAAATTTAAGCCCTCATAGTTTCCTTTATTCTGCTTCATAGCCTCAGAATAAGTAGCTCGCTTCATCTCCACTGCAGTTATGATGGGTCTGCCTGGACTTGTACCATGTCCCTGCTTTCCTCCACCTGTCCCTGCAATCTCCCCCAGGAGCTGCATGCCATGGCTTCTCTGCACGGGTAATTTCCCAAGGGTGAGGACTGTCTCAGTCATCTGTGTCATCCTGATATCCAGCACAGGGTTTGGCACAAAACTGGTACCCAATAAAAATCTGATGAATGAAAATGAGGTATAGATCATAGACAAGGCAGGGTTGCCTCATCCTTATAGACAAGATGATTGGCTAAGATCTGCTGTAATTTCACTTATGTGCAAAGATACAGCTAAATGTCCTCAAGGCAGTGAAGAAATCTGGCACAATCTAGTTTAATTTTGTGTTGGCAGTCATGATGATAATAAGAGTGCTCCTCCCCCTGCCTAATATTCTGGCTTGGGTGTCTGAGATGGGTATTTTCCAATTCTTCTTTTTGCTCTGTACTCTAAGGATGTGGCCTTGAATTCCCAGAGCACTGGCCTGGAAGTTTGAATTAGTTAG
The DNA here is from genome assembly GCF_054371585.1 of Giraffa tippelskirchi. Classification (NCBI taxonomy): domain Eukaryota; kingdom Metazoa; phylum Chordata; class Mammalia; order Artiodactyla; family Giraffidae; genus Giraffa; species Giraffa tippelskirchi. Next base: position 110,950,139 of record NC_137287.1, on the reverse strand, counting down.
ATGGACTGGATAGTAGATTAACTGGGGGACTGTAAGAAAAATATGAAACTTAGGATCAGAGAAACTAAGTCTCATCACGATTATGGCATTTACCATCTATGTAGTTTTGGGTTAAAAAAAAAAATCCAAACCTCAGTTTCCACATCTGTAAAATGGGTATAGCCAAATCTACTACATAGAATTATTCAGAGTATTAAGGAACTGTAGGAAAGATCCTGAGATAAGAAGCTCAGGTTGATGGAGGAGATAGATAAGTAACCAAAAAACTGACCTATAAGAATCGTATCCCGACAGAGGGTCAGTCCAAGACCAACTGCAGGGTTCTTTAATTATTAGTGCTCACCCTGGACCTTGGCCTGTGCAGGGCATAGGGGCCATGATGATTTATGTCCACACCTGCATAAATATGATGTTCTTGGTTTCCTACAGCCCTTGACCTGAGTGGATCCTGGCTTGGAGTCTACAGCTCTGTCAGCAGACAATGAGGAAACATCTCTTTGAATCTGAGGTCTCACACACATGTGTGAATTTAGCTTCTAATGCACAGCACTCACAGGATAAAGAAAATGATAGCTTTCAGGAGGCAGCAACTAAGGAGGTGCAGAGGGCACTAGCTTCTGAACACTCATTGGAATCATGTACTTTTCTTGTAATAATCAAAGCCTGTCCCTCTACTAACCCACATGAAAAAGGGGTACCTTCTGTGACCCTGTTCAAGTTGGAGGGTTCAGATGCTGAAAGCGGGGTCATGGCAGAGGCAAGGACTGGAAGTGGCTGGTTTGTCCTGTTGGATCTCCCTCCCCACTTTTTGAAGGTGCTGAGCACCAAGAGCCTGCTGAGTGAGGTGTCAGGTGATCTAAGCCAGGTCATCTGGCATCTTTCTATGTCTCAATTTCCTCACTGCGGAGCATGGTCCTGAGTTGTGTGTAGCAAAAGAAAAAGGAAAAAAAAAAAAAGATGGTTCTAAAGCTCTTTGATTACACAAATCACTAAATAATAGCATTTAATTATTTATAACGTGTTTTGAGATCTCGGGTTGAAAGCTGTGGCGGCTGCAGCATGTTATTAACTGGTTGTCGGCAACCTTTGTTCAGGTAATAGACTTAATTACTACATTAATTGGATAAGGTGGAGGCGAGGAGTGAAGGACCTCCGTGCTTCTCTCCACCCACTTCCCAGCTCTCCCTGGCCAGTCCAGCTGGGGGTGTGTGTCCACCTGTTCTGGATCCTTTTCCTTACCTGCGGTCCTTCCTTTCAGCGCACCGGGCCTGCAGCTCCACCGCGGTTATCATTCAGGAGTGCACTGCGAGCCAGCGTTTCCTGGGCTTCTAGGGGTTGATGAGGCTGCTCTCCTTTGTCCCTGTGTATCAATCACCCGCCCTAATTAGACTATAAACAAACTCCCCCCCACCCAGTCCCCCCGAAGCTTGTTGCAGGTCATGTGGCCAATATGTAAATCTACGACCCTGGAGCAGTTTAATGGCCGTGGTGACCGCAGGTAGTAACTCAGGCTCTCCTATAAATGGAAAATAAAAACAACAACCCATTACGGATGATGGTAGGTCTGCCACCTGCACGGGGAGCGTCATAAACTTGACGGATTGCTCCTGTGCATGGCTGAGGACAGCACTGGGGTGTAGGGGGGGGTGCGCTCCAGGTGGCAGGAGAGCAGATTTGTGACCTTCCATTTTCAGGCTGTCCCTTCTCTCTGCCCTGGCCTGCACAACTTCAGGCTCAGAAGAACACCTGCCCTTCCCGGTGGGTTTTTATCTGGCTCCATCTTTCGCCTGTGGGCGGGGCTAGCGTCTTCCCAGCGAGTCTTCCTCCGCCCTCCTTCTGAAGATGGTGTGCATGCTCAGGGGCTGATCTGGGTCACTGTGGTCCTGTTTCCCCCTTTCCTTTGTGCGACCCATTTTAGAAGGACAGCCTGACCGAGTGGAAATCGAAGTGCCCTGAACATGGAGATGTTTGCCTGTTTTAGTGACTGCTGTGTCCCCAGCATCTAGAGCCCTGTCTGGTGTCTGCTGTCGTTGTTGAGTTGCTAGGTCGTGTCCGACTCTGTGAGCCCATGGACTGCAGCATGGCCAGGCCTCCCTGTCCCTCACCTGTCTCCTGGAGTTCACTGAAGTTCATGGTCATTGAATTGGTGATGCTGTCCAACCATGTCATCCTCTGGCGCCCTGGTGTGTAGTAGATGCTCTCTCTCTCTCTCTCTCTATATATATATATATATATTCGGATGAAACAATGAATGAAGGAATAAGTGAAATCTCTGGAAATGGGGGCTTGGAGCTCTGAATCCCACCTCTGCTGCTTACTAGCTGTGGGAAAGTGGGAAAGTTACTTAAACTCTCTGGACCTCAGTTTCCTCCTCTTTAAAATGGAAATCAGATGCCTATATCCCTGGCTTATGGTAGAGATTAAAACAGATGGCATGTCCAAACATGCCTAGACCTGGCTGGTACATGTGTCACTTCAGAATGACAAATGAGAACACTGAGGCTTCAAGAGGTTAAGAGGTTTGCTAAAGTTTTCAAGGGGAGGGAAATGTAGGAGAGAGAAATCTGGTCTTCTGAGTCTTTCAAATTCAGATCTCTTCACTGTTTTAGGTGATGTCACAGATACCAGAAAGGATCTGGTGGTTTCTTTCTCCACCCCTGGGGCATTTGGGGGTCCTCAGATCCTGTTCAGATATGATATCTACTTTAGCATGTGTATATTGAGGTCTGTGATCAGTTGGCGGCTTCCCTGGTGGCTCAGATGGTAAAGGATCTGCCTGCCAATGCAGGAGATGGGTTCGATCTGGTCAGAAAGATCCCTTAGAGAAGGAAATGGCTACCTATTCCAGTATTGTTGCCTGGGAAATCCCATGAACAGAGGAGCCTGGCGGGCTACAGTCCCTGGGGTTGCAAAGAGTTGGACACGCTTGCAGCTGAATAACAGCATGATCAGTTGGGCTGGACCTGGGGATAATAGTGAGTAAGACCTTTGTCCTCAAGGAGCTTACGGTGCTTTTGGTAGAAAACATAAAGGCAGTGAAAATGGCAATGGGGTCTGGGCAAATCATAATGGAGTCGTATGAGAACTCTATGGGAACTCACAGGTGGGAGGGTTGATCTCTGTTCAGGGGTTTCTGGGAAAGATTCACAACAGAATGCAGAATGAGTCTTGAACAAGGAGAAGAAATGCTTCTCTAGTGGGAAAGGGAGTGGAGTTGAGTTATAGAGATAGAAAAAAAGGGCATGATTTGAGAGTGTGAATATGCATGGAGTTTTCACAGACTGATGAATGGTTTGGAATAGGGGTAAATGGGAGAGGAGGAGGAGATCAGACTGGGCCAGTTAATGGGCTTATAGGCTATTCTAGAGATATACTTTGTTATTAAGGGCACTGGGGAGCCATAGAGGACTATAAACATAGAGAATGAAATGGCCATATTTATGATTTGATATGATGACTACTGGGGCTTCCCTGTTGGCACAGCAGTAAAGAATCCATCTGCAAGGCAGGAGCCACAGAAGACACAGGTTTGATCCCTGGGTTCAGAAGATCCATGGCAACCAACTTCTGTATTCTTGTGTGGAGAATTCCTATGGATAGAGGAACCTGGGGGGCTATAGTCCATAGGGTTACAAAGAGTTAAACACGACTGAAGCAACTTAGCACACACACGTGCACGCATGATGACTACTGACTGGTGAAAGGAACAAAAGGACTTCAAAACTAGGCACAATAAACTCAGATTCAGATGCAAATAAAGTTAACTGAGTGTATACGGTGTACCTGTTCTCTGCATATGTCATTTTCTTTACCCTCTAATGCAGCTATAAGCCAAGGGATGCTAAGGGATGACAGCAACCAACAGAAGCAAGAAGAGAACCATCAAGGAGAGCTCAATGCTGCCAACATCCTAATTTTGGACTCCTGGCCTCTGGAACTGCAAGAGAATAAATTTCTGTTGTTTTAAGGCACCCAGTCTATGATTATGTTATGACAGTTCCAGGAGCCTAGTACAGCAGCCTTCCAAAGCAGCCTATGAAGATGCTAGTATTAAGAAAAATGGATTCTGATAGTGACTGAGAAATGTATCCATGGTTATCACCCAGTGAGCTTCAAAATCAGGTTTATCTGATACCAAACTCATTCTCTTTCCAATATACTGGTGAGGATTTTTGTAAGCAGCCTTGCTGGGAAAGAGGTTAGCCAAGTGTCGGAGCTCCAGTTGAGGAAGATAAAGAATGATACAAGTTTTCTTTGGGAAGCCCAGAGAACATTCTAGAGACTCATTTGAAGCCATTTGACCAGCCTGAGGGACAATAGGGTCATTGCTTCTTTATTTTTTCCCATCAATCATTTGAGTCCCTACTTATACTTTTAGGAAAAGTCCTCAGTTTCCACAGACCAGCTGGGGTCTGTTTAGTTAGAAAGGGATCCATTTCATTACCAGATGTCAGGTGAAAGAACCAGAAATTCTGACCTATTGACGGGAGGGTCAGTTGGGTCCTATCCACATGGTGGCTGTTGAACACCAGTCTTGTATGGCCCAGTGAGCCAGGGTACACTGGAGATCAAACCAGTCACTCCTAAAGGAAATCAGTCCTGAATATTCATTGGAAGAACTGATGCTGAAGCTGAAGCTCCCATACTTTGGCCACCTAATGCGAAGAACTGACTCACTGGGAAGACCCTGATGCTGGGAAAGATAGAAGGCAGGAGGAGAAGGGGATCACAGAGGATGAGATGGTGGGATGGCATCACTGACTGGATGGACATGAGTTTGAGCAAGCTCCAGGAGTTGATGATGGACAGGGAAGCCTGGTGTGCTGCAGTCCATGGGGCTTCAAAGAGTCGGGCACAACTGAGTGACTGAACTGACTGACTGACTGATACTGAGGTAGAGATATCCTTGCTGCCTAAATCCTTGCACAGAGGTGGGCTTCAGGTGTGAGGGTCTCACAATGCGCCAGGCTAAGCAGACTTTCACTGCAACAAGACCCCAACAGTTGGAATCCCAAACCGTTATGTAAGATTAGGTAGATTGTCTCTAAAACTGTTACTGATGTGAGGTTGTAGGAGCTCCATCCCCTCTTTTATTCCAGGAAGGTGATGATGGAAGGTGCTTAACCATGCCTGGGGCAACCGGACTGGAGGGTTGTTACTCTCGCAGACAGGCCTTCCTTTACCCCTAAGTTTAAACTAAAACCATAGATGGCATTCTGTGCTTTAATTTTATCAGACCTGTCACATCTGTGTTTATGTGGTTATTTGTGTGATTTATTTTTGTATAATGTTTGCCCTTCTTCCTCACCTGAAGGACTACCCCCTGAAGGAACCCAATGAAGGTAGGAATGTTTTCCCACTTCTGTATTCTCAAGGTTTAGCACAGGGTCTGGCACTTAAGGAGAATTTCGTTCAAACCTCAGCTCTGTTGCAAACTATCATGGCTGTGAGACCTGGGGCTAGTTGTCCAATCTCTAAGCTTCTGTTTCGCCATCTGAAAAGATTAAATAAGATATACCCACTCTTAAGGGATGTTGAGAGGATTGAAGAACATAAAGCATGGAAAACACAGCATAATGCCTGGCACAGGGCAGATACTCAGGATACGGTGATTTAAAAAGTTTTACCCCCTCCCATCCTTTCCTTCCTTTCTTCCCTCCAGCCTCTTACTGCTCACCTCCTCACCCCCTAAGAGTTTTGTGTATGTGTATATGTGTGGGTGTATGTGTATGTGTGTGTGTATATATATCTGTGTATGTGAAGATCTCTTGGAGAAGGGAATGGCTACCCACTCCAGTATTCTTGCCTGGAGAATCTCATGGACAAAGGAGCCTGGCAGGTGACAATCCATGGGGTCGCAAAGAGTTGGGCGTGACTTAGCTAAACTGAACTGATGTGTACATGTATTTATGTATGATTTTGTATGCATGTGTGTTTGTATGTGTGTGCATGTGTGTTTGTGTATGTTGTGTATATGTTTGTGCAAGTACTGTATATGTGTGTGGGGGGCACTTGTGATCACCTCCAGCACAGAAAGCTCTCACCCTTGATGAGTAGGACTGTGAGTAAAAGACTCTGTGCTACCAGTTCAGAGGCCCCACTGCTGGGGCGGCTTGGCACTGTGAGGATGTGTAAAGCCAGGGTCCCCCTCAGAGCTGTCCTCACCTGCCCTGGTGGTAGCTCCACCTCCACAAGCCACCTGCAGGGGAGGCGACCTTGTTTGTGATGAGGGCAGAATATCCAGGTACCTGAGTCCATCTTCCATCACCCTGGGTCTTCTGTAGCTCTAGGATAGGCACAAGAGGATTGTGGAAAGTGGAGAATGTGGTGGGTTGAGGGTCCTTCCTTTATTCCCTTGGGAGTTTCTGAAGGGCAGTCATCAGAGAAGACCCTAGGGATGTCCCCTACTAGTGACCTTGGCAAGTTAAGCTCTTGGTGCCTCAGTTTTCTCTCCGTATAATGGGCATTTTTGAGTTCATAGCACAGAAATATACATCCAGGAAGTCAGGTAGTGAAATGAATGAAGGAAGCTACTTTTTAGGGGAAAATGCCATGGGAAAATATCCCAACCCAATGAGGAAGATGTTCTTTGATTTGAGCCAACTGTTGCTATGTGAGAAGTTGAGCTCAGAACTGCCAGCTTTCTGGTGATTTAAGAGAAGGTAGAAATCTGGATTTTTTACAGGAAATCTGCAAATTTTCATATTGGCAGAACATTCAAGCTTTCTTAAAACATTATAGGTGGCATAAATAAAACATCTCTATGGTTCAGATGTGGCCAACAGGTTGGTATTTCGTGATGTGCGTATATGAAATAGTAAATGTGTGTGTGTCAGTCACCCAGTCGTGTCTGACCCTGTGACCCCATGGACTGTAGCCCTCCAGACTCCTCTGTTCATGGGATTATCCCGGTGAGAATACTGTGAAACAATAAATAATATATATATTTTCAAATTGGATATATTTCAAATATATTTTTATCCCCCTGGGAAAAAAACGGAGAGAAGTGGGGAGAAGGAAGAACAGAAAGAAGATGTGGAGGGGGAAGAGAAGCTGGGAATAGTTCAGAGAATATGAGGGGCCATGAAAGTAGAGATCCAGTTGTGGGAGTGTGTTTGGCCTTTCTCTGGTCCCAGTGTGAAGCCCCCAGGAGAGACCCAGCCCTCATTTCCATTGATGGAGTAATAACAGCCCACTGCCTCAGGGCCAGGATGTTCAAGAGAGGATCTGCCAGGGTATCTGAAGTTTCACATTTCTTTCTGGGATCAGAGAGTAGGGTGCTCCTGTCCTTCCCTCACCCACCTGCAGAATAAGGGGATTCAGTTCAAAGAGGGAGGGATCCCCAAGTTGCTCAGTCTGGCATCTGATATCCCCAGACTAAGCCAGATGATCTGCAGTTGGGTTTCTAACCTCCAGTACGTGGTGAGATGGGGGCCAGGATGGGGGGAGGGGGCGTGTGTCAGTGAGCTCAGCTGCATAGCTCCCCAGATGCTCTCTTTCAAATGCTTCCCAGTCAGTGTCTGGGGAGCTGGAAAGCCCTGGGCAAGTGACCTCAACTTCCTGAGTCTCAGTTTCTTCCTCTGTAAAATGGGAATAACAGCAGCTGACTCACGTTTGTTAGAGTGCCTGATAGGCTCATTTCATCTTGCATTTGCCAGTGTTACATGGCACTGATCACCATGCCTGGCTTTGCCTCCAAGGAAGGGGAGTTGAAAGCTTTCAGAACAGTCCACCTGAGCCTGGCCCTGCTCCTTCTTCCAGAGGCAAGACCCAAGAGGTCTCTGGGCTCTGAACCTTACATTCATGCAGGTTGTCTATCAATGTGGATTGTAGAAATCAATCGTCTCGCTCCAGAAGAGCTTAGGCTTCTTCAGATTTAGGATTGGCAGAAAGAGAAACAGTAGGGAAGCTGAGGTTAACTTCAGTTCAGTGCAGTCGCTCAGTCATGTCCAACTCTTTGAGACCCCGTGGACTGCAGCACGCCAGGCTTCCCTGTCCATCACCAACTCCCGGAGCCTACTTAAACTCATGTCCATCACGTCGGTGATGCCATCCAACCATCTCATTCTCTGTCATCCCCTTCTCTTCCTGCTTTCAATCTTTCCCAGCATCAGGGTCTTTTCAAATGAGTTGGTTTTTCGCATCAGGTGGCCAGAGTATTGAAGTTTCAGTTTTAGCATCAGTCCTTCCAATGAATATTCAGAACTGATTTCCTTTAGGATGGACTGGTTGGATCTCCTTGCAGTCCAAGGGACTCTCAAGAGTCTTCTCCAACACCACAGTTCAAAAGCATCAGTTCTTCAGCGCTCAGCTTTCTTTATAGTCCAACTCTCACATCCATACATGACTACTGGAAAAACCATAGCTTTGACTAGATGGACCTTTGTTGGCAGAGCTGTCTAGGTTGGTTATAGGTTTTCTTCCAAGGAGCAAGTGTCTTTTAATTTCATGGCTGCAGTCACGATCTGCAATGATTTTGGAGCCCAAGAAAATAAAGTCAGCCACTGTTTCCCGTCTATTTGCCATGAAGTGATGGGACCAGATGCCATGATCTTAGTTTTCTGAATGTCGAGTTTTAAGCCGACTTTTTCACTCTCTTCTTTCACTTTCATAAGAGGCTCTTTAGTTCTTCTTCACTTTCTGCCTTAAGGGTGGTGTCAACTGCATATCTGAGGTTATTGATATTTCTCCCAGCAATCTTGATTCCAGCTTGTGCTCCTTCCAGCCCAGTGTTTCTCATGATGTACTCTGCATAAGTTAAATAAGCAGGGTGACAATATACAGCCTTGATGTACTCCTTTCCCGATTTGGAACCAGTCTGTTGTTCCATGTCCAGTTCTAACTATTGTTCTTGACTGCATACAGATTTCTCAGGAGGCAGGTCAGGTGGTCTGGTATTCCCGTCTATTTCAGAATTTTCCACAGTTTGTTGTGATCCACACAGTCAAAGGCTTTGATGTAGTCAATAAAGCAGAAGTAGAGGTTAACTTGGAAATGGGCAAAAACTTAAGAGAAGATAAGCTGGGATGGGAATGTATGGGATGTGAATGAATTAAGTTGACACTATTTTTTTTTTTTTTATCACTTACTATTATTCTAGGCACTTGGGACAGTGGTGAACAAGGCGGTCTATGATCTACTCCTAAAGCTCATATGCCATGAGGGAAGCCAGACACTGAGTAGAAATGACAGATGTGGAGAAAGCTACAAAGGGGGATGTTCAGGGTGTCACAGGAGGGAATCCAAGGATATCTAGCATAGTCTGGTGCAGTCTCCCAAATGAAGTTTGCTAGTATTTTGAATTATGATAATAATAATGACTAACTGACAGAGGGCTCACTACGTGCCCTCAGGCATTTTGCATGCATGATCTCATCTAATCCCCAGAGCAAACCATCAAAATACATGTTTTAAAGAAGTTATGACTCTGGGAGGTGAAGTAATGCCTGTGGTCACTTGGCCATCCAGTGGTGAAGTCAGATTTGGGTTTGAAATCTCATGGTCGTATACTGGGCAGGCTCAGGGAACACTGAGATCCAACTAGTTCAGCTTGGAGGTTGGCAACCTGAGTGACACCTAGGCAACCCCAAGGGCATGAATGGCTTTTCATAGGAAGGAAGAGAGATGCTGGAAAAGTAGACAGGCTTGAAGGAAAGGCAGGAAATGAGGGAGGGCTACTTCCGTTTCTTCTCCTTGACTGGTTACCTTGCTGTCACTTTCCTTCAGGGAAACCTATGGATTCATTCAAAATTCCTGGGAGGCTATTTCTCTAGGAGGCTCATACCGTGTATGAGGAACTAGGTCTCCCCTGGTGTTTTCAATTTTCCTTTTTTATTTGGTGTCCATTGTAGTTGAAGAGGTCCCTGGTGTCTATTCCTCTAAAGAGTGAAGAATGAAAGAAGTTACCAGATTGCCAGCTCTCTGAGATGCCACCTTGGGTGTCATAGAATATTCCAGAGGCTAGCGAATGAGAAGGGAGCATGTGTTTGGGGTCCCTTCAACACTCAGAGGATGCCAGAGGCTCACAGGGGAGGAGAAACAGGCCCATGGCATAGAATCTTTCCAGACTTAGAGATAGCAGGAACCGCGACCACTAGAAGGATGGTTGGTGTCGGAACTCATTTTATTTGCAGGCTCCAGAGATGCTAGTGCTTGTGACTGTGGCTAGGACTTGATCATCCAGGCAGGGTGAGGGTTGAGTTGGTTTTTACCGGACTTGGTTGAATTTGGGTAGGAAAAAGGAGAAGAGGTACATGTAAGGACCGAAATAGCCAGCTCCTCTCTGTGGTCCTGAATGTTCAGACACTGCAAAACAAAACAAAACAGAAAAACTTCTGTTTTCCATCCTCAGCTGGAAGTGGTCGGAATCAAAACTGAAAGTCGTGGCATCTAGAAGTGAGGTTGACCTCTCTGTAGGGGAGGCTCCCATCTCAGACTGGCCAAAGCGAGACTTGGGTGCTGGGTCAGCTGGGTGAGGACTTCGTAAGAAAGCCTGATATTCAGTAGTATATTCAACAAGAATAGATGACCCCTTCTCAATGCCAGGACTTCTTCTGGGAGCTGGAGATTCAGAGAAGAGGGTGAAGATACAGCCAACCCTGATTTCTCAGGACCTGGGGGGCTGATGCCAGCAAGAAATATATAGGCAAATAAGATATCACCATGTGAAGCCTTAACGCAAGGTAGATATAATAGGATGCTCTGGTTTTACAAAGAGAGGAATGACTAATTCTGCTAGGTCAGAGAAGGTGGTTGGGGCCAGTTTCAAGAGCTTTGATTCAAACTCTATGAAGAATGTGCAACCTGAATAAATCTTGATGTCCCACATGGCTCAGTATGATTTGGGGGTTGTAACACAGAGAGTGAAAAAAGTAAAGTTTTGCAAGGTCCTGTAGGATCTTTAGTTGTGACATGTGGAAACTTTTAGGGATGGATTTTGAAATCATATCATTCTAACCTCAAAACAGCACTCTTTTGATTATATCACCTGTTCTTACAGCTTCAAAGCTTGGTTCCTTCAGAGTGCTAGCCAGCTGAGGGTTTGGCAATGGAGCTGCTCTACCAGGCCTTGGCCACCCTGGTGCCAGCCCAGTCCCTGCCATGAGCCAAGCCTCCAAGCACCTCCACTTAACCCACACTCCCTCCCACACTAATGATATTGACTCTCACCACCCTAGCAGGGTGTTCCACTGCCTAATTACTGTTTAGAAACCTCTCAGAGTGGAAAACAGATGTTCAGCATTTAATGGTTAAAGAATTCACATCAAGTCTGGAGCCGAGTAGGAGACCTGGGGGCTGTTGGCATAGGGCAGGGTGGGCACACTGAGAGTCCAGACCAACCAAGGGACATTGTGTCATGGAAGAGCAGGAACAAAGGCTGGCAGTGTCTGCTCAGCTTAAAGCCAAGATTCTTAGATGATCCGAGTCATGTGATTGTGGGCCATATCCCCTACCGCTGTCATTCCTAGATCCCTTTCTGGGGCCAGACCCTCATTTCTGCTGTATTACTGCACATACAGCAACCCATTCACTGAGCACTGACTTATTATGTGCCAGGCTCCTGGCTGGGAACCCGACGGTCATAATCTCCTCGATTCTTCACCATAATGAGGCTCACTCTTGTCCTTATTTGGAATCTGATGCTGAGAAGCTGAAGTGACTTGTTGAGAGATGCATAGTTGGTGGGTGGCAGATCTGAACCCAGGTCTGTCTGGTCCCCTACACCTCTACTCTTATTTCCAAGCAGTCATATGCCTTCTTTGAATGAAGTATAGGGGAACAAAGGCAGGTATCTTTGAAGTCACAGTGATGTAACTCTGAGTCCTCAAACCATGAGACTATGCCTTTTAATCTGTCTGAATAATGGTGCCCACTTTCCTAAGGTGGGAATTTAAATAAATAAATATTTAATTCATATCTTTCCTGAAGATTCTTGGGCCTAGCTCTGGAAGGTAATTCAATGATGATCCTCTCTACCTCAAACTCTCTAAGTCATCACTCTCTTGATTATCTCCCAAGATGGGGAGCTCACCACCTCTCAAGGCACTCTGGCTGAGGATGCTCTGAGTAAAGGGGCAGCCAGAGGAACAGCCCTCACCCTCAGGGGACTGGGCAAGAGTAAGAGGAGGAGGGGGCACATTTAATGGCTGCATCCTGATGGTTGTCCAGGGGGGCACGCCTGTGATGGCGATGACTAGATGGTGATAATGGGCCATTTTTGTAATTGGCATTAATGACACCATTTGGCCTGAACATCTACCTCCTGCTCTCTCTCCTCCTACACTTTGCTGAATCTCTGTTTTGAATGGTGACTCCTGACCTGATGATATCCCAACTTGTCTGGCCAATCAGTTAGTCCTAGAACCTGGGGAAAAGGACGTGCCTTGGTCTGGGTCTTTCCAGATCAGGGTAGGCTCTTGTCTCCTTTGACTTGAATACAAATGAAAGTCTGGTTTCCTTTCAAAGTGGGGTCATCATTTTCAGAGAGTATAGGCTTCTCATGGCCCAGATAATGGTATGAAATCGCTCCTCAGTGGGATTTGATATGGTTTCCAGGGGCTGGAGGCTGACTGCCAGCCAACCTAGAGGTGATATGGAAACAGAGCCTTAATAGTGATCCACAGGAAGAAGGAGATGCAGAGAGTCTCTGAGAAATGGGAGGGAGAGAAGGAAGGGAGGGAGGGTGGAAGAAAGGAAAGAGGGAAGGAAAGAAGGAACATACAAGGGAAGGAGAGAAAGGAGAGAGGGAAGTAAGGCAGTCCATGCATTAGTTCATTTAACACAAATAAGACTCTAGGAGACCAGTGTTATTAATATCCTCATAGAAGAGATGAGAAAAGTCAGGGGCAGGAGTTATACAGATATATATGGTGGTCACTATTGATTCTCATCTCCTTCCAGTCCTCACCTGAGTCTCAGGCACCAGAAGTCCAGTAGCCACATTCTACAGATCCCCAAAATTCTCTGTGTGAGTAGTGATATGTAAGATTCAGAAGGAAGAATGGTCCAGAAGCCAATCTTTTTCTTGAGCAGTGATGGCAAGCTTGTGAGCCTGTGCTCTTCTTGCCCATCCTTGGTCCTGGACCTGCACAGAGGGCCACTGTGATGGTCAGCAGTGGCTTACTGTAATATCCTGATTGCTGCAGCAGGAGGAAAATTTCTGACTTTGGACCACAGATATGACAACAAATCTTAACTGAAGGGCAGACTCTGACTTTCTCTCCTCCAGCTCTTCCAAAGGTTTTGTAAACACCCAGTTCCCTGAGTTAAATTCCTTTCTGCTTGAGTTGCCTGAGTCTTTGTATTTGGGACTGCGTTCTGGAAGACACAGGGGATAAGAAACTGGCCCAAGATCATGAACTAGCAAGTAGTGGGACTGGAAGTCAAACCAGGTCTGTTCTGAGTCCAGGACTTGCACTCTTTATATTAAAAAATTTTTTTAACATAAAATTTACCATCTTAACCATATTAAGGTTACAGTTCAGTAGCATTTTTGTTGTTCACTTGCTCGGTCATGTCCAACTCTTTGCAACCCCATGGACTGCAGCATACCAGACCTCCCTGTCCCTCGCCATCTCCTGGAGTTTGCTCAAACTCATGTCCATTGAGTCGGTGATGCCATCCAACCATCTTGTCTTCTGTCATCCCCTTCTCCTCCTACTTTCAATCTTTCCCATCATCAGAGTCTTTTCTAATGAATTGGCTCTTTGCATCAGGTGGCCAAGGTATTGGAGCTTCAGCTTCAGCATCAGCCCTTCCAATGAATATTCAGGGTTGGTTTCCTTTAGGATTACTTGGTTTAATCTCCTAGAAGTCCAAGGGATTCTCAAGAGTCTTCTCCAACACCACAGTTTGAAAGCATCAATACTTTGGTGCTCAGACTTATTTATGGTCCAACTCTCACATCCATACATGACTACTGGGAAAACCGTAGCTTTGACTAGGATTAGGTACATTTAATTGTTAGGTGATCATCAGAACTCTTTTCATCTTCCCATACTCAAACTCTGTACACATTAAACACTAACTCCCCATTCCACTCTCCATTAACACTTGGCTTCCTGTTTCTTTGAATTTGACTTCTCTACATACTTCATATAAATGGAATTATACAGTATTTGCCTTTTTGTGTCTGGCTTATTTCACTTCGCATAATGTCCTCAAGTTTCATTCATAATGTAGCATGTATCAGAATTTCCATCCTTTTCAAGGTTGAATAATATTCCACTATATGAGCAGACTACATTTTGCTGATTTGTTCATCTGTGAATGGACACCTAGGGTTGCTAGGTTGCTTCCACATTTTAGCTATTGTGAATAATTCTGCTATGAACATGGGTGTACAAAAGGGCTTGCATGCTTAACCTATCCATCGTGTGGCTTCTAACTGCTCAGAGGTTTTCATTTCACATCAGCCTGAAGGCGTATTATCGCTGTCATGACTTTGAGGCTGAAGGATGAGACTTTGTCTTCCCAAAGTTGGTATGCAAGAGTATCAATCATTCCTTGCAAAACCACACTGTTGTCCCACCCCACTCAAGTGCCCATGATAGATTCATCAGGCTAAAGAAGGGGATGGGTGAAGAAGGTGAGGGGATGGGTGAAATCTTAAGGTCATTTCAGAACCAGCAAACTAGCAGCCAATCTCTAAGCTTAAGAGGCAGAGGCCAGAGGCACTGCTTTACTCTATTAGCAGGTGGCTTAGGGCACTTCCCAACTGTGTATTAGGAAGTCACAGGTGGGTCTGGAGTGAGTCATGCTACCAAAGTGAGGTATCCAGGTTGCCTTGGGATACCCTTGGCATATCCTTGCATTATCACTGAATTTCTGCTCTTACCCTTCTAATCCCCTTGTTCCCAAAGGCTGGGACTTCACTTTGGCTTCTTTTATTCGTTCATTTGGCCAAATCATTCATTCATCTATACATTATCTAATTCCTAAGTTTGGGTGTGTGTCAGGCAATGGGGATAGAGCAGCAGACAATCAGATATGGCCTCAACCTTTTGAATATTGTGTTATAGCAGGAGAGGTATGGAATAAACCAAGTAGGCAAGTCCATACATAGGCTTGCTAATGACACTGATAAATCCCATGGCGAAAATAGGACTTCCCAGGTGGAGCTAGTGGTAAAGAACCTGCCTGCCAATGCAGGAAACATGAGAGGTGAGTTCAAACCCTGAGTCAGGAAGATCCCCTGGAGAAGCAAACAGCAACCCACTCCAGTATTCTTGCCTGGAGAATCCCCATGGACAGAGGAGCCTGGAGGGCTACAGTCTATGGGGTCACAAGAGTTGGACACGACTTAAGTGACTTAGCACACAGATAGCACACATGGAATAAATAAGGCAGGCTTGTAAGGTAGGTACTGACTGTAGGAGAGGTTGAGGCAACTCAAGAAAATGTTTCTTTGAGGGGCTGACACTTGAAATGAGGTCTGAGTGATGAGGCACCTGCCTTGCAAGGACTGGAGAGAAGGCATTCCAGGTATAGGAATCAGCAAGAGCAAAGGCCAAGAGGCAGCGAAGAGCTGGGTGTGTTCAGGAAACAGAAGACTTTTGTTCCTGCTGAACTATCATGATTCCCCATGAACTTGTAGGATATAAACTTTGTACCAAATGCTGCCTACCTTGGATTCCCACTGAAAATGAAAGCAGCTCCACATGCCCTGCTCTGACCATATCCAGCTTCTCCATCCTCTGCTTCCCTTCACATCCCCTCAGGTCTTCTTACACCACTCGGTTACCAGCTTGCCCTATGACTGAGTCCAAGAAGTCAAAGGCAACCTTTTGATTTTGAGCTCAGAGAAGCTTTTCCTAAGTGGAGGTCTGTCTGACTCTGGTATGGTGTGCCCAAGGGCCCCCCTTACCCCCAGGCTCCACAGACTAGGGGAGATCAAACTGGTTTTGGCAAACACATCTTCATTTATTCATTCAATCAATAGTTAACTGGGCACCACCATCAACAGAAATAAGAATAAGAAAATGATGTCAATTAATGAGGGGGGACTCAACCAGGATGATATTTTTTGGAGCACACTTAATTGGGACCTGGGGCTCTGGAAAGATTTTTAGGAGGAAGTGATGCATAAGTTAAAACCCAAAAGATGAGTAGGAATTAGCTAGTGAAGGGACTTGTGAGAAAGAAGAATATTCCAGATTCTGGAAATTGCATGTGCAAAGATCTTGAGGTAGGAGACAGCATGCGGGGCATTCAAGGAACCCCAAGTTTAGACTGATTAAAGTGATGTTTGAAAAGGAAGATGTGTGTGGACAAATCTGGCTGGGAGATCCTCTAGCCTGTAGTATCCAGATTCTTCAAGGTCTTTTCCACTATATTTGTTTTTTTAAAACATATAACCCTTTTCTAGAGAGTCAGATCAGTTGCAGAGGTACACTACTGAAGAGGAGGGGCAAAGACAGAAGTGGAGTTAACCTTGACTTTAGTCATGCCAAGTTGCTTTAGTCATGTCTGACTCTTTGCAACCCCATATACTGTAACCCGCCAGGCTCCTCTGTCCATAGGATTCTCCAGGCGTAAATACTGGAATGAGTTGCCATGTCCTTCTCCAGAGGATCTTGCCAATGTAGGGACTGAACCTGTGTCTCTTATGTCTCCTGCATTGGCAGGTGGGTTCTTTACCACTAGCACCACCTGGGAAGTCATTGCCTAGGTGGCTGTGAAAATGAATTAAATAAATCAGACTCAGTATTGTGACTGACACATGCTGATGCTATAACTGCTGGTTAAAGACATTCTGACCCATTTCAATAAACATATGCATTTCAAATAAGTAGGTCTAAAGTCCAAGAGGGAGATCTGGGCTGAAGGTAGACATGTGAGATTTATTTTCCTGGGTCCTGCCTCCTCTCCTCAGGATAGATATTTGCAAGGTTAATGTCAAAGTGGTTAAAAGAATCAACTCTTCACCGACTTGTAGATTCTTTGGAGGAACTTATTTGCATTTGAACAATTAATATGCCAATTGCAAACCAAGCTTACTCCTCAGCACTGCCCCAGGGACTACTTGTTGGTAGCATTTTAGTATTTAGTTTGAGTTACAGTGTGTGTTCTGGAACAATAAAAAGGCAGTCCATTTTTTTTAAAAAGTGCAATTCACTTCTCTGTATTCTGAGTGGTCTGCTGTCTCATTAGCCTGGAGTCACTTTGAACTCACTTGCATTGTGGTTTAAAGGACAGGGCATGATGCCCTAAGTTGAGTGGGAGAGCCTGTGTCGGGGGGGGGGTGTTGGGGAGGTGATGCAAATTGTTGTTCACTCAGTCATGTCTGACTCTTTGCAACCTCATGGACTGCAACACACCAGGCTTCCCTATCCTTCACCATCTCCCAGAGCTTGCTCAAACTCATGCCCATTGAGTTGGTGATGCCATCCAACCATTTCATCCTCTGTCATCCCCATCTCCTCCTGCCTTCAATCTTTCCCATCATCAGAATCTTTTCTAATGAGTTGGCTCTTTGCATCAAGTAGCCAAAGTATTGGAGCTTCAGCTTTAGCATCAGTCCTTCCAATGACTATTCAGGGTGGATCTCCTTTAGGATTGACTGGTTTGATCTACTTTCAGTCCAAGGGACTCTCAAGAGTCTTCTCCAACACCACAGTTCAAAAGCATCAATCTTTTGGTGCTCAGCCTTCCTTATGGTCCAACTCTCACCATTGGGAAAACCATAGCTTTGACTATCTTTGTCGTATAGTCAAATTAGAAAAATAAAAATAAACATGTGATTCTTCCTTAACCAGGCTCCTGGTGTTGTATTTCTCCCATCCAAAGAATCTAGTTGAATAAGAAGATTAAAGAAAGTAAATAGTGAAAGAAGAGTGTCAACTGAAAAAAAAAAGCACAACCTAAAGGTTGAGAATTTATGTTTTATTCAGTGCCCTTACTGAGGGTTGTAGTCCTGGAAACCGCCTCTCTGGCAGCTCTGAGGGGCTGTTCCAAAAAGGTAAGGGAGGAGCCAGGATACATAGGGGTTTTTGCTGAAAGAACAAACAAAAATACAGTCAAGCATCAAAGTGCTCAATCCACTCAGTAGTGTCCTACACTGTGACCCCATAGATTGTAGCCCACCAGTCTCCTCTGTCCATGGGATTCTCCAGGCAAGAATACTGGAGAAGGTTGTCATTTCCTTCTCCAGGGGTTACTGCTAATCACAAAAAATTGACATCTCAAGTTAATGATTTTAGTGCTTTTCTATGTATGGGAAGATACAAGAGTCTGGGCTCACTGAAATTATTCCTTTGATATGCATTTTAACTATCTAGGACCAGTATCCTGTATACCAGGGTATACCGATGGGGTGGGGTGAGGGGGGTGGGCAGCTGCAGTGGCTTATGACTTGATGGCAGGTAACATTCTTTGTTTACTGAAAATGGTAGGTGACATTTTTTGTCCATAGAGGAATGGACAAGAAGATAGATCAGCTTCAAGCTAATCCATCCTATCAGTGATCTTATTGTTTAGTCTCTAAGTCATGTCCGACTCTTTGTGATCACATGGACTATAGCCCACCAAGCTCCTCTGTCCATGGGATTTCCCAGGAAAGAATACTGGAGCGGGATGCCATTTCCTTCTCCAGGAGATCTTCCCAACCCAGGGGTGGAAACTGCGTCTCATCTCCTGCATTGGCAGGTGAATTCTTTACCACTGAGCCACTAGAGAAGCCAGCCCTCTCCCATTTAGCACTTCCTTCAGGAACTGAGTAAACATTTAAAAAACTTGCAAATCTCATGTTTCCTTTTTTTCACTCTTTCTTGTGTTACAGCCCCCCCGTACTGTGCAGTGTAAAATACCACCTCCCAAACTCAGTGGCATTTGGAAAATGACTTATCTGACTACTGGTCTTATGCTTAGTCACTCAGTCATGCCCAATTCTTTGGGACCCTATGGCCTGTGGCCTGCCAGGCTCCTCTGCCCATGGGGATTCTCCAGGCAAGAATACTGAAGTTGGTTGCATTTCCTCCTCCAGGGGATCTTCCCCTCCCAGGGAATGAACCTGCATCTCCTTTGTCTCCTGCATTGGGATTCTTTACCCCCTGAGCCACTGGGGCTGGTCTTACCTGGGGTTAATCTTGTGACTCCATTCAGTTGGGTCTTGGGCTCAGGTAGAACATATGGGATGCCTGGGACTATCATCAAAGCCTGGAGTCAACCTGACCTTCATGCAGGCAAAGTGATCTCATTGGCCAATCTAAGTCACATGTCAGTGTGGGGAGAGTTCTACACAACCATGGATTCTGAGAAGGGGTATTCGTTGGGGGTGGTTAATGTAATGATCTATCGTGATAGATTATGCAACATTTCAAAAATTTATAACTGTGGGTTCACTGAACTGTAGAGTGATGATGATGAAGATGCTGATAGTAATCATAATACTATTTTAAATAATGCATATCATTTTATTTAGTACTTATTAAGTACAGGGCCTTAAGTGATACAATGAAGAATTTGATCTTACCAGCAACTCTGCCAGGTCAGTACCATCCCCGGCTTATGGATGAGGAAACCGAGGCTCAGAAAGGTGAGATACATTTCTCTAAGTGCATCTTGTGGCTGCAAGTGGGAGAAGCAGGGCCTGAATCCTTCCACTCTGGCCGAGAGATCTCGGGACAAAGCTAAATCACATTTCCAAAGCCAATCCTTAGACTTGTTTAAATGTAAGCAGCTTTCACTAAACAGAAGTTTGATGAGCCGAACAGGAGTGAATCAGAAACACGAGGCTGATGTTTGTCTTCATCCGCAAGGGGGTTTGGCAGTCTCCAGGCTCCCTTGGCAAGCAGGATTCGGGTGCTGCCAAAACCTGGAGCTCTGGCGTGATAGTGTGACCCTTCTGGTCAGGCCAGGCCTCCCACCCGCCTTCCTGCTGTTCAAATCAGGCCTCTCACGGCCTCTCCTGGTGCTTCACCCTTGAGCCCCGAGGACACAGTGGCAGGAGGCGTCTCTGTAGCCGCATCATAAGTGGGGGAAAAATGGCACAGAGTGCTCTTTCCTGGAGCGCTGTCAATGCAGCAGTCCCCCAGGTGCCAGGAAACCCAAGCCTTGGAAACTGTGGCTGCAGGTTCCATCCTCAGGCTGTGGGTAAGATGCTCAGATGGGGGAGGAACGTGGCCCAACAGGAAGGCGGGGCTCACCCAGGCAGACAGGGAGGTGACCTCCCCTGATTTCTCTAAGATCCCTTTTCAGACTGAAAAAGTTTGGAATCAATCTGGTTGATCAGGCTTTTTTTTGGAATTGCAAAGCTTCTCAGAACTTTTCCTCTTTTGATGGGACTGCCCAAATTCTGGAGCAGGACTGGAGTAGATTCAAGGTCATCGGACAGAGGAGCATTTTCGTGGGTGTTTTGTGGGACCACGGTGCTGCAGGAGGAACTCAAAGGATGCTGTTTGAAGTGCGTTTGCCCTGAAACTGCCAGAACACAAGCTCCATGAATGCCGAGATCTCATCTGTTTTTATTCATATCCCTGGAGTCCAGCACTGTGTCTGGCTCAAGATAAGTGGCCAATAAATAGTGGATAAATAAACAAATGAAGAAATAAATGCAGGATATTCACTGCTATCTTTTTTTCTTTCTGTTTCCTTCTTTCTCTTCCTCCATCTCTACTTCCTTCCCTCCCTCCCTCTTCCCCTCCCTGCCTCTCCCCTCCTTCCTTTCCTTCTTTCCTTCCAAGAATTTACTTGGACAGACACTATCCTAGCTCCTAGGGATGCATTAGTGAACAAATACAGGTTTGCTGTGTGTTAACTAATGACTATTTTGGACTGCAGGTGATGGACCACTTTTGCACCAGCAGCTGGACAAGGGTGAGAGGCTGAGGGCTGCCCAGGCCCCTGGAGGACCAGAGAGAAGCCCCCTTAGGGCAGGCTGGCTACTTGTTTGTCCTGGTCAACCCTAACTTGACCCCTTTAATATCCCTTAAGATGCTATTGTCCTGAAGACCCCAGATACCCCAGACCTGGCAAAGCAGGCCCCTAGACCCCACTTTCCCTTGCTGCTGCTGCTGCTGCTGAAGCCAAGGCTGGCTTGTGAACTCTGGGAGAGCAGGACCATGGCAAACTTGCTCACCAGGGTACTTCCAGTACCTGGTAGGAACCTGGCAGTAATGACTGTTGGATGAATGATGAAACCTGGGGTCAATGCTCACTGAAGACATAAGTCCACATCCAGAGGGGAGAATGAAAAAGGAAGCACTGGCTGAAGTTCTGGGAAGTTCCAGAGTTCTTGGTCATGGTTCTGGCTAGGAGGCTTGGGATGTCCCTCCGATAAGGGCTGCAGAAATTCCCTGCTGACCTCCCTTGCTCATTCCTGAGGCTGCAGCTTGGTCCATGAGTCTTCTCCCAGTATGACCAGCTTGTCTCAGCCCACAAAGATCTCTTGGCCATATAGAGATCTATGCAGTTCCCCTGCGAGGAAAAACAAGGTTCTTGTCTCTGAAGAGAGAAAGCTTGTGTGGCTTTCAGGTACAACTAACTCCCAGTTAGCTGAATGTTCCAGGTCTCAGAGACTTGTGGGGGGCCCCTGGGACCATCCGAATCTCATGTTGGCCCTCAGTGCCTGCACTTGGTAGTGACAGTGGTTAGTTTCATCAAATGATGGAGCGAAGTCCCCTCGCTGGATTCAGGGCATGGATCTGAAACACGGAGGGAGGTCAATATTGTTAACATAAGCATTGAAACCAGCTTCAGATCAGTGTGCAGACTGAGGAATTGGAAGTCTGGGGCTCCCCCACAATATGCAGGGCTCTGGGCTACTCCCTGTGCTCACGCCTCAGGCAGTCCTGCAAGGCAGAAGTTGCCGCTCCATTTTACAGATGAGAAAACTGAGTCTCAGTGCACAAAAGTGACACACCCAAGACCAAGTTGCTGAGATGGGACTTGAAATCAGGTGAGGAGACTCTGAAGCCCAGGTGATTTTCCTGCAGTCCTCTGACTCCTGTTACCAGAAAGGGGCCCTCCAAGATGACTTCCCTCCTCAGGTTTGGTAATGGAAGGGGGAGGCCCAGGGGAGAGATGGAGAGGTTGTGACCGAAGGCCTGTGGGGTAGGAAAGAGGAGGAAAGTTACTCCTTCATTCATTCAAATAAAGAACTCCCCCCTCCTCTGGGCTAAACGCTGGGGGTCTGGCAGAAAGAAACCCAACCATTGACTTAACTCAGTAGGTAAGTGAGATATTTTTCAAATATTACACAAATTGCACCTGTGAGCAGTGCTCTGAAGAAGTACAAGGTGCAAAGAGATATTCAAGAGGGCTCCGGCATGGTTAAGGAGGTCAAAGTGGCTTTTCTGAAGAAGGAATATGTCAGCTGAGATCTCAAACATGAGTGCGTGCGGCCTAGGTCGCTTCAGTCGTGTCCAACTCCGTGTGACCCTTTGGACTGTAGCCTGCCAGGTTCCTCTGTCCATGGGATTTTTCAGGCAAGAATACTGGAGTGGGTTGTTGTGCCCTCCTCCAGGGCATCTTCCTGATCCAGGGATCGAACCTGCGTCTCTTACGTCTCCTGCATTGACAGGGGGGTTGTTTACCACTAGTGCCACCTGGGAAGCCCCTCAAACAGTAGTATGAGCTAGCAAAGTGATTGTGAAGGTGGAAGGGGAGGAGCAAGAAACATTCCCAAGAGAGTAGAAAGCATATGCAAAGGTCCTGGGGCAAAAGAGATGCTGGTGATCTCTGGAGAACAGAGAGCAAAGGGCTGGGAGGTGTCTTGAAGTTGGAGCACAGGAAGCCAGTGAGATGGCTTAAGCAAAGGAGAAGACGTGATTGTTTTTGAATTTGGAAAATACTTTCCTGACGATGATGTCTCCTCACTTCTGGGAGTAACTTGGCAAAAAGAGGCTGGAAGCTGATTGGCAAGTCAACGCCCTCTTGCCAGGCTCCAGTTTCCCGCTCTCTAGAGTGAGTCTGAATTAAATGATTGACTATTTCCATTTAGTTTAGATGCTTTGTGGCTCTTCCTGCCTCTCAATAGGACATTCAGTCCCAAGGCAAAGAAATTCTCTGTCTTTCTCAATCTTGCTCTTGTACCATCTAACACAAACACTTGGAATTGAGTTCCCCTGTGTATGGGGACCCCTGTCTGGAAATATCTACAGAGGGGGCAGCAGCCGCCAGCTTGGGAGAGCCACACGGCGAGATCTATTAATCCTAAACCTTTGGATGCTGTGATACAGGGAATCTGCCACTTGGCATCCTCTGCATGTGGGCAAAGGAGGAATGTAAGAGGATGTTATTTTAACATTGTTTACAAATAGTGAAAAAATCGGAGCCAACTGAAAAGTCCACACTTTGGCAACTGTTAAAAATTATGGCATATCCATAGGAAGGAATGTTAGGTAGCCATCAAAAAAAAAAAAAAAGAAAAGTGGAACCTCTATATAACAAGATGGAAAACTGCTGAGATATTCTGCTGGGTGAAAAACCAATTGTAGAAAGATACATACAGTCTGAAAATACATACAGGAAGGCCCTTGATGCCCAGCTTTTCCTATAAGCTTCAATGTAATATTGGGTAGGTCAAAAAGTTTGTTTGAGTTTTTCCATAACATTTACAGAAGAATCCAAACGAACTTTTTGGCCAACCCAATACATACACACCATACAAAACTCAGATCTGAAAGAAATATTTCATGGATAACCCCTGGCCAGGGATCCACAATTAGAGGTGAACTCTGTCAAGGGGCATTCTTCCTTTCTCAGTAACAATCTAACATTTTAAAAAAGAAGAAAGCATTTGTATACTTCTTAGGTAACTTTAAAATTAATTAAAAAATAAGACCGAGCCCTTGAAGATACTCAGGAAAATACTGACCAAGTTTATTGCTGCAGAGAGTGTGCTGAAGTACAGAGTGGTTTCTGATTTCTATTTTTCTATATTTAATCATCTTTACATTTTTCATATTGATAATATATTTATATATTCGTGGTGCAAGAAAAAGGAAGTAGTTGCTTCAATTTAGTTCTTCTGCAAGTGATCTCAGCAGTTAGGAGCTCTCAGGGGGAACTGAGGCCCAGGGGGCCATGTGACTGCAGGCCAGGGTGCAGTGAGTCAGTGGGCGAGGGAGAAAATGCCACCTCCGGTGCCTGCCCGCGTCACGTGACGCCAGAGCACAGCAAACTGGCTTGTTTTGCAACCCAGGCAGGTCCTATAACCACAAGCCTGCTGGCTGGCCCCATGCGGTGGGGGGAGATGATGCCAACCCTCTTCCCTCGAATGACTCATGCTTCTTCCCGCAATAGCTGGGGGAGGATGTGGAGAAGTTGGGCTCCGGGGCAGAGGCTACAGCCCATAAGCCCTGCCAGGCTGGGTGATGGGCCTCAGGGACCTTTGGGGGAAGTCCCCATGGGGCTGCTGCTTACATATGCAGATGAACACAGTTGTGGACTTTTGTTTCCGACCACCCCATCAGCGCCTGTTTGGTGATGGTGAGGAGCTGGGCCTTTCGAAGGCTTCCAGCAAACGCCGAGTGTCTTTTATGATCAGGGCAGTGTGGTCATGCATCATGATAACGTCTAATGCAGGGCTTGCTGGCCGCATTACACAGATGCAGAAACTGAGCCTCCGTGCAGGTGAGTGACTTGGGCAAGGTCTAGGGTCCAAGCTGGTAAGCGGCTGAAATGGAATTGGAAACCAGGTGTGTTTGGAATCCAAGGCCCGGATGGCTTTCACTGTACTTGGGTGGCTTCCTTTGGTTAGCAAGGTGTGTACTCACAAAAGCGTGCCTGTGGAGGCCACTTCTCATAGGTCACGCTCTCATGTTTACTGGTGAAGGGGAAAGTTGGGTGAGAGAAGGGGAAGGTCCTCCGAGATGGCAGCAATGCCAATACACACCATTTCTGAGCGCTTCTCTGCCATGTCTGGACTGAACACTGTGCATTTATATGCATCTCACTCCCCTCAACAACTGCTAAAACCTCTGTCCTAGCTTTGCAGACGGGCACACGGAGCCTGAGGGAGTGAAATGATTAGCAAAGGCCACAGCCAGCAGAGCAGGCAGGGTTCGATCCCAGGGTTTCAATGTCTGATTCCGGAACTTACCCTCTGTAGTCAATCACAAGCCTTTTTAAGCTGCAGGCACCCATTCCCTGTGAGGCCCATATCTCAGCTCTCCTTTCACTCTTTTGTCTAGCCTGGTTCACGAAGCAAGATCTCATTCATCCTTCAACACCCTAGAGGCATCACCTCCTCCATGACGGCTTCCTAGCTCTGCAGAGGGGGATTCCCACTATCCCTCCATGGCTCTCTGCCACAGGTATCTTTACTGACACACACCAACTGGCTTTGTGACTCTTCCTTCTTGTTTATTTAGGGGGCTGTGAGCTCCTTTAGGGTAAAGATAATATGATGGTTAATTTTATGTGCCAACTTGACTGGACTAAAGGATGCCCAGAGAGCTAGTAAAATATTTCTGGGTGTGTCTGTGATGGTGCCTCTAGAGAAGATTAGCATTTGAATCAGTGGACTGAGTAAGGAGATCAGCCTCATCATTGCAGATGGGCAACATCCAACTCACTGAGGGCCCCGAATGGGGCATAAAGACAGGGATCTGCTCTCTTTGCTTGAGCTGGGATGTCCATCTTCCCCTGCCTCTGTACATTAGAGCTTCAGGTTCTCGAAACTTCCAATTTGAACTGGAATTCCTCAGGCCTTTGGCCTCAGACTGAATCACACCACCAGCTTTTCTGATTCTTCAGCTTGTAGTGGGCATATTATAGGACTTCTTGGCCTCCATAATTATGTGAGCCAATTCTTAGAATAAGTAACCTCTTGTCTATATATAGCTGTATATCTTATTGGTTCTGTTTCTCTGGAGAACTCTTGACTGATACAGATGGCATCATGTTCATCAATTATTTTTAAAATCCTTTGATCGTGTTTTACCATCCATAGGAACTAGGTTTGAATCCCGACTAGTCTGGGTGATGTTGGGTCAATTCTTTGACTTCTCTCAGGTGCGTGTGTAAAAAATGGAGATTTCTAATGTCTACTTCTCAGTGATGTTGAATGATTAAGTGAAATATTTATGTAAGGTGCTGAGCGCAGTGCCTGAGGCACAAAGTGCATTAAAACTATTAACCCAGCTTGGTGGCCCTTGCCAATATGGCTGCCCTGATGCCATTGTGAGGACCAGATTATAAGCTTTGACTCCTACCCATGATTTATAGCTCCATCTCCTGCATATATCATTCTTCATTCTTCAGAAGGTGGTGATTAACCCTCACATCTACAGATGAAGAAAATGGGTAAGCAGATGAGCTGAACAAAAATCTATAAACAAAAATTTGCATATAAAGGAATGTAGAGAGTAATCAAGCACTTAAAACATGTTCATTTGTAATTCTGACCAAGGAAATTAGCATGAATTATATGTACCACCTAAGAAAAAAAGAATGGTCTTATTAATGCCCACTGCTGGTGAGAAGGCAATGGCACCCCACTCCAGTACTCTTGCCTGGGAAACCCCATGGACGGAGGAGCCTGGTAGGCTACAGCCCATGGGGTTGTGAAGAGTCAGACACGACTGAGCGACTTCACTTTCACTTTTCACTTTCATGCACTGGAGAAGGAAATGGCAACCCACTCCAATATTCTTGCCTGGAGAATCCCAGGGATGAAGGAGCCTGGTGGGCTGCCGTCTATGGGGTCGCACAGAGTCCGACACGACTAAAGCGACTTAGCAGCAGCAGCTGGTGAGACTGGGTTGAAAAATTGTACACACAAACACAGATTGTGATCATTCAAATCCTTACAAACCTTGGGGATGATATGATACTGTATTGTCACACTCTGATACTTATCTTGAGAAAATTCTCTTGAATAAACAACAGCTATAAGCAGAAGATGTTTGTTGCTTGTATGGGTGCTCAGTCAATTCCGACTCGTTGCGACCTCACAGACTGTAGCCCACCAGGTTCCTCTGTCCATGGGATTTTCCCTGGAAGGATACTGGAGTGGGTTGACATTCCCTTCTCCAGGGGATCTTCCTGACCCAGGGATCGAACTTGCATGTCCTGTGTCTCCATGACCAACTCCCTAAGCATTGGTCAGCACGGGCTGATCTTGAGAGCACTTTCTAGAGGCAAAAACCCTGCCTGGGAGGGAGGCTGAATTAGTTCTAACTAAATTAATGGGGCTGATGAGGCCCCGTTAACTTAGGAACTTAACCTGAGAAGCCCATGTGGGCATTGTGTATTTTTTCCCACAGGACTACTTTCAACTTCAGACAAAGCAAAGTCATGATAGAACCATTTCTGTCTGAAAGGAATTCCAGAGGGGTTCCAGCCCTTAAAACAGGGCTGGAAGGCTCCCCCCATCCCCACTCTCTCCCAGGGTCCTCTTTGGCTTGCTGACCCCTAGGGGGGGCCTCAGATGCAGGATCTTGCCCTCTGCATCCACTCCCGTCTCCTTCACCAGTGGTCTCCACCTTTGCTCAGCTGCTGAGGAAGAGTGTGTGTTCCAGATCCGCACTCAGCCCTGCCACAAATCATGCTCATTCAACCTGGGTAACTTAAGTATCCAGAGAGGAGTTCTTGGGAATGACTCACCTTCACTGTCATCCATCCATCCCCCCATCCCTCTCTCCACCCATCCATTCGTCAACCCATCCATCCATCTGTTCCTCAACTGTGAAGTGCCACGTACTCTATACCAGACACTATTCCAGATCCTGAAGATACGGCAAGACAATGGTGGCCCTAGCGGTGGATAAAACACACGTGAATAATAAAAAGCCAACAAGTCCTATAAAGGAAATGAACTGGGTGTTCTTTTCTAATGGAGAACGACAGGCAGGAGTGAGTAGAACGGACCTCCAGTTGCATGGCCACCGGAGACCTGATGAGGACATCTCAGGTCAACAAAAGCCAGGAAGAGGAGAAAAGGCCAGAGATGCAAGAAGCTGGGGGAAGATTCTTCCAGGCAGTGGGACACAGCTCAAAGGTCCAAGGCAGGAGCTGGGTGCCGGGGTGGCGGGGTGGCGAGGAGCTCTGTACAGCCTGCCTTGCTTCTCTCACCCCTCTTTTTCCTCTGTCTCTGCTTTCTCTCTCTCTCTCCTGTCTCAGGAAACACTAGACCTCCATCCGTAATTTGGTTCTTGATTTACTGAGTCTGAGCCTGGCTTGGTTTTCTTCATTCTCTGACTCTATCAGTCTCCCTAACTCTGAATAACCTTTTCTCAGCCTTTGTCATTCCTCCAGCTTGCTCCTGTTTCCTTAGCGCCTTTGCCCCTCTCTCCCTCTCTTTATCATTCTGTCTCCATCTAACTTTGGCTTCATCTCTTTCCGAGTGCTTTCCGCTCTTCTGCTGATGTCTCTTGTGTTCCTGAGCTGAGGCCACTGGGTGGACCATCTGATTGGTATCGCTACTGACAGCTAAAGCCTTGAAATCATTCCCACAGTACATCTCTGGGAGGTGTTAAGCTGGTGGTGTTTTGTCTGTACCCGAGAAAGACAGGGGTTTTTAAACAAATATATACATTCTCAGAAATCCCAGCAATTGTATTTCTCCATGGATCCATCATGGTGTTGAGTTAGTATAAAAGCTTCCCTGATGCCTGCAGGGGATTTTCAGGCTGAGCGGCTGTGCAGGGGAGGGTGAGGAGAGGGAGAAAACTGTTCCAGAGGGCCAAGAGGGAGCCTGTGCTCTGAGGACCTGACAAAGGGGTGCATCTCTAGAAGGGAGAGAGATTACTTCTCATTGAGGGAGTCAGAGAAAGCATTACAGTGCCCCAGGGTCACTTCTTCTGTAAAGCCCTCGTGACCACCTCTGCTACAGAGAGGTGACAGCCGACCTTTGTCTTTACTGTGTCGGGATGCTCTAGTTCACCCCCGGAAATCTGAAGGGTTTTTATTTGCCTAGAGATTCCTCTTCCCCACTGGACTATGAGCTTCATGGAGCACCATCCATGAGGTGCTTAGCTTCACAGCCACAGTGGTCATCTCACAGCCTGTGTCCTGCCTGGCTGAGCCAGTTTCCAGTGAAAGGCTCACTAGGGAGGGGTCTATGCAACTAGCACATGGTAGATATGATAGTTAATAGGCGTTGGGAAGGTGCCTCACTCTCTTCATCTCTAAAATAAGGGCATCAGTGACACAGTGCAGTGACGTGCTTAGAATGCTGGAGTCAATGTTCAGTAATGTGAGCTCTCCTTACTCTCATCACCGTGGTCTTTGCCATCCTCTGCATCAACTCCTCATGGTTGAGTACCATGTGGTTAACTGGCTATGGAATCCTGGCTCTCTTCATTATGAATGGATAGGAGATGATGACTTGGGGTGCAGAAAATTAGTTTTGACCTGTGTGAACATTTGTATTCTCCCAAATATGCTCTTTCACACTCTGGGTCTCTACCCAGTGATATTTGAAGAATTCAGGGATGGGCTTGGATGTAAAGGAATGTTAGTTCTTCTCTCTGTTTGTCTGCTTTGTTTGGAAGGACTCCTCTGCTGTGAGGCTCTTCCCCTAGCTCCAGGCTGGCCCAGGGCCAGATTCCCAGCCCTCACAGGCCTTGGGCAGAGCCAGACAACCCCCTTGCACGTTGCCAGAGCTGCCCAGTCCTCCTTCCATCTGATCATTTGACACAGTGTTTTGGGATATTTGGTTGATTGATTTTAGAATTTTTTTTTTTATCACTTGTCTCTGAGCTTTAGCTACAAAATAATGAAAATTATTGCTAAATAAATAATGATTATTTACATAGATTTCACTTGTTTATTTTTCACTTTTAAAAAATGTGGCTATTAGAAAATTGAAAATTGTTTATTTGGCTCACACTATAGTTCTTTTGGGGGCTTCCCTGGTGGCTCAGCAGTAAAGAATCTATCTGCCTGCAATGTAGGACACACAGGTTTGATCCCTGGGTTGGGAAGATCCCCTGGAGGAGGGCATGGTAACCCACCCCAGTGTTCTTGCCGGGAAAAATCTCATGAACAAAGGAGCCTGGTGGGCTACAGTCCATAGTGTTGCAAAGAGTTGGACAGCACTGAAGCAACTGAGCACATACACATAGTTCTTTCGGACAGGGCTGCTTTAGAACGTGGTAGAGAATCTGCTTAGCTCAAGTGAGCAATACACATGGAAGGGATAGATAGATGAATAAACGAAGAATAGAAATAAATGAAGGGGCATATAAATGAATTAAAGCATAAATGAATAAATAGCAAATGAACAGATGGAAATAGATGAATGAGTAGATAAATTAATAAATGAATAGATGAGTAGGAGGATGGGTGGATGGGTTGGGTGGACAGAAGAACAAGAGAAAGAATAAGTAGAATTGGTAAAGAAACAAAACAATGGCTGGAGAGAAAACAGGACCCGTCAGTAGATGAATAAATGATCAAAAAGATGAATTAAGTAAGTACTTAAGTACAAATACAAATACATACAGAATGCCTGAGTATGGGATAGATGCCTGAGGATACCAGGATTTGACTTTGACAAAACGCTGTATTCTTCTTCCTGGGCTCATGGAATTTAAGCCTTTGACCAAGAAGAAAGGTTTACCCTTGCTCTTGGGGAATTTATTATTTTAATTGTTAGCCTTCATCAGAGGTTATTGGAATTTTTTCCCCCTCAGACAGTTTATCACTTGTAAATAATTTGTCACATCGCTATAATTCTATCCAGATCCTTAACTTTCTCATCATGCATCTTTTATGGGGTCTCCGTTAAAGAAGCACTATAATTACGTGCCAAGGGTCCCAGTAAATTTTACCAGGCCATAAAATATTATACTTTAATTATTTGGAAGGGGAAGAAAGGCAAATGTTCCCTCTGCAAGACTGATGATCAATACTACAGGGCCCTGGGTGGCACAGGCAGCTTTAGACATGTTCCTCTTAACTGGTGTCCCTCCCAGAGGGCGTGCCACCTGCCTCAGCAGCATCTGTACAGAGAAGGGGGCCTCTGCATCCTGATGCTTCTGCTTTGATTCTTTGGCAGATGTTGGGCCATGATAAACTCATAAGCGTGCATCCTTGAAGTGATCTCATTATGCCCAGCAACTCCAACGGGTGGTTGGAAAGTTCAGTTTAGTTCAGTCGCTCAGTTGTGTCCGACTCTTTGCGACCCCATGCACTGTAGCACGCCAGGCTTCCCCATCGATCACCAACTCCCAGACTTTACTCAAACTCATGTCCATTGAATTGGTGATGCCATCCAACAATCTCATCCTCTGTTGTCCCCTTCTCCTCCCACCTTCAATCTTTTCCAGCATCAGGGTCTTTTCAAATGAGTCAGTTCTTCACATCAGGTGGCCAAAGTACTGGAGTTTCAGCTTCAGCATCAGTCCTTCCAATGAATATTCAGGACTGATTTCCCTTACGACTGACTGGCTGGATCTCCTTGCAGTCCAAGGGACTCTCAAGAGTCTTCTCCAACACCACAGTTCAAAAGCATCAGTTCTTCGGTGCTCAGCTTTCTTTATAGTCCAACTCTCACATCCATGCATGACTACTGGAAAAACCGTAGCTTTGACTAGACGGACCTTTGTTGGCAAAGTAATGTCTCTGTTTTTTAATATGCTGTCTGGGTTGGTCATAACTTTTCTTCCAAGGAGAATGGTTGGGAAAGATGCTGTAATTTTGCAGATGAGGAAACTTAGATCCAAGCAATTAGAAATGGGGCTGAAACTGGCTTCTCTTGACTCCATGGTAGTTTTTTTTCCCCTCATTGTGCCACGTCTGGTCTTATGAGCTCAAACCATCACACATACATGTGCTCGGTGGGTTAGGGCTTTCATATTCTCAAAGGCTTGAAAATAGAAATGTGGTGGCCCCAGACTTTTGAATCCAAAATTTAATTTATCGAAATAAATATTTTAGCTGGGCTCCCACTATGTGCCAGACCCTGGTGCTGGAATGAAGCTGTAAGTGACACATCCAGGTTCCTCTGGGGCTTGCGGTCCCACTGGGGAGATGGACATTGGTCCAATCCTCCCATAGACCATAGACCATAGAGGTTGACCTGTGTTAAGTGCTAAGAATGAGGGGATTAATGAGACTTTGAAAGCTTAAAGCCAGGGTCTTTTAATGAGTTGGGAGGTCAGAAAAGGCTTTCCTGAGGGAATAAGTGATCTGAGATCTGAAGGATAAGTAGGAGTTAATTAGGTAAATGGGGGAGATATTCTGGGTTGTTGTTCAGTTGCTAAGTTATAACTGACTCTTCGAGACCTCGTGAACTGCAGCATGCCAGGCTCCTCTGTCCTCCACTATCTCCCAGAGTTTGCTCTAATTCATGTTCATTGAGTCAGTGATGCTATCTAACCATCTTATCCTCTGCCGCCCCCTTCTCTTTTTGCCTTCAATCTTTCCCAGCATCAGGGTCTTTTCTAGTGAGTCAGCTCGTCACTTCAGGCGGCCGAGGTATTAGAGCTGCAGTTTCAACAATTGTCCTTCCAATGAATATTCAGGGTTGATTTTCCTTTAGGATTGACTAGTTGATTCTAGGTATAGGGAAGAGCATATGCAAAGGGACTGTGGTAGGAAAGTCTGGAAAGTAACCCAGGGTGGCCAGAGCAGAGTTACTGATGAGAGATTGTGAGCTGAAGCTGGAGAGATATCAGGAACCACATCACATGAAGCCTATTGGCCCATGTCAAGGCTTTTGGTTTTTATCCCAAGAGCACTGATTATTCAGGCAAAAGTTTAAATGAGGAAAAAGAGATGTTTTAAAAGGTTGTACAGACAAGGGAAGACTTTGTCCAGGAGAAGGGAGGAGTGATCTTGTGCTTGGATGGATGTCAGGAGATGAGTTTCTCTAAGCGCAGGGGTAGGAAGAGGAGGAAGGCAGGGGAGGATGACTAATCTCCACTCATCCCTCTGGTCTTGGCTTCAATGTCATTTCCTCTGGGAGACCTCCTCTGACCCTCTGTTGGGTCAGGTCTCCTGCCCCAAACGGTGGTCCCCACCCTCTACTTCCCCTTTCATAATGCACAACACTATTGCTGCTGTGTCTTACTTAATGGTCTCTTCCCTTCACTGAATGTGGGCCCCATCAACAAGGGTGGGGGTTGGGAGTGTTCTGATCACTTCTAGTTACCAGACCCTCAGCCTGGTAACTGGGACCTGGCATGTAGCTGGCAGGTAATACCCAGGGCTGAATGAGCAAATGAATGAATGGGGCACCCAGGAGATGAAATTTATCAGGGGCACGTTTCCTCCAGACTCTTCCCCACTACTGCCCTCCCCTGGCCCTCCCTCTCCTCCTCCCCTGTCTACTTCCTTTTTTTTACCCTAAAGCTGAACGCCTCTAATATCCCTACCCAAGGGCTCTCATCTGAAAGAAGTGATGGACACAGGAGAAAATTTCTTAGCTCTGGATCTGAAAATATCAGCTTTGTCCAGAAAATGTTGCAATCGTATGTTCATTGTACAGATGAACTACTTTGCTTCAAGAGATAAGGTGACTTGGTCAAGACTGATGAGAAGGAAGATGATAGCGCAATTTATGAAACTTCTCCATGTCATCCCTTTAGGGTGACTCATCCTGTTACTAGGTTTGCTGCTGATTAACTCAGGGTGAACACTTTTTGGTGAACTCTGTGGTTATGAAGCTGGTGAAATCCCTAACCAACTTTTCTTGCCTAAAGAAAGTTGTATTTATATCAATAATAATACTTGTGCTAAGAACAAGCATCCATGCCAGGAACTTTCCCTGTCCTTTGCAGCAGGGAGTCTATAGTCCATGGCCCACAGATCAAATCTTGTTTTTGTAAAAGAGGTTTTATTGGAGCACAGCCATGCCAATTTGTTTATGTATCTGCTTTCTTGCTGCCCTGGCAGAATTGAATAATTGTGACAAAAACCATATGGTCCTCAAAGTCTGAAACGTTCACCATTGGTTCCTCACAAGTAAAGTAGCTAATCCCTGATATGTATTCATTATTGTAGCATAATGACGTAAGTCTCATTTTCTGCATTTTGCAGATAATGAAACTGAGGCTCACAGAGGACAAGTAATTTCCTTGAGGTTTTATGGAGACCAGAATCCAGAGATTCTGTCTTCAAAACTGTTTTCCTGGTGTGCTCTCCTGGAAGTCACAACGTCACTCTGACCTTGAAGGAGAAGGCAGGAGACTGATTCTTAGTCGAGTCCAGAATTCCAAAAACTGAATGCTTCAGCAGCATTTTCTTTTGGGTGGCAAATGCTCTGATTTATAATTACATAAAGATACCTCCATCATTACATAAAGATGCCTCCCAACTGGTAACTTGAAAATGTAACAATTGTTTCCTTCGCTTCCAAATGAACAACTGGAGCAGGATTTGGAAGGAACGGAAGTTCTCGGCACAGCTTCAGCTAGTGGCTTGAGTGGGGCTGAGAATTTAATTCAAAGATGACTCACACCCAACTGGCAAGTTGATTCTGACTCTTGGTTTCTCTCCACAGGAGCCTCTCCACAGTGTGTCTTGGGCTTCCTCACAGCATGGTGGCTGGGTTCTAAGAGTGAGCATGCTAAGAGGCAGAAGGGGAGATGTGCCAATTTCTTAAAGCCCAGACCTAGAAACTGTACCAGGGAACTGCTGCCATGTGCTATTGGTCTGCTTAGAGTCAAGGAAGGGAGCAGAGATATCATCTCTTAATGGGAGAAGAGTCAAAGAATTTGGGGGGACATATTTAAAAAACCCACAGCTCCTAAATTAGAAGCTTGGGATTAACGTATACACACTACAATATATGAAATAAACAACAAGGACCTACTGCATAGTGCAGGGAACTCTGCTCAATATTCTGTAATAATCTGTATGGGAAAAGAATCTGACAAAGAGTAGATACATGCATATGTATAACCGAACCACTTTGCTGTACACTTGTGACTAACACAACATTGTAAATCAATTATATTCCAATAGAAAATAAAAGTTAAATTAAAAAGATTATAGCACATAGAACTATATTCAAAATCCCGTGATAAACCATAATGGAACAGAATATGAAAAAGAATGTATGTATGTATATGTGTGTGTGTGTGTGTGTGTGTAACTGAGCCACTTTGTTGTATGGCAGCGATTAATACAACATTGTAAATTAGCTATACTTGGGTAAAAATTAAAAATTAAAAAATAGGAAATTTTAAAAAATAATTTTATTTTTTATTTGGCTGTGCTGGGTCTTCATTGCTGTTCAGCTTCTCTCTAGTTATGGAGAGTAAGGACGACTTTCTAGTTGCAGAGCATGGGTTTCTCATTGTGGTGGCTTCTTTTATTGCAGAGCATGGGCTCTAGAGTGTGTGGGCTTCAATTTTGCAGTGCTAGGGCTCAGTAACTGAGGCTCCCAGGCTCTAGAGCACAGGTTCAATAGTTGTGGCGCAAGGGCTCCGTTGTTTCATGGCATGTGGGATCTTCCCAGACCAGGGATTGAACCTGTGTCTCCTGCATTGGCAGGTGTTTCTTTCTTTCTTTTCTTTTCTTTCTTTCTTTTTTTTTTTTTTTTTTTATCACTGAGCCACCAGAAAAGCCCAAAAATAAGAGATGGCATTTGTGGGTGTGGGTGGAGGGACCAGAGGCTGCATAGACAGGTTGTGGTACAGAGTTTGGGAAGCCTGGGGTGCAGCTAGCTATTTGGTGTGTCTGGAGCATAGTTGGGGAGGAGGGGGTCCAGTGGGGTCCTGGCTGGGAAGGGACTTGCATCACAGGGGCTTGGGTCTTCCCTCACAGGTACTGGGGCTCCTTCTGAGTGTGGAAATGTGGAAGGGGAGGAATATGAGATTTAACCAGCACCAGCCATCTTGAACTTGGGCCCCTTGGTAGTTCGCTGCGATCTGTGGACTGACAGCACCACCCTGGAGTTACGTAGAAGTGCGGCATCTGGGCTTCCTTGGTGGCTGGAGTACGT
This sequence comes from Giraffa tippelskirchi, assembly GCF_054371585.1. Taxonomy (NCBI): domain Eukaryota; kingdom Metazoa; phylum Chordata; class Mammalia; order Artiodactyla; family Giraffidae; genus Giraffa; species Giraffa tippelskirchi. The sequence continues at coordinate 110,914,300 of NC_137287.1, read as the reverse complement.
GGAAGTGCCCAGCAGAGGATGCAGCACAGGGGAGGGAGCCACACGCTTCTGGCCTGTAACCTCAGATTCCAAGCTGGGCCAACCATCCTGGCATGCCAGGGGCAATAAACCGAAGGGTCTGGTTTCATTTCACAAACCACACTTGCCCAGATCTCCTCCCTGTCTTGCAGGGAAGTGAACTTTCTCACGTGCTGAGAAGATGCATGTGAGGCTGGCGACCAGGCGACCAAAGGATCTTGCAAAACTCCTGATTTTCTCATTGCTGCAGAGGAATGGAAGGGAGAGAGGAAGTGGGGCACCCCTCTTTCCTGCATGGTCCTCAGGGCTCTGCTTGCTTTGGGATCTTAAGACCATGTTTAGGAAGATGGATGCTGGTTGGTTCAGGGACTTGCCCTGAAGGTCCTTCTTCCTCTCCCTTTCCTTCTCCTCCTTCCCTTGTTGCTCTTCCTCTTGTTCTGTTTACTTCCTTGACGCTGCTCCCCTGATAGTGAGACAGTGAATGCATCCAGGCTCTGCTGAGCTTGCCAGGAGGGCTGGGCAGATGATGGAAGGCAAAAAAGCAGGAGGTTGGTTCGCAGAACTTTCAGAAGCTTCAAAGACCTAGAACTTATCGGCTGAAGCACCCATGGTGGGGTTTAGATCCATGGGAGCAGGTGAGCAAGTCAGGACCCTGCTTATCTTGCCATTGGCCAGACTTTATCCATCCTTGAATGCTCAGCTCAGAGATGTTTGCACCTTGACACCTCCAAGGCCTCTGGTTTTTGTGGCAGGTGATGACTAACTCTTTCCTGGGAGCAGCCAGGACTCTGCTGTCCTTGAAGAGAGCTTGAGGAATGGGTGCCCTTCTGCATTGTGGATCAGCCTCCTGAGTGACCCCTGCCACACACTCTCATGATACCCACACATATGAACGCTCCCTTGCATACCCACTGCATGTGTATGTTGCTTTTCACCCATCCACACACTCCCACATACCCTGTAGGTACAGGTACTTGGACTGCCTGGATCCCACTTCTCCTCATAGGCACGTCCCACCCACCGGCTCCAGCAGGGAACTTTATTGCCCATGCTCCCAGGTGTCTGCAGACCTGAGATTGGCAGTGATGGAGCAGGCCTTTTGGTGACACTTCCATAAAACCCCATAAATCGCCTCTGTGAGACATCGCGTGCGGATTTTTATTTTCCTCAATAAATACACACATTCTTATTTCCTAACAGCTCCAGCCTTGGCTGAGTGCCCAGCCAAAGGGTACACTTTCTGTGTGTCTGACTGGGATGTGTTGTGGACAGGAATGGGGACCACTTTCTTGGTTGTTTGAGGCCTAAGACATCCTCTGGGATTGGAGATGAGAGGCCTGATTTGAGGGGGACTTTGGGGGTCTTCTTCTCCAGTGGCAAATCATACTCCTCACCTTGCAAGCCATTCTTCTTTTTATCTATTCACTTATTCCACCCAAATTTAGAGTTTAGGTGGAGTAAGTGTATAGATAAACTCTTTGCCTAAGCTCTTTTAGGCACAGGCTACTATTAAACCTTGGAGGAGGAAATGGCAACCCACTCTAGTATTCTTGCCTGGAAAATCCCATGGACAGAGGAGCCTGACGGGCCACAGTCCATGGGGTTGCAGAGTTGGACACGGCTGAGCATCCACACACTGTTCTTCTCAACATGGAAAGGATAAGAGAAATTATGTGATGCTCAAGGCCAGGTAAGTCCTGGGAATCTGCATTTACAAAAATGCTCTGGCTGCCTCTGATGCAGGTGGTTTTGGTCACACTTAGGGAATAAAGGTCTTTTACAATTTTGACTTGGGTCTTGGGGTATAAACCATATTTCACTCTTGCTTAAAATAAGGATATCTTTGAAATAATAACTTTGAAGAAGTAAGGAAACGTTCCTAGGGCAAACACTTTTCATGCAGAAGCCTGATGGAACTTAAAAGCTTTAAGAACTTTGCTGTTGACCCTCCGGAGAGGCTGGCTGAGGCCGGGCTGTCCGCCACCTTGTATGTCCAGGGCAGCTCATAACCTCTCCGGGCTTTGCTATTAACATGGATGCACTGTTGTCTGCCCCTTCTTAAAAAATAATTCCATTACTTATGAGTTGATAAATCTTTACCCCTTACAAAGAGCTTCAAGGAGGCTGTTGTTATTTCCATTTTATGAACTGAGAAGCAGAGGTGTTAAAGCAGAGTTTCATTGCCAGTGAGTGGTAGAGCCTGAACTACAAATCCAGCTCTCTGACCTCTGGGAAAGCTTGTTTATTGCCCAAGTGCTCCTGATTTTGAGGGGTGGCAGGTGGTGAGGTTCCAGGGGGCCAGTAGGATGTATGCTAAGGGTCCCAAGGCTACATAGTTCCTGCCCACAAGATCTCATGGAATGGAGGGAAGACGGAGAAAAGGGAAGTGAAGTCTGGGGTTAGGGATGGGAGGGAAGGATAGGAGAGTCTCTTACTCAGCACTTCCTCATTTTGGGACATCAAATAATACTAACTTGTTACCATGTCTGGAGTGGAGGAGTGGAAGGTAAAACAGAAGAGAAACTTATTCTCTGTGACTTTTCAAGTTTAAAGTGTGGCCAGAATGGAAGCGAGGGAGGTATAGAGTTCCCACCTTGGATTTGACTTGATATTCTGGGAAGTCCATTATGAAGGAGCCACCAGAATCTATGAAGGCTGCAGAGAAGAGAAGGGTGTGGGTCACAGGGGAGCCCCATCAGCTCTGATACACTTGCTTCTCTCCATGGGTCCCCCAAATCATGCTGCCAGTGATTGGGAGGGGGACAGTTTTTGCCTCTGGGGAACGCCCGCTGAGTGGGGTGTCTGAGCAGATGCAAAAACAAAGACCAATCACTCACAGAGTCTGTGCTCATCTGAGAAGCCTCTAGAAAACACTGGGAGAAATATGATGTCATCCTGACTCTTCTGGCCCACCCACGCAACAGCCATAAGCCATTTCATTTGCTTACAATGTTGCGGGTTAACAATCTGGCTGGGCTCAGATGGATGATTTTTCTGCTGATCTTACCCAAAGTTGCACCTTCTGCTGTGGTCACTGGTGGGTCTGCTGGGGACCGGTTGTTCTAGAGAACCTCAGATGGCATGACTTTTCTCTATTCCTTTTTGCATAGTCCTTCTTGAAGGAAGGGGCTGCAAAGTCACATTAAAAAGTGGGAGGCACGGGGACTTCCCTGGCATTCCAGTGGTTAAGACTTCACCTTCCAATGCAGAGGGTGTAGTTTCGATCCCCAATTGGGGAGCTAAGATCCCACATGCCTTGCCGCCGAAAAACCAAAACATAAAACAGAAGCAATATTGCAATAAATTCAAGAAAGACTGTAAAAATGGTCCACATCAAAAAAGTCTTTAAAAAAATAGGTTAGATGCACCTGGGAATGGGAGGAGCCGTAGCAGACAATTTTGTAAACACTATGCTATAAAATCCAGATCATAGAAGGAAAAACAGAGGATGACACCCAGTGCTGATAAGGATACAGCAAGATAAACTGTCTTTCATGTATATCTGATGGGCCTATTAAAGGTATAATAAAAAAATAATTTGGCAGTATATTTCATGAATGGTGAAATGTGAATGGACTTTGATTCAGCTTTTCTTTACCTTGAAATTTATCCTAAAGAAATAGTCAGAGTTCTATGTATGCAATAATTATGTGCCAGACTTTTTACGTATAGCATTATTTATAAATGAAAACTGGACACAATCTAAATATCAAATATTAGAGGAATTAATGACATCATCTCCATATGATAGAACATTACATAATCTTTAATGTCATGTTTGAGGATACACAATAATTTTGAAAAGTAAGATTCACGACAAAATAATGATAAGAGTAAGCGATATTTTGAGATACATACAACAGTTAAATAAGGCGTGAAAATAGATTGATCCATTGATTATAAAGCTATTAAAAACTGCTAATATTGGAACTTCCTTGATGATCCAGTGATTAAGATTCTGCATTTCCATTGCAGAGGACATGGGTTTGATCTCTGGTTGGGGAAGTAAGATTCTACATGCCATGTGGCACAATCAAAAGATAAAATAAATAAATAAATAAAATACTTGTTACAAAAGCTGCTAATACTATGGTTATGGGTTGTCTATATTCATAATAGACAAAAATGCTAATTTTTGGTTAGAGACTGATGAAAATAAAGATCTAATTTTCTCTTCATCTCAATTCAAGGATCTTCTGAATTCTTACCATGGACCATTTGGGATCCACAGGCCCTGAAGGGAGAACCCTTGTATTAGGCACTCCTGTTCTTCAGCATTGTGCCATGTTAAATCCCATTCTCTTACGATATGGTAGATATGATATTACATTTCTCTTCGTCCCTTTCTCCCCGCACAGTTTGTCTTGGGAAACTTGGAAATCTTCTCACTGTTACTGTGAGTGCTTCTGCAATCTCTGGTTCCTAATTTGGAAATTGGCTCTTGGCCTTTTCTCTGATTGTTCACAACCCATCGGGGTGGTTTTAGCCAAAAGAATCGGTCATCTACTCCTTTTGTAATTGTAATAGTCGACATTCGCAGAGCATTGTTCTGAAGAGGGCATTATTTCTTTTTATTTTCACAGGTGGGTGTCATGTAGCTCACCTCAAGTACTGTACTGCCTTTCTTTAGTGATACCCAGAAGAAAATTAAATCTTAGGATCAGCCGTCTTTTGAAGGTAATTGTTATTTCAGAGTACCATTCTGTTTCCTCTGGTACCTTCCTAAATCTTCCATAGGAATCTGGTACATAGGAGAAAGCTGGTACATAGGAAGGAAGAAAATTGCAGAAAGGACGCTGAGAAGCAGAGAGGAGGACTATCTGGTTCCAGTTTGTTTTGAGGCCTGTACCCTAGGTTTTGTGTGACCCCACATGGCTTTCTTTCTTTCTTTCTTTTTTTATATTTATTTAGCTATACCAGGTCATAGTTGCAGCACGGGGGATCTTTGATCTTCACTGTGGCATGCAGGATCTTTAGTTGTGGCATGTGGGATCTTAGTTCCCTGACCAGGGATCAAATCCAGGCCCCTCTTCATTGGGAGCACGGAGTCTTAGCCACTGGACCACCAGGGAAGTTCTCCCGCAACCAATATGGCTTTCTATCACAGGCCTCTTAAAGCTTAAGCTGGCTTCGGGTGATGCCTACTACTTGTAGCCAAGAGTGTTTAACAAATGAATGATGGACACACATCACTTTTAGAATCAGGCTTCCCAGGGGGCGCTAGTGGTAAAGGAACTGCTGGCCAATGCAGGAGACATAAGAGACATGGGTTTGATCCCTGGATGAGGAAGATTCCCCCAGAGGAGAGCATGGCAACCCACTCCAGTATTCTTGCCTGGAGAATCCCATGAACAGTGAAGTTTGGCAGGCTGCAGTCCATAGAGTCCCACAGAGTCGGACACTCTGTGCAACTAAGCATGCACGCATCCACTTTTAGAATTGGAAAGAGAACACATGTGGTTAGCAAGCATTACCAGTTGTGGGAAAAGAATTATTCTCTGAGTCCTTGACCCTGGGCTGTCTTATTCTAGGGGTGATATAAGTGCTAAGAATGGTGGTGGAAGTGATTTTGGGGAATGCCTGGACGTGATTGATGCAAATGGCATCTCTCTGTGTCTCAGATTAAGGAGAACACACAGCCTTGTCTGTTTCTTCTGTAGCCAGGTTGGTGTATTCCTCTTATCTCCGTCACTCTTCTAGGACGTGCATGTGTGTATATGTGCCCAGTAGTGTCCGTCTCTCTGTGGCTCCATGGACTGTAGCCCGCCAGGCTCCTCTGTCCTTGGGGTTTTCCAGGCAAGAATACTGGAGTAGGTTGCCATTTCCTCCTCCAGGGGATCTTTCCAACCCAGGGATCTAAACCCCGTCTCCTGTATTGGCAGGCGGATTCTTTATCACTGAACTACCTGGGAAGCCCTCTTCCTAGGACAAATAACCTTTTATTGCATGAAAATGTTTATTTGTTAAGTTTGACTTTCTGTATTTCCACCTTTTTGGAGTAAGAGAAAAAGTGAAAGTGTTATTTGCTCAGCCGGGTCTGACTCTTTGCGACTCCATGGACTGGGGTCCACCAGGCTCCTCTGTCCATAGGATTTCCCAGGCAACAATACTAGAGTGGGTTGTCATTTCCTTCTCTAGGGGATCTTCCTGACCCAGGGCTCGAACCTGAGTCTCCTGGGTCTCTTGCATTGCAGGTGGATTCTTTACAGTCTGAGCCACCAGAGAAGCCCTTTTTGAAGTAGATCCTCCTGCAAAACACAGGCCCTTTCTGTATCTCTGGAACTGAAAGCCTCAGGAAAGGGTGAATACTTGATGGCTACCGTGACACGCTTGATACTTTAGTGGATCATGATGTTGGGCTATGCCTCCCATCATGGTTTGTACTTTTAAAGTCAGCCCCCAATCTCTACCTTCACAAATGCTGGCCCATAAAGGAAACTTACTGCACTCCATTAGTGCTGGGAAAAAATGGTCTTAGGTCATTTGCCCTTGTTGCAAACTTGGTCTTATTCTAATTCTTCTGGGCTTGAAGCTTGCATTTAACCTCTCTGGTATGAAGTGACTGCTTTTCTTTAAGGAATCTGACTTCTTATTTTGCTATGTTTGGGCTACCTTGGGTAAAAGACCATAGTCAGCCCTTAGAATCTCAACCTGTCTCTGGCTTACCAGCTGAAACTCAGCTATGGAATGCCAACCTTGAATGTGCTTGGGGTGGGCATGGATAATATAGATCAAGTGACAAGTGTGGTCATTTTGGTCAGAATTCTTTCATTTTCAAGTTGAAAGAAACCTAATTCAGACCAGTCCAGGCATATCAGGCAACATTTTGGCATAAGTAACAGAAAATAGAGGCATGGTTAGATCCAAGGGGTCTGATTTTTAGTAGAGCTTCTTTCCTTCCTTCTGATATGCTGCTTTCTCTGTGTATTTCATTTTAAGTAAGGTCCCATTACCTTACTGGTGGCAGTAAGTGATCTTGAGTCATTTCAGGTTTACTCAGTATATCTTTGTGATCCCAGTGAGAGAGTGAAAACGACAGTCATCTTTCCCAGTATCTGCAAAACAAACAGACTTGAGCTTTGGGCCCAAATTTTGGGCAGTGATGGAACCACGTGGGATGCAAAAGGGAGAAAACAGAGGTGTGATGGGAAGACCCAAACAGTAGATGATCCATTGCAGTGGGGATGGCAGGAAGGATGATGATGGTGAAGAAGATGAGCAGGGAACTGCTGAGAGTGAGAGTAACAGGGTGCTGTGCATCGGGTCATGGAAGTGGTGATGCTGGTTATGGTGGTGATGGAGGGTTGGTGGTGATGGAGAGTGAGGGGAATAGATATTCCTTCTTGCTCTGTCCCACTAATTCCCTGACCACAGTGCAGCAGAGAATGGTGCCTCCAGCCCCATTAGTGGAGACACATGATTTCCTGTGGTTCTTGCTTTTAAGGGCAGAAAGGGCTGCACATTTGTCCTAGAAGAAATTCAATGGTTCCTGAGTCAGCAAGCTCCCCAGGCTTGTGGAAGCAGATCACATGGTATCTCAGAAGGATACCTATGTATGTGAGCAGAAAAACAGAGCAAAACAAGATTCCACCACCAGGACGGCAGGAAATGTGGTCAGCTTTCTTTGAGCACCGAGGGAGGTAAGGCCAAGATGAAAGGTCATTGGCTTTTACTAATGAAGAGACACAGAAACTGCTGATTTAAAGGATAATAATAATAAAAAAACCACCCTGGGGGACATTTTATTGCATTTAGAAAATGTCCAATTTCATCTCTCATATAAAAAAAATAAAAAAGGAGCATTTTGATTTCCATAAAAGCCAACAGATTAATATAAAAAGAAAATGTTCCCGGCCAAGAATGGAGCCAGAGTCATATTCATGTGTAAGCCTGACCTAACTCCTCCAGCCTCATGTGAGCATCTGCATTTGGCACACAGATCCCTTGTTCTGTAAAAACTATTTCAGGAACACTTTGAAAGGGCTGCCCAGTGATGGCTGCCTCATTTGGGATTTATTATAATATCATTAAGAGGGGTTATATCACTTGGTATAATGTCAGACACATTGTAGCCTGTGGTTTTATGATGTGGACAAATATCACACTCAGGAATAAGATGGCTCTGAACAAATCAGTTCCATCTGGGTCCTACTGTAAATAGAGCTTTTCCCTTCTGCTGCTGGAAGACAGATTCTTGTTGGTATCTGGCCCCTTGACCTTCCATGTTGCAGGGTCTGTCTCTTCTAGAACTCTTTCCTCCTCAAGCTCTGCCACTTGAGAGAGACGATCTGTAAGATCCAGAAACCTATTAGAGGGAGGAAGATGCTTGTCGAGGAAGATGCTTGTCAAGGAGGGCAGGGAGAGAGGGGAATTAGCTTTTCTCCAGTGCCTGCTCTGTGTCTGAACTTGGGCCAGACAGTTCCACCTGTATCACCTCACTGTGTCCTCATAATGAACCTATAAAGTAGACATCCTGTAACTATGCTACAAAATAATACTGAAACTTGATGTGATTAAAAATAATATCCAAGTCAAAGTTTGTAAACTAATAATGAACAGGGTTTTTAAAATAGAGGGTTTTTTTTGATAAGGACCATTTTTAAAGTCCTTATGGAATTTGTTGTAATATTACTTCTGTTTTATGTTTTGGTTTTTTGGCAAAGAGGCATGTGGGATCTTAACTCCCCAAGCAGGGATCGAACACACACCCCCTATATTGGAAGGTGAAGTCTTAACCACTGGACCACCAGGGAAGTCCCCACTGAATAGGGTTTTGAGGTTTATCTGATTCCAAAGTCTGCAACCTCTCGTGATACTGCTCAAATGTCTGCATGTTCATGAACAAATTATTCATGGGAGAGGAGGGATCAGAAAATGGGGGTGCACGTTGCATTTAGTTAAAGACTCAATCATTTAAAAAGCAAATAGGAGCATGGTGTAACCACTTTGGAACACTATTGGGCGGTTTCTAATGAAGTATCTGCCTTCCTTATGACCCAGCCATATCATTCCCAAGGGAAATGAGTACATATGTCCACCAAGATACTTGTCCAAGAATGTTCCTAGCAGCTGTTTCATAATAGTCAGGAACTGGAAACAACCCAAATGCTCATAAGTAAGAAACTGGATAAGCAAATTGTGATGTGTTCATATAATAGACTACTACACTGAATTAAAAATAATAAACTCATGGTAAATGGTGAATCTTAAAAGTATCCTACTGAGCTAAAGAAGATGGACACAAAAGAGAACATACAGCATGATTCTAGTTAGATGAATTTCAAGAAGACAGTTAAACAAAGGTGAAGGAAGTCATATCGAGTTTACCTCTGGGGTAAGGGGTAGACATTGCCTGGGAAGGAGCATGAGAAAACTTTCTGAAGCTGTTGTTGTTTACTCAGTCATGTCTGAGTCTTTGTGATCCCCTGGACTGTAGCCCGCCAGGCTCCACTGTTCTTGGGATTTCCCAGGCAAGAATACTGGAGTGGGTTGCTGTTTCTTACTCTAGGGGATCTTCCTGACCCAGGTATTGAACTCTCGTCTCCTGCATTGGCAGGCCGATTCTTTATCGTTAACCCACCAGGGAAGCCCTCTAAAGCTGTAGAAATGTTCTACATCTTGACCTGGGTGGGTGTTACATGGGTTTAAACATAAAATTCATTGCATTGTTTATTTAACTGTTGAGAGACCAAACATCAATCAAGAAGCAGAAAATAATAGTTTAATAGAAAAATTAGGAGAAAGTAGTCCAACTTGTTACTTCCAACTGTTTTCTTTTTAAATGTCTTTTTAGTTCATTTCAACTATAGTCATCAAAAAAGTAGCATGGAAATATGGAAAGGTTATGTTATGTCATCATACCAGATGTTGGATCTTCAGAGAGAATAACTAAGTGAATGGTTGATTCATTTATTTCTAGTACTTCTTAATAGGGGTCTTCCCAGGTGGCTCAGTGGTAAAGAACACGTCTACCAATGTAGGCCATAGGAAACCTGGGTTTGACCCTTGGGTCAGAAAGATCCCCTGGAAAAAGAAATGGCAACCCACTCCAGGATTCTTGCCTGGAGAATCCCATGGACAGAGGAGCCTGATGGGCTACAGGCCATAGGGTTGCAAAGAGGTGAACAGAATGGAAGCGACTGAGAACACATACTTCTTAACGTAGAATATGAGGTGTTATTCTCTTCCCTTGACAAACTGTAACATGCATCTCCCACATGTCCCCCGCCCATCTTCCTCTTCCCTTCTTCCTCCCCCTCCAATTGCCTTCACCTTGGTGTTACACAGACTGCGATAGAACAAGGGATTTTAGATGAAGAGAAACAAAAGGAAAAAAGAAAAGTGAACCACTTTCATGATGGTGTCAAAATATAATGAAGTACTCACCATAGTTTTTTCTTTTTTTTTTCAGTTGTAGTTCAACACATAAATTGGCAAAGCAATCAGTTTATTTCTGCCAAAAAAGACGGTCAAAAAATGAGAGTGTTAATTTATTTGAACAGACAAGTGTCAAATTCAGTCTGAAAACCAATGCCACGCTGTTACACCGGTGCCTGCTGTCAAGGAATGCAAACATGATTTTATTACCATCCTTCTAAGGAAGTCCATTTACAAACTGGAACGGGTGGGTTTTTTTAATTTTATTTTTTAAAAGGATAATATGGTAGAGTTTAATTTTTTTTTAATTTTTATTTGTTTATGTCTGTGCTGGGTCTTCATTGCTGCTGAGGCTCTTCTCTAGTTGTGGTGAGACGAAGCCACTCTTCGTTGCAGTGTGCAGGCTTCTCTTTGCTGGGGCTTCTCTAGTTGCAGAGGATGGGCTCTAGAGCACAAGCTCAACAGTTGTGGCGCAAAGGCGTAGTTGCTCCGCAGCATGTGGGATCTTCCCAGATCAGGGATTGAGCCTGTGTCTCCTGTATTGGCAGGAGGATTCTTTGCCACTGAGCCACCAGGGAAGCCTGGGATGGGTGTTTATGATATTTTTTTCCACCGACCCTATGATCTCCATGGTCTCATTGAAGCTTAGGAGAGAATAGTTCTCATGTAAGTTGAGGTTGTGGAGACAGATATTCTGAGTAGTTCGGATCACTTGTCTACACTGCCTTGTGCCATGAAATTGTTGTGCGGCTCCTTGCTTCTCTTTGCGTGGATCTGGGTTACTTGGACCAGGGACTCTGCTGCCCTGGGTTCTCATCGCTTTGGTTGCCTGATCATGGCTCAGGCCGTCGCTGGTGTCCAGAGTCTGCCTTTGGCCTCCCTGCCCTTCTGTGTGGGTGGAACCAATGGTCCCTGGTACCTGGCTAATGGCATCTTCTTATCTCGTAGACATGGTTGTCCTGCATCCACAGGGGAGGATGGCACAGGAGTCAGGGTGAGTGAAAAAGGACTAGCTTGATGGTGGAAATGCAGGGGACTCTTGGGTTAAATTTACTGCCCTATCCCTCCCCGCTCCAAACCATGACCTGTTCTGCACTTCCCAACTGAAGAGAATGTGAGAGCGCAGCTCGTATTATCACTGGTGGGGTGTAAATTGTCTCGGCTGGCACAGAACAGAAGACCCAAATGCCAGTTGCTGACCTCAGCGGCATCCACCTAATTCCTAGTGCAAAGCTTGGCCTGATGATGGGAGTTGGGTCACAGTTACTCACGGATGCTCGTGGCTTTCTGGGCCAGGACTCACACCCTCCCTGTTCACGGCAGGAAGTCATATGAGGCCGAAAGATGTGAAATTAACTGTCCTTCTCTGCACCTCAGTCTGTAAATGTGATTAGTCTGCAAAACATGAGGATAACAGGGCCAGTATTTTTTTCTTAATTGAAACCCTCAGAGTTTAATTTCACCTCGTTCTTATAAAATGGATGTTTTCTCAGCTACATGGGGACACTTAAAGTTTTAGTATGCTGAGTTTTTAAACATCATCCAAATGTTTTCATGTTTTCTTTTCCATGTACTGTGGTCATTCTTTGCTTACACAGTACATTCCACAAATATTTATTGAGTACCTAGTATATGCTAGGCATAGTTTTGGCAATGTGAGCAAAGACACAAAGGAAGTAGACCACGTTCCTAGTATGACCAGGCTTGTATTCTAGTGAGTAGAAGAAGCATAAAGGAAAAAAAACAAATGGACGATGCCAGTTAGTGAGATGCAGTATTAATGAAAAACAAAATAAAGTTTGAGGGTGGCGAGGATAGGTCAGGGGCTGTGGTTGTAGGTAGAGAGATAAAGAAAGAACTTGCTAATGAAGAACCAATAATCCATTTGTTCTCCAAGGATTTATAAATGTGGTAGGCTTTAGAAATGGCTTGGCAGTAGGGCTACCAAGAGGAAGCTTATACTAGAGCATCACAAGCCTGCTTTGAGATGACCCGCTTGTTCAAAATATCCCTGGGTCCCTGGACCTCTGGAGAAGGCTCACTGGCTCCTCCCCCAGCTAACACAACCCCAGCCTTTTTCTTTTGTTAAAATTTATTTATTTATTTTAATTGGAGGGTAATTACCTGACAATATTGTGACGGTTTTTGCCGTACATCAGTTTGAATCGGCCATAGGGAAACATGTGTCCCTTCCAACCTGATCCTGCCTCCCGCCTCCCTCCCCACCATGTCCCTCCAGGTTGTCACAGAACACCAGCTTTGGGTGCCCTGGGTCATACATCACATTTGCACTGGTTATCCTATTTTACACGTGGTAATATATATGTTTCAGTGCTCTTCTCTCAAATCATCCCACCCTCCCCTTCTCCCACTGAGTCCAAAAGGCTGTTCTTTACGTCCGTGTCCGCCTTTGCTGCCCTGCATGAGGACTGTCAATACCATCTTTCTCAATTCCATATATATGTGTTAGGATATGGTGTTTGTCTTGATGGCTCTTTAACTCCTTCCCTGCCGCTTCTCCATCTCTCCTCCTCATACCCTCTTTCCTGTGTTGCTCTCAAAATCTCCAGATTCTTCTGATGTTGTGCAGCAATGTTTGGTTGTTCTTGGCTCCAACTTTATTTTTGGTCAATATTTATACATCCAAATTCATCAACATCCTCAGCAGAACAGGGGCCTTTTATTAAACATGACACATTTTCTTTAGAAAGCAACAGTGACTAGAGAGAGAAAAATGCCAAAAACGAGGCACCGTGTGTATAAACCTAGTACGGATGCTGGGGCAGTGTACTCCGCTGTGTCTGTCTAGAACGTTGAGGCTAGGACTGCATCCTCAGAAAAGAAAAGAAGTGAATGTTTATGGATCAGAGGCACCCAAAGGGAAAGCAGATCCTGCAGAAAGATGTGGGAATGTGGAAAAAAGACCTCGGATCAGAGAGTTGCCTCTTTGAGTTTTGCTCACTAGGGATCAATATTCAGGATGTGTTCAAGGGCTTCTAAGAAAAGGAGTCTGTGCTTCATCTGGGGGCACAGCAACATGACTATATAAACTAGTAACCTGGAGACGCTTTTACAAGAGGAGTCATGTGCAGTTGAACCACAGCTGGCAGTCAGCTTTCAGTAACATCATGTGACAATTCTGTTCTCTGAGAGTGTTCAATAAAGGCACAACCCCTGAGGAAGGCAATGGATCCATCAGCATTTAGTAGGTACATCCTCTTGGACCCAATGATTCTACTTCCAGAAATGTGACCCGGAGATCTGCTTTTATACAGCATGTGTACAAGGATTATTCATTGAATCCAAGTTTGTGATAACAGATCCCCAGAAACAATCTCAATATATTGGAAGCTTTTTAAATTTAAGAAATGATACTTTTAAAAACTTTTTGTTTTGTATTGGACTATAACTGATTAGGGCTTCCTGGGGTAAAGAATTCACCTGCAATGCAAGAGCCACATTAGACATGGGTTCGATCCCTGGGTCGGGAAGATTCCCTGGAGGGGGGTCCCTGGGAGGAGGGCACTACAATCCGCTCCAGTATTATTGCCTGGAGAATCCCATGGACAGAGGAGCCTGGTGGGGCCACGCTTCATAGGGTAGCAAAGAGTCGGCCATGACTGAAGCGACTTAGTATGCATGCATACCTGATTAACAATGATGTTATAATTTCAGCAAAGGGGCTCAGCCATCCATATACATGTATCCATTCTCCCTCAAACTCCCCTCCCATCCAGGCTGCCACATAACATTGAGCAGAGTTCCCTGTGCTGTACAGTAGGTCCTTGCTGGTGATCCATTTAAAAAATAACAGTTGTGTACATGTCTACCCCAAACTCCCTAACTATCCCTTGCCCCCATCCCTTCCTGCTGGCAACCATAAATTTATTCTCTGTGAGTCTGTTTCTGTTTTGTAAATAAATTCATTTGTAAGAAACAATACATTAAAAGATGTCTATAATTGTAGCCATTGTAAAGAATGAAGACACTGCTCATGGACTGATAAGGGAATGATATTCAAGATAGATTATTGAGTGGGAGACATTGAGGGAAGGATGCTACCTATAGGATTTTTTCCAGAGATTCTCTCATTGGTTAAACAACAAAATAAAGAGCCAATAAAAATTCTGTGGTGAAGGATCTTTTTAAAAAAGTACTAGAGAATCTTCTTAGGCTTCGTAGAGGCAGTCTTGTAAAGATATTTCCTGTAGAAAGCCTTGGGCTGAGGTAGCATTAGACTGGGCTGTGTCTCGCCTCCTGGGCACAGTCCCTCCTGATCTGAGTGTCCTGGTTTCCCAGGAACTGCTGTGCTTGGTTCCAGCATGGTTCCTGGAGTGCAGTGGGTCTCCATCTTTGCAGGAACTTCTCCAGGGAGGGAACTCACCACTGCCCTTCTCTCTTGCTGGACAGTTCCAATTCTTAGGAGAAACCTTATTTTGAACTCGACTGCTTGCCAGGAGAATCCCATGGCCAGAGGAGTCTGGCTGGCTACAGTCTATGGGGTCGCAAAGAGTTAGGCAAGACTGAAGTGACTTAGCACGCAGCATGCCTCTTTTTAAGCCCTAGCAGCAGTTCTGGCTTGACTCTGAATGGGGGTCACTCATGTAGGGGGTACCATTGTCTCGGATGCATAGATTCTCCAACACTGACTCCAAAGCTGAGATGACCCTTCCACACTTCTGAGATGGGTTTTACACCAAGGGCATGGTCAGCCCAGTGCTGTTGCTAACACTTTCTGAGACCTCTGAACCCTGAAGCCTCTATCCCTGTATTAGTGAGCTCTTCATTGCTGCGTTCTTGGCCTCTTCCTCTGGTTCTGGAAAGTTCAGAAGCTAGATCTTTAAAAAGGCTTCTCTGACTGTCTTCATGTTCAAGACTGTTGGCCATCTCAGCTCTGCTTTATGTATTTTAATTAATTGTTACTCTCTTGTGCCTGAGGTGATTTTTTCTTTAAATCCACAAAGAGCAAACTTCAGGAAATCAAATAAATAAATACTAATGAACAGAGAAGCAAGGCCTGGCAAGGTTAATTGAGTTTCTGGGGCCGCAAACAGCTTGAGAGCAGTGGCTGACTCAGGGAGGGGAGCCGGTCTGGTCACCGCCTCCATGCTCCAACCACTTTGTCATTTTACTGCCCAAACAAGTGCCCTCTTAGTAGCAGAGATAGAAACGAAAGCTACTTTTCCAGCACCTTATTGGGTCTTTTCTCCACTTAAGAATACTGATTTTTTTCTCTTCTCTTGGTCTGGGATGGAGCCGAATGGAGTCTTTCTGAGTCTGAACATCGAGCCAGTGGGTGCGGTGCCAATGTGCTTGAGTGCCAATGACCATGAGTGCTTGTGCCCATGAGCCCACAGCCTCACTGGGATGGCCCAATTATGTAAAAGCTCTGAAACACCATAAAATCCTGGCCTGGTGTGTACATGGGAGGAGGAAGTTATCCAGGGTTCATTATATTGTTCTAATCACACCATTTACTGTAATGAGACACAAAATTGTGCCAGTTTCACAATTATGATATATATCAGGGCTTAATTGTCTATACAAGATGGCATATTTGATTGAGTCATGGACCAGATTGTCCATGGAGCAGATTTGATTGTCATGGACCAGAGAGTCTCATTTCACACGCTTCCGTTTTCTCCCCAACAAAGAAGCATCTAGAACTGATAGACTTATGGACTGCTGGAGAATCAATTCACCCTACAAGCCAACATCTCCTGGCTTTCAAAATAATGAGGAAACACTGGAACCCCATGACTAGAGAGCAGATTGACTGAATAAATAAAAACAGACATGATAAAAATATCACGGCTTTCGATAGTCCTTGCACACACATCTGGCTTCCATTTGTTGGGGTTTTCTCATTTGTTAAATGACCAAAAAAAAAAAAAAAGGAGAGAGCTAATAAAAATTCTGTGGTTAAAGGTCTCTTAAAAAGTACTAGAAAAGCAAGTTCACAGTCTTTGCTGCATTTGTTGCTGATTATGGGTAAAAATGGGGAGAGAAATCGACCGTTGTGACTCAGGTCTGGAACATGTTGATGAACTCCCAGAGACTCGGGTGTTTGTCACTGTCTGATGCTCGTGGAACTTGGGCAGGGGAGGGATGCAGGGAGAGGTCCTTGCAGGGACCTTGCTTTGCCATATGAATTGCCTTCATGAGGGTCACTGTCGCACTCTGGGGTCCACTTCTGGAAACGTCTCCAGTAGTTAAAAGCATGTTACCAAAGACGCGTCTCACGGGAGGGAGGAGGTGATGAGGAAAAGGTGCGAGTTGAGAAGGAAGGATGAATAAGACTCCTCCACTATGTCCTCGGGTACCAGGTGTTGGGCAGCAGGACCGATGGGGACCCCACACCCCACTGGCAGGCAGAAAGGTAGCTGGTTTTAGAGACAGCCTTTTCTACCCAGAACTACCAAAAGACTCCCATAAAAATCTGTGTAGTCCAGGTCTGGGTAGTTGGCAGCTGCTCTTTGTTTGTGCTCTGAGACCCTAACTCTAGGGAGAAAGACTGACTTACCTGTTGAGCAAGCAGTGTCACCTGATACCAAGTTATTTTTTCCTTCATTCGTTAGTACATTCATTTATTCATTCTTTGTATTAGCCTCTATATGTGCCTTGACAAGTGTTAAGTTCCAGAAATACAAAATGAAGTAGACATAATGCTGTCAGGAACTTCGTAGCTCAGTGGGAAAGTGGTCATTGTTATTTAGTTGCTAAGTCATGTCCAACTCTTTTGTGACCCCATGGACTGAAGCCCCCTAGGCTCCCTCTGTCCATGGATTTCCCAGGCAAGAATACTGGAGTGGGTTGCCATTTCTTTCTCCAGGGGATCTTTCCAACCCAGGGATCAAACCCAAGTCTCCTGCCTTGGCAGGTGGATTCTTTACCCCTGAGCCACCAAGATGTACAAGAAAATATACAGTACTTGGGGAGGTACTATCCTAGCTGAGGTTTCACAGAAGCAGGTATAATAATTGCTGCCTGGTTGGGAATGAGTCTGTACAGGAGATGATGCTTGAAGTAGCCAGAGATATTCACCAGGTGGATGAGTTGGAGACAGAATTTTTTTTTTTTTTTTCTGGTCCAGGGATTTGGGTCATTAAAGGCAAAGAAGCCTGAAGTAGTCAAGGGGTTTGAGAAGGTCACAGGTTGAGCACATATAAACCAGTTTCTAATGAAGTATATTGACCAACCAGTCCAACCAACTAAATATAGTGAATACTTTTGGAGTCTCATCTAGGGCTCTGTCCAGGTGTCTAGTGTCTATTGCGATGATGCAGGTGAATGGAGATGCATACGTAAGACTCAGGCTTTGTCCAGGAGGAGTTTCAAGGTTCAGAGAGGCAAAAGCGAAGCAGATATCCTGTGTGACAAGGGTCCCCAACACCGGCCATGGACTGGTACTGGCCCGTGGCCTGTTAGGACACAGGCTGCGCTGTAGGAAGTGCGTGGCAGGCGAAACTGAAACCATCTCCTGCCCACATTTCCCCTACCCTCGGCCCATGGAAAAACTGTTTTCCACAAAACTGGTACCTGGTGTCAAAAATGTTGGGGACTGAGGTGTACTGTGGTTAGCGTGTTAGGGATGCCCAAAGAGATAATTATAGGAAACAGAGGAGAGGATGAGGAGTGCAAGAAGGTTTCCTATGAACGGATGAATTAGATTTGGACTCTGGAGGATGAAGGACAGAAGACATCCCCCTAAGCAGAGGAGAATGCATGAACAAGGTTATGGAAGGTAGGCTCTGAGAGTTTATGTTTACTGCATATCTACCTTCCAAAACAGTCTCCAAACCAGGTTATGCATCGGAATCCTCAAGAGAATTAAATAAAAATGTCTGGAATTTCCCCCTTCAGAAATTCAGATTTCAGGTGGAACACACATTTCAATAACCCCCCTAGGGGATTCTGACGTGCAGCACACAGGCAGGATTCCACGAACGGAGAGCTAGGACAGCGTTTGGGCACAGATATGAGCTCTACCCAGGGATGTGCTTCCTAATCAGCTGGTCATTTGGGACAATATGCTCAAATGCTCTTAGACTCACATTTCTTATTGTCAAAAGTGACAATGAGAACCTAGGGGGTGGGAGTCAAAATAAAGGAGATGATGCTGGTCACATTGCTAAAGTAATTTCTGGCCCCAAGCAGGGGGTGGATAAATCAGTTTTGTCCTTGGTTTAGGGAAAAGACATTGTCTTCTGGGGAAGTAAAAATGCCCAAGAGGCATAATTCTTGGCCTTGAGAAAGGACCAGTCACAGGTAGGCAGGGCATTTGTGTTCTGGAATAAATTGTCAGGCACAAGGAAGACTCCTGGACCACTGGTATCTTTTTCTTGCCTTAAGTAATGTCCCAAATTCTCCAACTATGCACTTTAATCACAGGGGAAAGGAGAGGGTAGAACAAATTGAGAGAGTAGCCTTGACATATAAACACTACCATGTGTAAAATAGAGAGCTAGAGGGAAGGTGCTGCACAGCACAGGGAACTCAACTTGGTGCTCTGGGACGACCTAGAGGGGTGGGATGAGGGGATGTGGGAGGGAGGTACAAGAGAGAGGGGACATATGTATGCATATGGCTGATTCACTTCATTGTATAACAAAAACCAACACAACACTGTAAGGCAATTTTGTGTGTGTGCTCAGTTGCTCAGTCATGTCCAGCTCTTCAGAACCCCATGGACTGTAGCTCACCAGACTCCTCTACCCATGAAATATTCCAAGCAAGAATACTGGAGTGGGTTGCCATTTACTCTGCTAGGGGATCTTCCAGACCTAGGGATTGAACCCGTGTCTCCTGCATTGGCAGGGGATTCTTTACCTCTGTGCCACCTGGGAAGCCCCTAACTCAATTATACTCCAATCAAAAAGAAAAAAAAAAAAAGAAAAACAGGGCATTAAAATGGCTTTTAATGTGTTCAATGAGTATACAGATACCCCTAAGGAATATTAGTGGGTTTAAGTCCTTATGTACTCACACTTGAGTAAGAGTTAGTGAAGTACCGTAGTAGCAGCTGAATGCAACTGTAACAGGGAGTCTGCTTTCCAAGCTTGCAATGTAATGATCTAAGTCCAGTGGTTTGAGCATTCTTCTTTGTGATGCTCTATAGATGAAGCCAGCATGTTTGATGGCGCCCTGAACAACCCTGGAAAGAGCCATCCTCATAGTCTACAATGTGAATGGCATCTCCTAAGGTTGTGCAGTGTATGATCTGCACAACCGTCTATGGTGGCTCTATCTAAAAGATTCCTTAGAGTTGATTTTGGAAGGAAGATAGGGATGCTGGCAAGTAGATGTTGCTGTATTCCTCACTTGCCTTTAGAAAAGTCCTGTGGTAGTGAGTGGGATTTGGTGGAAGGTTTTCTTTAAAGATAAAGACAGATATAAGCCAGCACCCTGGTCAGTCTCTCCATTTTGCAGCTGGAGAACGAAAGTCTCATTGTGAGAATGGGGCCGACCAGGATTCTTTGGCCTGGGGGAATGGGGATAGGGCAGGCATGTGGGGGTAGGGTTGCAGTACTCCAGGGCAGGAAGGAGCCTCTGGCCAGGGCAACCTTGCAGAAAAAACAACCTGTCACCGGTAGAGACCTATGCCTACCTGGGGAGAACTTCAGTGACCCCTGCTACCTAAAGTTGTCTAGCATCAAGGCCTGTTAGGACTGCCTGTCATTCTTCCCAGGGAGCAGATTAACAGAGGTCCATCTAGGTTGGACCCCAGGCCTGGGAGTGTGCCCATCAAGGCCAGCGAGAGCTTTTGAAGAATCTACTTCCCTTTTTCCTGCTGAGTTATGAGAAATGAAGAGAACAGAGGCCTAAGAGCCAGGAAGACAGGCTGAGGCAACTCTTGGAGGAAAAGGAAAGTGAGACCCGGGGCAGGAGTGGGTGGGATGGGGCTGCCCCTCCTCCTACCGCCTCCTCAGAGCTTCCTGCTGGACTGACTACCTCTGAAAGTCTCTCTGGGAGCCCGAGTCTGATCCCAGGCCTGGGCTTGAGCCTGCCTGTGGTCGGCCTCCCAGACTGAGGGCACCTCCGGGCCTGCCTGCGGGTCTGGTTCCCTCGCCCCACGGCTCCTCTGGGAAAGCAGAGGTGAGGCGGGCCGGCCCGGAGCACTTTCGGGCAGCAATGACTTCAGTGTTTGTCCCCAAAATAAATGCGCCACAGACAAGACAGTGTGGTCAGGGGCTGAGGAGTTACTGTAAATACCAGCCCCGGGCTTCCTATTTCTGCTTCTCTGACTCCCTGGGGGGCAGGCACTGGCCAGCTCCTCTCCAGCACAGTCTCTATCTGCTACATCCAGGGAAAAGGCTTGGCCTGGACCTTCCCCAGCGAGCTGGCCCAGGAACACTTGGAGGATTCGGAGCAGGGACCCGGCCCTCCAAGGGGGTTTATGCTCAGGGTCTGATTTTCCCCAGGGCTCAGACCCTGCCAGTTGGGCCCAGTGCTGTCTACCCTCTTCCATGAGCCTCACGACAAGCCCCAAACATCTGGAGAACAAAAAGAGTTACATCCACGATGTGCTTAGTGTATGACAGGCATTTGCCTCAGTCATAGGATGGAGATCAAGACAAGAGCACAAAGGTCCTTGCCCCAGGGCACCCCATCAGTAAACAAAGTTCAACTCCAGCATCCGGGCTCTAGACCGACATTCTGACCCCCTGCACTGCACAGGGAAGATGAGAAGGACCTTGTTCTACTGAAGGAGGAAAAACTGGCCAAAGAGAAGTAGAGTCATTTGTGAGAGGACAGGGGCTAATGAGTAGGAGAGGCGGATTTGAATCCAAGTTCAGTGGATTCCAGGGCTTCCCTGATAGCTCAGTTGGTAAAGAATCTGCCTGCAATGCAGGAGATCCTGGTTCGATTCCTGGGTTGGGAAGATCCACTGGAGAAGGGATAGGCTACCCACTCCAGTATTCTTGGGTTTCCCATGTAGCTCAGCTGGTAATGAATCTGTCAGCAATGCGGGAGACCTGGGTTCTATCCTTGGGTTGGGAAGATCCTCTGGAGAAGGGAAAGGCTACCCACTCCAGTATGCTGGCCTGGAGAATTCCATGGACTGTATAGTCCATGGGGTTGCAAGGAGTCGGACACAGCTGAGGGACTTTCACTTCACTTCACTTCACTTCACTTCACTTCAGTGGATTCCAAAGGTCCTCGCACTGCACTGGGGCACCTCCTAGAGGCAGTACAGTAGCATGCCATGGAAGCTTCTGGTCTGACCCCTTCCCAGCTTCTGAGCAGCCCATACCCTAGGCTGCAGCTGCCTCCAACTTCTAGACTTAGCAAAGGATCAATCAGCCTTTGCTTCCCAGGTGGTGCTAGTGGTAAAGAACCCGCCTGCCAAAGCGAGAGACCAAAGAGATACGGGTTCCATCCTTGGGTTGAGAAGATTCCTGGAGAAGGGCATGGCAGCTCACTCCAGTATTCTTGCCTGGAGAATCCCACGGACAGAGGAGCCTGGTGGTCTACTGTCCCTAGAGTTGGAAAGAATCAAACATGACTAAAGTGACTTAATACACAAACAGTATTCATGTATAGCCTCTTGGAGCCTTCTGGGTTGAGTGAGTTTGCTGTTTCCTAGCGGGATGACCCTTGCCTTTGGAAGGTTGCTCCCAGCTGTGGTGTTTCCTGCCCCTAAATTCCCTGGATCTCCCCAAGGTATATCTCCTTCAGAGTCCTGGTACTTCAGAGGAGACATGCTACATTTGTAAAGTGATTCCTGACAGGAAATCTCACAGCGGTCTCAGAGTGTATCTGGCCCACCCAGGAGATGAGCATGTATCTCATCCTATTCATCACCTTGGCTATAGAAGGGAAAACTATAAAGCCCCCAGACATTCTCCTCCTCAGTTCAGTTCAGTCACTCAGTTGTGGCTGACTCTTTGTGACCCCATGGACTGCAGCATGCCAGGCTTCCCTGTCCATTACCAACTCCCGGAGCTTGCTCAAATTCATGTCCATCGAGTTGGTGATGTCATCCAACCATCTCATCCTCTGTCATTCCTTTCTCCTCCTGCCATCAATCTTTCCCAGCAAAAGGGTCTTTTCTAATGAGTTGGCTGTTTGCATCAGGTGGCCAAAGTATTGGAGCTTCAGCTTAAGCATCAGTCCTTCCAATGAATATTTAGGACTGATTTCCTTTAGGATGGACTGGTTGGATCTCCTTGCAGTCCAAGGAACTCTCAAGAGTCTTCTCCGACACCACAGTTCAAAAGCATCAATTCTTCGGTGCTTAGCCTTCTTTATGGTCCAATTCTCACATCCATACACGACTACTGGAAAAACCATAGCTTTGACTAGATGGATCTTTGTCAGCAAAGTAATGTCTCTGTATTCTAATATGCTCTCTGGGTTTGTCATATCTTTTCTTCCAAGGAACAAGAGTTTTTTAATTTCATGGCTGCAGTCACCATCAGCAGTGATTTTGGAGCCCAGAAAATAAAGTCTGTCACTGTTTCCACTGTTCCCGATCTATTTGCCATGAAGTGATGGGACTGGATGCTATGATCTTAGTTTTTTGAATGTTGTTTTAAGCCAACTCCTAATGGGAAGTAACTGAGAGGATTGCAGATAGGGGAAGAAGTGACAAGGGTCTGAGTGGACCACATGCAACAAAAGTTGAATGCTGAGTCATTTCTTTCAAGCAGATCTGCTGAGGCCAAGTGGGAGTCATAATACCTTCCTGTTCACCTGAGGCACGGGCTGAGACACCAGGCTGCTTTCTGCATATAACAGACTTGTGGTATCTTATCTGAGTTGCCTCTTTGTCTTGGCTGCTATGATGCTCATACTGCAGATTTATACCCAATTGCTAACTTTTGTCCAAAAAGAAATTCTTGGATAGTCTCCTTCTGTTGTCCTATACATACTGGTTCTTTTGTTTTGGGCAAGACTTCTAAAAAATACAACTTAATTTTTTTTCTAAACTCATTAGAAATCACCTGGGATTCCGATAAAATAAAATATTACACAGTTCTACTTGTATGAGACATCTGAAATGGTCAAAGTCATAGAAGCAAAGAATAGAAGGGTGTTTTCCAGGGGCTGAAATGGAAAGCTGCTAATAAAGGGGTACAAAATTTCATTTCTGAATGATAAATACATTCTGGATATCTGCTGCTGGAAGTTGTGCCTGTAATTAACAATATTGTACACTTTGAAATCTGCTAAGAGGGCAGAGGAAAAATGTTGTGACTAGTATGTGCCAAGTACCCTAGAGTTTATGTCCCTATTCAGTATCCGTTCATGATTTGCTTACTGATTTCTCAAAATTTGGTGAGCCCTTCCCACATGCCAAGATGCCATTCTCCATGCTGGCGAGACTTTGGTGAACTTGGCCAAGGTCCCTGTCTTTCAGGGCTCAACATACAGAGTGGGAGTCAGTCTTTAAATATCACACATGCAGGCACATGCACACACTCTCATGTTGCTTTATGAAAAGAAAAGGCCACAACTTCCAGGAACCAGGAAGAGACAGCGCAAGAGGCAGCTGGTGGGTTCAGTGCAATAGTAGGTAGGGCGATGGACTCAGCCTCATTCCCCGAGGACTTTCCTGTGTTTAGCACTGAGAACCCCAGCTTGCCCGGGAACAGAGCTGATCCTCTCAATGAACTTGAAGTCTTCAGAAAAGCCAAAATGTGCTGATTGGCAGATCTCATCTGAGCTACTGCATCCAAACCCCTGGGGCTGGGATCCAGGAATCTCATAAGTTGTCTTGGTGGTTCTGAGGAAGCCAGTCCACTGTCAGGCAAGGTGGTGATCAAGAGCAGCCCCTGGGCCCCTGCCCATCACTGTAAGAGTCCTGTTCAGAAGCAGTGACCAAAGCATATCTCTAAGATGGGTTTTCTTAGGGGAGGAAAGATGGAGGAGGAGTAGGCAGAAATTCTGAACACTTCTGTCCTGAGACCCAGAACCAGTAGAGGTTGGGGGTAAGGGTGGCTTGTCAATCCCATGTTGCCAGCTAATATTAAGGAAACAAGAAATAGCATTTTCTTGTGGGCATCTGTAGGTTTCTACAAGGGGCTTCTTGGATAGAAGCCTCAGGAACTATCAGGGCTGGTTTGGAGTTCATTCATTCATGCATTCTGCATTCATCAGGCATTTATTGGACACACGTTATGTGCCATGTGCTGGGAACCCACTGTGAGGCAGGCTGATGGGCTCCCAGTTCTCTCCAAGGTGGAGTTTCCATTCTGGTGGGCTCAGTGAAGAACAGAAAGATCAAAACAAAGCAGATGGCACGTGACATTTGGATGCTTTCCACGTGCCCCTCTCCAGATCCCTTCCCCACACTGCTCTGTGCTTCAGCAGGCTGTCCAATCACCTGGTGGGTCTTCCTCCTCCTCTTCTGGCTTCTGCTTGGATTGGCTGGTGGGAGGCACAGAGACTAGAAGAAATGGGCTTGGAGTCAGTATAATTGATGCCCTGGCTTCCTCCTTGTAGAGACCCTGCGGGCTGGCCACCTCCCTCCAGCATAGCTCCTGCGCAGTGGTCCCCTCGTTCAGCCACAGCTGCTCTCCCCAAGTTCCTGCAACTGCTTCTCCCCTGTAGCTTGGGAAGGTTAAGGCTCCTAAGTGATCCTAGCCCCACAGTGCGGCACTAGTTCTTCCAGGACTCCTTCACCTTGCTCTCACTCTTGGGAATTTCCCTTTAATAAACTCTCCTCAATTACCCCCACTGAGTGCACCATCTGTTTCCTCCCAGAGCCCTCACTGCTGCAATCCTGAAGTGCACCCTCATTTCAGAAGATAACAGCTCACTTCTCCAGACAAGAGTGCTGCTGAATTTTAAAGAGGATTCCACATCTATGCTAAAGGAACATCAAAGGTACTATTGTAGCAGTGAGGTCGGTTTTGTAAAACGATGTGCTGACCATTAAGAAATGTACATGGCTAACAAACTGGAAAAGTTCTCTTCTGTGGAATAAAATAAAGGTAAGTGAACAATGAGATCTGAAAGTTAACCTCTCAAACGAGCCCTGTTCCTTCCTTTCACTTAAGGAAATGTTATCAAGAGCCTGAACAGTTTTTTATTCTTATGGCTCAAACAATTCTTTGGTTAAGAGTTTCCGTTTATGGAAATATTCAGAAACACAGAGATTTATGGATGGAGAGGTTCATCACAGGATTATTTAACAGTGAAAATTATGGAACAGTATAAATATTCTACCAAAGAAGATTGGCTAAAGAAATTGCATCACGTCTAGAAGGAAAGTGGTTATGTATGTAGTCTCAGACAAAACCCCTTCTGGTTACACTCAATCACAGTGCTAAGTGCATTGGGTATGTGGCCTCATCTAGGCTTCTCGAAGGAAGCTGTGGGAGGCATGAGTGCAGGAGAAAATGCTCAGTGAATGATCAGCTATGCCTGGTGGAGTGTCAGACAGAGAAAGACAAATACTGTATGACATCACCTATATGTGGAATCCAAAAAATAAAACAAACTAGTGACTGTAATCAAAAAGAAACAAACTCACAGATGCAGAGAACAAACTAACAGTTACCACTGGGGAGAAAGAAGTGGGGAGGGGCAATATAGGAATAGGGCAATTAAGAGGTACAAACTATTATGTAGAAAATAAGCTGCAAGGATATAGTTTACAACACAAGGAATATAGGAAATATTCTATGATAATTATAAATAGAGTGTAATCTTTAAAAATTGTAAATCAATACATAGTATACCTCTAATATATAATATTGTCATTATCTATACTTCAATAAAATGAAAAATTAAAAATTACTTTGGAGAAAGACTCATTAAAAGACTCATTAAAGACTATTAAAAGGATGCTTTGAAGAATATCTAAATAGGAAAGAGCATTAATGGTAAAAAATTAAAAAGTAAGAATAAATAAAAAAGATTTTAGAATTTGGATATAAAATTATCCTCATTATTTAAGCATGAAGGATGTATACTACAATGATAAGACTGTTCATATCTGAATGGTGTGATCATTGATGATTTTATTTTTTTCTTTAGTTTTCAAATTATTTGATAGATCATTATTATCATGTGCCTTTGTCTCTCTCTCAGTCCAGAGAAGTAGATTGATGACAACACAAAGAAAATTTCCTGCAATTGCACATCTCGTATACCATCTGTGCATGTGTGCATGGACACACAGACACACACACACAGTGATACATGAGCCTAATTTTCAATTTAAAAGAATACAAATAGGTACACAAATAAAACCAAGTCTTTCTTCTGATCCATTAGCCTTTGAATGAAACCACTGATGAAAAATACCCTTTTGATTCATTGCAGAATATAAGTATATGCCAGCAGATCCAAGTTTTTTTTTCGAATAAACCTGTATTGAATTTGTCATCAGAAAATTGTAGCATGCATGCATCTGAAACATGGGCGTTTTTATTGCCCATCCCTCAAGTGTCAGACTGGGGTCCTAACCTGATTAGGGAGGATCAGGAGCTTAGGCATCAACCTTTGGAAAGGGAGAGGGATCCAGAATCAGGCTTGTGGTCATGGACCTGGGATCTAACCAACTAGGATGGACTCTAGAACCCATGCATCTTGCTTCTCAATTTCCCCATCAGAGGAATGGATCAGATCCTGAGCACTGGACACTTTATTTTGGAATCACAAGAGGAATGGATCAGATCCTGAGCACTGGACACTTTATTTTGGAATCACAAGCAGCATTAAGACACCAGAATTGACTCTGAGAGTTCAAGTCTTCCTGGTGGCTGTAGAGTTTCCATGAGCATGGGCGTCAGTCACTTTTCTCTGTTCTTGAAAACTCTGGCTTTAGTTCTTCCCAAGGACACTGACATTCTTGATTTCTTCTATTCCTTAAACGTCCTCCATCTGCTTCCAGGCTCCTCGCCTCTCCTTCAAATCAAACTGAGTATATTTCGTTTACTCTTACTTTTCCCTATCTCCCCTTTGCCCTAGTCCAACTTCCTTAGAATCTGGGTCATTGATTGCACAAAAAACAGGGAACCATGGGGTTGAACACTCATATTGGGCAATACGTATAATGTTCATAAAATTAACTGGAAACTGTTTCTCTTGATGTAGTTCCCTACTCACTGAACTCATGTGACTTTTGGATAAATCACTCACACACTTGAAGCTTCCGTTTGTCCTATGTGCAAAAGGAGAATGCTACATGTCCTCTGTACAAAGTGATGAAGAACGTG
Source organism: Giraffa tippelskirchi (assembly GCF_054371585.1). Taxonomy (NCBI): domain Eukaryota; kingdom Metazoa; phylum Chordata; class Mammalia; order Artiodactyla; family Giraffidae; genus Giraffa; species Giraffa tippelskirchi. The sequence goes on along the minus strand of NC_137287.1, from coordinate 110,886,734 downwards.
TCAATGCTTGAGAAACTTCCATCTCCTGAGTTCAGAGGAGAGACACACAGTGGGGAGTTCACAACAGTGTTCATAACCAGAAGTCACTGTCCCCAGAGCCCGTGAAATCGAGAGCCAGGGCAAGACAGTGACAGGAGTCTGTCCTGAGGTCCCAGGTGGATGCAATGCCAAGCTTTCATCCACAAACTTCTGAAGTTCATGCTTTTATTTGGGGGTGTTTGTGGAGCTCAGGATTCAAGGTCAGAAAGATTGAGTTGGAGTCCTTGCTCTTTATTAACCTGCTCAATGACCTTGGAAGGCCCTCACATTGTCAGGCCTCTGAGGCATCTTCTATGACATGGATACTATCTTCATCCACCAGACAGCTGTCATGACAGTAAGAAGTCATGGCAGTGATAGCACTTTGTAGATGTTGTGATATTAGGAAAATGGAAGGCATGTTGCGAATTCAGGGATTGGAAAGTGAGGTGTATGATGGTGAGAATGAAAAGATCCGTTTCTTCATTTATTTACTGAACAAGCATGAAACATGTAAACAGTCTTTCTAGGTACCATGTAGTCTTCTAAGTACTTGATAAATATTGACACATTTAAATTCCTCTAACCACTCAATGAGAAAGATACTAACTTTTTTATGTTTACCAGTTTATTCTATAATAAGGGATGTCAAAAGGATACAGATGAACAGTCAGATGAGGAGACATGTAGGATGAGCCCCAAGAACAGAAACTTTCATCGCCTTAGAGTTTGGATGTGCTTCCTAATATATGGATGTGTTCATCAGCCCAGAAGTTCTCCAGACCCTACTTTTGAGATTTTTATGGAGCCTTCATCATGTAGGCATGATTGATCATTAACTCAGCCTGGAGGATGGGAGCAGGTTGTGTGCACTGAAAGTTCCATGTTTCTAATTAAGGTGTGGCCTGAGAAAGATACAGTCTTTGTCCATGTTTTACAGAAGAGAAAATGGGGGCACAGAGAGGTTAAGTAACTTACCCAAGGTCACGCAGCTACTAAAGGACAGAGCCAGAAATGGAATCCAGGCTGCCTAGCTCCAGGGTCCACACTCTTCACCGTTACTCCTGCTACCTTCTTTTTTAAAAAATTTATGTTTTAATTGGAAGATAATTGCTTTACAATGTTGTGTTGGTTTCTGCTGTACAACAACATGAACCGACTATAAGTATATATATATCCCCTCCCTCCCACTCCCTCCCACTCCCTCCCACTCCCTCCCCCATCCCAGCCCTCTAGGTCATTGCAGAGCGCTGAGATGAGTCCCGCTGCCTTCTTTGCACTTGTGGTGTTTGGCATAGTAAAGATAGCATGAGACCTAGCACAGACAGCTTGTGTATCTCAGCCAGTCACTTGCCTGTGTGATCTTGGGAAGGTTAATTCACTTGTTTGAGCCTTGACTTTATCATCTATAAAATGGACACAAAATTAGTGACCACATCACACAAATTTTGCAGATGTTAAATTGTGGCACACTGTCCAGTCCATGCAGGCACCATGAGGGAGCACAGGGAATGTGAGTCAGGTTTGTAGGTAGGGCTTTACCAGAACCTAGCCTCGGTCACATACTCTCCTCGGTTACTGATAGATTTCAGACTTTCCCACGCTCCGCCCTCCTCCCTCCCAGAGTGACCTCTGGTACACGCCACCTCCTTCAGAGCGTGCGGAGTTCTGAACGCACAGCTCTGATTGCTGCAGATCAGGCTAGGAAACCTCTTGAGCCCGTGAACTCCCTCAAGGATGTCTGTTTTCAGGTCCAAGGAGTCAGTTCTCAGAATCCTGTTTCCTTTGGGCTCCAGAGAGCAAACATGGCCCCACGCTTTTGTGTCCACTTCCCCTTCCAAAAAATTGCCAGTTAATTTTAGGGTTGGAGAGAGGCTCTGATGAGGCCCTGCCCACGTGGGGTTAAAGTTACCGGTGGCCTCTGCCTCTGGCCAGACTCGCTGGGAAGAACAGCCACCACTTCCCGAAGCTCAGTGGGGGAGGAACTGGGCCAGGGCAGTGGCCGGGCACAACATTTCCAAGATGTTGGGAGTCCCGCCTTGGCAGATCATGGTTTTTGCAAAAGAGGCAGTGCTTTTTTTTTTAAATCAAGCGTAGCCTGAATCGGTTATACTTTTCATATGATTATAAGTTTAGAAATGGCTTGACATTTGCTATTTGCAGAAAATTGACCACGAATCTGCCTTACATGAGGACCCTTTAAAGAATAAATGCTGACAGATTATCACAATAATAAAAATCATAAGCCAGGCGCAGTTCTTTCCTCTCCATGAAAGATATCACAAACCACATATTGATTTTTTAAAAGAAAAGAAATGAAAAGAAGCATGTACTAATTAAGAATAAAACTAACAACTTATTACCCTTGGAGCATTAAGGCAAAGAGAGGAGAAAAACACTTGCCTTTTTTCCTATATTGAGACGTAATAATTAGGGCACTATGTAAATAACCTTATGTTCAAACATGAGACAGGCTGTCATTTGCTCAGCTTTCTGCCCTGAATCATAAAAATCCACCAGAACTCTTGGTTCTCCAAATTTTGCAAACCATTTCATCCTTTTCGGGCTGCTTGAAAAAAAAAAAATTATCTTTGTCTCTTTTACATTGTGTAGACTCATCATTAATACTCTTTTTCTCACCTGTTTGCAAGTTTTGCTATTGAATAAACTCCTCATTCATTTATTTAATTCCGCAAGCCTTGAATGAGCACAGACTGTAGGGATTACATACAGCATATTAGCATATTATATTTAAATTAAATGGTGAGAAGTTTTACAGAAAAACATGAAGTAGATAAGTGACGGGCGGTTCTAGGACAGTAGCACTAAAATGATAACCATTTTTTTTTCCATTGAGGTAGTAATTAAAAGCAAGCAAAATATTTGGATGCTGACCTGTCCCTCATGGTCAGCTAGGCCATCCTGCTTTTTCTTCTTTGTGTGTGCCTATGTGCTACGATTCTTTGCCCAATACATGTTTGCTGAATACATAAGTAATTGTCTCTATGTGTCTGGAAAGTCAGCTCAATCAAGGCAGGATTTACCTGTTTGTTGATGCATCCAGCTCACTGAGAACTGTGTCTGTACACATTGTAAGCCCTCAGTTAACATATGTTGAGTGAATAAGCAATTGTTTTCTGCTCGAGCAGTTATTTGACATTTGAAAAGCCTTTCTGTAAGTCTGCTTCTTTATTCTTGTGGACATAGGGTAGGGAAGGAGAAGGGGGGATGAATTGAAAGAGTAGCATTGACATATAAACACTACCATGTGTAAAATAGGTAACTAGTGGGAACCTGCTGTATGGCATAGGGAACTCAGCTCGGTGCTCTGTGATGACCTAGAGGGGTGAGATGGGGGTGGGGGTGGGAGGGAGGCTTAACAGGGAGGGGATATAAGCCTACATATAGCTGATTCATGATGCTATATAGCAGAAACTAATATGACATTGTAAAGCAATTATATTCCAATAAAAATAAAAATAATTAGAAAAAAGTCTTTCTCAAGCACCTGCTTTGGGGCAGAAACTAAACTAGGTTCTGGAAATTCAACCACAGACAAGGCTGACCTGAGCTCTGTCTTTTCTGATCTTTCAGGCTAGAGGAGGACAGGAAATTGATCAAGTCAACAAAACACTGCATTTTAAGCTACAGGTTAGAGGGTTTTGGGGATACTGTGCTGGAAGATATAGCAGAATGCCTCATCCAGACCTGAGGAGTAAAGGACTGGTGGATGGGTAAATATAGGACTTCCCTGGTGGCTCAGACAGTAAAGAATCTGCCTGCAATGCAGGAGATGCAGGTTCGATTCCTGGGTTGGGAAGATCCCCTGGAGTAGGAAATGGCAACCCACTCCAGTATTCTTGCCCAGAAAATCCCATGGACAGAAGAGCCTGGTGGGCTACAGGCCATGGAGTCTCAAAGACTCAGACATGACTGAGTGACTAACACTTTTCCTTTTCCCTTTCAAAGATAGGACTGGGGTGGGCAGGCAGCTGAGTTTCTGGGGATGAAAAAGGATGTCCAACAACAGGAAGTGAGAGAGAGCAAGGAGCCAGGAGGAACTGAGGATGCCATTAAATGGACAAATTGAGGAACGGGGAGAAGAGAGAGAGGGGGGTGGAGGAGAAAGCCGAGGCCAGATTGTTCAGAGCCTCATAAAGGATTTGGATTTAACCTTTAAACCCGGTGTAAAGCCATTGATGGGTTTCAGGGGACCAACACAGGCAAGTTTTTGTTTTGGAAAGATCGCTCTGGTTGCTGGGTATTTTAAAGGGTGAATTTAAAGAGGAGATCCCAGGTAGAGAGGCATCTGGGGGAAATACGATTTATTAAGTTGTGTCAACACATGTGCGATTCAGCACCAAATGCCTGCCTTAGATAAAGGGTGTGGATTGGTGTCCTGGGCTGTGTAAACTGAGGGTCTACTTCGTTAGGATTTGAAGACTTTGATCCAAACCTCTATATGACCCTGGAAGAATGACCTAAAATATTCTCTTGGATGGTCTCTGATGCTCTAAGTATCAGTCGTCTTCTGTTGGCTGAGAATGGAGTGGGTGAGAAAGGACTTTTTATTTTTTTTTATTTTTTTTATTTTATTTTATTTTTTTTAAATAAATTTATTTATTTTAGTTGGGGGCTAATTACTTTACAATATTGTAATAGTTTTTGCCATACATTGACATGAATCAGCCATGGGTTTACATGTGTTCCCCTTCCTGGACCCCCCACCCACCTCCCTCCCCATCCCATCCCTCTGGGTCATCCCATTGCCCCGGCCCTGAGCCCTTGTCTCATGCATCGAACATGGAATGGTGTTCTGTTTCACATATGATAATACACATGTTTCAATGCTATTCTCCCAGAACGTCCCACCCTCACTTTCTCCCTCAGAGTCCGTAAAATTGTTCTATGCATCTGTGTCTCTTATTCTGTCTCGCATATAGGGTTATCGTTACCATCTTTCAAATTCCGTATATATGCAGCCACTATGGAGAACGGTGTGGAGATTCCTTAAAAAACTGGGAATAGAACTGCCATATGACCCAGCAATCCCACTGCTGGGTATATACACCGAGGAAACCAGAATTGAAAGAGACACGTGTACCCCAATGTTCATCGCAGCACTGTTTACAGTAGCCAGGACATGGAAGCAACCTAGATGTTCATCAGCAGACGAATGGATAAGGAAGCTGTGGTACATATACACAATGGAATATTACTCAGCCATTAAAAAAAAATACATTTGAATCGGTTCTACTGAGATGGATGAAACTGGAGCCCATTATACAGAGTGAAGTAAGCCAGAAAGAAAAACAACAATACAGTATACTAATGCATATATATGGAATTTGAAAGATGGTAAAGAGAAAGGACTTTTTAGTACACAGCACATTGAACTTCACCTTGATTTATTCATCTGTAGATCTCATCACTTGGCATTCTCTAAAGGACTTTCTTTCATTCTAGTAATTTTGAAAGTATAGTATTGATATTCAGTTCAGTTCAGTTCACTCAGTCATGTCTGAATCTTTATGACCCCATGGACGGCAACACACCAGGCTTCCCTGCCCATCACCGACTCCCAGAGTTTATTCAAACTCATGTCCATTGAGTCGGTGATGCCATCCAACCATCTCATCCTCTGTCGTCCCCTACTCCTCCTGCCTTCAATCCTTCCCAGCATTGGGGTCATTTCCAATGAGTCAGTTCTTTGCATCAGGTGGCCAAAGTATTAGAGCTTCAGCTTAAGCATCAGTCCTTCCAATGAATATTCAGAACTGATTTCCTTCAGGATGGACTGGTTTGATCTGCTTGCAGTCCAAGGGATTCTCAAGATTGATATTATGAAGCACTATATTAATATATCAAGGACAAGGAAAAACATCACATTTAGATTTCATTCATTCAATCATTCATCATCTATCTATCTACCCACTTACTAATCAAGTGGTTTTCAACTGTAAGTGAAGCTTCTAGTGTAATTTGTCTTGGGCAAGGCTGAGGCATTGACATTAACAAAAAATGTTTATTTGGCCGTATTGGGTCTTAGTTGCGGAGCATGGGCTCTCTAGTTGTGGCACATACATGGACTCAGTAGTTGTGGCACTCAGGCTTACCCTGTGGCACGTGGGATCTTAGTTGCCCAACCAGGGACCAAACCCACGTCCCCTGCATTACAAGGCAGATTCTTAACCAGCTGATCACCAAGGAAGTCTCAGCACTGGGATTATATTAAAAGTTTCCAAGTGATTCTAATGTGTCCCTAGGAATGAGACTCAAGGTACCATGGAGATGGGGCCCATGTTTCTTTAATTTCTGCCACACTTCCAGTGCCCTCAGGCAGTGTCTGGCCCAGAAATAGTGCTCAATAAATATTTGTAAAGTATATTAACTTAATCACACAGAGATCAAACATTTATTGAACATCGCCAGATTTTCTCCAGTTGATGATGAAGATTACCTTGTGTAATTTTCCACAGGCAACCATCAAGTACCATGGTTTAGGAAATTAACAACCACTGAATCATATACTGGAATGAGGTTAGGATATAACATTTTTTATCTTGTCAAGTGATTTCTTCTCAGGTCCTTTGTCCTATTTATGATCACCGGGAGCCTTTGGACTGCCCATGACTGGGGACTAATTCTTGATTCAGAAGGAAGCAGGCACGATGCTCCTTCATTGGGAACGATGTCTATCATTGCGTCAAGACTCTTTGCATACCTTTCAGGTACCACATCTAGCTGCTCCATCACTTCAAACTAAATGCTTGGGTCACTAGTCCAAGTTTCTGATCTCCTTGCTTTGTCTCGCCCTTCTGCCTCTGCAAAGTCTTGCCAATATCTTATGGATCACTTCTTCCACCCCTGCTCCCCCATCCTAAATCCTTGTTGCTGTGAACAGTGAATTTTTAGAAGCCCAAATCTCCCAAGTTATGGAGATGACTGCTGCAGTTCTCTTGACCCACAAGGCTGTCTAGCTGAGGCAGCAGGAGTTTATTTCACTTGACTCCAATTTAACTGTCCTGAGCCCCTTCCTTATATTGCCAAGAGATTTCCTAATAGATCTGTAGCCCCGCAATTCAGGCAATTATTCACGTATTCCCCCACATCATTAGTTTTATGGAACATTGCCAGGGGGCATATTTTTCTTTCTTGGGACTCCAGAGAATAAAGGAAATAGAACTCTTACCATGAAGTCATATTAAGGAGTTTATTTCTCAGAAAATACCCTATAGCACTTTTATAAAACCTTACATAGAGGGACTGCATTTAGGAGAATTATTTTTACCTCACCTGCTGCCCTGGGATTCACTGTCCAGGGCTCCAGCCTTTCAGAGCATGGCTTTAAAAAATTTCTGTAGTATCTACTGACTATAAAGGGGTGCCCATAGTTATGGTAGGGAGGCTGTAGTTCATGTTGGGTCTTTTGGGGTTTAAGCAGAGTGGCTATGTAATTTAAACATCCAAATGTATGCATTTTAGGGGAGGAGAGTGTTATTTTTAATTATATTGAGGTGTAAATCAGAATTGTGTGGACTCACTGAGACACATGATTACTGTAGACTTGCTGCTTTAATCCCACAAACTTCTGAAATTTCCCTCCCTGGGTCTGACTGATAGAGTAAAAACACAGGAATTTAGCCAAAATATTAGATCGTAACTCAAAGTAGTGGTTTTCACTATTTAACCAGAGAACAAAGGATGATGGAATATATCAACTAGCTCTTGCTGGAAAATGCTGCATAACAAACCACTCCCAAACTCAGTGTCTTAAAGCAGCAATCATTAATTCTCACTCTTCTATCTGCAGGTCAGTTCTCCTATGCTGAACTTGAATCCAAGCTACAGGTTGGGCCCAGCTCTGCTTTACACGTCTCTGCTTATCCATGGACCAGTGGGCCAACTGGGACCTGCTCTTCTCATGGCGAGGGCAGAAGTCAGACAGGAGCACCAGAGGGGAAACCCGAGCATCTCCTAACCCCAAGGCTTGTACTGGTGCATTGTCGCTTCTACCCACGTTCTACTGGCCAAAGTAAATCCTGTGGACAAGCCCAGCCTTAGTAGGCAGGGAAATACACTCTGTCTTGGGTGAGAAGTACGCCAAAGGCACACCCAAAGAGCAAACATACAGGAAGGGATCAAGAATTGGAAACTACAGTGCAATCCATCTCGGGGGACGTTAGTCTAAAGGGGGTTTGCTCTTCCAGACCTCTAATGGGGGGTGGGTTAGTTGAGTTTATTCAACCAGATGCAGGCTAAGAAGGAAAAAGGAAGCGATCACAGGTCAGTTTTGTCTACTGGAAGCAGGATGCAGAGAAAGGGGGCTCACTTGTATTGAAAATATGAATATCTCAAGAGGAGAGAGCAGAGGAGGAAGAGATGGACAGAGAGCCTCACGATTCAGAATATAATCCATGCTGCTCTGCTAAGGATGGCCCATGGATGGATGGACTCTCTCCATTCACCAGTCAGATGAGTCATTTTTTTTCCCATAGGATGGGGGCAATGGGAGAGTGGGGAGAGGAATGGCAAACGTCCATGCCTGTTGCTCCTTTCTGAGCAGGGAAAGCAGGAACCCTCTGGCTGGGGAGTAAGGGAAGAAGTGCTCCAACTCACAGACGTTTCTGTGAGAGGGCGTGGACCCACAGGGCACCTGTGTCTGCAATGTGGCTGGTGAGGGCTGGCGTTCCCATCCCTTGGCCCCTTCTATAGTAACCTTTGGACAAGCACTGCTGTGGCCCCTGTGATTCTAAGTCACTTCCTGCAGGGATCCCCCCGCCCCGCTTCATGCCTAGGTGTCTGGCCCTGAGACTTTGCCTACCTGCTGTTAGAGCCTGCATGGCCTCCTTTCAGGTAGGTGATAACAGAGAGCTTGTTAATCAGACAAGCTAATCATGCTGATTAGGCCTGGTTCAAGCACGGATCATCCCTTCCAGGGAATCTCATGTTTAATATTTACACCAATTAAAAGGCTCTGGGGGGATGACTTACATGGAGGGAGGGATTCAGAATCAGAGGAGGGCAGGTTAAAGGGAGGCATTTGGGGAAGCGGATTTCAGGGCCAAGCACATCTCACCCCACAGATGACGGGGCTGGTCCAAGTTCAAGGCTGCTTAGACAGTTCAGATTAGTCACTCAGTTGTGTCCGACTCTTTGTGACCCCATGGACTGCAGCACGCCAGGCCTCCCTGTCCATCATCAACTCCCGGAGTCTACTCAAACTCGTCCATTGAGTCAGTGATGCCAACCAACCATCTCATCCTCTGTCATTCCCTTCTCCCCCTACCTTCAATCTTTCCCAGCATTAGGGTCTTTTCCAATGAGTCAGTTCTTTGCATCAGGTGGCCAAAGTACTGGAGTTTCAGTTTCAGCATCAGTCCTTCCAATGAATATTCAGGACTGATTTCTTTTAGGATGGACCGGCTTGATCTCCTTGCAGTCCAAGGGACTCTCAAGAGTCTTCTCCAACACCACAGTTCAAAAGCATCAATTCTTCGGCTCTCAGCTTTCTTTATAGTCCAACTCTCACCTCCATACATGATTACTGGAAAAACCGTAGCTTTGACTAGACGGACCTTTGTTAGCAAAGTAATGCCTCTGCTTTTTAATATGCTGTCTAGGTAGACATTACTGGTGTTGATTATGCAGATGGAGAGTTCAAAGTCTCAGAGGAACCAGAAGGGATGGCTCCTGGTCGCCAGGTCCTGTAGATGCTTCACTGTCCCTTTCTGTCTAACCCTGTGTCATTCTCCTGCTTCAGGTCTCACCTTCTGTAACTTGGCCTCTTGCAATGATTTCCTAGTTAATCAGTCAGACTCAATCTCTGCCTACTATGTATTATAGCTAGAGTGGCCTCTTCTGTTTTGCATTATTTACATCATTCCACTATTAAAAAAATACAGAAAGGTATATTATATAGCTAGATAGATATTATGGCTAACACCCCTATATTTGCCATGCCAAATCAACAGATGCTAACTTTCTGCCCTGTTCCATCTATCTATGTATCCATTCAATCTATGTATCTATCCTCTAGCAAGCATCTGCTTGTCTATCTATATCATCTATCAATTATCTAAATTTCAATTATCTAAATTTCAATTATCAATTATCTAAATTTCAATTATCTAAATTTCATCTATCAATTGTCTATCTATCTAATCTCTCTCTCTCCTGATCTATTTTTTATTAAAACATAACAGGAGGAAAGCCACTCCTCCTGTAATTGTATACCTGTTGACTTTTCACAGAAAGAACTGAAGTCATATAACAAACACCACAAGAAAACAGAGCGTTCCCAGCCTCCCCTTTGGCCTCCTTCTTGTTATCCGTCCGCCTCACCCCCACTAGAAGGGACACACTATCCTGAATCTAACAGCATAGCCTGCTTTGTGAACTTTCATTCATTATGCGAATGCAGCCTCACAATACATTCTTTGTGTGTTGTATTTATTTTGTATCTTCTTGTTTAGAAACACATTTTTAGAGATAAATGGGACATCGCCTATGTTTCAGTTCTTCTAATTCTTTTTTTTTCCCCAAAGACCACCACACATCATCGGTGTGATACATATTCAGTTCATGCCTTTGTATATTTACATATGTGTATAAAATTCACTTCAGTTGTGTTTTGTTTTTTATTAAAATAAATGGCTTCACAATGTAAAAAAGTCCTGCCACTTGCTTAGTGCATAGAGTGAGCTTCCTAAACCACACAACAGTCCACGTGTTTCTCTCCCTTTTATTATGCTCCCCTGCTCCCAGACTGCTGGGTGTTGGAAGTGGGGACAGGGTTTGATTCTTCCTTGTGTCCTGTGAGTCTGACACTACGTCTGATGCTCCTTCATAGAAACTGGGTGAATAAATGACTGATGGAATGAATGAACAGATGAACAAAATCTCCCCACATCATGGAGAACTTGAAAGACCAGAACACACAGCCCCTTCTCCACTGGTCCCCTTTTGGGGGGAAGGTGTTCTTATTACTCTTTTTCCCTTCTTGGCTGCTTTTTTCAATGTCTGTCTATAAAAGTCCCCGAAGCCTTAAGTCTCTCAGAAAGCCCAGGAGAAACATTTGACTTTATAAAATGTTCCTTCAGAAGAGGTCAACATTTCATGGCTGGGTAAGATCTCTGTAGCTGGATTCCTGATCTGTTTTCCTGACAGAGGGGACAGTTGCCTTCTTCCTGGTGGTTTCTTTAAACAAAGTTATCCTTGCAATCTAAGGAAGTTACATCATTAAATTCACGTCTCGGCACATTGATGAAACATCAGTCATCATCTGAGTTTACCAGCTCTGGGGTTTCTGTTAAATTCTGTTGGCTCCTCCAGCCTCTCCAGGGGTGAGCTCGGTACCCGAGGAAGATGAGTCGTTGTTGATGTTCTGAGGGGGAAATTTTAGAGCAACATGGGTAAAGAAAAACTGGCCCCATCTGATGAGTTTACCACTGCTGACAGCACTCAGGGCCGCAGGGGTGTAGCCACAGGACTTAGGTTCCTGTTGTCTCTCCTGTGTGTGCTGGTATATGTGGTCGCTTCAGTTGTGTCTGACTCTGTGACCCTACGGACTGTAGCCTGCCAGGCTCCTCTATCCATGGAATTCTCCAGGCAAGAATACTGGAGTAGGTTGCCATTTTCTCCCCCAGGGGATCTTCCTGACCCAGGGATTGAACCCATGTCCCTTATGCCTCCCACACTGACAGGAGGGTTCCTTATCACTAGTGCCACCTGGGCTTTCCAGGTGGCTCAGTGGATAAAGAAATCACCTGCAATGCGAGAGAAACAGACAATGCGAGTTGGATACTTGGGTGAGGAAGATCCCCTGGAGGAGGGCATGGCAACCCACTCCAGGATTCTTGACTGGGGAATTCCATGGACAGAGGAGCCTGGCAGGTTACAGTCCATAGGGTCACAGAGAATCAGACACGACTGAATTGACTGATCAGGCAGGCAGTCCCTCCTAACTCCTCCCTTCCTCAGTGTTCAGCCTCTGTCCTCATGGAATAAGATCTTGATTGTGCCACTTTCTGGGTCATTTGGATAAGCCCATGACCTCTCTGGGGCTTCCCTTGTGGCTTAGCTGGTAAAGAATCCGCCTGCAATTCAGGAGACCTGGCTTCGATCCCTGGGTTGAGAAGATCCTCTGGAGAAGGGAAAGGCTACCCACTCCAGTATTCTGGCCTGGAGAAATCCATGGACTGTGTAGTCCATGGGGTCGCAAAGAGTTGGACATGACTGAGCGACTTTCACCATCACCCATGACGTCTCTGATACCCAGGGCCCTTAACTGAGCTCTAATATTACTTACTTCATGCATTGTTTGGGAGAAGTAAACTATGAGTGGTAAAGGAGATGAAAATATCTGGCTCCCAGATGGCACTCAGGGTGTTTCTCTACTTGTGTACACAGGTAGGCAAAACAATAGAAACACACACAATAGATATGGTAATACACCTACTTGCCTATTATGTATTTTTTGGTGTCTGACTTGCTGTCTAAACATTTTTTTTCAGAAGCATTTTCCAATCTCATTAAAAACACCTGCTCTACATTGCTTGTGATAGTTGCATAATATTCTAACATCTGGTTGCACTGTAAGTACACCTAACCATTTCCACATTGTGGGCCATGTTGTTTATTTTTAATTTTTTTTATCAAGGAGAGTTTTGAGGTCAGCGCAGCCTGATTTTGCCTTAGTTTTTTTTTTTAACTCATTTGCAAGGAATATGGTTTTCATTATTTTTGCTTTGCTTTGTTTTGTTTTCTGCTTGGGATACTTATGATTTATTTTTTCGTTTCTGCCAGGCTGTGCGTTTCTTTTTATTATTACTAATTGTGCTTGGTACAGCGTATGCTATTTTGTTTTGCCATCTTAGATCTTTTTTTTTTTCAGTTCAGGAATGTTCTACTATAGATTCGATTGGCGTTTCAGTGTCGCTACTTTTTACAGGACTTTTTAAGGATCGTATCTTTTTTCTTTTTGTGAATTAGATCACTTTTCTCTCTTCCTCATACATGCCATCTGCAGTCTCATTATTTTCAACTCCAGATTCTGAAAGATGTATCTCAAAGTTGCTATTTCTCTGAAGCTCAGTTCTCTGCAGTACAAATTCTGCTCTTTATTACTTCTGATGCAAACTGTGATTCTAAGAGTGCATTTACAGTTTCTTGGCTTGCTTGGCTATCTCGGCCAGACGTCCGTTCATCGTAGCTTGCATTTTGCTTTTTGCATTTTGTCTTATTTTCCATCTCCTTTCCTCCTCTAGAAGCCAATGCCATCTTATAATTTATCAAGGACAAAATACACAGATTTTCTGAGGTTTTCTTCAATTTTTTTAAGTAAGCAAGTTTAAAGTCCTGCCTTTTCTCCATATCTTTGGTATACACTTCTACTGGAGCAATACCTGACAAACTATCATCCATGGGCCGAATCTGGTGCATTCCCTGTTTTGGTAAATAAAGTTTTATTGAAACTCAGCCATATTCACTCACTTATATGTTGTCTATGGCTGCTTACTTAAACCCTACAGTGTAATTACAACGGACTGGGTGGCCCCCCAAATCTAAAATATTACTCTCTGGCTTTTTTATAGGAAAAGTCTGCCAACCCCTGTGATAGTCTCCACTGTTAAGTCACTGTTAAAGGAAGAAGTTATTTCTAAGTTTATCATTTGACTCTGGAGGGCTATCTATCACACTCTGTCTGGAGATGTTGATAAAGTTTGTTCTCTCAGATTTAAATTAGAGCAAGGAGCATACTATCAGGATACTTGTGGGAAACAGCGCAGTCATACGGGGTAATTGATAAAAGATTCATTAAGGGACTGTTTCCAAAGAGTGGGAAGAGTTCAGGGACTCCATAAAGGGTTGATGAAGGACCCCAAGTCTAGTAGCTTGCTACCCTAGTCTGAAGGATTAAGGGGAGGAGGGCAGGAATACCACTATCCAGAGAGAATAACTGAGTGGAGAGTTGCCTGATTATAGAGTTGTGTCTTTGGACTTCCCCAGCAGTCCAGCCGTTAAGACTCCACTGTGATGATCATGGCATTTTAAAAAAAATAATTTTATTTATTTATTTTTATTTTTGGCTGTGCTGAGTCTTCATGGTTGCTTGCAGGCTTTTCTGTAGTTGCAGCGAGCAGGGACTACTCTCCAGTTGCGGAGCGTCGGCTTCTCACAGCAATGGCTTCTATTGTTGTGGAGCATGAGGTCTAGGACATGTGGGCTCAGGGGTTGCAGCTCCCGGGCTTTAGAGCACAGGCTCAGTAGTTGTGGTACATGGGCTTAGTTGCTCCGTGGCATGTGGGATCTTCTCTGACCAGGGATCGAACCCATGTCTCCTGCACTGGCAGGCAGATTCTTTACCACTGAGCCACCAGGGAAGCCCTGAAATGGGCATAGGTTTGATCCCTGCTCAGGGAACTAAGATCCCACATTCCCTGCTGGCATGGCCAACAACAAAGAAAAGAGTTGCAGCTTTTAATAGAGAGATGCCTTTAAATCACTATGACCAGTAGGGAGGAAGCCAGAGTAACAAATGTTCTCATCTCACTCTCCTGTCCTAGGGTGCCATGCTTCAGTTCAGTTCAGTTCAGTCACTCAGCCACGCTGCTCCTGCTGCTGTTGCTAAGTCGCTTCAGCCGTGTCCGACTTTGTGCGACCCCATAGACGGCAGCCCACCAGGCTCCTGTGTCCCTGGGATTCTCCAGGCAAGAATACTGGAGTGGGTTGCCATTTCCTTCTCCAATGCATGAAAGTGAAAAGTGAAAGTGAAGTCGATCAGTTGTGTCCGACCCTTAGCGACCCCATCCATGGACTGCAGCCCACCAGGCTCCTCCGTCCATGGGATTTTCCAGGCAAGAGTACTGGAGTGGGGTGCCATTGCCTTCTCCGCTCAGCCACGCTGGTGCCTCCCAAAGGCTGAAGTCAACCAGAAACCAGGGGACAGAGGATTCATTTACTGCATCTCACACAAGTCTGTCTTCTAGGGGTGCAGCTCATAGCAAGTGAGTGAAAGACATCATCTCTCGGAGTTTATGTGTGTAGGTTCTCAATCAGAGCTATCTAATAGAATTTTCTACGATGATGGAAATATTCTGTACCTATATTGACTAATATGCTAGCCACTAGTCTTAAGTGACTATTGAATCCTGGAAATGTAGCTATGAGCTTAGAAACGGGATCTTTAGTTTTAACTAATTTCAATTTAAAACTACCTAGAGCTAGTGCCTGTCCTATTAGACAGCACAACTCTAGGGGGATGTCTGCTTTCCAGTATGCATTGACTGCTGTGTATTTTGCTGGACTGTCCCAGGATATTTTATTCCCCAGTTCTATAACTATGAAATAGACGCTTCATTTATGAACATTCTGAGATAGTCTCTCTCTCTCTCCTTTTCCAGAAATAATATCTGAAAACTCACAACCCCTAAGGAACATAACTTCTGGGCTTCCTTTTATGACTTTGTCTGCCTAACATCCCACCTTGGACTTCTTTCCCTTCTTGCCTCTGTGTGGTCCTATAATAGTCTCTCAGTTGAAATGGACAAGCATTCCTGATGGTCTCAGGGAGAATGATTTTTAGAAAACTCTTTGAACACAGTATAGGGTGTCTGTTTTTTTAAATCAGCAAAGTTCTGGAGTCTCTGCCTGTGAACTAGGATTTGACAGTACCAACCAACCTTAAGATTCTTCTTCAGAAATTAAGATGTGCCATCAAGAATGACTTAATTTTATCAGTTCCCTTCCACCAATAGAGTTAGTAAAACTTTTGCTCAGAATTGGAGACTTGGCAGAAATTAACACAGCATTGTAAATCAACTATGAAAAAGTGTTAGTCGCTTAATTGTGTCTGACTCTTTGCAACCCCATGGACTGTAGCCTCTGTCCATGGAATTCTCCAGGCAGAATACTGGAGAGGGTTGCCTTCTCTTCTCCAGGGATTCTTCCCAACCCAGGGATGAAACCTGGGTATCCTGCACTGCAGGCAGATTCTTTACTGTCTGAGCCATCAGGGAAGCCCAAGTCAACTATACTTCAATTAAAAAAAAAAGAATTGGAGATGTGATTGATAATTCTTTTTACTCTGAGAGTGTCCATGTGTATTTTAGCGTAAAACTGGAAGAGGTCATATCAGGGACTGGCTGTGTGGTTTCTATTAACCCCAGAGTCTCCCCTCCCAATTTTTTCTTTATGATTGTCACAGTTGCTGCTGAAAACAGAGCGTGATTTTGAATGTGCATAATCTCAGATCTGATGCAAAATTAATATCAATTGCTTGATTTTCACACTGAGACGTTAATTACTATTTGTTTTGCATTTGCATTCACAGGTATCTGTGGAGGGAAATTAGCATACTCTGTTGTTAGACCCTTATTAAAATGACAGTTGGGAAAATATTTGAAAAATATTGTCTTTTCTTGTGTTTTACTTTTCCGCATTGTAGTTATTGTTTTTTATCTTTCTGATGACTTCTGTTGGTTGCATGATTTTGAAATTTCAGATCATTAATGGAAACCATTCTGGGACATTTGTACTTAAACAAAATCCACTGTGTTGAAACTGGGGCTTTCTAATGGATTTCGCATTTGTGTGCAAACAAGCCAAACCGGTCCCTCCATCGAAAGCAGGTGAATCAGAGGCAACTGGGTAATAATCTTTTGTTGCTTAAATCTTAGGAGAGGCACATCCAACACTTGTAGCTGGATGCTTCCTGCAGTTGGGTCTGTCTGTGCTTGGGCTGAGAAGAGCATGCAAAGAAAACGATGGTTTTTTCATCATTGTCTTTAAAAAGATCCTGAAATTGTAGACCACCAGAACTCACATGACCTGGTGATGCCACTGAGTAGCTGAAGAAACATGGACAAGTCATTTTATTTTCTTACCTGTGAAAATGGTACTCACCCCAGGGTGTCATGGCCAAGTTCAAATGAGATGAAGCCAATTGTCAGCTCTGGAGAACCACATAGACTTGACAGGCGATGGCAACTTCAGTTGCCAGTTCTGTTATCTTATTTGGTCTTTTCCTCTGGGGGTGGGGCTTACCTGACAGCTCAGTGGGTTAAGAATCTGCCTGCAATGCCAGAGATCCCGGTTCAATTCCTGGATCAGGACGATCTCCTGCAGCAGGGATAGGCTACCCACTCCAGTATTCTTGGGCTTCCCTTGTGGCTCAGCTGGTAAAGAATGCCTGCAATGTGGGAGATCTGGGTTCTATCCCTGGGCTGGGAAGATCCCCTGGAGAAGGGAAAGGCTACCCACTCCAGTGTTCTGGTCTGGAGAATTCCATGGACTGTATAGTCCATGGAGTGGCAAAGAGTTAGACACGACTGAGGGACTTTCATTTTCACTCTGGGCATGAGATGTGGACATACTCTCATGGATGCTTATCTTTCTACTGTCATGCCACTCATGGTCACAGTCCTCCAGTCCTCACTGGCATGAGAGGGCTCTGCCAACAGTGCTTTCCTGCCCCTCCATGGGTCCCCTGTGACCACGAGCTGCTCAGCTGAAGAAGACAGTCTTTCCAGGAAAAAGAGACTTTTCACATTCTTTTTCTTCATATTAGTGAAAATTAATTCCTTAATTCTATACACTTATGGGACATCTACTCTGCCATGTAGAGGGTGATTCTGGTTCTTGTCCTTCAAGACTTATGGTCCAAGGCAACTCAGGATGTGTGTATTTCCTCCAAACCTGGAAAAATATATGGTTTAATGACTGGATTGATTGATCCAGTGATTAACTAACCATTTGTTGAGACTTCAATGACTTAGGTGCTGTGTTGGACACCAGGGATGTGAAAGTGAACAGGATAGGATCTCTACTCTCAGAGTCACCCAACTCTTTGGATGCTTTGTGGGGTTAGTCACACACTCAGAGTTTGGGGTGCCCTCTCTCCTCCCAAGAGATTCTGTTCAGGCATCTGGATTTTGAATATACATTTTGAATAAGCCCCTTGATGGAGGAGAGCAATCTGGAAACACTGCTCTGGAGAATTCATTCATTCTCTCTCTCTCTCTCTCTCTCTCTCACACACACACACACACACGCATCCCAAAAATCAGTGTGAGAGAACCAGAATATGTTTCTCAGAGTTGAAGTTTATCTGCTTAGCAGAAACATGCTCCCTGGCTCCACCTGGCTTCCTGGACCGCCTCCCCCACCCCAATATTTGGTCAAATTGCTCCTGTCCCCAGCAGTGACATTAGACATAGATTAACTCCTCACAATTCTGAAGTTCCAATAGAAAACTGAAGTCCACTTCTCCTTCATAAATATGCACATTTTTAATGAAAAAATACAGATAAATATTACTATGCGTTATACCATAGCTTTGGCCCCCTTATCAGCAAATCCTTCGGAAAGGAAACTCGCTTTGAATTGCTGTATGATTTCAGGCTCTTTTGGCACACCACCAGTTGTGTAACTGATATATTATTTTTGGATATAATTTTAGCAATGGCTATTTAGCAACCCTCACTCCGTGACAAGTATCCTACAAAGCACATTCCGCGTGTTATCTCGTTTAATCTTTGCAGCCAACTCATAAAGTGAGTATTATTATTTTTCCCATTTATAGCTGATGTGACTGAGGCTTGGAGAGATGGCTGTCTTGCCCTAAGTAACACTTTCAATGTTGGCATTACTAATTTTCCACTCTTATAAATGGCACTGAGAATCCCATCTTTGGACATAAACCTTTGGCCGTGTGCTTGATTACTGCCTTATAACTGAAACCCAAAAGCGGGATACTTCTGTGACTCTGGGCCTCATCTGGACAGATCCTGTTCCCTTTTTCTCCTCTCTTGGTGGTCCTTGCGGTCCCAGGAGCCCAGGGTTTTCAGTGCTCAAGTGCTGTGCTCTGGCCTTTTTGTCACACTCTTTCTGCCACAAAGAGAGGGACGTGAGCTGGGGCTCCCGAGATTCACCTTCTCAGCCCCTGACGTCCCCTGATGTCTCTTTGGGCAGTGATATGTAAAGGCCAATAAGATCAGGTCAGGGTGTTGCTGTGACAAGGTGTCATCACCGGTGGCTGTACCCGGATTGTGACAGGCACCTGGCCAAGCTTTCTCCATGATCCCTGGGTGGTGACTGACAAAGAGCATCAGTCATCAGAACAGCCAGTCTGAAAGCAGAAGGAAATGTGAAAGGCAGCTGTGAGAAGACCCCCAGGCCTCCTGCCACTGTGAGCCTGGGGGGCATTGTCAGTGGGGAGACCTCCCCAGCTTGGGGCAGCAAAAGGGGGCTGCCTTTCAGAGTAAGACCAGAGCTAAGGTGGGACGCTCCCCAGGACAGGCTGTGGATATTTGCAGGTGTGAGGGTCTCCAATTCTTGGAGGTTCCCTTCTACCATCATCAAAATCATTTAAAAGGCATTCGCAACTCAAATAAAGGAGGCAAGTTGAGATGCATTCAGTAGTTGCCATCTACGTTATTTTCCAGGCATCTGGTGAAAAATTATTATTATTTTTTGTTTTACATTTTCTTCTAATGATCTATTGGAGCTGTGTTTTTTAAGGTTGTAATATTTTTGGAGGCTGTTGAATAAAACTATAACCCTGATTCTGTAACACCTGCAGGGAAACCTCCCCACTCCGCCCCTGCTGCCGCCACCTTCTCATGAACTTTCAAAAAGGGATCTGCGGGATTCTTGGTGACCCAAGTTCAAACCCTTCCTGCGGGGCCTTCTCTGCTCAGCCCCCACACTCACCTGGTATCTCCTTCCTCAGTACTCTGATAGCACCCAGCTTTCATCAGCACTTGGGGGCGATTTCAGTTCAGTTGTTATCATATCTGCCTCTTCTACTGGAACCTGGGATGGGACTCGCTCATGTCTGAATCCCAAAGGCTTAGTGATGGTGCCAAGTGGTGCCCAGCAGGATCTCAACAAATACCCACTAAATGCATGGAAGAAAAGGTGAATGGCTGGAACTCTTAAAGATGTCTCTAGCTCCAAAGTTCTCAAAATGTGCTCCCTGAACCAGCGAATCAGCATTTGCTAGCAGCTAAAGAGAAGAGTAAATTCTCCGGTTCCTACTCTAGACCTACTGAGTCAGAAGCTCTGGACTGACGTTAGCTCCAGGTGAAATCCATGCACTGAAAATAGAGGACCATCTAGACTTGGGCTTCTCAAACTGCAATGTGCACACTAATCACCTAAAGATCTTTTAAAATACCAACTCTGATTCACTGGTTTGGAGTAGGACCAGAGGTTCTGCATTTCTAACAAGTTCTTTGATAATACTGATGCTGGTCCATGGACCACACTTTGAGTAGCAAGGCTTTTGTCTACTCTAGTTCAAGGTCTAGCTGATTCATTGCCAGGCAGGGAGAAAGAAACCTATACTTGGACAGTGATGTCAGTTCTCTGAGCTTCACTTTCCACATATACCACATGGAGATAATTGAGCTAATTATCATGGATAAAGGAAATAATATATGCAAAGCACAATGCTTGGAGCATAATGAATGCTTGGTAAGTATTTTTCCCTTCCTTCTTCCCTCTCTACATGACTCTTTTTCATTTTTTCGTTCTCATCGAGATGTTAAACTTCTTAAACACAAAGACTATTCTTTTATCTTTCTGATGCTAGCCAGTTTATTTGAACGATATTAAGTAAAGAGAAAAACCTTTAAAATTTCCTCCAATTTTTCTTACAGTCCTTTAGGGTTTGACAGACAGGATAAAAAAAGATGGGGTGCATTCACAAGAGGTCAGAATGAGGAATAGAAAGAAAGAGATTTTCTTCTAGCAGGCTGAGGCTCAGGGAAGCAGAGCTAAGAGAACACCCATGTGGTTGAGAGCCAACAGCTGTTTCCCAGGCACCCGTTGCCTGCCACACTGCCCAATATTTGGGTACATGGCCTCACTGGGATGCTGGGGAGGAGCGGATGGAGGAATGGAATGTGAGGGCCTCGGAAACACCTTCCTAATTGTGATCATTTGTCTTCCTGTAAGACACAGACCCTCATTTGGACTTGGCTGGGGATTGCGTAGGCAGGGGAGGTATGGGACACAGGGGGAGGAAGTCGGCATGAAATTAATTCCCTGCCTTTCCCTTCTGGAATGCCAATAATGTGCTGAGGACAGTGGGCAGTGCAGTTGGCTGCCAGCCCCCCTCCTATCCTGGGCTCATAGCCTCTGAGTCTCCTTGTTTGGGGGTACATGGGTCCCCAAGCCTGTAGCATCCTGCTCCTTGTATATCACAACCATCCTGGGGAACTTGGATATCTTCCCTGTGACCCACCCTCTGCTAGGGTTTCTTTCATAACAACACTCACAGATCACTGGATGGGGTAGCAAACATGGGTGACAAAACCCATTGGAACCTGCTCCAGATGGCAACATTTTGACCAGTCAGAGGAGCTGGGAGCCCATATGCACTGCCCAAAGCTCTCCAGAGCCTCACACTGTTGTACCATCCTGCTCCCCCCAACTCCCTTCAACATCTCTGGAGCCAGACTCTAAACTGGCCAAGGCATCTGGGACTTTATTTTATCATGTACTCAATGGCTCTGAATCAGCATTAAAATGTTTCTCACTTAGATTGGTTACACATTCACATGAGCTTATGTTTATACCATCTAATGGTAGGAAATGGGCCTTGGTAGGTTCCAGGCAAAGGCTCTCATCTGATGGGTGGGTCCAGGTGACACACCTGAGATCCCATGGCCAAGTGGCCCATGTAGGACCAGCACTGCCTCTTAGACCAGTGCCCTTTCAGTGGCACCACGAGGCGGGCACACTCAGCTTCAGCTTCCGGGAAAACCTGCTCACATTATTTGCCCAGGAGTAAGCTTGGGATTGTCAAGTTCAAGCTCTGTAGACAAATGCTTGCAGGTGTTTCCCCACTGGGGGTGCTTCTAGAAACCAGACAGAAAAGTCTATGGCCCACGGGGCACTGCTCTCCTGTGTGAAAGAGAGTGTCTAGTCCCTGGTCCAGGAAGCTCTGTGCTGACTGGCCAGTGAGGAAGATGATCAGAGAGAAAGAGAAGCCCCCAGGAGGGTGGGAACCAAGCTCCCAAGAGGACTCAGTGGGACAGGAAGGACTAGGGAGGGATCCAGAGAGGTGTCTCATGGTGTTTGGTATTTCCAATTAAGATGGTGAGGGCTCCTTCACATTTGCATCTACTAAGCAGCACAACACCTATATGTGAACGATATATACATGTATACACACATATATCTGTCCATAGAATTTTTCTACTTTAGAAGTAATACATGCTTGCTCTTGATAACTTGGAAAATACAGAAAATAGGAGATGGGACTTCCCTGGTGGTCCAGTGACTAGGACTCCTCGCTTCCAGTGCAGGGGAGCCCCCAGGTTCGATCCCTGGTCAGGGAACTAGATCCTGCATGCTGCACCTAAGAGTCCACGTGCAGTACTAAAGATCCCACATCTCCACCAAGATCGAAAGATCCTGTGTGCCACAACTAAGACTCGGTGCAGTCAAGCAAACAAACAAGTAAATAAATATTTTAAAACCATTAAAAAAAAGAAAAGAGAGAAAAAGAGATCACTCATACTTTCAACAGAGATGAACATTCTTAACCTTGTAGGTACATTCCAGTATTTTTCTCTGTATCATTTTACCCAGTGGAGTCCATACTGAGTCCATCCTTTTATATTTCACTTGTTTCACTTAACAAGTGCATTTTCCTTATGATTATGAATTGTTTATCCACAGTCCCCTTCTGAATGCATAGCCATTCACCACTGCTTGCTTAACCTTTTGACAACGATTGGACTTTTGGATTGTTTTTGAATTTTTCACATGATAATGTGAAAATAAAAACCAACTTCATACCCAGAACTTACATATATAAAGAGTTAATCATAATAAGGACCTACTGGATAGCACAGGGAACACTACTCAATACTCTGTAATGGCCTATATGGGAAAAGAATCTAAAAAAGAGTGGGTATATGTGTGTGTGTAACTGAGTCACTTTGCTGTGCACCTGAAATTAACACCACATTGTAAATCAACTATACTCCAACAACAAAAAAATGACTGTGCTCAACAGCTAATAGAGATCATAATGGTATTGAGTTGTTTTCAGAACAGATTTTTAAAAGTGGAAGACAACTCGATCAAAGGTTGATCAAATTCCCAATGTGCTGGCAAAGTGTTTATTAAAAGGGTAGTTCCAATTTTCCATCCTATCAGCCCTGGTTGAGAAGCACATGAAGGGATCTGAGTTGCTACCACGAGATATAAGAGCATGTGGGTGCAGTTCAGAGGATAGAAGTTCTGGCTTTGTGCTTCAACAAGTTCATCTTCACCAAATGCACGCCTAACATGAGTCATTTGGGCTTTATGGGCCTCAGTTTTCTCATTGTTGAAATGGAGATGTTAGGAAATTCCCTGGTGGTCCAGTGGCTAAGACTTCATGCTCCCAGTATAAGTGGCCTGGGTTCAATCCCTAGTCAGGGAACTATACCCTGCATGCCACAACTAGAGATATCGAGTGCCACAACTAAGATTGATGCAGTTAAATAAACAAATAAATAAATAAATATTTTAAAAAATCCCCCCTCCCCACCCCACTCTACAATGGTGATGTTATATGGCTCCCTTATAGGATCATTTCCAGAATTTAATGAGTTACTGCATGTGACAGGCTTACAATGATATGGGTAGTAAGCACTCAACAACAGCAACTAATAAAGATAATAATAACAGCCAGGATCTCAAAGGCCCAGACCCCTGGTTCATGCTATTGGCAGTTGCAGGGAGCCAGAGCTGACCCTAGGCTCAGGGAGTCTGGGCACACGCCCTCTCCTTGTACGTTCTGCTGAACAAATTCTTATAATTTAATCATTACTTTTAAGGTTTGAAATGGTGGCTTTTACATTTTCCTGCGAGCACCATTGCTGGCTGCTCTGTGTTATATTCCCTGTTTATATTGCAATGAAAATTATTCCTGGTGGAGAGTTTACAAACTGCACTTCCATTATTAATAGGGTTATGATTTTCCCCATTCCACTCTTATCTCTATTGCTTGTGTCATACATAATTCATGCTCACTACCCTTCGCTGGTTTCAGTGCCAGGGCACAGCGGTCTCTCTCTCTCTCTCCCTTCTACTGAGGACAGTAATTGGTATTCAGTGAGAGTAAAATGGCCATAGCCCCCGCCTCAGGCTCTCTTGGAAGGCGATCCCTGGAAGGGCTCGTTTGCAAGAGAGGCAGAAGTCTTGGACATCTATGGTCCAGGCTTGGGATTCAGACACTGCTGAGATCTGAATCTTTAGGCAGACATACGTGGGGCTTCCGGGGTTCCTAGCACAGAAATGATTGGTCAGAAGGAAACCTCGGTTGAGGATGGGTTGCAGGATGACTGAGAACATTGAGCTGGCTTCTCACTAGTGGGGTCTGAGTGTATTTGTGGAAAAGGCAGATTCTCCATCCTCACTGCATATTCACCATTGGTGTTTAGCTGCTAAGTTGTGTCCGACTCTTTGTGACCCCATGGACATGGCTCCGCTGTCCATGGGATTTTCCAGGCAAGAATACTGGAGTGGGTTGCCATTTCCTCCTCCAGGGGATCTTCTGGACCCAGGGTTCGAACCCGTGTCTGTTGCATTGGCAGGCAGATTTTTTTTTTACTGTCTGAGCCACCAGGGAAGCCCATCACTTATATTTGGAAGCTAGAAAAATGATACAAATGAACTTATTTACATAACAGAAATACCTATAGGAAGCAAACTTATGGTTATCAAAGGGTAGAGAGGATAAATTAGGAGTTTCTGATTAACAGAGACACACTACTATATATAAAATAGACAAACAATAAGGATTTACTGTATAGCACAGGGAACTATTCTCAATTTGTGATGTTGTTGTTGCTGTTCGTTTGCTAAGTCGTGTCCAACTTTTTGCAACCGTGCAGACTGCAGCACCCAGCCTTCCCTGTCCTTCACTATTTCCTGGAGTTTTCTCAGATAGTAAGCTCTAATGGAAAAGAATCTGAAAAAGGATATATATATATATATATAATTAAATTGTTCTGCTATACACCTGAAATTAACACAATATTGTAAATCAACTATATACTTCAATTAAAAATATTTACAGATTCTCAGAAGTCAAAGCAAAAAGTACAGAAAGGTACATATACTCAGAAACCCACATGGGAGCACACAGACACACAGACACACAGACACACACACACACACACACACACACGGGGACTCATCCACACACCCGTGGACAGACATACAGAGGCACATATAAATAAACACATATATAACTAGACGCGGGCGTAAACACACACAAATGCAGGCGGTGGTGCTCACTTCCAGGAAACCTTGCTTCCTCCCCGAAGTGCTGCGTGCGTGGAAAGCCACAGTCGACACACTCAGACCCACTCACTCCTCAAGGGCCCTGAGCTACCCACTGAATCATGAAGCACTTTCCTGTTTAAGTTTATTTTCTTCTGGCAAAAGGGAGCAACTTATTTCCAAGAAGTGGAGCCAGGAGAGCTTTCTGAACCCGCGCTGCGGCTGTGGCACATTCTGGTGTCCTGTCCTCCCACGATGCTCTGTTTACACAGCTCCTGTTTCCCCGGGGCCCTAAGAGGCACCACCTCCGAGAGCCAAGCAGAAGACAGTTGCAGTCTTTACAGCTTCAGTTTGTTGGCTGTTTGCAATACCCCTCTGGTCATTGCCAAGGATAAGGGGGTGACTTTTGCTACCCTCTTTTTTGGAGGTCTTAATTCTAAGCTCTGGGAACTGATAACTGACTTCAAGCCTCCTTTTTATGCCAAGTCTCCATGAAAAGCATCCTCCTTGGCCACCTGGAGCAGCTCTTTGTGCTAGAGAAGCTCTTTTCCATGAATTAACCCTCTCGAAGGCAGGATTGTTTGCTGGTTTCTTTTCCACTGTCTTCTTATCAGGAGCAGTGCCAGGCACACAGGAGGAACTTAATGAGTATTTGGAGGTGCTATTGTTTTTTTAAAAGTCTTTATTGAGTTTGTTACATTATCATTTCTGTTTTCTGTTTTGGTTTTTTGGTAGTGGGGCATGTTGGTCCTTAGTTCCCCAACCAGGGATTGTACCAGCACCTCCTACATTGGAAAGCGAAGTCTTAATAACCACTGGACCACCGGGCAAGTCCCCAAAGTGCTATTGTGTTTTCTCATTTTACAGATGGAGGAACTGAGGCTTACAGTGGTGCCAACCTCAAACCTATATTTACGAGGTGAACATGAAATTGAACCCAGGTAGCTGGCCCCACAGTGCAAGCTCACAACCACTGTTCTGTGATGTCAGGAGAGTTTGGATTTGCTGATCTGAGGGGTCCTTAATCTTGGGAACCGTGTAACTTCTGACTTATGCCACAGTCCCTTTAAGGTTAATGGAGAGCCGGACTCATGGAAGCTGAACCCCATAATCAGGGTTATTGGATCACTCCTCTGACTAGTTCCACCGGCTTTTGGGGTTTTCCTATTCCTTGTCTGTCCAAGTCTGGCTTAGTCTCCACCCAGAGCTTCCTGGGATCCCAGGTTCTAGTTTCTCAGAGATGAAAACATACTCAAACCAAGCCCAGTTGAGGGTCTACTCTGGGCCCATTAGGAAGATCTCATCCTGGGGAACCCAATGGCTGTGTGATGGTGCAGATTGATTCATTGATTGACTGATTCATTCATTCAATGCATATTTCCCATGTCATGGGTCTCAAGTGAGATCCCTAAGAGGCAGAGTTGAAGTAGATGTAGCCATTTTTCTCTAAAAGTGCAGTCTAGTGGACAGAACACGCACAGGACTGAATAAATCCTGGGACATGAGATGAATGCAATAAGGAGGCTGGGGCACATTAAAGAGAAAAATTTTCGATCTAACCTCAAATTCTCAAACTACAGTGAGCAATAGAATCACCTTAAACTATAGATTCAGGGGCCCCTGATATTCTACCTTGGAAAGTCTGGGAAGAGGTCCAAGAATCTACATACTTATCCATCTCTCCAGGCAATTCTGGGACAAGGGGTCTGGGTTGGAAGGACCACACACTGAGAAAATCTGTACCAAGAAGTCAGAGAAAATTTCAAGGGGACAATATTGTACTTTAAAGGGCGGATTAAGATTTGTCAACAAGCAAGAGCAGAAAAGACCTTACAATGCTGTAATTTTTAAAATATATGTTGTAAAAATAATCAAATGATGAAGAAATAAATGAAGTAAAATGTAAAAATGACTCACTCAGGGTAACCAATGTCCTTAGATTAGTATACATCCTATGAGATATTTTTCTATTAACATAAAAATTTTGAGTATAACCCCCATGTATCCTTACAGCTACATCTGTTACTCTGTCTGTGCATTTACAAATATGGCTTCGGGAGAGGGTACTACCATCACCTTGGCCTCCACTAATGCTGGAATGTATACTGATACCCTCAAAATACTCTAGCACACAGCAGGTTCCTCTTTTTTTGTTCTCCTAGGGTTTAAAGGATTCTTCCTCTTAGGTCCTCCCTATCTTCTGTGCTTTAGAAAAACCAATACAGCTTTTTCTATTTTATTTAGTTTATTTTATAAATAACTTTCATTGAAGTATAATACATATGTGTCCGTGTCCTAAGTGTGCGTGTGTGTATGCTCAGTTGCTCAGTCGTGCCTGACTCTTTGCGACCCCATGGGCTGTAGCCCGCCAGGCTCCTCTGTCCATGGGACCCTCCAGGCAAGAATACTGGAGGGGGTTGCCATTCCATTCTCCAAGGGATCTTCCTGACACAGGGATAAAACCCAGGTCTCCTTCACTGCAGGTGGATTCTTTACCATCTGCACCAACAGAGACGCCCACATATCCTAAGTATACAGCTACTCAATTTTCTGAAACTGACTACATTCATGTGACCAGATCCTAATCATGACAAAGAATATGAGCAGTGACCCATCCATTCCCACTCATTGTGCCCCACTCCACACTGGGACTCAGGAGAATTTGGGGCGGGATGAGGGATGGACTTGAGATCCAGATATGGTACTGTATACCAGACCATCCCCTTTTCCTTTTGTATGACTTCTCCTCCAAGATGTTCACTTTGAACTTCTGTCTTTGAAGGATGTACCCAAAGGTCACACAAACAGGCACAAGGCTTGGCCCTAGCAGGGGCAGATACAGAGCTGATGGCTCTAAGCAAAGTCCAGAAGATGGGTCCTAGGAGACAGAAGACAAGGCAGTCTTGAGCAATCCTCAGAGTGGCTCAGACACTGCTGACACGTGGATCTCAGTCAGTTCCTGTGCCATCTTGCTGTTTCTTTGCACAAACATGCCACTGGAAGGACCCAAAAGGCTTCTTTGAGTTGAGTTCCAGCGCAAATGGCCCTGCTCTCCCTTCCTCCATTCCCTGCACCAGCCCCTTTCAGATCTCGGGGAACCATCTCTTACGTGCTTTGAGGCTTGTTTCTTCTTGAACTTCTTGAATTGTCACAGTGAACTCTGGGCCCTGGAGCCCTCTAAAGATTTTCTTTAATTATATTTCATTATATATGTCTTTTTCTCATTTCTAAAGGAGTACATACTTCTGGAAAAACATGCTGATTGTAAAGCAGTGCACAAAGACAAACTCTGTCTTATTTGCTCACAGTTCTCCCTTCCCATTGCTCCAGGGAACTACCCTGAGCAGAACTGATGTGTATACTACATCTGTCTCTTTAGGTCTCTCTCAGTTTTCTCCAAGAGTGGGATCATATTATCCAATTTTACAACTTTTTTTTATTTCTCTGGCATTAACAATGATCCATGCACATTCTTCCAAATAAATCTGCTTCATCTCTTTGTCCATACAAATCTACTTCATTCTTTTTAACAACTTCATAGAGGTCAACAGATTGGATGTGCCACAAATGACTTAGCTCATCTTCTTTTTGGCATTCGAGTGGTCTCTACTTTTGTTATGACAAATAAGGGTGCCGTAAACATGTTTTACATGTATCCATATCCGAGGACTTCTATGGGAAAGAATCTGGAAGTTTGTTGGCTGAAGGCAAAGCACATCTGCTTTTTATATGTTGTTGTGTTGCAGTGACTTACGCTCTTATCAACAGAGTAATGCACAGCCCCTTGTCTCTCTTTAACCTCTGGATATTCTAAATCTTTTAAAACGTTCAGCAATTTTTAGGTGGAAAAGATTATCTTGTTCTAATTTTTGTTCCTCTGGGTGCTGATAGCATCTTTCCAAATTTTTTCTTTTAAATATGAAAAGAGCCAAGGGATGAAGTCGTGAGGGCCTGGAATGTTTGGGGAACCATGAGAAAATCTGTGAGTCTGAAACTCAAGGCGTATGGGTGCAGAAGATGGTGGAAAATTTGGCAGAGGCCGGATCATAACAGGGGACTTCCCAGGTGGTGTAGTGGTAAAGAATCCACCTGCCAATGCAGGAGACCCAAGAGACATGGGTTCAATCCCTGGGTCAGGAAGATCCTTGGAGTAAGAAATGGCAACCTACTCCCGTATTCTTGCCTGGGAAATCCCATGGATAGAGTAGCCTGGCAGGCTACAGTCCATGGGGTCGCAAAGAGTTGGGCACGACTGAGTGACTGAGTATACACATACACGAACACACAGATCATAAAAAGCCATGTGTGCCTGGGTAAGGAGATGGACTTTACCTTAAAAGCAGTGGGAACCAGCAAGGCTTTTCAGAAGGGTGGTGGAAAGATCAGATTTGTGTGTTAGCATCCCCGCAGGGATTAGATTGGAAGGTGGGGTGATGAGATAATGGTTATTTGTGGGAATGAGCAGAAGAAGTCATGTTCTAGAAGCTTGCTGACTTTCTTAACGGCATATTTGACCTGGGTTAGGTGGGGGTGGGACTTGGCCCAGAAGAAAGTCAGGTCTTCTGAGGGATTATTTCAACATTTTACAGTTTCCACTCAGTGAAGGCAACACCAGGCCCATAACCATTGGCCATGGCCTCTCTTGGTCTAGTCATCTGGATGCTAGAAGCAATGCCACCAGGGTCTTCTAATTCTAACAAGGTAGGGGGCTTGAGAGAGCTTTCTTCTCTCCTCCTGCAATGTCAAGCTCTATCCTGCCCCTACTAGATGACGACCTGAGCTCAGCTGACTGCCTCTCTTCTGAGATGCTTTGAGTTACACCTGTGAAGCCATCGGTTTGACTGCATACATACCCATTTGGGAGGCATGGGCTATAGTTCTGGGAGTTCAGGAGGTTTACACTCAGTCTCAGCCCTTGAGGAGCAAATTGCCAAGATAAGGCCTATGTTCACGAAATGGAGAGTCCATAGCTACAAACGACAATGCCCTTAAATCCCTGGGGCTTCAGACTAAAGAAAGAGTGATGATGGTTTGGGTCTTTGTGCAAATGCACGTGCAGGCTTTTCACGAATCTCCAAGGCCTCCCACTTGATTTATTCCCGTTTGACACCTCTTGATTTTTAGACATCTACAACTTAATAGGATAAAGACCAGATGTTTGGTTATTTTTTCCCATGGCCTCAACCAACAGCTACCAAGCCGTCTCCAGTTTTGGACAGTGGTGCCATGACCCATCTACTTGGCCCAACCAGAAAGCTTGCAGGGTCTCTGGACCCCTCCCTCTCTTTCATTCCCTTTAATACTTCATTCTGTAGGTCATCTCTATAGACATCCCATAGATCATTCCTCCTAAAACAGCCACAATCCTCCCACCTTTCTCCATTTGTATCACCGCTCTGATCCAAGCCACCCACACGTCTCAGCTAGGAGAATGCAGTAGACTGACCCTTCCATTTATGCCCACCTAAAATCTACTCCTCCTACAGCAACCAGATGATTAAAACACAGAATGGCTCATGCTACTCATGTGCTTTAATCCCTTCAATGGCTTTGCATTGCTGTGAGAAAAACCTTAACTTCTTGCTTAAGAGACTATTTGATCTGGCCCCTGATAACCTCTTGGACTTCATCTGGGGCCAGTCTCCCTAGCTTGCTGTTTTCACTTCCTCAAAGAAGTCAGCCCCTTCCCTGTCCTTTGACTGCTCTTCCTTGTGTCTGAAACCCTCTTTCATATGCTTGACTCCTGCATGGGAGCCCCACCTTCTTTAGGGCTTCAGGGAGGCATTTTAAGACCACCCTATTGAAGGAAAAGAATCGATCACTCTTTAATCTCAGCATCCTGTTTTTCCTTCATATTGTGTCATTTTCCCTTTCATTGAAGTATAACATGTACACAATGAAGTACCTTAAGCCTGTGAAATTCAAATATACAGTTCCATGAGTTTTACATGTGTTTACCTTCCTGGCCATACCACCAGCTCCTTCATCAGCAGTCATATACTTACTGTTATTTCTCTAATTTGCAAAGAGAAAAGGTCTGATAATATACCATTATGGCACTATTGTGGAGAAACCGATACTGACCACTGACTGAGTGTATAAATTCTTACAACCCCTTTAGGGGGCATTTTCACTCCATCTATTAGATGTTAAAACACACATACTTACAAAGGCAACAATTCCTCTTTGAGAAATTGATCCTACAGATACATGCTTATCTATGTGTGAAGGTAAGTGTACCAGGTACGCATCACATCACTTCAGAGTGAGAAAATGTTGGAAACACACTAAATTGCTGCACAAGGGGTAGGTTATAGAAATTGCAGTGTGGTTATGCCACGGAATACAATAGAAGCTGTTAGCAAGAATATATGATGCCAAGGGAAAATCCTCACACTAAGTCAAACAGGAAGAGGCGCAGGACTATGCAGATGGGTAGGATGTTTGCATAAAAGGAGGACATGTTTCACTGTCCATATCCAAGTAGAGACCCGTTAACCCCAGAATCTAGTTAGAGTTAGTCTTTAGGGAAGAGAATTCAGGAACTGGTGTCTTGGGTGGGAGGGAGATGTTTCCTATTTTATCTTTTTGAATTGTGGGACACAATTCTTCCTATATATGTGCAACACCTTTTTAAAAACATAAAAAATAAAAGTCTCTGGACTCTGAGGGACAATGTGCAGCAGGACCAAACTCTGATAGACCAGGCCAGGGCAGCAAGGATGACTTGGGCTGACTTGGTCTCCAGGGCACGGAGGATAGGCTGGCTGACAACTTGGCTTTCAGGGTACCCTGGAGGGGCCCTCTGGGGGACAGCAGCTGCCCAAAGCTGCAGTGGAAGCCAGTAGAGGCTCTGTTGGGGAACCCAGTCAAGAATGCTCCCCAGGGCATGTTGTGTGGGGTGCCCACACCATTCCCCTCAGCAATGTATGTCGTTGTTGTCTCAGATGGAGGCATGGTCAGTGAGCATGACCCAGGAATTATTCTTTCCTGGTTCCTAGATCCATTGGTGGGCATTTTTATTTTTACATAGAAAGAGGTCAAAGCTTCAGAACAAACACTTGTCCCAACAGGCAACCAGCTGTCCTTTTGCTTGGCCGTCAATGACCGGAGTGAGGATCAGGGGCTTGGGAAGGAGCCAGAGATGAGTTTGAGTCACAGAGCAGCCACGAGCAGCTGTGTGTCCTCGGGCAAAGCAGAGCTCTGCGCCTCAGTTTCCTGGTTCATAGCCTGGGATCAGAAGTCTTGCCCAGGTAAGGAACAAAATCAGATGACATCTGCATGCTTGTGTGGTGAAAAGCCAGGGCTCTGCGGATGGGCAATTTTTATTCTAGAAAGCATTGCTTTCTTGGGACTGCCATATCAAATTACCACAAGCAGGGTGGCTTAGAACAACAGATATGTATTGTCTCATAGTCGTGGAGGCTGGAAACCTGAAATCGAAGTGTCAGAGGGCTGCGCTATCTTTGGAGGCTCTAGAAAAGGGTCCTCCATTGTCTTTTCGGTGGCCACAATATTCCTTGTGACTGCCTCACTCCAATCTCTCCTCTGCCTTGGAGGTCTTCTCTTTTTCTCTCTGTGTTTTCGTCTCTTATCCTTGCTGCTGCTGCTGCTAAGTCGCTTCAGTCATGTCTGACTCTGTGCGACCCCATAGACGGCAGCCCACCAGGCTCCCCCATCCCTGGGATTCTCCAGGCAAGAACGCTGGAGTGGGTTGCCATTTCCTTCTCCAATGCATGAAAGTGGAAAGTGAAAGTGAAGCTGCTCAGTCGTGTCCGACTCTCAGCGACCCCATGGACTGCTGCCTGCCAGGCTCCTCTGTCCATGGGATTCTCCAGACGAGAGTACTAGAGTGGGGTGCCACTGCCTTCTCCTCTTATCCTTGGGTTTAGGGCTTTCCTGGTGGCTCAGCAGTAAAGAATCCATCTACAGTGTAGGAGATGTGGGTTCTATCCCTGGGTTGAGAAGATCTCCTGGAGAAGGAAATGGGAACCCACTCCAGTATTCTTGCCTGGGAAATCCCATGGACAGAGGACACTGGTGGGCTACAGTCCATAGGGTCACAAAGAGATAGAAGTGACTTAGCAACTGGACAACAACAATATGGGATTTAAGGCCTATATGGATAATCCAGGATGACCCCATTTCAAGATTCTTAATTTAATTACATCTCCAAAGACCCCCTTTTCCAAAGAAGATTACACTCACAGGATCTGAGGATTATGACATGGCAAGGTTTTGGGGAGGCCACCCTTAAGCCCAGATAAGCAAAGCAAGTGGCCATAGAAGCCACCAGGTATGTGTCAAGATCTGACTCCACCTGTGGGCCATGTTGTGGCTGATTCACAGAAGGTGTCAGGTCAAGTTGCATTGTGTCTGAGCCACATGGTATGGTTACAGTGGTGACAGAAGGCATGAGAGCTGCTTGCATTTGTTTTTCTCTCCTGTCCTCTGCCTCCCAATCAAACCAACACTAACCTTACTTCTGGGCAAGGGAGGTGGCCCAACACCATTTTGTAAATGCCAACCATTGATTTAAAGCTTTATGGACATTTGAAACTGATGAAGGACTGTCGTCTAGGTAACAGGATTTCATCAACATTAATTTTCTGGCTTTGATATCATATAACAGTGGTAAGATGCTGCCACTGGGGGCAGCTGGACAAAAGGTCCAAGGGACCCCATATACTATTATTAAATTATTATTACTGCTGTTACAATTATTATTATAACTTCTGGTGAGTTTATAATCATTTTAAAATAGAAAGTTGAAAAAAATCAAACAACTTGATAATATTCAAAACTCTCACCAGAAAAAATAATCTTTATGGGCTTTTCTAGATTAGATGGTAGAAGGCCCCCTCACCTCAAGCCCTAGCCTGGCAAGGGCTGAATTACTACTCCCAGGGTGGCCTGGGATTCTCATCCTCACAGGCCACTGGAAAGCAGCCTCACCCTGGCCTAGACCCATCCCCACCCCAGGCCTCTTGGCAGCCTGTTCGACCTCCTCCCTGAAAAGGCGGTCCTGCCAGGCCCTCCCCAAGCCTCCCCAGGCCAGGGCTGGTTGGGTTTACAGACACATGGCTGGGTTGTCCTGGCACCACCTCACCCTGAAGCCCAGGTTGAGCCCTGCTGTTGCTGCCACTTGCACACAGCCCTGGCTCCTGTGGGCCTCTCCCTCGTATTTCCCTGGAAGCACTGCGGCCTCAATGACCCTGTTCTGAGTCAGAAGCTCTGGGCTCCTCGGAGGTGTTCCTCCAGCTGGGGGCCGGCCCACCCTACTGTGACTCTGGTTATCATCCGATGCATGTTCCTCCTCCCCGTCCTCCTGCGGCAACATGCTTGATGCCTGCCTTCCTCTCCCAGCAGACTCCAGCTTCCACTAGTCTGGGCAAGTTGCAGGCACCTTCCCTGGGCCACTCTTCTGGTTCTTTCTCTCCTCCCTCCTCACCCACATGGAAGCTGGCCATGAGTTCTATCATGTGGTCTGCTGGTTTGGTGCCCTAGGGGTTGTAGACTTGGGAGTCCATGGATAGACTCTGGGGACTCTAGAAACTCCTGAATTTGTGTGCAAAATGTCTGCACATTTTCCCAGGAAAGAAATAGATTTGCAGGTGGATCCAAGACCCACAGATAAGTAAGACTCTCTGAAGGGGCTGTAGCATAACTATTAGGCATTTAGTCTCTGGCATCAGCCTGCTGGGCTGTGATACTGTTTCTATCAAGTTAGTTCATCCCCATGCCTCAGTTTCCTCTCATGTAAAATGAACTAAATGATAGCCTTGATCATGTCTGGAGGTGATATGGAGTAAGTGAAAAAGTCACATCAAGTTCTTGGCACCTCCCCAGGAAGAACTCAGTGTAGACGCTCTGTTAATATTTTTTAATTAATTAATTAATTTTTGGATGCACTGGATCTTCATTGCTGCCTGCAGGCTTTCTCTAGTTGCAGTGAGTGGGGGCTACTCTCTAGTTGTAGTGCACAGGATTTTTATTCTGGCATCTTCTCATATTGTGACTTGTGGGCCCTAGAGCTTGGGCTGAGTAGTTGCAGCACTCAGGCTTAGTTGCCCTGCAGCATGTGGGCTCTTAGTTCCCTGCCCAGGGATCAAATCCATGTTCCTTGCACTGGCAGGCAGACTCTTAGCCACTGGACCACCAGGGAAGTCCAATGATCTGCTATTATTTTTATCTGTCGTGAGCACCTAGGATCTCCCTTCATACTTATAACAGCCATGTGGGGTAGCAGTTATCAACCTCCTTTGAGAGACTTTCCTTACCCCACATTGCACAGACATGAAAAGGCAGAGCTGGGATTTGAACTCATAGCTTCCTTCCTTTCTGTTACACATTACTGCCACTCAACTCAAAGAGAATGAGAAGATATAAAGGTGATGAGGTCAGAAGGTGTCTTGTATTTTAAAACCCCTTTATGTGTTCTGGAAAGTCTTTCTGGTCCTGTTTTCTGAGGTGTACTGTGTTTGCACAGGGTAGTAACAAGACGGGACAAAATCCGAGAATGGCCTGACTCCAGGTGATGTGCTGCTGCTAAGCTGCTAAGTCGCTTCAGTCGTGTCCAACTCTGTGCGACCCCATAGACGGCAGCCCATCAGGCTCCGCCATCCCTGGGATTCTCCAGGCAAGAATACTGGAGTGGGTTGCCATTTCCTTCTCCAGTGCATGAAAGGGAAAAGTGAAAGTGAAGTCGCTCAGTCGTGTCCGACTCTTAGAGACCCCATGGACTGTAGCCTACCAGGCTCCTCCGTCTATGGGATTTTCCAGGCAAGAGTACTGGAGTGGGGTGCCATTGCCTTCTCCCCAGGTGATGTACTATGCTGGAAATCCTTTGCCTTTAGAGGTGCTATTCCTCCCTTTACCTAAGGTCTACCTGGTCATTGGTCCAAACCCATTGCACATGACACCAGCCCTGGGAACTCCATCTCTGACCTTGTTGGGATTTGCTGCCTTTCAACACTGACCTACTTTTATCCTGTCATTTATTACACTGCACTGTGACTTCTTTGATGATCCTCCATTCCTGTTTCTTCAACAAGGTAAAGTTTGTGCTAAAGGCACCTTTTTGCCCTCTGTGCTCAGCTTGGTTCTTGGTATCTAATAAAGGTCTGATGAGTGGGAATGAATCCTCTCTATTCCTTATCAGGATTAAATCCAAAATCTTTACCTTGATCCACAGACCCTGACTGAAATCCTTGCCTTCTACTATGGATGCATCTCATGCCAATGTCTATCACCTCATGAGCCCAGACATAGCATCTCTTTCAGTTTTTAAATGTAATAGCCTCTCATGCTTTAGAATGTCCATAGCTCTAATCACAGTTTCAATGTATTTGGGACTTCCCTGGGAGTCCAGTGGTTAACACTCCAAGATTCCAATGCAGGGGGCACAGGTTGATCCCTGGTCGGGGAACTAAGATCCCACATGCCCTGCGGCACAGCCAAAAACACCAAAAAGCAATTTCAGTATAATTGATTATGTAACTATAAGTTGAACTATGTGCAATATCTGTGAGATAGTCAAGTGTAGGCAATTTCATATGACTCAAAGGAAGAATGATTTGATTTCAGCTCTGTGGAGGATACTACCTAAAAGGGTCCAACATTTTCACAATCGATGAACCACCTACATTTTTACCATCTCATTCCTTGACCGTACATATCCTCAAGTGTTGAGTCAGGTAAGCATGTAGCGTTTCACACCTTTCTCTGACTTAAGCCAGTTCTTTGTTACAAAGAGGAAGTAAAGAATTCCATCCCCCTAAGCTTCCGTTGTGGCTCAGCTGGTAAAGAATCTGCCTGCAACACAGGAGACCTGGGTTTGATCCCTGGGTTGTAAAGATTCCCTGGAGAAGGGAAAGGCTACCCACTCTAGTATTCTGGCCTGGAGAATTCCATGGACTGTGTAGTCCATGAGGTTGCAAAGAGCTGGACATGACTGAGCGACTTTCACACATATACACAAATCTAGATAGTCCAACAAAGCATCTTGCCTTCCTGAATTCTCTAGCCACCTGGGTCTAGGCTCTAGTTTTGATTTAGGCAATCATGGTCAGAGTGAAGCACTGAAAACCATCAGGGTTCAGGCACTTCTCAGAGCTTGTCCTTCTACCAAGAAAGGGAGAGGAGTTTTTGGCAGAATCTCAGCTGGGCCATTTATAGTAGCTGTTAATGGGCAAAGTGTTACCTCTCTGATCCCCAGCTTCCCCAAGGGAATATTTATATAGTTAGTCCACATTCCAGAATTGTAAAGACTAAATGATATAACAAGTGAAGAGCCAGCGTAGAAGTCCTGTATTATTTTTGCACTCACT
Organism: Giraffa tippelskirchi; assembly: GCF_054371585.1. Classification (NCBI taxonomy): domain Eukaryota; kingdom Metazoa; phylum Chordata; class Mammalia; order Artiodactyla; family Giraffidae; genus Giraffa; species Giraffa tippelskirchi. The sequence continues at coordinate 110,849,097 of NC_137287.1, read as the reverse complement.
GTGGTCAGGAACAGGCAAGAAGGCAGCTTCAGACCTGAAGGTATTGGGGAGTCCATGGACTAAAGTTGTTGGCCTTGTGTCCCTTCTGTGTGATGAGAGCCAAGATCTACAGTTATCTCCTACCAGGCGGCAGACTTGGGACTAAACATTCATTATCTCACTTCATCTTCAAAATCCCTGCCTGAGGTGAGACCTGTGTTTATTTTTTACAGATGAAGAAACTGGGGCTCAGAAAAGTGAAGTTAATTACCTTATCTATGTAGCCAGTCAGAGGAGGAAGTAGGATTAGAACCCAAGTCCCTTTTTCTTTTTTAACTTTTACAGTGTTGTGTTGCCTTCCACTGTACAGCAAAGGAAACCAGCTACAACTACACACATATCTCCTCCCTCTTGAGCCTCCCCCTTCTCCTTCCATCCTACCTCTCTAGGTCATCACCGAGGGCCAGACTGGACTCCCTGTAGAACCCAAGTCTTTTTGTAAACAAAACAAAACAAAAAAAGCCCCAAAACTTATTTATTTGGTTGCACTGGGTTTTAGTTGTGACATGTAGGATCTTTAGTTTTACCATGTAAGATCCAGTTCCCTGACCAGGGATGGAACCCAAGCCCCTTGCATTGGAAGCACAGTCTTAGCCAATGGTCCACCATGGAAGTCCCCAGAACCCAAGTCTTTATATCAAGAAAAACAGATATTTTTCCCTTTGGGGCCTTCCTGTAGACAACAAATATCACTGCTCTTTGTGCTCTTCATGCATTTCTTTCTTGGCCACTAATCTAATGATAAATAAATAATGGATGGCTGCTGTAAAGCCTGATTTCTTGGCTACACCCAGGTAAATGTCCACTGGCTTCAGTAGCAATTAGCTTCAATGAGAGGTTGCCTGATTAATAATAATACCACCACCTGCTATTTATAGATGGCCATTCTCCAAGGAGTCCAAAATGCTTTGCAGACATTATCTAATCCAGTCCTGCTGTGTTACTGTAAATCTGGTCTGGGCTTGTGGTACTTTTGCCTTTTCACAGAGAGGACTCATGTTCAGAGAGGGTTTAGATCTTGGCTCTCATCACACAGAAGGTTGCATCCCCTTACTTGCAGTCTATAAGTGCCTTTTTTGACCTCATAGTACTTTGCTCTCCATGGAAATTAGACCAGGTCTGTTATCATGATTTCTGCTTTCTGTGGGCCTCTGGCATTGCTCAGACCACAGGAGCTGGACAGACAGCTTCATGAGAATTTCCAAGGTTTTGCAAAGGTTTGTCTGGACTCACTTTCAGGCAGAGGCACCTTTGAATTGCTCCTGGGATCTGCATCAAGGTTGTCATCACCTCCTCTCACTCCCCCTCTATGTCCTTTTTCACTATCTGCACTCTTTTCTTGTTTTCCTCCTCCTTCTTCTTCCTCCTCTTCTTCTCCTTCTCTTTCTTCTTCTTCAACACACACTTATTTGGAGCTAGTTTTATGCCAAGTCCCATGCTAAGCACTTTACAGAAACTGCTTGACTTATTCCTCACAGAAGATATTAATTGATAGCCAATCCCATTTGACAGAACAGAAAACTGAGGCTCAGAGTGGATAAATGCCATTCTGATTGTTGACAGTCTGAACTCTCCCAGATCAACTTGAGAAACTCTGTGGTATTACCACCCAGCACAGTGTCTGGCATGCATAAAACACCCAGTGAGTAGATGCTCATTAGAATAACAGAATAACTGTCATTTATTAGGTATAGTATATTATATATCATAATTTTCAATCCTTACAGCAATCTGATGAGGTAGGTCCTATTTTACAGAAAATGAACTAAGGCTCAGAAAGGTAGATAATTTGCTAAGTTCACACAGTTAAAAAATGAGGTTATGTTGTATTAATTAATTAATAAATGATTAATTCTTGGTCTTCCAGATTCCCAAATCTCTGCACTTAATCCATAAGCTCATTGGAATCAATGAAGGGTTGGCTGTTGGACGGATGGAAATGAGAGAAGTAGATGAGACCGGGATTCTCCTCCCACGCCTTTCTGTCTCAGATGTTAAACTCTTGGTGACACATATACAGCACAGTCTGAAACCTTCAAGGACTTGTGTAAATTGTCCTGGAGTTGCTTACCCATGAGAGACTTTCACTCTAAAGTGGGACATTTAAAAAAAATGTTTTTTGGAATATAGTTGATTTACAATGTTGTGTTAATTTCAGGTATACAGCAAAATGAATCAGTTATGCACACACACACACACACACACACACACATATATATATATATATATATATATATATATATATATATATAACCACTCCCTTTTAGATTCTAAAAATATGGAACACTTCATGAATTTATGTGTCATCCTTGTGCAGGGCTCATGCTAACCTTCCCTGTATAGTTCCAATTTTAGTAAAACGGCTGCTGAAGCAAGCATTCAGTTCAGTTCAATCGCTCAGTTGTGTCTGACTCTTTGCAACTCCATGGACTGCAGCACGCCAGGCTTCCCTGTTCATCTCCAACTCCTGGGGTTTGCTCAAACTCATGTCCATTGAGTCGGTGGTGCCATCCAGCCATCTCATCCTCTGTTGTCCCCTTCTCCTCCTGCTTTTAATCTTCCCCAGTATCAGAGTCTTTTCCAATGAGTCAGTTCTTTGCATCAGGTGGCCAAAATAGTGGAGCTTCAGCTTCAGTATCAGTCCTTCCAATGAATATTCAGAACTGATTTCCTTTAGGATGGACTGGTTGGATCTTCTTGCAGTTCAAGGGACTCTCAAGAGTCTTCTCCAACACCATAGGTCAAAAGTATCAATTCTTCGGTGCTCAGCTTTCTTTATGGTCCAGCTCTCACATCATACGTGACTACTGGAAAGACCATAGTAGAAGCAAGCACTAAAATGGGACATTTCAAGTGAGTGCTGGCTCTTGGAACTCAGATCCAAGCCCTGGTGACTAAGGGATGTCCATAGGATATGAGTGCTCATGGATAGGGGGAATGCCTGATTGCACCAGGATGAAGAAGTGTAGAATGATGACAGTCTTCCTTAGACTATAAGATATCACAGCAACTTTAAGGTAATGAACTTAAGAGTCCAATCTGGAGTAGAAGGAGTTAAGGACATGGTGGAAGACACAGGAGTGTTGGTGCTAAGTATCTGGAAGAAGACATCGACAGCTTAGAAATGGGATACAAGTGTAAAGGCAGGAGATGGAGTTAACAGAACCTGGGAAGCAGGGAGCTAGGGCCATCCTGCACCAATGGGAGTCAAGGAAGAGTTCCAGTCTCTGGTCTGAATGAGAGAGTCATAGAGAGAAATACCATGGTTTCTCCCTTTCTTCTCTCCTCTAACCTCCTCCTAGTACCTCTGATTATGGCTAGTTAACCCTATTAGGAAGCCAACTTTGTGAGATTTAGGAAGTCCGGTTTTCAGGACATGGCTCTGTACAGTAGAGAGCTGGGCAGCTAAAGGCTGGAAAATGCATCTGATGGGCAAGTGACTGATAGTCTAGGTATATCCTGGAATATTTATGTATTTCCCAGACTAGAGCCAGATGTCTGGTCCAGATGGACTCTTAGGTTCTCTTTGCCACTCCAGAAGTTAAAGACCTTGAAAAGAGAGTCTATTTTATTAGGATTTAATCACAATTCAAGGAGAAGAAGGAATCTACCATTCACATGAGCATCTTATACAAGAATGTCACTTTGTAACAAGGGTCCAGCTTCCTTTGGTTGAATGCTTGTGGCAGCAGGTCAGTGGGGACTGGCTTACCTGGAGGCAGAGGCCATGGGATTTATGCTACTCCAAGGAGTGTGGCGGCCCCTACATCACCATCACCATTCAGTGACATGGTGATTGAAATCCCAAAATGGATGAAAAATTCCCTGCGGTTGAAATGACAAGTCTGAAAATTCCCCTGACAGGATAAATAAATAAATACACAAGAAAGTGTAGAAATAAAACTTCTGTCTCTCTGCCTGGATAAGTGTAGGATCGCACTGGGAATTCAGCTCTTTTGCCATTCTGAGTTTGCTGAAGACAAGGAGAGCAAATCAGAGAGAGCCTAACTCAGAGCCCAAATCACACCCTTCTCCCCCAGCGGACCGCAGGGGTCCAGGAGTCAGGGTGCATGTCTCACCAGGAGAATTTTATTCATGCATAAAATTTTCTCCAGAGAATAAAGTGGCAAATACTTCTTCCTTGTTCTCTCCCTTGTTCTCTCTATCCCTTCTTTCCTTTCTTCATCACTTAAGAAAAAAATATCCACTATTCCAGTTATCTATTGCTACATAGCAAATGAAACCACGCTTTGTGGTTTAAAACAACAGCAATAATTTACTTTGCTAATGCAGCAGCCACCGTGCCAAAGCTGGGTGGGTCAGCTCTTCTTTGCTCCACATGGTTGCCTGGGGCCGCTCAGCTGGAGTCTGAGGATTCTCTTTCAAGATGGCGCACTCAGAACGAGGTGTTGGTACTGGGGCTTCCCAGACGCTGTCAGCTGGGGAACTCAGTTCCCTTGTGGATCTCTCCAAGAGACACCTTGGACGTTTTCAGAACAGGCTGGGAGGATTCCAAGAATGTTCCAAAAGATCCAGGGGGGAGCTCAGGACATCCCAGAACCCCAAAACCTCATTGCTACAGCATTTACTTGTCCTAGGAAGTTTGTGGCTTTCTTTAATCCATCATCCCCCCCCTTATTGGAGGTGGGCCTGTAGTGTGAGTATCTTCACAGCGAAAGAGCAATGGCAGACCTTCAGGACTCCATGGAACTCAAAATAAAACTCCTAAGGTTAGCAGCAGAATTTTGGCAGGACCAGGGATCTGGGAGGTCTCTAGCATTAATTAAGGATGGTGACTTCATATCAGGCTGACTTATCAGCTCTGACAATTTGTAGCTCAGTAAGTTTAGGTGTGCTACATAACTTATACAGACTTCAGTTCCCTCAACTGTAAAATGAAAACAATCCTGTCTCACTTTATCATTTTGAAAATAGTAAGGATGGTAGCCAAAGAAAGGAGAGGGGCAGGGGGACACATTAAAATATCTGGGTTATAGTGGGCATTCAGTGAGTGGAAACTATGTATTTATTTGAGTAGTAGAACATTTTTCCAGGAATCCTTTGAGATCCTAAATTTGAGTTCATTATTTTCTCTTTGTTTTTCTGTTGTTTTTAGATTATTTACTTTTATTTTCAATTCATTTATTTATTTTTGGCCGAGCTGGGTCTTCATTGCAGTGCATAGGCTTTCTCTGGTTGCGGTGAGCGGGGGCTACTCTCTTGGTGTGGAGCACAGGCTCAGTACTTGTGGTCCACCGGCTCAGTTCCCTGTGGCATGTGGGATCTTCCTGGACCAGGGATTGAACCTGTGTCCCCTGCATTGACAGGCGGATTCTTAACCACTGGACCACAAGGGAAGCCCCTGCTTCTCTAATCATTGTAACTCACTTCTGACTTATTATCAGACTAATACACAAGTACTTTAACTATTTAGAAAATAAATGAAATAAGAAGAAAATAATAAATATATGTAACAATGCAATCCTAATATTTTAGGTATTCAGATATATGTCAACTAGTTATTGGCAGAAAAATGTGCCACCTCAAATCTCAGACCTTAACACAGCAATTACTGATGAATCTAAGCAGCTGGTGGTCAGCTGACCTAGGCTGAATATGGTTGGGCAGCTCTGCTCTGCCCCACGTGGCTCTCATGCTCCTCCTGAGAATAAACGTCAGCCCAGTTACATTCTTCTCATGGAGGTGGGCAGAAACTTGATAGAACAAGTGGGACTGTACTAGGGCTCCGATAACTTAGGATAAAATTGGCTCACACACGTTGCTTTCACTCCTTTTATTGGTCCCAGCAAGTCACATGACTGAATCCAAGGTCTAGGGGCTACGGGTGTAGAATCAGAAAATAGTCAAGAAGTAGAGCCAAGAACGTCATCTATCATAACATATAATTTTGTTTTGAAAAAATTGGCTAAATTGCATGTTCTTTGTTGTTGTTATTGTAGTTCCTAGCTTTTTTTCACTTAATATAGTACAGAAAAACTTCCATAATCTTCTGCAGTAGTGCTTTCATGGACTGTATCTTTATTTAATTGGGTGGATGCTTTATATTTTGTTCAATTTTTTTTCTATTATTAGCCATTTAGGTTTTACCATATTTCCTGTATAATGATAATTGTAGCTCTGAATTGATGTGCATCCATGTTCATATTTTTAATATTGTGGGGTCAAAATTTTATGCAAAAATACAGGGTTCAGATATATATTGCCAAACTGTCAACATTCAGAAAAGTAATACCAACTTACATGTTCCCACTAGCAGTGTATTTTAGTACATACTTCCTTGAATTCTCACTTACTTTGGGAATTTGTATGTATGAACATGTACATATTATAAAGTAATTTTTAAATTTTGTGATACTAGTACAAAAAACTCCCACTTACATTTTACACAGATTCATCAATTGCTTCTATTCTTCACATTTGTTTCACAAATATGTGCATGTAAGCATTATCCATGTATATTTCTCTCTTTCTACACAAATACACATATTTCTATTTCTATATGTGAATTCCCTTCCCTCTTCCTGATTCAGATAAGACTTAGTTTGGAGACACTATTTACTAAATAATTCACTGTGTATTTCATAAGAAAAAGACATTCTCATAGAAAACCATTGTGTAATTATCAAAATCAGGAAACTTAATATCGATACAATGCTATAAGCTAATCCATAGCCTCCATTCATATTTAATCAATTGTCTAATAATATGCTTTTTAGTTTTTCCCAGTCCAAGATTTAATCCTGCAACACATAACTGTATTAGTTGTCATGTTTCTTTAGTTATGTTTAATCTGGAACAATTTCTTTGCTTTTCTTGATGGCTTTTGATGTTGATATTTATGAAGAGTCCAAGTCAGTTATTTTGCAGAATGCCTGTCAAGTTGAGTTTCTCTTATATTTCTTCATGATTTGACTCAGGTTATGCATTTATAGCAGAAAAAACTAAAGAATTAATATTGTGTCCTCCTTGGGACAGCATATCAGGATGCACGTGATGTTCATTTGTTGATTTTTAGAGATATTAACTTTGATCATTTAGTTCAAGGAATGTCTGCCAGGTTTCTCCACAATAAAGCTCCTGGTTTTCCATTTATACTCTTTGCAGGTAAATATTTTGAGACTATGCAAATACTGTTTCATATCAAACATTCAGCCTCTAGCTCTAGCATCCATTGGGGCTTCCCTGGTGGCTCAGTCAGTAAAGAATTCACCTGCAGTGCAAGAGACCTGGGTTTGATCCCTGGGTCAGGAAGATCCCCTGGAGAAGGGAAAGGTTACCCACTCCAGTATTCTGGCCTGGAGAATTCCATGGACTGTATAGTCTATGGGTTGCAAAGAGTCGGACATGACTGAGCGATTTTCACTTTCATTATTAGGTTTACATATACTAGTTGGTGATCTTCTGTAAGGAATAGCTTTCTCATCTCTCCTAGATATGTATGAATGTGTGTGTGTGTGTGTGTGTGTGTATATATATATATATATATATATGCATTCATATGTTTATATTGTTACAGACTGATTCTTTTTTTAACATTTTTATTGGTGTATACTTGTCTTACGATGTTGTGTTATTTACTGCTGTACAACAAAGTGAATCAGCTCTACATATACATATATCCCCTCTTTTTTTGTATTTCTTCCCCAGTTAGGTAACCACAGAGCATTGAGTAGAGTTCCCTGTGCTATATAGTAGGTTCTCATTTAGTTATCTGTTGCATAAATACTACTGTATATATGTCAATCCCAATCTCCCAATTCATTCCATCCCCTTTCCCCCTCCTTGGTACCCATACATTTGTTCTCTAGGACTGTGTCTCTATTTCTGCTTTGCAAATAGATTCATCTGTACCATTTTTCTAGATGCTACATACATATGGTAATGTATGGTATTTGTTTTTCTTTCTGACTTTCTTCACTCTATACGACAGCCTCTAGGTCCATCCATGTCTCTGCAAGTGGCAAAACTTCATTCCTTGTTATGGTTGGGTAGTATTCAATTGTATGTATGTGCCACATCTTCTTTATCCATTCCTCTGTTGATGAACATTTAGGTTGCTTACATGGTGTGGCTACTGTAAATGGTGCTACAATAAACAGTGGAGTGCATATCTCTTTTGGAATTATGGTTTTATGGATTATGGATATATGCCCAGGAATGGGATTGCTGGGTCATATGGTGGTTCTATCATAGATTCTTATTTTATTTACTGGGTTACAATCCAATTTTGCTGCTCAAATTGTGGCAAATATCACTAGTGAGAGCTACTTCTAGCTGGCTTATGTGTCCTTGTGGTATGTCCCTATCATTCTTTGATGCTTTCTTCTCTTTTCCCTGCACCATCTTTAGAACTTGTCTTTTTTTTCCCCCCAAGAAACCCTCATTCTTTTTAGGGGAATATGGTGTTTAGAAGCCAAGATCTGAGTGCTACGAGTGTGTCATTACTTCTTGCCCTTTCAGTGTAAACATACTACTCTTTCCACTTTTATATTTGAAAGCTTTCACGTTAGTAAGACAACAGGCTCCCAGTATTCAGACGTAGGTGGGAAAGCCATTTTTATTTTGTTTCCAAGTAAGGTTTAACATTTGTCTTCACCGTTTACATTTTATTGTAAAAACACCTGATCAGATGGCTTGCATGTCCTGTCAGTTGAAGAGTTTGGTTTTCTTCTTCTGTTTGGAATTCTTCAATAGATGTTCAGAGAATTATCAATAATTGCTTTCTTGTTATGTAGACAAACATGAAAATCTTTTGTTCAAGTTTGTCATTTGTTTTAAAATTTTCATTCTGCTGTGTTTCTCATAGAAAGCATAACTTTTTTCTTTTTCACCTTTCAGATTTCACTCAGCTGCACAGAATAAATTAATTATAATCCTTGGTTCTGATGCATTGTTTTTATGGTTCCTATATGGCCTCTGTATTAGACCGGATTCCCCAGAGAAACAGAACCAGTAGAGCATATATTACTATCTGTGTATCTACAGATCCTCTATGTAAAGAGATTTATTATAAGGAATTGGTTCACACTGTCTTGGAAGCTGAGAAGTCCCGGGATTTCCAGTTGGCAAGTTGGAGACCCAGGAGAGCTGAGTCTCGAGGCTGAAGAGACTGATATTAGAGGTCAAAGACAGTAAAGCAGAGAGAAACTTTTTCCTTCAGTGTATTTTTTTTTTTTTTAAAGAAAGCAAGAATGAATTTTACTTATTTATTTTTGGCTGTGCTGGATCTTTGTTGCTGCGTGTGGATTTTCTCTAGTTACACTGAGTGGGCGCCGCTCTCTAGTTGTGGTGCCTGGGCTTCTCATTGTGGTGGCTTCTCTTGTTGTGGAGCATGGGTTCTAGGTGCATGGGCTTCTATAACTGCAGCACACAAGCTCAGTAGTTGCAACTCTAGACCTTGGGCTCAGTAGTTGTGGGATATGAGCTTAGCTGCCCTGCAGCACGTGTAATCTTCTTGGATGGACCAGGGATCAAACCCGTGTCCTCTGCATTGGCAGGTGGATTCTGACCCACTGGACCATCAGGGAAGTCCCCCCTTTCAGCCTTTTGTTCTACTCAGGCCTTCGATAGATTGAGTGAGGCTCACCCTCAGTGGGGAGGGCTGTCTGCTCTACTCAATCTGTGGATTCAAATATTAATCTTACCCTGAAACACCCTCACCAGAAATAATCTTTAACTAAATATCTGGGCACCCTGTTGCCTAGTCAAGTGGACATATAAAACTAACCATCTCAGTCCGATTTTATTTACTTGCTTTGTTTGTTATTTTTTGTTAGTTACTTTTAGTTGTACAATAAACATCCGTGAATTGCTTCCCCAAATTCAGCTTGTCGTTTGACAGAAAAAGCTACACCTGATTAAGGCTGTCTTCTCTCTCCATTTATCCTGTATTCTGAAGGCTCCACTGTCCTGAATCTTTTTATTCAGTTTTATTAAATAAAGCTAGAGCTGTAATTTTAAAAGGAATATTTTTAAATGTTGTGGTTTTAAATTTCATAGCAAGTGTATGTAATCCTTTTAAAGACAATTATTATTAATTTATCATTACATAAATTATTATAATACCATTATAATATAAACTGTTATAATAATATAATTATAATTGCTGTAGTATTATAATATAAATTATTATATCATTATAATGTATTAAATAGTTGTTTTTGTTTAGTCGTTAAGTCATATCTGACTCTTTCGCAACCCCATGGACTATAGCCCACCAGGGTCATCTATCCATGAGATTTCTCAGGCAAGAATAATTGAGTGGGTTCCCATTTCCTTCTCCAGTGGATCTGCCTGACTCAGGGATTGAACCCACATCTCCTGCATTGGCAGGCAGATTCTTTACTGCAGAGCCACTAGGGAAGCCCAATTAAATCATTACATATATTAAAATACACAAAGTACTATAAGAAAGAACATATATATGTATATATATATGTATAACTGAATCAATTTGCTGTATACCTAAAACTAACACATTGTAAATCAACTATATTTCAGTAAGAAATTTTTAAAAATGAAAAAAATTTACAAAGTACTAAGTATATAGTTTAATAAGCAAGGTGACGTATAATATACAGCCTTGATGTACTCCTTTCCCAATTTTGAACCAGTCTGTTGTTCCATGTCTGGTTCTAACTGTTGTTTCTTGACCTGTATACAGATTTCTCAGGATGCAGGTAAGGTGGGCTGGTATTCTCATCTCTTGAAGGATTTTCCACTGTTTGTTGTGATCCACACAGTCAAAGGCTTTGGCGTAGTCAATAAAGCAGAAGTAGATGTTTTTCTGGAATTCTCTTGATTTTTCAATGATCCAACAGATGTTGGCAATTTGATCTCTGGTACCTCTGCCTTTTCTAAATCCAGGTTGAACATCTGGAAGTTCACTATGTATTGAACATACATAGTTCAATAAACTTTTGGTGGAGAAAAAATTTTTATTTACGTAAAACAATAAAACTATTATGTAACTATCTCCCATTCCAACATAGAAAACTTTTCCAGTCATCTAAAGAATTGTTTTTGTAATCTTTTGGTACTTTTTTCATTTAATGTCATTTTACTAAAATGTATTCATATGGTTGCATGTCATGTCATTATGCTTCATTCATTTTGACTACTGTATCCTATTCCATCGTATGTTGTTGCTCTTCAGTTGCTCAATTGTGTCTGACTGGTTGCTCCCCCATGGACTGCAGCATGCCAGGCCTCCCTGTCCCTCACCATTGTATAAATATATACCATTTTTGTGAATCCACTTTCTCACTGATGGATATTTGAATAGTTTCCAAGTTTTTGCTATTGAGAAAAATGTAGCTCTGAATATTCTTTGCTTTGTGTCCTGATTATACATGAAAATTACATCCGTGAGTGGAATTACGGGACCATAGAACATACGTGTAAGTTGCTTCAGTCGTGTCTGACTCTTTGTGACCCCATGGACTGTAGCCAGCCAGGCTCCTCTGTCCAAGGGGTTCTCCAGGCAAGAATACTGGAGTGGGTTACTATTCCCTTGTCCAGGGGATTTCTTGACACAGGGAATGAACCTGCATCTCTTATGTCTCTTGCATTGGCAGGCAGGTTCTTTACCACTAAAGCCATCTATTATTACAAGACACTGTTCACTTCTTTTCTGAAGAGATAATACCATGTTACACTCCACCAGAAGTGTGTAAGAGATCCTGTAGCTCTAAATACACTCTAAAACTTAGTATTATAAGCTTTCTTTTTATTTTTTGCCAATTGAATGTGCCTAAAATTATAGATCCCCCTGTAGAAGGGCATGGCAACCCACACCAGTATTCTTGCCTGGAGAATCCCATGGACAGAGGAGCCTGGCAGGCTACACTCCATGGCGTTGCACAGAGTCAGACATGACTAAAGAGACTTAGCACACGCATACAAAATTATAGATCACAGTTGTCTTGACTTGTATTTTCCTAATCACCAATACTGTTGGAAGTCTTGCCAAATATCTATTGACTATGCTTCTTCTGTGAAATTCCTGTTCATGTCTTTTGCCCATTTTTAAATTGATTGACTCATGATTTTATTTTTGATTTATAGGATAATCTTAGGATTTTTCATAAATTCTATCAATCTTTGCTTTTATGTGTTCTGCCTTTGCTTTTCAATTTATCAACGTTTCTTCATTTTTCAATTGTTTAAATTTTCACCTGTATTTTTTCTTCTAGGACTTCCTGATTTTCTCTATGCTGTTTTCATCACTAGCAGGCTCCACCTAAGCCACATTCCTGAGCTAAAGGTTTGCAGCCTGGGACGTGGGACTTCGCACTACATAACCAGGTACCGAGGCTGCTCTGGGTCTCCACCCTTACCCCTGTCAAGCCCCACCCAAGCTTGGCTGTCACATGTCCCAGGGAACTGCCTGGAGCCACCTGGTTTATTTCCAGCAGATATGAGTCATTTTCCTTTCCAAGAATCCAAGAAGTATAACATTTACTGGATACGCGGGGAGATTCGGCTAAACTGCTTTTACAAATGAAGACACCAAGGTTCTGAGAGGTGATGTAATGTGTTCAAGACTTCACAGCTCAAAGTATGAGAAAAGCGTGAGGACACCAATGTTTCCTTTGGCCAAATGGACCCACACTTGAAAACTTGGAGGTAGTGAACATGCCTCCTGCCTCTGAGTCCGAACTCTGATGAAAGGAATTCCATGCAACCGTTAAACTGTCTCGTCTCTCTCCTCCCTTTCTGCTCTCTGCTCAACTTTTCTCTGCTCAAAAGAGGACAATTTTTGTTGAAGCCTGCTCCTGTCTCTCTGTGGCTTCAAATGTGTCAATGACTTCCCTTGGCATTTAAAATTTTAATTCTTTATCATGCTTTGCTTCTCTCTTCCTCTCCTACCTTCATTCTTGACACTCCTGTAGCCGCACAGATTTCCTTTATGTTCTTTGAGTGTGCTGAGTTCTTTTCTATCTTCAGGCCTTCGCTCCTGTTGTTTCCTTTGCTGGGAATACTTCTCCCCTTTGCATGATCAATTTCTTCTTATCTTTGTGATCCTGCATTAAATGTCACCTCCTCAGAGATCACTCTCCTGTCCTTCCTACATGATATCCTTCCTTTACAAGGAACTACTACACATTGTTTCCTTCCTTACTAGAACTTATTACAATCTGTAATCACAGTATTTATTGGCTTTTTATTACTTCTCTTAGGTCCAGTTCTCCAATGGATTGCATGTGCCAAATTTTCTCTCATTCATCTGTTACCTCGGGGGCTGGGCCAGTGCCTGGCACCCCATTCCATCAATATTTGTTGAACCAGTGAGTGGATCCAGAGGCTACTCAATAATTAGTGGTTTTCATTTCCTTCTCTCTTTTAAGTGGCAGTAGCTGTGCACCACACAGACTGGCACACTCAACCTGGAAGAACTTGAATAGGACAATGGAAATAGCAGCTTAGTGGATGTACCTCCTTTGTATCTGAAAAACTGGCTGAACCAGTTGGGCTAGCTACTGTTTTCTGTTTTGCTCAACTTCAACAAAATCCCTGGCCTCTGAGCTTCTCCTGGCTTGGGTCCCCATATTCATGAAGTGGAGTTCACATCAATGTTGATATAATAGGATATATTAACATAAAGAGCAGATTCCTTGGATAAATCACTACCAAAAGGTGCCCAATTGGCTATGATAGTAAAATGATTCTTGAAGAGATTCTGATATGTTTTGAAAGGGAGGTAGGAACCAAATAGGTAAGCTTTTCAAGTACTTTATGTTTACAGACCGCTTTCTCTTTTTTAAGCTTTTTAATTTTGAAATCATTTTATTATATTTTAATTTTTGAAAGTTAATTACGTTGACTGTACCAGGTCTTTAGCTGCAGCGTGCAAACTCTTCACTGTGGCGTGTGGGATCGAGTTCCCTGACTAGGGATCAAACCTGCATTAGGAGCATGGAGTCTTAGCCACTGGACCACCAGGGAAGTTCCATATTTTGAAATCATTTTAGAATTACCTGTGAGCCACAAAAATAGTGCAGACAGCTCCTATATACCCTTCATCCAGCTTCCTGTAATGCTAACATCTTAGGGAACCATGGCATGTTAGTCAAAACTAGGAGATTGATGTTGGTACAATACTATGACCTTAACTACAGACTTTATTTGATTTCACTACTTTTCCCACTAATGAATGGAACCCTTCCTTAATACTTGGTCCTCAATGAAATGATAGGCCTTATGGTTCTAGTGGCTTTCCTGTGCTGAATGAGGAAATAGACTCAGCATTGTTCATTCTCAGGAAATATTCTAAGGAAAACTGGGATCTGCCATCCTGATTGGGATTGAGAAGTCTTTTCAATAATAGCCTCATTCTACCTTCCTGACCAGTCTGGCTGGAAGTTCCAGAGGCTGAAGTTCCAGTGGTTGCTCTGCAAAGGCTTTTGCTTCTTAGGAACCAGAATTGAGGAAGCTCTTGGTGATGACTGGAGAATTTCATGCTCCTAAGAATTGGCTGGAGTTGATATTTTCAGAGAAGGCAATGGCACCCCACTCCAGTACTCTTGCCTGGAAAATCCCATGGACAGAAGAGCCTGGTAGGCTGCAGTCCATGGGGTCTCAAAGAGTTGGACATGACTGAGCGACTTCACTTTCACTTTTCACTTTCATGCATTGGAGAAGGAAATGGCAACCCACTCCAGTGTTCTTGCCTGGAGAATCCCAGGGACGGGAGAGCCTGGTGGGCTGCTGCCTATGGGGTCGCACAGAGTTGGACACGACTGAAGCGACTTAGCAGCAGCAGCAGCAGCAGCAGCAGCAGCAGCAGCAGGCACTTTTATTCTACTGGAGGAAATACAATAGTTATTTTTCCTTTCTCTCCCTCTTTTCCTTCCTCTCTCCTTCCCTCCCTCACTTCCTTCCACGAGTCCTTCTTTCCTTCTTCCTCCTCTCCTCCTTCTATCAACTGTGTGTTAGGTACTGTGGTGTGAGTTCAAGATAAATGATTTACCACCTAGGTGCTCATGAATTAGTAATGGGGAAAAAAAAGTTAAACATTGTAATGAGCTTCCCTGGTGGCTCAGCAGTAAAGAATCTGCCTGCAGTGCAGGAAACGCAGGAGACATGGGTTTTATCCCTGCGTCAGGAAGATCCGCTGGAGGAGGGCATCACACCCCACTCCAGTATTTTTGCCTGGAGAATCCCACGGACAGAGGAACCTGGCCAGCTACAGTCCACAGGGTTGCAGAATCGGACATGACTAAAGTGACTTAGCAAGCATGCCTGCAAAGATTGTAGTTCAGTTCAGTTCAGTCGCTCAGTCGTGTCCTACTCTTTGTGACCCCATGAATTGCAGCACGCCAGGCCTCCCTGTCCATCACCAACTCCGGAGTTTACCCAAACCCATGTCCATCGAGTCAGTGATGCCATCCAACCATCTCATCCTCTGTCGTCCCCTTCTCCTCCTGCCGCCAGTCCTTCCCAGCATTAGGGTCTTTTCCAATGAGTCAACTCTTCGCATGAGGTGGCCAAAGTATTGGAGTTTCAGCTTCAACATCAGTCCTTCCAGTGAACACTCAGGACTGATCTCCTTTAGGATGGATTGACTGGATCTCCTTGCAGTCCAAGGGGTGTAGTACAGAATGACAAAAACTATATAGAGGATAGTGCACAGATTTCTAGGAACATAAACAACAGTGTGTTGATACATGATTCACAACTGGCTCTAAGGTGGGGGTGGGGTGGAAGATGAGGGGGACTTGATCTGATTTGTAGCTTTTACTGCTTTCCGTGGTGTAAATACTTCTATCTTGGCAGATTTCAATCTAGCAACCTGGTGTTGCTGCATGTGGAATTAAGCAGAGATTTACATACCCTGCTTTTTAGCTCACAGGAGCTGGCTCAGCGCATTACTGGGAAGGGCGCCTAATCTGGCCCACCTAGGAGCGCGATCTGTAGCATCAGGGGAAGCTTCCAAGAAGAGGAGACACTTGGGCTGTGTTCACTTCTTTGGGAATGAGCAGAGTAGTAAAGGGAAGTCAGTATAACTCTTCCTCTTTGGGCAATTGAAGGAAACAGAGAAAATCTGGGTAAGAAAATAAAACTCATGTAATTTATAAACTGAGAGATGAATACTCTTAACTTTTTAGAGAGATGATTATTTTTCCTGTCTTTTCCTTCTTTTCTTTTTGTGGGTTGAACTTTTATCATTAGTAAGTGAGCTTCTCTACCCCGGTTAATCTTTTGTCTGGTAGTGGTATCGTGACTATTGTTTCTTTTTAAATTTCATTTTAAACTCATAATTCATTTCTTAAAAGTCTGCTTAAATTTAGATTGTGATTAAATTTAAGAATCTTTCTTTATATACATATAGTTTTCCTGTTATATTTTTTCTAGGATATTAAATATAGCTCCCTGTGCCATACAGTAGGTCCTTGTTGTTTATCTATTTTACATGTAGTAGTTTTGTATCTGCTAATATGAAACTCTTACTTTATCAGCCCCCCCTTTCCCCTTTGGTAACCATAAATTTGTTTTCTGTGTCTGTGAGTCTATTTTTGTTTTGTAAATGAGTTCATTTGTAAAATTCTTTAGATTTCATGTATAAATGATAAATGATATTTGTCTTTCTCTGTCTGATTTACTTCACTTAAAATGATAATCTCTACGTCCATCCATGTTGCCGCAAGTGGCATTGTTTCATACTCTTTTAAGGCTGAGTAATATTCCACATCTTCTTTATCCATCCATCTGTCAAAGGACATTTATGTTGATACATTCTATATATATGTACAACACATCTTTATCTATTCATCTGTTGACGGACATGTAGGTTTCTTCCACGTCTTGGCTATTATAAATAGTGTTACTATGAACACTGTATCTTTTCCAAGCGGAGTTTTCTCCAGATATCTGCCCAGGAGTGGGACTGCTAGATCACATGGCAACTTTATTTTTAGTTTTTTAAGGAACTTCCATACTATTTCCCACAGTGGCTGCACAAATTTATAGTCCCACCAACAGTGGAGGAAGGTTCCCTTTTCTTCGTATCCTCTCTAGCATTAATTTTTTTTTAAATGGAGAACTTTATCCTCGTTTTTTTATTAATTTATTTTAATTGGAGGCTAATTACTTTACAATACTGTGGTGGTTTTTGCTGACATGAATCAGCCACGGGTGTACATGTGTCCCCCATTCTGAACCCACCTCCCACCTCCCTCCCCATCCCATTCCTCTGGGTTGTCCCAGTGCACCCGCTTTGAGTGCCCTGGTTCATGCATCAAACTTGGACTACTCATCTAGTTCATCTAGCATTAATTTTTGCCGACTTTTAAAATGATGGCCATTCTGACTGGTGTGAGGTGATACCTCGTTGTAATTTTGATTTGCATTTCTCTAATAATTAATGACTTTGAGTATCTTTTCATTTGCTTATTGGCCAACCGTATATTTTGTTTGGGGAAATGTTTATTTAGGTCTTCTGCCCATTGACTGGGCTGTTTATTGGCTATTGAGTTGTATGCACTATTTGCACATTTTGGAAATTAAGCCCTTGTTGATCACATCACTTGCAAATATTTTCTCCCTGTCAGTAGGTTGTCTTTTTGTTTTGTTTATGGTGTCCTTTGCTGTGCAAAAGCTTATAAGCTTGATTACATCCCTGTTTTTATATATGTTAAAGTCACACTTACTATAACCATTAAACTCTTTCTTCAATCATCTTGATTTCTCTTGCTTTTTACTGGGTGTTTTTAATGTATTTCATTTTTTTTTTTCCTTTTTCTTTTTAACCACTTATGTAGTCTGTATTAAATTTAGCTCTTCTTGTTTGAATTAAGGAGTTTTAACATAATTTTGCTTTTTTTCCCCCCCTACCATCCTCCCATTTTTCTCTTGCACTTCACAGTTTTTGTTAGCAAAAATTTTAGCTACAAAGTATTGGTATAGAATTATTATTGTTGTTGTCATTTACTCCAAATATTGCGTCTTCCAAAAGCAAGTTTGACTTTATTATATGGTCTTAAGCTTAAAACAATGATTTAATCTTTCTTGTATTTTTAACTGATTTTGGTGCTCATGAGTAGCCATTTTACACCATTTTTAAGTTCTGGTTTTTGCTTTAGTGTTCAGTTAAGCAGGGCCCATTCCGAGTCACTTTCCCCCAAAAAAGTGCATCAGTGATCTGTTATAGAACCCCCTGAATATGTTAAGGAAATGTGGTTTTATTAACCTGCCTCACAAATGAAAACTTAGCTGCTGGGAGATAAGAAACATAGTCTAATCAAGGATCACACAAGAAACCACTGCCGACCAGGAACCCCGGCTCTCTGACTTTGGCATCATACTTCAGCTGCAGGTCCTGGTTGCCCTTTGTGCGGGTATGCTTTCAGACCCAGGTGTGGGTCTTGGCATTCCTCCTTGCTAAAGTGCATCATGTACTGTTTGGCCTGCCACTGGACTACAAGGCACCTTTGGTCCCTTCTAGATCTGGACCCTGGACTCCCAGTGTTCACTGGGCAACATCATGACTTCTTGGTGCTGGAAGCAGCCAGAGAAGGAAACCAGTGCCATGACAGGTGGACCCCTCAGATGCCAACTCCTGGAGACCCTGCTAGCCTATCATCTAGCACCACTGATATCTGCCCATATCCATGAAGGCTTCCTCTGGGCTCTCAGATTATTATTAACCACATATAGCTTCATGCTCCAAATCCTTCAGGATGCATGTGTTCAACCCACCTTTTAAGTAATGATTTAACGTGATGTTTATAGTCTCATCATGGGCTTCCCAGGTGGTGCTCACTAGTGGTAAAGAACCCGCTTGCCAGTGCAGGAGATGTCAGAGACCGGTGCTCGATCTCTGGGTCTGGAAGATCCCCCAGAGGAGGGCATGGCAACCCACTCCAGTATTCTTGCTTGGAGAATCCCATGGACAGAGGAGCCTGGCTGGCTATGGTCCATAGGGTGGCAAAGAGTCGGACACAACTGAAAGGACTTAGCTAACATGCAGGCATAGTCTCATCATGGTGTTAAGTTGCTTTACATTGACTGTCTTATGCATTCATCCAGATATTAACTGTCTCATAATCCTCATAACAGATGAGGAGACTGAGGCTGAAGGAGGTTATGTCACTTGCTCAGAGGCATTTGCCTGATAAGTGACAGATCCTATATCAGGACCCAGCATTCTGACTCATGACCCTTAATCTCACCCCTGGAGTTATTTACCTTCTTGCTGACAGAAGACTGGCTGCAGAGCCTCTGTTGGCTCCTCCTAGGTCCCTGCACTGCCCCCAGCCTCCCTGAGATTGCCCCTTCTCTAGTTTTCACATACAAGTTGGGGCTCAGGGTTTCTGGGCTCCCAGCAGTTTTAGCTCCTTGGGTTTCCCCTAAACTCCCCTCCTGCTCAGGATGGACCAGAGAGGGGCCTGCCGTAACTTCAAGCTGGGTTTCAGCCTCTGGCTGGGAACAGACCCACCCTCACCCTGGGGTCCCAGGGCTCACCGCCTTCTAGGTTTTATTGCTTTGGAAAGAAGGATTGAGGGGAATTGTTTACAGGTCTGGAAGGAGCAATAAAGTTTGCAAGCATTTCTGCCTCTTACTTAATAAATCTTTATGTCTCCTCGTGCACCCATTCACCTTAAAAACACACACACACACACATACACACACTCACACATAGGAAAAATGGGAGGAGGGTTTTTTTAGTTTTAGGATCATTGAGTTAAAAATCTCTTGAACTCCATCCATTTGACCCTCAATCTGACCCATGCAGTTCTTTGAATGGGGAGCAGAGTATGAGGCTGGAAGTGACTTCCAAAGACATTCAAGCCTTCCTGTGCTGCAGAGAAGCTACAGGGCTTGCCCCAGGGCCACCGCACTCCACCCCCTTGGGCTTGCTCCAAGCTCTCTGGGGTCTGGGAGGATGGGGTGCTGGGTGGCATGGGGCAAAGGAGAGCAAACCTTCTCAGCCCAAATCCCAGAGTATGCCGTAGGGAGTCAAGCAAAATGAGAAAGCACTGATGGCAGGCCAGAGAGAGAAAAATGTTAGTTCTTGGCATGAGTTTAGATTTCAAGTAGAGATTTATGCATATGACATAATAGTTACACTAATTGAACAGTTCTAAGTCCAGACATTATTCTAACCTCTACGTGTGTTCACAAAATCCCTTCAAGGTAAGTACTATTATTATCCCCATCTTTGAGATGTAGAAACAGATGCTCAGAGAGGCAAAGTAACTTACCCAAAGTCACACAGCTATAAGGAACAGAGCTAGTATTCACCTGGAGAAACAGCTGATTTTCAGAGCCTGTGACCTTGAGGGCCCTCTTACATGGCTCCTTCTGGTCAGCACTGACCTTGACTAGTGATACCAAGTATTAGGACCTGGGACATTCAGATAAGGGGATCAGTATCACTGAGTTGCCCCCCCCACCCCCCATCACCCTGCGTGCTAGGTAATTTTTATAAACTAGCCCTTCCCATATTCCCAGTGAGCTCTGAGATGGATTATAATCCTCTTTATTCAAATGAGGAAGAAGTTTCAAAGAGACTAAATCCACCCAAACTGGGATTCATAGTGTTGCCTGACATCAAAAACTGTAACATCTGGTTAACTCCAAGGAAGAGGTAATCTGTGTTAATAGAGATCAGGGAGGGCTTCCCTGGTGGCTCAGCAGTGAAAAATCCACCTGCCAATGCAGGAGAGGTGGGTTGGATCCCTGGGTCGGGAAGATCCCCTGGAGAAGGAAATGGCAACCCACTTTAGTATTCTTGCCTGGGAAATCCCATGGACAGAGGAGCCTGGCGGGCTCCATGGGGTCGCAAAGGTCTGACACGACTTAGTGACTAAACAACGACAAAAGGTCAGGGAAACAATGAAATTCATTAATTTCACACTTATTGAGAACTTTTCACATTGTCTGTACTTCTGGGAGAGCTAGGCTACTCAAAGCCCTGAAGCTACAAAGACATGGGCTTGTGCTTGGTCCCTGTGAATTCTTATCTCCAATCCTGGGAAGCCCCTGTGCATGGCCTCTGAGGACTCCCAAGTGAGGCACAGTTCCCCACACTGCTGAAAGCCACAACACCTCCACCTTGGTTCTGCTTTAGTCATCACTAGACTGTATACTTGAGAGCGCCTCCCTCACAAACCACGAGGTCAGTTGTGTGCTTGTGGAAGTAGAAGGGTGAGGGAAAGGCCTGTTTTCTGGGTGGAAGAGTTAAGTCTTGAGAACCTTCTTTAATCCAGCAAATGTACTGAGGATCTGAGAGGATGGGGGCCATTTGTGAAGGAATGAGAGCCCCAGGGAGGGTTGGGGTCTTTGGGAGAGATGGGCACACATTTTGGGGGCACAGTGGCCAGTGGGGAGTCCCTACCAGTTTTGTATCTCTCTGATTCCATGAATCCAAGTCCTTCTCTTTAGAGACCTTTCCTTCTTTCTCTAAGATTGTATTTATATGTGTGTGTGTGTGTGTGTGTGTGTGTGCACACTCAGTTGCTTTAGTCATGTCTGACTCTTTGCAATCCTATGGACTGTAGCCCACCAGGCTCCTCTGTCCATGGGATTTTTAAGGCAAGAATACAAGAGTGGGTTGCCATGCCCTTCTCCAAGGTATCTTCCTGACCTGGGGATCAAACTCACATCTCCTGCATTTCCTGCATTACATGTGGACTTTTTACCGTTGAGCCACTGGGAAAGACTGTATTTATAGGTACCTTCCCCAAAATATTTTCCAGGATTGCTACCTATACTTTCATGTCAGCTCAAAGCTGTTAATAAGATAAAATCTAAGTCAAGGCTATAGTTTTTCCAGTAGTCATGTATGGATGTGAGAGTTGGACTATAAAGAAAGCTGAACACAGACGAATTGATGCTTTTGAACTGTGGTGTTGGAGAAGACTCTTGAGAGTCCCTCGGACTGCAAGGAGATCCAACCAGTCCATCCTAAAGGAAATCAGTCCTGGGTGTTCATTGGAAGGACTGATGTTGAAGCTGAATACTTTGGCCACTTGATATGAAGAGCTGACTCATTTGAAAAGACCCTGATGCTTGGAAAGATTGAGGGCAGGAGGAGAAGGGGATGACAGAGGATGAGATGGCTGGATGGCATCATCAACTCGATGGACATGGGTTTGGGTGGACTCAGGGAGTTGGTGATGGACAGGGAAGCCTGGTGTGCTGCGGTTCATGGGGTCATAAAGAGTCGGACACAACTGAGCGATTGAACTGAGCTAAACTGATGCTGGGAAAGATTGAAGGCGGGAGCAGAAGGGGATGACAGAGGATGAGATGGTTGGATGGCATCACTGACCCAGTGGACATGAGTTTTGGTAAATTCTGGGAGTTGGTGATGGACAGGGAAGCCTGGTGTGCTGCGGTCCATGGGGTCACAAAGAGTCAGACACAACTGAGTGATTGAACTGAAATGAACTGAACTGAAACTCTCAGTTATTATTCCTAAAACTCAGTTTGTTCCCTTCTTCTTTCTTGCCTTGAAAGTACGTTTCAATTTCTTTACCTTTGTGTGGAGAAAAAAGCTCCAGCGAAGCTGTGGGATTATAGCTTTAAACATATAAACATGTCTTCTAACATGCTGCTTTGTATATAACTTGTGTCTATCAGCATACACACCAGGAAGATTCTTAACAGTTTGACTCGTGTATTTATGATAAGAAAATATTGTAAACAATGTATACATCATATATAAACTAGGATTGCATGCCAAAATGTAATTAAATATACATGTCTATCTTCATAAAAACAAAGGCATTCTATAACAAATAGAAAGTTATTTTAGAGTGGTTGCACGATGAGTGTTTTTTTTCCTTTCACTTCTTCTTATAAGTTTTTTAAAAGGTTTATTTATATAACAAATATTTATTGAGCAACTACTGGACAGGATGTTGGAACTAGAATGGTGCAAAAAGAGGTCTCTTTTTCATGGGGATTATGGTTTAGTTGTTTTATTGCAAATAAATACAAAGGAGACTATAATCCAAAATGATAAAGGTTTTTCACAGGGGATTAACTCATCAATGGGTTTAACCTTTAATGAGGCTAAAATGCAGCACTTTTTTTTTTTCTTTCCTTTCTGAGGAGAGGAAGATGCTGGTATCAAGCATGGTGATTTTCTTGCCTTCCAGGCAGAGAAAAGCTGGCGACACTGAAAGCTCTTTGGCACCAGAAGACCAGATATGGAAGATGATGACATCATGGTGCCCTCCAGTCATCAGGAACAGGACAGCAGAGATTAGAGGCATCCAGTTATAGGAGCCCCTGACTCAGGCTTCCTCCTGGTTTCATGTCTCAGAGCCAGCTGGGAGGCTGGTCTTGGAAGTCCACCTGTAAAGATGGTTGATGTCCAACTAGCAAAAAACCTAAAAAGATCTTTTTGAAAGTACAAACTTGGTTATGTCATTCTCCAGCCACTTACATCATTTCAGTGGCTTCTCATTGCTTTTGGGCAGAAGACCAGAATCCTGAAGATGTCTTACAAAGTCTTACATAATATGAATGTTGCCTGCTTGTCTCAGGAGTCTCCTCCTCATTTCCTGGGTGCTTCAATAAGTATTGCTAAGTGAAAGTCGCTCAGTCATGTCCGACTCTCATGGACTGTATCCATGGGATTCTCCAGGCCAGAATACTGGAGTGGGTAGCCTTTCCCTTCTCCAGGGGATCTTCCCAACCTTGGGGATCAAACTCAGGTCTCCCGCATTGCAGGCGGATTCTTTACCAGCTGAGCTATCAGGCACACACCATGTAACCCCTTGCCTTAGGCTTTTGAATATCTATTTCCTTTACCTGGAAGAATCACTCACCTCCACCCTTGCCTTCACCTCACTGAGTTCATGTTCCTCATCTTTTAGGTTGAAGCTCAAGGATCCCTGCCTTGGACAAACCTTCCTTGATAT
Organism: Giraffa tippelskirchi; assembly: GCF_054371585.1. Lineage (NCBI taxonomy): Eukaryota > Metazoa > Chordata > Mammalia > Artiodactyla > Giraffidae > Giraffa > Giraffa tippelskirchi. Next base: position 110,825,161 of record NC_137287.1, on the reverse strand, counting down.
TTTGGAATGGGCCACTTCCCCTTATTATTTTCTTTGACAGCTCTGTGTGGATCTTTTCCATAGCACGTTCACACAATTGCACTGTTATTTATTTGATTCATGTCTGCCTCTCCTATGAGGGTAGGAATGGTGTCTTTTATTTCCCTTTTATCATTGAATCCTTTAGAGCCTGGAACTGTGCCTGGCATTGTATAGACTTTCAGTAACTGGTTGTTGAATGTGTATGAATAGCAATGAGAGTTTAATGTTGTCATTTAGGACCACAGAACCTAAGAGGACAGGCTACCCCTGGGGCCCATTTGGGGAGTGAAACTGAAGAGGACATCAGATGAGTGTCCACTGGACACAGGAAGCAGGAGTCAAGAATAGATAGTGAGACTAAAGGCCACTCCGGCCTGAATGGGCACCACTGCTTCCTCCAGTCGTAAAATTTAGGGCTAAGCTCCCTGGTTTCTGTTCTGGGTGATGAGAAGAAATGTATTCTGTGCATGTTTAGAAGATGAATCCAGTAATATCCTAGGTGGTGAAACTGTAGTGCACTCAAGTTCTCACCAACAGGGCTGTAAGTAAGAAGCTATAGTTGAGCTAGTGATGTAACATTTCTAAAACCTAGTGAAAGAAGGGTAAGACCAGTGAGGAGACATCACCCCCACTTCAAGGAGAACAGCTTTGCTAGTGACATTGGAGTTACCGTCAGGTGAATCCCTTCTAGGCTGCCATGGTCAAGGGAAGCTGGACTGACAGATTGAATGTGTAAAGGCTAGTATTTCATGAAAAAGTAGGTTAAGGGGAAGACCTTTGTGGACCCCATATGGAGAGAGGAGAATCCTTGGTCGTTTGTAATCATAATGGTGATAATAAATATCACTCACTGAACATCTGGGTTTCCCTGGTGGCTCAGTGGTAAAGAACTCACCTACCAATGCAGGAGACCTGGATCAGAAAGATGCCCTGGAGAAGGAAATGACAACCCACTCCACTATTCTTGCCTGGGAAATTTCATGGACAGAGGAATGTCCATAAGGTTGCAAAAGAGTAAGACACGATTTAATGACTACACAACAACAACTGAACATCTATTATGTCTAGGCACTTTAAAACTTGACTTTAACTCTTTAGAATATCTTTAGATTTTTAGTTTTATTACCTGTATCTTATAAATAAGGAAACAGAGTCTCAAAGAGGTTAATTGACTTGTCTAGGACTCCACAGATACTAAATGATGAAGTTGAGACTCAAAACGGGTCCGTGGCTGTAGACATGTTCCTTCTTCATTGACTGAACTGGCTCTGGGGGCTGCCCATGAAGGCAGACAGATTTTTCCATCAGGTCCTTTAGTGGAAATAAGCCACATGGACCTTGCAAACTGCTTCTCACCAGGTGCATTCTCAAGGCATTGGGCTTTCTTCCTCCTCAATTCCTTTTGATGTTAGTGGGAAGTCAGTACCTGGAGGCTTCAGAAAATCACAATGGGACTTTGTGCTCAGTTGGGTTTCATGACATCTACATTTCTGATAAAAGAATCCAGTATTTATCTATCTATTTATCCTCTATTTCTATTTAATAAGGGGTCATTAAATAATTTTCTAATTTAATGATGGAAATTAAACTTTCTGTATGTAAAGTAGGTAAAAGATACCTGCTTTAATTATTTAAGTAATATCCAAACATCAAAAGAAGCCCAAGTTGCAACACAAAGGAAAAAAAAAATCTTTAGGATCAGCAACTTTTAAAAGGCATGCAAGATGGTCTCAGACACACACCCAAGCTATGCTTAAGGCTTAATTTTTTAAAATATTGCAGTTTTACTGATGACAAGATCATGAATAATGCCACTATATGTCCACAGCTTACTCTTATGCACCCAGCATACCTGTCATATTTATATACAAGCTACTTATTACTGTGGGGTTTCAATGAGGAAAAATCAATTAATTGGAAGCCTGGAAATTAATAGGAGGGACTGAGATGCTGATGAGTTTTCATCACCATAAGCAGGGCTGGCTCAACAATTAGCTCTTGAATATAGGTAAGAGAACAGGTGGCATTTTCACCATTAAGCACTGTCTCTATTATTAATAATCTAATAATCTGCATTATTTAGTCAGCACAAAATCTCCTCCTCTCCGACTTTCCTCTTTTAACGTATGAGCATTTCTGTGTCCTGTTAGTCCTTTCTTGACTCTGAAATATTTTCTACCTAATTTGTAATCCCTTTTTTCTCTTTCTCAGGCAAACATCTCCTAAGCATCAGATGCTGTGTTGGGCATGAGGAATAAGCTTATTCCTACTTTAGAGTCTCTTTGGTTTGATGGCTTCCTTCCTTAAGCTTCCAAAGGCAGAGCCTGGAAAAAAAAAAGATGCTCTCAATTCCCACTGACCTAGACTGCCTTGGCCATTTGGCAAGTCAAAGCCTGGTCCTGGCATTCACTCCCCAAATGGTGAGCTAAGGGAAATTTACTTCCTTCTCAGGACACTTCTGCTGTTGAACAGAGCTCTTCATATGGGGAATGGAGAAGTAGTGACTTATCAGCTCACCATCCGATTCTGTTTTACTGAGACACAGAGAGAGAGAGAGAGAGAGACAGAGAGAGAGTTGGCTTTGTTCAGTTGCTAAGTCGTGGCCGACTCTTTGTGAGCTTATAGACTACAGCACACCAGGCTTCCCTGTCCTTCACTATCTTCCTGAGTTTGCTCAAACTCATGTCCATTAAGTTGATGATGGCATCCAACCATCTCATCATCTGTCGCCCCCTTCTCCTCCTGCCCTTAGTCTTTCCCAGCAAAAGAGTCTTTTCCAATGAGTTGGCTGTTCGCATCAGGTGGCCAACGTATTGGGGCTTCAGCTTCAGCATCAGTCTTTCCAATGAATATTCAGGGTTGATTTCCTTTAGGATTGATTGGTTTGATCTCCTTGCTGACCAAGGGACTCTCAACAATTTCCTCCAGCACCACAGTTTGACAGCATCAATTCTTTGGCATTCAGCATTCTTTATGGTCTAACTCTCACATCCATACATGACTATTGAAAAAACCATAGCTATGACTATACTGACTATACTTTGACTATACTTTGCTGGCATAGTGACAGAGAGAGAGAGAGGAACTATTGGACATCCGACCTGATGAAAGAAAGGAGTTTGATGAATTCATCTCCTTGAGCAGGGTATAATGAGTACATGAGTACAAATATCGTCAAACACCTGTGGTGAATGGCATGCAGATTGGACTGTGAACTAGTCATGAAGAGTAAGGCCATATATTGGCCCATTGAAAACTGGGAATTAAATGGCTTAAGAAGCACTATTCTATAGGACAGTGATTAAATAAACTGCTGAAAAAAGTTCAGTTGGTCACTGATTTTGGAAAAAAAAAATGAAATTGTCTATCCCTACCTCACTCATAGATTTATATTTCACAGCACATTAAACTTGTAAGAAATTCTCCATTCAAGAAACTTCTTTAAGGAAGTTTAAGTTTAAACTTTCTGTTTAAGCTGATGTTTTTCCAATTGAGTTTGGCATGAAATAATTTTCTCTCCTGAATGCCTCACCCTGTGGGAAAGGTAGAGAAAAAAACTCTCTAAGAGTGAAGGATGTCAGGCAACTCCTCACCTGCACTCCACACCTAGAAAAGTAGAACATCTGGTTTTCCCAGTCAAATTTTGATATTGCACCATTCCCTGCAAGCTTCATCTGCCAGACATGCCCTTGAGCCCCCAGATTCTGGGGCTGCAGAAGGCAGGAAGAGACAATACCTCATCACCGTCAAGGTTTGCAGGGTTGGAAAAGAGACAGCTCCAAGCTCAAGTCAAGAAGATTTTATGATGCTGAGACTCTATGACATGGAGCTCTGAAAAAAAAGTCAAGTCATTTTCTTTTCAGATTTTTTTTTTAATGTGGACAATTTCTAAAGTCTTTATTGAATTTGTCACAATATCCTGTTGTTTATGTTCTATTTTTTTGTTGTTTTTTGTTTGTTTGGCTTTGAGGCATGAGCTGCAATCTTAGCTCTGACCTGTACTCTCTGCATTGGAAAGTAAAGTCTTCACCACTGGACCAGCAGGGAAGTCTCTGCAAATCAAGTCATTTTTCCTTTGGATTATGTCTATCTACTCCTCTCCTTCTTTGCTTCCTTTTACAATAATTATTGAGTCTTGGATGTGTGCCAGGCACTGTACTAAGAGGTTAAGGATATAGCTGAAAATAAAATAGACTGCATTTATACTCTTGGGCTTCCCAGGTGGTGCTAGTGGTAAAGAACCTACCCGCCAATGCAGGAAATGCACAAGACACGGGTTCAATATCTGAGTAGAGAAGATTTCTCGGAGTAGCAAATAGCAGCCCACTCCAGTATTCTTGCCTGGAAAATTCCATGGACAGAGGAGCCTGGTGGGTTACACTCCATGGGGCAGCAGAGTAAGACATGACTGAGTGAGCACAGAACATTCTTACTCTTAAGGCAGCCACAGTCAAGTGGAGGTCATAGACAAGGAATCAAGCCATTTTGCTAACACATATTAAAAGTATTGGTGGGGAGAAGAGAGTTATGGGTGGTCAGAGGTCAAAAGTGGATCCTACGCAATGAGGTCAGGAGGAGAAGGGGGTGACAGAATGAGATGGTTGGATGGTATCCCTGACTCAATGGACATGAGTTTGAGCAAACTCAGGGAGATAGTGAAGGACAGGGGAACCTGGTATGCTGCAACCCATGGGGTACAAAGACTTGGACATGTCTGAGCGACTGAGCAACAACACAATCTGTAAGGTTGAGGGAAAAGCCAGGAAGACTTCTCAAAGGAAGAGAAAACCAGGGTGAGTACTGAAAGATGGAGAAAAGTCAGCCAAGGGAAGGGAGGCAGAGATGGGGAGGAAGCCCCAGGAAGATCCTTGTTATCAGATGGTGCACCATTGAAAATTCTAGTGATGGAAGGATGCTTCTGAACCAAGAAGGCCACTCTGGCTCAGGTGGGAGAGTTGATTTCCATTCCCCACCCCCCAACCCCCAGCTTTCCTGCCTTCAGTGTCAGAGTATAGAGTCCTTACAGGCAGTCCCAGTTTTGCTGAAGGAGGCAATGACTTTTTAATGGGACTGTCTTCAACAGCAGGGGTCAGAGGCTCTGGCAACTTTTCTTGTGAAAAACTGACTGATCTCCAAGGTCAGAACATGGTGAGTGAAGCTCACTAGAAAAAAATAATTTGTTTGAGTAAAGAGACCTTTGAGGTCCTTTTAGGATCTTGCCTAAATTCAATAATTATGTCTGACTCACTCTTTAAGCAAACAAAGCAGTGAAAGACGGGTGCTCAGAGAAGGGGGACAAGGTGGAGGAGATGCAGCTGAACCTGGCTGGGATTTTGTTTCAGCTGCAGTCATGCAGAAGGACTAGACTCAGTCTTCTCTGGCTATATTTCTGGTGGGTCACAAAGTGAGCATTGATGTTTCCATGCTAGTGGTCACCAGCTCTTAGAGAACCCTCAGGCATAGAAGGGGTCAGTAAATGTTTGCTGGCATTATTTTTATCATTATTGTATTGGAAGTTGTGTTTATCTCCCTGACATGCATTTTTATAAAAATTCCAATTTTTATCCAGATAGCAACACCTCTTCCATTCAAATCCATAGGCTTTGTAGGGAAAAGATTGAATCCGATATAAGTTCAGGGATATTTTAATTAGTAAAGCCACATTTCCTGGCCATGGTGATTGGTTCAAGCCTGGGCTCTCGGTCCCATTTGGATTCATGAAATGAGAGGAGACGTTTTCTAGGAGTTTCTGGAATTGTACTTCCTCATTCTTGTCAGAGAGCTTCTACTAGCAATTTGTCTCCATTGCACTTTGTAAAATTTAAGAAAGCGTGGATCTTTGGCAGTAACAACAGGCAGCCATCTCGTAACCGTGAAGAGCAACATGCCTTAGGCTGCTTAGACCCCATGGGAAGCAGAAGAGAGATGGAAATGATGAGATCATTGAGAAAGGCTGTGAAAGCTTTGAGGTAACACAATCTTGGGGTTCCCTGGGCTTTGTCTTTAGAACAACATAACCCTTATTATTGACTCATTTCTCTTTGCATTCCCTGCTCTACTACCTACTATAAAAGCCATCTGTGTATATAGTGGAAGGAACATTAAATGTGGAATAACATGAATCTGGATTCTCAGCTGGCTTTTGCTGTGTGACTTTAGGCAAATGAATTTAATTCTCTGAGTCTATTTTCTCACCTGTAATAGTAGGATGATAACCCTTTCTTTACACTGTTGTTAAGATGAATAAGGTAAGGTAGATATGAAGGGTCTAGCACAATTTTGGCCTTATGAGAAGATGCTCAGTGATATTAAGCACTGCTCATTAGAGGGGTAAGTTTCAGAGTGTGGGGGCAGCAGGGAATCTGAGCCTTCTTGCTCAGCTACTGAAGAAGAGTGATGGGTCAGAGGTGAAAGACTACATCCCTGTGGGTTCTGTGGCCATTGGCCTCTTCCCTGGGCTTCCAGGTTCTTTTGCCACAAATTAAAATATTAACAAATGCAACTACTTTAAATTCTAGGCTTTCCCCTTATTTTTGGAGAACCACAGTAAATATTTTATCACATATTTGGATGCTCATAAAGGATGGGCTAAGGTTTTAGAGCTAGAGATAGTATAAGGGGCCCAGGCTGCTCCACGGAGCATCTGCAGAGGAGGGAACCAAGGCACAGTGTTGGGGAACAGCTAGCGCAAGGTTTTGGCAGGGCTGGGTGGGCTCCCCTGTCTCCTTGTTGTGGGGCAGGGTGGCCTTGCCTCAAATGTTCCAGCCTTATTCAGAATTCCACTAATCATTGTGGAATGAATTCAATCTGACTGGTTGGAATAGGAACCCTGCTTTCTGGAAGCCTGATGTCCTCCTCTGGGGCCTTCTGTGATTTTCTTTCTTTTTATTTTTGGCTAGGCTGGGTCTTCGGTGCTTCCATAGTTGTGGTGAGCGGGGACTAATCTCTAGATGCAGTGTGTGGGCTTCTTGTTGCAGTAGCTTTTCCTGTTACAGAGCACAGGCTCCACGGGCTCAGTAGTTTTGTGGCATGGGCTTAGCTGCTCCGTGACACGTGGAATCTTCCTGGACCTGAGATCAAACCCATGACCCCTGCATCAGCAGGCAGATTGTTAACCACTTGGATACGAATTAGCAGCATGAATTACTCTGTCTTATTCCATCCTCCTAGAACACCTTGTGTATTGTCCTTCTGATGCCTGCGATGCCTCTGTTTTCAGTTCTCAGCGACAGTAGGGGCTGTGCTCTGCTGAGATCAGAACCCCTGTGCCTGGTACAGATTAGGGCTCTACTTGCCCATTTGCTGACTGTATTGAATTTATAGATTTTATGCTGATGAGTTTCTCAGGAAGTACTGAGCAGGAGAGCAGAGGGTAGAGCACAAGTTACCAGTGGTTCACGTCACCTGTTTTGGGAAGGACTTCTCGGTTGTAGACACACTCCTAGCAAAGACCTGCAGCCAGGAGAAATGAGAAGCAGGAGAGTCTATCAGTTAGGAACCCAGAGCTAATTTGCTGAGTTTGAATTCTCATTCTGCCACCTACTAGCTCTGTGACTTCGAGCAAGTCATTTAGCCTCTCTGTATTTTGCCCAGGAAGAGGACTCCCAGGCAGCTGGGATATGGGAAGATGTTTCTGTTAACGTGCATATGTCTATTAGAAATGCGAGTATACATGTAGACGTGCGTGCATAGAGATAGCTGCATTTAAATGTCTGCTAGCACCTCGAGTGCTCACAACATTGTCACTTCAAAGTTGTGTGGTGAGTTTGGTAGCATCAATCATTCATTCAATGAATAAACATGGACCAAGCACCTTTAAGGTGGCAGACCCTGTTAGGAGCTGAGGAGAGAGCCATGAATTAAACATGTTCCCTCACTTGAAGGTATGCAGTCTATCACCAGTGAGTAACTGTGAGGCTGTGTGTTAAGGGCAGAGTCCTTAGGAAGCAGGGAGAAAGATGTCGCCAAGTGTCCCAGCAGAGTGGGGGAGGGGCAAGGGCGGCTGGTAGGGTGACACTCGAGTTGTGTCCTGGAGATGGGAGCTGTGTGTCAGGAGGAGACTGGGCAGGGGTGAGGGGTGCCCGAGGTAGGGAGGAGTGGCAGAACAAAGGTGGGGGTGATTGAGATTGCAGATAATGGAGGTGATTTGGGACTTCCTTTAATTTACGTAAATTATTTTTTTTCCCCAGTGGCTGTGAAGTCGTTAGAACATAACCACTTATTAAGCTGTTTGGATCTAACTATTTAGTAAAGGGAGCAGGTTTTCCTTGCGGCCTAGGGTTGTGGTGAAATTATTATTGAGGGACTTCCCTGGTGGTCCAGTGGTTAAGACTCGGCCTGTCAGCGCAGGGTACATGGGTTCAGTAGCTGGTTCTGGAAGATTTCATGTGCCATGAGGCAGCTAAGCCTGTGAACCACAACTACGGAACCCTGCGCGCTCTAGAGCCCGTGCTCCACAACAAGAGAAGCCCCCGCAATGAGAAATCTATGCACCACAACTGGAGAGTCCCCCACGCCCCACACTCTCCACAACTAGAGAAAGCCCTCCAGCAGCAATGAAGACCCAGTGTAGTCAAAAATAAATAAATAAATCAAAGTTAAAAAAATATTGCTGAGACACCAAGTGTATCGTCAACTGAGAAAATGTGGGAAATTCTACCCTGTAGACACAAGCATGAAGACAGTTTCCAGAATTTTCTCCCTTTTTTTTCCTATACCAAAGTGTTCCCAGCTCTCTTCACTTGCATAATGTTAAGATTGTGACAATTATCTTCGGCCAAGAAGGAGAATCACAGGTCATTATAACTGCATATACACATTTATTTGCACAAACTGAATACTCATATACACGTATACACACATACACAGAGGCAGGCAGAGTGATTCAGCCACGATGGAAACTTCAGAGGGTAATTAACTTTGAGAAATGACAATAATTACATGTCCATTAAGATATCATTACTATAGAAGAAGAGGGAATCAGGATCAGGAATTTCCAGGGAGGAATAATTTTCTCAGCAGTGTGGCTTCCTCTTGAGGAAAATCTGACTTGAAGCTTTCCTGACCAGTGGGTGAGCTGTACTTTCTGGGCAGATGACAAAGCACATGCAGAAATCCCATGGACCCTGGTGTCTTCCTGAGGGTTTTTCACCTTTACAATCTTATCAGATTTTCTAACATATCCACAAAATTTCCAGAAGGAGACCATGTCATCCTGGCTTTGGGCTGAGTTCTGTCCATTCTGATTCCTTGCAATATCCTCAGCCTTCCACCATGCTATAAAACTGCCCTGCAGCTCTTTAAGAATCTTAAACAACTGTGCCTCTTAAAAAAATTTTTTTTTTAATTTATTCATTTGATTTCATCAGGCCTTAGTTGAGGCATGCAGGATCTTTAGTTTTGGCATGCGGGATCTAATTCCCTGACCAGGGACTGAATCTAGACCTCCTGCATTGGGAGCACAGTCTTAGCCCCTGGACCTGCAGGGAAGTTCTACAACTGTCATCTCGATTCTGTGAAATGTCTTCAAGGCTGCTGTCATGATTGATGTCAGAAGACAGCTTAGGATCCCTCATTAAGTGGCCTCAAAAATCCCACCCAGGGAAGAATAGTTAATGGGTAATATCAACACAGCCACCTATCGGAAGGTATTTTCCTTTTCTTCTGGAGTAACACACACCCTACCTTGCTCACCTTATCTACCCACCATTTTTGGCCTGGTTGCTCAACTCTTAAAAGGGAGTCTTGATCCAAAAAAAAAAAAAATTCCACCTCTTATTCTACAGCATTTGTTGGCCCCAACCTAGTCGGTGTTCTTTTTTCTTTTTTGAAAATTTATTTATTTATTTATATTTATTTTGGCTGTACTGGGTCTTCAGTGCTCTGTGCGCTTTTCTCTAGTTGCAGTGATCAGGAGCTACTCTTTGTGGTGGTGTTTGAATTTCTCATTGTAGTGGCTTCTCTTGCGGCAGAGCACAGACTCTGGGGCTTGCAGGCTTCAGTAGCTGCAGTGCATTGGCTCAGTAACTGTGGCTCCCGGGCTCTAGAGCACAGGCTCAACTGTTGTGGTGCATGGATTTAGTTGCCCAGGGCATGTGGGATCTTCCTGGATCAGGGATGGAACACGTGTCTCCTGCATTGGCAGGCCGATTCTTTACCACTGAGCCACCAGGAAGCCCTGCTAGCTGATGTTCTAACCACAGATTATCCCTGGTCTTGCCTTCATTTTTTGGAAGTAATTACCTACGTCTTCTTGAAACATCACTATATTAGACAAAACTCTCCAGAGAAACAGAACCAATAGGAATATATATATATATATATATGCTGCTGCTGCTGCTGCTAAGTCGCTTCAGTCGTGCCCGACTCTGTGCAACCCCATAGATGGCAGCCCACCAGGCTCTGCCGTCCCTGGGATTCTCTAGGCAAGAATACTGGAGTGGATTGCCATTTCCTTCTCCAGTGCATGAAAGGGAAAAGTGAAAGTGAAGTTGCACAGTCGTGTCCAACTCTTAGCCACCCCATGGACTGTAGCCTACCAGGCTCCTCCGTCCATGGGATTTTCCAGGCAAGAATACTGGAGTGGGGTGCCATTGCCTTCTCCGATATATATATATACACACACACACACACATATATATATATATATAAAATGAGAAATTGGTTCACATGACTATGGAAACTGAAAAGACCTGTGATCTGTTGTTAGCAAGCTGAAGACCCAGAAAAAACCAGGGATGTAATTCAGTCCAAAGGCCAGAGAACTAGGAGAGATGATAGTGTGAATCTCACCTCCAAGGCAAGAGAAGACATGTCCCAGATTAAGCAGTGAGGCAGAAGCAAAGGGTTTGAATCTTCCTTTCTCTACACTTGTTCTATTGATCCAGTGAAGTTGGCACATAAAATTAACCCTCATAATCGCCTTCAGATTTCTGTGATGTCTAGCGGTCCTGAATATCTCGCTGTTTTTCTGAGTGCTCTTCTCAAGCTGTCAGTGATCCTCTTCCATTCTTTCTGGGTCCTTTTCCTCTTGATGGTTTGAACCCTTGGTCTATGACCATTATGAAGGCTGATTTAGAGAGAATATCTCAAACCTCTGACTTTTCTCCCAAGTTTTTGACTCCCAGGTAGGTCACACCATCACTCACAAGCTCCAGAAGTACCTTTCAAGTTTATTGTTGTTGTTGTTTAGTTGCTAAGTTGTGTCCGGCTCTTTGTGACCCCCTGGACTGTAGCCCACCAGGCTCTTCTGTTCGTGGGATTTCCCAGACAAGAATACTGGAGTGGGTTGCCCTTTTCTTCTCCAGGGAATCTTCCAGATCCAGGGGTAAAACCTGTGTCTCCTGCTTTGGCAGGAAGATTCTTTACCATTGAGCCATCAGGGAAGCCCTACCAAATTCATTCACTCTTGTTTAAACTTGATCATTTTCCTAAATTGCTGCATTTGTTAATAGTCACCCTACCTTCTTGGTCTTAGGGCTTTAAAAATTTGAGTTATCTCTCATTTCTTTCTTTACCTTATCCTTGATCTCTAATATATTAATACAGTCTTCATAATGTAATGAAGACGAAGACAGGTCTACCTCCTCTCCCTCTATCTCGGTTTTCCTTTTCCAGTTTTATTGAGTAAGATTTGGCATGCATGCATGCCAAATTGCCTCAGTCACGTCTGCCTCTTTGCAACACTATGGACCATAGCCTACCAGGCTCCTCTGTCCATAGGATTCTCCAGGCAAGAATACTAGAGTGGGTTGCCATGCCCTCCTCCAAATGATCCTCCCAACTCAGGGATGGAACTTGCATCTCCCACATTCGCAAGTGGGTTCTTACTATTAGTGTCACCTGAGAAGCCCAACAATTGACGTACACCATTGCATAAGTTTAAGATATATAACATGATGGTTTGATTTACATATATTGTGAAATGATTACCAAAATAAGTTCAGCCAACATCCATTATTTCCTCATTAAAATTTTAATAAGAAAAAAAGTAAATGAAAGAATTTTCCTTGTGATATGAACTCAGGATTTATACTCTTAAGTTTCCTCGATACTGCATAGCAGTGGTAGCTATAGTCATGTTGTATATTACACCCCTACTATTTCTTTATCTTGTGACTGGGGGATTGTACCTTTTGACCACCTTCCTCCATTTCTTCCTCCCTTCCTTATTCCCTGCCTCTGGTAACTACAAGTCAGATATACATTTTTTTTCTATGAGTTTTTTTAAAATTTAGATTCCACATATTGGAATGATATTGGTCTTCAGTTTTCTTTTTTATCGTGGTGTCTTTGTCTGGTTTTGGTATCAGGGTGATTCTGGCCTCTAAAAATGAGTTTAGAAGCATTTTTCTTCAATTTTTGGAATAGTTTGAGAAGGATAGGATAACTCTTCCTTAAATGTTTGGTATAATTCAACAGTTAGGTCCTGGACTTTTGTTTGGGGCGAGTTTTTTTAAATTACTGATTTAACTTCATTACTGGTAATTAGTCTGTTCTTATTTTCTCTTTCTTTCTGGCTCAGTCTTGAGAGATTGTGCATTTCTCGGAATCTATCCATTTCTTGTAGGCTGTTCTTTTCATTAGTGTATAATTGTTCATAGTAATTTCTTATGATCTTTTGTATTTCTGTGGTGTTGGTTTTAATTTCTCATCTTTCATCTCTGATTTTATTTATTTGTGCTCTCTCTTTTTTTTCTCAGTGAGTCAATTATCAATTCTATTTATCTCTTCAAAGAACTAGTTCTTAGTTTTGTTGATTTTTTCTATACTTTTAAAAATCTCTATATCTTCTTTGATATTTCTTTATACTCACTTTGGGCTTTGTTCTTCCTTTTCTAGTTTCTTTAGGTATAGATTTAGATTGTCTATTTGAAATTTTTCTTGTCTGCTGAGGTTAGCTCATGTTGCTATGAACTTCCCTCTTAGAACTGCTTTTGCTGTGTCTTATACATTTCGGATCATGTGTTTCTGTTTTCATTTGTCTTCAGGTACTTTTTGATTTCTTCTGTGACCCATTGGTTGTTGGTTCTGCCTTTCTGGTTGAACTCTGACAGAGAGTCCAGGCCCCATGTTCTCATCTCATCTGTCTCTGCCATCTCTACACGGTAGCAGTATAGATAGCAGCCTAACCATCTGTGCTCCAGATAACTACACTGGAGTTATCACATGGAGATGCTCCTGCATCTCCATGAATATTCTATTACTTTGTACTTCATGCTTGCTTCTTCTCCAGCATACTTTGCCTAACTCTGTATTTTCTACTTAAAACTATCTAGAGGGGTGGGATGGGGCAGGACATGGGAGGAAGGTTCAAAAGGGAGGGGATATATGTGTACTCCTGGCTGATCCATGTTGAGGTTTGACAGAAAGCAACAAAATTCTATAAGCAATTAGCCTTCAATAAAAAAATAAATTAAAAAAATTAAAACTTTACCTAACCTTTGAAGTCACCTCACATTATTTGTCATCCATGGAAACGTTCCTAATCCTACTATCTTTCTCCTTCACACCTTATAATATTATCTATCGCCTTGAAAGTCAATTTATAAACTCACAGGGTGGTTGGAAGGAATAATAAAAAGCATACATAGAAAGTATCCACACATGTCCATCAGCAGACGAATGGATAAGGAAGCTGTGGTACATATACACAATGGAATATTACTCAGCCATTAAAAAAAATACATTTGAATCGGTTCTACTGAGATGGATGAAACTGGAGCCCATTATACAGAGTGAAGTAAGCCAGAAAGAAAAACAACAATACAGTATACTAATGCATATATATGGAATTTGAAAGATGGTAACGATAACCCTATATGCGAGACAGAATAAGAGACACAGATGCATAGAACAATTTTATGGACTCTGAGGGAGAAGGTGAGGGTGGGACGTTCTGGGAGAATAGCATTGAAACATGTGTATTATCATATGTGAAACAGAACACCATTCCATGTTCGATGCATGAGACAAAGGCTCAGGGCCGGGGCAATGGGATGACCCAGAGGGATGGGATGGGGAGGGAGGTGGGTGGGGGGTCCAGGAAGGGGAACACATGTAAACCCATGGCTGATTCATGTCAATGTATGGCAAAAACTATTACAATATTGTAAAGTAATTAGCCCCCAACTAAAATAAATAAATTTATTAAAAAAAAAAAAAAAAGAAAGTATCCACACAGAGTACCTGGCACATGGCAGGTGGTGAGTGAGGCTTATTCTATTTATTTTCCATCCTTGGAGTATGTCAAGAGCTCTGTAAATAGTGGTCTATGTCTTCCAATTTTCTAAATTTGGCAATGAGGCCAGGAGGCTCAGATGATTCATGATTCTAGGAAGTGTCTTCTTTTCTGTGGCTGAGAGATGCTTCTGGGACACCATGATCTTTGTGTTCTGGGTTCCAATGCTGGACACACCTGTGTTTTTTGTTTTTTTTTTTGTAAAGGCAAGTATTTGTGAGATGATGGTACTGATGACTGTCAGCTATAAAATGTTTCCTTTTATCCAATCAAATAATTGGAAGGAGCTGTAGCTTCAATAAATAGCTATGGATCTAATTAATAACACTGGATCTAATTTATAGCCATGTCTCACGTTTGCATCATGCTTCAGAGTTTCTGGAGGAGTTTCTCTCATTGGAAGCTCCCAGCAGCCCTTGCTGTGAAATAAGCAGGACGGTTGAGGACATTCTGCTGGTGATGACAGTGAGGCACAGGTGGCTCATGTGATATGTCTAAAGGTCACAGTGAGTAATTAGAACTCACAGATCTTGACTCCCTGGCTAGGGCCCCTCTCGCTGCACTTGCCAAGAAGCAAAGTAAAGAGGAAGCTTTAACTTGTTCCAGTGAAAAATCCAGCTAGTTAGCACCTATTACTTATCCTGAATCTGTCCCTGCTTGATCGTTCAGGTGGTGGCTGTAGCTTTGCTTTACCCTCCCCTGATCATCTTTCTACCTCTCCTGGTGCATCCACTACCCCTCTCCAGAATCCAGGATGCTGATCACATAGGTCACATATAAGAAACAGACCATGTTTGCTAGTTGCTTTATTTGCCTATCCCTATATAACAAGCCAGGCTTCCCAGGTGGCGCTAGTGGTAAAGAAACCCGCCTGTCAAAGCAGGAGTCTTAAGAGATGTGGGTTCACACCCATGGGGGGAAAATTCCTTGGAGGACAGCATAGCAACCCACTCCAGTATTCTGGCCTGGAAGATCCCATGGACAGGGGAGCCTGGCAGTCCATAGGGTTGCAAAGAGCTGGGCACAACTGAAATGACTTAGCCGGCACACATAAATCAAGTCATCTTAAAACTTAATGACTTAAAACAACAAGAGTTTATTTTTTCTTACAATTCTGTGCGTTGGTTGGGAAGATTCTCCACTGGCTTCAACTGGGCTCACATAAGTGACTGTCTTCAGCTGGGGTGGGGTTTAGTTGAGCTGGAAGAAACTTGATGGCTTCATTCTTCAGTCTGGCAATTGGTGTTTTAGATGGATGTCGTCTGGTATGGTCTGGTTTACCTCCGTGGAGACTCTTATCTTTCACAGGCTAGACTGATGGTCTACCTGGTGGTATCAGGGCAGTAATCCAAGAGCACAAAGCCAGAGAATGCAAGGTCTATTGAGGCTGGGACTGGGATCCTGCACAGCATCACTTCCACTGACATTCTATTGGTCAAAGCTGTCACAAGCCCAGCCTGACTCCAGCTCAAGGGTAAGAGAAATAAACTCCACCTCTTGGTGGTGCAGTGGTAAAGAATCTGTAGAAGATACAAGAGAGGTGGGTTCGATCCTTGGGTCAGTAAAATCCCCTGGAGGAGGAAATGGCAACCCACTCCAGTCTTCTTGCCTGGAAAGTCCTATGGACAGAGGAGCCTGGAGGGCTACAGTCCATGGGGTCACAAAGAGTCAGAAATGACTGAGTGACTGAGCGTGAGCACACACTTGAGGGCAGGAAATCGCATTCATATCGCAAAGGGGAAGAGAATGAATTGTTGGGGCCGACTTTGGGAACAATAGTGCATGGAATTATTGTGTATTAAATGAGTTTGAGAAAAGGGGACTGGTTTTCTCATTTTTCCATGCAGCAGGAATTTCCTTTAGGGCTCGTCGGATATCATCAGTGTTCTCACCATCATATCCTTCTATCTTCCTGCTTCTACATGGCAATCAGAAAGCATCTCTCTGCCTCTCTCCACTCTGGATTAACTCAGCACTGGGCACTGGAAACTGATTCATCTCACTTGGGAATTTCCTAGTGTATTGCTCACCTTTTCTTGTATCCTAGTGACATGGTTTGGTGTGAAACCAATTGGAACTAAGCATCTTTAAAAAAGTATTCTCCATCTGCTGCACTACAGGTTAATGTGATTCTCTGTCTTGTGATTAGAGGCAAAGAAATGCATTTCCCACCTACTTTTGTGCCTTGGAGCACTGCTGTTCTTTAGGAAACCCAAAGGAAGAGAAGTTTTGATTGGTGAAGTCTCTAGATACTTTGAGATTCCCTTGTCATAGCATCAATAAGCTCCCCATTTCACTAATATTTCTAATATACTAATTTACTTATTAAATTACTTTCTCTTTTGGGGAGAAGGCTGAGCCATGAGGCTTGTGGGATCTTAGTTCTCCAATCAGAGATCAAACGCTGGCCCTCAGCAGCGAGAGCACCAAGTCCTAACCACTGGTCCACCAGGGAATTCCCAGATGGTTTATTTCTTATCTGTGAGTGAATGCAACTATTTTTTATTTTCTATCACTGATTTATCTTGTTTTCAAACCACAGTCTTGATTCCAGCTTGTGATTCATCCAGCCTGGCATTTCACATAGTTCCATGTCTGGTCCTAACTGTTGCTTCTTGACCTATAGTTTTCTCAGGTGGCAGATAAGGTGGTCTGAGAGATATAACAACATGGTTTTAGACAGTGATACAGTTAACATCACTGTGAAAAGTTGCTAGAGCTTAAAATTGATCAAGGGTTCATTGTACAACTTATGACTGTTGGAATCATTCACATTTTATGCAGATTTTTTTCCAACTTTGTATATGTTATAAACACATTTATTGCTGTAAAATTTTAAAAAATATGATGCCTCATGAAATTTTGAGTGAAGAAGAATTTTTTGATGAATTTTATGCTGATATTTTGGAGAAGGGAATGGCAACCCACTCCAGTATTCTTGCCTGGAGAATCCCATGAATAGAGGAGCCTGGCAGGCCACAGTCCATGGGGTTGCAAAGAGTAAAACACAACTGAGTGACTAATACACATGTTGATAGCTTGTTTGATTGTCCCAGCAATATATATATGCATATGTGTGTGTGTGTGTGTGTGTGTGTGTGTGTGTGTGTCTCAGAAGATGATAGCTTTTCAGAATATCATTCTGATTCAGATGATGCGAATATTAGACCAGCAAAAAGGCAAAAAACTTTGATGATTGATTCTGATATAGAAATTGAAAATGAAATTCACGATGTTAGTGAATGCTACTTTGCTTCTGCAGAAGAGTGGATTGAAGACAACATTTCATGAAAATTAGAAGACTTTACAGGTGTGTCAAAGGTAGCTATTGAATATAATAACCCAAAAGGTGCTAGTGAAATAATAGAATTAATTTCTGGCCAGTCAAAATAAAAATCGCCAGCCACAGGCATTAGTTTCTGCAAAAATCCCCTGGTCAATAATGTGTTAAGACTATTTGCCATGGACTTATATGTCTGGATTGAAATTTGAGGCAGAGCAGTGAAAACTGTTTTCCCTTTCTTGGTAGCAGTAAGCCAGCTATATGGATAATCTGAAGGGCTGCAAAGAAGCAAAATCTCTAAATCAGTTGATATTTAACTACATTTCATAGCTTAGGGAATTATCTCATTCAAATAGCATCTTTATTTTTTTCTGTAAGCTGTCACACATTTACTCTGGTGGAGTCATTTTATCCCCATTCTTTTCTGTATATTTTGTTAAGGATACTTATGTAATTGTCATTTTCCATGTGCACATCTTCATGAAGTTTCGAGATTGGTAGGAATCTACATAGCTACATAGCAGTGTAGCAAACACATTGAAGTCACTCAGCAAATCTTTAAAGAGACCATGTGAGCTGCTCGAAACTATATAGAACAGTTATGTGTATATAGTCTCTAGTGTTCTCCAGTACATAATGGATGCCCTGCACTTAAACAGTATTTGTTGATTGACAAAAGTATGCACCAATGAATGAACCCCACTCACAAGCAGTGCAATGCCTCAGGGTTGGCTTGTTTTATGGGAACAAGGACTTTTCAGGGAGTCAGTCACATAGCCTGACTATGGGCTGATCAACTCTATCCCCATTCTATTTTGGTCTCTCTCTCTTTCAGGAGACTTTCTGCCTACCTGCCCACCTAACAGACTCAGCCTGACTCACTGCCTCACTCTGGGGACCTGAAGGATTGCTTCCCACTACAGCATGTTCTCTTTGGGAGGTTTCAACTGTTTTTGGATTAGTTATAGTTTCAAAAGCAAATGGCTCCCATTATTAGAATGCATGTTTTAAAATTACCTCATGTTGCCAACTTGGCAGCTTTAACCTGTAATCAGAGAATTCAGCATGTTCATGGGAAAAATAGACTTTTGAAAAAAATCAAGCCGAATGAACCAGTATGGTCAAGGAGTAAAGGAAATGGCCTTTGAACTATCTTTCACTTATGTAGACATGCCTCGTTTGTTTTGTAAAAACAATGGTGACAAAACTTTGGATTCTGTTTCTTAGAATAAGTTGAGTAGTCAGTGGGGTGGTATATAAAACTGTTCACTGAGTATAATACTCCACTGGATTCTCCAGATTTGTCAACATATTTTTAGTAAATCTTATTTTTGTGCACACACAACATGGCCTTATGCCAGATATCGAAGGAATGTGTCTGGTATAAATGGCATTATTTTCTAGCTTTATGGATGTAAGAGTGACAAGTAAAAATTGTATATATTTAAGGTGTACAAAGTGATGATTTGATACATGTATATATTGTGAAATGATTGCCACAGTCAAGCAAATTTACACATCCATCACATCACATAGTGGTGGACCCTCCCTAAACTCAAACAGCAAATTACCATGATGAAAATCATGACCATGTATTTGACCTGAAAACTAGTTTTGAATAAATTTATATTATCAAGAGATTATCATAGCTCAGTTGGTAAAGAATCTGCCTGCAATGCAGGGGACCCGGGTTCGATCCCTGGGTCGGGAAGATCCGCTGGAGAAGGAAAAGGCTACCTACCCCAGTGTTCTGGCCTGGAGAATTCCATGCACTATACAGTCCATGGGGTTGCAAAGAGTTGGACACAAATGAACGACTATTACTTTCACTTTCATAAAGAAAATAGTTTTCAATCAAAATGCAAATGGTCAACTATTACCATAAATTTAAATATACACATTCGATTCTTCTCCTATTGCTGATCTATAATCTATCTACAGATCTACTTACCTAACCTACCTACCTACTTATCTCCCTATATTGATTTTTCGTTGCTGCCTTAACAAATTTTCACAAATATAGGGGCTTGAAATAACACAATTTGTCATTTATCTTCTTCAGATCAGAAGGCCAAAAATGGATCTTACTGGGCTAAAATCAAGATGTCAGAGCCTTCCTTTCTGGAAGCTCTTGGAATTCATTTTCTTGCTTTTTCCAGCTACTAGATGCTGCCTGCATTTCTTGGCTCATGGCCTCTTACATCTTCAAAGCAGCAACAGCTGATAGAGTCTTTCTGATTTTGCATCACTTCTATACTGACTCTTCTACTTCTTTCCTTCATGTTTAAGAACTTTTTGTTTGCTTTGGACTCACCAGATAATATAGAATTATCTCCCCATCTCTGAGTCAGCTGATTTGCAACCTTAGTGTCACTATAAACTTAATCCTCTTTTGCCATGCAACCTAACATATTCAGAGGAAGTCGGCATCTTTGGAGGATCACTATTCTATTTACAACTGTCCCTATGTATAAATGAGAGGAAACTCAACATCATAATGCTGGTGATTATCCACAAATTAATTTTTAGATTTAATGCAATTTCAGTGACAATCCCAACAGGAATTTTGTTTGTTTACTAGTTATTGAACTTGATAAATTGATCTTTAAATTTATATAGGTGAGTAAAGAGTCAAAACAACATAGCAAACCAAAGCTTGGAACTAAACTTAGCAGGATTCAAGACTTAAGATATTAGTAATGAAAACAGTGTGGTATTACCTTACAGATAGACATACTGGATAGATGTAACAAAGAATATAAAAAATAGGTTCACATATATAAAAATCAAACTGGACTTTGACAGAGATAACATTTATGTCAGTGATAAAGAATCCATGAAGTTCGAACAATTAGCTAACCATCAGGCAAAATAAAACTCTTACTTTCCTATGAAACTATAAATTCTAAGTGCATGATGACCCAATTATGAAAGCAAACTTGAAAATATTTAGAATATCTTTATGACTTTGAAGAAGGGAAATTTTCTTAACAGGTTTCAAAATGTACAGAGTATAGAGAAAAATATGGATATACTTGATCTCAAAATTTTTTAAAAATTTTTTAAAAATTTAAAATTTTTTAAATTTTAAATTTAAAAAAAAAATTTTTATTGACATACTGTCATAAACCAACTTACAAAGATCATCCACAAACTGCCAACTCAAACTCAACAAAGGATAAAAAAGTAGACTACAACAGAGCTTCCTACTAATCAATAAGATAAGCAAAAGCTTGTAAGTAGAAAAAAAGGGCATAAGATGCAAATAGTTAATTTACAAATAAGAGGAAACTCAAACAACACATGAAAAGCTCAACTTCATTGTAATCAAAGATATGGAACAAGGCACTGTCATTTTGTAAGGATTATAGCAGTAAAAATTACTTATCTGATTACTGGTGAAGATATAGGGATTAGGATCTGTCACCAACAAAAAATATTTGCAACCAAACCACTTTTGAGAGCAAGTTGATGATAGGTAGTAATGCTGAAGCTGCATATATATTATGACCCAGCAATGTTATTTCAAGATACATTTTCTAGAAGAGCTGTTATATACATACTGAGGAAGTATAGTCCCTGTAGCACTTGTTTTTTAATGTGAAAATATACCCTTTTGGAAGGGTGTAATGGAGAGGTTGTAGTTCATATACATATTGAAATTCTGTGTGTGTTTGTGTATGCTCAGTTGTGCCCAACTCTTTGCAGACCCATGGACTGTAGCCCAAAAGGCTCCTCTGTCCTTGGACTTTTCAAGGCAAAAATACTGGAGCGGGTTGCCATTTCCTGCTCCAGGGATCAAACCAGCATCTCTTGCATCTCCTACATTGGGAGGCAGATTCTATACCACTAGTGCCACCTGAAATTCTGCAAAGCCATTAAATAATCTGATGTATCAAATCTCAAAACAACATTGAGGAGAAAAGGAGTTGGGATAAATTATTATATTGGTTTTACAACAAATTTGTCATGTGTGCTTCTTAAACACAGCCACTTCTTCATGGCAGATGCTTCTTTAAAGCCACCAAGGGATAAAAAGACTGTAGCAAGATGGTGTTACTCTCTATGAAATCGCAGTAACAGAATCACATACTTCGCATCACCTTTGCCTCATTTCATGGGTTAGAAGCAAGTTGCAGGTTCTATTCACGCTCAAGGGGAGGGAATAATGCAAACATCTGAATACCGGGAAGTGGTGATTATGGGAACCACCTTAAACTTTGTTTCCCACAATTTTGTATCATCTATGTAAGTATTTCAAAGCACACACAGCAACTCTCTTGAATCTCCAGGAAATTATGATGCGTGAAAAAGCCATCCTTCAAAGATTGCATAATTTATTTGCTGTTGTTGTTCAGTTGCTAAGTCATGTCCTACTCTGAGGCCCCATGGACTGCAGCATGCCAGGCTTCCCTGTCCCTCACTGTCTCCTGGAGTTTGCTCAGATTCATGTCCATTGAGTTGGCAAATGCTCTCTAACCATCTCATCTTCTGCTGACATTTATAAAATATTCTTATAGTGACAGAACTATAGAAATGAAGAATAAATTAATGGTGGCCAGGGTTAAGCAGTAAAGGAAGGCAGAAAGAAAGCAACAGAGGTTGGTGTGAGTATAAAAGGAACAGGAATGGTACAGAACTGTTCTGTATTGTGACTGTCAATGTCAATATCTTGGTTGAGATATTACACATGATTTTGCAAGATGTTAACACTGGGGGAAACTGGCCATAGTACACGGTGTTTCTCTGTGTTATTTCTTAAAACTGCAGTGAACCACAATTACCAAAAATGAAAGGTTTAATTAATAAACTACAACAAATAAAGCAGAGAAAAATTAAAAAACAGAAAGCCCAGTGTGAGCCCTGCATGGTGAGCATAAAACCGTAAGACAAAAATAAACGGAGAAAAACGTTGCAAAGACGCAAGAAGCTGTTGGCCTAAAAAGACAGATAAACTCATCATTGGAGGGAGTAGAGGGTAGAACTTCTTTTCAGTAAATCAAGTCACTAACTTGGAGTGCAAAGTTGATGAACTCAAATACGGAAGAAAAGAACAAACATTAAATGACTTAATTAGTTTAGATCAATCATGAAACTTCTGTTCGTATTTCCTTACATAGAAAACATGTGAATATTGCTTTGTATGTATTTTATGCGTATAAATATGGGCTTCCCTGGTGGCTCAGATGGTGAAGAATCTGCCTGCAATGCAGCAGACCCAGGTTTGATCCCTGGGTTGGGAAGATGCCCTGGAGAAGGGAATGGCAACCCACTCCGGTATTCTTGCCTGGAAAATCCCATGGACAGGGGAGCCTGGAGGGCTATAGTCCATGGGGTCACAAAGAGTTGGACACGACTGAGAGACTAATGCTTTCTTTTCACATGATGTATACGTACATTCTCTTGTTACCTTTCAAAGAAGACATGTGACTATTACTCTATAAGGTATTATGCCAAGTTATTAATAATGATTTTCTTTGAACTGGTACTCTTATTAGTGATTTTAATGTTCATTTTATAGGTTCAGATACACAATTTGCTACCATGAATATGCATTAATATTAGGTGAAAAATGATTAAAATCAACATAATTTTGTACATATTGCCCATCTGCAATTATGTAAAAATATATACAACAAAACTTGAAAGGGAATCTTGTACACTAAATGTTAACAAATGCTCTGCCTGGGGGATTGGATTTAGCTGTTTTTACTTTCTCCAAGTAGCACTGAGCAGTCTCCAGATTTTATACAGTGATTAGTTGCTCATTTTATAATCATATAGATAAAATTTAAATTAGGATATAAAATTTTATAGATACTATATGATAGCAACTGTGTAAAAATATACACTGCAAATTGATGGGAAAGAAAACAGCAAAACATCGGAATACTATAGATGACCTTTTTTATTCTTTCAGCTTTCAAATATTTCCAAAATTTGTATCATGAACAGATATTGTTTTGATAATGGAAATACCCCAAAGAATATAGAAGGGATTAATTAGCTGTTATAGGGAAAGTTGGGTATGAGGAAATATTTCTAAACATAAAACATTAGGAAATCATAAAATAAAAAAGAAATATTCAAATAACCAATTAAAACAAGGGAAAATATTTAGCCTGTGTAAATGAAATTTCAAAATTTGAAGTTATTTTGGACATAGATTCAATTCTTTATTCTTTATATATAAGTCAACATTTAGATGATTGAACAATGTTTCATCCTTATGAAGGAATAATATGCATATATTAAAGATCCTTGAGAAAATATGAAATAAGATATACTATAATCTATGAAAAAAGAAGAAAAAATACTGCATTTACAGTTTGTTTTAAACTTACCAACTATACATTTTTAAGAATTAAGAAAATGAACCAAAAATATTCATAATAGCTATATCTTAAGGTTGGAATTTTAGAAGACTTTATTATCTTTCTTAAGGCCAATATTTTACATTTTCTAAAGTCAAACCAGAAGAAAGATGTGTGCTGTAATAAATGTAACAGAACTACATCAAGGACCAGTCTGTAAGTTTAAAAGTTTCTGTGCTTGGGTGGTGAACTTTCAATAATATAAAGTTCCCTGGAAAATCTAATACAGTTTACTCATTATTTACAGCTGAAGCTCCGATACTTTGGCCATCTGATGTGAAGAGCCAACTCATTGGAAAAGACCCTGATGTTGGGAAAGATTGAGGGCAGGAGGAGAAGGGGGCCACAGAGGATGAGATGGTTGGATGGCATCACTGGCTCAATGGACATGAGTTTGAGCAAACTCTGGGAGATGGTGAAGGACAGGGAAGCCTGACGTGCTGCAGTCCATGAGGTCACGAAGAGTTGGACATGGCTGAAGAACTGAACAACAAATCAGTCAAGGAGTACTAGAGATGTTTGGAATACTGTAGTAAACAAGCCAAAGATCTTGCCTTTCTGCAGCTTATACTCAAAGATGGAATTTGGAAAATCATCTACTGCAAGTCTCATTTGGATTATTTTGCTAGGGCTTCCATAAAAAAATACCACACACTGGGTGCGTGGCTTAGACAACTGATATTTATTTTCTCACAGTTCTGAAGTCTGGAAGTCCAAGATCAAGGTGCCACCAGTGTTGGTTTTCTCTGAGGATTCTCTCCTTGGCTTGCAGATGGTGGACCTCTTGCCTGTTCTTCACATTGGTCACCTCTCTGTGCCCAGTGCCCCCATCTCTCACTCTTCTCATAAGGACACCAGTCATATCGGACTAGAGTTCCACGCCCCTGACACCATTTTAACAAAATCACCATTTTAAAGACCTTATCTCCAAATATGGTTATATTCTGAGATATTTGGGTTTGAGTCTTCAACATGCCAAAACGCTTCTAAGCTCATAAAAACACATCCCAGCTCATAACACTACTCTGTCCTTTAATTGTTTTTTGTGATGCCTTAGATCCTGTGCAGGATCAGTTTGACTATCTCCAGGGAGACGGCCGTACTCCCCAAGGTCATCAGGGGATAGAGTTTAAATCTGTCGCCAGAGAGAAGGTCAGAGGACCCAGACTTCCTGAGGAGAGTGCTGGAATACTTGGCATCTTGATTCTGCAACTCCCTTGACTGGAACCGACTCTTCAATCGGAGAGTAAAGTGTCCAACTGTGACTTACCTTCCGCATCCTGCAGCCACGATAGGACACGGAGGCATGGGTAATTTCCACGTGGTTGAGTTCTTTACCCTTCTCTCTTCCCTTTACAGAGAGCCTGTGACATTTTGTTTGTTTTGTTTTTAGAAGGGATTCCTTACCTTCACTTCTCTCTTTTTTTTTAAACTGAAAACTTTCCGGACCTTTCACAGATGGGATTACAAAGACAGTTTTCCTGAAATGGGCCGGTTCAAAAGAATCAGCTTACTCCTTTCTCTGGCAGCCAGCTTTTCATCCTGGGTCATATGTCACTTCTAATTGTGGGCATGGTGTTCAAGTTCCCCTGGGGCCAAAATTTCCCCCAAGTAAATCCTCTTCTTCAGCAGCTGCAGGAACGTGTCAGTGAGAGTGATTTTCAGATGTACCACCTCTGCAGGAGGGAGCAGCTCTGACCGGCACCAACCCCAGGGATCAGTCATCTCTAATCAATGCTGACACAGACTTCCTCAACTGACACTAAAGGATGCAAACTGACGGACGCGGGAGAAGAGATGGAGCCCTGGGGATGGGGTTCTTCCTGTGTGTGCCTGTGTTAGCTGCTCGGTCGTGTCTGACTCTTTGCGACCCCATGGACTGTAGCCCACCAGGCTCCTCTGTCCATGGAATAGTGGAGTGAGTATCCCTTCTCCAGCCGATCTTCTCAACCCAGAGATCAAGCCAGGTGTCCTGTATTGCAGGCAGACTCTTTACTGTCTGAGTCACTAGGGAAGTCTGGGGTTCTTCCTACTTCTAAGTTGATGAGCTGTGTTTTCAAGGGAGAAAGTGCTGGAACTGTTGGGGTTGATAAAAAAATAACTAGAATTTTCACCAGTTGTAATCTATTTGGTCAAATGGTATTTGCGGTTCTCATGAGAGAGGGACCATACCCCAGAAAGTCTCAAATGTAATTTGCTCACTCTGAGAAAGGTTCTCAAACATCTTCAGAGGACATCAGGGTTCTTTCTAAGTGAAGCCTTCTGACAGGTGAACCAGAAATTTCTTTTTATCCCAGCATTTTACTATGAAAAATTTCAAACATAGCAAAATTGAAAGCAGGGAATGTCCCTGGCTGTCCAGTGGTTAAGACTCTGCCCTTACACTGTGGGGGTTGTGGGTTTGATCCCTGGTGGAGGAACTAAGATCCCACATGCCCAAAAAGTAAAAAACAAAAAAACCCGAAACTTTAATGTATATAACGAAAATAAATAATAGTTTTTAAAAAACTGAAAGCATTTTTTAGTCGGTACCTGTATACTCATTACCTACATTCCACCATTAACATTTTATTGTACTTGCTTTAGTTTATATTGAAATATTCTTTCTAGTCATCAATTCATTTTTTTCTCTCTCTTTTTTTGGTTCATTTCAAAGCAAATTGGAAATATCTCAATACTTCTCCTAAACACTTCTGAATGTAACCGGAGTTCAGTATTTGTTTACAGATTTTCTTCTTATGAGGTTAAACCTACTGCAGTGAAACACATTAATCTCAAGTGTATGTTTACTGCATTTTGGCAAATACATATACCTAGGCAACCCAAATAACTATCAAAATATTTAACAAGATCATCACTTAGAAAGTTTCCTCATGTCCCTTCCCAGTCAATCTCCTTTTCATATGTTTTTCCACCCTGATTTAGTTTTGCCTGTTTAGATCTTCACAAAAAAGGAATCTTATAGTACATATTCTTTTGTATGTCTTCTGCTACTTAGCATGACAGTTTCGAAGTTTATCCCTGTTGTGTATTAGTAGTTCTTTCTTTTTTTATTGCTAAGTCGGACACGACTGAGCGACTTCACTTTCACTTTTCCCTTTCATGCACTGGAGAAGGAAATGGCAACCTACTCCAGTGTTCTTGCCTGGAGAATCCCAGGGACAGCGGAGTCTGGTGGGCTGCCGTCTATGGGGTTGCACAGAGTCAGACACGACTGAAGCAACTTAGCAGCAGCAGCAGCAGAATTCCATTGGGTAAAATATACTACAGTTTGCTTATCTAGTCTCCTATTTGGACACACTGAATGTTTACCTATTCTCTTATTTGAAGACATAGGACTTTTCAGTTTTTACTGATTATGAATAAAGTGAATGTAAATGTTCTTGTATAAGTAGAAGACTTAAGTTTTTCCTCTCCATATATACCATGCAATATTTTCAGTTGTATAATCCATCTATCCACCCATCCAATCATTCATTCAATCATCCATCCATCCATCTATCCATCCAGCTATCTTCTCTCTTTTTAAAAAAATACTTTAATTTTATTGGAGTATAGTTGATTTGCAATGTTGCATTAGTTTCAGATGTACAGCAAAGTGATTCAGTTATACATATAGTCATTCTTTCTCAGATACTTTTCTCAGATAGGTTATCACAGAAAATTGAGTAGAGTTTCCTGTGCTCTACAGTAGGACCTTGTTAGTTTCCTGTGTTATGTACAGTAGTGTGTGTTCAACCCAAGCTCCTGATTTGTCCGTCCCCACCCTACACCAGCTATCCTTCCTGCCATTCTTTCCAACACAGAGTGTATGTACTGCAGGCCAGGTAATGTATTTTTCTACCACTGGGAATATAAAGTTAAAAAAGACATTCCCTGTCCTTTAAAGAATCTAGTGAGAGAACAACACAAACAATTACAGAAACATTGGATTAAGGCTGAAAGAGAGGGAGGCTTCTAGAAAAGAGAATAGCTCAGGAAATTTAGACAAGACTTCCCAGAGGTTAGATACATAAGCAACTGTAATAACGGCTGCCATGGTGCTCTTTCCTGTGGCTTCCTTCAGTAAAAACCAAAGTCTTGGGATTTCCAGGGTGGTTAAGACTTTGCCTTCTGTTGCAGCGGTTGCAGGTTCAATCCCTGGTCAGGGAGCTATGATCCCAGGTGCCTCCAGGCCAAAAAACCAAAACATAAAGCAGAAACAATATTGTAACAAATTCAATAAAGACTTTAAAACTGGTCCACATCAAAAAAGAAATCTTAAAAAAAAAAATACTGAAGTCTTCACCATAGAAATCAGTTCAAAGGAAGTGATCTTGCAAGGGGCTTTATTGAATTAATTTCCTCCTTATAACCATCTCCCCTAGAGCTTATCATCTCTATTAGCTTTCTTGCAGGTCTATTTCAAGTTTTGATCTAGCTTGACTTGAGCCTTTCAGAGGGAGGTAAAGTTTTAGGAGTTTATTCTGTCTTAGAGTTTACAGATTTCTTTTGAAAAGTTCTGTGGAGCTGACTCATAGAATCAGCTAGGCTTTCTCAAGTGCAACAATTCCAGAATGTGCTAACTCGGAGATGCAACGCTTGGTTCCTTTTGAGTCATTGATTATGTTGCCAGATAAAATACAGGACTCTCAATGACAATAAATTTCAAATAAACGACAATTTTTTAAAATAAAAATGTGTCCTAAATATTGCATGGGATATAAGTATTATATCCCAAATATTAGTTGCTATTTATTTATACAAAAAAGTAATTCATTTAGTTGAAATTCAAATTTAATGACATGTCCTGTACTTTTATTTGCTAAACCTGGCAGTCCTAGTCATCAGAGAAAGAGGCTTTCTGGCCAAGTGATTTTTACCCATGAAGGAAACCAAACCCATAAAATACCAAAACTTTCAAAAATAACCATGAAGGAAATGTTAATTGCCTTATACATCTCCCAGTCTTTTGAATTAGAATATATGGCTACATCATAAAACTTTCTTGATGACCTGAAGTCATTGGTGTGAATATGAATTATTACAGTGTGTGATGTAGTCAAATTTACTAGAGGATATTCAGGCTTCTTGTCTTTATATTGAATGCTACAAGACATCTGTGACTTTAGAATTTTTAATGTTTTTTAATCACTTTTTCTCCACCCCCCTCATTATCAACTTATCAATTAAACCCCCTTGTGGCCATCAAAAATTATTTCGCAGAGTCTAGAAACACTTACCTTTTCTTCTGCCTAGCCTGATGCCAGTAAAAAAAATGAGATAGTACTAATTCTTGCTAGCGGTATGTGTAAACAAGAATTAGGGTCTAGTATGAAAAGGTATAGGGTTTCCCAAGTGGCTCACTGGTAAAGAATTCACCTGCCGGTGCAGCAGATGCAGGAGACCCAGGTTTGATCACTGGGTTGGGAAGATCCTCTAGAGGAGGAAATGGCAACCTACTCCAGTATTCTTGCCTGGAGAATTCCACGGACAGAGGTGCCTGGCAGGCTACAGTCCATGAGGTCACAAAGAATTGGGCACAACTAAGTGACTGAACATGCATGAAAAGGTATTGAGCTCATGATAAATATTTAACATTTCAGAGATTTTTAAGAAACTAATTTCTGGTCTTTTAATTTTACTTTTCTCAAACATGTGTTCACTCACTTATTACAATAATAAATATTATTATTGAAAAGAGGTTTATATAGACCTCTACAGCTTCAGCATGTAAGACATAACATTTAGAATTAATCTTTAGAAACATGCATCTTTAAATGGTTAGAGGGTGATTTTAAGCTGAGTGTTTCCATCTGAATATTATGTAGTCTCCAAATAGTGTATTCATTCAATTTACACAATTGCATAGATCCTGTAGGTGAATTCCCACCTGGTCTCATGTTCCCTCCAGGGGATCTTCCCAACCCAGGGATCAAATCCGGTCTCCTGCATTGCAGGCAGATTCTTTACCATCTGAGTCACCAGGGAAGCCTCCCATGTTAAGCAGTGTTGTTTAAATGTGACAGCACCATTGCCTTCTCACCTAGACCTTTCTTCGGATGTCCCAGGATAAACACTGGATCTTAACCTATCCTGCACATTTATTTTGGATTTCAACATTTCAACCAAATAGGGAAGGAAAAATACATTTTTTTAAAGCTGCATATTTCAAGGAGAACACTCAGCTTCTAGCAGAAAGTTGACCCTAATCCTTAGCACTTTACTGTTTCTTCGTCTGAGAATCATTGTGCTAAAGAATCTAAGTCCTCATGACATTTGCCAGGGCACAAAGAGTCCCTGTTGGCAGATACTCATAAAAGTTGGGGTTACATTTCTGCATCAAAACTCTTGAAAATTTATCCACCAGATTTCCCTAAGGATGAAACCTGCTGTAAACATCCACCAAAGTCCATTACCTGCAAAAGTACTTTCTCCCTTGAACTTTTCTCCAAGAAACACTCTTCTGCCCCTAAGTTCTTTGAGAATGTGGACTGTGTTGGTCTTGCTTACTGTTTATTTCCTGCACTAGCCTAGTGCCTGCCTCATGGTAAGTCCTCAAGAACTATTTGCTCAATGAATATATTAAGAAAGACTGAAGATTGATGAGTGGCATAGTGGCTCCAGTGGCAGATGTAAGAATTCTTAAGTGAAGGAATTCTTATTAACATGAAGAGGACGGTTTCTTTGAGGTTGAATAAGCATTTGCTGAATAATCAATAAATACGTATTTTTAAGGATGAAGGTACCACACTGGGAAGAAACACAGTCTATTGTGGTGGTGCTGGTTTAGTCGCTAAGTCGTGTCCAAGTCTTGTGAACCCCTGGACTGTAGCCTGCCAGGCTCTTCTGTCCTCTGTCCTCTCCCCATGGGACTTCCCAGGCAAGAATACTGGAGTGGGTTGCCATTTCCTTCTCCAAGGAGTCTTCCTGACCCAGGGATCAAACTCAGGTCTCCTGCATTGCAGGCTGATTCTTTGCCGACTGAGCCACCAGGAATCTTATCCTTTCTTCTTCCATTCCTCTAGTCCCTCCTTCTGCCCCTTCTTTCCATCTACTTTTATATATAAATACAGATATAGGAAAATGATTGTGCAATGTTCGTTTTTTAATTGGTGAGATTTTTGATAACTTTAAAAATTACTTTTATGTATTACATGAAAAAAATTTTGTAATAAACTTATATTGTCAAAAGAAATTAAAGTCAATGGTCATTTAAACTTAAAAAAAATGCTCTTTGAAGATCACTTGAGATTTAGAGTCAGTTAATATGTCTGGTCTCAAAGCCTGCTGAAGATGGGTGAGAAGGCAGAGTGGAGGCATCAGATCTGGTTGCCATGGTTTGCATCTTCTTCCAAAGAGTTCCTTTGCAAGGGTCCCTGAACTGTATCTCAGACCTTGCTTCCATCAGTCTTCAGAATTCCCTGTTCTGAACCCAACATCTGGGATCCACTTGGAAGCTGTCTGTACCCATGATTCAAGGACTCAAGTACCCATGACTTTAGCCTCTCTAGGTGCACACTAGGATGGGTAGCTTGTAGGAGATTTCAGGGTAGTGGTAAAAGCTCCTGCTCTGAGGGGTAAGTCCTGGACTCACGGGAAGATCTTCAGGTCTCTGTCTTTGGGATTTGGACATGTGAAAATTAAAGGAAAGAATAGTTCCTGCTTTTAAATAGACCAAGCCTTCTTTTGTGGGAGCTTTTATGGGGACTTGTCTATTTGCTCAAAGAATGGAGGACACGTGGGCTCCTTAGGAAAGAATCGGTCTCATGAGAACTTAGCTTATACCTCAGCAGACCCTGGGACCAGATTTTCACTTTACCCTTTGCAACCCCTTTACACAAAATCTCAAGTCTTGCCTTTGGTTTTCCTGACTGGTTTCCAAATATATTTTTTTCTAGAGACTGTTCTACTTAGTGCTTTCAGGAGGTAACCATCCAAGTGCATTTTTAAACCTTTAGTGAAATGTCTTTCCCTTTCTTCTTGGTAAATTCTACTCTGGCACAACCAGTAGTATGAATTAACCAGACCTGTTTTTCTACTCCCCTTGGTATACAAGAGAAGTACATTACCCAGCTTCCTTTGAAGTTAGGTGGAACCATTTCTGGCTAGTGGAATGTGGATAGCAACGATGTAAAGCAATGTCTGACTGTCTCCTAAAGTCTCTTGAGATGTCTAGAGTGTGTGTCTTCAATGTGAAGAGGTCCCACCACTTCATGGCAAATAGAAAGGGAAGAAGTGGTAATAGTGACAAATTTAATTTTTCTTGGGCTCTAAAATCACCTTGGACAGTGACTGCGGCTACAAAATTAAAAGGAACTTGCTCTTTGAAAGGAAAGTTATGACAAACTGAGACAACATGTTAAAAAGCAGAGACATCGTTTTTCCAACAAAGGTCCATCTAGTCAAAGCTATGGTTTTCCCTGTAGTCATGTATGGATGTGAGAGTTGGACCATAAAGAAGGCTGAGCACCCAAGAATTAATGCTTTCAATGCTTGGTGTTGGAGAAGACTCTTAGGCGTTCCTTGGACTGCAAGATCAAACCAGTCAATCTTAACTGAAACCAATCCTGAATATTCATTGGAAGGACTGATGCTGAAGGTCCAATACTTTGGCCATCTAATGTGAAGAGCCAATTCATTTAAAATCACCCTGATGCTGGGAAAGACAGAGGGCAGGAGAAGAAGGAGGCAACAGAGGATAAGATGGTTAGATAGCATCACCGACTCAATAGACAAGAGTTTGAGCAAACTCCAGGAGATAGTGAAGGACAGGGAAGCCTGGCGTGCTGCAGTCCATAGGGTTCAGATATGACTTAGTGATGAACAGAAAGTTGTGAAGAGGAAGAGGATGAAGTGAAAATCCAGAGGAAAAATTCTGAGTCCTTGGGAATAATAGAACTGATTAAATGGTGTAACCGAGAATCTTAGGTCACTACAGAGAAGAGCTACCTGGCTAGGAGCAGCTGAATTAGACTTTGCACAAGCAGGAAATAAACATTGCATTTATTCATTTACACTTGAAGAATTTTTGTTCCTGTATACATGAAACCCATTTAAAACATCCCCATCTCTAACTTTCCTGAGTACCATAGGTGAGGTTAACCCAGATTCATGTCTCTTCAAAATATTCTTTTCATAGTATAAAATTTTTCTTTTTAGACATCTTCCTCTCCCAACAAACTGAAAGCACTTCAAGAGAGAGCTTTGTCTTTCGTCATCTTTGTAAACTCTTGCAGATTATTGT
Source organism: Giraffa tippelskirchi (assembly GCF_054371585.1). NCBI lineage: Eukaryota > Metazoa > Chordata > Mammalia > Artiodactyla > Giraffidae > Giraffa > Giraffa tippelskirchi. The sequence goes on along the minus strand of NC_137287.1, from coordinate 110,792,018 downwards.
ATTTGGAACATTCTAGGATCTCCTGGATCCTAGGACTCTTTGACCAAAGTTTGCATTCTTGTATATTGCTTGTCAGACAGAGCTACAGGGGAAGGAATGCAAGAATCAGTGGATTAGAAGTGCAGGTTCAAGTCTCAACAGTTTTTTTGGTGGTAAATAGGTCTGAGATACTCAGGGAAGTATTTATATTTTCTTCCTCCTATAACCTCCCATGGACATGGCTACAGACAGTTGGCCAAAAGTGGCCAAAGATGGGAGTGGGTCATTAGAGGGCATGGCTCAGTTTTACAGAGAGGATGATAATAGCAAGTTGGGATGGATGCCAACTTCCCTGGATACCAAGGTGGTGAAGTGACTAGGATCTCCATTTCTGTCCCAAGATTAGGTACCAAGAAGTCAGGGCAGAGATTTTCTGCCCATATATTTTCTGTTCAAGAACAAGATGCTTTTTTTAAAGCAGAGCAGAGGGGAAGAAACTTCATTGCCCAACTGAAGAGCTAGCAGAGAGCACATGGCCGTAGTCCGGGAGGACCACTTGCATCCTGTTGCCAATATTCACTGTTCTGGGAAACGTATTGCAAGGCTTTCTTGGTTTGGAGACTTCAAAGTATAAATATGTACACACAGCAGTTTCCAAGACGTAATTTTCTTTCTCTCTCTCTTTTTTTTTTTCTTTTACTGTAACTCAAGGAAAGTCAATGCATTTAGAAACTAGAGTGGTTTTCTTCATATGTTCAAGTTACATTTTTACTTCCTCAGTTCAGTTTTCAAGCTCCTCATCTTCATTGGTCAAGAAGTTGTGGAAAAAATGGAGAAGGATTATTCTGAATCATTTACCTAGAACTTGGACTGGGTGTGCAGAGGCCAATGTAACTTCTGAGAAATCAGAAAGACGTGGGAGTATCGGAATGCTTTGCCCCATGGCTATCAGGTTCACAGTGCAAAGACAGGTTGATGACGCTTGGAGACTGTAAGCACCAGTGATTATTTGCAATAAATCCCCTAAGATCAGTCCTTAAACTACACTCTGCAAACTCAAGCAATGCTCTGTTTTCTGACTTAGGAAAAAGGTGAAGGGAGTCACAGCTGAGAATATCTACTATGTGTTAGTTACTGTTCATTCACTTTGCAACTGTTTGTTAAGTGTTTCCCACAAGCTAGCCACAAAGTTGATTGAGATTTGATTTATGATTGGCAAATTCATAATGCTTGCCAAACTACAGGCTAACAAACTGAGAGACAAATTGTTGGGGCAAGGAATAGCAGCTTTATTCAGAAAGCCAGCAGACTGAGAGGATGGTGGACTAGTGTCCCAAAGAACCATCTTGCCTGAGTTAGAATTCAAGCCTCTTTAATACTAAAAGGGGAGGAGGTGTGATTGGTTATTGCAAACTTCTTGGTGCTGGAATCCTTTGTTCTTGCTGCTGTCCACACAGATATGTTCACAATGTTCTTATAAACTTCCAACAAGACAAATATTGTTCTCTATTTTGCAACTTTTTTCTTTATGAATGAAAAAGTATATATTTTTAAAAAAAGGATTATATTTTTAAAGGTTAGAGCCCTGAGAATGGGCTATCTAGTGCACTTCAAATTATAGGCAACATTCATAACTTGTAGCAAAAGCAGTGAGTACAAAGGTTAAAATAAAAGAATCATATCCAGCATGGAGTCAGATATGTCCTTCCCTATTACAACTGTAAGGAGCTCAGTCTCTCCAGTTCAATTTAATTTGCTGTAGAGAGTGTATTCATCGAGTCTACTTCATGTTTTATATAGGTTTGTAAGACACAGAGGTTATCAGTCTACATCACTGGAACAGGTACCAAATACTTTTGCACTGGAGGTGGCTAGAGAGGATGACTTGATGGTAGAAGATGGAATGAAGGGTGTTCTTGCCAAGAAAGGGGATTCGCTAGCAAGTTTAGGTGAGGGTCCGAGAATCCCAGTGGTCTAGGAAGTGGAGACAGTTTGAGCCATGCTCAAGCTCCTGTGTTTTCTAAAGAGTATTCTATAGAACAGTCTTCCCAGCTGGCTCAGTGGTAAAGAATCTGCCTGCAATGCAGGTACCTGGGTTCGATCCCTGGGTTGGGAAGTTCCCCTGGAGGAGGGCATGGCAACCAACTCCAGTATTCTTGCCTGGAGAATCCCATGGATAGAGGAGTCTGGCGGGCTTCAGTCCGTAGCGTCACAAAGAGTCAGACACGACTGAGTGGCTAAGCACAGCACAGCACATAAGTCATTCATTGTGGATATATTGTGATTAACTCCTAAAGACATGTTTTACATTAGAAACTATATCATGTGTGTTATATCAAGTCGCATGGTTGTATCTGTAATCAGCAGGAAATATTTATTATGTTAACAGCTTGCACTAGAAAAGGAAGGGGTTTGAGAGAAGACTTTTGGGAATAAGGTGAAAATCAAATCAAGCGTCATGGCCATCAAAGAAAGGAAGTGGTGACTAATTCATTTTGGGAAAAGAGAAGGAAAAAATACACCAAGAGAAGAAGTACGCCAAATGATAAGGCAGAAGTCTGGTACTCAAGTTTTAGAGTTTTAGTAATCTTTAGAAGCTTAATCGATTCAGAGTCAACTTCCAGCTGCTCGCGTTTCTGTAATATGCATCCTTTACATCTTCTCAAACTTGTTATTGGACCTTCCCCAGTGGCTCAGTGGAAAAGAATCTGCTTGTAGTGCAGGAGACGCAGGAGACTCAGGAGACGCAAGTTTAATCCCTGGGTCAGGAAGATCCCCTGGAGAAGGAAATGTCACCCCACTCCAGTATTCTTGCCTGGAAAATTCCATGGGCAGAGGACCCTGACTGGCTACAGTCAATAGGGTCACAAAGAGTCAGACACAAATGAAGTGACTGAGCGCACACACATACACAAACTTGTTATCCAGGGTTTTTATACACTCACATTTTGCATTAATGTTTAACAAGATGGAAATTTAAAAGAGCTGTGTGAATTGATGAAAAATAAATGGATACAAAACACAAATGGGATGCTCCAAACTGAAGTGTTTGGTAGAAGTGGGAGTCCAGGGTTCTCTAGGGAAATTGTGGGCTTTTTATGGAGCTCTGAATGTGCAATGGGGATTTGATAAATTTTGTCTAACTGTTATGGACAGGAAATGAAAATCCACATTCGGTATGCATTTATGATGGGTAGAGACAGAAATAAAGAGAGGAACAGAGATACAGATATGGACTTGGAGGTCTTTACAGCGCCTTGAAAATCTTATTTTTTAATTATAAATGTTTTGTATCTTAGACAATTTGCAAAAAGTGGTCTGCTCTGATGCTCATGCAGAGACGAGTAGTAGAAGAGGAGGCAATAGACTTTGGCACTCAACCTACAGAAGTCCCAGCAGCTGATTGAAAGTTGGTGACCATAGTTAAAGGTAGGGAGAGCCAGGCTCACTTGTCTTCTCTAAACTTGGAGTTCTCTTGGGGCTGAGATACCTGTGAAGTCCTGTTCTGGAACCAGAAAGCCAAATGTTCACAGAAAGTTTTGGGGGAAAATGACTAAACAACACTGAGACAGAGGGAAACATCAGGGGCTAGAGTTCGGCGAGAAGGGACTGCAAAGAGTCAAGCAATGATAGCCAGGTCTGCTGTCTAGAATGCAGGAGGTGACTGTCCTTTTCTGCTCATGACTGGCCAGTCTACTTCCTTTCTGAATTTGTGCTTTCTGGGGCTTGGAGAAAGCTCCAGCTGGGCGGTGCTGGAGCAGCCGAGAGGAGATACCCCACGTTCAAGGTCAGGAGTGGCGGCTGCGCTTTGCTAGAGCGGCTGTGAAGAGAAATCCCACGTCCAACGTAAGAGAAACCCCAGTAAGACAGTAGGCACTGAGAGAGGGCACCAGAGGGCAGGCAGACTGAAACCAAAATCACAGAAAACTAGCCAATCTGATCACATGGACCACAGCTGTGTCTAACTCATTGAAATGAAGCCATGCTGTGTAGGGCCACCCAAGATGGACGGGTCACTACGGAGAGTTCTGAAAAAATGTGGTCTACTGGTGAAGGGAATGGCAAACCACTTCAGTGTTCTTGCCTTGAGAACCCCATGAACAGTATGAAAAGGCAAAAAGATGGGACAGTGAAGGATGAACTCCCCAGGTCGGTAGGGGCCCAATACGCTACTGGATATCAGCGGAGAAATAACTCCAGAAAGAATGAAGAGATGGAGCCAAAGCAAAAACAACACCCAGCTGTGGATGTGACTGATGACAGAAGCAAGGTCCAATGCTGTAAAGAGCAATATTGCATAGGAATCTGAAATGTTAGGTCCATGAATCAAGGCAAATTGGAAGTGGTCAAACAGGAGATGGCAAGAGTGAACACTGACATTCTAGGAATCAGCGAACTAAAATGGACTGAAATGGGTGAATTTAACTCAGATGACCATTATATCTACTACTGTGGGCAGGAATCCCTTAGAAGAAATGGAGTAGCCATCGTAGTCAACAAAAGAGTCCAAAATGCAGTACTTGAATGCAATCTCAAAAACGACAGAATGATCTCTGTTCATTTCCAAGGCAAACCATTCAATATCACGGTAATCCAAGTCAATGCCCTGACCAGTAACGCTGAAGAAGCTGAAGTTGAACGGTTCTATGAAGACCTACAAGACCTTTTAGAACTAACACCCAAAAAAGATGTCTTTTTCATTATAGGGGACTGGAATGCAAAAGTAAGAAGTCCAGAAATACCTGGAATAACAGGCAAATTTGGCCTTGGAGTACAGAATGAAGCAGGGCAAATGCTGATAGAGTTTTGCCAAGAGAATGCACTGGTCATAGCAAATACCCTCTTCCAACAACACAAGAGAAGACTCTACACATGGACATCACCAGGTGGCCAACACTGAAATCAGATTGATTATATTCTTTGCAGCCAAAGATAGAGAAGCTCTATACAGTCAGCAAAAACAAGACTGGGAGCTGACTGTGGCTCAGATCATGAACTCCTTGTTGCCAAATTCAGACCTAAATGGAAGAAAGTGGGGAAAACAACTAGATCATTCAGGTATGACCTAAATCAAATCCCTTATGATGATACAGTGGAAGTGACAAATAGATTTAAGGGCCTAGATCTGATAGAGTGCCTGATGAACTATGGACAAAGGTTTGTGACATTGTTCAGGAAACAGGGATCAAGACCATCCCCAAGAAAAAGAAATACAAAAAAGCAAAATGGCTGTCTGAGGAGGCCTTACAAATATATGTGAAAAGAAGAGAAGCAAAAAGCAAAGGAGAAAAGGAAAGATATACCCATTTGAATGGAATGGTTTTAGAAAAGGCAGAGGAACCAGAGATCAAATTGCCAACATCTGCTGGATCATCAAAAAAGCAAGAGAATTCCAGAGAAACATCTATTTCTTCTTTATTGACTATGCCAAAGCCTTTGACTGTGTGGATCACAATAAACTATGGAAAATTCTTCAAGAGATGGGAATACCAGACCACCTGACCTGCCTCTTGAGAAACCTGTATGCAGATCAGGAAGCAACAGTTAGAAGTGGACATGGAACAACAGACTGGTTCCAAATAAGAAAAGGAGTATGTCAAGAGTGTATATTGTCACCCTGCTTATTTAACTTATATACAGAGTACATCATGAGAAACAGTGGGCTGGATGAAGCACAAGCTGGAATCAAGATTGCTGGGAGAAATATCAATAACCTCAGATATGCAGATGACACCACTCTTATGGCAGAAAGTGAAGAACTAAAGAGCTTCTTGATAAAATGAAAGAAGAGAGTGAAAAAGTTGACTTAAAGCTCAACATTCAGAAAACTAAGATCATGGCAGTTCCATCACTTCATAGCAGGGAAACAGTGGAAACAGTGGCTGACATTATTTTTCTGGGCTCCAAAATCACTGCAGATGGTGACTGCAGTCATGAAATTAAAAGGCGCTTGCTCCTTGGAAGGAAAGTTATGACCAAACTAGATAGCGTATTAAAAAGCAGAGATGTTACTTTGCCAACAAAGGTCCATCTAGTCAAGGCTATGGTTTTTCCAGTAGTCATGTATGGATGTGAGAGGTGGACTGTAAAGAAAGCTGAGCGCCGAAGAATTGATGCTTTTGAACTGTGGTGTTGGAGAAGACTCTTGAGAGTCCCTTGGACTGCAGGGAGATCCAACCAGTCCATCCTAAAGGAGATCAGTCTTGAGCGTTCATTGGAAGGACTGATGTTGAAGCTGAAACTCCAATACTTTGGCTACCTCATGCAAAGGACTGACTCATTTGAAAAAGACCCTGATGCTGGGAAAGATTGAGGGCAGGAGGAGAAGAGGACGACAGAGGATGAGATAGTTGGATGGCATCACCGACCCAATGGACATGAGTTTGGGTAAACTTCAGGAGTTGGTGATGGACAGGGAGGCCTGGCGTGCTGCAGTCCATGGGGTCACAGGGTCTGACACGACTGAGCGACTGAACTGAACTGAACTGAACTGGGGCTTGGACGTCATCAGTTCTGAGAAAGATCGTCAGTTCAGTTCAGTTCAGTCGCTCATCTTCTATTTCCCCCTATAGCCCTGTAGACTTCTGTTCATCTATTATATTTCAGGTTAGATATCACTTTTCCAGTGAAGTTTTCTTTGACCTCCAACATCAAGTTGTGCTATCTATTCTCATTTCACTCTGTCTGTTACCTTCCTGGTATTTATTCCCAATGAGAGACTTCACCCTGCACAAGCATGTATTCTGATAATCCATAAGAGAGTCGTTCAGTTTGAGAAGGGGAGGGGATTTGAGTAATATTTATCCAGGTTGTCTCTCTCCCCATGTTGAGAGATCGGCATGCTGGAATGAAACCAAGGATATTACCAGTCTCTGGGGTTGAATAGGAGAAGGCAATGGCACCCCACTCCAGTACTCTTGCCTGGAAAATCCCATGGGCGGAGGAGCCTGGTAGGCTGCTGTCCATGGGGTCGCTAAGAGTCGGACACGACCGAGCGACTTCACTTTCACGCATTGGAGAAGGAAATGGCACCCCACTCCAGTGTTCTTGCCTGGAGAATCCCAGGGACGGCGGAAACTGGTAGGCTGCCGTCTGTGGGGTCACACAGAGTCGGACACGACTGAAGTGACTTAGCAGCAGCAGCAGCAGGGGTTGAATAAAGTGTTATTTAATCTCCAAAGTCCATGGAATTTAAACTGAAGTATACATACCTCCAAATATTAATAAACATTTTTCCAAAAGATACCTAAAGAAACTTGGTTTTGGATCATACACTTCTGTATGAACTCATTTCTAACATTGGCCCAACTGAGTTGGTCTTTGAATTTCTCCTTTTTATTTCATAATCTCCCACTTCCAAAGAAAAACAAATAAACAAAAATAACATACTTTTTACCCACTGAGATTTCTCATTATGGTGCACTGTACTAACATGAAAGACTTCCAGGGAACCAAGCAAAAGGATAATTCAAAACATTAAAAATATTTTTCAATGCTAGATCATTGTGAGATACTTGTTATCTAACTCAGTTGTAATAATTTGAGTAACAATGGTTAGAGAAGCTTCTGTTTTTATATACTTGATTTTGTGAGCAAATTTTCTAAGCGTTTGATATTTATAAAACAAATATGCAAAAAGGGGAATAGAATCAATACAAAATCCTCTTTCTTTCATGTATTTAGTCATAATCATCCTCAGAAATATCAACAGCCTCATGGATCCACCTCACTAAAAGATGCATTTCCAATATAATTGTGTTATTTCTGCTTAATAAATTGTTACCAAATTTTGTAATGTATTTTACATGGATTAGTTTAATCCACGGTTTAGTAGTCATAAGAATGGTATCTCCAAGTAGGAGAAATTCTTCTTAATACTTAGCACCATATAGCTCTAGGAATTGTGAAGTTTAAAAGTCAATTTGTATGCATATGTTTGGTAGCAGATAAATATTATCAATTAAAGATTTTCAAGCAATAAAGTATGAGCTTGCATGAACTTAAACTTCTGTGTGGGAAATGAAATGAAACAGTTTACAGAAAAAAGAAAAATGTAAAGTATCTGATTGTTACAAGATCACTTGTTCTTTTTTTTTAATGGATGTTATAGTTATGAAATTACAATGATCTTTTTTAAAGAACCCACAGATAATATTAAAAAAGCTGCTTCACAGTTTTGTTTAAAAATGTCCATATTCACTGTACACCCCAAATAATATCCTTTGCCAGGAGGCACCAAACTTTTCAAAGTTGTTTTGGAGCATAAACAAGCAAAAATGTTGAAAAGCCGTGCTCTAAAGCAGAGATCCCTAACCTCCGGGATCTAATGCCTGATGATCTGAGGTGGAAGTTTATTTCTATTATTTAAACACTATGTAATAATAATAGTAGAAATAAAGTGCACAACAATTGTAATGTGCTTGAATCATCCCCAAACCATCCTCCACAATGCTGGTCCATGGAGAAATTGTCTTCCATGAAACCAAAAACATTGGGAACTGCTGCTCTAAGGAACCACCCTGGAAAATTGGTAAGTTGGCTTAGTTCCTCATCTTGGTAAGGGGTATCACTAACAAGTGGGACGGCGACACTCCAGAGCATCTCTCCCAACCAGAATGCCATTCTTTGTCAACCATTCTAGCTCCAGAGTGAGCTCACACTGGAGAATCTTCCTTAAGCTTGAGTTCACAAGTCCTTCATTCTGGAACACTTCCCTGCCCAGCCTGGCTAGACCCAATGAGGTTGTCTTGATAAACACTTTCAGGGACCCCTTGCTGCTTGCTTTCCCAGATCCTGTGTTATGTTTTGTAATTAAGCATTTCAAAGGACTTGACCAAAATCCAAAGGGGTCGCTGGACAGCAAGCTCAGTGAGGGCAGGACCAGTCCTGCTTTTGCTCATTCTTTTCTCCCTAGCTCTGAGCATAGGGAGCAGAGGTTCACAGAAGCCTAGTAATCATTATTTGTTGAATGATTGGAAGAACTAAACAAAAAGACAATCTTTAAAATGCAAATACGCTAAGAATAGCGATGCTTTCAGGTATGTATGTTTATTTGTTGCCTGTTTTCTTATTTTCAAGACTAACTATGCAGTTACTATGAGCCTGTGTATTTGACTGTGTTATTGCACATAGTGGGCAGGAAAGAGTTAAAGATTTTACTCAGTGAGACTGGGAGCAATGGTGACTCCCCAGGCAGGCTGACTTCAGATGTGGCAGCTACAGCGGTGGTGTTCTGGTATGAGATCAAGGCAACATCTCTGAGAAGAAGGTGCTGGGGTGCTGAGGACCTGGGTCCATTCTCCCACAGAAATCTCTTGAATCTAGAAGACATGGAGATGACTCTTTCCAAAGTAATAAACATGCAAGAAGAGATCTGAAATTGTTCAAAATTGTGCAAATATAAAATAATAAGATGGAATAAAGATATAGAAGCTTCTGCCGTGGCAGCAACAACATCTCTGCCCTTTGGTGTGTGTGGTTCTCTCTGTTTCTCAGTGGCGGGGAAGCACAGAAAACAAGAATGTTTCTTTGAGCTCTGACATTCAGAGGGCCTTGGGGGCCTCTGGATGGAAAAAACTAATTTAAGAGCAAGCTGTTCAAAAGAAGATGAAGTGGTAGTAGCCAGGAGAAAGACATCTGAGGATGATTTAGTGAAACTTAGGCTTGAACTCTGACTCTGCAATTTCCAGCTGTGTAAGATTGGCAAGTGACTTAACTTCTCTGAGTTTCAGCTTCCTCATTAGTAAAACGGGATTTTGCAATATCTGTAAGTGAAAGAATGGATATGAAAGTGTTAGCTTGGTAAGAGGTTGTCCAGTAAATGTTTGTCGAAACTGTTGGAAGATAGAGATTTTTAGAATTAGTCTGGTACCTGGACATTCATGAGCAGAGTTTAGAGAGCTGGACAAACAGAATGACCTTTGGGTCTAACCATGACATGAACATGTGTGTACATACATCTAAGTCTCTGGGTGTACCACAGGGTTGCCCAGTCTTGGCACTATTGCTATTTGGGCTGGACAAGTCTTTGCTGCTAAGGGTGGGGAGGGGTGCATTGTAAGATATTTACCAACATCTCTGACCTCTACACACTACATGTATTAACACCCCTGCCCAAAGTTGGGACAACAAAAATGTCTCCAGACTTTGCTAAATGTCTTCTGGGGTGATGGGGGCGGGGGAGCAAAACTGCCCCTGGTTGAGAACCACAAACCTAGATGAACTCACATGTAGGAAAATCTGATGTGTGTCTGTGGGGGCGGGGGCAGTTGGGGGTTGGGGAGTGAGTGAGAGCTGTGGCTAAAATATTAAATGTGTCAATGCCACAATAAGGCAAACCCTGAGCTTTTCCTTTTAAAGGCACCTCAGATGACTTAGTGTTCAAAAAATAAACTTTGATAGGATGACATAAATTACACAAAGCACTTAAGATATATTCAGTTTACAACATTTTCTCATGATATACTGTCATTGTTTAGTCGCTAAGGCATGTCCAACTCTTTTGCGAACATATGGGCTGTGGCCAGCAAGGCACCTCTGTCCATGGGATTCTCCAGGCAGAATACTGGAGTGGGTTCCCATTTCCTTCTCCAGGGGGTCCTCCTGACCCAGGAATTGAATCTGGGTCTCTTGCATTGCAGACAGATTCGTTACTGACTGAGCTACTAGGGAAGCACTAAGATGTCAGATAGTTCTAATATGGCTTCAGTTCAGTTCAGTTCAGTTAAGTCACTCAGTCATGTCCGACTCTTTGAGACCCCATAGACTACAGCACGCCAGGCCTCCCTGTCCATCACCAACTCCTGGAGTTTATTCAAACTCATGTCCGTTGAGTTGGTGATACCATCCAACCATCTTATCCTCTGTCATTCCCTTCTCCTCCCACCTTCAATCTTTCCCAGCATCAGGGTCTTTTCCATTGAGTCAGTTCTTTGCATCAGGTGACCCAAGTATTGGAGTTTCAGCTTCAGCATCAGTCCTTCCATGAATATTCAGGACTAATCTCCTTTAGGATGGACTGGTTGGATTTCCTTGCTGTCCAAGGGACTCAAGAGTCTCCTCCAACACCACAGTTCAAAAGCATCAATTCTTTGGCACTCAGCTTTCTTTATAGTCCAACTCTCACATCCATACATGACTACTGGAAAAACCATAGCTTTGACTAGCTGGACCTTTGTTAGCAAAGTAATGTCTTCTGGGGGAGTTGGGAGTTGGGGAGTGAGTGAGAATTGTGGCTAAAATATTAAATGTGTCAATGTCACAATAAGGCAAACCCTGAGCTTTTCCTTTTTTCTGTCTGCAGTGCAAGAGACCCAGGTTCAGTTCCTGGGTCCTGCTTTTTAATATGTTGTCTAGGTTGATCATAACTTTTCTTCCAAGGAGCAAGTGTCTTTTAATTTCATGGCTGCAGTCACCATCTTCAGTGATTTTGGAGCCCCCAAAAATAAAGTCTGTCACTGTTTCCACTGTTTCCCCATCTATTTGCCATGAAGTGATGGGACCAGATGCCATGATCTTAGTTTTCTGAATGTTGAGTTTTAAGGCAACTTTTTCACTCTCCTCTTTTACTTTCATCAAGAGGGTCTTTAGTTCTTCCTCGCTTTCTGCCATAAGGGTGGTGTCATTTGCATATCTGAGGTTATTGATATTTCTCCCGGCAATCTTGATTCCAGCTTGTGTTTCTTCCAGCCCAGCATTTCTCATGATGTACTCTGCATAGAAGTTAAATAAGCAGGGTGACAATATACAGCCTTGACATACTCCTTTTCCTATTTGGAACCAGTCTGTTGTTCCATGTTTATAATATGGCTTAGAAACCATTATTATGACTCTTACAAATTTATTGAGTAAGAATAACAGTATGTAACATATAGAAAAATGCCTTCTAAAATACTTGGTAGATAGACTGGTTAACCTGGATAGTTGTGGAAGTTCACAGATCCAACTTTGATCCTGACTATTGGGCCAAATTTTTTCTAACTGGATGAATAGATAGATGAATGGATGGATGGATGAATAGAGAAGGGTTTGGGATAGGTAAGGATGTATATAAATAATTCTTAAATATAGAGGGAAGTATGTAAAGAGGGTAGCCCTGAGAACAGCAGGAACTAACATGTATTGAAGGTTTACTCAGTCCTCAACACTGTCTTGGTGTTTTACATATGTTATCTTATTTAATCCTTATAATGATGGTTTTATGATTCCCTTGTTAAAACCCAAGCTTAGCAATGTTTAGCAAACTACTCAAGATGGAAGGGTGGTCCTAAGAGCCCAGCCCTCAGTGTCTCAAATACCAGAAGATCTCTCAGTTGCACAGTTTTACAGAAACGTTCTGCATCCAAAATACAGACAGAGACCTATGAGGCCTCTGCGTCCGTGGCCTTCCAGGTCCTCATCACCCCCCAGCATGGTGGATACAGCCTGGCCCAGCTCTGAGCCCAAAGCTTCCATGGCAGAGCCTTTCACTGCCTGAACCTGTTTACAATGTTGACAGGTTACAACCATGTAGCCGTGGCTGGGTGCCCACCCCACAGAGGGCCCGCACATTGTCAGGAACCTTCTGCAAGTGAATGATACGGAAATTACCTTTCACCATGTCTGCAAGGTGCCTGTGGCTACGTTCATCACCAAGTGAAGAGATGCCTTTTTCATTGGAAGCCAGTCAGTCACCAGTCAAGTCAGGAGTAAAACACAGATGGTTAAACAATCTTCCTTCTCTCCTATCCCATCCACCATGTGTGTGCATTTGGACATCCCCTTTTATATACATGATTTCTGTCACCATTCAGAGGAGACCATTCTCAGATCCTTGAACTCCACAGTAGGCTTTTCCTGCATCTGGCATGTCCCAGTGAGGTGTACATTCATTCATTCATTCCATAAACCAAATGTATTTATTAGGCTTCTGCTATATGTCAGACTGGGCTTCCTTGGTGGCTCAGTGGTAAAGAATTCGCCTGCCAATGCAGGAGATGCAGGTTCAATCCCTGGGACAGGAAGTTCCCCTGGAGTAAGAAATGACAACCCACTCTAGTATTCTTGCCTGGGAAATTCTATGGACAGAGGAGAGTCTGGTGGGTTATAATCCATGGGGTTGCTAAAGAGTAAGACATGACCTAGTGACTACAGAACAACAACAACAACATGTCAGACTCTGTTTTAAAAGTGGGAAGAAGACAGACAAGGACATGAAACTTGCTTTCTAGTGGGAAGAGAAAGTAAGTGGACAAATTAGATAGGTCCTTGGAAATAATATGGGGGATGGGATAGGGAAGTCATGGGGAGTAGACAGGGCTATATCAATTCAGATGATCAGGTATGTCTGTTCTGGGGTGAAGGAGATGAACAGCTCTGGTTTGAGCCCTTGGGGAGGGGGACTGTGGTGCAAACTGGTTCAGGCCACAGACAGCCACTGGGTGTAGAACCAGCGGTTGTGTCTTGCTGGATATATATCAAATTGTAGAATCAAGAAAATGAAAATGCAAAAGATAGAATGAGAGAGAGAAAAATGAGAAGATAAGAAAGAAATCAAAATTGTCGTATACCAAAGAAAGTCTGAAGAGGATAAGACCTCAGATGAGAGCTTGGGTTCCCGTGGAAAGGAAAAGAAGCATGACACAGAAGGAAACTGAACTAATATTTACTTAGTATCAGATACTGAGCCAAATGCTTGACATATTTGCTTGATTGAATATAAAATCATATTGAAATCTTGATTGATTGAATTGAAATCTTTGCTTGATTGAAATCTTTATCGAAGCAAAGAAACTAACAAATTCTCATAATATATCATGCTGCCTATTTCAAAGATGGGAAAACTGAGGCTCAGGGAGTTTAAATACTTTTTTCCCAGTCATCCTGCTGTGAGTCAAGGGTGGGACGCAAACCTAGAACTTCTTGTCTCCAAAAGGCATGTCCTGTCTATGATGTAATATCATATCCCTATCAGAATGAGCAGAGGAGTATTTTGTCTGGAGTAGAGTATATGGAAAATTTTATGGGATGAAGAAGGGAGAGGGTGATATACATGTAGACTAGTCTTGGAGGTGAAACACTTGGTGGGGAAGAGAGTGGGCCGAGAGTAGCTTGAATGAGTTGGGACCTGAATTCAGATTTTTTAGTTAATGGAGTACATCCAACAGTTATCGAGCTGTTGCAATATCCACCCTCAGGAGGGGATAGTGGGATATTGATCACATTTTTATCCATTTTGATCTATATACCTGTCTTATCCCTAAGATCATGGCATCTGGTCCCATCACTTCATGGCAAATAGATGGGGAAACAGTGGAAACAGTGGCTGACATTATTTTTCTGGGCTCCAAAATCACTGCAGATGGTGACTGCAGCCATGAAATTAAAAGATGCCTACTCCTTGGAAGAAAAGTTATGACCAATCTAGACAGCGTATTAAAAAGCAGAGACATTACTTTGCCAACAAAGATCCGTCTAGTCAAGGCTATGGTTTTTCCAGTAGTCATGTATGGATGTGAGAGTTGGACTATAAAGAAAGCTGAGCGCAGAGTATATGCAAAATTTTATGGGATGAAGAAGGGAGACGGTGATATACATGTAGACTGCTGCTGCTAAGTCGCTTCAGTCGTGTCCGACTCTGTGCGACCCCATAGACGGCAGCCCACCAGGCTCCGCCGTCCCCGGGATTCTCCAGGCAAGAATACCGGAGTGGGTTGCCACCTCCTTCTCCAGTGCATGAAAGGGAAAAGTGAAAGTGAAGTCGCTCAGTCGTCCGACTCTTAGCGACCCCATGGACTGTAGCCTACCAGGCTCCTCCGTCCATGGGATTTTCCAGGCAAGAGTACTGGAGTGGGGTGCCATTGCCTTCTCCGACACCTAGACTAGTCTTAGAGAACTATAGCCAGTGTAGACTTATTACGACATACTACATGCTCATAAGGTTTTTTTTTTTTTATAAATTTATTTATTTTAGTTGGGGGCTAATTACTTCACAATATTGTAATAGTTTTTGCCATACATTGACATGAATCAGCCATGGGTTTACATGTGTTCCCCTTCCTGGACTCCCCACCCACCTCCCTCCCCATCCCCTCCCTCTGGGTCATCCCATTGCCCCGGCCCTGAGCCCTTGTCTCATGCATCGAACAAGGAATGGTGTTCTGTTTCACATATGATAATATACATGTTTCAATGCTATTCTCCCAGAACGTCCCACCCTCACCTTCTCCCTCAGAGTCCATAAATTTTATGGGCTCATAAGGTTTTAAAGGACAGGCCTCCAAAAAACAGTTCTCTGCACCAACGTGCATCCTATTTTCCTTAACCTTCCCTTTCCACAGAAGATTCTTGGTCTTCTTGAAAGTAAAGGACTAAATTAAGTGATATGAAATTCCCCAGGGAAGAGAAGAGAGTCAAGCAGGGGACTCCGGCAGGGGTTGGGGACACTTTTCTTCCTCCTCCCGGACATGCCATGGGAGGTAGTGAACCACACACGTGGCTTGTTTGGCTGGAAATAGCAGACCCAGTGCAAGGCACGACGTGGCGACATCTCTCCAGAAGGGTTGCAGCTTACAAGATCCCACTATTCTAATGCCAACCTGGCAGCTGAGATGGCCAGGCAGGCTTTCCTTCCAGGAGAAGTTTCTACTTCACACAGGAGGTGGATTATAGGAAGGATGTGGACGTGCCATGGTTCAAATCAGGAATTCTTCAGCAGGAGAGAGCATGGAGGATTGTTTATCAGCAGATCTTGCCAAATAGACCGGGCACATTTGATACAGGCGGGCAGCTCACCCAAGCCCTAGGAAAACTTGTTCCTCCCTCTCTCTCTCTCTCCTAACCTCTCCCGGTCTGCTTATTTGTTCAGCTCTCTAACTGGCCATCCCGCATGAGCAGGTAAAGTAACCTGCCATGTGCCCAGGCAGGGCACAGGTTGTGGCTTTAGTGCCTGACATCTTCCAAGAAGTAGTCATTCCAGAGCAGATATTTCTTTCTCTTTCTTGTCCCCAAATTACATGTTCTGGTCATTCATGAACAGGGAACTCAAAAAACTATTAAAACCCAAAGGAAACAGAGTGGACTCGACTCACTCTTTGTCTGTCTGTCGGTCTTCCTCACTAAATCCCGGCTTAAGAACAGAACTCTCCAGATCTGAGGGTCTCATGGTTAATGAACATAGCAGTCACCTGGCAGGTTTGTGAAACTTCAGTTTTCTGGGTTTTCCCCAGACCTCTGGGTGTAGGCTTTCAGAATCTATGTGATGCAGGGATTAAGAACAGGGGACGGAAGTTAATTTAGAGAAAATTTTGCCCTATACTTAGGACGATGATGGGTTGTGTAGATCAATTGTTTTGACTTCAGACATGAAGAAACTTTGGATGTGAATCTTAGCTCTTGCCTACCAAGTGTGTGACCTTGAGGAAGGTACCTCTTCTCTTTTAGTCTTAGCTTTCTCATCTGTAAAATGGGAACAGTAACAATATTTCCTATCAAGGTTGCTATGATCATAAAATGAAGTTGTGTAGGTAAAGCACCTGATGCACAGTGAGTGGTCCATAAATGGCAGCAGGCCCTAATGGGGTGGTTTTGAGTAATTATGTCTGAGTAAGGAAAGGATCTCCCATCTTCTCTGGACCAAATGCCCAGTTTTTCTCTAGGAACAGATGGGCCCCTGGAGTCTAGTGGAGTATGCTTCCTATGAGAATTGACTTCAGTGGGACTTCCTGGTGGTTCAGTG
This sequence comes from Giraffa tippelskirchi, assembly GCF_054371585.1. Classification (NCBI taxonomy): domain Eukaryota; kingdom Metazoa; phylum Chordata; class Mammalia; order Artiodactyla; family Giraffidae; genus Giraffa; species Giraffa tippelskirchi. Next base: position 110,775,325 of record NC_137287.1, on the reverse strand, counting down.
GCTAAGACTCTGAGCTCCCAAAGCAGGGGCCAGGGGTTTGATCCCTGGTCAGGGAACTAGATTCCCACATGCTAGAGCTAAGAGCTTTCATGCTGTAACTAAGACCCAGAGCAGTCAAATAAATAAAATATTAAGAAAAAAATAAATATTAAGAAAAAAGAACTGACATAAGTGACTAGAAAGTGACATCTAATTCATGGGAGAGAGGCAGGAGGTGGCAGACAGAACTGGGTTTGAGTCTTATCTCGGACTATGAGATGTTGGGCAAAATTTTCTATCTTTCTCAGCTTCCTTTTAAAAATTTACTTTTTTAGTGAAGTGTAGTTGACTTACAATATCATGTTAGTTTCAGGTACAGCCAAGTGATTCTGTTGTATTAATATATATACACATTGTTTTAAATTTTCTTTCCTTTACAGATTATTACAAGATATTCAGTGTAGTTTCTTGTGTTCTACAGTAAATCTTTGTTACTTATCTATTTTATGTACAGTAGTTTGTATTTGTTAATCAAGTTCCTTTATTTGAATTATATAACTAACATTTGTCTTAAAATTTTCTAGAGCGATCAGGTGAAACATCTATGAATTTAGTGCTTTCATTTTTTTTGACCTAGTCTAGTTCCAAATATGGAGAAGGCAATGACACCCCACTCCGGTATTCTTGCCTGGAGAATCCCATGGACTGAGGAGCCTGGTAGGCTGCAGTCCATGGGGTCACTACGAGTCGGACACGACTGAGCGATTTCACTTTCACTTTCCACTTTCATGCATTGGAGAAGGAAATGGCAACCCACTCCAGTGTTCTTGCCTGGAGAATCCCAGGGATGGGGGAGCCTGGTGGGCTGCCATCTATGGGGTCGCACGGAGTCGGACACAACTGAAGCAACTTAGCAGCAGCAGCAGCAGTTCCAAATAATATACTTCCCTGTATATGGAAGTGTCTATGGATTAGTGACAACTACTATTTAGGGAAAGCAAGCAATTTGATAGTATTAATCTCTTGCATATCAAAGAAATGTATGTTAATCATGAAAAAACTGAGGAATCTTTGCCTGTCTTTGGGGAGATGGAGTTCATTGATTCAGAATATAGTGAAAGTGAAAAAGAAAGTGAAGTCGCTCAGTCGTGTCCGACTCTTAGCGACCCCACGGACTGCAGCCTACCAGGCTCCTCCGTCTATGGGATTTTCCAGGCAAGAGTACTGGAGTGGGGTGCCATTGCCTTCTCCACAGAATATAGTCATGACACATAAAAAGTACTCACTAAAGAAGCAATTAAAAATTAATACTGATAATATAGTAAAATTCATATTAATAATCAAATCAGTTTGGGGTAGTACACGAAGAATGTGAGTTGAGAGGAAGTTAATTATGAGTTCATACTCCAGTGGTTAGAAACTGTGTGACCTTGACTAAGATACTAAACCTCTCTGAGGTTGAATTTTGTCATCTGTAAGAACAGAAGGTTATACTCAATTGCTAATTTGTAGTGAAGATTAAATAATGTACATCCTACTACAAAAGACACAGTTGACATTCAACAGGAGTGTATTATGCCACATATCTTTCTAATTTTCTTAAATATCTTATCAATTTTTTAGTTGCCTCTTGTATTTACCATATAGATAACTTTATCTGCAAACAACAATACTTTTGCTTATTCATTATCCATAGTCAAACTTCCTTTCCTCCCCCCACCCCTTCTTGTGGGGATTAAGACTGCTGGAACAGTGCTAAAGTCTTGTGGTGTCAACTGCTTCTTCTGATTTTCATCAGTGGGGATGATTCAGATATTTTATCATTAGGTATGATTCAGCTGTAAAACTCTAGTAGCATTATCATATTCTAAAGTTCCCCCTATTTTACTGTAATAAGTTCTATTTGTTGTTTTTTTCCTAATCAGGAATTAACCCTTATTAACTTTAGTTTTTTATCAGTTCTCAAAGTGATGCTATGATGTCTTCTTCTTTAATTTGCTAATCTGTATGATTGATACTACTAAGATGCAACCATCCTTGCCTTACTGGAATCAACTTTACCTGGTCCGCTGAGTACAGAGGAAATGCTTTCCTCCTTCTCTTTCCAGTGCCTTGTCCTGCAGTGGTCCGTTCTAGTTTTCTCTCTCTGATGTCTGCATCCCCTGTTCCATGGCACAGTCCTTTTAGAGGGAGGGGGAAATGGAGAGGGGGACCCATTTGCAAGTGCGCACGAGAAGAGAGTCATAAGACTTGCTGAACATTGACAGAGAGAAACCCACGAGTTCCTGGTTCCTGTTGATGGCAGGTTTAGGGGCCTTTGGAGTCTGTTCTCTTGTGCCACCCCATTCCCTGCAAATTGCTGCTGCAGCAGCCTCTGACCAGCTGCTAGGCACCTGACCTCATGTCCCTGTGACCACAGAGGACCAAAGTCACGTCTGCCCAAGGCTGTTTCCATAGAAATGCAAATACATAGCGAGTGCTTCCTCTTCAAGCCACCTAGTCCCTCTCTTCCCTTTTTGTCTTCTAGATCTTTAATGACAATAGTTCTGATTTCACAACACAGAGATGTGTCACTCAGTCACGCAGTTCCTTATGAAGAAATAGATTTTTCTTCTCTCCATTTTTTTTTGAAAGCATGGAAAATAAACTTCTGGGTCTTGATGAGGATGTTGTGTGCATTTCTACAGGGGCCTGGAGAGAAATAGGGGCTAAACCCAGTAGGGTCCTTGCACATGGGTCTGTTTTCAGATTTGCCAGGTAGAAGGGGAGCCTTCCCAGAAGGAAAGGGATGGGGCTGCGTCAGCTCAGACCCAAATCTGGGTCAGCCCTGAGGGTGGGGAATAGGGTTTCTGTCTTCCTAGAATAGAGGCAAGACTCCTTCCATCCTCCAGCTTCCCTCTTCTGTGTCAAAGACTATTAACTCAAAATCTGTATGGTTCCAGGGAGTGAGGGAGAATCCACTTTTAAGCTTCAAGTTGTATTGATTTGGAGTTGAATAATTTATACTCTTTGGTGGCTCAGGTGGTAAAAGGATCTGCCTGCAACAAAGGAGACCCGAGTTCAATCCCTGGGTTGGGAAGATCCCCTGGAGGAGGGCATGGTGACCCACTCCAGTATTCTTGCCTGGAGAATTCCATGGATAGAGGAGCCTATCTATCTAGAGGTGGGTTACAGTCCAGGGAGTTGAAAAGTGTCGGACACGATTGAGCAACTAACAGACAGATTCTGGGCTAATTAGCCCAGATTCTCGTGCTGATCATGCTCTCTACGTAGCTTTCTGAAAGACAACCTCTGGGAAGATGCATAGGCAGATCATAAGCACCAAAGGACTGAAGCCAGGAAATGTATGTTGGGTCAGACACCCAGAAGCAGACTCTGAGATGTGGATTCATTTGCAGGTGATTTACAAAGGGAAGCTGGGAAGAGAGGGGAAAATCAGACCGGAACGGACAGGGGGTCAAGCAAGAGTGTCATCTCAGGCCAAGTCCTACAAGGTTGACTTCAATTTGATCTAGCTATGATACTGGTTGTTGTTGTTTAGTCACAAAGTCATTCCTGACTCTTTTGTGACCCCATGGACGGTGAGCCTGACAGGCTCCTACTGTCCTTGGGATTTCCCAGGCAAGAATACTGGAGTGGTTGCCATTCCCTTCTCCAGGGAATCTTCCTAACCCAGGGATCGAACCTGTGTCTCTTGCATTGGTAGGCAGTTTCTTTACCTCTGAGTCACCAGGGAAGGTGTAATAATAGTAGAGTCTTAGTTAAACCTCAGCGGTATCCTGATTTGAAGTAAGGGAGTTGAGTTTTCAGGTAACTTCACGCCACTATCATTAGTTAAAAGTTCTCAGGGGGGCATGCTTTCCTAGGCATTTCCAGCTTTCAGTGCAGTTGCACAAAGTGGGCTCCAGTGGCACAAGAATGGTCTCCTGGAAAAAAAAAACATCCCTAGGTGCCAAGGGACAGACACAGAGACGGTAAAAGGGGCTCTGCAAGCATCTGGCTGTACCACCCAAATTGCTTTCCCATAAAGGGATCTGTCATGTAATGGACCCTGGATAAACCTACAGATGCCCAGCTCTCACCAAGGCTGACAGGATCAATATTTCTGGGAGTGGAGCCCAGAAACCTGCATGTTTGTCCAGCTCTCTGTGTGATTCTAATGCCTTCTAATGGTGGAGAACTGCTGCTTTAAGTATTGCAAAGGGCTGAGGATTAGATAATTGCAAACAGCACGTGGGGGGCCCGGGCAAGAGGAAGCGCTGCTCTTTAAATAGGAAGAAAGAGCCATGTGTGAGGCTGAAAATGATGCAGGCTTTGCAGCCAAACCCGCTAGAATCCTTCTTCTTGCCCTGGGATTCTGCGACTTGAAGAACTCCACTTTACCCCTGTTTCTTCATCTCAATGAAGTCAGAATACCTTAATTCATAGAGCTCCATGGAGTTCGTTGATTCATTTGAGAAGTATTTATTGAGTGCCTTTGCCTGTTCCCAAATTCTGAGGATGCAGGATGAGATTAGATAGACAGGATTCCTGTCCTGGTGGGGCTCAGGGGCTGGACTGTCACATCCCTACTGTATGAGGTCAAAGCCTTGCTTTCTCTACAGAGAATGGACATGTGGACACAGAGGGGAAGGGGGTGTGTGTGATGAATTGGGAGATTAGGATTGACATATGAACAGTACCATGTGTAAAATAGATAGCTGGTGAGAATCCTGGGTATAGCACAGGGAGCTCAGCTCGATTCTCTGTGATGATCCATAGGGGTGGGATGATCCATAGGGTGTGGGGGATGGGAGGGAGGCTAAAGAAGGAGGGAGTACATGTACATATATAGCCGACTCACTTGATTGTACTGCAGAAACTAACACAACATTGTAAAGCAATTATATTCCAATTTAAAAACAAACGAAACTCTTGCTTTCTTTCTAGCTTTTCTTGAAATCTTCCTCTCCATCTCCACTGTGGCTCCCTATATTTTTGATCTTCTCCAGTTCTGCAGGGCTAAGAACACATCATAAATGATCAGAGGTGTTACAGTAAATTTTGGGGCAAATGCTGCTGTGGAAAGCCCACTGATATGAAACGTAGACAGAATTTTTTCTGCGAATGAAGAATATACTTGGAAAGCCTGGCTATATGCATGGAGTCAAAGGCATTAAGAAGTGTAGTATCAAGAAAAAAAAGATAAAAGTACCAAGATATATCAAAAGATACTTTATAATGCAGTGAAAAGGATCTTGAACAAGCAGTAATTCATTTATTTCTTCGGTTTTGATATCTGTAACCCAGGTGTCAGCCAATCCCTTGGGATTGGGACAACACAGCCTCAAATCCCCACTTCTGTGGTCCTCCTCAAGATCTCCCTGAATCACTTCCAACTTTCTGACTCATGACCTCCTGCTTTTCATACGCAATCTTTGCTCTGAACCATACTGATTTCCATGTCAGACAAAGGTTCTTCAAGTCTTTTCCCCAAACAAAATCAAGTGAGACACAAACCAAAACAACCACAACGCAAACTCAGCCATGTACTTTGGTCAGACTCTGAATAGAGGAAAGATTTCCATACCAGGAACATAAGTTTAAAAGGATAAGAGCATCTCCATTCTCACGTGACTGGTACCCATCATGAAGTTCGATTAGCTGTGGATCCACTAGGCTACCTCTCCTTCCTTCCTCCTTCCACACACTTTCTTCTCCAGTCCCTCTTCATTGAATTATTTGTGACCAGAATAAATGCATCCCCACTCCTTGCCTTTGCACCTTAGGAGTTGTCTCATTCTCCAAAAAAGCTTACCAAGTCTTTTCCCATGCAGAGATAGCTATCTTCCTCCAGCGAATTCTGACATCCCCTGGTGGATATGCAATTGTTTCTGCCTCCTTATAATCTTTTAAATTCAATAGATCCCCATGGTTGTGGTTTCCATTACCCTCCCTCATAACTAGGAATTTGCTTTATTTTGGGGATGAGTTTTCTCAAATAGGAAGCCTGCTCACTTCTTAGGCTTCTTTAGAACATGAAGAAAAGTTGAGTGTGGGAGGGTTTTTGAACACCTGCAAACTTCAACAACTGCTCATCGGGTCTTCTGACCTGAGTCCATTTGTTGTGATTCATTTCTGTAAGGCTTACATCGGGACTTCCAGTAAGACGTCTCTTTTGTAAGTTTATTTGACTTCTCACTCACTTTGTAGCAAAATGCCTTTCTCCTTTCTTAAAACTTCTTAGGACTTCTATGCTTCTCCAGAGCAATATTTCCTCACTGAATTGTTACTACTCATGTAGCTGGAAAGTTTCTTGAGAGAGTCAATTCAGGCTTCTCCTCCTTCTTCTTCTTATTCCTCCTCCTCTAGGAAATCAGAGAGAATAGCAAGGTAATTTTCTCTTCTTTTTTTGGGAGAACAACCAAATCCAAGAACCTCAGACAGGCAAGCATCCCTTGATCCCAGGGAGTATCAGGACCTTTGGTTTAGGACGCCGAGTATAATTGAGGCTGGCTTGCCTAAGAGTTACTCCCTTTGGGGTCAAGTTCTGGTAGTGGTGGGTTCCTATATCTGCAGAGCATGCAATTGGCACAACTTCTGGTGGGGGTAGTATGTGGCTACCTGCTTAGTGGACAGCTGCTATTTCAGCCTGTCCAGCCTCTATGCCCCCTAATTCTGGTAACAGAATCACAACATCCCTTGGGGAACCACCTTTCCCCTATATTCAGTCTCACAGGAGTTTGACTTCATTGCTATTTTCAAGGATGGGCTTATCATCGTGTGGCCAACCAGTGTTTTTCATACTTTTGGTCTCAGGAGTGGGTCCAGGGATGGGTATAGGACTGAAGCCAGATAATGAGGCTCGTTTCTCACACGGGAGAGTCCTATTCATCTCCTGAGATTGGAAACTTGAGTGGCTTCCACAGAGTACTTCATGCCCTCCCAGAGAACCCATCACATGGACTTGCTCTTCTTTTTTCTTATCTGCCTTACTCGGGGCTGTGAAGTGCAGGGACAAAAACGATTTTTAACTTAATGCCATTACATAAGAGGAAAATAGGCCTGTGATAGGTACTTAGTCACTCTTTATGAAATGGCGTGGAGCAAGGTTCAGGAAAGAGGGTTCAGGCTTGGAAGGTCAGGTTGAATAAGGACAGGGCGAAGGGCTCTGGGTTTTGGCAAGATCACACTTCAGAGCTGATCTCCAAAGAGCTTTATTAAGAAAACAGCAAAACTGAGAATTGCAACGATGTCTCCGGCAGACCTCCAGTTCCCATTAATGACTCCTATAATAGCTTTTCATTGCCTTCTCTTTCCTTAAGAAAGTCTCACATTGTCATCCAGGCCTGTTAAACGTTCTGTGGGCCATTATCAAAATAGCATTTTCAGCTTCACTGAACACATGTAGGAAATGTTGTGTTTTTCTTTTTTTTTTAAAGACAACTATGAGAATAAGCACAGATTGTATTGGGGTAATTATCTCCTCTCTAACAGCCTTTTGGAAAAAGAGGATATTTCTAATTTTTGGAAAGCTGTACATCTAACAGGGTAAACTGTCACTGATTAGATTAGCAACTCAATAATTGAAACCCAACATCAAATCAATTTCTCCTCCCCCTCTGCCCTCCACCTCTCTGGTCAACCCTTCTTTCCCCATCACAAAGAGGGAAATCACACAGATTTTTGATGGATGTATTCATTTTGGACTGCATTTCTGTGGGAGTATAAAGCAAATCTGTAAATCTAAGTGGTGAATAAATCCCACACTTCTGATGGTGACATTGGTATTCAGACCAGGGTCACCCTGGGTCAGAGGCCTGAATGAGAGTCACAGATATGCTGTGGGCAAAGAGGGGGGTCCTCAGGGACCCTACATGCACAGCAGAAGAATTAAGGTCTTGGGCTTATCATCAGCCATTTATGACCACTGTCTCCAGCTCTCAGTTAAATGTCTTCACAGTATCTCTGCAGATGAGTGGAACTGAACTTGAGACCCAGTTCTGCCATGTATCAGCATTGTAGTCATCAATTAAGCTTTTGCAAGCTCCATCTCCTTAACTGTCAGATCTGAATGACGATGCTCACCTCATTTAGAAGGAAAGTGCAAAGCCATCCATGAACACAAATATGCACAGCGCCTGCTTAGACAGGCTCACCTTCTTTTCAGACCATTATCTGACCCTCCTCCCACTCTCTCATCTGATCTGAGGTGGAAAACCCTGTCTAGGGGACTCCAAATCCCCAGGCCCATGGAAGAAGGTGGTCCACATCGTACAATGACAAGCAAATTGCTGTGAAATACACAGAGAAAGGCATGAATGGCTCAGCTTTCTGGCACAAAGGAGGCTCCCTAAAAGAAGTGGCGAGGGAGCTGCCCGTGAGAGGAAGGACAGAGATTCTCCAGAGGGGAGAGGAAGAGGGGGCTCTTGGGCAGGGGACTCAAGCAGTATTTCACAGGCATGTGGGGAAGTCTGAGGATGGAGAAGGTCAGACTCAGCCACGCTGCATCACATGACAAAGGCTGATGGGTTAGTGGCTCTCAGACTTTGGTCAACCTACAAGCTCATTTGGTGAGTTTGCTAAAAATGTAACATCCTGGTGAGGCCCAGGAATCTACATTTCCCCCCAGCTCCTGGGTGATGCCATGACCGTGATCAGAGGAAGACATGGAAAAACAAGGCTATGGATGATGGAGGGTGAATATAGGGCAAGGGCTTGGGAAACCCCACCCTCCCCAGGTAGAACAGTCTGGTCTGGGGTGTCAAGATTCTAGGCGAGGGAATATTCTAGACCACGGGCCCCGGGGTTAGTGGGTGTGAGGGGTATAATCTGAGAAACAGAAGATGGGGAACCCTGGAATAAGAACCCCAGACATATGATCACATGTCTGTTAGGAATCATCAGGGGCTGGGTAGTGAGGGTAGATTCAGTCATGAGGCTTTCAGTTTTGAGACGTGAGCTGGAGAGGAAAGGAAGTGTGAAGCACAATGACCAAGAGCAATTTCTGTAGTGATGGGCATATAGCAGCAGCCCCTGAGGCTTGAGAAAGGGAAGTAAAAAAATAATGTATACTAAGTACCTGATTTTATTCTATTTATTGACCCATTTAATTCTCATAACCATTCTAATTAGAAAAATAGAATGATTTTCAATGCATGAACAAAGAAATCAGCCCCAGAAGGTAATCTGCTCAATGGAGAATCAGAGGCCCAATTCCATCCCTTGTGAGTCAAGACCCTCTATGGCACTGTCTTTGACCACACACTTGGTCCTAGTTCTGTGGCAGGACCCAGAGTCCCTGGAAGTAGCGAGGTTGGAGTCAGGGAGGCCAGGGAGGGCCAGGCCCCCAGCCCAGGTGAAAGATGCTGCAGTCTGGACTGGGGCACTGGGCAAAGGCAGAAGATGGAGTGTCGCCAGGGGCCTCTGAGGGACCGATGCTGGAAATTACCTTCCTTTTCAGTGGTGTAGCCTGGCAGGTCTTTGATGAGAAAGTGAGGACACTGAACTCAGAACTTGGGATACAAAGGAAGAGGTAAGAACCCTAGCAAGATGAGTGGAGTTGCCTGGAGAAAAGACTGAGTCTGATCTCTCATGTTTAGCAAAGACTGGGAGCCAAGCCCTCTGACTCTGGACTCTGCAGCCCCCTCCCCTGTTGCTCTCTAGGAGGGTGGGGCTCAGGGGTGCAGGCTTGCCCCTCCAGAAACCTCTCATCTTCCCTTCAAAGGTGAATACAAGTTTGAAGATATGTGGAAAACACAATTCTGTTGCTTCTTGACTGTAGGATGTTGAACAAGTTGCCTCACATCTCTGAACTTCAATTTCCTCATCTGTGAAATGGACATCATAATTGACTAGGGATTGTCTTGTCTGTCTCAGGAGGCTGGAGGAGGTGAGGCGAGGCTGGGGGAGGGGATGCTTTTGCTGCACAGATGACAGGAGGCATCACTGCATTTCCTCTGGAGTGAGTTGCAGCTGGGTCTTGGGCATCAGACATTGTTTAAATTCAGAGGTGTGGGCTCTTCTGTCACCCAATAAGCTGGTGATGCTGCCTGTACTTGGGAACTAGACTAATTGGGAGAATCCATGGGAATTTCTGGCAAGTGGGCACCTGAGCACCGTTGAAGCTTAAGAGAGGAAAGAACAGTCTTGCAGGCATGTGTCTCTGCTGGTATGCCATGTGTGAAGTCACAGTGAATAATAATTGGATACTTTGTGTGATCCAACCTGGATGACAGCCGAGGAGGTGAGGACAGACAGTCAATATCAGAGACAGCCCACGAACTCCTGCCACTGCCTCAAAGCAAACACCCAGCCCTGCCGAGTCCCCTGTCAGCTAGCAAGATGCTTGTGGGAGGGCAGAGAGGAGGAGGAGAGAGGGCCAGATGGGCTCAGAGACCACGCTGAGCATTTGGGTCTTTGCTCTGAGTACTGGAAATTCACGGAAGCAATTTTAAGTAAGGGGGTTGTACGATCAATTTTGTGAGTCCAAAGAAGCTGGTTCAGGTGGCCATATGGAGAACACATTGAGTGATATAATCCATGTCAAGGGCTTTGCTCAGTCTCTGGGCTGTAGTAAGTGCTCAGCAAACATAATTCAAAGCTGTGATGAGTCTGTCAGGTACCAGGTGCCTGTTGGGAGTGGATGGTAATTCAGCAAATAGACCTCAGGTACTTCCTGTCTCTAGCAAAGGGACTGGGTGGTTCCTGGCTCCCTGGCCCAGCTTGGCAACTTTCCACGTTGTGAGCTGAAGACATTCCAAAGAGGGAGCCCAGGGCTTTATCGGTGGTCCAGTGGTTAAGAATCCATCTTGCAATGCAAGGGACACTGGTTTGATCCCTGGTTGGGAAAGATGCCACATGCTATGGAGCAACTAAGCCTGAGTGCCCCAACTACTGAAGACTGTGTACCTAGAGCCCGTGCTCTGCAACAAGAGAAGCCACTGCAATGAGAACCTCATGCACTGCAAGGAAGCGTAGCCCCCGCTCACCACAACTAGAGAAAGCCCTTGTATAGCAACAAAGACCCATCACAGCCAAATCAATCAATCAATCAATCTTCAAAAAAGTGGGGGTGGGGAGAGCCCAGCCAGGCCTGAGATAGGGGTGAGAAAGAGCTTCCAATATGGAGGCAGGGCTGACATGCAGTTGGGAGGAAGGAGTCCTTGCGTTGTGGGCTCTGACCCACGGTCACAGGCTCACAGCTCTCCCACTGGTCTGGACCACTTGGCAGCCTGGGGAGCTGCGTTCTCAGGCACTTCTGGCTGCCCAGACACGTAGAAGGAAAGGCAGGGTCAACACACAGGGACAAACCATGTGCTCCCAGGGGAGGACCTCAGCTGGGATTCAAAGATCTCTTGGGTTAATTTGAGGGCTTCCTAGGTGGCACTAGTGGTAAAGAACCCATCTGCCAGTGCAGGAGATGTAAGAGACATGGGTTTGATCCCTGGGTTGAGAAGATCCCTTGGAGAAAGGAATGGCAACCCACTCCAGTATTCCTGGCTGGAGAATTCTGGACAGAGGAGCCTGGTGGGTCCATGGGGACCATGGGGTCACAAAGAGTGAGACAGGACTGAAGCAGCTTAGCATGCATGCATGGGTTGATTTGAAACTTCCGTGGGGAAATGGGTAGCCCTGTAACCTACCATCTTGGAGGGGCTCTCTGACCCTCCCTGGAAATATGAATAGGAGGTAGTCTGCTGTTGGGGGTCACCCAAGGCCAACTGTAGCAGGGGCCCATGAGGCCAGGAGTCCGGGGACAGTGCCTGGCTCCTTGCTATTTTTCCTTCCACCTTCAACACTGACCATCTGGAGGCTGGGTCTTATCTATGCAGGGGTTCTCTGTCCCACAGGACTTCACTTGGAAACCAGCTCAGTCAGCTTGAGATGTGCTGGAGGGTAAAGCATGCACTGAATATCCAAAACTTAGTTTGATATTAATAATGTTAATGATCCTACTGATGATTTTCCACAATGGTTACATGTGGAAGTGACAATATTTTGGATATATTAGATTAAGTCAAATACATTATTAGGATAGATTTCATCTTGTTTGTTTAATTTTTAGCTGGAGGATAATTGCTTTACGTATTATGTTAGTTTCTGCTGTACAACAGGAATCAGCGGTAAGTATAGGTATATCCCTCCCTCCTGAGCCTCCCTGCCACCACCTGCCCCACCCCACCCCTTTAGGTCATCACAGAGCACCGAGCTGAGCTCCCTGTGCTATACAGCAGGTTCCCACTAGCAATCTATTTTATGCATGGTAGCGTATATCTGTCAACGCTCCTCTCTCAGTTAATCCCCTCCTCCCTCCCCCACTGTGTCCACAAGTTTGTTTTCTACATCGGCATCACTAGTCCTGCCCTGCAAATAGTTTCTTCAATGCCATTTTTCTAGATTCCATGTATATGCATTAACACATGATATTTGTTTTTCTCTTTCTGAGTTACTTCACTCTGTATAGTAGGCTCTGGGTTCATCCACCTCATTCCAACTGTCTCAAATTTGTTCCTATTTATGGCTGAGTAATATTCCATTATTCTTGCCTGGAGAATCCCACGGATGGAGGAGCACAGTAGGCTATAGTCCTCGGGGTCACAAAGAGTCGGACACGACTGAGCGACTTCACTCACTCACTCACTCACTCACTCACTGAATATTCAATTGTCACTTTGTTTCTGTTGGCTTTTTTTTTTAATGTGACCACTAACAATTTAAAATTTGCATATCTATCATTATATTTCTATTGGATAGAGCTGGTCTAAGGTGTAATGAGGTGAAAATGGTCCAGTGAAACAAAGAGCAGCAAAAACCCCTTTGGTTCTCTCTAAGGTATAAAGAGAGGAGAACGTCAAAGTGAATCCTCTTGACTGGTAATATGTGCAGAGGGGTCTCCAGTGCCTTGAGGTGGTTTGGTGGAAAAGAGCACCAGCATTGGACGGAGAGCTTCACAGATTCATAACCCAGTTCTGTCTTTTCTTTCTGTGTCATGTTGGGTAAATCACTTAACTTCTCTGAAGTACGTCAGGCTCCTCTGAATAAAATGAAGCTTGGGATGTACACCTGGCAGAGCTGCGAAGAGGAGATTTAGTGGGAAAGTGTGTGAGTTTCCTAGCGGTGTACTTGGTCGTAGAAGGCATCGACCTTATTTTGTTTCTCTCAATAAGGTGTGAGAAGGTCACTCCTGTCTGAAATTTCATAATTGGAAGGATCCTTCTGCAACCAAGGCTGAGAGTCCTTCTGGTCATTGATTCATTCAACAGCTCATTTTTGAGCTGGCTAGAATGGTACATGAGGTGGACAGGGTCCCTGCCATCAGGATAAGGACCATCCTTATAACCTGTGTTGGTGTGTATGTTGGGACTTAGGGAGGAGGGAGTGTGCTTTCTGTGCAAATGCCAGGAGCTTTCTGTTTTCCTGGCACAACACTCAGCTCCACTCCCACCTCACCCAGGCTCCCCCATCCCTGCTGGAAACAGCTGAAACCTGCCCCAGCTTACTCACTTGTAACCAGCCCTCTTGTCAGCACTGTGAAGCTCAGCATCACGATTTCTGTAAAGCCAGGCTGAAGGCAGCCTGTAAGTGACAGCTGGTCCCTTATCCTGCCTCATTCAGTTTCCAGCTCTTGAAGCCCACTTAATGCCATGAAGGTAGCCCTTGGGATTTCTCCCAGTTCATGGTGGTGCCCTAGCAATGAGAGTCTCTTGTCTAGCAGTTCACCTCCCTGCTGAGCTGATCTGAGCTTCAGGGGAAAACAAAGAGAAGAGAAAGCAGACGATTGGGGTCTGCAAAGGAGCAAATGGGTCTGGGGATTCTCTAAGCATAGGCAGAAATGAGGATGAGTGTGAAGGTCAGAGTGAGGGGCTGTGAAGTCCACCAGCATCCTCATATTGAAAACCTGGAGTATGTTGGGTGTGTTGCATGTAACATCTCATTTGAATTTTCCTAAAATCTTATCATCCAGATTTCGCCTGACTCACTCAAGTTCTTTCAGAAAATCAGTGACAGGGGCTTATTTTAAATCCAAGTCACCTTTACTCAAGAACCCTACACCAGACACCCTATTCCTTACTTGCATGGGCAGAGGGTTGCTAAGAACATCCTTTGCTTTTGTCTGACTATTTCATTAAAGACTTAAATCCACCGGTCAACATGAAAGTTCAGGGGACAATGTCTGAGTCCTCTTAGGCCCACCCAGGCCACATTACTCTGTGTGGAGGCTTCCCTTCTTCTCTTTCTCTTTGTCCAGACCGGGTGGATCTACATGGTCAATCTTGGAGGCACAAAGCTGTATACACACAGGACCTACTGGTATTGCTTCCCAACTTCAAACTATGCAGGAGGAAAAGATCCCTTGCAGAGTTTATTCTTATTCAGTGCAGTTATCAATACAGTTGTTGGGAGAATTAAAGGTAGTGATGTTTGAACTTGGCTCAAACCAGGGTACAAATTAATGGCATGGTCACTTTACTTTTAAAGATTTTTTTTTAATGAGGACCGTTCTTTAAGTCTTTATTGGATTTGTTACAATATTATGTCTGTTGTTTATGTTCTGGCTTTTTGAATGTGAGGCATGTGGGATCTCAGCTCTCTGATCATGGTTGGAACCTGCACCCTCTGCATTTGAAGGCAAAGTCTTTATTTAACCACTGCATGGCCAGGGAAGTCCCTGGAACGGTCACTTTTAAAAAGATGATATATATGAACATTTTCACAGAATGCTCAACCTATAGAAGGTGCTCAATAAATTCCCAGAAAAGACAGGCTGTGATAACTCGTGTGACCTTAGCAAGGACAAGGGCCATAGTTCTCCATCTTGGGTGTGCAGAGAAGTTGTGGGGAGATCTTGTGAAAATGTAGACTCCTGTAGTCTCCTCCCTGCTCTTCTGACTCAGAAAAATCATGGGTGGGGCCCCAGACACTGCATTTTTAATAATCTCTCCAGGTGATTCTCATGTGGGTGTTCCCTTTGGGCGATTCTTTGAAATTCACTGGGCTGGACTGGTGGATTATATGGTAATTAAGACAGAGAGGCTGGGATACAGGCTAAGTAACTCATGCTGGGAGAAGTGACTGGGGTGAAAGATGGAAGCCTGGATCATGGGATGGAGGCATAGAGGTATTCTAGGCAATGGGAGTGAGGGGCAGGATGGTCTTGGGAAGGGGGGAAAGGTATTCCCAGGGAAGCTAATGGTATTAGAATGCACCCACTTCTGAGGTTCTTTGCTTTTATGCTTGGGAATCCCTGTGCCTTCATAAACTCTCCCTGCTCTGCTGAAATAAAGTTTAAGATCCAGTTCAGCTGTGATCTCCTTTAGGAATTCTGCCCTCAGCCCCGAAGGTAATTTAATTACTTTGCATAATCAGCATAAGACAATCTCTTTCATGTTTGTCTGTATCTCCATGACCAAAAAAGAGCTGACATGGAGGAGGAGCTTAGTTAATCAGTGATGGCGATTGAATGGACTGTTTTTTAGAATAGCTAGTGAAGACTTTGAGAGGTTAAGCTTTAGCAGTGTTATTCTGTGCAAGTCTAGGGCAAGCCACCAGCCATGTGATGAGATTCCCTGATCTTATAGGTTTAGAACTGGGGGCCAACACTTATGCTTTGGGGGAAGAGCTGAAATATTCCTGTTCAAGTGGAAACTGTGTGGGGATGGGTCATTGGAGAAATTGAGAGCTGAAAGAATGGGATGATCACTAGCATTCAGAAAGTATAAAGGGAAAGAGAAAAAGGGAAATGGAGAGAAAGAGAAGGTGAGATTGAGGTGGAAGAAGAGCGAAAGAGAGATTTGATACCATTAGTCTATGTCTAAATTATGTGTATTAATTTCCTAGAATGTTCAGAGCAGCCCCCATTCATAAAAATGAGGAATTGGGACCTGGAACAGCGGGTATCTTGTTCAAGCCACTCCATCCAGTAAGGAGCCAAGTCAGGACTCAATCTACTCTTTTGACTCCAAGACAGGTGCTCTGTCTTCTACACCACATGGAAAACAAAGGATTAGCATGTTTGTTTGTTTGTCAATTTCCCATTTCTGTGGCCGTATTGGACGTCACCAGTTAATTATCTTTTTCCCTCCATTGAGCCCAAGTAATATCTCAGAATCTTTTGCCATATTCCTACAACATACCACTTCCCTGTTTGATTTAGCATTCTAGATCAGACCTCCTCGCTATTTTTTTTTTCAACATTAACCTGTTCCAGAACTCAAGGGAATTTGTTTTCAGTGGCTATTCCTTTTGAAAATGCTGGGTATACATATATCAATCATTATGTTGTATACCTCAAATATATGAAATGCTGTATGTAATGTATGTCAACTATACCTCAATAAAGCTGAAAAATTAATATTTGTCTTTTGTCAAATTAAAATAAATAAAAAAGACTCTTACAGAAAACTCTAGAACTCTGATTACAGGGAAAGAAGAAAAGAAAGAATCCTAGCGGTGTTTGTTTTTCTAAACTCAGGCTGTGAAAAGACAGAAGTTATGGAGAAAAGGTTTAAGTTATACAGGCAGGAGAGCTGCCAAAGATGACAACAAAATAAAAATATCAGTGATCATCATTATTTATTGAGTGCTTACCATGAAACGGGTAAGTGGAGCATAGTTATTTCTTGTGCCTTTTATAATAACATTACAACATTTACAGGTGAGAAAACTGAGGCAGAGAAAGGCTAAGAACTTTGATCCAGGTCTTACTCCTGCAAAGTCAGAATCAGGATTCCAAGCTGGGTTTCAGAGCTGAGATATTAACCAGTAAATGATGCCCTGTGCAGGTTTAGAAGGAATTGGTGGCTTCAGATACCCCAGATACATAAAAGTCACCTCTTCTGTGGTCAATTCTCCAACATCCCCACTCAGAAAAGGTCAAGGAATTATGGGATGGGGGTAGAAATCCTGGTCCCGGCACCCCCAGGGTTTATTCAGCAGTTAGTCACGATGTCATGTCAATCCTGGCCACTCCCTGCCCTGCTGTCACGGGCGAGGAGCCTTGTCACTGGGCACCATGGAGGGGGAGTTAGCACACGCAGGAAATGACTGGGCAGTGGATTTCTGGGACTAGGAACAGCGATTTCGGGCTCCTGCCCTTCCCTTCCTTCTGCCTCCGTGGTTGACTGGAGAGAGCAGAATAAGTTTTAAGTTCCCTTTGTATGAGATCCTTGCAGGGCAAGTCCCTTAAGATTGGTTCTTCTATCAGCTCTATGAAGTAGACCTTATGGATACCCACTCTTTAAGAAAAAAAGTTGTTTGTTTATTTGTGGCTGTGCTGGATCTTCATTGCTGCATGGGCTTTTTTCTAGTTGTGGCAAGTGTGTGTGGGGGAGTCCTCTCTAGCTGCAGTGCAAGGGTTTCCCATTGTGATGGCCTCTCTTGTTGCAGAGGGCTCATGTGGGTCAGCGGTTGTGGTGTGAGAGCTCAGTAGCCACAGTTCCTGGGCTCTAGAGCAGAGGCTTAATTGTTGTGACACACAGACCTAGATTCTTCATGGCATGTGGGATCCTTCTGGACCAGGGATCAAACCCATGTCTCTTGCATTGGCAGGTGGATTCTCTACCACTGAGTCACCAAGAAAGCCCTGGATACCCACTTTAAATGGGAGCAAGCTGAGGTTTGCAGAGAGTGAAGATGCAAACTTGCTTGCTGTCTGACTCTAACTGGGTCTCCACAAAGAGAAATCAGTCTTGAACATCAAAGAGGAAAAACCAATGACGAACCAATTAACAGAGGCCATGAGTACAACTGTGTTCCAGTGAAATGATTTTAGCTGCTGCTGCTGCTGCTAAGTCGCTTCAGTCGTTTCCGACTCTGTGCGACCCCATAGACAGCAGCCCACCAGGCTCCACCCTCCCTGGGATTCTCCAGGCAAGAATACTGGATTGGGTTGCCATTTCCTTCTCAGTGCATGAAAGGGAAAAGTGAAAGTGAAGTTGCTCAGTCGTGTCCGACTCTTAGTGACCCCATGGACTGTAGCCTACCAGGCTCCTCCATCCATGGGATTTTCCAGGCAAGAGTACTGGAGTGGGGTGCCACTGCCTCCTCTGAATGATTTTAGCACTTAGACCCAATTTTGGATTTATTTTCCCCAGGCCTCAGTTTCTTCATCTTTCTGCTTGGGTTTTAACAAGGGTTCAATGCATCTGCAAGGATGCAGATCCCAGTATGAAACCTTTGTCCCACTCACTTCCTGCCATAATCAAGATCATTGTAAAATGACAAAAATCTTTATTTTTCCTAGAATCACAGGGTTTTATAGAAATTATGTAGTTAGTGGTAGAAACTTGGTTGGCATGAGTGCCAATTTAGGAAAACATAACCATATTTAAAAACCCTCACTTGTTGTTCAAGATGAAGGTAGATTTGTAGACTCTTATGGGAACCATTTTTCTTGGATGGTTTCCTATATCGACTAAAGGGAATCAACATGGCAGTTGGCTGTCTCATGACTGGGACACACAAGCTCTATGGTAAGCAAATCTGTAGATCCTTGATATGGTCAGGGGACAGGCAGCCACACAGCATCACCTAGGATCTTGTGAGGACAGCAGATTCTCAGGCTGAAGCCCAGACCTGCTGAACATAATCTGCATTTTATCCAGATTCCCAGGTGTTCTGTGTTCACATTACAGCTTGAGACATGCTAATGCAAATGGCTTTTTCTTTTTCTGAGCCCTGAGGTTTGAGTGGAAGTTTCCTTTTTAAACTAGGCTGCAGGACTTTCAGGGAGCTCCTCCTCTGCACATTGCAGAGTTTAAGAGTTGACCACACCAACTGCCAAAGGGTGGCAGGGCATAGGAACTTCCAACTATCATTACTGTGATGCTCAATCTATTTTTCTCTTTGCTGCATCAGAAATTGTTGGTCAGACATGTCTTAGCAAAAAGATGTGTTTTCTAAGATGGAAGGAAAATATCTTCACACCAGGAAGGTGAATCAGTTGATGTTTATTACTTTTTTTTATTATGACTTAAAAAAAAAAATGATGGAGCCCTTCCTATATTTGCTGAAGGGGAACCCATTTAAACTCATGTCTTAAGCATCATTTGGTTCCTCTGCATGCTTGCCAAGTTGCTTCAGTTGTGCCCAACTCTTTGCCACCCTATGGACTGTAGCCCTCCAAGCTTCTCTGTCCGTGGGATTCTCTAAGCAAGAATACTGGAGTGGGTTGCCATGCCCTCCTCCAGGGTATCTTCCTGATCAAGGGATTGAACCCAAGTCTCTTCTGTCTTCTGCACTGGTAGGGGGTAGGGGTTCTTTACCACTAGCACCACCTGGGAAGTCCTTTGGTTTCTCAATAAGCCACCAAAGACTGTAGAGGGGAAGGAGAAAACTAGCCTTTGATGTGGGTGAGAGCGAGATAGACTGGGGAGCATGGGGGAATAGAGAGTTGGCAAAGGGTAGAAAGTAAGGTATCTGTCTGGGAGGTACTAGGAGAAAGAGCTGAGTATTGCTTAGCACCTGTGTTGGGCTGGAAGTTCGGTCTTCCACGAGCTGGTCTGGTCTGCTGAACACTTAAGATTATCCACACCCAGAGCTTTCATATCCATGGGAATACAACTACCTTCTCCAAATCCCTCTCTAGCTAGTGAGAATAATGCCTAATAGCCTAATCTATGCTATGGGTGGGTTCTTCCTTCTATAGGACCCTTCCACAGTACTTTGACCTAGAATTATATTTCCCAAAAGATAAGTTCAAGTACTAACCACTGGCACTTATATGAATTCAACCTTATTAGGAAACAGGATCTTGACAGACAGATATAGTCAAGTTCAGATGAGGTCATATTGGATGAGGGCGGTCCCTAATTGGGTGACTGCTCTCCTTGGAAAGAGAGGGAAATTTGGACGCAGAGACCCAGAAGGAGAAGGCCATGTGCCAATAGGGGTAGAGAGGAGAATAAGGCAACTATAAACCAAGGGACGTCAAGTACGGCCAGCCACCAGCAGAAGCCATGAAGAGATAAGGAAGATGCTCTCCTTGAGTTTTGGGTGAAAGTATGACCCTGCCTGTGCTTTGATTTTAGACTTTCAGGTTCCAGGACAATGAGAAAATAAATTTCTGTTTTCTAAAATTTAATTTTTTTTGAGATTTTTTTTTTTTAATGTGGGCCATATTTTCAATTGAATTTGTTACAACATTGCCTCTGTTTTATGTTTTGGTGTTTTGGCCTCAAGGCATGTGGGATCTGAGCTCCCTGACCAGGGATCGAACATGCGCCCCCTGCACTGGAAGCACAAAGTCTTATCCACTGGACTGTCAGGGAAATCCCATTTTTATGTTTTAAACCATGCAACTTGTGGTAGTTTTTATGACAGCCCCAACTGACAAATACAAATTCTTCAGAGAACCCAGGGGACCCCTAGCAGGTGGCAGTAATGTCCCCCAAGTCTAGATTTCAGGAGGGAGGATTGAACGGGGGGACTTGCAGCACTCAGAGAGGTGTCTCTCTCATCAGGACCCTGACCGCAGCACAGATGTTTAACCTACTCAGTTTTGCATCCAGCCCAACTCAGCCTGAGAACACCCATCATTCTACCTGTCCAGTCTTGCACATAACTCCCAAATTTTATTGCCAGTGATTGAGAAAAAACAACAAAGCTCCAGTCTCTAACTTTCCCTAAGGCTTCGGTCATCTCTAGCCAGCCAGAGGGATGGCCTTCAGGACCCAAAAGTTAGTTATGATTTTGGAGCAATTTCCCCTATTCATAATTTTTCAATTGCTGAGTGCAACTTGGCGTGCGTTTGCATAAACCACTCTAGCCTTTTTCTCTGGGATTCTGTCAGCCACCCAGCACCCTCCACGCATGAGTCACACGGCAGTGGCCCCTGCAGGGGTAGGTGCCTCCTGCGGATCCTACACCCTTCCCAGCAGATCTCCTTTCCCCTTCCCAAGCTGTGCCTCATTTGCTGCTGGGCAAAACTCTGTCTTGCTGCAAATTCCGTGCCTGCCTGCATGTGTGTAATTGGGTTGGATTTACATTAAGAGGGTTCCCTGTGGTGAAAACTGCACTGCTATTTCCAATCTGAAGCTGCATCAAACATTCAATTTTCTAAGTATCCGTCAGCTGTTAGCACTATGAAAACCGGAGTCTCCTCCGATGGATGGATTAGGGGGGCGCCCACTCAGTCCTGTAAAACCCCGATTATTTGTGTTCCTGGAGGGGATCATACTCTATGGCTGTGGATAATGAAGCGCTATGCACCTAAGGATCCATTCACAGCTTCAACAAGTACCTTTGAGAAGCCAGTCAGAGCTGAGAACTGAGTGTCTGATCAGACACATCCTGCCTCAGTTATAAACCCTTCACATTGGCTTCTTCTTATTATTATTAAACTTTTATTTTGTGTTGGGGTATAGCCAATTAACCATGTTGTGATAGTTTCAGGTGAACAGCAAAGGGACTCAGCCATACATATACATGTGTTCATTCTCCCCCAAACTACCCTCCCATCCAGGCTGCCACATAACAATGAATAGAGTTCCATGTGTTAAACAGTAGATCCTTGTTGGCTATCCATTTAAAATATACCAGTGCGTACCTGTCCACCCCCAATTTCCTAACTATCCTTCCCCCCATCCACAGATGGTTGTCCCCCCGGCAACCACAGATTTGTTCTCCAAGTCTGTTGTATCCTGTCAACTAGCGGTTGGCAAACTTTTTCAGTAAAGGGCCAGAGAGTGTATGTTTCTGGCTGTGGGCTATGAGGTGTCTGTTGCACATACTTGGCCCTGCCAGTGAAGCCTGAGAGCAGCCCTGGACCACGTGTAGATCTGTATAAATACAGATGGGTGTGGCTGTGTTCTAACAAAGCATGATTTATGGAAACTGATGGTAGGGCAGGCCAGTCTTGGCCTGTGGGCCATGGTTTGCTGACCTTTAATCTCAATACCTTACTTCGTCCTACTGAGCCCGGGGACTGGCTTCCTGCCTCCTTTCCTTGTGTTTACCACACACCGTCTCCCGGCCATTCATTCTGCTCTGGGTATAATAACTTCCTTTTACTCCAAGAGCTGTCAAGTTCTTCCCAACCTCAGGATCTTTGCATATCCTATTCCCTCTCCCTGAAGAAATTCTCTCCTCTTGGCTTTTGACCAAGATGATGCTTCTTCATTCTTTTTACATCACAAGAGCCCCTCAGAGTTCACCTTTGTGTCTCATGTGACATTCTGGTTGAATAGAGCCTCCTTGCAAAGCTTTTCCCACCTAAAGCTACTTTCTTCAGTTCCTCTCATTTCGGTCCTTTGGTTTCCATCTTTGGAGGACATATCACAGATATTAATTATCTTATTGTTTACCGATAACTTTCATCTTGGTTTCTGTTTCCCCACCTCCCTCGACTGTTTGAACTTAAGTCCTAAGAGGGCAAATTTCTTGTCTGTCCTGTCTCACTTGCTGCTCGCTTTTATTTTTATTTTTATTTTTTAATAATTTTGGCCTTGCCATGCAGTATGTGGGTTCTTGGTTCCCTGACCAGGGATCAAACCCACAACCTCTGCAGTGGAAGTGCGTGCATGCCAAGTCACTTCAGGCATGTCTGACTCCTTGTGACCCTGTGGACTGTAGCCCATCAGGCTCCTCTGTCCATGGGATTCTCCAGGCAGGAATACTGGAGTGGGTTGCCATGCCCTCTTCCAGGGGATCTTCCAGACCCAGGGATCGAAACTGCATCTTTTACATCTCCTACATTGTCAGGTAGGTTGTTTACCAGTAGCACCACCTGGGAAGCCCCTGCCGTGGAAGAGTGGAGGCTTAACCACCAGATTCTTAACCACTGGACCACCAGGGAAGTCCTTGCTCTCTCTTATTTTTTGGCAGAGTGCTCAACACATAGTGGTCTCTGGATTTAAAAAGCAAATACTTAAGACCTCTCAATGAATGATTACTGGATCAATAAAAGACCGTTCCCAACCTCAGGGAGTTTGAAATCAAGTAGGAGAGTGAGACAGATGAATAATCACAACTCACAAGGTGAGCAGGATTATGACCATTGTATGTCTGAATACCAGGGAGCTGGAGGGATCTCTGAGCAAGAAGCCTGCCAGAGCAAAGTGGACCCAGAGTGGGTAAAGAATAAAGTCAGGTAAAGAGATAGACCCACAGTGAGGAGCAAGGGTGTGGGGCAAGGCAGGAGGGCAAACATTTCACATTCCATAGACGGGGTCAAGAAAAGAAGCGAGAAGGTAACAGATATTTATGGAGCCTGACGTTGGTGTCAGCTACTCAAGGATTTCACGTGATTTTCTTGCAAATAGTATTATTGTACTAATTCTGCAAATACAGAAATGGAGGATCAGAGAGGGTAAGTGATCAGACAAAGCTCACGCAGCTGGCAAGTCAGGATTGGTACTAAAGTCTTCTTTGGTCCATATCACATGATCCGAAATGTAGGGTAGGGGCAATGTATGCATGACTTGGCCTCTGGTTTTCCTTAGGAAAGAGATTCCTTTTCTCCAAATCTTGCCCTAAGTATAATGATCTTCATCTTCATCTTGGCAAACCCCTTGGTGGAGCTCTTTGGGTCCTCTAGATGCTCCTTGATTGGGCCCAGGCAATTACACTGGATAAGAGTGGAGGGAGAGAGGGAAGGAGGGAAAGAGAGAACTTTCATGAGTGTCTTATCAGCTATGTACTCCTGATTTCATTTGATCTTCACGATAGCCACACTGGCATGGAAACAACTGTCCCATTTTACAGACGAGTTAACTGTAGATGGAGAGGGTTATCAGTTCATGGTCTCCCAGCAACTAAGAGGTGGATCTCTAACCCCTGACCTGTGTCCCCACCCCGCACGGCCTCAGCACCCTGAAGGCAGCTCCAGTTTCTAGAGAACTGATTGGGATGTGGTGATCAGAAAGGGTGATGAGGGAGCTGTTTCATCTGGCCTCTCTCAACGGTGACAGCCTCTCCTAAGTAGAGACTCAGGGAGGGAAAATGTGAGCACACCCGTCTAAGCAGGGCCATCAAATTGCCAGGGGAGAAGCTATTAGATATACGAGGAATTTTTTAGGCAATTCTACTGGGAAAAAAAATAGTGCTTACTGCTTTCTTTTTTTTTTTTTTTCTTTTCTCCCCACTGAGTGTTCATATAAACCTGGGCAATGGAGAGGAGAGGAGGCAGCGTCTGAAAGCTCGCCGGTCTCCTTCTCCCCAGGGAGACTGGGCGTGATTTGATTCTGCCCGCTAACGTTGTTCGAGCCCGACTTCATCTTCCCCGGTCCTCATCAGAGCTGCTAATAGGCCCTTCAGAGCTCATAAAGAGATGACCAATTCTGGGGCTGGGGGACTCCAGCTCATTTATCTTCTGCAGGCCCGATCAGATCTGATTTTCTACGCTGACGGCTGGATGCTCAAGTGCGGTCCAGCCCGCGTCTCAGACATCTGCTCAGCCTGGCTGGGTGTGAGGACCCCAAGGAGGGGCTGGGGCCCATTGACCCACTGGGGTCTCACTGTTCTGACATGGCAGACAGACAGTTCCCTGCCAGCCATATCGATCTGTGGACGAGAAAATAAAAGTGTTTAGGCTCGGGAAGGAGCGATGAAGCCCACTAATGGGAGTGTCAGTTACCGCTTTGGGTCCCCCGCACGCTGCAGTGCCTTCTGTGAGTATATGGCTGCGTACATCTGCACGATCCCTGGGCCTCTTGTTATGTCTATGTCAATCAATTTGTAAGCTTTGGCCTGGGGAGGATGTCAAACAAATGTGGAGTCACAGCTACACATAGATATCCGCCCCCCACCATGAATACATTTACCAAATCTGTATTGGTACCTATTAAAGACTAATAACATTCTACAGCCTTGCAGACCAATTATTTTTAGCTGAAAGTTGGGTTCATCTTTCCCATGAATATCTCTTATTTCTCTAATTAGAAGAGACTGTTTGCACACACACCAAAAAAAATAATTGGGGGATTCCCATTAAGTATATTTAACTCATATGTTCTTCAATTAAATGAAACAGTGAATGTGATGATAATAACCACCATTTGAGTGCTTCTGAAGTTCACCAGATGCACAGCCATCACTGACTTCTCATAGAAATGCTACAAGGCAGGCACCCTTAATTGCACCATGTTGCAGATGAGAAAACTGAGGATTAGGGGATGTTCTGGTTAGCTATCGCTGTGTAACAAACTATCACACAATAGCATAAAACAACATCCATTTTAGTTGACTCATAGATTCTATGGATTGGAAGTTTGGAAAGGGCAGAGCAAGACAGTATTCCCCTGCTCGATGAGGTCTGAGTCCTCTCCTGGCATTTCATGAGTGGTTGGTGTAACCCAAACAACTGAAGTTGGAATAGTTAAGCTGGGGAATCCACTTTTCAAGATGGCTTCTCCACTCCCATACCTGGTACCTGGGTTGAGCTGGCCAAAGACTAGGCTCAGCTGGAAATGTAGACTGGAGCATCTACCATGGCCACTCCAACACAGTGGTCTCAGGATAGTCAGCCTTCTTATATGGTGGACCAGGACTCCAAGAGCGAGTGCTCCTAGAATCCAGGCAGAAGTTGCCTGGACTGTTATGATCTATCCTTGGAACAGTGACATTCAGTTCAGTTCAGTTCAGTCACTCAGTCGTGTCCGACTCTTTGTGAACTCATGAATTGCAGCACGCCAGGCCTCTCTGTCCATCACCAACTCCCAGAGTCCACCCAAACCCATGTCCATCGAGTCAGTGATGCCATCCAACCATCTCATCCTCCATCGTCCCCCTCTCCTCCTGCCCCCAATCCTACCCAGCATTGGGGTCTTTTCCAATGAGTCAACTCTTTGCATGAGGTGGCCAAAGTATTGGAGTTTCAGCTTCAACATCAGTCCTTCCAATGAACACCCAGGATTGATCTCCTTGCAGTCCAAGGGACTCTCAAGAGTCTTCTCCAACACCACAATTCAAAAGCATCAATTCTGCGGCGCTCAGCTTTCTTCACTGTCCAACTCTCACATCCATACATGACCACTGGAAAAACCATAGCCTTGACTAGACGGACTTTTGTTGGCAAAGTAATGTCTCTGCTTTTAAATATGCTATCTAGGTTGGCCATAACCTTCCTTCCAAGGAGTAAATGTCTTTTAATTTCATGGCTGCGATTACCATCTGCAGTGATTTTGGAGCCCCCCAAAATAAAGTCTGACACTGTTTCCACTGTTTCCCCATCTATTTCCCATGAAGTGATGGGACCAGATGCCATGATCTTAGTTTTCTGAACGTTGAGCTTTAAGCCAACGTTTTCACTCTCCTCTTTCACTTTCATCAAGAGGCTCTTTAGTTCTTCTTCACTTTCTGCCATAAGGGTGGTGTCATCTGCATATTTGAGGTTATTGACATTTCTCCTGGCAATCTTGATTCCAGCTTGTGTTTCTTCCAGCCCAGTGTTTCTCATGATGTACTCTGCATATAAGTGACATTGGTCACCTCTACTAAACTCTATGGGTCTAAGCAGTCCCAAGTCCATATAGACTTGCAGGAAAGGGACACAGTCTTCGACTTTCAATGGGGGAAGAGTCAAAAAACTGGGTACTGTGTTTTAAACTATCCCAGAGAGGTTAACTAACCCTCTCCAAGATTTCACAGTGTGGATGAGACAGCCCAGGGATATGAAGTCAGGTAATCTGATTCCAAGAGCCTTCTCTCTTAGTGGCCATATGGTATTTCAAGCATTGCTGGACATGGAACAGATGCTAAGTTTATGTGTGTAACTTATCAGTCTGTAGGACAGACCAAGAAATGGACAAGGAGCATTTTTTTAGCGAGTAGGTGAGAGTGGTGACAATCTGGAATCACATTGTGAAAGGGAAGTTTCAGAAGTGTTTGCTGTCAGGAGTGCTTTCACAATCAAAACCATGATACCTTTAGACTACAGAGGAATTAAAGAGTTTTTCTTGACCTAAGTTTTTGCATTTACACTATGGAAAAGTCCTTGCCCTTATAGTTGAAAAGACCCATGGTGGTCAGGAACCAGACAGTTGACTCAAAGAGTTTGCAGCTTTATTTCCACAAATACTGGGAGAACCCAGAAGACATGAGGCTGAAGTTTGCCAAGAACTTATGTGATTCTTCAGAGCCTGTGCTTGCAAGTGCTCAGTCTGGATCCAGCCTCAGGGCTTCTCAAAGGAATAAAGACTGTACATCCAGGATGGCTGGGCTGGGCTGGGAGTTTACAGGGTTTGCAACCTGCCTGCAAAATTGAAGAGTCTTTGGTGATGACCCCTCCTGTTTCTCTTTAAGGGAGACAAAGTTATAAGAAGTGACTTCTGAGGATCCAAAATGGGCAAGAGGTTAAAAAGAAATGTACAGAGTCATGGGAGTGTCCAGCTGAGGCTCTGAATCCAAGTTTTTGACAAAGTGTTCTGGCTTCACCTTTGAATGACATCTGGACCAAAGAAGCAACAACTGGCCAGGCATGTTCTGGCTGCCAGGGCAGGGCAAGGAAGCTTCTTGCCTTACCTGAAGAGACAGGTTTATTCACAGTTGGCTTCCCTGGAGGGTGGAGGGTTGTGCCAGGGAGGAACACTGTGGTGGTCTGCCTTTGGAGGTGCTGAGCTCACAACTCATGGAGGTAGCCTGGCTGATGATACTTGTGGGCAGGACTGGGCTTTGTGGACAGACCCTGGCTGGTTATTCACTCTGATGATTGGTGTCTGTGTTTGGGTGGCATGAAGTGAGGTCTCTCCCACAGAGAGGAGGTGCAGGCTTCTCTGGGAGCCCTGATAGCTGAGCCATTTAATTCTGAGTGTTTCCAAAGAACCTGGTACCATGCTGAGGGTTTGTCTTGGGGTGGGTACTCCCTGAAGCAGACCCCCAAAGCCAAGGTTCCAGTACAAGCAGATTATTTGGGAGGTCCAATACAGACAAGAAAATGGGGGAATGAGACAAGGAAATGAAGGCAGTAAGGACAATGTGATATCAAGTGAGTTACTGTAGTGGGGAATTGGAGCTGACTCCTGTGGGGGAAAGTCTGGAGCTCTGTGTAATACAAGCACTTAGAGAATTATCCCATCTGAGGAGTCAGGGAGCGGAGGTATTTATACACCAGAGGTCAAGGGTCACTAGTTGAAACCTATTGCTGAGCTTGTAATTTTTTAGCACTTCTAGAAAACAACCAAACAAAAATTCAGACTTACACACCAAGTCTCTGATAAGCAGAGGACCTTCTTCCTGGAAAAAGCACATATGTACTTTAAAAAATTTTGGTGTACAATTTCAGGTGACTGATGGATTCCTGAAGACCCTCCATGGACCCCCTTGCCCCTACATGAAATTTCAGGTAATAATGACATGTATCTAGCCATCTGGGCTGGGCCACCCTCCAGCCTCCTTCTTTCGCTGCCTCAGATCCTGACCATCTTTTTTAGAGGGTCATATGGCTCTGGATCCAAGATTTTAAAATATATAAGCTAGAAACTTATGCTGACTCTCCATATTCTAGAAATCCGTACCTAGAAGAGCAGATGACGATAGCCCTTTTTCAGGCAGGTTTATACATAATCAACCTCTAGTCTAAATTCTCCAGGGACAAGAAATCCAAGCATCTCCTCCAGGGGTCCCCGCGGTGTTCTGCCATGATTAAAATGCCGTCCAATCCTGTTCCCATTTGTTCAGTCCCCTGAGACAGGGATAGACAGTCAAAGTGAAGCCTTGAAGGAACATGGAAATATGAACACATGGGGTTATTAGGGTAGAGGTATTCTGGGTCATTCTTTTCTAATTTTGAGTTGTCTGTTTTTCTGGTATAACACCGCTTGAACAATATGTTTTAAAAAGAACCCCAATGAGGTCAGAGTTTAGAAATCATCTCTATTTTCAGCTTGAACAAACAAAAGAAAATGAACTATCCCAACACAATCAGTAAGGCTTTTATTGTTCACCAGTAGACTAATTTTGTTCTCTGTTTCAACAATTTTTTCATAGTATCTCCTTCCCATGTGTCTTTCAAATGCAAAAGACAAGACCACACGTTCCAAGACATATATCATATCCTCACCTTATGCTTTAACCACCAGAACTTCTTGCCCTTCCTCTTTTGCGAGGCTTTTATTGACTCTGTGCCTTGCAAATGCTGTTTCCACTACCTATAATGCCTTCCCACTATGTCTTCCTGGGAAATTTGTACTTTTCCTTTTTAAGTCCAATAGAGAGTTTGTCTCTTTAGCCTCCATGAGTCCATAGACAGAGGCGCTCCTTCTGTTTTCTCTACTCCAGTCTCCTTTTGCCCAGCCTCTGTCTTACTATGGGTCATATTTTATTTTTAATTATTTGTTTCCATGTTTGTCTCTCCCTCTGGATCCTTGAGGGGAGGGATGGAGATTTATTTATAACTTAATTGCAAAATCCAGCTAAAACCTGACATGTAGTCTAAGCCCAATAAGTGCATGCAATAATTTTGTGGTGCTAATGCAGAAGCATCTGAGACCCTTACCAGCAGTTGCAGTGTCGTGTTGATATTATAAGGAAATATTTTGACTCATGGAGTGGAGTCCTTTCTCAGTCTACTGTCATGTCTATTGTCTACTGTCACAGGCCACTTCTTTCTACTCACCTGTGTGGTTTTGATGTCCAAGGCTAAGACTGCCATTCATAGATCACTGGTTCCAAACCCTGTCTTCATCTCTGTTCCTTTCCTCTCCACCGTACAAAAATGAAAGAAAAGGGGACTTCCCTGGTGGTCCAGTGGTTAAGACTCTGCAGTTCCAAGGCAGGGGCACAGTTTCCATCCCTGGTCAGGGAACTAAGATCCCACATGCCATGTGGCCAGAAGAATAAAAAAGAAAGAAAAGGCTTTCAGTCTCGATCTTCCTGTTCATAATTAGGTATATTTGTTGAGCGCTTATACTCTAACACTGTACTAACTACTTTCATTGATTAACTCATTTTATTTTCATAAGAGCTCTATTCACGTAGCCTCTCACATATTTAAATACTTCAGAAATACTAATCAAGTAGATGGTGTGGTCAAGATTCGAGGCAGGGAAAGAAGGAGGCTGGACAATGGTATAGCCCAATTGCTAGATAAATGTCACCCTACATTTCATTTGCCTAGAAGTAGTCACATGATCACATCTAATGACAGGCAGGCTGGAAAGTACATGTCCTGGGTGACCCGGAAGAGGGATATAGAAAAGGATTTGAGAGCCCCTATATATAGCATCATTTCTGACATTTCAGCAGAGACTATAAAGAGGAGATGGAAGAGTTTTCAAGTGAGAAAGAATTCCACATGGAAAGACTATAAGCTGGGGGAAGAAAGTTGGCCTCTTGATGGCTAAAAGGATGTCATTATGTCTGGCACATAATAAGCAAGGAAGAAAAAACTATGAGACAAATTAGAAGAGGTTTGCAGGAGCCAGGTCATTTTGCATGTGCTTCTGAGAGCTATAAGAAACCACCACAATGTTTTAAGCCAGGGACTGTCACGACCATTTTTAGAAGCTCACCCTAACTGAAGCATGGAGAAGTGTCTGTCGGGGAAAAGTAGGAACAGGGAGACGACTCAAGAGGTTGTTATAGAATGTCAGGAAGGAGATGATGGTGGCTCAGAATGGGTGATAGGGTCAGCGATTGTAGTCCCACTTTGTAAGTCATGGAAGTAACAAAGTGGATGTTGCAACCTAAAATTTGCTCCTTACAGTTCAAATATTCATTCCTCTCATGCTTGATTAATAGGTTGTTTATTGTGTTGTTCTTCTGTGTATAATACCATATCAGTTTGTGTCTGTTTTCTAAGCACAAGCATCTATTACCAAGCTTCTGACCAAGGGACCTTCAATGTAAATGCTAAGGAAGCGAAGACAAGGAATAAGGGACACTGGGCTGGGATTAAACCAAGGAGCAATTCACAAAGGGTGCGGAGATTCCAGCAGGGCTCTGGTGGATAGAGAAGCCGCAGGAACCATAGAAAGAATGAGGACTCCAGAGACAGTGCTCTGGTTTTTTGCCTGGGAAGCAGACTTATACGAGTTACTTTAGACTCCCTGGACTTTGCAGAAAGGTTTTGAAACTCTAATGAAAAGGATGCAGACTTTTCAGTTCAATAGAATTGTGTCTGAATTTCGGTTTTTATCTCTACAAGTTATGTGACCTGGGGAAAGATGTCTCCCAGCTTCAATTCCTCATTTATAAAACACCAATTGTATCAGCCAGCTTGGCTGAATTAACAAGCATCACCAAGATCTCATTGACTTAAAACAGACTTTTATTTGTCACTAAGTTGTAGGTCCCCTGCTATGCCTCTGTTTGGTGTGCTTTCTCATCCCAGGACCCAGGCTGTGAGCTATTCTTGGGTCAGAAGGAGAGAGCAAGAGAGAAAGCAGAAACTTGTTCTGAGAGCTTCATAGGGCAAAGAGCACATCTGTTTTCATTCAGTCGGTCCAAGACAGTCGTGTGTGCTTGCTAAGTCGCTTCAGTCATGTCCGACTCTTTGCAACCCCATGTGCTATAGGCAGCCAGGCTCTTCTATTCATGGAGTTCTCTAGGCAAAAATACTGGAGGGGGTTGCGATTTTCTTCTCCAAGGGATCTTTCCAACCCAGGGATCAAATCTGTGTCTCTTGTGGCTCTTGCTTTGCAGGCAGATTCTTTACTGATGATCCACCGGGAAATCCTGAAGACAGTCACCTCACTCAATCTGTTATTAGGATAGGAAAGTATATTCTGTCTACAAAGAAGCACAATGAGTCACATGACAATGGGAGAGACTGTATAATTGGGAGTATTATTATAATACAACCTGCCATATCTACCTGCAAAATCATTGCAGGAATTAAGTAAATGAAATACAAAGCACCTAACAGTGTCTGACACAGTAAACACTCAGCAAAGGCCCATTCTTATGAAATTGCCCAACTTTAACATATATTTGCAAACACAGAATTAAAATGTGATTCTCTTTGCCTTCTACCCTCCTCTTGCCTCTCAATAACTCCTTCCTTACACACTTAGGAGTATAAAAATTACCTTGTGCAAAATACACAGTTTTCAGTGGCAGGTAGACCTTGGTTTGAAACTCAGGTGTGTTGGAGAGTCTTGTGTGACTGGCTGAGATCAGTTGTTCTCAGCCCCAGTCTGCTCATCTGTAAAATGGGGAGAAGAGGCTGTCCCATTGGATTGATGCAAAGGTTAAATTTTGCCCAAGGAACTCAGAGCACTCTCTTTCATCAGTAGATTTCCCCTAGTTTCTGGTAAGTTCTTAGAATTAAGTGTCTTCTATTTCAGTGTGAGGCAAGAAAAGCTTATCTTCCTGCCAGATACTTAGAGAAAGTAAAACTTGGTCTTTCTCCAGTAGTTATTGCCGTTCCCTTTACTGGAAGAAGACTTGGGACTCTTCCCTGACTGTTAGATACATGGAATTTCTTGAGGGTCCATGGACACTCCACATTTTCCCATGACTCAATGCTTTTATTGGTGCTGGCCCTTCTGCTTGGGATGCCTTCATTTATCTCAAAGGGAATTCCTTTGGTGAATGCTCCCATATCCTTCTCATCACCCTTCCCCCATCATCAGAATTAGTTAAGTAATTACCTTTGACTCTATGCTTTTAAATCAAACTTACCCTCACCTGGTAACATATATTAGTGGGTTAGGGTACCAACTTTTGGATGTGGTTACTTGGATCAAGGGTTTCCTAGGGGATTCAGTGGCAGAGAATCCCCTTGACAACGCAGGAGACACAGGGACATAGGTTTGATTCCTCAGTTCAGAAGATATGCTGGAGAAGGAAATGGCAACCCACTCCAGTATTCTTTCCTGGGAAATCCCATGGACAGAGGAGCCTTGAGGGCTACAGTTCACATAGGGTTGCAAAGAGTTGAACATAACTGAGTGCATGAGCACTTATGCACACACTTCAATCAAACCTCATCCCTCCTGCCTTAAACCCTAGGACTGAGGCAAGTAGGGGCCAATTTGTTATGAATGAAACGCTGAACAGTGCCCAGGTCATCCTGAGCAATCAGAAACGTACCTGAGGTCAGGTAAGAAAGCGACATGATCATGCTTGCCCTTGAGGATGATATCTGTGACTCTGAGTGAAATGTACTGGAAGGGAGAAGGCTAAAGGTCAATGTGACCATACAGGCAAGAGTTGGTACTCTTGGTCTTCAAGAAACTTTGCTGGTAAATACTGCCCGTGTTTCTCAGCTGGGTTTTGTTTTGTTTGCTAACTGCCTGGGTTCCTGGAGTGCCTGAGTCTCTGCTAGATTCATTCCCCTCCCTTTGAGCATTTCTCAAAGTGTGATTTTCCTGTGACTGGTGCTTGTCTGTGAACTTTTGTTATCAACTCTCTGTAAGAGAAGCACAGAAGCTGAGTATAAGCATCATAAACTTCAATAAGAACTTGGTATCCAGGTTCATGATCATTTTTTTCTAGTAACTGATTTTTATTTTGTTTTACAAAAGTAGTGGTTGGTAATGTATGAAGACAACAAGTACGTTCAATCAGCTCTTCACCAGAGACATTCAGGAAGCATGGACATCGTGTTCCCTGTGATGTTCCCTCTCTCTTTTCCTTTGCTGGAGTAGGGGGAGTTTAGTTATTTTCTAGATTCTAGTGAAATCAGATTACAAACCAGTCGTGTTTCAGACACTTCTAATTTTTCACTTTGAGGGCATTTCTTGGGCCTTAATATCCTACTTCCTTCTAGTTACAAGTCTGCCAACATTTTGTCTGGATGGGGAGGGACTGTTTAAATGCTAAATCCCACATTTCCACCTGCATCTCTTTCTCTCTCTTTAATTACTAGACTTTGTTCTTTAGCATAGTTTTTAGTTTACAGAAAAGTTGAGCAGGGACTTCTGTGGTGTTTCAGTAGCTAAGATGCTGCACTTTGAGTGCAGGGGGCCAGGGTTCGATCCCTGGTCAGGGAACTAGATCCCACATGGCCAATGAAGCCAAATAAATAAATGTTTTTAAAAGTTCCTCATCTTTAAAAGACAAAAACAAAACAAAGCAAAAAAAAAAGTTGAGTAGGAAGTTCAGAGAGTTATCATATAACCCTTCCTTCTCTGTCATGCAGTTTCCCTCACTAAATTTTTGCACTAGTGTGGTATGTTGGGTGTATCTGTTACAACTGATGAGTCAAAATTAATACCTTAGTATTATTATTAACTAAAGCCTATAGTTGACATTAGGGCTCACTCTTCATGTTGTATATTCCATGACTTTTGATAATTCTATAGATCAACACATGATCAAACAGAAGAGTTTTACTGCCATAAAATCTCCCGTGCTCCACCTACTCATCCTTCCTTCCCTCTCCCCAAATCCCTGGCAACCTGATCTTTTCCCATCTCCATAGTTTTGCCTCTTCTATAGAGGGTCATATAGTTAGAATAAGATGGTATATAGTGTTTTCTTTTTAAAAATTTTTATTGAGTTATAATTTCTTTGCAGTGTTGTGTTCATTTCTGCTGCACAGCGAAGTGAACCAGCCATATGTATACATATAATCCCTCTTTTTGAATTTTTGAATTTCCTTCCCATTTAGGTCACCGCAGAGCATTGAATAGAGTTTCCTGTGCTGTACAGTAGGTTCTCTATTTTATACAGAGTATCAATACTATATATATGTCAATCCCCATCTCCCAATTCATCCCATCCCCTCTCCCTCCCTTGGTGTCCACGTTTGTTGTGTG
Source organism: Giraffa tippelskirchi (assembly GCF_054371585.1). Lineage (NCBI taxonomy): Eukaryota > Metazoa > Chordata > Mammalia > Artiodactyla > Giraffidae > Giraffa > Giraffa tippelskirchi. The sequence continues at coordinate 110,740,727 of NC_137287.1, read as the reverse complement.
TTTCTATTTTTGCTTCAGTGTCTCTTTTTTGTTCCTCTTTCCCCCAAATCTTCATGTCCTCTCCATCATCTCAAAACACAGACACAGACACAGACACACACACACACACACACACACACACACACGATTCCTCTAAAACAGGACAGAAAAGCTGAGAAAATGAGAAAAGTCCATAACTAGCATGGCTCACAAATTTGTAAGTGTGAAAGGGCATCTGGGAGGCATTTTCTATCTCTGCCCACCTTCCTATCAGGATGTAAGCAGTGACTTTTCACCCCACTCAGGATAGTCAGGCCTCTCCTCCCCTCTCGGTCTGCTTGCATCCCGTTTCTCTAGAAGCAAGGGCCTCTTCGCCTGCGCTGTGTCTGAGCGGTAATTACCTTGTGTCTGTTCTGCTGCCTTCAAATTATTTTTCCCACCTTCAGAGCAATTGCCTCCCACTACTTATCTTGACTCTGATCTTCAACAGGGCGCAGGGGACCTGTCTCTTGACTCTCATATTTTTACTTCTGTTGTTAAAAAGTCCCCTTGAACTTACATTTACAGACACCTGCAAAGCCCGAGTGCCTTCATGTCAGCGGACATGTCCGGGGGGAGGGTGTTTGCAATTACAGCTGGAGCTGGCTGTGTGATCAGAGAGCTGCCAGGCCGTTGAGACCCGGCCCGGGGAGCATCTCTGATGAGTGATGGGGTCATTATTATGAATGTTATGCGGGGTTGCAGGTAAAGTCCTGTGACAGGAACGCTTTTTTTCCTTTATCCTGTCTGAGCTGTAAAGACAGACATACATATATTAATGCATACATATATGCATAGACCCCGACACAGCCTGGCTGAGAAATAGGGAAGTGAAGTTAGACCAAGGATTTCTCACACATTCTGGAACAATCCTTCTGCAGGGCCTCTGTCTTCTCAAAGTCTCCCCTTTTTTTGCTGTCAGGTAGTCCTCTTCCCAGGAGCAAGAGTGTGGCTTAGTCTTATACAGGTCTTCCCTGGCGGCTCAGTGATAAAGAATCTGCCTGCCAATGCAAGATACCTGGGTTTGATCCCTGGGTCAGGAAGATCTCCTGGAGAAGGAAATGGCAACCCACCTCAGTATTCTTGCCTGAGAAATCCCAGAGACAGAGAAGCCTGGCAGGCTACAGTCCACGGGGTCACAAACAAGCAGACACGACTGAGTGGTTTAGCAACAACAGTAACAACAAAGTCCTATATTGGAGGGCTGATCTTTTTTGGCTAGCTTTTTGGTTCTAGCCTCTAATAATTTATGTATTTTGTTGAGTGTAGCATTTCTGTCTATGGAGATATTTTCTTCCACTTTGGTTTCTTGCAGGGAAGATTAAAAAAATACCGAGTTGATCCTAAACCCTTGCATCAGTAGAGGACTTCTTTGGAGAACTCACTTTTCTCCTGCTTCTCACTGTGGATGTCTATGTTCTGTGTTGCTGCTGTTGACAATCATCCCTTCAGGCCTATTCCGTAAATCTATGTCCCCGTGGGTGGGCCTCATGTTCCCTGAAGGAAGAAGGCACACCCAGTGTTAATCATCTGGGGACCAGGCCATGCTAAGCTGGAACATTCCATCTTAGCAGGCATGGAAGGGACCTCCCAGTCTCTCCACTTTAGTTTCAGCCTTTGAGGAGGCTTGATGTCTTTAGGGTGGTCCAGAGTTTCATGCGTTCAGCATCACTTCCTTGATGGTGAAGTTTGATGAGAATTAAGAAGAGGTTGGTCTGCTCTGTGCCTTAAGTCGGCTGTGGGAGACCTTCTCCATCTTGTAAGTGAATATTTCTGGTTATTTCTTGCCTGTTCATTCCCTTCAGTTGACCTAAGGCCTTTAGAAAAGACTTGTTGGAGCCTTAGAAACTTGTCTCCAAAACACTGCTGAATTCAGGGGAGGACATCGCCTCGCCATTACAGGGAGCTGCAAAGAGACCATAATGGCTCCCAAGATCAACAGGAGCAACAAGGGATGTTCTAGAGTCCGTGTTTTCAAACCAGGGCTCATATTTTAAAATAGTCATCATAGCCCATCATTATCCTCTGAATCTTAGAGCATCCTTACAAAGTGACACTATGCTTGCTTCCATGCTGCAGATGAGGAAACCGAACATTTGAGACTGTATTCCTGCTACCCATCTGCCTTTGACATCCTCTATTTTCTTCTCTCTTTGGGGGATCTGTGCTGCCTAGTAAGAGAAGAAGTTGAGAATTTTTGTTGAACAGTTTTGCAGCAGGCAAAGCACCATTGCAAAATTGGTCTAGCCGGAGAGTGGAGTCTGTGTGGAGAGCAAGACAGAATTTTTTCTTCCTGTCCCTTTCTTTCTCCCTCCCTCTTCCTTTCTTCCTTTCTCTCTTTCTTTTTTCTTAATTTTCAGAACAGGACACTGCAGCTCCCAGAAGTTGTGCGAAATAGATGGAGAATAAACCACATGCCAATAGATGAAGGATATGGGACTCAAAAATGTTTCAAGTCCAGGACTATTTCCTCTGGTGCTTTATTTTGACCGAATTCAGAAGATGACCAGGTATGGAAATGCCCAGGGTGGGGAACATAGTGGGAGCGCAAAGTCAAATATGGTAGGACTCTCAAGCCCCAGTGGGTGACAGTCCTTCTAAATCAGGACTTTCTGTACGTTTGCCTGGCATGTCTCCAGGCCTTTCTGGAAGTGACCATGAGGACTCCTGTGGATATTCAAGTATCTCAGTGTATCAATTAACGGGCTCTGACAAAGGGCCAACACACTGTGGAGAATGGAAACAATTCTGCAGATGCCTTGGCCCTCTACCTGATTTTACCAGCTCACAGAAAACCAAGGGAAGACTTTGGTGCTTTTTTCTGCTTCAAGGATCCCAGCGATTGTTCTCTTTCTCTGTTTCAGCCACCATCACAGACCCTGATGCTCTGACAACTCCTGAACACCACGGGTGAAAAGGATATTCACGTCTGAGGACCTCGACTCCATGGTGGGAAGGAATTACCTGCGAAGTGTGGTCTCAGAAAGAAATTCTCTCAGAGGTTGTGTGAGGACAAGCCAAGGAAACATAAGCCATAGCTCTTTGGAATCGTAACAATATTCCAAGACAAATGTTTCTTGGAGGCTGGGGTTTTTCCTACATCTGTCACATCTTCCGGGTGTGACATGGGAGAATGCTCTTCCCCTCCCTAAGCCACAGATCCTCATCTATAAAGAAGGGAACTTGGAATGCGAAGAACCCCAATATCATGCCTTGAATGGAGACATGTCGGGAATGCAGAAGCTCTGTCTGGTTGGGGAAGGATGGACCCAGGTCAGGGCAGGGCTTGTACTGAGTGATGAGAAAGGGGCGTGGTGACCAGGACATGAGCCAGTCCGGAAAGAAGGTCTAAAAATGTCTGATCTGGGGGCCCGAGAGGACAGGAGGGAGTCTCCCTGGAGCGGCAGTCAAGTCAGGTCAGGCTCTGGGCAGGCTGCCTGGCTTGGGGAACGGCATCGATGTGTGGGGAGAGGCCGGACAGGTGTCAGGGCCCAAGCCAAGTGGCCTGGAGGTCAGGACGGGGCATTCGTTCTAAACAAGGTGACTGAGTGCAAGGCAGGCCCGAGTCAAAATCCATTCACCCAGACAACACGGCATCACTGGGTGACCACAGAGAGGCCCGGTTTTAAGACAAAGAGTTGGACACAACTCTTAAAACACAGGTTTACGACAACAAGAGTAATTCTAGGCTCACTTGCTTTCTCAGGGCAAATACAAGGCTGTCTTGGCTGGAGAGCTGGAGAAGCTGGACAGACCCCTTTAGAGCGGAAATATGGTATTTTCATTTTAATCTAAATAAAAATATTAATAACCAGCACACGTGGGGTGCTTTCTCTGTGCTACACTATCCTAAGTGCCTCCCATGTGTTCACCCATGGGCAGGCTGATTTTAAAGTTCATTCTTGTTAATCACTATGGTAGAAAACTTTTTTCTTTTTTGCCAATATCAAACTGTGGTGATATCTATCCTTTCAGCTATGACCTATGTCACTGCTGAAGAATCTAGGCAAAAATATAGAGAGTGGAGAGGGGCAAATGAAAACCTAATCAGACTGAAGACTCTCAGGAAATGGGGGCCCTTTCAAGCATCCTTGTGGATTTCATTGTCAGGCCTTCCTCTTCCAGCAGGATCAAGGAATGAGTCATGCTTAAATGCTTCCCCAGTCACCTCTGTGTCTTTCCAGCCCAAAGTCCATATCTCCAAGCTGGAGGTGACTGCAGGCAGCATCCTCCAGCTTCTTCTACAAATGTCTCTTAGTTTCCTCTAGGTTTGGATGTAAGGTGACTGTGGGAGAAAGCCACATGAGACATTAGAGGGCTACTAGAAATATTTTTTAAATGCTTTAATTGCATTTGTGAGTTAGTTGCTAATTCGTGTCCAATTCTTTGTGACCCCATGGACTATAGCCTGCCAAGCTCCTCTGTTCATGGAATTCTCTAGGCAAGGATACTGGAGTGGGTTTCCATTCCCTTCTCCAGGAGATCTTGCCAAAACAGGGTTTGAACCCAAGTCTCCTGCACTGCAGGCAGATTCATTACCATCTGAGCCACCAGGGAGTAAAAAGAGTGAAGCACATTTTCTTATAATGTTTATCCTTTCTGACCACACTCCTTGGGAATCAGGTATACCAGGCACACTCAGCTTTCTAATCCTTATGATGTATTTCATAATCAAAAAATCTTTCATTTTATATTGGTGTATGGTTGTTTTAAAATGTTCTGTTAGTTTCAGGTGTACTGCGAAGTGATTTAGTTGTGTGTGTGTGTATATATATATATATGTATATATTCAGTTGTGTGTATATATATATTCTTTTTCATATTCTTTTCCCATGTAGATTATTACAGAATATTGAGTAGAGTTCCTTGTGCTATATAGTAAGTTCTTGTTGATTATCTATTTTATGTTAATATAGTAACATGTATATGTTAATCCCTTCCTAACCCTAATGATATTGACCCCATAATCTCTCTGATGTTGCTCTTCCATCTCTCTAATCCCACTGAAAATGTTCCAGTTCAGGCCTTCAATATCTCTTTTTTAAAAAATATTTATTTACTTGGCTGCACCACGTTTTAGTTGTGGAATGCAGGCACACAGGATCTGTTTGGTTTTTTTTTTCAGTTGTGGCATATGAATTCTTAGTTGCAGCACGTGGGATATAGCTCCCTGACCAGGGATCAAACCTGGGCCTCCTGCACTGGGAGTGTGGAGCCTTAGCCACTGGACCCCAGATGTCTGACTCACATCTCTGCTTCCCTGATTTACTCTCTTCAGTCTGTCCTTCACTCCCTCAGAAGCATCATCTTCCTGCTCAAAATAGCCATAGGCTCCTGTCACCTGCAAATCAATACCCAGAATCCACATCCCACATCTAAATCCCCTAAGGACTCCCCTAAATCCCCACTCCGATCTCAGCTTTCACTTGAGTTCCATGCTCTTCGAGATCAGCAGATATGATCATGTTCTCAATATCTCCAACTCAGTATCTTCCATCTGTCAAAAATATCCTTTTCCCCTCTCCATTTGTGAGTAATTAATATCAGAAAGTCCATCCTCCTTTTTAGTGTTCAAATCAAAGGCAAGCTACTCCAGGAAGGGTTCTTATAAGTCCAACCTCAGACGTCATCACTAGAAAGGATCACACCCAACTCTAAGTCCCCCAATGCCAACTTTCTTACTTTTATTTTACTTCCTCTGAGAACTACAGGTTTCCTTGCTGAGAGTAGAGGGTACCCGTGAGACCTTTTGTAAGCTGGAACGACATAAACTGAAGAAGCAATTATCTTAGGACACATCTTGCTAATGGATGCACAAAATAAATCAAGATAAAACAGAGATGCTATGGCAGCTTGACGCTGAGATGCTGAGTGTCATTCTTGGGAAAGGTGCCTTGGTGGTGCCTCTCTCTCTGCTTGGGGTGCATGCTGCCTTTAAAAGACTTACTGCAAAACCAACACTGAATGCTATTTTTGCTTTATGCCTTTTTTTTTTCTTTTTGGTAAAGTGAAAATTCTTTCGGATTTCTTTTGGTTAGTGAAAACAGGTACTGATGTAGGTCTTCTGCAAAGTGAACTTTTGAAAAGCGGGAGAGACCCATATCTGTGTTTGTGCCCACATTAACCACTGACTGGGAACCCCATAAATGAATCAATCACAGTATTCCGAACTGAAACTGCCCTGGCACCCAGGAAATACACGGCAGCATGATAGGTTGCAACAAAGAAACCAGTTCTTCATCTCTATCTGTATCTGCACTCCTCACCTTATTATTTCAAAGTGCCCATCCACTCAACCCTGACTCTGTGTTTGGCCATGCCATTTACTTTGGCCAATAGAATGAGGTGGAATGATGATGTGCTAGTTTTAACTTCCAGCCCAAGAGGCATTGCCTGTTTTCAGGTACTTTCTTGCAGCTTGTCATAATCTTACATGCCTGGACCAGCCTGCTGGAGGGTATGAGGTACATGGAACAGAACAGAGCCACTCCATCTGCTACAGTTAAGATCATCGTAGGTAAGTTAGATGTGTGAGTGACCCCAGCCAAAAATCAGTAGAGTCTCTAGATTACTTCCCAACTTACCCAGAAGCATGAGCCAAAAATTCTTTTATTGAATTCCACCAAAGTATTGCGGGTGTTGGCGACATGGCATTTTTCTAGCCAGATATAACTGGTGCAGGTGAACCAAAATGCATCCAACCATCTGCAGGTGTCAGTAGACAGCAATTCTCCTCCCTGAAAGTCTTAGATACAATGATGAAAAAAAAGAATACAATATATATATGTGTACATATGTATATGGTATACACACACAAATATATATATACATACACAATTGTACCAAATTTTATGTGTAGTTAGATTAAAATACTATATATGCATACATGCTATAAATTTTATGTGTAGTTAGATTAAAATACTATATATGCATACATACTATAAATATAAAACACACATATGTATGATGTTGCTATACATATATGACATTTGTGTATTTATATGGATTTGTGCCTAAAGGCACACATAAGATGTTGTGGTGAACTGGAGAACAGGACAGGGGCATGGGGTAAGGGAGAGAATTTAGAGTTTGTTTTTTATTCTTTCATGTATTTCTTGACCTTATAATGAATATATCATAATTTAATAACTTACAATCTAATTAAAATAAGTAAAACAATTCGTGCTAACTGTAGAAAATTTGTCTGTAAGGAAGAGTAAAGCAAATGTTTTTAAAACGTCGCATGCATATTCTTTATGGATTCTCTCATGAGATGACACAAAGACTATGTTTTTTTCAATTTTTTTAACATTTCATCTTTACTCTTTGAAATTTTAATCAGTTTAAATCAAATTAGGTCAATTATATGAGGTAAGTGATGGTGGGGGGCATTTGTCTTTCTCTAAACCCCAGAATATTTAACCCATCATCCACGCCATGTTTATTTAATAATCCTACCCCACACTTTGAATTATTTAATACTTGTATTTTTTATCCCGCATTTGAATTACTGTAGCTTTTTAGTATGTTTTGACATCTGGTAGGGCAGATTTAGCCTTTTTCATTTTATTTTGTTTTTGCATTTTGAGTCACTTTCATGCATTTCTTTTGTCTAGCTGAATCAGAAACAGGCTGTCAAGCTTTCAGCAGAGATACACACAGACTTTTGAAATTTTTGTTTCTCACTAAGATTTGAGAGTTTCCTTTCTTCCTCCTCCTCTTCTTCCTCCTTCACCTGCTTTTTCTTCTTCATTCTTCATTGTTGTTTAGTTGCTAAGTTATGTCCAACTCTTCTGCGACCCCAAGGACTGCAGTCCGCCAGGCTCTTTTGTCCGTGGGATAGTCCAGGCAAGAATATCGGAGTGGGTTGCCGTTTCCTTAATTTTTTACTTTCTTTTAAAAATCTGTGCTTCTCCCTCATGCCCCTCCTCTCCTTCTTCTCATCCTCCGTCATCATCCTCATTTCTTCATCTTAATCTCCCTCTCTTTATTGATTGCTATTTACATGATAAATATTCAAGTGTACAGAAAATAAAAGTATCAATCAAAACTTGGCAGGTTGTATTTTGTGTATGCATTAGATATTTTAGGATGCAGATCTAAAATGTTACAGAAACGGGCATATTCTTCTACCCAAATTTCCCTCTACCCTCTGCTATAACCACAATTATGCAGCTGGAGTATAGTCTGTCTATGCGTGTATTAACCTTTATTTTCACAATATGCATTTACTCATAATCATATATAGCATTGTTTTGTATATTTAAAACTTTTGTGCAAAATGCTCCATGCTAAGCATATTCTTTTGCATCTTAATTGTGTTTGGGGGAGGGATGACAACAGTATGTAACTTTTCTTCATAAAAATCCTGTATATTTTTTATTTAGTTTACTCTCAGCTATTTAGAATATTTTCATGGTTTTGATGCTAAATTTAAGCTTCCCAGAAGCTCAGTGGTAAAGAATCCACCTGTTAATGCAAGAGATGCAGGGGATGCCTGTTTGATCCGTGGGTCGGGAAGATTCCCTGGATTAGAAATGACAACCCATTCCAGTATTTTTGCCTGGAAAATTCTATGGACAGAGGAGCCTGGAGGGCTAGAGCCCATGGGGCCAAAAAGAGTCGACACGACTGAACACAGCACGGCATGGCAATGCTGAGTTTACTTGACTCAAGTTTTGTTGATGGCTAGTGCAACCAGATACCAGATGAGATCAGTCTTCTCCTGCTGAATTCTGATTTCATCATGTCAAGCTGGTATTCAAACTATGAGGGAACCTGTTCTGTCTGGAGAATCTGCATGCTTCAGCTTCTCCTTTCCTATTAGGGAATTCCTGCAGGGAGTCTAATCTGTGATCTTCATCTCGAAGACTAGTCCCTAACCACTGCTTGGTTCCTATACATCCCCTGACCATTGAGCAGAGGACATTTTGCCCATTTGAGCAGAACTGTGGTCACAGTCTTACCCTGAACTTGGTACCAGTATAGTACAACTCTTAAGCCCCTAAATTATGCTCCAAATAGATTTCCCCAGATGTGTCTCCATAGACATCCTCAGCTTCATCTTAAACCTAAATTGAACCTGTTGTATTCCAGACTGGCTGTTGTCTCAGCAGATATTAGGTTGGCCAAAAGTTTTGTTTGGGTTTTCCCATGCAATGTAACTGGAAAACCCAAATGAAATTTTTGACCAATCCTATATTTTTGTGGTACAGTGATTTATCTTGATTTCATGTGTTTCTTTGAGCTTCTACCACCCCTAGCATCCAGATTCTTTTTCTCCAGTTTCTAACATCCTAGTTCAGCCAGATACAGAAACTATACTGAGATGGCAAAAGTAATTTTTCCCACATCATTACCATGAACTATTGGTAGTGATTTCATGAAAAAGCTGTGTTAAGAATAATTTAGAGGTAATAACTGGATTTATTCAGATTGGGTAATGTCTGTCAGGGACAAGGGGATCCTTATGTTCTTGCTATTGTCTTCTGCCACCCAAGATAAGAATTAATGATTGTAAAACTTTTGACTATAAGCAAATACACATCCAATAAGGGAGTAAGAAAACAGCAAACTACAAAAAGAAAATAAAAATCTAGTTGTTTTCTATGTGTAAAATAATCACACTATCGTGGGTATACAGGGGAGGAAAGGTGGAGGACAGTCCCTGAAGCCATTTCATGTGGCATTTTATGTCTTCCAGAGATGGTTGCCACTCTGTCTCCCATATCTCAGGCTCATCCGACACACTGGAATGCTACCCCATCAAGAGGTGGTGTCTATGTCGAATCCTCTTGAGCCTGCCTGGGTCTCTGTGACCGCTTCAATACATGAAGTACTGTAGAAGTGATGCTATGTGGCTTTTGAGGCTAGATTGTAAGAATGCCATGCCATTCACTTTGAGGGATTCTCACTCTTGGAACTCAGCCACCATATTGGTAGGAAGCTCAAGCATCTGTGGAGAGGTTTTCACAGAGAGGAACCAAAGCCCACTGACCCACAGACTGGGTTGAGTTCATCATCAACACTCATCATCAACTTGCCAGTGATGTGAGTGAGACATCCTGAAAGTAGCCTCATCAGCACCAAGTCAGTTGCCAAAGAACACCATTTTCCTAGCACCTTTCTTCTAAGACTGCTGTAGAGCTAGTTTGGAAGCTGTAGTTTGGTCATGAAGACTGAGGATAAGAAAGTATTATTCAAGTTCTGATTGATGCAGCTGCTGAAGTAGTCTCTTGTGGTGCTTTTTCCTCCAGGAATCCTTGACAAAACCTTCTTATGTCATCATCCTAAGAATACTTTTTGTGTGGTTGTTTATTGTTCTCTAGCCTCCTCAAAGTGTTCCTTTTGCTATCAGCAAAGTTTTCATGCTTTTTGCCAATATTCCTTCAAAGGTACAAATTCAATATCACTAAGTGTTCAATAAAGCAATCAAATAAAGTATTGCTAAGATGTGTGATGGAATTCACATTGAAGCAAGACCTTGTCAGTTAAGAAAAACAGATATAAGTGAATGCCTTGAAAATCCATGAGTAGAAACATAAACTTCTGCTTTTATGTAAGTGTGATATGTTATCTTTCTTGATGGAAAAAAACATCTAATTTAATGCATGGCAACTCAACTTTTAAAATTGTAAAATCCAGGCAAAATCAACTGTAAGTAGTGTCAAGACTGGGGAAGGTGAAAGTCCCTGTGTTTGGCCTAGGACAGACCGAGTTTGGATTTATGTGTTTATTCCTCAACACCACAAGTTCAGGGGGGCATCTTGAGAAAGCATGATGATAGTGAGTTCCCATTCAAAGCAGTGAACTCCTGTTCTACTCGAAGCCAAAATGCTCTCCACCAGAAATTTTTTATAGCTCAGAGGAACAAATACATTTTTAGGCCCTTTCTAACACTGTGATATTCTATATTACAATTTAATCCTGGGCCCAAGTGCCAGTTCTTCACTGTGCCACACAAGTAATCTTCCTGGAGACCAGGTCTTCCAAGAACATAGTGATCCTCATGCCTCGAGTGTGAAGCATAGGTATCTTGTTAACAAGGAGTAAGATATGAATTTTCATAGGCAAAGTACTCAGATGTGCAAAAATGTAACTTTATTAATTTTATTATTAGTGAAGCTAGCTGAGGTCTTTAGTCCTATGTCCACTTAAACCTTAACTGCTATCCCAAAGTGATTTGCCACTTTCATTTTTAAAGTTTAGTTTGTCTTGTGCAAAATACTTAAATTCACAATGTTATTTCTCTCCTCCTTCTTTCCTTTACACAGAAATTATTTTAACTTTCTGATGAGTTTAGTTTTATTGCTGTCATTGTATCTTTTTTAAAAAAATCAAAATTACTGATTGGTGTATACTTATTAGAGTCTTACTGACAAACACGAAATCCTCCCATGGTTAGTGAACAGTTGTCAATTTCTACACAAATGGTCTCTGGGGGTTTTGACTGAGATGGTGTTGAATCTATAGATTGATCTTGGGAGAATTATCATACTAATATTGAATCTTCTAATCCACGAACATGGTATATCTCTTGTTTTATTTAGGGCTTCTGTAATATCTCTGAGCACTGCACTGTGGTTTTAGGTTTAGAGGTTTGCACATATTTTGGGAGACTTTCCCTAAAGATTTAAAGTTGCATATACTTTCAGGAAGTGCTATGTTTTCTGACTATATGTATCAGTTTTTCATTATGGAATGCCAAATTTAATCTCTGATAATATTGCTTATCCTGTAATCTACATTGTATAATATGAATATAGATATTTTAATTTATTGCTTAGTATTTACATGGTACATAATTTTTCATTCCCTTACCTATGACCTTATGTTTAAAGTGGGCTTCGTCCTATTGTCTTATATTTGGGTATTGTTTTTTTACTCCCTCCCACAATGTCTTCTCTTGGAGTGTCAAGATGAGTAAATTTCAATATAATTACGGATATGGTAGGTTTAGATCTATAATGTTCTTTTTTCTATCTGTTCTATCTGTTCTTTTTTTTCCTTTCTATATTTTGTCTCCTGTGTTAGTGTTTTCTGTGTTAATTATTAGTGTCCTATTATTTCCACTATTAGCTTATTAGCTCTTTCTTGCTGTTATTATTACTAACTGCTCTAGGGAATACAATACACTTCTTTGGTGTATCTCATTCTACCTTTAAATAATATCATAAGTAATTTATTGAATAATGTAAGAATTGTACAACCACATGCTTTCATTTATCCTCTCCCATTTTTGCTTTCATTCAATTATTTATGCATATGTTATAAATAGTATTATTTTTACTTTAAACATATGTCTTTTAAAGAAATAATGCTTTTCATTCCCCTTGTATAGATTCAAGTTTTCATCTGGTACCATTTTCTTTTTATCTGAAAAACTTTTAATATTTCTTGCATGGAAGTTCTGCTGTGATAAATTGTTTCAGCTATTTATTTGTCTGAAACATTATTTCATCTTTATTTTTAAAATATAATTTTGTTAGTATAGAATTCTAGATTGGCAGTTTTGTTTTGCAATTTTTTCAGTGTAAGGGAAGTTGAAGAGTTTAAGGATGATTTATAGGTGCCATGACTATATTTGTGTTTCAGAAATTTTCCATGGACAGTATTATAAAGAATTGTTTGACTTCACGAAGGTGTAAAAGCAAGAGAAATAGGAGACTGTTAAAATAAGCCAGAGGAAATTTGATAGGGTCTTAAATAAGTCAAAGCTTGTGGGGATGCTGCTAAGAATACTGATTTGGGAGATATATTGTATTATCAGAAGATAGGGATCATATATAAAAAGTGGTGGAGAAGATGGACCCTTGCCCCTTGGTTGTGGCACATGAGTGAGGAGAGGTCCCGCTTTCTGAGATGGGGATTTACAGAAGGAAGAAGAGTTTTGTGACTTCAGTGGCAATCATCTCCACAGTGGCTTAGGTTTTAGATTCAGGTGACTACCTCGGATTCCATGCCTGGAATTCAAGTCCTCCACTGGGATGAAGCCCTCATTTATTTGGGGACCAGGTCCACTTCTAGCTCTTGCCCCACTTCTCTGACAGGGAGATAAGACCCTTATTTTTCTCCAAGCAACTGAGCATGAATTTTCATTTTGGAAACTGCATATACAATATTGAAGGTGTCCCCCTTCCAGGCTAAAGAAGGCTGAGAACCAAAGAATTGATGCTTTCAAACTGTGATGCTGGAGACGACTCTTGAGAGTCCCTTGGACTGCAAGGAGATCAAGGTGGTCAGTCCTAAAGGAAATCAACCCCGAATATTCATTGGAAGGACTGATGCTGAAGCTGAAGCTCCAATACTTTGGCCACCTCATGAGAAGAGCCAACTCACTGGAAAAAAATCCCGATGCTGGGAAAGATTGAAGGCAGGAGGAGAAGGGGACAGCAGAGGATGGGATGGTTAGATCACATCACCGACTCAGTGGGTATGAGTTTGAGCAAACTTCAGGAGGTAGTAAAGGAGAGGGAATTCTGAGTGCTGCAGGCCATGGGGTCACAAAGAGTTAGACATGACTGAGCAACTGAACAACAACAGCCCTTCCAGGACTCTGGCTCTGATATGTCTCCTTCTAACCTAGACTGGGTGGTTATGGTTAACATCCTTAGGGTAAACCCAGTTCGGGTCAGCACCTCTGAACATGGTGCTTGTCCAGTGGCTACTAGTCAGAGGTATCTCTAATCATGTCAGCCTCCCCAGGCTTTCATTTTGTCTGCTTCGACTCTCTCACTGGTTCCAACTCGCATATCTGAGTTCACCCCAAGTTATGACATTATTTATACTTTTCCTTTCAACTTAGAATATGAAACGAGGATAAATCATTCAACCTCTGTCGCCCATTTAACCCCTGTGTAAACTGTCTGAGGGTTAGAGTGATAATTACCTTTTCCAGGGACAAAGTTAAGGGGGGCGTCAATTAAGTCTTGCCCTGTGCTTTGAGATCTTTCAATGAAAGGCTCGGGGTTATTACTGTTAACAAGATACCAAAGGGCTATTTGCCAGCAATGACTCCCTTCGAGCCAGCATGTCTGTCATTAGTAATTTGGGGCCTTGGCACAGAGTCATGGGAATGTTTTAATGGCTTCTGTTCAACCCCAGAAATAGATCTCAAAGTTGCAAAAAGAAATGCTTGTTTTCTCTGTTCTCCTCTATTTCTGTACACGTGGTAACTCTCAGGGGAGATCTCAGGTTCTCTGGCAGAGGCCAACAAAGTGGGCAACAGGGTCTTAAGCTGTCCCAATAATCTCTGACAACTGACAGTGTTGGGATCAGTCCCAGAGATGGGTTATACTACCAGATAGCAACCGTGGCCTAAGCTGAATTTCTGGAGCCACCTGGAGACTTTGCTAACACCGTGAGGTTTGGGAATGATACGTAGGAAACTCTTTCTTTAAGAAATATTTGGAAAATGTTTGCTAATTTGAACAAGTTATTTTATTCCTTAGCCAGCTCCCAAATGCTTTTTCAGAGCTGCCTTTATGAGTCAAGAAAAAAAAAAGTATTTTCTTTCTGGGAGGCCTGGACTTGTTTCTAGAAAAGAGGGCAAAGAATATGTGTGTTCAACTAGGCTTGTGTTTAGCCCCTCATTGGTTAAGTTCATGATCTAGCTTCATTTTCAATTAATTCATTAAATCATTCTTTAAAAAACCTCCCTCTTCTTCCTCTACCCCAGTTTTTTTCCTTCAGTTTTGCTCCATTCTTTGCTTTATATTTAATCAGTTCTTTTCTCTGCTTGCCAAGGTGTGATATACTAGAAAAATCAGTAGCTCTGTTAAGATGAGAAATAACTTTCACTCTTACTGATGGTGAGCTTGGGCAAGTTGCTTAATCTCTATGAATTTCATTTCATTTTCTGAAAGAGAGGAGGTAACACAGGGGCCCAGCAAGATGTCTGGGATGATTGAGCCAATGTAAACATAGTTATACAAGGTGTTACAGACGCAAAGGGTCTCACAAACCTGTCAAATTGGTGAATGTAATCAAAAGGGTATGTTGGGGACTGTGGCAAACTGGAGCATCCATGCCCCAGACTCAGGGAGCAGCTATTATCCTGCTCTAGCAAATGTTTGCCAGACTTGCTTCCTTCCTTCTTTGGATTCTTTCTTCCTCTCTCTCTCTCTTCCTTTTTCTTCTTTCCTTTTTTCTTTTTCTTTTCTGTTTTAACAAGTAGGAAACTCAGAAATTTATACCAAATTTCCTGATTTTTGAGTGTTAAATTCATTTCCTTTTGAAAAACAGTCTTGAACAGTAGAAAGATTGTTGCGGTCTGGGTTTGGCTAACAAACCAACAGTTTAACATTTATGGTTTACTTTACTCTTCATTTATAAATTTCTGCCTTATCCTCTCTTTCACCTTTCTCTAATACTTTGATTTTTCCCTCCCATTTTCCCCCTGACATCAACAATGTTTTCTTTACATGCTCTTAAAGTGACACCAGGTTCTTTATAAAGTGACACCAGGGGCGTATTCATATAAACCACAATTTTTACATTCTTCCATCAGGCCAACTCAAATTCCCATCTTTTCTCATGGCCAACAATGCAAGGACAACAGCAAGCCCAGAGTTTTGAAAGAGTTAAGCCTACTCCTCTATTCCCAAGAGGAAAGTAAAGAACTACCCTTCTGACTTTTAGTCAAAGAAAAAAAAAAGAAAAATCTTGGCTGTCGATGCGATCACCAGGAATGCTAACTCATCAGCCACTTGGGGCCATAACTGTGGCTGCATTCACCAATCCTTGGCCACATAAACGATGCCAATCCTGAGCCTGGTAAGGAGTTGGCCTGAAGAAGTCGTGACAGTGTGGCTCCATTGCCTTTCTGGAAAAATATGCTAAAGACCACTGGTTGTTTAATAATAAAATGTACCCTACAAGGTATGTTCTTCACCAAAAATGAGTCGATTCTTCCTAGTTGCAATGTCTTGCCTTTTTTAAACTCTTTTCTTGGGAGAAATGTGACCATCCCATTTAGGATAAGAAAATACCTCTTTGGAAATGATGTAATCATGATTTGCATGTATGCCTTAATTTTCTATTCTCTGACCAGGGGCAGACATCACTAATTATTAAGGGCACTTCTTCAACTGAGTCTAGATGTAGTTCAAGGTCTTTAATATATGTCACATGCATCACCAGTCATGTGGGGTTGAAATGTGAGTAAAAGTACAGTAGGCCCAAAGTGAAAATAACCCAGATATACATTAACTGGTGAATAGATGATAATATATGGCCATTTACATAATGGAACACTATTTGCTAATAAAAATGAATGGAGCGTGAATATTTACAATGAGGATGAACCTTTAAGTGTCATGCTAAGTGAAGGAAGCCTGACACATAAGACCATATATTGTATTGGGTTGTCCAAAAAGTTCATTCAGGTTTTTCCATATGATCCTACAGAAAAATCTGAATGAATTTGGCAAACCCAATATGAGATCACATATATGAAATGTCCAGAAAAGGCAAATACACAGAAGGTAGTAGTTATCTGGTGCTGGGATAAGAAGGAAGAGTGACTACAAACAGGCTCAGTGTTTCTATTTTGGGGTGATAGAATGTTCTAAAATTAGATGGCAATAACTGTACGACTTTGTAAATGCACAAAAGGTGATTGAACTGCACACTTAAAACAAGTGACTTCAATGTTACATAACTTTTATTTCAACAAAGCTGTTAAAATGCACATGATTGGCTTGCAGACATTAGCTCTTCAAAGTCAGGGAGCCATGGAGGACACATGACTCCAGAAGCTTCCACTGACTTGCCATCTGATGTTGAAAAAAGAACTTTCTTCTTCTGCATAGTTTCTTCATTGGTAGTTTGAAGTGTTGGAGCTGATGCTCTCTTGGGAATTTTTAAGCTCTGATAGTCCCTAAGAGACTTTTGGCTAAAATCAAGTGTAGTATTGGGACTTCCCTGGTGGCTCAGTGGTAAAGAATCTGCCTGCCGATGCAGGAGACAAAAGAGATGCAGTTTCTATTCCTGGGTCAGGAATGTTCCCCAGAGTAGGAAATGGAAACCTGCTCCAGTATTCTTGCCTGAAAAATTCCATGGAAAGAGGAGCTTGGTGGGCCACAGTTCATGGGGTCAGAAAGAGTCAGATGCAACTGAGCACCTGAGCCCTGGCCCTGGCCCTCCTCACAGTCCCTAAGAAGAAGGAAAAGTGGGATTTCCCTGGTGGTCCAGTGGTGAAGAATCCATCTTCCACTGCAGGGGATAAGAGTTGGATCCCTGACTGGGGAGCTAAAATCCCATACACCTTGGGCAACTAAGTTTGAGCGCTGCAACTATTGAGCCTGTGAACTCTGGGGCCCATGTGCCACAACTAGAGAGAAGCCTGTGTGCCGCAATGAAGACCTGATGCAGTCAAATAAGTAAATTTTTAAAAAAGAAGGAGAGGCAAGAATGGTGACTGCTATTGTTTGCCACAGTCACCTACCAGGCTGTCAAGTTTTGGGGGACTTGCTCTGTGCCAGTGCTATACACTGAATGTTGAACAGTGCCTGACTATTGGTATAAGGAGATCACGATTATGAACACCTAAGCAACTCCAAGGGCTTCCCAGGTGGCACTAGTGGTAAAGGACCTGCGTGCCAATGCAGGAGACATAAGAGACGTGGATACAACCCCTGGGTCAGAAAGATCCCCTGGAAGAGAGCATGGCAACCCACTCCAGTATTCTTACTTAGGAAATCCCACAGACAGGGGAGCCTGGCAGGCTATAGTCCACAGATTCACAAGAGCTGGACATGACTAAAGCAACTTAGCACACACACATGCAGGGGACTCCAAAAACAGTATGAAAGTTATTAGACTTTCATATGCAATGTGATGGATGACAATGTATTTTGGTTTGCTGTTTTCTCAGAGGGTATAAGACATTGGATGTTAAATATCACCCATGATCACCTGTTCTGGTTGAGTAAGTAGTTACAGTGAGAAGAGGTGTGTGTGTGTGTGTGTGTGTGTGTGTGTGTGTGTGTGTTTGTGTGTGATGTTGGGTGTGTTGGGTGGGGATGGGCTTTGAAGAAAGATGAACCAAAATTTCCTTTTTGGTCTTGCCATTAAATCCTGTGGAACATGTGTTTAACCTTTCTGAGTCATCTGTAAGTGAGGGAAATCTAACCTACCTCACAAGATGCTTTGAAAATTTTAAGAAATCTTCTCCATTAAATATCTAGAGTAGTTCCAGAAACATATTGGGTACCTCCTCAATGTTTGTTTCCTATGTTCCTGTTTCTGTAACCATCGTATCAAATTCAGGGACTGCATGGAGATGGTTTGGTCTACACAGCAGAGACAAGGAAGTCCTGCAATTGTCTGTTAATTAGATACACAAATGCAGTCAATGGAGGCCACGCTAGCTGTAGGAGAACTCAGCTCTTCTGAGACACTGTTAGCTCAGCCCTCTGGCCTGAGACTCAGGAAATCACTCCTGCATTGTTAAGTAATTACCCTTTTTCCTTGTCTCTTTGACCTTCAGCTTCTCAAATTGAAGTTATAATTTTTGGTAAGGATTTTTGGAACAATGAATATTCTTTTACATCAAGGCCAGGCCAAAACCTCAGAGAATTCTAAGACAAATGGCCCAGGAGCCCACCCAAACCTTTGACTTCACATTTGGCCAAAGCATCCAAGTTTCTGTTTCTGCTTTGGGGCAAACCAGTGGCTGTGCTTTCAGCC
The DNA here is from genome assembly GCF_054371585.1 of Giraffa tippelskirchi. NCBI lineage: Eukaryota > Metazoa > Chordata > Mammalia > Artiodactyla > Giraffidae > Giraffa > Giraffa tippelskirchi. The sequence goes on along the minus strand of NC_137287.1, from coordinate 110,722,019 downwards.
CATGCATCCTTTTAAGACCAAGCCAGAAAACTCTGGAAGGCTGGGTGCTGTCAGATTTTTCAGGGCCACACACACTGAGGGACAAAACCAACTGAAGCAGAACTTTGCAAATCTTTGCATGTCTCATTCTGGTCACAGAGATACAGAGTTGTGATAAATGTTCTTTAGGAGCAAGGGAGGAAAGGGATTGAACATTTGTGGGGCCCACTTTATTTATGGTGCTTAAAATGTTTGAAAGTATGAACATGTTAGTTGCTCATTCATGTCTGACTCTTTGCACCCCCATGGACTGCAGCCTGCCAGGCTCCTCTGTCCATGGAATTCTCCAGGCAAGAACATTGGAATGGGTAGGCATTCCCTTTTCCAGGAGATCTTCCTGACTCAAGGATTGAACCTATGCCTTCTGCGTTGCAGACAGATTCTTTACTGTCTGAGCCACTAGGGAAAACTGCAGTCTCCTATTCACTTATCTAAGATGTAAGAATAAGTTTGATTGCACTCTTACATAAGCAAAGTGTCCCAGGTTCTTTGTCGAAATAAATTAAGCAATGCTAAATGCACAGGGTAAAAAGTGAAAATATCCCCACACCAACAACCATATTTCCTTCTCTACTTGTCCTTCCTTGAGATTTTGCTATTTATTTACTATTTATGAAGTATAGTTGATTTACAATGTTGTGTCAATTTCTGCTGCATAGGAAAGTTATATGTATATACAACTATATGTATATATATATATGTATAAAAATGTATAAAATGTATAAAAATGTATAAAAATAAATATAGGTATATGCATATATATGTGTAAAGAGAACTAACCACTGGACAATCAGGGAATTCCCTATATACATTTTTTTTAATGTTCTTTCCCATTATGGTTTATCTCAGGAGGTGGAATATAGTTCCTGTGCTATACAGTAGGATTTTGTTACTTATCCATTCTATACATAATAGTTTGCATCTGCTAATCCCAAACTCCCAATCCATCCCTCCCTCAGATCCCTCCCTCTTGGCAACCACAAGTCTGTTCTTTATGTCTGCAAGTCTGTTTTTGTTTCATTTATAAGTTCATTTGTGTAATATGTGTGTTGAAATTTCGATCTCAAATGGATTTTCAGAATGTGACTATAAGGGCACACTGTTGTACAATCTTCCTATTGATATACTCTGCTGACCTTTTGGTATGATTACATTCAGAGTTGCCCCCATCTTTTTAATGATTGCTTACCAGCCTATTTCATACAAGTCCTCAAATTTGTTTAGTCATGCCCCATCCACGGTCATACGCATTGTTTCCTGCTGGTTGTACATGTAACCCTTGACATGTTTATTTGTGCATCCTTGCATATTCATCCTTCAACAGAAATTTTTTGAGCAAATTATGTATCAGATGGAAGACTAGATGCTATGAATACAGCAGGGACAAGACATAATTGCTTCCTGCCTTCACAGAGTTTGCAGTCTAGCTGACTGTTGCATTTCAGATGTACACTCCACCATGTCCCCACTCCTGCCCTGCTCACTAATGTAATAAGAACTATCCCTGGTTTGTAGATACAAAGCCTACAGCTTAAAGAAGCATATGAACACTCCCAAAGCCGTGTAGTCCTTCTGTGGCATGGCTGGGAAGTATCTCTATATATGACAACAAAACTCCCATTCTGTCTGTTACCTGGCCAATGACTAATATTTGGTCAGTTTCAAACACCCAATGAAGATAAATCAAATTTATACATCTGGCAATGGATCTAAAGCTTTTGAGATCCAGGTGAGAGTAACAGAAGCAAAGAGGTTAGTTTCCATTGTTTGTAGAACCATGACCCTACAGTCCACAAGGAGGAACAGGGAGACTCCTGCTCCCACTATTCATTGAGGGTCTGCCCTGGAGTTTGGCATATTGGGTTTGCATGAGGGTTGCCATTTTCAATTTTTTTATTTTTAGATTTTTTTAGTGTGGACCACTATTAAAGGCTTTATTGAATTTGTTGCAGTATTGCTTCGGCTTTAATTTTGGTTTTTTGGCTGTGAGACATGGGGGATCTTAGCTCCTCAACCAGGGATTGAACCCGGACCCCCTTGTGCTGGAAAGTGAAGTCTTAACGACTGGACTGTCAGAGAAGTCCCTACCATTTTCATTTGAATGGACTTGGGCAAGTCACTTCTCTATCAGGTTTAGGCTTCCTAGTCTATAAAGTGGAAATTATCAAGATCAACTTTCCTGAGTGGTTGTAAGGTTTTGATGAGTCTCGCGTGTAAAATGTTTAGCGTAAAGTATCAAATATTATTATTGCTCTTATATTATTATGCCTTCTGGTGCTAAATCTGATTGCCCTCCAGAGTTCCCAGCTTGTTCTGCCAATTCTGGGCCAAGCACCTGCTTCCCCACCACCTTGGCTGTCCTCAGGAGCCCTTGAGTATTTCTCAGCAGGGCCTTAGTTTCCATCTTAAGAGAATGTGAACATGATCTGGCCTCAAGATAGTCCAGGCGTACAAGGAGCTTGCTGATTAGAAGTGGAAGGGCAGGCACAGCAAATGGTTTTCGGAGGAGCCATTTACACTCACCGTTTGGGAACTGGCTGTGACTTCTTCATAGGATAACTCCATTGAGATCTGTGGCCTTTTGTCATGTAGTTTCCAGAGCCTTTTCTGTCCTTTGAAGATCTTGCTTGGAACTTGGCCCTTTGGCCGGACTCTCACTGCCAGGCTAGACAAGCTGCAGATATTATTTGTCAAGCTAGGGCTGGGTTACCCAGCCGGGACACTCACCACTGGGCCAGCCCAGCGCTTTCCCAAGCTGGGCTCTCTGCCATGGCTGGAGAGATGCCAGCAGGGAGGAGGCAGGGCCTGTGCAGGGCCAGAATGGGAGCCTGAGGTGGCCCACAGCTACACCGGCAGGATGACTGGCATCAGCTCCTCCCAGGCAGCAGGTTCAGACAGGAGCAGAGAGAGGCTGCCCGCGCTGGGTCAGAGGGGGCATGGGCAGCCAGGAGAGGGGCCCTCCCAGTCTGGGCTCCTTGGGGCCTGCCGGTTTTGGCGTGGCTGTTGGGGAAACCTGTTGGGTAAGCTCCCATGTGTTTCCCCATAAGGCTGGGTCTTGCAGTCCAGGCTGCAAAGTGGGGGTGAGGAGCAGGAGCTCTTTATTGATGCTGACATTTACTTGAGAAGCTGCCAAAGGGTGGTTTATGTTTCTTAAACAGAGATGTGTTATGATAGGGAAACCGCTTCTGTGGAGGTGACAGTGAGCCGTGCCGGGGCTGGGCCTCCCCTGACGTGTGTCCCTCCACCAAGCCCATGGGCAGGGTGATGGAGGGAGCAGAGGGCTGGGTTTGGTGGGGAGCGCGGGTAGCCACCCCCAACACAGAGCATGTGACCTTGCGGGAGTCAGGTCACCTCCTTGGACTCCACTCTCTGCATCAGCTAGGTGGGAGTGATGCCCCCTCACCCTCCAGGGCTCTTTAGCGAGTGTCCCTTCGCTACATTCTTCCCTTGCACCAGTCCAGGTATCTCACAAATATGATCTCACTTAATCCTTTAAAGACTGCATGACGTAGGTACTATTTTTAGCCTTGTTTCACAGATGAGGCACCAGAAAGACCAAATCGTTTGGCCAAGGTCTCTCTCAGAGCAAAACGGGCAGAGCTGAGATCTGACCCCACGCCTTCTGGCTTCAATGTCTCCAAGCTTAACCAAGATGCTCTGCTTCCCAGATCTTGCCTAGCACCCCTCTCTGTTCACATACATCAGTCACTCACTTTGGAAAACTCGGTTGTGGATGTGATGATCTGATGAATACAGGTCTCTTTTACTGGATTCTGAGCTATGTGCCTTGGGTTTTTTTTTTTGTTTTTTTTTTTTGATTAATTTTTATTGGAGTATAGTTGCTTTACAACGTTGTGTTAGTTTCTGCTGTAGAGCGAAGGGGATCAGTTTTATGTTTACATTTATCCCCTCTTTTTTGGATTTCCTTTCCATTCAGGTCACATAGAGCACTGAGTAGCCTTCCCTGTGCTGTACATTAGGTTCTCATTAGTTACCTGTTTTAGGGTTGTTGTTGTTCAGTTGCTAAGTCGTGTCTCTTTGGGACCCCATGGCCTGCAGCCCATCAGGCTTTCCTGTCCTTCACTATCTCCCAGAGTTTCCTCAAAACTCATGTCCATTGAGTCGATGATGCCATCCAATCATCTCATCCTCTGTCGTCCCCTTCTCCTCCTGCCCTCAGTCTTTCCCAGCATCAGGGTCTTTTCCAATGAGTCAGCGCTTCACATCAGGTGGCCAAAGTATTAGAGTTTCTGCTTTGGCATCTTTCCTATCTATTTTACACATAGTATCAATATGTATATATGTCAATAAAATCTCCCAATTCATCCCAACCCTACTCCCACCTTGGTGTCCATGCATTTGTTCTCTACATCTGTGTCTTTATTTCTGCTTTGCAAATAAGATCATCTATATCATTTTTCTGGGCTTCCCCAGAATGGGTAAAGATGCCTCAGTGGTAAAGAATTTACCTGCAATGCAGGAGACACAGGAGACTCGGGTTCGATCCCTGGGACAGGAAGATCGCCTGGAGGAAAAAATGGCAATCTATTGCAGTATTCTTGCCTGAAAAATCCCATGGACAGAGGAGCCTGGCGAGCTACAGTCCAAAGAGTCGGACATGACTGAGCGACTGAACACACACACACACACCGTTTTTCTAGTTTTCATTAACTACCATATCACCGAGACCTAGCTCTGGGTCTAAGATGAAACTTCCTCATAGCAGCACATCTATGAGAGGCTGAAGGGAAGATCAAATGAGATAAAGAAATAACAGGTGGTTCTCTCGGAAGACACCCGGCACTGGTCTGAGCTCACCAAAGGCACTTGGGAAATGTTTATACCTGGGACAGACTCATTGCGGGGCTAAATTTACCCAGTGATGTCATTCCTCAGGGCAGCACGCTCGGTCATGAGTGGAGTCACCCTCATGCAGCAGCCACTGGAGGGATTTATTTGCCTCATTTGATCTTCCCTTCAGCCTCTCATAGGCATGCTGCTGGGAAGTTTCACCTCAGCCACAGACAAAGAAGAAGGACAGGGAGCATGTTTTGCAGACAGGCCAGCACTGGGCATGAGCCTCATAGACCTTCCAAAGCTTTCAAAGGTGGCCTCCCCCAGCGTCTCTCCAAGGTATCTCCTGCTGAACCTTGGAAGTTGACTCAGGCCATCTTTATGCCATGGGGAAGAGTATTTCCATCACTCAGCCATCTCGATCTTACCTTCAGCTTCTGCTTCAGCCCTAACGAGAAGCATCTCTCGAGTGCCAAGTGGTTGAATATTAAGAAGGAGGTGGGAAAGAACTTGGCTTCCAGATTGTATGTTCTCCCCTCACTTCTCTGCAGTCTGTGTTTGTGGAGCCTGTGGGCATGAGAGGAGTCGAGAGCCAGCCCTGAACTGTGATCCTTAGATGGACACGCTCTGCAGCCCGTTCTGCTTTTTCCCAGCTCCTGGAGGCAGCACGGGGATGGTGCATGTGTGCATCTGTGTAAGGAGACACTTTGCATCTCATTTCCAACTCTGAGGACTCCCATGCTTGTGGGAAATCTGATGTCTTTTCAAAAATTCTGCAAAATTTGGCAAGAGTAATTCCCTCTTCCATCACGCTCCCCCTGAGCCTCCCAGTCAAGTTCTGGAGCACTTTGAATGCTGCCTCAAGGCATGGAAGGCTTTGTGGTGGGTTGGCTGGTACGGTGCAAATGTGCTACCAGTCTGACCAATGGACGGACAGACAGGCTGCAATGAAAGACTCGATCTCATCGCTGTCTAAATTAGAATGGAAAAATCTAGTTAGATGACATCAGAAAGAAATCTGCCAGTGTATTATATTTAGATGTATTTAGGTCTTGTTAGCAAAGAGGATATTGGAGGAATGGGTTTGAAATAACACTTCATAGAATTGCATCAGGTAATGAAGAAATGACTTTAGTTTGTTTGCCCAAAGGGAAGCTTAGTCAATCAGAAAGTCAACACAGATTTCTGGAGAGCTCTGCTCTAGAACTAGGGAAACCCTTCACTGGAACTCTCATGCCCTCATCCTAAATTCTGCATCTGGGATGGTAATAATGCCAGAGAAAGAATGTGTCAGTAAGAGAAATTGATTGAATTTTTTTCCTTAGCAAATGCCTTCATCAACTGTTTGGAGAGTTCGCCAAGACCAGGCTGGGGTTATTTAAGTTAGAAAGTGATCTCACACTGGGGTAAGATTGTTCTCAGCTTTTGTGACTGAGGTCTTTATTTTTCAAGGAGGTGTCCATACTTGCTTTGGACACTTTCTTGGTTCAGACAAACCAACTCAACAGTCACATGGATCCTTGGACAGGACTGTTGCCTCCTAATATTGCCACACCTGGGGTGTGTGCGGGCACCCCCAATTTGCAGCATGAATGTCTTTATCCATTCAGGGTGGGGTGGCAGCACTTTCTGCTACACTCCCCACAGGTGGTTTGGCTCTTAATCAAACTGCTTTTGATTCACATGAGGAGTCATCTCCAGGAATCTGATAGCTGCTCAAAAGTGTACGCATCTGTCCTGTTGATGTGGGCAGTGTTAAGTCTCAGGAGATCTGGGGCTCTGAGAGTTAGCAGAATCTCATCTGCTAATACAAGGCTGTGATCTTGTCAATAGAAGCAGCATGTAAATCTGCGTGATTGAACTTACGACTTAGACTTTTTATACAGTGCTCTTCCAAAATGGACAAACAATAGTTTTGGCTAGATTAGGTTGATTTAGGGCTTCCCTGCTAGCTCAGATAGTAAAGAATCTGCTTGCAATGTAGGAGACCCAGGTTTGATCCCTGAGTCAGAAAGATCCCCTAGAGAAGGAAATGGCAACCTACTCCAATATTCTTGCCTGGAGAATTCCATGGCCAGAGGAGCCTGGTGGGCTACAGTCCACGGGATGACAAAGAGTCTCCGCTAAGCCCAGGGCATTTTGCTAGTAAGGAGGCCCTTCACTTTGGGGTGACTTGGTAAGTGCACCTGGGACACTCACCAGCAGGGACTGCATGCCCTCATTGGCCTTGAAGCAAGGCAAAGAGGTACTCAATCTGGAGGCCTGAATATTCAGGCCAGATTACAACCAGCTTCTAGGAGGGAGACAATGGCAGGCATCCACTGGGAGAATTAGAAGGAGTGGGATCAGATCCTGGAGTTCTGGGCCATATACGAGCCATCTGGAGGGATGTTTATATGCCTAATAAGCACATTAAGTAGGATCCTTGGGTTTCAGGTTAATTCTGAAAACTATTCCTAGCTCCAGTTGATGGAGAAACTCCTGGGATACCATCCATAGTATTACATAACACTGACAGTATAACTGTTATGTTGATTAACTCTAACTGTTTGCATGGCAGTTGTGCTATTCTCTGTATTAGATTGGCTTTTTTAATCCTTGCATCAACCAAATGTGATAAATGAGTATTCCCATTTTATTAATACAGATGTAGAAATTAAGGTCCAGGTAAGTTAAATAATTTGCTCAGATTTCCAAAGCTAGTATGTGATAAAATCAGCATTTAAACCCAGGCAGCCTGACTCCAGAGACTGTGCTTAACCATAATACTGGATGTCCCAGGATGGTATAAACCAGAGATTTATACATCTGTTGTATAAAGGACCAGGTAATAAATGTTTTAGGCTTTGTGAGCATGTGGTCTTTGTGGCACAAGACCTGCTTTGTAGCACAAAAGCCTTCTATAGACTATGCAAATTAACATTGTAGCTCTATTCTAATAAAGCTTTATTTATGAAAACCAGCCATGGGCCAGACTTGACCTATAGACTATAGATTGCTGACTCCTGGCATAAACCAAAGAGGGGATTGAAGTTTCATAGTCAACAAACATTCATTGGAACACTTATTAGGTGTCAGATACTTCAGTTAATTTATTTTTATTGAATCCTTCAAGAGCTATGAAGTAGGGAAAGAATGCTCAGTTTACAAATGAGAAAACCGAGGCTCAGTGAAGTCAACTTTTCTAGAGATGTATAGCTAGTAAATGGCAAAAGAGAACTGAATATAACTCATCATAACTCATGTTCCTTTGTCATTTTTCTCTGTAGGCTTTCCAAGTAGACTGAAGCCCCATAAATCATCAAGTCTCCAGAAGCTGTATTGCTGCCTTTTTCAGTGCAGTGTGAATGTGTCATAACTTGGCCAGGACTGGCTGCCAGGCATGCCGGGACCTCAGAAGCCTGAGGTGTCTGGAAGAGGAATTGGTGCTGGACTAGAATGGAGGGAACTTGCCCAGCCAGAAAGCTGACTGTTGATGGAGAGAGGGGTCCTAGTTGTCCTCATGGACGTGGGAAATTCTTTCAGGTTCCAAGGTGGTCCCATTTCTACAGTGGGACACTGTGGGGTTGTGAGCAAAAAGTGGACATGTGAGCAAAGTGATCAGAAATCTGTGGGCATGATTATGCTGGAGTGGCGTCCTTGTTTGGAGCAGGACCCTGGTTAGGAGCTCTGGGGAGGAGAGACCTGGGAGACATCGGGCACCATTGGTGGGGTCTGCTTCTCAGGAAGGAGTTCTAAGCACAGGAAGCAGTTAGAATCAGAAACAGAAATCCTAAAAGGAACACAGTCATGTAACAGAGAGAAGCACTGCCTCGGTCTCCCATCTCAGCTTAAAGATCATCTCCCCACAGAGGCCTTTGTTACCACGTCAAATGGATGTCCCAGTGCTTTAAAAATTTTTTTAACAAATTCTCTTCATTTTATTTTTCAAAATTTATTTGGATGAACCTGGTCTTAGTTGCATCCCGTGGGCTCTAGTTCCCTGACCAGGGATCCAACCCGGGCCCCCTGCATTGGGAACACAAAGTCTCAGCCACTAGACCACTGGAGATGTCCTCTGTGCTTCTTTATTGCTGTGCTGTGTTTTCTTTACTCAGATACACTCGCATCAAGCCTTTCCTACTTGCCATTTCCTCTTCTAGCAATGCTCTTCTCGCAAACATCCATAGGCCTTGTGACCTCACTGCTTCAAAGTCTTTTTTTCAAAAATCACTTTCAGGGAGGCATTTCCTCCTCATTTAACAATTTAACTCCATCTGCCCCAATGTTCCCAATATTCTATTGGCCCCTTTTTCTGTTTTACACTTTTACTCCTTACTGTGCACGTAAGCTTAGTTACTTAGTTATGCTCAACTCTTCAAGACCCCATGGACTATAGCCTGGCAGGTTCCTCTGTCCATGGGATTTTCCAGGCAAGAATACTGGAGTGGGTTGCCTTTTCCTTCTACAGAGGATCTTCCTGACCCAGAGATTGAGCCTGTGTCTCCTGCATTGGCAGGTGGATTCTTTACCACTGAGCTACCTGGGAAGCCCTTCTCCTCAGCACTGACCACTAAATTATGACACATGTTCCCTTTTATTTGTTTATTTTTAATTGGCGTATAATGGCTTTAACAATGTTATGTTAGTTTCTGCTACAGCAAAGTGAATCAGTTATATGAATACATATATCCCCCCCTCTTAAGCCTCCCTCCCACTCACCCCATCCCACTCCTCTGTGTCTTCACAGAGAACCGAGCTGAGGACATGTGTTCCCTTTTTATCTTGTTTCTTAACTGCTCTCTAGATGGTTTAGGAAGTTTGGAAATGGATGTCATTTTGTCCCCATGTCCACAGTGTTTAGAACAGTGCCAGAGACACTGCAGGCCCTCAATAAGTATATGCTGAAATTCATCACAAGTTGTAATTATATGGGGCTTCCCTGCTGGCTCAGACAGCAAAGAATACACCTGCAAAGCAGGAGACCCGGGTTCGATTCCTGGGTTGGGAAGATCCCCTGGAGAAGAGAATGGCAACCATTCCAGTGTTCTTGCCTGGGAAATCCTATAGATGGAAGAGCCTGGTGGGCTACAGTCCATGATGTTGTAAAGAGTCAGACACGACTAGGCAACTAACATCTTTTTAATTTCCATCTCTTTTTAGACTATAAACTCTGTAAGAGTGAAAAATGTATCATGATTTCATTACTGCATCCCTCAGTTCAGTTCAGTCACTCAGTTGTGCCCAACTCTTTGTGACCCCATGGACTGTAGCACACCAGGCTTCCCTGTCCATCACCAACTCCCGGAGCTTGCTCAAATTCATGTCCTTCGAGTAGGTGATGCCATCCAACCATCTCATCCTCTGTCATCCCCTTCTCCTCCTGCCTTCAATCTTTCCCAGCATCAGGGTCTCTTCCACTGAGTTAGTTCTTCGCATCAGGTGACCAAAGTATTGGAGCTTCAGCTTCAGCATCAGTCCTTCCAATGGATATTCAGGACTGATTTCCTGACTGGTTTGATCTCCTTGCAAGGGACTCTCAAGAGTCTTCTCCAACACCACAGTTCAAAAGTGCCAATTCTTCAGTACTCAGCTTTCTTTATGGTCCAACTCTCACATCCATACATGAATACTGAAAAAGCATAGCTTTGACTAGATGGGCCTTTGTCGGCCAAGTAATGTCTCTGCTTTTAAATATGCTGTCTAGATTGGTCATAGCTTTTCTTCCCTAGGGCCTGGAATATATTCAGTCCTGAAGAAACACTTTTCCAGTGAAAGAATGAGTAGCTACAACTGGCAAAAGAAGCCCAAGAACTTGTATGTCTCATTGTCTGAGTTGTAATAGTAATGCAGCTAATCAAGTTGTATTGTGCTTATTATTTGCAAAAGATTTGATCTTTTCCACTAATTTAATAGTTACTTTTTGTAAAATTTAATTAATTATTTTTAGCTGTGCTGAATCTTGGTTGCTGTGCCCAGGGCTTTCTCTAGCTGCAGTGAGTGGGGGCTACTCTTCCTTGCAGTGCACGGGCTCAGTAATCGTGGCTTGAGGGCTTAGTTACTCTATGGCATGTGGAATCTTCCTGGACCAGGGATTTAACCCATGTCCTCTGCATTCACAGGCAGATTCTTATCCACTGGACCACCAAGGACATCTTCTAATATTTCTTTAAAGGGCATATGTTGTGTCTTATTCATCTCTGAATTTAAGATCCTTGACACCAACTTAGTAGGTGATGGTTAATTATCTACCAAATGGATAACATGGAACCCAGCAGCAAAAGTCAGGTGTCAGAATGCAAAATTCATTGGACAGCCTACTCCCCAGTGAGACTGAGTCTGCCTTGTTTGGAACTGACCCAGGAGAGACAAGGCTGTATTTGCAGGTGATGAGCATCAGATATACCACCTGGGAAAAGTTAGGACACAGGATTCTGAGAGACCTTATCCCAGATGTTGAGGTCCTTCCAGATGAGGCTGGTCCTGGCTGGGGAGGCAAGGGCAGCCAACAGAGAGAAGGCAGGCAGGTGAGGAGGAGTGAGATGGGATCATGGAAAGACCAGGCAAGAACCCATGGCCACCAGGTCTTCTCATGCTCATTCAGGAAGTGATGAGAGGCAACATGGAAGACTTGGAGCCCTATGGCTCCAGGGAAGAGGCCAGGAGTGACGTTGTCCTCCACATCTCAAAATCAGAGATGTGACGCTAACCCCATTTTCCACTCTTTCATGAAGCATGTGTCCTAATTTGCTTTTCTTAACAACCTAAAATCTGTAGAACACCCTGCCTAATATGTGATGCTTACACCACTGAGTTGCTAAGTTGCAAACCATCCATGGGTTGGATCCAGGATGATTTCTGGAGTAAGCATTAATTGCCAGGGATGCCTTTGGGTAGTTGCTTATCTTCAATAGGTGAATATCTTAAATGAATGAATCAAGGAATGAATGACAACATGGGCAAATGGATTCATGAATGAATGAAACAAACTTCCTGCAATTTTTTAAGATGGGACATGAGGGAGGGGGTGCATTTAGGGAGCATGGCAGCCCTCCCAATGAGAGGCAAGGCCAACTGAGTTTCAGAAAAGCTGTCATGTCCACACTGCATGCAGCCCTAGGAGAAGGCTTTTAGAAAGTCCTCAAAAAGAGGAAGAACACGAGCTGGGATCTGAATAGCGCCCACAGTGTTTTGTTGTTGCTTGATTTTTGAGTTTGTTCCTTATGGAGAATTTCTGTGTTGGCTAATGGATGTTGTTTAATGGCCCATGGATATTTTACAAAACCAGTATTTTCTAATTGGAGCCTATGTATATTTCCTGCAAAGGCATATTGGGCTGAGGAAGATGAGGCTATGTTTCCTGATCCTCTGAAAGTGTTTTCACCTATGTCTCCTTGTTATTTCTATAGTTGTTTCATTGTATATTTTGGTTATATGCTACTTGGTGTCCAAAAATATAAAAATGTTTACTCTGAGTTTTCTTTTTCCCATTGTCATTACAGAGTGAATTAAAAGAGAAAGTTGCTCAGTCGTGTCCAACTCTTTGCGACCCCCATGGACTCCACAGTCCATGGAATTCTCCAGGCCAGAATACTGGAGTGGGTAGCCTTTCCCTTCTCCAGGGGATCTTCCCAACCCAGAGATTGAACCCAGGTCTCCTGCATTGCAGGTGGATTCTTTACCAGCTGAGTTACCAGGGAAGCCCAAGAATACTGGAGTGGGTAGCCTATCCCTTCTCCAGCGGATCTTCCAGACCCAGGAATCCAACCAGGGTCTCCTGGATTGCAGGCAGATTCTTTACCAGCTGAGCTCTGAGGGAAGCGCACAGACTGGATTGGTTTAACATGAATAGTTAGTAGGAAAAAAGAACATGAGAAAAAGAGAGTTGGTGAAGCAAAGAGGTGACACACGGTGTGGAGAACTGTGAGGACGCTATCCCTTCTCTGATGGACCAAAGGCAACATTAAAGTAGAAAGAAAGAAAGAGGAGTATTTGTTGAATGTTTTCCATTGGTCAGTGGGTAGTTTGATCCTGTCCTCTTATATAGTCCCCCCAATATTATCTCAGATGGGTGTCAGCATCCTCATTTTATACTGATGACCAGGAGATACATGACTTTGTAGATGTTACTTCTTAGAATTGAGATTCAAACACTAGTCTCCATGGATCAAATGATCAATTTCTTTATCTGGTGACACTTCAGTGCCTATTCTTTTTCTTTAACAACAATATTCTTTTTTTAATTTTTTTTTTTAATTTGGCTGCATCGGGTCTTCATTGGAGGCACACAGGATCTTGCGTTGTAGTGCATGGACTCTCTAGTTGTGGCCTCAGGGCCCAGAAGTAGCGGTGCATGTGCTTAGTTGTTCCATGGCATGTGGAAGCTTAGTTCCCCGACAGGATTGAATCCGTGTCGCCCTCATTGCAAGGAGGATTCTTAACCACTGGACCACCAGGGAAGTCCCATTTCAGTGTTTTAAGATGGAAGACACTCTAGAGTGCAAAAACAAGACTAGATAAAATGGGAAGTAAGGAGAGCAAGATGGGTCAAGATTATGGGAAGTCTAGATACCAGGGTAAAATTCTTGAGGTGGCAGAGTGTCTCTGACAGCATGCTTTAGGTGTGCTTGGCCCAGAGGCAACCTGGGTACCATGCTTTGATAGATGTTAGCTCAGAGAACTGGGTGGGGAGAGCTGAATCCACAAGGATAAAACTCAGACCTGCAGCTAAAAGTGACCTTGAAGGGTTGGGTGCTGATCCTAGAACAGGAATAGAATGCATAATTTAGAGAAATTAATCTAATACAAAAAGGTGACGATGAGAAGCTGAAAAAAAAATCACTCAGAAGAGTATTTTAGTAGTTCAGAACTAAGCCCTATGACCTTGATTAAAAGAGGAGTAGTAGAAATGAGAGCATTTACAAGACATTTGAAAGGAAGAATTCATTCAATTTAATTGCTGACTGGATATCTGAGACAATAAAGAAATAATATGCTTTGAGGAAAAAAAAAATCCAGTGGGTAAGCACTACAATAGGCCTTTTTCATTCATGTTTTCATCTTATGTTTGTAACAACCCTGAGAAATATATGCCATGAGCCCTACTTACAGATGCAAAAACTGAGGCTTGGAGAGGCTAAATAACCAGCACATTCAGTTAGAGGTGGAATTCAAATACAGTTACTTCTAATTTCAAAAATCTACCTTCTTTACTCAGTGACTTAAGAACTGTAGGAGCAACTTGCTTAAGGGAAGCATGCATGAATATCTAGTGATTATGACATTGCAGGGATTATGTTAAACAAATATCTGGTTTCTTGAAAACATACACACACACACACACACACACACGTACACACACACACACACACACACAAAGAAAATAAGGCAGAGGGCTGAGTCATTCACCCCAAGAAGCCTGAGGGAGGTGATTATAAACAGCTGGAATCTGCATCATGGGCTTCACTAGAAAAACCAGAGGAGAAGCAGGAAGGGACTGGCTTCGGAAAGGAGAAGGAAAACTGAAGCAGGGAAGTTATTTCAGAGGACAGAGCATAGCCAGACAGAACCAGATAGAGCCAAGCAAAGCAGGAGCCTTTGGTCCTGCAAGAAAAAAGAAATCAAATGCTAAAAACTCAAGACTTCCTTGAGTTAGATGTTGTCTGTCTGTAAACAGTGAAGTAATAGACATGGCGGGGGGTGAGGGGGTGGGGTGGGGGTGGCTTCCCTAGTGGCTGAATGGTAAAGAATCCACAGGCCAATGCAGGAGACATGGATTAGATTCTGGGTCTGGAAGATCCTCTGGAGAAGGAAATAGCAACTCATGCCAGTATTCTGGCCTGGAAAACCCCGTGGACAGGGGAGCTTGGTGGGCTATAGTCCATGGGGTCACAAAGAGCTGGCCATGACTTAGTGATTGAACAGCAACAACAATAGACACAGGTCCTGAAACTCAACTCTGATGCTCCATCCCATGGAAATAGGTTTGAGTGGAGACAATAAAAGGAGTAAAAAAAAAAAAGTTATCGGTAAATGTGTGAAGCCGAAGGGCTCCACTTGTCCCTAGCGCAGGAGTCCCCAGCCTCCAGGATCTAATGCCTGATACTCGAAGGTGGAGATGATTCAGTAATAACAGAAATAAAGTACACAATAAAGTAATGAACTTGAACAATCTCTCCCCCACCCCACCCCCCACCTCCCACACTTTGGTCCATGGAAAAATTGTCTTCCACGAAACCAGTCTCTGTTGCTAAAAAAAGTTTGTAAACCTCTGCTTAGAGGTTTTGTTTTTTAGTCTTTTCTCCTGTAGTAGCTTGCTTTGTCTTCAGAGTCTGAGTAATTCATTTTTTCATTGATCAATGACCCCTTGGCTCATTTGACCTTTGATATACAAGCACTGAGTTACTCTCCCCTTCCTGAAACTGCTACACCTCTGAATTGTCAAGCCTGCTAAGCTACCCCCACTGATGACCCTAAGACCATCTGGGCAGCTTCGGAGCCCCAGGCCCCTGCTAAGAGAGGACTTCCATGGCACTAGTAGTGGAAAATCAACTTGTGGACTAAAAATTTGGAAGTCGTGGTGGAAGCGGATTGGGAATGTGGGGTGAGACCTGTTCATCTTCTGCACTTAGCCAACATCTTTCACACCTCCTCTGCTCCATGGACTTAGCCAGACCCCCAAGGACAAGGTGGATTCGGTGCATTTAGATTCAAGTGAGATTGAAGAAGTGTCCTCTATAGTCCTTTAGACCTGGATGAGTGGAGATGGATGAACAGCTGGACATGAAGACATTACTTTGAAAATAACTGACCCAGTTGAGTGAGCAGGGTCCACTTGCAAGTAAAAGTAACATAAAGGGAATGGCTCAGCGGTAAAGAATTTGCCTGCAATGCAGGAGACACAGGACACGTGGGTTTGATCCCTGGGTTCGGAAGAGCCCCTGGAGAAGGAAAAGGCAGCCCACTCCAGTATTCTTGCCTGGGAAATCCCATGGACAGAGGAGCCTGCCGGGCTACAGTCCATGGGGTCGCAAAGAGTCAGACATGACTGAGCACTCACACATGAACACTATGAAGTAAAAAAGAAGTCATCTCTTGTTTCTGATGTGAGTGTAAACATGTCTAAGTGTGATGCCAAGAGTCTGAGAGAGCTTGAGCATAGCATCAGATAGGCTTCACTTCAGAGCTGTCTGAGATCAGATAGCATTCAAAACTTCTCTGAAACTTATTTATACATAGAGCTGAAGATATGCAGAATGAGGATGAAAATGGATTAGTGCTTGCAAAGTATCTGATATGGTACCTGGTACAGAGTAAATTCTCAGTGAGGATTAATTTTCCTTGCCCTCTTTCTGAGGCTCAATATGAATAATGACAGTCCTATGGTAGCTGAAGTCTATACTCAGAGCTGGGTTGGAAAAGCCCATATGTGTAACAATTTAGATCAATAGAATTATTAACTGCTGGCCATATGAATGGTGAAACCAAAGCACAGCATGATAACAGAGCTTGTTTGAGGTCATGAAACTGTTATGGGCAGACTCAAATTCAGTTTTCCTAAAGCTGCCTTGAAGTTGGTTGTGAGTTCCTCACTTTTAGTTCATCTTGTTAAGGTCAGGGAATCTGTGTTTTTAATTAAAAACAAAATGCATCCTTTCAGCTAACAGACCTATCTCAGCAGCCATTAGGAGCACTATGGTCTTTCCCTAGTCTAATAAGATCAAAAAAGAAACATCCCCAGTACCAACCATCTGCCCCAACCTTGTTGGTTCCACAGCCTGTATCTCTTTCTCTCTGGGACCTCTGTGAATCTAGAGCCATACCTAGGGATGTCAGCCCAGGAAGCTGCCCTCACCTTGCCTGTGTGTGCAGAGAACCGGGACCTCTTAGACTCCCATAACGAGTGAGGCACTTGACCTTGGCATGAGTGCTGAACTTGGTTCTTGGTTACAGTCTGCTTTTGGTCCTCCAAATGCCATCCTCCTAGCTCAGGTCACTCCTGCCCAGGGCACATTTGGGATGATGGGATACCTGAATCCCACTCCTGGTCGTTCAGTAAGTGTCTTTTGCATTTGCTCAATGAGGAAGGTTGAAGTAGGAAATGGCAACCGACTCCAGCATTCTTGCCTGGGAAATGCCATGGTGGGCTACAGTCCATGGGGTCGCAGAGAGTCAGGCATGACTGAGCAGGCACACACACTACTAATGAGGAAGGTAAGTACTTTCTGCTGAGACTGGAGCAGAAGGAGAAAAGCTTTCCTCTCCCATCTTTTTCATCATTCAGAGACACAGAACAAAGAGCCCTGACTTAAAAGTTCTTTTCTCTTTTCTACTACTTACCAACTGACAAGTTCAGTGGTCCACTTGCAAAAATGTCAGTTTAGTGAGCTTAACCCTGTTTATTGGAAGTTCTGATATTTGATGATGTGTAGGCTAAGACTCATGGTGACACAGAACCTCCTATGGATCCGAAGACCTAAGTTAAAACCCCCAACTCTTACACTCACTAGTTCTGAAAATGTCCCATAAAGTTTTCATTTCATCAAAGCATACTGTATGATGGATATAAATACTTAATGTATAGTGCTGGTATATAGTACATGCTCAATAAAGAGCAGTTTAAAAAGTCCTCTATAAACCATCTCGATACACACTGGTGTAAAAAAATATATATATGCCCTGCCCTACATTGTTAGTAAGAAGAGCCCTTTAAAATCTTCCCGGGGTCATTTGCTGTTGTTCAGACCAAACACAACATATTATAAACTCCCTGGGTTCCCTCTGAGAGCGCCCCAAACAGAAGACAGAGCTGCAGGGGACAGAGGAACTGGGCAGATAGACAGCATTTCTGTTCCTGAGGTCTGTTAGGCAATAGGAAAACACCCTTTGGGGCTGATTGCTGACAAAAAGCCCCTCCTGTTCCAAACTGGAGGCAGACTGGAGCAGAGGGAGGAAGCAAGCCAGCTTTTTGGTTTAGCTTGGGCCCAGATGGCTCATCGGATGGAGGCAGGGTCCCAGAGCTAGCGATCTGTGCGGGAAGCCATCAGAATGGGAGGTCACCCTACTGGCCAAAGACGTGTCCCGCGGGGCTTAGAGGGTGACAAAAGTGGCACCGAGTTCTCTTTTTCAGGGCGGTCTCTGACAGGAACAGAGCATCCAGGGAAAGTTTTGACGATAGAACATTAAAACAGAAACACATTTTCGGGGCTGGGATTTCCAACTTGGGGTCCAAACCCCCACCCAGTATGGAAGCCTGAAACACAGAATGCACGCTCTTTGGGATTCAAATTACAAAGGTCTCCTCCCTGCTTTCTTCCCGAAACACAAAAGAGAGTTAAGCTCTGGGCTCCAGGATGGAGCTGGATAAAGAATGATCCATTTCTTTCCGAGCAGAGAAGATGGTGTCCAGAGGATTTGTAGGAAAATGCCCTTTGCCTGAAGGCCTCCCCGCCCCCCCACCCCCGCCCCTCCCGGCAACCAGGCTGGGCTAAGCTGATTAAGGCTCTATTCAGAATTGCAATAAACCTAGAAGATATGCCAGGGCCACTGATGGCCCTCAAGATTAGCCACTAAACTGATCGCTCTCTCTGGGATCGTGGCTGCTGTATTTTTGGAAACTGGGCACTCAGAGAAAAAAATTTCTGTTTTCTCATGGCTCTGCGTGAGGACCTCATTAATTTCCCAAAGTCTCCGCAGAAGAACAATTGCTCTAATTCCATCTGGCAAGGTTCTAAAGCTTGAAAATTTCTCCTAGAATATAAAATATATGGAAAATGAATAGACACGCTTGTATATGACCTCGGTAATAGATGACCCAGTATGCATAATAGGCTACACCCTGTATGCAAACACGCACATATGTGTATATAAATATTTTTTCTTCCTTGCCTTCTTGCCCTTATCCTGGAATTCTTAGCAATTTGGCCTGTCCCTGCTTATTAATGATGTTTCCAGAGCAGAGCTCATTGGTGCATTTTCCGCAATGGGTTGATTAATAGGCGGGCACTGGGGAGCTCTTTGGGAGCCTGGGCATCGCTGGCTTGTTGACCTTGATGCTCGGGGGATAGTCTCGCTTCCAACTATGGAATCTCAGTTAGCATCATAAATTGTGGAGCCACTGGTTTTATGGCCCTTCTGCCTCCTGCTGGGAGTGTTGTTTCTCTTTAATAACTGGCCAAGCAGCAGCAATGAACACTTCCCCTCCTCCCTCCAGGTCTTACCCTGTCATCCCCTCCCCCACCTCCACTCTCCACTTCAGCCCTGGTCACACACAGACACGCACATGTGCTCACAGGATCACACACATTTATAGACATCTTGCATATCCATATCACTCCCCCCAGCTTTTTTTTTTTTCCAGTTTCGGGTTTTAGTAAGGAGACAATTCACCCCCACCCCCACCCCCCCACCCCCGCCCCCGATTTCCTTGGCACAGCTAAATCAGGCAGGAATTTTCAAAAGGCACTTTTTTAAACATCAAAGAGAAACAGAAAGTAACCAATCTTAGAAAATATCCAGAGCATAAAAATAGTCTTGTTTTCAAAATAGAGATTGCTAGAATCTCAGTGGAAAGAGAGAAGAGCTGGTCTGCCTTCTGGGTGCTGCTCTGGGAGCAGAGGTAACTCTCCTTTGCTTCCTCATTTACCCCTCCCCCTGGCCTCAGGGAGCCTTCCCACTCCTTGGGCCTCAGGGACTAATCTCCATATGCAAGCTCACCCTGGAGCCAGACTGCTGGGAAGATTCACTTCCCTGCCTGATATCAGTGCCTTCCCCTTCTCAGTTTAGTTCAGTTGTGTCCGACTCTTTGTGACCCCATAGACTGCAGCACGCCAGGCTTCCCTGTCCATCACCAACTCCCGGAGCTTGCTCAAAACTCATGTCCATTGAGTGGGTGATGCCATCCAACCATCTCATCCTCTGTCATCCCCTTCTCCTGCCTTCAATCTTTCCTAGCATCAGGATCTTTTCCACTGACTCAGTTCTTCACATCAGGTGGCCAAATTATTGGAGTTTCAGCTTCAGCATCAGTCCTTCCAATGAATATTCAGGACTGATTTCCCCTTCTAGATCCACCCCATCCCCACACCTAGAGAGTTTCAATGGGCCTCTTCAGGTGGTTCAGTGGTAAAGAACCCACCTGCCAAGGCAGGAGACACAGAAGACACGGGTTCAATCCCTGGGTCAGGAAGATCCCCTGGCGAAGGAAATGGCTACCTGCTCCAGTATTCTTGCCTGGAAAATCCTCATGGACAGAGGAGCCTGGTGGATAGGGTCACAAAGAGTTGGACACAACTGAGCACACACTCACGCAGAGAGCTCCAAGTTCTTCAGATCTCTGCTCAGCTGTCAATTTTGGGGGGAGGTCCTCAGAGATCTTCCTGTCTATCAAACCCCTCTCTCTACATCCAAGTGAACAGTCAATCCTAGGTGTCCGAAAAGGGGTGGGTTCCAGGACTCTGTGGGGATTCCAAAATTCAGGGATACTTAAATCCTTGATACAAAATGGCATAAAATCTGCGTATCACCCATATACAAACTTCTGTACACTTTAAATCATCTCTAGCTTAGACTTTACATACAATCTAAATGCTATGTAAATAGTGGCTGGCAACAGAGCATATCCAAGTTTTGCTTTTTGGAAACTTGTGGAATTTTTTTTTCCCCAAAATTGTTTGATCCCCACTTGGCTAAATCTGGGGATGTGGACCCCACAGATATGGAGGGTGCACTGTACTACTTTTTTATCCCCTTTCACAGCAACCAGCATCACAGTTGTAAGCGTATGTTTATTTATGCCCAGGATTAGGTTTGTGTCTGTCTCCAGGGCTGGAATGTAAACTCCTTCAGTGCAGGGATCCCACATCTGAGTGTACCATCCCTCAATCTTCAGCATCTATCCCAGTACCAGGAATGTAGTTCATAAGAAGTAAACGTTTATTGATTGAATAAACAACCTTTCTGCATCCCAATTCAAATGTCTAGAACAATGCACTGTTTTCCTTATTGTGGTGGATATTGTTGGTGTCCTGTTCAGGTCCTTTTTTTACTGAGCTGGGCCATCTGTCTGTCAGCGTTAGAGGATGTCAGTGACTCACAGCTAGACACCTCTCCAGAGAACTACTCCACGATCAGGAGCTGTCTCACCCAGACAAGTCTGGAAAGCTACACCCCACCCAGAAGGTGATCAGTAGCCAATGGACAAGTAATATGAGAGTGGAAAATTCTGGCCCCTTAGCCTTAGGATGGGAACTCTGAGGTGCCTTTCAGACGGCAGAGCTGTCTATGGGATCAGGCTGAGACAAGCCTTCAGCTGAACCACCTCTTAGTCTGATTTCTTCCCTATGCCTAGCTTCTCTCACTTTACAGATTTTACTTGGGAGAACACCCTTAAGAACTTATTTGCATATGAATGTCTATCTCAGAAACTGTTTCTAGAGGACCTAAACTAAAACACCTTCAAAATTCAGAACCAGTGGGATGATAGTAAACTAACTTTCTGGAAATAAAAACAAACCAACAACTCTGATTTGTGGAATCTGCCAACTTCTGTGGTGTAAATAACTTCCTTATGGCCGATTTCAAGTTACCAATATGTCACGGAACACAAAATTAGAAAGAGATGTGCACAATTGGCTTATGGGAGTCAGTATAAGCCATATATGGCACACCATAGCTCACAATATGCATGAAATAAAAGTTGTCCACAATAGTGATATTATTAGCAGCATCATTTGGAGTGTAAACTAAAGCTTCATTCTGAATACTTTACATTTACCTCAGTTCTCATGGTACTTCCAGGAAGTTTGTATTATCATCCCATTTTACAGATGTAGTGACTGTGGCTCATAGAATGACATGATTTATCTAAGGTCTCACTGTTAATAAAAGCTACAGCTGAGATTCAGACCCAGACCTGACTCTAGATCTTAACGCATGATCATATTTGGTGTCATCTACCATTGTTGTTGCTGTTCAGTCGCTCAGTCGTGTCTGACTCTTTATGACCCCATCAACTGCAGTGTGCCAGGCTTCCCTGTCCATCACTATCTTCTGGTTTGCTCAGACTCATGTACTAAAAGGTAATACGTGCTCTCTTCATGTGTATAGACTTTCATAGTTGGCATAGTGCTTTTTTTCCACATAGTGATTTGCAATCCTTAGCATATTTGATTATTTCAATAATGTAAACTACCCAGGGCAAACACAGCAACTGTCCAGACAGAACACTGAGGCTTCTTGTGATTTGTCCAGGGTTCTGGGAAGCAGACCTGGAGCTGTAGATCGGGGTCCTCATGGTCCATGTGTCTTTCCAGAAGACTTTGTTTCTTTCCTCTCCAGAATCTATACTCTCAGTGGCACCCTCCCTGTTTTCCACATGTGAAATCTATTCCAGTGTATCCAGAGAAGGCTGGAATTCAAGGGATTGTAAGGAATATCATGCCTCCATTTTTCAGCAGAATGAACACCCATATTTATCCATCTGTAATGGAAACTCAAGTAAAGAAAATGTGATTTCTAAGGGTTTGGAGTTGAACCAATCCAGTTGAGCTTAGCATACAAAGACCAAGCATGTGCAGCACTTGCCAGGGAACTCTAGGAAATTTCTGAGACATTGCTCTGATGCAAAACACTTAACGTAGAACATGGCACATGCCAGGTAATTGATTTGTCTAACTAGGTCCCTTGTCCTTCTTTGGTCCCAAACTGTAAGCGGATCCTGCTAGAGAGTGACAAGACGTTTAAGCTAGAGTAGAACTCTGCACTTAGGCCATCCAGACCTAGGGGTGCTTGGCTCACCCCTCAACGCCATCTTGTGGGCAATGGAAACTTGGCCAGGATCTGGGGAAACCAGCCCAGCCATTGTGTGACAGAAACTGAATAACCTTCATGGCTCTGGAAGGAAATCCAGAGAGCATCTCAAAGTGTAGAAGCAGAGTTTAGGAATCAAGAATAATGGAGTCAATGGACCTAGAGACCATCATACAGAATGAAGTAAGTCAGAAAAACAGATATGATGTAATAACACTTACACGTGGAATCTAGAAAAGTGGTATAGGTGAAATTATTTGCAAAGCAGAAATAGAAACAGAGAATAGAGAACAAATGTATGGATACCAAAGAGGAAAGGGGTGGTGGTAGGATGAACTGGGAGATTGGGATTAACATATATACACTATTTTTTGATACTATGAATATAATAGGTAGCTAATAAGAACCTACTGTATAGTGTAGGGAGCTCTACACAAAGCTCTGTAGTGACCTGAACGGGAAGGAAATCTAAAAAGCGGGGATAATGTATACGTATAGCTGATTCACTTTGCTGTACAACAGAAACTAATACAACACTGTAAAACAAATATACTCCAATGAAAATTAATTAAAAAATGAAGCATCAGGAGATGACTAAGGGGTGGTCTCCTTCAAAGATCACCATTATCATTCCCATCATTTGATAATCTGATGAACACCATCTGTTCATTTTCTGTTCTGGGGGCCAGAGGGAACTATACAGGCTTTTCCATACACTGTTTTACTTATAATTTCAAGCTAAACTCAGCCACAGACTTCGTCGTTAAGAACTTCAGATTCCTCTAGCGTTAGTTGAGTACTTGCTGGCCGCCTAGCCTTGTGCTAGGTCAGTGGTAGGTTCAGATAAAATTCATGCTCTCAAAACACTTGTACTGTGTAAAGGCAGGAAACCATGAACTTGATAGACTGCAAACCACAACCTGAATTAAGCAGGGCCACACACAAGGGGCCCTTTAATTAAAGGGCTGTGGACCATCCGTAGTGGGAGAAAACATTCTTGCCTGGAGGTGGAGAGATTTATTCATCACCTGAGATCTGTAAGGATACCTAGTTCATAGGCCATCTGGGTGAACTTACCATATGGTGGCAAAGCCTCAACTTTATACTTTTTGTGTGTCTAAACTATTCAAGTCAGGTTGAGCCCAAGCTTCCTTCTCATCTTGGCTTGCCTTGGATGCAGCAGAGACAGGCAGAGCTGTAGCTGGATTTTGCAGAAATCCTTCAAAGAATCAAGCAAACTGGCAGACATACATACACACTTACATATATGTTTTTTGTATGCCTATCTAGTTTTTGCAGTGGTCATTATCATATCTGGGTTTCCCTGGTGGCTCAGATGGTAAAGAATCTGCCTGCAATGTGGGAGACTTGGGTTCGATCCCTAGTTTGGGAAGATACCCTGGAGAAGGGAATGGCTACCCACTCCAATATTCTTGCTTGGAGAATTCTATGGACAGAGGAGCCTGGCGGGCTACAGTCCATGAGGTTGCAAAGAGTAAGACATGACTGACCGACTAACACTAACCATATCCACTCTGCTGATAAAACTAAGGCTCAGAGAGTTTGAAAAAGTCAGTCACATGGCGAGGAGGGTGGTGGTTTAACTTCAAATTCCCAGTTTTTTCCATCACACAGGCCTGGGAAGGTAGGAAAAACATCTCAGTGCAGATGCAAGTTGAAGATCAACGTCCCTGCCCTCAAATAACTCGTAGTCAAACAAAGAGGTTCTTAACCTTTAAAGGGGAAGGCCCTGATGTGGAAATAATTATGTAACTTTGAGAATCGCCCCAGAAAAATACTGGAAATCTTGCATACAGTTTTAGAGGAACACTTGGACTCCACCCACCATTCCCGATCCTCAGCTAAGGCTCTGGGCTCAAAAATACCCTAAAAGCAGATTCCTTAGTAATTCCAAGGTGCCCACGTCCTGTAAAAGGAAATGGCTCCCAGGACTCTATTGGAACCCGCATGAAAAGAAGTAAGTGCCAGCTGCAGAATTCGTTCCGTGCTGGCTGCTGCCTCAACGCTGAGAAGGATGCTGTGATGACAGTTCATCAGAAGGACTCAGGCCATTCATCCAGGTTCAGGGCCCACTTCCCAGTGACCACAAAGCAGAACGGTTGCCGGGAAGGGCTGTGGGTCCATTTCGTGTCAAAGCAAACCTCTAGGAGCTTTGCTGGGCAAGTTTGGAGATGGGCACAATTCCCTTTGTAGGATAAATCTGTTTGGGAAGCGTGGGGGAGGGTGAAATCCCACATCATGTAGAGAATTTCTTTATTTGTTTTCAATCTAAATCAGAAAGGTATTTCTTGGAATTGACAGAGTGGATTAAATATATAAATATGTGTGTGCGCGTGTGTATTTAGAGTTGTGTTATAGGGATTTTCAGGGTGTTGGTATGTTCTGTTTCTGAATCTGAGACCTAGTTATACGAATGTATTCGGCTTGTGAAAAGGCAGTGAGATATATACTTAGGTATGTATTAATATACTATTCTTTCTCTTCATTTATTATATTTCAATATATCTATGCTGTGTGCATATTTATATATATATTAAAATGTTTTTAAAAAGAATGAAGCAAGTGAGCTAAAACTTGAAACTTTCTGGGGGAAATAATGCAATTATCTAGCATAATTAAAATGTTTAAAGTCACAGTCAGCCTAATGTCGGCCTTACTAATTTAAAGATTCTGCAAACAAGGACCAGGACAGCATGACACGTGTGAACACGGAGATGCAGCGGGACCTGTTGATTGCTTTATAGTCCATCCGACAACAGGATGCTGGGATCTGACTGAGGCCCTGAGTGATTCCCTCCCCTGCCCGTCTCTGGGGCCCTGCCTCCTTGCTCTTCACTTCAACCTGCTGAGTCCTGGCTGATATGAGCTACAAGGTCAGATCTATTCATCCTGACCTGAGCTATCTTGCAGGCCCACAGGGCTGTGGAATGTGGAAGGAAGCTGTTGCCGGGTTCTTGGCATCATTTGCATGGGGTCTGCCAGGCTCACCATCCCTTGGCTTTCTGATGGGCTCCATTCATTCACAGGTGCATCAGTGTCTGATTAGAGCCTGCCCCACCCACCTCTTGACCATCTCTGTCTGGTAAGGGGCTGGACCCAGCTCCTTTTACCCGTCCTGGTCTGGTTGCCCCAAGTTTCACTTCCTTTGCATACTAGCTGGACTTGAAACACGAAGTGTCAGCTGATACCCGACACAGTGGCTTTTGTGCCTGACACCCTCAGTTCCCTCCTCCCCAAGGCTCCAACTCGTATACATGCCTTGTTCGGCTCATCCATCAGCATCATTCCATTGCTTCTTCCCCTCCCTGGCAGCTCCTGCTGTTTTGGCATCGGAGTTACGACATCCTGTGTCTCTATGCTTTAGGGAAGCTACTGACTTGGGAAATAAGAAGGTCTGCCTGAACTCCAGGAGACAGAGAACCCGAGCTGACTAAGAACCAGACCTGAGCTCCTAAGTCAGCAGCAGTAATATGTGAACCCAGGAGAGGCAGCAGGAGCCCTGTACCACTGGACAGAGGAAATGTGAGCCCCAGGAAAGGGAACAGGTGCAGGGGGCTGCCCGGAACCACCCCCTGGAGACCCAGCCTGGTTCCTTTGTCTGTTGGGGGTTGCTGGGCAGGGTGGGACACAATGACACGTAGTGATGTGTGTCTCTGCCTTTCACCCTCCATCACTGTAAGCACCCTAGTCCCTTTTGCATTTCTTCATTTCTTTATTCACTTTCCAAAGGATTTAACCAAGTCAGTTCCCCATATGTCTTGGATCATGCCACCCCAGAACGCCCCGCAAAGACCCCGTCGAGCATAATTTCTGCAAATAGATCTCAGAAGACACAATTCTCCAAGGCCAGGGTCAGGTGAAGGCCAAGGCCAGGGTGAGAGAACGCCAAGTACGTTGCAGGATGTCAATAAATCCTCAAGACCTGCGGCACGATTTAGCCTCTCTGAACCGGTTTCCTTCTCATCTGTAAAGGGTGATAATGATCTGCCTGATTCTCAGTGGAGAGGCCCAGGCAAGAGGGGAGAGAGCCCTTAGTGAACTGTCAAGATTTGTCCTGGGGAGAATGTGAGCAACTTTGAGGAAATGAGACGCTGCTGGATGGAAGGAGTCTTGTGATGTGGGAAGTGTCTGCAAGTGGAGCTTTTAAAAGTGTTCTCACACATGCGTGCACCCAAACCTGTGTGACTGTCTCAGCTGCTGATAGGTGTCTGCTGTTCCCTGGAGAAGGCATTTTCTCCCATCCTTCTCCGGTTTCTCTCTATTCCTTGCAGAATCCTGAATCTCTCACTTTTCTGATGTTTTTCTCAGTCTCCATTATTTGAATTTTTTTTTCCTCTCCTTGAATCTGAAAAAGTATAGAGTTATCAACAGTCCCATTCTTCACCTTCCATTGCTTCTCCCTCTGTTTGCTCAGTGAGTGATCTCACTCCTCCGAATCAACTCCTGAGAACCTCCATATCTATAATACACCCCTCTCCAGCCCCCAGTTCCAAACCCAAGTAACTTCCTGTCAAGGAAGCTCTTCTGTTACCCTCCAGGGCTCCTGACTGACCACATGAACTTCCCCCACGAAATTGTCCTTCCCTTTAATCTTCTGTATCTGAGTGGGCGTCCCCACTGGATGGGCTGGCTGAAAAAATAAGCACCCCCGAGAACATCAACCACATTTGTCTCTTTTCACTGTGGAATCTCAGTGCCTGGTGCATGAGAAGGGCTCAGCAAATCATTTTTTTCCCTTTTAATATATAAAGAATTCTTTATCTCTCTCTGCCTCATTCTCCATTAAATAATAATCAAATAAAAAAATTATATAAATTAGACAGGTAGAAGTTGGGTTAGTGCATAACTCAAAGCTGCACGAGTACTCTCTGGGTGTTGGGTCCTGTTCAGCATTTAATATATTTACGTTAGGCACATATCAGTATATAATAGAAATATGCACATACATATTTAAATGTGTATATGCATATACATATACACACCTGTGTATCTAGATATGTCTGTGTGTATATGTATGCCATGTATATATGTGATACAGATAAATATATATGAATACATGTGTGATTTAAATGGGGCTGTAGTGGCTCAGATGATAAAGAATCTGCCTGCAATGCAGGAGACCCGGGTTCAATCTCTGGGTCAGAAAGATCCCTTGGAGAAGGGAATGGCAACCCATTCCAGTATTCTTGTCTGGAGAATCTCATGGACAGAGGAGCCTGGCAGGTTACAGTTAACGGGGTCGCCAAGAGTTGGACAAGACTGAGCGACAAACACGCACACACCCGATTTAAATAATATACATAATTACATATGTGTAATCCTTAGATGTGTAATTTACCCATTTTGCAGATGAATAAACTGATAACAAATAAATGGCAGAACTGTCTTCATGTTCCATTTCCAAATGATTTACAGATACTAATTCATTTAATTCTTATAACAATCTTATAAAAAGTGTGGGAGGCTACCACTTCCCCACTTTATAGTTGGAGAAACTGAAGTTGAGTGAGGTTAAAATCCTGGCTCAAGGTAACACCTGGCAATGGTGAAGAAGGAAATGAGATGCTGCTGGGTGGAAGGGGCCTTGTGATACGGGAAGTGTCTCCAAGTCGAGGGTAGCACATGATTCCTGCCCACAGAGCCCCGATCCAGGGTCTTTGCTCTGCTGCCTCGCAAAAGTTGGCGCCTATATCCTAACTACTTGACACCTCCAGGTCCACCCAAGCGCCAGTCCTCTGCGTATTACTTCTGAGTATTCCTCGTTTGTCTTTCTCTCCCCAGCGTCATGGAGAGTTCATTCGGCACAAATCAGTGCTTTCTGTTGAACAGGGAATAAGTGGGTAAAAAAAGGAAATGAAGAGATGCAAGTTCACTTTAGCGTCAACTCCCTCACTGGGACCGCTTTCTCCACTTTCACTTTTTATAAAAGGCATTCTTTCTCCCGCTTAATATTTTCTGTAGTTCAGCATCTCTTTCCAAAGATAAGCCTCCTCATTCCTTCAGGTCCTCGCATCCATTACTGTTTTTCCTTCAAACAGCTGATTGGAAAGGATTTGTTTGCTTCGTACAGGTCATTTCTGTCTGGTGGTGAGGCCAAGTGTTTTATCCCATGGGAATGCATCTTCATTTTTATAATGGAAGTCCACGGGAGTTAATAAAGGGAATGGAAAAAGCTCACCGCTGCCAACTGCTTAAGTACGTATCCATTCCATCCTGAGAGCCCACCTGTCCTCACCACGTGCCTCTTGGGGAATCCGAGGAGCAGTTGGATGGACACTACAGGAGACAGTGGTTATGTGACTGCTTGGTCGGAGGCTATCACGATCCTGGGAAAACTGGAGTGCTTATGGAATCTATCACAGACTCCTGGGATACCTCACTGCGAAGGGGGTCACGGGTGGTCTTGGAATGTAGACCCTCAGTCTTCCTCTTAAACTCACCCCAGAACACTTGTGAGGTTGGAATTCACTTTCCAATTTTTTTCTGTCCAAACCAATTCACAGCCACTACAGTGCCCTGTAGCCAAATTCTTCAACACACGTTTCTGAATGCCCACTGTGTGAGATGGGAGGCAGAGTGGCATTGGCGATATGACACTGTGTAGAGCCAGATGCCCTGGGGATTTAGTTCTAATAGGAATTAGAAGTCGCTTAGTTTATCTGTGGGCTCATACCCTCATCTGGAAAGAGTGAGGAATAACGAAACCTTTCTCATGGGACTTTGGGGAGAATGAAATAAGATCTTTTTATTTTGTTTAATATTTATTTTTATTTATTTATTGGGCTGCATTGGATTTAGTTGCATCACATGGGATCTTCCATCTTCGTTGCAGTGCCTTTTTTTTTTTATTCTTGTAGTTGTGGCATGTGAAATCTTAGTTGAGACATGTAGGATCTTCCTCCCTGACCAGGCTTTCAAAGCAGCGAGCCTCCTGCTTGACAGAAGATAATTGCTTATTGGGTGTTACCTGGGATGATGATGTTAGCCATGGTGATAACAATGATGATGATGATGATGATGATGATGTTAATGGTGGTAGTAAGGATGCTGTGTTGGGAAAGATAAAAGGCTAACTCAGATATGCTAACTCCTTTTTTTTCTGAGACATTCACAGACCAGTTGGAGCTATAAACACACCATCATAGAGTCATATGTGAGACAGGTATAAATAACAGGTACAGCAGTTTGGCTAGCAGAAAGCATTCCCGCCTAAGGTTCTTCATACAAGAGCTAATGTCTAAGTTGGGACCTTGAAACATGTAGGCTTCGAGAGTGCGGGGACAGACTGGTAGAACCAATGCTGTTGAAACCAAATCAAATCTGGCAATAACCCCTGAAAAGCTGAGATATTTTCATGTTGTCTTTGCTGCATATTTTGCCATGAAAAATTGTGATTAGAATTTTACATTCATATAGCGCATTTATTTTTAGAGGCTCCAGTGATATTATTAAAAACTAAACCCTTCAATTTTAAAGTTGGTCTGTCTTACAAAATATGTGCACCTTTTCTTCCAATGAGCTCTCTCACTTGTATGAGAGTTAGTGGGATGTTTGGACTAACTGTAAAATCGAAAATGATTCAGATATTAAAAATAAATTTTAAGAAGTCTTTCAAAAGTAACGTGTGTTGAAAGAGCCCTGGTAATAAAGCAACGCCAATTATACTCAGAATTGCCAGGGAGTTGGAGAGAAAAACATTTCAGGAAAAAATGTTGAAATGAAGGGTATGTTAAATATGCCACCAGAAAATCCTTAGACCATCGTCTGCTTCAGAGGCACACAGCTGAGGCTCCTGGAATACAGCCCAAGCAGTGGCGGAGAATGTCCATTGAAAAGAGTGCAAAAGGCACTTCTCAGAGCCCAGCGCTGCACTATGAACCCTGAATTATCAGAGTTCTATACTAGTAGGGCACTGTGGGGCTTCCCTTGTGGTTCAGCTGGTAAAGAATCCACCTGCAATGCAGGAGACCTGGGTTTGACCCCTGGGTTAGGAAGATCCCCTGGTGAAGGGAAATGCTACCCACTCCAATATTCTGGCCTAGAGAATTCCATGGACTGTATAGTCCATGTGGCCTATGACGTGGTGATCACACCCCATTGTTATACTTGATGTCCTCTTTCGGGGAATGTTGTTGAAATCCTATCTTCCTATTGGTGAAAAGCAGACTGCTGGTTTGGAATACACTAGCATTTTGAGTTTTAACATCACTAATTGTGCAGGAGAACTTAATCCTAAGAGCCCAAGACAGGGAAACATGATGATTATACTGTTGAAAGTAGCCCCTCTAAAAAGTCCCTCACTAATGTCCACTTATGATGTATCTTACCACCTTGTTTTGTTTTGATTAATTGTTTTTCCTCAATTAAAGTGCTTAGTTTGAGGGGTTGATTGTTTAGTGTCCCTCTCCTCCATGGACTGTAGCTTTTGGTGTCCTTAACACTTACAGAGTGTCGATGCATCTCTTGTCTTGTTTGTGCTCAGTTGTGTCTGATTTTATGAGACTCCATGGGACTATTGCCTGCCAGGCTCCTTTGTCTGTGGAATTTCCCAGGCAAGAATACTGGAGCAGGTTGTCATTTCCTAATCTAGGGGATCTTCCTGACCCAGGGATCGATTCCCCTTCTCTTGCATCTCCTGCATTACTAGGCAGATTCTTTACCATTGTGCCACCTGGGAAGCCCAACAAAAACTGAATGAATGGATGGATCCACAGTGTGCATGCATGTTGAGCCACTTCAGTCGTGTCTGACTCTTTGAGACACTATGGACTATAGCCTACCAGGCTTCTCTGCCCATGGGGATTCTCCAGGCAAGAATACTGGAGTGGGTTGCCATGCCCTCCTCCAGGGGATCTTCCTGATCAGGGGATTGAACCTGGGTTTCCTTGAGGCTATGATGAATAATACTACTATATAGTCTTGTACATGATTTTGGGTGCACCCATGTACACATAGATGTTGGGTATATATCTGGGAATGGAATTGTTGGGTCACAGGATCTGAAGATGTTAAGTTTAGTTGATATAGCCAAAAGTTTTGCAAAGAGTTTTTATCAGTTGTTACTTTCAGTAATTGTAGTGTATGAGAGTTTTGGTTACTCTCATCACTTGTTATTATTATTATTTATCTTTTTCACTTCATTGCAGTAGCTCTTTAGCTCCTCCATCCACATACAGTCTGATGCTCTGTTACATGCACTACCTTCGTCTCCTGGTCTCAGGAGGGATTTGAAGTCAATATCTGGTAGACATTTTTTTTAGCAACTTACTTAAGTCTAAAGCAAGGTTGAGCATTCAATACTGGAGTGGTTGCCATGCCCTCTTCCAGGGCATCTTCCTGACCCAGGAATTAAACCCGTGTCTTTTACATCTCCTGCATTGGCAGGCAAGTTCTTTACCTCTAGAATTACCTGGGAAACGTTACGCTGGGGAATGCCACTTATTTTGTCAGATGGTATCGAATGCATTAAAAATATAGAATACAAGATGCTGCTTGGTAAAACTGGAAAGAGAGGAAGATCAGGATGGGATTAAGAAGAGAACATAGGAAAGAAGATTTGAATAGTAGGACTTTCGAAAAAGGGAGTTCTAGTCCTAACAAGACTAGTTCCAGGCCTTGTTATAGCGCTTGCATGTTTTATAGAATTTAATTTTCATAATAATTCTATTAGAAATAACTTTCCCTTTACAGATGGTGAAGCTGAGCACAGAGAGGTTGAGTAAACTTCCTCAAGGATGCACAGCTATAGAGACAAGGTTTGAATCCTGAATGTCTGGTTTTTCTCAATGTCTAAATCATCTTTCACACTCTCTCTAAATTACTTGTATTTTGGGACTTCCCTGGTGGTCCAGTGGTTAAGAGTCTGCACTTTCATTGCAGCAGGCACGTATTTGATCCCTGGTTGAGGAACTAAGATACACATTCTGCACAGCATAGCCAAATAAATAAATAATAAAACCCTCTTTAAAAAGAAAAAGAAAAGAATACTTTAAATAAATAACTTCCATTTCTCCCAATAATCCAGGAACATAGACAGAGCAAATGTCGACCCAGTTTACTAGGTGAGAAGCTCAACACTCATGGACTTGTGTAACTTACCCATGATCATGTAGCAATTGAGTGAAGGAGCCAGGGTTCTCTGAATCCAGCCTTCTTTCCATAATTCCAAACAGTAGGTGAGCTTTGAAGGGGGAGTGGTAGTTCCGTAAATGAATCTCATAACTCCTTCATTGTCCACAGAAGAGGCAGCAGGACTGGTCTTGATCAGCACTGAGTCCAGAGCAGAAACAAATTAGGAATCTAATCATGGGCCTGGAGCTGGGCCCCTTCCTCAGGTCTCCTCTCCCCTGCTGGGATCCTCAGTGTTTCCCAGGGTCTGACCACTGCAGGCATTGTGCCAAGAAAAGCCAAAGGTTGAGTCTCTGAGATGCCTTTTGGGAGTCCTTCTCTGGGGAAGACCATTTCAAAACAAATCCAAATTATTTTGTTGGAGACAACCCCAGGAGAGATGAAGGTTGTGTTATGGTTCCCATCAGGCTGGGTGCCTGTTCTGAGCTTGGCAACAGCATCGTCACACAACAGACACACATTTGAAAAATCATGACTTACAGCCATTGTCACTCGAAGAAAAACAAGTTTTGGAATTGAAGAATTTGTCATTGTCTGAAACTGATTTGGGTAATAACTCAGATGATTCTAGCAAGAAAATTTAGCATGACTACAAATGTTTGCTGTATTTGTCATTATAGGAATAGTTTTCTTTGATTATTCATGAAGTGAGGTAAAAGTCACTCGGTTGTGTCTAACTCTTTGCAAACCCATGGACTGTATAGTCCTTGGAATTCTCTAGGCCAGAATACTGGAGTGGGTAGCCTTTCCCTTCTCCAGGAAATCTTCCCAACCCAGGGATCAAACCCAGGTCTCCTGCATTACAGGCAGATTCTTTACCAGCTGAGCTCCCAGGGAAGCCCAAGAATGCTGGAGTGGGTAGCCTATCCCTTCTCCAGCAGATCTTCCAGACCCAGGAATTGAATCGGGGTCTCCTGCATTGCAGGAGGATTCTTTACCAACTGAGCTATCAGGGAAGTGCCGATTATTCATGAGGCTTAGCGTTTCCTCATCTTTGTTTAATGATGGTTGTTCATATTCAGGGATCAGTTTTTTTGCTGCTGTCTTTGCCCTTCTATCTATTAGTGTGTTTGTTTTTCTCATTGATTTAGAAGGCTACTTAAATTAAGTATTCCATTGTGGAATATTATGTACTCAATAAAACGATGTTACAGGGATTTTTAATGATGCTAAGCATTGCTTATGGTGTTAGTGAAAAGAGTAATGTGGTAAGTTATATATAAAATACAATCTTGGTGACATAAAAAAGAAATATGAAAACACACTTTCCCTTCCAAATAAATGAAAGTTTTGAAGGAATATTTATTGAAATATTAAGAGAAGATTTATTTTGGTTGTTGGGGTTATTAGTGATCTTAATTTATTTTCTTCTATTTGATGCATTTTGGTGTATGTGCTAGTTATCAACTACTGACCTTCATTGCCCTGCTTGTGACATTGGAATACCATTCCTTTGTCAGCCAACACACTGGTGAGAGGTGTCAGTAGAGGGCGCTGGAGAGACACTGGACCAGAAAGGGCTGTTCCATCTTGGTTCTGGTGTTGAGTCTTTGCTTCTCTAGTGGAAGGAGGCCAGGGGCCACCCAGTGACACTCACCACCAGGGGCATGGCATTTTACCACGGGATGCTTACCCTAGCACCCAAGAGCTGCACACTTTGGGGAACTTCTCCACCACCTGGTGGGCCAAAGCAGCACCATTGTGAACCCAATCTGGATCTCTGCTCTGAGCTGTCTTCTAGATTCGTTCCTTCCTTGGGTTTTCTGCCTCAGCCCTAGAACACGTGCTGCTTCCTACTCTGCTATTTCTGTTGTTCTTGGAATCCTCTTTACTCCATGCCGCAGTTAATAATATGGAGATATTACTTGGGGAGATATAATTAATAACAAAGAGATATTACTTTGCCAACAAAGGTCCACCTAGTCAAAGCTGTGGTTTTTCCAGTAGTCATGTTTGGGCATGAGAGTTGAACCATAAATAAAGCTGAGCACTGAAGAATTAATCCTTTTGAACTGTGGTGTTGGAGAAGACTCTTGAGAGTCCCTTGGACTACAAGATCAAACCAGTCAATCCTAAATGAAATCAACCCTGAATATTCATTGGAAGGACTAATGCTGAGGCTGAAGCTTCAATACTTTGGCCACCTGATGCAAAGAGCTGACTCATTGGAAAAGACCTTGAAGCTGGGAAAGATTGAAGGCAGGGGCAGAAGGGGATGACAGGACGAAATGGTTGGATGGCATCGCCAACTCAATGGACTTGAGTTTGAGCAGGCTCTGGGAGATGGTGAAGGATGGGAAAGCCTGGTGTGCTGCAGTCCATGGGATCGCAGAGAGTCGGATACGACTGGGCAACTGAACAGCAATGGTTAATAATTCTTTGTATTAAGCTTTTCCTGGTCAACTCATTACATAGTTTTTGTCTCCTGTTTGGACTCTTAACTCCTGGAATCTACTCCTGGTAAAGATGCTATGAAGATGGCTGAAATGACAACAAAGTATTTGGGGTATCACATTAACTTAGTTGATAAAGCAGCCGCAGGGTTTGAGAGGATTGACTCCAATTTCACAAGAAACTCTACTGTGGGTAAAATTCTCTCAAACACCATTCCACGCTACAGTGATATAGTTTGCAAAAGTAAGAATTGATGTCGTAGAGTTGGACGTGACTGAGCGACTGAACTGAACTGACGTTGTAAACTTCATTATTGTCTTATTTTAGGAAATTGTTGCAGTCACACCGCCACCCTGATCAGTCAACTGTCATCAACATTGAGGTAAGACCCTCGCCAGCAAGAGACTACAACTCATTGAAGGTTCAGATGATGGCTAGCAATCTTTAGCAATAAAGTTATTTTTTTAAATTAAGGTATGTAGATCGTTGTTTTTAGACATAATGTAACTGCACATTTAATAGACTGCAGTATAGTGTGGTCATAACATTTATATGCTGGGAAACCAAAAAATTCATGTGACTGGCATTATTGAAATATTTGTTTTATTACAGTGGTCTGAAACCAAACCTGCGACATTTCTGAAGTATGCCTGTAAATAATAATAATACTTTTTGGTAGACCATTCAGTACTTGTGACAAATTTTGGTGTAGCACGCTCATTGGCTTTAATGATAAGTAGTACTTTTCTTTTGGTCAGGTTTTGGCATGAAGGCTTCATTTACTTGATTGAATTTGTAGTTTTTTAATCAGTTTTTGTGTCCTGGGAAAATGAATATGCTGTAGAGATTGCCATATGGAAATTTTAAAGCGATCACCAGTAAAACCATCTGGGTTCTGGGATTTGGGGGAAGTAATTTTTCTTCTTTGGTTGTCAGCCTGACCCTTCATCAAGCCACTGATGGAATCATACAGTGACCCAGAGCCGTGACGCACTGTCAAGAAACTCAACTCAGATTATGATGGATATCCAAAGAAAATAGTGGAAATCCAACTTTTGTCTGTTGTTCATGGAATCTCTCCTCTCTCTATTGACCATTCTTGAGACAGCTGAAATCAGCAACGATTTTGGGTACCACTATGAAAAAGCCATGAGAGATGTTAAGTCATAAGGCCTGAACTTACCCTCAAGGAGTTAGCTGTCCAATTGATGAAAAAGGAACTACTTTGCATTCACCAGGAGCCAAACAGAGTGGTAGATGCTTTCTATCTAGCTTCTCATTTAACCCTCTACCAGCCATGAGAAGTATGGGTCATTGTTTCCGTTTTGTGGAAGAGAAAGCACAGTTTCAAAGGTAAAGGAACCTGTTCAAAATTATTCAGTTAGCAAAAGGCAGAGATGAGCTGTGGGCTTCCCTGGTAGCTCAGCTGGTAAAGAATCCATCTGCAATGCAGGAGACCTGAGTTAGGAAGATCCCCTGGAGGAGGGCATGGTAACCCACTCCAGTATTCTTGCCTGGAGAATCGAATGGACAGAAGGACCTGGCGGGCTATAGTCCACGGGGTCGCAAAGAGTCAGACGCTAAGCACAGCACAGAGAAGAGCTGTAAACAGGTCTATTGTCTCCAAATCTCGTATGGCTTTCCTGAAATATCGTGTTTCCTAAACAAATCATTACCAAGCAACACATCTGTTTAAGTAACTGATGGAGGGCTTAGAAAGCCAGAGGAACGTCAGGTGAGCTGGGGGAGGTTCATGGAAAAGACAAAGAATTGCTCTCCTCTGTCTCCCTGAAGCACTCCTTTCTCGTTCTGCTGATTTGACAGCTCATCAGGTGCTCTTTGGGACACTGCTCATGCTGGTGTCTGGGGCAGTTATTTCCACCTGATAGCACGGATTAGCTATTCATGTCTCATCCCTCCACAGTGAGGTCATCAGCACACAAAGACTTGAACCCAAGTCTTTGGGCTTCAAGTCCTGCGCTCCCTCCATCCAAGGAAACTCAGCCTGAGGGTCAGAATCAGAAGAGGAAGGGACTGGGTCCCTTGGAAATATTAGGGGGTCCTTTTCTGGCCATCAGATACTGGGATAATATTACTTTACATCTGAAAAGAAGTAAAAGGAAAAAAAAAACTGCCTTTACATTTTTAAAGCTAAAGAGAAGATTAACTTTTACTCTGCTCTAATTTACTACGTGATATTAGGCAAGTCATTTCTCTTTCAGGGGCTTTAATTTCCAGATTTGTCAGTGATGGATTTGATTTCATGGTCTGTAAGTCCTTGAATTTTTCTTGTAGATTTCTTGATCTGGGAGCATTAGAATTCCTTTATAGAATTAGGAGAATTGGGAGGACCTCCCACTTCACCACCCCACTCTCTCTAAAGGTTGTAAGGGTTACATTGTCTATAGGGCTTCCCTGGTAGCTGAGAGGTAAAGAATCCTCCTGCAGTGCAGGAGACTTGGATTCAGTCCCTAAGTCGGAAAGATCCCCTGGAGAAGGAAGTGGCTACCCGCTCCAGTATTCTTGCCTGGAGAATTCCATGGGCAGAGGAGCCTGGCGGGCTACAGTCCATGGGGTTGTGTGGAGTGGCAAAGAGTCAGACATGACTGAGCAACAACTTAAAAGAAATCATAAAACTAATCAGAAGCCACCTTCCTTTTCAAGTCTAAACAATGTTAGTAATAAAAACTTATCTCCACCGGGGCAGATGGCTTCCTCCCTTGCCTTTTGATCGACCACTGCCTTATGCACACAGCGAGTGCAGCTAGACACTGTTACACCCTGTCTTAGAAATGAATGGGTTGAAGATGCAAAGAAGGCAAGGGTCAGAATCCATGTCAGGCCAATGATGCCTTTGGATTCCTAATCCTGGCTCTTTCCTCCAAGTCACATCCTTTGTGAACTGATCATGACAATGACCTTGCCAGGATGGGCAGAGGAAAATCTCCTGGCCTAGAGGACAGCATTTCCTGGCTCTTCCAGTAGAGAGAAGTCTCATAGCCGGGTCTGGTTTTCTAATTTTAAAAAGGCTCTTGAGCATCAGTACAGACACTCTGAGGTTCATCAGTTAGAAAGAATCAGTTCCCTAGGCTTCAGACCTAAGAGAGCTGGGCTCATATTCCAAACCTGGCCCATAGACATCATGCAAACCCAGGCAACATTTGTAACCCAGGCAACTTTGGTAAAATAGGGATAATATTACTCTGAACAAAATGTTGTCAGAAAGAATGGATAGGTGATTTTCATTAACTCTCTGGTTGAGTGCCTGGCCCATGCATGTTTGTTTTCTGTCTCTAATGCCGTCGTTAAAATGAACAGCCAGCTCGTTCCAAGTATTCAGGCATATGGAGGGTGAAGGGCCCTCTTGCCCCAGGATTTCAGAAGGTGGGAGAGGGACAGTGGACCTCGGCCCCAGCAGTTCTGTAGCTTCCATAATTCACCCCACGTGGGTAACGTGGTGTGGTGCAGATACTGGCTGTGCCGAGGCTGCAGCGCGTGCGAGCTGAGAGCATGGCTGGGGAGCCAGCTACAATTTTAGCTCCAGTGGAATTTCCTGGTTTTGGGGGGTCTGGAGTCCGAACCTTCTCTGGTGCTGGTGCTGCTTTGGCTGCCAGAACCGGGCGGTAGACATGCTTTCTTTCCACCCGACCGCCCAGGGTGAGACAGGAGCCCTCCCTGGGCCCTCTAGCATGTGGGGCTGGCCAGGGCCTCCTGAGCAAGTTCCAGCAGCTTCTTCCTGTGCGAACGCCTGTGGGCTCAGACCATCGCATTGCTCAGTCAGGCCTGGGTGGAGAACTGTTTGTCTCTGCCTGGAGAGTAGGAGGCAGAGTTCACAGCTTCCCTAATAAAAGGTTAGTTATCCTGCCCCTGGGTCCTGAAATCCAGTTAAAGAAGTTGTGGCTTTCATGTATCTTGATTTGTACCCCAGGGGAAAAGCCCTCATGGTTCCTGAATGACTTATGGTCCCCAGGTTGCAAGAAAGGGAATTCACATCAGGCTAATGAAAGCAAAGTTTTTAAACAGTGCTTTTTTTTTTTTTTTGAAAGTATATAGTGGATAGTTAAGAGAAGTAAAGGAAAAGCTGCATTTCCCAACCTTGAGAAGGACAGAAAGCAGGAGAGCTTGAAGGAATCTCAGCAGTAGGAATGCATGGAAATCTCAGAAAGTGCCTCTGGAAATACAGTTCTGATGATTTGTGATTTTTTTAATACTTGACTCAGGGCTTCCCAGGTGCTGGTGGTGGTAAAGAAACCCCTTGCCAATGCAGGAGATGTTAAGAGATGTGGATTTGATCCCTGGGTCGGGAAGATCCCTTGGAGGAGGACATGGGAACCCACTCCAGTATTCTTGCCTGGAGAATCCCATGGGCAGAGGAGCCTCGTGGGCTACAGTCCATAGAGTGGCAAAGAGTCAGACATGACTGAAGCAACTTAACATACACACACACACATACACACACACAGTTGACTCAACATTCAAATTCTCTCAAAGAGGGAGTCCAGTGGGCCAGAACAAAGAAGTGACCATCTCCAATCTCTCAATTTTGCATGTCCTGAAATATAACTGGATTGATTGCTGTTCATTTGATGCCCAAACTCTTGGAACCAACTCACGATAGTCAAACTCATAAACAATTGATGTATAAATCAGATAGCATTGAACCAATGTACAGTCAGTCACCTTTACTTTCCAAATGAACTTATTGCTTCTATTTATTATCAAGGATCTCTTCTACTTTTTCCCTGGTGTCAACATTCAAAAAAATGTTAGAAAGTTGTTCATTGAAATTAAGGGGTAACTTTATCCAGTCTGGAGAATAATTCTGGCCATTGTTTTTTTTTCTTGTTCTATTTTCTTTATCCCTAGGCATCATTCATATTACTCCTCATTGCCACTCTACCCACTTGGTAGACATAATACCAGTTGGGTGTCTGAATTTCTAGTCTGGAGGACTCACCAAGAATATGCCAAAGGGGTACACATTTTATTACTTTCACTCTAAAAAAGTCAGTAATTCTACCTCTCCCTATAATTGGAAAATATCTACTTTAACCTAGTTATTCTTTCTGCAGTGAACGTTGTATATAACGAACACATCTGTGTGACTGTTGGAAGCCTTCAAAGAGGGTTATAGAAACTATTTTACTGACAGAGAGAAGAGACCTATATGGCAGAGAAAGAAAAGAAAATGCATCATTGTTATCAATAACATCATTGAGCTGTTCAGTAAGCCACACCCTGCCCCACCTCATCCCATGTCAAAACAGAAATAAAAATGAAATGAAAAGATCCTACCAGACCATGAGTCTTAAACACATGTTAAATAGAGTAGCTAAGAGTAAGTGTTCTTCAAAAGGGGCTTCCCAGGTGGCGCTAGTGGTAAAGAACCCACCTGCCAATGCAGGAGACACAAGAGACTCAGGTTCAATCCCTGGGTCAGGAAGATCCCCTGGAGGAGGGCATGGCAACCCACTCCAGTATTCTTGCCTGGAGAATCCCATGGAGAGAGGAGCCTGGCGGGCTATAATCCACAGAGTCGCAAAGATTTGGACACGATTGAAGCAATCTAGCATGCACACATTGCATGCATGCATGTTCTTCAAAAGGCAGGAAAAATACTCTCCTGGGCTAATGCGTGTGTTCTGAAATTGTACTTGGTCGTGCGAGCCAGTTGGGTCCCCATTACCACAGCCTGAAGGATTTCTCTGATTCAAATCAGACTCAGATTGTTTCAAGAATCACAAGACTATTGAAAACATATTGATAATATGTAAAAGAGACATTTGTGTAGGTTGTTAAGTTAAACAGGAAACATAAGGCCTTAGGCTGTGTCTGGTTCTGTATGGTGCCAGGAGAGCAGATCTTCCCAAATATAGATAGATTGGGTGACACTTCAAATCATGTTGAATGAAATAACCCCTTGCCTGCTCCATTCTGGAAATCAGAGTTCAGACTTCTAGCAATTCCAAACATCTGGACGAATACACAGGTAAGTAATGTGGGAAACTGAGAGATAGATGGATATGGATACAAGATCATCAGGTGAGGCTGCTTCTGCTGCTAAGTCGCTTCAGTCGTGTCCGACCCTGTGCGACCCCATAGACGGCAGCCCACCAGGCTCCCCCGTCCCTGGGATTCTCCAGGCAAGAACACTGGAGTGGGTTGCCATTTCCTTCTCCAGTGCATGAAAGGGAAAAGTGAAAGTGAAGTCGCTCAGTCGTGTCGGACTCTTAGCGACCCCATGGACTGCAGCCTACCAGGCTCCTCCGTCCATGGGATTTTCCAGGCAAGAGTACTGGAGCGGGCTGCCAGGGGTGGATATTAGCTCAGGGGCGTATTTGTATATAATGAAGAAATGAAAGGAAGATGGGAAGCCAATTAGGAAAATACCGTAGATGATAAATGAGTTCTGGGAACAAAATTCCCCTCTCCGGGGAGTTCTCAAGAGGTTAATGTGAGGAAAACAGTGGTGGCAACTGCAGGCTCTGGGCACCGCTGCCCTTTACTCTGCACTGCGGGTCTCTCTGTTGCTCTCTTCCATCATCTGATGCCCAAGGCAATGGATCACAGTCATAAAGTCGGCAGCTCAAGGAAGTCTTTTGTTGTGCTGGGATCTAGGTGGACTGGGAACAAGCTAAATCTTATTCATGTCTCAGATGATTTCAATGTGTTCTGGATGCCTTACACTGAGGGGACACAAGCCAGCCCATGTGAGTCATCTGGGGACGGGGTTGTGACACGTTTCATCCTTAATCCTCTGGGAAAAGACGCCATCCTGATATTGCATGTATGACGCTCAGGGCATATCTCACTGTTCCACAGGAATAATTCAAAGATGAGAAAGCCAAGCCTCCACAAACACAAAGAAAAATAGTAAATGATGCAAGTACCCACGAAGGCAGAACTTTGGGGGAAAGGATCATAGAATGATTCTTTGATGAGACCTCCAGAATCTTTCCAGAGAGAATCTGCTGTCATTAATTTATTAGAATGCTATTCTTGACGAAAAGGTGACAATGAGAATAACGCAGCAGTAACATCCTTGGAAGTATGTAAATGGTTGGCAAAGAAGCAGTTTACTGGCCCCCACTCATCAGTCAGAGAAAGCTCAGTGGTATCAATGTAACTTTGATGGAAAGACCATAGCTAAAGGGAATAATCCAAATAGCTGTGGAAGTTAAGTCAAGAGTATAATGGAAGGTCTTCCCTGGTGGTTCTGTGGTTAAGAATCTGCCTGCCAATGCAGGGGACACAGGTTCGGATTCCTGGTTTGGGAAGACCCCACATGCCGTGGGACAGCTGGGCCCCTGGGCCACAACTACTGAGCTCATGCTCTAGAGCCCACAAGCTGCAGCTCCTGAAGCCCCCTTGCCCTAGAGCCCAGGCTCTGCAATGAGAGAAGCCACTGCATTGAGAAGCCTGCACTCCACGACCAGAGCAGCCCTGCAACTAGAGAAAGCCAGCACACTGGAGCAAAGACCCAACATGGCCAAAGATACATAAGTAAAGTAATAAAATTTTTAGAAAGACTATAATGGAGAAGAAAATGTAGAACCTAAATTTGAGAAAATACAGTAAAAGCAAAATTGGGAGAAAATGCAAAATTATCGTTGGGAGTATTTGGGGGAGGGTGGAGTTAAAGGAAATAAATGATTATGGGACAGTGAATCAGAAATCCAGCCATGCCCAGTGATACAGATCTGTTTTTATGGAGAGCTTAGTGTCTGGGACTTAACCCCTGTCTGGTTTTAACCCCAATTCTATCATTTAGAGGTAGGGAGCCAAGAACTAGGCATAGAGGGATGGTGCTCTTAGTAAATGGGTCACAGCTACAAAAGGCCCAGAGATCGGGTGTATTTTCATGCAGTAGAATGCTTGGTTTTGCATGTTGTGTTGTTATCATGGATGGGAAAATATTCTGAATCTTCTATGTGCGGGTGATAGAAGCTACCATCTTAGCTTCCTTCTTTAACTCCAAGTGGTCAGCAAACTACTGAATGGTGACTTCAAGTTACACTCTTGCTGAGTGTAGATCGTAGGTTGACATAGAAGAAGCTACTTCCATTGTAAACTAAATTTGATTCTGCAATTAGCAAAATGAACGATTGGACTCATCCTGTTCTAATTGCTATATTTACGTGCTGATTATTACTTCTGGGGGTCTGAAGACAGATTTTTCTGTGGTGTCTTACTGCATTTTTGCACAATTAAAAAAAATGCTTTTTTCACAGGCACAGGATTTGCAGAGCAGAGATTTTTCCAATATTCTTGGGCCTAAGCTCTGGAACTGGCATGTGATGTTCCTTCTTATCTCATTACCTCATGATGTACACATGAGGCAAGGGAGTGGGGAACCATGGACCAGAAAGGGAGATATTTGGCTGCTTGAAATACACTGAATACAAGAGGCATTCCTGCAAAGTAAAGACCTTACAAGGGGCAGGGGAGTAGTTTTTCTGGCTTAAACAATGCATGTTTGTTAAGAGATGGTCATGTGATCATGACTTCACCTTTATGAGGAAGATAAAGATGATTGGAAAGTCTTTCCAAGAGAAAGGCTTTTTAAGGAAGCAAGAGTCAAGGCAGAGAGGTCAAACAGGTTTTATTCCCCAGAGAAAATTTAATGGATCCACAGGAGGATCGTAAAGAGGTAGGTTATGCTGTGATGGATTAGTGGTGTTGGTGTGAATGTGAAAATAAGGAGGTGCATTATGTCAGGGTACCTGCATGGTCAGGTTTTGGTGATAGCCATCTTCTGGGCTTCCCTGGTGGCTCAGATGGTAAAGAATCTGCCTACAATGTAGGAGATCCAGATTCGATCCCTGGGTTGGGAAGATCCTCTGGTGAAGGGAATGGCAAGCAACTCCAGCATTCCTGTCTGGAGAATTCCATGGACAGAAGAGTCTGGTGGGCCATAGTCTGTAGGGTCGCAGAGAGCTGGATATGATTC
Source organism: Giraffa tippelskirchi (assembly GCF_054371585.1). Classification (NCBI taxonomy): domain Eukaryota; kingdom Metazoa; phylum Chordata; class Mammalia; order Artiodactyla; family Giraffidae; genus Giraffa; species Giraffa tippelskirchi. The sequence continues at coordinate 110,677,906 of NC_137287.1, read as the reverse complement.
AGTGACTAATACTTTCTTCTGGGCTGCACACTTCTGATTTCTCATGTATTCTCATCCAGTGGAGGACCTAGGGATCTCTGTGGGATCCCTTTTATGAGACAGCTTATCTCATTTATGAGGTTATTGTTGTTGTTTATTTGCTAAGGTGTGTCCGACTCTTTGCTACCCATTGGACTGTAGCCCACAAGGCTCCGCTGCCCATGGGATTTCCCAGGCAAGAATACTGGAGTGGGTTGCCATTTCCTCCTCCAGGGGATCTTCCCAACCCAGGGATCAAACCCCTGTCTCCTGAACTGGCAGGTAGATTCTTTACCACTGAGCTACCAGGGAAGCTCATCATTTTTAAGGACTCTACCCTAATATCCCAAAGGCCCCACCTCCTCTTACTATCACGCTGGGGATTAGGATTCTAAGGTGTGAGTTTTGAGGGAAACAGACATTCAGGGGCTTCCCTGGTAGATCCGAATCCTCCTGCAATGCAGGAGACTGGCTCAATTTCTAGGTTGGGTAGATCCCCTGGAGAAGGGATAGGCTATCCACTCCAGTGTTCTTTGGCTTTGCTGGTGGCCCAGATGGTAAAGAATCCACCTGCAAGGCAGGAGACCTGGGTTTGATCTCTGGGTTGGGAAGATCCCCTGGAGTAGAACATGGCAACCCACTCCAGTATTCTTGCCTGGAGAATCTCCATGGACAAAGGAGCCTGGCGGGCCGCAGTCCGTGGGGTCGCAAAGAGTAGGACAGGACTGAGTGACTAAGCACACAGATATTCAGACCACAGCATATGCCTACAGATTCTACGTTGCTGGGACAGACTCTGACTACCCCAAATGCTTGATGACCAGTGGACGGTAAGGAGGAGTGTCTTGCTGGGCGAACATCTCTGTATTGGAAGAGTTTTTTTACTTTTCATCCCAGTGTGCTCAGCATCACCTTATGATGTTCATCTGCTCCTTTCCTCTTGAGTTCCCGCCTTGCTCATCATCAGCACCAGGAAGGGGGAAAGTGGGGCACTTGGGATCAGAAGAAGGTGGATGTGATATCACTGGATCTGACTGATCCCTGACACCGAGGAGCACCCACCCAGCATTTCATCTCAGAGCCTTTTCTGTGGGTTAATGAAGACGTCAGCTCCCAGCCTCAGCCACACTATGTAAAAGAACTACTTATTGCCTGTTCCATCTCACTGACTTTTATGGTGATACTTAAACCAAAATGGTGAACTATTATACTTCATAGCCTGCAAATAAAAGCAGGATGTTAAAAAGTAGGGGCCGTAACCCCTGATTGGACTGAAATGGCTTGTAATCTTGAGACGACTTAGTTCGGCTCCCCAGGGCCAGAGCCTGGGGCACTGGGTCAGAGCCAGACAATGAATCGTGGGGTCTCTGGGCCCAGGCTACGTACTTGTGGGAAGCAAGCATCCTTAGTAATGGCATGGTGATGAGCAAAAGGCTTGTGAAATTGAAGATGGTTGTGAGAGGGGTTTGGGGACGGGAAAGCAGAGAAACAAGTCATGCCACCGCTTTGCAAGGCAGTGCGCTCAGAATCCTGCCCTCCAAGCCTCACTGGAGAGACCCTGCCCAGATTCAGTCTTTCCTCACACACAAATGTGGCCTCAGATTGTGTTCGTGTCCATTAGGAGAAGCCAGAGGGCTACTCAGAGCCTCAGCCGGGAGCCCAGGTGTGCTGTGGGACAATGCAACCCACACTGGGCCCTGAGTGCTCTTTGATGATGTCATTCATTTAAATGTAGAGGTTCTTTGTTTGCTTAAGTGAAAGTTACATGAACACAAAGCAAAAAGTTCAAATAGTATTTGTCCTAGTTTAAGGTCTCTCTAAAGCAGATGCTGAGAGAAGGATTCAGGTGCAGGCAGTCTCTTTGAGAGGTGATCCCAGGAAGCATGGTGAGTAAGTTGGAGAGTGAGGCAGCGAAGGGGTATGCCAGTAAAGAGGGTGTGAAAGGGGTGGGGGGGACTGCTGTGGAGAACTGGGGTGCACACGTCCGTGGGGACGCAGAGAGGCAGTGAAGAACACACTGCAGAGAGGTGAGAGTGTTTATCCATTACTGCTGTGCATCATGAGTTGAGATCTGCTCCCAGGGGCTTCTGACCTGACCCAAGCCAGGAGAGCAAGAAAAATACTGGGGGCAAGGGAAAGAGAAAGAAAAAAGGGGTGGGGAGAGGGAGAGAGAGAGAAGGTTGAAGCCAAAGTAATACATGTGGGAACAGTAGATGAAGCTGTAGGTAACCTTTGGTGTGGGCTGAGGCAAGCCAGCATCTGCTATGGCACTAAGTAATAAAGTAAGAAAAGGAAATAAAGTAAGAAAAGGAAACAAAGTAAGAAAAGGAAACAAAGTAAGAAAAGGAAAAAGGGCTTTCTTTTTGTCAAATGAACCCAATTCCCTTTCCCCAGTATGAACTACATATGACAGTTTCTAATGTACCTTTTCCTGGAATCTCATTTTATATATATATATATATATATATATGACATATGATATATACATAGAAAGTAAATTTTATGTGTATATATATATATATATATAATGCTGGGAAAGATTGAAGGCAGGAGGAGAAGGGGATGACAAGGATGAGATGGCTGGATGGCATCACCAACTTGATGAACATAAATTTGAGCAAGCTCTGGAAGTTGGTAATGGACAGGGAAGCCTGGCGTGCTGCAGTCCATGGGGTTGCAAAGAGTTGGACAAAACTGAGCGACTAAACTGAACTGATATATATATTATATATGTATATATCATGTATATTCTACAACTTTGTTTTCAAAATAATACATAATTACCTACTTCACCCTTTGGGACAGTTGTATAGTATTCCATAGAAAGGATATACTATAATTTTTTGAGGTCTATTTTAATAAACTAGAATGAAATTAATTCATGACATGCATAATAAAATGTAACTTAACATACTATCTTTACAGATTTTTCAACCACATGGCAACACAGAACTCAGTCACTGCTATTAGCTAGATTGGGTAGCTCTCATCCATTTGGTACTAGATGCTATGTGATCCAGAATAAGTCACAAAATTCTCTGTGCTTTAGTCTTTAGTATATGAGGAATCCAAACACACAGAGTACTTACCTAAAAGGTTTGTGGCAAGGATCATGTTAGATCATGATCATGTTAGACCATGTGAAAAGATCTTAGCATGTCAAGAAAGTTCCATAAACATTAGCCGTTAGTATTAGATTCCCCAGGTGGCACAAGTGGTAAAGAATCTGCTTGCCAATGCAGGAGATACAAGAGACATGGGTTCGATTCCTGGGTCAAGGAAGATTTCCTGAAAAAGGAAATGGCAACCCACTCCAGTATTCTTGCCTGGGAAATCCCATGGACAGAGGAGCCTGGTGGGCTCCAGTCCATGGGGTCTCAGAGTCGGACACGACTGAGCATGTACACACTAGACATGCTAGGTTAGATTCCCCAAACAAAACAAAGCAATCCTTTTCAGCCCACATGTGTTAAAGGAAATAAGAAAAGCAATCGGTCATTGTAACCACAGAAGCTTTGCTCAAACTTTAAAAAGTATTTGAGCTCATGGTTCTTTACATTGTCTAAGCACTGGTTATATGTTAGTGATAGGATCAGGTGTTTCAGATGCGCTCCGTCAGCTAATTCATACAGAAGTTGACGACTATCTTCAGTGCCTTCTGTCTATATATACTTGTGACGCTCCTTGCTCTGAGAGGTGGAGTCTAATTCTCAACCTCTTGGATCTTGACTGGACCTAGCGATCTTCTTGACCAACAGAACGTGGAGGAAGCAACTTTCTGGGACTTCCAAGTGTAGGCTATAAGAAGAAACCTTACAGCTTCCACTTGAATTCTTTGGAATGCTCATACTGGGGGAAGCCAGCCACATGGGGAGGTCTGTCCATCATAGGCCCACCGTGCTTAAGGGAGACAAGCTAGTCTTGCAGAGTAGCTGCTTGGAGAGAGAGATGCTGGCCCAGCACCCAACCATTTCAGCCATCCCAGTGATCTTAGAGACCAAGCATCAGACACTTGAATAAAGAAACCTTCAGATACCTCCAGCCGCACCTGCATTTGACTGCAACTGCTCAAGGGACCCTAAGTAAGAACTGTTCAGTTGAGGATTTCAAACACCAGAATCGTGCAAGGTTAAGAGGGGTTTGTTACAGAGCAAAAGATCATTGGAATTGATACACAGCTCAAGATGCAGAAGAAGGGCACCTCAGGCTCTGCTTTCCTCATCATCAAACTCATTTTTCAATCTCATTTCATCCACCAATTATACAGCAGTGTTTGATGCAATCTAGAAACCATCTATTTTCCATAATGCCAATTAGTAGCTTTACAAAATAATTGGAAAGAGTTGCCCTCCATGTATTCATGAAACACTTCAAATTCCACTACAAATTTTGGTCTGGAAGAATTTTATACAGGTGAAACAACTCTATTATGTATTTTCAAATATATAGACAGAGCTCTTATAATTAATGCATATACATGGGTGGTTCAGACAGTAAAGAGACCCAGATTGAACCTGGGTCAGGAAGATTTGCTGGAGAAGGGAATGGCTAGCCACTCCAGTATTCTTGCCTGGAGAATTTCATGGACAGAGGAGCCTGGCAGGCTATAGTCCATGGGGTCGCAAAGAGTTGGACATGACTCAGTGACTAACGCTGTCTCGTTCATATTATTTTAGCAACAAAATCTTATAGCAGAGAGGATGTTTTCTAACATCCATTTTCAAAACATTCTCCATGGCCTGTTTCATTTACCTAATAGAAACTTTGTTCCTTATTTTTAAAATGTCACCTTAACCTTGAAGTGAGAGATTATATTTATTATTATTCTTAACATTGTGATTAGTATTATTATTTAATCATCTGATAAGTGATAATATACCAACAGACATTGCAGTAGCAGCAAAATTGTTTGGCAAACTTAAAACATTTCTCTTTTTATAAAACAAAAATAAATAACCTTAAAGTTAGCAGCTTTTTGAAGTTCTTTGTGACATTTTGAAAATAATTTTTATTGTCACTGTCTCATTACAAAGGTAAATATTCTTTTGTATTCTAAAGATCTTTTCTCTTACAAAATTAAGCACATCATGACAAACTGTAAACATTTTTGCATACCTACAGCTTCAACTTTTTTTTTTTTTTTGCTATAAATGTAAGGGTCTAGTCTATGAATTTCATATCCAGAGCTTTCTTTGTAACCTTACTTGGAATTAAAAAGAAAAATGAATCCAAGTAAACTAGTCACTCTATCAGTAGATCCACTTATAGTTATTTCATAAAATATCAGTTTTATAAGAAAGTCACGTATTGCTGAAATATTTTTTTCTCCCTTATATACATTTAGCGTTAAAAAAAAGTTTATCCTGTATTTCATGTTGCAAATCCCACAAGAAAGAAATGTTAGAAACATCTGTACTTTCACCCAACTGTATAGCAAACCTCACACACCAAGTAATTTCTTCTAACACTTGACTCTTTAGATCTTCAGCAAGGTTTTCTCTGCATCTTCTAATGGAATCTGCTGACAAAGGAATACATTTTTATTTGTCGCCATATTGTTTTCTGTGTAATCTTTCAGCTGTTTGTCTTGCGTTGGGAAGATTGAGTATTATCCTCAGTGGCTTTTTTTTTTTTTTTTGGCTTTGCTAATAAGCAGTAAAACTCAAAATAGGCTTCTAAACATTTAACGATAAGTTTAGTGAAATTTTGTCAAATTCTTCATTGGCTATTGTGTGACTTTAAACATGGCTGGGAATATATAGTCTTGTTTCCATGGTCTGGATACTTAGTTTCCAAATGTCTTGACAGTTATGTCTGATCAAGTGAATTTTTTGGCTAATCTTATAGGTGACAGATTAAAAGGGAACAACCCAAGGTTTAGGGAGGCTGGGAAAGAGACAGGCACAATAATTCAAGTAGAGCTGACGGAATTAAAGTTGAGCAGAAGTATGGGGGATAAAGAATACATCTGAGAGAAGTTCCCAGAGAGTTCTGGCTTTGTTATGTAAATCATATATGATAATAATAATTACTGTCATCCTAAAAAGGCATTTTGAGATTACAAGAAATAAAGAAGTAAAAGTAATTCAAACCTTTCCTCACTTTGGGATTATAAAGAAGGAAACAAATAGGCAGGCGATATTAATCCTTTACATTATACACTCTCTATAGAGCGTGATAAAGTGGAACAAGCAGCAAACTATCGGAAAATGTTTCAAAAAAATTTTTTTTATCTAATATTTTCAGTGCTTCCCATATCTGTGGCAGCTTATCTTTTGCCAATGTCTCTTCTTTCTGAACTCAAAGCAGACAATATTTAATATTGATGGCCTTTTATCTTTCGAGAAATACTGACAGGGTGAGGGGTTTCAGTATTCACGGCTGTATTTCCTTTATATTATCATTATCTTTTAGGCTAAGTTTTACTGGAGTATAGTTGCTTTACCATGTTGGGTTAGTTTCCACCGTACAGCAAAGTGAATCAGCCACACGTACACATGTGAGTCCTCCATCTCGGACTTCCTTCTCATTTAGGTCACCGCGGAGCGTTAAGCAGAGCTCCCTGTGCTGTTCAGTATGTTCTCACTAGTTACCTGTTTTATACGTAGCATCAGTGGTGCATATGCGTCCATCTCAGTGAGACCTTTCACCTGGTAGCGTCATCTTCATCTTTCCCATTGGCTTGTGGTCATCTCTTCTCTTGATTTCCCTTCTCACTTCAGTGTCTCTTCTGCTTTCCTTCAGAGACTGTTCCTCTCTGATCTTCAAACTAGGACCCAGGCAAGGGAGGGCAGGGGGCTTGAGGGAGCCGTGAAAGGAAGGGACATCACTAGAATTCCTCTAAACCGGGGAAGACAGAGAGGCTGGGGACCCTCTTGTGTTGTTTTATTTTCTTCGGCCTTATAAGAGGCAACACACAGACAGGAAGGTCCTAACCTTGACCCTTGTCAGAGAAGGAGCCTGTGATTGAAGTAACTGGGAGGTGGGCGGGGAGGTATGGATGCCCAGGAGTCCTGGAGGGCAGCAGCCTCGGATGAAGGAGCTGAGCCTGAGATCTCATCTGAGACTTCCTTCAGATAGGTCTCTGCGGGTTAAATCTAATGCCTGATGAATGTAACAAAAATTCCTCTCTCTCTCTCTTTCTCGCTGCAGGAAAGGATCATAATGGCTAGGGGAATGGGGACGGTGCAGAGAACTTCCAAAGCGACGGGACTGGTGCTGTGTGCACTATGTGTGTCTGACTCTCATTCCGGGCCATCAGCACTCCGTGGACGGAGATGCGCTGACATCATTCTTATATTCCTGGTGCCTAGCAGTGGAGGTGCTGAGAAAAGTAGATTTCTTCTTCACACATTTCTTCACTTTCCAAATATTCTTTGTTTGTTTTTTTAAAATAATTTTATTTATTATTTTTGGCGGTGCTGGGTCTTTGATGCTGTGTGGGCTACCCTCTAGGTGCTGCGCAGGCTTCTCATTGTGGCGGTTTTTCTTGCTGTGGAGCACGGGTTCTAGGTGTGCAGGCTCAGCAGTTGTGGCACTTGGGCTCAGTAGTTGTGACTCCCAGGCTCTAGAGCAGAGGCTCAATAGTTGTGGCTCCCGGGCTTAGCTGCTCTGCGACATGTGGAATTTTCCCGGATCAATTTGAACCCATGTCTCTTGCATTGGCAGGGGCATTCTTTACTACTGAGCCACCAGGGAAGCCCTCTTTATTTTTATAAATGTAAAAATGTATGAAATTTTCTGTATTTTTTATTGCTTGCTATAAACTGATGAATAACTGAATGAATGAAAATAGGAAAAAGAAGAGATGTCTGAATGTTTGCATCAAAAGTAAAGGCGGTTCCACGGAGACTGCCTGCCTCCAGGTTTGTCAAGCTTCCTGTTCCTTCCTCACACCTCTTGGTTGCTTTAGGCAAAATCCAGGTTGCACAGGTACTTGGCTGCTCCATCCAATTGGCCGAGAGCCAGAAAGAATAATTTATTTCTTAAAAATCCTAGCTCTCTTTCTGCACACCCCCCAGCACCCCCACCCCATCAACATACATTTATTCAGTCCCATCCACCCATCCAGCCTCACTGCTTTCTTGCCTAATGAGCACTTTCCTCTACTAGGTAGATTTAGAGTTTCGCCAAGCTTGTGTCTTATTTCTAATCCACACCCACCACCCCCTTCCTTCCTGTCTTTCCATTTCTTTTCAGGTTAATTTATCTGATTATATGCAACGCACTGCAGCCATGTTAAGACACCAACCGAGTTTCCACTTGGAGGCTGGGAGAAAAGATTACCATTAAAACGTGACTTCCATCCACTCAGCTGAAATTACTATTGATTGCCAAAGAAAAATATTTGTGCTGTGAAGCTGGGAGCTATGATGTTGAACCATATTAACATAATGTTAGCATAGCTACGGGTGTTTAGTAGCACGCAATCAGATTTGAAATGAACGTTGATTATAGATGGAGATTAATGTTCACATATTCATAGGAACACAATGAGAAGAGCAATTTCCTTTCTACTACAGATCAATGGTTTCCCCATTCAATTATACAGCTGTAATAATTGCATTATGCTGAAATATTTCTTAATGGCTAATTTCTTTCCTTTTGTGTGTGTGTGTATGAGATCTTTTGTCACTGATAGCTTCTGCAGCCTGGGGACAGCATAAGATGTTTTAATCACTGGTGTCGTTTTGCAAGCTTTGACCAAGCCAATAATTTCCCCCTTCTCCTCTTCTTTGCTATCCTCTCTCATTATCATCTAGAATCACTTCCTGGGTGACTGAAAGAGAGGGACTTGCCTCGAGTCTTTTCGTGTTCTGAAAGTGAAGACAAAACTAGAAACCCACAGGGCTGTGGAATGCTCCATCCTTTCCCCACATTTGCTGGGGGAGAAAGTGATGAAGAGTCAGAAACACAATGTGTAGGATGCCCCTGTTGTGTCTTTATAGAGACACATAGAGAAAAAATTTAGGAGCGGTTCCCTGATTGAAAAGCAAATGAAAATGCTAGTGTCTTCTTCGATACTCAAAGCGAATCTCTGAGGCCATGAAACAGCAATGTTTACATTGTGAAGATGTAACATTGACAAGACAGAGCCCACCTTTGTTCCTAGAGACAGTGACGTCCTGCTTCCCAGGGCAGACCTTACAGGAAGTCTGCCAAGGGGGTTCTTCTTTAGATGAGCACCATCGTGATATTCCTGTCTCACTCCCTTCTCGGCTGCTCTGGGATGAAGGCTGGGCTTTCTCTGACCTGGTTTCTTGCATCATTGTGCATGAAACCTCTTTCAGACTCGGTTGAACAGAGTGTGGCACAGGAGAAAGGAAGCCCAATGTACAGATGTATAAATGGAGGCTGGAAGGGTGTTCTTTGTCGAGTCGCTGATCATTGATGACCTCAGTCCTTCCCCACTGGGAGGTAGAAAACTTAACACCTAACTCACAAAGTGGTGCTGAGCAAGGAATGAAACTGAACTTGCAAGTGAAACAGAGCTTCCTTGGCCGGTGCTGTATCTCTCAGCTCACCTGCGATTTCAGGTGTTACTGTGGAGTCCAGTTCATGAGACTCATGCTAACAGTGCCATGTCTTTAAGGGCTTCATGAACTTCTTTCTGCTTTTCTGACTCAAAGTCTTTTTCAAAGTCTCTGGAGCATGCTCAGCCCTCTTGGGACACATGCTGAAATGACAGGAGAATTAACACCCTTAGGAACTATCGTTAATCAATGGGGAACTGCCACAAGTGAATAAATGCCCCAACCTCCCAGAGGTCTCGCAGAGTTAAGAACTGAAGGCATAGCACACACCCTTGTGTTGGCATTCCCTCTCTTCCTGATGTCTTCCCAACTCCTTCAATCCTGCCTCCGAGAACACTCTCCAAATAAACTTCCTGCACCCAAACTCTTTCTAATTCTCTGCTCTCAGCAGGGGAACCCAGACTGAAACAGTAAGGTTAGAGACTTACTTAAGGCTTTGGAGACAGACTGACCTGGCTTAAATCCTGTGTCCATCACTCATCCACTGTGTGATCTTAGCCAAATGACTTCCCATCCCAAGTTTCTGTTTTCTCATCTATAAAATGGGTACACTAATAGAATCTGTCTCAAAGACTGAAATGAGATCTTGTACGTAAGCACTTAAATAGTCTTATTTTCTATCATTAATATTTTTATTAAAAGTGTCTAGCACAACATGGAGACTCAATGAAATGCAACTTCTTTTCTGTCTTTCTTGTTTGAGATTAAATAGACCTGGGGGTAATAATAACAGCAATAATAGCCAATATGTACTTCTTCCCCCATGGTCTGCTGTATACAAAGACGCAAGGTGTGGACACAGCTTTCATCATCAGGGGTGTTGAAAAGTCTTGGTCATCAATTTTATTCTCTAGAGCTTTTCTAAACATACCTCCAAGGAGAGAGAGGATTTTGTGTTCCCTGTGCTCTCTCCATGGGGTACAAGCTGTGTAGGAAAAAAATTCTTTTGCTACTCAGTGATGGACAGGATATAGGAATACTATCTGGGGACTTCTCTGACAGTACAGTGGATAGGGCTGTGGGCTTTCACTGTCAAGGGCCCAGGTTCGATCCTGGTCAGGAAACTAAGATCCCACAAGTTGTGTGGTGTGGCCAAAAAATAAAAACAAAATTAAAGAAAGAATACTGTCTGGTCTGTATATCTTTACATTGCTTATTTTCATTTTTTGGAAATCATGGAAACCTAGGGAGCTGGTTCAGAGCAGGAACATGAGACTGGAGATAGCTAGGATTTGATGTACTATAATAGGTAGTGGCATGTGATCCCCAGGAAGGATGTTTCTTTTCGGTGGCCCCACCAGAAGCCAATATCTCATGTTATTTAGTTTCTTATTCCATTGCTCAAAAAATAATTGGTAAAGTGGCCACTATGTAGTGAGCAATGTACTCATTGCTGGAGATAGACATGGACTTACTTCCTGTTTTTGTTTTTTGTTCTTATGATAAAGAGGAGGATAACTAAACACTCAAATATATACAGGATTGCAACTGGTGATAAGAAGTTCACATAGAAGAGAGAGCTTCAGAAGCTAGGAAGACCCTGAAGGATTGTGATACATAAGCTAAAACCTGAAAGAAGAACCTGAGTTAATTGGTCTGGGCGAATAGTGTGGAGGGTAGGGTACAGTGGAGAAATCTTTTTTTTTTTTTTTTTCAGTTTTTCAGAGAGGTCCTTCCAGTTAGGAGGATGTACATTTTTTGTTATAGTCGATCTTCTTATTGCCCTTTATTTTTCTTTATAGTATTCTTTCAGTTCAGTTCAGTTGCTCAGTCGTGTCTGACTCTTTGCAACCCCATGAACCGCAGCATGCCAGGCTTCCCTGTCCATCACCAACTCCCAGAGCTTACTCAAACTCATGTCCATCGAGTGGGTGATGCCATCCAACCATCTCATCCTCTGTCGTCTCCTTCTCCTCCCGCCTTCAATCTTCCCCAGCATCAGGGTCTTTTCCAGTGAGTCAGTTCTTCACATGCAACCATATAAATTGTATGTCTATTCTTTACTTTTTGTCTCTTCCACTAGAATTTAAAGTCCTTGAAGGCAGGGACTTTGTCTTTGTGTTTATTTCTCTAACTCCAGTGTATGGATCCACGTGTAACAGCCCTGGGGATTGAGGGAGCATGGCACACAGCGGGCAGTGCTGTGCTCTGCCAAGCCTTAGGTCCTCTCCCATGGGGCCTCCGCCTTTGGGTGGTGAGACATTGGGCCCCTTGACTTAGCATTCAATAAGTCTGTGAGTTCATATATTTAGCAGAAGCACCATCTTTAATGTGGGACTCAGTGTGTTGGGAGTTTTGGAGGAGCCATCGTTGTTTTACCCCCAGAACCCACTCTATCTCAAAGGGTCAGTTTAAGCCATGGAGGTCCGCTTCTCTTCCCGGGGACTGGTGCTGAAATAGGTCTGTGGTTAGTTCTAACTGACACAGAGAGGAAGCTGATGGTGGGTTCTAGAAAGACTTCCTTACCCTCCAGAGGTATACATCTGGAATAGATGGTCTTCTTCTTCCTCTGCATGTTTTCATGTCCGGATGTAAATTCTTCAACTGCCTGACTTGAGGGGAACCATCTCGAGGACAAGGTGCATAGCTGAAGATAATAGAGCCACAACATGGAAAGAACTTGGGTCTTTGGTGGAGTGGTTTAGGCTCTGAATTAAACAAACTTCAGGTCTTCTTACCTCTGGCCTATTTATTTAGTCCCTTTAGATTTTCTCTCACAGCTGAAAGTGTCCTTAAAATTCACCTTACCTGTTACTGACATCTCTTCACTTTTCTTTCTTTCCTTCCTTCCCTAGGTAGGCATGAACAAGAGATTGGTATATTTCCATGCAAATTTGTGGACTGAGCCACGGGATTCCTCCTTCTCTTTCTCTCTCTCATTCTCTCTATCCATGTATACAGAGGGGTTTCCCTAGTGGCTCAGATAGTAAAGAATCTGTCTGCAATGCAGGAAACCTGGGTTCAATCCCTGGGTCTGGAAGGTTCCCTGGAGAAGAGAATGGCTACTCACTCCAGTATTCTCTTCTAGAGAATTCCATGGACAGAGGAGCCTGGTGGGCTACGGTCTATGGGGTCGCAAAGAGTCAGACGTGACAGAGCAGCTAACATGTATGCAGACATAGTGTGAGTGTGTTCTTGGATTTCCCTGTTTGGAAGAATTGGGTCGATTTTCTTCTCCATGAAACATCCATCAGACAATAGCTGGTATCTGCACTGCCAGAAACTGCACAGTAAAAGGAGTGAGAAGGTAAGAGGAGAAGCAGAAAATGAAGAAGGTAAATGCTCTAGATTAGCAAAATGTACATCATGATCAATGTCTCATTAAAAATCTAAAAATAAAAATAAAAAAAACTTCCACGACTTCCTATACTTGCTTGTTCATTACACGTGGTTGATTTTTTTCCCAAGAGAAGGATGTAAATTGAATACAAACCTGCTCTGGTCCTTGCCTCTACCATCGACATTTATATATCAGGTGAGTTCCAGGAATGAGGCTCCATAGGACCTAAAGAGTTAAAAGAATCACTTTTGATGCAAATACTTTTTTTTTTTTTTTCCCCTCACACCAGGGGGTACAGCAGAATTTTTGAAAGCTTCAGCTGGGACTTGGCCAGATTTGAGTTTGTTTCTAAATCCTGCTGCTTCCTCACTCTTTGATCTTTGACAAGCTACTTAAACTTTCTGAGCCTCTGTTTCCACATTTGTCAAACAGGGGTGCTAATCGTTCCTACTTTGTTCCTAGTCATTGTGAAAAGCAAGTGAGTTGAACTACCCTGCTCACAGTCTGACATTTGGCAAATGCTAAATTATGACAAGAGCTCTGACGGTCACCAGATGCGGTGCTCACCACCACTATTTCTTTTTACAGAAGAGGAAACTGAAGCACAGAGAAGTCAAGCAAATTTGTCCAAGATTTTATACCTGGTGACAGATGGAGATTGAATTTGGAACCAGTCAGTCTGGCTCCATAGTTCATCTTCTTAACCATGAAACAGTCCCTCCTCTGCATGAAGTGGAGGGGTGATTTTTTTTTTAATTTATTTTTGGCTGTGCTGGGTCGTTATTGCTGAGTGTGGGCTTTCTCTCGTTGCAGTGAGCAGGGGCTACTCTCAGTTGCGTTGCACAGGCTTCTCATTATGGTGGCTTCTGTTGTTGCAGAGCACGGGTTCTAGGTGCTTGGGCTCCAATAATGGTGGATAAAGTGTTTACTAGGGTTTCCCTGGTGGCTCAGCAGTAAAGAATCCCCCTGCAACGCAGGAGATGTGGGTTCAATCCCTGGGTTGGAAATATCCCCTGGAGAAAGAAATGGCAACCCGCTCCAGTATTCTTGCTGGAAAATCCCGTGGACAAAGGAGCCTGGTGGGTTATAGTCTGTGGGGTCATAAACAGGCAGACATGACTGAGTTAAAGTGTTTAATATCCAGAATTTAGTGGCATGAAGGATGCATATACTCAAGCAGTAAATCTAAAAGGTGTCATTTCTTCTATAAAGGCCTTAGAAAAGTTAAGGGTCCATAAAGTATCATTAGTGATATGGGGAGATTTGGGGACAGAACCCTCATATTTTTATGGACTCCTAGATACAAGATTGATCCCAAACTTCTATTTGATAAAATAATGAGTGCAGGAAATAAATCTCAGATTTAGCTATCATTCAGGCAAAACCTCTCATTTAACTCAAAACAATGAGTTTCAGTGTTGCAGTTTTAAGGTGGCTGTGGTTTAGTTGCTAAGTGGTATCCAATTCTTGTGACTCCATGGACTGTAAGGTAGAGGTTGACAAACTTTTTCTGTAAAGGGTTAGATCATAAATATTTTAGGCTTACTGAGCCATCTCATATCTGTTGTAACTGCTTAAGCTTGCTGTTGTAATGCAAAAGCAGTCACAGATGCTATGTAAATGAATGAGTGTGTTTGCATGCCTATAAAACTCTATTTAGGAAAACAAGTTGTGGGCTGGCTTTGGACCAGTTTGCCAACCCCTTTCCTAAAGCCTAGCAATCTTTTAAAGCAATCATCACTTTAAACATAATAGAATTTTAATTATACAATATACTATAATGTGTATTTTAACAAATTGCAGGGTACATATGACATAGTATACTTTAGTAACAGAACACAATAGAGTAGAATGAGATAGATCAAACCTGACCACAAAAGATTTCAAGTAATTATTGAAAAACTCATTTTTGCTCTATATCTAATAGGAAGTATTGGTTGCTTAAGAGTTAAAACTTTAATCCCAGGTTATTTAGAAAGGTAATTTTCTATGGATTTGCACAGAGGTATGGAATTTGACCTAAGGCTTGGTTTTCTGAATGCGGAAGCACATGGCATGACCATCAACCCCAAGGAAGTCAGGAGCAGTCAGCTTGACAACTCGAGGTCAGAGGTCGTATCTGGAAAAGCACAGGTAAAATTTAAGACTTTATTACAAATGAAGGGTAAATTACCTTTCCAATGGTGTATCTTCCTCTTACAGGCAGAGAAGAATTCATGGAGATTTCTCACAAGGTACAGGAACCCCTTCAAAAAGAAAGTGTTTTAGGGCTGTGTGCATGCGGGCTAAGTCGCTTCAGCTGTACCTGACTCTGTGCGACCCCATGGACTGTGGCCTGCCAGGCTCCTCTGTCCATGGAATTCTCCAGGCAAGAGTACTGGAGTGGGTGGCCATGCCCTTCTCCACAGGATCTTCCCGACCCAGCAGTTGAATCCACGGCTCCTTTGTCTCCTGCATCTGCAGGCAGATTCTTTACCACTAGTGCCACCTGGGAAGCCCTCTTTAGGGCTAATTTTAGCTAAATAATGTTAGGATATAGGTGTATTTTTTTTTTTAAAAAACTGTCATTTCTTCTTGTTTTTCTCCACATCCACCTATCTCTACTTTGACCTAGTTCCATATCTTATTCACTAAACCAGTATCCTGACGACAATATTTGGCTACGAGTGTTTCATAGCTGATTAGCTTGCAGAAGAACTCAGCCAAATAGATATATGGCATCAAGTGCCTTACATCCATGAGTGCTAGGAATACTGGAGAATGCTTTTTATTTTTCTTTCTAATCATTTAGCAATAGCAAAAGGAATCTGTTTCTCCTCTGCAGACATGGTCATCCGAAGATAAATAGACTTCACATCAAGTTTTCCTGACAGTGGGCAGGGGAAGGCTCAGGTTTAGGTAAAGATGCTGTCTTGGATTTTGGAGTATATATGCTAGGTTCTGTGCCCCAGCTCTATAACTAGCTGATTAGGGGGACCCTGGATCTGAAAGTAGAACCACTAGTGTTAAATGTGAAACACTTAATCGGTTTCTAAAACCTTATGAGCATTGAATAAATAATTGTTAAAGATAATTATAAAAAATAATTTTCTTTGCTATTTTTGTTGAATTGTTTTACACCTTTCCATTTCCTGATCTTCAGGCCTCAGTTTAAGAAAAGTCCTTTACACAGATGCATAGAAGAATGTTATGGACTCTGAGGGAGAAAGTGAGGGTGGGACATTCTGGGAGAATAGCACTGAAACATGTATATTATCATATGTGAAACAGAACACCATTCCAGGTTCGATGCATGAGACAAATGCTCAGGGCTGGGGCAATGGGATGACCCAGAGGGATGGGATGCGGAGGGAGGTGGGAGGGGGGTTCAGGATGGGGAACACATGTAAACCCATGGCTGATTCATGTCAATGTATGGCAAAAACTACTACAATATTGTAAAGTAATTAGCCCCCAACTAAAATAAATAAATTTATTTAAAAAAAAAAAAAGTAAAGAAAAGTCCTTTAGATTCATGAGCCACAGTCCTGCTTTGAGATAAATTCTTACAGAATGATTCTCTTCTATCTTCTGTCTTCGATGCTGTGAATCCCATCTGCTTCCTTGCTTTTTAGAGTCCTCATCCCACAGACACGGCAGATCTCACAGAAATACTTCCCTTTCCTCATAATCTAGGAGCCATTTCCTTCTAGATGTGAGAAATTTACTCTTGACTAATTTTCCCAGAGTCTTCCTGTGAAGTGCAAGGATTCCCTAGAATATGAATGCTGAAGTTATGACTCTGCTATGGGGGAAAAAACATTTCTCCTTAGTATCACATTGGTTCTGCAACACTCTAGCTTGGATTTGAGGGAAAACTGGCAGATAGAAATCATGATTCCATCTTGAAAGAATACACAGCATTCTCTTATACCCTGGGTCATTTAATCCAGATAGCATCTTGTGTGATGTATACTGTGAATTGTCCCCATCTTATACAACAGAAGTGGGAGAAACAAGCATTCGTTTACCAATCTCCCTAGTCCTTCAATTCAGTGGCTTGTGCATCGCAGTAGCAGCTTTCCTAGTGTAGTTCGTTATGTGAGACCCTTCCCATACAGTGTGCATCCTCCACATAGCTGTGCTCAGTCGTTTCTCACTCTGTGTGACCCCATGGACTATAGCCCATCAGGCTCCTCTGTCCATGGGGTTTCTCCAGACAAGAATGCTGGAGTGAGTTGCCATTTCCTTCTGCAGGGGATCTTCCTGACCCAGGGATTGGACCTGCATCTCCTGTGGCTCCGGCATCGCAGGTGGATTCTTTACCACTGAGTCACCTGGCATGTTATACATCAAAGTTTGAAACACAAAAACCCTACACAAGTCAAGCCCTTTTGTCTATACACCAAACCATGTACACGGCATGGGCAAAGTAGTAGTGTGATCTGAGTGACTTCCAAGGGCACTTCTGTCTATGTGATTTAAACCATAGATTAAAACCAAATTCAATTTCAAGGCAAATCCACTGTCTAAGATGACTGCTCTGCACCAGGCTCCAAAGCTGTGAATGGTGGAGGATACCCATTGCTCTTTCCTCAAAGTGCCCTCAAGTACTAACAACATGGCAGGGGTGAAAATAGCCCTGCATTTCCTAGACCCTTTAGGTTTCCAGAGGCAGAGGGTTGTTATAGTTGCTTCAAGGAACGTGAAGTTGACTCTAAGTCAGGGTTTCTCAACAACAGCACTGTTGACATTTCGGACTGGACGGTTCTTTATTCTGGGGGCCGTCCTGTGCATTGTAGGGTGTTTAGTGGCCTCTCCACCCTAGTTCTAGAGACCAAAACGGTCTCCAGACACTGCCTATTGTGTCCTGGGAGCAAATTCACCCTTGATGGAGAACCACTGCCCTCAGGTTGCAAATGGGGCTGACCTGAACCAGGCATCTAAGCGTGAGGCTGGGCCTCAGGGGCCTTAGGAAACAGAGAATGGCCAGGCCTCAGGAAGGACGGGGACCATGCCGTGGAAGTCAGTGTGAACGACCTCCATGGAAGAGACTCCTGTTCTTGCTCCAGCACTTTCTCTGGAATCCGTTCACCCTGGGATCTTGCTGGTTCTCTCCCACATCCCGGGTGGCTGCCTCACAGGCTGTCCTAGCGCTTCTCTAATCATGGTCTTCCACGCTCATAATCTTTCACCTTGTTTCAGCTCCTGACTCACTATTGCTCATTCATTTTTCCAATTCAGCTTCATTATAGGGAGAATCCTGCAGGCCTACTTCTTCTCATTTGAGATTTCTTGCACTCAGCTTCTCAGAGGTCCTGAGCCAGACTTGGCCATACCCATGACTGATCCCATCAGGCAGGATGGGGCAGACTCACATGACATGGCTCTTTGGGGGATGCTCCGTGTCATGGGATCACTGGGCTGGTGGGGTGAGCACGTGGTAAATGTCTGGTGAAATTGATCATGGGGATATGGAACAAGGAACAAGTCACAGAAGGAGGGGTGTTATGGGGTGCTGTATGCTCTATGGATACCAGATAACATGTGTTTTAATTCTCCTAGCAATCAGAAAGGAATGATGAGGCCATGCTCCATTGTACAGGCGAGGAATGAAGAGGAAGAGTTGAGTGAGCTGCCTAATCTGCTCGCCTGAAGGGGTAGGTTGGAAATTCATACTGTGCTCTTTGCTTTAGGACTCTGTCCTTTGGAGTTAGAATTCATGTTAGAGATTAGAATTTACTCCACTAACCTCACCCCCGGAAGAAATCTAAGTGCAGAAGTTAAGCTGTAACTGTTTCAGGAAGAAAGGGGTCAGGCTAAGGAAAATGATTAAGGGATGGTTCAAGTGAACAAGTATCAGATTATAAGCAAACCTCTTTCCACTGTAATTTTAGTGTCCATCCAGACATCACTCTCTCTCCCCAGTAGAATTCCTTGAGGACTATGTTACACAGAAGCCATTATTTATGTATCCTTAGGACAGAATTTGTGTTTCTCTATTATGTTTAGTGGAAATGTTCCCCACTGGGTATCAAACAGTCAAAGATAAACCAGCGTGTATTCTCTGACCTTACAGCTAAATACCTGGCACATTGTAGATGATCAATAAGTGATATCTCTCTCTCTCTGACTTAGCTGTGCAGATCTTAAGACTATGTTTATATGTTTCTTAATCTCTAGAAGTTGGCACAGAGTAAGGGATAATGATAGCTAACATTAAATGAACACTTAACCCAAGTTGTGCGCTTGTCTAAGAGTCTGATGTCTATTGACTTCTTGAGTCCTTTTAACATGGGCTTCCCATGTGGTTCAGTGGATAAAGAATCCACCTGCAATGCAAGAAACGCAGAAGACCTGGGTTCAATCCCTGGGTCAGGAAGATCCCCTGGAGGAAGGCATGACAACCCTCTCCAGTATTCTTGCCTGGAGAATCCTACAGACAGAGGAGACTGGTGGGCTATAGTCCATAGGGTCACAACAAGTCATATGCGACTGACCATGTACATGCAACAGCATCGTGCTAGATACTCTTTTTGACTTTAACTTACAGGTGAGAAAACTGAGGAGCAGAGAGCTCCAATATCATAAAGTTAGGAGGTGGGAGTGTCAGGATTTGAATTCATCTCAAATGGAACTAAATCTGATCTTATTAAACTGTCTACCATTATTTCATCAACAGCAGAAAACCTCATGAGTTGGCAAAGAGCATGTGCCCCTTCTATCTTTTAAAACATTGAATCCCAATAATCCTAGCTCTCCCTCCTCTGCCTCCTCTTGAGATTGAGCCTGTTGCTGTTTGCCTGTGTGGCTGAGCCACGCCCCCCACCCCCCCACCCCACCTCCATCATGCCTTTCTGGTTTGGGAGGGCTGATGGGGCATGGCCCATTGAGCTGTGCAAACAGCTCTCCTGCAGCTTTGGGAACAGCAGCATCAATCATAGCTCCTCCTCCTCCATCTGGACATTTGACATGAAGCCACCACAACTCAGCCTTGGGGAGGTGACATGATAGCTTCCTGGGAGTGGGGAGTGGCTTCTACCCACGGACCAGGGAGACAGAGGGCATAGAGGGAAGGACTGGAAGGTAGATAGAAGCTGTCCTTCAGGGAAGAGTATCTTGATTGCTAAGCAACTATACAGCCAGAGGAACACTTTGATATTATCCTACTGTGTGCTTGAATTCCACCCACTGGAATCAGAATCTCCTGCAGCCCTTCTTTACAGATCACTGCCATTATGCATAAACCCACCTCCTGGCTCACCACACCCTCAAACTCTGGGTCAGCCTCCCTGTCTAGTCTCTCTCTGGCTGCTGCTATTTTTGTCCTTCATGAGATTTCTTCTCTTTCCCCCCTCTCCTCTCTATTCACATGGGTGACACTTTTTCTAGAAAGCCTCATCTCAATATGTCTTCAAAAGCCTTTGAACCTCCCCAGCGGAGGGACTCATTGCGCTATAATGAATTATCAATTTGTTGGCCTGTAAATCTCACAATCAACCCTGAATACTCGTTGGAAGTTCTGATACTGAAGCTGAAGCTCCAATACTTTGGCCACCTGATGCAAACAGTTGACTCACTGGAAAAGACCCTGATGCTGGGAAAGATTGAAGGCAGAAGGAGAAGAGGGCAACAGAGGATGAGATAGTTGGATGGCATCACTAAAAATGTGATCAACTTGAACTTGGGCAAACTCTGGGAGATGGTGAGGGGCAGGGAGGCCTTGCCTGCTATAGTCTATGGGGTCACGAAGAGTCAGACACAACTTGGTGACTGAACAGCAACAGCAACAAAACCCCACAAAACTCTAGACCAGGGCAAAGACTGTGACTATTTTATCCATCACTGCAGCTTCAGGGTCTGGCCAAGTTTATGGCCATAGATGAAGCACAATTATTTCTTTGGGGGTAAATGAATAATGGATAGTCCTTAGAATGACAGATAGTAACTTTAACTTGATCATCTGTGATAGCAGTCACGTGGCATCCAGTGTGGTCTCTCTGGAAATAAATGGAGACACGTCACAGCCCTAATGGTTTTTATAAACTCCTTAGAGTGGCCTGTGACCCATCCCCTGCTAACCCTTCTGTCCTCATTCCTACCACTGTTCCCATATTCACTTGAGCCACTGTGGTCCTCTGTCTGATTCTCAAACACCAACCCTTTTCTGCCTCTTGGTCTCTCTGATGAATCAACAATGACTGGTCTTCCACCTGATCCTGGCACTGCTGCATCCTTTAGCAGGAATATAATCTCCACCGTGAAGCCTCCTCTGATTATCCCTTCTCAGTTGGTTCTATTCCACCCTCTGCTATCCTGAAGTACGTTCAATCACATGACCTTGTTTTATTTTCTTTCCAGAAATTATAATCTGAAATAAACTTATTTATGAATTCTTTCGCTCTCTCTCTTTTTTTTTTTCTGACTG
Source organism: Giraffa tippelskirchi (assembly GCF_054371585.1). Taxonomy (NCBI): domain Eukaryota; kingdom Metazoa; phylum Chordata; class Mammalia; order Artiodactyla; family Giraffidae; genus Giraffa; species Giraffa tippelskirchi. The sequence goes on along the minus strand of NC_137287.1, from coordinate 110,656,668 downwards.
TCATATCTTCTTTTGCTTGGATGTCAGCTTTCTGAAGGCAGGACCTTCTTATACCTTATTTTCTGAATAAATATGAAGCCTCGAGTAGTGTCTGCACATAGTATATGCTCAATAAATATTTACCTGGTTAGTGGACCGCCAAGATCAATGTATTTGTTTGTTGTTCTAATTATGAGACTCAAATGGACTTGTTCTTACTGTCTTTCCATATCTTTAGAATTCAAGAAATTTATTGGAAGTAGGTTGCATTGGGGAAAGCATTTAGCAAAATGTTTCCTACAGGGTTGGTGCTCAGTCTCTCTTCCAGATCCCTTAAAGGTCTAAGGAAAGAACCACCAATTGAGTAGGGACTGAAAGTTGGTCCTGAGGTCCTGACTGCTAAGGGTTATTCCAAGCTCTAATCACCTGTCTCAGTACCTGGCACATGGAGGGGTCTCAATAAATGCTATGATTATGATTTTGTTATTATCATTGTCCTTGTTACACTGAGTGATGTCTGCCTTCTCCAGCCTATACTTCCAAGGTAGGGGTGGTGGCTTGTCCCAGTAAACGACATGGTGATGTGAAGAAAATGAAAAGAAGCCTAGAAGGTAGAAAGTAAAAGGCAAAGTGTGATACACTTGGTGTATCCTGCAATTTGCAGACTTAATTGAAACAACATCCAGATGTCAGATAATCTGTTCATAGAAGGTTGGAAAGTCAGGCACAAGCTTTTCTCTTGATTTGAAACTGAGATATTTTAAAAAATTATTTACTATTTCTATGTGCTCCTTAGAGATCTACCCCTTAGTTATGGGCTGTTTACTTTGTGTCCAGTAAAGAAGGCTCAATTATGTGAAGCTGGCAGATCTCATTGCAGCAGAAATTTCTAACCTGTCGTGTATAAGACGTCACACAGGTGAAGCGTGGGCCTCCACAGCAGACACCATGCTGCATTCCAGAGCTTCTCGGAGCAGAGCCAGTTCCAGCAGATCTTGGTTGGATCTCTGTGCAAATACATTGCTTCTGCCTTCAAGGAGGTCTTTATACTAATGCCTCACTAGCAAACTCAGTCCCCACTGTTCACCAAAGACCATGCTGACACTGTTTCTGATATTAGTCTATTTTCATCTTGGCACCTACTCTATGGTATAAACTGTTGCTCATCCTATTATACTGAGGATAAATTAAATTTAAATATATGAAGTATTGAAGCTTCTATTATGTACCAGGCATCAATGTGAAACATCCACCTGGGTTGGGACTAAATAAGAATTCAGTAGGAACTTAGGAAGATCTGGGTTCATGTTTGTTTAAACAAGAATCCACCCAAATCAGTTTTCACAAATGCTAACCCAGTTGTGGCTTCTGAAATTCCTCTAGAGGGACTCATGTTCTAGGACACTTTGCATCACTCCTGATCCATTATAATCTGTATTTAATAATCGCTGATCTTCCTCCTCTCTTCTGTATGAAGATCACAACGCTAATGTACACATGCCCTGTGGCATACAGGCCTCCACAGGCCTCCTGGGCCCTATCATGGCTTTGGGTGACCTATGGGAAGTAGAGGGCAGAGTGAGCGGGACAGGACCAAATTCCACCCAGAAGCCCCTGAAATCGAAGGATCATGTGGTTTTACTTTGGTAGCTCTACCCTCTGCTGACTTTGATCTCTTCCAGAAGAGATCAAATTTGATCCTTTCCGAAAACAGCAAATCTGCCCCATTTTTCAAGAAGTGCTAGTATAGTCTCTTCCCTCGCTAATGACTTTCTCAGATGGGCGAAGCCATAGTCTGTGGGTGCAGAAGGTAAAGAAAACGAAACAACTAATGGGATCTATACCTTGTTCTTGTAACTGTTGAATGTTTTGATTTCCACCTTGGCAGCCACTGGGGAAACCCTATCCTTGGATTAGGAACTGTGCTCGTGGTGAATTTAGAAGAGAAAAATATTTAAACTGAAGTTAAGGTGAGCGAAATCTTAGCAAATTAATTTCTTTTCTTTTGAGGGAGGGCAGGGAAGGGGTTTGTGGAGACAAGTTTCATCATGAGTGATGGAGACAGAATTTGCCCAGATTCTGAAGTTCATGCCTTCCTTACAAGACTGAATCAAAAGTGAACTTTAAAACAATGATGATCTAGCAGAACCCTGTCTTTGGTACTTGGAGAAAAATTAAAATGTGAAAAATGAAATTAATTAAGAACTACAATACTTTTGAACTGCGGTGTCAGAAAAGACTCTTGAGAGTCCCTTGGGCTACAAAGAGATCAAACCAGTCAATCCTAAAGGAAATCAGTCCTGAGTATTCATTGGAAGGATTGATGCTGAAGCTCAAGCTCTAATACTTCAGCCACCTGATGGAAACAGCTGACTCATTGGAAATTGGAAAAGACCCTGATGTTGGGAAAGATTGAAGGCAGGAGGATGAGGTGGTTGGATGGCATCACAGACTCAATGGACATGAGTTTCAGTAATCTCTGGGAGTTGGTGGTGGACAGGGAGGCCTGGCATGCTGCAGTCCATGGGGTCACGACTGAGTGACTGAACTGAACTGAACAAAGTTTACTAGCAGTTCTCCAAAGTTTCTCCAAAATTCTCCAAAGAACAAAGTTTACTAGCAATTAAGTTGAAATTTTTTTCAACTCAATGCCAGTGATTTAAACTGTAGCTCAATTTCCGCACACAATAAAAGGCCATTTTAGACTCCTGCCACAGCCTCACAGGTTTGGTTAGATTTGGATTTCTCAACCTTTGTATTAGTGACATTTTGGGTCAGACAATTTGGGTTGTAATCCTTCGCATTTTAGGATGTCCAACAGCATCCCTGATTCCATCTACTAGATGCCAATGGAAACTACCTTCATCCTAGCTATGACAACCAAAAATGTCTCCAAACATTGACATATGTCCATGAGGGAGAAGGTAAAATTAACCCAGATTCAGGACCACTAACATTTGGTTTATCATCATTCAAAATGATCAAGTCAAATATTTTCCCCATTTTCTTGGGACACATAGAATAATAAAAACTTACTTCATTTACTACAAAACGTGTTACATGTGAATCAAGTGCCAACCGTTAAAATCCAATTTATTGTAGTCTTTACCAAGAGGTTCTAAATAAATTTGTTGTTCACTGTTAGGAGGAGCACATTTTAAACATACAGCTATAATTGAAGGAACAATTAGGCATCTACAAAGAACAATTGTTTCAGACTGATAATAATTATTTTGTGTTACATACCCACTGGTTATTAGAAGTTGGTTTATTGAGACTTGAAAAGTAGAGTCTTGAAAAGACTTGAACAGTAGTGCGTGCTAAGTTGCTTCAGTCGTGTCCCACTCTTTGTGATCCTGTGGACTGTAGCCAATCAGGCTCCTCTTCTGTCCATCGAATCCTTTAGGCAAGAGTACTAGAGTGTTTCCTTCTCCAGAGGATCTTCCCAGCCCAGGGACAGAACCTGTGTCTTTTGTGTCTCCTGCATTGGCAGGCTGGTTCTTTACCACTAGTGCCACCTGGGAAGCCCCCAAGTAGAGCCTATCATGCTGAAGGTGATGTGGGAATTAGATCCTGACTCAGCCTTCTCCCTGCTCCTCATGTCCATGGATTGCCTACTAACAGTTGCTAATATTAGGGGATGACTCATTCTGTGCCAGGCACTGTGCTGAGAGCTTTAATAGCATCATCTCATGGGCTCCTCCACTCAACGTTATGAGGTAACTATTACTAACCCCATTTCACAGGGATGGCTCTGCATCCCAAAAGGTGACATGACTTGCCTAAGGCCATTCAGGTAGTAAGGGGATGGACAGAAATTCATATCCAGATCTAGATCTTACCCACTCTTAATTAGTATACATGACAGCCACTGTTGTAATACACGTTAGCTGACTTCCCACGCTAGTAGATTCAGTTTTACTGTATATGTATAACACAGATGCTGAAAATTCCATCAGCACGCTCTTAAAAAATAGCAATGCATTGAGTTTTGACCAAAAAAAAAAAAATGATCATCTGAATATCAGGAGTATTTTCTTTCTTTGCTCTGTTCAGGAGCTAAACTGTTAGCTTGTTCCACAGTGAAGCCTTGGCTGTCAGACCAAACAATGACACCTATTAATCACATGAAGAGCAGGACCAAAAAAATAAAAAATTCCTTTTCCTGTGAATTGAGTCTTAGGGAGCTGCAGGGTTTTATTCCTCAGCTTAACAGGGTTGAGCCTCTCCTCTGGGGCTTTCACAGTTTACGGAAGTGCCGAGAAATGGCTGGGGATCTTGCATCTTTAATCACTGGAACCAAAGCAGAGAGGGAGGAGCCAAAGGAAGAAAGAAGCAGTGGGCGGAAGAGTGAAACCGACTTAGATGGATGGAGTCCTGGGAGGCAGAACTGCAGACTCTACCCCCAGACTGTCTCTGTGGTCATGCGGGCTTGGGATTTATCAATTGACTGAGCTGTGGTGCAGGGTCTGGCCTGGTCTTTATCAGAAGGAGCCCTGCAGATTAACCTCTCAGCTTCCTAATAAGGGTCACGTTAGTACATCATTTATTGCCTCCAAGGATGGGCCAGGGTGGGGCTGTCAGAGAAGTGGGAAAGAAAACGGGGTGCAGGAAGTGGAGAGCTACTTCTACTTTGGCCTGAAAAGCATCACGATTCTTTGATTCCAGTAAACAAGAATTATAAAGAAAAAAATTAACCTCTGCATCCTTCTAATATCTGCAGTTGCTGTCCCATTGGGACCATGTGAGTTGAGAGATATTCCACCCACTGAAATGTGCTGGGGTCATTAAGGAGGCTGACAGAGTTCAGAAGCTTTCCTTACAGGCTTTAAGACAGGACCAGAAGCTCCCCATGTTCTCCTTCTTTGTATTAAACAAAGTCGTGATGGTAATGCATCCTTCTGAGCACCTTTCTCTTTCTTTGCCTCTGACAACCTGAATTTGGCACACTTCCCTTCCCCTTTAACCCCCACAAGCTAAAAATAACATCTTCTCAGAACCAGCCAAAAAGTGTCGGTTGGAGGGGTTTAATTAGCAGGAGTGGGTAGGAGACAGTTCTAGTCTTCCCAATTTGCTGCATTCTCTCCAGGGAGCTGGAACCAGTACATCTGGAAAAATTCAGGTTCATGTGTGCAGCAGACATAGGGGTTTCTTTCTCGCAGGGAGAGTCTGCCTGGCAACCAAGCTATGTTTCATCTCTGCAATATGAAGCAGGATACTGAGGAGGGATGGACTGGAGCTTCTATATGTAGGAAATAGGATTTTAAAGCATGGACTCCTGGACTAGATTTTGGATATTTGCATCTTGCATCCCAATTTACTGGCTTTGTGACTTAGGGTAAACAAGCTGACCATCCTATGCCTTGGCTCCATCATCTGTGAAATGGGAATAGAAGGCAATGGCACCCCACTCCAGTACTCTTGCCTAGAAAATCCCATGGATGGAGGAGCCTGGTAGGCTACAGTCCATGGGGTCGCTACGAGTCGGACACGACTGAGCAACTTCACTTTCACTTTTCCCTTTCATGCACTGGAGAAGGAAATGGCAACCCACTCCAGTATTCTTGCCTGGAGAATCCTAGGGATGGCGGAGCCTGGTGAGCTGCCGTCTATGGGGTCGCACAGAGTCGGACACGACTGAGCAACTTCACTTTCACTTTTCCCTTTCATGCACTGGAGAAGGAAATGGCAACCCACTCCAGTATTCTTGCCTGGAGAATCCTAGGGATGGCGGAGCCTGGTGAGCTGCCGTCTATGGGGTCGCACAGAGTCTGACACGACTGAAGCGACTTAGCAGTAGCAGTAGCATAGTACTCACTCATTAGTTGGTCTCGAGAATAAATGAGTCAGTGGAGTGCTCAGAACACTGCCTAACACAGAGTGAGTGCCACATAGAGCATTTGCTGTTGTGTTGGTGTTTAATTGCTCAGTCGTGTCAAATTCTTTAAGACCCTGTGGACTGTAGCCCGCCACTTTCCTTTGTCCATGGGATTTCTCAGGCAAGAATACTGGAGCGGATTGCCATTTCCTTCTCCAGGGGATCTTACTGACCTGGGGATCAAATCTGCACCTCCTGAATTGGCAGACGGGTTCTATATCACTGAGCCATCAAGGAAGCCCAGAGCATTTGTAGCTAATATTATTTGCTCACCGTTTTTAACTTTGGTGAAAAAACTCTAGACCCACCAGCTGACAAAATTTTGGTTGCTTCATCTTTTTATTGCTACCAATAAGAAGAGAAAATTTTACATCAAATAATACTGGGATTAATGTCAAGACAGAGTTTTACCTGATTTGCATGAGTCTTGCTTTATTTTTTTCATGGAATTCAGTGTTCAGTTCAGTTCAGTCGCTCAGTCATCTGAACTCTTTGCGACCCCATAGACTGTAGCACACCAAGCCTCCCTGTCCATCACCAACTCCTGGAGTTTACTCAAACTCATGTCCATTGAGTCGGTGATGCCTTCCAACCATCTCATCCTCTGTCATCCCCTTCTCCTCCCACCTTCAATCTTTCCCAGCATCAGGGTCTTTTCAAATGAGTCAGTTCCTCGCATCAGCTGGCCAAAGCGTTGGGAGCTTCAGCTTCAGCATCAGTCCTTCCAATGAATATTCAGGACTGATTTTCTTTAGGATGGACTGGTTGGATCTCCTTGCAGTCTAAGGGACTCTCAAGAGTCTTCTCCAACACCACAGTTCAAAAGCATCAATTCTTTGGTGCTCAGCTTTCTTTATAGTCCAACTCTCACATCTGTACTTGACTACTGGAAAAACCATAGCTTTGACTAGATGGACCTTTGTTGGCAAAGTAGTGTCTCTGCTTTTTAATATGTTGTCTAGGTTGGTCATAACTTTCCTTCCATGGAGTAAGCGTCTTTTAATTTCATGGCTGCAGTCACCATCTGCTGTGATTTTGGAGCTCCTCAAAATAAAGTCAGCCGCTGTTTCCACTGTTTTCCCATCTATTTGCTATGAAGTGATGGGACCAGATGCCATAATCTTAGTTTTCTGTATGTTGAATTTTAAGCCAACTTTTTTACTCTCTTATTTCACTTTCATCAAGAGGCTCTTTAGTTCTTCTTCACTTTCTGCCATAAGGGTGGTGTCATCTGCATATCTGAGGTTATTGATATTTCTCCCGGCAATCTTGACTCCAGCTTGTGCTACATCCAGCCCAGCGTTTCTCATGATGCTCTCTGCATATAATTGAAATAAGCAGGGTGGCAATATACAGCCTTGATGTACTCCTTTCCCTATTTGGAACCAGTCTGTTGTTCCATGTCCAGTTCTAAGTGTTGAATTCAGTGTATCCACAGGATTTTCACTTCTTAGACCTAGGCTCCTAGAAATCCAGTCTCCCTTTCAAGAAGTTCCAGAACACAGCAGCATCTCTGGCAGAAAGGACTGGATGATAATTAAATAATTGTGATGATACCTCTGAGACCTTGTAGAGTACTTTGCAGTTTATAATTAAATAAAAAACAAAACTCAAGCAACATCCCAGTCTTGACCTTTGAGTACCTTTTCATGAGATGTACTAGGACCACATTGGCTGTGGGAAGAGACTCAATGGTCTGTACTGTTTGGCAGAGGTGGCGTTACAGAAACAGATTGGATGCAGGTCTGGACTCCTGGGTGTCACAGGGGGCAATTCCAATCATTATGGCCATTGCAGGGAAATGAACACCAAATGGGTCTAGCTTCGGTGTTCAAAGAGCCCAACCAAATTATGAGAGCTATTGTCTGAACAGAATCTAGGTTCATAGCTGAATGGTGCTGGTGTCCAGTTCCAGGGAAGGCTATCTAGATTAAAGAGAGAAGAAAGACCACAACTGTTATATGAACAGTCCTGATTCTGTGGGCCAGGCTCAGCTGACATTGGCTGGCTCTTGTTTTGGGTCTGAAGCCAGCCAACAGGTTGGTTTTGGATGGTCTTGACTGGGATGCACAGGATGTTGAGACTTCCTCTGTGGTCTCTCATCCTCCCTTAGGCTAACCTTGGCTTGTTCCCATGGCAGTCACAAAAATCCAAGAGAGAAAGCAGAAGTTCACAGCATCTTTTGAAGCATAGATTCCTCTTCTGCATTCTATTGAGCAAAGAAAATCACACAGCCAGCCTGGGTTCAAGGGTTTTGGGAATGGACTCTGCATCTTAAAGGAAACAGTAGCAAAATCATATTGCAAGGAACGTGGATATAGGGAGGAGAATAATTGCAGCCATTAAAAAATAATGTACCATCCTTTCCTTCTTCTCTGTTAATAATTCATTAATTAGTCCAATAAAGTAAAAACACTGAGTTACACACCAAGGAATCAATGCTAGGAAAGAAAATGCATAGTTCTTGCCCTCTTGCACTTTACATTTTCATGAGGAAGAGAAAGACAAATAAAATTATCTCACTAGTACATATGAATTTACAGATAAACCTAGTGTTCCCCAAGAGAGATATAGAATGTTATTAGAGATTAAACAAGGGAAGCTGATCTAGTCTGGAGAGATGGGGTATATGGGGGAAGACTTTTCTCCAGAAGTGATGGTTGACATGAGATTTGAGCAGCAGGATGAATACCTGGAGTCAAGTTCTAGACAGGAAGGTAGTCCAGTGTGGGTAAAGTCAGGAAGGAAGGCAGAGAGAGTATGATCCTTGATGATGCTGGAGAGATCAGCTGTGAACAAACCTTGTAGGCCATGTTGAGAGATTTACTCATTAAGCTAAAAACAATGGAAGATCACTGAATGGTTTTTGAACAGGATAGATGCGTAGAAAGGAGGTGACATGATCATTTAATATTATGTCTATAAAACTAGTGCAGAATGAGATGGAAAGGGAACACATTTGACATTGAACAGTTGCTGGAGAGGAAGGATATATTTGCCAGTTTATAAAATGTTTTGTAGACTTGGAAGACGGACTGGAGGTTGCATATTACAGGAATGTGAATCAGCCACTGAGAAGGGCTCTGGACATTTTTCCCAACTCCACATCGTTTTGTCCTAAAAATACATTGCTGCATTTATTTTGCTAATATTTTATTTAAAAATCTGGAGCCTGTGGTTAAGAGCAAAGGATCTGAAACTTGACTGTCTGGGTTCACTTTTGGGACTGCAGCTTGACCTATCTGGGTGACCTTGGGTAAGTTAGTCACCATTTCCCTGCCAAAGTTTCCTCATCTGCAGCATGGGGATGATCATATTCCTTATCTCATAGATTCGTTATGAGCAGAGTTTATACATGTCAGTTCAGTTCAGTTCAGTCGCTCAGCCATGTCCAACTCTCTGGGAACCCAAGGACTGTAGCATGCCAGGCTTCCCTGTCCATCATCAACTTCTGGAGCCTACTCAAACTCATGTCCATTGCATTGGTGATGCCACACATGTAAATCACTTTTAAAAGGCTCATAATAACTTGAAGCTATTGTTGTTATCAATATCTTTATTTTGATTATTGTTTATGTTTTTCATGTCCATTTTTGGTTTTGAAGTTATATGTCTTATAAAAGGACTTTAAAGAGTGTTTCATTTATTTTTTGAAAAAAATGTTCTTCTGTGATTTGGACAGTTTATAATATATGGATTAGCTATTCTTTAAAGGGTAGTTATCACTAAAATCAACTGAAATTTGTATTTAATTATATTTAAAAAGAAATTGTCCATTTCACATAACTTCACAAAATTATTGGAGTCCACTATGTCCTCTTAAAAATTTTGCCATGTGTGTATATATGTCTCTTTTTTTTTAATGTGCTCATTTATACCTTAACATTTTCTGTACTTCATTTGTTCTGAAGGATCTTTGTTTATTTTATTGATCATTCAGAAAATTAGCTTTTGGATCCATTGATCTTACTTGGCTTTTCTATTTAATTAACTTCTCCTCTGATCATTGTTATTTCCAGCTTCATATTTTCTTTAGTTTTAATGTACTTTTATTTTTTCTAATTTGTTGCATTGAACTTTTAGTCCATTAAGCTTTCATCTTCCTTTCTTTATAGTGTTTGTGTTCAGTGCTCTCCATTTCCCTCTAACACTACTCCAGCTACTTTTCACAGATTTTATTTGTGCTGCCTTCATGGTCATTCAAGTCTAAATGTTTTGAAATCTTCATTTTTTATTTCTTTTTTGACTCTTTTTTTAGACCTTTAAAACATCTTTACAGAAGTGTATGGATTGTTTTAGTTATTATTTTTATATTTCTCATTTAATTATACTATTATCAGAGAAAGTTAATATATAGTACTGGTTATTTGTTGTTGTTGTTGTTGTTATGAATATTTTTTTGTAAATGACTTATGTCTTTTTGAAATGACTTCTATTCCCCACCTTCCATTTTATCACTTCTCTCTTCAGCTGCATCTGATCTCCTCTTTAATCCACTTATTAACTTTTTAAAATCCTCTCATGAATAAATTACTTTTTATATCCATAAATTCTAGCTGGTTATCTTTAAAATTCACTTGTTCTTTTTCATAGGGTTCTGTTATTTAAAAAATTATATCTAATGCTTTATTGATTTGGGTATTTAAATATTTACCCATTATTTTATTAGTTCTTGGATGGCTAAAGTTTTTTTTTTTTTTGCTGGGTCTTGGGGACCTTTGGATCTTATCTTTATTGGTTCATTCTTCTTGACATTAAGCTCATCTTCAGAAAGGATGAACTTTTCTGTGGAAGTTTTGCATATCTTGCCTTGTGAAGCCTTTGCTATCATATGACTTCAAAATTGCTTATGATGAGGGTCCTCCGTAGGAAGCTAAGGTATTTTACTGACTGTGAAGCAGTTTTTAAGTTAATTTATGGACCTACTGCATATTAAAAAGCAGAGGTATCACCTCGCTAACAACAGTTCATATAGTCAAAGCTATGGTTTTACCAGTAGTCATGTACCGATGTGGGAGTTGGGCCATAAAGAAGGCTGAGTGCTGAAGAATTGATGCCTTTGAATTGTGGTGCTGTAGAAGACTCTTGAAGAGTCCCTTGGACTGGAAGGAGATCAAAATGGTCAAACCTAAAGAAAATAACCGAATATTCATTAGAAGGACTGTTGCTGAAGCTGAAGCTCTGATAATTTGGCCACTTGATGCAAAAAGATGACTCAATGGAAAAGACCCTAATGTTGGAAAAGACTGGAGGCAAAAGGAGAAGGGGGCCACAGAGGATAAGATGGTTAGATAGCATCACCAATTCAATGGAAATGCATTTGGGCAAACTCCAGGAGATAGTGGGGGACAGAGGAATCTGACTTGCTGCAGTCCATGGGGTTGCAAAACAGTCAGGTATGACTTAAGGTACTGAACAACAGCATGGACCTACTGCTAATGCACTATTCATCTAGTTTAAAGTTGGACCACATATTTATTCCTGGTGTGGGTTTGGAGTTTTTCTTTTTTTGCCAGTGACTTTTCTATTTTTTAATCCAAAGCCCTAGATGTATGACTAATTCTCCTAGGCTGATGGATGGAGCTTTTATAATCCATGAGGACTAGGTAAGGTTTGAATTATAGCTGCTCCACATGATATTGTCTCTGGATGGGCATTATATTCTCAGCACCAAACTCTTAAGATCTGCGCCTCTTCTAATACCTGAATCTTGTCCCTGAAACATGTCCAGATTATCACTCTGGCATTGATTTTATTTTTCCCCTCTCACACATGGAGATCTCTCTTAGCTCATCGAATATGATTTATTTAACTTTTACTTTATATAGAATTTCTATGGGCTTAAAAGTATGAAGTGGGCCAAACTGTTAGTTTAATTTTCATGTTAAAGAAAATCAGCTTCAGATGTTTCCACAGTAATATTTAATGCAAGAAAACAATAACAACACAAAACATTATCACTAGAGTTTCAAAGTAAATAAAGCATGACCAATGTGTTGGGACTTCCCTGGTGGCTCAGACAGTAAAGAATCTGCCTGCAATTCAGGAGACCTGGGTTTAATCCTTAAGTTGGGAAGATTCCGTGGAGAAGGGAATGGCTACCCACTCTAGTATTCTTGCCTGGAGAATTCCAAGGACAGAGGAGCCTGGCGGGGTACAGTCCATGGGGTTGCAAAGAGTCTGACATGACCTTTGAAATGCTTTCAATGTGTTGGACCCAACTTGTACTGACTTTCCAAGAGCCTATTGTCAAAATTTTAAGAATGTCACCAGTCACCGTCTGTCATGTCTGACTCTTTGCAATCCCATGGAATTCCCTAGGCCAGAATACTGGTGTGGGTATCCGTTCCCTTCTCTAGGCAATCTTACCAACACAGGTATCCCACATTGTGGGCAGATTCTTTACCATCTGACCACCAGGGAAGACCAAGGCTACTGGACTGGGTAGCTTATCCCTTCTCCAGTGGATCTTCGTGATCCAGGAATCGAACCAGGATTCTCCTGCATTGCAGACAGATTCTTTACCAGCTGAGCTACCAGGGAAGCTCAATTGTTAAATAGATATTATTAAAAATTAAATTATATAAACTTATACTTAAGTGAATTATTAAAAAAAAACAAACAACAGAAATAATACTACTCAAGACTCACTTCAGTTCAGTTCAGTCACTCAGTCATGTCCAACTCTTTGTGACGCTGTGGACTGTAGCCCTCCAGGCTCCTCTGTCCTTGGAATTCTCCAGGCAAGAATACCCCAGCATGCAAGGCTTCCCTGTCCATCACGCCAGGCTTCCCTGTCCATCACCAACTCCCGGAGTTTACTCAAGCTCATGTCCATAGAGTCAGTGATTCCATCCAACAATGTCATCCTCTGTTGTCCCCTTCTCCTCCTGCCTTCAATATTTCCCAGTCAGGGTCTTTTCCAATGAGTCAGTTTTTTTACATCAGGTGGCGGAAGTATTGGAGTTTCAGCTTCAGCATCAGTCCTTCCAATGAATATTCAGGACTGATTTCCTTTAGGATGGACTGGTTGGATCTCCTTGCAGTCCAAGGGACTCTCAAGAGTCTTCTCCAACACCACAGTTCAAAAGCATCAATTTTTCAGCGTTCAACTTTTTTTATAGCCCAACTCTCACATCCATACATGACTACTGGAAAAACCATAGCTTTGACTAGATGGACCTTTGTTGGCAAAGTAATGTTTCTGCTTTTTAATATACTGTCTAGGTTGGTCATAGCTTTTCTTCCAAGAAGCAAGCATCTTTTAATTTCATGGCTGCAGTCACCATCTGCAGTGATTTTGGAGCCCCCAAAAATAAAGTCTGTCACTGTTTCCATTGTTTCCCCATCTATTTGCCATGAAGTGATGGGACCGGACGCCATGATCTTAGTTTTCTGAATATTGAGCTTTAAGCCAACTTTTTCACTCTCCTCTTTCATTTTCATCAAGAGGCTCTTTAGTTCTTCACTTTCTGCCATAAGGGTGGTGTCATCTGCATATCTGAGGTTATTGATATTTCTCCTGGCAATCTTGATTCCAGCTTGTGTTTCTTCCAGCCCAGCGTTTCTCATGATGTACTCTGCATAGAAGTTAAATAAGCAGGGTGACAATGTACAGCCTTGATGTACTCCTTTCCCTATTTGGAACCAGTCTGTTGTTCCATGTCCAGTTTTAACTACTGCTTCTTGACCTGCATACAGATTTCTCGGGAGGCAGGTCAGGTGGTCTGGTATTCCCATCTCTCAGAATTGTCCAAAGTTGGTTGTGATTCACATAGTCAAAGGTTTTAGCATAGTCAATGAAGCAGAAGTAGATGTTTTCCTGAAATTCTCTTTCTTTTTCTATATCTAGCAGATGTTGGCAATTTGATCTCTGGTTCCTCTGCCTTTTCTAAGTCCAGCTTGAACATCTGGAAGTTCATGGTTCACGTACTGTTGAAGTCTGGCTTGGAGAATTTTGAGCATTACTTTACTAGCATGTGAGATGAGTGCAATTGTGTGGTAGTTTGAACATTCTTTTGGAATTGCCTTTCTTTGGTACTGGAATGAAAACTGACCTTTTCCAGTCTACTCTCTAATTAATTTACTAGTTTTTACCATTATCTGTGATCTTGAGATTATTTATGTCTATTGTTCCTTCACAGTGTAGATATTAAATAATATAATATAATAATATGCTTCTGAGCATTTCTACTCAAGTCTGTATTCAGACACATCATGTTCATAGCTTGAAAAGTCAGTCATGGTGGGATTATGCACCCCAGGAAAATTGGCAAATGCTAAAGAAGTCAGATTATTTATATATATATAAGCTCAGATATTGGAGCACCTTTCAGAATCTTTTAGAAAAAAGATCAAAGATAAAACCATAGAATAAATAACAAATATTGAGTATAGGCAAAGAATATTCAACAAATGTATAATAGCAGTCCTGTAGAAGAAAAACTTTCCTAAAAAGACACAGATGCATGGAACAATTTTATGGACTCTGAGGGAGAAGGTGAGGGTGGGACGTTCTGGGAGAATGGCATTGAGACATGTGTATTGTCATATGTGAAACAGAGCACCATTCCATGTTCGATGCATGTGACAAGGGCTCAGGGCCGGGGCAATGGGATGATCCAGAAGGATGGGATGGGGAGGGAGGTGGGTGGGGGGTCCGGGAAGGGGAACACATGTAAACCCATGGCTGATTCATGTCAATGTATGGCAAAAACTATTACAATATTGTAAAGTAATTAGCCCCCAACTAAAATAAATAAATTTATTAAAAAAAAAAATAAATAAAATGCATAGTATATCTTACTGTAAAATATGCAATATAAAATTAAAATTATATATTGAAAAACCACAGAACATATATTTAAAAACTGTCTTAGAAGAGCCAACATTAATATCTCAGTAAAATATCTGGACTTGAAACAAAAGTAAACAATCCTTTTGGAACCTAGGCAAAAACACAAAAGACTTACAACAAAAATAATATTATACTGGCATCCCACTTATCAGCTGCAATTCTTTATGCCAGAAACAAAGACATGGACTAACGTATTTAAGGTAATAAGGAAAAAAATAAGCTAAAGATTTGTTTTTTATCCATCATAACTAAATTTCACATGTAAAAATATTTCATCTTATGTATCATATTCTTAATATCTCTTAACTCATTTAGGAATAATCTGTCCTTTGTTGGGAGCAGGTCTTTTGTGTGTGTTTGTTGTCTATTGGGAACTAGTTCTTAGGCTTTTTTAATTCTTGTTCACTTTATGTGAAATTATTAGTTTTTTTGAACTTTTAGAGGAAGTCATAGTTATAGTTTTTTTTGACATTGTTATAGTTTTTCTAACTTCACAAAGCCCCATTTCTGTTGTTACAACATATGCCGGTTTGATTTCTAACATCTATCCCTGGGCCTTGTTCATCTCCTTGACTTTGATATGAAACTTGCATTTTCCTCATCTCAATTGTCTCTGCTCTGATCAGTGAGGATTCTTTCCCAGAAACTCTTTATCATTGTGCTTATTTGTCTTCAAGGGGAGCTTGGCTAGTTTTGAGAGGTTACAATGCCCAGAATTCTTCATCCTTACCTGCAGACATTACCTCAGGCTTTACACTCACCCACTGTGGGGTTGGCAGAAACCACAGCTCTCTGTGCTTTACACTGAGTCTCTGATGGCCATTTTGGTTTTTCTCTTCTCTAGTTTGTCAGATGTTCTATTTCTTTCTTTTGCTTCTTCCCGCACTGATGTTGGTTCTACTTGTGTTGTATACCTGCCTGTGTTTTGATCAACCATTTTAATTGCATGTTTCATGGGGATACCTGGTCACCTGGTTTGATTATATATGATTATTAGGGGCTTAGGTTTTTGTTATGTAGCTTTGCTGTCACTTTGTGTGTGGGATTCACAGAGACTGAAAAATTATGCCACTGTCATCACCAACTTCCAGACTCCACTGGGACATCACCTTAGTTGATTATAAATAAGTCCAGTGATAGCAATAATTAAATGATATGTGAATAATATTTAATAACATCAATACAATTTGAAAAGACATTTAAAAACGTTAACACTTCATTATATTTTTTAGAAAACTTAGAAGATCACATTCAACATGATTTTAAAATCTACCTTAAAGTGTAATTCACCATCACAATGAATATTGAAATATTAAAATCACTTTCATACACAATTAGGAGCATTATAGTTATTTCTGTTGTTGATAAAACTAGTAGTAATACTAAAAGATGCACTCAGCTTTATTGAACATAGGAATACAGTTGTATGTTTAATTACAAGTTTAACCACCAAATTCACCTGAGAGTGGGACATGTAGTATATTTGTTCCTCATCCTCCTCTGGTTTCTTTCAGGCTAAAAAGTCAGAGAATATAGGTGGAGGTGTGCTACCATCCATGGGGTTGCAAAGAGTTGGACAAGACTGAAGCGACTTAGCACACACATGAGACCAGCCTAACACTCTTTGGTTTCCAAACTCTCCATTGTTCATATTATTTCCATGCTTCTAGTCTTTTGGGGCTTTCCCAATGGGTCAATGGGTAAAGAATCTGCCTGCAGTGCAGGAGACACGGGAAACATGGTTTCAATCCCTGAGTTGGGAAGATTCTCTGAAGAAGGAAATGGCAACCCACTATAGTATTCTTGCTTTAAAAAAAAATCCCATGGACAGAGGAGCCTGGTGGGCTACAGTCCAAAGGGTTGCAGAATAGGACACAACTGGGCATGAGCATGATAGAAATTCAATTTAAACAATGTTAATTTGTGCCTGATTTGGAGCCCTCTTTTGATGTCTGGTTTTGTTCTGGTTCCACAGTTTCAGAAAATAGAGACATTTGTTAAGAGTAGTTGTTCATTTTTATTTCAGGAAATAAAAAATAAATAAAAAGGCCATGAGGCTCTAAAGCACATTTACAGGGCTATGCTTTAAGTACTAAAATAATTCCAAATGCATCTTAAGGAAAGATACATTAAGAGCTTCAAATATAAAAGTTTTAATAATGCTAAAGAGTGGACTGAAGAAAAAAGAAAAAGGTCAGTTCCATATGAAAATCAATGAAGACAAAACAGTTCTTAATTAATGTGGGCACAAATATTTTGGCCAGTTTTTCTTGCTTCCTCTCACAGGCAGAGGCTTGGAATGCTGCCTGTGACATGCCACTCCAAGTGTGTACTCTGATCTGGTGTCAGAATGTTGGCTTACAGGTCAGAGAAAGATCCGCCGTTTACTGAAGCGTACACGGAGTACTTATTCACACAGTTTTTCTTTTTTTTTCCCACCCTCGTTTCCTCTTGCCAAAATGCCATATCAGAAATAGTTGAAAGAATGGAAAATGTTCCACCTGAGGAACAGAAGACACAGGAAAAGGATAAGAGGGCATGATCTCTGAATTCAATTAATTGAAAACTTGTTATGGGGAAAGAATCTCAGCTGGCATTATTTCAAAGGGAACAACCACCACAAATGGGCAAAAGTTACAAAGGAGTGAATTTCAGCTCAAAGATGGAGGAAGAGAGCCTTTCCATTTCACGAGCTTTGCCTGCCTCAGCTTCCTTCCCACCCAGGTTTACTCCCAGAATCCTGTGCTGCTTCTAGGGAAGAACTCTCCCAAACATTAACATTCTTCCTCCATTGAAATTTCCCTTTTAGCAATGGAGGTCCTGCTTGCATTAAAAGGGTAAATCCGTATCTCATTTTAAAACACAGAGGGGTTTACGTCAAAGATAGTATCAAATGCGATGAAGTCACTTTCACATCGAATTTATTACACCAAGATGTAATTATATTGCACTTGGCTTCATTGTGAGCTAATGAAAGAAAAAATGACCGAAAGATAGAACTTCTTCAGAACAAATGGAAGTACCTTGGCCCTAAGAGTCACCAAACTAATTACATACAACCACTAATAACTTACTTTCAAGGGTACCCTCAGAGTCAGAATAGACACAGCTACGAAGGAGACTTAAGCGGATGGGAGGCAAGCCAGGGACAGGTACTGTTTCAATGGGTTCCATCCAGGCATTTGAAGACATGCAACCCTCACTTAGTCATCTGATCAGTTTGGCTCTAACTCATGGTCAGAATTTTTTTTTAAAAACAGTACATACATTTTTAAAGACTTGGATGGATCTCTTTCTTGGGTCAAATGTTCTGGCTCTCTCCTGCCAGGCATGCTGAAGGGCAGATTCCTCTAATTGGCAGGGCTTCTGCTCAGCTGTCATGTCTCTATGCAGTCTGGGTTGTGGCCAAGGGCAGTGGAGAGCTGGAAGGTTCTGGTGGAATGGGGTCTTAGAAACTAGGTCAGTTTAGCCCAAAGTAACATTATTGCTCAAAGATAATGAGGAGTCATGGAGCAATTGCCAAAGCTCTTTTGCATTGATGGTGTAGACACGTCTCTAGGAAATCTGAGAACTCTAGCCTGGCCTCAGAAGCAACAGAAAGCCTCATCCATGACTTAGATCCTTTGCCTTCTTTATGGGTCTTTTATGGATCCGAACCTTTGTCCCGGGGTAATAAGCTTAGAAACACAGCCTAAGTCTGTCCATGTGTCTCCATGGTCCAGATGAATAGGAATTACACCATTTAGTCACCTCAGTTCTTAGCAATGCCAGTAGAACCCAGTATCTGTTGAGACAATATTTTTTAAGGAAATAAAGAAAGAAAGGGATGGGTAGGGAGGGAGAAAGGAAAGAAGGAAAGAAAAGACAGGAAGAAAGGGAGAGAAAGAGAGACAGAAAGAGATAGATATTGTCCTTCCACTCTCTTAGTGATCTCTAAGGCTGCCTTCTTATCATCCTTTGAATTCCTCATATTCATTCTCATGGTGGCAGAGAACAATCCAGAGGAGAGAACAGAAATGAGAACTGAGGTTAGTTACCATGGATTGATCACTATTGGTGGAATAAGGCAGTTCTCCATGTTCAAAGGAGAGTAGAGAGAGATTAGAAGATCAAGTTCAAGAGCCAATGTTTTTAGCTGGATCAGAGAGCTCAGATTGGTACCTAGGGTTCAGGAATTAGAACACTTTGGGAGGTCGAAAGTATGAAGTCAGATTGGCTTGTTGAGAAGGGAGTTAAACATAGGCTGGAGTCAAAAAGTCCTGAATTCAAAACTGACTCCAATATCTATGGTATGCATACATTTTGAGCAAGTTATTTACTTTAAAACTTTTATTTATTTGTTTATTTTTGGCTGTGCTAGGTCTTTGTTGCTGCTCAGGGGCTTTCTCTAGCTGCGAAGAGCCGGGGCTACTCTCTAGTTTTGGTGTGTGGGCTTCTCACTGAGGTGGCTTCTCTTGTTGCAGAGCACAGGTTCTAGGACACAGGGACTTCAGTAGCTGTGGCCCATGGGCTCTAGAACTCGGGCTAAGTAACTGTGGTACATGGACTTTAGTTGCTTCATGGCACATGGGATCTTCCCAGATCAGAGATCAAACCTGTGTCCTTTGCACTGGCAGGCAGATTCCTGACCACTGGACTACCAGGGAAGCCCCTGAGCAAATTACTTTTAAAGCCAGACCTTATTATAAACTGGAGATATATAAGAATACCTAGACTATGAGGTCTTCGACTTTTCACTTTTCATCCTTTTGTTTGCTTTTCTTTATTCCTTTCTTTCATTATCTTTACTTGCCTTTCCTGCCCAGAAACTCTAACTGTTCAGCTTCCAGCTTGTTATTAGCCCACTTATTAGACTTTTTAATCTAGAAATTATATTATCAGCATGTCTTTCATAATCCTCATGAATATTGAAAGTTGGCTTTTCCTTCTGGACCACGACATGCTGGTCAACATACCTTTGAGAACAACTATAACGGCTAGAGTGCTTTTATCTGAAGAATTGAGAGGAGAAAGGATCTCAGAGAAGTACAGCTCTATGAACCACCTGAATAGGTAGCTGAGAGGCTGGTAAACAGCTAAGCTTTTTATAGCCTAATGGAACTGTAGGAACACAATTTGGAGTCCAGGGCTGTCCAAGATAAGCTCCCATCACAGTCTGGTTTGAGATTTGGGAGGGTTATATCTAGAAGTAAGAGTAAACCAGGAAAAAAGAAAAAAGATTCAGTCCTTGTAGAGATTAAAGTCAAGCTTTAAAAGGTCTCAATGCCTTGAACTAGAGTAATACACCTTCAGCAGAAACCCCCTTATATTTCATTGACCAGACTGGGACACATGCCAGACTAATTTCAGGCAAAGTGGAACAGGATTTCCATGTTTGATCTTGACAAAGCATGGTTCTGTTAGCAAGAAAGAAGAGTGAATGGATAAGAGTAAGAGACCAATAGATTATGTCACCATCATCTCAGATATCATTTATAGATTTTCACTATATATCAAGCACTTCTGTAAGCACTCAATACGCAGACCCATTTAATTCTCATAACCAGCCGATAAGTAGAGTCTCTATTTAATGGAAGAGGAAATTAAGGATCAGAAATGCCAACATATCCTTGGTAGGAAGTAGCAGGGGCAAGATTTGAACCCAGGTCATTGTCCTGATTTATTAAGCATTCACTATGCACTATTAATTATTCTGGATATTGTGTGTGCTAAGTTGTTTCAGTCATGTCTGACTCTGTGTGACCCCATGGACTGTAACTCTCTAGGCTCCTCTGTCCCTGGAATTCTCCAGGCAAGAATACTTGAGTGGGTTGCTGTGCTCTTCTCCAGGGGATCTTCCCGACCCAAGGATCAAATTTCTGTCTCTCAAGTCTCCTGCATTGGCAAGTGGGTTCTTTACCACTGGTGCTACCTGGAAAGCCCCAGTCAGTTATACATGTTCTGAATATTGGAAATGTATAATCTCTTTCCTCTAGGAGCTCATAGTTCAATTATTTAGGAAGAATCAAAAGAAGATGAGCCAATTTACTTTTTAAAAAATCTTTAGTTGTTTATTTTGGCTTTCCTTGTGGCATGCAGGATCTTTGCTCCCAATCAGGGACCAAACCTGTGTCCCCTACAGTGGAAGCATGGAGTCTTAACCACTGGACTGCCAAGGAAGTCCCAAGCCAGTTTGCTTTTGATTGATTTTGTCTTATGTTGATGGCCCTACCGTGAAAAAGTAACTGTGCTTTGGAGCAAATGTTAACACCTTCTCTCAATCTTATGGGAATAAGATAATTCCTATTGCCCTGACTCCATTGTGGTCAGTTTTCTCTACATGAATGTCAAGTCTAAATACCCCCAAGAGTTTGAAAGTGGGGAGAACTTTCCTATGAAAAAGCTATTGCTCCTTGTGCTTGAGGTTTCTGTCCACCTCTTTGGAATTGCTGATAGTAGTATAAGGGTGTCTTTAGGAAAGGCATATGTATTTTTTCTTTCTTACAGTATTGTACTGGGCTGGGATCATTGTAGGCTCACATCTTTTTTTTTTTCTAATTTTAGTTACTATTTTTTGAGGTCTTACTTTGTCCCTAATAGCTCATTGTGTGTTCTATAAAAGTAATTTTATTTATTTAAAATAATCCTAAAATGTATGTACTATTTGTTCCATTGGACAGATATTAAAACAAAACAACCTTTAGAATGCACCGTATAGAGTCTAACATTGCCCCATTATGAATAGATTGATAAATTATCTAGATCAGTGTTGTAAAGTAGAGGCAGAGTCTTGAAGTTTTAGTATGTTCACTAAAAGAGCTTTGTAAACTATTTCTCCAAGAAGCCCTGAGGTAGAGTTTGCCACCTCTAGCTTGGGGAGCCCAGTGAGAGCTCCTGGGCTTTAATTGTGATATAGCTGAGATCTTTTGGGGGGGGCACTAATTCAAACCATTTTTCATAGTGGTTATTTACCCTAATCTGACTTTTTTTCCATTTTAGCCTCTCTCCACTGAAGACCCCTCTGGATTGTGTTCAGCCTCAGACAGCACAGTCATGCCAACAAATAGCTCTTCTTTTGGCACTTGTGTTCTCTACCTCGTGGTTTGTTTAACTGTGGCTACTCTTTTCATTAATAGCTGTTTACACTTCACAACGATACTTGTTGAGCTTGGCAAAAACCCTCCATTCTACACAATTTTTTTTTTCTGATCCCAGGGCAAACTGTCATATTTGACAATATTTTTGTTATGTAATAGCAAGTGAAGAACAGTTAATTAAATAGGCTATGTTGTTATATTGGGAACAGGGATTAAAAATATTGGCACACTGCTAACATTTTGCTTTTGGAAGAATAGCTTCTGGTTGACCTGGATACAATTAAATATAGAAGGAATGTGGGAAGAAATGGGAATATAGATTTTCCAGTACCTCTCTTCATCCTCAATCAAACATTATCATTGCAGAAAAGAAGACATTGTCAGTGGCCCTTGCTAGTGAACACTTTGTTGGCACCCCCACCAATTCCCAGCTCCTGGGGAGGCACAGTCCAATCCAGACTTGGGTTCACTTTGTCCCCTTCCTGTTTAGCTACTAGTCCTAGAGGAAGGGCTGGCCCCTGGGAAGGTAGCACAGTTAAGCCTCACACCCTCAATCCCAAGGCCAGCATCACACATTTGCAAGCTTTCAGAGTACCACTTAATAGGGCCTTCGAGCCAGCCGAAGAGAAAGTGCTGTTAAACTGCTTGGTTGGCAGAGCTGAGTTTATACAGATGGGAGAGTTAGCAGAGACCACAGAACAAATACCAGCAACCAATCCATTTCACACTTCTGAAAAAAGAGAAAGGAATGGCAGAGGCGGGCCAAAGCAAACAGGCTTTGGAAAACTTGAAGCTGTGGGCTGGAATTTTCAGCTGTTCCTGTTCTCCTAACACTCAGTTTAGGGAGTTGGGTCCACTCAGAAAAGCAGAAACTTTCTCCATTTACACTTCTCAGGTTCAGCCTCCTACAGAAAAAGGGCAGTTCGTTCCCAATCACAAAACGAGAATAGTTCTCCAACATCATCAGCACAGTTATCCTAGAGTCTGTTTTTTTTTTGGGGGGGGGGGCAGTTGGTGGTTCAAAGGTGCCATTTTTTCCAGAGAATTCTATGCTGTTGGGATTCCCTCAGCTTGTCTCTCTGTGGCATGCCTCCATCTTAGTCTTTATTTTCTCCTGTTTCTCCCTCTCATTTTTTCCCCTCTTCTTCCAGGAAAGAAAGCCATTTTCTTTTTTTTTTTACCCCAGAGTATGCTGAAACATAAAACTTTCCCACAATTTGCTACCTCACACAAATGCCCTTCAGTTTCAGCTAAAGCACTTATTGTTGTTCAGTCGCTCAGTCATGTTCAACCCTTTGCAACCCCATGGACTACAGCATACCAGGCTTCCCTGTCCTTCACTGTCTCCCGGAGTTTGCTCAAACTCATGTCCATTGAGTCAATGATGCCATCCAACCATTTCATCCTCTGTGCTTATCAAGATGCATCATAAACACAGATGTTGCTTCTGCCTTGGAGATGAATGATGTTTCTAGTTCCAACCCTGAAAGGAATGAAGATGATATTTGGAGACAAGCATTAAAGAGAAGTTTCACCTAAGTGGCTGTGAAACAGTCAGCAGCCATCCCCAGTGTGGTCACATAGAGTTTATGGAGAGCGGTTGGGAGAAACTTTCCTGTGGGCTGGCACCACACAAATCAGCAGAGTGGCTTCAGATAGGATGTTCCATTAGAGAAAGGAAGAAAACTATGTACCCATGACACAGACAATAGTGCAACCATCTTAGCTCTGGATGGTTTGGAAAATGGCTGTCAGAGTCTTTTGACAGATTAACCAGGTCACCCAACTAGTTTACCAGAATGTGTGGGTATGTGTCTGTGAGGAAAAATTCTGCAACTGTGTTTCAAAACAGTTCCATCTGTTCTTATGTATTTAAAATGCTTAGATGGAGGGGGGAAAAAGGAGTGCAAACAAAAGAATCAGATTCTTTAGGAAATAGATCATCTCAATTCAAGTTGTTAACAAAGGCTCCCAGCTGGAACAGTGGTAAAGAATCTGCCTGCCGATGAAGGAGACTCAAGAGATGCTGGTTTGACCCCTGGGTCTGGAAGATCCCCTGGAGGAGGAAATGAAAATTCACCCCAGTAGCCTTGCCTGGAAAATTCCATAGACAGAGGAGCTGGTGGGCTACCATCCATGGGGGTCGCAAAGAGCCAGACACAACTGAGGGACTAAGCACACACACACACACACACACACACACAACAAAGACCTACAGATCAGTAAACAAAGAACTCACAGAAATTAGGGAAAATTGCTATAAGGGGGAGAGGGAAATGGCTTGATAAAGTCAATGGCTGTTTACCATGAGGACCATCTCCTGGCTAGATGAGGCCCCCAAGGGCTGGTACACTGAAATGTGAACATGACTGGTTCTCTGTCTTTGAGAAACGAGGATGAGCCAAAGAGAGGCTGGTTAGAAAGTACTGGCATCTGGACAACTTTGAGTAAAAAGAAGAGAAAGTCCTGCAGTTGGCAGAATAAAAAGATAATAAAAGTCATCTTGGTGTCTGTTGTTGTTCAGTCACTAAGTCGTGTCTGACTCTTTCTGACCCCATGGACTGCAGCATCCTGGCCCTCCCTGTCCCTCACTGTCTCCTGGATTTTGCCCAAATTTTCTTGGTGTCTGGATCAAGGTAAATAAGGAGTTCAAAGCAGTGCATTTGAATGGACACTTGGCTTTCAAAGGTCTGAAAACACTTTGAGAAGCAAGCAAACAAAATAATAGTAACCACCCTATTTTAATAGACCAAGGTTGACAGCAGAGGGGCAGAGGGTATGATCAAGGTAAGATATATGAAAACTGACATATCCCAAGAGTTAAGTCTCCATTGGTTATCTCTTGATAAACAGGGTCTGGTTTGGTATGTGCAGGTTCCATCACCAGATAAGGAATGGCAATGCCAAAGTCAAATAGAGTAGATGATGTTCTTCTATCTACTAATGGAAACATAGCCTGGAGAACTTCTGTCTGTAATAAGATGTTTTTGAAAGTCTGTTCTTTCGTAATTGACCAAAATCTGGACAACCAAGCATAATTCATAATTATATCCCCAATATATCTTCAATATGTCATGTAGATAAGTCAGCTGATATTGATAAATCTCAGTTTCTCTATATTAAAGCCAAAAGCATTGGCGAGTTTTGCCAAAATTATTCAGAACCAGGACAGTTGTGCCAAATACAGCTTCTCATGGGTGTATGCTAAATCACTTCGTTTGTGTTTGACTGTTTGCGACACTATGGACTGTAGCCCTCCAGGCTCCTCTGTCCATGGGATTCTCCAGGCAAGAATACTGAAGTGGGTTGCCATTTCCTACTCAAAGGAATCTTCCTGACTCAAGGACTGAACCCGTGTCTCTGATGTCTTCTCCATTGGCAGGTGGGTTCTTTACCACTAGCACCACCTGGGAAGCCCCACAGCTTTCCATGGTACCCTCATAAATATAGCAAATGTTAAGTGGCCACATGCTGGTTGAATGAGAAGAAGTGATGAGGCAGCTGGAGTTATGCTGGCTTTTCCTCTTAACCAGCAACTCTCCAGTTGCTGATGTCCTAGGGCTCTCTGGAACAGAGAGTGAACACCAGTGGACTTGATCGTTCTAAGGTTCTTTATAGTGCTACCTTCTTTAATCTCATATTATCAGATTGAAAAGGAAAAGTAGTGAAACTTTTAAACAAATTAAATTGCATAAAAGAGAAACCAGAGATCAAATTTGCCAACATCTCCTGGGTCATAGAAAAAGCAAGAGAATTTTAGAAAAACATCTACTTCTGCTTCACTGCCCATGCTAAAGCCTTTGACTGTGTGGATCACAACAAACTGTGGAAAATTCTTAAAGAGATGGGAATATCAGACCACCTTACCTGCCTCCTGAGAAACCTGTGTGCAGGTCAAGAAGCAACCATTAGAAGGAGACATGGAACAATGGACTGGTTCAAAATTGGGAAAGGAGTATGTCAAGGATGTATATTGTCACCCTGCTAATTTAACTTATATGCAGAGTACACCACATGGAATGCTGGGCTGGATGAATCACAAGCTGGAATCAAGATTGCTGGGAGAAATATCAACAACCTCAGATATGCAGATGATACCACCCTAATGGTAGAAAGTGAAGAGGAATCAAAAAGTCTCTTGATTAAGGCAAGAGAGGAGAGTAAAAAAGCTGGCTTAAAGCTCAATGTGCAAAAAACGAAGATCATGGTTCCAGTCCCATCACTTTATGTCAAATAGAGGGGGAAAAAATGGAAATAGTGACAGATTATATTTTTGGGGGCTCCAAAATCACTGCAAATGGTGACTGAAGCCATGAAATTAAAAGATGCTTGCTGCTTGGAAGAAAAGCAATGACAAACCTAGACAGTGTATTAAAAGTCAGAGACATCCTTTTACCAACAAAAGTTCATTTATTCAAAGCTATGGTTTTTCCAATGGTCATGTACCAGTGTGAGTGTTGGACCATAAAGAAGTCTGAGTGCTGAAGAATTGATGCTTTCTAAATGTGGTGTTGGATTTTTGAACTGTGTGGTTTTTGTGGTGTGGTTTTTTTTAACTTTGTGGTGTGGTTTTTGAACTGTGGTGTTGGAATAGACTCTTGAGAGTCCCTTGGACTGCAAGGAGATCCAAACAGTCCATCCTAAAGGAAACATCCTGAATATTCATTGGAAGGACTGATGCTGAAGCTGAACCTCCAATACTTTGGCCACCTGATGCAAAAAACTGACTCATTGGAAAAGACCCTGACTCTGGGAAAGATTGAAGGCAGGAGGGGACAATGAAGGATGAGATAGATGATTGGATGGTATCATGGACTTTACGGAGATGAGTTTGAGTAAGCTCTGGTAGTTAGTGTGATGGGCAGGGAAGCCTGGCGTGCTGCAGTCCATGGGGTTGCAAAGAGTCGGACATGACTGAGCAACTGAACTGAACTTAACTATGGTGCTGGAGAAAACTCGTAAGAATGCCTTGGACTGCAAGGAGATCAAACCAGTCAATCATAAAGGAAATAAACTCTGAATATACATTGGAAGTAGCAATGCTAAAGCTGAAGTTTCGGTACTTTTGGCCACTTGATGCAAAGAGATGGCTCACTGGAAAAGACCCTGATGCCTGGAAAGATTGAGGCCAGAGGATGAGATTGTTGGATGGCATTACCAACTCAATGGACATGAGTTTGAGCAAACACTGAGAGTTAGTGAAGGACAGGGAAGCCGGGTGTGCTGCAGTCCAAACAGAGTCACAAAGAATCAGACATGACTGTGCAACTGAACAACAAAAACATAAGATTCTGCCTGGGGCCATATCTCAATCTTCCCCACACAGGTTTTCATCTTCCTCTCTCTTTTTGAACCTCTACTACTTGTTAGCATTGCTCAGGCCAATAACTGGCGTCTTTTATGCCTTATATTCATATTCAAGGATACTTCCACAGTCAGATGAAGCCTGGCTTCTTTAAATGCCACATGATCTGTTTAACAACAATTGCATGTTTGTTCAGCTTTGTCTCAAAAAAAGGACTCATATGTTGGCAACTTGCTTCCTACTCTCCTTCATCCTGGGCTACACCAGACATTTTCCCCTCCTCTGCCTTCTGCCATTCTCTCACTGGTGGTTTTCTTTACTAATAGTTGTCATTCCAGGTGATGTTGCATTCTACACAAAATTCCACCTTTTGAGTGAATCTACTCTGAACCACATCTGAGTTAGGTATTATATACACAGCATATGGATCAAGCAGTCCTTGAACGAAAGGAGCTTAGGCTCTAGTGTAGTGGGGTTCGAGCTTTGGTAACCATGATTCACAGTAAATATATGTAAACAGCCTAATAAAAATAAACGTACACATAAAAAAGTACTATTTCAAAAGTTTAAGAAGCAATACTTACCTGAGTGACATTTTCTCTTCTATTCTAGAATAGATTAGAATGGATACTAGAATGGATTATTTTATTTCATGAACAAAATCTAGTTATGACCCACTAAATTGATTCCACACCCCAGTTATGAGTTACAATTAGTTTTCAACCAATTACATGCAGGCAGTTTGAAAAAAGACCACTCTAGAACAGGAGAGGGTTTCTCAAATCACTATAATACAATAAGAGGGATATATGAGAGGAGATGGAAGCCACAGTCGAGTTGTCACTGTGGTCAAGATGATACCTATCAGGACTGTATGTCTCAAACTCTGCCATGTATATGAAGAACCCAGAAATTTATTTAAAATATCGACTCTGATGCAGGAGCTGGGGTGAGGTTCTGTGTTTCTAACCTACTTCCAGGTGATGACGGTGCTGCTGCTCACAGACTACACTTTGAAAAACAAGCGTCTAGAACAGGGGTCCCCAACCTTCGAGACATAGACTGGTGTCTCTTGTCAGATCAGCGGCAGCATTAGATTAGAAATAAAGAGCACAATAAATGTAATGTGCTTGAATCATCCTGAAAGCATTCCCTCCCTACCTACCCTCTGGTTCATGGAAAAATTGTCTTACATGAAACTGGTTTCGGGTGCCAAGAAGACCACTAAACTCTAGAAGGTGACATCTAAAGGATGCTCAGGAAGTATTCAGGGCAAAAAGGGCTTTCTGGTTGAGGAAAGGGCATTTGGGATGTGCAATTCAGTTCAGTTCAGTTCAGTCACTCAGTCGTGTCTGACTCTTTGCGACCCCATGAACCGCAGCAGCACGCCAGGCCTCCCTGTCCATCACCAACTCCCGGAGTTTACCCAAACTCATGTCCATCGAGTCGGTGATGCCATCCAGCCATCTCATCCTCTGTCGTCCCCTTCTCCTCCCTCCCCCAATCCTTCCCAGCATCAGGGTCTTTTCCAATGAGTCACTTCTTCACATCAGGTGGCCAAAGTATTGGAGCTTCAGCTTCAGCATCAGTCCTTCCAATGAATATTCAGGACTGATTTCCTTTAGAATAGACTGGTTGGATCCCCTTGCAGTCCAAGGGACTCTCAGGAGTCTTCTCCAACACCACAGTTCAAAAGCATCAATTTTTCAGCGTTCAACTTTTTTTATAGTCCAACTCTCACATCCATACATGACTACTGGTAAAACCATAGCCTTGACTAGACGGACCTATGTTGGCAATGTCTCTGCTTTTTAATATGCTGTCTAAGTTGGTCATAACTTTTCTTCCAAGGTGCTGAGTATATGATTGTGCCTCAGACAAACCTGGTTCCTGCCATTAGTGAGTTCACAGTGATATCTTCATGTATATTAAGGGATGAAGCATGGAATGATTTAAACATGGTGTGTATTTCACTGATCACTCCTGAGTTAGAGAGTTCATTGCCCAAGACTTCCCTGTTTATTGCTGGCATTGAGCTTGTGTGGAGAAAATTTGTCCTCAATAAGATGATGAGGGCACACTGACCAACCTGGGCCAAATCCTGAGGCCCAACCAATGTGAGCCTGTGCTGACACTGATTCTTAGTGCAGACCATCTTTCCCTGGGAAGTCATCAATGGATGTGTTCATCTATTGGGGAAGCTGGCTGTGATACAGAGAAGAGAGCCTAAAACATGGATTTTGAAGCATTTCTCTTTCCTCAAAATGTGGTCTGCAACAGATTGCAATAGAATTATCTCAAATGAGGGTCCCATTCTCTTAAACAGTTGAGCCAAAGATGACCACTGTCTGTTGGTCCTTTGGTTGTCCTTCACTGTATGCTGAGAACTGTCAGCTCGAAAATCTTCCTGGGCCACCTCCAAAGTTTCACACAGCCAGTTATTTAAAAAATAGCCCAAACAAGCAGATTCATAGCCACATAGAACCTATCTTCTTTGCATATCAGATGCTGAAGCTGAAGCTCCAATACTTCGGCCACTGGATGCAATCAGCCGACTCACTGGAAAAGACCCTGATGCTGAGAAAGACTGAAGGAAAGAGGAGAAGGGGACAACAGAGGATGAGATGGTTAGACAGCATTGCTGACTCAATGGACAAGAGTTTGAGCAAACTCTGGGAGTTAGTGAAGGACAGGAAAGCTGGCATGCTGCAGTTCATGGGGTTGCAAAGAGCTGGACATGACTTAGTAACTCAACAACAACAAAACCTCACATGACAGGTATTCTCCATTGATAAGATAGGACCTTGTGGTTATAAGGCCCTGAACCACTGCTGCCCTTTGGAGTCCTGGGACCCAGGGATTCCCTGCCATGATGCTGAGAGACATCACCTAGATACTGAAGCACCTCCTCAGATCCTCCTCCCCTGGGAGTTCTCTTGTTTTCCTCCTCTCTGCATGGTGGCCCCTTGAAACCTTTGGGTGGTCTCACTCTCTGACAAATTTCTCCTTGCATCAACCCTGTCCAATAACTGTCCAATAAAACTTGTGGTATGGTCCTGCCTCTGGTGGTCTTAGATTTTTCTTTAATCAACTCCAAATCTTCAAACCCTCTACCACTGAGTCCACGTGGATCTGGAATAAAGTTTGGAGGGTGTGGGTGGCTGGAAATGCACATTTTTATGAGCTCCCCCAGATGAAATGTGTATGTGTGTGCACGTGTGTATACCTACAAGAGCATTGAAATTGAAGAACCATGAGGTAGAAAGTTTGGCTTGAGTCCTGCTTCAGGGCCTTGTCACCTAACTTTGGGACTTGACCCTGACACTCTCCAAGCATCAGTTTCTTTTCCCCTACAAGGTTAAACTGCAGGTGTTTATAGCAGAGAGATCGATAGAATGCAGCAGAGTGTGTGAAAGGAATTAGAGCAACGGTAGATGCATGTTAGGTGCTCCACCCGTAGGTATAGGAATCTCAGTTTTAGTTTTTGTTCCTTTCTGAGGCTCCTTGGATCTAGTCTTTCTCATTCTAAAATATTCTCTACTTTAACAGGTCCTTTGGAATCAAAGGTCTCCTTGGGCCCTGTCAGTCTACTAATTCACTTGTAAAGCTCATTTGACATACCGCTGTGCCTACCTGACCTTGTCTTTTAATATTTTTCTGTCCCCCTTCTATTAGATCTCTCTGTAACTGCACTATCTACTGCTATCAAGTATCTGAGAGCCCGAGTGAGATGATAAATGCTACACAAGATACATTTGTATTGTATCATTATAGTCCTTATCCCTAAATACAGATGGGACCCAAATGCTATTTTTATATACAATTTTGCTCAATTCCACTCCATTGTCTGTTGGATATTTCTGGCTTTGCTAAATACACTTTTTCTCCCTTTCTGGTTAGAAACATCTACTGAAATATAATTATTTTTAGCAACTTTGCTGAGTTGTTTGCAGTCTTGTATGCAAGTCTTTGCTCTCGGGACATAATCAATACGCAGCAGCCCAGTGTCCCAGTGAATGGTGAGAGACGTGTAAAGTCCGGGTGTGATTTCCTAGTGACGGTTGCTAAATGAGATCATTTACCAAGGTACCTTTGTGCACTGTAGAAATCTTTAACCCCTAACGCATGGGTCTTGTTTTCCTTAACTTGGACGTTTTTGGGCAAAAAACGATGTGTTAGGCAGATGGATAGATGTCTTTTATTTCATCTCCGCTCCTCACATTCTTCCAAGTGTTTAAAGAAGCAAGACTACTAGAGTAGACTGCCATTCCCTTCTCCAGGGGATCTTCCTGACCCAGGGATCGAACTTGGGTCTCCTTCATTGCAGGCAGATTCTTTACTATCTGAGCCTCAAGGGAAACCCCAAATGAAGTCACAGAATAAATCAAATTTACATGGAATATCAAGAATAATTATTTTTTCTACTAAGCTCAAGGCCAGGGACAGAGGCAATGAAAACATAACCAAGAAAATTGTATGTGGATGGGACTGTAATTCTGTGTGGCTGGAATGAGGAAAACAAAAATACTACTCTGGTTTTCATATGTTAACATTGGTAGTGAGCAACTGAGAGGTGACTCACAGGAAAGTCTGCTAGCAGATGCCACTTACGTGGGCCCTGGGGGATGGGTAAGTAAAAGGATGAGTTTGAACAAACATAAAGTTGTTGAGGGAAGATAGACAGACATAATAAAAATGTAGGGATTCTATCTAGAGACAAGTTAGGTGGACACTGTAAGAAGTGACCAGTGAAGAAATATTTTAAGAGAGGTAGTTCTAGAACCTTGACTAGCCAAAAGAGAAATACTCCATATCGCATTTATAAAAAGAGACAAGATAGATCAATTAGCTTTTGAAAGAGCTGCCTCATTCATATTTCCAGGGCAAAGTCTCAGTAATCTAGACGGGAAAAAAACGTCAACTTCTTAATTTCAGGGAAGGCAAAGAGAAAGAAAGAATTTCATTTGGATTGGGGTTAGAGCTAAATTTTATTGAGCTGAATTTTATTGAGCCCTTGTTAGACTTAGTATCATGGAAAAATAATATCCTCCATGGTGCCAAGGGCTTTGCATAGATTATCTCACTTGATAGTCACAACAACCATATTTGGCAGATACTTTCATCATCTCCATTTTACAGGAGGGTAAGTTGAAGATTAGAAATGTAAATCAATGTGCTTCAGGTCAAGGAACTATTAACTGATAGAGTCAGGATTCAAACAAGCTGTCTGCATTTGGATACCTCAAATGTAGAAATTCAAGGGGAACTGGTAGCTAATGTTTCAGTTCAGTTCAGTCACTCAGTCGTGTCCAACTCTTTGTGACCCCATGAACCACAGCAGGCCAGGCCGCCCTGTCCATCACCAACTCCCAGAGTCTATCCAAACTCATGTCCATCGAGTTGGTGATGCCATCCAGCCATCTCATCCTCTGTCATCCCCTTCTCCTCCTGCCCTCAATCTTTCCCATCATCAGGGTCTTTTCAAATGAGTCAGCTCTTCTCATCAGGTGGCCAAAGTATTGGAGTTTCTGCTTCAACATCAGTCCTTCCAATGAACACTCAGGACTGATCTCCTTTAGGATGGACTGGTTGGATCTCCTTGCAGTCCAAGGGACTCTCAAGAGTCTTCTCCAACACCACAGTTCAAAAGCATCAATTCTTCAGCACTCAGCTTTCTTTATAGTCCAACTCTCACATCCATACATGACCACTGGAAAAACCATAGCCTTGACTAGACGGACCTTTGTTGGCAAAGTAATGTCTCTGCTTTTTAATATGCTGTCTAGGTTGGTCATAACTTTCCTTCCAAGGAGTAAGTGTCTTTTAATTTCATTGCTGCAATCACCATCAGCAGTGATTTTGGAGCCCAGAAAAATAAAGTCTGCCACTGTTGCCACTGTTTTCCCATCTATCTGCCATGAAGTGATGGGACCAGATGCCATGATCTTGATTTTCTGAACGTTGAGCTTTAAGCCATCTTTTTCACTCTTCTCTTTCACTTTCATCAAGAGGCTCTTTAGTTCTTCTTTGCTTTCTGTCATAAGGGTGGTGTCATCTGCATATCTGAGGTTATTGATATTTCTCCCAGCAATCTTGATTCCAGCTTGTGCTTCCTCCAGCCCAGCATTTCTCATGATGTACTCTGCATATAAGTTAAATAAGCAGGGTGAAAATACACAGCCTTGACGTACTCCTTTTCCTATTTGGAACCAGTCTGTTGTTCCATGTCCAGTTCTAACTGTTGCTTCCTGACCTGCATACAGGTTTCTCAAGAGGCAGATCAGGTGGTATGGTATTCCCATCTCTTTCAGAATTTTCCACAGTTTATTGTGATTCTCACAGTCAAAGGCTTTGGCATAGTCAATAAAGCAGAAATAGATGTTTTTCTGGTACTCTCTTGCTTTTTTGATGACCCATCGGATGTTGGCAATTTGATCTCTGGTTCCTCTGCCTTTTCTAAAACCAACTTGGACATCTGGAAGTTCACGGTTCATGTATTGCTGAAGCCTGGCTTGGAGAATTTTAAGCATTACTTTACTAGCATGTGAGATGAGTTTAAGATGCTCCAAATGTGTACTGGGGTACTGTGGGCACAAGGTAGCGTGCTCCTGTGATATACTTGTTTGCTCATAATGTGCACTTATTTCCTTCTTTCATCCTAAAGTACTTCTAACACTAGGTTTGTTGCTCATTAGGGTAATCAATCCATATGAGCCTTTAGTCTATCTATAAAATGAGGATAAAAGTAATGCTTAATACTTCTATATTCAATCAAGATAGAGCAACAGAAACTGGGTTTGTCCTTCTACATTAAACAGTCTAAAACAATTAAAAAAAACTTGATAGAATATATCAAGAAACGATTTTCAAGACACTAGACATCAGACAATGAAGGAGAGTGTTCTCTGAGGGCTGAGATCTCCAGATTGTTTCCTTGGTGACTCAGACGGTAAAGAATCTGCCTTCAATGCAGGAGACAACAGTTTGATCCCTGGGTTGGGAAGATCCCCTGGAGAAGGGCATGGCAACCCATGACAGTATTCTTGTCTGGAGAATCCCATAGGCAGCGGAGCCTGACAGGCTACAGTCCATGGTGTCTCAAAGAGTCGGACATGACTTATTGCTGTGAGTGAGATTAAAGGCCACAATGCAGGGAAGGGGAACCAAGACAGAGCCTAGTGGGGTTCTTGAGTTGGGTGAGGGCCCTCTTAATTATAAAACTGAGCACTGATGAATGTACACATGCGTGTGTATGTATGAATGATCAGATGCTAGGCAACATCTGAAAGGACTAGAGAACAAGGAATGTTGACTGTTCCTACCAGACAAACTAGAAAACCTCAAAACTCAAGAAACATTGGATAGAGTTCATAGAGAGGTCATGCCTCAATAATGGAGAGTAATTATTCCTAGGCTGAACTGGTCTCATCAAATATATATTAAAAGAGAGACCTCCAAAGATTAAACTATTTCCTAATAACTTATAGTGTCCCAGAATAAAATTCAAGAACGTGTATAGTAACACAAAAAAAATAATTAGCACTCAACAACATAAAATTCACAGTGTCCAGCACTCATTTAAACATTACTTAACATACATGACACAAGGAAGATAATGAAGAAATATATTTATAATATAAAAATGGCCCAGAACTGACACATATGCTATTACTGGCAGATAAATGACAACAAAACAGTTATTATAACTCTACCAGATTTTCAAAAAGTCAAGAGTAGACATGGAAGATTTAAAAATGATCCAAAAAGAAACATATGGAAAAAGCAAACATGTAAAAAGAAAAATATTCTTGATGAGATTAATGGTAGACTAGGCTTTGCAGTGGAAAATATCAAACTTGAAGACACAGCTGTAGAAACCATCAAAACAAAGAAGCAACAACAAAACAAAAACACAAAAGACAAAGCAACAACAAAAACTAAAAACCAAAACCACACACAGAAAATGATAAGAGAATCAGTGAGCTGCACAACAACTTAAGGTGGCCTCATATATGTGTCATTGGAGTTCTCAAAGGGAAAAAAGGCAGGAAAAACATTTGAGGATATAATGGCCAAAGTGTTTCCAAATTTGATGAAATTATAAACTCAAATTCAAAAACTCTCACAAAGCCTCAGGCGCAAGAAACATGAAGATAACTATACCAAGGCACATTATAGCCAACTTATTCAACACCAGTGATAGTAAGAAAATCTGAAGAGCAGTCAGAGGGATAAATATATACTAATATTATATCCAGAAAAACAAACATAATGATGACAGTACATTTCTCACAAAATAATAAACAACAACAAGATAATACAGTAAAGCAATGTCTTTGGAGTACTAAAAGAAAAAAAAAAGTCAACTTAGAATAGGATATAAGAATTAAAATATCCAGTGAAAATATCTTTTAAAAATGATGACAAAATCACTTGAAAAATGAACAAAAAATAATTCATCACTAGCAGACTTTCACTACAAGAAAAATTAAAGGAAGTCTTCAGGCCAGAGGAAAATGGTACTAGATGGAAATATGGGTCTACACAGAAGAGTGAAGGATGTTAGAAAGGGTATTTACATGGGTAAATATGTGAGATTTTTTCTTATAACCTGAATATCTTGAAAGATCATTGACTGTTCAAATACAAATGATAACAATGTAATGTAGCATTGCTGTTTATATAAAATGGATAAGAGTATTTCCAAAAATGAGAGCGGACACATTTATAAGACTCTTACACTATACAGGCAGTGGCATGATATCACTTGAAGACAGACTGTGGGATGTTAATAATGTATAAGCTCTAAAGCAACCACGACCTAATAAACTAAAGTCTTACAGCTAATTGTAATCCAAAAAAAAGGAGAGAAAATGGAATATTTTTAAAACATTCAATTAATTCAAAGAAAGCAAAAAAAAAAAAAAAACAAAACACAAACAGGAAAAATCATATGGGATAACCATAATATAAGATGATACTTTTAAATCTAATTACATCAATAATACAATTAAATGTCAATGGTTTAAATATCTTAATTAACAGATGCTAAGTCGCTTCAGTTGTGTCCAATTCTTTGTGACCCCATGGGCTGTAGCACTCCAGGACCTTCTGTCCATGGGATTTTGCAGACAAGGATACTGGCGTGGGTTGCCACGCCCTCCTCCAGAATTAACAGGCATTGACAGATTGGGGAAAAAAAGGGAAGATCCCACTGTATCCTCCTTACAAAGAAACATCTTCAAATATAAAGTTACAAGTAAGTTAAAAACAAAAGAATAGACATCTGTTAATATGTTAACAGCCATCAAAGGAAATCTGGTATAACCATCTCCATGTCAGTCTTCCAAGGTGGCTCAGTGGTAGAGAGTCCGCCTGCCAATGACTTAATGACTGGATAACAACTATCTTAATATCACACAAAGTGGATATCAGAGTTAAGAATATTGGCAGGGTTAAAAGGTTTTATTTTATAATTGTATAATGGCTGATTCATCAATGCATGTGTGCTAAGTCGCTTCAGGCATGTTCAACTCTGTGTGACCCTATGGACTATAGCCCGCCAGGCTCCTCTGTCTATGGGATTCTCCAGGCAAGAATCCCCTCCTGCAGGGGATCTTCTTGACCCAGGGACCGAACCTGTGTCTCTTGAGTTTCCTGCATTCTTTACCACTAGTGCCACAATTACATGCCTAACACAGCTTTAAAACACATGGAACAAAAATTAACCAAGGGCATCAGGGAGAAACACACAAATTCTCAAGTATAGATGAAGATGTCAATACTTCTCTCTGAGAAACTGATTGACCAAAAGAGATAGAAAATCTGTAAGTAATACCATCAAGAACTCTGATTTAATTAAGATTTATAGAACAGTCTACTTAACAGCAGTAGAATGCACATTATGTTTCAGTGCATTAAGAATATTTACCAAGATAAAACCTATCCTGGACAAAAAACTAAGTCTTACTGATTTTAAATATTTAAGCCATACAAAATAGCAAAGTGGAATTAAATTAAAATTTGATAACATTAAGATCTTCTGAGAATTCCCAACTATTTGTAAATTAAAAAAGACACTTCTAAAAAATCCCTGGATGAAAGAAGAAATCAAAAAGGAAATTATAATGCATTTGAAATGGAATGTAAATAAAAATACAACATAAAATTTCTGTAAAGTCACTTTAGCAATACTGAGGGGGGAAATTTAGAGGATTAAATGCATATATTATAAAGCAAGAAAGATCTCAAATCAATACTTCAGTGTCCAACTTAAGAAAATTGCAGAGAAAAAAGAAAAAAGAAAAAAAGAGCAAACTGAACTTACAGTAAGTAGAAGAAAGGAAATATAGCATAAACAAACAAAATAAAACATAGAAAATCAATAAAGAGAAATCAATGGAACCAAATCTTTGTTCTTAGATAAGATCAATAAAACTGAAGAATATCTGGCCAGGGTAATTAGGAAAATAGAACAATGACTCCTAGTTAGCATACAAAAAATGAAAGAGGTGATCGAACTAAAGATTCTACTGATAGTAAAATGATGATAAGGAAATATTACAAACAACTCTATGCCAGTAAATTTGACAGCTTAGGTGAATTGCAAAAGTTTTTTGAAATACACATATTACCAAAGTTCATTCGTGAAGACATAGATAATCTGAATATCTCTCTATAGAGTAAATTTATCAAATTTGTAGTTAAAGACTTCACAAAGAAACTTCAGGCCAAGATAGTTTTACTGGTGATTTTTCCCCAAATGTGTAAGAAACAAATAATACCAATTCTATACAAACGTCCATAAAAGCTGGAGGGAGGGACTACTTCCCAACTTATTTTATGAACCAACATTACCCTAATTTTAGAAAATTACATTATGATAAATGAAAACTACACACCAGTATCTCTCGTGAACACAGATACCAAAATTTCAAGCAGAAAGACATTTGAAAGAAAGAAGCCAAACTGTTTTATGTACAGCCAAAGTAACTGTCTATGTCAAAAATCCAATCAATCTACAAAAAGTTCTAGAACTAATAACTGGGTTTAGCAAGTTTATAGGAAATGAGAGCAATATGCCACAATCAACTCTATATACTAGATGCAAACAACCAGAAATGGAAGTTAAGTAAAACAATGCAATTCGTAATAACAACAAATATATTAAGTGCTTAGGGCTAAATCTGATAAAAATGTGACGGATATGTAACCTGAAAGCTAAAAACCTTTGAGTCAGAGGTCAGAAGAAGGAACGCTATCAAGGTGCTGTATGTGTGCAGGATCAGTTGCTCAGTCCTGGTCTGTGTCTGACTCTTCGTGACCCCACGGACTGTAGCCCACCAGGCTCCTCTGTCCATGGAATTTCCCAGGCAAGAGTACTGGAGTGGGTTTCTATTTCCTTCTCCAGGGGATCTTCCTGACCCAGGAATCAAACCCACATCTCCTTTATTGGCAGGCACATTCTTTACCACTGAGCCATCTGGGAAGCCCTCTTAAGGTGTTTCTTCTCCCCAAATGGAACTACAGATTTTATAGAATCCCAGTAAAAAACCCAGAAGGATGTTTTGTAGAAATCGACAAACTATAAAATTTGTACAGAAATGCCAAGGACCTAGAATATCCAAAACAACTTGGGAAAAATAGGAACAAAATTGGAGGAGTAACACTATGTGATTTCAAGATTTACTATAAGGCTACAATAATTTAAGACAGTGTGCAGAGTGTAAAGATAGATGGGTGAAACAGTAATACAGAGAGTCCAGAAATAGATCCACACATGTATGGACAACTACTTTTCATAAAGGTTGAAAGTCAATTCAGTGGAGAAAAGTTTGCACCTAGTTGGTGATGCCATCCATCCATCTCATCCTCTGTCACCTGCTTCTCCTGCCTTCACTCTTTCCCAGCATCAGGGTCTTTTTTAATGAGTCAGTTCTTTGTATCAGGTGGCCAAAGTACTGGAGCTTCAGCATCGGTCCTTCCAATGAATATTCAAGACTGGTTTCCTTTAGGTTTGACCGGTTTGATCTCTTTGCAGACTCAATGGACATGAATTTGAGCAAGCTGCGGGAGGTGGTGATGGACAGAGAGGCCTGGCGTGCTGCATTTCTTGGGGTCTCAAAGAGTCAGACACGACTGAGGGAGTGAACTGAACTGAGTCTTGAACAGGGCTTCATAATCTGTTTAACAACATCACTCAGTGATTCTGGTACCCATCCAGGATTGGGGACTTCTTGTTTATTATTTTTATTTTTTGGCCATGCCACATGGCATGTGAGAACTTAGTTCACCTGACCAAGGATTGAACCCAGGCTCCCTGCATTGGAAGTGTGGAGTCTTAACCAGTGGGAAGTTCCTAGACTTCTGTTTAAATGGTGAGTTATCTCCTTCATTCCCTTAGTATCTGCCTTTGAGAGTCTGGAGTTGTTTAAACCACCCCCATCTTAAGTACATGGAGACTGGGATGAATCCATCTCCTTTTAAAGGAGAGGTCTACAAAATAACAATAATTCCGAGTCTTAAATAGAAACACCTATGCTTCAGGTCCAGAGATGTGCATCCAATCTGGGTGTTTCTAAGTCATCCTGAGTCACTGGGATAGATTGACAGGTGAATCCTTCCTTGTTCGATGGTTCCCTTGCAGTTCTGCTTCATATAGCTCAGTTGGTAAAGAATCCGCCTGCAATGCAGGAGACCCCGGTTCGATTCCCGAGTTGGGAAGATCTGCTGGAGAAGGGATAGGCTACCCACTCCAGTATTCTTGGGCTTCCCTTGTGGTTCAGCTGGTAAAGAATCCACCTGCAATGCAGGAGACCTGGGTTGGAAAGATCCCCTGGAGAAGGAAAAGGGTACCCACTCCAGTATTCTTGCCTGGAGAATTCCAAGGACTGTATAGTCCCTGGGGTCACAAAGAGTCAGACACGACTGAGTGTCTTTCACTTTCACTTTCACACCACCATTCTTAAGTCCTCAAAGGTGTTCAGTCACCTTTATCTTGACACTAAATTCTGATTACAATCCGACAGACTTTGACTTGGAAAATTCAACTAGAAATAAATAATTCTATTGGTTCTTTCCTGCAAATTGAAATCAATAGGATGGTCTGGTACTTCTCTCTTACCTTGTCTCACTGCAGCTTGGCTGGTCTTTAAATTCTTTGAATTTTATATTTATCCCCTGGAACATCAAAGTTTCATGGCACACATTTTCCAGGGAGAAAACACAATCTTTTCCCCTCAACTCATTGTCTAGATTTTTGGGGTTAGCACGATGCTGTAGGTACTTTTAGAACATCTAGTCCGACGTTTGAATAAAGGTATTTCTTGCACAAACATACAGCTGGATTTGATTGCTAACATATTATTTAAGGAGGAGCTGAGAAAATGTATGATTTTTCATGACAGCTTGCTGTTTTCCCTTCAGGCCGTCCTAGTTAAGACAGAATTACTTCTCAGGCTAATAGAAGCCACAAGCTCAACATATATTTGTCTGCCTCTATGCTATGCGATGTATCTATCTGCTGTGAATTATTTCCTGGGTCATCAGGGGTCTTGTTTTGAGCTGGGAAAAATAGTAAAAGTCCTGCCTCTCATCTCTTACTAGTTGCCAGTCCATATTCAAAATCATGAACCAACAGGTAGGGTCACGTCTGTCAAAACTACGGAAGTGAGTAAATGTGGTCTGGAGAACAAAATTCACTCTGATATGCCAGAAAGAGGGTGATGGTGTGAAAGAATAAGGCAAAATGACTATGTTTACTGCAGTGTTAACAGCAGGCCACTACAATTACAGCGTTTGCTTAGTGAGTTCACTCCACTTGTTAATCACAGTGTCCCAGTCAACCCTTTTCAGACAAAGCTTGTTATCTCCTCTGTCAAGCCAAGCTACAGGTCTCCTCCGGTCAGTGTTGGACGGAAGAGAGCGTGCACATGAAAAAAACCCAGATGTCACAGTTAGTGATTTTGGTGCAAGCACAAGGTTTGTCATCAGAAGCTGATAAGGTCAGGCGGTAAGGGGTAGGGGGAGGGATAAATTGGGAGATTGAGTATGACATATACACATTACTATATATAAAATAGATAACTAGGTAACTAATAAGAACCTACTGTATAGCCCAGGGAACTATACTCAGTACTCTGCAATGATCTATTTGGGGAAAGAATCTTTAAAAAAAAGAGTGGATATATGTATATGTACAACTGATACACTTTACTGTACAGAAGAAACCAACACAACATTACAAATAAACTATACTCCAGGAAAATTTTTTTAAAAAGAAGCTGATAAGGTACCATGTTCACTGTCCTTTACCACAGTGGAGAGATAAAGCTATTTGTCAATCTAGACAAACGTATGCTCCACGAGCACTTTTATATAGAGTTCTCACTGTATGCCTGAGCCTGTGGTAGAAAATGGAGTTATACATACAGAAAACCGAGTCCTTGAATTTGGTAACTGAAGGGGATTTCTTTCTGGGTAAGAGTATGGAACTCAGTTTAATCTTTGGTTGTTTTGTTTGTTTGCAATGTCAAGAAGATTAAGACAAATTGTAGTTGAGGAAATTACATTCCATCAGTGAAAATAGATACATATATAAAAATACCGTGCCTTTGTCATTTGAGCAGCAAAAATGCTATTAGTAATAGCTAATCTTTGTTGAGCATCCATCCTAAATGGGGAACCGTGCCTATTGTTTAACTTATCTTAGGTAATCCTGAGTATTCACCCTATGGCAAGTGAAGGCCAGTGCTATACCCAATTTCCAGAAGAAGAAACAGAGGCTCAGAGAAGTTGAGTGACATGTCTGAGATTACAGAGCCAATAAGGGCGATTGTAGACTCAAGTTCAAATCTGTCTCATAGCAAAGTCTCAAACCTAATTTTCTGTGAGTGATTCTAACAATTCATTCCATAATGGAAGGAAAGGAAGAAGAAGGCTTAATTTTCCTTTCAAAGAGTGTGCTTTTTTTGACAGAAACAAATATCATCAGGTAAGATCTGAACATTTTGAAATGTCATGTGGGTATAGCTTTATTATTGGCTCCAGGATAATCTCAAAGGTTAAGAATCTTCCATTTGTGGCACTTTGGAACATTTGGGCAGAAAGTCACTCTGTGAACATAAAACTAATCACTGCCTATCTGAGAGCTTTCTGGAAAAAGTTAAACATTTCAACAAAGCCCCTGCACTTTAAGTGCATTCAGCATTTTCCCTCCTCAGAAATGACTTGTAAGTTTGTGCTTTTAATTATTATCATTCTCCCCTAAAATTACAGGCAAAGCACTCAGTGATATTTGAAACATCAATTACTGGCCTGCAGCCCTCTGCTACTGTTTCTCTGCCTGCTGCCAGGGCTGCAAATCCATTTTCTGCATTTCTTTCCGATTTTCTGAACAAAATTATGGAAAATCGCTGTTGGCGCATGGCATTTTTCCACAATGGTCAGAGTTATTGAATTGTGCCGTTCTGTGCTCCTTTGGGACGGCATTCCAACTTAAAATGCCAGCCTTAAAACGATCAGAACATTTTCTCCAATCTGGGCTTCATAAATTTTCCACAGGAAAAGGCTACGAAATCTGCCCTGGCTTTGCCTGCAGTTCCTGCTGAGGGGTAACTATGTGTTTGAAATGGTCAGGTTACTGAGTTTTAGTTCCTCACACCTTCAGGATCTCTGATACAGATTTTCCTCCTGTCTCCTCATCACGACAGTTCACACTGTGCGACCACCGAGCCCCCAAGGGCTGCCCTCCTTGCCTGCTGGGACCCTGAGGCCTGAGGAGAAACAGCGACGGGCTGGCAACCATTTTGATCTCTTTTCCCTGTCACTCATATCAGGCCCTCCGGTCTATGCAGTCATGTTCCGAATTCAAAATTCCCAACTCCACCTCTCTTTCTGTATTCCCCACTGAGACTTCAGATGCCCATAGGAATTCTGGAAGTAATTCCAGAGACATTCTCTGTCTGAACCCACATGGTCACTTTTGTCTCTAAGATCTATCAATTCTACTTCAAACATCTCTCTCACATCAGCTCCTTTACCATCACTGCTGTTTCTTCTATATTTTCCAATCAGCTCCTGACATATTTGCCACTAGTCTTTTCCTTCTCCAATGTATCTTCCACATCACTGTCCAGGGGGTTATTTTAAGAAGATAGATGAGTTTATCCAGCAATTATTGAGCCCCACCTTGTACCAGGTACTACAGTAGGCCCTAGGGAAATAGACGTGGTAAGGGTGTGACTCCATACTCTTAATGTTATGGACCTTTGTTATTCCAGTGCCTAGAAAGGGTCAGTGTCTCTTCCTTATGAAAGAGTCATGGCCCTTTGATCCGGCTGGTCCTCAAGGACAATAATGATCTGGTTCCACTGTGTCACTCTGGTCACGTCTCTCCACGTTGCTTCCAACGTACCCTAATTTCCAGTTGCACTAACCTCTCTGTTCCTTAAAAAGGCAGAAATTTTCTTGACCCCAAGCTTTTATCACAGTTCTCCACTGCTACTCAACATCCATCTTTTACACTTTAGCAAATGTTGACTTTTTTTTTTTTTAATTCCTGCCTCAACTCTCATCCTCCTATGGAGCTAATTTTCCATTCTTCCTCATCTGGCTCCTGGGTCCCCTGGGCTCTCATTGTACTGCACACGTATCTCTGAAAATTTAATGGGAGATGAGGAAGGTGGATGGCAGTAAGAAGCTTTGGG
The DNA here is from genome assembly GCF_054371585.1 of Giraffa tippelskirchi. Taxonomy (NCBI): domain Eukaryota; kingdom Metazoa; phylum Chordata; class Mammalia; order Artiodactyla; family Giraffidae; genus Giraffa; species Giraffa tippelskirchi. The sequence goes on along the minus strand of NC_137287.1, from coordinate 110,612,867 downwards.
GTCAGATGGATCTAAGTTGACTAGTTGCAAATTCTTGGTCAAGTAGCTTATCCTACTTTAGCTTCAGTTTCCACATCTATCGATTGGGGAGGTGAAAAGATACCTTATTGTTTAGTTGCTCAGTTGTGTCTGACTCTTTTGTGACCCATGGGCTGTAGCCCACCAGGCTCCTCTGTCTGTGGGATTTCCCAGGCAAGAATACTGGAGTGAGTTGCCATTTCCTTCTCCAGGGGATCTTCCTGACCCAGGGATTGAACCCATATCTTCCACATTGGCAGGCAGAGTCTTTACCACAGAGCCACCAGGGAATCCTGAATATGTACCTTATAGGGTTGTTAATAATATTTAATGAGGTCATTTAGTATAAATGTCTATCTTAGTATAAGTGCTGAATAAATTATTACTATTGTTACTGTCATCATTATTATAGTAGAGTAGCTTATGAAATGTTATCATAACTACTTCTGTGCCTCTTTCTCCTGCTAAAGTGCATGCTCTTATAGTACAGGGACCGTATTTTTTTCACCTTTGTTTCCTCAGTGCCTAGGGTAGGGTCTGGTTTATATTAGATGCTCAGTTAGCATTTGCTAAAAGAACAAATGAAATCTTTATCAGGAAATTCATAAGTATTTCACAACCAACTTATAAGGAATCCAAAACCATTAATCCCTCCCCCTGCAAAGTATGTGAAATGCCTGGAATAGTGCCTCTTATATAATAGTTGGTAAAATAGCAAATAAGTTACATTATAGTTTAAAGTAATTCAGCCAAACACATTGATGAATCACTTTCTTGACCAGGTGTCAGGATTCTAAATATGAATTTCTGTGGGAGTCAAGACACTTGATTAAACTTTTTAAGTCAGAGATGCCCTAAATATCCATAAAAAGTCAAATGAACCACATGTAGTCCAAATTTTGTCTCCAGGAAACTAGACTATAGGCCACTCATATTACTTAAATTTTGCTCTTAGCACCCACTGGCTGGCAGATAGGAGGAGCCTAGAGAGGCTGTAGGTCCCACCTTAATCAAGAAAGCCCTATGGTTGATTTATGTGTGTGCTTTGAGATCCACGGTAAAATATAATTCCCACATTCCATAAAACATGGCAGCAATCATACGCTTTACGTTCTCTTGATCTTACCTCATCAAAGGTTAGCCCCAAACTCTGCATTCCTAATCACAGGCTGGTGATACACCCAAGTACCTCTTCATTTCTCTGAGTGGTCTGCACATGGCATGTTATTATTTTCAGGGTCCTGCATATAGTAATTATGCTTTCTCATGCTACACTGCTGTAGGCATGCCTTCTCTTCCACAGATTGGATGCGTTCGGGACTTGACCTCTTCTTGATGCATTCTCCCAATGTTTTAGAAAGAAGCTCTTCAATATTATATTAAGAAGCTAGAATAATAAGTTTTGCTAGAATCAAGGAAAGAGGAAAGATAGGCCCAATGGATCCCTGATATTTATAAGGAAGACAAAACTACTAGTTTCTCCCAAAGGATGTAAAGTTTCTAGAAGAGTATCCAACAGGTAGAAGTGAGTGGAATGAGCCTGCCTTTGGATTGAGACACAGTATAAATGTAATCACAGTCTTGCTCACCTCAAGGGCTCCACAGAGGCTGCCTTTGTATCAGGTGTCATAAGAGAGCTGACTTAGAATCGTGTCCCGACTGCCCAGAATATACGTAGTTTTGGTTGAGATTTTCGACCTCTACAAACTTCAGTTTTCTAGATAGAGATACCAGCACTTACACTTTCTAGTCTTAAGTGGGAGACTGAACAAGGTGTTTGTATGGAAATAGCCCGAGCAGGGTACTCTTTCGGCCATTATTTGAAAAATAGCTTTTCACTCTTCTATAGATCAAGCCTTCTGTTAAGCACCAGAGACAAAAATGGTGGGCGAAAGCAGTCACAGACATGGTTCTTTCCATTACATTCTCGCCTAGGGTTTGGCAAGCTTTTTATGCAAAGGACAAGATAGCAAATACTTTAGGCTTTGCAGGTCTACTTGTGACAGCTCTGCCGTTGTGGCATTAATCGGCCACAGCCAACATGTAAATAAATGAAACTGGCTGTGTGCCAATAAAACTTTATTTACAAAACAGGTGGAGGGCTAGAATTGGTCTGTGGACCTTAATTTGCAACCCTAGTCTAGCAGGACAGACAGAAGGCAACAAAGCAATGATACTAATAAAGGAAAGGAACTGAATCCAAGAATAACTAAGGATGCACACACAGACTGAGATCTTAAAGACTTGTGGGGACAGAAAGAAAAAAGAAAAAGGAAATATGATAGAACATGGAGGCAGAGACAGAATACGCAGGATTTTGTGGGCTCTATCCAGGGTCTTATTTTTATCTTCATTGACACAGAGAACCCCTGATAACTGTTCATGCCTTCCCTTTCCCCTCTCCCTCCATGTAGCTGGTCTTCTGGACTACTGACCATGGGTGTAGACCTCCTTTCAGAAGCTCACAGAAGGGAAACATGCATAATCACTTTACCAAGGTCTTGTACTAGTGCTGAGAGCAGTTGAATAGGGAGGGCCCCTTCTCCCACCCCCTCATCATGAAGAATGAGAGGAAAATCAAATCCTAGAGAAAATCATTTCCTTGGAGAAGGAAATGGCAACCCACTCCAGTATTCTTGCCTGGAGAATCCCAGGGACAGAGAAGCCTGGTGGGCTGCCGTCTATGGGGTCGCACAGAGTCGGACACTACTGAAGCGATTTAGCAGCAGCAGCAGAGAAAATCAAGTTTGGTTTTGGTGTTTCTCTCCGGAGTCGTGGGTCTCAGGAACCCCACTGCCCTTCCCTGGGTTCCCTTCATGCCCTCTCTTGGCTATAACCTTAGGGCATCTAGAGGCAAAGCAGGTTTGAACTGGCCATACTCCTCCTTGCTGTATGTCCAGGGGAGATCGCACTTCTCTTTGAGCTTCAATTTACATAGCTGTGGAATTGTAGTCATTCTCCCTACCTCCAAGTGGTATGTTGGGATGCAAATACGAACTTTTCTTTTATCATCTATAAGATACAAAATATGAAATGCAAGGCTGATGATGACAATGGTGGTGGTCATGATGATGACAACGTGATAACAGATGGAATGGGATACCGTCTCTGAGGCATTTATTGAACATGCATTTGTTGAGCACCTGTGCGCCAGGTTCCAGGTGACAGGAAAACAGGAGAGAGGAAAGGACAGGTGTATCCCTTGCTCTCAAAGATCTTATAGTGGATGGAGAATGGTATTAAAAGAAGAGTCACATAGTTCATAATATGCAAGTATAATTATATAATGAAATAATATTATCTTCATAAGCATGGTTAAACAAAGGGTGCTATCAGAGATGTGTGTACACTCATGAATGTTTGTGTGTGTGTGTGTATGTGTGCATGTGGCGACAGCAAAGACCTCTCTAGGGACATGGCATTTAAACAGAGACTTGAGGACTTCCCTGGTGGTCCAGTGGTTAAGACTCCACACTTCCACTGCAGGGGCCACGGGTTTGATCCCTAGTCGAGGAACTAAGATTCCACATGACACGTGGTGTGGCCAAAAAAATAAAAATAAAATCAGAAAAATAAATAAATAGTGTTTTAAAGTGTAAGGAAAGTTGTGTTAGGCAGGTGAAGAGTGTAGATAAGCATATTCCAGGTAGGGAGGGCAGCGTACAAGCAGGACTGGAGGTGGACATGACTGTGGGTCAAGAACTGAAAGAAGCCAGGAAGGGGTGAGAAGAGAGAGCAAAGAGGAGCAAAATTCAGAGGGAGGGAGGAGGAGTGGGAGGAGGAGTTGGCAGGGGCCAGGTCCTTCAAGTTCATTAGTCATGTTTCAAATAGTGGGCTTTGTCCTGAAAAGCTTGGGCAGCTGGTGAAATTTTTCAAGCAGTAATGTGTAATCAATTCTACTATTGTTAAATAAAAATCATGAGGTGTGCTACCTGGGAAATGGAAAATGGAAGGGTGAGGGTGGAAAGGAAGATGAGGCGGGCGTGTCCCCATGAGAGATGATGCTGGCTGGGTCACAATGGGATGGTGGAGGGAGAGAGAAGTGGGCAGAGATCTATTTTAGAAGTAAGGCTGAGGGTATCTGTTAAAGAATTAGATGTGTGGGTAATCAGTAGAGGGGGAGAACTGAGGAGGGCTCCTAAGTCATCTATAGTGAGAAGCTGGTGGGGAGGAGTCTTATTACCTGAAACATGGGGAGAGACCAGAGGTGAAACCATGTATGTATACATAGGAGTGACTGATTTGTGTGCATGTGTGTGTATTGGGGGTGAAAGAGATAGGGAGACAGAGAACAGGGAGGGGGCATCAGAGTCTAAAATAGCTTTCAGTGTAAATAACATTGGTTAGTATGACAAGGTTACCTCCATGGAACTGAAAAGGAACACACTGGGAAAAGGCAGTAGAGTTAACACGTCTGCCCAGCGGTTACTTCCCACTTAGATGTACCTTGCACAACTGCATGGGTTTGTGTGGATGCTGTGTAAATGGTCACGAGCCCTAAGCAGTTGCTATTGTTTCCTAACTACGAGCATGGATTCTGGAGTCAGATTTTTTTGGGGGTTCACTTTCTTACCTGTCCCCCTGTGTTAGGAAGAATAATGGCCTTGCAAAGATGCCCACATCTGAATTCCTGGAACCTATCACTATCTTAGTGTTCAGGACAAAGGGGAATTAAGTTTGCTAAACAGCTGATCTTGAGATGTGGAGACTGCTCTGGATTATCTGGGTGGGTCCAGTGAGATGACAAAAATTCTTAAAATTGGAAGAAGGGAGCAGAAGAGGTCAGAGTTAGAGAAAGAAATGTGATGATGGAAATGGGTTAGAGAGATGCTATGTTTCTGGTTTTGAAGAAGAGAAAGGAAGCCAGGAGCCAAGGAATGTGGCCTCTAGAAGCTGAAAAAGCAAGCAAATGGATTTTCCCTGAGCCTCCAGAGAGGAACATAGTCGTGCCAACACCTTGACTTCAGTCCTGTGAGACCTGCACTATACTTCTGACCTACAGAACTGTAAAACCATAAATCTGTGCTGTTTTAAGCCACAAAGTTTGTAATCATTTGTTACAGCAACAAGAAGAAACTAATCCACCCACTCACTAGTGTTCATTGGAAAGCCATTTAAGTTCTCTGTACCTCAGTTTCCTTATGTGTTAATTGGGACAATTAAAATACTACCTGATAGAGATGAGATTTAAGTGGAGTAGTTGATGTAAAACCCTTAGCACAGAGCCTGTGGTCAACGGTAGTGCTGCCCCTTTGTCAATGTGCACCCACCTCAATATGAAAATAGACACTGATTGACTTAAAGGGAGGCCACAGATGTGCAGCAATAACTTGTCAAAGCCAGTGGGTTATGGTTTACCCAAGTCACCAGGAGAACTGGGTAAGTGTCAACCTTTGGGTCTTAGCCGCCCTATAAGACCTGGCAGAAATTGCATATGTCTCTTATTATTGAAAGTGAAAGTGTTAGTTGCTCAGTCATGTCCGACTCTTTGCGACCCCATGGACTGCAGCTCACCAGGCTTCTCTGTCCATGGAATTCTCCAGGCAAGAGCACTGGAGTGGGTTGCCATGCCCTTCTCCAGGGGATCTTCCTGACTTATCGATTGAACCTGGGTCTCCCGCATTGCAGGCAGATTCTTTACAGTCTGAGCCACTAGGTCTAATTATTGACCTAGACTAAGCTAGACTCGCTCCTACTGTAGTGAAAAAGTAGGAGCCTTAGCAGCCTGTTTTATCATCTTTTAACAGGCTGTTCCTTTTCTGAGAAGTAAAATACAACTCCAAGATGAATATGGTTACCGCTCAGAGTATCAGTATGCTTTCCCATGTGCCGCAGTTCATAATATTCAAAGTTTTGGCAAATAAAGATTATTATAAATTATTCACTGTTTGTGAGTGGAACAATTTGCATATTTTAAAACAGTCTCTTCCTATTCAATCTTTAACACACCTTCTCTCCTTTCCGAATCATGAAGGATTACTGGGATGGCAGGCTTTCTCCTGGCTTCATGATGCTCCTCGGGAAGTTAGGGAGTGGTTGCTGCCTGAGCTTGTGTTGGGAGCCTGGCTTCCTGCCCTGGAGTCCTCTCTTCCATGCCCATGGGTCTGCATGCTCGGACCTGTGGCCTCAGACCTGCCCAGGCTCACATCCCTGCTCTGGCCCTGAGCTGGGAGTTTGGGAGAACTTGGCTCATTCACAACCTCAAGAGCCGTGGATCTCTCTGGTTGGCTATGGTGCACCTCTTTCCTGAGACCAGTTGGTTTTGCCCCAGTTATGGTCGCACTCTGCTTCCTCCAACTTCAGTTTTGTGCTGTGCTCTCAAGTTGCTCTGGGTCCCATCTTCTAAACTGAATTTCATTCTCTGTTTTTCAGTTAAATTCCCCGGAGATCATTTCTCATATCCTTAACCCAGTGTCTGGGCAATGCAGTTCTTATATTCCCAACCCCTGGCTCTTCACAGTCCCTGAAACCTGATCTCCCAAAGTCTTTTTCCTGCCTGAACTTTCCAATAAGGTCAAATGAGAGAAGAGTGGAATTGGGTTGCCACACAGTGATCTGCACACATAGTTACTTGGGTAGAGGGGAACAAATCAACAGGCCAGGCAGTGCCCTGATTGCATGGCAACCTTTCTTTAAAAGGATGGATGTTTGGGTTGATACTTGACAGACAACATAGAGAACAAGGTCACAGCTTGTATTTTTTACCCCTAAAAAAGGAATTGCTCTTCCAAAACCCCAGAGGAAAGTGGAGTCTGGCTTTTTGATTATACGTTTCATTGCAACGAAGTGATGTAATGTCATACATGATAAAACTAGGGAGCCGGACTTGAATTGAAGTCAATTGAAGCTTACAGGCTTAATCCAGGTTTGGATATTTCGAATTTGTCCAGCCATGATTTCTGGGGCGAGTATTTGAGGTTAGAATAGCTCATGAGTGACATGGACCATTGGTTGGTTTCGTTTGCAATTCAATGGGCCGCTGCAAAGGAAACTTTGCTTCTATGGTTTGGAAAATGTCATTTTGAAGGGAAAACTGAGCTAAACTCTGCATCCTGAGAATCTTGGAAAGGAGGCTCTTTCACTGCCATTTTATCAGAGGCTAAATGAATGTGAACAGGTAGAGACTGTCTCAGGGATTATGAAGAGCCTGGCAGGTTTGGTTCTGTGTGAGTTTATGGGTAATCCCGGGTTTGTTTAGCTGGGTGATTCTGGGTCAGGGAGCAGTTGACACAAGTTCACAGAGACAAGCTTACAAAAGAAGGCCCTGAGCTTTGGCAGTGTTTTCACTATTGTCTATCACACGTTGGCTCCTTCCTGAAGAGGTGGCTCCCAAAGGCATAGGCCCCTTCGCAGTGACAGTCCAGGACTGCTCATGTGAAGAATGAATGGCTCTCACTGTACTCTCCTGAGAGTGATGGAATTTACTGAAAACCAGAAGAGTATTTGGGGATAAGAAAATCTCTCTGGGTAAAGTAAGAACTGAGTTTTGTTCTCTGACACTAACCAAAATCTTTTTTGGCTCTCACCCACGTATGTGAGAATCTTTTTTAGTATATGTATTTTTAAATTTTATTTTTTAATTGATGTATAGTTAATTCACAATGTTGTGTTAGTTTCAGGTGTATAGCAAAAGTCACTCAGCTAAAAAATGAGATGTGTCTTTGTATGTTGGTGAGTCTGGCATTCACCAAATGGGATGGCAGCTTCCTTTCATACAATCCATAAATAATAGTGCTGTTCTAAGAATATTGGAGTGGGTAGCCATTCCCCCCACCAGGGAATCTTCTTGACCCAGGGATTGAACCCAAGTCTCCTGCATTCCAGGCATATTCTTTACCATCTGAGCCACCAGGGAAGGCAAAGGAGGTGGAGACAGTGTAAAATAAAACCTAAGGATTCAGGTCCTGCCCTTATCATGCTTGCAGTCCAGTCAGTCTGGTGGGGGAGCTAGCTCATTATTAAGTCATCACAGATGTGAAAGCCAGGTTCATCTATATTTAGTGCCATGGAGGAAAATATAACCAGTGCAATGAAGACACTCGAAAGGGAGGGGTTGATCAGGCTTGGATTCAGACTCAGCTTCCCTAGGAAAGTGGTACATGTCCAGTGGGAAGGGACAGAGGGAAAATAATTTCTGCTGAAGGAACAGGACACACAAAGAGTCCAGCACTATAGGGAGCGAGGGGTGGTCAGGACCTTTTGGGAAGCATGGCTGTAGCAGAAAGCCAATAGGAAGCTGGAACAGGGCAGGGCTCAGATGGTAGAAAGAATTCAGCTTTGCTAAGGACTTTCTAAGACTTCTTCCTTTTCAATTCTCCTCCCATCCCTATCTTCCCATCTTTTATGAGTTAACACTAATTTGTTTTTTTTTTTTTTAGATTTTTTTGATGTAGACTATCTTTAAAGTGTTCACTGAATTGGTTACAATATTATTTCTATTTTATGTTTTGTTTTTTGGGCCATGAGGTATGTGGGATCTTAGCTCCTCAACTAGGAATTGAACCTGCGCCCCCTGCATTGGAAGGCAAAGTCCTAACCACTGGACCCCCAGGGAAGTCCCTGATGAGTTAACACTATTTAAGGTGAACTGTCTTAGGAATTAGACTCTGCTCATTTCTTGGCTCTATAATTCTTCCTGCTCTATATGGCTTCTTATCCTAGGGATACTCCTAACTCCAAAAATAATTCATCCTTCCTGAATCTTCTCAAACACTAGAAAACCTGGCCCTACCACTTCTTTGAATGCTATCCACAGAATAACTCTTGAGCATCTGAACTTAGTCTTTATCCTAGTATCCGAATCTATTTCTCTTTCCCCTTCTAAGTCTCTGGTATTTCTGGATACTTAAGGATCCAATCAATGGACTTACAAAAGATATCAGAGGATGACTGTGGAGACTGACCAGGGCTGAACCCTGAGAAGAGCCAGCTGTCTGTCCTTCTGGGGGAAGACCTGGAACATTCTCCCTTGCAGCTTGCTGCCCTGCCCTAATCCCCACCAGTCTCCCTCCGGCTTTTTCTTCCCCTAATTATAACCTGAGTTGAGTCATCTGGTATAGCTAGTGGTGGTTAGGGCTTAATGTCTGCTCTAATAGTTACTTAGTCTTCAGGATAAGTAAGGAAAGTGATGGGTTTGAAGCAGCCTAATTCTCCTCAGGACTGAGGTCATTCATAGAGCTTCATTAAGAAGACACAGAATATCTTTAAAAGCCACTAAAGAAACAGTGCTCAGAGTTTCCATTTAGCCATCCCCCAAATATCTGTCTAATTTTAATGCAGATAAGTAATCAAAGCATAATGCAACCACTGACTACGCTGCCTGCACTACTGGAAGGGGTTTATCTTTCATTCCTCCATGTAATCTTCTATATCCTTCCAGGAAAAAAAAAATCTAAATCAGAGATTCTCAAATCTCTATGCATCCAAGATGTATTGGGTTACCTATAAAAATGCAGATGCCTGGACCATGGCCTTGGATGATTCTGGTTCATCTGGCTTGATGATTGAGCTTAAAAACTGTGTTTTAAAAAATCACCCTAAAATGATTCTTGAGCAAGTGGATCATAACCATACTGTGAGAATTAGGGCAGCAGCCCTCTCGCTCTTACTATGGAGTAGGAGCTGGAAAAGTGATGCAGGTGAGCACCCGTCCTGTGGGGAACAGGGAAGAGGTAAGGGCATTTGAGAGTTTTCTTAGGGATTGAGGGTCTGGTGAACCTTACCATGACCATTCACCCCCGTATTATATTGCTAATAAAGTCCCAAAGGGTCTTACTCTGAAGGTTCAGATTATCTTCCATGATACCAACCTTAAGAGATGGGATATAGTCACAGGTTCTTGCAAACCTCTGAAACTAGTTGAGAAGCTAGGCCTATTTATAACCTACTGAAGTAAACCAAATGTGATAAACATGAAGGAGATGGAATGATTTGTAGAATTCCTAAAGACATATAATAACATGGCTGAGACTGTGGATTAAAAAAGTACCAGGAACAACTAAGTAAAGTCCAGCATCTAAATAAAACCTGGTAGAAAGAAAGAAAGAAAAAACAGAGAGAGAGGGAGAGAGAGAAAGGAGGGAGGAAGGAAGAAAACACTACTATTTGAAGAATAAAAACCTATTTCTGTATGATTTCTTACAGAATACATCAAAAAAGTGGCCTATAAAATATTTCACAGAATTCAAAGTTCTCCAAAGTATTGTTCATGAGAAACACAAGAGAAATGTCCTCAGTTTTAAGGAGAAAATTTGTGATTGAGGAACCAGCTCAGATGTTTCTTTGATTCTCATTCATTTTCAGCAGTAATTGAAAGACACATGTCAGTATATAACTTCCAAAAAATAAACCATTCATATGCCAGTTCCTTAAAAGAGTATCTTGATAGTAGGTTCACACAGTTATAGATAAACAAAAAGGTAAGTAAATAATGTAAACAAAAATGTAGCATAATTATCTGCTCTAAAATTCTATAATTTCCAGGATGCTCCCGGAAATTATTTGGGTGAAAGGTCAGGGGCAATATCTTACAGGGAAAACTGAAAACTACTTATTTGTTTATTATATCTAGAAATCAGAAAACTAAAAGTTAATTAAGTGTATAAATACCTGAATACATCTTCTGAATTACTAGATAATAAAAGGACTTTGTGTTTAATTAAGATTTTCCCTGATGGCTCAGACAGTAGAGTCTGCCTGCGGAGACCCGGGTTCGATTCCTAGTCAGGAAGCTCTCCTGGAGAAGGAAATGGCAACCCATTCCAGTATTCTTGCCTGGAAAATCCCATGAACAGAGGAGCTTAGAGGGCTACACCCCATGGTGTCACAAAGAGTTGGATACGACTGAGTAACTAACACCCCCACACAATGTTTAATTAGAAAATGATAGAGAACCACACACACACACAAAGGAAATAAAGTGCAAAATCCTAGTTAAAACAATATATTATACAAAGCAAATCCCTCCTTTTTAAAAGGTTTTCATCTGGAGTCCAGATTAAACTGCTATTATTTGCTATATAAAAGGAACATAGCTAAAATAAAGTTATTTCAACAGAGTAATTTATCAACATATTTCATATTCATTAACCCAGCAATTTTTTAAACATTTCTTCCAAGAGAACAATCATGCATGTACACATGGATATCTAAAAATATTAATTGAGGCATTATTTAAAATATAAAAAAATTAAAAACAATACATATGATATGTATGAAGTTAAAATGTAAACATATCTAATGTGAAATGCTCTTGCATGTTTAGTGAGTTCCTGGGTCATACTGCTACTGCCAGGAGGGAAACACACTCTAAGTAGCATCGCATGGAATATTGGTTCTCAACCTTGGCAGAACACAGTGACACCTGGGGAGCTTTCAAAAATATTGCTGAGTTCCAACAATAGAAATTATGATTTAATCACCTGAGGTATGATTAGGGTATTAGGGGAGAGGATGGTTAAAATCTCCACCCACCCCCCTCAACCAAGTAACTTACTTTGCAGCCAAGGTTGAGAACCAATGCTCTATGTGCATACGTGTTCAGTTGTGTCCAACTCTTTGCAACCCCATGGACTGTAGCCTGTCAGGCTCCTCTGTCCATGGGATTTCCCAAGCAAGAATACTGGAGTGGGTTGCCATTTCATCCTCCAGGGGATCTTCTTGACCCAGGGATCGAACCCGTGTCTCCTGCATTGCAGGTGGATTCTCTACTATTGTGCCACCTGGGAATCCCTCCATTGCTCTGTAAGACTGACCAAACTGATAGTCCTGCATTATCTTCATTATAAATATTTACTGGTGATTAAGTGTGATGTTCCCATCTCTGACACAATCTATCTTAAAAGATTTCATGGACATAATGATTACTCTTTATGAAGCAAGTAAACTATGGAAGGCATTTTACATATACTATCTTAAATGCTTGAAGAGAATCTTCAAGGTCAACTTGGTTTTCCTTACCTTTGGTTCAAAAACAGAGGAGTTTTGGGGGAGAATGGATACATGTGTATGTATGGTTGAGTCCCTTTGCTGTTCACCTGAAACTATCACAATATTGTTAATGGGCTATACCCCAGTACACAATAAAAATTTAAAAACAAACAAACAGAGAAAGTATAGTGAGTATGACCAAGCCTGGTTTTCCCTGAACAAAAGGATATCCTAGAATGTGGAACTTTCAGTGCTAAAACCAGTAAAGTCCTCGGGAAAACATGAGAGGGTGGGATGATTTGAGAGAATTGCACTGAAACATATATATTAACATATGTAAATAGATAGCCAGGGGCAGTTTGAAGAATGACACAGGGAACCCGAAGCTGTTGCTCTGTGACATCTAGAAGGATAAGGTGGGAAGGGAGGTGGTACGGGGGTTCAGGAGGGAGGGGACCCATGTATGCCTATGGCCAATTCTTGTTATGTATGGCAGAGGCCATCACAATATTGTAAAGTAATTATCCTCCAATTAATATAAATAAATAAATTTAAAAAATAAAGAAATACAAACTCACAGACCCTGAATCAGGCCTATTGAATCAGCAATACTGCAGGTGGGACCAGCAATCTGTGTTTTAAGAAGTCCTCCAGGTGATTCTGACATATACTACCTTTAAAGAATCACTGATTTAGAGGGTTGTGGTGAAGAGTGGGATGTTTTCAAAGTTCCCTGGATTCCAATATGCATGCAGGGATGAGAAGCACAATTATAGACCTCAAAGCAACAGTTCTCAGCCTTAGCTGTGCATTAGAAACACCTGGAGAGCTTTGTAAAAGTCCAGATGCCCAGGCTCCTAGACCAATTACACAGGAATCTCCTCTCCAGGGTGGCATCAATATTTTCCAAGCCTCCCTAGATGACATCAATATTGATGTCATGCCAAGACTGAGAATCACTGCCCTTTAAGGCTGCAGAATTCCACAGTGATTGTAGCAGGTGTGTTTCCTCATTGTCAAACTGCAGAAATGTTTCCATGAATATGGGCCCCTAGACTTGCAAATGGAAAAATGCTAACTTCGCTCTGTGACTGTCAGTTACCTGATCTGCCTGGGGTATGTCTATCAAGAGTGAGTCTATGGAACTTTCTGGAGAGTCAGGTGGGAATATAACCCTGGGGATCATTAGAGTCCTTTGGAAGATTTGGGCCTCTTCACAGAAAAAGAAAAAGTCAATAGGTGTGAGAGTGATTTTTCAATGGAAAGAGAAAGACTGTTATGAGGGTGTGACCACATCTGCCCTTTGCTGAGACTATTTCAGGTCTTTGACTGTTGACTTGAATACAGACATGGGCCTCACCTGGGGTCAGTCCTTCTGGACAGTGGATATTGACTTTATGGCCCAACATTTCTAGCTTGGATTTCCAAAAATAATGTTTAATATTTCCCAAAGACTAGTAAGCAGTGACAATGGGGAAAAATAACCTTCACATATTGCTTTTTAGGTCAGAAAAACACTAGAAATAAAGAATGGTTTGAAATGAATCCTGCATTCTGCAGTGTTGTGGTAGAGCATGGAAAGTACTGGAACTCAAACTCTTTCACTTCTTTTACTATCCAAGCTGTGAATTTCAAAAATAACAAGTCATTATAAAAGTGAAACATAAGATTCTTCACACCCACTGTTTTAATCATTTAAAAACCTTCCATGACTTGACTTATAACTAAAACATTTCTTTTTAGTAGTTAATGCTCACTGCATTTTTAGTGCTTTCTGAACATGAAAGAAGACAACACTAATATTATGTTCTAGGTACCATGCAAAGCATTTTGCATTTATCCATTCAACACAGACTGTGGGTTAGAAACTGGAATGGTTGCTGAAGGTCTGGAGATTAATGACACATTATTCCTGCTTTCAAAGAGCTCACAGTCTAATGAGATAATTAAAGAGTGATGTAGTGTATGCAGTGAGGAGGAAAGTATACCAGAAGAGCATCTGGCCCAGTTTGGCAGGGCCAGGGCGTGGACAGGAACTGTGAGAAGCTACTGGAAGAGGAGACAGATGATCTGAGGCATTAGGAATAAGCAAGCAAAACTTAGCTGAAATACACTGCGATTTGTAACCTTCACAACTCTATGAAATAGGTATTATTAGTCGTATCTCATGGAATCTGTTAAGTAAAGCAACCAGGCAACTGAGTTAGTGTCAAAGAGGGTTATGGGAGGGCATTACATTAGCTAACTTATATAAAGGTTAGATATCATACGTATATAATAGGTATACATACATAATAAATTAAATTTTATATAGGCTAACTGCTAAGTGGTTTTACATAACTAAGCAATAATACATATATGTATGTTATAATAAATATACATAATATGTCTGAGCAAACTCCAGGAGACAGTGGAGGACAAGGAAGCTTGGCGTGTTGCAGTCCACGGGGCTGCAAAGAGTAGGATATGACTTAGCAAATGAACAACGACTATGTGCAGGACAGTCTATTCCTGGTGTCTGATTCTGGGATCTACATTTTCCTCTACAGATGGAGCCTCTCTGTTTTTTATCAGCATGCACGAAGGCAGACCCCAGCTCTGGACTGAAATAACCTCTTAACTGATATTCTCACCATTCGCTAAGTTGAGCATGACATCACATGCGCTCAATGAATTCAAACATTTTAGTCCAAATGCACGAGATGGAGCATCTGAAAACAGTGGAGAAGCCATGGGTTGTGTGTGCAAAGGCTATGTGAAATTTGAGGGTGAGAACAATTCAACTATCAGCTGAACACTGAGTCCTTGTAAATGTGACCTATGCTTCATTCAATATCGGGATCCTCATGCCCAGCCTGGAAGTGATTCTGATCCAAACGGACTATTTCAGTGGAGCAAATAAAAAAGCTTGATAAAAGCTCTGTGTACGTTCATGAATTTTAACCTTATATCTCTCTTATTAGAACTATGGTAAACACATTCAGATTGGACACAGTGAAAGCACCTAGTGTGTCTCAAAGCCCTAGTTGACTGTTTCTAATAAGATGTCTTTAAAAAAGTCACTTAATCTGAACCTTTTGAACCTCAGTTTCTTTATTCGTTAAAAGGGTTGCTATACCTGCCTCAAAGCATGATTATGAGGATGACATAAATGAAAGGGGCAATTAGAAGACACTTTAAAAAGTGTTAATTTCTCCCCCAACCTTCCCATTATAGGTTGAGATCATAATCCCCTCAGGCTTAATCTTTCAGATGCCCTCTTATGTTTATTCTAGACTATAACAGCTCACATTCACACACAAAAATACATCCTCTTTTACTTCTGAGATTTGTATTTGGCCCTTGGATCAGCTGAAGGTGCTGGTTAATATAGCAAATGGGCCAGGTGGTAATTAAGCTTTCAGCCTTATTATTGAAATCAGTGAATTATTGACTTATTTGTAACATCAGCAATCACTTTCAGAAGTGAGATGCCTTTTTCACATGCTCAGACCTACATCTGGCATTGAAACAAGATGTAAAGCTTTTAAAGCAAAATAAGTCTTTATAAAATGTTGTCCATCTTGCCTCTTCCCAGAACCACGTAGAAGACAGTATCGTATGACAGAAAAATGGGGGGAAAAGGCTGAAACTATTATTGGCCTTCCTCAAAATTCTAAACAAGTAATTTGAGCTACTCTAATAATTCAGAATTTCAAAGGTCCATTTTATTTGAAAGAAAACCTCTTAGGTTAATTTGGGATGGATAGAAAGGACCACCCTCTGTGGCCAGGAGTCCCAAAGCATAATTTATTCTTGCAGCATTTCTATGAGATGTTTTTTCCTCTCTTCCCTGTTCAGTGGAAATGCCAACTCTCTTCAAAAATTCAATACAATTTGGCTCAGAAATACAAGGCAGGGGGAACAGGATACTAGGTATTTAATCCTACACTCCTTCTCTCACCCCTGACTAACCTTTTATTTAAAAGATTTGAAAATAATTTTCCATATAGAAATGTTTTACCTCTTGATTTTTTTGGATATTCCTTAAAACCTCCTCTAAAGTACTGAAATGTAATACAGTATTCACAGGTGAAAACTACTTACTCTTTGAAAACAGCATTTCTTTTGGCTCAGCCAAAAATACAGGAATGTTTTCACTTACTTCCCACTAAAGAGAAACACGATTTCACAAAGTCAGTCTCACCTTTGAGGAATAACATCAAAAAAATGTCAACCTTTAGCTTTGAGAGGTCACCAACTGTAAGTTAATACCAGTACACAGTTCCGACTTTGAATCATAAAACCTTGCTAAACACAACTGCCGATTGATGCCAATGGTACGGTGCTGTGGAAAGAGCTTGGATTTTTATCTCTTTGGGATAACTGTGTGTTTTGGAAATACCTTGCAAACTCTCTGAGTCTCAGTCTCCATATCTTGAAAATGGGACACCTCCCCCTCCTTTCCCCTGGATTCCATGATGCAAAGTAATAGGCCTGGCAAAAAGAAAGCTCCCCATGAATGCTAAGGACCAACTGCTCCACTTTCATCCTCATTTCCTAGATTTACATCCAGATCATAACTTTGCCTTCGCATCTGTGGTAAAAAGAATAATTGCCCCTCTATGATGTCTTAGCTACCAGGTGGCTCAGACAGTCAAAAATTTGCCTGCCATGCAGGAGACCCAGGTTTGATCCCTGGGTTGGGAAGATTCCCCTGGAGAAGGAAATGGCAACCCATTCCAAAATTCTTGCCTCGAGAATTCCATGGACAGAGGAGCCTGGCGGGCTATAGTCCATGGGGTCGCAAAGAGTCTGACACAACTGAGCGACTAACACGCTGATGATGTCTTAATCTCTGAAGCCTATGAATATATTACACAACATGGCAAGAGAGACTTTGAAAACATGATTAAATTAAGGATCTTTAGATGGAAGATCTAAAGCTGCTTTAAGCCACTAAGCTTGCGCTAATTTGTTGCAGGGTGAATAGAAATTGAAGCCTCTTTGTGGGCTTCTCAGGTGGCGCTAGTGGTAAAGAACCCGCCTGCCAATACAGGAGACATAAGTGATGGGTTTGATCCCTGGGTTGGGAAGATCCCCTGGAGGAGGGCATGGCAACCCACTCCAGTACTCTTGCCTGGAGAGTCCTGTGAACAGAGGAGACTTGTGGGCTACGGCCCATAGGGTTGCAAAGAGTCAGACTCAACTGAAGCGACTGAGCACATATGCCTGCATGCACGTGTAGCCTCTTTGTAGAGTCCTGTCCTGGCTTCTGGGTGGGACACGCTCTCAGTAGCTGAGGAAATTAGTTCTAACCATGGCTACCTATCTCCTGAAAGACCTCAACAGTGACTGATGGAGCCATTGTAACAGATCATTTCTGTTTGGTAGGTAAGAAGGCTGAATCTTCCAGAGCAGAATGAATAGATTGATATAAACCAAACATCTAAGCACTTTTTTTTTTCTTCACTAATTTCAGGTGTGTTAGCTAAGTCAAGTGAGCATAATTTCTTCCTGGGAATATGATTTTACAGACTATAATAGTGCCCACTTTTCAGAAGTCCTGAGACAGTTTCTACCCCAAGTCTCTGAAAAACTTCAAGCTCACATTTTATGTCACCTTCTACAGCAAATCCTGATGGAGCTTGCAGCAAAGCCACACAAAAGATGATCTCTGAAATTTTGTACCTCTCAAGGGAGGTGTGCACTCCAAAACAATTGGAGGTAAGACCTTCTGGATTTGACACTGATACCCTGAACCGGGGGTATTTAAAGTGGTGGCCGCAAGATTTGGAGATCTAGAAAAGCCTTCCTGTGTTGCCATTGAGAGAGAGAAAGAGAATGACCAACCTGGGACTGGGAGGAAAGAAAAACTTGTTGCTATTTTGTGGAGCCTTTTTCCCCAGAAGCATCCAGAGTGAACATCTACGGCCTGCTTGTTTGAACTCTGTCACTTGATCTTGAGACATTTTTATGCAACACTACAGAAAGTGTTAGTAAGTTCCAGTGAGTGACGATACGGTGGAGTTGGGGAAATGCCATTTGCCTGTGTAGTCCCCAAACGTTTCTAGCCTTTTAGTCAATTATATTTATTTTATAGTAGCTCTTATGATAAAAGCTATTATATCACTATTAGATAGCACTTTTACGAGATCAAGGGGTCTCTCTTCTTTCCTCTTCACGAACAAATCATGAGGAATTTCCGTTTCCTGCATCTCTGGAGTCCATCTGTGGTGACAGCAAAAGGGTACAGCTGACTCTTGAACAACACAAGGGGTTAGGGGCGCTGATCCCTGTATAACCAAAAATCCAAAACCAACTTTACAGTATGTGCGTGCTCAGTTGCTTCAGTCGTGTTTGACTCTTTGCTTGAACAGCAAAGAAGAGGTAGGAGTCACATCTTTCATAATGCTGCAAATATACAGTACGGACCCCATGGACTGTAGCCCACCAGGCTCCTCTGTCCACGGGATTCTCGGGCAAGAATACTGAAGTGGGTTGCCATGCACTCCTCCAGGGGATCTTCCTGACCCAGGGACTGAACCTTCATCTCCTGCATTGCAGGTGATTTCTTTACCCATTGAGACACCTGGGAACCCAACTTTACAGTAGGCCCTCCATATAGGGGTTCCTTTATATCCCTGGCTTTGTATCCATGGATTAAACTAACTGCTGATTCTGTAGTACTTTAGTGTTTACCATTGAAACAAAAAACCTGAGTGGTTCAAGGATCAACTGTATTTCCCACTGAGAGTGGATTTGAAAAGCTGATGGCTGCTTGCAGATCTCTGAAGCCACTACATACAGAAAAACAATTAGATTTTTTTAAATGTCTGGCTAATAGGACCGCAAGCAATAAGGGGAGGGGAGAGAGAGAAGAGGAGGGAAGAGGAAAGGAGAGGAGAGAAGGGAAAGGAAGGGAAGGGAAAAGAGAGAGATCAGTGATAGTTCAGTAGAAAGCAGACTTCTCTAAAGTTCAGAACTTGGTAGAGTATTCTGATTTGTTAGTAACCCAGCTGGAGGTAAGGATTCCAGGGGCTATCTTGGTGCCCCAATTGATTTATGTAGCCTGCTCTGGAATGAAGGCCAGACAGTGGCTTCACAAGGCATGTATCTGCTAAACCTACCATAGGTGCAATTAAGGTTGCAATTTTAAGTTCCTGGAGACTGGGCATGTCCGAACATAGGTCTGATAACCACTTGCTAAGGATGTTCTGGAGAACATGAGAAACACTGATTGGGTGATTGGACTTCATCATTTATTCAGTGAATCAACAAACATTTATTAGGTCTACAACATTCAGCTCTTATGCTGAATACTGTGTTTGTTTTAAAGATCTATCTTAAATGTTTATATTTAGTAGTGTATTAATTAGTCTATTAACTATACGTATTGTTCTGCTAATTGTGGTATGAATGGCTAAGAATAGAGGTAGGAGTCACATCCTTCATAATGCTGCCAATATACACAAAAAGTTCATAAAGTAATAGATGATTTTTAAAAACCCAACAACTGTAACGATTACTATCTGGGCTATTATTGCTGCTGCTGCTGCTGCTAAGTCGCTTCAGTTGTGTCTGACTCTGTGTGACCCCATAGATGTCAGCCCACCAGGCTCCGCTGTCCCTGGGATTCTCCAGGCAAGAATACTGGAGTGGGTTGCCATTTCCTTCTCCAGTGCATGAAAGGGAAAAGTGAACGTGAATTTGCTCAGTCATGGCCGACTCTTAGCGACCCCATGGACTGCAGCCTACCAGGCTCCTCCGTCCATGGGATTTTCCAGGCAAGAGTACTGGAGTGGAGTGCCATTGCCTTCTCCGGGGCTATTACTATCTGAGCTAATATACTATTACATGTGTATGTAGCATGTAGTTTAATCTTTCAACAAACTTTTATAGAAAATATGATTACTCTTATTCCTCATATATGGAATCGGAGGCTCAGAAGGATCACAGAGCTAGTAATGTCTGGAGCAAGTACTCTACCCACTTCTACCCAGCATATATAATAGGTAGGTAACAAGTTAGCACACTGTCTTTTGCTATAGAATTACAGAATAATGGAAATGGAAATGCAGCAATTACTCACCAAAATATTTATCTGAAGGCAAATGGAGTTCTTTTCCAAAATAAGTTGGATGAAAGTTATTCATTTTATGAACAGAGATTTGCAGACTGTCATCTAAGGTGAGCTCAGTGACCAATCAGTTGGCACTGGGTGCTTGCAAGACATCACTTATGGCAAATTGGTTGATACACACAAAAAATTGGTTTTTAATATTAATATTTTGTTGACAATTTAAGAAGCTCTCAAATAGATAGAGTTAGGGTTATTTCTGACATTCCAGTGCCTTAGTAATCCTTTGAGGATGCATCAGTGGGGAAAACATCTACCTAGCACTGGCCCAGGCACCATCATGCACATCAGCTTATATAATTTCCTCAGTGACCTCAGAGGGTCAATGTTACTAACCTCATGTTTGTAGAAAAGAACAATGAAATTCAATATTTTGATCCAGATCATCCTAATTATTAGACGATCATGGCTGGTTATTTGGTCATCAGTTCAGTTCAGTTTAGTCGCTCAGTCATGTCCAGCTCTTTGCGACCCCATGAATTGCAGCACGCCAGGCCTCCCTGTCCATCACCAACCCCCTGAGTTTACCCAAACCCATGTCCATCGAGTCAGTGATGCCATCCAACCATCTCATCCTCTGTCATCCCCTTCTCCTCCTGCCCCCAATCCTTCCCAGCATTAGGGTCTTTTCCAATGAGTCAGCTCTTTGCATTTGGTCATAGGATTGCATTTAAGGCAAAGCTATGCAATTTGTATAATATGGTAATTCAAAATGCTTTTCTGGGTTTTATCATAGTTTCAACCATCCTTTTGTAATAGTGCTTTTATAGGGAGAGAGGCTTTGAATTCCAAAAAGGAGACATTGAAAGATAAACATTTCTTGTGTACTAGTGAGAACTACATTTTTTTTTTTTTGACCAATTAGATTTAGACTCTTGAGAGTCCCTTGGACTGCAAGGAGATCAAACCAGTCAATCCTAAAGGAAATCAACCCTGAATATTCATTGGAAAGACTGATGCTGAAGCTGAAGCTCCAACACTTTGGCTCCCTGATGCAAACAGTTGACTCTTTGGAAAAGACCCTGATGCTGGGAAAGATTGAAAGCAGGAGGAAGAGAGGGCCTCAGAGGATGAGATGGTTAGATAGCATCACCAACTCAATGGACATGAATCTGAGTAAACTCCCGGAGATAGTGAATAACAGGGAAGCGTGGTGTGCTGCAAAGAGTTGGACATGACTTAGCGACTGAACAACAACCAGCCCTATGGTGAAGGAGATCAGGCATTCATCACTCTACACTGAACCATTTGTCAATAAATCTGGGTAAGAGCTCTTGGGAATCAATGAGTAGTGATGGTATGTGGATTATTTACATACTAGGACATGGGAGCCAGTACCCTCTGATCTGAGTTCCAGTCCTACAGACTCTGTCTCAGACTTGGGTAGGAAAGGAATCTATAGGTAATAAAAGAACAAAAGTCTTAGGTTAGCTTTGGTTCTATGCCGGCTTCTTCCGCAGGGAAGAGGAGCAATTGCTGGGTGAAGGAGAGGAACAGAGGGGCAGATGTGAGTCCTCCTTCTGGTGGTGACTGCCTTCACAGACCATCCCCGTGAGTGTGCTGTGTGCTCTGCACACTTCTGTTCTCTTCCAGTGAGGGAGTGCCGCTAGGGGAACAGGATTTTGGTCCTCAGTGAAGTGCCTACTGCACCAGCAAGCCTGAGAAGCCAGGGTTCTTCAATGAGGCCACACATGGGAAAGTGACCAAGCCAGTCACCGCTCTAGGACAAGGGCACATCAGGACTCTGGCCTTGACCGTGATGCCTCCGTACTTGTGTCTTGGTCTTTGGCTTCCATAGTCAGTCCTCACTCTCCATCATCCCTCACCAGAAGCAACTATTCAAACCAGTGAAACTGATGAACTTGGAAACCTCATGGAGAGTAGCAGAAACAAAAAGGGGCTCAAAATCGAAGGAAGAAGGGACATTTGAGAAAAGCAAATTTTCAAGCTCAAAGCCAGCTTAAGCCTATGTAGTCACAGTTTATTAGGAAGCCAATGTGAAACCACAAAGCCAGGACTAGCCCTGTCCTATTTTGAATGGAATTTCCATTTCCTTTGTCCTGGGCAAAATGTGACTTGGTAAAGATGGAATTGTTTGCGAAACTTCTCTTGTCCTGATTTTTTTTTTTTTTAACTATTTTATGCAGTTTTCTTTACATAATGAACTTTAAATACTTACTATTATTTTAGTTCTTTTGCTTCCATCCATTTATTTTTACTGCATTATTATTATATTATTATTACTAAATTTTTTTGTTTTCTTAAATTTATTTATTGCTATTACATTGATTGGGGTTTACGTGGTGGCACAGTGGTAAAGAATCTGCATGCCAATGAAGAAGATGCGGGTTTGATCCCTGGGTCAGGAAGATCTCCTGGAGAAGGAAATGGCAACCTACTCCAGTATTCTTGCCTAGAAAATCATATGGACAGAGGAGCCTGGCAGGCTATAGTCTGAAGGGTCACAAAGAGTTGGGCATGACTTAGCTACTAAACAACAACAACATTACATTTTTTATCATTATTAATAGTAATAGTATTATTATTAATAGTAATAGTATTAATAGTGATAGTAATAGCAGCAGAAGTAGGGGTGGGGTTGTGTGTTCTAGCTTTGGACCCAAATCCCCATCTGACATTTTATTATAGTGAGCTGGACTGAAATATATTTGGGAGATGAGAAAGCTCCTTAGTACAGATGCATAGTATACATATAGAATCTGTTGATTCTAAATCATCCATCCCAGCCCCGCAATCCTTAAGTCCTACTCTATTCCATTTTAAAAAGATAAATAAAAAATTAATAGGCACTCATGGAAAATAAATAAAACAACACAAAAGAATATGAATAAAAGGTAAAAGTTTCTGTCCTTTCCCCATTTCAACTCCCCCTAAGTAATTATTATTATCAGTTCCTTACATATTCAGTGCTTCTTTACTCCAACTTTTCTCATATTTAGATAAAAGTTTCTCATGATCAATTGCGGAGAAGGCAATGGCACCCCACTCCAGTACTCTTGCCTGGAAACTCCCATGGACGCAGGAGCCTGGTAGGCTTCAGTCCATGGGCTCGCAAAGAGTCAGACACGACTGAGCGACTTCACTTTCACTTTTCACTGAAATGTATTGGAGAAGGAAATGGCAACCCACTCCAGTGTTCTTGCCTGGAGAATCCCAGGGACAGAGGAGCCCGGTGGACTGCCGTCTCTGGGGTCGCACAGAGTCGGACAAGACTGAAGCGACTTAACAGCAGCAGCAGCAGAAGAGGAAAAAGCCAAGGGAGCAAATGATTCCGAGAAACCAAGAGCTGTGAACAGAAGCGACCAAGAGACAAAAGGCTCAGGGAAGGTTTGCTCCAGTTGAGTTCTATTCATAATCCCTTTCAGTTATTCACCAGTAGCCCAGCCCTTGACACCTCATTGGGCAGCTGGTGCTCCTTAGAGACCTTCTCTCTCTTTCCCTTGTGGATAGAGGAGGCCAGGTAGGAGAAGACCTGAGCTCCCCCTAGAGGTTGGAGAGCATAGGCTGAACAAGAGAATGCACGTATCAAATTGAAGGTTATTTTTTAAAAGAAAAATACACCAGTTAAAACAGCTGGTCACACTCATGCCTCTTCCCTGGTGTCTTGATTCATGTGCTCACATCTTTACGTAATTGCAGTGATGGCCTAGATTCAATTTTGTATTCTGCTTTTTTTCTCCCACTTAATATTACATAGTAAATGTTTTTCCATGTGGCTACATAATCTTTCTAATTACCATTTTAATGACTTTATAATACTCCTTCCAGTTCACATATTGTAATTTATTTAAACACTCCCTATTGGTGGACATTTAAATTGTTTCCAGACTTTTACTAATATAGAAAATGGTGCATACAGTATCAGTTGTTTTCTCCTTTTTAAATGAGTTTCTTAGATAAAGGGGTGAGTCAAAGGGTAGAGTTGATTTCATAGCTCTTGATAAACTTGGTTCTGCTGATTCTATAAGCAGCAAAGCCTCTGGCATGGTACCAACGTACTAATTTGAGTACCTTTTTTTAAACTTCTGCAAATGTAATAATTTAACCTGCCACTGCCTTTTACTTTGTACTAATTATTCTTTGCTTTCCGTAGAGTCAACTCATGCAAGCCTTTGGTTGACCATGTATTCATTCCATACCTTTTGAGAACCTAATATCTATCAGGAATTTGTTATATAATCATGTCTCCTTGGTAACAGTGCAATTCTTACAGAAAACAGTAGAAAATAGGAACAAAGGATGAAAATCCATCATGTTAATGAACTCATTTTTAAAAACTTAAAAAAAAAAATCATACGTTGCAAAACCCAAGTTATCAAATTTAAGTTAATTATGGATGGGAGAAAATTTGCTAGCACAAATTAGCTCCATGAAATGCATAAATGCTGAATTAAAAGAGAACTGAGATGAACAAAGAGTGCAGAGCTGGATAAAGCCAAGGCTTGTTGGGTGAGTAGGTCAGTTCAGCTCAGTCGGTCAGTTGTGCCCAACTCTTTGTGACCCCATGGCCTGTACGCCAGGCCTCCCTGTGCATCACCAACTTCTGGAGCTTACTCAAACTCATGTCCGTTGAGTCAGTGATGCCATCCAACCATCTCATCCTCTGTCGTCCCCTTCTCCTCCTGCCTTCAATCTTTCCCAGCGTCAGGGTCTTTTCCAATGAGTCAGCTCTTCACAGCAGGTGGCCAAAGTATTGGAGTTTCAGCTTCAGCATCAGTCCTTGCAACGAATATTCAGGACTGATTTCCTTTAGGATGGACTGGTTGGACTTTCCTTGCAGTCCAAGGGACACTCAAGAGTCTTCTCCGACACCACAGTTTAAAACCATCAATTCTTTGGCGCTCAGTTTTCTTTATAGTACAACTCTGACATCCATACGTGACTACTAGAAAAAACCATAGCTTTGACTAGATGGACCTTTGTTGGCAAAGTAATGTCTCTGCTTTTTAATATGCTGTCTAGGTTGGTCATAGCTTTTATTCCAAAGGAGCAAGTGTCTTTTAATTTCATGGCTGCAGTCACCATCTGCAGTGATTTTGGAGCCCAAGAAAATAAAGTCTCTCACTGTTTCCCTTGTTTCCCCTTCTATTTGCCATGAAGTGATGGGACTGGATGCCATGACCTTAGTTTTCTGAATGTTGAGTTTCAAGCCAAAAAACAACAACAAAAACCAAAACAAAAAACCAAAAGACTTGACAGTGTGGTCTTAGAATCATGAAATTCTAGCTCAGCTTCATACAAGCTATGAGGATTTAAATAATTTCTCTTTTTCCCTTTCTCTCTCTTCTTTAAACTTTTCTTTTAGATTCCTATTTGACTGGTGGTGTTGGAGAAGACTCTTGAGAGTCCCTTGGACTACAAGGAGATCAAATCAGTCCATCCTAAAGGAAATCAATCCTGAACATTCATTGATTCTGAAGTTGAAGCTCCAATACTTTGGCCACC
Source organism: Giraffa tippelskirchi (assembly GCF_054371585.1). Classification (NCBI taxonomy): domain Eukaryota; kingdom Metazoa; phylum Chordata; class Mammalia; order Artiodactyla; family Giraffidae; genus Giraffa; species Giraffa tippelskirchi. The sequence continues at coordinate 110,587,336 of NC_137287.1, read as the reverse complement.
TGATGCGAAAAGCTGACTCACTGGAAAAGACCCTGATGCTGGGAAAGATTGAAGGCAGGAGGAGAAGGTGACGACAGAGGATGAGTTGGTTGGATGGCATCACTGACTTGATGGACGTGAGTTTGAGGAAGCTCTGGGAGATGGTGAAGGATGGGGCAGCCTGGTGTGCTGCAGTTCATTGGGTCACAAAGAGTTGGACATGACTGAGCATCTGAATAATAAGCAACAACAACCTGACTTTTAAAACTCAGACAAATTGTAACCTATGTCATTTACTTTCCCAGCCCCCTTCAGGAAATAAGTCCATTTTACCTGGTGTTCTTAGCCCATTTGTGACATACCTCTCTTATAGCACCCATTACCTGATGTTGTCTACACTAGAATGTGATATCTTTGGGGAAGGAAGCCATAACCTCCTCTTCTTGGTGTTTCCAGCATCAGTACAGTACCTGATACATGCTAGCTACTTGGCAAATGTTTGTTGAATTTAATGACTTAAATTGAATGTTTCAGTAATTATGGAACATCAACAGGAGGAAATATTATGCAGCAATTAAAAAGTTAATTAGGAAGACTGCATAGCTTGGTGGAAATATGCTTAATATGTTTCATGTGAACATGCAAAGTGGTATCTGCCTCATGATTTGGTCAAAAAAATTCTCAGGCAAGGTGCTAAAGAGACAAAGAAGAATGAGAAAAAAGATGTTTATCTCTCAGCAGCTCCTGGCTCATGTTTCACTGAGGGAGATAAGGGTTCGGAGGAGTTATCACAGTGTAAGGGCAATGATGGTAGTATGTGTGAAATGCTAAGAGGGCCAAATCTGTCTGAGGAGGTTGGATGAGAAAGACATAACACTTCATGTGGGCTTGGAGATTAACTAGGAGTCAAATGACAATATAGCAGAGGTGGAATTTTCTTAAACAGAACAACATGGGAGAATGAAAAGACATTGCGTTTTAGAGAAATTGTTAGAAATTTCTGTGACAGGAGGCAGATGAAACAAGAAAAGAGCATATATTTAAAAAAATTTTTATTTATTTATTTTTGGCCGCTCTGGGTCTTTCTTGCTGTGTGCAAGCTTTCTTTAGTTGGAGTGAGCAGGGGCTCTTCTCTGGTTGAGGTGTGTGGGCTTCTCACTGCGGTGGCTTCTCTTGTTGCGGTGCATGGTCTCTAGGGCACAGGCTCAGTGGTTGCTGCCCTGCAGCATGTGGAATCTTCCTGGACCAGGGATCGAACCCATGTCCCCTGCATTAGCAGGCAAACTCTTAACCACTGGATCACCGTCCGAGAGCATAAGGTTGAGTTAAATTGTAGATGCCTTGCTAAGGTGTTTTCATCTTTAACCTTGTAGACAATGGGAGATGGCTCCCTTTTTATGACATTTGCTTTTATGACAATAACCTGGTACACCATAAAGGATGCACTGGAGGGCAAACACCAAGGGCAAGTATACCAAGGCAGGGGCTGCAGCTACCTGCTTCAGGTGAGAGATAATGCACTTAATGGTGGACCTGGAGGAGGGGCAAATTTGACATCCCTTCAAAAAGAGAGTGGACAAGAACTATGGGATGTTGGGAGCTGAGTGAAGGGAGGATTTTAGGGTGACTCATGGTGGCAGACAATTTGTAGCAAATATGAAAAGAACAGGTCTATGGTAAGAAAGTAGTTGGGAATGGCGGATTAGGGAGATGCTGGGCTGAGATTTTGGATGTGTTGAGTTCTTGGTGCTAGTAGGCCTATGCAGAAGGCTGGTATGTAGTCAGATAAATGGTTTTAGATTCTTAGGAGATAATTTCTGGCAAAAAGATGTCCATAAACTGGGTCTAACAAATAATATCACACCTTCTGTCTCCATGAAAAGCAGGAAGCATGCTACAAATGAAAGTACTTGGACAGGCTGACTTCAAATCCAGGTTCTCCCGCAGCAGCTGTAAGCAAATTACTTAACCTTGCTAAGTTTCAAATTCCTCATCTGCAAATTAGGATAATAACTCTTGTCTCATAGGGTTGTGTGAGAAAGAGATGAGATAAAGCAAGAAAAACATCTGCAGGAGGGACTCGGTAAGTGTCCATTCCACCCCTACCCACACTCCACCCCTCTTTTCCACAGAGTATCTCAGGACAAGGAACTGAAAGAGAAACAAGCATGGTTTCCTTTAAAACAAGCATCAGAGGGATTTCTGTCCACTGACATCTGATTTCTCTGGTGCTGGTCCAGTCTTTGCAGTCATGTGTTGGTGAAATTCAGGGACCAGGTCTTCTCTTGAGCTTGAGCCAGGCTGTTTTCCAAATAAAGATTTTTCCAGAAGTGATCATGGACTTTCTCAATATGAGCATCATTGAGGTCTAATCTGTATCAACCTTCCAATATTGCGGCTTGGTTTCTCTCTCTTCTCTGACAAGAGAGCAAGACTTTTGATTTTCTGTTTCTGATCATATACATATATATATACACACGCACATATAAAATCAGAAACAGAAAATCACATATATATATACAGAAAAAATATATAAATATGTATATAATATATATCAAATTACATAACATGTATTAGATATATATAACACCTATATATCCATTCAATATAGTAATAATACTAATGAAATGATAATAATTTTTTCACTTTGAGGACTTGCTTTATGTTAGGTGTGTCCCTTCTACTAACCCCTGCAACAAACCTATGTGATTTATAAATTATAAATGATCAAGCTGGTAGAGAGAAGTGAAGTGACCTGTCCAAAAATACACAGAATGTAGATGAAAGATCTAAGATTTGAAAGCAAGCCATTAGAAGCCAGAGCCCTTATTTATAAGCACTTCCTCTCAGCCAAGAGAACATTCCCTCTGCCACTCATCACTCAAGGGTGGGAGAAGGGGAGATGGAGAGAGAAGTTAAGAGAGATACGAGAAGCAAGCAAGTGTTGAGTGTACATGTGTTTTAATTGCTGTTACACATGAATCATAAGTCACTCTTGTTTCTCCATCAAGGGAGGCACAAGGACAAGCAAACAGAATGGCATTTATCTATGATTAAAAAATTATGACCATTTATATGCAAATGAGGGCTGGTCCTCTGCTTCTAGAAGACGAAAGAGGATTATACAGAGTCATACGTTTGGGGTGTTTCTTCTTTTCTATACACCCGCAGGCCAAGTACAGCATTTCAGCAGCATCTGCCAGGGTGACCGGGATTAGCTGACCATCCTGAGTTGATTCAGTCACAGTCACAGTTGCATCATTTTCCTTAAGCTCTCTCCTCGGCCTTTAGCTGACAAACTCTCAGTCTTCCTGATCAAATGCTGTCTGTTCCGAGAAGTCTAATCATTTAACTTCCATCGAGTTAGTCTCTGTAATGGCATAGATCATGTTCATTCATTTATTCATTTAACACATGCTCGCTGAGCACCTTCTTGGTACCAGACCATCCTCCTAGGCACAGAAAATCAAGTTTCACCCAAGTCCAGAACAAATGAGTGAAAGAAGGTTAGTATTCTCCCATGGAGATTACACTGATGGGAGGAGACAAGGGAATAAATATGTAGGCAGACAAAGGTGGTATAATTTCAGGTAATGATAAGATAAAGCAAATAAACTATGTTAGAACTTGAACTATATGGAAGAGCAAGAGCTGGGTCTTCTTGACATTCAGGTTTCCTGGGGCTCTTTGTCCTCATTTGCAGGCTATGAGAAGGGAAATTTCTGAAGAAGAGTGTCAGATTTCACTTTAACCAGAGTGGGAAAGGAGATATAAGAGCTCTCATCCCCTCTTTCTCCTCTGGGCCAGCATCGTTTCTTATTTACTTCTCTTCTGCAGGATGGTGCATCCTCAAGCTCTGTGGCTTCTGATCTCACCGGGCCCTTCTTATCCAGGATTCCCTAGGTCCAGTCATTCAGGGATGATCTGGATAGTTGATCCAACTCTGACTTCTGTGCAGCCTTCACCAGGTGGGGCTGATTGGGATCGCCATAATTAAGGAGGGCTTGGCCCTCCATATTAATCTGACATTCATCATGGACTTGATCTTTCAGAAGTCCCACTAGAAGCCATGCATTTCTTTAGGACCAGGCTACAAAAACCATCCCCTAAAAATGTTTCTTTGCTCATAATTGTAATTCAAGTCTCTGATATTGAGTCAGGAGTTATTTCAGGAAGATCAGAAGCTATGTTGAGGGATTTTTGAAATTATTTCTGGGATGTATCTGACAGTGGAATAATAAGTATGAAAAGGGAAGAATATTAGAGAGAAGGGAACCAATATTTCTGAAATCACTCAGTAAGTAGGAGGAAGCAGGCAAACTGAGAGAGGAAGGAAGGGCCTCGGGTTGGCTGCTGACAGAGGTTGGGGGCTGTGGAAGTGGGGAGACTTTCTGGGTACCCAAGGAGCGAAGTGTCACAGAAGGGATCAGTTCACCTGCATCTGCGACTCACCTTGGTATACCATCTCCTACTTTCTGGGAGCAGACATTGTACTTTTAATAACCTAATTCATCTAATCTTCACAATATTACTTTGAGAAGAGGTGCAACTAGAACTTGAACTTTCTGAACTCTGTGCTAGAACTCTTGATTGCATTACCTTCTCTTTTGGTTATAAACATTTAAATGCAAGTACGTAGGCTTTAGGGCTTCCCAGGTGGCACTAGTGGTAAAGAACCTGCCTGCCAATGCAGGAGATGTAAGAGACATGGGTTCGATCCCTGGGCCGGGAAGATCCCCTGGAGGAGAGCATGGCAACCCACTCCAGTATTTTTGCCTGGAGAATCTTATGGACAGAGAAGCCTGGCAGTCTACAGTCCATGGGGTTGTAAAGAGTTGGACATGACTGAAGCACCTTAGCACGCAGGCATGCACACACGTTTAGGGTTTAACAAAGTCAGTGGTTTCTCGTGTGTGTATATGTGTGATAAATGCTACAAATATCAATTCTCATAATAGGGAGAAATCTGCTTTCACTCTATTAACAGCATCACTAACCATTTATTGATTTCTCAAAGGGAAATCAGAAAAAAAAGATGCTGCAAATTATTGCTATTAAGTCCCACTGGAGAGCTGATACACTCACTCCTGTGTTGGTGAGAGTGAGTAGAAATATGAGTCAGGCACAGAGAATAGACATCTTGGTGTTTGCAATTGAAAGCTCACAAGTGACAGGCACAGCCAGTTAAGGGCTGCTCTCATGCCTTTAAGCAGCCTCTTTCCTGAAGACCTAGATGAAGTCACATGATATGGTAGAAAGAACAAAGATTGAAATCCCTCCTCTTTTGCTAACTAAATGAGTGACTTGGGGCAAGTAGCTTAACCCCGGTGACCCTCCGTTTACTCATTTACACTATCTGGATACTAGCAGCGACCTCACAGGGTTTTCCCTGAAGACAGAAGGATGATACAGAGCATAGCACCGTGCCTGGGACACTTGGAGGGTTGTCATGGCCTGTTTGATTCTTCCCATTCTCTCGGACTCTTCTCCATTCGGCAGGATCCTAGGGCCTACCTTCTCAGTGATGACAAAGAAATCATGGAACCCTACTTCTAGTCTCTAATTCATGTTATATATGCTGGAAAATGAAGCCTTGCGCTTCATTTGTATGAAAGATTGGTCTTCACCCAGCTGATCCCCCATTATCCTTTTGATGTAACATTGGGGGATTCAAGACAGATGGACGGGCATTGGTTTAGATGTAGTTGCGAGGAGACTGTGAAATACACAAAGAGTTAAGGTTTTCTCACTGAGAAATTAACAGAATAACAGGATTTTGAGAATCTCTGAGGCCAGAAAAAGGAGAGGAACAAATATAAGAGGAGAGAAATAATCTAGGGAAAATGGTAAACGTGCAGCATGCTAAATTTCTCTTGAAAAAGGGACCAAATTGCCTAATATTCAATTTTAAGTGATTTTCAGTGCTATTTAGATAAACTTAACACACAGAAAAAGTCTGTTGAATGTGAGTTAATATATAAAGTCCTTGGAATGGAACAGCTCCTGGCATGTACTATTATTATCATAATTAATATTATTTTATATTGTCACTATTATCCAGACTTATGTTGGACACATGGTATTTAGGGCTGTGAATGAATTGAAGGAATGACAATGTCTAAAGTGGATTGCTACAGTGGATAAATATTTTAATCATCTAGAATATAAGATTATTGTTGTTGTTCGGTTGCGAAGTCATGTCCGACTCTTTTGTGACCCCATGGACTGTAGCCCACCAGGCTCCTCTGTCTGTGGGATTTTCCAGGCAAGAATACTGGAGTGGGTTGCCACTTCTTCTCCAGGGGATCTTTCTGTCCCAGGGATCTAACCAGAGTATCCTTGGCTGGTGGATTCTTTACCACTGACCCACTGGGGGAGCAGAAGACGTAAGATGATATGGAGACAAAACTACGGCTGACTCTTGAACAACATGGGGTTAGGGACACCCACTCTCGACCACAGTCAAAAATCTGCTTGTAACTTATACTCAGTCCTCTCATCTGAGGTTGTTCAGAAGCCACAGTTCAGAATCTTCAGATTCAGCCAAATACAGATCACGTAGGACTCTAGTATTCACTACTGAAAAAATATACATATAAGTAGACCTGTACCGTTCACACCTGTGTTGTTCAAGGGTCAACTGTAGCTCAGTGGAAGCAGGAAATGAGGATCCAAACTGCTTGAAAAGTCAAGGGACAGTGGGCCTCAGGTGGTGATTTGAACCACTTTCTCCTGCTTCTCTAAAGGGAGAGATGACTGAAACTAAAATAGGGTCACAGCTAATTCACAAGTCATGAAAGTTTCCAGGACACTCTCTTACTCTCAAGCCGGAAGTCAAATGCTTAGTGCTGCATCACTGGCCCTTATGACCTGGCTCCACTGTGTATTTGTGGTCTTCTCCCCATCATTTCCCAGAAACACCCTCTCTAAGTCTCTGCAGGTCTTCAGTCCTGAACAGAAAGTTGCTGCCTCTGTAGGTCGGACCAGGCCAACACCCTCACCCTGAAGAGCTGACCCTGTTTTCTCTGTCCACCCAAACATGATCCTTTTCTCAGCTCAGCCCCAGCTCTAGCTCCCCCAAAAGCCTTTGCTGTCCCTTCAGTCCAAAATAGATTTCCCCTTCTTGGCACTTCCTAAGGTCTCTGAGCCCGTGTCCCCATTTTCAGTGGGATTCAGTGATGCTCTCCCATCAACCCACTCACTGTACAGATGCATAGGAATGTCAAGGGTTCCATCCTGCGGAAGTTGTCATTTAGTCTTAAACCTCTGGCAACAGGAAATTGTGGGAGTTCTAGTAAAGCATTCATTACATGATTCTAATTGTTTCAGAACAGGCATTGGCAAACTTTTCCTGCTTCTTCCAAAGTATTTTACACTTTGGGCACCATAGACGATCTCTGTTTTCACTTCTCCTCTCTGCCCTGGTAGTGTGGACAAAGAAATAAACAATAGGTAAACAAATGAGCGTGGTTGTTTTCCCATAAAATTTGATGTACCAACATATGCTGCTGTGACTATGGTTGCCAAGCTCTGTTTTAGAAGATGACTCTGTCCCAAGGGAGAGATGGCCCTTTGCTACCATGAGAAACCCTACCCACAACCTGACATGCTTTTGGTTTTTCTTATTTCAGCCCTAAAGAAAATAGACTTAAAAATAGCTCGATCACTCCCGTCAGCATGTGTGTGCATGCTGCTTGCTCAGTCATGTCTGACTCTTTGTGACCCAAGGACTGTAACCTACCAGGCTCCTCTGTCCATGGGACTTTAAAGGCAAGAATACTGGAGTGGGTTGCCATTTCCTCCTCCAAGGGATCTTCCTGACCCAGGAATCAAACTTGGGTCTCTTGCATCTCCTGCACTGGCAGGTGGGTTCTTAACCCTAATCCATCATCATGGCTACTATCAAAACAAACAAATGGAAACTAACAAGTGTTAGTGAGGATGGAGAGAAATTGGAACCCTTGTGTACTGTTGGCAGAAATGGAAAATGGTTAAGTCACTATGGAAAATAGTACGACACTTCCTCAAAAAGTGGAGGAAAAAAACAAAACAGAATTACTCTATGACCCAGAAATTCTATTTCTGGACATACATAGAAAAGACTTGAAAGCTGGGTGTCAAAGAGATGTTTGTAGACCCACGTTCATAGTAGCACTATTCACAATAGCCAAAAAGTAAAAGCAACACAAGTGTCCATGAAGGGTGAGTGGATAAACAAAACGTACAACGTTTTGTATATACGTACAACGGAATAGTGTCATCCTCAAAATGGAAGGAAATCCTGACATATGCTACAAAATGTATGAACCTTAAAGACACCGTTAGTCTCTCAGTCATGTCCGTCTCTTTGCTACTCCATGGACTGTAGCCCACCAGCCTCCTTTGTCCATGGGATTCTCCAGGCAAGAATACTTTGGTGGTTGTTGTTGTTTAGTCGTGTCCGACTGGGGTGGGTTGCCGTTCCCTTTTCCAGGGGGTCTTCCCAACCCAGGGATCGAGCCAGAGTTTCCTGCATTCCAGGCAAGTTTTTTACCGTCTGAGCCACCAGGGAAGCTAAGTGAAATAAGTCAGCCACAAAAAAGACAAATAGTGTATGATTCCATTTCCATGGGGGTACCTAGAGTAGTAAAATTCACAAAGATAGAAATTAGAATCGTGGTTGCCAGGGACTGGGGCCGAGGTGGTTATTAGTAAACAGGCTGGGTTTCAATTTTACAAGGTGAAAAAGTTCTGGAGATTCTTTTCCTAACAGTATGGATTGTATTTAGAAATACTGAGCTGTGTACTTAAAATGGTGAAGATGGTACATTTGATGGTACACATATTTTACCACAATTTTTAAAAAAAGTAACATTGACTGCATTAAACATTTTTTACATAATTTTATTTATTTACTTACTTATGCCTGGGCTGGGTTTTCCTTGCTGCTTAGGCTTTTCCCTAGAGGGGGCTACTCTCTAGTTGGGGTGCACAGGCTTTTCATTGCAGTGTCTTCTCTTGTTGCGGAGGACTGACTGCAGACTTCAGGAGCTGCAGAGCATGGGCTCCAAAGCACAGGGTCAATAATTGTAACGCATGGGATTAACTGCTCCGTGGCATGTGGGACCTTTCTGGATCAGGGTTTTGAACCCATGTCTCCTGCATGGGCAGGTGGTTTCTTTACCACTGAGCCACCCGGGAAGCTCCGCATTAAATATGTTACAGGAAAAAAGAAACAAACAAACAAACAAAAAACCTTGACTCTTTAGCTCCTCTCCCCTCTCCATCCTTTGCTCTGGCTCTCTTTGCACGGAAGCTGGCAGCTCCCAGGGGCACCCAGTGAGCTGAGGCACTTATGTTGGTCTCCTGCATTGGAGACACTAGTCAGGAAGGTCTTTTCCCATCAGCCTTTCTATAAGAACACAGACTAGCCCCTCAGCCTGCTACAATATGGTAATTGCTCCTTCTCAGCTGGGGAGGAGGGTCCCCCAGGAGCTTGACTGAGGCATCATTGGGGGATCTGTCATGTCCTATAGCTCGGCGCTGGGGCCGCACAAGTGTCCTCTTCTGCTTAAGTTATTTATATAGGTGGTTGAAAACACTTTGCTTGTACAAACTAGCAACTATTAGATTAGGCCAGCAGAGACAGCCAGAGGCAATCTTTTAACAAAGTGAGTGGGATTCAAAGTAGGCATGGAAAGCAAATATTATTTCACTGGGAGTCGATTAGAGGGAGCTCTGCCGATGAGCTGTAACTGCTTTGTTAACTTAGCAGCAGGGGGGGGGGGGCAGCGGGGAGCGGGGCCAGGTAGGCACCAGCTGGGTTTGAAGGGGAGCAGCCTGGGATGCAATGGTGATTCAGGGGTAGGTGGATGCATCAGGCACCCCTCCACACACACTCCCCCCCTTTTTTTTATTTAAAGTGCATGATGGAGCTTAGCAGCTGAGAAGCCTCAGTTTGCTCTAAAATTTCTCATTTTAATTCAAGCAAACACTCTATAAATCCAATGTATCGGAAAGCAAATATTGAGGCTGAGTAAGAAGGTCCATTAGATGGAGTGCTTAAGTTCTAGGCCCGGAGCGTGTGGGAGGGGTGGGCAGAGAAGCCTAGAAAGGGAGGCTAAGCAGCAGAAGTAGGAGCTTGGAATGTGGGTGCTGTAGGAAGGGGGTCTCAGCAAGGTGGACTCTGGGAAGGACTTGGGGGGAGTGGCAGAGGGGAGGGGAGGATGTGGAGGTCACAGAGGTAGTCAGTTTGAAAAAGGCTGGACTAGAAGGAGACTTCTGATAGAAAGAGACCCGGAAAGGAAGCTTCAGATGCAGACTGACAATGGGGCATACGGGAGGAGGGTCTCTGACAGAACAGAAGGGGCCAGAAAGGGACTCAGTCATTTCAGCTTGCCCAGTGACTGGCTTCTCATAAGCAAATTCCAAGAAAAATGAAGACCAGGGGTAGGTTGAAGAGTTTGGATGCTTTAAAAAAATTTTTTTTTCTCTGTGGTAAAAGTCACATAATATAAAACATACTGTTTTAACCATATTTAACGGTACATTTCAGTGGCACAAAGTACATTCACACCATTGTGCAACCCTCACCGTCATCCATCTCCCGGATTTTTCACCTTCCTAAACTGAAACTCTCTTGCCATTAAACACTGTCCTTCGCCTTGTTTTGCAATGAGGCTGCTGTGGATTTTGTAAAAAGTCCCAAACTGACCCCAGGGGTGGCTGAATCTCCTCAAAGATCCTGAGCCTCAGGATGGCCAGGGAACCGGTACTCAGGAGCTCCTAGATGTGGGCTTTTTCAGGGGTGCCTGCAGGAAGGAGGGTCTTTTACACATGGAGGTGGGGTGCCCCACGGTGAAGGGGATGTGTCCTGGATTCAGGAAGGCATGGCTTTAAATCCTATCTTGATCATGTGCTAGCCGGGTGACCTTGGAGGTCACCTTGCCTCCCCAGCCCCAGGCTGGCCTCTTCACATTCACTGGAATCAGCCATACGAAACACAAATATGACCTATCACTATGTCCCACTTCCGTAACGAGCCTTCTTGATCCATGAGGTAAAGTCTAGTCTCTTGGAGTCTGTTTACTCCTCTGTAGAATGGGTGCAATTATATTTCCTTGGAGATAATTATACTTCCTTCATGTGGAGATGAAATGAGGTAATCCAGTTAGGCTTAGTACAATGACAGGCACAAAAAGGGAGATCAATTTACCTAAGTTTTTTTTTTTCCTTTTTAGTGATGCTGTTGTGAGAATAATTTTCAAAAGCCATGCCTCCAGAACACCTCCAAGGACTCTCCAGATCTGTGAGCAAGTCTTAAAGGGGCATGAAGAATGTCCCAGAGTGTCTGGGCTACAAGTGACCTCCATGATTTTTCTCCTTTCCCATAGGAGCTCTGGGAAGTTTTGACCTTAAAATCTCCATAGGCATTCATTGCCCAATGTTCTCTGCAAAGTTATTCCAGAAAGGGAAGTAGCCAGGTTCAATGGTTCACCACCCGAATCTCTCTTGGATCATATTAATGTCAGCACTTTGATTTTTCAGTAAACGTTAAAGATTAGTAAAGGCAATCTTCTAAGGCTTTCCTTACAGCTCTAAGGTTTTAAGAAGAGATATGAGAACTGCATGGTCTTAGATCATTAGCACGAGGGAGTAAGAACCAGAGCTGATATTATTGATAATAACCACCGTTGACTCAGCTCTTGTCATGTACCAGGCTCAGAACTCACTCTCTTACAGGACTTTCCCCCTTTGGTGATTGTCGCAGCCCTTAGGATAGGGACTCTTTTAATCAATATACTATAAAAAAGGAATCTGAGCCCAACAGAAGGTCTTTCTCTGCTCAGGTTATGTCTGCCAAATGACAGAACTGGTGCCTGAATGCCTTCAACCAGATGTGAAGCCAGAGTTGCAACTGAAGACTGCCATCCCTAAACTAGACTCCATGCTGTGCTGTGCTTAGTTGCTCAGTGCTATCTCCCACTTTGTGACCCCGTGGACTGTAGCCCGCCAGGCTTCTCTGTCCACGGGGATTCTCCAGTCAAGAATACTGGAGTGGGTTGCCATGCCCTCCTCCAGGGGATCTTCCCAACCCAGGGATTGAACCTGGGTCTCCTGCATTGCAGGCAGATTCTTTACCATCTGAGCCACCAGGGAAGCCCAAGAATACTGGAGCAGGTAGCCTATCCCTTCTTCAGGGGATATTCCTGATTCAGGAATTGAACTGAGGTCTCCTGCTTTGCAGGCTTATTCTTTACCAGCTGAGCTACCAGGGAAGCCCAGTGAGGCTCCATAATGGGAGTCAAAATGGGAACAAATCACAAAAGTCTTTATTCCCAGGTAAGAACCTTGGTTATTAGAAAAAAGATGATAATTAATCTCCTGTGATAAGGGAAGAACAGATTTAATTTTTGCCCAAAATGAAGTTGTCCTAATTGTTACTGATATACAGCACTTTGGACTCTTAATCAATGATGTTAGCAGTTTTCAGTGTTAATTTAATTAGTACAAGAGACCCTGCTGGTAGAAATATTGGATAATTAGTGTTTTATGTAATAGCTTATGAAGTACACTGTTAAAAAAAACTCTAATAATCACAGATTCTCAGCAGAACTTTTATCAAAGCACAATATTTAAATGGATGAATCCTTACTTGGAGGCTGGTCTGATTAACTATCGGTTGGGGCATCAAAATCCCCATTCCTGTTGCATTGCTCTGGTTTTCAAAAGGTTAAGAATGACACACGGGTTTCCCAGGTGGCACTAGTGATAGAGACCATGCCTGCCAATGCAGGAGGCATGAGAGAGGAGGGTTCGATCCCAGGTCGGGAAGGTCCCCTGGAGGAGGGCATGGCAACCCACTCCAGTGTTCTTGCCTGGAGAAACCCACAGACAGAGGAGCCTGGCGGGCTACACTTATAGGGTCGCAAAGAGTTGGATACAATTCAAGCGACTTAGCGACTTGCACATGAACATGCTTTTAGCAGGTCAGACTGCAGGGTTTGTTTCTTCATTATTACTTTCTAAATTTGTATTTTTTCCTTTTTTTGCCCATCAATAATATCACTGAATCATTTAAACTTTTCATCAGCTCTTGCCTGGGCTATAAAATGGTTTCAAAACTGGATGGGATACCAGTCTTGCATCCCCAGCCCCCACTTGGCCTCTTCACACTCTCTGGAGTCAGATATATGAAACACAAATATGACCTGTCACTACGTTTCACCTCTGTAACGAGCCTTCACGATCCATGAGATAAAGTCTAAATACTCTGCCTGGCAATGATGGCCCTTCATGATCTGGTCCATGCTTAAACATCCAACCTTGTCTCCTATTGCTTCCTTTCTCAAATATATACCCCACTTTTATCTTACTAGTTAACTATACATGTCACTCTAATTGCTCTCACTTTGCCTTTTCTCTGTTTTTCTTTTTCCTCTCTCTTCCTCCTCCTTCCAGGAGTACCTTTCACATCCCTCCTCACATGGCCTCCAGGAAGCCAACCCCTCAACAATTCTCTCCACCCCAAACCCACATAGATGGTTTCATAAGACACTAGAAATAGATAGTTCTATTTTCCCAACACACAAAATAATCTATCTATCTGATTAATGTGATCTAACCCCCTTATAGACTAAGCTCCCTGTAGCCAGAAACCATGCTTTCTGTTTTTAATCATGAACACCTAGGACAGAGCCAAGCAATTAGCAGATATACACCACGTGTTTTTTCCACACATAAATTAATGAATGTTACTGAATAATTTATCCAAGGCCAAAAGAAGAACTTAAACCTAACCCCTGTCTTCTTATTTAAAATTGCATTATTTTTATTGCACCTTATTCTCTTGTTTAAATATCAAGCTCTGCCTTGATTTTTGCCTTTAGAATATGACCATGTGTTTGCATTTCCTCGGACTACTGATGAATATGAAATAAGGCACTTTTAAGAACACACACACACACACACATTTTCACAAACAACTGAGAAAGTTTACCACTGATAGATCAAGACTAAGGGAATTGATAAAGAAATGCTCTTTAAGAAAAAAAAATTCTGGAGGACTCTTTGAAGTAAGATGCCATAGTGAACAAATAAAGTGACAAATATAAATATAAACAACATAAAGAATGATTATCTCCATACACTAATAATAAAACAACATTTAATGTGTGTATTTAAAAGGGCAAGGTTTAAACAGTAGACAAGAGCAGTGTTTAAATTGAGAGGGCAGTGGCTGAACTATGAGTCCTAAGATCCTTCTATTAGTTACAAGGAAGGTTCCTATTTCCTTCTGAGAGGAATCCTGGGCCTGAGGTTGGTTTCTAGGGGAAGGTCGGGGTTTGATTAGTGATGTCTGCATGAATGTGGCAGTAAGAGTCACAATTCATGTGCAGTAGATTTATTATTCCTGGTCCAAGTGATTTATTCTCATGGAATAGAGCTTTGCCTTTATGGAGGGGATGAGAAGGGTTTGAGCCAATTTAAAGACACAGAGCTATAGTTTTGCCTTCCTTCATCCTCAGGGATCTGCCTGTACATTGGCAGGAGTTTGATCTGACTGGTGAGCAGGATTCACAAATGACCCACAGGTAAATATCTCCTTTGGGAATTAGGAAATCATGGCCTCATCTTCATTTGGGCCTCTGCTTGTGAAAACCAGGGATTCATGGACTTCTGTAGCATGACCTCAAATCCCTCAGTGTGCAAATTCCTCTCTAACTCCATCCAGGGAAATGGGAAGGAAAGGAGTCCTTGGACTAGAAGAGCAAAAAGGAAGGGTAAACAAGGGCAAGGGAATCAGATAATGTAAGAGGGGATGAAGGCATGAGGAGGGGGGTGGGTTTGAAATAAAAACTGACTTGGGAGAGGGTTAAAGGGAGGGAAAGAGTGCCCAGGAATTATTGATTAGATCCCTGGGGGTGACATACATCAGCTCTTGATTAGGTGTGAGAAGTTGACAGGACTGAATTGCTTACAACTAATTAATGGCTGTGAGATGCTTTGAAATCCTGGGATGAAAGCTAAAGGCTCTGCCTACAAAAACCAGCCGGCATCCATGATTTAAACTGTTCACTGCTTCTGTGGATCCTCAGCGCTGGGAGGAGCCTGCTCTGTCTGCATCCTGCCCCTGTTAGTTTGTAGTTCGCTCCTGAGAGTGGCAATTGCCTTCCTCTTTGTTGTCCTGTCCCCTCATCTCTTAGACTCCTTGGGGAGAGAGCTCAGTGTCACCTGCTTCACTGAAAGAGCCAGGGGTCCTCAGGATGCTCCAACATCAGATCCGCAATCTATTGAGGATTTGTCCATTTATTCTGGTTTTAATTCATTGGTTTTTTCCCCCCTAATCCTGGATTCCCCTCTGTTCCAGTTAGAAGACCACCTATTTCAGTCACTGGCAAGCCATGTAGTTCTTAAGGAAGCTCTGGTCCTCTGAGCCAGTGGGGTGGGGAGAGTGCTGCCAATCTGATGTCAGATTAATGGCCAGAAAGTTTCCCTGATCAATGTGGTTGAGTGGCAGAGTGGGTAGTCCTGTTTTCTCCACAAGCCAGTGAGCAGAGGTGTCTCAGACACAGCCTGGATGTTAATTTCTCACTTGCTGTGGGTTGAGACCGGCCCAAATAGCTACAGAGCAGTGGGGATGGGCGAAGATTTCTCTTTGTTTCAGAGCATCCATTTCTGTTTTTGCACATACCAATCTGAAAACAGCCTCCTCAGGGAAATTCAGCAGTAAATTTGTCTGCAGTGAAGACAGGACAAGGCAGCAGGGTTTGCCTTAACTTTTTGGAGGAAATTAGCGTGAACTATAGCTGCTTTCAGGACGAGAGGACAGGAAACAGGCAGGGAGATGCAGGATAGGCAATAAAGTGAGGATAAAAAGGAGCCCTTGTGCATGGGTTTCTGAATTCAAGTGTGAGAGAAAGTGTTAGGCCATCTTCGGACCTGTTCAGATGATGGGGAACGTTATGCACATCTGGTGAAAACCACAAGCACCTGAAGGACTTTACATACAACCAGGGAAATATACATCTTTGTGTAACATCCCAAGTACCTGCAGAAACTATAACACAGCTGGGGAAACCTCTATAAATCTGGAATGCACGTGCATGCTAAGTTGCTTCAGTTGTGTCCAACTCTTTGCAACCCTATGGACTGTAGCCCTCTAGGCTCCTCTGTCCATGGAATTTTCCCATGGATAATACATCAAGAATACTGGAGTGGGTTGCCATTTGTTTCTCCAGGGGATCTTCCCAAGCCAGGGATTGAACCCACATCTCTTATGTCTCCTACATAAGCAGGTGGGTTCTTTACCACTAGCGCCACCTGGAAGCCCCTAAATTTGGAGAACCATGAACAGAGTTGGGGAATCTTTACAACTCTTTGCAGCCAAAAGCAGAACACAAGGCTACTCACAAAAGCAACCCTGGTTACCTGCTTGACACAGCTAAACAATGCTTTCTCACAGCTGCTTATTTCAACACTGGTACACACTGTGAAGAATGCTAAGCCATCTGCATTACCTAAGATGTGGGAGAGGCTCTCAAACTTTCTTATCCATCAGTACTACCTGGAAAGGCTGTTAGAAATATAGGTGCCAAGGTACCACCTTCAACTATTGAACCAGATCTTTAGCACTGAGGCTGAGGGAAGAATATTTGTAACATATGGACTCCCTGGGTGGCTCAGCAGCAAAGAATTCTCCTGCCAATGCATGACAACGTGGGTTTAATCCCTGGGTCAGGAAGATCTCCTGGAGAAGAAAATGGCACCTCACTCCAGTATTCTTGCCTGGGAAATCCCATAGACAGAGGAGCCTGGCAGGCTACAGTCCATGGGGGTCACAAAAGAATTGGACATTATTGAGCAACTAAACAACAACAACACAAAGGCACAACAAAGTTCAAGAAACTCCTCACATTTGTGTCTATTTTGAAGAAGATAACTGCCTCATTTTTCTTCATCTGATTTTACAATCAGAGAGAAATTGATGTAGACATGGAACCCTGATGAGTTCCCAGTTTATTGTAGTGGAATCAGATTCCCTGGTCTCCCTGCCGATCACCCTGTCCTCTCTCCTTAGGAAACCATCTCCTAGAGTATATAACACATATAGCCCCAAATCAAATCATGAAAGGAATAAAAGAGAGGAGCAATGCTTGGAAACTCCACAAAAAAATTAACTAAAGCATCCTGAACCTGTCATCCATGTATGACACTCCCAGGGTTCAACCCTTGAAATCTGGCTTCAGTCTCCACCAAATCTACCAGCGACAGTCTTGTGCTAAAGCCAAATTTCTTTTTTTAAACTTTCAAAATTGTTTGTCAATGTTGACCCTCTTGACAGCAGTCTGAATTTGGGCTTTTGTAATACACACTGGTCGATTTGGGGGTTCCTCAGCCTCTGAACCCTATCTGTGTTTCTCAGTTTAATTTTCAAGATTTCCCAGTAATTCCCTGAGTTAGCCAGGGTTTTTTCAGTAAATCCATTGTTTTCTCACATCACCCAGATTTGGATTCTGTTGCTTGCGAATAGAATTCTTGACTAACATATCTTCCACACCCTCAGATTCTTGGTTTTATTCCTATTCTTCTGTCCATTCTTTCTCAGACTCATCTGGGTGTTCCCCTAATCATTTTTGCTGTTGTTTAGTGGCTGAGTCATGTCATACTCTCTTGGGACCCTGTGGACTGTAGACCGCCAGGCTCCTCTGTCCACGGGATTCTCCAGGCAAGAATACTGGAGTGGGTTGCCATTCCCTTTTTCAGGGGATCTTTGCAACCCAGAGATTGAACCCAGGTCTCCTGCATTGCAGGCAGATTCTTGACCTTCTGTGTCACTAGGGAAGCCCACTAGAAAGTCCAAATAAAGACAAAAATAATACCTATATCAAACACTCCTGTGCAGGTACCATACTACCTTCTTTTGCAGAGATTATTTCATTTTATTCTCAAAAAATCTTTTGAAAATCTATGATTATCATTTTTACTTTACATTAAAGAAGCTTTAACTCAGTAGTTAGTCATGTTGCCATTATCTTTCAAGACAAGGGTCTGGGCTTGAGCTCCGGGGTCTGCCTGATGTCAATATTCAAAACTGCCCAGCATAAGCTCTTCCACAGTGAATTATGAGTCAAAAAAAAAAAGAAAAACTAAAGCTCACCATTATCTCCTTTTTGTCTAAGAAGACACAAATGGAAGCAAGTTCAATTTGTCCTAGGGGTGAACATCAGATACTGTAGGCAAAGAAACTGATCAACCAAAATAAAAATTTTGATTTTTTTCCCCAATAGATCATTTTATACAACACTCTACTAACAGGGTACTTCTATTCTGGGAATAAAGATTTACAAAGATGAATATGTAATTAGAAAATTGAATTTACAGTAACATCTAGCATTTGTTACCTTTGTAAAGAGCTTTTGCGTATAGCCGCTCATTTAGAGGATCCACTAAGAGGATTCAGATAATTCAGTTTGCAAATGCAGGGGCCAGGAGGTGATTTTACAAGTGTTCAAATACACTCAAGTTTCTGACAAAAGAAAAGAGTGACATGCTTACTTCTGGGGTTGGAATTCCATCACAGGAGGCCTCCAGTGTGCAGGTCCCGTCATTTACATGAATTATCCCACTTCATTTGGCAACAACTTGGTGACACAGGCATTATTATCTAACCCTCAGGTCACCCCCACTGTGAGGTGTCAAACTTTAATTAGATCCTTTTTGGAGCTTCTAGGAAAATATGCTTTACTGAAAATGCAGCAACCTCCATTGCTCACCATTAGCATCTATGCAAGCCTTGCAAACACAGTTGGGAGGGAGTTACAAAGCAGGATATAAATCAGATAAAACAGATTTTAAATCCTCATGAAAATGTCCGTTTTCTCTGAGAGGATGGGTATTGTCACAGAACTCACAACTGAAGGAATGGAAAGCGAGGCCCTGTGGGTCTGCTGCTCTGGGGGAGAAAATAAAGCTCAGAAAGGTTGGTGAAATTGCCAAAGGTCACATGGGTAGAAAATGGAAAATTTGAGACTGAAACCTTGATCTTCTCATGGACTCAGTAGCTACCTCACAGTAATGGATTTTAATATACTGGAGCGCTTAATCTAATTAAATTGGAATTTGAGCAAATCCATGTCCAATGAGGACTCCTGTGAATCAGAAGAAGGGGTTGATGTGAGGGAGGAAACCTCATTTCCACCATGCACAACTCAAAGAGAATCGAGATAGTTATTAGGAGGCAAGAGAGCAAAATGAGAGACACCACAGGTCAATAAGCAAGGGACAAGGCAGAGTAAAGAAAAACTGTTTTCTTTGCATTTACATTTCTATCACTGGTACCATGAGTAAGTTGAGTGATAGTCGCTCAGCCCTGTTCAACTCTGCAACCCCAGGGACTGTAGTCTGCCAGGGTTGCAGACTGGGACTGTAGTCCCATGATTCTCAGATTATGGGATTCTTCAGGCAATAATACTGGAGTGGGTTGCCATTTCCTCCTCCAGGGCAGAGATACCACAGAGTAACACAAACCAGACTACTTCAAAAAACATGACTTTTCTACTTGATAGCTCTGGAGGTCAGAGGTTTAAAGTCAAGGTGTTAGCGGCACTGTGTTCCTTCTGGAGGCTTCAGAAGAATCCATCTTCTTGCCTTTCCAGTTTATAGTGGCTGACCTGTATCCCTTTGCTTGTGGCCACTTCCTTCATCCCCAGAGAAAACAACGGTGGATCTCTCTTTGATCTCAGCCGGGAAAGAGTTTTTTGCTTTTAGGGACTCACGTGATTTGCTTGGAGCTACTTAAATAATCCAGGATCATCTTCCATCTCCAGGTCCATAACCCTGAGCACATCTATAAGCCATTTGCTCTCCCAGTTCACATGTTTGTAAGTTCCAGGTATTAGACTGTGGGAATACCTGAGAGGCCTTTAGTCTGCCTACCACATACATAAGGAGAGCCTGAGAAAATTGGAAAATGGAGAGGGCAGGTACTGTTTGACCTGTAGAATTGAAAAGAAGGAAAACAGGGGGAGATGGAGGAAAATAAGAGGGAGGAAAAGATGAATGGACACATTTGTTAAGAGCGAAAATGGGCCAAAGCCGTGGTGGATCCATGTTCTGTAGGACTGGAGGTTAAGTACATTTTTGAAGCCCTCTAAGAAAGAGGATAAATGAATGTTAATAAAACTTGCTAAGGTCCCTTTCAGGGCCTTGGAAGAGGCTGCTGCCTATGAAGTTTCTGGGAGCTTAAGTTTCATGAGCATTATAGCAAAGTCATCTCTAAGCCAGGGATGGTGGAAGGCACTCTGCAGATAACATCTTTTTTTTTTTTTTTTAATCTGTCTTATTCTTTCACTCCTTTTTATGGCTCTCTGAACAACTGGAAAATCTGGTAAGTGATGGAGCGGGAATCCAGAGCCAGGCTATGTGTGTTGGCAGCACACGCATCTTGTCCTGCTACCCACCCTAAGAACGGAGCAGAGATCTGCGACCCACCACCAAGCTCCACTGCTCATGAGTGTTCACGCCAAGTCAGCATTTTTTTTTCTTTTCCCCCTTTTCCTAAATTTTGCAATTACTTGGAACACATACTCAAGCAACATTCCCTGTTGCAGAGGTGGGGAATGAGATAGAGGCCCAGAGCTCAGCTGTGAAGTGGGAAGATGAAACTCCAACAAAGAATTCAAGGCCAGAGCCCCTGGGAGCCCACAGGAAGCCTGGATGTCAGTAGAGCCTCCGCAGTCCAGACCTTTCCCATTGGTCTTTTCTTATTACCATGGGGTCTTTTCTTGAATATTCCTTCTTTTATCTCCATCTCTTCCTATTCAAATCACACTACCCACCCCTGATTACTTGGCATTTACATATTCCCAGTTTGAAGCAGAGATATTTTGATAGAAGCTGATACATTATTAAGAGTTAAAACCAAACACCCCTAACTCTAAAGCTGAACTTTACCTATTGCCACATTTTACCCCAATTCTTACCTTTACTTCTTACTTTGAACCTCAACCTGGCTTCTAAAAACAGGGTTATGCTCTAGAATCAGATGGAAGGAAAGCATGGGATGAGGTTTACAGATAGAGGTTTTTTTTTTAATTTTAATCATTTATTTATTATTTATTTAGCCCAATATATCCAAAATGGTATAATTTCAACAAGTAATCTATGTAATGATCGAAATATTTTACTTTTTTTTGGCGCTAAATCTTACAGATCTGGTCTGTATTTTATGCTTCTAACACACCTTGATTAGAGCTAGGCATATTTCAAGTGTCCAGTCTTGATCTGTGACTAGTGACTGCTAGATGGAACAGCACTGATTTAAAGATCTAACAGATGCAGGCTTGGGGTATGTGTGTTTGTCAGGATGTAAGGAATGCCTGTTTGCCTCTTTTTGGCAATGTCAACAGCCATTTATGATCATTGTTTAGATGTATTAATTCACTAGGGCTTGCAAAGTGGTGATATTTTTTCCGTCGACCTTCATTTATTATCCGCAATACTGCTCTAAAGACATACGCCTCAACCTCAACCCGAAATAACAGTTCACATAGGGAAAAAGCAGGATAAATAGTATTTGGTCTCTTTCCTTTATTTACTATCTTGGAAAGGCAAATGCAGTTTTTGTAGCTCTCCTTAGAGTGTGGGGGGCGTGTGAAGGCTGGGCTGGAGGTGAGGGTGAGAAAGAAGGTGGGAGTGGGGGTGACGGGAGGCTCAGGAATGATGGGGATGGGGGTAGAATGGAAGGGAGAGAGAGTCTGGTTCAGTGATGGGGTGAGGGGGGTGGAATAGCCACAAGAGGACAATTCCATAATTATCAACATTAAAGATGAGAAAAACACTGTATATTCACTGTGGTTGAGTAGACCAGGTATTTTCTCTATCCCAATCTGGGAAGGAAGGATCTCATTATCTTCCACTCCCAAGTCCACAACTAGAAGGAAGGAAGCAAAGGGTATTATGTGTCAGGCTCCCTTGGGAGACAGTTCTGGATTTTCACCAAGGCAGAGGGCTAGAGACTGGGGCTTTGAGTCGAGGATGGCATAGCAGTAGCTTCAGATCAAAAGGTTGGTATGTGAGTTAGGGAAAAGTTGGTAGCCAGGCTTATCCATGAGAGCCGGAGACCCAGGCCCTGGTGCACACAGTGCCCTGTATTAGAGACCTCAGGAGGGTACGGAGAAAACTGGACACCAAGGCCCACGGTCTTTAACCAAGACTCTGTGACTGGTCCTGCTGTCAGTGGGAGGACACCATGAGGAGATGGAGGGTCGAGATGGCGGAGAATTCAGGGGCAGCAGCCACCCCGTGGAATAGGAGGTGAGGGCTCACGGTAGTAGTACGAACCTTGGATTAACAATAAGGCCTTGCTCCCTTTTTCCAGATAACTTCTAAATGCTAGGATTTCTGTTTTCCACAGTTGTTAAGAGCACAGATTCTAGAACAAAAACTCCTGGGTTCAGTATCAGCTTCTCTGTTTACCCTGCAGGCTTAGCCTGAAAGCCTCTTGTGCCTCCATTCTAGCAAAACAGACAAAAATAATAGTACTTACTTCACAAGGTGATTCTGATGATAAGTGAGTTTGTAGAGATAAAACAGTTAGCATAGTGCCTGAAACTTAGCGAATGCTGTGAGTTTATCATATTTCACTAATTATAATACAATAATAATATTAATATTATCACTTCATGACCTTGGGGAGATGAAAGTGTCACTAAACATAACAGAGATTGATGTGTCTTTTTGACATATTGAAGGTAGGTTTAATTTAATTTGGAAAACAATGTAATTAGCTTTTGTCTTTGGCAACTGTGGATTAAATTCAAGGCACTACAGCACGTTATCTGGCTACAAAGCACCATTTATATAGTTTGCTCCCACATCAGAACTGCAAAGTTGAAACTGCTCCTTCAGAATGCTCTGATCTGTGCACCAAAATATCTCAGGGGCCGTCACTGGAGTCTGGGGAAGGGGAACATGCTGATGATCCAAAACTGTGTTTAGAAAAAGAATATTGTGTGTGTGTTGGAGTCGGGGCACTGTAAGGTTGAGGGTGGAACAAAAGCAGGAAGACATCACATATTAAAAGATAGAAGGAGTGAGTCTGAAATGTACAGAAGCTTCGGGAAAAAATTATGGGATTCTAAGAATGGTTTCATGCCCCTGAGGTTGTGAGGGGGCGTGAGGGGGTGGAAGTGTGAGGGGGCGGAAGGAGAGCTCTAGGATTTCCGTCGTGGGGTTGACAAGTAGAAGCGTTCACTGCAAAATCACTACTTAGGAAGTGGCTCCTGTGGAGCTGGGCCTCACAACTGACTTTTACAAGGTCTTTGGAGAATTCCATTTTTGACACTAGTTTTTAATAATATCTGGATGAAAGGGTAAAGGACCAAGACAATTCCACCAGGGGGTACTAACAGTGGTATTTAAAAAGGACAGAAAGAAGGTCTTAACAAATGGAGGTGGAATGCTCTGATTCACAGAGATGAATCCCCCATCCACCCTGCCCTGGGTTCTGCAGGAAGACAGGAGAGTGATGGGGCCTTGGCATGCATGCAGTATGAACCCCGTTTCCCCTGCCCTTCCTTCTGCAGCCTCACCTTCCCTCAGCTGGAGCTATAGCGGCTTAGAGCTGAGTCTCTAATACACAGTCTCAGTTTGCTGGTATCTGTTACTTGGAATCTATAAATGATTATAGATCTAGCTTGAGGATGAGCCTTAGACACGGTTCTTTGTTGTTATTTAGTCACTAAGTCATGTCTGATTCTTTGTGACACTATGTACTGTAGCCCGCCAAGCTTCTCTGTCTGTGGGATTTCCCAGGCAAGAATACTGGAATGGGTTGCCATTTCCTTCCCCCAGGAGATCTTCCCGACACAGGGATTGAACCCATATCTCCTGCATTGGCAGGCAGACTCTTTACCACTGAGCCACCAGGGAAGCCAGCCTTAGGCATTACTGGTACACAGGTGCCTGGTAGTTAAGTCCATAGGGTTGGGAATTGCCCACTGTCCCTGTTTGGTACTCTTGTCTTTTATCATAGTTAGTCATTTGTAGGGATGTTAACTCCTTACCAGCCCTTGCCAGAATTCTCTCTCAATAATTGTCCCAATATTCTTGGGACAACATCGGTAAGCCAATCCTCTTGGCTACTGTCTTGAATTCTGCTGGGAATACAATATCCATCTGGAGCCAAAGGACACTGCCTAGTGATCTCACACATTTGTTTATAGAAACCTGCCAAGTACTCAAAGGGATACTTCGCCAACGACTGACTTGGCTGACGTAGTTGCAGGAGGCTCTGTCCAACTGAATGGTCCTACCCCTAGGACTCTCGGCCTTGCCACTTCTGTCCCTGCCCCACTCTCTCCTTCATGTGGGACTCTTGTTATCAGTGCCCTGGACTTGAAAAACTTGACCTTTGTTTGCTTTCTGGTCTCTCTGAAATCTAGGATGCAAATGTAGTTTATTTTCCTCCATGTTGCTCAGTCAAAGGATTCTAAGACCACTATCTCCCCTTTCCCCCTAGGAAAGGATGCAGCATCCAGTGAGTGTTTGCTGAGTGCATGAATGAATGAACATGGAATGAATGAATGAATATTGAATGAATAGATTAGGGGAGTTGATGGAAAATCAATTTGATCAATAGGCCGAAGAAGAAGGTGAAGTAAGATATACTGAAAACATTAAAAGACAAAAGCTAAACAAAATTCCATGATTTTAATTCCTTCCAGACTTTGAACTGAGTGCATGCTTCAGCTTCACTGATACATCAAGCCCTTAGAATTATGGGGAAAAATATGTAGCAATGATTTTTAAATCTCTGTAGCACTTCCCAGGGAACAGAAAGTACTCACAGCCAAAACAACAGCCTACAAAGCATGGCATCCAGTGACCCAAATCCTTTCACTCTTTCCCCAAATTTATGGTCTGAAATTCACTGTACCCTTTCTGAGAACTTGCTATTTCTCCCATACCCCAAACTTCTGTGGGTGGGTAAGAACTTGCAAAAAATGCAGTGAACTATGAGAGGATACTCAAAGAATTTTTGCTACCCTATGGAAAATATTGAGCTATAAGATGAAAGTGGTAGTAAGGCACAGGGAAGAAGCGTCCTTGAGTATTTCAGGTAGATGAAGAGAGGAGGAGCCAGGGTCCTGGGGCAGGAGGGAACATGACAGTGGGTCTTAGTACAGAGAATGATGAAAGGATTAGAAAAGTACCCATAGGCTAGTTCTTGTAGGACCTGTTAACCTCCGTCCATGGATGAATTTTAAGCAAAGAGGAGGGTTGGCAGATATTTCCATGGTTAGCTGGGCATGTAAAAACTCACTCTCTGCTGTTTAGAAATGGATTGATCAGGGTACTGTGCAATTACAGAGAAGCGCGATCATCTAGGCCAGAAACAAGTGATCTTAGTGAGTGTGGAGAGGCAGCGATAGAAATACACTAGGGGGTAGTCAGAAGGTAGAACAGACAGGATAGTGGGAAGAAGGAAAAGGGTGTTCAGAGATTGTGGAGATGAGGTTGTCAGAGAAGACGGAGAGATGAAGCCAGAGGGGAAGGCAGGGTGAGATCTCAGAGTACCTTGCTTGCCGTGCTAAAAAGTCTGAACTTTATCCTGTAGGCAACAGGGAGCCATTTAAAGGTTTAGGCCTGAAAGTGATTTGCATATTGGAAAGGTCACTCTGACAGGGTACGGAGGATAGAGAGCGAGAACGCAGAGCCAGGGAGACCTGCTAGCAGAGTCTTATAATTGTCTGAGTGTGGAATGACAAGTGTCTAAATTATGGCAGTAGCGAGGAGATGGAGACAAGAGACTGGGAGCAGCAGTGCCAAGAAGATGGAGTTGTGTTGACTGGGGAGAAGATTAAACATGACGGCAACACAGTAAAACTTGATGGGGAGCCTGGAGAAGAGGGCCAAAGAGAAAAAATTTCCATTTATTCAAAAAGTTATAGACACAACACTGTGCTAGGCACTAGAAATATGTGTTGAATAAGAAACATACTTCTTTCCCTCTGGCCCTCACAGTCTAGTGGAAGAGACAGAGATTGGATAAGCAAACACATGTATTAATAGTGAGTTGCAAGAAATTCTATGAAAGAAAGCAACTATACAGTCCATGGAATTCTTCAGGCCAGAATACTGGAATGAGTAGCCTTTCCCTTCTCCAGGGGATCTTTCCGACCCAGGAATTAAATCCGGGGTCTCCTGCATTGCAGGTGGATTCTTTACCAACTGAGTTATCAGAGAAGCCCAAAGAAAGCAACAGGTACTATAACAAAGGACAACAGGGAGTGGGAGTAAATGACCTATTTTAGACAAGGTGGCTGGTGAAGGCTCTCTGAGAAGGTAATATTTAAGTTAATATCTGAAGAATGTGAAATTCAGGGAAAGGACTTTCCTGGTACAGAGAACAACAAATATGAAGGCATCTAAGCTGGAAAGCGTTTGGCTGCTTTGAGAAACAAGAAGGCCCTGTGCCTGCAGAGGATTGAATGAAGGGTGGGGCAGGAGTGATGGGACGGGTGGGTAAGAGTTAGATCACTCAAGAGGGTGTAGACCACGACATAGATTGTGGATTTTGCTTTCCGTGCTACTATATGCTGGGCTTCTCCAGTGGCTCAGTGGTAAAGGATCCACCTGTAATACAGGAGATGATGGTTCAGTCCCTGGGTGGGGAAGATCCTCTGGAGAAGGAAATGGCAACCCACTCCAGTATGCTTGCCTGGGAAACCCCGCAGACAGAGGAAGACAGAGGAGCCTAGAAGGCTATAGTCCACAGGGCCGCAAAGAGTTGGACCTGACTAAAGCGACTGAGCATGCATGAATGCACTACTAGATGTCATTAAACTGAATTAAATCGCAAAGTCATATGAACTGATTTAGATTTTAAATTGATCACTCTGCTTACTCGGTGGAGAATGGATTTAAGCAGGACAAGAGAAGAAGCAGGGCTTTCGGAACAGATTTTATTGCAATAGTGAGAGATTTTGGAGCTTGGCTTAGGGTGGTGACTACAGAGCCAGAGAAAAGAACATGACTTAACAGAGATCTAAATGTTATAACTGAAGGACCTTGAGATGAATAAATGGATGGACAGACATGGAGGGGGGGGGAAATCAAGGATGAGAACATGAGAGTCTGGGTTGAGCAACTAAGTGACTGTAACCCTTCTAACTGAAAGGAAAATACAAGAGAAAGAACACTTGAAAGCTAAAAATCTGTATATCTAATGTGATATTTTCATGGGAAGGGGTGGCATGGGAATCAAACATACATAGCTTAGATAAGAGAACTTGATTAGGAAACATAAGTTAATTGTGACCTAATATTTATTAAGTAAGTGAAGTAATAAATCCATGAATCATTGGATAATAGTTATTGAAATTCTTGAAAACAGAGACTTGCTCAGGAAATGGTTGTCAGCTTTTTTTCTATCTGTGAAAAAAAATTGAGCTATAGAGATCAGTACTAGACTCAATATGGGATGTGTTTATTGCTGAAGGATTAAAATGCTGCTGAGAATAAAGGGAGATCTGAGTTTGGGCTCTCAGCAAATATGCAGTAAATGTGAATATTATATTGAGAGTTATAATCTGAACCAATTTTCACCAGTTTTCATCTTTTGGGCTGTTCCTTCTTTATCACTAGAAAACTTTTCCTTACAGTCTTGATGCCTTCCTGTTACAGGGCAAGAGAGCAAAGCCTGGGCTAGGTATTCCATGAGTAGGCACCTAAGGCATATTCAAAGGACATCTGCCATCAGAAGTCCAGTTCCTCTAGTGGGTTTTAGGAAAGGTTTGAATATCCTCTCAGTGAAGGGTTCAGGTTGTCTGTTAGTAGCCATTTGGCAGACGTCAAAGCAGGGACCAACCCAATGGTTCAAGGAATGTGTTTACTTTTGCTCATACTGTGTTTTGTCAGGCAACATAAATAGGCAAATGTTATGCATGCATAATTGCAAAACAAGCCTTTTAGTATCATTGTCACATATGTGACCGGCTTCAATTAATAGTTTTATGGCAAAATGCTCAATAGGCATTTGAGTTTAAGATCCCTGAAAAAACTTAACTGGCATCATAAACTCAGATTAGATATTGGGGAATCAGATCCAAAGAAACCTGAGTTTAGAAGTTGGGAATTCAGTAGAGCAGAGTCACTGGAAACTTGGTATTTGCTTTCTGGGTTTGAAGCCTGTACCAGGGGGTCTGGGACACCAGGGTTTGAGTAGGACCACTTGCAGCTGACTGTGATCATGATCTGCCTATGTACTCTTTGTATGTCCCTTGTCCAAGTCAAGGTGAGTTATAGTCTCTAGGCTGGATATGGGTAAAGAGGGAGAGGTTAACATTTGTGTAGGGGTCAGCAACCGGGTTATCCAGAAGCAGACATCAAGACAGAGGTTGGGATGCAAGAGGTTTATTAGAGAGTAACACCTGTGAAAGAAAAGAAGGACACAGGTTGGAGCAGAGGGAAAAGTCAAACTACCACGTAGACTTGACTAAGACTTGGCCAACCCAGCAGAGAGCTCTGGAGTGAGTGTTGTCCATCAGCGTGTAACATATTGGACTCAGATGGTGAAATCTTTATTTTCTAACCTTGCCCAGTCACTGGATTCAGGCTGCCCTGGGGAGAGGGGCTGGAACGAGGGCAAGGCAGCATGCTGCAGTGGGAGCGGACCCTGAAGAAGACTACAACTGAAAGCTCTCTGCTGACTGTGCTTTCTGCAGCTGGACAGCAAGTCTTTCCTTAGAGAGGGATCTGGAGCACCTTCAAATTCTTAACAAACTTAAAAGAAGGAGATGATTCAATTATTGAAGCTTTAGCATACTCTCAGAGGTGGGCTTCCCTAGTGGCTCAGTGGTAAAGAATCAGCCTGCAATGCAGCAGCTGCAGGAGACCTGGGTTTGATCCCTGGGTCAGGAAGATCCCCTGGAGGAGGGCATGGCAACCCACTCCAGTATTTTTACCTGGAGAATCCCATGGAGAAAGGAACCTGATAGACTCCTACAGTCCACAGGGTCACAAAGAGTCAGACAGGGATGAAGTGACTTTCTTCATTCATAAAATGGAGTGTTGTGAAAATTGCTTTTATAATTGTATTTGAAAAATTGCTGCTTTGTACTTGGTCCTATTAGAGAAGCAATAAGTTCAGATTTTGAAATCACTTTGCAGCCAGTGTCATAAAATGTTGAAATGGGTTCCAATGCAAAGTCTAGTATTAACCTTCTCAAATTCATACTCAAATACCACAAAGCACTTCTCCCATTGTGGAGAAAGAGTACATTTAAATAAGAATTAGGGTTTTGAGCTTCTCAGTGCTCTTAAAGTTCCTGGTTACCTGGTGGAGATAAAGAGAGAGAGGAGGGATGAGGGCTTTTCTTTGGTCGGTGAGCAAAATGCTCACCAAAAGAATGACTTGATAGTCAGAGAAGAGAGTCTTCACAGGTCTGAGTGCTATAGGAAATGATAGGGTCTCTAAGTTAACACACGTTTTGAGCTTATTCTTCTAGATGGCTTGATGTCTGCTTTCTCCACCTGAGGCAAAGACCCATGACTGGAGTCTCATAAAAATCCATCTGTCTCTTTCCTGTTTTCTTTTTACTCTTTGTTAATTTCTTCTCCTGGACCTGATAGTTTGTATGGGGAAAGTCTGTGTGGGGAGAAGTTACCAGGCTCAAAGTTTCAAGTTTCTCGTGGTTGTGGTGAGTTAGCCCCACATTACCCATCGGCCTTGTTGTCGTGCAGATCTGGGACTGGATTGGTTTTGCCACTGCTTCAACCCCTGTTGATTCAGCCTGATCCTTCTGCCAGGATGGGTACCTGGCATGAGCATGAAGTTGGTAAAATGAGCTCTGAGTGGGATCGCGTGAGTATGCTAATGGGGACGATGGGAGGGGATGATTACAAGGGATGTGGGTGTTGTGTAATTGGAAACATTGTTGGAGGAATAGTCATTGGGATTTTTGTACAGATGGATGGGTAGAAGATGGTTTTTGAAAATCGTAGACACTTCCAGACTCTTGTTAACGTAATCTATTTTTTTCCCATCCTTCAAGTACGGGGCACATGATGACAATTATTTCTACTCTGCAGCTGTTGCAGAGAAATGATTGATATGAGTGACACCTGAACAATGATTTTTATTTAAAATTTTCCCTAGTAAACATATTCAGAGCACTTACGGGCAAAGTTTTAAATTTGAAAAAAAAGCTAATTTTTTTTTTTCTTGAGTTTAAAAATACTGGTAGGTTAAAAAGGACACAAACTTAAATGCAAGAAGACTACAGGAGTCGAGACTACAGTAAGCCAAATGATTTCTTTGGATGTTGTTGTTACTTGTTTGTTTCGTGTAAATTCAAAATTTATCCAATATTTTATAAAGACAAAAGTAAAAAAAAAATAGGAAATTATATTTTTCTACAAGTAAGTGTGGTGTTAAAGAAGATAGCAAAAAGAAATGGCTCAGTGTTTGGATGTGATGTTTCTAAAGTCAACAGTCTCTTCTGTGGATACCATAGTAAGAGGATGACAGGAAAAGCTCAGGTTAGAGTTACAAGTCTCCCTCAATTATGGTCTTAATCCTTCCCCTGAGACCCAGTAGGAAGACTCATGAGTGGAAGTAAAGACAGTAGACTTGGTTTCTTGCCCAGTTTATGCCCTTACTCAGCATGCAATGCACACTACTTCCTTGGCCTCTCATCTGCAAAACAGAAGCATCGGGCTGTGAAAGTGCTAGTCGCTTCGTCGTGTCTGACTCTTTACAACCCCATGCAGCCTTCCAGGCTCCTCTGTCCACGGGATTTCCCAGGCAAGAATACTGGTGTGGGTTGCCATTTCCTTCTCCAGGGGATCTTCCCAACCCAGGGATCAAACCCAGGATCTCCTGCACTGCAGGCAGATTCTTTACTGTCTGAGCCACCAAGGAAGCACCCAGGAATCATACACTTCTTTCAGAGCTGCCATTTTTGAATCTACAAAGCAGGGTGCATCTTTGGAGATGTTTTGTGGAGACACCAACTTAGAGGGAAAAGAAGGGGCTTTGGAGCAGTAAAGAAAGAACTCAGAACCTTACTCTGTGTTTCACTTGCTGAATGATTAGTCTCTGGCTCTCAGATCCTCAAGTCCCTCATCCTGAAAATGCAGAAAAGTGCAACTCTTTGAGAGTTGTTCATGCAGCTGGCACAGTGTCTGGTACATGAGAGCTATGCCAAAAAAGAGGCTGTTCTATGTTTTAATATTCCCACAAATCCTCCACGGAGCCCAAATCACATACCCATCTTTCTCTCTTCCTCTCTCTCCTCCTTCTCGTTCTAGATTTTCATGCTTTTAAACCCTCTGCTCTTCTACTTTAAAAATACGCTTGTCCAGTTTTTCTCCTAAGGTACATTATTTCTGTGGAAACTGAAAATCATGTATGTTGGCTAAATGAGTCATCCTTCTCAGACATTATGGCAAGTTGAGATAGACAAGAAGAAAAGCAGGCAGAATAATAGCTTGGTAAAAGACAGTTTAGAAGATCTTTGGAAAGTAACAATAACCCAAAGAGATAATGAAATTCCAGGTACTAGCATACCAGCGGTGGGAATTTGAAGGCAAAAGGGATCTCCCTTCCCTCCTTCAAAACCTATGGCATAGGCAATCCCCCATTCTGCTTTTGCGTTGCATGATCATCCTCCAACCCACTGGAGATCAGCCAAGGACAGAAAAACAGAGGGTTGAAATTCTAGACGGTACATAAAAGTAAGGTCCTGTGTCTGGGGTGATTTAATTGATACATCCAACAACACATATCTCATTTGGAGCAACTCAGACCTCCACTACTAAGACCTCAGATCAACAGGGTGCTTATCTTTGCAAGGGCACCTAGAGGTTTCAGGTGAGCCCTTCTACCACTGGCTTGGAAGCCAAATATATGGGTTTATCTGAGCCCTTTTTCTACAATACTGCATCTCCCCCACCGCCTACAACACTGCCATGGGATTTCTGAATGTATTCCCTGGTCAGCATTCTATTTCCCTCCGGAATTTCTTGAGGCAATCCTCCCCTGACCTCTCTACCTGTTTCTTTATAACCTCCTTCCTAGACAATCTTCACAGGTTTGTTTTCACCTGAAGCCGCAGAATGACATCCTGGTGCCATGGATCTATCTCTGAGTTGTTTCCCAGCTAATTTCAGTTATGTTTCCTCGTTATTTCAGTTTACCTAGATTCTTGTGTTTACTGTTCTATAGATTTGACCTTCTCTCTTGGTTCATACCAGTCTAAACCAAGCCTAAGTTTGATAAACTCTCTTTAGTTGATACACAGTAAATTATTAGTTATGTCCAGGTACAAAAGAAAGCTCTTCAATGTCTCAGGAGGGCATTCTGTTGTGATGGAGAAGGCATGGATTTGGAAGTCTAGTTTCAATCCTAACATTGATATATATAAAGAATATGATTGGTATTCTTTCACATAAAACAGGTGCATGTAATCTTTGCCATTTTCCTTATCTGTACTGTGTATTTTACTTTTGTTAGTGTTTCCTCACTGAAGGCTATCAAGGCTGAGTATGTTTAATATTTATTCCTAAGTACCATCATCTATCGAGTGATAATCTTTGTTCAAACTTCTCTTGCCTATGGTGTCTCAAACTGTGAGATCAGCTTCTCATGAGGCAGTAATTGTACCTGGTGCTTAAAATGTGAGTCATTCTATACAAAGCCCATTTCAAGTTCAGAAACCTTAGGATCAGAGTGCTTTCTCATTGAAGTTGAGTGAACACTATGGAAGTACTTCTCTCTCCGTGAATCTTGAGCTCATGTTGGAGGGTGGGGGAAGTACAACATATATGGAGAAGTGTTCTTTCTCTTAAATAGAAAAATTTGTCAGCAACCTGAAAAGCATGACCTCCCACCCCTCACTCACACAGGTTAAACAATTTCAGGACTTTCCATAACAAGTTTGGCTCATGTATCACACAATGTCAAGATCCCGAGGTCCACTGATCACTTTCTTTTACATCATCATCAATCATTTTATGTTTTAATGCATTCTCTGATGAAATAAGTGATTACTTGGCTCAATATTTCTTTTGACTTATATAAACATTTCATTACTTGCTCTTAGTCTGTGGGTTTAGCAATTTAGTTTGTGTGTTTGTATGTGGGATGATTCTTGGCGTAGATTGATTAAGGGATAATTCAATACTTTGTATTAAGAATATATAATAAAGAACCTAGTGTTTGGAGTTCAAACCCTATATTTGTACTTTACCAGTTGTGTAACTTGGAGCAAGTAGAAAACTCTTCTGGTTAATCTTTGTCATCTGTAATTTACAGATATGGATATCTGACTCAGAGATTTCTTGTTGGAATTGAATGAGCTAATGCATACAAAATTCCTGGTGCAGGGTCTACCACATTTTCAATAAATGTGATATTTTTCTTATTTCTTAATAACTGGTGCATTTTGAGTGCATTTTTGTTAATCTATTCAAATTGTGTTGTCCCCAAATTCACTTCAGAGGAGGTTGCTGCTCTCAAATCAGGCAGAAGGCTCATTAGACCATGGAACCATTGTCTGCCCCACTAACGTGTAGGGGTACTTCCAGGAAGACCAAATTGTATTGGCTAATCTGATGTCTTCTGGATAATTAACCACATGTAATGTACACACTGTTTTTTCATGCCATTCACTTGCATAACCCTTAACTCTGAGAACAGACTGTATTCCCTAGGTGAATAATAAAATAGCCTTTATTCTAAAACAGTTTTTCTTGTTTTTAAAATATGTTATTCTTATTTTAAAGCGTTCCCCAGGTGGTGCAGTGGTAAAGAATCCACCTGCCAATGCAGGAGATGCAAGAGATGTGGGTTCGATTCCTGAGTCGGGAAAATCCCCTGGAGTAGGAAATGGCAACCTGCTCCAGCATTCTTGCCTGGAGAATCCCATAGGCAGAGCAGCCTGGCAGGCTAGAGTCCATGGGGTTGCAAAGAGTCAGACATGAATGAGTATGCATGCAGTGGATTCTTATCTTAAAAACATAATTATGATTTATTATAAGTACCCTTTTAGACTTATTTAGTTATAGATATTGCCCATATATCATGCCTGCACATATATTAAAAGAGAAAAGATTACACAATAAATTGGTTAAGGTGTTCTTAAAACATTTTATACTTGAGTCTGAGTCTTGTAAATCACTCTCTGTCTCAAATCTATGTCATCTGTTTTTTTCTCACACAATATTGTCTTCTGGGCTTTCAGGTATATTGGTGAATAAACATTTCTTGAAGAGTCTTGACTCTTGTCCTTGGGATTTTCCTTCAAGCCACTGACACACACTAAAAATTTTGATGGTTATTCACAGGCAATAATAAGTATGTCCATTGGCTACCTGGTTTCCCTGAACACCTGACTTCAGAGATGTTTAAATGTGAAAAAAGCACAACAATTTTATCTTAGAGTCAATAAAATGCTGTAAGGATCAACAAAGATATGTTGAGTTAATGCAAGGTTGATGATGTTTCTGATTTGAAGTTCACACTGCAGATTAACCCATAGAATACTAGAATCAGGGTGCTGATTGATTGCATTTATAGCTTCCTAAGTGTCAGATACCTTAATGGTGGGAAGGCTTGTGAATAGCCCGGGATTTTGCTTCTTTGCAGAAATATGAATGGACTTCAGCCTCTTCTGAGGCAGTCCCCAGCAGCAAGAGACTCTTTTCTAATAAGAGATTATATGCTCTGATTCCTGGTTTCTAGCAATCTTTAGTGAAACACATTTAATAGATGGTCTTCAGAGTAAAAGGCCCTAGAGTGTGTGTGGAAGATATTTATCAATGAATCTGAATCTTCTACTGGGGATTTTTTTGACATATGCAACTACTATATAAAAGATATCAAATGAGAGCTGCCAATGTTCCCTTGCTTTGGAGACTGGAATACTTGGACTGACCCCTCTAAGATAGCTGGCATCACAAATGTTAGCAAACAGAAAACTCCTTCAGAGCTTTCTAACAAATGTAGTGGTGCCAAGGTGAGCATCTCATGAAATGCACATTCTTGCACATTTCTCTTTTTATGTCATTCACCAAAACACTTAGTTTGTTATACCTGTTTTTTAAAAAATTAATTTATTTTAATTGGAGGCCACTTAGTTTGTACTAACTGCATCTTACCACACATGCAGCCCACCAAGAGGGATTGGGTTTGTCAAAATTCATTCAGGTAGACTAATGCAAACCAGGATGGTAATCTTAGTAATGAAAAGAGGAAATATCCAGTGCTGAAACTGACTGCCACTAAGGAAACCAAGTATAGACGCTTAGAAGATATGATCAGCTTGGGCTCCAGTTGAAATGAGTACTACTACTAATGATGATAGTGAAGATGACAAGATGGTCTGCTATTTCCCAGGCACTATGCTAATTGTTGTCCATTGTCAACTCACTTATTCTTCATAACAATTTGGGGGGGATTGTTGTGGCTGACGATCACACCCAGCTCTCTGTCAAATTCAATCTACTGATGAAAACTCATTTCTATAAAGCAGGTGGCTTTTTGATCCATTCTTTAAAAAAATATAAAATCAATAAAACAGCAACATTTAATGACACTGGACAAAATATTTTCTCGTGATGTCTTAAAAGTCTTAAACTTGAACTAACTATTTTTGTGTTTGCAAATTCTATCCCAGTCTAGTCTACCTGCATCCATATTTGAAATTAGGAGGTTCACTTTCTGATTTTTTTCCCCACTTAATTTCGTATTGTAAGCATGATTTCATGTGTCTTGGTTTCAATGAACATTTTAAACCAAAAGTCCCCGAATGCTTTCTAATGGTAAACAGTGAGTTGGTCTCTAATTCTTGCTGTTGCAGATGTCAGTTGCATTTGTTTCCAGACTCTGGAATCCCAGGGGGCATATTTTTCAAAGGTCAATCCTGAATTCCTGAGAAGTGAGATCTGACCCTCTGGGTCCCACCATGGCCTGGGAGCCTCTTGCCATAAATGGTACCAACTCCAGTGAAATAGGGGGTACTGAAGGAAAAACCTGAAAGTTACGCTTAATTTTTGTCTTCAAAGTGGTGACTTACCAAAGACTTGTACTGATTGTGCTTGAGAAGAGGGTGTCTGATACACATTCAAATATTTCTTGCCCAAACTTTTGATTGTTTTCTGAATTATTATTGAGCATTTTCACTAAGAACACTGAGTGGTGAAATTTCAAGTCACACAGCCCACTACGTCTCTAATTATAAATAAATGGTTTCAATTTCTGCTCCTCCTAGAGCACTGGTTTTATGAATTAATCAGCATAACCATCCACCCCTGACTCCTCTGTGTCCTTTTCCTGGAGAAACCACTGGACTTAACTTTCCTGGGAAGGGCACTGGTCTCCATGGAGACAAACCCACCCATTCTATATCCTTTGAGACTCCGTCTTATGACCTTGGCTTCCCTGATAGCTCAGTTGGTAAAGAATCTGCCTGCAATGCAGGAGACCCAGGTTTGATTCCTGGGTCAGGAGGATCCACTGGAGAAGTGATAGGCTACCCACTCCAGTATCCTTGGGCTTTGCTTGTGGCTCAGCTGGTAAAGAATCCGCCTGCAATGCGGGAGACATGGGTCAATCCCTGGGTCGGGAAGATCCCCTGGAGAAGGGAACGGCTACCCACTCCAGTATTCTGGCCTGAAGAATTCCATGGACTGGATAGTCCGTGGGGTCGCAAAGAGTTGGACATGACTGAGCTTAGCAACTTTCACTTCACTTATGACTTAGCAAATAGCCTGAGCAGAAAGGGAGCTTTCCCGCAGCTTAGTTGACACCTTCCCTGGAACTCTCTCCATCAAATAACTAATACTAAGCCATCTCAACCATTAATAGCTCCTGGCAAAATTCCATCTTTTGTTGGTGCAATTTTGAGCATGCTTCACTCTGTTAGTACAGAGTTCTTTAACCATACTGACTGTCAAAAATAGTGTAAGATCAGAGGTAACATTATTTTGCTTCGATGAATCTCTTTTCTTTCTTCTTCCTTTCCTTTCTTTCTTTCTTAAATAAAACACTAGAGTCATATTACATATTTTAGTAGCTAAAATCGGAGGGAAGGAGCCACTTTGGGACATTGACTTAAGGACAAACAACTGAGGAAACAAAGGAAAACCCACTTTTCTTAGAAATGCACATGAGAAAGATTTTCCATGACAGTTTACTAAGGTCCTGTGATCTGTTTCTAGATGACTGGAATGATGAAGGGAAAAGATCACATTGATTGAAAAGATGCTATTTGTCTGTTGCTAAATTTCTTTTTGCTCCCTCTATCCCAATGCATCTGGATGGCATCATCGACTCAATGGATATACATTTGAGCAAACTCTGGGAGTTAGTGAAAGATAGGGGAGCCTGGTGTGCTGCAGGCCATGGGGTCACAGCGTCAGACACAACTCAACAACAACAATCCAATGCATCTAGCTCTTTTGGCTGAAATAGTCTTCTTAAAACTGAGGTCATTAATTACTTCTTTATCAAACAGTTATTAGGATTCCTTATTGCCCTTGATTCAAGCTTGAATTCTTCATTCCAACATTCACAAACTTACACGGATGGCTCCTGGCTTACCCTCTGAGTCTTACACTTATTTCTTCCTCAGAGTAGCCCACTCAGCCCCACCACTTACTGCTATAAAAGCCCAAGAGCTATCAGGCATTTATCCCAACTACAAAGACACCTTTAACCTTAGCAAATGCTCCTCTTCCATTGCGCAACCACTAGCAGGACTAACTTACAGTATGCCAACTGGATCTCAGTTCTTATGTGCACCTTCTGGTCATTTAGTGATGGCGTGTACTTACACATCAACACAGATATGGGCAAAACCCCAAGGCTTAACATCATTATCAGCTGCCTTGTTCAACCAGGACACCACAACCTCTGTGTGGGAAATTCTAGTTAGTAAGGATTTCAGTCCTTTGGCTAATTGTGAAACTGCCCAGTTCACAGTAAATTGAACCTCAATCCCATGGTATGTTTTCGACTTAACACTGAGCTCAAAAATCCCCAGGTCTTAACCATACCTCTACTTCTACAAACAGTTGCATACCTGTGATTCGGATGGAAGCACCTGAAACTGAAGACAGAGAGATGATGGAAACAGAGGAAGTGATGGCAAGGTTAACACGTGAGTGAACTACAGCTTGCTCACTCTGTAAGACCTATTTCTAAAGCCTGGGCACTTATTTTAGAAACTGTGAAAGATTTTCTAGAGATTTACTGCAAGAAATCGGTCCTGAGGCAGAGAGGGTTCTGAAACGCTTTCTGTCATGCCTTATGTAACTCAGGGAAAAAAATATTATTCCCTTGAATTGAGGGTGAGACAAGAGATGGATTTGTACAGTGACTAACTGCCTAAATACTTCAAGCATTGCTGCCTTCCCCTGTCTTTGAAGAATAGGAAATAATAAATCAGAAGATTAGGGATTTACTTCCCTTTCAAGGTGCCAATAGCCAAGCAAGTTAGCTGGCTCCATGCCTGAGGTTTTTCATGTGGGAGGTGGAATCAGAGGGAGGGAGGCCCCAGAAACTCATGCAGTATTGAGGGCT
This sequence comes from Giraffa tippelskirchi, assembly GCF_054371585.1. Taxonomy (NCBI): domain Eukaryota; kingdom Metazoa; phylum Chordata; class Mammalia; order Artiodactyla; family Giraffidae; genus Giraffa; species Giraffa tippelskirchi. Next base: position 110,548,788 of record NC_137287.1, on the reverse strand, counting down.
CTGAAGTCTGGTGATACAAAATAAAAGGGACACTCTTCACTGAAGTCACTTATTTTCTGAAGGTCAGTGGAATGGTGAGAAAAGTAGAAAATTAGAGCCTCATGTCTCCAGGTCTGTTAGGTGAGTCCCCCTTGAAATCAGAATAACATGTTTTCTAGATTACCTGGGTGTCTGGGGAGGCATCTCCTGCATTAACCTGGATATTATCACAACAGGCAGTAATGTGAGGACACTCGGGAAGGGCTCCTTGGGGTATTCTCTGGTATGGAATTCCAACAGCGCTTGGATTCCATTATGTATGTAAGTGAAATTCCGTATTTCCTTCATTGGAAATCCATCTCCTATTCTCATTCCCCACCTGCAGCCCCTTACTGGGGCTGTCGTTGAGCTATAATATTTGCCCCTCTGAAGACAAAACCAATCTGCTGAGCACTGACGAATGACTACGGCTGTTAGGAAGAAGTGGACAAGGAGATAAGAAGCCCCACTAAGTGAAGTGCTCTTACCAAGCTCTCAGAGGTTCAGCAGAAAGGAATCTTTCTGAATCTATAAGCCAGGGTCCACCCTGTCCCCCAGGATCCATTAACCCACCCTGTCCTATTCCAGCAGTCAAATATTTGTGGGGGCAGGGGTGTGGGCAGGATTATGTAAGTGAATAAGTCAATCACCTTTTCTCTGGAGACAGGAAAGCCTGGTGTAGTCGTTAAGTTGCAAGTCTTGACTTTGTTGATTGCCAATCTTGAGTCAAGGTTCTGTGGTCCAAGATGCCCACCTACTCCATGCTTGAGCGCTTTCATGGAGCCGCTGGCACCTCATTTTTCTTGGAATTCATAAGAGCCCTTTCCTAACTCAGGGATGGATCCCGTCCTGACTCCCTTTTGCGTACTCAGCTGCTGTTCTCTCGTTCCCCACAAGAGCCTTTCAATTTCTGTATTTCACAATCAGTCTCCCGAAGCCCAGCTGGATTTTCCTCTACTGTGGATGGGACTTGGCCCATTGCCATTTTGCTTCTGACTTTGCTCATCTACTCTGTTTTAACCCACTTGTAGATCTGAGCAAGGGAGGCTGCCTCTGACAGATCCTGCCTAGGACCCACAGGAGCAAGGCTAGACACTTGACCTTCTCATTTGGAGAGCAGTGGTTGGAAGTTCAAGCAGGAAAATCCAATCTCTTAGGCCAAATGCACCACTTACTGCCTTATGAGCTTTGGAAAGTCTTCTAACAAGTGCTCTGAACCAGCGCTGCCCAATGCCAGACTGGAGCCTGAAGACAAAGGGAAAAATCATCAATACTGACCCTGTCTTTATTTAAAATTTTGAGATTTTGCTCATCTTTTTTTTTTTTTTTTTTACATTACTTCTGGCTTTTTAAAACCTTGATTACTGATTTTTTTGGGGGGGGAGAAGTTCTCCCTTAATTTTACACTCAAGGCAAGTGCCTAGCTCACCTCACCTGGTTCTAGCAATGTCTTGAATCTCAGTTTCTTCATTTATAAATCTTAATAGTGTTGGCCTATTTTAAAAATATTTTTTCAAGTAATTGCATTTTTTAAAAAAAGCAATGAATGGAAATTGTGTGCACAAAGTGTTAGCAAAGTACTTGACTAATGGTAAGTGCTCAAAAAAGAAAAAAGTGATTACAATTATCATATGTTACCTTGTTTTGTTATTATTTGTTAATATGTTCTAGTTCCCTACAAATGTTACTCAAGTCCTGTAAGTTCCTTGAGGCAAGAATTTGGGTTGCTATCTTTGTATTTTTCTGAAGCGGTGTAGTGTTTTGCATATAATATAAAAATTTCTCCATCAAAACTGTTGCCTTATTAATTAGGGAATTGGAAAAGATTAGACCAAAGATCCATTCCTTCCACCAGTCCCTGGAAATCTGTCTATGATTTCTTCAACATCACCGAGCTGAAAACAACTTACCTGTAATCTGTGTAATATTCTTGCTACCTGTTTTATAACTTTTCTTCACATAAGACCTACTTTCAATAGTCACTGTTTTTTTCTCCCTGACACTCTGGTTCATCATCACCACACGTATAAGAAATGACCTATACATCTGGGAAAGAGTTCCAGCTCCAAGATTCTTCACCCACTGGGCTGGCAGCATTCCACAAGCTCGTCTTGGGAAACAATAATTGATTACTCTGGAGGGAAAACTCCATCTCAACACCAGCTGGCAGCCAGACCCTGCCCTAGAGCCCTTGAATTAGTCTCCAGCAACATCCTCAGCAGGGATAGTATAAGAATGAACAGGGTTGACATTATCTTAACATCTAAAATGCCACTATGTGGCTATTCTTTCTTAAATGCAATCAAGATTGCATTAATAAAGTCCCAGAGTGGTGAATTTTCCACTGGCTACCCCTAAGCCTCCCTAGTGGCTCAGTGGTAAAGAATCTGCCTGCCAATGTAGCAGATGCAGGTTCAATCCCTGGGTTGGGAAGATCCCCTGGAGAAGGAGATGGCAACCCACTCCAGTATTTGCCTGGAAAATCCCATGGGCAGAGGAGCCTGGTGGGTTACAGTCCAAGGGGGTCATAAAAGAGTTAGACATGACTTAGTGACTAAACAACAACCCTTGGATATACCAGCAGTACTTTTTTTTTTTTTTTTTGGTGGATTTGAACAGGCAGTGTGTTTTTTCATCCATCAGCTCTTGAACAAATAAGCCAGGTAATAAAGAAACAATTCAGGGATGTAGCAGCATTGGACTAGTAGCAGAAAGGAAAGAGGAGACCAGCTTTGAGAGATGGTGAGGTGGAGGTGAACATCAGTATCCTGGGATATATGGATGCTCTTATTCTCAGAGCTGAGTTGACTGTTAGCTATTGGGTCCATTAAGGCTGCCATTCTAACTTTCAGGAGTTGAAAAGGAAAACGAAAATGTTGATTATCTGTCCAAACTCTTCAAATGAAAATGAGTAAGAATTTTTAAACATGAATGTGATTTCCATTCCAAGAAGTGCTTCCCGGATGCCAAAAACATATGTTGGTGCTTTGCTTGAATAAAATTCTTAAGAGTTTTTCTACTATCTATCTGTGCACTACATTCATCCATATGAAAACATGCCTAGCTATCCCAACATACATCAGGACATGGGATGCTAAGATCTCACCCAGCATGTGACGATAACAGCAGGAAATGAAGGGCAAGACAGAAAACAAAATAGGTGATCTAAAAAGACTCTTTGAAAACTCAAAATAATATACTTTTTCCATATCTAATATTTTAGTAATTGGCATATATTTGTGATTGCACCAGGTTTTAATAAAATTGCACAGTCAATAAGGCTGCTATTCCCAGCTTTGTTGACCTTATCTTCAAAGCAGTAACACAAAAGAAGAACTCACCTTCAAGTGCCTTATAAATAGATGTGCGTTCTCTCTCCTTGGTCATGATTACTGTCAAGGTTGTGTGTGGTTTCTATTTTGGGCCCAAATGGCAGAAAAGCCGCTTCTGTGGCCAAGAAGCAGCATTGTAGGATGCCAATAAATTCCATTTTAAAAAGGAAAACTTTGACTTACATCTGGCAGTCGAACGGTTCTGAACATATGGCAGCCTGGTAGGTAGGAAGCTGTTGGAACATGGTAAGTTTGGGCTGAGCGCTGCCCTCTTCCTGTTCCAGGGTGCATTTGGGAAAGGTCCTGGGGTGAGGACCACATCGCTCCCAACCTGGCCTGGCACTTTCACTGGGGAGGGGGCTGGATGTACCTCGTGTTTGTGTGAATGACCTTCTCCCGGCAACCTCTGATCAACGCCTTACAACTATTTTTAGTAATGCAACTGGGTGAACACTGGACTCGCTGTGGGAACTGGCCGTGCCATCACGACTCTGCCAATAAATGAGACAGACACTGGACGACTAGAGAAATCCACGGTGTCAGAATCATGGAATCCTGCTGCTGGGGGATGGCAGATGCCCAAGGTCAAAGTGCTGCTGGCAGGTTGGGCATGAGTCTCCATGATCCAGTTTCTGCTAAAAGAGATCATGGCATCTCTTAAGGAAGTCCCTGACTTGATGGGTCACTCCTGTTGCAAGGGACAGGAAAAAGCCAGGCTTTCATGAGAGGAAGGAGAGATGTATCCTTTCACTGTGAATTCAGGGAGGAGAGAAGATGGAAGCAGAGAAGATGTTCACTATGAACTCAGGAATTCATGCTCAAGACCCTCAGAGACATCTTTGTTGCTGTTGTTCTTCAGTTGCCCAATTGTGAACGACTCTTTGCAACCCCACGGACTACAGTAAGCCAGGCCTCCCTGTCCCTTACCATCCCCTGGTGTTTGCCCAAGTTCATGTTTATTGCATTGGTGAAGCCATCCAGAGACATATTTTTTAGAGGGCAGTCCTCCATTATCCTGGATCTCCCTCTTCAATTCCTGCCATTTTGCATTCCTTCAAGTCTTACTCACCTGGTCATCAGGGCTGCATGACGCATTGCAATGTCATTGTGATATCCTGAAGGCTGTTGCTGCTACTCCCATTCTTCAGACAGAGACAGGAAGGCTCTGAGAGCATGTTTCTTTACCAAGATCACACAGGTGATAAGCACTGCAGTCTGACCACAAGTCTAGATCCATAAGCCTCTGAATACTGCTGTTGCTATAACACACTGACAGCCTCAAAATCTTCACTCATTTTCCATTCCATGAGTTGCAGGCTAAATTGTAAAGACAAAGTGCTTCTTCACACCTCTGATCCTTAAGCTTGCTCTGGATGGAGCACGAGTCGTTTTGTTTCCGAAACTCAAGGTACAGTCCTTTGCTCTCCTCTGACTAGTAACTGAGCACAAAGTATAACTGTGCCTACTGCCAGGCATCACCACAAACATTCACAGGTGCTCTTGAATATATTTTCTACAGCATGTCCTCGTGGCTTTAACATGTATACATACACATAGCTTCACTCACTGCCACATACACACATTCACTCTCCTCCTTAGAGCCAGATTCTTAGATGCCTCCTTCAGAGAAGTGGTTATTAAGCTTTCTGTTCATATATACGAGCAAGGGACTTGTTAAAGTATAGATTTAACAAATCTACAGTGGGTTCCAGAAATCTGCATTTTTAGCCTGGGCATTCAGATGATTCATTTTTAGGTAATTTATGCATCATTTCTTGGGAAGTACTGTCTTGGCTGTGAGACCTGGAAAGATGAGAGATGTCTCAGGCATTTTTATCTGCCCAGCACAGGTCACAAAAAGTCCAGGGCAGACAGTATTTGGTGAGAATGGATTGAATGAATGACTCCATCATTCAATCAGAGATCATTATTTCAAGAGAGGCAAGAGGTTGAATTTTTAGGAGGTACTGAAATTCCACTTGGCCCTCTGGGGTCCAGCTGTCTGGACTATTTGTGAAGGAGTTTTGAAAATCCAACAGGATCTTCTTTTTTAATTTGTTCCCTTCTGTTGAGCAGATTCTATTCTTAAAGAGCTCTACGGTGCTATGTATACAGTGTCTGGAGGTTTTCCTTTCTTCTCCATGAAGCTCACCCTGAACTAACAACCTAGGGGATCAAAGACCCTGAGAGAAATCATCTCTGCTCCACCACCTGCCTGGCATGGAAGGGTTCGCTCCTCTTCCTGCCTTTCCTCTCAAGTTTTCCACCCTCCTCGTGTCTTCCTATCATTAACAATGACCCTTGCTTATTTTTGCTTGAAGAATTAAAGAGCCTCATGATGAAAGTGCAAGAGGAGAGTGAAAAAGTTGGCTTAAAACTCAACATTCAGAAAACTAAGATCATGGCATCTAGTCCCATCACTTCATGGCAAATAGATGGGGAAACAGTGGAAACAGTGGGTGACTTTATTTTGGGGGGCTCCAAAATCACTGCAGATGGTGACTGCAGCCATGAAATTAAAAGACGTTTGCTCCTTGGAAGAAAAGTTATGACCAACCTAGACAGCATGTTAAAAAGCAGAGACCTTACTTTGCCAACAAAGATCCATTTAGTCAAAGCATGGTTTCTCCAATAGTCATGTATGGATGTGAAAGTTGGACTATAAAGAAAGCTGAGTGCCGAAGAACTGATGCTTTTGAAATGTGGTGTTGGAGAAGACTCTTGAGAGTCCCTTGTACTGCAAGGAGATCCAACTAGTCCATCCTAAAGGAAATCAGTCCTGAATATTCATTGGAAGAACTGATGCTGAAGCTGAAACTCCAATACTTTGGCCACCTGATGCGAAGAACTGACTCATTGGAAAAGACCCTGAGGCTGGGAAAGATTGAGGGCAGGAGGAGAAGGGGACTACAGAGGATGAGATGGTTGGATGGCATCACCAACTCAATGGACATGAGTTTGAGTAAGCTCCAGGAGTTGGTGATGGACAGGGAGGCTGGCGTGCTGCAGTCGATGGGGTCACAAAGAGTCGGATATGAATGAGCAACTGAACTGAACTGATCAGCTCCAAAACACATGTCTTGTATTAATAATAGGCATCCCACTATTTCAGTCTACCTAGGGCTTCTGCATTCTTTCAAGAGTACAATTCTCAGTGGCCCTCTCTCTGAAGGTGTGTCATCTACAAGGTCCCATAAATATCTCAGCAAATCTTGAGGTACACCACTAATGACCTGTGTCCAGATTTTCTGAGAATAAGTGAAACTAAATGAAATACCATCCTACACTCAAGAGTTTTTTAAAACCCTTTTCTGAACTCTTGATCACCTTTGTTCATGGCATTTTCCTTGTCTGTCAGTCTGGTAACTGCACCAGAAAAAAGAATGTGGTTTCTGGGGTATTGAATGGCAACATCTTGGTAATTTCAGGCTGGTTCTTCTATAACTAAGTGTTCACAAATCTGTGTTTCACTCACCTACTCTCAAATTCTGATAAGCTACAGCAGGCCTTCTGGTCTACCATTAAGGAGTCTGCTTTTTCTAAAAATCCATATACTCCTTGCTTGTCTTCAGCTCTCTGGAAGTCCTCCTATTCTCCACTGGAAACCTTACTGACTCTCAAAATGAATAGTAACATGTAGGATGGAGTGGGTTTTGTGAGAAAATAAATGTTTGCTACCCCACCTAACAAACAGTCTTTCAAGTCTCATTGTGAATTGCCAAATGTGAGCTGGAAGATTTCAAGCTACAAGATCCCTGGACAGAGCTCTAAGCAAGCATCTTGTCCTCTCTTATCTCCTCATAGCCATGTCACCTGTTCTGGAAGTTGTTCCTAGAGTAAGATGAGAGATGAAAAACAAGTATCCACAGAAATAGGGAAATAGGGGTGAGCAGCAATATAGTGTTTGATAAGAGAGTCCAGGAAAACACTGGACTGATTTAGAGAGTGATGGAGAGCTTTGTCTCTGCATTTGTTGCATTTTAAAAAATTTATCTCTATCTAGAAGCATTCATCCTTACATGGGTGATGATAATGTCCATTAGTCTAACTTCTTTTTTTTTTTTTTTACATGACTGCTTTTTATTTTTATTTTTTTTATTTATTTTTTTATAAATTTATTTATTTTAGTTGGGGGCTAATTACTTTACAATATTGTAATAGTTTTTGTCATACATTGACATGAATCAGCCATGGGTCCACAACTTCTAAGTAATATAAATAATAGCATTACAGGATGGAAGGAAGAAACAAGTGGTATACTGGAAAGGATAAAAGTCATAGTAGTGGATATTTGGAGTTAAAAGTGGACATTTGTCCCAGGATATAATTTAAATCAAAAGAACTAGTTGCCTAAAGTGAATATTGTGTTAGAATGAAATGCATTTCTAGCAAACACATCCAGCAAATTTCTGTGCACACACGACTTCTAGAAGGACACAGAAGAAAATGACAATGACGATTATTTTTGGTGAGAGGAATTAAGTATAGAAACATGCTTTTAAATTTTACCTTATACAGATTGATAATTTTTTGAAGTTTTTATCTTACAAAAAACCTAGTTGTCACCCCCACATGTTTACTTTTGTGAGATAAATTAAAAAACAAATAACAATTGCTTCATTCAGAAGTAAGCCCTAAGGGATTCTGCCTGAACTGCTGCATACAGGGATCCTTGTTTTTCATTGTGGAGGTTGGAGAAGTCCAGAGGTGTTTGTGTGTCTCTGGGACCTACTGTTCTGGAAGGAGACCTGGGCCACTATAAGGTCAGCCCTTCCATGCTGATTTCCAAATCCACAAGGTTCAACTGAGTTCATTTTCTGCGGGGAATTAACTCCCCTTGGCCTGCCCACACAGTCTGGACAGGAACATGCATGGTTTTCCCAATCATCTGTTACTTCTCTCCCTCCTGATCTTGGAGGAAATTGGAAATTGTGTATTCAACCACTGGGTTTGGAGCCTCAAGCAAGACTGCTGATGAATTGAGTTGAAGTTAATTTAGCGGTTGGTATTTCTCCTTTCCTAGCTGACTTCCAGCCTGAGATCAGAAGGAGGATATGAGGAACTCTGAGGGCAGGATCCTAAACTTCAGGTGCAGAGCAATCACTAGTTATTGTTATTGTTGTCCAGTCACTAAGTAGTGTCTGACTCTTTGTGACCCCACCGACTGTAGCACATGCTAGTCTCCACGGGATCCTCCAGGCAAGAATGCTTGAGTGGGTTGCCATGCCCTCCTCCGGGGGATCTTCCCAACCCAGGGATGGAACCCATGTCTCTAATGTCTCCTGCACTGGCAGGAGGTAGGTAGGTCTCCTGCACTGGCAGGTAGGTTCTTTACCACTAGCGCCACCCATACTCTGGGGCAGGGGTTGGCAAATTATACCTACAGACCAAATTCCACCTGCTGCCTGTTTTTGTCAAACTGGATGGTGACTCTTCGGTGAGAATAGATGTTGGAAGAGTTGAAAACATTGACTGTTGGTCCACAAATCCTAAAATAGGTACTATCTGGTCCTTTACAGAAAAAATCTGCTAGCCCCTGACCGAGTAGAGAATAAACAGAAGGCTGATTTCTCTAAGAAGCATTGATGACTGAGTCCTAAATTGCTTCACTTAGGGGGCTGTGCTAGAGTTTGTGGACCCAAAAGCTTCTTCCTCGGCTTCACCATACCCTGGCACTCCTACCTCAAAACTGAAGCTGCCAAGTGTGGTGCCAGAGCTTTGGATGATTTAGTAATTGTCAATTAGGATCACTGTAACTAATGACGTTCCCTGAAACATGGTAACTGGGGCATGATGAAGAATTCCTCACATAAAGAAAATGGGCAAAAATATGCCCTTGCCCCTCATGGCAGTCATATTTATTCTGTTGGAGTTATTGTAACAATATCATTGGTTCTCTAGTGCTGGTGAGAACAAAGGTATGCTGAAGTAACTGGGTCTGAGAAAGATCCAGTAACTTCCCAAAGTCACAAAGCTAGTGAAGTGCAGTCCTGGGTGAACCTCAGGTGGCCAGATTCCAGAACATGCATGCTTAAACTGCAGTACAGGGCAGCCTCCCCAAAAGGTCCCTGAGAGCTAGTTAGCATTCCTTTCTCCATTTTACAAATAAAGAAACTGGAGGTTAGAACACGTAAAACAATTGTAGGAGGTCAGGCACCCCTTCAACCTCTCTGAGTGCAGATTTGACAGAGTCAAAATTCCAGCCACTTTCCAGTGTTTCATTGGATCGTGAAATGACCCTCTGGGGGCAACCCTGGTCTAGTGGCCAAGCCCTGGCTCCAAAGTCTGAGATGTGATGTGTGCGCTTGAGGGGAATCACAGAACATTGTAAAGAGCTGCTCCAGCTTCTTTCTTCACTGAGAAACTTTGGACAGCCTTGCGACTCTGCCTTTCCCCACAGCACAGAGCAAACCTAACAGGGTTCTGCAATTCCGCTTCCTTCCTACTTGCATCAGGACTTCTGCCTCTCCACTTCCTCATCTGTGAAATGGCAGTGATAATCACACCTCTCTTCCAGAGGTACTGAAAGCATTTAATGAGAGAATCCATGTAGAGTACTTGGCAGTTCATAGCATACAGTATGCGCTCAAAAAATAGCAACTATCACTATAATGAGAGAGAAAGACCTGAGGCTATTATTAGATTAGATGGTATGAGAAAATAATAATATACAACTTAACAAGTATATATGATATGCCAGATGTTACATTAAGCTTTTTAGGTCATTATCTTTTTAAATTGTTTCAGTGATCTCTTATTATCCCCATTCTATATATGAGGAAAGCAGAACATGCCCAGAGAGGTAAAGTCATTTGCTGTAGATTACATAGAGATGTTTGGATCTTAACCTGGGTCTGTTTAATTCCAGAGTTTACCTGAAATTCTTACCTACAATGCTGTGCTGGCTCTCTTAAATTTCTACCACTTTCTGGAATGCAAAAACGTAGAACAAAGGCTCCTAAGTTGTGACATTCATGCTAAACTTTATTAGACTTTTATATTAAGAAGAAGCTGTGTTCAGTGAAAGCCTATTTATTAAAAATGAGCTTGAATAATAATATAATAAATGAAATAAAAAATTGTGTCTCCTACTGTCAAGCCAAAGATGGATTATGATGTGTTGGACGAGTACAAATGATTCTGTAGTCCTGATCCAGGAAAAGATTTGGAGGCAATTTCGCCTCTTAAGAAAGTATTGTACGACACTCACTCATAGAGGATTTATGAGAAATGAAATGGAAACTCTTTCAAGATTTTATTAAGAGATATAGTCTTCCTGCATAACTTCTTTCCCTCCTGGACATTTATGAATGTTTGGCTGGAAGGGTGGTCTGGGAGCTTGGTTTTGATATATGTGGTTCCTACAAGAAGGTGCCAAGGGAGACATTTTTCCGTCAAAAGCCATATGCATGAGGATCCTGGAAAGTCTTCCAGCAACAGTGGACACTGGCAATAAAAATGATCTAGGAAGAAAACACGCCAGCAGTGCCAGTCGCTGCAGATGCCGAAGGACCAGGGGCCAAATACGTAAATACCTTCAGAACTTTGTGTGGAAAACAAAGCGGGTTTAAATCATCTTTCTCTCAGATTCAGAGTTTTTCAGGACACAGTTGCAGCTAGAGAATGGCCAACACAGTGATTTGGTAATACAACCTCCAAGTGCACTGTTGAAACCCACAAGAGACAGGAAATGAGAAAGGTGTGTGAACTTACAGTCATGGACCCCACCACACTGGGGCCACTCCATTGCTCAACAAATAGACTGAGGGACTTCCCTGGTGGTCCAGTGGTTAAGACTCTGCACTTCTACTGCAGGGGGTGCAGATTCAACCCCTGGTCTGGAAATTAAGATACTGCAGGGCCAAAAAAATCCCCAAATGGACTGAGCTTCCCACAATGCCATGGGCAGGATGATCTGAGTGTGACCAGGGCAGCCTTGTGTCTCTCAGCATTCTTTATGGTGTATGTGGTTTGACACTAATCTTGACAAAATTCCTTAAAGCAGGAAGAAAACATTTGTAATGGAGTATATCAAGTGAGCAAGCAAACACAGACACGTACACACAAATCACTACCATCTTCATCAACAGCAACATCAACAGCAAGAGAGTGTAACTTTTGTATTTCTCTCTTTTATCTTTCTTTCCAAATTAATCTTGAACTATATTCTTCTTCCCCTTCTGAACATAGCACCCACTGATCATTTTTGGTTCCTTGACATTCCTATTTGCCACAGGACTTTTGCACAAGATATTTGGAAAATTTTTTATTTGTTTTCTCGATGCCTATTCAACTTCTGTTCATTCTTTAGACATCAGTTCTGACAGCAGCTTCTTAGGAAATCTGTGATACCCGACTCATTCCTCCTACATTAGGTCACATTCCCTGTCATCCATAGGCACAGTTTTGTATTCCTGACACTTGAAGGACTTATTATAGATATACTGTGTATGTATGTGTGTGATGATTATTTGATTAATATTTGTTTTCCCTACAGGATGAACACTTTCCAAGGAAAACAGCTATACCTGTTTTCCTTCACCATTTTATTTTTAGAGCTTTTGCTGGAATTGGGCCAGAGGAGCACCCAATAATTATTTGTCAGCTAAGTGGCTAAATGTGATATTGTGATGCATAATAAGAAATATATATATTTCATATTCATCCCCATTTCTGGAGCAGAGCTAACCCTCTTGGAATTTCCTAAGTGATGAAAGTGATAATGATGTCTAGTTATGTGAATGAGGGGACTTTTGGAAAGTCCCTGAAGATGGGAGCTGGTTGCCAAGGAAACCAACCGTGGTTAGAGGGTTGGAAACTTCAGTACCACCCCCTCAACCTCCAGGGAGTAGAGAGTGCCTGGAAATTGAGATCAGTCACCAATGGTCAATGATCTACCCAGTCATGCCTATGTAATGAAACCTCCAGAAAAACCCAAAGGGAGAGGGTCCAGAGAACTTCCTGGTTGGCTACTATTGAGGACTGGGGAGAGTGCCTCATCTGAAGAGGGCATGGAAGCTCCACCCTCCCTCCCCATGCCTTGTTCAATGCATCTCCCATCTGAGTTACATCCTTTTATGATGAACTGGTGACCTAGTAAGTAAAATGTTTCTCTGAGTTCTGTGTGCTGCTCCATCACTTAGTTGAACCCAAGAAAGAGGCCACTGGAACCTCCAACTTGTAGCCAGAGGGCCAGATGCACAGGAGATAAACTGGGCTTGTGGCTGGCATCTGAAGTCTATGCATGGAAGCGAGAGCTGGTGTCAAAGTTTTATTTGCTGAGCACATTGCCACTTCCTGGCAAGTGATGCCAATGCTGCTTATCTGGAAACCAGATTTTCAGAACCAGTGAACCAATGGTGTTCCACCTTAGCTGTACATTATAGAATCACTTGGAAGGCTTTAAAAAAAATCCAGTTGCCCATGGGGCTTCCCTGGTGACTCGTGGTAAAGAATCTGCCTGCCAGTGCAGAAGACACAGGTTTGATCCCTGGCCTGGAAGTCACATGCCATGGAGCTATTAAGCCTGTATGCCACAACTATTGAGCCTGTGCTCTAGCGCCCAGGAGCTGCAACGCTTGACCCCATGCGCTGTCACTGCTGAAGACTACATTTTAGAACTCATGCTGCACAGCAAGAGAAGCCACTGCAATGAGAAGCCTGCTTGCTGAAATTAGAGAGTAGCTCACTACAACTACAGAAAAGCCCATGCAGTGATGAAGTGTCAAAAATAAATAAATAAATGAAATCTTGATGCTCACAACATACCCAAAACAATGAAATCCTAATCAATGGGGGTAGGTCTGAGACATGAGTATTTGCAAAGTTTCCTAGGTGATTTCTGGACCATAACGAAAGCTGAGTGCTGAAGAATTGATGCTTTTGAACTGTGGTGTTGGAGAAGACTCTTGAGAGTCCCTTGGACTGCAAGGAGATCAATCCAGTCAGTCATAAAGGAAATCAGTCCTGAATATTCATTAGAAGGACTGATGTTGAAGCTGAAATTCCAATGCTTTGGCCACCTGACGCAAAGAACTGACTCATTGGAAAACACCCTGATGCTGGGAAAGATGGAAGGCAGGAGGAGAAGGGGATGACAGAGGATGAGATGGTTGGATGGCATCACCGACTCATTGGACATGAATTTGAGCAAGCTCTGGGAGTTGGTGATGGACAGGGAAGCCCGTTATGCTGCAGTCCAGGGTCACAAAGAGTTGGACACGACTGAGTGACTAAACTGAACTGAACTAGGTGATTTCAGTGAGCAGTCAAGGCTGAAAACCACTGTGCTTGCTGGAGTTAATTTTCTAGAATAAGTGAGGAGACATAAGCCAGACAAAGACTTCTTAAAATATGGCTGCTCAGAAGACATCATAAAGAATCTGCCTTTTCCCATCTCTCTTTTTAAAGATAAAATAATAGATATTCAAGATGTGTAACACAATACACACACACCACACACACACACACACACCAAATTTCCAGTCTATACTTTGTGATGAGGCTTCTCAGACAGATTGTTCATCAAAATCACACCAGAGGGCTTTTGAAATACAGATTGATAGGCTGCACCTCCAGAATTTCTGATCTGGTAGGTCTAGGGTGGGGTCTGAGAATTTGTGCTTTTGCCAAGTTTTCAAGTGAGGCTGATGCTACTAGTTCAAGGACCACATTTGGCACACCACTCTGTCTGAGGGAAAGAATAAGAATGGGAGGAATACTTCCAGCTTCTCTCCTTCCTATTCATTCCCTTGCTGCCAGTGACTTTGTGTAGAATGATGCAGAAAGAAGGAACTCATAAATACCTGTGACTTAGCCCTTTGTGAGTTTCTCTTTCAACTTGGCCCTCACTGACTGTTGGCATTCTGGACCCAGAGGCCCTCCAGGGTCAGGGACCAAGCCTGGCTTTGAACATATATCTAAGGCTGTGATTCTAATAAGATTGTTTGCTCCCCAAACCCCTCAGGTGATTGATCCTGAACACTAGATTTTAGATCCATCTAGAGTTTATTAAGGGACCCAACTGACTATACATAGATCTAGTTCAGTGTTATCAGCAGTTTTTCGACAGATCATTCAGTTTCTCATGTCTATTTCTTAATTGGTTACTAACTTGGGGAGAGGTGAAATGTGTAATTAATTTTCACTACTCGAATCCCATCAGCAACTTGAAATTAACTTAAAACTTTGAGTCTTGTCACATCCAAAAATCTCTTCATTAATCCCTACATGTGATTGATACTTTGAGTGGAGACCCAAATCTATGGGAAGGAGATACTTTCCTTATAATCATTGAGTTATTAGGCCTAAAGTTAGAGAGTTTGCAAGACTTTCAGCCTTTTTGTAGATTCTAAGTACTCTCAGGGTTGGAAGCCCTGCCTTTCAGCATATGAAACATAATATAAACAATTGTCGTATAATAATATAACATTACATTTCACATTGATTTACTTAATGTTCTCTCATTTTTTGTTTTTATGTTTTTGATTCTGTCTCTATGTATACACACACATCAGTTCAGTTGCTCAGTCGTGTCCGACTCTTTGCGACCCCATGAACTGCAGCACGCCAGGCATCACCAACTCCTGGAGTCTACCCAAACCCATGTTCATCGAGTCAGTGATGCCATCCAACCATCTCATCCTCTGACGTCCCCTTCTCCTCCCGCCCCCAATCCTACCCAGCATTAGGGTCTTTTCCAATGAGTCAACCCTTCGCATGAGGTGCCCAAAGTATTGGAGTTTCAGCTTCAACATCAGACCTTCCAATGAACACCCAGGACTGATCTCTTTTAGGATGGATTGATTGGATCTCCTTGCAGTCCAAGGGACTCTCAAGAGTCTTCTCCAACACCACACTTCAAAAGCATCAATTCTGTGGTGCTCAGCTTTCTTCACCGTCCAACTCTCACATCCATACATGACCACTGGAAAAACCATAGCCTTGACTAGACGGACTTTTGTTGGCAAAGTAATGTCTCTGCTTTTAAATATGCTATCTAGGTTGGTCATAACCTTCCTTCCAAGGAGTAAGCGTCTTTTAATTTCATGGCTGCAATCACCATCTGCAGTGATTCTGGAGCCCCAAAAAATAAAGTCTGACACTGTTTCCACTGTTTCCCCATCTATTTCCCATGGAGTGATGGGACCAGATGCCATGATCTTAGTTTTCTGAGTGTTGAGCTTTAAGCCAACTTTTTCACTCTCCTCCTTCACCTTCATCAAGAGGCTTTTTAGTTCTTCTTCACTCTCTGCCATAAGGGTGGTGTCATCTGCATATCTGAGGTTATTGATATTTCTTCCGGCAATCTTGATTCCAGCTTGTGTTTCTTCCAGCCCAGCGTTTCTCATGATGTACTCTGCATATAAGTTAAATAAGCAGGGTGACAAACACTACATATGGATATGATATTTCTATGTTATATGACATGTATCCCGCATTATTTATAATATCACATATTATATAACACATTATACGCTATATGCAGATAGAGATATAATGTATATCTTTATAAGAAAGTTCCTTTCTAGAAAACATTTTCCTAGAACTTAAGAAACTCACAAGACCCTAGACTCTCTGTCTTACTGTCTAAAGGATAAAATAACCTTAAGATACAATATTGGTGAGGAAAAGTTTGAGGTTAGTTTAATTTTTCTTCTTTACAGGCAACTATTCTACATCTTGGGAAGTTTTTGTATCTGCTGTTTATTCTTAATGCTTGAAGTGTTACAGCAATGTACCTAGGTTTGGACTTTCCTATTGCACTGGACTCTTAATCTATCCCCTCAATATGAATGCTGTGACCTTTATTTCTCTGGGAAATTCTCATATATTAAAACTTTGATATTTTTACTCCTAGAATCATGTTTTTCCCTGGAACTTTATTAATGGGGAAGAATCCTATTAATAGCTGCACAACATTTCATTAAATAGATAGGTGCTGGCCCTAATGTTACAAACTTCAGTTCAGTTCAGTTCAGTCGCTCGGTCATGTCTGACTCTTTGCGACCCCACGGACTGCAGCACGCCAAGCTTCCCTGTCCATCACCAACTCCCGGAATTTACCCAAATTCATGTCCATTGAGTTGGTGATGCCATCCAACCATCTAATCCTCTGTCGGCCCCTTCTCCTCCTGCCTTCAATCCTTCCCAGCATCAAGGTCTTTTCCAATGAGTCAGCTCTTTGCATCCGGTGGCCAAAGTACTGGAGTTTCAGCTTCAACATCAGTACTTCCAATGAACACTCAGGACTGATTTTCTTTAGGATGGACTGGTTGGATATCCTTGCAGTCCAAGGGACTCTCAAGAGTCTTCTCCAACACCACAGTTCAAAAGCATCAATTCTTCAGTGCTCAGCTTTCTTTATAGTCCAACTCTCACATCCATACATGACTACTGGAAAAACCATAGCCTTGACTAAATGGACCTTTGTTGGCAAAGTATTGTCTCTGCTTTTTAATATGCTCTCTAGGTTGGTCATAACTTTCCTTCCAAGCAGTAAGTGTCTTTTAATTTCATGGCTGCAGTCACCATCTGCAGTGATTTTGGAGCTCAAAAAAATAAAGTCAGCCACTGTTTCCGCTGTTTCCCCATCTATTTGCCATGAAGTGATAGGACCGGATGCCATGATCTTAGTTTTCTGAATGTTGAGCTTTAAGCCAAGTTATAAACTTAGACTGCTGTAACTAACATCTTTGCTTATCCTTCTTTTGAATTATTTCCTCAGGAATAATATTTATTAGGCCAAAGACTGGGAAGCTTTGTATAGACTTTCTTGAGACCTCTGGTATCAGGAGACCCCTTTAATGAGTGTTTTCCAAACTGAAGAAGCAAGTCTGGGGCCAGTGATTGTTCCTGGATGGAATTTAGGTCACAAAGACACAGCCCCAGGGCTGTTCTGGAAAGGCAGACTTCCTCTGGTTGGGGCAGTTCAGGTGTACTGCAAACAGACCCCTGTGAGGATGACCCTTTCTTTTCTTCCCTACTCTACCTGTCTGGCAGATAATATGCCCGAATCAGTGTCTGGTCCTCCCAGGGACCTTATGTGAAAGACTTTTTCCTGTGCTGCACTATTACAAAGAACAGTGTCTTGAATGAGAAGAAGCTATTTGTGAGACAATTGACTGTGTTGTGCCCAGGCCTCCTCTGAATTCCTTGATCCATGAGGAATCTGGACAGCTGTGCCTTTGGAGCTGGGAACAATTCACAGGGCCCATCCCAGCTCATTCCACTGCCTGGACTTGTGGAGCCACAATGTTGGCTTGCAGCCAGCATATCCCTGGTTGTGGGATAGAACAAGGCTGCAATTTTTGTTTGTTTTAATAAGAAAAGAGACAAATCACAGGGCTTATTTTGTAAGCTACAAAGGATTATTCAGTGTAAAAGCAAATGACATTTTCCCAGTGAAGAGTCAGGGTGAGATTGGGATCTACATGATTTATGTCAAATGCTGCTTACGACTGTCCTTTGATTGCTCCAGCTGAGTAAGTGTGGGTCATGTGAGCAAGCCTGGATGTCAGTAAAAATGTGAATATACACTGGCCACGGTGACACTCACCTACTAATGTCCACCTCCTTGTTTTGTTTTGTAATAGTTCAGCACCATTGCAACATAGGCATAAGCTTCTAAAGGTGTCCCACTCACCTGTGTCCCAAGATTGATGTCTCCTGCAATATCTATACTATAAGAGTTTGGACAGATTTTGCATGCTCAAGAATTCCAGATCATTTAGTCACCTATGCAACAGCCATTTATTGCTTCCATATTATGGTTCAGTATAGTATGGTGGACAGAGGATGGAATCTAAAATCCATTTGACTTCATTGGATCAGTTCTCAGGTGTGTGATCTTGAACTACTCACATAGCCTCTTTTAGCTTCAATTTCTGCATCTAAGAAATTCTTATGATACTTGATTTATGGTATTCATTCAGCTGATAATTAACAGAATCAGACTCAAATATCACCCGGATGTTGAAACAACTGGAAATGTAAAGTAAATGTTAATGTACCAGAAGTGCTAGTAAAAAAAATGGATGACATGTCTGAACAGGTGAGGAATTTCAGCATGGATGTTTTCATTTTAGAAATCAGAAACATAGGATCAAAGAATAATATCTTTAGTGAGTTCATTAGTATACTTGGCACAGTCAAGGATGGATTCAGTGAACTAGAAGGTGGTCATATCAATTATAAAAATAAAATTGGATGTACATGCAAATGGACATAATAAATGGCTATTGAACAGTTTGTTATTGGTTTAGTCACTAAGTTGTGTCTACTCGTTGTGACCCCATGGACTATAGCCCACCAGTTTCCTCTGTCCATGAGATTTTCAGGCAAGAATACTGGAGTGGGTTGCCATTTCCTTCTCCAGGAGAACTTCCCAACCCACAGATCAAACCTGCATTTTCAGCTTTGGCAGGTGGATTCTTTACCACTGCGCCACCTGGGAAACCTATATTGAACACTTTATCCAAATGAAAACACAAAAAGAAATAAGAATCAAGAAAAAAAAGATTGCCTAAAAAGCATGGGACTCTGTCTGATACATATGTGATCGACATAACTGAAATCACAGAAGCAGAGGCAGAATCCAAGATGCTCAGAGAACACGAAGTAGCCTAAGTAAGGAAATGCATGTATGGAATACAGAGTCATGCACACACACACAACACACACACATACACACACACCCTTAAACTATCATAGTCAGAATTTTGAAATTGAAGGATAAAGAGAAAATACTGAAAGACAGCAGAAAAAAAGGATCTTTTATATACAGAGAAACAGACACAAGAATTAAAGTCAACTTACAATCAGAAACTACAAAAGCAAAAGGAAAATCAAATCACATCCATAGAGTATTGAAAAAAACCAATAAATCAAGTGCAAACAAAAACACTATCACTATAGACTTCTACACCCAGCCCATCTCCCCAAATATTCAGTCATGAAGGAAAAATAATGCTTTATCAGACAAACAAAAATGAAGAGAATCCATTATTGGCAAAATTGCACTAAAAAAATTCTGGAAAGTTCTTCAGGGAGAAGAAATATACTAATCAGAAACTTGGATTTATGCAGAATAAGATAATTGTCTGAAATAAAAAAAGGCAGCAATGTATTATTTCTTCATTCCATTTATAGAAGTCAATTAATGACAACTGTATAAAAGAAGAAAAGGAAAACTTTTGGAGTATAATTTTGTAAGATCGTGAAGAAAACTAAAATAAATTCTTTGCAAACTTGTGATAAGCAATGATTTCTTAGGACACAAAAATTACAAAATAAAAAAAATATAAAGTAGACTTCATCAAAATTAAAAGTTGCTGCTCATTTTGATTAACAAAATGAGACAAGCTAAAGTCTAGGAGAAAATATTAGAAAACACATATTTAATAAAGGATATTCATGCTATGTAAATAACTCTCAAAATTCAGTAATAAGAAAAACACTCAATTTTAAAAAGGGCAAAACACTTTCACAAACATTCTACCAAAGAAGATAAGACATCAACAAAGAGAGGATATTAAAAGATCATCAATATCTAATAAAATAAATTAAAGTAACAATCAGACACAGCTACGTACTGATTAAAAAAAAAAGCTAATCATAGCATGTGCAGGTATGGATATGGAAGAAAGAGAATTCTCATGCATTGCTTATAGGAATGAAAAATAGTATAGAAACATTGGGAAATTTGGCAGCTCCTTAAGTGAAATATGCATTACTGTAAGACCCAGTAATTCTATATAAGAATGCTTATATGCACTTTACTTATAATTATCAAATACTGGAAATATGTACTGAGAATGCCCTTCAATTAGTGAATGGATAAACAAAATGTGACACATCCATATAATAGAATACTATTCCACAGGAATAAGGGACATACTATTGATATACCCAAAACAATGGATGAACCTCAAATGTTCTTCAGTTATATTCCAAGGGCAAACTTATGGGGATAGAAATCAGGTCAGTGGTTATCAGGGGTTGGGTTGTGGGAGAGGTTTTCTACAAAAAGACACTGTCTTGTTTTCTACAAAAAGACCTTTGGGAGTGATGAAACTGTTTCACATTTCCATCATGGTGGTGCTACAGCTTGTATGTGTGCCTTTGTCAAAACTTGAGAACTGTTTACTAAAAAGGAAAAGTTGTAGTGCACATAAGTTATACCTAAAGTTTTCAAAATTGCCTCTTTTTCAAGCATTTTAGGATTTTTATTTATCTTCGTTTAACTGGTTTCTAGCTTAACTTCTGTGTTTGGAGAACACACTTGATATGACTTCAATACCTTGATTGGGACTTTATGGCACAGCATCTGGTCTGTTTTGATAAATGTCTCATTTGCACTTAAAATAAATGTATATTCTGCATTTATTGGATGTGGACCAATAGCAACAAAATAGGCCAAAATCTATGTGGCTCGTTGTTACCTTAACTAGCAAACAAATACCTAAACCCTTCGAATCACCCACCTTCACCTTTGTGACTTCAACTGTCTGTGCCCTTAACAACGGGCACTGGCTTTTGCAGGTCCAGTTTAGACAAAATTAGAAATGTAGTGACAATTCTATGTTTCTCTACTATTGTTTACCCTTTTTCCCATTCCCATCTCCCTTTCTACCTTAGAATAACAACCTATGATATCGAACTTCTCACTTTAATTCATGGAGAATGAAAATGTGGTCAATGACTCCTGGTTTGTCTTGTCGCAAAGTTATGTACATTTAAATAAAAGTGTATAGAAATTCCAGTGCTTAACCTAAGGAGATACCTCATTTAAAGAAAGAGGTATGGTTCAGGTTTGACCTAAACTCATAACTCAGTTGCATAATTTACGCTGCGTCATCTGAAACAATTTGCTCCATCATCCTGTGATTCAATACTTTCTGAGTTGGTCTCAGAACACAAGAGGGTAGTAGCTGGTGCTTTGGCCTGCTCCCAGGGGTCAATAGCATTTCTGAATAGAGTTCTATGTAGCAACTTCATAAAACTTAGAGTCTCTAATCTGTCAACCCACATTCTTTAACACCTTGTTCTAACTTTATACTTCTACAAGTCTAAAGACTATCTTATTAAATTAACCTGGATCTAGCTAATTATTTTGAATTTCATGTCTAATTTTCTTAAGGGATATTAATGGATTGTTCATCTCTGGCAACTCCTGTAACCACACCTGCTGAGATAAAGCAGGTGGGGGTATGTGTGTGCATATGTATGCACACATGCATATCTGCAGGATTCTATTATATTTTGCCAAAGTTATAACCTAAAAGCAAGGTCTGTTTTTCCACTCACCCTCAAAAAAGCATCAGATTACTTTTCTTTGCCAACTAGCAATCACATTTCTGGGTGAAATGTAAAAATCAGGTTCAATTACAGGAGAGAAATCATCAACATGTGCTAAAATGTGGATATTTCCATTTCAGCCATACTAATAGTTCTCAGTTGTTAATGACATAACCTTAAGAAAGCCCCTTACCTTCCCTGAAGGAGTAAGGTTGTGTCCCAGGCATTAGTAGAGAGAAGATTGGTCTTAAAGCCTATACAATGTGGTTTGAGTTACAAGGGTAGTGCTTTTCATGAAGGTGCTTTTATCTATGACTCAGGAAAAAATACACTACTGAAACTGGGTGACCTGAACTTTTAATATGAAGTTGATGAGCTGTGACTCATCAGGAAATTCTAGGGGGATTATATTGGCTTCCCAGGTGGTTCAGTGGTAAAGAACCTGTCTGCCAATGTATGAGATGCAGGAAATGCAGGTTCGATCCCTATGTTGAGAAGATCCCCTGGAGTATGAAATGGATACCCACTCCAGTATTCTTGCCTGGAAAATTCAATGGACAGAAGAGCCTGGCAGGCTACAGTCCAAGGGGTTGCCAAGAGTTGGTCACGACTAGACAACTGAGCAGGCATGCATGCAAGGTGATTATATAATTTATCTTCCAAACCAGGACACTTTTGAGAATAAAAGTTGATTCTATTAATGACTGTACCGGGAAAAATGGGCATAAGACCATGATTGTCCTTGATAACTTAGCATGTATGTTTTTCCTACATAAAACCTCCTCCTACCCTTCCTGTACCTTCTCATATCCCAAGTATCTGACTTAAATTGCAAATCCAAGAAAGCTGAACCTGTGCAGATTTAGTCAAATTGTTGGAGTGCTGGGTATTCTGGGCAGGGGTAGCAGACCAGTTTTAACACCAGGAGATTTATAGTACACATTTGACCATGACCTTTCCAAGCAAAGTTAGGCACCCAGAGTGGTCACATGTCCTCTGAAGTATGTGGAATGTTGGCAACTAGACCCAAGCAGTTTACATGTGCCATTTGCATGGTCTTTGGTGGGTGAAGGAGGGTGTTGGTATCCAGGAGAAGAATTTAGGAGACCATCAGAAATTTCCCGGTCTTGGCTGAAAACGGAGGGCCCCGCTTATGTTTCTGCAGCTCCAAACCACACTTTAGGCTTGCTGTGCAGGGCAGTTCCACAGGGATCAGAAGGCTTGTGTTACCAGAGATCAGCAGGCAGGACAGGAAAATCAATACCCTACTGCTAAAGGTTAAGAGCTTATCCAGCTGAAAATAAATTAAATAAATTAATTAAATAAAAGTTTGGCTTTTTCTGCAGGCCTCCAAGGTGACTGGGAATGGGCTTCATTCTTTGGGCTCCAGCTTTTAGGGTCCTGGTGGTGGAATTGTACATGAGTCAGAAAAAAAAAAAAAAATCTGTCAGAAACAAAGACTTCCTAAAGAATCGGAGTCACAGACTCATGGAGGCTGGGCCTTTGTATCACCTAATTTAACCTCTTTAACTGATAGACAAAAATTCTGAGGTTCTGGATCAAGGAGCCCCAGTCTGTTACTGTACAATATGGGAATGCTCTAGATATTAACGTATTCTGGGTCTCAGGGCATTCTCCCGTAATGTATTTATTTAAGGCAACAGTATCCACTCCCTTCTCTGCCTTCCATTTAGCTCCTTTGTGTCCTTTGCAGAATTGTCACAAATTTCTTTATCGGGTATTAATGGGACTCGTTTCTGGATCTTTTGTTGGTGATAATAAAAGAGACCTTCCTTTCCCTTGGGGTAGCTGAGAGAACAGATGTGAGTGGGGAGATGATGGCAACATCTTGCCATTAACATTACACCAACAGAGAGGAAAGCTGAGACGAAAGAGGGAAGGAAAAGAGACTAGAATCTAGCAATATTATTTGGATTTATCCATACAACCACATATGATTCACTAACCTTAAAATGTTTGCTGAATTTGCAAACACATTCCCTTCTCAGTTTGAACTATTTTGAGTTGGCTTTTCTGTAATAACCAGAAGAAACCTACTGACACAGAACGATGGCAATTTTCCCAAGGTCACATAGTAAATAACTTCCCCCCTGGTGCTAGTGGTAAAGAATCTGCTTGCCAGTGCAGAGACGTACGAGACATGGGTTCGATCCCTGGGTCGGGAAGATCCCATGGAGGAAAAAAAATGACAATCCACTCCAGTATTCTTGCCTGGAGAATCCCGTGGACAGAGGAGTCTGGTGGGCTACAGCCCACAGAGTTGCAAAGAGTCAGACATGATTGAAGAGACGTAGCATGTACATAAGCATGCACATAGTAAATGCAATTTCCAGTTCTTAAAAGCTTTTTTCTCAAGTAGAATTATTTTTCCTATATATTTCTATCTATCTTCAGGAATACATATATAAATGGATAACAGGTGAGCTTACCCAAAGTTCCCCGACTGCACTGATACTTAAACCAGAGCGTGCACTCAGGTAGAATATTTTAATGCTTATCTAAAGTGATGGTCCTTTCCTTCTTAAACTCTTCTTAGAAAGCAAGAGAAGGAAGAAAAAAGCAAAGATAATTTTGTTTTCTTCCAAATCCAAATTGGAGTATCCTGCCTAGTTATGATACAGGACACCACATTCAACAAAGATCTTGCAAAGGAATTCAATCTGCTTAGCTTGGAAGAGGAAAACCCCAGGAATCATTCATTGACTTAACATTTATCAAACTCTGACTGTGAGAGGACGGACAGCCACGTTCCAGCTATTCCCAGAGGTGAAATTAAAGTTAAGGGTAGGGAAATCTAGGGAGATGGGTTTTGAATCAACAATAAATTGTTTATCAGTTAGAACTGTCCAATAACTTATGAGATAAATCATGATTGATTTTGTTTAAGAGGAAATCTTCAATTTGATAAAAGTAGATATTCATAATCTTTCAAAACTCTTCCCACTCTTCCTAACTTCTTACTTTAGAATTCCAAGAGTTAGGTGGTAAATATTTCAGGACAAGGTAATAGGAAATTAGCTAGGGGTCTGTGGGAAAGGAGTGTAACTCGTAGGCAGGTTGATTAGAAAGTGTTTTAGGTGGGACATAAGCTTGCCTTCTACCTTGTATTCGAGCATTCTCCAATCTCCATGAAATATCTAGAATAGGTACTTTTCTCTTGAAGTGTGAAAGTGTGTTAGCCACTCAGTCGTGTCTGACTGTTTGTGACCCCATGGACTGTAGCCCATCAGACTCCTCTGTCCATGGAATTCTCCAGGCAAGAATCCTGGAGTGGGTAGCCAGTTCCTTCTCCAGGGGATCTTTCTGACCCAGAGATCGAACCTGGGTCTCCTGCATTGCAGGCAGATTCTTTACCATGTGAGCTATCTGGGAAGCCCATTTCTCCTGAAGGATTTCCAATAAACATTTCAGTTATTCTATCCTACACAGTGCTCTTAGATTTGATTTATATTAGCAGAGTAACTGACAAAGATAAAAAACAAACAGAATGGCCATGAGTGGTGGAAGCATTACTAGTGTATAGAAGAAAAAATATGACTAGTGGTCAGATAAACATGAGTTCAAACCCAGACTCATATACAAAGCAAGTTGACCAACTAAAGGAACATTTTTTTTTTCATTAGTAAAGATAGAACTAATATATTTCTGTGTGTAGGAAAATTTTTAAAAAGAAATATCATGAACATATATAAAAAATACAGAAGCTAAATATTTCCTTCTATGCTAATTTTAATCCTTAGAGATAAATTCTTAACATCTTTAATAATTTTCTTCAAATTTTTAAATGTGTATAGATATGCTTGATTTTTTATAAAACTGGAATTACGTGTATTTTATTTTTTATTTAGCTTTTGCATTTAAGTCATATCAGAAGAATTTTCCAGATCTTTAGGTACCGTTTTTCTTAATTGAAGTATACAGCTGACTTACAATATTATATTCGTTTCAGATACACAACCTGGTGATTCAATATTTTTATAGACTATACTCCAAATAAAGTTATAAAATCTGACAATATTTTCTGTGCTGTACATTACATCCTTGTATCTTACTTTATTCTTATTAGTGTGTATTTCTTAATTCCCTTTTCCTATCTTGCCCCTCCTCCCATTACCCGCTGCAATGGTAAAAATAACCACTTGTGTGCTCTCTATACCTGTGAGTCTGTTTCTGTTTTGGTACATTTGTTCATTTGTTTTATACTTTTAGATTCCATATATAAGGGGAAACATGCAGTGTTTATCTTTCTCTGAATTACTTCATTAAACATAATACCATTCCAGGTCCATCCATGTTGTTGTAAGTGGCAAAATAATACCAATAATTCCAATCTATTAATGTTTGTTGAAGCTTTATCTATGACCTAGCCCATAGCCAAATTTTGTAAGTACTTCAAGTGTAGGTGAAGGGAAAGTGTCTTCCTGAACTATTGTGTGTAATGCTCTCTATATGCCAGTTTAGCTAAAGTTTTAATTATGCTTTTTAAGTCCTCTGTATTTTTTATCATTATTTACTTGCTTCCAAATGATTAAATTTCATTGAGATTCATTGCATATTTCATTTGGTATAATCACTTCTATATCATGAAAATTTTATTTTCCTGAAATTTCTAATAACTCAATGGAAAACATAATAGTCCTAGTTGAACCTTTAACCCTCCTGCTCCACTTCCATCCCTGCCACCATTTTCCCAGGTCTGTTTAGGCTTTTTAATTTTCTTAAGCCATGAAAAATAGTCTTTTGTTTGACATTAAAATTTGTTTACATCTAAGGATTCATGAGATTCTTACTATTTATTTAATCTAATATTTGGTATTAAATACCTTTTACATTTAATTTTATATATTTGTACTGTTGTTTTCTTCTCTTTCCCTTTCTCTCTTAGGTAGGGATATATATGTGTGTGTGTGTATAAGTGTATATATATATATATATATATATATATATATATATATATAATTTTCTTTGTTTATATTTTAATTCATTGGTCTCCACTTTCACATACTTCATCTTTCTTATTTTCTTTAAACTTGCCTTGCTGTTTTAATACTAATCTTTTAATTTAAATATTTAGGTCATATTGTATTCTTTCGTATTCAATAAACACAAATATAGATGTGACTTAGCCTGAGAGAAGAGCTTTGGTTATAGACCTTAACTCTTTCTTGAAAGAATTACTTGAAATATTTTAATGCCAACTTACCTAAATTCTTAATAATTACTAATTATTAAGTTAAGATTAATAATCTTCTTAATCCAGTGAAGTAATCTTGTTCTTGCAACACAAACCTCTTAAAGTCTCTGCTTTTGCATATTTACTTATGCTGGGTGAATTTCTCCAAGTATGTAGTCACTCTCCCTTCTCACTAAAAATAACCTATATATTTGGGTCAATACAAAATAGAGTTTCCTTCTTCAGTTATTTCCTAACTAAATCAATTGAATGAGATCTTCTGCACGTTTGAGCAATTTGTTAATTACTAAATCTGATTATGGCACCTACCTTGTCATATTTTATATATTTTTGAGTTGGTGAATTTTAATCTTCTTTAGGGCACAATGAAATAAAAGGAGTGGGAGATTCTACATAATAAGTCCTCAGCTATTTGTTGAGTCAAAGTCAACAGAGTTCAGAGTATCTTTGTTCCTAAATGAAAATAACTTCCCCACAATGTTATGCCTGGAATATAGACCCCAGACTTGGTGGGTTTGGTAAGTTAAAATGGATTAATACAAAATTGTTCTCTATACAAGTGGAAAATGTTGCAGTTAATAATGAATAGGACTACTGGGCAAAGAGAAATTGGAGCCACCTGTTCCAAGTTACCCTTTCACCTCCTCCTCTGCCTCTTTCTGGGTCTCAGAAACACCTCCTGTATCTTGCTTCCTCTACCAGTAAGCCTTCCCCCGGGAGCGTCAATTCTGAAGGCAATTTTCCAAGACCATTTGTGGAACTGGCTGGGGCTTCAGCTGCAACGTGAAAGGGCATTTATTCTGGGACCTCAAAATGGCGTTTGAAGGAGACTGCTGAACTTGTTTCAAAAATAGATTCTATATTCATCAGTTTTATTGCTTCAGGTACAAATGTTAAACCTAATAGTTCATCTAAAATAATGCGTGTTTGTGTGTGTACGTGTGCACACTCTGAGTTGGGTGTTGTTTTTGTAAGTTTCTGTGGATATTATGACACTTCCATAGACAAGCTAGGAGTGTAGTGTTATGTCCTGAGTCACACGTCTGTACAAGCAGCTATTTGTGTTCTCATGCTAGATCATGTACCAAAACCATAATGTCCTGCATTCTAGAAAATTGCAATGCAATAAAATACTTAATGATACTTTGAAAAAAATTGGAAGCTTTATTCTGTATATGTATATCTCGAGTTGTTGTTTAGTCGCTAAGTCATGTCGGACTCTTCAGCAACACCATGGATTATAGCCCACCAGTCTCCTCTGTACATGCGATTTCCTAAGCAAGAACACTGGAGTGGGTTACCATTTCCTTCTCCAAGGGATCTTCCCGACCTTGGGATTTGGGCCTGTGTCTCCTGAATTGGCAGATTCTTTACCAATCAACCACTAAGGAAGCCCATAAACCAAGTAGCATCAATATACTTGAATTTTGTCAACTTTGAGAAGTTCAGGCTACTATTTTTGAGATAGAAGAGAATTAGCAAAGTTATACTAGGTTAGGAAGAGTCTTACTTTCCAATATAAGATTTTAGGATTTATACTTAGGATGTAGTAGAACTAATCTCATAGGGTGACTATGTCATGTGCTATCCAAACTGGGACACTTTTGAGGGTGAAAGGACTGCAAGTATGAACGCATTTTCCTTGGGCAAAAGTGGCTTATGATCACTTTCCATTCCGAGTGATAAGGGAATTAGACATTCTTTCTGGATATATCTGGGTTCTAGCCATATTTTTGCTGCATCCATGGAAGCTTGTATTCCAGGCATGAAATGACAAATATTTGGCACTTAACGATAATACTTCCCTCTCTTGAATTCATAGCATATGTCTTTCATCAATCATATTCTTTCACATTGATCTTTAACAAAGATTGAACTTGCTTCTATGCTCAAACAAATTTGCTAAGACATTCCTACGTTTTTTTTGGCAAAGGTTGAGACTGACAGAGGTTCCTTCCTAGGTAATTAGGGAGTGTCTGAAGTGGTTCAATGATCTGGGTTATAGGAGGGAGCCCAGCAGTTGGGTCAATATTCAAACAAGGATCAAAGGAAAAATGGGAACCACATTATAATTTATTTCAAGCTAGGCAAATGCTTCAAACTTCCCCTCTGTTAAAATGCTGAATTTATTTGTAAAAAGATGAATTTACAAACTTTTTTTAGGCTTGGAGACATAAATGGGGCCTTCTTCAGGCTCACTAAATCCTAAATGGCCAAGCATCCATATCAGGGCCGGTCTTTCCTAATCACAGGCAAAGCAGAGAGCTGGGCATGACAAGGTATGTCCTTCCCAGTCTATTCACCACATAGGAAGGCACAAATATGAAGATTTCCCCTGCCTTCAGCTTTCTAAGCACTGTATTACTATCTACTGGAAAACTTTCCCCAAAGAATATCATGGACTCTGAACATTCAGGTTAAAGGGTCTTTAACTATGGAGGTGGAGGAGTGGTAACAAAGGATAGAGAGAGGGCAGAATTAAAGAGGAGGTTGTAGGAGATGCAAGTTCAATCCCTGGGTTGGGAAGATTCCCTGGAAGAGGGCATGGCAACCCATGCCAGTGTTCTTGCTTGGAGAATCCCTGTCGACAGAGGAGTCTGATGGGCTACAGTCCAAAGGATTGCAAAAAGTTGGACACAACTGAAGTGACTTAGCATGCATGCATGTATCCCTAATCTCAAGGGTAAAGTTATGAATTTGAGGCGAGGAGTAGAAGTGTCTCTTCTCCAAGAAAGATATTGACTTTATTCTAAGCTCAGGGAAATGCTGGGGCTGTCTAATGCTGGTCTAAATGACCAGGCTGATCAATATTGGCTCAAAATGTGAAGAATACTGAGTTCACTTGTTTTGGGGTATTAGGGACCACAGCCCTAAACAGTTAGGAGCAGATGATCTTGGAATCTTGGGGGAAATTAGGTAAACATCATATGAAAAAAAAATACAAATGTTGAATTTGCTGATTATCATTAAGTTTAATTGGTCATTGTTAGTGTGACATTAGCACAACCTTATTTGAATTTTGTTCATGTACCAGAATATTCTTCCTCTCCATGGTGAAGGATAGCCACTTCTGAAGTTTGGTGGAAGGGAAAAGAATCAGTCCTCATAATATGTTCGACTTGCCATCACAACCAACAGTAATGGAGAAACACCACTGCCAGTGTGGTTATCCTGAGACTTGCCAGATTTGGATCAAGGCATCCAACTGCTTTCTCTGACCCTGGTCTGCTGAGCCAAGATTGCTAAAGAATTGAACGTAGCCAAAGCCAAGATTGTGAGTGTCATTGGGCCATCACAATAAAGATTCCCTTCCTAATGAGCCCTCAATGGGATCTAGTAACTATTTCTCCCTCTGTTCTGTTCCCAGGGACCTTGCCCCTCGCCATGCACTCATTCTCTGAGTCAACTCAGGGTGCCTTCTCTTCTACGTGCCTGCCTTAGCAGCAAGCCTTTCACCAGGGATAGAATGTGGGTTTCATTTAACTGTAATCTGTTGGCACTAGCTGTATAAAAATAAAGTAAGAAAATCCCTGTGGCTATGTCTGGCCTAGATGTGAAAGTGCACACTAATTAGTTAATTAGAAAAGTCTGCTTAGATCCCTGCTTGGAAACAAGGAGTAGTGTCACAAGTGCTGGGTGTTGGCCATCCTTTGCCTGGACACATCAAATGACTGCTCTCCCGGTCCCAGGGAGCTCTGGCATAAACAAGTTGGGCTGCAGCATCAGATATGCTAAAACCTGAACATGAGCAGCTGAGTATTCTGGGCCACAGGTTTGCAGAGATTACTGCAACACGGGCAGTTGGCCAATCCCAGACACAAAATAGAGAGTGAGGGGCTGGCCTGTACAAGTTCCAACACCCGGAGAAGACTCTGAAAGCAAGAACTCCGGGGTGCTGAGAGCTGTTTCCAGTAACACCCCCGTATCAGAAAAACTCTAAGTCAACCAAACACAGATGTTGATATCTGGGCAAATTTCCTATTCACACGGAGCGTGGGGACCTGGGGAGAACCTAGGTCATAGAGAAAGAGCTGGGAGGCAAAGACAAGAAAGCTGGCGTCCAGGGTTTCAGACCTCGAAGCTGTGCTGTCACTACGTGCTGTACTGTGCTCGGTCATGTCCGACTCTTTGTGACCCCACAGACTGTAGCCTACCAGGCTTCTCTCTCTACGAAATTTTCCAGGCAAGTGTGCTGGAGGGGATTGCCATTTCCTTCTCCAGAGGATCTTCTCAATCCAGGGATCAAACCTGCATCTCTCGCATCACTTGCACTGGCAGGGGATTCTTTACCACCAGCACCACATGGAAAGCCCTATCAGACCTCTAAGAGAACAGGGAAATTTGGAGCCTGAGGTCCCTTGTACAGGCTGGACTAGCATGGTAAACAGATAAGCTTCGGGGATTCAGATGTGTCTCAACAGAATGAGGAAGATGTGTGTCCAACATGAGTATCCTGTAGCAAACCGTCTGGATGTCTCACCTGGCCCAAGACACGATCAGGCAAGCTCTACCGGTGAATAGCTCAGTACATTAGCTTAAAAGAGTGAGACTTAAAATCCAGGTTCCAGAATATTTCATCAAAATTGCACCCAAACCTTACTCTTTCTTCAGGACCCTGAGGACCTCATGCAAATCTCCTCAAAATATACAGTCAAGATATCCAGATACAAAATTACCTAGTCAATTGATCATTTTAGGCATTGCCAGGGCAGCTGTGTATTACAATGGACACTTTGGATAAACTGCTGACATCTTTGCCCTCTAGTTTGCTTTTTATCCTCCAGAAAAATTAAGAAGTGGGTGTTGGAAAAAAGCAGAATGAAAGACTTTTCCCTGCACATTTTTCCAATGGCCCCAAAGCTCTGGTTCACAGTTTCACCTTGTACAACGGTCGTAAAGTCAAATAGTCCCATGGTACCCTGAAAAAGATCGTTCTTTTCCTATCAAACCGAAATCCTATTGACACTCAGATCCTCAGATTCATCCCCGAATTACTCACCTTTGAACTGAGCACTTCTTTGACAACCTGGGGGTTTCCTGGGGTTTTTCATCCCTTTTTTAAAATATCGATTTTGGAATTTTTAACTAGGTTTGTGCCTCTGATCTTTTCTCAGCATCTGTAAAATCCTTTATTTCCCACAAGTTTGACAGAAGCTGACTGTTGGAGATATAAAAGGATCAGGACAGACGGCCTTAAGAAAAGTTACCCATAAGTTTATCTCAGGAGAAAGTTGGGGCAAAGAATGAAAGTGTTAACAATGCATGGGAACCAGATGGAGTTTGGCTGGCTGAGTCCTGCAGCGGGTACTGAAAGAAGTAACCGCAGAAAGAGTCAGTAAAAGGCTCTTTTCTGATGCTCTCCTTTGAACCCACATTTGGCAGGACTGCTGTTAGTAGCTGGCTCCCCAGAAGTCACACTGTTAACAAGAGGCAAGAGGAATATATGGCAGCCACAAGTCTAAGATGTGTTTTGATTTGACTGTGAAATAGGTTCTTGCTATTCTTGCTATCGGAGAAGGCAATGGCACCCCACTCCAGTACTCTTGCCTGGAAAATCCCATGGACGGAGGAGCCTAGTAGGCTACAGTCCATGGGGTCGCTAACAGTCGGACACGACTGAGCAACTTCACTTTCACTTTACCCTTTCATGCACTGGAGAAGGAAATGGCAACCCACTCCAGTATTCTTGCCTGGAGAATCCCAGGGACGGCGGAGCCTGGTGGGCTGCCGTCTATGGGGTCGCACAGAGTCGGGCACGAGTGAAGCGACTTAGCAGCAGCAGCAGCATTCTTGCTATGTCTAAAAGAGCTAAAACAGGACGCCATTATTCTAACCTTGAACGACTGGTCATTGCCTGCTTGTTCTCCAAAGCAAACTGAATATCAGTTACCAAATTATGCAAGAGATCATACAAGATGTACTGTCTTGAAGATACCTCTGTCTCCTGTTCTTATTCTCATTCCCTGTGGCAGTCTTCCTTGGTGTCTCATCTCATTATTCCTGCCAAAGGCTGCCTCCTCTAATGCCTGCAAGGCCACAGAGAGCTTGGGAGAAACTCAACCCCCACGTGGGGCAGGCTGTAAGTGCTCCGGAGTCAACAATCTCTTAACAGCCCTCAGTCAGTGGGAATGATTTAAAGTATACAGGAGGATGTGTGTCAGGGAGTGCGAGTCAGACTTGGGTCTGTATATCAAAAAGTCTCTGCAATTACAATAGCTGGGCTTTAAATTTGGTTCTAATTTTCCTAGAGGAAAAACGCAAAGAGAATGGGTTTTCTTAAAAGCCCAGAAAATTAAAGGCATGATGGTATATGCTTTTATAATTATATGATTTATATTTATGATTGTAGATGATTTATAATGTTTATAAGTTTTCTGGCTCAGTTTTGGCCCTGTTCAAAACATCTTCACTGTTTCATTTGTGACTTCCTTATTTAGGGTGAGTTCCTCCTCTCTTCCCTGCTGGGAAAACAAAGATTTCCCCAATTTTAAGACCTATTTTGTTCGTTTCCATAGTTACTGAGGGTACACACACACACACACATACAAATACATACTGAGTTCTGACAATATACAATAACCTTTATGATTTTTAAAGAAATGATAATTTTTAAAAAATATTTTACTCCTTCCTGTGATGATGCCAGACTTCTGGCCCAAATAGTCATTATTAAGGCAGGTTTTAGGGAGATGTATTATATAAAGCATCGAAATTAATAAGTTATAGAGTGGGTCTGTTCTAAAAACTGATCATTGGCATCCTTTAACTTAATAAATTATTCTTAGTTCAAATAACTCTATACCCAAAAGACAAAACAAATATGAATTTCAATAACTAATGAAGATAAGGGTCATAAATCTTTTGCAATTTCTTCTGGAAATGAATTTTTTGCAAGATTTACTATGTTTATCTCTTACTATCGAAATCCGAAGTTTAAGATGCAAGTTCTTAAAATGAAGTAGGAAAGGAGTTTTCAAACTTTGGTTCAGCACACAGTAGGTTATTTTAGCTTCTGAAAAAGACTCCCTTAGCTCAGACATTCTCTATGGAAGTCTACCTCACAGGAGAGAGGGCTCATTGATCTTCAATGCAAGACAAACTAAGCCAGAGATGTTCAAGTGAAGTTACATTTTACAACCGGGCTGGAAGTCCCCAGTAAGTTTTCAATCAAACTTCCCATTCTCATAACTAATGTTGCTAAATTCATCAGACTCCATCCCCCTTGCCAGTCCCCAATTACTATTACCACCACTCACTGCAGAAGGTTAAAAACCTAAGCTCAAGCCTTTCTAACCAAACAAGCCTTGGACCGACAATGCATCAAATCAAAGCTTTTCAATCTATGAAGTTGGAGGACCCTGGATTATTATAGCTACAGATGTGAAAACCATCCATTTGTGCACTAACAATAAGCATCTTTGGTAATATTATTCTTTACTTTCTAGCATGTTTTTTGCTTGCCCATGGGAATACATTCACTGATTTAAGATCAAAGCCAGCTTGCAATTTGGAGAAAAACAGAAGAAAATAAAAACTTTGGGTACAGAAATAATGCCAACCAACACAGCTAAAATGAGACCAAATTCATGCATTTCTCCATACTGTTTTATAATTCTACTTGCAAAACAATCCCTCAGAAATAAGCATGCTTTTTAGAAGAAAGGATGGCTTCTGTGTGGTAGTTGGTTCAGTTAGATGAACTTTAATCTTCCTTCCAAGTTTGTAATAATTCTTTGTTCAGGCAATGTGTTTCTTTGGGCAAGGCTGAGGAAGTGGTGTGGACTGCAGTTTACTTAACAGATAAATTTCTACAAGAGGGATAATTTGGGGAATCCAGTTTCCTAGACTCAACAATGACATGAAATATGTTTATATTAGCTATATGGGAGAATTTCCTCAAACTGCCACATGTGTATAGGAAAATGCTATTTTTCTCTTAGAAAATGAAAAGAAAGCTCAAGTGAAAGTTTTAATCACAACTAGAAAAAATTATTAGGATATGACTGTAATATTTCTAATTGACCTTATTTGATCCCCAAAAGATACCTCTATATGTTTCTCTAAAAAGTGATTCAGAAGTGGGGCAGGTTGTACCACTTGGAAGAAATCACACACACATACCTTCCAGGTGATTCCTTCCAGAAGAAACTTTTTGTTAACAATAATATGATTCTTTAAGAAAATATTAAGGTTTCAAAAAAGCACACCCTCTCTGTGAGAGTTTGAGTTATGGAAATGCCTATCATCAGGAGAAACTAAGATTACTTAAGGATATAGCAATTTATCAGAAAGGATATACAACAGAAAGTGACTTCATTGATGAAAGATTTACTGATTGCTGCAGAAAAAAACTATCCATGCAGTGACATTTGAGGGGCTCTGACTTGCAGACTGTACCAGATGCTACTTCTACATTGGCTAGTAATTCTTTCATAGAATTTGGGCAATCAACACCCTACTGTTACTAATGTTTCAGCTGATAAAAGGAGGTGTAGCTGAACTGGTATGGCAAGAAACTATTAACCCGTTGCATTTTATTTTCTGCAAAATAGAGGCTCATTTATTGAGGTTTGATGGGCAAAGAGCAAAGGCAGTATAGCCCTGCTTTTGCCTCACCACTGGGCCCCAGTTTAGCGTGTATATGCACACTTGAGCCTCTAAAGTTTGGTATTGCCATTGCCAGAAAATAGCAGAAATATAAAAAGTTACTCCTCTTGTTCAGCTTCCCAGGTGGCATAGTGGTAAAGAATCTGCCTGCCAATGTGGGAGATGCAAGAGTCCTGAGTTCGATCCCTGGGTCGAAAAGATCCCCTGGAGTAGGAAATGGCATCCTGCTCCAGTATTCTTGCCTGGAAAATTTCATGGACAAAGGATCCTGGTGGGCTATGGTCCATGGGGTCACAAAGAGCTGGACATAACTGAGCACACTTTCTTCTTGTATTGAGTCTCACCACTTGACCACAATTATGGGATTTCTGATGCTTAGAGGAGACACTGAAGAGCTAGTTTAGGTTTCTGAGGTCTCTGGAATCTTTATGAGATATCCACGATAATGTTTTTATTACCTACCTATCTACTGTAAGGGCTTTTAGGCTTCAACATATTGCTTCTTTGTACTTAGATACAAAGGAGAGATTGAGATCAGCCAGCTCTTTATCTCAAACATGTGTAAATACTTACTTACAACAAACACGCTCTTTTAAAGCAAAATGAAAACTGTTTTACCAATGCCTGCAATATTCCATATACCCAGCTTGCAAATTCCAACCCATATGAATCCTCAGAAGCCCCATGAGAAATGGTAAACAAAATCAAAAAAATAAGAGCAGACAATAAAGGTAGAGAGAGGTACTAAATTATAGATTAAACAGTGACAATGGTCCAAGTGTTATAGCCCTGAGTACACCGTAGAATCATTTGGGAATCTTTGACAAAATACAGATGCCTAGACCCACATCTGACTTGTATTTTTATATCATTTAATCTGTGTTTGTGTCCAGATAACAGTGTTTTGGGGCTTCCCTGGTAGCTCAGGTGGTAAAGAATCTGCCTGCAATACAGGAGACCCTGGTTTGATTCCTGGGTCAGGAAGTTCTGTTGGAGAAGGGATAGGCTACCCACTCCAATATTCTTGGGCTTCCCTGGTGGCTCAGATAATAATGAATCCACCTACAATGTGGGAGACCTGGGTTCAATCCCAGGGTTGGGAAGATCCCCTGAAGGAGGGCATGACAACCCACTCCAGTATTCTTTCCTAGAGAATGGACAGAGAAGACTGGTGGGCTACAGTCCATGGGGTCAAAAAGAGTCAGACACAACTAAGCAACTAAGCATAGCACAGCACAACTGAAATCAAATCACCTTATATCTACATCCAAATAAAAAGGAAGACTAAAAGATCCACTGTCCCCATCTTTTAAACTCCTCAAAACGATGCTACATCTTCATTTATAATATCTCATTTCATCAACAGGTAGCCAAAATGCAATGCGAAGGGTTAAGAAAAATTATTATAGAAAAAATTGTGACCTGTGTAGTGACTTATACAGTTGGCACTCTATATTCATGGATTCTATACCTGCACTGTTAACTATATTTACATAACATTTACATTGTATTGACAATTACATAGCATTTATGTTGCATTATGCATTATAAGTAATCTGGGGATGATTTAAGGTAAACAGGAAGGTGTGTGTAAGTTACACGTAAATACCATGCTATTGTATATAAAGGACTTAAGCATTCGAGGATTCTGGTATCCATGGGGATACATAGAACATGGTATCCATAGAACCAAGCCCTCTGGGATATTGAAGGACAATTGTATCTGGAGCCCCCCATTAAACAGATGAGCTCATGTCTCAGAGTGCTGTAGGTAGGTAGGTGTTAGTTGCTCAGTCGTGTCCAACTCTTTGTCTGCCAGGCACCTCTGTCCATAGAATTCTCCAGGCAAGAATACTGGAGTGGTTTGCCATTTCCTTCTCCAGGGAATCTTCCTGAACCAGGATCAAACCTGGGTCTCCTGCATTGCAGGCAGATTCTTTACTGTCTGAGCCACCAGAGAAGTCCTATGCTAACACCCACTTGATGGACATGAGTTTGAGCAAGCTTTGGGAGTTGGTGATGGACAGGGAAGTCTGGCATGCTGCAACAGTTGGACATGACTGAGCGACTGAACTTAATTAATGCTAACAATATTTAGAGTATAACCAACCTGAGTGCCTAGAACACTCCCTATTATATCCTTCTCAGAAACTCAAGAAATAACTCTTAAAGGAATGAGGGAATTTATGAAAGAATTAATGGTAAATAGGTCTGAAGAACTGGTATGTATTTATCTGTTCCTATAGTGTATGTCTGGAGAAGGAAATGACAACCCACTCCAGTGTTCTTGCCTGGAGAATCCCAGAGACAGAGGAGACTGGAGGGCTGCCGTCTATGGGGTTGCACAGCATCAGACATGACTGAAGCGACTTAGCAGCAGCAGCAGCATAATGTATGTCCATAGCAGCAGCAGTATAGTGTATGTCCATGACTATGCCAGGGCCTGTGGCAGGGGATTAAAAGAAGACAGTTTCTGGCTTTGGGGAACTCATAGGCTAAGTGAATAGACGTTAATGAATAGATGGAGAACTTTGAAAGAATTGAAAGTTTGAAACATCAATTTTGCAGTGCCTGGTAATCATTACAAATAAAAAGAAAGTAAAGAAAATTTATAATTAGAGAATAGTTAGGAATTTAATGAAAGTGAAATTATTATATATCAAAAACTGTGAGATACAGCCAAACTGACAAAAAAATCACAATAAACTAAAAACACATCTTTGAAAATGATCGCTATAAGATCACCATAGAATACTTTAGAAAAAGAATCATACCAAATATAAATGATCCTCTAAATTGGCACTGAGTTCATTGCAATACCAATCCAAATTACACCAAAATTTTTCTTCATGAAACATGTATGCTAATTCTAAGATTTGTATGAAATAATAATCACAAAATGAGGACAATTCTGAATATAAAAAGTAGTAAAAGAAGAAAAAGTGAAGGGGAAACTGGCTTGATCAGCTGTCAAGACATTATAAAATTATAGTAAATAGAATGATCATCAGAACTTTATTTATTTATTTATTTTTTTAATGATCATATCCAAATTCTTAAATGAGCAAGGTAGCATTAAAAAATTGGGAGTGGGTAGAATGACATATTCAGAACACTAACTTGTGTTAAGTATTCTCAATATACATGAAATAATTCTTATAGTTAATAAGAAATGCATTGTTCCTTAGCAATTAAAACTTATACATGAAAAAACAAAACAACTGAATCTTTCAGATGGAAAGGCCTATATGATATCAAAGTAGAGAAGGACTTAAACATGAAATAAAAAGCATAAACCACAAAGGAAAAGATGTAGACATCTGATGATGTTAAAATGAAAAATGTAATGAAATGAAAAATAAAAGTATAAACAAATTAAAGAAAAAAAGACCCACTATGTAGCAGATAACATTTGCCTAGCATGTAAAAGAAATATAGTTAATATCCAGGTATACCAAAAACTTCGAAAACAGATCTAAAAAAAAAAAGTGGAAAGAGATAATAACCCTGCAATTCATGGGGAGTGGGAGAGGGGAGAAGTTGAGTTGAGAGCCTTAGGACTAAAAATGTATTAGAAAATGTACAAATTTATTAGAAATGAATGAAATAAAAATCAGTACAACATTGAAATACATTTTACTCCCATCTGAATGGGGAAAAAAAAAAGAAACAATTCAGAAAGTGTGACATCCAGATTTAACCAGGCTGTGAGGAAAGGGACTTTTCATACTCTGCTGTGTGAGTTGGTACAACCATTTTGAAAAAAAAACAATTTGGCAGTATGTGGAAAACTGAAAATAGGTATCTCTTAGAGCCTAGCAGTTTTGTTGCTAAGTATGTATCTTAGAAAATCCTAGAGCACATGCATAAGTATATATGGTGTAAAGATGATTTTGAATCAAAAAGAATAAATGTAAAATGCTATAATTTTAGCATGATTTAAAACAAAAACACAAAATATTAAAAGGTATACGGTGTGTGCTAAGTCACTTCAGTTGTGTCCGGCTCTTTGAGACCCTATGGACTATAGCCTGGCAGGCTCCTCTGTCTTTAGGATTCTCCAGGCAAGAATATTAGAGTGGATCGCCTCGCCCTCCTCCAGGGGATCTTCCCATCCAGGGATCAAACCCTTGTCAGTTAAGTCTACTGTATTGGCAGGTGGTCTTTCCTGGTGGCTCAACTGGTAAAGAATCTATTTGCAATGCAGGAGACCTTGGTTCGATCCCTAGGTTGGGGACTGTATAGTCCTGGGTTGGACTGTATAGTCTGTGGGGTTGCAAAGAGTTGGACACGACTGAGCGACTTTCACTGTTCTTTACCACTAGTGCCACCTGGGAAGCCCCAAAAGTATATCATCTATATTTAAATCTGTAGTTACAGTTTGAAATATATTCCAATGTGACTGGATCTTAGATATGTGATTTTTTAAAAAGTGAAAATTATTAGTTGATACTGTAGACAGAGGAGTCTGGCGGGCTATAATCCATGGGGTCGCAAAAAGTTGGACACTACTAAGCGACTAGAATGACAACTGTTATAATATAGCATGTTACTGTTGCTGTAATAATAATAATAATAAAACACAAAGAAACTCTAGTAGTATTAGAATAATTACATACAAATTTGAATAAAATGGCTTAAAAGGTTATACATTAAAGGGATTGTTGCTCAGTCGCTAAGTCACGTCCAATTCCCTGTCCTTCACTATCTCCTGGAGTTTGCTCGAGCTCATGTCCACTGAGTCAGACATGCCATCCAATCATCTCATCCTCTGTTACCCCGTTCTCCTCTTGTCTTCAATCTTTCCCAGCATTAGAGACTTATCCAAAGAGTCAGCTCTTTGCATCAGGTGGCCAAAGTATTGGAACTTCAACATCAGTCATTTGAATGAAATGGGTTGATTTCCTTTAAGATTGATGGATTTGATCTCCTTGCTGTTCAAGGACTCTAAAGAGTCTTCTCCAGCACCACAGTTTGAAAGCATTAGTTCTTTGGCACTCAGCCTTCTTTATGGTCTAACTCTCACATCTGTACATGACTACTGGAAAAACTATAGCTTGGAGTATATGGACCTTTATTGGCAAAATGATGTCTCTGCTTTTCAATATGCTGTCTAGGTTTGTCATTGCTTTGCTTCCAAGGAACAAGCATCTTTTAATTTTGTGTCTGCAGTCACCATCCTCAATGATTTTGGAGCCCAAGAAAATAAAATCTGTCACTTTTTCCACTTTTTCCCCAACTATTTGCCATGAAGTGATAGGACTGAATGCCATAATCTTAGTTTTTTGAATGTTTAATTGTAAGCCAACTTTTTCACTCTCCTCTTTCACTTTCATCAAAAGGCTCTTTAGTTCCTCTTCATTGTCTACCATTAAAGTGGTATCATCTGCATATCTGAGGTTGTTGACATTTCTCCCAGCAATCTTGATTCCACTTGTGAGTCATCCAGCCCAGCATTTTGCATGATGTACTCTGCATATAAGTTAAATAAGGCAGGGACAATATACAGACATAGCATACTCTTTTTCCAATTTTGAACCAGTCCATTGTTCCATGTCCGGTTATAACTGTTGCTTCTTGACCTGTATATAGGTTTCTCAGACGGCAGGTAGAGTGGTCTGGTATTTCTATCTCTTTAAGAATTTACACAGTCAAAAGCTTTAGTGTAGTCAATGAGGAAGAAGAAAAATGGAGCTAGTATATGAGAATGTGTGTGTCTCTATGTAAAGTGTATGTGTCTCTGTGTCTGTGTGATGTGATTGTGGTACTCCATTCATATAAAAATGAGACTTATGGGAGAAACAGTTACATTTATCACTTCTAGCTGTCTTCATACTATTCTTTCATTCATAGTTTTTTGAAGCTTTAAAATCTCTCAGAGACTATAATTAAAAACAATATTACAATAATATTTTCACATGTCTAAATGTTATTTAGAATATAATTTTTAAAGATTGTGCAATATCCTATATTATTCATTTGTTATAATGATTTTAAGATTCTTTTATTATACATTTTAAATTTACCACTGTCATAAATAGTGATGTTGGAAATATTCTTATATGTAAAATTATTTTCATATACTTGATATTTCTTATATATAGTATATTGTTGTTTAAGGTTGTTAGTATAATTTTATTTCCCATCATCTCATTTTATTGCTTATCAGTTTTGCTTTATATAGTTTGCTATTATATTATTTGGCACATAAATTTTCATAACTACCATATTACTACTGTGAATTATGTTTATTTTTAAAACTCTCTTTGATGCTTTTATTGCCTTAATTAAATTGTACCTGATTTGAGAAAAATCACTGCTGCTTTTTTTAAACAGGAAATTTTAAGTTCAAAAGGAACAGATAATTTCTAAATTACATAAATTATTTCAACCATGTAAGACAGGCTTTTTAATTAATTTGATGAAGCTGATATAATTCTGTTTTAAATACTGACAGAAAATAAAAAACAGTGGCTGTTGTGTGTTAGCAGGGGGTAGAACAGAACCTCTGAGCATGTGATCCACCTTTAGGACAAGTTTCTCCATCAGGACGCAATCTCAAAAGGGCAATTTGTTGTTGTTTAGTCGCTGAGTCATATTTGACTCTTTTGTGACCCCATGGACTGTAGCCTACCAGGCTCCTCTATCCATGAAATTTCCCAGGCATGAATACTGGAGTGCTTGCCATTTCCTTCTCTGGGGGATCTTCCCAACCCAGTGATCAAACCCGTTTCTCTATGGGCAGGCAGAGTCTTTAGTGCTGAGCCTCCTGGGAAGACCCAAAATAACAATAGCTTTGGATAAAAGGGTCAACGAGAAAGTTCACTAAAATTGTCTGGACCAACACGTCAATACAAAGATAGTCTGGCTCCTTATCAATACAAAGAAATCAGACTTCTTATTAATATATCATTTATCTCTGTCAAAGCAGCTTTCTCACTGAGACAACAGAATTTGGAAAATTTTACTTCTTCAATAAAATGAATATCTTTTTCCTCATTTTCTTCTGTTAGAAAGACCAACGGTATTTGGCCATTACATGTTGCACTCAAGAGTTCTGGTTTCTGAGATAAATACTTCTGTAAAAGAAGAACCTACTAGAATCACTTCCTATCTTTGGGAAAAAGGGGGTTTTTGGATTCTTTGTCTTTGGAACACATTTAGAGACAGTTTATCAAAGATTTAGACTAATTCTGAACTGTTCCTTGCAGAGAGTTTGAAAATTAAATATGTTCAGTTTGGAAATAAATGTGAATGTTATCGGCCTGTA
The DNA here is from genome assembly GCF_054371585.1 of Giraffa tippelskirchi. Lineage (NCBI taxonomy): Eukaryota > Metazoa > Chordata > Mammalia > Artiodactyla > Giraffidae > Giraffa > Giraffa tippelskirchi. The sequence continues at coordinate 110,506,049 of NC_137287.1, read as the reverse complement.
TTTATGCCGAAGACCAAGAAAATGTTTCAATGCATGTGCTATAAGATAATAAGATGTAGTGAGTGCTTTAAAAATTCAGGATCTGGCCTTAAGTAGATCTAGGTTTGATTCCAACCCCAACACTTGGATTTTGACTAATCTTCAGTTCTTTCATCTGTAAAATATATATCACATTATCATTAAATTCAGAGTGTTGTGGCAAGAAAATTTTCTAGAGATGATAAAGTTAGTACAGGGCTTGCATTAAGCAAATGAAAATAAATATCAGAAGTAAGAAAGGATTGTTATAAAAAACAATATCTAGAAATTCAATATCTTTTAGTTACATTCTGCTACAACAAATCTGATTTCATGTTTGTTTCATGTTTCATGATTTTAAACATGATTAAATTATGGCAGAGTAATCATACAATTAGATAAATTATTTATGTTTACATAAATTGTTGCTGTTGTTTAGTTGCTAAGTCATGCCCAACTCTTCGCAACCCCAAGGACTGTAGCCCACCAGGCTCCTCTGTCCATGGGATTTCCCAGGCAAGAATACTGGAGCAGGTGGCTATTTCCTTCTCCAGGGGATCTTCCCGACCCAGGGATCAAACCCACATCACCTGCATTGGCAGACAGATTCTTTACCACTGAGCCATCTGGGAAGCCCATATTTACATATATACACATGCATTATATGATATATATTAACCTGAATATATATAACATCATATATGATATATAATGTATATGTTTATATCATAATATTATTATGTTATATATATTATTATATTAAAGTATATATATACATGTAATACACATATTTTTTTTGAGTTTCCTGGCCAAGAGACCTGAAGGATCTCTGTCATAATAAGGTTTGTACAACACCAAATCAGACAACTGAGAATATTAAATTTACCCCACAAATGATGGCTAAGTTTATATTGATCTAAGTTTCTCCCACCTGTTTGACCTGACCTGACCAGAATTTCTCAGAGAGTAAAATTGTTAAGAGCTAAAAATAAGAACAGAGGAGTCTCACTTGAGATAAGAAAATGCATCGGTCAAAGATGGAAGGTGATACAAAGAGTGGATTTAGTTCTCTGGATTCACTTCATGGAGCATGTGTCTAAAGAGGAAGAAAGTGGTAAGTAACCCTCTATGAAATTGCCTTGAAGCTGCAGATTGGAGCTGGTGGAGGACCAAGACGAAGTCAGATCATCTTGACTTGGGATAGGGAAGACCAAGATGACCTGAGCTTCAATTCAGCTATTTGAACATGGTGTTGGCACATGATACCAGGACTAAGGAAAGGGGGCAGGACCCAGAAAGCCAGAGCTGAAAGAGGGGTTCTGACCATGACTCACCTACCCTTCTCCCAAGGTTTAATTAGCTGCAGCAGCCAGGTTCATCTTTTTGTATCAACACATTTATCAGGATCAATTTAGCAGGATCCTTTTACTAATATATTCTGAGTCTTGGAAGGGATAGCTTTGAGTTTTGATGTGTAAAGGTGAAGGCAGTAGGCATTCGTAAGGCACTGCAGTGTGTCAGTCATACTCCTTTCCAAATACATCCTCAAAGTGATCTCTTATTTCCTGATCCATTGGATACCTCAGATCGTACCATCAGTGCAGGGTCTCTGGCATACCATCAGGGATTGGAGACTTTGATACATAGGAGAATGGTCTCTTCTGTTTCAGTGATCTTACCGGGTCTTTGTTTTTACCAGTTTCATGGTATCTCACGTTACAGTGGCCTCTATCCCTTGTATTTTTAGCAGAAGCCTTAGAATGACACAGAAGTTCCATCACTTTCCTCATTTCTGTTCTTCTTTCCTCTGCCCCTCCTTGTCTCCTACGTGATCTTCCTGTAAGTACCAATTTACATGCAATCTACCAGGAAATCCTATGAGCTCTGCATTTAAAATATACCCACACCACAACCACTTTCTTTCTCCTCATGGCCACCATCTTGTCCCACTGCCCCCCACCCTCCCAGCACCCAGATAACCATAGAAGCTTTCTAACTGATCTACCTCAAACCTTGCTCTTACTCATCCAAGAGAGCCAGAGTGATCCTGATAAGATGTCACTGCGTTGCTCAAGACATTTTCAATAGCTTTGTATCTCATCCAAAATAAATGTCAAAGCTCTTAATGACCCACAGTTGCCATATTGGGCCCCTATTACCATTCTGACTGTATCCCTACTTTTCCCCCTGTAGATTTCTTGGTTCTTGACCCACTGCTGCTGCTGCTACTGCTGCTGCTAAGTCGCTTCAGTCGTGTCCGACTCTGTGCGACCCCATGGACGGCAGCTCAACAGGCTCCGCCGTCCCTAGGATTCTCCAGGCAAGAATACTGGAGTGGGTTGCCATGTCCTTCTCCACTTGCCTTCTTCAAAATTCTCCAGGCACACTCCAGCCTTGGGGCCTTTTCCACTTGCCATAAACCACTATGGATCTCTCTGTTCTATGATAGAGATAAAATGATACAATCAAGATGAAAACAAAAGGCCTTGTTTCTGATTTCTCTCTTTCTAAATGGTCTCCAAAACTAGAGTTTACGGGGCTAAATGAAACTACTGACCAAGACGTTCCTAAGTTTCTGGGGACCCAGGAAATACAGGTGGTCCTCACAATACCAGGTGTAACATTAAAGTCCTCATCTCGCCTGCCTCTCTCCCTGATTTCTCTGTGCTTCATATATGGCCCGGTTATTTTTCCATGATTCAGGTCAACAAGCACATCCTACACCTAATGGTTTCTCGACTAGATGCCATGCTAAATGTTAGAACATAGACTCAACCTGAGGGCAGCCATAAGCTGGTGGGAGAAACTGCATGGAACAGACATGGAAAAAGTTAACAAAACACAAGAACTTCAGTAGAGCTATGTCCTAGTTGAATATCAGCACAGGCTAGAGGGATTTTTGAGAAGGAGATGCAGGGAAGACTGTCTGGGGGAGATGGAAGATGAAAAAAATTAGGAGCTAAAAGTGAGAGGTGGGTATAGACAGGGGGAAGGGCACCTTTGGTAGATAAAATAGCTCAGTTCTTATAGGGCACTTGTGACAGTGAAAAGTCAGCAGTGGCAGGAGATAAGACAGTGGAGAGGGGTATAGACCATGTCTTGCCTAGGAATTTGGTTCTCACAAGGTGACTAGGGAGAACCAGTGCAGAGTTCCGAGCAAGTGAGCTGCTTGAAGAAATTCACAGGTAGAAAGCTCACTATGATCATATTATGGAAGAACTATTTAAGGGGATGACAGGAAGACCAAGGTTGCAACACTGAAATATGATGAACAGTGAAGTATTCAGTGAAGTATGAATATATTTTTCTGCCTCAATGAGTGGAAAAATTATTCTTCCTTCTTATATTTCAAAAAGTTGTCAGTTATGACTCTATTTTCACCTGCGAGCACTGACTTGTCTTCAATTTGGGGAGAGATTTCCTTCCTTCCCTTCCCTTCCTCTTTCTGTCTTTCTCCTCCTCTCCCCTTCCCTTACTCCCTCCCTCCTTTCCTTCTTTTACTTTCTCTCTTTCCTTGACATATCTATCTTATAAATACTGCTCAATCTTTCATCTTCTGACACTGTTCTGGCTTTTTATTTTTACTGTTTTGTCTTTGTATATTTAGCCTTTGTTGCTTTTAAAAATCATTTCTAGATATAAACATGTACTGAAGTCTTCTAGCCAGATACTGTTTGGATTTAGATATGTGAAAGTGAAAGTGAAAGTTGCTCAGTCATGTCTGACTCTTTGAGACCTTATGGTCTATACAGTCCATGGAATTCTCCAGGCTAGAACACTGGAGTGGGTAGCCTTTCCCTTCTCCAGGGGATCTTCCCAACCCAGGAATCGAACCCAGGTCTCCTGCATTGCAGGCGGATTCTCCACCAGCTGAGCCACAAGGGAAGCCCAGAAACACTGTAGTGGGTAGCCTATCCCTTCTCCAGGGAATCTTCCCAACCCATGAATCGAACCAGGGTCTCCTGCATTGCAGGTGGCTTCTTTACTAGCTGAGCTATCAGGGAAGCCCTTAGATATCTAGGCACTAAGTATTTAAAAGAGAATGAATCAGGCATGAATTTTAATTTAAGAGAATGAGAAGTAACTGTCTTCCAAGCTTATAAGAAGTTTACTGAAAATTTACCTGGGGATTGAAAATGATATGGGGCTTACCTATACACTAAAGCACCCTCACAACACAACCATCTTTAAAAAAAAAAAAAAGTATTTAATTTTGGCTAAGTTGCATGGCTTGTGAGATCTTAGTTCCCCAACCAGAGATCAAACCTACGCCCTGGCAGTGAAAGCACTGAGTCTTAACCATTGGACTGCCAGGGAATTCCCCAACCATCTTTTGCTTAATATTGTAGGCATTTGTTTTTTTAATGGTAGTTTCTTAAAAACAAACTGCCCAGGCTTCTTGGCTCCTACAAAGGATAGCCACAAGATGTGAAGCCTTTCAGAAGTACTTATTTGTCAGTGCCTAAAGTGGCCACCATGGTTAGTTGACTTACCCCGCTGGACTGCCTGGTCTCCCCTACCTCCACTCCCTACATAGGGTCCCAAGCCCAACACATCTACTACTAAAGCAGGGCAAAACAAATTTTTAGCAGTTTAGGCCATCAATTCCTTTAAATCTGATTTGCCGTGGTTGCCAATCTTTCTTTTACTGTAATTGCTGGCTAAATGAACTATAATTGTATTAAGAAGTAACTCTGAAATATGTATGTGCTCTCTGCTAATTCTCAGAATATGCAGGGAGAAGGAATTGATTCATTGTGCTTGGAAGAACCATTCGGAAATGCTCCCTCTGGGATCTGTTAGTTGGAGGCCTCTTTTGCATCCTGGGGAAAAGTCAAGGCCATATGCCCAAGAATCTAGGAGATGGAATAGGAATTTCAGGGGCTTCCTCACAACATTTCAGGTTGGTAGCAGCAGTTTCTCACAACTGTCAAAAGAGCCAAAGATCAAGTTGGAATTCTCTGTAGTCTTGGACACAACTAATTCTGATTAAAGCTCATATTCTGATTGTTTCTTATGCTAAGAGCTACGCCAGAGCTTTTCAAATATTCCTTTCCTTCAAATAACCTCTGCAGTATGATACGGCACTAAAGCTTGGGGAGGGTAAATGGCTTGTCAGTGTTTGCTTGTTGGTAATCAAGAAAATGGACTCTCAAACCCCAGTCTACTGAGTCCAAGTCCATTGCTACTAAAGAGATATATCTAGTATCATGGAAGGTATTTTTAAAAATACATCCAGACCTGACTAAGGCCAGGGGATAGTGGTATAGATTTATGTGTAGAAGAGTACCCATAGTGGGAAATGAAGAACAATTCTATCCTAAAAGGGTTCTGCGCAGTATATTTGTCTATTTTGAAGAATTCAATATGTCACATAACCCATAATTTCCATCTCTAGGGCCCACCTGCTTTTTTGATGAAGCCCGAAATTGAGGTTTGGGAATTCCTGACTTTTCATTATGACTAGTTATTGGGTATCTTCACTCTTCTCTTTAATTGCAGTAATGATACTGATTTCCTTACTTGAAAAGCCAAAATGAATAAAGTAGGCTAGACTATGCTGGGGAAAAAATAAACCTCAGTGTGTGAGTCATAGTGAATAATAACACAGCAAACCTAACCCAGTTCCCATCTTCAAGGAACTAGAAATCTAGTGGGTGGGACATAGGACTGATAAATAAAAAGGAAATTAAAACCCTGACTTAAGTGTACTTTTATATGGCATGGCAGGGACTGCTGGCTGCCATCCAACATCAATTTATCCTTTCTACCTTCATAAAAAAAATCATATTTTTATGTGGAGCGTTAAAGTGCCCAAATAAAATATTATATTTCCCAGCCTTCCTTGTACCAAGATTTGGTCACATGACTAGGTTCTAGCAATTGAGACTTTATGTGATACTTATACGAAGCCTGATTAAATGCAGTGGGCTCTTTTAAATGGGCTCCTTTTTGAGTCTTCTTTTGCCCACACAATAGATATGACAGCTGAATTCCAGCAGCCATCATAGACTGTCAGGTGACCTTTAAGTTGGAAGTCACTTTCAAGTAGCTAGCCCTTGTAGGTACTTGGAGTCGTTGCTGCTTGTAATCCTACTACAAATCCCTTTGTCTACTTCTAAGCTTGTCTGAGGCTTCAGCGGGTGATTCCTTGTATAATTCTAGTGCTAACATTTCTCTGCTTCTCTTCCTGAGAAAGGTCAGAGGAGTTTGCTCTACCCAAGCAGGGCAATTCATAGTAGAGAGAATTTAAGGCCCCTAGAGACAATACTCCACCAGTTAGGGGCTGCCATCACTGAGGGTGACCTCAGCTTTCTCCTCCCTCCCTGGGGGCAACTGTAGATCCATTCTGCAGATCTCTCTAGAGGGATCACTTGCTCACTACGTACATCTCACTGACTCTTCTTCCACCCCTGCTTCACTGTGCTCATCCCCTCCCTGTTCTTCCTGGGATTACTTCCCAAATAAACCATAACTACTCATGCCCTGCTGTTGAGGTTGGCTTTTTGGAGGAACCCAAGTGATGGAAATATAGAATAAGAATCAGCCTTCGGTTGACCAAACTTCCTACTTGTCAAGTCCTACTTGACTGTCATCCTCCTCATTCTTTCTGTAGTGGCTGGCATCATTGATCTTTCCTGCTCTATTCAAATTGGTTTCCCTTGACTCCTACTATACCCTGTGCATCAGTGCCTTATTTGTTCTGCCTGTCATATCACTCTGCCTGGTGGTCCATCTTTAAGATCTTTCTGTTTTAATCCAGCATACGCATCCTAACAGTCCTTGAAGCACTAAATCCCATACTTCTCGTCCCACAGCTCCAATATACCTTTCATCTCCTACACTTCTTTGCAGTATCCTAAGTGAACATTTTTTTCTCTTCCTTGAGCATTACCTACTCTTTCCTTCCTATGAACAGATGGCCCTGCTATTTCTTGTCACTGACATCTTCCTTTGAACATCTATTTATACCTATCTAAATCCTACCGATTTTGAATGGTCTGCTTCATCTATTGCTTCCTCCGTGACACCTTCATATTCTCTGTCAGGAAGTGGTACGTGCTCCTTGGCACCATGCTTGCCACTCATTGTATCTGTTTACCGTTTTTTTTTTTAATTAAAAAATATTTTTGGCCGTGAATGAGCCTTTGGTAAATATTTATTGAAAATTGTTATAATTATATTTACTTGTCACATGATTAGCTTTTTATTTTGCCAATTTCTAGACAAAATTAACTTACCCTCAGAGCTTTTATTATCTGAATTTTAAAATGAGATCTGGGCAAACCATATTTCATTATATTAAACAGCAGTTTTGAAACATCAGCACATTAAATCCTCTTCTGGATTTTTCAAGGGTTAAACTTACTTTCATTTAGATACACATGGCAAATACCTTCCATGAATCTCTTTTTATTTCATCTTCTGTTTCCACTTACAATGGACTGATGCTAATGTTCATTCTGGTTCTTTCATAAAAAAAATGCAGAGTGAAGCTGACAGATGATAAAAAACAAATTTCATGTCCAAAGATCATTTGAGTTTTAAAAGTTCAGTTAAATGTTCCACATCTTTAGATATGCAGGATAGCTAGAGACAGAAAGCCTCTTGGTCGGTTTTTAAATGAGTGCACTTTTGTTATCTCTGTTTGAATCTTGCATTTCTGGGTTCTTTAAGAATTTTGAGCATCACGCTCTGGGATATCTGGGAAATGTGTGGTCTATGAGAGAAATCAATTTTCTTTTCATCTGACCTTCCTTCTCAAATGCAGCAAGTAGTTTCCAATTAACGTCTACTCAATTTCCTTGTTCAGGAGTTGACCCTTGCTGTGAAATATTATAAATTATTTTAAGTGCATGTTCCTGGTTAAATTAAATACCATCTTCATTGGTCACTGGTTCTCTCGGGAATGCAGAATATTTCCTCTCCTGGCACTGGACTTCTGTCCATCCTTCTTGTGTAGGAGTAACAGTGCTGGTTAGCTATGTTAAAGGAAAAGAGTTTCTATTGTTTGAAAAGAATACAAGGAGAAATAAAAAGATTTTGGTGCTCAGATGGCAAAGAGGCACTGCCATTTCAGAGGGACACCTGTAAACCAAAAGTTGAGTGGGACTCAGCAGTTAAAGACAAGAATCCTACGAACTTTGGCTTAGAACTTTTGCCTTGACAAATTCAGAACCGTGTGAAAGTGATTTATTGAGGAACTGCTTTCATGAGAAACCTACAAGGTAGTGAGGGAGTAGGATAGACGAGAGAGTTCAGGAGAAATCTCACCTTATTCTGATCCCACCGAGAGTTCTGAGGATGAACTGCACTCACTGTACCTCCCCTAGTCCCAATCCACCCCCAGGCAAAGGAGTCTAGACTACCGTGCATCAGCATCAGTTATGAGCAATGGGGCACCTCCAGGAAAGGAGTATGACTTCCTAGGCATCCAGACAAGGCAGGCCCCAGCAGCCAAGGAAGATTCTCCAGAAGAGGGTATGAGTCATTAGCAGTCCATACTCCCAGTAGATAAAAGATAAGGACACCCTTTGGATAAGAGGAGTCAGGTAAGAGTCACTAACACCACCTATCACAGTAAAGCACTGCTGAAATAAGCTGGGCAGAGTGAAGTCAGGTAATGAAACATACCAGGCCTGTTAGTGAAGCTCACTGGTAGTCGGAGCTACAAGGACCTAAGACATCAATAATAACTAGCAAAACTGTTTGCCCTCTATGACAGCAACTTACCATCTGAGAAGTTCATATGGGGGACATCTCTGTACACACTGGGAGGATCCTAGGAAAGTGATTTATACCACTGCTCGGCCAGTAATGATTTGTAACTTCCCACATACACAGAAGCTGTCAATCTTCCTAAGAATGTGTGCTTGAACCACTGACATTTGAATTCCCAAAGCTGATCAAGGGCTAGGTTCTAGCTCAGGGCATGGTCAAGTCAGGGTCAGGCCATCTGACTTCTGTTATTGTGCCTTGTCTCCTGGGAGAGCCAAAAGTTGTGATTGATTTGGAGATGTTTGCCAGCTGGTCACAAAGACAACCCAAACTTCATCGAGAAGACCATCCTCCAGTATCCAGGAAGAAACCATTTTGTCACAGGTCTGTCTTTGGGAAGTGATTCTAGCTTATTTACCAGCTATACTCACATGGATTACAAACTGAACTTTTAGAAAAACATAGAGGGAAAAGGCTGACTTTTTTGAACTGAGAAAAATATTCTTGGTAGAGAGAGCTATCAAAGCTAGTACTCTGTAACAGCATATCACCAACCAACCAACCAGTCATTAATAAAACCAGAAATACAATATTATTTACAGCTCATAGAAAGCCAGCAGTGACAGAGGTTTGGAGATGATCCACGGTGATCTTCTCATTTTGCAGATGAGGGTATTGGCATTGAATCTGTTACTAGCTGTATGACTTTTGGTGTTAATAAGTTACTTAACTGCCCATGCCTCAGTTTCCTCTTGTCTAAATGGAGTATTTAATTCATTGACTTAAAATCTGAATTAAATGGGCAATATTTGTAGGAAATATTGTAGAGTCCTTGGGACAGAACTTGACACAGAGTTAAGGCCATATGTGTTAATTAAATATAAATAAATATAAATAAATAACTTGCCAAGGGTCAGTAAGTTAATTGGTTCATATTATTAAGAGTTTATGAAGGGTTTTATTGAATTAATATAAAATATGACTAAAGATCAATATTTTGTAATAATTTAAGTGTAAATAATTGATAGAAATTAGCCAACATACAAAGATGTAAGGGTATTTTTATACTTACATCCCTAAAGGATAACAATAGTTAAAAGCTTTTACTTTAGGTTAATGCAGGAAAGAATTTTGTTTTTCATTCCTATTACTCACTGGGTGATCCTGAGGAAGGGATTTAATTTCTCTAAGACTCAATTTCTTCAAATGTAAAATAGAGATAAAAATAGTAATAACAATAATAATAAAACAATGAGAGCTACCTCACAGGGTTGCTTGAAAATTAAATATGAGTATATATTTAGTTGGGCTTCCCAGATAGCTGAATGGTAAAGAATTCACCTGCCAATGCAGGAGAGACAGGAGACATAGGTTCGAACCCTGAAGCGGGAAGATCCCCTCGAGCAGAAAATGGCAACCCAATCCAGTATTCTTGCCTGAAAAACTCCATGGACAAAGGAGCCTGGCGGGCTGCAGTCCATGGAGTTGCAAAGAATCGGACTTGACTGAGCACGCACACATACATTTAGTGTACAAAACAAGTTCAATAAATGTTAAATAACAGCCAATGCTATTTCTAACATCTTTTCAAATAATTTTTTTCATTACCTGTCATTGAACAAGAACTTTACATTCTTAGGAGCTCATCATTTGGGATAGTAAAATAAGATAAAGATTTTGTGCTCAGAACTTTGACCATATAAACTACTGCTCTTTTGGCTTATTGGTTCTGAACTTCCTATTCAAATAGTAAACAAAGGGTCAAGTAACAAACTATCACTTTTCTTAAAACTCAGAGAGAATCAGTAGTTATAGCTCTAACCTAGAACACAGGATAGGGTCACTTGTGTGCCTATATTCCCATGAGGAAAAGTTGTGTTAGGAAACAAGCCTGGCTATGGACTGGCCCTTTAATATAAATAAATACTGGCCCTGTAAGTATTTATGGTTGAACAAATTTGAATTCATCCCATAACCATTTAAATCTCCTACAATGACAGAGAGAAGGCAAGGGCTGTCTACCATAATACACATTCAGATGGGAGAGATGCCACTTTGGGCCTTCAAAAGCTTACCTCTGGCTGACAGTGAAATAGTGAAAAACAAAAATCACCTTTGTTTCCAGGAAAGACATTTTTACACACACTGCATTCAATCAGCAGAGTGTTTATCAAACGGGCCACTTCATCTTGAACATTGTGCCCATGTGCAGGGCAGGAAAAACAGGATAAGCAAAGGCTTATGCTAGCTACCTCAACCTCTTTGAAGAGTTTTCCCAGAATTCCCTTGGATCCTCTCCTTAATCTTGTTAGCCAGAACCAAATTCAGGACCAACTTAGTTGCAAAGGAGATTGGGAAATATCGTTTTCTGTCTGGGTGCGTTACTACTCTTAAAAAAAAAGAGAAAAAAAGTATGCCTTATTAATATAGAAAGTTATGAAGCATATTGAGTTGGCAAATAGCAATTTATAGGTATGTGTTTACTTTACACATCTGTTTACTTTAATGTGATTTTTAAAAATCTTCTTTCATTAATGATAGTGAAATCTCCTATTACATATCCTTCATGGACAAATAAAAAGGTTAAATGTTGAGTTGGTTTCAAGAAAAAAATAATTAATTAACAGTGCTGAAGTATGTATGTGTGTGTGTGTGTGTGTGTGTGTGTGTGCTCAGTCATGTCCTACTCTTTGTGACCCCATGGACTATAGCCCTCAAGGCACCTCTGTCCATGGAATTTTCCAGGCAAGAATACTAAAATGGCTTGCCATTTTGTTCTCCATGGCATCTTCCTGACCCAGGGATCGAACCCACATCATCTGTGTCTCCTGAACTGGCAGGCAGATTCTTTACCTCTGAGCCATCAGGGCAGATAGAATGTAGAAATGACAGATTTACGGAGATTGCCTTTGGAAGACTGGAGTTGAATAAACAGATCCCATCAGTAAATAATGACTCTTGTGGGATTCTAAGAAATACAAAAACCAAAAGACCTTCACATTTATGCGCTGGTCTTGTTTATTTCTGAGACAAGCAGCAGGAGAGCTATCCACAGAAACAACCACTTCTGCACTCTACTGGGGAGAAAAGCAAAACACTTGAGGGCACAGGCTTTTGCAAACAGGCAAAAACTAAAACCTCAATCAGCTGGATTTCTGAGTCTACAAATCTGTCCGTGAGTGCATGCGTTATGACAGAAGGCCAGCATCTGGCTAATGTCAATGCTTGCCCAGTAATTTCCACCTTCATTGGGTAGCCGGGGATGCTGCTAAATCTCGATAAGAGGTAATGGAGAGGTTCTCTTCATTAGCTCGGCCTGGAGAGGAATCATCCAGTCACCTAAAGTGTCAATAAACACTGGCCTTTAATGGTGTTGGCTTAGTGATAATGATACTGCACATTTCTGTTATGAGATTTAACGCTCGCTGGTTCTCCTGGGTTGGCGCTCATCATCAGGTAGGGGAACAGAGCAATTGATGTCTGTTAGAATCAGCCGCTGGCCTCTTCTAGTCTACCTCTGCAGTCATGAATTTGTAAAAAAGAGCCAAGAATGTGTTTTTCATGCTCACAGACAAAAACTCTAAGACATCTAAAATGTGATGGTCTTAATAAAATCTAAGAGTTAAGAATAAAATTCAAGTTGAGCTTGGACAGTTACTGAATATATGGTCTCAAGAAAATGGCAAGCACTTCATTAAAGGGATACAATAAAGATAGTAAGTCAAAAGTGCAACTAGAGTATGCAGAAGCAGAGGAAATAACAAGATTAGCTGACCACATGCTTAACAGAAATCAAGTATATGTTGCTTAATGGGAATGAACAGCATTATTCTGAATCATGACTCGAGGAAAACAGCTCCATCTCTGACAGGGGTTCTAGATCCCGCTTAGTCACTGTTTTAAAACAAAACAAAACCAAAAACTGTATACACTATAAAAATCACCAATTTTATTATAGTATATAGTTCAATGATTATTAACACATCTTTACAGTTCCACAGCCATCACACAATCCAACTTTTGGGAAGTTTGGCATCATTTAAAACATCTCCCTTTGTGTTCATTTGCTATCGGTCTATATTCTAAACCTCAATGCCAGGGAACCACTATTTCCTTTTTTTATTTTTATTTTTATTTTCATTTTTTTATTTCCTTTTTTTATAGATTTGTGTTTTCTAGAAATTTTCTATAATAGCAATCATACAATATAAAGTTTTATGTCTGAGTTCTTTCACTTAGCTTGAGGTTTATCCATGTTTTAATATGTATCAACAGTTCCTTTTTTTGCTGAGTGTATCATATTTTGTTTTCCATTCACCAGTTGATAACAATTGGATTGTTTTCACTATTGTTTGGCTATCGAGAATAATGTTGTTATCAATATTCACTTACAAGTCTTTCTGTGAACATATTTTTATTTTTCTTAAATATATGCCTAGAAGTGGAATTATTGGACTATAAGGTATCCATAAATATATTAATTTTTTTCAGAAACTTCCAAACTGTGTTCAAAAATGGCTATATTGTTTTACATTTCCACCAAAAGTATATGAGATTTCCAGTTTCTCTACACCTTTACCATGTATTATTATCAGTCTTTTGGATTATAGTCATTCTAATGTATATGAAGTGGTATATCCTTAAAGTCTGATAATGTCCACCACCTTTTCATGTGCTGGTTAATCATTTTTGTCTTCTTTGGTGAAATGTCTATTCAAATATTTTGCTCCTTTTAAACTCAGATTGTCTGTCTTCTTACTGAAATCTCTTTATGTGTTCTATCTGATACACAGCATATTTTGTTCTTTGACTTGTGTTTTTATTTTCTTCTGAGGAATGTAATTTTTCATTTTGATACCTTCTTAAGAGAATTACAGATTCTCTGGGTATGGTTCTAATTGACTCATCTTGCGTCAGGTGACTTTGCATGGACCAATGAAGTGTGGCCATATATTCACAAGAAAATGCTTGTGGTAATTTTGTCAATTACTGTGCTGATGGGCACAGATAGGAGAAGGGATGAAGGCAATTTCAAAAGGAAGTGCTGGAAAGGTCCTCAGAGTTGTTAGAGAGAGGTAGAAAGTAGAAATCCACTGAGAAGTTAGGTCAATAGAATAAGAATGTGATATCCTGAAAGCTGAGATTAGGGGATCTGAGACTAGAAGTTATGTTTAAGATCAATAGAGGAGAAGGAGGCACTAACTGGAGGTGGTAATCCCAGTATAAAAAGATAAGGGCATGGGTGTGGTTAATGGCAGTGGGAATGGACAGGAAGAGAAACTGACCAGGAAGCCTAACGGACCATGGTGACTGTCTCTGTAGGATGTGACTATGAATGAGAATCTAAACTGAGTGATGGAGAGAAAGATGCTATTTGTATTTAATAATTTGATAAAAGAAGTAGATAATTAATTGAGAATATAAAGGACATTGTAAATGACCTGCCTTTATAGTGTATGAAAATTCCAAACAAGAAAGATGGCCCCATGTTAACCATGAATAAAATTTAAAATTTCTTCTATTCATTGGAACTTTGTAGTTACTTGCAAAGAACTATACATATACTGTCTTGCTTTATCTCATCCAAATTTAGAAAACCAGTAAATGGAAGATGAAAGACTTAAAAGAGGCTAATCTGACTTTAAGGAGCTCCATTCCTCCTTGAAAACAAACCATCCTCACTGAAAACAAAATTATGGCCTTTTCAGCATATCAATCCTGGAAATAGGTCCCCTGGGAGGAAACTGCAACTGGTTAGGAGAAGATGACCTCTTTGTGTCAATGCTGCTAAGTTCAGACTAGGAAGCTTCAGGCAGCTTGCTGCCCTGGAGGGGTTCAGGATGGACAACCACAAGGCCATAATAATTGTGCTTTTTTTTTTTTTTTCAATTGCCAATTTACCAAAAGGCAACAGCCATCTAAGGACATGAGGATATGGCTAAGGGTATGGTCATGTGGAAAGGAAGGGGTAGAGAGATGGCCACAAGAATGCCAGCTCTTTTGCCAATGGCTCATAAATCTGTCTGCGTGGTGACTCTGCTGGCCTGGAGACCAGAGGTCTCTGGCCCAGGACACTGTCTCTAGGGTCCAGCCCAGACATCCTTGAGTTCTCTTTAAGGCCAGCCTGGAGGGGCTAACCACCCGAGCTTGGCCTGGCCCCAGGGAATGTCAGAGGACCCAAGTGTGGAAACACACCAGCAGCAGCACCGCAGCTCTTGCCCAGGGAATGACAAGAGTCTAATAGCAGGTTTTGCTTCTTGTCATTTGGTTTGAGTGGATGTTCAATCTTGAAAGCCCTCCAGGCCTGAAAAAGGAGCAAGGCAGACAGGCCAGAATTGGAAGTTCAGTGTGACATACTCTTTGTGAGAACATCAGGAAATTTAGCTTCAGTTTAAGGGTGGTTGCATTCCCCCATTGGTGCTAGTTCTGTGGCAGGAAAAGACAGGAAGAGCCCTGTCTTCAGCTAGATAGAAGAACCAAATAGAAGCACCTCTAAACTCCCGGTACTGGGGTATCTCTGCCTCAGTGGGTACCACATTCACCCACACCCCTGAGACCCTAATGCTGGTTTCACTAGTTCTCCCTAGACCAAACTCCAAAGACATTACTTTTTATCAATTTATTTTTAATGGATGCATAACACACATATAGTAGAGGACACAAATCTCACGTGTATGGATTGCTATGTTTTTATGTGTCCATACAACTTAGTAACCTAGATCATATCTAGAATATTCTCAACCTATAGAGATTCCTCATATACTTTCTTTGTCAATACCTTTCCCCTAACCAGAGAAGACTGATATTTCTATCATCATAAATAATTTTTATCTGTTCTCAAACTTCAAATAAATGAAATAATATGTTATTTTTTTAAAAAGTTTTGACTTACTTCACTCAGCATAATGTCTGAGATGCACCCATGTTATGGCATATATAAGTAGTGTCTTCATTCTTATTGTTAAATACGAGTCTATTATATAGCTATAACATCATTTATTTATTCATTCCCTGCTAATAGACATTTGGGTCATTTCCAGTTTTTAGCTATTATGACTATGGCTGCTACGGCATTTTTGTATATATCTTTTGGAGGACATATACTCTCATTTCTCATGTATATATACCAAGGTTTGGAATTTCTGGGGCATAAGGTAGAAGTAGGTTTTTCAGTAGATATTACAAAACAGCTTTTCAAAGTGGTTAAATCAATGCACATTCCATTAGCAAAGTATGAGTTAAAATTGCCTCATATCCTCACCACACCTGAAAAATATGTATGTTATATATTATATAAGTTATATATATATATATTTGAATATATACAAAATTTAATTATAGATATCCTATAAGATGTTCTTCAAACCTAGAAGAGATCCCAAGCTACTGCCCTCTTCATTTCTTCTTGACAAGTAACTTTACTTCCCTGTGGCTTTTTTTTTTGTTTTTCATACTGGGTACCAAGTGAACACTTTCATCCCAGTGTAATTTATTCATGTTTGTAATCACAGTGTAGCATAAAATAGAAAAAGGTGCTATTTTGTTAATACAATGTTTGATAAATGAAGAAATGAACCACTAATTGAATGGACCTTGGTATGACAGAAATCAAAACAAAAGATGGTCTGCCAATATGCTATTTAGTTATACAAAAGGAGCATCAGAATTTTCTTCTGAAACAAATCTTTGTCTTTTTATTTGACAAAAATCTATCAGACCAATCCTTGAAGAGAAATATCACTGTCCATTACATCAGAAATGTAAGAATTACAGTTTAAATGTTACCACATGTCTCATCAGCTATGATAAAGCTACACATAAGTTACCATATTTAATTCTCTCAATGACACTGTGAGTTTGGAGTTATTTTCCTCAATTTATACAGGAGGTTTAAAGAGTTTAAGGGACCTACCCAAGGTCACTCAGGTAGCATAAAATAGAGTTGAAATTTGAACCTAGGTTTCACTAACTGCAGGACAAGCAACTTCAGGTTTTTCAAACTGTAAATGTAATCATTCAATTTCAGAAAAAGCAAAAGAAGTAAAAGAAAAAGAACCTTTATTATGTTGCTCATGGAGAGGCAATAGTTATGTATCAAGTGGACACATGATCAGATACTTTGGATAACTATATATTAAATCAGTTTCATGAAGCTTTAGATCATTTTTGGGCAGTTGTAGCCATTACCACTGAATTTCTCTGCATTGTAAGTGGAGAAGTTATCGCTTCAATTCTGTTAAAAAGGCTATCATAACACATTGTGGATTGATTATATATCATTAAAATATACACAGTTAATTCAGTTATTTATTCAGTATAACAAATCACCCCAAAACTTAGTGCCCGCTGTTTTTTGTCTTCTTTTTCCCCCTGCAATGCACAACTTGCAGGATCGTAGTCCCCTGACCAGGGATCCAACCCGGACTCCAGCAGTGAGAGTGCTAACCACTGGACCACAGGGAATTCCCCCAGCTGGGTATCGTGACCCGGCTCTGTGAGTCCACTGGCTGGGCCTCCGCACGTGTTTGCAGTCAGCTGGAAGCACGAGCATATCTGGGTGACCTAAGATGCTCCCGCTCACAGGTCTGGCACGTCAGCTAGAATGGCTGGACCTGTGGGAGCCTGCATGGGTTTCTTTCTTCCCTGTTGATCTTTTATCCTTTAAGGCCTCCCTATCGATGTGGCCTATTACATCTAAGGCATCTCTCCCAAGTTTCCTTATGAGGCATCTTGGAGGAAAACAAGAGTACAAAAATGGAAACTGTGTGCCTGAACATTGCCAGCATCACTTCCACACATTCTCAAAGCAATATCTGAAACTTTCACATACAACACACTTAAAACAGTTGCGAGACCCCCAATTTTTATTTAGGGCAAAGGCCAATAAGCACATCATTTGTAACCGAAGTGGTTCTAGTCTTCCAGGAAAGAAAGGATCCCATTTCCACATGCTGTGTCCAGCCATGAACATGGATCTATGGAGCGGAATATTGCAACTCCACCTGTCCCATAGTGACCCCATCTCCATAGGTGTCAGATGCAAGGGAATGACTGTATCTCTTCCCGAAATGTAATTACAACAGGTTGATCATCAAGGCAATGATACCAATTTTCACCTGAAAATGCAATTGATATCATGATTATGGACAATATAACCAGCGTATCTCTACTATAAATGTAATTAACACACTGTCTTTTACACACTAAAGACTCCATTTCTCAGAGAAATGCAATAACATTGTGGTGCCACGATCCCTTCTATTTGTGCAAGTTAATTATCGCTTTTCCACTCACCAAGCTATAATGACAGGTATTCCTGTAGGGAGTGTTTGCACCTCTGTCCTCCGGGTAATGATCACATATGCAACAAGAGATAACAAAACTGTCTTTAGGAGCAATGATCAGATTCCTCTGCACAAGGTAATGATAACATATCCGCTTTAACCGAAAGATAGTAGGTCTCTTGTCAAGGTTCTCGTCAACCTTCCCTGCAGAGAATAAGCAACAGATATTGATGCAAGGCAGGCAGTGGAGGGGGGTGGTTCCAAACCTACCTTGGCACAGTGGTGGATCTCTTAGGAAGCAGAAATCCTACTGAAGGGTAGCATAAAAGACAGGAGCAAGAGTACCAAAGACAAAGAGATGTAAGTTTAAATAGAGGCCACACCAGAGTCCGTAGGGCTTCCCTCATAGCTCAGTCGACAAAGAATCTGCCTGCAATGCAGGAGACCAGGGATCGATTCCTGGGCTGGGAAGATCCCCTGGCGGAAGAAATGGCAACCCACTGCAGTATCCTTGCCTGGAGAATCCCATGGGCAAAGGAGCCTGGCAGGTTACAGTCCATGGGGTCGCAAGAGTCAGACACGACTTAGTGACTAAACCACCACCCCCAGAGTCTGTGTGGCTTTGGGGAGCTGATTCGGCCTCTTTGAACTCAAACTGAAAAACTGAGGATGAAAACAGCTTTTTTTGCAAAAAGATTGACATGAACATTGCATTTCTCAACATAGAGCCTGGCCTTTAAAACTGTTCTTTGGGCTTCCCTGGTAGCTTAGTGGTAAAGAATCTGCCTTCCTTATGTAGGAGACAGGGGTTCAATTCCTGATCTGGGAAGTTCCTATATGCCTTGGAGCAATTATGCTCATGCACCACAACTACTGAGCCTGAGCTCTAGAGCCTGGGAGCTGCAACTGCTGAAGCCCCCATGTCCTAGAGCCCATGCTCCTTAATAAGAGAAGCCACCGCAATGAGAAGCTAATGGACTGCATTTGGCAAGTAGCCCCCACTGGATGCAACTAGAGAAAAGTCTACACAGCGACATAGTCCCAGCACAGCTAAAAATAGTAAGTAAACAATGTTTTAAAAAAATTACAAAAAAGAGGTAGACATCAGTTCAGTTCAGTCGCTCAGTCGGGTCCGACTCTTTGCGACCCCATGAATTGCAGCACGCCAGGCCTCCCTGTCCATCACCAACTCCCGGAGTCTACCCAAACCCATGTCCATCGAGTCGGTGATGCCATCCAACCATCTCATCCTCTGTCGTCCCCTTCTCCTCCCGCCCCCAATCCTACCCAGCATTAGGGTCTTTTCCAATGAGTCAGCCCTTCGCATGAGGTGCCCAAAGTATTGGAGTTTCAGCTTCAACATCAGACCTTCCAATGAACATCCAGGATTGATCTCTTTTAGGATGGATTGATTGGATCTCCTTGCAGTCCAAGGGACTCTCAAGAGTCTTCTCTAACACCACAGTTCAAAAGCATCAATTCTTCGGCGCTCAGCTTTCTTCACCGTCCAACTCTCACATCCATACATGACCACTGGGAAAACCATAGCCTT
Organism: Giraffa tippelskirchi; assembly: GCF_054371585.1. Taxonomy (NCBI): domain Eukaryota; kingdom Metazoa; phylum Chordata; class Mammalia; order Artiodactyla; family Giraffidae; genus Giraffa; species Giraffa tippelskirchi. Next base: position 110,486,477 of record NC_137287.1, on the reverse strand, counting down.
GACTTGACTTGACTTGACTAGACTTGACTTGAGGTAGACATAGAAAGGCTATTAACAGGCAGAAAGGAGAGGTTTTGCAAACATAGTAAGATAGAGAAGCTCATGTATATAACCTGAAAGATGCTACTCAGAGAGGACTAGCAGACAGCTTGTAAGAAAAACATTCCATGGGAGAAGGAAGAAATGCCCTCAGTTACCCACTCTGAGACTGGAGTGAGAATTTAACAAGGCCATGGCTATGCTAGCAGGTAGCAGAATAGCCAGCCCTAAGGATGTACTCAAAACCTGTGCAATTAACAATGGTCATGTAGGACCCAAATCTTGGTTTCTAAATATAATTCTCCAATAAAAAGAACCAGAGTTCCTTACAGAAATGGCTGATTCTAAAGAGTGGGGAAGGAAACTCCAAGATGAGCCTGGGGCATCTTGGAGGGCCATAAAGTAAGAAAGTACTCAAAGAAAAAAAGGATGAAATTGTATTAAAGAGATGCAGGAGCCAACCTGAAAGAGCTCTTGATAGCCATGCTGGGACAATTTGAGCAATAAAATAAGTAATGATAATATTGGATTATAGCCCCCAAATAAAGTAAAATACCCATGAATTCATTCCGATACAAAGAAATGATGAAGTAAATTATTAAATGGTGTCACCATCAAAGAAGGCTCACAACAGAAGCAGAAGATCCAATCCATTCAGCAGTCCGCTGAAAGGCTCTTTGTCTAAACAGGTGGCCTCGCCCACGTTCCCTGCTGACTCTTCCCCCAGGCGTTATGTATTGTCTGTTGTGGTGAAGTATCTCCAGCTACCTACCTTCTATTGCTATAAAATATTGTAGTACTAAATCTGGTTTGGGGGCTTCCCTGGTGGCTCAGTGGTAAAAAATCTGCCTGCCAATGCAGGAGACATGGATACAATACCTGGATCAAGAAGATTCCCCTGGAGAAGGAAATGGCAACCCACTCCACTGTTCTTGCCTGGAAAATCCCATGGACAGAGGAGTCTAGCGTGCTACAGTCCATGGGGCTGCAAAAGAGTTGGACATGAACTAGTGACTAAACAACAAAAGAAGGAGCAAATCTTCCTTACAAAAGAATTCTAATTAATAAATGTAGAAGAAAGAGAGAAATAAAAATCACCATTGGAACACCAAAGTAATGACTGCTGCCGGCAAAATTCACTGGCAAGTGCTAAAATTAATGAGCATAACTTTAAGGAAGACCAGACATGGGCACTGCCTCAGAGTATCTTCCCCCAAACTTGCTAATACTATGGGTATTTTGACATATGATCACGAATTCTTTAATACCCTCCCTTGCAAAAAGGGGAGTTAATTCCTCTTCCCTCAAGAGTGGCTAAACTAAATGACTTGCTTTTAAGGAACAGAGTTCAGAAAAGGAAAAAAAAAATACCAACTCTACAGTGGAGAAATTAGGAGACATCACCTTAACCAAGTCACCAAGGCTAATATCACCAGTGATAAGACACATTGTTACTATGAGTCCCTGATGGGATGTGATAAGAAGTCTATCACTGACATAATTTTCTTCCCCAGAAAAATCAGTACCTCAGTCCACTGATGAGAAAACACCAGACCAACCCAAACTGAGAATCAGACTCTTTTAGAATGAAAATAGGGGCATTCTATAATATACCAGACCAGTATGCTTTCAAAAGGACTAAGGTCATGAAAGAGCAAGGAAGACAGAAACTCACAGATTGGAGATGACTAAGGCAGCGTGAGGGATAAATGTAATGTGGTGTCTTGGATTAGATTCAGGAGCAGAAAAAGCAAAGGAGGAGAAATCCAAAGAAAGCTTATAGTTAACAATATGTATGAATGTTAATTACTTAGCTTAGGTAACTATTCCGTGGTCACATAAGACATCAATATTAGAGCAAGCATGGTGAAGGTTATAAGGGAACACTGTGCTATTATAAGGCAACGTGTAAAATGATCTCTCATTGGAAAATATTCTGATCCTGGGGAAGACTGAAGGCAAAAGGAGAAGGGGGTGGCAGAGGATGAGATGGTTAGATAGCATCACCAACTCAATGGACATGAATTTGAGCAAACTCCAGGAGACAGTGGGCTTCCCGGATATCTCAGTTGATAAAGAATCTGCCTGCAGTACAGGAGACTCTGGTTAGATTCCTGGGTGGGGAAGATCCCCTGGAGAAGGGATAGGATGCCCGCTCCAGTATTCTTGGGCTTCCCTTGTGTCTCAGCTGGTAAAGAATCCTCCTGCAATGCGGAAGACCTGGGTTCGATCCCTGGGTTGGGAAGATCCCCTGGAGAAGGGAAAGGCTACCCACTCCAGTATTCTGGCCTGGAGAATTCCATGGACTGTACAATCCATGGTGTCGCAAAGAGTTGAACATGACTGAATGACTTTCACTTTCACTTTCCAGGAGACAGTGGAGGACAGAGGAGCCTGGCATGCTACAGTCCATGAGGTCACAAAGAATCACACATGACTTAGTGACTGAACAACAACAATGTACTATCTTTACAATTCTTTCATAAATCTAAAACTATGACCAAAAATGTTTGAAGTGTGTGTGTGTGTGTGTGTGTGCTCACACGTGCTTCTGTATCCCAGACTTTCTCCTACCATCCCACCCAAAGCCAAGAAGAAGGCATCTTTGAATAAAACCACTTCTTAGAAACCAAAGCATCTTGCCCGGAGAGCCAAGAAGGACCAGGCAAAGAGTAAGTTTTGTGAGCTGCTTCTTTATAACTTTTCTCACTGCACTCTTTATTATATGTATGTATATGTATATATTTTCCTTGTCTTTTATTTTATTTAGGCGCTTTCTAGAGTTCAACTGTCGCTCAGGGCGTCAAACTAATTTTCTCCTCAGCAACGATGGCAGAGCCGCATGCATAATGAACCCCATTATTGCTCTTGCTATTAAGTAGGCTGTTGGGGATGTGGACAGATGGGAGGGAGGCCACAATCCAAAGGCAAGAGTTCTGCTAATGCAGCCTGCCCTCCCTCATCGACTGAGACCGCAGGAACGAAGGGGAAAAAAGCACATGTGGAAAAAGATGCAAATGAGCCTGCGCCTTGAGTGGGGAAATGTCAGAGGTCTGGACTGGCTTTGAGGCACTGACTTTTGTCATTTATTTAATGCAAAATAAAGTCATTCTTTATTGATCACTTGAAAGAACTGCATTTATTGAGAACCGATATTCGTGTACCATCCTGGGTTATTTTATGAATGTTGCCCCATTTAATCCTCATGACAATCCTAGGAAGGGCACGTAGTCATCCTCTGTTTATAGATAGGAAACTGAGGCTGGGAGAAGCTAAGTGACCTGCCTATCATCTCCCACATGTTTAGCAAGTGGTGGAGCCCGTGTTGGATCCTGTGCTCTTTTGATGACACCACCTGGTTTCCTGGCACAGTTCAGACAGCCCAGGATACACTTTCACACCTTCATAGGTACCAGGGGCAGGAAGCTGGTTTCCTATGCTGTCAAAGCAACAGGATTCCCAAGTTTCAATGTGCATGTGAATAACCTGAGACTTGATTAAAATGAAGATTTCGATGCAGTAGGTCTAGAGGGCGTCCCGAGAGTCTTCATTTTTAACAGCTCCCAGGTGATGTTTGATGCTCCTGATCCTTGGATCCCACTTTTGAGTAGCAAGAAAAAGGACAAGAGTGGAATCCCATTGTTATGGAATCACGTCTCAGACTAAAAACAGAAACGTGGAAATCTGCTTTTCTAACTCTGCTTTTGTTGTGTATGTATATAGGTATCACAGACATTTCCTTTCAGTCTATAGATTTATCTTCTCACTGTCATTTAATGGCACTTTTTGAAAAGAAGTCTTTTACTTTGATGAAGTCCAATTTTTTCTTTTCTTTTACTGTTGGTGTATATCATTTCCTAAGAAATTTTTGTCAAATTTAAATGCTTAATTTTTTTTCTTTGTATTTTTCCTAGATTTTTTAGGTTTTACATACATCTACAATCCATTTTGAATGAAATGTTACATAGACAGTAAGATTTTAATTTGTTCCCATATGGATTCTATTTCAGTGCTATTTCTTGAATAACTGTCATCTTTCCATTGAATCACCTCGGTATCTTTGCCAAAAGTCAATAGCTTGCATACAGGTGGGCATATTTCTGGTCTCTCTATTGGTCTATTGATCTAAGTATTTGTACTTACACCAATAAACAAGACTATATTGTAACTTTATAGTAAATCTTGAAATCAAGTAATGTATGAAGTAGCCCTCTAACTTTTTTGTTCTTTCACAAAATTGCTTTGGCTAGTCTTTGAATTTCTATATAGATTTTAAAATAAACTTTTAAATTTTTATGAAAAAAACCATGTATTTTACTTCTGATATTCTCATTTGTGCAAAACAAAGTAGTACATGGAGAATCTTTACTTGTTGAAGGCCAACCTGCAAGCTGAGACTGATCACTCTATTTTCAGTATTTGGACAGTAATCATTTGTTAACTAAATAAGTAAATGTATGACTGGTCAATGAAAGAACAAAGATTTTTTTATTTTAGTAACAGAAAATAAAATGTTATCTGAGAAACAAATCATAAATCCATAAATGAGGATTTGTACTCAAAGAACTTAAAAATAAAGAAATGAAAAAGCATACACACTTTAAAAGAAAAATACACGATTATGGCTGAAATCACAAGGAATCTTAACTATTCAGCCTTTGAGATTCTGTTTACTTTACAATATAACCTAGATGGTATACAATTGTTTCACTTATTTGTAAGTGAATGTATCAGTGCTTGCAGCCAAGAGTCTTCTGTGTACTTTTTATCTAAGAATATAGTAGGTGATAACTACATGTGTTTTCCTTTTCTCTCTTCCAAATAATCTTGAATTATTGCTACCAGGATGTACACATCTATTTTTCTATCATTGCTATGAACACGGTAGGCCTTTTTAGTGAATACACATTTACAACACAGCTGACACTCCCTTACCTTCACAGACACTTCTCAAGTTTGTATCCCATTTCTCCCTGCTCTTTTATACTCCTAGATGAAAGGGATTATCATGCCCAGACTTCCTGCTTTTTCATCAACCTTGTTTGTTTTCAAATCAGATTACGTGATGACTAATGTCTAGTAGTTACTCAAATGATCTGAAAATTATGGATCCCACCCAGCACCACTTTTGTTATCTCCACACATGAAAGAATCAAAAAAATGTCTCTCTTTGGGTTCTGACCTTGAAAACACAACCCACAGTTTTTGTCATCTCCCAAAGCTTTTCCTGCTGTGAATAGCACATCAGAGTCCCCCAGACAGCTGTTAGAGCTCAGAATCAATTTACTTTGGGGTGAGGACTTGAGGGACACAGATGGGTGAATTACAGGTGTTCAGCGTAGTGGCAGACCCTACTTGGCACAGTTTAATATGGGCTCCAACCTGTTTCAGCTGCAGGGCAGCAAAGCTGTCACTCTTTGCCCTGGAGAGGCTGGTGGGTTTTGGCTGGGTGCCATATGCAATCCTAGTTACAAGGTCAATTGCCTGTTTTTGGTTTGGGGAAGCTGTTACAGTTTGAGCTAGTCACTGACTGTACCATTAGCCTGGGTCAGGCTTCTCTCTTTGGATTTTAACTGAGACTCTAAAGTGACTGCTAATCCCATTCAGTTGCTCTCTCCAAGAGCCCACAGATATCATTCATATCCCATGCTTATGTTACTAATGCTTACTTGCCCTATTGCTTTTTCTCTTTATTTACCATTTCTTATCTTTACATTTGCATAATGCCGTTCTGTTCCTCTTTACCATCATTTCTTAACTTTTCAGGCATTCCCTGGTTCATAATCACAAATTGATAAAAGCTCAGAAGATGAAGAATTTAATTCTATGGAAACTTATGACAAAATAAGTTAATCTGGGGATGAAGGGGGACAGGTTTAGGTTCCAAAGGGTTGAGCGCTTCTCCAAATCAAAATCTACAAAGAAGTGGACAGTAGCAATGGTAAAATAAAATGCCTCAGTATCTTAGCCATTCTAGATCGGAGCAGATCTCCTGAGTATACAGAGACTGGGTTCCAGGCAAGGTGTTCTAAAAACCAGAACTGGCTTAGGAATGGAGGAATCATTTCTAAGGCAATGAGGATCTGGGCTCTGGGAAAATAATTCATTAGACAAGATTTGAGTGCATTTACGATTTGAAATCATGCCAGGTGTACCCTGTCCAGACCATAGCATGACCTCTCCAAATTCGTATCTATCATTGAAAGGGCCATGCTTTCCGTAACTCCTACTGATATGCTGCCAAAAGCTCAAACAGCTATTCCGATTACACTTTAATTGGTACTTTATATTCAACACATAAGAAAACTCACTATAAACAGAAGTTGTTCTTTCCTGAACTCTGTGAAGTTAAAGTATCTGGACTGTGTGTTAACTATATAATATTTATGGAGTTCAGCATATGAGTGAAGTCAGCCAAGGCCCATTTCTTCTCCTTTAGGCCGTATATATTAAGGAATTCTTTATATATGATGATTTTTTGAAATAGCTTTGAAATACTGATCCCCACGAAGTCCTTGCAATGGTAAAGAATAGAAGGAATAATAAATAGTCAATTCAGCTATTTTTTTTTATTCTTTGAGAAATCAATACTAATGTAGCTGGCATTTATGTAATCAACCTTCTTTCAAGAATCTCAAAACATATATATATACTCTGCTAGTTGCTTACTTAAAATAATCATTTGCTCTGAAACCATCAATCAGGTCACATATGGAACTGGTTGTAAGAGTTAAATATTAAGACTTTAAATTTTTACCAGTGGTTTATGATCACACAGCATCCCCTTCCATTCACCTACATCCATGCACATAGGTGAGACCACTGGGGGAACTGAGATAAAGAGAGGAATCTAAGGTGCGTGTATCCAACCAAATGACTAAACCTCTCCTCTGTGCTAGATTCTGTGGTGTTCATAAACGACATGGTGATAAAAAAAATCAGATTTTTTGAAAAAAAATTTAGATTAAAAAAATCAGATTCTAGACAGCTCTGCTGTCTAGAAACACACTGTCTCTAGTAAATAATTATAAACCATCAACACATAGCGATGACATACAGAACATCAGTTCAGTTCAGTTCAGTCGCTCAGTCGTGTCCGACTCTCTGCAACCCCATGAACCGCAGCACGCCAGGCCTCCCTGTCCATCACCAACTCCCGGAGTCTACCCAAACCCGTGTTCATCGAGTTGGTGATGCCATCCAACCATCTCATCCTCTGTCGTCCTCTTCTCCTCCCGCCCCCAATCCTACCCAGCATTAGGGTCTTTTCCAATGAGTCAACGCTTCGCATGAGGTGCCCAAAGTACTGGAGTTTCAGCTTCAACATCAGTCCTTCCAATGAACACCCAGGATTGATCTCTTTTAGGATGGATTGATTGGATCTCCTTGCAGTCCAAGGGACTCTCAAGAGTCTTCTCCAACACCACACTTCAAAAGCATCAATTCTTCGGCGCTCAGCTTTCTTCACCGTCCAATTCTCACATCCATACATGCCCACTGGAAAAACCATAGCCTTGACTAGACGGACTTTTGTTGGCAAAGTAATGTCTCTGCTTTTAAATATGCTATCTAGGTTGGCCATAACCTTCCTGCCAAGGAGTAAGCGTCTTTTAATTTCATGGCTGCAGTCACCATCAGCAGTGATTCTGGAGCCCCCAAAAATAAAGTCTGACACTGTTTCCACTGTTTCCCCATCTATTTCCCATGGAGTGATGGGACCAGATGCCATGATCTTGGTTTTCTGAACGTTGAGCTTTAAGCCAACTTTTTCACTCTCCTCCTTCACCTTCATCAAGAGGCTCTTTAGTTCTTCTTCACTCTCTGCCATAAGGGTGGTGTCATCCGCATATCTGAGGTTATTGATATTTCTTCCGGCAATCTTGATTCCAGCTTGTGTTTCTTCCAGCCCAGCGTTTCTCATGATGTACTCTGCATATAAGTTCTAAAAGCCCTTTAAGTACACTAACTCAGTCTTCACAGTTAATCTATTAAATAGCCTAATATTACATTTAATAGAATCTTCCACCCAGATATGAAAATGCTTATATTGAGCCTTAGTTTTTCAAATTCATTTTAAAGACACAAATACTTTTCAGACAGACAGTAGGTTCTCATTGCATCTTTTTTTGATCTCAGTTCTTACTTTCCCTCCCAGAAGGCAATTGCTCTTCCACAGGTGATGTACCTTTCCTATATATTGCTAAAATAAACAGCATATATATATATATATATGCATATTAACAGCATATTGTATTGTTTTGTGTGTTTTAAAAATTTGTGCCAATGCTATAGTTTCTTCCACCTAGGTTTATTCATTTGATGGTGTGTTTTTGGAATTTATGAATGTTGAGTCATACAGAAAAAACACTTTAATTATAACAGTTATATATAGTATTTTTTGTATGAATACACACAACTTACCAATCCATTCCACTGTTACTGGGCATTTCTATTGTTTACAATTATTTTTTATTACATTAATACTTCAATGAACTCATTCTTCTGTGGATTTTCTATGATACATTCCTACAAGTAGTTCTGCTGATTCATAGGATAGGTGCATCTTCAAGTTTCCTAGATATTGCCAAACTCCTGAAAGTGTTTGTTGTACTCCTGCTGCCAATGGAAGAATGTATAGGTCCCCTACAACTTCAGCAGCACCTTGCTGGTGTTAGAAATTTAATTGTGTGAGTTTGATGGATATGTATGAAAAATAACTTATTATTAATGTAGGATGTATTTATATTCTAAAATATATTGACTGTTTAGTTGCTAAGACATATCCAACTCTTAGCAACCCCATGAACAGTAGCCTGCCACACTCCTTTGCCCATGGAATCTCCTAGGCAAGAATACTGCAGTGGGTTGCCATTTCTTTCTCCAGGCGATCTTCCTGACCCAGGGATCAAAACCATGTCTCCTGTTCGGCAGGCAAATTTTTTACCACTGAGCCACTTGGGAAGCACAAATTAGGCTTCCCAGGTGGTGCTAGTATAGGGCTTCCCTGATAGCTCAGTTGGTAATGAATCCACCTGCAATGCAGGAGACCCTGGTTCAATTCCTGGGTCAGGAAGACCCGCTGAGGAAGAGATAGGCTACCCACTCCAGTATTCTTGAGCTTCCCTGGTAGCTCAGCTGGTAAAATCTGCCTGCAATGCGGGAGACCTGGATTCGATTCCTGGGTTGGGAAGAGCCCCTGGAGAAGGGAAAGGCTACCTACTCCAGTATTCTGGCCTAGAGAATTCCGTGGACTACACAGTAGCAAAGAGTTAGGCATGACTTTCACTTTCACATATATATATGTATACACATATATATATACATATGTATGTAGTTAGAAAACATTACTTCTTATTCTTAGTTTTAGAAAACAAGAATTTTTGTTCCTTGAAAGTTTAGTCACTTATAAAATAATTTGAGTAGGATAAAAAAATTACAACTTCACTCATTATTGGTACTTTAGAATTAATATTTTTTTCCTAAGTAAAGGCTAGTATTTATTTAATATTATAAAATATTCTCATATAATATCAATTTATTGCATGTCTGTAGTTATGTCATGCTTCAGATAAATTTATAGCATTTCTTATTTGTGCAAATTCCTTATGGCTTTTTTTCTGTGTGTGTATGTGCGTTTGTGTGTGTTTCTCCTTTTACTTGGATAGTTTTCCAGGAAGTTGTCTATTTTATTAGTAATTTCAAAGAATAAAAATTTGGGGGTACTTTTCTCCATTGTTTTTATTATTTTCCTTTTCCTTATTTTCTGATCTTCAGTTATTAGTAGCTTTGGTACATTTTGAGGGATAATTTATTCTGCTTTTATTTTTAACTCATTGAGTTCAATGTTCACGTCATTAATTAGTCATTTCTCTTATATACAAAAATATGCATTAAGGTTATGAATCTCCCTCTGTGTACCAATTTATCTTTATTGCACAAATTTTCATGTGATATACTTTTGTTATTATACTAGTGTTTTTTTAAGAGAAAAGCTCCCAAACCATACCTGATAAGACACTTTCCTCAGGAATTTATTAAAATCTTTGCACAGGGCAAAGACTATCCCATTTTCATTTTGTAGGTATATGACAGCATTTCCAAATTATATTGGGTATATAACTTTTGGAATTAGGGAACATTTCCTGTGTTACTGAATAATATAAAAAATCCCTAGGAAACCAAATGTCCTTCAATAAAAAAGGGCCCCATATCTACTTATAAAACCTTCCTAGGAAACCAATAGACTATAACAAAATTGAGAAACTGCGCTAAAACATGTTAGCCAATAGGACGAGCCTCTTGAGAAAATAGAAGTGAAACACGTCGATGATGTTTAAAAATGGAAAAGATCTTACAGATCGCATAGGACTATACTTCATTATACACAGGCAGAGAGACTGAAGGACTTTCACAATTTCATAAAATAATTGATTGGGGATTCAGGACTAAATACCCACTGTGTAAATGTTGCTTGGTCATGATTGTTAAATTTTTACCATATTGCTCCTTCCTTCTTTCCTGGGAAATGAGGATCAATAGGTTTGTGCACCTACAGAAAATTTTTGCATGTTACTATATATGGCCCTTTAGGAATAAGGATGGTGACCCAGAAAGCCTGTGTCTAGAGCTGTGGAAAGCAGTCATGGGCGGGTAGTCCGCTGGCCAGAAAAGCCCACGCGCAGCAGCCTTACTGAGACAGCCTCCGCCGGCCCCTTTTACCATTTGCAAAGTGTAAGTCCCTTTTACATGATTCTTATCCATTCTGCTCACTGTTGTTCTTTCTCATTCACCAGGTTTAACATTTAAACATCACCTCAGGGAAGACTGTCCCGACAATATCATCTAAAGAGGGTCCTACACCCCACTCTCCGCTATCCTCCATTTCAGTCTTACCAGCTTTTCACTTCTTCCTCATAAACCACTATACAGTATTATTTTATTTATTAATCAGTTTACACTTTGCGTCTTTCCCTTTAGAATATATATATATACTTCACGTCTAGTTCTTCACTGTACTTCCAGCGCACATCGTAGTTGTGGTCATAGCAGATACTCAGTGAATGCCAGAGGCCTTTATGAATGCATAAATGAGAAAATAAAAAATCTCTAATACACCTCTAATGGATATAGAAAACCTCAGTGAAATACTTAGCAAAACACAACATCTTATATTCATATAACAACCCTAAGCTAAATTGGAAAAACCTAGGTAAGATTCTGGTGTTGATCACTATAACCAGAGATAAAAACTTTTAAAAGAGTGGTGGGTAATTTAATTTCCAGTAATGACCCACTTAATGGACATGAGCTTGAACAAACTCTGGGAGATAGTGAAGGACAGGGAAGCCTAGTGTGCCACATTCTATGGGGTCTCAAAGAGTCAGAGACGACTTGACTAAACAGTAACAACAAAACAATGATGAACTAAGTCATTACGACATTTTTTTTTCCTTCCTGAGGAAAAGCAAATAGCTGAGTGAATTATCAATACCATATTTTAAAAACTAAGAAGATAATGAGCTATCTGGAAGAGATCTGATGGAGTTGGAGAACCCAGAGATAGAGTGTAGTAATAGAGACTGCTTCTCCCCTCATAATATGATGATTCAGAGCATTAACTGGTGGCTTGGGCTGTATGTTGAAGGGATGAAAAGTCTGAATGCAGGTTCTTTCAAGAGTCTGGATTTTGTAAACCTCTACCACTTTGGGCTGAAACTTTAAGGGCTACAGCTAGGTAATGAACATAACAGCTTTGCATCATTTTACTCTCCAGAAAACATCAAGTATTAAACTGGTTTAAAATGACCAAAAATTATATGCCTTGGATTCTGGCAAAAGAAAATGAAAACCTTTGGTGCAAGAAGACAACATCAATCATGTCTTAAACTGTTACTAAAAGTCAGTTTTCAAAAAAGATGCCCAGCGAACAATCAGAGATAATCAGACTCATGAAGAGATGGAACACCATAAGAGAGAAAAAACAAAAGCAAAAACAAGGCAGAATAGGGAAAGATTCAGTAAAGTCCAAGTAACAGAATTACCAGCCAGATTTTATAACAACCCTATTTGCTATGAGAGAAAAAAATATGAAGCTTTAAAATGTTAGCAGAGAATTAGAAACCATAAAAGTGATACCATAGATTAAAAAAAGAACCAAACATGCACTCTAAAATTATAAAAGAACATAACTGAGTGAACAAAGTTAATAGCAGGTTAGGTAGATTTAGATAAAGAATCATTAAGTAAGAAGATAAGCCAGAAGTCTTCGCAAAATGAGACAAGGAAAGAAAAAAAAAAGTTAGAAAATATAGAAGAACAGACACAAGATATATAGTGGTGATGTTCAACAGAAACTGGGTATGTCGTGGTGTCTAATGTAGTAAACCACTAGACACAGGTGGCTCTTCAGTACTTGAAATGTGTTTATTGAGACTGAAGAACTGACATTTTAATTATAGTTAGCTTTAGTGAAAGTAAGTGTTAGTCACTCAGTCATGCCCAACTCTTTACAACTTCATGGGCTATAGCCCGCCAGGCTCCTCTGTCCATGGAATTCTCCAGGCAAGAATACTGGAGTGGGTGTAGCCATTCCCTTCTCCAGGGGATCTTCCCAACCCAAGGATCGAACCTGGATCTCCTGCATTGCAGGTGGATTCTTTACCGTCTGAGCCACCAGAGAAGCCTATAGTTAACATCAGTTAAATTTAAATTTATACAGCCACTTATGCTAAAGGCGAATGTATTGAACAGTGCTGATATAGAGGGTACATACATAAAGTGCAACATATACGTGTTAGAAGTACCAGAAGCAAGGGAAGATGAGGTTATGTCTAAACAGACAATGGTTCAAAAGTTTTCAAAACTGATGAAGGACACTAATCCAAACATTCAGGAAATCCATACAATCTCAAGTGGGAATAAACAAACAAAAAACCTTTTCCTAGGCATGTCATAGTGATTCCAAAGAAAATCAAATACAAAGAGAGATTACCTTCAAATATATAGCATGTTGACTGAGAGTTGACTTTGCAACAGCTACAATGGAAACCAAAAAAAATGAAACGATGTGCTCAATGCGCTGAAAGAAAATAACTCCCATCCTAGAACTTTGTAACCAGAGAAAATCTCTTTCAAGGATGAAGGTAAAATGAAGACTTTTTAAGAGAAGCAAAACAGAGATCGTTTAGTACTAATCAATGCTGCCGATGGAAATTGTTAAATGATACCAGATAGAAGTAAGAGATGAAAGAAGTAAGAAGAACAAAGAGAAGGTTATATGTGTAAATTATAAGGAAAATACTATATAAAACAAGTAATAATTTATTGTGGATTCTTTCTCTCCATCTTTCTACTATACATTTCTTTGTTTCTCTCAACAATTAAACACTGTATTTCACATTTTACTCTGAAATTGTTTACCATTACTGCTGCACTTTCTACTTTTTTATCAGAGGCCTTTATTAAAGTGTCCAAAAAGGCAGTACAACATCAATGTTTGCTGTAAAGACAAATGGATGACTGAATAGAGCAAAGGAAGTTATTTCGGTGTTCCCTGGTATTGGGGCAAGAGCATTAAAAAGCAATGAACTTCAAAGAGAGGTGACAATTCTGAGCAGTTGAGTCTCAAAATTATCACTTTAGGGTTTCAAAATAATAACACAGACTTGATAGTCTTGATTTATGATTCTTATAATAAAGTTGCCTAGAATAACTTCTTGAGAGCCCATTTTAGCTTCTCACTTTGATCAAGTCAGTTTAACTCTCTAATCATACTTTTATGTTTGACCCATTTTGCATCATAGTTAGTGTGGATAAAATCACACTTGGATCCTTTTCATTGGCTTCCCTGAAATGTTATGAACTCCTCAGTGACATAGTCTGTTTTTTCTTTTATTTATTTTTACTGTTGTTTCTTTTCCAACTCTTTGGGTACTTCCTTGGGAATACATTTAAGTCTACAATTTGTATCCTATTGATCTCTCTCTCTTTTTGTCCTCTCCATCTGTATTCTTAGGGAACATCTCAGATTATGTTTCATGTCCGCACCTTAAATTCAAATTGTGTTGCTTTTGCATTTCACTGACACAGATGCAGACTTTGTTGTCATGTTCTTTGAAATCATCCCTCTTCTATTCCTTCTATGTTTCCCCATCTCATTTTGTTACCTCTTTCCTTATCCCTGAATAAGAGGAAATGTATCAAGAACTGATGATTATCAACAAATGGGGCACCTAATTCTTATCTGTAAAAACTCTGCTGGCTCTTGTGGCAAATTATTGTGCACATCCCAACTCTCTTTCATGGGAGCCTGCTTTTCCCTGCCCCAGAGGGCAAGTAGATTGCAATATCTAGGCTGATTTCTAGTATCTGACCGGCACCTACATAATTGAGCACTGCTGCACCGAGTTAGCTTCTTCAACTCCATCTGTTAATCTAAAGAGATAAGCACATGGCAATTCTTCCTGATGTGTGCTGCTACCATGAGCTTTCCTGTCTACTTTCCTGCCAAAGCGGTGCACTTATGCAGGGTACCACAGTAATAAGCTCTCCTTTCCTAACTCTCCAGTTATTTTCTGGAAGCCGAAGTCTCTAAATGTTGTGGTAAGGAAACAGAAGAAATACTCTGTTGGCCTCCAAAAGGTACCATTCATAAAGTAAAAAGTGATTCCCAAATTTTCTCCCTGAGTTGGTTTTTCTCTGAGTAAATTTTCTATTTCCAATAGGTAACTTAAGGTCCACCACTTTTGGAGTTTCTCACCCCAGGCCCATTTGATTTGAAAGCCTTTGAATTTCTCTAATATACATGATGGTCATGGTGCGGACTTTGCTGTTCTTCATTTGTGTTTTATGTGATGGTTTGGAGCATTACAAACTTCTCCCACTCAGATATCATCTTAAATTGAAAAAAGTGCCAACACGTCTAAATAGTAAATGTACTATTTTAGGATATTCTATATTTTAGACTTTATATAGAATATTTAGACTTTTCACTGGGTCAGTGGTCCTTTTTTCCTTGTAGTAAACTATTGAAGTCTAACTCTACTTATAAAAAAAATAAGGATTGTTAAAAATAAAATTCAGATTAAAGACAGGATTTTGGAAGCTGAAGTTCTCTTGTGCCCCCAAAGATTCAGTCCAGATTCTTAAGGGAGCTGTTTGTTTGTTTTAACATTTTATCATGAAAAATTTCAAACATGCAGCAAAGTTGAAAGAATGTCACAATGCACCGCCTTATGGTCACAATGAACCACCTATATTTTACCATTAAAATTTTGTTATAGAGTAACCACCCTTATCCACAGGGAATGTGTTCCAAGACTCGCAGTAGATTGCTAAAACCATGGAGAGTCCTGAACCCTATATATTATGTTTTCTCTATGCATATATACCTGGGATAAACTTTAGTTTATAATTTAGACACAGTAAGATTAATCATAACAACTACTAGTAAAATACTACAAATTTAAGAATACACTGTAATAAAAGTTATGTGAGTGTGGTATCACACGCTCTCTCTCTCTCTCAGAATACCTAATTGTACAGATTTAATGCCTTTTCCATCTTAACTAAGCACATATAAAATACTGTGGCTGTAACTTTTGCAGTTTGAGGTGCAATAACAAGAGTAGTACGAGTTTCTTTTTCATTCTTCACATTTTCACAGATAGAAGATTCATTCTTAACCTACATCTTAGCAACCTCAGCATCCTAAATTTTTTCATATTAAGTTGAGAACTTTTACCTTTTCATGTAAAGAAAGCACTTAATGGCTTCTCTTCGACATATCCAAATTGTCAGCGTCACAACTCTTGTGCTTTGAAACCATTAGTAAGTATTAATAAAATAAAGGTTACTGGAATGCAAATGATAACCAAGAAGGGTTCTAAATGACTAATGGGCAGAGTATGCTGGATAAAAGAAGGATTCATGTCCTGGGTGGGACGAGTGAGATTTCATCACCCTACTCAGAAAAGCATGTGATTTAAGCCTTACAAATTGTATATTTCTGAAATTTCCCATTTAATATTTCCAGACCATGGATGACCACAGGTAACTGAGACTCCTGTATTTCCTTTATCATTTATCTATCCCTCTATCCATCAACTAATTCATTACAGTTTAGGAAGCATTTCAAAGTAAATTATGGACACTAGTACACTTCCTTCTAAATACTTCTGCACGCATATTATTGGAAAGAGTTTATGGTTTGTTTACAACTCTTCTTTTTCATGTAAAATTTACATGCAATGGAATACAGAAATCTTAAACGTACTGAGTTGTGCAAATGCATACAAAGAAAGACCGTTTGGCCCCATTACAAGAGAACATTTTTAGGATATAATAATCAGATCAAAGTGGAGGTGGGGCAATTTCTTTCAAAAAGATCTCAGGGCTAACTCAGTTTCCCCACTACCTTTGTGTGAGGGTAGAAAGGGGAATCTTTCTTCCCCGAGGTTTCTTAGATTTTGCACTTCTGACATAGAATTTAGGGTTCAGGAGTGTGGAGAATAAAGAGTCAAACGGAGACAGAAAAAGCCATGTCATCATTAAAAATAAACAGAGACACAAATATGTCAGAGGGCAGAGGCAGGCATTTCATTGTGCCAGTGATTTATGGTGGAAACTAATTTTAAACAAGCTCCGGCTGCTTGCTGGGGTGCCTTGCAGCCAAACAAACAGTCAAAGCGGCCAGTTCGACAGCAGTCCAGAGCTGCTGGCCTCCTCAAGGAGTAATCTCATTTTCCATGGTGGTAGAAAAGGCAAAAAGTGACTGTTTACTGTCTAAGGAAACCCGGGTTGAGTCATTGAAAGCAGATCCTGTTGCATGTCATCAAGTTACAAGGATCATGGCTAAGAGACAATGGCCTCAGAGTCGAATCCACACAACAAAACGCCGGCACATTCAAAACAAATAAAGCAGGGGCTTTCCCTCTGTTTATTCCTGGCTGTGGACTTCTTTCGGACAGGAGGGAGAGAGAGACGGGTGGCCCAAGAAATGACCGAATGGAGCTCTGGCCTTGTTATTCACGTCTAGTTTGTGACAGGGATCAGGCAGGGACTAGAGTTATGCCAGCAGGGAGCCAGCCAGGTCACAGGGCAAGTGGAAACAGGAGCGGCATGAGGGTAGCCTCATCTGGCTACCCTCCTGTGGAGCAGACACTACAGGACTACACAACCTGGCCAGGCCAGGATTAGAAGACCCTATTTTTAGATTGGAAGCCTTGGGCAATTCGTTTTCTCTGCTTTCAAGTTTGAAGCGTTTCCAAATGTCAATGTTGAAAATTTTGTAGTTCACGAGTCTAATCCTATGGAAAGTCCTAGGTAAACAGAGAGAGAGGTTTGTGTGTGTGTGTGTGTGTGTGTGTGTGTGTGTATTGGGGGCAAGGGGGAGGTTGGGTGGAAAGACTGGAAGGAGATTGCTTGTCGGCAGTAATTTCAATGAATGAAAATTTAATATGGCCCCTCAATATATATGGTTCAAAAGTCAAATGAAAGGTAAAAGAAGGTTGAAGTGGTAGATTAAAGAGAGAATTTCTTTGGGAAAATGTATGAGAGTATTTTCCCTCCTGCCTTGCCAAGAAGTAGGGGGTGGGTGTGGGCGTGGCCTTGTTGCCTCAAGTCTGGTGACAGTTTTGAAAGACTCAACCAGGGAGCTAGATTGTTTTCCAGGGATACAATGAACAGGTCTGACATTCCAAAGGGTTTCAACAATGAATGAGGCCTGCACACTGACAAATAAGAAGTGACATCAGCTGTGCAATCGGGGTCTGCTCCTGCAGGGTCCTGTTTTGCCGGCTATTTCGATTCTTAGATTCCTGAGT
This sequence comes from Giraffa tippelskirchi, assembly GCF_054371585.1. Lineage (NCBI taxonomy): Eukaryota > Metazoa > Chordata > Mammalia > Artiodactyla > Giraffidae > Giraffa > Giraffa tippelskirchi. The sequence goes on along the minus strand of NC_137287.1, from coordinate 110,468,616 downwards.
GGGGGCTGGGAAGGGGAGGGCATTGGTAGAGAGGGTTTGGGGGGTTCTTAGAGCAAAAGCTGTTTACCAGTTGTTAAGGGAGCCCTTCAATGCACGCACAGTTAGTATATCCTCCTAGTGCATACCAGCCGATCAGCAGAGCTGAACACGGTAGATGAACAGGGGCTGTGGTGAGGGAGCACCTGCAGCCCTGTGGAGCACTGCTAAATGTTTCCCGTAGAGGTGATGTCAGTCATGTGTATAGAAGAAAGAGAACTAGCCTTTATCACCATAAAGGGAATTTGCCCAAGAAGGCTGCTTGGAAGGGAACTGGGACAACAGCAGAGAGAATATATGGTGGATGGGAAACTCAAAAAACAACGGCATTTTGGCTATAGACCTTTTTGGTAGTCTATGTCTATGGATGATCCTTTCTTTGATTACTGCTTTCAAGCGCAAAAATCAAATTCATAGAATTGCAAAGGAAACCAGCCATATCCCAGTTATCATTAAAAAAAAATTCTTAACACATTAAATAACCAGATCTAGTATCAGTTCTAACAACACCATAATTTTAGTAATTTTGAAACAGTGATAAGTGTAAACAACATTTTAAAATATCGTCATAATTGCAATGTAATATGAAACTCTGATTTCACTGGTGACACAGTCACAAGTACTGCTAATAAAACCACATTCTAAATAGCAGGAAATGCTAAATTTCCATTAGAATTTGCACCTTTATAATTGATGGACACAACAAATTTCAGGTAGAGATCAATGAAAACATATTACATGCATATATAAATACACAAATACGTTTTATTCCATATAAGTTGAGGGACCTCTGGATAAGTAACCCTAGGCTTAAAGGCCGCCTTACAAGACCAACCGGAGTATATACCACCAGTAACAAGGACCTGAAGATGAAAACCCCACAAAACACGCCTCAACAGACAGAGTTAATTTTAAACGAAGGCCTTGGCCAAAGGAAACCAAATACGTATGAATGCCCTTCCAGTAAGGCGCTTTTGAGCCTTTCGCCTCTCTTCCCCACTCCGCCTCAACCAGGAGGTTCAGAAGTCAACACCAGGGAATCAGAGTGGATGGAGGGAGCTGGGAGAGCAAAGAAATAAGAAGTCCCTCTTGCCCTTTGGTAGATTTCCAAAACTGCTGCAAGATCAAGGTGAGAGGCTTAACTCCGAGTCAAGTTCAGAGATTCGGTGATTACACTGAACTGGGCCTATTCATCTCTGAACAGAGGCTGTTTTACGTGGCTCAAGTGTCTAGAGTTCCTTTTCTTATCTCAGAGGGAATAGGGAAGCTGTGCAGTCTTCCTGGAGTTCAGACAGTGTTAAGAAATGGTCTGGCCCCACAGGACAGGTTGGAAAGGGCATTTGGGGGCGGGGGGGGGGGAATGAAGCTGCTTTGTGATTACAGCCTTTGAGTCTTGATAGTCAATACACACACCTTAGAAGGTGTTTTTAAAATATTTCTCTGCCTGGAAAAAAAAAAATGCAACAGTCTACAGAACCAAAGGGCCTGTGTAAGAATTCTGGCAAACCACTTACTATCTCACCTTGAGTGAGTTCCTTAACCAATCTGAGCCCCAGTTTCTTCATCTGTAGAATGGAGCTACTGTTATATGTATATGGCATATGTAACACATCAAGATGAAAAAAAGGATTAAATGTGTAAATATACATAAAATGTTTAGGAGAGTGTGTGGCGCTACACAATTATTAGCTGTTGATGTTGTTATTATTAAATTATATACTCCCCCCCCTTGCCATTCTCAGTTGACTCTAAGGAATATCCACTGAACTCTAAAAAATAAAAGTTGGAAACCATAGCATCAGAATATTTGTTTCTGCCTCCTAGATGGGTATTTGGGTTAACTCCACACCTCATGCTCCAGTGAAAGAAATGGCTCAACCAGCTGGGTAATTAGTGTCCTCAGTACTTGCCAAGGGTCAGTACCTGATCAACCTCTCCCAGGCAGCCACCCAGGATCACACCCTGGGCCATCCTCCTTTTGCTTCATCTGGGATAATAGCTTTCAGGAACCCACTATGGTGTAAGATGAACCCTTTGAAAGCTGCTTCTGTAGAAGGTAGTTGTTAAACATCACAGGTAGCTAAGGGTCTTTTCAGTTGCTAAGGGAGGTGTTATATTTAAATTTCAGCAACAACAAACAAAACAGCTGGTAGATACACCACACCTGATGTGCGTACATGCTTCTGGCAGTTGTAGTAGAACTGAAAGATTATTGGGCAGTAGTCAAGCAATCCTGGACTTAAAATATCATTTATCACTCACCAGCTGCCTGAGATTCAATACATTTCTTAATGTCTCTTCAAGTCAGAATGTTTTTAAATATAGTGAGGATAACTGGTAATGCCCTGGTATGGTTGCCCTGAGAATCACATGAGATAAGGTATTCAATTGTGTTGATACATTCTCTTCACCAGGGAGGAATGCTATTCAGACGTCAACAGGCAGATCTCTGCTTTACAGGAGAGGAAGTTAAACATGACTCAACCTGTTTCCATCCGACTTTACAGATACAGCTGTCCCTGGAAGTCCTAATGGTCTTTAGTTGTTGTTGTTGTTTGTGAGCCCCATCTGAGGGGGCAGAAATGGAGCATGACATTTCTATGGCTCACTCAGCACCCTAGTCTCTGACCTCCAAGCATACCGTCTTTATACCATATCACTTTACCCAACAGAAATGAGCAACGTACACTCTGATTTCACAAACAACCACAACATGTGATGCATTGTTTACATACATAACTTTTTAAATGTCTGAGTCCAGATGAATAAGCTCACTTCCTGGCGGCAAATTAACTCACCATTCTTACCCTTTAGTGACCCTGTCCGGAGAAGGCAATGGCACCCCACTCCTGTACTCTTGCCTGGAAAATCCCATGGAGGGAGGAGCCTGGTAGGCTGCAGTCCATGGGGTCGCTAAGAGTTGGACACGACTGAGCGACTTCACTTTCACTTTTCACATTCATGCATTGGAGAAGGAAATGGCAACCCACTCCAGTGTTCTTGCCTGGAGAATCCCAGGGATGGGGGAGCCTGGTGGGCTGCTGTCTATGGGGTGGCACAGAGTCCGACACGACTGAAGTGACTTAGCAGCAGCAGCAGTGACCCTGTCACCACAAAATGTCCTAGCCCTCCCACTTACACTCACAGGTGCTCTGCACTTTATTGCTCCTCCTCCTCTTCTCATCCTTTTTTAATTTTCTTCACACCATTTGTCCTTGAAGCTCACATTCAGCAGTGAAAAAAAAAAAAAAAGCAGTCACTCCTTAGTCTCCATGGGGGATTGGAGTCACATGCTCCTGGGATACTTCTTGGACACTGTAGTCACCAGTTCCTCCTCCTGTGGGTTCTGCCTTCCGTGGGTTCCGCCTCCCACAGATAGTAAACACTACACAATCAGTGTGTAGTTGAATCCACTGATGGAGAAACCTTAAGTAAGGAGGGCTAACTGTATGTTCTTCTTGCTTCTGCAGAGCAGCTTCCTACAGCCTTTTATGTCCTGATGATTGGTATTCCTGCTTGTGAGTGTGTGTGTTTGCTATGGCCAAGTAATAAACCACACCTAAATCAGTGACTTGAAAATAAACACTGTTGCTCACTAGCGTATTTACCTGCTAGATGGTTCTACTAATATAGGCTATGCTGCTCTCCTGATCTTGTCTGGCTCTGCTCATGCATTTGCAATCAGCTGGTTGGTCAACTAGGGGTTGCTTGATTTAGAATGGCATCAATTGCTGGTTACTGGTGACAATGGAAATGAAGGTGCTTGATCTATATGTCTACATGGTAGCCTGAGCTGATTCACATGGTAAAGCAGGATTTCAAGAGGGACAAATGAGCAAAGCTTCTTGAGGCCTAGCCTTAAGACAGATTGAGTGTCACTTTCACACCCTTTGGTCATATCCTATTGACCAAAGCAACTCACAAGATCAGTTCAGATTTAATGGTTGTCAAATACGCCCCACTTCTTAAAGGGAGGAGCTGCAAAGTCATTTTACAAAGGGGAGTAGATTCAGGGAGGGGAAACATTTACACTATATTTGCAATCAATGTACCACACTTTCTCATCCACTACCTGTAGGCTCTTGAGGTTATTTTCACAAGGATAACTACCGCCCTGAGAGAAGTTATTGTGTTGTCTGTTAATATAGTACAAACTTTTTTTCACCATGTAAGAGAAAAATGACTCAGCTTCCTTTAAGAAAAACAATTGCACAGGACACTTTGATTGCTGGCTTCCCTGGTAGCTCGGTGGTAAACAATCTGCCTGCCAATGAAGGAGATGCAGGTTCAATCCCTGAGTTAGGAAGACCCCTTGAAGAAGGAAATGGCTACCCATTCCAGTATTCTTCCCTGGGAAATCCCATGGACAGAGGAGCCTGGCAGGCACAGTCCATGGGGTCTCAAGAGTATGATACGATTGAACAACTAAACCACAACCACCACCTCCACTTTGCTTGCTATCTTGAGTCCCATTTCTAGAAAAGAGTTGTCTTTTCCTGAGGTAGGGTGGAGAGGTCTGACAGAATGTGGTCCACTGGAGAAGGGAATGGCAAATCACTTCAGTATTCTTGCCTTGAGAACCCCATGAACAGTATGAAAAGGCAAAAAGATAGGACACTGAAAGATGAACTCCCCAGGTTGGTAGGTGCCCAAAATGCTACTGGATATCAGTGGAGAAATGATTCCAGAAAGAATGAAGGGGTGGAGCCAAAGCAAAAACAACACCCAGTTGTGGATGTGACTGGTGACAGAAGCAAGGTCCAATGCTGTAAAGAGCAATATTGCATAGGAACCTGGAATGTTAGGTCCATGAATCAAGGCAAACTGGAAGTGGTCAAACAGGAGATGGCAAGAGGGAACGTCGACATTCTAGGAATCAGCAAACTAAAATGGACTGGAATCGGTGAATTTAACTCAGATGACCATTATATCTACTACTGTGGGCAGGAATCCCTTAGAAGAAATGGAGTAGCCATCATAGTTAACAAGAGTCCAAAATGTAGAACTTGGATGCAATCTCAAAAGTGACAGAATGATCTCTGTTCCTTTCCGAGGCAAACCATTCAATATCACGGTAATTCAAGTCTATGCCCCGACCAGTAATGCTGAAGAAGCTGACGTTGAACGGTTCTATGAACACCTACAAGACCTTTTAAAACTAACACCCCAAAAAGATGTCCTTTTCATTATAGGGGACTGGAATGCAAAAGTAGGAAGTCAAGAAACACCTGGAGTAACAGGCAAATTTGGCCTTGGAGTACAGAATGAAGCAGGGCAAAGGCTAACAGAGTTTTGCCAAGAGAACGCACTGGTCATAGCAAACACTCTCTTCCAACAACAAAAGAGAAGACTCTACAGATGGACATCACCAGATGGTCAACGCCAAAATCAGATTGCTTATATTCTTTGCAGCCAAAGATGGAGAAGCTCTATACAGTCAGCAAAAAAAGACCAGGAGCTGACTGTGGCTCAGATCATGAACTCCTTATTGCCAAATTCAGACTTAAATTGAAGAAAGTGGGGAAAACCACTAGACCATTCAGGTATGACCTAAATCAAATCCCTTAGGATTATACAGTAGAAGTGAAAAATAGATTTAAGGGACTAGATCTGATAGACAGAGTGCCTGATGAACTATGGATGGAGGTTCATGACATTGTACAGGAGACAGAAGTCAAGAACATCTCCAAGAAAAAGAAATACAAAAAAGCAAAATGGCTGTCTGAGGAGGGCTTACAAATATCTGTGAAAAGAAGAGAAGTGAAAAGCATAGGAGAAAAGGAAAGATATACCCATTTGAATGCAGAGCTCCAAAGAATAGCAAGGAGAGATAAGAAAGCCTTCCTCAGTGACCAATGCAAAGAAACAGAGGAAAACAATAGAATAGGAAAGACTAGAGATCTCTTCAAGAAAATTAGAGATACCAACGGAACATTTCGTTGAAAGATGGGCTCAATAAAGGACAGAAATGGTATGGACATAACAGAAGCAGAAGATATTAAGAAGAGGTGGCAAGAATACACAGAAAAACTATACAAAAAAGATCTTCACAACCCAGATAATCACGATGGTGTGATCACTCACCTAGAGCCAGACATCCTGGAATGTGAAGTCAAGTGGGCCTTAGAAAGCATCACTACGAACAAAGCTAGTGGAGGTGATGGAATTCCACTTGAGCTATTTCAAATCCTAAAAGATGATGCTGGTAAAGTGCTGCACTCAATATGCCAGCAAATCTGGAAAACTCAGCAGTGGCCACGGGACTAGAAAAGGTCAGTTTTCATTCCAATCCCAAAGAAAGGCAATGCCAAAGAATGCTCGAACTACCACACAATTGCACTCATATCACATGCTAGTAAATTAATGTTCAAAATTCTCCAAGCCAGGCTTCATCAATATGTGAATCGTAAACTTCCATATGTTCAAGTTGGTTTTAGAAAAGGCAGAGGAACAAGAGATCAAATTTCTAACATTTGCTGGATCATCAAAAAAGCAAGAGAGTTCCAGAAAAACATCTATTTCTGCTTTATTGACTATGCCAAAACCTTTGACTGTGTGGATAACAATAAACTGTGGTAAATTCTGAAAGAGATGGGAATACCAGACCAACTGAGCTGCCTCTTGAGAAACCTGTATGCAGGTCAGGAAGCAACAGTTAGAACTGGATATGGAACAACAGACTGGTCCCAAATAGGAAAAGGAGTACATCAAGGCTGTATATTGTCACCCTGCTTATTTAACTTATATGCAGAGTACATCATGAGAAACGCTGGGCTGGAGGAAGCACAAGCTGGAATCAAGATTGCCAGGAGAAATATCAATATCCTCAGATATGCAGATGACACCACCCTTATGGCAGAAGTGAAGAACTAAAGAGCCTCTTGATGAAAGTGAAAGAGGAGAGTGAAAAAGTTGGCTTAAAGCTCAACATTCAGAAAACTAAGATCATGTCATCTGGTCCCATCACTTCATGGCAAATAGATGGGGAAACAGTGGAAACAGTGGTAGATTTTATTTTTTGGGGCTCCAAAATCACTGCAGATGGTGACTGCAGCCATGAAACTAAAAGGTGCTTACTCCTTGGAAGGAAGGTTATGACCAACCTAGACAGCATATTAAAAAGCAGAGACATTACTTTGTCAACAAAGGTCCGTTTAGTCAAGGCTATGGTTTTTTACATTGGTCATGCATGTATGTGAGAATTGGACTATCAAGAAAGCTGAGCCCTGAAGAATTGATGCTTTTGAACTGTGGTGTTGGAGAAGACTCTTGAGAGTCCCTTGGACTGCAAGGAGATCCAATCAATCCATCCTAAAGGAGATCAGTCCTGGGTGTTCATTGGAAGAACTGATGTTGAAGCTGAAACTCCAATATTTTGGCCACCTGAGGCAAAGAACTGACTCATTTGAAAAGATCCCGATGTTGGGAAACATTGAAGGTGGGAGGAGAAGGGGACGACAGAGGATGAGATGGTTAGATGGCATCACTGACTCAATGGACATGAGTGGGTAGACTCCGGGCCTTGGTGATGGACAGGGAGGCCTGGTGTGCTGCGGTTCATGGGGTCGCAAAGAGTCGGACACGACTGAGTGACTGAACTGAACTGAGCTGAGGTAGGGATGGCCTGAGAAAAGTACATCAAGAGTTTAAGAATAAGTGATGCTGTGGAACTGGGAACGCTACATACAGCTCCCAAGGATGATCTGTGAGGCACAAGACAATGGTTTATGGGTCTGAAAGGTGACATAATAACACTTTGTAAAATTGTAAAGAGCCACTGAAATTGCTGAAGCCAGGCTTCAGCAATACGTGAACCGTGAACTTCCAGATGTTCAAGCTGGTTTTAGAAAAGGCAGAGGAACCAAAGATCAAATTGCCAATATCTGCTGGATCATCAAAAAAGCAAGAGAGTTCCAGAAAACATCTATTTCTGCTTTACTGACTATGCCAAATCCTTTAAGTGTGTGGATCACAATAAACTGTGGAAAATTCTGAAAGACATGGGAATACCAGACCATCTGACCTGTCTCTTAAGAAACCTGTATGCAGGTCAGGAAGCAAAAGTTAGAACTGGACATGGAACAACAGACTGGTCCCAAATAGGAAAAGGAGTACGCGTCAAGGCTGTATATTGTCACCCTGCTTATTTAACTTATATGCAGAGTACATCATGAGAAACGCTGGGCTGGAAGAAACACAAGCTGGAATCAAGATTGCCGGGAGAAATATCAATAACCTCAGATATGCAGATGACACCACCCTTATGGCAGAAAGTGAAGAAGAACTAAAGAGCCTCTTGATGAAAGTGAAAGAGGAGAGTGAAAAAGTTAGCTTAAAGCTCAACGTTCAGAAAACTAAGATCATGGCATCTTGTCCCATCAGTTCATGGGAAATAGATGGGGAAACAGTGGAAACAGTGTCAGACTTTATTTTTTTGGCTCCAGAATCACTGCTGATGGTGATTGCAGCCATGAAATTAAAAGATGCTTACTCCTTGGAAGGAAGGTTATGGCCAACCTAGATAGCATATTTAAAAGCAGAGCATTACTTTGCCAACAAAAGTCCGTCTAGTCAAGGCTATGGTTTTTCCAGTGGTCATGTATGGATGTGAGAGTTGGACGGTGAAGAAAGCTGAGCACCACAGAATTGATGCTTTTGAACTGTAGTGTTGGAGAAGACTATTGAGAGTCCCTTGGACTGCAAGGAGATCCAATCAATCCATCCTAAAGGAGATCAGTCCTGGGTGTTCATTGGAAGGACTGATGTTGAAGCAGAAACTCCAATACTTTGGCCACCTCATGCGCAGAGTTGACTCATTGGAAAAGACCCTAATGCTGGGAAGGATTGGGGGCAGGAGGAGAACGGGACAACAGAGGATGAGACGGTTGGATGGCATCACTGACTCGATGGACATGGGTTTGTGTAAACTCTGGGAGTTGGTGATGGACAGGGAGGCCTGGCATGCGGCAATTCATGGGGTCACAAAGAGTCAGACATGACTGAGCGACTGAACTGAACTGACCTGAACTGAAATATTCTGTCTTCTTCTTCTTCTTCTTCTTGCTTGAAGCTTAACATGAAAGTAGATATTAGATACTCATAGCCAATAAGGTACCAATAGGGATGTTGGGATCTATTGCTTTAAACTTTTGCTGTACCTGTTTAATAATTGAATTCAAGTATTTCATAAAAAAAAAGTTATTTGATATATGGTTATAAATTAGTAACACCAGTTTCATAAGCCATAATAAATAGTCTCAATGAATTTTATGTAAACTATTAAAAAACTTTTGTTAAGATAAAGATACTCTCTTTGGTCTAAGAAATAATTTAAAGTGGATGTAAGCAAATTGGCCCTCTCATACATAAAAAATAGCAAACTTATGGGGAAACAATTTGGCTATAAACTATCCAGCTAAAAACTAGCACAGTAATTCAAGATCTGATTATATATAGGAAATATATCTAAATATGTAAATAAGCTATATGTACTCAGATACCATAACCTGAAAAATAAATTCATTAGTATGAAAAAGTATACCATGACACAGTTTAAATCACACTTTGTGATAATTTTAACGTGTAACTTTTATTAGACAGAGTAAATTACCTAGAACTAAGGATATACCATGAATTTTGAAAGATCTATTCATGCCGGCAATGTACCTAATGTTTTTCCATGGTGAAAAATGGTTTCCCAAAATAAAGACAGAAACAAATCTACTCATACATGATTTCTCTGTCTTATTTATTTCTATCATTCATTTATTCACCTGTCTATTTATTATTCATTCAGTTCTCATTGAGCCCCTACTATGTGCCAAGTGTTGTATTTTATATTTATATATATATATATAAAACTGTTTCAATGTATAATATATTGTGTATCCTGCCGCTGCTGCTGCTAAGTCACTTCAGTCATGCCCGACTCTGTGTGACCCCATAGATGGCAGCCCACCAGGCTCCCCTGTCCCTGGGATTATCCAGGCAAAAGTACTGGAGTGGGTTGCCATTATACATTATATATATGAAACTGTTTTAATTATTTTAATAACTGAAATTTAGGTATTATTTCTCCATTCTAGCGATAAAGAAAAATAAAGGCTTAGAAAGTTTAAAAATAGTTTCCTTACCTGGTAACTAATCTAGCCAGGATGCTAATTTAGATGTTACTGACTCCACAATCTGAATTTTAACCATAAGCTCATGGAAAATGAGCTCAGCTTTACATTATATTCCTATTACTATGTCACATGAAATGCATTATATGTAAAATCAAGAGAATGCCTCAGTAGCCATGAATTTTTCTAGACCTCGAGTGTGGTCTTATAGTATAGATGAAAATGCAAAATTGGTGCCTATGTCAAATGTGTAGCAAAAGTTCTTTGTAAATATAAGTTCAGTGTAAATATCTTGGTCTCAGTTTTCATTTTCCATTAAAAATAACCTTCAATGATCTACTTTCCAGTTCAGCTTATGTGCTAGTTTAAGAATCACTGACCAATTCATGACCTTTACAAGATATTTAATACTTACTTGCTGAATACAAGGAACTCACTGAAAAGTCTGATTAACTTATGTTTTGTTAGGTACCCATATCTACCTATTCTTTTGTGTGATTTAGGTTGCCATAGAATATTCCTATAGAATATACTCCAATATTTTGACCACCTGATGTGAAGAACTGACTCATTGGAAAAGACCCTGATGCTGGGCAAGACTGAAGACAGGAGGAGAAGGGGACAACAGAGGATGAGATGATCAGATGGCATCACTGACTCTATGGACATGAGTTTGAGTAAGCTCCGGGAGTTGGTGATGGACAGGGAAGCCTGGCATGCTGCAGTCCATAGGGCCACAAAGAATCAGACACGACTGAGCAACTGAACTGAACCCATATTTACCACTAGAGCTTTCCAGGCGGTGCTAATGGTAAAGAACCCGCCTGCCAGTGCAGGAAACTTAAGAGACGTGGGTTTGATCCCTAGGTGGGGAAAATCTGCTGCAGAAGGAAATGGAACCCACTCCTGTATCTTTGCCAGGAGAATTCCAGGGACAGAGGAGCCTGGTGGGCTACAGTCCATAATGTCATAAAGAGTTGGACACGATTGAAGCAACTTAGCACAGCACCCAAAATTTACTCATTTAAAATCATGAAAAAAATGAAATAAAATGAAATCATGAATACTATTACTTCTGACTTGTATTTTATTGCTATTAGAGTAGTATTACTGGAAGTTCAGCCAATTTCCCAGATTTTACATATTTCTATGTTAATTTATTATTTGATTACTCTTTCTAACTTGATTTCCATTTTTATGCCTTTGACTTCTCTCTGTTTAATAATCTCACACATGATGTTAAGATAACCTCACTGGTATTCATCCCTTGGACAGACATTATTTGGTCAGATAATGAAAATATTTTGCATTTATGGTCCCAAATATTATTAGCAAACCAGGATCTGGACCAAAAATTGTATGGCCTAATTAGAAACAGATATTTCTAGAAAAACAGATTCAAGGAGAGACCCAAACTCCCTGATACATCAGAAGATCCAGAAAAGAAGTGGCTGGAGCCGAGGAAGAGCCAGAAAAACCTGAGGCTCACACCTTCTCTTATTTTTCCTTAAACACTGAGGATAGATCTCCCTTGTCTGCTTTCAGTGCAATTCCTCAATCTTTGATGCAGTGCTAGTTATTCCAATTAAGTATTCACATTTTGAAGATAGAGAGCATGTTTTTTCTCCATTCATTTTTTTTTCTTTTGTTAAAAATTTATTTATTTTTTAATTGAAGGATAATTGCTTTACAGAATTTTGTTGTTTTCTGTCATAGATATATATATCAGCCATAGATATATATATATCCCCTCCCTTTTGAACCTCCCTCCCATCTCCCTACCCATCCCACCCCTCTAGATTGATACAGAGCCCCTCTTTGAGTTTCCTGAGACATACAGCAAATTACTGTTGGCTATCTATTTTACATATGGTAATGCAAGTTTCCATGTTACTCTCAACATACATCTCACCCTCTCCTCCTCTCCCCTCTACCCATGTCCATAAGTCTATTCTCTATGTCTGTTTCTCCATTGCTGCCCTGTAAATAAGTTCTTCAATACCATTTTTCTAGATTTTGTATACATGTGATATTTGCCTTGCTCTTCCTGACTTATTTCACTCTGTATAATAGGCTGTAGGTTCTTCTACCTCACCAGAATTGACTCAAATGTGTTCCTTTTAATGGCTGAGTAATATTCCATTGTGTATATGTACCACAACTTCTTTATCCATTCATCTTTCAATGAACATCTAGATTACTTCCCTGTTATAGCTATTGTAAATAGTGCTGCAATGAGCAATGGGATACATGTGTCGTTTTCAATTTTGGTTTCCCCAGGGTATATGCCTAGGAGTGAGGTTGCTGAGTCATATTGTGGTTTTATTCCTAGTTTTTTAAGGAATCTTCATACCAGTCTTCCATAGTGGCTGTATCAATTTACATTCCCACCAAGAGTTCAAGAGTATTCCCTTTTCTCCACACCCTCTCCAGCATTTATTGTTTGTAGACTTTTTGATGATGGTCATTCTGAATGGTGTGAGGTGATATCTCATTGTAGTTTTGATTTGCATTTCTCTAATAATGAGTGATGTTGAGCATCTTATCATGTGTTTGTTAGCCATCTGTATGTCTTCTTTGGTGAAATATCTGTTTAGGTCTCCCCCCCCCTTTTTTTTTTTTTAGTATTTGTTCATTTCTTTCTTTTTTTCTTAATAAATTTATTTATTTTAGTTGGGGGCTAATTACTTTACAATATTGTAGTGGTTTTTGCCATACATAGACATGAATCAGCCATGGGTTTACATGTGTTCCCCATCCTGAACCCCCCTCCCACCTCCCTCCCCATCCCATCCCTCTGGGTCATCCCATTGCCCCAGCCCTGAGCATTTGTCTCATGCATTGAACCTGGAATGGTGTTCTGTTTCACATATGATAATATACATGTTTCAATGCTATTCTCCCAGAACGTCCCACTCTCACCTTCTCCCTCAGAGTCCATAAGACTGTTCTATGCATCTGTGTCTCTTACTCTGTCTCGCATATAGGGTTTGTTTTTCTGGTATTGAGTTGTATGAGCTGCTTGTATATTTTGGGAATTAATCCTTTGTCAGTTGTTTCATTTGCTATTATTTTCCCCCATCCTGAGGGTTGTCTTTTCACCTTGCTTATAGTTTCCTTTGCTGTGCAAAAGCTTTTAAGTTTAATCAGGTTTCACTTGTTTACTTTTGTTTTTATTTCCATTACTCTAGGAGGAGGGTCATAGAGGATCTTGCTTTGATTTATGTCATTGAGTACTCTGCCTATATTTTCCTCTAAGAGTTTTATAGTTTCTGGTCTTACATTTAGGTCTTTAATTCATTTTGAGTTTATCTTTGTGTATGGTATTAGGAAGTATTCTAATTTCATTCTTTTACATTATTCTTCCCTGGTGGCTCAGACAGTAAAGCATCTGCCTGCAATGCGGGAGACCTACATTCAATCTCTGGATCAGGAAGATCTCCTGGAGAAGGAAATGTATTCCCACTCCAGTATTCTTGCCTGGAAAATCTCATGGATGGAGGAGCCTGGTAGGCTATACAGTCCATGGGTTTGCAAAGAACTGTACACAGCTTCACTTTCACTTTCTTGGTGTTAAGTCTTTTAATTTCATTCATTTACATATAACTGTCCAGTTTCCCCAGCAGCGTTTATTGAAGAGGCTGTCTTTGGCCCATTGTATATTCTTGCCTTCTTTGTCAAAAATAAGGTACCCATAGGTGCATGGGTTTATTTCTGGGTGGGCTTTTTATCTTGTTCCATTGGTCTATATTACTGTTTTTGTACCAGATCTTTTAATCCTGGAAAATGACCACCCACCCAGTTTAATTTTTTAAAAATTCAACAACAACAAAAGAGTCACACAACAAATCCCCTTGGGTTCTATTGGTCATGATTTGATTATATGTTCATCTCTGAATAAATTTCAGTGATAATGGAGAACAGGAAGTGATATGGTTGATTTAAGCCAGTCTGGACCCACATGTACAGTTGAGGATGGGGTCCGTCCTTTCCTAATTAGAAAGGTGACAATGGCAAGGAGGTTAATTTCTCAAAGTAGAATCAAGACATTATGAATAGTTGGAGAGAAAAAATAGTTTACAATGAAGCACATGATGCTAATAAAACTACTCAGATATGCATACACCTAGGAGTATCTGATTTTGTTAGCATTTGAAACCTACATGTCCCAAACTGCTATAATCTGATGTCCAAATTCTCATGTTTTGTAAAACTTAGTTTTATGTAAGTACGTATTCCCCACAAATTATAGTTCCTAAGCAAGTTTTACATTAGTTATTATAACTTGCAAGAAGGCATGATTACCTACCTTTTCTCTGGTCTGCCTTTAGCCTGGTGCTTCAGCACCTGACTGCAGCTCTTTGCTGGTGAATATGCATCCCTCTTCTGCATGATGGTAGGCTTATTTGTTGCTTTGTTCCACTGGATCAGTCCTTGTCCTTGTCTGCTTGTTGACCATCCGCTAAGAACCAATGATCTATTTTAAGGAGCCATCAAGACCTTGGAATGACATCCCAGATCCATCTCTATCTGTGACTTTGTTACTTCATTTATTAGTTAGTGTTAGTCACTCAGTTGTGTCCGAAGCTTTGTGACAGCATGGACTGTAACCTGCCAGGCACTCTCCAGGCAAGAATACCGGAGTGGGTAGCCATTCCCTTCTCCAGGGGATCTTCCAGACCCAGGCATTGAACTTGGGTCTCCTTCATTTCAGGTGGATTCTTTACTGTCTGAGCCACTAGGGAAGATCTACTTCATTTATAATGGGAAATAATAACATTTTCTCTACCAATATATATTTAAGATGACATCAGGTATAGAAATGGTATTTAATAATCTTTCTAGTTAATTGATAGTATCAAGTTAAAAGGATCCATATGAAATTTAAATATTAAAGGTTTATTAGATGCAAATATTAATGTTTATAATATAATAACATGACCCTGGAGTCTGTGGTATGTTTTAAAACAAAAGATTATTGAAAATAGAAGTGTTACTATTAGCAATAGCACAATAGGAAAGTGGTATAAGAAATGAAGAACTTAGAGTGATGGGAAATTTCCTTGGAAAAAGAAAAAAGGGGGAGATTTAAAAATGCAGTCTTTCAGCTCATGATGATGGATGAATCTTTTGAAGCTGTATTATAAACACAAGGTGGGAATGGCATGGGGTGAGCCTGCGAATAAGACTGGAGATTTTGTTGGTAAGGATTCCCAACACACTTTGGAGAGGGTGTGTGGATGCCATGCTTTCAGTCTTTGGATTTGATTCTTTGGGCAGGAGGCCTTAGTAAACATACATTTCATGGGAACCTAGGAGGATCATTTGCCCCTTGGAATGAAGTTTCGATGGACAAAACTTTGTTTCTCAGGGTGAGATGTGGTTTAAAACATCCTGGAAAAATACACCTACACCTGATTCATTGGGGCAGCTCTGGCCAGGATACAGTTTCAGTTTGGCTTGAGCTGGCAGTCCAGATGTTCCCTGAGAACACAGCATATCCCCCTGGCTCTAGAGGAATCACTCACTATGCTTAACAATCCAAACAAAACCTTCTTTGTGAAAGGGGAAGGGAGAGTCAAGTTGCGATCCCAGTCCAGCTGCCAATCCCTCCCAGTTTGGGACCCTTTCTTGCTCTCCCCAGAGCTCCATCAAAAGTTGAGCAGAAACATTTGCCTCCCGGCACTGACTGTGTCAGAAGTCTGACAGCTTGTTTTTATATATATTTTGTTACACTTAAGTATGGGTACTGTTTTAGGGGAGAAATAAAGAAATAAGATGAAAAGTCCATTTGTTGGCTTTGCTTTGTAATTCTTTCTGTAGTCTTTTTTTTTTTTTCTCCAGTCCTAGCCAAGGCACAACAATCAAGTGACTTTATTCCAAAGAAAGGCTTATTTGAGGAGTGATCTATAGAAAGGATTAGAAAGTAGGAGGTATGTTGAGCGAGTTTGGTACCTAGAAATAAGAAGTTCTTCCTCCAAGTAGGCTTTTCCTTAGACCCAGACTGAAGAAGTATCAGAGGGAATATTTGATCCCATTCCCCAAGGTCTCCATTTTCTTCTGATGGTTCATTAAACCAGAGAGAAACTGGTGGGAATTGGGCTGTAGCAATAAGCTACAATGTCACAGCAATAAAAGTGGCAATATTTATTTTTCTCTATTTTGTCTACATCTTTTGGATCTCTTAGATCTCTAGGAGTGTATCAGTTAGCTATTGCAGTGTAGCAAACCACTCAAAAACTCAGTGGCTTAAAACCATCACATTATCATTTACCAGTCTATGGTTCAATCAGGTGATCCTTCTGATTGCATCTCTGCTCACAGATACATCAGTGGTCCACTGTGGGTCAGGTCAGTAAACCTCTGCTCATCTTGTGTGGACCGTTATCCATGTTTGGGAGTTCATCTGGCTGAGGTTGGTCTGGAAGGACTTTGGATGGGACAACCGGACTCTTCTCCTTAAGCTTTATCATCCTTCAGCCATGTAACCCGGGCTTCTTACAAAGTAACAGCATTATTGAGAGTATGTAGAAGAGTGTAAGACTTCTTGAAGCTGAGACTCAGATCTGGCATACTGTCACTTCCAGCATGTCCTGTTGGTCAAAGGTTGACATAAGACCAAATCCAGAGTCTTGTGGAAGAACACATCCAAGGGGCAGGGATACAGGGGCCGGGGAAAATGTGGCCACAGTTCTGTCTGACCTTGTGAAGTTGGATGTGACTCTACCTGAAAATAATCCTTTTGCTTCCTACTGCCCACCTGTCGTAGACTGAATGTTTGTATCTCCCCCAAATTCAAATAGAAATCCTAGCCTCCAACGTGTCGGATTAGGAGGTGGGGCCTTTAGGAGGTTACGAGAATTAGCTGGGTTCATGCAGGTGGAGCCCTCATGAATGGACTTTATGTCCTTTTAAGGATCATGAGAGAGTTTGGTTGCCTTGTCTGCTGTCCACCTTGTGAGGATATAAGGTGTTGGCAGTATGCAACCCAGAAGAAGATGCTCACCAGAACTTGATTATACTGGCGTGACGATCTCAGATTTCCAGCCTCCAGAACTGTGAGAAGTAAATGCCTGTTGTTAATGAGCCACTCAGTTTACTGCTGTGGTTGTGTGTGCTATGAGCTCCATCACTTCAGTTGTGTCCAACTCTTTGCGACCCTATGGACTTCCAGGCTATAGTGAAGCCTCCTAACTTAAATGAATTCTATAGAAAGTGTGGAAAATAGGAAGAAATTTGTGTAACTGTTGACTGGTCACAATTATTGTTTTTTTACCATATTACTCCTGCCTTATTTCCTAGGAAAGCTGTCTAGGAGGAGAATCTCTTCCAGGTTTGCTTATTTCCAGAACTCAAGTCTGCATCCACTGCATCTGAAGCTAGCAATATGGCATCGATATGCTAGAGCAGCAGTTGTTAAACTTTAAAGTAAATAAGAATAACCATGGGAAATTTTAAGTCTGTAATTCCCAAGCCCCGATTTCAGAACTCTCTTGTGGTATAGGCCTGGCATTAAGCCAGTACTTTGCATTGAACTGTCTACCCAGGCATTTCTGATCCTCTGACTCTGTGTTGAAAAATACTTGGTAAGTCAAATAATACTTAATCAACCAGAGTACTACCTAGTCAGTTATTTTTAATCTTTTAAAGTATATTGTTAGTTTCATGTAATTTTGATTGAAATAAGCAATTAGGGGGGAAAGATAGTGTCTTCCATAGGCTTTTTAATTTTAGTCCTGATGTTATATACCTTTACATTTTTATTCCTTTGGAATATAAACAAACTAAAAATGTGGGACATTTGATATACCTGATATGGTATTTCCTTATCTTTTTGTTCAAAATTAGCTGTGATGGCTTTATTCAACAGCTTTCCGAGTCTGATAATTTTTTTTATCATTTCTTAGAAGAAAAATAGCATAATTTCTCACGCTCTAATGGCCAGAGGATGGAAGGAGAGTTGAATACAATTTTTCTTTAATGCTATTGCTACATGAGGAACTCTGCTTGTGTGGGCTGCATTGGTGAAGTGTGGAGTCTGGGCTGGACTTGTGGCCTTGACTACTTTCAGTGACAGTATCTGTGATGAGAGTCTCAGGAGACAGTCCCACAAGCAAGTCATTGGGAAGAAACGAGGTCCAGCACAGTGAGTCACTAGGAATGTTTCTTATGCAAATAGATTTCATGATTTTTCTGGACAAGACAGTAAAAGCTTTCAACTTACAATCTGGCCCCCAAGTCAAATTACTTCCAATAAAGAAAGGAGGCAAAACCTTCCCCAGAGAATAAAGGAGTGTCCAATTGGGTAGAGTCTAATCTTGACAGAGGACCAGTCTGATGTTCAAGGTCAGTGCTAAATTCACTCATAAAGGTAGAGAATGCATATAAGACACCCTCACCTGACCCCTAATATGCATGTTGACTAAGGAAGATTTGTAGAAATTTCTGGGAAGGAAAACTCTTGAGAGTCCCTTGGATTGCAAGGAGGTCAAACCGGAAGTCTGAGATCAAACCAGTCAATCCTAAAGGAAATCCCTGAATAGTCATTGGAAGGACTGATGCTGATGCTAAAGCTGAAACTCCAGTAGTTTGGCCACCTGATGCGAAGAGCTGATTCATTAGAAAAGACCTGATGCTGGCAAAGACTGAAAGCAAAAGGAGAAGAGGGCGACAGAGGATGAGATGGTTAGACAGCATCACTGACTCATAGACATGAACTTGAGCAAACTCCAGGTAATAGTAGAGGACAGGGAAGTCTATCTTGCTGTAGTTTATGGGGTTACAAAGAGTCAGACCTGACTCTGGATTCAAATGACCTGGGTTTATGTCCACAAACGGGCTGTGTGACCCTGAGAAGTATTTAAGCCTAGTATGCTTCTGCTCCATTACACTCTGAGTGTATTAGGGATGGGAAGACTAAATGAGATAATCTATACTAGAGTGCTTAGCATGGAATAAGCTCAATTAGTAGTAGTAGTATTCTCATCATCATCATCATCAAGAGCAGAAGTAGCGCTAATGACATATTGGGTATTCTGGAAAGGAATCCTTGAAACCCTAAGCATCCCTGTCTTGCCAGACTTAGAGTCCACTCCTGAGAAAGCAGCCCCAAGCAGCTGGAGGGATGTTTCTCTGCTGATTTTCTGGAAGAGTTTCCACATTTATAGCATTAACCTTGCCTCTTCAGATTAAGGGGTTTTAATGGAGTTCTTCAGAACTGCCTACCTGACATTCAACAGCACTCAATCTCTGTCTTTTAACCTGCAGCATCACTTCCCACTCCACAGAACATACTTTTCAGCTTCAAGCATCCTCTTCCAAGTTGGTCCAAGTTGCATTGTCTGGATGGGATTCTTTGAAGTTTATAGAATCAAGTGGAGTTGTTTTCCTAGAGTCCATATAAGAAATGTTGCTTTTTAATTGTTATTATTATTATTACATTGGATATCATAAAGAGGAAGGGCTGAAGATTTTACATGTGTCTAATTTCTAGACCTGGCAACATTTTGTTGAAGTTGGTCCATTCTTATTGTGATGTTATGGGGTTGTTGTTGTTATTGTTGTTGT
This sequence comes from Giraffa tippelskirchi, assembly GCF_054371585.1. Lineage (NCBI taxonomy): Eukaryota > Metazoa > Chordata > Mammalia > Artiodactyla > Giraffidae > Giraffa > Giraffa tippelskirchi. Next base: position 110,448,892 of record NC_137287.1, on the reverse strand, counting down.
GGTTGTTGTTGTTTTGGCTCCACTGGGTGTTTGTTGCTATGCAGGCTTTTCTCTAGTTGCAGCAAGTGGGGGCTGCCCTCTAGTTTTGGTATGGGGGCTTCTCAATGTAGTGGCTTCTCTTGTTGTGAAGCACAGGCTGTAAGGCACATGGACTTCAGTAGCTGCAGCATGTGGGATCAGTAGTTGTGGCTCCTGGGCTCCAGGACACAGCAGGCTCAGTAGCTGTGGTATATGGGCTTAGTTGCTCGCAGCAGGTGGGATCTTCCTGAATCAGGGATCAAACCAGTGTCTCCTGCATTGGCAGGCGAATATTTATCCCTGAACCACAAGGGAAGCCTCAGTGATGTTGTTTTGAAAACCAATGCAAATATTTCTGGTGAACAATGTGACAATACGTAACAGAAGCTGCAAAATATTAGTTTTCCTTCACTCAATTATTCTTCTCAGTGGAATTTTTCTAAGGAAATAATTCACCAAAACCAAAACTTGGCTTCACAAAGAATATGTGTGTCATGGACACAACCTAAAAAGCTAACAATTAGAGAGTGGTTTAGTCAATGGAGGAATTTCCACTCATTGGAAAATTATGTATCAGTAAAAATTGGTTACTCAGAAGTCTCTTATAAGCACAAAAACATACAAACTCTGAAGTTAAATGAAAGAAAAAGGCAACAAAAATAGAGTAGAAATTTTATTTATAATTATTTTAAATATGTATTCACATACATATATATGAACTCAACAGAAAATGCAATTGTCAGATTACTATTGTGCTAGCTCAGTATGATTATATATTTTTCTCTTTTTAAAAATCTTCCTTTGGGACTTCTTTAGTGGTTCAAAGGTTAAGACTCTGCTTCCACCGCAAGGGGCATGGGTTTGATCCCTGGTTGGGGAACTAGAAACCCACATGCCACAGTGTGGCAAAAAGAAAATAAAAATAATAAATAAAATGATCCTGAAACACATCAAAAATGACTCAATTAAAAAAAATCCCTTTAATAGGGAATAAACCTTATTTTTGACATTAAAAGTGGCAATTAATTTTAGAAAGCTAAGAGGACAGTTATTTGAGTTCACCTTTGCTTCTGTTTATGAATGTGTATCCACCAAGATGATGTTAACATGGCCTTCTCAAAAGCAGTAACAATTCCATGAAGATAGCTCTGTCTGCTCCTGGTTTTCTGTCTCTATCCTTCCTTCACTCCACCCCTCCGCCTCACCTCCACCAGGTAATTTGGTCTCATATCTCTTCTCTGTATAGACCAGCTCCAGGCCAGCCCTTGGCTGTCTCCACTGAGGCTGTGCAAATGGGTAACTCAGCCAAGCCCCACTGAGGGCAAACCTGGATGAAATGATATGGGAACAGCAATTCTCTTGGTGTGTGCATGTGTGTGTGTGTTGAGTGGGTGGGGATAGTGGATCTTTTCTCTTTCAAATCAAAAACGTTCCCATTTCTCCGCTCCATTCTTTGCTAGAGTAACACCAGCCACTGCTGCTGCTGCTGTTGCTGCTAAGTTGCTTCAGTCGTGTCCGACTCTGTGCGACCCCATAGATGGCAGCCCACCAGGCTCCCCCATCCCTGGGATTCTCTAGGCAAGAGTACTGGAGTGGGTTGCCATTGCCTTCTTCGACACCAGCCACTAGGTTTGCACAACTCAGAATGTGCAAGCGGATTCTGCTGTGATGTGCTTAAGCCCTTAAGGGAACCTGTCTCCTGGGAACAGGATTTGGGGTGGGGGGAGGGTGCTTCCCATATGTGGGTTTGTCTGCTTTATTTATTCATGTCTGCATCTGCTTTGCTTTTTCTGTTTGGTTTAAGAGCTTCTGGTGTGGATCCTCAGGGATCCAGACCCCACCCCAAATGGCTGATGTGGGGTTGGGTCCTGGGAGGAGGAATCCAGAAGTCTCTGGTCCATCTTTTAGGTAGAGGATCAGTATTTGAAGTGAGGCATCCACTCCTCTGCCGAGGAGCAGGAATCTCACTGTGTTTTTGCTCACGCTTCGTGGTATCCAAGAATGCTAATGCCTCTGTGCCAAGAGAGAGGAATGACATAATAAGGGGCTTTCTAATCATGATAGATTCCTCTAAATGTTAGAATCCACTTAACGTGCTATAATGTATGTTTTCTCTCTATTACAATTCACTGGGTAGACTGTAATGAAATGGCGATGGCTTCCAGGCTAAAAGGTATTGAAACTTACAGGACTGGGATAAAAAGAATATGAGAAAAAAAGAATACTCAGCAGAGTGGCTTCACAACAGTGGAATATAGGACAATTCAAAAATATGTATATTATGGAGTGAAAAGGATGTGGGAAAGTTGGAGTCACTGGCTATGTGTTTACGATCAATGAAGCCTCTGGGAAGCCCAGCTCCTTCTCTGAATCTGGGCAGCCGGTGCTAAGAGGGTTAATGCTGCTTCTGCACTGATGTAAGGGGGAGGGAGGCAGCTGGTGGGTGCTGGGCTTGGCACAGGGCATCAGGCCTTACTCCACCCTCCTACTCTGGGGCTGCTAGATCCTTGCGTTGCTGAGCAGCTGTTGCACTCCGGCTGCCAGCACAACCTTTGGAAACCGAGTCCCAGAAGTAGCAGGGGTTTCTGCTATTCTGACCTAGGAAAGGCAAGTTAAAGAAGACTTTGCAATTGCACCTTCCAGGGAAGTGTAAGGGCGATAATTATCAAAGAGCCTCAGCCCCAGGCCCCCAGACCCCTTCGTTATGGCACAGCTCTTGGGCTGCTGGCACCGAAAGGAGAAGCGAGGGAGGAACTTTCTAGGAGCCCGATAATGCTGACTGGCTGGCGATCAACTCAGAATAGAAGGGGTTTTCAGAAGCAGGAAACATTTACCAAGAAAGCTCTGAGGCTGCTACTCACCCAGAGGATTGGTTTCATAGTGACCAATAGAACTCTCTGGACTTCCCTTCTGGGCAGTGATCTGGATCTGGTCCACTACATTTCTCCACTTGAGCCAGCAGAGGAGACAGGGGAACCGGACTCAGAGCCAGGTCACTTCATTTGAATGTTGGCTCTATCATTTACTGACTGTGACCCTTGGAAAGATGGTCCTGAAATCGCACACTGGCTCTCGGTTTCTTTAGAACCAAAATGGGGGTAAACATCACATCTATCTCAAAGGATGTGTATTGGGTACATGAACCAAGGTGTGCAGTAGGCTTAGACTGGGGCAGTTTATTACTGCTTCTGAAAAGAAAGTAAAAATCACCTCGTTATACAGGCAGTAATGATAAATCCCTCCATGGAGAAAAAGAGGTGGAATCAGCACCACTTGGGCTATGATAGAACACTCTGAAGTAGCCAGAAGAAGGCTTAGCATGGTATGAAAATAGCCACAGTGAGGTGCAGCTGGAATCCAGTGGTAAGAGCCAACTGTGCACCTTACCTTCCTAACTCCATGTTGAGTGACATCACCTCGGGAATTTGAGATCAGCCAGGGTATTTACACCTCAGAAACTGACAAATGCTACACTTAGGTTTTTGTTTTATTTCAAAAGATGAGTTGTTAAACGTTTACCAACATGCCGGGCTTCCCTGATGACTCAATGGTAGAGAATCCAACTATAATGCTGGGGGCCCAAGTTCGATCCCTGGGTTGGGAAGATATCCTGGGGGGGGTGGGATATGACAACCCACCCAGTATGTTTACCTGGAAAAACCCATGGACTGAGTAAGCCTGGTGGGCTACAGTCCATGGGGTCTAAAAGAATCGGACATGACTTAGCAACTAAACCGCTACCACCAACATACCACTGTCTTTATTACATGTATTTCTGAAAACACCAAGGCTATAGAAGACTACCTGTCTCCCAGCAGATTTTAATTCTGCACCAAGCATCCCTAGGATGAGAAAAGGAATTTGAAGTGTCTACTGGAATAACAGGTAACATTTCTTGAGCATCTAGTATAGACTGAATAATGTACAAATGCTTTGTATGCATCAGACAATGTAATGATTAAAGCAACCTTAGTAGCAGTGCCATTTTACAAATGAGGAAAATAAGGTTCAGATTGGGTACATAGCAGAAGAGAATGACAGAGTAGGCTACAAAGTAGAGTAGCTCCTTAATATGAATCAATGGGTCAGCAAATGTAAATTCTGCTGCTGCTGCTGCCAAGTCGCTTCAGTCGTGTCCGACTCTGTGCGACCCCATAGACGGCAGCCCACCAGGCTCCTCTGTCCCTGGGATTCTCCAGGCAAGAACACTGGAGTGGGTTGCCATTTCCTTCTCCACTGCGTGAGAGCGAAAAGTGAAAGTGAAGTCGCTCAGTCGTGTCTGACTCTTAGCGACCCCATGGACTGCAGCCCACAGGCTCCTCCGTCCAGGGGAGTTTCCAGGCAAGATTCATTACCCACTCAAAACTTCATTAACCCATGGTGTCCCAAGATTCCATATTGAACACATTCCTTTGTGGCTTATAAGAGAATTAAAATTACCTGCTAAGGAAATACTTGTTGTTTTCTTTTTAACTAAGCTAAACGTTGTTGTTAACATAAGTCTTCCATCCAAAATAAATACATTAGAGCTCTTCCATGTGAAGAATACTGTCCTCGGAACAGAATAATAAACAGAAGCATGGCTTAGATAGTGAATAATCTGCCTGCAATGCAGGAGATGTGGGTTTGATCCCTGATTCAGGAAGATCCCCTGGAGAAGGGAATGGCTACCCACTCCAGTATTCTTGCCTGGAGAATCCCATGGAGAGAAGAGCCTGGTGGGCTATAGTCCACGGGGTCACAAAGAGTTGGAAAACAGAGAGACTAACACTTTCACTTGTTTTTTCTCACTTTTCAAAAGTTGTTGTTAACGTATGTCATTCATCCAAAATAAACGTATTAGAATTCTTCCCATATACTGTCCTGGGAACAGATTAATAAAGAGAAGCATATGACTTGGTTTCTGGTCTTAACACATTATTGACCAGGGGATTTTTGCAGAAAGCAATGCCAGTAGCCAGCAGTTTGTTGTGTAAAGAAACACCGAAGCATCTTCAGTCAATAATGTCTGGGTGACAAAAGATGTATTAATATATCTCTGGTCAATAATGGGAGCTGACAGGCTTCTCAGTGAGAAGTTGCTTGAAAGGGCATTCCTATCCCATGGTAGGTCTTTGAGAAGATTGTTAAGTGGAGGAGTTCCCTGGGAGCCATAGTGAGCAAAGAAACTCTCCAAGATTCAGGTCCTCATCAACACAGAAGCATCACAATAGTACCATTGCCTCACAGCTTTGCTGTGGGGAGTTAATGAGACAGTACATTTATCAACCTAGTTCAGTGCCAGGCAATTGTAAGAAGCTCAGAGGAATGGTAGTGTTAGTCACTCAGTAGTTTCTGACTCTTTGTGACCCCATGGACTGTAGCCCACCAGGTTCCCTTGTTCATGGAATTCTCTAGGCAAGAATACTGGAGTGGGTTACCATTTCCTTCTCCAGGGGATCTTCACGACCCAGGGATTGAAGACCCTGGGTATCCTGCATTGACAGGTGGATTCTTTACCATCAGAGCCATAAGGGAAGCCCTAAGACTCTCATACATCATCAATATTAATTGATATTCTGATGACAGTTCAATAGGGTAAGAAGTCTGTAAATGCTTCTTGTGTCGGAACAAAGACAAAAAGATACTAGACCACAGCAGGGGGAAATTAGTGCACCCTAATCTCTCTATTTGAAATTGCAAGCCATCACACACATCTATCCTGACACTCCAGGTCTCACTTCATTTCCATAGCACGTTTCACTATTTAATTATCCTATATAAGTTAACTTATTTGTTATGGTTATAGTTTGCTTTCTGATTTCCCCTGAAGAATATAATCTCCATGAGAGCAGAAGGATCTTGACCTATTTTGTTTGTTGATATATTCCAAGTCCTAGAAGAGTGACTGGCACACAGCAGATAATAAATATTTGTGAAATGGATAAATGAATTCCCTAACCTCTGTGAGGGCTTCCCCGGTAGCTCAGCTGGTAAAGAATCTGCCTGCAATGCAGGAGAACCTGGTTCAATTCCTAGGTCAGGAAGATTCGCTGGAGAAGGGATAGGCTAAGTATTCTTTGGCTTCCCTGGTGGCTCAGTTGGTAAAGAATCTGCCTGCAATGTGGGATACCCAGGTTCGATCCCTGGGTTAGGAAGATTCCCTAGAGGAGGGCATGGCAACCCACTCCAGTATTCTTGCCTGGAGAATCCACATGGACAGAGGAGCCTGATGGGCTATAGTCCATGGGGTTCCAGAGAGTTGGACACAACTGAGAGACTAAGCGTGGCAACCTCTGTGAATCTCCAAGTCCTCTTTTTGAAGATAGGAGTACTAACACTAATTGCTTTAGAAAACTATCATGAGAATTAACTCAAACAATACATATGAAGTATTAGCACAGTTCTTATTACTTGGTAAACATTCAAGAAACAGTTAGTACCATTATTATTTGGCAATCATTTTAATCTCAGACCATAATAATAGTTTGGGGACAATCTCCATTTGTAAAGTAGTTCATCTCTTAGCCAAGGATTGCTTTAATCAATGTTATTGATTGTTTACCTGATCAATTACATGACCATCTTAAAACAGGAAGCAACTTTCAGCCAGACCATAGAGCTCAGATTGCAAATCAGGGAACGAAGCTACTTCCTTTATCTCTTGTTCACTGCAAGGTACTTTTAGCCTCTGTTCTGCTTTGAGCATGCCCTCATGCTTCTGCTCTCTTGGGCAGGCTCATAGCTCTCTCTTCTCCAGGAATGTGGGGCGTGCAAGTATGACCTGAATGTCAACTCATCATTCACTCACATCGTGGATCAATTCTGAATTCCAGGAGTGAACATATGGCTGATCTCGGTGGGCTAATTGTCCATCACCACATTATTGGGTTGGGTTGCTCATTTATAGCTTCCATTGGGGTGTTGGAGAATAAGCCACAGGATCTGGAAGTGTGAAAGGCAGTGACTGTCCTGCCCATCATGATGGCAGAATAGCACAGCACTCAAGAGCCCAGACAAGGTTTACCTATTGGCTCTGCCACTGCACTCAGATGGCACATTTCACTATGTATGATTCAATTCCCTCATGTGTATAAAACTGGATAGTGATAATCATAGTAACCATAATCTCATAGTGTAGTCATGAAATTAAATGAGCTGATGTTTTATTGAGTGACAAAATCCCATGGACGGAGGAGCCTAGTAGGCTGCAGTCCATGGGGTCGCTAGGAGTCGGACACAACTGAGCAGCTTCGCTTTCACTTTTCACTTTCATGCATTGGAGAAGGAAATGGCAACCCACTCCAGTGTTCTTGCCTGGAGAATCCCAGGGACAGGGGAGCCTGGTGGGCTGCCGTCTATGGGGTCACACAGAGTCGGACACGACTGAAGCAACTTAGCAGCAGCAGCAAGAGTATAGACAGATGTACATATGTATGTATGGAGAAGTTAACCAACAGCAACCAGACTGTACCCAGGACATGAGTTGTCACAATTCCAAAAACTGGCCACAAAGAAATGGGAACAAATGGACCCTGGAACTAAAGATTAACTGTACCCAAATCAATCAAGATGATGCTGGTCAGACCACTGAGGACCAATTTGAAGATGACTGTCAGAGACGACTGTGCTGTTTCTACATGTAGCTGCCCACCACTGTGTCTCTCTCTAAAAGCTCTCACCCTCTGCTTGTCAGTGGGGGGGTGGGATGTAGGGGAGTCGGCCTTTGGACAGATGTCTGCCACCCTCCCCACACCAGATGCTGGCATCTGAAGTAAAGCAAACTTTCCTTTCCACCAACCTGGCCTGTTTATTGGCTTTTGAGGGGCAAGCAGCTGTATCCCACACACATACTCTTTTGGTAACACTCTCTTCACGTCACTTTGAAGGAGTTTTCACCTGAATATGTGTCTAGAGAATCCAGGGACAGAGGCCCCTGATCTTTATTGCTCTCAGAGATTAATATGTCCCCCAATACCCTTTACTTTTACGGGAAAGATCAGGCTTCTGAGTCGAACTGTGTGCATTTATTGGGAATCACCTGCTGGAATATCTGCACCATCAGTAAGTATCCTTCCCTCCCAGATTAAATACTTCGGTTGCTTCTCCTCAGTCAGCTCAGACCCATTATCTTTGAATCACTGCTCTGTATCCTAGACCTGTGTCTCTCTTGCCGACTTAAACTTAATCTCTGCCCCTGAAAGTCATAAATTGCTCCAACAATGCCAGCTCGGCCAGCTGTTCCTGGAATGGTGATATCCCCAGGGTCCTGAACTTTACTATCCAAGAATTCTAACCCTGGAAGGAATCAGAGGAGGTCAGAGACCATGCATCTATCTATCCATCCATCCATCCACACTGACCTTTTAGCAGATGGCAGCCAGCCCCCAAGGGTCTTCCTACCGGCAGCGCTGTGTCCCTGACATGAGCACCAGCTCATGAAGTCTATGTCATGGCAGTCTCTGTATTCAACAAGTGGGTGTGGCACCCCCCTGACAGGGGTCAAGGCTGGTTACCCTAGTGCCTGGGAAGGGATTCAGACCCCTCCTGCCAAGCTCTAGGCTGAAATTAATCAGAGTCCAAGGCCAATTCAGGATCTGAATATAAAATCAGGCAGTTAAGCAAAGGGAGCAATTAGGAGCCAGGACCAGGGTGCTTGGCCAGGCACAGAGACATGGAGGTCAGGACCTGGGGGAAGCCCAGGCTAGAAATGGAATTCAAGGTCAAGAGTGTAAGAGAATGGAACTGGGATGTCAGTCAAAGTGGAAAGCAGAAGGAAGCAGAATGAAGGAGGGTGATGGTGACGGTTGTTCTGGAAAAGAGCAGAACTAGGAGAGCAGAACCCAGGCCAAAGAGGGGCTGCTGCCCTGTTGCCCAGCAGTGTACCCTCCTGTCCTGAGAGTTCTCATCTTGGTTTCTGTGTCTCTTCCCTAACTCTGCCATTGGGTGCTGCCCATCTGGCTCTATCTTAATCCCTCCACCGTGGAGGACGCATGACAGAAGGATGGGCAGTGGTGATGAGCACAGGCTTGAATTCTAGACCGCCTGAGTGTGAATTCTGCCACTGCCCAGTGCTAGCTGATTCATTCTGGACCAGTTACCGATACGAAATCTCTGTGAGCCTCAGTTTCTTCATCTGTTGAATGGAGATTATAATGGTGCTGAATTGTAGGGCTGTTCAGGGGAGTTGGATTTTAGTCAATGTACGGAAAGCACTTAGAACAGAGCCCACGATATGCATCATATACATATTTGCTTATTATTGTTACGAAATGAATGCCTTGGTCCTTAGAGAAGAGGGTCATGCACAGGCCATCAGAGCCTGGAAGTTTTCCAGATCTTTTGGAAGCCAAACTCTGCCAAGATTGAGGGGAAAAGTTTCATATTTAGGATATTATTATTGTACGTACGAAGGGGGAATAAAAAAAAAAGTTCCTTTTTCCAAGATTTCGCCTGATTGCCCCAGAAAGAAAACATTTTCATTGTGTGGTCATGATTGGGAACACATGTGAACCACACCCCATTTCGCTCAGCCCCTTTGCCTCCTTAGTCTCCATGTCTCTGCCTCGCTCCTGCTCTCTGTTACTAATTAGAAAGAAACCAAGTAGGATTTGGTGTTTCCTTCCCAGTCTTGGTAGCGGTGTCTGTAGTGGATTAATTACCTCAAGCCTTTTTGGCTTGCCTAAGGAACAATCGGCGATGGGACTTGGGGTCCAGTGGCTTAGGGAGGCATGACAAGTTTACATCTCCACTGGAAGGCACCAGAATAGGGGGCAGGTTGTCTGAAGTTTAGCAGAGGAGGAGAAGTAATCAGAACTATGTTTTCTGTCTTAGCTCAACCACTAACTTCTTGTGAGACTTGGTTCTGTTGTAGAATTTAGCTGGTGGGGGAAATAAATCTACCTTTCAGCTAGGGAGGTGGTGAACGATGATAACAGCTATCATTTAATGAGTTCTTACTGGTGAGAACCGGGCATGGTACTTATCATTTTATATATATTATATAGGTATATATAAATATATGTGTGTGTATAAAACATATATGATACATACAATACATGTATATATTATATATGTATATATTATCTACATATGTGTGTATAATGTATACATGTATAATGTGCATATTATATACAAATATAAAATAGGACTTCCCTGGTGGCTCAGCAGTAAAGAATCTGCTTGCCAAGCAGGAGAGGTGAGTTTGATCCCTGGGTTAGGAAGATCCCCTGGAGAAGGAAATGGTAACCCACTCCAGTATTCTTGCCTAGGAAATCCAATGGGCAGAGGAACCTGGTGGGCTATAGTCCATGGGATTGCAAAAGAGTTGGACATGGCTTAGCAACTAAACAACAAAACAACAATATATAAAATTATTTATGTTACATATATGTATGCATGTATGTGCGCGCACACACACACATTATATATGTGTTATATAAAGCAACAAATGCTATTCCTGGTAACTCATGAAGCTACAGTTGTCATGTATATACATGCACATGTATATACACTATATATGTTCAGATGTATATATATACACACATACATTTTGTTTATGAATATATACATGTATGTGTGCTATATATATATATAAAATAATCCTCCTTGGTAAGAAAGACTATGATTATCCCCATCATACAAATGAAGAAATGGACCAGTGAATGATGTATGTGATTTTCCTAAGGACACAACGAATGGGACAGCATCATATGTCATACTCAGTTCTGATTTACCCTTAAGTTCCAGATTGTAACTGCTCCTTCACATTGTGCATTAATGCAGGGAGGTACAATTATGCATTTTAGAATTTTTTAAAAAAATAAAATTAAGGATTAGCTTTAAAGGGTTGCTAAGATGATTCAGTTGGCTGAGAGAACACCTTGATTATTCTGTGTTACTCTACCAATTTACTTTGGATATGGCTGCATTTTTGGCTTTGAGCTCTTAATAAATAAAACTAATTTTGAGAAAATTTCCAGAAATCAGCTAGTTGTTCCCATCTCTACAGACATGGTATTTCTCCTGGAGGGTTGTGGAGTGGAAAGCTGGAGCAGATTCCAGCAAGGTGCTCTGTCTGAAATCAGGAGGACAGTGGTGTGGGAGGGCAGTAGTGGACACAGCAGTACTTTCAGGGCCTTTCCTAGTTGAGGAAGACCCTGATGTCCCATGGCACTTCCCTGGTAGCTCAGCTGGTAAAGAATCTGCCTGAAATGTGGGAGACCTGGGTTCGATCCCTGGGTTGGGAAGATCCCCTGGAGAAGGGAAGGGCTACTCATTCCAGTATTCTGGCCTGGAGAATTCCATGGACTGTATAGTCCATGGAGTCACAAAGAGTTGGACATGACTGAACAACTTCCACTTTCACTGATGTCCCATGGCAAATCAGAGGAGGAAGTCAGAGAAAAAGAGTCGGGCTGATCATCAAGAGGAAGGAACCATAAAAGGGTTGGTTTGAGTGTTTTCGAGATCTGATTAATCCTGCTGCTCCCAGAATCACGTCATTTTGGCTCAGGGCTGTGTGCCGTGCTGTGCTCAGTCATGTCGGACTCTTTGCGACCCTATGGACTGTAGCTTCTACTATCTACCAGGCTTCTCTGTCTATGAGATTTTCCTAGCAAGAATGCTGGAGTGGGTTGCCATTTCCTCTTCCAGGGGATCTTCCTGATCCAGGGATGGAACCAGCCTCTCCTGTGTCTCCTGCATCTCAGGTGGATTCTTTACTGCTGAGTCATCAGGGAAGCCCCAGATTGGATCAGCTTCACTTGCAAATCCATTGCCCAGCCCGTGCCATGAGCTTCTTTGGGTGGAACCTGGGCAGCCCTGGGTCTTTGTGATTTTACCGTGGCTCTAGATCTGGGAAGAATGACCAGTGGCCAGATTCACAGGATCATTCCCATTTCCTTCTTATGCCAAAATCTTGCAATAAGAATATTGTACAGGTCCTCTGTTTTCCTCACACTGCCCACTCATGCACTCAGGAGAACTCAAATGGAACATTATTAAGGGATAAGGAATTCCCCGGGGACCCTGAGGGAAACGAGGTAATTTCTTTACTGGTGGATATTGTGTGCCCCCATTAAACAGCAGCAAGAACCCTGGAGAAGAAAGCATACTTAACAACCTAAAACACAGCTCCAAACGAAGGGGAAGGCAGGCTTGTTTCAATCATCTGCCCCTTGTTCTGTAATAAAAATGTATTTTTTTTTCCTGAGAACAATTTAGTGTGGCCAATAAAAGCCTAGCTAATTTCTAAATCAGCATGGAGCCAAGTCAGCCACCCAGGAGCTCTCTCCTAGGGCAATATTTCTGAGACACACACAATCTATACTAAAGCGATCAGCTTGCCTCCGTCCTGCCAAAGGGATGCGTTAGCGGAGCCCAAAATATGACAAGAGGAAATTTATGTGCAACTTTTACACATAATATCTCATTATGACTCTTCCCAATCTTTCAATTTTAAAAATAAACGGCCTTTGTAATGATTTTACCAGGAGAACATCTAAACTAAGATTAAAAAGAAAGGAGGGAAGTGGTTCAGCTGCTGTGATTTCTTTCTTTTCTCCTGGTCTTACTTTCTGGAAATTCAGCTCTTCCTTTCTCCTCTCTTTCCCTCCCTCTCCTCCTTCTTTCCTTCCTTCCTTAGCTCCTTCCTCCCTTCCTCCTTCGCTTCCTTCCTTCTTCTTTTTCTTTTTCTTTCCCCTCATCTAAGAAGGAATAGAAATGTTAGAATCTGACATTTTATCTAGAGAGAACAAGATGTCTCTTAGAAGCAAAAATGACTCTGACTCATTGGTACGTGGCACAACTTTCCACTCAGAACTGACTGTTGAAGCAGGGCACCCAAAGCCGGGACAACCCAGAGGGATAAGGTAAAGAGGGAGGTGGGAGGGGGGTTCAGAACGGGGAGGACACATGTATACCTGTGGCCGATTCATGTTGATGTATGGCAAAAACCATCACAATAACTATCCTCCATTTAAAATAAATTAATTAATTTTAAAAAAAAGAGCTGAATGCTTTTTGCCAAAGAATCTGGTGTTAATTCATATCACACCCCCAAACTCTCTTGCCTCAATTTCCTCCTCTCTCCCACTCTTGCTTCTTACAGCGTAACTGCCAACAGAGACACACCCACGAACACAGGAGTAGATATTTGGGCTTCCTCATGTTACACATTCCCATCTGCTCTGCTCATGTTGGGTCTGGGATTGCTGGCCTGGCATCCCCATGCTTTGTGGGGCAGGCAACAGAGTAGAAGCCAAGAGATGGTGATCCCTGTCCACAGTGGGGCTCAAGTCTTCAGAGAGATCCAACATTTCTCCCCCAGTGGTTGGCCTGAAGCTTTATAATATTGTCCATTCTTTATCTGGTGGAGATATCCAACTTCCGGGCTCCCATCTCCTTGTATATACATCTTTCTCTCTTCTTCTAGAGAACCCATCTCCTATGGGCTGTTGGCTGGAACACAGCTGCCCTTGGTGGTATCTCCCAAAAATAGGGCTCTGGATTGGTTGTTTATAGTCATCCATTTGTATGTTCCAGCACTTTCCATGAAGAATTAACTCTCAAGGTTTGGAATTCACAGGTGAATTCAACAGCGTAGCTGTCGTTGAAGAACTCATTCTAGCTGGGGACACATTAGTTCAGTTCAGTTGCTCAGTCGTGTCTGACTCTTTGTGACCCCATGGATTGCAGCAGGCCAGGCTTCCTTGTCAATCACCAAGTCCCAGAGCTTGTTTATGGGACACATACCCATAAATAACTAAAGCCATTTCATCATGAAAGTGTCAGAATGGTGGGTAGACTATGGAGGCAGGTGTGGCTGGCTGTGCTTGGGGGTATCGGGCCCGCCTTGATTCAGAAACAATGTGCCTTGAATTCAGGCCAGGGTAGAGGCCTTTCTGAGGAAGAAATGCTTTTGGAAGGTTTCTAAGCATCGTGTCTCCCTAACCCGAGCTGAACTTCTATGAGACGGGATTCTATTTCAGGGTGACAAAGCATGTTTCCTGTGTGCATGAGAAGAAAGGGTCATTTCAAGGGCACCTCAGGCATCAAACAGATCCAGTTAAACCAGAGACAGAGGATTGAGGCAGAGACATTGAGGCAGAGACCCACGTGGTTTGATCCTTGACTTGAAATTCAAAGAACTTGGTTGAGGCCATGAGAAGAATCAGAATTACCTTAGTAAGATGGGTAACGGATGTTAGCCTGGGCCTATGAGGGATACTCGAAAGCCCCACAAAGTATGGTCTATCTTCACCACCAACCCCACCTATTCTATCTGTTTCCTATTGTCAATAAACATTTTCTCCATAGTTTATTGAACATGTGTCACGTGAGTAGTACAATCAAGATAGTACTTGCATGCATGATCTTATTTAACCTCTCAGCTCTTTAGAAGGAGACATTCTCTTTTCTGTGATACTGATGTAGAAACTAGGGTTCACAGATGTTCAGCAACTTGGCCATGGCCCATAAGTCACAAATGGCAGAATGAAGACTCGGCTTCAGGGTGCCTAAAACGCAACCAGTACTTGTTGGGGCTGCTTGCCACAGCATCCAGGCCGTACACTTCCAGCCCCGACTTTGACTATCCATGTCTTCTCCCTGTCTTCTATCATCCGTCTGAGTTCTGTCTCTTCTCAGACCTCTGAAAATGCCCCTGTGTGCAGTGACCTTCTCCTTTGTGAAGTTCTTTCACGAACACATATTGAGTATCAACCACATGCTAGTGTCGAGTTTAGGTCTTTTCACAAGTGGCTTGGCTTTCGTCTTCATATCGAACTTGAGAGATAAATCAGAAAGCACACTTTCTCCAGCCACTAAACAAAAACAGAGCCTGCAATTCAGAGTTCAACTAACAGGCAGAAATCAACTAACAGGCAAGATGTCACATCCTCGTCAATGAGACCAAGATGTGAGTCCACTCCCCCAGAGAAAATTCACTGCTTCTCCTCTGCTTTGCTTTGTCTCAACAATCACCATGATGCTTGGCATTCATAGATCATCAACCAATATTCTGAACAATAAATGAGTAAATGAATGGATTGTTTATATTAGGGAGGAGACATAGGTTAGTAGAAAAGCACGTGGATTCTGAGATTGGGTTCCTGGGGCTTAAACACAGAAGGGGACGCCCACCTGTCCATGATACTGTGACTGGTCAGTAACAGAGCCTGTGTTTAAGCCTCACAGAGCCTCATGCCTACCTATGACAACGTACGTGCACACTCAGCTGCTCAGCTGTGTCTGAATCTTTGCAACTGCCTGGGCTGTAGCCCACCAGGCTCCTCTGTCCATGGGATTTCCCAAGCCAGAATACTGGAGTGAGTTGCCATTTCCTTCTCCAACCTATGGTCAATCACTAGCATATCCATGAAACTGGTACCAAACTACCTCTCTGTTTTGAATATCTGCCTTTTTTTTTTTCTATCACAGAGACATGCTGTATGGCTATTTGTTTATTTATGTTTTTAAAGAGAATATGCAGGTCTATGTTTTTCCCAGAATGGGAGAATGGGAAGAGCATGGAGGGGAAAGGAAGGAGAGCAGGAAGATGGTATAAAATGAGTATTTGGTATAAGCACTTCCTGAGTTTGGGGCCCCAGATTTGCACATTGATGTGCCTTCTACTTGAAACCTCCCAACCACATTTCAAGTGGAAAAGTAAAGTAAATGCAGAAACAGAGTCACAGAGGATGCACGTCATCTATCCAAGATCACCCAGCTGTTGAGGAACTGGCCAAGATGAATATGTCTTCTGATTCTAAATCCAGTGCTTTCATAGTTATAGAATCAGAAATCCTTGGTCTCAGACAAATTCAGGGTCAGAGCCTGGGTTCAAGATTCAAGGTCTGGGTGAGACTCAGAGGAGAGTGAACTTTGACTCTATAGACCCGTTGTCAGAAGGTAGAGAAACTTCAGGACACACCATCCAGAAATGATCTGTTGAACTTTCACTTCCTCATGTCTCTATCCCTCCAAACTAAATGGCAACATCAAAACAGTCTTGCTCTTTAAAATACTTGATGTGAAAAACCCCAGAGAGAAGGAGTTAACTGCCTCTTTTCTTTTCTTTTTTTTTTTCCCTCTAAGTATAAACAGTTTTTCTCTTTCTCTCTCCTTAAGTGATAAATTTGAGTCTAAAACAAGAAGTGGAACACATTATGAGGAAAGTGCTTATTTTCTTCTGATGTTTGATAGGAATTAGGATTGGTAAAATCCAAACTCCGTTTCCCTTTTTACGCGGCCTGTCATTTTTGTCAAACAAGAAGCTGATTAAGTTTCCATCAAAGGAACAAAAGGCTCCAGGAAGATTCTTCTTGGAAAAGCAGTGGCTTTAGCAATTACCCCATGGAAAATACATTGTGTTGAGCCCGTGACTTAACTCTAAAACTGGTGTATCCTTTCTGTTTAGATGGAGAGTATCAGAAACATGTTGTCCAATGCCACTGAATTCACTCTCTGACATATAAGAGAGCCTTATGAACCGCTGACACCAAAATCTCTGAATATTCATCATGCCTATTGGGATGATTTCTTTTTAGTGGATATATTTCAAGTCAGTAATTGTAAATGGAAAAAGGAGATGATTCTCTCAGGAACAAATAGGATGGATGGAAGGGAGAAAACACTTGTGATTGATTGTAAAAATAGCTACCCATGACTCTTCATCCTCTCTCCATGGCCCTCGGTAGTGCCTTCCTACACTCTGTCTGCTCTGCCACCATGACTTGCTTTGGTCAGTGTGAGCCAAACTGATACTTGGGCAGGGAATGGACTTCAGGCCCTCTCTGGCCACCCTTGAGAATCTTGTGACCAAATAC
Source organism: Giraffa tippelskirchi (assembly GCF_054371585.1). Lineage (NCBI taxonomy): Eukaryota > Metazoa > Chordata > Mammalia > Artiodactyla > Giraffidae > Giraffa > Giraffa tippelskirchi. The sequence goes on along the minus strand of NC_137287.1, from coordinate 110,432,066 downwards.
AGGGAAATGAGCCTGAACCAGCCTCTTGGGTTCTGAGAGATATGTGGTTGCGTCAACCCTGTAGTCCCAACTGACTTTGCATCAACCACTAGATGTGTGAGCGGGGCCATTCTTGCCTACCCAAGCCCCGCCAGACCAGAAGAACCTCCCCCATCCCCACCCCCACCAGGGAGTCATGAATCTCACAAATCTCAGCTAAGTGTGACAAATAATAAATATTTATAGTGACAGAGATTTTGGAGATGGTCTGTTCTGCAACAAAAACTAAGCAATCCAATGATTTTCTCTTTCTAAATTCTAGTCTCAGTCTATTGATTATGACAGGGTAAGATTCTAATCATGATTCAGAATGCCCTCCTATTTGAGATCTACCATCAGAGGCTTTCAGGCATAGAGCCTGTATTTAGCAAATTCAAAAAGTTGACCCCATTGTTTACATGGCTTGTCCTCCTGCCACCCACATGTGGCTTTGACCTAAGATTTAAATTCTTGTTCACTAGCTACTGAACACTCCCCTTTTCAAATCTGATGCATTTTGTTTGTTTTGTCATTGGACTGTAACCCATTCAGTTTTCCATTATACAATTCAGTCTTGGCACTGCCAGGTAGAAGAGATTCTAACTAAGTGGAAAATATTGGAATATCAGGGTAGCCAAGTAGCCTGTATTTTGAATTTTCTCATAATCACTGTCCTCTTCACACTTCTTCCCATTGCTTTTCTTCTCATCTCCAGTTTATATGGAACTATATTAAAGACAGGAAATATCTAAGCCAAAGTTTTTGAACTTCACTCCAGTGAGTAATTCAGACATGTTTCATGGGTACAATAGTCCCTTGTCTGGTCCCCAGGGGATCTGAATTCTGGTTTACTTTGACAAGCTAACTTTTCCATATAGATTTGCATTAATAACCAGTCAAACCTGAGATATCGTCTCTTACTGTCTTCATTTCATTCAGTCATTATAATCAAGTGTGTTGTCCTGAGCTTAAATCAACTTGCATTTGAGAGTCATCACTGGCCTTGGAAAAACCCCAGAGATGGTGAACTCAAGCAAGTTAAGAAAATCATCAAACCCACACAGCTTTGCTGTGTACCAGAAGCCTCCTGCATTTTCTGTGAAATGAGAAGAAGCTCCAAGCCCCAGGGCCAGGCCAGATGAATCCACTTTCATATAGATACTGGGAAAGAAGTCGTCACTTGTGTTTTCCTGCTGGCAGCCAGCCCTGCCCATCTTTGGCCTCACCACAGACTGCCTCCTTGAACTCAGCCAGGAAAACACGTCTGCTCACAACCTCACTTCATTTCTGGATTTTTTCATTTTTTTTTTTAAAGAAAGTCAAATAAACTTAACCTGGGGTGACTCAAGGGATGTTTCATGTGCTTGTTGTTGTAAAGCACAGAGTGTGCCAGTAACAACATGAGAAGGTCACAAGAATTATAACAGAATGAATGATACCTTCTTATTAGTCTAATGGAGGGGGGAAATAATGGTGTTCTGGAGACATGGAAGACCTCTAGTCTTCATTTCTAGTGCATAAAGTAAAACCCTCAGCTACATATCCCAAGAATTCCAGTTTTGTTATAGCAATGACATCATGTTGTTGGTTGTCCATACTGCTGCTATTTAGGAGCTGCCTGGAGAAGAAGGCATTTGATCCCAGACAACATGTAGGACAGAAGCTTCTATGTGGCCAGCTTTGAGGACTCGCTTTTTCTCCAGTACACTTATTTCTTTGATTCAATTATTTCTCAAAAGCACAGTAAAGTTGGAGTTCTGAAACAAAGGCAGCTTTAGGTGACAAAGTCATTGGGGTCAAGGTTATGAGTCAAAGCTTCTCTGTCTCTTATAGAGGAAACCTAACATCTTTTTGGCTTTAATTTTTGCTTTAGATGTAATTTTTTGATATCAGTAAGTGAAACGGGAGGGGACTGAGCTGCTGAGGAACAGAGTTTCTATGTTACTGAAATTAAGTTGATATAAATTCAAATTAAAATATTATAGCTTTACTATGTTAAATGCAATGCTCATGATAACCACAAGGAAAATCTTTATAGAATATACACACTAAAAGATGAGAATGGTATTAAAACATTTCACTATTAAAAACAAATTAACTAAACAGGAAAGAAGACAGTAATACAGGAACTGAGGGACAGAATGATACAGGGCATATCAAAAACAAAATAACACATTTTCAGAAGTAAGTCTCTCCTTATTGGTAATTAGTTTAAATGTAAATGGATCAAATTCTCCAGTCAAAAGACAAAGATTGACGGAATGAAAAGAACAAACAAAAATCACCCAAACATGACCCAACTGCTGCTTTCTCCAAGAGATTCAGATCCAAAGATACAAATAGGTTGAAAACAGGTCAATAATGAAAGGGTAGAAAAGACATTCATGAAATAGTGACAAAAAGAGAGCAGGGTGGCTATACTAACGTCAGACCAAATAGACTTCAAATCAAAAAGATTAAAGAGAAAAAGGACATTTTATATTAAGAAAATGTACAACACAGATGGAAGATATAACATTTATAAATGTTTGTATATCTAACAACAGTCAAAATATATGAGACAAAAATTGAAAAAAAAAATGAAGGGAGAAATAGACAGCTCTCAATAATAGCTGAACACTTTGATACCCCACTATCAATGCATAAAACATCTATACAGAAGAAAAATGAGTAAGTAGAAGATATGAACAACACAATAAATCCCTAAATACCCAATGGTATGTACCATTTTCTTAACTGTACTTGGGACATTATCCAGGATAAATCACATGCTAGGTCTCAAGTTAAGTTTCAGTAGATTTAAAATGATAAAGACCATATAAAGTGTCTTCTCTGACCACAATAAAATGAAGTCAGAAATCAGTAATAGAAGAAAGATTGGAAAATGCATGAACTTGTGGAAATAAACAAACTCAAACAGCAAATGGATTGAAGATGAAATCACAGGAAAACTTAAAAAAATATTTAGAGGATAAACAAAATAAAAACATGCAAAACCTGGCAGGAACTTTATCTTACACCACATACAAAAAATAATTCAAAATAATTCAAAAACCTAAATGGAGAGCTGAAACTGTGAAACTCACACAAAAACATGGGGTAAAATCTTCACAACTTTGGATTTATCGATTATTTCTTGGAATTGAAACCAAAGGCACAGGCAGAAAAGAAAAATATTGGATTTCATAATAAGGAAACATTTTGTTCATCAAAGGACACCATTAACAGAATTAAAGTGCATTCTATAAATGGGAAAAACATATTTGCAAATAGCTTATGTGTGATGAGAAATTAATATTCAGAATATATATAGAACTCCTAAAATTCACCAGCAACAATACAAAAAACCCAATTAAAAAATGGCCAAAAAATTTGACTAGATACTTCTCCAAACAAGTGTTTGAATGTCTAATAAACACATGAAAAGATGTGCAACATCGCTAGTTACTAGAGACATATACATCAGAACCATACTGACATACCACTTTACACTCATTGGAAGAAACAGAAAACAGAAAAAGAAAACAGAAAATAGCAAGTGTTGTGAGGATGTGAAGAAATTGGACATTTGGTGGGAATGTAAAATGATGCAACCACTGTGGAAAATATTATGGCATTTCCTTAAAAAAAAAAAAAAACTAAAAATAGAATCACCACATGATCCAGGAGTTCTACTTCTGGATTTATACCCCCAAAGAGGTGAAATACAAAGAGATATTTGTGCACCCATGTTTAGAGAAGTGTGGAATGCCTAAAATGTGGAGGCAACCCAAGTGTCAATTGATAGATGAATGGATAAATAAAGTGTGATACCTACAAAAAAATGCAATATTAGTCTTAAAAAGGAAAAACATTTTGGCATGTGCTCCATTGATGAACTGTGGGTGCATTATGTTAAGTGGAATAAGCCAGTCACAAAAAGTTAAATACTGTATGATGCCACTTATATGAGGCAACTAGAGTAGTCAAATTCATAGGGACAGAAAGTAGATTGGTGGTTACCTGGGACTGAGGAGAGGAGAAAATGAAAAGGTACTCTTTATGGGTACAAAGTTTTCATTTTTCAGGATTTAAATAGTTTTGGAGATGGTGATGTTTGTGCAATATGAATGTACTTAATACCACTGAACTGAACACTTAAACATAACTAGGATGCTAAGTATTAGGTGATATATACTTTACTCTAATTTTAATAAATGCAAAAAATAGTCAGAGTGTAGCATCCTGTGCCTGGAGAAGAGATCATGGCTGTGTGTAAAGAAGTCAGGGACCGAACTAAAGGGTCTGCAGTTGAGGACCACTGAGTGCATAGCCCCTGATTTAGGGGAAAGTCTGATGCATTTACTTCATTTTCACTGGGACCATTAGGGAACACGGAAGTTCAGTGGACACACATGGACCAGTGATTCACCTTGGACTGACGCAAAGGCAACCAGACTTTGAGCTGAGAAACTTCAGTTAAAGAGGTTTGGGAAGCAGTGGTTAACAGAAACCTCCTCTAACCGGAGCCAGGTCTGTGACCCTCAGTGCTCAGTGCCTACTCATGTTTTCCAGTGCTGTTACACAGCTCTGTTTTGTTTCCGGCAGGAAGGAAAAATCCAGAGATGCATTAGCCTTGAAGGAGTTGGGTATTTCAAGAAACAATAACTCTATCCTGTAAATGTCCTCATTGCCAAGGTGTATGGTGGGGCTAGAGTGGGGCTGGCTGAACCAACTCAGCAGGGAATTGTTTAATAAAAATTCAGACTCCTACTGAGATTGCTTGTATTCAGAATTCATTCAAACAGCTGCAGAAACATCACTGGTGGGCGTGAATTAGAATGATATGATTCTCCATTCGTTCCCTTGAGGAAGACATTGGTTCTCCCGAGTGCTCTTCAGAACTGGATTTCTTGAACCACCATGCATAGTTGCTGCCTGGGACTCAATCATTTTCTGTTTGTTTTTTTTTTGCAGCAAGTACATCATCCATGGTAGCCGTGGTTTTCCCTCTGTCAGTTGACCCGCTGTGTAGGGTAGGGTGTTATGGAGTCTGGGGGTGGTTTTGCGTCTCCAGATGTAGCACAGAGGGAAGTAAGAGTGGGAGGAACTTGTTTACTTCCTGTAGGGCGTTGCTGCTGGATGCTCACCAGCTATGGATTTAGACTGACTGCTAGAATTTCACTTCAGCTGCCATTGGTTGAGGCAAAGAGTGTTCCCATCCTATCTGCAGCCTGCCATCTTCAGGTTCTAGGAAACAAACAATCAACAAACAAACAAATGCATCAGGATTGTTGTGGACCCATGAATGAAGGAAATTACATATTATAACTGTCAGTAATGGATCCTTCAAAGCTGGGAGTGGGGTTGGTATTATTTCAGGGAAGGAAATATTAAAAAAAAAAAAAAAACTGAACTAATTTGGGCTTCCCTGACAACTCAGTTGGTAAAGAATCCGCCTGCAATGCGGGAGACCTGGGTTTGATCCCCGGATTGGGATGATCCCCTGGAGAATGGAAAGGCTACCCACTCAGTATTCTGGCCTGAAGAATTCCATGGACTATAGTCCATGGGGTCACAAAGAGTCAGACATGACTGTGCGACTTTTACTTTGAACTAATTTACTCAATCAACAATAATTGCTTTTAGTAGATATACGAGGTACGAAGCACATAGTAGATGCCTGATAATGAGCAAAGAACGTTTATGCATTTGCTCATGGAATCATAACCCCACCAGCTTGGGAGAGGGACTGTGGCATCCGGTATCGACATGGAAACTGAGACAGGGAGATACTAAGTGACTTGCCCAGTCTTTGCTGATAAGGCTTGAACCCAGACAATCTGACTGCAGAAACTGCATTCTGAAAAACTCTGGCATCTGATCAGTCTGACTTTGGCTTTGGAGAAATTCTAACATTAAAGTTGCCAAGGCACACATGTAATTCATGTGGTTCATGTTAGATGCAGAGGGTTTTTGGTTTGGGGTAGTTTTGCTTTTATTTTATTTTATTTTAGCCTAGTTGTTGAGAGAGCAAAATTCTTTAAAGTAAAATATTTATTTCTAACCTTGATTTTTACATTACAGTGAAAAATCCAAAATGACTACCTTTAAACAGGACATGGGTGAAGAGGCAAAGAGACCATATTAAATGTTGGAAGCCTCAGAAAGACAAATCAGTGTTTGGAGACAAGATGGCACTGACTTGTCTCTGTTGCTCCAGACCAAGCCTAACTATTAATACAACCTTGGGCTGGATGGGCATGGGTGATGAGAAGTCGATATGGCCTTCCCTACGGTGATGGAGATCCTGTGCCTGGGCAGGTTGGGGGAAATAGTGAGAATTAGTCCTACAAGGATAAGAGAAAAGCAGATGCATTCAACCACCATCTAAGAGGGAACTCAGGGAGAGCTGTAAGAATTATAAAGAATGTAACATCCCCTTTTTGTTCCTACCGTTAAAAAAAAAAAATTCCTCTTTACCCTATTGAAAACTGTGTCTGTCATCCAAGATGCTCCTATTTTTATTTTTTCTGCACTTGATAAAACATTCTTAGAGAAATGTTAATATATCTCACTACGACTATGTGTTTTTTCCTTTCCCTTATATTTTGCTGATTTTTGGTTTATGTATCTTTCCTTGTTGTTAGGTGTCTAATGGTTTATGAAGTCTATCTTCTTTGTGATTTTACCTTTTAGCTTTAATTTTTAATTTTAAAAATAAAATTAAAAATATCTTTTTAGTTTTGCCTTTATTTATTTAAAAATATTCATCTTGTTTCATTTAAAAATAAATAAATAATGTTTTAACTTTTTTTTTAAAGAAAACTATATCTGATTCCCTGTTCATTCTTCCTGTTAACTTAATCAAACAACAGGCATCAGGGAATTCTTGGTGGTCCTGTGGTTAAGAATCTGCCTGTCAACGTGTAGGGCATGAGTTCAATCCCTGATCAGGGAACTGAGATCCCTCAGGCTGTGCAGTTTGGCAAAACTTTTTTTAAAAAAATCAGATACAGACAAGCATCAGTAGGGCTGGCTGTCTGGCACACATGTTAGTATAATACAGGATAGGGAACGCTTCTATGGATAAGTTTGATTGGATTTTCTGTTAGAAAATATTGGAGGCTACCATGCTTCAGTGAAAGGAGCTATTCATTCATGATTCCATTTGTGCATCCATTCATCCATCCCCCAACCAGTGTTCGTGAAACATTTACTATGTTGGGGAGAAACCAAGGTTAAGGTAGAGCCCTTACTCTCTCAGATCATACATTCCAGGAGGGGAGCCAGAATTTTGTTATTATTATTAAATATGTAATAGACAATACAAGCATATTCAGAAGAGTGCTGTACAAGGTATTTAAATGAGGTGATGCTGTAGAGAATTAGGTTAGATTGCATGGTCAGGAAAGACTCCAATGAGGAGTTGTTGAAGCAAAACTCTGTATGATGAAAATGAGCCAGCGGTTGTAAAAGGCAGAGTACAGAGTGTTCTAGGTCAGAAAGTTGCTTCCCCAAGGGCTCTGAGGCAGACCCTACCAACTATGCTTGAGGCATTGAAAGAAAATCAGTTGTCTGCAGCATGCTGAGCAAAAGGAGTAGTTCAGGGAGGTAGAGAAGACCAGGAATTTAGGGATGTTCAAAGCCTACCTAAGGAATTTGGCTTTGATTCTAAGCCTGATTGGAAACCAATGGTGGATTTAAGCCTAGGAGTGGGATCTGATTAACATTTCAGAAGATCACTGTGGTATATAGATGTAGGACTGTAGGAGGGGTAGAAGTCTAGACAGGCAGCCGGAGGACTATATCTGTGGTCATGAGAGAGGGAAGACATTAGAGATGCTTGTAAGTGGATGAATTATGGAGAAGCATAAGAGAGAAGAGGGAGGATGGTGATTGAAGTCATGAGTCTTCTTTCATCCTTTTATTCTTTTCACAGAAATGTATCGAGCATTCATTTTTACCATGTACCTGGTATGCAAAATTCAGTACATTTAAATCCCTGACCCCAAGGAACCCAAAGTCCTAGTGGAAAAGATTGAGATCAAAACAAATAATTTAAATATATTTTAACAAAATTGTAATCAAGGTGTATACATATGTACCATTAGAGTCCAAAGGAAACTCTGATTAAAATTAAATATGTCAGTCTTTTGAAATATGTTGTATTTATTGAAATCAATCCCTTGGTCCATTGGATTGTGTTAATATAAAAAAGTTCAATATAATTTATGTCAGTCAAATGTTTGGGTTCCTGTGTTCTGGACATAAACTTGCTCGATAACCCTGGATGACTCACTTCTACTTCCTTCACATTTGTAACAGTTTAAGTTACTACTACCCCCGTTTTGGACCTGGGAACAGTTTGTAATGGTCACACGCTCATGTCAGCAACTTGGTGACCTCCAGATAATGATAAAGAGCTGTGCATGTCGCCTGGGCCCAGTGAACACTCTGCTCCTCCCTTTGGACCACTGGTGAGGAGAGAGAGAGGTGGTACTATTTTTAAAATGTCCTCTTTCTTCACGTTACTTCTTTACTAAATTATACTATTGCACAGGGTAAAAACCACTTTATTGTTACACAGTTCTACTTTTGGGAAATAAATAAATATTTAAAGACCACCAAAATTGAGATTTAGACCATAAACAACAACACCCCAAAACTCTGCCTACCTCCAATTTCACAATCTCTGATCTGTTTACTGTCCCTCTAGTTTTTGCCTTTTCCAGAAGACATCTGTCTTAGTGTGTTCAGGCTATTAGAACAAAAAATACCCTAGATTTGAGGGATTATATGAAACAGAAACATATTTCTCACAGTTCTGGAATCTGGGGAGTCCAAGAAGAAGGTACTTATTCTATGGAAGATGGAATGGAGATTCCTTTAAAAACTAGGAATAAAACCAATATATTACCCAGCAATCCCACTCCTAGGCATATACCCTGAGGAAACCAAAATTGAAAAAGACACATGTACCCCAGTGTTCACTGCAGCACTATTTACAATAGCTAGAACATGGAAGCAACCTAGATGTCCACTGACAGATGAATGGATAAAGAAGCCAAGGTACATATACACAATGGAGTATTACTCAGCCATGAAAAGGAATGCATTTGAGTCAGTTCTAATGAGCTAGATGAACCTAGAGCCTATTATGCAGAGTGAAGTAAGTCAGAAAGAGAAAGATAAATATTGTATACAAACATATTTATATGGAATCTAGAAAGATGGTATCAAACAATTTATTTGCAGGGCAGCAATGGAGGAACAGACATAGAGAGCAGAATTATGGACATGGGGAGCGGGGTGGAGAGGGTGAAAAGTATGGAGAGAATAGCATGGAAACTTACATTACCATACGTAAAATAGATAGCCAATGGGAATTTGCTATTTGTCTCAGGGAACTCATACAGGGGTTCTGCATCAACCTAGAGGGGTGGGTGGGGAGGGAGATAGGAGGGAGTTTCAAGAGGGAGGGAATATATGTATACCTATAGCTGATTCATGCTGAGGTTTGACAGAAAACAACAAAATTCTGTAAAACATTTATCCTTCAATTAAAAAATAAATTAATTTTAAAAAAGAAGGTGCTGGCAGATTCAGTATTTGGTGAGATTTGTAGACAAACATCTTTCTGGTTTGCAGACAAACCTCTTCTTGCTGTGTCCTCCCATGATGGAAGGTGAGAGATAACTCTCTGGGGTCTCTTTCTTAAGGGCACTAATCTCAGCCACGAGGCCTCCATCTTTGCCTAATCTCTTAGCAAAGGCCTCACCTCCAAAAACATTGCCAGTATTTGGATTTGTGTTTATGATATTGTTTGATAATTCTAGACAACTATGGATGTCAGTTGGGTGCATCCTCTGGGCCACTAATGATGAGATTGAGGTTGCACAATTTTTGAAATGTCCTCTTATTATTTTTTATTGAAGTATAACATTGCATAGAATAAAAAAGCACTTATTTGGTTATACAGGGGTAAAACTTCATTATGTGAATCTGGGGGCTTCCCAGGTGGCACTAGGGGTTAAGAACTTGCCTGCCAATGTAGGTGACATAATAAGATGCAGGTTCTATCCCTGGGTCAGGAAGATCCCCTGAAAGAGGTCATGACGACCCATTCCAGTATTCTTGCCTGGAGAATCACCATACACAGAGAAGCCTGGCGGGCTCCAGTCCATAGGGTCACAAAGAGTCGGACACAACTGAGCAACTTAGCACTCATGCACGCATATAAATCTGGGGGACATATTCAGCCCATAGCATCATCTAAACAGAATCATATAGTACAAAGCTGCTTGAATGTGACTTCTTTCACACAGCATCATGCATTGAGATCAGTAGTTGCACATATTAGTTGTTAGCTTCTTTTTTTATTACTAAATAGTAAGTCACTGTATGAATTTACCACAGTTTATTGATTCTGCAGTTGAAAGACTAGTGGGTTGTTTCTGGTTTCTGATGAGTCTGAATGAAACCACTGGAATATTTGCAGTTATCTTTGAATATATAAAAGAATAAACTTTTATTTCTCTTAGGTATACCTAGGAGAGGAATAGTTGGGTCACATGATAAGTATATGTTTAACTTTATAACAAATGGTTACACTGCCTTCTAAAATGACTATATTATTTTGCATTTATATTAGAAGTTCCAGTTGCTCTATCAATTTGCCAGCACTGGATAATGTCAGTGCTTTTTTTTTTTTTAAGTTATTCTAGTGGGTATCTCATTGTGGTTTTAGTTCACATTTCCTTAATGAATTAATAACATTGAGCATATTTTCATGTGCTCTTGTTATACATGATGCATTATATAAATATATGTCATGTCCTGTTATTCAAATAAACCTATATGTGTTTGGTCTTCTCTTTGCTGTACTAGAGATGCAGAAAATAAGTTTCAGTGTCTGCCCTCAGGAATTTCCTGCCATGCATTGTAGATAAATATATTATCTCTGCAAATGTAATATGAGTGGTTCTGTGGGAGTTCTAAGTCAGGTAAGATTATAAGCTGTTAAGACAATTGGAAAAATCCTCACAAAGCACACAGGTTTTGAGAGGGCTTCAGAATTTATTTTTGAAAGACAGGCTAGGACAGGGGCCATGGAGAGGGGGATCTCCAGGGAGAGATAGGAATTCAACTTCAGTGATTAGGAAGAAACCAACAATACTGGGAGAAAAGTGCTTTGTGAAGGGTAAAGATAAAGAAAAGTAAGTTGTGCAAGCATGGGCACAGAACTCTCAGTTGATGAGCAAGAGCTCTCAGATGTAAGACAGACAAGGGAAGAGTGGACGTATAGATCATTTCAGAGGTCAGAAGAAAGAACTTTGGGGGGACTTGATTTAACAAGCAATTGACACAACATTACCCACCCAGAGTGAGGAGGGATGAGGCAGGCTTCAGACTTGAATGAAGGAAAGGACAAGGGTGGGGGTGCTCAGAGCTTATCCTGGCTGCATTTCCCCCTTTGGGCTAATATTCCTGCCCTGACTTCACAGCCCAGGACATCCCAGGGGCAGGATGGACCAGTTTCATCCACAGCTAAGATTCTCTCTCCCTTCTTTGTCTCTGCCCCCATCATCAGCCTTCCGTCTGGGTGGCTGCTGCTTGGCTATTTTGCATCCTCCTCCACACACCATCCCGGAGAAGGCAATGGCACCCCACTCCAGTACTCTTGCCTGGAAAATCCCATGGATGGAGGAGCCTGGTAGACTACAGTCCATGGGGTCGCTAAGAGTTGGACATGACTGTGTGACTTCACTTTCACTTTTCCCTTTCATGCACTGGAGAAGGAAATGGCAACCCACTCCAGTATTCTTGCCTGGAGAATCCCAGGGACGGCGGAGCCTGGTGGGCTGCCATCTATGGGGTCGCACAGAGTTGGACACGACTGAAGCAACTTAGCAGCAGCAGCCACACACCATCCACGTATACATCTTCAGTCGGTGGCTAGTTCAGAAGCCCCATCAATATGGAAAATTAGTGGGGCACCTCCCAACACCTTCTCCATTGGAGTATTCACCATTATATCAGGGTCAAGGCAGGACCAGGGAGAGAACCTGCCCCAGAGCACAGTTTATTGTTACAAAGTGGTCCTGTAGTTCACAGAACCTCCGCTGCCATAGTGCAAGAATTAAAGGGCAGTGCAGCAGAAGAAAGTTCAGAAAGTGATGGCATTATGTCTGCAGTAGGGGAACGTTTTCACCCAGAAAGAAGACTTAAGCAGAAAGGTAAAGCATGAATGGTGCAGCAATTAAAGGCATGAGCTATGAGTTTGGCCTTATCAGCACAACCACAAGTCTGCCCCAATCACTGTAGAAGCTTCACAGATGTTTCCAGAACCTGGTTCCATGACAGCAATGGGAAACAAGGCAGTAATGTGCAGTCTTGTCAAACAGGTGTGATTGGATTTTGCAGCCAATTCAGAAGTGTGAAACTTTTTCATTTGCTTATGTAAGGATAAGAAATATGTAAGAGATACTAATATTCCTAGACTATATCATTTGTGTACTTGCTATGTCAGTCATTTCATGAAGCATTTTATTTGACCTTCAGAAAAACTTTATGGGTAAGATTTATTTCTCCATTTTAAAGATGTGGAAACTGAGCTTTAAAGAGGTCAAATAATTTGTTCATGGTTATCACTAGAAAGTGACATGTTGAGATGTAAATCCGGAAGATCTGATTAGAGAAAATGCATTCCCGACCTCTACATATAGTCACTTCCTTGTGATACAGTAGAACAGTCACCTCTAAGACTATTTTTTCCATTTGAAACAGCATTACAGCAAAATTTTAAAACTAAGTGGTCCCTTGTGTAAAGCCTGAGAATATTTTGAATAATATTTGCTACTTTCATTATGCTCTGGCTAACTGTGACACAATCAGAAGTAAGCATTTGGTCTCTGCCCCTTTTTCCTGACACAGAGCTCTTAAAACCCTTGTAATTTCCAGAGTCATAGGGGTGGTAGGAGCACCTTGGGTCCTAATATTTGGTCTTTGGCCCCAGTTCCTGACAGAGTTCCAAAACCCCTTGGAATTTACTGGATGATAAGAGTTTCTTTTGTTCTATGGTACATGTGTACAGTGGAATACTACTCAGCAATTAAAAAGAACAAAACAATGTCATTTGCAGCAACATGGATGGACCTAGAGATTATCATGTTAAGTCAGACAGAGAAGGAGAAAAATTGTATGGAATCCCTCATATGTGAACCCTAAAAAATGATTCAATGAACTTACCTACAAAACAGAGACTCACAAACTTAGGGAATAAACTTTTGGTTGTGGTGGAGGTGGGAACGATGGAGGGAATGGATAGTTAGGGAGTTTGGAATGAACATGTACACACTGCTATATTTAAGATGGATAACCAATAAGGACCACTGTATGGAACTCTGCTCAATATCATGTGGCAGCCTGGATGGGAGGGGAGTTTAGGAAAGAGTGGATACCTGTATAAGCTTGGCTGAGTCACCTCACTGTTCACCTGAAATTATCACAACATTGTTAGTTGGCTACTGTATGAAAGTGTTAGTCGCTCAGCCCTGTCCGACTCTTTGTGACCCCATGGACTGTAGCCCTCCAGGCTCCTCTGTCCATGGGATTCTCCAGGCAAGAATACACCTCAATACAAAATAAAAAGTTTAAAAAAATAAATTAATGAAAGAGTATCTCTTATTCTATGACGCAATTCTTGGTGGGCTCCCTGAATAGCTCCTGGATGGGGACTGTTTACTAGAAACACCAAGCCATGATTAGAAGCTTGGAACTTTTACTCCTACCCCCTAACCTTCTGGGGAAGGGAGAGGGGAGGGGAAAGTTAGCTAATAATCAGTAATGCCTATGTGATGAAGCTTCCATAAAAACTTCTAAAGTAGAGCATTTGAAGAACCCCTGGGTTGGTGAACACATCCATGTACCAGGAGGGTACCACTACCCAACTCCATAGGGATAGAACATCTTTTGTTCAGAACCCTTCTGGACTTCACTCCATGCACCTTTTCATCTGACTGTTCATCTATAGCTTTTCAATACCCTTTATAATAAACCAGTAAACTAGATAGTAGATATTAAAGCTCTGTAGGTTTTGTCATTGGCCAAATTCAATATCCAGCCTGTGGCCTGTCATTTCTTTATTTGTATCCTTCGCATTCTGCACAGTTGACTTCCATTTTAATATGTTTTAATACATCAACTGCTTTTCATTATTGGTATCGAAGAGAACCTGCCATAAATGTCTTTCACGTGTTTTCAAAGATGTATTCTTAGATATCTTATGTTCTCTATTGCCAATGAAAATGATACCCTTGAAAATTAATTATTGTAACTATCTCTTGCTGGCTATGTGGATAACAGCTTTTTAATATATTAACTGACTAGTCAGCTATCTTGCTATACTCTTGCTATATCCGTTAGGCTCAGCGAAAAATACATAAACCACTCCAGGTTTTCAAGCAAAAGTGATTTTATAGAAGGGATTGGATGACTTACAAAATCACTGGAAAAGCTGAAGGATGTAATATGAGGATGGAGAGGCAACACTAACTTTCAGCTTCAGGTTCAGAAGAATATTGAAGAAACACTTACTTTGCCAGATATTAAAATATACTATAATGCCAGTATAATAAAAAAATTGTTATTGGCATAAAAAATTGTCAAAGGGATTAGAGAAAACAGAATAGAGTGCCCAGAAACAGACTCCAGTGTATATGACCATTTAATAAATGAAACAAGTAGTATTTCAATTCAGTGGAAATTTAATAAATGATGCCAGTGCAAGTGGTTTTTCATCAAAAAGGGGAAAAAATCTTAGGCGCCTACTGCATGCCATACTTTAAAAAAATTCTATCTGGGATGAAAGCATAAATATTTACTAAAAAAAATAAATAGAAAGTTAGGGGGCATGTTAAAACCTGAGGGTTTAAGAAATCATTATAACTAAGACAACAAAACCCAAAACAAACTTAAGGAAAGGCAGACTTTTGACTGTTTAAAAATTAAACCTGTGTTTAAATATTTTTTAAAATCAATACTAAAGCAAAGCAAATAATGCATTCTACACATGTGTTAGATAGAAGGTTAGAACATGTTAAAAATAAATTGACAACAAAAATGCACACAAATCTGCAGGAAAAAAATGGACAAAATATGGGAATGATAGTTGCAAGCATAAAAGGCCAATGGAAACAAAAGAATGAATACCCAATCTCTTTATTAGTAAGAAAAATTTCAAGAATTAACAACAAGATCATCTTTTAGATCTAAGAGATGAGAGGAAAAAGTGTTATTTATGGCAAATAGGCATATAGACAATAGGGAATTAATCCACCATTGCTGTCAACATGAATCAGTAGAACAACTTTTTTTTTTTTTTTGGTCAGCAATTTCAAAGGTTTTTAAAAAATTTTTCAAAAATGTACTTGTTGACCCAATAATCCCACTCTTGGGGATTTAATAATAAAAATACCAATGTGTAGAGATCCAAATATGGAAGCAAATATTTATTGCAGGATTTTTTTTAACAAAATCTGAGGTGAGTGAGCAAAAGTTTTTCTGAGATATAGTTTGAGTAGATTATGCTACATCCACAATAGGGAATATTATGTTACCATTAAAAGAAGATGTTAGAGTCAGACCAAACAATTTGACAAGAGTGCTATCATCTATGGTGAAGGGAGAAAAGCAAGATGCATTATGTACTGTGGTCATTTTTTAAATAAAATAATGGCAAATTTTTTACTATCTATATTCATTCAATACTTGCAAAAATATCAACAGTTAAAGCTACAACTATAGGTACTAGATCATATGAGCACCGAATAGGCTATGGAATGTTAGCAAGAAGTGTTTATTATAAGTCATGTGGGGCAGGATGGGGGACCAGGAAACAGAAAGCAGGAGACATTATTTTTTTTAAATTGTATTAAAATATCTAAAATAAGAAGCAACTTAATGTTTACATTATGTGCATACACATATATATATATATACATAAAAGGTGCATGAAAAGATAAACAGCAACATGTTGATTTTCATTATGCTGAAAAAGCAGGATTTCAAGAGACATTAAATTTAATATGTCACCTTTATTTTTACACATAAAACATATTAACTGCATAATCCTAGGAACTAGTGATGGGCTTCCCTGGTGGCTCAGATGGTAAAGAATCCACCAACAATGCAGGAGACCTGGGTTCGATTTCTGGGTTGGGAAGATCCCCTGGAGGAGGCCATGGCAACCCACTCCAGTATTCTTGCTTGGAGAATCCCATGGACAGAGGGGAGACTGGCGGGCTACAGTCCACAGGGTCACAAAGAGTCGGACACAACTGAGCGACCAAGCAGAGCATGAACTAGTGAAGCTAGTTTTACTGTTGAAAAATGAAAAAGGAAGAAAATTTTGTCTCTTCTCGGTGTCTACATAAGCCTTCTTGGCCAACCCAATATGAACCAAAAATAAGTAATCACGGGTACCCAGAAAAAAAGTCTCTATGAATATCTAGTCGTTGATGTCAGTGGGTCACAACAGATCTTCACATGGTTCACTTTCTACCCTCTTCATTCTGCTCATGGTTAGCTCTTGAGAGAGGGTTTTCTTGACCACTTTATCCATTTTACCCATCACAGACCATCAACTAAGCCTTTATGTTGACTTGACATAATATTTATTGCACACAGTTAAAATCAAATTTTATTTTCAGCCTTCCTCTTTTAATAATTTTTGAAAATGCAATTCAGGCTCTTTTCCTTTGAAAAAAATACAGCTTTAGCTGTGACCCACAATTTTTATTATGAGGTTTGGGTTTTTCTTTCCCATTCATTCTTTTAAAAAATAACTAGTAATTTTCATTTTCCCCTCTTCATCAGGTGTTGTTTCAAAATATTTTAAAATAGAAATGTGCTAGTTACATTTTTCAGGGGCAGACATCATTTGTTATTGATTTCCATGTTTTTGAAGAGGAGGGGGAAGTAATTCTAAAATGAGACCTATAAAATATGTCCTTTGGAAATTTACTGAGCATTTTTGTGGCTATGTATATGGTTATTTCTCGCCATGTTCCAAGGACATGAAAGGACATATATTTCCATTTTGTTAGGATAACATACTCTTTATAAATCTATTAAATTGTGCTTACTGATTATTTTTCTGAAATGTTCTATTACTACCCACATGGGTTTTTATATCTCAAAATAGTTAGACTGAAAATTTCCAAATAAATGCATTTTAACAAATTACCATGTTAAATTACCAAATTGCCAAATTCTAACCCACTGTTTACAGTTCGCTGCAGTGTTCTTTGCTATATAAGTATGTACATCCTTTGTAAGTCTCTTATGGACTGTTGCATTTTATTATTATATAATATCTTTCTTTATCCTGCTTAGTGCCTATGACTTCGATTTTCCTTGTCCTTATATTCGTATTTTCTCTAGCACTTCATTTTGTTTGTATTTATCTCACAGCCCACAATAATGATTTTTTTCTTCCTTCTCTTCTCTCCTGATAATTTAGAAACTCTATTATATCTTGAAGTCTGTTAGTGGTTCCCACTTCTAACTGTCAAAATCAAACCTGTGTTTCTCCCACTAATGCTTCACATACCTACTCCTCCACTTCCATTGAGAGGAATGCTCTAGCATAGCGTCACTTTTACCTCCATATTAAACCTTCAGAACTGTAGTAAACACTGCCAAACATGATCTGAAGATTATACAGTTAGTCAGTGTCTCCTGACCTCTGGCCAGCTCCAGTTTTCAAACTATGGTGGGTTGGTTAAAGTTCTCGCTTTTTCTAAGGGTGGGTTGTGGTTGGAAAGGAACTGCTTGTGACTAATTGGGACATTCTCAGTGGAGGCAACATTTCATGAGATTTCACTGTCTTTTCTTTCCTGATCTTTGACCATCCAGATCTACAAATAACACTGTATTATGTATTTCATTAAATTCATAACACCAAGGGCCTGCATCTTTTGACAATTGGGTTCCAATTTGGATACCGCATATCCCATCATGGTGGAATTTCATCATATTTTAATTTTCTGCTCTTTGCAACTCCCTCCCTCCCCTCCCATTCTCCCACTACTGGATTTTGCTGAGAGTTGTGTTTTTTGTTTTTGTTTTTATGAGGGCAGTCTATTAAAAGTCTTCCCTTGTTTTGGGTGTCATTTTTTTCCAGGACTACTTACTTTATACTTATGCTGCAAATTCATAGTAGCATTGTCATAATCAATTGTACATAATTGCATACATATATGGAGTGCTCACCCATCTCTACCTGCTATATATTTATTTGTTGCCTATCCCTATTTCTTTTCCTTTTACATCTTACAATAGGTTGAAGTCTTTGGTCTTATTGAAATTTAATGTTCATAACAACAGTTACTTCCTCTGACATTGAACATGGATTATACTCTCTGACACCTTTTCTGATTCTTTTCTTTTTTTGGCCAATAGATGTATTATGTGTAGACTATTGACACTGTGCAGGCTTCCCGGGTGGCTCAGTAGTAAAGAATCCACCTGCCAGTGCAGGAGACCCCAGTTTGATCTCTGGGTCGGGAAGATCCCCTGGAGAAGGAAATGGCAACCCACTCCAGTATTTCTGCCTGGGCAATCCCACAGACAGAGAAACCTTGCGGGCTACAGTCCATGGGGTCACAAAGAGACGCAAATGGGTGACTAAACAGCAACAACAAAGTGACATTGGAGCCATCCTCTTTTAAGAGTCTAGAGTTGTTGTAGAACAGTTAGTTTCCCATACTGAAGAGAAATCTGACAGGTTTACTCAGCTATGTTTAAAAAAAAAAACAAAAAATGCTACTTTTAAATAGAAACTTTAAGGACTTTTGTGCGGCTTAGAATTTAGGAATTTCAATGGTTTAGATATTTTTGGTAATTTTTGAAACCCAGTGAGAAATTTAACTGCAAATTTATCTTCCTTCAGCTCAAGTAAATTGCCTTGTATTTCTTTTAAAATTATTACTTTCCCTCTTATTTTTCCTTTTCTTCTCCTGTTAATCCAGTGATTCCAATTAGATTTCCTGATTCTGTCCTCAAAACTCTTATTTTTTACTCTTGAACTTATGGCTATATGTTTCTGCTTTATTTCGTGACACTTTTTATCAACATCAGCTTTCAAATCTTTAATTACAATCTTGGCTAGGTTATGCTTTCTTATAATTTATGTATTGATTTTTGAAATTGGAAAATCATTAACTGGTGAAACTATTTCCCTAATTTTATCTCTTTGAGAATTCTTCCCTAGACTAGTTCCCCTTCCCCCAAACTGGCAGGGAAATTAACCCCTCATACGAGGAGAACCTTGATCAAGTCATTCCTACAGTTGGACAGACAGGTGCAAGTATCTAAACCACTAACTCGTGTCCAACTCTTTGTGACCCCATGGACTATAGGCCTTCAGGCTCTTCTGTCCATGGAATTCTCCAGGCAAGGATACTGGAGTGGGTAGCCACCCCCTTCTCCAGGGGATCTTCTCAACCCAGGGATCAAACCCTGGTCTCCCACATTGCAGGCAGACTCTTTACCATCTGAGCCACCAGGGAAGTCCTATCTAAATCACAGAAGTCAAGAAAGTTTAAGCAGAAATCTGACCTCTGCTATTCCCAGATCTTTTTCTTAACAATAAAATGAATAGATGATTTAAAACAGATTTAAGGATTCATTTTTAACTTTTAAACCTTCTGGAACTCCTAAACAACATGTAAATAGGTGTTGTAATACTTCTATTACAACGCTGGGGTAATAGAAATAAACATTTTACATAATAATTCAAGAGAGATAAGAAGAGAGACCCTCTTGGAGCATCATGATATATAGGAGTTATGCTGGCAGAAGTGCTCATTTCCACACTGTGGAAGGTCTAATTGTGTTGTGGGTACCTGATTCAGGGACCAGACCGAAAAGGAGGCTACTTTCCTCTCCCTTCCAGAACTTCAACATCTGTCCCCTTTGCAATTCTGTCCTTTATTTAGCTTTAGAACCAGGCATAATCATGACTGACTGGGCACACCAGAGGCCAATACCCAATGGTGTGGGAGCTTCTGGGTAGGAGGGGAGAGGGTGAGCGTCAGAGAGGACTGTTAGAAGGGCGGAGAGAGGAGGCTGGAAGGAGTCCAGGTGAGAATGAATTTCTCTGTTGACCTCAGTACACACAGGAGGCAGTGCTCAGACCCTGTGCCTATGAAAAGATCTCGGTCAAGTGCATCAGACTCACTGCTCCAACTCTCACCTCCTTCCAGACCTTCACAGGTTGTATTATCTTGTTCCAACAAGTCAATTACTGATAAAATTTCTCCAGAATCCCAGAAAGATATTTCTATTACCACTTTTTCTTCATTTTACAACCAAGAACCACTTCCTAACTTCTGCACAAAGCTTTGCAAATGAAATGATAAGAAATCACATCTAAAAATCCTGCCATAAAAGAGAAAAATAATAACAATGGAAAGAGCTGGCACTACTCTAACCAAGTGATGAAGGTTAATCAAGTGATGAAGTTTAACATCATTGACAATGCCATGTGGATATCATGTTTTCCTTGTGGGATTCTTTCCAAAAATCCGTAAGTATGAGGAACCTTAGGCAAACTCAAACTGAGGAACCTCACGGGTTTTTCTCAAAATCGTTAAGACCATGAAAAACAAGGGAAGACTAAGAAATTGTTGCAGACCACAGTACACTTAAGAGATATGATGATAAAATGAAATGTTGTGTTCTGGGTTTGATCCCAAAACAACAACAGAAAAGGATATTAATGGAAAAACTCGTGAACTCTAAATAAAGTCTGTTTTAAGTAAAACATCAATGTTGGCTTCTCAGCTTTGACAAGTATATACAATGGTAACATATGATAGCAACTTTAAGGAAAACTGAAGCTGGGAGGTGTAGGGGGGCTATGTGTACTTTCCTGTTATTTTCATCAATCTAAAATAACTCCATAATTGAGCATATTTTTAAAAAGTTCCCCATATTCTAAAAACTAGTTTACCTCCTTAGCTCTAGGCTAGATAAACTTAATTGCTTCTCCTTTAGATTCAGTTACCTAGAAAGGCAAGTATGCCAGGACTATAGTTCTGACACTCACAAATATTTATTGAGCACCTACACCATGCCAATGATCTGACAGTTAAATTGTCATGTATAGATATTACATACATGATGTGGCCAGGTCATTGTCACTGGAGAAACCATTTCTTGGAGCTTTGTTTCTCTTTCTGCTGGTGTCCATTATGTCAGTAGCTCTCCAAAAGTTTAATCAAGATATTGAGGACTTTGTTTTCTTATGTCTCCTTTAGTAGATAGGGAGCTTAGTAGCTCTCTCAAGACATTCAGTGACTCTCATTTGGGTAATGTGCTGAGCTTGCTACCAATATTTTGAGTAAATGGGAACAGGCTCTGAATCGGTATCTCTGTGCAGAGACTGCTTTGTTCAAAGGACATGGAACGCAGCTGGATGCACACCTTCATTCTGCCTTCAGTCAGGTCCAAACCGGATGGTGGGCAGAACAATGGGAGACAGATAGCATCAATTTCTTCGCCAACAAAAAGTGCAAGAAATAGTATTTCCCCTTCCCCTGAAACCTGATGGGAATTCAAGAATCAAGCTTGATCTTGGGGTGAGAGGAGAGGGTGTTTGGGAAAGGAAAGAGGAGAAAAGGCATGAACTGAGCCAAGGGTCTCGCTCTCTCTTGCCTTCTTCCTCTGTAGGGATGTCAGTGGGGAAGGAAATAGGCCATTAGCAAGCGTGTGTTCATTCCTGACACCGTTGAGATAATTCCCGTCAGCCATGGTCTCATCATTGTTGGATGGGCCATTGGAAGGTGAGTGCATACTCTCTGCTCTCAAAGTCAGAGGAGTGGGTTTGGGTTGCAGCCAGATCCTTTCTGGCCATCAATGCACCCCACCTTGGATTGCAACAAGAGAAAAAGCAGGATTTTCTGTCAGATGCCAAGGTTCTCAGAGTTCGATAGGCATTCATATGTTCTCTTTGCCACTGAGTCTTTAAAAGTTACATAAAATTTAGGTCCATTAAAAAATCTCTCACCCATAGCACCTTGTTTTTTTAATTTTATTATTTTTTTAAATTAATTTTCTTGGAGTATACTTGCTTTACAATACAGTGTTAGTTTTACTGTACAGCAAACTGAATCAGCTATATATATACATATGTCCCCTCTTCGTTGAATTTCCCTCCCATTTAGGTCACCACAGAGCACTGAGTAAGGTTTCCTGAGCTATACAGAGGCTTCCCATTAGTTATCTGTTTTATACATAGTATCAATAATGTACATATGTCAATTTCAATCTCCCAATTTATTCCACCCCACTCTTTTCCCTCTTGGTGTCCAAACATTTGTTCTCTACATCTGTGTTTCTATTTCTGTTCTACAAATAAAACCACCTATACCATTTTTCTAGACTCCACATATGTATTAATATATGGAAAGAGGAAACATGATGATGCTCAAATTCTCTCCAAATTGAAAACTTTCTGGGTTCTACATCTAAGTTCTCAAGTTTTTCACAAAGTAGGTCTCAGGGGGAAAAAGAGGTGCTGATTACTGTAAAAGTGCATTTTAAAATATAATAGATTTTCAAGGTTAGAAGAGTATTGTTTACCATATAAGAGTTGAAACAGAACAAGAGGCATGACATGGGCAGTCCAACTTAGAGGTGAAGGATAATCTGGATACATTTCCAAATATTTAAGCAAATGGAAAAAGAGTATCTTGAAGTCATGACCTGCATAAAATGCAGAAGGCAAATAACCACTGTAAACCATACAGTTATTAAAACTGTGTTCTAACTTGCTGTTTCTATCTAGTACATATATACTGATGCAGATCATCATTGGACAAGGCTTAGACACGTGGTGTGCTTTACTTGCTCAGTCATGTACGACTCTTTGCAACACCATGTCTAGACTCTTTGCAACCTGATAGTCCAGACCCCTTCCCTTGTGGTTCAGCTGGTAAAGAATCTGCCTGCAATGCGGGAGACCTGGGTTCAATCCCTGAGTTGGGAAGATCACTTGGAGAAGGGAAAGGCTAGCCACTCCAGTATTTTGGGCTGGAGAATTCCACAGACTGTATAGTCCATGGGGTCACAAAGAGTCAGACACAACTGAGCGACTTTCAGGTCACTTCACTTCAGTCCAGACCCCATGGACTGTAACTCACCAGGTTCCTCTGTCCATGTGGATTCTCCAGGCAAGAACACTGGAGTGAGTTGCCATGCCCTCCTCTAAGGGATCTTCCCAACCCAGGGATCAAACACAGGTCTCCCACATTGCAGGCCGATTCTTTACCATCTGAACTACCTGGGACATCCTAGCTGAGAGTTCCACCTAGTTGGATCTGTGGAAAAATACTTACCAAACTCTGTCTTGCACTGTACACCAGTTGACACAGTGGTATAGACTAAGAGGTGCTTCCCAAGAGAAAGGAACTTTATTTTTTTAATGAAGCAGAGTTTATGCCCATAGTGACAGGTAGACACACTCAGCAGCTAAATGCCTTGCTATTTAGAAAACCTCTCTTCTCTGGAAGATTATTTCTGGGGTTCAGACCCTGAAACACAAGGCTTCTTCTAGTTAGTAAATTCCTTCGAAGTGAGTCCAAGATTGTATTCCCAACTAGAAAATAAACCAAAAGAAAAAAAACCTTAGAGGAATGATTTGGGTCTTTCTCTTCTTTATGCTAACAACATTCTACTGCTCATATAAAAATTCAGGAATTGTACAAGGATTAAGAAAGAGCTCAGGGAAAATACACCAGAGATAAGTACACAAGAAAGAAGTAAAGTTTCCCTTCCAGGCTCTCGTGAAAGAAAATCCAAGCTTGGAAAAAAGGTTCTTCAGATGAGCTCAAGAATAAACCTCCACATTTTATTGGTCCAGGGAATTAGAGAAAAACTCCAAAATAGATATTTTAGAACATTTCTGATTAGGTTCTATATGACACATGAAGTTTTTTAAATCTAAATAAGCATACATTAAGTGAAGTAAAGAAAGACAAAAAAGAGGGGGCATTAAAAAATGCATTATTTCCTTAACTTTTGCATTGCGTGCATGCTAAGTCACTTCAGTCATGTCCTGTTTGGTGCGTCCCTATGGACTGGAGACTGCCAGTCTCCTCTGTCTGTGGGATTCTCCAGGCAAGATTACTGGCGTGGGTTGCCATGACCTCCTCCAGGGAAACTTCCTGACCCAGGGATCAAATCCAGGTCTCTTATGTCTCCTGCATAGGCAGGCAGATTCTTTACCACTAGTGCCACCTGGGAAACCCCTCTTTTATGTATGTATTCCCTATATTCCTTTAGGCTGCTTCTACTTTTTTTTTTGCTTCTAAGTTTCAAAGTTCTTTTCTCCTTCTCTCTCTTGTGATATATATTATCTTTAGCATAAAATCTATTACCTCTTTTATCATGGGTCCCTGATGTAAATGTTGTGCTTCCCTGCTGGCACAAGTGGTAAAGGACTTACCTGCCAACACAGGAGACCCAAGAGCCATCAGAGAAGCCCAAGGATACTGGCGTGGTGTCAGGATACATTTAATAGGAGGCTTCCTGTGTGCTGTTTTCAGTCTTGCATGAATTCTATGTTCCTTAACAGCACCTGAATACAGGTGCCAGAGAGCTGGCAAGCCGGCTTTCGGGGATAATAGAAATTCATGTATCTCATTCATATGGAAATTCCATATGGTGAACAGCAGCCATTTACAAGTCTCCTCCTTTCTGATATGTAAAGTAACTGTTACAACCCCCTCTCTAGAGAATAATTCTAACCTCAGGCTTTCTAGATGACTTGTTAGACTTTTGATCCCTATCTCTGCTAAAAAGGGCTATCTGGTAAGAGAGTATATATATGCCCACAATATGTTGAATAAATGCCTTTGTTCCACCAGAGCAATGGTCACCGCGTCTTTCTTCATTCTCTTCACACTCTCTCTGTTTCTCTCTCTCTCTTTCTCTCTCTCACTCTCTCCCTCCCTTCGTTTCAGGCTGTTTCCACGGAGCACAGGTGTCCACTGTGTCTACTTACTTGTCCGGGCTTTCAAGACCTCTTCGAGAGAGCGCCCTGAGCCTACGTAGACGGTGCTAGCTCTTTGTCCTAGAGTTATATTGGCATACTGTGTAAATCAGGGAATATCAGCCTCTTTTCTTCCTTCTTTTCTTATCGGTCGACTCTGTACCCCCAAGTTCCGGTCCATTAAAGGACCACAACAGCGTGGGTAGCCTATCCCTTCTCCAGGGGAATTTTCTCAACCCCTGGGGTCTCATGCATTGCAGGAGATTCTTTACCAGATGAGCTACCAGGGAAGCCCGTCTTAGCATGCGCACATACATAAAAGAATATATGTGAATATATGGCACCCCACTCCAGTACTCTTGCCTGGAAAATCCCATGGACGGAGGAGCCTTATAGGCTGCAGTCCACAGGGTCGCGAAGAGTCGGACACGACTGAGCGACTTCACTTTCACTTTTCCCTTTCATGCATTGGAGAAGGAAACGGCAACCCACTCCAGTGTTCTTGCCTGGAGAATCCCAGAGACAGGGGAGCCTGGTGGGCTGCCGCCTATGGGGTCGCACAGAGTCGGACACGACTGAAGCGACTTAGCAGTAGCAGCAGCATACATACACATATAGAAGAAATATCTCAGAGAAGGATAGAAAAAAATTGATTGGAAAGAGTAAAGAAATAGAAAAAAAACAGTTGAGTAAAAGAAAATAATCTGCTGACTAAAGCAATTCATCAATCCCCAGCAAAATTAATAAAACAGAATAAAATTGAAGATTTACCCAAACAACATTCAATTTAAATAGGAAGTATACCTTCCCTGGTGGCTCAGATGGTAAAGAATCTGCCTGCAATGCAGGAGACCTGGGTTCGATATTTGCATCGGGAAGATCCCTGGAAAACCCACTCTGGTATTCTTGCCTGGAAAATTCCATGGACAGAGGAGCCTGGCTGCTACATTCCATGGGGTCGCGAAGAGTAACACACGACTGAGCGACTAACACTTTATACATTCTAAAAGGAAGTATGAAGAAAAGATAGGTTGGTATAAATAGACACCAAATGACAGTAGCCACACACATGTCTGAACAAACAGAAACTATTGAGTTCTGACGGGGAAATATGCTGGCCACCATGTCCTGTGGCCAATGATTGTGTGATGGCAGATGAAAACCGTTCTTAGAGAGGCGTGGGCTGAGAACTGAGGCAATCTGTGCTGCCTGGCTGAGAAAATTCCTCTCAGTCTTTCTACCTGAGCAAAAGATGAATCAGTATCAACAACTCAAAAATGAAGAAGTTGTGGTAATAAGGAATTGATGGTATCCCTTTGGGCACTGTACTTCTTAGCCTGTATTGAGTTCTCTCCACTGCTTGACTAATGGTGGGGTATATGCCATGTGGCAAGCTCTTCCTTTTAAGAAGGAAAGGCATTGCACTTGTAAAACAGGACAAATGGAGGTGTCCCCTCCCACCAGCCCCAGAGGGAGAACCAACAGAGCTCCATCAGAATATACTCTGTGGTCAGCAAGGGTAACATCAAAGGCAGCCCCAGGAGTGAGCCCTGGCTATTTCTTGTTGGCTTTTTGCAACTCTCCTTACAGATCTGGCTGCGTCCCATTAAAACGGGAAATGAAAGCGCAAGGGATTGATTCTGTATTTGCTGTTCTCTGTCTGTAACTTTTATCTTTTACATTAAAAAGAATAAGTTTTCTGGGTTAAACTGTTGCCATCAGAACTCAATTTTCTCCTCCATTTTTGGTTTCTGTTTAAAAAAAATATATGGATTTATAGTAGCTTCACAATGTTTTGTTATTTTCTGCTGTACAGTAAAATAAATCAGCTGTATGTATGTATATATCCCCTCACTTTTGGATTTCCTCCCCATGTAGGTCTCCACAGCTCATTACATAGAGCTCCCTGCGCTATACAGTAGTTTCTCATTAGTTATCTATTTTATAGATAGTAGTGTATATAAGAACATGAGTTTGAGCCAACTCTGGGAGATAATGAAGGACAGGGAAGCCTGGTGTGCTGCAGTTCATGGGGTCCCAAAAAGTCAGACACAACCTAATGACTGAACAACAGCAAAGTGTATATACGTCAATCTCAATCTCCCAGTTCATCCCACCCCTTCTTTCTCTCTTGGTGTCCATACCTTTATTCTCTGTGTCTATGACTCTATTCCTACTTTGCAAATAGGTTCATCTGTACCATTTTCAACAATTAAATAAGTTGGAAGGCTAAATATCATATAAGAATCATATTTATGAGCATAATGTAAGCCTCATTTTTCACACTCTGTCTGAAGTTTTCTTGTCAAAACTCTTTCTAATAAATGGGAAGAGGTTTTGATAGTGGAAAAATGTCTAGTTTTGTCTCAAACCCTTTTAGAGTATACCAAAGTTATCTTCAGTGTGAAACTTTTCGAGGGTTTCAGTATGACTGGGATAAAGTTGCCTTATAAAAGGTTCTAAAGAATTTATAAGCTTCCTTTCCTAAAGAAACATGTAACAACCAATCAGGGGCCATATGATAATCAGGTGATAAAAGATTCATACAGCAGGAATATGAAGAAAACCCATATGTAGTAAGTCCTTTGTAAGTAATGAAAAGCATCAAGCTTGCCTCTAACCAATTGGGATGGCATGACATACAGACTTCTCTCTAGTCTATGATTCTTCACTTAGTACTTATTCTGTAATCATCTCACAGTCCTGAGAATTTGGCATTTTAATTTCATCTCTCAGGGGAATATGTGGATACTGGCACCATGACAAGTATAACAGTATAACAGAAGGAGAGTTACCTTAGGCTTACACTCCATCCTTTCTTTCCAGATTTCCAAGAAAGAAAGATATTTTCAAGGTTCATAGCAAAAAATTTTACTGTGACTTCACATGCATGGTCTTTCACTACATGAAATCTCAAAAAACTGTGTGTTCCAAACTCTGTTTCTTGTCTGGGTAGTCTAATCATAAGGCATTCATTTTTAATTATTCCACAAATATATTTTCAGCATCCATTGTATGCCAGACACCGTGGTGGCCATTGGGAGGCAGTATAGTATAGTGGTGAAGAATGGGAGCTTTGATCATAGATAGGGTTCAAATCCCAGCTGTAATTTGCTGTCTTGTATGCCCTGTATGTTTTCCTTAACTTCTCTGAGTCTTATTTTCTCATTTATAAGATGAGGAAAATACTCAAGCCAATTTATCAGATAATCGTGAGGGTTAGGGAATTCCCTGGTGGCCAGTAGTTAGGTTTCTGTGCTTCCAGTGTAAGGGGTACAGGTTTGATCCCTGATTGGGGAGCTAAGATTCCACATGCCATGTGTGCAACCAAAAAAAAGGTTATTGTGAGGATTATAGGAACATAAACACAAAATATGCTCAGATGATGGTGATGATGGAGATGATTTGTATTAGTTTGTTCAGTCTGTCATAAAAAAAAAAAAATCTTAGCCTTGGTTGTTCAAACAATAGAAATTTATTTTCGCCCCATTCTGGAGGCTGGAAAGTCCAAGATTAAAGTCCAGCAGGTCAAAGTTTCTGGTTAAGAATTCTCTTTTTCGCTTATAGACAATTACCTTCTGCTGAGTCCTCACGTGGCCAAGAGAGAGTGAGCAACCTCT
This sequence comes from Giraffa tippelskirchi, assembly GCF_054371585.1. NCBI lineage: Eukaryota > Metazoa > Chordata > Mammalia > Artiodactyla > Giraffidae > Giraffa > Giraffa tippelskirchi. The sequence continues at coordinate 110,403,389 of NC_137287.1, read as the reverse complement.
CTGATGCAAAGGGCACTCATCCCATTGGATCAGGGCCCCACCCTCATCTTACCCAAAGTCCTCATCTCCAAATACCACTGGGACTCAGGACTTCAAAAGATAATTTTGGGGAGACACAGTCCAGTCTGTAGCATTGATATCATTATTTCCCCTTACCTGCAGCTACATTTCATCATTTATATCAAAGGAGTAAGAATACTTATCTTTTTTAAGATGCCAAAATCCCTATGGAAATTGCACAATTCAAAAAAGCCACCTTTGGGCCTTCTAGAAATGACTCAACTTCTCTCTTCAAGGACTCTCTAAATTCAAGCAGCCTCTATGTTTTCAAGATCCGCTTTCTGTCCAACCACACTCTCCAGTCACCCATAGCAGATGTTGGCTCTGGTAAACACTGTAACCCAAGGATTGTAAACATTTCTGAGGCAATGTTTAGAATGGTTATAGCCACCCCTCTAATTTAGCTAAGACATTTGTGCACAATGTCAGGATTAAATAGTCAACTTATGCCCTGTGAACACAAATGACTCCAACAATAGCATCCACAGCTGACCCAATAATGAACTTTTTTTAACCTATCCTTGAAAAGAAAAGCAGTTGTATTATTTACCTTCAGATGGGTTTCTCAGAGTTTCTGAACCACCCACCTGACTTGCTCTTTATGTCAGGACACTGAAAGTTCCTGTTACTAAAGAAGAAGAACATATTGCACCCCAAAGGTCCATTTTCATTAGCAGAGCAATGATGTCATCATGCACTTCTTCAGGGAGAATTAAGGATGTGAACAAAAGTTTGCTGTAACTAGCTCCAGCCAATTGCTAAATACTCTGGACTTGCAACCTCATTGTTGAATCTGAGTTTGAAACTGGCTGAGGTGGGAACATTTATACCTTGAAAATCAGCAAATACTACAAGTCAGGGCTTTTTCCCCTTCTAGAAGTTTATCAGCATTCAGTGGACTTTAACTTCTCCCATTTTTAAAAGTCCTAAACTGGGATAAGTATTCACCATATCTGGGGATATAGATAAATAATTTGCTCTAATATACAGATTCTTGGCCTCCACATAGTATCTAATGCATAATACTCTCTACTACTGTCTTGGCAGGTGTACTTTAGAAGACCATAAGTTGCCACAAAACTGGTTTTGAAAGTATTTATAAAAACAAAAACATATATCTGATAGGTATTAGGAGGAGAATGAGAGTGAGGAGTGGAAATAAAACCAAACAAAAAATAAGTAAATCAAGTGAGAGGTCTTGCACAGATGATAAATTCATGCCAAGTCCTATGACATTTAAGTAATTCTATCTCCTGTACCTGAAGTATAAGGGATGGGGCGAGAGTACATTGCAGAAAAGTCAATGTTGAGTGTAATATGTGTACATATAATTGTTAACACCACAAACTACTGCAGGAAGGAATCATGTCTCACTAGTTTCTGCACCTCCAGTATTTACTGCAATGCTTGTCATTGAGAAAGAATTCATAACATGTTTCTAAAACATCTAAGTGAGTTATTGAATAAGTGAATAATAATAATAACAACAGAGTTTCCCTGGTGGCTCAGTGGTAAAGAATCTGCCTTCAATGCAGGAGACATGGGTTCAATCCCTGGGTCAGGAAGATCCTCTGGAGAAGGAAACCGCAAATTACTCTGGTATTCTTGCCTGGGAAATCCCACGGACAGCAGCGCCTGGTGGGCTACAGTCCATGGGGTTGTAAGATTTGGACATAGTACTAAATTACCATCACCAACATTAATAATAGCAATGCTAATAATAATAAAACCTCAATCTTTCAGCGCAGTTACCTTTCACTATGGATACCAATAAAATTGTTTCCAATACACATTAGATGCCATCACTGACTTGTTTGGAACCCTCCGATGGCTTCCTATCACACCTAAACTCACTAACCCTGGCCCCAAGTCCTTTCTGATCAGTTACCCACCTAATTCTCATCTTGTACTCTGCCTCTCATTTACTCGGCTCTGTCTACGCTAAGCCTTCTCTCCTCTCCTTGAATGTCTCATTCCTTGCTCAGACAGTTTATACCCTGCTCTCTTTTCCTGGAGACCTTGACTTGGCTTACTCTTTGACTCATGCAAGTCTTTTCCCAAAGGTCATCCTCTCATGGAAAACATCCCTAGGGCGATATACCTAAAATAGAACCACCATCACTAGACAGTGTCTGATCTTTTTAATGTTTTATTTTTCTGTAGAGCACTCACACTTTCTGACATTTGTTTACTCAGTGGTTTGTTCATTGTTCTCATCTTATTGAAGATTGACCTTAGGAGACTGGGGACTTTGTCCATCTTGTCTTGTACAGTACCCTTGATTTCTGGAACAGTGCCCATCACAGTAGGATCTCATTAAACTTTTGATGATCTTTTGATAAGTGATGAATGAATGAGGGAATGACTTCATTCACAAAAATTCTAGAGTAATTGGTCAAGGCACTGTGAACTACAGGGGTATCTCAGTCTACAGAGGTCATAACCCTGCTAGGTGTTCCTGGAGGCAAGGTGATGATACTGCAGTGCTAAATATGGCAGCTCTCCAGTCTGAACCTCTAATTATAGGCCAGGTTCTGAGTAACAGAAACAGAACATATTCACATGCATAATGCAGACAGTTATAATTCAACATCCAAAAGCTTTTCATTCCCCAACTTTTCATTCCTTTTCTCAGCTCATGATATTGGCAAAGCCAAACAATGGGGTACCATCCTAGATTTTTAAAATTTATTCTCCACACTGCCACCCTCAGAGATATCATTCTAAAATGCCATGTCCTCAGTAAAAAAAATTTCCAGTACTTGCAGGTTAGAACCCAGACCTCTTAGAAAGGCATCAAGGCTACTACTCCTCCGACTCAGATCTAGTTTCCCAATTTCATCTCTAGAGTCATATATTAACTTCCGGCCACCAGCTAGAATTTTTACCCCACACAAGCTGTGTCTAGCTTTCCATTTCTTGAGTCCACCATGCTCATTCACGCCATCAACTTTATACCTCTGAGATTCTCTGACTAGACTCTCTTGCCTCTCCCAGCCTGGCATATGAATCATTCAATGCTGTCACAGGAAGCCTTTCCTGACAACCACCAAGCTGATTTAATTGCCTTCTCCTGATGTGTTCTTTGGAAATCCTAAGTGGGCTCCTGGTTCTAACAGTTTCCCTCTTGAAAAAGCTCCAGCAAGAGTGCTAATCTCCAGGGTACACATGTTTAACCCCATTACTGAACCGGCTAAGTCTGCAAGGAAATTCTTTACAAATACTGAGAAGAGAGGGCCAAAGACCTAATTAATTTTTCAACACCAAAGTCTGAGTTTTACAATTTGTCTCTTTTTTACGATAATAAATTTCTCTAAAACAAGCAGGGCCTGGTGGTTGGGCAAGGCGCCAGCAATCCTCATTTGGCAAAGGATTGCCTTGACTCAGGCCGTGTATATTTGGAGAACAATGCCATAGGTCAAATGTCAATGTTAGCCCAGTTCCCTTCCCATAGAGAATGTAGACCCCCCATGTGTGCCAACTGCCAAGAGATAGCCATGGATGTCCTTCTGGTTCTCACTCTAAGAGCACTTTGGGCCTTTGTGAATGCCAATATTTTCAAACTGAATTCACAGACCTGTAGAACTCGTGATCTTGAAGTGATCTTAGAAATGATTAAGTTAATCATTTACTTATTCCATAGGTAAGAGGTATCCCTGCTTCTAACACTAGCTTTCAGTCTACTGACACCTTTTATCCAGTCCTAGTTGTTCAGAAAGATAATCTGCCATTCCTTCTTTTCCTATTCCAGAGTCAAGAAGAACTCAGCTATCAATACTGTAAGAAATCAAGCAATTAACTCCAAATTACCACTGAGGGTAAAAACAATTACTATCTTGCTTCTAACAGCAGAGGCAAGGGACTTCCCTGATAGTGCAGTGGTTAGAACTTTGCCTTCTGACTTAGGGCATGCAAATTTGATCCCTGGTCTGGGAGCTAAGATCCCATATGCCTCGTTGCCAAAAAGTCAAAAACATAAAACAGAAACAATATGGTAATAAATTCAATAAAGACTTAAAAAAATACATACACAGGTGACATGCATCCCCTCATGCTTTAGGCAGCACTCTGGAATAAAAACTTCACAGTGGGAAAATAATGGAAAGGTTGCTTTCTTAATTTCTATGTGTGTCTGTGTGTGTGTGTGTGTGCGCGCGCGCTAAGTTGCCTCACTCGGATCTGACTCTTTGCCATGCTATGGACCATAGCCTTCCAGGCTCCTCTATCCATGAGATTCTCCGGGCAAGAATACCAGAGTGGGTTGCCATGCCCTGCCAACCCGGGGATTGAATCCGTGTCTCTTGCACTGAAGGCAGATTCTTTTCTGCTGAGCCACTGGGGAGGACCCTAATTCCTAATACCTAGACCTTTTGAAAACTGCCTTTTCTTTTTGTTTCAAGTTTCAGTTTTCTATTTCTGTGTAGCAGCTGGAAATGACACATATGTATGAGCTCACACTTTGTATAGGTTGGAAGTCTTGGTACACAAGACTGGATTCTCTGCCCAGGATCTCATGAAGCTAAAGTCAAAGGGACAGCAGGGTTGGTGTCCTAGTTTGATGTTCTTCTTCCCAGCTCACCATTGCTGGTAGAATTTGATTCCTTGCGGTTGTTGTGTTGAAATCTCTGCTTTCTGGCTGGCTGTTGGCAGAGGCCATTCTCAGCTCCTAGAAGCTGCCCATGTCTTTCACCATCTTTAAGCCAGCAGTGATCCATTGAATCTTTCTTGTATTTCACATCTCTGGCTTCCTCTTCTGTGATGCTGGAGGAAACAGCATACTTTTAAAAAGGCTCATATGACTAAGTCAGTCTCACATGATGATTTCCTGGTCAGTTGATTTGGTACCTTTATTACATCTGCAAAATCTCGTCATAACAACACCTAAATTAGCACTTGATTTAATAACTTGGAGTACCTGTGTATAAATCAGAGGCCAGAGGTCTTGGAGCAACATCATAGAATTTTGTCTGCCCCACCTTCTCAGAGTCATCAAGAAAGTACATTTCAGAAAGAACATGTAACTTCTTTCTTTATCTTCACCCCAAGTTTTCTCTTTATATATAGCTCATGTTTTTCTGCACATTTTTGCCTAGGTGTCCTACAGGAGCCTTGAACTCAGTACGTTCTCATTTCAGATGGCATGGCAGAATAGGATGGAATGAATTTAGAGAGATAGTCAGATGCAACCAGAGCCACACTGGTCAAAACAAAGAAAGTTGGCTCTACTCACATTGTAGTGGCATGCCATTAAAGACATTTAGCTAGGCGTGTAATATGATCAGGTGTGTTGGAAAGGTGAATGAGTGCATGTAAAGAGATCAGTGCAGAATAGTTGCAGTACCCGGGTAAGAGGTGGTGGTGGTCTGAACTGGTGTCAGGAGTGTAGGACAGAGACCTTTCCCACTAGTACAGTCTAACTAGATCTGCACTCAGCATTCTCCACACTTCTCTCTCGTATTACTCATTGCATTATTTTGGAACTGTCACTTGGGTTGTCTCTCTCCCCTTCTTGACTATCTTATAGCACTGTACCCCCAGCACAGTGTTGGCACACAGTAGGCCAGTAGTAAATGCTCATGAACCATCTGTTGTATTCCCAATGCCATTGCCCCAGATCCAGCTGCCTCTTTGTGGAAACCTCTGCTGGACTTGATCTTGCTTTCCTTGCCTCGGTTCGTATGATGCGCCCTGCTTGACCCAGTAGCATCTGGGGTTCTTGTTGTCTTCCCTCTGTGCTCCCATGGTCTAGTCCATTCAACCCAAGTTGAAGTCCCCTCCTCCCAGCTCATGTGGCTCTCAGTTACTGGCCAAGATTGAACAAGTTCTCTCTTGTCTCTGGCTAAGATGAATTAAATATTTCATTATCTCCCTTTACCACAAATTCTGGGCTTCCTGGTGGCTCAGTGGTAAAGAATCCGCCTGCCAATGCAGGAGAAGCAGGCTTGATCACTGTGTGGGGAAGGTCCCCTGGAGAGGGAAATGGCAACCACCCTAGTATTTTTGCCTGGAGAATCCCAGGGAGAGAGGAACCTGGTGGGCTATAGTCCATGGGGTCGCAAAGAGTCGGAGACAACTTAGTGATGAAACAACAAGCCCAAAGTCTACAACAGACACCACTTTTGCTACATTCTCGATATTCCAGCTGCATGTCTCCCCCAATCTGCCACATAGCCCCGCCCATGTGCCTCTCTTAACCTTCTAGATCAGTCCACCAAGGAATAAGGGCTGGAGTTTCCACAGCCCCAGACATATTAGGACAGGATATTTATATTTAATAGCACTTTTCTCTTCTCTCCACTTTCAGGATTCTAAAATGCCCTTGTGAGGTCTAATGAGTCCAGTTGGAAATATTTTTGATTTCTTGAGATGGCTCTTTGGTCTGACTGCTCCTCTCTGCTGGGTGAGTCCTATGAAAATTACTTTACTCACAGATTTGACTTCACTTGAATTTTACTTTTAGTCCTATTAGAAGACAAGCCATTTGCTCCCGCACCCCCCCTCCCCCTCCCCCTTCAAATGAGCATCAAGGGGACTGCTTGTGTTTTGTCTCTAAGACTGCTGTTGAACTTGAGGCTCCAGGAAGAGCAAGACCCTCTTAGGTCTTGGCAACCAAATCCCGCACTGCCTCCCTCCATTGGTTTTGTCCTCTCAGTCCTGGTCCCTTGTGGACAACTTGTAAAATTAGGAAATTAAGAAAACAGAGACGGAAAAAGACTTGGAAAATGCTTAGTAAGGAAAACCCCTTCATAGAGATAAAACCTCAACAACAAATTTGTCAAGGGAATTTGAACTGTAGACTCTCCGATGGAGCACTCTAAATAATAAATATTTTGTCTCTCTTTCCTTGAAAACCCAGTAGATGCTAAGTGAACATTAATTTTCTCTAGAGGGTCAGGAGGGAAAAAAAACTATCTTTGATTAACAAATGGCAATTTATGAATAAACATCTTCCATCAAAGACAAGTTCATATGGAGAGCTGATTCCAGCTCTGGTGGCTCAGATGGTAAAGAATCCACCTGCAAACCTAGATACCTGGGTTAGATCCCTGGGTTGAAAAGACCCCCTAGAGAAGGGAACAGCTACCCACTCCAGTATTCTTGTCTGGAGAATTCAATGGACAGAGGGGCCTGGCAGACTTCAGTCCATGGGATTGCAGAGAGTAGAACACGACTGAGTGATTTTCACTTTCTTTCACTTCTTTGCTGTAATTTTTCTTGGAACCCCTCATTGTACTCAATCCCTTCCTTTTCTGGATCCATGAACTTCAGACTTGTGATCCCAGAAGAATGAGAGATGTTGCTTGAATGAGGTGGCAGATTCCCCCTTTTCTCTCAGTTAATATGATCCTTTCTTCTATGTGTGAAATATCACACTTATAAACATTTTACCAGGAGATTTATTTGCAAAAGAGAAACAATTTTCAGGAGAAGAGATGGGGTCCTGGTTCTGATTTTCCCCACGAATGTTCTGAGTCAGCCAAAAGGATACCTATACCCAATGGGCATCCAGAAATGAGAAAGAAAGGAATTCCACATAAACTTTTGTAAGGCAAAAAACAAAGATGGGTTGTATCTTCAGTGTGACCACAACTTTCACTTTAAATAAGTTTTACTTAAATCACATCGTTTGAAATTTACATCCAGTGTCTGCCAGGCATTAAGGCTCTCTACTTTTATAGGAAGATAGTTCCTTCTTCACTGGCTTGCAGGGTACCAAAGGAGGCATCTGGGTACCATGTGAGGCACAGATACTCTTTAATGTCACCTCTCCCAGGCTGCGAAGTCAGCTCTGCACCCTGGTGTGGGTCGCAACTCCACCTCCTTGGCTACAAGCTAAAGAAATAGTGAGCGTAAACTGCTCTCTGTTGCTGTCTTTCTGTGGCAGAAAGTTGTATCTTTTTCAGGCTTATTCATTAGTCTTGTCTCCATTGTTGAGAACTAAGGCATAAATGTGTGTGTGTGTGAGAAAGAGAGAGATAAGATGAAGAAACAGAAGCAAGAAGGGGGGGGGGGAGGAGAGGGAGAGAGAGAAACAGAGAGACACCCTACAGAACAGGCTGCTATAGAGGATATGAAAGTAAAAAGGGCACACAAACAACTTCAACTATAAAATTCCCTAAACCTCCAGCAATGTGCTGCTTCCCTTCTTTGAGCAAATCGGCTAAAGAGAGACTGTCACCATGAAAACCATGAGACCTGCCCGACTATCCTTGTTGTTACATGTGTCCTGAGGTCAGAGAAAACCCATCAGATCGTCATTACCTCCTCCACCCCAGGAGCAGGGGCTGTGAGAGTTGTGAGCTTGTTACTAACAAGGCAGAAAGCAGCAGGGAGAAGTGATATTAACGTATGGCATGCAATTGTTCATTTAGTGGACAAATTAGTGGACACAATATATTTTGCTCATTTTGGTAACTTATTCTCAGAGTTGAGACTGAGAGATTTTGTTGACATTTTACACATCACAATCAAAAACAAACATCCATTATACAAAGAAACATCAATATTCTGAATTGTTGAAGTTCCTCAGGTTTCCAGAAAGACGCAGGGACCTAGGTTTAATTACTATTTTCATGAGAGGTGAGTGAATTTCAGCTATTTGAACTACATGGAATTTTTAGAGTGCATTTTATGGCTAGCAGCTTTCCTTTTCTCTTCTTTTCTTTTCCCGTAAATCATTTGACTTGCTCATATTCTCATACCCTGTACCCATATTCAATTTAGAGATGAGAAATTGGGGACTTGGAGAACTGAAATAATTTGTCCAAGATCACAGAGTTACATCTGGCAAAGCTGATCTTTGAAATTAGGTCTATATGCTCCGAAAGCTCAGTCTTTTTCCATCACACCATGAACCTGAAGTAAAACACCAATTGGAGCTTAACTGGGATGTGTTTCTACATGTCCCTGAAGGACAAAGATCAGTGTTTTAGAGTCAGGGACATAGAAAGCCTGAGAGGCCCCTGAATGGTGATCACTTCTAGACTGTTGAAATAAGCTCACTGTCAACTTCGTTGTTGACAAATCCAGTGTATTCTCAGGAAGCCAGGATTCTTATGTGTAAGTAATGGGAAATCAACATGGAAACCTAGGAGAAGAACCAATCTTAGACACACAGTTCAAAGTGGATCCTGGAGTGAAAATAGCCACCTCCTTCCCTTCCCGCCTTCTCCCTTTTCCTTCCTTCCCTGTTCTCCTCCCCTTTCCTCTACTCCTTCCCTCCTTTCTCTCCGAACATCCCTTGTTTTTTCCTCTATTAGTCACATTCCCTCCTACTGACAACTTTTTTCATTTATGTAGATAATAGAGAAGCAAAAACACTACAGAATATTCCAGACTTACATCATGCCAGCCTGGCAATGCCAGAAGACAGAGACACTGTCTTCTAGTGTCAATATATGAAATAATTTGAATGATCTTGATTGACCCTTTTGGATCATGACCTCTATGGACAAGCCAAGAAAGTAACTGACACAAATCCATGAAGATGAATTTTGGACCTAACCTCACTTCAATTACCAGAAGCATGTTTATTCTTCCTGAATAAATTCTTCCTGGATTTCCAAAATCTTCAGTTCTCTTCTAAGATTGGAATTCCTCTTTATAATCAATTTGATTATAATCTTCTTATAACTGGTGTAAACCCTCTAGCAAAGCATGGAGGATCCTCATGGTTTGGTTAGTGGTAGTGATGAAATGATAGTAGTGGTGATAACAGATATCCTTTACTGAGCACCTAGGATGTGGCTATGAATTTGGAGTCTGATGTCATGTATAAATAAAGCTGGTTTCAAACCAAGACTCACAACTTGCATATTATTGGATCTAGTCAGTGCATTTCAGTTTCCACATTTGCAATATGGTGGAAAGGGTAAGAATAGCATTTGCCTCAGAGCACTTTAGGGAAGTTTAATTAGAAATATGCCCATAAAGTACTGGGCACAAGGCTTGACACATGTGAAATACATCAATAAAACACAGCTACTATTTATATGTCCCAGTCAGATCTCTCGACATTTTATTTGATCCTCAACAACTGAGTAAAGATGAAAGTATCAACCTGATTTCTTTCACAGGTGAGGGCACAGAGGCATAGAAAGAGCTGGATATTCGCTCAAACCCTCCTAGTTCATCAGTGACAGCCTGGGTTGGGAAGAAATCTCACAGCCTTCAAAGCCCTAACCATCTGATCACCAAAGGTTCTTTGTCACTTTTGGACCAAATTTTAGGTCATAATCTGGTAATATCTGAAACTGGTTCTGTACCCAAATATTCAATGTGCACAGTCACTAGAATGGACAATGAACATCCCTGTGGTGGTGTTCAGGGCTCTGCTATTTCTGTCTCAACATCCCTCTTTCTTTACTGTTCCATTTATCATCTCACGCACAATCTCAGGGCGGTTTTAGAACCACTTCCACAGCATTGCTGCCCAAAGACTCCTGGGAAACAATAACACTGACATCCCGTCTGGCGTTATTACTTTTTTAACACACCGTGAGCTTTTTATGGGATGAGTGCATTGAGTCTATGGCCCATGCCGGAGGCCTGTGTCTTCTGCTAGAGAGTAGTTTCTCAGGGCTACCCAGATGAGGGTAAGGATGCCTTTGAAAACGCTTTCTGTTTAATGAAGTCCTGAGAAGGGGCCAGGCTGCCTCTGTCTTCCTTCGCCTGCTGCTTGAAGTTGTGTCCGATCCCAGAATAAGCATCCCCATCTGTGTTATTCTGTTAACTGAAAAGGAAGGAATTAGCGCATGGACTTGTCACATCTTGTGACCTGTTGCACACTGAGATGCGAGGTGGCGGCAGAACAAACGACATTCTTTCTCTCTGCGCCTTTCAGGCTCACTGAGGAGACTCAGAAGAGCAACTCTGACTACATGAAACACACCAACACCATCCCTAAAAGTCAGACAGGGCCTCTCCAGGCTGCACCTTATGCAGAGCTGAGGGGAAGGAGTGGCAGGGCCTCAAAGGAAACTTCCCCTCTCTGCCAAGCTCCAGATGGAGGACCTTCCCACGGAAATGCTTGCTGGAGGCGCTTTGCTGACACAGAGTGCTGCCAGGGAAAAGGGCCTCTGGTGGGGCTACTCTTGCCCTTTCTCACGGGAGAAAACCAGAACACTCTGAAGGTGGGAAAGGCCCTCAAAGGCCAGGTCTTGATGGAGGAGCCAGATGGGAGGTCCCTCATGAAATGTCTCAGGGAAGTTCTGATCCTGGGCTGGTGGCTTGCCACTGACTCCTGGCACATAGATTTTCAATGCAACACGACAACACACTGAAGGTGTGTTTGATCTGTGTCTCTGTTTTCCAAGGCTTTCACAGGAATCCACATTTGACTAAGTGTTGGATACAGATTTAGAGCAAGAATCCACTTGGGCACCAAGTGTTCTAGAGAACTTGGGCTTCATCTTGGCTCTCCCAATGGCCTTTACCAGTTTGCCTTGGCAGAGACTCAGGAAATGAGAGAGAAAAGAAAAAAGAAATTCTTATTTTTTGAACCCAACTGAATAACACCCCACCGTAGAGAGGGGAGGCAGAGACCAAGGGTCAAAACAGTCATTGGCTCTCTCTCCAGGGAGAGTGGAGGCAGGACCCATCTCGTGGGTGAGGTGATCAACACTGAGGGAAGGATTTGTGTTCCCCAAAGAAATTTTGTCCAGAAGATGAGGCTCCTCGCCAACCCGGATGGTCACTGAGAGCCATTGTCTGTTTCCTACTTCCCATGTCCTCTCAAAAAAGAAACACTCGGCTACATGAAGACAAACAATGATTCCAGGATCTCAGTGGCCCAGCCTATGTTATGACCTCTAGAAATAATTTCTCTATCAGCAAAAATATAAATATGCGTTTTTTTCTCCTTGATTTCCTCTGTTTCTAGAATTTTATGGCACATACAGGGAGCCACAGTTGAGGTAGTTCCAGGCAGCTTGTTCCTCACCTCAATTCTCACCAATAAGTTGTGAATCATTAAGTGAGGGTTGAGGCTGGAGTCTCATTTCCAATAAGCATCTGACCCACAGGACTCTGATACGACTGAAACACGGGCCCTGTTTATAAACATTTTGTGTTGGGGATTCCATCATACCTTGAATTCACAGATAACACATGATTCAGCTAAATTTCTAAACCTCACTTTGAACATTCTGTGGAAAGGACATATTGGATCCCAACATTGTCCATGATATGAATCAAGACAGAAGAGCATGCCATCTATACTTCTGTGCCCTTTTTGTGTGCAATGTCTGAGGACATTGCACACAAAAATACTTTAGATAAGTAGAGACCCCAGTAAGATGAAATTAAAGAAATCAAGCACACGTTTCACAAAATACTGTGGTGGTCATTGGTAACATGCAGATGTTCACAATGAATGATGGTATAACAGAGTTTCAGCCTTGTAATAAATATTTTTGATTGAATATAATAAAGACATTAGATAACATCTATTATTTCCTGAACATGGCTCAGGGGCTGGAAATATAATAAAGAATTGAATCAACTATATGAAATAGGGACTACCATTATCTACATTTTACTGATGAGGAAACTGGAGCTCCAAAAATTTTGAGGATTGACTCACAAGTGTCTTATTGGTGATGCTTTCTTGATGCGCAACCAGGCAAACCAACTCCAGACTGCATGTCCTTTAAATGCTCTCATGGTTCTCTGGGGGAAGCAATAAATATGACTGAGATAGAGAAGGTAAATGATGACAATTATTTCACACACTGCATTTTTTTTCTATGCATTGTTTGGTCTCTATACAGCCATGGCCTCATCTCCAAGTCTCTTGCCACATTACCATGTCCAGCTTCCACTGCTCATTTGCACCCACAAAGCCAAAGACACCAAGGATTCAGCATATTTCAATATAAATTGATCATTTACCCTAAATCTCCCTTTCTTCCTAGACTTTTTGGTCAAGAAGAAAACCTATATCTCTTCTTAGAAAAATAAATAGAGGCTACGTGCTGTGGTCTAACTCCAACCCCAAAATGAATAGAGCCTAGACTAGAGTGTCAAGAAAATACACCCTTCTTTCAACAAAGGTAAGTCTCCAACATACAACCGAAAGAAAATAAATATTAATGAAAGAATTCCTGTTTCCATTCTTATTTTCCCTATGTTGGATTCCATACATGCTGATTCTTCATGAACTTGATGCAATACCTACTGTGTGCCACGTGTTTTCTAGGTATTGTGACTGTTGAGCCAGATAAGACAACAACTTATACTTAAGAAGCTTATAGTTTAGGAAAGCCAAAGCCATCTTTTAAAACTTAGATCCAGTTTCTGCTCTGCTTGAAACTCTCCAGTGGCCTCCCATTGTAAGAGTAGCATCCGATCTCCTGATCTCCTATATGGCTTCCAAGGTGCTCCCTGACCTGGTCTCTGCTTCTCACTTCATGCCACCTTCCTTCTTGTTAAATGCCTGCAAGTTACATTGGCCTCTTGATCTTCCTCTGCCTTGAAACTGCTAAGCTCAGTTCCCAGTTTGGAACTTGGTACCATCTGCTTCTTCCCTGAATTCCTCTTTTCTGATCATCTCCTACCTGCATCTGTCAGTCATTCATTGCTCAGCCTTACTGACTGTTCCTTGACAAAGATGTCCCAGAGGCTCCATAAAATAGTCTCCTACTCTGTATATCACAACCACATATATTATTTCTTTGTATAGTGTTCCTGGCTACCTAATACACTCCTGTTTGTTTATTAATCATCTGTCTTTCCTATTATAGGGAATTCCCAGTGGCTCAGTGGTAAAGAATCTGCCTGCAATGCAGGAGACACAGGAGACGGAGATTCGATCTCTGGGTTGGGAAGATCCCCTGGAGGAGGGCATGGCAACCCACTTCAGTATTCTTGCCTGAAAAATCCTATGGACAGAGGAGCCTGGTGGGCCACAGTCCATGGGGTCACAAAGAGTTGGACATGACTGAAGAGACTGAGGACGCACCCCTATTATAATGTAAGTTGTAATAAAGGTGATGTTCAATGGTTCATTTACCATTTTATCCCATTATTAGAACATGACCAGGTGCATTGTTGATGACTAATAAAAAGAGATGAAGAACTGAATTATTGAATAAATAAACTTCCATTGGACATGATCTTCCCTTCTCTCTTGTTCTGCAGCAAGTTAAAAGAGTGAGTTTTATTTTCATTTTCAAGAATCTATATGCTATGTTTTCTAATCTATTGATGACTTTGGGGGCTTTGCTACATTGTGTTCTAGTTGTTGAAGCATCAAAATTAGAGAAACTTTTTTTATCAATAAAGATTGGATAGATAACAAAATAGAGAACTCTGTGTTCATTAAAATGCTTATGCATGCTTTTATTTATTGATATGGAAATGTTGTCAAAACATACTACTGATTAAAACAGTTATGAAATATTATTAATCAGTTCATTGAAATAATACATGTGCATTCTAAGAGATGTTCTGTGAAATGTTAGTGGTTGCTTCTACAAGCTTGTGGAATCTTACGTAATTTTAAACTATTATTTATAATTTTCTGTAGATTAATATTTTTACAATGATTTCATATTATTTCACTTACTAGAAGGACATTTTGAAAAGTTCCTTTCATTCAAAAACTAAAGTAAAGACATCAAATAAACAACAACAAAGACAAAAATGATACAGTTTATTGTGCTTGAAAGCTTTTTGTGGATCCTGATTGCCCACAAAACGACATCTGAATTCTTGAAGGCCCTCCTCTATGATACCATCTTTCTCTCCAGTCTTGCCCTCTAACAAGACCTAATTAGAATTCTAAATCCAAGCATACCTCCCCCTTGCAGTTCTCTGAAACTGCCATGCTTGGCCACACTCTCGGCATTTTCATGCCTGTTCCCTTTGCCAGTGATGCCCTTCTTCACCCACCCTTGTAAAAAACACCTGTGGTGGGACTTCCCTGGTGGTCCAGTGGTTAAGAATCTGCCTTGAAATGCAAGGGGCCCTTGTCTGATCCCTAGTCAAGGAACTAAGATTCCACATGCCCATGCTGTGGAGCAACTAAACCCATGCACCACAACCTACTGAGCCTGTGCTTTCTGGAGCCCGTGTAGCACAACTAGGGAGTCTGTGCACCGCCACGGAAGGTCCTGAATGATGCAGTGAAGATCCCAGGTGCTGCAACTAAGTCCCGATGCAGCCAAATAAATAAATGTTTAAAAAAAAAAAAAAAAAACCTGTGCATGCTTAAGAATTCAGCTTCATACTTCATATTTCTCTGAGACCTTTCTGTAAACCTCACCAATGGCTGTGTCAACAGCTAGTTTCTCTCTTCTGTTTATATCTGGGTGCCTCCCTGTTTACATTCATGTCCAGTCTACTAGCTGGCACTATGTCCTAATGATTCAAACATGCCTAATAATCATGCAAAACACTCTTGTTCTGAACTCTCCTCATACAACCCTGTAAATATTGTGACTCCCTCCATTCGATTGCATTGAATGTTTAAGTGAGTTTCCCAATTTGACACAGTTATTGGTTGTTCCAGGATTCAGATTTAGCCAGTTCAGCTCAACTCTATGCTCTTAACTACTATGCTTTGCTGCCTCCCAAGGCACACTATGGGCCTTTATTTAGACTCATGGACTAGACAATGCCACTAAGTCATAAATTCTTTCATGGGGATGAAGCTCCAACATAAATACAAAAGAAAAAAGAAAAAAAAACCCTCAACACTTACATATCTACACCTTTTGCGATTTGGGTTATTCATCTTATACTATAATTATTAAAGCTTCCTCTGAAACAAAATGTTTTGAAAATGCACCTTCAGCAACTTGTCTCATGGTGCATACGTGCTCAGTCGCTTCAGTCGTACGACTCTTTTCGACCCTATGGACTGTAGCCCACCAGGCTCTTCTGTTCATGGGATTCTCCAGGCAAGAATGCTGGAGTGAGTTGCCATGCCCTCCTCCAGAGGATCTTCCCAATCCAAGGATTGAACGGGCATCTCCTGCGTCTCAGGCATTGCAGACAGATTTTTTACCCACTGAGCCACCTGGGAAGCCTGTGTCTCACGGTTGATGGCCTCAATCATGGCATTTTTTTTTCTATTTGATACTTTAATTGGAACTTTGGAAGTACACAAAGGTAGAGTAGAGCCTCGTTGTTTTTCAGTGGCCCAGTGGCATCTGACTTTTTGTGACCGTCTGGACTCCAGCACTCCAAGGCCTTTCTGTCCCTCACCAGTTCCCGAAATTTGCCCAAGTTCATGTCCATTGCACTGGTGATGCCATCCAGCCATCTCATCCTCTGACACCCTCTTCTCCTTCTGCCTTCAATCTTTTCCAGCATCAGGGACTTTTCCAATGAGTCAGCTGTTTGTATCTGATGACCAAAATACTGGAAGATTAGATATTCAATAATACAGGATGCTGTTCATTTAGTCAAATGCAGTATGTAAGAGCAAGGAGCTCTGAACTCCAAATTCACCTCTTACTCACTGTGAGCCCTTGGGCAAGCTGCTTTTCTTTTTTACATCTCCTTTGCCCTATTAAATGGCCATGCTAATGGTACCTTCCCCATGGTGCTGTTTTTAGAATACAGTGAAATAACACAGGCAAATGCTTAGTATGGTCTGCAATATAAGAGCTGAATCAAGCCTCAGATCCAAAAATTAACTCTGATTGTCACTATTTTCCTCTCTAGGGACCATATTACATTGGGAGGAATAGAGACTAAGTCAGGAACTCAGAAGGTTGAAGTATTCCTGAAGGAAATGAACTTTCCTTACCAAGCTCACACAAACATATCTTTGGTAACGCATGATAATCTCCCCCACCCTGACTACTGGCACATTCTCCTAAAAAGTTTGCTTATTTATTTTTAATTTTTAAATATTTTTAATTTTTAAATATTTTTATTGGAGTATAGTAGATTTACAATGTTGTATTAGTTTTAGGTGTACAGCAAAGTGAATCAGTTATCCATATACATATATCCACAGTTTTTGAAATTCTTTTCCCATATAGGTATTACAGAGTGTTGAGTAGATTTCACTGTGTTGTACAGTAGATCTTTATTAGTTATCTATTTTATACATGGTAGTGTGCAAAAGTATGTGATGCGTGTGAGTTTAGTCGCATCTGACTCTGTGAGAGTCCATGGACCAAAGCCCATCAGGCTCCTCTGCCAATGGAATTTCCCAAACAAGAATACTGGAGTGGGTTGCCATGCCCTCCTCCAGGGGATCTTCCCAGCCCAGGAATTGAATCTGCATCTCCTGTGTCTCTCTCATTGCAGGCAGATTCTTTACTGCTGAGCCACTGGAGAAGCCCATAATATGTGATAACTTATAGAAAACATCATGGTGATTATAATGATGATGATGATAGGAGAAAGATAACAGGGTATAAAATTTATCAGAAATGCTTCATTCTGATCAGGGTGGGAAAGTCTAAGAGTTCTCATGACAAAACTAAGATTCCACAAGCTACAGTAAAGATCCCATGTCCCACAACTAAGACTGGAACACCCAGATGACTATTTCAATAATTTTTAAAATATTTGAGAAAAAGAATTTTCTGGAAAGTTCTAAAAAGCAAAACTTGAATTTGCCCCACATTGACTTCCCAGGTGGCTCAGTGGTAAAGAATCCACCTGCCAATACAGGAGATGCAGGAGTCTCGGATTTAATCCCTGGGTTGGGAAGATCCCTGGAGAGGGTAATAGCAACCCACTCCAATATTCTTGTCTGGAGCATCCCACGGACAGAGAAGCCTGGCAGGCTACAGTCCATGGGGTCACAAAGAGTTGCACATGACTGAGCACACACTCAGAGGCAATGATTTGTATAGCATGTACTTTGTATTTACAACTATTTACAGAGCATTTATATTGCTAGGTATTATAAATAATTTGGAGATGATTTAACGTATATGGGAGGATATGCCCAGACTATATGCAAATATTTTGCCATTTTATATCAGGGAGTTGAACATCTGCATATTTTTATCTGCCAGGTGGTGGAGGGGCTGATCCTGGAACCAATCTCCCATGGATAGTGAGGGACAACCGTATATTCCAAACAAAATTTTTCTTTTGAATTTCTAAAAGATATTTATTTAATACTCTGTTGTTGAGACTATAACAGTCATTTATCCATAACAGAATATAACTCAAAGTAAATTAACTATTTTCTTGTTTGTATATATTTTTCACCCCAAGATTCTACTCAATCTGATACAAATACTGGTATATCTATGTGGTTCTTATTTGCATTTCCCTGATACACGTTTTCCAGATACTTTATGGTTAAACATTCTAAGACACTTTAAAAAAAAAACTTGTATCTTCCAAGAGGTGTATTTTTGTTTTTCACCTGAACTGAAGGCTTCTAAATATTATGGTATTACAGTCATTTGCATTTATTGTCATAAGAGATAAATTTGCACTTCCTTCTATGATCTTATTTTATGTTTTCTTTATTTCATGCTTTCCTATCATTTCCCTTATTTCCTGTCATTTGTTAGTTGAACTCTGCTTTGATTTCTTTAATCTCCTCCAGTAATTTGGGAGGAATCATCCTGTTTTTGTTTCTACTAAATTTTGCAAAAGAACATACTTGATCTGATATTTCTCTGATTATCAAGGTCAAGAAGAAACAATAGCTTTTGACTCTACCTTATTTCAGTGGAGAAAGTTAGCACTTTTTATTTTTTCCTTCCTTCTCCCGTTGCCCAATATTTCATAGCATAATATGTAGTTTTAGATATCCGTTATTATTTCAATATGATGTATTTTATATTTTAAGCTACATTTATTTTAAAATTTAAAAGATCTTCCCTCTTGGTTTGTTTAAAAAATATTCTTATCCCTGTTCTCATTAATTTCCACTTTAAATGTGCTATTCAAGTTTCTTTTCCACTGTCTTTTCAGGATCTTATGTGGTTCTCAAATGGTAACGTCCCCATCCCTGTTCTCTGTCATTTGTCCCTTCCAATCTCTACCATCCATTAGACTTTCTCATGTAATCTTAGGCATCTGTTCATCACTTTTGTGCTCATGACCATTGAATTTCTATCATCAAATTTCTCTCCTGCCATTGAGATTTGTATAAGCAACCACTTACTGAATATCTTTTTCCAGTCTTTAAGGAGTGGGCTTAGATAGGAGATGAACAATATGGTTCAATCTCATCCTAATTCTTGGTGTCTCTTGAACCGTTGGGATTCTCCAAGCAGCCTGTTTCATTTTTAAAATTATGTTGGTGTATGACACAAACTAGCACAACATTGTAAAGCAATTATCCTCCAATCAAAAAAAATTAAATTTAAAATTAAAACATTTAAAAATTATTTATTTTTATTAAAGTTATAGTTGATTTACAGGTTGTGTTAATTTCTGTTTAAGTCACAGCAGAGTGCCTCAGTGGCATGGAAACAATCTAAATGTCCATCAACAGATGAATGGATAAAGATGTGGTACATATATACAGTGGTACACTACTCAGTCATGAAAATGAATGAAATAATGCCATTTGCAGCAACTTAAATGCAGCTAGAGATTGTCGTACTAAGTGAAACAAATCAGCAGGAGAAAGAAATACTAGCCTATTTGATTTTTAATAGTTCTCAGGTGTTAAGGGTGCCAAGAACTTTCAGTGTCCCAAAAGGGGGAGATTTTAGTTAGTACTCAGATTTAGGCTGATTGGAAGCCAGATCCTCACACAGCAGCTTTTGAAGTATGCTGATATATATGGCAAGCACAAGCCCTTCTAGCTGGCCCCCAGACCAGGGGATCCAAATGTGCCCCTCGGGGGACAGTAGCAAAAATCAAGGCTCCAGCTGTAGGAGGCGGAGGGAAACCACATAGATGACACCTGTTGGTTAAGGAGAAATATGGCAGCCATGGAGAAGAGAGAGAGAGAGAGAAAGGGAAGAGGGAGGAGAAGGAAAGGAGGTGAACAAAGGAAGAAGGAAGAAAAAGGAACATGAGAGGAGAAAAAAAAAGAGACAAAAATGCAAAAAATAAAAAAGTCATCACCAGCTTTAGCCAGGTAGAAAAAAGAGCACAAAAATGAAAATGACACCCACCAGTGCTTTTTCCCTGGAGATTATACCTCAACAGGTCCCTGTCCTTCAGATAAATGCTCTAAAATTATCAAATGAATCACTTTCAAGTAAAGTCTTGTGCTTTTCAAATGGCTATTTCTTCACCAGACCCTGAGTTCAATGAGTCCACACTCAAGCACTTGGACATTTCTCACTTTGCCACTCAAGGTTTGGGTCTTGTGAGCCTCATTGGTTTTCAAAGTCAGATGTTTCTGGTGTTCCTTTTTCGGGTGCCAGTCTTAAAAGTTGGGGTGCTTGATGAGGCATATGAACCCTTTTCTCCCCAGGGAGAAGCTCCAAATTTGCAAGTTCCCTTCCAATTGTAAGTCTCCCAGCCAGGAGTGAAGTTTGTGATAAGAGCTATTTTGGCTACCTCCCTCCTTGTTTGCCCACCTGCCTCCTCGTTTGCCCAGTTAGTTCTAGGCTCTTAGGTAGCTGTATGAATTGTGCCATATTTAGCTGTAGATTCGCTGTGTCCGTGGGAGGGAGTGAGTCTGTGATCTTCCTATGTCTCCTTCTTGGACTACATTTCCTGAATATCTTCTTTAATATATCGAGACACCTACAGATCCTCAATAGAAACAACTACAGAAATAAAGACTTCTAGTCTTCTTTTACTCGTCTCTGTAAGTCAAGGAAGTGTGGTGCCAAGAGCTAAACAATAAAGAGGATGCTGCACAAGGCATTTTCATACTCAATCTTCATTTCAATATTCTGCTCTAAGGACTTAGGTGCCACATCATCAAACTGGGAAAACTAAGTCTTAGAAATGTTAAGATACTCACCCAAGACTCAGTTTAAATTTTGAAACTTTGAATTCTCAATGTCACCAACATCAAAACTTTGCTGTTTCTTCCCTTTATCATTATGGTTTGATTACTTTCTTTCAAGAGATATTAGTCTTCCAATTGAACTCATTATTGGGTTGTCCATTCTTTCCTGTGTGTAACACCCGGTTTTATTCAACCTAAAGAAACTATGAAGGAGGAATGGTTCATCGCCTTTAGCTGGCCAAGGAGAACAGCTCTGCTCTGTAGCAGGGGAAGGGGGATTCTAGACCCTAACTCCTATGACTCTGGTGGAACAATCTGTTGCCAGAAAAAGGATCTTGAGATGAATGAGACCAGTCATCACGGGGATGCTGTCTGATGGGATTCTGCCTAAGAGAGTCATTGGCATTCAGAACTGTTATTCCTTTGGTTCTTCCCGTTTTACTTAAGAAAGTGACAACCTAGAGGGGTGGAATGGGGTGGGAAGTGGGAGGGAGGTTCAGGAGGGAGGGGATATATGCACAAAAAAAGAAAGAAAAGAAGGTAAGTTGAACAAGAATAGTACAGAATTTTATGAAGCTGAACTAGTTTTCATGTGGAAGTTTCTGGTTTAGTGTTAAACCAGATGGATTCTTCCACTGGCCTTGCTTGTCTTCAGTGAAGCTTCCTGTCAGAGACAGGCCAACCTAAAAGATGGCAGAGCATTACAGTAATCAAAGTCAAGGAACTCTTAAGTTTCCACATAAATAGAATGTAAAGTGGAACATTCCTTTACCTATACTTTGGTGGTACAGAATGCCTACCTTCCTGTAGACCTGCTTCTGCAGACCAAGGCAAACATAGAGTCCTTTGAATGTCTCAAAAGTTCTTTATGTGTGTGTGTGTGTGTGTGTGTGTGTGTGTGTGTGTGTGATGCCAAATGCAATATTTGTTTGAAAGGACTACACCAGCAGTTTTCCAGCTGAGAAAACAAGCTTGTGAAAAATGGCTTCAGAAAATGAAATAAACCATGCAAAAGTTGTTCAGGGTGTGTTTGAAATGAACATCTGGATATGAACTGCTAAATTACCTCCTTCCTCCTCCTCCTTTTTCTCACAGCTGTGTGAAAGAGTCCTGAGGGCAGGGAAACAGGTCAATGGACCAGATTGCACCCTTTTCCCCCTCTTCTAATCCCTTTTGCACCTATGCAAGGAATCTAGCTCACATATGTGTTTAATAAGTGGATACAAATACAAGAAGAAAAAAAACACTCAATTCTTATTGATGCTCTGTAGCAATACCAAAGGAAAATAAACTCCGGGTTTTCAAATTTCTCAAACAAAACTTATGGTTCTAATAAAATATTGCTTTAAAGTTGACATTTTTATATCAAGAACTGAACAAATCACTCATTTCTCTTCATTTCTAAAGAAGGATTGAAGGATTATTACATCACACTTGCCCCAAAGTTAAGAAAATCAAGTTCCCAAAAGTTTTGCCTTTTAACTTATAACTGAGAGACGTGAATGGTTCTATATGTTCTTACTGAATTTCCCATTGCATCTGTTTATTACACTCTCCCTGCATGACCACCACTTCAACAAATACATGATACTATAATAAGAAATATACATTTGGTCTTTGACCTAATTCCTGGAACACAACTTTTCAAGCCCTTGGAATTTCCTGAAAGTTGAGAGCTATCAAGGTGTCTCTTGTTATGCAAAGCAACTTTTGGACCCCACCCAAGGATGGAGGCTGGTTGCCAGGAGAACCAGTCCTGTGATTAGAGGGTTGGAATTTTTAGTTCCACCACCCTGACTTTGGAGAGAAGGACTGGAGGTTGAATTGATCACCAATGGCCGATGATTTAATCAACTGTGCCCATGTAATGAAACTTCCATAAAATAACCTAAAAGGATGAGATTCACAGAGCTCCTGAGCAGGTGAACATGTGCAGGCACTGGGAGAGTTCTATATCTGGAGAAGGTATGGAATCCCCTCTGCCTTTCTCCACACCTTGCCCTATGCATCTCTTCCATCTGGTTGTTCCTGTATTACGTCCTTTTATGATAAATCAGTGATGTAGTAAGTAAAATGTTGCCTGAGTTCTGTGATCTGCGCTAGCAGATAAACCCAAGGAAGGAGAGGTTGGTGGGAACCTCTGATTTATAGCCAATTGATTAGAAGCACACATATAACTACTTGACTTGTGACTGGCATCTGACCAAGTGTGATGGAGGCAGGGTGAAGTTTTATGGACTGAGTCCTTAATCTGGAGGATCTAATGGCATTTCTGGGTAGACAATGTCAGAAGAGCCGACTCATTGGGAAAGACCCTGATGCTGGGAAAGATTGAGGACAGGATTGAGGGAGTTACAGGATGAGATGGTTGGATAGCGTCATCAACTCAATGGACATGAGTTTGAGCAAACTCCAGGAGATAGCGAAGGACAGGGAAGAATGGTGTGCTGCAGTCCACACGGGGTCACAAAAAATGCGACAGAACAACAGTCTCAGAATTGAATTGCAGGACACCTACATGGTGTCTGGAGAATTGCTTGTTGGTGATATGGCAGAATGTTGAACACCAAACTGGGTCCAAGAACACCAAGCATGTGTCTAAAGAAGGCATCAACTAAGTACACTGGAAAGAACAACTTGAAATTTTACAATTGCCTCACATCAGAAGAACATGTAGGCAAATTTGGGAGGAGTCATATTGGATATTTTCTCATAAAACAAGGCTGACTCTTTTAAAAAGGAACCTATTTGAGTCAGTTCTAATGAGGTGGATAAATCTAGAGCCTATTATACAGAGTGAAGTAAGTCAGAAAGAGAAAGATAAATATTGTATACTGACGCATATATATGGAATCTAGAAAGATGGTGCTGATGAATTTATTTTCAGGGCAGCAATGGAGAAACAGACACAGAGAACAAACTGATGGACACGGGGGGAGGGGAGGAGGGAGAGGGTGAGATGTATGGAGAGAGTAACATGAAAATTTACATTACCACATGTAAAATAGATAGCCAATGGGAATTTGCTCTATGACTCAGGAAGCTCAAACAGGGGCTCTGTGACAATCTAGAAAGGTGGGGTGGGGAGGGAGATGGAAGGGAGGTTTGCGAGGGAGGGGACATGGGTGTACCTATGGCTGATTCTTGATATATGACAGAAAACCACAAAATTCTGTAAAGCAAATATCCTTCAATTAAAAAAATAAAGGGGCAGAAAAAAAAAAAGAGGCAGACTCTTCAACTCTACTGTCAGAAGCCAATGAGAAAAGGAGACTCAATATTTAAAGAGGCTTTATCCTCTATTTCAAACATCTATCTCCTCCACTAATCTCTCATCTTTTCTAGGATAGGAAAGGAGTCTTGCTCATCCCAGGCTTGTGGTACTCTGCCAATAACAATTGTACACAGTATGTTATACATGCTCTTTTGATGACTGGCTGACTAGTGGCAATCTCTAGCATAGGTTCTCCAACAACAGGAGATGAAGAAATAATTAAGTACTTGCAAGGAAAGCTTGAGGAGCACAGGGAAGGGACCTATTGGATTAGATGGAACCCAAGTTCCTCCCGTCCTTTGCAGTCTGAAATTCTAAGTCCTTCTTCTAAATTGTTTGGAAGATTCCTGTCCACCTGCCAAGATGATGTCTCAGCAATGCTTCTTCCTTGTACCCCTGCCCCCCCTTGCTATTCTCTCAGATACTTCCTTAGTGCTTACTAGAACCAGTGTAGAAATAGTCCTTGAATTTGACCCCTGCCTCAAAATTGCATGTCTTCGATCTACACACCTCTTTGCAGTGGATTTTATTTTGTTTACTTTTGTTTGCGAGCTCTAACTCTGCTCTAAGCACTATGCATAGCAGTGGATACATACTAGGGAACTACTGAAGTGTATAGTAGACAGAAATTACCCAACCCAGAATATCAGGGAAGACTTTCTTGAAGGAGCAAATTTGAGGTCAACAACAGTGAACTAGATGAGGAAAGTATCCATAAAAAAGGTATTCCAGTGTGAAAAAAAAAATTATGAGTGGTATTGTTGAGTTGAAACAGCTATATGGGAGATAGAACTATGCTGTATAAAAAAGCTGCGGCTGGAGAGTAAAAGACAGGGAAAGAAGGATCGAAAGCCATGGTGGGGAGTTCATAATTCATAATAAGGCATTTGAACTTTACAGCAGTCCAGCCCAAATCAGTTAACTGAGAACCCAGACTCACCATTTATTCCTCACCAACGCCATTTGCTAAGCTGTTCCCTCTGCCAGGCACAATCCTCTTTTCATTTCTATCTCTTTAATATTGTCTCACCCCTCAAAACCAACCCCAAATCTCCCTTCTCTGGAAGCCACCAACAGTTTCCTTGAGTGGGCACACATCTCTTCACAGGTACGTGTACCTCTCAGGCCACTTATGGCCTCTCACCTATTCTGATTGGACTTGTGACGTCTCACCCTGAACATTGCAAGTTTCAGGTCAGCAGGGGGCGTCTCCCACCCTTTTCCCCTGATCCATTCAACTCAGTAAGCATTTGTTTATGAAACAGTGCACAATGATCTCCTCAAAATAGAGTATCACTCAGGAAGAGCATGGCTCAGCCTTCCTGGGTTAGAGTCTTGACAGTATCACCTGCTTGATGCGGGATCTTGAACAAGTTGTTTCATCTCTTCCAGTGTCATTTTCTTCAGCCATAAAATGAGGAGAGTGATAACATCTATCCTAAAGGACTTACACGACTCAAAAGTAATATGTGTGACCGGGATGTCCCTGGCGGGGCAGTGGTTGAGACTTCACCTTTCAATGCAAGAGTTGTGGGGTCCTTGGTCGGAAAACTAATATTCCACAGGCCTCGAGGCCCACAAACCAAAACAGAAAACAGAGCAATAGTGTAACACATTCAGTAAAAATTTGAAAAAAAAAAAAAAAAAGAAATATGTGTGATTAACTTCTCCAAATGCTCAAAATGTTAGTTCTTATGATAAAATCCTAAGGAAGGATTAGAGAGACTGAACTGCCTGATTTGCACTCATTTTCTCCCACTTAAGTCAAGATCTTCAGAGGTTTTTGTATATCTTATGTCTCACCCTACTGTCTTTCTCCTTAACCACCATACGATAATACAATTTGGAAAAAAAAAAATAAAGGGAAAAAAAAAGGATGACCGTAGGTTTTAGAGTCTTCATATGCTTGTACACACATGCAAAAGTTGAACTGAAGAAAGAAACTGGGTGAAATTACTGAGTCACACAAGGGTACAGAATGCTTGAGGAATGGTGAGAAGTTGCTCTTTCTTGAGCGTCCATCCTGCCTCCTGGTTTGTATCTCCTCTCACCACCTGAGAGTGTTGTTTAGTTGCCAGGTCGTGTCTGACTCTTTGTGACCCGCATGGACAGTTGCCTGCCAGGCTCTTCTGTCCATAGGATTCCCCATGGAAATATCCCATGCAATACTGGAGTGTGTTTGTCATTTCCTATACCAGGGGATCTTCCTGACCCAGGGATCGAACCCATGTCTCCTGCATTGGTAGGCACATTCTTTACCACTGAGCTACCTGCGTAGACCTGAAACTAGATCTTTCTCACTGCTTGTTTTGCCCTTATTAAACTGTGCCTCATCCCGTCTCTCTTCCTGTGGAATAACTTGGATGATAATACTGACTATGTAATTTATTGTCCAAACCCAGACACTTTGGGGAGGGAAATGTTGCTCTGCTAACCATTACACCAGGACCACAGATATAATTGGACAGTCGCTGGTAACTCAAGCTGTGTGGTCATACAAGTTAGAACCAGCAATCTTGCTGACTTGAATCTCACAGGTTTCAGCATCTTTCAAGTTCCTTCAGCTCCCAGCCAAAGAAGTGTACAGGCTCTTTCTGATCCAATTTATTTTTAATTGTCTCAGAACGTTTTCAACTCAGTGTTGCACATAGGTTTCCTGGAAGGCCATGTCGATATATTGTGAAATATCTAGATCTTTAGGTATTAGGATGTCGGAATATAATGAGCCATTTTCAACCCAAATCTTTAGAGTCATATAGATAAACCGATTGGTTTCGATTCAAGGAACTGAACTGCCAGCTTCAATTAGCCAGGCTTCTTTAATATATTCTTTTTCTAACATAGTAGGCAACTCCGATAAATTATTATTTATAGAGTACTTATTAAAATGCTACAGGGAAATCATTCCTGGAAACATCTCACTGTGTAACTGTAAATGATCAAACCCTCGCTTGCTGATTGAGTATTTGGGGACTAAAGTCAGATCACAAGATCACAGCAACTAAAGGAGACCTCATGTGGCACCCATACCATCTCCACATTTGCTCCCTAAGCCCCTTTAACAACATCACCAGCATGAAGGTACCCGGGAAATATTTGACATCCTAGTGATGGAGGGGTTTGTTCCTGCCCAAAGTAACCCTTTCTTTGACTGGATGTCGCTTCCAGATAAAAAACTCATTCTTGGTTTTAAGCAGAAATCCATTTACCCAAATTCCCCACATCAAGCCCTGTTCTCTCATGCAGGCTCCATTCCCTGGCAAAATTCATCTTTTTCAGCTCCTGTCTTTTCTCACACTGTGCCAAGTAGTGAACCAGCCTTATTCAAGCCTGTAAGAAACACACACAGCCCATGAAGTAACAGAGAGTACAGCAAAGTGGGTTGCCCCATGGACAGAGATCGACATGCCTGAGTGTTTAAGTTTGAGCCGGCTCCACCTATATCGTAGCAAAGCACTTAACTTCTCAGAATCTTAGTTTTCCCATCTGTATAATGGAGACTATTCCTAAGTATCTACTTTAGGGCATTCTTGAAAGACTGCAAGAAGCACTGTGTGTAAAGTATTGGGATAAAGTCTCCTGGCACATCTATTCTGTAGCTATCATTGCATTGAATCCCAGCAAAACAAGTCTGGAGACTGTGCCGCAGTTGTAACGTAAGTACACAGTGGGCTGCGGTTTAAGATCAGGCACTGTTTGACCCAAAATGCAGCATCCTCAAAATACTCCATCAAGCCTTCCTTGTTTTTTGTCTTGAACGCTAAATTACTTTCTGGGAGAAGTAAATCCTAGTAACTAAGACCCTAGAAAACCATACTTTGTCCTGGATAGATATTAAATTCACTAGACAGCTATTTTTTAAAAATAAAAGCAGTGAAATAAGAAATTTTGAGGGTTAAGAAACTGATATTTTCTGAAAGCTTCTCAAGAAATTCTAATGTGCAGTGAGGTTAATAATAGATTTAAAGTGGGTCTTCATGAGTTAAAATCTGAGCTCCCTCAATTACCAGCTGCACAACTGGGGAAAGCTCCTTAATATCCTCAAGCCTCAGTTTCCACATCTATAAAATGCAGATACAACAAAAATTCCCTTCTTAAAAGCTATAATAATAATATTTAAATGAAGAAGACACGTGGAGAGAACAAAATGCTTGTTTGGTATTCTGGATAGCTCACTTTATTTATTCATTTGCTTATTTATTTACTATTTTAATCATTTTATTTTTATTGGAATATAATTACTTTATGATTTTGTGTTAGTTTCCACTGTACAACAAAATGAATAAGCTGTATGTATACATATATCCCCTCCCTCTTGGACCGCTCTCCCTCCAACCCCCTATCTCACCCAGCTAGGTCATGATAGAGCACTGAACTGAGCTTCCTGTGCTAAACGGCTCACTTTAATAGGAATCTTCTATTCTTACTCATCCCCATCTATCTGCATTGTCTCAACTTTTCAGCAGGTATCAAAGAGTGCTGAGTCTTATCTTGGCTATATGTATAACCCAAGGTCCTAGACACCTATCAAGAAGCCCTTATCTAACCTGGGTACATTTCTGGTTAATGGTGACCCAGTTTGCTTTTTAAATAATTAGGAATTATATTTACAGAGCATTAGAAGAGACATGTGTCCCTAGTGGGCAGAGCCACTAGAAGAGATGGCCCAAAACTTGTCAGCCTGGTTTATGACTTATACCAACATTGGAATCTTCTGGTCCATATGGATCACTGAAGGAGCTGCTCCAAGACTGGTAAAAACTCTACATACTTGCTGCTCAAAACTACAGTCTTCAGACCATCAGGGAACCTATCAGAACTACAAAATCACTGGTCTTATCTTAGACCCACCAAATCCGAAAGTGAACAAAATTCCCGGGTAATTGGTGTGCACATTAGGTTTGGGAAGCATTATTCTTCTTGGATCTTAGTTCCCTATCAGAAATCAAACCCCTGCCCCCTACAGTAGAAGGTCAGTCTTAACCACTGTACCACCAAGGAAGTCCCAGCATTGTTCTCCATTAAGAGGAATCCTTACCCAAGGTTTGTGAAATTTTCCAGAAGCAACTTGCAACCTGCCACCCACACAACTGGGTTGATGCCTAGATAAGTTCTTAACACCCCTCGACTCAAACCCCTCTAAATTGTCACCTTCTCTCCACCTCTGTACCACCCTGCAGCACTGGTTTAGCATACGAGTCATTTTCTGGTTTGGATTCTGGACCCTGTGTGGACTTAGCACGTGCTATTTGTCTTAATGGGGATCGCAAGACCAGTTGCCTATTCTAGACACAGAAAGAGTCAGCTGATGGCTATTCCAGCTCCTCTCAATGGTTGATGTAGCCTCCCTCTGATATTTCATTCTAG
This sequence comes from Giraffa tippelskirchi, assembly GCF_054371585.1. Taxonomy (NCBI): domain Eukaryota; kingdom Metazoa; phylum Chordata; class Mammalia; order Artiodactyla; family Giraffidae; genus Giraffa; species Giraffa tippelskirchi. Next base: position 110,373,840 of record NC_137287.1, on the reverse strand, counting down.
GGTTCTATCATCTTTAGGGAGTTAGTGACTGTGGAGCCTGGATTCAGATTGGCCTCAGGTAATAATGTGCTGTGCTAAAGGCATTCCCTTGAATAGCAACAGCAAAAATCTCCAAAGCAAAGTCAGAGACTAGTTTGTCCCGATTATCATTTGGCTTTACATCGTCATTAAAGCATAGTGTGTGGATTTGTGTGTGGGCTAAGTCACTTCAGGCGTGTTGGACTCTTTGCGACATTATGGACTATAGACCGCCAGACTCCTCTGTCCATGGAATTCTCCAGGCAAGAATACTGGAGTGAGTTGCCATGCCCTCCTCCAGGGGATCTCCTTGACCCAGGAATCGAATCCGTGCCTCTTATGTCTCCTGCATCAGCGGGTGCGTTCTTTACCGCTAGCTGCACCTGGAAATCCAGTAGAGCATAATGAAATCCCTGATTAAACTGGTTTTCAAACAGCTGGAGAAAAGACAGAGGTAAGTCAGTGAATAAAAAGCTGAGGTGAATCTTGGGGTGTAACAGGCAGCTGTTATGCTTATATGCACACACACACACACACACAGAGCATCTATCATTATGTGAGAGAATATGAATCCAAAGATGAACGAAATTGAGTCCTATCACTGCCTCTCATCCCTGGCCCTTATGGGGCTTATACCTTGAAGGGAAATGGATATGAATCAAATAACCACAAAGATTTATCTTCTGTCCTAACAGTGATAAATGCTCATAAAGGAGAGCTACAGTGCTATGAGAACGTGAAAAGGGGGTTGGATGATCTGTTCAGAAAGTTTTCACTGAAGAAGCAACAATACTGAAGGGTGCGTACTGTTAACCACGCCAAGGCAGCTGTGACAGGGAGGGGGAGCCCAGCTGGGGTTAAGTCCTGTGACCGGGGTTGCAGCGGGATCAGTGCTCTTTGAGGAACTGAAACAAGCTGGAGTGAGTAGAGCCCAGAAGAGGGAGGAAGGGGAAGAAGGACGGAAAAACTGAGTCTGGAGTGGTCGTGGGGGTGTTTGTTCTTCCTTCTAAGAGCACTGGGAAGCAATGGAGGGTTTCAAGCAGGGGGGTGGTGAGGCCATAGGTGTGTTCCGAAGAGAAAGGTCCTTCTACTGATGTAGCGAACAGATCAGAAGGGAGATCAGAAGGGAGGATGCGAGAAGCAGCCCAGATAGGGTTGCATTGCATTCCCCCAAGGTGCAGAGCATGGTGCTCAGACTTTGAAGGTAGTGGGTGCAATGATAAGAGGTGCAAGATAGGCAGATAAGAACACTGGAAGAACTCAGATTAGCTTGGTGGGCAGAAGCAGGGAGAGGAGGGTGTTAAGGATAATGAGTAGTTTGCAAAACTTCCTGGATGCTATTCTCTTGACTAAACTAGAGAGGGCTGGGCCAATACCAGATTGGGAGGACGGGGTGGTCAAGAGATGTATTTTGGACATTTTGAGTTGGAAGCCTTCCTTGACCCCCCAGACAAAGATATGCAGGTTTGGACTTTGGATGAAAGTTCTAGGTTGGGAAGGGGTATTTTATAATAATAATCTTTAAATAAACAACAAACTACCATTTATTGACTATTTATTCTATGCCAAAGCTAACCATCTATTACTTAAGTTAATCTCTGCAGGACTCTGTGAAAAGATTGATCATCCCCATGTTACAGGTGAGAAAGAGGAGGCCCAGGGAGGGCTTACTGTCCAGGCTCTGAACCACTGTGTCATACTGCCCCCTGCTGAGCACCTACTAAGTGCCAGGCTCCTAGAAGATACTGGGATTTAAGACCTTCTAAGGAGTTTGTATTCGGGTTTCTTCTAAGGAGATTGTATTCACAGATCTGTGGGTCTCTCAGAGCAACCTGAAGGCAGGGAAGCCCCAAGGTAGGAATTTTTGCCATTTGCCAATTACATTGCTGTTCATGTCTAAGTCACATCCCACTTGTGTTCACATATGTGAGTACTGAGCATACCTGTACCACCTGTACACAGCTTTCTCTCCAGTTTTCTTTCTCAACTTTTTGAGATTTTTTTTTTCTTCTGACCCCTGACTTCGGGTTGCTCAAGGGCAGGTAAGTTAAACAATAAAGCTTCACCAAGCTTCCTCTGAGCATCACATTCCATCAGCCTTCAGTGTCAGGGTTATAGGCATGCAAGAGGGGAGGGGAGCCCAACACAGATGTCCTTTTGTAAGACAGGCTAAGGCTCCTCCCTGCTATAAGCAGCTACCCCTATTTACCTGCACTCTTCTCAAGACTGCATGCATGACCGTCCTAAAACAAGCTGTGAAACTGAGACAGACTGACCACAGCAACCCAAGAAAGGAGAGTGCTTATCCACAATACTCACTTAGAGCATGTTCTGTTTTCACCAAACATTGAGCCTAAACACGGAAGAATTTCACTGCTCCCAGTACCCAGAAGAATTTGTGATCTGAAACTAGCAAATTTTCCGTAGTTTACATGGAATGAAGCATATGGATCAGTACTGAAAACATAAATCACTCTTAAATCTGTGTTTCTTATTATTTTAGTAACAATAGGACTAGTCAAACTTAACCACCGGAGCCTCTGTGTGTATACATATGTGGGTATAGGCACAGAAAAAATGAATATATTTTCAGTGATCTACTTTGGATTCAACTACAATTTTATCCATGATGAAGTGTGTTTTCGCTGTCTGAAATAATATCAATTAAAGGACTGTTTAGGATCAGTGCAAGGGATGATGGCAACTGATTTTATCATGAAGTGAGAAGTGATCTGGTGAGAGACCTCAAGTAATTGAGCATGCTTTTGTGTTTTATTTCTATAAGTAGCGTAAATGTTTTCTTCTTTGTGCTTAGTCATGCCTTTCATATTTCCTAGTTTTCCTTAAACTTACATCCCAAGACGTGAAAGAAATGATATTTGGAATGTCTTCTAGAGAATTCAGAACAATGACATTTTTGAGCAGGTAATCAATACTATTCTCGAGGACCCTCTGAGATTATTGTCTTAGTCACTCAGTTGTGTCCAGCTCTTTGCGACCCCATGGACATTAGCCCACCAGGCTCCTCTGTCCCTGGAATTCTCCAGGCAAGAATATTGGAGTGGGTTGCCATTTCCTTGTGCAGGGGATCTTCCCAACCCAGGGTATCAAACTCAGATTTCCTGCATTGCAGGAAGATTCTTTACTTTCTTAGCCACCAAGGAAGTCCCTGAGGTTACTGGCTTTCAGCAAATGAATGAGAAAACATAAGGCCAAGCCCAAAGAGGAGCACCTTGTTTGGAACATATTTTTTTTTTCCAGAAATAATATTATTTTACTCAAAGAGTAAAATGTGTTCATTATAAAGCACTTGCCTATTAGTGGGTAACAGAAAGCAGTTTTATCAGGAGGAGGATGGGAAAGAAATTGTGAGGTGTTCTTCCCTGCTTTTGCCACCTGGTACCTCAAATCAGAGTTCAGTATCACTCACGAAAAAAAAAAAATCGCACAATTGTCCTCTCATTGGTGTGCATACAATGTTGATAATTTTATCAAACCCAGATTGAAAGCAATTCTAAGAGCTTCTCTATTGGTACCTGAGGCAGTTGCTTCACCTGTGCCCTGGATATCCTTCATTTCTGCTTTTTCAATAACTTTTCACTGTCTGGAGTGAAGATCCTTCCAGAATATCATTTGCTCCACTCTCTCCATTCTTAAGAAAAAATTCTCTTTGATTTTGCTCTCCTTCTACTTTTTTACCGTGCACCCTCTTTTCACATTTCTCAAAAAGTTGTCCACCCTCCCACATCCATTTTCTCTCTTTATTTATTTATTTTTAATTGGTGGATCATTGCATTACAATGTTGTGGTGGTGGTCTCTGCCCTACATCAACGTGAATCAGTCATAATTATATATAAATATATATGTATATGCCCCTCCCTCTTGTGCTTCCCCTCACCCCGCGCTGTTCCCCCTATTCCATGCTTCTAGATTGACACAAAAAGCCAGCTGTGCTATATAGCAGCGTCTGGATGCCAGTATCTATTTTATACTTGATAGTGTATTATGTCAATTCTACTCTCCCATCCATCTCACCCTTCCTTTCTCTCGCTGTGCCCATGTGTCCACTCTCTATGTCTGCATCTCTATTCCTGCCCTGCAAATATCTTCATCTATACCATTTTTCTAGACTCCATGTAAATGCATTAATATATGATATCTGTTTTTCTCTTTCTGACTTACTTCACTCTATATAACAGGCTCTAGGTTCATCCACCTCAGTACAATTGATTCAAATTTGTTCCTAGTATAGAACTTTGAGGCCTTAGAACTGGATGGAAAACTACCTTCCAAATACACATTTGGCTTTTGGGTGAGTAAGAAATAAATGCCATTAATTCAAGCCTCTAAGAAGTGGGGATTATTTGTATTAAAGATACTATTACTTTTTTACCTCAAACAATAAATTAGGATATAAGTGCCCACCATATGTCTTCATCTCCAAGCCGTTTCACTTTCTGTTTGTGAAAAAATAATTTTTTTTGAACTTCCTATACCCCTATCTGGATAGAGAGTGGCAAAATATTTCAGCTGGAAGGCCATTGGACTATGGTTCTTGCAGCAATCTTGAGATCCAGAGACTTGTTCATTTCGATGGGCAATAAGCAGAGTTGTGAAAGCTGGAACATTGGAATCTCCCTAAAGTGCTTTGATTGCATGATGGCCTGCCTGCATCCACATCCTTTGTCCTTTGCTTGATAGTCCCTTCCCACGCCAGCTCTGGGGTTCAACCACGTGATTTCCTTGGCCACTGAGTTGTTTGTGAACATGACACTGCAGTGTCTTGAAAAGCACGTGCATGTTTTACTGACACTCTTGCCTACCTGGGCCTTTTCATGCTTGCATTTCTTTCTTGCCATGGCAATGTGCTATTCTAACCTTCTAACCTCCCTAAAAATGTGAGAGGTATGTAGAGGAAAGTCAAGGTCATTTGACTTTATCTGTCACACTTGACAGACACTAACTGACTCTTCCCCCTAAATGTGAGAGACATCATCCAAATTTTGCAGAACCACCTCTCTAGCTCACAGTTGACAGCAGTAACACAGTGAACCAGGCAAGACCAGAATAAGGGCATAGCCTTCCCTGATATGCATTAAGAATAAATGGTTACTATTTTGACCCATTCATTATTATTCATCTTGTTGCAGAATATTATGAAAGTGATAGATAATTGATCATTGTAAAAATCTCAGTGTGATTTTTTTTTTTTTTTTTAGCTCTGTGAGCTTTGACAAGCTACTTAATCTCTCACTGCCTCAATTTTTGCATCCAATAAATGGGACTGAGCATCACATCTTTCATAAGATTTGTTGTGAGGCGTGATCCCAATAAGGCATGCAAACCATGAAGTATAGTAATTGATGTACAGAAGAAATAAATAAATCTTAGATATAATGAAGAGGAAAGGAGAAGGAAGAGGGGAAATAAAAATAGAAGGAAAATGAGACCTTTTGTAAACCAAGAGTTTGGGTTCATATTATACGCTCAGCATTTCTTTTGAAAGGGTATCTGAGAGAGAAAAAAATATCGAAGAAATATAAACCAATGGGCAGCTTCTTAATCCATCACTGAATAAATCTATTCTTTATTTTACAAGATACTGTCCCTTGGAAATTGCATACGTAGTCCATGTGAGCTCAATCCCTTAGAAGACATTTTTTACTCAAATATTGCTTCAAGATTTTACCCTTGGTATTTATCAAAGCTGCTTTACCAAATGACCACTTAAAAGCCCTTCCTGTCTTGATTTTAATGTTGCTATAAGGGCACTCTCTATTGTACTTATTAATGTCCCCATTAAAAGTTTTCGTGTAACGTATTTCTTTTAAAATGAAACAAAATACATAGCATGAAATGGAATCTATTATTTCTCCCTAGGGATCAATCTATTTCCTCCTTTTGGACAAGCTTTTCTTTTAACCTTGAGCACCAGGAAGCTCAAATGTATTATTCAATCATAACAACTACGTTACTCTTAAGTTTAACATATTTACTTAATTCTCCAAAGACTGAATCCTTATGAACACAACTCTGATGTTCTTTCTTATATGCTATTTTTTTTAGTCCCCTCAAGTTCATTTTAGAATACATTGTGCATAAGCAAATAGGCCTTTTCTAGTGCTTAGCAACAGGCTAGAACCAAATTTTCACAAACATTTGTCAAATCTAGAGCAGAAACTGTATCCTAAGGGCTTCAACTCAATGTCTGAAACCTGTTTCATGGTCTTTCAGCCTTGGCTTTGGAAAAGTCATCAGGTCAGTAACTGCTCTAGGGATCATAAAACAATGTTTGCTCCTCAACAGAGGAAAAGGCTCTAAGATGGAGAGGCATATGCATAGAACACAGGGTGAGAAAAGGCCCCTCAGAAGCTTTGCTGGCATGAGTCCCAAGCTCATGTTACCAGGAATATTTACATTAAAAATATATCATCTCCAGCTTGACCACTAACTCTGAGGTCAAGCTCAAAATCCTGCTTGGGAGTTCTTCAGTTTTATTACCATTTGTCAGCTCAAGCTCTGGCTAGGATTTTTCTGCCTTCTGAGGCATGAAGGCAAACAATGCAGCTTGAGGGCTGGAAATATTAGCCCTGATAGTGTGAGGTAGAAATGAGGGGCTTCCGAGATTTTTCAGCAGGAACTGTCTGGTTGAAGTTCTGGTGACCAAGAACTCGCCTCTTACATACCAGCCTTTCTATACACAAGGAAATATCCACCAGGAGGGTAATAGGACTATGTCTTGCCTTCTCTTCTGGGACCTTCTCCTGGAGATAAATGTGTTTTATTGCTTTCCCCACCCACCTGGAGCCCCCTGAGAGAGCTTTCCAGCTGTAGGAGTGAGAGATGGAGAGATTTATGAAGTTTCCATTGTAATTATAGCCATAATTACATTACAGTTTTTATTGGGTTGCTACTCAGTCTTAAACATTTTATCCTGAGCCTGACATTACAGAACATCTGTTTGGAAAGCATGTAAAATATACTTTCATTATTATTATGGTTTTGTTTTAAAACAATGTACAGATCTATGTTTTAAGAAAAATTAAATGAATATACAATTATGATTTCCATCTCTCACAGCAATACCAGTCCAAGTAATCCTGTGGTAGTAGGGGAAAAAAGAAATTGGTTACCCAAGGTTGTGGATGGGAAATGCCATCAATAAGCAACAATGTATAAATAAAGCTCCAGCTCTCACTCACATTCACAACTCTAGGGCTGAGCATCTTGTCCCAAATCACACCTCTATCTTAGTGCAGTGCATCTCTTGGGCCTCTTAGGAGATTGCTGTTTTACCAGTTTGGTCACTTTTTGCAGTTTGAACTTGACATTAGACACCAATCATCTTCTCATCTTTCACTGCTGCTTTCAGATCTATTTTCCTGTTTGTGGATTCTCTCTTCAGCTGTATCTATGCTGGTATTTCATTTGCTTGTTAAGGCATTTTTCTGTTTGCATGTATTTTCTTTACTCTTTTCTAGAAGTATTATTTAGTACTTTTTACAAATACGCCTATGTTGTATACCACGTTTTCATTGTGTTTTCTATGATGCCATTTAATCTTTAATTGCATTTAACAAAATTTTAGTTTACAGACTTATTCTGATTGTCAAATTATCTTCAATCTTTAGAGTTATTAGTGTGTGTGTGTGTGTGTGTGTGTGTGTGTGTTGACTCACTCTCCCTTATGAAGTTTTAGGCTGAGTCCTCATTCTGCTATCCTCCTGGGCAGCCCTATGGGAGGAATACACCCTTTCTAGGTGATTTAAAAAAGAGAGAAAGCAGACCCCCAAGATACTTCTAGTTCTTCCCATAGAGAACAAGTCTTTTGTTCTTTTTTTTTCATTTTATTCATTTTTAAATTTTATTTATCTATTTTAAAGTTTTGATGTTTTTAACACCCAAAACATTTTGTGTTGCGGTATAACCATTTTAAAATGTTGTGCTAGTTTCAGGTGAACAGCAAAGGAACTCAGCCATACATATACATGTATCCATTCTCCCTCAGGCCACCCTCCCTCCAAGCTGGCACACGACACTGAGCAGAGTTCCGTGTGTTATACAATAGGTCTTTGTTGCTTATCCATTATAAATATAAGCTGTGTGTACATGACCCTCCCAAAGTCCCTAACTATCCCTTCCCCTCAGCAACCATAAGTTAGTTTTCCAAGTCTGTGAGTCTCTTTCTGTTCTGTAAGTTCATCTGCATCATTTCTTTTTAGATTCCATATATAGGAATATCATATGATATTTCTCCTCCTCTGTATGACTTACTTCACTCAGTATGACACTCTCTAGGTCCATCCATGTTGCTACAAATGGCATTATTTCATTCTTTGTAATGGCTGAGTAATATTCCATTGAATATATGTACCACACATTCTTTATCCATCCCTCTGTCAATGGACATTTAGGTTGCTTCCATGTCTTGGCTGTTGTAAACAGTGCTGCAGCAAACATTGGGGTGTATGCATCTCACATCACCATTCCTTCTGTTCAGTCATATGCATGAGTTGAACTGGGATAGAACATGGGTATGCAACTTTATGACTCACTGCTTACATCCTCTTGAGATAGCAGGATAAACAACAAATAAATGATACCCAGAATCTCTTTTACGAATATGACCTCAAGTTAACGCTTAGGAGCAGAAATGATGATCTCATCCCTTTGTCTGCACCACAGACTCCTCTCCAGTGCTTCCCCTAGGTGGCGCTCACCAGACGACAAGTGCTTCTTCCTTTCACAGAGGAAGCGAGGCCCCTTCATCAGGAAGGGAAGCAGTTTCCCTCGCAGTTTCCTTTGGTCCCTCTGCTGTATTTGCTGCTGCTGCTGCTGCTGCTAAGTCGCTTCAGTCGTGTCCGACTCTGTGCGACCCCATAGACGGCAGCCCACCAGGCTCCCCCATCCCTGGGATTCTCCAGGCAAGAACACTGGAGTGGGTTGCCATTTCCCTCTCCAGTGCATAAAAGGGGAAAGTGGAAGTGAAGTTGCTCAGTCGTGTCCGATTCTTAGCGACCCCATGGGCTTCAGCCCACCAGGCTCCTCCGTCCATGGGATTTTCCAGGCAAGAGGACTGGAGTGGGGTGCCAGTGCCTTCTCTGCTGCTGTATTTGATCAGACTTCAAGTGTGATTTTGGTTCATCCCACTCTTGCAGGTGCAGGAATGAACACATTAGGCAGCTTTCTTTTCATTTTGTCTTTGTATCCTGAAGTCTGGGTTACCTGAAGAAATTAGCCTATTTCCAAAGGTAAAGAAACTAGGTTCAGAAGAACAAAATAATTTTTCTAGGTCACACAGGTAAGTAGAGGAGCTAGAATTTTAATACTATTCTTTCTGAGACCAGAATTTTTGTTTACTTTCGATTGGTGCATGTCAGAGGGGATTGAACACATAAGCCTGATCAGAGATCTTACAAAAGATACATACTAAATGTAAACCTTTTATCTATCTTAAAAATTGGTATAAACTTTGTGTTCTAATTTCTACTATTTTCTGTCAGTTTTAAAATGGAAATGAGATGGTTGATATTTGGGGTTATATTGCCTAGATTTTATTTTAGCTTGCTGTCCACTAAGAATTCATGCTCTCTCTCCAGAAGAGAGCTGCTATTGAAATATGGCTACCCAATCAGGAGGCAGATTTCCTGACCTTCTTTGGGTAACATGGCTAAGTTACACCCTACGGCAGTGATCCCCACCCTTTTTGGCACCAGGAACTGGTTTCATGGAAGACAATTTTCCCGTGGACCAAGAGACTGTGAGCAACGGGGAGTGGCTGTTAATACAGGTGAAACTTCACTCCCTTGCTCACTGCTTACTTCTTGCTGTGCAGCCCAGTTCCTAACAAGCCATAGATCGGTTACAGCCCATGGCCTGGGGGTTGGGAACCCCTAAACTATGGGATAGAGGTAGAAATAATAAATGCCACGTATAATCTTGACCTGTAAAAGCCCCCATTAGCAATCTTCCTCTCTCCATCTGACATCTGAATGTGGATACCCAAGAGGGCTAAAGAAATGATGCTTTAAAGATGCCTGAGCCTCCATCAGTTGAGCTCTTCTCATGAAATAGAGACTTCACCCTCACCATTACTGCCAACAGGATTTCATAAGAGCAAGATGTAAATGTCTGGTGGGTCAGGACATTAAGATTTCCTAGTGTAACAATCACCTCACACCGATCAGAATGACCATCAACAAAAAATCTACAACCGATAAATGCTGGAGAGGGTGTGAAGAAAAGAGAAATTTCTTGCACTGCTGGTGGGAATGTAAATTGATACAACCACTATGGAAGATGGTATAGAGATTCCTTAAAAAATCTAGGAATAACACTACCATATCACCTGACAATCCCACTACCTGGCATGTACCCTGAGAAAACCATAACTGAAAACGACATTTGTACCCCAGTGTTTACTGCAGCACTATTTACAATAGCTAGGACATGGAAGCAACCTAGATGTCCATCTACAGATGAAAGAATAAAGAAGTGGTGGTACATATATACAATGGAATATTGCTCAGCCTTAAAAAGGAACACATTTGAGTTCATGCTAATGAGGTGAATGAACCTAGAGCCTATTATACAGAGTGAAGTAAAAAAGAGAAAAGCAAATATTGTATTTTAATGCACATATATGGAATCTAGAAAGTTGGTACTGATGAGCTTATTTGCAGGACATGAGTGGAGATGCAGGCATAGAGAACAGACTTATGGACATGGGAGGGGGAAGGAGTGGGTGGGACAAGTGGAGGGAGTAGCGTGGAAACATATACACTGTGTATGAAAAGTGGATAGCCAATGGGAATTTGCTGTAAGACTCAGGAACTCAGGGCTCTGTGACAACCTAGAGGGGTGGGAGGTGGGACAGAAGTTCAAGAGGGAGGGTACATATGTATATACCTATGGCTGATTCATGTTGATATATGGCAGAAACTAACACAATACTGTAAAGTAATTATCCTTCAATTAAAAATAAACTTATAAAAAGATTTCCTAGTTTATCTCTTACACATGCCTTTATTTTACTACACATTGTCCTCTGCCCTAGACTCTCTTCTGGCCTGATCAGCCTTTTCCAGACCAAGCCCTAACCTCTGCTCCAAGAGGTAAGTGCATATTAACATCTCCCCTTATTCATTTCCTAGGGCTACTGTAATAAATAACTACAAACCAGGTGTCTTAAAACAGCAGCAATGTACTCCCTCACAGTTCCAGATGTTATAAGTTCAATATCAATTTCATTGGTCCAAATTAAGGTGTTAACAGGGCCACACTTTCCCTAGAGGCTCTAGGCGGAGACTCAGTTCCCTGCGTCTTCCAACTTTCCTTGGTTTCTAGCCTTCCTTGGCTTATGCTACATCATTCAGATCTCTGCCTCCATTTTCACATTGCCCTCTCCTCTGTGTTTATCAAATCTCCTCTACTTCTCTCTTATAAAGACATCTGATAAATTGAGGAATCACCTATGTGATAGAAGATATTTCCTCCACATCAAGATCTATAATGGAATCAAATTTGCAAAGACCCTTTTCCCTACAAGGTAACTTTAAGGAAAGGCTCAGGATTCAATACCTTTGGAATGTTTTTTAGCTTACCGTGTGTGTGTGTGTGTGTGCGCGCTCAGTCGCTCAGTTGTGTTCAACTCTTTGTGAACCCATGGACTGTAGCCCACGAGGCCCCTCTGTCCATGGGATTTCCCAGGCAAGAATACTGGAGTGGGTTGCCATTCCTTTCTTCAAGGGATCTTCCCAACCCGGAGAGTGAACCCACATCTCCTGTATCTCCTGCATTGCCAGGCAGATTACTATCCTATCTGAAATAGCCTGAGTGGAGCTCCAGAGCCATAGACTATGCAGAAGGAAAGGGGTCTTGAAATCGCGAGGATGGTGAGTTGGAGGAATACTAAGATCTTTCATTCACTTCTTTAGTGAAGACAAGAAAATATGTTTTATACACACACAAATATACACAATGATGAGAAAGTTCCAGAAACTGAGTGCAGACTTGAGTCACACAGCGACCCTCACAATCCCTTGGACCACATATTGTAATCTTGAAGAACCCAGGAATGGGGACAGCTGCAGCATCTCTCTTGCTCCTTTTTTAAAATCAGTCAACAAACATCATTCAGAAGCCCCTAGAAAGCAGACACAGTTCTATGTGCTGGGATACATCAACGGAGAAGATGAAAGAAAAATTCCAGTCCTGGTGGGGCTTTCACTCCAGCTGGGAGACAGTTAACAATACACTTGATGAATAACTAAATTACGTGTAAATAAAAACAGTCCACTGGCCCAGTTTCCAATCTTCTGGCATCATTCCTGTTTCCTTGACTCCCTGAAGATTAAAACTAGAAACCATTAAATCATGGCTGGGAGTTCTCTCATCACCTGGGTTGCATTTGGCTTTTCTCTTACAATATTTCCAATTCCTTTTCACTTGCGGGATGTTTTTGAAAGCATATCGTAGGTTGTTGCACTGTCATTGATTTGCAGGTTAGACATTCTTTTTCCCAGGGAAAAAATGCCCTTTGCACCAGACAGCTTTCCCTGCACAGCCTTGTATTTTGGTGTTTATATTTTTGTCCCACTTTCCTTTCATACGTATATTCACTCTGCCCCCTGTCACCCCGTTTCTCCCAGTAAAACTGACACTGGGCTGCACAGGCAGCCAGGAGACAGACAACCTGTCACAGGCCCACCAACACCCCAATCGCTGCTGTCTGGCCCTGCTCTCAGCACCACCTGATGAAAAGATGTCACGGCAGACAAGCGTCTAACCTCCTCACCTCTCCCCTTTGCCCTCTGCCTGGTCAGGGGGCAGGTGGGAGTGAGAGAAGAGATTAAATCAGGTGGATGAAAGCTCAGACCCCGTCTCCAAGCAACCCTCCAAGAGAGTCCAGGAATTTAAACTGTAATATTATCCCCCCCAGGAGCAGAAGCAAGAAAATGAGAAAGTCAGGGCCTGGCTGGGCTCGGGGTTGGGGTGCCCGGGCCAAAACTAGTGACAGGGACAGGACGGCAGCCCGGCGTTCGCCGAGGTCCCTCTGGGAGAGGAAAGAAAAGTGAGGCTCACAGACTTGCATGTGGGAGCAATCAGGAGCGCGCCTGCCAAAGGCTCCGGGGGACATTTGGAAACTCCAAACAAGTGCGTGGAAAAGACAGAGCTTGTTTTCTTTCCACCCCTGCTGAGAAATGCTGCCCATAGTGTTTTCACGGGAAGCTTTGGTGGCTAATTTTGAAAAATGAAGTGAGCAGGTAAACTGGAGTTAATGGCCTCAACCCTGGGGCAGACATCTGGGGTGATGTTGACTTTGTTGCGGAGAGCCAGCTGGCCTTTGCCCGGCTCCCCCCTCCAGCCCCGCTCCCTGCCGGCCTCCGGGGGGCTTCAGCTTCTAATGAACCAACCGAGGAGTCCTTGACGCTGGGCTGCCTCCACCGCCCGTCTTCTCACCGAAGCTCCATAAATGTTTGCTTTATGAATGAGTTTGCCCTGGGCCCACTTGAGGCTGTTTTCTCCCTTATCCTGAGAGAGGCCACAGCTTTCCAACAGCCCTTCCTTGACCAGGGGGAAGGAGGCGCCGATCCAGGGAGAGGTAGACTTGGCAGAACTTGTGACAGAAGCAGCCGCCACGAGTTTGTCACAATGACCAAGATGGCGAAGAGAAAAGCAATCTCCTCCGTGTCTGACACTGTTCGCCAGGAACACAGGGCTCCTCAGTCTTATGACTGCACGGCACAAGAGTTTTGTTTCTCATTTTATAGATGAGAAATTGGGCTTACCCAGTGGCTCAGAGGTAAAGAATCCACCTGCAATGCAGGAGGCGCAGAAGACACAGATTTTATCCCTGGGTTGGGAAGATGCCCTGGAGGAGGGCATGTCAACCCACTCCAGTACTCTTGCCTGGAGAATTCCCTGGAAAGAGGAGCCTGGCGGGCTACAGTCCATGGGGTCGCAAAGAGTCGGGCACGACTGAATTGACTTCCCATGCATACATCGCAATGCACGTAAGGCATGGGACAGACCTAAAGCCACAAAGTAACTGGAGCCGAAGTTAGACATAAACACAGCTCTAATTATTGAACGCAAGGCTTAAGAGTGTGTTCGGAAAGGTCCCGGCTGGTCGCTGTACCAACTCTGCCACTGACTTGCTCGAAACCTCAGGCAAGTTAATTTACCTCTCTGAGCCTTACTGCCCTATGTGTTAAAACAGAAAGATGCCAGCCTTTGCCTCTTGGATGGTGGTGATGGACCAAGTGAGGTAATAAATATGAAAGATTTTTTTTCAAGTGTTCCATGCAAAGAAATATTCAAAAACTATTTCCTATTGATATCACAGCATCAATGATCTTTCTACTGTACTGTGGTTGGTCTCTAGAGAGTAAAGAAGTGCTTGGTTTCTAATACAGACAGCAGGACCCTAAGGCACGTGTGGATATGCCAGTTGCTCTGGTTGCTCTGGTTTAGATGGTTTCCAGGGGGTAGAAGGAGCGGCCTTCTCTATCCCAAATCTCAGCTGACTCCCACCACAGAGTCTGTGTGTGTGTAAGTGGACGAAGGGTTCCCAGAAGGACTGGCCATACCTGGGCTGAGGAGTTTGAGGTCTGGTTTCCCTGGATCGCCGTGTGCTGCTGGGGGCTTATCCACCCATGGCCACAGTTCCCCTTTCCAGGACTGGCAGGAGTCGGAGCCATCAGTAAGTCGGAGTCTCCAAGCTCATCCTAGAATAGAGTTCCCCAGCGCCTCGTCCTCATCTACCTTTTGTCTCAGTTAGGAGTCATGGACAGAAAAGAGAAAGTGAGAGTTGGTAGTTCTCTTCTCCCTGCTAAGTGGCCCCACTCTTTGATTGCTTACTGGTTCATTATTCATTCATTCATTCAACAATTTTTTCAGCATCCTTCACATACCAGGCATAGTGCTAAGTACCACAGAACAGAGAAGAAAACTATACGTACAGTTGTTGTTGGTTAGTCTCTCTGTCGTGTCCGACTCTTGCAACTCCATGGACTGTAGCCTGTCAGGCTCCTCTGTCCATGGGATTTCCCAGGCAAGAATGCTGAAGTGGTTTGCCATTTCCTTCTCCAGGGGATCTTCCTAACCCAGGAGTCAAATCCAGGTCTCCAGCATTTGCTGGTAGAGTCTTTACCCTGGAGTCACCAGGGAAGCCCTACATGTACAGTTATACATGGGTATGTTTACTGCAGGAAAATGGTCCAGCTTCTTCCTATCCTTCATTGTAGGTCAGAGGTTTGGATGTATACCCCGAAGCAGGAGGCACACACAAACAACAACATGCTAAAACATAGGCTAGGGAGTGTTCTGTTGATGTGGATCTCACTTGTCATTTCACATTAGCCACACACAGAGCTCTTGTATCTGTTTTTATTCTTTCACTCTTGCTCTGAGCCCCCAAAGTCCCTACCCCAACACTCCATGGCTCTGCCTCCCCCATATAATTGCATTCCCCTGATTCCACGTCTGAGCTTGCAGAGAGCGATTGTCAGGAAGGGGTTCAGAGGGAGCCCCATGCTTTCACAAAGAGCAATTCTGTGTTTCCTTCTTCCAGAACATCAAACACAACGCCTCCCCCGGGGCCCCTGATATCCATGTTGCCACCTCATTAATGACTATCTGGGGGAAGGTTTTATGAGGTATCAGGGCAGATGTGAACAGATATGGGAGAACTGATGTCTTCTAGCCTCATGGAGTAAAAGCCATGCTGATCTTTTTTTGTGTATCTTCCCAAGTCATCAGCATGAATTTACTGGGTTTTTATCCTGTGCCCACCATTTGCTCTGTGAGTCTGAGGAGACACAAGAAAGCACAGTTACTTTGCTGGAGGAGTTTGATGGCTCAGCCTCAAAACGCACTAGAAATTCACGGGAGGGCAGGTTTCCAGTTCTTCCTGCTGTCTCTGTGGCTGCAGGGGGAAGTCACAGCCTCACAGTATCCAGAGAGACAAAGACATGAGGTAGTGTTATCTGGTGGCTGTGGAGTATCTTGCACAAAGTGGATGCTCAATAAATATTAATTGAATAGATGATTCAATAAATAAATGAATGAGTGATGGGAAGGGGTAGCAGCTGATGTCCCCAGACAACGATGATGCAGTGCTGTCTGAGAGAAGAGGGAGGAGGAACAAGAACTCGACTCAGGAGATTCTTAGCACACGTTCAACTAAGTACTTTAGATTCTGCTTCAGGGCAGATTTTTAATCATTGTCAGGAAATGGAGGCACAAGCTCAGTCATCAGTACAGAAATGACTGGCATGAAAAAAGAAATAGCAATAAGTGGCCAAAATATATTGAGCTCTTACTTTATGTCAAGAACTTTCTAAATGTTTTACATTTACTCTTCATAGCCAAGCACAATCACATAGACCCTCTATTTATTCCAAATTTGCAGAAAAATGAAAAAGAAGACAGAAGATAAAAACACTGTAGCCATTTCCTTCTCCAGGGGATCTTCCTGACCTAGGGATCAAACCCAGGTCTCCTGCATTGTAGGCAGGTTCTTCACTGTCTGAGCCACCTGGGAAGCCATTCTTGTCGTACTGAGACTCAAATCCAAGCAGCCTGATTCCAGAGGCTGTATTCTTAAGACAACCACTGAGGCAGGAAAAGAATTCAATTGAATGGGCAGATGAGTGTCCGGGGCTCCTCCCACAAAGAGCAAGGTCATGTCCAGACTCCACCTGTGGGAGGAGCTAAGTCAGTCCTACAGGGTTGACTCAGGGACTGGACTGAGATGTGACTGCTGGTAGAATCTTCGTTCATGAGCAGGCAGGAACAGGCTGGGTCAGGCTGCAGCTGTGGACAGTGCTGGACAGGGATGCTCATGGGTTATATGTCTTAGATCTTTTCTTGCCTTTCTCTCCCTAGTCTCTAAATCCATACTTCCAGGCACTCACAGAGCTTCAGATCTCAGCTCTGATCTGATGGATCCCAAATCTACATCTCCTTTCCTCATGTATCTTCTTTTTCCACGGCACATTCCCAAGGGCTGTCTGGTTGTGTGCCCTCCTATGTCTTGCCAGCAGGACACACTTGCCTCAAGGCCAATAGTGACTTTTCTTTCCAACTCAGTCTGGTCTACTTTCTCCACTTCCTTTCATCTGCCTGTGACACCATCATTTTTTCAGTTTCCTGGGGTGGGGTTCGGGGTGGGGAGGAAACTGAATTCCCCAGATCTATTTCTTTCCCTTTGCATAATGTGAAATCACTTGTAAATTCTCATTCATTTTCATCTTTTTAACTTTCTTTAATTTAGTATTAGTTTATTTATATCAACGTTTTCTATTTCTTTTTTAAAAACATTTTATTTTGTATTGCAGTATAAACCAATTAACAATGTCATGATAGTTTCAGATGAACAGCGAAGGGACTCAGCCATACATATGCATACATATCCATTTTCCCCCAAACTTTATTATCATGATAGAAAGTTGCATGAATTTTCTACCTCTGCAGCTGCTTATCCAGCCACATTGCCGTCCTTACAGCCCTATAACCCATCCCTGAGTTCAGTTGTTTCTTGTCCGAAATGGTACTTGAATTCTTGGTTGATTCTTGCGTCTAGTTTCTCTCTCCTTGGTTCCATCCCCCACATGCTGCCAAACCAATCTCCCTAAAGTGCCCTTCAGAGCACGTCACTCCTCCAAGCAACAAACCTCGACGTCTCCTCATTGTCTGCCAAATAACGTCCAGATTGCTTATCATGGCTTTTCACATCCACTTAGATCTGGTCTCAACCCAGTGCACATTTATTGAGTCCTGACTTCACCCCAGGCTCTGCGCTAGGCGTTGTAAATGTAAAAATGAACCCCGGATGTTTCCTGCCCTTGGGGGAAGAAAGAAGATAAGCTGGTCCCCAAATCTCCAGCCAGAGCTCCTTCTGTCTCAAGTCCACAGCTGAATGTGTAAAGTGGGATTTTTGCTGCTCTCTAGAACTTCCTCAGCACTTTCTTGACTCTACATTCAGATACTTCCTCACTTTCATCTCCACCCGACCATCTCCTGCTTTGATATTCCTTCCTCCTTGAAGCCAACCACAGGTGTCTTTTGGGAAGATGAATGATCTTCAGTTTTTCACTTCTGCACCTTTGTCATGATGGATCGTGATCAGCTGTGCACTACGGCTTTGCATTTACCTGTTTTGTCTCCCGTATTTCATTCCCAAAACTGATGTGCAACAGAAAGCTATTCCAGAGGGTGCTAATTAATGTGTGTTCTTAGGAGAAAGTTCAGCAATCTTTGGTGATGCTTGTATTGAACAAAATCTGACAGTTTCAGCTCCTGCCTGCCTTCTCAGAGACTTTAGCAAGTGCATATTACACATTAAGAAGCTCTAAGAAGGGCTTCCCTGTTGGCTCAGTGCTAAAAATCCGCCTGCCATTGCAGGAGACGCGGGTCCCTGATCTGGGCGGATCTTACATGCCAAGGGGCAACTAGGATCAGATGCCCTAACTAAGCTTGTGCAGCACAACCATGGAGCCTGTACTCTAGAGGCTGGGAGCCTCAACTACTGAGCCCACGTGCCGCAACTACTGAAGCCTAGAGACTGTGCTCTGCAACAAGAGAAGCCAACGCAGTGAGAAGCCCGCACACCACAACTCGAGTGTAGCCCCTGCTCACCACAATGAGAGAAAAACCCATGCGGCAACAAAGACCCAGCACAGTCAAAATTAAATAAAATGAATAAATAAATAAAATCATTTTATTTATTTATTTTTTTATAAATTTATTTATTTTAGTTGGGGGCCAATCACTTCACAACATTGCAATAGTTTTTGCCATACATTGACATGAATCAGCCATGGGTTTACATGTGTTCCCCCTCCTGGACCCCCCACCCACCTCCCTCCCCATCCCATCCTTCTGGATCATCCCATTGCCCCGGCCCTGAGCCCTTGTCTCATGCATCGAACATGGAATGGTGTTCTCTTTCACATATGATAATATACATGTTTCAATGCTATTCTCCCAGAACGTCCCACCCTCACCTTCTCCCTCAGAGTCCATAAAATTGTTCCATGCATCTGTGTCTCTTATTCTGTCTCGCATATAGGGTTATCGTTACCATCTTTCAAATTCCATATATATGCATTAGTATACTGTATTGTTGTTTTTCCTTCTGGCTTACTTCACTCTGTATAATGGGCTCCAGTTTCACAATGTTCATCGCAGCACTGTTTACAATAGCCAGGACATGGAAGCAACCTAGATGTCCATCAGCAGACGAATGGATAAGGAAGCTGTGGTACATATACACAATGGAATATTACTCAGCCATTAAAAAAAATACATTTGAATCAGTTCTACTGAGATGGAATAAAATCATTTTAAAAAGAAACTCTAAGAAAATGGTAGAATATACACTTTCAAAACATATGAAAATATGAGATATAGTCCTCACATTTTTTTTTTCCTAAGACAGTTCACATCTGCTGAAAATAGTGTTCCATGAAACCCAACTGAGCAAAATACTTCTCTAGAAAAGAAGACCACTGAGTAATAATAATAGTAATACTAAGAAAAACTACTGTTTTTTGAGCTTTTATTCTGTAGTAGCTACACTCCCAGAGCTTTTACATCCAGTCTTTTGTCTAATTTTCACAAAGATCCAGGTGCTAATTTCAACCTGTCTTACAGATTAGGGAAGAGAGGCTCAGAGTTGTTAAGCAACATTCCCAAGGTCATTATCACCAAAAAGTAGTTAAATTGCAACAAGAAATCAGCCTATCTAACCCTGAGCCTGTGCTGTCTGAGGGTGGGGGCCTGTTTTTAAAATCTTTCTGATTCCCTCTCCCCACAAATGCATAACGGTTGGTGACTTGAACATGCTTATGATTTGGGTTTTACAGCCTGATTTTACATCCGAGCTTTGATGCGTTACAACAGAGAGAGTAGAAAGAACCACTGCTTCTAGGCTCAGGAGACCTGAGTTTATGACCCCCAATCTGCCTTTAATTAACCCTGTGTCATTAGGCAAAGAATTCCTTCCCTCTGGGGCTCAGTTTCCTCAGCTGTAAAAGAACAGTGAGACTGGACTCAAGATCTGAGCTCCTTTAACCTCTTTGGACGTACTCCTCTCTCTGCCAGCTTTCTGTGATGAATAGAATTAGATGAGCCCTTTGTTGTCCATTGTTCTTGCCACTGAGAGAGTTGAAACTATCCCTCAAAGGAATCCAGCACATGCCCAATTCACTGTGTAGACTCTGAGGCCAACTCAATGACCCACAGTCACTGGTAGCCTGAGGGAGAGAAACACTGCCTTTTACCAAATATATTCTTCCATTATAGTATATTTCTTAATGTGGAACATCAAATAAATTTCAAAATTTTATTTGGATAAGAATAAATGAGTGAAAAAAAAACAGATGGGATACATTTCCTTTGCAATATACATGTGATTAAAAATTGAGGAGAAAAATGTTTGTAGAAAATATGGTTTGTATTTCCTGAACCAAAAGCTCTCGCTGAATCGTTTGAAACTTTCAAAGCACCAGTATGTAGCTGCTTTGGCCATCCTTCAATGAACCATCAAACCCCAGTTGTCCTGGAAACCTGCCTGCATCCTGGGATGCAATCTCCATTGAGCAGCTAAAATGGCTTAAACTTGTCCAGGGTAAGGTGCTTTGACTGTGGTTCGCCCCTTGGGAAACTGCATACAAATGAGATGTCTGTCTCTGGACACCAGAGCCATAAGTGGCAGAGCCTAGAGAAATAAGAACAACAATAAAGGCTCATGTTAGTTTAGGGGTTTTTGTGAAGCAAAGCACAGAATTTCAGAGATGAGAAATGAGAGTCTATAAGAATGGTTCCCACTTAATTATCCCTACACAGAGAAGAAGGAATTAAAAATTAGTCCAAGCAGCCGTAAGAGTTGGCAGTGGCAAGGAGAACAACCAAAAAGAAACCTGAAGATTCTCTTGCTAATTAAAATGCTCAGAGACTTGGACTCTCAAGGGACTTGGGTTTTAATGTGAGCATGAGATCAGTCCTGGGTGTTCATTGGAAGGACTGATGTTGAAGCTGAAACTCCAATACTTTGGCCATCTCATGCGAAGAGTTGACTCATTGGAAAAGACCCTGATGCTGGGAAGGATTGAGGGCAGGAGGAGAAGGGGACGACAGAGGATGAGATGGCTGGATGGCATCACAGACTCGATGGACATGAGTTTGGGTAAACTCCGGGAGTTGGTGATGGACAGGGAGGCCTGGTGTGCTGCGATTCATGGGGTCACAAAGAGTCGGACACGACTGAGCGACTGAACTGAACTGAACTGCACTAGTTAGGATAATGCTAATGTTATCATTTTAATTATGGCAGCTAGCATTTATTG
The DNA here is from genome assembly GCF_054371585.1 of Giraffa tippelskirchi. NCBI lineage: Eukaryota > Metazoa > Chordata > Mammalia > Artiodactyla > Giraffidae > Giraffa > Giraffa tippelskirchi. The sequence goes on along the minus strand of NC_137287.1, from coordinate 110,352,468 downwards.
AGCATTTATCATGTGATTTCATTTATCCTTTTAACATCTGTAGCAGATGCTGTTGGTGCCTGCTACCTATTTTTTTAATTTACTTTTTAACATCTGTCACAGATCTTGTTGGTGTCTAGTGCTGACCCCTCAGAGATCACCAGTCAACAATCTCCAATGATGCCAAAGGAAAACAATGTGTTCCTGCCATCCAGTGTCCTCTGGCCACAGGAGAACTTTGTCCCACTGCAGTGGGAAGGCAAAAGAGCCAAGATGTTAAAACCACCAAGAGTAGTCAGCGATAGACATTGGTGAATAAATATCCCAACTTCCTTGCCCCTCAGCATAATTCTGAGATGTATTCTATAGAGATTGCCAGAGGGTCCCCAGTGAGATCCCTGGGGGAAGTTTAGTGACATATTCCAAGAACACTGAGCTGTTCAGTGGGAGAGAAAAAACGCCCATGAGACATTCTATGAGGAGAAGCTCAGAGAGTTGGATGCATACTCGCTGGCGTACAACCTCAACTGGAGGTTCAAAGAGCTAAGAGCAGCCCCTGCTCTAGCTTTGTTGATTCTCCATCTAGGTCTATGTGCTATAGGATACGTGGGAGAACAGACTTAGGACCCTGGACAAAGGCTCAGTAAGTTGGGGGTTTGGTAAATGTCAAGTTCATGAACCTACTTCTTGTTTTCCCCCAAAGGAGAAGAACCTACTCTTTTCAGGGCTTTAAAAAATCACATTCATTCTATTTTCTTATTATAAAAGCAAAATATGCACATTCATATAGAGTATGAAATTTTATAAAAATATCTAGGAATGTATACCCATAATCTCTCTACCCAAAGACAAGTATTAGCAGTTAATGCTTTATTATTGCAACTAGAATTTTTTTTTTTGGCCATACCACACAGCCTGTGGGATCTTAGTTCTCCAACCAGGGATAGACCCAGGCCCCCAGCAGTGGAAGCACAGAATCCTAACCCCTGGACCACCAGGGAATTTTCAGCTAATGCTTTTATAATGGATTTCTTTTATCTATAAAATTGGGGTAATAAAAAAAAATACCTTGCTGATTTGCTATGAGAAATAAGTGATTTAATGCTTATATTTTGCTTAAGACAGTCCTGACACAGAACAAGTGGTCAACAGTGATTAGTTATTATATGATTTTCAAAATATACCAAATATTTTCCTTTGCAATTTACATGACATTTCATTACATCTTCAAAAAAATGGTAATAATCCATGCGAGGTGCTCACCAGTTTACTGGTGTTGCAGTGGAACTGAATAAATAATCTCAGAATAAATTGGTTTTCTATTTCACAGCTAGTATATGGCAAAGCCGAGATTTAAAGTCATGTTTGCCTTCCTATAATTTTTTTTTCCTGTAACACACCATGTGCATAACAACATGAAAAGATTCTTGAAACTTTGTTACTTCCATATGTTTGTGATCCTTGTTCCTTTCTCATAATTCCTCTCTTGTTAATAATTAGCAGTGAAACCACTAACACAAAAATGACCGATATTCTTGACAACAAAACACAGGGGAACAGAGGATCCCGTTCTGGGTCACTTCCTTCTGTGCTTCAGGGAACTTGCTTTAATGACCATACACTCTCTCATTTGCTTTCTCAGTTTATCTTCCACAGCATCATCCCCCCAGCCACTAAATATAGTCAAGTCTTTTCCATTCTAAGAAGATGTTTCCCTTAAATGACATACCGTATATATTAGACAACCTGCTTTACCAAAGAGTTCCAAAATCTCTGTGGTTTTTAACAACAATAATGTACTTCTTGCTCGCATCAGAGTCCAGCATTGGTCAATATGGAGGGTCTCTGTGCCATACAGTCATTCAAGGATCCAAGATCATTCCATCTCATGGTTCTGCTGTGTTCTTAGTCCCTGGGATCCTCTTCATTCTACTGCAGTATGGGGAACGATGAAATAGAGGCCCTTCAGTGGGCAGTTTTATGGATCAGGACTGTAAATGATGTGCATCATTTCTGCTCATATTAGGTTGGCCAGAACTAATTATTTTGTCCCACTATGAAAGCAAGCTGGGGTATGTAGTCAAGGAATAGAGGAGACCGCAGACGTAAAAGCACCATCAGTCTCAGTCATTCAGTTCCAAGCAACACCTCATCTTTCTTTTTGCTTCTATCACCTTTGAAAGAAAAACAAAAGTGACCAACCTCTCTATAGTGTGTTACATTTAACAGAGCATGTGATCCACCTCAGCTCTCTTTCTCCTTAACATTTTACAATTTTCTGTTATCTCTGACCCTGCCCTGATTCACCACTCTCAAAGATACCAAAGGTCAATCAATCTATGTCAAAAGCGAGTGTGTAGAACAGAGCTTGGCACACACTAGGAAGATGCTTACATTTTATTGAATGGATGAATACGATGTGTAACTTTGGGGATATTCAACTTCTTTTTCTACACAAAGATCCATTGATCTCATTTGACGTTAGACTGTGTTCTAAATACTAGCTGAGCCCTCCACAAACAGATGTGAGAAAGAATCTGATTTACAGTGTTTCATTAGGGTTGGACACTTTTGGAAGGGAGAGGCAAGATAGAAGATTAGGATGACAGAGAAATCAACTTTTGGTGGAAGCCTGACAAGACTGGGGAAATCGTACGAGAAAGTCTAAAATGTGTATAGACCCTTGGCGTTGCCCTTCGTTGGACTTGATCCATCATTGGCTAGGGTCTGTCACAGGAAAAGAGTCTCCTTGGTAAGCTGGAGGTAGCAACTGGGGCAGACTGTGATGGAGCAGAGAGCTAAGTTCCTCTGTAAAGGACAATCTGTATGGCACAGTTCTATGCCAACCAAATGGAAGGGTTCTGATGGTAAAGAATCTGCCTGCAATGGAGGAGACCTGGATTTGATCCCTGGATCAGGAGGATCCCCTGGAGAAGGGCACTAGATACCCACTCCAGTATTCTTGCTTGGAATACTCCATGGACAGGGGGGGTCCATGGGGTCGCAAAGAGTTAGACACAACTGAACATCTAACACTTTTACTTTCACAATATGGACTTTGGTTCAGGATCTAATAAGGGAAGCGATTATTCAACATAATATAGTAAATTTGTCAATAAAGATATGCAGAAGGTGCTCTGAGTCTCCTGGGGTACATTTTGACATACTTGGGTAATAAAGGTGTGGCAGTGAGGTGATGCTTCCTGAAGCATTTGGTTCCTGCTCTGACCTTTGAAACATGCATAGGAGTCAACAGAAAGAGAAAATGGATAGAGTTTTCCAGACCCTCTATAAATTATTACTACTTTTTAGTACATGAAGACAAAATGAAATGTAATGTAAATTGCAAGAAAAATGTTTAGAATATTTTGAAAATTGTACAATAGCTAAACCTTATTAAACACTTGCTCTGTGTCAGTGGGGACATTGTGAACAACAATGGAGACTACGTCTTCTCTTGCTTTTTTTGCCATTCTTGATCTCACTGACCTACTAGTTCTTTTATTTTCCCCCTTACTTCCTAAACATTAGATCTAACTAATCTTTTTACCTAGGGTCCCTTTTGCATGAGTTACATTTTTCCTAGTGTTCTCACTAACCTCCAGTTCTAGTAGCCATTACTTCTAAACTAGCCTTTCTCAAGTGGGATCATTTGATGCTTTGAATAATATTTCTCAATTCTCTCAAGGATGGTACATAATATCATTCTCAATGCACAGGAGGAAACGGATTCCATTATGTACAATGGATGGCTTAAGACATTAGGGTTTAACTCTTTTGGAACTCTGACTTAGAAGGGCGGCTCTAGACAGAAGACCCCAAGTTGGTATCTGCATCCTCAGCCTCCTTACTGGTACTCAATGCTGTTGAGCCATTTTCCAGTTTCCCTGGTAAATCTATGGTACCAGAGAGTCCGCAGATCCTAAACTTTCCCCTCCCTTCCCCTGCTCATACTAACTCCTAATTTTGATCTTCATCTTTGGTCCAGTGACATCACCATTCACTCAGCCACCAGAATTCTCAATATCCCTAAATGGGATACCCAGGGGACTGTGGAGTCCTCTGTTTGTGAGAGCCCTTTCATTTTTCTCCTTCTGTTTTTAAATTCAGGCTTTGTATTTGTTAAATTGTTATTTTCTCCTATCCAAATTTTGCAACAACCCCTCTAACACACACACACACACACACACACACACACACACACACACGCACACACACACACACTGTTCTTTTTTCTCCAAAATCTCCAACTCCAATCTCCCCTTGCCACCACCACCCATACCAACGTATTAAAGGGAAATTATGTCATGCCTCTGTTAAAAAGCTTCAGAGCTTCCTTGATTCCTTCACACAACAGTTCTTTCATCAAAAGCCAGAGGCAAGTTAGGAAACTCCACCTTGTCGCTGTGGCAATGTTCTATAAAGCCCCCAAATAAGAAAGACTGTTTAACACCATCTGAACATTAGAGGGCTAGAGGTATCTTCAGTTACTCACAGCTCCCATTCACATAAGCAGTTTTTTAAACTGGAAACTGTTTATATTTCATGATTATCTTCATACTTAGAGACTTAGTACGTGTCCAACAAATGCCCTGTAAATATTTATTAATGAATAAACAAATGAATATCATTAAATGCATACAACTCCTCATTTGTATATTCAAAGATCTCCACCATGACATGTTCACTTCCTTTTTCTACCTAACACCCTGTGAAACCATGATTTATAATCTACAATCCAGCCAAACACCATGGCTGGTCATGCTCTTAAATCGCTTTTCAGGCATTTGTCAACACCATTCCCTTCTTCTCAGAGTCCTGGTTTTACACTTTCACTTGTCAAAATCCCACCCATCATGTCATGTCATATTTTCTTATTTTCTTGATGTTTCTTCTTTCTGATTGACCACCAGATATTAATTCTCTATTCCTAGAAACGCTATAGCTCAGAACTGTGTGCCCTTATCATATTCTTTCTGGTAATATGATTGTCACTACACAGGTAATGAGGCCCCATCTGCATATCTTCCATGAGAATTCCAGTGTTAGATCTTAGCTGAGGTTGTCTGAGTTCCTATTTAAACAGAAACACCATGAGCCTTAAAGATAAGATGATGCTGATGATAAAGAGTTCAATTCTTCATTTTCATTTAATCCTGAAGCCAGCAATATCTGTGCCTTACCTGTAGTTGGTTCTTAGTTATTCTTTTATTACATGCTATAATCCTACATTTTAAAAATACATTCAAGTTTTTATCTAAATAGTGTGAACTTGGTTTCTGACATGTGAATAAGAAAATATCCTGTCTAATTCATAGGCAGCGACAATGTAGCACCTTGCCTTGGCTTCTAAACAAGCCTTGACTTTCCTTCCTTCCTTCCTTTCCTTACTTCCTTCTGTTACTGAGTCCAAGCTCACACAGGTCAATAAATTAAGAGACAATTTGTTGAACAAGGAATAGAGACTTTATGTGTGAGTGTCCCATAGAACCATCTTGCCTGGAATTCCAAAACACTTAGCAACTCTCTTTAAGTTCAAGTTTATTAGTTTGTAAAAGGTTCACGTGACTGTGAATATTCCAGTCCCACAACTCTCCTAGGGTAGGATGAGTACTAGAGGGAGGCAGGTGAGACGCCCAAGGTGCTTCATTTTTGCAGAAGGCATCCCTCTTCACAACTCTGTCAGTGAGCATCTCATTCTATTTTGTCCCCAGGAAACTTACTCACCTTATCTTAGTCCAGGCCTTGAGAATCGTGGTGAAAATTGAATGAGTTATTACATATAAAGTTCTCATAATATGAATTGATACATGGTAAGTGTTCAATAAAAATGGGGTACGGTTGTGCTGTTGTAATTATTATATCCGCCATTCTTTTTTGTTATCATCACCGTGACAACCACCGTTATATATTTCTACTACCACTAACAGCAATAATTTATCGATAATCATTTGACATTATGATATGATTATTTTAGCCCTTTTGTGAGGAAGGTCTTTCCCATGCCTCATACTTTTTGAGCAAAATGATGGCCAAACACATAGCCTTAGAATGATGTAGCTTTAGAGAAGAAAGCATGACTGCAGCAAGGCTGGGAAGAGTTTAGTTGGTGCAACAGTGACAGGGAGCAGACACTTAGCTCAACTAACTTTAGGAAAGAAGTTTCCTGGAAAGAGAGAAAATTGGAAGACTAGGACCACCACCCCCCACCATCAAAGGACAGGTGACATGATGGTTACCTGCTCAGGCTTTGGGACTCCTGGATTCAAGAGTTAGCTTTGCCATTTTCCGACTGTGTGATCTTGAGCAAGTAATTTCCTTTCCTTGATGACCCATGTTCTCACCTATAATAATAGACCCTAGTTCAGTTGGTTGTGTGACAATGCCTCTGGAGAAGTTAACACAGCTTACATGCACTAAGCATCCCATCTAAGGGGCTATTCTTTATATGAATACAAACCAAGCTTTAACTAAATATCCTTAATTATTAACCTTCTTCATTTTCCACCCGTTCTCAACTCCACCGCCTTAAGAGTAGTAGAATACTTCATTTACAATTACTGTCATTAAAGACTCTTGAGAGATCAAAAAATACAGTAGGTATTCTTTTTTTCTTAGATAATGGTGTGATAGGTGAGTTTGTCTTTCTTTTTTCTTTCATACATTTTCTAAGTTGTTTTTTTTTTTTTTTTGCCACACTGAGCAGCATGCAGGATCTTAGTTCCCCAACCAAGGATCATATCTGTGCTGCCTTCAGTGTAAACACAGAGTACTAACCATTGGACTCCAGGGAATTCCTAAAGGCCTATTCTATCTTCCCATTCTTTCTGAGTCTCTTATTATTGTCATGTTAGTAGAGCATTGCTATCCCTTGTCCCTTTACTCATAGCCCCAATCTAAGGATTACCTGCTCTAGGCCAGTGTGGCCTGGAAAATCGTGAAACCCAAACCTCCTGCCTTTGATGAAGTTGAGTATTTGCAAGGCAAGACAAGAAGGGCTTTATCATCATTTTCCACCATGCCCAGCGCCTGGTCAGCACCCTCAAGGGGTGGAGGGGGGCTTGGATTTTAGAATCCAAGTTCTTCAATCAAGAGAAAGAAGCATAGTTTCCAATATTTCATTTTCTAAGCCTGTCCCAAGACTTTCATTGTCTGTTTTTCCTATATATCTCTCAGCCCTGCTTGATTAAGTAGCTGACACCTTGTTGATAACTTTCTACCACTGCCCTTCATCCTGTGATTTGGGATTGATGATATCTCCTACAGGCTCCCTGTGGAGAGCCTATGCTGACATGGCACCCCTAGGCAAGATGCCTTGTCTCTGAGCTATAACTGGAAAGTTTGATACTTTCAGATTCAAACTGGATGGAGGAACGCAATGCTGAATAGGACACTGGACAGGACTGAATGGGGCTGTTTTTAGCAAAAAAAGAGTTATAGCCTCCCTGGCTGTTACACGTTACCCCTTCCATGGTCACTTTGGGGAATGCCTATTACCTATAGATCTATAGATCTATCTATGGAGTAGGAAATGGCAACCTGCTCCAGTATTCTTGCCTGGAGAATCCCATGGACAGAGGAGCCTGTTGGGCTTCGTCCATGGGGTTGTGGAGCGTCAGACATGACTGAGGTGACTTAGCACAGCACAGCCTAGATCTATCTATAACTGGATTCCTCTCTAAAAGATAACTTGAGTACTAATGCCTGTATCTCTGAAAGAAGCAGTCACTGGCATGAATCTAGTGAAAGGAGAGAAAATATCAAATGTGGTCTCAGGACCATTGCCTCTGAGCCTTCAGTCTGAAATTTAATCTTGCTCCCTGAGAGCAACAGAGGAGGTGGTTGGCCTTGAGCAATGCGGTGCAACACCTTTAGGCTGAAATTCCATTGACACAAGGCTGTTCCTTCCCTCCCACATGGCTTAGGGAACTCACACAGAGGAACATCTGGCCATATGCAATCTACAAAACATGTCGTGAAACATATTAGCTCCCTCAAGCCAATGGGAGCCCATCTAGTTAACGAGCAGGGAAGGGCCCCACGGTGAATTCTGGAAGCTGAAATCCGCCTCACCCAGGACTCGTCTTTCTGGAAGGAGCAAAGTCCAAGCCAACAATTCACGCTGAGGTCTGACAGCATCTGGGAAGCTGTCTTGGGAGTCAGGGCCATTAACACACAAGGGATCAGTCAGGATGCCAAACCACTCACCAGTTTGTCATAACAGAGAGGAGCAAGGGGTGGGAAGGCCCTGGGTTGTCAATAGCAGATTGTCCCCGAGGAGCTGGCCCTGACTCAGTAATTGCTATGTCTCCAAGTTCTCTGCTAAGTGCTTTAGATGCAAAGCTTCATTTGCTTTTCACAACAACCACAAGATCTATGCATCAGTCCCATTTTGTGGATCAGGCATATGAGGCCAGAGAGGGAATGAAACTATCTCCAGTGCACATAGCTTGTGAGTGCAGAGGCAGCAAGAAAACCCAAGTCTATCTGCTTTTCCAGCCTTTGCTTGTAGCCACACTAGGAGCCAAAGCATCAATTTTCTGCCTCCAGATACCTTCTGCAGCTTCCTGCCACAGGGTAGAATCCTCTAATTTGAGGGAGGAGCTGAAATGTCACCGTCTCTCTCATCTTTGCAGCACCATCTGTAAGAATGCTGAGAATGTGTGTTTGCATTTTCTTGGGTGCCCACAATCATGAATAGGCTCTCCCAACCTCTTGGGCTAAAGGTAAAGATCTGTGGGAGGAAAGGGCACTTTTCTTCTTGTCATTGCTCAGGTGTGAAGGCAAGAAAGGGGAGGACCGGGAGGAGCACAAGATAATTAAATGAGCAACTTCACAGGTTCCAAACTTCTGATTCCAATTAACCTCTCCGCTTAGTGCTGGCCCGATTGTCGACTCTCCCCATGATGGACCCAAGCCCCCGAACTTGTGTGAAGTGTGTTTCTAGCAGCTTCCCTGGGGGCCTGATGAGGAAAGGACCAATTGGATTCATGACCAGGATTGCCATGCAGGAAAATAAGCCAGTGATTACAGCGAAAGCACTCAGATTCAGGGAAGCTGATCCAGAGCCAGCACTTCCATAGATTTTGAGCACAGAACATTGGAGGATAAACAGATGACTCAGATCTGCAAGCTGAGACCTGAATCAGCAGCACCCACGAATAACCAACCACCTGTCCATTTGGGCTTCTCTCTGCCTCTTAACAGCTGCATTGTCAACATCCTCCTTTCCGTATCTCTTAATACTTATCATTTTCCAAGGTTGATGGGAAGTGATAGCTCCTTGGAGTGATGCTCCTGAGCTTCCACAGAATTGCAAAGTGAATCAGGCCACTGGATTTTTCATTAAGATGGTTCAAATGCTTGCTGCACCTCTTCCTGTCTGTGCAATCTTGGAAATGCTTCTGAAAATCTGTTTATCCACATAAAGTGTTAGTCACTCAGTCATGTCCGACTCTTTTCAAACCCAGGGACTGTAGCTCTCCAGGCTCCTCTGCTCATGGAACTCTCCAGGAAAGAATATTGGAGTGGGTAGCCATTCCCAATCCAGGGATCGAACCCAGGTCACCTGCATTGCAGGCAGATTCTTTACCATCTGAGCCACCAGGGACCTCCTTCATAGGGGTATTTTGGAGGACAAAATGAAATATTGTACATAAAGAGACCTAGCACATAGTTGGTACATAATTATTGTTCACTGCAGAGTTTATTATTATTACAACTACTGTTATTATTATTACTGAGTATAAATTACAAGCGAATGAGCTTGCCATAGCTGTCATAATAAAACCAGAATTGGCAGCTTAAACAAAAGAAGTTATTAAATTACAGTTCTGGAAGCTGGAAGTTCAAGGTCACACAGCAGAGTTGGTTCCATCTGAAGGTTACAGGAAGAATCTGTTTCATGCCTCTCTCCTAGCTTCCGGTGGTGTGCTGGCCATCGTTGGTGTTTCATGACTTGCAGATGCCTCCACCATCTTTGCATTTATCTCTACTTGGCATTTTCCCCATGTCTGTGTCTGTTTTCAAACTTCCCTTTATTATAAGGACATCAGTTCTGTTGGGTTAGGGTCCTATCCTACGCCAGTATGTTGTTCATCAGTCCTTCCAATGAATATTCAGGACTGATTTCCTTTAGGATGGACTGGTTGGGTCTCCTCCCTGCCCAGGGGACTCTCAAGAGTCTTCTCCAACACCACAGTTTGTTATTTAGTTGCTTAGCCATGTCTAACTCTTTGGGACCCCATGGACCATAGCCCACCAGGCTCCTCTGTCCATGGGATCTGCTGGGCAAAAATACTGGATTGGATTGCCATTTCCTTCTCCAGGGGATCTTCCTGATCCAGGGATCGAACCGTCTTCTCCGTGGCTCCTGCACTGCATGTAGATTCTTTCCCATTGCGCCACCAGGAAAGCCCATGCCAGTATGATCTCATCTCAACTTTAATTATACCTGCAACAACCCTATTTTCAAATAAAGGCACATTTTGATGCAACGGGTGTTAGGACTTCAACATATAAATTTTGAGTGAACACAATTTAACCCATAACAACCAGTATAATATTTACTATACTTATGATATTAGACCTCTGTATTTATAACCATGTGTTTTTTGAAGGAGCAGCACATTCAACTTCCTTCAGTGAACATATCTATGAAACAGAAACAGACTCTCAGACATGGAGAACAGATTTCTGCTTGCAGGGGGTGGGGTGGCGGGGAAAGATTGGGAGTTTGGGATTAGCAGATGCAAACTATTATATACATGATGAATAAACAACAAGGTCCTATTATATAGCACAGGGAAATAAATTCAACATCGTGAATAAACCATAATGGAAAAGAATATGAAAAAGAATATGTATGTATATATGTATCTGGATCACTTTGTTGTATAGCAGAAATTAACACAATATTGTAAATCACCTGTACTTAAATAAAATTAAAAAATAAAAAAAAAGAAAGAACTTCCTTCATACTGCCTGGTCAGATGGCGTGGTCACACTTCCTTCCAAATGGCCCATGTTGTCATGTTGAGACCTAAGGAGCAAGGGCTGGTGAAGATGGGAAAAAGCTAGAATCAGAGATCGAATCAGAGCTAAAATCAGCTAAAAATGTTGGGTAAGTGCAGAGGCTACAGTTCAACAGAAAGTGCACAAAATGATATTCCTTTCTTTATGTAATAGAGCTGGCTTTGCTCTGAACTATCCATATTTTTATCATCATGGGCCATGAAATTAGCACACTTCATTGATAAAACAGTATACCAGGCGCAGTCTGTAGCTCGTGATGGGTGGAAGAACCCCAACCAGTCCATGGACCTCATTTTCCCATCCTGCCCCCTTTAGTCCAATGAATTGACTCTTAGGGGTCCAGCCACACTGTAGTATAGATCACTGTCCCAATAACTGACAGCTTTGGCACACTTTCCATAATCAATAGCTTCCATCTAAATTTCCTTCTCTAAAGAGTGCATAAATTATCACATATATGCAAATATGATTATGACTTAATTACTAGGGCTGATTGGTGATTAATTTTTTGATTATGATCAATCACTCCTCATGAGTAATAATAAAGCATTCAATCAGTAGGATGCTAATAATGCAGCTTTCTTCAAAAAGACCCCCAAAGCAGTCAGAATAAGGTCTTTGCTGAAATCTTCATTTTGGAAAGAAATGATCTGAAAAAGGCAGTTCACATGGGGAAAAAAGTCAATAAAACTATGAAAAGTGCTTAATATTACTCATAAATAAAGAAACGCAGTATAAAGGGAGTAATGATCTTAACCCATCAAAGTGACATTTAAACGTTTATAATTATGCCCAATATAGAAGTAAATTTCAAGGATTAGACCTATTAATGAACACCAATGCAATATTTTTGAAGAAAACCTATCAAATTTGTCCAAATTCAAAATGCAATTATTTTTGACCCAACTATACTACTTCTAAGAATTTCTCCTGAAGCATGTTCATAAAGTTTACTGTTTATCTACCTACCTTTCAGCTACCATACATGAACGTAACACAAAGCTCTTCATTTTAACTTTGCTGATGATACAAAAGACACCTGGAAACAGACATCAATGTGGAACTGTTTAATGAAGTGTGATATATACACATGATAAAGTCCTAGGTGGCAATTTGAAGATTACACAGATATATATAGTTAATGACATGTAAAGGTGTCCAAAGTCTACCAAGTGGAAGAAGCAAGCTGCAAAATGTTATCATGTATCAGAATCATATGCTGGTTATGTTAAAACGCAGTTTGCTGGACCCATCTTAGAATTTCTAATTCAATAGGTCTGGGGCAAAACCTGAAATTCTGCATTTCTCAAAAGGTCCCAGGTGATGCTGATGCTGCTGGTCCTAGGACTAAACTTTGAAATCCTTTCATACTGAGTATGATACTACTGTGTGTCCTTGTTGCTATTGTTTAGTAGCTAGGTTGTGTCGGACTCTTTTGTGACCCCATGGACTGTACCCACCAGGCTCCTCTGTCCATGGGATTTCTTAGGCAAGAACACTGGAGTGGGTTGCCATTTCCTTCTCCAGGGGATCTTCCAGACCCAGGGATTGAACTCGCATTTCCTAAAGATTGGCAGGAGGATTCTTTACCCCTGAGCCACCAGGGAAGACTGCTATGTGTCTACTTATATACGAATATATACATTCTGAAATAAAATAATATTTTTGGTTTGGGAGCTTGAGGCTGGTGAACAGAGGAGAATTTAAATTTTGTTTTTTATTTACACTACTTAAATTGGTACTAACATTTATGACTATACCCATAGTAATAATTTTATTTTCAAAAATAATACCTGTAAGTCACTTGAATATCATATCTTCTTTTATGCAGAAAAAATTTCATTGAATGACTTATAAATTCCAAGTATTTCCTCCTTGTCTGTAAGTAGAGAAGGCACTGTTGACAAGGACTGTTTTAGTTATCTACTGCTGTATAACCGAGGACCCCAAACTTAGCAAGTTATTTTCAGCAGCAAAGATTTATTATCTCACATAGTTTCTGAGGTTTCCAGGTTCAGAAGTTTAGCTGGGTGAGTTTGGCTCTTATAAGGTCACAGTCAAGCTGTCAGTTGGGACTACGACCTCTTCAGGCTTTGAACTGGGGCTGGAAAATTCACCGCCAGTTTACTTATGTGCCTATTGGCAGGGGGCAGCTTTCTCACTTACAATTCCTCACCAAGTAAGACAAGTCATTTTTAATTATGATCTGGGATCTCAAACAGCTTGAAAGTTGTAATATGATGGCTTATCACTAGAACAAAAGTATTCCTTTTTTACAGTTCATCTTAAGAAAAAAAGAGATACTAATTTTACTAAAGCAGCATGAGGAAAACTGACGCATGTCCTTTTCTTGACATGTCACTCACAAATACTAAAGCTGAGATTCCATCCCAGGCCTTTAAATCCACAGCCTGTGTCTTAACCACTATATAACACGGAAGTGTGATGTTATCTTGTTTTAAACACAGATCTCCTTGGAGGAAAGGTGTAAGGGTGAGACTCCTTGTTGAGATGGCAGACAGTCTTAAACTTCATTCAAGGAGGTGCCAAGGAAGTATCTAGCTCCATCATATATTTTCAGAATAAAAGATGATGATGCTGTTCAGAAGTAACAGATCAGTATGGCCTGTTCTCGGTAGAGACTCGTCTTTCCAGCCCCCTTCCCACACCAATAGTGAAGATGCATTTGCTCTGAACCATTAACTCTCTCTGGCCCCGTTACCCTGGTGACCAGTGGCATTTGCAAGGCAGCTGGCTAAGGTCATAGGTCAGGCTCTAGCTATAGAAAACACACCCTGGGCCTTTGTCTCCTCAATAACCAAGCTGGTCTCACCAACAGAGAGGGCTAATTGGCCCCATCCCTTTGAAACAAGGACTCAGCATAGCTGGGAGTTAATAAAATGTATCTAGAAGGGCACAGGCTCAAGTTAAAATCACCAAGGAGAGGTTGGGGACCTACAGATTCCTGAGCCCTAACCCAGGCCTCCTGAATTACGATCTCTTGAAGCTCAGGAATCTGCATATCTTTTCTTAAATTTCTCAGCTATTTTTGTGCACAGCTTTGAAATTGCCTCCCTTCTTGTGTGTCTCTGAGGATGATCTAGTGGAATGGGGGCTTTGGTTGCTGAGCTGGGAAAAATATGGGAAAAGGAATCAGTGTCTATATCTCGTTTATCTCTCAGGAGTGCTTGTGGCCAGGGGAACAGATGACAATAGTACGGGGATGGGCACAGACATGAAGAGAAGACAATATTTCTGCCTTGGGAATATTGTAACAGCAGTTACTGGATTCCCTCAAGACCCGCAGAATAAGTACTGAGATTCTAGCAATGTTTACATAAGCAGAAAATACCTCCAAGGGAGATGTAATGCCACCCCTCAACTTCCTGAACAGGATCCCCTCTGATGGAGGGGATGATAACTGGAGCTTTGAGTGACTCTGTAGGAGAGTCAGGGTGCAGAAAGGGAAGGCTTGACCCTATTGGGTGTAAGCGCCATCCTTGACTCTGGGTTACCCTATTTCCCAAGCTGCAAGGGGCCATCTGTGCAGATAACTGGCATAGAGACTGGCATCCACTGGAACTCATCTTTGCCCCGAGTTCCTTTGGCAGGTAGCCAAGATGAAGCCTAGGTCTAAACCTAGATCTGGGTCCACCTCCCTCAATACCTTGGTTTCCCTTGACATCTCTAGATATTGGGAATCATATTCCTGTGATGGTCACTTTCTAAGCTTGAATTCACATCGGGACTGGCAGACTGGCCCCATTCCAGCTGCTCCTTCAGTCATGTCCATCAAGAGGCCATGTCCAGTATCTCTTCCATCCAGGATCTTTTCTAGGCATTTCTGTATGTTATTTCTAACTTCTGAAGGCATTGGCCTGGGAGCCCAGCTCTTACTCTTAGGGTATCTTCCCTTCCCTGGAATCAGGGCAGACTCTGCGGTAGCTGTGACCAGCAAGGTAATGCCAGAGTGGTGCAAAGCCAGAGTCCAGGTTCAGATTGTGAGAAGCTGACAACTTCCACTTCTGTCTCTGGAAACATTCCCTCTTGGATCATGTAAGTTCAGAGCCCTTCTGGAGAGACCACTGAAGAGTCTCTGGGAAGCATGATGAGGGAAAGGAGCCTGGATGAGCTGAACATTCTGCTAAGAGAACCTGTTTTTACATAGACTTGCATCCACCTGGGATCTTCAGACTGAGCCAGTCACTGCCTGAACGCCACCCAGAGATCCCAGTCAATGCCAGGAGCAGCAGCAGATGACGTCCACTGAGCCCTCCTTGAATTCCTGACCTACAAAATCATGAGATTTTTGTAGACGTAATCAATTAGATGATTTTTGCTCACAGTCACTAGATTTGGGGATACTCGTTTAGATGGGTATAGACAACTGGAACAGAATCTCAAAGAATCTGAATGAAGCCATTCTAAAATGGTGAATGGTTAATACCCCAAAGGCCATCTATCTCAAGAGCTATTGTCGGCCACACTTGACCAGACAGAGTCAGCACCTTCTGGGAGCAGAGAGGCCATCAGCTCTGAGGTTAGGGCAGTGGTACCTGATACACGCAAGAGACCAATGGATCAATCCATTGGTGAAACCGCCCCTTCCACACAAAGGTCTCATCTCCTTCCTTCCCTGGCAGGGGGTGAGCCTTTAAGAAAAAGCTGTCAAACACTCCACTTAAAAGAGTTATTGCTATTTCAAACGTTTTTGTTTTAACAGGGTCAAAATAAAGGAAAGTCCCTGGAAGACCAAGACACAGTGACTTGGGAGAGTAGAATGCAGCGGGTCCTAGCCTGATGATTCAGCTGATTTGATCCTTGTCTTCAGGAGAAGCCTGGGTCTGGGGGGGTGGGGGTGGGGAGGGGACAATGAACCCTGGAAACCCACAGCTGCAGGTAGAGATTTTCAATCAGAAGCATTGCCAAACCCAGCTTTCAGCACCAATGGCTCCCAGGAAAAAAATGCTAGCGATTTTTCAGCTAAAATTCTCTCCCTCCCCCCCTTCTTGTTGGATGAAACCAGGAGCCCTCAGATCCTGTAAAACCTCAGTCCCAGAAAGACAAAGGCAACCCCTGACGTTACGTCCAGGGAAAACCAGATCTGTACAGGCAAAGCGGAAGTGCCGAGGCCAGGGCCCCGCTAAGATTACGGGCTGTTAATAAGGAAAGACAGAAGCCAGGAGGTTTGATGTCCAAGTCGACAAGCAGAGGTTAAGGGGAGAGCCGGGCAGGCTCATTTGCAAACTTCGTCCTGTTTCATTAAACGAGAGCCGAGACAGCCTGTCTCAGTCCAGCAGAGAAGGACCTCATTATCCACGTAGGGAGCAAGAGATAAGAATCTTTTAATAATTGCTGGGAATTTTTTTATTATGATGTGGAATGCCAATTTAGGCCTCTCCTCACAGGCTGGATATAAACAGCCTCCTTGGGAGTTAAAGCCGCTCCCCTCTGGCTGTGGTCATTAAGCACAAAGAGGAAAGAGACGGATGTTTGCTGGGAGAAAAGGGGCCCAGGGGCCCCTCTTGGCTTCCAGGAGCTGACTTTTTCCACCAGGCAGCCTTGGGACAGACTGTGCTATCTCCAGCACCTTCATGGAAACCTTGGCGGTCAGTTGTCCAGGTTTGTCATCGTGGGTCCTCCTTCCCTATTTTCACCCTGAGTCTCCTTGAGACATTCAAAATATCTGCAAAAGGCTGAGCTGTTATTTTCTCCCACTTTTCAAAATGTCCAGTATAAAGATTTCAGCAGAAACTTTATGACTTGAGAGAGACAAGGCGTGCTTCCTGTTCTGAGCAGCTATTAACAGTCCAGTGAAAATGAAGTGAAATGAAAACACGACAACGTTATTATGTTTTACCTGGACGCCCTTTGCCTACCAGAGATAGGCTCTTTCTTTGTTTAAATGGGAGCTTCAAAAGGAGTTAGGAGTTCTCGATTCTGTAGAACTCATCTGAGGCATTGCCTTTAAGGTAATCTAGGAAAGAAAAGAAAACTGAAAAGGGAATGACTTGTTCTTTTTTGAAATTTTATTTGTTTTCGGCTGTGCTGGGTCTTCCTTGCTATGGGCAAGAATTCCTCTGGGCATTCTCTAGTTGCCGAGAGTGCGGGCTACTCTCTAGTTGCAGCACATGGAATCTAGCTGTGGCCCATGGGCTTAGTTGCCCTTCAGCAAGTGGGATCTTTCTGGACCAGGGATCGAACCTGTGTGCCGCGCATGGGCAGGCAGTTTCTTTACCACTGAGCTCCCAGGGAAGCTCTTTTTTTTTTTTTTTTTCTTGATAAGAGTTCACCCCAGGATTGGTGGAAGAATCTGGATTTACGACCCTCCCCTTAGGGGCCTCTTGTTGGAAGCCCCAGATTGGAGACCCGCCTCCAGAGGCAGTATTTCATCAGGCAGGGGTTGCAGTTCACCCTCAAAGGCTTAGAAGAGGGACGATCAAGACTCAGCAAGGTCCACAAGGTGCTGATCCTCTGGCCTTGGGCTGTGCCCGGGGCTCCCCTTTGATCCTACACAGCTGGGCTTTTAGCCCAACACACCAAAAGAGTCCCACGAGTGGGTCCTTCATTCTTACCACCGGCCTCTCCTCCCCTTCAGCCCTCGCCCCTCAACTCCCTTCCTCCCCCCCCCATCATGCCCTGCAGGTAGATACCGAATGACAGAAATGGTGAGTTTGAAGTCCGAAGTGTCAGGAGCAATGAGGCGTCAGAGGGGCCTCACTGTTTCCACCCCCATGAGTGAGGGCACAGTGCCCAGGGCTAGAGGCTGGGGGAGCTGTCTGAGCATTTTCTCAGTGCCTGCTTCTTGGCTGGATTTCAGAGAGGCCCGAGGAAGCCCTGGTGGTGCTCACCCCCCGCGGGGGCTGTGTTGACAGCTCCGAGGCTCCCCAGGGTGCCTGGTGCCCCAGCAGCTCCCAGGCAGACTGGCCGCCTGTACACTTTGCTTGCCTACTCGTTGCTGCCCTTCCGACGTTGCCCAGAGCAATAATCCATTACTATGAACAATAATAATTATCTGACAATCACAACTAGTGGGTCCTGCGGGCCAAGGAATGTGTTGTTAGGAGCAGGAACCCCTGGTTTTAAGTAATGTGTTCACCACTTCCTAGCAGTGTGGCATTGGAGGACAGATTTAACGTGCATGAGCCTCAGTTTGTTTACCTGTAGTAATGGGATGATTGTGGTACCCAACCAGGCTGACGCGTGAAGGGATAAAGAGGCCAAGCTGCGCACAGTGAGATGAGGCAAGACACAGGGAAGGAAAGGATGGATCTGTGGTGTAGCTTTGATGACACACATGGGACTTTACCACCCCTCAGTTAATCCCAGAGTCTCAGTCTCTTTATCTAGTAAATGGGAATAATTATACCCGCCAAGGTGGTTGAAAGAATTCAGTTTCGCTGTGAAACGTCCTGTAGGGAGGATGGAGAACAAGTCTCATTCACACAAAGAAAGCAGAAGGGGAGGGGCAGGGTGCACATGCTCAGACTTGACTTTCAAGGCCTCTTATTGTTGACCTTTGAACTTCATGTTCCTGACCTTGACTTCTTTCCAGCCCAGGCCTTCTCCAGCATGGCTTATCTCCATATGTGCCTAGTGGTGGTTTAGTCACTAAGTCGTGTCTGACTCTTGTGACCCCATGGACTGTAGCCTACCAGGCTCCTCTGTCCATAGGATTTTCCAGGCAAGAATACTGGAGTGGGTTGCCATTCCATTCTCCAGGGGATCTTCCTGACCCAGGGATCGAACCTGGGTCTCCTGCATTGCAGGTAGATTCTTTACCAACTGAGCTACAAGGGGAACCCCTTATGTGCGTGGACCAGTTTGTATGCCCTTCTAAACCTAAGGACCTTATTTCTTTTATCTGGAAAGTGTCTATTTCTCTTTTTTCATCAGCTGGCATTGTATACGCCCTGAAGCCAGCTACTCCAAGCGAGTTTTCTTGTTTTTGAGTCACAGAATGGCATACAAAGAGGAGAACTCAGCATTTTCATATGAAATTGCTTGCTTCTCTCAGTAATGTGTTAAAAAGAGTTTGTCCTGCTGCCAGGGAAGCTGCTCTGTTCTCCTGTTCCTTGCAAACCTAGATTGGAAGCTTTGGTGATTGCAGAAAGCTTCAGAGTCACCATCCATATCGTTCTCTTAATCTGGTCATTTTCAGCTGAGGAGATTCTCAAGCAATGTGTTCTCAACTTGAATGCACACCAGGGATAAACTAGACTTCCCTGATAGGAGACCCAGCTCATGGAGTTAGAGATGGAGGAGAGAATGGCAGCATGGTCTCTGGTTCATTTGGTGCACCAGCTACATGCTATTCAAAACTAAGTTTCAGAGGTGACATTGACGCCAACCTGATCATGAGCACCTTCACACATACACATGCTCTTCAACTCTGCAGCTGCTAATCTAGTCTTCTAACTCCCTACGCCTGAGCCCTCCTTCCTATCACCTTCAGATGCCTGCCTTCCCTTTCTTTAGGTGCTGCTTAAACGACACCTCCTCCAGGAAGACTTCCCTGACCCTACTATCTAAAGTCAAACAACTTCCATGATTTTCTCCACCTGCCTCCTATTAACTTCTTTGGTAACACTAGTTGCAATGAAAACTGTTTTATTTTTGCAATTATTTGCTTGAGTATTTCTTGTCTCTCCCTGTGTAATATGAGGTTCACAGTTTTAAGAGCCTTCTTTTTGCTTGTCACCCTAGCCCAGTGCCTAAAATGAGATCTGGTATATTTTTCTGGGCTCCAAAATCCCTGCAGATGGTGATTGCAGCCATGAAATTAAAAGACACTTACTCCTTGGAAGGAAAGTTATGACCAACCTAGACAGTATATTGAAAAGCAGAGACATTACTTTGTCAATAAAGGTCCGTCTAGTCAAAGCTATGGTTTTCCCAGTGGTCATGTATGGATGTGAGAGTTGGACTTTAAAGAAAGCTGAGTGCAGAAGAATTGATGCTTTTGAACTGTGGTGTTGGAGAAGACTCTTGAGAGTCCCTTAGACTGCAAGGAGATCCAATCAGTCCATCCTAAAGGAAATCAGTCCTAAATATTCATTGGTAGGACTGATGCTGAAGCTGAAACTCCAATACTTTGGCCACCTGATGCAAAGAGCTGACTCATTTGAAAAGACCCTGATGCTGGGAAAGATTGAAGACAGGAGGAGAAGGGGACGACAGAGGATGAGATGGTTGGATACGATCACCGACTCAATGGACATGGATTTGGGTGGACTCCAGGAGTTGGTGTTGGACAGGGAGGCCTGGCGTGCTGCGGTTCGTGGGGTCACAAAGAGTCAGACATGACTGAGCGACTGAACTGAACTGAACTGATATTAGGTGTTTGTGTTTGTTGAATGAATACAGGAAGGTCCAAAGGAACTCTGGGTGGATTATGAAATAGAATTTGGAGACAAGGAGTTTCCTGAAGTAAAGCAACCCACGAACTGCTCAGGGATCCTTGGTAAGTGACATAATCCCCTTATCTCCCTTTACCCTTCTTCAGTGCTTTCAGACATGAATAATTGCCCCCAAATCAAAGCCAGGACAAAATTAAGGCTTTATAAAGATAACTAATTGGGTTTCCCTGGTGGCTTAGTGGTAAAGAATCCACCTGCCAATGCAGGAGACGGGTTCAGTCCCTGGGTTAGGAAGATGACCCAGAGAAGGAAATGGCAACCCACTCAAGTATTCTTGCCTGGGAAATTCCATGCACAAAGGAGCCTGGTGAGCTATGGTCCATGGGATCACAAAGAGTCGAACATGACTTAGGGATTAAACAACAAAAACAACCATAACAAACTATTAATAGCTACAGTTCCTCTGTACCTGAAACCCTTCTGCACAGGAAGAAAGAATCCTCTTTGGATGGTGAAGTTGATAAGGATGAATTGGAATTTTAAACAAAGTACTGGGCTAAGCCACGTGGGTCCTCCTCACTCGTTCTCGCATGAAGTGCTTCGAACTGATGACATCTCAGAGAAGCAAGTCTATAAACATTGTTAGAGGCAGAGACATTGCAGATTCTGCCACAACTGCCTCTCTTACATAACTCCCCAATTCATTCCAAGTCCAGCCTCAGAGCTAGTCAAAGACAGGCTAACAGATCCGCCACAATGGGAGCAGGTGTTTCTACAGTGGCTAAGAGCTCTTGTGTCAAAGCTGGATGGAGTGGTCTTTAAATTCTGGCTTCTACACCACAAGTGACTTGTCAGACCTTGGACAATTCAATTAATCTCACTAAGCAAGCTTCAGTTTGATGTCTGCAAAATAGGGATAAGTGTACCTCCCTTGTGGGATTTATGTGAAGACGAAATGAGTCAATGATGGAGAAAAACTCACTAATATTATTATAATGCGTCCTGGGATCTTCCCCACTGTAGCTGTGACTCATTGCATTTCATACTCTTCAGTCATCTACTTTGCCGAAATCTACTTACTAAGACTCTCTGCAACCAACAATACAAACATTCCATGCATGACAACGTAGAACGGCCGCTGCCCTCAGAGAGTTGACACCCCACTGCAAGGGAATGCCACATATACAGATAATTGGGAAAAAAACTCTTGGAATTTTAAAGAAAGGTGGGAAAATGTCTGAGGCACCCAGAGGAATGAGTGATCTCATTTCTTGGACTCAACATGGAAAGTCTGATGGGAAATGTGGCTTTTGAACTGGATGCTAGGTCCAGAAAACTACAGGAGAGAGGGTGTACGTAAAGGCACAGAAGTATGTGAGAGGACCACGTCCTCCTGGGGGTGCTGAGGATTCAGGCTGTGGGGTAGAATGCACAGGAGTGGAGTCATGGCAAGTGCAAGATGAGTAATACAGACTTGGTTGTACAGCTGAATGGAGAATCTGCCAATACAGAGGGTCGACTGCAGGGGACTTGACAATGGGTAGAGTTTGGTGTTCATAGAGGGTCTTGGAACCAACCTTCTGTGGATGCCCAGGGATGACTACACTTTCTTGTGAGGCCCTTGGAGAACCAAAGACATTAGGAGGTGGGGGAGGGGTGTTGCTTGGCTGGTTTGCATTAGAAAAGGGGCAAGGGTGACAGCAGGTAGAACACTCAAGAAGCTGATGCATTCACCCATTCTGGAGACAATAAAGACTCATCCACTGCAGGGCATTGGGGCAGAGGGAGGAAGGCCAGAGGCCTATTGGAAAGGTTCATGGAAAAGTTCGGTAAATGGGCAGTGTAGCAGACATCTGCGTGATGGAGGTTTTTGGAGCAACAACGAAACTTAATGGAAATCATCAGAGTGGACTTGTGCGCTTAACCCTGTCAGCTGTTCGTCAGTCCCCAGAGGAGCTGAGGAAGCTGAAATAAGCTCTGCCCCATTGCCTCAAGCCCGGGAAGGTGGGGCCAGTTTTTGACCCAAAGTCTGAGTTCCAAGGAGTTTGGCTAATGTTCCGTTCAGACTAATGGAACAGTCCACAGCCTGCTAGATCACGCTCTCCAACAATATTGTCTTTGGGATACATCCATTCCCACTTTTTCCCTTTGGTTGTTACTTTGGCCATGACAACTCCTTTGGGGTGGGGAGGAGTGAAGCCCCAGAACCCAGCAGTTACAGCAACTGATGTCCACTGGAAAAGACCTTTGTTTGCTGACCTCTCCCTGGAGTTCCTGGCCACCTGTAGGTTAGTCTGACCTTCCAGTGAGTCAAGGAGCCACGAGGAGAGTAGGGAGAATGATGCTCCATGGCTTTGTATGGGGGCTTAAGCCTGCCAGGAAAAGCTCTGCTTTTTTTTCCCCCTGATTTTTGTTTTTGGTTGCGCTGGCTCTTCACTGCGGCATACGGGTTCTCTGTTGCAGCTAGCAGGCTTTCTCTAGTTGTAGGGCGTGGGAGCTTCTCTTGTTGCAGGGCATGGGCTCTAGTGTGAGTGTGCTCAGTAGTTATGGCACATGGGCTTAGTTACCCCATAGCATCTGGAATTTTAGTTTCCTGACCAGGGGTTGAAGCTGCATCCCCTGCCTTGGGAGGCAGATCCTTAACCAGTGGACCACCAGGGAAGTCCCAGAAAAGCTAAGCGTTTGACTGTACATCTCCCATCATTAGTATCGACACAGAGCATCCAAAGGTGTTCCCTATGACTAGACTGATTCTCTGATGATCCGACAGCCTTGGTGTCACAGATGAAGGGCAACAGGGTGCTTTCAGAGAAAAGGGCTGGGAAGACTGAGGCAGGGGTCCTGCCTGTGCCACTGGAGCAAAATGGGAGAGATAAACACACACACACACACACACACACTCATAAGGGAGGTGGAATGTGTGCATGGTCAGTCATGTCTGGCTCTTTGCAACCCTATGGACTATATCCCACCAGGCTCCTCTGTCCGTGGAATTTTCCCGGCAAAAAATACTGGAGTGGGTTGCCGTTTTCTTCTTCAGGGTATCTTCCCGACCCAAGGATCGAACGTACGTCTCCTGTGTCTCCTGCATTGCAGGCATATTCTTTGTCACTTGAGCCATCAGGGGCACTATATGGGGGATTAAATAAGAATTAAATAAGGATAGATAGCATTTGTTGTGGTCTTAACTTGTACCAGACAATGTAGTACCAGACAACCCTACAAAGCAGGAACACTACCATCCCTATCAACTTTCCCCTGAATAGCTGCAAAGAAGCCCTAAGGTGTCCCATCTCACCTTCTAGACAGTGGTCACAGCTACCCTCTCAGGTGGCAAATCACATCATGGAGTTCCTGTTCTCAGAAACCTCCTATTACTTCCCATCTTTTTTTAGAATACCACCCAAAGTCTTTACCAGAGATGTCAGGACCACCCACACTCATTCGTCTCCACCCCTCTCTCCCTTGCTCACTCTGTTCTAGTCCCTCTGGCCATGCTGCCGCTCCTTAGACAGAAGGCCTCAGGACCTTTGCACATCTGTTTCCTTTGCTTGGCACCTTCATCCTGCACCACTCTGCAGAGTTCGCGCTCTCATTTTGCTCATGTCTTTGCTCAAACTACTCTTGGAAAAAGGCTTCTCTGACTGTTTTAACTAAAACAGCATTGCTCTCTGAGGCCTTACACTGTGTCTTCATCAGAACATACACCTTCTGATGTATCACATGCTCTTTTGTCTACTGTTGACTCTCTGTCACCCCAACATAACTTCATGAAGTCAGGGGTGTGTTGCAGTGTTTCTTCCTTGTTTTCTCAAAGGTGAAAAAAAAATGGCTGGCTTCTGGAGGTTATCCAACAAATACTCCTGAATATAAGAATGAGTGGAGAAATGATTGTGGGCCAAGTTCAATGCCTTGAAGTTATTTAATCCTTCCATCAACTCAATGAACGAGCTTCCATTCTTCCCCCTATTTTGCAAATGAGAAAATGGAAGTTTTCAGAAGTGGGATAACTTTCTTGGTGTGGCAGGAGATACTAGTGGGCAGGAGAGCAGGGACTGCAGCCCAGGTGGTTGGACTCTCGGATCCACAGGTAAGTTGATTGACCTGGAAGAAAATGAAGATCTGTGAAGGTCACCTATCCCCGAATGATCCAGGTAAAGAATAGTTACATGCCCAGGTATTTGCCATCTGGACTGTGTACAGAGTGGATTCTTTTGGTAGAAAAAAAAAAATCACAAAAATGCTTCTGCCCCACAACCCAGGGATGGCAGGGGCTGCAGAAATTGCTCCAGAAGAGAGACTGCAGGTTCACCATATGTCCTCAGCCCTGCATCCCTGACTCACCCTGTGAGCTCAGCCTCAAAGCCAAGAGCAGCATAAAGCAAACAATCACTTTCCGACTTGGCAGTGGGCATTGGGTCTGCATTGTTTCTGATGCCGCTTAAACCTTGTGGCCATCTCTGGTGTTCCCATGGTGAGACTCTTACTTTGTGCTTGTGCTCAGAATACATGGTCTTCTAGAGCAAGTCCAATCTAACCCTATTTAAACATTGCCAAGACTTTTTTTTTTTTTAATATGACCTGGCACCTTCTACCTGCTTCCAGATTTCTCAGTCCCAACCTGCTACCTGCCTTTTTCTCTTTGCTCCCTATCTGTACTTTCCATGATACCCTCTTGTCTCACCTTTATCTCATCCCCTGTGACTCCCTTCTTCAGGTCTTTTTCATCTCTATCTCTAGATTCCAACCAGCACACAGACCCTGATGCCATTCCAGGACCTCTTGGTGTCTTAATAGAAATTCAAAATCCATTGTTTAAGATCCTAGAATTTAGTGCCATTAACAGAAATAGCAGAGCCCAGGCAAGGGGGGAGGGGTCCTAAGGAGGAGCTGATTTAAAATTTAAATTATTTGCACACTTTGAGCCAGCACATATATCTTGGTATTGATCGAAGCTCTTTGGAAGCTATTTACGTTTTCAGCACACCTATAAGACTGAGATTTATACTGCATTTGGTGTTTAACTGGCCTCTTAATGCATCTTGTTGAGCCATAGTATTGGTGGGCATATTGTAAATTTTAGCGTTGGTGCTGAATTGATTTGCTTAGTGGAGTTGAATTTAGGCTATTAAAATAAATAAATAAAACAAATAAGAAGGACCTCCAGTACCTCATATCATATTAAAATCAACCAAAGGCAGAGACCCACAGCCTCTAGTCAGGATTCAGTATGTATTGTGGACCCGACTTAGAGCGTGAAGGATTTCTCTCAGGATGGTCTCTTGTAGTAAACACTAACAGTGTAGAATTAAGGGCGAGACCTCAGTGTGGCCTGTGTACATGTTGACTTGAAATTAAGAAAACTTGAATTCACACCTTGACTTTATCCAGACGCCCATAGCTGGATCTTCCTGTTCTTGGTTTCCAAAGGAGTGGCCCAGCCAAGTTCTAAGAGTTCTAGCTTCCTTCTAGGCACCTAGACAATTGCAGCTGGATTCTGAGTTGTGTCCAGCCCTTGGGCTGGAACAAGATGGGAGCACCTCTCAGCATCCAGGACTGGTGCTTGGTGGCATCTCTTTATTTTGCAACTCCTCAGAATCATGGGTGGGTCTCAGTTATTTTCATATTCTGGTGACTCTAATGAACCTTAGTGCATCTCAGAAACCAGAGGATCCAAGCTAATGTCAACACAGGGCAAATAACTTTCCAAAACATTCACTCCAGATAAAAGGTTTTTTTGTCTTCTAGAGCTGGGCGGGGGTGGGGAGTGGAGTTCTTTTTTTGTTTCTTTGAAGCTCATTCCATCAGACTGTTTTATTATTAGTATTGTTTTTTATTTAAAAAAAATTTAGGGGGGAAAGTTCTGAAATCAACAGAAAATTTACAATTGTTGTTGTCCTGGTTCTCTGAATTAGTAGTTTAGTTTCCTCTTCAATCAGTGCAAGGGTGCTGGTTAATTGGGTTGGATTTTTACTGAGACTTAACACATATTGGGGACCAGCCATGATCAAGAGTAATTTGCCATCAAAAGTCTTCTCTGAAGGAAGAGCAGGTTCCTAGAGGCTGATTGTGACTCCAGAAGCAGTTCTGTAAGGATGAGAACACCAGAAACCCTCCCTCCCTCCTGAGCTGGGACAGGCTAGGTCTTTCTCACTCACAGTCAGCCTGGGTCTCTTGATTAGCCCTTTCATGATTTCCCACAGATGGACCAATCCTCTCGTTATAAAATATGAGCTACTATCTCTAACAATACTTGGCCCTGACATGAGAAATACACTTGGTTTATCCACGCTTTCAATGTCCCTTACTCTAACCTTGACTTACATGGTCATGGATCCCATCAGAGACGTTATGTCTTCTTGAAAGTGTTGAAACCACAGGAAAGGAAAGGATAAAAAGGAAGGAATATAAATAGACATTTGTATTTGTGTACTTCCTTCATAATCCATATTTTTTTTAATAGAAAATATTTGTGGGGCATCCTCTCAACAAAGTAGCTAAGTCTTTGGCAAATAGACATGTTCAACATTCAAGATAAAATATTCAGCAGGCCCTGGAGATCTCTAGCTGAAATGTGTAATGTTGGGGTCCATTAGGTGAGATGAGGGGCTTCCCCAATGTCTCAGCAGTTAAAGAGTCCGCCTGCAATGCAGGAGACCCAGGAGACTCAGCTTTGATCCCTGGGTCAGGAAGGTCCTCTGGCGGAGGAAAATGCAACACACTCCAGTATTCTTCCCTGAAAAAACCCCATGGACAGAGGAGCCTGGCGGACAACAGTTCTTGGGATTGCAAAGAGTTGGGCACAACTGAGAGACTAAGCAGAACCACAGGTGAGGTAAAGAGAAGCGTTTGGGAAGACATTCGCTACTGGGTTAAGGAGTTTGAGCGATATTCTATAGTTCATTGGCTTATCCTGAAGGAGTTTTTGAGCAAGAGAGTGTGTTGTACAATTTGTGTATTAGAAAGTTTTTGCTGATGAAATCTTTGGGTAGACTGGACACGAATGAGCTTTGAGGCACAGGGACTAATCAAGGGACAGTTGCTCTGGAAGATGGGTAAAGAGGTCCCCAAATCATGAGTATATTGTAATGCTATTCACAGGTGAGATGACCAAAGGGGGTGTTTCCTGAAACTCATAATCATAATTATGAATCATAATGAATCATAATTTATTATTCATAATCGTAATTCATAATTACTACACTTGCCCGCAAGACACACACAAACACACATCCCTATCTCACATCAAGTTTCCATACCAGAGTGAATGTGCTCATTCATTTCCGAAATGCCATTTAAAAAATGCATTTCAAAAACAATAGAAGTCACCATGACTCGTCAATGTCTCTTAGAATATGATCTCTTCAACATCCTGGACGCATGTGAGGAACTGGAGAAAGAATCAATATTGCTGATTCCACAGTTTTTCAGCCTTCCTCATTGTAGTTCAGCATCCACCTTCCTCTTTCCTCTGACTGTCAACAGTGCAAGGGAGAAGTTATCACAAGCCTCCTCTATGAACCTCAGTCCCTCTTCAAAGCAGTGAGACTATTTCAATGAAAAGTCTGTGCCAAAGATCGCCCTGTGGTAAAGAACCCCATTTAAACAGGCTCTGGTTTATTTACTATAACCAGGACAGAGAGAAATTGGATCTGGGATAATTAAAGCCAAATTCATCAACACTTTGGGGGACAGCAATTTTGGAATGGAGACTTTCAAAAAGAGATGATGGCTGGACTAGGGCAGCTGGCCTTGGCTAAATTTTGAGAAAGGGGAAACATCTCCTTGAGTATCACACTGATACTGAAGTATGCAGTCCATGGAGTGATCAAATCCAAACACCAGTTACCCCGAGTCTTGCCTGTTATAATGCCATCACCTGGATTCAGGGGACTGAGGGATCAGCCGAGTTACTAGAAGAGTCTATTCTCTTGGAGGTTTCTGTGTATCCCTCATAGATGGACAGAGGGAGAGGAAATGATTTGGGGAAAGCACTGAGCATCTTTTTTGTGTGTCTGGTGCTTTGCTACTTTTTAAAACTAAAATCAGGTTCTAAGTGCCATGTCAATTCCAATCTTGCCAAACGGGTGTGATGAGAAGGCAGCCATTCTGAGTGGCTGCCCAGGAATTTTGCAGCATAGCAACTCTGCTCACACCCAGAGTCCGGCCATTTAGTAAGGACCTGAGTTTAGGATTTCCCCTACAATTCCCACTTTGCCTTCCCCAGGACACCTTTAAAAATAACTACTTAGAGTTGAGCCTGTGCTAGGTGCTTGCTACCCTCCTCTCTATTTCCTGCTCACTTTCGACCCGGCATAGGGGACTGCCCTTCCACCAGCTCATTGCACCCTTCTTCTGGGATCTGTACGTAATACATTTTGTGAGTTTCCTTCCTTTGCGTGAATGTAATGAAACTGCGCCACCCATCAAAATGGCCCTGGGGTTTCACTTCCCCAAAATGGGAGCTCTGATGCTGAGGGAGCCCCCAGGGGAGACTAATACTTCCTCTTTGAGTAGGTCATCATCTGAATATTATTAACTTTATAGAGAAGTTTTAGGTTTTCCAACATAGGGGGATTAAAAGAGATTTGTTTCCAGCCTACTCTCCATACACATTTTCTGCCAGTGTCTCTGATTCTTTCAGCACTTCTCTAGGTACTCAAAAATACCAGCAATTTTTGAGAAAAACCAGGGCTTTGCAGCTGCCCTTTGCACATACATGCTCATCCCTCAGCTCTTTCCTTCATCATACAGATAACTCCTACGTCTCCTTCAGATTACTCCAAGCATTCTCTTCTCTGTGGCTCTCCCAGGAAGAATTATATTTTTCACCCTCTGCCCACTTCAGTGTTCATTCATTCATTAATCCGTGCAGTCAACAAACATTTATCAAAATGTTTAATTAAGACATAGGTCTAGGTGCTGGAATTACAGCCATGAACAATATAACATCTCTGCTCTCATAGAGATTACATTATAGAAGGGGAAAGAAAAGTATAATATTTCAAACTAGGCAGAAAATGAAAGATAAGGGGAATAGAACATGAGAGAGTTGGTGTTATTTTATATAGGGTGGTCGGGGAGCTGTCTGTGACAAAATGACATTGGAGCAGAAATGAAGAAAGTTAGGGAACAAGATTTTTCAGGAACATCTTATGGGAAAACCCAAATGAAATTTTTGGCCAAACCAATATAGATAAAATATATGTATGTAGAAAGTATCACCTTGCTATAATTTCTCATTTGCCTTTGCCACAGCATGCAGATTCCTGGAAATCAAGGACACTGATGTACTCGTATCTTTCATAGAGTCACACAGAGTCTGACACAACTGAAGTGACCTAGCACAGTATGTATGTACACATATTCAGCCCCAAATGTCAAAATAGGAGTATTTATCTGCTCAATAAATGCTCATTAAGAGTTAGAATGAGTAATCTCATAAATCCTCTGAATAATCATGTGAAAAAATATATCGTGACAGCTTAGTATATGAGGAAACTGAGCCACAGAGAAGTTAAAAACATTCACACTTGCACAGCCAAGAAATGGGCAGTGTAGTTTAGATTCTGACCCATGTCGGTAGGACCCAGAACAAAAATATTTCCACAATAGTCTTACTGATGGAGTCAGAGTAGATCCTCCTACAAGCCTGGGGTCAGGTGGCATTTACATGCTATCAACAGGCATCCATGCACTGACCCGACTCTGCCCAGGCGCATGCCTACCTTTCTGGCTATCTTCCATCATGCCCTTGGGAGTCCTAAATGCTGCATCTGTGACATTCAGTTTGCCACACAGCCCATCAGAGGGTGTTGTGTGAGCAGAGCTTGGAGAGAATAGAGCTTGCATTGGGTCCCTCTTCAGAGATGATTGATGAAAAGGAGAAGGGAACACCATGAAATCCTGGTGAGGAATGGAGCAGGGTGCAAGGTGTAAAGAATTAAGGAAGGGTCTTAGGGAAGGAGGATGGAGAAATTCTCTATGTGCCTGTCTCCAGCTAGCAGGGCTTTCCCTGGGGCCCAGTCGGGAGCACGAAGGGAAGAACAAAGACACCACTCCTGGGTGGGGCAGGTGACACAGAACCAGAGTTTTCTGGGAGCAGGGGCAGTTGGGCAGTGCCTGCTGTGTCTACAGTAGGCAGGTGTGGGCACCGGCAACCGCAGTCTAGTGGGAGGCCCCCGGGGCCCAGGCTCTGGTGGATTTACCCTGGGCCTGGATGTTTGCCTTGGCAGTCCTAAAGCGTTAGCCTTGGCCTTGACATGATTCCCCAGTGGCCAGAGAGCCAGGCCAGCACACCTGAAAGTCATTAGCTTGGGGTCCCATTTTGTTCTCACATTTCCAAGCAGTGACCTGCAGCCATGTGTGACGGGACAGGCACTTTATCAACTGGCTTTCTCAGCCCACCCCACCCATTGACCTTCCTGTCTCCATCAGTCTCCGCCCAAGAACTGCTAATCCCCCAAACCCAGAGCTAACAAGGACCTTTTCTTTCCTTTTTCAAAAATATTTATAAGATTCGACTATTATTTTTACAACCCATTTAAGTAAGTCTTCATCGTGTTTCCATTAATGAGAACTCTGAAACTCAGAGTGGTTAAGTGATTTGCCCAGAATCACACAGCTAATAAGGTACAGAAGAATCTAGGCTGCAGCTGGGACCTTTCTGATATCAACAGACTCTTGAAGTGCGGGCTTCACACAACCACCCCTGCCAAGCACTGTGGTCAGTTCACCATGCTGCTTCCCAACTGCGAGATGTGAACCTACCTTTTCTCTTATTGTTGACTCAAGCCTTGATTTGTCTAAACAGTATTTACCTAAAACCATTCCTCTTTTTGTTATATTTACAGCTACATGGGTATCTTAATTTTGCATTCTTTTAAAGATATTTCCTCTAGAAACATATTTTTCTAGCTTATCTTTATATTTCTCTAAAGCAATGCTTCTCAGTCAGGAACATTTTATTAGGGGATATTCGGCAATACCTGGTGACATTTTTGGTTCTCACAAATCGGGTCAGAG
Source organism: Giraffa tippelskirchi (assembly GCF_054371585.1). Taxonomy (NCBI): domain Eukaryota; kingdom Metazoa; phylum Chordata; class Mammalia; order Artiodactyla; family Giraffidae; genus Giraffa; species Giraffa tippelskirchi. The sequence continues at coordinate 110,321,071 of NC_137287.1, read as the reverse complement.
GATAGATCTCAGTGTCTCATAGGTAGAAGTTAGGGATACTGTTAAATATTCTATAATGCACAAAACAGCCCTCCACCTCCCTTCCCAGGTGGCTCTAATAGTAAAGAACCTGTCTCCTGGCAATGCAGGAGACATGAACGATGAAGTTTCGATCCCTGAGTCAGGAAGATCCCCTGGAGGAGGGCATGGCAACCCACTTCAGTGTTCTTACCTGGAGAATCCTATGGACAGAGGAGCCTATGGACAGAGGAGCGGGCTACAGTCCATAGGGTCACACAGAGTCTGACACAACTGAAATGACATAGTACAGTATGTATATATGTGAATATACGTATATGTATATATGTGTGTGTGTGTATATATATATATGTATGTATATATACAGACACATATCCAGCCCCAAATGTCAAAGCACCAAGCTGAGAAAATGGTCTGAAGCCACCAGTAAGTGCGCATGAAGATACTTCCTTCAGACTGCGCAGTTCTAGAAATAAATACTTCCGTTGACATTACAGCACTAGAAGTCATTTATGTAGTGCATTACAGCCTGCTTGCACCAGACCACTAGAGCTTTTCACGTACATCAGCTTGAAACTGACCATGATGGAAATGTTTACACCAAGGAAATTGGCAGATACTACATAGTAGGATTTTTTTTTTTCCTGGAGCATTAACTTATCAGTGCATTATTATGAACGTTTTATGTGAGAGGATCTTACATTATCGTATTTAATCCTCACCATACTCTGAAATAACTAGTTTCATTATTCCAATTTAACATTAGTAAACTGAGGCAGAGAAAGCTAAAACAACTTGTCATGTACAATATCATTAGTAAGTAATGGGGACAGGATTTGAAACCAGGTGGTCCCACTCCAGAGCGTGCATGTTAAAGCCTATTCTGCCTGGTCAAACATTAATCACAAACAACTGTAATCACTGTGTGTTCCTGAGTTGGTCCATTTCAGATGGGAAAGAGGATATTCACATTAAATGTATCAGATTTACAAATTTGATAACTTGATAAATGACAGAATTTAAAGTATTTCCTTTTAGGTGAATGTATAAATTCTAAAGTAGTGAAGATTAAACAAACTCACTAAAGATTTTTTAGAATCTTAAAAATAGCTTTTCTTTAAATTTTGCTTAAATGTCACCTTTCAGTGAGATCTTCCCTAATCAATATTTTAAAACTGTAACCCCATTACTTCCCCCAGAGGCCCATTCTGCTCCAGCTTCTTTCTCTATTTTCTCCATAGCACAAATTCCTTAAGACTATGTCTGTTTCTTCTTTTTTTTTCACTTCAACAACTCTAACACCTAGAACAGCATGTGGCACATAATACACTCTCACAAAAAGATTTGTTGGATGAATAAATAAATGACAAATACAAAGGCTTCTCCAAGAATAGAAGATAATCCCATCACTCACGGAAAGTTCTGCTTGATACATATTTATGAGGAAGGCAAAGTAAGGTGGAATATGCCCTTAGCAAATTTATTAAACATCTTTTTCAGTAGTCAAAAATGGAAAAGACAAATTGGACACCTAAAACAATTGAGTTTGTTTAGCTGAATTGACCCTACCCTTCTGAAATAGATGGAGTTTCTCCCTCAGTTCATTCCAGAGCACTAAGTATTTGCCTCCAAGATCTTCGAGGGTGGACTTGGGGCCCTTAGAACAGACACCCATATATACTAAATAAAAGCGCACAAAATGGAATCTACCAGAGCTAAGGCTTCCAGAGGTCATGTTTACTGAAGAAGGCCTCCTCATCATCACTGGCTCCATGAGTGAAGCACAAAAACAGAGTTCAAAATGTCCTCTTAGATCTTGGTTAATGCTTCCACCTGCCTGATGTTAGTGGAGAAGGAAATGGCAACCCACTCGAGTCTTCTTGCCTGGAGAATCCCAGGGACAGAGGAGATTGATGGGCTGCTGACCATAGGGTTGCACAGAGTTGGACACGACTGAAGCGACTTAGCATGCATGCACGTGTTAGAGAAGGAAATGGCAACCCACTCCAGTATTCTTGCCTGGAGAATCCTGTGGACAGAGGAGCCTGGTGGGCTTCTGACCATAGGGTCGGTCGCACAGAGTCGGACACGACTGAAGCAACTTAGCATGCATGTATGCATTGGAGAAGGAAATGGCAACCCACTCCAGTATTCTTGCCTGGAGAATCCCAGGGACACAGGAGCCTGGTGGGCTGTTGTCTATGGGGTCGCACAGAGTCAGACACGACTGAAGCTACTTAGCAGCAGCAGCAGCAGCAGCCTGATGCTAGATTATTGTAGAGAAGTATATAACAACAAAAAACACAGGTCAACCATTTAAATTTGAACTTCAGACTAAATGTTTTACACACACACACAGACATATACATCAAGTCGCTAAGTTGTGTTTGACTGTGATCCCATGGACTGCAGCACACCAGACTTCCCTGTCCCCTATCTACATGTATGAAAGTGAAAACGTTAGTTCCTCGATCGTATCTGACTCTTTGTAACCCCATGGACTGTCAGGCTCCTCTGTCCATGGCATTCCCCAGGCAAGAATACGGGAGTGGGTAGCCTTCTCCAGGGGATCTTCCTGACCCAGGAATTGAACCCAGGTCACCTGCATTGCAGGCAGATTCTTTACCATCTGAGCCACAAGGAAGCCCATCTGTAGGTATATAGATACAGATATATACATTTTATATATAAAGTATTGTTGCTCATTTTTTCTTCTGAAATTCAAGCCTAACTGGATAGTCTATACTTTACCTGACAACCGTAACAGGGAGCTTAAGCAAGACTCTAGCGTTTCCTGGTTACTGTCAGGGGCTCTGCCACACAGAGTGCTGAGGAAGCAAGGATAGACGCCAGGGACAGGAAACAGTCCCCAGATATGATCGGTCAACAACCATGGGCACAGGCAGTCTCTCCCTTCTGCTCCAGCAAATCATGATGTTTGAGAATCAGACAGCCCCATTCCCAGCATCCACCTAAAGCTCTGGGTTTTTTCCTTTGTTTTGTTTCCGTATCTACCTGCATCCAGCGATTTCCCTCCTGTTGGTTCTACTGTGGTAGCAGTGAGAGTTGTTCTGGAGCCTGGCTGACTCACAGGAGGCAAGGGGCCTGCTTAAAGATAGATCCTCCAGGTTTCACCTAACAAGCAGGTTAGGGGTTGAACCTGGGAGTCTCTTTTCTTCTTCTTCTTCTTTTTTTTTAATCTCTTTGAGAGATTCTGGTAATTAGACATTTTGGGAGACAACCTGTTTTGAGCCTGTGTCTGAATATCTCAGTTCTCCCAGACACTCTACACAGTTTAAAGGCTGGAATGAAAGATGGTCCATCCACGGTATGGGAGTGATAAGGGGGAATAGGGCTCAGGATATTGTGGAAGGAAGGCTCAAAAGCCTAATAAAGGGTTCACACAGTGCTGGGGAAATAATGAGTGGAAGGTCTAAGATGAAATAGGTTGGCTTCCACCATGAGGAATCTGGGTCACAAATTTAAACTCCATAGGAAAAAAGCAGATAAAGGAGGTAGTGCCCTGGGCCTGTTGGCAGTACAAAATCAAATTATTTGAAAAATCAATTCATCTCTCTGAATGTTTTTATATGTAAAATTAAGATTCTTTTTTTTTTTCATTCATTTATTGGAGTGAGTATCCATGAGCCAATGAGTATCTACAGTATTAGAAGAACAGGAATGAATACAATAGGTAATATGCCTGCCTTCACAAAGCATACAGGCTATCAGAGAAGACAGACAGTAAACCAGGAGAAGGGAACAAATGGCATGATTATAACTAGCTATAGTTAATAATTGCTAGTTAATGCTATAAATGGAACAAATAGTTACAGGAAAGGATGCTTTCAATAAATTAAGAACACACACACACATACATACACACACACACACATAGAGGTGTGAGTGTAAAGGACAAGAAGAAGGGATGCATATCAGTCAAGGTGCAGCCAGGAAAGAAAAATCACAGGCCAGGCATTTCAATAGAGAGAATTTAATGCAGGGGACGAGCTTTAAAAATATAAGAAGAGTTAAAACAACAAAGAGAAGATGAGAGAAATCCAGAGATGAGCAATTGTAGAAAGCCACTGCCTCATCTAAGACTAGAGGGCCAAAGGAAGGAAGTCCAAGAGATTTGTGGAAGGTGGGACTGTGGCAGGTTTGCGGCGACCATGAAAAGATAGATTGTCCAGGGGGAGCTGGTGCTGCAACAGAAGTACAATTGCTGCCAGAGATGTAGCCCCAGCTGCACAGAGGGAGAACTTTACCTTACCTACCTCATTCCTGCCCTTCTAGCTCCTGCCAAGTCCTTCCATTGGCAGGAGCTAGCTGTCAAGAGAGCCTGGAAATGCAGCTTCCTGTACTACAGAGCAGGTGGAGAGAAGGGTAGGAAATGCATGTGACTGCAAACCAGACAAATGGCCTGCATGAGAGGTAGGTGATAGACTGGAGGCATGAAACAGAGATGGTGCCACTATCATTGAATTGTTACCATGGAAGACAGGACGGTATGTGTGAAATCCTTGGCACGGTGCCTGGTGCATGATACACACTCAAATTCCTATCATTCTGATGACCTATTTTTTAGTGTTACTTTTAATATTTATTTTCATCTATTTATTTGGCTGCACTGGATCCTAGTTGCAGTATGTGGGATTTTCATCTTCATTGCAGTATGCACCATCTTTAGTTACAGCATGCAAACTCTTGGTTGCATTATGTGGGATCTAGGTCCCTGACCAGGGAACCCAGGTTCCCTGCATTAGGAGCATGGAGTCTTAGCCACTGGACCACCAGGTAAGTTCTCAACGACCTATTACTGACTCCAGGAAGTTCTGACAACCAAATTCATGCATGCGGATGGGACATCGGGCAAAGAAAGCTGTCAGACTGGAGAAAGATATGCATGAGAGCAAGGCAAGGACCCAGAGAGAACTGCAGTGCCAGAAGAAAGGATAGGGACTATGAAATAGCCTTAGCAGGTGCCTGGTTTCTTTACAGGTCCTGCAGGAGAGACTGTGTCTGACGCTGGAGCTGAGACCTGGCTCTCGGAGCAAAGCATGAGTCATGTTCAGCCAATGGGCCCAGGTGACGTGGGAGAATTTACACCCATCTGAGTGGATTAAGTTGCACGTGGGAGTAAAGGAAACTGTCTTGGGAAAGGTAATTGTCTCCATCCCCTTTCCCCTACTTATGGCTGGTAACAGGGCAGAGAGAATGTTATTCAGGAACTCCTGAATGTGACTGGGTGAGCATAGTGAGAATATCACATAGAAAAGTGCTCCCTCACGTGAGGAATCAGACGACTAATCTTCCTACAGACCAGTGCAGCTAGATATATCCCTGTATAATGTACTTGGTCTATCATACAGGGTGCAAGTAACAAACAAGGCACACTGCAAAGGAGGTTAGAAGGAGTAGGAAGACCTTTATGTATCAATAGTTTCCCTTCATGGGAAGATTATACTGGAAGAAGGTGAGTTTAGAAGTTAGACAAACCTAGATTTGCACTTCTTAGTAACATAGTATCGGGAAAAGTTTCTTCCTATTTCTTTACCCACAAGCTGGTGATAATAATGTATACCTCATACACAGAGTCAAAAATATAGAGTGATAAAGTATATAAAAGAAATTGTATATAAAACAATCCGTTCATGTATTAACTCACTGAGCATTTATTATCCCACTACATTGAAAGAACATGGTGAAGAAAATGAACATGGTCTACTTTACGGACGTCGCAGGAGAGATATACATGGAACATGGTGCTTAAAAATCATTTCACTATTATGATGAAGAAGTAGCTAAAGGGGAGCAACTATCAAACTAAATTCTGAAGCATCAGGAAAAATGTGAGTCCTGTGTAACACTGGTGTTCTCTTTCACTATTTCATCTTTTCCTCCTGTAGCAAGTAGTATCAGTGTCTACCCACATTTCTTGGGCCACATCCCTTCAGTGTGCTCAGAATACACTCCAGTGTCTGCAACTCTTTGCCTGTAGCTTTTTTCCAAAGCAGCTGAAGGCTGCCATGCCCTCCTTCAGGCAGACAGAAAGTGCTAGAAATAACACCCCTGGGAGCCATCTTCCCCCTGCACATGGAGGAATTCTGAAGCATTCATTGTCTGCCAGCATGTCCTTAGGGGAATTAAGTTCCAGGTGCCCACAGTGTGGTTTGCTAGCACACCTTTTTTGGCTGCTGTCCCTTTTTCTCACTTCCATGTTCCCCTACAGGTGTTTTCCTGCACCTCCTAAATACACTACTTGCACCAAATTCTGTTCTTATGAGGACCTAAACCAAGACAAGGGCTTCCCTGGTGGCTCAGTGGTAAAGAATCCATCTGCCACTGCAGGAGACATGGGTTTGATCCCTGGGTTGGGAAGATCCCTTGGAGAAGGAAATGGCAACCCACTCCAGTATTCTTGCCTGGGAAATCCCATGGACAGAGGAGCCTGACAGGCTCTTTGTATCCAAAGAGTTGGACACAACTTAGCAACTAAACAACAACACTAGCAAAAAAAACAAAAGAAGTCTTCACTCAAACTCATCTGAGTCCCTAAACTTTGATATCCTCCCATCTTGGGCACAAAATGCATCCATAAAAGCATAAACAGACTTGCTGGAATAGATCGATCATATCATATAGGATGTAAACCAGGACATTCTGGAGCATGAAGGGGGTGCCATTAAAAGAACATCAAGAAAATACTGTGTTGGACAAACTGGTTCATGGTCATCCAGTCTCAGTGATGCTTTGAACTTTTCAGTAAGATGTCCAGGCCAGCATCCTGGTGGCTGACCAGTGGGTGAGCAGTCCTCAAGGAGAAGGCATCACAGGTACGTAGCTGACCTGTCAGAACCTTGGGGCCTCACAATCCCAGAGCTGGCAAAATAGAGGGACCCCGGATGCCAGGAAGCATGTTTGTACCTAGCACACTCGCACAAACGCACAGCTTTTAGGAGAAAAACAACACAGATTTGTAGATGTCTGTTACCTCCTTTGGGCGGCTGCAGCTTTTTAAGAGCCAAAGGGTCCCCAATGAATGTGGATCACAACAGCACACAAGAAATGACTGACTGGGAGAGCTTTGCAGGGGATGAAGGCTTGCTGTTGGAGTCCTGCTCAGCTGGTACATTTCCTGTGCACGGGGGCTGCTCTGGGTGCATGGGGGGCAGGGAGGAGGGGTTCTCAATGAAGGAAGTTTCTATGCAAACCCTGCAAGCCCTCACCGATCAGGTTACAGCTTCACTTTGCTAATTCCCATTGTGTTTTTCTTTCCTCCCAAACATTTCAACTCAGATAGCTATATAAGTTCAAATGTTCTTTTATAGAGGGAAATAAACAGCTTTTATAGCCTGAAAACAGCAAGCTTAGGGATCAACTGCTCACCACTGAAGCAGGCATGTTTAAGCTGAAGAAAGAGATGGCATTCTTTCCTTATTGTTAGCTATATTTTTCCCTCAAAACTAATAGGCGGTAGAGTATAAATTAGCTGCCTTCTAAGTTGCCAGGGAAAGAAGTGAATGCATTGAACTCTGGGCATTTTGCTACAAGGCTGCCCCCGTCTGGTTCCCACCACAATGCGATTTCTGGAGAAATCCAGTTGTTGTAAGAAAGAGAGTTCAGAGTTGGGGCAAGTCAAGGTCAGGGTCCTGGCTGCTGCTCAACCTTTTTCCACCTTCTAGTTACCATTTCTGGCTTCTCAACACGTCCTACACTTGTTTCTAAGAGCCAAAATATATAACTGAGATTGGAGAGAATTTGGACAACCCGTAGTTCCAAACTACGATGGACGGGTGAGGTTGAAAGGCAGAGGAGCGTGGGAAGAACAGAAACAGGAGGGACCCACACTCTCTGTGCTCACACTGACCATTCCATTCCAGGAGCAACTGTAGAGTCTATCCGTGTCTCTCCCTTAGCCTCTGGTGGTTTGCTGGCCATGTTTGGCATCCCTTGACTTTTAGAAGCATCACCTCGATCTCTGCCTTCATCTTCACATGGTATTCCCCCCATATATATGTAACTGTGTCCAAATTTCCCCCTTTATATAAGGACTTCAGCCACATTGGATTAGGGCCTATCCTAATGACCTCATTTTAACTTAACTGATTATATCTACAATGACCCTGTTTCCAAAGAGGTCACTTTGTGAGGTACAGCACTGGGGTTTGGGATGTCAGTATATGAATTGAGGGGGGTCGCAATTCAATGCGCTTACCAATGTCCCTTGCAATGTGAGTCAAGGCAACAGAGCTGAGAGCTCTCCCCACCTCCCTGGGCACACATGTAATTTTTTATTAAAAAATATTCATTATATAGCAACAGTATCAATGAACTTCAACTGTCCAACTATCTTCTGCACTGGTCTGTAAGTTACACAAGATCGTGGCCCTTTAGTCCAAGGATGTTCAGGGAATGTTTCTGGGAGAAACAAGAGGGAAAGCATGAGGAGTAAAGTCATAAAAGCACTGACAGCCAACTCCTTTTATAAAAGGGGGGTTGTTGATGTACACTTCTTCTAGGGCCCCTTCTCCACTGCGTTAAAACCATGATTCATCCACTCGCTTTTCCTGCTCTTTCTGTTTTTTTTTTTTCTTCTTTATTTTAAATTTCCACCTCTCTTTACTCCCCGCTGCCACCAAGACATTAGCACCTGCATCCCCAGTCTGTGCTGAGTCTTAACAGCTATTGTCATGAGGATGAAAGGAAGTACGGAAAACTGGGAGTTTATCAAAGCATTCCTAATATAGGCTGTCAGCTGTTGTTTATGCCTTCATATTAATCCAGGATTTATATTTATTTTATTTGGATGATATCATATGATGCCTAATTGCTTTGGAGAGTTTGGAATTGCTTTTGTAGAACTATGGGGCTTGAGTCATGAATCCTAATGCCTTGCTGCCAACAAGCTTTTGTCATGCTCCAGAGGATGTTTCCTGTCTCTTCTCATTCAGAAGAGAGTGTTCACACCCTAGTGAGTTAATAAAAGTGGAGAGAGTGTGTGATCTTGATCTTGCAGCAGGCTTTCTCAGAAGCTCTTAGTTGGGGCTGCATATGCCAGACACATTTGAAGTACTTGCCAGATCCATAGCCCTTAGCTTGGAAATGCTTCTCCCAGCTCATCTTTTAAGAGAGATCGTTTTAAAGAAAGATCAAGATAGTGTCACCTACAAATTGGCACTTGCCATCTACCTCTACAAGGACGGAAGAGCCTGGCTGGCTACAGTCCATAGGGTCACAAAGAGTTAAGACGACCGAGCAACTGAGTATGTCGCCCATACATGCACACTGGTCTATCTGCTAGGCACACCTTGTCTCCATATGTGTGTTCACATTGTTCCCCCAGTTTTAATACCCCTCCTTCCCTCTCTTCCTTAAACTCCCTGCTCATACTCACCCTCCAAGGCCCTATTTGTGTCACCTCTTTTCTGTTTAACTTCCCCTTATCTGCTGGTGGGGCTTCCCAGGTGGCACTGGATGTAAAGACCCTCTTGCCAGTGCAGGACACTGTAAGAGACGTGGGTTCAATTCCTGAGTAGGGAAGATCTCCTGCAGGAGGGCATGGCAACCCACTCCAGTATTCTTGCCTGAAGAATCCCATGGACAGAGGAGCCTGGGGGAATACAGTCCATGGGGTCGCACCGAGTCAGACACGACTGAAGCGACTTAGTGTGCACTCACTATCTGCTGATAACCAAGGAAAACATCTTGCATTCTTCCCAATGTTTCATGTATCTCCTGCCTAGCTTTCTTGTCACATTTATTCCATTCTGTGATTGGACCAAGAAAAAAAACCATGCTAAGGTGTGAAGATAGAAAATAAAAACAGAAGCTATACTAAGTATTGAAGACAGGAAGCTATGCCAAGTATTGAAGACAGGGAAAGGTTATATAGGTGCTGAAAAAGCTCAGAAGCCAAGGAACATGGTCTGAAACCTGGCTAAGGTGTGAATCCCTGGATTTCAGTCTCAGCCTCTGGGTTAATCTTAGGACTTCCCTAGAATCACCAACCCCAGCTCAGAATAGCACAATCCACAGAATGCTGAAATGAGCAATGCTCAGTAATTCCAAACAAGTGATGGGAACATCTTAGAATATGTGTTCTTTCCCCAGCCCTTCAAATTACTAAGTTCTTCTCATCTGTCACTTGGTGGTGAGTAATTCCGAGTGGTTCCCTGGAAAGACTGAATTGCAGCTTATGTGCTGTTGGGCCAATGACCATGGATTTTCCCTTGCCTTCTCCACTCAGCCTCCAAGGAGGGAATGTGGATCAGGACATTCTCTTCTGGGAAGCAGAGGAAGGAATGCTCTGGGGAGTGATGTGTGCGTTCCTCGTAAAGGAGAGTATCTACCAGGCCCTGGAGATGGGTGACATGGTTCTGTTGAAGGTGTGTTTAACAAAGTCTTGATGCAACTTTCCACTGGTCTCTTTTCATCCTTGAGAATTAATCCTATAAACTAACATCTATTGCTGCTTATTATTTACCAGGGCTTCCCTGATGGCTCAGCAGTAAAGAAATTGCCTGCTGTGCAAGAGACACAGGTTTGATTCCTGGGTCAGGAAGATCACTGGAGAAGGAAATGGCAACCCACTCCAGTATTCTTGCCTGGGAAATCTCATGGACAGAGGAGACTGGTGGGCTACAGTCTATGGGTCCCAAAAGAGTTGGACACAACTGAGCAACTAAACAACAATTACGTACCAGGCACCATGCTGACTCCTTTGTACACATTGTTTCATTTCAAACTCAAAATGCCTGGCAGAGGAGGTATCATAATCAATATTCTCATTTTACACATGGGCAAACTGAGGCTCAGAGAGGGGAAACAATTCAGAGTAAACAGTGGTGGCAGAATTCGAATCAAGGAGTACCTAAATCTAGGCTCCCGGGGTTATCCTTGACTCTCCAGTTCTGACCTCTACTCACATCTTAAAGAACAGTATGACAGTGAACAATTTTTAACACCTATCATACATTAGTCAGTCAACAACCACCTCCCTAAGGGCATGGAGAGATAGGCAAGGCCACCATTCACCCAGTTTACTCAGTTAATGCCAGGTGTCTCAGAACTCCAATGGGTTTGGCATTGATTCCACTCCCATCATTCTTAAAAATCTCAGGTTTGGAACTTACCTGGCAGTCCAGTGGTTAAGACTCCACATTTCCACTGCAGGAGGCATGGGTTCAATCCCTGGTCAGGAAACTAAGATCCCATAGGTGGCATGGCCAAAAAAAGAAAGAAAAAGGTCTCAGGTTTAATGACACAGTATGTGATCACTCAATATAGAGGCAATGTTTGCTGCAATGCCTGGAACAGAGCAACTTCTTGCAAAGTATTAATTTAATTGAAAGATACTCAATTCCCTGCAGAGCAGTATCATCCCCAAACTGAGGTGCCACCCCCTACACACAGTCTGCACCTCTTAGAGGAGGCAAGTGAAGTTCTCACAACCAGAAATGACCCCAACCCCCTGTCCCCTGCCCCACTATCCCAACACATCCTCTTCCAGGAACAACAGTGGAGTTGCAGATTCAAGCAGCCGTGGTTTAACCCTATACCTCTGAACCAGAGGGCCCCACACCCTTGACCCTGGGAGCCTAACACTGTGATGTGGTCTCCACTCCCTGGTTCTCCCACTTTCCTTACATTCTCTCACAATCTGCACATGTGGTCTCTTCCCTCCCCGGAGTGTGGTCACTAATAACTCTCACTCCTAATGAATAGCCCCAGCACTGTGGGAAATGCACAGTCAAGGAATGTCCGTATCTGCCAGGCCTGGGTCATGCTGGTGTCAGTGGCCTCAGCCCTCTCTGTGGTCACTGTTGGCACAGGTTTAAAGGCATTCGTCAGTCCCAGCTACACCCCTGTCCTTGGGGGACCCCACCTTTGATCTTTCACAACCCTCTCTCCATAACCACATCCCGGCCCTCGCAAGTTATAAACTGCCGTGTCCATCCTCTGCGGAGGCTGATGGCCTCCTGGGCATCTCTTTCTTCCATGGCACAGCTGAAGCCTTTGTACATGTTGGTCCAGGCGGCTGCACTCTTCCTTCTCCTGTCCCCTGCCTGGCTGAGCCTTTCTCACACTTTATATCTCAACTGACAAGCCACCCATCGTGAGAGGCCTCCCAAGATCACCTCTACTGAAGTATCCCTAAAGTGAAAGTGTTCGTAGCTCAGTTGTGTCCGAACTCTCTGTGACCCCATGGACTGTAGCCCTCCAGGCTCCTCGGTCCATGGAATTCTCCAGGCAAGAATATTGGAGTGGGTTGCCATTCCTTTCTCCACGGGATCTTCTCCACCCAGGGATAGAACCTGGGTCTCCCGCATTGCAGGAAGTTTCTTTACCATCTGAGCCACCAGAGAAGCCCAAGTTAAATTACCTTATTTAGTTTCATTGTTTGGTTTCTCCACTGGAATATAGGGCCCACAAGGCCAGGTCCAATGCTTGCATTTCCAGCACTGTCTCCTCAGGTTGGGGGCAGGCTGGCCCACCATTGTGAGAGGCGACTATGTGTCCTCTCTACCAAGCTGTCTCCCAGGCTTATGACTACATGTATTTCTCTAAAAAGCATCACTTGGGGTTTCAATTTTGCATCCAGCTGGGAAATGATTCAACTTTAAAAAAATATATATTTTCCATCTAATAATTTCTTTTTATTTTATTTATTTGGTTGTGCTGGGTCTTAGTTGTGGCACATGGGATCTAGTTCCCCCATCAGACCTCAAACCCAGAGCCTGTGCATCAGGAGTGCAGAGTCTGAGCCACTGGACCACCAGGGAAGTCCCTGATGCCATCTTAAACTTCATGAATTCTCTAAAGTTGAGGATAACAGTTCATGCTTGTAAGTGGTTATTTTATTACCCTAATTCAAATTGTCCATTGTTATGCCTGAAGGGTATTGGGTAAAAGTGAAGTTGTGGAAATTATTGTTTATTGAAGTCCACTCTGTGCCATGAAACTGGGCTAGGAGTGTCACAGAATTCAAAGCAACTTTCAAAATATTCAGAGTGTGTGTGCTCACTTGCTTCAATCATGTCTGACTTTTTGTGACCCTATGGATAGTAGCCCTCCGGGATCCTCTGTCCATGGAATTATCCAGGCAAGAATACTGGAGTGGGTTTTCATGCCCTCCTCCAGGTGATCTTCCCAAGCCAGGGATCAAACCCCCATCTCCTGCATTGCAGGCAGATTGTTTACTGCTGAGCCACTGGGCCACTGCAATGTAAACTATAACCTGGGTGGCTTTTACACAGAAAAAATTTATTTCTCACACTTCTGGAGGCTGGGAAGTCGAAGATTCAGTGTCTGGTAAGAGCCCCCTTTGGGATCTGTAAATAGTGCCTTCTCACTCCATCCTTACATGGGTGGTACAAGGAAGCTCTGTGGGGTCTCTTTCAAAAGGACATTAATCCTATTCAAGAGGGGTCCACCCTCATGACCTAATAACCTCCCAAAGGCCCCACTTTCTGATATCATCACCTTGGGATTTAGGTTTCAACTTATAAATTTTGGGGGACACAACATTTAATGTATGGGCTTCCCAGGTGGCGTAGTGGTAAAGAATCTGCCTGCCAATGCAGAAGATGCAAGAGACACGGGTTTGATTTCTGGGTCAGGAAGCTACCCTGGAGTAGGAAATGGCAACCCATTCCAGTATTCTTGCCTGGAAAATTCCATGGACAGAGGAGCCTGGTGGTCTATGGGGTTGTAAAGAGTTGGATACGACTGAGCACACACACACAAATATTTAATGTACAGAAGCAACTAAAATATACACATATGGGAAATTGCTTTGCTAACAGTGATGTGGTATCGAGAAAGCTGTCTAGTAATGCTGCTTTCTATGGTTTGGTGATGGTTAGCTTTAGTCCTGGCAGCTATAATTGACCATTACTTTTGATGGTTAAAATTATGATAAACCTCAACTCAAAGTAGTCTAAATGACAAGGGGGAAATCAAAGGCTCATGTAACTCAACAGTTTAACAGTATCCACTTCCAGGCAACAGCCCATGGGATCATAAAAGGGTCGGACACAACTTAGTGAATAAACAACAACAACAATAACTTCCAGTGCAATACGATCCAGGATTTAAATGTGATAATAAGGAATGGAGTTCTGTCTCATCTGTTTTTGGCTGTGGTTGTTCAGGGTGGGCAACATTTTCTGAAAAGCTCTTCTCTAGGTCTGATTAGAACCACCAACAGCTTCTGAGGTTTACCTTCTTCCTCATTCATATCCAGTGTGTGCTGGGGGGAGGGAGGAGGGATACGAACATCACAGAATTCAAAACAATTGTCTTAGACTATTCAGGCTTCTATAACATAAACTATAACCTGAGTGGCTTCTGATTTCATCAACCTAGGGGATCTTCTGATTTCATCCTCTGAAAAAACAGGCTGTCTTCTTACAACCTCAGAACATGTCTCCTTGGGCTGAGGATGCTGACCTGAGGATACATGCTGGATCCTGTAGTCTTCACCATGGCCAAAATGGGTTGTTCTCTTAAGTAATCAGATATTTTGGGCTGACCATCAATCCCATCGCAAATGCACAGTGGGCAGATGGGTGAAGGGTGAGTTCCCTGTTGGCAGTCAGCACAATCTAGGAAGAGAAACCAGTCATGAGTGCTGGGGAGAGGACCAAGAAACATTCCTGATATAACTTAACTCTATAGTCATGATGCTCTGCTGAGAGGCCAATCATTCATTTGTTCCTTGAATGGACTTCATTCTAGCATCTGCCTTTTACCAGGGGAGCTGAAGATACAGACTTGATCATGACTGGACCACCGCTTATGTATGAAGAGCCCGAAAAGGAGGTTATTACCTACAAGATTAAAGGATACACAACAGAGGCGGCATCTTCCTTGGATCTTAAACAATGTCTGGTTTTCCTGGCAGAAAGTGTTGGGTGAGGGTGGGGAGTAGAGGGAAGTCACTGCAGGAGTGCACAATGGGGTAAAAAACTGAACAAGCCCCAGGAATGGAGAAAAGTTACATGAAGACAATACAGGAGGAAGGAGTGAAAGTGACAGGAGGGAAGAAGAAAAAGAAGGTGAGCCATGTTGAGATAGGCCAGATATACCGCTGTTCAAAGAGCTAGTGAGGTTTTATATTAGTAGATTTTAACCATGCTGCTGCTGCTGCTGCTAAGTCGCTTCAGTTGTGTCCGACTCTGTGCGACCCCATGGACTGCAGCCCACCAGACTTCCCCGTTCATGGGATTTTCCAGGCAAGAATACTGGAGTGGGTTGCCGTTGCCTTCTCCGGATCTTAACCATAGGTCTAAACAATTGACTAAACAGTTAGAAAGATGTGTTTTCATCTTAAATTTTAACACAAAAGAATATAAATTCTAGGGGACTTCCCTGGTGATGCCGTGGTTAATAACCCACCTTGCAGTGCAGAAGATGTGGGTTCAGTTCCTGGTCAACGAACTAAGATCCCATGTGCCAGGGAGCAACTAAGCCCGAGCTGCAGCTGCTAAGCCTGCAACTGGTGAGCCCACATATCACAAGTAGAGAGTCTGTGCTACATAGCAAAAAATGCCACATGATGCAACTAAGACCTGAGGCAGCCAACTAAACAATTATTTTTTTAAAAAGCACTTTAAAAAGTAATATAAGTTCTATATGGCCTAAAAAGTTAAAGAGCAAAATGAATAATAGTCTATTGTATTACTCAGCCATTAAAAATAACGCAATGTCATTTGCAGCAACTTAAATGGACCTAGAAATTATACTAAGTGAAATAAGCCAGACAGAGAAAGGCAAATATTATATGATAAGCCATACATGGAATCTAAAAAAATGAACTTATTTACAAAATAGAAACAGATTCATAGACATAGATGACAAAGTTACAGTTACCGAAGGGGGAGGGGGCTGGAGATAAATTAGAAGTGTGGGGTTAACACATACACACTACTATATATAAGATAGATAACAAAGATCTACTGTATAGCATAGGAAACTATATTCAATACCTTATAATCTGCAATGGAAAAAATCTGAATGACAATAGTTTTATATATATATATATATAGGTATAACTGAATCATATATATATGATGCTGTACACTTGAAACTTACACAGCATTGTAAATCAGCTATACTTCAATTAAACAGTAAAGAAAGAAATGTCAAAATGAAAACATAAAATATACTCCTGGCCTAAAAATGATACTAATATTCCTATTTCACCAAGGGTAAAAACATGACTGAAACCGAGGCATATATATTTGAACTCTCTTAAAATTAACAACTAAGCATCTAAAATTTGAAAGAAGAGAATGAAGAAAATATTAGCCACATACATGAAGGCAAATATTTGGTATCTTCAATAATAAACAAGAGCTTATGAATTAATTAGGAAAAAAATATAGAAATGGTCAAAAATCGGAGAAATAATAGACAAGATCATGAACATATGTTTAATCTTTTTGCTCATAAAACAAATGAAAATGAAATTAATTATAAGTGTTCTATAAAAATGACAAGGAACTTTTGTAATTCTTATTTTGCTTGTTTTACATGATGCTTATCAATGCAGGCATGTTTTGGGAGCACTGTGCCTCCACGGGCTCCTAAATGTTTATTACTCACACATATACAACTCGGCCCAGCATGTTTCTGAGCACTTCTAAATGTATTAACCTGTTTATTCACACAAGGAAACTTAGTTACAAAGCAGGTATGTGAAGAAGATCCCATCTGTTAAGAAGTAGAACAGAGGGACTTCCCTGGTGGTCCAGTGGTTAAGACTTGGGCTTCTAATGCAGGGGTGCAGGTTCAATCTCTGGTTGGGGAGTTAAGATTCCTATATGCCTTGCAGTTAAGAAAGCAAAACAAAAAACAGAAGCAATATTGTGACAAATTCAATAAAAAGAAGTAGAACAGGCTTTTGAATGTGGGCATTTTGACCCTGGGAATTGGTGCTTTAACCACTACTATTTCTTACTGTGTGTCTAGTCCCAAACAAGATGGATGGAAAAATAAAGCCATGAGGATTGGGTCAGAGGAGAGAGGATGATCCTGAAGTCCGCACTGTGTGGATGAAAAGCAATACTGAGGAGACATTTAAAAGGCGGAGCAATCACTTCCACTACACTCACCGTGCATTTGTCCGATCCCTTGTATGGCAAGGAAATATTTGATATCTTCAATAATAAATGAGATTTTATAAACAAATTGGGAAAAATTATACGTAAATGGTCAAAAATCAGAGAAATAATAGATAAGATCATGAAAATATGTTTAATCTTTTTGTTCATAAAATGAACGCAAAGGCCAGTAGGGGTTATAAAAAGCTAGAAAATTTATCTCTGTTACCAAGGAGCTGATGGAGAGAAGCAGTTTCCAGTAGTCAAGTTTGCTCCAATAATCAGGGGAGATTCTGTTTAAAGAATATTTTCTCTGTCATACATTCACAAATGCTTCTGGTCTGCCTGGCTCAGAAATGTGGGACTTGACCTTGCCAGGGGGGAGAGGTGTACCCTCAGGGCCCTGAGGCATCCCTGAAGGCGGGGGGCATGGCTTGCTGGAAGAAGCCTCGCTCCACAGAAACTGCAGAAGTGAAGCCTGGGGTCTGAGGGTCTCCAGCCCAGAGGTCTGTTCTTGGACCCCCTCCCTCTGCTGGTGCAATGCTCCCCTGGGTGCTTAAGGATTCTTTGCTCAGTGACTTTATCCACAGAGCAGGCCGTCCGGCCACATTGCAGCAAGAAAGTTGGCCTCCATTCTGGGCCAAGAATGTCACAACTTGCTTTAGGAGATGCTAAGAAAAAAATCAGCTGTATTTGTTGTTTCTGGTTGTTTAGTCACTAGGTCATGTCCAACTATTTTGCAACCCTATAGGCTGCACCCTGCCAGGCGCCTCTGTCCATGGGATTTCCCAGGCAAGAATATTGGAGTGGGCTGCCATTTCCTTCCCTGGGGGGATCTTCCCGACCCAGGGATTGAACCCATGTCTCCTGCATTGACAGGCTTCCCATGTGACTCAGCTGGTAAAGAATATGCCTGCAATGCAGGAGATCTGGTTTGACCCCTGGGTTGGGAAGATCCCCTGGAGAAGGGAAAGGTTATCCACTCTAATATTCTGGCCTGGAGAATTCCACGGACTGTATAGTCCATGAGATCGCAAAGAGTCGGACACGACTAAGTGACTTTTACTTTCACTTCACTTTCTCCTGCATTGACAGGCAGATTCTTTACCACTGAGCCACCTGAGAAGCCTAATCAGCTGTATATGTTGAACTAAATGGCCCAGCAATGCCATTCCTCGAAATATATCCAAGAAAAATGAGCGCTGATGTTCACCAAAGACACGGACAAAAATACTCAAAGCAGTTTAAATCAAAAAGCCCAAAACTGGCAACAACTCTGAGGTCAACCACAGAATAAAAGAAATTATTGTGGTGTATCCACACCCTGGGCCAGCTGACACACACTGACACTTGCCCGAGCCTCACAGATGTGCTGAAGGACAAGAGCCAGACACGAAGACAGCACACGAATGGTTCATTTAGGTGAAGTTTAAGAACAGAAAAGGCTAATTATATGGCCAGAGGTCAGTGAGTTCCCCCTATGGATAGTGTCAGTTGGGAAGGAACAGGTGTTTGAGGGCTGCTAGAAACATCCTCCATTGTGATCTGAGTGGTGGTTACACAGGTGTCTGCAGAGGTAAAATTTCATCAACCTGTACTATTGATTTATAGACCTTACTTGTATATGAATTACATCTAAAAATTACTAAGATATTTGGACAGAAAGGCTTCTACTGTCTTATTGTGTTCCTGAACCATATGCATGGAATTCAAATGTTTAGAGGTTGAATAATCTATTTTCGTATCATAAAAGTGATTCAATTCCCCTAAGGCCAAAGCATATCATAAAACTCCAGATAATTTCACACTCCCGGTATTGCACACAGATTCACATTTGAATGTAGCATTAAGGCAAACGAGGAATGTCTGATTAAAGGTAACAATGAACGCTAGTGTTTATATAACCCTTACTGTGCACTGGGCATTATTTAAGCCCTTCAAGTACTTACTTACGAGTGGTCACTACCACCACGATCATTTCTAGACTGTATATTTGAGAACAAGAGGGCAGAAAGTGTAGGCGCTTGCCTAAGGCCCCATGGTTAGGAATTAGCAGCACTGGGAGCCCAAATCCAGGCATTCCTGGCTCTAAGAACCATGCGCTCAACCCGACCTCATATTTCTTCTGTTCAAAGAGTCACCTCTTTTCAAGTACGGCGGTTGCCATCTTTATCTCAAGTATGTTACTCTTAGGAAAGCCTCGTTCTCAGCACTAGCATTAGCTGCTGAATTTGCCTGGCTTCTATTTATGTTGAAATAATACTATATGCAAATTGCAACAAAGACTATTTTCTAAAGACTGTTTTGAATTCTGTGTTTTAGTAACAGAATTCAATCTTTCAAATAAAAATTTATCCCAAGATAGATAAAACACTGACTTATTTCAACTGACATAAGAGGCGTAGGTGGGGGCCCCTGGAAGAAGATGAGGTTGGGGGAGGGGGAGGAGGCAAGGATCTTGGCAGTAGATCCCTTCCCTTGGACTGGACTGCACCTGGATTTTCACCCAAGAAAACTTCAAACCATAGAATCCCAATCATACTCTCATAAAAGTAAATGAAAACAGAGATGGTATTTTTCATGAAGATGGAAACATTCTGAAACAGAATTATGGACTGGCAGGCAGTACCCCATAATGCCAGTTTGAAGTTGGCTATCACCAGCTGGTGCAATGTGACCTGAATTAAATTCAGAAATAGTGCTATGTATCATTCCACTGTAATATAACAAAAGGTATATTGATAAAATATTGAATGTGGTCAACCCAAGGACCATGCTCACTTTAGGATATAAAGAACCATTTTGTAGAAAAATTCTCCAGGCCTCAAGTCTTCAAATGACACTCATCTACCTCCCTCAAGGACTGTTCCCTAGACGGGGATGCAATCTGTTTCCCAAAGTGTGACTATCCCTTGACCTTCCTGTGATTCAGTTTTGAAAAATCTTCACTATTGCACTTTATATATTGACAGTCCTGAAACAGGGCCTTCCCAGGTGTTTCGGTGGTAAATAAACTGCCAATACAAGAGATGCAGGTTTGATCCCTGCGTCAGGAAGATCCCCCGGAGAAAGAAATGGCAACCCACCCCAGTATTCTCGCCTGGATAATCTTACGGTCAGAGGAGCCTGGTGGGCTACAGTCCAGGGTGTTGCAAAGAGACAGACATGACCGAGAGGCTGAGCACACAATCCTGAGCCAAACTATTCTGAGTCAATATTGTTTTCAGCTTTTGATTTAATTTTAAAAATTAATACATGTACAAGAAAAAAGAAAGAAATTAAATAAAAATTCAAACATCAAAAAGAGTATCCTAAAAGTAAATTTTCTTCCTATCCCAGAATAGCAGATGTAACTATAGTTATTTCTCTTTTATCTTCCCCAAATTTCCTCTGTAAGACTGGCATGTATGTCTGTATGCGTCCTTTGTGCTTTACTTTACACATTTCTCTGAATCATGCCATTGTTCTCTTCATTTGTTTGTTCTTTGCTTTTACTAGAAAATATTTCTTACAAGGTTTGTTAAAGTTTTACCAAACTCTCTGTAAAATTAGCTTTACCTAATTTCCCATGTATCGATGAAAGCAGCTATTCAACCAGTTTCCGTCGATGGGTTTTTAGGTTGTTAGCAATACTTGCTCATTATAAGCAATGTTACAATAAGCCCTCTCAGCTGTTTCATGACACTCAGATGTAGGATACATTTCTGAAAATCCAGTTGCTGGAGCAAATTTTATGTGCACTGAAAAAAAATAGATGTTGACAAACTGCCTCCAACTCACACTCCAAATAGTTAAGGACAATCTCCGACGCTGGGTATCATCAATTTCAAATGACAACATTTAAGCTAAAGAAGGAGGATTTAGAGGTATGGCATGGGGGTTGCTCTGTGCCAGCCATGAGTGCAATTTCTGCAGAGGCACCATTTCATCAACAGGACAGTGGTTATTTAATCAATAATCCAACCTGTATACTGAATGCAGGAGTTCTCCAAGGTGTATAAGAATGGGAAAGCTGAACCAGGGTCAGTCACTGACCCATGCTGTCTGGTAGATATCTGGAACCTAGGTCTCTGGTCAATGCCAAAGCTCTTCTGAATATTAAAGATAGAATCTGAATCAGCCAGGATGCCAATCTGCCTACAAAGCAAGATTCCAAGGTGAGAAAGGCTAAAGAGAAGGACGCAGTGTGCCCCAACCCAGGTCCTATGTGTGTGCATCGAGGGGCCCAGCTGTTGAGAGAAGGACCTTAAGTATTCGTGGGCAGGCCTGCTCCTCAGGGAGGTACAGAAGTGATGCCTGCAAGACCAAGGCGAACCCATTGCCGAGCCTTAGGCTTATGTGGCCTTCATTTATAAAGTGACTGCCTTAGAGATTATTTTGAAGAAAAGCCTTAGTTTTACAAAACCTTTGATTCAACTCACTAAGTGAGTCTACATTATGAAGAAGAGACTATGTGTCTGGTTCCCACCCCAAAGCCAATGTTCATGTAAATTGAATTCATGGGATTTTACTAGACAGACCTCTGAGTTCACAGGATAGATGAATCACTGAGGGTTTAGGGGAAGGGATAAAACTCACTCCGGAGTTAATTTAAGAAGCTTTCTCTGGACTTACATTAAAAATAAGATTTGATTTGCCAGGGTAGCTGAGGTCCAAAGAATGAACCAAGACTTGATTTCCTGGCAGAGTTGCCATTTACAGGCTGTGAGACCCGGGAATAATAATACCTACCTGAGAGGTGTCAATGTGAGCCCTGAAACAGATGATGTATAAGAGGGCTTTGGGAAACAGGAGGGTTGTAACAATTGTGTAAGCTTGGCTTTCCAGGCCAAGGCAGCCCCAAGAGGAAAAGTTGGTCACACATGCGGACCCACATCAGTCCAGAGTGTGGAAGGACCAGCCCGCATACATACTCTAGCATGGCCGTACAGGGGATCTTCAGATTCTTGTACACATGAAAGTGAAGTGAAAGTCATTCGTTCAGTCGTGTCCAGCTCTTTGCAACCCCATGAACTCTAGAGCACCAGGCTCCTCAGTCCATGTGATTGTCCAGGCAAGAGTACTGGAATGGGTAGCCTATCCCTTCTACAGGGGATCTTCCTGACCCAGGAATTGAACCAGAGTCTCCTGAATTGTGGGCAGATTCTATACCAGCTGAGCTACCAGGGAAGCCCTTTGCACATGTGGGATTCTCTCTTACTCCACATCATTCATTCTTGGTGTTCAGGCTCCCAGGTCCTTCAGATCATGGGGATTATGGGTGCTGCCTGTGCTGAAGCTGCCAGGGCCACCTCCTCCTCAAGCCCTTGGAAAGTGATCTCTTCTTGGTCTAGTCATGGAGCTGGCTGGCCTATACAGTTGTGTCCTCCCCAGGCCAATATTATCCTTCAAGAAGGAAATGCTTTCTTTCTGGTTACCTGTGGCTAAATAAAATATCACCCCACAGACCTGAAACTGAGCAAGACCCTGTGGGGCTCCTGGGCTTGGAAGCCCTTCTGTGTCCCCTGTTTCTTGTTTGTAAGAAATAGGCTCCAATCTCCATGACCCTCCCTGAGTTCCAAAGGGCAGATTCAAATAGTTGTTAATCAGAGAAGGGAGGGGGTGCAGAGACAAGGAAGGAGCAGCCAAGGAATCCTGAATACACATTGGTGGGACTGATGCTGAAGCTGAAACTCCAATACTTTGGCCACCTGATATGAAGAGCCAACTCACCGGAAAAGACCTTGATGCTGGGAAAGAGTGAGGGCAGGAGAAGGGGGCAACAGAGGATGAGATGGTCGGATGGCATCACCAACTTGATGGACATGGGTTTGGGCAAACTCTGGGAGATAGTGAAGGACAGGGAAGCCTGTTGTGCTGCAGTCCATGGGGTTGCAAAGCATCTGACACAACTTAGGGACTGAACAGCAACAATAGAACTAAACTCCCAATAAATGGATATGTTAACTACTTGATGAAGCATTCTTCATTCCAGAGAGAAGGTCACAGTTTGATAACCTTGAGAACCACAGAAGCTCATCAGGAGACCACATGAGGTCAGATTAAAGGAACTGAGGTCCTGCATACACCCTGATCCTTATCAGCAATGCCCCACCTCCTTGAACCAAGGCTATGAAACTCCTCACCAAATCCCCCTGTGTTGGGACATACAGTACAGTTTTTGAGGGCACAAGCTCTCTGAGTCCTCTCTTGCCTGGGAAAACCAAAAAACTCCTTTATTTTACCCAAAACGCTGTCTCTGAGATTTGATTCAGCACTGGTGCACAGAGGTCAAGTTTTTGGCCTCAAACCTGGTTACTTAAGCACTAACATTCATTTTGCTAATGAATCTGCAGTTTGAACAGGGCTCAGGGAACAGGTCACCTTGGTTCCTCTCAATGTCACAGGGGGCTGGAATCATCTGGAAGGTCATTCACATCCATCCCTGACAAATAATGTTAAGGGTTAGATGGAATCTTAGCGGGAGCTGGGACTGGACCACCTTGATGTGGTCTTTGCATGTAGCTGGTTGGCTTCTCCATGCCCTGGTATGTGGGCTCCAAGGGCAGAGGTACATATATCGGGGGAAAGAGAGGAGGAAGAGAGACAGAGATGGAGCTGTATCAGCTTGAATGGCCTAGCTCTTGAAGCCACACATTGTCACAGAAACATATAATATTTATTAGAAGCAAGTCAGTTATAAATACTAGGACCGGCACATAATCAAGGGAGCAGGGAATTAGACTCCACGTTTTGGTGGTTAAGAGTGTCAAGATTTTACAGACATATTTTGAAAACACCACACCCTTACACTCAGTCCTGTAAGAATTACATTCTCCAATAAGGGCTGAAACCCTGTTTTGCCTGGCATTAGCAGGTTCTGTGTCTTTATTATGATTTATTAATGAAACACCTCTTGCCATTTTATTGGCAAGTATTTGTTCTCAGTCCCTTTACCCTGGGATAGGAAAATGACAGTCTTCTGTATTCAGAATCACACTTTCATTCTGCAGCTAAGGTTTTTGTTGGTGGGATTATCTGGTAGACTCCTGTCGTATAACAAACTATCAAGACTTACACATCTCAGAGGGGCTGGAGTTCAGTTGATCTGGTTGGGCTTGGCTAGAGAAGCTTGGCTGGGGCAGCTCTGCTCTATCTCTCAATGTCCTCCTGGGACCAGGGTGTTAGCCAAGGCATGTGTCATCCATGGTGAGGGCAGAGACAGAATAGGGAGAGTAGAAACAGATAAGGCTTTTTAAGTCCTAGTCTTGGAATCAGCCAACTCTCATTTCCACTCACATGTCATTGGTCAGGCCAAATCATGTGGCCCAGTCCAAAGTCAAGGGTGACAGGAATGCATTCCACCTATGATGAGGCCAGGGCACATGGTGGTACAGAGGATGGTGAAGAATAAGAACTATAATGCTATCTAACCCATGAATCAATTTTTTTTTTAATTGACTCTCCTGTCTTTAAGGGACTTCCCAGGTGGCGCTAGTGGTAAAGAGACTGCCTGCCAATGTTGGAGACTTAAGAGACACAGGTTCGACCCTTGGGTGGGGAAGATCCCCTGGAGGAGGGCATGCAACCCACTCTGATATTTCTTGCAGAAGAATCCCATGGACAGAGGAGTCTGGTGGGCTACAGTCCATAGGGTCACAAAGAGTCGAACATGACTGAAGTGACTTAGCACTGCATGTATGCTTGTCCTTAAGGCAGAGATTACAAATGTCCCCATGGCCACTTCCTTCCTCTATGACATTATGGTTCACAGTACCAGCATTCTTGATGGAGAATTTGGAACACACTTCAGAACTCCTCTCAACACAGTGCCCCACCATAAATTGATTGGATCTAGAGAGTGAAATAAACCACATTTTGAGAAAATCCTATCCCAAGAGGCTTCTTTGTCTTTGATCTGAAGTCCTGATCCCCACCATGCAAAACTCTCACAGCTTGCCTAGACATGTCAAAGTGCTAAGTTGAGAACTGCTGAGGCTGCTGATACAAAGGTGTGTGAGAATTACTATTTGAACCACACATGTCCCTTTCTATTTATTTATTTCTTCTAGAATAAGGGAAGTCAAATGCATTATCATGCACACAAACCATGAGGCAAAGAAACACTGTCCTGAGTTCCAAGATAAGTCTATTCTTAAATAGGAGGTCTCTTAAAATCACCTTTCCTTACGAATGGGAGAGGTCAGACTCTGTTTGGGATGGCTGACGAACCAGAAGTAAGAGTCTGGTCCTAGCTATACACTCATGCACACACTGACACATACGGTACACACTCAGGAAAACATCTAGATTTAGGCACTCAGAGCTGAGTCCAAGGAATCATGCATTCCTATTAAAGATGCTAGTGGTGGACACAGTCCTTTGTTCCTTTTTCTCAATTTTTATTACCATTCAATGGATATTATGCACTGAACATACTAGCTAAAAATAAATGAGAAATGTGTGTCTTGACTATTTGTTGTTACTGTTCAGAAGTAAGTCATTTCCTCAGATGAGTGAATAGTTCTTAAAACAGAAGAGCTAATTAAGCAGAAGATACCTCAGGAGAGGTCCTCTTCTCC
Source organism: Giraffa tippelskirchi (assembly GCF_054371585.1). NCBI lineage: Eukaryota > Metazoa > Chordata > Mammalia > Artiodactyla > Giraffidae > Giraffa > Giraffa tippelskirchi. The sequence goes on along the minus strand of NC_137287.1, from coordinate 110,295,384 downwards.
TCAGCCACAGGCCAACAGAAGCCAACAGGGGAAGATGGGTGGAGGCAACCTGCACCAATGAAGGCAAGAGGCAGAGTTTCTCAGGGAAGAGAGCAGCGCGGTCAGGGGTCTGTGATTTATAGAGGGGGATGGCAAGGATGCCTCAGTAGATAAGAAAATAAACCCAGTTCTGGACTCTGCCTCAAAGGTGACAATGACTCATATTGATTAATATGTTTGCCAGGGAGATATTTACTTTGCAGTCTTCCAGGAGAGCTTGCTTTGTTTTGCCTTTTCACCGTGGAAGGGTTGGCCCAGTCCACCTGCCGCAAAGCATGATGGTCATCTCTCGGGAGACAGTTGCTACCTTCTAAAGAAGACTAACATTGTAGGATTGAAATTTCCCTGGGAAAATTAATGTTTCTAGAGCTAAAGCACCCCTTTTTCCAGAACAGATGGGATGATCCACAGAGATAGTGGGAAGACGGGGCATAGAGCTGATTCTTGTTGCCAAACATTCAGTGAAGAAGTCTCTAAGACAGACCAGCCAATCCAGCCCAAGCGCTAATTGGTTCGCAGTTCTTCTAATTAGTTTGTCATCTACCTGGACAGTTAGCAGTTGGCTGAAAGCCCAGACCCTGCCCAGCCAAATTCACAGCTCTGGGATTTGTAAATGTAGCTGCAGTGACAGTTCTGCACCCCGTCCACACATGGGCGTGCCCACTGCACGTATACAACCTCTTGCTAAAATATAATGGTGATAACAGGTTCTCACAATGTTGCTAACAATCTCATCAGGCTGTTTGGTGTGAGGGGGAGCCAAGAGCCCTTCTAACTTTGCACTAACACTCTGCGAACAAACTACAGAGCTGCTCAGACCTGTTTCATCATTAAGCAAAGGCTACAGCTACAGTTGAAGGGGTTCACAAGCTCAGGGCCGCCAAATCTCTCTTCCATCAGGGCTATGAGACAGCGTGCCACAAACTATTAGCTCATTTGGATTAAGAACTGCTTTCCTTCCCAAATGCATGTATGCCTGGCTTTGATATAATTTCTATCACAATATATCTTTTCAATTTTCACTTTCATGCATTGGAGAAGGAAATGGCAACCCACTCCAGTATTCTTGCCTGGAGAATCCCAGGGATGGGAGAGCCTGGTGGGCCGCCGTCGATGGGGTCACACAGAGTTGGACATGACTGAAGTGACTTAGCAGCAGCAGCATACAAACATAAAGTTTTGTATTAACTGTTTAACCTCATAGCTCATATACAACTATAATACAAAACCCATTCATAAGTGGAACAGAAACAAAGCAACAATAGCCATTACATTTGAATTAAAATATTAATTCAATGTGGCATCTTGTATTGTGTTCCTGAAAATAAATTGCCACTTGAAATCTAAGCATGACACACTGATTCCTCTGTTTCAATGGTATCATTTCTGTCGGGCAAGCTGATACTACAATGCACTGTGTGATGATTCAATATCCATGCCACTCTCACACTGTTTGCCTGTTTGAGCTGCTACTGAAGCTTGTTTCTTACAAATGAATTAAGGGCATTAATTGACTTTCACTTGGAATGGACACCTCAGTTATGCAGTAAAATCTCCTCTCATCTTTCTGTTTTTGGTAAAAACGCAAATAGGACTATAAGGAAATAAAGGTGTCTAGCAATATCTAGATATAGAGTAATCATCTCTATGACCCAGAATATATTTGTATTGATGCTTTTTTACTATCACTATTAAAACAATAAAGACACCATTGGTCAAATAATTAACATTTTCTCATTGTGGAAAATTGCATACTTGCCTTTTCTCTGTCTCAGAAGACTCATTTACTCGGCATATAAACTGGCCCTCAGCAGTCTTCTAGGTACCCTTCAATATTAGGTTAAGCGCGTCTCAGATTAAAGATACAATTCCAGCTATTCTAGTACAGCAATGGTCTTTGCAAGATTCCTTTTTCAAACCAAACCTTTGCAAAGCCCTATCTTTTTCTAATCTAACCTCCTATTGTCTAAAGTTACTAAGAAGGTAATAACACTTTGAGAGTTTTGAAATATCAAAATCTGTCAATAAATCCCAGAAGAATAAAATAGCCAATAGCAGAATTTTCCTCAATGTACAGAAAAGTCTATAGATGTTTCTCTGGAAGCTGAATGTGTGTCCTGAGCAAGGGCCAGAACTAAGGTGAGGCAAGTGAGGTACTCAACTCAGCTGTCATTTCCGGGGATGCCAAGAAACTTGTATTCAAAATAAATAATAATTTTCTGCACCATTTCTGTAAGAAATCAGCTTTAATCCAAACAAATCTATGGCGAACAAAACATCAAAAATTTAGTTAAAGACTATTGCTCCATTGAGCCATATTGAGCTTGAGGCAAAAGGGAAAATATGTGTCTCTATACACGTTTTTATCTATTTTATTACTCGCTTTTTTTTTTTTCTTTTTGCAGAACTTTAGTTGGGAAAATATTGAAAATTGAAGTGTAAGTAGATTAAAACTGACATTATTTTCAGTTTAAGTATTTTATTTATGCCAACAGAGATTTTATGGTCAATTTACTTCAGCTTAAGTTAACTAAAACTTGTGTAAGATTGTCACTTGGTGAAGAGAAATTGTCAACATGGCACTGCCTCCATTGAGAATGAGATAAGCAATGAAGTCAATTTGGAAAGTATCGAAGATATGTTTGCTTCTATTAAATCCAGGGCATACATGTTTTCTTCTGTCTCAAATTCCAGTATAACTTGATACAGCAGTCCTCTGGACAAGGCAGAGATCTCAAGATTAATTAGTGCTTGAAACAGAATAAATATTTTTTAAATGTTAATTGTTATCATTGTTATCACAATTCCTTCTCCTGAGCTCCAAAGCAGAAGCAGGACTTCCAGCTGACTGCCAAATACAGTTCTGAAGAATCAAGAGGAAGATGGTAAAAGCACGCTGGACAATAATCAAAGTTTTTTAGAAGTCTCCAAGTGTTGCTTCCAACTCATGATGTTGTGCTATCTCCACGGCAACCTCAGAAGTAGTGTCCCCAATGCTCACCTGCCCCATATTCTTCAGCCCCACTCAACCATGTAAGCAGAGGAAAGTTCAAATCTTATAGGAAGAGGGGAAAGTGGAGATATCATTGTGTTACAGAGGATTTGAGTGACAGACCAGACAGTTTCCAAAATTCTGGAACCCGATGCTATTCCTTGTGGGCTTCCCTGGTGGCTCAGACGGAAAAGAATCTGCTTGCAATGCAGGAGATGCAGTTTTGATCCCTGCCCCCTGGAGAAGGGAATGGCTACCCACTCCAGTATTCTTGCCTGGAAAATCCCATGGACAGAGGAGCCTGGTGGCTACAGTCCATGGGGTTGCGAAGAGTTGGACATGACTTAGTGACTAACACAGACACACACATGCTCATCCTTGTGAAAATGGGGATGTGGAAATTCACTTCTTTAGTAGTACTCTGTGAATTAAATGCCCTGATTTTTATAGGGTGTCTGAAGCAATACCCAGCTTTTACTATGCCAAGAATAAATGTTTATAAATGCAAGAAAAAAGGAAGAAGGGATCTGTGTTGGTTTTCTACCACTATATAACAAATTACTACAAACTTTTAATGCCTTAAAACAAGACTGATTTTATCTCAGGCTTCTGTAAATTTAGAAGTCCAGGTGGGCTCAGTCGGTTTCTCTGCTGGATGTCAATGTGAAGTTAATGTGTCAACTGGGCTGTGCTCTTACCCTAATACTCTGGAATGAAACCATTTCCAAGTTATTTCAAGCTAGTCCCATGAAAGGTTCTTTCTTTTTCTCTTAAACTTAATAACAACATTATGTGATAACCCACGTTCCCATTTTACAGATGAATAAACTCTTCAGCCATTGAACAATTTCCCCAATGTCTCAGTTTTAGTAAGTCTAATTGATGGCTCCAAGTTTTTTTTTTGTTTGAAAATAAGGAAAAATACACATTAATGTGGAAATTGAGCACTAATTAAAGGCTTGATTTCTTTCTTGGAAAATAATGTGGCCATTGGCAAGCTTACCAGAGACAACTATACACCACATTAACCCTACTTCCATATTTCCACTTGCCTTTTCAAAACGCTTTGGCAATCTCAGGTCTTAGAATTTTATGCACAGCAAGCTATAAAGTGGCCTGAGTCCCTCCGACCACCTACAAAGGAATGTGTTGGGTAGGCACCAGGCTGCCTGGTGTAGACCTGGGTTGTTTTAAGTTTCTGATCCCAGCTGAAAGTTGCCTATTTGAATATAGCTTTATTTTCTAGTCCTCCAGTTTTGGAAGCTAAAGTCCCAATGCCTAAACATTGGAAATTCAGGGATATGTGAAAGTTTGGGGGAGGATGTTCTAGGAAAATCCAAGAGGACATCCACTGGGTCACCTACTCTATCCCAGGCTTTGTAGAGCCCCAGGTGATTTGTCTTTGATCACCACAGGCATACCCTTGGCCCTCATTGAGATTGTGAGGCTACACTTTTGTTGCTTTTCTAGAAATTGGGGCCAGAAAATACTCAGCAATTCAAAAAGACATCCCCCACCAAAGGGTTTCTCTAAAAGATGAAAATTGAAGGATGGTGTAGTCATCAGTAAAATGGGTCCCTGTCTTCTAACTTGGACCACTTAAAATATAACCAGTGATCAAAATTAAACTTGGTATGAAACTTGGAGTCTCTTTAAATTGTTTACTTGTTTAATCTTTCAGTCTCTGTTTTATCCTTATTCTTTAGTGGAAATTCTTTGGGAGAAATTCTAATCTCTTTGGAAGAACCAAAAGGGAAATGGGTTTTCCCCCCTTTCAAGTTGGGATAGACAGGGAAGCAATGTGACCCTAGCTCATTAACTGGCTGTCCTTGGGAGAGGGCCAGTAGCCCAGAAGAGAAGCCAGATGGGGTCAGAGACCTCAGACTGACAGATGTGGCAGCGGAGGATTCCAGGAAGAAAGATCAGAGGCTGGCCAGGAACTAGAACCATTTGCCCAGATGCAAAACCCCAGAGGGGTGAAGGTAAAGGCTTGGGCAGTGTGTCTGGGTTGAGTCATGGGAGAAGCTGGTCAGCAGCTAGGGTCAAGTTTAGGACAACTGAGCACTGTCCAAGGAACTTGAGAAAAGAGAGGGAGGGCAGGCAAGAAGCTGTTTGAGGGACTCTGAGGAGTTAGTTGCATCATCTATATAAATGGCTGTATTTAACCCTCTTGGGGCCCCACCATGTATGCCTAAATGTGACAATACGTTTTTCAAAGGATGATGGGGCTACATATAGATCAACTCCAGTGTATATGGGTCAGGGAGAAACAAAAAACAAACAAAAACACATGAAGCTAAAGAACAAAAGGAGTTAGTAGAAATTGTCTCTGAATTTTGCCCATTCTTCCTCAACTCTGCCACATCGAGTTTCACATGGGCAATTTAACGACCTATAAGTGAGAGATGGTGCCTGGTGTGATCCAATCTTCCATCTCTAAGAGAGTCAACACCCTCCTGGGAGAGGAGATAATGAAGACTTTACCCTGAACTCTTTGCTCAGCTTGGAAGGGCGGTCCTGGACCAGTTTATTTTGACAACTTCTGCAAAATGCCTTTATCCATGCTAATTTTTTAAAAACCCACTTAAACTGCAATCCATTTAAATTTTATTGAACAGCACATCCTATTATGTTGACAGAATTTCCTCTTTAAACTAATGTTCTTGCTTCAACTATTGTAACGATAACACTAAGTAAGTAACTAAATAACTCAGAAAATAATGCCTTCATTGAACCAGACTGAACTAGGCAAAGGGGACATGGATGAAAAAGACATGCCAGGATTCCAACTAATAAATAGAGAAGAAAAGATGGAATCAGAAAATCACCCCTTGGCTACCACTACAATAATTGTTTCAGGCAAAAATCATTAGTGGATGCTAAAATTAGTGGGTGTGAGTGCTATGAGAAACAAGATATTTATGTAGTCTCAAAGTATTTCTCCAGAAGATACTAATTAATTACAAAGAGAATAATAGTAACTTTAAGAGGAGAAGTCTGACAGACACCATTTAAATAAAGCAATGAAAGTAAACATCACCCCAAAACGGGGGGAGATAAAACGACATTGTGTGTCCCGTGATATGATGCCCTAAGAAGGACATAACATCATTTCTGTGGTTTTCCTACCAAAATTGCATGGCCTGAATCTAATTATGAGGAAACCTCAGACAAACCCAAATTAAGGGTCATTCTACTGAATCACTAATTTGTACGGTTCCAACATGTCAAGATTATAAAAGACAAAGAAAGGCTAAAGAACTGTTCCAAATTAAAGGAGAACAAAGGGACAAGACAGATTAAAGGGGCAGAACAGCTAAATGCAGCAGGCAACCCAGATTAGACCCTGAATCAGTCCCTGGATTTAGAGAGATGACTGCTGATCTTTGAATAAAGCTGCAAATCAGGTGATAATATTGAATAAATGATCATTTCCTGATTTTGAGAACTGAACTATGTAAGAAAATGCCTCTGATCTTAGGAAATTCACACTGAAGTATTTAGAGGTAAAGAGGTATCCCTCTTTCAAACATTTCAGAATAAAGTGTGTGTGTGTGTGTGTGTGTGTGTGTGCGCGCGCGCGCGCGCACGCAGACAGAGACAGAAAGGTAAACAGATAAACAGAAAAGTAGGTGACAGAAAAGAGAATAATTGACAGAAGGATAAAGAAAATGTGGTCAGTTTTAGCATTTGCAGATGATCTAGGTGAAGGTCATATGGAAATTATTTGTACACTTTTTGAAACTTTTCTGTAAGTCTGAAATCATTTCATAACAAAAAGTGAAAATAAAAATAGAAAGTTTGGGGACTTCCCTGGTGGTATAGTGGACCAGAATCTGCCTGCCAAGGCAGGGGACAAGGATGTGATCCTTGGTCCGGGAAGATTTCACACATTTAGGAGCAGCTAAGCCGGTGCGCCGGAACTACTGAGTCCATGCCCAAGAGCCCGTGCTCCAGAGCCTGTGCTCCACAACAAGAGAAGCCACCGCAATGAGAAGCCCAAGCACTGCAAAGAAGAGTAGCTCCTGCTTGCCGCAACTAGAGAAAGCCTGCGTGCAGCAACGAAGACCCAGTGTAACAACAAGACAGAAAGTCTGTGAAAGAAATTTTGGTCTCTCCCACCAAATATCTCACAGCATCATGGGCAAGTCACCATAAAGAGATAAACATATTCAGTGAACTACTGGATAGGCAAAGGGGATGGGATGTAATTTCTTGAAGTAAAAGAGAATAGACATTTTCTAGAAAAGATGTTAAGTTTGAATCTGACTCATTGCCTTCTTAGCCATTAAGGAAGATATTTAGACTTATCACTTTGAAAAGCTAAGTCAGTTGTTCTGTGTAGGTCCAAGAAATGCTTTAGCTTATAGATCACTCTGTCCAAGAGTCCATCCATGAATCTATCCAGTAACATAGCCATTTATCCATCATTCGCTCCCCCAGATTGTGAACACCAACTAAGTCATTTTATACCCAAGCTACAGCAACACTGACCATCTCTTTCTTTGCTAGCAAAGATTCAAGTCCTTTTAAGAGTTTGTCTCTGTTAGTAGTTTTGAGATATACCATAGGGATAAGTTTCTATGGAGGAGTCCTCAATATCATTTAACTTTGTTCTAACAAATGCAGTTATGTGATCTTTCTTCTCTAGGAAAAGAGAAGTAGGTGCCTATAGGTATTAAAGCAGGTGCCTATAACAGTAAAACAGCTTCCCAGGTGGCTCAGTGGGTGAAGAATCCACCTGCAATGCAAGAGACACAGGAGATAACGAATTTGATTCCTGGGTCGAGAAGATCCCCTGGAGGAGGGCATAGCAACCCATTCTAGTATTCTTGCCTGGGGAATCCCATGGACAGAGGAGCCTGGCGGGCTACAGTCCATGGGTTCACAAAGAGTCAGACACAACTGAGCAACTAACACACTCTTCTTATATTCAATCCAATAACAGTTTTACCTTTTCCAGAATCATTGGCATTGACTGAGTTAGTGAATCAATTAACTTCCAAATTCACAATGTAGATAACATGGCATACAAGTTTTGAAATCAAAGCAGAATCAGATGCTGCCTGTTTTGTACTGACCTAGCTCTAGTCAGTTCCGCAAGGAGACCCTCATTTTTATCCCTGAGAACATTCATGAAAATCGTATCTGACCAATGACTGCTGACCATGAGTGCTGCCATGTGACATGGGATGGATGTTTCACTGAAAACCAAATGTGTGAAAAAATATTCTTGTTTACTCATTCAGCATCCACTTATTCACTCAATAAGAATGCAGACAATATCTATATAAATATGGAGCCATGTTCTTTCACCAAGAGTGGTGAAGTGGAGGCCTGTTGACATGTCATCCCAATTGAGGAAAAGCTGAACTGAGTCAGGAGGTCTGGTGTGGACTTTGGTTATGCTACTACGTACTCACATGGCCTTGGATAAATGGTGTCTCCTCTCTCAACCCTGGTTATCTTACCTGTAAGGTGAGAATGTTTTGATAGTATCTGTTTGGTACCTTCCAGTACTATGCTGTTAATGGGCAGCATTGATGGTCCACCTAACGCCCCCCAAAATATGACCTCAGGCTGAAGAATTCATTCAGAGGAAAGAATACTAAAGGGGGAAAAGATATTCACTGTCACAGACTTATCCAGTACAAGTAGGAGTATAGTTTTGCCAAAGGTGGGGTAAGATTCTTAGAGCAGAGGTTATAAGAAAGATAAATTTAGGGAGAAGAGAGACCCTAGTTCTGTCAGAGAGAAGGGAAGATCTTCTCTGGTGAGGAAGTGGTTGTCTTTTCAGATACCAGGGTGAGACAGTAACAGACAGGAGTGTGGACCGGAAATGAAACACAGACTAATGTTTGCTTGCAGTGGATGCAATTAGCCTTTAACATTTTTACAAGGGAAACGTTAGCCTTTGTTTATAAACTAAAGAAAAATATTGTTGACTTGGGGAAAAAAAAAAAAAAACAACTGAGGGATGACTTGTAAAGTATTTTCCAGGTCTAAAATGCTATGATACAACTCACCAAGCAAGCATGTTGTTAACACTGGATTCACAGCTCCTCAGGGAAAAGTGTTTTCTTTAAAGACACCTAGGATGGCTAGACATTTGATCTGTCTCCTTTTCCAAGTGTGACAAGATTTTGAGTTATTGCTTCATGAAGGAACTGGAAAACACCCTGATATGCTGTTTATTTCTTAACTGCTTCCCTGTAAGCTGCTGTCTTAAATTCTAAACAGCTTAATAAAACTTTCCAACAATTTCAGCATTTTCTAAATTTGAGAGGCCATCTTTATAGCTTTTGGAAGAAAGGCCAGGAGTATTGTCACTAAGCAATTTCAGGCGAAAATCTAATTTTAACAGTTGAAATAATGACAATTGAAGTGATATAGTTTAAAACCTCCTAACTACTTAGTGTGCATGTGACTAACACCCTATTACCTCACCCGGCTGATTCAGAAGGATGAGTGTGTTTGACAGGAAGGTTCATCTAAATGTCTATTTCAGCTGCTTTGCATTTCGTCAATAGAGAATCTTACTAAATCAGCTAATGCGTTGAAACCATAACTGTGGACAACTAGGGGCCCATATCATTTTGGTCCTGGAGAGTGAAAAGGATGACAGAGGACCTAGAGGAAAGCTCTCATGAGTACCTTTTCATTCTTTAAAACTAGATGTTTGCTGGGAATTCCCTGGCAGTCCAGTGGTTAGCACTCTGTGCTCTCACTGCTGAGAGCCCGAATTCAATCCCTAGTTAGGTATTTAAGATCCAACAAGGTGCCTGGTGTAGCCAAAAAAAAAAGCAACAACACCTAGGTGTTTGCTAAACAGATCTGGAAGCAAGTGAAGGGCTCCTTAAAATTTACGGTAATCTTCATTACCCTTCATTCCATCCTTGTAGCCACATAAGGCAGACATTATGACTTCCATTTCTGAAAAGAAACTGAGGTTCACATGGGTAAAGTGATTTATCTTAAGACTCAGAACTTGCAGAGCTGTAACTTGAACCCAGCCCAGACTTCAGAGTTCTTTTAGGGGCCCGGGGATACTGCTGCCTTCTGCCTGGGCTTCAAACTGAGACGTTGCCTCCATCAAGAGGATTCTGCCCCTTACCTCCCTTCTAGTCATCCCTACTCCTTTCCTGGGCATCCTCCCATCTCCTTTGGGCTATGGTTTCTGCACCTATTCACTTCTCCTTGGCCCTGTGATAGGTCATGTGCAGAAAGCAGAAATGCAAGTAAGCTTTCAATGGCTTCTCTTGGCAACAGACCCATCACAGAATCAGCTCAGAAGCTGTTCCTGTGCAAATTAACAGCTAAAGCAGACAGCCCAGCAAGCTCTGTCCATTGTGCTCACTGAGGGGGATCTTGCTTTTCACTAGATTTCTCCTTCCTGTTGCAGATGTCATCACTGGGGCAGAAGAAAAGAGAGGCATAAAGGTTTGCCTTGTGATTAGGACTTGGCAGGGCTCAAATTCTTTTGAGTTAAATATTTAAACGTCCCCTCCTCTTTCAGAGTTGATGGTCATTTTCCTCTCGAAATTAAAAGATGCTTACTCCTTGGAAGGAAGGTTATGGCCAACTTGACAGCATATTTTTTACTTTGCCAACAAAGGTCCATCTAGTCAAGGTTATGGTTTTTCCAGTAGTCGTGTATGGATGTGAGAGTTGGACTGTAAAGAAAGCTGAGCACCGAAGAATTGATGCTTTTGAACTGTGGTGTTGGAGAAGACTCTTGAGAGTCCCTTGGACTGCAAAGAGATCCAACCTGTCCATCTTAAAGGAGATCAGTCCTGGGTGTTCATTGGAAGGACTGATGTGGAAGCTGAAACTCCAATACTTTGGCCACCTCATGCGAAGAACTGACTCGTTGGAAAAGACCTTGATGCTGGGAAAGATTGAGGGCAGGAGGAGAAGGGGACGACAGAGGATGAGATGGTTGGATGGCATCACTGACTCAATGGACCTGAGTTTAAGTAAACTCGAGGAGTTGGTGATGGACAGGAAGCCTGGCATGCTGCAGTCCATGGGGTTGCAAAGAGTCGGACACAACTGAGCGACTAAACTGAACTGAACTAAAGGCCATATCAAGCACCTGGCAAGAATGTCAATCATTACAGGGAACTAGGTCTTTCCCCGTTTCCTGTTCATAGGACACAATGCAAGTACATCATGAACCTTCCACTGAATCATCAGCCATAGTTTCTGCTGTCCCCATCGTATGATAAAACCCCCAAATCCAGGATCAAGTCCTCCACATCATCTCCTTCATCTGCCCTCATCATAGCCTAAACATGATGTATAAAGCCCTGTGGATTTTACCTCCCAAAACTGTATTAAGTTTACCTATTCTTCTCCAATTCCATTGCCAGCATCCTAGTCCCTATCCCCAGCATCGCTATACTGCCTGACACAGTTACTCCCAGCCAGTCTCTCTGCCTTCATTTTGTTCCTGTGATGATCTATTCACCACCCAGTGGCCAGAGAGAGCTTATCAAATTGCACACTAGGGGCTTCCCTGGGGGCTCAGTCCATAAAGAATCTGTCTGCAATGCAGGAGACTGCCTGCAATGCAGGAGATCCAGGTTCCATCCCTGGGTTGTGAAGATCCCCTAGAGAAGGAAACGGCAACCCACTCCAGTTTTCTTGTCTGGAAAATCCCACAGACAGAGGAGCCTGGCGGCTACGGTCCATGGAGTCGCAAAGAGTTAGACACAGCTTAGCGACTAAAGCACCACCACCACCACCACAATTTGCCATTCTGATGTTGACATTTTAGTGATTCCACACTGACAACAAGATGGAAACATAAACTCCGTAACGTGGCCTGCCTGGACCCAAAATGTGCAGCCTTCCCTGCCTTTCCAGCTCGGTCACACACTGCAGTGCTTATCTGGACTCTCTTAGCTCCTGGCGCACCATCTGCCAACCTCTCCCTGACCTCAGGCCTTTATACCAGCTCTTTCCTCTGCCTGGAGTAACTGCTGCCCACTTGATGAGTTCTTAGCTCACCTGCTCCTTCCTTGGAGAAGCTTCCCAGATCATTCAGATGGGGCTGAGCTCCCAGTTCTATTCATTCATTGTGCTCTAGATGTCTTTGTCACTGCAGCTGTGACAGATGTAGCTTTAGTTCTTTCTTTGTGCAATTATTTCTTTGATTTTTGTCTCCTCTTGTCAGACGTTTGGGTTCAGAACTATGTCTGATTTCTTCTAACTATTGAAACCCTAGAGCTGTGGAAGATTATGAAATGTTTTTAAAATTAATCTCCTTAAGATATTTTTGAATATGTACTCATCTAAATGGATGTAAGGGGGAAAGCCTTGAAAAATATTTCGCGTTTAGTACCACCGTTCTTCACAAACTTAGTGAGGTTTTAGTCAGTGGATTAATAAATACAAGATAGGTAAACATGCCTCAGTGTTGATGACAAACTATTTAAATTGTAAGTGAATAGATGCAATTCTCTATAACAAACACTCCAGCCAACATATAACTTTGTTTTCAGTAGTCAACACAAAAATCTCAAGGTTGCAAGTCAGTATTCTTTGCAGATAGATTTCAAACAAATCTCTCATTGTTATAGGAAAACTCTTACACATTTTAGTAAATTTTGCTTAGGCAAAAAGCCTAACATGACAATGACAAAATACAGAATAAGTGTGAATTTAACTGCAAATACTAATTTAGTAACTGATATGGACACATTCTTTAATCTTCTTCCTTGTCTTTCTAAAAACATGGAAAGGCTAGCCCAACATGTTACATTGTCACAAATATTGACTTGTCATCCATCTCATTACAGAACATTCCTCCATTACACACCCTTTAAACATGAAGCTTACAAGTTTCAACCACACTTTTAACAAATATTGAATCAAATCATTTAGCATTTTAATGGTGGTGGTTGTTTAGTCACTAAGCCACGTCCGACTCTTGTGACTACATGGACTGTAGCCCACCAGGCTCCTCTGTCCATGGGATTTCCCAAGCAAGAATACTGGAGTGGTTTTTAGCCCATTTCCTTCTCTGGGGGATCTTCACAACCCAGGGATTGAACCCTGTTCTCTAGCACCGCAGTCAGATTCTTTACTGTCTGAGCCACCAGGGAAGCCCTAGTGCTGCGTGTCTATAGAAACCAACATGGTGTTGGCCATTTTGTTCATGTTGAATAAATAACCAACCAACTATGCTGTAAAGTGGCCTGAGTGGGACAGGACCAGGTAGGTGATTGCTTAGATAGCCAAGCCTTTCCTCTATAATAAAGTTTCTCAACTTCCATGCTATTGACATTGGGGGCTGGATAATGCTCTTTCGCACAGGGGCTTCCCTACTCATTGTAAGATGTTTAGCAATTCCCTGACCTCCACTCGAAGGAAATGGCAACTCACTCCACTCTTCTTGCCTGGGAAATCGCATGGACAAGGTAGCCCGGCGGACAACAGTCAATGGGTTCGCAAAACAGTCTGATACAATTTAGCAACTAAACACCTGGGAACTTCTCTGATGGTCCAGTGCTTAAGACTCAGCACTTCCAATGCAGGGAGCATACGTTCAATCCTTGGTCATGGAACTAAGATCCCACATGCTGTGTGGTGCAGCACCCCCCAAAAAAAATTTTTTTAAGTGTACTTGTGAAGAATTCACAGTCTCTGATGCAAAGAACAGACAGTGGTTACTGTCAAGATTATTTTGATAGCACCACCTCCACCTTGCCTGCCACCTCCACCTTCCTGTCCTTGCTTGAGCTCCTCTCTGCCCCTCTCAAGACTCGCCTTTCCACTTCACCAAGTACATGGTGCTCCACCCCTTCCCAATCCCTGTCTCTGACTCCAAGGACCATCATATTTATGCTTTTGGGAACATTGCACATTACTTTCCTGAGCATTTAAAGGTAAGGCTGTGCAATGACACCCCTATCTTTGGGGACCTGGAACACTCCCCTCTGCCACACTGTTGACCTGCCTCTGGTTGTAGTTTCTGACCAAGAGTGGTGTCGTTGGGGTGCCTTCTCTTGTTAAGGGTCTTCCTGTAACAGACTGTCCTCAGACTTAGCCCACAGAGCTGCCTTTTAGCAGTTGATAATAGGCTGTGGATATCATTAAGCCAAGTGTCTCCCTCCCCAGTCATCACACAGCCAGGCTTCTTAGTCTCCTTGCACAGAGGTGTAGACATAAAGAGAACCCACAGAGTAATCTCAGGATCCACAAGATCGGGGAAGAGAGTGTCCTTCGACCAGGTTCTCAGTGGACTGGGGAGATGGGGTGCAACTAAATCCTCCAACTTAACTGTGGCCCAGTGGTTAAGAATCTGCCTTGCAATGCAGGGGCATAGGTTCAATCCTTGGGTGGGGAAATATGATTCCACGTGCTGTGGAGAAGCTAAACCTATATGCTACAACTACCGAGCCCCTGTGTTCTGCAGCCTGCGCAACACACCTAGAGAGGTCATGTGCCACAACTAAAGATCTCACAGGATGCAACGAAGACCTGATACAACCACATAAATAAATATTAAAGAAAAAATCAGGCCTGACTCGAGGAACCCAGTCACTTCCACGCAGTCTCAGTGCTCCTGCAGTTGTGCGTGGAGAGAGGTCCCCAGGCCCCTCACTGAACCATCTCATGGGGGTGAAGGAAGCGTCTATGATGGAAGTCCACTAAGCGTACATGCACTCGTGTGTGCTTACAGGTGCCAGGATGGTAGCAGTGGCCACAGTTTTATCAACATCCGAGACCTCACTGATAGGTCGAGGTCCATCAATGAATGATAGGTTCTCACCATTTAGATGGTTTAGTCTGATTTTCCATGTTGTCTCTTTAGAGAAGAGGGGCTTTCATGTTCATTTTTGGTTTTTCTGAATCAAGCTTTGCCGTCAGTTTTCTAAGTCAAACTTAATCTTCCTGATGAGTCACATTAATTTTTCTTCATCTCACTCTAAGTGGCGAGCCTAATTCCATTTCAGTTCAGGTCAGTTCAGTCACTCAGTCGTGTCCAACTCTGCGACCCCATGGACTGCAGCACACCAGGCCTCCCTGTCCATCACCAACTCCCAGAGTTTACCCAAACTCATGTCCATTGAGTTGGTGATGCCATCCAGCCATCTCATCCTCTGTCGTCCCCTTCTCCTCCTGCCCTTAATCATTCCCAGCAGCAGGGTCTAATTCTATTTAGAATCCACTAATTCATAGTTCGTGAGTGTGTAGCAGGGGTAGGGCTATATGAGGAAACATTTGGGGGAAACTGATATTTTAGGAGACATATTTAAATAAATAATAATATAAACTGTTCTCACTGTACTAAAGATGCTATTTACATACGATTAATAGGAAACTGTCTTTATAGCTTCACGAAAGAAAGCTGTAGAGTAGCACTGCCCACAGAAATATAATGGGATCCAAACAAGTAATTTTACTGTATTGTTCTTTTTGATATTTTTAATTTACAATGCTGTGTACAACAGAGTGATTCAGTTATACACATATATGCACTTATATATATACACATATATATTCATATTCTTTTTCATTATAGTTTATTGCAAGATATCATATATAGTTCCCTGAGTTATACACTAGGACCTTGTTTGTCATCTATTTTATATACAGTAGTTTTCATCTGCTAATCCCAACCTCCTAATTTATCCTTCCTTCATCCCCTTTCTCCTTTGTAACTGCAAGTTTGTTTTCTATGTCTATGAGTCTGTTTCTGTTTTGTGAATAAACTCATTTGTGTCGTATTTTAGATTCCACATATAAGTGATATTATATGGTATTTGTCTTTCTCTGACTTACTTCATTTAGTATGATAATCTCTAGGTCCATCCATGTTGCTACAAATAGCATTATTTCATTTTTTATACCTGAGTAATATTCCACCTTCTTTATCCATTCATCTGTCTATGGACATTTAGGTTCTTTCCATGTCTTGGCTATTTTAACACATATGTAATTTTAAATGTTATAGTAGCCCCATTTAAAAAGTGAAAATAGCAGATGAAGTTAATTTTAATAATATAGTTTATTTAACTCACTAAATGCAAAATATTTGATATAATCATATCAATATGAAATCAACATAAAATTATTGATATATTTGACACTGCTTTTCTCATGTTAAGTCTTTGAAATCCAGTATGCATTTCACTCTTACAGCATATTTCAGTTCAGACTAGTGACACTTCCAGTGTCTCCTAGCCACGTGTGACCAGAAGCTCTCATTCTGAATGGCACAGAGTTCTAGAAGGATCTATCCAATGTGATGCATGTCTTCCTGTCTTCTTCTTTCTCCTCTTCTTCCACCTTATTGCCTCATGAGTCATCAGTGTTAAAGATCTTCTGGTGGTTCTCATTCATCTGTTTACAAGAATAACATATTTTCATTTTGGTGCATGCATTCTGTTTCTGGAATCCTCAGTGAGAATTAGCCATAATGTATACTAAGCCTATATTTTTCATTTCCCAAATGTGAGCTCAGGATCGGTCAAGTTCAAGTGAAATAAAAGGAAAAAGGTGAATTTTTGAATTGAAGCAAATTTTGAAACTCTAGAAAAGGTAAATTTTTATAGTGTCTTTGACAGTTAAAGAATAGAAGTTTAATCTGCCACACTGAGTTCTCCCAAAGCTTTGGATATGGACAGCCTAAAACTTTAGCCTAGTTGGGCTTTCACTTGAGGAGCTACATTCCCAGACATCATTCACAAGACCAGTAGCACTGTCCCCACTGGACCAGCAGACCAAAGCACTAATCTATTGACAAGGAGCAGGTTCTTAGACACCCAGAAACTGAGCAACAGAAAGCAGCTTAGTTTTCTCCCCTTCGTGAAGCTGATGAACACATTTCATTCACGAAATAGATTTTTTGAGTCTTATTTTATTTGCAACATTCTTGTGACCACTGTATAAATGTAATTAAGCCACAGACAATAAAAATTATCAGGTGAAAGCTCAGATTAATAAGATTAGTGTTCAATCATTAGCAATAATGAGAAATATCTGTGGTACTAATAGGTGAAGATGTCCATGATGTTACCAGAGAAGCAAATTATAGGTCACTGTGTATTGCATGGTCCTTGGCAGAATGTATGTTTGAAGATGTAGCTCAGTTATACAGACATGGCTACATCTATAAAGCCAGGGAGATGAGGCTCCACAAATTGCCTAGAGTGGCACTAGAGAGGGTGAAATTAAATGAGCAGGTGGACACATTTACTTCTGTGTAAATTTCAATAGTACAGCTAGTCAATTATTGCTTTTTTGTGTGATTTTTAGAATTATTAATATTATCAATCACCATTGTGAGTAAAGGTAAAGTACGGTGCTAATAGGATGCGAGTAAGTCAATTATATTCTTTAAAAAACTCAAGTGACAGAGTCTCTGCTACTGAAACATCTACCCATTTGCCCTTGCCTTGATCTTGACCCAGCTGATGCTGACCTCAGATAAGCCCTGACTAATTCAGCTACTATAAACTAGGTGATAATTAACATCCACTGGTTATTCAATAAGGTCTTCACTTGTCTTGCCTGAACTTGCTAAATAGTCTCACGGAGTCAGTATTACAATTTCCATCTTACAAATGAACAAACTAAGATAGAGAAAGATTGAGTCATGTCACCAAGGTCACAAGAGTTGGCCAGCATTAGAAGCACAGTGTGGTTTGGCCCTTCACTGATGGCAATGCTCTTTTACTCTGGTATTTTCACACCATCCAAGGGCCTGTGAGCAGCCCACCCCTGGGATGTTGGATCTTCCACATATAAATCATTTGAATTAGGTAAGATGTGCATTTCATTTGAAGGAAAAAAAAAATCTCCGTTCAAGCTCACTCGAGGATGGGTGGTCGCCAGAATCAACAGCATCCTAAAATTGCCCATAAAACCAGGTGTCAGCTTGCTGAAATGCAAGCCAGAAGGAACGGGGCACCAAGGGAGAGTGGGTGTGGGTGTTTTCAGCACATTGTCATGGTTCTAATGACTGCAAGTTTTGTTTTAAAGAGGATTTGAGCTGCAAAAGGTGTCACCACCAACAGGCTGCAGTTTTAATGATTTAGCTCTAATTGCAAAAGTGAACCTTATGCTTGTGAGAAGTGTGGATTGCATAAACAGATTGAGGGAATTATCTTGAGTGCTGCTTTTGTCTAACAATTGGTGGGGTTTCTGTTTAGGAACTGCTTGTTTAGCATTGACTTTGATTAAAACTTTTAAATTAGTATTACCACCCCAAAGGGGTTCAAGTCACAAACAAACACCACCAAAGGCAGTGACTGATGATGAAACATTATTAATGTCTTCTTTCTGTCCCTTACTAATTTCGTAATACCTTCACAAGCATCATCAGCCAACATGTATCACCCTGAATGAGCTTGGGTGTCACACATTTTTCCCACACTCTGACACATATATGTTTTGAAACTTAAAATAAAAATGTATGCAGTGAGAAGAGAAGAAAGACAAATAAATGGAACACAGAGGATTTTTTAGAGCAATGAAAATACTCAGTATGATATTAATATGTTGGATATATGTCATTTACTGAGAGTAAAGTGAAAAGAAAGTGAAAGTCGCTCAGTCGATTCTTTGTGACCCCATGGACTATACAGTCCGTGGTATTCTCCAGGTCAGAATACTGGAGTGGGTAGCCTTTCCCTTCTCCAGGGGATCTTCCCAAACCAGGGATCAAACCCAGGTCTCCCACATTTCGGGCAGATTCTTTACTAGCTGAGCCACAAGGGAAGCCCAAGAATACTGGAGTGGGTAGCCTATCCCGTCTCCAGCAGATCTTCCCAACCCAGGAATTGAACTGGGGTCTCCTTCATTGCAGGCAGATTCTTTACCAATTGAGCTATCAGGGAAACCCTTATACATTAGAGTAAACCCTAATATAAACTATGGAATTTGGATGATTGTGATGTGTCAGTGTATTGGGTTGGACAAAAAGTTAATTCATTGAGGTTTTTTTTTTCCTTCCCATAAGATGTAATGAAATGAACTTTTTGGCCAACTTATAGGTTCACTTGTTGTTAAAAAAGAATTTATATATATATACCACTCTGGTGAGTGATGTTAATAAATGGGGGAAGCTATGCATATGTGGGGGTAGGGAGGCTATATGCACCTTCCTCTTAATTTTGTTATAAACCTAAAACTTCTCTAAAAAAATAAAGTCTTTAATAAACTATGTAGCTAACAATTTTAAAAGATTACCCTCAAACATTTTCTCTTAATTGTAAGATTCAATACTTGGTAAGAGTAAAGTCAAGCTGGCCATTTCAATGCTATCACCTTCCCAGCCCCATCACAGCATCCTTCCCCCGCTCCAGATTAATTATAGGCCAAGTGTAACCCCCAGGCTTGGAAAACTCACTGTTGGCATAGTTGTTAGGGATAATGGATGGTTTGTGAGCAAATTTCCTTGTACAAATCACTTCATTTTAAGCATCATGGTCTGCCTACAAGTTCCAAACCTCCGAACTGTTTCTTGATTAGTCTAAGACACTTCAGTTTCACTGTTGCTTCCTTAATGTGCTTGAACAGAACATCTGATGGCATCTAAAATGTACCAGTTCTGTGATTTCTGTTAAGCATGTCACTTTTCTCTCCATAGCTTTCTTTTTTTCATCTGTGAAATGGGGATGATAATTCATATTCTGCAGAATTTCTGTTATAGTTACTGGGGGTGACAGATATACTGTGTGTTTAACACAGATAATAATTGGTTTCTCTCTTCTACTAGAATATGCTTCAGAAAGATAGAAATGGATTTAAGGAGGAAGTAGAGTATAAAAAGTAGTGTTAAAAAATAAATTGGTAAACAGCATAAATCTTTTAAACTTTGCTATAAAATTTAATAATGGTAATAATAGTGCCTTATTTAGAGGGTAGGGTTTCCCAGGTGTGCTAGTGGTAAAGAATCCATCTGCCAATGCAGGAGACACAAGAGATGCGGGTTCAATTCCCTGGAGGAAGGCATGGCAACCCATTCCAGTGTTCTTGCCTGGAGAATCCCCATGGACAGAGGAGCCTGGCGGGCCATAGTCCATGGGGTCACACAGAGCTAGACGGGACTGAGCGACTAAGCAGAGCACAGCACACACACACAGTGTATGTAGCAAATCTTAGAAATACCATTAAATGGTCAGGAAGAATAAGCAGTTGCAGAATAATAGTCGCCTTTGGTTTTGAGAGGGCATTGATCAAAGGAAACATAAATTTAAAGGAATAAAACAACTAGGAAGAATTCTATCAGCCAAATATATTAACATGTGGAATTAGAGTGTATCCACTATCTCTTCATTGATAATTTCAAGTTGATAAATATGAAACCCAGCATTCCCACGGGACAGAATTTTAACCCTGCCTGTGAGTTAAGTTCAGACCCACTCAGACATGTCTGATGAGTTGCCTGGAACTCCCTCTTGGCTGACCATAAACACTCTGCTTGAAGGTAATAATTGCCAACAGAGAAAACTCTTAAAAGACAATTGCCACTTTTCCTAAGTACTTCCAAAAAAACACAACCCTCAGAAGTCTCAGGGATTAAATCCCAAGATCCAAGAGTACGAGGCTCCATGCCTCGCTGTTTCTAGAATCACAGCCTTCTTCCACCGAGGTTCCATTGTTAATTGGGTCCAGAGGGTTATCCTTTTCTTTCTTTTATGCTGGAAATATTTGTGTTTTTCTCCTCCACTATTGTTTCCGGAAATCTGTTTCCCAATGTTGCACCTGCCATTCCTAACTTGTGACTCTTGACTTTCCCTTGAAGACCTCATGTCACATCTCTGATAGCTGCAACTATAGGTGTGTTTGGGGCTTCCCAAGTGGCTCAGTGGTAAGAATCCAGACTGCCAATGCAGGGGATGTGGATTTGGTCCCTGGGTTGGGAGGATCCCCTGGAGAAGGAAATGGCAACCCACTCCAGTATTCTTGCTTGGAAAATCCTATGAACAGAGGAGCCTAACAGGCTACAGTTCATGGGGTCACAAAGGGTCAGACACAACTGAGCGACTAAGCATGATAGGTGGGTTAGCTTTAGTTAATGTGACCTCTTCTCTCTGTGATGTCCCACAAAATGCTTCTCTAGGACTGCAAGAGTTAGTCACAAATTCAAATGCTTTGGGGCAGTCAGAATAACTAGATGAGGCACCCTGATATGGGAAAGGGGTAGGAGGTGGACATCTGGTGGTTCATCTTAAGGTGAGTTTTATCACTATGAGATTATGGCATCAAATAAACAGACGTAAGGCAGGGGGTCACAGGGGACACTGATTGTCAAGATGACTGAGACTTCCCAAGAGACTATATCTAATTAACCTCTTTCAGTTCTCTTGGGCATAGTCCTGGGGTAGAATTGCTGAATCATGCAGTAAATCCATGCTAATTATTTTGTGGAGACACAAGACTGTTCTTCAAAGCAGCTGCATCCTTTTACATTCCCACCCGCAGTATATAAGTGATCCAATTTCTCTACATTTTCACCAACACTTGTTATTGAGTGTCTTTTTTATTACAGCCAGCCTAATGGGTATGAGGTAGTAGCTCAGTGTAGTTTTGATTGGCATTTCCCTGATGACTAATGCCATTGGCCTTTTTTTCATGTGATAATGGCTCATGTATGTTTTAATATTGGATATGGATAGTTTCCACCAAAAGGGATAGTTCCCTCTTCAGGGGGCCCCACGTGTCTGCCCAGGGGTATGATACTCATCCAGGCTTTGAAACTCACTAGTTACTCATCTCCACACTTCCAGACTGGAGAGAACAGATTCCCAAGAAAGAGGCAGAAAGCTAGAGATTTATGCCTCTGTCTCTCTTTTCTCCCTTTCCTGTCAAGGGCAGCTGGGTGTCTCCTAGAACAAACTCTCTCAGAAAAATTCTCCACCAGACCATCAGTGCAAGGGAGATACATGAGGAGCTTGTTAAGAGTTTGGGCCAAATGACCCAGAGCTTCCTGTGCCAGGTAAGCATGAATGGGGGCGAAGTCATCCATTACTAACCCCTCACCCATGACTGCCTGAGTGGTATTTCTCAGGATCTAACCATGAAACCTGTTTCCTCTCTCCTCTGCGAAGCTTAGCCCAGAGAGCCCTGATAATATCACTCAGCAAATGGAAAATATTTATTTTATGCTTATTCTAAGAAATTCGATCCATCAAAAATGAGCTGACAAGTCCTTTCATTTCCAAGGACAGTGTCCACACATTCCAGGCTGCCTCTGGACCTGGAATCAGGCAAATCTGAGCCAGAGGCCAGTGAGGGCCACGCAGATACTTTCCTGAGTGATACTGCAGCATGAACTTTACGACATCATCTACAGACTCAGACACTCGGGTTTCAGCCCAGCTGTCTTACCCACTAGCTGTGAAAACTGGACAAGTTGCTTTCCCATCTCAATGCCATTTCTCCATGATAAAACATCCATAGAAATATTCCCTTCTTCATAGGATTGTTTTGAGAATTGAATAAGGCAATAACTGCTTGGTTCTTAGCAAAGGATATGAAACATCAATAAAGAAAAATTAGGTATTCATATGGTTTCTCAACCCTGGAAGGAAAGGTCATTGCATTTCTCAAACATGGTAAATTTTGTCAAACTCTTGAGCTCTCGTTAAAGTTGAAACATAGGCTATTAATGTAGTTTGTTTGACCAAATTGAACAGCTCATGAGCTACCAAATTCATACTCAGTAATCTGAAGGCATTGGTAAAATCTACATTTGATTCCCAAGGATGCAATACAACAACTATGGGATTAGGGAGCTGGATCTCCACAGTCCTAAAATCAACTCTGAAAAGGATTTAGAATCTACGTGAGCCCCAAATTCAATAAGCAGCCCACAGTCCGTGTGACTTTGGTCTGCACAGTGACTAGCTCTGAGTGGGGCTACTTTCATTGCATATCTCCTTTGTTAGGTCACAACCAGACTAAAAATGAAGACTAAGTTGCAGGCACCCCATTTATTTCCATCTGGATAGTGAAACCAAGTTTTTATAGTATCAGGAAACCATGCTAAAAATGAAGCCAGGTGTAGCAAAATGCAATTTGTTTGGAAACAGAAAATACAAAGAAATAATGTAACTAATCTCACTCTACTAGTTTCCTTTTTCTTCTGTGACAGATTACCACAAATTTAGTGGCTTAAAACAATGAAAATCTACATCTTAGAATTCTGGAGTTTCAGTTCAGTTCAGTCGCTCAGCCATGTCCAACTCTTTGCAACCCCATGGACTGCAGCACACCAGGCCTCCCAGTCCGTCACCAACACCCGGAGCTTGCTCAAACTCATGTCCATCAAGTCGGTGATGCCATCCAACCATCTCATCCTCTGTTGTCCCCTTCTCCTCCCACCTTCAATCTTTCCCAGCATCAGGGTCTTTTCAAATGTGTCAGTTCTTCGCATCAGGTATTAGAAGTTGTAAATGGGTCTTACAGGCGAAGAGCAAAGCACTGACAGAGAAGAACTCCTCTGAAGCTTCTAGGGAGAAACCGTCCCTTGTCTTTTCCAGCTTTCAGAGACTGCCTGAGTTCCTTGGTTCCAGGTCTCCTCCCAGCAATCTCCATCACTGTAACCTCTGCTTTTGTTATCACATCTCCTTCTCTGATTCTGACCCTTCTGCCTTTCTCTCAGGTGGACCCTTGTGATGATATTGGGTCACTCGGATAATCTAAGATACCCTTCCATCTCAAGTTTTTTGACATAATCACATCTGCAAAATCCTTCTGGTCATGTAAGGTAACACATTCACAGATCTTGGGGATTAGGATGGGGACATCTTTGTAGCACCATTATTCTGCTTGCCATACTTCCCTCCTTGAAGGACTATTATGTGAAAGAGGGATAAAGGCAGAACTAATACCAATGGGTAGAAGAGGCAAGGAGGGAGAATTTTACTCCAAACAGAAGAATCTCAATAATGATAAGGGTGAGTTAAGATAGTAGGAGCTTTTGTGGGGGCTATAGGCTCTTTCTCACTGAGAT
Source organism: Giraffa tippelskirchi (assembly GCF_054371585.1). Classification (NCBI taxonomy): domain Eukaryota; kingdom Metazoa; phylum Chordata; class Mammalia; order Artiodactyla; family Giraffidae; genus Giraffa; species Giraffa tippelskirchi. The sequence goes on along the minus strand of NC_137287.1, from coordinate 110,271,379 downwards.
TGGGCCCCTCTTCTACACATTTACCCACTCAATCCATGCTGGGCAGTTGGATCACCTGGTCTCTTAAGTCCTTCAAATTCTATGTGCCTAGTTCTTCGTGAGTGCCTCAACATGTGTATTTGGATTTGGAAGATGTATCAGTCAGGATAGGCTAGGCTATGCTGGGTAACAAATAGCTCCAAGAATCTCAGTGGCTTCAATCAATATATTCATTGTGGAACTGCAGAGTGGGGCTCTAACCTTTGTAGCCCCCAGGGACTATGGATCAACCACCATCTCAAATGCAGTTAGCCACTCTGTCAGTGGGAAAGAGAGCTCTGGAGGGTCTGTCTGTAAAGAACAATACTCTGGCCCAAAAGTGGCATGCAGCACTTACAGCAACAATGCCTCAGTCAGAAGTGGTTGCATGACTCAAACCATGCAAAAGGAAAACAAGAACATTCAATTTGTAAGGCAAAGAACCAGATATAATTGGTGAACAGAAACAATGACCACAACAGTAAACAAGCCCTTTTCTCCCTTCCCATCTTTTCATGAGGTTTAGCCATAAACTGGATTCCTTTTAACCTCTAACAAGTTCCTTTATAAAGGGTTACTCTCTGTTTGAAAGTTGCTCAGTCATGCCCGAATCTTTGCAACCCCATATCTATTAGTTCTGGTTTCACTGATAAGACAGGATTGTCTTATGCATGCTCTTCATTTATTCTGGCTCTGTGGTTAGGATTTTATTTCTAAAAGATTAATAATAAAATGATGATGATGATATAACAGTGAATGCTTTTATAAAATTCATGATGTGCTGAACATTATACTAAGAACTTTCCATATCTACTTTCTCAGATATTAGGTAGGGGTTATAAACAAATTATGCTTCTCATTTCAAGCATACTTCTATCATCAGATCCATGCAAAGACTGCTCTGCTTTATTCATGCGTCCCCATTCTTCATTTTAGCAGTCATAATTTATGCCATTATATGAATATTTCAATCTTGTGTCTATTTTTGCAAAATGTGTAATGTTATTGTTGTTGTTGTTTTAATCACTAAGATCATGCTCGACTCTTTGCAATCCCATGGACTGTAGCCCACCAGGCTCCTCTGTCCCTGAGATCCTCCAGGCAAGAATACTAGAGCGAGTTGCCATTTCCTCCTCCAGGGGATCTTCCTGACCCAGGAATCGAACCCTCATCTCCTGTATCTCCTACATTGGCTGGTATATTCTTTACCATTGAGCCACCTGGGAAGTCTATAATGTTATTGTTATGTAGCTACTTTTCCAATGAATAAAATCTACAGCACTGTGAACTTGGTTCTTACTTTCATACACACAGCACTCATTTTTATAAGATATTTTCATGTTTGTAGGTATATGCTCACACAGTTTATGGCTTATAAGAGCTGCATAGTATTTCATAGTGTATGTCCACTATATTTTACTTAACTTTTCCCTCAGCAGTGGGACTTCCAGTTTGCCTGGAATAATAGTTCCCTGATACTTTAATCTGAAGGCTGATAAACTTTGTCTATAAAGATCCAGATAATAAATATTTTTGGCTTTGTGGGTCTGAAGGTCTTAGTTGCAAGTATTTAGCTTTTCTACTCTAGCATCAAAGCAGCCATAGATGGTACATAAATAAATGACTGTGGCCAAATTTGGTCCAAGGACTGCAGTTTAAAAAGTCGTGCTACTAACAAGGCTGTGATGAACATGTTCTATATGTCTTCTTGTGGATTGTGCCACATTTTATCTCAAATACACTGTAAAAATAATAGGGAGATTGCAGCCTCCTGGAGTAAATGCCATCAGACTAGGAATTTCTGAGGTTTTATTCTAAACAGTTGCATCAGTCTATTCTTCAGACAATAGTTTATAGGAACAAAAGGTGTTTACCACATCGCTCCCAATATGATCCAATATGTTAATTTTTATCAATATGATGGGGTAAAGTAATATATCATTACCTTTTCACTCATATTTCTGTTTTTAGTCATGATTTTCAATGAACCTTCAAGTTGCAAAATTTCAAAGATGTGAACATGTGTGCCCGCCCCTATACATCAGCTGTTGCACTGTACTACTATATTTTCAAGTATAATACTATAAGATTAAAAATGTTTTCTTTATTTTTTGTGGTTTTTTTTGTTTGCTTTTTATGTGTATATTATTTGTGTGAGAAGTATTATAAACCTATTACACAGATGGTGACTGCATCCATGAAATTAAAAGATGCTTACTCCTTGGAAGAAAAGTTGTGACAAACCTAGACAGAATATCGAAAAGCAGAGACATCACTTTGCTGACAAAGGTCTGTCTAGTCAAAGATACGGTTTTTCCAGTAGTAATGTACAAACGTGACAGTTGGACCATAAAGAAGGTTGAGCACCAAAGAATTGATGCTTTCAAATTATGGTGCTGGAGAAGACTCTTGGGAGTCCCTTGGACTGCAAGGAGATCAAACCAGTCAATCTAAAGGAAATCAATCCTGAATATTTATTGGAAGGACTATTACTAAAGCTGAAGCTCCAATACTTAGGCCACCTGATGTGAAGAGCTGACTCATGAGAAAAGACCCTGATGCTGGGAAAAATTGAGAGCAGGAGGAGAAGGGGGTCACAGAAGGTGAGATGGTTGGATGACATCATTGACTCAATAGATATGAGTTTGAGCAAATCCTGGAAGATGATGAAGGACAGGGAAAAGTGGTGTGGGGTCACAAAGAATTGGACACCATTTAGCAACTGAACAACAATAACTATATAACTGTTTGTGCTAGTTGGGTACCAAGGCTAACTTTGCTGGACTTATGAACAAACTGATTTTACGAACTCACTCTCAGAATGGAACTTGTCCATATGTAGTGGATTGACTGTATATTCTGTGTATTGCCCATTTTTGCATGCATTTTGTCTTTGTTCTCTATTTCTTGATGCAGGGTGGGAGCTTCTTATATAATGTACATATTAGTTATTTTTCAGTTTTAAAACTTGCAAGTAATTTTCAAGTAATCTGTCTCAATCTGTTAACTATTAACCATGTCGGTCATGCTTTATACTCAAGAATTCTTAATTTTGATAGCATATCATTTGGGCTTTTTGAGACTTGGTTAAGAAATCTGTCAACACTTCTGTGTCACAATAATAGTATTTTCTTTGATTAGCATTAGAATTTGGTTTTTTACCTTGTGCCCTTTAACTTATCCGGGGACGTTTTTATTTATAGTGAAGGCATATCCACCCTAATCCATATAGTAAATTGGGTTTTCCAGAACCATCAGTAAAAACTGATAGATAAAACTTTATCCACTTGAGAATCCCCTGGTTAGGATTCTTGGCTTTCACTTGGATTCTTGGTTCAGTCCCTGGTTGGAGAACTGAGAGGCTTCCCTTCTATTCCAACAATGTATGTATCCATTTTGGGGGCCTCCACTATAGTTTTTATTTCTATGTCTTAGTAATGTATCTTAATATTTGGTACAGTTTATCTCTCCTATTTGCTTTTCTTCTCCAAAACTCACTTAGCTATATATGGACTTTTATATTTCCAGTCTTACTACAAAACCCCAAAGGTTTTACTCACTTTGTCTAATGATTAAGAGGAGTAAAATCATGATGACCTTAAGCAGTAAAGATTCATCTAGAATAGTCTTACCACGTTGAATTTTCATAATGCTGAACTATTTCGAATAAGTTCTGTTCAATGTGAGCAGAGGGTGAGGGGGCTTCCCAAGTGGGACTAGAGGTAAAGAAACTGCCTGCCAATGCAGGAGACATAAGAGACACAGGTTCAGTCCCTGGGTCAGGAAGATCCCCTGGAGGGGGGCATGGCAACCCACTCCAGTTTTCTTGCCTGGAGAATCCCATAGACAGAGGAGCCTGGCGGGCTGCAGTCCACAGGGTCGCAAAGAGTCAGACACGAGTGAAGCAACTTAGCGCGTGCGCACACACACACACGCACTATTATCCACTGAGCAATACTGGCTAAAGTCTTTAAGATAAATTGATTTTGACCCTTACAAAACCTTCTCACGCAATCTCAGTGAGCCTGGCGGGCTACAGTCCATAGGATCGAAAAGAATCCGACATGACTGAAGTGACTTAGCAGTCATGCGCAATTGTGTGTATGTTTTAAATCTCTAGATCCTTAAAAATATCTAGCTAGAATGTTTATTGAGACTGCATTGAATTCACAGTTCAATTTAAAGATAATAGATATCTTTTCAATATTAAGACCTCTCTCTCATAATTACAGAATATCCCTCAAATCATCTTTTATATCCTTTAACAGACTTTAACATTTTCTCCAAAGGTTCTGTGCAATTTTTGTTCAGCTAACTCCTAGACATTTAAGAGTTCTCATGACTACTTGGAATAGAATCTTCTTCCTTTTCTTTGTTTTTCTTTTCATCTAGTTGATTTTTGCTGGTATAGAGAAAAGCTATTGTTTTTGTAGGTTGATTCTATTCTCTTAGAATCTTTATGAAAGTGATACTCTCATCCCCTTTTGTAGGTGAAGTTAGGTAACTGAGCCACAATCATTCAGCTAATGAGGGGTGAAGCTAGTGTACGATGATAAGCGATATTTCCCATCACAGGGAGCTCTGACTGTGCACCAGGTGAAGTAGAGAAATACGTTTGAAACTCCCTGGCACATGAAGGAGTGCTCAACTTACAAAATGGAAACTCCCCATGCAGATGCTTTGGCTATTCCTCTACTGACGCCTGCTGACTCCCAGGAACACAGCTAATGCAAAGCATGTGGTCCATGGCCCGGTTAATAACAGTGCAAAGAGAAAAACTACTTCCCTTCCCTATGGGCTATTCTAACGCATTTCTCCACTAAGTTAAAATCAACCCTGTCAAACAGCAAGATGCTCTGAATGGGGCTTCCCCAGACTCCCTGGCCGGGCTGGCACCTCCTGTCATTTCCCTTGTCATATTTTGCTGAAACCTTGTCCCAGCCCCCACACCAGCTCCCGCTTGGAAGTCTCCTGTCTGGAGCCAGTGAGGTTTGTCTGCTTTCTTGGGTTTGGCTAATAAATTGGGATCGTGGGGTCAGGCAGCAGGGGACCTGGCACCCAGGGAGCCTCTGACACCAATTTTATTAGATTTCTCTTTGCAGGGCCTGTGATGCCATCCCAGCAGGGAGTCCACAGTCGCTCAGTAACCAAGATTTTGTCGTCTCTGGCTTGACAAGGTCATTTTTTACTAGGGAAGGAAAAATCCCACATTAATTATACAAGCAAACTGGGGCCAAGGCCTCCCTCTTGTGGGAGGGGGGAGGTGGAGAAGAGGTTGGTTTCCTCTACAAGGGGGGAGTGGAGCCGAGAGAAAAGGGGATGTATGTGCCCAGGTTGGTTGGACTTCCCAGACCCCTCGTCTCTGAAATGTGTATGAGCTGTCTCATTCAAAATGTGTGTTTATCTAAAAGAGACTGCAAGGTGATTGAACCATAGAACATGAACAATCAAATCCATACTCATTCATTCAAGATATGTTCATAAAGCACCTGTTAGTTGCCAGACACACAGATAGGCACTCAGATGGAAAAAAATAAAAGAAGCATACTTGCTGCCTTCTTAGCTATTCTCTCAGTATCAGAGAGGGCTGGTACCCCAGGGTCCTATGCCTACGTATGCAAACCTGGAAGGTCAAGGTGAGCATACCATCACTCTTTAGCCAAAAGTTAGGAAACTCTTGCACCCTTCCTGGTAGACCCCCATGATGGATGTGCAAATTCTAAACCATTATGCATTATGCCTTTTTAGTTGAGGAATGCAGTATGCATTGAACTAGCAGTGGTAGCTATGAACTCAAAACCTGAATTCTTCTTGAAAACTTGGTATCAACCACTTGGTTCATAAAAATGGAAGCATAAGAGAAGGCTCTTATGTCAAGGCTGGCCATGCCCTGTCCAGCAGTTACAAAGATTCAGTCAAAGTTAGGAACATTTACATTATGTTTGAGGGAGTGAATTGGGCAGGTTTCCCATATTTCTTGCCTGCATATTCCTGTTCACTATCTTACTGCATGGTCTGCCTTGGAATTGGAGCGAGTCCTTCATCCCCCATCATTGCCACTCTCTCTACTGAGCTGTCTGTTTTGAAGTCACTGGGAAGCCCATGGTTTCTTGTGTGAAGATGCTCCATTAGCAGCAACACCTGTCATAGGGTATCTCCCATCTCAACATTTCTTCTTCTGCCTGCATCTATCTCCCACTCCTCCCCCGTCCCCAACTGTAAGACCAGACCCTCCCCCCTCCAAATCCCCCTACAACAGTCTCCAAAACACTCCTGATACAAAATAGCAAAATAGCTCTGGCCGAGAACACATCTTCCCTGTGACATCTGCCAAATAACTTCCAGAACATCAATGTGACACCATGACACTAGGACTTGTGTCCGTTTCCCAGTTCTGCCGTATTTGACCTGAGTGATTATCAGCTAGTAACTTCATCTCTCTGTACTTTTGAATTATCTGTAAATTATCTGTAAATACAGATAGAAATAAAAGCTCTCACAAGGAGAAGATTCATGGGAAGCTACTGATGATGCATTGTCTTTGTCAGTATTACTATGCTGGAAGCCCTCTTCCTGTCTCACTTTCAGCAAATAATCTAAGCATTTGCTTTAGAAAAATGATCAAGGCTATCTGAGATGAGTGCAGCATCTCCCCTTTATTTCCTTCTAAATGTTGATAGAGGTACATTTGGATGAAGGTCAGGCTTGTCGGGTCCTTGACTTTCTGGTGTCTCAAAGTACAATCAAAAGTGTCATCCAGGGTTGAGATCTCATCTGGAGGCTGGATCAGGGAAGGATCCACTTCCAACCTCATGTAATTAATGGTAAAACTGAGTACAAGTTCTGGATACATCTCAACCAATGAACCATCTGGAAAAAGCATTTAGAAACCAGGATGACCAAGGAGAGGGACATTGTGAATGTCTATGTAAAAGAGGATCCATGGGGAAACACTGGACAACACCAAGTTTACTAACTAAAATCTCCTTCTGCCTGATTCCTCTTCTGTAAATGGGAATAATTACAGATAAGGCTATTGGAAGAAATGAATGAATTAATCTTTTTAAAGTGTTTAGGATAGGGTCCAGCACAGAGTAAGTTTTCTGTAGGCATTAGCTATTTTATTATTATTATTTATAATCGAGTTCACCTGGCTTTGCCTACTCTGATTCACATCCTGTTGTTTCTCTGCTCTTCTGTGGTCTTTCCTGGTCAAAAGTATCTCTTCCCTGCTGACCCTGGAATCCCCTAACGGCTGCTTTGATGGGTCTGCCTTTCTGCCCAACTTCTTTGCCTCTGATGTGGTTCTGCAGGAGCAAACCAGAGCATCCCCAGCCTGGTCATCACCTCCAAGCTGAGATCAGCGCTGGGGTTTGAGGGTGAGTGACTGACTCCCTGGTCGGCACTTTTATTGTGGTTTCCTGATTGGTTCAGGATGACTGGGCCTTTGCTACCCACCCCCATCCCCAAGTGAATTCCTAGTCCTGCCAGAGGCTGAAAGGAGAGTGACTTAGTCATTAACTCCTTTGGCAACAGCGCCTGGCAGCAGTTCAAGGCAGCTTAGAAAACAGGGCAACAAGTGGCTGCAATATGTATTTTCAAAAGCTTAGCAGACAAGAGAAGGAAATGAAAACCAGAAAAGTAGAGATAGTAATGTCTGAACCTAGAGGTGCATCTAGACACCCCTAGGCACTGCAGGCAAAGCTCTCAGGCTCTCCAGGTAAGGGGCACAGGAGGCAGTACCAGCAAAGGAGCTGGGGTTGAATGGCGAGGTAGCTGCCCAAGGCCTCTCTCACTTTCTCTCATTTGCAAGTCAAAGATGAAGGAGGACTGCCTATGCATCCTGGAGAATCATGATTGCGTATACCTGGCTTGGTTGGGGTCTGTGTTCAGAGCACAAGAAGGATGCCTTGTGCTGTGCTGGCCTCTTGTAGAATTCTTTGACACAGGCATGTTAAGATCCAAAGACTCACTGAGTTGGGCCACTAGAATCCCATCTGTCTTAAGGAATATCAGTTCAGTTCAGTCTCTGAGTCGTGTTCAACTCTTAGGGACCCCCTAGACTGCACGTCAGGCCTCCCAGTCCATCACCAACTCCCGGAGTTTACTCAAACTCATGTCCACTGAGTTGGCAATGACATCCAACCATCTCATCCTCTGTCATCCTCTTCTCCTCCCACCTTCAATCTTTCTCAGCATCCGGGTCTCTTCCAAAGAGTCAGTTCTTCGCATCAGGTGGCTGAAGTATTGGAGCTTCAGCTTCAGTATCAGTCCTTTCAATGAACACCCAGGACTGGTCTCCTTTATGATGGACTGGTTGGATCTCCTTGCAGTCCAAGGAACTCTCAAGAGTCTTCTCCAACACCACAGTTCAAAAGCATCAATTCTTCAGTGCTCAGCTTTCTTAATAGTCCAACTCTCACTCCATACATGGCTACTGGAAAAACCATAGCTTTGTCTAGACAGACCTTTGTTGACAAAGTAATGTCTCTGCTTTTTAATAAGCTGTCTATGTTGGTTATAACTTTTCTTCCAAGGAGCAAGAGTCTTAATTTCATGACTTCAGTCACCATCTGCAGTGATTTTGGAGCCCAAAAAAATAAACTCTGTCACTGTTTCCACCATTTCCCCATCTATTTGCCATGAAGTGATGGGACCAGATGCCATGATCTTAGTTTTCTGAATGTTGAGTTTTAAGTCAACTTTTTCACTCTCTTCTTTCACTTTCATCAAGAGGCTCTTTAGTTTTTCTTTGCTTTTTATCATAAGGGTGGTGTCATCTGCATATCTGAGATTATTGATATTTCTCCCGGCAATCTTGATTCCAGATTTTGCTTCATCCAGCCCAGCGTTTCTCATGAAGTAAGGAGAATATACATGGGGAATAATAATAAACAGTGATAAATGAGCTGGGATGTCTCCAGCTGATTCCATCTTAGGACATTTGACTCATGAAAAAGGTCAATGCTGTCGCTGCTTCCATTTCACGGATGAGGGAGGAAAAAGGTAGGGGGATGTTGCATAGCCATTGAATTAATGAATTTGCTATATGTCTTCTTCCTCTCTAACTAGAATAGAGGTTTCTTGAAAGCTGGGATTATCTGTCCTATTCATCACTTTATTTTAGGTGTCTAAAACAGTCCCTGAAATACAGCATATACTTAAAAGCAAGTGTTTTTTTAAATAACAAACTTATCAACAAACTTACCATTGATTTTTTTAAACAACATGCTCCCAATTCCTGTAGGCTACACTATATTGTCTGTAATTTGACATGCTCTAATGGAGGTTGTGGTGCTGGCAAAGACTGGAGCAAGGAGACGGGAATACAGTCCACAATCACATTTCCCCAAGTGACTCTCAAAGTTGGGATCTAGAGGGAGGTGTTTCTCTATCCCTCTGCATCTGTATATCCACTCCAGGGAAGGGTTTGATTGGTTTTGTGAAGATATGCTTATCCTATGGAGTAAACACACCTACAAGAGAGTGGGGAATTGATAGCAAACTTCCCACTAAGAATATTCAGATTGAGATTGTGGGAAGAATAGTTTCACATAGGGATTCTAGGCTTAAAGTGAACAAGCAACAGCAGCAGCAAAAAAAAAAATACGCCCAGCAGGATTTCATATCACCAAGGTCTTAGTCATGATCTTTGGAAATTTGTTGGCATAACGGCCTCTATTTACACTCCCTCACCTCCCCTTCACCATGCTCAAAACGTATACTGATAGTCATTCAGGGCATTCCTTCTTGTTGAGCTCAGATGTACCTTTAAAAATAGTGCCTATGCATCTCCTCTATGTCTTTACCTTTTATAAGTCCTGGCATACCCATACACTGCTGATCCCTTACTTCTCAGCTTCACTTTTCCAGATCTGGCCCTCACCTAGAATAGTTAGCTGAAGCATTGACCCACATAATGTAGCTGGGGGACAGTGAGAAATTCTTTTAAGGCTCCAAATAATCCACTAATTGTCAGTCATTTTTCTGCCATCTCTGTTACTACATTGGCACTTTTTAAAATAATGTTAACATCAGTCTAAATGTGACACGAACTTTGGTTCTTGCATTTACATCTGATTGACCTTAAACAAGTCATTTAACATTGTTTAACCTCACTTTCTTTAAAATGTTGATAATATCTTGAGGCTTCTCAGGTGGCGCTAGTAGTAAAGAATCCACCAGCCAATTCAGGAGACACAGAGATACCAGCTCGATCCCTAGGTTGGGAAGATTCCTTGGAGAAGGAAATAGCACCCCACTCCAGTATTCTTGCCTTCAAAATTCCATAGGCAGAGGAGCCTGGCAGGCTACTGCCCATGGGGCCACAAAGAGTCAGACATGATTGAGCAACTGAACACAATACAATATCTTCAGTCATCTTTCCTGCTCTCATCCTAATTGGAGTATTCCAACTTCTTGGGGAAATTTCAAAATATTCATTTTTCTATGGTACTTAATTCTTTGTTCTTTAGCACATTAATTTCTATAAAATGAGTTACAAATAATGAGTAAATGTCCTGCCATTCCCATCCTCTGTGCATGATAAGCACACTTGGTAAATTATAACTGTCTCTCTTGCTGAACTCACAGAGGTGTTCAGTCTTCTTCTTAACATAGGGTCTGCCCTTAGTAATGGGTAAAATGCTAGCCCTGTAACAATCTCTGCTGTAGTGATGTCTAACATATCTTAAAAGCAAGATTCATGTGATCTAACTATCTATTTGAATACACACATACCAAACACTCAACAAGAGTAAACATCATAATGTTTACCATTTAGTTAAGATTACGAAGGCATGCAAATGAAACAAAATAATGAGAAAAATAAATCAGTTGAAACTTACTGGAATTGACACAGAGGCTAGAATTAGCAGACAAGGACATTAAAAGTTAATATAACTCTTTTTCATATCTCCAAACAATTAAACAGAGACAGGTAAGATATTAATATAAATCAAATCAAATTTTTTATTTAATCTAAAATGTTTGAGAGAAAAATCTATAATGTCTGCAGATTGAACAGAACTGAAAAAATTAGTAAACTTGAAGACATAGAAATAGAAATGAAGCCAAAATATACAAATCAAAAAGTCTTAGAAAATGAAAAGACCGTGTGTGAGCTGTATGAAAAATTCAAGTGACTTGATATGCACTGAAGAATAGTACCCAAAAAAGGAGAAAGGAAGGTGGAAAAAAAGTATTAGAGAAAGTTATAATGCTTCATCAAAATTATAAATACACAAACCAAGAAGCTCTAGGCATCCTAAACATACTAAATACAAAGAAAGCTACACCAAAGCACAATATCATCAAATTTCTCCAAACCAACAGTTAAGAGAAAATTGTAAAATAACTGAAGAAAAAGGCCATGTTAACCACAAAGAGGCAAAACCATAAGTATTACATCAGATTTCACGTCAGAAACAAACAGAAAGACAGTGGAGCAGCATTTTGAAGTACTGAAAGGAAAACAAAACAAAACCAAAAAAAAAAAACCTGTCAGTGTGGGATTCTATACCCAGCAAAATATCTTTCAAACATGAAGGCAAATTGAACTTTTTGAGACACACAAACACTGAAATATTTATCACCTGAAGATGGTAGTTACACTATAAGAAACAATAAAAGAAAGACTTCACACAGAAGAGGTGTGACACCATATGGTAATATGCAACTAAATCAGCATTTCTCAATTGTTTTCATTATCATCCCCTTAAGGAGTCTTTCTGAAGGCAAAAGGAGGAGAGTGACAGAGGATGAGATGGTTGGAGAGCATCACTGATTCAACGGACATGAACTTGGACAAACTCTGGGAGATAGTGAGGGACAGGGAGGCCTGGTGTGCTGCAGTCCCTGGAGTCTCACAGAGTTGGGCACAACTCTTTGACTGAACAACAAGGAGTCTTTTTAGACTTTTTCCCTAATTGCCACGGAATAAAATATTAATGTCACAGACACAATGTTTATCTATTTACTTACCTCATGTTTATCTGGGCTTGCTACATTAAAAGTGATATTTTCTGTCCCCATCCCCAAGAATCGATTTCACCCATTTGAAGGTGATATCATTTTCATATATGGTATATCACTTTTCTATTGATACTGTAAAAAAAAAATCACAAACTTAGTGGCTTAAAGCAACACAAATGTGTTAACTTAAAATTGCGTGAATCACAGGTCTGAATGGACCTCTCTAGACTAAAATCAAGATGTCAGCAGGACTTGCTCCTTTCTGAAGTCTCAAGAGAAGAATATGCTTCCTTACTTCTTCTAGTTTTTGGAGATCACCCACATTTCTTGGCACATTAAGGCAATAATGCTACAACCCTCTGAGGAGCCTCTCTTATTTATAGCACTGACCTCAGCCTCCGAATTCAGCCAGGAAAAGTTCTTAACTTACAGGAAATCATATGATTAGAATGGGTCCATCCAACTAATCCAGTATAACATTCTCATCCCAAAGTTTTCTTAAACTTAATCACATCTGCAAAGCCCTTTCACTGTGTTAGAAAAATATTGACAGGTTGCAAGACATCTTTTCTTTTCTGAGGGGCAGGGGGTGGGTATTATTCTGCCTACCACACATAATTTAAACAAAGTAATAAGTAGTAGGGGAAAACAGTGACTATGTGGATAAACAAATATGATTTTGTTCTTATTAATTAAATCCTTAAAATACAATTAATTATTACAACAAAATACTAATTATGTAGTGTTTGTGTATGGTTTATAACTTATATAAAAGAAAAATACATTATAACAATAATACAAAAGCCCAGAAGGCTGAAATCTAAGTTCTTTTAAGGTTCTTGGACATGAAGTGTACACTGTGTAACCTTGAATACTATAAACCCGAAACCAGCTTCTAAAATACAATAATGAAAATATATTTATAGAAAATACCTAAATGAAGCAAACCCCAGCCCTAAAGACACTTAGTTATCTCAAAAGAAAGTATAAAGAAACAGAACAATGAGATAAGACAGAAAATAAAGAACAAGATAGATTTAATGAATCATATATAACTAAATGACTGAGTGACTGAGCAACAATGTAACTAAACACTATAAATTTACCTGGTTTATACACTGCAATTAAAATGCTGAGATTGTCAGGTTGGCTAAAAAGGTTGTTGTTGTTCAGTTGCTAAGTCATATCTGACTCTGCAACCCCATGGACTGCAGCACACCAGCCTTCCCTGTCCATCACTATCTCCCACAATTTGCCCAAGTTCATGTCCATTGAGTCAGTGATGTTATTCAACCATTTCATCCTATGTTGCCCCCTTCTCATCTTGCCCTCAATCTTTCCCAGCAACAGGGTCTTTTTCAATGAGTCAGTTCTTTGAGGAATGCATTATTTATATGCCAGGCAGCATGTTAAGCACTAATACAAACTAATTCAACTTTCCTAGCTCCTTTTGAAGTTGGTGCTATTATGATTACTATTTTCCAGATGAAAAGATTGGGGTTCCAGAGCAGTTAATACGTTTATCAAGTGGCCAAAGTATTGGAGCTTCACCTTCAGTAAGAGTCCTTCCAATGAATATTCAGGGTTGATTTCATTTAGATTGACTGGTTTGATCTCCTTGCAGCCCAAGGGACTCTCGAGAGTCTTCTCCAGCACCACAATTTGAAAGCATCAATTCTTTGGTGCTAAGCCTTCTTTATGGTCCAGTTCTTACATCCATACAAGACTAAAAAGCTCACTAAAAGACATAATTAAATTCAAGTGCTAATTGAGTCAGGCCTAGGTCACATTATAAACCAGAGTTTTAGCCTCCAAAGCACATGGTCTTAATGCAGAAAGGATGTAGTTCCTCATAAGGCAATCTTGGTAGAATTTCTATAAGAAGAGTGAATGGGCACTGGGAGGAAAGAGTCCGTAGATATCTTTCTCAATGTCTCTTTCTAGCATGAAAATAATATATTCTTCCCTCCCCCTGTTTTGGGGGACTTTGAACAGAGGGCAACTTTGAATTAATTCCTCTTTTAATCATTTTAAGAGCTTCTCCTAAAATAATCTTTCTTCTCCTCTTTCCCTGGATCTTTCTCCCCTCCTTTCTTATTAGATCATTTCTGTTTGTCAGTCTAGTTCCCTTAAGAATGAAAAAATTATCTAGTTTGACCAAAGGTAGCATAGTAAATGTTCCAAAAGAGTAATATCCTCAAATATCTCTCCTCTGGACTGTCAACTACACAAGCTATACTATTTATCCATTTCCCATTTATTCATTCTTTCACGCATTCATGACCAAGCTCAAATGTCACCTCCTCTGTGAAGCCCCATGTGGTGGTGGGCACACTTTCCTCTGTGTTCCTGCAACATGTTTGAAATCCTGTTAGAAATGATCTGTTCTTTCTACCTCTCTTTCCCATGACAGTAAATCATTTACAATAGATATGAAGGTTTTTTTTTATCTTTATCAAGTATCTAGCAAGAACCCCAATAGATGGCCTAGTAGTAGAATCACAGATTCTTAGTAATTATCTTCTCATCAACATAGAGATGAATGACTAAATGAATGAATGAATGATTAAATGTCCCTGCTGCATGGCAGGGTCCCACTGTCAATTCCTGCCTCTATGTCCCAGATGGCTAACAGGTTTCATCTTTAGGGCCTGCTATGAATGACATACAGTGTCTCTATTGAGCTTTGTCTTAATAAGGATATAATTGAGCTCAGTAGAAAGAATGCCATGATAGATTAGCGAAGTCTGGCACAGTCAGTGGACTGGTAAGAAACAACACATTTAAGGAACCTCTGCAGATGCTATCTTTTGCTATACCTTCTGATCAGTTTTGTCTGTTGACCAGTTTACTGATCATATTCCAGGGCTGAACCCAGCAGGGCACAGTCTAGCCACAGAGGTTCTGACCAAGGAGTGGCCAAGATCCTCAGAAAAACAAAAGGCATATCAGGTTAATTTTCTTGTAAACTCCTAATCAAGAAAGGTACTGGGGTCATGGATCTTGACATCGCTGATCAGTCTGATCCCTTGACCTCAGAGCCCAGTTGAATCCATGCTGGCCCCTTCCCAGTTTTACCATAATCCACAGACAAAGGCAATTACAGCTGGACCCTCACATGTTCCTTCTTCTCCATTTCCGGCCGGTTCTAACTTTTTACACAAATTACAGGGCAGAAAGCACTTCCTGTGAATACCAACCTCTGCTCAAATTTCTTTTCCCAAGAGGCAAACATCTGGTGACTTCCAGATGAATAGCTCTCTCCTTAAAACCAATTCCATCTCATGGAGCCAAGCAGAAAACTCCAAATACATCTAAGCCTTCCCAGCGTGGACCCTTCTAAGCCAAGAGCAGAGTCGCCACAGATATTCCTCCCTGCACCACATAGCATCTCTGTGTCTGTGGCGATCATTACCCCTTCTTACCTTCTTTCAAGTCATACGTGACTTTCTGGTGCTGAAAAGACCCCCCACTTTTGCAGCTTCCCCAATCATTCTGCCCAGGAGGCAGTCTGGGGTGTCCAGCTCTGTACACAATCCACAGGCCTGTAGAACTATTGGCACATCTTTTGTTTCTGGAGGATATAATGGAACAGTGTAGATCCTGTATTCTGTGTGTCCCTCACCACCCTGGATTTCTTGGGTGACTCTATTCCCTTCTTTTAAAAAAAAAAAAAAAAGATTTATAAGGGTCTTGTTTTTGTATCCCTCAGGCAGTCTATACTAACACATATATATGGTATTTAGTTAATCGGTAAAGATAACCCTGTATGCGAGACAGCAACAGAGACACAGATAAATAGAACAGTATTATGGACTCTATGGGAGAGGGCGAGGGCAGGAGGATATGGGAGAATGGCATTGAAGCATGTAAATTATCATATGTGAAACGAATCACCAGTCCAGATTCGACACATGATACAGGGTGCTCGGGGCTGGTGCACCAGGATGACCCGGAGGGATGGGATGGGGAGGGAGGTGGGAGGGGGGTTCTGGAAGGGGAAAACATGTACACCCATGGTGGATTCATGTCAATGTATGGCAAAACAAATACAATATTGTAAAGTTAAGAAATAGATAAATAAACTAATTTAAAATAAAAAAAAATTTTTTAAAGATTTATTCATTTGTTTATTTTTTGGCTGCACTGGGTCTTCACTGCTGGGCACGCAGGCTTTCTCTAGTTGTGGCGAGTGGGGGCTACTCTAGTTGCGGTGTGAGGTGACGCTTCTTATTGCAGAGCACAGGCTCTAGGATGCTCAGCATAAGTAGCTGTGGCTCGCAGGCCCTAGCACGTGGCCTCAGTAGCTGTGGTGCACAGGCTTAGCTGTCTCTGGGCATGTGGGATCTCCCCAGAGCAGGGATTGAACCCGTGTGCCCTGCATTGGCAGGTGGATTCTTAACCATTGGACCACCAGGGAAGCCCCTTCTATTCCCTTCTTCACTGCCATAGTAGGTGTTTCCTAAAAGAGAGTTGCCCTTTCTGCCTATGGCCCCATAGTTATGTCCTTTCTTGGAACTAGCACTACCCATTTCAGTGGAGGCGGTCCTGGCTCCGCGGAGCATACCTGCTCTGCATCGTCCAGACAACAGTCATCATGGTGTGTGTACCCAGCAGACACCAAGGACCTCTCCAGATCCCTCACTTTACCCTGACACTTAGATGTGCATTTCTCATTTTCAACTAAATCATCACTGTACACAGGGAAGAAGAGAGAGGATGCAGTAATGGACACTGTGGGTGTTCTAGAACTCCCACGTTTGCTCCACCGCGAACAGTCCTGGACACTGAAGGACGGCAGAGCTGTGTCTTCTTCCTACTGTTTGGACTGGGACTTCACTGCAAGATGTTCTCCATTGATATCCCTGATATACCTCCACTGATACCCTACATCCCACCATCCCTGTAGGTGGCGCTAGTGGTAAAGAACCGACTGTCAATGCAAGAGGCATAAGAGACGTGGGACACAGTTTCGAGCCCTGGGTGGGGAAGATTCCCTGGAGGAAGGCATGGCGACTCACTCCCGTATTCTTACCTGGAAAACACCATGAATGAGGAGCCTGGTGGGCTATAGGCCATAGGGTTACAAAGAGTTGGACATGGCTGAAATGATTTAGCATGCATGCTGGAAACAAACTTCTTATTTTCTTTGATAGAAGTGAAAAAAATCAGTGTTATTTTTCAAAAAGATGAGACTCTTGGGGCTTCACATGCAAATGCACCCAAGGAGGGTCTAATCAAAGTTTTGAAAAGCAGACCAACCCCAGAAATCTGTGTTGACACAGGACCTGGCACATTGAAAAGTACTTAATAAATGCTTGTTCTGTGAACGAATGAATGAATTGGCTTGTGCCTGTAAGTGTCTAAAATATCTATGTATGAATCTGACTTACCTCAGTCTCTTTGAATTGAATTTTGCATGGCTACACACACACACACACACACACACACACACACACACACACACACACACTCCTTGTATGCAGAATTGATTAAATGAGTCTTGAACCTGACTGCACAGTCTCCCTGGTTTTTCCTTGACTACTGCAGTCTACACTTGTTGTGCAGCTAAGGTTTTCTATACTTTGATTCTGGCCTTCCATTCATCAAATATTTTTGGTTTTTCTCTTCCTAAAGAAATACCTATCAGTCCGTGGGAGAAATGTGTGCATAGCACTCTGTGCTTTCAGGAGATAAAATGTCAGTCTTTTGAAAGTACTTATATGTGGAGGGAAGGAGATCATGCAGATAAACTCTTACACCCCACATTTTGGATGACTCCAAGACCTACTTGCTGTTTTAGATCTATTACCTGGATCCACTGTCATTTTCCTCTTGATGCTCTGAAGCGTTTAACCCTGAGCTGATTCTAAATAAGATTACCATATGGCAGCCTTGTTAACCATTCCACTAGACACGGTGTAGGAAGATAAACTGTAGGCGTGCAAGGGCAGCACTCTGCAAAGCAGAGGCCTTAACGTGGAAACATCAGAGAAGGCAAATGTGTCTTCCAAATAGAAGACTCGGTTCAATCCCGGTCCTACCACTTACCAAATGTTTTATCTTGGGCAAGTTACAAACCCTTATGGAACCCAATCTTTTCATCTGGAAAATAGTAATCATAATAGCACTAACTTCAAACGGATGCTATGAAAGTTGAATTAGATAGTCTATACAAGCACTTAACATGCTTCCTGGCACATAACTAACGCATTTCTCAGGCAAAGAAATTCACTAGTTAGCCACCTAGTTGAGTCAAGTCAGAAATGTTTCTCATAAGAGTATCAAGTAGAATCTGAACATCCTGACCACACCCTTAAGAGGGAGCTGAAATGAAGATACTAGGAATAGACTGTTTGGAAGGGAGAATGTTCAAGTAAGAGCTCAAATTCCAGACTATTTTAGTAGACACAAAGCATTCTAGATCAAAAGGCAAATATTGACACATTAAAAATCAAATAGACTAAATGCAATGTGGTATCCTGGATTAGATCCTAGAACCAAACATGACAATAGTGGAAAAACTGGTGAAATCTAAAGAGAGTTTGGAGTTTAGTTAATAGTAATTTACCAATATTGGTTTCTTTGTTCCAATACATGCAGCATGGATATGGAAGATGTTGATATTAGGGTGTGCATACATGCGTGCTCAGTCACTAAGTCATGTCCTACTCTTTGTGACCTCTTGGACTGTAGCCCGACTGGCTCCTCTGTCCATGGTATATTCCCACTGGAGTGAGTTGTCATTTCCTTCTCCAGGAGATCTTCCTGATCCAGGGATTGAACCTACATCTCCTGTGTCTCCTGCCTTGGCAAATGGATTCTTTACCACCGAGCCATCTAGGAAGTCCAATATTTAGAAATGGAGTGAAAGATAAAGAGAAACTCTCTACAATTAGCTTTGAGATATTTCTGTAAATCTACAGTTTTGGGGGCTTCTTTGGTGGCTCAGATGGTTAAGAATCTGCCTGCAGTGCAGGAGACCCAGGTTTGATCCTGGAATTAGGAAGATCCCCTGGAGTAGGGAATGGCAACCCACTCCAGTATTCTTGCCTGGAGAATTCTTTGGACAGAGGAGTCTGGCAAGCTACAGTCTATGGGGTCTCAAAGAATTGGACACGACTGAACCACTAACACACAGACATACAGTTATTTCAAAATTTAAAAGTTGTTTTTTATTTTTAAATAATTAAATAGGACTTTGGAGCACTTTCCAAAATAGACTCACTTAAAGTCATGTCTTTAATTTTTAGCTTTCTGGGTGATACCTGGAGGAGATGAAGGGTCTGAGATCCTTCTACCTGGATGAAACCAACATAATAGTCACTTATGCTGCCTTATCCTGGCTTATTTTCTCCTTCCTTCAGATCTGGCTTAGCAGGGGCCAGAGCCTGGTCACCAGCTTAGCTTAATCTGAGAGAAAGATGAGGTGTCAAAAAGGAAAAGTGGCCAACATTTGTTTTTCCTGAGCTCATTTTTCTCAGAAAAGTCAATGAATGTCTTATGACTATGCCCCCTCTTCCCCTCACACATTGTCCCCGTTGGACAACGTTCTTGGCTGCAGTTGAGAAAACTCATAATGGTTTCTTGAAAATCCTGATACAGGTCCCTGGATCTCCAGCCCTGGTGGCTAAAACAAGAGGTGAAGAATGAAACAAGTGTCATTCATCAATGACACTGATTCAAGAATGGCTTTGAAAAATTTACTTAACTGAAGTCACATCCCATGAAGCGAGGACACTGAGGCTCAGTGAGGCTAAGGGACTTACCCAAGGCCACATAAATAGATGTGAAGAGCCACACAGAGATGGAGTCACATAGAAATTCCAGTTTCTCCCTGCTTCCTTCATATGTGTACTCACATGCATACGTATACACCCACCTTCCCCAGAGGCCAAACCATCTCTGACTTCATGAAGTATGGACCAGGCAATTATACTAAGTGCTTGACATGCATTTAATCCTAACAACACATATCGAGTACAAACCTCATTTTACCAAAGAGATAAATAAAGCCTAAAGAGGTTTATAGCTTATGCAAGGCTTATGTCATTTATAGAGTGGCTGAGCTGGAATACTCGCTCATCCAATCTGATTTCAGAGTCTAAATTTTCAAGTACTGCATCACTCAATGGATAATTGTTGAATGAATAACTGAATGAAAGAATAAATAAATGAAATAATGGCCAGACAACTTTAGGGGATGAGTACATGGTAGTCTCAATAATATTGTACCCTGAATCCTATGTCTAGAACCTGAGATAATCCCAGCCTCTGTTAGAGAGTGAGGTGTAAGCTGTGGATCTTGTTAGCCTTGGACAGAATTTGAGGGGGATATGGAGGAAGGCGAAATGACAGGAGGAATTGAAATCACAAAATAAAGGACTTGTACCACTATTGAACTGAATAAGAAAATGAGCTGAGTAGTGTTGATAGCTACCAATTTAGTACACCTAACTATTGAGTGCAGAAATAGTGGAAAGAGTAAAAGGAAGTCAGAAATCCCCATCACTTTATTCTACACTCCTATCATGCTTTCTCACCAAGCAATATATAGAAAGGACTGAAAAACTCTCAAAGAGGAAGGTTCCAGAGTATCTTTAGAAATGTAGTAGAGATGGGTAAAGCATATGGACTTGAGGTCAAACCTCCATCCTGCAAATCAGGTGGCAGGAAGGTACAATAGCAGATGGTCTCATCCGAGCCTTATCTCCTGCAGGTTTTCCTTTCATTTCCACCGGAGTGGACAGTCCCTGCAAGACTAGTGAATACTCCCCTCCCCGTTACTTGTGTCTTTTTCTCTCCTCTTCCCTCTCTTGGGAACTTTACAGGTACTTAATGTGTGGGAAGGAGAAACATACCACCAGAAAATATTTCAATAGATAGAGACAAACATGAAACATAAAGAAACTCTTAATTCTGTCTCTCACTAGCTATTCGTTCTTTGATTTGGGGTAAGATGTTCAGCCTTGCTGGGCCTCTTTCTTTATCTAAGAAATGAGATAACAGTCTCTAACTACCATGGTTAATAGGAGAATTAGACATCATCTCCAGAGTCCTTAGCGCCAACAGAGTAGATGCCCTATACAACTTGTTTTTATATTTTTATCTTTATTGTCATCATTATCTATTTTATAAACCCTGTTTACATCAGCGGAGTCTCACAGCTACATGCCACGCAAACACAAGGACCGAGGCCACATGTCCCCCAAATCCTGATACCACCCAGACAGATGAAAGCTTGAGCCATAATAGGGTTTATCATCAGAGTGGAGAGATAAGAGGGTTCAGCTGGGCTGGAAAAAGAAATAGCTTGTCCAGCTTGGATGAAGGGGACCCTTTTGGCGCCTCCAAGTCCATTGCCTGATCCAGTCAGCTAGAGGGGGAGATGTCCTCTCAGACTGGGCTGCTGTCAAAAGATGGTCTTTGCTATCCGTAGTCAGATTGTCAATGAAATTCAACCTGAACTCTAGATATGTACAGGCGGATTAGCAGAACACCCACCATCAACAAACAAAACTAAATTAAACCTTATCTTTTTGGGATATTACCTTTGATTTTTTTTTTTTTTTTTTTTCTGCTGCTTGCTCCAACTCTAATGGATGTGGTTTAAAAATAGGACCAAACAGTTTATTAAAACCCAAAAGCCTCCCTCGGGACTCCAGGAGGAGTGGAAAAGGCTGGAGGCAACCTAGTTACTCTCATTAGGAGCTCCTCCTAGCAAAAACTGAGAGTGTAATCAATGGGATAATGACTGGATAATCACCCCTGCCCATGCAGGATGCAAGCAGAGTACACAGGGTCGGGTTTTTGATGGGGGGATATTCCCCCAAAAGAGCTCCTTGGGAGTGTGGTGGGCATCCTTAGAGATCAGGGTAGGAATTTTATGAAGAAAAGAAAGGAGAAACCTGCATAACATCAACCAGCAGCAATCATGGTGACTAAAAAATAATGGTAACAACAACAGCAATTGTATTAAGTGTCTAGATGGAGCTTTAACACCAGACCCAAGGAGAAAAACAGCAGGAAAGAAGGAAGTAAAAGCGAAGCAAAGGAAATGATGGAAAGAGGGAAACTTTTTTTAAGTCCTAATTTTATACAGGACAACAGCACAAAGTTTCTTAATTTTTATTGGAGTATAGTTTTACAATGTTGTGTTAGTTTCTGGTGTATGGCAAAGTGAATCAGCTATATATATATGTCCTCTTTTTTGGATTTCCTTCCCATTTAGGTCACCGCAGAGCATTGATTAGAGTTCCCTCTGTTATACAGTATGTTCTCATTAGTCATCTATTTTATATATACTATCAATAGCGTATATACATCAATCCCTACAATAGCCAGGACATGAAAGCAACCTAAATGTTCATCAACACTGGATGGATAAGGAATAGGTGGTACATATATGCAATGGAATATTGTTGTTGTTTAGCTGTTAAGTCGTGTTCAACTTTTTTGTGAATCAGACTTGCAAATCCCGTGGACTGTAGCCATCCAAGCTCCTCTGTCCATGGGATTTTCCAGGCAAGAATACTGGAGTGGGCTGCCCTTTCCTTCTCCAGGGGATCTTCCCAACCCAGGGATCGAATCCTAGTCTCCTACATTGCAGATGATCTCCTGCATCACAAGCAGATTCTTTACTGCTGAGCCACCATTACTCAGCCATAAAAAGGAGCAAAATTTGGTTATTTGCAGAGACATGGATGGATCTAGATACTGTCATACAGAGTGAATAAGTCAGAAAGACAGCACAATGGTTCTTTTATGTTATTATTTTTTAATCCTCAAAACTACCTAATGAGTTGTCTGCCATTTTTCATATCAAGAAATTGAAACAAACAAGTGAGGCAACTTCTCCAGTCTCACTGCTAGTAAGTGTGAGAAGCGAAACTGTTGCCTTGGCCTCCTGGTACATTCTCCTAGACTGGTCCTGGGAGTGAGTGTGAGATGGGACATCAAGCTGGGCAAGGCTACTGTCTTCAGAGTCTGGGCCCCACCTCAATGAGTGATGGCCTGATTTTCCTACCAGTTCACATGGCAAGCAGAGATTCACAGCATTCTGTCCTTTCCCACCCTACTGCTATTTTTTTTTTTTAAGTATCAAGACACACTCAGGTACATACATGTTCAATGGTCCCATTTCTGGGTAAAAGAAAGACAGAGGCTAGGGTACCCTGGACTTTCATTCTCTTTGTCCCCTTTCTGCACAATTGTACATTTTATTTCTTCTTCTTTGTTTTACTTGCTGTGATTCCCATCTGGGTTGCTTTTGTGTCCCCTCATCTTCTTTATTCTCATGCTGGAGTGTCTTTCTCTCTCTCTCTCTCTCTCTTAAGGCAGTTGTTTCCAATAAACCCTCACTTGTTTTTTTTAAGTTGTTCATTTATTTTAAGTTTCCTCTTCCACAGTCCTCTGTCTGAATTTCTGCTTTCCATCTGGGCCACTTGATCCTCTCCATTTCTGGAATGAGGACAAAGGAAGGGTTTGTTGTTGTTGTTCAGTCGTTAAGTCATGCCTGACTCTTTGCAACCCCATGAACTGCAGCACGCCAGGCTCCCTTGTCCTTCACTATCTCTCAGAGTTTGCTCAGATTCATGTCCATTGGGTCAGTGATGCTATCTAACCACCTCATCCTCTGCTGCCCCCTTCTCTTTTTGCCAATGAAAAGGGTCTTTTCCAATGAAAAGGTATGAGGAACTTTCAGAATCTGGCTTGCTTTGGGGAATGGAAAGGCATGGCAAAGAAGCAAATCACAGTTGATATTTTCAGCATTTTTATTATATCTCAGGTCAGCTAGTAATGCAGTTGGACACATCTTGATTGGCCACTAGAATAATCCATCCTGCTTTCCTAGCTCTCTATTTACACAATGAGTAGGAACCTTCAGTCTGAGTGCTTGTGTGTGTCTATCAGTTGGGATCCTGGAAGAAAGCAGAGGACACACTCAAATTGTGCAACATAAAATGAGTTTGAGATAAGGATGACTTACAAAGATATAGGCAGGCTGTGGGCATACCACAAAGGGTGGGGCGGTGTCCTGGGGATAGTAACTTATTTTTCTTATTCAAAGAACATATTATTTAGTTCCATTTTCTAAGGAGTTAAGATAGTTGAGACAGGAAAAGGAGATATAAACATTTGGCTGCTATTTAACCCTTGCCCTTCCATCTCTATAACCACTCTACTGTTACCATCCTCAGCTTATATAGGAATAAGCTGAGCATCACAGAAATGAGATGACTTATCCAAGGTCTCATGGTGAGTCAGCGGCAGTTCTGCAATTTGAACCATGATCAGTCTGTGACTAACCTGCATTCCTTCATTCTTTCTGTTCTGCCAATAATGATGGAGCCGGCTTGATTCTAAGTCCTCCCCTGTCACTTTAAAAGAATTGAGAGGGAAGGATGGCACAACTGTCTTTCCTGGGCAAACCTTGTTTCCATTAGAATTTAATTTAGATTTAATAAAATGCTTAATGAATCTTAATTAAATCCAAATTGAAATTTAAAAAAGATTTAACAAGGTTTAATAGTGATGTGAGAGATCACACAATTCCACTTCAATAAATATTTTCCTAATAACAAATAACCATTTCATTAGTGAGGAAAAATGTTGCCATTATGTCTAAATTAAATTAGCCATAATTTACTAGCATAGTTAACAGTATATGTAAAGTTTTTTTTCTTCCCATTCCTGCTTGTTATGAATGACTCTGGTTTAGAGAATTTAAAAAAAGGCACTTGAGTAGAGTGGATTGGGCAGGTGATCTAAAGCCAATGGAACCATCTCTGAGTTTCTGTCTTCCTACTAACAGAGAGAATGAGGTAAGAGAAGAGAAAATACAGGCTTTCCACAAATGCCTTCTGGACTGAGTGGGTGGAGAGACTGAAGTTAGGTGGTAACTGGCTCAAGACAAAGGTAGAGAGAAAATTCAGATTCATATAAAATGGCACATATCAGATGTGATACAGAAAGACTAAAGATTCAGGATGTGAGAGAGGAAAAATGGGTCAAAAAATGCATTCCTGTTGCTTGCATGAATGTGTGTTTATATATCCAACTTTTCATTTCTTCAAGACTGAACATGACGCAGGTGAGGGAAAAGATTGGTGGGAGCCTGTAGTAGGGTGAGAGAGACAGAGACAGAGATGCAGATAGATTTCTGGAACAGGGGATCAAGTTCCAGAGTGGGAGGTAAGTTTCCAGTAAAGAAGATAAGTCTTTAGGGAAAGGGCAGTGGGTATCTATATGGAGTCCTAATTTTGTGTTCCACTCCACAATGCTGTTGTGATTGGATAGAGAAGGGGCTGTGACCTGAATGGTGTAACTCTGCAGCAATTCGAAGGATGTCAGAGATAAAGTATTACCAACCAATGTTATCACTCCAACATGTAATCAATATAAAGATATTAATACAACATTTTGCATTTGATTTTACATTAAATTCTTTAAATCTGATACAGCATGTCTCAGTTTGGACTGGACGCATTTCAAGTGCTCAGTAGCTACATGTGACCACCATATTTAACAGCATGGATCTAGTCACTTCCAAAATACAATACAGACATTTAGGGACATGGGGAAAATACTCAGATTTGTAGATGAATATTGAGCCAGAAATTACTGTTTAGATGCAATTATTGAATGTTGTGAGAAAACCTGGTTTAATAACCAGAAAAATTATTCATGCATCAGTTCATGGTGGATACGAGTAGTGCAAATGACCAAAAATCAAAATGAGTTAATAGGGAGTCATTTCTATTAGAAAAGCTAGTGATATTTTAACTTTTGAAAAATGATAGGATAAAAAAGATCACAGAGATAATAAAGACTGGGAAGTAGCATCATAATTAGAAATTCTTCTGACTTCCCTGATGGCCCAGTGATTAAGAATCCACCTTGCAATGCAGGGAATACAGGTTCAATCCCTGGCTGGGGAGCTGGAATCTCACATGCTGCAGAGCAACTAAACCCTCACGCTGCGGTTGTTGAGCCCAAGCACTACAACTAGAGAGTCCACGCACAGCAACAAAAGATCCCACATGATGCAAAGGAGATTTCCATGTGCCGCAACAAAGACCCAACACAGCCAAATAAATACAAATTTTTTTGAAAGAAAATCATCTCACTTATCCCAATCCCAAGAGTCGCCACTGGCATTAGAACTCTAGAGCAAGACTCCTTGATTTCTTAGGGTTTATAAGCAGTATGAGGATGAGTGTCAAATCTGTCTTACCCATTAGAGTACCTTAGTGGATGCTCAAAAAATAACAAGTTTCTGGAGTGCATTAAATGAAAGAGAAGAGAGTAGACAGAAAAAGCACATGCAATTTTCCTGAGAGTTGAATACAGAGATGCAAAGCCAGAAAGGAGAATCCTACATGAGGGGAGGGGTTAATGCTACCTTTCTCCTCCTGCATCTCATCTTCACTCTCATCCCGAGGAGGTGAGATGATTAAAACATGTACAACTTCCTTGCCCTGAAATGTGTCATCATCTTCCCTGGAGCTGCACAAAAATGTTATATGACAATCTGTGTTATTTCTCCAATCTTCTGATTTCTACAGTTTTACTCTCTCCAATCTATTCTCCAAACAGACTGTAGAGTATAATTCTTGATAGCCTATGACTTCCTCCAGGGCAAGTTTTGTTCATCTCCATGCACCCAACTAAGTGTCTAGCACAGTGCCTTTAACCTAGCAAGCCCTCCAAAATAGCAGTATTTTATATTGGAAGACATGCAGGAAAGAAAGAAAGAGAAAGAAAGAAAAAAAGGAAGAAAAAAAAATGAAGGGAGGAAGAAAAAATGTTAACAAAAGGTTACATCAGCATTTTTTAAGACATCTTTGTACTTTAATGGGGCATTATTTTGGCAGACATGAATTTGGTATTTTTGATGGTAATTTTAACTATACATTCGGGTCCAAAGTATTTCCCTGCCAAAGCAGGGGGGATGCATTTGCATTGGTTCACATATGCAAACCCAACATTTCTGTAAAGGACTTTTCATTCATCAGGACCAAGTTCTTAGGTCCACACATCACTAAGACATTTTTGAACATGATAATGTTTCTGTTTATTCTGCCTCCCGGAAGTTAGAGACTGCTTGACGTTTATAGTACAAGAGACCCGCCTCTTAGGGCTGAAGGGTCCTTAATGGTTCTCTGTTCTCAGACTCAGATGCTGTTTTGTATGGCCATCAGCTCTATGTTAGAGGAGTCAGGCTGCAGACCTTTAAAACCTTCTTGCCCTAGATAAACAAAACTGTGTGTCTGAGCCTTCCTGAAAGGGAAAACAGAGTAATCGAAAAAGGCATGTTTGTAAAAGATCAATTTGTAGAAGTACTAGGAGATTTCTCTATTTAAAAAACAAAACCGTGTCATTTATTGGGAGGAAAAGGATTCAGGTCCCTCCTGTCTGGGCTTTGTTATCTATTATTAGTTTTTCTATTGGAAAGAAGTGAGTATATAGAGATTTAGCATTAAAAAAATACTAATAAGTATTTCAGCTGTCTGGCTATTGTGAGTTGAAGACATCTGTATTTTTAATTAGCCTTTTCATAAATGTGATTATGGGATGTCACATGATCACCCTTGAAAGCAACACCTGGAACTTTGAAAGGACAGCCATTCAGAGTCCCAGGGCTTGGTGCACACCGGGATGTCCTGGCAATTGCATTAACTGTGTTATCAAGAGGTCTCCAGACCCAAATGATTTTCCTGTCTGTAAATTAAATAATAAATGAAAACAAAATCCACTGGGTCCAACAGGAAAGCACAAATATAACAGTGAGAATTTCCTGTCACGAGGATATTTCAAACCCCTGTTATCAAAAAAAAAAACCTACTGAATTGAGTCTGATAAAGCCCTCAGCCTTGGAGAATGAGTCACAGGGCACTCAGAGCTTCTCTCGGTTTCACCAGCATGAAGAGCTCAAGGTCCCACTGGAGCCAAAGCTAAACTTGAAAAGAAGGTGGAGGGATCAGTGTTGTTTCTATGAAAAGCCCCATTGGACACTCTGGCCTCTAAATTCTCGTGGAGAAAGTATTCTATGCAGTGGCTGATGTAATGCAACAGTTCTTCAGGCTCATGGGAAATTATACACTTTAGTTTTTAGTTAAGAGCCACAATTATAAAAAGGCAGATCTCCCCATTGGCTGGAGTCTGCATTGCCTCTTAGCCCTCCTCTCTTTGGTCACAGCTGATCAAAGACCACCATCTTAACCACACAGGCTGGTGATTGCTCAGTGGGGTTCTTGCAAGTCATGCCAACCTGATGTGGGAGAGAGAAGCACGATCTAGATTCAGCCACTGCTGATTTCAAATCCCTCAGTTTCACTGGGACTTGATGGCAAAGGCTTAGAGCACCAACTGCCTTCAATTTACTCCTTTTCTTACATGAGGAGTTTTCTTCTTTACTCCCCAACTCTCATCCTTGGCATTTCTAATTAATGATAATTAACCGAGAAAAGTCTATGCAAACTCACATTAGGTGAAGGTCTACTTCTGGTCAGTTTCCCATGTCGAGGGGTGTAACTTGGCATCAATGTTATTAAACTCCCAAGAGCTTTAGGAAATGTGTCTGCGGGAGATGAAGCCTAATCACGTATGATGAATAACTTATTCGCTTCCCCACATGAATGGTGGGAGGGGTTTAAAATTCAAGTATTAAAGGCATAAAAAGAGGGACTTCTCTGGTGATCCAGTGGTTAAGAATCTGCCTTACAATGCAAGGGATGTGAGTTAGATCCCCGGTTGGGGAACTAAGATTCCATATACCATGGAGCAACTGAGCCAGCACATCACAGATAAAGAGTCTGAGGGCCACAACGGAAGGCCCCATATGATGCAATTAAGATTCCATATGCTTCAACTAAGACTGACCCAGCCAAATAAATTAATTAATTTTAAAAAATACAGCAAAAGATATATTTTTGAGAACTTAAGTGTTTATTCTCAAAACAATTATTTTAAGTAAAGAAAATAAAAGACATTTTGGATATACGATAGCTTACGTGCACATTTGTAAAAACCTGCACAGATAGTCTATATTTTGCTGAAGTGAGCAAAACCTGCTCAAAGACACAAGTCCAAAATTTACACTACAAAATTCAGTTTTGATCTGCCACATACAGCACATATTGACAGAACTGAAAGAGAGTTTTTGTGGCTTTTTAATCCTTTACTCAAAAACCTGTCAACATGTTTCAGGAAATAAGGGTAAGAAATTCCGGGAGTCCCATAAATGTTCTCAAGTTTAGAGGGATGTTGCTGGAGACATGGGTGGGATTAGAAAGTCAGAGGGCATGCCTTAGAGGTTTGTGCTCCAGTCTGTGTGTTTCATGGCTCCATTTCCCCCATGGAAGGCGGGTTCTTCTCACCCAAGTTAGGGCA
Organism: Giraffa tippelskirchi; assembly: GCF_054371585.1. Lineage (NCBI taxonomy): Eukaryota > Metazoa > Chordata > Mammalia > Artiodactyla > Giraffidae > Giraffa > Giraffa tippelskirchi. The sequence continues at coordinate 110,241,994 of NC_137287.1, read as the reverse complement.
GCAGAATAGTCCCTAGGAGTAACTGACTGGAGCCAGACCCCACCAATGAAAGCATGAGACTCTGCTTTATTAATATCCAGGCAAACATGCAAGGACCACTCTTCCTTTGTAGACACACAAAATACAAAGCTCGCTGGTTGTATGGAGGGTTACAATAAGGCTGTCTTCACCTCTGCCCTAAATCTAAGACTTACCTTAGCCAATCAGCCCCTAAGAGGCAATCACTATGTTATCCTTTGTGGAAGCACTGAGACAAGGTAAGAGCTAAAGACAAAAGATGGAAGATCAGTAGATCTGCCATGACTTGGCTTATTACCTGAGAGCCAGAATGTGAAAAAAAAATAAGGGTCTCAGTGTCCTGACCTATAACTAACAGTCACCTTCCCTATTCATAAATTGTGGTCCCCAGAATCAAATTCTTGGCTCCTCAAAACTTAGAGTTTGTAAGGAGGACATGGCCAGAGATGTAGCAACAAGAAAAGAAATGCTTTCTTTCTTTCTCTTACTAAGACGGCTCACAAGTGACAGTGACCCACACAAGAATGCATTAGCACAGCCCTTGGATACGTTATGTTATATCACTTTGTCTCTCATTTCACAAGCAAGGGGTTCATTCATTCATGCATTCACTCATGTTTCCATTGAAAATAAAAATTTCTCCTTCAGAAGCCCCTCCCACCCTCCTCCTCGAGAACTTCAGAGACCCCACCCTCCCTCTCGTGTCACATAAAAGCAATAGACTTTTATGTGACATGGTCAGCCTAGATTAAAATGATTTGAAAGAATCTTAACTGTAAGAGCAACTTGCATCTTGTAGAGGGTGGTGCAGGTATTTTATAAAATGAAAACTTCATGTTTTCAGTTATGAAAGCCCTTCTACCCAATCTTTACTCAAAACTTAGCCTTGGATGACAATAACAGCATTTCTCTTTCTAGGTAACTAAAGAGACACAATTTGAAATAAAGATACTCTTAAAATCAAGGGCTAACTGATACAACTTTCCACCCGTCGTAGCTATGATCATATTAGAAATAACAGGTCAGTGTCACTTAAAATGCATATTCTTTCCAAATGGCATCATAGAATAATTATGTATTCACATGGACTTAATAGACTAATTTTTTTCACTGTAACAAGAAGAACTAAACACACGGTAAAACAAACACTCATTGGAGACAGCTATTTGGTATACACTTCCAGAATAATACAGCAGAATTAATGTGTGACATCACCTACAGAGTGCATCTTTTTTTTCACTTTGGATTTAAGTGGCTACACATATCTAAGTTCTTTTCTTGTGAAGCAACAAATAACGGAGATGATTTATACAATGTCTACAGGAAATCAGCCCTCAAAAGTGACAAGAACATGGCCTGGTGCCACAATTATGAATTTTTATTAAGAATCAATTCGAAAAATTACAGGAGAAAGAGGATGTGAGTGTTGTTCAAGACAAGGAGGAAAGGAGCCTGAAATCAAACAGACCCAGATCAAGTGTAGTTTTGCTTCAAGTCTTGTAGAGAGTAAACTATACAGTCATTTATCAAGCATATTTTTGTATTATATTCAGTCTTCTTTCTTATGGAATTTTTCGCATGCCTTCCCTCTGAAGTGAGTTGTGAGAGTTATGTCAAGGAGAAGTTTAATACATGAAAGCCTTCCGATATAAATCTACCGGAAGCTGGCCACTCTTTCAGGCTCTTGAGTCGTCTACACTGGGAGAAACCTGAGTGAGCATTTAATTCACGCATTTTAGGTTTTAACTCTGATCCGTACATCACCTTCATCTATTATGGGTGTGCTGAGACTGTACTTTGGCTCTATCAGAAAGAGAAGGTTATTGATTAGCAATGTCTGCTACAGACATAGCAATCGTGAGCGATAGTGTGCACATCACATATTTGGCACTTCTGACTTAGTCCTTTGTGCAGAGGAAAACCAGGGCTCATAGATCGCTAAATGGCGAGTCCCAACTCTCATAGGAGCAAAACTATGATGAGAGCCCTAACTTCTTTGCACTAGAAACAGGCTTAAAATTGGATCCCAGACATCTTGATTCTCAGTCCTCTACTTTTTTCATTCTTCTCCACTTATCTTCCCTTTGCAGACATGTTATTCTATATCTGTATACTATATGTTATACTATATTATTTTTTTCTAATAAAAACACAATGCCAATTGTATACTGTGATTCAACCAAAACAAACAAACAAAAAAAATAAACACAGCCAAATGTTACTCTAAAGCAAAAAACATCTGTAAGAGCTACTCTTAAAAAAATTGAAAATTACATCTCACTTTAAACATCTCCCATTGTGAAAATAGGGAGTGGGGGCAGATAAAGGACAAAAGTCATCTCTATAGTCTGAAGTAGAAGGTATTGATCTGGCAGGGCCAAGAGCATGTCAATGTTATATATGGCAGTGAAACGGATTGGTGCACAGCAGATAGTATTGTTCAATAGTAATAAATAATAATTATGTACAGGGATTGTCTCACTGATGCGCCATTCTCCCGCCTTCACTAATAATCAGAATCTGGTTCCTTCAGAAATCTCCTTTCACTCTTATTCTAACAAGGCAGTAATTCATTCTAGGTCCGTGGAAGGCCCATACATCTCTTCTAAATGTCCCTTCTGCACAGGCACATAAGATGATGGTAAGTTTAATTAAAGGTCATGACAGCATCCTGCCCTCTGGTCCTCTTAATTCCATATTGTTCCTTGTGACCTGCCCTGACACTATATACCTGGCCTATACAGGGATAAGAACCAACCAGCTTCCAGGTCTATGTTGTGATTTTTAACATCCTGAGGAGGAAAATAAAAGATTCTCAACGGACTTTAATCGTAGACTTTGGGTACGTAGACTTTAAATCACTATCCAGGTGTCATGTGTTCATTGAAGGACAGCAGTGGCAAATTGTTTCAAAATATTTAGCACAATTGTAAGAGCCCTAGGGGAAGTAGATGAGGGCATTTCAGTTAAAACTCTTCGTGCTGGGCCAGCACTCAGCTGATGAACACTTGTGTTACTCCCCACTCAAAAAATCAAAGTTTCTAGAGTCTCATACGCAGTATCAAATATAATATGCCTATAATACAGCATACTTTAATCAGATGAAGGCCTCAAATCTCAAATATCATCATATATGCAACTTTTCATATGGAGAAAAAGTTGCTATGTCAGACGGCCTAGCTTGTACCCTTGTCTACAGTTTGGCTAGATTTATGAATTATAAGTCATTTCTTTTTCCTCCGCTGTAAATGGGGATAATAATAGTCATCTCGCAAGATTGGTAAGAATAAAATAAGAATACATTCATTTAAGGAACTTATAACCATACCTTCTGCAAAATCCCTGAATCATTTTTAACTATTTTGATTACCTATAAGCTGTATCAATATTAATATAATTGGCAATCACATATTAATAAAATGAGGTCTTAGTGAAGGAGGAAACAGAGCTGGACTCCGTCTTAGGCCAGGCTGCGAACATTAGGCTACACGCACGGTCACCCTCCCAATGGACTCTGAATTTTGTGCCCGGTGTCTGTAGAAATGGCATACCAATGGAAAACCAGACCCTCCCAGATAAAACAGCCTTAGGACTTGTACTTGGACTCTCTGTTGCCTAAAAGAATATGCAAATTATCTCTGTAACAGAACAAAGTCATAAATTCCACTATGTTTATCAGGATATGACCACAGGCCTATTGATAAATGTCCACTGTTTATCTAGTCTTATAACACATGAATGATGGGGTTATTGTGATCGTATTTACCCTTCTTTTGTTTATGTAAGTCTCAAGGAATTTGGGGTGGTGGGTTAGACACGTACACATGAGGTATAAAAGATTTTCACAAATGCTGATCAGGGTCCTTGGCCAAGAGAAGACTCTGCCTTGGGCCTGCTGGTGTAATAAACTGCACTCCACTACCTGCATTGTCCTTCTGAGTGAGTTTGTTTCCCAGAACGCGTGGCTACAGCATTAGTAGCACAGTACTGCAAAATGCCCTGGAGCTGGTCAACATGCCAGCTTCAAAATCAAACTTTCACATCATCCATGTCTCCTAGATCATACCCAAACTTGAAATCACAAGAAACTAAAATCCAGGAGAAGGTAATGTTTAACAGAGACACAGGCTTTGCCAGTCTAAAAGTACTTTTCCTAAGGGGACATCCGCCTTCCCAAGAGACAAGAACTGCTGTCTACTTTAGCTTCAAAATCATTATCCCCTGCCTCCCCCAAAGAGAATGCCTTACGTGTGGGAGGCTGGCTCTTACAGAGTATTTGGGAGCTCAACCCTGGGGTGCTAGTGGGGGAGGGGAGGAGAGCAGGCAGGAGACAGAGAGTCAGCAGATCAATAGAACCACTTTAGGATAATGGCTTCAGCTGCAGAGGATGAGCGAGGCTGGACCGCAGGCCAGCTCCATCACTGCCAGGAAAGACCCATTTGCAGGAACAAAGGGCTCATCTGTCCTACCAGGCAAAGGATCTCGCTCAGCGGATCTACTGCAGGACACTTCTCAATGTCCCAGGCTACCTGTCGGTTCTGCCCTGGGCCAGCCTCACAGTTCGTCTTTAGATGAACAAGGAATGGGGATGGGGAATAGGGTGGGTCAGGGAAGCAGTGACACAGGGGACAGACCAGAGAGAGAGGGATTGACATCCCAAGGCTGCAAGGATGGAGGGTGGGATTAATAGATGCCTACAGTCAGAACGAGGTGGCTCAGTGGTAAAGAATCTGCCTGCCAATGCAGGAGACACTGGTTTGACCCCTGGATTGGGATGATCCCCTGGAGGAGGAAATGGCAACCTGCTCTAGTATTCCTGCCAGAAAAATCCAGTGGACAGAGGAGCCTAGCAGGCTACAGTCACAAAGGGTCAGATATGACTGAGTACACACAAACAGGCAGGAGAGCCCCTACTTTAGCCAAAGGATGCAAACTCCTCCCCAGGTTCAACCTTTTGACAGAACTGCTTCTAAAAAGTGGGAAAACTGACTGGTTTGTTCTTCAGTCTTTGCTTTTTTCCCAAGTCCCTCTATAGCGTGTGTGCCTGAAAGGGAAACCAGCTCTATCCGGCATGGGGAAAGGAAAGAGAACAGACAGAGGCAGGGCAGCGCCATATGCTGGAGGAAATGCCAACTGGGCAGCAAACTGTCCACGTTTCAGGAGAAATTTGACTGAATAAGTAGCTAAAAGCTCTGGATCACATACCATGGACCAGCCATAGGGGTTACATATTATCTCTATCTGCCATTTTCCAAATGAGGACAAGCCTAGTGCTGCAGTTCATGAGGTTGCAAAGGGTTGGACACGACTGAGCAACTAAACAACAACAGCATATATATATGAAAGACAGAGAGATCTTCAGCGATCTTCTGTCCGCGTGTCAGGGTCCCAGGAGTACTGATGTAGGTTCTAGTCAAAACCTGAAGACCTGAGAACCAGGGAAGCTGATCATGTAAGCTCCAGCTGAAGTCTGAAGACCCTAGAACCTGAAGTTTCAATGCCCAAGGGCAGCAGAAGATGGATTTCCCGGGTCAAGCAGAGTGTAAACTTGCCCTTCCTCTACCCTTTTATTCTATTCAAGCCCCCACGGGATTGGACGGTGCCTGTCCGCGTTGGTAAGGGAACACTTTTTCACTCAGCTTACCAATTCAAATGCTAATCTCTTTCAGAAACACCCTCCATGACAAAACCACAAATAACGTTTTACCAACTATCTGATCATCCCTTAGTCCAGACAAAAGGACACAGGAAATCAAACGATCACACTTTCTGCGAACTCAAGTGGACTTCATGGCTCTAAGTTTTGAAGAGTGCAATGCAGATTTCTGGAAAAGATCACTGTTGTGGAGGGAAAGAATCATACTAGGGGAATTCGTGTCCTAGCACCAGACCTGTTGGGGAGATGCTCTGGACCAGTAAATATAGGAGAGCTCCTAGTGAGAAGTATTGATGAAGCATCTGGTCTGTGCTTAGTCGCTCAGTAGTGTCTGACTCTTTGTGACCATGTGGAATGTAGCCCACCAGGTTCCTCTGCCCATGGGGATTCTTCAGGTAAGAATACTGAAGTGGATTGCCATGTCCTCCTCCGGGGGATCTCCCCAACCCAGGGATCAAATCCAGGTGTCCTGCAGTGCAGGTGGCACATTCCTTACCATCTGAGCCACCAGGGAAGCCCTTAATGAAGCATCAACTATGTACTAAGTACTTGACGTCAAATTTCACATTGAATCTTCACAACAGTCCCTCTGCAATAGATACTATTATACCGAGAAGGGAAGAGTTTTGTCATGTTTAGTTGCAGAAACTCTTTCAGCTGGTGATTATGGCGGCCAACATTCAAATGCTAAGGCAGCCTGACTTCAGAGCCAAGGCTATTTATTTATTTAGCTTTCATAGGTGTGCAGGCTTTTCTCTAGTTGAGGCAGGCAGGGTCCACTCTCCAGCTGCAGTGAGAGAGCTTCTCATTGCAATGGCTTCTCTCGTCGCAGAGCACAGGCTCTAGGGCACTTGGGCTTCAGTACTTGTGGTTCCTGGGCTCCAGAGCAGAGGTTCAATAGTTGGGGCACACAAGCTCTCCGCACGTGGAATCCTCCCAGCTCAGGGGTCAAACAAGTGTCTCCTGCACTGGCAGCTGGAGTCTTTACCACTGAGGCACCAGGAAACCCCTGAGCTCTATGCTCTTAATCACTGTGTCCTACTGAAACTGAGCAGGACCCTGTGGAGCCTTCCACCACATCCTCTGCTTTAGCTTCTCTCAGAAATACCTAGATGATAGTATTTGCACATTTCCTCAGTTGTTTTGCATGTGAAAAAAACTCCCCCCTCCCCCAAATGGAAGATGTTAACTATTTGAGGATGTTAACTACTGGGGCACATACCCCAAGGCTTCCTGGAGCCTAAGGACTAGTAAAGTTAATCCCTGTGACAGCACCCTGCCACATCACCATCAGCCAATCAGAGAACTGTACACGAGGGGATCACAGGTCCTGGGACCTTGACCTCTCACTTGGCTTTTAAAAGTGCTTTGCTGAAAACCTTTGGGGTGTTCAGGGCTCTTTAGGGCATGAGACACTTGTCTCCTCACACAGCCTTGAGATAAACCTTTCTCTGCTCCAAACTCTGACGTTTCAGTTTATTTGGCTTCACTGTGTATCGGGCACAGGAACTTGCATAACAATACTGCCTATTATTGTTCCATGCATTTCTCCTCTTGGTCAGGATGTGCCTGGTAAATGAATGCTTTAAGAAAGAAACAAGTGGATTATCCCAAAAGCAAGGGGCTAGGCATTCTCTCCTCCATGTGGAATTCTGTTGTGTCACTTTGGCCTCTTGGAATGGAGGACCAGCCTTTCAATACTTTTCTTCAAAAGATCTTTCACTGAACCAGACACATTCTAAGAACTCACAGCATGGCAGAAATTATACTAAAGGCTGAGGCAAGATGAACCAGAAGAATGAAGCATCTGCCTTCAGAGGCCTCACAGTCTAGTGGGAGATACAGGCATATTAAGAGATACTTGTCATAAGCATAACAATAGAGGTTATACATAGTAACAGTACAATATGCAATATGCAATGCAATATGTGTATGGGGATACACATACTTTTATCAGCTGTGTATAGTTGAATGTTTTCTTGTAAAATTAAATGATAGGCTTACCTTACAACTCAGAAATTTCCATTCTAACCAGGCGGTGCTAGTGGTAAAGAACCTTACTGCCAATGTAGGAGATATAAGAGATGTGGGTTCGATCCCTGAGTTAGGAAGATCCCCTGGAGGAGGGCATGGCAACCCACTCCATTATTCTTGCCTGGAGAAGCCCTTTGGACAGAGGAGCCTGGGGGGCTACAGTCCATAGGGTCACACAGAGTCAGACATGACTGAAGCTACTTAGCACACACATATGCAAGTGAAATGAAAGCATATACTTGTAAAATCTTTATAGTGTATTCACTCGTAATTACCTCCAAACTACAAACAGTCTAAATGACCTTCAACAGATGAATGGATAAACAAGCTGTAGTACACATATAAAACTGTTTACAATAGCCAGGACATGGAAGCAACCTAGATGTCCATCAGCAGACGAATGGATAAGGAAGCTGTGGTACATATACACAATGGAATATTACTCAGCCATTAAAAAAAATACATTTGAATCGGTTCTACTGAGATGGATGAAACTGGAGCCCATTATACAGAGTGAAGTAAGCCAGAAAGAAAAACAACAATACAGTATACTAATGCATATATATGGAATTTGAAAGATGGTAACGATAACCCTATATGCGAGACAGAATAAGAGACACAGATGCATAGAACAATTTTATGGACTCTGAGGGAGAAGGTGAGGGTGGGACGTTCTGGGAGAATAGCATTGAAACATGTATATTATCATATGTGAAACAGAACACCATTCCATGTTCGATGCATGAGACAAGGGCTCAGGGCCGGGGCAATGGGATGACCCAGAGGGATGGGATGGGGAGGGAGGTGGGTGGGGGGTCCAGGAAGGGGAACACATGTAAACCCATGGATGATTCATGTCAATGTATGGCAAAAACTATTACAATATTGTAAAGTAATTAGTCCCCAACTAAAATAAATAAATTTATAAAAAAAAAAAAAAAAAGAAAAAAAAAATGTAATACCACTCAGCAATAAAATGAATCAACTACAGATAAAGGCAACAAGACAACCTTCAAATCCATCACATTAAAGAATAGAAACCAGGTTCAAAAACTACAGAAAAGTCTGGAAATTTCAAAGCCAAGGGACTGAAATCAGATTTGTGGTTGTTGTGGGCATCAGGTGGGGAAAGAGGGCATGAGGAACTTTTTCAGGCTGAAGGAATATTCTGTATGTTGATTGTGGTGGTGGTTACATGACTGTACAATGAAAGATGAATTTGACTGCACCTAAATTATATCCCAATTTAAAAGATACTTTTAAAATGCAAAGATACATGTGTGTGCATTTTATCGTTGGAAAAGTGTTAGACATTTTGAGTGGTGGACAGTGCTGTCTATGAGTTATGGAGGGCTAGGAAGTGTGTTGACTGAGAATGACCTTCGATAAACTTATTTCTTAAACTCAACAAGAGTTGTTCTCAGATATAAAACTTTGAAAGGGACAAGAGCAAGAAATATGCACATGGGGGAAATGGTTTCATAATGGCTTTGATTATAAGCAAAGTTAAATACCTGAGATTCTACAACAAGTTTCTAATTTACCAGTAAAACAACTATAACATCTGTAGCACAGGCATGTATTTTTATGTGCATAGTTGTGTGTTATACAAAGAAGCATTTTATAACTCTATTAATAGTTCATAAGTAGTGTGATTATTTCCTGATAAATTTTGTTATCAACCCTTACAGCTCTTTCCTGCTTCAAAAATACCTCAGATAGGTCTTGAGTAATTTAGCTGTTAGTGAGTTGATGATATATGTCTCTATTATGAGCATAGTTATTATATTTGAATATTTAATCATTTCTTTCCATTGCTACAGTATTGATCATCCACTTCGCCATATCATCTGTAAGAGATTGTGTTATTTGCATATTGACACTCCACGCTTAGTATCAAATTTTCTAGCATTCCTTTTATTTCTCTGTTTATTATTTATTTATGTTCTTGATTTATGTCTTGAGTTTAGCTTCTGCTTAGCCAATTCAACTTTCCACACTGTCAATTTTACTTGTTAATATTTCTAGTGATTATTTTAATCATCCCATACAATTTTAGTTCTCTTCCATTCCAGTTTCCCTCCATATCCTCTTGCTTAATAAAAGTGATATCTCGATTTCTATCTTAGGGAATGAGTCACAGCATACTTTTATAATGAGAGTGTCACGTGTTAAAATTAGATTTTATTTCAAGCTATAGTTCCTCTTTGCTGCTACTAATTTATAGCCCGAGGGACTCATGCTCCATTGTTAATTCTGCTTCTTACTAGCTGTGATGATCTGGGGAAGGTAAACTCTTTGCGTTTTAATTCTGCTTCAGTAGATGCTGTTGATGCCCAGCTGTTGATTCCTCAGCACACCAAGAGTTCCCAGCTACACAGATAAGGTACTTATATCTTTCATCTTCTCTGTTTGAGGTCTCTCTGCAGGCCACAAGAGCTCTTTACGACACTCAGGCTCAATGCAGAAGTGACAGTGTGTGGGTGGGAAAATGAACATCCCCAGAGCACACCTTAATACATGAGAAATGGGAGGCGGTCATCTGGCAGGATAATTCTGAAATATAGTCTATAGTTATTCAGAAGACCTTCAAGAGGAGAGTATTTATTGACTTTTTTTTATCTTTTCTATCTTGCTTTTTCCATATCTACACCTGTGCATTCTAGAAGCACCTTGCAAATGAACTATCTGCATCCAAGATTTTGCCTCAGTATCTTGGAGGAACCTAAGTTAAGACATGCAGCTCTCTTCAACCCAATTATCTGAAACTCAACTGGTTGGCTGCAGAGAAATAAAATGTCTCCTTTGGCCCGTCCATCTTTCCTGTGGAACTTCAGAAATCACTCTCTATCATGCGGCATTCAAGTGGGATGTTCCAAAATACCTGATAATTCTTTATGAGACTGGATGGTGAGGCTCCCAAATTCCTATGACTAAGAATCAAGCTATGCCTAGCTCATTTAATGACAATAAGGAGTAGGAAACTAGTTGTTTATCAGGTAATACAACAACTTCTTTTGACTTAAGGCACTCTCTCATCACCCAGTTGAATAAGCTTCTATAAACCTCTGTAGGATTCCATGTAAATGGCTCTCATCTTTCTTTTTGTAAAACAAGAAACAGAATACCTACAAATTAAACCATTCCAAAGAGAACCCCATTGTTTGTTTGTTTGACTGGGATCACCCGTGGAAATCTGAGGTTAAACTTTCTTAACTCTCTCCCTGCCCCTAAAATATGGGGAATGAGTTGAGAAGGTATGAGTTAATATCTCCAGGATACATCAACTAAGAGGTTTGTGAAATACCCTATATGTTCCACTTAATCTAGGGAATCAAGAATTCTAGATAGGCTTGTACTGGGCTTCAGTTCTTGCCTTCATCTGTTTTTCTCCTAAAGGAATTTGTCTCCCCCTCACAAAGGAATTGCTGGAACTCATGATGGATAACAGTGATGAAGTTTATGAATTCAACAGCCCCAGCCTTACTTAGCCTTAGCCTTCTCTTTCCCATATTTGGAGAGTGAAGGGAAGTGATGGAACCTTAAACCCAGCTTGATCTATTTTTTTCCTGATAATTTAAAAATGTATATAAATACAGATTCTTCCAGACTAAATTCAAAGCATATCCTGTTTGTGGCAATAGGCAATGGAGAAAATAATCATAATATTGCCTAAAGATTTCTATTGGTTGCTAGCAGTTGCTGTTTGGTTTATATGGTTTTGTATACGTACTCACTCCAGGGTTGCTCTGTGTTGTTGCTTTGTTTTTTCCTCTCTGAAGAGAGCTCTTTACCTTTAACGCTTATCACATGCCCACTGTTGCTCAGGCATTGTGTTGTGTGTTTTAGGGAAGCTGTCTGATTTCATCTTTGTAGCAACTCTGTGGTATAAATGTCTTTTCTTTCATTTTGACAGATGTTAAACAGAGCATTGAAAGTTAAAGTGAGAGAGTGGGAATTCACGTGTAATTCCTCTTGCTCCAAAGTTCATGCTCTGTTCTTCTTTTATCATGAGAATTCAGGTCCACTGTAAGGAGTTCATTCACTGGTTCATTTACTGGTAGGGCCACGACTAAATCTCAAGGGCAACCTTAAGCTCAGCTTCTCTTGACCCAGTAAGTAGATAGAGATGAAAGAGCCTTTACAGTTGGAACTTTGAGGGTATATACTTTGAGATTCCGTATATGAACCCAGGATCTATGAGAACCCCTCTGCTCACTGACTCAGCATTGGAATATGATGACATACACTGTGATAGAGGAAATAAAATACTTTCTCATATGCTCTTTTCCACATGGGTTTCTGTCTTCTATTTTGTAAGTTGTCCTATTGATTGGTTTGTAAATAAAATATGTCAAATGTTTTTGAAAAATTTTCCCCCTAGGCCATAATTGGAGAGACTGGGCAGGTAACAGCTGTACATGACTGATGCCACTGGGAATTCCCTCTCTCATTTTCCAAAAGATGAATTCTCAAAGACTTCAACCCCAGGCCTGTTTAGTACTAAAGTGAAAAGTGTTAGTCTCTCAGTTATGTCCAACTCTTTGGGATCCCATGGACTATTGCCCACTAGACTCCTCTGTCCATGGAATTCTCCAGGCAAGAATACTGGAGTGGGTTGCTATTCCCTTCTCCAGGAGAATTTTCCCAACCAGGAATTGAACCCATGTCTCCTGCACTGCAGGAGGATTCTTTACCATCTGAGCCACCAGGGAAGCCCTTATTACAAGAGAGGCTTCCAAATGATATTGGCAAATACCCATCATGTATTATCTGATCCCTTTCTCTAAGGAACCTGAGTATCAGTGTTTATTATTCTGAGGAATGTGACTTTAGGAATTGTGTTAAACTGTAAAAAGAATATCTATTTTTTTCATGTGCTTGGTGCTTGTAATTGTGTGTGTGTGTGTGTGTGTGTGTGTGTGATATAGAGTCCAAACTTTATTTTCTTAAAGAAGTCTATGACATAGAGTGCTTCAGCAAATCAGGTCCCTTTTCTTCTTAGGCACACAGGTGGGTTATAACCTTGGCCTTCCTTGCATGTAGATGCATCCATGAGATTGAGTTCTAGTCAATGGAATTTGTGCAAGTGATGTGCACTTCTTTTTTTTAATCTTTTTTTAATTTTTTGGCTGTGTCTTGAGCCATGTGGGACTTAAGTTCCCCAACCAGAAATGGAACTCACGCCCCTTGCATTGGAAGCATGGAGTCTTAACCCCTGGACCCACCAACGAAGTCCCCAGATGTACACTTCTTTCAGCTTAGTCTACAACATTCCTTTGAAGTTTTCCATTCTCTCTCTTCTCTCATCTGGTGGATGAATGTCCACATGCAGGGTATTCTTCGGATTTATATCTTAAAGGTAATAAAATTCATGGCAGGCTGTGATGTTGAGTAACTGGGTACAGATTCCTTCATTAATTGAACATGATGTAGACAGAAAACACACACATATTGTGAGTGAGTGTTGATTGCAGTGGCCAGCATTACTTTATAGGACAAAAACTCAAAGAAGGTAAAAATTCAATGCTAGGTTTCTTTACCACTTCAGAGCTCTGCCTGCCATTCAGCCATGACCAGTGATCTAGGCCTTTACCCCATAAATACAAGGCTACATCTGGGGACTTCCCTAATGATTCAGTGGCTAAGATTTTGCATTTCCAATGCAGGGGCCCAAGTTCTATCCCTGGTCAGGGATCAGAGAAATAAGTTCCACATGCCTCAACTAAAACTTCTGCATGCCATGACTGAAGATTGACAATCCCACATACTGCAACTAAGACCTAGCACAGCCAAATAAATAATTGTATTTTTAACCAAAAACTGTATTTGGCCAATTTTACCCAGCTGGTTTGGGAAGAACCTAGACCTCCTCATGTCTTATAGTTCCTACTCTCTTTCCATTGTACTTCCTATTTACCTGTTGTTTAAAGGAAAAATCAAGAGGGGAACTCCTGACCATCAGAAAAACAGGCATATCAAAAGAGGAAGAACACTGTAACCTATTGAAAAGGGTTATATTTGAGATGCTTAAGGGATTTCAGGTCATAGGGTGACATTCATCAGGATCTACATCAATAAGACAGGGGTAAAACCTGTTTTGTTCACTATCAGTCACATCCACGAGGATTTAACTGGGTGCAGCAATAGTATAGGTACCCAATAAATATGTGTTGGATGAAATGTTTGCATATGTATATGGATGTATGTCAGGGAACACTTGGCTCGCATTGGTTAGGTCTGAGTCTCCTGTAGCTGAAAAGATGTTGGCACAAACTCTTAAAGCACAAAGGAATCCTGTCTTTCCTTCCTTTATTCCCATACTGAAGTGTTTACAGTGGATCTCCAAGCCCTGCCATGGAATGGATTCTGGAGGAAGGGCAGAACACTCACAACTGCCCATTATCCCCCCAGAATGCCAATCGTGAGGTCAAGAGCAGTGAAAATGGAGAAGGGGGAATGTGAAAGGGCACTTAAGGAATGAGAGCAGAAAGTTGGGGGAAAAATAAATTAGAGGGAGTAGAGAGAAAGGGAAAAGGAAAAAGTAAAAATGGAGACTTTATTTTTTTTTTAGTTGGAGTATAGTTGCTTTACAATGGGCTCGATCCCTGGGTAGGGAAGATTTCCTAGAGAAGGGAATGGCTACTCACTCCGTATTCTTGCCTGGAGAATCCCATGGACAGAGGAGCCTGGCGGGCTATAGTCTATGAGGGTCACAAAGAGTCGGGCACAACTGAGTGACTAATACCTTCACTTTCATATATATACATATATATCTCCTCTTCCTTGTATTTCCTTCCCATTTAGATCACACAGAGCATTGAGTAGAGTTCCCCATACTATACAGTAGGTTCTCATTAGTTACCTATTTTACACGTAGTACTGTATATATGTCAATCCCAATCTCCCAATTCATCTCACCCCCTCTTTCTCCCTTTGATAATCATGTTTCTTCTCTACATCTATGTCTCTATTTTGCAAATAGGTTCATCTATACCATTTTTTCTAGATTCCAAGTCTATACTTCCCCACACGCCCATTTAAGTGGCTTGAATCTAGGGCAAATGCAGAGGTTTCCATAGGAGCAGTTGTAACAATAGCCCAAGAGGCCTTTTCCCTTGCCAAGTACACTGCCTCCAGCTCACACCTGACACCTGGAGTTCTAGCACTCAGGGATATGGGTAAATGAAATATGTGGTCTTGCTGGAACTGCTTAAGTGTGGAAAGGAATGGTAGGACATCATGCTGGAAAGAGAGGCTGAAGTTGGAGTTCTGAAGACCTTGAATCTGAGGGCAGATGATTTCACATGAGAGGTTCATGGAGGATAGAGCTGCCTTAGTTCACAAAGTGACTGCGTCTGGGTTCACAGTGTCTCCTTGCAGAGTTGATGTATTCCAGATCTCCCGTAGCCAGAAAGATCTCTGTGTGTCTCTGCCCACAACTAAGAGGGAAACAGCAAAATGATTTCTTGAGCCCCTGAATCATCTTGTGGCTTGATACAATCTCCTTTACTCTAAATGTGCACCATTTCAACTATCCATCCAAAAATCATAAATCCAGGGATCGACTGTTTGTTCTCTTGAAAATGTCAGAACATGCAGCTGCTGAGCACTGAGGTGAAATGTCTTGTTATTGCCATTTAAATTGGGTCACAGGTCACAGTAGATGTACTAGTGAAGTAGTCACAGGAACTATAGCAAGGGCTGAGAAAAACTTACATGTCTCATATGAGAGATTGCATGACAGTGGAAATAGACGTGGGCACCACCTGCTAAGAACTTGAAACAAGACTCTTTGATTGACCAGTTATGTCCCTTATATTCGAACAACGTAAAGAATGTAGGCAGATAATAATAATTTCATAAAATAGTAATGGCAACAAGACTTAGAGCTCCCTATGTGCCCAGTCCTGCTTATAACACGTTGAATGAATGATATCACTTAATCTTCCCAACAATAATATACTAGGGATTAATATTATATCCTTAATAGTTATGTACTTTCATGGTTCCTCTAGTAGTATCTTATACCACAAATCTGTTCTGATGATTAATTTAAATAATACAAGTTGAAAAAGAAAATAAATTGCCAAACATTATTTTTATAATTATAAATGACATTCTGTACTTGACTACATCTAGCTATCAAAAGCATCTGCCTTGACTTTCTACTACCCTGGTGCATCTACTATGTCTGCAAAGCATATTCTAAGTGATAATATTATAACACCTAAAAGCATTATTATTAATCCTTGCCTAAATGTCTTCCCCATGGTTGTGAATTCCACCAGTTTATTGAACAACCATAGTTTATATATCTTCATAACTCCAGTAATGGGAACACCTTAAGTGTTCTACAAATGCTTGAGATCTTAGTGTGGTTTATCATATATTAAGTACTTACTATATGTCAAGCACTAGCACGCATGCTAAGAACTTTAAAAAGATTATTCCAATACAGTCCTTTTTACAATGCTATCAGTTCTCACATTTAAGTGTGCATCAGAATCACTTAAGCATGTATCAAGGCTTGTTAAGACACAAATTTCTGAATCTCACTCCCAGAAATTCTGATTCAGTAAATTCAGGATGGGGACCTGAGAATTTCCATTTCTAACCACTTCCCAGGTGATGCTGATGCTACTGGTCCAGGGACCACACAGAAATCACTGCTAAAATTACCCCTTGAATTTTAGGGATAAAAAAATTATGGTGGTCCAGTGGTTAAGAATCTGCCTGCCAGTGCAGAGGACACAGGTTCAATCTCCTCTCTGGGAAGATCCCACATGCCTCAGGGCAACTAAGCCCCAGAGCTGCAACTACTGAAGCCTGTGGGCCTAGAGCCCATGCTCTGCAACAAGAGAGGTTGCCACAATGAGAAGCCTGCACACCACAATGAAGAGTAGCCCCCGAACTGTGACTAGAGAAAGCCCACACAAAAACAATGAAAATTGGAGCACGGTCAATAGATAAATAACTATTTTTTTTAAAAGGAAAGAAAATTAAATCTCAAAGAATTGAGTAACTACCTGTATTGGCTTTCTATAATAGCTGTCACAAAGTATCATAAATAGAGTGGCTTAAACAACAGAAATCTATTGTCTCACAATTTTGGAGACTATAAATTCAAGATAAAGGTGTGGGCAGGGTTGGGAGGAAATTATCCAGGCCTCTCCCAGATTCTGGTGGTCTATAGACGATCTTTGACCTTCCTTGGCTTGTAGAAGCGTCACCCCAGTCTCTCTCTCTGTGCCTGTTTTTATCCAAAGTTCCCCTTTACTTAAGGATACCAGTCACATTGGACTGGAGTCCACGCTAAAGATCTCATATTAATTTGATAACCTCTGTAAAGGGCATATCTCCAAATAAAGTCAAACTCTTAGGTACTGAAGGTTAGGAGTTCAACATATGAATTTTGGAGAGCACAGTTCAAACATACATGCAAGACAAGTTGCTTCAGTCCTGTCCAACTCTTTGTGACCCTATGGACCATAGCCTGCCAGGCTCCTCTGTCCATGGGATTCTCCAGGCATGAATACTGGAGTGAGTTGCCATGCCCTTGTCCAGGGGATCTTCCCAACCCAGAGATAGAACCTGTGCCTCTTACGTCTTCAGCATTGGCAGGCAGGTTCTTTACCACTAGCACCACCATGAATTTGGGGGGAACACAATTCAACCATAGCATTAAACTAACCCCCAGGTCACACAACCAATAAGTGTTGGAGATAGAATTAAAACCCAGGACTGTCTGATTCCAGAGCCCATACTTAAAATTATTTCTCTAACTGGACTCCCTTGGTGAATGAAATAAATGAAGAAATGTACAAATATATCAAATAAGTAGCTAGAGAAAAGGTAATTCAAGCCCTGTTTTTATGTCAAGTGACAACAGTAACCCTTTTCCATGTGCTCTGTAAAATATAGGAGAGATATTCTCGACCTCTGACATTCTAATCGTCCTGATGGATAACAAGGTGTAGACTTGACAGTCCTTGGCTTACAGCTGCCATTCAAAATGCCCCAGTCAAGAAGTAAGACTATTTTGTCTTGTTTGTAAGGAACACGGGATGTTCAAATGAGAAAGCTTTCACTTTGTCAACTTTTTTGGACCTTCCCTCATCTAATCAGAAGAGACACCTGCCTGGCCATTTCAGCTGAGCCTGATGCAATGCTCAAGTATCGTGTCCTTTCTCTGGGATAGATAGGCAGGCGTGGAATGGCAGTAAGAGAGGGAACAGGCAAGGCAGGGATAGAGCTAGCTAGGTCAAACAGCGTGGTTGCCTTTTCTCCCTGACTCTTGAAGCCTGAGATTTGTGGATAACATAAAAGGTTACAGCCCCTCTTTGGAAGCCACAAATAACCCTGCTTGGTCTCTGACAGCTCGGCAGCCCTTGGTGTGCCATTACCCATTTCTGCCTGGGATTCCAGCAGTGCATTTGAGCAGCTGGCCCCAAAGTGTGGTCTCTTCAGAGCATGTCATAGGAGCTCTGGGTCACTGAGGAGCTGTATCCTCTTACGACTCAGGGCCTAGAAACAGCGCTTGATCTAATGAAATTATGTACTTTCTGGAGTGATTAATAAACATGGTCTATTTCTCCACATGGGATGAATATACTTAAGTAAAAAGAATGTAAATACATAGGAGTGAACTCATGTATAGATATACCTCTGCCTAGCAATGTCTGAAACTCCATGACCTTGGCATAGAGATGCTAAGGAAGGAGTCCCCCAAAACAGAGGTAACTCCCCACTGTACCAACACACATACACACACACAAAAGAATGCGTGTAAAACTTAGTAAAATCTGAATGTTTTGGACTCAAGTTAATAGTATTATATCATGTCAGTTTTCTGGTTTGGACACTGTGCCATGTACGTGTTAGTCATTCAGTTGTGTCTGACTTTTTGCAACCCCATGGACTCCTCTGTCCATGGGATTCTCAAGGCAGTAATACTGGAGTGGGTTGCCATTTCCTTCTCCAGTGCTATAGTTATGTGCAATATTATTGCCGGGGGAAGCTAGGTGAAGGGTACACAGGAGTGCTGCAATATTTTTTCTGCTCTGATGAGTCTTTTTGTTTAGTTGCTAAGTCGTGTCTGACTCTTTGTGACCCCATGGACTGTAGCCCGCCAGTCTCCTCTGCCCATGGGATTTCCGAGGCAACAATAGTGGAGTGGGTTGCCAAGTCCTTCTCCAGGAGATATCCCAAGCCAGGGATAGAACTCGCATCTCCTGCATTGGTAGGTGGATTCTTTACTGCTGAGCCATCCGGGAAGCCCCTGAAGAGTCTTAAACTATGTTAAAAATTATTTTTACAGTGAGAAATGATATGATGATACTACTGCAATTACTGCAACAGCAAAGAGGATGAGATGGTTGGATGGCATCACCGACTCAATGAACATGAGTTTGAGCAAACTCTGGGAGATAGTGAAGGACAGGGAAGCCTGGCGTCCATGGGGTTGCAAAGATTCGGACACAAGTTAGCAACTTAACAACAACAAAACTATAATATCCTTAATTGTCATTGTTATTATTCATAGAAGTTCTATTATAAAACATTTGCTAAAGAGTTACAAGAATTCCCAAGTAGTATACTGATTTTGAGAAATTGCTGTTGTCATCTTTTGTTAGAATGTGGGTCTCTTGCTAATGATCTCCCTGTCTGAGCCAGGATTTGACGTAAGAAATTGGAAACCTGTCTGCTGACACCCCCACGTGGGTAAGAGTCATTATGTTATTGACATTCAGTTCACTGCATCCAGAAGGCAACTGAGTGCTGACCTCATGACATATCTAGGCCTACCCCTGGGTGTCAGCACTTTCCACATAACCCAGACCTGGAGTGCCTGCCCTCTGACCCATCCTTGCAAGGTCACTGCCAATCTGGGTCAGTCCAGAGCGGTGAATGGGGATCTATGTTGCTGTCACCTGGATCCACCGAGTAGCCAAATGGGGTTGCCTGAATTCATGCCCACACTAGTCTCAGGACATGTTGGCTTAAAAGATACAAAAATAGACTGCCATTTATTTCTCCTGCAAAGATGGGTTTATTCAAGATCAGTAGAGAATTGCAATTTGAGGTTTGCAACCATGGCAAGCCACATGCAAGTCCCAGAACAGCAAGGGAAGAATGCTTTCATGGAGAGGAAAAGGAATTTGGGGAGGGCTACAGTAAACAAACAGTCCATGGCTTTTCATTGGCTGAGTCCTGCCTTCTTCCTGCAGGGTCTTCTGTCCTCGCAGGGCATGAGAGTGCCCCCTTCTGGTCTCCTGACTCTGTTTAATCGAGGTTTCTCTGTTAAGTTTGTTTTTACAACCTGATTTCATGACCATCACTGTCATGGCATCATTAGATACTTTCAGAATCACTAAATAGATAATTTCTCTTTACCAGAATGAGATATTAGGCATGGCATAGAAGCCTTTCCACCCTCTACTGAATTCATAATTACTTTCAAAGTTTTCTAATCCTTATAAAATTTTTCTGAAATGTTCTGTTATCCAATATCCTTATATTCAATTAAATCATTCAGTGTCAGGAAACCTGTTTAACTATGGTCATTGGAATACACTAAGATAACCACCTTGAACTAATGAATGTATATTAGACATATTATAAACTAATTATGTAACGTCTCACAGTTACTATTAAAGTACTTATTAGCTGAAATGGAGCTATTTCAAAATTTAACCAACTGGTTCATTTATATAAGTGTCTATCAGCTAAATATCAGCTTTGTTTGTGTTGCTTGAACCCAACACATGGTTCTTCTAGGGCTAGTCACTACAGTTTCCTTTCTGTCTTTTTTTGCAGTTTTTAAGACGAAGATTTATGTGACAAGTTTCACTTAGCACAATACACGTAAAAGGAAAATCACAGTACAATGAAAAATGTAAATCAAGGCCTCAGAATTTCACACAAACACCAAGACCAAAATCCTTAAGTATTGGTATTATGTGTCAAATTTTCCCCATTAACTTAAAAAGAAAAAAAAAAGTTTAAACTTACTTGCTATAGAGGTTATTAACTGAAACTAGAATTAACAAACATGCCAAATGTGTTTTCATTGTGAAACTACTCTATGAAATTTTCTCACAGCGTATCTAGAATATTCTTCTTACTCTGCTAAATGCCTGGGAATTTCTATAACTTGAGCTTGAATGAATCTTACAAAAAAGACAACTGAGCAAAGAAAATAAGGTAGTACTTTAATGCACTGTCCACAGCGTTTCGAGAAAGCACACATGATTTCTGGTTTATACAAGGTGACTCGGCCATAAGGAACCACCACACCTTGGACTAGCTCATCAGAAAACAGCAGGGAACTGGCATTTATTTGTCGCTTCTTCCTGTCTCCTATTTCTCTTTAGTTAAGTTTTCCCCATGGGGCACTACCAACTCTGCGTTTCAGGGTTGTATGATTCAGCCCTTCTAGACACAGAAGAAGTAAACTCCTACCTCTTACATTCGATGATACAGAACTGTATCTGGGAGGGAGGGAGTCAGGGCCTCTGTGATGCTGGCTTTCTTGGTCCTAAGCTCTCACTATGGAAGGCTCACTCTGTACGCGCGTGCTAAGTCACTTCAGTTGTGTCCAGCTCTTTGTGACCCTATGGACCACAGCCTGCCAGGATCCTCTGTCCATGGGATTCACCAGGCAAGAATACTGGAGTGGGTTGCCATGCCCTCCTCCAGGGGATCTTCCTAACCCAAGGATCGAACCTACATCTCTTATGTCTCCTGCATTGGCAGGTGGGTTCTTCACCACTAGTGCCCCCTGAGAAGCACTGTGGAAGGCTCAGTGGAAACCATGTCAAAACCTAGCGTACACTCTTGGGGAGCCAAGGCTAACGACAGAGCCAAGAATGATAATGGCAACTGGAACTTCTCATCCAGCAAGTGGCATAGCACCCAGTAGGCAGATACAGCCAAGCGAATCTTACTGATCACAACTTGTGATTATACAAATGACTCTGGAGCAGGTTCCTAGAAAGGAGCTTTAGGAATTTGTTGAGCATTGAAAGTTTTATGTCATTAGTCCCTAAAAGTGATTGTTTTAAGAGTAATGTTCTCATGTATAGACAATTTCTGTTTATTACAACTTTATTATTTTTGTATTCTCTTCTTCAATCTCGAAGCTTCTCTATACAAACCAACTTTTATTGAAATATGTTTAAAGTTATAGAAGATAGGGCCAAGTGGACCTGTAGATGTATGCCATTAACCTTAAACTGTTTAAGAAAATTGAAGCTGAAACTATTAGTTGCTCAGTCATGTCTGACTCTTTGCAACGCCGTGAGCTGTAGCCCGCCAGGCTCCTCCGTCTCTGGGATTCCCCAGGCAAGAATACTGGAGTGGATTGCTGTTTGCTTCTCCAGGGGATCTTCCTGACCCAGAGATCGAACCCTGGTCTCCTGCATTGCAGGCAGATTCTTTACCATCTGAGCCACTAGGAAAGCCTAAACTGTTTGAGAGAGTGTGGTCAAATGTTTAGCCTAATCAACTTCAGTGTTCAGAAGCCAGTTTGGTATCATTGGTGTATATTTTTATTGCGTTTAGCTGACATAGATGCCGTTAGTCATTTCTATCCAAATATTCAAAGAATGAAAAACAAAAACAAAACTGAGACTCAGAACACAAAGAAAAATCTAGATACCATTGTAGGTAATTGGATGCTTCTAAATACTGTGGTGTTTTAGCACTGACCCTGAGCATAAGTGAAGTAAGCAGGGAATGAAAATTCTATTTAAAAAATCTCTATCAGCTGTAAAGTTCAGTGATGGTTAACTTTCTGTCAGTTTGAATGAGCTGAGAGATGCCAAGATAGCAGGTAAAACATTCATGGGTGTGTCTGTGAGGGTTTTTCAGGAAAAGATTAGCATTTGAATGGGTGAACTAAGTAAAGCAGCTGGCTCTCTCCAAAGACTGTTAGCATCTTCCAATCCCTTGAGGGCTCAAAAAGAACAGAAAGGCAGAAGAAGGGTGAATTTGCTCTCTCCCTCTTCTTGGGCATCTGGTTTTCAAGCTTTCTGACTCAACTGGGACTAATTATCTGGCCTTCAGATTCAGACTGAATTATGGCTACCAGCTTTCCTGGCTCTCCAGCTTGAAGACAGTGGCAGATCATGGGACTTCCTGGCCTCCATAACACTATGAGTCAATTCCTATAAGTTTACTCTTTTTTATATCTCTGGGTATCCCACTGGCTTCTGTTTCTCTGTAACCTTGCCTAATATAAGCTCATGCCCACTTGCACATAAATAACACACAATGATACTAATCCCTACCTTGAATGCCTAGTCAGATTGATGCCTGTCCAAGACTACAAGGAATCCTCACTAAGACCCCACAATCGTTCTCCATCCCTCAAGCCTATTTCCCAGCCTCCTGCTGCCCCACCCCTTCACCCAGTTTCCCTGGCTTCTTCCCAGCCTTGACCCCACTGGCCCGTTGTGCCTATGTTTCATTCCTTCACGCCCCCAAATATGTCAACTACACCATAGCAAAAACATCCTACTCAAAACAGTAGTTCTCAACCATTGATGTCTATTTAAACCACCAATGGATATCTATAAAAATACTTATTTCCAGACCCCACTCAACACTATTGAATAGTTCTCCAGGGTTAGAAACAGGACAATCTGTTTATAGTTTTCCAATCTCTATAACTGATTCTGAAGAACAGACATGGTAGTGAATCAATGAGTTAGAACATGAGGTTTGTCTCCTTTAGTTCCCCCTTTGAAATTGCTTCAGTCTCCTTCCCTTTGCCTCATTCTTCTTACCTCACCATCAGCGTGATCTTCTGGGCAACAAACTTCTTCACTGATGATTGCTCCTCATTTCTACCCATTTCATTTGATGCCTTGATCTTAGAGATGGTTGCATTATAGCAGCCTAGAATCTAAGAATTAGATAGTAGCCAATAGATTCTTAATCTTACCATCTGCTCTACTGAAATGTTTTGATAGCCTCTGTACAGAAGTTTCTTAACATAGGGTCTGCAAATTTCAGCTTAGAAAGAGCTTTCCCTGGTGGCTCAGATGGTAAACCATCTGCCTGCAATGTGGGAGACCTAGGTTCGATCCCTGGGTCGGGAAGATCCCCTGGAGAAGGAAATAGCAACCCACTCCAGTACTTTTGCCTGAAAAATCCCATGGACGGAGGAGCCTGGTAGGCTACAGTCCATGGGGTCGCAAAGAGTCAGACATGACTGAGCAACATGTCTCTCTCTCTCTCTTTATTATTACTAACTCCTATGTGAAATTTGGGCTTCCTTGGTGGCTCAGCAGTAAAGAATCCACCTGCCAATGCAGGAGACAGAGGTTCGATCCCTGGGTTGGGGAGATCCCCTGGAGAAGGAAATGGCAACCCACTCCAGAATTCTTGCCTAGGAAATTCCATGGACAGAGAAGCCTGGCATGCCACACTCCAATGAGTCACAAGAGTCCAGCATGACTTAGTGGATAAACAACAGCAAATGTGAAATTTAGCATTTCTTTCTGTTATGACTATAAGCAATAATTACAGTTGTATTAGTTGTACCTTAAACTCGGTCACTAACAGATGTTACATATAGCCCAATGCAGTCATCACAGTTGTTTTGAAAATTTTTGTATACTCTTTATGGCCTCTAAATTGTAAAATTATTTGATCTCATGTTAGATCTTTTTATTTAATGTTAAAAAGAGCACATATAGTACTGTTTTTCAAATATTTTAAATATCTGATATTTATGGGTTTTGATATATGTTTTTGTCATAAATCTAAGTATTTTATGCCATATATTTAAGAATAATGAGATGCCATGCCACCACACACACACTAAAATGGCAAAAATTAAAAAGATAGACAACACCAAATGTTAACAAGTATGTGGAATAATCAGAATTCTCACATGTTGCTGGTAAGATACTAAAATAGGCATCCCTGGTAGCTAAGCTTGTAAAGAATCTGCCTGCAATGCAAGAGACCCTGGTTTGATTCCTAAGTCAGGAAGATGCCTTAGAAAAGGGATAGGCTACCCACTCCAGTATTCTTGGGCTTGCCTGGTATCTCAGACAGTGAAGAATCTGCCTGCAATGTGGGAGACCTGGGTTCGATCCCTGGGATGTAAAGATTGCCTGGAGGAGGGTATGGCAACCCGCTCCAGTATTTTTGCCTGGAGAAACCCCATGGACAGAGGATCCTGGTGGGTTATAGTCCATGAGGTTGCAAAGAGTCAGACACAACTGAGCAACTAAACACAGCACAGCACAAGAGTATAAAATAGAATAACTGTTGGGGAAGTTTGAAGAGTTTCTTATAAAATTAGATATCACCTACTCTACGCCCAACAGCTCCCTTCATAGGTATTTACCCAAGAAAAATGAAAATGTATGTTCACAAAAGGCATACAAACTGTTCACTGAAGCTTTATTTCTAATATTAAAAAAAAAGAACCCAAAGTCCAGCTATCCATCAACAGAAGAATGAATAAGCAATACATGGATTATTCACACAACAGAGTACCACTGAGGAATAGTAATGATATTTCATAATAATAAATGAGCTACTGGTATATATAGTATCAGCATCACTACATCTCAGAAACATTATGCTGAGTGAAAGAAATCTTACCCCAAAGAGCACATACTGTATATTCCTTTTATCTGAAGTTCTAGAGAGGGCAAAACTAATCTACAGTGGGAACAAAATAGGACAGTTGCCTCTGGTGTTGTTGGAGGTAGGGACTGACTGAGAAAGAACATAGGTAAAATTTCTTTCACAAATTTTTGATATTTGTTCTTGTTATTGTAGTGCTAATACCTTTATCATTTATATTACTGCCTCGTATTCCATGGATATGACATAGATTGTTGATCAAGCCTCCTGTGGATAGCCATGTTGGCTACTATGTTTTGGGCTGTTACGAGTAAAGTATTATGAAAATTCTTGTACAAGTCTTTTTTTTTTTTTTTTGCAGGGGCGGGGAACCTGAAGATCCTCACCTGAAGATGGCTTGACGCCTTCTTTCCAGAGTGAGCTGTCTGCCTGAGCTTCCTCGTGAACCCTCCAGGCCAGCCCTCCTCAGGTTCTCAGCCTTGGCATCTCTGCATTGTGTCTTTAGAAATGGATGAAAATGGGCCCCTGATTAAGTGTTTAAGTTACTGTGCCATCTAGAAATAACCCATTTTCAGGCTCCAACTGAACAAGTTGCTGGTAACCTAAATGTCCACTGGCAGAGGAATGTATAGAGAAGATGTAGTATATACATATATATATATACATGTGTGTGCTATACATTTATGCTATATATACATAAATATATACCTGTGTGTGCTAAGTCGTTTCACTTGTGTCCAACTCTTTAAGACCCTATGGGCCATAACCCTCCAGGCTCCTCTGTCCATGGGATTCTCCAGGCAAGAGTACTGGAGTGTATGTATACAATGGAATATGTGGTACATGCGGGAATATTACTCAGCCATAAAAATAATGAAATAATGCCATTTGCAGCAGCACAGATGAAGCTAGAGATTACCATCCTAAGTGAAGGAAGTTAGACAAAGAAAGACAAACATCTTACGATATCACTTATCTATGGAATCTTAAAAATGATACAAATGAACTTATTTACAAAACAGAAATAGACTCACAAAGAAAGCAAACTTATGATTACTAAAGGGGAAAGGTGGTGGGCAGGGATAAATTAGCAATTTGGGATTGATATATACCCACTACTATATGTAAAACAGATAACAAGAACCTACTGTATAACACAGGGAACTATACCCAATATTTTGTAATAACCTACAGAGGATGAGATGGTTGGATGGCATCACTGACTCAATGGACATGAGTTTGAACAAGCTCTGGGAGTTGATCCTGGGTAGGGAGACCTGGTGCGCTGCAGCCCATGGGGTTGGAAAGAGTTGGACATGACTGAGTGACTGATATGGGGAAAGAATCTGAAAAAGAATGAGTATAGGTATGTGTATAACTAAATTACTTTGCTGTATACCTGAAACAAACACAACACTGTAAATCAGCTATACTTCAATAAAAATTAATTAATTAAAAAAAAGTTGCTGTTACTTGCTGTCTCTCTCAAATTCTGTTTATAAACACAGGTTCATGAGAACACCATGAGCAGTTTTTAAACACACACCCCATTTGAAGCTTAACTTCAAGCCTGATCTACTTAAGGATCTTCTCATACAACTTCAGCTACCTGAATGCAAGTCCACTTTTTGGAAATAGACACTAGTTGTGTTACTGTGTGTCCTCAGTTGCTCAGTCATGTTGGACTCTTTGCAACCCCCTGGACTATAATCTTCCAGGCTCCTCGTCTATGGAAATTTCCAGGCAAGAATACTGCAGTGAGATGCTGTTTCCTACTCCAGGGGATCTTACTGACCCAGGAATCAAACCTGCCTCTCTTGCATCTCCTGCACTGGCAGATGGATTCTTTATGCCACCTGGAAAGCCCAACTGGGTTACTTTCCAACACCAAATCTCAGCATTCATTCTTTGGCTATCCTCTTATGGAGCCCACTGTTGCCCTTACATGACTTCTAGTGTTGTAACACCAGATTAATCTTCCAGGATATCAGACTATACTAGTCCAACTGACTTCTATTGTAAGCCTAAATATAATAGTTGACATCTGAACAACTCTCATTCATTGAACTTCTGTCCAGTTTCCTATGCCTCACCCTCAAATTAGGCCACCTCTTTTATCCAGGCTTCCCAGATGGCACTAGCAGTAGAGAACCTGGCTGCCAAAGCAGGAGACTTAAGAGACACAGGTTCAGTCCCTGGGTCAGGAAGATCTCCTGGAGGAAGACATGGCAACCCACTCCAGTATTCTTGCCTGGAGAATCCCATAGACAGAGGAGCTTGGTAGGCTGCAGTCCACAAGGTCGCAAAGAGTTGGACACGACTGAAGTGCACACACACACATACACACCCTATTATCCACTGAGCAAAACTGGCTAAAGTCTTTAAAATGGACTGATTTAGACCCTTACAAAACTTCTCACGCAATATCAGTGACACCACAAGTGACTTGATAAGAAAGGAGCAACATGAAGTGTTTCACATCCTTTCTAAACTTCTCAACATTTCATTCTTCAGTTCTCATTTAAAAGAAATGTTTCACAAAAAAAGGTAATTACCCTACTGAGAACTCCTTTCCAAATATCCTCGCCCCAATTTTAAAATGCTTTTCTCTCTTTAATCACTCTCCTTTAAGTTTCTTTTGTTTTCAATAAAGAACTTTCTTAGAAGGAAAGACGGTGGATAGAATAAAGAAAATATGCTTCTAGGGTACCTTCTGCCATCAGTTTCCATGTTCCATTTACAAGCAAGTTTAACATATTAGGGTTTTCCCCAGTAGTTCAGGGATAAAGGATCTACCTGCAATGCAAGAGATGTGGGTCCGATCCCTGGGCCGGGAAGATCCCCTGGAGAAGGAAGTGACAACCCACTCCAGTACTCTTGCTTGAGAAATTCCATGGACAGAGGAGACTGGCAGGCTACAGTCCATGGAATTTCAAAAGAGTCAGACACAACTTAGCAAGTAAATAACAGCAAATAATATATTACGAAGTTTATTCACTGTTGGTGACAAAGACATAAATGCAGCTTATGTGAGACTGAAGATCATTTCTGTTTCAGATAGAGGAGTCCATAGGTAGACAATCCAAGACTAGTATAACTACCCTACACCTTCATCAGAGAATCTAGATTTTATCTTTAGCCTCCACCATCCTTTACATGCAGCCTCTAGGTCTCAAAATTGCTGCAGGGGCTCTAACTATTACCATCTTCATTCCAGACAGCAAGAAAGAAGCAGTAGGGAGGCACTTGCCAGTGGTGTCAGTTCTCTGTAAGAAGTCTCTATGTCTCCCATCCAAGTACTAACCAGGCCCGACCCTGCTTAGCTTCCGAGATCAGACGAGATCAGGTGCGTTCAGGGTGGTATGGTCGAATCAGTTCTAATGAGGTGGATGATGAAACTGGAGCCTATTATACAGAGTGAAGTAAGCCAGAAAGAAAAACACCAATACAGTATACTAACACATTTATATGGTATTTAGTCAATCGGTAAAGATAACCCTGTATGCTGCTGCTGCTGCTAAGTCGCTTCAGTCGTGTCCGACTCTGTGTGACCCCATAGATGGCAGCCCACCAGGCTCCTCCGTCTCTGGGATTCTCCAGGCAAGAATATTGGAGTGGGTTGCCGTTTCCTTCTCCAGTGCATGAAAGGGAAAAGTGAAAGTGAAGTCGCTCAGTCGTGTCCGACTCTTCGCGACCCCTTGGACTGCAGCCTACCAGGCTCCTCCGTCCATGGGATTTTCCAGGCAAAAGTACTGGAGTGGGGTGCCATAACCCTGTATGCGAGACATCAACAGAGACACAGATAAATAGAACAGTATTATAGACTCTATGGGAGAGGGCGAGGGCGGGAGGATATGGGAGAATGGCACTGAAGCATGTAAATTATCGTATGTGAAACGAATCACCAGTCCAGGTTCCACGCATGATACAGGGTGCTCGGGGCTGGTGCACCGGGATGACCCGGAGGGATGGGATGGGGAGGGAGGTGGAAGGGGGGTTCTGGAAGGGGAAAACAGGTACACCCATGGTAGATTCATGTCAATGTATGGCAAAACAAATACAATATTGTAAAGTTAAAAAATAGAAAATAAACTAATTTAAAAAAATTAAAAAAAAAAAAAAAGAAGTCTCTATGTCATCTTTTCGCTTATGTCCCTTTAGGCAGTAACTCTAGGTGGGCAGTAGCTTCCTAAGTGGAAAATTGTTGTTTTTCTTAAGAAAGGAGACAGTGGAAATCCAGTGGGACATAGGAGTTTCTGCAAAGGAGCAGATTCCAGAATTAGGCCAACTTATACTAAAGCCATGTTATTTCAATGTCATTAGAGCTCCCTAGTGTGTCCTTGGAGACACTTACTTATGCCCTTGGAGAACTGCTAAATAACTTTAGGGTGTTAATCACTGACTCCTTTTTACCACACCTTTGCTTTTACATCTCCTTCCAGCATTGCAGACATCTGGGCACGTTTCTTTCCTCCTTATATTAAAGTATACCAAGAACTTCTCTGGTGGTTCAGGGGTTGAGCGTCTACCTGCCAATGCAGGGACACAGGTTTGACCCCTCCTCTGGGAAGATTTCACATGCAGCGGGGCAACTAAGCCCATGTACCACAACTATTAAAGCCTTTGCACCCTTGAGCCCACGCTCCACAACAAGAGAAGCCACTGAAATGAGAAGCTCATGCACCGCAACCAGAGAGTAATACCCACTCTCTGCAGCTAGAGAAAGCTCATGCATAGCAACCAAGACCCAGCACAGCCAAATAAATAAATAAAATAAAATGAAGTACAGCAAGGGCCTGCTTAACTCATAGTTTTATTTTTACAACAAAGTACAGAACCTAGTCCATGATTTTGATAGATGTCTGATAACTGTAGATTGTAGATCTATAGTAGATAATTGTAGATCGAAAATGTACTTCTCCCTAGTTGTCCAGCAAATGCTCCAACCCCTCAATGCCAACTTACAGAAAAGAAACGGTTTCCTTTTTAGCTACTCCCAAGCCCATCTCTTCTCTTATCATCGGGGATACACTTTTATTTTAATAAAATAAATACATATGTGATGGCTTGGTGGTCATCAATTGGATTGGGCATTTTGCCAAGCTTCTTACACCCGTTTTGCTCTCAGCATGTCAGTACTGCATGGATATAAGGCTCTTTACTTCTCACAGCTCATTCTTAGGAGACATTATCTCATCCAACTCTGAAAGGTATAACACTTTAGTGTTGTTACACTTAAGAGGGAAGGGAGAGAAAACAGAAGGGCCTAAGGCTGTCTAACTAATGCCATTACAATAGATTACAAGGTGAGAGTGTTTAGGTAGCTTTTTATAACACAAAACTCACTCATAACACTATCTGAGATTGCAAAAGGAACACATTAATGGCAGGAAATGCTAGAGTAAAAATATTCTCTATGCTTTGGACCACATTATGGAAAGATATGTTTTATAAGGATAGGATTACACTGGGTGTTTGCTGTCGTTTGCAAAATGGTGTGAGTTTGTTGAGAAGTTAACTCTTACTGTGCCCTCAAAAGGAAGATGATGGAAATGAATTAGTCTACACTGTAAAAAACATAAGCTGAGGCATGAACTCAGTGACTAAATGTTGCAGAAGGATAGAGACTCAGATTTCAGCCTGTGCTTTCTTGTAGACCCCAACTTTCAAGATGATAAAGATACAACTCTGTCAGCCATGGATCTTCAAAGCAGGGTGCCCAAGACAGGGGGGTGTGGCTAAGACAATGCCATAGGATAAAGGAGTTGGAAGCTGGAGATGTTGATTTTGGAGACAAGGAGATTCAACGGGACATGTTCTCAAAGGAAAGGAGCAAGATTTGGATTTAATGAATTCAAGGGGTGGGACCAAAATAATGAAAAAGAGAAACCTACAAAAGATAGACACCAGCTCATTGAAAAGAATAACTGAAATTCTAAGCATCCTCAAAGCAGACCACGTCATCTCAGTAGGGAGAGAATTCTTGGTGGCTGGAGGAATTCAGCCAGAAAGTAGATGTCTATTTGGAAAGAGGCATTGGCAAAAATCACTATTACACTGGCTCAATTCTCCATTATTTCTTACCAGGCAATTGCAGTAATCTTGTAATAAGTCTCTCTGCTTCGACCCTTGCCTTCTAGGAAAAAGAAAAATCTATAGGAGCCTGAATGACCCTCCTAAGAGAAATTAGATGCTCAAAACTATCCTAAGGATTCCCTTCTCACCTCATGTGAAAGGCAATTCCCTCCAATTTTGCTCTAAAGAATCTATAAAATACATCCCCCAGCCACCTCTCTGAATTCAACTCTGTTACTCTCCCCTGCCCCCGTTCTACTTCTGTCACACTGACCACCTTGTTATAACACAAAGACATCAGACATGTTCCTACCTCAGGGCCTTTGCACTTGCTCCTCCTCCTGCCTGAAACATTCTTCCTATACAGGTATTCCCTTCTTGGCTAGATCTGTCACCATTTACTGATCTCTTTCCAGTTGTGATTTTTTTCCATGACCCCTTCAGAGAATACGCTGCTTTTATATCCCTTATTTTATGTCCCTGCTTTATTGTTTTTCACAGAACTCTCCCTGATGGCTCCGATGGTAAAGAATCCTCTTGCAGGGCAGGAGACTTGGATTCAATCTCCAGGTAGGGAAGATCCCCTGGAGAAGGGAATGGCTACCCACTCCAGTATTCTTGCCTGGGAAATCTCATGAACAGAGGAATCTGGCAAGCTACAGTCCATGGGATCGCAAAGAGTTGGACACAACTGAGTGATTCACACTTTCACTATTTCAGCATCATCTGATATATTACATTTTTCACTTGCTAATTTACTATCCCTCCATACTAAGAATGCAAGTTCCCTGAGAGCAAGGGGCTTTCTTCCTTTTGTTTTTAAGATATAGCCAGAGTACCTGTAAGAGTGATGATGCTTGGCCTTAGGTAGGTACTCAGGCAATGTGTTGATTAAATGTATGATGCTTCTCCAAAACGGTGTTCTAGACTTTGAGAAATGAGGTTGTTGGCTATGGAGAGCCACTGAAAGAGTTTAAATAAGGTTATGATATTGTTATATTTGAGTCTGAAATGATTTCTTCAACAGAATGAGGATGGGAGGACTTGAATTCTCAGCCATGCCCATAACAGATGACCATGGAGAAGACTAATCAAGTCCAGATGAGAAGCAAAGTGGGCAAGATGGGTGTGCATTGAAGAGATGCTTTAGGATTTAAAACTAAGCGGAGAAATTCCCTTCTGAATGCCTAGTTCAACTGCACAGGGCTTTTCAGTTGACTGAGAGCCCTTTCTCTGATGGGCCCTTCATCACTACAAAGCCACATGGTCAAAGCTTTCCTTTCTAGTGAGAGGGGACATAGGAATGTTTTCCTTGGCTGTCATAGCTCCAAACAAGGATCAATACGATCAAATCCAACTGGAGCCCAGATCTTGCCCTGTTCCAGAACAGACCGGACACTTACTATGTGTGAACAGATAGCCCAGATACCAACTCCCAGTTTCCATTACAAAAATAATAAAAGTTCGAGGGAAATGAGATTGGAAAACCAAAGTAAGTAGAAGACTCAAGACATCCTCCTATTTGTTTTTCTTCTGTTTCTAGGCCCCAAGCCAGGAGAGCCCTCTTGCCCATGGTTGCCTGGTTACAGCCTGAGAGGTTTGCCAGGGTAACATCTGGAATAAAGGTGGGTGGGCAGGGAGCCAGGGCCTGCTCAACTTGAACTGCATCTGAGAAAGAAAGGAAAATAGGATTTTTATTTTTTCCTAATTACTGCCCAACCTTGAGGACAAAGGAAGGAAATATTTGAGATAAACTGAAAATATGTTAAAAGGTTTTCTTTGAAAGGATTGTTACAACTCATTAACATAGCAGAGGAATAGAAGACAAGAGAGGACCTCTGGAAGTTATCGCCATTTTTAATAAACTGTGCTTTGGAGTGGGCATTTTCTACCCAAGACCCTGAGCAAATCCAGATTTGGGAGTATTTAATATTATTCTTGAATACAGCCTGGTTCAGAATAGAAGGAGCTACATTCAAATATCTAATAATAAAGATGGTGCTATTAATAATAAACACTTAATGATTGCTTACCTTGTTTCACTGAGAGATGTAGCTGTACCATCTTATTTAATCCTTGTATGAAGTTTCCTTGGTGGCTCAGTTGGTAAAGAATCCACCTGCAATGCAGAAGACTGCCTGCCATGTAGGAAACCTGAGTTCAATCCCTGGGTCCAGATGATCCCTTGTAGAAGCAAATGGCAACCCACTCCAGTATTGTTGCCTAGGAAACCCTATGGATAGAGGAGTCTGGCAGGCTATGGAGTCACAAGAGTCGGACACGACTTACCAGCTAAACCCACCACCACCACCACGACACTTTGGATAAGTCTGAGCCCTAGAGATGGTAGGAAACATCTTACTGCACATCTATACTCATCAGGCAGTCTGAGTCCAGGACTTGCTTTCCTCTGCAGGCTACTTTCTTGCCTCCCACAGGTTACCAACCCCTCATCATCTATTGCATCCCTCTCATGGATTAGAGAAATGGTTCAGCACCCTGGTTAAGCATTGTAAGGAGACTTCCCACACTCAAATCACAGTTTTGTATTACCTTGAGCCAATAACTTATTCCGAGTCTTATGTTCCTTATGTGTAAAAGGGGTTAATAATGACATTTATTGCTTGGATCTGTAGGAAGAATTTAGTGAGAAAACATGTAAAGCTCTTAGCACACTATGATTACCAGGGTTTAATAAACAGTTACTTGTCGATAGAATTATGGTTATAATTGATATCTTGATTCTTCAATTGAGAGCACATACATTGATTGTGCCAAGAATCAGGGTAATGAGTAAAACACAAGCATTCACTTTGTGGTAAATCCACATTCTGCCGGATCCTATCTCATCCCCTATGACTTCAACTTCACTTCTCCAGAGAGAAATGGTGTACGGTTGTCCACTGAATCAAACATTCCTTCTCCTCCCACAGGTGTACTTGGAAAAATGTATGTAAACAAATCAGCCCATTTCCCTAAACACTTATTGTGAGCTTTTTTTTTTTAGATATTATGGGAGACTATTAAAGAAATTAAAGACATGCTTCTTGCTCTCTGAAATGTCTCCAGGACGAATTGCGATTGAAACTAAAGCCAGAATGATTCTTATGTGATAGAATGCCTCTTCTTGCATATTTCAGTTAAGAATAGATCTGAACATCAGTATGACTGGAGGGATTTGGTTATTCTAAACAATTTACCTCTACCTTGGGGATTCCCTGGTGATCCAGTGGTTAAGACTTTGCCTTCTAATGCATAGGATGTGTGTTCGAACCTTGATCCGGGAGCTGAGATTCCACATGCCTCGGGGCCAAAAAGCCAAAGCAGAAGCAATACTTTCATAAGTTGAATAAAGGCTTTAAAAAATGGTCCACATCAAAAAACAAACAACTTACCTTTTTCTGTATTCCCAGTTAAAGATAAAAAATCAAAGAATTACATTGGAATTACATTGACCTTAGTTTTTAAACAAGTAACTTTACCCCTTTGTTCCTTGGTTTCTTCATTTCATGCATCAGAATAATGATAACTGTTCTCTTTCCAGGCCTGTTAAGATTATAGAGAAAATGCAGATAAGTGCCTAGCACAGTGATAGATATATGGTAAGTCTTAGTCAGCTAGGACTTCTAGAACAAATTGCCATAGACCAAGTGACTTAAACAATGAATTTTTATTCCTCTTAGTTCTGGAGGTTGAGGAATCCAAGATCAAGGTGCATCAAAATTAGTTCCAGGTGACGACTTTCTTTCTGACTCACAGATGGCCATCTCCTTGTATCCTCACATGGTGAAGAAAGCAAGCTTTGGTGTTACTTTCTCTTCTAATAAGGGTATTAATCTTATCATGGGGCACCACCCTCATGACCTCAGCTACACTTAATTACTTCCCAAGGGACAAACCTCCCAATATTATCACACTAGGGATTAGGGTTTCAACATATGAATTTCAGGGGAATACATTTAATCTATAACAGTAAGTATACAATTAATGTGACCTATAGTAACTTTAACAATAATCATAAATCTTCCGATATTATAGTTTGAGTACCCTGATTTTAACTGAAATGGGACACGTGAAAGTGGATGTTCTACTCCTCAAAAAAAAAAAAAAAAATCTAAATATTTTTGTTCAGGCAGAAATGACCGCTTGATTAAAACCTGGAAGCAAATGGTAACATTAAAAACAAGAGAGCCAAAACCAGAATGTAAGCATAAAAGGGCAAGGCAAGTAACCGTTCTCTTTATCGCTGTCCCGATAGCACACAGCACAGATGGTAGCATCCAGTAGGAGCTTAATCAATGTTGGTGAATGTGCCGAAGTACTACTGATTTCTGATAAGAAATAATCAACAAATAAATCCAAGAAGGACTCTACTTATTGAAATGGACTCAAGAAGAACTCTTGTTGAAAAATAGTCTATGCAATATTCTACTCAGTAAACACCGTGTTCCAGTCTCAAATTCCACCAAGTCTTTGGCTCAGAAGCTGTATCTTTTATCAGTCAGATAGGTGCAAAGGACCACTATGGAGGGTAATATGAAGATGCATACAATTCAAGCTACATTCTTATTTGACACACACAGAATGCCAAGTCCTCCTGCTCTAGGCACTATGGATTCAACAATACATAAACCATGGTCTTTGCCTTTAAGAAACTCAGGGCTTAGCTGGAGAGATGGGCATAGAAAGAAAGAAGCAGACCTTCCAAATTAAGTACTAAGCCAAAAACATGATACATACGTGCAAGAAGGAAGTAGCTTGGTAGTCAGAAAGAAACTCAAGAGATGACTTGGTTGAGTCTTGCAAATGTAATCATCAGGCACCCAACTAGGAAGAGTGTTCCAAGTGCAGGGACCAGCCTGCGCAAAGATAGAGATGTGTGAACATGTGTGCAGGGCAGGTGGAGTTGGCCTGATGACGAGAGAGAAGACAAGAATCACTCAATCAAGGGCCCCTACACCTTGTTTACAAGTTTGGATTATGTTCTCCAAGTAACAAAATCAAAAGGTGAAGGGATTATCAAAAACAGAGGTAATAGTATCAGGAGTTAGTGACAGGTTGACTACAATGGTTAAGAAAGGAGTGTGAAGGATTTTCTTCTGTACAAAGAAAGGAGCACAAGTTTGAGGAGAAGATGAGAGGCTCAAATTTGGGGTGTGCTCATAGATGTGTGCCTCCAAAGCAAACAATGAAACGATAGGGATAGTAGTTAAGCACTCAGGACAGTGGTTTTTGCTGGGGAGAGTGTTTGAAGACATTGACTGATGAAGATGGAGACAATGTGCTTGCTTGGGGCTGAAAAGGGGTCATGCTATGCAGAGCAGTGATTTTTTTCCCCCTTTCTAGGTCATAAATCTTTTGAAAATCTCATGTAATGCTATGAACTGTCTATTAGGAAAATGTCACAAAACTACATATGTACATGTAAAGGGTGCATTCAATTGCAGAATGTTCCGAGATTTCATAGAGAACCAAGGAGCCCCAGTTAAGAAACCAGGGAATACAAGGAGGATGATTAGGGGCCAATTTGCAATGCTAGCCATTTGGGTGGTGAAAAGCTAGGAGAAAATACAATAAAAGAGTTGAAAACAGCATCTCAATCCCCAACTCCCAGGGCACGTGCCTCCCAGAAAACCAAGTAACTTTTGCTTCTGAGTTTAAATATCCAGGTTTAGCAGAGTAGACTTGAGCTCCTGTCCACAGTTTAAAATATTTGACAAACGTCCCTTTTCACCTTCCCACCCATATTTCTGTCTGCACGTGCCTTTAAAGGAGCTATGTGAATTCACGATGAAAATGCTGACCGGAAATTCAGCCTTTCGATGTCTTCACAACTAGGAGTTACTAACTTGGATGGTAGAGAAATATCTGCCCTGGTGGTAAAATACACTTGGGGTTCTCTGTCGCGCTTCATGGGCCGGCAAGAGTTACTTGGAAAGAAAAAAAGTATATGATAATGAGAGAAAACAGCTTCTGGTCTTATGAGCCTTCTTGTCCTTCTACAGCCAGTACTTGAAGTCTCAGTAATGAGGCTTGTTGGGGATAGTTGGGGATCATTTGTCAATCAATAAAGCAGTCACAGGACAGTAAAGCCTGAATTGTTCTTGAATTTCTCTGAAATGTCCCTTGTTCCTTCTTTCTCCTAGTCTCGTTGTGACAATGCCACTGCCCTATTCACAGGTCTCCCTCTACCCAATACTACCACTTGCCTTTACCATTGATCCCTCCTGTTCCCGTCTGTCCATTACCCAGTGACATGTTCACACTGCTATATTTAAAATAGATAACCAACCAGGAACTACCATATAGCACAAGGGACTCTGGTCAATATCCTGTTACAACCTAATTGGGAAAAGAATTTGAAAAAGAATAGGTATGTGTGTATATATATGGGCTTCCTTGGTGGCTCAGATGGTAAAGAATTTGCCTGCAATGCAGGAGACATGGGTTTAATCCCTGGGTCAGGAAGATCCTCTGGAGAAGGGAATGGCAACCCACTCCACTATTCTTGCCTAGAAAATTCCAAGGACAAAGGAGCCTGGTGGGCTACAGTCCATGGGGTTGCAAAGAGTTGGGCACAACTGAGAGACTCACACACACACACACATACACTCACACACATGTGTCTGTGTATATATATATACACATACATAACTGAATCACTTTGCTGTATACCTGAAACTACACTCCAATATAAGATAAAAAGGTCTTTCTTTGCCCCCAGAAATGAAAGCTTGGATGGTGATCCCATCCTAGACCAGCATGCTCACAAGTCTGATGACACTTTTAAGCACAAACTGAACAAACTATTAAATTTCAGATTTCAATTTTAAGACATTCAAAAAATAGTTAAGGGAATCTCATTTGCATGGCTTGAGAATAAATTGAGAAGAGGGTAAATTAAGAGACAGAATGACTTCCCAGAAATGTACCGGAGGTGAAGGGGCTGAGGCTTCTTCTTACAGTCATCAAACTGGGTACCACAAGAAGCTTAAGAGTATCTACAGTGGAGAGACTGTTAGGAAGGAAACTGACAAAGTCTTAATAGCTAACTATGGGCTCTCTCAGGGAGTACCAGAGAAGAGAGAGGGATATGGCAGAACTCTGTAAATTTCCCCCCAAATCTATTGTCATGTTAAAGCAGTAAAAAACCAGGAAAAAAAGGAGGCTCGGGAAATGAAAAAAGTTTACTTACAACCACCTAGGCTTGTCTCTGCTTTAGAAGCTGAGATGTATGAAAGAACAAAGGTCCTTGCATTCCCACCTACCAAATAGCAGGTCAATGATATTTCTGGTTCATTGCTTAAGAAGTTGTTTTCTTTTCCCCCCTAATTGTGTCCCCTAGATTATTAGTTATTTGCCCCTCCCAGATTTATGCAATCATTCATGCATTTGTTCAGACCTGCGTTCTTATATTTCATCACTCAGCAAATACTTATCATGTATCTATCATGTACCAGACACTGTATATATGTTTTCACAAAAGGCAATGCATATAAAATGTAAAATAAGGCAAGATTGAGGATAGAACTTCTCCTATTTGCAGCTGAGATTAATTCGTTTATAGCATGCTTTGACTATTGTTAGCTAAAAGTCCCAGCTTCAATGCCATCCATAACATACACCTCCATCTCGTCCACAATGTATCAAAATATCACATTTCAAATGCCCGATTAATTTCACGTACCCTATTTCTTTTTTTTTCTCTTTAAACTACCAACCTAAAGGCTTATTTTAACCTAATTCCTGGTTTATTTTACCGAGTATAGTCTGGCTCCTGGTGAACATAACTTTCCTATCAAAATGCTCACCAATTATCTCTTTAGTAACCCATTCTCAAATGGTACCTCAGAGCAAGTAAAATCATTGGTGCAAAATTTGATAAACCCTTTAAAGAATGTGACTATTTGTCTGCCTACAATCCTTCCTTGTTATTCTGCTGCTGCTGCTGCTAAGTCACTTCAGTCGTGTCCGACTCTGTGCGACCCCATAGACGGAAGCCCACCAGGCTCCCCCATCCCTGGGATTCTCCAGGCAAGAACACTGGAGTGGGTTGCCATTTCCTTCTCCAATGCATGAAGGTGAAAAGTGAAAGTGAAGTCGCTCAGTCGTGTCCGACTCTTAGCGACCCCATGGACTGCAGCCCACCAGGCTCCTCCATCCACGGATTTTCCAGGCAAGAGTTCTGGAGTGGGTTGCCATTCATTCATTTGCTTGTTCATTTTCTTAACTATTTAGGAAGCATCTGCTCTATGCCAGACACAGTTTCAGGAACTGGGAATACAACAGTGCCAGACAAAGCTGAAAAGTGAAAGTGAAGTCTCTCAGTCGTGTCCCCATGGACTGCAGCCCACCAGGCTCCTCCGCCCGTGGGATTTTCCAGGCAAGAGTACTGGAATGGGGTGCCATTGCCTTCTCTGCCTTGTTATTCACCATTCCTCAAAACTCACTCCTGTAAATTTAATACCTACATTCCCTACCATATGTAGATATTAGCAGAAAAAGTGAACTTCTCGGAATTCCCTGTTCAGATATGTTGGAGATTCCCACAGTTTCTTCTTATTGTTTATCATAGTATTATGCAATTATTTATTGTTTAATCCTTAAAAACAAAACTACCAAAATGCTCATTTAAAAATTCCTCCCTAGAAAATATTAATGGTGGTTGTTTCTGTGGAGTGAGATTCACAGTATAGGAGAGATGGAGAGATAAACTATTTATTTTATACTATGTCACTTGAATTCTAGGGACTTGGACATTTGATCATATACCAAAACAATTTTCTTTAAAAATACCTTCTACTGAATGTGATAGATATGAACCAATAATTGTAAAACCTGGTAATAAGTATTCCTATCTTCCCCATAAGACCCAGGCCATACTCACTTGCACAGGAAATGACAAAGCCACAGAAAAGAGCCAGCACCCACAGTACTGGGTAGGACTACCCACCTCCCCAACCTCCATCGCCTGTCCCCAACTCCCCAGTGACAGCTTCGCTCTCTTCCCTGACCTTGTCTGCTTGACTTTCCACAGTGTCTTCATGCCTTTCCCCTGGGATATCACCGTCTGCCTGTGTCTCAGTTGCCCTAGCTCACTGCTTTGTTCTCATCTGGGCTTATCGCCTTCCTTCTAGCACAACACCTTAAGACCGATTCCGAGTGACAGGCCACTAGGATAAACTTGACCATCTTGGATGAGATACTTCAAGAGAAAACCAAATGGCTACGACATGAGTTGTCCCAGAGTTTTAGACGTCCTCATAGACAGGCTCAGGGACATGTACTAGTAGACTTACTCTTCCCTTCCCAAATCATTATTTACTCTTACTACGTTTTTATCATCCACCTTTCCCCACTCCATTTTCATTTTTTAAATTATTTACTTATTTTTGGCCTCGCCAATCGACACGTGGGATCCTAGCTCCCTGACAGAGATCAAACCGAGCCCCCTGCATGGGAAGTGCAGGGTCCAAACCACTGGACCGCCTGGGGAGTCCTTCATCATTTTCACCTTCATCACAAACGTATTTATGATTACACTTAAGTTCATAGAAGGAGTTTCTCTCTATCTTTCTTATACTCCTAGGGGAAGATGGTGTTAGTGAGCTAAGCCAAAACTTCATTAGACGTTCTTCTTTTGGTCAAAGAAAGTTACTCAGAAGATCATCTAGTCTCCAATATCATGGCCTAGAAATCAAGTGAGAATACTCAGTGGCCAAAGAAGCCAGTTTGTGTTCTTGTTCACCTGCCCAGGACTGAGTTCAGTAACCCAGGCTCTGCATCTCAACTGCTGCCTCCTCAGCAATCTCATTACATCATGACTCCACCACCCACCTTGTACATTTCATCTCTTGCTGTCTATGGTGCTTATACTTGGACTACAAGCAATTCAATTGGTTCTCATCTTAAGCATGAAATAAAATAGACAAAACAAGTCCCCTCAAAATACCAGTTAAACCAGAATCTCTGGGATGGAGCCTAGGCATCAGTATTTTTTTTTTTAATGCTCTGCAGAGGATTCAAATGCCAAGTTGAAAACTGGTGCTCAAAAGCAAATCCCTTGAAAAGGTAGTACTTCCTCTTTTTTTCCACTCCCACTCACTTCTTGATTTATTGCATTCTGATTTTGACCATCACACCTCTGTTCAGTTGAGAACATCAATTCTTAGGCTAGTGGCCTTGGCTAAGAACCATCTTCTTCTGAACCATCTTCTGCTTAAGGAGGTCTAATTTGACACAGTTTCCCTCCCCTCGCTTCATGAAACACTCTCCTCTGGGATCATTTCCTGCTTTTCTTCTAAACTTGGACTGCTTCTCCTTATTTTCCACCATGGGCTCCTGTTTTTCCAGTTTTGGGGTGGATTGAGGACAGGAAGCAGCCTACATAGCAGGATTCTCCCAAGAGCTTTATAGGGCTAAAATTCTTATATGGATAATACTGTTCAGAAAACAGTCAGAAAAAAAAGTTAAGAAAACTGAGCTAATTCCAAAAAATGCAAGCAAACACCAGGAAACACGGTAGAGAAGATGCCAACCAGATGTCGCTCAATGCCAGCTGTATGAGCTAGGGCTCAGACCCTAACTTGGTTCAGATGGAACACAAAAGCCAGAGGCATCCACAACAAAGCTCTTGGGACACTTGG
The DNA here is from genome assembly GCF_054371585.1 of Giraffa tippelskirchi. Taxonomy (NCBI): domain Eukaryota; kingdom Metazoa; phylum Chordata; class Mammalia; order Artiodactyla; family Giraffidae; genus Giraffa; species Giraffa tippelskirchi. The sequence goes on along the minus strand of NC_137287.1, from coordinate 110,199,955 downwards.
ATCAAGCTTTTACTCAGTCAGAGGAACTAAGTGGGGAGAACATAGTGACATAAATTTCAGTCTCATCTACCATAAATTCAAGAATTTGCCCTTCCTTCATCTTCAAGTCAAATTCGGGGAGGGCAAACCCACATCATACCACCTTGACTCCTGGGAAAAGTGCAAAGGATTAAGAGCAGAAGGCAAGTTGAGAAGGATCTGAGAGCAGGGCAGCTGTAGTAACAGCCCCTCCCAGTTTTCAGGATCTGAGCCGTTACGGTTCTGTTTTAAAATAAACGAAGATTCAGATGAACAGAAAGTTTGTGTTTCACATTAACGTTGTGGCTTTTTCTCAGCTGGGTGTTTTTATTTTCTCTGTCACTTTGCATTACAGAAATAACACAGCTTTCCAAGGGAACAGCTCCATCAGATAAGTAAACAGCACAAAGTAAGGAGTATAGATTGCAGAATTTGAGGCTCCTTGACTCAAAGAAGCCTTGGCCATAAAGGTCTGTCTGTGGCTGTTGGCCCAGACCATGAGCTTCAGGCTCCACTCTAAACTGGTCTGGCAAAGAGGCCAGACCCTACGCTTTGCTGCCTTGCATTTTCTCATGGGCCAGAAAAGAAGCAGCTGGGAAAATCGCTTCATCATACTTGCCCTGGCCCTTGCCAGCACAGTTGTGGGCACTGCCTACTGCCACCAGCATCCTCAGCTTTGTCCTAGCCAAGGGTAATGGAGCCATAGCTTAGGAAGTTATCAGCACCTCCCTGTCCACCAGGAAGGTGAGTTTCAGGAATAGGAATGGGTAGTTTCTCTACCCCGTTTCCTGGTGTTGGCCTGCAATTTTCGGAATCAGCTCAGTTTTCTTAACTATTTATTTTTCCTGAACATTTTCTGAACAGTATTATCCAGATGAGAATTTTGGTGCTATAAAATCCTGGGGCAAAACCTGCTATGTAGACTGCTTCCTGTCCTCACTGCATTCTGTAAATGGTGGCCAACAAATGTGGGGGTAAGAGGGAATACACCCTCAGATATTCATCTGAGCCCTTGCATCGCAAACTCCTGTAAGTTGTCTACAGCCTGATTGACTAGCTGTTCTCCTCTACTTGCTCCCTATTCTCACTTTTGATGCTTTGTGTCATATACCCCAGGAAAGTATCATGGCCTCACAGCCTAGACCTTCCCTCCACTAGAACTGGTACCTGTGTGAGCAACCCTACGACATCCTGAATGGGGCCTCAATGAGTGAGCCTGACATTAAAGATTAAACAAACTCTGCTAATACAACAGACCCTCTGGTGGTCCAGTGGATAAGAATCCACCTACCAACGCAGGGGACATGGGTTCCATCCCTTGTCTGGGAAGAGCCCATATGCCGCAGGGCAGCCAGAACCCTGGTGCACCATGACTACTGAAGTCCACGTTCTAGAGCCCAAGCGCCTCAACAAGAGAAGTCATTTCAGTGAGAAGCCCATGCGCCCCAACTAGAGAGTAGCCTGCATGCAGCAGCAAAGACTGCCAAATAAAAATGATAAATAAAGGAGCGGCCTTCAGATCAAAATTTTAAAAGCAGACACAGACCCTCTACCATGGTCCCCACTCCTACAATAAGACTTCTATCACATCAACCTTGACCCAGCTGGAACTTGACTCTGCTTTACTCTTGAGGCTGGTTGTTTGAGTGACTTTTCTCTTTCTGAAGCAAGTCCAGTGTGTCCCTCCCAAGCCCCATCTCATGCTGTTTTCATCTCACTTCCTCCTTCCTGTTGGGAAATCCCAGCTGGCCTTTATCTTGAACCAGCCACCATTGGAATAGAAAGAGTTACTATGGAAACACTTGATTTTATCACACCAATGTCACTTTAGCAAACATGAGCTCTCTCTTGAAATCTTCTATGCTAATCACATGTTACAAAACTGCCATATTGATCTCAGGCCAAAAATTCACATACTTTCATAAACCAAGGGGTAAATCCAAATCCATTTTCAAAATACAGATTACCGTGACAGCTAACTATAAGAGCACAAGGAGAGATACCTGCATTCACCCTACCACCAGCATTTTGTTTCTCCGTGGGTAATTCTAGCAAACTCCTTTCCAGTAAACTAGAATCTGGTTACTTGGACAAGAATCTGGCTCAAAGTCATGTTTTCTGCTTCGATATTTTAATTCATTGATAACAAAACATTCAAAACATCTATCAACCCTTGTGCTCACAGAATGGGTCTGACTAACCACTTGCTTTTAATGTTTCATGAAACACTTTTAATGTTTCATAATTTAAAAATTTGAATTTAGACAAATACCCATCACTCAACTTCAGCAATTAAAGACACATAGCCTATCTAGTTTCATTTCTACTATTACTCTTTGGCCTCTGATTTTAAAGCAAATCCACCATATCTATCACATCAATACATATTTTACTATGTACTTCTGTGAGAGTAGGGCTTCCTTTTTTAACTTTTTATTATAGAAATTTCAAACGTAGATAAAAGTAGACAGTACAGTGAACTTCCATGTATCTATGAGCATCCTTCAACAATCACCAGCTTATCGTCAGTTGTGTTTTATTTATGCCTTCCACTGATTCCCTCTGCCCCATATTATTTTGAAGCAAATTTCAGACATTATATCATTCCATCTATAAATATTTCAGTATGCATTTCTTAAATCTGACTTTTTTCCTAAATATAACCAAGGCCCCATTATCACATCTAAAGAAAATGTTTCCTACTGTTATCACATACATAGTCAGTATTTACATTTTCCCAATAGGTCTTTTTTTTTTTAACTATAATTACTTTATCAACCTGAAAATTAATAACAACTTGTCAATTGTTTTACTTTGCTGACAAAGGTCCATATAGTCAAAGCCATGGTTTTCCAGTAGTCATGTACAGATATGAGAGTTGGACTATAAAGACGGCTGAGCACTGAAGCATTTATGCTTTTGAACTGTGGTATTGGAGAAAACTCTTGAGAGTCCCTTGAACTGCAAGGAGATCAAACCAGTCAATCTTAAAGGAAATTAATTCTGAATATTCATTGGAGGGACTGATACTTAGGCTGAAGTGCCAATACTTTGGCCACCTGGTGGGAAGAGCCAACTCATTAGAAAAGACACCGATGCTGGGAAAGAATGAAGGCAAGAGGAGAAGAGGATGACAGAGGACGAGATGGTTGGATGGCATCACTGTCTCAATGGACATGAGTTTGAGCAAGCTCTGGAAGATGGTGATGGACAGGGAAGCCTGGCATGCTACAGTCCAAGGGGTTGCCAAGAGTTAGACATGAACTGAGTGACTGAAAAACAGCAACAAAATCAATTGTTTCAAACCCTCAATCTGTATTCAAATGCTCTTCGATCTCTTTTTAGTATTTTCTGTAGTTTTTTTTGAGGGGGGAGGCTATGCTGGGTCTTTCATTGCGGGGTGGAGGCTTTCTCCCTTGTTATAGCACACAGACTCAGTAGTTGCAGCACATGGGCTTAGTTACCCCATGGCATGTGGGATCTTAGTTCCCCGACCAGGAATTGAACTTGTGTTCCCTGCATTGGAAGTCAGATTCTTAACCACTGGACCACCAGGGAAATCCCTATATAGGTTTCTAATAAAGATAGAGATTGAAATAAAATCCATACATTGTAATTATTGATATATCACTTACCTCCCTTTTAATCTACAACCTTTCTCTCCCTACTTTCCTTTTCTTCCTCTCTCCACTTCCTCTTTCTTTCTTCCTCTCTTTTTCTTGCAATATATTAGTTGAATCCTGTGTCTGGATTTTGTTGTTTGCACTCCTGTGGTGCTGTTTAACACGTGCCTCTTTCCTCTGTACATCCTTAGTAGTTAGTCATTTCACCCTTGACTCTGATTCTTGTATCTATTTCATGACTAGGGATCCAATAGAACGTCCTGGTCTCTGCTCTTAACCACAGGCTTCTGTCTCCTGAATGACGGAGACATGAAGGTGTGTGATGCGCTGGAAAGAAGACAGGGTTTTAATTTGTCATCAGTACACTATATGACCTTGGGTAAGCAAGACTCACCTTCCTTGGTTATAAATGTGCATACGAATATTGCCTCAAATGGTTTATCTGAGACTTAAAAAGTAGTTATTATAACACAGAGTATGTTGAGTAGCACAGAATATGGCTGGTTATACACCTGAGTTGGGTGTGGCATGGTGGAGGCAATACAAATTTTAGAGCCAGACATCCTTGAACACAGCCCTCTGTAGAGTGAGGATAAAGTATTTCATTTTGTCTTAATGATTGAAGAGAAGTTGTGTGTAAAATACATAGTCCAATGCTCAGGGCATGATATATATGGCAGTTGTAGATAAGGACAATGGTGTATATTTATCAAAGAAGGCAGAAGATATGAAAGATTGAGTTCAATATGTTTCTTCTCAAAATTATCTTTGACAAGCTTCTTCCCAATAATTTTTTATACCTAAAAAGCAAAAAGCCAAAAATGTGGACAAATGCAGTATGAACACAGAAGGGAGAATAAATAACTTTTCTTGCAAATACCAAGAAATACTCTGCAGGAGCCATAACGACTGGATTGGGTCTTAAAGGGTGAGTAAGGATTTGGTGTTTGAGTGAGAAAAAAGCACATAGAGAGGAAGAAACAGCAATGGAAAGGGTATAGCTGGGTTGCAAGCTTAAATGACTTTAGAAAAATTGGTTGGGGTTCACTTGACTGGCAGTGAACAGTGATAATGTGGCTCAGGTATGATAATCTTAGTCATGGTGAGATGGAGGGACTCAAAGGGCAAGCCCAGATGATATTCTAAGATAAGGAAGTAAATTAGGAAGTCATGGTAATAGAATAGGTAAGAGACAAATAAAAAATCAATGTAGTAACAAACCATGTCAGGTCACCATAAATGTCAACAAAGGATTAGATGAACTACCTCTGAAGGTTGTATAAGAAGGTAACTTTTTTCCCATAGTAATCATGGAAGAAGTAGCATTTAAAAGTAAACTGATAAATCAAAATTTTATGTAGAACTTACTCTCAACAAGTAAAATGTGGGCAATGGCCTAGAGGAAGGATGGCAAAGTTGTGAAAGTTGTCCTCGGGACAGGTGCATGGAAATCACAAACTCGCATTATTGTTTCTGATTCCCTGAAAGTGAAAGCATGCACACACACACACACACACACACACACACACACACACACACACACACCCCTCCCCTACCCCATATCCCATGTCATGATTCTGTTGTATTTACTCTAGTGGTTCCTAAAATGTGACCTATAGAGCTTTATTCTACAGGTGTTTCATGAGGAAATGAAAGTGGGGGGGTGTAGGAAAAGGAGGAAAGGAAGGAAGGAAAGAAAGAAGGAAGGGAGAGAGGGAATGAGGAGGAAGGAAAGAAAATACTTTCTAAACAGTTTGGGAAATTCTAGCTTAAACAGAATTTTTAAAATTTTCTTTACTGCAAGACTTCTCAGAGCCTTTGTTTAAAGTACTGCAAATCTCCAACATAAGCCCAGAGTACTCAAGACTTTAAAAGAGATGCCCCTCCTCCCACAAGGAGCATCTTGTACAAGTATTCTATATACAAGCATTTTCGGGGAAAGCTAACATCAGTGGTGGCTAACTGCTTCTTGAGATATCTCAGGAGCTGATTCTGATGGCAGAGACTGAGCTGATGGGGACATGTCTGCTGCAATTATTGCTGAGGAATACAGACTTTGTTGGAATGTAAATCCTTTACATCATTTAGGTCTTTTTTATTTGGTCCAGACTAAGTGTGCATAATTACATGTGAGCTAGATGGACTTTTCAATCATGCATCTGAAGAGAAAGCTCTTTTACAGCCCTAGCCAACTCATCTCCTAATCCCATGAGAAGAGAGCTTAAAGCGGACACAAGTTTAAAAGAGATTCTTCCCGATAAAGGCGGAGAATAAGAACTGTTTGGACGCTAAAACATCTATAAGACTCAAATTCTAATCTAATATACTCACAGGAGGGTTCAAACTGGGATCCAGGATATACAAGAAAACAACTTTTTAGTCAAAGCTTAAAGCATGCTTTGTTTGCCCTCCCAGCACGTACATACACGCACACACACACAGACACAGGCACGCACGCACACACACGCATATACGTGTGCCTTCGAAACATTAACATAAAATGGTTTGCAGGGTTTTGTTGTCAGCCTCTCCTTGTCCCAGCTTTGCCCTGTTTTTATCAGTGCTTGCCTAACAGTCTCTTATCCAACTGGGAGCAAAGCTGACTAGATGTCATATTCCCCTTGACCACCTTCAAGATATAAGGATAACCTCAAGTCTGACCGCAGCCCCGCACACTGAGCACCATCACCTAAATAATGTCCTCTAACCCCTCCATCCTTCAGTGTTGGGGAGAGGTCAGCCACTCTGCTGCCGGGTTGGAACCCTCCAGAACTGCTCTTTAGGCATCTTAAAGTACAGAGCTCTGCCCAGTTCCTGGAGCCCCAGTGATGCTCTGCTTCAAAAGCATCACTTGAATTCCTATCAAATCTCTTATATTTTCACCTTCTTCTATCGCCTGGGAAAGTTTCAATCTGTTCTATTTTCTCTAGAACACCATTGCCCAACAGAACTTTCTGCAGTGATAGAAGTATTCTGTATCCACATTGTCCAATACAGTAGCTACCCACCTGATCATCTCTCCAGAGCAATATCCTGCAAGCCACATCAGCATCCTTTGACACACATACCAGCCATATGGCATTGAATAGTCACTGTACTGAGCTTCACATCCATCTTCTTTAGTGGGATAATTATTCATGCTTCAGAGGGTCAATGTTAAATGGTATCAAATGAGACAACATGTGTGCGCAGTGTCTATCACAGAGCCTAGCACACAGCAGGTGCTCAATAAATGTTTATTCCCTCTCCCTTCATCCAAAGGTTAGTTGATGACTGAAGTACCCAGCTAGTTCATGTTTCTCTGGGTAATTTCAAGACTGCCTTGTTCATCTGCTGAAGCACTAAATCCTATAAGGGTTTGAAAAGAAACCTTGGATCAATGATTGGAAAAACTATTTGGCTTTCCTCTCCTGCAACATGGCTCAAGTCGGTCTCCTCATCCCAACACTGGTTTCTGAAAAGCTTGGCCTCGATTTCCTTCCTGTCTGCATCAAGGAACAGCCCCTTTCTGGGGGAAGCTGGAAACGGGACCCGTTGTTCATTTGTATTGTGCAGCCTTTCCTCAATTAAAAAGAAAAAAAAAAAATCCTCTAGAATGTGTAGGTTGGAGGCTTTGCTTCCTTCTTCTTAAAAGAGGCCCCAGGGACAGCTGGCAGGGCAGCTGCAGCACAAGAGGAAGGGAGAAATGGGCGGAAAGGCATTCCAAGCTTCTCTCATTTCAGAGGGAGAAGCCGGTCGTGCTGTAGTCCAGAGGTCTGCTGGACCTTCCTGACACATGAGACACAGGGACAGCTTTCTTGAACCCCCAAGTATCTTGCCTATGGCCTCACCACACTTCTCCAAATTCCAGGGTGTTTATAATTCTTATAATATCATGGTTTTCTCTACCTCTGGGTTTCTGAGTGCCTCAACATAGGATGAATGTCAAGCTTTTTTATCGATTAAATATCTATATATATTTAATAATTTTATAATATGTATTTAGTTGACATATATATGTTTAAATATATATACACATATATTACTTATTGTAAATACATTTATACATAATATACATATTTCAATATATATATATATAAACTTGATGGACATGAGATTGTGCTAGCTCCGGGAGTTGGTGATGGACAGGGAAGACTGGTGTGCTACAGTCCACGGGGGTCACAAAGAGTCAGACACAACTGAAGGACTGAACTGAACTGAATATATATGTATGGGCTTCCCTGCTGGCTCAATGGTAAAGAATTGGCCTGCAATGCAGGAGCCGCAGAAGACTCAGGTTCGACTCCTGGGTTGAGAAGATCCCCTGGAGGAGGAAATGGCAACCCTCTCCAGTATTCTTGCCTGGAGAGTCCCTTGCACAGAGGAACCTGGCGGGCTACAGTCCATGGGCTCACAAAGAGTTGGGCACAACTGAAATGACTTAGCACTCAATATATATACGTATATATATATATGTATATATATATATATATATATATAACAAATCATAGAACAGAAATCACTCACACACAGCATTTTTAATGTACTAGACTTCACATCAAGCTGGACTTTCATTAAGAGATCACGCAACAGGAACTTGAAAACTAATAGGCGTCTCGTTTGCTGAAGGAAAACACACCGGGAACTCCTTTCTGGTCCTCCTGCCTGATGAGCACTGCCTCCTCCCTTCTCCTCCTCACCCTACAATCTGACTCTCTCTTCCTCACTTTCTGTCTCCTCGAATTCCTAGAAGACTTCAAATTACTCATCCTATACCTTGATGAGCAGTTCTGCCACCTCTAACTCCAACTTCTATCAATAGATCTGTATTGCTGAACGAATCAAAACAGCTCAGGAAGTAGCTTCTCATTCAACAGAAGCTTTCTTCTTAGAAGACTAATGGAGATGTCAAATGGTAATTTTTTTCTTAATGCAAATGGAAAGCGTAACTGGGAGCTAACCTAGTTCTCTATTAAGACACCTAAGAATCTTTTTGGAGAAGACAATGGCAACCCACTCAAGTACTCTTGCCTGGAAAATCCCATAGACAGAGTAGCCTGGTAGACTGCGGTCCATGGGGTCGCTAAGAGTTGGACACGACTGAGCAACTTCACTTTCACTTTTCACTTTCATGCATTGGAGAAGGAAATGGCAACCCACTCCAGTGTTCTTGCCTGGAGAATCCCAGGGACGGGGGAGCCTGGTGGGCTGCCATCTATGGGGTCGCACAGAGTCAGACACGACTGAAGCGACTTAGCAGCAGCAGCAAGAATCTTTTAGCTGTGGTAGTGTGTGCTGAGGGAGTGTTAACAGGTGCAAAATTTTGGCCTCAATTATAAATGATAAAAATATATATCATTTATATGTAACATATTATATTATTGTAATATTATTTTATATTAGATTAACATATATAATATTATATTATATTTAATATATAATCATTATATTATAGCACTAAAATGATATGCTGCTGCTAAGTCACTTCAGTTGTGTCCAACTCTATGCGACCCCATAGACAGCAGCCCACCAGGCTCCACCGTCCCTGGGATTCTCCAGGCAAAAATACTGGAGTGGGTTGCCATTTCCTTCTCCAGTTCATGAAAGGGAAAAGTGAAAGTGAAGTTGCTCAGTCATGTCCTACTCTTAGTGACCCCATGGACTGTAGCCTACCAGGCTCCTCCATCCATGGAATTTTCCAGGCAAGAGTACTGGAGTGGGGTGCCATTGCCTTCTCCTTAAAATGATATAATAAAATACAAACAATATAAATACAATATATGATTATCATATTATTATATATAATACACAATAATTACTATATAAAATATATGAATTATTCTACAATTACCATTTAAATATAGCATTACCATTTATATTATTAATAAAAATAAAATAAAAATATTATTAAAAAGAAGAGTGAAGGAATCTTCATCTGGGTGAATTACCCTTTTGGAAATCATTCAGGAACTCAGTCCATGATGCCATAATAAAATTATCCAACACCCACAACTTATAAACGTTTCAGGAAAAATAATGTCTTGAAAGTTAAGGAACTGAAACAAGTAGGAAAACTTGAAATTGAATAGTTAGAACCCCACAAACAGAAGAAAGTATTAGCAGGTTATAGTAACTAGATTTGATTTTCCAGGAGGAGGTTTTTGGTAGACAAATAAGCCAGAGGGATCAGCTTAGCAGGTGTTAGAACACCCATGAGTCATGGGGCATCTGTAGAGAAAGCTGCCAAGGAAAGGTGTAGACTCAGCTTGAAACACAGAATGTTCTCCAGAATCAACACTCTTAAGTTGGCCTTTCAATTCACAGATGGACAAAATGAAACTGAGAGAAGGCAAGTGGCTTATGAAGCCATAGGTAGGATTGAAACAAGGTCTTCAGAAAATTCTGTACTTGTGCTTATAAAATCCAGGTCTTCTGACTGTTAATACAGAACTTCTTTAAAACATAGGAAGTCCTGGGGTTCTAATTAATTTCTCTCATCCTCAAAATTAGCCTTTAAATTAAAAACATCTCATGGCACAGTGCTAATGAACTGTAAGGAGTGGAGGACTGACCAACCTTTTTTATCTTTAAATGTACAATGGACATTTCTAGAATCATTTTTTTCTATTAAAGAAATATAGACTCGATGTGGAAACTTAGACAAATATAAAACTTAAAATTAAAATGAATAGTGTCCATACCTCTATCGCATTCTTAGTCAATTTAATGCATTTCCTTTGTACAGCTTTTTTTCTTATGCACTTTATATTGTAGAGGTCATAGTATCTATATGATCTTGTTATTTTCTTACTTAAATTACAGCATAAACTCTGCCCATATTACCCTCATTATTTTAAAGATCCTGCATGATATCATTTTCATGGCTGCGTAAACCTCACTAATGGGGTATAATTCACTTATTTCACACTCTTACATGTTAATATGATTTCTAGTATTTTGCAATGACAGATAGCATTTTGATGAATGCCTTTATGTTAAAAAAAATATTTTAAAAAAAAATTTAGATTATGAATGCTCTGGTTTGAATTGTGTTTCCCCAAAAGATGTCCAATCCCTAATGCCTAGTACCTGTGGCGTGCATGTGTGCTAAGGTGTTCCAGTCGTGTCTGACTCTTTGTGACCTATGAACTGTAGCCCACCAGGCTCCTCTGTCCATGGGATTCTTCAGGCAAGAATACTGGAATGGGTGCCATGCCCTCCTCCAGGGGATCTTCCCAACCCAGGGATCAAACATCTCTATGTCCCCTGCATTGGCAGGCAGGTTCTTTACCACTAACACCACCTGGGAAGTGAACTTATTTGGAAATAGGGTCTTGGCAGATGACCAAATTAAGATGAGGTCATTAGGGTGGGCCCTAATCCAATACGGCTGGTCTCCCTATAAACAGGAGCAGTCTGGACACAGAGATTGACGTGCACACAAGTAGGATGCCATGTAAAGATGAAGTAGGAGTTCAGTGTGATGCATTTATAAGCCATCAGAAGCTAGGAAGGAGATGAAACAATCTCCCTTTCAGCCCTTGAAAGAATCAATCCTGCCCATACCCTGATCCCACACTCCAGCCTCCAGAACCAAGACAGTTCATTTCTATTATTTAAGACCCCCAGCTTGTGGTACCGCATAACAGCAGCTCAAGGAAACTAACATGATGTCCTCAGAAAAAGTCCCCAAAGTGCAAATATCTGATCAAAGGGGATGAATATTTTAACTTTCGTGATCCATTTTGCCAGGTTGCAAATTTTTCCCAATTTTATGCTGATTTCTAACTCTGTTAAATGTGAGAATATTGCTTTCATCATAATCTCCCCAGAATATTGTTTTTATAAACTTTGCTAATTTATGTGACCAACTGTATCACACTGGTTTTGCACTCAAATGTCTTTGATTATCCCTGAGATGAAATACCGTCTACATTTATTAGTCATTTTTTGTTTTTCCTATTTTGAGCTCTATATCCTGTCCATGTCTTTTGAAATTATATCCATATTTAACTTTTGCATATTTAGCTTAATGGACATCTTTCCTTTTCTATTTGCATGAATTCCTTTTATAGCATAGATAGTAATTATCTTTCTGTCATACACAATACAAATATGTCTCCATTGTGCTGTGTTATTTTTGTTTTGTTTCTTGCCTTTTAAGTGTATATTCTGACAGAACATTTTTTGAGGGTTTTTAAACCTAAATATGCTAAAGAATTTATGTCATTTATGATGGAATTTTGTAATAAAATATAATTTTTAATTCTATTTTAATTTAATTCGATAAGTGGAAGTGTTAGTCATTCAGTCATGTCTGACTCTTTGCGACCCATGGACTATAGCCCACCAGTGTCCTCTGTCTATGAAATTCTCCAGGCAAGAATACTGGAGTGAACAGCCATTCCCTTCTCCAGGGGATCTTCCTAACCCAGGGATCAAATCTGAGACTTCCTGAACTGCAGGCAGTCTCTTTACAGTCTGAGCCAGGTGGAAGCCCCAATTTATAAAACATAACTCTTTAAGTAGTCTAGAAAGTAGTATTTGAGGATAGAGTGTTAAGTGAGGAGTTGCTTAGTTTTATTAACAAATCACTAACCCAGTTAACCCCATAAACTAGTGATTTATCTTTCTCTTCCCTATATGATGAAAAATTGCATATAAATATAAAATATCATGTAGTTTTACCTATGAGAGTGACTGTAGGAAAAAATACCTTGTTGGAGAGTTTTTCTCCAGGTATTGCTGGCGAGAACTTAAATTTAACCAACAAGAGCCTAAAGATTTCACTGGACAAAAAAAGTCAAAAGGGGAGCTTTGTTCTTAATCTCTCTACCCTGTGTCTGTTCAATATTGAAGGAAGCCTCAGACAATCCCCTAAACTCCTGAATATCCTTTACCTGCCCCATTCTCCCTCTGCTCTTTGTCCCTAGTTTTCAATAGTATCTGTCTTCCGCGTCTGCCTGTAAGTTCCCTGAAAGTAGATAATCTTTCTGACATCTTTCTAGCTGCACCCTTGATGCCTACCATGATGTCTAGATAGTGATAGATTCCCAAAACATAATTAGTAAATTAGGGACTGTTTGCCCCCACTAAACTGTAAACTACCATCTCATCATCAAATGTTCTTCTCTTTCCCATCACCTAGTTAATACAGAGTTGTGGTTAAGAACACAGCCTCTAGACCCAACTGCCTGGGCTCAAGCCTAGGGCCACTCTTCATTCTTGGGCCTCAATCTCTTTTTCGGTGAACCAGTAGTAAAAATGGTACCCACTTCATTGGATTATTCAAGGGTGAAATCAGTTATGAGTAGAGACACCTAGTTACTACACTTAGGATTCTGTCATAAAGGACAGCTCCTCAGAAAGGTTTTTGCCACCCTCTCCCAGACTAGATTAGACCACCCCAGACCTCCTCTAATTTTCTGTCCTTTGTGTCATGCGTTTATCCTAACAGTTACTTGTAAATTGCTTTCTTATGTCTCCTATTAAACTTTAAGCTCCAATATGGAGGGATGGTGTCTCGATAGTTCGTTGTTGTTGTTTAGTCACTAAGTGGTGTCTGCCAGTTTTGCAAAGCCTCTCCTATTCTCAGCAGAGTTCCTAGTTTGTGGAGATCCTTCATATAATGGAAAGCATAAAACAAATTGAATTACTGAGTGAATGGATGAATGAACGTATTCTGGTGGACAGGGGAGCTCACCATAAGGGCAGAAATTGTGATCCTACATGTGCCTTCATCAGAAGCTGACAAACTATAGCCTTGGCTATAAAAGCTTTATTGGAACACAGCCACACCCATCCACTGACATATAGTCTATGGCTGCTTTTGCATTACAATGGCAGAGTTTGAGTAGTTGCAACAGAGACTTAATCGATGGGCTGCAAAGCCTAAAATATTTACTCTCTAGCCCTTTATAGAAAACACTGCAGAGGGGTTGATTCTCAAACATGAGAATGTATCAGAATCACCTGGAGATCTTATCAAAATACACATAGCTGGACTGCACCCTCAGAGTTCCTATAGGTTTTAGGGTGCAGTCCCAAAATGTGCCTTTCTAACAAATTCCCAATTTAGCCTTCTCCTGCTGCTACAGGGACCCACTTTGAGTCACATCAGTCTTTAATATTCAAACACACATGTATGATTCTCTGTGCGTCTCTGAGTACACACAAAGCTGAAATGCCAGGACCTAACATTGACAATTCCTGACAATGAGGTGATCCATGATTCCTTTTAGTTTTAATCAAGTAGAAGACCCATTGCCAAGACACCTTAGTGGCTAATTTTGTGGCTTTGATCATCCCCAGGATTTTGAGAGGAAGGGCTGACCTCAGAGATTCTGCTGAAATACCTGGATGACCCTAACAGGACCACTGCCCACAAAGCATAGGCTGAGACTTCTGTTGTCATCACACTAATATCAGCACGAGAAAAGGTGAATGAGTGGAACCTCTCCCTTCTCTGACATACCACCAAAACTACAAACAACAGCAATAATGGCTAACTTCGAGAGCATGCTATCTGCTCTAGACAAGAGCTTTATGCCAGCATGTGAGGTATGTGCAATAATTATTTTCATTTTACAGGGGAGAAAACTGAGGTTCAGAGGAGTCACACCACTGTTTCAAGGTTGGACAGCTGGGAAGTGGCTTAGCCAGGCGTGGAAATCAGTCTAGCTCCAGAGTCCATTGTTGTTCAGTCTCTCAGTCACATCAGACTGTTTGTCACCCCATGGACTGCAGCATGCCAGGCTTCCCTGTTGGAGAAGGCAATGGCAACCCACTCCAGTACTCTTGCCTGGAAAATCCCATGGACGGAGGAGCCTGGTAGGCGTCCATGGGGTTGCTAAGAGTCGGACAGGACTGAGCAACTTCAATGTCACTTTTCACTTTCATGTATTGAAGAATGAACTGGCAACCCACTCCAGTGTTCTTGCCTGGAGATTCCCAGGGACAGAGGAGCCTGGTGGGCTGCCGTCTACGGGGTCGCACAGAGTCAGACATGACTGAAGCAACTTAGCAGCAGCAGCAGCAGGCTTCCCTGTCCTTCACTATCTCACAGAGCTTGCTCAAACTCATGTTCATTGAGTCAGTGATGCCATCCAACCATCTCTTCCTCTGTCGTCCCCTTCTCCCACCTTCAATCTTCCCCAGCATCAAGTTCTTTTCCAATGAGTCAGCTCTTCGCATCAGGTGGCCAAAAGTATTGGATCTTCAGCTTCAGCAGCAGTCCTTCCAATGAATATTCAGGGTTTATTTCCTTTAAGATTGACTGGTTTGATCTCCTTACTGTCCAAGGGACTCTCAAGCATCTTCTCCAGCACCACAGTTCAAAATCATCAGTTCTTTGGTGCTCAGCCTTTTTTATGGTCCAATTTCACATCCATACATGACTACTGAAAAGCCCATAGCTTTGACTCTATGGATCTTTGTCTTCAAAGTGATGACACTGTTCTACATAGACCTCTTGTACTTTCCAGGGCATGGGGGGTTGGGGGTAGGGGCAGAGATTCCATAGTAGTCTGGATGGTTGAGAGGAACTTCTATGTGTTCATTCTCATTCAAATCTCGAGCATAGCAAGGAGATATTGAATCAGTTAGGAATTGGGTCTTATTTAGAATAATCTATTAAATAAACCCCTGTGAAAGCTCCAACCAACCCAGCAAATGGCATTCCCAGTCCCCTAGCAAGATCCCAGTGGACACTGTGATGCGCCACCCAAACCGTGTTTCACTGAGGGCCTTGTTGCCTTAGCTGTTAGGCAGACCTTCAGCTGCCCAGTTAACCCATCTCACTCAAACTCACCCTGAACACAATGATGAATCAGTGCCATCATGCTAAAACAAAGACCAACTCCTTAGCCCGACTGGTGACAATTCTGAAAAGCCATTCTAGCTCCAGACTTCTCCATGTGGTCAACTAAGGTTGTCCCTAGAGAGCATCACAGCTGAATTCTTCCCTCTCTGTCCACCCCTGCTTCTATCACCCACTGTCCACAGATGCAGATCCCAGGGGCATTGCTAATGAACATCATGCTTGTCTCAGCCTGTATCCCAGGGAACCTAACCAGCAATAGAGACCCCTCCTGTCTGAAGCCACTTAACGGCACACCCTTACCTTCTATCCATGACAGTAGCTCCATATTCAGTAGCTCTATGAATCTAACAAAACTTTTCAGCTGAAACTGCTTCCTTCTCTCCTTTTCAAAATATTCACCCCATTATCATCATTTATGGTCTCCTATTGCAGCAGGAAGCCCTGAGGAGGGTTAGTTCAAATGGTGCCCTGCCACGGAAACTCAGTCATAGATCAAGGCAAAAACTGTCTGGAGTTTGCAGCCAAATATAGTAAAAAATGTTGAATATATCACTTTCCTGCACCAAAATGGTACTGCGTTAGCAAGTCTATTTCTTTCTCCACTCCTTGATTTAGTGGCTTCCTCTGGTTTATGAAATATTTTTCACCCAGGGCCCACTGAAAACATCTTTATAAAATAGAGTTCATCTCTGAACAGGTCACTTTCCTATTGAATTTTAACATTTCAAGAAGGAAAAGGGGAGTCTTTCTGACCCAGATATTATTTGAACAAGTACTTAAGTGGGTTCCTAGATGCCAGGATTTAAGCTCCGTTGACAGCCAATATAATCATCTGCTTGTAAAACAAAATCTTAAGTTCATGCCTGTATAGAGCACGGTGAACAGGCTCTGCTCAAATCACTCCAGTGATGCGACACTAACAATTTCATTTCTGCCTGTGACCACAGTGCCAGTCTTGAATTCATGCAGTTAGTAAGTGACAAAGCCAAGACTGGTAACAGACCAGCTTGAATACCTAGGCCATGATATTTTAACCATACTGTGCAATTCAACCAGTATTTATTGGACATCATCTATGTGTGGTTAAGTGTTGTATTTCTGAGATGCCTGTGTATGTGCTTCTCTCTGTCTCTCTCTCTGTCACTATTTCTCTGTCTCTCTCTCTTTCTCTCTCTCTATCTCTGTTTTGACACTGTAGTTTCAAAGCAGCTTCTCTGGTGGCTCAGTGGTAAAGAATCTACCCGCAATGCGAGAGACACAGGTCGAGAAGATCGCTTGGAGGAGGGCGTGGCAACC
This sequence comes from Giraffa tippelskirchi, assembly GCF_054371585.1. Classification (NCBI taxonomy): domain Eukaryota; kingdom Metazoa; phylum Chordata; class Mammalia; order Artiodactyla; family Giraffidae; genus Giraffa; species Giraffa tippelskirchi. Next base: position 110,183,218 of record NC_137287.1, on the reverse strand, counting down.
CACTCCAGTATTCTTGCCAGGAGAATCCCATGGACAGAGGAGCCTGGTGGGCTGCATTTCATGGGGTCACAAAGAGTTGGACATGACTGAAGCGACTGAGCATGTAGTTCCAAAAGAAGGAGCCCAAGCTTCTTTCCATTATTAGGAGGAAGAGTAAGCCAGTTTACTCTTTCCTTGGGAATCAGAGATAAAGATGGAGGGTAGCTTTTCTATTTGGACCTTGGAGGATTATGGAAGAAAGAAGGGTAGTGGCCAGTGGGAGATTGGATTCTTCTTTGCACCAAGTGGGAAAGTTAGGAAGCTGAGAAGGAACTTTGCTCTGACCCTCACTGTGGGACACTTGCAAGAGGGAACCTCACAGGCTACCCCCACAAGAGCCTAAAGCTGCCTGACTCAGAATTAATGTAATTAATGTAGAAAAGTAAGAGTGAGCAAAGAGAGTGCTTTTGTGGTACCCCAGACTCCCCTGACTCCCCTGTAGTGGAACAGAAATCCAGAAGTTTCTGCAAAGTCTAGGAGGTTAAAAGTAGCTGAGAGTCTACCAGGGAGGTCTAGTCCTAGGGGTCATGGTCAGGTCCTTCTTGCTGGCAAAGCCCCAGCCTTGCCCCTCCTGCTGTGGCCGGTAGATGGTGCTTTTCATTTAGTTCCCAGTCCAAAAGCACACCTGGAGCCCTTCGCACCACTCCACTAGGAAATCTCCTGTCCATCACCCTGAAAGGTTACTGGCAAAGAATTGCTGTACTCCATCTGTTCATTGTTACTTTTAGAAACACTTGCAATGTGGCAATCTCCTAAACGTTTTACATGTATAAACTACTTAACCTCAATAACCCCTTGAGTTGGGCATTGTTTTCAACACCTCCTTTCAGAGAGGGGGAATCAAGGCGGGGGACAAGTGGTTTACCCAAGGTCATGTGTTGGCAAGAGGCAGACCTGGGATTCAAACACAAGAATCCATGAACTTGACCATTATGTTACGTGGGCTTTTCTTCATAGGAGCTGGTCAGGAAAGTCAAGTATATCAAGAACCGAAGCCATCAATATCAAAGTATATTTTGATAATATACTTTCACTCTGCATTAAGAATTTCAGAGACAGCTTATTAAAATTCAGGTTCCTGGGACCCTCCCAAACAAACTGAATCAAAATTGGGGCAGGTGATTCTGAGGCAAAAACTCCAAGTAACACACTTTGAGTAACTCTCCCTCACCTCCCCCTGTGTCTTTCCCTTTCTCGTCCCTAAATAGTAACTAGGTGGTTAAGGCCAGGCACCTTGGGCAGTTTAGCCCCTAAGCTGCTCTATTAACTCTGAAGATGGGAGCAAACACCTTCAGTCCAGTTAAGCATCTCTCCACAAGGAATATTCACGTGTTCCAGGAAGTGTCCCAAGGCTGGCACAGAGGAGCCTCAGGTTTGAAGGCAGGGTCCCTGCAAAATCCCTAACTATGTAGGGATGTTCACAAGGGCCCCAAGGAGGCACCCACCTGCCCTGCCCAGGTGATACACATCATCCTTGGGTGTCACATTCACACGTCGCTGGGCTCCAGGTCCATCTTTCTGCTCAGCTCCCTGGACTCTCGGGATGTGCAAGCCAAGATCTCGGTCTCTATCCCTCTTGGGGGTTCCCAGAGAGTCTGCTGGTGATGTCTATTACCAGTCACTGCCTCACTGATGGTTGTTCAGTGAACATTTGCAGCTCAGCTTAAAAATCTCAGAAAAGCAACTTCTGAGACCTGGGTGGTTTGGGGAAGAAGAAAAGACTAGGAACCCAGATGATGCTGCAGGGGCCTGGGTCACCCTGCCTCAGTGTCAACTGAGTGTGTACAGTCAAGGGAGTGAATGAGGTGTGGCATTGTAGGATGAGAGATGCCCTCATTCACCCCATAACCTACTGAAGCAGGTAGCCCCCCCCCCATGGTCTTCCTCCCACTCTCCCTCACCTTCTTAAGAAAAATCCCCAAAAATAACCCTAGAAGATAACAGAGACCTTGGGAAAATGAAAAGCTATTTTGAGGACTTCTCACCTTCCTTGGAGAGAGGAGCCAACCAAAGCTCAGAGAGGAAAGAAACTTGCTTAAATCTTGAAGCCAAAATCAGGAAAGATACCAGAGCTCTTTCCACACCTGCTTCTGTCTGGAGGATATTTTCAAGAGTCCAAAGAGCTCCAGAAACAGAAGAAACCCTTGGCTGAAGTGTAGATGGGCAGGGGCAACAGTTTAAAGAAAGGATGTATCCATTTGACAGTATATTTCCCCAGGAGTGTTTCAGACCTGAGAAAAAATGCTGGGCTGCCCCCGGCTTATAGCAGGACCAGGCTGCAATGGATTCCTTCAGGTGAAGACCAAAGGCCACGGTGGTCAGAGGTCAGTACTTGTTGTGTGTAAGGCCAAGGGAGAAATCTGAGACATGCTTCCTTGGGGAGAACTGAAGCAAACACCAGAAGCTGTTGACCCAAAGCAAGAGGAAGAAGAAGAAGCTGGGTACCAGCCAGAGAGACATGCAGATGTCCAGAGGGAGAGGGTGAAGATGAAGCAGATGGTGAACCTGACCAGGACTGGCTTCCTGGGCCAATGAGTGCAAATCCAACTTGGCCTGTTATGCACTCACTGTTGCCAAAAATGTGATAACTGTTTTAAGGATGCTGTTTCAAGTACAAGTATGCTTCAAAATCCAAATATGTCTGGATCCTGGGTGCAGGGAGGGGTTGAGGGTAAGGAGGGACGTCTCCAGTTTTTCCCTGAGTTTCAGGGAATGAGCAGCAAGAGTTCAGATGGTAAGGAATTTATTCATAAAGGTATCTGGATCTGCTTAGTTCCCATATTTAGATAGAAAGAGTTTGGATAGTTGAGAGTCCCAAGAGTGAGGGAGACCTGTACGGTGATTCTTTCCAGTATACCAGTGAAGAAAGTCAAGGTCACAGAGACAATATAATTTGTCCAGATTAACCCATTAGGGATGGAACCAGAATTGGTGCCCAGATGTTTCTGACTCCAGAGTTGAGTTTGTGGTGCTTCCTCCTAGCCTCGCAGGAATGGGATATTAGGGTTGTTTGGGAGCTGAGCAGGGGATTGGGGTGGGATCCGAATGGGGGCTCCCCGGGGGGCTCGTGAGTAACTGTGGTGTCTGGGAGCATGGAGGTAGGGCCAAGGGCTGAAGACAGATCGTTCTTAGCCTGATACCCTTTTGGCTTTTCTTATTTACTTTTTAATTGGAGTATAATTTCTTTACAATGTTGTGTTAGTTTCTGCTATACAACGACGTGAATCAGTTGTATGTTTACATGTGTCCCCTCTAGGTCATCACATAGCACCGAGCTGAGATCCTTGTGCTGCACAGTAGCTCTTTTGACTTTCTCAAAACCACGAAGTACGTACTGAAGCATCTTTGTTTCCACAGATCCCAGGCACACCAGCGTGCATTGTCCCAGCTCTTAAAACCATCATTCGTTTCCAACCAGGCCCAGTGAATGAAAGGAGGGGGGGACTACTTTTCTGACTGGCAGAATTCATCAAAATGAATTGGCAACACCTATCAGCCTGAAACAGCAGTTTGCAACTTGCCCGGTAACAAATCTTTCTGGGGACATTATCTCACAGGACACGACACTGGATAAATTCTTATTTCAATAGGATGCCTCCCTCCCCTTACCTCCTCCCCACTTCACAAAGATTTAACATCTAATTCAGGTTTTGACGAGCCGCTTCATCTCTGTAGAAACACTGTTGATCTCTGTCGGACCCCAACGGCCTTGGGCAGAACAAACTGAAGAGATGGGGAAGTGTGGACCGTCAGCAGTGATAAATAAATACATTACCCACCGCTTCTGAAAGAGCATCGTGACCTCCAACACAACTGGAGAGTTGCAGCGGTTTAACAAAAGTCACCCTATCTTCCCGCAGCCTCAGGGTCTTTGAGAGCCAAAGCAAGAGAAAGATGCTCACGGAGGCAACCCTACTCTATCAGGATCCAGAAACAGCTGCGCTTGCTGGCTCTTGTCAGAGCCTTGCCTTGGATTTCCAGAACAAGACAAACACCTCCCAGGAGATAAAGAACAGAAGGAAGCCTATGCTTGCAAACTCTTCCCAACAAGGAAACAAGCTCTAAAGAACCAGGTAAACTGGACATGGCCATGAAGCTAGAAAATAGTTGAGTGAGAAACCCAGTGCAAATTGTGCTTAAAAGTAATTTCACGGGAGGAATGGGTTTCATGGGGCTCATTACAACTGCTGTTGTTGCTTTAAAGAAAATATCACGTTTTTCCTAGTGAACCTGATCCAAGGCACTATTTGTGGAATTTCGATCTTTGCATACACATCAATATAAAGTAAATATAAAAGTGATTGTGGGAAATAATGGCTGAATAGTAATTACTTAAGTTAATTAAAGCATTGAGACTTTCAGAACTGCTCTAATCTTAGGGTAATTGATAAATCTTTACTGGAAAAAAAAAAAAGATATCCATTTCTAAGTAAAATATAAACTCATGAACTGACAAAACAAACAGACTTGTTTGAATTCCACAAAAAAGCCACCTTGTGTGTGCAGTTACCTGGGAGCTGGAAGAGATGTCAGCTGTCATTTCATCTTCATTTCACAGACTGAAAACAGAGAACCAGAGAAATGGATTGAGCTGCCCGAGGTTGCAGAGCTGATTCACAGCAGAGCTGGAAAAAAGCAACCGTACCTTCACTCTCTGCAAAGACATTTCCTTTGACCATTCCAAGTTGTCTTTTTTTCACAGAAGAAAACAAAACACAATGAACTTGAACCATAGGATGCTTTTGTTAACAAGAAATGCACGAACCAGTTTGTGACAAGCACTGTTTTAACAAAGAGTCGAGTGGGTCTGAGAAAATGACCAGAAGGAAGGCCTTTGTCCATGAGCTTGACTAAGAACTCATTTAACCTAACAGATAGCACCATGCCTGGCACACAGTAAATGGGCCATAAATATGTGTGGGGCAGATGAATGACCCTTCACATCGGACAAATGAACAGTGCAGGGAATATCTCAGCAGTGCCCATGCTAGACAGTTCTTTGACACTGAATCTTGTTTATCCCCTACAAGTGTCTGCCATTGTTTATTTCCTGACTTCTCTTCCTTTCTCTCTCTCTACTTGAATATTTCTCTAGAAGGTCAAGAACCATATTGTTTATTCACCAGCCCACCGGAAGCATCAGCCATCTCTGGATACTCAATAAATGAGCAGAGGGAATGAGTGTGCCCGCTGGACTTCCTTGCTGGGATTGTCCTCTGATATTATCTGTCTCTCCTGTTTGATTTGTAAGAGCGATCCACTTATTCATAAAATGTTAGAATCCAAAGAGATCCGAGCACTGCCTCTAATTATGCAATTTAAAAAGGTTAAGTTTATAGACAGGGATTTTTTTTCAAGGTCGTCTATCTTGTCTATAGAAGACTTTAGAATTTAATTCAGTGTTTATTTCATGATGAACAATATGTATATGTGCATATATGAATATATGTGTATATAAATGAATATGAATACATTCATATGAATAGATACTTCGTGGCTCAAGTGGTAAACAAACTGCCAGCAATGCAGGAGACCTGGGTTCAAAATCCCTGAGTGGGGAATATCCCCTGGAGAAGGGAATGGCTATCCACTCCAGGATTTTTGCCTGGGAAATCCTATGGACAGAGAAGCCTGGAGGGCTGCAGTTCATGGGGTTGCAAAGAGTCTGACACAATTTAGCAACTAACACATATATATGTGTGTGTATGTATATATGTGTGTGTGTGTGTGTATATATGTGTGTGTGTGTGTGTATATATATATACATATATATATATATTTAAATCTGTGTGTGCATGGTTTATGCTTGGTCATATTCTCATAGTGAGCAAATGTGTGTGCGTGTCTATGTGTGTTGGGAAGTTTGACCACTGGCTTTGTCACAGACACTTTTATGACTGAAGTTTCCAGAAAGAAATCATCTCAGTTGTGGCCACCGAGGAGCTGATCTGCTCAGATCTGCTCAGATCTCCTGTCATGGGAACCTGCCGCAGGGACCGTGGGTCCCGGCAGGGACCAGGCTCCAGCTGCCACATCTTTGAGTCCATCTCTTTGATCATGTCAGGTCAAGATTCTGGGGCTGCTCCCAACCAATGACAGAGCACAGCAGGGAGTATTGGAATCGGGTTTCCCGGATGCCTCTGCTGGGCAGTTGTGGCCCTGAAACTCCCCCCAGACCACAGATCAGACAGGCTGGAACTTCGTCAGCACCATGCTATAGCCCGAGGCTCCTCTTGCCTAGCCCTTCCCTTGCTCCATCCTTTCTCAGACCTGCAGACAACTGCAGAGAGGATGTGGAAGTCCCTTCCCCATGGAACTGAAAGGACCTGCCATGGCCTTCCTGCCTCCCAGGACCACTCACATCTCTGTCCACAGCCTCAGGATTGCAGAGAAGGGCTCATGTCTCTATCAGAAAGGAGCAGGGAGGGACATTGCTAAGCCCAGAGCACCTACTATGTGCCAAACACTGACACATAGTGGAATAAGAGACTGCATAACCCCCAAGGGTCTTACGGGCTAGTGGAGTGTACTCGCATGCAGTTACAGAGTGACAGCAGGCCCAAAAGGGGCTAAACCCAGACAAATCATTCGTTTAAACAGCCCATTCATTCCTCAGGAGTCACAATGGGCCAGGTACTGAGTTAATCGCTTCGCCTGCATTCTCACTTTTACTAATTGCATCTGTTGCTATCATTTCCATCTGGAAGCTGAAGATACCTTTATGGAAGCTAAATTCTTTGTCTAAAGACACCCCACTAGCAACTCGGTACATCTGACCCTAATATTTATGCTTTTAACCATGAACATTAAAAGGATGCATTCCTAAAAGAAACCAGGAGCTGGTCACAGGGCAAGCCGAGTGAGGGGCAAAAGCTGGTTGGCACTGGACCTCGTGTGGCTCCCTCAGTGGACAAGGAATGCAGAAGGAGAGGGCAGAGCCACAAGCCTGGAGAAGAGGGGCCCTTCCTCTACAAGTCTAAGGTGATGTGGGTCCTGATCTGGACCCCAGGAGACAAACATGAAAAAGTCTGCAATCAGATCCACAGACTGTCAGAGCAGCGTCAAGGAGATGCAGACACTGAGACCACAAAGGGGAAGACAGGCCTCCCCAAGAACACAGTGCTGGGCAGGGACTGAGCTCAGGGCAGAAGCTGAGCCACTAACCCAATCATTGCCTTAGCACCCTTAGGGCTCTTATAGACTGAGACTGTAAATTGGGCTAAGACTTTTTTTTTTTTTTTAATTTTATTGGAATTTAGTTAATTTACTATGTTGTGTTAGTTTCATTGTACTGTGTGTGTGTGTGCTCAGTCACTAAGTCGTATCCAACCGTTTGCAATCCCATGGACTGTAGCCCACAAGTCTCCTCCGTCCATGGGATTTCTCAGGCAAGAATACTGGAGTGGGTTGCCATTTCCTCCTCCAGGGCATCCTCCAACTCAGGGATTGAACTACGTCTCCTACATTGACAGGTGGATTCCTTACCACTGAGCCACCTGGGAGATAACTAACAAAGGGTAAGTCTTCAGGGGAGAGCCTGACCACAGAAGATCTTCTTTGGCCTGACTCTCCCCGGGGCATATTTGTGTGGCTCAGAGGAGATTAAGTGAACCCCTGCTCGAATTACTTTTCCTTTGTTCCCTGTGTTCAGTTGCTCAGTCGCATCCAACTCTTTGCAACCCCACGGACTGTAGCCCACCAGGCTCCTCTGTCCATGGGGATTCTCCAGGCAAGAACACTGGAGTGGGTTGTCATGCCCTCTTCCAGGGGATCTTCCCAACCCAGAGATCAAACCCAGGCCTTAGTGGTTCCCTGAGCCACCAGGGAATCCCAAGAATACTGGAGTGGGTAGCCTATCCCTTCTTCAGGGGATCTTTCTGACCCAGGAATCAAACCAGGAATCAAACCAGGGTCTCCTGCATTGCAGGTGGATTCTTTACCAGCTGAGCTACCAGAGAAGCCCTAGGGCTTGTCATAAAATGGTTTTTCAGCCGCTCACAGGCCTTCCAGGGTCCTCCTGTGCTGCCTTATTGCATGATCCCACCCCAGAAGGGGAGCTCCCATCCCATTATCACCCTTGACTTTAAACAATTTTCCCAGCTGTCAGAACAGAAGCCAAAGTTTGAATCCTCCTTCTGAATCTGAGCTGAGCTACTCAGTACTGACCCCCTCATTATCCACGTGCATGTACGCACACACATACACACGTGATGTGCACACACTTGTATACATACACACATGCACACACCTACACACACACATATAAGCTCACACTCCAGGGCTCCGGCCACCCAGCCTGGCACGGCTCAGCTCTCACAAAGATCCCGTCACAAAGATCCCGCCTCTGGACTTCCGGTCCGCATGGCTTCTCTAATGAATGTATGAACCCCGCGGGCACAGCTGTTCTACGCCTGCCTTCAAGGCTGAGGAAACCAGTAACAGGAACAACGGTTCTCCGTGAGCACTAGTATTAGGCTTGGTGCTGCATTCCTTACGTAAACTATCTCATTTAATCTGCTGAAAACAACCTAAGGGGCTGAAATTATTATGCCACTGAAGGGAATGGCAACCTACTCCATTATTCTTGTCTGGGAAATCCCATGGACAGAAGAGCCTGGTGGGCTACAGTCCATAGGGTTGCATAGAGTCAGACACGACTGAAGCAGCTGAGCATGCACGGATAAGGAAACCAAGACTCAGAGAGGTTAAGAAACTCAGTAAGGGTCACAGAGCAGGAAGGAGCACAGCTGCATTTGGCTTCTTATAAATTTTATTTATTTATTTAATTTTTGGCTGTGCTGGTTCTTTGTTGGGTTTTCATTGCTGCTCATGGTCTTTCTCTAGTTTCAGTTCACAGGCTTCTCATTGCAGTGGCTTTTCTTATTGCAGAGCACATCTCTAGGTGCCCCGGGATTAGTAGCTGTGGCTTAGTTGTGGCTTAGGCTTAGTTGCTGCAGCATCTTCCCGGACCAGGGATCAAACCCATATCCCCTGCGTTGACGTGCGGATTCTCAACCACTGGACCACCAGGGAAGTCTTTGCATTTGTCTTCTTAACCCCAAGACAATGTGGATGTGGCTGGAGATTTAAGAAGTCCCAAAGCTGTGACAGATCCCTGATAAAATTACAGCGATAGAAGAGTCTGGTTTCAATGATTTCTTTCCAGAATGCATTTGTGAAAAGATCCACAGGTGAAACATATTTCCCCTAAATGCAACACTGTAAGGAATTTAATGGATTGACAGCATGTCCTCTGTGTCGGATCCAGTGCAGGAGCCTGGACCACCTTGGGCTCTGAGGATGGCATCCCAGCTGCATGACCCCTGGCCTGAGTCTTGGAAAATGAACATTTGATGGGAAAATTTTTAGAGGGATGGGGAACACTCCAGACAGGGGAAATGTCATGAACAAAGGCTTAGAGGGAAGACACAGATCAGTATTTTAGGGAAATAGGATAAGGTGAGTATAGCTGAAGGTGAGACCAAGTAAATAGCAAGAGTTCAGGGTGCAGGCCCTTGAGGGAATGAAAAGAAATATGAATCTGATTCTTTAGGCAACACCTGGGCCCCATGGCAAGAGTCAGCATGAGCGTAATCTGTTCAGATTGTCACTTTCAATAGCTCACTCTGGCAGAGATTCTGATTACAACAGGGACACTGGTGATCCAGTCTATTGCAGCGATCACGATGGAAGAAAATGAAGTCTGGGGAAGGGCAGCAGGATCAGTAACAGAGAAAGGAGCCTGGGGTTTAAGAGTCCATGACCTTGTATAAATAAGCCTGCAACAATTCAGGAAACAAATGCAAGTTGACTATACATATGGAGAAGGAAGTGGGAAATACATACAGTACATGCAAACCTTTCTGAAACAATCCTGGGACAGGCATAGCAGTGGACATTTATTTTCATTTACTTTTATTGCGGTATAATTGCTGTCCAATGTTATGTTTGTTTCTGCTGTAGGACAAAGTTTAAACGTATATCCCTTCCCTCTTGGAATTCCTTCCCATCCCACTCCCCATCCTACCCATCCAGGTCACCACAGAGCACCCAGCTGAGCTCCCTGCACTACACAGCAGGTTCCCACCAGCTCTCTGTTTTACATGTGGCAGTGCACATTCAGGGCCGCCCCAGTGGCCCAGTGGTGAAGAATCTGCCTGCAATGCAGGAAAAGTTTAAGAGATGTGGGTTTGATCCCTGAGTGGCGAAGATCCCCTAGAGAAAGAAATGGCAACCCACTCCAGCATTCTTGCCAGGAAAGTCCCATGGATATAGGAGCCTGGAGGGTGACAGTCCACGGGGTAGCAAAGAGTCAGACACGACTGAGCACACACACAGGGAGGGATGGCACAAACATCGATCCCAAATCTCCCAATTCATCCACTCCTTTCCCCCTCCCCCAAGCCTCTGCATCTGTTCTTTAGTTCTCTACGTGAGTGCTTATGACTACTTAAGGATTAAACTCCACACAGTGACCCAGTGATGACTACTGTGACCACCAGTTTGCAGACGGGAAAACGGAGGCTTGGTAACACGCACTGATTTTCCCAGGGTCTGTTAACTACTGAGTTACAGAGCAGACTTGCAAGACAGGGAATTCTGACTGCAGAACCCAGATACCTTTTTCTCCACATTTTTTCAGGGCCAGAAATTGGAGGTAAAGTTAGATGGGGGGTGGGCATTCAGAGTACCTTTGCATTCAGAAAGAGTGGCCTGAGGGGAGGTCCCCTTCCATCAGTCTACACCAGGGTTTCTCATTTTCAGTGCAATTGACATTGGGGGGGTTGGGTGGAGATAATTATCTGCTGGGGGTGGGGTGGGCATGGCCTGTGCATTCCTGACCTCCACCCAGTAGGTGCCAGTAGTTGAAATAACCAAAACTATCTCCAAACTTCCCAAATGTTCCTTCAGGATGGGGAGGGGGACAAAACCACCCCCAGTTGAAAAACCCTGGTCTAACCTTACCCGAGGAGGTCCAGGCAAGAGAAAGCTGCATTTGAAATCCATTAAAATTAGAGGCTGACAAGGAGGTCCCAGAGGCAACCGATAATTTGTTCTCTCACCGAGAGCCCTCTGCTCTGCATATTATTACTGGAATATTCCTGGGTGGTGAGATCCACTCTATTCCAGCTCCCTCAGCCCTCTACCTCAGCCATCAGAGAGGATCAGACTCTGAAGAGAGAGTGAAAAAAAAAGTCTTCTCTAGGATCCAGAACATACTTCTATGAATTAAAGGGTCAGGGATTAAGTGGGCAATTCTGAGCTAGCCACCTGAGAGCCCAAATTAGCTTTGCTTCTCTGCGTATTAACTCCCCTCTGGTGTCCTGTTTAATGATTTAATGATGGTTAACTCTGCGGTTCTTCAAAGCTGAGGAATTTGTACACCCCTTAAGGCAGTTTCTACCTCCCTGGAGCTGGAAGTCCATTGCAGTACCATTCCGGGACCCTCTCCTGCAGGTCTTGCCTGTGGGGTGACCACAGACAGAGTTTGGGCAAGCCCAGGGCTGTGGGTTAAGTTCCAGGAAGCATGTCTATGATTCAGAAGAGTTTAGCAGACAAGATGGAGGAGAGAGTGAGTGATGCCTAATGAGATTCTACTGCTCCATTTCTCTGCTCTAAGAAGGACTTTCTTTTTATATTTGATCATTTCTGTAAGAAGAATTTGTTTTATATTTAACATTTACATTTAAAGCAGCAGTATGTCTTTGGCCTCAGAAGACCCGCTGTTAAATTGATGGTGGTCAGGAAGATCCTTTGGAGAAGGAAATGGCAACTCACTCTAGTATTCTTGCCTGAGAAATCACATGGACAGACGAGCCTGGCAGGTCTATAAGGCTGCAAAAGAACTGGACACAACTAAGTGGGTAAACAACAACAACTACAAATAACAACACCTTAGAATGGAAGAAACATGGCATAGACCAAGTACATGGAAACATATAAATATGCTTTGACATAGATAAAGATAAATGAGTTTTGCATGTAAATGCATTGAAACATATAATATACCTGGGAGGGAGGTCAGCTTGCCTCCATTTTACAGGTGAGAAAGTTGAAGCTCAAGGCACATAATTTCTTCTCCCAAGGTCACATAGAAGACAGAAAAAGGCATTTTGTAGTCTCAGTCCCAGTCCCAGGTTTTGGTCACTGTATCCCATTATTTGGGCTCCAACCCTTACTCCCCAACCTTCCAAACCTCAGCACTTTCCAGTCCCTAGCTACCTAATAGTGATCCTCTGCCTGTCCAAATTGGACTCTGTCTTTATATATGCCAAGCATCCTTGTGCACCAATACACAAGCATCCTTCATTCTCAGCATCTCCTTCTCTGAGTGTGTCTTTGCAATGTAGGTTAGGGCTCCCCTAGTGTTTCAGCGGTAAAGAATCCACCTGCCAACGCAGGAGACATGGGCTCGATCCCTGATCCAGGAAGTTCCCACGTGCCATAGAACAACTAAGCCTGTGTGCCACAACTATTGAGCCTGTGCTCTAGAGCCCATGAGCAGCAACTACTGAGCCCATGTGCTGCAAATACTGAAACCCACACCCTAGAGCCCGTGCTCCACAACAAGAGAAACCACCACAATGAGAAGCCTGCACGCCACAACTAGAGAGTAGCCTCCACTCGCTGCAACTAGAGAAAAGCCTGAGCAGCAATGAAGACGAAGCACAGCCAAAAAAAAAAAGTAATGCTCTCTTAAAAGAAAAATAAATGTAGGTTAAGTAGCCCTGACCCAGTTACATAAAAAGCAAAATGAAATATCCCAAGAAGGTCCCTGGGATAGTACATGTCATCTAGTAAAAATAGCAATAACTTGATATAGCTCTTCAGGCTTCCCTGATAGTTCAGTTGGTAAAGAATCTGCCTGCAAAACAGAAGACCCCAGTTCCATTCCTGGCTTGGGAAGATCCGCTGGAGTAAGGATAGGCTACCCACACCAGTATTGTTGGGCTTCCCTTGTGGCTCAGCTGTTAAAGAATCCACCTGCAATGTGGGAAACCTGGGTTCAATCCCTGGATTGGGAAGATTCCCTGGAGAAGGGAAAGGCTACCCACTCCAGGATTCTGGCCTAGAGAATTCCATGGACTGTATAGTCCACCGGGTTGCAAAGAGTTGGACATGACTAAGTGACTTTCACTTTCACTTTTCACTTTATATAGCCCTTAAAAATGTGCCAGTCCCGATATTAAGTGTTCTGAGTATATTAACTGATTCTATCCCCAAAACAAAGTTGTGAGACTTCCCTGGTTATCTCGTGGTTTGGACTTGCACTTCCCCTGCAAGGGTCATGGGTTCTATCCCTGGTCAGGGAACTAAGATCCCACATGCTGCAGCGTTCTCTGCCCCCGCCCCCTGCAAAAAAGACAAAAATAACCAAACTTGTGATGTGGGTATATCACTATGTTTATTTGACAGATGATGAGACTGGAGCACAAAGAGATGAAATGACTTGTCCAAGATCACAGGCTTAGAGGTGACAGAGCTGACATTTGAGCCTAGACCCTCTGGTCCATCATCCACAGCCTTCAGTTTAGTTCAATGCAGTCACTCAGTTGTGTCCGACTCTGTGATTCCAGGGACTGCAGCACGCCAGGCTTCCCTGTCCTTCACCATCTCCAAGAGTTTGTTCAGATTCACATTCATTGAGTTGGTGATGCCATCCAAACGTCTCATCTTCTGCCACACCCTTACAGCTCTGCAACTCTACTCAGTAAGTATCGTCCCCTTCTATCACTCTCCCTTCCCAACCTCCTACAGAATCTCTCATCCTAAACAGTCATTTGACAGCTACTGTATAATGCCTTACATTACAATTTCATGTGATTATCTCACCTACCCAACCCCTCCAAAGTATTCATATTCTGACAGCAGCATAATAACTTTTTGGAAACCATGCCTGAGTTGGGCAGTGAGACGTTAGATGTAAAAGTACCAAGGTGAGACTTGAAGTGGCCTCAGCAAGCCTTGGACACCCCAGCATTCTGCTGTGGTCCCAGGGAGTTGTCACATTTGAAAAGGGTTTTATAAAAATTTTTATTTATATCTGCACTGGGTCTTGGTTGCTGAATGGACTTTCTCTATTTGCGGTGAGCAGCCTTCTCATTGCAGTGGCTTCTCTTGTTGCAACGCATGGACTCTAGGTGCTCAGGCTCAGTAGTTGTAGTGGATTTAGTTGCCCCACAGCATGTGGGATCTTCCTGGACCAGGGATCGAACTCACGTGCCCTGCTTTGGCAGGAGGATTCTTAACCACTGGACCACCAGGGAAGTCCCCTGGGAGGTTTTGCCTCTGCTTCCAGGCGAGATATCTTCCTGCTTAAATTATGAGAGTTTTTACAGCCGGAGAGCAGGGGTTGACTATCCAAGGGGAACCCTGAAAAAGAAGCAGCTTCAGCATGAGGCCACCAAAGTATAATGTATACAGAGTAGAGGCAAGGAAAGCAAGACCAGCACAAGTAGAATAGAACACACGTTTCCCTCACGATCTGAAAGTAAAGCATTCCTTACCTCTGGATACATCTTGCTAAAAGACACATGAAACAAACCAAGATAAAGCACAGATGCTCACAGACACAGTTCAAAGCCATAGCGACTTGATACAGAGATGTGGAGTGCGGTTCCCAGGAAAGGATTTAGGGGTGCCTCTCTTGTTGTTTGGGGTACATACTACCTCTGAGTGCTATTTTGACTTTTTGTCTTTTTTCATAAAAATGAGAAATCTCTTTGGATTTCTTTCAGTTAGTGAAGACAGGTACAGATGTAGGTCTTTCATGAAAGCAGAGCAGCAAAAAGCAAACTTTTAAAAAGTGATAGAGACCTGTATGACACTACTTAAGACATTCAAATATAAGAAGGAATTAAAAGACACTGGCCGGGACTTCCCTGGTTGTCCAATGGTAAAGAAACCACCTGCCAATGCAGGGGACAGGGGTTTGCTCCCTGGTCTGGGAAGATCCCGCGTGCCGTGTGGTAACCAAGCCTGTGCACCATAGCTTCTGAGTCCACGCACTGCAACAGCTGAAGCCCTCGGGCCCTGGAGTCTGTGCTCTGCAATAAGAGAAGCCACCACAACGAGAAGGCTGCAGACCACAACTAGAGGAAGCCTGATCAGCAACCAAGACCAAGCACAGCCAAAAATAAATAAACTTTAAAAAAAAGACACTAGCCAGTCCATTCCAGTTGGAAAGATAACAGAAGATGTATCTTTACTTAAAGGGCAACCCATGGGCATCAGTTTTCAAAGGCTTGCCCCAGAGAGTGAACCGTAAACATCATCCCTGAATGCAGGTCGTATCTGGATGCTTCTACCTTGTAGAGTGTAACTCGAACATAGGTTCCAACTTCTAATGCGCTGTGAGCAGGACTCATTGGCTAGCCGAGGGAAGTGTATATAGCATGCGGGTATATAATAACTAACATTTACTGCCTTTTTTACTGTGTGCCAGGAACTGCTCTAAGCACTTGGTACGCATTAACTGGTTTAACTGCTGCTTCAGCTCCATGATGTAGGGAGCGTGACCAGTGTTGCCCTCAGACCTGAGCAAAAGAAGATTATCTCCTGACCCTGCCATTTAGACACTGCATTCCACACACATACACACAAAAATAGGCTTGTTCAAATCTCACGGTGGGGCTCCTTGGAGAAATAGCTGATTCATGGACAATGACAGAAAATATACAAGAAGAGCCTGTGGCATCTTATATAGAGCAGGAAAGAAAGGAAGTGCTCGAAAAGCTTAAACACACACACACACAATGATAGGAGTATGTCGAAGGATTATAGGAGTCAGCTGAAAGGGAGTCTAGGGACCACAGCTAGAACAATTTGAGGGGAAAAAAAAAAGGAGTGTTGGACTATAATCAAAATATAAGATAACTATCCATGAGTCTATGCTGATATAAATGCATGATTTAAGACAAAAATAAATGGAAGAGAACAGATGAATCTCCCATGCAGAAGACTTTCAGATAATTTATGTAAAGACTTCATCCTCAAGGAGGTGAAGCCATCTCCCCACACCTGAAGTCTGGGCAGCTTATAGTGCTTTCTTTCCAAAGAGCACGGAATAGAAAGGGTGGGGGGAAGGGGATTAGTAACCTGATATGGAGGAAACTGACAAACACTACCTGAGTCAGTGACCAAGGTCAACATCAGCAGTGATAAGCCCTGTAGATACAATGTCTATGTACCCTTGGTATCACTGGATGAGAACGGAGTCTTCTTCCTAAAATCAGTAAATCCAGTATAAACATAAGAAAAACACCAGACAAATCCCAATTTTGTCTCAAAATTCAAATCTCAGATTTCTCTGGGCCATCAAGAACAAGGAAAACCTGAGACACTCACATGCCAAAGGAACCTCAGGAGACATGACTCCTAAAGATAATGTGATGTTCTGGAGGGGACCCTGGAACAGAAATAGGATAATTAGGGGGAATTGAGGAAGCCTGAATAGAGCATAGATTTTCAGGAGTAATAATGCGCCAATATCAAGCTGTTAACTGTAACAAAGCTGCCATATGAATGTAAGATTTTAAAAAGAGAGCAAACTTAATGTCTATGAATTTCCTGTGTTATCTTCACAATATTTCTGTTAATCTACAACTATTTTAAAATAAAAAGTTGATTTAAATAAAAATTGTAAATACCTCAGAGTGCTTTGTCAAGTGGGACACGGTGCACTACAGCATCACTCTCATCATTTACACTATTAAGATCCCAGAGAAATGTTTGTCCCCATCCTTGCCCGATGGATGACCTTGACACCAAAGGACACTGTATCTGAATGTCAGGAGATCTGAAGGTTACACTGTTGCCATCTTCAGAGACGGATGCTGCTCTGGAGTTGGGAAGAATTCGAGAGGAGAGAAAAGATAAATGAATTAGCTTGTCAGATCTTTCCTACCCACTCGAATGATATACCCAAATATTATTTCCTGGTGGTGACAAGTACCCATTTTCTTGCTTTTCGTGTTCCAATTTAGAGTCTTCAAGCTATTCACAAATCAGCACAGTATTCACAACCATCGCACACAGCAGCCATGGAGTGTTTTGCAATGTTAAGCAATTTGTATTACTCTGAAATTTGAACACAAGTAAGTCTAGACATTGCGTGCATGAAGCATGATACCACTTCGTTACACAAATAACTAGATGAATATTGAATCCCAGAGTGTTGATTGTTTTTTCAAATTTCTCCACGAAACTTTAATCAAATTTTTGATAAGTAAAAATGCAACTTTTTTGAAAGGTTATTAGATTATTGACATTAATTCAATTTAATGTTTGCCTTTGTTTTTATAAACTTTTAATTTTGCTTTTAATAAGTACTTTTCAATATCCTAGAATACTGTTTTGAAAATATTTAAAATTATTTTTATATTTTACATTTACTTTTTTAAAATTTATATTGACATTTACAACACTGACTTTGGTTTGCATTTTTGATGGATATTAAATACTACTATATGAAAATACATATACTATAAATAAATGATATTTTATGTTATAGTTGTTTAGGTCATTATTGCCAAAAGGACAAAAATTATGTGAAAATCTGATTATAATAGCATCATTAGTGATTTTGCTGAGAAAATTGAAAAGATAAATAAATTTTACAGAATAAATATAAAACAGTTCGTGAATCACATTGTCCTTAGTTTGCTACTCACCAACATCCTTATTCCACTAACAGCACATTCAAACCCATGCAATCATAATTATATAGCCATCTTTTCTATTTTGATGTCTTTTAATTGTTTAAATAGGACAACTTTACACATTTTCATTTTGAAGATATATATATCAAAGTTGAAGGATCAAAAATACTTGTGTTAAGAGCTTGCTAGCTCAATGCACAGCTTTTAAATGTTTGGTCATTAGTATGAAGGTCTCTGGATCCATGCCCGGGATCTGCAAACATTAGGGGTCAAGACTGTAACGCCATTTTACAGATCAGAACACTGAGGCACAGAGCAGTTACAGTATTTACCTGATTCCCCCCAGAGGGGAACCCTGACAGAGCTGGATCCAAACAAGATTCAGCCCAGGCTCTCAACCAAGACACTGCCTCTCAGGGGCCTTCAGAAGTAGTTGCTGTGGGAGCCCTGATTCCAGTTAAAACACTTGTCTCCTGGAGACCCTGAGTATTCACTGGAAGGACTGCTGCTGAAGCTAAAGCTCCAATATTTTGGCCACCTGATGCAAAGAGTTGACTAATCGGTCAAGACCCTGATGTTGGGAAAGATTGAGGGCAGGAGGAGAAGGGGACAACAGAGGATGAAATAGTTGGATGACATCACTGACTAAAATGGACATGAGCTGGAGCAAATTCCTGGAGATGGTGAAGGACAGGGAAGCCTGGCTTGCTGCAGTCCACAGGGTTGCAAAGGGTTGGACATGACTTAGCGACTGAACAACATCAACAACACAGAAGTTTCTCAAGGCTTCCTTTTAAATAGGAATTGTGAGTCCAGGAAAAAAATACACAGAGAAAATATCCCTGGGCTGGAGGAGAGGGTGAAGAACACCCCTCCAGTACCCCTAAACCACAGCCTCTCTCTCCCATCTTTACAAAGTTAATCCTATCTCAAATAGCTTTAGAGAAAAAATAAAACAGCAATGACAACAAAAAAAGCCCCGAAGATCAGCCTTGAAGTGAGGGAAAAAAATCTCTCATCTAAAGGTATTCTCTCCTTTCATTCCCACAATAAGACCTACTGCCATCTCTTTTCTTCCAGACCCATTTCTCTGGCCATCTATGCAAGAAAGGAAGCAGAAAGGGTCCCTGCTCCATCCCCACCCCCTCTGTCTCCACTTTCTTTTCCTGACAGCACTGGCAGTAGCAATTGCTGTCAGGCTGTAATTTAAAGCAAACCAGTGCAAACTTGAACCAGCTTTAAGTGGGTGATTGATGTGTCAAACTGGATTTTTTTCCCCACTTGCATGAGACTCTTGCAAGTAGGTATTATGATCCTAACACCTCTAATATTATTCCTTAATCTACTAAACAGCAATGTTTGGCGTCTAGCTTTATAATAAAAGGTATCAATTAGGAGCTGTCGATGTTTTCCGAGGCAATATCTAATTACAGTCACTTGCTATAGGCTATCTTGTTAAAAAATTTGAGCAGAATGAGTAAGTATTCCTGACAAGTTCAATGCATTATTAAAGGTGTAATTACTCAGTTATTGCTCATGTAATCTTGAGTTAATTATGTGACTTCAAAATTCATCACTTTTATGTTTATTGAACTTTGATAAGTTCACCCATATCTGATTTATCCCAATGATCCATTCCTTTCCTGATTTCAAACTGAATCTTTCAGACCAGTTGGTGAGAAAGTGAATAGAGTCTGAAACACACGAGACCCAAAACTGACCGCAGCGGCTGTCCTCGGACTGCTGAGGGTGAGGCCAAGATGGGACCCACCTGTGGCAGTGGCCAGCGCTTTGCTCCTGACACTAAACTTGAGAGAACTCGAGAGTTAAAATGCTGTTAAGTAAAGATCTTAATTCTGACTCACACAAACCTTGAGGAAGGTGGTTCCAAGCAGCTTGTAGAGAAGTGCCAGGTGAGGGACACAGCACAGAAGAGGAGGGAATGGGCTGCAGTCAGATGAGGTCCTACGCCACCTTCTCCGGGGTGCAGCATGAGAACTTTCTGATCTTCTTCCTCTGCTCGTGATAGCAGATTTCTGTACCTTAGCTTGTCTGAGCCTGAGTTTGCACACCTGAAAATGGGGTTGAGCATCCCTGCCTTGCCTGCCTCTGAGAGTCCTTGTGAAGCAGAGGTCTCTACACATGGCTGATGAGGAAAGCCTTCCCCAGACTATGACCCACAGCATCACGTTCACATCCTCACCTCCCCAAATACCCTGATGTCTATTCTAGAGCATAGCAAGAGACTCAGAGGGTGGGAGGCAGCCTCCAAAATGCCCCCCATGACCCACCTCCAGTACTTCTCCCCCAGTATAGTTCTCTGGTTGGAGTGGGGTAGACTCCAAGTCTCATTTATAAGAGAAGGGGCAAGATGTCCTTTCTGAAACTAGGGTACCGAAAGATTGTGACTTCTGTCCTGCTCACCTTGTTCTCTTTCCATTGGTCACTCAGAGGGAAGCCTGCTTCCATATTATGAACTGCTCCATGGAGAGGCCCGTGTGATAAAGAACTGATGCCTGACCAACAGCCATGTGAGTGAGCTGGGGGGGGACCCTCCCTAGTCAGGCCTTTAGATGAAACCACAGCCCAGCCCCAGATTGATGCAGCTTCAGGAGAGACCTTGAGGCAGAGGCACTCAACTCAGCTGTGCCCACAGACACTAGGAAATAAAAAATGTTTCTTATTTTAAAGCACTATATCTTGGTTTGATTTGTTAGGCACAAATAGATAATGAATACACAGGTCCATCCAAGAGGCAGGTTTCTAAAGCCAACTTGGTTGATCTCAGGAGATAATATTACATAGTACTGAAAAAAATGACATTTTATGTCTGATATGAGTTTAAACCCTAATATTGTGTGGCCATAGACGTAAGCTCTGTGGGGCTTCATCCTCTACTTCGTAAAATAGAGGTTGTTGTTGTTCAGTTGCTATATTGAGTCTGACTCTTTGCAACCCCATGGACTGCAGTATGCTAGTCTTCTCTATCCTTCACCATCTCCCAGAGTTTGCTCAAACTCATGTCCATTGAGTCAGTGATGCCATCCAGCCACCTCATCCTCGGTCGTCCCCTTCTCCTCCTGCCTTCAATCTTTCCCAGCATCAAGGTCTTTTCCAATGAGTTGGCTCTTCGCATCAGGTGGCAAAGCTGAGCTTCAGCTT
Source organism: Giraffa tippelskirchi (assembly GCF_054371585.1). Classification (NCBI taxonomy): domain Eukaryota; kingdom Metazoa; phylum Chordata; class Mammalia; order Artiodactyla; family Giraffidae; genus Giraffa; species Giraffa tippelskirchi. The sequence continues at coordinate 110,162,357 of NC_137287.1, read as the reverse complement.
CAGCATCAGTCCTTCCAATGAATATTCAGTGAATATCCAATGAATATAATTAACAAGGTTTTAGTTCTTATCTCATTGTATTGTGAGCATTAAATAGGATGATATCGGCACAGCATTTCACTGGATAGCAGTCACCATGTTTTCCTCAATTAAATGGTAGCTGTTATTTGTTATCTTCATCTCCTGGTCCTCACAAGACACCCAGTGACCTTTCATAACTCTTCACCTGCCATGGCAACCCCACTGGATGCCTCTTGGGCAAATCTAAAGTCCCTCTCACTCTTCTACTTGATATTCATCTCTTTCTTATTTTATTTCCCAGTGTGTCACTCACAATATAAACTCATTTCTATTCACTTATTTCTTGATAAAAACACACTACAAGCAGTGACTACCACTTCAAACAGAACTTGTAGAGATAATTTTTCCAAATAAACAATAATATATGACAATTATCTTTGAAGAGGACCTTATTCTAGTGGGTCAGACACATAAAAGTTCAAAGTATACTATAATGAAAAGCATAAAAATGATGTCCTGAGGCACAGAGGCAAAACCCACAAATTGAAAGATGAATGGATAATTCCCAAAAGAATGGGAGAAGTTGTCTTCAAGGAGAATAGGTTTGGCAGAGGTAAGCTGATGGGCAAAGGGCACCACATTCTTGGGGAAGGAGTGTATGTCACTGTGTCTGCATCATAATGAGATCTTATAGGAGGGGCGAGAGAAGGAGGAAGGCTGGAGCCAGATTGTGAGGGACATAGTGTTCCCTTCCACGAGTTCTGCATTTCAGTTTCAGAAAACAGAGTAATTAAAGTTTAGATAGATGCTAACATGGCCTGACTTTTCCAGAGACTACATTATGAACTTCTCAAGGGATAGCTTATTAAAATTTCTGTTAAATTGTGATTTGCTGTTCAATTGATATGTAAAGATAAACGATGATGGTGATGATGATAGATAGATAGGTGGATGGGTGGATGGATAGACAGATAGGAATTTGTTTTGTTTTGGAAAAAAGCAATGGGATGCTTAAGACCTCAAAAATGTTCCTTTCCTCAAATCCAGCCTTCTTGAACACAATCTTAAACTTTTCTAATCAGCTCTGCTAATAACTCCTTCTTTGTTAATTGTACCGTTATCTCTCTCCCTATGTGAGGCACCTTCATTCTGCCCATTTCAGTAACTCTGAAGGCCGTTCTCACACATTCTCTGAATGTTCCTTTCTCCAAACAAAACACCCTCAATTCTTTAATTGGTCCTCAGATGATATGGTTTCTGGATGAGTCTTGATTCTGGCCATCACTCCTGGAGTGTCAGGACTCCAATATGATCCCCACAGATACTGAAGGCACTCCAGATTTGTCCCAGCAAATTCTGGGGCCCTTGGCTTGGCACTTTCTAGGAGTTTCAGTGCTGTGTGTGTGTGTGTGTGTGTGTGTGTGTGCATGCACTCAGTCATGTCAGACTCTTTGGGACCCCATGGACTGTACCCTACCAGGTTCCCCTGCCCATAGGATTCTCCACGCAAGAATACTGGAGTGGGTTGCCATTTCCTCTTCAGGGGATCTTCCCTATCCAAGGATTGAACCTGAGTCTCTAGCATCTCCTGCATTGGCAGAAGGATTCTTTTCCACTGCGCCATCTGGGAAGCTGCTCAATGCTGTAGGCAATGGCGAAGGCTAAAGATAAAAAGTAGCCCTGGGAAGAATTACTTTACTTTAAATTGCCTGAAAAAGAGAGATGAGTAGATCAGACTTGCCTTTATTTATCCTATTTCTCCGCATAATTTCTCATCATCCTTTGCTGGAGCAATCTTTGCCCACATCCTGAGTGGTTGTACCACTCAGGTTATTGCCTGCCTGGACCTCCTCAAACCCTCAAAAAAGTTAGCACATGTGGTACTACTGACCTGGATCCCGGAGTCATCTGATCTACCAAGGAAAATTCAGGCAGACAAAAATGTGGTTATTACCCAGGCTGAGGTGATAAATCCTACTTTGTTCCTGTTTGGAGGAAGAATCTTCAATTAAGTAAAAATTGATTTTCTAATGATTTTTTTTTCTCCCGCTGGCCATTGGTGGAGTGCTTGAATCAGCTCCAGCTCTGCCTCAGAAAGAGAAAAATTAAGTCACTGCCACTGCTGACAAAAGAACTGACCTCAAGTATGGGAAACAACTTAATCCTTTTGTTTGGGGCAAAATAGAAGACACTGCCCATCATGGAAGGGGAAATGGTTCAGCTGACAAAAACCAAAAATGCCAAGCCCTTTGATTGGAAATGTGAAACTATGTGGGTGCTAAGGGTCCTTTTGTGACCGGGTGGTCTTGGCCTGAGCCACCTAAATGCTATCAAGTACGACTAAGAGAATCTTGTTGTGGAGACTAAAGGACATGGCAGAGCAAGGAGAAGTGGATGCAAACATTTTTTAATGTGTCTGTAAAAGGCATTTCTTCTGAGAATCTAAAATCTGGACAAAGAAAATTGAACTTTTTGGAAAAATCCTATGTAGGATTTTGTTATCTCTTCCTAATCTAATAATTAAGAGGAAAAAGGAACTTTTTAAAATAATATTGTTTGAATTTGTCTGCAGTTATGTGATTTAAAATATTTCTGTTCTGTTCAGAGATATAAGTAGCAAACTTATAAAGCAGTAAAGTTAGAAAAATTATCCAATCATTCCAAAAAAATGTAAAGAACCACAACCAAATCCTAAGTTACAACTTTCCTTTTACCTCTATAGTAAGTGTTAAAAAAATCATATTTAGGAAAAGTGTTTATAAAACTATTAAGCCGTAAGCTGTCATAAGCCATTTCTCATTTCCATTTGCTACAGGAAAATGCCCTCTGCCACTCAGGCAGCCACGAGATCTGGATTTTGATGTGTGTGCTGACTCATGGGCCCAGAGAAGTGAGAGAGAAGACAGGAAATGCCAGCTAGACCTCTGTTAGAAGGGACAGGTCAGATTGCTGATCACAAGATGGGTTAGATGTAGGAAGCTCTTACAGCCTGCAAAGCATGAAGGCAGAGCGGGGTCTTCTAAAACAGCCCTTGGGCAAAAGGGTACAGGTGCTGAGAGGAGAGAGTCTTAGGACTAAGGGCATCGAACAGGTATAGAGTATGGATGGGTACAGACAGAATCTGCTGCTATGGGCTAAGTTGGAACTAGGATACCAGGCAAGGAAACCAAGACTATTTTGGAACATGGAGTCCAAGGTGCATTTAAGACTCTAGGCCAATGGCTTGAGAAGTGACTTATTAACAAAACAAATGTAAGAATTCAGTCTTAATAAGTATTAGGTATATATCCTAATGGTACATATGTGTGTATAAACATATACATGTATATGTGTGTATATATATATATATATAATATACACATGCAAACATAAAATATATATGCAATTAACCCATATAATATATAATCCTAATATATAATAACCTGATGGGAAGAGCCAACTTATTGGAAAAGACTCTGATTCTGGGAAAGATTGAAGGCAAAAGGAGAAGGGGATGGCAGAGGATGAGATGTTCAGATAGCATCACCAACTGAATGGATATGAATTTGAGCAAACTCCGGGAGACAGTGAAAGACAGGGAAGTCTGGCATGCTGCAGTCCATAGGGTAGCAAAAAGTTGGACATGACTTAGCAACTGATCAACAATAACAACATGTAATTTAAGTATGTGTTATATAATAAAGATTTACATTTATAATTGTGTATTATAATTTATTTAATATAATCTATTCAATGTTATAAATATTATGGCATAATTATAAATATTAAATGTCTATATTTAATATTATAAATATATATTCTAGTATAAATATATAAATAGCATACATGTAAAGGCTTCCCAGGTAGCATAGTTGGTGGAGAATCTACCTGTCAATGCAGGAGACACAAGAGACTCGGATTCGATCCGTAGGTTGGGAAGATTCCCTGTAGGAAATGAGAACCCACTCCAGTATTCTTGCCTGGAAAATTCCATGGACAGAGGAGCCTGGAGGGCTACAGTCTATGGGGTGACAAAGAGTCGGACATAACTGAGCGTCTATGCATGCACAGACATATAAAATATATATGTAAGTTAATATCCAGCCAGTCTGGACACACGAGGGAACCATATTTTTTGCTGGGATCTGAACTTTATCCTCCTTCTGTTAAACCCAGAGCCTCTAAGTTTCTCTTCAGAAGGAGATACTTCTCTTTGTCACCCTTTGAGCCACACTGCACTTCCTTAAAGCTTTTTTCTTGGCTGTCAGTTGAGTTAACATCCCAGGCTTGGGGTTTAGGGACCTCATTGTCACTTAGCGACCCAGGTGGATGTGTCCTCCTGGGAAACAAACTCCATCTCATTGCCAAGTTTAAATGTTCAGCCACAGCCCTGACAGCCCCGAAACCTCCCAAGCAGGCATTCCCAGCATGGGAAAGGCTGTCTGTATGTGGATTCAGGTGAGTAGAGGGTTCTCAGGAGAGAGATAATCTCAGACTCACTGTCTTTTCCACAGGAATCTGAAAATGTCACTGCCTATGGAACCCTTTGGGGCTTCCCCCTGTGGTTCAGTAGTAAAACCCTCCGGCAATACAGGAGACCTGGTTTGATCCCTGGGTTGGGAAGATCCCCTGGAGGAGAAAATAGCAACTCACTCCAGTATTCTTGCCTGGAGAATCCCATGGACAGGGGATTTTGGCAGGCAACAGTCCACGGAGTTGCAAAGAGTCAGACATGGCTGAAGTGACTTAGCCCACAGAAATGTATGGAACTCCTTGAAGTCAAAAGACATAGGCAGGAAATAGAGTGCGGGGTCCTGTGGTCAACACTTCCAGAGCACCTCCTGTTTGGGCAACTCCAGTCAAGTCTACATCATAATTTTTGCGTTTTCACAGGCCAGTCTCGTTTGGGAGTCCTCACCTGAGCCTGTAAAGGAGGATCTCTCTAAATAAATGTGATTGCCTTTCAGATGTTTGACAAAACAGACCCATCCTTGTTTGATCCTCCCATGGACTCCTCATAGAATCTGCTTCTGACACTTTCAAATTCACCTCCTTCAACCTCAGTTTCTAACTACGTCCATTCCTCTTGCCCTTCTTTTTGTGACAAGTTATTGATCATCGTGGTGCCAACAAATCACCCTTCCTTGGACCTGTGCCCTATGTAATAGGATTTATAGCACCTCCCATTGAAAGGTGGAGCTTATTTCTCTACCTTCTTGAATCTGGGCTGGTCTTGTGAGCTGATCTGACCAATAGAATGTGGTTGAAGTGGCCTTGTGTGACTTCTAGGGCTTAAGAGGTCTTGAAGCTTCTACTTTTACCCTCTTGGAACCCCTAGACTTTCAAGTCATGAAGAAGCCTGGGATGAAGGACAATACCTAGAGGGAGAGAGAGAGAGAGAAAGAGAACTGGCTTGAGTAGCTCTCCCAATTGCCCCATCAGCTGATGGCAACTGGAGAAGTGAATTGTGGTAAGCCACTGTCTTGCTGATGGCTTGATATGCAGCAATAGATAAGTGATATTTTCTCAACTGGAGAACTCAAAGTTTTGATGACAAAACTCCTCCCTCTTAGCTTTCCTCTTTCCTACATGTGGCTCCCTATATGAAAATGTATCCCAAGTCTTCACCCAACCTCTTCCTCATCCCAAAGAAGAGATATTTTTCTTTGCCAAAGGTAACTGATACTCGTGATTCTATCAACTGGTCCTGACCCATAGACCTGACTCCTGTGGTCACACCTGTTCCCAGATGCCATCATCATCCTCCTCTCAACACCTCCTGGCAGCAGTGACCTTGCTTTCTTGAGCAACTAACATAGAAAGCAAAACAGGGCTGGACCACAACACAACTTGACCACCAACAAAGACTTTGCCCTTGATATCATAGGTGGCACATTGCCTCAGAGAAAAAGAGAGTCCCCATTGGCCCAACCAAATGGTACAAACACCTGCCCTGAGCCTTTCCATATGTGAGACTTGCCTCTAGTCAGTGCTCCACTAGCTTAGCTTCAAAATAGAAGCCTCGGCTCTCTCTCATCTTCACTACAGAACTTAGCACAAGACCTTACTTCTATAAAGAAAAGAAAAGAATGGATGGTTTGTAGATGTAAAGGAACCCTTGCTGATGGAGTGAATAACTGGCATGGCATATGCTGGTCCCCTGTGACCCATGTAAGTGTTTACAGCATATAAATAAGTCAGGTGAGTATCTCTGCTTCACAGATGTGTTCTTTTTTTTACCTGAATTATTCAGTCTTTTAGGGACATGATTCCTAATCTTGACCATATGTTGCTAGAGGGTTTGGGGACCTATGATTCCCCTTAGAAAGAGAATAGGAATGAGGAAAGGTATGGAAATTCCAACTCTCATGTCTGTTTTTTCCCATATTTTGTTCAAGGATGGGACTCAAGAGGGTAGGACTACCCTGGGAAGGGGTGTGAGTGGAACGTTGTCTACACAGCCGTGTAGTGTGTGTAACTCAGAAGGGTGAACCTGCTCAGACCACCCACAATCCAGAGCAGAATAAGAATAGGAACCTTGAGGACCTAGTCTGACTGAAGAAAGGCCAGTTTCTGGGGTTTGGCGCTCACCCCCATTAAACAAACATGGAGCCCCAGCTCCTTTTATTAGGTGAATGGGAAGAGAGAAAATTGAAGTATAATAGAAAAGTAACTCTGCACAATTTTATTTCAGCTACAAAAACGCTCTTTAATTCCACCCTTTTTACTCTGAAGCCCAGTATCTGGAATAACTCAAGCAATGATGACGAGCTCAGGTATTTCTTTTAATTATTCCAGTGCTACCTCTCAGGCCAGCCCTACTGCAAGCACTCAGCTACTCCAAGCAAAGCCATTCTAACAACTTCGATTAAATCCTGGCCTCTTCCCAATTGCACACAAATTAAAAGCATTACTGGATGATTCTAGCTCCAGCTCTTGGAAATGTTGTTATATAAAGAAAGAGGAAGGTTGCCAAAGGCTTGTTGGCATTTCCTTAGCCACAGGGGAGGATTAACCCCCCTGGGTTTCTTTAGGATGGAGAGATTTTCTTTTCTTCCCCATTTCAGCAGTCCTTTTTCCTGGAGGGGACTTGTTCTTAACTGTTGTTTTAACAACTGTTTGTAACTATTGTATTTAACTGTGCAAACACACTTTAAAAAATTTGTGATGTGGGAGGCACCAGTGAGATTTTAAATAGCACACATTTTGCCCATATCTTTGCGGATAGCCCCCAAGACTTCATGTTTCTAAGATAGTGTCTCTGCTTGGCATGAGTTGACCAGTTTTACATTGTAAGGGGAAGTATGGCTTCAAAGACCTCTCCAGGTCACTGCCTCATTTATTTGGGGACTTGAATAAGGGCCTCTGGGTTTACTTGACTTGATAGTCAGTCTCCCTTAGAGACCAGAGGAATCCAAAATCATTGCTCAAAGCTCTGCTCTCCATGGCCACCTGATGCTACAAGCTCACAGTGCCCACCTCTCTCCCCTTTGGGGCAACAAGACTGACAAGAGGCAAGAGGTGAGAGAGAGGGCACCCAAACATGCCTCAAGGAAGGAGAGACCGAGTCCCACTCATCAGACCTTTGAATAAAGTTGAGGCTCACAGATACAGGAGGTCAGTTTGGGGACACACATCCCACATGTGGCAAAACCTGAAATCAAGTCCAGGTGTTTGGACTCCTCTTCCAATTCGTTTTTCCATTTTGCCCTGTCATCTCTCAGTGGAGAAATGCCCATTGCTGGTCACAGGAAGATGTGATGAGTCAAGAAGGCAAAGGTATGAGGCAAGGAAAATGGAGCTAAGGATCCAAGATGACAGGAATTCTTTCTGGCAGATACGCTTCTCTTTATAAGACTTTATAAACCTTTTATTGATGTGCTCTTATCACAAGTGTAGGCTTCCCAGGTGGTGCTAGTGGTAAAGAATCCCCCTCCAATATACGAAACACAAGAGATGTACATTTGATCCTTGGGTCGGGAAGATTCCTTGGAGTAGAAAATGGCCACCAATATTCTTGTGTTGGAAATCCCATGGGCAGAGGAGCCTGGTGGGCTACAGTCCATGGGGTCACAGAGTCAGACATGACTGAGCACTCACTCATTCTCTTATGACAAGTGCACTGCTGGATAAATGTTCCCAAAACTAAATGCACTCACAAAAAAAAAAACTAGAGCCAATCAAAAAGCAAAACATGACCACCCCCCAGAAGCCATCCTTACCTCCTCTCCCAGCCACTACCTTGCCCAAGGTAGTACCACTCTAATATTTAACACCATAGAGTGGTTTCATCTGCTGTTGTGACTTAGCTCATAGGAACCACACAATATGCCCTCTTTTGTGTCTGTCTTCTTTCATTTATCATCATCTCCATTTATCCTCATTTAGGTATGTTGCTATAGATTTTTCTATCTCATTGCAGGATAGTACTACTGCTAAGTACTGCTAAGTCGCTTCAGTCGTGTCCGACTCTGTGCGACCCCATGGACGGCAGCTCACCAGGCTCCGCTGTCCCTAGGATTCTCCAGGCAAGAATACTGGAGTGGGTTGCCATTTCCTTCTCCAGTGCATGAAAGGGAAAAGTGAAAGTGAAGTTGCTCAGTCGTGTCCGACTCGTAGCGACCCCATGGACTGTAGCCTACCAGGCTCCTCCATCCATGGGATTTTCTAGGCAAGAGTACTGGAGTGGGGTGCCATTGCCTTGCAGTATAGTATTCCACTGTAAATAAAACACAAACATAGAAAAGGCACTTGCAATTCCAAATATGTTTGATTGGCTCAATGCTTATTTTGTCCCTTCAAATTTTGCCCTGTGCCACCATCAGGCTTTTCTTAAAAGTGAAATCATTTCTGGATATTGTCAAGTGGATGTCATTCTAAGACTTTCTCTCTAAATTCTAGGCTGCAGTGGGGCTGCTTTATTTTCCCAGTAATTTTCTTATCCCTTAAAGGGAGAAAATTCACTTGGATTTTTTTTTTCCCCAGTTATCATCAGAGAAACACTTAAGCCTGAAAAGAATCATTGATTCCAAGGATGAGGAATAGATTTCAACTGTCCTGCACCAACTCTCATCTACTGAAAATGGCATCCTGGACACTGCAATAAGAAGTCTCCCTCCTAGCTCAGCAGCTATGGTTGATTAGCAATGTCTGCCACTGATGAGAGTAGAGGGGAATGGTTATTGTCCAGTGTTTTGTCCAACTTACACAAGTAGCTGAAATCTGGGCAAGTCAAGGAGTGAGCTGGGCGTGGACCAATTCTCTCGGTTTGTCACTGCAAAATCATTGAAATTGTTGGTTCATTATGTGGCACAATGAAGAATTGTTAGAACCTATTAGGGGAAGATTTTGGAGGCATGAACTATCCTTTCTTCTAAGAGAAGTTTCATCAGGAAATAGAACAAAAGAAGAGGGGAAACCTGCAGGCTGGTACCATGGCTGCCCCTTTGCTGCCCTCCCTCCCCATTCATCAGTGCCCGTGTCCAGCCTGGCTGCTCTCGAAGGGCAGCCAAGCTCTGTGGCCCAGGGCCAGAGACCAAATCACTGCCTCCCGCACTTAAGAAAACACTCTCCTGTCTCCATCAATCAGTGGGCTCCCACTCAGAGGCCCTCCACCAACCCCTCCCCAGCAAGGCCCAGATGTTTTATTTATGGGCTGGTCTGTTTAGGAGGGAGCCGAGTCCCACACGTATCTTGCTTCCAATTATTCATGAGCTTTAGGTAGAGGGAGGCTACAGAGGCAGATGAGAGAAGCCTTCAATCAAATCTTGATGAAATAAACTAATTAAGGAGATTACACCTCCATAATGATGTTAATTGTTCAGACAGGAAATCGCAGGCTTCCTGGGCAATTCTGGTGCTGCCTCCACAAAGGCATCCTTCAGCATCTTCAGAAATCAATGGTGGTCCCTGCCTGTGTGTGCAGGGGCTGAGCCACTGCCTGGAGGCCAGGGCTTTCCTCCATGAAGACCAAAAGCCTTGGTTCTGAAATTCCCTCGCTCATCCTGTTGTAAGGAATTGGAGTGTGTCCAGGGCCCTAGAGAAGACTGATTTATTACTGTTGTCCTCGTCGCTGTTAATTAGCTAGGAGCAGAGTGTCAGATGACTTGTAAGAGTCAGACTTATAGGAAGCACCCCAAAACAGACAAGATGTTTCAAACCTCACTCACCAGTTCTTGCCCAGCCCAGTCCCCACTCCAAGGCCTACCGTAGCTAAAAGGTGTCCATACAAATTCCCTAGATGGAGGATCAAAATAAAACCTATTCACTCATTCATTCATTCATCCATTCACTCACTGCTTTATTCAACAAATATTTATTTGAAGGCTACTCCATGCCAGACCTCATTCATAGGAGTGAACAAAGCAGTGCTCTTATCTTTGCAGATCTTACATTTAATGAAGGGGAGAGACAAGAAGCACACAGGTACCTGAGTTGTGTGCTGGAGAGAGTTAAGTGTTACGGAGAAAAGCAAAGCTGAGAGAGAGGCAGCTAGCAATCGTGGATATGAAGTGGAGCCTGGTGATAATTTACTAGAGGCTCTCAGAAGTTTCCCTGCAAAGATGACATTTGTACCAGCCATGGGGTAAGGAGGCTTCAGGACACAGGGACAGCATGCATAGGTACCTCAAGCCAGAATGGAGTTGTGTGAGTCAAGAGCATCACAGGTTAAGACAGAAGGAGTGACACACAGTTGCGGGTGATAACTTAATAAACATCTTCCTCTCCCGATGGGCTGGTAGATTCACGTGGGCAAAGTCTGTTTTGTCCTTTTTCATTCCCCTCATTCTTATAAGGGAAATAGTGTTTTAGCACATTATCTGGCATATGGTAGGTATTCAATACATGCTTGTTGATTGAATGAATTATTGAGGGCTCCCTGTGCAAACGTAAGGATGGATACAGATGCTGAAAGGCAGAGGCTGAGATGTGGGCTCACATGGGCAGAGTTAGAAGGTAAATGTTCCAGTGCCTTGTCTAGGCCCTGGCCCAGTGAGCAGAGAAACCTCCTTGTCTAACTCATCCAGGCCCCTTAGCATCTTGACAGCCTCAGTGCTCGAGATGGCAAACTTGAACACGAAGTAGCTGGCTGAGGAGAGAACCATAGTGGTATTCTTCTTACCTGAGGCAACTGCTAACATCAACCCTGTAAAGGCATAAAGGACAGAATTCTATGTGTATCTAATTGATGGTAATACGACCACCCAGGAAGTGTATGTTGCATGCAAGGAGTACACGTGTCTAAAGTACAGCCTGGCGTGCTGCAGTCCATGGGATCACAAAGAGTCAGACATGAATGAGTGACTGAACTGAACTGAAAGTACACTTTAAAATGTAAATAAAGCAACTATGAAGTGCCACCATTAACTATTAAATTAGTGAAAATACAAAATAAAATATTTACACTCCATGCTGGAAAGGAGGCTACAAAACTGTCATCAATTACTGGTAGGCAGAGTATATTTTGGCAACATTTTTTCAGAAACAAAACTGGGCAATAGATCTCCAGACAAATAAAAAGAGTTTATGTGTTTAACTCGGTGATAATTCTAAGAATGTACTCAAAGTAAAATTCCTAAATATAGAAAGGCTATATGTTTGAAGATACCAGTATTATTTATAACACTGAAGAAAACATGCAAGCTACATAAATATCCAAAAATAGGGATATGGCTAATTTAATTTAGCTTTATATTTATAGTCACTGGAATTGTGTGCAATGACCACAATTAACATTTTCTAGCTGAAATGGGAACACACACATATGCTTATAAAACAAGTGAAAGTGTTAGTTACTCAGTCTTGTCCAGCTCTTTGCCACCCTGTGGACTATAGCCCGCCAGGCTCCCTAGTCTATGGAGCTCTCCAGGCAAGAATACTGGAGTGGGTAGCCATTCCCCCTCCAGGGGATCTTCCCTACCCAGGGAGTGAACCCCTGCCTCTTGCATTATAGGCAGATTCTTTCCCAGCGGGCCACTGGGGAAGCCCACAGGGAAAGTAATAGTTCATACATTGTATTTTGAGTATAGGTTTGTACATGACAAAGGAACAAAGTGAGTAAGCAGTGGTAAAATTTGTTTGATTTGGCTAATGGAAGTATAGGTATTTAAGAAATGCAAATGAACTCTTAAGTTAAGCACTGGAGTTACCAAAACTTCCTACCCCGACCTATTATAAAATAAAGCAATAGAACCAGCCACGGCATTAGAAAAAGAGGAAGAATAGAGGTACAAAGAGAGCAAGATGCTTGCTCATGTCTCGCCATGAGATTTGCAGTGTGCTGCGCTGTGCCTAGTCGCTCAGTCACGTCTGACTCTTTACCCTGTGCTCCTCTGTCCGTGGGATTCTCCAGGCAAGAAGAGTGGAGTGGGTTGCCGTGCCCTCGTCCTGGGAATCTTCCCAACCCAGGGATCAAACCCAGGTCTCTCACACTGCAGGCAGATTCTTTACCGTCTGAGCCACCAAGGAAGCCCAGATGGACTTAATTGTGAAAATGGACCAACATCGATGGATAACTTTTTTTTATCTTTAACATAGAAGTGAAATGAAGTGCAAGTCGCTCAGTCATGTCCAGCTCTTTGCGACCCCATGGACTATACCATCCATGGAATTCTCTAGGCCAGAATACTGGACTGGGTAGCCTTTCCCTTCTCCAGGGGATCTTCCCAACCGAAGGATGGAACCCAATTCTCCCACATCGCAGCTGGATTCTTTAACAGCTGAGCCACAAGGGAAGCCCAAGAATACTGGAGTGGGTAGCTTATCTCTTCTCCAGCGGATCTTCCTGACCCAGGAATCAAACCCGGTCTCCTGCATTGCAGGTGGATTCTTTACCAACTAGCTATCAGGGAAGCCCTTAACATAGATGTCCATACCAAAAAATGCTGGGTAATTTTCATTCAAGGAGGCCAGAAAATTTACACTTTTAAACTGCTTCTCAGGTGATTTTGACATCAGCCAGCACTGATAAAATGGAACAGAAGTAGCAGAACCAGCAATGGGAATCCAGGTGCTCCTGCAAATCTTCTAACAAGGGTGCAATTTACTCAGTGGTGACCAAGCACCAGACGCTGTTCCAGAAGCTTTGTGTGTGGACTGTTCTTATTTTCCTTCCACTCACCTGGAGATAGGAACCACTGTGATCCCATTTTACAGATGAGGAGACTGAAGCATGGGGCTTCCCACGTGGCCTTAGTGCTAAAGAACCCACCTGCCAATGCAAGAGACACAGGAGATTCGGGTTCAATTCCTGGGTTGGGAAGAGCCCCTTGAGAAAAAAAAAATGGCAACCCACTCCAGTATTTTTGCCTGGAGAATCCCTTAGACAGAGGAGCCTGGTGGGCTACAGTCCGTAGGGTCACAAAGAGTCAGACACGACTAAAGCAGCTTAGCATGCACGCATGCAGACAGAAGCATAAGGCAGCACAGAAATATGCAAAGTATAGATGCTTACAGCCACTTGTATAACTGGACCTTCCTTCAGTGAGGACTTGGCCACACTAGGAATGTTCTGGGTACCCACGAGTAAATCCAACAATGACAACTACAGTTCAAGCAGCCGTTTCCACACGTCTGGACCCTTACCTCATTGCACCTTTCTTCTGGACGTGGCCCCTTCCCTGATCTGACTTATATCCTCCCCTTATCTAGCCTCCACACAGGTCCATTGGAGTCTGACTGACAAGGGAAGAATAACTCACACAGTGGACCCTTTGAGGGAAGGACCTGCAGGGACTGTGGTCTCTGGGTTGTGGAGGAAGGATCCTCAGCCATGTGCTGAGTTCATAGCAGCCAGGGTGACATGCCTTCCTGGACCAGACGGCTCTCTGCGGCTGAAGATTGATTACATGCAAACAGTTTTCGTAGCAATCGGCACTTGCTTTAACAAAATCCAATGCAGCCCAAGTCAGGCTAATTGTTTCAGAGCACAAGCCACATGCTCTTGGTGACCTAGCGGCCCCATGAAGCCCCCAAGGTGGTTTTGAGCTATGAGTGGCTTTTTGTCACTCACATCCTAGGATTTGCTTAGCAAGAACAGGACAGGGGGATTTCAATGTTTCCAATCCAGGTCACACACCCGTTTCACATAAGGAGTGCCTCTTACTCATTCATTAGTCTCAGTCAGTAGAAATAAGATGACCTCCCTCTCTGGGTCTGGCATAGCAACAGGCATCAGGGCAAAAAGAAGGGCAAAACTAGACCAGTCCCTGCCATCCTGTATCTCACAGTTGGTTTGGAGGATATAGGCAGTAATTTAAAAATCACGTGAGAAATGTAAAATTACAGGCAGGGGAAAGTGCTATACAACACTGTGAGCATTTAGCAGGGTTTTCTGACCAGTTGAGGGTTTCGCTGGTGGCTCAGATGATAAAGAGTCTGCCTGCAATGCAGGAGACCTGGGTTCAATCCCTGGGTCAGGAACAACCCCTGGAGAAGGAAATGGTAACCTACTCCAGTATTCTTGCCTGGAGCATCCCATGGACAGAGGAGCCTGGCAGGCTACATTCCATGGGGTCGCAAAGAGTCAGACACAACTGAGCGACTAACACTCACTCTGGTCAGTTGGGAGGAGGGGTTACCTGATGAGATCTGAAGGATGCACAAGACGGTGACCAGAGGAAGGGAGAGAAGAAGTATGATCCTTTCCAGAAAGGTGAAAATATCCAGCTGGACTATTAGAAAAATCTTAGTTGATAGGGAAAGTGGAATTGGAGCATTCACAGAACCCTGTCACGAGGGGACCTTGTAACTGTTGCAGATGATCCAAAGTTCTCGCAGTGGGGCTTAAGCTGGGAATGACATAATCAAGTTTGCATTTTGGAAAAGATTGCTCTGGCTGCTTTGCAGGGAATGAACCTAGGGTGGGGACAGGAATGACAGGGGACAGAAATAGGAGGCTGAATCCTTCTTTCAGCCTCTGGAGAAGGAAATCTGGGCCAGAAAGAAAAATGAGGATACGGAGAGAAGTAGATGAAGTTAAGAGATCAGTGGACTCTGTTGGGAATTAGAGTGAAGAAGGAAGTGTGTCATCTCCAGAGATTATAGTCTACCTTACATGGAGCCCCACCAGAGTAAGTTCTCACTAGCTCTTTAATGACTGGCTTCTATGTGATTGTCTCTTCTTTGAACTTCAGAAACCTTGGGAAGAAAGTTCCAGAAAACTGGCCTCAATAGCCAAGACTCGAAAGTAATTCCTGGTGTTCACTAGCCTTCACACCACTTTCTGGTCCAGAGGTACTGAGAGAGGGAAGGGGTTGGTTCAAAAGGAAAGAACCTGTCAACTAAAAGATACACAATGTGAGAGTTGCAAGTTAAGTTTTATTGGGGGCAAAATGAGGACTCAGCATCTCAGATACCTCTAAGAGACTGCTCCAAAGAAGTAATGTGTTCAGTCACTTCAGTCATGAGCAACCCTATGGACTATAGCCCTCCAGGTTCCTCTGTCCATGAGATTATCCAGGCAAGAGTACTGGAGTGCGTTGCCATTCCTTTCTCCAGGGGATCTTCCCAGCCCAGGGATCGAACTTGGGTCTCCTGCATAGCAGGCAGATTCTTTACACTCTGAGCCACCACGTGCCAATTTGTAGTTGACAAACCTTTCCATATCCTGCATAAATTGGCTGATGGTTTGCTCTGACGGGTGACCTGCTCTCTGTTGGAGGTGCAGAAGCCCCAGAACTGAGCCACTGGGGTGGATATCAGAGGTGGGTCTAGCTGTGTCATTAACTTATCATGGTTGGAGCTGTGACAAAGTGACCTGATTTGAAGCTGGCACTTCAGGCAGGAGGCTTTCTGCCCAGGGTCCTCAGAGTCACTCAACAGCCCCAAGCTCCCTGTACCAAGCCAACCCCGAGGGCTCTGGGGGTTTATAAAGAATAGGCAAGCACACAAACTCCAGCATTAACAAGGCTTCAGAAGGCCAAGGAAAAGGCAACTGGAGCTCCAGCTGCCCCTAAACAGAGGAAACTGCAACCCTGACCTCAAAGGCCTCGAGTCTGCCTTGCAAACCGAGCCCCAGGGGCTGCTCAGAATGAAAGCCCATCCCAAGGTCTGAAAGGAGCTCCAGAGTTCACATTTCCCCACACCCAGCAGCAGTCCCAGTCATCAGGTACAATGGAAACAGGGCTGGCTCACCAGACAGAATGAACCCCAGGGAAAAGGCCACGTGACAAATCCATCCCCTTTGTACACCTGCAGGAGAGCAGCCTCCCCAGCCCCACCCTGCCAGCTCCTCCAAGCTCCACCCCAAACCCAGATCCCTGCCAAGAGCTCCCAGGAAGATTCCCATCCAGGACTTTCAATGCCACCACAGCTTGGGGCTGACATCTTGACACTCAGGGATGTCCTGATAAGGATGTGTGTTTAAAAATGCAGATTCCCAGGTGGGGCCTGCCAGAGAGCCAACTCTAAACTTCAGTTCAGTTCAGTTGCTCAGTCATGTCCCAGTCTTTGTGATCCCATGAACTGCATGCAGCACGCCAGGCCTCCCTGTCCAACACTAACTCCCAGAGCCTACCCAAACTCATATCCATTGAGTCAGTGATGCCATCCAACCATCTCATCCTCTGTCGTCCCCTTCTCCTCCTGCCCTCAATCTTTCCCAGCATCAGGGTCTTTTCAAATGAGTCAGCTCTTCGCATCAGGTGGCCAAAGTATTGGAGTTTCAGCTTCAACATCAGTCCTTCCAATGAATACCCAGGACTGATCTCCTTTAGGATGGACTGGTTGGATCTCCTTGCAGTCCAAGGGACTCTCAAGAGTCTCCTCCAACACCACAGTTCAAAAGCATCAATTCTTCAGTGCTCAGCATTCTTTATAGTCCAACTCTCACATCCATACATGACTACTGGAAAAACCATAGCCTTGACTAGATGGACCTTTGTTGGCAAAGTAATGTCTCTGCTTTTTAGTATGCTAACTAGGTTGGTCATAACTTTGTTGGCAAAGTAACTCTAAACTGGAGCCCAGGAATTTACATTTTTAACAGGACACCACCTGTAGTCTGTGGGTCACTGCTCTGAGAAATATTTTTGAAGAGTCTGGAAACATTTTTTTTAACCTGGTACAGAATTTTTTTCGCACATATCACTCAGTCAAGATAGATTCCAGAGAGAAGTATTCTGGAAGGTTGGCAGGACATATGGACTAGTATCTCCTCTCTCCTTTTGACCTTTCTGAAATTCTTCCTAGTGGTAGCTTGCTAGTTCCAAACTCCTTACCAAGACCTCTTGTTTAAGATAACTCATGCAAGTGGTTGCTATGGTACTTGGCCAGGTGGGCAGCTTCAGACAGTGGTTCCCCTAATACAGTGAACATTCACTAGGTTTTAAGAACAAGCACATCAGACCTTCTGGTGCTGCATCTCAGTTCTGCCCTTCATTATCTGTGGGGCCCTAGAGACATTGTCTGCCTACAATGCAGGAGACCCGGGTTCAATCCTTGGGTCAGGAAGATCCCCTGGAGATGGGAATGGCAACCCACTCCAGTATTCTTGCCTGGAAAATCCCAGGGACAGCGGAGCCTGGAGAGCTACAGTCCATGGGGTCTCAAAGAGTCAGATATGACTGAGCAACTAAGCGACAGCCAGGGCAGGAGACGTTAAGAGTCATGGGTTTCATCCCTAGGTTGGGAAGATCCCCTGGAGAAGGGAATGGCAACCCACTCTGATAATCTCGCCAGGAGAATTCCATGGACAGAGGAACCTTATGGGCTACAGACCATGGGGTCAGACATGACTGAGTGACTAACACTTTGACTTCAAGGATTTGACAGATGCTTTAAAAAGGTAGGGAGGAGTTGAGAGAGAGAGAGAGAGAAGGTGAATGAATGAATGAATGACAATCATTAAGGATGCTAGAGGAGGATCTTCATTTGGGGCACCTGGTATAAACACTTGAGCATCATTATTCCAGATCAAAATTACATCTTTCAAGCAGAGCCAAGGGTGTGTTTTTCAGGCCTTTCATTCACCAAAGAAGTGCACAGAGATCACTGAGTTGGCTGGTTCAGGAAGCCTTTCAAGCAAAAGACTTGCCGTAAGTTGCCCAAACCACCATGGAGCCTGCCTGTCTTAGTTTCCTGCCTTTGACAATTAAGTGGGCATTGTTAATTAAATTATCATCACACTTAATTGAGAGTCAGATAACTGTGATTTTAATGAACTTGGATTGCTTTGGGTAAGACTATGCACTGGTTGGAGGAACAACCTTCTTGCTATATTGCTAATGGAATTCAATTGTATCTGTTGGAGTGGATGACAATAACATCACCAATACCATAGACTTTTGTTTTAAGGAAGTGAAGTGGATTTAGCATGAGGGTGGGAGTTAGTTATGCAGAACCTATGTGGTTGAGATGGAAGGGAGGCGTTGTTCAGAGGCCTGAACGTCAGATTGAATAAAGAATTCTGAATTTTCTAGCAATCCGTAGTAGCCCTCCAACCAAATCCAGACTCAGTCACGTCATAAATGCCAGTATAAAATATGTCAAAGTCTGAGTTCATGGATAAATGAATGAATGAATGAGTTCATTAATGTCAGTTGCCCGTTCCAAAAGCTCAACTACATTTTTCTATCAGGAACGACAGAGGAAAAGACCTATTGGAGGGATTTGGAGTCAAAGTCAGTGAATGTTAAAGCAGGGGCTGGTGAATATTCTGTAATGAGCCAGAAATTAAATATTTTAGGTTTCGCAGGTCATATGATCTAATCAACTTGCCTGTTACAACACAGTCTTAAATAAATGGATGTAGCTATGTTCCTATAAACCTTTATCAACAAAAACAGGCAGTGAGCTGGATTTGGTGGCCAGAGGTCATTGTTTAAACAAAGGTAATTTCATTGAGGATACCTAGTAGAAATAGGCAAGATTATTTAACACTTACACATGGAATAGCAATCAATGTTTAACTAAAGAACAGATCAAAATGATTTGCAATTTTCCATCAATAAACAGATAAATAAATAATGCTACAGGTGTATTTCTTTGTATTTTAAATTAAAAAAAAATTCTTACATAAAAATTCAAAAGCAGAGAGGGAAAAAGAGCTTTCACAAAAGAAAGCACACATATTGAGCTGTATAAAAAGTTTGTTTGGGTTTTCCTATAACATGGTATGGGAAAAACCCAAATGAACTTTTTGGCCAAGCCAATTCAAATGACCCTTTTGGCATATTTCCTTCCAACCAGATTTCAGTGAAGACTTAACATCATTGTCATCATGTCATCGTCTTAAACATATTCCTTTTACATAATATCATATTTCAAGCATTTCAAAGTTGCTTTATAATGTTCAAGGTCATTCTTTTAAGTAGCTGTATCATACTCTATTTTATTAATATACTATAGTGGTTTACTAAATCATTCCTCTTTCCTCTAATGGACCCTTTGCTTAATTTCTGTTCTTATACCACTATGACATCATGATGGTAACAACTTTGCCTGCATTTTGGAGTTGTTTTCAGGGTAGATTCCCTGAAGTTGAATTACAGAGTCAAAGCATCCAAATATGTTAATAGATACAGACAAAAATGCAAAAATCTCCCCCAAACTATGTGCTAATAGAATCTGTAAATAGCAGTGATCTAGAGTGTTACCCCAAAAGGAGTGTCTATAGTCATAAAAATCATTCTCTTTACTAGTTTTGAACATACCTGCTATGAGATCTGGGCCTCTTCCAAATCAGAGATGTCAGTTAACTGTTTCTGGAGAAATGGTAAATGCAGACTTTACTTTGAATCCATCGTAAATCAAACCCATCAGTCCACAGATGTTAGTGAGTTCCTGGCCTCTGCGATACCTCTCCACCATCTTGAGCTCATCACGTGGAGGCAGAAGTGAACCCCTAATCCAAAACTGAATCCAAGAAGAGTTTGGCAGGGAGTCATGGGCAAGAAAAATCTCTGGAAGTTATCTTCTTCCCAGCCTAATTCTAGATCTGAGAAAACACTAAAATATAGGCCCCACACATTCTGAATCAAAATTCGAGCTGGGGGCCTGTCATCATTTCCCAGGGCTGCTGTGACAAAGTGTAACAGACAGGGAGGTTTAAAACAATAGAAATTTACTCTTTCATAGTTCAGGAAGTAAGAAGCCTGCAGTCAAAGAATCAGCAGGGAAGAATCTGAAAACTCCAGAGCAAAGTCCTTGCTTACAGTGGTCGTCAGCAATTCTTGACTTGCAGCTTCATCTTTCCAATGCCTGTCTCCACCTTTGCATGGCTTCTCCCTCTGTGCCTGCCTCTCTACATCTTTGTGTTTTCATATGATCTTCTTATAAGGATAATAGTCATTGGACTTGGGGCTTACCCCAATCCAGTATGATGCCGTCTTAACTTGATTATATCTGCAAGCATCCTATTTCCAAATAAGATCATCTTCACAAGTGCTGGAGATTAGGACTTAAATATATCTTTGGGGGGCATACAAGTAACCCACAATGGGGAAACAAGGAAGTGGGTACAATCAAGACTTTCTTGGGAAATTGGGAGTTATGGTTATTGTACCTTCACAGCACCAGCTTTCATCAAATCCCAAGCTCACCCCTCAAGGAGAGTCAGACAGTGTGTCTGCGGGTGGGGATGAAGCAGTCGCATCTTCTAGGATGCTTTCCTTGACATTTTCTTCACTTCATGTGTGTCTCCCATAATGAAAGCATAGCCCTGAACTGTCATGATTACTTGTGCATTTATAGACTTTGAGTTCCCTGAGGACAGAGGATACGGTATTCTTCAATTTGCCAAGTCCTGGTGGCTGGCACATAGGAGGTACCCAGCAAACTTAGGTTGGGTGGATAGAAGGGTGGTCAAGCATTTTGAAACATCAGTTTGGACTTTTTTTTTCTTTAATCGCCTTTGTGCCCTACCAGCACTAGACCAACTGCAAACTGGAGAATTAAGTTCATTAATATTCATTATTCCAGCACCCCCATCATCATCCCTTTGTTTTCTGCAATAGCTTCTTAGCCTGCAGACAAATGAGCTGAGGGAAAATGATGTGACTTGGCTTTGCAGATAGATTCCTCCGGCTGCCACAATGGATTTAGCAGACTCGGAGCTGGGTCCGTCACTCCTTCCAGGACTGCCTCAGTGCACACAAAGTGCTGTGACTTCCCTGAGCTATGAGGGGCCATTCCAAGGCTCTGATGGATTTGATTGTTTTATGCACTGACTTAAGATCTCATTTCCTGCCACATTCACAAGTGCTTTCTGAGCTGCTGCAGGAAAACCCCTCACGTTGGTTTTGTGTTGCCCCTGCCTCCATCCAGCTCCAGTGGGGCCAAGACTACAGAGCTCTGAGTTTCTCATCTGAGCAAAAAAAAAGCCTCAAAAAGGTCAAATGATTTAAGAGTTGCCAAAGGTGGTTGCTGTATCTCCCAGCCAACCTTCCTCTATGTGAGTACGTGTGTGTGGATGTGTAATACTCTTTTTCTTTGGGTTGAGTCTCCATGGAAATACACTGCAAAAGATGTGAAATCGAGGAGTAAATGACTCTACTAGGCAAACAACAAGCTGACATCCATGGGGCACTGCCGACCAGTTTGCAAAGGGAAAGGAGATACTCTTTGCTGAAATGCCCAGTATGAAGAAGGCAAATTTTCCTCACTGTTTATCAGACAGCTTTAATATCTATTTACTCGTTTCTCTATCATGTAGACAAACTCAGTTGCATTTTCCCATCATCAATTTGGTAGAAGCAGCACTTGCGCCCATTTTCAGAGTTACTCACGTTTATTCTCACCCCATCGACGCCTCTCTTCCCAGGGGGAGGGTGGGTTCTCTGAAGGGAGGATGCACTTTGGCTTTATTTACTGCTGAATCAACAGGACTGAGCTGCTCGACTTGGTTCGTAAGGAACCTTCTACTTGTAATTCAAGAAGAAATTATTAGTGTCCCCAGTGCTAAAGAGGGCAGCTACAGAAAGGAAAAGGGACCCCTGATTGTCTGACCCAAGTTAAGAAAGGAAGGATGAGTGTAGAGTAGTCATTTTCAAAGAGGTGTCCCTAGACCAGCAGGCTTGGAATCACCTGGAGATTTAATAGAAATGCATATTCTTCGTCCATCACAAACCCAATGAATTAGAAACCCGCTGATGGGGTCCAACAACCTGAGAAACCTCCTAAGTAATTCTGACGCACACTTAACGTTTGAGAACTATGGAAAGATAAAGAATATATATACAAGGAGGCACGTCCACATGCTGGGAGTGAAGGAGGCAGCTCTTAAATTTACTCCAGTAGTTTTAAGACAAGAGAATGCAAAATGTGTTGCAGAGACAAATGAAGTTCCAGAATACTCAAGTGGGAGACAAAAATAGGAGCTTTGAGCAAAATATCCTGTCTGGCAGCCAGAAAAGAACAACTACTAAGTGTCATAAACATGACAACTCTGTCAAAGATACATAAAATATGCTGTCATGCAGGCGTTATGGGTCAGTTTGTGTGGGGGGATGATAAAAAATATTTTCATTCATTAATACAAAACATTAAAACCTATCACTATCACCTACATGCTAAGTCACTTCAGTTGTGTTCAACTCCTTGCAACCCTATGGACTACAGTCCACCAGGCTCCTCTGTCCATAGGATTCTCCAGGCAAGGATACTGGAGTGGATTGCATGCCCTCTTCCAAGGGATCTTTCCCATTCAGGGATCGAGCTCAGGTCTCTTGCATCTCCTGCATTGGCAGAAGGATTCTTTTCCACTGCACCATCTCAGAAGCTGCTTATCATCTACAATCCCAAGTAAACAGCACACCCTTTTCTTTCCCTTACATCACACAACCTCTCTCCAAAAAATCTCAAATGCCTGCAGTGGTTCATGAGAAAGAAGTGAAATAATTTCAAAGTCCACGAATTTGGTGAGATTGGAATTATACACTCATAAAGACAACCATTTGTTCACATGTGATTTTTTTTTTCTCTTCCAGAGGTCATAGAGATCCAGGAGTAGGAGCAGGGAGAGAAAATGGCAGGTTTGGTTCTGAGCTAGAGGTGGATTGGGTGGATGGGACCAGCGGATAGAATAAG
Source organism: Giraffa tippelskirchi (assembly GCF_054371585.1). Taxonomy (NCBI): domain Eukaryota; kingdom Metazoa; phylum Chordata; class Mammalia; order Artiodactyla; family Giraffidae; genus Giraffa; species Giraffa tippelskirchi. The sequence continues at coordinate 110,139,332 of NC_137287.1, read as the reverse complement.
AGGCTGATGGGAAGGAGGCGGGTGACGGGTTGAAATGACTGGTTATAGACCCAGATTGAGAGGCATTTCTTTCTTTATTTACTTTTCTCAAAAAGTTTTTTTTTTTTTTTGACTGTGCTACAAGGCATGCAGGATCTTAATCCCTCAACCAGAGTTTGAATTTGAGCCCTCTGCAGTGGAAACAGGGAGTCTAATCACTGGACCATCACTGAGAACCATTTAAACCAAAGGAGATGGATGTCCTGAGACACTGGAGAAGATCTTTGTATCCGCATTCTCCCATGTGTGGATTGTGTGTGTTATCTGAGGCTAGGGAGAGATGACAGAGAGGGTGGGGGGTCACAACTGGCCACATTGAGTGCATTCTCTAAGAAGTCCTTCCATACATGATCAAGAACCATTTACAGTGGGTCTCTGGTGACAACCCCTGTGTCCAGTACTGGATATGTGACAGAGATACAAGCACTGCTAAGACCCTACCAACAGCATGGCTCATCTAGCTCTCTTACCAAGACAGACCTAACTTGAAAAGAACTACCTCTTCCACCCAGATGGAAAGTCAGAATGCCTTCTGACACTCCGTGTCCATGAAGGATGCTGGGAAACGCCCCTTGCCTGGTCTGGATGACTGAGCTACACATTTTCTGGGCAGGAGAGCAGAGTGGTGATGAATCTGCCCTGGAGACAGAGAGCTGGGTTTGAGTCCTGGTCTACCTCTTCTTAGATACGTGACCTTGGGCTCTGCGACTCTCAGCCCCTCCTCCTCACCAGCAAAATGGGGATTTTCATGACGATTAAACAGAGCAAAGTAAAGTACAGAGCCAACTCATTGGGAAAGACCCTGATTCTGGGAAAGATTGAGGGCAGGAGAAGGGGGCGACAGAGGATGAGATGGTTGGATGGAATCAACTCAGCGGACATAAGTTTGGGCAAATTCCGAGAGCAAGTGAAGGACAGGGAAGCCTGGTGTGCTGCAGTCCATGGGGTTGAAAAGAGTCGGACATGACTTAGCAACTGAACAACCAAACAACAAAGCATCTCATAAGTGCTATCATTATTATCTTTAATGAGGACAAAACGATCAAACTCAAAATCTCTCAGCTACAGTTGTCTACATTCTATGTAACCCCCATCCCTCCCTCCCAGCCCACCTCCTACCTCCCCACTTGCTCCCTACCCTTCCCCCCTTCCTAGTAAATGCACAAGACTAAAATTGCACCACCACACAGTAAGCACTCAGTAGCACTAAGTTACTGCTTTCGCTCCATTCGGACTTCGTGGTCCACATTTGGGCTTCCTGCTTCATGACTTGACTATCCCACAAGGAATCCTCCTCAGGAACTGGCCTGGGCCTGAATTCCCTACACCTTCTATATTCTAAGGCAAAGCTTCCAGATCTTCCCAGGACGCTTGAGGCACTACCATTGGGCCCAAGGGCTTCCATCTCGTCCATGAATGAAGATGATTCTCTTGGGAATGAAAAGGGGCTTTGTAGGAAAGCTGAGATGCTCAGTGGGAAGTTGGGGGAAGCAACTCCAGGCACAGGGAACAGAGCACAAGGCGCCAACACATAGAGATGTCCTTAATAGCTGGAAAAGAGGACTTCTGGAATGCTGGAACAATGGGATGAAACCGAAATGTGGGAATGGGGACCTGATCAAGCTGCAGAGAGGACAGACAGTGGGAGCAAGGAGCCAGTAAATGGTCAATGTAGGCAGGACAGAATTTTCTTGAAATTAACATCCCCCTGCCCTTGGGTATCATCAGCAAATCAAGAAGCTATATTGGATTTAAGTATATATGTTCTTCATTGTTTTTCTCTGACGTCTTTCTACCTTTTGAATCTGCTGAGAAGTCACAGCCCACTTGCCCTAAGCTGGATTGCTTTCCAAGGAGACTGTACTGGGGTAACCCCACCACGCCCCTCCAGGGTTAGGGGCAGCTGCTTCTTAAGGCTCCTTTCTGATCCTCTGGCTCCTGCATTTTCATGAAGGCATGTGTAGTCTGCCAACTTCATTGTCATTTATCCCTGGACAATTTGTTAACTTCAAGAATCCTTGAATGCCAACCTGGATGTCTTTATAATTGCTGTCTCTGTCAGAGCCTGTGTGAAAAATGTCACCAGGAGAATGAAATCAGAAAGCGAAGTTGCAGCTTGTTCCTCAGCAAGGTGACAACGACCGAAAGCATTACTTGCTTTCAGGACAGTTTTGAGAACATTTCCAGCTCCTGAAAGAAAAGATGTTTGTGAAATTGGCAAAGCTAGGCTGCTGACATTGACAGCAAATTCATAATGCGCATGCTAATCTACTTGAGAGGAGCAGACACACACCCTGGAGGAAGGCTCTAGATCCAGTTAGAAAAGGTTTTCATCAAAGGCAAGAAAGTTTAAAAACTTTTACAGACCAGAAAAACTAGCGTTGCCCACCCCTCCCCCCATCTTTTGAATATTCAGGTAAAGGGAAAAGATCTCTTTCTGCATGACTAAGTCTACTACCCAGTTCTACGTTTGGGGGTGACTCCCTTTTTATCCCTGGGTTGGGAAGATCCCCTGGAGGAGGAAATGACTACCCACTCCAGTATTCTTGCCTGGGAAATCCCATGGACAGAGGAGACTGGTGGGCTACAGTCCACGGGGTTGCAAAGCATTGGACAGAACTGAAGTGACCTAGCATGCACGTCAGCATGCCTTTTCTTTGAGGGTGGGGATTAATTTTCTTATTTGTAGGAGAATTGAAGGAAAGTATTCTCAATAAAAAGTCAAGTTTTCTGCAGAGACTGTCTACACTTATAGTTATATTCTCTTACAAGGATCATTTTAGTGCAAATGCTCAAAGCTGCTCAAATAACTTCAGAGGTAGAACTCTCACCATCTGCAACTGACTCATATGAAAAGACCCTGATGCTGGGAAAGATTGAAGGCAGGAGGAGAAGGGGACAACAGAAGATGAGATGATTGGATGGCATCATCGACTCAATGGACATGAGTTTGAGTAATCTCTGGGAGTTGGTGATGGACAGGGAGGCCTGGCGTGCTACAGTCCATGGGGTCGCAAAGAGCCAGACACGACTGAGTGACTGAACTGAACTGAACCCCCTGTCTGTTTTTGCAGACAAAGTTTTATGGAAACAGCCATATCCATTTGTCTATGGTCTGTGGCTTCTTTCCTGCTATAAAAGCTGTTTGGGTAGCTGCCACAGAGACCGAGGAGCCCACAAAGCTGAGTATCTTTATCTAGTCCTTTCCAGAAAAACTTTGCCAATCCAGGTGCTAAAACAGCCTCTTAATCTTTTTGTTTTGTTTTGGGCCTTCCTGTACTACATGCGGGACCTTAGTTCCCAGACCAAGGGTGGAACCCTGTGCCTCCTGCGGTGGAAGCACAGAATTTTAACCAATGAACCACCAGGGAGTTCCACTTCTTAACTCCTGATCACTCTAAATATTATACAATGCTTCCTTCACTAAAAAGCGGTTTCTTTGATCAGAAAATGAGATCTAGTGAGTGCAAGAAATGCTATAGCAATCCCACTTCTGGGCTTACATCCCTAAGAATTGAAAACAGGATCTCATGAGATATCTGCAGTCTCTTGTAGACTGCAGCATTATTCACAATAATCAAGAGATGGAGACAATCCAAATGTCCATTGGTGGATAAATAATGAAAATGTGATCACTACATGCATTGAACTGTTAGCCCTAAAAAACAAGGGGATCCTGCCATTTTGCAACAACGTGGATGAGCACATTTTGCTAAGTGAAATAAACCAGACACGGAAACACAGAACTGTATGGCCTCATTGGTATCTAGAATCTAAGATAGTCCAACTCAGAAGTGATTGGTAGATTGGTAGTGGTCAGAAGCTGTGGGGAGAGGGAAATGAAGAAGTGACAGTCAAGGATGCAAAGTTCCTGTTATGCAAGATCAGAAAGTTCTGAAGATCTACTACAGAGCAGAGTGCCTAGTGCTAACAATATTGTATATGTAAAATTTGCCAAGAAGGTTGATCTTATGTGAAGTTTTGTTATAACAATAACAATAATCATGAAGTAGGCAGCAGGAAACTTTGGGAGGCAGTGGGTATGTCTATGACCTTGATGATGGTTATGGTTTTAAGGGTATATACTTATCTTCAAATTCATTGAGATGTTTACATTACGTATGTGCATATTTTTTACGCTTGCCCAGTGGCTCAGCAGGTAAAAAATCTGTCTGCAATGCAGGAGACTCAGCAGATACCGGTCCAATACCTGGGTCGGGAAGATCCCCAGGAAAAGGAAATGGAAACCCTCTCCAGTGTTCTTGCCTGGAAAATTCCATGGACAAAGAAGCCTGGCTACAGTCCATGGGGTCGCAAAGAGTCGGACACAACTGAGCATGCATGCACATATTTGTACATGTCAATCATACCTCAATAAAATGGGGTTTTTTTGCTTTTATTTTTTTATTTTTTAAATCAGTTTATTTTCTATTTTTTAACTTTACAATATTGTATTTGCTTAAAAAGAGAGAGAGAGAAGAAACACTGCAGTGTATTATCCATTATCTGATAAGTGGTTCTCCTTTATGGTGCCTTAGGAAGATCATTCTTATCCTAAGAAAGTTCTTCCTTATATTCCTCAGAGATCTGTGGACCTGGGGATTCTGCCCTTTGAACACAGCTCTGACCCCTAGGGTACCAGAGCTCAGTTCTTCTTCCACAAGGTAGTTCTCTGAAGAATTAGCTGGGAAATGTTACTGGGAGAAGCAGCTCCAATTCCTCCAAGATTCTCTCATGGGTTATAGTTTAACACTTCTCCTCCCTGCTAACCCACCTCTGGGCATCCATTGTTCCTTGTGCCACCTGTACTGTGAATCCTAACCCTGAGCATGAGAACTCAGATATCCTGGCACTTCTAGACATTCTAAGGCTGAGTCTGGGCAGGGGCCACTTCCTACCATTGACATGTTCCATGTGCGCTTCTGATGTTAAGCCACATTGTCCCAGCCTGTCAGAGTGTAGTTGGGTTCCAGGTCAATGCATGGACCTTTGCATGTAAAATGCCAAATGTCATCATTTATTTCAACATATCCAGCTAGATTTGGATCTAGGCATTGCACCCTCTTTACCCAAATCAGTCCTAGAATCGTGCTTACATTCCGGCTTAATAATGTCTCAATAATTACCCCTTCCACAAATGTTATCCATCCTGAACTATTAAACAGTTGTCTGAACAAACTATGTTCCCTCTTACTGCCGTGCCCTTGTACTTGCTGTATCCTGTCAACCTGCTGTGTGCTATCACAATTGCCCCCCCTTCTACCTGATGGATTTCTCTTAATCGTCCTTTAAACATCACATCCCCCAGGAAACCTTCTCCGATGCCAGCATTTGGAGTTCCCCTCTCGACAATGTTCATTGTATTGTGAGAGCTTATGAATGGCAGGAATTGTGTCTTATTCATCACTGCATCACCATCGTCCAGCACAGGGTTTGCACATCACAGGCACGAAGTACATTTTGTAAATGAACAAACAAACGAATGAAGGAGTAATTCAAACTGAGGGAGCCTCGAAGACCGTTCTGAGGAATCCAGAAACGGGGAGTGGGAACAATTTTTAACTGGGTCATGGCCCATCACATGCCATGATCAGTCAAATTTTAGAGAGAGAGGTAAAGTCTCTGTGAAAGTGAAAGTGTTAGTGACTCAGTTGTGTTCGACTCTTTGCAAACCCATGGACTGTAGTCCACCAGGTTCTTCTGTCTACGAAATTCTCCAGGCAGGAATACTGGAGTGGGTTGTCATTCCCTTCTCCAGGGGATCTTCCTGACTCAGGATCAAACCTGGGTCTCCTTCATTGCAAGCGGAGTCTTTACCATCTAGTTGAGGCTGAATATATTGAAGGGGCAAAAATGAGAGGTAGTTAATTCAGGAGTAAGATGACAGAATCCAAAGGATACCAATGGAGATGGAGAAGGGGAAGTAGAATCAGAACGACTACCTGAGGCAGAACGGGTAGGACTTAGTGATAAATTGAATGGAGATAATGGCAACAATTTACTCCTGAATGACTAGATTCTGTTCAGAGTTGAGTTCTGTGCTGCCCAAGCGCCTGAAAGCTCTTTGCTGCCTCTATCCATTCTGCAAACAGGTAACTTACTCCCAAATCTGGCTGATAATTCAGAATCACCTCAGGTGCTTTTAAATTAATACAGATTCTGAGGCCCCATGTAAGACCCACTGAATCAGAGCTGTTTATAAAGCTCCTAGGTGATTTAGATGACTTGCCAGGTTTGCAAACTCCTGGCTGAAGCGTCTAGTTTGTCAAAAATGTCCTTCCCTGCCTTCTTCTAAGCTTAGGCTGTTGTCTTCTCTCTCTGTAAGTCTGGATGGATGTGACCTCCCTTTATATTAATCCTCTCTCTTTTTTTTATCTTGACTGATTTACAAGACATATTGATGTCTCTTTTTCAGGATGTTTATTTTCTCTGCACACATCTCACTTACGGCATTTACTAAAAGTAATGTGTGTTAAGCCACTTCAGTTGTGTTCAACTCTTTGCGACCCTATGGACTATAGTCCACTGGGTTCTTCTGTCCATGGGACTCTCCCGGGAGGAATACTGGAGCGGGTAGCCATGCGCTCCTCTAGGGAGTCTTCCTGACCTAGTGATCGAACCCGCATCTCTATGTCTCCTGCATTGGCAGGCAGGTTCTCTACCATTAGCACCACTTGGAAAGCCCAGTAGAGTAATAGTGAACATGTTTTCCTTAGCCTGTCTAAACTCAGTATTCTCACCTGTAAAATGCAGATAACACTACCTCCTCTTTGCTGCTATTGTAAGATATATCGAATATGCAAGTAAACAGTATGTGCATGAAACAGACTGGGTGCTGAATAAACATTTGGTCTTCCCATCTCAGCTAACTGCAAGGACTTTTAAGAGAAGAAGCATGTCTTAGGTAAACGTCTTTTATATCCCAAAGGAGTCTAGACCAATGACTTGTGCATACTCAGGGGATATTAAGCTAATGAAGAATCAATCAACCAATTGATAAATAAATCAATGGATGAAGAATAAATGAATGAATGAAAATATTGGTCTCTAATAACCATTGGTTGTCTATAAATGACCATCTCTGGTTGTCTCTAGGCTCAAGGCCTCCAAAGCAAGCTGCACATTATAATTTTCAAGGTATTTAAAAGTATATAGATCTCAGTTCTAATCCATGGGGAGATTCCTCCCCCCCGACCAACCACCATCACTGCCAAGCAGTTGTCTGGACACCAACTGGATGTCGTACAATTCAACCCAATTCCGACGCTATCTACCTGGAAATAGCATCAAAACCCGCAGGTTATGGGTTCAGTCCCACAAGACAGCCCTGCTCAATCCACCCACTTAAGATTCCAGTTGAAAGCCCAGGTTGTCACCTGTGCTTCTGACCAACTGGCTATACATCAGAGATTTCCATGACCCCCTCCTTCCTTGGGTTCAATTAATTTGCCAGAGCAGCTCACAGAAGTCAGGAAAGATTTTACTCTCTAGATCACTGGTTTATTATAAACAGCTATAACTCAGGAACAGCCACATGGAAAAAGGGCCTAAGGCAGGGTGTGGGGAAAACATGATGGCCTTCCATGGCTTCCTAGGTGCATCAGTCCCCCGGCACCTCCCTGTATTCACCAGTCCAAAAGCTCTCTCAGCTCCATCCTTTTGGGCTTTTGGGAGGCTTCATTACATCAGGATGATTGACTTCATTGGCCTTTGGTTATTGAGTCAATCTCCAATCTCTCTCCCCTCCCCAGAGGTGGGGGTGAGGCTGAAAGCTCTGACCCTTCAATCACAAGATTGGTGTCCTGGCATCCAGCTCCCATCCTTAGGTGTGGTCCAAAAGGCACTTAATACCCGTAACAAGAGACATCTTTGCAGTTCTCATCCGTAAGGAAATTTCAAGAGTTTTAGGAGTTCTGTGCCAGAAACAGAGACTCTAAATTTCTTATTATAAATCACAATATCACAGAATCCTTTAAAAATTCAGATGCCTAAGTTCTGTCCCAGATTTGTGAATCAAAGTATCTGGTAAGTGGAGGCCCGAGAATCTGAATTGTAAAATATGCCTTCTTGGATTCTGATGCACAACCCATCTGGGGAAACCACTGCTCTAGAGAACCAGTAAGAGGCCATATTGCTTTGTTTAATGTAAGGAGATATGTTTTCTTGTTCTACAGTAGTTATTGAAAGTTTCATTTCGATTGATTGTTCAAAACATGTCCATTAAGGTCCAACATCTGTTTAGTAGATATATCCCATTACACTCTTGTACTTAGGGCCACAGTCAAGACCTGACATAATCGGAGACATGGTTTAAACAAACTAATTACATAAGGGAACCCAGGGGCTGTGCTGAGCAGGGGTCATTGAACATGACATATGCCTTTAATCAAAACCAGGTACCGGGGGAAAATAAGATATCCCGAGCTGGAGTTACGCAGCATGGGGATTCTATAGCAGGTATTCCTAGGGCCAGCCTGGTATGGGGACTCTGTGAACAACATTGCTGCCACCACCACCTCCCACGCACTCAACATTTGAAATTTCCAAAACCAGGCTGGACAAAGATTGACTGATAGATGGCAGCAAAAGGGAGAGATCTGGCAAATAGATGGCAGAAAAAGGGGGAGATCTGACATGACTTTCACACCTTCTTGCTGGGGTGTTCTGAAGCACGGTATTGCTGAAAACAAATGTCTGGTGTGGCTGAATGATCAGTTCTGGCCCTTCATGAAATGGTAGTCACATAGGTATTTGCTTCCATTTTTGCCCACCTCACTCTCACAGCCTTGGGATTTTCACCTTCCAGGAAGACATTAGCACTTTGTCTCAGATTTTGTTCTAGGGCAACCAGGCTGAGACATTAATTGCTAGGCAGTTTTCTGTGCACTTTATATACACTATACTTTCTTTAATCCCTAACCATCCATCTAACATAAGTATCAAAATGCCTTTTTATAGAAAAGAAAACTGAGGATAACACAGTTAATGTATCCAAGGCAATGCACCCAATATGTGGCAGGGACAAAATTAAAACATACACTCTTGCACTTCAATGTTTATGTTCCTAAAAACTATACATGATTCCATATTCCAACTGGTGATGAGACTTTCTGGAATCAGTTAAATATGGTGAAACTCGTTGGTAAACTTCTCCCAGCATGCTTACATAAACTAAAGCACAATGACTTGGATCAGCCTCATCAGATTGGACTATAAAGGAGATATTTTCCGCTCCATATACTGTGAACATTTTAACCAGGACTGCCCTTACCAGGTAGGCTTCCTCAATGGCTCAGCAGGTGGAGAATCCACCTGCAACACAGGAAACGCAGGAGACAGGGGTTTGAGTCCTGGGTTGGGAAGATTCCCTGGAGGATGAAAGGGCAACCTGCTCCAGGATTCTTGCCTGAAAAATCCCATGGACAGAGGAGCCTGGTGGGCTACGGTCGCAGAGTCAGATATGACTGGGCACGCAGAGCACACGCATCCTTGCCAGGTGGATTCAGTTACACAAGACACATATTCACTTACATATCTGCCTGCCCTACATCTACGCGAAGAGGTTCTGATGGAAAAAAATGTTATATTTACATTTATATCCATGGGGTCCATCATTGTGCGTGTGTATTGATCACTCAGTCATGTCCGACTCTTTGCAACCCCAAAGACTGTAGCCTGCCAGGCTCCTCTGTCCATGGAATTCTCCAGGGAAGAATATTGGAGTGGGTTGCCATTTCCTTCTCCAGAGGGTCATCCCAATCTAGGGATCAAACCCACGTCTCTTATGTCTTCTGCATTGGCCGCTACTTAGTCTCTCAGTCACGTCGGACTCTTTGCAACCGCATGGACCGTATCTCGCCAGGCTCCTCTGTCCATAAAGATTTTCCAGGCCAGAATACTGGAGTAGGTTGCCATTCCCTTCTCAAGGGGATCTTCCTGATCCAGGGATCAAACCCAGGTCTCCTGCATTGTAGGCAGATTCTTCACTGTCTGAGCCACCAGGGAAGCCCTGGCAGGTGGGTTCTTTACCACTAGCGCCATCTGGGAAACAAATGCGTAAGTAATAAACTGAAAAATGAATTAATATAATAGTTTAGACAAGGTACTTTCACTTTGTTTATGCCTATGACATAATAATTATTTGAAAATGAGTGAACCACAGAATGAGTTTAAAAGGAAACTACATAGAGTTTAACTTAACTACACCATAAAAACTTGACCTGAACCTACAGTCCTTCCTTAACTAGCAAGAGCTATGTTCCCCAGCTGACTGTGGCACAGGTGCCCATGACATCCCGGTTTGCTGGTCCTCTTCTTATATCCTCTTCCAGAATTGTTGATGTCACTTATCAACATCTTTACCAAAACTCTACCAGGTTCTGAGTAAGTTTCAAATGTCTGTGATGTTTTGCAGAGTAAATGACTTTGAAATAGAGCAAAACCTCAAATGTACATCCACAACTCAAATATCCCTTAATATAAAAGCATTTCCTGTAGACTGACATTCAAGGTGATGTTTGGCTACAGCCAATCTAGGTTTCACGCCCACCATGTGCTGCCTTCACTTCCTCTTTGGTCCTCAAGTTAGTTCTTCCAGAATGAACTCTCTCTCAACTGATCTTCTGGTCCCACGCTGTCTCCTACTGTTTGCTGGTGAATACCCACCTTCTGTAAGGCTTTTTCTCTTTACTATTTTCTCTTCCATTCTGCTCTCATCAGATGCTATGGCTCTTATCTAGAATGAGCCATTCCTTTTTGGACACCCCCTGCCCACCATAAATTCTTCTAAAAGATGAACAACTCAACCTTGATTTCCTCCCATAAAATGTTATTTTCACCGGCCTGGAAACCACATTTCTAACTCACCTGAGAGAGAAAGAACCCTTGTGTAGGGGTGAGCAGGGGATATGATTTCGACAGGGCAGAGCCCTGAGCAAAGAAACGTGTCCAACATAGAGGCTGTGACTCACACAGAAGCTTTGTAGCTGAGGAGTTCTGCCTTTTATTTGGTTTGAAATATTTCCATCACATTCAATAAAATGGATGGCAGAATTTTTTTTTAAATATCTCTTTACACACTAAGGTTTGGTGTCTGATTCCAAAGCATGCTTCAGTATTTTGTTTTTTGTTTTGTTTTGTTAGTTTTGGTTTTACTCTTCATTCAGTTCATATACTAATTCAGCAATTACACTTGTTAATTGTTACTACACACGTGGAATGCTTCTGGGTTTTACAAGATTTGCAATGGAGGAAAATTAGGGAAAATCACGCAGTGATTCTTGACCCCTCCTTCCCATCCAGCCACACAGTAGAAGCACTGGGATCCCAGCCTCAAAGCTCCTTCGCTTCTCTTAAGTGACTCGGGCTTCCCCACATTCAGTGGTAGGATTCTCTTCTCATTTATCTATGATATGATGACAGGCTGATTAATTTTTTAAGAAAACATCGGACAGTATAATGCAATAAAAGGTCTGGGAAAGGAGGAGAAGTCCTAGTTCAAGTGTTCATGTCCAGAGCTCCAGCTACCAATCAAGATTGTTGGGAGAGCTGTTTGAAGGAGGAAATGCAGAGAGTGTGATGCTGCGAAAATCTGCAACTTCTCTGAAACTTTCACCACCTGTGAAATGGAAACAATAGTAATAACAATAACACACTTTCCTTCTAGTGCTTCACAAGTCAGTTGTAAGGAAAAAAAAAATAAGATAACATGTGTCAAGTGCTTGATAAACTGCTAAAGTTCTAAGCAGATGTAAGTTATTACATCACACCCAGAGTTCAGAAAGACAATTAGGCACCCACATTATACCACAGATTCAACTGTGATTAATGCATTCACTTTGGGAACTCTAGGAATTAATAACCATTTGCCATACATTCATTATGATCACATTAATCATTATAATTGATTGGTTAATTAGCTAATTATGGTTATAATGTAGATGTCATATGCATTTCCATAGGAATTCTTTGGTAATTCAACATTAATTAATGCCTGATCTTATCTTGATGCTAAACAGATCATGGGAATGACCTTCTAGCACCTGATTTGGTCCAAAGGGGACTTCACAGAAGAATACAATGAAGCAGGCATCATGATTTTCTGAACATTGGGTTTTAGTTGAAGAGTAGAAAGAATTTTTGAAAAAGTAAAAAGCTTAGAATCTTTTTCTTTTTTTAAAAGGTACTTTCAAATTTTTCTCATTTTCTCTTTGTACAAACCCCATGCAGGAAATAGAGGTTCATTACTACTGTCCTAGATCTTCAAAGCAAGATTTTTCTCAAAATGGGAAGGAGAGTATCTGAGAGGGAAAAGAGAAACAGTTACTAAAAGCTAACTCCCTATCCACTGCTTTGCTGGTGACCACAGAAACACGAGAGTCCCTATTCTCTGTCCCCAAGAATCTCACCATTTTCTAGGAGTCTCGAGTTTGTAGAAGAAACATAGAAAAAAACAGGGATGTTTTGGGTGAAAATTTTTATTTTTATTATCTGTTTATCACTTGTGATAGTTTACAAATTGGGGAATAATGGTAAGGAGTTTAAGGAAAATCAGAAATAATGTTTAAATGAGGCAGGGAAAGTCAGTTATTTACTATGGTGAATTGGCAAAAATTACTATATTTTGAAAACCCTCAAAATTTGGAAGTTAGCTAAATCTAAATTCATTGAAAGCTGGCAAGTACAGCAAACAAAGTAATTATACATACTTTCTGTTAACCCATTGACTGCTGTTTTATACTTCTGGGTGTGTATTGTCCTAAAAGTGAAATATCTTAAAAAAAAATAGAAAGTGGAAACATTGATATTCTGGGTTTCCTGGATGATTAAATCACCTTAGTCACCACTGAAATTTAAGACATATAACGTTTGGAACACATTACAAAATCCATGAAATGTGATGTCATACAAGATTAACATCTGAGATTCCAACTGCTACTATCACCAAAGTAAGTTTTTAGAAAATTACTTGAATGTATCCATTAGCACAAAATATTCATTTCCTCCTAAGACCGAAAGTTCAAATATAATTATCTTTAATGCATTAACAGAAGAATTTGGTGGTTTTTACTGTGATCACGGGATTTGAGCCAAAATTGTGGGGTTTTTTTTCCCTAAAGAAAAGGTGAAATAAAGCTCTAGTAATACATTTGGAATAGTCCCAGTTAAATTAAGAACTTGTAAGTAGAGTCATTTAGGGTGATAAAAGGGCACACATAGAATTAATCAGCTGATGGAAACCAACCATCTGTAAGTTACAGGGAAGGAGAACCTCTTTCTTGAGAAGGGAATGGCATTGGCTCAGGTTCTTAGCGGAGAAGGCAATGGCACCCCACTCCAGTACTCTTGCCTGGAAAATCCCATGGACGGAGGAGCCTGGTAGGCTACGGTCCATGGGGTCGCTAAGAGTCAGACACGACTGAGCGACTTCACTTTCACTTTTCCCTTTCATGCACTGGAGAAGGAAATGGCAATCCACTCCAGTATTTTTGCCTGGAGAATCCCAGGGATGGCGGAGACTGGTGGGCTGCCTTCTATGGGATCGCAGAGAGTCAGACATGACTGAAGTGACTTAGCAGCAACAGCAGCAGCAGCAGGTTCTTAGAAAAGTAGACGCTAAGACAAGATCTGAAATACAAGGGATGCAATGGAAGTAAAAGGAGAGTAAGCTAGAGAAGGTAGAAAGAGTCTTCAGACCATAATGCAGATCTGATATCTGCAAAGGACTCTAGGAAGGAAGAAGGGTTAAGCAGTAAAGATCTCAGACTTCTGAGCAGTTTCAAGAAAATTCTCAAGTCATTTAGGACTGGGATAAGAGCCTACCCTAATACCGCCTCCGTTGTAAAGCCAGTCTCTTGGTCCCTAAGCACCTGTGAGTGGTGCTGGCTGAAGATCTGTGGGAAGAAAAGGCAAACTCAGAATAGGTATCCATCTCTGCCAGGAGATGGCAGAGATCTGCTGACTCTTCTGGGAAAGAAGGAGCCACATGAAACCAATTTGCTAACAAATGACCATTTGCTCTCCTCAAGAAATAGCACCTTAGTGTTGGTGGCTGTTGCTGGGAAAGTTGGACATATGGGGGCAGCCGCAGCCAAACTGGCTTCGGTAAGTGGAAGCTCACACTACTGGGTCCATAGTAAACTCCCATATGTCACCATGGTTACTCTGTCCACACACTCAGCTCTGGGGTGGCCAGTAACGAAAGCTGTTTAATGTCACCAGGCTGAGTCATTTTTTCTACTTGGTTGTTCCAGGGCTTCTTGCATCATTAATGCTTTTCTGTTTGGGACTGAGGTGTGATACAAAAATCCTTAGGCTTTCTGCCCTCTCTCCCATGTTGTCCATCCACATGCCTCTACCTAAGACTTCCTTGGCTTACACTGTCTAGGCCATTTCATTCCAGGTCCCTGACCATATGGCCAAGCCATTGACCACTGCATTGGAGTCTAGATACACTCTCACCTTGGGCTACTTAGCTTTCCACACAAAGCTGATGACTGGGTGACTAGATTATAGGCTGAACTGTCTTCTTCCAAAATCCACATGTTGATGTCCTGACTCCTGGCATCTCATAATACAACCATATTTGGAGATAAGGTCTTTAAAGTGATAATTAAGCTAAAATGGAGTTTTTAATGGTCTTAACCCAATCTGACTGGTGCCCTTTTTTGTTTGGTTTTGTTTTTTTATTTTTACAGTGTTGTGTTAGTTTCTGCCATATTACAACATGACTCAGCCATGATTATACATACACCCCCTCCCTCCTGAGCCTCCCTCCCCTCCCTCATCCCATCCTCCAGGTCATCACAGAGCACCGGGATGCTAGGGCACACTGGGCTCCGTGTGCTGCACAGCAACTTCCCACCAGTTGTCTATTTAACATACAACATGTGTCCACAGTTGAAAATACTGTACTGAATCACCAAAATCTGCTAAGAGAGTAGAACTTAAATGTTCTCACCGAAAACAAAACAAAAAACGTGAGGTGAAGGATGCACTGATTAACTGGATAGTGAGAATCCTTTCATAATGTATCCATGTATTAAATCATCATGTTGGAGATTCTCTGTATACAAATGACGTCCTTTCCAAGAGTGTGTTCCTAAGTCCAGTTTGTTTGTAAGTCCAAAAAAGTTAGCCTAGGTTCCCAACGAACACAATCGGTTACATAGCACATAGTTGCTACGTGGTGTCCGATTCTTTGTGACCCTTTGGACTATAGCCTGCTGGGCTTCTCTGTCCATGGGATTTTCCAGGCAAAAATACTGGACTGGGTTGCCATTTTCCTCCTCCAAGGGATCTTCCCGACCCAGAGATCGAACCCACAGTCTCCTGTGTCTCCTGCAATGCAGGCAGATTCTTTACCCATTGAACCATTGGGAAGCCCCAGCTATATAGTACTGTACTGTAATAGGTTTATAACACTTTTCACACAAATAATACATTTTTAAAAACCAAACACATAAAATAAAGAAAACATTTTTAATCTCACAGTACAGTATCTTGAAAAGTACAGTAGTACAGTACAACAGCTGGCCCACAGGGGCTGGCATTGAGTGAACAGTCGAGAAGAGTTACTGACTGGAGGAGGGAGAGGAGGTGGGAGACGGTAGAGTTGAAGGATCGACAACAATAGGAGGTGAAGGGCAAGCTGCAGTCTCACTCACACTTGATGGTGATGGAATGCATGTTTGCATCTTTGAAAGTTTGCAACTTGAAGATTCATATGTAGGGGACTTATCGTATTATGATTTTATTTGCCAATTATACCTCAGTAAAGCTGAACAAAAAGTCACTCATTAAAGGAGTGCTAAACCTTGCAGGAATGAACCTGCCTTAGCATCCCCTACTGTAGTGACTCATTGGTGTCTCATGGGAAGCCTGGCCAAGGTGCCGCTCTTGGGGCAGATCCAGAAACGCCCCAGCTGGAAGTCATCAGTCGGCGGCATCCCCCACAGCAGGGGATATGAGCACAGCGCTTCCATGGCCACCACGGGGCAACAAAAAGGTAGAAATAAGGTGCCACATTAGTGCCTCCTACTCCTCGGAGGACACAAATGGTACTGTTAACCAAGTGGCCTTATCACTAAGTCTTGGAAAGCTTTAGGACTAAGTCTTGGGTCTTGTGAGAGAGCTAAGGCACTGGGAAAAACAGGATGACTTCTCCAAAGCACCCTTCCTTTGTTCTTCCATCAGCTGGGATCAGCTGTTTGGCAGGGAGAAGAGAAATAGAGAAAGAAATGAATGAGAATGAATCATTGAACTCACTCCCACCTCAGGGAAACATTTTATTGGATTTGTTTCTCTTTGATGCCAATTAAGCCCACAGGGTAGAACAGGCCAGTGAGTGAACATGTGGGCTGGGGGAGTGGATACAGGATCTGCCTATGGTTACTGTGCCATGGTTATAATTTATTATTAACTCTCTCTTCTGTGCCATGGTCTGTTGGACCATTTCAGGGGGCCAGTTCCTGGGGCCAGGACTGTGGCTCATCCAGGCAGATCAGACGGAACATGTTATTTACTTGCTTCTCTCCTTCAATCTAGGATGACTCAACCTGGCCCAAGGCAGAAAAAGTTTTCTTGACCTTGGATGAAACAGTGAGTTTTGGGAGAACTCAGAGTTAGACTATCAGCTACCCTGCTTCACTTATCATTTGACAAATTAGAAAGATCTTGGTGGAAGAGATTCATAACTTTGATTTCATCGCCTTGTCCTAAGAACCCAAATAAACATTTTCTTTAATGTTCATTTATCATGTTCCAGATGTAGTGTTACACTCCCTGAGCTCATTCATTCCCTCAACAAATATTTACTGAGGGTTGCTAGTGGTCCAGCCCTATGCATACCAAGTGTGAAATACACAACCTTGAACAGAATAGACAAGATCCCTCCTTGGGTGATGGCAAAATAAGGAGTACAGAATATCAGCTATATCAAAATATCATAATTTCAGATGGTGCTCACCTCTATGAGGTAAATGAAGAAAAAGAAGTGAGTGACATACATTATAAAATTTAATCTCCTCAAATCATCATGGTAGACAGGGGCTAATATTCCTATATTATCCCTGAGGGAAAGGATGTTCAGAGGGGTTATGTAACCTACAGAAGTTCCAACAGAACAGACAGGAATGGGGATTTGAATATAGACTAATATTTGAGCTAATATACCAACCTCACTTAGGCCAGAAGAGTTTAAAATCTCAGATCAGCTTTCAATTACAGCAACAGTCCCTTCTCCCTGGTCTTTCTTTTTTTTTAAAAAAAAAGTATTTACTTTTAGCTGCGCTGGGTCTTCACTGCTGTGTGGGCTTTCTCTAGTTGCAGTGAGCGAGGGCTACTTTCTGGTTGTGGTGCAACCACACTGCAATGGCTTCTCTTGCTGTGCAGCATGGGTTCTAGAGCACAGGCTTCAGTAGTTGTGGCGTACAGGCGTAGTTTCCCTGAAGCATGTGGAATCTTCCCCGACCAAGGATTGAACTGGTGTCTTTTGCATTGCAAGACAGATTCTTAACCACCGGACCACCAGGGAAACTTCTCCCTGGTCTTTCTTTTGCACTATATGTTCCAGCTTTTCCATTCTTGCTGGTCTTCCATTCTTGCTGTTTCTGAAAGAGTCCCAGCATCCTCCCTCCAGTCCTAGGCACAGGCTGACCAAGAGCTTTCCCAGGCCTGGGGTGCTCCCCCATGCCACTCTGAGTGATGGATTTACATGGCACTCGGCCACATCTTTGAGCAACACTGACTCACATAGAGAGAAAGTAATTCTCTTTTCATCTCTTTTTCTCTATTTCTGATTTTATTGAGAAGACAGTTTAGTACTAGACAAACATTTTTGACCACTTGCTGAATCCCTCTTCTATAAAGAAAAAGACTTACTGAGGCACAATTGGCATACACTTATCACAACTTTTTTGTGTGTGTTTGCTCCTTTTAACTGGAGAAGGCAATGGCACCCCACTCCAGTACTCTTGCCTGGAAAATCCCACGGACGGAGGAGCCTGGCGGGCTACAGTCCATGGGGTCGCTAAGAGTCGGACACGACTGAGCAACTTCACTTTCACTTTTCCCTTTCATGCATTGGAGAAGGAAATGGCAACCCACTCCAGTGTTCTTGCCTGGAGAATCCCAGGGACGGGGGAGCCTGGTGGGCTGCTGTCTATGGGGTCACACAGTGTCGGACACGACTGAAGCAACTTAGCAGCAGCAGCAGCAGCTCCTTTTAACAACTGTGTGAGTTCTGGCTGAGTTTCAATTTGTCTTTTCCTCATCATGTATCATAATTTGTTATTTCTTGCATGCCCAGTAATCTCTAATTGGATGCAAGACATTGTCCATTTTACCTTGTTACGACTGGAGATTTTTATATTCCTAAAAATATCCGTTAGATTGTTCCTGGATGTAGTGAAGTTATTTGGAAGCAGTTTAATTCTCTGGGATCTTGTTTCTAAAATGGGTTAGGTAAGATCAAAGAGGGCTTGTCAGGTGGTACAAATGGGAAAGAACCCACCTGTCAATGCAGGAGACAGACGCAGGTTCGATCCCTGGGTTGGAAAGATCCTCTGGAAGAGGGCACAGCAACCCACTCAGGTATTGTTGCCTGGAGATTCCCATGGACAGTTGAGCCCGGCGGGCTACCATCCATGGGGTCACAAAGAGTTGGACATGACTGAAGCGACTTAGCACACATGCCTGCACAAGATCAGAGATGTACTGATCCCTCACTTCTGTTGCAGAAGCCATTTGTGTGCTTAACCCCTTGCTCCGTGAATTAGGAGGTCTCCAGTCTGGCTGATGGGAGTAGGCAGTCCTTACAAAGGGCACTCTTAACTTGAATCCCTTCTTCATCTAAGTGTAGTGATCACTACTCAGTTGAATGTTTGCGGGGGAGGGAGCCCTTCGCAGGTACCTGGGGTTCCTCTGTGCAGCTCTCCCCCACACCCCCAGGCCACCAGTGCTCTGCTCCGTGAATTCTAGCTGCTTGCATCTCCCTGGACTCTCAGCTCTGTCTCCTCAGCTATCAGACTCCACCTGGGCTTCGCCTCCCTACGCTGCAATCTGGTGATTTTTACATTCCTATAAATATTCTTTAGTTTTGTTCTAGAATGAAGTTAAATTACTTGGAAACAGTATGGTCCTTGGAGGTCTTATTTCTAAGATTTGTTAAGTGGGATCAGAGCAGTTCTCACCAGCAGGAAGATTATTCCCTAGACAGGAAGCCGGGGCAATCTCAGCGTTCACCTCATTTTGCCTCTTGGCCAGGTCTTGAAAAATATTACTGCATATATATTTATCATTTTTGTTGTTGTTGTTGTTGTTTTAATAGAAAGCAAAAACATAACCCTTATACTCCATCTTGGTCAAGAATCCTCATTTCTTTTTTTTTTTTTTTCTTTTTTTTTAAGTGAAGATAAAGTAGACCCGAAAACTTAGGCAAAAAATTTTAGGGCTAAAATTGAATAACTTTGTCTTTTTTGCTTTATATTTCTTTTATGGTTAATTTATTTATAACAATCTGTCCTGATTTTCCGTTAATGGTAACATTAAAAAGCTCCAGAGTTAGGGGCTTCCTTGGTGGTCCAGGGGTTAAGACTCTACACTTCCAATGCAGGAGGCATGGGTTCAATTCTTGGTCTGGGAACTAAGATCCTACATACCATGACCAAAAGAAAAGTAAAAAAAGTTCCAGAGTTAAATGGATTTGTTCATGTTTAAAACTATATTCATTGAATCCATTTAAAGAAAATAATCAAGAAACAGCTGGGCAAGAAATCAGAAAATTCATCACTAGGAGAGTAAAGAGGTAACTCAAGTTCAGGGAGGGTAGATCTTGATGGCTCCAGACTTCCAACCTGACTCCATCCCAGCCTCCTTCGGCTGAATTCCCCTTCCTGGCTTTGAGCTCCTCCCTTTAACACCTACACCTACACTGGGCTAATCTTTCTGAGAGCAAATGTCACACTCTAGTGGTATTTCCACCCCCTGTGTCAGCCCCCGTTGTTTTCCTCTAAATCTGTGCCACCCTGTCCAACAGCCACATGTAGACACTGAGCGCTGGACACGTGGCCAGTCCTCACAGAGACATGTCAGTGAGGAATACACACGGGGTTTAGAAGACCGAACAAAAAGAATTTAGACTATCTCATGAATGATGTTTATATTCAGTACATGAAATATAATGTTTGGGATCAGTTCACTTCAGTTCAGTTCAGTCGCTCAGTCGTGTCCGACTCTTTGCGACCCCATGGACTGCAGCACGCCAGGCCTCCCTGTCCATCACCAACTCCCGGAGCTTCCTCAAACTCATGTGCATCAAGGAGGTGATACCATCCAACATCTCATCCTCTATTGTCCCCTTCTCCTCCTGCCTTTAATCTTTCCCAGCATCAGGGTCTTTTCCAACAAATCAGTTCTTAGAATCAGGTGGCCAAAGTATTGGAGTTTCAGCTTCAGTATCAGTCCTTCCAATGAATATTCAGGACTGATTTCCTTTAGGATGGACTGGTTGGATCTCCCTGCAGTCCGAGGGACTCTCAAGAGTCTTCTCCTACACCACAGTTCAAAAGCATCAATCCTTCAGTGCTCAGTTTTCTTTATCGTCCAACTCTCACATCCATACTTGGCTAGTGGAAAAACCATAGCTTTGACCAGAGATACCTTTGTCGACAAAGTAATGTCTCTGCGTTTTAATTTGCTGTCTAGGTTGGTCATAGCTTTTCTTCCAAGGAGCAAGCATCTTTTAATTTCATGGCTGCAGTCACCATCTGCAGTGATTTAGGAGCCCAAGAAAATAGATTAGGATCAGTTCAGTTCAGTTCAGTCACTCAGTTATGTCCGACTCTTTGAGACCCCATGGACTGCAGCACACCAGGCCTCCCAGACCATCACCAACTCCCGGAGTTTGCTCAAAATCATGTCTGGGCTAAAGAAAATACATTATTAAAATTAATTCCACCTTTTTCTTACCTTTTTTATAATATGACTCCTAGAAGTTTTGACATCACATATGTGGCTAGCATTTCATTTCTTTTAGACGGCACTGTTCTAGCTGCATCATCCATGGACACCTCCCAACTCTCAGCAGTTCCCTTGTGGCTTCCCTTGAGGCTTCCCTTGTGGCTCAGCTGGTAAAGAATCTGCCTGCGATGCAGGAGACCTGGGTTTGATCCCTGGGTTGGGAAGATCCCCTGGAGAAGGAAAAGGCTACCCACTCAAGTGTTCTGGCCTGGAGAATTCCATGTACTGTATGGTCCATGGGGTCACTAAGAGTCAGACACGACTGAGCGACTTTCACTTTCACAACTGTCTGCACAACACCTGACAGAGAAGAGGAACTTACCAAACAGGTGTCAAATGTCAGTGAGTGAATGAAAACATAAATGAGTGGCTTTAACTGGATTGAAGTTCAGAGGGGGAATATCGGAGCCTGGAGACAGCCGTAGTTTCTTCATCCCTGTAATGGGAATAATAATTTATGCCTCATAGAGATAATGAAGATAAACTGAGGTCATTTATCTTAATGGAGAAATCTTAACCCTGAACCTAGGTCAACAGGCAGATCAAGAGAAGTTAGACATTATAGGGAAAACGTCTCTACTTAGACTCACACCGTGTGAAGGACCTTAGCAGCCGTGTACAAAGAAAAATGAGAAGGAGATTCTTTTTGGTGAGTTTTTTCTTGCTTGTTATGCAAATGTGCTTTATACGCTTCTCCAGGCTCTTGCATAAGAGCCCAGTTTTGTGGCTTATAAACATTTGCCTCTGCCCCAGCCCCCACTGCTCAGTGGTGTCCTGATAACCGGTTCCTTATAAGCCATGGTGTGTGTGTGTGTGTGTGTGTGTGTGAGTAAAACACTTTCTCCCAGGTCTTATCTTATTGCTAAAAATAATGTACTTGTAAATTGCTTTATAAATTATTTATCATGAGGGGCTTCATCATGGAACAAGTGCTACAACGTACTGTGAAATGGGGGCAGGGAGGACTGGCAAGGAAGGAGGGAGAGAAGGAGGCATTGGAATCACTTATAAATAATATATTCATTGGCCAAAGAAAGTTATCGCCTTTTATGAAGTGTTTGGAATCTGTCTTGCATACTAAGTGAGCATCCTCTTGCGGACTCCTTGGTGGGCCACCCCAGCCTCCTTGCTGCTCTATCCCTGAATCTGGCGATTAGGATGCTGTGTGTTTATTTCAGCCAAAACCACAATTGCCACGTCTCATCACCCGGAAATAAACAGCAAACAGGGCTGACTGGTACCGCTGAGGAAACGCAAAGATGTGTTGGCAACTCCTGGGAACCGAGTCTGAGTTGCTGAGTTGGGCTCTGCATTTGGTATTCATCGCATAAGTGCTGCGCCTAATGAGGGCATTTGGTATTCATGTGGATGTCACATGTATTTCCAGAGACGCTGGGCTCTAATTTAGCATGGGTTAATGGACACCTCTATTAAAGTGTTATCGAAAGTTTGACATTCAAATAACCCAGTTTGAAAATCAGACAAACCTAGACATTAAATCTGAAGGAGAGAAAACGTAGGAGAAGTCAAGTGTATAAATGCCAACTTTAGACAGAAACATTAATCTGCCGTGGAGAGGGACGATGGGTTGGTCCAAGTGCTTCTTGCCCTTTCGTTTTGCCTGGTTCCTCCCATACCTAAGTCTTGGCATCTTCCCTGACTGCCTTTGCCAATATTTCTGTGATAAGGAAGAAAGAGGGGACAGAAGAAAGGGCACAGTTATATTAAATAAAAGGTGTTAAATAAAAGGTGCCACTCACCTCCTAAAATTCCCCACCATATCCTTGGCTCTTGTGTTCCAATCTTTTCAGTAACTATCTAAGGCACATTTTATTATTCCCAGAGAGAATGAAATTGAAAACCCATAGAACATAACTGATTCTCGAAGGCTCACACTTAGCTAGTAAACTAGTAAGAAAAGGTTAGAATAGTCACTATGCTAATATTTATGTTCTCTTTTCATTAATTTCACAAATATTTATTAGACACTAATTTGGTGACAGACTCACTTACTAGCCGGTTGATGTTAATGAATAAAATAAACTCTTGTACAACGACTTTGGGAATGTTTTACTTTTTGTTTTATTCATTTATTTATTTTTGGCCGTACTGTGTCTTCATTGTTGTGTGAGGGCTTTCCCTAGTTGCGGCAAGTGGCCCCTACTCTCTAGTTAGAATGCGCAGGCTTCTCATTGCAGTGGGTTCTCTTGCTTTGATGCTAGGGCTTCAGTAGTTGTGGTCTGAAGGTTTAGTTGCCTCACGGCATGTGGGTTCTTCCTGGGCCAGGGATTGAACCCATGTCCCCTGCACTGGTAGGTGGATTCTTAACCCCTGGACCACTAGGGAAGTCCCTCCAGCAGTATTTTATATAACTAAACTTATACTTACTTTATGACTCAGAAACTTCACTCCTAGCTATTTACCTAAGATAAATGAATGTAACCAAATAAGTGTGGCCTCTTTATTTATCATCAAAAACAAAATAAATGAACGTAATAGAATAGAATAGAATGCACAGAATCTCTTTATTCATAATAGTCAAAATAAAAAGTAGCCCAGATGTCCATCAGTAGAACAGATTGTGGTATCAACATATATCCGTACAATGGAACACTACTCAGCAATAAAAAGAATGAACTATTGATATATGTCACAATTTGGAAGAATCTTGAAAACACTATGTTGAATGAAAGAAGTCCTGCAAAAAAGAATACATACTCTATCATTCCATTTAGATTAAATTCTAGAAAAAGAAAAACTAATCAATATCAAAAAAGATCGGAACAGCAGTTGCCTCAAGGATGAGTGGAGTTGAAGTTTAACTAAGAGGGTACACAAGGAAACTTTTTTGGGGTGAGTGACATTAAAGTTTTCTGTGTTGATAGGGACTTGGTTTATATGAGTGATTTAGTCGCTAAGTCATATCCGACTTTTGCCACCCCATGGACTGTAGCCGGCCAGGCTCCTCTGACCATGAGATTGTCCAGGCAAGCACAGTGGAGTGATTTGCATTTTTTTCTCCAGGGAATTTTCCTGACCCAGGGATTGAACCCAGGTCCCCTGCACTGCAGGCAGATTCTTTACCAACTAAGCTATCAGGGAAACCCCTTGAGTTATATCAGTGTACATTTTCAAAACTCATCAAACTGTGCACTTAATACTTGTGCATTTAAATCTATGTGCATCTTACCTCAAGAGCAAAAGAAGAAATCATAAGTGACTATTGAACTCTGGTTTGTAATGATGGACATGCTGCAGTGCTTAGGGATGAAGTATACTGATGTCTCATGCTAGATTGAAATGCATCAAGTAATAAGAACAATGGACAAATGGGGGGATGGAGGGAGGGAGAGGGTATGGATGGATAAATATGTGTTAAAGATAATATATTAAAATATTATTTGTATAATATAAAGGATGTGTATATGGAGGTTCATTTTACAGTTCTTTCAATGTTCTTTATGTTTAGATTTTTCCATTATAGCATGTTGAGAAAAAACATTTTAAAATATGAAAAAAGACTCTTTCCCTGTGTTTCTATGGCTGACATTTTAGCAGTAAAAAAAAAAAAAAGAAGAACATTAAAAAGCTAAACACCCGGGCAAATATATAATTGCATATTTTGATGGCTGTTATGAGGAACAGAGACAGGGTGCGGTGTGAGAAATATATTGAAAAAATTTGTTAAATGGAAGATCAAGGGAAGCTTCTTTTGGAAAGTGGGGTTTAGAAAAGTGGGACACGACAATGAGAAAGGAACAATGATGAGAATTATGGGCATCCAAATGAGAAGGAGGAGCGTAGCACAAAGAGAGGACAGCAGAAGTGAAGACCCCAAGGTAGGAAAGAGTTTAGCACAAGCATAGACATAGAAGAATATGAACATGAATGGAGTGTAGCCAGCCAAGGAAAGAACCAGCGAGAGATGAGGGTGGAAAGGTAGGCAGAGACCAGACCATTCACAAGTTTATAGACCATGGTGAGTTGGGAATCATCTCTGAGGCAGTCGGAGCACACCTAGGGTATTATGTTTAAAGCCCAATGACAAAACAGCAACAGTAATGATCACTAATATGTATTAAGTGCCGCTTAGATGCCAGGCATTGTCTAGAACCTTATAATTTAGCTCATCTAACTTCACCTCTCTCCAAGCTATATACTATTTTAAATAAATATATAAATATGCATGCCCCATTTTTACTTAAGAAAACTGAGATTTGGGTGAAGTTAGATATTTCCCCAACATAACACAGCTTGTCCAAGGTGGAGATGGGATGTGAGTCTGAGATAAGGGGGCTTGGGAATGCTTAACTTGCCAGTGGAGAAATCTCCCTGGAGCCACAGCGGTCTTCTTCTAATCTATAAAGCTACCATGGGTAAGAGAGATTTTAGTTGTACCTTGTAATGACAAGAATCTGAATTAGCATCAATGAGACAATATTCTGAAAAAGCAAATTTGAAGCCAATGCTAGGAAAAAAAAATTGTAATGAACAGATTTTCCCAGAGATGGAAAAAGCCACAATAGGAGCTATAATTAAGGAGAGATTTCCTTCCCTTGGAGCCACTGGTGCCCAAGTGAGGTGGCCCCGGGACGGCGGGCCTTGAACATCACAAATGGGCTGGACCTCAGGACTTCGAAGTGCCTCCTAGCCCTGTGATGGTGGGATAAACCATCAGACTCTGTTTGTGGCTGCAGTTTCTCCAGCAGGTTGGCAGCAGCTGTCTTCTGAGAGCTGTATTAATAACATCTTCACTGACATTGCACGCACAAACAACATTTTCCATTTAAGCCACATTCATTGGTGGCCTCAGGAGAATCGCCGGTGAGACTGGAGTGCAGGCTAAATAGAGAAAGTCTGGACTGGCAGTGCAAGCACAATTACCATTCACAAGGGGGAATCCATGAGACCGCCCCCTCCCACCCCCGACTGAGTGGGAAAGCTGTCTGGCATTTGCTGGTTTACGATGTTGTTCTATGGTGGCTGAAGTCAGGTAACCAGGAACGTTCCAGTGCCTATGGACAGATCTCTATGGACTCAGATCTCGGGAATATAGGGTATATAGTTGTTGTTTAGTCACTAAGTCATGTCCGACTCTTTGCAACTCCATGGACTGTAGTCTGCCAGGCTCCCCTGTCCATGGGATTTCCCAGGCAAGAATAGCGCAGTGGGTTGCCATTTCCTTCTCCAGGGGATCTTCCCAATGCAGAAGTCGAACCTGAGTATTCTGTATTGGCAAACAGATTCTTTACCACCGAGCCACCTGAGAAGCCCAAGGTATATAGTTACCCAAGCTGAAAAAAGTAGTCAAGGAGGCCAGCCAGGGCTGTCACTGCCGTTGTTGTGTTATAGGTGTTTGTTTGTTACAGTTATCATTTGCCAACATCCTAACTCAGAAGTGGATGAGAAATGAAATGGTCTGAGGGTGTGCTGCTATGTGCCAGGCTCGGTGTTAAGGCACTGTATCATGGCATCTCACTGAATCCTCACAATGACTCTGGGAGTCTGCTTCTATTAATACCCCAGTTTAAGGTGAAGACACAGCTATTGAGTAACACTTTTGCACAATGGCAAAAATGGGATAACTGATATCCTAACCTACTCAAGTCAGACTCCACTGCTTCAGCCTATGCATGCATGCATGAATGAATGAATATCTGCTTAAAAATCACAAAGCCAAGGGACTTCCCTGGTGGTCCAGTGGCTAGGACTCTGAGATCCCAGTATGGGGGACCTGGGTTTGATCTCTGGTCAGGGAACTAGATCCCCCTGTACTGCAGCTAGAGATTCCACATGACACAATGAAGATCCCACACGCCACAACTAAGACCCAGCACAGCCAAATTTTTTTTTTTTTTTTTTTGAGAATGTATGCTGTAGACCACGTGCTCTCATGCATGGACACAGACTTCTTCATTTCTCTCAACTGAATGGGTTTGAAATGGTATTTCATTATAACTTTTTTTTTTTTTTTTAACTGAGGGATAATTGCTTTACAGAATTTTGTGGGTTTTCATCATACATCAACAAGAATCAGCCATAGGTACACCCAGGTCCCCTCCCTCTCAAGCCTCCCTCCCATCTCCCTCCCCACCCCACCCTTCTAGACTGTCACAGAGCCCCTGTTTGTGTCCCCTGAGGCATACAGCAAATTCCCACTGGCTATCTATTTTACACGTGGTAATGTAAATCTCCATGTTACTCTCTCCATACATCTCACCCTCTCCCTTCTCTCCTCTCCAGTGTCCATAGGTCTGGTCTCTACGTCTGTTTCTCCATTGCTGCCCTGAAAATAAGTTCATCAGTGCCATCTTTTTAGATTCTTCCATGTATATGCACCAGTATATGATATTTTTATTTCTCTTTCTGACTTACTTCACTCTGTATAATAGGCTCTAGGTTCATCCACATCATTAGAACTCACTAAAATGTGTTCCTTTTTATGGCTGAGTATTATTCCATTGTATATACGTGCCATAGCTTCTTTATCCATTCATCTGTCAATGGACATCTAGATTGCTTCCACGTTCTAGCTATTGTAAACAGTGCTGCAATGAACATTGGGGTACAAGTGTCTTTTTCAATTTTGGTTTCCTCAGGGTATGTGCCTAGTAGTGGATTGCTGGCTCATATAGTGGTTTTATTCCTAGTTTTTTTTAAGGAATCTCTATACCGTCTTCCATAGTGACAGCCAAATAATTTTTTTTTTTAATTACAAAGCCAAAAAACCAGAACCATTAGCTTGGGATTTAAAAAAATAAATAACATCGGAAGGGAAAATTATTTCCAAAAAGAGCAAGAGTGAGGAAAGCAAAAGAGCCTCTCATGTCATTGCTTTATGCTTCCTAGTAGCTAAGCTGGAGAGAAAAGGAACAGAAACAGGCTACCTGGCTGTCATGCCCACTAAAGGGAAGAAGATGAACTCATCTGGAGAGAGTAGCTAGTATCCTAGCTCTGAGCCCCATGTGCATGGACGTGTCTGAGCAAGGTCCCAGCTCCCAGGATGAGCAATGTCCAGGCTTAAAACCCTATGTCTGCCCATCTAGTCCATTTAACTGCCCTTCAAAAAAAATTTTCATTTCCAGTTGTAAAATGTATTATTTCTTATCCAGCAGTGGCCTTGGCCTTCTTAGGTATGATTTGAATTCAATAACACAAAATGATTACTATTATCTGGAAAGGAAAGTTGGTGTAGTTTGACTAACACATCTATGCCTCTAAGGGCAAACCCTAGGGTTACAACTAGTCCAAGACTGCTCTGTTTATTCTGTTCAGCCTCCCCTTAGGTAGACAACTGAGAATCCATTGTCCTTCCCTTTAGGTAGACAACTGAGAATCCATTGTCCTATGGTAGAAATGATGTAACTATAAGCGCTCTGATAAAATCTAGTCCCCAGTTTCCAATTTGTTCAGTTGATTCTAAAATAGACTTTAATTCTGTTTCAATAAGATGGCCTCTGACTCACACAATATCTTGGTTCCTTTGTCTTGCTAGAGAAATGTCTTCTGAAGAATTTAAATAAAAACAAGTTGTTCCAGCTTCTGTGGAAAGGAAACCAAGGCTTAGGGGAGGTAAGGTAATGTCCTCAAGTTCATATATATTGTGTAATGAAGCTGAATTTCAAACCCAGGTATACCAGACCTAAAATCTCTTTTCTCCGTATCACCCTCTCTCTGTAGAGAAGACAATTAATAGCCCACTTTTACTACAGTGCGGTCACAGTGACAACCTAAACATTGCTGTTAAGGCTCACATTTTTTCACGTTATTTCAACGTACGTGAAACTAAAAGATCAAACCTCACACCAGAGTTTGTAGTCTGTGTTGCTTTCCCTTTAGGCAAGATGGCTACTAAAACATCGGGCAAACATCTTATTTGCTTTTTTTTTCTTGCATACACTATTATTGTATTTCCAACAAAAGACTGTCCCTTTAAGAGTTAAGACCCTGGCAACTTGGAGATCCTGCACTCTTAGCATCTGATTAAATATAAATAGGGAGGTAGGGTGCTCCCTCACTTGTGGTCCTTTCCCTGGACCACTGAAACATAGCTGAAGAGGGCCGGAAACAGGGCCAGCCCATTATCTATTAATTCTTAATAAACTGGTGGATTATAACGATACATGGATGATAAAAAAGGATGGGTAGACAAGATCCTGTCGGTACCTAAGATCTATTTTGAATGAAAGCCAAGAAGCTGAAATGATACACCAGACACCTGAGGAGACAGTCGGAGTCCATTTATAGTAAAGCCAGACAGATTTGAGTGGGAGAATCTCTGGCCATGTCTGAGGGGCTCCCTCTGATCCCAGTCTGACCCAAAGCAATCGCCTTAAACAAGTGCTGTTACCAAACCCTTCTGTAGGCACGTGCCCAAAACTTTTACATTTGCCTCTGTCTTTGCAGTTCATATTATCTCACACTGGGTCTGAAAATCAAGCCTCAGACCACTTTGTCTCCCACTACTGGAGGATCCTAATGTTACGTTCTACAAAGGACGGTAGATGAGACAACCCAGCAGCCAGTTTGAGAAATCAGTTGCATCTTAAGTGCCATCTTTAATGGATTGGTACTGGCTGCATAGGAGGCTGTATCTCAGACTCTGAAGCTTTGTCCAAGCCCAGTGGGAAAGAGGCAGTAATTGATTAGTGATGTCTTCCACAGACACAGGGAGTAGGAGTGAAAGCAGCAAGTGTGTCTAACATTTGCCACATCTGAAAGAAGGTCTCTGTCTTTCT
The DNA here is from genome assembly GCF_054371585.1 of Giraffa tippelskirchi. Taxonomy (NCBI): domain Eukaryota; kingdom Metazoa; phylum Chordata; class Mammalia; order Artiodactyla; family Giraffidae; genus Giraffa; species Giraffa tippelskirchi. The sequence continues at coordinate 110,109,537 of NC_137287.1, read as the reverse complement.
GATGTAGATGAGAATTTCCCATCAGTGTAATTAGTTTAACTGCCTGCAGCAAAGCTATGAGGCAGGCAAAGTCTCTGTCTCCTGAAAGAAGCAGATTATGGGTGGGACTTGGAGGAATTAACCTTGAGATGTAACCTCACAAAGACGCATGTGCCTCGCGGACATACTTCATTGCCCTGTCCGGTCTCACCAACATTCTCTCTCTCCTGATCAATCCTGAGATGTGAACACTTTAAGTCCATTTTTGACTCCTGGTTCCTAGAGTTGGCTCCTGTCCTGAGATCTTTCTGTGTACATGCTCAACATAATTATCTAATAACCTTCCATCCCCTGATGAGAATCTGACTTCTCTAAGGATCTCAAAATGTTCTCCAGGGCCTTTTTTGTTCTTCATTCTTGGCACAGTGGGTAATACTCTTTCACATGCATTTATTTCAATCTCTTCGGTCAGCAAAGGAAAAGTCTAGGGTGTAGAAAGGGCAAGAGATATTTGAGAGATCACCCATAGATACAGTGATAGGAGAGTTCAGTTCAGTTCAGTTAAGTCGCTCAGTTGTGTCCGACTCTCTGCGACCCCATGAATTGCAGCACGCCAGGCCTCTCTGTCCATCACCAACTCCCGGAGACTACCCAAACCCATGTTCATCGAGTCGGTGATGCCATACAACCATCTCATCCTCTGTCGTCCCCTTCTCCTCCCGCCCCCAATCCTACACAGCATTAGGGTCTTTTCCAATGAGTCAACCCTTCGCATGAGGTGGCCAAAGTATTGGAGCTTCAGCTTCAACATCAGACCTTCCAATGAACACCCAGGATTGATCTCTTTTAGGATGGATTGATTGGATCTCCTTGCAGTCCAAGGGACTCTCAAGAGTCTTCTCCAACACCACAGTTCAAAAGCATCAATTCTGCGGCGCTCAGCTTTCTTCACCGTCCAACTCTCACATCCATACATGACCACTGGAAAAACCATAGCCTTGACTAGACGGACTTTTGTTGGCAAAGTAATGTCTCTGCTTTTAAACATGCTATCTAGGTTGGCCATAACCTTCCTTCCAAGGAGTAAGCATCTTTTAATTTCATGGCTGCAGTCACCATCAGCAGTGATTCTGGAGCCCAAAAAAGTAAAGTCTGACACTGTTTCCACTGTTTCCCCATCTATTTCCCATGGAGTGATGGGACCAGATGCCATGATCTTAGTTTTCTGAACGTTGAGCTTTAAGCCAACTTTTTCACTCTCCTCCTTCACCTTCATCAAGAGGCTCTTTAGTTCTTCTTCACTTTCTGCCATAAGGGTGGTGTCATCCACATATCTGAGGTTATTGATATTTCTCCCGGCAATCTTGATTCCAGCTTGTGTTTCTTCCAGCCCAGCGTTTCTCATGATGTACTCTGCATAGAAGTTAAATAAGCAGGGTGACAATATACAGCCTTGACGTACTCCTTTTCCTATTTGGAACCAGTCTGTTGTTCCATGTCCAGTTCTAACTGTTGCTTCCTGACCTGCATACAGGTTTCTCAAGAGACAGGTCAGATGGTCTGGTATTCCCATCTCTTTCAGAATTTTCCACAGTTTATTGTGATCCACACAGTCAAAGGCTTTGGCATAGTCAATAAAGCAGAAATAGATGTTTTTCTGGAACTCTCTTGCTTTTTCGATGATCCAGCAGATATTGGCAATTTGATCTCTGGTTCCTCTGCCTTTTCTAAAGCCAGCTTGAACATCTGGAAGTTCACGGTTCACGTATTGCTGAAGCCTGGCTTGGAGAATTTTGAGCATTACTTTACTAGCATGTGAGATGAGTGCAATTGTGCGGTAGTTTGAGCATTCTTTGGCATTGCCTTTCTTTGGGATTGGAACTAAAACTGACCTTTTCCAGTCCTGTGGCCACTGCTGAGTTTTCCAAATTTGCTGGCATATTGAGTGCAGCACTTTCACAGCATCATCTATGAGGATTTGAAATAGCTCAACTGGAATTCCATCACCTCCACTAGCTATGTTCGTAGTGATGCTTTCTAAGGCCCACTTGACTTCACATTCCAGGATGTCTGGCTCTAGGTGAGTGATCACACCATCGTGATTATCTAGGTCATGAAGATCTTTTTTGTACAGTTCTTCTGTGTATTCTTGCCACCTCTTCTTAATATCTTCTGCTTCTCTTAGGTCCATACCATTTCTGTCCTTTATCGAGCCTATCTTTGCATGAAATATTCCTTTGGTATCTCTAATTTTCTTGAAGAGGTCTCTAGTCTTTCCCAATCTGTTGTTTTCCTCTATTTGTTTGCACTGATCGCTGAGGAAGGCTTTCTTATCTCTCCTTGCTATTCTTTGGAACTCTGCATTCAGATGAGAATATCTTTCCTTTTCTCCTTTGCTTTTCGCTTCTCTTCTCTTCCCAGCTATCTGTAAGGCCTCCTCAGACAGCCATTTTGCTTTTTTGCATTTCTTTTCCATGGGGATTTTCTTGATCCCTGTCTCCTGTACAATGTCACGAACCTCTGTCCATAGTTCATCAGGCACTCTGTCTATCAGGTCTAGTCCCTTAAATCTATTTGTCACTTCCACTGTATACTCATAAGGGATCTGATCTAGGTCATACCTGAATGGTCTAGTGGTTTTCCCTACTTTCTTCAATTTAAGTCTGAATTTGGCAATAAGCAATTCATGATCTGAGCCACAGTCTGCTCCTGGTCTTGTTTTTGCTGACTGTATAGAGCTTCTCCATCTTTGGCTGCAAAGAATATAATCAATCTGATTTCGGTGTTGACCATCTGGTGATGTCCACGTGTAGAGTCTTCTCTTGTGTTGTTGGAATAAGGTGTTTGCTATTACCAATGCATTCTCGTGGCAAAACTCTATTAGCCTTTGCCCTGCTTCATTCTGTACTCCAAGGCCAAACTTGCCTGTTACGCCAGGTGTTTCTTGACTTCCTACTTTTGCATTCCAGTCCCCTATAATGAAAAGGATATCTTTTTTGGGTGTTAGTTCTAGAACGTCTTGTAGGTCTTCATAGAACCGTTCAACTTCAGCTTCTTCGGCGTTACTGGTCAGGGCATAGACTTGGATTACCGTGATATTGAATGGTTTGCCTTGGAAACGAACAGAGATCATTCTGTAGTTTTTGAGATTGCATCCAAGTACTGCATTTTGGACTCTTTTGTTGACCATGATGGCTACTCCACTTCTTCTAAGGGATTCTTGCCCACAGTAGTAGATATAATGGTCATCTGAGTTAAATTCACCCATTCCAGTCCATCTTAGTTCGCTGATTCCTAGAATGTCAACGTTCACTCTTGCCATCTCCTGTTTGACCACTTCCAGTTTGCCTTGATTCATGGACCTTGATTCATGGACCCATTCCAGGTTCCTATGCAATATTGCTCTTTACAGCATCGGACTTCGCGTCTATCACCAGTCACATCCACAGTTGGGTATCGTTTTTGCTTTGGCTCCATCCCATCATTCTTTCTGGAGTTATTTCTCCACTGATCTCCATTAGCATATTGGGCACCTACTGACCTGGGGAGTTCATCTTTCAGTGTCCTATCCTTCTGCCTTTTCATACTGTTCATGGGGTTCTCAAGGCAAGAATACTGAAGTGGTTTGCCATGCCCTTCTCCAGTGGACCACAATCTGTCAGACCTCTCCACCATTACCCATCCGTCTTGGGTGGCCCCACACGGCATGGCTTAGTTTCACTGAGATAGACAAAGCGGTGGTCCGTGTGATCAGATTAGCTAGTTTTCTGTAGTTTTAATTTTAGTGTGTCTGCCCTCTGATGCCCTCTCGCAACACTTACCGTCTTACTTGGGTTTCTCTTACCTTGGGCCTTGGGTAATTCCTCTTGCCGCCGCCGCCGCCGCCGCCGCCGCCGCCGCCACCGCCACCGCCGCCGCCGGCCCCAGCCCCCGGCCTGGCCTAGCCCCTCTCGGCTGCCGCCTCCGGCCCCCGGCTCTCGGCCCCCGGCCCGGCCTAGGCCCTGTCAGCCGCTGCCCCCGGCCCCCGACCCGGCCTAGTCCCTGTCGGCCGCCGCCCCCGGCCCCCGGCCCCCGGCCCGGCCTAGCCCCTCTTGGCCGCCACCCCCGGCCCCCGGGCCCTGGCCCGGCCTAGGCTCTCTCGGCCGCCGCCCCCAGCTCCCGGCCCTCGGCCCCCGGCCCCCGGCCCGGCCTAGGCCCTGTCGGCCGCCGCCCCCGGCTCCCGGGCCTCAGCCCAGCCTAGCCCCTGTCGGCCGCCGCCCCCGGCCCCCGGCCCGGCCTAGCCCCTCTCGGTTGCCGCCCCCGGCTCCCGGCCCCCGGCCCCCGGCCCGGCCTAGCCCCTGTCGGCCGCCGCCCCCGGCCCCCGGCCCCCGGCCCCCGGCCCGGCCTATCCCCTCTTGGCCGCCACCCCCGCCCCCGGCCCGGCCTATCCCCTCTCGGCCGCCGCCCCGGCCTAGCCCCTCTCGGTTGCCGCCCCCGGCTCCCGGCCCCCGTTGCCCGGCCCGGCCTAGCTCCTCTCGGCCACGCTTCTGCGCCGAGCCGTCGCAGCCGCCTCGGAGAGTAGTGATGCCAAATCCTGACTCCCAGTCCACATCTTCCCAGTGTGATGTGTGTGATGGATCTGCTGTCGGGATCAGCACTGAAGAGGAATGCCATTTCTGGAAGGTAACCCCTGATACTTATGACACACCGTGTGACATATTCTTGCTATCATAACCACAGTGGGAGCCCCTAGGTAAAGACATAAGCTATGTGCACTTGAGAGGTATTGGTACATCTGGAGAACCACTGGGAAAAACCATCATGCTTTAGATTTCATATAGTCCAAGAACTCACCATTGGGTCCAATTCAGAATGTTGAAATTGAGATCTAGAATACATAAGCTATCTGGAACAAATACCACCTCTGAATCCCTTAGCCACCTCCACTTAAGGCAGAGAAATAACAGCAATGGAAAATTCAAGAACCATGTGGGTTTATTTATTTGATGTCTTTCTCACCAGGTGGTTGGCGAAGACCTTTGAATTATCTTCAACATCACTAGTTTAGCTGTCTAGGTATGGACAGGAATCTTCTTGACCACAGGGTCCCCACCCCTCTCCCAAGTGTCTAGAGCAGAGCCAGGCATGTGGCCAGTGTAGGTGAGAGAACACGTGGCTCTTTCTTGGGAAGATGTGTGAGTTACAGAGACTATAGGGGAAGAGACCTGAGGCTGAATATAACCTAGAATTAGTTCAGGAAGAGATCATGGGAAGCCCATGGCATGGAACTGACACAGTACTACAATCACACACAGCTGTCAAAAGCCAGAATGTAGTAGGAGAGAGAAAGAATTCAGGACGTGGTCTATCTGGGTTTCAATCCTACCTTTAACATAGGCTCTGACAAGTCACTTCACCTTCCTATCACTCAGCTTCCTCATCCGTACGATGGATGTAATATAGTACCTACTTCTTAGAGTTCAGAGGATTAACTCCCAACTGTGTGGAGCGCAGAACCCAAAGAACAGCCACTCCAGGCTGCAGTTAAGGATGGACACATGTCCTAAGTCTCTCTGATGAGGAAAACCCTCCAGACTATATGGCTATGACCACATAGGACTCCTTTCCATTGGACATAAAGCTAGAAGGAGCTGCCAGCAGCCACTTGCAGGAGAAGGAGAGTCTACCTGAGGATGGTAACAAAACAGAAAAATCATTTATTCAAGTTGAGAGGCACATAGATGTGTGTGTGTGTGTATATATATATATATATATATATATATATATATATATACACATGCTGATGACATCATTTGACCTCCTATATTGAGTCACATCTGAAGGCTGTTACTCATGGAATTTAGAGTTATATAAGCCAATAAATTCCCTTTTTGCCTAAGCCAGTTTGGATTGGGTTTTCTGTGACTTACAACTGAAAAAGTCTTCAGTTACAGATACTTATGAGTTTAAGAGCAACATCTGAGTCTTTGGCTTTGGGTACCACTTGGAAGAGCTATTGCCAAGCCTAACACCTTGGTGTGATTAATAGCTCATCAAGGCTTTGGGAACTTTATTCAACCTCTGGGACACTCTTTTTCTTGCTATGGGAAAAATGGGAATGATAAAACCAACATTAGGGGTTGCTTTGAGAATTAAATGATACTTTGCTCTACATTTGAAACCAACACAAGGTTAATCAACTATACTCCAACATAAAATAAACATATTTTAAAAAAGTAACAGGCTCACAGATATAGAGAACTAATGAGAAAAAAAATGATACAATATATGGAAAATGCCTAACATTGTAATCTCCACTTTTGGGGGGGTCTCAATCAACATATGGGAAGATGTCCCAGAAATGTGGGAGCTCATATGAAAATACATTGGTAATTCAGATCATAATTATTTCTGCAGGAGTTGTAACTGACAAGATAACAGAAGAGTGTGCTGAAAGTAGGAGGGTACTTGATGAAAGGCGGAATTTTTTTTTTTTAAATAAAAAAGCAAAGGAGACAGGATGCAAATTGTTTTCCTTCTAAGAGTATAGTAAAATAGCATAGCTTTCTGGATTTATCATCGAGAAGTTTCACATTGTAAAGCAGTATTTGCCGAATTTTCCTAGATAGGAGTAAAAAAAATAGTATCCCAGTTGACACTAGTGATAAAGAACCAGTCTGAAAATGCAGGTAGACATAAGAGACTCAATCCCTGGGTCAGGAAGATCCCCTGGAGGAGGAAATGGAAATCCACTCCAGTATTCTTGCCTGGAGAATCCCATGGACAGAGGAGCCCCGAGGGCTACAGTCCATGGGATCGCAAAGAGTCCTTCACAACTGAAGCGATTTAGCAGGAGCAGCATGATGGTTCATAGCACAGATCCCTAGGCCCCAGATAGTGACTGTTTTTTATCAAAGGAGTGGTGAGAGGTATGCCCCTCTGCTTGTTTCCCCTGGTAAGGAAAGAGCCAACTTGATGTATTTCCCCCTATAACTGGCAATCTCCCATCCCTGCACCCCCTAGGGAAGACTGGCATGCCTTGATTGGTTGATGGTGAGAAAACAGGGCGGTTTCACAGGGGTTAACATTATCAGTCCTTGGGCACTGGGAAGCCTGAGGCTATGTACGCATAATCATCAAGTAGTTAACATCTTCCTTTTGGTGAGAAGTTTTTCACATCAGTAAAACAACTCAGGAAATGTGCATCAAATACTGTTATCTAGGTACTTCAGAGAGGAGATAAAGCAGAACATATGGGGAAAAGCCCCCTTAGAGTCCTGCTTGTTTACATCAACAAATCATCAGTGTTGGGTTTCCTAAAAGAAAAGCCATGTCTATTCCTAAGTAATCACTTTTGCCTTATACATAGTTTTTTCTACCAGTTTAGCCTCTTTGGTGGGCTTACCTGGTGGCTCAGACTGTGAAGAATCTGCCTGCAGTGCAGGAGACCTGGGTTCAATCCCTGGATTGGGAAGATCCCCTGGAGGAGGGCATGGCAACCCACTCCAGTGTTCTTGCCTGGAGAATCCCTATGGATAGAGGCAGGCTACAGTCCACGAGGTTGCAAAGAGTTGGACCTGACTGAGGGACACAGCCCTGACACAGCCTCTTTGGTATTAGCATCTACTGGGCTCCCAGAAATGCCCTCTTTTTATGAATTCAATTGCCATTCAATCTCTGACCCCAGGAGACAGCTGCTCTCTTTCCCTGCAGGCATCTTCTCCACAAGCTGGATGCTGACAGCCGCTCTTACCGCACATCTTTCCCTGGAAGACCCTTAGTAGCGGCACTCCCCTGGCAATGACCTCTCTGCTGTGACCCTCCCCCAGGACTTCCCAGGGAGCTGAGCTCATTAGAAAAGAAACTCAAGAAAGATTAAGAGAGGCACACTCTTGTGTGTGCAGTTTCTCAAAAAAAAATTAAACATAGACTTAGCATGGGCCCACCAATTCCACTTCTAGGTCTATATCCCCCCAAAATCGAAAGCCCGGACATAAATGGATACTTGTACACACATGTTCATAGCAATAGTACTCACAGTAGCCAAGAGGTAGGAGCAATCCAAATGCCCATTAATAGGTACAGGGATAGACAAAGTGTGGTTTGTACACACAATGAAATATTATTCAGCCATAAAAGGAAGGGAAATCTGGCACATCCTTCAACACGAACCTTGAAGGCATTATGCTAAGTGAAATAAATTGGTCACAAAAGGACAAATTTAGTGTGATTCCACTTATCCAAAGTACCTGAAGTAGTCAAATTCATAGGGACAGAGAATGGTGGTTGCCAAGGATCATGGGGAAGAAAGAATGGAAAGTTTAATGGGTGTGTGTGTGTGTCCTCAGTGGCTCAGTCGTGTCCAACTCTTTTGCAACCCCATGGACTATAGACCACCAGGCTCCTCAGTCCATGGTATTTTCCAGGCAAAAATACTGAAGTGGGGGTGGGGGCACGGTGCTTCTCTAGTGGTCCAGTGGTTAAAAATCCACCTCGCGATGCAAGGGACTCCAGTTCAATCCCTGATCCAGGAAGATCTCACATAGCTAGGAGCAACTATCTCAGTGCACTATAACTACTAAGTCAGCGCTCTAGCCCAAGAAGAGCAACTACTGAACCCAGTGTACCTAGAGCCCATGCTACACAAGAGAAGCCACCTCCATGAGAAGCTCGCACACCACAACTAGAGAGTAGCCTTCATTCACTGCAACTAGAGCAGAGAAAGCCCGCACACAGCAATGAAGACCCACCACAGTCAAACAAATAAATAGATATTAAAAAAAAAAAGAATATTGGAGTGGGTTGTCCTTTCCTTCTCCAGGGGATCTTCCCTACCCAGGGATTGAACCTGCATCTCCTGCATTTGTAGGAGGATTCTTTACCACTGAGTCACCTGGGAAACCCCAGTTTAATGGATATGGAGTTTCTGTTTCTTTTTAAATTTTATTTGTTTATTTAGGGTTGTTGCTGGGTCTTCACTGATGTGCATGGCCTTGCTCTAGTTGCAGAGGGCAGGGCCTGCTCTCTGATTGTGACGTGCAGTGGCTTCTAGAGCACAGGCTTAGCTGCCCTGAGGCATGTGGGATCCTCCTGGACCAGGGATCGAACCCATGTCCCCTGCATTGACAGATGGATTCTTAACCACTAGACTACCCGGGAAGTCCTGGGTGTGGAGTTTCTGTTTGAAAACCTGAAAAAGTTCTGAAGATGGACAACATCATGAATGTATGTAATGTCATTAAACAGTACACTTAGAAAATGGTTAAAATGGTCAATTTTATGTTATGTATATTTTGCCAAGGTTTAAAAAATAACAATAAATGGACAAAATAAAAGAGGAAAGCACGCTCTCTTCCCCGCTTTGCTCCTCAGTAAGCTGGTGACCAAAAATAGACACCCAGCATTAGCATTGTGCCTGTCTTCTTAACTGTCTTGTTTTAGATGCAGATGTTTTTCACTTACAGTGTTTTGGGGCGACTAGGAATTCAGAATGTGCTGGTGTGGCATTTCTGAACCCAGTCAAACTTTGATTGGTTTGAATGGCGGTGCTCGGCTGGAGATAAACATCAAACCCAGGAAAACTGCAGTCTTTTTCTTTTGCACAAGCTCTAGCTTAACAAGATGTCTTTCAAGCAGGGCTGCCTGTGGGATCAAGCATTTTCTTTGTTCCGTGAAATACTATTTTTTAATGCTTATGAGGGATGCATGTGTGTGTTTTCTCTTTCATTTTTCTCTTTTTTCCTTTTTTTTTAAATGACTTTTTGCCTACCTAAGGTGAAAAAGCAGAAATGATCAGTGAGTTAGTTACTGCCCGAGTCTCAGAAGGGATGAGGGGGGAGACAGCACAGCAGTCTCTTATCCAAAAAACCAAAGAAGCTCATCCTGGGGTTTGAGACTTTCCTGTTCATCTACCCCCTTGCTCTCACTCTTGATCAGGGCTGCTCTTCAAAGACTCGATGGACCTGTCAGGACCCAAAGAGAAATGAAATTAGAGGCGTTCCCCTTAGGAGAGGACTGGGTATTGTCCACTAAAAAAAAATAGTCACAACCTGGAAGTTGAGAGTTGTTTTCTTTGGTGGGAATTTTTAGGAATTTCAAGCTTGGGAGACAGCATCTCAAGTAACCCTGAGAGAACTGCTCCAAGGAGGCAGGAGGGTTGGAGATGGGAAGGAGGAATCATGTTATATAGAAGTTTGCAACAAGAGGCAGGTAGTCTCAATATCAAAAGATTACCGTTGATTAAGGAAAACCAGATACCTCAAGTTAAAGAATTTAGCCCTTTTCTGTGTATGGAAAGATGCAAGAGTCTGGGCTCACTGAAATCATTCCTTTCATATATCTCTCAGCTATCTGGGGCCAGTATACTGCAGTTTTTTCACATTCTCTACCCCACCCCAACTCCCAGCTCCTCAGTGTTCATCTTGCTGGAATCCCTGATGTCTGTGACATTCTTGCCTACTGATATAGCAGGAAATACTCCATTTCTCAGTACCGTAAGTTGAAAATCCTGGATTTGACCCTGAGTTGGGCTTCCCCAGTGACTCTGTTGGTTAAGAATCTGCCTGCAATGCAGGAGACCTAGGTTCAAAGCCTGGGTAGGGAAGATCCCCTGGAGAAGGAAATGGCAACCCACTCCAGTATCGTGCCTGGAGAATTCCATGGACAGAGGAGCCAGGCAGGCTACAGTCCGTGGGATTGCAAAGAGTCAGACATGACTGAGTGATTAACTTCTGTTACTAAAGCCAAATCCAACCTCTGTATCCTACCACCAGATTAAATCTTGGAGCCGCGGTGGGCTAATGCCCTCAAACCTGTGTGTCCCCATCCTGGAGGGGGGCTCTGAGGAGTCTTCTAGTCCAGCAGCGCTGCTGATAAGAGTCAGGCTAGGTGCAGAGCCCACGCTCCTTCAACCCAGAGGTCACCTAGCATTAGGTGATGATGGATGAACTGTGACCTTCTCTGGAATGAAGCGTGCTTCATCAAGGAGTTAACACATTTCATTTGGTGGGGGTTTTCTGCAGAAGAGCTCAAAGATGACATGCATCCCTTGAGGAAGAACCAGGACCTTGCCTCCAAGGCTGCACCATTGTTTCTTGATTGCTTTCTTATCTCCACATCCCCTCCATTCACTGATTAGAGACTCTTTGAATCTGCCTTTTGGAACTCAGAGAAGAGGGGACACAGAAAGGCTTTTGTGCCCTGGAGCCCCATAGGATTCAGTTTGGTCTCATTCAGTTTGGTGGCTCAGTTGTGTTCGACTCTTTGTGACCCCATCGACTGCAGCTCACCAGGCTTCCCTGTCTGTCACCAACTCCCGGAACCTCATGTCCATTGCATCAGTGATGTCATCCAACCATCTCCCCTTCTCCTCCTGTCTTCAATCTTTCCCAGCATCAGGGTCTTTTCAAATGAGTCAGCTCTTCGCATCAGGTGGCCAAAGTATTGGAGTTTCAGCTTCAGCATAAGTCCTTCCAAGGAATATTCAGGATTGATTTCCTTTAGAATTGACTTGTTTGATCTCCTTGCTGTCCAAGGGACTCCCAAGAGTCTTCTCTAACACCACAGTTCAAAAGCATCAATTCTTCGGTTCAGCTTTCTTTATGGTCCAACTCTCACATCCATGTGTGACTAGAAAAAACATAGCTTTGACTAGACAGATCTTTGTTGGTAAAGTAATGTCTCTGCTTTTTAATATGCTGTCTAGGTTGGTCATAACTTTTATTCCAAGGAGCAAACATTTTTAAATTTCATGGCTGCAGTCACCAACTGCAGTGATTTTGGAGTTCCCAAAAATAAAGTCTCTTACTGTTTCCATTGTTTCCCCATCTATTTGCCATGAAGTGATGGGACCGGCTGCCATGATCTTAGTTTTCTGAATGTTGAGTCTTAAGCCAACTTTTTCACTCTCCTTTTGCACTTTCATCAAGAGGATGATGATGCCATAAGGGTGGTGTCATCTGCATATCTGAGGTTATTGGTATTTCTCCCAGAAATCTTGATTCCAGCTTGTGCTTCATATAGCCTGGCATTTTGCATGATGTACTCTGCATATAAGTTAAATAAGCATGGTGACAATATACAGCCTTGACATACTCCTTTCCTGATTTGCAACCAGTCTGTTGTTCCATGTCCAGTTCTAACTGTTGCTTCCTGACCTGCATACAGATTTCCCAGGAGGCAGGTCAGGTGGTCTGGTATTCCCATCTCTTTCAGAATTTTCCACAGATTGTTGTGATCCACACAGTCAAAGGCTTTGGCGTAGTCAATAAAGCAAAAGTAGATGTTTTTCTGGAATGCTCTTGCTTTTTCAATGATCCAACGGATGTTGACAATTTGATCTCTGGCCCCTCTGCCTTTTCTAAATCCAGCTTGAACATTTGGAAGTTCACAGTTCACGTACTGTTGAAGCCTGGCTTGGAGAATTTTGAGCATTACTTTGCTAGCGTGTGAGATGAGTGCAATTGTGGGGTAGTTTGAGCATTCTTTGGCATTGCCTTTCTTTGGGATTGGAATGAAAACTGACATTTTCCAGTCCTGTGGCCACTGCTGAGTTTTCCAGATTTGCTGGCATATCCTGGAGAAGGGAAAGTCTACCCACTCCAGTATTCTGGCCTAGAGAATTGGGTTGGTTTCATTACTTACTAGCTTTCTGACCTGACTGCTGTGCTAAGGTCTGTTTCAGCATCTGTGAAATGGGAGTAACAATGGGATATACTTCACAAGGCAGTAAAGTGAAAGAAAGTGAGAAAGTGTTAGCTGCTCAGTCTTCCAAATCTGCATTGTAGGCAGATTCTTCACCATCTGAGCCACCAGGGAAGCTTCACAAGGTAGTGGTGAAAATTAAATGAGATAATAACACGGACAGAGGATGTCACCTGTCATATCAGTAAACAAACGCTGTGGCAGCGATCAAGCCTTCAGCCACTGTAATCTCCCCTGGCTAAGCACCCTAAGAGGATTCAGGATAGGAAAAAAAATGAAAAAGAAAAACAGAGAGGATACTGGCCCTAGACGGTTAAGGTGCATATCAAAAAGAATTATTTCAATGAGCTCAGACTCTTAACAGCTTCCCTTATGTAGAAAAGGGCTAAATTCATTAACTTGAAATGTCTTAATTTTCTTTAATTAACAGTGATCTTTTTGATGTTCTTACTCCCTGTTTATCTGTTTTTGCAAAAACTATATTTCTTGTCTCCTCCCTTAGTTCTTTGAAATAGTCCCTCAGAGCTATCTGAGGGGCTTACTCTCGAGATTAAGTCCTCAATTTGTCCACCAAATAAAACATAATTCTCGAATTTTAGGTTTTGCACTTTTTTTCAGCCAACAATAATGAAAAAGCACCTAGCATGCACAATGGCACACAGTCACAGCTCACTAAAGTTTAGATCTTGTGATAAGAAAGAGCCTTTTACATTACTAACTCCTGATTCTGGAGAGGGAGAGAAGGTTACGGTTGATCATGGAAGAAAAATTCTGTGATGCCTATAATTTGAAAAATCCAAACGTGCCCTTTAAAAACACAGCTCACTCCGACGGCTGCTAAAGAGATGTCCAGTGGAATACAAGGAGGCATATCTTATTTTCAAAAGGGTTACCTCATTCCTGATGTTTGGCAATAGTGATTTTCCACACACAGGCAAGAATTTTATAGACTGCTTTTAATAGCGATGTGTCAGAATCAGTAACAGTGACAATATATCGTTTCATGACTCCAAATTCAACTCTTCTTAAAAGTACTGGAGCAAAATGCCAGCTAAGTGTGGGATTTACTGATTTAGCTGTGGAGGAAAGAAATTCTGCAGATCAGATCAATACAGCCAGTAAAAACAAACTGCACAATCCCCATTTTCTGCCGGAGGTCTATAAGTGAGGGCATTAGATGAGGCACCTGAATTATTCCCGAACACTTCATCTTGAGTGGCTGGAAATGGTACTTTACAACCATTACAGGGAAAGTATGATTTTAGGTCACCATGATTAAATTAAATGTCCTGTACAAAAAAAAGTTATAGTTAACATTTGGGGGGGGTGGTGTCCAAAGATTAGAATCCATAAGAGAATAGTTTTAATCAGTCAGAGTATCGGGACAAACCCAAACCCCCAATTAATTAGTTCAGTGACTTTTAGGAACCACATCTTCTGCAATAAGAAGATATAAATTTAGAATATAATTTTTTGGACAACCGGCAGCCATATATGGAAACATGATTACTCATGACTACTTTTAAAATTATTTTATCATTGTCATCACCTTATCATTATATTTTTACTAATAGTGATACTTTAGCATAAGAGCAATTTCTCTTTTATCTACCTTGAGAACTAGCCAATTTCCAAGATCTGACATGTACTATTATTGATAAAGGTGTACATTAGTGGTTATTTTGACGGACAATTTAACCTTGTCCGTTATAGTAGAAAACTTATATTTGCTTCAATCCAAGAGTACTACTACTAAGTAACTCTCTGAGAAAAGTATTCACAGATGTGTCCAAAAAATGAAGAAGAAAAAAAAAACAAACCCTTGTGATTCATTGAAGCATTTTGTGTGCAAGTGAAAACAAGGATATAATGTGAATTCATTCAGGGAATGACAAAATAAGATATACATGTCCACAACAGTTTGCAACAATTAAGCAAATAAAGTAAGTGTCTACCAATAGACATACGACAATATCTATACTCAGCAGAGTACATTTAATACCTGGCTCACCAAAGAAGAAAAACCCCGACTTGCAGTTTGCTTCTTCCCATGCTATGAATACTCCCACCATGGTCAGCTACAAGCTATCAATGTGATGTTACTGAATGTGGAATTGGAAAGACATGTGCACATTGGCTCTCATGAGTGGGTGCTGGTCACTGTCAATATATTATTGTGCAGGGCAATATGGGCTTTCCAGGTGGCGCTAGTGATAAAGAACCCACTTGCCAATGCAGGAAGACATAAGAGATGTGGGTTAGATCACTGGATTGGGAAGATACCATGGAGCAGGGCATGGCAACCCACTCCAGTATTCTTGCCTAGAGAATCCCATGGACAGAGGAGCCTGCTGGCTATGGTCCATAGGATTACAGAGAGTCAGACACAACTGAAGTGATTTAGCATACATTCATGCATGTGCAAGATACTACAGAACTAAACCACACACCACTATGCACTTGTTTGTGTACATACATATCAAACTAGATAAGTGGTTCACCTCTGTGGCAGGAAGTGAGCCTGCTAGTGGAGAGGATGTTCAATAGTGACTTCTGCTTTGTAATATTTGAACATTTTTAAACTGAAAATGTACTAACTGTAAAATTAAGCTACATTTAAAAGAACAATGGAAATTATATAGACCATGTCCTTGAAAAAGTGGATGAGATTTTGATAATTTGGGCTGAGATAGGTTTGAACTCAGAGGGATTGATAGATTAAAAGATGGAAAGAGACTGCATTAGATTGGAGATAGATTGAGTTCAATTCAGTTCAGTTGCTCAGTCATGTCTGACTCTTTGTTACCCCATGGACTACAGCACGTCAGGCCTCCCTGTCCATCACCAACTCCCAGAGTCTACTCAAACTCATGTCCATTGAGTCAGTGATGCCATCCAACCATCTCATTCTCTGTTGTCCTCTTCTCCTCCCGCCTTCAATCTTTCCCAGCATCAGGGTCTTTCCCAGTGAGTCAGTTCTTCACATCAGGTGGCCGAAGTACTGGAGTTTCAGCTTCAGCATCAGTCCTTCCAAGGAATATTCAGGATTGATTTCCTTTTGATGGACTGGTTGGATCTCCTTGCAGTCCAAGGGACTCTCAAGAGTCTTCTCCAACACCACAGTTCAAAAGCATCAATTCATCGGTGCTCGGCTTTCTTTAAAGTCCAACTCTCACATCCATACATGACCACTGGAAAAACCATAGCTTTGACTAGATGAACCTTTGTTGGCAAAGTAATGTCTCTGCTTTTTAATATGCTGTCTAGGTTGGTCATAACTTTTTGTCCAAGGAGCAAGCGTCTTTTAATTTCATGGCTGCAGTCACCATCTGCAGTGATTTTGGAGGCCCCCAAAATAAAGTTTCTTACTGTTTCCATTGTTTCCCCATCTATTTGCCATGAAGTGATGGGACCAGATGCCATGACCTTCTGCCATAAGGGTGGTATCATCTGCATATCTGAGGTTATTGACATTACTCCTGGCAATCTTGATTCCAGCTTGTGCTTCATCCAGTCCAGCGTTTCTCATGATGTACTCTGCATATGAGTTAAATAAGCAGGGTAACAATAAACAGCCTTGACATACTCCTTTCCCTATTTGGAACCAGTCTGTTGTTCCATATCCAGTTCTAACTGTTGCTTCTTGACCTGCATATAGATTTCTCAGGAGGCAGGTCAGGTGGTCTGGTATTCCCATCTCTTTCAGAATTTTCCACAGTTTGTTGTGATCCACACAGTCAAAGGCTTTGGCGTAGTCAATAAAGCAGAAGTAGATATTTTTCTGGAACTCTCTTGCTTTTTTGATGACCCAACTGATGTTGACAATTTGATCTCTGGTCCCTCTGCCTTTTCTAAAACCAGCTTGAACATCTGGAAGTTCACAGTTCACGTACTGTTGAAGCCTGGTTTGGAGAATTTTGAGCATTACTTTGCTAGCGTGTGAGATGAGTGCAATTGCGCAGTAGTTTGAGCATTCTTTGGCATTGCCTTTCTTTGGGATTGGAAAGAAAACTGACATTTTCCAGTCCTGTGGCCACTGCTGAGCTTTCCAAATTTGCTGGCTTGTTGAGTGCAGGGCTTTCACAGCATCATCTTTTAGAATTTGAAATAGCTTAACTGGAATTCCATCACCTCCACTAGCTTTAATCTAGAGATAGATTAGACAGATTGAAAGTGAAATTGAAAGATTGATAAGTAGATGATAAATAAGATAGATGGATGACAGATACACAGATAAATGATAGATGAGATATTAATAGAATATATAGATGAGATTTGATATAGTGAATAAATTAGAGAAAGAGAATTTTGAGAAGCAAGGGGGTGAGGGCAAAAGAAACAGAAAAATATGGAAGCCCATGGGTGTTTGTTCAGGTGGGGCTGGGGGTTGATTGAGGTATCAGACAGTAGAATGGATAAGAAGATGGAGGAGAAGGGGAGGCTAGAGTTGGGAAAGGAACTCAGGTAAGAACAGTCCGAGTCAAGAGCTCCTTTATGGATCAACCTAGCAAGGGAGATGCTCTTCCCTGGTGGCTCAGATGGCAAAGACTCTGCCTGCAATGCAGGAGACCCAAGTTCGATCCCTGGGTTGGGAAGATCCCCTGGAGAGGGAAATGGCTACCCATTCTAGTATTTTTGCCTGGAGAATTCCATGAACAGAGGAGCCTGACGGGTTACAGTCCAAGAGGTCACAAAGAGTCAGACTGAACAAATTTCACTTCACTAGTAAGGGAGGAGAAGAAAACAGAGGGTGGGGAGCAGTCTCCGATTAAGATCCCCATGTGGGACCAGTGCAATGGGCACTATGTTTCTCTACTATGGAGGCAAGAAAGCAGGGAAGGGGAGGCCCTTAGCCTGTTGGTGTGTCCTATAATTGGATGGTGAGGAGCACTGAGCTCATGCTTCATAAATCAGGAGCTGAGGTCATTGGCTGACAACTACAGCTGAGGAGCTGGGACCCTAGCTTTGGGGAAAGTGGAAAAGGCTTGAAATAGTCCTTGGGAAGAATAGGCGTGTGAGCTGAGCCATTGCGCAAGTGCAGGAAATGTTAAGGTCCAGTCTGAGTTAGGGGATACGAATTTATATTGAAATCCATTTTTCCTGTTATATGAGCTCTGATTTTGGGACCCTGGAGTAGACGTGAAGAAAGGAAATGCATATGTGTTCATTAAGCAGAGGAAGCCAGATTCACAACTCTATCTCTCACTCACAGTGAGACCAGGGGCATCCTTTATCCAGCCTAAGCCTCGGTTTCAGCATCTGCAAAAGGGAAAGAAGAATAGCACATACCCTATGGCTCTGCATCGTTGTGCTGCTAGAGAACCAGAGGGGACAGCGGTGGGGAAGACATGGGCATCGCATAAAGAGCAGGGCGTGTCTTAAAGTACCAGGGCCCCTGTCTCTCAAGTCCTAGTAAATCTCAGTGGAAGATAAAGGGTCAGTCGATAATGGAAGGCAGCTAAGTGAATGTGACCCAGTCCATGCTCAGGGCACAAGAAATTCCCGATAACTGGTGTTCTGAGAAGTGTTTGACCTCACTCAAAGGCACCGGAGAAGGAAGGTGACTTTTCAGAAATAAGGGGGAGGAGCTCCGGCCCTAGGCTCCCAGGTTGGCCAGCAGAAGTCAACAGACCCTTAGCCAGGTTCTACAGAAGGTTTGAGAAAGAAGTTTGAGGAAAGTGACTCTCAGAATTCTTGCACCCACTCACAGTAAACTAAGGTGGGATCCTAGCCTCTGGCCAAGTTCCGTTTTTACCAGAGGGAACAGAGTCATGTTATAGAAATATCCTAGGGCACCACCTGCATCACAAGGATAATGATTAACACACCCCTCGAAACACCTGTAATCTTCCTTCACAATAAATCCCGAGTGAATGTTCAGTGTGTGTTAGTCGCTCAGTTGTGTCTGACTCTTTGTGACCCCATGGACTGTAGCCCTCCAGGCTCCTCTGTCCATGGAATTCTCCAGGCAAGAATACTGGCGTGGGTTGTTGTGCCTTCCTCCGGGGGATTTTCCTAACCCAGGGATCAAACCCACGTCTCTTAGTAAGTTCTTTACCATCTGAGCCACCAGGGAAGCCCCTGGGTGAATGTTCAGGACAGACCCAAATAGGAAAGGGTGCTTCATAACTGATTGGTCATTACCTACGAATCCCTTCTCCTCTCCCCTAGCCTAGCAACACACTGTCTTTCTGATTTTGAACACACTTTGGTCTTTTACACCCCAGGGCCTTTAAATTTATTGTAACGTTTGCTTAGAATGTTCTCCCTTCATGTTTTCCCAGGTCTAGCTCATTCCCATCTTTCAGGTCCTGGCTGAAATGTCTTTGTGGGGATATCAATGCAGCTAGGGCTAAATCACGACATGTCTTAAATAGGGCACTAAGAAATTAGGACATCATCCTGAAGGCAATGGGGAAGATCTGACAGATTTTTGAGCAGAGGAGAGACTTGTCCGAAACAAAGCTTCAGATAAATCGTTTTCGTGGTGTGTTGTGTGATGAATCGAAGAGGGATGAGATCGAAAGCAAAGAGACCAATTACAAGGCCATGGTAAAAGTCGAAATGAAATATGAAGATCAAAAATAATGATGGGGAAGACTGATTGAAGCAAGACTTATGAATCAATAAAAGAATAAACACACATAAACACATACACATAATTTTTGCCCACATGCCTCAAACACAGAACAACCTTAGATCAAAGCACAGGGAGAAAAGATGTCCAACAGGGTGAAATGTGAAAATGCATGATGAGATCTGCATCTTGCTGGTTTCAGTTGGGTTTTTGGATTTTACGTCCACTCAACATTGAGTGGGAACAGTGTGGAAAGACAGATCATCGTTCCCTTCCTTTAATCTACACATGAAGTCAGGTTTGCATCTGAAAATCAGCTCCTTATTGATCTTAACCTTGTTAATATTCATGAGGCTCTATCAAGAGGTAGGAGATTTTAACATGGTCGCCCCCATGCTCTAAATCAATTCTCATTGATTTCAATAGACTTCATCCACCCAAGCATTGATGTTGCCCCCTCCCATGAAAACCTGTTCCCAAGGTCCTTTGGAACATGTCAGTGGTACAAGAAGCTGGACAGTCTTGCTTGCCATCATCTGAACTTTGGGGGTACTCAGGGTGGTGAGAGATAGTATTTGAGTAGCCTCTGCTCCTCTTTAGGGCCATGTGAGACTGATCATCTCTTAAATCCATTCAGCCACAAAGCCATGCTCCCCTCAAGTCCCAACCACTCAGAGGGAAGACAGAATCCTTCTTACCTTTAGGCACATGTCCATTTCAGGACAAGGCTGATTTTTCCTAAAGTTTAGATGCTACCTGTCCTTAAAGGCCTCTTACAAGTTCAGGTGACAACACTTTCTGTCCTCAAATACAAGTGAGTTCAGAGCAGAATCTCACAAACCCAGAGCTCTGGCTCAGAGTTCTTTTTTTTTTTATTAGTTAACTAATTAATGTATTTATTTATTTGGCGGCACCAAGTCTGAGTTGCATGTGGCATGTGGATCTTTCAGTTGCTGCATGCAGGCTTTTAGTTGCAGCCTGTGGGATCTAGTTCCCTGACCAGGAATCAAACTCAAGTCCCCTGCATTGAGAGTTTTGCATCCCAACCACTGGTCCACCAGGGAAGTCCCTCTGACTCAGAGTTCTTTTCTCTCTTCAACTTGCACAAGGAAAAGGCTGAGCCTTTCTTTACAGGCTTCTTCAAAGGTTTCCTTTGAAGGGCTGGGAACCCAATTCAGGTGATTTTCTTTTATTCTTTTTAATATCTTTCCCTCTTTTTTTTTTCCTTTTTCTATCTGTGTGTGTGTGTGTGTGTGTGTATATATATATATATTTTTTTTTTAAGTATGTTTGTGTCTTTTTTTTGTTAACAAAAGTATTCACCTCTTTTATCAGGGAAAATGTCCAAATGGTGAGTTGTAGTGCAGCATTAACTCCGGATTATACCCCAAAGAAGAAGAGTTATAATTGAACTTGGTGAAGTTTGTGAATCCCAGCCACATGACAAGAAAGTGAAGGCAACCTCTGGCCAATGGCCAGCAAGAAACTGAATTCTGCTAACTACATACGCTGATTGTTCCCCGGATGAACCTCAGAGGAGACTCCAGCCCTGTCTGATGGCTTGATCGCAGTCTTGTAGGAACCTAGCTTAACCCTGCCTGTGCTCTGTACCCACAGAAATTGTAAGAAAGTAAACATGCATTGTTCTAAGCCACTGCTGCTGCTGCTGCCAGGTCGCTTCAGTCGTGTCCAACTCTGTGCGACCCCATAGATGGCAGCCCACCAGGCTCTGTGATAATTTGATACACAGCCGTATATGGCCAACGCAGTGCTTGTGTAGTTTATATTCCTGAAGGGGTATCACAGTTTAGTAGCTGAGATAGCAAATATCAAGCCCACCTAGAATCAACTATCAAACTCTATTTGTTAAGAGAGCTTGGTCGGGAATTCCTTGGTGATCCAAGGGTTAGGAGTTCACCTGCCAATGCAGGGGACAAGGGCTTGATCTCTAATCCAAGAAGATCCCACATGCTGTGGGGCAGCTAGGCCCCCGTGCTACTGCTACTGGAGTTCACATGCCTACAGCCTGTGCTCTGCAACAAGAAAAGTCACCACAATGAGAAGCCTACACACTGCAACGAGGAGTAGCCCTGCTTGCTGCATCTAGAGCAAGTCAGTACAGCAACAAAGACCCAATACAGCCAAAAATTAAAAATTAAAAAAAAAAATTTTTAAGAGATCTTGTAGGTACTTGGCACTGACTTGACACTTTCTAATCCTCCCCAAACACGTGAGGTATATACAATCATTATCACCATTTTTCATATGAGAAGACTAAACCACAAAGAAGTGAACTAGCTTTCCCAGTGCTACCCAGATTTATATTAACAGTAGTGGAGCATTACCTCAAACTGGGTCTATCTAACTGCAAAGGATGGTTTCAAACACTGAACTATCTCAGGTGCTAAAAACACCCCCACGGTGTGTGCGGTCCCCCAAAAAAACAGATCAGGTAAGCCTTTGCTGTATAGATGGCTGTACCAGCCTTCGTAATGTAGGTATTACAGATGAGGAAACAGAGGCTCGTGGACTTCAAATGTTTCATCCTAGCCCATCTACACTGGATGGGACCAGGATTGGAACCTGGGCAAGTTAACATCAAATCCCATGCCATTTCTATCTCTTTCCCTGCTTCCTTGCTCTGCATAAAACTATAGCCTGAACCCACCCTTTCTTTTTTTTAATGAATTTTGTAATGTTGATTGATTTGTGTATTTGTCTGTGCTGAATCTTAGTTGCTACATATGGGACCTTTAGTTGTGACATGGGGACTCTTAGTTGCAGCATGTGAAATCTAGTTCCCTGACCAGGGATCAAATCTGGACCCCTCCCTGCCTTGGGAGTTTAGAGTCTTAGCCACTGGGAAACCTCCCCCTCCCCTTTATTTGTCATCCTGATTCAGCAAACTCCTCTGAACTGTTCTTTCCTGTGTTCAGCCAACATTTATGGAGCATTTGCTTTGTGCCAAGCATGTTTCAGGCCTTGGAAACTCAAAGACAGATAAGACAGCACCTTTGTGCATGTCGCACTGGAGATTATTCAAGCTGCCAAGGTTCATCTATGCTATTTGCTGTTGTAACACGGTGCCTGAGAACTTGGTAGATGCGATGATTATTTTATCGGTAGCTCTGCATGTCATTGGGAGAAAGCCTCATTTTGCCCCTGTTTTAGGCAGCTGCTCCTTTAACTCCTCAGCGTGGTCCCTAAATATGCCCCTGGTTTTCACAGCTCCAGACATTTTCCAGGCTTCCCAGGTGACTTAGTGGGTAAAGAATCTCCTGCCAGAGCAGGAGACCCCAGAGACGCGGGTTCAATCCTTGGGTCAGGAAGATCCTCTAGAGGAAGAAATGCCAACTCACTCTAGTATCTTGCCTGGGAAAATCCCATGGACAGCGGATCCTGGCGGGCTATAGTTCACGGGGTTGAAAAGAGTTGAACACAACACAGGCATTTCTCGGGATCCCTGGGCCCCCTTTTGACCTGGAATGCCCTCTCAATACCTTTTTGCCTGCCTGAACACTCTTGTTCCCCTTCAAACCCTTGGAATGTCACCCCCTTTCTGCATCTACTCCTTTTACCATCACAGTTAATCTTACCCTGGTCCCTTTTCTCCCAGAAATTTCACACATTTTGATGATAACACCTAAAATATTCCATTATAGTTGTTTTCTTCTTTTTTTTTTAGATTTTTGGGGCAGCACGTGGGATCTTATTTCCCTGATGGAGGATTGAACCCAGGCCCCCACCATTGGAAGCACAGAGTCTTATGTGGTTATTTGTTTTCAAATTTCTTTCCTCTATTAGGCTGAGAGTATTTTGCAAATCCAGCTCCCAACTCAGCACATAGTAGCAATTCAACAAATGCTAGATGAACTAAATTCAGTTCATTCAATCTACAAATATTTACAAACCCCATCCCTGTGCCAGGAATGAGATTCAGGGATTCGGCAGAGAACAAAATACGCAAAAAGCTCTGCCCTCTCGGAGGTAATATTATACTGATTCTACTTACGATGCCTGGCTCTGTTAGATCTCGTTGGCCAGGTTTTAATGAGCTTCCTTTGTACTGTCTTTCAATCTAATGCCAGCCCCTGGCTACGTGACTTGGGATTTATCTTGGGAAGCCAGTTTGTGCAAACATCTCTCCAAGCCCTGGGAAATCTTCAAGAAGTCTGTAAACGGAGGAGACCATGTTGTTAACAGACACAACAGCGCAAATCTGTCCAAATGAAGTTGTCTTCTCAGAAGCAGCCCCCGCGGGAAGCCGCAGTCTCAGTGAGGCTGCCAATGTCTGGACTATTTTTGGCCTCTTATTTTGGAGCTGTATATGGAATTTACAGCCCATTTGTGAACAGACTCAATGGGGGGAAATGTCCCTTTTCAAAGCTTCATTTGTCACTAAATATGCTTAGCCATGTTTCATAGATGAACAGGTGAAGGAGCTCACCGATCCAGCTATGTGGAAGCCAGAAAGAGAAAACGAAGAACCAGAAATGCACGCAGGTGTGTTTACTAGGCAGCGATCCCATCTCTCAACAGATACTGCCTGCACAGCAACTGATATCTTGATTGGTAACCTCTCATCCCTGGTTACAAGTTACTTATCCATTCCCCACTGGTTGTCATTAATGTATTGATATGTGTTGATACTGATAGGATGTCATTGATATATGTCACTGTTGCAGTTGGTGAATCCAATGTTCCTTATTCGCAAGCAATGCTTCTTTCTGTCTTTGTGCACATATGCAAAAGATTATTTACCCAGCAATTGAGGTTTCAGGTCATAAAGTGTGCACATCTTCAATTTGACCCGTTATTGCTAAATTGATCTCTAGATGAGACCTACCCACTTACAGTCACTCTGCAGTTTGTGAGAGCATCCCTTTCTTCACGTACTCAGCGAAAACTGGCATCGCGTAATGGGTGGGAAATGATGTCTCATGTTAACTTGCATATCTATGACTTATTAATGTGGTTGAGCATTTTTTCCTATATATGTATGGCTGTTTGACTTTCATATTCTGTGCTTTCTCTGTTTGTATCCTTTGTGCATTCTTTTCAAGTGGACTCTTTGTCTTCATATTGTTGATTTATAGGAATGCTTCTTACATTCCAGAGAAGAACCTTTTATCAGTTATTTATACAAATGTCTGTTGGCATATGGAAGACTTTATTTCATTTAGTCAAATTTATAAATCTTATCCTTTATGCCTTGCATTTTTTGTTAATTTTTTTAAAAAAAAACCAATAACCTCTCTACTCCAAGATCACAAAGATATTCCCATAAATTTTCTTCTAAAAGTTCTATTATTTTAGGATTTATTACTTGAAGATTTGATGTTTGTGTATGGTCTAAAGTAGAGACAAAATGTTTTTGCCTTTTTTTTCCTGTAAAAATAACCATTTTCCCCATTGCATTTACTGAATAAAGCATACCCCCTCCCCTCACTACAACTCTTTGTTATGCCACTGCAGTCTTGTACTGAGTTTCTGGGTATGTTAAGGGCTTTTTCTGCACTACCCTTTTCCTTTGATTGATTTGTCTATCTCTGTACCAAATTTACATTGCTTTAATTACCCTATCTTTAAAACAAATATTATCAATATATGGATATGGAACAGCAAGCTACTGCTCCTCCTGCTTCACAGATATCATTCACATATGGTAGCTATCTCTGGACCTTTATATTTCTAGGAATATCTTAGGATTAATTTTATCAATTTCTACCAAAAACAAGCAAACAAAAAGTCTGTTTGGATTTGGGTTGTTTTTTTTTTTTTAACTTTAGACTGACTTTGTTTTTCATCAAAGAATAAAATATGCTTTTAGGAGAAGGAAGTAGGAGAGGCACCTTTGGGTTTCAGGACATTGGAGCCAGGAGTTTCCTTTGGTTCTTGTGCTACTATTAGAGACCTTCTCAGCATCACTCTCCCAGGTGATGCAGTGGTAAAGAATCTGCCTGCCAATGAAGGAGAGGCAGGAGTCTGGGGTTCAATCCCTGGGTCAGGAAGATCCCTTGGAGTAGCAAATGGCAACCCACTCCAGTATCATTGCCTGGAAAATTCCATGGACAGAGGAGCCTGGCGGGCTGTAGTCCATGAAGTCGCAAAGAGTCGGACAAGACTGAGCATGCACGGTTGGACACACATACCCAAGCACAATGTCACCATCACGTCCCCAAGCTGGATCCCAGCTGATGGGATCAGCCAGCATGGGGACACATCTGCAGCTTGCCACTGGACTCCAACTGCAGTGGTCCTGCCCCTCCCAGGGCTCAGCCCCAAACTTGACTCTCAGTGTGACAGCTCCTTGCCAAGATCCTGAATCACGTTCAGCATCCCTGCGTCCTAAAACATCAGCAACCTAATTATTCTCCCTCACCAATCCACCAACCCTCTCATCACGCTCTGGCCCCAGACTGGTCTTCCAAAAAGATGGTCATGCATCTCTCCAGAGATGCTGGCCTTGACTTCTCAGAGCTGGGCTGATACAGTAGCCACTCCCTCTAAGAGGCATTTAAATGTGTGTCTTAATGAATTACAGTTCAAAACAAAAAATGAAAATTCCTATTAGCCACATTCAAGAGCTCAGATCCACAGTATCCACACGTGGCTGCCATCATACCTACATTTCTACCATCGCAGAAGGTTCTAGGGGGCTGAGCCACAGAAATTTGAAGCATCTCTGGTTCCCTAGAGTGAGAGCCAAGTGCTGTACATGATACACGTTGCTCCTGCCTTCACAGCCCCCACCTGTCCATTTCTCTCCCTGCCTGCCTACTCAGATGAGTTACCATCAGGGCATTTTCTCAGCCCTGCAAGCACCTTAGACCTTCCTGATCTGAGCTATGGCTTAGTCTGTCCCTGTAGCCTAGAAGGCCCTTCCTTCTCCAGCTCTTCTCTCTCCCAAGTCGATTTCTCCCTTTAAGGCTCTGCTTAAGCTTATCACCACACCTATGAGATCTCCTCTTCCCTAGTCTCCTTCTTGTAGCTTCCACAGCCCACTGTCTGTGTCTCTATGGCACCCAGCCACTATGTTATTAAACTCAACTCATGTAGGGCAGCGGCTATGCACAAAGTTCCCTCTCCTTGGATCCCAGCTCAGAGCCCTGCCCCTAGAAACTGTCAGGGCATAATTACAGAGCCTGCTGCTGCTGCTGCTGCTGCTGCTGCTGCTAAGTCATTTCAGTTGTGTCTGACTCTCTGCAACCCTATGGACTGTAGCCCATCAGAATCCAAGAGATTCTCCAGGCAAGAATCCTGGAGTGGGTTGCCATGTCCCCCGTGTGTTAATCTGCTGGCTCCCAGCACCCCTCGTCCTATAACTTAGCCCCCACCCCCTCTTTTCTACTCACTCCCCCATGTTTAATTACACTTAATTGCAAAATGATCCGTTTGGCTTCCCTGTGCCACCAAAAGTGTTTGTGTAAACAGCAGAGAGATCCTGTTCATTATAAAGACTTCCTCACATTCATCACAGCCAGTTCCGGTCCCCTCTGATCTCAGAGGAGATAGGACCGGCCACTAGGAGACAGGAAGGAGTTTATTGAAAGGGAACACAGCCATTCTGAAGGGAGAGAGAAGATAGACAATGTGGTGCATGGGGTACATGCTTCCGTCCCTTAGGAGAGACAGACAAGGACAAGGATAGATGGAGAAAGAGCAAGAGGGGTGGGAAGAAGAGACAAATAGAGAAAGCAGAAAAGCAAAGTCAAAATAGAGAGACACAGACAAGATTCATAGATGGAGCTGCTGCTGCTGCTGCTGCTGCTGCTAAGTCGCTTCAGTTGTGTCCAACTCTGTGCGACCCCATAGACGGCAGCCCGCCAGGCTCCCCCGTCCCTGGGATTCTCCAGGCAAGAATACTGGAGTGGGTTGCCATTTCCTTCTCCAATGCATGAAAGGGAAAAGTGAAAGTGAAGTCGCTCAGTCGTGTCTGACTCTTAGCGACCTCATGGGCTGTAGCCTACCAGGCTCCTCCATCCATGGGATTTTCCAGGCAAGAGTACTGGAGTGGGGTGCCATTGCCTTCTCCCATAGATGGAGGTAGACAGACAAAAGTGGACCCAAGAGCATGCCATCAGAGACATTGAGTTGGGGGTAAAGATGCCCAAGCTGCTACATATGAATACATCCCTCACTCTCCACAGCACACTTGCTCTGGGACAGCACAGATTACAACAGGCATGACAAATAGAGAGTGCAGACACACAGAAAATTGAAAAGCCATCAAGAGATCCAATGGAAACCAAACTCAACTTCAGCCACCAGAATCTCAATGACCAGCAAGATCAATCTTGGATGTCAACCACGTTCATCTGACCCTGCCTCTCTGAAAAGATCCAGAGAGAAAAGTTTGGGCTGTGGCCTGTGATTCCTTGGGAGTCCCCTAGCTGGGGTTCTTAGCAAGAATCTGGGTCTTTGCTATGAACAGAACCAAACTGAGACTTCAGTAGAACAGACGAAATATAACCAAAACTTTTTTCCCCTAAATTTATGAGTTCTAAATTTTTTAGAGTTTGGAATGTGCCCGATAAAATAATTCCTGGTCACTGGAGAGGGACAGCTTTTTCATGACAGCGAGAGGCTGCTTTTGAACCACATAAATAAAACTGGTCTCTTTCCAGATTCCTCAACACTCTACTCTCAAGTTCTATCAGCTTATGCATCAATCTGGGCAACTTGCTTCCTCATTCGCTCTTCTGTTCACACACATTTATCAGGTACCTCCGTGGTTCAGCATTGCACCAGGTGCTACAGTGGCAAACAACACAAATGTTCGTAGCACCCAGAGGGTTTGATATATTGTGTGGCTAGTCAGTCAGTGTTAGTCACTCAGTCATGTCTGACTGCAACCCCATGGACTGTAGCCTGTCAGGCTCCTCTGTCCATAGAATTCTCCAGGCAAGAATACTGGAGGGGTTGCCATTTCCTTCTCCAGGGGATCTTCCTGACCTAGGAATCAAATCTAGATCTCCTGCATTGCAGGCAAGATTCTTTACCATCTGAGCCACCATGCAAGCCCATAGTATAGATAAGCAGGTACTAAAGAAAGAATAATACAAACAAGAATTGCACTAGGAATATAAATATCAGCAACAGATTAAAAGAGTGCGGGACCTCCAAAGAAATGAAAGCAGAGTCTATCTGAGTCAGCTACCATAGTCAGGGATACCATAGAAAAGCGTTAGTCGCTCAGTCATGTCTGACTCTTTGCCACTCCATGGACTGTAGCCCGCCAGGCTCCTCTGTCCATGGAATTCTCCAGGCAAGAATCCTGGAGTGGGTTGCCATTCCCTTCTCCAGGGGATATTACAGACCCAAGGATCGAACCCGGGTCTCTCACATTGCGGGCAGATGCTTTACCATCTGAGCCACCAGGAAAGCCCTTAGGGCTACCATAACAAAATACCAAAGATGGGGTCCCTTCAAAAATGGAAGCGTATTTCTCACAGTTCTGGAAGCTGGAATTCTGAGATCAGGGTGCAGCCTGGTCAGGTTCTGATGAGCTCTCTCCTCCTGGCTTGCGGATGGCTGCATTCTCACTGTGACCACACAGGGCAGAGAGGAAGCTCTGTGGCTCTTCCTCTTATTCTAAGGGCACTAGGCCCATAAAACGAGCCCCACCCTCACGACCTAGCCTAAACCTAGTTACCTCCCAAAGGCCCTATCTCCTAATATCATCACATCATGAACACAATCATTCAGCTCGTAACAGACTCAATCAGGTTCTTATGTTATACATGAATGTTCATAGCAACACTACAATGCCTACAATACCCAAAGGTGGAAACAACCCAAACGCCCATCAGAGGATGAATAACAAACACATTACAGTACATATTGATACATACAATACAGTATTCATCCTTAAAAAAGGAATTAAGTACTGATGCATGCTACAACCTGAATGAACTGGAAAATGCCACGCTAGGTGAAAAAAAGTCACGAACGATCACAAACTATATGATTCCATTTATATAAAATATCCAGAATAAATCAACTGATAGAGACAGAACACAACAGGTGGTTGTCAGGGTCCAAGAGGAGAGGCAATGGGTAGTAACTGCCTATTGGGTACGGTGTTTCCTTTTGGGGTGTGAACTTTATCATAATAGAAAAATAATGTAGTCCTAAGAGATGTAATATTATGTGGTGAGCTAGTTTAAACTAGTCTTCTTTGGTGGTTCAGACAGTAAAGAATCTGCCTGCAATGCAAGAGTCCCAGGTTCGATCCCTGGGTGGGGAAGATCCTCTGGAGGAGGGAATGGCTACCCACTCCAGTATTCTTGCCTGAAGAATTCCATGGACAGACGAGCCTGGCGGGCTACAGTCCATGGGGTCGCAAAAGAGTCAGACAAGAAGTGAAAGACTAACATTCACTTTCACTTAAACTGGGAGCCAAGGAAAGGCAACTCTGAAGAAGTGGCATGTGTATGAAACTTGAAGGATGAATAGAAGTTAGTAGGGGGAATACTGGAGGCAGCAGAATCTGGGCAGAGTGAATAATATCCAGGAAAACCATCAAGTGAGAAAGAGCTGACTGGCACATTTGAGAATGAGAAGGAGCCCGAGTGGCTGGAGGACAGGGAGCAAAGAAAACTGTGGCTGCAGGTGACACACACACATAGTCAGTGGCAGATTTTATGGGCATTTTGATTTTTGTTTTGTTTTGTTTTGTTTTGTTTTAGCATTGATGGGAAAGAGAAGTGACATGATCTGATATACAGTTTAAGATCAATCTGGCCGCTTTGAGAATGGATTGGAAGTAACAGAAATGGTATCAAGGTCTCAATTAGAATCAGTCTGACTTCTCCCCCTCTCTTCCTTTTTCCTTTTCTTTTCTTATTTTTATATATGAACAGAATCTGGGCCAAGTTTAGAAGTCCTGCATCACAGCTTTCTTATCATCAGAGTAATACAGACATTACTCCATTTTTTTCCCGTAACATTTCTGGTGGCAGAAAAGAAGTCCAGAGCTGGCTGGATTCTCATTCTTTCTATTTAGCAACCCTTCCCTTTAGGGGCTTCCGAGGTGGCACTAGTGGTAAAGAACCTGCCTGCCAATGCAGGAAATGTAAGAGACTCAGGTTCTATTTCTGGGTTGGGAAAATCCCCTGGAGGAGAGCACAGCAACATACTCCAGTATTCTTGCCTGGAGAATCCCACGGACAGAGGAGCCTGGCAGGCTACAGTTATAGGGTTGCAAAGAGTTGGACAAAACTGAAGCAACTTAACACACACCCCTTCTTATGTTCACCTCATTTTCTCTTCCTTTTTCCTTAAGATAAAAGCAAAATTACCAAGCATATTTAAGTATTTCACTCAGGCTCACACTATGACTTTTTCAAAAAAATTCATTTCTTTTTTTTGGCTCAGGAATGTCTCTTCTCTTATATCTCTGATTACTGCTTTCTCCTTTTTCTTCCTGGATCTTTTTCAGGAACAAATTAGATCTGTTCCAGCTCCTGTCTCCTACTCCTCACCTCTTCTTTCTCATCACCATCCTTGTTTTGGCTCTTTCCTCCCAACTCTGAAGTGAAAGTGAAAGTCACTCAGTCATGTCCAGCTCTTTGAGACCCCGTGGACTACACAGTCCTTGGAATTCCCCAGGGATCGAACCCAGGTCTCCCTCATTGCAGGTGGATTCTTTACCAGCTGAGCCATAAGGGAAGTCCAAGAATACTGGAGTGGGTAGCCTATCCCTTCTCCAGCAGAGCTTCCCGACCCAGGAATTGAACCGGGGTCTCCACTCTAATAACACTTTTTTTTAAAATTTATTTATATTTATTTTTTTGGCTGCACCATGCAACATGAGAGATCTTAGTTCCCCCTGCAGGGATCCAACCTGTGCCCCCTGCTCCGGAAGCTCAGATTCTTAACCATTGGACCACCAGGGAAGTCCCCATTCCAATCATTCTTGATTAGTTTAGATCAAGCTACACATCTCCACATGGCAAAGAATCTGACATGACTGAGCAATTTAGCATGCATGCACATATTTAACCCTTGAAGTGCTGCCTTTTCATTTTAGGATCCCTAGAACAGGTACTGAAGTCTGTCTTTATATCCCTCTCTCTTAGGTAATATATTTTTCTTTTTTACACTGTCTAGATTTTGCCCACCTCTGTTTTCACTTAAATCTTACTGTTATTTCACTTCTCACCCCTGTTTTCAGAGACCCCATTTCTTCCACAGTATTAAAAACACAAGAAGACATTCTCGACATTGGCTTTGTTTCTTCCGTCCCTTGCCTACTGCATGCACTTTCTCAATCTTTTGTAATTTGAAATGTTTCACAGAGCTGATGGTGCCGCTTTAGATACTCATCTTTAAGCCATGGGATATGTAAGCGGGGCTGGTGTTTTTCCATAAACATTTTGAGTAAATTGTCTTTGCTTCCCCTTCTGGTTCCTTTTGGTTGTTCTTGGCTTCACAGATCTCCAACTGGAGGGCTTCTTCGGTGTAAACTTCTAACACTCTCATTGTTATTGAGCAGCCGGAGGGGAGTTGGGAGGAAGCCTGAGCTGTGAGCAGTGTTCACAGGAATATTTATCTCTGCAGCAATTCTTTCCATGCCTGGTGAAGCTGTTGTTGTTCTCAGCTCTGTGTTTTGCATTCACTTTTAATTTGGCACAGCCTCTATTCCAGTATAAACTTTGGCGATGCCCAGGCTCCTTCCTGGTGCTACTGCTTGATGCTTGGAGGAAATGCCTCTAAAACCCCCCTGGGAGGACTTTCTTTGATGTTGCAGCTACTTGATGCTCGGTCTTCTCAGTGCCTCTGGTTCAGAAGCTTCTGATCTTTTTCAGTGCAAGTCACAGAGCCAAGGTACCACCAGGGGAGCTTCCTTCACCTTTAGCACATCCTATGCCTAATTAGGAAAACTTGAGGATTTCCCTCAGGGTTTCCACCCAAATCTTTCCATCATGCACAAGTCCTCACCACTGTGGCCCCTTTCTTCTGCATGTGGCTACCACACTAATCCTGGACTCTCAAAGCACTACTGGCACAAATGATGCTGATCCTTAAAGTTCAAGTAAAGCTCAAATTTAGGAGGTCATCCTCCACAGACATAGAGAACAGACTTATGGACATAGAGGGTGGGGAGGAAGGAGAGGGTGGGGTGTATGGAGAGAATAACATGGAAACGTACATCATCATATGTAAACTAGATAGCTAATAAGAATTTGCTGTATGACTCAGGCAACTCACCCTGAGGCTCTGGAACAACCTATAGGGGTAGAATGGAGAGGAAGGTGGGAGGAAGGTTCCAGAGGGAGGAGACATAGGAATACCTATGGCTGATTCATGCTGATGTTTGGCAGAAACCAAAAAATACTCTGAAGCAATTATCCTGCAGTTAAAAATAAATACATTTAATTATGAGAAAAGGAGGTCATCCTCTTCCTCGTGGCCTGTCCATGCCCAAGTCTTACTTCTTCAGGTAAGTGTGTAAGATTCCTTGTATGTCACTTGTGGTATGAATGTCCTTTCCTAGGAAAGAGTTGTAAGTTGAACCCTTGGTGTATTTTTCAGCCCAGTGCCTTCTGTCCTATGTCTACCCACACTTTCTCAGTCTCCCGTAGTTGCATTGGGCCATTTCCTAGATTTCAGCTCTCCCCTGCCCACTCCTTCCCTTGGTTATTTCTCGAATGAGGATTTGGCCAGAAGTGGAGTAGAGAGTTATGTGTGTGCTCACCTTGACATCTAGTTGAAACATCTGATCTTGCTTGATGAACCTTGCTTCTCTTGTGTGGGCATCGCTTTTGTCTTAAGCTGACAGTATGTGGAGATGAACACCTGTGCAGGGTGTATGGCCTAAGGCAACAATATTCAGTGTGATCAGATGATTACGCAGTCAGATAAGATTACTCTCCCAATATGCAGACTTCCTGAACAAACACAAAACCTACCAAACTTAGAAAAAGAAAAAAAAAAAATCCTACTTGGACCC
Organism: Giraffa tippelskirchi; assembly: GCF_054371585.1. NCBI lineage: Eukaryota > Metazoa > Chordata > Mammalia > Artiodactyla > Giraffidae > Giraffa > Giraffa tippelskirchi. Next base: position 110,076,343 of record NC_137287.1, on the reverse strand, counting down.
ATTTAGGCAATTAAATATCTTTTTACTTTCCTTTAGCACGATACGTCTAGATAGCCTATGAATCAAATATTTAAAGGTTTGAAAGTAAACAGCGGGGCTTCCCTGGTAGATCAGTGGTACAGCGTCTGCCTGCCAATGCGGGAGACGCAGGTTCGATCCTTGGTTCTGGAGGGTCCCACATGCTGCAGAGCAACAGGGCCTGTGCTCTAGAGCCTGGGAGCCACAACTACTGAAGGCCAGCGCCCCAGAGCCTGTGACCCACGACAAGAGAAGCCACCACAGGGAGAAGCGAGCACGAGGCAACTGGAGAGCAGCCCCCGCTCTCCACGGCTAGAGAAAAAGCCCGCTCAGCAACCAAGACCCAGCACAGCCAAAAACAAATAAATAAATGAAGACGTTTTTAAAAGTAAACATCGGAACCAACAATGGCTTGAAAAGGGTTTAAAGACAACTAAAAGACTATTAAAATGTACACCGAAGTAAAAACTAAAGTAACATGTTACTGGGGATTTTTATGCTCCTCCTGAGTTGCTGCTTTTCTGGTACATGGCAGAGGGGTGGAGAGTTCAACTAATCTTCATTGTTTTCAGGGGTCAAGTTTTTCCTACAATTAGCAAGCATGTATGACTTTAATAAAGATAAAACAGGGAGAAAAATGAGGATGAGGGAACCTGTTATTCACCTAACAGGATAACCACATTGCTCATTACATTAAGAGGAGATATATTTTCATCTATTTCAAGGCTAAATACTCAGTCTGGTATTACACCCCCTCCTTTCCTGTTGTGTTTGGGAAAAGTAGAGTAAGACATTTGGGACCTAGGGGATCTTTGGTCCCGTATGAGTCTTCAGTCCATGTGATCTGGAAACTGGAGAGATAGCTAATCTGATGTAATAACAGAGAAGTTGTGACAATGTACAAAACTGTACAAAGAATCACAGGCATTTTCACAAGAGACAGAACCACACTGGATCCTCCCATGCATAACTTTCCCTCAGAACTGTTTTCCATCTTTCTTTGGGCTCTCCCATCTTATCAGATATTGAATGTAGGTGTGTAGATATGTAGTCTAGGAAAAAGAAGCTGACGATGGAATGAAGACAATGGTGGTGTTTTTTTCTCGTGATTGATAAAATGACTGAGTACACAGGGTTGGGGTTAGTAGTGAAAGTCTTGCATTTTATTTTCTCTAAAGTAAGGCTGTGAAAGCAATTTAAGCGTCCATCAGCAGATGAATGGATAAAGAAAATGTGATATACATACTCTTATATATATATATATATACATATGTACATATATATGTGTACATATGTATATATATATATATATATATACACTATTCAACCATATAAAAGAATGAAAATTTTCCATTTGCAGCCACATGGATGGACTTGGAGGGCATTATGCTAAGCGAAATAAGTGAGACAGAGAAAGACAAACACTGTATGGTATCACTTATATGTGGAATCTAAAAAATACAACAAATTAGTGAATATAACAAAAAAGGAGACTCAGATATAATCTTTATAAACTAGTGGTTACCAGTGGGGAGAGGGAAAAGAGGAGGGGTAACACAAAGGAAGAAAATTAGGAGGTACAAACTATTAGGCACCAAAAAAAAAAAAAAAGCTACAAGGTTATAGTGTACAACACAGGAAATAGAGCAAATATTTTATATCTATAAATGGAGTATAACCTTTAACAACTGTGAATCACTATATTACACCCGTGGCTTCCCAGGGGACTCAGTGGTAAAGAATCCACCTGCCAAGCAAGAGACACAGGTTCCATCCCTGGGTCGGGAAGATCCCCTGGAATAGGAAATAGCAACCCATTCCAGTATTCTTGCCTGGAAAATTCCATGGGCAGAAGAGCCTGACAGCCTGCAGTCCATGCGGTCACAAAGAGTTGGACACACCTGAATGAGCATGCATGCCAACTTGTCTCATACTTACGTCAACTATACTTTTTAAAAGTGGGCTGTGAAATATTTCCCTCTTATCTTAGGGTGTGTCCAAGAATCACACATGTCATGACATTCTATCCTCATGTTCCGATTTTAACAACAAAATCAGTGCCATCTTTTGTCAGACCAAAACAGGCAATTGTCATGATGATAGTACCATTTCTGCTGAAATGCTCATTGTTGCTTTATTTAAAACCCTCTTCCTTTAGAAAGCATCTGCTGCTGTGCCGTGTGGAAAATGGTGATCAACCCTTTCCTCCTCTTTGAACTGGGCTGTGGGAAGTTTGTGCTCCGAAGAAGTGGGGTCCTGTCCACCTTCTGTCATGCAGACAGCCCAAGCGACGATTATTTATTTACAACAGCTAATACAACTAGTGGTAACGACTTCATAGGCAGCCTCTAAGTGCAGGCTGGATGAAAAATTTACTAAATTGGAGAATAAAAATGCATAAGAAAATGTACAGAATCAATATTTCATGGCCTTTGCTTTACCTTGCTGTTCACAAATCTACTCCCGAGTTCGCATTAAAATTGAAAGCGACAGTCATGCGACAAGTTCAAACTCTGGGTTATTTCACGTTAGTTTAGCTTTAGAGGAGTTTTGTTGTTGTTTGTTTCATAAAGTCATGAGGAGCTGAGGAGGGGAGACACTTAGGAAGCCACTTAGCCAGGTGACTCTGGTTTTGCTTTTTTTTTTCCAAGCAAGAAGACAAAAACAGCGTCTGGCATTCATAAAAAGGTCACTTTAGTCATTCTGCTTCTGAACTAAGCCTTAGAAACCTTTCTGTTCAATCTTGTACCAGATTTAAAAGATTATTTTTAAAACCTTTGAAAGTCAATTATTTTGTCAGAAATCAAACCTTTATTGTCTTACTACTATGAGCTAAGCACTAAGTAATATACATTAAACTTGATGGTCCTAGAGGAGAACCATACTCCCTACATTCTCCATGTTTCCATGAATTTATGAAACTGACACTACACTGAATAAACAGCTAGAGGAACAGACATGCAATTGATGCAATCTGGATACTGAAGGCAGAACATCTTTTGTGTGTGGTGTAAGTTTTGAGTAAATGCAGACTGAAAGACAGCCATGAATAGTTCCTTTCTCAATGCTTGACCAAAGACTTAAAGACACATTGGTCTAAAAGGGAAAGCAGTTCATGAAATCTACAAAATGTTACAGACTTAAAGACACATTGGTCTAAAAGGGAAAGCAGTTCATGAAATCTACAAAATGTTACAGCTATATCCAATGATTTTCTCATGTTTGTTTGATTATTTGTTTATTTTGTTTGGACCAGTACACAAGAAATTTGGAACTTACTAATACAGCATTCATTTCACTACTTACCATTCATATTCCTAAACTATAACTTCTTTCTTTGTCAAGATTATGTGTTTGGATTGCACATGGATATAACTGTAATGAGAAAAAGAAACAGTCTTTTGGCTAGAGAGAGAATCTTGAGGACCACCCAGAAACTGCTTCTCAATGAAACCTTATTCTTCAGAGTGTCAAGCATGTGAAGATTTGTGAAGGTTTCTTGTCCATGAGATTATTTTACATATGGATGCCTTGCAACCTCCAAAGAAACTCAGCTCTGACCAGTGCACAGTGAATATCACCAAGCAAGAGCACATGATGGTCAGCAGCCTTTCTGCTTGGTCTTAAATTATCTCTAATTCCTGTGGTCAAAAAGTATTAACTCTTTGGTTTCAGTGTCCCCCATGCCACATTTTTATCGTCTCCTAGTCAAGCCTGAAAAGTGATGTTTCAGTGAAGGTTAGAAATCTGTTCCAAGCTTTAGAGTGAGAGCACAGTAATCCCAGTGCAAGTTTTGTCGTTAATCATGTGCACTTCCGTTTAGAGCTTAAGCCAGTGATAGGATGAAAAGGTGAGAGGTGGGATGCTAAGCCCACTGCAAAAGCACTAGAAATACCTTTTGAAGTGTTTTACCCTATATAGATCCAAGTTGCTGCACAAACTCAAATAGTTTATAGTATATGACTAGTAGGAGACAGGAAATTGAGGGAGTGTCCAACTGAAGATCTATATTTTCTTAGCAAGAAAGGAAAATAAATGTATCTGCTTCAAGTGGAGGACGTAAAAAGTGGACATTTCTGAGCCCTCCTCCTTACAGAGTAGTCTTGGGACCAGCAGTTGGGAACTCTTATTGGTGTAAATGCGAGTTTCCCAGGTGGTGCTGTGGTAAAGAACCCTCCTGCCAAAGCAGGAAACATAAGAGACGTGGGTTTGATTCCTGGGTCAGGAAGATCCTCCGGAGAAGGGCATGGGAACCCACTCTAGTGTTCTTGCCTGGGAAATCCCATGGACAGAGAAACCTGGTGGGCTACCGTCAATAGGGTCGCAAAGAGTTAGACAAGACTGAAATGACTTAGCACGCACATTAATACAAATGCTGCTGGCTTGCCCAGCTCAGGCTTCTAGATCAGAATCTACTTTTGATTTCTTTATCAACTGTGGAATAAATCGCGTCCATTTAAATTGCAGAATTTAATGCATTTTGGCAGTCATCAACACACATGAAACCACCCTGACAATCAAAACCCTAAAAAGTTCCATCACCCCAAAAGATTGTGCCCCTTGGCAATCCTTCCTTCCCGCTGCCCTGGCCCCCAGTAACCACTTGTCTGAATTTTTTTTGTCACTGTAGATTAGTTGACATTTTATGTAAATGGAATCATTTAGCATATGCTCCCCTTTGGGCCTGGCTTTTTTCACTGGGAACAATGCTTTTGAGATTCACCATTGTAGCTGACCTTATTAGTTGCTCATGGAGTACTATTCCGAAATGTATATGTACTTTGGTTTGTTTCTCCATTTACCAATTAATGGGTATTTATGTTGTTTCTGGATTTTTTTAATATTTATCTTTATTTATTGATTTGGCCGCACCGGGTCTTAGTTGCAGCTTGTGGGATCTATTCCCCGACCAGGGATCGAATGGGGGCCCCCCAGCATTGGGAGCACAGGGTTTTAGCCACTGGACCACCAGGGACATCCTTATTTCCCGATTTTGACTACTTTGAATAAAGCCGCTACAACCATTCACTGTTAAGTCTTTGTGAAAACATTTCTTTGGGGACAATACCTGAGACTGAAATAGCTGGATCATATGCCATGTGTATGCCTAACTTTTTAAGCACATACCAGTTTTCCAAAGTGATATTACCATTCCACGTACCCACAAGGAGTGTATGTGAGGTGGGGTGGAACCACACCCTCAGTAACACTTGCATTCTTCTCCATCTCCTTCATTTTCATGATTCCAGTGCTGTGTGGTAGTACCTCTTTGGGGTTTGCATTTTCCTGCTCACTAGTGAAGACAGAATCTGCAATTTGACAAGATCCATACCCTTTGCTTTACATACACAGTACAGTTTGAGTAGGTTTGATGTAGAGAACTTGAACAGAGAAGCTTCAGTATCAGTGTTGGTGGAGGCCAGGAACTATGGTAAACCCAGTGATGGGGGATGAGCATACGTTAGTGGTATCCAGTCTGCATGGTTGGGCACTTTCTACAGCAGCGTAAGAACAAAACTGACAGGATTTGCCTGGCTGTCCGGTGGTTTAGAATTCACTTTCCAATGCAGGGGACGCAGGTTCCATCCCTGGTCAGGAAACTAAGACCCCACATGTTGCAGGGCAACTAAGCCTATGTGCTGCAACTACTGAGCTCACCTGCCACAACTAGAGAAGCCTGTGTACCTCACCAAAGGTCCTGTGTGCTGCAACTAAGACCCAATGCAGCCACAGGAATAAAAAAAAAAAAGTCAGAATTGTCATGTGGTAGGCATCTGTAATTGATCATTAACTTCTTAAACTCACATTTTCCTTCTTACTTGGGAAAACAGAGACAGTTTTAAGAGGAAGGAAACTAAAATTTTTCATAAATCTATGATATAATCTTTTCATCTATAGCTTTGGTGCTATTTTAATTTCCTATTGCTGTTATAACAAATTACCACCCGCTAACTTATTATCTAGGGCTTCCCTGGTGGCTCAGATGGTAAAGAATCTGCCTGCAATGTAGGAGACCCAAGTTCAATCCCTGGGTCTGAAGATTCCCTGGAGAAAGCAATGGCAACACTCCAGTGTTCTTGCCTGGAGAATTCCATGGACAGAGGAGCCTGGTGGGCTACAGTCCATGGGGTTGCAAAGAGTCGGACACGACTGAGCAACTAATACTTTTCCTTGTACTTTCAACTTATTACCTTATCTTCTGGAGGCCAAAAGTCTGAAAATAAGCCTGATGGGGATAAAGTCAAGATGTTGGCAGGATTGAGTTCCTCCTGGGGACTCCCGGGCAGAACCATAACTTGCCTTTTCCAGCTTCAAGAGGTTGCCCACATTCCTTAGTTCATGGTCACCTTCCAGCACTGGCATATCACGCCAGCCTCTACTCTCGTCTCTGTCATATATCCTTTGGTTTTCACTGTCCTGTGTTTTTCCTTTCATTGATAAGGACCCCTGTGATTGCACCGGGCTCACCCAGATTATCCAGGATAATCTCCCATCTCAAGGTCTTTGATTGATTACATCTGCAAAGCCCTTTCTGACATGTAAGGTAACACATTCACAGGTTTCAGAGGTTACAGTGTGGACATTTGGGGGCCATTATTCTGCCTATTGGGCTTCCCAGGTGGCACAGTGGTAAAGAACCCACCTGCCAATGCAGGAAACATAAGCAATGTGGGTTTGATCCCTGGGTCAGGAAGATCCCCTGGAGGAGGGCATGGCAACCTACTCCACTATTCTTGCCTGAAGAACCCCATGAACTAATTTAATCTTCAAAACACCTCTACATGCTCTGAATTTTCCCCATATGATAAGCGATGGAATATTTTCCCTATTATCCCAACAAACATAACAGAAGCCCATATTGCTGGTCAATACGTGTGGAGTTAGCTGTAGCTTCATCTCTTTTTGTTTTCCCTTTGATACTTTGCTGACATGAGCCTCAAGGTGAAGGAAGAGAGGCCTAGCTGAACTCAGAGATCCACTCTGGTTATTGTCTCTGCTCGTTTTGATTTGCTTCCTGTTTTTTTTTTTTTTTCTTTTCATGCCCACAACATGAGCATTTTCCTGTAATAAAAATATTTTTCAAAAATGTGACTTGAATGGCTGCCTAACATTTGTCATCCGAATGCCTCATAACTGTTTGTGTAAGCGACAGTAATTGTGCTGGGGCCGGGATGAATGGCCTCATCAAAGAGCAGGCTGTCCTTGCAGACTGGGGTGGGACTGCCCCCCTGTGCCCAGTTGAGAGAGCCCTCCTCCTCCGGCCTTGCGGTGTGTTTGGAGCAGGGTATTTCCTGAAGAGGGGGTTTGGGGAGAAGTAATGATTGACATGCAACAACTACTGCTTCTTCTCTGCATCTCTGGGGCAATAAAATGGGCTTTTTCCCTCTCGAAGTTGAGATGTAAAGGTTGTACGCAGTGTCCACATTGTTAGGAAAGGCACACAGGCTCTTAGCATGGGACTTGTCCAAGCCTCAGGACACTTACAACTGAACCAACTTCGCTTGGGAAGGAAAAGTTGTCAAGTGAGTAGTCCCAAACCAGACATTTTCAGAAACAGAAATAAAGCCACCTGGCCACCACCCCTATTTGCAAGCTCTTGCATGCTTTCAATAAAAAATATTTTTTCATCGTCATAAGAAACCCGTGAGGGAGATACTATCCTTATTTTAAACAAGGAGACTGAGACTCAGAGGTTGTTGCCTAAGAGCTCACCTGGTAAGTCGATGGCAAGTTGAGCCTCAAGTGCAAGTCTAAGTCCCAAATTCCACACCCTTGACCTTGGGTCTGGTGCCACCTGCATCAGGGCCTAGTCTGAAAGACAGGCATGCATAATTTATGATGTGCTTGAGGGGACTGCTTGGGGCCCTCTATTGCTCAGATCAGGGCTCCCTACCCCTTCTCACCATCCTCTGAAAATCCACTTTCAGGGGCTGCTTCTTCACTCTCCACACCGCCCCCCCCCCCCAAGGAACAGCATCTTCCTAGAGTGGAAGGGCAGTCCAAAAACTGTCACATGGATATCTGCTGCTAGCCCTTCCCAGCCCCACAGGGCACCGTCAGATGTCAAAGCCTGGCTGAGCACGCCTGGGGTTTGCCCTGCTCCCGCAGAGGGACCAAGATAACCCTGAAGGACTAGATCCCAGGCCAGGCCTCTTCCACTTTCCCCATCTTTATTGGGGTCCAGGGTCCTGTCCATCCTGGTTTTAGGGTTTTTTGCACCAGACCAATCACAGCCACACTCCCATCTGCTCATGTTTTGAGTCTATTAACACACGTTCTGCTTCGGTATTTAGAAATGGTTTTCAGGATAGGTAAAAAACATCAGATATTTTGGTAGTTAACATTTTTAAAGCACTCCCTTAATTTTCCAAGTAAAACTCTTTATTACTCACATATTCTCTAGCTGTATGCATTTCAATATTTTTTTTTATTTTCAGAATTGACGATAAATTGTATTCTTTATGACTAGACATGGTAGCCAACACTCATTAAGAAGGTTGGAGTGTATCTTATCTGTATCATAAATAGGACAAGAAAAAAATCCAGTATCATTACACTAGAAGTCTAGAGTGCCAAGATCTTAGGAAAAAGTGGTAATCACTTATTACTTATTATAATTCATTAAGCTAGTAGGAAATATTTAGATACTTAATTGGCATTTAACAAGATAGCTATAGAGAGTAAATGAGACATTAAATTCTCTTCTTAAATGCCCATTAGGTTTGCTTTAGAAATTAATTGATATCTAATTCATCTGCTATCAACTATTTTACCCTTTGCCAGCTGAGAACTTCAACATATTCATGATAAATAGAGGCAAGAGAAAGGGGGACTTGACTTGCTGAGTTCTGTGTCAGCCTAATTTAACAGGCAAAGATCTTCATTGTCCCATCAAAGGAGCATCATCACTGGATTTAGAGGGAGAGGGCTTCTAACCACATGACCAACTGGACCTGTCCAAGCCCATAAGAGGCCCATCAAAGGCCCATAAGAGGATGGTGAACAAGGGACTTCCCTGATGGTCCAGTGGCTAAGACTTGTCTGTGAAGTATTGGATAGTAAATGTCTGAGGCTTTGTGAGCCTTTTTCTTTCTGATGCAGTAACACAACTCTGCTGCAAAAGCAGTCACAGAAAACATGCAAATGAGCACACATGGCTGAATTGGGCCGTTGGTCACAATTTGTCAACCCCTACTCTAGACCTAGACAGTATATTAAAAAGCAGAGACATTACTTTGCCAACAAAGATCCGGCTAGTCAAAGCTATGGGTTTTCCAGTAGTCATGTATGGAGGTGAGATTTGGACTATAAAGAAAGCTGAGCGCCAAAGCATTGATGCTTTTGAACTATGGTGTTGGAGAAGACTCTTGAGAGTCCCTTGGACTGCAAGGAGATCTAACCAGTCCATCTTAAAGGAAATCAGTCCTGAATATTCACTGGAAGGACTGATGGTGAAGCTGAAACTCCAATACTTTGGTCACCTGATGCGAAGAACGGACTTATTAAAAAGACCCTGATGCTGGGAAAGACTGAAGACAGGAGGAGAAGGGGACAACAGAGGATGAGATGGTTGGATGGCATCACCGACTCTATGGACATGAATTTGAGGAAGCTCCAGGAGTTGTTGATGGACAAGGAAGCCTAGCGTGCTGCAATCCATGGGGTCGGAAAGAGTCAGACACAACTGAGCAACTGAACTGAGCTGTACTGCTCTAGACTAATACCGATAGAATCTGTAATAATTATTTCTGTTGAAGGAAACAGAAAAGAGAGGAATTGAGAGGATCTTAATGAACAAGAAACGAATATTGATATGGATTGACAACTATGATATTCCTGAAAGGATCTAGTGTAGGGTAAGGCAAGAGACGATGCAACATTTAAGGAAGTTTTCACTCTCAGAAACTTGAACTTGGGCAAACCTGGGCACTCTGATGTATGTTTAAATCTATTGCTTGATTGAATCCCTACAACCATGAAAAAGTAAAATGATTGAATGGTGAAGTGAATGAAATTGCTATCATCCAGGTGGTGCAGTGGTAAAGAATCTTCCTGCAATGCAGGAGACCCAGATTCAAACCCTGGATCAGAAACCGGGAACTGGCAACCTATTCCAGTATTCTTGCCTGGAAAATTCTGTGGACAGAGGAACCTGGAGGGCTATGTATGGTCCATGGCGTTGCAAAGAGTCAGATACAACTAAGCAACTGAGCACTATTACTATGCTATCACCAAGCCCTTTCACAGTTGGGGAATTTGAGGTTCAGAGAGGTCTGAGTGGCTTGCTCACAGTCACCCACTTGCTAATGGCTGCACCTGGAAGGGCATGACCTTGAGGAAGCAGCCCTCTGCAGTGGAGGCAGATGCTGATGTGGTTCTCTGCTAACCACATTCCTGTCCTTCCTTGGAGGAATCTGGATGGTGCATCTCTACGTGGTCTACCACACCTGCCCTAGAGGATAACCCACAAGAGGACAAAAATGTGTCTGATTCTGCCCACTACTGCATGCATGGTCCCTACCAGAGAATGGGCCATTTAGGAGGCACTCAAAAATCTTTGTGGTTAATTAATTACTCAAAGCAAAAGACCCGAGCGCATAATGCCTTCATGAATTCTTCTAAATGGAGACTTCCACTGTTCTTTTCTAGATGTGAGATGGCAGGGATTCCCCCTTCAGAAAATCAATTACAGAAATTTAGGGTAGAAATATGCATGTTCTAGGGAGGTGTAGAGGGCTTCCCAGGTGGCTCAGTAGTAAGAAAAAAAAAGTCTGCTTGCCAAGCAGGAAACTCAGGTTCAATCCCTGGGTCAGAAAGATCCCCTGGAGAAGTAAATGGCAACCCACTCCAGTATTCTTGCATGGGAAACCCCATGGACAGAGGAGCCTGGTGGCCTGCAATCCACGGGGTCGCAAAGAGTCAGACATGACTGAGCAGCTAAATAGCAACAGCAGGGAAACATGGTACAGGGACACTTAGGCCTGAATGGAAGCTTGAGGTACGTGTCCTGTGGAAAACTCTGGGAGTAGATGGATTCTGTGTTGAGTCTTAAGAGATCATTTGAAATGGAAGTGTGGAAGTGACCAGATGTGAGTGAAAAGGTGGTGAAAGAAAAGGTGAAAGAAGGGACTTCCCTAGTGGTCCAGTGGCTAAGACTCAGCTCCCAATGCAGGGGGCCCGGGTTCAATCACCAGTTGGGGAACTAGATCCCACATGCCGCAACTGAAAAAGAACCCTCATACTACATCTAAGACCTGGCCCAGCCAAATAAACAAATGTTTTTTTAAAAACAGTTATATTTTAAAAAGAAAAGATGAAAATAACTCTGGCTTGAGCAGGGAGGTAGTTGATGGCATCATCTACCAGCAACCACTGGCAATAGGCAAGTTAAGTGTTGCTCATGTTCGGTTAGAATGGGGCATCCAATAGCCAGGGGTGTGTGTGTGTGTGTGTGTGTGTGTGTGTGTGTGTCTGGTGTGTGTGTGTGTGTGTGTGTGTGTGTGTGTGTGTGTGTGTGTGTGTGTCTGGAGCCCAGAGGTGAGATTCAGAGCAAAATCATCAAACAAAGGATAGCACTTCCATTTCTCCAGTTGATGAAAAAAAAAAAACAGACCACAGAGGAAAACCCAACATGCTCGGTATTTAGGGGTCTATTATTCTAGGAGTTCTCAGCTACAGGTGACTGGAGCAACTCAATTTGAACTAACACAGGAACAAAACACTACCGCTTCGTATCCCTCATTTCTGAACATCAGACTCTTGCCTCTTCCCTGCACAGATTCCTGCAAAATGTCAGTGAGACTCTTAGCGTTCGCAAACTGACAGTTCCGTGACTAGAGAGGAAAACTTTTCTCCTGTCAGTTCAAGTTAGAAACGTCCAGGGAATGACTCTGAAGACGAATCACATGCTGTCTTTGAACTGATTGCTATGGCTGTGAAGATAGGGGGGAATCAGGACTGACCCAGCCTGGGCCATATGTCCCAGTTATCAAAGTGGTGGCTTCGGTCTCTGGAGCAAGGGGAAGAGGGTGCTGGATGGACAAAAAGCCCATACACCACAAGGATGGAGAAAAGATACAGATGGAGAAGAAGGATGTAAACACAGGAGAATAATGTCTAACAGCTGGGTGAGTCTCAAAGGCAGTTAAATACATACTTACACAAATCATACACACACACACACACACACACAGACTATAAAACAAATAGAAACATAGGGCTGTGCTATGACTAGAGGGGTGTATCAGTTTCCTATGGCTACTAGAGCAAGTTAACACAAACCTGTTGGCTTAAACAAAAGCAATTTATTCCCTAACAGTTCAGAATCCAAAATCAGGTCTTGATAGATGGTGTTCTCTCCAAAGGTTCTAGGGAAGACTCGTCTCCTAACTCTTTTAGTTTCTGGGGGCCCCAGGCCTTCCTGGGCTTGTGGTAGGATCATGCCTCTCTCTGTTTTCATCTTCACTTCGCCTTCCCTGTGTCTCTTTGTCTCAAATCTCCCTCTGCCTTTCTCTGAAAAGGAAAGACATCTGCCATTGGATTTGGGGTGTACCCTAAATCCAGGATGAGCTCACGTCAACTTAACTATATTAATTATATCTGCCTTTTTCCAAATAAGGTGACAAACATGGGTTCCAGGAGTTAGGGCTTGGACATATCTTTGGGGACCCACCATTCAACCCACCACATGTAAGACAAGTCTGTGAAGCAGGTTGGGCACAAAACAATAGGAAATGGTGGCGACTGTGGCTTATTAGACAGCATGTGTCCCATCCAAAGCCAATCATGCTAACTCTGTGTGGCCAAATAAAACACATCTGGCATCAAGATATGGTCCATGGTTGCCCCGTTTGGAACCCAGGGCAATCCTGGATGCTTCTTCTCACAGGTGATGCCTTCATAGTTAATGTCACAGTAACCCCCTGAAATGCCAATCACAATTGTAATGGTAGCTAAAGATGCTGGATTTTTCTTAAAGTCTGATATTCAGCTCAAAACGCTGAACAAGTGATTCACCATCCACTCCTTGCTTGGGAGAAACTAGAAAAAAGATTGCATCCTCCATGTAGAGTGACAAATGGAGTAAGTGTGTCCGGCCACTTACCGGTGGCCTGGCCACCGGTCAGGCCACTGCAGTTCTGCACACACCATAAACCTGATTCAAACAAACAAAGCTCACTAGAGTGGCCTGAGTCAGGGTTCAGAACTGAGTCTTAGAGCTTCCTTTCCTGGTTGAGTTCTGGGGGGCACATCCTGGATCTTGGCTACCTGCCTCAATGTGGAAAGGAGTGATATGAGACCTTGTGTTTGATACTCAAAAAATAGTGAGTTCCTGGGGCTTTCCTGGTGGCTCAGTGGTAAAGAATCTGCCTGCTAATGTGGGAGACATGGGTCTGATCTCTGGTCTGGAAATATTTCACATGCAAAGGGACAGCTAAACCCATGTGCCCCAACTGCTGAGCCTGTGTACTAGGGCCCAGAAACCACAACTATTGAGCCCATGTGCCACAACTACTGAAGTCCACGCACCCTAGAGCCCATGCTCTGCAACCAGAGAAGCCACCGCAACGAGAAGCCCTCACACCATAACTAGAGAGTAGCCACCCCCAATCACCACAACTAAAGCCTGCGTGCAGCAACGAAGACCCAGCATATCCAAAAATAAATAAATAAAATTATTTTTTACAAAATAGTTCCTAGGCTCTGTACCATCTTCTCAGTGTGTCTCACTGTCTCAAATCATCCTCTTCCTAAACCTCCGATTAGTAGCAAACATTTGGTGTCAGTCATTTTGCTTGTAGAGAAATACTTAGAAAGATACATACAGTATAGTTGATTTAACAATGGTGTGTTAGTTTCAGCTGTACAGCAAAGTGAGTCAGTTTTACATATCTATATATCTACTCTTTTGTAGATTCTATTCCCATAGAGGCCATTATAGAGTGCTGAGTAGCATTCCCTATGCTATAGGTCCTTATTAATTACCTGTTTCATATACAGCAGTGCGTATAGAGGAAGCTTGGAGAAGTTCTACAAGAATTAGCAGAGGAGGTCACCCATTCAAGTGAAAATGCTCCAAGGGGGAGTGAATCAAGATTGAGAAGTCCAGGAGGGAAAGAGGTTCATTAGCATTCGATGCAAGTCTTGTCAGGGACCAGAGGTTCCGGAACACTGGGTTACTCATCTGGTGGCAGGTGGGTGTCCGAGCTGGGCTGTGGACCACACCGTCTGTACCCAGTCAGCCGCAGCTTTCCTCTATGGCAAATGCAGAGCCAGCGTGCAGTGTGATAAAGCGTCAGTGACAAGTCCAGTGCAATCAGGTAGGAAATCCCTCCTGAGTAATAACACCTCCTCATCCCTTGCCCCGACCTCCTCCCTTGCTGAATGCCTGATGCAGAGAACTTCAGCACTGAGCTCTGCACAGGTGAGCCTTTGAAAGTCTTTTCTCCCAGAGCCCCAGGGCACTGAGAGGGTTAATCTTGTCATGTCAAGATTCTCCTCAGATGCCAGCCCAATTCAGCATCAATTTGACACAGATTTCTTTGGGGGAATCTGGGTTAATCTTTCTGGGCGGGCTGTCCATTTGACGGACGGAAACTGTTCTGGAATTCACCGGTACACCTCCTGCGTGTCTCCCCCATTCACCCTGTCTCTGGATGAAAAATTCAAAAGGGCAATTAAATTTAAAAAAAGCAATTTGATGTTTACAGGCTCTCATAGGTAATTTATAAATGCTGTATTCCAGGGCCAGTTTTGCTTAAAGAATTGAATTTGGAGAGAGACTTCCGGTGGGAAAGCAGGATCTGTCTCAGATGCCCACTGGAGATGAATTGAAAAATACAACAGGCCTGACTGACATCAGTGGCTGGTGCAGTAATGGCTGTCCTGTTTCCTAAGGATTTCTCTGTGCATGTGAGTACACAGACTACCTATGCAAAGGATGCTTTACTCGCAGTAGCTGCTTTTGTATCTGTGTGCTAAATAAATCATGGAGGCATGAACACATAAGGATTCCAAAGATGCTAGGCTAAATGCAATATGTTCTCCCTAATTAGATTTTGGAACAGAAAGACAGACAACAGTGAAAAAGCTAGTGAAATCCAAATAAAGTGGGTAGTTTTGTTATTAGTGATGTGCCACCTCTAGCTTAATAGTTTGGGCAGAAATACCCTAGCTATGGACTTCCCTGATGGCACATTGGTAAAGAATCCAACTGCTAATGCAAGAGACACAGGAGACACGGGTTTGATCCCTGGGTCGGGAAGTTCCCTTGGAGGAGGAAATGGCAACACGCTCCAGTATTCTTGCCTGGGAAATACTATGGACAAAGGAGTCTGGGGGGCTACAGTGCATGGGGTCATAAAGAATCAGACACAACTTAGCTAGTAAACAACAACACCCTGGCTCTATAAGATGTTACCATTAGGAAAAGCCATGCAAAAACTCTCTGTCCTTTGTCTTTGCTACTTTGCTATAAACCTAAAATCATTCCAAAGTGAAAGTTTCATTGAAAAATGCTAGAGGCCCTCAGTTTAATATTTCTAAACTATTCTTTGGTCTGAAGAGCTGAAAAGTAACTATATACACTTCCCAAGTAGTGCTAGTGGTAAAGAACCTGCCTGCCAATGCAGGAGATAAGAGACACAGGTTCAATCCCTGGGTGAGAAAGATTCCCTGCGGGAGGAAATGGCAACCCGCCCCAGTATTCTTGCCTGGAAAATTCTATGCACAGAGGAGCCTGGCAGGCTACAGTCCATGGGACCACAAAGAGTCAGACATGACTGAGCGACTAAGCATACACCCACAGGAACTTATAACCACCTCCCCGTGTAAGGAGAGCAGCCTTGATTCCTTTTATTCTCTCTCTTGGCCATTTATATGCTTCACATTTTGCAGTTACTTTATTAATCTGTTAACCAATTTTCTATCTATTTCTCCCAGTGGAATGAAAGTATCCAGAGAAGACAGCACATGACTATGTCATCTTATCTCAGTATCTCTACTTCCTCATGGGGTACCTGCTGCAGAGTATGCAGTAATAAAATCTTAAAAGTCTAAGAATGGAAGTTTCTGCATTTCATTTTCCTTCCCTTCTTCTAAGAAGTGGCTTCTGGAATCAGTGGCTCAGGCAGCTTTCTAAACAGTCACCAAGCAACATTGAGCCTCTAGAGGAGATTGTGAGCCTTCTAGGCTCAATCTCCTCTAGAGGAGCCTTCTAGGCTCCTTTCCTAGAAGGGATGAGCTCCATGAGGGGAAGAGCAGGCATGCTTTCTTCCTGCCTGGAACATAGCTGACTCGTAGTAAACATTTTGGAGTTGGATGTCAGAGGAATGCTGGACACAGAAAAACACAGGGATGGGGCTGCAAGATGCCAAGGGAACTGAAAGAGGAATCTGGATGGAGGAGGTGGGGGCAGAGAGAAACAGCTTTGGGGTACAGAGGGAGAAACTTTGAGCATTAGTTCTTCAAAAGTAAAAAAAAGCAAAAGAAAGCAAGACACAGGAGTCTAGAGGATTTCAATCAGTGGTCAGGAAGGAGCACCTAGAATGCCTACTGATTGCCTCACTTGAGATGGAACATGGAACGCTCGTGCCTTCTCTAGTGCACCTTCTCTGATCTTCCATCACTCTTGCCTCAGAGAAGGAAAGGTCAAGCAGCCTCTTGAGATCCTTCCCTGTGGTTGTCAAATAATCTCCTCTTCAGTTCTTCCACTGCTACTCAGACAGAACATGACCCTGTGGTCCCTCCCCCCAGGTCCTCTGTCTGCCTTTTGTCTGCGGAAAAACTTAAGCCAAGGAATAAGCTTAAGTGGGTTTTTTGGTGGGTTTTTTTTTTTTTTGGTTGTTTTTGTTTTTTTAGAGTCACCACCTTCTCCACCTGCAATGGAAGTGCAGAATTTTAACCACTGGACCACCAGGGAAGTTCAGCCAAAGAGTACGTTTAATCAAAGAGGTGAGAAAATGCAGAAGCAAAGGAAAACAGTCAAGCAAGATCAAATAATAATAATTTAGTCATTAAACAAAGTCAAGGACTTTTTGTTCCTCCTCAAGGGCCTAGAAATGATATTCTGAGCCGTGTCCTGTGAGCTGTTTTGTAGATATTGAAACATCCTCCAGATAGAAGAAGTTAACTACATGATGACCAGGCTGTAGCCAAGACAAAAGCTGCCATGGTTCCAAAAACCTGGCCTCAAAGAAATGGAAACAGATGGACCCTGGAACTGAAGACTAACTGTACTTAAAACAATCAAGATAATGCTGATGAGACCACTGCAGGACCAATTTCAAGATGACTGTCAGAGCTGACTTCTTTTTCTTCATGTAGTCCCCTCCCTCTGCCTATAAAAGCTCTCGCTCGCTGATTGTCATTGCAGGGCTGGGAGTTGGCCCTGGGACAGGATTCTGCCCCCCCACCTACCCCTGTTGCCTGCCTCTAAAATGAAGCAAAGTTTCCTTTCCACCAACCTGGTTTCTTTCTCGGCTTTTGAGTGGCAAGCAGCCAGACCCCACTTTTAGTAACACTAATAATAAAGTAATTACAACAGCAAAAATTTACCAAAGATTCATTATGTAAAATTTTACATCCATTCATTATCTCACTTAATCTTCACAAGATCATTATGAAGCAAGAATAATTACTAACCTAATTTTTTTAGATGAGGAAATTGACGATAGGGAAGTTTAGTACCTTGCCTCAAGTCACACAGCAAGGAAGTTGCAGAGGGCAGGCTTTGTGCCTAGGCTTCTGTAATTCCAAGGTCAGTGCTATTATAACACAACTGCTAACCCATGGAAGGAGGAGCCTGGCATGCTACAGTCCATGAGGTTACACGGAGTTGGACACAACTGAGAACACAAGGAGTAAGATGCGCCAGATGTTTAGCTTACACAATGACAAATCTGCTATGGTGAAAATTTCCCTTCCTTCAGTCTTTGGATTAGACAAACTTTTGGTCTCTTCCATATTTACATGACCCTTGGGCTTACTTTATCAATTGAATGAGACCACCCATTAATAAGGGAAGCTCATTTAATATCTTATGGTGCTTTTAACTTTCCCCTGAAGATATATGAAAACATAAATAATTTGAGAATTAAACTGATCTATTACTGTTGGGAGAGAGAAATGATGGAAACCATAAAATTGCTATTGAATTATCTCATAAAATCAGAATTCTTCAGTTTATAAGGGTATGACAACTCTCACTAGAGGCCAGAAACTCATGAGGAAAAGATAGAGACCTTCTAGAATAAACACCCTCAAATTCAGGAAGAAAGCTGCCATCTTTGATGATATTTCCTGATAAAGTTGTCTCTAACACCATCATATGATTGATGTGAAAGCCTATTATGTACAGAAAAGCCATGTCAAAAGCACATCATAAAATAAGCACTGGATAAATGTGACCTAAATAAGTCCACATACAAACATAGACACGTTTGAGACAGTTTGAACAAGTTTACTTTCTATTCTTCTCATTCAGGTCCAAGTTTGATTGATGTAATCAATGTGTCATCGTTTGTTGGCATAAAATAATTTTGATATTATTTATTCCTTGATTTTGCCACATACATATATACTACAACCATAGTAAGAACAAAT
This sequence comes from Giraffa tippelskirchi, assembly GCF_054371585.1. NCBI lineage: Eukaryota > Metazoa > Chordata > Mammalia > Artiodactyla > Giraffidae > Giraffa > Giraffa tippelskirchi. The sequence continues at coordinate 110,057,722 of NC_137287.1, read as the reverse complement.
ATGCTTAACTCTGTATTTTGCAGTTTTAGTTGTTTTCTTCCAATTCTTTAACACCATGAATTTTTATTTTTGGGTTTTGGAGTTTTTTTTTTCTGCTTGTTTTGTAGCTTTTTTTGCTATGTGGAATCTTCTCTACAAGGTTATTTATATGAGAATTTTTCCTTTTAAATGAGTGTTGACTTTCTGAGCATCTGTCTTTCTGAAAATGGATTTCTCTAGCTCTAACCCAGGCATATCCATTTTATGCAAGTAAAATTTGTTAAATCTCAGTATTTTTTTTTCTCAAAACTCTATAACGATTGTCTAAAGCATTTAGAGTTCCCCAGAAGATCTCAGACCATTCTAGGATTCCTTTCTAAATAATCTGTTTATTTTCATGCAAGAGGACTTCTTGCAAAATTCATTTTAACTTTCAAATTCAAAATAATTTCATTAGGCTACATCTCAGTATTGCTGCCTTTTCATTGTTTTTTGATAATACTATCATGGTGAGTCAGTTCAACTAACAGACACTTTTTAAGACCTAAAATGTTTTTTTTCTCCTTTCCTTCCTTTATTTTGTCTCTCATCTGTCTTTCCTTTCCATTCTCCTAGAATTCTCCTTGGATCTGTCCTCTTTTATCTCATCATTATTCTTTTATAATTTTTTCAAGATATTTGCTTCATTTACTTTCCTCTGCTTTTGTCTAATGGAGATTCACTGCCTGATGGATAGAAACATTAAAACAATGCAGCTGTTGTAGTGGTCAAAACCATTGCATCTTGTTAATAAAAGCTTAAATTTTTTTCTTCCAACATATTTTCGTGTCAGTATGATACAATTCCTCTGAATGGAATTACTGATTTCATATGAAACCCATAGTGTACACAATAATGGGCTTTGCATGCACAATAATGTTTTATATCATAATTATAAAGGCCCATTGGCTGAAATGTTCTTTATTCTTAAAAATTTTTGCTTAAAAACATGAAGAATATGCAACCGAGTATATGTGACTTTCAAAGACTTAAAATACCATCTGATCCTTTATATAAACAAGTGTGCTGACCCTTAATTTAGAATATTGTCACCGTTGCAGAAATATCTGTTGGACAATGCTCTGAGTATCTAATGGGCTAGTTAGTGACTCAGCTGCAGTTTTAAATTATCTTACATTTCATCTGTATCCATTCTTTACCAGGCTTATATTGTTTCCTGCCTCCGTATACTTTTTACATACACTATCCTCTAGAATATTGTTGAAGATGCAAAATTCTAACTTTTCTGAACTTTTCTCTTCTTAGAATAACTATTTAACACAGAAATGTTTGCTCTAATTCTTCAAAAGAGTCCCATTTTCTTGACATTAGGGCTTCCCAGGTGGCTCAGTCGTAAGGAATCTGCCTGCCAGTGCAGGAACCGCAGGAGCTGTGGGTTAGCGAGTTTGATCCCTCGGTCAGGAGGATCCCCTGGAGGAGGAGATGGCAATCCGCTCTAGTATTCTTGTCTGGAGAAATCCATGGACAGAGGTACCTGGCGGACAATAGTCCATGGGGTCGCAAAGAGGTGGACACAACTTAGCAACTGAGGACTGAGCACTTTTTTGACATTATTTATCCTCTCCTATGCTTGAAGAATTTTCTCTCTGCTCACCCTGAGCACCAGGAGCCAAGCTAGATTGGGCAAGTGGTGTAGGTTCCTATCTGGCTCTTAGATTTATTTTTCAAAAATACTGCCAGTTCAGAAATCCAGTAGCATAGCATGGTGCGAGTGGAAATGGGGCCCAAGTTAGACAAGTTTCATCATTTCACCATTAGGCTGGATAGTTTCCTTTATGTGAAAATGGCCAAAAGTAAGTTTCACATGGCCCACCCTCTTTGACAGCAGAGTTACGCAACTGGGACTTGGCACTGGTGGGCCAGTGTCCTTTGTCCAGCCTCCTTGCCAAGAATAAGTTTCTAGTGCTTGGCATGACCACCCAGAGTGATTGGTAGGGTTCAGACAAGCCTCCCCAAATATCCACAGTCTTCCCTTCCAATCATTCCTTGTTCATTGATAAAGTCACTCTACCAGCTTCTTTTCTAGGTCCTGTTTTATCAGACTCCTGCTTCACATGTGGGAAGCAACTGCTATGTCTTTTCAACTTTCAATCCTTCCTCCTCTGAACTATATCTAGCGGGAACTCTTTGATAATTCTGACATATAAATGGCACCTTTCCCTCACTTTCATTGCAGACATAACAATTTGTCAATACATCCCATTGGCAGTTAATAGGACCACAGATACTGGAGTAAGCTGTTCAGGCTCATGGTGTCATTTATTCATAAATCCCAATGTAGATTTCATATTTATAGTTTGGAAGAGCATCATTTAGAAAAATGATGCATTACTCTCAACTATCCATATCTCTAGAAACCCTAGAGGTTCGAAACACTAGGATAGAAACCAGACTGCACCCACCTTCTGGCACAAGCTTAGCTCGATTCCAAGAAAAACTACCCACAAGAAAACCAAAACCTTTAAACGAATAACAGATGTCGCAGATGTTATAAGAAGCATTGTGTTTTCCCAGGACCCGAATTTTTAGCTGAATTAGGGAAAGGAATCTGTCTTTCATCTGCATGTTTGACAGCGTATAGATGAAACATTCGTTGAAGACAGTAGGCACTAAACAAATATATGAGGGAAGATGTCTGGCTGTACTGCCTTGCTGAAAGACTGGGTTTTTCACTTCTCATCCAGATGTTTTGGCTTCGCAGAGGCACCGGCAGAGTCTGCCAAGCTGATGCACGATCTTTGAATGAAGGGTGATACACGAGCGTAGAGCATTATCCTGGCAAATGAATACACAGGACCGTTGTCTGTGAAATGAGGTCTCACCAGCTGCAACCAAGGCGTGTGACAGACCCACCAGTCCACTTCCAAGTGCTTCTGACAGACGAGCCCCCCATTTGCATACATCTCATCATGACACATGCTGAAACTGCTAAGTTATTATTAGTACTGATAATGGAGTCTTCACCAGGAATGTATTCATATTTTTAATATTGTCACTGCAGATTGTGTTGCTGTTAAGGAAAAAGTCTATCAGGCATAAATATTTATGCCTGAATGGTAGTCAGACTCATCAGGAAGGGGATTGGTCTTAATTGAATCTTGGGGACAAATTTAGGCTGTAAATTTGGTAGGGCTTTTTCACTCCATGTGAGCAGGGCTTTCTCAGACTCTCCCCAGGATTCCAGAGATGTGATTCTCTGTTAGGTGAACAGGTAATTTCTCCCTTAAGGGGTCCTGGAAACTTAGCTGTGTTGGAAAACAATTGCTTGGGAGGAGACTGGGCAGGGCTTCATAGGACCAGATAAAGGGAATGCCACCCAGCTAGAGCTGGCCTCCCAAAGGCAATTTACAAATAGAGATTATTTCAAGCAGGCACTGGGCTGTAATCACCATAAAGACAGGGAGTGCGTGCTAAGTTGCTTCTGTCTTGTCCGGCTCTTTGAGACCCCATGGACCACAACCTGTCAGGCTCCTCTGTCCAAGGGATTCTGCAGCCAAGAATTCTGGAGTAGGTTGCCATTTCCTCCTCTAGCAGATCTTCCTGACCCAGGGATCGAACCCAAGTCTCCTGCTTTGCAATATTATAGGACCATCTTGTTTGGACATCTTGTCTGTCTGGGAGCAGCAGACGGACAATGGAAAGACAACTGCCCTTGGGATAAAGACAGGGACCTTGGTCCAATGGCAGTTGTTCTTCTGTTGTCTGTCTGCTGCTCCAAGACAGACAAGATGCCCAAATAAGATGGTCCTATAAAAGGTTTTGGATGAATAAATACACTGGTGGTAAGAAGCTATGGTGGGGAAAATCCATAAAGCAGTTGACTCACTTTACACAGATGTGAAACATGTGTGTCAGGTCCTGTGATCCAGTTACAAACAGATTGAAAAGTTTCAGAGACAAAGAAGATGTAACTCAGGCATTCAACTGAGTCACATCCCAGTGGAGTCTGGATGGAGGCAAAAGAGCTCTGCTCAGCAGGGACAGAGGTTATACAAGCTAAGTGAAGTGCAGGAAACCAGATTCTGAGACAGAGAACCGGGGCAGCACTGGTGACAGGTGAGTGGGTGGGCCAAGGTTGAGGGCAGGAGGAGTCACAGGGGGCTTCAAGCTGTCACGGGGTTCCCAGAAGAGTGCTTATTCCTCGGCAGTAATGATAAAGTCCAAGAAAACTGCAGCTTAGTGAGACAGAAAAACACGTCCATTTGATTTAAGCACTTGAGGGTCCAAATGCCAACCAGACCACTCTCTTCACTTAGCATCTTGGTTTCCTGTGGTGACACAGGTCGCTGTGCAATGGACAGGCAGAATAATACCCAGCTCAAAGAGTTACTCTGAAGATGAAAAGAAATCAAATACGTAATGCACTAGGCAAGAATCCTGGAGGGGGTAACCATGCCCTCCTCCAGGGGATCTTCCACCCAGGGACCAAACTCGTTGCACTCGTGTCTCTATGCCTCCTGCACTGGCAGGCAGGTTCCTTACCACTAGCACCAGCTGAGAAGCCTCTAGGCACTTAAGAAGTACTCAATAAATGCACACCTATTTACTTTCCTGCTGATGGCACTGGGCTCCCCGTGTGATGCGCAGAACAGAGACTTCAATAACGGGTACCACTATTTCATTCAGGAATCAAGACAGAGGAGGCAAAGGCCCATGCTCTCCTCTGCATGCTCACAAGACATAGACTACCCAGGTTCTTATCAAGTGCCTTTTTGAATTGATTTCTGTCTCATGTGAGATCAAGTGACCTATTTGAGAGCTCTTATTTCTGTCCCCATCACCAACTACAGCACTTGAGAGATGATGGTGCTTTGTAAAACTTCCTTGCTTGAACGGCTGGGGAGATGGAGTCCTGAGTGGGCTGCTAGGTGGGGGGAGTGTGTGGGTGAGAAACACAGAAGTGAATCCCAGAGAATGAACTGGTCTCTAGTTCTAGTCAATCCAGACTTCCTGAGAATGCTCTTCTGCTAAACCAGCACATTTCAGTCCCCTCTAAATAAAGCAGAGGGCACCGTATTTGCTGAGGGGCCTGAAACTAGGCTAATGGGATCCATTTGAGGTCTAGGCCTTAGATGAGGGATCCTGGGTAAGAGGAACTAAGAAAAACCAAGGTCTCTTTCCATCTTGGGGAAAACAACTTCCATGGCCTCCAATTCGTCACATGACCAAAAACTGCCACAATCTACACCAGCCCCTAAATTGAGCCCTACATTTTCCCTTTCATTTAGCACCTCCCACTTTTTTTTGGTAAAACACCCTAAAAAGCATCTTCAGAAAGAAACTTAGGTTGTGCACTTTCAGACAAAAATAAAACGATGCACCAAAGACAAGACGCCCTCCAAAGTCATGTTTGCAACTGACCTGGCCTTTGGGTGGTTGGCATTTCCCAGACCAGCCCAGGCCAGGTGGTCGGCACCTCTGAAGTCACAATCCCACAGCTTCATTGTTCAGAGCTGGGCAAGGAAGAGCTGTGCACGGTTTTCTTCTCATTTCCCAGCCCTTTGGGGCTCCCAGATGTTTTAATTACAGAGGAAAGGGAGCGGATGATTCCGCCCATATGTCTCCATTCCACACAAATAAATCTCCTCGCCGTCCCACGTAGCTCTGTGGCGTTACAACTGTCCCACCGAAACGGATGCTGTCGAGTCCAATCACCATCCTCCATCCTTCAGTGAGCGTGTTAATTCAGGGAACACCGGCTGGGACTGCTGTCCCAGGGAAATACTCAATCTAGAAACAATTAGACACCATCACAGCAAGAGGCTACCCCTCCTCTGAGGAACTGGGCGCTTTCCCAGCCTGACTTCAGAGAAGTCCATAGGGAGTTGAGTAGGATGAGCTAGGCAGGGTGGGCTCAGATCACAGGGCAATAATTTATAGCTGGCACTTTGACATCCCCCACAGCATGTAGGCTGGCTTCCCAGGTGACTCAGTGGTAAAGAATCCACCTACCAATGAAGCAGACACAAGAGACTCAGGTTCAATCCCTGGGTCAGGAAGATCCCCTGGAGAAGGGAAATGGCTACCAACTCCAGTATTCTTGCCTGGAGAATCCCATAGAAAGAGGAGCTTGGTGGGCTACTGTCCGTGGAGTTGCAAAGAGTCAGACAAGACATAGCAACTGAGCATGCACATGTGTATGTAGCACATGGGCACAAGGTCATGATCTATGGCATGCCTGGCTGCAACAGTGTCTGCCCTCCTAAGAACTTTGGGAGGAAATTAAAGGAAAGTTCCCAAACATGTAGCCATAGTATATGCACACACGCACACACACACACAGAGACAGAGATTACAGTGAACTTTTCCAAGGAAATAGCAAAAGCTAGAATTCTAATTCTGTTTCACTAGATGCTATTTTTGCTTTTAATCAGAGCATCATCACACATAGAACAAATCCAGGGAAATTCTATATGATTGGGGGTCACCAATAGAGTTCTCTGTTGTTGTTGTTGTTTATAAACCCATTATACCTAGAAGTAAATATAGAGGACATTTCAAAGGGATAAACATGTTTGAAGTGTAACTCATATTGTAATGAAGCAAACGCATCTTCTGTGAGCATTTATTTTTCTTAGTGAGGACTGCTGCTGCTGCTAAGTCATTTCAGTCATGTCCAACTCTTTGTGACCATTTGTGGACTACAACCCACCAGGCTCCTCTGTCCATGTGATTCTCAAGGCAAGAAAACTGGAGTGGGCTGCAATTTCATTCTCCCAAACTTTTCTATTTATTTATTTTGGGCTGCACTGGGTCTCCACTGCTGCATATGGACTTTCTCTATTTGCGGTGAGCCGGGGCTTCTCTCTTTTTTTTTTTTTTAATAAATTTATTTAGTTTAGTTGGGGGCTAATTACTTTACAATATTGTAGTGGTTTTTGCCATATATTGACATGAATCAGCCATGGGTTTACATGTGTTCCCCATCCCTCTGGGTCATCCCATTGCCCCAGCCCTGAGCAGTTGTCTCATGCATTGAACATGGAATGGTGTTCTGTTTCACATATGATACTATACATGTTTCAATGCTATTCTCCCAGAACGTCCCACCCTCACCTTCTCCCTGAGAGTCCATAAGACTGTTCTATGCATCTGTGTCTCTTATTCTGTCTCGCATATAGGGTTATCGTTACCATCTTTCAAATTCCATATATATGCATTAGTATACTGTATTGGTGTTTTTCTTTCTGGCTTACTTCACTCTGTATAATGGGTTCCAGTTTCATCCATCTCAATAGAACTAATTCAAATGTATTCTCTTATTGTGCAGCACGGGCTCCAGAATGTGCAGGCTCTAGTGGCTGTGGTGCACGGGCTCAGTTGTCCCATGGCATGTGGAATCTTTCCTGACCAGGGGTTTAGCCCATGTCCCCTGCATTGGCAGGAAGGTTCCTGACCACTGGACTACCATAGAAGCCCCAGTGAGCATCTTGATGTCTCAGGATGGAAGATACAGTAGGGTTGAAGATGTAACCTTCTTTGGAGACCTACAGCCCTTATCATTGTGTTCTGGGCCCAACTATCAGCCTTTTTCTGTCCTCCAGCTGCCGGAGATGAAACTTCCCTTATGGTTGTCAAGGAGGTCCTCTGACTTTCATTCTTTGTGCTATACTGGTGACTAATCACCTTCAGAGCTTCAATGTTTTTTTTTGCTTTTTTTCCCTAATGCATGGATTATGCCAGTCATCCCAGTCCATTGTCCTTAAAATTATTATAACCCTTAAACATCTTAAAAATCTACAGGTATCGTATTCACCAGTGTGTCATCCTGTATTAGTTTCCCATCCCAGTTCACCACTGGTACATTTTAACAGTTGCACCACTACCCCCTGCCAGGGAAAGTTAATTCTCCTCCCAACATCACTGATATGATCAAGGGGACTCTTGATTCTGTAAGCAGTGCAAAGCCACTGCCCATTTTAGAGCATAGGATGACATGCTTCAAGATTTCAAGAAGATGAATCCATCAGCCCAAACTCTGTGTGCTGTGATAGACAATGGACTGCAACTGGAAAAAAAGTACTGGCTGTGATAATAACCCTTGTAACTTGACGAAATAGCACAAATTCCATGAACTTATTATAATATATTGCTGTAGAACAAATCACCTCAAACTTAGCAGCTGAGAAAAATACAAATTTATTATCTGCCTGTCTCCATAGATTAGGAATCTGGTGCATTTTAGCTGTGTTCTTCGCTCAGGGGCTCACAAGGCTGGAGATCAAAGTGCCAGCCAGCTGTGTCCTCATCTGGAGGTTCAACTGGGGAAAGTTCAGTTCTGAATTCCCTGAGGTTGTTCACTTCCTAACAGTTGTATTACTGGGGACCCCTGTCCTCTTGCTGGTTTTCAGCAGAGGTTGCTTTGGCTCCCAGAGACTACTCACAGGCCCTTGCCACCTGGCCCCTTCCATAATTTGGTAGTTGGCTCCTTCAAGGTCAACAAGGACAGCATTTGCTGCAGTTTTAAATCTCCCTGACTTTGTTTCTTAACCTCTAGCCCCTTGGTTCAAAGGGCTCCCCTGACTGGGTCAGACCCACCACACTCTTGGGGAGAGTATTATTTATTTTTTTATTTTCTTTCTTTCTTTACTGGCTGCTCTGTGTGACATGTGAGATCTTAGTTCCCTGACCAGTACCCCCTGCGTTGGAAGCACAGAGTCTTAACCAAGGAACTACCAGGGAAGTCCTGAGTGAATATTATCTAGGGTGTATCACTGAGAGCATAGGAATCTTGCTGACCACCTTAGAATTCTATCATACTCCTAATCCAGTGCTAACTTTTGAGCTGTGAGACTATTGGTGGCTCCAGAAGTCTTACCTGAAAGAGTCTGAGGATGGCTTCTCCATTTAGACATGTCTTAATTTATCCATTCCAGGCTCCTCTCCAGCAGACTCCTCCATAGATAAGACAACAGAAATATTCAAAAGTATAATCTTCCTTTGAGCCAAAGATCTGATCCTATCTGACATGAAAATCTCTTTCTCAAGTTGCCAGATTTTTTTAAAAAGGTTTTTCATCTTTGTTACAGATTTACTTCTCACAGCGTCTACATGCATCCTAGATCACTTCAGTTGTGTCCAACTTTTTCAACCCTATGGACCATGGCCCACAAGGCTCCTCTGTCCTTGGGATTCTCCAGGCATGAATACTGGGGTGGGTTGCCATGCCCTCCCCCAGAGGATCTTCCCCACGCAGGGATCAAAATCACATCTCCTGTGTCTCCTGCACTGGTAGGTGGGGTCTTTACCACCAGCCCCACCTGGAAAGCCCTACTTCTCACAGGTAGAACATATAAAGAAAGTTCAGCTAAGCAGGTCTCTCCCAGGAATGGGGTAGACAACAACCATTGAAGGCAGTGTCCCAGGAAGCCGTGCATAATGGCGCCTCAGCCCCCAGCCTGGGCCAGCCTGTGGAGTCAGTGCAATAAGGGATAGCCCTGAGAAGATGAAGTTGCAAGGGTGGGGTAGTAAGTTTCCAGTTCCTAACTGACTGCCTCTATGGTTTTCTGCATACATTAAAGAAAATGTATGGGTACAAGAGTCTGGAATTCAACAGCTCATAACTACAATTAACCACCATTAATTAATGGCTGTGAGATAAATGAGCCATGCGATCCATTTATTCCTGGGTTGTAAGTATTTAAATTCACAGTCGGATGCAGGCCCATTTTTCACCAGTGTGAATTTAAAACGAGTTTGCATCAGGGCTGCATGTTGCAGGAAACAGGCCACAATTTCCTCTCTCAGTTGTTCATGTTTTAGGTTGTAGGAAATGGCAAGAGGTGGACAGAGTAAGGAATCCCCATGCACGGCAGAAGTAGGAAGTGAAGTCCAGGATCTGAGCATGCACCTTCCTAAAATCCTAAGGACAATGACAATGTCGTGAGACTGATTTTGTGCAGGGCGCTATGCAAGGAAGTGTCTGGGCAGCATTTGATGTTAATCTTCACTACATCCCTATGAGGGTTATGATTATCCATATTTTCAGCTGGAGGAAACTGATGCTCAGAGATCTTAAGAACTACTTCCCTGGTGATGCGATGGATAAGAATCTGCCTACCAATGCAGGGGACGTGGGTTCAATCCCTGGTCTGGGAAAATTTCACAGGCCATGGGGCAACTAAGACTTGTGCCATAGCTACTGAGCCCACAAGTCACAACTATGAGCCCACACAATGCAATTGCTGAGCCCACGTGCACAACTACTGAAGCCCGCATGCACCTATAGCCGGTGCTCCACAACAAGAGAAGCCACCGCAATGAGAAGCCCGGGTAGCGCAATGAAGAGCAGCCTCCGAGCACTGCAACTAGAGAAAGCCACAGGCAGCAACAAAGACCCAGGACAGCCAAAAATATATAAATAAATACGTTAAAAAAATTTAAATAGTTTTTTAAGAACTACTTTAGAAACAAAATTGTTCTTCCTCATTCCTAAATTTCTTCCAGGATGCTCCCAAAGTGTGTCAGATGACCTTCTTCTAATTTTCACGTATCATTATGGCCTGTGTCCTGACATCAAAACTCCCCAAATAATAACTGAATACTCTGCTTGCCCTTACATTATCAGTCCACCCACCAGACAAAGATAAGGTTCAAAAGACAAGGAAAAGAAAAGATTTCCTCTTACTTAATAGAAAACAAAATGAGATGGAGTTGTTATCTTTACCATCAAGATGTTTATTCATTACAAAGAGAAAAAATAGTAACTTTTCAGTCAAGAAGTTAAGCAGTCACCGTCTTTACCGAGTTGTCAAAGCCAATGGAATTTTGAAATAAAATTTTGGGTAATATACAATCAGAAAATGTATCTGAAAAATTCTTTTTACGTAGGCATGAAGAAACCACTCTATTTGAAAATATTTCATTTGGCTAAATTTCCTAAATTTAACAGATCAGAAATAGTTTATGTGTGGAATCAAAAAAAAAAATGGATACAAATGAACTTATGTACAAAACAAAAATAGACACACAGACATAGAAAACAAACTTAAGGTTACCAAAGGGGAAAGGACAGCAGGATAACTTTGGGAGTTTGGGATTAACAGATACACACTACAAAATATGAAATAGATAGTCAAAAAGGACCTACTGTATAGCATGAGGAACTCTACTTAATATTTGCAATAATCTATTAGAGAAAAGAATCTGAATATATATTATATATATATATATATATAATATATATTCTGAATAAACTAAATCACTTTGATGTACACCTGAAACTAACCCGTTTTAAATCAACTACACTTCAATTTAAAAACTTGCAGAAAAAGATTAATGAAACAGAGTCCATAAAAAGAAAAAAAGATCAGAAGGAAATACGTCCTATTGATTCACAAAACTGTTTGAAAACAAGTGTAAATTCTGTCCTATAACTGCTTGTGGAAGCAGTATGGAGTTAGTAAATAATACGTTCTCGGCTCTGTATCATGGCACCCACGTGGCAGCGTTTTGCTTGGTGGAAAGCTACTGTGAGAATCAGAGGGGAAACAAGGAAATAGCAAATGAGACCTTTATGAGCTAGGAGAGAAGAGATTGAAGAAAGAGATAGTCTGAGATATTTGCTGGAAGAAATAAAGAGAATTTGCCCAGTTTGCTACTGCTACTGCTAAGTCACCTCAGTCGTGTCTGACTCTGTGCGATCCCATAGATGGCAGCCCACCAGGCTCTGCCGTCCCTGGGATTCTCCAGGCAAGAACACTGGAGTGGGTTGCCATTTCCTTCTCCAATGCATGAAAGTGAAAAGTGAAAGTGAAGTCTCTCAGTCGTGTCTGACTCTTAGCGACCCCATGGACTGCAGCCTACCAGGCTCCGCCATCCCTGGGATTTTCCAGGCAAGAGTACTGGAGTGGGGTGCCATTGCCCAGTTTATCTACCATCTAATTAGCCATCTCTTTGTCAAATAGCATGCCAATTGTTTGTTTTTACTCAGCATTTCATGGAAGACAAATTGAAAAGGAAAAAATAAATGCCCACATTTTGAGGATAAAGTCAAGGAAGCAGAGAAGGGTTATGACTTTTTAAAAACCTTCTAGGGTTAGAGAAACTTGAGCAAGTTAGCAATGAGGAAGAAGAAAATGCAGGAAGAAAGATAATAAAAGTAAGATACATACAAAATTACCTGTAATCATAAATCAAATCTCAGCCTCAGAAGTATTCAGCTACTTGTACTCAACATCTCACAAGATTAGAATCACTGAAGTCACAGGCCAGCAGAAATTTAGCAACTCCTTCCTAACCTAGCCAGGCTAGGAAGGAATCATTTTTCTGCTGGGCACTGGAGGACAGAAGACCGAAGAAGCCAGCTCTCTCTGTACCTCTGGAGGGTCAAGCAATGGCTGGAGGGTCAAGCAATGGCTAGAAGGTCAAGCAATGGCTACAATTTTTAACTGATACTACCTGGCCCATAGGATGGGCACCCCCCAGTTGCCAGTCTATAACTGTCTTGATGGGTCCACCAGCCATATTTCAAGACTGGGATGCTCTGCCAGTATGCTTTGCTCCCATGACATTCATTGTGTTGCATGCGTCAGATTTGATACGAATGGTAAAGGTTACATTGTAGAGTTGGGCGGCAGGGGGCGCTGTGATGATGCTCTAGGCAGTTTCTCTATGAAGGTGGTGCAGTGGTCAAGAATCCGCTTGTCAATGCAGGAGACCCAAGAGACACGAGTGCAATCCTTGTGTTGTGATGATCCCATGGAGTAGGAAATGGCAACCCACTCCAATATTCTTGTCTGGAAAATTCCATGGACAGAGGAGCCTGGAGGGCTATAGTACATGAGATCACAAAGAGTCGGACGCGACTGAGTGACTAACACTTTTCATATTCACTCCAAATGTGTCATGTCCATCTGACAGAAGTATGTGATGTCACACCTCTATCCTACACTTTTACAAGCTTGGCGTGCCTGTTCATACGTCTTCCCCAGCATGTGCTTCTTTGATCTTCCTAGCTCAATCACATTTATAATAATACCTCTAAACGAGGGTAATAATCCAACAGGAACAAATGTCTGATGAAGCTGGTAAGTATTGCTGGTCACACTGTAAGCTTGTACCCAGAAATATTTTTAGATCATTCTGCAAAATTTGAGAATTTTATTCAAAGACTTTAATCTTTTAAAAACAAACACCAAAAGATGATAAAAGCACTGTATGTGAAGATATTTATTTCTGTGTGAGTTTAACGTATAATTAAAAATAATTCTAAGTAGCATAAATATCCATGGAGAAATGATTAAGCAAGTAAAATTATACCAGCTTGATGGAATAGTATGCAGCCAATAAAAATGTTAATTAGCAATATGACAAAGAAACTCAACATTTGTTTATGATATAGTGTTTAACGCACAAAGCAGAATACAAAATTATATGTACACTGTGAGTAAAACTATAAAAATTATGTCTGCATGGGAACAGGGTCTGGAGTAAACATGAAAAATGAAAACAGCTTTATTTGCAATTTTTGTTACTGCCATTATAATGCTGTTGCACAGTAAATTAAAAAAAAAAACCTTAAAAATAAAAGATGAAAGTGTTCAACCAAAAGGAGCAATTTTCAGGGTGGCAGACACTTATTTGTGGTATCTTTTTGTGTTTTTATTCCCAGGGGAAAATATTACAATTGGCAGAATGGATTATGTTTAGAATCATGAATAAAATACCTAAAGAAGGATACCAAGCTTCTTAAAGCTGATACCTCCAAATGCTACAGTGTGAGATTTCCCAGCAGGACATTCCATACAATGGGGTCCGTGGATGGAAGAAAGCAGTGGAGGAGCGGGGAAAGAAAGGATGAGTCTCATTCTCCCAGAGAGACTTCATAAACACAGGTCCATCCCTCCAACTACTGGAGATTTGAGTCCAGTCCTTAAACTTAGAAAAAGCTCCCCAAATAATCCAGTCCCCTCCTGGTATTCCACTTAGAGCCACAGATCTGTGGACTTTCATCATTGCATTCACGTCACAAAAGGGCTGCCCTAAAGGGCAACTCAGAAATGCTCAGAGAGGCTCAGTCCTGCCTCTGGGAGCACTGTCAATTGCCCCAAAGAAGGAAGAATCTAGTGTTCTCTTGGCATCTTCTTGTTCTTGTGCTTGAACTTGAAGGAACAGAAATAAAGAGAAGATGGAGAGAGTGATGAAGGACACATTCCCTTTGCACAAAGGTTGAAGCCTGACTTAGTGGGAGCCGGTCCAAGGGTTTTACAGGTAGAGAAATTAGAATCTTGCTCCTCTCCACATATAGCCTTGATATTCAGAAGATATCAAAGTTTCACTGATCTCTTAGAAAGCTCAAATATTCTATCCCTTACATATCTGCCCAATGTTTACATTTCTGTCGCATCGTATTTCCCCATGTGTCATTGTTCAGTCACTCAGTCACATCCGAATCTTTGCTAACCCGTTGACTGCAGCACTCACTCTAGGCTTCCCTGTTCTTATCTGTCTCCCAGAGTTTGCTCAAACCCCAATTTGAAACCATCCATTCTTTGGCGCTCAGCCTTCTTTGTGGTCCAACTCTCACATCCATACATGACTACTGGAAAAACCATTGCTTTGACTAGATGGACATTTGTTGGCAAAGTGATGTCTCTGTTTTTAACATGGTGTCTAGATTTGTCATAGCTTTCCTTCCAAGGAGCAAGTGTCTTTTAATTTTGTGGCTGTAGTCACTGTCCACAATGATTTTGGAGCCCAAGAAAATAAAATTTGTCACTGTTTTCAATTTTTCCCCCTTCTGTTTGCCATGAAGTGATGGAACCAGATGCCATGATCTTAGTTTTTTAAATGTTGAGTTTAAGCCAGATTTTTCACTCTCCTCTTTCATTCTCATTAAGAGGCTCTTTAGTTCCTCTTTGCTTTCTGTCATTAGAGTAGTATCATCTGCATATTTGAGGTTAATATTTCTCCCAGCAATCTTGATTCCAGCTTGTGATTCATCCACCCTGGTTTTTCACATGATGTACTCTGCATATAAATTAAATAAGCAGGGTGACAATATACAGCCCTGACATACTCCTTTCCCAATTTTGGACCAGTTCATTGCTCCATGTCCGGTTCTAGCAGTTTCTTCTTGACCTGCATACAGGTTTCTCAGGGGACAGGTGTAAGGTGTTCCAGTATTCCAACCTCTTTAAGGATTTGTTATTGTTTGTTATGATCCACAGAGTCAAAGACTTCAGCATAGTTAGTGAAGCAGATGTTTTTCTGGAATCCCCTTGCTTTCTCTGTGATCCAGTGAATGTGGCAATTTGATCTCTGGTTTCTCTGCCTTTTCTAAATCTCGCTTGTAAATCTGTAAGTTCTTGGTTCACGCATTGTTGAAGCCTAACTTGAAGGATTTTGAGCATTACCTTACTAGAATGTGAAATGAACATAATTGTATGGTAGTTTGAACATTCTTTGGCATCACCTTTCTTTAGGATCGGAATGAAAACCAATCCTTTCCAGTTCCATGGCCACTGCTGAGTTTTACAAATTTGCCAGCATATTGAGTGCAACACTTTAAAAGCATCATCTTTTAGGATTTTAAATAGCTCATCTGGAATTCCATCATCTCCTCGAACTTTGTTCATAGTAGTAATCCTTCCTAAGGCCCACTGGACTTCACTCTCCAGGAGATCTGGCTCTAGGTGAGTGACCACACCATCATGGTTATCCAGGTCATTAAAACTTTTGTGTCTAGTTCTTCTGTGTATTTTTGCCATGGACTGTAGCCTGCCAGGCACCTCTGCCCATGGGATTTTTCAGGCAAGAATACTGGAGTGGGTTTGTCATTTCCTTTTCCAGAGATCTTCCCAACCCAGGGACTGAACCTGCATCTCCTGCACTGTCTGGCATATTCTTTTGCCACTAGTACCATCTGGGAAGTCTTGGAAGTGAACCCTTCCCCACATTTCCATAATAAGATGTTCCCTCTTCCTGGAATGATTTCACCCCTTTTCTTTGTATATGAAGCTCCTATTCCCTCCCTGAAAGGTAAGTATTAGTATACCCATCTCACAGATGACAAAACTGAAGATAAATAACTTTCTTGAGGGTTCACAGGACCCCAAGCAAAGCTCTTTTCCTTTTTTGTATTTACTGCAGAGCCTGTTCTCATGCAGACATCATTTTTACAGTTTTATTCACAGTGTACAAATAATTTTGTATTCCACTTTCTTCATATCTTGCATTTGAGCTGAAAATCAAACACAAATCTGTTCAACTTGAAACCTTACTTGGTTCTGCCACACTACGCCATGTGCCTACAATAAGCATACAATATAAGGTCACAAGGATCCTGGTTTATCCCCAGTCCCAGGTGGCTCAGTGGTAAAGAATCTACCTGTCAAGCTGGAGATGTAGGTTCAATCCCTGGGTTGGAAAGATCCCCTGGAGGCAGAAACGACAACCCTCTCCAGTATTCTTGCATGGGAAATCCCATGGACAGGGGAGCCTGGTGGACTATAGTCCATAGGGTCGCAAAGTGTAGGACCCGATTTAGCAACTGAGCATGCACACTTTATAAGTTCACAAGCTTTACAAAACTTTTTATTATCATTAGTTGTTTACATGTTATTATCATCTTCCCTGCTGGGCTGTTACAAAACTGATGTCTATTGAACGAACATGAAAGCTTAGTGATTCTACATATCTACATTCATACCCCTATCCTCTTCACCAGAGGCTGAGGCCCAAGCTCTGGCCAGAAGGATGTTTTTCAGTCTGCCCATCACTAGTCTCAGAATTCACAAGCCAAGGACCAGACTGATTTTCTTTCCCTCTCAGCAAAACGGTAAGATCAAAGTTTCAAAATATTCACATAGTCTAGAAGGAAAAAAATGCCAGTTGCAAATATTGTTTCATTTACCTCATGAAATATACATTTCCAAATGTAGAAAGATGACCAGACATCTCCTTTTTGAATGCAAGAATCAGCCTGCTGGCAGGAGGAAAAGCCTTCAACACTGAGACATGGGTCACAGTGGATGGAGGGAGGGAGTACCTCGAGCACTTGGCTGCAGTTCTGATCCTGACACTTACCTGGACTCCCCGTTGTTCACCCAGCCAGTGCATCAGTCCTGCAGACAGCAGGTGAGCAGACCAAGTGTTGAGCACTTTCCAGTGATGCGCTGGGAAACACTGAACAGTCAGCTTTCTTAGGCAGGTATGGGGAAGGTGTGCCTTGACTTGTAGCATTTGCCAATTTCCATGGTGTAAATATCCCCAACCTGGTCAGTTTCAGGCCACCAATTGGACCTCGAATAGTTTGCACAATTTCTGGAAAGTCAATAATAGGCTCTTGTGAGCTAGTACAAGCCAACCCTAGCTCAACCCTGGGGATGGCTACCCCTTTTATGACCACTATTTTAGATTAGGGCTATTGAAGGGGAGCGGGATGAAGGGCCATCAGAGTCAATGCTGGAAATTCTCTTTAAAGTCAAATTGGCATTGGCATTATAGAACCTTCACTTAACACATGGATATCTTAATGGATCCATGGAAAAACAATCCACAGCAATAAAATACAACGTTAAAAATACAAACAAATATTTATCTCTATTTCTCTATCTCTCCATATGAAAAGGGGATTATTTAATTTTTTTTTAGTAACTATTTTGAATCAGTGTGTAACTCCCTGCCTACTTCCTCTGAGTCTGATGACAGATCAATCTCTTTCATAGGGAGTTGTTGTTGTTGTTTGGTCGCCAAGTCATATCTGACTCTTTGCAGCCCCATGAACTGCAGCACGCCAGGCTTCCCTGCCCTTCACTTATCTCCCAGAGTTTGCTCAAGCTCAGGTCCATTGAGTCAATGATGCCATCCAACCATCTTGTCCTCTATCGTCCCCTTCTCCTCCTGCCCTCAATCTTTCCCAGCATCAGGGTCTTTTCCAATGAGTTGGTTCATAGGTATAGAGACAGGAAAACACCAAGGAGAGAAAAAGGGAAGGACAGAACATTTGCTAGTCTGTGATGCTAGAAAGAAGGACTATGTGGACACCACCACTGCCACCAGCCGTGAGGCTCCAATCTTACTGAAGCTCAATAAGATTAACTTGCAGGCACATGAGGAACCTCATCTCCCCAATATTTTTCATTTTACAAAGTCATTAAAATGGAGAGAAATGATAAGTTGCAGTTCTAAATCTACCATGTTTTATTTTTCCTTTTCCTCCACCAATGCATCCTTGCCTTTTTGGCCCAGGCAGCTCCTTGACTTCAAGCTCTCCTTAGAGACTTTTCCCATATCTCTTTAAGGAGTGAGTCTGGGATCAGGTCTCCAAGGACAACCCTGAGATAGGGATGTGTATACAGGTGACTTACAAAGGCAGTGCTCCCCAGGGACCCCGGGCAGGGAAGAGGTAGCAGGACAGGGAAGCAGGGAAACCAAACAAGAGTGTGATTTCCGGCCAGGTCCCACAGTCTGATCCTTGATCCTCCAGGGAACCCTGCTGTGTAAATCACCCTCACAGTGGTCAGCCTCTCCCTGGGTATGGGAGCTTCCCTAATCCAGCACCCCCTCAGTCATTGGATCAGGTCTGCCTGGAGGCTGCAAACTCTAAGGCACATCAGACTCACTTCCGGTATGGACGAAAATGCTCCAGCAGCCAGGTAGAAACCATCAGATTCCAGAGCTCGACCCTCTCCCTCTGCCCTTCCGTTCTGACATTGATTTCCAAATCCTAAACCCTGCCCTGCCAGGCAGGAGCCTCCTTAGAAATGAGGGACAAGGGAAGACCCAACATAAATCAGAATCCTAGTTAGTGGGCCTCCTGGCTCTGTAGTTTGTTTTTACATGAGGAAATTTCCGCCACAATGAAGGGCTTCCTTGGTGGCTCGGATGGTGAAGAATTTGCCTGCAATGCAGGAAGACCCACATTTGATCCCTGGATCAGGAAGATCCCCTGGAGATGGGAATGGCTATCCACTTCAATATTCTTGCCTGGAGAATTCTATGGACAGAGGAGCCTGGTTCCATGGGGTTGCAAAGAGTCGGACACCATGGAGTGATTAACACTTTCACTTTGGGACAGAGGTTTCAATAGCTTTGGGGCTATCTTATTACTATTTCATCTCTCAATGCTTTGATTTCCTCATCTGTAAAAATGGGAATAATAATCACAGTATCTATCCATCATATAGGTTTGTTATGGGATGAAATATGTTAAGTCCTGTAACATGCTTACATCCATATTGGGCCCATCTATCTCTATATAAATATTTGTTTAATAAAATCTTATCTTTCCAAACTACTAGATCTTATCATTGAAGTCAGACCCACTAGAATGGGAATTTTATCAACTCTAAAAATATTTTTTAAAAGTGATAAAATATTCCAAAGCTATTGATATCTTCAAAGAAAAAAATGTGCCAAGGAAATAATGTATAGTGATAAAATAGTACAAACTTAATGGGGTGAAGTAATGATATCATTTTAGAGCTTACTAAACAGAAACACATCTGAAAGAATCAGTTACGGTTTTCAAATCTGAGGAGGTACCCAGGTCCCATGAACACTACTGTGCTTCCAGTACCATCGTAGGCAATGAGTTATCTGCTCCAGGTGGCAAATGGAGACCAGTCACTAGTGATAGCGTCCTATGGTTCTAATACTATGTCTCAATTTCCTCTTCTATTTAAAAAAAAAGGAACAATAATCTGGTCTCATCTGTCTTTTGTGGACAGTCCCTAAATAAGCAAATGACAATATCTGATATTGACAAGGGCAAACATGTGGCTCTCTTTTTGTCTACAAGAAGAACTCTAAGACCTCACCCTTAAGGTCTCACACTATTGGAGGAGGTGTGTTTAAATGCCAAGAGGGCATGCAGCGAATCCAGCTCCTTACACATTATAACAGAGAGGCAGCCTTGACTCTGGCAAAGGAGGGGACCAGCCCACGCAGCATATGGACCTGCAGCGAAGCATATGGGTCTAGTCCTAGAGAAAAGGCTCCCATATGCTCCCCGAGCTGGGCCTGCCTTGCCCACTCCCAGCCTCCCCGCACTTTTGGCTGGTTCATAAATCAGCCGCTTCCCACCATCCCAGTGCACCGGCCGATCCGTGTGTGATTAATGCACGCATTTGCCTGCAGCCTGGAGAGAACCCCAGGTACAGGTGGAGAGGAAGGAAAAGATTTAATTGGAGTGGGGGTGGGAGAAGGAGGGAGGAGAGGTCATTCCTCATTGCCATTGAGCCAGTGCTATCTTTAGAAGTCCTGGCTTTGTAAGAATGAGTTTTCTTGGAAATCTGTCTTGTGGACTCCCCAGGAACCCCACGGTAGCTCAGGTTTTACCTCCCAAGACTGAAAAAGATGATTGTTCCATTCTATCCTGTCCCATCTTCTACGATCCTCCAGAGCTTCTTCATCTGAGTTTAAACATGCCTTCAGATCCTTTAAGAAAGGCTAGGGTCACTTAAGACAATAAGATTAGATGTGCCAGGCAGCAAATCCACTCAACTGTGTTTTAGACCAATGTTTTCCAACTGTGCCCAACAGAAGGCAAAGGGTTTTATGGAGAAGGCGCAGGAAGGATTCAGAGAAATTCTGCTTTGACTTTGTTCTACCTGTTAGGCTGTTCAAATCTGATTCAGTTGTGATTATGTTAAGGATCATGTGGCTGAAAAAAATTGAGACCCACTCCCTCAAATTAAAAATGCTACGGATACAATGAGGAGTGTCCACTGTGGGGAGCACGATTATAAAGTGAGCGATGGTTGTCATTCGCAGGACAGGAGAGACAGCAGCACTGTAATGGACAAAAGAGATGCGAGGTCACTTTTCCATTTGGTGGTTGAGTGACTGACCTTGGGCAAAAACATTTCCTCTCTATGCCCCAGTTTCATCATCTGTGAAATGGGAATTATAAATGGTAACTGACTTAGACAGACAAGGGGGAGACTGAATGAGATTCATCCATGCCCTGCATTTCCAAAATGTTGGAACATAATATAGGACCAAGACATGTTTGCTATAATCTTTCTTGTTCTTCTCTGTGTCACTAACCCTGCTGAACATATTATTTGCATTATCTTTGGTCCTCCCATCTCTATGAAGGTTTATTCCACTTTTATAGATTAGAAATCTAAGGGTAAGATCTGGATCTTGAACAAGGGTACGCAAGTATCTCCTCATGTGGAGGACAGTGGTGTTCTGGGACCAGTCTGAGAATCATCCATCTAGGAGACTCTGTTTTATTCATACTTCCCTGAAAACACCATGCAATCTGACATGATTAGGCTTTCTGCTCTCTTTACTTTCCTGTGTTCTCCTGTATGCATTCACCCATCCATCCACTGAACTACCGATTCAGTTCAATAAGCATTTATTGAATGCCTACTTAGCATCAGGAACATCAAAAAATCACTTCAATTCTCTGAAGATTAGAGAGCCCTTCAGGTAAAGCATGGGTGTTAAGATGAACTACAGTGTAGGATTTTTACATAAAATGAAACAAATTATCTCAAAAGCTTTTGCCACCTACAAGTGTTCTCTCCATATTAGGAATACTTAGGGATAGAGAAGCCATACACTTCTGTTTGCTTGGACATTTCTGGGAGAGTTATTAGCAGCATCCTTTTTATTCTCAAAAATGTCCTATTTGTAAGTTAAATCCTAGAGTCACTCTAGATGTGAAGATGGTCATAATGATCGTGTATATTTATGTAGGTTCATCTAGAAGAAGGGGCTACTTGTCCCTCTGCAGAAGTTTTGAGACTAGGTTAGGGATAAAATGGTTCTCTGTGGGTTTTGAAGTATGGGCTTCGTGCCCATTAAAGAGATGGAAAATCGAGTATGCCTCTCCATAGGAGCATAGCAACCTTACACTGGGAGGACTTGACAGCAGGTAGGGAAAGAATTTATGACCACCATTCTACCACCAGAGATAAGTGAGTTATCTGGGAGAACTTTTTATAAACCAGTATAACCTGATATTTGGGTCTTCCCTGGTGGATCAGACAGTAAAGAATCTGCCTGCAATGCTAGAGATGTGGGTTTGATCCCTGGGTCAGGAAGATCCCCTGAAGAAAGGAAAGGCAACCCACTTCAGTATTCTTACCTGGAGAACCCCATGGGGAGAGGAGCCTACAGTCCATGGGGTCGCAAAGAGTCAGATACAACTGAGCAACTGAACAGGCACATGCAACCCGATATTTAAAAACTCACGTTTCCTGGAAAGAAGGGCCCGCTCTGAAGGATTTGAGGGAACCCATAAAAAAGGGTTTCCCATGTGGTAATTAAAGGACATCATCAGCTACTGATGTCTGCAACTTTACTCCTCTTCTCCAGGGCTCTTCCCCATCCCACATCATTTCTTGATCATCCTCGGTGACTGTTACTTCCCCCAAGCCACAGGGCTTCTGACAACAGTGCAGTTACTTCTGCCACACATGGTGAAGGCTTCTCCAGGGCCCTTCTATCCACTCTTGGGGCCCCCAGATCCTACTCTGTCATCCTGGGTTCCAGAGCTTACAGAGTGGGAGTGAATGTCTCCCCTTCTCCTTTTATTATCACTTTCTTTCAGGGGAGCTCCACAGTCACTTTGCTTGGGTCCTATATCTCCTGGGATCTTCTAGTCAAACAATTTTATCCACTCACACTTATCATAGGTTCCCAGCCCAAGATTACAGAAAGATGAGTCTACAGACAAATCTAAGATATTCACACAAGGAGGTACCCTCAAATGAGTCCCTAAATCATACTTCCTCAGTGTTTTATGGGACAAAGCTTGGTAAACCTGACATCCTATTTCTATGGGATGAGTTCGCTCTTGGGAGGTTCCCTAGAATTTCATTCAAAGAGATTTGAGCCAGCTTCTCTGTTCTATAAAATATAACATTTAAGAATACAGGCTCTGGGGGCAGATACATATGAACCTAATTCCAGGCTGGATGTCTTTCTCACTGTGATCTTGAGAAAACTGTAAGCCCTCCCTAAGCCTCAGTTTCTTCATCTGTGAAATGGAGATAATAAAAGCACCAATCAGTTAGGACTGTCATGATGGCTATATTACACATTGCTGTAAAGTCTTTGAACAATGTCATGAAACAATACACATTCATCTTTATTTTGATGTCTTCATTATTATCATCCTAATAGTAAGCAGATCCAAGCCTGCAATGGCAAGGATAGGAGCTCTCCTATGAAAGGTAGAGGGCTTCCCTGATGGCTCTGTGGTAAAGAATCTACCTGCCAAGCAGGAGATGCGGGTTCAATTTCTGGGTCGGGAAGATCCCCTAGAGAAGGGAATGGCAACCCACTCCAACATTCTTGCCTAGGAAATCCCATGAAAAGAGGAGACTGGCAGGCTACAGTCTACAGGGTCGCAAAAGAATCGGACACACTTAGCGACTAAACAACAAGAATGAAAGGCAGAACAAATGTGTGTTGTTTCTTTTTTTTCAGCCCTCATGCCTTAGCCCCAGAGCAAGCTACTCTCCAGAACTCAGATTTCATGGAAGCAAGGCAGAATATCAACTTCCTCCTGTCTTTCCACTGAAAGTTCATTCTGTAAGGGGGTGTAGGTGTTCGCCCCACCCAACCCCGTCCATCGAAATATTTCAATTTCTGTCTGAATGTTTGCCAGTCCATTAGGAGAGCGTTGATAACAAGGAAGATAAAACATGTATTTAGAAAGAATGTGAGTGAGTGTGTGTAGATGTGTGGGAGTTTCTAGACATCTGTGTAAGTGAACTTCTGATTCAGGGTATGTCTGTGCTGGGGGCAAAGGCTGTCTTATGCAAGTCTCGTTAAGAGAGTGACTGGTTGAAAGCCAGACCTGGATTATCACAAATGGATGCAGAGGGAGGCTGAAAATCAGGCCTCTTGCCCACTCAGCAGTTCTCAGCACTGGCCCCATCTCAGCCAGCTAATGCTGTTCCTGCATTAGATGCTGCAAACACAATTGACTTCTATTACTTATAAAGCCAACCACTTTACTTCATTTGAACATTTAGGATGGACTTGAGAGATTTCTGAGGGGCTGGACAGCACAACCAGCCCCAACCAGTCCAGCGCTCCAGCCCCTACTCAGACTACATAAAAAGAGAAGAATATTCCTTCAGTTTACAGTCAGCATCCAGGCTCCATTAGCAGATGGCTTTAAAGGTTGTTATTTCTGCACTTGAAAGATCTGATCCAAATACACATCCTCAAACACACTGTTCATTTCATTCATTCATTGGACCCATGTTCAATGTACCAGGTCTGCATTGGGTCCAGGAATATATGGAGAGATCGTATATCAAAGAAATCTTTAGGATGCTCACAGTCAATCACAAGAAATAAAGAGGCAAAGAAATGAGAAAGATATAGCAACATTAATGCTGTATGTGATGACTGCAAAAAAAGAAAGGAAAATGGTACTAGAATTCAGCAAAGAAGGTATGAGAGAAATCAAAATGACTAGAGAGTTGAGGACATGTTCAAACTAAACCCTGAGGAATGCTTCATCTTTCAGGAGGAATATGGGATGAAAGAGATGGGAATACCAGACCACCTGACCTGCCTCCTGAGAAATCTGTATGCAGGTCAGGAAGCAACAGTTAGAACTGGACATGGAAAAACAGACTGGTTCCAAATAGGAAAAGGAGTACGTCAAGGCTATATATTGTTACCCTGCTTATTTAACTTATATGCAGAGTACATCATGAGAAATGCTGGGCTGGAGGAAGCACAAGCTGGAATCAAGATTGCCGGGAGAAATATCAATAACCTCAGATATGCAGATGACACCACCCTTATGGCAGAAAGTGAAGAAGAACTAAAGAGCCTCTTGATGAAAGTGAAAGAGAAGAGTGAAAAAGTTGGCTTAAAGCTCAACATTCAGAAAACTAAGATCATGGCATTTGGTCCCATCACTTCATCCCAAATAGATGGGGAAACAGTGGAAACAGTGACAGACTTTATTTTGGGGGGCTCCAAAATCACTGCAGATAGCGACTGCATCCAGGAAATTAAAAGACACTTACTCCTTGGAAGAAAAGTTATGACCGACATAAACAGCATATTAAAAAGCAGAGACATTACTTTGCCAAGAAAGGTCTGTCTAGTCAAGGCTATGATTTTTCCAGTGGCCATGTATGGATGTGAGAGTTGGACAGTGAAGAAAGCTGAGTGCTGAAGAATTGATGCTTTTGAACTGTGGTGTTGGAGGAGACTCTTGAGAGTCCCTTGGACTGCAAGGAGATCCAACCAGTCCATCCTAAAGGAGATCAGTCCTGGGTGTTCATTGGAAGGACTGATGTTGAAGATGAAACTCCAATACTTTGGCCACCTGATGTGAAGAACTGACTCTTTTGAAAAGACCCTGATTCTGGGAAAGATTGAAGGTGGGAGGAGAAGGGGAGACATAAAATGAGATGGTTGGATGGCATCACCGACTCAATGGACATGAGTTCGAGTCAACTCTGGGAGCTGGTGATATGCTGAAGTCATGGTGTGCTCAGTCCATGGGGTCACAAAGGGTCGGACACAACTGAGCGACTGAACTGAACTGATGGGATGAAAAATGCTCTGAGCAGAAGATACCGGAGAAGAGGCACAGACGTGGGGTTCAGGCAGATCTTCGGTTAAATCACATGACTACTTGGTGGACCTTGGGCAAGTTATTCCATCTCCCTGAGCCTCAGCTGCTTCTCCATAAAACTGAGCTGATTGAGCTTCCTACGATTATGGTGGAGCTCAGACAGCTCACATCAGCAAATGGCTGAGAGAATGTAACTTATGGTGGATATTCATGACATGCCTGTTTAGTATGTCTAGAACTACAGGAGGGGCAGACCATAAAGAGCCTTAGGGGGACTGATTCTGCAGACAAAAGGCTTCTGTTGATGGTTTTAAGCCAAGGAGTAACATTGTTGGCTTCTAATAGATGTCATTGATGATGAGGTTAAAGATGACCTGAAGGTACTGCCAAAGGAAGCAGGTGACAAAACCAAGAAAAATAGTCAGCTTATCCTTGGTTGTTAAAGGGCAAATTTCCTAAATAGAAACCTTCAGTCACAAGATCTTTATTCTTCATCATGAAGCAAGCACCCATCTACCTTTAAGGTTGCAGCATAAATCCTGTTGCAGGGCTTCCCAGGTGGTGCTAGTGGTAAAGAACCCACCTGCCAATGCAGAAGACATTAGAGATGCTGATTCGAATCCCCAGGTCAGGAAGATCCCCTGAAGGAGGGCATGGCAACCCACTCCAGTATTCTTGCCTAGAGAATCTCATAGACAGAGGAGCCTGGCAGGCTACAGTCCACAGGGTTTCAGAGTCACACATGACTGAGCGACTTAGCACACATGCATAAATCCTGTTACATGTTTTGTTCAACATCTGAATTTCATTTTTCTCACAGAAGAACAGACTTACAAATCAACATCAAAGTCATGAGACAAGAGTCACTTTCTACTCAGTATTTCACTCTCCTTGCTTCTTCATTTCAGAGCCTGCTTAGAGCCAGACAAACAACACTGATTGAGAGAAAAGGCATTTTCCTGACACTGAGCTCCTTACCTTTTAAAAATCTCAGTGGTAAAACCAAGGAAAACTGTTTTCCCAACATTTCCCCACTGTATCCTCCCTGCAAAGAAAAAACTAAATCCTAAAGACAGCGTATGTGCCCAAGTGTGATGATCCTCTACCATGGAGTTCAAACGTCATCTCTTGGGAAATAGTCAACCCAAGCTCAGATGACCACTTTGTCCCCTGTGGACCTACCACCTACCTCTCATCGGTTGCATGGTGTCTGTCTTCTCAGGTGGCTCAGTGGTAAAGAATCCACCTGTCAAGTAGGAGACGTGGGTTCAATCCCTGGGTCAGGAAGATCCCCTGGAGAAGGAAGTGGCAACCCACTCCAGTAGTCTTGTCTGAGAAATCCCATGGACCGAGGAGCCTGGCGAGCTACAGTACATGGGATCACAAAAGAGTCGGACACAACTTAGCCACTGAACAGCAATAACAAGGCAATTAATTCCCCATTCTTGTCTGTCCCCATAACTCAGATAAGATCTTATCTCTTCTGAGATAAGATCTTATCTATATCCTTATGTCCCCCACATGCCACAACACCTAACAGCATAGGAGGCAAGGTTTATTAAGTGCATACATATGGGTCTAATCTCATTTCAAAGTCTCCTAACTTCCAGTTTTCTCTAGAGTGATCTGGGGCCTTCATGAATACACTGGTCAGAGATATGAATACACATATCAGGGAACTCCATGGGGCAAGACAGGCTTCTAATGACTCCACCCACCACTGACTGTATATGTGAATAATCTGTTCATTTACCGAGCCCATGTGGATGAGTCAAGACTAGATATGTGTAAATTCTATATCTGGCAGCAACTCAGGAGCTGTAGGGAGGTTGCTCTGTGCATCCTTCATGCCATGAGTCTCCCAGGTGTGGGGCTGTGTTAGTTGTATTTGAATTTACCAGATTCATCTGGGAAGGAGGTATTCTCCATGGATGTATATGAGCCTCCTTTTGTTGTTATTTAGTTGCTCGGTCATGTCCCACTCTTTTGAGAACCCATGGACTGTAGCCTGCCAGGCCTCTCTGTCCATAGGATTTCCCAGGCAAGAATACTGGAGTGGGTTGTCATTTTGTTCTCCGGGGGATCTTCCCACACCAAGGATCAAACCCACATCTTCTGCATTGCAGGCAGATTCTTTACCACTGAGCCAGCAAGGAAGCCCTATGAACTTCCCTTGAATCTAGGTATATTTATATCTGTATTCTCTCTGTGGAGAGCTGTTTCCTTAACTTTTTCACTTCCTAGAACAGGTGTCAACAAACCATGGTGTATAGGTCAAATCAAATACACAGCTTATTTTTATGAATAAAGTTCTACTGGAACACAGCAACCTTCATGTCTCCATAGATTGTCAATGGCTGCTTTCATGCTGGAACAGTAGCGTTCAATAGTTTGCCATAGAGACTGCAGGGCCTGCAAAACCTGAAATATGTACTCTCCAGGCCTTTATAATAAACATCTTCAGCCCCCTGTTCCAGTGTTTAACTTCAGTGGCAGTAGTTGCAGCGACCTGTGCGGGCTCAGTGCTAAACAACTGAGACCCACATAGCTCAAAGGTGGCCATTATGAGGACTTCTCTAGCAGTACAGTGGTTAAGAATCCACCTTTCAGTGTAGAGGCCACAGATGCAATTCCTGGTCTGTGAACTATTTAATAAGATCCCATATGCAGAGAGGTAGGCCAAAAAAAAATTTTTTAAAGGTGGTCACTCCCATGATGCCCATTTCATGAATGAGCTCCCTTTGCAAGCACCTCACTTAGCTAAGCACTGATGCCATTACAGTAAGCAAGGCACACATGATGCCCACCTTAAGTCGGCTCCCAATCTTGCTTCACTGGTTCAAGGCCTCTGAGCTGTGGTCCAGAGTTATTCTCATGTATCACCTTTGGCTAACTCCTCCAAAGGATCCCGTATACACTTCTTCTGAGAGCCTGCTCCCTCCTGTCTCCCAAGAGCCCAAATCAGAGCCAAAGCACTCACGGAAAATCCACGAATTTCCAAACTTCCTCCACGAGATGTTTAGGCTGTGGGAGGAGCATCCTTTTCTAGGCTGCGCCACAGCCCCTCCCATTCTGTAAGTGGGCGTGATCCACATCCATCTGCACAGCCAGGGTCAGACGCGTGGGTCACCTCCACCCAGAAGCTAATGACCCTCTGGGACAAGGAACTGAGAAAGTGCCCTGGCTGGGTCTCCCGTAACAGTGGCTGGATCTCTGGGCGCCACCCAGGGCAGGGTCTTCCGCTGGCCCCTGACAGGTAAAAATATTAAATGAGGCCTGCATCCTTCCAAGGGGGTGTGGCCGGGACGTCTTCCATCAGTGGTGCCATGGGTTTTGGCTTCTCTTCCCTTCCTCCAGCGCGTCCCCAGGAGACCACTGTTCTTTCTCTGTTATTTTAAATGGGCCACGATGAAAAATGCTCATGATGGGACTCTGCTGCACAGGAGGAAGACCGCGGAGGGACAGAAGGGCCACAGCAAAGTCCTGACCGCCCCAGCTTGGGCGGCTCCGAGCGGATCCTAATTAGGAGAACGGCGGAGCATCTCTCTGCAGGGAGCCCGGATCGTTAGTGCTGGCACCGCACACACTCTGCCTCTGGTCTGCGGCCACGGGGCCGCGCTGGCACCACGCGGGCCCTACTGTTGGCTGCCACATCAGAACAGATGTCCAGAGAGGGCTTTCGTCTTTGTTTTTCGTTTCTTGTGTTTGAGAGAATTTTTTCGTAAGAATTACATGACCCTCTGCCAGAGACTTCTTGTGCCAGGATAAAGGGTTTGGCTGGGTCAGGAAAGCATGACAAGAGGGATTTCAGCAGTGCTTGTGTGGGCTCTCGGGGTGAAAAACAGTGAAATGTGGAAAGAGGCTGGATTGCTCCCTTGCAGTTTGAGAAGTCGACCAAGAGGTGCCTTCCGGCATTGTCTTTAGAAGCCACCAGACTACTCCTGCAGAACCCACCCCTCTGTATAAACCACTAGACCCACAGTCCAAGGCACCGATATTGTATTGTGTATCTACAAGGGGTTGGCAAGGATTCATGACAATAGTGTGTTCTTGAACACACACAGTGTGTTTATAAGTGTGTGTGTTCACACATCTCCAAAACATGGTAGATTTACCCAGAATGCCTTCCCCCAGCAGCAGAAAATGACACAGTGACTCCTCTTTTTTACCAATAGGACACCTGATGAAAATTGTCATTGCATATTTTAGAGTAAATGGAACCAGATTCAAAATTTTGATGTAGGCTTTCTCATTCTTTTTGGGTTTCCAGTAAATATGGACCATGACAAAAAATTGGGATGTGTCAACTGGCCAGCAAAAGGATGGATTTAAAAAAAAATCAGGGCTATTTTGAAAAATCCAAGATATACAATTGCTGTAACTATAATATTAGAATTTAGCAAATTTTCTGCAAGTGGATTGAGACAGCAAACCCAGCCCACACAATTTGGCCTAGAAATTCAAGGTATGTAACTTCTATTTGGGGACTGGCTTTGAAATGAAGACCACATGACATCAAAACATTCAATTAAAATGCCATTGGTCCAGATGTTTGACCATACAGTACCAACAACTAACTAGTTTGACTGTTTTGAATTTAATTGACCAGATGTTTTAGTGGTAGGTGTCTTAATGAGTAGGAGAAATGTTTGCGGAGTTGAATCAAATTACTCTGGAAAGAGCCAGACTCCCTGGAAACAGGGACTTAAATGCTATCATTGTCATTAACCAGAACTTGTCAGAAGTTCCAAGACTGGCTCACCCCCTTCTTACCTATTCCTTTGGGATACTGTGCTCTTCCGTTGGCTAAGCTCAGAGAAGATGGACAGTGCCTTAGTCAGGGTTCTCCCAGAAGCAGATCCTAAAACAAAAGGGCAAAGGAAAATTTAGAAGCAACTGGTAAACCAAGCACAGCTTAAACACAGACAAAACAGTTTTTCAAAGAGTAGAAAGTGGATGGATGTGAGGGTAGAGGTCTCAGATTCAGTGTCAGGCATGCTGCTTTCTTTGAATGTGATGGTAGAAACAGCAGCTTACATGGAGGGCTTACTCTGTGCCCAGCACACAGCATCCTTCATCTGTTTCACAGATGAGAATGTCCAGGACCTGAAGCATTAAGTCATGTGTCCAAAGGTACCCAGCTGGGAAGTGTCAAAAGTAAGATTAGTTCTCAGACATTGGCTGGGAGCCAGAGCTGTCAGCCACCCCTCTATACTGTGTGATTCAGAGCTTGTCAGAACGTCAGTTTCCTCACCTCTAAGTCCAATGTCTGTCTTAGAGGGCAGCCATAAAGGGGTTAAACAGGATAAACTAGGAGAAGATATAGAGTTTGTATGGAACTCCATTCTTTGTGAGTTGAGTTCCCCACAAGTGCTAGATATGACACCCTTATAAGAGCTGATTGTCAGTGCTTATATGCCCCTGACTCCTCTTTATAAGGTCTCTTCATGCAGATGGCATGACATGGATCCCTGAGACCCAGTAGCTCTCCCTTTAACATAAAAACACCTAACCCTCTGCAACTCAACCCTGTGGCAGAGGAAACCAGTGGCCACCCTCCCATGCCTCCACGCTCAGCAGCTACTGCTTTTTCCACAACCTTAGGTTTCCCGAGCCATCTGCGTGATTCATATTAGTGTGGAGAATTAGGACACACAGCCTGGCATGGCCAGGCAGCCTGAAACCCACATACACACAGGGTAGAGCAGTCTCTAGGACAAAGCCAGGTGGCCCATTAGCGATGGCCAGGATCCAAGGTGGAGCCTCCAGGAGGTACCCACGGGTGTGTGGAACCTGCCCTGGGAGGCACAGCAACCTTACTTATAAAGTTTGCCCAGGCCTGAGATCGCAGGAGCTCTTCCCACTGGATTCACCCAGTTTTATTTCTCTATTCTCCCAATTATGTGCTGGGCAGGAGGGAAAGGTCAGTAGTATCAAAGGCCAGGCCAGACAACACACAACATTTTTGTTGTTAATATATCCACTAAGATGATCCAGAAACACAGCAAGAATTCTGTCTTTACTCTAAAATAAACAATCCCCGCAAACCTATGGTTACCAAAGGGGAAATGTGGGGTGGGTGGAGCAGGGATAATCAGGAGCTTGGGATTGACATACACCCATTACCATACAGAAGATAGATTACCAACGAGGATGTACTGTGTACCACAGGGAACTCTACAAGATATTCTGTAATAACCTATATGGAAAAAGAATCTGAAAAAGAATGAATATATGTATATTGATAACTGAATCACTTTGCTATACACCTGAAACTAACACAACGTTGTAAATCAACTATCCTGCAGGTAGGATCAGTAGCTTCAGTCATGTCCAACTCTTTGTGACCCTACGGACTGTAGTCCACCAGGCTCGGAGATGACTCACTATTGCTTTCAGGCTGTGTGGACAGCATTTGTGCAGAGGCCTTGTTGGGGCCAGTGAGGATGTGCAGGCCCAGAGTCCCTCTATGGGAAAGATCAGCTGAGGATTTCTCTCTGCTCTAGGATGTGAGGGGAGGGAGGAAAAGAGTTATCTTCTCAGAAGCTGCCCCCTGGGGTCCCTCTGGAACATTTAACATCTGACAAGGGGATGAGGTGGAAGAACAGAGCCTGGGCCACCAACACTCTGTTCTAGTAGGAGGGATGAATCTAAAGCACCAGGACACCTCTCTTGTTCCTCAGGGAGGAGCTTCCTTTTCAGGATAGAGCTGACCTGATCAGGGTTCTTTCTCCTGGGGCCCTGATCTGAGAAAATAGCATTTATCCCACATCAGGCAGGAGACTGAATCCCCACCTCTTCACAGCCTGATGCTCCTCCAGATCAGGGATCTAGTCATCTAGAAGGTTCCCTGGCAGTCCTTGTGGACCTCTGCCAAATGCTCGTTTACAACGAAAGAACATAAGAATAATCTTCAAAACCTTTGAATATCCCTCAATGCTTTTTTGTCTCTGGGATATGTACTGTTTTCTTAAGTTATGAAGGTGTCTTTCAGCCAACAGAGCTTTCATTATCCGAGCTTTTCTCTCATGGGAAATAAGCTGGCTTCCATAATAGCCAGAGATGGTTTCAAATTTTTCCGGAAGAATTTTGACTTGCGATTTATAGGTGCCCAGCTCATCACGTGCATTGCTATGCTTGTTACCTGCTTTTGAAGGATTCTTTTCTACTTTACAGGATGAGACTGAAAGTTGCTCGGTCATGTCCAACTCTTTGCAACCCCATGGACTATACAGCCCATGGAATTCTCCAAGCCAGAATACTGGAGTGGGTAGCCTTTCCCTTCTCCAAGGGATCTTCCCAACCCAGGGATCAAACCCAGGTCTCCCGCATTGCAGGTGGATTCTTTACCAACTGAGCCACAAGGGAAGCCCAAGAATATGGGGGTGGGTAGCCTATCCCTTCTCCAGCAGATCTTCCTGACCCAGGAATTGAACCAGGGTCTCCTGCATTGCAGCAGATTCTTTACCAACTGAGCTATCAGGGAAGCCCTTTGCTTTACAGGGTAAATTCTCTCTAACTCAAATATTTGGTGAGAATTTTTTTCCCCCTCGATGCAGTTCTAAGAGAACTTGAAGTACCCACAGAAGCTGTTACCTCTGTTTTCTGTTTTTGTTTTGTTTTGTTTTTCCATATAAAGCTTTATCAGTTTAGAGACTTTGCATATAATTTTAAGAACATCATTTATTTAATCTTTGTCAGTGCTGCTGCTACTGCTAAGTTGCTTCAGTCGTGTCCGACTCTGTGCGACCCCATAGACAGCAGTGAGTTTAGCATATATTTCATTTCCTTATTTTTCCAGAGTTTTTAATATTTAACTCAGTCACATGAATCACTGATTTCAAAACTTGGTTTTTCACTCATTCTATGTGGTCCCTGTATGGTGATGAATCCCAAGCTCCCACCATGCCATCTCCTCCAGGACCTGCTGCACAAGCTCTCATACTCTCAGATTCCAATGTCTACCCAAAGACTTGGCCCGACTTGCCTTAGAATTTTCTGATATTTCTCTTCTGTATGGTAAGTTTATCATTCTCCCTTTCATTCCTTCAGCTTCTCATGAAAGAAGGTTTAGACATCCCTTAAAGATTGGAATATTTTTTCAAAGCATCCTTTAGAGCTGCCTGATGGATTTTGAAAGATGTCATGATGGCAGCTATTTGATTTTGGATGTATCCTGATTTATCTTAGAAAGACCATATCTTTCTGGAAATGTCAACTTGCTCTTTGTTAATTATCTGTTTACCCATTCACTCCCCAGATAGTAAAATAATATAAAATTTAAATTTTAACCATTTTAAGTGTATAATTTAGCGGTATTAGGTACATTCATATTGTTGGGCAACCTCATCACTATTCATCTATAGAACTTTATTGTTTTCCCAAACTGATAATCTATATCCATTAAAATACAACTCCCCACTGCCTCCTCCCTCTATTCCCTGCCAGCCACCATTCTACTTTCTGTCTCTATGAATTTAAATACTTGAGATACCTCATGTAAATGGAATCATAGAGTATTTGTTCTTTTGTGTGTGGCTTATTTCACTTAGCTGACCCTCTGCACAGTTGAAAATCCACATGCAACTTTATTGTAGGCCCTCTCTACTGATGAGAGGGCCTACTATCCTCTATAGAGATAGAGACAGAGTTTTACTCTACAGAGATAGAGTTTTCTGTATGGATGAAACCATCATAATGATGTTTCCCCATCTGTAGATTCAATCAACTGCAGATTGTATAGTGCTGTAGTATGTATTTGTTGAAAAATAAAAATCCACATGGAAGTGGACCCACCCAGTTCAAACTCATTTGCTCAAAAGTCACTGCATTTAATAATGTAAAACAAGTGATGTAAACTCCTTAGTGACCAAGAAGTTTAAGGAGGTGTAGATGGCTTCAAGTATAGCTTGACCTAGGGTCAAGCAGTTTATCGACAGCATTCTCTCTTGTGTCCCTTGTCATTCCCTCATCTCTGAAAACATGTATTCACACTAACAGTTGTACATGAATGTCCGTATCAGCTTTATTTGTAATAGCCAAAAGCTGAGCAGGAACAGGGATTCTACTCCTGATGAGGTTTCCATGGAGATGACAATGGAAGGCGTGGTATACATGACTGACTGGCAGGGATGGAAGGACCAGCTCCCCATCTGATCTCCTCTGACATCACTCCAGTGGAGGTACTGGGACACCTCTTACTGCCACCCATGGATGGGAGTCTATGCTCCTCACCAGCCTTTATGTCATCCTCTGTAGTGTTTGACTAAAGCAGTTCTGTCTGAAAGTTTTACATCTTGACAGTCTGCATCTTCTTGGTCTCTGGCTAGAGAGAGGAGGTGTTGATGTTTCCAGGTTGCCAGCTTCTTCACTGCCATGTCTAGAGTGTATGATGTGGAAAGAAACTCAGAGGAACTCACCAAATGTCCTTCCTCAGGTTCTGAGGTTTTAGTCAGTCTTCTCTTCTTTCCAAATATCTGTGTATTTATTTTATACATAATGTCCAGAATTTTTTGTTGTGCTTAGTGGGAGAAGTAATGACACCTACATACACTCTATCTTCCCCCTCTGGGCATGACTTCATGTGCAGGACAGGCCAGGGGTGCCAAGGAATGAATTCCTCAGGAGCAACACTCAATTAGTGATGGAGAGAAGTTAGTGGAAAAATACCCCAGAGCCCTCAATCCTGGGTGCTCCAGGCAGGAGCTCTGTAGTCTCTCAGAAATTTCTAGTAAGAATGAGCCCAGTTTCCCCCAACAATAACTTGTTGGGAGTTTGGGATTAAGAGGTACAAACTACTAGGAATAAAATAAAGATACAAAGATGTAATAATATACAGCATAGGGAACATAGTCAATATTTTATAATAACTTTAAATGGAGTATAATCTATAAAAATACTGAATTTCTATGTTGTACACTTAAAACTAATATTGTAAGTCAACTATTTTGTTGTTGCTGTTGTTGTATAGGTGCTAAGTTGTGTCCGACCCTTTGCGACTCTATGCAATGTAGCCCACCAGGCTCCCCTGTCTATGGAATTTCCCAGGCAAGAATACTGGAGTGGGTTACCGTTTCCTTCTCCAGGGGATCTTCTCAACTCAGGGATCGAACTTGTGTTTCCTGCTTGGCAGGCAGATTCTTTACCACTGAGCCACCAAATAAACTATACCTCAACTGAAAAAAAAGAATTGATCAATCCAAAAGAGAATGCCCAGTAAGGTCAAATTTTAAGTCTAAAATTAAAGCAAATTCTAAAATGAAAAGATAAACTGAACTTGAGTCAACATTTGCAAGAATTCCACAGAATAAAAAAAAAAAATGAATGTTGTTATTTTTTAGTCTATCTGCAACTTTTTTGTAAGTTTAGAGTTATTTCAAAATAAAAAAAATTATAAGTGCCTTTGATATATGAAGAATTCCTACAATTTGATAAGAAATCACTAAGACCTCAGTAGATGAATGAGTAAAGAGTATAAATAGGATACACAACCACAAACACACATATGCTCACAAAAAGACAAAAAGAGATAAGGCAGAAAAATATTCAGTAGCAGAGAAATGCCATTTAAAATAAGATTTCAAGGAATTCCCTGGCATTCCAGTGGTTAGAGCTCCAGGGCACTTTCACTGCAGACAAGCACGGGTTCAATCCCTGGTTGGGGAACTAAGATCCTGAAAGCTACATGCATGGCCTAAAAAACAAATAAATAGATAAAAACAATTGTTTTAAAAAAGTAAAATAAGACTTCAAAATCTGTCAAATTAGATATTGACTTTCTACTTTTCCCTCTCACCCTCCCCCAACTTCTGCTGGAGTGTTTCCTGGTACCCCATCCCAAATCAACTACTTACACTCACATTCTTATCTCAGGGTTTGCTTCCGGGAAGCCCAACCTAAGACTGTTGGTTAAATGAGTAGGAAAGATGGCAGGGATCACCCTCGCAGTGGAAAGAAAGAGTTAAGGGAAGACGTAGGCAGGAGATAAGGGGGAAAGCCAAGGAGGGTTTGCGATGCTTCCTGTTTCAATGTAATCAGTCTCTTATCCTCATGTTCCCCCAAAGAATTCAGACGGGAAGACTCTGGGTATCGCTGTGTCCTTAAGTGGCATCTGCCTTCCCAGCAACTCCCCAATCAGCATTGCCTGCAGACTTCATTAAGGAGCCACAATTCCCATCCCACCATCCTCCTGTTTTGTGCAGGCTTCGGAAAAGCCAGGCAGAGGTAGGAGCTGCCATCTCCCTCCCAGTAACCTGGAGTTGGCCCTGGGGGCGGGGGCCGGGGTGTTGGAGGCCTCTGAATGTGCTGTGACTGACTTTTAATAAACATTAACGCGGAGGAGGAGATTGGTTAGAGCAAAATTTGCTTCAAATTAGAGCTGGCAAAGCAGGATCCAGTTATCCACGGGAAAGAGCAACTTGTGAGCTGGCCAAGATTATCACGCCATCATCAATCAGGGAGAAAGAAAAACACGCCTTCCCTGGCCTCCTTCCTCCTCCTCCTCCTCTCACTAATGCTTTCCAGCCCCAACCCTGGAATGTTTTGTTTAAGGAAAAAGTTGTTGGGACGTAATTAGTAATTCTATTAGAGTAATACATCTTTATCTAAATAAACACAACCTGCTTTTCCACCATGAGAAATTACGTGACAGGGATGGGGGAGGAGAGAATCAGGCTGAGGTTTTGAGACCATTGAGAGGATCTGCCCCCCTCTACTCACCCCTGGTCACATGAGAGTCCTGGAGTCAGTCTGTGGATAAGCAAATGGGCTGATAGGAGATGTGTTATCAGAGGCTGAGTCAGCTCAGCTGCTTTGCACTGACCCCTGGCAACATCCCCAGCCAGCATCGCTCCCGCAGCCCCTTCTGTTAAAGATGCTTCCTCCTTAGCTGAGAGCCCAGAAGGATGTACAGGACTAAGAGATTAATATCAGTAAGCAACCCACCTTCTTTACAGAGAACAGAAAAGAGGGCATGGGAAGAAATCTACAATCCCAAATACCTGCCTGGGATCTGGAGTTCAAATCATTTTCACACTGAGGATTATACTAACCTGTGTAACATCCCCTGTCATTTGCCCCTAAATTTGCTGCTGGTGAGAGGTGAACAGGGCATCAGGATGTAAGTCAGAGAGGTTGACAAAACAGTCTCAGAAAGTGAAACCAACGGATCAGTCTCGGAGAGCAAAAAACCATCTGGTACTTCTCTCCAGCTAACCTCTTCCAGGGAGTTCTCACGTTTGCCTCTGGTCAGTGGAAGACAATTATGCATGCATGCTCAGTCACTTCAGGTGTCTCCGACTCCTTGTGACACTATGGACTGCAGGGTCCTCTGATCATGGGATTCTCCAGGCAAGAATACTAGAGTGAGTAGCCATTCCCTCCAACAGGGGATCTTCGCAACCCAGGGATAGAACCCATGTCTCCTGCATTGCAGGCGGACTTTGTTCCACTGAGCCACCAAGGAAGCCTGGAAATTCATTAATTTCTTTCAATTAATGAATCTTTGTTTTATACATAAAGGGATTGTTCCATATTATAAATATATACACTACAGGCTCATTCTAGAAAGTTTTAGAAGAAAAATAAAACTTATGTGTTGTTGTCAAGGAATTTTTCATCACAATGAACTGTAGAGAAAAACTTGGCTACATTTTCTTCCAGTCTTTTATCTATGTAAGCTATTTTGGTTTATTTGTCTTATCTAGTTATGACCAAAGCTTGTAGACCATGTGCGTTGAATGGCAGCTGTATGCTGGTCCAAGGTGAATCAGGATCCAGGTATCCTCTGAAAGGCAGACCCTACCTGAAGGTCTGTAGTCATCATGATCTGCCTACCCAGCTCAGGGAAAGACAAGGAATGAGACTCTGGCTACAGTCATTTTTATGGATTGGTGGTTATCTGTGTGCTTTTGTTTGCAAAGCTAATTTTGGAAGATGAGAAGGGCAGAAAATATATGAACGGGATGAAGGTTTACGAACACAACCAATAACATCATCATTATCATCAAAATAATAAAACATAATAACTGGCCTAAATTCTTCTTAACAGATACCAACTCCCTGGAGCATTAGTTGTGAAGGAATGAATCCACCACTTATCATTCCAGGAGGGACCAAAGACCAACAGGAGAAAGTTCACATTCTTATCAGCAAAAAGGAAAGCAAAGATAGATTTCTAAGCTGCAATGCCTCCCATGCCTGTAGCTCATCTTTCTAAAGCAATAATAATAGCCAAAATTGTTGAGCACTTTCTAAACACCGAGCTAAATAGATTCTGGTATCAATTCTGATGGGGGATGGTCCTCATACCAACAAGAAGTTCTTGGGATACCAACCAGATGTCTTACAGGTCAACCAGGTCAACTCAATCTGACACTGCTTACCCAGGGATAACATCAGATTCCACAAGTTCATGGTTCAGTCCTACAAGACCGCCCATCCCTTCCAGATGCCAGTCACTAGTCCAGTTTGTCACCTGTACTTCTGGCCAACTGGCTATAAATCAGAGGTTCTCAAGAGCCCCTCCTCGGTAAGCAACCCTCCTCGGGTTCTATTAATTTGCTAGAGCGACTCGCAGAACTCAGAGAAACTTGACTCTACTAGAATGCTCTCTAGATTACTGGTTTATTGTAAAAGGATGTAACTCAGGAACAGGCAGATGGAAGACATGGGGCATGGGGAAAGGGGCATGGAGCTTCCATGTCCTCTCCAGACTTATCATTCACACATCCCCACATGTTCAGCAACCCAGAAGCTCTCTGATCTCTGTCCTTCAGAGGTTTTGTGGAGGCTTCTTTACATATCCATAAATGATTGAATCATTGGCCACTGACAACTGATTAAACCTCCATCCCCTCAACCCTCCCCAGAGGGGTGATAGGGTACGTACTGAAAGTTTCAACCCTCTCATCCCTTGGTTGGTTCCCTGGCAACCAGTTCCCAGCCTTAGGTTACCTCAAGACACCTTTATAGAGCTCATCATAGGAAATTCCAAGGATTTAGGAGCTCTGTGTAAGGCACATGATGGAAGATTAAAGGCTTCCCTGTTTAGTAAAGAATCTGTCTGCAATGCGGGAGACCCGGATTCAATCCCTGGGTTGGAAAGACCCCCTATAGAAGGGCATGGCTACCCACTCCAGTATTCTTGCCTGGAGAATTTCATGGGCAGAGGTGCCTGGCGGGCTACAGTTCATGAGGTCGCAAAGAGTTAGACACAGCTGAGTGACTAACACTTTCACTATTATAAATCACACTAATGATTATTATGTCGAACCTCAATGTGCTGTATCCCCTTTCATTCACACAACAACCCCATAACTTAGATACTATTATCCCCATTTTTAAGGACTAGGAAATAAGACTCAGATGAAGCTAAGCAAACTGCCTGGTAGAAATTTCCAGCTTTTATTAACAATATTTTGATCTGTTCTGAGGGTTGCCTGTGAGCGGAGCCCAAATGTCCTCTGTCAAGTTGAAAGTCAGCCTTTAATATGGGCCCTGGAGCCAGTTCCCAGCCTC
The DNA here is from genome assembly GCF_054371585.1 of Giraffa tippelskirchi. Lineage (NCBI taxonomy): Eukaryota > Metazoa > Chordata > Mammalia > Artiodactyla > Giraffidae > Giraffa > Giraffa tippelskirchi. Next base: position 110,017,650 of record NC_137287.1, on the reverse strand, counting down.
TTTCTGCTGTTCATCATTTGATACATGTGTACACTGGTGACATTTTTATGGCCATTTCACTTTCCTCAACTAGAACATTCCTTTCCTTCATAGATTTTCTTAATATCTAGTGTCAATATTGCCCACTAGCCTGAAAATGCCATGGGAGAAAGGACCATGACTCTCCTTCCACACAGTGTATGGCATGTGGCAGGAACTGGGTAAACATTCACTGAATGAATGTACCCAGTAGGTAGAGATGATGCCACACATTTCTCCTTTGCACCTTGCTCAGAGTGGAACCCATTCAGTGTCCAGAAAAAACCTGCTTCATCCATGTTTCATCCCCCGCAGTAGTTCCTTTCTGTCTCTATAAATTCTACCATCTGTTAAAGTCAACTTCAACTTCCGTCTTCTCTACAAAGTTGTTCATAGACATTACAGTGTCATGAAGAGCACAAGCTTTGATATCAAACAAGCATGGGTTGTAATCCCACTCCACCACTTATTTGTGCGACATCTGCTCAGGTTCTCAAATCTCTTAGCCTCAATAGTCACATCTATAAGATGGGGTAACGTCCCCACCATACAAGGTGATGATTTATGAAAAGTGCTTACAACAGAACCTAACTTGTCATAAATGCTTATTTAAGGCAAGTTGTTAACAGTCAAACTTAATAAATTGCCTGATTTTTTTATCCATTAGCACTATCCTATTTTCTATAGCAGCATGTACTTGTTTGGGTTTTTGAAGAAGGTGGCAAGTCCTTCCAGGTAAGTCCTAGACATGGATTCTGATTCCCTCCTAAATCTTTTAGTGCCACATAATGGTCATGAGGGCATCTCTGGTGGCTCAAATGGTAAAGAATCCACCTGACATGCTGGAAACCTAGGTTCAGTCCCTGGGTTGGGAAGATCCCCTAGAGAAGGAAATGGCAACCAACCCCAGTATACTTGCCTGGAGAATCCCATGGACAGAGGAGCCTGGTGCTCTATAGTCCAAGGGGTCACAGAGTTGGACACAACCAAGCAACTAACACACTTTAAAATGGTCATGACATGAGAGTAGGTACCCAACAAAAGTATGAATACTTCACAAGGCTTTATTTATTATTTTTGCTTTGGTTTGCTAGAGAATGTAGGGAATGTTTGAAAATAAAAGAAAAAAAATTTAAATTAGCCACAACTTCCAGAACCACTCAGAAATGACCTAGGCTCTTTCCTTTTCATCCTCCCAAATATGTGTGAGATTACACTGTAAAAACAACTTCACGACCTTTATTCTTTTACACATTGACTATACATTTTCTCATAATATTAGAAGCATAATTAACACCATTTTAAGTGACTCTTATTATATGCCACAATTTGACATGGTTTATTTAGTTATTCCCCTATGGTGTGTTCTTTGGTTGCTTCTAACTTCCTGATATTATGAATACCACTGAAATTAGCTGCTGTGTGCTTAAGTTTTTCTGCATTTTAGATAATAATAGATAAAATGGAGGATCTTTTATTAGAATATTAGTTAAACCCCTTTTGATCCCCATTTATTGTTTTTCCTGCTATGTGCTTCCAAAAGACCCCTCTTGCTGTTGTTCAGTCACTCAGTCATGTCCGACTCTTTGCGATCTCATGGACTGCAGCACAGCAGGCTTCCTTGTCCATCACCAACTCCCAGAGCTTGCTCAAACTCTTGTCCATTGAGTTGAAGATGCCATCCAACCATCTCATCCTCTGTCACCCCCTTCTCCTCCTGCCCTCAATCTTTCCCAGCATCAGGGTCTTTTCCAAAGACTCAGCTCTTTGCAACGGGTGGCCAGAGTATTGGAACTAAAGACCCCTCTGCTTCTCCTTTATAGCAGTACTCATGACTTCTTGTTTAAGCTCTTCCTTCCCTGATAACAGTAAAAACACTCCCCTCCGTATCTGACACAATGACTTGCTCAAAATACTGGCTCAATAAATATTTTCCTACAAATGATTAACAAGTCAGATCCAAGTTGGACTACTGTACTTACTATCTGCATAAACTCAGACAAGCCCCTTAACCAAGATCCTCCATAGATGGAGGAGCTCAGAAAGCTTAAATGAACTGCTCAATGTCACACAGCTGGCGAGTGCTAGACCAAGAACTCGTACCCACATACTCCAGTTGCACAGACCAATTCTAACCCTCACGATGCTCTCCTCTTGGTTGTCCCAGTGTGCAAAGTCCTTCCCTCTCACATGCTGAAGCCACACTCACATCTCAGTACATGTCACCAAACTCAGTCCAGAAAACACCTGATAGGCTGCCAGCTGGAGGGGCTGAGAGTGAGCTCTCCATTCTCCTGTGCCTTTTAGCCAAAGGCACGGGGACAGCCAAAGCTGTCACCGCCTCTGTTCAAACCAGGGAAGAGAGAACCAAGAGCCCATCAGACAATGAACTACCAAGAGCAGAAACCAAATAGGAGGAAGGTTGGCTATACAGCTTGTATTTATTTCTTAGCTGCTTTAATAAAGTATTACAAATGTGGTAGCTTAAAACAATAGGAATATTTTCTCCGACAGTCCTGGAGGCCAAAAGTCAAAACTCAATGTGTGTTGCAAGCTCACACACTTCCTCAAGATTCAGGGGAGAATCCTCACCTCTTCCAACTTCTGGTGGCTCCAGGCGCTTCTTGGCTTATGGCCATGTCCATCCAGTGCCTGCATCCTGGCCACATCACCTTCTCCTCCGTGTAGCTCTCCCAAAACACCCTTCGGCTCTCTCTTATAACAGTGTACCTTATGGCAGTTAGGGCTCAGGTGGATAATAGAGGATAAATGCCTCCTCTCAAGATCCTTACATTAATCTCCAATTTTACCGCATAAAGCAACATCCACAGGTTCTAAGGATTTGCTACGGCTTGGGTGGGAAGCCTTTTTCACTCTACCCTATGGCCATACTTCAGTAATGCCACTACCACCCCAACCAAACACTGAGGACAGCGAGGCTGCCATCTCCTCTGCTCTTAGAACTGGATGTTTCTCCTGCTGCTGTTGCCATCACCACCCACCCCAAAGTACTTTCTCTGCTGCCACTGTGTCTTGGCTTCCCCACTCCCAGTGCAAAGCCTTGAAACAGTATGTCTGGCTGAGCAGAGGTCATGTACCCCAGCACTGCCTTAAAAGAAGCAGGGATAGTGAGTACATGTCTTTGTGATTCTCTAAGCAGAGGAAGGCTGGGCCTTTCCCCAAGTCTCATACAGTGAGGAACACCCAGCATCAAAGGGAGTTCATGCCCTGGACATGGAAAATGACCATGTCCACTAGCTTCTCCCAGATCTTCTCAGGCATGCACAAGGTTCTTGCATGATCACACAGGCAGACCTATCTGGTTATTCTGTGCTGATTGCTCATCAGGGTTCCATGATTGTGCTTGAGAGTAATGTCTAACCACTAAGGCCCCGTCTGCTCTCAAAGTGCTAGAATCTATGAGCTGTTCACCTTCTCCTTATGACCCCAGAGCTAATGAAGAAGGAATTCATGGGGCCTGGACTCCATCTTAGGCCGGTTTGTGCTGATCATGTTCGGCCGCCTCTCTAATGGACTCTGAACTCTGTGCTTAGTGCCTGTGGAAACGACAATAGAAGGATAAGACCCCCTCCGGACAGGTCATAAATTTTTTCTGTCACCTCGGGCTTATTGATAATTGATTGTTTGAACACATAATGGGGTTATTGTGATTGTATTTACCTTTCCTTTGTTTATGTAAGTCACAAGGAAATTGGGGTGGTGGGTTCAGACACGTACGCATGGGGTATAAAAGATTTTCACAAATGCTGGTCAGGGTCCTTGGCTAAGAGGATACTCTGCCTTGGGCCCGCCGGTGTAATAAACTGCACTTCACTATCTGCATCGTCCTTCTGAGTGAGCTTGTTTCCCGGAACGCGTGGCTATAACATTTGGTGCGTTGGCCGGGAAACTCCTCACTTTGAGGAGACAGGTCTCGTTTGAGGCCACCCCGAGGCTTTGTAGCTTGAATCTCCCAGAGAGGGGAAGGCGCCTCGCCCCTCTGGAAGAACTCGGCCTTTCAACGCCTGGTTTCTTCACTTTGGCAGGTAGTGAATGGCAGCAAGGGAACTGAGCACTCAGGTAGGGAGGAACCCACCCAGTAGGGTGGAAGAGGGGGCCTGATCACCCCCCTGGGAGGGACCAGAAGGGAGACACATAGGAAACTGGTTTAGGTTGGCGACAATAGCTACTCAGCACTCAGGTTGACGGCCGTGCCAGGGATAAAGAAAGGGAACTTAGGGTTTAAGAAAGCCAGTTAGGAGGTGTGTCCACGCCGTCTTAGGGAACGTGCTGAACGGTCGCCACAGGGTTTTAGGAAGGAGATATTGAATTCTGTGTGCTCGTATTCTGCCCTCCCCCAGGAGGTACCCATCTGCTGTGTGACCCATCATCTCCCCTACCAGTGGAAAGAGGTAGATTGGCTTCTCGGGAAGGCCCTGGGACAGGGAAATCCAGAGGTAAGAAAATGGGAGGAAGCCGATCTAAGGCCACTGTATTGGAGAATATGATTAAGAATTTTAAGAAAGGGTTCGATGGAGATTATGGGAAGAAAATGGCACCCGGCCGGCTCCGTACCCTTTGTGAAGTCGAATGGCCTTCCATGGGAGTTGGCTGGCCACCAGAGGGAACTATGGACTTAAATCTCATAAAGGCAGTCTATGCTATAGTTACGGGAAAGCCTGGACACCCCAATCAGTTCCCGTACATAGACTCTTGGCTGGGAATAGCCCAAGATCCCCCAAATGGGTCCGTTTTTATGCTCATGGCAGGGAAGGAAAAATCTTGATGGCCCAAAAGGTAACCAAGGACGAGGAGGAAATTTTACAAGACCCTGAAAGAGATGAACTTCCCCCACCGCCGTATTGGATGATGGTCCCGCCAACTAGTATCACCGCGGCCGCCGAAGGCCCAACCGGAGGAACCAGCCCGAGACCAGTAAGCCTCCTGGACTCCTCAGCAGTCCCAACAGCTCCACAGGTTGTAGAGCCGCCCACTCGGCAGGCTCCAGCCTCAACTGGAGGGACAATGAGCCCACCGGAGTCTACCACCCCGGATGCTGCCTCTACGTTCCCTAAACTCTACCCTCCACTCCCGGTAAGTACTCCCGGACAAGGGGGAGGAACCACTGGAATTAAACAAAGTCTCCGTTCTGCCAAAGAGCCAGAGGGAAGAATACCCTTGCAGCAGCCTTCATATCAGATCTGATACAACAAGTAAGTAAAGCCATAAATATAAAATGGAAGTTACACACCGCCTACCAGCCTCAGAGCTCCAGAATGGTAGAATGAACTAACTAGACACTAAAGGAGACACTTTCTAAATGGATTATAGAAACTGTTCCTGGGTAGATTTACTTCCCATGGCCTTGCTCAAGCTCAGGATGACCCCACAGTCCCACGGCTACTCTCCCTACGAAATTGTGTATGGGAGGCCTCCTCCCATAATAAGACAGGTAACAACTGATATACTTCAGATAAGGGGAGACGGGATATCGCAGCAGATGGAACAACTAGGTAAGGTAATTAATCAAGTAACTAAGTTTGTGCAAGAATACCGTTCCCCTTGGGGGAGCAGATGCATGAGTTTATACCAGGGGACCAGGTATGGGTGAAAGACTGGAAACATGACTCACTGGCCCCCTGATAGAAAGGTCCTTACACTGTTGTTTTAACCACCGCTACTGCAGTTAAAGTTGCAGGTGTTGCCCCTTGGATCCATCACACCAGAGCAAAGAAGGCATACCACGCTGACCCGGAAGACGCTGAGTGGACCACCCAGAAGGACCCCACCGACCCACGGGAAACCAAGATCATTCTAAAGAGGAAGAGGAAAACGAGGTCCCAGACGAGCCTTCTCTAGGATGGAGCTGGGTAAACGACTCCTGCTACTCGGCCTCACCAACACAGTTCTTCATCTCATGGGCACATTCCTACGCGGACTTCCACAACTCCTCCGACTGTTGGGTATGTGGGTCTATGCCCCTGTCAGTTATGGACGGACTCCCCTGGTGGGTGTTGCCACTTCGTTAAGATATGCAAAATCAAGTGAAGGCCATGTCTGATGAAAATATTCCCTTTTGGACTTCAGTCCTGTCCTGGGTAAAGGGAGATTGGTGGAAAACTATTGTTACTGTTGTCATAATAGTTCTAATCATACTGCTTTGTGGGCCATGCTTCTTACAATGTCTTGTGAACTGTGTAACCCAGAGGTTGATAGCGTTCTCTCATGTGGGTGGCCAGAGGGCTAAAGTACAATATATCTCACTGAATGATGCTCATTATGAAACTAGGAGCATCAAGAGAGGGGAATGAAGAAGGAATTCATGGGGCCTGGACTCCATCTTAGGCTGGTTGGTGCTGATCATGTTCCGCCACCTCTCTAATGGACTCTGAACTCTGTGCTTAGTGCCTGTGGAAAGACAATAGAAGGATAAGACCCCCTCCGGACAGGGGAATCTTGAAGATTGTATGCAGGTTACTCATCACCTAAAAGAAAACATACACTAATCCCCCTACCTCTGGACAGGTCATACATTTTTTTCTGTCACCTCAGGCTTATTGATAATTGATTGTTTGAACACATAATGGGGTTATTGTGATTGTATTTACCTTTCCTTTGTTTATGTAAGTCACAAGGAAATTGGGGTGGTGGGCTCAGACACGTACACAGGGGGTATAAAAGATTTTCACAAATGCTGGTCGGGGTCCTTGGCTAAGAGGATACTCTGCCTTGGGCCCGCCGGTGTAATAAACTGCACTTCACTATCTGTATCGTCCTTCTGAGTGAGCTTGTTTCCCGGAACGCATGGCTATAACACTACAAATACTTGTGATAACAATGCATCACAAGATATAAGGCAGATATACCTGCCTGTCCTAGGTTATCCCACAGGAAGACTATAGTATAAGCAAAAGAGGGTATAAGCCCTCTCTCTTCTTCCTTTTGAGCAGCACTGTGCCCCCTGATCCCCCAACAACTCACTCCTGGGTTTCTATGGAGCTCCACATCCTTGGGCTCTTCCTACTTCCCCTCTCCATGATGCTCAGATATGAGTCTTTGGACCTGGCCCAGGAAGTCTCTCCATGAAAGTCTCCACTCTTTTACCATCCCGCTTCAGGACAGCTGTGTGTGCCATCTCTTCCCTCTTTCTCATTTCACCAAATGCCCTCCTGTATAACATGGACCTTCACTCCTGACAGTCTTCCTTCATATATAACTCTGCAGTGCAGTGCTCAGTCATGCCCAACTCTTTGCAACTTCATGGAGTGTAACCAGCCAGGTTCCTCTGTTCATGGGATTTTCCAGGGAAGAATACTGGAGTGGGTTGCCATTTCCTCCACCAGGGGGTCTTCCTGGCCCAGGGATTGAACCCGTGTCCCCTGCATCTCCTGCACTAGCAGGCAGATTCTTTACCACTGAGCCACCAGGGAAGACCCAAACCCAAGATAGTCATATGTTATGTGGTATCTCGTTCTTTGGGAACTTCTTTCCCAGGTGATGAATATAAACTCCTCAGCAGGTAGCCTGACTCCAGACTAAACTTTCCTTGCCTTTAAACCGAGAACCTGCCATTCCTTCTACCTACAAGGCCCTTCCCTTGTAGGAAAACTCTTAGCCTGCCAAGGAGCTCTGTAAGTGCAGTTTTTAACTCCCTTTCTCCTGGAGGCTGCACTATATATAATTCTAAAACAGGGTAAAACTAAATACAGGCCAAGTAAAGGTATGGCCAAAGGCTAGGGAAGCACAAAGGAAAGGAATGACTTGCAGGGCATCACAGACAGTATAGAATGTAAATTACCTTTAGAATGTGCATGACTGGTCCTGTCTGTTTGGGGCCAAACACATCTGGATACACCCACTTATCTCCATCTCAGCTGCCACCATCATCTCACACCTGGAAGTCTAATCCTTGGCTTTCACCTGTTTCATTTTCTACCAGAAACCAAAGGGATTATCCTCAAAGTAAAATAGACAGGGTTGCCCACTCCTGAAATCTTTTAAAAGCTTCCCCTATCACTTTCGGTTATGTGTTGAATTGTGTTCCCCACCCCCTCAATGGAAAAAAATATATATATATATATTTTTTTTTGATGTCCTCACTCCCAGTACCTGTGAAAGTGACATCACTTTATTTGAAAATAGATTCTTTGCAGATTTAAGGAAGTGGAGATGAGGTCATTAGGGTGGGCCTTAGTCCAATGTGACTGGTGTCTTTATAAGAAAAGGGGTGCTTGGAAACAGATGGAGACACAGAGGGAAGACAGCCATGTGAAGACAGGGAGGGATTGGAGTAACGCTGCCATAAACCAAGAAGTGCTCAGGGGGACCAGAAGCTGGACAAGGCAAGGAAGAAGCTTCCCCTAGGGCTTTGGAGGGGATATGGCCCTGCCAGCACCTTGATTTCAGGCTGCCAGCCTTCAAAACTGTGCAGCAAAACATTTCTACTGTTTCAAGCCACTCAGTTTGTAATACTTTGCTTCGGCAGCCCCAGGAGGCTTCCCAGGTGGCGCTACTGGCAAAAGAACCTGCCTGTCAATGCAATTGACAGAAGAGATGTGAGTTCAATGCCTGGGTCTGGAAGATTCCCTCGAGGAGGGCATGGGAACCCACTCCAGTATTCTTGCCTGAAGAATCCCATGGATAGAGGAGCCTGAGGGGCTACAGTCCATAGGGTTGCAAAGAGTCGGACACAACTGAAATGACTTAGCACACAGGCACAGGAAAACAACACAGTTGGGGTATAATTCAGACCCCTTCCATGGCCTGCATAGTCCCACATGACCTGGTACTTGACTTCCTGCCTTCATCCCCTGACATTAAAAAAAAAAAAAATTCCCTATATTCTAAATGCATTTGATTTTCTAGAGTATACTGATGTTTCTTCCACCTTGGCTCTTTAGAATCACTGTCCCCTCTGCCTGCTCTGCTCACAAGTTTGAAATACACGCACCTGCCCGCATCCTTCCCAATTCAGGTTAAAGGCTCTCATTTTGAAATGTCATCCCTGCCTTCATGACTGGATACCACCCCTTCAACCCTGCCCCCAGCCTGCATTATCTTCACCATATTGGCTTCATTCACAAAAGTACCACATTCTGTGGGCTTCCCAGGTAGCGCAGTGGTAAAGAATCCACCTGCCAAAGCAGGAGACCCAAGAGATGTGGGTTCAATCCCTGGGTGGGGAGGATCCATTGCAGAAGGAAATGGCCACCCACTCCAGTGTTCTTGCTGGGAGAATCCCATAGATAGAGGAGCCTGGCAGCCTAAGGTCCATGAGGTCACAAAGAGTTGGACACGACTTAGCAACTCAATAACACTACTACAGTCTTCATAACACTACTACTACTTCATTTCTTTATCTACTTTTAAATAGCTTACCTCCTCACTGGAATGTCATCTCCAGGAGAGCAGGGGCCTCCTCCATCAGACACACCACCTCTTCCCAACTCACACAGCATTGTCCAAATGAACGCTTGTTAAGAGAATAAATGTAGGTTGGAGACAGGGTAACTAGAGTGAGCACAGCCACGGAGGCTGGGAGAGTGCTGTGGATTCTCAGAGTGCTGAGGGTGGAATCTGGAAGGAGAGGAGAAGTAGCATCCTTCTGGGAGACACGCAGCGGATGTTACTTGCTGGAAAGGACACTACTTGCTGGAAAGGGCATTAACTTGCTTGATTATAGATGTCTCAGGATGCCCACTGGGGCATTTGGACTTAATTCTGTATTAAAATCGGAATCATCATAGATTTTTGAGGAGCAGTGACCCAAGATGACCTTGCTTTAAGGAGATCTCTCAAGTCAGAGCACAGAGCGTAGATTAGACAGGTGGGCAACTATAGCCAGGGAGATGAGCTCAGCATCTATTAAAATGTTCCAGGTGAGAGGTGAAGGGAGCTTGACCCAGGGCAGGAGCCATGGGGATAGAAAAAGACAGACAAGGCAGGGGTTGAACTGACAAGTTTCAGCAGATGATGGCATGTGGAAGTAGAGGGTTTGGGAGGGCAGGACACAGTGCCAGATTAAGAAAGGACCTTCAGTACCTGTAGGAGGCAACTTTTAAGGAAATGTGTCCAAAAGTAAGGAAGTAAATTTTTTTTAATTGGTTCCCAGTAAATGAAATGGCTCAGGCTTAACTAGAATGGCTGGTTGCATTTTTAGAGCTTTCATGCTCAAAAAGCAAGAAATAAGAGTTGATTCTTCCATGTGCCCTCCCTCTCTCAGGGAGGGCTTGGCCATCTGGACCACAAGGGAAGCCACCAGCCTTTGGCCAGTTAAACAAGGCCAGTGAAGCCCCGCCCGCTTCTCAAGCCAAAACCCCTCCACTCAGGACGTTCAGGACCTCTCCCCCACCCCTCACTGAGCCAGGATGAATTTTTAACTCACTATTGATCAGGCAATTTTAAAATCAATTTTAATTAAATGAAAGATTTCTATCAGGATTGCTTCTTTCTGGACAGTAAATTGGACCTTGTAATAACACTTACATTGGAACATCTCTCATGCACGTAACAGAGTTCATCATAAATAAGTAAAGACCCTTCTCCTTATTATGCATTTGGGGAAAATCCGAGGTTAGAGGTTTTGCCGAGGCCCAGCAGTCATGGGGACAGAAGTGGGGAACTTGAATCATGAGGATGGCGATATCAAATCGCACTCATACCACTCTCAGCCTCCAAAATCCCTCTCCTTCGCTTGGAATAAAGAGAAAATAGATCCTTGTTGGTTACTGGAGAAAGGAAGCAGGGAGAATTTAAGTGACAAAGATGAAGCAAGCACATTGAGTGATGTGCATAGAAGATAGTTCATTATCTGAAGGCATTTTCCTGGTTAGAAATGGTCATGCTTGGTTGGCTCATAGAAATACTGTCCCAACAGAGAGAGCACCTAAGCACATCACTACTTCACATTGCCTGTATCTCTGTTTCTTACCTTCCATCATCGCCTATATCTCATACTGGGGAAACTGGGACACACAGGCCCTTGGTCAGAACATCAGCTGTCAGGTTTTGTTCCCCAGACTGCTTCAGCTGGACTTTATCACATCACCTGTTTGCAGATTCAGCACTTTTCCTGTTCCTGACCCATTCTTGACAAGGACTTGACCAACTACACATGGGGTACAGACTTTATCTTGGTATCAAAAGCCCGGACTCTGTGAGGCAGGCATGAGGTCTGATTGGTGGGCTTATCAAGGAGTCCGCTTTGCCTGCTCTCTGGAATTACATACGGTCCTTCTGAACTCGATGGCTCCATCAGATAATAGCTCAGGAGATGGTCCTTCATCGGGTATCTCAAGATACAAAATACCCATGACTTCACTATAGTGAAACTTATTAAGATACATTTTTAATATAAAGTGAAATTTACCTTTTGGTGTACAATTCTATGAAATCTGACAAATCCACAATTTTGTAACCACCACCACCATCAAGCTACAGAATGGCTCCGTTACCACCACCACCCCAAATTCCCTTGTGTCCCTTTGTAGACAACCCTAACCCTACCCCTAGAAACCACTGATTGGTTTCTGTTCCTATGGTTTTGTCTTTTCCAGGCAGTTGTCTGGTTTAAATCATGCAGCTTCACCCATGAGTCTTGCTGCTTTCACTTAGCAGAATGCATTTGAGATTCATCTATGTCATTAAATGTATCAGCTATTCACTCCTCACAACCAAACAGTATTTTATTGTATGGATGTACCACAACTTATTTATCCATGCACCAGCTGATGGACATTTGGGTTGTTACCAGTTTGGCATGGTAAATCTACTATAAACCTTCACACACAGGTTTTTGTGTTAACATCTCTTTTCATCACTCTTGGGTAAATGCTTAGGAGTAGGATTCCTAACTGCCATGAGTGTGTAACTTTCTAAGAAACCACCACACCATCTCCCAGGGAGGCTGGACCAATTTTGCACTCCTGCCAGCAATATACAAGAGCTCCAATTAATGTGCATTCTCACAGCCCTTGGCATTCAGTTTGTTTGCCAGTCTAATTGGCACAATACCTCAGATTTTACTTTGAATAAATGAGTGCCACACCTTTTCCCACTTTTAGCAACACTGTCAATTATCTATCCAGCCATTTTTCTTCTCTTTTGGTAAGAGAACCCAGATTTTGTTCATCCTCATCCTAGAGGTCATACCCTTCAGGGTAAGCTGAACTCCAGTCAGTGTGTGAATCCTGGTTTCTCCTCTTGGACTTCAATTGTGGCTCTGATGCTTACTAGCTGGTAGCCCTGCATAGCTACCTGAATTCTCAGAGTCTCTGGTCCTCAGGGATGATTGTAGAACCTACACTGAGAGTTGCTTTAAGAGCTGAATGAATCACTGCATGGAAGATCTTAGTTTTGTCCCCAGTACATAAATATTATCATTATTATATTACCAAATGATTTCTCTTTCCCTGCATTTTCCTGACTAACTCTAGTATTGAAAAGGTTAATATCCCCAGGCAAGAGGTATTTAAAGACAGTTAACCAGATTAAAATCTCACACAGATTTTTCAAAACCATTTAGTTGTCTCTTGAACAAATAAACTAACAAATATAAGAGGGCTTTGTTCTCTGAAAAAGAAGTCGCCATCCTAATAGGCTCATTGAAGAGATGCCTGGCTAGTTCCTCTGAATTGACTGTTTCCCTGATGTGGGTCTGCACAGACGTGCACATGTGGCAGCCACATCAGACTCTGGCATCAGTGGACAAGGTTTGGCCTGCAGTGGTATCTCCTCTCACCACAAGCCCAACCTGGGCCCAGTCCTGGCCTCTGGAACTCTTGTTACCCATTAGAATGAGGACTCTCCTCTTGACCAAAGAACTAAAGGGGTATAATTTCATTTTCGGACCATTTATCTTTTAACCTGAGTGGGTGATGAGACATCTGTCTTCTTAAAACAACTGTCTAATCCTCCCATTCAATTTAACTTCTAATAATACAGAGACCATTCCAGATACCATCCAAATAAAGGGAAAGTACTTATGCCAGGGTAAATAGGATATCAAGAAATTCTGACCTCTGCTTGTTGAGGCTTTTGCCCTATATTCCAGGAAGAGTTTTTCTAGAAAAGTTGCAGGTACCTCCCAAGAGTAACTAATTCATCAAAATATTTTAGAAGTGCCTCTCAAAAAAAAAAAAATGATCACTATCTTTATTAGAGCCATCAGGAGGAGGGTTCAGGACTCTGAAATTTAACCTTATTGTACACACTCACGGTTGAAAACCACTGCTTTAGAGCAGTTGGTGGGCTTCCCAGGTAGCTCAGTAGTAAAGAACCCACCTGCCAATGCAGGAGATACAAGAGATGTGGGTTCCATCCCTGGGTCAGGAAGATCACCTAGAGTAGAAACTGGCCACCTACTCCAGTATTCTTGCCTAGGAAATCCCATAGACAAAGGAGTCTGGCAGGCTACAATCTGTGAGGTTGCAAAGAGTCGGACATGACTGAGCAACTGAGCACTCACACATGCACACACACGCGAGCGCACACACAGCAGTTGGTAAAGTGTGGCCCATGGGTGAAACACTGTCAGCTGCTTGTTTTTGTAAATAAAGTTTTATTGGCACACAGCCACAGCCACTTGTTTGCATATTGCCTATGGCTGCTTTCATGCTAAAACAGCAGAGGTGAGCAGTTGCAACGAGAACCATGTGGCCCACAAAACCTAAAATATATACTATTTAGGTTCCTGGCTCTTTACAGGAAACGTTGGCCAACTCCTGCTTTCAGGAGAAGTCCTGGTGGTATCTCCAATTAAAGTCAGAGGAAATAGAAAGATAGTCTAGGTCTATTACTAGTGTATTGTCTTCCCTCCTTTCATTCTTTTGTGCATATGTTTTAAATAATTATGTCAGATAGCCTATATATGTATATGGCATCCACTAAGGGCCAGACTCTATGTTATGTCTTAAAAAATATAGTGATCCCCTTGGAACCCCTGTGAGGTTGGTAGTTATGACTTATTTTATCAAATCTAAGTCATCATTGATTAAAGACATCATTATTTTATGCACTATTAAGAAAGAAAAAAAACGCCACCAATTAAATCATAGCACAATATTCCCTGATGCCTTAGAAATTTTATTTTCTAATTATTAAAAAGCTCTTTTAGATTTATTTTTATGGCTCTTGGCATACATAAAAAATTATATGCAATACTACTGGTTAAGAGTTACAGTCTCTGGGGTCTTCTTCCAGGTTACTGACCACCCCCATTCTGCCAGTGACTTGCGGACACTCTCCTGATCTTATCAGAAAGTATCAACAAAGAGTTTTCAGACCAGGTTTTCATATGTGAAGGCAATGACAGCTATGTCCCAACTGTTACCTGGCCAAAAGTGTTTATAAGAGGCAATCAATCATAACCCGTTTTCAGATTTGGTAAATGGCTTTTAAAATATGCATAGCATAGAATTGATAAGATAGGGTTTATTACTTGCTGAAAAAGAAGTCAAGGGAGACAGAGTGGGTCCTAGCCAATAAGACCTCCCAAAGATGGGTTGAGCCAGAAGGAGCAGGAGGGGTTAGATCTCCTTTGTAATAGGGAGAACCAAGGATGGCCTCTAGCTACCCCATGTCCTCACTACATCATGCCACATGTACTTCAAGAAGCGGTCTGTTTCTACTTGACACTCTGATGCCTTTCAGGGTCCAGGTGTGGACCCATCAGTCTCTGAGCTCTAAGAGACATCACAGAGTGTCTGGGAAATGGCATGGAGCAGTGGTCCTGGCTCCTTAAATGAGCAAGTGAAGAAATTTACACAGGTGGGCAGAGAGGAGAGGCTTTCCCAGTGAAAGCTCTAGAAAACAATCCTCAGCGCCACCACCTGTGATCAAGGATGTCTGAAAGCCACAAGTGGGAAGATGTAGCCCTCCAGGAGCCTGACCCAGACTGGAGTATGCTCAAGGGAGGAACGTGGAAGAATTTCTTAGAATAAGCTTGGGCCTGTGGCATAACAGGGCTGTGTCTGCACCTAGACCTTGGGCTCCAGCCCCTGAGGACCCTAGAGGGCTTCTATGGAAATCCCCTGATTTTGTCTGCTCAGCATCATTATGTCAGGGAAGCAGCATTTCATGTGATTATATGGGGAATGTCAACCTCAAGCCTTGCCTTTTGCCTGAATGACCTCAAGAATGGGCGTGGCCAACTCTTCCATAAGTCACAATAGGTACTGAGTCTACTGCCCACAATACCTTTGGGATCCCAGGGAATGTTATGATCTCTATGGAAATCAAGAGAAAAAAAAAGGATATAAACCAGACTGTATTATATTTGTCCTTATAACAACACAGTTCAGTTCGGTTCAGCTGCTCAATTGTGTCCAACTCTTTGCGACCTCATGGACTGCAGCACGTCAGGCCTCCCTGTCCATCACCAACTCCTGGAGTTTATTCAAACTCGTGTCCATTGAGCCAGTGATGCAATCCAACCATCTCATCCTCTGTTGTCCCCTTCTCCTCCTGCCTTCAATCTTTCCCAGCATCAGAGTCTTTTCAAATGAGTCAGCTCTTCATATCAGGTGGCCAAAGTATTGGAGTTTCAGCTTCAACATCAGTCCTTCCAATGAACACCCAGGACTGATCTCCCTTAGGATGGACTGGTTGGATCTCCTTGCAGTCCAAGGGACTCTCAAGAGTCTTCTCCAACACCACAGTTCAAAAGCATCAATTCTTCGGCGCTCAGCTTTTTTTAAGTCCAACTCTCACGTCCATACATGACTACTAGAAAAACCATAGCCTTGACTATATAGACTTTTTTGGCAAAGTAACGTCTCTGCTTTTTAATATGCTGTCTAGGTTGGTCATAACTTTTCTCCCAAAGAGTAAGAGTCTTTTAATTTCATGGCTGCAGTCACCATCTGCACATAGTAGTGAAATAGAATTCTCAATTTTTTTTCTGATAGAAAATGGGGCCCACAAAAGCATAACTGTTCCAGGTCCATAAAAGTTATGAGGGGCCCTGAGAGTAGACATGTGACAGAGATCATGCCCCTCAGGAGCACTCCCAAAAACCTGGCTCTAGGGACATGAGTTATATAGACAGCAGGGCCAAGAGAGGGACTAGTCTGCCATATTGGTCTTAGAAATGCACATAAATCAGAAACCCTGGAAGGAGGCACAAGCTCACACCATTGTTTACCTCTGCACAGTAGAGAGACTAGGACTGTAGCCTGGGAAATTAAGTTGGTTTTGTTTGTTTATTCAGCCAATCAAAACAGGAACTAAATAATAATAATAAAATAATAATAAAAACTCCACCAAAAGCAAATAGCAAATATAGCAAATGAATACTATTATCAAAACTGGATTGGGAGGGAGATTACTGTTTATTTATTATTTCTGTGTACACATTATATTACATTACATTATATTATGTTTCTGTGTATTTTTAATTTTTCAAAAAAAAGTACCCATTTACCCTTGAACCAACAATCACAGGAACCACTCTGGGCCCTATTCTTTCTGAGGCTTGGTGGCTTAATTTTTCCTTTGATTCTGCAAACTACTTTTATAATTAGGTTCTTTCCTCACTTCCTTCCATTTAATCAAGATGCTGTTTCTGTTGCTTGCCGTCAAGAAATCTTAATCCAATCAAGTGTACTTGTACTGCCAATACTGATGATAGAGATGAAAATTTTTCTAGGGTAGCAGAGGCCCTTTAACTTGGCTTTCACCCAGTCTAGAGGCCCTTAAAATGTCAGTTACATATGGTAGGGGTGAGCTTGGATGAACAGTGGTCCAGGCTTACTGGTCTACCTTGACATCATCCCAAACTGCATCCTGAGCAAAGTTACACAAGCAAAAGGAGCCTTCCTGATCAAGGGAATTGGGATTGGGGAATAGGAAAAGGGACATGTGCATGCAAAAGGGACAGTCACATTTATTAAGTATCAGGTGGTTTTGGGGGTACTTCTCCAGCATCTCCTGAAAACCCTGAACATCTTATGATTCAGATCTGCGAGTAATGAATAGTGATCGCATAATTTATCATTCAAACCAAGATTTCATTTAAGAATGAAAGAGGGTTCTCTTATAATTACGTTGGGACAGATATAAACAAAAAATTCCAGGCAAATTGAGACTTGTGGTCACCCTACTTATGAAGCTGAGTTACGTGCCTTGTGTAAGGAGGTCACACAACTACCTTTGGCTGAATTGGGATCTGGGTGCAATTGGTTTTATCTCTAAGGAAAGAACATTTCTTGGGAATTCTGAGAAGCCCATGTATTTGTATAGGGCTTCCCAGGCAGCGCTAATGGTAAAGAATCTGCCTGCCCATGCAGGAGACTAAGAAATATGGGCTCAATCCCTGGGTAGGGAAGATCCCCTGGAGGACAAATGGCAAATAGCAACCCACTCCATTATTCTTGCCTGGAGAATTCCATGGACAGAGGAGCCTGGCAAGCTACAGTCCGTAGGGTAACAGAGTCAGACACAACTGGAGCAATTTACCATTCAAGTATTTACGTGCATAACCGTGTTCCCCCCAAACTCATATGATGAAGCCCTGGTCCCCAGTACCTGAGAATATAACCATATTCGGAAATACAGGTAAAAGGAGTGGTTAAATTAAAATGAAGTCTTCAGGGTGGGCTTTAATCCAGTCTGACTGGTGTCCTCATATGAAAAGGAAATTTGTACACACAAAGAGACACAAGGGATGCGCTTGCCCAGAGAAAGAGATGTGATCTTACAGCCAGACGTCACCATATGCAAACCAGGGAGAGAGGCCTCAGGAGAAACCCAACCTGCAGATATTAATACGCTGACTTCTAGCCCTTCAGGAAGGTGAGAAATATCTGTCCTTTAAGGCATTCAGTCTGTAGTACTTTGCTCTGGTGGTCTTAGCAAACTAACACACCACATATGAATTGGAAACAAAAAGCAGTGCTAGGGCTTCCCTGGTAGTCCAGTGGCTAAGAATCCACCTTGCAATGCAGGGGACACTAGTTCAATCTCTGATTTGGGGAGATCCCACATGCTACAGGGCAACTAAGCCTGTACACCACAACTACTAAGCCCGCACTCTAGAGCCCATTCTTTGCAACAAGAGAGAAGCCTTCACACCATAACTAGAGTATCCCCCATGTGCTGCGACCAGAGAAAAGCCTGTGCAGCAATGAAGGCCAAGTGCAGTTAAAATAATAATACTACTAATAAAAATAAAATAAATTTAAAAGAAAATTTTTAAAATGATGCTAGAGAATCTTCTGGGATTCTAAAATCTTGGCCCCTCACCTTTGCCTGCATCCCTATGGATCAGCAGTAAAGTCCAGTTTACCATAAAGAGACTCATGAGCTTGCATCCTTGGACAGCAAAGGAGGGGGAGCATGTCCCCCAGACTGTAGCTGTATCAGGTGCCAGGAACATCCAAAGGGACAGGAGGAGTGGTGGCAGTCCTGAAGAGGAAAGAGAAAGAAGCTGTGTCCAGGGAGCCGGCTTCGCCCCGAGCAGTGCAGCCCCCTCCCCGTCCCTTCCCTCCCGGGTCCCAAGTCCCACACCCCACCCCCGCAGGCATTAAAGTCAGAAGGTCTGCGCTCCATCCCCCACCCCCACCAGACACCAGGGAGATTCAATTACATTTAGAGACACAATGTCTGCCTCCCCTGGATTAATTTCCGGATCCTGCCAAAGCTTGTCCTTATCTCGTTTCTCTTGCTGAGAGTAAGAACCCTATAAAATCATCTCTATCAGGGACCAAGAAATGAGCCAGGGCAAGGCACACACAAGGATCAGGGCCCCGGATCTCTCTGGGTTCAAACCTTACTTGTCTTCTCACATACATCTGGGAAGGGCCCAAGCATGACAGTCTGCCACAGAACTCACATACCTCCTTTCTGTGTAAAACAGTCCATCCTGTCAGGGAAGTGGGTAGGAGCCTGACACACTGTGGGCATGAGTTACATAATAATATTGGCTAAAAGTCCCCCAAATGCCAGCCCTGGAGCCATTCTCCTTTCACAGAGCTTTATTGTTGTTATTCAGTAAGTTGTATCTGACTCTTTGCAACTCCATGGACCCAGCATACCAGGCTCCTCTGTCCTCCACTGTCTCCCAGAGTTTGCTCAAATTCATGTCCGTTGAGTCGGTGATGCTATCTAACCATCTCATCCTCTGCTGCCTCCTTCTTCTTTTGCTTTCAATCTTTCCCAGCACTGGGGTCTTTTCCAATGAGTCGGCTCTTCAAGTCAGGTGGCCAAAGTATCGGAGCTTCAGCATCAGTCCTTCCAATGAATATTCAGGGTTGTTTTCCATTAGGACTGACTGATTTGGTCTTCTTGCTGTCCAAGGGACTCTCAAGTGTCTTCTCCAGCACCTCATATAACAGTAATTAAAACAGCAGAAGCTAGTACTTACAGAATGCTTAGGAAGCAACCCCTCACTTACATTACCTTATTTAATCCTCGCAACAGCCCCATGAGACAGGGCTGCCTGTCTACATACGATGACATGTTTATCCCCATTTTGCAGACCGGTAAACTGTGGCTTACAGAAACTAAGCAACTTGGTCCGAGTCCTGTAGCTGGCAAGAAGAAAAACAAAAATCCCTTTAATGCTAATACCCATGTATCAGCAATTGTCATAAAAATCAGAATGTAAGGCACTCCATGCGGTAGCAAATGATGTCCAAATTTTGACTGATACTATGAATCAAAAAGTAAATAAAATATTAATTGAGTAAATCTGTGTAGTCACAATTTTCAGGCATTATTTTAGTTAATCTGCACAGCAAGCCTATGACCTGAGTACTTTTATCACCACCACCATTTTACAGATAAAAAAATTGAAGCTTGCCAGGGCTCCCCAGCAGAGAAGTGAAAAAGCTCAAATATGAACCAAGGTATCCTGAGTTCAGAACTCCTATTCTAAGCACAACACTCTCTGACCCTTCCTGTGACTGAGATGTTTTGCTGGCTGAGCAGTGAGCTCTGAGTGTGAAGCCAGAGATATATGAAGTGGTAGGAGCAGAGCGCTAAGTTGTAATGTGTACCCTGGGGCTTAGCTTCAGAGTCTGAGATACCCCAACTCCAATTTAAGACGTGTGTCTCCCCTCCCCAGCTCAAATTCCCCAGGCTGGCTGGACAGGATTGGATTTCTTGGATGTTGTACTGTTTAATGTTCTTTCAAAGTGTGTTAGACCCCATCGCCCGCAGTTACTCCCAGGTGCAAAATTGTATGCACAAACAGTTACAGCAGCAATTTACTGACTGTGAGCTCAATCAGCCAATTGTGAGCACAATTAGCTGCTCTCTGCTCATTTGGAAGGAGCCAGGGTGATGATTGCCTCTGCAATTAGCCAGTTGTGGGCAGCTCCATTTGCTCATGCAATTGTGCACCCTCAAACATTTGAATGTGCAAAAGTGGCACATGCTCTTTGGGCTCCAAGCATGCAACCTGATGTCCACTCACCAGTCTCTGTACTTATCCATGATGGCCTGCCTCCTGAAGCAGTTTGGAAACTGTAGCCTTAGGAAAAGATAAGATACCATGACTGAGATCAAATCTCAAGGAATGCTACATAGCCAAAAAAACAAATCTTTCCATATTTTGGCACAGGACAAGGGACAGAGATGAGACACTATCTTGGGCTGGCTTAGAGAAAGTCGTGGTCAGGGTTGGGAAGACCTAAATATAAACATAAGGTACTCTTGAAAGTGAAAGTCGCTTAACTGTGTCCAACTCTTTATGACCCCATGGACTATAAAGTCCATGGAATTCTCCAGGCCAGAATACTGGAGTAGGTAACTGTTCCCTTCTCCAGGGGATCTTCCCAACCCAGGGATCGAACCCAGGTCTCCCACACTGCAGGCGGATTCTTGTAGCTCAGAGGGTAAAGAATCTGCCTGCAGCACAGGAGACCAGGTTCACTCCCTGGGTCAGGCCACGGTTTGATCCCCAGATCGGGAAGATACCCTGGAGAAGGGAATGGCAATCCACTCCAGTATTCTTGCCTGGAGAATCCCCATGGACAGAAGAGTCTAGTGGGCTACAGTCCATGGGGTCACAAAGAGTTGGACACGACTTAGCAACTAATACACAAACATGAATAATCTGTGTCTAAGAGAGATCCATCCAAAAATGTATCATCTCAGAATGGGGAGCCTTTGGCATTATCAGAAGGATGTGAGTTCAAGATTCTGAAAATACTAGAAACTGAATCAACTGGGGTAACTGAAGTGTCATGTAAGTCACTGGTGCAATCAACAATTTTTCTCTCCCCTCTTCCTGTTTCCTGCTTAAAAAGAAAACACATCCTCCCACTAAAGCTGGGCAGATTCCTGACCACCTGTTCCTACTGAGGGAAAGCTGGAAACTTACAGATTTTTTTATTGCAGCTGTCCACAAAATGAGCTACACTGTGACTGGATTTGTTCTAGTTTTCCTTTGGCTTTGAATTAATTAAAAAGAAAAGTTCACTATATTTTAGCAAGACTTTTCTGCATTGATAGTCTTTTTTACCTAGAAGCAAGACATCTGTAGGTTTGTGAAGGAAATCGAAAGGAAATGAGACTCAGAGTTTGGTTAACCCAGCTGTTCTGTGAGCCTTCTGTAACTTGAAGGGTACCTGTCTACTCGCCAACTATTCTTAAAACTGCGAGAACAATGAAACATTTTTTGTAATATCCAAAATGTGCAAACAACCTAAAAGCCCATCAACTGACAGTGGATAAATAAAATGTGGTATATCCATACAATAGAATATCATTCTGCCTTAAAAAGTAGTGAAGTACTGATATATCATGCAACATGAGTGAACCCTGAAAACATTGTTAAGCGAAAGAAGCCAGACATGAAAGGCTACATAAGGTATGATTCCATATAGACGTGTTTAGAAGCAGCAAATCCATGGAGATAAAAAGCGGATTAGTTGTTGCCAACATGTAGGAGGTAGGACTAATGAGGGACTCCTAATGGATTTGGGGACATTCTTGGGGTGATGGAAATGTTCTGGATTTAGATAATGAAATTCGATAGTTGAATAACCTTTCAAATATACTGTCATCATGGAATTGCATGTTTTGAAGGGTTGAGTTTCATGGTAAGCGAATTACATCTCAATTACAAAAAACTATTAGAGTAGAGAAAATTTTCTCCTCGGAAGATTAGAAGTAGCTGAACCAGATTAGAAGATTTGAAGTAGTCTGAGAACATTCTTGCATTGACTTGTCCACCAGCCACTCAGAGAACCCTGGGAAATAGCCATTGCAGGGAAGAAAGAACTTAAAAGTCATTACCGATGTAGGTCACAGCCAAAAATCATTAAAACAGTTACTATATACCAGATTATTTAGTAAGCATTGAAAAGAAAGGTTCAATGTCTTTTGATCTAGTGGTAAGGTCACAGGGTGAGGGTAGATTTCAAAAACATTGGTAGACTACTCCCTGGGTCAATATTTCCAAATTTCCATTCAAAATGTTGAGGCACGTAAGACAACATTTTCCTGGACCAGAATGGAAAGCAAAGGTTTACAAGAGAATTTTCCTGAGCCGATGGCTTTTAGCCAGGACCAAGCCAGCTCAGTCAAGAGGGTGTTTTGGTTCCTTTCATTTCCTTTATTGAGTACACTGAACTTCCTACTCTTCTTTACATGATATGGATTTTAAGATAGGCAGACAGGCAGACAGTTGGCTAAGCCAGGAGTCTCAAGTTAAGTACAAAGGGAGGCATAGGCACTCTAAATTAACATTCACCTTCTCCTGTCAAATGGCTCCCCAAGGAGCTATAGACAGAAAGGACAACAAAGTGCAAAACAAACACTGTGCTATTAATAACTAGACAACTCAGCGTCGCAGTCCTCTCTACATCCCACCATTCTGAAACGTACTTCTTGAAAGTGGTCCCTTCGCACACAACTCCATTTCTTCACTTCACTGTCATTCACACTTCTCTCTGATATCTGTCCTCATGACTCCCCCATTCAGTATTTGGTTAATTATGCAAGAAACACACGAATCCTACTAAACTTATCTCATCCCCACTGTGCAATTCATGGTTCAGATCTATAATCCCTTTGTTCAATTTCTTAAATTTCCCTCAAACATATCTATTCTTGTGCCACTTTAAACCAGGCCACCACCATCTTGTCTCAAATGACCTCAGAGACTTTCTCGTTGACCTGATCTTATCCACACTTGCCCTGCATCATAACTGATCCAAGTTAAAATAATTCATTGGTCCCTTGGTTAAAACTCTAACCAAGAGAGTCTCCCTGACATATACACACTACCATGTATAAAGTAGATAGCTAGTGGGAAACTGCTGTATAACACAGGGAACTCAGCTCACTGCTCTGTAATGACCTAGAGGGGTGGGATGGGGGTGGAGGGAGGCTCAAGAAAGAGCAATAAATATATATATACATACAGCTGGCCAGTGGAGTGTGAGCAGAAGTGATATAAGCTGCTGAGTCTTACATTCAGCTACACACTGGAATCACCTAGAGAAATTTAAAACATACTGATGCATGAATCTCAACCTCCTGAAATTCTGATTTAATTGGTATTGGACACAGCCTGGATATTGAAAAAAATTTAAAGTTCCCCTGATGATTCTAAGATGGAGCAAAGTTTGAGATCTGATGAAAGTCACTCCCAGGTCTGGTCCTTAAAACCATTTGTTTTTTTCATACTCTCCTTTGGAGACCTCAGAGACCAGCCAATCCAAACACTGTAAGCTGTCAGCTTGAGCATCTGAGCAATGTGCATCTCTTGATTGGACTTGTAATTTGAACAAGAAGTACATCTCCATTCATTCTAAAATTAATCTGCTATCACAGCACAGCCTTCTGACTAATACAGTGAAAAATCACAGAAAGTCAAAACTACCTTCATCATGCATTAAGGAATTGTCCTCAATGGAGTGGCCAACACAGCCCTGTTTTTTCTCCACCACTGACACAGATCACTGCTTCTTCAGAGCATAGAATAATTTGGCTGACTTTAAGAAGATATAGTCTAGAAAACATGAATTATAAATACTAAAATCACAGTGAGATATTCACAGCACAAAGAAGCAGGCAGAAATTGCAACCTGCCAAAAGGACAGTGAGTTCACATTGCCTTTCTCACACTCGTGACAGGATAGTAGTTCTCCACCTGGGTTATGTTATTTAGAAGTACCTTTGGAGTTTTTAAAATACATCCATGGTCATGGCATTACAGATATTGTGATGACACATTAATACTACAGCTACTTCTACAAGGTTTGATTCATGGAGTTAAAAATGAGAAGCATCTATCCCTTTAACCGAGTGTTTCTAAACCTTGATCTGGATATTTACCAAATCGGTACCATGCTTTGTCTCCGAGCCACTCAATGGGCTTAGACTTTATTCTTGATTTACCTTTCACATTCTGCTATATCATGTTGTTAGGCATTGAACAAACAAAATACAGGGAGGGTAGATGAATCTCAAAAATAGTATTTTTAACAAAAGACATCATAAAATGTACCTACCATACAATTTCATTTGCATGAAGTTCAAGAACAGGTCAACTGGTCTATGACAATAGTAATCAGAACAGTGGTTGCTTATTTTGGGGGTAGGTTGTAGATATGACTGAAAAGGGACATGAAAAATTTCTTTCTGGGGTAATAGAAATATTCTTTTTCTTGATCAAAATCGATATATTCATATATACATGCGTATCAAATATCAACTGACATTTAGTGGATTGTTACACTTCACTTAAGATCTATATATTTCACTGTATATAAATGTTATCTTAATTTTTTAAAGAAAAGGAAAATTTGAAATAAATAATACAATAAGGATTATGTGCTCCTTGAGGCCAGTGACCTTCATTGGTTGCTCATCATTTTTTTTTTTCTGTTAAATCCTTAGGGCTGATGCCTCCTTGTGGTCTGTAATCGATGTATGTCACCTGGAGTGACAAGCATGATAATTTACAAGTCACAGTCATTGGTCATAAGGAATCAGAAACAAATTGAGAATAAGTTTGTCTTTGATACTATTACCTGCTGTGCATGTGTGCTGAGTCACTTCCATCGCGTCCGACTCTTTGTGACCCCATGGACTGTAGCCCTTCAGGCTCCTCTGTCCATGGGATTCTCCAGGCAAGAATATTGGAGTGGGTTGTCATGCTCTCCTCCAGGGGATCTTCCCAACCCAGGGTCGAAATATCCTGTGTCTCCTGCATTAGCAGTGGATTCTTTACCTACTGAGCCACCTGGGAAGCCCCACTACCTGCTGTACCTATATACAAAAATTTGAACACATATGGAAAAAAGCAAGACAGAGGAAGATCTAGAGAAGGTTGGCTAAAATGACTCTTGATGAAGGCCCTCTACAAAGCTGAAGGCTAACACCAAATGGAGTTACCATCTATAGCATAGTGCAGAGAAAGCAGGGCCAGCTTTGCTACTTGGAGAGCACAAGATAAGAAACAGTGATGTTTTCTTACCAAAAAGACTTCCCAATGCTGGTTGAAGAACACCAATTGCAGATTTGTTTGGGAAAAGATTTTTTTCTTGTGGTTAGGAAGAAAAAGAAATTTTGTTATTAAGTTGTGCTATCAGTCATTCGCACCTTAATATAAAATATGTCCATCAATCAACTGATTGCCATTTAATTGCCTTGAATAAGCCTCACTCAATTCACTTACCACCTGTAACACCAAAATAAGGACTAGCTCTGCACTCAGTCCTTCATGATGACTCTTCCTCTAGAATATCCATTTATTTATTCATCTATTGTTAATTGTTCTCTTTACAGATGTATCTCCAACAAATATGTACCTGCCAGGACTTACCTGGCAGTCCAGTGGTAGAGACTCTGTGCTTCCAATGCAGGAGGCAAGGGTTTGAACCCTAGTCAGGGAACTAAGATTCCACATGCCCTGTGGCACAGACAAATAAATAAATAAGTAAAATGTCTGATTTGAAAAAAATATATATGTACCTGG
This sequence comes from Giraffa tippelskirchi, assembly GCF_054371585.1. Lineage (NCBI taxonomy): Eukaryota > Metazoa > Chordata > Mammalia > Artiodactyla > Giraffidae > Giraffa > Giraffa tippelskirchi. The sequence goes on along the minus strand of NC_137287.1, from coordinate 109,991,702 downwards.
CACGTAGTATGAGCTTAGCAAATATTTGCTGAACAAATAAGTGACTTTCTGAAACATAAGAGTTTCAGAGATCTGATGGGAAACTCAGTAAAGAGAGATAATAAATGCACCCCTAATTGTAATAAAATTCCTAAATATAAGCCATAAGATTACAGCTGGGGACAGGGGGAAAGAGGGGGTAGAGAGGAAGTGGGGTGGAAATTTTCTTCAGGAGAGCCAACTAGGAAAAGAAGGCAAGGTCAGACAGACTTTGCGATTCTTCCTTCAAAGATCTCTTTGCCTCCAGGGTCCAGATAAAGAATGATAAACTAAGAAAACGGGGTCTGTTATTTTTATCTGAACAAGCAGAAATAGAGGGTCAAATAATTTGACCCCCGCAGACTTCCCTGTGGTTAAGACTGTGCTTCCATTGTAGGGGACATGGGTTTGATTCCTGGTCTGAGTACTAGGATCTCTCATTCCCTGCAATACCAAATTTGGCCTGACCAAAAATAAATAAATTAAAAAATAATAACAAAATAAAAAACATTGTGCCTTTAAAAAAAGACAAGGGATTTTCTAAAGGAATAATAATAATTTGACCCCCAACCAAAAAAAAAAAAAGACTGATATGAAAGAGGCAATCAGATTAAAACATGCATTTTACATTTTAAGGTATATTTTGGTCACCAACAAGATTAAACTGATTCTTGCCAATTGGGTTGGTAAGAGTAGATGTTAGGTGTGTTGCAGAAACCAAATGAAGACCCCCTCTGGTGGAGAACTAAGCTTCCAGGCTCATCCACACCATGATTGCCAAGTTGGTCTTCTCTGGCTTAGTTTAGAGCCCTCTGGCTTAGTTTAGAACCCTCAGAGATGAATTTAAATTGGTATCTGAGCCCAAGGATGACAAGCCCAGAGCTGAGTTGGTGCTCAAACTGGCTTGGCTGTTGGAAGGTCCATCCCTGCCCACTTTTAAATAACACTTGAAGCCGCTCCTTTCTCAGACGTAATTTCTCTTTAAATCACTTTCAGATTCTGCAGAATTTTGAAAAGAGCCATCTTTAGCTTGACTTTGAAGTGTGCTATTTGTTTTTGACTAGCTGCAAATTAGCAGATATTTTAATTGTTGATGTTTGTTATTATAGTTGTGTTCGGTGGTCTGTGCGGTTGCTTGGCTGAGTGAGAGCAAATGCTCTGTGAATAAAACTCTAGTCCTCAAACAGATTTGAGGAGGGGGCACCCCAGCAGCAGTGTGGGTGCTATTCATGACTCAAGCTCCGTTTCAACCACACTTGGGACTGGAAAACCCAAAACACATTTGGCCCCTGAGCACTTTTTCCCCCGATTTTTAATCTTGAGAGCAATTTAAAGGAAATTTAATCCATATGTTTCTGATTCATTTAAATCACAAAAACATTGAGTTTTTAAGAGTTATTTGATGTCCAAATGTCTTTTGAGACTTTTTAATAAACTTTCCAAGTCTTATTTCTTTAAAAACACATACTTACGTTTTTTCAGGAGTGAGTGGATTCAGTCTCCAAAAGATTTGGATTGAATTTTAAGTTCTGAACTCGTAAATCATGGTCATGTTAAGATAAGGCCTGTGTCTACACAATACCAAACAGCCCCATAGAAAGCCAAAATCCTAGGTTGTCATCTAGATGTTGCACAACTTTTAAATGCGTGGCCAAGCATCAACAAAACATCTGGATGGTTTACTGACTCTTTCCCTCTTGATTCAGATATTTGCTGTTATAGAGTTAAGGACATGGGTAGCAGCTGTGATCCTGGCACACTCCAAGGAGTTTATTTGAAAAGGGTCTCTTTATTCATATGTGGACCACAATGTTCATGGGATGGGGTAGGGGTGAGGATAGAACCTGCTTTCCTTTATAAAAAACAGGTTGTGCAGGGTATGTTGCTGAGATTTGGAGGGTGGAGAAAAGAAGCTATCCAGATGTGTCTGATCATCCCTTCAGGAGAGTGAGAAAAATAGATGAATTTAATAGCAGGCTCACTACATTTTTCTAAGTGGAAGGAATATGTGCTAAAGCAAAACTGATGAGAATTTAATTCTTTATGATCCTTTCTCCTTAAAAGGAGAAGATCTAGGAGTGCCATGTGTAAAATCCAGGCAATTTTAGGTCTTTCAAGAAATGAAAGGAGTGACAATAGATTAACAACAACTCACTTCTGTATAGACAATTCATGAGGCAAGGAGACTAATGATTCAAACAAATGGTAATATTAACAATAACTGACTCATAATAGACCTTCCATGTTCTATGTCTTATTTCATTTACAATAATAACTAAAATATTAATAATAATACCTAACTCACATGATAACTTTGATAAGACACATGTGATTCTAAAGATTTTCCAGGGTTTACATTGAATCCATCCAAACATATTTGAGGTGGCCCTTATTGTTGTTTTTTTTATAGGAGACCATTTACTTTGTGAACATTGAGAATAGTCAGTAAGATACACTCTCAACTAATGCAAATAGATCAGGAGTCTGCCACCAGCGATGATCTTGCCTCCAAGGGGATATTTGATACTGTCTTGGACTGCTGGGAAATCAAACCAGTCAATCCTAAAGGAAGTCAACCCTGAATATTCATTGGAAGGACTGATGCTGAAGCTGAAGCTCCTATACGTTGGTCACCTGATGCGAAGAACCGACTCATTGGAAAAGACCCTGATGCTGAGAAAGGCTGAGAGCAGGAGGAGAAGGGGGAGACAGAGGATAAGATGATTGGATAGTATCATCAAGTCAATGGACGTGTATTTAAGCAAACTCCAGGAGATAGTGGAGCATGAAGGAGCTTGGCACAATGTAGTCCATGGGGTCACATAAAGTCAGACATGACAACAACAACAGAGACAGTTTGTCACAACTTGGGGTAAGAGGAGCATTATTGGCATCTAGGAAGCAAAAACAAGTGATGTTGCTTAACAACCTACAGTGCATGAAACCAGTCAAGGCAACAAAGAATTGCTGCTACTGCTAAGTCGCTTCAGTCGTGTCCGACTCTGTGCGACCCCACAGACGGCAGCCCACCAGGCTTTGCCGTCCCCGGGATTCTCCAGGCAGGAATACTGGAGTGGGTTGCCATTTCCTTCTCCAGTGCATGAAAGGGAAAAGTGAAAGTGAAGTCGCTCAGTCGTGTCTGACTCTTAGCGACTCCATGGGCTGTAGCCTACCAGGCTCCTGTGTCCATGGGATTTTCCAGGCAAGAGTACTGGAGTGGGGTGCCATTGCCTTCTCCAACAAAGAATTAACCAGTCCCAAATGCCGTTAGTACTCTGAGGCTGGGGAATGCTGAGATAAACAAAAGAACAGGGAAACCTCTGACATTCACGTTCAGGCTCTTAGTTGCTGATCTAGGCTCTTGGATTCTGACCTGCCAGTTTGATTGCAAATCTTCTTAATGGCAGAGCACCGTGTGTCACAGAAAGTCACACTGCCCTTGAGCCAGTTCCAAATTTGAAATCTCATGAGGATCACCTGGAGCAATTGTTCAACCACAGAGGTTTGGGCCCCATCCTCACAGCTTTTGATTCAGATCATCTGCGCTGGGGCCTGGGAGTCTGCATTTCTAACAAGTGCTGAGGTGAGGTTGATGCCACTGGTCCATGAACCACACCTGCAGAATCACTGCTTTTGAGCATGAGATCTGGCATTAGGACTTCCTAATACTGAAGCCCAGGATGGAGAAAGAACATGAGGGTTCTGCCCTTGTGAAACTTAAAGCACAGGATCTTCCCTCGTGGTCCAGCGGTCGGGAGTCTGCCTACTGATGCAGGGAACGAGGGTTAACCCCTGGTCCGGAAGGATCGCACATGCTCTGAGGCAAGTGAGGCCCTGCGCCACAACTCCTGAGCCTGCATGCCTAGAGCCCGTGTTCTACAGCAAGAGAAGCCACAGTGAGAAGCTGCTCACTGCAACTAGAGAAAGCCTGCAAGTAGCAAGAAAAACCCAGTGCAGCCAAAAATAAATAAATAAAAATTTTAAAAGACAATACAACAACAACAAAAAACAACCTTAAAGCACTAAGAAGCATCAGTATCAGTTCAGTCACTCAGTCGTGTCCGACTATAGAGCCACTAGAACTTACACAGGACTGGGGAAACAGACTCTGGGAGGGCACAAACAAAACCCTGTGTGCACTAGGACCCAGGAGAAAGGAGCAGGGACCCCACAAGAGACTGACCCAGACTTGCCTGTGAGTGTCCAGGAGTCTCTGCTGGAAGCATGGGTTGGTGGTGGCCGGCTGCAGGGTTGAGGGCACTGAGTGTCGCAGTGCCTGCATGGGAGCTTTGGAAGGAGGTAGCCATTATCTTCAGTACCATAGTTTGGCCTCAGGTCAAATAAGAGGGAGGGAACACAGCCCGGCCCTTCAACAGAAAATTAGATTAAAGATTTACTGAGCACCCCGCCCATCAGAACAAGACCCAGTTTCCCCTTCAGTCTCTCCCATCAGGAAGCTTCCATAAACCACTTATCCTTCTCCATCAGAGGGCAGACAGACTGAAAAACATAATCACAGAAAACTAAGCATAGTAGATACGTATTCTTTGCAGATACTTCATTCTGCCCTAAAAGAGATAAGGAAGTTAGCTAAGCAATGCACACGAAGTCTGGCTCCCGAATTTCCCTGCAGAAATTGTTGTCGGGAGGAGAGGAGCTTATGAAGAGGTAGGCAAGGGAATGGGCCGATAGATCCACCACGTGAAGTGAAACGTCAGTGCTGGCCGAGAACTGTCCCACACACAAGTCCGGCCTCTCTTCAGCAATCAAAAATGCCCTTCCTGACCACATGACCCAAAGGAAGCTCCATCACAGACCCTAAGCCAGTCTCTAGCAACTCAACCAGTGTCTTCTTCAGATTGTAGCATTTACCATTAACTGAAATTATGTGTTTGATATTTTATTACCTTTCCGCTCCAGTACCCCATAGAATATAAGATTCATGAAGGTTGTGACTTTGTATTTCTTAGTTATTATGGCATTTCCAGAACCTGGAAGAATGCCTGACACACAGTAAGCATTCTATAAACATTTGTTAAGTGAGTGAATCTTGCAACAATTGAGGCAAATGGATGGTAACTCCTTTGCACAATAAGCTCCTCCGTTCCATGCCTCATCTCTCTCCTGCCTGCCTGTCTCCTTGCTTCACTTCCCTGTCCATCATTGCTTTCTTCCCTTTCTCCCCACAGGCTCCACTGAGAAATCATAAAACTATAAACACTGAGTACATCAGATAGATTTAACAGGCCCAGGGCACCGCTTTGGACATTTCTTTGAAAATCACCCATTTCTGGGAAACACCATAAAATCATCCTGAAAAGAAGGAAACTCTATACAATGACCTGGGGGTCACCCAGAAGTGATAATGATCATAGCAACAATAAGAACAACAACAAAACTACCAAAAACAATGACAGCAGTAGTACCTAAGACTTACTGACTCATATCTCAACTGGTCCCCATAACAACCCATTGGGCTAAATATAATTCTTTTCCTCATTCCCTAAAGGAAGAAATTGAGGCTCAGAGAGGTTTTGGAATTCTCCCAAGGATAAGACATTAGTACACAAAAAACTGGGTCTTGAACTCAGGCATCTGATTCCAGGATCTGTGTTCTTAGTCAAAATAGGAGATCAATAAATAGTTGCTGATTGATTGATTGATTGAAGAAGAATTCCAGAATGAGGATTGTCACCATCTGTCCTCATCTGTCATTAGGTTGCCATGTGAAATGAAGATTATTTCTCTTTCAAGAGCCAGTCCTCATCACTGATCTTTCAGAAAAACACCATCTAACCTGTCACATTGATGTTATTTTTGCCACTCAAAGTTTACCAAGTAACAAAGAAGTACTGGATTCCAATTATAATGCCAAAAAAGAAACCATCTCCGTGGAATACTGTGTCTTCCACAGCTTTCTGATGCCTAGATGAAATTTCCAATGGCAGGAAAAGACAACTAAATTCAGACGTATCAATGTCTTTGTTCATGTAGCTTCCCAAGGAACTGGAAAGCAACCGGACAATCTGATTTAAAAAGTTAACTTTGGTCCTCGCCTTTTGATCTAGATTTCCCAGAAGCTCTATGACCCTGTGACTTTGGTTACTGAAGTATGGCCCAGGGATAGGCAAGGTTGACCTTCAGGTAAAAAGCATTCACAGTAAGCCCCAGAGAGTGTCATTTTAGGGATTCCAAGCTTGTCTTTATCAGATACTTGGACTGATATAGTTTGAATGAAGAACATATTCATCTTTAAAATGTAAACACTCCTGGAAGGATCAGCAACCTAGCCCCTGTCCACTTCTTGCTCATCTCTTCTCCATAGATCTCTCCTGAACCCATGACTTTTCTGCCTCCACCTATGGCTTCTCACTGTTGTTGCTTATTCACTTGCTTCCTTTCTTTCTTTCATAACAATCTTTCTCATACCATTTTCTGTTTAGTCCCATCAAAAAAGGAGCTCTTGTTAGTCATAGTTTCTGTAACTTGTTTTATAAACATTAGCTGTATTGCTGGAATATGCTTTCATGTATGTCCTCTCTATTCTATTTTGTTTTCCCATCACTCTTGTACAAGCTGCTCTCTGGATGATCTCATCCATTCTTATTGTTTTAACATTTGGTGAGTTTCTGCGAGTCCCAGATCCCTATCTCCAGCATGGATTTCTGTGGTGAGCTGCAGACACCAAACACATGCCAACTGGTGTCTCAAAAGCACCACAAATGCACGGTTGCATCACATTCTCCCCAACCTTCCCTCTTGTGCTCCAGATCAGTTCTTCAGATCAGCTGATGAAACCAATATTTACCAATCACTTGAGCCAAAATCTGAGGATTCAACTTCAACATCCAATTAGGCACTGCATGCTAATGATTTTTCCTCAACATCTCTCAAGCTTCCTCCTCTTCTCCATCTTTTTCTCCATTATCTTAGAGGACACTATCATCATCTCTTCCCTGGACCACTGTAGTTCTTTCCTAACTGATCAGACCCCAGTTCTGTCTTTCTGCCTCAAACTTACCCTCAAAATGATCATCAGAGCATTTTACCTAAAATAAGTCTTACCTAGATCTTTGTTTAAAAGCATTCAACTGATTATTTTAAAAGAACATATTCCAAACTTCCTAACATGGGATGCAACCCTCCATGATCACACAGCTTTGGACTGCACCACCTCTTGCTTGGATTGCCCCATTTTTCATGCTCCAGCAATACTGAACTTCTCAGAGTTCTCTGGATTCTCTACAATATTCATACCTCAGCACCTTTGTCCATGCTCTTTTCTTTACCAAGAATACCTTTCTTTTTTTCTCCCCCTTGGTTACTTCCACATCTTTTGAGATCAAGTTCAGAATCTCCTCTTTCTAGAAGCCTTCTTTATGTATCAGCCTGTCTGTTAGGTTAAATGACCCTCCTCCTGTCTCCCATTATGTTCTACGGTTTTCTTAATCTCAGCATTCATCACATGGTGTGATCATTTTCTATTATTGCAGAAGATAATGAGCTTCTTCAATGAAGAAAATGTGCATATGTTTTTATATCCCCAGGCCAAGCGCATTTGCCTCATAGCCAAAAGCACTAATTTTGGAAACAAGAAAACCAGGATTCGAATCTTGGTTCTGCTACTAACCATGTTGACAATAAGCTTTGCATTTCTAGGTTTCATAATACTGGTATGTAAAGTGGAGACATGAATAGCCCTCAGCTCATTGTGTCATTGTAAGGGTTCAATGACAAATTTATATACCATATAATATACGCAGTCCCTAGCACATGGTAAAGATTAGATATTCAGTATTCAATAATGGGTTGTTATTATTATAATTGCAATAAACATTTTGAACTGAATGTGGGATGAATCTATTTAAAGTGGTAATGTCTTTCACGAATGACAAAGATCATACTATTTTCCACACCCACTGGGAACCTCTGTCGTGTTTTAACAGGCCACCACGAGTCTATGTGTACTCTGAATCTCTGACCATCCAGGAAGAAATGGCACTGAAAATCAGGTTCACCCAGGCTTCTGATCCCATATGCCCTCCCCAAAGAGGCCTCCCGCCTCCCACACCCAAAATTGCAAATCCTGTCATTCACTTTCCCTTGCGAGCTTCGTTTTCTTTGTTGCACTTTTCACCACCTGGAATTATTTTCTATTTTAAATTGTTAACTTTTTATTATCTTCCTCCCCAGCTGGAATGTCTAGAAAACCGATGGCTCTGTCACATTCCCTGCTGTTCTCCCTAATCCATAATAATCAGGGCCTGACGTACAACAGGTATGTGGTAATATTTCTTGAGTAAATGAGTATATCAAAGCCCATTAAACTTTTTGGTTCAAGATTATTTACATCTTTAAAAAGCATTGAAGACATTAATACTTATGGGGATTATACCTATGTGTATCATAATAAATTTTAATTGAGAAAAAAATTAAAATTAAAATGGAATCTCAATGACACTCAGTAATTTGAGAGAAGAATTGGAAGGTGTGGCTCCCATGAGGGAGAATAATTGGGAGAAACAGGAGGAAAAAGACAAAACTTTAGTAGGGAAGGAATATTCTCTCTCAGAGAGATGTCATTGAAGACATGCAAAGGCTTTGTAGGGGAAAATGCCTCAAAACTGATAAATTCAATGGAAGATTTGAAAAAGTGGAGAGTCACTCCTGAAATCAAAATTCATGTTTGGAAAGACCACTTGGAAGAAATGTCTTACAAATCAGTGCAAAGACAAATGCAAAAATTCATGAGAGAATTTTAAAAAGGAGATTCAAGAATGAAACAGGGATTGTCATATACAGCTTTTATTATGTTGAGGTATGTTCCTTCTATTCCTGCTTTCTAGAGGGTTTTTATCTAGAGGGTTTTTGTGTTGAATTTTGTCAAAGGCTTTCTCTGCATCTTTTGAGATAATCATATGGTTTTTATTTTCCAATTTGTAAAAGCTATATATGAAAAACCCACAGCAAACATCCTCAATGTTGAAAAATTGAAAGCATTTCCCCAAAAAGTCAGGAACAAGACAAGGGTGCCCACTCTCACCATTACTATTCAGCATAGTTTTGGAAGTTTTGGCCACAACAATCAGAGCAGAAAAAGAAATAAAAGGAATCCAGATTGGAAAAGAGAAGTAAAACTCTCACTGTTTGCAGATGACATGATCCTCTACATAGAAAACCTTAAAGATGCCACCAGAAAATTACTAGAGCTAATCAATGAATATAGTAAAGTTGCAGGATATAAAATCAACACACAGAAATCCCTTGCATTCCTATACACTAACAATGAGAAAACAGAAAGAGAAATTAAGGAAACAATTCCATTCACCATTACAACGAAAAGAATAAAATACTTATGAATATATCTACCTAAAGAAACAAAAGACCTATACATAGAAAACTATAAAACACAGGTGAAAGAAATCAAAGAGGACACAAATAGATGGAGAAATATACCATATTCATGGATCGGAAGAATCAATATAGTGAAAATGGGTATACTACCCAAAGAAATCTATAGATGCAATGCAATCCCTATCAAGCTACCAACGATATTTTTCACAGAACTAGAACAAATAATTTCACAATTTGTGTGGAAATACAAAAAACCTTGAATAGCCAAAGCAATCTTGAGAAAGAAGAATGCAACTGAAGGAATTAACCTGCCTGACTTCAGGTTCTACTACAAAGCCACAGTCATGAAGACAGTACGGTACTGACACAAAGATAGAAATATAGATCAATGGAAAAAAATAGAAAGCCCAGAGATAAACCAACACACCTATGGACACCTTATCTTTGACAAAGGAGACAAGAATATACAATGGAGAAAAGACAATCTCTTTAACAAGTAGTGTGGGAAAAACTGGTCAACCACTTGTAAAAGTATGAAACTAGAACACTTTCTAACACCATATACAAAAATAAACTCAAAATGGATTAAAGATCTAAATGTAAGACCAGAAACTATAAAACTCCTAGAGGAAAACATAGGCAAAACACTCTCCAACATAAATCACAGCAGGATCCTCTATGACCCACCTCCCAGAATATTGGAAATAAAAGCAAAAATAAACAAATGGGACCTAATTAAAATTAAAAGCTTTTGCACAACAAAGGAAACTATAAGCAAGGTGAAAAGACAGCCTTCAGAATGGGAGAAAATAATAGCAAACAAAGCAACAGACAAACAATTAATTTCAAAAATATACAAGCAACTCCTGCAGCTGAATTCCAGAAAAATAAACGACCCAATCAAAAAATGGGCCAAAGAACTAAACAGACATTTCTCCAAAGAAGACATACAGATGGCTAACAAACACATGAAAAGATGCTCAACATCACTCATTATTAGAGAAATGCAAATCAAAACCACAATGAGGTATCATTTCACACCAGTCAGAATGGCTGCTATCCAAAAGTCTACAAGCAATAAATGCTGGAGAGGGTGTGGAGAAAAGGAAACCCTCTTACACTGTTGGTGGGAATGCAAACTAGTACAGCCACTATGGAGAACAGTGTGGAGATTCCTCAAAAAACTGGAAATAGAACTGCCATATGACCCAGCAATCCCACTGCTGGGCATACACATTGGGGAAACCAGAATTGAAAGAGACACATGTACCCCAATGTTCATCGCAGCACTGTTGATAGTAGCCAGGACATGGAAGCAACCTAGATGTCCATCAGCAGACGAATGGATAAGGAAGCAGTGGTACATATATGCAATGGAATATTACTCAGCCATTAAAAAGAATACATTTGAATCAGTTCTAATGAGGTGGATAAAACTGGAGCCTATTATACAGAGTGAAGTAAGTCAGAAAGAAAAACACCAATACAGTATACTAACGCATATATATGGAATTTAGAAAGATGGTAACGATAAACCTGCATGCGAGACAGCAAAAGAGACACAGATGTATAGAACAGTCTTTTGGACTCTGTGGGAGAGGGTGAGGGTGGGATGGTTTGGGAGAATGGCATTGAAACATATATATTATCATATGTGAAACGAATCGCCAGTCCAGGTTTGATGCATGATACAGGGTGTACGGGGCTGGTGCACTGGGATGACCCAGAGGGATGGGATGAGGAGGGAGGTGGGAGGGGGGTTCAGGATGGGGAACACATGTACACTCGTGGCAAATTCATGTCAACATATGGCAAAACCAATACAATATTGTAAAGTAATTAGTCTCCAATTAAAATAAATAAATTTATATTAAAAAATAAATAAATAAATAAAATTTTTAAAAAGGAAAAAAATAAAAATGGTCCATATCAAAAAATCTTAAAAAAACAAAAGAATGAAATGGGGAGAGACCTAGAGGATGGATCAGGGGTCTTCATAAGTAATTAGCAGGAAAGCCAAAAGAACAACTGAAGATGGATGGGAGAAAAGTAATAATCAAATAGCTGAATAAACCTGTGAACTGGAGCATGTGACTAGTCTAGTCTTCAGCTGGAAAGAGTTCAGGGAGCCTCAGGCAGAACTAAGGAAAAAAGACATACACTCAATGTGTCTTGTGAAATTCCCAAACTTCAAAGATACAGAGAGATCCTTGCAAGTTTTCAGAAAGAAAACAAGATTTTTAAACCATTTTTACTTATAGCCCTCAGGCTCAAGCAGCTTGGGGGAGCAAATGTTAAACATTTAACTAGCTGTCTCCTGAGCTGGCTGAGAATAGGACTAAAGGTTCAGATAGAGAAGATTTAGGAAAGCAAAAGGGGGTGGTGCAAGAAGAGTTGTTGGCAGGAGAATTTATGTGCTTTTAAAGTAGCTCAGAGGAATTATTTGGGGGACTTCTCTAAGATGGTGTATGTGTACCCTTGACGTCATGTCTCCTCATTTGAAAAGTGTTGCTTGGTGAGCCTCAATTACTGATGGGAACATTTTCATCTATGCAGATCTTCATTCATTTATTCACTCAAATTGTGTTCATTGAGTCAGTGCTCTGACCCAGGCACTGGGACTTGACTCCGGTGTGGAGCTGTGAACAAGCCAGAGAAATCTGTACATTTAAGGAGATGGTATTCCAGTGGAAGAGACAGATCAGCAAGTGAATGCATTAGCAGACAAGATAAATGAAGACTGAAATCAATATTATCTAGGAAATAAGCAGAGTGATGTGAAGGAGAGAATGAAGGGCTACTGACACGGGCTAGGAGGATCAGGGAAGGAGGTAACATTAACCAGAGTCCTGAAGGACAGGAAATGAATCAACTAAGGAAAGAGCAAGGGTCACAGGTCTCCAGGCAGATGGAACAGCAAGGGGAAAAGCCAGAAACAAGGAAGGTTCTGGTGTGTTTAAGAGCAGAAGGAAGATTTTTGAGGTTAGGGTAATTAGAGAGCTAGGGGGCAGGAGATGAAGACAGAGAGGACAGGAACAAGATGGCCTCGTGGGTGGAGACAACTCCAGATCCAGGCTGCAAAGGGTCATCTCCTTGTGAGCCTGAGACCCTCACGGCTGGCAGAAGAGGTGTCTGTCCCGAGCTGACGCCATCCTGAATTCAGGACTGGGGTCTGGCGGGGGAAACCCAGAAGTGAAGGTGGAGACCGCCAGTGGTGGCTGTCACACCTGGTGAAGTTGTCATCACGGAGCATTAGCATAAGAAAGGGAGGCCCCCTGTGTTTGGGCTTGTCACCCTGCGGTGACAGGGTGCACAAATGTGGGCTGGCACCAGGAACTGTGTGCTGACAATGTTGGGTACCACAGCTGTCACTCTGCCGGGGCTGGCCCGCCCCCCTACCCACGCTGCCATTAGAAACGGCAGCCACTGCCTCCACCCTTATTTCCACAGAACGTGTCACTTGTCACCTGGCAAGTCTTTGCTGAGAGGCATGGGCGGGGCACAGTTGCTCTCTGGGGCAGAAGAGGCTGCTGTAGCCTCCCACCTCCTCTCCACTCCAGAGATGGGGGCCCCTCGGCCTGCACTCCCAGGGGGCCCAGCCCACTGTACTGTGGGCTTAAGACGGGCACCGGGAGGAAGTGCCTTGACTTGACCTCTCCCTCCCTGGTTTTCCTGCGGAGGCTAAAACACACAGGCAAATAAACACCAAGTTCCATGGGACCAACCATGATCCCAGAAATGAGTTTGTTTAGAGAAGAAATTTTAAATGACTCAAGAAATCAGGTTATGTTTTTGTTCTGTTTTGTTCATGTCGAGATCTCCCTTGAGCATCTGGTCAACATCCTCTTATAAACAAAAAAACTGAACAATGATGTCCAACACTCTAGGAAGCTGGAAAAGCATAGAACAGAATAAAGATGAATGGAGAAAACCAATATTTACTGATCATTTGCTATAACCAACAATAGCAATAGTAGCAAATAGACCACTGTGATAATATTGCTAGTGCTCACTAACATAATATTTATAGGCCGCTTACAACACACAAAGGACTTTGTATTATCTCTTTAATCCTCACAAAACCCTAAGAGGGGAAACACAGGCCCAGGTTAGGTAAGGAACTTATTCAAAATCACTGTGAGTGAACAGCCAAGCAGGGCTATGCTGCTGCTGCTGCTGCTAAGTCGCTTCAGTCGTGTCTGACTCTGTGCGACCCCATAGACGGCAGCCCACCAGGCTCTGCCATCCCTGGGATTCTCCAGGCAAGAACACTGGAGTGGGTTACCATTTCCTTCTCCAATGCATGAAAGTGAAACGTGAAAGTGAAGTCGCTCAGTCGCGTCCAACTCTTAGCGACCCCGTGGACTGCAGCCTACCAGCCTCCTCCGTCCATGGGATTTTCCAGGCAAGAGTACTGGAGTGGGTTGCCATTGCCTTCTCCAAGCGCGGCTATAATTCAATTCATCTTCCTTCATTGCTTTGCTCTTTCAGTCCTCAGAATGACCTGGTGAGCTAGGAGTTAATGATGAAGAAAGGGAGATCAAGTGAGGTTAAGTGGCTGGTGCCAGGAATCAAACCAGACCTCGCTCTTTCACTTTTCCTGGAAGCCTCTTGATTCTTCACATTTTACCAGTTGCTTAAGGCACCAGCTCCCCTATGGCCAGTTTCTTGCTTGGATCTTTGATTCTGTGCGTTTCTTTTAAATGTTTGACAATAAGTAAGCTTCAGCTTGGTATTGAAACAAGGGCCAGTGCAGGCAAGAACTAGAGCTCCAGTTGAAGCTGTCCTGCATCCATCCATGCTACAGACCAGCCCATTTTGAAATCAACCATGAATATTCATTGGAAGGACTGATGCTGAAGCTCAAGCTCCAATACTCTGACCACCTGAGGCAAAAAGCCGACTCACTGGAAAAGCTCCTGATGCTTGAAAAAATTGAAAGCAGGAGGAGACAAGGGTGACAGAGGACGAGATGGTTGGATGGCATCATTGACTCAGTGGACATGAGTTTGAGCAAACTCCGGGAGATAGTGAAGGACAGGGAAGCCTGGTGTGCTGCAGTCCATGGGGTCGCAAAGAGTTGAACACGACTGAGCAACTGAACAACAAAAACATGCTCCTCTTGTGTGTAAGATGAGGGCATTGAGGTATGAAGAGGGAACACACAATTTTGAGCTTGCAAAATTCACCCAGAGTTGGCAGACCCACTGGGACCAGCCAATGCAATCCCTCATTTTACAGCTGAGGAAACAGGACCCCAAGGTTAAGTAACTGCCCTAAAGTCACATAACCCATTAGCAGCAGAGCCCAGATGGGAATCCCCAGACCCCAGTTTGGGCCTGAAAGAGCAAGCAGAGTGGAAAAATAGATGCAGATGCCTGTGTGTGCCTCTGGGATCTGGGGTCTGGGTGATGTCCATGGAAACCACCCCTTTTAAGGCATTGCCCTAAGCATGCTTCCTGCCTGCTGTGTCTGGCTGCAGCACCAGCATTTTAGGGTGTTCCTTGAAGAGTTGCTGCTGGGCATGTGTCCCAGAAGCTCATAGATTGGGGACCAGCTCTGATGGGCAGCATCAATGAAGGTAGCTTCCAAAACACCTTTTCCTGAAAGCCTTAGGGTTCTCAGCAGATCTTCAACAGTCAATAACAATGAATATCCATTTGAGACAGGAAGGGAGCAGGACACAACCTTTAAAAGGAAGACAGTCACTGAGGACACAACATAAACTGGTCAGAACCAACTAGGTCCAGGTTGGTGAAATATCTGACTTCCAGTGGACCTTGAGTCTCATTATGTGCTCATTGTAACACATTAGCTAAATGACACACTAACGGGCGCCATGACAGTTCCAAGGTCTACCAAAAAAGGCCAAAAAACGGGCAGTGGCCCAATTCCTGGAAACCTCCTCCTCTTCTCCAAAATAGTTAAAGTAGTCCTCATTAGCCTATGAAATTAGCCTATGGAATTAGCCTATGAAATTGCCCAGCCCATAACTAATTACCCCATATTTTGGTGCCTCTTGCCTTCTGAGATGGCCCACACTCTGTCTGTGGAGACTGCTTCTCCCAAGACTGTCCTTCCTTTTGATATGGACCACATGCTGTCTATGAAATGTGTATCTCTCTAAATAAATTCTGCTTTCACTTGACTATGGCTCACTCTTGAATTCTTTCTGGCATGAAGCCAAGGATCCTCACTTGGTGACCCATCTTAGACACTCACTCAAGACCCAGGACATGACCCTCTTCTATCACCCCATTTTTTTTTCCTACAACATATTGACTGCTTCCCCTATGCCTTACAACCCAGTGTATTATGATTTTCCCTAAAAGTAGGGGAAATATATGAGCAAATAAAGCTGTAATGTGTGAGTTTCATGTGTTTTTTCCTTTCTTCTTGGTATTATAAGACTTCTCAGAGCCTTCAATACAGTAATCTTAGCATGCTCAAAATGGAAGAGGGTGTGCAGCCTCTCCAAAACTGTTTGGACCACAGAACCCTCCTTTTTTCTTCCAAAGTCCTTTTAAGGCTGTTCTGGGGACCAGTTTTTGGGTATCCCAGACCAGACCAAGAGGGACTATTATGAGCAGGTGGAGATTCAGGGGCCCGTCTTATAAGGGACACATTCTTAACCACGATACACAAGTACTCAGGTTTATGGTAACACAGCTTCCCTCGTGGATCAAGTGGTAAAGAGTCTCCCTGCAGTGCAGGAGACCCAGGTTCGATCTCTGGGTCAGGAAGTTCCCCTGGAGAAGGAAATGGCAACCTACTCCAGTATTCTTGCCTGGATAATCCCATGGATGGAGGAGCTTGGCAGGCTACAGTCCATGGGGTCACAAAGAGTCGTACGTGACTGAGCAACTTCACTTTCTTCCAAGGCAGACAGAGCTTTCTGCAAAGGTAGCTCTTTTCTCCCCCTAAAACATTCATTCCCTTCATACTTCCTTTCTTTTTGAATGGGTGGATTCTGTTGCTACGAAGATGTGTTGATATTTTTGTTTAGTCAATAAGTCGTGTACAACTCTTTGGCAACCCCATGGACTGTAGCCCACCAGGCTCCTCCATCCATGGGATTTCCTAGGCAAGAAAACTGGAGTGGGTTGCCATGTCCTTCTCCAGGGGATCTTCCCAACCCAGGGATCAAACCGGCATCTCCTACATTGCAGGCAGGTTCTTTACTACTGAGCCACCTGGGAAGCCCCCAGAAGGTATGGATGAAAGCAAAATTGCAGCCTCTAGGATCATTGCATGAGTCTTGACCTGTAAGTGTTCAATGCCATAAGCCGTGTTTCCTCAAGCTAACGTGCAAAGAACTACACTGATCACACTTTATAAAACTGAACAGCTCTCTGGTTATGCTAATGGCACTTCTCTCAGCATGAAGCAACTCAGTATGACACTAGGAAGTAAGCCCACATTCTGACTCCCATCCTCCTCTCAGCAAAAGCAAGGTGTCGTTAAGGTAGAGATCTGCTGCTAAACACCAATATGCTGTTATTTAAACTCTCTCCTGCCTCAGGTTCCCTGAAAAATAAAATCATAGTCCCTCTAATGTAAAGTTTGCCAAGAGAATCAAGATATCAGGCACAAAATGATGGACACAACCATATTGTCCATAAAGAGAAGCAGCTTGGAACAAAAAGGAAAAAAAAAAGAGAGGGAGGGACGGAGAGAAGATAAATTCAGCCTTGGATTGTAGCTTTTCATGAACTTGTTTTCTTTTTCTCCTGAGCTAGAAGGTCTCAAGGGCAAGGACTGTCTTATTCATTGCTGAATCCCCACTGTGCCCACCTCCTGTCTTGCACACGACAGGCACTCAATAAATATTTGTTTAATGATGGAGCTGAAAAGCAAGTGAAGACAATTAATGCAGAAAGCTCTGTTGAACCCAGTGGTTGATGCGGCAGTAGGAAGGAGAATGGAATGAAGGCAAAGCACATGTCCAACTCGGTAACGCCTACTAATTGGAGTTACCTGGCTATGTCGGTATGCAGTAAAATGAGTCTTCAAAAGATTGTACTTGGTTGCTCAGTTTACACAGCTATACTAACAAAGCAAATACTCAGGCCCTCACATCTATTTAGGACTTATTATCAGATGAAATCCTGCTTTCTCTAAGACAGTTCTGCAACAGACACTGAGACCCTTTTCCAGAAGGCTCTGTTCTGGTCTGGTCACAATTGGGTTAAAGCACTGAGATCATCTATTCCTCAGGGTTGATTCTCATTGAATGGAGTCTGAAAGTGGAATTACTACCGTAAAAGCTTGATGGAGAGCTACTATGGTGAGCTGGTCATTCTCCCTTTGCCTCTCCAAATCCATTCTTTGCCCTCTTCCATCCTTCTTTAAGCTCTCCCCAACCATCCCATCTGAGAATGCCCTCCATACTCTATTAGGCCCCCGACTATTTGCAATGGGACCACCAGAATAGTAGCTTTTCTTTTTCCACTCATATTTACACAGTCCATATAAGTGAGATTATTTGGGGGGCTTCCCTGGTAGTTCAGCTGATAAGGAATCCACCTGCAATGTGGGAGACTCCGGTTCGATTCCTGGGTCATGAAGATCCCCTGAAGAAGGGATAGGCTACCCACTCCAGTAATCTTGGGCTTCCTTGGTGGCTCAGACAGTAAAGAATCTGCCTACAGTGTGGGAAACCTAGGTTTGATCCCTGGATTGGGAAGATTCCCCTGGAGGAGGACATGGCAACTCATGCCAATATTCTTGCCTGGAGAATTCCCATGGACAGAGGAGCCTGATGGTTATTTTTAGTTTCTTTATTTTCCTACTAGAAAGTAGAATTTTATACACTAACTCTATTCCCTTCATCCACTAAACTTTGGCCACCTTCTCACTCCAGTTATCATTACCTGAGGTCCCAACTGCTAATTTCTTTCTTTTTTTTTTTTAAGAAAGCTCTTTTTCAAAAATTATTATTTATTTATTTATTACCATGCTGGATCTTCGTTGCTGTGAGTGGGCTTTCTCTATTTGCGGCAAGCAGGGGTTACACTTTGTTGTGGTGCATGAGCTTATTGTGCTGATTTCTCTTGTTGCGGCCCATAGGCTCTAGGGCACACGGGCTCAGGAGCTGCAGCGCACAGGCTTTGATGTTCTGCAGCATGTGGGATCCTCCTGGACCAGGGTTCGAAATTGTGTCCCATGTGGTGACAGGTGGATTCTTAACCACTGGGCCACCAGCAAAGTTCCCCAATCGTTAAGTTATTGAGACCCTGATGCTGCATTTTACTGGTTAAAACCACTGTCCAATCCTTATGCTTCCAATGCTGTGTTTTCCCCATAGGTTTGGTGTTCTTTGGAAATGGCATCTTTACTGTGGATCTTGCTATTCATGAACATAATAAATTTCTCCTTTAGATTTTTTTTTCTGTAACCTTCATTAAAGTATTAAAATGTTTTCCCAAGGTATTGCACATTGTATTCCTAAGTTGTTTGTAGTTTTTGTTTGCTGATAAAAAATACTATGTATTTTATATTACATTTTCTAATTAAGACATAATGAAGTTTTTAAAATTTTATACATTGCTTTTATATACAGCAACATTGCTAATCTCTCTTATTAGTAGTAATAAGTATAAGTAGATTATCTCAGTGTCATGTGAGCGATCATATTCTTTAAAAATAGTGACTTTTTGTCTTCCTTTTTAATCCTTATGCCTTTATTTCCTAACATTGTTTTATTGTTCTGGTTGAAGCTTCCAAGACTGTGTTGGGCAATGTGACAAGAATGGGTACCCATATATTTCTCATAACCTTAAAGAAAATAGTTTTATGTTAGTTACATTGATTATGATGTTTGCTGTCATTTCTAAGAAGGTGTTCTTTTTTATCTTAACACAAAGTAAAATGTGAATAACTTTATCAAATTTTATTTCTACATTTATTTGTATTAAAATATTATTTTCTCTGTTATAGCATGTCAGTGTGGTGAATTAGATTAAGAGACTCAAATTCAACATCCTTCTATACGTAATATATGTCACATTAATTTATATTGATCACAGTCACAGATGCAGAGAAGGCAATGGCACTTCACTCCAGTACTCTTGCCTAGAAAATCCCATGGACGGAGGAGCCTGATAGGCTGCAGTCCATGGGGTCACTACAAGTCGGACACGATTGAGCAACTTCACTTTCACTTTTCACTTTCATGTATTGGAGAAGGAAATGGCAACCCACTCCAATACTCTTTCCTGGAGAATCCCAGGGATGGAGGAACCTGGTAGGCTGCCGTCCATGGTGTCACACAGAATCGGGCACGACTGAAGTGACTTAGCAGCAGCTGCAGCTGTCACAGATGATACAAAACTTGAAGTAACAGTGAAAATCGTGAATAATTAGAATTAATCTCCAAATACCTCCACTATTGTATTTTCAGTTTTAGGCAAAAGAATAGGTGCTTGGCATATCTTTGTTGAACAAATGAATGAACACATGAGTTAAAAGAATACTTAAATGCATTGGAAGAATGGATCAGATCTAATACTAACAATCAGATCTAAGTAAAACCAGATGATAAGGACTTTCCTGGTGGTCCAGTGATTAAGAGTCTGTCTGCCAATATAGGGCACACGAATTCGATCCCTTGCCCAGGAAGAGCCCACGTGCCGTGCATGCTGGAAGAACTATGCACCACAACTACTGAGCCTGCGTTGTGCAACTACAGAAACTATGAGCCCTAGAGCCTGTGCTCCGCAACGAGGAAGCCACTGCATTGAGAAGCCCATGCGCCACAATTAGAGAGTAGCCCCCTCTCGCTGCAACTAGAAAAAGTCCATGCACAGCAACAAAGACCCACTACAGCCAAAAATAAATAAATAGATTTATTTTAAAAACTAAAACAGTTGAAATAAACAGAAGATAGGAATGTAAATTACTGTACCTAAGTCTGTCAGTTGTGAAAGGACAGGACGGGAAAGCACAGCTAAGAAAAATATGGGTAAAACTGCTAAGGAACTTAAGCTGATGGTAACATGCTGGCTGTGAGACCATCCCAGGATCACATGATGAAGGAGCTGAGCAAACTTCAGACTTGGGCTTCATTGACATAGTCTTCAGCTGGGTGACTGTTTACTCCTTTGCTATTAGTACCTGTGCCAGCCATAGGACTCTAGAATATTCCATTTACATTTCAAAATAGCTGTTGCTAACACTCAGCATCAGTTTGAGGTAGATGAAGTGTCTGGAAACCATGAAGAAACTGTCACTGTTTTGCAGGGAGTTCATAAGACTTGGCATCTTTGGTAGCGTTATTGAAATAATTAGGACTATCAAGCAGGAGAAGAATCAGATACTGTTACAGGAATCCAAAGGGTCAATAAGAATGCTTAACAGGAAAATTGGATTTGTTTAACATAATGAAAACTTCTTAGATGAGTGAAGTGCTTTGTAATGAACTGAACCACCTTACATGGTGTTGAGTTCCCCTTTATTAGATGTGCAATCTTCATTGCGGGGCTTCCATTTATCCAAGAGATATGCGTGCTAAATGGCTTCAATTGTGACCAACTCTTTGTGACCCTGTAGACTGTAGCTCAGGGACGTGGCTTCAGTTCCCTTCCCAGGGATGAACCCACATCTCCTGGGGCTCCTGCATTACAGGCAGATTCTTTATCGCTGAGCCACCAGGGAAGCCCTTTATCCAAGACGCTATGGCACAAAGGCACAGGGTAGGGTTCTGAAGATGGCTGTTCAGGCTCCTTCAAATTCCCAAATTATGTGAACCCACAATACATAGTTGCAGTCATGTATCTACACATTACACATGATACAAACAAAAAGTCCTAATCAGCATGGACTCAGTGTCATGGCCCAACCATGGTTTGTAGGCTGTTCAACAGATTTAGTAGGAAAAAAAAAAAAAAATACTGCATCTGGTTTAAAGATGCAGACTGTCTGCTAGGTAGTCATACTGAAAATTTCATTTCAAACTACTTCCTAGGGTAAAGGTTTAAAACTTTCAGCCTGAGGGACATATTCAATCCACAAAAATTTTATTTGACCCCCATAGTGTGTGTGTGTGCATGTGCAGGAAACAAGGTATATACAGTGGGCTTCCCTGGTGGTTCAGGCATTAAGAATTCGCCTGCAATGCAAGAAACCCGGGGTCGATCCCTGGGTTGGGAAGGTCCCCTGGAGAAGAGAATGGCTACAGCAGAATAAAACTATTAACCATAATCAGATAGTCCCAAGCTCATCAGAAATACAAGCTCTGCATGTCTTCAGCAAGGAATCAAAGGGCTGATATAAATCCACTTTTGACAGCCAAGAACAGCTCTATTAAAAAGCCTACCCTTGGATATTCATTTTGCATTGCTAATAAACCTTAGCCCTATAGTCAGAAATGCTTTGGCTCTGCCTGGAGTGGCTGGAAGGGGAGGAGAGAGAGAACTTCATTATACTCTTCAATCAGTGCGTGTCTTCACCTCAAGAACAACCGCACAGGCAGGAGATTCTAACCACCCGTGTGATTTTCCCTGGAGACAGGACCACGCTCAGAGAGGACTTGAATTCCTGAAGTCTTTAACAGATGACGCTACTTTAAAATGATCATTTTAATTGCATGATAGCTTTTTTATTTTATTTTTAGATTTTATTTTAATCATTTTTTTAATACAACAAATCTGGGGGAGAAAAGCTGCTTAGAATTCCCTGTGCTGTGTTGCTCTGTGCTGTGCTCAGTCGCTTCAGTCATGTCTGACCCTTTGCAACCCCATGGATTGTAGGTCACCAGGCTCCTCTGTCCATGGGATTCTGCAGGTAAGAATACTGCAGTGGGTTGCCATTTCCTCCTCCAAGAGATCTCCCTCACCCAGGGATTGAACCCACGTCTCCCGCATTGCAGGCGGATTCTTTATCCACTGAGCCATCAGGGAAGCTGCAGGATTCCCTAAATCCAACATATCGGTTTCCTCCTTCTTCCAAGTTCTTCTCTTAAGGAGTTAATGAATCTTTTCAATGAAATTAAGATGAATATAATTTTCACACAACAGTAGAGTACAGATTCTATTCAAGTTCCCATAGACTAGATAAATTAATGTATTTTTAATCCAGAAAATATAGGTATAAATGATATTTTAATTAAAATTATGACCTACATATGTTCCAATTGGCTATTGTCTGTAAAGTAGTTTTTTGTAATTGTGAAATAACTACTACCTATTAAATTAGATGTTGGCAAGCTTTTTCTTAAACAGACACTTGGCAAAAAGTTTTAGGTTCTGCGGGCCATGTGATCTCTGTATCAAATACTGAACTCTGCTGTCGTAATATAAAAGCAGTCAAACATAATGTACAAACAAATAAAAAGGCAAGTTTTAGTTACAAAAATAAGTGGAAGGTCCAGAGTTACAGTTTCAACACCAAAATGATAATCAATAAAAAGGGAAAAAAATCACAAATTGGACTTCATCAAAATTAAAAATGTTACTCTGTGAAGTACACGTTGTTGTTCTTGTTCATTTGCTAAGTCATGTCCAACTCTGTGCGATCCCTTAACTGCAGCACGCCAGGCTTCCATGTCCTTCACTATCTCTCAGAGTTTGCTCAAACTCATGTCCATTGAGTCAGTGATGCAGTCCAACCATCTCATCCTCTGTCGCCCTCTTCTTCTGCCTTCAGTCTTTCCCAGCATCAGGGTCTTTTCCAGTGAATCAGCACTTCACATCAAGTGGCTGAAGTACTGGAGCTTCGGCTTCAGCATCAGTCCTTCCAATGAATATTCAGGGTTGATTTCCTTTAGGATTGACTGTTTTTGATTGCCTTGCTATCCAAAGGACTCTCAAGAAGTCTTCTCCAGCACCACAGTTAGAAAGCTTGAATTCTTCAGCGCTCAGCCTTCTTTATGGTCCAGCTCTCTCATCCATACATGACCACTGGAAAAACCACAGTTTTGACTAGACAGACCTTTGTTGGAAAAGTGATGTCTTTTCTTTTTGATGACTAAGTGTGTCATAGCTTTTCTTCCAAGAAGCAAGCGTCTTTTAATTTCATGGCTGCAGTCACCATCTGAAGTGATTTTAGAGCCCAAGAAGAAAAAATCTGTCACTGTTTCTACTTTTTCCCCTTCTATTTGCCATGATATAATGGGACTGGCTGCCATGATCTTAGGTTTTTTTATATTGAGGTTTAAGCTGGCTTTTTCACTCTCCTCTTTCACCTTCATCAAGAGACTCTTTAGTTCCTCTTCACTTTCTGCCATTAGAATGGTATCATCTGCATACATCAGATTGTTATTTTTCCCAGCAAACTTGATTCCAGCTTGTTACTCATCCAGTCCAGCATTTCACAAGATGTACTCTGCATATAAGTTAAATAAACAGGGTGACAATATACAGCCTCGTTGTACTCCTTTCCCAATTTTGAACCAGTCAGTTTTTCCATATAAGGTTCTAACTCTTTCTTCTTGACCTGAATACAGGTTTCTCAAGAGACAAGTAAGATGGCCTGGTATTCCCATTGCTTTAAGAATTTTCCACAGTTTGTTGTGATCCACACAGTCATAGGCTTTAGTGTAAGTCAAGGAAATAGAAGAAGATGTTTCTCTGGAATCACCTTGCTTTCTCTATGAGCCAGTGAATGTTGGCAATTTGACCTCTGGTTCCTCTGCCTTTTCTAAACTCAGCTTGTACATCTGGAAGCACTCAATTCAATACTGCTGAAGCCTAGCTTGGACAATTTTGAGCATAATCTTACCAGCATGGGAAGAGAGCTCAATTGTCTGGTAGTCTGAACATTCTTTAATACTGTCCTTCTTGGGAATTGGGATGAAGATTGACCTTTTCCAGTCCTGTGGCCACTGCTGGGTTTTCTAAATTTGCAGACATTTTGAGTGCATAACTTTAGAAACACCATCTTTTAGGATTTTAAATAGCTCAGCTGATACTCCATCACATCCACTAGCTTTATTGGCAGCAATGCTTCCTAAGGCCCACTTGACTGCACACCCCAGGATGTCTAGTTCTAGGTGAATGATCACATCACCATGGTTGTCCAGGTCATTAAGACCTTTTTTGTACAATTCTTCTATGTATTCCCTAGTGGCTCAGACAGCAAAGAATCTGCCTGCAATGCAAGAGACCCGGGTTTGATCCCTGGGTCGGGAAGATCCCCTGGAGAAGGAAATGGCAACCCACTGCAGTATTCTTCCCTGGGAAATCCCATGGACAGAGGACCCTGGCGGTCTATAGCTCATCGGGTCACAGAAAGTCGGACATGACTGAGCGACAAACAGTTTCATTTTCTGTGTATTCTTTCCACCTTTTCTTGATCACTTCTGCTTCTGTTAGGTCTTTAGTATTTCTGTCCTTTATTGTGCTCATCTTTGCATGAAATGTTCCTTTGGTATCTCCAATTTTCTTGAAGAGATCTCTGGTCCTCCCCCTTTCTGTTGTTTTTCTTTATTTATTTGCATTGTTCATTGAAGAAGGGCTTCTTGTCTCTCCTTGCTATTCTCTTGAACTCTGCATTCGGTTGGGTATACCTTTCCCTTTTTCCATTGCCTTTTGCTTCTCTTCTTTCCTCAGCTCTTTGCAAAGTCTCCTCACACAACCACTTTGCCTTCTTGCATCTCTTTTTCTTTGGGATGATTTTGATCACTGCCTCCTATACAGTGTTACAAACCTCTGTCCATAGTTCTTCAGGCAGTTTGTTTACCAGATCTAATCCCTTGAATCTATTCATCACCTCCACCATATAATCATAAGAGATTTGATTTAGAACAAATCAAACAACAGAAACGTGCTGTTAAGAGGATGAAAAGATAAGCTACAGACTGAGAGAAAATATTTGAAAAACCACATAGATGACAAGGGATTAACATCTAGAATATATACTCTCAAAAGAGTAAAAAACAACAGTCAAATAGAAAATCGGCCAAAGACGTGAACAAGTATGTCAAAGGACATAAGATGACAAATAAGCGTATTAAAAGATGTTCAACCTCATTAACCATTATGGAAATGCAAACTAAAACCATGATAGGATATTACCACACACCTATCAGAATGGGCAAAGATTTTTTTTTTTTAAATGTTGCAAGATTAAATGCTGGCAAGGATGCAGAGAAACTGGATTACTCACAGTTTGCTGGTAGAAATGTATAATGGTGCAGCCACTCTAAAATATAGTTTGGTACTAGATCCTAAATTAAACATAAAATTATTTTATATCCTAGCAATTGAACTCTTGAACATTTATCCCAGAGAACTGAAAATTCACTTTCACACAAAAATCTGTATATGACTATTCATAACAGGTTTTTTTTCATGATAGAAAAACTGGAAACAAACCAGATAACTGTCAGTAGGTAAATGGTTAAAAACAGTGGTACATCAAAAGCATGGACTACTCATCAATAAAAAAGTATGAATTATTGATACATGCAACAATTTGGATGAATTTACAGAGAATCATGCTAAGTGTAATAAAATTATAATGGTTATAAACTGTATGATCCCATTCATATGACATTTTTAAAATGAAGAACTTACAGGGAAAAGGACAGATTGGTGGTCACCTGGGGCTAAGGATGGAATACAAGGTGGGTTGGGGCAGAAGGACATATATGTGGTTATAAAAGCAACAAGAGCCTTGTGTTGATTGACTTTTATATCTTGACTGTGTGTGTGGTGGATACACAAACCTACACATCTGATAAAACTGTGTAGAACTAAATAAACACACAAGAGTATAAGTAAAATGGAGAAAATCTGAAAAAGATAAGTGGATTGTATCTCTGTCAAAATCCTAGTTGTGATATTGTACCATAGCTTAAGGCTTCCCAGGTGGCTCTGTGGTAAAGAATCCACCTGCCAAGCAGGAGATGAGGGTTCAATTCCTGGGTCAGGAAGATCCCCTGGAGGAGGAAATAGCAACCCACTTCATTCTGAGTCCTCTTTTCTTGGATTCCAAGTGACTTCCTTCTCATCCTGGGAAAGGAAATAGCAACCCACTCCAGTATTCTTGCCTGGGAAATCCCATGCACAGAGGAGCCTGGCGAGCTACAGTGCATGGGGTCACAAAGAGTCAGACATGACTTAGCAACTGAACAACAACAACAATAAACCATAGGTATGCAATATATTATCACTGAGGAAATGGAGTGAAGAGTACATGGGCTTTCCTGTATTCTTTCTTATAATCACATGTGAATATAGAATTAACTCAAATTTAAAAGTTTAAATAAAAGGGGGCCTAGGGGATACCCAAAGAAATAGATTTTTTTATTGCCAGTGATGAAGAGATATGGACATGTGGTGGGGGGCTACTGTTGTCAAGCAGATATTTGATAAAAAGTATCTGCTAGACAATTCATTATGCTAGCGCCACATTTAGGCTTGCATTTTTATCTAATATTTCATGTAATCTTTATACTAAGGATTGCATTATAATCTGCATTCTATGAATTACAGAATACAAACTTAGAGGCAAGGAAACTCACTTGAAATTCACAGCAGACAAACCGTACAGACAGTACTGACACCCTGATCTTTCTGACTACCAAACCTGGAGACATTTTACTTCCTTGTAAACAGCACATGCACCGAGATTACTATATTCATTTGCATGGTCTGCCATAATAAAATGCCACAGACAAAGTGGTTTAAAGAACTGAAAATTCTTTCTTATAGTTCTCAAGGCTAGGGAGTCCAAGATCAAGATCTTGCTAGCAAGATAGGTTTTGTTCTGAGTTCTCATCCCTTGGCTTGCAGGTGGCTTCATCTCATCATGCATACATGACTTCTTAGTATGCAGGAAAAGCCAGCTCTCTCTGGGCTCTTAAAAGGACATTAACTTCTTTGGACCATGATACCACCCTCATGACCTCATTTAACCTTGATTACTTTTGTAAAGTCCTCATCTTCAAATACACCCACAGTGAGGCTAAGGTAAAGTATACAAATCAGGTGCTGGGCTTCCCTGTTGGTTCATTTGGTAGAGAATCTGCCTGCAATGTAGGAGACTGCCTGCAATGCAGGAGACCTGAGTTCAATCTCTGGGTCGGGAAGATCCCCTGGAGAAGGAAATGGCAACCGACTCCAGTATTCTTGCCTGGAAAATCCCACAGACAGAGGAACCTGGCAGATTACAGTCCATGGAGTCGAAAGAATCAGACATGACTTAGCGACTAAATCACCAGGCGGAGGAGGTGGAGGGACAAACATTCAGTTCATAGAAATTACCCAAGTTTAAAGGAAAAAAAAGAAGAAGAGTAACCAGTTCATGTTTAGAAGCTCGAAAGTCATAACCATTATAAAATTTTTCAAATTTCCAAATTCAAGTCTTGGGCTCCCTTTAATATGTTGGGAAGAAATCCAGTCTTTTCCTCTTGGGGCTCTTCACTTTTCTCTTTCCCATTTTTTCACACCCCAGAGGCTCAAGCAGTCCAGAGGAGATCACAAATGAATAGGGAGCCCATTGGCATGAGACCAGCCTGTGATGCCTGTGTCTTTTCATTGCCCCTCAGTGATGATGTTGAAAGCTGGCTGAGCACCCACGTTCCCGAGATGCTGAGGACCCACAGCGTGGCGATGCATCGCAGGTGCAGAGGGAGGGCTGGGAACCGTGGGGGTCCTCACCCTCCAACACGAAGGAGGAAAACACTCAGCTTTCTGCTGATGTTCTGCTAAAGTCACCCACACTCAGACCATGTCTGAACTTCTATTGATCCTAGAAAGGAAAAAGGAAGTGGTTGAAGAAAGGATGGAGTCCAACGCAAATCAGCAAAAAGAAACAAACAAAAAAACCCCATGGGAAACAGCTGTGTTTTAGAAAGCCAACCTCAGAAGCATGGCTTTTATCTTCAATAGACCTGCTCCAAAATCCAAATGACCTGGTCATAGAGTTATTAAGACAAGTATACAAAAGTGTACCTTGTTCTGCAGAGCAGAAGCATCATGTTTTTGTGATCATGTCTAAGAGTCAAAAGACACCTGATCGTTTTCCTGTTCGGTAACTGAGAATAACTGAGGTAGATCTCAATTAATCAAACTCTCTCTCTCTCTCTCTCTCTCTCTCCTCTCTCTTTCTCTCTCTCTCTCTCTCTCTCACACACACACACACACACACACACACACCATTAAGAGAAGACATTTCTAAATTCTAGGTAGCAGAAAGAGGAAACAGAATGACAAGGTCTTTAATAAGAGGTGGACTCATCTCTGTCCAAGAAAACCCAACCCTCTTCAAACCCGCTGCTATAAAATGCACAGAGACAAAGCACGCTTGAGAGTGCCCTAGTTGACGCAGACCAAGAAGCCTAGGTAAACTTCTGAGTGACATCTTCGGCTGTGTACTAGGTTCTCGGTGCTACAATTAAGGACTTGTCTTTGTTTGTTGTAAGCTCTCAGACAAGTAAGGGTGACAGCTACGGACACACAAATCTCCAAACCACACAGCCAATGAATCTAAAGAACAAAGTGATCTGGGGAACCAGAGGCAAGAGTTTCTACCACCTCAAAGACATTTGTTTAAGACAAGTCTTAAAGGATGAATAGGAGTCCCTTTCCCATGAGATTCTTGTCTTTGCATTGCTTAAGGAATTTACTGAAAGAAGTGCACACACACACACAGAGCAATTAAATACAAACACACCTGAACTAAATACACACACACACACACACACACCAACTAAACACAGATGAAAGTTTATGTACCTCATAAACCTAAAGGCCCTACCATTGGCTAATCATCCAACCCTTCATGGTGCTAGGACCAGATGAAAATTTCTCCCAGGAGTCTTCATAAAGAAGACAATGTATGATATAATAAATACCACTTTATAACATCATTAAAAGGAATATAGCCATAAGCTTCACAGATTTGTTTCATATAAGAACCTCACTACAGACTCTCAAAGACCACCTAGTGTCAGATGTACTGGGAACCAGCAAAATGTCCAGGTACCCAGCTTTCTCTTGGCCTAGTTTTTTCCAAGAAAATATTTTAGATTATTTGAAAAAGAGAGGTGGATTGCAGAGCCTCCAAGCAAGCAGTCCTTTTTGAATATTACGTCTCCCCAGAGACTGTGAAGGAAACCAAGGGCCATGATCACTAGGTCATACTCATTAGTAAATGCTTAGGATGAAGCTACCTGATGGTGCCCTTTAATGATGCCCCCAAGTGCCACAGACAGTCACACTCAGAAGAGCGTTAACATCATTTTGTAAAATTCAGGGAGGTGAGGAGGGAAATGAGCTTCAGTGGGTGGGGAGAATAGTCAAGAGTCTGTTTAAAGACTAGATGAAAGATGATGAGCTTGATGAGATGGGGAAAAGCAGTGAGGAAATAAATATTACAGAGTCTGCTCATGTTACTCTTCCTGCAATAAAATAGCCTCTACCACTCTTATCCAAGCAATGGCAAGAAACTCATCACCTCCCAAACAGTCCAAAATCCTGTTCACTTAATGAGCATTTCCTGGGAGTTCCCTGGTGATCCAGTGGTTAAGGATCCACCTTGCAATGCAGAGGATGTGGTGATCCCTGGTCAGGGAACTAAGATCCCACTTGCTGCAGGAAAACTAAGCCCCAGAGCCACAACTACTGAACCTGAGGGTCACAACTAGAAAGTCTGTGGACCACATCAAAAGATCCCACATGACACAATGAAGATCCCATGTGCAGCAACTGAGATCGGAGGCAGCCAAATTCTGAAGCATGCTATACATCATAGCACATGCCAGTTACTAAGATACTGGACAGACATAAGGCTTGAGTTCTGCCCTTGAGAAATACAAATAATTTACAGCAAACATCTCTAAGACTTGCCTTTTGTAGTTCCATTGTTAAGCATGGACCAGCAGAAATCATACATCTGGATAGAATCCTCAAGGTCTTCCTTGGAGATCACAGAGACATCCCCAGATTCCTAGATATTTCCAAGGGTAAGCATCAGATCCTTGTGTACTTTGAGTAATAAAACTTCACCACGAGGAAGACAAATGAAGGATTATGAGTTCAAGGGAAAATATCTCCACCTGCTTCCCCAGTCCCAACTTTTACCCTCATAAAGCCTCTCTCTAATTAATCATCCATGCTGGTAAGTGTCCAATGATCCTATTAAACAATAGGGCCGGATGGAAGTGATGGGCCAGCCTCACCACTAAGACCTCCCAACTCTCATTAATAAATTTAATAGCAGCACCAAGATATCTCAGGAGTGCAGTAGGTTATAGGCTGAGTCTTTCCTTGGGGTATAATTTTATGTTCTTGCTCTGCATGGAAGTAATGTATTTATTCCAAGTTAATTTTTTTCTTTCCAAAGTCGGTGAGTTGTGCTCCTTGGGTGCTATCCTAAATTGACAAATTCCAGGCTGCCGGGGCTTGTCATCTGAAGGAAGAAAAATTAGAGAAGCCAGTAATCAATCTGTATTGTGTGAAAATTAACATGCCTGCCCCTCAGGTTAACCAGCCCTAAATGCAAATTGAATTGAAATGTTCAGAAAGTCCTCCTAATCACGTATGCTGTGATTATGAATCTGATGTTTATTTATCACTTTTTGAATTGCCAAACACCAGGCAAGTGGAAGAGACAGGGGTCAACAAACCAAAATGAACTATTATCCTGGGCTTGGTAACAGGGCAACTGAGTAATAGAAGCAAATCTAGGTGGCCTCACATACAGGGAAAAATGCCAATGATTCCTCCACTAGAGGTTCTGAGCTGATTTCCACCTCGGTCCTAGGGATGGGCAGCTGTTCATGGGCAGATTCGAGGGGAAGGTGTCAAAGGGGATAGATGAGCTATATGAGCAGGGTCCATTTTGGTCCTTCCTCAGGACCAAATCAGATTACAATTTTTTTAACTTTTAATAACATTTTGTATTGGGGTATAGCCAATTAATGGCTTCCCTGGTAGCTCAGGCAGTAAAGAATCCACCAGCAATGCGGGAGACCCAGGTTCAATTCCTGGGTCAGGAAGATCTCCAGGAGAAGAGAATGGCAACCCACTCTAGTATCCTTGCCTAGGAAATCCCATGGACAGGGGAGCCTGGCAGGCTACAGTCCATGGGGTCACGAAGAATCAGACATGACTGAATGGCTAACACTTTGACTTTGACTTTATAACCAATTAATAATAAACAATGTTGTGATAATTTCAGGTGCACAGCAAAGGGACTCAGCCATACGTACTCTTGTATCCCTTCTCTCCCAAACCCCCATCCCATCCAACCTGCCACATAACATTAAACAGAGTTCCATGTGCTGTATAGTAGGTCCTTGTTGATTATCCATTTTAAATGCAGCAGTGTATATGTGTCCATTCCCAACTCCCTAATTATCCCTTACCCCCATCCTTCCTCCAGCAAGTATAAGCTCCTTCTTGAATTCTGTGAGTCTGTTTCCGTTTTGTAAGTAAGTTCATTTGTATCATTTCTTCTCAGATTTCACATATAAGGGATGTCATATGACATTTCTCCTCTGTCTGACTTACTCCACTCAGTATGACATTCTCTAGGTCCATCCATGCTGCTACAAATGGCATTATTTCATTCTTTTTTATGTCAGGCCACAAATTTGTTCTAAGGACTTTGGGGAAAAGAGCTCCCGGAAGTGGATATGCAGAGACTGACGGAACGCTGCACTGCTGGGAAGCACAGCTCAGCTTAGTGGTCCTGCTGGATCACTAGGTTCGGTTCTACAAGGTTCTGGATGCCATGGGTATCTGTGTGTGCGTGCACCTTCCCTTGGTGTGGGGGTACGACATTCCCAGGACTGTGAGAATGACTGACCCCATGAGCGAGCCGAACCTGTGCTGCGTGTACACATAAGTGGATAAATCATTTGTGTTAATTATTTGTGAACTAGCAACACCTCACTTCAATTTGACTGTGTCTAAAAAATGTAACCTGAGTCAATAGTTTGTGTCTCTAAACATGTTTTCCCAAAGAAATTATGCTCCACTCAGCTTCTAATTTTCTCAGAGGTTCATAACTTACCTGAGGGACACAGTGTTGAATCTCATTGATGGTAGGTCTGATTATCATACAATTAGAATAGGATTCATCCAATATAGCAACCAGTGTTTAACGCCATGCTAAGCGGCTTGGATTTCATTATGTGGGTCAGCAGTTCCCAGACTTTTATTTCAAGTACCAGAATTTTTTTTTTTTAAAGAATCAAGGGACTAGCATTCAGTGACCAACTTTTTATTTTGCCTAGTAAGGAATTTAATAACATAAAAAGAACAGCAGCAGAAACAACAAAATAAGCTATGCTCATTATTCCATTTTTAAAAAAGGACATTTTTAGCACCAAAAAGTAGGAGGGATATAAATTTTAGGGGAAAAAATGGCAGGGAGATCCAGTTCTAAAACCTTAATGAATTTATCCTTAAGAAAGAAAGCCTTACCAGTTATACTCCACTTTTTCACCTTTTTTTTTCTGTGAACCTGTGAAACTCCTTCATGGCCAAGCATACTACTGTTTAGACATGATTTTGTGGAACCAACGGCTTCAGGGAACCCTGAGAAGTTCCATAAGTCTGGGCAGTGTTTCGTGCCAGCTGGCAGACATAAAGCAATAATTTATCATGCTCTCAGATTCCGCGGGTCAGAATTCCAAGGACAGCTTGGCACTGCTCCACAATCTTGAGGGTCTCAGACCGGAAGCTGGTGGCTGGGACCCTCTGAAGTCTCGCTCACTCACATGTCTGGTCTTTGATGATGGACATCAACTAGGGAAACTCAGCTCGTCTCCTTGGTCCCTCCAAGTGGGCTAGTTTAAGCTTTCTCACAGCACCAAGGCTTGGTTCCCAGGAGCCAGGAGTTGCATTCTCTTGACAACCTAGCCTTGGAAGTCACAGGATATCATTTGCACCATTATCTATTGGTCAAAACTGCCACACACCCCTGCCCAAATTCAAGGGGTTGTGGGGAACATAAACCCAACCTCTCCGGGGAAGTGTGTGTGGGGTAGGGGGGAGCAGTGTGTGTATGCAACAAACCATGTGTGGAAAATGCAGTATGTCACAGAGCCCATATTGAAAGTCATCCCCTTCTAAAATCTCTCTCTCTCATGCATACATACACATGCACACAAGAGGAACAAAGAAATTCATTTAAAAAATAAGCACAAGGAAGATAAAAACTAACTATATATATATATGTATAAAGTAAAAAGGAAGTGAAGTTGCGCAGTCGTGTCTGACTGCGATCCCATGGACTGTAGCCTACCACGCTCCTCCAGCCATGGGATTTTCCAAGCAAGAGTACTGGAGTGGGTTGTCATTTCCTTCTCCAGAGGATCTTCCCGACCCAGGGATTGAACCCAGGTCTCCTATATTGTAGGCAGAAGCTTTACCGTCTGAGTCACCAGGGAAGTCATATATATGTATATGTGTATATATATATGTATGTGTGCCTATAGATGTATCTCATAAACACACACACACACACACACAACACCATAACTTTGAGTTTCGGTGGGTCCAGGCAATTGACTCCCTGAATGTCAGTATGAACCTCAAGACAGGAACCCCTGCCCATGGGGTTTGTAGCCTGATAGTACTGTAGGCAGTTGCTCCAATGGCATTCTAACAGAAACAACACTGGGCTTAGAGTTCAGATCACCAAATTCACATTCTGATCCTCTATTGCCCTGATAGTGATATCACACATGTCATGTAACTTCCCTAGGTTTTCATTTGCTCATCAGTAAAATATACATCATTGTATTTATTTTATAGAGTAGCAGTCTTTGCTCCCTTACTTCTTCTCCCTTTCGGCCTTTCTTTATCACCTTCTCCCTATTCAGCAAGTATTTTGCAGCTGGTCCCCACCTTATCCTCCTCAACACACTTCTTTCTCCACCACAAACCTCGCTGGCTGCAGATCCGGCCCAGGAAGTCATCTCTGGCTTCACTTCAAGGGAAAACAAGGCAAGATTTGAAGTCTTGCCACTACCTCAACCCCCACAGGCTAGTTCTGGACTAAAGGAGATGAAGCCGAGTAAAAATCAATTGCAGTTCCATGACGTAGGTGGTGGATGGGTTGTTAAAGAATTTACTACACTTTTTTTGTAGTTCAGAGAATTTGTTAGGACAAGCAGAGATGTAGATACTGACTTCCCTGAAAATGTGATCTGTTACAACCGAAAAATGCAGACCAGAGTGTAGCTACAGCCCTGACAAGCTGTGTGACCTTGGGCAAGTTACTTAACTTTGCTAGATCTCAGTCTTCTCAAAGTGAAGCTAATAATGCCACTTTTCACTGCGGGTTACTATGAAGAATAACTGAGATCAAGCCTCAAAAGCCCTTGGCACAGTCTAGCATGATGGTTCTCAAGCTTCGGCATATGCCAGAATCACCTGTAGGGCTTGTGAAAACACAGATTTCTGGGTCTGACTCCTAGAAATAATAGTAATAAAATAATGAGGGTTTCTGATTTATTAAGTTTAGGATGGGCTCTGACATTTTGCACTTCTAACTGGCCACAGGTGATGCTGATGTTGCTGGTCATTATCTACTGCAATGATGATGAAGATGACAATGATGGTTATGATCAGGACTTCAACTTTACATAAATGATATAGTAATATGTCAATTTGTTTTCCATAACTTGAAAAAAACATTTTGGTACCCCTCATATGATAGCCTGCAACTATCCATGAAATCATCTAATGTACTGAAGAGTTCAAATAGGTTAGATTTTACATTTGGTACAAAGTTCTTAGGGCATGAATCATCCCATAAATCGATCAGGCAGAACCTGTACAGGCTATTGGTGGAAAGGATCTGTGTGCTATGAGTAGAGAGAAGAGATTTTTGGCTGAGAGAGGAACAGAACCACACAGAGAGTAAGAAGAACTAGATCCTCCTTGGTTTTAAGGGATTTTCTCTGCAAAAGGATAAAATTGAATTAAATTATCGCCAAGATTCAGCCCACTTCTGCAGAGCAGAGATTCTATAATGAATTCTAATCTAAAGCAGACTGAGAACACAGCAGTCCTGCCCCCAGGAAGCCACTTGCTGTTCAGAGCCCTTGGCCCAAACCCCAGGAGGCCTTCCATCCAAAATCAGCATCACTCAACAGTGGGAGCTTCTTTGGGGCCTGAAGAAGCTGGTTGCTTGTTGCAATGAGAAATGAGCAATTTCCTGCCCTGAAAGTCTGTGAAAGGAGCCAGCTGGCTCATATTTCCCACTTATCTGAGACTGAAATGGGGAGCTTGAGTTTGGTGGATTGGGTTTATTTATTTACCTATTTATTTTTATGGAAATGACTTTATAAGACTCACACCTAAACCGAAGGAAAGAGCAAGGCCTTAAGTCTTGTTCTTCCATCCTCCCCACCCACCTTGGGCTGCATTCTAGTCATGTGACAGTCACAATACCAGATCCCAGAGAAGCTCTGGCCCCCATGGCTGATTCTTCCTGGATACAAGAAGTCTCTATGTGTGTTTGGACTGGTAGATAGCTGTTTTCTTTTTGATTGTCTGTTCTTGAGACATAAACAACAGAGAAGCCCTCTCCACTCCCTGAAGGAGAAGCCTTCTATAATTCATTTGTGAGTACCTGGCGCGGGAGCTAACATGGTTGCTGTGTTGTACAAATATTTGTCAAATGAATGAAAGAATGAATGGCCATCCATCTTAGGAAGTCATATGTGCTGAATTTTCTATTAATCTCCCCAAAGTCCAAATATAACTTACACTGAGCATTTATTATATGCCTGAAACTATTCTAAGTACTTTAAATGATACTTCATTTCATACTCAAAATACCTCTATAAAGTCGAGCATTCTAATCACCACCCCATTATACAGACAGGTAAATAAAAGTCAAGATTGCATGGTATCAGGAGAGAGATTTGAGTCTAGGCAGTCTGCCCCCTTGGTGAGCACTTTGGATAGCTCTCTGATTTCCATCCAAATATACCCAGGCCATCAGGCCACTAGTACTGAATACTTTCTCGTCCCCACCTCCATGACCTCTTGCGTGCTCCTTGAGTCTGCCTTTTGTCACCTCATCCACCTGCACAGAGAGACACAGCCTGAAAAGAGCGAGGCAGAAGCATGGAGGACCTGGCTGCAGAGTTGAGGTCTCAGGGACAATGGGAGGGAGAAGGGGCAGCGACAACCCTTCCATTGTCATCTTACAGACAGCCACCGTCATACATCCTCAGGGAGGGTCTCCTTAGTAGCAAGCTTTTGCCTTCACTTGTCTTCCCTGCAAAGAAGCCTCCAGGGAAAAGGTTCAATTTCAGCCTCATTTAACAGCTCTCTGACTACACCTCCCAAGTCTCAGTTGGCTTATGCATCCAGTGAGGAGCTTGAACTAACCCATTCAGATAGGCCTGGAAATGGCAGAACCTCAGTCAGATAAACAAGGTCACAGATAAACAGGCTCATGTTTTCACAGCAATATGACCCTTTCCTTTATTGAACAGCACTTCCTTGGCCATACCTCTTTACTACAGGTCAGGTGATTAATTAAAAAAATGAAACAAGTCCAGTTCCCAACAGAGTGGTTAAGTCACTAAGTCATGTCCAACTCTTGCAACCCCATGGACTATAGCCCACCAGGTTCCTCTGTCCATAGGATTCTCCGGGCAAGAATACTGGAGTGGGTTGCCATTTCCTTTTCCAGGTCCCAACATACCCAATGTGTTCGTTGCTCACCCATGTCCGACTCTTTGCAACCCCATGGACTGTAGCCCACCAGGATCTTCTGTCCATGAGATTCTCCAGACAAGAATATTGGAGTGGGCTGCATATTAAATCTGAAACCAGGGCGAAAGATGGTCATGATTCTCAGATCCAGCAGGTATTTTTTAAAATCTATGGTGTCTGAGTGGTTGGAAAATTTGAGTTCCCTCTATAGCAGGTTAAGACCCTCTCTGTGCTGCTTTGATCAGCTTTTGCACCCAGTTCCAGGGCCATGAGTCACTTCATTCCTTCATCCCACAGCAAAGCCCTGAAGGGCCACCTCCTTGGTGGTGGTCCACAGCACCAAGTCAGGGCTACTGATGTCCCAGAGTAGTTTTCACTGACAAGGTCCATCAAAAGAGTTCACCACTGGGCAGAACACAACAAGATGTGCAGACCAAGAAGCCAAGGCCATTTCCTCCCATCCGTTACAGTTAAGTTCCTCACATATGAATGAGTTCCATTCTGAGAGCAAGTTGTTAAGTCCAATTTGTTAAATCCAACAAAGTTAGCCTAGGTAACTGACTAAGACAATCGGCTATATAATACTATACTATAATAGATTTATAACACTTCTTACACAAATAATACATAAAAACCAAACACACAAAAATTAAGAAGACGTATTTAATCTTACAGCATAGTACCTTGAAAAATACAGTAGTACAATACAATAGTTGGCATATAGGGGCTGACATTGATTGAGCAGACCAGAAGAGTTACTGACCTCATCCATGCTTTTATGCTTGCTTAGAGACATCCTGGGCTTGAAATAAAGATACCATTCTACTGTACTCTGTACAGTACTATACAACACAGTACACCAAAGCACAACCACTTACAGAGGATGCACACACATGACAATCTATGCTAGACATGTAAACTAACTTACATGATTTGACATTCAACGTTTACATCTTTGAAAGTTCGCAACTTGAAGGTTTGTATGTAGAGGATTTACTGTATTTCTCCTTTTGATTTAGAAGAGGTGGGAGCTTCAGGGACTACCCTTCTGATTGCTTTTGGAAGTCTGAATGCCTGAATCCAGCTTATTCTCTTTGTCCTTACACCCCAAGACAGCCTTCCCCTGTGTGCGTGTGTGTGTGTGTGTGCGCGCACGCATGCACGCGTGCGTGCACAAAGGCACACTTGCACTCAGTCAGTTGTGTCTGACTCTTTGCAACCCCCATGGACTGTAGCCCCGCCAGGCTCCTCTGTCCATGGGATTTCCCAGGCAAGAATACTGGAGTACATTGCCACTTCCTCCTCTAGTCCCTGTGTCTACCTGGGATGAATTTCCCTGAGGGGCTGTATACTTGGAAGTTCTTTCAATAAATATGCAGGTTTCCAGTTAAACACTATGTTAATCTGCCTTCCTCAAAAACCTGGATACTCAAGGCAATAATTGTAACCAATGTCTAGACATGGGATAAGATCAGTTTTCATGTTTTTTCCCTTCCCGGGGCACAGACAAAAATGCAATTAGCTATCCCAAAGTCAAGTTACCTATGATTTAGCTAACAGTATCTAATTCCAAAGATACTCCCAATTCAGTTTAAAGAAATTCACTGTCCAGTTAGCTGTTAAGTCGGTTGTCTCCATAAATAAGTGTCTGGTGAATTTATTTCTCCTTTGAGCTAAATCAGTGGCTTTTAGCCATTCTTGTATATTACAATCACTGGAGAAGCTTTTCTTAAAAAAAATCATAATTCCTAGCCCTAGTCACAAAGAATTTTATTCTAGGACGGAGCACTCACATTGTCAAGATTCCCAACTGATTCCAGTGTACAACTTGGACTGAGAACCACTATCTAATTGAACCTGATTTTGCTGTCTGGTAATCTACCACCATCCTTCCACCTGAAAAGAACACATTTCTCTCATATCTATAAACAAGCTTTATGTATATGCTTCCCATGAGGATGAAAAATTGAATATCCAAATTTTAGTGTCTTTAGAAAATCTTAGAGACACTAATGAAATAGCCTGTTTGTTCACTGGGTGATGCTGGGGGCCTTCTTGGATTAGGGCAGCACATCCCGTCCTTCATCCGTCATGTAGCAGCATCCTTGTACAGGTCTTCAATTCTGACTCTCCCAGGGTCAGACCTAGGCCAGGAAATGCTGAGCATTTGTATAATTAATAGGTAACAAATTTCTGTCTTTGTCATTCAGTAAGTCAAAAATGCCTTTTCTACCCACTTTCTTCCCGAGTAGCAGGAGACACTTGGAGATAAATAAGACATGTAGGTAGGGGACCAGATGAAGAAAGGTTGGTTGTTCTGTTTCATTCCCAGGGCAAGGAAATGGCACTGATGGGTTTTCACTGGGACGGGGGTATGACAAAATCAAATTTTTTTTTTGTTTTACAAAGATCACCTGGCCATAGAGTGGAGATTGGAAAAGATGAGGGGAGACAGTTGGGATTGAGGGGCAGATAGATGATTATTGAAGCCATTTTAGCTGGGGATTCAAGTATCTTGAACTACAGAAGCTGCTGCCCAGAACAAGGTCTTGGGAGAAAATATTTAAGTGAAAGTGGTGGGATTCGATGATGCATGTGTATTGGGGGCTGAGGAAGAGGCACGTCTTCAACTTTCTGGCCGGAGCAACTGTGTGAATAGCAATGAAGTTCATCAGTTTTGAGAACACGGGGTCGGGTGGGGGTGGGAGCTTGGAAGAGCAGCTTCCTGAGTGAAACACTGAGTTCCAGTGTGGACTTCCTGAGAGATGAGTGCTGAGGGACATTTGCAGAAGGACATTGAACCTGTTTCAAATTCTCAGCACACAACCATCTCACTCACTCGAAACCTTGGCTTCTGCTAGCTGGGCAAATTTACTTTTTTTATAACCAAGGATATAGAACTGGTTCTAAGTCTAAAGAAATATTGGAAAATGTTTCAAAAAGGAAAAAAAAAAAAGGTACCACCTCACATCCATTAGAATTGCTTCTATCAAAAAGAAAAAAAGAAAATAACCAGTGTTAGCAAGGATGTGAAGAAATTAGAACCCTGGTGCACCATGTTGATAGGAATAGAATGTGGTGCAGCTGCTATGAAAAACAGCATGGCAGTTCCTCAAAAATTCAAAAATTCATATAGCATATGCATTTGCCATATGATCCTGCAATACCTCTGCTAGATATGTACTCAAAAGAACTGGAATCAGTGACTCAGGGAGACATGCGTTAGGTCTATATTCATAGCAGCATTATTCACTATAGCTAAGAGGTGGAAGCAACCCATGTGTCAATGAATGGATGGATAAATAAAAAATGTGGTATGTGCACACAGCGGAATATTATTCTGCTTTGTAAAGGGATAAATTCTGACACATGCTGCACCAAGCAGGAACTTTGAGGACATTATGCTAAGTGAAATAAGCCAGTCACTAAAGAACAGAGACTGTATAATTCCATTTATCTGAGGTTCTCTGAGTAGTCGAATTACACAGACAGAAAATCGAATGGTGGTTTCCAGGGACTGTTGAGAAGAGAATTAGGGGAATTATTGTTTCATGGGTACAGAGTTTCAGTTTTGCAAGATGAAAAGAGGTTTGTGGATGGATGGTCCAGATGGTGGCAAAACAATGTGACTATACTTGATGCCACTGAACTGTGAGCCAAAAAACAGTCAAGGTGGCAAATTTTACATTTTGTGCATTTTAACACCATTTTTGAAAAGTGTAGAAATATATTGTTTTCATTAATAATCTATGTTTTGCTATTCTTAAGTCTCTGCCAGCCAGACCACTAGGCTGTATCAACAGCTGCCTAAACTTTCCCTGATGATGGAGACCCAGCTAAGGGCTGACTTCACCACCCTCTCCTAACTTGTTAGAAATGGAGAGAATATTGGTATATTCAGACTGACCAATGGTTTGCCACAGGCTCAAGGCCAGGTTGAACAGCAGCCTTCCATTTCTGCAGAAATAATTGAACTCATCTCCCACTAAGAAAGCTGAACTTTTCAGGTTTGAGAATCAAAGATCCAAGTGTCATCTCTCATCAGAGACTGAGCATCTGAGATCCCAGTCTGGTCCACACTACAGAAATAGGGCAGCAAAGAACCATTGGCAATGAGAATGGTCGCACATAAAGAAGGGCAGCTAGAGGAGACAAAGACAGTCTGTGAAGGGACCCTCAAGATGGGACCCTCTTAGCTGATGTGGATGCTGGTTCAATCAAAACAGGTGTCCCCTCATTTAAGGGTAATTGCTCTTATTACTTTTCCCTTAAAAAGATATTGATAAGAAAATGTCAGCTCATTTAGTCAGAAGAGGAAAAACCAAATAATATCTGAACTCTGCAGATGTTAAAAAAAAAAAAGAAGACTCAAGAGACTTCCCTGGTGGTCCAGTGGCTAAGACTCCATGCTCCCAATGCAGGGGACCTGGATTTGATCCCTGGTCAGGGAACTAAATCTCACAAACGGCAGCTAAGAATTGGCATGCTATACCAAAGATCAAAGATCCTGAGTGCCACAACTAAACAAATAAATATTTTTATTTATTTATTTAGCACAATCAAATAAATAAAATAATTTTTTAAAAGAAGACTCAAACTTTGGAGTTCACAAGTGTGTGCATGTGCACACATGCATATGTGTGTGTATATGCTTCTCTGCACATATACACACATATAGCTAAAGCAGAGGAAAGAGGCTTGGGAACCAGAAGAGGAAATAGCATAGGGAGGGTGAATCACTAGGGGATGTGTGTTGAGTAAGAAGATCAAGAACAAAACTCTAAGGAATCCTAACATATAAGAGGAGAAGTGGAACAGGCGTGCACATAGCATTGTGAGGAGAGACAAAGGAGCGGGGGGGATCAAGGGACCATGGTGCTGTATTCATAAACGCGGGCTTCCATGAAAATGTACACGTGGCTGAAACAACAGAAGTATATATTGTCTCACAGTTCCAGAAACTGGAAATCTGAACTCAGGGTGTCAGCATGCTCCTTCTGAAGTCTATGAGTAAAGGATCTATCCT
Source organism: Giraffa tippelskirchi (assembly GCF_054371585.1). Lineage (NCBI taxonomy): Eukaryota > Metazoa > Chordata > Mammalia > Artiodactyla > Giraffidae > Giraffa > Giraffa tippelskirchi. Next base: position 109,949,672 of record NC_137287.1, on the reverse strand, counting down.
ATGACTTTCCCCTGGCATCTGGTGATTTGCTGGCGATCTTTGGCATTCCTTGACTTAGAGACACACTCACCCTATCTCTTCCTTTATCTTCACATGGCATTCTTGCTGTATGTGTGTATCTGTCTCTAAATTTCTGCTTTCCATATGGGCATGAGTAGTACTAGAAGAAGGGATGCCTTGTCTTACATCATTACATCTGCAACAACCGCGTTCCAAATAAGGTAACATTCTGAGGCACTGGAGGTTAGGACTTCATATATAAATTTGAAGAAGACAAACCTCAACCATCAGCAGAAGTTGTGGAAGTCATCTGGGCTGAGCTTTTCTAGGACAGAGTATTTAACTGTTTCAGTCCTGCTGAGAAATCATCCAAGATAAAAAGGAAAAGATCATGTCATGAATCAGAGCTCCTTCACAACCTGCCCTGCCTCTTCCTTTAGCTTGTTGAATTTCAAATCTTAAAATTTAGTAAAATACCAGGTGAAGAGCATTTTCCACAAGAACTCATCTGATTGCTGGGCTCCAGTCCTCACCAAGATGCTCCCCTTAAACCAACTTTTTTGATATGATTCACATCACAATACCCATTTGTTGAGCCCCAACTTTGTGCCACTAGTTCAATTCAGTCACTCAGTTGCATCTGACTCTTTGCGACCCCATGGACTGAAGCACACCAGGCCTCCCTGTCCATCACCAACTCCCGGAGCTTACTCAAATTCATGTCCATCAAGGTGGTGATGCCGTCCAACCATCTCATCCTCTGTTGTCCCCTTCTCCTCACACCTTCAATCTTTCCCAGCATCAGGGTTTTTTCCAATGAGTCAGTTCTTCACATCAGGTGGCCAAAGTATTAGAGTTTCAGCTTAAGCATCAGTCCTTCCAAAGACTATCCAGGACTGGTTTCCTTTAGGATTGACTTGTTGGTTCTCTCTGCAGTCCAAGGGACTCTCAAGAGTCTTCAGCATCACAGTTCAAAAGCATCAATTCTTCGATGTTCAGCTTTCTTTATAGTCCAACTCTCACATCCACAAATGACTACTGGAAACACCATAGCTTTGACCAGACGGACATTTGTTGGCAAAGTAATGTCTCTGCTTTTTAATATGCTGTCTAGGTTGGTCATAACTTTTCTTCCAAGGAGCAAGCGTCTTTTTATTTCATGGCTGCAGTCATCATCTGCAGTGATTTTGGAGCCTCCCCCCCAAAAATTAAGTCTCTCACTGTTTCCATTGTTTCCCCATCTATTAGCCATGAAGTGATGGGACCAGATGCCATGATCTCCGTTTTCTGAATGTTGAGTTTTAAGCCAGATTTTTCACTCTCTTCTTTCACTTTCATCAAGAGGCTCTTTAGTTCTTCTTCACTTTCTGCCATAAAGGTAGTGTCATCTGCATATCTGAGGTTATTGATATTTCTCCTAGCAATCTTGATTCCAGCTTGTGCTTCATCCAGCTCAACATTTTGCATGATGTACTCTGCATATAAATAAGCAGGGTGACAATATACATCCTTGACGTACTCCTTTCCCAATTTGGAATCAGTGCGTTGTTCCATGTCCGGTTCTAATTGTTGCATCTTGACCTGCATACAGATTTCTCAAGAGGCAGGTCAGATGATCTGGTATTCCCATCTCTTGAAGAATTTTCCACAGTTTGTTGTGATCCACACATTCAAAGGCTTTGGTATAGTCAATAAAGCAGAAGTAGATGTTTTTCTGGAACTCTCTTGTTTATTTTACGATCCAGCAGAAGTTGGCAATTTCATCTCTGGTTCCTCTGCCTTTTCTAAATCCAGCTTGAACATCCGGAATTTCTCAGTTCATGTATTATTGAAGCCTCTCAGAGAATTTTTAGCATTACTTTGATAGCATGTGAGATGAGTGCAATGCACGGTAGTTTGAATGTTCTTTGGCAATGCCTTTCTTTGGGATTGGAATAAAAACCGACATTTTCCAGTCCTGTGGCCACTTCTGAGTTTTCCAAATTTGCTGGCATATTGAGTGTAGCACATTAACAGCATCATCTTTTAGGATTTGAAACAGCTCAGCTGGAATTCTATCACCTCCACTAGCTTTGGTCATAGTGATGCTTCCTAAGGCCCACTTGACTTCAGACTCTAGGGTTTCAGCTCTAGGTGAGTGACCACACCATCATGGTTATCTGGGTCATTAAGATGTATTTTGTGTAGTTCTTCTGTGTATTCTTGCCATCTCTTCTTAATATCTTCTGCTTCTGTTAGGTCCATACCATTTCTGTCTTTTATTGTGCCCATCTTTTCATGAAATGTTCCCTTGGTATTTCTAATTTTCTTGAGGAGATCTCTCGTCTTCCCCATTCTATTGTTTTCCACTATTTCTTTGCATTGATCACTAAGGAAGGCTTTCTTACCTCTCCTTGCTATTCTTTGGAACTCTGCATTCAAATGGGCATATCTCTCCTTTTCTCCTTTGCCTTTTGTTTCTCTTCTTTTCTCAGCTATTTGTAAGGCCTCTTCAGACAACCATTTTACCTTTTTGCTTTTCTTTTTCTTGGGGATGGTCTTGATCCCTGCCTCCTGTACAATGTCATGAACCTCCATCCATAATTCTTCAGGCACTCTGTCTATCAGATCTAACCCCTTGAATCTATTTCTCACTTCCGCTGTGTAATCATAAGGGATTTGATTTAGGTCATACCTGAATGGTCTAGTGGTTTTCCCTACTTTCTTCAATTTAAGTCTGAATTTGGCAAAAAGGAGTTCATAATCTGAGCCACGGTCAGCCCCCAGTCTTTTTTTTTTGCTGACTCTATAGATCTTCTTCATCTTTGGCTGCAAAGAATATAATCAATCTGATTTTGGTATTCCCCATCTGGTGATGTCCATGTGTAGAGTCTTCTCTTGTGTTGTTGGAAGAGGGTGTTTGCTATGACCAGTGTGTTCTCTTGGTAAAACTCTGTTTGCCTTTGACCTGCGTCATTTTGTACTCCATGGCCAAATTTGCCTGTAACTCCAGGTATGTCTTGACTTCCTGCTTTTGCATTTCAGCCCCCTATAATGAAAAGGACGTCTTTTTTGAGTGTTAGATCTTGAAGGTCTTGTACGTCTTCATAGAACCATTCAACTTAAACTTCGTGAGCATTACTGGTCAGGGCATAGACTTGGATTACTGCGATATTGAATGGTTTGCCTTGGAAATGAACAGAGATCATTCTGTTGTTTTTGAGATTTTTATCCCAGTACTGTATTTCAGACTCTTTTGTTGACTATGATGGCTACTCCTTTTCTTCTAAGGGATTCCTGCCCATAGTAGTAGATATAATGGTCATCTGAGTTAAATTCACACATTCCAGTCCATTTTAGTTCACTGATCCCTAAAATGTCAATGTTCACTTTTCCCATCTCTTGTTTGAGTTTCTAGTGGAAGGATTCAAATAATCTGCTCTATTTTCAAGGAAAGTTTTCCTCTGTTTACCCCCAAATCACAAACCAGTGTACCAAAAAATCTTCAGGCTGCCCTCCCTTTTACCAATATCTTGGGCACAAAGGCCTTCCAGAATGGCTGTTCCACTATTGAACATTGTTCCACTCTGTCATCTTACAGAGAAATCCACCAGGAATAATGGAAAGCTGTTTGCAGCTTTTATTCACTATACGTTGGCCTTTGACTGTGAACAGGAACCAGCTATGGGTTAAGCCTCGTAAACTCCATATATAGGCTTTCAGTAATTGAAGCTCATGTAAAACTTGTATTTTAATACCATGGTAAGATCAGCAGGTCTCCAGTAGACCAGAGAGTCGTAATGAGCTGCGTGAAACAGTTTGTGCGATGATTCCCATCATACCTGGCTGGAAGTTGCTTTAGGATAGCATGTTCCCCTGCGTGATGACTAGAAATGGACTGTCATCCTCACTAGATATGTATTGCCTATCTGTGCTTGCGCTCGTTTATTGCAGGCCTACTGTATGTTAGCCCTACAGTGGGCACTGGGGATGAAATAGTTTAAAACAAGTTAGGCTCAGTGCCTCGCTCAGTGCACTTCCTGGGTTGGGATGAAAACAAGAAAATAATCAGCCAATAAAAATCGAATATAAGAAGTACTTTTGCTAGTATCTACACAGGGGTACCAGAAGAGCATCTCAGTGAACTTTACCACCTCCTACATAGCTGGTCCAGTCAAAAATCTGGGAAGATTCTTGTTCTCTTTCTCCTTTTCTTCTACCAGTATCTTATGCACCACTGAATCCTGCTAATCTGGCTCCTATTTCTCAAAAACTGAGTGTTTTCTAGACTCTACTATTTCAGTTCAAATAATGTTCTGTAAATATCAATTCTATCATTTTTGACTTCTGATATGAGCTGAAGAGTTTGCACATTAGTTTGATGATTTGTTCCCTCATTCAACATAACACTGTGAGCATATACTATGTATTTAGACACCGGAGATGCAAAACCAAAGAAGGCAAATCAGACAGACCTCAGAGATTGCATGTCCATTTTCAGACCACCATAATCAAGTAAATATCCTAATAAAGCAAGTCACATATTTTTGGGGTTTTCCAGTGCATATAAAAGTTATGTTTATACTATACTGTTGTCTATTGAGTGTGAAACAGCATTATGTTTAAAAAATTAATGTGCATACATTCATTAAAAATAGTTTATTGCTAAAAATGCTAACCATCATCAGAGCCTTCTGCAACTTATAATTTTTTGAAATAGTAACATTACAGATCCCTGATCACAGATCACCATAACAAAATAGTAATAATGAAAAATTTTGAAATATTGTGAGAATTGCCAAAATGTGACATAGAAACACCAAGTGAGCAAAAACTGTTGGAAACATGAAGCTGATAGATTTGCTCAATGCAGGATTACTGCAAACCTTAATTTGCTAAAAATGCAATATCTGTGAAGTATAATGAAGCAAAATGCAATAAAATGAGGTATATTCATACACGGTGCCTGGCCACATAAGTCCATATAAAATCCCCAATGGACCATGATGCCATCACATTGAAATTTAAACTGGAAAGCTAGTTTAAGTAAATCTGCTTCTTCTGCAACTCTGAACATAGAACCCTGGGCCTCCCAGGCTCTGTTACATGCTCCTTAAATTTTTCAGAATGTCTTTAGTTGTTCTCTATTTCTATTCTTTATGTTCCTGCCCCACTTGGATTTATACTCTTTAACATCATTTATTCTGCTAACTGACTTCAACCTTTGAGGATCCAAAGAATTAATGTCAAAATCTGAAGGGCAGAACTCTACTTGATCTGGTTCATAAGGTGGCCACTCTGGCTTTCCTGGTGACAGATGTGACATATGATAGAAAGAAGAGGATGCCTCAAATCAGGACTCATAGCACTGAAAAGAAATAAAATATGTCACCAGATTAAGGATGGCAACCATCTGGCTTGTTTACAGCCACCCCTGTTCCCATGTCAGACATAACTAATTGATCACAGATCTCTTTTCTTCCTGGCCCCAGGCTTGGCTTTAGGTTCTTCCTTAACATAGTGCTAAAGCAGCCACTGCCAATCAATCAGGCTTGGGACCTGAGATAAAATTTGTCATCTCTGCATTAGAACCTGTGATCAGTGAATAGGAAACTTCATGAAACAGGAGCAAAAGGCTAAGGCAAAGCTGTATGGAAAAAAAGGAAGCCAGGATGGAAGCTACAGCCTCATGGTCTTTACTCTTTGCAATCTCCTCCCCCAAACTCAACATGATTACCAAACCGTGATTCTTCTTGACCTACTTGAAAAACTGGCTTATCCTGGACCAATCTCTTTCCTAGGGGTGGGTATTGTTGGGGTGGTAGTTCTCTACTGGTCAACCTGGGACAAAGAAGCATAGCCCTTGAGTAAAGACTTCACCGGAGGTCCCATAGAATAGAAGAAAGGCATTGCCCAATAGAGAGACATGGGGTAGACCAGATAGCCAGTGCTCACTCCAGAGGCATTAGAGGTTGAGAGAAGAAATAACCATTGCCTGGTTGGGGCCCTGAGAAAAGGCTTCATGGAGGCTGGCATATTTGAGATCAGGGCATATAGAAAGGTACTATTTCCCTGCTTAGAGATGGGAGGGAGTGTAAGAGGCTGACACAGACTAAGTGATATACATGGACACAGTGCACTGTCATGGATTCTCCACATTTACAGCCTCTGCCTGGCCCATCTATAATTGAATCCTTTGCCTAGGACTGAGCCAGCTCGGTTGGCTGTAGTAATCACATGTGGGCAGTTTTACTAAAGATCACACTCAGTGAATTTGTATGATTAGGGAATTAGCAATCACTTTCGTTGATCTCAAAGATTATTCAAAACACAACAGACTCTCAGAATGAGATTGGAATAAAAGTGGCTTTCAGATATGAATTAAAGTTCCACTGAATATTGCCTAAAATAATGCAGCAAACAGATTTACAGTAATAGGTCATTCATTCCCTCTAGGGTTTCAGTATCTTCTTTGCTTAAGGTTCTCTCTCTCTCTCTCTCTGTCTCTCTCTCTCTCTCTCACACACACACACACATTCTCTTTGCCCTTTGAACTGGAACAGTGATCTGTTCCCTGTGATTAAATTAGTGTAAGTAATAAGATATCATAGATTTGATTGATTTCCCTGGCAATGGTTATTAACCAGCCCAATTCAGAGCCAAGCAGGACCATTATTCTAAACATTGATTTCTGAAAAGGCATGCAGGGGAAGGAAATTCTCAGCTACAGAGATATTCCATAAGGAATTATCTGATAGGATGATATATAGTGAGGATTCTCAGACATGGCAATGAACCCCCTAGAATCCTCAAATACCATGATATACAGATGTTGGAGTCCACAGGGAGACCGAGCAGTGCTGTGAATTCACTTTACCAATGTTCTCAGGGAATCCTTAGATGCACCATAAGATGTAAGCACTGAGAACTGTATTGTGTGCCAGTCATTGTATTTAATCCAACAAATATATACTTTGTAACTTCTCTGATCTGTATTTGCTGCAGGCTTAGGAGACAAGAAGGAAACATGGCCTCAAGGAGCTCACACTGAACTTGTTGTGTTTCTTGAGGAAGCTTAAAACAGCCTTTCATTCAGAAAGGCTGGCTACTGGGGATGTGGCTATAGGAAGAGAGGGTCCTCCTTTGCGAATAGGTTTCCATCTTTCAACAGAGTCGTCCATCAGATAGAAGACTTTCACAGAAATGTGGGGGCATCTTTTTGACCAAAGAAAAGATGGACAGAACTGTAAAGCATGGCATGAATTTCTCTGAGCTCCGGAGAAAAACAAATCTGTTAAATAAATGGAAATTCTCCCTTCCGTTCTCCAAACTCCTTTGGCTTCTCCTGTCCACTGAGCAGGAAAGAGGGGAATTTGGAAAGGCATCCACGTGGCTACTTTCAGGGGTGTCCACATCATATCCAACAGCCAAAGGAAAACTGGGTACTTCAATCCAAATCCACATGTTGAGATGCATTTGACTTTAATACGCATTTTTACCTCCTGTGCTAAGGACAACAAGCTCATAGAGTGTAGTATTTGCAACCACAGGCTCTGAAATCGGATTTTCTAGGTTTGAATCCTGGCTCTAACACTTTATAGGACATATTAATTAACCTCATCAGTTCTTATTTTCTCCATTAACCCACTATATGGTTAATGATAGCAATTACTTCCTTGGTTCGTTGCAAAAGCAAGGGAGCTGATACTTGCATGTAACGTGCTTATCCTCGTGTCTGGCACCTAGTGATAATAAAAAACTGATACAATCGATCTTGACCATTTGTCCTAAAGGAGAAAACATGTGGCCTAACCCCTTACAAAGTGATAAATGAATCACAGTGTCCTTCCTCTATTGTTCCTTCTAACTCCAGAGGTACAACCAGAAACAATGAAAGAATGTATGTGGAAACAAGTTTTACTATATCCTTAGAAAGTACATTCTAATCATCAGACCTATGCCATATTCCAGTGGTCTGCACTGGGGGCATCATGAGTTCCCTGTAATCAGAAGTGTTCAAAGGATTGAAGATCCACTGTACTTTCAAGTATTTCTGTCATGTGTTTAAGACTGAATTGGATCTGATGACCAATGGAGTCTGTCCTAATTTATTTGGCTCCGATGCAATGACATAGTTTATAAATGCTTTGCTCTATCCACCAATGGAATAATGTTGAAGGAAGAAAAAGAACAGAAGTGAGAGCATGGGAGGACTATCGTTATATCTGGGGCTTCCCTGGTAGCTCAACTGGTAAACAATCCGCCTGCAATTGAGGAGACCCCAGTTTGATTCCTGGGTTGAGAAGTTGCCCTGGAGAAGGGATAGGCTACCCATTCCATTATTCTTGAGCTTCCCTGGTGGATCAGATGGTAAAGAATCTGCCTGCAATACGGGAGACCTGGGTTTGATACCTGGGTTGGGAAGATCCCCTGGAGGAGGGCATGGCAACCCACTGCAGTATTCTTGCCTGGAGAATCTCCATGGACAGAGGATCCTGGCGGGCTACAGTCCATGGAGTTGCAGAGAGTCAGACACAACCAAGTGACTAAGCACAGCACAGCACAACACATAGTTCTATCTGCTTTACCTCTTCTCCGCAGCACCCAGCACCACCAGAAAACCAGCAAAGGGAAAGCACTCAGTAACTCTTAATTAAGTCAAAAATAAAGCAAATAGAATTAGTGGGTATTGATGTTTCAAGGGTTTCAGCATGCAAGTCTCTTGAGTTTCCTGGAAACAAAATTCACAGACAGTTTCTCTGGACCTGTTTCTTTTCTGTTTGCAATACCCCTCACCCCGCGTCCTAGGCTTTAGAATTGTAAATGAGATGCATCACAGTTTTAAAAATGTGTGTGTGTGTGCGTGCGTGCGTGTGAAGGTTGGTGTGCCTGCGGGACTTTTCCACGTCCCGTATTTGTCTGACTGCCATTGATTTTTTTGCCTAATTGTTATTCACTATGCTAATTTCCTCCACAAATCTCACATTCTATTGATCAAAAAGTAATAAACTCTCCAACAAACAAAACAAGCATTATTGCAATGTTTGGAAAACATCAGTTAATATCAATACCATATTTACAATTATCTTTAATTCAAGTTTTACCCATGATGCAGTGCATAAGCAGCTCCGGGGACCCACAGGCTAAAGGAACACGTGAAAAATCCTATTTGCTTTTTTCCTGACAGAGCAAGAGGAGGCACACACAACCAAGAAACACCTGAAGATGCCCATTCAGGAACTGATGGCTCGAATATATGTCATCGTCTCAACAGAGAAATTCATCACCTGCTCTGTTTTCCCTCTTTCTGTTTCTCTCTTCAATTTAAGGCATTGTGTTAATCATCGTGGAAAGTACAAAGGTGAGCACAGCCTTCTTTTACTGTGCTCCAAAATTAACGTTTCCTTGAAAAGAAAAAAATGTAATTATTTAGTAGGAGCATTGTTGATTTGACTTACTTACTGTAAGTCACTAAGCTGTAATTGCTTTGTCTTCTTGACATTTTCTCCTCTGCGCTGCCAACAACATCTTCCTTCTTTCAGGGAACTGCTACTCCTCCACTGATTGCAGGAGAGCTGCCGATTATAGTACTCCACCCTCTTGGCAATGTTTCATTGGCCCAGGGGTGGGCACCCAACCCAAACCTACCCAATCAGCATATCCCTGAAGCTTTCAAACTGAAACTGAGAATAATACAGATATAAGTTGAGAGGCATAAGAACTACCAAGGGCAGTGATTTCAGCCTGATGGAGGAAGCCAGCCTGAAACGATAAAGCTGATAGGCTGAAAGAAGCATAGAAGAGAGACGCAGAACAGGAGTCTGGGTGACATTCAAGATGCTCATTCCTACTGACCCTAGGCCTACTTGAGGAATTCTTTGCATGGGCTGATAGCTTAAGTTCAGTTTCTGCGAGTTTCCACCAGAAGAGCCATGTTGAATACAAGCCTGTCACAAGATGAGGGAAATCAAGGCAGATGACCCAACAAGACTGAGAGAGAGAATCCAATACAGAAGGCTATTTCTAAGACATGGGCATCAGAGATTAGGAGAAAGGAAGTGAGACTTGATGATAGACCTATCCACACACATGTCAACCTGATGTTGTTTAAACTGCAACTTCTTTTTTCAGATGAGGATGGGGACTGTAAAAGGAGATCAAAACCTTAGGAGCTGCACTGAGCCTGAGTCTAGTATAGATTTTTTCCATATCATCCACCAGTGTCTGGGGCAGTTGAAGAAAAAGCCATCAGTATCACACTTGATGTTCAGGTTATCTGATGTAGTAAAAGGAGATGTCTGTTTATTCTCTTTTGCTTTGAATGAAACAAGCATGGAGTCTTTCCCAAGGTGCTCTAGTGTCTCATGGAATGCTGTCTCTGCATTCACTTTTACATAGAAGCTAAACTAAGTCCTCCAGAATTGAGTCAATGTGGTATCTTCTGCAGGAAACTATTATATTAATACACAGGCCCTGCTGGGCTAGAGCAAGAATGGGCTTTGGGGAGATCCTAGATTTGGTTTTAATTGTACTTTTCAATCATTCTAGATGTGTCACCTTGGGAAAGTTATGAAACCTTTCTAAGCTTCAGCTTTAGGAGGGAGATAATATCTTGCCTGTGGAACAGACATTCGCTAATATCCAGAATGATAGTGCTGGCTGAAGCACCGTGGGCAAGAAAGGTAAACCTATAGATGCAATAAGTACTATTCCAATGAGGATGAACCCTTGTCTTTTCTATGATGAAAGAGGCTCAATATAGTTATTGATTCTGGATGGTGTGGTATGTGTTATGATCAGCAGATCACATGGTCATGGGAACACCTTGCACCAGGTGGTCTTTTGGAATGTGTCAAAATTGTGTCATAACAAGGGTTCAGTGTTCATTTCTGCTGCTGATTTGTTGGGCATTCAGACATAGCATGAGCAAGATAAGCCCTAGTAAGTGGAAGCCCATTTGTAGCCTCTTTCTCTATAACTATGATTTAGATGGTAAAGAATCTGCCTGCAACGCAAAGAGACCAGGATTATATCCCTGGTTCAGGAAGATCCCATAGAAGGGAATGGCAACCCACTCTAGTATTCTTGCCTGGGAAATCCCGTGAACAGAGGAGCCTGGCAGTCCACAATCCATGGGGTTGCAAAGAGTCTGACATGACTGAGCAACCAACACTGTAATCAAATATAAAATATTAAATAAAACTTAGGTAACAATGGACAAGGTATATGACAAAAAAATAGTTAATATTCTTAATCAATAAAGAAATTATACAAAGCAATTTTAAAATGAACATTCAAATAGAAAACATGGAAAAAGACCACAAACAGGCAATTCACAAAGACGTATACTAGGGCAATACACAAAGGAAAAAGTGCTCCGTCTCGGTAATAGTCAAAGAAATGCAAATTTAAACATCAGCATACCTTTTTATGCCCTCAAGTAATCAAAGGGTAAAAAGATCAATATTATCCACCATTGTTGAGGATACAGGGAAATGTGCATTCCTAAATTATTGTGGAAATATGAATGACCTTGAACAATCTTTCCGAAGCACAATTTACCTATATATGAATCAAAAGTACGTGTTCATCCATCTAACTCCAGCCACAAACCTTCTAGGACTTCATTTTAAGGAAATGATTGGGCAGTTGTGCAAAGGTGTATATACGTGGATGTTCACATACAGGTTGTTTTATAACAGCTTTATTGGATAAAAACTGGAGATTTACCTGTAAGCCTGGCAAATAAATTATTGCATTCAAACACATCATGCAACTTTTCAAATAAATGCAGTAGAGCCATGTAGGCTGACAGGGAGACGTAGTAAAACTGAACCATGAACTGATAGTAGCAATTACCAAATTCTGCTTATGTAACAGTATGTGTGGACACAGACAAAGGAGAAATCTGGAAGGCTTTATGCCAAAATATTAACAGTACTTACTGCTGTTAGATGTGATTATTTTTATATATTCACAATTAAATTTTTACAATCATGCCTTGTTTTTAGTTCTCTTTCAATTGTACTTCATTGTCTTAAACTTAACTTGAGTTCTACCACCAAAAAAAATTTTACCTGTTTTGATTATCAGCTGCAGGTACAGTGTTGTACAGTAGACCCATAGAGCCTATTCATCTTGCACAACTTAAACTTGACATTTGTTGATTAGGAACTTTGCATTTCCCCTTTCCTTCAACCCCTGCCAACCACCAATCCACTCTTTGATTTGACTGGTTTAGATGCCTCATGTAAGTTGAATCATGCAATATTTATCCTTCTAACTGGCTTATTTCACTTAGCACAATATTCTTAAGATGTACTCATGCTGCCTCATATTGCACCATTTTCCTCCTTTTTAAGACTGAGTTGCTGCTGCTAAGCCACTTCAGTCGTGTCCGACTCTGTGCGACCCCACAGACGGCAGCCCACCAGGCTCCGCCATCCCTAGGATTCTCCAGGCAAGAACACTGGAGTGGGTTGCCATTTCCTTCTCCAGTACACGAAAGGGAAAAGTGAAAGTGAAGTCACTCAGTCGCGTCCGACTCTTAGCGACCCCAGGGACTGCAGCCTACCAGGCTCCTCCGTCCATGGGATTTTCCAGGCAAGAGTACTGGAGTGGGGTGCCTATTCCATTATATGTATCAACCATATTTTCTTCATCCACTCATCTCTCAAAGGACATTAAGTTGTTTCTACATCTTGGTTATTATGTGCAAATAGTTCGACAATGATTATAAGAGCGCTAATATCCTTTCAAAATATTGATTTCAATTCCTTTGGCTAACTACCCAGCAGTGGGTTTGCTATATCATGCTGTGCTGTGCTTAGTCACTCAGTCATGTCCAACTCTTTGCAACCCCATAGACAGTAGTCCGCCAGGCTCCTCTGTCCATGGGGATTCTCCAGACAAGAATACTGGAGTGGGTTGCCATGCCCTCCTCCAGGGGATCTTCCCAACCCAGGCATTGAACCTAGGTCTCCCACATTGCAGGCAGATTCTTTGCTGTCTCAGTCACAAGGGAAGCCCAAGAACACTGGAGTGGGTATCCTATCCTTCTCCAGGGCATCTTCCCAACCCAGTAATTGAACCAGGGTCTCCTGCATAGGAGGCAAATTCTTTACCAGCTGAGCTACCGGGGAAGCCCTGTTGTATCATGTGATAGTTCTATTTTTAATTTTTGAGGGATCACCATACTGTTGTCCATAGCAGTTACACCATTTTGTATCCTGACCAAGAGTGTACGAGGGTTTTAATTTCTCCATATCTTCCCCAGCACTTCCTGTCTTTTGTTTTATTTTTAAAACGTCCAGTTCAGTGGCATAAGTACATTCACACTGTTGTATAACCATCACCACCATCCAGTTCTGGAAAAATTTCTCCAAAACAAAATGTTTGGGTTTCTTTTTCAATAACCATTTTTTATTGAAGTATGGTTCATTTACAGGGTTGTATTAGTTTATGGTGTACAGCAAAAGAATTTAGATATAGATGTAGATACAGATATTCTTTTTCAGAATCTGTTTTTCCTTCATAGGTTATTGCAAGACATTGAACAGATAAACAAAGACTTACTATATAGCACAGGAAACTGTATTCAATGTCTTGTAATAATCTATAATGGAAAAACAGCTTGAAAAAGAATATCTGTATCTACATCTATATCTAAATCATTTTGCTGTATACCATAAACTAATACAACATTGTAAATTAGCCATTCTACAAATAAAAAATTAGTTATTGAAAAAAAGACCCAAACATTGGGGTTTGGTGAAATTTTTCATTTGAGATGGATGGTGGTAATGGTGGCATATAGTACTGTGTACATGGTGAAGAAGGAAATGGCAACCCACTCCAGTATACTTGCCTGGGAAATCCCATGAACAGAGGAGCCTGGGAGAGCTACAGTGCATGGGGTTGCAAAGGGTCGGACATGCTTTAGTGACTTAACAGCAGTAGTGTATATGTTAACCCAAACTGCTAACTTATCTTCCCTCATCCCACCCACTAGCCACCCTAGCAACCATAATTTTGTTTTCTATGTCTGTGAGTCTATTTCTGTTTTGTAAATAGGTTCATTTATATCATTTTTTAGATTCTTTTGTTTTTTGATGATCACCATATTGACAGGTGTGAGGTGATATTGTGGTTTAGATTTACACTTCCCTCGTGATTAGTGACGCTGAGCATTTTGTCATATACCTGTTGGCCATTTGTATGTCCTCTTTGGAGAAATGGCTGTTCAGGTCCTTAATTTAGTACAAACAACAAAAAAAGCAGGACTACATCAAATGTACAGCAAAGGAAACAGAGTGAAAGGTAACCAAAGGAATGGGAGAAAATATTTGCAAACCATATATCTGATAAGGGGTTAATTTCTAAAATACATAAGAAACTCCCAGAATTATGCCTTATTTTTATAACAGGAATAAATCAATAAAGATCTTTTCATCTTTAGCAAAGGATAAAATTAAGAGGAATCATGTTTGAGATTAATGAATTCAGAGGAAAAAGAAAGCCTGAGAACACAATGGCAAAGAAGGGGCTGTTGCTGTGAAGGAAAAAAAAGGGAAGTTGAGGGGCGGGGGTCTTGAAGATGACCCCAACTTAAACATTCAACAGCAAGCAACAGATCTTTCACCTATCAAAAAAAAAAAAAAAAAAAAACCATCCTTAGCAAACTTCTCTAAAGAAATCCTACATGGAAAAATATCTAGAGGTCACACATCTTTAAAGAAACACATCTAGAACCAGCACACATGTGCCACACACACAAATAGTGTCCTTCAGAGGTTCCTCCTTAGAAACAAACGTTAATCCCTTATTGGCACAGTGATTTCACAGGCACAAATGATTTCATACAGCAAGCTTGCCAAAGTAGTCCAAACTCAAAACAGAGATCTATGAAAACTTCCAAAACGTTAATGATGGGAAAAAATAATCTGTTTAATGCATGATCTTTTAGACAGATAGATAGACAAACAGGTAGATCGATAGATAATAGATAGGTAGATAGATAAATAGGAAGATAGATAGATACCCTTTGATCGCATCTATTCCTTTATGTTTCTTCATGCACAGTTCTTTTGTGGCAGAGGCATTTTTCAAAAACACAGACCCTCTTCTGTTTAATTAATAATCCCCCCAGAGATAAATCACGCCAGCGGCACCCTCTCTAAGCAGTCCTGTGGCAATGACCTAGTTTAAGAGCCTTTCATGTTTAGCTTGGGTTTACTATGTATTTTGAAAATTACTGCTCAATAGCTATTTTGGGAGATCAGCACTTTCCTTAGTAAGTTTAGCAATGAAGACTCATTTTTCCACACGGGAAGAAAGAGCCATAGAATAACAAAACTGAATTGATAACGAAGAGGGACTCCTTACATCCCTAGAAAACTAATAATAATAAGGCTAACATTTATGAAGCACTTTGCAGGCACTGCCTCATTTGATTCTCATAGAAATCCTATATATTAGATGGCATTATTGCCCCCTGTTTAACTGGTGGGGAACCTGAGGCACAGTGAAGTTCAATAACTTCCTCCAAATCACACAGCCAGCAAGTGGGAAAGATAGAATTCAGACTCAGGGAGTCCGGTTTCAAAGCCCACGCTCACCATTTTGCTATGCACGCTGTTCTAACGGGTATAAAATTGATATTCATGTACTGACAGGGACGTGCCAGACATCGGATAAGCATGATCACACTTAGCTCTCATAATGACACTGAGTTGGCATAATCCCTATTCCTAGAGAAGTGAATTGAAACGCAGCAAAGAATTTGGTGAGATCTCTTTTATTTTTAGTTATTGTGATGTGCTGTGTGCTGTGCTTAGTCAATCAGTCATCTCCGACTCTTTGCAACCCCATGGACTGCAGCCCGCCAGGCTCCTCTCTCCATGAAATTCTCCAGACAAGAATACCGGAGCAGGTTGCCATGCCCTTCTCCAGGGGATCTTCCCAACCCAGGGATAGAACCCAAGTCTTCCTCATTGCAGGTGGATTCTTTACCATCTGAGCCACCAGGGAAGCTCCTAAATTATTGTGATAAGAACCCTGAACATGAGATCAATCCTCTTCACAGACATTTACATGTACAGGACCATATTGTTAAATACAGGCGCAGTGTGGTAGGGCACATCCTTAGACCTTACTCATCTTGCATAAGGACTTCCCAAGTGGTGCAGCGGTAAAGAATACTTCTGCCTATACAGGAAATGTAGGAGATGAGGGTTTGATCCCTGGGTCGGGAAGATCCCCAGGAAGGGGAAATGGCAATATTCTTGCCTGGAGAATCACATTGACAGAGGAGCCTGGCAGGCTGCAATCCATGGGATTACAAAGAGTCAGACAGGACTGAGCGACTGAACACACACACACAAATCTTGCGTAAGCGAAACTTTATACCCATGAAACGGCAACTTCCTATATTTCCCTCCCCAGCTCCAGACAACCACCATTCTGTACAAACAACCACCTTTTGTTTGTACGTGTTTGGCTTTTTATTTTAACTTTTTGGGCATGCTGAGTGGCATGTGGGATCTTAGTTCCTCAACCAGGGATCAAATCCATGACCCCTGCATTGGAAGTGCAGAGGCTTATTAACCACTGGACTACCAGGGAAGTCCCATATTTGGCTACTTTATATGCCTCATAGAAGTGGAATGGTGCAGTATTGTCCTTCTGCTGCTGGCTTTTCACTTAACATGATGTCGCCTTGATTCATCCATATTTTCACATATCACAGGATTTTCTTCATTTTATGGATGAATGGTATTCCATGATATGTTCAGACCACACACACATGCAGAAGCTGAAAGATCAGGCAGGTCCAGAATCAGGAAGAAAGGCTGAGAGGGAAAGTGAGTGCGAGACACAGGATGACCAAGTCTAAATGGTCTCTATGGACAGATGGGGATCAGGGTGGACTAAAATGAAGTTACTAAGGGGAAGTAGATATTGACACCACATTTGCCTTCTTCTTATTGACTCTGGTCTTGGCCCCAATCCAGGTTATAAACTAAGAAGTCTCTGGCTTCATCCATCCTATTAATTAAATCAAACCTTTATCTTCTCTTAGAACGACACAATTTCCTGGATGGCGCACTAAATCCCAGTGAATATCCTCTCTGGGGAAGAAAGGACCCCATTCTTGCAGAGCGACCTTCCACCACATCCTATATGTTTCCTGCTGCACACAGCTACCTCTGCCCTGACCAAGGAATTCTGGAATAAAACGGACCCAAACCTAACTTCCTTTTTGCTACAGAACTGATTTGAAATGTTGGCTTGAGTTTGAGAAGACTAAAATAAATGTGATGAATGTTATTTGAAAAATCTAAGATGTCATTGTGTATTGCATTTGTTTGCCCTAAATCCATTTTCTATTAGGTTATTATTAATTAATATTTGTTTAGCATCAACTAGGTACTCAAAGCCAGACTAGAAATATAAGAGAATAACCCTGCCCAGGATGGGCCCCAAGTAAGATTTCTTTAAACAGCTCACCACCTACACTTAATCCCCAGAGGAATTGCACATACTCCAAAGAAATGTTCTGACAATACACTTTCAGGAAAACAACTCAAAAAGAATCACTTTCTGCCAGTGGGACTTTGCATGCATTCACCATATGGGACAAGCAGAGTTTTGAGCCAAATAAAAATTTTAAAGGGAAAAAAGAGTGAGATTTCATACAAAATAACTGAAAATGTATGAGACTCGAAAGTCTCCTGGAAGTTGTAAATAACTGAAAATAGGAAGTGAGAAATTATTTTCAATTATTTTATGACAAGAACACTTAGTAAAGATGTGGATAAATCTGATAACTTCATACAAATATGATGGACAGATCTAGATAAAGAGAAGCATCTCTTTGAATCACATGATAAAAAAAAAAAATAATGCCTGGATGGATTTTTGCCAAATTTGGAAAATACCTGTGGGGATTATCAGCGGATTATTGTCTCAGTTTGAATTCCCCTAAGAGCAGACCCAAAGGATGGGGTGGGAGTTGATTGTTCAGGAAGACAGGCAGCACAGTGAGAGAGTGGGGAAGGGAGGAAAGCAGGTAGAAGGATGTGATAATGTCAGTTACCACTGTGGGTGCTGGGACTCAGTCTCACTGGGGGACCTACCAGAAAGAAGTGTTGTCCCCACTGAGGGGGTGAATCTGGGGCATTTTTCTACCAACTCCTGTACATCACTAGTTACAGAGTTCCCAGAGGAGCATCTAAACACCTTAGGCTGTACTGTGTGTGGTCAGATGCCTTTGGGCAGGAAGACACAGGTGCATAGGAAGCTGTGTGTCTTTTACTCTTTCATTATATATGTGCTCAATATCGAAGCCACATGTTGCGCTGAGTATGCATACTGTATATTATATCTAGGCTAAATATATAATATGTATTCTTAATCTATTATATATAGACTCAAACACTGAGCTTCCCAGGTGGTGCCAGTGGTAAAGAACCCTTTTGCCAATGCAGGAGACAAAACAGAGGTGGGTTTGATCCCTGGGTTGGGAAGATCCCCTGGAGGAGGCAATGGCAACCCACTCCCAGTATTCTTGCCCGGAGAATCCCATGGATAGAGAGGCCTGATAGGCTAAAGTCCATGGGGTCTCAAACAGTCGGGCACGACTGAAGCAACTTAGCATAGCACACACAGACTCAAACACACTCAGCTTCCTATAGGTATTCTAGAGAACACATGCATAGTATATGTATTACATATAGAACACATATATTTTACATATATATTCTACAGAATATAGGTCATATAGAGAAGAGGCTTCACCCATGAGCAGAACCTGGCCTGGGTCCCTCAGGCAGACATAGTCATGGCAGCAGTGATCCAGGCATCCTTGGGTGGACAGCCAAGGATGAGCTGGATAGCCTCTGACCCTCAATAGAGAAGCATGTGACTGTTGCACCCACAGCCTGGTCACGTCCTTTCGGCCATGACCTGGGGAGCAGCTGACGGCTCCCAGGTCCAGGTGTAAAACTAAGACAAAAGAGACACGGAGACTGGTGGATACTTTGAGGCTGATGCTTCTGAGCAGTTGGCTGCAGCCCCTGACCCAAGTGTTCAATTTAACTCTACTTTATTAAATTCTTCTAATCGCAGACTCTGCTCTAGTACCATTTCTACCTCTTAACCTCAGCACCAAAACTAAAGCATATGTTAAGTTTCTAAAAATACACATATATAATATAATGTGTATAATATTATGGGTTTCCCAAGTAGTGCTAGTGGTAAAGAACCTGGCTGCCAATGCAGAAGATATGAGACACGGATTTGATCCCTGAGTTGCAAAGATCCCCTGGAGGAGAGCATGGCCACCCACTCCAGTATTCTTGCCTGGAGAATCCCATGGACAGAGGAGCCTGGTGGGTGACGGTCCAAAAGGTTGCAAAGAGTCAGACACGACTGAAGTGACTTGGCATCTATGCATGCGTGCCTATAATATTATATAAGTATAGCTCTTTCTGATGAAGAGCAAAAATCAGCCTGGATGAAGAGACTCAAACAAGATAGAACAGTACAATCAACAAGTTTGTGTTCAGTGGGCTTTTGAAAATGACAACACTTCCAATTTCAGTGGCATTGTAGGAAAATCTATAGGTTAATGGAGCTACTCAGAACACCCCTGCCCTCGCTTTTCTACCATAAAAAGTTAAATTATTTAAAAAAGAAACATTCTCTTGAGTGGTTGCAGGTCACTTTGGATTAGCGAAGTTTCCCCCGTAGAGTTTAGATGTGAAATATTCATAGGTTTGAGAGAGACCAGGTTTATCAACTTGGAGAGTTATCTGCTCCACCCTGCATATCTCCCTCTGGAGGCATTTTCTCTTTGACAGCCTAGAGCCTAGGATTTGGGGAATCAGTGATGGAGGAAAAAGGGAGAGAGGGAAAGAGGGCAGGACAGAGCTCTCTGGGGAGGGTTGAAGGAATGGAACGAAATATCCCAGCTCTGCTACAAGGATTGAGAGAATTGCTTTCGGGAATTGTTGCTCTCAATGTTGTGGTCATGAATTCAATCTTCTTTAACGTTCGTGGAGAAATAGGAGTCCTAATGAGAATGCCTTCTCAGTGCTTTGAGCTGTCTTTGACTGTGATGCATGCAAAGACCAACAACCTGGCTCTCTGAACCATCTACCTAAACCACTGCTACACCAACTGTGGTCCTCCAACCAGAGCAGCAGAATCAGCTGGAAGGTTATTAGGAATGCAAATTCTCAGGCCTCAGCCCAGACCTACTGAATTAGAATTGCTGGGGATTCTAATTGTCCAGGAATCTGCATTTTAACAAGCTTTCCAGGTGGTTCTTCCAGAAGTTAAAGTTTGGGAACCACTGGTCTTGATAATTTGATGACCTCTCTAGAGGCCCTAAGAGTTTTGTTCCTGAGTCCAGAGAGAAAGTCTATTTCAGAAAGGCACTTGGTAACCACTCAATAAATGTCTATTTCTTTACTTTCTGGAATCATGTATATAAAGATTTCCTAATCAAGTTAAATCACAGATATTCTTATAGCATAAACACAAGAGCAATGGGAAGTAACTATCTTTGAGCCCAGATGTTGAACTCAAAGTAAGCACTGGGAATCTCTTGCTATTTCTCTTAGCATAAATTCTTTCCAAAGCTGGTTTTAGCAGATTGGTCACTAACTTCTCTTCCTCTCCACCCAGGTTCCTCTGGGTTTTTTTATGAACTTAACCATCTTTTTGAACGTCATTTGTGCTGGAAGAGAAAACCAAGGTTTCTCCTCTTTTCCTGAGGAGTCTGCAGTTGCCTTGTCCTCAGTGGGCAGAGATTGTAGAAATAAAGGAGGGGATATTTTCATAGCAAAATCAGGGTCCAGGTGGAGGATTTTGATTGCCTTTTTGTCAAATTCAGAACTATATCTCTTCTGTTTCTACGTCCATCCTATTTTCTGCAGAACTCACCTGAGTACTGCCACCTATGGGCACTTAATGTTTCCCACTGTCTGACTTTTCTAGGCTGATCACGGCAAATCTCTTCAGAACCCCCAGCAGTTGTATGTTTCCACACAGAGCTTGCTTCTTCTTAAAGAAACCACACAATTCTTTCCTGAATTGATGGATTATACTGGGACTTGGATTCTGGGTTTTGGAGGGTTCTAAGGAGAAGGAAATGGCAACCCACTCCAGTATTCTTACCTAGAGAATCCTGTGGACAGAGGAGCCTGGTGGGCTGCTGTCCATAGGGTCACATAGAGTCAGACACGACTGAAGCAACTTAGCATGCATGCATCATTGGAGAAGGAAATGGCAACTCACTCCAGTATTCTTGCCTGGAGAATCCCAGGGACGGAGGAGCCTGGTGGGCTGCAGTCTATGGGGTCACACAGAGTCGGACACGACTGAAGCAACTTAGCAGCAGCAGAAGTCAAGCAGCCTTGGAGGGAGACCAGCATTTCTCCCTTGGGTTCTCCTGAGAAGATGGATTTAGGATGTCCTGAGGTTGGAGAAGTACAGAGTTCAAAGCCAGAGGAGAAAGGTGGGAGGTTAGTATAATTCCCAACATCACTCTGGCCAACTCTGGAGCCCACTCTTTTGGTCATGGTGCTTATATCTTAGACACAAATCTGTCTGCATTTCTGATATTAAAAGCTCTAACTCCAGTGGGAGTCAACATAAAGAGAGAACCGGGCATCTTGGAACAGAGAGCTGGCAGGGATGGACACATGGACCCCCCCAGAGTCCTAATAACATATTCTTCCTCAGAACAAAATCAAAAGAATGACTCAACCTCCCAAGAATCATTAGGTCACCGTGCAATCTCTCAATTTTACCCAAATAGAAATGAGGCACAGGTACAGTTCACTAAGAGAAAAAAAAAATCCTGGGTTGCTGGTCATGAACACGTGTAGGTGTTCCATAGTTGATATAAAGTATGACTTCAAAGACCCCTTTCAGATGGTCTAGGAGTCCTCTCTCACACAGCCCTCTACCCCACCTCCTCTCTAGCATCCCTAGAAGGACCTTGAATTCTGCTAAAGGATCAGCTGGAGACTCTGTGTTCGAGTTTAGGGCGTAGCTCCAGCCTGGTACTTCACATTCCTTGGGACATCTCTGAGACTTTTCCTGATGTACTATCCCAACCTGTGTTATTCTGATGCGTTCGTTTCCTAATAAAGTCTTCATCTCATTACTCTCCTTTTCCACCCGAAGTAAAAGATGAAAGGAAAGAAAGGTCACCACTATTGTATGGAAACTCAGGAAACCTGAAATGAAACCTCTTAGCCTTTGAAAGAAACCGTGCAGGAAGGCTTCCCTGGTGGCTCAGTGGTTAAGAGTCTGCCTGCCAGTGCAAGAGAGGTGGGATCCTTGATCCTGAAAGATCCCACATGACACAGAGCAGCTAAGCCCATGAGCCATCACAACTAGAGAGTAACCCCTGTTTATTGCAACTAGAGAAAAGCCTATGTAGCAGTGAAGATCCAGCAGAGCCAAAAATAAATAAAATTTTTAAAAGAAACTGTAGGACAAAGATAATTGTCAGAAGAACCAGATATGAGCTATTTCTCACTGCTTCCAGACCTTCTCTAAGTTAGACTCTTCATTCGGGTCTTCCTGGATGGTTCTCTTTCCTAGCCACTCAGAGCCTCAGCACAACCTGAACATGGGAGGAAGGAAACCCAATCAAATAATGATGATGATGAAGATGGAGGTGCTGGTGGTGACAGCATTAAATATAACAGTGTCATGTATTGTTACATATCCTAGGTCTTTACCTGAAAAGTGTTTAGTCCTCATACAACTTTATAAGGTAGGCACTAATAATATATCGATTTTTTAGGTAAGGAAACTAATGCACAGAAAAGTTATGCAAAATCCCACAGCTAGCAGATCAGGGATATGAACCCAGGTAGTCTGGCTTAAAAGCCTGTGTTTATAATCACTAGGGGAAAGTCCTGGAGCTTGACAAACCTCAGGTAGATCCCCACCTCCACCATTTGCCTGCGTGCTGTTGGACTGTGATATACCTTTTTTGAGCCACTGTCTCGTCTCCTGTAAAATGGAAATTTTCAATAGGAACCCTTATCTTCCCTGGTGGCTCAGAGGTTAAAGCGTCTGCCTCCAATGTGGGAGACCTGGGTTTGATCCCTGGGTCGGGAAGATCCCCTGGAGAAGGAAATGGCAAACCACTCCAGTATTCTTGCCTGGAGAATGCCATGGACAGAGGAGCCTGGCAGGCTACAGTCCACGGGGTCGCAAAGAGTCAGACATGACTGAGCGACTTCCCTTTGCCTTTCCTTTCCCTATCTCAGCGCACTGAGGGAGGAGCAAACAAGACCAAGTTTGCAAAGCTCATGCCCCTCAAAGCGTCACGCGCAGCGCATATTCGCCTCCCACATCCAATTCTGTTCCTCAACACAGCACAAGAGCTGGCCCATTTCTCCCAGCCCAGCCATGCTCCTCTATATCGAAAGACAGAAAATGACAGAAAAGGGGGAGATTTTCTTCTCCACTTTCACACTTCTAGCTACTTCTCTTCAAACTAGCCTACCAAAGGGACCCTGCCCATCTTGCCTGCCTGAGGAGTGTCTGAGTCCCGTCACCTTCCCCTGGAAGCTACCCTCCAGTTCACCATGCTCCCCCAGTGACACAGAAGAGCAGGGTCTCATAAGTTCCATCATTTTGGCTTAAATTTGGCTTTTCAACTTACTTATTCAAATAGTTTTGCCTCTTCTTGGTCTCAGTTTCTCCAGCTGTAAAATGGGGCTAATATTTGTTTTGACTGCATAACGTTGTTGCTGGGGAGGATTCAGTAAGACGATATTATCTACTACGACTTGATAAGAATATCAAGCATGCATCTCCATGAGAAGGAAGTTAAGAAGGGCTTAGACTCCCCATGGTATCCTCCACAGAAGTCCCTGTTCAGGAGCCCCTCCACCCTGGTTTCTGTCCACACCCCACACCCCCACCCCCACCAGACACCATCACCAAACTGACCCAAAAGAGCAGCTTCCCCCGGTTCCTTGAAAAGCTTTTCTGGTCTTGGATTGATTCTGATGGAATTGTCTTGTATGGACATGTCTTCGTCATGAAAATAGTAAATGTTAGAAAAATAAATAAATAAAAAAATAAATAAAAAAGAAAATAGTAAATGTTTTCCCTACATCTGTCTCCCAAAATGGAGGTGCACAAGTTTGTTCAGGGAGCTAGAGGGGGCCCCTGAGCACTCAGGTCATTCTCAGGCTCTGGCTTAAAGAAGAGAGACCTACGACTGGAGAGGCCACTCTGTGATTCCACCCAACTCTACGAATCGTTGGAACTCAACCAAAGTCATTGTGGTGTCCCTTTGTTTGAGCTCAAGTAGCATGAAATTTCCATTTCCTATATTTATTTTTCTTCCTATATTTTATTTCCTGTATTTACCTTGGTTCCTGTCTTTGGAAAATATCCCACCTCAGCCTCCACCTCCTTTTCCCCTCTGGCAACAGCTGACCTCTGCTTCTACCAAACAAAGCTGGGTTTTCACTGCTTTCAACCCCATATAATGAAAGTGAGAAGGATACTAAGCCCCTCCTTCATCTTGCCAGTCTCAGAGGAAGCTCCTCTGACCTTCCACTATTGTTATTATATTATCCTCATCACCGTGACCACTGCCAACCTGGGCCCACCCTGCATCCCACCTCCTTATTTCCCAAGGCCCTATTGTTCAGGGTTTCCATGGTCACTCCTCTGCTCTGGCCACTGCAAAGCCCATAAAGGAACCCAAAGTCTCCGAGCCATCATCCCCACTCCCCCAGCCATGTCTCGCTTCCTGTCCACACACAGCACCTCCGCCTCTGAGTCACTCTCCCTCCGTCACCTCTTCCTGCCCCACATCCTGGCCTGCTCCCTCACCAGTCTTTCACAACAAACTTTCCCTCAACTCCTCACACTCTGGGGTCTTGCATTCAGACAGGAACTTGAATTCTTGCATCGCTCTCCTGAGTTAAGCTCTGGCGCTTAACTAAGCGCCATTGTTTAACTTAGTTAAACAGTGCCTATGCTGGTCTTGCCATCTCCAGTCCTCCAATGGGCTGCTGGAATTATCTCCCCAAAATTCAAAAGGATCAGTTTACCCACCCCTCTGCTTCTCCTCCTGCAATGAGTCCCCATTTTCTAGGAAATAAAGGGTAAATTCCTTACTGGTTTTATTTTTCTTTTCACTGCTTTTTTTCCTGAAGTCTCAAAACTAATATATGTTTTTGCATAAAATTGTTAAAATTCAGGAGATTTTGTTGTGGTTCAGTTGCTCAGTCATGCCTAACTCTTTGTGACCTCATGGACTGCAGCACACCATGCTTCCCTATCCTTCACCATCTCCCAGAGCTTGCTCAAACTAATGTCCATTGAGTCAGTGATGCCATCCAACCATCTCATCCCCTATCATCCCTTTCTCCTCCTGCCCTCAATTTTTCCCAGCATCAGGGTCTTTTCCAGTGAGTCAGCTCTGCATCAGGTGGCCAAAGTATTGGAGCTTCAGTTTCAGCATCAGTCCTTCCAAAGAATATTCAAGGTTGATTTCCTTTAGGATTGACTGGCTTGATCTCTTTGCTGTCCAAGGGGCTCTCAAGAGTCTTCTCTAGCACCATCACTTATTACTTTCTACCTAATAACATTATTATAATTTGGTTTTAACGATACATATTTGGAATATATATGTTATATATATTTAGCATACATGTGTATATTTAGAATATATATGATTAGAAACCAAATGTTAAGAACACAAAGCATATATTTTATATGTATGTGTATATTTTAGGTGTCTATGTATGTCATACATAGATATATAAGTATATAGTGGGATAATAATATGCGTGGGGTTTTGTAAGTCTGCTTTTTCACTAAAAATATACTGTGAACATTTCCCCATTTAGTAAATACTCTTCTAAATCGTGATTTTTGACGGTCACATAGTATTCCATTGCTAAATCTATGATAACTAGTCTTCTATTGTTTGACATTTGTTTTTTCCCATGTTTTTAAAATTATAAATAATAACTTGATTTAAAAACTAAGCATTTCATATTTAGTTTCTATTGACATCAAAATCTCATCCTGGCCACTGCCCACAAAGTCCCAAACACATTGAGATTCTTTTTAGTTATAAACTCACTGTTCCTTTTTCTACTTCCTGCCTCTATACCTTTGCACGTTCTAATTCTCCTGCCAGGATGACCTTGAACTGGCCCTTTTCTGCCTGGCAAACTCCTCTGGATGCTTTAAAACCCAATTCAACTGCAATACTTTACAGGAAGGCCTCCTTGATTGCACTAATCCAGGAGTCAGCAGACTTTTCCCATAATGGGCCAGAGTGGATGTTTTAGGCTTTGTGGGCTACCTACAATCTCTGTTGGAACCACTCTGCTGTGCTGTTTTAGTGTGATAGCAGCCATAGACAATATGCCAACAAATGGGATGGCTGAGTGCCTATCATTACTCGTGGACACTGAAGGTTTAATTTCATATAATTTTTATGTAACATGAAATACTATTCTTTTTGATTATTTTTCAGCCAATAAAATTTAAAAAGCATTTTGAGCCCATGACTCATATAAAAATAGGCATTGGGCTGAAATAGCCCACAAGGTATAGTTTCTTGACCCCAACACTAAATACTTCCTCCTTCCTCTGCTTTTCCAGTGTCCCAGTGTACCATAAACACAGACATTTGGGTGCTGGACTAAGCACCCAAGCACCCAAAAGGCTAAATCTTTCATTCTGCTACTACATGAGTCATTTTCAGAGATGAAAATTCAGAAATTATAGTGAATTTTCACCTCTGAAAGTTTCCATCTTTCCCAGACCCGAAGTTGGGTCTAGGGCCCAGGAGATACACAATCCGTGTTTGTTGAAGGAAGGACACAGCAGGGGTGGGAGGAAGTGAAAGAGACAAAATTCAGACTATGGTGTCTTTCATAAAATCTTTCCTTCCACTGACTTGCAGAAATGAAGCCTTCATTCAGAAGAGTTTGCTTGTTATTCCTTGTGTTACCATCTCCAGTAACATAAAAACGAAAGCTATTAAAATTTTCTAATCTGAGATGTGCAGAACCAGGGATGTGTCACAGGTCAAGTTCCCAGGAAGTCAACTCCGAGGTGGATATTCATGTACGTGTGGTTTATTGGCGAGTGCTCTCAAGATCAACTTGTGAGGGATACAGGAAGAAAGAAAGGCCAAGGGAGAAATTGAACTGTGATGCAGTTGCAACAAAAGTATCAGTCGGTTCCATAAGGAGTCCTGGAGCTGGGACAGCCTTTCAGAGCAATTCCAAGCTGGGGTGAGGGGGACAGACCATTATACCCTGCACTGACTGGTCACTGGGCGCGAGTTTCCACAAAAAGCGACATGACCCTGGACCAAGAGGCTTTCCTGGGTGGAGGGTAACTTCCTGAGGATTCAATAGAGGACTCTCAGCTGCCAATACCACCAGCAGCTATAAGAATAAGTTACAGGACTTCTCTGGTGGTCCAGTGGTCAAGAATCTGCCTGCCAATGCAGGGGACACAGGTTCCATCCCTGGTCTGGAAAGATCCCACATGTCTTGGGGCAACTGAGCCTGTGCACTGCAAGTACTCAGTACTCTAGAACCATGCTCTGCAACAAGTGAAGCCTCCACAATAAGAAACTGGCTCGCTCCAACTAGAGAAAGCCCGCATGCAGCTTCGAAGACTCAGCTCAGCCAAAAATAAAGAACAATTTTTAAAAAGACAGTTTACTCCCCAAGAGTCTTAAAAGCTTTGCCTCTAGGACTTCCTTGGTGGCCCAGTGGATAGGAATCCACCTGCCAATGCAGGGGACACGGGGTTGATCCCTGGTCTGGGAAGATTCTATATGTTGCAGAGCAACTAAGCCCATGCACCACAACTATTGAGCCCAAGTTCTAGAGCCCGCAAGCTGAAACTACTGAGCCCGTGTGCTGCAACTACTGAAGCTCACACCCTCTAGGGCTTATGCTCAGAAATAAGAGAAGACATCACAATGAGAAGCCGACGCACCGCAACAAAGAGAAGCCCCCACTTGTCGCAATTAGAGAAAAGCCCAAGCAGCAACGAAGACCCAACATAGCCAAAACAATAATAAGACACACAGGATCTTAACATCCTTAGAGCTGCCCTTGTTCATACAATGGCCACCACTAGCCACACATGACTGTTTAAATTTACATGAATTAAAATTAAATAAATTTTAAAAATCAGCCCCTCAGTTGCACTACTAACTACCCAGTAGCCACCTGTGGCTAGCAGCTAGCTAGCCTACTGGGAAGTACAGATATAGAACATTTCCATCATACTAGAAAGTTCTATTGGACAGTGTCACACTAGAGAATAAACAGAGGTGGAAGGTTTCTAATATTAAAATAATAATAATAATAGACATGGCCCTCTGACAGGTCAATCTAGTTAAGAAAATAAAACTACAAGGCAGAAATGATTATTTCTTAATAATAATTAAATAAAAGAACCCCAAATAAAGTATTTATACTGACCACAACACTCCACTCACCCCTCCTGACTTGATCAGGTCTTTGGAGTTCAGCTTACCCCTACACTCGAGAAACTTCTAGGACATTGGTGAACATGAATCCTAGCTACATATCAGGTGATCCAGTTGTATTAAGAGAATACATTTTTAGAGCCGCAACTGGCTAAAATCCAAAGTGTCTACTTATAGGAATGCTATTTTTCTACACGAAAGCAAGCAATCAGTTTGGCCCAACTGTCTTCCTCTATGGTGTTGTCATCAGTTGAAAGTCAGTCTAGAACAGAAAAGAAGGGTGGATTTGTGGGTCATTGGGACTCATGTCCCATCTTTGCTGCCATCAAACAGCAGTGTGACCTTGGGCAAGTCATGCCATATGCATTTTCTGATTTTTCTCACTTATGATATGAAGATAATAGTCCCTACATTACTTACCTCACAAGGTGCTTGGGGAAGAAATAAAATGGGATCATGAAAGGCAGAGTATTTTATAAACCAAGTACCCAGCTAATATAAAAGGGAAATAATCCATTTAATGCAATGGTCAAACCCAACTCATCACTTTATGGGTCTAAACTGCACAGTACCAAAAGTGACCTGCCCACATCAGACACAGGCATACAGGTCTCTAGTTTCCAAAGCAAGGTTTCCCAATCCTTGAATGTCCTTTGAATCCTTTGAAATGTCCATAGTGTGCTCAGCAGGATTAAAATCTCTGAATAGTGGATTTTAATATCAACCATAACAATAGCAACTTCCATGTTATAAAGTTGTCTTGAAGCATCTATAAAAGCACTCACAGTCCCTGGATTGCCTTTGCTCTCCCTTCGCTACTGCAATGTCCTGGAAATGCAATATTCACCCTCTGGCCTTCTCACTAGGTGATATTTTCATGCATTTCAGGAGAACAAGGTCTTTCCTGGTTGGCATGAAGCTGTAACTCCTAGCTCTTAACCGTAGGATATTAAACTTCATCATCATTCCATTCAGCGTTAAAAATCCATGTACAGTCATGATAGCCACAAACCCAGTTGTAGCAAAAATGTATATTACATGCTGACAAGACTTGGTAGCATGCCTACAATGGGGTGGATGGACAACCACAAATCCTTGTGTCCCATTTGGAAACTATAGCTCTGTGTGAGCCAGGACTTCAGAACTAATAATAAGATGTGAAAGTCTATTACGGAGACTGATTTTAGAACCAAAATCCCAGAACAGGTGCTGTGTGTTTTCTTTGCATTGTAGCACATACATTTGAACAGCCCTTCACCCAACAAAGCATGTTTTCATGTTTTATCTGTAGGTCGATAAAGACCTCCAGATCTCTGCCATCTGAGAATGCCCTCCGCTCACCCCACCCATACCCTGTCATCTCCTACTCTCCCTTTCATTCGGTCTACTTCAGCCACAGTATCTTCCCGATTTTCCTTGCAAATATCAGACTTCTTCCTGCTAAAGACTTGGGAGTCTTGAACATTGGGGTGCATTTATCTTTTTGCATTAACATTCTTGTTTTGAGAGAATATATACCCAGGAGTGGGATTGCTGGATCATATGGTAACTCTATTTTTACCTTTTTGAGAAACCTCCGTACGGTTTCCCACAGTGGGGGGACCAATTTATATTCCTACTAACAGTGTACAAGGGTTCCCTTTTCTCCACATCCTCGCCAACGTTTGCTCTTTGTGCTCTTTTTGATGCTGGTCATTCGAACAGCTTTGAGGTGATATCTCATTATGGTTTCGATTGGAATCCCTGATGATTAGTGATGATGAGCATCTTTTCATGTGCTGTTGGGTCTGGACTTTAAGCCAGACTCAGGATACAGAAGCATGGTGGTCTAAAGCCTTACCTAAGCCTGACTTTCTTCCTTTCCAAAATGAGCATGGTTATCTCCATCTCAAGCCCTTGTAAACATGCTGATGAAGAAACTACAGAGGCAGCAGGAATGGCGAGGAAGGGGTACAAGGAGGGGACAGAGGTGGGTGGTCTCACCTCTGTGAGACCACTGTGGCTGAGCAAATGAACTAAAGTCTCCGGGAAAATGGAAGAGCTGCACAGAAACCACAACCAACGCAGGTCCGTGGGGTTCTCTCCTGGGACCCCTGGGCCTTGGCGTGCTTCTCTGGGAAGCCAGGCTCTCGTTAAGTAAACATGGAGACTGAGACCAGCCTCCAGTTCCCACCCATTTTCACTTTCACAGGACGCATGGCACGGAGCAGGCCTCCCTTTGAACCAGACCCAAGATATCCCCCTAAGCAGAAGCAGATGAACTGGTTCACACACACCCTCGGGGCTGTTGTCCATGGCAGGCCCTCCTACGGTTGTTATCATTTTCCTCTTTTAGAAATGGCTGAGTTATCACGCCTGCTGTCCAAGTTTCCCCACTGGTACGAGAGAATATGGCTCAGAGATCAGACCTGAGCCGGCGGTTCACCTCGGCTTGACATTTCCCCTCGCATAAGGCTGTTATTTGGGACAACGTCAAAAGGCGTGAAAGGAAAAGAACATTTTCACTCTGGCTTGAAGTTGGCCGCGTTTGCAGGTGTTCAGATTGCAGCCGAAAGGAAGTAAGAGTGGAGGGTTTGTGATTTGAGCTGAAAGGCCAAATGGCTTTTTGACAACTCACAGTAAAATGTCCAGAAATGTGGATTCCATGAGAAAAAAAAGAAGTAAAAATATAGAAAACTCTGAGAAACTGAAACAGTTGCAGTGTTTATTTTTTGACCTCGAGATGGATGAAAATTTTCTCTAGAGTCGCTAATATCCTCTATTTCAAGATAAAAGTCATTTTATTATTTTAGTCATGATGTGAAAATTTTACTGGATCCAAACTATAATATGCTTGACTACTTTCCTAGAAAATAAGTACAAACTTACTAACTGAATGGCTTTTCAAGTTTTCTGAATTTCTGTATACATTAAGTTATACTTAGCTAAAATTTAAAGGATTTGCATACTTTGTTTTTTTAAGAACTTTTAAAAATATTATTTACTCATTCATTTGTCACTATGCTGGGTCTTCATTGCTGTGTGCAGGTTTTCTCTAGTTGCTGTAAGTGGGGGCTCTTCTTGGTTGCAGAGTGTGGGCTCAGTAGTTGTGGCACACAAGCTCAGTTGCCTCACAGCATGTGGAATCCTCCTGGACCAGGGATCGAACCCACATCCCCTGCATTGGCAGGCAGACTCCCAACCACCTGACCACCATGGAGGTCCTGCATACTTTAGATTTGGGAATACTTGAGAAGCCATATGAGAGATAAGAGAAATCTTTCTGATTGCTGTCAGACTCAGCTGCAAAAATCACTCCACTTCATATTGAAAATTCTCCTAGCTCCTCCTCCTGCCCATACTCTATAGAACAAAGGAAATATTTCCAGAAACTCAGTCACATACAGAAAGGCATCTGATAAAGCCTCTGCCTTCTCAGATTCCCAATGAAATGCCCAAAAGATTGTAAACATGAAGCAAAGTCTGCACCAGCCCCAGAAATATTCTAGATGGAAGGGGAGCCAAGAAGAAGGCAGGCTCCAGCTTCCTCTGTAATATGGCAGCCCACCTGGAGAGAGAATGGAAGATATTCAGCTGAAATCCACTCATAGGGCTGCGAGCTAGAGATAAGACAAGTCAAAAGGCAGTAGGGGTGTTCCATTTGGAGTCTCTCTCACTATAAGAGGTTAGCAAGATTGTTTCCACTGAAGCTCTAGATGGTCCTATACCTTCTTCTGGCCCCAGTAGCTACCGTATTTAGAGTAGAGCTACTGGTATGTAAGGCCAGAGAGTGGGATGCTACTCTCACCCATTTCTGGTTGCCATGCCAACATGGAGAAGACATCATATGTCCCACTGATGAAGACCTTTTCTGTGCCACCACCAGGCCCACTCGTATCTCTAGCTCTTACTCCTTCCTGAATCACCAGAAACTTCTGGATGTCTGAGTCAGGAACTGAAATTGAGAGCAACCCAGACATTTCTGAACTTTCAACCTAAAGGACTACATAGAAACTTAGGGGACCTTATACGAGAAAACTTCTGTCATATCTTAGTTAACTAGGAGCTAATGCTGGACAAGCATTGATCTTCTTCAATAGCAATTCTTCAGTTGTATAAAATTTTTGTTTAAATCATAGATTCTAAGATTCTGTTTCCAAGATCTTGAATCAGTTTAATGAAAGGAAGGCCATGGAAAATTTAATAATCAAGATGATTCTACTGCTGATAACCTGTGACCAATATGTTGAGCACTCTTCTAAAATGTTTTCTAAAGAGTAGAAACATGCTAAATCTAAGAAAATATACTCTGATTCAAAAAATTAGGCATATTCAGATGAATCAAATTAGATCATTAATAAACAAGGCAAAAAGAGTATTATTTTTGTTCATAAGAAAAATCAAAAGGACGTTGAATTTATGAAACTATTGTAATCAGACACAAAGATAATATGAGATCAGGAAAAACTGCAGAGATAAACAACATGATTTTAAAAATCTGAAATAAAATGAAAAGATTTTTAACTTCTGAAAATATGACAGACTAAGAATGATAAAAAGTTATTTATTCCTACAATGAATGGATAGAAATCCTGGATAAATTGCAAGATTTTTTTTAATGCATAGAAATCCTTGAAGAAAAGAAACCCTATAGTTCCAAGATAAGGGAGGGAAGTCTATGAGCTGATGTGGCAACGGTCCAGAAGGTGTTTGGGCTTAGGAAACAGGCTTCAGGTGCCCAGGAGTTTCACTGTTCACAGGAGGATGGGAATACACGACTGAAGACAAAGCAAGAAGTAGAATTAGCTCTGCATATAAGGTCAAGATCCTCAAAAAGCTGTTCAAACTCTGAAGCTCAGGCACCACTGTGTAGATTCAGCAAGGAAACTTCTACAGCAAAGACATGATGGATTCTGACAGAAGAATCTCAACCATTGCTAGAGATGAGCTAGAAATAAAAAAATCACAAACCAAATGAAGGACCATAATGATGGTGACTCCTCAGATCTAAGAAACAAAAGAAATAGGAAGTACCAGCTAGTTTTATGAAAGAGATGAGTAAATTAAATATATTACAGATGATTAAAGAAAATGGTGATGAAAGAAAAGATGAGGATGCAAAAAAGATGAAGCAAATTTGAAAAAGACTCCTTGACTCCTTTCTGGAATATAACTGCTAGAATTAAAAATATAGATAGTGGATTATATATACAGTAGCTTCTTAGAACATTAGAAAACTGAATGCAACAGTATATAACAGGTACAGAAGTGTGTATATGTATGTGTGTATATCAAGTTGGGGTTATGCCAGGAATTCCAGCATAATTAGATGCTAGAAATATCCATTAATGAAATTCACCTCATTAGCATGTTAAAGAAGTAAATCATACAAGCATCTGAAAAGAGTCCCCAAAAAGCATTGGATAAAATTTAATAGCCTTTCTTGATTTAAAAAAAAAAATGGTCCTAACAAAGTAGGGGTGAGGGAAGAGAATTATAGCTTCCCGGTACA
This sequence comes from Giraffa tippelskirchi, assembly GCF_054371585.1. NCBI lineage: Eukaryota > Metazoa > Chordata > Mammalia > Artiodactyla > Giraffidae > Giraffa > Giraffa tippelskirchi. Next base: position 109,915,677 of record NC_137287.1, on the reverse strand, counting down.
ACATATGCAACATCTTACACTAGAAGGCCCATCACATGTTGTATGGAATGATGTGAGTTTAACAGCCTTCTCTTTAAAGTTAGGACAGAGGAAAAGGAATGCTATTATCATTGCACCCACACAGCATTACATCCTAGTTAATGCAGGCATGCAAGGAAAAACAAGAAAACATTTAAGGATTAGAAAGAAATAAACTTTCCTGCTAGTCAGATAGACAACATTGATTATATAAGGCAATATAGAAAAAAAAGTATTACAACTATTAAGAATATTTATCATCATTGCCAGAGTAGTATGTTAAAGTTAACATCACGTCTATAAAAGTAGAAACTATAATAAAATTTAAAATATCATCCTTAAGACCTACAAAAGGTATATCTAAGAATAAGTGTAGCAAAGGAAAGGGAGAAAAGCAAGACATTTGTGAAGAAAATTATAAAACTTTATTTAAGGGCATGAAAAAGAATTCTAAATACAGAGATAGCTATACCATGTCAATGCATAAAAGAACTCACTTTTGCAAAGGAGATGATGACACCTAAATTAATTTATAAATATATTTTTCTACTGAAATCACAATAGAGCTCCCCATAACAATTGGTAAATGAATATTAAAATGCAAATGGAAGAATAAAAATTTAATATAAACCAAAACGATTTTGAAGAAAAAAAGATGGGTGACTTGCTGTGTAATTTATTTATCTAAACTATTATGAAGCTACAGGCACAAAAAGAGTGTGGCATTGCTACAGGTAGAGATAAATTGACCTGAACTGAGGAAAATGCTCCAAGAAAAATTTACCGATATAGAGTGGCATTATAAATTTAGGGAAGAGAAGATTTCTTTAATTACATTGCAGCAACTGGCCACCATCCAAATCGGGGGAAAAACAAGAATAAATAGATTCCGTACCTTCCACCCTATGTGAGCATAAGCTCTTTATGGATCAAAAAACTTAGTTGTGAGAAGAAAGTTTAAAACCTTCAAAAGAAAGCTGTAGGAAAATACTTTTATAATCAGTAAGAAAGATTTTCTTAAACAAAAGATAAAAAGCAGAAAACATGGAAGATTGATGAATTTACTAAAGTAAAATTAATAGTTTTTGCATGAAAAAAAAGAACATAAGCAAAAAGAGGAGGTGCAGACACGCAGAAGTTATTTCTAATTCGTTTACTAGGAAATCAAGTCCAGAAGATATAATGAATGCTTTTAAATAAATTTTTTTAAAAAGACAAACCAGTAAGAAAAGGGCAAAGACTGTAATCAGAAAGCCATGAAAGAGAAAGTAAGAATAGCCAAAAAACCATCTGAGTGATGATCAGTTTCTCAGCAGTTAGAGACACGTGAAATAAACTACAGTGAGAATCTGTTTTACAACCATCAGATTTACACAAATTTTAAAAGTCTGATGATACCATGTGTTAGAGAAGATACAGTACTTAAAATCAAACAACCAAAAAAAGCTTTCTCTTCCAGGACAACTTTTCCTAGAACATTTACAAAAATATGATTACATAATTAGGCCTTGATGAAAACCTCAAAACGTTCCAGAGGAAAAGTCTCTTACAGTCTATTCTCCAACCATAGCAGAGGAAAACCAGAGATTCATTTCTAGAATGTGAATTCAAAAAACAGTCACTTGGAAACGTGACATAAAGGCAAAATGTAAAAAACTTTCAGAAGAATATAAAACTTCCCAAAGTAATGATTAGCTTGTGTAAGAAATCAAAACTGCAAATTCAGAGTATTTTGGAAATTATTGTAATAAAATAAACAATAAAGATGAAAATATAAGTAAAAATGTTAAGACTTTAGATGCCTCTGTTTTCTATGTCATTCCATTAGTCTTTCTTTCTATATGCATAGAAATGTAAAAATTGAGTAAAAAAGAATGAGCTATTTATACAAATACACATATACGTATTCACACATACTTGTATGTGTACATGTACATATATACATATGTATCCATATACACCTGTGTGTACACATATTTGTATAAATGTGTTTATTTATACACATGCATTTTATGTAGAGTTTATATAGACTCTCATGGGTTGAGTGAATCGGAATCCCTTCTCAGATTCCTCTGTAACAAATGCCATCAGTTCAGTGACCACAGGTTTTATAGCCATCTCTTCACACATCCGCTATCTGCAATCAGTGCTAAGTTCCTCAAGATCAAGGTGTATATCAGAGCCTTTCTCTTCACTGGCACAAAGGGTACTTTCACCAACACCTGACATAGTTTTAAATTTGGGAGTCTGATGGTTGTTAAATGATGTCTTATTGCGGTCTCATTCACATTCTTCTAATTACTGGCCATATTGTACATGTTTTGGGCCACTCTTGCTATCTCTTCCATAAATTTCTGATGACATTGCCCTTTTTCCTATCACTTTTTATTCTTGTTGGCTTGCAGGAACTATTTATATCATTGGGCTTTCCTGATAGCTCAGTTGGTAAAGAATCCTCCTGCAATGCAGGAGACCTGGGTTCAATCCCTGGGTTGGGAAGAGCCCCTGGAGAAAGGAAAGACTATCTCCTCCAGTATTTTGGCCTTGAGAATTCCATGGACTGTATAGTCCATGTGGTCACAGAGTTGGACATGACTGAGCAACTTTGGGCTTTCCTGGTAGCTCAGCTGGTAAAGAATCTGCCTGCAATGTGGGAGACCTGGATTCAATCCCTGAGTTGAAAAGATCTCCTGGAGGAGGGCATGGCAACCCACTCCAGTATTCATGCCAGGAGACACCCATGGACAGAGGATCTTGGCAGGCTACAGTCCATGGGGGCACAAAGAGTCAAACACGACTGAGCAGCTAAGCACAGTACATTATATCATTATATATTCTGATTTCATTATATATGAAATCCTTTATATGTTATATATACATTATATATAAAATACCTTCTCCATTTCTTAGGCCATTTTTCTTTCTGCTTATGTGATCTTTGTTATACAAAGCTCTCATTTCACCTTACTCAATTTATCAATCATTCCTATTTTTTGAAAACTTTTCCTACTGATAAATTAGATAAGTATTCTCCTGTATTTTCCCTTGAAGATTTAAAATTTTTTTACTTTTTGTATTTAGGTCACATTTCAAAGAGATCACTCCAGTAAGTGTTTCTGAATTAATAAAACAAAGCAAGCTCAGCTCTCTGCTTGAAATACTTGATCTTTGAGAAGTCAGGGAAGACTCTAAACTAGGATCTGACTTTGTCTCTGTGTAAGACAGGTTTTTCTAAGTTCTGCTATGTAAAAAGTAACCTTCAAGTCTTAGCTTAGAAAAAAAATATTTACCACTGACATCACACTTTAGCTATGGCTTAGCTGTGGCTCTAAGACTGTTTCAAACTGTGGGTAAGTTTCAAATCTGATCATTAAGGAATCAAGCTAAAGGAGCAATCTCTATTTGGTTGTTGCATGATTGCTTCATAGTGGAAGGACAGAGTAAGAGGAACAGTGGAAATTTTCAATGGTTCTAAAATCTTCGGTGCAGTCATAGCAAACAGGTCATTGGGCAAAGTAAGTCACATCATAGACCCAAAGTTAATGGGATGGAGAGAATATTTTGTCCACAAGGAAGGATGACAAGGTAAGAAGGGCCTGAAAAATTGTAAATAAACAATGCATTCTACCACAGTGTCTCCTCTCAAATCTACATGACCACTGGTCTGTTAGTGGTTTAGAAGACTGGTTGTATATTTGTTAAAGATCATTCAAGAACAGAATTTAATATCTACTCTAGGTTCTCTGGAAGGGTTGATATAGTACAAGGGGCAAACTTTTTGTTGGCATCCCAAGTTTAGTCCAGCAACTGTGTCTCTTATACATGTTCACTTCCGGTGCAAAGGAAGGTAAGATCTCCTCACCCCATGCCTTGAAGCAGTTCTACATTCCAGTATGGCCAAGGCTCAACCATCACATGTCGGTATCCTGAGCTCCACCCTGGCCCGGCTAGAACTGGCCACAGAGCAGCAGATTGAGTGAAAGGGATAATCAGAGTGGGAGAAAAAAGAAAGAAAAACACAAGCTCCATTGGCAAGGGAAATGCTGCTTGGCATCTGCAATGTGAAACATTTGTTCTGTAGTTGGCTTGGTTGATCTTGGCTTTGCCTACATCCATCACCTCCACCTGGCCAGCCTGTCTGTATCAACAGGTAATGCAGAGAGGCAAGCCTGAGCTCTCATGTGCCAGTGTTCTCATTCCAGCTTCTCAAGACCTAATCCAAATAGCAACACCTCCCTCACAGCAACACAGTTGGCTGAGTATGACTACCCTTTGCCAGCGATCATTTAAATGAAATCTGAGCCTGTCCTGGAATGCATAGGTGTAGAAAAGAGCCCAGCAACACAGTTCCTACAACCATAAGTCCCACCCACAGCAGAAAGGCATATGGGGTAAAATTATGCATTGTGGAGGTGGTGGGTGGAGGAGAAAGGGCTCTGCATTTGTCCACTCTTTTCTCTGCACGAAGTAGCTCAGAGGATTCAGCCTAAAGACTTTTGACATGCAGTATCATGGCCCATTGATTAGGCAATGCTTCTCTAAGTGTCATTCCTGGTGATCCCTGGATCCATTGACTGGGAACTTGTTAGAAATGCAAATTTTCAGGTTCTACCCCATCCTTGCTATGTCAGAAACTCTTAGGACGGTTCCCACCCCTCTGTATTAGAGCAAGATTTCCAAGTGATTCTGATGCATGCTAAAGTTTGAGAACCTCTCTGTCAAAAGATAAAGTGGTCCTTGGGTTCGCCCCGGCCTTAATCCTAATTTTGGAGAACATTTGTGTCCTAGATGAAAGACACTTCAATTATAATTCCCAACAAAGACCCAAATCAAAGTTTCCCATTGGCAATCATCACCATTAGGTACAATTCAATCAATATGATCAACACAGAAGGCAACAGGCTTACCTCCCAATGAGAAGAAGAGAGAGAATAACAAATACAGACACGGAGTATGGGACACAGATTTCCTTCATTTGAATCCCAGCATCACCACTACCACTCATGTATGTGACCTTGTGTAAGTTATTTAAAAAAAGCTTCCAACAGAGGTTCTCCATCTGTATAATGGGTATAGTAAATAATATTTTCCTCAAATTGGTATAGGGCAGTGGTTGTCAAAGCATGATCCCTCGATTGGCATCTTCAGCATCACCTACAAGTGTGTTAGAAATGAAAATCCCCTGACCCACTGCTGAACAAATGACCCCAAAATTTAGCAAGTAAAAAATTCAACCATATCTCAGCTTCTGTGCGTCAGAAATCTAGACACACTTGCCATATGGACCTCATCCAGGACTGCCTCATGACATGGCAGCGTCTTCCGCTTGGAAGTCTTGCTCTAATACAGAGGGGTGGGAATGGTCTTAAGAGTTCCAGACAGCAAGGATGGGGTAGAACCTGAAAATATGCATTTCTAACAAGTTCCCAGTCAATGGATCCAGGGACCACCAGGAAGAGAGATGTAGGAGAGAGCAAGAGAGAGTGATAGAATCCACAGCACTTTTTTAAAACTTTATTGCATAAATGGTACTCCATCTCTTTTCCCATATTCTGTTCTTTAGAAGCAAATCAATAAGATCAGTTCACACTCCAGGGGACACAAGATCAAGAATACCAGGAAGGAAGACTATTGTGGTGTCTGTCTGCCACACACACTGAATCACAAATCCCGGAGGTGAGGACCAGACCCCTGTGTTTTAACAAGCCCTGCAGGTGACTCAGATATACATTTTTTTGAAAAGTCAACGAGATGTTGGAATTCAAGTACCTCCCACAGCGTCTGACACATAGATATGCAAGAAAAATTATCTATTTAGGTTGCTGTTTTGATTTCTTTTCTACATAGTTTTATTTATTCATTCATTTATGTATTTTTGGCAGTGCTGGGTCTTCATGGCTGCATGGGTTTTTCCTCTAGTTGGGGCAAGTGGAGTCTACTTTCTAGTTGCGATATTGAGGCTTCTCATTGCCATGACTTCTCTTTTAGGGAGCACAGACTCTAGAGACATGGGCTTCAGTGGTTGTGGTACATGTGCTCAGCAATTGTGGTTTCCAGGCTCTAGAGCACAGGCTCAGCAGTTGTGGCACGTGGGCATAGTTGCTCTGCAGCATGTGGGATCTTCCCAGACGAGGGATTGAAACTGTGTCTCCTGCTTTGGCAGGTAGATTCTTTACCACTGAGCCACCAGGACAGTCCCTATTGTTTTGATTTCTAAAACTTCCTGCCTGCACTCAAATATCAAGTGTCATATAAACCAGAGGTTCTCAAGGTTTAGCTGAACCTTGGAATCACCTTTGGAGCTTTTAAATCATGATATAAAAGCTTCAACCTAAACAATTATATCAGAATCTCTAGGGATGGGACCCAGTCATCAATATTCTTTAAATCTCCCTTAGAAGATTACCAACATACATTTAAAACAAAGAACCACTGAAATAGACTCAGAAGCAGAATGGCTTTGTTCTCTATTAATCTGGCTTCTTGGAGCTAGAATATTGGCAAAAGAATCATTGATACGTGATTATAAATCAAAACAAAACAAACATACAAGCAAGCAAACAACCAGGCTCTGAGGTGTATGTCTTATAAGTTACTTAAGATCTTTCCTGCCCCCTTGTCCTGTTTGGCCCCTTCTCACTTTGCCCCTGGAGAGGACCTTTGCCATCCAGCCAATTGAGAAAGTGGACCTGGGAATGCACGTGTGCTGGCACTGTGACTCGTGGCTCAGATACTGAGATGGTGCTGCTTACAAATCAGAATGCTGGAACAAAGGGCACATGCGTTCCCTGCAGTCTTGACGGGAAATGTTCAGTCACTCAACTTCACCTGAGGCAACTGGAAAGCAAACTGCTGGCCAGGAGGGGTGAGGCCATGAGCCAACACAGAATCTGGAGGGATAGGACCACTCTTGCCATGAGGTCTCTAGAGAACTGAGCTCAGCCAACTTGCCCTTCTCCTTGTCTGGCAGAGCCCTGAGCCTGTCCATTCCTGGCCCCAAATCTACCCTGATGCAGAGCAAGCTCATGTGAGGGCAGCTGCTCTACCCAACCAGCAGCGTCTGGAAGAGATCAACCAAAATACCAACTCTCTTCCAGCCGCCCACCCCAACTCTGCTCTGAGGGATTGAAATTTGGGAATCTGCACTCCAGTGGTTCTGGTTAACATCATCATCCAACGTGCTGACCAGGGAATTGTCAGCTGCTCAGTTGCCACTCCAGAATATTCTTCTTGGAAGCTCCCACCAGAGGGCTAATTTGGTCAAAAGGCTACCTTTCGCAGCACGGCTTAAATAGAAGCAAAGAAGACTCAAGAGGGGAAATTTTGTTTAATTAAAAAATAATAATCACACACCTCCACTCCCACAGTTCTCATTAACCAGCTCAATCTTTCGTGACTCAAGAACCAAAAACACTGCTGACAGCTATGGGGCAGCAGGAGAGGAGCAGCCTTGGGGGTGTGGAGAGCACAGGGGCAGGCCCACGGACAAGGTGAAGGCGGGCAGAAGCTACACCTCCGGAGAGTCCTGGCGCCCCTTCCTGCTCTGACACTACGTCACTTTGGCAGATCTCTCTGTGCTCCTGTTCTCCAGTCTTTAGAAATGGAATTACTATCAATCTAAGGGTTGTTTAAGGATTAAATAAGATGATAAATGTAAAAGGATTTAGTGGCGTTTGGCACAAAGTGAGTCTCCTTTCTAGGATAAGAAAGGGAGAAAGGGAGCAGAGAAGAAAAGGGAGGAAAGAGAAGGGGGAGGAAGGGGAGGGAGGATGACAGGACGGGGAGGGGAGAGGGAGGAGGGAGAGGAGGAGGGAAGGAAGAGAAGCAGAGGTGGAAGGCAAAGGAGCAACAGTAAGGTCATCCCTGGTTGTCATGGGGACCCCACCAGCCCCAGAGCCTGCACTTGGGGACACACGCAGGCTGGATCGTACAGCACAGGAGCCATTCCTGCCCTCTTCCGTCTCTAAAGCAGACACCCCTAAATGACCACCTTCAGACAGCCACTACTTATCAATCAGCATGGATATGGGAGAAGTGGTCAACATACACCTTTCAGGCTAGGCTCGTAATTTAATGAACGAAATCTCCATGATTCACAGATATCTATTTATCGTCTGAATTTCTCTCGAAACTTGCTTTATAGCTTTTATGTCTCTACCTTCATGATGTCAAACACACAGAGTGCCCTGACCGAAAGAGGAACCTTCAAGGTGAGAAGTTGTTTCAACCTACAGACCCTGGTGTGATGACTTTGTCCTTTCATTGGCCCACTGTCTGGATGTCCTAAAGGTTATCATTTTCTTGATGGCAACAGCCTCTGTCAAGGAAACATTTCCGTGGCCTCATAGTCCCAGGTCAGGCTCATGGTTATTTTTATGAAAATAATATTAACAAGAGAGTCCCGACCCAGATCCAATATTTTTCACACACTCTGAAAAGTTTTCTTTCCATGATGGCTGTAACCAAAGGGATGATGATTCCAAATAGACCTTCAAATCCCAAGACCCTTCCCCAAAAGATCTTTCCAACTTGATATCTGGACCTATTTCCTACATCAAATGTGCGTCAGCACACATGCCCTTTACAATTAAAAATAAAATTGGGCTAGATATGTGGATATTTACAAATGATTTCTCATTTATTACAAACTCTTGTTTAGAAAAAAAAAAAGGAAAGAAAAATCTTCCATGACAAACGTTTGCCTCCCTGGCCAGAGGTGAGCGTCCAAGGAAAGTTCCCTGCTCACTGCTTGCAAGAACCAGAATCCAGGCCTTGGCAGCCTGTGGGGCACTCCTTGCCCACTTGCAATGAACTTTAGGAAAGGACATCATGGCCTACTTTTGAGGAATCCTGCTGCCAAATCCAGAAGAGGGAGGGGAAAAAAGATGGGGGGAAAAGAGCTTTGACTCTGGAAATTATGACTTGCTGACATCCTTCTTCACTCCCCTTATAATCTGCCTAACTGTAGACACGACTTTAATTATAGATGGGCAGGTGGGGCCAGCCAAGAGCAAGGCTGCAGCTGGAATTTGTGGCCGTGGTGTAGCCGGGCTCAGAGTCTTCAGCTCCTCCTTGTGCTTTCCCTGCTCCCCAGGTTCTTCTTCCAGGGCTAGCAGTGCCCTCTGTGAGTGTGTTTCAAAAGCTAAGTGAGCAAGAGGACTCCATGTCCTGACCAAATTCTCCCTCAACCTAAATAAACAGTCAAGGATCAGAGGCTCTGAGAACACAACTTCTTCTATCTTCTTGGAAGATTAGCTGCAATAAAGCCACTTTGCTCTCAGGTGAGCCACAGGGAAGCTCTTTTCTCATCTCTCATCCTAAATCAAATATAAAGTATTGAGGATCCTCTGGTGGTCCAGTGGTTAGGACTCTGCACCCTCACTGCCGAGAGTCTGGGTTCCATCCCTAATCTGGGAACTAAAGATCCTGCAAACCTCGTGGTGCAGCCAGGAAAAGAAAAGTGCTCAAATAGGAAGCGTTACAAGAAGAGGGGCTGAAGTCATTATTGAACATCTCAGCTGTACCAGACACTGCAGTCACTTTCTCGTGTGTTATTTTCTCATAGGATTCAGGTAGTATTCATGTGATAGAGGTTGATGACTCATTTTAAAGACAGGAAAACCGAGAGACAGTGAAACTAGGTCTACACAACCATGAAGAGAAAGAACTAAGCCTTCAAAGAAGGCTTTGAAACTGGAACTAATCTGTCTTCTGGGCTCCTGTTTCAGTCCTATCTCCTTGCCCATTTAGTCTTTTGAAATCACTTGTTTGTTTCACTCTAGAATAGTTCCTCTTGCCCATGGGGACACGTTCAACGTACAGCTACACATCTGGAAGGGTTGGGGTACCGAGTAGGGGGTGATGGCTGGGGACAGATGTGCGCCCTGTTAAATGGCCTGTGAGCTACACGTACACGTGTGGAAGCTGGAAGAGGGGACTCCAGCACCTGCCACGAAGTCATTATCCATCAATCATGAAAGAAATAATGAAGGAAGGAAGGAAGAGATGGATGAACAGATTCCTGAATGTGTAGGACTCCTTCTCATCCCTTGAGGCTTCATTTCCAGTGTGTCCCTGTTGCGTGGAACCAACGTACCTTCAGGATTAAGTTGGATGAAGATTTTGAAGAATGAGGAGTTTGGGAAATGTCCTCCTCAACACACACACACGGGAGTAAAATAATTGCAGATCATGTGGGCTTTGTTGCTGGAGTAAGTTGACCATACTTTGAAGATTTTTTTTTATTAAAAGCTTTTTAGAGTAGTTTTAGATTCACAGCAAAATTGAGAGGAAGGTACCAATTTTTCATGTATAATCTCTGTCCCCAGACATGCATAGCCTCTGCCATTATCAACATTCCTTCAATGGTGGTGCATTTGTTACGAATGAACACACATGGACCCATCAGAATCACCCAAAGTCCATAGTTTACCTCATGGTTCATTCTTGGTGTTCTGTATTCTATGGGTTTGGAAAAATGTAATAATAGCATGTATCCATCACTGCAAACATCATACAGAGTATTTTCACTGCCCTAAAAATCCTCTGAGCTCCACCTACTCACCCTCCTCCCCTCGACCCCTCAACCCCTGGCAACCGCACATCTTTTTACTGTCATCATAATTTTGCCTTTTTCAGAATGTCATTTAGTAGGAACTGTATAGTATGTAGCCTTTTCAAATTAACTTCTTTCACTTAGTGATAGTCATCTTTAAAATTTTATTTATTTATTTATTTATTTATTTTTGCCTGCACTGACTCTTCCTTGCTGTGAGCAGGCTTTCTCTAGTTGGGGCGAGCAGGAGCTGCTCTTCATTGCGGTGCTTGGGCTTCTCACTGCGGTGGCTTCTCTTGTTACAGAGCACAGGCTCTAAAGCGCATGAGCTCCAGTAGCTGGAGCTCTCGAAGGTTCTAGAGCTCAGGCTCCGTAGTTGTGGTGCACGAGCTTAGCTGCCCCCCGCCATGTGGGATCTTCCTAGACCTGGGATCGAACCTGTGCCCCCTGCATTGGAAGGTGGATTCTTAACCACCACAGAAGTGCTAGTGATAGTCATTTAAGGTTCTTTCCTGTCTTTTCATGACTGAGAGGTCACTTCTCTTTAGCAGTGAATTGTCTGGATGTACCACATCCAGTGTATTTATCTACTTATCTACTAAAGAACATCTTGGTTGCTTCCAAGTTTTGGCAATTAGGAAGAAAACTGCTATAAACATCCATGTGCAGGTGTTTGTGTGGACGTAAGTTTTCAACTCCTTTGCATAAATACCAAGGAGCATGATCTCTGGACGGTATGATAAGAGTATTTTAGTTTTGTAAGAAACAACCAAACTTCTTTCAAAGTGATTGCACCATGAAGGCCTTTTCTTTTTCTATCAGAAATCACCTCCCGCTGCCTCTGATCAGCCCCAGGTGATGTCATATGACTCCAAAAAGGCAAAAGCAATATCAATTACTACACCTACCCTTGCGAAGTACTTCCAACATTCTATCCACTTCTGCTTTCCTAATATGCCTTTGAGAGAAGTTTTATCATATTCCCACTTCTTAAAGATAAGGGAATTGGAGGAAAAAAAAAAGACAGAGAAAGCAACTTGATTAAGGTCACATAGGAAATAACCATACTAGGATTTGAACACCTCAATCTAACTCCAGCTCCTAGCTCTATCCATGAGTGACAAGAGAACCATGGAAATTAATTACTGGTGATTGACAATACATGTTCATCAACCAAACAACACCAATGGATGAGACCAGAGGATTATAGAAAAGATGCTTAGTAATTTCTGAGTTCAGTAATTACTTTTACATAATTTTAAATCATATCTTCTCTGGGCAGTGTTCAGTGGGACTGTGAGCAAAGAAAAATTGATTCTTTAAGAACAGCCCCTTTCTTGGGAGGAGGGAGGGATAAATTAGAAGTTTAGGATGAACAGATACACATTATTATACATAAAATAGATAAATAACAAGAACCTCCTGTATAGCAGAGGGAACTATATTCAATATCTTATAATAACTTATAATTTAAAATAATATATATGTGTGTGTGCATGTATCTGAATCACTTTTCTGTACACTTGAAACTAACAACATTGTAAATCAACCACACTCCAATAAAAAAATACATAATAAAGTAAAAATTAAAAAGCGAAGTTATTTTTTTAATGCCAAAACTAATAAAATAACCATCTAAATAAAAGGCATACCACAAAAATTTCAGAAATCAGTTTTCAATCTCAGTTTCTGCTACAGGTTTTCTGAGGGTTGTATAGCAATCATCACAGTGATTATGAGGAACTAAGCCAGGGGTAGGGTCTATGTGGTTGTACTTCTTACTGGGTGTTTAATAAAATCACAGCATTTTATTTTTTGTATGTTGAGAAATTTATAACTAAATAAAACAATTTTCTTGTAATGTTCAAAAAAAAAAAAGAGTGGTCCCTTTCTTACCAAGATGATATGAAGAGAAAGTGTGAGGACAGGCCACAAGTCAGGATGGTAAGGCCAGGGCATGAAAGCGTGTGGAAATATTCAGTAAATGTTTGTTAAATCAGTGAAGCAATGCCTCTGGAATGAAGATCCATTCATGAACAGGTCTCTCTGGGAAACCTAAGTATACTTGAATCACTTTTTTAAATAAGACAGCATTCACCAACCATTCTGAAAGCCAGCAAAAACATCCTCATTCCTTGCTATTGTTCAGACTTTATGTTAAATACTGTATTTTACACACAAACACACAAGGCATCTTCCTGCAATCAAAGAGTTGGATTCTTTAAATGTGCATTTAAGCAACTTATTGACACCATAAAACTGGAAGACTTAAGATCATTACAAAAAATAAATAGAGACTAATCTGTCATTTTTCCCAAAGGAATATCAGCTAGTGAACTCACTTCTGAGGAATTTCCCAGAACAGGAAAAAGCAGGTTTAGGGATAATGGGCCTTTCAATGCCAAGTTCAGAAGATCTGCAGGATGATGAGAGATTTGCAGGTATCAGTGTCTTCATCCTACAAGGGTCCCAAAGAAAAGGGCAAGACCTACCTCCAGGGCCCAAGTAAGAGAGAATTCCTGAGAGGAAGATATTAGGAATATATAAGATAGGGGTTAGGGACTAAAGCCAAGAATAATAGGTGTAAATCAGAGAATTCCCCAAATGTTTTCTATTTCGCTGCTTTATCTTCTGCGTTATGTCCAAAGCAGAAAGCTCTAAAAACCTTGCACAACATTTGCCAAAATGTGTTCCATGAAACATGAGTTCTACAGGATGTTCATTCATTTCATTATTTATTCATCATTCAATACATGTTTTTATTGAGCAACTACTATGAGCCTTCAATACACTAGGCACTGTGCTAGGAGTGACTAAAACCATTATGTCTCCAACTTCTTACAGCATATGTTCTAATGAGGGACTCAGACAATCATAAACACATAAACATGTAGAATACTGGCCAGTGTGTTATGTGTTTTGGTGAAAAATGAAAGAGCATGGAAAGAGACAGATGATGGAGTCCTTCTTTAAACAAACAAGTCAGAAAAACCTTTCTTTTTTTTGAGAAGGTGATATTAAGCAGAGACCTGAATTAAATGAAGGATAGAACCAAGGATATTTCTGGGGGAAATGTGTTTAAGTAGGGAACAGAGTAATTGAAAAGGCATTAAGATGAGAACACACTCAGCCTGTTTGGAGCAAAAGAATTTAATGAATGAGAGGAGAAGCAGGATGGATTGAGGCAGTAGATGTGGGGAGGAGAGGGGAAAGATTCAAAAGTGTCACAGAAAGGAATTTGGATATGAATTATAAATATGATAATGAAACCATCAAAGGAAACCAGAGAAGTGATATTAAACAAGTGTAACCCCATCACTATTTGTATTGTCACTAAAACACAAACAAGGGACTCTAGGTAAGAAATGATGAGTGCTAAGCAGAGAACTATCACCTCCCACATTATAGATACTATACTTCTATTAATATGGCCTGAACTCTCATTAACAATTTTTGCCAGGGGAATATCTCAATTTTTTTACACAAACTGTGTCTTCATCTGAAATTCTAACTTCTTAATTTGAATAACTGCTCACCCACTTCTCCCTTATTCTACACTGGAACGGACGTTTTTCTAACTGAATGTTTACTACTGGAACTTTCCTTCATGTTAGATTCATTCCATTATTCCTGCCTGTCAAGTTCTTTGTCCATTTCTGACTGTCATCCAGTGTTTGTTCTCCCTCTCTCCCAGCTTCATGTCATTCCTAAGAAGAATCATTCCATGGAGGAATCACGGTGCTGATTGGATTAAGGTCAAGGACGTGACAGTGGGACTCACTGGAGATCGCTCTCCCAGTTAACATGAGTCTATTTTGTGTTTGACAGTAGTTCAAAGACGTGATGGTGTATTTTATGTATCAACTTAACTGGGGTAAAGTGATGCCCAGATAACAGGTGAAACATTATTTCTGGGTGTGTCTGTGAGAATGTTTCTAGAAGAGATTAGCACTTGAATCAGTAGACGAGTAAAGATCACCCTCATCTGTATGGATGGGCATCATTCAATGCACTAAGGGTGTGAATAGACCAGAAACAGAGGAGGAAAGGCTAATTCACTCTCTCTGCTTGACCCGAGACACCCATCTCTTCTGCTCTCAGACACTGTGCTCCCAGTTCAAACCATGATTACATCAGCAGCAGCAAGATTCTCAGATCTTCAAACACAGACTAAACGATGCCACCAGATTTCCTAGTTCTCCAGCTTGCAGACAGAGTATTGTGGCACTTCTCAGCCTCCATAACCACGTGAGACAATTCTTATAATTTAAATAGATAGGTAGATTAGATGCAGATACATGTATAGAGACTAGAAATACATAGGCAGATAGACAGGTAGGTAGATAGATAGTTCTGTTTCCTGGCAAACTCTGACTGACACAGAATACCAAACTCTTAGTAACCTGACGGTGTTTCAGTTCAGTTATTCAGTCGTGCCCAACACTTTTTGACCCCATGGATGGCAGCACACCAGGCTTCCCTGTCCACTACCATCTCCTGGAGCTTGCTCAAACTCATGTCCATCGAGTTGGTGATGCCATCCAACCATCTCATCTTCTGTCATCCCCTTCTCCTCCTGCCTTCAATCTTTAGTGTCTGACGTATAGTAAACACTAGGCTTCCCGAGTGGCTCACTGGTAAAGAATCTGCCTGCCATGCAGGAAATGTGGGTTTGATCCCTGGGTCAGGAAGATCCCCTGGAGGAAGGCATGGCAACCCACTCCAGTACTCTTGCCTGGAAAATTCCATGGACAGAGGAACCTGGCAGGCAACAGTCCGTGGGGTCACAAAGAGTTTAACACGGCTGAGCGACTGAGCAGACTCACACATAGCACACAAACACTAAATTAATGTTAACACTATTATTACTGCTATTATTGTCTTCTAATCCATATTTATCCATCTTGTCCAAAGAGGTTTTATATGATGTGTTTTCACATGTTCAGCTGACCTCCTAGATTTTAGCAACAAACTCACTTCCGTAGTCCATCAGTGTATAACTGTAAAAGGAATGGTTAGAACTGACCTGCTATAACTTCTGAGTGAACACAAGCTGAGCCCCTGTGATCATACTTTCCTCTTCCATGTGTTCACAAATTAACTCCTTTAATAATCTAGTCTAAAATCTTTGGGTATCAACAACAAACTCATCCCCTGGAGGTTCATGGAAACTTCACTCCTCCTCTGTTGAAATTTGGGATGACATTTAGCTCTCTCCAGGTTTCCCTCATTGCTCAGCTGGTAAAGAATCCGCCTGCAATGCAGCAGACCCTCGTTTGATTCCTGGGTCAGGAAGATCTGCTGGAGGAGGGATAGGCTACCCACTCCAGTATTCTTGGGCTTCCCTTGTGGCTCAGCTGGTAAAGAATCCACCTGCAATGCAGGAGGCTTGGGTTCGATCCCCGGATTAGGAAGATCCCCTGGAGAAGGGAAAGACTGCCCACTCCAGTATTCTGGCCTGGAGAATCCAATGGACTGTATAGTCCATGAGGTTGCAAAGGGTCAGACACAACTGAGCTACTTTCACTCACTTTCACTTAGCTCTCTCCAGTCTTTCACCATTCTTACCTTTTCCCATGAATTCTTCCAAAGTTCACTGGTGATGTTCAAGGACCTCATTCCTAAGTCCTCTGGGAACCTGAGGAGACCATGAGACCTCAAGTGGTGGAAGACATGGGACTTCTCTCCAAGTTCCTTCTCCTATTTTGAAGTTTGTGCCTCTTCCCCTCATCAAGATGTCTTCAGGCTTAAGTTCTCTCTCCAATTCTCCCATCTGTACCATAAAGCCAGTTTATCCCTTCAAAGATCTACTGTCTCCATGAAAAATGACTTTTAGAACTTCTAAGAGTATCTTCTAAAGACCACCTTTTGGAAGATGACTGTTATGCTTTCCTCAACATATTTTAACCCTCGGATCCTGCTGAACTGACTCTCCATGACACAGTCTTCTCGTTTCCCTGCCATCTCGTCTGTATTGTTCTTGATCCTGAGTCCTTCTTTCCATCTTTCTGGGTGTCTCTTCTGCACTGGCATTCATCAGAGCTCCCTGGCTAACCACACTGGTTTCTCTGGTTACTTCTCCATGGTCTCCATTGCTGGAAAAATTTGCACAGGCAGAATTTGACTTTGGAGAGATTTTCCAGCCATTGTCACCCTTCATTTTGAAGCCTTAGCCCACAGATTCAAGCTGACTTTTTTTTCTCTCAATTGTTTGAAATTCCCCCTTCCCATCATTTGACTGTCCCTAGTTTTAACTCCACACTCTGTCACCTCTCCCAAGGTTCCCATCACTTCCACTCAGCCAAATGATGCCTTTTTGTTGGTGAGAATCTGGCTGAGCAAGTCAGTGACCCAGATCACTTCCTCCACCCGCTGAAAATTAAATTTTCAGATAGGAAAGACATGAAATCGTCAAACCCTCTGCTTTTAATTCAAAGAGACATTCGGCATGTATCTGGACAGCCAGCGTCCCTGTCACTGTGGTTATTTATCTTGCAGGGACAGTTTTGATCCATACCTGAAATGCATTTTCCATTTGCTGTATTTGCATTTGCCAGATAGCCTTTAGTGTACAGCATGTAGATTCTACAAATACATTAAGGTCATCCCTCTATGCAAAAGCATGGACAGATCCAAACATGGACAGATTCAGGTCAGGTCTGCACTAGCAAAGCCAAGTTTGTAGCAGCGAAAGGAAAACAAGGTAATTTAACTGGAAAGGTACAGGGAATGGAGTCAAAGTGTTAATTTGTCTCATTTTTCTTCACAGTTTTCTCAATATGCTTGGCCTATAGTGAGTTCATTTTGCTTCCAACCGATATGATTTCAAGCTGATTTGGTTTTATCATCTGTAAAATAGGAGTGGTAAGGTCTTCCCTATCTACTTCATAGGAATATTTTTTTGCTCAAATGAAGCTGAAGTAGTGAAAGAATTTGGGAAGAGAGCTAAAAAGAGCTCAGTAAATATAATACATTTTATAGGAAGCTTTCCCCAAAAGCTAGGATTGACTTAAAAACTCTGTATCGCCAGAGAATTCATGATAGAAAAACTTACTGCCTTGTGAGGAGAATAAGGTTAACAAAAGCAAGAATAATATTAAACCCTTTGAAGATCTTATATATTTTCTATTCTCAAAAATGAAGCACTCAAAACAATACATGAACTAGACAATCAACTATGTTTTACATAATTTAAGTTGTATTTACTAGAAGTTAAACAGTTAATATGAATTTATCTTGAATGCTAAATGACTTTTGAGAGAGAACAGCCAACTCTTACCAAACACTGTATCCCAGACCCCAGTTGAAGATCATCATAAATGTCTCATTTAATACATACAGTCACCCTATGAGCTGGCCATAATAACAATCTCCACTTTAAGAGGAAACCAGATAAGGGTAGTTGAGGAAATCTTGCAGCTAGTAAAAGTGGAGCTAGAAATACATAACTAAGGATGGAAGGAAGGGAGGTAAGTTTCTATTTGGAAAAGAAGAAGCATTTCTGGACTCATAGTATCCCCATCCCAGCCCCAATTCCTATCTTTCCACAATCTCATCTCCATTTGACTTAAACTTGCAAAATGCAGACTTGTGCTTATGGCCATATAATGCTGATTGACTGCCAAGGTCACTTTGAATGGCAAAACTGTGTATGTCCTGGTCCTTGCCCCATGACCTTGCCCAAGACAAGAAAAACATTGGGATTCATCCCAGAGAGGGTTGCAATAGCTGAAACTCTATAGATAAGTAGATAGATTATAGATAGATAAATAGAACCATCAAGTGAGAAAAATTTCTCATCGAGTGAGAAAAATCTGAGCAATATCAAGAAACTTAGAGAAAACTGCCATGGTAAGAGTAGAGTGGGAAAATGTAAAGGTGTGTCAAGGTGAGGTTGAGAGGTAAACAGAGACTGAACACTGCAGGGTAGTAGAAAGGAGTTTAAATTTTAATCTAAGCATAATGAAAAACTACAAACTGTTTTTAACAAGATGTGACATAATCAACTGTGTTGAAGAGGATCATTTCTGCTCTGTAGCAAATGGATTAGAGGTGGACAAAAGAAGAAGTCGGGAATCCAGATTGAAGGCAGCTATGGTCATCTGGTGTGATCATTTTCATCAAATTCTTGAAGAAATGGGCTTCTTCCACAGATACCCAAAGGGCAGAGTCAGAAATTATAAGAAGCAGATTCCAACTCTACCTCTATAACAAATCATAGTTGAAACACAATGAAATGAAATTCTTCCAGTGATAATAAGAACGTACCATTGGGTGTCATATCAGTTGGCTATAGCTGCATAACAAGCCATCTCTAAACCAAGTGGCTTAAAACAGCAACCACTTATTATTTCTCTTGAGTTTATGGGTTGGCTGGATGGTTCTGTTCATCTGGGCTGGGCTGGGTTGATCTTAACTGGGCCCTCTCCAGTGTGAGAGGTGTCTGTCCTCAGTCTGTCAGTTTGCTGAAGAACGGCTAGTCTAAAATTGCCTAGGCTGGGGCAACTCATCTCTGCTGCTTGCGACCTCATATTCCCCAACAGGATGGCATGGGCTTACTCTTAAGGTGATCACAGAAAAAAATCAAGAGGAAGTAAGGACTTGTAAGTGCTTTTTCACACTTCTGCTTGCATTAAGTTGGCCAACATCTCATGGGCCTAACCAAGTCACATGGCTGAGCCCAGTGACAGAAAGGGAAGGGACCACGAAATTAGAATTCAAAAGCCATGGATACAGGGAGGCCATTAATTGGGGCCACCAATACAGTCGATCTATCACAGATGTATTGAAGATGAATGACCACTTATGAGATAAGAATCTGTAGTGTAGACTAGAATGCATGATCTTTATAAGTCTTATCACACTCTACAATTCTACTTGGAAGAACAAATAGGGCACTTCACATGAGAAGCTGCATGAAGAAGAGTTAATCCAGACCCCTTGTCATTGCCCAGAGTTGTTGTCCCATGATTATGTAGGAATTATTTTGAATGTATTCCCAGGACCAAGGAACTGAAGGAGCATCCATTCAAAAAGCTGAGCACCACTCTCTTTCCCTGGGAGCTACTGTCTCCAGTTCTCTGACAACATCAGTCTGGAAGAACATCCATGGGACTCCAATAATCAAGCTGCTGGATCCTCTTACAACTAGGATATTAACTGAAAAAAAAAAAAAAATGCTGCCTAAGGAAATCTCTCTATTCCAGGTCTGAAACTCACTTCTAAATAAAGATATTAACTCATAAAGACAGGGGTAAGGATTTTGGCCTTGCTGAAGCTGACTTACTGGAAATAAGAGAAATAAACACATGCACACACATATTCACACATTCACATAAAGTATTCAGAATCCAGATTTTAAAAGGCCAGAAATATTGAAAATATAAAATAAAACCAGCCATTATGGTAACTGCAAATAAAGTTTGCATCTTGCTAGCAAATGTGAGCTATAAAAATTCCAAAATTTTGTGGTCTGATTGAGGGCAAGACTATTTCCAGAACTTCACACAGAGACATAAACACCCATACAATCCCATACTCATAAAACACATACACACGGCAGCTACACATTCACATATACAATAACACAATGCAGATATATTCACACACAAATATGCACACCTGTATTCATGCTCTCATGCACAATGACACATTCATCCATATAGTTTCACAAACATACTCATAAATAATCAGGCCCACTGCTCCAGTTGTCACCATGGTAAAAACATACAAAAATATATTTGTAGCTAAATATCAGAAATTCCATTTGGAAACATCAACACAATGGTGCTTAAAAATAAACACGCACACACAGAGGCAGTCACATGAGTGAAGACATAGGCAAGATGCACATACTTGCTATTCAATAACATACCACGGGATGTACACAAACAAAAGACAGCTACACACATGTGCTCACAAGGCATCTGCAAACAATCACACATACACACACACACGCCTACCCACCTAGACACTCTTCAAGGTCATGCTGCTGCTGCTGCTGCTGCTAAGTCACTTCAGTCGTGTCCAACTCTGTGTGACCCCATAGACGGCAGCCCAGCAGGCTCCGCCGTCCCTGGGATTCTCCAGTCAAGGTCATGGATGCTCCTTAATCCCTACCTATCTCCCCAACTTAATTGAGTACCACTCTTTCTTCTTCTTTTGTTAGCTCTTCTTCCATTCCAAGAAAATTCTCAATTCTTTCCTGTTCTAATCCCTTTGCACACTCTGCTCCCCGAGCTCTTCACATGGCTGACCCTCTTTCATCCTTCAGACCTCAGGTTCAATACCACCTGTCCAGTGGGACCTTCCTCCACCACTGCATCATGTAGATTGGTCACTTAGTCCACTCACCATGCACCTTGTTTGGGTCCTAATAGGACTGAGTGCAACTTTGAAATTATACATATATTTGTGTGGCTGTTTATTATCCATTTCTCCCACAAGATTGCAAGAACCACATCAATTTCACTCATCCTTTATATGCTGAGTCCCGAACAGTTCCTGGGAAATCATGGTCACTCGATAGCTGTTGCATACACAATTGCTTGGAAGGAAACCAATAAATATCGCATTTTTAAACTGGTTACCTTGGTGAAATTCTGGGAAACAGTACAACTTATCCCACCCTAGAAGCAAATGGTCTGGGGCATTTGTGTACCAATACCTGACAGTCACTGATTGAGAGCTGTTTCTGGACCATCCATCAGGTCTGCTGTTAAAACAGGCAGAGCAAACGTTCAGGGTTCTGGGAGGGAAAGACTTTAGGCACAGAGAAGCAGATTCTAGCAGTTCGAAGTCAGTAAGAGTACACTTAAAGACTGAAGTTGGAGTGGGGCACCAACAGTTTCTTCTACAAGCCTCCAAGCTGGATTACCTTAACTGATGAGAACCAACAGAGAGTAGGTCTTGGGAAAGAGGACATTTTGTGGCTGTGGATGGATGAGTAAACAGGGGAAATAATTCTTTATCTGGCAACACTGGGGTGCCAAAGAAAATGGAAGCGTCCAGGCCAAATAGACAAAGCCACCGTGGCTGATCTTAAGCTAAGAATGTCTCATGGCAAGTCAATCCCAAGAGAGGAGAGATGACTACTGCTAAGATAAGACATTGCACACTTGGAAAGTCCCAGACCCTTTTGAATAGAAGACTCTCCAGCTGCAAGATGGGAAATTCTGTGGTTACGACAGTGTTTTGCAAACAACCCTAAGCCTTTGAAATGCATGTGCAAAGCAAAAGAGTCATTTGGGGATGGAAAATGTAACAGCCTCAGCTGGTCTTTTTGAGACACATGATGTACTGCATAGTAAACCTCATGACAGGGAAGCAGGCAGCTGGATCTGCAGCCTCTTTGTTCCCTGTCCATTCCCATTGCACCCCTTGCCCCCAACACTAGTGCTTATGCCAAGTATAAAGTCAGTTTTTCTAACACAAAGAGAAATCAGGTCACAACCATCTTACCATGGGGGACAGTCATCACCGGAGACAGAGACTATGTCACCTGCTCTGATGTCCCTGGGTTTACAGCTGAACTATTCAAAATGCCAAACTCCTAATGAAATCATGAGCAGGGAGGGATGCTCACTTAAGAAAGGTTTCTCTGCCCTCAGTGACTCACCAGGTATAAGAGCAAAGCATTGATGCATTATAATTAAACTCTCTTTTAAAAACACATATAATTAACTCATGAAATCCAGTTCTGGAGGTGGAAGAGACTTTCTGGAGAAACGGCTATGAACAATGAAATTGGGGCCTCATGGCTGGATATTTCTGAACAATGACCCAGTTTCCACCACCAACAATAATATCTGGCTCTTCCTGTAAAGGACTCACTCTGGGTGCTCTAGATCAGTGGGTCTCCAAGTGTGGTGTCTGAACCAGCAGCATTAGCGTCAACATCCCCTGGGAACTGGCACAAATGCAAACTAGGGGGGCCAGCCCAGACCTACCTTAGTCAGTTCAGGCTGCTATAACAGAATATCATCAGAGACTGGATGGCTTAAACAATAGACATGTATTTCTCATAGTTCTGGAGATTTGGAAGACCGAAATCAAGGCACCAGCAGATCCTGTGTCTAGTGATGCTCTCTTCTTGATTTGCACATGGCTTTCTTCTCATTGTGGCCACACAGTGTGGAGAGCAGACAGAGAGGGAGAGAAGGTCCTCTTGTCTCTTCTTTTAAGGGCACTAATCCCATTCTTGAGAGCTCCACTCTTGACCTAGTGCATGGGGATTCTCCAGGCAAGAATACCAGAGAGAGTTGCCATTTCCTCCTCCAGTGGATCTTCCCAACACAGGGATCAAACCTGCATCTCTGGAGTCTCCTGCATTGGCAGGCAGGTTCTTTACCACTAGTGCCACCTAAGTTCCACATCATAAGATCATCACATGGGGAAATAGGATTTCAACACACAAATTTTGGCCTTAGGGGAGGGTCACAAATATTTAGTTAGCAACACCTACTGAGTCAGAAACTCTGAGAGTGGAGCCCAGCTACCCATGTGATAAGAAACCTCCAGGTGGTTGTGTTGCACACTCAAGGTGGAGAAACACGGCACTGGATTAGCAAGCAGAACTCTCCATTTTCCCCTTCCTTGTTCCTCCCTCCTACACCCAAATAATGTTGTTGCCTTGGGAGAACTAGGCAGTGAGATCTTGTCAAACTTCCAAGGATGTTGCCTTCAAAATGCTGTAAGTGAGTCAGATGAGTTTTGTTATAATGGAAAAGTGTTGGCAACAGGTCTGGGGATAACAGCTGCCTCCCCAGACACACAGTTGAATGTCCCCTGGGCTGCATTTATCCAACAAAGATTTCAGCCTTTTATTTTAATATTCTTTATTTTTGGCCACACCGCACAGCATACAAAATCTTTGTCTCCCAGTCGGATATTGAACCCAGGCCTCCTGTGCCCCCTGCAGTGGAAACAGAGATTCTTAACCACTGGACAGCCGGGGAAGTCCCAGATTTCAGCCTTTCGAAACTGATGAATTCCTTCCCCTCAACTGTCTGAAGTTCCTTACTTAGTGATGACTTTATTTTAAACAATTAATGTAGCATAACAAACACATAGAAGTGTGCAGAGATCACAAAAAAAGTTTCCATAAACCCATGTAATCACCACCAGATCAAGAAACAGAATAGAACCAACATCTCTACAGCTTAATCACTTTTACATCTTCTGCCATCAATAGTTTTACCTGTTTTAATACTTTAT
Source organism: Giraffa tippelskirchi (assembly GCF_054371585.1). Taxonomy (NCBI): domain Eukaryota; kingdom Metazoa; phylum Chordata; class Mammalia; order Artiodactyla; family Giraffidae; genus Giraffa; species Giraffa tippelskirchi. The sequence continues at coordinate 109,891,889 of NC_137287.1, read as the reverse complement.
ATAAAAGAAACCATGCAGTATGCTAACCTTTGTGTCTGCCTTCTTTCATTCAGCATTACAACTGAGAGATTAATTGAATCTACTGAGAGTATAAGTTTAAAATACTCCACATCTTCGCCAATACTTGGCAGTTGTCTGTCTTTCTTATTTTAGCCATTCTGGCAGGAGTGTGGAGATATGACGATTTCAATTTGCATTTTACCAATGACAAATTAGCATCTTTTCATACAGTTATTCAGAGAAGGCAATGGCACCCCACTCCAGTACTCTTGCCTGGAAAATCCCATGGACGGAGGAGCCTGGTAGGCTACAGTCCATGGGGTCGCTGAGAGTCGGACACGACTGAGCAACTTCACTTTCACTTTTCACTTTCATGCATTGGAGAAGGAAATGGCAACCCGCTCCAGTATTCTTGCCTGGAGAATCCCAGGGACAGGGGAGCCTGGTGGGCTGCCATCTATGGGGTCGCACAGAGTCGGACACAACTAAAGCGACTTAGCAGCAGCAGCAGCATATAATTATTGGCTACTTAGATATCCTCTCTTGTGAAAAGTCTGTTCAAGTTTTATGTTCAAGCTCTATTTCCTCTTGGGTCGTCAATTTATTTTCTTATTGATTTCTAGAAACACTTTCTATATTCTGGCGAAGAGTCCATTGTTGAATATGTGTATTTTAAATATCTTTTTACACTGTTACTTGCATTTTCACTCTTTTGAGGGTGTATTCCGATAAACACAAGTCTGACTTTAATGAAGATCAATTTAAAAAATTCTTTTTTATGGATAGTGTTCTATCTTCCTTAAGAAATGTTAACCTACATAACATAACCTTTCATAACCTAAGTCATGAAAATATTCTCAAATTTGTCTTTATAAAGTTTTATCATTTTTACCTTCTACATTTAGAACTACAATGCATCTGAAATTGATTTTTGTGTATGATGTGAGATACAGTACCAGGTTCATTTTTTTTCATGTGAATATCCAATATAATTTATTGAAGGTCATCCTTTCCACATTACAGTACAGTGTCACCATTGTCATGAATCAAGTGGATGCATATGTTTGGATCTATTTATAGATCTCTGTTTGTTCTCCATTTTGTCTTGTGCCAATACCATACTGTCTTAGTTACTGTAGCTTTAAAATAAATCTTCATGTTGAAAGTATAAGTCTTCCAATTTTGTTTGATTGCCAATTGTTTGACTTGGCAATGCTGGACCCTTTATATTTCCAAATAAATTTGGAATTAGCTTGTCAATTCTGCATACACACACTCTCACATGCACACATATTCCATGCAGACATACTCAAAAAACCCACTAAGATTATGAGTGAAATTGCATTAAGCCCATAGATTGTTTTTTCAATTGATGCCTTTACACTGTTGAATCGTTCAATGTTCAAACATGTTAAATCACTTAGTTTATTTACTTCTTTCATTTTTCTGAAGCATGTTTTAGTATTTCCTATGGGTAGGTATTATAAATCTTTTGACTTATACCTAGATATTTGAGGGGTCTGATGACATTGAAAACACCTAAATTTTTTACTTTTCTGTTTGTTCAAAGTGATAGAAACATAATTGGTTTTTACTGTTAACTTTTTATTCAGAGGTCATGCAAAATCTAATTAGTAAATATTACAGTATCTCTGTATAGTATTTTGATTTTTCTACATGTATCAATACATCTATGTCATTTACATATAATGATAGTTTCCTTTTTTTCCACTAAATCTTTAGTCCTCTTATTTCTTTTACCTGGCATACTGCTTTGGATAGGAACTCTAGTACAATTTTGTCTAGCTATGGCAATAGTGGCCATCCTCAGCTCGTTACCAATTGCAGGGACAAAACTTTCAACATACCACTATCAAATATTATGTGATGTATGGTGTAAGAATTTTTGTAGTTATTATTTGTCAGGTTTTGTGAATTTCCTTCTGTTCTTAGATTGCTGAGAGTTTTTATAATGATCAAGTATTGAATTTTTCAAATGCTTTTTTTTACTGCATCTATTGAGATGATCAAAATTTTTTTCTCTTTTATGTCATCAGTGTGATAAATAATATAATTGTTTTTTAATGTTAAATTGACTTGTATTCCTGGAACAAATACAACTTTATCTAGATGTATAAACTTCTTTATATATGACTTGATTTAATTTGCCAATATTTTGTTTAGGATTTTTATACCCATACAGAATGATTGGTTTATAGCTTCCTTTTGCATAAAGTTCTTGCCAGGTTTTACTGATATTATAGTATCTCTATTTTTCTGTTTATAATTTTTGCAAGTATTTGTATAATATTGATATGATTTCTTCCATAAGTAGTTTGAAGTTTATTGGTAAACTAATTAGCACTTGAAGATTTTGTATGTGTTGGAAGATTTTAAATTGCAGTTTAAATATCTTTATTTACATGTGACTATTCAGATAGTCTCTCCTTGGTCAACTTAGATTATTTATGTCATTCTTGAAATTTTCATATTTCTTCCCCATTTAAAAATATATACTAGCATAAAGTTGTACATTTTATTCTCTATATCTGTATGATCCATAGTAATATCCTCTTTTCCACTATAAAATCATGATTTGCACCTTCTCTAATTCTTGTCTAATAAGCCTTGCTGGAGATTTGTCTATTTAATTAGTCTTTCAGAAAATCAATTTTGGAGTTTTTTCCTATTGTATATTTGTTTTCTAATTTATTATTTTTAAATTATTTTCTCTATTGCACATTCCTTGGGTTTAATTTTTTTCTTTATCTAACCTTTTGATATGGAAATTAAAATCATGAACTTCTAAATTTTCCTCTTTCTCATATATAGATATGGGACTATAAATTTCCGTCTACCACAGCTTTAGGTATATTCCCCATGATTTTATATATCTTATTTTTACCATCATTCATTCCAGAATAATACATAATTTCCACTATAATTTGTTCTTTGATTCACACATTGTTTAGAAATCAATTGTTTAATTTCCAAGTATATGAGCATTTCTCATTTTCATTTTGTTACTTATTTCTAGTTCAGTTTCACTCTGGTCAGAGGACATGTGCTCCATAGTTTTAGTGCTTTAAATTTGGTGAAATTTGATTTTGTCCCAAAATATAATGAACTTTACCAAATAATCCATTTGTGATGTTAGAAAGTATTCTATTCATATTCAATTATTATTTAATCAAGTCAGTTAGGTCTAGTCAGTTAAGAAAACTAGGCCAGCTTGTGTAAATTAGGACATGTATATTAACCACATCTTCTTCATCTTTACAGGTATCCTTCTTAGGTATCATGGGTTTAGCTTCAGACCACCATGATAAAGTGAATATCAAAATAAAGCAAGTCACACAAACTTTTTGGTTTCCCATTGCATATAAAAAGTATGCTTTAAAAAATGTTATGCTTGCACTTAACTGTGGTCTCTTACATGTACAATAGTATTATGCCTAAAAAAACAGTGCACATACATTACTTTAGAAATAATTTTTTGCTAAAAACTGCTAACCATCATCTGAGCCTCCAGTAGGTTGTAATCATTTTGCTGATGGAGCGTCTTGCCTCAGTGGTAATGGTTGTTGACTGATGAGGGTGATGGTTGCTGCAAGCTGGGGTAGCTGAGGCAATTTCTTAAAATAAGACAACAATGTTCATGGCACCTCCAAAATTATTACAATAGTAACATCAAAGATCACTGATCACAGTGCACCTAACAAACATAATAATTTTTAAAAGTTCAAAATATTGTGAGAATTAGCAATTCTCACAATAGTAGACTCAGGTGATGGTTACCGTTTTTTAGCAAAAATATATATATATTTTTTAAATAAGGTATGTAATTGGTTTTTTTAGGCATAATACTACTGCACACATAAGAGCTTCCCCAATGGCTCAGAGGGTGAAGACTCTGCCTGTAATGCAGGAGACACAGGAGACGTGGGTTTGATCCCTGGGTCCAGAAGATCCCGTGGAGGAGGAAATGGCAACCCACTCCAGTATTCTTGCCTGAAAAATCCCATGGACAGAGAAGCCTAACAGGCTACAGTCCAAACAGTCACAGAGTTGGACATGACTGAGCAACTAAGCATGAAACAAATACACAAAGGGAGAAAACGCTGTTGGAAAAATGGTGCCAACAGACTTGCTTGATGCAGGGTTGTCACAATCCAGGATTTTTCCATTTGAAAAAATGCAATATCTGCCAAGTGCAATAAAGTGAAGCACAACAGAATGAGGTATGCCTATAACTGATTTTTTTCTGTTTTTTCTTTCGGTTCTGAGAAAACTATATTAAAGTCACTCACTGTGATTGTGGATGTATCTATTTTAAATATTTTGAAACTATATTAGTTAAGCAAATATAACTTAAAATTGTTACATCATCCTGATGATTTGACCCTTCCATCCTTAGGAAATGTCTGTCTTAAGATCTTGTAGCACTACTTTCCTTAAAATAGGTTTTGTCTTATAAAAGGATAATGATCCTAGCTATTGTTTGGTTAGTTATTGCACTCATTTCTTTTCAAAGCTTATGTGTCCTCATATTTGAAGCAAATACTTTATAAGATGTATATGCTTTTATTTTAAAAATTTTCCTTTTAATTGCAGAATTTACGCCTTATACATTTAATAGAATTGTTGCTATATTTTGACCTAACTCCAACACTTTTTACTATTTGTCTTCAGTTTTCCCATCTATCTTATGTTCACTTATCTCTCCTTTCTTGCCTTCTTTAGGACTAATCGAGTATTGTGTATTATCCCATTTTCCCCTCATTTGCATTTTTAGCTATACTTTCCTTTATTCTTCTTTTAGAAGTTATCCTAGAGATTACAACATCTTTGAATTATTAATTTTATTGAAGTTACTGCTTTTATCTCTTCCCAGGTATTATGGGAACCCTAGAATACGTTAGTTCTATGTATATCTCTGTTTCCTTTTGCTTTAATGTTGCAGTGACAAAACACTATTGCCATTTATTGCATAGTCAGTATTTATTTAGATGAGCCCATATATTTCCTCCTCCTGGAGTTCTTCATTCTTTCATAATTTCCATGATTTTATCTAGAATTATTCACCTATCGCCTAAAGAAAGTCCTTTAACATTTCCTTTAGTTCATACTGGTACAAATTATATTAAGTTCTGTTCATGTGAAAATATATTTATTTCTCTTTTGAGTTGAAATAATATTTTTCTGTACATAGAATTTTAGGCTGGCAATTATTTTCTTTACTATATGAAAGTTATTTTTCATTGTGTCCTGTTTGCATAATTTCTAAGAAATCAGTTCTGAGTGTTATTTTTGCACCTTTGAAGGCAATATGCCTTTTTCTCCTTGGATTGCTTTTACAATTTTCTTTTCTCTTTAGTTTTTATTTTAACCAGTTTCACTGTGATGAACCAAATGTGGTTTTCTTTGGGTTCACTTTCTTGGTTAATTACATAATGTCTTTCACTGCATTTGGAAATTTTTTGGCTATTAATCACCTAAATGTTGCTTCTGCTCCATTTTGTTTTCTTTCATCTTCTGTAATTCCAACTAAACATACGTATTCACCATGTCTCATATGACTCATACTTCTCTATATTTTTCATCTTTGATAAATTAATAATTCTGAGATTAATTTTAAACCTTTGAAAAATTCACAGATATTCATAGCCTCACACAGCATTGTTTTCTCGTAATGAAGTTTGTGTAAAATGTGTATCCAATGTTTATTAGTTAATAGTTACTCAGTAAATATTAAGTCCCTTTACCTTTTTTCACTGGCATTTTATCACTCAATAATGTTGATGACAATGGTATTCACACCTTATTAAGATTTTCCAAGAGAGAGGCAAGATTTTACATCTTTGATATATATTATTTCAATTTTTTTATATTGGTCCTGTGAGCTACCATTATTACATTCATTCTAGAAATGAAGAGACTGAGGCATTGAGAGATAAAAGAACTTGATAAGCTGGGAGATTCTGGCTCAGGGTCTGTCATGAGGTTTCAGTCACACTGTCACCCCAACCCCATCACTTAAAAAAATAAATTTGAATTGCTCCCCAAAAATTCAGCTGAACCACATGAAACTGAAGGTATATGACCATTTTGACCTATAAAAATGTCACTTTCATACGGTTTCAACCTAATATATGCTTCCCAGAATAAGCTCCGTGACTGAGATGGTACAAAAAAAGCACAAGAGAGGGGATTTCAATCCTACTAAAGCAAAAGCTATTTTTTTTTTAATTTCCATCCACCTCCTTGATGTGGTAAGAGCCATGGGGGCAAGGCCAGAACTCAAGAAAGCAACATCTGGATGGAGCAGGAGGGATCAATTTCTCTGTGGTCTTATAATAAATTAGCAAATGGAGCCTTGAGAGTCTGGGATTGAAAGGACTCCTCTTCCTCAGTCCTCATGCCCCCTGTTTGATCCCCTCCCCTTCTCTCTCCAGCATTCTGTGCCAATCCATCTCTTCAGAGTCTGGTTCGAGTCCTCTAGGGACTTGGAGGAGTCATGTTATATTGTCTGGAATTCCCCAGAAATTCTTTCTGGTTTTCATAATATCTTCATTTTATAACCAGCCTTGTGGTTATTTCAGGATTCATGAGAGAGTGACTGAAGAGCCCTTAATTTGAGGAAAGGGACCCTCATTAGGACAGTCCACACTCAAAAGAAGCTCCCCAAAGCTGAAGCCACCATGGAACTGGGAATAACCTAAACATCCACCAACAGGGGAGAAGTTAAGGGTTTCCCTGGTTGCTCAGCTAGTAAAGAATCTGCCTGCAATGCAGGAGACCCCAGTTCAATTCCTGAGTAGGGAAGATACCCTGGAGAAGGATAGGCTACCCACTCCAGTATTCTTGGACTTCCTGGTGGCTCAGAGGGTAAAGAATCCACCTGCAATGTGAGAGACCTGGGTTTAATCCCTGGGTTGGGAAGATCCTTTGGAGGAGGGCATGACAACCCACTTCAGTATTCTTGCCTGGAGAATCGCCATGGACAGAGGAGCCTGGTGGGCTACAGTTCATGGGGTTGCAAAGAGTTGGGCATGACTGAGTGACGAAGCACAGGATAGCACTAGAGAAGTGAAATAAACTGTTATATTCATAAGTGTAGTGTTATACAGCCTTTAAAGAAGTGAGAAAGAGTGCTGTATACTTAGATGGAAAGAACTCCAAAACAAAAAGTACATTGCAGGTCGATATGCAAAGTGGATGTGTGTGTTTGTGTGTGTGTGTGTGCATGTGTGTAAATGAATAGAAAGTGTCTGGAAGGAGAGACTCTAAAATGATGACAATGGTCATTTCTGGGCCAAAAAGTCAATGGGGAAGAAAGACAAGGGGGACTTTGAAAGTAACTGTGAAGTTTGTGAGATAATATTTATGTTTCCTTATGCAATACAAAGCAATAGGCTTATGCCTAATGTTAAAAACTAACCTAGTTTGATTTCTCCAAAAGCAAACCTTGAGATAAGGATTCAGGTGCAGCTGTTTTACTTAGGAAGTGATTCTAGAAACTAACAATAAAAGAGGGAAGAAGTGATCCCACCATGGGCAGCTGGGGTGTAATCTGCTAGGGACCACATGCTGAATAGCATTTCACCAGAGGGTTAGGAGGATGGGGTATTTATACACCAAATTCCATCACTCACTGTTGAAGGATGCTTCTGAGGAACATTAATTCCCTGGCACTTCTGACCTGCCACACAGCTGGACAAGTGAACCATCATGGCCAGAGAAAAGCCTTATGTAAAGAAATGATGGGGCTGGCAGTTGGAAGTCGGGCTGGCAGGCATGCAAGTGGTAAGAACCAGGGAATTTGAATGAGAAGCCAACAACATCTACAAGAGCTATAGCTATATCCCCTGTTCAGGCAGCCTCTGAGGTTCTCTGGATATCTGAGCTGGGTGTTGCCTTTCAAGGGGAGAGGCACCTCTCAGAGAAGTTCCCAACAGCGTTCATGGCCAGAGCTTCACATGGCTATCACCTTTCTGCCTAGGAAAACTCAGTCAGCCCATCTCCCAGACTTTCACGGGAAGCCTCAGAGGCTCAGCTTCCCCTCCAGCAAAGAACATCTCTCATCTTCAGGCATTGGCGACAGATGAGTTTGATGGCAAAACCAATTAACACCGAGCATCACTTTCTACAGCACTCAGCCATCCAAGGGACCATATAAGATGGCGATTAGAAACCTAGATTCACACCAAACTTTTCCTATGTGTATAACACACACAGGTCCCTTCCTCTCAGCTTCATCTATAAAATTTGCAAAATGGGAAGGTCTACCCCATAGACTCCTGTGACATGCGCATACTTTTTCAGAAAGCACCCCTAAAGCCCTGAGCACAGTTCTTGGCACAGAGTTAATACGCAACAAATGCAGCGGGTCCAGAAAGTAGAATTTCAAAAGTTAATTTCACACCTGCTGTTTTCTTAACTTTGCTCTGGGAACTATGAGAAACAAAAAGAGGAAACCTCATGTCTCCTCAAGCAGCAGTAATATGTCCTCATGAATCACGAGGTTATGAGTCCTCAGACAGGAAATTGAGTCCCTGGGGACTTAGAGAGTCTGCAGCCAGGAATGCAGAGGTGGAGCCCGAAGAAGAAAACTGCTTGGAAGAGGGGACAATCTGTGACCCTACAATTTCAGGCAGCAGGAAAACATCCCCCTGTCCCCTCACATCCTGGTCCCACTAATGAGTGCAGCAAACCCGTTTCTATTGACCAGCCTTGCTCTGATTTAAATTTCAAACAGCCCATGGTTTTATTCCACCCCCCTCATCATCCCTGAGAACTAACCATTTATGGATTTTACAGGCCTCGGAGACTTCGGCTCAACACACTCAATTTGCACAATCTTTGCATAAGGAAAAAGGCAGTCGATGCAAACTGAATTAATTGTAATTGACCATAATATGCTTACAGAAATGCCACGGTGTTTTCATTAATAGATAAGCCCCAAAGTATGTACCGATGATTTACATCTGCAAGAACACACTGCATGGCCACAGTTAATTACAAGAAGTGCCACAGAAGGTGCTTCATCAAACCCTGGCAGAGGCCTTCCAAGGGCCAGGGACACCTCCAGGGACCGACACATCTTGACTCACTTCTGATGAAGGGCTTTGAAATCACTGCCTGGGAAGGCAGAGCCAAGCTGGCCCTGTGGGGACCAGCCTGGGTCCTCCTTGCTGCCCCAGCCTCAGTGTCCTTCTGCCTCCTCCCTCAGAGTTGCCAGTCCCTCCCACCCCATCCCAGGCCTCCTAGGTGGCTCAGCAGTAAAGAATCTGCCTGCTAGTGCAGGAGACACAGGAGACATGGGTTGGATCCTTGGGTTGGGAACGATCCCAGGGAGGAGGAAATGGCAAACTACTCCAACATTCTTGCCTGAGGTCTCCTAGACCGAAAAGCCTGGTAGGCTGCAGTCCATGGGGTCACTAGGAGTCAGACACGACTGAGCAACATCCCTTTCACTTTTCACTTTCATGCATTGGAGAAGGAAATGGCAAGCCACTCCAGTGTTCTTGCCTGGAGAATCCCAGGGATGGGGGAGCCTGGTGGGCTGCCGTCTATGGGGTCACACAGAGTCAGACACGACTGAAGCGACTTAGCAGCAGCAGCAGCAGTGTAGCAAGAAACTGAAGATAAAAAGGTTACTGGCCTTTTCCAAGATCACACAGCTGCTAAGTGGTTGAGCTAAGACTGGGATCAAGATCTGCCTGTCTGACTGACGGTGTGCTCTTCACGAGTAGAGAAAAGCCATGCAGCAATGAAGACCCAACTCAGCCAAAATTAAATAAATAAAAATTTTTAAAATATTTTTTTAAAAGATGTTCAAGTTTTCCCCACCTTTCTAGAAAGGAGGACAGAGAACATCTCCACATCAGTCTGTCAATCAAAGTTTAATTCCAATCAAAACCCAGATGGAAATGTTCCTCACCAAATGGAATATACGTGCCAACATTCACAGGTCCAACTAGAGGGACTCCCCTTGAACATTTAGTTGGTAGAGGTAAGACTGGCTGTGTAATTTGTGGGGCCCAGTGCAAAATGCAGAGCCCTATTTTTTTTTTTAATTATTAAGAATTTCAATATGGTGACAGCAGAAAATTAAACCAAACAAGGGGAGAAATCTGAACAAGGGGACCTTTGTAACAGCCCAGGTCACATGCCCAGGAAGGCAGTTCCTCTAAGATCTAAGGTCAGGAGGGACAGCTAGCATGTGATAGAAACATTTAGGGGTGACAGTAATAAATTAAGATGGAGACCCTATTTCCCCGAAGCAGAAGTAAACTTATTTGCTGTGAATGAAGGGGTGGAATAGGCGAAGGGACAGGAGAAAGGTAAATGGACCCGTGAATGTAAAGCACAGGGGACTTCAGAAAGACAGTCAATTAGTAATGCTTAGGGTTTCCCTGGTTGCTCAGCTCGTAAAGAATCTGCCTGCGATGCAGGAGACCCCGGTTTCATTCCTGGGTCGGGAAATTCCCCTGGATGAGGGATAGGCTACACACTCCAGTATTCTTGGGCTTCCCTGGTGGCTCAGAAGGTAAAGAATCAGCCTGCAATGCGGGAGACCTGGGTTCGATCCCTGGGCTGGGAAGATCCCCTGGAGAAGGCAATGCAAACCCCTCCAGTATCCTTGCCTGGAGAATTTCTTGGACAGAGGAGCCTCTCAGGCTACAGTCCACAGGGTCGCAAAGAGTTGGACACTACTGAGCAACTAAGCACAGCACAGCACAGTAATCATTCTTTTCTCTGAAAATATGTGAATGTCCCATGAAGACAGATGTAGCAGCAATGAGCTGGAGCACCTCTGAGAGCCATGCAGCATTTGATTATACACCACGGCATACCCGTCAGCTGCCAGCCTCCCTGAACAACCATTATTTGCTTATTCCAGGGCTCCCTAGCTGTTCTGTAAAATCAAAACTTCACTAATAACCATATTTAGAATTGAACAGGCACTTGGTATTTCCCCAGGACTTCACAAGCAGTAATTAGTTAATTCAGTGTACTTGAAGAAAAGGTGCAAGTCCCAAGTCTGCAAGAACCAGGTACCTTTCCTGTTCATAGTGTAGGGAGAGAGTCCTTACACCAGATATCAGAGGTCTCGAAGTGTTAAGTTGTATGCAATGTATGATTGTGTGTGTCTTTCTGTCTGTCTGTTATGTGTATAAGTGTGCATATGATTGTGTATATGCTTGTGTGTAAGGTTGTGACATGTGTGTGTATGCCTGTGCATGTGTGTACATGTGCATGCATGTGTTTGAAAATACCCGTATTGTGTCTTCATAGGGACATCTGGGCCCAAAAGATGAAATAATCACAGCATTGAAGAAGGAGCTTAAGATATAGACTCAGAAAACTTGGATTAGGACCCAGGTCCAGCCACCTAGCGGTTATCCAAACTTGTTCACGTCAGCTCTCCCCTCTTAGTGGCAGATTCCTCATCCATCATGGAAGAATACCTTCTTCTCTCAGGGGTGAAGATTAAATAAAAGTCCTACTGCAAAGGCAGAATCCATCAGTGTCTCAACTCTCTGTCTTCTATTTTCTCATTCATTCCATTCCTGGACCACAAACCCAGTCTCAGTCTCCAAGTCTGTTCAGCATTATGTGAGGAGAGAGAGGAGGAAGAGGTAAGGAAAGCTGAAGAGATGGAAGAGTATGAAGTGAGTGGATTGTTGGAAACATAAAGTTTCTCTCAGTGCAAGGAAAACAGTAAGAGTTTATAGAGCTAAGACTGATGGTGCTCATTTGCAACCTTTATGTCACTTATGTAAGTGTTACCAGATCCCACAACTGCGGTGGGGAGCCACAGTGAGCAGCAGCAGCCTTCATCAGTTGAGCACATGTGAAGTCAGGTTTATTTGAAGAAAACAGTGACCATTTAAATCACTGCTGTCTTCCGTGGCGGCTCAAACGGTAAAGAATCTGCCTGCAATGCAGGAGACCCAGGTTCGTTTCCTGGGTCAGGAAGATCCCCTGGAGAATAGAATGGCAACCCACTCCAGTATCCTTGCCTAGAGAATTTAATGGAAAGAGTAGCCTCTCAGGCTACAGTCCATGGGGTTGCAAAGAGTCTGACAAGATTGAGTGAATAACTCTTTGACTTTTCACTATCTCCCACCGCCTCCCATGTGTTCAGTCCTCCCAGGCCGGCATGCCTGATGATGAAGAAAATCATTGAGACTGGTGTGGAAGGAAGGGTGTTTATATATATCTTCGCATTTTCTTCAAATGTGGACAAACCATCATTCCAACAATAGACTATAACTGCAGAAGGCACTAAACAGTGAAACAAGTAAAAAAAAAAAAAAAAGAAAGAAAGAAAGAAACAAGTAGAGCATCGAATCTATCCTAATTATTGGTTCTGATTTTTAAAGAATTTACCCATATTCATGACCATTGGTCATACTCACCAATCAGTACACTTTCTCTAATAAAAGGACTTGCATGTTTATGTACTACATTTTTTAAATGTCCCATTACCAAAACAAAAAGTCATGTGTCCCTAAGAGGACCTCACATACCGTTCCGGCTCAGTGTTTCTTGCCTCAGTAAAAAGATTCTTCCATTTCACTTGCTATTAAGGAAATCTTATATCTTTAATGCAGTCTGTTGCTGTCTTTCTATCAATCACTATCTTCACATAGCAACATCACAGCATCTTTTAGTCTGACTGACACATTCAGAGACTTGGCCACAAGGTAAGTGAGCGAGCCAGATTTCAAATTGAGATCTGCAGTCAGTGCTGATTCCTGGACCCCATTCAGGGGTCATTATTGGCTTAAAGCAAAATGTGCTGGAAAGATCCTGAACTAGGGGTGGCTGGGCAAAGAGACCCTGCATCCCAGCCTCTGTCCTCCCCAATCCCCTCTGCTCCAAATGATTGAACCCACCAGCTCTGAGAGCTGAAAACAGACAGACCATCTCTGGGTGTGTGTGATTCAACCATTCACACAAGCAATTTTAAGACCTGAGAAAGACTCACCCTGCAGAGTCACCCTGGCATTTGGACAGGAGATTGATAATAGTGATCAATGACTATAGTGAGTAGATCAGCTAAGAAGACAAAATCCTGGGTTCAGAATTAGGCACAAACTTGCATGTTATTTAGAGTACAAAAATAAATCACAACACACTACATTTTTTAAAAAAGTGACAGATAACACCAACATTACAAAATTCTGGAATATAGCATAAGATTTTTATTAAATAGCACACAGACGCAACACTGCAATAATTCCTAACTTTGGCTGGCTGCATATTCTTTGATCTCCTTTTCACATGTTGATGAGCATGTAATACATTCTGTGGGGAGAAAGCAAAGTGAACTCAGACTTCCTGCATTATTTTCACTCTGGCATGGTAGAGTGAAACTGGGTTTTTATTTCAGCTTTACCAATTCGTTAGAAATACCACCAACATTTTTTGGATTGTTGATAAGTTTGAGAATTCCTCTATCAAGTTTATTTTCTATATGATCTATGAAATTTTAGGAATCTTCAAAAGTTTTCTTGTACAACAAGTAAAGTACTATTTGAATGAGTAACATCCATGGAGCGGGACTTTGGCAAAAAAAACAAACACACAAACAAGAGGCTCCAGAGTGAAGTGTTACTAGCTTCTCAGTAAATTCCCATCTGATTCCGTTACAAGGCCCTGCCTTGACAGTCTTTGGTTATCTCTTCTAACTCATTGCTTGTCACATCCCTCTTTGTTCGGTCTTCCCCAGCCACTCGGCCTTTGTGTTTTCACCTAATGTTCATGCTTTTCTCCCATTATCAGACCTTTGCACAGGCTGTGCCTCCTGCCTGGAGTTTCCTCCCTACTACATAATTCTTCATTTCACTGATTCCTTCAACTCCTCCTTCAGTCTCCATCATCATTCACTTCTGAATGTCTTCCCTCCCTACATCAAATCTTCTATTTTTCTTAACCCCATACACCTCTCTCTCAAAATACCAGACTCAGGTTTACACGTTGTTCTGGAGTTATTTAACTCACCTGTTTCTCTCTCCTAAGAGAGCTCTAAGAGGGTGGGAGCCACATTTACTTTTGTTCCTGCATTGTATTCCTAGTGCTTCATACACAGTCTGGATCATAGTTTAGTTCAGTTCAGTTCAGTCGCTCAGTCGTGTCCGACTCTTTGCGACCCCATGAATCGCAGCACGCCAGGCTTCTCTGTCCATCACCAACTCCCAGAGTTTACCCAAACCCATGTCCATCGAGTCAGTGATGCCATCCAACCATCTCATCCTCTGTTGTCCCCTTCTCCTCCTGCCCTCAATCCTACCCAGCATTAGGGTCTTTTCCAATGAGTCAACTCTTCGCATGAGGTGGCCAAAGTATTGGAGTTTCAGCTTCAACATCAGTCCTTCCAATGAACACCCAGGATTGATCTCCTTTAGGATGGAGTGATTGGATCTCCTTGCAGTCCAAGGGACTCTCAAGAGTCTTCTCCAACACCACAGTTCAAAAGCATCAATTCTGCGGCGCTCAGCTTTCTTCACCGTCCAACTCTCACATCCATACATGCTGCTGCTGCTGCTGCTAAGTCGCTTCAGTCGTGTCCAACTCTGTGCGACCCCATAGACGGCAGCCCACCAGGCTCCACCATCCCTGGGATTCTCCAGGCAAGAATACTGGAGTGGGTTGCCATTTCCTTCTCCAGTGCATGAAAGGGAAAAGTGAAAGTGAAGTCGCTCAGTCGTGTCCGACTCTTAGCGACCCCATGGACTGTAGCCTACCAGGCTTCTCCGTCCATGGGATTTTCCAAGCAAGAGTACTGGAGTGGGGTGCCATTGCCTTCTCCACTGGAAAAACCATAGCCTTGACTAGACGGACCTTTGTTGGCAAAGTAATGTCTCTGCTTTTAAATATGCTATCAAGGTTGGCCATAACCTTCCTTCCAAGGAGTAAGCATCTTTTAATTTCATGGCTGCAATCACCATCAGCAGTGATTTTGGAGCCCAAAAAAAATAAAGTCTGACACTGTTTCTACTGTTTCCCCATCTATTTCCTATGAAGTGATGGGACCAGATGCCATGATCTTAGTTTTCTGAATGTTGAGTTTAAGCCAGCTTTTTCACTCTCCTCTTTCACTTTCATCAAGAGGATCATAGTAGGGACTTAACAAATGTTTGCTGATTGCCTCTGGATAACTAAAGGAGAAGAGACATATATTGAAATTGACCAGTAGTGTCCTTTCTCATTGCAAGAAAAGCAATTGAGAAAATAAAGCTTGGTTTCCCTTTGGCTTCATTTCACCTGAGTCAACTGACTGCCTGTTGGTGGATCTCAGATATCCAGCCAGCCTCTACAAAAATATCTTCATCCTGAAACATGCCTTCTGCACTATGAGAAACCACAGGTGTTGCTATAAATACCAGAGAAAACCAAAATCTGAAGTCTGAGGTGAAAAGAAATATGGATGAAATGTTTAATGAAATAGTTCAGGAAAGGATACAGATGTAGCATAGCTTAGAGGAGAAGTTGAGGTTGGGCAGCTGTGTTTTCCAAAAAGATCAAATATCCTCTCTCCTACCTTGAGGTGCTGGCCTAAACTTCACACCAGAGCGTGCTTTGTAGTTGGGTCTTAGCCTGTCTGTATGGTGGGAGCATGGACTTCTGAAAAGGTCTCCTCCTCTGGTCTTTCAGTCCACATTTCCACCACTAGAGGTAACTTTCTTTTGGTTAGACACTGTACTTGTAAGAGTTTTAGACCCTGACTTTTCGGGCTCCATACAACTCCTGGGATGGGGCCCAGCCTTTTTTTATTCAGCACCTGAGCAACGCTAATAAGAAGAGGGACTCAGCCCACCAACAGGTGGGAACTGAAATTATATACACTATCCATCGATTGCAAGTTACATGAGACCCAGATATCTACATGCCCTTTAACTAGTATCTTCTTCTAATAAAGGCTGGTTAGTGGGTTTCAAATTGCATGCCAACTTTGTTACTTGTCAGGGGTGGTATTTGAAAGGGATTCCACATTGAGTAGGCTCAAAGTCGAGTTTGATTAGCAATGTCTGTTCCGATCAAGGGAAAGGGTGGTAATGGCCCACATGCCACATATTTGGTTTCCTTGTTTTAACCTAAAATTTGGTCCAAGGCTTATGACTGGGTTTTAGCCCAACCTAAGTTTCTCCAGAGGCAGAGAGTCTGCCCTGAATCCAACTGACATGCTATAATATAATATTTCACAAGTATTGCCTTGACCCAATTTTGAAATCATGGCTAAAAACTCTCAATTCCTCTTCATGGGTAGTTTGCTAAGCCTCCACACCAAGCTAATTAAAAAGCAGAAACATCATTTTGCCAACAAAGTTCCATATAGTCAAAGCAATGGTTTTTCCAGTAGTCATGTATGGATGTGAGAGTTGGACCATAAAGAAGGCTGAGCAACAAAAAATTGATGCTTTAGAATTGTGGTGCTGGAGAAGACTCTTGAGGGTCCCTTGGACAGCAAAGAAATCAAACCAGTCAATCCTAAAATCAACCCTGAATATTCCTTGGAAGAACTGATGCTGAAGCTGAAGCTCTAGTACTTTGGCCACCTGGTGTGAAGAGCCAACTCATTGGAAAAGACCTGATGCTGGGAAAGATTGGGGGCAGGAGGAGGAGGAGGCAACAGAGAACGAGATGGTTGGATGGCATCACTGACTCAATGCACATGAGTTTGAGCAAGCTCTGGGAGAAAGTGAAAGACAGGGAAACCTGGTGTTCTGAAGTTCACAGGGTTTCAAAGAGTCAAACATGACTTAGCAACTGAACAATAACAAGAACTACACTAACCATGTCCCTTACTGGGGTCCAGGGTCAGATGCCCAACTAGCTAGGGGCAGCCCCTAAGCCCAGGTGCCCCTGTAATTACTCAACAGATCCAATCTCCAGGAAACCTTCAAAATCCACTCCGTTTGCCATGCATAAGCTCCCCCTACAGTTCCAGCTTGCTCTGACTTTGACCCCAAGTGTAATCCCGTGTGTGTCCTACATGGAAGCCTTCTCTTCTTTTCTTATTCGGAGCCATAAGTAACAAAGAGTTTGCCTTTCATCTATCTGAGTGTCAGGGTGTTGTATCTGTTATCGAAAGAATCTTTAGATCTTCTAAAACATGTGTCCAATGGCCTTGTCCTGCCTGGCCACTGTCATCCCTTATGAATTAAACTCCCACTTCCAAAACCCTCCCAGGAACAACTGTGCATTTATTTCATATTGAAAGCTCTTTCTTGCTAGGAATGATTTCTCAAGCCTCCTGCTCAGCCTCTGAGAAGCTCTTTTAGCTAAAACTCTGGCTAATAGTCTTCCACTTCTGGCCTGTGAGGGTGTTGTTTGGGGTGTGGGGTCTGTGGAAGCCCTGGGAGGTCCCACTTTGTATCTGAGGCACCTCCTCCCCAGTCTGAGAGCTCTGGCCTACAGACAGCTACAGAGCCCTCTAAGGATACGACCCTCAAAATACGTGCAGGACAGACTATGGCAAAGCAAGGAAACTCCATTCCATCTTGTTAGATTTGTAAATATTCTTTTTCTTCCTTCATCTTATCTGCCTCCCAGGTGAGCTTGCTTCCCGAGAAGGAGGTCATGTCATACTTTCTTTCTCAAAAGTGTCCTTAAGACAGACTTTCCACTCAGACTAAAGGATGAAAACACTGTTACAACCACGACATGATCAATTTTGAGAAAATACCTGGAATTCAGTAACAGTGGCAACTTCTCTTGGGATTCCCGGGATAGATTTGTGCTATTGGGAAGGCAGACAGGGGCCATGAGGAAGGACCAGTGGGGAACCGGGAGCAGACAGACGGCCCCCTGATCTTGAGGGGCAGAGAACCACCAGGAAAATTCAAAATAGGGGAATTTCTAATGAGGAAATTTTACCAGTGGCAATTAAAACCGAGTTCCCTGAGATGCATCACACTGGGAGGATGGCTTCTATTTCTTGAAGCCATCTTAATGGTAGATTTACAGCTTGGTCTAGTTACAGCAGACCAAAATGGAGAGAGTCTAGGACACATATACTGCAAAGACTTTGTCAAAGAACAAAGAATTCTGATCCTGAAAAAGAGACTATCTGTGCTCAGAAAGAAAAGAACTAGAGAAGTCTCTTATTTTAAGATGATGATAAGAGTTAACACCTACAGAAGGTGTGCCTGTGCCAGACACTTTATTTCTTGCGCTTCACATCTACATACCTCATAAGGTAGGTGCTACCATTATGCTCACTGAACCAACGAGGAAACCAAAGTTCAGAGATGTGAAGTGACTTAAGCTCACATAGCAATATCCACCAGGGTCAGGATCCAAACCCAGACCAACCTGGCACAAAAAGAAAGTCTCTTAGCCACTGCCATATTATACAAAGAACAGGTGTCCATTGTTATGCAAAACCTGCATCAGGGTCCACAATCTGGCCTCCAGTGGGGTTTCCTCCAGTGGGACTGCCTAGACTTCAGTTCCTCAAGTCCCTATTAGCAACATGGAAGGAACCTCAGTAACAGCAGCCACGTTGATCTACAGAACCATGGAATGATCAACTTTTAGGGCACATTTTTATGTCAAAACCAGAGAAAATTGTGCACTTTTATTTGGGTTACACTAGAAGGGAGGCTTCCCTGGTGACTCAGATGGTAAAGAATCTGCCTGCAATGCAGGAGACCTGTGTTTGATCCCTGTGTCCAGAAGATCCCCTGGAGAGGAGAATAGCGACCCACTTCAGTATTCTTGCCTGGAGAATCCCATGGACAGAGGAACCTGGAGGGCTACAGTCCACGGGGTCACAGAAAGTCGGACACGACTGAGTGACTAACACTCACTCAGAAGCAGACCAGGAGATAAAGATTTGAGTACAAGCAGTTTATCTGAGAGATGATCCAAGAAAACAATTAAGACTAGGAGCAAATGAGATGGGGGAGAAAGAACAGCCAGTAAGTGTAGGTTTTCAAGTAAGTTTCCCTGGTGGGTAGCTGGAGCTTCATACTTCTGGAGAACTTGGGAGTCCATATAGAACATGCTGTCTTATTGATTTGATTTGGAACTGTGAAGACAATTTATGTAATTATAATACAATGTTATAAATAATTTTATAGATCAGTGGGTGTTATTTATGTATTAAATTATAATTTTACAGTTGCAATTTTAAAGGCAATCCTTATAAAAAATAAATTAAGCAAATAAATGTACATATTGAGCCGGTGGTACAATCACACAGATAGAACTATGTCAGGTGATTTTAAGATACAGTAATCAGACTCTTCATCCCCTGTGGGATACACCCAGCCTAAACGAATTTAAAAATAAAATGAAATTTCAGTTCAGTTCAGTCGCTCAGTCATGTCCAACTCTTTGCGACCCCATGAATTGCAGTACGCCAGGTCTCTCTGTCCATCAGCAACTCCCGGAGTCTACCCAAACCCATGTCCATCGAGTCAGTGATGCCATCCAACCATCTCATCCTCTGTTGTCCCCTTCTCCTCCTGCCCCCAATCCTACACAGCATTAGGGTCTTTTCCAATGAGTCAACTCTTCGCATGAGGTGGCCAAAGTATTGGAGTTTCAGCTTCAACATCAGTCCTTCCAATGAACACCCAGGATTGATCTCCTTTAGGATGGAGTGATTGGATCTCCTTGCAGTCCAAGGGACTCTCAAGAGTCTTCTCCAACACCACAGTTCAAAAGCATTAATTCTGCGGTGCTCAGCTTTCTTCACGGTCCAACTCTCACATCCATCCATGACTACTGGAAAAACCATAGCCTTGACTAGACGGACCTTTGTTGGCAAAGTAATGTCTCTGCTTTTAAATATGCTGTCTAGGTTGGCCATAACCTTCCTTCCAAGGAGTAAGCATCTTTTAATTTCATGGCTGCAATCACCATCAGCAGTGATTTTGGAGCCCCAAAAAATAAAGTCTGACACTGTTTCCCCATCTATTTCCCATGAAGTGATGGGACCAGATACCATGATCTTAGTTTTCTGAACGTTGAGCTTTAAGCCAACTTTTTCAGTCTCCTCTTTCACTTTCATCAAGAGGCTCTTTAGTTCTTCTTCACTTTCTGCCATAAGAGTGGTGTCATCTGCATATCTGAGGTATTTAGAGTATATTCAATAATCATGTCATTGGTGGAAGCGTTATTCTGGGACAGTTGAGTTGATATAAAACACATGTGTTTGCCTTTGGGAATTGAAATATTGTTCGACAAAAGAAATAGGAAATGCAGATATAAGATCAAAAAAGGTGAGTGAAAATAATGTCATTTCTTAGATCGAAGTTTCAGTGAAAACTCAAGATGCGTTTTCTCTTTAAAAGTATATTATGCATACATGCATTCACTGAAAAGCCTTTGAAACAATGGTGAACCCAATAGCAATGAACACCTTGAAACCCAAATTGTGGGTGTCTAAATGTCATTCTCCACTGAAAGAAACAAGGACTGTCTAGCTTGGAAGAGAAAACACACAAGATGAGTCTGGACTATATCACAAAACCAGACAGCAAGAAGCTATGGAAAATCAAGCAGTCGTGTCAGAAGGACTCAGAAGTGAACTTAAAGAGTTGTCCGCAAGAGAATTTGATCTCATTGAGAGAACAACTGTGACGGATTGAAATCCATCCAATACTTTCAAATACATGCGTGCAAAATGAGAGTCATAACAAAATAAACTCATTGGTGTCCCACATTGAATGCTAGAGAACCAGCTCATTATTCTGAAAACTAGAAAATAAAGGGAAAGAAATAGCAAGCATTAACTTGTCTTTCCATATAAACTCTATCTTTGGATGATAAATAGTTGATGAGAAGAAGCTTTTCTTTAAAAAGAGATTCAGAAAATGAATGAGAAAGAATGATGGGGTTAAAAGTATTGTTGATTAAAACGATCATTGGTGGTTGCTACCATCAGAAGAGTCAACCAGACTTTCTAATATTCAGTACACTGTACCATGAAGTATGAAATATGTTTGCCAAAAACCAAAACCTGGATCTGATCAGAATTCTAGATCTAACTTCTAATTTACAGGAAAAACCAGGGGGCAAAGGAACATCATGTTAAACCACACCACTAAAATGCAAACAGCAAAATGCAGACGGTGAGGAATTCTTTACGACAAACAACCCAGTTTTTTTTTTTTAACAAGTAAATATCAAGGGAGAAAAAAATAGGTCAAAAGAGACTTAAAATACCTATGAACTAATTGCAATATATAGACCATATTTTGATACCGATTCAAACAAATAAATTACTTTCAAAATTATATAATAAGGTTAGGGAATTTGAGCAGATTAGATAATAAAAAATGGTTATTAATATATTTGGATATGATGAAAGTGGTTTGCTTATTTTTAAGAAACAATCTGTATCTTAAAGATATATATATTGAAGCATTTAGAGAGGAAATAATATTTGGAGTTTGCTTCAAAATAATACAAGGAGGAGAGAGGAAGTGTGTGGAGATTACATAAAAACAAGATTGGGCACTAGTTAATAATTTTTTAAGCAGAGCAAAGGGTGCATGAATAGAGGTTTATTATACCTGATTTCTGCTTAATATTTTTCATCATACAACTTACAGTTACATACACACATTAAAAATTAATATCTGTGGCCAAGAAGAAGAAAGGGTGGAAGAGAAGAAAGGGTGGAACTGAGCTAGGCAGACGTAAGTCTGGAGCAAGCAGAGTCGGTCCAGGGACTCCTTTGCCTTTGCAGAGGACTTCACAGAGCCACAAGAGGATGAACTCAAGAGCCTGGCATCAAGCAGGTCATCCAGCTCCGTAACTTAGTTACATAGAGGTGCTCCAGTGTCCTTACCTGATGAATGGGAATCACAGTAGTAGCCACCTTGGCCAGGGCGAGGAGGCTCAGATGAACTGATGCATGGATGATGCTTAGCAAAGCCCTTACTATACAATTAGCTATTGACATAATTATCTTCATCTACCCTGTGAGCTACCAAGAACCAAGTGGATATTGCTGGCACAGTAACTCATAGGAACCACAACTGGTGGCCCAGACTCCAGACCTGTCTACATCTCTCCTCGGTCATCCTTGGCAGCTTCTGGTTATAGCAGCCAACTGGAGCGCTCATCTCAAACCCCCTGTTTTCCAGAGCCTCCACTCTCCCCCATTTCCTCACTTTCTCTTGTTCCTTCTGTTTTTCCCTCCATCCTTTCTTCTTTCCTTCTTTCTCCAAAGCAGCACTTTCCAAGTGACAAGTGAAGCCATAATCTAAGCAATAATTTAACTCCTTGCTTCCTACTTAAAAATCCCCTAATTACTGGGTAATGGGTCCGCAGAGGCATTTGGGCTGGGTGAGCTCAGCCCTGCAGGCACAGCTATAGTTCATCTGTCTGCTCCCTAATAGCACTCTAAAGTTCACCCTTATAAACATGTCACTGAGCCTGTAATTGAGTGACTGGTCATTAGGTTCCACGAGCGGTACCTGTGGGTCACCGATCACTCAGAGGTGATGGATCTTTCTCCAATACCTCTGCTGGGCTGGCCACAGAGCTCTCTATCACCTCGGAGCAGAGCATTACACTCCAGGAAGTCTACAGTGAGCCCCAGTGGACTGCCTTAACCTTGGACTTGCATGGGGAAGGGCCAGACAGGGGAGAGGGTAGGGTAGGAGCATACAGCCTCCTGCTTCCCTCACTGACTCTCCCAGCAGCCTGTCCTGGGATGGTCTTATAGGGGACACTGAAGCAAAAAGACACCATGAGGCAATAAGGATTAAGTGCAAGAATAATTGCTCTGTGGCGTTAAAGTCGATTTGAGAGCAGAGGCATTGTTGTAAGACAAGGAAAAAAGGATTGGAGCTTTGTGTTACTAGATTTAGCTTAACGTACCAGAAACATCTGTCACCTGTGAGCTGTGCTCCCTTGAGTAAATCACTTGACTTCTCTGTTCCTTGATTTCCTCATTCAAGGAATAGAATGTTTTCCTCCTAGGATTGTGCTGAAGATTATCTGAGATAATATATATCGAAGCATTTTTTAGTGTCCAGCACTTGGGAGGCATTCAACAAGTATTAATTCATTCTAAATAAACCTGTTTTTCCTGAGATTTCCCTCAAAAATACTCTTTTGTCTTTTTGATGATGATGGAGACATCGAACATAGTAGCTAAGGCTCTGAAGCTAGGCTGATTAGAATCAAATTCTGACTCTACCCCCTTAATAGCAGTGTGACCCTAGACAAGTTACTTAACCTCTATGAGCTTCAGCTTCTTCCTTCATAAAAAGAATTTTAACAGCAGCCAGCAGCTACCTCAAAGAGTTCCTATAGGGGTTAAATTAAATCTTACATGTAAATTACTAAGCATAGTTGAAAATCATCTTTCAATAAATATTGGCTCTTTCACAAGGCCCATGTTTAGGGAAATGACGGGGGAAAACAACTTTATTCCAGCTCCATAATTAAATATCATATCCTGAACTTTCAAATGTCAAGGAAACTCAACTTTTTAAAAATTTAAATCTACCTCCAATTACACTTACCTCAAAGAGTTCCCCAGCCCATTGGTGCAAATCAGCCTTGAGGAAGAGAGCAGCTAATTTAGAATTAAATCAGTCTCTTGTTTCCTGCCAGACTGAGTGATACAGAGTGGAAATCCCACAGGAGGAGGAAGAGGCAGCTGTTGGGGAGAGAAGGCTCCAGTAGAGATGGGGCTATTCTGAGCTGTAAGGACAGCAGGGCAGGATGGCAGGTAGTGATGAGCTGGGGGAAGAGGCATCTGGATGTGACAGATGAGGGTAAAAGTCCACAGGCAGGGACATGAGGGCATGAGGAGTCTAGCCTGCTGACCACCCCCCACCCCACGCCCAGAGTTTGTGCTACAAAGGAGTAAATAGGTAATTCAAAAAACCAAAACTTTCGTGAAAGCCTGTTCTGTGATGAGCATTAAATTAAACATCTTACTGGTTCCCATATGAACTCTGTATAGGCTGGACTCACATTTTTAGTCCATGCTGCTGCATTCTAACCACCTTTAGACACCACGTTTGGATTCTCCAGCTCAAGACAAGGTGGCCCTGCCCAGTGACCCACCCTTTAGTTTGGGCAGCTTTACACCTTCATCCACTCACCAACATCTCCTACTGGTATATTTCACTTTGCTTTTATCATGTTATACTATTGAGTGCAGAGACATCACTTTGCCAACAAAGCTCCGTCTAG
Organism: Giraffa tippelskirchi; assembly: GCF_054371585.1. NCBI lineage: Eukaryota > Metazoa > Chordata > Mammalia > Artiodactyla > Giraffidae > Giraffa > Giraffa tippelskirchi. The sequence goes on along the minus strand of NC_137287.1, from coordinate 109,867,703 downwards.
TCAAAGTTATGGTTTTTCCAGTAATCAAGTGTGGATGTGAGCTGGACCATAAAGAGGGCTGAGCAACTAAGAATTGATACTTTTGAATTGTGGTGCTGGAGAATACTCTTGAGAGTCCCTTGGATTGCAAAGAGATCAAGCCAGTCAGTCCTAAAATAAACCCTGAATATTTGTTGGAAGGACTGATGCTGAAGCTGAAGCTCCAATACTCTGGCCACCTGATGTGAAGAGCCAACTCATTGGAAAATACCCTGATGCTGGAAAAGATTGAGGGCAGGAAGAGAAGGGGATGACAAAGGATAAGATGGTTGGATGGCATTACCGACTCAATGGACATGAATTTGAGCAAACTCTGGGAGATAGTGAAGGACAGAAAATCCCGGTGTGCTGCAGTCCATGGGGTCGCAAAGAGGTGGACACGACCTAGCGACTGAACAACAATACATATATCCCCTCACTCTTGAGCCTCCCTCCAATTCTAAGAAGCACAGGTTTCAGGAAAGTGAAGCAACTGAAGCAAAGATGAAAATACTTCGGCAACAAGGCAGAGATTCCATTTCAAGTCACTCACTTTTCTTAAATCGGTCAACTGCATGTTCAGTTGTGAAGGAACAAATGAAAATACATTTAATGAATACTCATTGAGAGCTAAGTACCAGACCCTGCTTTAAGCAATTTGCAAATATTAACTCTTTTAAAAATTAAAGAAGTTAATAAAAATCATAAGGACACATTAAACAAACATAAATTGAGGCACATTCTGAAAAATAAATGCCCTTCCTTTTAAAATGTCAAGGTTAATCAAAGGCAAAGAATGAGAAACTGTTCTAGATTAAAGGAGACTAAAGAATATGACAACAGAACGCAATGAACTGTATTTGTTTGTATCCTGGATCAGAAACTTTGTATTTGTTTATTTTTAGTTTATTTATCTATTTATTGCTGTAAAGAACATTAGAGTGATAGCCGGCAAAATTTTAATAAAGTCTGTAGAATGTTTAATTTTTGTATACTAATGCTAACCAATTTCCTGATTTTGATAATGCTTCTGGGGTGACAAAACAGAATGTCCTTGTTTTTAGAAAATGCAACTAATGTGTTTTAGGTGTAAAGAAGCATTATGTCCACATTTTACTCTGAAAATGATTCATAAAAAATAATAAAATTGAAAATTGTTCATAAAGGAAAATAAAGCAAATATGAACTTGCTAACATTTGGGTAAATAGAAGTGAAGATTCATAGAAATTCATTTTATTATTTTTTCATATTTCTTTGTCTGAAATTATTAAGCAAAAAAATTAAAAATAGAAAATATATAATCATAATTATTTCTAAATGATATAGTATTATTTTAAGCGATAAAATTTTTCTCCCTAGAACAAAACACTGCTTAAACTTAGAAATACTGGCTGGTTTAACTTAGAAATATTGGCTGGTTTTTGAATTTTTCGTGTATGCCTTTAGAAAGGTGTTAGGTGAAAAACAGGAGACAACATTGACAATGAAGTTCTTCTGCAGGCATTCAAGTGAGAGGAGATTGACCTGAACTAACACGGCATCCATGCATTGGGGTAGATCTGTGTAAACACAGATGCTTGGAACAAAGACTCCACTGGACTTGGCAGCTAATTAAATATGGCCAGAAAGTGAGAGGTAAGAGGAGCCTAGGGATTTAAGTCTTGGAAACTTGAGGAATCCCAGCACTTGATGGACCTAAAACTAGGACAAAACTCCAACCACTGAGGTTCATTCTGCCTCTCTTACCATTTTACTGTATGGCCTTGGGCAAGTCACTTACCCTTTCTGGATTCTATTGGGTAAAATATGTTTTTGGATAGAGTGACATCTTCCCATTCTAAAAGCCTTTTCCTATAAATCAGTGTTGGTAAGAGCAACAGCCAACAGACAGAGAGGTGACTCATAACTCAGCGTGGGTGTGTAGTGCTGAAGGTAAAAACATTTGAATGGAAATCCCAAAAGTATTACCTTGCAACTCACAAAACTGCTGCTTTTTTTAAAACAAACTCATTACATATTATCAATTCCAAATGGCTTGACCTAATATGAGAAATTTAAAACTGGAACTAAAAGAAGCCAGGAATGGATTTACAGATGTGGAAACCTACTCGGTAAAGGTGAGAGCTTTCTGAAGATGGAAGTGTGTGAAAAAAGAAGAAAATAGAGCCCAGGATAGAACTTCGTTGATGACAGAGATTATATGAATTCATTAATCACAAATATGAATATTCATTGGAACCCAGCTCTGGGCCAGGCATTCTGCCAATGGGTACAAACCCAGAAGTGAATTAAGCAGGTACTTAACCCCTGAGCTCTTGACGATCTTAGTATGGAAGAGAAAGAGGAGCCAGGAGGCAAGCGTAACTCTAGCTCCTATTAACACCACTATTTACTGTGCACTTACTGCATGCTGTGCGCCTGGAAAAAAACCAAACATGAATGAGCCAATTCTTCAGGTGCCCTAGGTTTTCACCACACCCATCTCAAGGCCATGCTTAACACTTCATCAGATGAGCCCTGCCAAAGGTCCAGACGCAGAATGCTTTAATGGAAACCAGACATCTTACTGAAAACACCCTAGTGAGATGGGAGGGAAAGCTTCACGTTACTCCTCACACATAAGAAACTTGAATGAATCCCCTAATCTCCCCCAACATCCCAGTTTCACGTAATGTGTTCCTTTCTCCTGCCTACCAGAACTTTACCCCATGTATGGCAGGTGAGTAAGATTGGTTCTGCAGAGATCATTCCCAGCCTGTCTCTCAACTTTTAGAAATGTAGGTAGGTCACAAGTCTACTCTGTGGAGTACCAGTCATGGGATGATGGATGGTTATCCTATATCAGGTCACCAGTTTTCTTCTGGCTTATCAAGTCCCAGCACTTGGACCCCTCTGAGAGTTGACGGCTGATCCATAGGCCTCAAGTCTGATCAGGATTGTGATTTCACTACATTAAGGACCCCTTCAATCATATTCCCCTGCCCAGATACTGGTAAAAGCTCCACTTTCTTCCAAAATATCTGCACTATGCCTTACATCTAAGATGGCATGAATTGGCATGCAAATAGTAATGATTACTATCTATATTGAGTTCTCATAGGTCAATCTCAGTTATGAATATAGATTAAAAAACGTAAGTTCTATTATGTATTGCGTTATGTGCTTTATTGGATTATTGAATTTATATAATAATAAATACTATCATTATTCCTATTTTGCAGATGGGAAAACTGGGGATCAGAGAGGAATCAAATTTAGGAAGTGACAGAGATGCCTTTTGAACCCAGGCCATTTGATTACGGAACCTAAACTCTTAACCACTAAGTTATGTGTAATTAGATTATATGTCAATTTCTTGTGTCATTTCTTGTGACAGTGGATGTCACAAATATATTTTTGCTACATTGTGTACGTACTACAAATGGCTATAGGGCTAAGTATCAGTAGTAGAAATTCAGAACATTTTTGTTTTCAGATCTGTGCTTTCCTTATTGGGTTTTTACTGCGAGCGTGTGTCACTGTAAAGTTAATTACTTTGGCCTGTTGGAAATATTTTTATAAGTGTGAGGAAAAATATACCAAAATTACATACTCACCACTCACATTTAACAAATACTGTTTTGTCATATTGGCTTCGAGTTTTTTTAAGAAATAAAACTTTGCAAATTGAAATGAGAAACTCCCCATTCCACCATGACATCTTTTCCCTCTTTTTATGCCTCCAAACTTACCAGCATCTGGGGGTAATGCCTTCTTTTCTGTGTTTTTAAGGCCTTCCTACATATGTATATATTTGCATCAAGAAAAAACATACTACATATGGATGTTTCTATAAATAACATATAGTGATCCTGCTGGCTTTTTATATGTAGCTTCCTTCTGCAGGCATCTTCAGCTCCAGCTTTCCTCTCCTCTGCTAAGTCATTCACTGTACTTCAGTCCACATTTTGTCCGACTTGTATGGTTCATGATTACACATCTCTTACTTTCATCAAAGATAAAGTGCGTACTTCTGTTTATGGTTCTTTGTGTTGTTTTGGGCCGCTTGCAAAAAGAGGAGAGGAGTATGAAATCAGATAGCTCTGATCCTTTTTCAACATCTATACTAATGAACATAGGTTTTTCTTCTTTGGTCTGTAAAAGTATGAGTTCCATTAATAGGTTTTCCAATGTTGAACCATCCTTGAATTCCTGTGATCAAGTATACTCAGTCATGATGTGGTTTTATTGTTCTTGGTCTTGTTCCTTATTGCCAATGCTACTATCATTTTGCTGGATTGGCTTATTAATATTTTATTCAAGTTTCTTCATCTATATTCATAAGTGAGATTGACTTTTAACTCTTTTGCTTTTGCTATTCTTTTCCATTTTGATATCATCGTTAATTTGCATCATTTAATTAGTTGGAAAACTTTCCACCTTTCTATATTCTCTGAAATAACCACCCACTGAATGTTTGATAAAAGATGTCCATAAAATCATTTGTGCCTAATGTTTTTGTGGGAATATTTTTATTACTGCAAGTGTGTTTAACAAACATCAATTTACTCATACTTTCTATTTCCTCTGGAGATAATCTGGATCATTTATATTTTTTAGAAAATTGTCCCTTTTATCTATACTTTCAATTTGGTTGATAAAACATTGTTCCTATTATTTTCTTGGTTATAACCCTTGTTTAGTTGTAGCTCTATGCCCCTTTCATTTTCAATATTGTTAAGGTTACCTTTCTTCTTGTCCTATTGTTCAGTCTTGCCAGAGGACTGCCTCTATGCTAGTCTATATAAATAGAGACATAAACAAAACTTTCTTAATCCAGTGTGTTTTTATGTATATGCATGCATACGTATATTGCTTTCCCAAATGAAAATAGCAGAACAGAGGCTACATCTGCTTCTCCAAAGACACCATTCTCATCAACACTTAGGGAGTAAACCACAGTCCCCATATAAAGGGTGACCTTCTCTGAAGCAACATATCCTTCTCAAGGCACTACCTGCCTCTCTGGAGGCAATCAAGCTCATGATTTGAAATCAGATGCATTTGTGTTCAAGCGCTTTCCCTTCCTACATGGATGGTTGTGTTCAGTCACTGAGCTGTGTCCAGCTCTTTGCGACCTAGCCTAGCCATAGATGCTAGGCTCCTCTATCTTCCACGATGTCCTGGTGTTTGCTCAAATTCATGTCCATTGAGTTAGTGATGCTATCTAACCAACTTATCCTCTGTCACCCCTTCTCCTTTTGTCTTCAGTCTTTCCCACCATCAGGGTCTTTTCTGATGAGTCAACTTTTCGCATCACGTGGCCAAAGTATTGGAGCTTCAGCAACAGTCCTTTCAATGACCTTGAGCAAATAGAGGTAGATACCCATCTCAAAGACTATGGTAAGGATTGCTTGGAAGAGTCAGGATGGATGCATGAGTGAGTGTGGAAGCTAGAGCTGGGGAAACCTGAATCTGAATTCCAGTTTAATCTCTTCCTGGCCCTAAGCATCCTGCTAGTTCGTAAAACTGAGATAAAAATATTTCCAGTTTGGGTAGGAATTAAATTGTATTTTGCATAATGCTTAACACAGAGAAAGCAAATATTCAAGAATCTCTGTTGTTTGTTATTGACGTCACAATTATTCGCAGCCTTATTTGGGTGAACACCTTAGTTCAAGGCTATTCCAATTGCAGGCTTGGAGCCCCTTTCCTTCACTCCTCTCTCAGCTGAAGCCTGGCACCATGAGGACAGGGCAGATCTGGCAGGTCTAAACTTGGCTCAGCTCTGGTCCCAGAAGCCAGCACATTTACCCTAATGGCTGCTCCCGGTCCATATTAAGTCTCACATTTCTAATGAGTAGAATGTGGGTTTGAAATATAGACTCCCATAATCAGTGATTCCCTAGACATTCTATCAAAACTCTCAGGAGTAAAATTATAGCCAAGGCTAGTAAAATTATACCCTGTGTCTGCTTGTATAACACAGTGGTTTTTAAACTGATCTCCCCAAAGTTCTAGTGATTCCATAAACCAATCTTCCTTTTTCCCCTACCACACACTAATGGTAGACATAACACCATACCCTCCCATCTCAATTCACCCAGAATTTTAGATAATGACCATGAATATAAACCTTCATTTAAAGAAAGTTTTCCATAGCTTAAAGCACACCCAGGACCGTGAAACACCAACATCTTTCAGAGCCAAGATTCTCAATCTGCCCTTTAGCCTCGTGTCTAAAATGCATAATACAGAGGAAAATATAACAAGCCCCTTTGGGTCTCAGTTTCCACATCTATAAAATAAGAAAGATGAGAACTTTCTGACACCACTGTATGAGGCAGAAGTGAAGAGATAAACTTGAAATTGTTGGGTGAACTATGGAATCATAGACACATGTTAAAAGTTATTGCATATGCATGCACACATATCAACAATCTTTGGCTCCGTTTAGCCGAACATTTTCTACCTGGAAACATGTCTAAGTTGTCTAGAGTGAGGAAGGCTGGAGGAGATGAAGAACAAGCATTAACAAGCCCAAGGAGGACCTGCCAAAGTCATAGAAGAAGTGGAAGAAAGAAAACAGTGAAAGAGATGGATGCCGCAGAGGCAGATGTTGACATGCCAGGGTTGAGTAGTTCTCGAGGGTTTCAGGGCTGTTTCTCATCAGTTTCTTTTGTTGTTGTTGCTGTTGCTGTTGTTGAAGCCTGAGAAGCACTGCTCTCCTCTCCCCTACTCCACTGGAAATGGCCAAGAAGAGCCTATGGGCAGCTTCTGTATAGAATCACAAAACTAGAGCACCCCCCGAACCCTGCAGCTGGGGTGACAGCTCTCAGATGAGCCAGTGGGATGGAGGGCAGGCTCTGGATTCAGCCATCAGCCCAATTGAGAGGGATGTGTTCAGACTACAAAAACAATGTGAGCAAATTGATATCATCTCATGGGCAAATCCCATGGGCGGTGGTTGCCTTGAACGTTGTTTGCTCCCTAGCTCTGGGATAGGACAGTGATGTTAGTTTTGGGCAAAGGATGAAGAAGGGTGTGGATACATGCCACGTATTTGAATCTTTACACTACGTAGAATTAAGTCTCCTTTTGCCTTCTCCCAAGCTCTATCTCCACAGAGGACTTGTTCTGATTTGGCTAAAACTGCGTGCCAAACACTGTGCCAAGATCTTTATTTGTATTAGCTCATTTAATCTGCCCAAAACACTGATAGGCTGGTTGGGCTTATGTTTGATTTTTTTAAGCCCTTATCTTCTAGAAATAGATATGAAGTGTTAATGGACAAGGCACAATATTTCTGAACCTGACCTGCACTTCATAACAGTCCAGGAGCGGTGGTAGGTAGGATACAGTTGGAACAAAAGTGGCCATGAGTTCATAAGTGTTGAAGCCAAGTGATTGGGACAGAAGTTCACTATGCAGGCTTACTACTTTTGTGTGAGTTTAGTGTATGTCTGAAATTTTTGATACAAAAGTTTTTAAAAAGTCCTTTAGGTATTTATGATATTAGCCCCATTTATGTACATGAAAACTGGAGCTCAGAAATGTACTTACATACCTAAGGTCAAAGGGCTAAAAGGCAGACTATGGTGGATGCCAAGTTGTCTTGCCCAGAAGCCCTTCAACTGGATTCCTCACTGCCTGTCTGAAGGGAGTGCAGTCCAGGGACAGAGTCCAGTGGTTCAGCCCCTTCAATGTCTGTCTCAGCTGTGCAGAAATCGTTCACCCAAGCTTCCTTGTAAAGCTCGCATCCCGTGATGGAGCAAAGCAGGATTATAAAAACTCAATCATTTCAACTTAACACAGGACAACTTAGATGGGCAATGCTCTCTTCTGGGTTAGCCCAGCCTCTGCTGGACCTGTATCACAAGTTGACTTTTCCTTCTGCCCCATCCTGTGTCCCTCCTGCCTTTCACAGGAGCCGATCCCAAAAGGCATCTTGCATGCCAACCTCCATCTCAGCATTAACTTCTGGGGAATTGAACTTGAGCCAGAGAGCTGAGATCTGAGCCTCTGAGATCTGTCGGACTGTTTGAATCTGCATGTTTGAATCTGCCAGGAAGGGGGCAGTTATCAGTGTTCAGCCCCCATTCTGCTCCCCTGGTCCTATGCTGAGGAGGCCTACATAGATCAGGAAATGAACAGGACATAGACCATGAACACGGAGAGACAAAATGAAGCACTAGTCCTGAGTCTAGAACTTTCTGAGCAGCAGGAGGACATGGCTGCTAAGTTCAGAGAAGACCTTCCCCAGCACCAGCCCCCTGTAGACTCAGCTGGATTAAGCTGCAGGAACACTTCAAAGGCAGCAGCTCAGGCCCTGACCCCAGAAGACCCCTCAAGGCTTCCTGGCAGCCCAACTTCAGAGGCCAGGCCCCACTCCCTAATTCCTCTACATGCAAGCAACTCAGCGAGTCGCCCGAAGCAGCAGGTGGCTCTAAATATGCCCCATATAGTTAGAAATCTCATTTCCATTCCTGGCCTCTGGCTTGCATGGCACAGAGAGCAGTTTTTCTGGAATGAATTATCCCCTCCCCGCAGATGTCTTCAAAGGCTTCTAATCCAAAACGGGCTCTTCAGGACCCAGCCTCCCCAGGCTGCCCATGCACACAGGAAGTCTCTCCTTAGCGGGCACAGATGGGCTTTTGAAAATATATGAACGGTGCTGATGTAACAGAAAGTGCTGATCAGGGGGTAAGACACAATGTCCCTGGCAGCCAGATCATGGGAGAGCTCGGAGTACCTTTAGCAGCATCTTTTTTTGTTTTGTTTTTAATTTTTTGTTTCCTATTGGAGCATAGTTATTCACAAAGTAGTGTTAGTTTCAGGTGTACAGTAAAGTTATTTCATTATACATATTCATATAGCCTCATCTTCACTGAGGGAGAATTTATTCTGGTTTGCTGGGACTGTCCCAGCTTTACCCCTAAACATCCCACGTTAGAAACCCCTTAGTCTTGGGGGAAGTGACCAGTTGATTGCTCTACCATCATTTACAGTTTGTCAGGGTCTCAAGAAGAAAAGTGTTATTAGTCACTCAGTCGTGTCCGACTCTTTGCGACCCCATGGACTGCAACCCACCAGACTCCTCTGTCCAAGGGATTCTCTAGGCAACAATATTGGAGTGGGTTACCATTTCCTTCTTCAGGACATCTTCCTGACCCAGGGATTGAACCCAAGTCTCCCGCATTGAGGCAGATTCTTTACCATCTGAGCCACCAGGGAAGCCTCTCAAGAAGAAACTTAAAGGTCAAAAAAGAGAAGGATAAGTTCAGTGAACTCCATTAGTGGTCAGTTAACAATGACTCTTCCCTCTCAATCAAAATAAAAACACATACGTGTGATTACATATATAAATATAATAGTATACATGCTATGGATATTAAATATACTATAGATGTGATATATACCATATACATCAGCAAGGTAGCCAATCATTCACCTATCAATTTTTTTAGCAAACATCTAACAGGGATTGTTTACCTACAGAGGTACGTAGAAAACTTCTTGGCAGGTATTGGGGTGGGGAGAGTAGGGGGAGTCTATAAACTCTAAAATTACTGCAAAAATCTCTGCGTTCAGGGCTGCACAATCTAAAGAATTTTAAAAATGCATAAATGAAGAGATAAACATATAAATAGATAATTACGCACTGTTTCTCAAGATATGTTTTCTGGACCACAAATATTAAAATCCTCTAGCCAGGACTTCCTTGGTAGTCCAGTGATGAAGAATCCACCTGCCAGTGCAGGAGACATGGGTTCGATCCCTGAGTCTGGGAAGATTCGGCATGCCATGAAGAACTAAGCCCGTGTGCCACAACTACTGAAGCCCACCTGCCCTAGAGCCTGTGCTCTGCAAAAAGAAAAGAAACCGCAATAAGAAGCCCGCACACAGCAATGAAGAGTAACCCTTGCTCGCCAAAACTAGAGACAGCCCACATGCAGCCACAAAGACCCAGAGCAGCCAAAAACAAAAATAATTTTTAATTGCTAAAAAAAATCTTCTAGCCTCTTGATTTGCAAAATGTGGTCCATGAATCAGCAGCATCAGCATCATACAGGAGCTTCTTAAAAATGCATATTCTCTGACCTGACCCAGGATCCATTGAATCAGAACCTTCTTTCCACAAAATCCTGGGTGATTTGTATACATATGAAAGGCTCTAGTTCTGGGACAGCTGTTCACATTGGGTGCCTCCAGTAAACCACACCTTCCAGTGGAAGTCTATCCCAGATTGCAGAGTTGTCAGGAAAAAAAAAATTAATACATAGGCAATTTCTTTAAATTGCTGTAAGTCCACCCCCAAATCTTCATGACTTGAAACAACAACCATGATGTCAGTTTCAACTTGTTGAAACAAGTTATCAGTCTCTCTCCATTATCTCTCCAGAGGGTAACTGGACTTCTTACATAAAAGTTCAAGGCTCCCAAGAATCAAAAATGGAAGTTTCTAGGGACTTCCCTTTGTGGTCCAGTGGTTAAAAATCTGCCTTCCAATGCAGGGGATGCAGGTTCGATCCCTGGTCAAGTAACTAAGATCCCACCTGCTTGAATGCATGTAGGCTAAGTTGCTTCAGCCGTGTCCGACTCTGCAACCCTATAGACTTTAGCCCTCCAGACTCTTCTATCCATGGGATTCTCTAGGCAAGAATACTGGAGTGGGTTGCCATGCCCTCTTCCAGAGGATCTTCCAAACCTAGGGATCGAACCCTCATCTTTTATGTCTCTTGCACTGGCAGGCAGATTCTTTACCGCTAGCCCCACCTGGGAAGCCCCCACATGCTGCAGGGCAACTAAGCCCACGCCCAGCAACTACTGAGCCCCACGATCCACAACGAGGGAGAAGGCCACATGCTGCAATGAAGAAGCTGTGCGCAGTGATGAAAGATCCCACACGCTTCAACTAAGACTCAACGCAGCCAAAAATAAAAGTAAATAATTTTTTTGTTTTAATTTGGCAGCTTGAAAATGCCACAAGTGTACTCTCACAGTGTCTGTGGGTCAGGAGTCTGGAACTCTGGCAGGCTTATACAGGTTGTTGGCAGAATTCAATCTCTAGCTGTTGTATGATTGAGGTCAGGTTTTTCTAGGTCACTTTCAGTTCCTAGAGGCTGCCCACAGGTCCTAGTCATACGCTCCCTCCATAGGCAATTTACTGTATGGCTTTTGCTTTCTTCCAGGCCAGCAGAAGAGCATCTGCTGCTGCATCTTGTCTCTGTTAAGGACTCACCTGATTAAGTCAGGCCCACCCAGGACAATCTCCTTTTTTACTAACTCAAAGTCAACTCATTAAGGACCGTAATTTCACCCACAAAATCCTTTTTCCATATAACATATAATAATCATAAAAAAATATTCCACACTCACAGAAAGTGGGTAGTATAGGATATAATATATATATATATAATGGCATAGAGTGGGGGAGATGGTAAACTTTTTTTGCAAAGGGATAGACAGTAAATATTTTAGGCCCTGTAGGCTATATTGCCTGGGTCTCAATTATTCAACACTTCTTTTGTAACACAAAAGTAGCCATAGATGACACATAAATGGGTGTGGATGGTGTGTTCCAACAAAATTTTATTTATAAAAATAGACAGTAGATCAGATTTGGCCCATGAGCCCCAGTTTGCTGATTGCTGGTGTAATGCATAGGCTTTTAGGTCAGGAGAACGGACTTCTGTTGCTGGCTCTTCCTATTATTACCTGTGTAACTCAGAGCAATTACTTAAATTATGAACCTATGTTTCCTTGCTTATAAAATAGAAATGACATGTGGTAGATAGTACGAGTGACCAAACATACACACAATCTTCTACATTTCGTAGACTCACTGGCATTTGGGTTGGGCCATGAAACTGAGTTCTGGTCAATGAGATGTGGATAGAAGTGATGTCAGCTACATCCAAGCCTGACCCTTAAGCACATCTATGGAAGTCTCTAGTCCTCTTTTCCTCTACTGCAGTGACCTTGGGTGCCACATTGTCCAGACTGTGTACCTGTAACTTGGGGGAAGGCCACCCCAGCCCCATGGGTCTGCGCCAGAGTGAGAAATAAAACCTTACCTTGTTAACCCACTGAAATTTTGGAGTTACTATGTTGGGACAGCTGAAGCAACTACTGTGATAAAATATTCATGTTCTGAGACCTTTGTGAGGATAAAAGGCGATTGGGATGCCAAGCACAAAACCTAGTACTTGACACATAAAAGGCACTCTATATATATTAGTAATTATGACTAATTGACTATAAAACGCCTGATAAGTAGCTTCTGGATTTTTTTCCAAAATAAAATCACGAAACTTCACTGAAAGTAAATGAACCAACTTTTTCAAAAGATACCAACCCACTGAGAATTTTTTTATGTTGAAAATAACATTTTGATAAGGAAAATGCTGATTCTATATGTTATACCTCAAAAAAAGACATCACTTATTAACACTCTTTAAGAGAAGGAAGGAAGGAGGAAAAATAGCCTCTAATTTCTGCATCGCCATTCATCATTTTCCCTAATCAGCACAAGTTCCCTGAGCAGGTCCACTCTGTGTGTGCCTGGAGCTGGCTGCTGACTCAGTCATGGTCCAGCACCCAGCGGCCAGAGCAGGTGGCCAGCCGAGCTCTGTCAAGAGTTATCAGTCAGTAGAACAGGGGGCGCCATGCTATGAGCTAGGGTATTACAGGCTGTTTCTTGAACCTAAAGACCTCCTCTCCAACAAAATGTTCCAGGAAGGGCTGAGGTCAAAGTCCCACTAATTGCGAATGCAGCCTCCGCGGTGGAAAGAATCCATTTGCTGGCAGTTTGATGTATCACACTCAAACCAGCAGAGGGAAGAAAACTCCCCATTCCTAAGTCAAAGGAGGTATGATAGATATATTTAGAACTGAAGAGAGGCTCTGAGAAAGGAACCTTATTTATTTATTTTGGCTGCACTGGGCTTTCATTGCTGCGTGCAAGCTTTCTCTAGTTGTGGCAAGTACTTAACGCTACTCTTCGTTGCAGTGCGCACAGGCTTCTCACTGCGGTGGCCTCTCTTGCTGTGGAGCACAGGCTCTAGGCCTGGGTGGTTGTGGCTCTCAGGCTCTAGAGTTGGGATCGGTAGTTGTGGCCCGCATGGGGTTAGTTGTTTCACAGCATGTGGAATCTTCCCAGACCAGGGATTGAACCCATATTCCCTGCATCAGAAGGCTGATTCTCAACCGCTGAGCCACCAGGGAAGTCCTGAGAAGCAAACTTGGAAGGGGAAAACGTGGGGAAGCCCCAGGGCAGCAGACAATAAGGAGTACAGTTGTTTCCAAAAGCACAGCCAAGAAAGGAGGATCTTCAATCCTGTAGGTGAGAACCATGACTGTTGCCCAAAATGCATATGAAGAGCCGACAGGCCAGCTTGCCATTCATGCACAGCAAGCCGGGAAACAAGACCTGCTCAGACTGGGGCCATGTCCAAACGGAGACTCGTCATGACCTTCTCCAGGCAGCTCATGCTTAATGAACACTCAGCAGGCCACGCATCATGCTGAGGACCCTACCTAAATTACCTCCTTTAACTCAGACACACCACAACCCCTGAGAATTAGGAGCTCTATTATTGGCACAGATTCCTGATGAAAACATAGAGATTCAGAGACCATAAGTACAATTTCCCAGATCTTACAGCTATTACATAGGAGAACTGGAATTTGAATACAAGCATCATGGTCAGTTTGAGGTGCCATAAAAAGATAGCAACTGGGTGGTTTAAACAACAGAAATTTATTTCTCACAGTCCTGGAGACTGGAAGTCTGAGATCCGGGTCATGTTCTGATGCGGGCTCACTTTCTAACATATAGACAACCACCTTTCTGCTGTATCCTCACATGGCAGAGGGCAGAAAGAAAGCAAAGAAGCAAAAAAGCCCTCTGGGATCTCCTCATAAAAGGGCACTAATCCATCCTGAGGGCTCCATCCTCATGACCTAATCATGTCCCAAAGGCCTCACTTCTTTTTTTTTAACTTTTTATTTTATGTTAGAGTATAGGCAATTAGCAATATCATGATAGTTTCAGGTGGACAGCAAAGGGACTCAGCCATACATATACATGTATCCATTCTCCTCCAAACTCCCCTCTCATCCAGGCTGCCATATAATACTGAGCAGAGTTCCTTCCAAAGGCCTCACTTCTTAATACCATGTGATTGAAGGTTAGGGTTTCAGTGTAAAAACAATTTGGAGAGAAGGACACAAATATGAAAACAAGTCATCTTAATTTCAAAAATGAACCATGTAACTACTAGGTTATAATATCTCATATTCACTATCATATCCCAGTTCAGTTCAGTTTAGTCACTCAGTTGTGTCTGACTCTTTGCAACCCCATGGACTGCAGCATGCCAGGCCTCCCTGTCCATCACCAACTCCCGGAGTTTACTCAAACTCATGTCCATTGAGTCAGTGATGCCATCCAACCATCTCATCCTCTGTCATCCCCTTCTCCTCCTACCTTCAATCTTTCCCAGCATCAGAGTCTTTTCAAATGAGTCAGTTCTTCACATCAGGTGGCTAAAGTATTGGAGTTTCAGCTTCAGCATCAGTCCTTCCAATGAATATTCAGGACTGATTTCCTTTAGGCCCTGTTCTAAATACTTAATCTATCTCTATTTTCACTTCCTTATAAAGTTGGTCCTATTTCGTTCCCATTTTACAAACAAAGAAATAAAAGCTAGCAAAGATTAGCTGACTTTCCCATAGTTAGGGGTTTCCCTGTTGGCTCAGTGGTAAAGAATCCTCCAGCCAGTGCAAGAGACATGGTTGGAAAGGTCCCCTGGAGAAGGAAATGGCAACCCACTCCAGTATTCTTGCCTGGGAAATCCCATGGACAGAGGAGCCTGGGGGGCTACAGTCCACGGAGTGACAAAAGAGTCAGACACAACTTAGCAACTAAAACAACAATTACCCCATAGTTATAGGGCTAACACTCCAGCTCTCTTTCCAGATCTCACACTCTGAACAATCGCCCAGAGTCCCATGTGTGTGGTCAGTTAGGAGCCTCGCTGGGGATGGCCACTGTGCTTGGCAAGACTCTTGGGCCCAGAACTCTGTTTTTGCCTCTGGTCATTGGTGCCTGAGGTCTGTGATCAGGCACAATTTGACTAGAAGACCAGGCTCTCAGAGGTTTAGTGAGTGTGAGTCTAGCCGAGGATGACCTCCACGTGTGCCGATTGACTTTAGAGACATATAAACGATGGGTCGTAAATCAGGAAGCAGGCGGGCCCATCATGAATCATTCTTCCCTCCAAGCTCATCAAGACAGACGTGCATAAATCCCGTGTAGGCTGTGGCAGGTGCTGTCCTTTAGATTTCCAATTAAATGAGGCCTAACTATGCTCGTTTCTCAGTGGGGAGGCCAGGCATTAATATGGTAATAAGCGGTCCAGGAGAAGTTCATGGGAACCGCCTTCTGCTGCTGTGGTCCTTGACCCTCTGCTCTTCTGTCCTATTTAGAATGGGGCAGAAACCCAGCAGGTGGGTTTGGGATGGAGTAGGGAACGCTTCAGTGGAGGGGCTACAGATGTAGGATGACCATGACATCACCATCTGCAAAGAAAGGGATGTGGCGATGCTGGGGGTATCCATCCTCCTGTTCTATGGGCCAACACGACTTGGAAATCATCCCTGGCCATCGCTGTGCCACTGAGGTAACTCTGCCACACCCTGCCAAACATTTTAGGCCATGTGTTCTCAATGGCCCTGGTTGGGGGCAGGGCACCTTCCTACTGGGGAGTGACAAATTTTCCTGGACTAAACATGGGCCTGGCATCACTCCTGTGTCTGGTGCATTTTCATTGTTTGTCCTTAGGCAATTGGCTCCAAATAGCCAAGTATCAGTTTGATTGTAAGAAAGTAGAGACATAGGAAGGTCAATGAAAAGCTTTGTATACAATGTACCCAGTAAGAGCCAATGCTTTGACTCTACTGTAGTTATTGTCCCAGTCTTCTTTTCTTAGTGGGACAGAATAGGGTTTGTGAAGCCCCTCAATCCTCTACCCGGCTGCGGAAGTTACTAATTCCCTTGGAGATCCTGATCCTTATCAAGGTAAAACTATAAAAGGTTATTGGTAAGGAGAAGGAAGATTATAGAATGGGCTAGCATAACTACAATAGTCAATACAAGAAAAAATTATGTGTCTTTTAAGAGACTCACTTAACAGCAAGATCTTATGGGGCCCAATTTCTTCATAATAGTAGAACCTAAAAGCCCCTAGATTTACATCCCAGCCTTTATCCAAGCTCCTTAACGTTGGAATAAAATGAATGGGGGGACTTCCTTGGTGGTCCAGTGGTTAAGAATTTGCCTACCAATACAAGAGACACAAGTTCAATCCTTGGTCCGGGAACTAAGATCCCACACACTAAGGGGCATCTGAGCTCACACACTCTCGAGCCTGTGCTCCACAAGAGAAGCCACCGCAATGAGAAGCCCATGCAGCATAACTAGAGTAGCCCCACTCACCGCAACTAGAGAAAGCTCGAGCACAACAAGGAAGAACCAGTACAGCCAAAAATAACAGATAAATAATTTTTTTAAAAAATGGGTGGGACTTGGTGTCTGGAGGTGAGTGAGAAATGAGGCAGGAGATGAAAGAGATTATAGAAGGGAGAGAAAAAAGAAGGAATGCAAAGAAAATGGGCTCTCTCATCACCATCTGGGGAGGACATGGTATGCATTCATCATAGATTCAACTGGAAAAGCAAAAGGCTGCTTTGCTTTGCACTGTTCTCTGGCCTCTGTGTAACTATCAATGGTGTAACAATAAGAATTTCTCTGTTATGGACTATGCCTTCCCAATATCTCACATAACAATAGTAGGCTACATTAATAATGGAGTGTGCGTGTGTGTGTTCAGTCACTTCTGTCATGTGCGACTCTTAACGACCCCAGAGACTGTAGCCCACCAGGCTCCTCTGTCCATGGAATTTTCCAGGCAAAAATACTGGAGGGAGTTGCCATTTCCTCCTGCAGGGGATCTTCCCAACCCAGGGGTCAAACCCATGTCTCCTGCGTCTCCTGCATCCGCAGGCATATTCTTGACCACTAGCGCCACTTGTTAAGTGTATTAGAATCTAAACAAAAGGTATCAACCATTGCGCATTTAAAACAGAGGACCTTTCATTGCCAGGAATTCATCACACAGGTGATGGAGGAGCTGAGAAGAGAAACCAAGGGCCAGTGAGTGAGCCCAGGAATAAACAACAGCAAGAAACCACCACCATGCCCAGGCTGAGGCTCCGAGGGAGGGGTGAGATTACCAGGGGCAAGGGTCACCCAGCAGGAGGTAGGGACCATGGGGGCCTGGATCTATGGAGGAGACCAGCTGCTCCTGGAGCTGCCATCTAAGTCAGAGAGGTGTCCTCCCTTCCCCTTCCTCCCTTCTTTCGTTCCCCAGTCCCCACTTGTACTTCCCATCAACCAAACCCAGCCAAAGTAAGCTGCACTGGAAACCTGCAGACATCAGCCTCCTGTCAAGAGCCCAGACTGGGGGAAGGAGAGAATTAACATGAAGGCAAATGGGTCATGAGCCAACAAGGATGCAAACCTTCCCTTAGAGAGTGGGCAACAGACTCCCCCAGTAAGTGCAAACCTCTGGTTCAGTTGACCAAGCTAATAAGTGAGAATGAAAGGGGACAATCAGTATCTAGCCTCTCACTTCTTCCTGAGGACTGGGCTCCCCTGGCCCATCTCAAGCAGTCCAGCTGCAGGAGGGTGGGCAGTGACCAGCTCATTCCAGTGCATTCCACGGAGCCCCGCATCCATCCAGGGTATCCTAGGTCTTCTCTCCCAGCACTGCCTCCCAGAGACTCTCCTTGGCCCCAAAGCAAATCCAGGAAAGGCTAGGCCGATCTCAGAGTTCCTCCGGTGTTTGCTGCCCCAGAGTTATTTTTATATCTCATTTCCTCGCATTATGGCAATTTACATACTTCAGCAGAGCCAGTGAGTGTCCAAAACACAAACCAGGAACAATAACGCATCACCGGGAGCTTCGCAGAAACCCCAACCCAGAGGAGGTTTCGGAAATTAGTTGCTAAAACAAGTGGTTCCCTCACCCCGAGTGGGAGAATTCTCAGCAACACTTGACAATAAGTGGACGTGATGAGGACCACACAGAGCCGTAATTCCTGCCGGATTGCACATTGAAAGCTGCATTCAGCGTGCGGAGCCCATCAGAGGCGGCATTGTTGCGATGAATACCGAAGGGATTGCAGTGAATTACTGCTTCATTGCCAAGTGCTTCCGATTCCCTGCTCCTGCCATCTGTGTCCTCCGGAAGACATGCAGAAGCAAAGGTCCGAAATGGGGGTGGGGTGGGGGAGCCGGCTCCAGGCTGGTGGGAAGGACAGCTCGGCTCGGTATGCAGAGGGAGACCCAAGGATGAGGACGGAAGCAGTCTTCCTCTAAGGTGTAATGCAGTGCAGTGGAAAGACACTTAGGGTCAGAGACTACAAGACAGTCCCCACCTAGTCAAGTTCCTTGCAGAAACCTAAACACACAATCAGATATAGTTTTCCCATCCTTGCTCAAACATTCATACCCTCATCCTCAGAAAGGCAGCCCTAACCTGTATTCACACATGGACAAACGCACAAACATGCATACTTCATTCATTCAACAAATAGTGAGCGCCTACTCTGTACCAGCGACTGCAAGGCACGTGGTTTCTACACACATACTGTACACAGACATACCCACATTCTCACATGTGGGCACACACATACACCTACACTCATCGACACACATGGGCACACACACATCAAGCATAAGCATGCTTGACAAACGCAGAAATCTCTTCTCTCTCTCCAGTTCCACTCACTCACATACACACGCTTTATATATTTTCGCAAATAAAAAGGAACACCAGCCAGGCAGGGGGGAAGATGACAAGCTAATCAGCTGTCTAGTTCTGTTCAATTCTGAAAACACGTCTCTCTTTTAATTCAGTTGTTCTTACCAAGAGCTTTGTTTGTAGTTGGTTCATCTATTCAACAGTTCTATATTTAATGCTTTTGATCGCTAATATCTCTAATCTGGGTTTAACATACAGCAGTGATGTGCCCCCTTGGGAAGGAAATGTAGCAAGCAGGGTAATCTTCTTCCATGGTGTAACACAGAGTAATGGAAAGATGCTAGCTCCCTGCATTTGTCCAATAAGAAGTTACCCAGGTTCTTTTTTCAAGTTCTATCTAACAACAGAATGCCAAACCAAAAATAACAATAGCGAACACTTATTGAACACTTGCTGTTTGCAAGGCAATATGCTAAGTGCTTGCCTTGGACCACTTGGTTTCATTCTCTCATCAATCCCCAAGAGAGTACTGTTACTGTGCCTATTTTACAGATGATAAACTTGAAATTCAGCGAAATTAACTGACTTGTCCTTAAGTGAAGTTAAGTGGTACTAGAGCTAATATTTAAATCTAAGCCAACTGTCTTGAACCTTATTATCTTAGGCAAAAAGGGAAATATTGGGCTTTGACAGAGCTGGATTCTGAGTACATAGGTGTTTTATGTTACTCTCCAATTTCTCTATGTTTCACCATCATTTCATCATCACAGTTAAGTGTTTTCTTTCTATTTATTTTCAGATTATGATATTGTTTTGGGTGAATTAATTCTGACATAATAAACTTTAAAACATTAAATAAATAAAAAAATAAATCCAGGCAAACTGACTCTAGTGCTTCAGTGCTCTCTGTATCAGTCAGCTACTGCTGCAAAGCAAATCCGTCCAATATTGTTATCTTGCGTGTTTCTTTTGGGCTGACTGGGACCAGCTAGACAGTTCTTGCTGAGGTCTCTCACAGGACAGGACTAGAGTAAGATAAATGAGGCACTCATTGCACTTAAGAAGAAATTCAGAAGTTAAAAATTTGTGACTAAGATGAAGAAGAAAGCCTTCTCCAACTTGAGAGACACTAGAGTGGCTTGAACTTGGACAGGTGATTGATCACTTGTTATGGATATTTTTCCTCCATTACCTTGATCCCATATCTCCCCATCCCCACCCTTGCTGGTCTGTGTATGCAACCCAAAGCCTTTAGCAGTGGAATCACGAGCTTATATCAGATGGAAATGACGTTATCATGCTGAAGTGTTTGTACCAGTCAAGATCTAGCCAGGAAAACAAGCCAGTTAAGTGTTTACAACAGAGGGAATTTATTCCAGGAAATTAACTACATTGATGATGAAAGGACCAAGAAACAAAACTAAAAAGTGAGGAAAAATAGAGACTGACAACAGCAGGAAGCTGCCACCACCCTGAGGGACAGAGGGAGGAGGCAGGGTTACTGGATCCTGGGGACCAAGGTCATCCGATGGAACAGAAGCCACCAAGGAAACAGCTGCTTCCACACAAGAGGGAGAGCAGTACCCTGGCCTCTTCCTTCTTCCGGCCCTCCAATCTCCCATCAGTCCCTCCTATTGGCTAAATCCAGCCAGAAGCAATTTGAGTCCAGAAAATGTGGCTTGTCTCCTTGTGATACAAAACAAAGCAAGAGAAGGACGTGGGATGAAACAAACAAATAAGTCCAACACAGCACGGTAGCCATCATTTTAAGGCAGTCCAGAGGTGGGTAATGGTGATGATAGCATGTTAGTTTTAACTAAAATCACTATGCAATAACCAAGTTCCATTATGTCATTTAATTCTCACAATTGCCTATGGGGCAGGGACTAGCATTATCCCCAGAGACCAGACAAGGAAACTAAGGATCAGAGAAGTTAAGTTCCTCATTCCAGGTCCCAGAACTAATAGGAATGAAGCCAAGATACCATATTCAGCAACTCAGCCCCAGATCAAGTGGCTCAGAGGCAATCTGCTCAGAACAGAATTATATGCTCTGGCATCAGGCAAACTGACTTGAGCTCCAGATCTCCCATTTCCTGCTCTGCATGTTCTTATGATTTCTACTTCCTCTCCTTCAATATAGGGGTAATAATTACTTCACCTGCAGGATTGTTGCAAGGAAAAGTAAGATCAGTGGCATTTAGTAAGCACTTGGCAATGTGCTGTTTGTTTCACTAGCATTTTCCTGGATCAGACTGAAAAATTCCAGATCCTGTTCAAAGGAGAGAGAGAACTCAGGTTGCAGAAACTTTGTAAGGTGGGAGTTAAAGGTCAAAGGTGGCTGCAGAGAGAACTTAGCCCTTGATTGACACTTAGCAGTCTGTAGAGATGCTGTCAAGGTACCTCCCACATCTCCTGGGAACCTTGGCAATCCTGAAGCCGTGCTGGACAGTTCCATACACTAGGAAGCCTCTCAGCTCAAGCACCTGTTATCATTCTGCCTGACACTACTCACTACCAGGGAAACAAGTTAGGCCAGCATGCGGGACAGTCCAGAAATGCTACCAGAGAATTAAGACAAGGTATTTAGTCGTTCAGTCATATCCAATTCTTTGCGACCCTAGGGACTGTATCCTGCCAGGCTCTTCTGTCCATAGGATTTTCCAGGGAAGAATACTGGAGTGGGTTGCCATACTCTCCTCCAGGGGATCTTCCCCACCAAGGGGTTGAACCTGTGTCTCCTGTATTGCAGGTGAATTCTTTACCTGCTAAGCCATCAGGGAAGACAATAAGCAGCAGTGATCTATCAGTGAGAGGCAGGAGTACTGGTAAATGCCCCAGCATCTATGCCCTTTAGTGGATAATTCTGAGGAGCATCACACACCTCTCAGAGGGTCTCCAGTAGAACTGAGCCCTGGTTATTGATAGCCATACCTCCCATCAATAACACATTGCTGATGACTGTTTTCCCCTGTCTCTCTTTCCTACTTCCTCATTCACTGTGCTTCCTAGGGTCACCTCTCAAATTAATTACCTGTACTCAAATTCTTATCTCAGCATCTGATTTGAGGGTGTCTAAATCAAAATGCTGTTCCTCTAGATTTTCCCCACCTCTCAGCTCCCCACCCCACCCCTCTTCCTGGGATAAGCAGGAGTAGGAAACCATAGTGCCAATCATTAATTTATCCATCGTTTTAATGGAGGAAAAATGGTAGCTTCTCCCAAGCCCTCCCTGACTGATTGCACAAATGTTGAGCATTGTCCCAATAAGCTGCAAGTCTGCCCACCACCCATGATGGACACTGGTGAGAACTTTGCATCTTGGGGCTATTTCTCACTAGGGTTCTTCCCCCAGCAAAAGGGAAAACTGTATGTACACCCAGAGCTCAGTGGGATACCCTGCAGAGTCAGGCTCCCATCCCTGCAAATTATTTTTTGCTAATCAATATGTTTAATAAATAATATTCCAGTTGATTTCATTACTGGCAATACACAAATCAATAGAAGCTTATTGCATGATAACTTCCCATTGATATTGTAATCCTCCTGATTTAATAAATGTTGCTTTTCTGAGGATCACTGTTTGCATTTGGAATTGAAGGAAGGAGGACAAAAAAAATAATTCCATTGCAGGACTGAAGCTGCAGCTTAATAAGAAAGTGCAATGAAAGGAAGGGAACTTCCTCAGCTTCTGTCTACAGTGGCCTGAACTGTGGCCCAGCCCCACGTGGATCTAGATAATTCCCCTTTCTTAGATTCCCAAGAAGAATGAAGGGAAAGTCTTGACTGGAAGGCTTTCCAGAAATCCCGTAGCAGAGGGGCTAACCATTTCTTTCTTTTGAAAATCTGGCCAGGAACTCCTTGTGAATGAAAACCCCAATGGGAAGAAGATGAAAGGTGTAAAATGATAACCCTGAAGCTTCAAGTGTGTTCTCAAATCCTGGAGGATCAAAGCCACAAGCGGCCTGCGCAACTGTCCACTGTAAAGAGTCCCAATTACCAGGCCATGAGTGATGGCACCAGAAGTGCCCAGCAAACTTAAAATACAGATTCCTGGGACCGCTTCCCAGAGATGATGATCTCAGTAGGGCTGACCTGGGGCCAGGGAAAATACATTTTTTAATTCTTTATTGAAGTATATATAGCATATTATTAAAGACTAAATTTTAAAAGACAGGTAATCATGACTCCCATAGAAACATAAAATTAAGATGTGTTGAAGATTGTATATAACTCATCAATTAACTAGAGAACCAGTAAAATGTTATAATGGGTTGAAAGAAGAACTCAAAGTACCACACCGTTATGTTTGATTCAGTTCATGCTGAAATGAATCCACAAATAGACGTGAAATGGGCTTTGAAACTACATAGGGGAGAGGGATCCATCATCCCTCCATCATCAGACAGAGTTCGCTTGCCCACGGACAAGTACCATTTGCAATGCTATCAGTTAACTACAGCTTACAGGTCTAGAGTAAAAGGCACTAAGAGGGGCTTCCCTGGTGGTGCAGTGGCTAAGACTCAAGCTCCCTGTGCAGCAGGCCCAGGTTCCATCTCTGGTCAGGGAACTAGATCCTACATGCCACAACTAAGAGTTCCCATGCTGTAGCCAAGAGTTGGAACTCTTGAACTCAGAGAAGTTTGACCTCAGAGGGTTTGAACTCAGAGAACTAGATCTAAAAAAATCTCTCATGCTACAACTAAAAGATCTTACATGCTACAACTAAGTCCTGGTGCAGACAAATAAATAAATATATTTTTAATGGTACTAAGAATCACAGAGCCAGAGAACCCAGAAGGGAGCCCTAATACAATTCTGACACTATTTGGAGTTAGGTCACAGTTCACAGATTTAGGGCACTGTCCACAGCTGTCCTCACTTCAAACAAAGCCACATACTTGAAAGTCTCCAAGCCACCCACACTCCTGACCAACTGGCAACAAATTTGGAGGTCCCCACTGGTCCCGCAAGTTTAACTATTCACTTGAACAAATCGAAGAGCTCAGGTAAGTTCTGTGCTTATGATTACAGCTGTCTTAGTGGCTCAGGCTACTATAACAAGATACCATCGACTAGATGGCTTAAACAATATACATTGATTTCTCACAGTTCTGGAGACTAGGAAGTCCAAGATCAAGGTGCTGGTAGATTCAGTATCCAGTGAGAACCCTCTTTCTTTCTAATAGATGACCAATTTCTCATATTTAGCTGTGAGGGAGAGGGAGGAAGCAAGGTTTCTCATCAATCTTCTTGCATGTGTAGGTATGCAGTTGCTCAGTCATTTCTCACTCTTTATAACTCCATGGAGTGTAGCCCACCAGACTCCTCTATCCATGGGATTTTCCAGGCAAGAATACTGGAGTGGGTTGCCATTTCCTACTCCAGGTGATCTTTCCAATCTTCTTATAAGGGCACTAACCCCATCATGAGGGCTCCACCCTCATCACTTAGTTATCTCCCCAAATTTCCCTCTCAAAATGCTATCACATTGAGGATTTGGATTTCAGTGTATGAATTTTGGGGGACATAATAATTCAGTCCATAGCCATAGCTTTATTATAAAAGAAACAAATCAGAACCAGCTGAAGGTTCCAAACATGAAACTTATGTGTCTTCAAGATGCATCACCTTCCCAGCACATCTACATACCTCACTAACCAGGGAAATGTACCAGAGCTTTGTGCTCAGAATTTTTATTGGGGTTTCATTATGAGAGCATGGTTGAATTAATCTTAGACCATAAGATTGAATTCAATTGCCCTCTATCCTCCACTCCCAGAAGGAGAGGTTGGTATCTTATGGTTCAAAGCCCTAATCTTTTAATCACATGGTTAGTCTTTTTGGCATGGCCAGCTCCCATCCAGATTATCCAGGGACCCACCTTGAATGACCTAATTAGCATAAACTCAGGTGTGGCCTAGAAGGCCAACCATGAATAATAAAGACATTTCTTACCACTTGGAGAATTTCAAGTGTTTAGAGATTCCTTCCTAGAAACCAGGGACAAAGACCTGCCAAGTTCTTTGTTTTACAATAGATGTGTTAGACACCCTGATTTCCATCAGACATCCCGTAATCTTTTGATCTACTTCAAAGTTTTCCCTATAATATATACACAAAATTATGCAAATCATGAGTGAACAATTTTGTGAATTTTCACAAAATGAACATCTCCATATAACCAACCCCAGTCAAAAAATGGAATATGGCCAGCACCCCAGAAAAACCGCTTCCTGTCACTATCCCTCCAAGGATAGCCACTCATGATTTCTAATACCATAGATTCATCTTGCCTATTTTTCAAACCCATATAAATGTAATCATTCTGTATAAACTCTTTTGTGTCTGGGTATCTTTTACTCAACATCATGTGGTGGGTGTAGGTATAACAATTCATCCTCGTTGCTATATGAAACTTCATCATGTGGAAAGATGCAGACTCTCTAGAAACAACAAGTTTGATAATCTGACTTGGTCCAGTATCAACCCTCTGGATACTGGTTTCTACTAGTTCTCTGGATCCCCTGGTTCCTTGGGTTGGTTTCAGCAACCCAAGATGAAACCAGATGAAAGAATAAAGACCAAAGACCTGTTAGTCTTTAGTCTAAGACTAAACCACTAGACCACCAGGGAAGCCCCTCTTAGTGCATTTTACTTTATACCTGTTAGCTGGTGTAAAGACTAAAGACCTGTTAGCTGGTATAAACCAGATGAAACCTTGCGTTGGTTTCATCAACCCAAGATGAAAACAGAGTCCCAAGAAGGCAAAGTCATTATCCAAGACAGGAACCTTGTTCTAGCACCATCAAAGTTTTCATGGGCAGGTGCCAAATCAGGATGAAAGCAAGGGGCCAAAGAAAGATGGCAAGATGAAAGAAGGGGAAAGAAAGAACCAAGGAATAAAGGATGGAAGACAGGAGGGAAAAAGAGAGCAGGGAAAGGAGGATGAGTAAGAGCAACAGAGTGAGATTATGGGGAGAAGGAGGGGCTGGGATAAGGGAAGAGAAGGGAGGGACACACTCACCTTTGAGATAGGAGGCCTCCTTCTATCTTGAACACTCAGCCCTGTGAGAGTGGGAGCTGTCGGTTCTTTGGAACTTTCATCTCTCTGTCTCCTGTGGGATCTAGACTCTCTGCATCCAGCTAGTAACTAGGTCAAATCCAACACTGAGGTGGAGCCTGAGGGTTGCAGTTCCCCTCCTTAGTCCACTTCAGGGCCAATACTGCCCAGATTTTCAGTGCTGCCGTCCAGGATTTGAACTGCCTTTCCAAAGTCCCAGTTAAAATCTGCTCTCTGTAACTGGGTAGAAAACCCAGGACAAAGCTCCAACGCTCACCTTCCTATTGTTGTTTTGTCACTGAGTCGTGTCCGACTCTTGAGACCCCACGGAGTGTAGCCTGTAGTAAGACCCTCTGTCTATAGGATTCCAAGGCAAGAATATTGGAGTGGGTTGCCATTTCCTTCTCCAGGGGATCATCTCGACCCAACCCTTGTCTCCTGCATTGGCAGACAGATTCTTTACCACTGAGCCACCTGGGAAGCCCTCACCTTCCTATTCCTGCATCAATGTGAATGCCTGAAACTCTGTCAAATGTGAAAAAGAAACAGGAGAAAGGAAGACAGGTCTACCGAGTAGCTACTATATGTTGCCTTTGTCTGATCCTCACAACAACCAGGTAAGTTAGAAATTACAAAGTTCACTTTTTGGATAAACAAATTGAGCCTAAGACAGATTGAGACAGTCTCTCAGGTAGATAGTGGTCTGGAGTATGAGAGAGAGCCTGACAAAGGAGAAGGATGAGGCTGTGGGCTCTGAATTGGCTGGTTTGTATTTAAAAAGTGCATCCCCGGGGTAAAGGACTCTTCTGGAAGAGCAGGTGCGTGCATGACAAGTGAGGTGAGAGGCCAAGGCAAGATGACTCGGCATATCACTGGGTTGTACAGAACAAGATGTATCTGACATATCCATGCAGAGCAAATGTTAAAACATTCAGTTTACAACAGTTAGAAACATGGTTGATACACCCCACAACCCTGCTCCTTCTCAAAGGACAGATGGAGACTAAGGTCATTGTGATGGTGCCTGGGCCTCTAGTCTCAACCCCGGGCATGACATTGTGCTGGCATCCACCAAGGTGTGATTGGTCCCACCTTGTTCTTTTGGGAGTTTCCATTGGTACCCACAGTTGAGGTGTGCACCCATGTCCTCTGGTCATGAGGTCTTGCATCTTTGTCCTGATTCCAGACTCTTCATAAGCAAAGGTGCTCTCAAGCACATATATGTCCCCACTGAGGTATGCAAGAGCTCCCAGAAGTCACAAGAGTGGAGGTGGCTAACCTGGATGTATCCCCCAGAAGTCTTCCCTCCCCCATTTCTCATCGACCCACTTTGTAGTATTACATACTTCCAATACCTTGCTGAACTTAGGACTTCTTTAATGAGGCCTGGGCAGTCCCCACGTAACACCAAATTCCTGAAAGAACAAACCCTCTTGTTCCTGGAGTTCCCCTAGAAATTTCTGGTTATTTCGAACATATACGGAGTTTTCTATGCCCACGTCTTTATTCTTAGTTGAATTCTCTCTTTGTTTTCCTGGGAAGCCTCTTAGCTTAGTCTTCATGACAGAAGTTCCAGGGGAAGAAGTTGATAAATAAATAAGATAAAAATATCACTCCCTGGTGAATGAACTGTTATACAGAGTGAAATAAGTCAGTAAGAGAAAAATACTGTATATTAATGCATATATATGGAATCTAGAAAAATGATACCGATGAACCTATTTTCAGGGCAGGAATAGAGACACAGACATGGAAATCAGACATAATGGGGGAAGGAGAGGGTGGGATGAATTGAGAAATTAGCATTGAAACACATACATTACCATCGAAGAAAATGGGAATTCTCAAGGAGCACATCTCCATGAGTTATCGATAAAGTAACAATTCATCATCTATCATTTTGAGAATCAAGGGGAGGATTATTAAAAATTTCACTGAGTCAACTTTTATAAACT
Organism: Giraffa tippelskirchi; assembly: GCF_054371585.1. NCBI lineage: Eukaryota > Metazoa > Chordata > Mammalia > Artiodactyla > Giraffidae > Giraffa > Giraffa tippelskirchi. The sequence continues at coordinate 109,839,857 of NC_137287.1, read as the reverse complement.
AGGGACTGATTCAGTTTAAGTAGAACACAGAGCCACTCTGGGCTTCCACGGTAGCTCAGCTGGTAAAGAAACTGCCTGCAACTCAGGAGACCCCAGTTCAATTCCTGGGTTGGGAAGATCCCCTGGAGAAGGGATAGGCTACCCACTCCAGTGTTCTTGGGCTTCCCGGGTGACTCAGACAGTAAAGAATCTGCCTGCAGTGCAGGAGACCTGGGTTCAATCCCTGGGTCGGAAGATCCCCTGGAGGAGGGCATGGCAACCCACTTGAGTATTCTTGCCTGGAGAAACCCCATGGTCAGAGAAGCCTGGCGTCTACTGTCCATAGGGTCACAAAGAGTCAGACGCCACTGAGCAACTAAGCACAGTAGAGAGTCGCTCTAGCTGTACAGTTAGAACCAAGGAAAAGCTGGAAGTGAGATTCCCTGTAGCACTTTAAGTAGCAGCAGGACATCCTACCGGGGGTGCTCCCCCCAACTATTAGCATTATTATTGCGCATCAATATGTCATAGTCAAAGATTTGCTTCATCCTTCAGTGTGATTGCCATTGATTTTTGAAGCCCACATCTTCTTCCCCAGGGAAACACATCTTCAGCGAAATGATGGAAGGAAATGGAAAAGAAGGAAGCGATTTATAGGCATTCATTTTATGGGCATGGCTTTGGGGACACAGTTGGTCTTAAAGCAGGGCTTCTCAGAGGATGATCCAGGAACCAACTGCATCAGCGTTACCCGGAAAGTTGTGAAGACACTGATTCCCTTGTCCCAAGAAGGACCTACCACATTGGGATCTCTGGGGATGCGGCTGGGAAATGTGTGTTTTTAACAAGTCCCATAGAGGTTTTTACGTATATAGTGAGGCACACAGAAGGCCACCACCCCCAGAAAATCCAGGTGGCAGGTAATCATGCCCTGAGTTTGCTCCTAGACTTTCTGGCTGCAGGATCTCAGGTCTGAGATGGACTGTATAACTCCCACCCCTTCAGAAAAAGACTCCAGTCAACCCCCCAGCCAGGGTGCTCTATAAAGCCCCCAAATTCCCAGGGGATAGCCCAGCCCTGGTTTACTGTGTGCAAAGGTGGTTGGGGGTCTTGGAGCAGAGTGAGCAGGTTCTTGGCGGTGGCATCAGCCAGGAGGAGCAAGTAATAGGCCTGATTTATGACACTCAGCATGGGACCTGGCTGCTGAGCTCAATCACTGTGGCTCCCCACGGTGGGGTTCCTCCGCTGTAACCAGCCTGGAAATTGGAGAGGAATTTACCCCCTGCTGCCAAACATTACATAACAATCAAGGGAAACAAGCAGAGGCAGGAGGGGGCCCCCTCCTCAGCTGGCACTGGCAGCCTGGCGCTGCCTAGAAGGCAGGGCTAAGAGCCTTCTGCTGGGGCTCTCATGCTGATGGGACTGGATTCTAGGGTGGCCTAGCCAGAGGTGGCATCACAGCCTGCCAAGGGACCAGCAGCAGCCCAGAAACTTCTAGAAGAAATGGATGAAGAGGAGAGCTCCAAATGGGGAGGAGGCTGCTATCTAAACCCATGTCACAGATCATAACAGCCCTTAGGGACCACGCATCCATCAGTGATTCCCTGACTGGCAACCGGGAGTGGCTCCAATAGGACTTGAAATTAACACCTGCAGCATGATAGCATGAAATAAAATGAAGACGGGCAGGAAGACAGGAGCAGCTCAGCACAGGCTTCATGGTGAGGAGTTTGGATTTTCTTTCAGTGCCCTGGAAAGTCACTAAAAGGCCTTTCTTGCCTCTACACCAGCTACATTCCTAGAAGTAGCATAGGCTAGAAGGGGCATGTGGCAGCTGATTGTGATAACTTAGTTCTGATGGTCTCTCAAAGAATACGAATTCTTATCAGTTTATTGAAACAAGCCTAGTCGGTGCCCCAGATGGCAACTTGGGAAGGCGCTGAGTCACGATCCAGGATAATTAAATTTCCCTGGTAGCTCAGCAGATAAAGAATCTGTCTGCTGTGCAGACCACAGTTCGATTTCTGGGTCAAGAAGATCCCCTGGAGAAGGGATAGGCTACCCACTCCAGTATTCTTGGGCTTCCCTTGTGGCTCAGACACTAAAGAATCTGCCTGCGATGCAGGAGACCTGGGTTCAATCCCTGGGTTGGAAGTTCCCCTGGAGGAGGACATGGCAACCCACTCCATTATTCTTGCCTGGAGAATCCCCATGGACAGAGGAGCCTGGAGGGCTACAGTCCATGGGTTCGCAAAGAGGCGGGCATGACTGAGCCACTAAGCACCCCACCTGACAAGATGCTTGGACCTCGGAGACACTCTCCCTCTCTGAACGAAGCACCAAAACAAGGATTGCAAGGATTCCAAATATCACTCTTAATCGCTGACTTTATCACTAATAAAATGTGCTGGCCTAGAAATTTGCCAACTGCTTTTCAATGGGACAACTTTTACTTCCTGTGAAATCTTACACAGACGTGTGATGCATTTATTACCAAGCAAGTGAATGATTCTTCCTCAATCAGTGGGTATTTCTTGAGGGCAGGGAGTATGTCTGCCTCTTTAATGGTTATATTGCTGGTACCCACAAGAGTATCTAGTACACAAGAAGCATGGTAAATCTTTGTTCCAGCTGGAAGAAGAAGAGGTTGGATCAGATGACTTTTCATTAAGGAATCAAATATTAAGTGAACACCTACTGTGGGTCAAGCCTTACAGTGAGTGCTTGAGATATAATGGTGACCAAACCATCATAGCCTTGCCCCTATTTTGCTGATAGCTTCATAGGAGAAAATGAACATTCATAGTCATAAATTTACAACTGAAGTGTGTGCTGGCAAATGGAGGTACATAGGGCTATGAATACATAGTAGAGGAAACTGAGCTAGTCAGTGGAAGGTCAGGGAAGGCTTCCTGGAGGAGGGGTTACTTCATTTAAGACCTAAAGGAAAGGTAATATTTAACGAGGTAATTGGGACAGGGGAGGATGGAATTGTATTCCAGTTAGAAGGAACAATGTATACAAAGCCCCTCAACAGAAAATATATGGCCTCTGGGCCTTATCTTTCAACCATCACATTTCTGTGTTGGCCTGTTTTACATACTGGGCTTCCAAGATAACATTCTTTAGAAAAAATTGTTTGACAGCTAAAACACAAATGCTGGAAGTCTAGACAACCAAGTGACCTCAAAGGGCCCTACCAGATCTTAAAATTCTCTATGTACAGACTCAAAGGAATAGGGCAGTGGCCTGTATGCATGGGTCAGGGCCAGAAGTCAGGGGTCAAAGGTGACTGAACAGACCCACGGCTCTGAGTGGTGAGCTGTGGCTAATGAAAAAACAATGTTCATTTGTTTGGGGCAGGTTGGGGGAGAGAGTTTCCTCTGTATTAAAGACACATATACTGCTGTTCTAGTCATTTCTAATTGAGTTCAACGTCTTAAAGTAGATTCTCAGGAGCAGGTATCTGTTTGCCTTCATATCTCATAAAGTGCAATCTGTTAATTTCATTTCATACATTCATTCATCCAATATTCACTGAGAATGTATTTTAAGACATGTGCTTGGTGACATATGCATGATGGAGATTAACAGGACATGGTGTCAGCCCTTGTGGAGATCAAAATTGTACACACTTACTAGAAATCTAATATTTAACCTTGAATGTCTGCTATTGGCCAGTTACTGTACAAGACACAACATCCATCATCTTCCTCAATTCTCACAACAAATTCATGAGATAAATATTAGCTCCATTTTAGATTTGAAAAATGAGTTTCAAAGAGGTTAAACAACTTCTTCAAGACCACACAGTGGGGAACCAGGATCCAAATTCAAGTGCATCTAACTGCAGAGCCTGCATTCATGACCACCACAATCTAATGCTTCAATTAAGGAAATAAAACAAAGAAAGACAATCACAAAGAAATAGAATAAGCTCTAAGTAAAAGTTTACCAGATCTCATTCTGAAAAGGATTTTTGAAGTATAACAGAATGGCAAAAATTCCAAAAAAAAAAAAAAAAATTGATAGCAATGACTATACAAAACTTAAAATTTCTACCTGTCGAAAACACTATATAAGAATTTAAGAGGTAAATGAGAAATAACAACAGCAAAAAAAACTCCAACAGGTATGATAAACAAAGCTTTCATAGCCACAATATAAAACTTGTTATAAATCTGTTAGTAAAAAAATGACCTCTTGCCTAGAAATATGGACAAAAGATACAGTTCTCAAAAGGGTAGAAATAAAAAATGACCAACAAGCACATGCAAAATTATTATAAAAGTCTTAATAATCAAAAAAGTGAACAATTTCAGAGCCAGTGATACATTCTGATTTTTCACTATGAAATTGGCAAAGATTAAAAAAATCAAAATAACCCTACCGGTGATGAATGTGCTGTGAAATGAACGTGCCCATATACTACATCAGTGTCTGGGGAGCATTTGACAATATGAATTAAGAGCCTTTAAAAAGATTATAACCTTTAACTCAATAATTTTACTTTAGAAATTTATCAGAGATGCAGACAAAGATGTGTACAGCAAGATGTTCAGCACAGCATTATTTATAGTATGAAGAAACTGTAAATCAAGCTAAAGTCCAACAATAGGCAGACAGCTAAATCAATTCCAGTGCATCCAGATGATAAGGCAATAGGTACCCATTAAGAATTGTATTTTTGAAGAAACTTTAGAAGCATGATTCATTTATTTATGTACTCAGAAGGAAATATACTAGAATATATTAACTGTATATATTAACAGAGGCAGATCATGGTGGCAGAATTGAGGTTTTTTCCCTTATGTCTGTCTCTATTTTTTTCCAATTTTTCTGCAATTTATCTGCATTACTTTGCAATAATAAATATATGTGCATTTCTTTTACTTTGTAAATGAACATGCACAAAACTCAGCTTTCCACTTTCTTTGCTGAAACCCATTTCTCTAAATTCCTTTTGCAATTGACCAAAAAACCCTGAGTCACCTCTTATCACTTTCTTATTTAATTTGCCTCACCTTGCCAGGTTTACCATTTTATTACTTCACTTAGGGTTCTTGTCACCTTGTGTCCAGACTGTAGCACCAGCCCCTTAACTGATGCCCTGATTTAGAGCTCCCAATCCCACCCTGGACTCTCCTCAAGATCACTTTACATTCCACTGCCAGGCTAATCGCCTAGAAGCAAAGAGAATGACCTGCTGCTGCCTTGCTCCAAAACCTTGAAGGACTTTCTAGTTCCTAAGAATAAAATCCCAAAGTCCATTATCTGGAGTATAAAAACAGATACTGCCAAAGAGGAGAAGATGTGATTTACAATTCTTATGGTCTTGAGTTTGCATGCAGAATTCTGTGGCTACTCTATAAACACCTCTAATGTGTTCAATGATACTAAATTGCTTCATTCCTGAACTTAATCTTCCATTTTGCCCTTATCCACCTTCCCTAGGGGCTCAGTGGTAAAGAATCCACCTGCCAATGCAGGAGACACAGGTTCAACCCCTGATCCAGTAATTTCCTACCTGCCACCGAGCCACTCTGCGCATACACCACAACTAAAGAATTCGCCCACAATACAGGAGACGCAGGTTCGATCCCTGGGTCTGGAAGATCCCCTGAAGGAGGAAATGGCAACCCACTCCAGTATTCTTACTTGGGAAATCCCATGAACAGTGGCAGGCTACAGTCCATGGAGTCGCGAAAGAGTCAGACACAACTTAGTGACTAAACAACAACAACCACCGAATAATTCACTCAAATTGGTCCTTCTCCATGTTTTTCCTATGACGTACCCAGTACACGGTGGAAGTTTGTGGGTGGTAGAGGGATTGTCAGACCTGAAGACAAGCCAGCAGCCCCCTGACCCAGGTCTCATAGAGTCTCTCTTCCGCTATAACTGTGATACTCTTTTATTTAAAGGATGGCAAAGGGGCTATGACCTGAAAAAAAAAAAATCAATGACTCTCTGCTAATAAAGGTTCTTATGCAGTAAATGTGCTCTTGGGAAGCCAGATTCTGCCCTTCTCCACGGTGCTGGCCTGATGCCCTGGAGTGATTTACTCTGCGGTAATATGATGGAGCCTCCGCCATGGAAGGGAATTAAATAAAAATGCAATAAAAGAGGACAAAATCAATCTGCTTACAGTTTTGTTTAATAAAAATTCATGAAGGATGGGTAGGCAGACCTATAAGCAATGTACCAGTTCTGCCAGAGGCTGGCTGGGAATGCTGGCTCAGGCTTCGGGTCCAGGGAGGGGGCCAGCTGAGGGCTGGCTGAGCGAGCCCCCCACCCCGCCAGTGCTACAGGCTGCGTCCTTCCCATTTCCAAGCCAGAGGACCTACCTGGATGAAAGAGGCACAAGCCAGCTGATGGGAGGAATCTTCAAGCCAGAGAAAGGTAAGAGATGTTAAGGGGCTTCCCTAGTGGTCACATGGTGAAGAATTAGCCTTGCACTGCCGGGAACACTGGTTCAGTCTCTGGTCTGGGGTGATCCAACATGCCTCGGAGCAACTAAGCCCATGAGCCACAACTACCGTGCCAGCAATCTAGAGCCGGATGATCTGAAATTACTGAGCCCACACATTGCAACTACACATTGCAACCACACATTGCAACTCTACAGTGCCTGAGCACTGCAGAGTCCATGATCCTCAGCAAGAGAAGCCACTGCAATGAGAAGCCTGCACACCGCAACTAGAGAGTAGCCCCTGCTTGCTGCAACTAGGGAAAGTCCATGTGCAGCAATGAAGACCCAGCACAGCCAATGAATTAAATAAATAAGAATATGAAAAAGACTTTCTAAAAAAAAGGAGAGAGAGAAAGCCCTTTTAGATGGGATTTGGTTCCCTAGAAACCAAGAAACTCCAGGTGTCCTGGAATGACAGGGACTCTCAAGCCTGACCTGACTGAGTAATTCTTTTCTATTGTGGAAAGAACACTTACCATAACATCTACCTTCACAACAGCATTTAAGTAAATACGGTGTTGTTAACTAAAGGCACAGTGCTGTACAAATCTCTAGACCTTATTCAGCTTTTATAACCGAAACCTCATACCATTAAACAGCAACTCCCTGTTGGCCACCCTGCAACCGCTGGCAACCACCGTCCTACTCTCCATTTCTATGGGTTTTGCTAATTTATATACTTCATATATATAAAACATATATGTTTTAAATATATACATATAATTTATATACATAAAATTTATACATAGAATATATATTTATATACATATATATACTTCATATATATAAAATATAATGCACTGGTCATGGGAAATAACCTCTTCCAACATCACCAGATAGACGGTCAATACCAAAATCAGATTGATTATATTCTTTGCAGCAAAAGATGGAGAAGCTCTATACAGTCAGCAAAAACAAGACTAGGAGGTGACTGTGGCTCAGATCATGAACTCGTTATTGTCAAATTCAGACTTAAATTGAAGAAAGTAGGGAAAACCAGTAGGCCATTCAGGTATGACCTAAATCACATTCCTGAGGATTATACAGTGGAAGTGACAAATAGATTCAAGGGTACCTGATAGACAGAGTGCCTGAAGAACTATGGATGGAGGTTAGTGACATTGTACAGGAGGCAGGGATCAAGACCATCCCCAAGGAAAAGAAATGCAAAAAGGCAAAATGGTTGTCTGAGGAGGCCTTACAAATAGCTGAGAAAGAAGAGAAGCTAAAGGCAAGGGAGAAAAGGAAAGATGTACCTATCTGAATGCAGAGTTCCAAAGAATAGCAAGGAGAGGTAAGAAAGCCTTCCTCAGTGTTTAATGCAAAGAAATACAGGAAAACAATAGAATGAGGAAGACTAGAGATCTCTTCAAGAAAATTAGAGACACCAAGGGAACATTTCATGCAAAGATGGGCACAATAAAGGAGAGAAGTGGTATGGACCTAACAGAAGCAGAGGACATTAAGAAAAGGTGGCAAGAATACACAGAAGAACTATACAAAAAAAGATCTTAATGACCCAAATAACCACAATGGTGTGATCATTCACCTAGGGCCGACATCCTGGAGTCTGAAGTCAAGTGGGCCTTAGGAAGCATCAATACAAACAAAGCTAGTGGAGGTGATAGAACTTCAGCTGAGCTATTTCAAATCCTAAAAGATGATCCTGTTAATGTGCTACAGTCAATATGCCAGCAAATTTGGAAAACTCAGAAGTGGCCACAGGACTGGAAAAGTCAGTTTTCATTCCAATTCCAAAGAAAGGCAATGCCAAAGAATGCTCAAACTACCACACAATTGCACTCATCTCACATGCTAGCAAAGTAATACTCAAAATTCTCCAAGAAAGGCTTCAACAATACGTGAACCGAGAACTTTCAGATGTTCAAGCTGGATTTAGAAAAGGCAGAGGAAGCAGAGATCAAATTGCCAACATCTGTTGGCTCATTGAAAAAGCAAGAGAGTTCCAGAAAAACATCTACCTCTGCTTTATTGACTATATCAAAGCCTTTGACTGTGTGGATCACAACAAACTGTGGAAAATTCTGAAAGATATGGGAATACCAGACCACCTGACCTACCTCCTGAGAAACCTGTATGCAGGTCAGGAAGCAACCGTCAGAACTGGACATGAAACAACAAACTGGTTCCAAATTGGGAAAGGAGTATGTCAAGACAGTATATTGTCACCCTGCTTATTTAACTTATATGCAGAGTACATCATGCCAAATGCCGAGCTAGATGAAGCACAAGTTGGAATAGAGACTGCCAGGAGAAATATCAATAACCTCAGATATACAGATGACACCACCCTTATGGCAGAAAATGATGATGAACTAAAGATTTTCTTGATGAAAGTGAAAGAGGAGAGTGAAAAAGTTGGCTTAAAACTCAACATTCAGAAAACAAAGATCATGGCATCTGGTCCCATCACTTCATGGCAAATAGATGGGGAAACAATGGAAACAGTGACAGACTTTCTTTTTGTGGGCTCCAAAATCACTGCAGATGGTGACTGCAGCCAAGAAATTAAAAGACACTTGCTCCTTGGAAGAAAAGCTATGACCAACCTAGACAGCATATTAAAAAGCAGAGACATTACTTTGCCAACAAAGGTCCATCTAGTCAAAGCTATGGTTTTTCCAGTAGTCATGTATGGATGTGAGAGTCAGACTATAAAGAAAGCTGAGTGCTGAAGAATTGATGCTTTTTAACTGTGTTGTTGGGGAAGACTCTTGAGAGTCTCTTAGACTGCAAGGAGATCAAACTAGTCAATCCTAAGGGAAATAAGTCCTGAATATTCATTGGAAGGACTGATGCTGAAGCTGAAGCTCCAATACTTTGGCCACCTGATGCGAAGAACTGACTCATTGGAAAGGACCATGATGCTGGGAAAGATTAAAGGCAGGAGGAGAAGGGGATGACAGAGGATGAGATGGTTGGATGGTATCACCGACTCGATGGACATGAGTTTGAGCAAGCTCCAAGGGGGGTGATGGACAGGGAAGTCTGGTGTGCTGCAGTCCATGGGGTGGCAGAGCAACTGAGCAATGAACTGATACTTCATTTAAGTGCAGTCATGCAGTATTTGTCCTTTGAGAAGTCTGGCTTATTTCACTTAACATAATGTCCTTGAGATTCATCCATGTTGTCACATATGGAAGGATTTCATTCTTTTTTAAAGCTGAATAATACTCCATTGTATGTAGAGACCTCACTTTCTTCATCCATTCAGCTGCTGATGGGCGTTCAAGTGGTTTCCACATCTTGGCTATTGTGAATAATGCTGCAATGAAGATGGGAGAGCATATATCTCTTTGAAATCTTGATTTCAACTTCTTTTAGATAAATATCCAGAAGTGGGATTGCTGGGTGGTATGGTAATCCTCTTCTAAAATTTTGAAGAATTGTCATACCATTTTGCACAACATCTGCACCATTTTGCATTCCCACCAACAGCGTGCAAGGGTTCCAATTTCTCTATATTCTCACCAATATTTATCTTTTTTTTATAATAGGCAAAAGTAAGAGATGATGTCTCATTGTTTTAATTTTCATTTTTCTGACAATTAGTAATGCTGAGCATCTTTTCTTGTGCCTATTGGCCATTTGCACGACTTCTTTGGAGAAAAGTCTATTCAGATTTTTTGCCACCTTTAAAGCAGTTTATTTTGGATTTTTTGGCTATTGAGTTGTAGGAGTTTCTTATATTTTCTGAATATTAATCTCTTATCAGACGTATGGTTTGAAAATATGTTCTCACATTTAGAACAGTATATACTGTCATAAAAACAGACACAAAGACCAATGGAATGGAATAAAGAGCCCAGAAACGAAGTCAAGCACATTCGGTCAAATGGTCTTCAACAAGAGTGCCAATAGACGAAATCAGTCTCTTAAAGAAAGAGTGTGGGGGAACTGGATATCCATGTGCAAAATGAAATTGGGCCCTTGCCTTATACCATACACAAAAATCAACTCAAAATTGATTAAATATTCGAATAGAAGACCTGGAACTGTAAAACTCCTAGAAGAAAAACATAGGGGGAAAGTTCCATGATATTCATCTTGGCAATGATTTCTTGGATATGACACCAAAAGTACAAACAATAAAAGTAAAATTAGACAAGTGGGACTATATCAGACTAACTAAAGAGCTTCTATACAGCACAGGAAAGAATCAAGAGTGAGCGGGAAACCTACAGGATGACTGACCAAGCATTTCTTATAGTAGAAACTGTTTCTGTCCATAAAACGTGCTGACTTATGCCACAGATTTCATACCTTTGGGTAGAAGCACCAGACCAAAGACCCATTGATTTATAAAACGGATCAGCACACTGGCTTACAGGCCAAATCTGGCCCACCACCTGTTTTTAAATAAAGCTTTATTGGAACATGGCTCTGCACATTTGTTTCCATACTTTCTGTGACTGCTTTGGCACTGCAGTAACAAAGTTGAGTAGTCATGCGCATGTGCATGTGCATGCTAAGTCACTTCAGTCATATCCAACTCTGTGTGACCCTATGGACTGCAGCCTGCCAGGCTCCTCTGTCCATGGGATTCTCCAAGCAAGAATACTGGAGTGGGTTGCTGTGCCCTCCTCCAGGGGATCTTCCTGACCCAGGAATCAAACCAGGGTCTCCTGCATTGCAGACAGATTCCTTACCAGCTGAGCTACCAGGGAAGCCCCATCTGGCCTTTCTCAGAAAGGTGTGCAGTGTTCTGATCAATATCCCGAGGATTCTCATTTATCTCCTACACTAACTCATGTTCCCATTCAACAGAAACTTCATAAGGTCTCACATGCCAGGCACTATCCTTAGATTTCAGAGAAACTGGAAAAAAATAAGATTGGTAGTCCTACATTTAAGGGGTTTTATTGATTTTTTATTGTTAAATAACAAATTATAACACACTTATTGGTTCAAACAATACCCATTTATTATTTCACAATTGTACAGGTCAAAAGCCCAAGTGGGCTCATCTGAGGTCTCCACTCAGTTTCAAGGCAGAAATCAAGGTGTGGGTCAGGCTGGACTCCTGTCTGGACGCCCAGGGAAATAATTCAGTTCTCATCTCCTTTTCATTATAGGGGACTGGAATGCAAAAGTAGGAAGTCAAGAAACACCTGGCGTAACAGGCAAGTTTGGCCTTGGAGTATAGAATGAAGCAGGGCAAAGGCTAATAGAGTTTTGCCACAAGAACGCACTGGTAATAGCAAACACCCTATTCCAACAACACAAGAGAAGACTCTACATGTGGACATCACCAGATGGTCAACACCGAAATCAGATTGATTATATTCTTTGCAGCCAAAGATGGAGAAGCTCTATACAGTCAGCAAAAGCAAGACCAGGAGCAGACTGTGGCTCAGATCATGAACTGCTTATTGCCAAATTCAGACTTAAATTGAAGAAAGTAGGGAAAACCACTAGACCATTCAGGTATGACCTAGATCAAATCCCTTATGAGTATACAGTGGAAGTGACAAATAGATTTAAGGGACTAGACCTGATAGACAGAGTGCCTGATGAACTATGGACAGAGGTTCGTGACATTGTACAGGAGACAGGGATCAAGAAAATCCCCATGGAAAAGAAATGCAAAAAAGCAAAATGGCTGTCTGAGGAGGCCTTACAGATAGCTGGGAAGAGAAGAGAAGTGAAAAGCAAAGGAGAAAGGAAAGATATTCTCATCTGAATGCAGAGTTCCAAAGAATAGCAAGGAGAGATAAGAAAGCCTTCCTCAGCGATCAGTGCAAACAAATAGAGGAAAACAACAGATTGGGAAAGACTAGAGACCTCTTCAAGAAAATTAGAGATACCAAAGGAACATTTCATGCAAAGATAGGCTCGATAAAGGACAGAAATGGTATGGACCTAACAGAAGCAGAAGATATTAAGAAGAGGTGGCAAGAATACACAGAAGAACTGTACAAAAAAGATCTTCACGACACAGATAATCACGATGGTGTGATCACTCATCTAGAGCCAGTCATCCTGGAATGTGAAGTCAAGTGGGCCTTAGAAAGCATCACTACGAACAAAGCTAGTGGAGGTGATGGAATTCCAGTTGAGCTATTTCAAATCCTCAAAGGTGATGCTGTGAAAGTGCTGCACTCGATATGCCAGCAAATCTGGAAAACTCAGCAGTGGCCACAGGACTGGAAAAGGTCAGTTTTCATTCCAATCCCAAAGAAAGGCAATGCCAAAGAATGCTCAAACTACCGCACAATTGCACTCATCTCACATGCTAGTAAAGTAATGCTCAAAATTCTCCAAGCCAGGCTTCAGCAATACGTGAACCGTGAACTTCCAGATGTTCAAGCTGGTTTTAGAAAAGGCAGAGGAACCAGAGATCAAATTGCCAATATCCGCTGGATCATCGAAAAAGCAAGAGAGTTCCAGAAAAACATCTATTTCTGCTTTATTGACTATGCCAAAGCCTTTGACTGTGTGGATCACAATAAACTGTGGAAAATTCTGAAAGAGATGGGAATACCAGACCATCTGACCTGTCTCTTGAGAAACCTGTATGCAGGTCAGGAAGCAACAGTTAGAACTGGACATGGAACAACAGACTGGTTCCAAATAGGAAAAGGAGTCCGTCAAGGCTGTATATTGTCACCCTGCTTATTTAACTTCTATGCAGAGTACATCATGAGAAACGCTGGGCTGGAAGAAACACAAGCTGGAATCAAGATTGCCGGGAGAAATATCAATAACCTCAGATATGCGGATGACACCACCCTTATGGCAGAAAGTGAAGAACTAAAGAGCCTCTTGATGAAGGTGAAGGAGGAGAGTGAAAAACTTGGCTTAAAGCTCAACATTCAGAAAACTAAGATCATGGCATCTGGTCCCATCACTCCATGGGAAATAGATGGGGAAACAGTGGAAACAGTGTCAGACTTTACTTTTTTGGGCTCCAGAATCACTGCTGATGGTGACTGCAGCCATGAAATTAAAAGACGCTTACTCCTTGGAAGGAAGGTTATGGCCAACCTAGATAGCATGTTTAAAAGCAGAGACATTACTTTGCCAACAAAAGTCCGTCTAGTCAAGGCTATGGTTTTTCCAGTGGTCATGTATGGATGTGAGAGTTGGATGGTGAAGAAAGCTGAGCGCCGCAGAATTGATGCTTTTGAACTGTGGTGTTGGAGAAGACTCTTGAGAGTCCCTTGGACTGCAAGGAGATCCGATCAATCCATCCTAAAAGAGATCAATCCTGGGTGTTCATTGGAAGGTCTGATGTTGAAGCTGAAACTCCAATACTTTGGCCACCTCATGCGAAGGGTTGACTCATTGGAAAAGACCCTAATGCTGGGTAGGATTGGGGGCAGGAGGAGAAGGGGACGACAGAGGATGAGATGGTTGGATGGCATCACCGACTCGATGAACATGGGTTTGGGTAGACTCCGGGAGTTGGTGATGGACAGAGAGGCCTGGCGTGCTGCAATTCATGGGGTCGCAGAGAGTCGGACACGACTGAGCGACTGAACTGAACTGAACATCTCATCCAGGTTGTTGGCAGAATCCAGTTCTTTGCAGCTACTCTAGATCTGAGGTCCTTTCTATCAGGCTGGCACCACTCTCTGATGCTAGAGGCCACCTACATTCTCCCATCACCCTCTCCTTCTTCAATCCAGCCATGGCACATTGAGTCCTTCTGCTTTGAATCTCTCTGGATTCCCTTTCTGCCAACTGACAAACTTTTAAGGGCTTGTCATTACACTGAATTCACTTGGATAACCCTGTTTTAAGATCAACTTGCCATATGACATAATCATGGGAGTGATATTTCACCATATTCATTCATAGGTTTTGGGTAATGGGGTGGGGTCAGGGGGAACATCTTTTAGGGGCTATTTTAGAAATTATGCCTTCTACAGGGTATAAGTCATATACTTAGTAGGATAAGCTAACCAGCTATAACAAACAGACCTCCAAATATTGATAGCTGAAAGAATAAAAGGTATATTTATTCTCACATAACTTTCCGAGGAGATGTTCCAGGTTAGTGGAATTCTGCTCCAAGGATCATTCAAGAGCCCAAGCTGATAGTGGCCTTGTCACCTTCAACACTCCAAGCTCACCTTACTTGCTGCCGTCCCAATGGGCTAAAAAGAGAATCAACACTGAGGAACCCATGTAGGCGGGTCTGGGGTTAGGCCTGGAGATGATTCAAAGCACTTCTGCTCATATTCTGTCCAAAATAAATTAGTCACATTATCAGATATAATTTGAAGAGGAAATAAAAGATGATATCTAACTGAGGAAACATGTAACCAACAGTTTTATTACAAAGGAGGAGAGGACAGATTTCGATGGCCACTAGGTTATTCCCTATCCAAGTAGGAACAAAGTGCTGATAGCTATGAATTGACAAATGATTACACCTATGACCACTGAGACTGTGCATGTTGGTTTGTTCTAATTTTCTAAATGCATACATGCATGCTCAGTTGTGTCCAACTCTTTATGATCCCATGGGCTGTAGTCCACCAGGCTCCTCTGTCCATGGGATTTTTCAGGCAAGAATACTGGAGTGGGTTGCCATTTCCTCCTCCAGGAGATCTTCCCAACCCAAGGATCGAACCCACATCTGCTGTATTGGCAGGCGGATTCTTTACCACTGCACCGCATGGGAAGCCCCAACTTTCTAAATATGTAGCTCTTAGTACATTTTAAAATGTAAGTATCCAGACCAGAGATAATGCCAGCCAGCAAGGCAGGTCTAGGGAACCCTGAAGCTGAACTTCAGAGGGCTCTCTCTTCTCGTACTTTGTCCAAAACATGTGGCAGCAGATGTTGGAGTGGAGAAACTCGTTCATGGGCAGAAAGATCTGGATTTGCTCTAAGAAACTCCTAATCTGAGGGGCAGAAGAGGAGGAGATACAGGTAGTCCCCTACCCCAGAAACTCACCTTCTGGGAGAGGGAGGAATGTGGAAGAGGATATGGCCCATCAAAGCCCCAAGACCAATTAAAGCACTGTTCCAGGTGGCCAACTGAGGACAAAACCTAGGAAGGCTTCCGGGGTGAAGTGAGGCGGCATCAGCCCCTAAGAACAGGAATGACAAGGGCGGAGGGAGCAGGGGTCCCTTTACTAGAACCAAGAGGTGGTGAAAAGTGAAGTAGCCTATGCTAGGAGAATGGAAGGGGGACCTGAGAGGGTCCCATGGTGGAGGGGCAGGAAAGAGGGAGGGAGGAAGAAGGCTGGTCATCCAGATGCCAACTGGGGGGATGTAGGGGAGCTGGGGCCAAGAACTTCCTCTTACTCTGTGGCCATGTCCAGCGCTTTGTTTCATTTCTCCATCAGTGTCTGCTGACTACTCGTTGGTAGGAGGACAGAGCTCTAGGGGACCTACACCTCGAGAGGCTTTCAAATGCCTGTTTTCTCCAGCGTTGGCTTAGGGCAGGGTGTCTCCTCTGGTCCATGGCACGCTGTCTTCATAACTGCTCTTTCACTGCCCTATCCTTCCCAAGTGCTCTGGCCTTGGCAGCCAGTTTCTTTTAAAGAATCGCTGAGGCCTGGGGAAAGCCCATGCAGCAGGGGCACTCACCCTGGTAGCTTGCCCAGCATCCCAAGAGCTAGCCCCAAGAAGAGGACAAGCATGATATGTCTTTCCTCTCTCAAATACTCCCAGGCCCACTGAACAGTTTGCCTGAGCCTTGCACTCAAGGGAGGTGAATTAAGATGGAAATTAAGTTCGTGTTCCACACATCAACAGCATAGCATCCACTCCAAGGAAGGGGCACCTTTCACTGATTTGCCAAAGGTGCCGCATGGGCAGCAGCAGTCCTGGCTGTCTCCTCTCATCCCAAGCCTGAGAAGGGCAGGCATTCAGGGTCAGAGCATCCTGCCCCCCAGAGATGCCCCTGCTGGGTACCACTCTTCCTCCCCGGATTCCACAGGCTCAGCTGATTCCTCTGAGAACAGCTGTGTTCTTGTCTCCTAAAGCAATGTTTCTTAGTCCTTAGCATGCCTTAGAATAACGCCGAATACTCATTAAAACACAAATGCCTGGGCCTTACCTGCACAGTTTCCAGTTCAGTAGGGCTTGGGGCCAGCCTGAGAACTGGCATCTTTTGACGTATTCCCAGATGATGCTGATGCTGCTGGCCCAGGGTCCACACTTGGAGAACCACTATCTTAGCTCCTCCTCCTGTCTCAGCAAGAGGATGAAACCAGCTAAGGGGCAGCTTCAGGCCCTGCAGAGCCTCAGTGTTCAGTCCATGCACATTGATTTTAGTGAATGGGAGAAACAAAGGGGAGACTGTTTACTGACTTTGGGATTCCATGAACAACCTGCTCCCTTTTGTCCAGACGTATCACGTTAATGGGAAACCCAAGGGCTCAGGCAGTGTAAAATGTGGAGAGAGGCAGGGTCTGACAGTCTGTATTGTTGAATACAATGGGCTTGGGAAGCTTGGGCTTCCCTCATAGCTCAGTTGGTAAAGAATCTGCCTGCAGTGCAGGAGACCTGGGTTCGATTCCTGGGTCGGGAAGATCCCCTGGAGAAGGAAATGGCAATCCACTCCAGGATTCTTGCCTGGAGAATCCCATGGACAGAGGAGCCTGGCAGGCTACAATCCATGGAGTCGCAAGAGTCAGACATAACTTAGCGACTAAACCACCACCACCACCACCACCACCACCACCATTGTTGAACTCTGGAGAACCTCCTGCCAAACCATCAGAAATAACAAAAATTGAGAAATTTTTATCATTTTTTAGATTCCACATAAAAGGGATAACGTATACGTGTCTTTCTCTGCCTGACTTACTTCATTTAGAATGATAATCTCTGGGTCCATCCGTGTTGCTGCAAATGGCATTATTTCATTCTTTTTATGGCTGAGTAGTATTCCAAGACAGAAACAGTCCCACAGACATAGAATATAAACTTATGGTTACCCAAGGGGAAACAAGGGGAAGGGAAAAAGTAAGAGTTTGGGATTAACAGATACAAACTACTACATATAAATAGATAAACAAGAAGGACTTACTGTATAGTACAGGGAATTATACTCAATATCTGGTAATAAACAATAATGGAAAAGAATATATATGTGTGTGTGCATGCTCAGTCTGACTCTTTGTGACCCCAGGGACTGTGGCCCACCAAGCTCCTCTGTCCATGGAATTTTCCAGGAAAGAATACTAGAGTGACTTGCCATTTTCTCCAGGGGATCTTCCTGATCAGGATCGAACTATGGCTCTTGCATCTCCTGCACTGGCAGTCAGATTCCTTACCATTAGTGCCACCTGGGAAGCTCATAAAGAACATATTTTAAGAAATAATAAAAATAATAATGAAAGCCACCATTTCCTAGGCCTCTGCTCTGTGCCAGGCCCTAAGCTGAATGCCTTATGCAAGCATCCCAGCAGGAGTGCTGGGGATGGTGGGAATCCCTATTGTACACAGACAAGGATCTCAGCTCCACGTCCCCTGAGTAATGGAACAGCCCCAGGCTTCAGGCCACATTCATTTGTCTTCAGACCCCCTGAGCTTCACCACCTCGCCAAGCTGCCTCCCAAAGAGGCTGAGAAAGTTGGAGGCCAGAAGCAGCTACACTCTGGTGACCTAACCCAGGGAGAGAATGTCGTATGTGGAATCAAGCTACCTGATTCCTAGACCTCAGCTTGCCATGGACTCAGTGCATGGCCTCGGGGGATCCCTTCCCTATCAATGCCTCAGTTCCCTGAGCTATAAATTGGAGCTAATAATTCCAGCCCCTGGGGATGCCTTTGGATCAGATGAGAAAGTGTACAAAACGTCTGGCACAGTGTTGAGTTCTTAGCAAAAGCTCAGTAATGTTACTCCCTCTCCAAATGGGCAGCTTCGTCTTCAAGCATGTATTTCGGAGTGATCACTCAGGGGCATATTTAGAAATTCTGCCTTGGAGCTGGGGAGGGGAGGGAATGGAGAGATAGAACAGAGACTGCCCTTCCAGGACATTGTTGCTTCAGTCCCCATGAGGCCTCAGCAGGGGTGGCAGGAAGATGGGCTGACAGAGCTCACAACCACTTGCAGAATCTCCTCAAAGATGCAGAATCCAAAACACAACAAACTAATGCATAGAACAAAAAAGAAACTGACTCACAAATACAGAGAACAAACTAGAGTTACCAATGGGAAGAGGAAGAGGAGAGGGAAAAGATGAAGGCATGGGGTGAAGAGGTACAAACTATTAGGTATAAAATAAGCTACAAGTATATATTGTACAATACAGGGAATATAGCTAATTTTTATAGTAATTATAAATGGAGTAAAATCTTTAAAAATTGTGCATCACTATACTGTATATCTGTAACTTGTACAATATTGTACATCAACTATATTTAGATGAAAAACTAAATTTAATTTTAAAAAATAAAGGAAATTATGTATGTCCCCACCCCCCAGAAAAATGTTGCCTGTCTTCAAGGGTGCTGTGGGGATGTATGTTGGGCCTTATTGCAAGTGCTTATTGCAAAGCAAGCTCTTAAAATATTAGCAGCTATGGTTTTTCCAGTGGTCATGTATGGATGTGAGAGTTGGACGGTGAAGAAAGCTGAGCGCCGCAGAATTGATGCTTTTGAACTGTGGTGTTGGAGAAGACTCTTGAGAGTCCCTTGGACTGCAAGGAGATCCAATCACTTCATCCTAAAGGAGATCAATCCTGGGTGTTCATTGGAAGGACTGATGTTGAAGCTGAAACTCCAATACTTTGGCCACCTCATGCGAAGAGTTGACTCATTGGAAGAGACCCTAATGCTGGGTAGGATTAGGGGCAGGAGGAGAAGGGGATGACAGAGGGTGATACGGTTGGATGGCATCACTGACTTGATGGACATGGGTTTGGGTAGACTCCGGGAGTTGGTGATGGACAGAGAGGCCTGGTGTGCTGCAATTCATGGGGTCGCAAAGAGTCGGACATGACTGAGCGACTGAACTGAACTGAACTCTTGCTGTTGGG
This sequence comes from Giraffa tippelskirchi, assembly GCF_054371585.1. NCBI lineage: Eukaryota > Metazoa > Chordata > Mammalia > Artiodactyla > Giraffidae > Giraffa > Giraffa tippelskirchi. Next base: position 109,820,439 of record NC_137287.1, on the reverse strand, counting down.
GCTTCCCAAGTGGTACTAGCAGTAAAGAACCTGGCTGCCAATGCAGGAGACATAAGACCCAGGATTCGATTCCTGGGTCAGGAAGATCCCCCATAGGAGGGCATGGAAACCCACTTCAGTATTCTTGCCTGGAGAATCCCATGGACAGAAGAGCCAGATGGGCTACAGTCCATAGGGTCGCAAAGAATCAGACATGACTGAAGCAACTTGGCATGCACACATGCACGCACCCTTGTTGTTATAGTTATACCAGTGGGATCTTGCTGCTGCTGCTGCTGCTGCTAAGTCGCTTCAGTGATGTCCGACTCTGTGCGACCCCATAGACGGCAGCCCACCAGGCTCCCCCATCCCTGGGACTCTCCAGGCAAGAACACTGGTTAAAAAAATGAGTCTCAGTTTTCTCATTATAAATAAGTATGTTCATAGAAATGAGCCCCATAAAATTGTTTCAAAATCAAATGAGATCATGCATGGCAACCTCCTAGCATACAGTAAGCACTCAATGAATGTTAAGGCTGATTTCTATCTGGGGGTACCAATGTCCCCATAGCTAGAAGCCAGGGACTGTTTAGTTTTAGCACTGGCAACTCCGTGTCCTATAGATTTCTCTGTCTCAGGTAAACAGGGATAGCTGGTCACCTTCCAACAGCACACCTGGCTAAGCCATGGGAATTTCTGTGCCCATTTCAGAAACACACTGGGAATTTCTGGCCCATATCAAGCTGCTTCTGGAAGCCAGGCCAGGCTCTGGATTGCCCTTGGAGTCTCAGCGGCCCCAGGATTCCTGGGCCAGTGTTCTCAAGATGAAGGGGCTTAGCAAGGCTTGGAGCAGCCTAGAGTCAGAATCGGGTGCACATATCCAGACCCCTGGGGTGACAGATCCCCCCCACCCAGAGCGCAAACAGAGTGGCAGAACCATGGGGAAAAGGAGAGGATCTCTGAAGGTCCTGCTGGGATGAGAGAAAGGAGGGAACAGTGTAATAATGCAGAGTGAGGAGGCTGGGGTGGGGGAAGCAGCTCCTGGGCCCCCAGTCTGTTCCTGGACAGGCTGCCGCAGAGCAGGAAGCCTCCCAGCTGAGCCTGAGAAGCAGTTATCACTGGTGGGTGATTAAGTTACTAATCCTTCAGGGAGAAGACATTTAGAGTCCCATATTAAAGCAGTGCGCGGCAAAATTACATTCCGTTTCAATTTAGTTTAGCAATTCCCGTGATTTAGTTAAATGAAAAGCAATTGTTCCAATTAATAGTATTGAATGTTATTCATCAAAAGTGTCAAAACAGCTCTGTGGTTGCATTAGTAACCCATTCTCTTGTCAGAGATCCGGATAATTCCCCAGGATAGGATGGGGCAATGGCAGAGTATGGGGGCTTTGGGGAAAGGTCACAGCTAGAGAGGGTATTTACCTGCATAGACATGTACATATGTGAAGTCCCATGTGCATGTAGCCTGTGTGCATAGATGAGTGTACATATGGGTACACATGGCCTGTATGCATACTGAGCCAAACTGTACCCAAGTATTCATATTTATATTTGGTATGTGCATACACCAGTGTGCTTAAGTGATGGGACACATGTGTGAGTGTATGTTTGTGCATGTGCTTGTCTGTTCCTGGGCATGTATGCGTGTAAGTAAAAATATGTGCAAGTCCCTTGTGTGTTTGTGTATGTGTGCATATGTATCACATGTATACTTGTGACACGTGTACACAAGTATTTAGACAGCTGTGCATTCCCGTATGTCTGTGTATGTGCACACGTGACCTTGCAGACGTGTCAGTTTCCAAAGGGGTGCATTGTGAGCATCCGAGGGCATGTACATCATGAAAGCGAAAGTGAAAGTCACTCAGTCGTGTCCGACTCTTTGCAACCTCATGGACTATACACTCCATGGAATTCTCCAGGCCAGAATACTGGAGTGGGTAGCCTTTCCCTTCTCCAGGGGATCTTCCCAACCCAGGGATCGAACCCAAGTCTCCCACATTGCAGGTGGATTCTTTACCAGCTGAGCCACCAGGGAAGCCCTGTACATCATGAGGTACAATCATATGTACTGTAAATGTGCCTGTATGCATCAGGGCAGGAGATGAAGGGAGCTTGCTGTCTTGGTAAATGAAGAGAAGACACAATTCTTTCCATCCTTGTGTCATGTGAGTGATCTGGCTTGTCTCTGGGATGCCGCCGTTCAAATGTGGTTTCATGAAGTCAGAGACTTTTCCTGCCATGTTCAAGGTTGTGTGCTTAGGACCAGAAGACAGCCTGGCACAGGGTAAGCTTCAGTGACATACACTAGTTGAGTGGATTAGTGGGTAGATGGTGACTGAGTAGAAGGATGGATGGACAGATGGATGGATGGCTACAGGACCCTGGCTCTATCAGGCCCCCAGTAGCTGGTGGATTCCCCGGTCTTCTCACCTTGGTGTGAATCTCAACCCCTTTGGCTTCCAACTTGAGTCCTATAATAGCACATCCTTGGACAACTCCATCCTGGGCAGGCAGCAGGCTCAGAAAGTCCCCAAGATGCCAGAATCAGCCAGAGCTAAGGACAGAAAGGCAGGGAATTCTTTGGAGAAGCTGAAAAAAGCTGAGTTCAGCACCACAGGGTAATAGGCAGCTGTCCTGGCCAGACATGCCCAAGAGGACACAGGCCAACAAGGGCCCTTTGGGGCTTGTGCCCCCTCAAGCCAGGGTTCCCACATAAGGTTTGTGTCCCTGGGCTGCAGCCACCAACTCCTAACTCCATCTCAGGCCAGTCCTACTCTAGCCCTGACTTCTTTCCTGCCGGGGACACCTCCCACAGCAGGGAAGCTACTTCCCCATCCCTGTCCAGACGCTGATGAAGTTCAGCATTATCCCATTCCCACAGACCAAGAAGATCAAAGGAATCTACCAGGGGCCTCCTAGCTCCATCCTCCGCATGTCCCAGACTTCCCTGGACCTTGCTTCTCTCTGCAGCTGATCAGATCCTGGAGGGGCCCCAATACCCCAAATGACCCACTTTTTGTGGTTGTCGATTATCTTACCATCACCTCTGAGCTTTGACAATTTAACCTGGTCCACCTGTTGTCAGGGCCCGCCCCCTAGTGGCTGACTCTGGCCCACATGCTGCCCCCACCCACCCCCTGGCACCAATTCTGAGCCTGGTCCCCACCTCCACTAGCCTGAGCCAAAAAGGACCTCTAAGTCCTTGCAGAGGCTCTGCAACAGCCCCATTTCCCCCTTTCCAGACACAGGCACAGAGATACCCGTCACACAATGGGGGCCTGGCTGCCCAGAGTTTGCATTGCCCCCAGCAGCCTCCCCAGGCTGTATGTGCGTCCATTCATCAGGATGGTGATTAAGCACCAAGAGGAAGTGTTAGGATGTGACCCCTGAACCCGCGAGACTCATAAAGACAATAGCTGGGGCCGTGGCGAGAGGCTTCAGGCGTCCTGTCTATTTTGGGGCGGCCTCGAGCTCAGCTGGCCAACACCCAGGGCATCCTGAGGCTCATTAATTTGTGTGAGAGTGACGGAGACAGGATGAAGGGTCTGAGAGGCCTTCCGCCAGCCGTTTCCTCCCAGCCCACCAGCCCTGCTTGGTACTCCACTCACGGAGCCCCTGACTCTGGCCTCTGGAGACCCCTCCTTGCTCATTCTCTGTGGTGGACCCAGCCACCTTCCTCTCCTTTCAAAGGCTTTTACTGAGAGTTGAGAGGTTCTGCCCCTTCTGGGACCCACTCTTTGTTTTCTCCGCAAGGGAAGCAAAGGAAGAAGTGAAACACTGTCGGCCTCATCCAGGCGGAGGCCGTGGAGAATCTCCCTCGAAAGAGCCTTCTGGTGCTCTGTTCCCACCGCCTGGCCTCCGCTGAGCCCGGGAGTTGTTCAGTCGCTCAGTCATGTCCGACCCTTCGCGACCCCACGGACTGCAGCACACAGGCTTCCCTGCCCTTCACCATCTCCCGGAGCATGCTCAAACTCATGTCCGTTGAGTCGGTGATACCATCCAGCCATCTCATCCTCTGCCATCCCCTTCTCCTACCTTCAATCTTTCCCAGCATCAGGGTCTTTTCTGAGTCAGCTGGGAGTAGCAAGAGGTTAACGCCTGGGGCCTTTGGGCTCCACAGTAGGCTGGAGCCAAAGGACCAAGGGTTAGATACACAACTGTTAGGTATGCGTCTCCCCCAGCCACTTATCTCCCAATTGCTGGTAGCTTGAAACTGACCACAGTGTAAGTATTTATACCACTGAAACTGGCAAACTCTATCACAAACAGTATGATCAAGGAAGGCCTGGGCCCCTGTCACATTCTCTGGCTGGAATTCCCTCATCCAAATGACTTGGTTGAAAAGTATTGCTTGGGATGACATTAGGGTCACAGAGACTTGGAGTGCATACCCACATGTAGTTCCTGGTACCCTAACCCCACTCATCCATCTTTGCAATCTCTGGTCTTGGATGGGACAGAGACAGATCAGTCTTCAAAGTCAGGCTAGATCCTACCTGCAGCCCTGTTCATGTCACTTCACCTCGTTGATCCTTCACTTCTTCAAAATAGGAGCTGTAACTTTATAGGCTTCATGGGGCTCGTATTTCTGCAAAATAGGAGCTGTAGCTTCATAGGGCTCATTCTAGGACTGGGACTCCATAAGGCTCCTGTGAAAACTGAGTCGACTGTGTCATGTGAAGTATTCAGCATCTTGAGGCCCTTGCAGGACTGACTGATTGTAAAGTGAAATAATCATCAGCTGTGGTTACTATGTTTGCTATTATTACTTTCCTCATCATGTATCTTCAGGCTAAAAGAAGAGTCTATAAAAACTTTTGCAGTACTTTTTTCCTTTAAAATGCTCTGATAACATAAACTGGAAGGGGCCTTGTGCCTTCTTCAGCTTTGCCTGTGCCCGGGTCCAAGCATAACCTTTGGCTGACAGTAAGTAGCCAATGACTGACAGGTGACCAACCACACAACTCAGCAGCTTTTTAGGGAACGTGACTTTTCTAACACAGTGAAAGAGTCCTACTGACCTTCCTCTTCGCTCAGGATGCCTGTCTTAGTGTCAGTTGTTCCAAACCCAGTTTTCTTGGTTTTAGGAATACAGCACCCTGGGAGAACCTGAGGAATGGCATCTACTCAGAGCCTCAGAGAAAGGAGGACTATGCCAACTGCTTCCCCAGGCTCACAGCAAAAGCAAAGAACAAAATCAGAAGAGCTGAGATTTTTTTTCCCAGAAAGGAGCATCTCTGGCCCTTGGGTGAGTGGAGCACCTTATCTTCGTCTTCAGCCCCCAAGGGGATGCCTTGTGGGAGGTCAGAAGTACCACGGAACATCCCCAGCTCTGTCATCCTCTCATATCTGCTCCAGCAGGTGCTATGTTTGGGGAGTGGGGGTGGACCAGCAGAGCAGAGGATGGCTTGCTAAGGAGAAGCAGAAATTAAACAGTGTAAGATTCATCTGGACTCAAGCTCTCTTTTGTGTAGCTTTCAGCAATTGCTTTCATTTCTTTGAGCTTCTATTTCTGCAAAAATCAAGACTATAAGGCTGCTCTCAAAATCCTAGCAGAAACAGTCTATGCGGTGAAGTTGACGGAAAGCCCTGGTGCCTAATTAGTGCTCAGAATGTATCTGTTTGGCATCTTCCTGATCATCAGGAACATATTTTGCCTGAGAGCCAAAAACCACAGTATTAAGTAGGACTGTTTATTGCTTATTGCTCAAGCAAAGCCCTGGGTCCAAAGAGGCAAAAGTCTGCTTCCTGGCCTGTTGCTACAGTACAGGTAGGACCTCTGTTCCCCAAACCGTTCCTAAGTCCAGCTAGCCAGGAATATAACCTGGAGATAACATTATCTGTGAGGGTTGCTCACCCTCAAAAGGGCAAGATGCTATGAGCAAGAAGGCAAAGATTCAAAACCTCAAATCTTTGGACCAGATCAAAACGATGAAGTCCTGATAGCATCAATACTTGAAGAGAGAAGGGCCACTTGAATCCCTAACTTCCCATGCACACATGGGAGTATCCGCATGGATATGTGGGCATAAGGACTTGTGTGTACTGACATGCCTGTTCCTGGGCAGAGTTATGGATGCGAGCTTGCCCCTGTGGACTTCTTATGAGTACACATGTTCTGAGTACAGGTACTTCCCGGACATGTAGGCACAGGGAACGGATGCATGTGTATATATGTGCATGCACACACTTATGCATGGGTGTGAGTATCTGGGTACTGGTACCTGTATGTGCAAGCATAGGGTTACACTTATGAATGAATGAACAAGGTGGCTGCCTGTGTGTGCCACTCTGGCCGTGGACCATCTGCAGTAGCCACAGGTGAATAAATGTGCAAGCATGTGCCTATGAACTCGTATGTATTTTTAGCATCGGAGAGGACAAATAAACAGCATAAACAAGATGGTTGGGGAGAGGAGGGGTTTAAATACTTAGGAAGACAAACAACCCCCACAAGGACTTCACAAGCACCCATTATGTACAAATAATGTACATGCTAATTACAAATTACTCTTTTCTGCTCATTAAAGCAGAACCACTGCGCTCTGTTAGCTCAGTTTGGGTTACTCTACACACTGGAAAGTAATAAAAATGGCTTCTGGGTCAGGAAGACTGCCACATGGGGCACAGGAAGCCTTCTCAGCAATGAAAATGGTCACCCAGACCAGGCACCAGGGCACTGACGCTGACTCCTCTGTCCACCGAACCCTGTGTTCAATCAGTCACCAAATTCAGTCGAGTTCACCTCCTCCTGTCCGTCTTCATTGATACTATTAGCTCAAGTCACTGCTTCTCTTCTCTGACAGCATCGGACAGCAGCCCACACTGCCTCCAACTGCTCCCCCAGACTTCCCTCTGGCTCCTCTCCAAACCATCCCCTAAGACACTGTCGGCAAACCTGCCCACCTTACTCCTGCACTTAAAGCCCGCCACAGCTTCCCCATCACTTCCAAGCATTGTTCAACCCCAGGGCTTGTCCAGCCACGACAGGAGTGCCAGATACTTCTGCAGCCTTGTTCCCTGCACATCACATCCAGCAAGGTGGAGTGACTCCCAGACATTTCCCAAGTCCATCCTCCTCCATCTGGTTGAGACCTCCAGGTCTGAGCTCACATTCTCCCTCAGTCCCCAATGCCCTTTTCCATTCCTGCTCCACTGGCTGGATCTGCACAGTGAACTCCTATTTCATCTTGGAAACCCCTATTCTAGGAAAACATCTCCTAGTCCCTCTGGCTTTTTCCTAATTCTGTGCTTTGTGCCCAAGCACCTGTTCATCATTTATTGACTATCTCCTCAATGAGACTGCAGGCAGGGGCTTTATTTTGTTGATTGTTAGGTGCATGTCTGATATCTAGAACACTTTCTGACATATGTGCCTGTGTGCATGCTAAGTCACTTCAGTCTTGTCCAATTTTTTGCAAACCTATGGACTTTAGCCCACCAGGCTCCTCTGTCCACGGCATTTTCCAGGCAAGAATACTGGAGTATGTTGCCATTTCCTCCTCCAGGGGATCTTCCCAACCCAGGGATCGAATCTGTGTCTCCTATGTCTCCTGCATTGGCAGGCAGGTTCTTTTCACTAGCGCCATTTGGGAAGCCCTTCTGACATGTAGTAGATATTTAATAAACACAAGCTGAATGAAAACTTAATTAATATCCTTATTATACTGCTCAATCCTTCTTATTATCACTGCAACTGATATATCTGTTTTACCCGCTTGAGATTAGGGGTTTTAATTATGATTAAACACTGAATTGAGCTTCCCAGCATGTGTTTTTCAAGATGTCCTTCTTGTCTCCCCAAGACCACTGCTTTTTGACAACTGCCAGTTGTGAGTCAATTCTCTTCACAGACTAGAGCTGCCAGGACTCAGGTGCACCACCTAGAGGCTGAAAAGTGAAGCACCTCAGAAAAGAAAGTCCCAGAAGAAGCCTTCTTCGTGGCCAGCAAAATACAGTCACCCTAGTCATTATTTCCAACACAGTTACATCCGAGGGTGGGTCAGAAGAGGCTCCCAGTCTCAGCTTCAGTGATGTGTCCAGAATCAGTCTTTGTCATACATTCTGGGTCCCAGTCAGAAGTACCGGCTCCATCCCCACCACCCCCTCCCACCCGTTCTTCCTACTATGTTCCCCCTTTGGGCACTTTCCGCCCTACTGACTTCTGCCCTGCCCCTCTTGTCCAATCAAAAAAGTCCTCATAACCTAGAAGGTCCAACAATTGTGTTCCTTCTCTCGTGCTCCATCGCTCCAGGTAAATATTTGTCAATCCTCTATCTAGCAGCTTTCTTGTTCCTGGCACTAAGAAGTCAAGACTTGGTGAAACCATAACGGTTTTCTGCTTACAACATTTTTCAGAGCTACTGGTTGACTCCGCACTTTAGTCTTCTATATGTCCCACTTCCCAAAGATATTTTTCACAATGACGTCTTATCCCTCCCTATAACACAGAAGCAGTGGCCAACTTTAAAGAGGCACCTTCTTTTCCCAAAACCAAAATACTTAACTTATCTGGAAACTAAACATATAATTATTTGTTAATAGGTCGGCATCCTTTGAGACATGTCAAGAGTTTTTGAAGGCAAGATTCATCCCATCAACTTCTACATGCTAAGTTCCAATCCAGGATTTTTTCTGAAAATCTGAAACATTTTGATGGAAGATGCATTACCTCTCCATCTTCCAAGCTCAGGGATCTGGTAGCAATTGAAATTTCCCGACATGGTAAAACATAACTATGAAGATATCAGACAGTATATGAGAAAGAAAAGCAACTATTAAAACAACATAAGGAAAATGGGAATAAACTTGCCCAGTACTGTAACCCTAGGAAAGAGGGCTTTGCAAAGTCATTTGCATAACCGAACAGCAGTATATTTCTCCATAAGAGAGTGCAGATGAAGAATATCAGAATACAACATAAAGAAGATCTAAACAAAGGGAGAGATATACCATGTTCATAGATGCTGAGACAATGATCTGAAGATGGCAGTTCTCTCCCAAAGTAATCTATCTCTCAATTCAACGAAAAATCTGCCAAAACACACACACACACACACATATATATGTGTGTGTGTGTGTGTATACATACACATAGAGAGAGAGAGACAGTGACATATAGCAAGTTGATTCTAAGATTCATACAGTTCAGTAGAGGGCAAAAGACAACCATAATAATTCTGAAAGAAGAGGAGAAAGAAAAGAAAGAAGAGAATGAGTGTGAGAGGAGCGACTCCCTTAATATAATAAATACAAAATGAGTAAAGCATCTAAGTAGATATTGCTCCAAAAACAATTCATAATAGCCAATAAGCACAAGAAGAAAATGCTCAACATCATTACTCATCAGGGAAATGCAAAAAACAAAAATTACAGTGAGATAGCACTTCACATCTATGGCATGGCTGTAATTTTAAACATGGGAATTAACAAATATATGTGAGGATGTAGAAAAACTAGAATCTTCATTCAGTGCTGTGGAAATATAAAATGGTGAAGCCAACTTAAGAAATAGTGTAGCTGATCCTCAAAAAGTCAGAGTTACCATATAACCCAGCAATTCCTGTCCAAGGTATATAACCAAGAGAATTAAAGCCATATGTTTATACAAAAACCTGTACAAGAAAATTCATAGCAGCCTTATTCTTACCAGCCAAAAAGTAGAAAATTGAAGTGTCCATCAACTAATAGATGGATAAACAAATTGTGGTATAGACATACAATGGAATAGTATCCAGCCATAAAAAACAAAATAGTACTGTTACGTACAACACATGGATGAATCTTGAAAATATTACACCACATGTATAAAATATCCAGAATAGACAAATCTATTAAAATGAAAAGTAGGCTAGTGGCTGTCTAGGGCTGAGGGGGAATGGGGAATTTGGAAGTGATATTTAAACAGTACAGAATTTCTTTGGGGGGTGGTGATAGAAATGTTCTAATATTGATTGGGGTGATGATTGCATAATTCTGGGAATATTAAAAAAAATAGTACACTTTGAAAGAGTGAACTTTATATGTAAATTATATCTTAATATTTTAAAACAATAACTATAAAGCTGTAGCAATTAAAACATGCAGTGCTGGTGTAAAGATAAGCAAATCAAAGAGGAAAAAACTCCAAAGCCCACCTACTCATAAAGGAATTCAGTGTAGGGCAGAGTTGACATTATAAATTAGTGGAGAAATGGTTTAGTCAATAAATGGTGTTGTCCATCTAGCTATGTATATGAAAATTAAAATAAAGTTTAATCGCATATCCATGCCCCTCACACATAAAAATTTCAAATAAGTTGATGAACCTAAGTGTAAAAAACAATTAAAATCTGTAAAACTTTCAGAGGAAAATATTGCAAGACAAACTTAAGACATCATGAGAGTAAGATTTTTGAACAAAACCAAAAAGCACAAACCAAAATGAAAAACATAGTCTTTTTCTATGTTAAAATTTTAAATTATGAATGGATAATGCAAAACTCACAGAGAAAACAAACTTGTGGCTACCAAAGGAGAGAGAAAAGGGGAAGGAATAAATTAGGAGTATGGGATTAGCAGACACAAACTATTACATATAAAACAAATAAATGCTGAGCTACTGTATGGCACAGTGAAATATACCCATTATCTTGTAAGAACCTGTAACAGAGCATAATCTGCAAACATACTGAATCATTATGCTGTATAGTTGAAACCAACATTATATTGTAAACCAACTGTGCTTCAATAAAAAATTTTTAATTTTAGAATAACGTAGATATTATAAAATATAATAAAAAAGAATTATACAGGGGCTTCCCTGGTGGCTCAGTGGTAAAGAATCTGCCTGCAATTCAGGAGCTGCAGGAGATGTTGGTTTAATCTCTGGGTCTGGAAGACCCACTGGAGGAGGGCATGGCAACTCACTCCAGTATTTTTGCCTGGAGAATCCCATGGACAGAGGAGCCTGGTGGACTACAGTCCATAGGATCACACAGAGTTGCACACGACTAAAGCGATTAACATGCACACATGCACACAATCAACAAATGCCTGACTCTTGGAACTTTTTAAATTAATTAAAAAAAAAAACAATACAACAATATGCAAAAGATAGGAACCAGCAATTTTCAGCAAACATCAGTGGCAAATATGCAAAAGAATCTCAAAATCGGTAGCAATGAGGGAAATACAAAACAATGAGCTACCACTTCTCAGTCTTCACATCTATGTATTTATGAGTTGCTGTTGAGGATGCATGGAAATGAAAATTCTGATAAAAACTCTTAGTGGAAATATAAACTGATACAACCACTGTGAAAAAAACTGGCAGGTCTAATAGTGACAGTCATACAGTAATGCTTGACTATTCTCATTTTAGATCTCCCCCCTGGAGGGGAGACAAAACAGAGGTACAAGAATCTATGAACAAGGACACACTCCAGCACTATTCAGACTTCCCTGATAGCTCAGTTGGTAAAGAATCCGGCTGCAACGCAGGGGAGCCTGTTTCGATTCCTGGATTGGGAAGATCCTCTGGAGAAGGAATAGGTTACCCACTCCAGTATTCTTGGGCTTCCTTTGTGGCTCACCTGTTAAAGAATCTGCCCGCAACGTGGGAGACCTAGGTTCAATCCCTGGGTTGGGAAATGTCCCTGGAGAAGGGGAAGGCTACCCACTCCAGTATTCTCACCTAGAGAATTCCATGGACTGTTCCCATGGGGTCGAAAAGAGTCAAACACAAATGAGCGATTTTCACTTTCACTTTCCAGCGCTGTTTATATAGTGAAACCCTGGACACAACAGAAGGCATATAAGGACATAATAAGGAAAGTATAGCTTAGTTGCAGCTCAATGTAGCAGTTCCAATGAATGAGTCATACCTCTGTATCATTGTGGAAAAATTTCAAAAATACATTTATTAAAATTTTCAGAATTGTACCTGCAATTTGATAGGGTTTGTGTAAATTTTAAATAATCCAAACAATATGCCATATATATGCGTTAATACAGGATCATTTGTTTTTCTCTTTCTGACTTACTTCACACTGTATGACAGACTCTGGATCCATCCACATTACTATAAATGACCCAAGTTCATTCCTTTTAATGGCTGAGTAGTATTCCATTGCATATATGAAAAATGATACTAAGGAACCTATTTGCAGGGCAGGAATAGAGACACAGACATAGAGAATGGACATGTGGACCCAGCGCAGAGGAAAGAGAGGGTGGAACGAATTGGGAGAGTACCATTGACATATATACCAACTATCATGTGTGAAACAGATAGCTATTAGGAAGCTGTCATGTAGCACAGTGAGCTCACCTTGGTGCTCTGTGATGACCTAGAGGGGTGGGATGTGGGTGGGGTGGGAGGGAGACTCAAGCGGTAGGGGATATATGTGTATATACATAGAGCTGATTCACTTTGTTGCACAGCAGAAACTAACACAACGTTATAAAGCAATTCTGTGTGTGCTCAGTCTCTCAGTCATGCCAACTCTTTGCGATCCCATGGACTAGCCCATCAGGTTTCTCTGTCCATGGAATCTTCCAGGCAAGAATACTGGAGTGGGTTGCCATTTCCTTCTCCAAGGAATCTTCCTGACCCAAAGATTGAACCTGCAGCTCCTGAGTCTCCTACACTGGTAGGCAGATTCTTTACCATTGCCCCACCCGGGAAGCCCAAAGCAATTATACTCCAATAAAAAATATGTCATTTGTAAATACATCTTTAGAACATACTTACATGTTAACTTTTAAAACATGGGACCTCCCTTGTGGCTCAGATGGTAAAGAATCCGCCTCCAATGTGGGATATCTGGGTTCGATCTATGGGTTGGGAAGATCTCCTGGAGAAGGGAAAGGCTACCCACTCCATTATTCTGGCCTGGAGAATTCCATGGACTGTGTAGACCATGGGGTCGCAAAGAGTCAGACACAACTGAGTGACTTTCACTTTCACTTTAAAACTTGGAAAGAAAGTTCAGTTCAGTCATTCAGTTGTGTCTGACTCTGCGACCTCATGGACTGCAGCATGCCAGGCCTCCCTGTCCATCACCAACTCCTGGAGCTTACTCAAACTCATGTCCATTGAGTCGGTGATGCCATCCAACCATCTCATCCTCTGTCGTCCCCTTCTCCTCCCACCTTCAATCTTTCCCAGCATCAGGGTCTTTTCAAATGAATCAGTTCTTTGCGTCAGGTGGCCAAATTATTGGAGTTTCAGCTTCAACATCAGTCCTTCCAATGAATACCCAGGACTGATCTCCTTTAGGATGGACTGGTTGGATCTCCTTGTACTCCAAGGGACTCTCAAGAGTCTTCTCCAACACCACAGTTCAAAAGCATCAATTCTTCAGCGCTCAGCTTTCTTTATAGTTCAACTGTCACATCCATACATGACCACTGGAAAAACCATAGCCTTGACTAGACAGACCTTTGTTGACAAAGTAATGTCTCTGCTTTTCAATATGCTGTCTAGGTTGGTCATAACTTTCCTTCCAAGGAGCATGCGTCTTTTAATTTCATGGCTGCGGTCACCATCTGCAGTGATTTTGGAGCCCCCAAAAATAAAGCCTCTCACTGTTTCCATTGTTTCCCCATCTATTTGCCATGAAGTGATGGGACCAGATGCCATGATCTTAGTTTTCTGAATGTTGAGTTTTAAGCCAACTTTTTCACTCTCCTCTTTCACTTTCATCAAGAGGCTCTTTAGTTCTTCTTCACTTTCTGCCATAAGGGTGGTGTCATCTGCATATCTGAGGTTATTGATATTTCTCCCAGCAATCTTGATTCCAGCTTGTGCTTCTTCCAGCCCAGCATTTCTCATGATGTACTCTGCATAGAAGTTAAATAAGCAGGGTGACAATATACAGCCTTGACGTACTCCTTTTCCAATTTAGAACCAGTTTGTTGTTCCATGTCCAGTTCTAACTATTGCTTCTTGACTGCATTCAGATTTCTCAGGAGGTAGGTCAGGTGGTCTGGTATTCCCATCTCTTGAAGAATTTTCCACAGTTTGTTGTGATCCACACAGTCAAAGGCTTTGGTGTAGTCAATAAAGCAGAAGTAGATGTTTTTCTGGAACTCTCTCACTTTTTCGATGAGCCAGTGGATGTTGACAATTTGATCTCTGATTCTTCTGCCTTTTCTAAACCCAACTTGAACATCTGAAAGTTCTCATGTCAAGTATTGTTGAAGCCTGGTTGGTAGAGTTTTGAGCATTATTTTGCTAGTATGTGAGATGAGTGCAATTGTGCAGTAGTTTGAACATTCTTTGGCATTGCCTTTTTCGGGGATTGGAATGAAAACTGACCTTTTCCAGCCCTGTGGCCACTGTTGAGTTTTCCAAATTTGCTGACATATTGAGTGCAGCACTTTCACAGCATCATCTTTTAGGATTTGAAATAGCTCAGCTGGAGTTCCATCACCTCCACTAGCTTTGTTTGTAGTGATGCTTCCTGAGGCCCACTTGACTTCAGACTCCAGGGTGTCTGGCTCTAGGTGAGTGATCACACCATCGTGGTTATATGGGTCATGAAGATCTGTTTGGTACAGTTCTTCCGTGTATTATTTCTGTGTGGGAAGAAAGAATATACACCAAAGTCGTACCTCTAGGGTACAAGGTCAGGGAGAAAGAAATTGTGTGTCCTTTTCTTTAACTGTATCTGTAACACTTTATTTTTCAGCTAGTTAATCCAAATATGGCAAAACACAAGTGTTTGTCAAATTTAGGGGTAGATTAATGATTCTGTTATATCACCCTCTATAATTGTCTGTATACTTTAAACAGTTCATAATCAACTTTAAAAAAGTTATAGGGGGCCACAAGACTGAAGTTGGGAGATCAGTTAGAAATCCATAGCAAAAATGCTGGCAAACATGGGCCAGGATGGTTTCATGAGGCATGTGAAGAAGAGATGAAGAGTAGATGGAATTGAAAATGGAGACAATTTGATAGGTAGAATTGAGAGAACCTGATGACTGATTAGATCAGAAAGAAATAAAAGAGTCAAAACTGCCATGCAAATGTCACAGTTGGGTGAAAGCATGGTAACCACTGACTGAGTTAGAGAAGTGAAGTGAAGCGAAAGTCCCTCAGTCGTGTCCGACTCTTTGCGACCCCATGGACTATACAGTCCATGGAATTCTCCAAGCCAGAATAATGGAGTGGGTAGCCGTTCCCTTCTCCAGGGGATCTTCCCAACCCAGGGATTGAACCCCGGTCTCCCACATTGCAGGTGGATTCT
Organism: Giraffa tippelskirchi; assembly: GCF_054371585.1. Lineage (NCBI taxonomy): Eukaryota > Metazoa > Chordata > Mammalia > Artiodactyla > Giraffidae > Giraffa > Giraffa tippelskirchi. Next base: position 109,805,218 of record NC_137287.1, on the reverse strand, counting down.
TTACCAACTGAGCCACCAGGGAAAGAGGAGTTGACTTGAGCAAAGTAATGAACTAAGTTAGGGAAATGTCTGATTTGAGATATTAGATAAATAAATAGTCCTCTTGTCCAGTGATCAGAACAAAGACTTGCAGGTTTGACGTAGAATGCAGTTGGCAAATGAAGACCTGGGATGGTGTGTGGGGAGGAAAGTGGGCAAAGAATGAAACCCTGGAGCACCCCAAAATGTAAGGTTGTGGGCTGAGAAAAAGGTTGAAAATGTGACTGAGATGTGACCAGAGAGGAGAATAGCAGACAAAGAGAAGGTGGAGGCCCAGAACAAAATAATAATAATAAAGTGAACTTTCCAAAAATGGATGGAGATGTCAGTACCACCTGGTACTCCATCATGTGAAACCAGGTCCCCAAATTGCCGAAATTGGATGTAACAATGCAGAGGTCATTGCTGATCTGGGATTAGGACTAAAATTGTGGCGGAGTGACTGAAAGGGAGAGAATTTTGTCAGCTGGTGTAGACACTTGCTTTGAAGTCAGATGGCCTGGGATCAACTTCCACAGCAGCGTGTGCCTCACGGCAAGTTACCTTATCTTGTGTTTCATTGTTGTTCAGTTGCTAAATCATGTCTGACTCTTTGTGACCCCACAGACTGCAGCACACCAGGCTTCCCTGTCCACTATTCCAGACTTTGCTCAAACTCATGTCCATTGATTCAGTGATGTCATCCAACCATCTCATCCTCTGCCACTGCCCTCTCCTCCTGCCTCAATCTTTCCCAGCATCAGGTCTTTTCCAGTGAGTTAGGTCTTCACATCAGGTAGCCAAAGTATTGGAGCTTCAGCTTCAGTGTCAGTCTGTCCGATGAATATTCAGGGTTGATTTCCTTTAGGATTGACTGGTTTGACCTCCTTGCTATCCAAGAGACTCTCAAGGATCTTCTCCAGCACCAGAGTTCAAAAGCATTGATTCTTTGGTGCTTAGCCTTCTGTAGGTCTTCCCTGGTGGCTCAGTCAGTAGAGTCTGTGCAATGCGGGAGACCCTGTTTCAGACCCCTTCAGTTGGGAAGATCCCCTGGAGAAGGAAATGGCAACCCACTCCAGTATTTTTGCCTGGAGAATTCCATGGACAGTGGAGCCTGGTGGGCTATAGTCCATGGGGTCACAAAGAGTCAGACACAACTGAGTGACTAACATTTTCACTTTCTTTTTTCAGCCTTCTTTACGTCCAACTCATGTCTGTAAATGACTGCTAGAAAAACCATAGCTTTGACTATATGGTCTTCTTTAGGCAAAGTGATGTCTCTGTTTTTTAATGTGGTATCTAGGTTTTTCATAGCTTTTCTTACAAGGAGCAAGTGTTTTAATTTCATGACTGCAGTCACTGTCTGGAGTGATTTTGGAGCCCAAGAAAATAAAATCTGCCCCTGTTTCCATTTTTTCCCCATCTATTTGCCATGAAGTGATGGGATTGGATGCCATGATCTTAGTTTTTGGAATGTTGAGTTTTAACATTATGCTTTAATCACATGTTAACTCACCTAGTATTCACTTATAATAGGGTTATTGTGAGTATTAAATAAATTACTACAGGGGAGTTAGCACATTTGCTATGTGGACACTGGACACTAGAAATGCATCCCTACTATGAAATATGGTTTAGATAGGGAAAGAGATATGGTAGTAGCTATAAGCAGCATTTGAGCCAATGACAGTGGTTGGGTTAAAGGTATTGAATATATTTAGAAGCTGGTAGAAAAATGGTAGGAAAAGAATTTAGAGATTCAAGGGAAAGAGAAGAGGTAGTTAACAGAGAGGGCTACCTGGGAGGGTGTGAGATTGAGGTCCAGAGCACAAGCAGGGGAATCAGGGTAATGCTGGAAACAGTCAACTTCTATCATGGCAGGAAGGAAGACAGATAGGATAGATGCTGGCAGAGATACAGTTGAAAGTGAACAGACAGAGTGGAGAACAGAAAGTTTAGAGAATCCATCCCTCTGATGGCTTCTATTTTTCAGTGACCCAATATATGAGGTTGTTTTTTTATTGTAAAAGAAGAGAGAGATTGGATACCTGCAGACCCTGGGTACCAATGAGAGAGGAATTTTGGAGATTAAGAAAGAGAGCCGAAAGAGAGACATATTTCTGGGTAGCATCGGGAGCCCAGGACAGACTGGAGACCAGGAACTTGCAAGGCATCACAGACATGGGCATCCAAACAAACACTGGTCTCCTATAGTCTGTCTACTCATAATTTTCTTCCATCTGAAAAGAGAGATTTAGTAGCAGGTAAAGCTCAAATGATCATGTAAGTGCCAACTGGCACCAAGGGGGTCAGATGGACCCTGACACACATATGGCACTCAGTTGCAGGAGGGATGTGAATGCTGGGCAGGTGAGCAAGACAGAGACCAGTGTACAAGACCAACACACAGTCCCCTCAAGGTTGATTTGCTCTGGAGTCCCAGGGCCAGGAGCTGGGGATGCCTACTAGTCTATTTCCACTCCAAGTAAAGTCTAACCCTTTATTCTAAAGGAGTGAAAATCACTCCTTTACCTGTCTTAGAAACCACAAAGCTGAAGCTCCAGTACTCTGGCCACCTGATGCAAAGAGCCAACTCATTGGAAAAGACCCTGATGCTGGGAAAGATTGAAGGCAGCAGAAGGGGATGACAGAGGTCAAGATGGTTGGATGGCATCACTGACTCAATGGACATGAATTCGAGCAAACTCCAGGAGATAGTAAAGGACAGGGAAGCCTAGTGTGCTGCAGTCCATGGGGATGCAAAGAGTCAAACATGACTTATCAACTGAACAACAAACAACAGAAACTACAAAAAAAGCTGTTTAAACATACAAATGTTCTCTCCCTGTGCTTTGAGATTCCAAATCAGTAGATTGAGAATGAGAAACTTACATTTGGACTCACAGCAAAGTTTGAGTCACTAGTCCAGATACCAGGACCAACCCTACCCTGCTAGTAGCTGTCTAGAAGCTCAGCTGTGCAGAAGCCAGGACCCAGACAAGACCTTGGCAGATGGCACCCATCCCCAAGCACTGAAGGACAGAGGAAGCTGGTAGACCCACAGCCTCCTCCAAGACATCAAGGGGTTAAGAAAAGCACCAGGAACCTGCATACTTTTATTACATTATAGGGATGTTATTGCATTATAAATAATGCCACAGGATGCATTATTTATACATTTAATATCGGGCTTGCTTATAAGTCAGATCTCTTTACTTTTAGATAAATACTCCATCTGTAGCCCACCTCCAGCAGCCAGGCGCAGACAGAAAGTGGAAAGCACACTCTTGCTCTTTCAGACATGGAGGGAGGGCAGACACATGTCAGAGACAGCAAAAGCCCTGTGATGGGAAGCAGATAATGTCTTTATGAAAACTAACAGATGGCTCTTTCGAAAGCCCTTTCAGTTCTCCTTTATTCTGATAAGCGTGGGGAAGCAAGATACCCTGGAGAGAGCTTTATGGGCTTGTACTTATTGTCCTAAGAGCCCGGAGAGTAGGAGACGGAGAGGCGAAGAGTGCGCGGGAGGGGTGAGGGAGAGGGAGGGGAGGGGGCTTGGCTCTGCAAGCCACTTGCTGCTGGTGTGGATCAGGAAACCGAAGGGGAGCAACTGAAGCAGTGACAGTGGCTCTTTCCAAGCATGCAAACATCTATTCATTCAGAATAGTCACTGTGACAGCTTTCCAAGTGCCGACTTCTGGACCAGAAGCTCAAGGAGACCCAGAGATGAGTAAGATGAGGCTGTCAAAGCCTTCTCTGTGTGAAGATACACGTACACAAAGGTAACCATGATCACGATATCGGGTGATCTACAGCAGAAGTCAAGACAAAGAGTTGTAGAGTTCATAGGAAAGCGAGGCTGGCCCAGTCGTAAAACTTTGTTATTATTGTCATTACTGCTGTCATCATTTTAACTATAACTACTACGGTGTATATGTCAACCAGTGTGTCCCAAATACCACTGACTTAGGGCCAGGGTCTGTCCCAGGTGCTGGGGTGACAGCAGAGGCTGGGACAGACGGAATCCCGGCCTCTTGGAACTCACAGGCTGACAGGAAAACAGAAAACAAGGAAACCGACATAATCATTCCAGACACTGAAAGTGTAACGAGGGAATGTAGGAGTGTAATTGGAGCAGGAAGACTCCTCTCAGGGGAACAATTCGGCTACAACCTGAATAATGTCACGTGAAAGTGGAGGACATACTTTAACAGGAGGGGGAGGCTGTACTGAGACCCTGAAGGTGGATAAAATTTGTAGACATAGAATCAGAGAAAAAGAGTTTTCCAGATGGAGCAAAACAGATGAACACAGGCACGGGTGGTAGATTAAGTGTCAGAATTAAGGTGGGAAGGAAGACACAAGAATGACAAGGGTGATCAGTTTGGCTGGGGGTCCTACTGGACATGTGATGTGAGATGTCTATTCTTCACTTTTCCAGGGGGTTGGGAGAGGAACATCCAGAGTTTCAGAGAATAATCAAATATGGACCATAAGCAAATCTGGCACCCCTGGCTGGCTGGGATGGACTGAAGAGCCATGGGAAAGAATGAAGGTGGGATTCATCAGGAAGCAGCCCCAGTCACCCAAGGAAAACATACCAAAGGGCACCCTAGGCTATCTTTCTTGGAGCAAAGCCTTATCTCTAGTTCCTACACTTTCTCCCTAATTTTCACTCTAACCCAGGAGTTCTTTATGCACTTGGAATAGAAGGCACTAGTTTGGCAAGGATGTTTCCTAAATATTTTTTTTTCTTAACACTTTTCAAAATGTAAAACTGTTAGTCACTCAGTTGTGTCCAACTCTTTGTAACCCCATGAGCTGTAGCCTGCCAGGCTTCTCTGTCCATGGGATTTCTCAGGCAAGAACACTGGAGTGGGTTGCTATTTCCTTCTCCAGGGGATTTTCCGAACCCAGGGATTGAACCAGGTCTCCTGCGTGGCAGGCAGATTCTTTACCATCTGAGCCACCAGGGAAGACAAAACATTTTTTTGTCTTCTACTTTTCACAATGTAAAATCAATCATTTGTTGGAAGACTGGGATTGAGGGATGAGAGGGAAGTCCAAGTGGGAGGGATATATGTCTACATAGAGCTGACTCACAAGAGAAACCAACACAGCTTTGTAAAATAACTATACTTCAGTTTTTAAAAAATTGTTTAGAACTACATACCCACATGCATGTGTGTGCGTATAAACGTAAAATTTAAATAAGGTCTATAGTTTAGTTAATAGTATGACACTAGTGTCAGCTTCCTGCTTTTGATGATTGGACTACAGCTTTGTAAGATGTGATCACTGAGGGACGTACTATGAGAACGCAGCCCACCTCAGGAGGGTCCAGTTTTTCAACTACCTTTGCTGTCTGTGTTTGGCTGAGCTCAGCATAGAATCCAGCACCTAGCACTGTGCCTAGCATGGAGCAGAGGTACAGAGACTAGGGGGGCTGAGGAAGAGCAGGAGAAAGGAAGACCAAGGAGGGAGGGAAAGAGAGAGAAATAAGAAGGGAAGGAGGAGGGGAAGGAAGGATGCCGTCAGCCACGGGGAGGGGGCAGAAATAAAAAGACCACGCTAGAGAAGCGGGGCATGGCAGGCCAGAAGACTCCCACCATCCTCATAAGCACACTTCAAGAGGCAACAGCAGGAAGAGTGTGAAGGAAGGGGCTCTGTGGAGGCAAGAGTGCCTAGGACCTGGAATGCCGGAGAAGACCCAGCCTTGGAAATTCTGACAATTCCCACCCTTCTGAAAATGCAGTTCCAAAGTGGAACCAACTTTCCAGCAGGGGAGTCCTAGGGGATGGGCAGCTTTCAGGGAAAGTGGAAGCCAGTCGCTAGCGGTGTCTCCATGGTAGAGCCACATAGACTCCCTGGGGTCATCATAGATCCCAGGGAACTTCAGAGGGCAGGAGGTTGTCCTTGAACCCCACTATGGGCTGAATTGTGTTCCCCTCAAAATTCCTCTGTTGACATTCTAACCCCGAGTACCTTAGACTGTGTCCCTTAGAGTCCCTATTTGGAGACAGGCTCTTAGGGAGGTGCGTGCACGCATGCTCAGTTGCTTCAGTTGTGTCCAACTCTTTCCAACCCCGTGGGCTGTAGCCTACCAGGCTCCTCTGTCTGTGAAATTCTCCAGGCAAGAATACAGGAGTGGGTTGCTGTGCCCTCCTCCAGGCCCTCTCGTCTCGACCCAGGCATCGAACCCCTGTCTTTTATGTCTCCTGTACTGGCAGGCGGGTCCTTTACCACTAGCCCCACCTGGGAGGCCCCTTAGGGAGGTGATTAAGGTTAAATGAGGTCATGAGGAGAGGTCCTAATCCAACATGACAGTGTCCTTATAAGGGGAGGAGCTTAGGACACAGCACACAGTGGGAAGAGCTTGTGATGACACAGGGAGGAGACAGCCATCTACAAGCCAGAGTGAGAGGCCACAGCAGGAAGCAGCCCTGCTGACGCACTGACCCCGGACTTCTAGGCTCTAGAACTGTGAGAAATAAATATCTGTTGCTTCAGCCCCCCCAGTCTGTGGTCATTAAACTAATATAAATCTCAACCAGCTGGCCAAGTGTGTGAAATGAGAATATTCCAGAGAACGGGCTCTGAGAGAGACAAAGCCCAGACAGACTAAAAGGAACAGTTACTGGAGAAGTCGGAGTCCAAGTATGTGAACATGACCCTCTGCTGGCCTCTGAAAATGGGACAACAGAAAGAAAGAAGGGGATGCAGCATCAGAGATGAAAAGTCACTTTGGAATCAGACAAATCTGCCTCGAAGCTTGGCCACTTCCTCACTCTGTGAGTTCAGACCCGTGATCTCACCTCTACAGGATTCCATTTCCTCATCTGTAACATGTGATAATATCCACACAAGAATATCGTGAGAATTCAAACACATTAATGAACAGAAACCTCTCAGCTTATCATTGTGGTGATGCTATCATTGTGGATTTTTTTGTTCTGATGTTAACAGTTTGTTATATATTATTGGAAAAAAAGAGGGAGAGAAGAAGCCAAATAGAGTTAGATCTGATGTTTATGGAAGAATGAGCCCATGACTTTGGGGACCACCACTACTCCCACTTGGGCCTTTCCTGGTGGCTCAGACGGTAAAGAATCTGCCTGCAATGTGGGAGACCTGGGTTCAATCCCTGGATTGGGAAGATCCCCTGGAGAAGGGAATGGCTAGCCACTCCAGTAATTCTTGCCTGGAGAATTCCATGGACAGAGGAGCCTGGCGGGGACAGAGTGTATGGGGTCACAAAGGGTCGGACCCAACTGAGAAACTGACCCACCCACCCACACTGCTCCCACTTGACCACTAGCTCTGTGACCTTGGGGACTGCCCAGACGTCTTGCTGTCCTGTGTACACACTGAGACAACGTCTGCCTCACCTGTCCCCTGGGGGCACCCCCAGAGGACACCAGGTGCCCTGGATGGCACCCTACACGCATGTAGAGGAGTAATCACTGCTCTGTTTAGCCCCGAACTCCCCGCCTGCACTTGGAGTCCTCATCTAATTGGAAGAGACAGAAAGTGCTTCCCCGGTGACCTCCTGGCGAGGTGAGCCCAGACCTTGCCTTTCAGCAACAACACGTCCTCTCCCCCAGCTGCCCCAGCCCCAGGATCAGAGCCTTCCCTCCGCAAATCATGGTAATAAATACGGTCTGAAGCAACTCCGGCTCTTACAGCCTTAATAAATGGGTTGCCATAGTGGCAAATTCAGACACAGAGAGCATCTTTTCAATAAAGGCTGAGAGGGTTATTAATAACGTTAATATAGTGCCTTGTGGAGCCACAGTCGCTCCTCCCCCGACCCCTCCTTTCCAGGACTGACCAGCCAAGACCACCCGGCTATGCACGCTGTGGGGGTGAGTCAGAAACCCCAGATGGAGTCAAGGCACTGGAGCAGGCCTAGCAGGACCTCCAGCAGGAGTTCCCAAGGGGACACACTCCTTAATCAGACCATCCAGTGCCCCTTCCAGCACCTACTTTCCCCAGGCCATGGCGGCAGAGCATAGGGGTTGAGAAGACCTTGCTTCAAGCTGGAGAGACGTGGACTCAAAGGCCAGCTGGGTTCTCTTCCGTGATGTCTAGGCTGCGTTATTTAAAAGTGACTCATTTGCAGGGCAGGAATAGAGACGCTCGGGTAGAGAATGGACTTGTGGACACAGAGGAGGAAGGAGGGGGTGGGACGAATCGAGAGAGCCGCGTTGACTTATGTACACTACCGCATGTAAAATAGCGGGCTTCCCAGGTGGCACTGTGGTAAAGAATCTGCCTGCAATGCAGGAGACACGGGTTCGATCCCTGGGTCAGGAAGATCCCTGGAGAAGGAAATGGCAACCCACTCCAGTATTCTTGCCTGGGAAATCCCATGGACAGAGGAGCCTGGTGGGCTACAGTCTATGGGGTTGCAAAGAGTTGGACATGACTAAGCACACACATGGATAAAATAAATAGCTAGTGGGAAGCTGCTGTATAGCACAGGTTGCTCAAGTCAGTGTTCTGTGATGACCTAGCGGGGTGGGAGGCTCAAGAGGAAGGCGATATATGTATACTTGGAGCTGATTCACGTTATTGTACAACAGAAACTAGCACAACATTGTAAAACAATTATACTCCAATTAAAAATAAATAAAAGTGATAAAAGTGACTTGTAGATGATATAGAAAATAGACTTGTGGTTGCCAAGGGTGGGGGTGGTGGTGATGGGATGAGAGTTTGGGATTATCAGAGGCAAACTATAATATACAGAATGTATAAACAACAAGGTCCTACTGCATAACACAGGGAACTATATTCAATGTCCTGTGACAGACCATAATGGGAAAGAATATGAAAAGAATATATATAAGTATATGTATAACTGAGTCACTTTGCTGTGCAGGAGAAATTAACACATTATGAATCAACCACACTTCAATAATTTTTTTAAAGAAAAGTGAAAGGCCCCGAGCACTCCCCACCAGCTTACCCTGCTCACTGATACCCCTTGGCACTTGCGGTCAGAACAGCTAACCCACCAAACATCTCCAGCTCTTTACCTCTGGGCCTGAAGCCAAGCTGGACCCCTTCTGTTGGGTGGCCAATAAATTCTGAGCAGAGTTAAGTGTCACCCCTGAGCTAGGCATTTAGTCGTTCATATGAGACCCTCCAGAACTCTTTTCCCTTACATACATTCCAGGTTGCGAGTGCCCCCCTGGCCTGGGTTCCTGAGTGACTAATAAGCAGTGTTCCTAGGCTAATCCAGAAGGACATAAAGCACAGGAAAGAGATAAACCATGGTTGTTTTAAGCCAGGAGTCACAATTCGGGGGCGCTTTGAGAGCCAGAAGGTTCCTGTTGCAACTACTCAACTAGATCATTGTAACATGAAAGCAGCATGTTGTTTGTCAGCTGCAAAATCATGTCCAACTCTTTTGCGGTCCCATGGACTAGAGCCCACCTGGCTCTAATGGGATTTCCCAGGCAAGAGTACTGGAGTGGATTGTCATTTCCTTCTCCAGGGGATCTTCCTGACCCAGGGATCGAACCTGAATCTCCTGCTTGGCACATGGATTCCTTACCACTGAGGCACCAGGGAAGCCCCTCATTGCAATTACTTGAAAGTAGCATAGACAGTTCATAAACAGAAGGACATGATAGTGATCCAGTAAAACCTGATTTGCAAAAAGAGATAATGAACAGCCTTTGGACCTTGGGTCACAGTTTGCTAAACATTGTTTAAAGCCATTAAGCCTTGGAGCTGTGAGCCTGTCCTGACTGATAGTCCTGTCTGATCTCCTGTATTGTTTATTCACTTAGTACATGTATTATCCACCCTCCCCAAGTATAATGGCAGCACATTGAGGTCAGGACTCTACTTTGTTCCCAGCTCCAGCTCCAGAGAAGTCTCTGGAATAGATTGGATGCTCAAGGAATCTTCTTAAATAAAGAACTGTGGTTTGTGGGGGGAAAGGCGTTTTTTTTTAAGGTTGACTTTTTCTTGCCGTTAAAATTTTTACTTCAACCATCAACATAATTTAGAAAATGCAGGAGGAGAAAAATGTATTACATTTACCATATTTTTACCATATTTCTTTCTTCCTGATGTTCCAAAGTTCGTTATTATATTGTATTTTTTTCCATTTAGAGAATTTCCTTTAGATAACCTTTTCTTTCAATTCTTGGGAAATAGTGTGCCCTTTGTTTGTGATTTTTATCATTTTTGATATGAAATTCATCCTCATTCAAATTGCTTTTCCCCAATAAAAAGAAACGTTAAATTTTTAGCTGGGTGACCATAGACGAGTCACTGAAGCTCCCTGAGCATCAGTTAATTCAACTTGTAAAGTGGGCAAGAGTAATAGGCCCTCTTTCCCCGGGTTCCTTAGGATATGCCAGGGAATAATGTATGTTAAGTGTTAAGACATAAAAGTGAAGACTGATATTTTTTTGCCACATCTAAACAACAGCCTGCGAAATCCAGCTCTAGAGCAGACTCCGCGTACCTCCCACTGAGTCTTCATAAAATGGGAATAAAGCTGCTGAGAACCAAAGTGTCTTCACTCAGGTATGAAGCTACACGCAGAAAGATTACTTCCTGGGAATACACCGTCTAAATCAGGCATAGGTGAGCAACCACAATGGGCCAAATCCACTGGCTGGCTGTTTTTATAAATAAAGGTTTATCAGAAACAAGCACACTCATCTGCTTACCAATTGTCTACATCTGTTCACACACTGCCGTGGCAGAGTTGAATAGTTGCAATGAAGACAGTAGGGTCCTCAAAGCCTAAAATATTGACCATCTGGCCCTTTATAGAATTACCTACCTTTGGTCCACATGACTATGGAATCAAGAAGGGCAAGTTGTCTTTTTCACCCAAGTTTGTGTCCATAGAGCTGGTTTTGAGAATCCAAGTGCCATGGCTGAGATGGTTATGTGTCACATTTTATTTTGGAAGACTCAACCCTGTACCGCCCCTCGAAGAAAGGTTCGAAGTCCTAGCATGCAAAAACTCTCACCTGCCAATCTGGGACTGGAAAAAAGTGAAAGTGTTAGTCCTCAGTCGTGTCCAGCTCTTTGTGACCCCATAGACTGCAGCCCACCAGGCTCCTCTGTCCATGGGCTTCTCCAGGCAAGAATACTGGAATAGGTTGCCATTTCCTTCTCCAGGAGATCTTCCTGACTCAGGAATCGAACCCAGGTTTCCTGCATTGCAGGAAAATTCTTTACCATGTAAGCCACCAGGGAAGCCCTTGGAACTGGCAAGGCCATCTCTGTCACTCACCTACCCATTTCTTTAGTCATTTGACAAACATTTGCTGAGAACCTATGAAAGAAACTACCATGAACAAAACCAACTCCAACCAGCAAGGAGATGGTCCAGGACTCCAACTCAGAGTTTGTCGTTTCTCTTTCCACTCTATGATGTTTCCTTCCCCTGAGCCAATTATGCTCCAGCTAACAACAAAATTGTATAATTCACATTTCTCCACTCTCTCCTCAAGGATACTCAGAATTTGGCACACCATTCATTCATTCACTCACTCATTACACAGATAGGTGTTAATTGACTACTCGGCAGTAGTGACCACGGCGGATGCCGTTCCTGCCTTCCTAGGGCTATAGTGCAAGGCACGTAACAGCTGCTGAAAAACACATATTTCGTGAGCTTACTTCCCAAATGCCCTGCTGGAGTTTAGATTCACTTGGCCATGCCTTGTGCTGTCAAGTCAGCACTATGGGCAAAAAGGCTTTTAGAAACAACTAGAAATCAAAGCAACCGTCTCATCCCCATCACACCCAGCTGTAAGATCTTGGACAAGTCATTGAAATCCTCTGAACTTCATTTTTTTACCTGTGCAATCAGCACCACATCACTTTAAAAAGATAATAGCCAGTAAGCATCAGAGCGAATATTTCCCAAAGTCCTGGTCAGTGCCACACACAGTTCTTGGCATTTTACATAAGTTAACTCATGCAATGCTTGCTGCCAGCCTGTGAGATTGGAGCCATGATCACCCCTGGATTACAACCAAAGAAACTGGTAGAGGAAGGTTGAGAAGCTTATCCAAAGTCCCATAGCTGCTAAGAGAGAAGTCAGCCTGTCAGTGGCCAATAAACCTGAACTCTCCCCCTCCTTCTGCCCACATCTGTTGAGGAAAAATGTTCCCGTAAACCAGCCTGTTTGCTGGTTCCAATGGTTCCTACTTCCTCTAGTGCTGTTCTTTTAATAGTTCACTCTAGAATCTCAGCAAACCCCATGCCCAGCTCACTCCTAGCTCCAGTGGTTTCAGCTCTGTTCTCTGTATGCTGAGGTCCTGCCCAGATGCCTCCAGGGACACAATGGGACCAAAAAGAAATCAGGGTGCTCATTCCCATTTTACCCTTGTATCCCTCAGGGACCATGGGCTTCTTCATCTTTGAGAAAACCTGGAGGGTACCAGCTCAACCCCCGAGTCTTCAGGTCTCCATAATTCTGTAAAGATCATTGGCCTGGCCTTGGGCATCTTTCCACAATTTGCAAAGTAACTGGAGTGTGTCCTGTTGAGATCGAGGGCCCTTTATATACATTTGGAGATGCCACCCATCTCCTCATGACTTCAGCCATCGCAGAATTCTGTCCACTTTACTCTGCCATGTCAGCAGGAAAGGCCCAAGTGCTGATTCTGCAGCCTCTGATGCTGTGTAACTTTGGGCAGACTGTTTACCTCTCTGTGCCTGATTCCTCCTCTGTACCTGCAGGCAGTGGCATCAACCTGGGGAAACTAGTATTAGTAGTAGACAGGGCACCTAGCATGATGCCTGGCATCTAAAGTAAGTGCTGACTAAACAGAGGTCTCAATGGAGGTAGAGGCTAAAGTGGGCTTCCCTGGTGACGCAGATGATAAAGAATCTTCCAGCAATCCAGGAGACCCGGGTTCGATCTCTGGCTCGGGAAGATCCCCTGGAGAAGGGAATTGCTACTCACTCCAGTATTCTTGCCTGGAGAATTCCATAGACAGAGGAGCCTGTTGGGCTATAGTCAGTCCATGAGTTTGCAAAGAATTGGGCATGACTAAGTGCCTAACACTTAAAACCAAAGCACAGTTACAACACCTGACAATAAAATGTTTAAGGGAGTTAATAAATGTCCATGGAGTTCCAAAGAGTCAGACACAACTGGACGACTAACACACACACACTTAAGGCTTAAGTATGTGCTCTGTTGAAATTTTACCTCTGATGACACTTACTATAATATTAGAAATAAAAGAAAATAACAGTTACACTAGCTAACCCTGAGTGAATGTCCACACTATACCAGATGCTATGCTAAGCCCTCAGCCTGCCATTTTCTCTTTTCCTGTTCATGGAGCCCTTTGAGATGGCCACGATCATGGTTCTGCAACTGCAGCAGAGAGAGGGTGAGCAATGTGCTCAAGACCACGCAGCCTGCAGGTCACAAAGCCAGCTGGCCCCTCCCATTCCAGGACCAGAGGGCCGACCGCCACCCTCCACCTCCCAGGGTCCCCCAGCTCCCCTTTCCCGGGAGCCCAACCTGTCTGTCCAGCCTGGCACCCTTCCACCGCCTCCCTCTGCTTCCTGAGCTGATGCCCGAAAAGTGACCCACGCCTCCCAGAGCCCCCGCAAAGCCCTCAGCCTGACCCCCGCGTAATGAAGGGAATTAATACGGCCGAGCCTCCAGCCCGGCCGAGCCACTTCCCAGCAGCCTGGCCAGGCCTCTAATTGATTAGGCCATAAAGCCTGGGCACTAAATTGAAAGGAGCTGCACTAATTCTCTTTTATGTTAAATTTCTGTCTTTCCCCTTTATCGAATCCCCCGCCCAATGTCCCTCTCCCTCCCCATCCCGGGCTTGCTGTGGGCCTGTTTTTTTCGTGCACAGATTAAGTACCTAATCAAAATCTTGTCTCCCCTAATGGCATAAAATTGAAAGATAGATATTGCACTTTACACAGCTGATTAAACACTCGAATGTGGCTAAATGCTTAAAGGGCTTGTTACATTAACTAACTCTGTCATCTGCCCACTGTCTTATAATTGCGTGTGCTCAGGCTGCTTGGGGGAAGCACAGCAGGATGGCTCCCCTGCCCCCTCCTCTTTGGTGCGCCCCCCAGGGCCTCCTGCACTGAAGCTGTGCCTGGGTGCAGGGAGTCAGATCAGGAGTGGCCACCATGCTCTGCGCTGGCCTTGAGTGGTGAGTGCAGGGAGGTGGGACCTCCCCGCTCCACGCCCACACAGCAAGTGCCCTCCTCTGCCACTAACCTCCAGTCCAGTGTGCCAGGGTACTAGACCCTCCCCCACCCCTCACTGCCCACACGTCTCTGGTACCTGGTCTCTTGCCTCCAAGAGGGTAAATATCCCCCAGCCCACTCTCAGACACCCTGAGTGCTTGAGGCCAGTGGTGTCCTTGCTTCACCTTTGGCCTTTGACATCCTTCCTCATCATCTCAGGTTCAAACCCACCTGTTTTTTGCCATCAAGGAAGCCATCAATCACAGGGAATTTTGTAGCATGATAGTTAAGGAAGAGTTTGGACTCCAGTTGGATCAGACCCTAGAGCCCTGCTCCAGCTATTTATCTTCTCAGAAACCCTGGAAGATTTCTTACTCTTTTCATATTTCCACTTTCTCATAGGAGAATGAAGACTCCAGCAGACATTCTATGAGTATTTATTAAACACCACCTCTATACCAAGTTCTGGGTCCTGCATGGGCATTTCACAGTAAAAATGCAGGTCATTCCTGTCTTCATGGAGCTTACAGCTGAGAAGAGAAGGAAAGTGTGGATGATAGAATCGTTGCACAAATTTGAGAATTACAAATTGTGACAAATGCAATGTGGACAAAATTAACTTAACAAATAGATGCCAACCATGGCGACCCCAAGGGGCTCAGCTACAAGATGATGGAGTGGAGTGGTTACTTTAGATTGGGTGACTGGGAGAGTTTTCTCAAGGAAGTGTCACTAAGTTGAGAGCTGAAAGATCAGGAGCAGCAAGCCATGTGGATGTTAGGAAAAAGGGTCCTGACAAAGGGGCAAGTCCAGTGATTGCAAGGCAGGACTGGGTTGTTGCAGGCCAGCGTGGTTCCAGAGTGGGGAGCTGGGAAAGTGGAGTTCAGCCTTGCCTCGGTGTCCTCCTAGTGTGTGCCCCAGGCACTCATCATTCATGAGAGCTTTAGTGTCCTCAACTATAAAACAGAAAACATAACAAAGGTCTGTGGGGAAGACCCAAAGACAGAATGTCTGTCCTGTGCCTGCCTCAGTAAAAACTGGGTGCCCAAACCCAAAAGCTCAGCACTGGAAAGACCTTTAACATCACACCAACTCCAGGTCATGGAGGAAGGAAATCTTTTGTCCCTTTTCTCTTTTTCTCTATTTCTGACCCCAGTTTCCACTTTTGTCTGCAGCCTCCTTTATCTTCCTCTTTCAGACTGGCTTCCTCCATTGTGTGTCTTCTGCCACCGACCCCCACCGACCACCTAATAAATCAATTAAGTTAGGGTTTCAAGACACCGACTCTTGCCCCAACTGGATGTGAACTTTCAACTCAAATGCCTGGCACCACCACCGCCTGCCTCTACATCTCCAAGTTAAATTTATAAGAGAGGATGCAACAGGTCATTTAATCTGCAACCAGGGAGCAAGCCTTAGTGGGTGCTCCCTGATCCAATCAATACGGCAGCAGGAAGAACTGACATGGGCACCACAGGCAGCCAGTTGGGGGAGATTCTCTAGGCATGGCTTGCAGGCAGGTCAGCAAGTGGCAGCCAGTCTATAACTTGAGCCCAAGGAACCACAGGGCTTTGGCTCCAAGAAAAAGCCACTCTAGTCCAACTATGTGTCATACCTCCCACCACATCCTGCCAACCTGACCAGATGCTGGTAAAGTACAAAAATCCTCTCTTTTCAGAGTCAATGTCTTCACAAGAGCAACACCTAAACCAAACCCTGCAGCCTTGATAGATCTTAACCACCCACTCCCCATGGTTCTGTGGGAACCTCCCCCTCTTGTCTGTGGGAAACTCTGCCCTCTGTGAGAATCTTTCACTCCACCCACCCCCCCAGCAGCCTCTGAGGATAGTGTTCCTCTCCCCAGCAACCTCCTTAATACAGCTCAATTGAGGGGAATATGGACTCCTCACTAAGTGCTTCACATTAAAGATTCATAAAGGCACAATATCTATTTTAATAAAGCAGGTTGTACAATACAGAATCCAGCTCGACACCAAGCACATGGCTGAGAACTGGGGCCAAAGGGCCTCGCATCACAATAGGTGCAAAGGGATGCGGTGGTTTCAGGAGCCTCCCCTCCCAGCCTGCCTCTCCCCAGCTCACCCTCCCAACCCAGGGGCCACCCTGAAGAGTCCTTCATGCCGTGCAAAAGCAGATACACATTCATACACATGCCCTCTTACACACACATGCATGCACACTGACACACATGCCCAGAATTACACTTACTCATACCCACACAGGCATACACACTCATTTGCACTCACAAGCACACAGTTACACACATGCACATTTACACACACACTCACATACAAACAATAACACACATGCTCAACCACATGCATGCACACACTCACATTTACACACTTGTACACACATTCCGTAAGAGTCTGCTCAGCCACACACACCAGACCCACAAGAACAATGATAGAAATGAAACCATTGACAGAGAGCTTGCCATATGGCAGTCACCCTAGATGTCTCATTCATGCTCCTGATAAAGGGTCCTCTTAGCCATTTCACATTAAGGAAAACGATCCCAAAAAACCTTGGCAAAGCTGCTTGTATGAAGTCACATGCCCCATCGTGGCTGAAGCAGCATTTGAACCTAGATCCATCCAAGTCCAAACTCTAAGCCACTGAAAGCGCTGCCTTCTAACAGAGAAACGATCACACAGGAGCCTCCTCCTCTCCTTTCTGGAAGCGCAGAAGGGGGTGGGGTAGGGATAAGTCAATCCACATTTACATATCCAAAGACACCCTGACCTGTGGATGAACACATCTGAAGATCCTACTTCAGGTAGCTCAGCCCATGGGCAGAGGCACAAGAACTCAGACACAGGCTTCTCACTGCGGTGGCTTCTCTTCTTGAGGAGCACAGGCTCTTGACACACAGGCTTCTGTAGTTGCAGCATGCAGGCCCTGGTGTATGCCCGTGGCATGTGGAATCTTCCCACACCAGGTACTGAACTCACACCCCTCTGCGTCGCCAGGCAGATTCTTAATCACTGGACCACCAAGGAAGTCCAAACTCATAAATATTTTAAGATTCACCCATGTTGTTATGCATAACAATAATCCACTCCTTTTTATTGTTGAGCAGTATTTCATCACATGGTTATATCATGATTTGTTTATTCATTCACCTGTTGATAAACATTTGAATTTCTTCCAATTTGAGACGCCTATGAATAAAGCTGCTATGAACATTTCTGTACAAGTCTTGGTTAAATGTCTAGGAATAGGATAATTATATCATACAGTACACGTTTGTTTAATTTTTTAAGAAAGTGCCGAATAGTTATTTGAAGTGGTTGTAACATTTTCATATACACAAACAATGTAAGAGAGTACTAGTTGCTCCACATCCTTGCTGACACTTATGTGATCAGTCTTTTTAACTTTAAACACCCTCATTGGTATGTAGATAAAACCTCTTATGGGTTATTTTTTTCCTCATATAGTTTTAACTTGCATTTTTCTAATAACTGCTGATGTTTAGCATCTTTACATGTGCTTATATGCCATCCGTGTATCTTCCTTGATGAAATTTCTGTCCAAGTCTTTTGCTGATTTTTTCAATGGGTGTTAGTGTTTTAATGTAGAGGCTTAAGAGTTCTTTATATATTCTCAGGCAAGTCCATGAGCATATATATGCTTTTTTGCAAAGCTTTTACCTTTATTTGTGGCTTGTCTTCATTTCCTTGACAGTATCTTCTGAAGATTGTTGTTGTTGTTGTCAGTTCAGTTCAGTCGCTCAGTCGTGTCTGACTCTTTGTGACCCCGGGGATTGCAGCATGCCCAGTTTCTCTGTCCATCATCAACTCCCGGAGCTTGCTCAAACTCATGTCCATTGAGTCAGTGATGCCATCCAACCATCTCATCCTCTGTCGTCCCCTTCTCCTCCTGCCCTCAATCTTTCCCAGCATCAGGGTCTTTTTCAATGAGTCAGTTCTTCACATCAGGTGACCAAAGTATTGGAGCTTCAGCCTCAACACCAGTCCTTCCAATGAATATTCAAGACTGATCTCCTTTGGGATGGACTGGTTGGATCTCCTTGCTGTCCAAGGGACTCTCAAGAGTTTTCTCCAACACCACAGTTCAGAAGCATCAATTCTTTGGCTCTCAGTTTTCTTTATAGTCCAACTCTCACATCCATACATGACTACTGGAAAAACCATAGCTTTGACTAGACAGACTTTGTCAACAAAGTCAAGTCTCTGCTTTTTAATATGCTGTCTAGGTTGATCATAGCTTTTCTTCCAAGGAGCAAGTGTCTTTTAATTTCATGGCTGCAGTCACCATCTGCAGTGATTTTGGAGCCCCCCAAAATAAAGCCTCTCACTGTTTCCATTGTTTCCCCATTTATTTGCCATGAAGTGACGGGACCGGATGCCGTGATCTTAGTTTTCTGAATGTTGAGTTTTAAGCCAACTTTTTCACTCTCCTCTGTCAGTTTCATCAAGAGGATCTTTAGTTTTCGCTTTCTGCCGTAAGGGTGGTGTCATCTGCATATCTGAGGTTATTGATATTTCTCCTGGGAATCTTGATTCCAAGTTGTGTTTCATCCAGCCCGGCATTTCTCATGATGTACTCTGCATATAATTTAAATAAGCAGGGTGACAATATACAGCCTGGATGTACTCCTTTTCCTATTCGGAACCAGTCTGTTGTTCCATGTCCAGTTCTAACTGTTGCTTCTTGACCTGCATACAGTTTTCTCAGGAGGCAGGTAGGTGGTCTGGTATTCCCATCTCCTGAAGAATTTTCCACGGTTTGTTGTGATCCACATACTCAAAGGTTTTGGTGTAGTCAATAAAGCAGAAGTAGATGTTTTTCCGGAACTCTCTTGCTTTTTTGATGATCCAGCGGATGTTGGCAATTTGATCTCTCGTCCCTCTGCTTTTTCTAAATCCAGCTTGAACATCTGGAAGTTCACAGTTCACATACTATTGAAGCCTGGCTTGGAGAATTTTGAGCATTACCTTGCTAACATGTGAGATGAGTACAATTGTGTGGTAGTTTGAATATGCTTTGGCATTGCCTTTTTTGGGAACTGGAATGAAAACTGACCTTTTCCAGTCCTGTGGCCACTGCTGAGTTTTCCAAATTTGCTGGTATATTGAGTGCAGCACTTTCACAGCATCATCTTTTAGTATTTGAAATAGCTCAACTGGGATTTCATCACCTCCACTAGCTTTGTTCGTATTGATGCTTCCTAAGGCCCACTTGGCTACGCATTCCAGGATGTCTGGCTCTGGGTGAGTGATCACACCATCACGGTTGTTGTCATTAGGGTGGTGCAAAAGCAACTGCAGCTTTTGGATCATGAATTTTAAATCTTTATATTAATAACTAGGCTCAAACACATCTATATTAATCAAAATAGGTCCTAACCACTGGACCACTAGGGAAATCCCTAATGTTTTACATTTAGATCCAAAATCCATTTTGATAAAATTTTTATATGATAGGATATGGATCCAGGTTTAAAAGATTACCCTTTCCCCTTGGAATTATCTACACCTTTGTCAAAAATCAGTTGTTCTTATGTGCTGTGTGCTTAGTCACTCAGTTGTATCCAACTCTTTGCAACCCCATGGACTGTAGCCCACCAGGGTCCTCTGTCCATGGGATTCTTCAGGCAAGAATCCTGGAGTGGGTTGCCAAGCCCTACTCCAGGGGGTCTTCCCAACCCGGGGAATGAACCCAGGTTTCTCACATTGTAGGCGGATTCTTTACCATCTGAGCCATATATATGCATGTGTGTGTATTTCTGGATTCTTTCGTTCTGTTGACTTTATATATTTACCTATCTTAACATCAAGACTTATTGTAGCACTGTAATAAATCTTGCACTTAGATAGTTGTAAAGGCCTCAAATTTTGTTCTTCTTTATCAAAGTTATTTTGGCTCTACCAGATGTTTAACGTTTCCATATAAATTTTAGAGTCAGTATGCCCATTTTGGTCAAAATTGTGTTAAATCTACAGATTATTCTGGGGAAAATTGACTTAATAATATTGAGCCTTCTGACCCATGAACAAGGCATATCACTCCATTTATTTAGATTTTATTTTATTTCTCTCAGCATTATTTCGTAGTTTAATGTATAGATCTTCCACACATTTTATCAGGTTTATCCATAAGTATTTCCTATTTTTATCCAATGTAGATGATACTGTTTTTTAATTTCAATTGACAACTATTCATTGCTAATATATACAAATGCAATTGATTTTTAGAAATTGATCTTGCAACCTGAAAACTTACTAAACTCATATATATATTAGTTCTAATAGCTTTTTTGTAGATTCCATGATATTTTCTATATAAACAACATGTCATCTGTGAAGAAAGACCATTTAACTCCTTCCTTTCCAATTCAGGTTCTTTATATTTCTTCTTGCCTAACTGCTCTGGCCAAAACCCTTAGTACAATGTTGAGTAGAAATGATGAGAATAGATATCTTGGGGGAAACATCCAAGTCCTCCAATTTTTCTGGAAGAATTTTTGTAGAATTGGTATTATTTCTTCTTTAAATTCTTGATAAAATTCACCAGTGACGTCATCTAGGCCTGATGTTTCCTTTGAGGAAAAGTTTTTAACTACAAATTCAGTTTCTTTAATAAATAGAGGGCTATTCAGGTTTCTGTGTTCTTTTGTTTTTCTGTTTTCTATTTGACTGGTTTCCACTCTCAACTTTATTATCTCCTTTCATCTGCTTACTTTGGGTTAAATTTGCTCCTTCTTTTCTGGCTTCTTAAGGTGGAAATTGAGGTCATTGGTTTGTTTCTTCTTTCCTAATATAGATATTTAGTTCTGTAAATGCCTCCCTAAACACTGCTTTAAGCTCTCTGCTCAAATGTCTATGTGTGATGTTTTAATTTTCATTTTGCTAAAAATGTTTTCTTAGCTCATTCTTTGATCCATGGTTTAAGAAGTGCAGTACTTACTTTGTAAATATTTGGGGAATTTGCAAAGATCTTTATTCTATGGGTTTCTAATTAATTCCATTGTGGTCAGAGATGTTATCTATGACTTGAATTATTTTAAATGTATCAAGACTTTAGATTAGTTTGATGGCCCAGAATATAGTTTATTTTAGTAAATATTCCACGTGTTCTTGAAAAGAATGTGATTTCTGCTATGGTTGGATAGAGTGTTCTATAAATAAACATCAATTAGCTCAAATTGGTTGATACTATTAAGAATGGTCACATCTCAAAATAGCAGGATCCTGAGCAATACTTCAAAGAAAACTGCGTAGGAAAGACACAAACCAGGAACCCCATCAGTGAATTTTTCATAAATAAGAAATAAATCTTTATAACACTACATGGAGATCTGGGGTTTTACTTGTCACAGCAGCATAGCCCAGTCTCCTCTCATGCAGGGCTTCACTCATGAAAGGACCTATTCTAAAACCTCCCTTCCTCCAATAGAAGATGCAATGGAACATGGAACGGGAGAAAATTGTCTTTCCCCGTTGGAATCCTATAAAATTAGCAGTGGCCAAATTGCCTTATTTAAGCATCTGTTAATATCTGCTTTTCTCACACAATCTTGTCTTTCACTCTCATATTTATATAAAATATATTTTATCAATAATCGCTTATGATAATGACAGAATGTTTTATTCATCACCTGGCCCAGGGAGAAGTCTGTGAAGGGACATACTGATACCTTGAACCCTTCAGGGGAGACTTATTTATTCCTTTCTGAGTTTGTCTCAGGATGGGCTTTTACTATGGCCCCATTTGTTAGATGGATAGATGGATGGATGGATGGATGGAAGGATGGATGGGAGGATGGATAGATGAATTAATTAATTAATTAATTGGGTGTGGCTGGATCGCCCATGGGAATTCTCTTAAGTAGAAATATTGTTAGAACACAAAAAATCTCAGTCAAAATCTGGAAGATAGGGTAGAACTTTCCATACCAACCCTACCTGACATTAAAGAAAGTATTGGAAACTCCTTTGTTCCCAGACTAAGGAAGACGGAGCTAATCAATAGTGATGTTTAGGGAGCCATAGCAGAATGTTTTCACTAAATTAGGATTTCAGCCCTCTTTTCTGAGTGAGACAGCAGTTGTTCCAATCCCTGTCAATCCACAGGACAAGTATATATGATCCTCTGGTGGGCTGATCTTTCCCTGGTTTCATGTGAATGGAATCACTAGCCGACTAATGTCCAAAGCTGTGATGGATGAGGTAGGTTTTAGAGACCCCATAACCTTTACATCTGAGAATCTTCTCCAAGTAAGGGTTCCTGCCCAAAGCTCAGCTGACAGAGAGGTTCCATGGAAAATCCCTGGGGCAAAAGTCAATTTCTTATAATATGGCTGAGTATTGGAATTGGCCAATACTGCTAATGAACTCAATATATTTAACCTGGCATATAATGCAATATATTTTATAAATCATCCTAAAATCATGAAAGGCATTATCAGGCCAAAATCTAAGGGAAGACTGGACCCCACACAAGTGTGGAATGTGTAGGAGGCTTTTGCCCTGAGGGTATATGTCAAACATAGATTATTTGAGCTTCCATTTTCACAGCCTCAGGGAATGTGAGGGACACAATACAAAGCCCAAAGTTCACTGAGCACTGAGAGTCTATTAAGAGACCTTCCTCCATCACTTGAGACCACAGAGGTCTACACTGTCCATGAAAGGCTGAAGCAAAAGTAAACTCTCCCCTGACAGTCCTCCAGCACCCCTTGTGTGAAAGTCCCTCGGTTGTGTCTGACTTTTTGCGACCCCTTGGGCTATACAGTCCATGAAATTCTCCAGGCCAGAATACTAGAGTGGGTAGCCTTTCCCTCCTCCAGGGGATCTTCCCAACGCAGGGATCGAACCCAGGTCTCCCACATTGCAGGCAGATTCTTTACCAGCTGAGCCACCAGGGAAGCGCATCAGGGAGACATCAGGGAAGCAGTCTGTGAAGACCTGAATAAAAAGTCGACCAGCACTGAGCCAAGCAGGAGTGGTTAACAAGTCCTAGAAAAGTGGTACCACGAGCCACCACAGCCCCCCACCAGTGAATTGCAACTCAAAGTCAATCTCCCAGGAGTCAAAAAAAAAGCTAGAAGCCATAAATTTAGTGCCTAGGGAATCCAAATTGATAGTGCCTCCATGGACATGGCAGAATCATACAAATATTCTCTGTAGGGCTGTACTTATATTCTAGGTCACAAATATTCTCCAAAAATAATTTTTGGACTTCTCTGGTGGTCCAGTGGTTCAGAATCCACCTGGCAATGCAGGGGACATGGGTTCAATCCCCGGTCCAGGAAGATCCTGTATGCCTCGGGGCAACTAAGCCCATACACCGCAACTACTGAGCCCACACAGCAGTAGCCCCAGCTGGCCGCAACTATAGAAAGTCCATAAGCAGCAACAAAGGCTCAGCACAGCCATAAATAAATAAATTCCAACAGAATCCCTAGGACAACACTTGGACTCCTCATACGCTAGGCTAGAAGCTCCAACTAACCCCCAAGATGTGGAATGTGTCCATCCTTTCTCTGTGGGGTCAACAGAACCCAGCTGGGGCTGGACTCCAGTGCATCTTAGTTTGATCCCTGAGGAAGAGGTTTGATAGAAAGTTATAGTGGCAACAAGATTGGGGGCAGATGATTAAAACCAAGATAGCACCATTCCAAATCTCTCTAAAGTATTTCAGAAGTACCAATTACTTAAATGCAATTGATATGCTGATTACAAATTGTTCTTATTTATTGATTAAAATAATAAGCACATCTTGGTTAGCCTAATTCCAGTTACTATATATACCTAAAGGTAAGAAAACCATATCTGTGAAAACATCATCAATAATTATGTTTCTGAACTAAATCAGACTTTTTGATGCAAATCTATCCTATGCACGTGTCCTAGAATATGTACCACTTGTTACATCATTCACAATACACACTTGTTCTAGTTTCACTTTCCCTCTATGAAAATGACTTAGGTTTGCTTTTAAGCAAATCTTAAGACTAGAACTTGGATGCAAGCTATCTATTTGGGAAGTAATTTCAAAAAATACTGTAAAAGTTGGGAAAATGAGACAAAAAAGGAGGGAAGACAACAAAGGATGTGCTGATGAACAGTACAAATGGGACTCATCCCACTAGAGGTCCTAGGAAAGACAGCTATGAATACATGCCAGTGTTGCTTACTTGGGTAAAAAGCTGGGGTATTTATCTGCCAACTCCCATCCCTCATTGGTCGAGGGTTGTTCCTGTGTCATTGACTCCCCTGCACTTCTGACCATCCCCAATTTCAGGCCAAGTCACTATTTCAGACAGAGAGAAACAGGAAGCTGAAATAGACCAAGGGGATAGAAAGAGAATACCAACCATCTCTATACAACAGTCATTCATTGGAGTAAATGGTCTCCCAGGAGACATCCTCGACTCTTAGCCCAACTGGGTCTGACATCAGCCAAAAGAGAGACCAGTGCGTACCAGTAACTCACTCATTCATTCACCCAACCAAAAATGGCTGTGCAACCACAGGGACTCTGCAAGGCACTGGGAGTGGAGTAAGGAAAGACAAGCAGGACCTTGGCTCATGTGTCGTACAATCTAGTGGGTGCTTCTCAAACTTTTTTACCTCTATTTCATATAGCAAAGATTAAGGTGGAATGACATTATGGTTAAGATCCTGGACCCTGGAATCAAGGAGACCATGGTTCCAAATGACCTTGGACAATTTACTGACCCCATGGAGACTCATTTTGTTTACCTTTGTAAAACAAAGGTGCACTAGCTATTGGGAAGACCAAAGGCAACAAACAATTCAAGTAAAGGTAACACAACGCCTGGCACTTGTACCAGATCTGCTGAAAAAAGAAGGAAGAAGAGAAACAATATTGAGTATCTACCTTTGAGGGGCTTAGAAGCTAAAAGGAGATGCAGACAGTAACAGATAATTATGAAATAACATAGACAGGCACTGATCCAGGTACTATTGCTGCTAACAAAGCAGCCCAATCGTCACTGCAGAAAGTGACAATATTAGTAATCGTGGATTCTGGGGGTCAGAAATTCTAGCAGGAGCTCAACGGGGACGGTTAGAAGGATGAGAGCAATTCAGTGAAAAGGGTAAAATCCATCTAGAGCAAATTATAGTTAGTAAATTATAGTTCACGAGCCAGATCTGGCCATATCCATCTACTTATGTATTGTCTATAGCTGCTTTTTTTTTATATTTATTTATGTATTTGGCTGCATCGGGTCTTAGTTGCAGCATCTCGGCAGCATGTGGGATCTTAATCCCCAACCAGGGATTGAACCCTCATCCCCTGCATTGCAAGGCAGATTCTTAACCACTGGACCACCAGGGAAACTCCTCTATAGCTATTTTTGAATGGCAACAGCAAGATCAAGTAGTTGCAACAGAAACTGTATGACCTGCAAAGCCAAAAATATTTATTAGCCATCCTTTTACAGAAAATCTTTGCTAACCTCTTATTTGGAGGCATTTCCTTCACATGACTGGCAGTTGATGCTGACGGCACCTTTGGCCACCAGTGGGCTGTCGGCTGGCACCTCTCCATATGGCTTCCGACCATGACACTCCTTTGGGCTCCTTCTCAGCATGGCAGCTGGGTTCTGAGAGTGAGCATCCCAACAGAGTAAAGCAGAAGTTGCATGGCATCTTTATAATTCAGTCTCGGAAGCCACACAGCCCCATTTGCACACTGTTCTATTGGCCAAGATCATCACTAAGGTCCACCAAGGTTGAAGAAGAGGGGACACAGACCCCACCATTAGGAAGAGTAACAAAATCATATTGTAAAGCAGCATGTATGTGTGTGTGTGCTCAGTCCTCAGTTGTATCTGACCCTTTGCTGATCCCATAGACTGTAGCCCAGCAGGTTCTTCTGCCCACGGAATTTTCCAGGCAAGAATACTGGAGTGAGTTGCCATTTCCTGCTCCAGGGGATCTTCCCGACCCAGAGATCAAACCCGCACCTCCTGCATTGGCAGGTGGATTCTTTACCACTAGCTCCACCTGGGAAGCCCAGGGATGCAAAGTACTGTTGCTGTCCTCTTTGGGAAATACAATATTTTTATATGTTGCTTAGTCACTAAGTCAGGTCCAACTCTTATAATCCCATGGACTGTAGCCCGCCAGGCTCTTCTGTCCATGGGATTTCGCAGACTAAAATACCAAAGTGGCTTGCCGTTTCCTTCTCTAGGATATCCTCCCAACCCAGGGATCGAACTCAAATCTCCTGCATTGGCAGGCGGATTCTTTACCACTAAGCTACCAGGGAGGCCCACAGTATTTCATGTATCAAGGTTTTTTAAAAATGGTTTGAAGTACAAAGGAGGATGCTTCTCAGGAACACTTCCTGGAAGAGGTGAAGCTTAAGGTGTGGCTAAAACAATAAATGAGAATCAGCCAGGCAAAGGTATTCTTTGGTGAAAGTCAAACCTTCTCATAGGGGCACAAGTGGGATACCTGCCCTAAATATAAGCAAGGGAGAGGGCGTGTGTGAATGGATGCCTCTTGGGCTGCTGTACAAGACTGCAAAGAAAAATGGACTGGGGCAGATCCCAGCAATATGGATTTACACCGACAAGGGATGGGAAGAATGCACTGCACCTGAAATATATGTGGCAAAATTATTTAGTATGAATGACATCTAAGCTTGTTGGGCACACTTACACCCTTACTATGGAATGAGCTCGATGCAAAGTTAGTTCTGCTCATGCTGTGTTTGACACTCTGAAAATCTGGTAAAAGATTCTTAGTTTTGTTTTTCTTTTCTTTTTTTCTTTTTCTTTCTGGTTTTTGTTCTGTTTTGTTTTGTTTAATATTGAATGATTTTTTTTAAGACATGTGTTTCAAGGCAAACAAATCGCAGGTCAAGACTGACTTTTCTGCACCTCCGGGCAGGAGGCCTCCCACTTACCAGAGTCTGGGGACCACTCTGACAGTGCTGTGGTATATTTCCTCCTGCGGCCGTTAGACACAGCTCACAAAGCCAGGCCTGGCCAGAGATCAAGAGTGTTGTTTTTCAAGCCTAGAGAACTAAAATGCTTGACTTACAGGCTGAGTTTCCCTTGTAGCAACTCTTCTGAAATACAGCCCAGCCTATTAGCTGGTAGCACATCAGGAGAGCTACGTGGGCCAAGGAAGCCCTCGTTTTTCCAGCTACAGAGAACTTACAAGTGGACAGAGTAAAGCAGGGAGTCAGGCTCAAGCTGCTGGGGATGGACGCTCCTGGTCACACAGCCCTCAGAACCCTGGATGCTGGCTCTGCACTCTCTCTGAACAGCCTTCCTGCAAGTCCTGGCTTGAGCCAGCCAGTCCTGGAATGCCTGGACAACTCGTCTGCCCCTCTGTGGACCTAAACATGAGGACTGTTCGGCACTCCTAATGAACTTTTTCAAGGAGGGGTGCTCTGTGGGTTCTCATAAGATTGTCATCATGGACCCCCCCTAACCCTCTCTATGCCTGACCCTGGGTCAGAACTAGCCCCTCCTCCATTAATGATGCTAAGTCAGCAGATGAAAGATTCTACAACCTGGTCTTATCATGCTGGTAAGTGAAATGTGGCAGCCTGGATGAAAGAGGTGTTTGGGGGAGAATGGATACATGTATATGTATGGCTGAGTCCTTTCCCTGTTCACCTTAAACTATCAAAACAGTATTTGTTAATCAGCTATACTCAACACAAAATAAAAAGTTTTAAAAAACAAAATGAAAGTCTCTCCATAGTAAAGGGATCGGGTATTTCCTCACAGTTCTTCCCCATGCTTGGCTAATGTACTCCATCCACAGCCCTGACCATGTGCAGATGCCTTTCCCTTTCGGCTATCATTGATTGGACCATGTGTTCCAGGCTGGACTGATCACGTTCTCCAACTGGGATTCTGAAAATCTTGTCCCAGAGAATGATACAGTTGCCTATAGAACACCATACATAATCCTTTCCTTCAGAGGAGCTCTTTCCATTTGTAATTATATACATATTGATGTGTGATTATTTCATAAATGAAGCTTGCCTGGTGGATCAAATGGTAAAGAATCCTCCTGCAATGTGGAAGGCCTACGTTTGATCCCTAGGTTGGGAAGATCCCCTGGAGGAGGGCATGGCAACCCACTCTAGTATTTTTGCCTGGAGAATCCCCATGGACAGAGGAGCCTGGCTGGCTACTGTCCTCGGGGTCGCAAAGAGTCGGACACAGATGAGCAACTAAGCACAACGAGCCAATGAATGAATAAATGAATGGGCAGTGAAGTGCAAGTTCAGGTAGAGTTGAGCGTGGATCAGCACTGAGAACTGGGAAAGAGATCCACAGGGCAGCAGAAATTGAGAGACTCACAGAGGAAGCAGGTCTCCAGAGAGGAATGGCATTGATGAACAAGAAGCTCATTGTTCCTGCTGATGAGTTATGCTAGAGTCCCTGGGTAGCCCCAGAAATTTCTCTGTCTGGGCTACTTTGAATCAGCTCCTGTTCCCTGCATCTGGGTATTTATTAGGTTTCTACACTCTAGGCTTCTCTCTGCAAAACACAAGAGACACAACCTCCCCTCTAGAAGATCCAATGGCCTCCCATGAGTACACCAAGGCTGAATCTACTCTGGCCCAACATTCAGGTGAAAATGAAAAGAGTGTTTGTCTCTCAGTTGTATCCAGCTCTTTGCAACCCAATGGAATGTAGCCCACCAGATTCCTCTGTCCACGGGATTTCCCAAGCAAGAGTACTAGAGTAGGTAGCCATTCCCTTTTCCAAGTGATCTTCCCAACTCAGGGATCCAATGTGGGTATCATGCATTGCAGTCTGATTTCTTTACCATCTGAGCCACTTGAGAAGCCCAGGAGAAAAATGCAAGCATAACTCCCAGCCAGCTGATTGACCTAAATTTAAATACACTGATGTTGTAAAAAACTATCCTGGTGACAGAATCAACAGTTTGCCTCATAGCTAGACTCTGGCTTGGAGGAAAGATAATCTGCAGTGTGTTATGGATCCCCCAGTTCTCCAGGATGAGCAGAGAACTACATTTCTCTAACAGGCAAGCCCAAAGGCTGGGTGGAAGGGTGGGGCTGGAGCCTGACACCCAGATCTCATTAGCTCCATGTACCTGATGACAGGTGTCAGCTGGCACTCCTCAGAAGAAACTCAGGCTTCATTCTTCACTGCCAGAACAAGTCATTCACACCAGATCCATCTCCTGGCATCACCCTGCCACTTCGTGATGGGGCCGCCAACAAGTGAGGTAGGAAGATGTTCACACTTGTGTTGGCAAACTGTCACCTTTGTGAAACAGGCAACATTTTTCTATTATAATTAAAAACATGTATGTCAAGCTTTTGCTTTTAATTAAATCCTGTGCCTTCGACTTGCTAAAGAGCAGCAGGGGACAAGTGGCCTGAGAAGGTGCCAGGGGAAAATGCAAAAATCAAAAAGAAGCCTCTGAGGAGATTGAAGACATCTCTGGGAACTGTTGACCTTAGTTGAGGTCAAAATTTTAAATTCTGTGGCCTTCACTCAGGGAGGTAGGTAGGAATTTGGGAAGCATAGCAATCACTATGCTTTTTTCCAGACAATAGCACCTCAGCTTTGTTCAGATAGCAGGTAGAGACACTTTGACTCTAGGATATCACTTCATACTAACCAACATGACACAGGAGACTCCACTGGGAAAAACTTTTCTCTGATTGGATGAAAAAGAGGCACCTGAAGAGAAACTGTCTGCTCTCACTGTCCCCTGCTTCTTACTTCTAAGCATAGTGTGAGGATGTAATGCTTGGAGCTGTGGCAACCATTTTGTGACCATGAGGGGGGAAAGCCAAGAAAATTACAGGGAGAACATGACATTGTTGAGCTGCTGAACCAGTACAAACATCTTCATATCTCTAAACATATTAATATTGTATTTAGATAAAAAAATAAATCATATTATTGCTTACAAGTCAGTTATATTTCCTATAACTTGCAGTTAAACACACTCTTAACTGGTATAAAGTATGAATCATGCAACTGAGTTCATAGAAAGGAAGAGAAAAAGTAACATTACTTCTGTTCCAATTTTCAGTTGCAGTAAGAATAGAGTAACACTACTTTCCTGATCTACGGGCTTCATTTTATGTCAGAGAATTCTTTCATATCTTCTAATATATCATACTTGCCCCTACCTCAGGGCCTTTGCACATGCTGTTCTCACCATCTGAAATACTTATCCTCTGCTGCATGCCTGTCTTCTTCACGTATTCTCATCAGCTGGTTCTCAGATCAAATGCTACCTCCTCCCAGAAGCTTTCCTTATAATCCAATCTAGAGTAGCCCCAATTTCCCTCTTGGCACATGTTACTCTGAGACTATTTGCCGACTTTTTATTTTCAGTCTCCCCCAGTAAACTCTAAGATCTGTGACTATAGCAGCCCTGTGGGCCTTGCTCCCATTACATTTTCCATTTCAACACAGGCCTGAGTCATTGTAGCCCCTCACATTTTTTAATAAATGAATGACCATGCTGGTCACTGTACTATTTATTCAATATATGTTAGCACATTGCACTCCATCCATCAGATGAGATGAGCGTGCTTATCCCCATTTCAGATGGCAAAACCAAACCTCAGAAAGTTTAAGGAACTTATCCAAGATCACACAGCCAGTAAGTAATGGGCCATGAGTCAGATACAAGTCTTCTGGCCCTATAGACCCTCTTCACGTTGCATTAACTTCTAGCTTTATTTTGTCAACTTTATCAGAAGGCAAATGGGCAAAGCTTCCAAACTTGGCATTGAGGATTCTCAGACTTATTAAACAGTTTCAGAGATAGACAGTAAAATGCTAGTCCTCCATGAGCTGCTGAATTCAAACTCCAAGCCCAGTAGTGACTGAGAGCACAAAACACAGAGGATTCCACAAAACAAATCCACAGCACCAGAAGCTAAGGAAATACCCCAAAGCTCCACCTGGCCGGGGAGGCCTTCAGTCACTCCTGGGAGAATTCTAACTTCAGTTATAACTTAGAATTTTGTTCCCAAAGCTCTATGAGTGTCTAATGCTATGTTAAAATAAAATTCAAATTTTTGCATAATCAAAATGTATAAATTCATTCATTTTCCAGACTTAAGTCTTAGGAGATTATGAGTCAGAGTTCAACTGTGACTACGGATAATAACAATGAAGGCCAGTCTATGAGTCAGGATTTATAAGATAAAATCCAATTAACAAAAACTCTAGGCAAAGAGGGCTTCCCTGGTATCTCAGAGGGTAAAGTGTCTGCCTGCAGTGCAGGAGACCCGGATTCAATCCCTGGGTCAGGAAGATCCCCTGGAGAAGGAAATGGCAACCCACTCCAGTACTCTTGCCTGAAAAATTACATGGACTGAGGAGCCTGGTAGACTACAGTCCATGGAGTTGCAAAGAGTCAGACACGACTGAGCAACTTCACTTCACTTCACTTCACTTCTAGGCAAAGAGGAAAGAGGTTGAAACTAACATTTATTAAATATCTAATATACACCAGGCCCTGGGCCATAATATTTGATAAGCATTAACACATTACATTTATCATTTCATTACCAAAATGCCTAAATCTATCTGATCATTTGCTGATGAAGACTCTGCCTGGATTTTCCTTTGGAGAATGAGGCTTGTACAAGGCCTTGGTGGCAGCTCTACTCTGGGCCCCAGAGATCTCAGACCCAGCATATAGATGGAGAAGAAGAATGAGTTGGTTTGGACTCCATCCATGCCAGTCCCCACCACAGTGATTCTGCTGCCACGAACTGCTGTGCAGGTTGTGCACTGCACAAATCTAGGAGTACTTGGCTCATTGACTATGATGTGAATGGCACCCTCAATGCTATGCAAGGCATACCTGCCCAATCAGGCATGGCATTCCTGTACTTTAGAATTTCTCAGTAGATTTGTAGTACTTTTTGTTAATACATATTTCTGGGCCCCATTTCTAAAGATTTGGCTTTTGTAGTAAATTCTAGACAGAAGCTAGTATTCCTGACCTTCACTCTTTTCTCCAAAAAAGAGAAAACAGAGAAAGTTTTCAGGAATTCAGAGTCCTAGTGAGCTGGCTTTCAGAACAAGGTGCTTCCATTATATCCTGGCAAAAAGTGAAGCTAATTTCTGTGTCTTGCAAATAAAGTTTCCTGAATATCAACAAAACTATTGTCCAGGGCCTTCACTTCAGGAAAAACCCTAGAGTTGACAAAATCCCTATAAAATGACACCATGGAAAGGTGAGGGACCCACCCACCCCTCTGAGCATGGCTGCTGTCTCCAGTCACCAGGATTAACTGCCTGCTGCCTATACTCCTTTCTTGTAAATATGCTTCAGTATCATCTGCTGGAGGAATTTTTCCTCCCTCCCACAGATATATATCTTCGGCTTTCTAATGGAAGCCAAGTGAAGCTAGGATTCATCTCACAGTCATTTTGCTTAATGCATTCTTCTCCACACAGGGGGAGAAACTGCCTTATTACGTTTATCCCTACAAGAAGAGAGGATAAACTCAAACTGGTTTCTCTCTCATTTCCCAGTGACTCAAGTTATATGTCCCTGACATACAACAATATGTTCCCATGCCACTTTCGTATCATTGTGTCTCTGTTTACAACAGTCCTGAATGGAACGTCCTCAGACCCAACTCTGCTTCTTGAAATCCTTTTTTATTTTTCCAAGCCCAACACAACTGATGCATGACCAGAAAAAGTCCCCAGTGAGATATATACACATCCATATATATATATATATATATATATATATATATATATGTATGGCTGTGCTTGGTCTTCACTGCAGAGCACAGGCTGTAGAATGTTCGGGTTCAGTAGTTGCATCATGCAGACTTACTTGCCCCATGGTATGTGGGATCTTAGTTCCCTGACCAGGGATCGAACCTGCACCCTTTGCATTGGAAGGCAGATTCCCCACCACTGGACCACAAAGAAAGTCCCCTCAGTGGACTTAACTGGTCTGTCACCAGCTTTCCAATCACACAATGTCCCTCCTTCTCATCACAGTCTGCCTTGGTGCATGGCCAGCTGTGTACATACCTCTCTCTTTTGCTAGAACAGAAACTCCTTCTGGGTAGAGCCTATGCTCAGGTAGGTGCTAAAGAAATGTGTGTGGAAGGCAAGTTGGCTACATATGCGTTAACACAACTTTTGGTGATGTGGCAGCTCAATGAGGCCCTACTGAAAAAGTGAAAGTGTTAGTCACTCAGTCGTGTCCGACTCTTTGTGACCCCAAGGACTGTAGATTGCCAGGCTCCTCTGTCCATGGGATTCTCCAGGCAAGAATACTGGAGTGGGTAGCCATTCCCTTTTCTGACTCAGGGATCAAACCCGGGTCTCCTGCATTGCAGGTAGATTCTTACTGTCAGAGCCACCAAGGAAGCCCAAGGGCCCTATTAATTCATATTAATTTGGGGAGATCTGACTTAATGAGAAATGAGGGTAATTTAAAAAATAATAGCTTATTTACTCTGAAAGTCATGTGGAAAATCAAATTAGTCCAAGAATATTGCGGAAGAAAAAGTGAAAGTCGCTCAGTCGAGTCCGACTCTTTGCGACCCCATGGACTATTACAGCCTATGGAATTCTCCAGGCCAGAATACTGGAGAGGGTAGCCTTTCCCTTCTTCTCCAGGGGATCTTCCCAACCCAGGGATCAAACCCAGGTCTCCCGCATTGCAGACAGATTCTTTACCAGCTGAGCCACAAAGGAAGCCAAAGAATACTGGAACGGGTAGC
Source organism: Giraffa tippelskirchi (assembly GCF_054371585.1). Lineage (NCBI taxonomy): Eukaryota > Metazoa > Chordata > Mammalia > Artiodactyla > Giraffidae > Giraffa > Giraffa tippelskirchi. Next base: position 109,771,228 of record NC_137287.1, on the reverse strand, counting down.
CTACCCCTTCTCCAGAGGATCTTCCTGACCCAGGAATCAAACTGGGGTCTCCTGCATTGCAGGCAGATTCTTTACCAACTGAGCTATCAGGGAGCCCTGTCTTCTGCACTAGTGGATAAACGAGACTACGTTAAATAGAGCATATCATTTCAATAGCAGTAGGTTTCCTGGGTTGCTGCATCTAGAAAGATAGTCAAGCTTAGTGGTTAAGAGTTGAGGTCTGAAGTCAGGTAGCCCTGGGCTTTACTTTTTACTCCACTGGTCATCAAATTCTGGTACTTGAACCAGCTGCTTAAATTCTCTAAGCCTCTTCAGTCTTCTTATCTGTAAAATGGGAATAATAGCAATAATAATAGTAATATCTTCTTCCCAGGGTTGTTGTGAGAAAAGATTGCATCTATAATCCATATCCCACTGTATTTGGCACATTGTAAGTATTCAATAAGTATTACCTGCCATTGCGACTGAACTGAACTGATGATAATTAATATGTAATCTGTGGAGCAAGGGATTTCTCAAATCTGAAGACAGTCTTGGCTCTGCACTGGGCCTGCCCTGAAGTATAGAGAAAAAATTCTGCAGGCCCCAAGAGGTCTTCAGGCCTCAGGACCCTGGATGTGAAGGTCTCTACCCTGGGGTGTCCTACTGTGACCTCCCCGGCCAGCAGAGCAGGATTGCACGGTGAGAGCTGACAGAATAGCCCCCTTCTTCCAATCCCAAGAACTGTTCAGGAATTGGGGAGATCAATGCTCTCCCTCAAATGTCCACATGAGTTAAGATCCATAGGATTCGAGTTGGATTTACCCAAACATGGGCTACCGATATGCAGAAATTCCAACAAACTAGGCTCCATTTGATGACAGCCCAAGCCCCCCACCTCCCCGGCCAGCACGTTTTAAAGCCACAAAGCCAATCAATACGGAGCATTCAGAGGGTTGCTGCCAGTGGCTAGCAGAGAATAGATACTGAGAAAGTCATAACGATGATAAATCCGGGCTCTGCTCCTCTCTGACTAATGTAGGCACTAAAACACGCCATGAATATCCTGCTTTGAAACATGTCACGCTTCTGAGGGACCAATCAATCTCCAGCTCTCAGTGGACCACATTAAAATAAATTTGTCACTGTGAGTTTATGAAATATTGATGGTGTTTTTTAGTCAGGGTGTTGGGAGGTGGAAAGGTGTATCAGAAGAGGGAGGCAGGGAGCGGGAGATTTGCTTTAATGAATTGTCTCCAGCCTCGGAAAGGAAACATATGCAGAGACTGGAAGAAGAGGAAGCACAGAAGAAAATACTTCGGTGTGGAGAGCAAAAAAGCTTCCAGGATGAGGAAGCCTGGAGCCATGATGTCTAAACTGTGCTATAAAGAATGCTAATGGATGGGTACTCCTGGGAGAGGGGTGGCTGAAGAGAGTTTCCTGGTAAAATAATGTTGGGAAAATGTATATGCAAATCCATGTCTGGAGAGAAAGGTGCATATTAACCTAATAAAGGCTCTGACAAGTCCTGCAGCCAAGAAGCTCATTTGCCTTTGTTTTTTTTCTTTTTTTAAAATTAATTAATTTATTTTAATTGGAGGCTAATTACTTTACAATATTGTAGTGGTTTTTGCCATACATTGACATGAATCAGCCATGGGTGTACATGTGTTCTTTGTCTAGCCTGATATGTGAAAGTCGCTCAGTCATGTCTGACTCTTTGCAACCCCATGGACTATACAGTCCATGGAATTCTCCAGGCCAGAATACCGTAACGGGCAGCCTTTTCCAGGGGTTGAACCCAGGTCTCCTGCATTACAGGTGGATTCTTTACCAGCAGAGCTATCAGGGAAGCCCTTTTGTTTAGCCTAACATCCTCCAAACTTATTTAGCTTGGTAAAACAACATCTCACTGAATACCACAGTTCTGTGAAAACCAGTATGGAAATGCTCGCCTACACCTCACTATACAAAGTGTAGTACATGGTCTCAGCATCAGCATCACTGGAGAGCTTGTTAGCAGGCTAGACCAGCTGAATTCAAATCTGCAGTGTAACAAGATCCTGGTGATTTGTGCACAGGGAAGTATGAAAATGCTTGGTGTCAGTGATTCAACAGAGAAAGAAGACCATGCAGGACAAACTGAAATATTCCTGGCGATGAAGGGCTTCTGCTTGTAACCCAGCCTGCACTGGCCACCCAGGGACTCTCTGGCCTTATCCAGCATTGGGGCTCTTTGTCAGCTAAGAACTCACCCACAGTGTCATATACTAAGAAGGCATTTTTAAAATCTGATGGACCTCTCTTGAAACAAGTAGAAATACTGGAAACCCAGTGGTCTTTTTGGCTCTTGGCAAAGCTAAGAGCGAGCAACCTCTCCACCAGCAGCAGAAAAGCTGAATCAAGGTCATCATCCTTCTCAAAGCCCCTCAGCCATCTCTGGTTTGTCGCTTGGCCTCCAAAGACTCTGCCGGTGTCTGCCTGTGGAACCTGGAGTGGGGAAAGAACGCAGACCACCACTAGAGCACCTCTGATGCATGGTGGGTGAGAGCTCAGACTCCAGAGGGGCACAGACTAGCTTCACTGCTCACCTAGCTGTGTGATCTCAGCAAGTGATCTCACCTCTCGGAGCCCGAAGGCCCTGGCTTTCTCGTCCACCATAGCATCTAGTTTCTAGAGTTATTGGGTTAGTGAGAATACTCAGGAACTTGGGTCAGGGAGATGCAAAGCACATAATGGGCACAATACGCACCTTTGCTTTATGTTTGTATTGGGTGGTCCCCTGTGGACAACTGAGTGAATTTTTTACTTTTCTGCTCCTGTTTTGGTGGCAAGAAGAATCAGTCCGGCTCTGGAGTTTGTTAATCACCTGTCAGTTCTCTGGTTGATTGAAGAGGTAGAACAAGATGCTGTTCTCGTGGTGGCTCCTGAACTTCTTAGTCCCTCAGAACTGCCCTCCCCCTTCCCAGAAAGAGATTGGGGTCAAGAATCAGGTCACACTCTACAGACCAGCTACAGACTTCGGGCCATCGACCTTTGGGAATTTCTCACTTCCCTAGAGAGTCACTTGGGGAAATATCTTGTTCATTTTCTTAAACAGCTAAACTAGCGTAAAGAAAATATCAGCCCCTGGTACCCACAGAGATGGCCCTCTTCATTCCTCTTCTTAAGATAACACAGCCAGGACAGGCTGCACTGGGCTTCTCTACTTCCACCCCAAATATCTGAGCACACCCTGCCTCCCCTCAGCTAATTATCTGCCCTGAGTCTCAGTTTTCTCTTCTATAAAGTGGGAAGAAAGAAGTCCACCTAGCACAGCTGTGATAAGGATTAAATGATGTAATGTATGTAAATGATTATTGTTTAATGTGTGTAATTGATGTTGACCAATGGATGATGCCTGATATGAGACAGGCACTCAAGAAGTGATGTTAATCATGCAGTTGTTACTGTTATTTTAAGGGTTCTTTCTAACATCAGCACATGGTAGGGAAGACACTCCACAAAGTTTATTGAATGAAGGAAGGACTTGATGCATCAAGAGAAAATAGAACCTACTATAAAAAGTAGAAATAGCAATTATTTAGTGTTTACTACATGCTTAGAAATGTGCTCTTTTACATTTTCATGTATTTCATGTGGTCTTTAAAAATAGTACCCACCTAACAAGAGGAGTACTATTATGATGTGTTTCACAGATGAAGAAACAAGGGCACAGAGTGGCTAAGTAACTCACCTAGAGCCACACAGCAAATAAATGGAAGAGCCAGGCTTCAAATCTTGGTCTTTCTGACAACCAGAAACTGAGCTCTTGTTCACAGTTCTATCAGCCAACACTTTATAACAACTAAAGCTGCATCCAACCACTGTCTTCTGTAAAAGACTAAAATCAGCCCCTAAATGACTCAAGATTACCTAGAAAAGCAAAGGCAAACCAAATGCCCTGAGATTCCATACCCACCAGTATCCATCAGTTAAGTGACAGAATCGGCCCACAGGTGACAGGGAGGCTGTCATTATGTTAATACACGTAAATGAATAACCTTCTGCCTGACTTCTCATCCAAGCATGCTGTGACACTCTGCAGATTGCAGATTACATTAGTCCGCCTTTGTGCCTGAAACCCTTAGAAGGCTTCCTCCATGAAGTTCCCATGGGAGCCATAAATGTGAGCGAAAGAAGAGAAGACTCAACAGACTAACAATGTCCCATCATCCCATGATGGTTTCTTTATCAGCCTGGATCCCAAAGTGTAGAAGACAATGTGGAAGAGAACAACATCTTACTTGAAATGTACATTCAGGGTGAGCCAAAAATAAACAGTTGCTATTTTAAGCTACTGAGATTGTGAGGAATGTTTGTTACCACTGTGAAACTTACACTGAACTGACTGATACATCCACCCAGCAGCATGGAATAAAACAGAATTGCAAAGAATGACTGCTGTCATTTTTAATATAGAAATGCCATCAACTAGTAAAGAAGCAAGATCCAAAGAATTTCCAGGAACTGTTCAGCCATTCTTCTGCTCTCAGAGTAGTGGTCCTCCACCAAGACCTATTGTTGGCCTCCATGGGACATATGGCAATGTCTAGAGAAATTTTTAGCTGTTATGATGAGGACAACGCTACTGGAATCTAGTTAGCAGAGACTAGGGATGCTGCTGAACATCCCTACGGTGCACAGGACACCTTTCACGGCAAAGAGTATCTGTCTCCAACTGTCAATAGTGCTGAGGTTGAGAAATCCTGCCTTAGAGAGAAACCAGGAAGAAGGAGAGGAGGTTGTAGGCTATAGATCATATTTAACAACAAAAGCATGTAACATCTACATACCATTATTGAATTTACAAAATGTTTGCTCATACGTTATCTCATTTCACCTTTACAGCTCTCTTGAAGGATGAGTATTACTACCTCACCTCATCAATGCAGAAACCCAAGTGCACAAGCTTACTTGAAGGCACATTTATAAAGAGAGGATTAGAATTCTAACCCAGTTTGGCTGCCCCACTTCCCTACCATGTTCCATTAAACCACGGCTGTTTACAGCGTCATTTCCTCTGGGACATAGATCAATATTCAGTCACTCATTCAGGGGCAGTGTCTAAAGACAAATTTGGTTAATTTCTGAATCTTTCTAATCCCTTTGAACCTGGGGTTCAGCAAAACAGACACACTGGTGCATTTGTTCTGATAAATGTAGCTTTGTTTTAATTATTTATGATAATACCAGCTGCAAGCTGGTCAATTACCCTGTTATATCCTGTCAAAGTAACAATGCCTTAGAAAAGTCTCTAAACCACTGGCCTCTTAAATCTTTGCAGAGAAGGGGAGCAAAACCATGGCAGGGATTCTTGTGGAAAATCATCTATTGTTGGACCAATTAGCCAAGTCATGATCCTGAATGCTCTCTTCTGGAATGTTCCAGTGATGCAAGAGTTTCTTGTTGCATGAGGCTAATCAGCAAAGACTGGCAAAGGAAAAAGCAAAGGCAAGTCGACTATGGGAAAACACTTATCCAAAAATGCCAGTGCAAGTCAAGCAATTCCTCACTGACAAAAACATGTTGTGCGGTTCCTATCAAAGCCCCTTAATGTGTAATAGAGAGCACAAAACCAAACCCTATTCACATTAGTCATCTGTGCCCAACCATCACCAATTCTCAGGCAAAATTTTCTAGTCTATCCAAAGACTTCTAACTGCTAATCTAATCCTGACAATTAGCCACAGCCTAGGTGCTGGTAAGAGACATGTGAAAAGATAATAGCAATGATAGTCAGATATCATTAAGTATTCTTATATTGATATATGACTAAAAATAATTTTTAATCAATATAATTACCTGTTATATTTTACAGTTATTATTATGATTACTATTACATTTGGAAGCTGCTTTTATGGCAATATATTAATCTGGCAGAAATTAAAGAATTGAGCAAGATGTAAAACAGTATAGAGGATCCTAAAAAATTAAGAATAGACCTAGAACTATCCTATGATCCAGCAATCTCATTTCTGAGTATGTATGTAAAGGTAACAAAATCATTATCTTAAAGAGGTATCTGCATTCCCATATTTATTGCAACATTATTTATAATAGTCAAGATACAGAAACAACTTAAGTGTCTGTGGATGGATGAATGGATAAAGAAAATGTAATAGATACATAGATATCAAAGTCCTTTAATGCATATAGATATAGACTCAATACATCTATATTGAAATATTCAGCCTTAAAAAGACGGAAATCTTGCCATTTGAGACAACATGGATGAAACTAGGGGACATTATGCTGAGTCAAATAAACCAGAGAAAGTTGAATACCGCGTGGTATCACTTATATGTGAAATCTAAAAAAAAAAAAAGTCAAACTCAGAAATAGAGAGCAGAATGATGGTTGCCAGAAGCTGGGGAGCTGGAGAAATGGAGAGACTCTGAAAAAAGTGTACAGACTTCCAGGTATAAGGTGAATATGGTCTGAGGATCTAATGTATAGTATGATAATTACAGTTGATAATACTGAAAACAAAAGAATTGTGTGAGACATGCATGGAATATGTGTGAGCTTTTAAAGCTACTCATTTCTGACATGATTTCTGACAGTGATTTTGACACAAGTAATAAGAAAGGGAAAAGATGCAGTAGGCAGAGCCTATTGGAACTAAAGGACTGATACAATACTGGGGTCTTCCATCAGTTTTCTGTTGCAGTATTTAGGCAGCTTCCCACAGAGATGAACTCACTAATTTACATAGTGGATGAAGAGCCTCCTCTTTAGCAGATGCTCTTGATGCCCTGCCCCATGTCCCGTTGTCCCACCTGGGTTACCTACAGTGGCAGCTGGAGATATTTCCAGGACACTGGCCCTCCCCACCTGCGTGTCTGCTCCTGTGTCTCTTTTGTCTTCTGCCGCAGGACTTTATCCAGCACGCCTTGAATTCATTCACCTCTTGCAAGCACAAATGCTCCCAAGTACCTCCTCCAACCAATGCAATATAAAAGTTAGTGGATAAATGTCTGAGCCCCCCACCATCCAGTGGGAGGATTTTAAGGTACACACCACAGTGTCTCAGCAGGTTCCCAGCAGGATGGGGCCCCAGCAGCCCACAGCTATCGCCTTACACTCATTAGCATGCCATTTATTTGACTTTTCTTCCTTCCCTGTCCTGCTTTCCATACTCTCTCACTTGTGTTTCCAGAATCATGATCCAGATAAACAAAGGAGCCCACATTCAAGTTCTTGTCTCAGGAGGATATGAATTAGGATCCCACACTTCAATAAAATCAGAACCAAGACTCCAACTCTCCTTGAGGCTCAAGGATGTAAAAACACGGACAATGGATAAGGGTGAATGGGAATAAAATCAGATGGCAGGGAAGAACCATGAGTTGGAGAACAAATGCCTGAAAAGAAGAGGGACACTACAGTAAGGAGGTCAATGCAGTCTTGAAGGTCTAAGATGTGTGTGTATGTGTGTGTGTGTGTGTGTGTGTGTGTGTATACACACATATATATATTGCTGTGTAATTGCTGTTGTGTCTGACTCTTTGAGACCCCGTGGGCTAGGCTCTTCTGTCCGTGGGATTTCCTAGGCAAGAATACTGGAGTGGGAGTGGGTTGCCATTTCCTTCTCCAGGGGATCCTCCCAACCCAGGGATCAAATCAGGGTGTGTGTGTGTGTGTGTGTGTGTGTGTGTGTGTGTGTGTGTATACTTTTTCAGGTTCTTTTCCATTATAAGTTATTACAAGATAGTCAATATAGTTCCCCATACTATACAATAGGTCCCTGTTGTTTATCTATTTTTTATACAGTAGCGTGTATCTATTAATCCCCAAATCCTAACTTACCCGCCTCCCCCTCTTTCCCATTTGGTGATCACAAGTTTGTTTTCTACATCTGTGAGTCTACTTCTGTTTTGTAAATAAGATCATTTGTATCATTTTTTAGATTCCACATATAAGTGATACCATATGATATTTGCCTTTTACTTTCTCACTTAGTATGACAATCTCTAGGTCTATCATGGCATTATTTCATTCTTTTTATGACTGAGTAGTATTCCATTATATACATACCACATCTTTATCCATTCATCATCTATTGATGGGCATTTAGGTTGCTTCCATGTTTTGACTATTGTCAATAGTGCTACTGTGAACATTTAAACTGAGGAAACTATAAGCTCAGAAAGACAGAATGTGACACACACCATCCCAGGATCACCAGATAGAGACAGATGACTGGAGAAGCTGAACGGTTAACCATCCCCCATGACTGCTCCGTTTTCCTCCTTCCCTAAGTTCTGATCTCATCCAAAGAGGATGTCCTCTCCCAACAAAGGAGCCCTCTTCTCTCATTGAACGTAGTTGAGGAGCTCTGTGAGCTTCCCAGGTGGCGCTAGTGGGAAAGAACCCGCCTGCCAATGCAGGAAACAGAAGAGATGAGGGTTTGATCCCTGGGTCAGGAAAATCCCCTGAAGGAGGGCATGGCAACCCACTCCAGTATTCTTGCCTGGAGAATCCCATGGACAGAGGAGCCTGGCAGGCTGCAGTCCATAGGATCACAAAGAGTCAGACATGACTGAGCAATTGAGCACCCACACACGTAAGGAGCCCTGGTGTGGGCTTTCTGGTGTCAAACTCACCAGAAAGCCCTAAATTCAATCTGTTGGAGAAAACTAAAATCTATATTTATCCGATTGAAGAATTCACTAGGAATAAATGAAAATAAGAAAATCTTAAAAAAAAAATGGATAGACCTAACTAGAGAAATTTGAAAAGCAACAGCAAGTTGAGAAAAATGTTTTCAATATAAGTGACAGTTAGTACCCTTAAGTTTCTTAAGAGTTGGAGCACAGTTAAAAGCAATAAGAAGACGAACGATGAGATACAGAAACAGAGTCCAAGGACAGATGAGAAAGTTCCTATGAGAACTATGAGTGGAAAATAAAGAAGATTTTAAAGGCTCAGCCTACTCATAATCAAAGAAAATCAAAGTAAGGGCTTCCCAGGTGATTCAGTGGTAAAAAAAAAAAAAATCCACTTGCCAGTACAGGAGACATAGACTCGATCCCTGATCCGGGAAGATCCCACACGCATCAGAGTGACTAAGCCTGTGCACCACAACTATTGAACTGGTGCTCTAGAGCCCAGGAGCTGTAACTACTCAGCCAACGTGTCGCAACTCCTGAAGCCCATGCACGTAGAGCCTGTGCTCCTCAATACGAGAAGACTGCATACCACAACTAAAGAGTAACCACCATACACTGCAACTAAAGAAAAGCCCATGCAGCAACATAGATCCAGCACAGCCAGAAATAAATTTTAAAAAATTTTAAAGGGAAAAGAAAATTAAGACAGTAATGTGGGACTTCCCTGGTGGCCCAGTGGCTAAGACTCCATGCTCCCAAAGCAAGGACCCAGGTTTAATCCTTGGTCAAGGAACTAGATCAGACTTGACACAACTAAAAGACCCCACATGCCACAAGAAGATCAAAGAGCCCATGTGCCGCAACTAAGACCTGGCACAGCCAAATAAATAAAGACAGTAATGTGATTTCATCTGTAATCAATTACGTCTACAAAGATGAAAGAAAACTCAATGAAAAAAAAACTCAATATTGGTGACACTGGAGCACATTAGATTCTCATAGACTGCAGCAGGCGTATAAATTAGTTCAAATTCCTAAAGGGTAATTTGGTGATACGTATCAAGGATGCTGAAATTATTCATACCCACTTAAGGATTTCGTCCTAAGGAAATAACTGGAAATGTGAACAAATATTTATTTACAAAAATGTTCATCATAAAATGACTTCAGATGGCAAACAAATGGAACAACCTGACTATAAAACAACAGGGAAGTGAGTAAATAGCATATGGTTCGTCCATATTGTAGAGTATTAGGAAGTCATTAAAGAACATACTGAGCAAAACAGGTTACTAAACAATGTGGAATATGATCCCAACTGAGTCAAAATAAAATTGTATTTACCCATATATTATGTTCATTATGGTTACCCCTGAAAGATCGGATTAGAAAATTAATAGGATTTCAGATTCCACCGGGCTTTGGTCTTAGCAGCAAGAAATAAGGAGGATAGATACATCAACCCCTATCAGATGGAAGTACATAGATTCCAAAATGCATGGATTTTTCTTATGATATCTGATACCCAATGAGTCTGTAACATTTGCGTTACACAAATTTAAGAATGAAAAAGAAGCTATGAGAGCAGAACTGAGAGATTTTTAAATTAACAGACAAAATGCTGCACAGCTATATAACCAGTGGTCTTTAAAAAAACACTGTAGGGTAATTTTCTAGAAAAATTACAATGTTAAAATGACAAGAATTGGTTCAGTATTATTAATAGAAAATCTGAATATACTGATCCTGGTGGAATTTCTTGCCAACACAATAAGCTAGGAAACAGAAACCAACGTTTATTGACAAAAAGGAATCAGGTAATATTTGCAAATGTTATTATTAGAAATTTAGAATACATAAAATAAGTAATAGAAAACTCTGAAAAACTAACAGTAGAGTTTAGCTAGAAAGTGAGATATAAAAGAAATACATAAATCTATAGCTTTCCAAGAGATCAGTTATAAACATTTATAAAATTCATTGAAAAAAATGCAATCCAGAGTAACAAGATAATTTGATAATCATGTTCAGTGCCTAAAGGGTCTTCTGAATGAATCCTTCTGCCACAAACGGTTATGCATAGCACCAAGGTTACACCCTCTTCCACTAATTCTATGCTCCTAATCCCAGTTGTTCCAGGAAATTTAGGGGATGTCATTATTACCTGAAGAATAACCAGGTTTTGTCTACACTTCCCATTTGGTTAAACTCAAACTTTTGCCTTAATGGCATTCCATATCAACATAACTTGAATAGCTACACTTGGAAATCATTCATTGCCTTAGTTAAATACTATATATCTGAGTAGGAGTTTTCTAGGACATAGGAACTGATCACTCCCCCTAGAGTCTTCCATCTTTGAAAATCCAATGAGCTATTCTAAGAGAATGCTAAGACAATGATAACGCTGTGACAACTCATTTTTCTACCTGTGACTGAAAATTGTTGATATTTTTATAGGATGCATTCTAACTTTGTCGTTGTTGTTCAGTCGCTCAGTCATGTCCGACTCTTTGAGACCCCATGAATCGCAGCACGCCAGGCCTCCCTGTCCATCACCAACTCCCGGAGTTTACACAAACTCATGTCCATTGAGTTGGTGATGCCATCCAGCCATCTCATCCTCTGTCGTCCCCTTCTCCTCCTGCCCCCAATCCTTCCCAGCATCAGGGTCTTTTCCAATGAGTCAACTCTTCGCATGAGGTGGCCAAAGTATTGGAGTTTCAGCTTCAACATCAGTCCTTCCAATGAACACCCAGGACTGATCGCCTTTAGGATGGATTGATTGGATCTCCTTGCAGTCCAAGGGACTCTCAAGAGTCTTCTCCAACACCACAGTTCAAAAGCATCGATTCTTTGGTGCTCAGCTTTCTTCACAGTCCAACTCTCACATCCATACATGACCACTGGAAAAACGATAGCCTTGACTAGATGGACCTTTGTTGACAAAGTAATATCTCTGCTTTCTAATATGCTACCTAGGTTGGTCATAACTTTCCTTCCAAGGAGTAAGCGTCTTTTAATTTCATGGCTGCAATCACCATCAGCAGTGATTTTGGAGCCCAGAAAAATAAAGTCTGACAGTGTTTCCACTGTTTCCCCATCTATTTTCCATGAAGTGATGGGACCAGATGCTATGATCTTAGTTTTCTGAATGTTGAGCTTTAAGCCAACTTTTTCACTCTCCTCTTTCACTTTCATCAAGAGGCTTTTTAGTTCCTCTGCCATAAGGGTGGTGTCATCTTCATATCTGCGATTATTGATATTTCTCCCGGCAATCTTGATTCCAGCTTGTGCTTCATCCAGCCCAGCGTTTTTCTCATGATGTACTCAGCATATAAGTTAAATAAGCAGAGTGACAATATACAGCCTTGACGTACTCCTTTTCCTATTTGGAACCAGTCTGTTGTTCCATGTCCAGTTCTAACTGCTGCTTCCTGACTGGCATACAGGTTTCTCAAGAGGCAAGTCAGGTGGTCTGCTATGCCCATCTATTTCAGAATTTTCCACAGTTTATTGTGATCCACACAGTCAAAGGCTTTGGCATAGTCAATAAAGCAGAAATAGATATTTTTCTGGAACTCTCTTGCTTTTTTGATGGTCCAGCAACCTTAGAAACATTAAAACATCTGAGGTAGGGGAGCATACATCTTGGAGTCAAGCAAAGGAAATTACCCCAGAAATTTCATGAACACAACCGTCTTATAAATTTATAAGGCCATGAATAAAAGACAGGCCAACAAAACCTGGCTGCATCTGCCAAACCAATGACGGGGCTATTTTGCAACAGAGATAATGGGGATGATCTTAACAATGTTGACAGCAATGAAGGGAATGGATGGTGAAGGGTGGTGATAAGGACAGAAACAGAAACGGATGATGATGGGCTTTGAGGTGGGAATGAGGGTGAGGAATGCCTGATAGTTGGCATTGGGATGGAGACAGGGGTGATAGAAAAGACGGGAAAGCTGGGGGCACTTCATCACCCTTTAGGGCAAAGGGTCCTCATGACAGCCTGAATAGAAGGAAAATCACTCCAGACTCCTCTCTTCTCCTGCTGAAAGGATCTTGGGGATGTCCAGGGAAAGTGTTAAGCTTCCAGAAATTTTGCCTAATCTTTGGAGAAACTTTCTCCATCAGATGACCAAAGAATTCCTTCTCTTTGACCTTTCTAGTAGAACTTCTGAATCAATTCCAGTTCCCATAAGGAGATCAGTAGTGTGACTGATTTTATCTTCAACCTCAGTTACACCCACAGCAAGTGAATATCAAGTCATGTCACCTGCAGAAAACTGAATAAGAGAAAAGGTTAGAAGTCTTAGTAGACTTGACATGCAGGCTATGGGGAGGGAGGGTGTAGAAAAATCTTCATTTGATCCTTAATATATGAGGTTTCTGTCCTTTGTGTTCTGTGCATGTTTTCTCATTTAAATTTATCCAACAACCCGATATGAAACAATACCACCACCCCCACTATACAGATGAGGAAATTGGGGTTCAGAGCCTCTCTTGCTCAACTACATATCCCTGGAGGCAGGAACCATGACTTATTTTACATACCTGTCTATCTTCGGGGTCTAGCGTGGAGGTGACATACAGTAGGTAGTCAACAAGTAATTATGAAATCAATTATCACAAAACACGGACACCAGTGGCCAATGGCAAAGCCAGGACACCCACCCAGCTCTGCTCTTCCTGAGCTATTGCTCCCAAACACTGCTAAGGCTTTTAGGGCTTCCCTGATATCTCAGTTGGTAAAGAATCTGCCTGCAATGCAGAAGTCATTTGTTCAATTCCTGGGTCAGAAAGATCCCCTGGAGAAGGGATAGGCTACCCACTCCAGTATTCTTGGGCTTCCCTTGTGGCTCAGCTGGTAAAGAATGAGCCTGCAATGCAATGCAGGAGACCTGGGTTTGATCCCTGGGTTGGGAAGATCCCCTGGAGAAGGGAAAGGCTACCCACTCCGATATTCTGGCCTGGAGAATTCCATGGACTGTATAGTCTGTGGGGTCGCAAAGAGTTGGACATGACTGAGTGACTTTCACTTTCACTTGGGACTTTCAAAGGAAATTTGTAAAGTCAAGTTGAAACTTTTCTGGTTCCCCATTCCCTCCAGAAGCATCCTGGTAGGTTTCGAGGGGAGAAGCGCATGGGCAAGATGAAATTGCAGAGCAGGAGTGGATTCAGACATGATGGGGGTCCCCACAAATATTCCCTGTGGGCCTCATTACACATTTGAGCAAACATCACCTTCACTCACGGCTAAATTTCCTGTTTGCTTGGCTGATCAATTTCTCATCAAATTTTAATGCGAGGTTCAAACCGTCTGTGGTGTTTTAATTAGGCCCAAGATTGCAAAGTGTCTGGGGCAGGGCTGAGCCTCATCCAAACCTCCGCTGCCCACTGGGGTGTTGCCAGGAGAGGCGGGGGTGGGGTGGCGCAGGGCTGGGCTGGGCCAGCACCAGGGCTCCGCAGACCCTCTTCCTACGTGCGCTGTGCTCTCTAGTGGTGACAGTCTGGAGAGAAATGGTGGTGCAGGCCCAGGGACTTATAGTCCTTTCCCGATTCCCTCCAGCCCCTGCGAATTTAACTGGCTGCTTCGCTTCTCAAGTGGAGAGGAGAGCAGCATTAGGATAAAGGACGGGAAGATGGTTCTATGGTTTCCAGCCAGGGAGACCAGGGAAAGGATAAAGCAGAGCTGGACCGTGCTGGAGACATGGTGGGCAGAGCCCAACAGCCATATTAATAACTACAATGGATTAAGCATTCTCTACGCATTTCTATCTTTTTGCCTTTTTATACAGCTCATGGGGTTCTAACGGCAAGTATACTGGGGTGGTTTGCCATTCCCTCCTCCAATGGAAAGCCTGGCATGCTGCAGTCCATAGGGTCCCAAAGAGTTGGACAGGACTTGGCGACTGAACAACAACAAGCATTTCTATGGGGCTTCCCAGGTGGCTCAGCGGTAAAGAATCCTCCTGCCAATGCAGGAGACAAAGGTTCAAGCCCTGGGTCTGGAGGATGCCCTGGAGGAGAAAATGACAACTCACTCCAGTACTCTTGCTGGGAAAATCCCGTGAACAGAGAAGCCTGGTAGGCTATAGTCCATGGGGTCACAAAGACTCAGCCATGACTAAGCAACCGAGCATGCGTGCGCGCGCACACACACACACACACACACACACACACACTCACCTCTCAAGCTTTCTTCCTTCCCTGCTGGCTTTCTCTCTCTTTCCTCCCCACAAAACACAGTGTCCCAGTGGGTGGCTTGATAGAACAAGCAAGGAGACAATAACCAACTCCAGTTGTGTGCCTGGCACTGTGATAGAGGGTTGGAAGAAAGAGAAAAATAAGTCGCAGAATATGCCCTCAAGTGGCTCATAATGAAGAAGAGGGATGTAAACACAATTCAACATGGTGGGTGGTCTGATTGAGACATCTATGTGGTGTCGGAGGCAGGTGGCATGGCGGCAGCCCCAGCGCCCCAGGTCATTAGAAGGTCTGGCATGCCTTCATCAGAAGTCAAAGTAGTTCTTTTCAGAGATAGAGCGAACCAGATACAGGACATGAGGATATTGATGGATATCAGTCAAAATGAATCAATGGATAGATCTCCATGTTCAGTGTCCAATATCCCCTCATTATCACCACCACTCCCCCATGTTGACCCCTTCCTCAGCACTGAAACTCGGGAGAGCTTCCTCTAAGTTTTGCTTCTGTCCCTGACAAAACAGATCAGGTTGTCAGAAACCACCCAGAAATTCCTTCATTTGAGAAGCCTCTCTTCTTGTCCAGCCTGGGTCAATTGAAGTTGTAGCTCATTTGAACATTAGCATTCCAAGGGCTCATTACCATATTTAAGGCTCTGAGAAGTTCTAAAGGAACCTGGGTCACTGTGTTTAACACTGTGTTCTCCAAGCTCATTTGCACCTGGAACACTTTTCTTTTCCTTGAAACCCTAGTTAACATCTCCCTCTGTCCTTTTCTGAATCTAGGGTCTGCACAGTAAAACCTATGATGAGTCAGGATCAGCCATGCTTTCCAAAGGACAGCTCAAAATGAGTCACAAAGTGCTCAACTTTATAGCCAATGATATGTCAATGAGAATGAAGTCATTGTTCAGTTAACATCCAGACACTTCCAGCCTTGACAGCAAAGACACAAGTTGGTAACAGACAACTCTAGTCAGGACCAGGTAGGAAAGGCTTCCCAAGATCCACAGGAGCCGTAAGAAGAAGTTGAGACCTGTCTGAAGGTTCACGGATTGATGCTTTCATTAGATTCAGGGAGGGAAGTGGTGATATTTATGTTTGATTGAAATGAATCTGCTTTTAAAGTATTTACTGCTGACAGAATAGAATTAGCTGAATGCAGTGGTTTCCAAACTTGGCCAAGCATCCAAATCACCTGGGCATTTGTTCACTGCACCAATTCCTGGGCTTCAGTTCGTAGAACTGAAGTACTGCTGACGCTGCACTGCCAAAGTTCACTATTTCCCTCAACTGCATTCTGTGAGAAGCAGTTCCAGTGGATGCCAACACATCTCACCCAAAAAGTATTCAATGTAATGATAAGGTGTGTTGAGCTCATAGTGAGTGCAAAGAGAGAGAGGCAGAGATAGAGAGATCTTACTGGATTCTCACATAGCCCAATGAGATTAGCTCCCAAGTTCTGGCAAGGAAATCAGGCATAGAGAGATAGATAACTTGCCTACAGTCACATAGTTAATAATGGCCCCATCCCTTGAGAGGCCAAAGATGATGTCACGTGATGGCTGATGGGATGGTGGTGTCACTCCCTGAGATGGGAAATTGTAGATGGAGCTGTTCTGAAGATGAGGGGAAGGAGATGATGTGTTCTGTTTCAGACACTCTGTACTTGAGGTGCTGTGAGATACACAGGTAGAAATGTCTACCAGGCATCAAATTATGAGTGTAAAAACCATGGAGGATATTTAGGCAGGAGTTAAAATGCTGAGAGTTAACAGCAATACAGATGATAGTTAAGGTCATTCGGGGCCTCCATTTCCTCTTCTCTAAAATGGAAACTAATAGCTATCTTCAATATGCTTTGTATAGATTCCTCAATAAGTTAAATATAAAATTACCATAGGATCCAGTGGTTCCACTCTTAGATATGTACCCTAAGGAACCAAAAACAGATATCCAAACCAAAATGTATACACAACTATATCAGCTCTATTCACAGTAATCAAAAGAAAAACCAATCCAAATGTTCAAAAACTAATGAATGTACAAACAAAACGTGGTATCTACATGCGGTAGAATATTATTCAGCCATAAAAAGGAATGAAGTATCAACACATGTGACAACATGTATCATCAGATGATACGTCTTGATGAGCTTTGAAAACAGTAATGTAAGTGAAAAAGCAAGACCCAAAAGGCCCCACTGTGTATGATTCCATTTATATGAGATGTCCAGAATAGGTAAGTCTATAGTGACAAGAAGCATATTAGTGGCTGCCAGATGTAAAGGGAATGGGGAGCGACGGCTTAATGGGTACAGGGCTACTTTTCAGGGTGATTGAAGTTCTGAAACTAAGGGACTTCCCTGGTAGTCTAGTGGTTAGGACTCCGAGCTCTCTGCTGAGGGGCCAGGTTCAATTCTTGGTCAGGAAACTAAGATCCCACAAACTCTGCAGTGCCACCAAAGAAAAGTTCTGAAGCCAGAGGATGACAGCTATACGACATTATGAAGGTACTTAATTTCACTGCAGTGTACACCTTAAAAGGATTTAAGTGATACATTTTATGTTATAAATATTATACAAGAAAAAATATGCCTTATACAGAAGTTACAAGACCAAATGTAGGTTTCAAAAGCATGCATTTACATGGTGTCAGAACTAACGATAGGGCTTTGAAGAGGCCTTGGAAAATTTAATGTCACCCTTGACAAACTGAAGTCTAGTTCTGATATAGAAAAAGCAACCACATAATTTCTGGTTCCTGTAAAAGTCACCTGTGGGCAAGAGGTGGGGGGAAAGGACTGAATAGATTCATACAACCCTCATTCAGTAAATTTACCCTCCTCAGAGGACAGCCCACTTAAAGCACAAAGCCACCTGCCAACCATTTGATTTCTCTTCTTCTCTCCCCTCCCGATAAAATAGCTCCTGGAGAGCCCAGGTTGCTCAAGCCAGAAACCAGGGCATTATCTTCATCAACTCCTTCCTTCTCACCTCCACTCCCAATCCATCAGCAAATTCTGTCAGTTCCGTCTCCAAAATCTATCTCAAATGAGCCCACCTCTTTTGTTCGCCATTGCCTCCACTCTTGGTCAAGCCGCCATCTTGCCTGGTGCACAGAGCCCCCTCTGTCTCCTCGCTCTGTTCTCCCATCCCACCATCCATTCTCCGAGCGCAGTAACCGGAATGGTGTTTTCCTCCAAAAGGCAAATCTGATCGTATCAGAGGAGGAGCACCTGGACACCTCCTCCAATAACTGCTCCTTGGGGCCTAGGTTTTGTTGCTCTCACAGCCCTTCCTCTGGGATATTGTCAATCTGTACACTCGGCCAACTGGTCGGAATTTGTATTCGTCGGCTCAGGTTGCCATAAGATACTACACATTGAGCGGTTTAGGCAACAGAAGCTGATTTGCTCACAGTTCTAGAAGTCGGGAGTCTGAGATCCAAGACCAAGTAGAGCTGATTTCTCCTGTCACCCCTCTCTCCTTGGTGTGTAGGTAACCGTCTTCTCTCAGTGTCTCCCCTCCGTGCATGTCTGTGTGTGTCCTAAACGCCTCCTCTTAGAAGGACACTGTTGGTTTTGGGGTTAGGACTCTTCTTCTAATGACCTGATTTAACCTTGATCACCTCTTTAAAAACCTTTTCTCCAAATAGGGTTATAATCTAAGGTATTGGAGTTCAGCACTTCAGTGCATGAATCAGGGTGGAGGACACAATTCAGCCCATAAAAGAACGCAATGTGATATCTGTGATAACTAGACGTTCACTCAGCTTCTCTGAGCCTCGCTGCCCCTTCCATTCAGATGGGTGCTACCCACCTCTCCAAGTGGCCAGCATCAGAGAAAATTCACGGAAAGCCGACAGCTCCCTGCCAGGCATGGAGTCGGCACTGATCCTGGGGAACTTTCCTTCAAGACCACCGTGGGTGGAGGCTCCCCTGTGAGGAGACATTTGGCTACGCCAGCCCCACAGACCCCACTGCCAGCATCAAAGGGTTAAGGCAACAGTCAGACTTATTGACTGGGGCTTCTTGGCGGGTCCAGGGAAGCGTGACTGATTGGAAGCCTGTTTGGAGGAGGAGCCCGCTTTGTGGGCCCGAAATAAATAAGGACCTGTCGATAGCTCAGATCCCCACACATCGACAGAGTCTGCAGTCTCAATAGGCAATTAACACTTTACAGGGGCCATTACCCAGCGGCCTCCCCACGTTTTACTGCACATTTTCTGCCATCAGGTCTGGTATTGAAGCTTCTAAATAAAAACATAAAAGTGAGCTAAAGCAGGCCAGCGCTTTGCCTGACTGCAGTCACGGGGCCCACACACAGCAAAGAGATCATATTTCCTCTCTTCTGCTTGTGCTCCAACCCCCCTGCATCTCCCATCCTGCACTCATGCTTGTGTGTACACGCACACCTGTCCACACACGTACACACACAGACATTCAAGCCATCTCCTAAGTGTGTCTGGGGTTGGGGGGAGTGTTCTGGAATCAGACCACCTGGATTTTAACTGCCTCCAACACACTGGCTATGTGGTCTTGCACAAATGAACCTCGGTTTCTTCATCTGTAAGATGGGAATGATAATACAGTCCACTTCACAAGACAGTCCTGAAGACTAGATGCTTTTAGCACAATGCTTGGCACATAATAAGGCCCCAATAAATATAAAAGGGATCAATGATATTTTCATTATCAACATCAGGAGAAGAATGTGGATCATCTTAATGCCAAGCCAATTCAGCCTCTCTTCCTTTCCTTCCATTTCTGCCACAACCAGTATCTTAGACCATATACAAAAATTAACTCCAAATGGATTAAAGATTTGAATTTGGGGCCTGAAACCATAAAATTCCTAGAAAGAAACATAGGCAGTAATTTCATTGACATTCATTTTTGTGGACATGCCTCCAAAGGCAAGAGAAACAAAAGAAAAAATAAACAAATGATACTACGTCAAACTAACAAATTTCTGCAGAGCGAAGTATCATCAAAATGAAAATGCAACTTACTGAATGAGATATTTTCAAATCAGATATTTAATAAGGGGTTAATATCCAAAATATATAGACTTCGTACACTCAACAATAACAAAAAATTATACAATATGATTGAAAAATGGGCAGAGGATCTAATAAACATTTTATTGACGAAGACATACAGATAGCCAATAGGCACATGAAAAAATGCTTAACATCATTAATGATCAGGGAAGTGCAAGTTAAAACCACAATAAGATATCACCTCCCACCTCTCAGAATGACTATCATCAAAAAGACAAAGAATAACAAATGTTTGAGAGGATGTAGAGAAACGGGAACTCTTGCATACTGTTAGTGAAAATGTAAAATGGTGCAGACACTCAATAATACAGTGTGGAGATTCCTAAAAAATTTGGGCTTCTCTGGTGGCTCAGATGGGAAAGAATCTGCCTGCAATTCAGGCCTGGGTTCCATCCCTGGGTCAGGAAGCTCCCCTAAGAATGGAAATAACACATGACCTAGCTATTCTACTTGTGGATATCTATCCAAAGAAAACAAAAACACTAATTCGACAAAATACATGCAACCCTATGTCCATAGCAGCATTGTTTACAACAGCCAGGGTATGGAAACAACCCAAGAGCCTACGAATGGGTGAATGGATAATGAAGACGGGTATATGTGTATGTGACTGTCTTTTTTGTGACCCATAGTTTAGGGGGTACCAGAAGGGAAGAATGTTGGAGATCAGCTCTATGACGATGGTAACCAAACTTGCAGCAACAATCACTTTGCAGTGTATAACACATTGAACTAGAATGCTATACATCTGAAGCTCACGTAATAAGAAAATGATGATTTTTATATATCAAATAATTGGGTATTATCTTTCCTTTTTTAATGATTTCTATTGGACATTTATATTAATGTTCATTTAATTTAATGTTTTCTATTATTAGAAGTCCAGATGAGGCATAGATCATTTTTACATGTTACTGAAATATATAATCTCATCACAATATACTGGTTGATAATAGTGTGACCCCATGGACTATAGACCACCAGGTTCCTCTGTCCATGGGATTTCCCAGGCAAGAATACTGGAGTAGGTGGCCATTTCCTTCTCCCATTTCCCAACCCAACCCAAGGATCAAACACAGGTCTCCTGCATTGCGAGCAGATTCTTTACCATCTGAGCCACCTGGGAAGCCCTGGTTGATAATAATAATATACCTTTATTCTTAACAACACAGCACATTCTTAACTCCCCTATGTTATAGAAAACCTCTGCTGATTCATGTTGATGTGTGGCAGGGGCCGACACAATATTGAGCAATTGTCCTCCAATTTAAAATAAATAAATTTTTAGAAATGAAAAAAAAGAAAATCTCTTAGATGTTCACTATTACCCTAAAGTGGAAAAATATTCACTGAGTATATAATTACTGTCACTCATTTTTTAAAAACATAAATAAGTGTATGAAAAATGCAAAAAACCCCCATGCTATGCTGCTGCTAAGTCGCTTCAGTCGTGTCCGACTCTGTGCGACCCCATAAACAGCAGCACACCAGGCTCCTCTGTCCCTGACATTCTCCAGGCAAGAATACTAGAGTGGGTTGCCATTTCCTTCTCCACCTCATGCTATAAACCACACCAAAAAAAATTTGTTAATGAAAAAGTAAAAGATGCTATGAGAAAAACTGGTAAGGGTATAAGACAAGCAGAACAGAAGAGGAAAGAGCAGAAGTACAATTTCTGGTGAACTTCAGCCTGATGCAGCAGGGAACTTCAGGGTATTACTACCCCTAGATCACATCCTTAAAACTCAACATTCAAAGAACTAAGATCATGGATTCTGGTCCCATCACTTCACGGCAGATAGAAGGGGAAAAAGTGGAAACAGTGACGGATTTTATTTTCTTGGGCTCCAAAATCACTGCGGTGACTGCAGCCATGAAATTAAAAGATGCTTGCTCTTTGGAAGGAAAGCTATAACAAACCTAGACAGCATGTTAAAAAGCAAAGACACTACTCAAGCTATGGTTTTTCTAGTAGTCATGTACGAATGTGAGAGTTGGACCATAAAGAAGGCTGAGTGCTGAAGAATTGATGCTTTCAAACTGTGGTGCTGGAGAAGACTCTTGAGAGTCCCTTGGACTGCAAGGAGATCAAATCAGTCAATCCTAAAGGAAATCAATCCTGAATATTCATTGGAAGGACTGATGCTGACAATGAAACGCCAATACTTCGGCCACCTGATGCGAAGAGCCAACTCGCTGGAAAAGACTGTGGTGCTGGGGAAGAGTGAGAGCAGGGGGAGAAGGGGGCAACAGAGGATGCAATGGTAAGACAGCATCACTAACTTTCAATGGTCATGAGTTTGAGCAAATTCTGGGAGATAGTGAAGGACAGGGAAGACTCGTGTGTGCAGTCCATGGGGTCACAAAAAGTTGGACACGACTGAGCGACTGAATAGCACCAACAAAGACCACATCCAGCTTCAAGCACAGGATCTGGGCTTTTGCACTTGCATACCATTCAGTCGCTAGCTATGTGCCTCGGTGAGGGGCAGGGGACAGACACTCCCAGGCACCTCTGGCTGTGGGATAGAACCCCACGCCCACCCCCACAGGCTTCTGCATCCCAGGCAATCCTCTGAAAAATGTCGAAAAGGTGAGCAGTCAGCAGCAAAGCACACAGAGTTGGTGAAAAGGATCCCTCAGAATCTGGGGATAATGCTGAACTCTACCTGTGCCCTGTGATCTTGGAAAACAGTGAAGATTAAGAAACCACGCCTCCACGGCTTCCCGTCCCCAGAAGGAGAGGGTGAGATGAACTGAGAAAGTAGCACAGATATATATACACTACCATGTGTAGAATAGATAGCCAGTAGGAACTGCTGTATAGCACAGGGAGCCCAGCTCAGCTCTTTGTAAAGACCTAGAGGGCTGGAATGGGGGGCAATGGGAGGGAGGCTCAAGAGGGAGGAGATATATATACTTATGACTGATTTGCTTTGGTGTATGGGAGAAAACAACACATCATAAAGTGATTATCCTCCAATTAAAAATTTACAAAAATAAAAAATCAAGTTAAATGCACAATCTCTTTAAAACAGCAATTTCACTTTAACAATTAAGTTTATAGAAATATTTCTACATGGATACAGATATAAACGGGCTTCCCAAGTGGTTAAGAATCTGCCTGCCAATTCAAGAAATTCAGGAAATGCGGGTTCAAGCTCTGGGATGGGACGATCCCCTGGAGGAGGAAATGGCAACCCACTCCAGTATTCTTGCCTGGAGAATCCCATGGACGGAGGAGCCTGGCAGGCTACAGTCCATGGAGTCGCAAAGAGTCAGACACTGCTGAGTACGCAGGCACTACACAAATATAAACATTGCTTATAATCACATAATATTGAGAGTTCATCAACAGGATGATTAAGTAGAGTATTAATTATCCATTAAAAAAAAGAAAGAAAGAAATCCCCCCACGCTTTTGTGTCCCAGGAAACAGAGTACCACAAAGGAACTACTTGTCCCCACATGACTTAGGTAAGTGTCACCAATGCCCTCTTGCTTTACCTTTGACAAGGCAGACACAGGCCTTTCACACGCCTATTCTTTGCCTCATAAGTGATTAGTTAAATAATGCTTTCTCCTTACTTGCAAATTCAGATCTGTTTTGTATTGGACAGGGCACAACAGTGCCCATGACTGAAGCCATACAGAAAGTGGTAGGACAGAGCTCAGGCCTCCACTCCCAGACTCATCACCTCCCCCAGGGATGAAATTCTCTCCAGGTTCACCCCCAGGCCTTTATTTATGGCATCTCTCCCTTCCCAGGCTCTACTCCTCCCCCAAAATCCTGTCCATCCTCCCAAGCTTCCCTCGTCCCTGTGTCTTCCTCGGTATAATAGAAGCCTGTCCTTATTGAATAAACATCACTCCACTGATTCGCTTGGACATGAAATGGGCTCTAGGCTGTGTCTGAGATCCCAGGGACAGCTTCATGGGCATCCACAGGGTGATCAATATCAGATCATCTCATAAAGACATACAGTCAGTTTAGGTATAAGGCAGAAATTTAATTCTTTCACAAGAGCAGCTAGGGACTTATCTCTGCCAAAGTGAACCAGCAAAGCACTCTGCCTTTTTTGCTCTGAGAGGAGCCACTTAGAGGGCTCCCTCGGTTATGAAAATCAGGTAGGAGGAGACACTACACTCAGCGAAAAGGTCTAATGAGGACTCTCCTCACCTGACATAGCATACTTCTCACAATGAAACCAGGGGTGCAGAAATGTCTTAGAAGAAGTGAGTTCAACCTTTTAAGGAGTCAAGAATATCCTGGGAAGGAAGGGCTTGAAATCCCGAACCTGAGCCCAAGCGTGAAGTGCACATTATTAGAACATCTTTAAGTTGATTGGATGACCTACTCATTTTCAGATCAAATGAACAATAAGGGTTCCAACAGACGATCAGCCAGAGGGAAGAGGGAGCCTGGATTGGTGGCCCATGTTTGCCACCAGGCTTCCGGTTTTGCCATTTCTTAGACATGTAACCAAGGCTGTAACTCCTCTGAGCCCAGCCACTCTCACCAAGCTTCAGAACCAGTGAAAGAACATGTGACTGTGAAATAGGATATCCAACGACTTTCTCAGCTCCGTGTGTCTGCCCCAGTTCTCTGAGCTTCTCTGTGAGGAAAACAAAAACGGATGCTGCTTCGTTTCTGCCCTCTCAGTCTTGCCTGAAGCTGTACTTTGTGATCCACCTTAACAGGAAACAGAATCCTGGAAAATGCACCTTAACCTAGCCAAGTTGACACAGCATAAAACCAACCCAGATAAAACCAATCCAGTGAGACCTAGCCAACAACTGATCAAACCATACCTAAAGGCTGAATCTCTGAACTAGTCGATTATAGACAATAAATTTCCTGTGCCATTTAGTGTAAACTGGTTCTTTTTAAACTTATAAACCAAAACTATCATAACTGTTACAGCCAGGGAATAACATCAGGGTCCAGCATTGGCCAGGAAGAAGAATGGGGAGTCTAAATACCCTAGAGAAGGAAAAAGAGCACAGAATAAGAGAGACTAAGTTAGGTCTTGCTGTACTAAGTTAAGCTAAGGAATCTTGTCCAGAGAAACCTAAAGGTAACTTGTAGTCCGACACTTCACTGGAAGGACTGATGCTGAAGTTGACTCTCTAATACTCTGACCACCTGATGAGAAGAGCTGACTCACTGGAAAAGATCCTGATGCTGGGAAAGATTGAAGGCAGGAGGAGAAGGAGACAGCAGAGGATGAGATGGTAGGATGATATCGCCAACTCAATGGACAGGAGTTTGAGCAAACTCCAGGAGATGGTGAAGGACAGGGAAGCCTGGCATGCTGCAGTCCATGGGGTCACAAAGAGTCAGACACAACTGAACAACAACAACAAAGTCTGACACTAAGTGTTTCGGTCTGAAGAGCTCACCCTAAATTCTGGAGAAAGGAAAAAATATTATACAATCCACTCCTGGGGCAGTGAGCCTGTCTCTCCTGTCACTTCTTGTAATTCCATCCTCAATGGTTGTTAAACTAGCTCATCAGTGTTTAATTTTTCAATTTAGGCTCTGCCACTCTCATCACTGAATAGGACTCAGTGGCTTCTGCTGACTCTCATAAAGAACAGTTCCCTCCAAGAAGAAAACATAGACAAAATATTCTCTGACATAAATCATAGTGATGTTTTCTTAGGTCAGTCTCCCAAAGCAAAAGAAATGAAAGCAAAAATAAATAAAAGGGACTTAATCAAACTTATAAACTTTTGCACAGCAAAGGAAATCATAAACAAAACAAAAAGACAACCTAAAGAATGGAAGAAAATATTCACAAACAGTGCGACTGCTAAGGGCTAAATTTCCAAAATATACAAATAGTTCATACAATTCATTATCAAAAACAAACAAACAACTCAATCAAAAAATGAGCTGAAGACTTAAATAGACATTTCTCCAAAGAAGACATATATAGATAGATGGCCAGAAGGCAGCTGAAAAGATGCTCAATATTGCTATTTATTAGAGAAATGGAAATAAAAACTACAATGAGGTATCACTTCACTCCAGTCAGAAGAGCCATCATCAAAAAGTCTACAAACAATAAATGCTGGAGAGAGTGTGTGAAACTATACTAGTTACACTGCTAGGGGGAATGCAAATTGGTACAATCACTATAGAGAAGAATATGGAGGTTCCTCAGGAAGTTAAAAGTAGAACTACTATATGAACCAGCAATTCCACTCCTGGGAATATATTCAAAAAGATTCAAATTATAATTTGAAAAGATGCATGCACCTCAATTTTCATAGCAGCATGTTTTACAATAGTCAAGACATGGAAGCAACCTAAGTGTCTATCAACAGATAAATGGATAAAGAAGATGCAATATATTTATATATATTGCATCTTCTTTATGTATATATACCCATCTTCTTTATATATACATATATGTATATATATATATGTCTTCTTTATATATATATATATATATATATATATATATACATACATACATATATATAATGGAATATTACTCAGCCAAAAAAAAAGAATGGAAAAATGCCATTTGCAGCAACTTGGATGGATTTAAAGATTATCATATTAAGTGAAGTAAGTCAGACACAGAAAAACAAACATAATATGACATCACTTACTTGTGGAATCTTAAAAAGTGATACAAATGAACTTATTTACAAACAGAAACAGTCTCACAGACATAGAAAACCAACTTACGGTTACCAAAGGGGAAGGTGAGGGAGAGATCAATAAGAAGTTTGGGATTAACAGATACACATTACTCTATATACAGTGAACAAGGACCTATATGTAGCACAGGGAACAACAACTAAAAAAGAACAGGTCTTAATAAATACTTACAAACATTAAGGAATAATGGTTACAAAAACAGTCTTTGAAGGAAGTTGAATCTATATTCAAATTGTGTCTGTACCATCTACTGAATGTAATATATTGAGCCAAGTTATTTAATCCATCTAAGCCTCAATTTCCTCATCTGTAAAGTACAATAATAACACCAATCCCACAGAGTTACCAAGAGGATTAAAAAAGATAAAGCACAAAGACTTACATAGTGCTGGCACTTAATAAATTGTCCCTCAATAAATTGTTATTATGACTATTCTTTCCACTGCTATTTTAAATGCTATATTATTACTACTGTAGAAGAAATATGATTTCATTACAAATGATTAGGAAAATATAAGAAAGTGGGAACTTGAAGTTGTATTAAAAAGCATGATGTCAATCTACATATTAATCTTTTGGAAAGATGTCTAAGACGTGGAATAAGGGGGAAAAGCAGCTGCAGAATAGAGTTAGTTTATGTTTGTGTAAAACTGATATATGACACAATATACACTCGTATTTAGCGATACATCTCTCTAAGTGCATAGAATATGACTTGAGTAACACACAGGAACCTGGTACCAGAGGTTGCCTCTGACAAGAATGATGGAGACAGGGCAGGACAGGTCAAGGATGCGAAGGGACATTCACTCTTAACAAAGGTCAAATTTTTTACCATGAGCGTGTACCCTGAATATTTATATCACAGTTACAAGTTTTATAAATGTCAATATTTAGTAGTCTTTATTCTCTATACTGACTTCCCTGGTGGCTAAGTGGTAAAGAATCTGCCTGCCAATGCAGGAGACGCAGATTCAATCCCTGAATCAGCAAGATCCCCTGGAGAAAGAAATGGCAACCCTCTCTGGTATTCTTGCCTGGGAAATCCCATGGATGGAGGATCTTGGCAGGCTACAGTCATTGGGGTTGCAAAGAGTCGAACATGACTTAGCGACTAAAACAACAACTCTCTATACATCAGTAGTTCTCCACGTGGTGGTGATTTAGTCACTAAGTTGTGTCCAACTCTTTGCGACCCTGTGCCTGTAGCCCACCAAGTTCCTCTGTCCATGGGATTATCCAGGTATGAATACTGGAGTGAATTGCCATTTCCTTCTCCAGGGGATCTTCCCGACCCAGGGATCAAACTCACATCTCTCGAGCCTCCTGCATTGGCAGGCAGATTCTTTACCACTGAGCCACTGGGAAGCCTATTTTCTCCTTGTGTGGCCCTCAAACCATCAGCCTCATCACCCTGTGAGAACATGTTAGAAATGCAGGTTCCCAGGCTCTGACGTTAACCTAGGGAACCAGAAACTCTGGGATGGGGCAAAGCTATCTGTTTTAATCAGTCCTCCAAGTGATGTTGATGCAATGAAAGTCTAAGAACATTATTTTTTTTTTTTTTTTTTTTTTTTTTTTTTTATAAATTTATTTATTTTACTTGGGGGCTAATTACTTTACAATATTGTAATAGTTTTTGCCATACATTGACAAGAATCAGCCATGGGTTTACATGTGTTCCCCTTCCCGAACCCCCACCCACCTCCCTCCCCCTCCCATCCCTCTGGATCATCCCACTGCCCCGGCCCCGAGCCCTTGTCACATGCATCGAACATGGAATGGTGCTCTGTTTCACATATGACAATACACATGTCTCAATGCCATTATTTAAATGACCATGTTTTGCTAATGAGCCTCCTTTCTACTTAGTAGGAAAGTCTATGCTTACTCGTTCGAAGCCCAGCTACTCTGGAGCAACTACTCCATTGCCTTGAAATTTTACACACCTCCCTGCTCTCAGAATCCCTGAGAATCAGAATCCCTAGTTTGAGTTCAAGCTCAGCCACTCCCTAGGGACACCTCCCAGAAGCAGTGCTTTGTATCCATCACACTATTTCCTCTCCCTCTGAACACAGAAAGATTACATTTCCCAGACTCCCTCATGTTTAAGATAGGGGCATGTCACAGGGTTATTACCAATGGAAATGTGAGCTGAAATGTCACTTCCTGTCCAAAGCTGTTTTTTTTTTTTTTTTTTTTAATTTGGCTGCTCCAGATCTACATTGCCGCTTGCGAGATCTTTATTTGTGGCCTGCAGGATTTAGTTCTCCAACCAGGGATGGAACCTAGGCCCCCTGCATTGGAGTCAACCACTGGACCACCTAGGAAGTCCCATCAATGCTGTTCTTAACTCACAAGTGGGAGTTCTCCACACTCTCTCTCTGACTGGTCTGCATGACTGGACATAAGAACGTTGAGGGCACAGAGTTACAAGATGGGAACATCCAGGGTCCTTAAGTCACCTTTCAAGTAGAACCATCAAGAAGAACCATCTGAACCACATGAGCAAGCGGTAAAGCTTTCACTTTGCAAGATCACTGAGATTTGGGAGTTTGTTACCACAGCATACCTCACCCTGTACCAACTATATATAGGGTATATAGTTCTTCTTCACCTGCATGGCTTTGAAGAAACCAGAGAACCTCTCTCAGACAGTTTCTTCAGCCTCATTCCCCCACTGAGCACCTACCTCATAGAGTTATTATGAGGTTCAAATCAGATAATCCGCACAAAATGCTGAATACAATGCCAGACATACTAAATGCTCAGTAAAGTTTAGCTGTTTTTATTTTTATTATCAAACACATTAACTATAGTCCCACTATCTTAACATAACCACCACCCATATTGTTCCTTAGCAGATTTTTACCTAAACATTAAAAATATCATTTACAGGACTTCCCTGGTGGTCCAGTGGTTAAAGAATCCGCCTGCCAGCACCGGGGACAGGGGCCTGATCCCTGGCCCAGGAAGATCCCACATGCTGAGGGATAGCTAAGCCTGTGTGCTGAGACTACTGAGCCCACGTGTCACAACTGCTGAGCCCGTGTGCTGCAACTACTGAAGCTGTGTGCTCTAGAGCCCATGCTCCACAACAGGAGAAGGAAACACAGTGAGAAGCCCATGCACCTCAAGGAAGGGTAGCCCCCACTCGCCACAGCTAGAGAAAGCCTGTCCACAGCAACGAAGACCTGGTGCCGCCAAAACAAAAAATCACTTACCCTACTCCATATACTGCTTTACGTTCCACTTGGGATTTGATAGTAAGCATTTTTCCTGTTACTCTATAGTCTTCCTAACCACTGTTACCATTTATCACAAGCATTTTATGGGGAAGCTGTAGCACTGAAGACCATTTCATGCTTCTGGGCGTAGGACCCCCCGAAAACTATTTCTTAATCCATTGATTTGCCTAATAACAGTCTTCAAGCTCTCCCTGCACAATAAGAAATTTGGGCCTTTCCAAAAGTTACCCAGGACCTTCTGGCTGTAAGCAAATCAGGTGCCATTTCATCAGTCAATTTAAATCTAATGCCAGGTTCTTTTAACAGCTAAATGCTTCTCTAGGAACTGGCCTGTCCTTCATGAAGCCAGCATGGCATGTTTCCAGGAGGTAAAACGTGCTCTAACTGCTTTGCTTGCAGTATAACTTGGCTTCTGTCAAACTCTAGCTATTCTTCCATGTTAATAAATGCTGCATGGCAAGGTGGAAATCGAAGGTCACAGGTACATGTAAATATACGTATATTTATATGCAAGTGCTAAACATGCATGGAACACATGTATTCCTTCATTCACTTATTCATTTAATAAATGTGCTGGAAATTTTACTGTATCCAAAGTTGGAAATATACAAATATTTCATTCTCCCTGAAAAGGATGGGGAGATAGGGACCAAGGACATCTCATGGATCTCACAATAAAGGCCAATATTCTTACCATTTTCTAAGGCTCTACATGCTCTGCCCTCTGCTGACACTCCTCTCAGCTTTAGCTCTGATCAAGTGATTGTTAATTTTATATTGTCAACTTGACTGGGCTAAGAGGTGCCCAGGTAGTTGGTAAAACATTATTTCTTGGTGTGTCTGTGACAGTGTCTCAAAAAAAGAATCAGCATTTGAATCAGTAGGTTGAGTAAAGAAGACACCCTCACCAATGCAAGTGAAATAGTATCATCCCCACTGGCACATTTGATGAGAGCAAAAGATTTAGATGTTATGATAGCAAGGATAATTCCTGCTCTCCCCAAAAATGCCCATGTCCTAATCCTCAGGACCTGTGAATGGGTTAAGGGTGCATGTCAAGGGTTGCTCATCAGCTAACCTCAAGATAAAGAGATTATTCTGGACTATCCAGATGGGCTCAATGTAAACACAAGGGTCCTTAAATGAGGGAAAGGCTGAAGGGTCAGCACCAAAGAGATGACATCATTAGAAATACAGACCAGCCATTCATTGTTGATTTTGAAGATGGAAGGGGGCCATGAGTCAAGGAATGTGGACAGTTTCAAGAAGCTGGAAAAGCCCAGAAATGGATTCTCCTTTAGAGCCTCTAGAAAGAATTCAACCTTGTCAACACTTTGCTTTTGGCCCCATAAGACCCATTTCAGACTCTGCCTTCTAGAATTATAAGGTAATAAGTCTGTATTGTTTTCAGCAACAAAATGTGTGGCCATTTGTTAACAGCAATAATGGGAAACTAATACAGATTTTGATACCCAGAAGTTGGATCTATAATAAATAGCTTAAAATGTAGAACTCTATATCCAGGAGATATTCAAATCCAGGTATTCAAATCCAGATTCAAATCCAGGAGTTTGAATACAGGGAAGTGTAGAAGCTGCAGGAAAGAAAGGAAGTACAGATCCCAGCATGGGAGAATGGAAGACAGCAATTAGAGCTGGTCTGGGGCAAGTTACACTTACCCTTGGTAGTTATCCAGGAGGAAGCTTCCCAGATCTAGAATCCTCAAAATAGCCTCCCTACTGAGCCCAGAGAGATCACACTCTCTGATTTCAGGGTTTACTACTTCTATACAAAGCAAGACAATTCTGACTCTGTCTACCCACTAAACCTTAATGCAGGAGGCATCCGTGTAGACTTCCTCAGTGACTGGAAGAAAAGGGTTAACCTCCTCTCTGGCTAATGTGACTGTCCTCCTATCTCTCTATGGGGCAGAAATCAATGAAGCCTGTTCTCATCCAAGAAAAAATAAATCTTAATCACCTTTGTAAAGAAGGAGAAGATAAACAGGCAGTGTTCTAAAAATGAACTCCTCTATTTAACAACTGTTAAGTGCTATTTCTTGAACGATACCAAAGATGACATCACATTCAGGTTATAGGGTGGGCATCATCAGCTGCTGATTAGGCAGCAATCGAAAAAGGGGAGGAAGGTAAATGAAGATGTATAAATAGATTCAAAAGAGTTTGTACAGAGGGCTCTCTGAATGTGTAAGGCATATGGAAATGAGCAAGCCAGCAACACATTTCTAACATTGAGGGCTGATAACAAAGAAGATATTTGGGTACCTGTATATTCCTCTTGGTGCCTCCAGCATCATGTCCTAGGCTAGGTGGACTGTTAAGGACCCATGAGGCCATATGAAACCATAAAAACTATTAGCCCACATGCCTTCTGTTTTCTGCCCCTCTCACATCTCCCATCCTTTCCCTAAAGCCTTTATAGTTCAACTTCCATCTTCCCTCCTTTCTGCTACTGAAGATGCCTGCCCGAGGGTGCTCCATTTTCCATGTTGTTGGAATTCTTTATTCCTTCATGACCTGCAAAGAGGACATGCAATCCCACTGACTTTGGGCTTGACCATGTGACATGGTTTGGCCAGTGGCAAGTGAACAGATGTGACATGCTAGGTCCACATAGAACTGAAAAGGCATTCCAAGTTTCTACCTGATCCCTTAATCTTGCCTTCTGTCATGAGAATACCATGTCCTAGATTTGGATGAGTCTTTGACGCTTTCAACCTGAATTCCAATCTTATTAATGGTAAGAGTAACATAAGAGAGTAATAAATTTGTGTTGTTAAAGGGACTGATACCTGAGGGACTGTTTGTTACCACGTCTATCAAATCTGACTATTACACAGCCCACTGTAATGACTTCTTCTCAATTTTTTCCCTGCTCACTTCTTGCAAGAGCATTTCCAAAAGTATGTCTTTGAAGTCATAGTCATGAGAGAGGTTTAACTGGAATAAAGTGAAATTCTGCACAACCACTCTTGGAGACTCACATGCCCATTAGCCTATTAAAAGCTCTGAGAAGTCCTGTAGAATATGGTAGGGGTTAAAGTATGCACTCTGGATTGCCTGGATTTGGATCCTGGGTCTACTACAGCTTACTGGGTGAGTGGCATTGGCAGGTCACTTCATCTATTTGAGCCTCAGTGTTCTTACTTAAAAAGTGAAGACGATGAGAGGACCTTCGCAAGGTTATTATGAGGATTAAAGGAAATAATGAAGTACTAATGGACTGCTGTCCAGGTCAGAGAATAACCCATCCTTCCCCAAACTCTTACAAATGGCATATAAAATGTTTTCAGTTATTAAAAAATACATGTATATAAGATCGATGATGTTATTTACAAAGTAGAAATGGAGAGACACAGATGTAGAGAACAAACCTATGGATATCTAAGGGAAAGAGGGGATGGGATGAATTGGGAGATTGGGACTGACATATATGTAGTATTGAAACTATGTATAAAACAGGTAACTAACGAGAACCTACTGTATTGCACAGGGAACTCTACTCAGTGCTCCGTGGTGACCTAAATGGGAAGGAAATCCAAAAAAGAGGGGATGTATGTATAGCTGATTCATTTTGCTGTACTTACCAAATATTTCTATTAAGTACCACTTTAGGATTTCCTGAAGTCTTTGCAAAATATTTTATGGCCATAATGTGGACATCATCTTTAGACCATCCTTTCCTAGAAGTGCCTCAAATTTTATATTTGTCTATTCCTTAATTTTCTTCCCTGGTAACTAAGACAGTAAAGAATCCACCTGCAATGTGGGAGATGTCAGTTCAATCCCTGGGTTGGGGAGATCCCCTGGAGGAGCGCATGGCAACCCACTCCAGTATTCTTGCCTGGAGAATCCCCAGGGACAGAGGAACCTGGCAGGCTACAGTCCATGGGGTCGCAAAGAGTTGGACACAACTGAGCGACTTAGCACAGCACAGCCCATTCCTTACTTTCAGCATCATTTGCCGCCCAAAGACCCTGAAAACTTTCAAAACTGAATAGTCCTGTTTCCTTCTTATTTTATAGTCCTTCCTTTAGCTTCTCTCTTCTCACATTTTACTAAAAGGAACAAGAAACCAGTTGGCTTCTTCAACACTCTGTCTGGACATTCCTCAACACTCAATTCAGTAGGTATGTTTTCTACTTCTCACATTTCTGTAGGCAACAATATTGCTAAACTCCATATGCCACTACATAACAAAGATACCCTTTCTTTCAGTTTCAAGTAACATTTCCTCGGTTTCATGAAAGCCCTTATCAGCATGCTCCTCTGAGCCCATCAGGCTTCTATTAACTGTCTGTTCAAGGGAATTCCCTGGTGGTACAATGGTTAGGACCTGGCACTTTCACTGCCAGGGCCAGGGTTCAATCCTTGGTTGGGAAACTAAGTTCCTGTAAACCACACGGTGCACAAGGTAAAAAAGAAACAGCTTGTTAAGTTCAAGGCACATTCGTTTTTCACTAACAGTTTCCTCAAAGTCCTTCCATTTTCTGCCACCAACAATTTCCAAAGCCACTCCCATAGATGGGTTATAGAAGCACGTATTCCTAGGTACCAAAATCTGTACTTGTCACCTATTGCTGCATAACAAATCAGTCCCAAAACTCAGTGACTTAACACAGTACACCTGTATTATCTCACACAGCTTCTGTGTGCCAGGAATTCAGGAGTAAGGTTTAGTTTGCTGATTCTGGCTCAGGGTCTCTTAGGAGGTCTCAGTCAAATGTTGAAGTTGATGAAATTATATGAAGTCATCACCGAGTCTAGAGGATCACACAAAGCTTATTAAGGTCACCATTCTGTATGTAGCTCATGGTCAAAGTCTACCAAGCACCCCCCCCCCCATAACACTCAGAAAAACAAAGAACTTAACCAGCATTCTCCTAGAACTTACATCTGGAGCAGTCACATCCCACCATCCCCACTTGGGGGGAGCCCTTCTACTCAGAATACTGTAGGTGAGCTGAGCCCTTAGAGTCAGACACAGGGGTTCAAATCCCAGCTCTGCTTTTTATGAGCTGTGAAGCTTCAGACAAGGTACTTCATCTCTCTGAACTTTGCTCTCTTCTAAGATAATAGGAGTTCCTACCGCACAGGGGTAAAAGGAGTTCACCTACCAGTGTAGAGCTCAGTGTAATACTTGGCACATGGTAAGGACTCAATACATAGCTGTTCTGGCTGGTCTTTTGTCTGCCTGGTCTGTAGCCTCTGGTTTGGCTGGCTTAATTCAAACAATCAAGCCAACTTTCAGGGCCATCTCAGAGGCCCTCTGACCTCAGGCCCTCACACAAGCCGATGTCAGAAATCCCATCCCAGGACTGGTTCTTCCATCTGTGTGAAGCTCAGCATCTGGCATGGATGCTTTCCTCCAGAACTATCTCCTCTCCCAGATGTTTTCATGGCCTCCTGCGGCCCTTCAGTAGCAGTGAGACTCCCAAGGACTGTGGAGCTTGTGGACTTGGGGGCTTTCAGCCCCCTCCATCTGCAGGCCAGCTTAGGACTCCCACAGCAGCCAGCAGATGCTCCACCCCTGGGCAGCGGTGGGGGGAGCTGGCCTCTCTCTGCCCCAGCACACAGCAGCTGAGCCATCTGCTCAGCAGGGGACACAGCAGTTCATTGTAAGGGCAGCCTCCTCTGAG
Organism: Giraffa tippelskirchi; assembly: GCF_054371585.1. Classification (NCBI taxonomy): domain Eukaryota; kingdom Metazoa; phylum Chordata; class Mammalia; order Artiodactyla; family Giraffidae; genus Giraffa; species Giraffa tippelskirchi. Next base: position 109,735,736 of record NC_137287.1, on the reverse strand, counting down.
CTCTAGCGAATTCATTCATTCCACATGCAACTATCAAGCACCTACTAAGAGCAGCTAAGCACACACACACACTAAGTGCCAGATCCTGAACTAGGCACCAGGAATACAAGTTTTGCCTCAAAGAAGCTCACAGCTTTGTAGTAGGGACAGAATTATTTAAAAAGAAAAAAATGTGTACAACAACTACACATCAATTAAAAAAAGACTGGATATATCGTCTCAGCAGGTAAAAAAGAAGAAGAAAGAAATTATGAGTTAGTGCAATTAGTCCTAATCAAGGACTTACCTAATCAAGGTAAGCATAGAGGACTTCCCTGGTAGTACTGGGGATGAGAATTCACTTGCCATCGCAGGGGAAACAGGTTGGATCCCTGGTCCGGGAAGATCCCACATGCTGCAGAGCAACTAAGCCCATGTACCACAACTACTGAGCCTGCGTGCTGCAACCACTGAAGCCTGTCTGCACCTACAGCCTGTGCTCCACAAGAGAAGCCACTGCAATGAGAAGCCCACGCACAGCAACAAAGACTCAGCACTGTCAAAGAATTAAATAAAAAAATAATAAATGAATAAACTAAAAAAAAAAAACTTTAAAAGGTAAGCATAGATGTCTTGGGAAATGAGAGAAGGAAACACCTAACCCAGCCTTGGGAGTTTCAAGGAAGAGAAGACCTCCTGGAGGAAGTGTTTCCTGAGACAAGAGATGAAAGACAAAGAAGAGTGATCAGGATAGAAAAGAGCATGAAAAGGCATTCCGGTGTAGAAGGCACGATGTGAGGAACTGTGTAGAGGTACTACATACTGACCTTGGAGCCACGAACACTCAAGGGACTGCCTGCCTGGCACCACTCCCATTCTGAGACCTGCCACACGCATACACACTAGGGAGCTGCCACGTGTTTCTAGGACAATCGTTCCCCTAGTCCAAGTTCACTGGGCTTGGGTCGCCTGATATACAATGGGCCCTGGGACCCCCAACCCCACTCTCAGGGATTTTAACTTGGGGCCAAAGGGTGGCTGAAATTGTAAGATGACAAACCAAAGAATTGTTGCAGATCAGGTTTCCAGAGGCAAAATATGGTGATTTTCAAACATGATCTTTCTCTCTCTCTCTTTTTGGCCACGCTGGCTCTTCGTTGCAATGTGCGAGCTCTCTCCAGTTGCGGTGCACATGCTTCTCATTGTGATGGCTTCTCTCGTTGCAGAGCTGAGGCTCTAGGGTGCGTGGGCTTCAGTAGTTGTGATGCATGGGCTAAGTTGCTCCATGGCATGTGGAACCTTAGTTCCCAGATCAGGGATCGAACCCATGTTCCCTGCATTGGCATGTCAATTCTTTTTTTTTAATATTTATTTTTATTTATTTATTTGGCTGTGTCAGGTTGTGGCATGTGGGATCTAGTTAGCTGACCAGGGATCGAACCCAGGGCCCCTACTTTGGGAGCACAGAGTCTTAGCTACTGAGCTACCAGGGAAGTCCCAAACATTCTCTTATCAAGAGATGAACTGTGGTCCTGCTCCTTGAACCTGGAGGACTCTATTTGATTAAGTTGATGCACAGATTGTGGCAGAAGTGGCTTCCAAGGTTCTGTTAGAGAAGACCATGAATCTTCTATCAATCTCTTTTGGGACACCAGCCTTTGGAGCTCTGAGCTGTCATGTAAGAACTCTGGCTTATAGGGTGCTATTCTAGAGAGACCACACGGAGAGACCAAAGAGTGATAGAGAGAAATGTGTTCGGAGCCCCAGCTATCCCAGCCTCAGCCCAGGATTCAGATACATGAGTAAGGAAGATGACCTCAACTTCAACCGACACTGAACTGCAACCACATGAAAGAACCTGGACAGGAACCAACCAGCTATACCATGTTAACCCTTAGGACCATGAGAGATGGTAATAAATGATCGCTGTTGTTTCATGCCATTAAGATTAGGATGGTAAAGAGAGCATAGAAAAAGCCCTTTTGTGATGAGGAAGGATGACACTGACATGCTGGAATAGATGGAGAGATGGAGGTAATTACTTGACTCCTTGGTCTAGTTGTCTGGAAACTCTCGTCCCTGCCCTCCCTGAAATAATTCCTTAGATCCCTTGAGCCAGTGAACTCTTCTTATGACCTAAGTTAGCTCAAGTTGGATTCATATCGCTGGCAACTAAATGAATACAGATGATTTAGGATGAGCCCAAAGAGCTTTATGTGTTTAGAGGATACATCTGGGACTGGGTCGGGGAGGAAAGAGGAGGTGGCAGGTAGTAAGAGATGAAAGATGTAGGGTAATCCCTGGGAAGATCACTGATGAACTGTAGGACACCGCAAGGAGCTTTGTTGTTTTCATTTTCTATCTCGCCTATCTCCACAAATGATTTGGGGTGACCACCAAGGACTTTGGACTTTATTGTAAAGACAATGCTGAGCCAGTGAACAATTTTCAGCCAAAAAATGAAAGGCTCAGATATACATTGTGAAAAGGTCCACCTGCCAGTTTAGATGATGTGTTGGAGAGAAGTTAACTGGTCAGGAGTCTAATGATGTGATGCAGGGAAGAAATGAGACTAAACCAAAGTGGGGTAATGGGGGTGGAATGAAAAAGTAGTGAGCATTAAGATAGAATGGACAGACCTAGAGTCCTTTATATGAGAAGCAGGATGGGAAAAGACTAAGGTGGTTTCCAAGTTTGTGATCTGTGTACCTGAAGAAGCAACAGTACCTTTGCCAAAGATCAAGTCAGGGGGTAAGGATGATGCCTTGAGCTTTCACTTGCAGAGCTTGAAGTGTCTGCGGCTATTAAAGGAGAAAGGTAATGCATTAGTTCATTCATTAAACACATTTATTAAACACGTTTTATGCCAGGCTCTGGCAGTGTTGGTGAGCAAAATGGACATACTGCTTGCATTCATAAATTTTCCAGTCTGAAAGAATAGATAGAAATTAATTGAGTGTGTAAATATGTAATTACAAACTCTTGAAGAATTCTATGATGAAAAATATCAGAGACTTCCCTGGTGGTCCTGTAGCTAAGACTCCATGCTCCCAATGCAAGAGACCCAGGATTGATCCCTGGTCAAGGAACCAGATCCCACATGCCCACAAGCCACAACTAAGAGTTAGCATGCTTGCCGAGACTAAAAGACCCCGCATGCCACAACTAAAGATCATATATATATATACATATATACATATATATGTATATATATCTCAGAAGCTCTAGTGGCGTATTAGAAGGAAGCATGATGTAGGTATGGAGATATATCAGTTACTGTGAGTACCTAAGAACTAACCACAAATTTTAGGGGAATAAAACAACTGTAATAATTCATTAGCTCTGACAGCTTCCATGAACCAGGAATTCTTGAGGGGCACAGTTAGAACAATTTGTCTTTGCTCCATGATATCTGAAGCCTCAGCTATAAGACCAAAAAACTAGGGTCTGGAACCATCTGAAGGTCCATTCACTCGCACATTTGATGGGCAATATTGGCTTCCGAAGTTGTCTCTCTGTATGGGCTAGTTGGACTTCCTCACAAAATGGTGGCTGAGTACAATGAACAAGTGGAGAAGGGGAGGGAAAGGCAAAGAGAGAAAGAGAGGCTACCTTCTATGACTCTGTCTTGAAAGTCACACAGCTTGAATCCACTGAAGGCTTTCCAAGCAAATAAAAAAATATAATCTCCATTTGCATACCTCCAGTGACAGAGAACTCACTACCTCCACAGGCAGCTCATTCCACTTAATGTCCAGCTTCCTGCAACTTAGAATCACAGGAGAGTCTTCCACCCCAGTCACCACTTCTTATGGTTCCTTCTTTCTTGGGAACTGTTCCTGACCCAGTGCTGAAACCAGTCCCTTCCCCAAACCTCTTCCCAACCAAAAGATCAAGTTACAATTCCAAAAGGCATGTTTGACTTGGAAACGTCAGCAAGAAAGTTCCATTTCTCTGTATCTCTAAATGAAAAAAGACTCCTTGTCAGTTTGGAGCAATTAGCTGTGGGAGATGATGACGGAGCAGTGAGAGTTGCTGCGAGGGGGCAGAGTGGCAGCGGAAGCCCCAGCTCAGACAGACACGCCACAGATGGCACGATGAGATAACGCCTTTCACGTTTCAGAAATCACATTGTCAACAATGTTTCCAGACTCAGAAATTAGCTGAAGTCATCAGGAGTGCCTGGCAGCAAGCAGCAGGCGCCTTGGCGGGGGCCCCTCATTTGACATCATGCATTGGTGCAAAGAGAAACAGGCAAGGTTCATGGCAAAGGTTGGTCCAGTGTCCCCAGAGGCTGCAGGAAGGGTGAGCCTGGGGCATATTAAGGCATTTACTTGGTGTTGACAGTCAGAAGTCTCAATCTCCTGTCTCTTGTCTCAAAAGTAGGGGATTCAGGATTTCCCTAGTAGTCCACTGGTTAAGAGTTCACCTGCCAATGCCAGGGACACAGGTTTGATCCCTGGTCCGGGAAGATCCCACATGTCTCAGAGCAACTAAGCCCATGTGCTATAACTACCGAAGCAGCGCTCCAGAGCCTGTGCTCCGCAACAAGAGAAGCCACCTCAATGAGAAGTCCACACACCACAACTAGTGAAAGCCCATGCACAGCAATGAAGAGCCCGTGCAGCCAAAAATAAAATAAAATAAAATTTTTTAAAAAGTAAGGAATTCACTCCAAGTCTCAGAATGTAACATCTTCCTCCTTCATGACTTCTGGACTGACGTTTCCTCTTTAGAGCATTACATAAAGCAAAAATGTTAAAGTCAATCACCCATGTCTTGAATAAAAATTATGTTATTTTTAACAAAATCACCTTTGTTAAAATAAAAAATGCTCTCTTTGCTAAAGATAAGGCCCCATCAGAGGTAGTCCATACCAACTGTCTAAGCTTTCCATTACAGTCTCCCTGCCTCTGGCATCCTTACCCTAAAAGAGCCAGGAAATAGAATCAGAAGTTGGTACCCTGTTGCCCAGGCCATCCATGACTCCAGCCAATTACAATAACAGAGTGGGGGGTGGGGGCGGATATGGGTGCTAGCTATTGTTGGGTGCTAACTATTGTTGCAGCCCTGATTAGTGCTGTAAGCAAGCATGAGATGCAAAATGGAGTTAAGATTACATACCTCGAGACACAGATAAATAGAACAGTATTATGGACTCTATGGGAGAGGGCAAGGGCGGGATGATATGGGAGAATGGCATTGAAGCATGTAAATTATCATATGTGAAACGAATCGCCAGTTCAGGTTCGATGCATGATATAGGGAGCTCGGGGCTGGTGCACCGGGATGACCCGGAGGGATGGGATGGAGAGGGAGGTGGGAGGGGGGTTCTGGAAGGGGAAAACATGTACACCCATGGTGGATTCATGTCAATGTATGGCAAAACAAATACAATATTGTAAAGTTAAAAAATAGATAAATAAACTAATTTAAAAAATAAAAAATAAATAAAAAGATGGAGAGGCAAAAAAAAGATTACATACCTCATGGAAGGAATGTATAGTCTATGAGAAAAACCATCTTTATCCCTTGCTGAATCACCTTCTTATGTTTTTTCCTGGAGGGAATTGGGGTTACTACCCAAATCGTAAAATCACACTTACTAGAGCAAAGGAAAGAGGTAAATCATTCTCCCTGGGAATTCAAAAGTGCAAAAGCTAAACTAGAACAGCTGCCTTGGCTTCAAAGGCTAACTGTTGGGAAGTAGGGAGTAAAATACTCTCTGGTGCTTACGATAAACAGATCATCGAGACTCAGATGGAGATTTCCAACCAAATCTTCCCATCCTGCAGCAAGTTTGAGCCCCAGGAGGTATCTGAGACCCTTCCTTTGAAGACCCTGGAAAATCTGAGGACTTCTCTGCCATCGCAGGACATCCAGCATCTGGCAAACAGCTTTGGACAGACGGGTAAAACCCCCAAGAGGTGGGATGAGAGGGAAGGGTGTAGTTGAAGATCTTTCCCAAAGAATACAGTACATGGGCTTCCCTGGAGGTCCAGTGGCTAAAACTCTGCCCTCCCAATGCAGGGGGCCCCAGGTTCAGTCCCTGGTCAGGGAAGATCCCACATGTCTCAGAGCAACTAAGCCCATGTGCTATAACTACCGAAGCAGCGCTCCAGAGCCTGTGCTCCGCAACAAGAGAAGCCACCTCAATGAGAAGTCCACACACCACAACTAGTGAAAGCCCATGCACAGCAATGAAGAGCCCGTGCAGCCAAAAATAAAATAAAATAAAATTTTTTAAAAAGTAAGGAATTCACTCCAAGTCTCAGAATGTAACATCTTCCTCCTTCATGACTTCTGGACTGACGTTTCCTCTTTAGAGCATTACATAAAGCAAAAATGTTAAAGTCAATCACCCATGTCTTGAATAAAAATTATGTTATTTTTAACAAAATCACCTTTGTTAAAATAAAAAATCCCACATGCAACAACCAAGAGTTTGCATGCCACAACTAAAGATCCTTCATGTCACAACTAAGACCTGATGCAGCCACATAAAAAGCTTTTTAAAATGAAGTGGGCTTCCCTGAGGGCTCAGTGGTGAAGAATCTGCCTGACAATGCAGGAGACACAGGTTCAATCCCGATCCAGGGGGATCCCACATGCCGTGGAGCAATTAAGCCCTCGTGCCACAACTACTGAGCCTGTGCTCTAGAGCCTGGGAGCCACAACTCTTGAGCCCACATGCCGCAACTGCTGAAGCCCACGTGCCTGGAGCCTGTGCTCTGCAACAGGTGAGGCCACTGCAGTGAGAAGCCCGTGTATAGCAACTAGAGAGTAGCCCCTGCTCACCGCAACTAGAGAAAAGCCCATGCAGCAACAAAGACTCAGCACAGCCAAAAATAAATACATAAATAAATTAAAAAAAAAAAATGAATGCCGTGTGAACAGCCTAGGATCTTTATAAAGGTCAGAGTGCTGGGGCTCATCATTAGACCAGCTCCTAGCACTGAGAAAATGTGAAAGGAGCAAACTCCAGGAGAAGACAGCCCTGCTTGTGGAGGCTTGAAGGGTTAAGGACCCCATGGGAGGAAGTCTCTTTTATCATCAGATACACTGCCCTCTGTATCACTTCTCCTGAGGGTCAATTGCAGCCAAATCTGTCTCTGTTTATGGGTCAGAGATGGAAGGAGGAACTAGCCTTGACTGTGCATCCTCGAACCAGATCTTTTGCATATATCATCTCAGGTTATCTTCTCAAAAGACTCTTGGCCAAAGGACAACTAAAATAATAAGCATCTGAATAGGGTTACAGTTGCATTGCTCTGGTAAAGACCCTGCTCTAATTCCTTAAAAAACTGGAAATAGAACTGCCATTCGACCTAGCAATCACACTGCTGGGCATACACACCGAGGAAACCAGAACTGTAAGAGACTCGTGTACCCCATTGTTCATCGGAGCACTGTTTACAATAGCCAGGACATGGAAGCAGCCTAGATGTCCATCGGCAGATGAATGGATGAGAAAGCTGTGGTACACATACACAATGGAATATTACTCAGCTATTAAAAAGAATGCATTTGAATCAGTGCTAATGAGGTGGATGAAACTGGAGCCTATTATACAGAAAGAAGTAAGTCAGAAAGAAAAACACCTATACAGTATATTAACTTATACAGATGGAATTTAGGAAGATGGTAATGATGACCCTATATACGAGACAGTGAAGAAAGCTGAGCGCTGAAGAATTGATGCTTTTGAACTGTGGTGTTGGAGAAGACTCTTGAGAGTCCCTTGGACTGCAAGAAGATCCAACCAGTCCATCCTAAAGGAGATCAGTCCTGGGTGTTCACTGGAAGAACTGATGTTGAAGCTGAAACTCCAATACTTTGGCCACCTCATGCGAAGAGTTGACTCATTGGAAAAGACCCTAATGTTGGGAAGGATTGGGGGCAGGAGGAGAAGGGGACGATAGAGGATGAGATGGTTGGATGGCATCACCAACTCGATGGACATGGGTTTGGATAAACTCCGGGAGTTGGTGATGGACAGGGAGACCTGGTGTGCTGCGATTCATGGGGTCACAAAGAGTCGGACACGACTGAGTGACTGAACTGACTGACCGACTGATATGCGAGACAGCAAAAGAGACACAGATGTAAAGAACATACTTCTGGACTCTGTGGGAGAAGGAGAGGGTGGGATGATTTGAGAGAATAGCATTAAAACATGTATATTATCATATGTGAAATAGATCACCAGTCCAGGTTCGATGCATGAGACAGGGTGTTCAGGGCTGGTGCACTGGGATGACCCTGAGGGATAGGATGGGGAAGGGAGTGGGAGGAGGGTTCAGGATGGGGAACACATGTACACCCATGGCTGATTCATGTGAATGTATGGCAAAAACCACTACAATATTGTAAAGTAAAGTGAAGTCGCTCAGTCGCGTCCAATTCTTTGCAACCCCATGGACTATAGCCTACCAGGCTTCTCCATCCATGGGATTTTCCAGGCAAGAGTACCAGACTGGGTTGCCATTTCCTTCTCCAGGAGATCTTCCCAACCCAGGGATCAAACCCAGGTCTACCACATTGCAGGCAGACGCTTTATCCTCTGAGCCACCAGGGAAGCCCATAATTAGCCTCCAATGAAAATAAATAAATTAATTTACAAAAAAAAAAAAGACCCTGCTCTAGCTGCCCCAACCACCACCAAAGTCAGCTGACCACTCCTTAAAGAGCTCCTGTCATTCACAAGAGGGGACTGAATTTTATCTCAGATTCCCAGGTCTAGGACAACCTGGGCAGACTGGCAATCAGATAATTAAGCACAACTAACAGCTCAAAGGAACCAAGAGTTTGGATTTCTGGAAATTTTTAAGAAGGTTTTTTAAGGAAGGCTTTGAATGGCCTTTCTCTAAACCAGGAGTTTTCAAAGCATGGACCCTGGACCCATAGCATTGACAACACCTGGGAACAAGTTATAAATCCAAATATCACTATCGTGAAAAGATATTTGCACCCGCATGTTCACTGCAGCATTGCTTACAACAAATAAGATGGAAGCAACCTGAGTGTCCATCAACAGATGAATGGATTAAAAAAAGATGTGAAATAGATAAATAGATAGATATAGGTACAGATGTAGACACAGATATATACACACATAATGGAATATTACTCAGCCATAAAAAAGAAGAAAATCTTGCTATTTACAACAGACGAATTGGACCTTGAAGGCATTATGCCAAGTTAAGTAAATCAGACAAAGAGAAAAACTGTTTAATCTCACTTATATATAGAATCTTTAAAAAAAAAACTGAACTTGTAGATACAGAGAATAGATTAGGGGTTTCCAGAGACAGAGGATAGGGTATGAGCAAAATAGATGAGGTATTGAAAAGTCACAAACTTTCAGTTATAAGATAAATAAGTTCTGGGATGTAATGTATAGCAGGGTATGTTTTAAAAAAGAAGAAAGAGACACAAATTCTTGAACTCTACTCTAGACCTGGGACTTCACAGGTGGCTTAGTGGTAAAGAACCCACCTGCAATCAGGAGATGCGGGTTTGATCCCTGGGTTGGAAAGATCCCCTGGAGAAGGAAATAGCTACCCACTCCATTATTCTTGCCAGGGAAATCCCATGGAAAGAGGAGCCTGGCAGGCTACAGTCCACGGGGTCGCAAATGAGTCAGACATGACTTAGAGACTAAGCAACAACACCCTAGACCTAGTGAATCAAACATTCTGAGGATGGGGTCCAGCAGTCTGCACTTTTCACAAGGCTTGTAGATGATTCTGACGCATGGGTGTGTTTAAGAACCAGTGCTCTAAACCTGGGAGCTCAAGTTAAAGGCAACTGTTTCTTGGAAAAGGGACTAAGGACCTCAGAGTCGGAATAGCTAGAGCCCTTTGAACGCAGGCAGGCTCCCTCCCACCTCCCCACCTACTCAGATTCCAGCTCTGGTCTGGCTGGGCCACACCCCAGCCCTGCCTGGCCCTGCAGCCTGGTCTCAGCTGGGATACACAGGAACACTCTGGCCTCTGGAACTCTGGGGGACAGTGGGGACGGTTGTGTCTTGGGGGTTCTAGCTCCGCTTGGAAGCTGGCAGCAGAAACACAGGGGGAAGGAATGCCCAGAACGCCAGCCTGGGGTTTTCCCAAGACTAACCCCTAAAGAGTGAAACGCTCAATCAGGCAAGGCTCCACTAGCCCCAGGAGCATGGCAGGAAGCAGACACGCAGGCCCAACCCAGGAGTGCTGAGCCAGGGGGTGTCTGTCACATCTGAGGAGGCCCAGAGGTGCCAGCTCGGCAGTGGGACTTGGATGGCAGTGAAGTGCCGCCGGCTGATGGATGGCTTTCTGATGAGGACGCTGTGCAGGCTGCCAGCTGTGCCAGTACAGGCTCGTGATCAGCATGGCTGCACGCTCCCCTCCCACATGTACCAGGAACATCACACTTCCCACGAGCAGCAATTAATCTGTGAGGGAGACAGGCAGGGACAGGCCGGACCAGGGAGCTGCCAGCAAGTCACTGCGCCCTGACTGCTACCCCTGGAGGGTCGGCCAGGCCCTTGGTACACGCAATCTACCAGCCAGAGATGCCACCAGCCTGCCTTCATCAGCAACCCTGGGGCTAGGCAAACGGTGGGAGGGATGGGGGTACTCTGGTGACGAATTGAGAGCCGGTAGGTACGGGTTCAAATCCCAGCTCTGCCACTGACAAGCTATGAGGCCTTCAGCAAGTTTTGTCACTTCTCTAGGCTTTATTTTCCACCAGTGGAAACCTGCAACCTCTCGGAGCTAGGATGAGAAGATGGGGAGTTTGGGATGGACATGTACACACTGCTATATTTAAAATGAATAACCGATGAGGTCCTACTGTACAGCACAGGGAACTCTGCCCAGTGTTATGTGGCAGCCTGGAGGAGAGGGGAGTCTGGGGAGAATGGATACATGTATATATATGGCTGAGTCCCTTTGCTGTCCACCTGAAACTATCACAACATTGTTAATTGTCTATACCCCAATACAAAATAAAAAGTTTTTTAAGAAACGAAAGAAGAGAAAGAAATGACTCATGTGAAGTCCCTGGCACACAGCAGACACAGCAAATAGTGATGTCTCTCCTCTATCCCCAGCAGTCCATCTAGACACTGGGATTCTCCCAGGAAACCCCACATGATTACTAAACAAGCACAGAGCGCCTCCCCCAGGCCAATGAGGTCCCCGCAAAAAAGGAAGAGTTGGAGAGCAGATATCTTTCTATGAATCATTCAATCTGGAAACAGCCTAATGGTGGCAAAGAAAGGAGCCCCGTGCAGTCAGCTTGAGTCCAACTGGTCTCCCATCCCCTGCCTCATCCTGCCCAGTCCACAAACTCCAGAACCCCAAGAGGTGACCTCTAGAAGAAATTCCAGATCACAGCCCTGCCCTATTTTTAAAGCCCCACGTGGATCCTTAAGGCCAAAAGAGCAAAGTAAAGATGCCTCAGCATGGCCTCCAATGTCAGATTCAAATCTTCTGAGTCTCACGCCTCACCATGAACCTCCCCACTCCAGCCACCCAGGAAACAGTGCCATTCCCAGAATGCACCAGGACATTGCAAGACTGGCCCTTTGCACATACTGTCCTCCTGCCTGGAAAGCCCACCCTGAGCTCTTATCCGTTTAAAGCACTGACCATCTGTGGCTCAACTTTAGAAAGACATCCTCTGATGCCCCTGCCACAGGCATAGGTAGTTACATGGGTTTTTTTATACCTGACACAACTATCTATCAAGGTCTTCTACCCATAAATATCTATTTGATTTGGGGTCCTCTCCATCACTGAGCTGTGAGTCCCTCCAGTCCAGGGACCATATTTGACTTCTCTCACATCTGTAGCTCCTGCAGGGTGCCTGGCACATGCTCTATAATGTTGCAGTAACTTCAGTGCAGTGCTTACTTATAGCCGTATAACCACACCCATCACACCATGAACTAATGATTAATGAAGCCGCAGATGATTGACCCACAATGAGGAGGGGGATAAACCAAGATCCTGACACACCTGGTCATCTCCAGCCCTGAGTCCCAAGGTTCAAGATGTCCCAAGTTAGAGGGTAGTCTGCTGACCCCTCATGCCCCTCACTATGTTAGCTAATGTCCTATTCTGACTCCATTTACCCTTCTGTGGTCAAACCTAAAGACCACTCGGAAACAGTACCTTTCGTCACGGGTACTTAAATCAGTGCCCTCCTAGAACAGTTCAGAGTTTCATCAACCTCCTGAGAGCCTCAGACCAGCAGCTACTGTACCTCTGTGATCAGCCCCTCCTCTGATCCAAGTGGCCCCAGGGATCATTGGAAATTTAGAGAATCGAAGAGCCCCAGGAACAGAAGGGAATTCTATTAGGATGCAACTCATCAGTCTACTCACTCAGTGTTTATCTCGCTAGTCTCCTTCCCCAGCTTGAATGCTTCTAGCAACAGGGAACTCACCATCTCTAATGATATCTTATTCCATCCTTGGTCAATCAACCTCCTGGATGTCTCCAGATCCTACAGTTTTCTGTAGATCAATGGTTCTCATCTCCTCAAATCTCCTTCTTCCATAAAATGAGGAAGCAAGCATTGTTTCCCGAATCTTGACAGATTTTTGAAGGAAGCAAAGCAGTTCACCTTTCACCTGGATACCCCAAATCTGCATGCAAGCAAGCTCAGTTGCATCCAACTCTTTGCAGCCCCTATGGACTGCAGGCTGCCAAGTTCCCCTGTCTGTGGAATTTCCCAGGCAAGAATATTGGAGGGGATTGCCATTTCCTACTCCAGGGGATCTTCCCAACCCAGGGATTGAATCTGCATGACCTGCATCTCCTGCATTGAAGGCAGATTTTTTTACCACTGAGTCCTCTGAGAAGTCCCACCCCTGGTCTGTTACAGAGCAATTTGTTACCACCTCCGGCTGCCTGACTGAGCTGCGTGCTGGAGAAAAGAACAGACTGATGTCTCAAAATAACCATTTTATCTGGGTCTGGATTCCAGGTTCTTTTATAGATCAGTGATGGGGGGGAGTTCAGGAAACAAAGTAAAAAGGCCATTAATCTTGCAAGTATCTCCTAGAATGGCAAGCCTCAGGCTGGGGATGTGTTAATTTCTTCCTTCCTTCCATCTGCAGGTGGACAGGGTTCTGAACAAAGGCACTTTAACAGTCAGGCAGAGGGGCAGGATTCTCTGAAGCAGGCCCTTCTGTATGATTATAATAACAAAAGCAAAGAAAAGCAAGTCAAAGAAACAGTTCCAACAGGAGATGGAATTGACTTTTCCCTGCAACAGGTCTGACACTCTCCTTCTACTGAATTCTCGTTCTATGCCCAGTATCTCAGCTCTTGTGCTATTTCTATTAACGCTGCCTGAGAGCGAACTGGCTTGGGGGGTCCGTATCACCCTGATTACTTATATGAAGTCAAGCATGAACTAAAAGCCCCAAGACATTAAAGACATGCTAGGATAAGCTGGAGCTTCCCTCACCAGGATTTGGGTCATTGCTTCTGCATCCCAATGCAAGACACTCCATTATTCTTGTGCTGATTCATTTTTTAAGATTTGGCCCCACACAGGTAGCCAAGGTCTTTTCAGATATTGATTCTTTCATCCAACCTCTTCACACTTTTTATTTTTCATCTCTATTTCACCTGTGAATCTCATTAGTGGATTTTCTATCTCTTCATCCAAATCATTCATTAAAAATGCTAAATAGGGGCTTCCCTGGTGGCTCAGTGGTAAAGAATGCGCCTGCCAATGCAGGAAACAGAGGTTAGATCCGGGAAGAAGATCCCACATGCTGCAGAGCAACTAAGCCTGTGCACCACAACCCTAGAGCCCAGGAGCCTCAACTACTGAGCCTGTGTGCAGCAACTACTGAAGCCCACATGCCTAGAACCAGTGCTCCACAGCAAGAGAAGCCACAGCAATGAGAATCCCATGCACCACAACTAGAGAGTAGTCCCTGCTCTCTGCAACTTGAGAAAACCTTGCGTAACAAGGAAGACTCAGCACAGCCAAAAATAAATATGAATTAAAATCCTAAATAAGATCAGGAATGAAATAGAGCCCGTAGGTACTCCAGAGACCTCTCTGCAGGATAATATCCACTCATTAATCTGTTCTAAATAGGTAAAGCTAGTTATTTATCTATTGGGATTCTCTAAAATCAAGTCCATATTCTCAGTCTTCTCCCTGAGAACAGATGAAGATTCTTTTCTTTTTTTCTTTTTTTTTTTTTTTTTTCAGATGAAGATTCTTAAGTCCTGCTGAAACTCTACTGAAACCCAGATCAACAATCTACTTTATGGAACAGGTACTGCTGTAGATTACTCGTTCACCACCCAACACCCATTCTTCCTGACTTTTGCAGGGAGACTGTGTGCCAAGATACCAACAACTTTGCTCAGTTTCCCTTGAAAATAGCAGCAGCCATGTAAATTATTCTGGCCAATGAGGTCAAGGTGGAAATTACTGGGTGCACCAGCCCTCTTGACACCATGAGTAAAAACCCAAGTCAATCACAAACTCACCTCAGCCCTAAAGTCATGAGTCTTTGAAATCAATGCTAAAGACCACCTGCCTCAGCTAAAACAAGTTGAGTTTTATGTCTCAACTTGACTGGGACTCCCAGATATTTGGTTAGACATTATCTCTGAATGTTCCTAAGAGAGCATTTTTGGATGGGATTAACATTTGAATTGGCAGACTGAGGAAAGAAGATTTTGGGTGGGCCTCATCCAATCAGTTGATAAGACAAAATGGCTGACTCCTCCCTCAACTAACAGAGAATTCCTCCTGTATGATTACCTTCAAGGTAAGGCATCAGTTTTTCCTGACTTCAAATTTAAATGGAAACATCAGCTCTTCCCAGGTCTTGAGACTGCTGGTCTTCAGTTTTGAAACTATACCATCAGTTCTCTTGGGTCTCTAGATAGATAGATAATAGATAAATAGATAAATCCTATCTGTTTTGTTTCTCTGGAAAACCCACCTCTGAAGAATAAAGTAAGAGCCTTCTGAAAGCAGTGTAGGTCTGTCCCTGCAAGGGAAAAGGAGATGGAAGAAAGAATAGATATAAAGGGTCTTGAACTACATGTTGCTCCCAGTTGCCAGGAGGATGGAGAGTCCTCAAGCCAAAGTTGCCTGGAGGAGGACTCAGCATACTACAAGAGCAGGTCTGCATTAGTAGCCCTGCTGTGGTCAGTCACTGCTGGGAACAGCCTATGAAAATTGTAACCCTGGCCCAAACACGGTGATGGATTCACTGAGACAGTAGCTGGGTCATCAGTCAGTTGTGTTCCCACAGCTGATGAATTTTTATGACCATCACAGAAAACCTTTCACATGTCTTGGAGGGTTTCTTACTCACCCTTCTCCCCAGGTTGCAATATGCTTTAGGGTACTTGACATCTCTTTAATAATATCTCTGGGTTGTACTCACATATTTCAGGGCACCAGTGAAAGTCCCTTTCAAAATCCTGTTTTAAGCCAAATGAAAACTTTTGAAATGTGCCAAATTCATACTCAAAATTAATAGTCCTAGTTACTTTCACAATTTAGCAAGAAATAATAACAACAAACAAGACAAATGTTATTTTTGGTAGGTTAGAATAAGTTTTAAAAAGCATAATTCATAAAAGTCGAAAGAAATGAATTAGTAGAAAGAAAATATGAGAATTTTTTTGTAATCCAACAGTTGGATCTTAAAGGAAAAGCAACAATTGCATAGACAAAATCATCAACTAGTTTAAATTTTAAATAATCCCCAGACAAAAAACAAATATTCTGAGAAAGGAATGAGAAAGAGGATATAATCACTGATTAGAAAAGAAGTTAAAAGAAAATTACAAGACAAAAAGATGTCAAGTACCTCATTTAGGTAGTGTTGCCTGGGGAGGCCTTGCCAAAGAGGTGACATTCAACCTGAGACTTTAATGGGGAGAAGAAAGCAGTCCTGCAAAGACCTTTGAGAAGGCACTTTCAGGTGCAAGCAAACTTAGATGCTTGAGGAACAGAAAGAAGGTCATGTCCAGAAGAGAAGCTGAGTGCTGAGGTCTTAAACATCTTGCCTAAGACCACTCTGCTGGTAAAGGGTGAAGTTGGGGCCCGAACCCAGAAGTTATAACCCAAGAATCTGCACTTATCACCACTACACTATGGGATTTCTCTTACACACTTCCACATGTCTTAAGAATTAACAGTGGAACTTCCTTAGTGGTCCAGTGGCTAAGACTGCGTGCTTCCAATGTAAGGAATCTGGGTTTGATCCCTGGTCAGAGAACTAGATCCCACGCAACACAACTAAAGATCCCATATGCTGCAACTAAGACCCAGCACAGCCTAATAAATAAACAAATAAATAAATATTTTTAAAAAGAATAAAAGAAATAACAGTGACACTGCCCAGTTGTTTTTAGTTGTCTTTTCCTGAGTGGGCCTCCAGAAAAGTCTCCAGGTCAGTCCCTGGAGAACCAGGGGCCAGGAAATGACATCCACTGACCTGCCCAGGCCCCAAGGGACAAAATCAAGGAGGAATCAGCATCCAGCCCTTCTGGTATAGCCACCCAAGTGTGATGGACCGAACTAAGGTGATGCACTCAGGGCACACTCATTTTTTTTTTAATAGAAGTATAGTTGATTTACAATGTTGTGCCGATTTCTGCTGTACAGCAAAGTGATTCAGTAGGAAATGGCAACCCACTCCAGCATTCTTGCCTGGAGAATTCCATAGACAGAGGAGCCTAGTATGCTACACGGGGTCACAAAGAGTCAGAACCACTGAGTGACTAACACACACATAGTTGATTTACAGTGTCATGCTAATTTATGCTGTACAGCAAAGTGATTCAGATATACATATATACTCTTTCTTTTTAATTTTTTTTCTACTATAGTTGACCATAGGATACTGAATATAATTCTACGTGCCATATCCATTCTTTTTTTTTTAGGTTTCTTGGTTTGTTTTTGTTTGAGAGTTTGGCGCGCGGGATCTTAGTTCTCAACCAGGCTCCCTTGCAGTGGAAGTCTGGAGTCCTAACCATTGGACTGCATGGAAATTCTCTTTTCCTTTTTCCTTTTTTTGGCTATGCCAACAACTGTTAATTTTACTCTTGCATTTGTGATGTCAAACCCCAGTTCATGTGCCCGATGAAGTAAGGCCAAACAAACCAAAACATCAGAGTTTGGAGCAGAGAAATGGTTATTGCAGGGCCAAGCAAGGGGAATGGGAGGCTCGTGCTCAAAATACCTGAACCCCTCGATGGTTTGGTGGTGAAGAGTTTTTATAAGCAAAATCTCAGGGGGGAGGGCCACAGAGGGTGTGATTTTCCTCAGATTGGTTGGTGATGAGGTAACAGGGTGATGTTCCAGGAATTTCAATCATCAGTCATCTGGTTCCAACCTTTAGTCTGTGGTCCACAAGCTTGTGCTCAGCCTGAAATTACCAACCTCCACCTGGGTGGGGGCCTTACGTCCTACTGAAGAACTCAGAGATGTGCATCAGATCTTTCTGTACATCCCTTGAGGAGGAACCAGGACCCTGCCCCATCACTGCACTACTGTTTCTGGACTGCCTTTCCCTTGCTTCTGTATTCCCTGACTCCTCTAAGTAGTAACTGCTTGAATCTGCCCTTTGGAACTCAGGGAAGCTCTAGGAGGCTGAAGCCTTCTTCCTACAAACAAGAAACAGGAGACATAGAAAGGTTTTTGCACCTGGGAGGGCCCCACAGGGTCCTGCTGGGTTTTATTTGCACAGCCTCCTTGAATTCAGCACCCTGGGCTCCTTACTTGCCTCACCCTAGCCCCAGTCCTGCACTTGTGCCAGAAGCAGGATGTGACCCAGAGCCCTTCAACAGGCAGGAGCTAGTCATTCTGGTGGCCTCCCACTGGCTTCCTCTCCATCCCCTCAGCTGCATCTATTATGCCCAGGTCACCTGGGTGCAGCCGGGTCTGTCCCCAGTACTCTGGGGTTGAGGTCACAGCACATCCTGTGTCCCAGACTGCCCCAGTCAGGACCATGTGTGGGCTTAGCAAGTCCTCCAACAAAGTGGCTCCCCCATGAGCTCACAAGGACTGTGCGTGTCCCTCAGAATGACAGCTCTTTTATCACTGATGTCACAGCAAAAGCCACAGAAGGAGGCAGGTGATAAGACTGTAAAGTTGTGTTTCCAGAAATGCCAACCAACCTTCGCTGACACCACACCTGGGCCTCTAGTCCCTCTGCCAACTTCCCCATTGTTTTATTATAATGAGCAACAAGCTCATTAATAACCCTTCCCCCTAAAGTCCCAGCCACAGGGGGGATCAGCAGGTGCAAGGGGCTCACAATTAGTCCTTTACAATGCAAGGTTGGCAATAAACTCACTCTGAAGCTGCAACAGCCAGGATCTGGCTCCAGGTATTGTCTGCAGCCACTAGAGTAATTAAAGGCAGAGGCACAGGCTGGAGAGAGTGTGTGTTAACTCTTGAGAAACCACTGAGCCCAGAATTCTTGGAAAACTGAGAGCATCAAAAAAAGGAAGCATTTCACACGCTCTAGAAGAAAGTGTCCAACTTCTGTCTCATCTCCCTGCTGCGTTTCTCTTCAGTGAATCAGGTCCTTATTATCATCTCTATGAAGACACCCCAAAATTTGGTGCTTTCACTTTCTTATCATTCCTACGTTTCCAGTGGGTCCTGGGACAGTCTATTGGCTTCAGTCCAGAACTGAGACATCTGAATGTTGGTACTGGGACCTTTCCCAGGAAAGAGCAGCCTGGGGCTCAAGGGACAATCATGATGTTAGGAGTAGGTACTAAGGGGAAAAGAGAAGTTCTCCAGAGACAGCTCGGCAGAGGGTTAGGACATTAAACAGATATGGAAATCATAAATCTCTAATGAACCCGATCTCCCCAGTTGTATGGTTTTCTCCAGAAGTAGGACTGACCAGGGAGTGTAGCACAGAAGTCCTGATGTAGTGTATGACCCATGGGACCTAGATGGTATCTGGAAGAGAGCAGATTCAGGAAGAGCTGATAAGAACATGAATATAAATATTCATGGGGGAGTTCCCTAGCAATCCAGTGATTAGGACTCCGTGCTCTCACTGCCGAGGGCCCAAGTTCAATTCCTGGTCAGGGAACTAAGATCCCACAAGCCACGCAATGTGGCAAATAAAAAAAAAATCTTTATATTTTTTTTAATTTAAAAAATAAAAATAGTCATGGCTTCAGAGTAAGGTCAAAAAAGCAAATCAAGAGAGTGAAGGAAAGGAAGAGGAAGGAGAACAGAGAAGGAACTCTGAGAAGCTAAGATTTCAGGGGTCAAGAGTTTGGATGTGATGACCAGATCCATACTATAGCCATGAGTGTAGTTACCTGTCAAGAGAGCCATCACATTGCATAACTCCAAGGACCACTGATCATATAGAATTCAGTGAAGCTGGGCAATAAGATGGCCCTGGTGACTGAAGAAGATTTAAGTGAAGGTCATTGGAGATGAAGAGACCAAAGGAAGGTGAGGCAAGGGCACTGAAGGGGTGGCATATATGAGAACTGAAGATGCCCTGGATGATGGTGGAATTTAGGACAGAAAGGGAGACTAGGATGCAGAAAAGGTATGACCTTGACCCCAGGCAAGCCTGACCTCAAATACAGTTCCACCAATTGCTCATTGTACACCCTTGCAGTAAATCTCTGAACTCCTCAGGGTTTCTGATGCCTCATATTTAAAATGTAATCATGTACTTAACTTCAGGATGGTAATGAGAATTTTCAAAGATGTTTTATGTGCAGTAGGGGGCTGTTCTTAGACTTGTTTGCTGTCAGATCAGTTCCTCCCTATTCCCCGGCTTTTCTCTCTAACAAAGAGAGCTGACCTCTGAGTCAGATCCAAGGTCAGATGGTTTCCAGCAGTGTTGAACCAATGAGAGGTATGGGTGGGAGATTGAAAGGCAGAAGGAAAGCAAAAATCAGTATTTCTCGTCACTTCCTTCCTCCCTTCCCATCTCTAGCAAGAGCTGAATCTCCTCCATTGTTTCAGCCCCAGTAAAACAAATCATTTTAGGTTCCAATTTCTGCCCCCAGGCTCTGATAATCCCATCTTCTTCCTTTGTCTCTCTAGCCCTGCCAGTTGTAGCAGCTTTCTGCTATTGCATAAATTCCTGGTGGCCTCACCATTTCCTGTTTAGCTTCTCAACTTTTCCATCACCTATGTAATCAACTCCCTAATTAAATTCTCTCTGTTGTAAATATTTACAGTGGTTTCTGTTTTCCTCACTGGACTTAACTAGTACAAGTGCCTGGTGTCATGCTTGGCACATAAGGGGCACTTAAATAGCTTGTACTTATTATAATTATGTTTAGATTGCTATTAACACTTCATTGCCCAAGCCCTTTGTATGTATTCAGTCCACCAAAGATGGCAGCCAGGATGGGAACAAGATGGCATAACAGCCTGCCATGTCTTCTAAGAACAGGAGTAGCTAATGGATAATTACAGAGACATATTATTTACTTGAACCTTAGAATCTGCCTGCAATGCAGGAGACCCCGATTCGATTCCCGGGTCAGGAAGATCCACTGGAGAAGGGATAGGCTGCCCACTCCAGTATTCCTGGGCTTTCCTTATGGCTCAGCTAGTAAAGAATCCACCTGCAATGTGGGAGACCCGGGCTTGATCCCTGGGTTGGGAAGATCCCCTGGAGAAGGGAAAGGCTACCCACGCCAGGATTCTGGCCTGGAGAATTCTATGCACTGTATAATCCATGGGGTCACAAAGAGTCGGACACGACTGAGTGACTTTCACTTTCACTTTCGGGAACAGTGACTGAGGGCTTTAACTTTATAACCCTGTACCTATCATAAGGGCTGGCACAGAGCAGTTCTTCAAAATGGTTATTAGACTGACTTGAAGTCTTTCTAGTTATGTAGTCAGAACAGCATCTGTTTATGAGTCAAGAGACCCCTGAGTTCAGGTTGCAGGCTCTCACCTGTGTATCCACTGAATTTTTGAAAATTAGGGATATTAGGAAATTTAGGAAAATTAAGGAGGTCCAGGATTAAAAAGCCAAGATGAATAAGACACTCTCATCTCCAGAATAAAATCTAAAGATATGCCAAGAAAACACAGAAATCAAGATACCTACTACTATAAGGCAGTATTTTTTAAAACATCATTAATGCAAAAATCTATGATAAACAAAATAGCAAAATTTGAATAAGGACAGGATTAGTATTTCTGATTTTTCCTTTTGCATCAAGACCCAAGATGGCTCAGCACAGCCCTGACTGTAACTGAGTCACTGCCTCTTGTTGTTCCTTCACTGCTGCCTCAGGGACCTGATGTCACTGGAGCTAGAATGCAAGCCTCCCCCCGACCACACTCCTCCTCCAGACACACGCACTGCTGTCTTTAGGCTCTGGAGCAGGGACAGTGTCTGTCCTATTCCCTGCTGTAACTGCCTGGCACATACGAGACGCAAATTCACGTGTATGATGAATGAACGCACAAATCCTCTCCTCCGAGTTGGGGAGATTCCATCAGGGTCACCACTAAGATATTCTAACAAGGCACCTCTCAAAAAAAAATTCCAACTCACTAGGAATCAAACAAATGTAAATTGAAACCATAAAGTGCCATTTTTCGCTGCTAGAATTAGCAAAGATTTAGGAGATTGACAATACCCAATATTGACGTGGAAATCAAGGAAAGGGCATTCCTATGCACTACTGCTAGGGCTGCAAATTAATATAGTGGCTCTGGAAAGCAATTTGGCAATATGTAACAAAAGCCCTTCAAAAGTACATTGCTTTTGACCTAGCAATCCCACTTCAAAGAATTTATTCTAAGGAAATAATTAGGCAAGTGCCAGAAGATATATCTTCCAAGGTATTTCATCATAGTACTGTTTCTAACAGCAAGAGCTTGCAAGCAGCCTAAAGAGCCAGAATTTTGGACTTACTATCATCATTAATAAATGTTAATAAAAAATAAAGGTATCACATGATGGAATATTATGCAGCCATTTAAAATCATGATGTGGCTCTATATGTACTTAAGCCAGAAGGTTGTTCATGTTGTATTAAATGGAATAACAGATTATAAAATATATACATAATGTAACCACCACTTTTAAGAAGAAAAGAAAATCTGGAAGGCTGAATACTGACAGTGGTTATCTTTAGATTGTTGTTGTTTAGAGGTTAACTTGTATCTGACTCTTTTATGACCTCATGGACTATAGCCCACCAGGCTCCTCTGTCCATGGGATTCTCCAGGCAAGAATACTGGAGTGGGTTGCCATTTCCTTTTCCAGGGGATCTTCCCAGTCCAGGGATCAAACCCACGTCTCCTGCTTTGGCAGGCAGGTTCTTTACCGCTGAGCCACCAGTAAAGCCCTATCTCTAGGTAGTAGAATATTAAATAATTTTAATTTTCTTAAGATTTTATTTTTCAAAGCAGTTATAGGTTCATGTTGAAATTGAGAGGAAAGTAAAGAGATTTCCCATATACTTCATCCCCACACATGCATAACCTCCACTAACAATGAAAGTGAAAGTGTTAGTCACTCAGTCATGTCCTACTCTATGTGACCCCGTGGACTGCAGCCCACCAGGCTTGTCTGCCTGTGGGATTTCCCAGGCAAGGATACCGGAGTGCATTGTTATTTCCTTCTCCAGGGAATCTTCCCAAAACCGGGATCGAACCTGCATCTCCTGTCTCCCGTGCTGGCAGGCAGATTCTTTACCACCGAGTCACCAGGAAAGAATTCTGAAATCTCAACAATAAGAAAACAAACAACCTGATCTTAAAATGGGTCAAAGAGTGTAACAGACATCTCACCAAAGAAGATAGACAGATGAAAAAAAAGCATACAAGGAACTTCCCAGGGTTAAGACTCCACACTTCCACTGCAAGGGGCAAGGGTTTGATCTCTTGTTGAGGAACTAAGATCCCACAGGCAGCACTGCTTGGCCAGAAAAAAAACAAAACAAAACAGAAAAGAAAGAAAAAAAAGCTTAAAAATAGATGCTGCACACTGTATGTCATCAGGGAAATTGAAATTCAAACAGCAATGAGATATCATTATATACCTGATAGAATGGACAAAATTCAGAACACTGACACTGCCAAATGCTGGCAAGGAAGTGGAACAATAGGAACTCTCACTCATTGCTGGAGGGAATACAAAATAGTTCAGCCACTTTGGGCACAGACTGTACCCTACCCATTACATCTATGCCTATTTGTCCTGTGCCAGGGTTACTTATCTTCTGCAAGCATGTTTCTTCCTCATCTTCTAGAAGCAAAATGATATTCACTGCTTGGGGTCCATTCTTCAGGAGGGATAAAACACCCAGTTTTGGAAGGCACAAGGGCCTCTGTGAGATGGGGCAGCGTATATTGTCCAATGTCGGGTCAAAATGGCTCCTGGATATGAAAAGATGCTCAACATCACTCATCATCAGAGAAATGCAAATTAAGACCCCAAATGAGATATCTTCTCACACCTGCCAGAATGGCTATCATCAAAAAAAGACCACAAATAACATATGTTAGTGAGGATGTGGAGAAAAGGGAACACTTGCACACCATTGGTGAGAATATAAGTTGGTGCTACCAGTGTGGAGGTTCCTCAGAAAACTAAAAATAGAACTATCATATGATCCAGCAATCCCACTCCTGGGTATATATCCAAAGAAAATGAAAACACTAATTTAAAAAGATACAAGCACCCCCAATGTTCAAAACAGCACTATTTACAATAGCCAAGATATGAAAGCAACCCAAGTATCCATCAAAAGATGAATGGATAAAGAAGATGTGGTAGGTAAACACAATGGAATACTATTCAGGCATAAAAAATAAGGAAAGTTATGTCATTTGCAACAGCATGAGTGGACCTGGAGGGTATTATGCTAGGTGGAATAAATCAGACAAAGACAAATACTGTATGTTATTACTTTTATGTGGACTCCAAAAATAAAACTAGTGAATATAACAAAAAAAGAAATAGACTGACAGATATAGAAAACAAGCTAGTGGTTACCAGTGGGGAGAGGGAAAGGGGGGCAAAATAGGGGTAAAATACTAAAGGGTACCCCTGGAGAAGGGATAGACTACCCACTCCAATATTCTTGGGTTTCCCTTGTGGCTCAGCTGGTAAAGAATCCACCTGCAGTGTGGGAGACGTGGGTTCAATCCCTGGGTTGGGAAGATCCCCAGGAGAAGGGAAAGGCTACCCATCAGTATTCTGGCCTGGAGAATTCCCTGGACTCACAAAATTCCATGGGGTTACAAAGAGCCAGATATAACTGAGCAACTTTCACTTTCACTTTTCACAAGCTACCATGTATAAAATAAATAAGCCATGAGGATATTTTGTACAGCATAGGGAATACAGCCAATATTTTATGGTAACAGTAACAGGAGTATAACCTTTAAAACTGTGAATCACTACATTATACACTTAAAAATTATAATATTGTAAGTCAACTATACTTTAATAAAAAAGGGAGGAAAACGTCTGTGTATAAGATAGATATAAACTTTATTGCCACTAACTTTAAAGATAGTGGAAATTCAGGAAAGTCATGACAACTTTCTGAGTCTCAGACTTCCCTGGTGGTACAATGAATAAGAATCTGCCTGCCGATGCAGGGGAGATGAGTTCGATCCCTGGTCTAGGAAGACTCCACATGCTGCGGGACAGCTAAGCCCATGTGTCTCAACTACTGAAGTCCAAGTGCCCTAGAACGCGTGCGCCAACTACTGAGCCCCCTTGCTGCAACTACTGAAGCCAATGCGTCTAGAGACCGCGCTCCGCAAGAAGAGAAGCCACCGCAGTGAGAAGTCAGTGCATGTCCACGAAGAGTAGCCCCTGCTCGCAGCAACTAGAGAAAGCCCATGGACAGCAAGGAAGACCCAACGTAGCCAAAAATAAAATTAATCGATTAATTTAAAAAAAACTTTCTGAGTCTCATTTACCCTATCTCTAGTAAATGGATAAAACAATACAAATCTTATAGGTCACTGCAAGGAAAATAAAAAATTAAGTATATTAAAATGCTTTAAAAAATACTCTTTTCAAATGGTGCCTGGCGCATCTCTAGAACTTCTCTCCATGTTCACACGTTGGTGAGAGAGAGGATGACAGGTATATTCTAACAGGACACAGCGGATCCCTGGGCCACTCAGTTATTGAAGGAGTGTCTTCACTCAGCCATTCGAGTGTATGTGTCACGATCTAAGAGCAGCAGACAAACCCTGACGGGGACGTCCTCCTCACCATCACACCTATGCACACAGGCACACACGCGCACAATCGCCTCTAGACAGCTCACGCTCACTTGCACTCACATCATAAACACCGCTCTGAGTCCATGTCATATGCAGCGTGAACTCATGCAGGAGCCGTGTACACTCAACCCCTTTGGCTGATTTATTGTCGTCCAGTGTGCAAAGACGCGGTCGTGACTGAAGCGACTTAGCGCACACGCGGGCAAAATGTGCATGTACTCCGTGGATCCCTATGGAATTACCACTCTGTAGGCTATTCCCTTTGGCTCAAACTACCACACACACAACTCCAGAAAGTCACACGGGTGCGCACAACCACACAGCACCCATACCAGCCCAAACCCAGAACAGGCCCGCACACAGCAGGTACGCATGCGCCACCGCGCATACAGCTTGCACCCGGTCCCCCACCCACTGCCTGACCCAGGCCACGGGCTTCGCAGCAGTGAATTCAATCACTGTCGCCACCAAGGCTGCTATTAAAACTCAGCTCTAACCATCCAGGAAATCAGCCACCGGGGGCTTGGCCCCTGCGGCCTGGCTTCACCCTAGCAGCTGTGCTCAATATCTGCCCCACCCCCACCCCATCCATCTGCTCGGCTGGTCTTTAACCCCAAACACCCCCACTTTCCCACTGCCCTCATCTCCTGCACAGCCTGCTGCTCACCCTGAAAGGCTGCCTGAATGCAAGTCATGAAGCCCCGCTCTCTGCCTTTGATCCTGCCCCACGGTAAATCTCCACACACAAAGGGACCGATGCTAAGGGGTAGCGAAAGACAGGGAAGGCCCCTGGGGCTCAGAGCTGCCAGAGACCTTCGTGGAAATATTTACTGAGCACTAACCCTGTGTGGCTTGCCAGGTGACTCGGTGGTAAAAAATTTGCCTTCCAATGCAGGAGACGTGGGTTTGATCCCTGGGTTCGGAAGATTCGCTGGAGAAGGAAATGGCAACCCATTCCAGGGTTCTTGTCTGAGAAATCCCATGGACAAAGGAGCCTGGTGGGCTACAGTCCAGTGGGGTCACAAAAGAAATGGATGCGACTTAGCAACTAAACAACAACAATAACTATATGTAAGGCCCCCTACTAGGCACTAAAGCTATGGTGATAAAACAGATGCAGCCCCTGCTTGTACAGGTTCTCATAGTCTGGGAAGGGGAAACTTTTTTTTATGCACAAATGAACACAAAATTCAAGCTCTGTCAAGTGGTATGAAGCAGAAGTGCATGAGAATGTAACAAACCACAGGCTCCTCAGCTGTTCAAATGAGATCAGAATACTAAAGTCAGAGGGTTGATGTGAAGAGTCCATGAAATAGTATGTATAAAGTACTTATTCAGTAAATATTGGTCTGAATAAATCCGCTATATAGATGGGCTCCTCTCCAGTTATCTACTACAGCATAATAAGCTACCTCAAAACTTAGTAGCTTAAAATAACATCTCATTCTTGGTGGATGGACTGGGCTCAGCTGGGCGGATCTCATCTGGGGCCTTTTGTGCAGACGCAGTCACGTGGTTGCTACTGCTGTCATCATCTGAAGGCTCGACTGTGCTGAACATCCATATATTCAGCACCTCCGCTGGGATGGCTGGGAGAGATGGGGGCTGCTTGGTCATCTCGCTCCATATGGCCTCTTCAGGTAGAAAACTTGAGCTTCCTCACAGCATGAAAGTCTCAAGGCACTTAGACTTGTATAGCAGCTGGCTTCCTCTAATGCAAATGTTCCAAGAAAAGGAAAGTGAAAAAGTCCAATTCTTTTAAAGCCTCCCTAGGCCCAGAAATAGCACAGCATCACTTCTTCCATATTCTATTGATTGAAGCAGCCATGAGACTAGTTATTTCACTTCTTGGTCGGGGAGTAAAAAATATTATAAAATGCAGTGATCAGTATACATGGCTGCCTCCCTGGCAATATTGCAACCTCCAAGTAACAAAGAACAATTCTGAAGTTTTTAACTATGATAATAATGATTATTATAATTTGTTGTTCAGTTGCTAAGTTATGTCCGACTCTTTGCAACCCCATGAACTGCAGCACACCAGGCTTCCCTGTCCTTCACTACCTCCCCAAGTTTGCTCAAACTCATGAGTTGCTCAAACTAACTTACTGGGGTCCAGTAAGTTAGTGACGTCATCCAATCATCTCATAATAATAATTGTTCTTCTTCTTATTATTATCACCATCATAATCACTTACTTTGTATCAAGGTGCTTGCTTGGAATTGAGAGGAAGAGAGAGAAATCAGTTCCCCTTGAATCCTCACAACCATTATTCTCACTGTATGGGAAATGAAACTGAGGTTCAGAAAGGCTGGATGATTTGCCCAAGGTCACACAGCAAGTAAGTTACAGAAACAGGACACAAACCCAAGACTACATGACTGCAAAGCTCACCGTCTCGATCACTGACCAGTCCACTGAACTCTGATCCATCTCAATTATTCCTCACCTCAATATTCTTTGGTTCACATTTCACAGATCCCCAGAACCTAGTCTTCTTGGCTTTGCATCATGAAGCAAATCTGCTAATAGCTCCTCCTAAAAGTTTTTTGTCTTCAAAAATAATGCTCTGCTCATTGGCAATGAGTTGGGAATGACCTGATAGCTCAAGAACTGCAAGTCATATTTCTGCAGGCAGCCCAAGAGGAGCTGCCAGTGTACCTCTCAGCCCAGCCAGGTTGAGCAGGTAATTAGATTGAATCCTCTCTTTGGCTCGGCTTTCTTCCCAAGCAGACTGGCTATTGAGCAATCCATTCTCTGGGCACTAATACATCACCTGGGAGCACCCAGTCGTGATGGATGAGCTAGGCCATCAGCGGAGCCCACGATGGATGGGTGTCATTCATCACCGCAGGAAGCCGACGGAGCCATGAGTTACTCAGGCCATGGCACCTTCCACCCCCATTGGGGCCAGAGCCAGCAGGACTGGGGCTGGAGGAGGGGAGTACAGGACTTAGAGGACTTCTCTGGGAGACGTGCCAGAAACCACGGGTACATTCTGTCTGAACCACTTCAAAGTAGGGAGATGTCTAATGGAGTCTGCAGCTGGGACAGGGAGTATAGATGGGAAAGAGAATGTAACAGATCATGGGTTTGGGAAATCATTCTTGCCTGGCAAGTGCCCTTGTTCTGTATTTTCCTTGCTCTGTAAGCACTAGCGAGGCATTCACCTCTCCGGAGTTCAGTTTCCTCATCTCATTCCAGGTTGTTCCTTTCCACTTCTCAGCCCCTCCTGGTTAGGTGGGGCTCTGTGACAGCTTCCAGTTAGTGAAATATACATGCAAGTGAAGAGTCACGTCAAACTGAGACAATGGAAGGTCCCCATGTGGTTCTCACCCTCTCTTCCCCTACCATTACCAGCCATGGAGGGGACATCCCAGGTGGTCCAGTGGTTAAGAATCCACCTGCCAATGAGGGGACTCTGGTTTGATCTCTGGTCCGGGAAGAGCCCAGGCTGCGGGGCAACTAAATCTGTGTACTACAGCTACTGAGCCTAGGCTCCTAGAATCTGTGCTCTGCAACAAGAGAAGCTACTGCAATGAGAAACTCACTCTCCACAACTAGAGAAAAGCCTGCACATATCAACAGAGACCCAGTGCAGCCCTCCCCCCCCCCCAGAAAAAAAGAAAGAAAGAAAAAAAACCAAGGAGCCTTGTGTTAAGATATCAGAACTACCAGATCAGAAGAGCCTGGATGACTGATCACCTGGAAGATCAATGCCCTGGAGGGTTGCAAAGACCTTCTCTGGCCTGAATCAGCAAGAGATAAACCTTTATTAGGCTACATCACTGAGGCTGAGGGCTGTTTGTTACCACAGCATAACACTAGCCTATCCTGACAAATGCTGTATATCAGAGGCCGGCCAAGAGCAAGACGGTAAATATTTCAGACCTTGTGGGTCAGATGGTCTCTTATATTCTTCTTTGAGTTTGTTTATTTGTTTACAATTCTTGAAAAATGTAAAAATCAGTGTTAGCTTGTGGGCCTACAAAATAAGCTACAGGCTTGACTTGGCATATGGGTTATAGCTCACCAACCCCTTGTCTTAAGTCATAAGGTGGCTGTGAGAATTAAATGAGATGTGAATATAAACATTATTTAAATATTAGCTGCTACCACGTAATGGTGGGAATTATAATTATCTATAAATAGTAGATATTTATGCCAGACATTGCTCTAGCTCCTGGTGACTCTCAATGAGCAAAATAATAAGGAGCTTCCTTTGGGGTTATTGTTGTTGTTTGTTGTTACAGTGGTGGCAGTGGTGGTGGTAATAGTTTATGGGGGGAGTGTAAAAATTGGACTAATCCACAGGGCCCAAGTTCTTGTTTCTGTTAGAATTTGGGACCACTATCAGGGCAGAGGCCTGAAAGATGCACCCTCTTGTCCAAACTCTGTGGTTTCCAGGGACAAAATCACCTGGCCCTTCCACGTGGCACCCGTACCACTGCATGTGCTGTGAGTGCTCAGTTGTGCCCAACTCTTTGCAACCCCATGGACTGTAGTCTGCCAGGCTTCTCTGTCCATGGAATTCTCCAGGCAAGAATACTGGAGTGGGTCACCAATTCCTCCTTCAGGGGATCTTCCCCACCTAGGGATTGAACCCATGTCTCTTGCATTGGCAGGCAGATTCTTTACCACTGTGTCACCTGGGAAGCCCCATCTGCAGCACTAACATTTAAATAGTCCAAGTTCACATTGCATCCTGTCCAATGTTAACTCCCTCCCACCACACACAGCCCAAACCAATGTCCCTGTAACTGCAGGAGGCTCAAAGCTGCCTAGCTCACCTGGTGCAGACAGGTGTAGACCCCTGGACTTGAAGGTATTCATGCCCAGGTTTTGCTTGAGTGAGCAGAAAACCCTCCTTCACATCTATGGCTTCAGATATAGCTTCTCCATTTTTGTAGTAGTACACAACCTACGTTTACCGAGGGCCTATTAATAGAGGAAAACAATAGAATGGGAAAAGACCAGAGATCTCTTCAAGAAAATTAGAGATACCAAGGGAACATTTCATGCAAAGATGGGCTCGATAAAAGACAGAAATGGTATGGACCTAACAGAAGCAGAAGATATTAAGAAGAGGTGGCAAGAATACACAGAAGAACTGTACAAAAAAGATCTTCATGACCCAGATAATCACTATGGTGTGATCACTCACCTAGAGCCAGACATCCTGGAATGTGAAGTCAAATGGGCCTTAGAAAGCACCTCTACGAACAAAGCTAGTGGAGGTGATGGAATCCCAGTTGAGCTATTTCAAATCCTGAAAGATGACGCTGTGAAAGTGCTGCACTCAATATGCTAGCAAATATGGAAAACTCAGCAATGGCCACAGGACTGGAAAAGGTCAGTTTTCATTCCGATCCCGAAGAAAGGCAATGACAAAGAATGCTCAAACTACCGCACAATTGCACTCATCTCACACGCTAGTAAAGTAATGCTCAAAATTCTCCAAGCCAGGCTTCAGCAATACGTGAACTGTGAAATTCCAGATGTTCAAGCTGGTTTTAGAAAAGGCAGAGGAACCAGAGATCAAATTGCCAACATCCGCTGGATCATCGAAAAAGCAAAAGAGTTCCAGAAAAACATCTATTTCTGCTTTATTGACTATGCCAAAGCCTTTGACTGTGTGGATCACAATAAACTGTGGAAAAATCTGAAAGAGATGGGCATACCAGACCACCTGACCTGCCTCTTGAGAAACCTGTATGTGGGTCGGGAAGCAACAGTTAGAACTGGACATGGAACAACAGACTGGTTCCAAATAGGAAAAGGAGTATGTCAAGGCTGTATATTGTCACCCTGCTTACTTAACTTATATGCAGAGTATATCATGAGAAACACTGGGCTGGAAGAAGCACAAGCTGGAATCAAGATTGCCGGGAGAAATATCAATAACCTCAGATATGCAGATGACACCACCCTTATGGCAGAAAGTGAAGAAGACCTAAAGAGCTTCTTGACGAAAGTGAAAGAGGAGAGTGAAAAAGTTGGCTTAAAGCTCAACACTCAGAAAACTAAGATCATGGCATCTGGTCCCATCACTTCATGGCAGATAGATGGGGAAACAGTGGAAACAATGGCTGACTTTATTTTTTGGGGCTCCAAAATCACTGCTGATGGTGATTGCAGCCATGAAATAAAAAGACGCTTACTGCTTGGAAGGAAAGTTATGACCAATCTAGATAGCATATTAAAAAGTAGAGACATTACTTTGCCAACAAAGGTACGTCTAGTCAAGGCTATGGTTTTTCCAGTGGTCATGTATGGATGTGAGAGTTGGACTATAAAGAAAGCTGAGAGCCGAAGAATTGATGCTTTTGAACTGTGGTGTTGGAGAAGACTCTTGAGAGTCCCTTGGATTGCAAGGAGATCCAACCAGTCCATCCTAAAGGAGATCAGTCCTGGGTGTTCATTGGAAGGACTGATGTTGAAACTGAAACTCCAATACTTTGGCCACCCAGTGTGAAGAGCTGACTCATTGGAAAAGACCATGATGCTGGGAAAGATTGAGGGCAGGAGGAGAAGGGAATGACAGAAGATGAGATGGCTGGATGGCATCATCGACTCGATGGACATGGGTTTGGGTGGACTCCGAGAGTTGGTGATGGACAGGGAGGCCTGGCGTGCTGCGGTTCATTGGGTCGCAAAGAGTCGGACATGACTGAGCAACTGAACTGAACTGATTGTTTGCCAGAAGCAATCCCATGTAATCCTCATGACTCGGTTGGCCAAGGGTGGCATCATTCCTATTTTTCAGATGAGGAAGCTGAGTCTCAGAGAGGTGGCAAAACTTGCCCAAGACTACATGGTACATAAGCAGTAATGAGGCAAGCAAACAGGCCAGCATTTACTGACTCCAGATTCCATGTGTTCTACCTACCACACCACATTGCCTCTAAAGAGGAAAGACTCATCAACTGTGCCCCAGAGAAACTTGCCCCAAGGAGACACTGGTTCTGAGAGCCATGTCGACTTTATGGTGGGGGGGGGATTTACCTTAAAATACTAGCTAGCCAGGGCTTCCCTGGTGGCTGGGATGGTAAAGGATCTTCCTGCAATGCGGGAGACCGGGGTTTGATCCCTGGTTTGGAAAGATACCCTGGAGAAGGGAATTGCTGTCCACTCCAGTTTTCTTGCCTGGAGAATTCCATGGACTAAGGAGCCTGGTGAGTTATGGGCTACAGTCTATGGAGTTGCAAAGAATTGGACATGACTGAGTAACTAACACACACACACCCTAGCTAGCCTGGCATGGTGATCAACACTTCCTCCATCCTGTGACTTTGGCAGACATGGCTAATTGATTGCAATATTCTTTCCCATTAAGGCCAGATTTTCTTCTCAACAGAGAGCACCAACCATCACAGTGGATCAGGGTTAGGACACAAAGCTGAGCTAGACTGTGAGTTTCTTGAAAGCGAAAGTGTTAGTTGCTCAGTCGTGTCCAACTCTTTGCAACCTGGTGGACTGTAGCCCACTAGGCTCCTCTGTCCATGGCAGAGATGCTTGATTCATTTCTGAAACTTCACCACCTGTGCAAAGCCTACAAACAATAGATGCTCACAGGGCCTGGCAGGTTCTGGATGATTCCTGACTGCAAAATAAAAGCAGAGAGCCTTCTTCTTGGGACTCGGATGATGGAAGAAGGTGATCACACCTGTGGTGACTTGGATGGTTGATAACTCAACACTCACCTCTACGAGCATTATGGATAAGCAGGTTCCTCCTACCGGTGACACCACCAACCATCCTGATGCTCAAACTGACAACTAGAGTCATCTCTGCCTCCTTCCTAACTTCTTATCCAGCCCATCAGCAAGTTCTGTTGACTCAGACTCCCCAACAAACCTGAGAGCCAGCCACTTCTCTCTGTCTCACCCATCTCATCACAGCCCAGGCCACCATTGTTTCTTCCAGGACAACTTATGCAGCCCTCCTACAACTTTCTGCTTTTCTTCTTGCCCCTCTTCAATCTGTCCTCCATGTGGCAGCCGTAGGGATATTTGCAAAATGAAAATTAAATCTTGCTATTCCCCAAAATGCATCTCATTGCTATTAGAAGAAATCCGAATGGCCTCTCATCACCTACAAAGCCCTGTAAGGTCTGAGCCCTGCCTACTCCTCCCATCCCATGGGGTATCACTTTCTCCTTTTTTCACCCAACATCCTGGTCTCCTCTCAGAGTCTATAACACACCAAGCCCTTTCCTCCTTGGGGCCACTGCTAGTGCCTGAAATGCCCTTCCTTCAAGCCCCATGGCCAGCAACTTGGAGGTCTTTGGAGAGGCTTTTACTGACCTTTCCCAACTAAATAATTTTCCTCACCCCACCATGAATGTCATCACCACAGTCATTTCCTTCTTAGCACTTAACACAAGCAAAACGTTCTTCTCATTTATTTGTTTAGTTATAGGTGTATTTGTCTACTGGGCTGTGAACCCCATGAGGACAGAATCTGTGTCCACATCACCCCAGTGTCCCCCAGGGCTCAGCACAGGGCCTGCCACATCGTAGAAGCTCAGTAAACATTCATTGACTATAATCCACAGCAAAAAACCTCCCACCAGAGTACACAAGCTCCCCACGTCCTGACACATCCTTGTCCACCCACGTTCACGGCCCTTCCAGTCCCCTGTTCTCACCAGCCACTGTTCCTTTGCCTGCAGCTCTCACCCCACACGGACTTCTGAGAAAGTTCCAGAAGCAGAGAAAGTGTCCTCTGTGCTTTTGTGTCCTCAAAGCCCAGGACAGTGGGCAGGTGCGCAGGAAAGTTTGATGATGAGGCAAAAACTCTGCTTCAAGGCAGCATCGCAGACCAGGTGGGGGGAGGAGGAGATGCAGCGCAATCTCGCTGATGTCATCTGAGAGTCACATGAAGGATCTTTGCGAAATCAAGAAGAATGTTAGCGAGGCCAGAAGATAAATAATGTATTGATTTTCCAAGAAAAGGAAACCATCAGATTCAATCCCAAGAAAAATTGTAGACCTTCTTATAATTGGTCAGTTGGCAACTAATTTACCAAAAATGAGGCAATTACCAAGATCTAAGGTCCATCTCTGGAGAATGTCAAGTGAAATTATTCTAATTTCCTTCTTGACAAGGTGCCCATGCTTGGGAGAGATAGTATCTGTTATTTTTTTATATATATATATTTTTGATGTGGACCATTTTTAAAGTCTTTATTGAATTTGTTACAATATTGCTTCTGTTTTATGTTTTAGCTTTTTCATCAAGAGACATGTGGGATCTTAACTCCCCAACTAGGAATGGAACCCACACCCCCTGCATTGGAAGGTGAAGTCTTAACCACTGGGCCACCAGGGAAGTCCTGTTACCTGTACTTCAGACAAGTATTTACTCAACAAATATTTATGGAGGGGCCACCGGATGCAGACTCTGTGCTTGCAGTGAGGATACAGGATGTGAAAAAAATGGGCAGAACCCAGGTCCTGGTGGGGGCCGCACAAGGTAAAGAGCATGGCCAGCACACAGCCGGGTATCATATGTGGTCTGATCAATGGCAGTGAGCTCATGGAGGAAAACCAAGCAAGTGAAGGGGAGAGGTGGATGGGGAGGGAGGCCAGAGCATCCAGTAGGGTGGTTGTGGAAGGTCCCACAAAGGAGATGGCTGGGTTGAAACTGAAGAAGGTGAAAGGGGGAGCCAGGCAGGAGCAACCCAAAGAGAGGACACAGCCGGCACTGAGATCAGGGTGTGTGTGCCAGGTTGTATGAGGAACAGCAGACCAGCCTGGCTGGAGCAGAGGAAGCAAGGGAGTAGGGGGGAGATGATGGTATGGGAGGGGGTGCAGAGTAAGGGTTCTGTGAGGATGTGGCTTTGACCGAGGGTATATAAGGCTTATAGATGATTCACTACAGCAAATTAGACTCAAGCAAGACAGGAGAACATGCCCCTTAAATGTTTCTTGGAAACATTAACGAAATAAATAAGTGAATGGAAGAATATGATCAAAGACAGCTTTTGCGATCACAGACCTGGGTCCAAACACAACTCCTACGACCCAGTGATTTCACTCTTTTGTGTGTGCGTGCTAAGTCGCTTCAGTTGTGTCCGACTCTTTGCAACCCTATGAACCCTAGCCTGCCAGGCTCCTCTGTCCATGGGATTCTCCAGGCAAGAATACTGGAGTGGGTTGCCATGTCCTCCTCTAGAGGATTGTCTCAACTCAGGGATCGAACCCACGTCTCTTATGTCTCCTGTACTTGCAGGCATGTTCTTTACCACCAGTGCCACCTGGGAAGCCTCAGTAGAAAAACAAACTAGGTTCACCAAAAGGCATGTTCCTGACTGCTCACAGCAACGCTGTTCACAATCGCCAGAAATGTCCGTCAGCAGAAGAACGGAGAAGTACATTGCCATGTGCTTACACCATGGGATGTGCCACAGCAAAGAGAATAAGTGTTATACAACTTCATGCCATACTATGTGTGAATTTCACTAAGATGACATGAAAGACACAAGCCAGAAACAAGAGTTTTATACAATGATTCCATCAAAAATGGGCAAAACCAATCTATGCTCTTGCAAGTTAGGACAGGGAGAACTTAGCTCTTAATCTGGGTGCTGGTTACATGAGAATGCTCGGTTTATGGAAATCCATCACGCTGCACGTGTGTGATCTCTGTAGTTTTGTTTCATGCAATGCTTCCAAAAAATGCTGAGAATAAGTAGTTTAGGCAAAAACAATAAATTAGCATGACTGATTTTTAAAAAATGACATGGGTTGATTCAAGTTCTGTTGCTTATTAGCAGAGTAACTGGGTCCACACAGTCTATTTTCTTGTATCTAAAAGGCAAGCCCCCAAAAAATCTACGGAGTCTATAACAGAGCTATTGTGAGGATCAAATGGAAAATGCACATAAAAGTCCTTTAGAAAATAACTCTCATGATACTGATGTTAGTTGTTGCAAATGAAACCTCACCTTGGGGAGTTCCCTGGTGATACAGTGGTTAGGACTCCATACTTTCTCTGAAATGGCCCAGATTCAATCCCTGATCAGGAAACTAAGGTCCCGGAAGCCTCAAGGCAGCACAGTTAAAAATATTAAATAAAATTTAAAAGTAAATGAAGCAATAAAAGGGCTTCTCAGGTGGCTCTAGTGGTAAAGAATCTACCTGCAATACAGGAGACATAAAAGTCTTGGGTTAGATCCTTGGGTCGGGAAGATCCCCTGGAATAGGAAATGGCAACCCACTCCAGTATTCTTGCCTGGAGAAGTCCATGGGCAGAGGACCCTGGCAGGCCACATTCCACGCGGCTGCAAAGAGTTGGATATGACTGAGCAACTGAGCACAGAGCACAAAATAATAAAAAAAAAGAAAAAGGAAACCTCACGTTGGGAGTGCTCAGGACTGGACAAGTCTCTGGAGGTGGACCATGGACTCAGTTCTTGCCGTGCTCTCTTACGACTTGGCAAATGACTTATGGGGAGACAGAGACGACCACTGCCCTTCAGACTGAGAAATAATGAATCTGTCGGAATCAAAAGAAGCCCAGCAGACTGGAAGATTAGAACAAAACCAGCAGAAGAAATTCAATAAGGATAATTCTAGGGTCACACACGGAGGTCCAAAGCATGCATTACCCAAGCATAAGCTCCGGTGCAGAGGAAGAGAACTCAGAACCATGCCAAGCCCCCTGTAAAACATAGGATTGTTTGGCCAGCAGTAGGAACGTGGCTCGTGAAAAGAGGTCCCTCTTCAGTGGATCCATGCTGCCCAGAGCAAGTCTGGAGCCTTGAGTCCGCATTAGGGTCTGCCCTTCCCTGTCCCAGCCTAAACCAAGGGGATGAGACCTGTGTTTGGAAGAACATCAGTAAGGTTCTAGCAGATGATTGTGGGCTGGTTTACTCTACCCTTCACCCCACACCTGGACTCCTGAGGGTGGTGATGAGCACATGTTCTGAGAGCCCAGCCATCCATCACCGATACCTCTGTTTCCTTCAGCAGAGATGGGGCTGCAGTGAGTGAGCCCAGGGCAGACTGGGAAGGTGTTTTACTCTATTAACAGCCTCTGGTTTGCATCCAAAGAAAGTTCCAAGACTTTCCTGGTGGTCCAGTGGTTAAGAATCTGCCTATCAATGCAGGGAGCACTGGTTTGACCGCTAGTCCGAGAAGATCCCACATGCCAAGGGGCAGCCAAGCCCTTGTGGTACAGCTCCTGAAGCCCGAGCTCCTGAAGCCCATGCTCCAGGACAAGAGAAGCCACTGCTATGAGAAGACCAAGTACTGCAACTAGAGGGTAGCCCACCGCAACTAGAGAGTAGCCCACCCTCCACTCACCACGGCTAGACAAAGCCTCTGTGCTAAAAAGAAAATAAATGTCCAGAGACTCAGGACCAATGTGGGGGCAAGACAGGAGACACTGGTGGCCAGTATCTGAGATAAGCAGTCACAATCCAAGCCCCCTCCTTCAGACCCCATCTTCCACCATTTTCTCTCACCCTTACGTTTTTAGGGAAAGGTGAGCCTGGACTCTGCTTTTGGGACACATGCACTGGAGGTCTTCCCCAGACCCAAGGACTCACAGGAAAGTCATAGTTAAGTGGGTTCAAGCTTGTGGCCCCCTGAACCTCAGCAGGAAGCAGATGGAAAAGAGGAGGCAGTTAAGGGGACAGGCTGGAGGCTGACCACCTGGCTGTGGGCCTGGCTCCCAGGTAGGGACGTCAGCCTCCATTATCCAATATCCAAAAGGAGATAAAGCAAATTCAGCTCCACGCAGCCTAGGTCAACACCCAGATGGGTCTGGCCCACAGTGAGACACAAGACAGTGGCTGCAAACAGGGTCCGTAGGATGGGGAAGCTTCAGGAGAGGGCCAGGAGTCAGGCTCAGCCAAACACAGTAGAATCAGAGCAGGATTTCCAGACCCAAGAGACAGTGAGAGCTGGTCACGCCATCAGCTGGTAAGTTTTGACTACAGACACATCAAGCAGTCTCAGGTTGCTGAGGAAATCTAGGACTTGGTGGACACTAGGTTTCCACCAGCACAGAGGCCAGCAGATTTAAGGCCCAGGAGCAGAGATAGGGGCTCCCCATGCACATGGAGCTGGGGCCTTTAATGGCATCTACCAGGTATGTTGGGGCTTCCCTGACAGCTCAGACGATAAAGAATCTGCCTGCAAGGTGGGAGACCCGGGTTTGATCCCTGGGTTCAAAAGATCCCCTGGAGAAGGGAATGGTTCCCCATTGCAGTATTCTTGCCTGGAGCATTCCATGGACAGAGGAGCCTGGCAGGCTACAGTTCATGAGATCACAAACAGTCGGGCATGACTAACACTTTCACTTTTCACCAGGCCCGGTAGGGTTTCCCGAAACGGCAGTGACCCATCTCAGGTCGGTGACCTGGCCCTGACCCGCAAACCCTGTCATCAGCTGTGTACACTACCCTCCACCTGGTTATTGAAACCTCCCTCCAGAAAGCAAAAGAAAGCCAAATCACATCTTTTTGCCAAGGGGAGGAACTCCTTCAGAAGAAAAGCCATTGGGAAAGCCATTCTTGGAGGCATGGGTCACGCAGGCCCTTGCACCATCCTCCAGACCCATCCTCCGCTGGCTCCCAGCATCCAATCCCTCCACCCAACTCCAGACCCTGTCCCCTCAGCAAACAGCCACCTTGCAACTGATCCCAGGAAAGCCAGAACTCTCCCACTGCTTGTTCTTTAAAACCCACTCCATTTTTCTGTTGTTGCTGTATTGCTTTATGCCAACTCTACAGCATTTTCAAAACTCAGAGAGACTACCACATCAGCTGCTTTGAACCGTGCTTTCCCGTGGCCCATTGCCAAGGGAACAGAGACCCACTATTGCCCCCGGATATCAGGATCTGGGTTCCAGGCTGCTCTCCGTGGTGGCGGATGTTGTTGTTGTGTTACTTCTGTGCCTGTTAAAATTTTAAAAAATCATAACAAAGGTTGGCTTCTGGAGTTGCACAAGCTGAGGCCTCACAATGCTTGCTGTCGTAGAGAGGCTGATTGCCCAACTCCATTTATCAAAGTGTCACTTCTCTGACAGGCCCTAATAAATATCCTGCCAGAGACCCCGCACCTGGCAGCCGTGCCACTCGGCAACACGCCGCTAACCTAATTTGCTAATTGCTGCTTTCCCCATTAATTTTAGTCCTGTCTTGTTTGGTGTTGACATGGAGGAAAAAGAAATAGGGTGGAAAAAACAGACAAGAAAGAAAATATCTCGGGGTCCCCCAGCATCCACCCCGCCCTCCCAGTCTTTCAACACACCATTCACTCACACTCACACCTAAATACCAACTTCCTTCCCCCTCTCTTTTCCTCATCCTGGCTGGCAGAGATTGAATGTTTAAAGGTGCAGGGGCCAGATCTCACAAATCAGAAATCAAGACACGTGGCTGATAATGGGACTTGAGGTTTGACAACAGGACAGACGTAGAAATGCAAGAGACCTATGGTTACTGGAGCTAAAGTCATTCTAATCAACATCATTGCCTTTCGGGAAGAGATCAAAGAGGCCATCAAGGAATTAACAAGTCCAGACCATCGGTCATCAAATGTGGCCACATCCCAGAGCCCTCCAGCTCCAGGTCCCTCATTCCAGCCCGTCTTTGGGTCACAGAGGAACTCTGCCTCCTTTGGATAACATCCCAAGCCTTGATGTCCAAGTCAACAGCACAATATAATGCCTAAGGGCAGACCTTCCCAGCCAGGACTGACTCTCGGTCACTTGGATTAGCCACGGTCCTATTCTTTTAGCTCTTTGACTCCCACAAAAAGCCCCCATTGATGGAGAGGTTTGATCATAGATCATTACAAATAAGACAATAGGTTCAAAGTCCAGTTGGAGAAGCAAAGACAGAAGAAGGAGGGGACTCCAGCCACAAGCCAAGAGGAAGGAAGACACACTCTTCTCAGAGATGAACAAAAGTTCCCATGTGAAAAGGGACAATGGCTGTCTCAGTCAGCGATCTAAAGATGACCTCTTTCTCCATCTTGGTCCACGTGAGCCTCGGGTAGCCAGCTGTGGTCCCACACCAGAGAGGATGAATATTTCATGGACTCCATTTATCATGCGTCCTTCCTTATTACAGACTTCATTAGAGGCAAACCACCAGCAGCAAACAAGACAGCCTATGGCATTGCAACATTCTATTTTAAAGTTGACATAGATAATGCATCCTTGTTGTAGAAAAGTTGACACCTTTGAAAAGGTCCAAAGAAGAATCAAAAAATCCCTCGGTGTCCTGGCACTCCAAGACAACTACCCATCAGCACCCAGCCCTTTTATCTCTCAAGTACATCCATGTGCTCAGTCGCTAGTCATGTCCAACTCTTTGCGACCCCATGGACTATAGCCCACCAAGCTCCTCTGTCCATGGGATTTTCCCGACAAGAATACTGGAATAGGTTGCTGTTTCCTCCTCATTTTACACATGGATCAAGCTATTTCACCTCCTGTCTTGCCTTTGTATTTACATATCAAGGAGCTCTTTCTATACCACTGAAAGTATATCTCAAAAAAAAAAGAAAATATATCTCCAGTCCCCTTTTTAGTCATTCATCAGAATTGAGTTCGCTAGTCCCATCTAGATGTACATTTAAGTTAGTTTCTTTTTTTTCCCTATCCACAATGCAGTGGTGAACGTCCTTATATCTATAGCTCTGTGCATTTGCCTGTTACTGCCTGAGGATCAATGACTCAAGGTAGAAACACCAGCTTAAATGGTGCGCACATTTAAATTTTAGATAAACTTTCTCACATCGTGTCTCCAAAAGAGGTAAATGAATTTACATTGATCTCCCATCATGCATGAGAGTTTCACTCCCTTACAACCTTAAAGAAATCAGTAATTTTTAATGTTTAATCATTGCCAATCTTCCAAGTAACAAACGGTTTCTTTTTGCATTTCTTGAATTCTTTGGGAAGTCTGGTACGTCTTCACGTTTGAAGGACATTCAGGTTTATTTTGTGAATTACCTGTTCTTCAACTTTGCTTATTTTTGTCTTAGAGTATTTGTCTTTTTCTTATTAATTTACAGGAGTTTTTTCTTAAAGATATTAGAGATACTGTTCCTCTGCCACGTATAAATTTTTCCTACCATGCAGTTTATTATTTCAAGCTTTTCTATAGTGCTTATTAAATGGATAGTGGAAAATATCAAGAACATTTGCCCACAATGAAATCTGCCATAAGGAAGTACATGAGATAAATAGAATTTATGGCCATATTCACTCTGTCCAATATGGGATACTAGCTGACTCCCTAGTTTCACACCAGCCAAGATGGAGAAAGGGATCATGATTTCAGACCTATGGGTAAGAAAAAAAGAAAAGAAAGTGAAGTAGCTCAGTCGTGTCCGACTCTTTGCGACCCCATGGACTGTAGCCTAACAGGCTCCTCCCTCCATGGGATTTTCCAGGCAAGAATACTGGAGTGGGTTGCCATTTCCTTCTCCAAGAGATCTTCCCAACCCAGAGATTGGACCGGGGTCTGCCGCATTGTAGGCAGACACTTTACCGTCTAAGCCACCAGGGAAGTCCGGGTGAGCAGCCCTAAAATTTATCCTCTCCTGCCTCTGGTTTCATGTTCATTTGCTCCTTCCCTAGGTGGATTAGACATTTCCCGGTGATTTGATTTCCAGAAAGTAGCCGCTAGAGCCAGTGGCAGAATGTGCTCAAAAGCAAAGCTGTGTGAGTAACCCACTCTCCGGGGTCCTCAGCTCAGCAAGAGTCAGTGTCTGTCAGTGGCTGAGAGCTCTTGTCTGGCTGCAGCCTGAACAGAATCCCCAGTTCTTTGTCCCCAGATCACAGCACAGATCATGTATCCTCACCAAGAAGGGAGGTTTGACTAGGAGAGGGGGACAGAGCAGGTGGAGGAAGCAGCTAAGGAAGAGTAGTATGTGAGTAAGTCAGCAAGCCCTTTATTGATGGTGGAGGGTGAAGTATAGGTGGTCACATACACTAGAGGCAGAGGGCCAAGGGCAATGCCCACCCATGCCAGTGTGTGTGTGCACTTCCACTTCAGAGTGTCCATGGGGTGTGCACAAAGCTATGCACCAGGCACCAGGGTGGGGGGTAAGGAGGATGTGAAGATGTCCCAGAACATCTCTGTCTAAGGATGCCCACCGAACTAAGTGCATAAAGACCAGTGTGCCTGGATGGGGGGGGGGGGCGGTGTGGGGGTGTGGGTGTGGGTGTGTGTAAGATTGTAAAATCAGACATTAGACCCAGAGAGATAACTTTTATGAATGTCTTCCACATTCCCACACTCAGTTCTAGAGGGACTGAGACTATATTAGGACTGAGACCATCCTCCTTTACATACCTAGAAAACTTCTATTCTTACTGCAAGACCCAACTCATTTGTCCCCCTCCTCCCTTACTAGCCTCCATAGAAGAGTCTATCCCAGGACTTCTGTTCTGTAATACTTCCCAGAGCATATTACAGTTATCCATGTGACTATATTTTCCCCCTTATTAATCCATGAGATGCTCCATGTCGAGGCCCACAGGTCTGCATTTTATTTCTCTCTATACCACAGGGTCAGGTTCCTGATCTCGGCAGGTAAAATAAACATTTGCAGAATGAACTTTTGAACACTGGCTTTCATATCCATGTAGAGGGGCTGGGGTCACATGTTCTTGAATTGGATGCCAGCTACAATGCAGAACAAAGACATTTGGACAGTCCTAGTTCTACTAAGCCAGTGACAGGAAGAAAACAGGTATATATGCCTGGGCTTAGTTGATCAAAAGAGTCAATAAAAGTCCCCAGGGGCCTCCACAGTTGTCAGGCAGGCGAGCATTGGAAAGTCATCTTCCCTTTGCCACAATCTAAAATGGGGGTGGCAAACTGTTTCTTTTTTTTTTTTTTGTCCAGATAAATTCATTCAACTTTATTTTTCAGGCATTTCAAGATAAACATGGTCAAAAGCATCATTCTTACTCTCTAGCTCCTTCTCTCCAGTTTAGCAGCAAAGTTCACAGGAGTTCGGGGCTTCACAGTGTTGGGAAGGGCAACTTGCCCACGATTGCCTTCTGTGCCCTTAGGACCCACAAATATGTGTCTCATCTTGGTGAGGCAAACTGTTTCTTAAAAGACCAGACAGTAAATCAATTAGATTTCAACAAAACAATTTTTTTTTTTTAAAAAAAGGACAAGATAGTAAATAATTTGGGACTTGTGGATCATATGATTTCTGTGGCTTCTACTCAATACTGAAGATTGAAAGCAAAAATCATATATGAATAGATAGGCACATCCAGGAAAACTCCAGAGTCTGCCAATCCCTGATCTAGCATTCTGAAGAAGAGAAAAGTGGGCCTTAGACCCACAACAGTGACAGCAATAGTTCTGGATATCAAGAGATTCGAAGCCATCAGCACCCTTTCTGAGAACTACACAGTCAGACCCCATCCTGGCATTCAACAACATACCAAGGTAGAGACCTGCCAGAGACTGAAGACAGGGCTGTGGTGTGCGGTTGCCCAGGCTGTGCACTGCACAAATCTAGGAAGTTCTGTTCAGTTAGACTGTGATATGAATGGTATCCTTCTTGAGTTGGGCAAGGTGTCAACCCTGCCTAAGGGTCACCAAGGAGCCCCGCATTTGTGAGGAAGTTTCCCTGGCTGGTATTCTGATCTAGAGAACTCCATGGACTGTATAGTCCATGTGGTCGCAAAGAGTCAGACACAACTGAGCAACTGTCAATTTCACTTCACTTTCCCTGGCTGGTGGAGGAGCCGCACAGACTCTTGGCTGCTCTTTCACTAGTTCACATACATGAAGGACAAGGGTGTCTCCCCCAAGATAGGAGCTGCAAGCTATTGCTCCTTTGGAAACAGTTTGATGGGGACTTTCACCTTGCATAGGTAGGTCAAGAATGAGGGGGGCCAGGACTGAAAGGTCCCCGAAAGGAGTGGATCACAGACTGTATTGGGAACTGACAAAAAGCTATTCCTACTGAAGCTGAAAGGGCATGTGACTTGGGAACAGAGGACTGCCTGGCCCCATTGTGCCTCCACTGTGGGCTTCCTGCTCTCTGCCCCAGGTTGCTCAGGACCCAAGCGTTAGTAGGGGCCTCTGAAATATCCAGCCCGTCACCCCACCTAATGAGCATGGGTTGACCCTGAGATCGAGGTGGGATCCACTTGCATCCTCATAGACCACAGGGCCCAGCC
Organism: Giraffa tippelskirchi; assembly: GCF_054371585.1. NCBI lineage: Eukaryota > Metazoa > Chordata > Mammalia > Artiodactyla > Giraffidae > Giraffa > Giraffa tippelskirchi. Next base: position 109,691,320 of record NC_137287.1, on the reverse strand, counting down.
CCTCAGAGCCAGCACAGAAACCACCCCAGAACTCACCCCACCCCAGAAGGCCCCAGAGCCTGCTACAGCTGACCCCACATCCTGTCCAGGATAAGCCTGCAGCCCAGATCTCCATTAAACTCCGCCGAGCTTCTCTCCAATAGCTACAGATGAACAAAATATTGCCCTGTTCCCCGTTACGTTAAAAGGGCCTAGTAAAGAATAATGGCAAAGATGCTCACAGCCAAAAGCTGCTCTTGATGGCCCTTTAAGCGAGATTTACAGCAGGCATTTAACAGTGTCCCTGGAACATTTGCTGGCTCCGATCGGTAGGAAGTCTATGCAGTGCACCTCCCCGGACCAGCAAGCAGGGCCATCCTTCATCCCGGGCAGCTCTGCCTGCCCCCTGCACGGTGCTGGCTCTCCCCAGGCCCTGCCCAAGTCCATTAGGCCCCTCTCTGGGCTGCCCACTAATAATCCCAGCTGTCAGATGTCTCAGGACGAGGCCAGCAAAGCCCATCCTGACAGAGGTGCTGGGCGACCAGGAGATATACTGGGATCTGAGAAACTGAGGCAAGGATAGGGGGTAGAGGAGAAGACAGAAGGGGTAGGGGGACCCTGGACAACATAGGGCCCCATTCCTTTGTTTATTTAATATGGATTTATTAAGCCCCTGCTTTATGTCAGGCAAGATGGGCTGAAAAGTGCACAAAACTAGCATGTTTGAGCCCTGCCCTTAAGAAATATTATCTATGACATCTCTGGTGGTCCAGTAGTTAAGAATCTGCCTGCCAATGCAAGGGACATGGGTTCGAGCCCAGATCCAGGAAAGATCCCACCTGCTGAAGAACAACTAAGCCTGTGCACCACAACTACTGAGCCAGCACTCTCAAGCCCGTACTCTGCAACAAGGGAAGCCACCACAGTGAGTAACTCACATACCCCAACTAGACAGTAGCCCCCCCTGCAATTGCCCAATGCAACCAAAAACAAATAAATAAATGTAAAAGTACTGGAAGAAGAAACACTATCTAGAGGGAAAGAGACATATTAAACTACCAAGAACAGTAAAATACAGTAACTGTTTTGATAAGGAGAGCCCAAGGTGCAGGCACATGGGTCCAGGCTTAAGGCTCTCCCTGGAGACATGGGACTTTCCTAAGACACAGACCCGTGTTTGCCCAATATGGCGGCCACCAGTCACCTGGGTTTTAGAGTGCATAAAGTGTGATTCCTGCCAACTGCAGTGGATCTGCGAGTGTAAAACACACATTGAATTTCAAAGAAAGAATGCAAAATGTCACATGGGTAATTTTTATACTGATTATATGTTGAAATGATAAGGTCTGAGATACTTCGGGTTGCATAAAATGTATTATCAAAATTAATGTCACCTGTTTCTTTTTACACTTTTTAAATATCACTGCTAGAACATTTGAAAGTACAAGAAGATGAGGTTCATATATATTAATACAATGGAATATTATTCAGCCATGAAAAAAAGAGTGAAACTGTCATTTGCAGCAACATGGATGGACCTAATGATTATCATACTAACTGAAGCAAGACAGAGAATGAAAAAATACTGTATGAAATGTTATATGGAATCTAGTTTTTAAAAAATGATACAAATGAACTTATTTACAAAACGGAAATAGACTCACAAATTTCAAAAATAAACCTATGATTACCAAAAGGGAAATCTTGTGGGGGGAGGGACAAATTAGGAGTTTTGGATTAGCAAATACATACTATTATATATAAAATAGATAACCAACACAGACCTATTGTACAGCACAGGGAACTCTACTCAATATTCTATAATAACCTATATGGGTAAGACTCTGAAGCAGAGTGGATATATGTATATGTATACACCTGGAACTAATACAACGTTGTAAATCAATTATATTCCAATAAAATTTTAAAAAGAAAGTACATAACTGACTCCTATTTGTGGCTGACATCACATTTCTATTGGACAGCAAGATCTAAAGGATGAATAAGAATGAGCCAAGTAAAGGGATTAAGTGTACCAAATGAGGATTAGGAAGACAATCTACCCGACTAAATGAAAGCCAAAGTCTGGATCCAACAGACAAGCTGGGTTCCAGGCAGAGAAACTGAGGCAGAAGCACCTTTGCTAGATTTTGTAAGCACATTGGGTGTCTGGCTGTAACTCAGTGGGTAAACGGATGTCTGAAGCCCACACCGGGATGGTGAGTTTCTGGCCACAAATCTACCCCCAGTGCCATCTAAGTCTGGGGATGAGAGGGATGGGGAGACCCTCCCAGGACCAGCCAGCTCTTGCACATCATTACTCCATCCTATTTCCAGCAAATAAATCCCTGTGTTGGGGTTGCTACTACCAATGAACCACCCACCTCTCCCAAGTGTGTCTTTATCTCCTAAGGTAGCTTACTCCAGATTGGAGAATGTAGGGGCCAAATTCCCCAAATGGGAGGTGAACAAGAAAAACACACTCCTTAACTTCATTAAATTTACATCTAGACCTGGATGGCAAATTAATGACATTCATCCATTACTTCCCATTCCTATATCCCTGACAGACATCACTAATCAACTGCAGCATCCTGGGACTGAAATTCCTTTTCAGGAGGCTGCTGCCAATCAATTAAGGACAAGCATGTGGGATGAAAACTCTTTGCCAACCCAGATTTGGACTTTAGGGTTTAGACAAGATTTTCTGAGTACTTCCCACATGTCAAACAAAAATCTGGGGATTTACAAACTATGAAATCCTCCTGTTACAAGTGAGGAGACTGTCACCCAGCTAGGACTTTACTAACAGGACGCTGTAATGACCCGGGTCAGTGGTACAGAGCATCATCACCAGTCCTCAGAATACAGAAACAGAAGTTTTGATAAGCTTTTTTCAGCTTTATTGAGGTCTAACTGACAAAACTGTGAGATATTTAAAGTGTACATCATGGTGATTTGATATATGTATCCATTATGGAAGGAGTACCACCATCTAGTTAGTTAAAACATCCATCAACTCATATATCTCTTTTTTCCTGCCTGTGATGATGTGATGAGAACATGTAAGTTCAACTCTCTTAGCAAATTTCAATGGTACAATACAGTCACCGTGTTGTACATTATAACCTCAGACCTTATTCAATTTTTTTTTTTTTTTGGCTGCACTGGGTCTTCATTATGGCATGCGGCTTTCTTTTGTTGCAACTCACTGGGCTTCTCTTGCCACGGAGCACAGGCTCTAGAGCAAACGGGCTCAGTCATTGTCCCTTGGCACGTGGGATCTTAGTTCCCTGACCAGGGATCGAACCTGAGTACCCTGCATTGAAAGGTGGATTCTTAACCACTGGACCACTAGGGAAGTCCTTCAACCTTGTTCATCTTGTAGCTGAAAGTTTGTACCCTTTACCAGCCTCTCCCTATTTCCTCACCCCACAAAGGAGTGGGAGGTTTAAAAGTATGTCAGACCTCTGTTGGGGAGAATCATCACACTGTGGGCTCAGCGGGGGTCCTAGGACCATGGCCTCCTGCATCAGGCTGTGCTTTCTCCCACCCTCCAGGCTGCCCACCCAGCCTCTGCCCTGATTTCCTTCTTCTCAGAGCAGACAGTCTTCTACACATCCTCAGGGCCTATGGGGTGAGAAGGAAACTGTGGATTCCATTGCTGCTGGGTCCACCCAACACGGAGAAGAGGAGGGCCCCTCATCAACCCGGGCCTCGGACACTCAGCCAGTCTCCCGGTACAGACTGAGGCCCTCCCCCTGAGCCCGTCATCCCTGAACTGTGCTTCTCAAACGGTGCCGTGTATCAGGATAACCCGCGAAGCTCTGAAAACTCCTACTTCCCCATCCCACCCCAGACCCATCATATCAGGACCGCAGGGGACCCTGCACCAGTGTTTCTGAAGCTCCTCCAGTGATCCTAGTGTGCAGTCAAGTCTGGAGACTGCTGTCCGAGAGTATCTTTCTCTGGCCATCTCCCTTCCACAGGCCCTGGGAGGACAGAGCTCCCTACAACTTGTACAGAATCGAGTCAGCTCTGCAAGGTGAGGTCCGAGGCAGATAGGCGGCCGGCCTGCCAGCTGCTTGCCCTCCAAACCCCACCCCTGCCAGGCTCAGTGCCCAGCCATGCCAGGCCCGCTCCCTCGGGCGCCGGCTCTTCCAAATCAGAACAGGCGGCCAGAGTTCAGGGCCCACTGGCGTTCTCCCAGTAAGCACCTTTGGTTCCAGGCTCAGAGCTGTTAATTAAAGAGTTGTGATTAATGAGGAAGCGCTCCCGGTCCCCATCTAGGATGAGAGGTCCTGGGGATGCTGACTTTGCGGGAGGAATCTGCAGTCAGATTCCAACCGGAGCTATTTATAGTTTAGGCTCTGGAGGCCAGTGCCTCTCCTTCTCCTTCTGCCTTTCCCTCCTTCCTCCCCGCCATCCCCACCGCACACCACGATGGGGCAGAGAGCTGGAAATATTTATGGAGGAAGCATGTTTAAAGGAGTAAATCTTTGCATGGATGCATCCGTATTAATCCATCCGAACACACACTCCATCTACATATATTTATGGAATGCCTACTAAGCTCCAGGCTGCAGACTGGCTGATAAGGTTGCCACTCTCATTAACAGTGGCCTGGCCCCTGTTCTGGTGGAGTCTGCACTTTGGGGGAAGAGTCATTACCAAGGGCATCTACAGGTACGAGGACAATTGTATCAATTGTCCATGGAGGCAAGCACTCCATGGGAGAGGACCATGGCTCCGTGCAAGAGTTGAAGAACCACATGAACAGCAGACCACCTCCATCCGTATTTTTAATGTGGAAAGAGGGATTCAAGGTCCCATACAGATAATGTATGGCAGAGTCCAAATTCAAGACCAAGGATGGCTTACCAAATCCATCAACTCTTCTTCCCAGGCACAGAGCTGGATGACATCTGGTAACCCCAGTCTCTGTGACTTCCATCTCCCCTGGGGTAACACAGAGCCGTGTGTCGGAGTCCCAGCCCCAGGGAACCTGGGGAGTGACGAGTGCCTCTCCCAGGATGGCCCATGCCAAAGCTCAGTCCTCCAGGCTCTGGCTAGTGAAATCTAGGGTGACCTCCTGAAGGCGCAGAGTCTCCACTGACCTGAATCCCCAAAAGGCTTTACAGAGCAGACCCTGCCCCCAGTTCTCTCACCAAGTGGACTTGATGTGAGTGAGATATAAACTTCATTGTTCTGAGCCCCTGAGACGGCAGGGTTTAACTGTTATAGCAGTTAGTGTCACCCGAACTGATAAAGCAGATCTGTCTGCCCTAGAAACAGGGAAACTGAAGACAGATCTGTTGCCTTTTTTAAAATTTTTATTTATTTATTTTCGGCTGTCCTGGATCCTTATTACTGTGTGCAGACTTTCTCTAGTTGAGCTGAGTGGAGGCTGTTCTTTGTTATGGGGTGCAGGCTTCTCCTTGCAGTGGCTTCTCTTGTTGCAGAGCACAGGCTCTAGGCACACAGGCCCAGTAGTTGCAGTGCACGGGCTTAGTTGTCTGAAACATGTGGAAGCATCCCAGAGAAGGGGTGGAACCCATGTCCCCTTCATTGGCAAGTAGATTCTTAACCACTGGACCATCAGGGAAGTCCATATCTACCTGCTCTAAATATGATGTCTACTACCCCTTAGGAAGAGTCAGTGACTCTGTAACATTCCGTGAACAAGCACTTCTGGGGATGAAGGGCAAGGATGTTCTGCATCCTTCATGGACACCTTCTCAGCAGGTCTTGCTCATGGTCTCTGAATCAGCCTGAACCACACCCCCAGTCATGGTCCTACTCTCTACCCACTCTTGCAGCTGCAACCAAGGTGGTCTATCCCCAAACTACCTGGGGATGGAAGGGACAGAGGGTGAGAGAGCACAGAGGTGTCTTCCTAGAACCAGATCAGAACCGTGATGTGAGTTCTCCCAGAGACGTGAAAACCCATACCGGGCTTGGGCAGCATATGGCTGGAAAGAAAGTGAAGTCGCTCAGTCGGGTCCGACTCTTTGTGACCCCATGAACTTGTAGCCTGCCAGACTCCTCCATCCATGGTCAGAAGGAGCCCTGGAATTCAAGGGAGAAGAACTGGTACACATCCTGGGGAGGTTGTGGGACAGCAGCTCGGCCTCAACTGCCTCCTCCATAAAATGGGCACAATGTCTGACCCACGAATGACAAAAAGCTTCAACCTTCCTGCAAACAGTAGTTCATAGATGGAAGGGCATGCAGAAGAGCCAGAGCTGGTGAGTAGCTGCAGGCTGCTGATTAACCAACCCCAGGGCCACCCTCTGTCCAGACCTCTCAATGTACAAGCTGTCCTCCTTGTTGAAGACAATTCCAAGTGAGGTTTGTATTACTTGTAGCCAAAGGCATTCTAACTCACCTATAAGACAAAACACTTAACAGCTCTGTGATTCTATTTCCCCAACTGCAAAATGAGAACATCATTCATTTTTTTCAATGAAAATTTCTAATAGGACACATCATAATTGTACCCACCTTACCACACTCCCACAACGTGGGAGGGGTGGGCGGTGACATGGGCCTGACCTCTAAAGAGCTATTCGCATTCAAGAGCAGTTTGCAAATCTACTTCTGTCCCGACAGAGCTGTCAGTGTCCACGCAGTTTATTTTCCACACGGGTCTTCACATCTTTTACAGATTCCAAACTCTCTGTTTAGATGAAATGTTACTCAAAAGCCCAGCATCCCCTGTGGCCGTAACAGATGACAGCCTTGCTGTTTCTAAGGAGGCAAGTTTCTAAGGAGGCTGGGCAAGAGGAAGCTCATCTAGTTCTGCTTTGTTGCTGTTGTTTAGTCACTAAGGGAGAAGGCAATGGCACCCCACTCCAGTGCTCTTGCCTGGAAAATCCCATGGACAGAGGAGCCTGGTGGGCTGCAGTCCATGGGGTCGCTAAGAGTCGGACACGACTGAAGTGACTTAGCATCAGCAGCAGTCACTAAGTCATGTTCGACTCTTTTGCAACCCCACGGGCTGTTCATGGAATTTTCCAGGCAAGAATACTGGAGTGGGTTGCCATTTCCTTCTCCAGAGGATCTTCCAGGTCCAGGAATTGAACCCTCAGCTCCTGCTGCGTCTCCTGCTTTGCAGGCGGGTCCTTTGCTACTGAGCTACTGTGGAAGCCAGTGTGAGAGTGAATGGTTATCTGACCTATTCAAGGAGAGAAATTCATGACAATTCTGACCAGAGAAGCAGAAGGAGGGAGGTCCGTGTTTGGTCAAAGGCTCTGATGCTGAATTTAACATGTCAGCTCTACTGGCCTGAAAGATGCCTGGTGGTGGATAAAACACTATTTCTGGGTGTGTCTGTGAGGATGCTTCTGGAAGAGATTAGCTTTTGAATCAGTGGACTGAGTAAAGCCGATGGCCCTTCACCCTTACCTGTATCATCTAATCCACTGAGGGTCATTGAATAGAGCAAAGAAGCAGAGGAAAGAAGGATGTGCTCTCTGCTTGTGATGGGACATCTGTCTTTTCCTGCCCTTGGACATCGTGCTCCTGGGCTTCTGACCCAGACTGAGATTTACACCACTTGCTCCCTGGTTCTCAGCTCTCCTGGGTCCAGTGTGTGAACAGAGGGCGGGGGTCTCCTCGGCCTCCATAGACCTGTGAGCCATTCCTTCATAACAGAGCTCTTTCTATGCATCCATCTATCTATGTATCTATGTTTATCTATCTATGCATCTATCCATCTACACAGCTAGATAGATGACAGATAGATAGACAGAGATGATAGATAGATAGGCAGACAGATAGATATCTGACTGGTTTCATTTCTCCAGAGAACCCCAACTAATACACTGATATCCCAAAACTTCAGTAAAATGCCCCATCTCAGTTCTTGGTATGAGTGCCAAAGAAAGGACTAACTTTCTGACTGTCACAGCAAGGAAGCCATTGTAAAGGCAGCTGCAGAACCCAAAGGGACCAGAGTCTCAAAAGGCAGGGGAGGCCCATAGAGGAGCCGTAACATCCCCAAGGTCACACAGCACCAGGGGCAGAGCTGGAATTCAAAAGCGAGTCATCTTTCTCCCCACGCAATCAGTGCCCTCATGCACAACAGAGACTGTGCTCCCAGTCACCCCAACCCTCCTGCCACCCATTCAGTTTCTTTCCATGCTTCCCAGCCTCATTTTCAGGAGGAGGTCATGTTTGGGATAAAGAGTCTGCAAGACCATAAGACTAGGTGAGCACAAGCCCTGCTTGGTGCTGAAAACTGATGCATGTGTGCCCAGTGTACATGCTTGCATAACTACCTGCTTTGCCTGACCAGGAGCTTGTGTCTCGTAAGTTAGGACAACTTAGGAAAGTATTTGGGTCCAGGATCCTGCAGCCCCTTCCATGGGAGGGATCATAGCAGATTCACCCGCTTTAAGGCCTTGAAGGAGCTGAGGAGGCAGGGGGCTCCAGGAGCACCTGGGGTCTGTGAGCTGTATGCACCATCCGCAACTCTCAACACACCAGTCAGGCAGTCAAAGAAAAAGGCTACTGAATGAGCTGCCAAGGAAATACTTTACCCAGGACTTCTGGGCCAATACCTGTTCTCTTCTGTCCCTGTATCCTTGGCCCCCAGTGAGGGCTGGATGGGGTCCTACAGAGGTCTTAGGAAATGATCTATATGACGGAAGAGACAGAGAGGAAGATAAAAGATTGAACTGATCAGTCTTTTCACTGTATCAATTCTCCCCCATCCAGCTCACCCTCTAGAAGGCTCTGCCCATACCATCTCATGCTCTGGAAGACCCCAGCCAAACCCAGGCACAGAGTCCATCTCCTCTGCTTGGTCACCCAGGGCTCTCCAGCCCTTGATCACAGCCCTCCGAGCCCACTCTGTCCCTTCCAATTTCTTTATGTCTTCCCTGAACCTGCTTAAAACCTTTCATTCTCATCATTCGAACAGATCACGCTACCTCTGCAAACATCACCCATTTCCTTTTTGTCAGCCTGAGCTCATCTGGAGTTTAAAATTTCTCAATTCTGGGACTTCTCTGCTGGCGCAGTGAATAGGAATCCGCCTGCCAGTAGAGGTGACACGGGTTCGACCCCAGGTCTGGGAAGATTCCACATGCCGCAGAGCAACTAAGCCTGTGTGCCGCAACTACTGAGCCAGCGTGCTGCAACCACTGAAGCCCACGCACCGAGAGGCCGTGCTCTGCAACGAGAGAAGCCACTGCCACGAGAAGCCAGCACACTGCAATGAAGAGTAGCCCCCGCTAGCCACAACTAGAGAAAGTGGGCACGCAGCAATGAAGACCCAGTGCAACCAAAAATAAGCAAATTTTTTTTTTTAATTCTCAGTTCTGTTCCACACTTGAAAGAGATCTTTTCCATTTTCTTCCTCCAGCCCCCTAAAGTCTTCATAAAGCCGTGTTCCTGAAGTCCCATCTTGAGAACTTCCTGGAGCTCCCCTCCCTGTTTACATATGGAGGTGCACATTCCTGCCCTCCAGCACCCAGCCCCAGCTCTGCATCACCAAGGAGACCAGAGGCAGCACAGGAAACTCAGAGTTCCCCCTGGGAAGACGCAGGCTGTCCCCAGGAAACTGCCCACCTCCGTCCTGAGCCCAGCCTTCTGTTCTGCCCCTGGCAGGCTGGCCAGACCAGCCTCCTCATTCGGTCCAGCACAACTGAACAAGGCATCAGGGCAAGGCTGAACCCCTCATTGCAAACCACCCACTCCTGAGGTCTCCACATTCTCCCCTCCCATGGGCAAGTCCCTGATCAAACATATGCTACCTGGCTGGAACCCTGTTTTTACACACGCACTCACACACACTGTACATATGCACAGTGACCAGGAACACACGCAGACATACATCCACACATACAAACAGAATCACCAAATAAGGGCTTCCCCAGTGGCTCAGTGGCAAAGAACTCACCTGCAATGCAGAAGCCACAGGAGACTTGGGTTCGATCCCCTGAATCAGGAAGATCCCCTGGAGGAGAGCATGGTGACCCACTCCAGTATTCTTGCCTGGAGAATCCCATGGACAGAGGAGCCTGGTGGGTTACAGTCCCCAGGGTTGCAAAGAGTCAGACACGACTAAAGCTTCTTAGCACGCACGCAAGGGAAAAGAATTATCTGAGCACACACACATACATGACACTTGCACACATGTGTATTTAGCACCATACCCCTGAGCACACACACGACCGTGGTTACACATGTCTGTGCCTGGTCCTAAATATCCACCAGCAGACCTAAATACCCAAATGCACAATGCACACATCATAACTCATCCACACCAGTGCACACACAGTCTCAGGGCTGCACACACATCCCCAGAGCACATGCGTGCAAATGCATGAACATACACCCAGGTACACACATCCTGGCACACAAATACCCAGCCACACTCAAGCGTTGCTCTGAAAGCCCAGATGAAGATGGAGTCCTGCTCTAGACCGGCAGGGAGGCAGTGGATGTTCCAGCTGAGTCGCAGCCATTAGCTCTCTAATTAAAGTCCCCTCGCCACTCTCTGGCCACGAGGACCGGCACACTCACACCTGGCGTGGATCCTGGGCATCTCCACGGCTGCAGATGGGCCAGCCGCCACTGCCCAGAGGCTCGATCTGGGTGTAATTAGGGATGAGACTCAGCTGAAGAAGTCACAGCCAACAAGCCGCTTCTTTTTTCTCTTCCAGGTGAGATGGAAGTGCCAGGCCCACAGCACTTCTTCTCAGGTCCTAATTATACCTCTGGCTCTGACTCCTCTCTGCGCCCTGCCACACCCTGCATCCCCATCATACAGACACACACACACACACAGAGGACTAGAGGTGAGGGCCCCAGGTCAGCACAGGCCTGCAGCCTCCAGCATTGCCTGGCCCAAGGCCAAAATGGGAACCAGCCAAAGTGTCTCTGCCCCGACCTCAACTCCCTTCCCAGCCCACGCCCACCCAGACAGAGCGCCTCAAAACCCCTCCAAGCAGGCCCTTTTTCCTCCAGCCAGTCTGTATTGGTTTCCTAGGGATGTCACAGCCACGTATCACACGCTGGGCAGCTTAAGCAACAGAAATTCATCGTCTCCCAGTTCTGGAGGCCAGAAGTCCAGGGTCAAGGTGTCAGTGGGGGAGGGCTCTGGGGGAGACTCTGGTCCAGGCCTCTCCCCTCGCTACTGGTGGATTTGCCAGCAGTGCTTGATGTTCCTCGGTTTCCTGGTAGACGAATCACCCTCCTCTTAGCCTGGATCGTCACATGGCATTCTCCACGTGTGCTTGTCTGACTCCAAATCCCCCTTTTTGTATGGACACCAGTCATTTTGGATCAGGGCCCATTCTAAAGACTTCATTTTAACTTGATTGCCTCCGTAAAGACCAATCTAAATAAGACCACATTCTGAGGTTCTAGGGGGGGCTAAGACATCAACATACAAAGGTGGGGGGGGTGGCAGGAGACAACACTGCCCTGGTGTTGGTCCTACACACCCGCTCACACCTTGTGACCCAGCTGCAGGGCCTTCCTACCTCTCACTAAAGCTCTGATCCATGGTTCTGGGTTCATGGGAATTTCTGGAAGTTCCACAATGCAGAGATGAGACCTGATGCAAATAGTTCAGTAAACTCTAGTACCAGATCAGAGAGGGTGGAGTTGGCCCGCACCTTTCCTGTGTGAGGCCGGGGTCCCTGCTGGTCCCCAGAACACACCAAGCATCTTCCCACCTGATGCCTCTGCACATGGTATTCCCAAAACTGGAACACTCTCTCATCAGGTCTCCTGGCATCGTTCTTTCTCCTCCTTAGGCCTTCACTTAACTGCCAGCCACTCAGAGATGCCCACTCTAATCACCCCAACTAAAAGCGGTCCCCTCTGTCATTCTCTGTCACAGCCACCTGCATGGCCTCTGTCATCATTCCACCACCAGTTCACACCTACGTATCTGAGTTCCCCACTCAGTATAAATTCCCTGAGGACTAGCTATATAGCTATCTTGTTTAGGATGGAGAGAAGGAGGGAGTAAGTAGAAAAAGATGGGAGGGAGAAGGGAAAGAAGGAAGGAAGGGAGGAAAGAGGGGAGAAACTGGAGGTTCACACGGTCTAGAGCAGGGTTCTCAACTTCTGCTGACCACTATTGTCATTTTGAATTCAATTCATTGTCATGGGGGACTGTCTAGATGTCTAAAAGCATCCCATTAGATACCACTCTCCCAAAGCTGTACCCAACCAAAAATTTCTCAAGGTAGCGCTAAATGTCCCCTAAGGGGCAGAATCACCTGTCTGAGAACCACTGGTCTAGAAGTTTTAACCTGTTTTCAACCGTTGAACTCTCATTTCAAAGAATTTTATATAGAAGCCCAAAGGGTGAAATGCATTCCAGTGGAAGCACCCCAGGGCTTTGTATTTGTCAGCAACTCCATACCTATGCCACGTAACAGCTACTCCAAAACACCAAGGTTTCTAACAACCAGCCTCTGCTCTCGTACGCCCAGGTCCACAGGTTGGCTGGGTTCAGCTTCTCTAGGCTCTACCTCCAGCAGAAAGTTGTCTTCACTTGTCTTCAGGCTGCAAACTGGGATCAGGTCTGCTCCAGCCAGGTTCATGCTGAGACTGCCGTGTCTTCATGACAGCCAATCTCTAGCAATGCAGTGGGTAGAGCCAACCACATGAACATGTTCACAGCTTCTTCTTGTATCAGGTCTGCTGTTTTGGTGTCATCTGAGCAAGACTAACATCAGTAGGGCAGGGAAATATGACTCCATCCCATGAGGGAGGTGAGAAAACAGTAATTCATCTAGTCTAAGCTTAGTTGTTGTTCAGTCGCTGAGCCATGTCCAACTCTTTGCGACCCCATGGACTGCAGCATGCCAGGCTTTCCTGTCCTTCACTGTCTCCTGGAGCTTGCTCAAAGTCACCCCCATTGAGTTGGTGATGCCATCCAACCATCTCATCTTTTATTGCCCCCCTCCTCCTGCCCTCAATCTTTTCCGGCATCAAGGTCTTTTCCAATGAGTCAGCTCTCAACTTACGAACATGTTGATTTAGAGAACTGGAGCTCAAGGGCAAGACCAAGCCATGGGCCTGCACTGACTTCTCCCCAGTATCAATGGCTCCCAAGAGCATCACAGGCCTCCAGACCCAGGGACAGTGCAGCAGCTTCCAGCTCACAATCACAAGCCTGTGTGCTCAGTCACACTCTATGCCCTGGCCATCCTGAACACTTGGAAGTGTAACTTTCATTCAGCAATATTTTTCCAGTATCTCCTCTGTGCTGGATGCTGTCCAAGGCACTGGGGACCTAGTGGTGAGCCCGAAGTACACAGCCAACTGGGGTGAATGGCCCATTCCTATAGGGGCAGACCAATAGCCACACCAAGGGACTGTTGCAAGTCACTATCTCTTCCTCTTCTGATGAACACTCCCGGCATTGTGCTTTTCTAAATCAGCCTCTGGGGCTCAGAAGGGCTCTTTTCCTGCCGCAGCTCCGACCCCTCAAACCAGGATCCTTTTGATACGGCAACTTGTCTCGTCAAGATATCATCATGTCTATATCGAGGCTGTGTCAGCAGCCCCATGAAAATGAATAATGGCCGCAATTATGACCCATATAACAGCCCAATAAAACCTAATTAAAATGATCCACATCCCATCTGCCAAGTGCAGGGCAAGGCAGCCAGGGAAAGATGGAGGCCCAGCCAGTGTAAGGAGAGCCAGAAATGTAAAGAATAATAATAATATTTATATTATAATAAATACATTATATAGCATTAGCATACATTAAGACAATATAATTATGATAATAACATGATCGCTGCCACTAATATTTATGATGTGTTTACTGTGTGCCAGCCCCTGTGCTAATAGGAGCTGTTGTGATACGTCAAATCTCTATCACCCCATTTAATTATCACTAACTTGCCATCAATAAGTGCTAGCATTACTCCCATTTACAGATGAGGAAACTGAGGCACAGAGAGGTTAAGAACTTCCACAAAGTTACACTGCCAATACATTGTAGAACTAAAAGGTCAGGTTCCACTAGTGCCTGGCAAGAAATAGGTGTTCAGTACTTATGTGATGAATACAAGAAGAGATTTGGCCAAGATTCATCCAGGTGGCGCTAGTGGTAAAGAGCCCACTTGCCGATGCAGGAGACGTGAGAGACGCGGGCTCGATGCTGGGTCGGGGAGATTCCCTGGAGAAGGAAATGGCAACCTGCTCCAGTATTCTTGTCTGGGAAAGCCCATGGACAGAGGAGCCTGGCAGGCTACAGCCCACAGGGACTCAAAGAGTTGGACATGACTGAAGCGACTTAGCGCACACACACACGTTAGGTAACCCAAGATGTCACACAAACAACCAACGAACATTTATTCAGGGCCAACTCAATCTAGGAGTTGTACAGAGAAACAAAGAGGAGAGTAGGATTAACATATATTCACTACCATGTGTAAAATAGATAGCTGAAAAGTGAAAGTGAAAGTTGCTCAGTTGCATCCGACTCTTTGCAACCCCATGGACTGTACAGTCCATGGAATTCTCCAGGCAAGAATACTGGAGTAGGTAGCCTTTCCCTTCTTCAGGGGATCTTCCCAACCCAGGGATCGAACCCAAGTCTCCCGCATCGCGGGTGGATTCCTTACCAGCTAAGCCACATGGGAAGCCCAAAATAGATAGCTAGGGGGAAGCTATATAGCACAGAGAGTTCAGGTGGGTGTTCTGTGATGACTTAGATGGGATGGGGGGTGGCAAGGAGGGAAGTCCAAGAGGGCTGGGATGTAGATATACATATGGCTGATTCACTTTGCTGTACAGCAGAAACTAACACAACATTGTAAAGCAATTATACTCCAATAAAAATAAATAATTTTTTAAAAAAGAAACAAGCTGAGAAGACAGACAAGTCAGTCATTAAAATCAGATATGATTACAGCTAGAATGGAAATATGTACAGACACAGCGAATACATTGATGTGGTGGGGAGGACTTAAGTCTGCCCAGGAAATCAAGGAAGACTTCCCATAGGAGACAGAGTCAAAACTGGGTCTTAAAAGATGGGTAGGAATTTGCCAGACAGATAAGTAGAGGAAAGCATTCCAGGCTAAGGGAACTATGTGTGCAAAGTTATAAAAGAGTCCCAGAAAATTCTGGGAGTTGCAAAGTTACCCAGCCTGAAAGTTACAATGATCTGGTCTGGCTGGCGTGGAGCATGAGGGCCAGGGGTGTAACAAGAGGGCTAGCAAGGTCAATGGGTCAAGATCATCATTCACCTTTTAGGACAGGCTCGGGGGTTTTGATTTTGTCCCATAAGCAATGGGGAGCCATGGAAGACTTCAAAGCAGAGGAGTGACGTGATCGGATTTGCTCGCTAGAAAGAGTCTTTGGTTTGCTGAGCTGGGAAAGTCTGGGAAACAGCAAGAAATCACAAATTCTGCACCTCAGGCAGGGGCATAATTTTTTTACTTGAGATGAACATGAAAACATGCCCAGCATGGGTAGCCGGGCAGTCCCAGCCCTTTACCCTATCTGTCATGACAGCCAGAATTGGACCAAAGCATACAGAGGGAGGGAGATGCTCAGATCATCTCTAAGTAGGGGACTTCCCTGGTGGTCCAGTGGGTAAGAATCTGTCTACCAATGCAGGGAACATGTGTTTGACCCCTGGTCTGAGAACTCCCACATGTCACGGGGCAACTAAGCTGTGTGTGCTGAGCCGGGGCACCGTAGATCCCATACTCCACAACAAGAGGAGCCATGGTAATGAGAAGCCCGTGCATCACAACTAGAGAGCCGCCCGCCGCAACTAAAGAAGGCCAGCCTGCAGCAAGGAAGAGCCCATGCAATGCAACAAACACCCCGCAAGCCAAAAAATTTCTTTTAAAAATCTCTAAGTGGTTTTCCATGAGCCTCCCCTGTACCAAGCATGAGAGAAGATGACCCTTGTGTCCTGGGTACCATCACAGGCCCCCATCTGACAAAAGAATCCCCTGTCTCCTGCCTGGAAGCCTGAAGTTCAGGAAGTGTCTGGCCCCTCCAAATGGACGGGTCTTTAAAAACCTGAGAAGTCCAAGTTCACAGGCACATGAGACAGATTCGTTTAAAAAAACGATTTCTGTTGTTGCCTTTGTCATTCCAAATGATTCTGCCCCTTGACCCAGGAAGAGGTTCCAATTGCATAAATAGAGCAGTAATCTTCAACATCAATGTTTTGATAAAATGAAAGCAAGAGGGGAAGGGAATACCTATTATAAACACCACCTCTGGGAAGCATGGTCAGAAAAAGTTATTAAACATTCTATCACAAGCTTGGAAGAGAGCACTGTCCACCCCGCCCTGCACCGAGCTCTTAATAAAGGCAGCATCTTGGAATTTGCCACTCTTCAATGCATAATTCACTCATCAAAAAGCAACAGTAATACATTGCATTTTCATAAGGGGCTCTGAAGCTGTCTAATTTCCCTGAGCCGCAGGACGGCGGGAGTCTGTGGCCACTCACTGAGGCCCCTTTATGCATTATGGATAGAAACTTTGCAATTCAAAGTGACAAGTCAATGTCCCCATCACCGGCCCCTAGAACCCCACATCAGATCAGAAGGCCTGGAACTAAAGGATAGGTCAGCTCCCAAAACCTAGAGCCGTTTGGTATCTAGACGTGTGTGTGTGTGTGCGTGTGTGTGTGTGTTAAAGCAGGAAAGGAAGCAAAAATCATTGCCCAGGTCTCACCAAATGTCATCAAGAACCAGATCTGTCACTTGCTAACACATTGTGGGATGAGGCAAGAACATACAGGCAGGACAACATGACCCTGGGCCCCATGCATACCTCCAGCGCCCTCCTCAGCCCCTGAAATATGGACCATGTACTACAGAGTCTGCAGGCATAGACACCATCAGGCCACTGGAAACTGGATTGGAGGGTCCTAGTGTGTTTTCACCTGGTCACCTCACCAAGGAGGCATAAACAAAGAAAGAGGGACTTCCCTGGTGGCCCAGTGGCTAAGACTCCAAGCTCCCACTGCAGGGGGACTGGGTTCAATCCCTGATCAAGGAACTAGATCCCACATGCCACAACAAAGAGTTTGCATGCCACAACCAAAGATCTCACATGTCTCAACAAAGATCAAAGATTCTGAGTACTACAGCTAAGACCCAGTACAGCCAAAGAAATAAATTGTGTAAATAAATAGAACTTCCCAAGTGGTCCAGTGGTTAAGAATCCGCCTACCAATGCAGGGAACACAGGTTCCATCCCTGGTCTGGGAAGACTCCACATGCTACGGGGTAACTAAGCCTGTGGTCCGCAACTACTGAGCCCACATGCCCTGGAGTCCATGCTCCTTAACAAGAGAAGCCACTGAAATGAGAAGCCTGAGCACTGTACATAGAGACTAGCCCCCACTCCCTGAAACTAGAGAAAAGCCCACGCATAGCAATGAAGACCCAGCACAGCCATAAATAAGCAAACATGCTTAAATAAATAAATACCTTTTTTAAAAAGCAAAGAGAGAAAATCAGGTAAAAAGATGGACAGTCTTGAGTAGAGACAGGGCTCTGGGGGCTCCAATGGTAAAGAGTCTGCCTGCAGTGCTGGAGACCCAGGTTCAGTTCCTGGGTAGGGAAGATCCCCTGGAGCAGGAAATGGCAACCCACTCCAGTATTCTTGCCTGGAAAATCCCATGGATGGAGCAGCCTGGCGGGCTACCGTCCATGGGGTCGCCAAGAATCAGACACGACTAAGCGACTAACACACACGGTGTGCTAGAAGGAGCACTAGAGCTGGATGCAGAAGGCCTCGAGTCTGATCCCACTGCTCACAATAAAATCAGGAGACCCAGGTCAAGTCACTCAGCCTTACTGGTATAAAAAGCGAAACGCAGGTGAGTGGAGTAACTGCGTTCAAACACTGGCTCCTCTACTGCATGGCTCCTAGAACACCCGAGTCATCCCCTTCAGTTCAGTTCAGTGGCTCAGTCGTGTCCAACTCTTTGCGACCCCATGAACCGCAGCACGCCAGGCCTCCCTGTCCATCACCAACTCCAGGAGTTTACTCAAACTCACGTCCACTGAGTCAGTGATGCCATCCAACCATCTCATCCTCTGTTGTCCCCTTCTCCTCCTGCCCTCAATCTCTCCCAGCATCAGGGTCTTTTCAAATGAGTCAGCTCTTCGCATCAGGTGGCCAAAGTATTGGAGTTTCAGCTTCAACATCAGTCCCACCAATGAACACCCAGCACTGATCTCCTTTAGAATGGACTGGCTGGATCTCCTTGCAGTCCAAGAGACTCTTAAGAGTCTTCTCCAACACCACAGTTCAAAAGCATCAATTCTTCTGTTCTCAGCTTTATGGTCCAACTCTCACATCCACACATGACTACTGGAAAAACCATAGCCTTGACTGGACAAACCTTTCTTGACAAAGTAATGTCTCTGCTTTTTAATGTGCTGTCTAGGTGGGTCATAACTTTCCTTCTGAGGAGTAAGCGTCTTTTAATTTCATGGCTGCAATCCACTACTCAGAGGCATTTGGCCCCAGAGGTCAACGTGGACAACTGTCCCTTCTCCAAGGCTCCAGTCCACCCCTTATGCAGAAGATGCAGAGCTGAACTGCTTGGAGTTGAGCCCCAGTTCTGCCCGAATGTTTCTAAGCCTCAACTTCTCCATCTCTAAAATGGGAATAAAAATATTACTCACATCAAAGAGAGGGTGACACCTGATCAATCTAGCGAAGAGGTGCTGGAGAAAAAAATAATAATATGGCACAGAGGTGGAGCTCAGAAATGTCAGGCAAAGGGCTCAGGCATGCTGCCATATGTATGGGCTGGATCAGGCCAGGGAGAAACGGCTCTTAGGAGGATGCCTTCGCTGCCAGGGGCTAGCCAAACCCTGCAGAGCCCAAGGGTGCCATGTTCCACTTCTGCTCCCAAGCACACTGGCATCCGGGCTCTCTGATCACTTTCCTTGAGGCCACAAGAGTCGAGAAGCATTCAGACACATAGGCAGCTAGGTCTACACAATGACCAGTGTAAATATCAATAACAAGTTCTAATAAGAAGAAGGAGGAGGGAAATAATCCCATTTCATCCTCATAACCATTCCTGCAACAATGAAGCTAGTTTTTCTCATTGCCTCTGTCCTCAAGGGGCCCCCAGTGACTAGGTGGTGATAAGCAAGCATCCAATGGTACCTCTGGGAGCAGGCGGCAGACTGTCTTAGTGAAAAGGCCTCTACTTGCAATAGACAAGGAGGACCCAAGGACCTGGCAGGGAGTCAGCAGAGGAAAATAACTGAACTTCTCTACATGTGACAAATGTGACAACTTCTCTACATTTTTTTTTTTACTATTGAGAGGAAAGGGCAGGGGAATGTGAAAAAGGGAAACAGTTGAGAAGGGAGGAAGTTGGGGAAGGTGTTGTCCTATGACATTGGGAGAAGCCCTGATGATGGACAGGCTTGACATTGTTTAAGACAAGATATTTTCTAGATGGATAGACTCAATGGACAAATTTTACAAAGTCCATATTACAGTTCAGTAAACTGAGATGTGGCAAGGAGATCAAACAACTGCCTAGTGACAGAACCATGGCCTGGATGCTGGTCTTCTGGGTTCTTGTCTAGGACATCCCTTCCTATAACCTAAATTGATGTGTTCTTACTTTATTGAAGAATGAGATGAAGTAGCATTTTTGTGACTTTAATTTTATACATGTTTAATATTGTCACCTGGGTAAGATACACTGGAGAAGTGTTTCATTAAAAGATTAATAATTTTTTTTAAAAAAAGAAGAGGGTATTTTCCAATGGTCTCAACCCCTCATCCCCTAAATGTGACCTGAGTTCTACTGCACTTGGCATCCGACCAATGCTTGGGAGGAGGGAGGTTTGGGCTGAGTTTTCCAATTGGATTTGCAAGTGTTTATCAAAGACTTAAATTCTGAAGACAAAAGGCCCAAGGCAGAGATGTCACTGAGAATGTAAGACCCAGAGGGAGAGGCAGCGAACTTGGGAGGGTTTTGAATACACTTTAGACATACAATGGAAGTTCTAATCAATCTTATTTACAATTCAAAGGATTAGGGGAAGCCAGTTGATACCTGGGGTCCACAAAAAATCCAGAGAGTGGTCTGAGATGCATGCAAAGTTCAACTGAATCATTAAGGTAGGAGCAGGTAACTGTTCTTGTGGACTTTGCATAGGGAGGAAAGTTTTTTATCCCATAAGGCCATTCACTCCAAGACAAGGAAATGGCATAACCAAAAGCTCAAGGTCATGAATGGGTGTCATGTTTGAGAATGGGGGCTGGTGCAGAGGACCCAGAAGGTTGGGAGAAGACATCAGAGGGGAGATGTTGAACATGGGGTGGCAGAGGGCCAGGTCAGGACGTATCAACGTATCAACTCTCTGAGGAGTTCAAACATGGCCTACAAGAAAGAGAGGCATCCTTGAAGCACTTTCAGGAGTAGCCTATCAAGGCCAGACCTGTGTTACACGAAGTTCAGAAAAGAGGAGGGACCGGGTGGGGAGCGCAGAAGCCTACCCTGGGGTTGTAGCATCCTAACAAGCAAACAGCAACAATAAAAGCAGACACAGGACCTGAACAACCAATGCACAACAGAGAGCATGGGACTGAGGAAGAAGCATCTGGAAACATACTCAAGGTCATTAGTCATTGTGGAAATGTGACAACATTTCCTGCCTCCAGTGCTAGGATTAAAAACCACACTTGGAATGATAAGTTCCAACTTCACGCTGGTGTTTTCTCTGGGAAAAAATTAGAAAGGCATCGGGAAGAGTTCAGGAGGCTTCAGATGTGTTCATAATATGTCCTTTATAGCTAAAAGGAAGCCAAAGTCAAAATGGAAAATGTTAAGATCGGATATTCGGCCAAATGCAAGGTACATAAACATTCATTTTATTAATCTCCATATCTTTTTGAAGGTCATCGTTCATATTAAAATATTTTCTTAAATAAGGACTCATTTTTCTGTCCATGTCAAAGGTTAAAGTAAAAGAATTCCTAGTGATGGGGAAGCTGTAGAGAAATGGCACATTCCACGTCCTGCCAGTAAAAGAAACATTGGTATATTTCCAAAAGACAGTTTAGCAAAATCTATCAAAATTGTTGAATGTGTGTGAACTCTGATATATCAAGTCCATAACTGGGAATTTTCCTCAAGGAAGTTATGATGGATATGCCCAAAATTAAGCTTTAGAAGAAAAAAATTAAAAATAATATAAATGTACAGCAATACTCTATAGCCATAGGAGATGCAGAAAGGCATAACAAGATATGGATGGATGTACCTCAGATATGCAGATGACACCACCCTTATGGCAGAAAGTGAAGAAGAACTAAAGAGCCTCTTGATGAAAGTGAAAGAGGAGAGTGAAAAAGTTGGCTTAAAGCTCAGCATTCAGAAAACTAAGATCATGGCATCCGGTCCCATCACTTCATGGCAAATAGATGGGGAAACAGTGGCTGACTTTATTTTTCTGGGCTCCAAAATCACTGCAGATGGTGATTGCAGCCATGGAATTAAAAGACACTTGCTTCTCGGAAGGAAAGTTATGACCAACCTAGACAGCATATTAAAAAGCAGAGATATTACTTTGCCAACAAAGGTCCCTCTCGTCTAGGCTATGGTTTTTCCAGTGGTCATGTATGGATGTGAGAGTTGGACTATAAAGAAAGCTGAGCACCGAAGAATTGATGCTTTTGAACTGTGGTGTGGAGAGTACTCTTGAGAGTCCCTTGTACTGCAAGGAGATCCAACCAGTCCATCCTAAAGGAGATCAGTGCTGGGTGTTCATTGGTGGGACTGATGTTGAAGCTGAAACTCCAATACTTTGGCCACCTGATGCGAAGAGCTGACTCATTTGAAAAGACCCTGATTCTGGGAAAGATTGAGGGCAGGAGGAGAAGGGGACGACAGAGGATGAGATGGTTGGATGGCATCACCGACACAATGGACATGGGTTTGGGTGGACTCAGGGAGTTGGTGATGGACAGGGAGGTGCTGCGGTTCATGGGGTCGCAAAGAGTTGGACACGACTGAGCAACTGAACTGAACTGAACTGACATTATATGTTCACTAACAAAAGAAAAGTTTGATATGTCAGTATGTACATACAATTCCCTTTAAAAATAAATAAATAAATGCAGACACAGAGATAAGACATTGGGAGAATATGCAGCGAAATGTCAGGAGTGGCCCTTTCTGGGCGGGGTAACCATGAGTGATATTTTTTTTCTCCACTCCATATCTTTTTCCCTATGCTCCTTATGTAAGTTAAATTAATAATAACCATAAAAATTAAGATAGCATATGTATCAAAAAATTTAAAAATACTATCTCTGATCGGTGTCAATCAGCTCAGATTGCCTAGCAAACACCATAGACTGCATGGCTTAACAGTGGAAACTTACATCTCAAGGTTCTGGAGATGGAGAAGTCCAAGGTCAAAGTGCTGGCAGATTTAATTTCTGGTGAGAACTCTCTTCTCAGTTGGCGGATGGCCACCTTCCCCCTGTGTGCCCACCCACGTGGCCTTTCCGCGGTGCTGCTCATGGAGAGACCGGTCTCCGTGTCCCTACTTATAGGAGCACCCCATGCCTATGACCTCACCTAACTATAACTATCCCCCCAAGGCCAGTCTCAAAAACCAGTCACCATCAAGTTTAGGGCTTCAACATATGAATGGGAGGGGGAGGGAATGGACGTAAACACTCAGTCCATAACATCCCTCAAAAAAGTAATATGAATCCAATCCTGAGAGAAAGGAAACAAATTAAAGAACATTCAACAGGGACTTCCCTGGCAGTCCAGTGGCGAAATCTCTGTGCTCCCAAAGCAGGGGACTCAGGTTCAGTCCCTAGTCAGGGAGCTAGATCCCGTACGTCACAATGAAAATGGAATATTCCACATGCCACAATGAAGACTTGACACAGCCAAATAAATAATTATCTTTAAAAGAAAAAACCAATGGCCTTAGAAAAAATTAAAAAGAACATTTGACAAACTTTTCTAGACTTTTCAAAACATGTCAATGTCATGAAAGACTAGCAAGTATGAGGAAATAATTCCTGGTAAAAGAGAGAAAAGAAGCAGTATAAAGAAATGCAACACCGATCTTGAACCAGGAAAATATATGTGTGGGGTGTGTGTGTGTGTGTGTGTGTGTGTGTGTGTGTGTGTGTACATATGTATATGGTTATAGTTATAAAGGATATTATTAAGGCAATCGTTGTGGTTGTTTACTCCTCATTCATGTGCAACTTTTTGGACCCTATCGACTGTAGCCTGCTAGGCTTCTATGTCCATGGGATTTTTCTGGGCAAGATTACCAAAGTGGATTGCCATTTCCTCCTCTAGGGGATCTTCCTGACTCAGGGATCGAACCCTCCTCTCTGCGTCTCCTGCATTGCAGGTGGATTCTTTACCACTGAGCCACTGGGGAAGCCCCTTTAAGGCAACCAGTGAAATTTAAATACAGACTACAGATCAGATGGTAATATAGTGCCAATGTGGTTCCTTAAGATAAGGGTTCTAAGAGATAATGGTGGAGTACTTCAGAATAAAGAGCCATGTGCCTGAACCTTGCATTGAAATGAGTCAGCAATAATAATAACAATAATAAAAATAATAACATGCATGTATTTGGAAAGAGAAACAAAGCAAATATGGAAAAATGTTAACACGTGGTGAATCAAGGTAAAGGGTATACAGGAGTCTATTTTACTAGTCTTGGAATTCTTCTGTAAGTTTAAAATGTAAATAAAATTGAACAAAAATCCTTTCCAACAAATAAAATAAAAATACCATTTTTAAAAATAAGATGAAAAAAAAGACTGGGTCATGACATGCTAGAGCCAGCTCATACTGGCTTGCAAGAGCAGACTGTTAAAATTTCAGAAATTTTTCAATCCAGTGGACAAATTGGTAACTTGAAATTGGCCACGGTGGGGGTATTAACACCACAGAAATTGGCATTTACTATAAATCAGGGCTTTTTTTTTTTTTTTTTTTTCAGAAAGCAAGTTGTTTTCCAAAACATCAATGAGTGGAGGGTCCATTTTTCTCTGTAGCTGGTGGAGACAGAGCCATTCTCTGAAACTCATCTGGCCCTAGGTCCTTCCACCACATGATATTTCTTCTTCTAAGCAGCTGTCATATTTTCTTCTAAGCAGCTGTCATATTTAACATCCCCTGCAAGCTGCTTGGCTTAATGAGTGCCTCTGTGTCCCCAATATCTGTATAAGGTCAAATCTCTGAATCAAAGAGATGATGGTGGCCATGGTAGAACCAATTCACATCCCACCACGATTCCTGCTTCACTGTGACATGTCGGGGTGGATACAGATGGGAGGCTCTCCCTTTGATGCATGAAATCTGCTTTGAGAGGATGTGGTACAACCTTCCTGTGTGGGAGGATCTACAGTCACTGCCAAGCTTCCCCAGTGGGTCAGCCCTGAAGAATCCGCCTGCAAAGGAGGAGTCACAAGAGACACCAGTTCTTCAGTCCCTGGATCAGGAAAATCCCCTCGAGGAGGAGATCAGTAGAACATGCCTCAGTACTACCTTACCCCAGGGGCAAGAAGTTGGCCACTTACCCTCCAACCCCCATGAGGCAGGCTGCACGGTTGCCCCCAGCAGTATGAAGTCCTAATCCCAGGAACCTGCAAATGTTACTTTAAATGGTAACAAAAGGGCTTTACAGACATGATTAAGTTAAGAGTTTTGAGATGAAACTTCCCTGGATTATCCAGGTGGGCCCTAAATGCAATCACAGCTACCCTGGTAAGAGGGAGGCAGAGGGAGATGTGACAAACAGAGGAGGAGAAGGCAACATGACCACGGAGACAGATGTGAGAGTAATGTGTGGCCACAAGCCAAGGAGTGTAGGCAGCCACCAGACGCTGGAAGAGGCAAGGAATGGCTTCTTCCCTAGAGCCTCTGGAGGAAGCCGGGTCCTTCTTAATTTCAGCCCTGTGCTGAGTTGTGCTGTGCTAAGTCACTTCAGTTGTGTCCGACTCTTTGCAACTCCATGGACTGTAGCCTGCCAGGCTCCTCTGTCCAAGGGATTCTCTAGGCAAGAATACTGAAGTGGGTTGCTGTGGCCTCCTCCAGGGGATCTTGCTGACCCAGTGATCTTGATTTTGGATTTCTAGCCTCTAGAACTGTGAGAGGAGAAATTTCTGTTGTTTAAGCCATCACATTTGTGGTAATTTGATACAGGAGTGGAAACACTAACATGCACACATCAGGCACTCGCTTGTCCCAGGGGCTGCCCTTCCAGGCTTCCCCAAGGAATAGCAGAGACAAATCTTCCTAACAAAGTCACAGATGGGTTCAGCAGGATGCCAAGTAAGTACCTTCTGGAAAATGAACCCCAGGGGGATGTGGTCAGGCCACAGAGAGCATCAGCCTCTGGGATACGAACTGCCTTGGCTTTCTCACTACATTCACCCCTGGAGCTGAACAGAGCAGGAGGCTCTGGTTGTGCTGATCTGTGTGGCTGCCAGGTTAAGTCCTCACTTTTCTCCGCAAGGGAACAACCTAAAATGCCCAGGTATCAGAAGCTAAAGCCACGGAGAATCATGGGGTCAGAAGCTCAGGAGAAAAGAATGGAACAGAAATACCTACACCTATGACTGGGATGGGAAAAAGCTGGTACCCAGCCTCTCCTGGTGTCAGACCTGCCCCTGGATGCCACCAGCCATGTCTTTGAGGTCAGTCTTTAGAGGAGGAGACTGTCAGCTGTTCCCATCTCCTGACCCCAGTTGTTGCATTATACCAAAAAAATTTCCATGGTCAAACATATTTGGGCAAAACAGAATCAAGCAAGGTTAAACCGGTTCTCTCATGCAAGAGAGAAATGTTATGCTTCCCAATTTTTTTTTTGCAAAACGTCTCATGGGATTTATTTCATGAAACATTTCTAGGGGAAGTGATGCCTGGTTAGCTGGTCAGATAAGGCCCAGCAGGGCCCTGGGGAAAGGGCTTGGGTGGTAGGAGTGGAAAGAAGAGACTCCCAGGTCGGAGGTGGTGATGATGTTCTGATATCCTGGCCCAGGCAACTTATAGTGTTGTCTCCTCTCCCCTCCTCAACCCCAAGAGGAAGATGTCATGGTCCCCTCTTGTTTGTTTGTTTTTTTAACATTTGTTTATTATTGTCACATTTTGTTTTGAACATCAAACGCTGTAGCAAAATTTGAGCCATTTATCTTAAGATAGTTGTCTTGGCCATAAACTAAGTGCTGAACTGATGTTTGCAATTAATTTCTGACAACTTATTAGTGGCACTGCTGTCTAGTAATCAAGTATGTCATCATAGACTGAATGTAATGATTAAATTAAAAGAGCAAATTTCCCCTTCCCTTCCTTACCTTTAAAACAAGCCAAAAAAAAAAGAAAAGAAAACGTTGTTTTCACCTGGGAAGAGCACTGACTTTAAACAAAAACTCAATTTTTAACCAGTTTCATGAGATGAGATGAGCAAACTGAGGTTCTGAGGACTGAATGGGATGGTGAAGAGTGAACAGACTGCGCAGGGGTCCCAGGAGTGGGATGGGTCCAGCTGCCTCTGGCTGGACTGGGGTCCTCTGAGGCTGATCCAGGAAGTAAGGGTGAGCTGCGCTGGGGTGACTTGTAACCTGGCCTTGAGGCTTTCACAGGCCAGGAGTCAAGAAAAAGGATGCCGGTCATCCTGGCTGAGTGATGGATGAGAAAGAGCAGGAAGTCATCCCAGTCTTGTCTCTTCCCTACCACGCGGGCAATGGCCCACCTGCCCTGCTGAAAGCCACTTGGTTTCCTTAGATCAACTCTGCTTGAGGCAGAGGGACCATGAATGGGGGGAATGTCTGACGCTGAGTGGGCTTCCCATCCCTGTTTTTTCAGAACTGGTCTCACCTCTGCTTCCTCATCACAAGTGAGCTGACAGGTACCAGGGGCAGCAAGTTAAGATCAGTGGCTGCTACATGTACATTCTAGCCCCCAGACTCCTGGCTGTACAGAGGAGCCCAGCTCACAGCTCCTCTAACTTCACTGCCCTTGAACCCTACCTCTGGTCAGCCTAACCAGGGACTTCAGGAGCCACTGTGGCCTCTCAACCTGCCTGCCTTCAACCAAATTACCCTGCATAGCATCTTCCTATCCAAAGACTGACCTTGTTAAAGATGCAGTGACCGAGAGAGGCAATAGGACTTTAAAAATGCAGCCAGTGAAGGTCAGAATTCTCCATGCCTGTTTCAGAGAGGATGTGCTTGCTGGTTTTGGCTGGTGTGCCTGGGCATAATTAGGCCCATAGAGTGAGCAGAGATTGGAGAACCAGATAAAACAGCTGAGCTCTGGGAATGGAAGGAAGACGACGATTCTGTCTTGCCGCCTCAGACAAGAGCCACAGAGGAGGGGACACAGCCTGGGCTGCTGTTCCCTCCCCAGCATCTTGCCATCCTAACTGTGGTCCCTGGACCACCACCAGCAGCAGCACCACCTGGGAGCTTGTTGGGAATGATGACTCTCAGCCCCAGTCTAGAACTACGAGATCAGAATCCGCATTGTAACAAGATGTCCAGGAAATTGGTGCACGTCTTCAAGTTTGAGAAGCCTCACCCTTGCAGTCTGAGCTCCTCTTTCACTGGAACTGGGAGCAAGAAGGAAGCTGATGAGACCTCACACTTCCTCTCATCCGGTAAGTAGGGATCACTACTGGGACCCTCGAGGGGTCACTTTGCCACCCTCTCCATCATCACTTGACTCAGTGGTCCCTGACATAAGACACTCTGGGTGGAAAGTCAGCTCCTTCTCATCACCAGCCCCACTTGGCTCTTGGGCTTCTTGGGGCCCTTGCCTCCATCTGCCAAAAGCATGGGGGCCATCTCTCCACCCCAAACTTTTGTGTCTTTGTAAAATATTTAGTGAAAAACTGCCGACTATGTAAATCAGAGATCATTAGAGGTTGGATTTTTCCTTAAAGAATGGATTCAGCAAAATGCTGTTTTCTCCCCTGCTCTGGGTCTCTATTTAGGGGATTGGAGCTCTGTTTATTTATTTATTTATTTATTCATTAGCTGGGCCCACAGTCAAGGAGAAGGGAGCAGGGCTATTAATCTTTCCTGTCATCCATTCACAGATGTGGAGTTCACACCACAGCAAATGTGAAGTCAGCAGTACACAACCACAAGGTGGAAATTTCAAGAGAAACAAGCTTGGAGGAATAAAAAAAAAAATTAAAAATAAAAGAGGAGTGGGAGCGGGGTGGGAGAAAGTGAGATACAGAGACAGAACACATTTAAAATACAGCGTCTGTGACTCCCTGGGCGCTTGCGTGTGCCTGAGAGTAATCTTGTTCCCAGCATGGAAGTGCCATTGATATGTTAATAATAATTTTCTTTTCTCTTCATCCTAAAGAAATGAAGTTTGCAAACTGATTCTGATGAAGTAGATCTGTGTGTGTGTGTGTGTGTGTGTGTGTGTGTGTGTGTGTATGTCATACATAGAGCCTGAGACAGACATACACATGCACACATTCCCTTCTCTGCCTATTTACGGCACCTAGTTAGTAGATTCTGGAAATCTCCATGGAAAGGCAAGTGATCAGAGGCTGTGACAAGGTCTGAGAAGGAATTTGTGTCCTTTGGGGAACGATGTGACTGCCACCTCTCAGGGTGGGGAGGTGGGGTCTAGGCTGCAATAACCATGCTTTTCACTGCAGTGGAACCCAAAAAAAGCTCCCACAGGGAGTTCTAAACACAAGGAGACCCTACCAACCAGTGTCCTTGAATCAGTGCTGGGCAATGAGAAGGTAAAACAGAAGGATCAGCTCCCAAGCTTCCAAGAGCAGGCAGTTTTCTAGAACCTGACCACATTTCCTTCTTGCTATGTTCCTATCTGGGGGACCTGATACTTCAGCTCTTTGCTGGTCAGCTCTTTCCCCTACTGGACCTGGAATGGATGGGTGGCTGAGCCACAGAGCACACTGAATTCTCAGAAAATTCCAGGGACCTGGTGCTGTACCCATCACTCAGGCCAGAGGCACTGTTCATGCATCCCAACCTGCTCCAAACCTGACTTTGTCTTCTTCCTTGAGCCGCTGCAATTCCCTTGCCCCTGCACCTGCCACCTCTCCATCTGTATTTCTCCTCCCCCACTGGTCTGAGATGCTGAGTTTCCAGGCCACACAGCCACATCCAGAGACAGTCCCCCATCTCGGATAGGGGAGGCTGAGTCCAGTTTTGCATGGAGCGGGCCCAGTACCACCATGAATAACAGCAGAGGAAGGCTGCCTTTGGAGGTAGCTGAGATCAACGTCTCTCATCAGAATGTGAGCTCCTTAGGGCACGGAAATCATGTTTATTCAATCCCTGCTCCTTGACACTTGGTGGATTCTCAGTGAACATTTGCTGAATTGTGTTGAATTCTGGTTCAAAAGCAAAGCTGATGAAAAGGCAAGCTGCCTGGGGGAAATGGTTAGGTTTGTGCTGAAAGTAACTGGATGAGCTCGGTGTTCTCCCTGGATTGAGAAAAGGATGAGAGTTATATTGGCTGATCAATGGAGGGCTGTGTTGAGAAGGATTCTGAGGCCGTGTCTGAGTCAGTGGGGAAATTTGGTGATCCCCTGGCAAGTCTGCCCCACCTGCAAGAAGGGGAGTGATGATGCTGCGGCTCACACTCAGGGGATGAAGAGCGGCTGCCTTAAGTCATGGAGTTTTTACCCTGAGTGTGTATTTGCAGATCATATTGGCCCTAAAGAGGTAAAAACTGATGGCAAAGAGCGTTGGTTTAATGCATGAAAAGAGGAAGAAGGAAAAAAAAAAAAAGAAAAGAGGAAGAAGGGCCAGATGTGGAGCTGAGCCCACATACAGCCCAGGGAGCCCAACCCCAGGTAGTGGCCCCAGTGGAAAGGCTGAGTGTGGGTGCAGGATGCTCTGGAGGTGGAATAAGTCTTAAAATGCCCAGCACTTATAGGATGTGCAAGCACAATTGACTCATCCTTCTGTCCAACCTTGTTTCCACAAATGCCAGTTCCTTTACTGCAACACTCAATTTTCACGTCTGTAAATTGAAAACAATAAAATCCAGTCCCAAAAAAGAGATAAAAAGCAAAACATATTCATATCAGCATAGTACAGAGCATACCACCCCCACCCCGGCGATAAACATCAACTTCCTCAAAGGCAATCAGAGCCCCAACACGCTGCCTGCACTACTTACAACCTCTTCTCTTGGTTCCCACCTCATCCTAGATTCCACCTATTCTAAGCTCCAGATCCCATGTTCATCTTACCTCTTGCCTTTGTTCCTCCTTTCCTCCACCAGTCATCTCTCCCGACCCTTTGCTGAAATTGCTGAACTTATCCTTTAGGTTTCAGATTAGATGTTGCCTCCTCCAGGAAGCCTTCTCTGATCCCATCCCACCCTCAAAGCCATGCACTTACTTCTGTCACAAGACTATTATATTTGTCATTGCCTATTTATCTGTTTGCCTTTTTCACTGGACTACTGATTGGCATTTTTTCCTGTGAAGAGCCAGTAGTAAATAGCTTAGTCATTAGAGGCTACATGGTCTCTGTCTCAACCACTCAAACTCTGTCCTTGTTACCAAAGCAACTGGAGACATCGTAAAAACAAACAAGCATGGCTGTGTTCCAATAAAACTTTATATACAAAACGGACGGTGTGGTGGGCCAATTCAGGCCCACAGGCCAGGGTTTGCCCTGCACTAGATGATGAGTTTCTCAAAGCAGCAAGTGTCCTTTATTCAGTTGGCCCTTCCACGGTGACTGGCACAGAGAAGATCAGTTCAGTTCAGTCACTTAGTCATGTCCCACTCCTTGTGACCCCATGGATGGCAGCACACCAGGCCTCCCTGTCCATCACCACCTCCCAGAGTTTACTCAAATTCATGCCCATTGAGTTGGTGGTGCCATCCAACCATCTCATCCTCTGCTGTCCCCTTCTCCTCCCGCCTTCAATCTTTCCCAGCATCAGGGTCTTTTCCAGTGAGTCAGTTCTTCACATCAAGTGGCCAAAGTATTGGAGTTTCAGCTTCAGCATCAGTCAGTCCAATGAATATTCAGGGCTGATTTCCTTTAGGATGGACTGATTGGATCTCCTTGCAGTCGGAGGGATTCTCAAGAGTCTTCTCCAACACCACAGCTCAAAAGCATCAATTCTTCGGCACTCAGCTTTCTTTATAGTCCAACTCTCACATCGAAAGATACTTGATCTTTAATGAACAGGAGAATGGTGTTGAAAAAGCTTGTTTGCAATCCCTGCTATCACCTGATAGGATTGAATTAAACCATCATATCCCCTAAAGTCTGGGGAGGGCTGCCTGGGCATGGAGCTTAAGTCTGAGTATGGCTGGGACCATCTCTTGTGCTGGAGAGTAACACCAGGACTGGTGAATGCACTGTCTCCAAGGCCAGACCCCAGGAGGCCACACTCACCTGTTCTTCACTCTTTCTGCCTCTCCCCACCCATTAGGAACCTGTCATTCAGGCAGGTAGCCAACAACTCCACTTCCTGAAGGTACCATTGCTTCTGTGGGACATTGTTTCTGCCACCACTGGGCACTTCCATGCCCTGCCCTGTGCCAAGTACAGTCATTGCAGTTGCTCTAGGGCCAGTAGGGTTTCAAAGTTCCACAAAGAAGGGCTGTGGTTTGAGGGAAGAAAATCCCTCTCCCCCCTTATATGAACTTCCCCAGAGGAGACTCGGGTAATTAATGCCTCTTAGTCTCCAGTAACTCAGAGTTTCACAGAAATAGTGAACTCTCCCCAGGAACCAGTCATGAGTCAATGGTGAGGAAGGGGGACAGGCAGGTGATGAACCCAGAGAATTACCCCTTCCTTCAAGGAGTGAGGTTTTGTTACTTGGGTAAACTCCATGACCCAGCTCTGTATTATCCCAGAAGGAGCTCACGTAAGAATCCTGTTTCTCCTGTAACTAGCCTCCTGCCCATACAGCCCAACAGTTTATCAGACGTTCCCAAATAAATATGAAATGATGTGCACATAACTTAAAGGTTTAACCCTGATACATCAATCTCCAAACACCTCTGGATAAATAGTCAATTGCATCTTTGGTCCCAATTCTTACTTCATCACTTGAAAATTGTGCATCTTGGACTTTCCTGGTGGTCTAGTGGATAAGAATCCACCTGCCAGTGCAGAGGACGCAGGTTTGATCCCTGGTCCAGGAAGATTCTACAAGCCATGGAGCAACTAAATCCACAATCCACAACTACTGGATCCCGTGTGTCTAGAGTTTGTGCTCCGCAACAACAGCTGTTGCTGCTGCTGCTAAGTCACTTCAGTACTGTCCGAATCTGTGCGACCCCACAGACAGCAGCCCACCAGGCTCCTCTGTCCCTGGGATTCTCCAGGCAAGAATACTCGAGTGGGTTGCCATTACCTTCTCCAACGTATGCATGCATGCTAAGTCGCTTCAGTCGTGTCCGACTCTGTCTGACCCTATGACAGCAGCCCACCATGTTCCTCTGTCCACTGGATTCTCTAGGCAAGAATACTGGAGTGGGTTACCATTTCCTTCTCCCCCGCAACAACAGAAACCACCACAATGAGAAGCCAGTTCTCTGCAATGAAATGTAGCCCCCGCTTGCCACAATTAGAGAAAGCCCGAGTACAGCAACGAAGATCCAGCACAACCAAAAATTAATTAATTTTTAAAAAAGATTGTGTATCTCACCTTTGCCATGTAACTTGCACGGCAAGTAGGCCCTCCTACTGAGGGGAGGAGCTTATGTCTCTTGCCCCATTGATGTTTGGCTTGGTCATGTGACCCACTTTAACCAATAGAATGACAGCAGGCCTGACCAAGCAGAAGGTCAGGTGTGCGTGGACAGTTTGCATGCTCTCTAAGCTCCTCTCATTCTCCATTAGAAGACCATGCTTTGGGGAGCTGCTGGTCCAAGGAGAATAAAATTCTGTGGAGCAGATCTGAACCCAGCTTTCCTCCTGGAGTCCAGTCTGGCCCAGCCAAGACCAGTTGAACCCCAGTAAAGCCACAGACCCATGAGAGAGAGAAAAATAAATGTTTGCTCTGGTTTGCCACTGGCTTGGGGGTTCTTTGTTATGCAGCGTTACTATAGCAGGAAGCAAATAACAAAGTAGGAAACTCTCTCCAAGTCTTCCAGATTAGCCTCCAGGGACTGATTAACAAGGTGTCCAGAATGCTTGGGGGTACCTGCTGCCCCATGCTTCTTCAGCAACAGTTTTGACCATTTGAATCCAGTTCTATATTCATCCAGTTTGGCACTGAGCTTTGAAAGCCTTTGGTCTTCATTTAGTTTGGGCTTTTTTTAATCAGGCTCTGGGGCTCTGCAGAGGCACCCCTGGTCACTGCAGGCTTTGAGGAGAGGGTCTGAGTTAGCATCTTTTAAAGGTGATGGAAAACCCAGTTGCTTTTAACAGACAGCCCTTATGCAGGGCTACAGGGACAGAGCTAACCCTGAGTCAACTGTTTATGGCAAACAAATGAAGAATTAATTCACCTTGATTCCATGATTTCCAGCAGAATCTAGTCCTATAGGTGAGTCAGAGTCTCTGAACCTCATGAATTGGGTGAGCCCAGTCCCTGGGTCTGGAAGATCCACTGGAGAAGGCAATGGCTACCCACTCCAGTATTCTTGCCTGGAGAATTCTATGGACAGAGGAGCCTGGCAGGCCACAGTCCACAGGGTCACAGAGGGTCGGACATGACCAAGCAATTAACACTTTCACACTTACATCAGAAATGCAAATCTTTGTCATGACAGGAAAACATATTGAAAAGTTATGGTCAGTTTGGGGGAAATGGTGTGAATTGTTCACTTCCCCTACCCACTTCCCTTTGCAATTTGACTTTGCAAGTCATCCCATCAAGAGGTTGAATTCGTTTCCCCATCCCTTGAATCTGACTGGGCTGGTGATTTGCTTTGACCCATGGAATTCAGAGAGAGCATGTTGTGCCACATCTAAGCCCAGGTCTCAAGAGACATTGGGCTTCTCAGGTGGCTCAGTGGTCAAGAATCCATCTGCCAGTGCAGGAGACATGGGTTCAATCCCTGGGTTGGGAAGATCCCCTGTAAAAGGAAATGGCAACCCACTCCAATATCCTTGTATGAAAAATCCCATGGACAGAGGAACCGGGTGGGCTACAGTCCACGGGGTCACAAAGAGTCAGACATGACTTAGCGATTGAGCATGCACACACATTCAAGAGACAGTGCCTGTTTCGTTCCCTTAGGATCCAGTCCAGCCTTTATGAGAACAAGCCTGGGTTAGACTACTGAATGAAAGACAGCCTGGAACTCCAATGAGTCATCTCAGCTGAAGAAATCCTAGACCAGCCAACCCTGCAGTTAACCTGAGCCACATGAGTGGGTCTGGCCAAGTCCAGAAAAACCATTCAGCTGAACTCAGCCCCTTTTGCCAATTTGGAGAATTAGGAGCTGAGTTAATGGTGGTTAAGTCCCTGATTTTAGGGTGGTT
This sequence comes from Giraffa tippelskirchi, assembly GCF_054371585.1. Taxonomy (NCBI): domain Eukaryota; kingdom Metazoa; phylum Chordata; class Mammalia; order Artiodactyla; family Giraffidae; genus Giraffa; species Giraffa tippelskirchi. The sequence continues at coordinate 109,656,883 of NC_137287.1, read as the reverse complement.
TTATGTATTAATAGCAAAACTGCTTACAGATGCCATTATTAAAAATCCATTGGAAATTCCTTGGCGGTCCAGTGGTTAGGACTCTGAACTCTCACTGCCAAGGGCCTGGGTTCAATTCCTGGTCAGGGAATTAAGATCCCACAAGCCGAGTGGCATAGCCAAAGGAAAAAATAGTGCATTAAGACCACCTTACACCCATCAATATGGCTACCACAAAAAAAAAGAGAGAGAGAGAGAATAACAAATGTTGGCAATAATGTGGAAAAATTGGAATCCTTGTGTACTGTTGGTGGGACTGCAAAATGGTGCAGCCACTGTCGAAAATAGCATGCGGTTCTTCAAAAAAATTGAATACAGAATCATCATATGATTCAGCACTTCCACTTCTGGAAACATACATCCAAAAAATTGAAAGCAGGATCTGGAAGAGATATTGGTACATTCATGTTCACAGCAGCATTATTTACAAAAGCCAAAAGGTGGATGCACTCTAAGTGCCCACTAATGGACGAATGGGTAAGCAAAATGTGGTGTATATACACAATGGAATATCTTTCAGCCTTAAAAAGGAAGGAAATCCTGTCTTAGGCTACAACATGGGTGAAACTTGAGGACATTATGTTAAGTGAAATAAGCTAATGACAAAAAGAAAAAAAAAAAGACAAGTATCATATGGCTCCACTCATATAAGATAACTAGAATTCATAGAAACAGAAAGTAGAATGGTCGTTGCCAGAGGCTGGGAAAGGGAATTATCATTTAATGTGGACAGAGCTTCAGTTTTGCAAGAGGAAAACAGTTCTGGAGATGGATTGATAGGAATGGTTGCACAAGATTACAAATGTACTTAATACCACTGCACTGCCCACTTAAAAATTGTTAAGGTGGTAAATTTCATGTTATGCATATTTTACCACCACAATTACAAATAAAACATAAATGCATTCGGGCACTGCTGTTGGGAACTTCTTAGGAGTACCTAGTATTCAGAGAACCTTTCGCCACTCTGTGAAAAAGCATGAATCACAGGGAGATGAGGAGAAAAGGCATAAGGAACAGTGGGAAATGCTAGAGGGGTGTCCGGTGGTTCAGAGAGGACTCAGAAGGGAGGGACTGTGATGTTAACGTTGGATGTTGAATTAGTCAGGATTTTGGGGGTTGCAAGTGATCAGAAAAAACCTAATTTCCACCGGCCTAAAGCAAAAACTGAAATTTTCTGATGCGGCTGAGAATAACATAGGCCAAGGCAACTCAGAATTGGAGACAGACCTTACCAGCAAGACTCGGTCACCAGGTCTGGCTCCCTCTCTTATTTCTGTATTCATTCTCTCCTAGTGTTCTGGTGGCCAAGAGTCTCTCACCTCCCTGCAGAACAGTGACTCCCCAAAGAAGACAGCTTCTCCTCCGGTTCCTAATTGAAAAACCTGGGGAAGGCATGTGATTGGTTTGGCTTGAGTCCAATCAGGGATTCTGACTGGTCCAGCCTGGGTAATGTGACCTCTCTGGCCAGAGTTGGGGTGAGATTTGCTTCAGGGAAGGCAGATGGGGATGCTTTCTGGGCACCCATATGCAGTTATTACAGACCCTAAGAGGGCACTTATCTTTTAAAATGAAATTCTGTTGGAGGTATCATCTCCACAGCTGAGCAAAGTTCACATACCCAGGTTCTCAATACAACATAATGCTAGAGATCCCAAGCTTTGGGGAATATTAGACATGAGAATGAGGCTAAACTTCCTCACCAACTAGCAGTGGACAATACATTAGCCTTTCAAAGCCTCAGCTTCCCCATTGACAACATGGGTTTAATATCACAGGGTTGGTGCGAGGGTAAAATTCGGAGTGTTTATAAATCATGTCTCACAGTGTCTTGTACCTTGTAGGCATCAAAAATTAAATTTAGAATAACTGTAATAAAAATTACTTTGAATATTGCCACCAGCCTGTCCTCTTTGCTGTCTGCCCCATGGAGAACCAGAAAGCAGCTCTCTATGGCAGGCTGAATAGTTTCCATTCATTCAAGCCCCATCTGATCACCTCTGTATGCAAGGTTCACCCATAGGTGGTTTTTGTAAGGTTACTACCAGGGTCAGGACGGAGCTCAGGAGAGTGAGGACTCTAGGTGTCATGTTCAAGGGAGAAACCCAGGCACAAACTGAGCCCTGGAGAATGAACATCTCTGTAAATGCCATGCCCTAAGCACCAGGCTTGCCCCACCCTCACTCATCCCAGCCCTGCCAGCTGCACTAGAATCAATTCTCAGTCTCCTGTCTAGGGATTGAACCCAGACCACATCAGTGAAGGGATAAAATGGTAGGGGAGGACGGTCCATGAGGGAGGGGATATATGTATACGTATAGCTGATTCACATTGTCATACAGCAGAAGCTGACACAACATTGTAAAGCAAGTATACTTCAATTTTAAATTAAAGAGTTGTTTTTTTTTTTAAAGTTTGAAAACTCCTGGGCTGGAAGTGGGATAGAACTTGGCACCTCTTTAATAGGCAAATGAGCGGTCTGTCCAAGGAGGTCGCTCACTACGCACGCCTCTCCTCTGCACCCTCGTCTTTCTCTCCCTCACCCTGGATTGAACCCTGGTGCCCTGAGGGCTGCCCCTTCCCAGCTGGCGACAGTAGCTGAGCCCTCCAGCCCTCATGTGGCTGCAGCCACAGCCTGGCTGGCCCCCTGTCCACTCCCCTGCAGGCCAATCCCGTAGGCCTGACCCCGGGCCACTCACTCAGCAGCCTCTCTGAGCAGGGTCAGAGGTCAGGGCAGGGAGAAGGCTCAGTCACATGCTCTTGGTCTCAGGTTCCCCCATCCCAGAAGACCTGGATCTCCAGGTTCCCATGAGGGAAAGTCCTGATTCTGTCCATCCACTGAGTACAGCAGAAGGAGGATCAATTCTGAGGGCCAGTGAGAGTGCGTTCCAGTCCAGGGCATTCTTCTCCTTGGAGTCCTTTCTCCTCAGACATAGAAAGCCAGGAAGATTTCCATGTGATCTCATTTTATTAAGTATTTGTCTGTAAATTTTCCTTTGAATTATTTAAGTTTTTTTTTTAAAAAAAGAAGCAGACTCATAGATATAAAGAACAAACTAGTGCTTACCAGTGGGAAGGGGGAGGAGCAAGGCAGGGGTGAGGGAGTGGGAGACACAAACTACTGGGTGTAAGACAGGCTCAAGGATGGCTTCTCCTACACAGGAAATACAGCCAGTATTTTATAATAACTGTAAATGGAAAGTAATCTTTAAAACGGTTAAATAAAAAAATTTTAGAGGAAAGGAAAAATGCTGCTAAAATATGTTATTTCAATGCTTCTGAACTTAGGGACTAGGAAAAATATACCTTTTTTTCTAGTGCATTATCTCTGATCTCAAAGCTGATTTAAGAGAACTGAGTTCTGCAACTTTGGAGATAAATATCTAAGGATTTCGTGATAGGGACGTTACTGTTTTGTTTTGTGTTTTAAGAAATTAACCCCAAAAAAGCAAAGAATCATAATGGTGAGAAGGCACCCTCACGAATAATCAATAATGAGCGAATGTCATCATCACCCAGTTCCAGGCTGCAGACACCAAAAAAAAGGAAATATCAGATCTAGAAATGAACAGAAACCACCTTATCGCCCCAACCAAGCACAGCCTCTAACGCTTCTATCAGACCATATTTTAATATTAAAACAGAAATGGATTATATTTCTGAAAGAGAAGCGAAAATGATTTGACACTATGTATATAATCTAATTCAAATCATGGGCCCCTAATCGACATTTAATTGATGCAATAATGCTTGTTCATGATGGTAAATAAACAAAATGTATAAACAGAAACATCTTCTTTGATGTTTAATGACTGCTTAGCAGCTATTTGGGTCAGAGCTACTGAGCCCTAATAAACAAATGCTTAATAATCAATTGAAACGCATTTCTCTGGTTATTGCCTTATTAAATCAGGCTCCAACTCCAATTGCAGAATGTTCCTTCCACTAGGAAGAAAATGGTTTGAAGAGGAAGAGGCTGCAATGATAAGTCCTCATGTATGCTGTGAGTTCAAAGGAAATGTTTTTCTCTCTCCTCTCCAACAATCAGATGCAGTTTAGCAGGAAGGCTCATGCCCAGCTAGCAAGTACCTTAGGTTTTATTGTCCTAAAACAGTCTGTCTCTTTTCCAGGCTTAATTTTCATTAGAAATCTTCTCCTATTCCGTATTTTACAGGGTTATCCATGTAAATAAAATAATCCATGCAAAGTGCTCACAGCAATGTCTGGCAGGTAGTAAGTACACAATAAGTGATTTTTATTATTATTATTATAATCCTGACTTGTCACTACTCGCTGAGCACATGTAGAATTCTCTTGGTCATCTCAGCTGAGTTGTTTGCGGGTTTTGGGGGTTTTGTTTTTTTTTCTTTTTCAGAAAAGTAAGGCTCGTTTTCAGATCACACCCTGTCACCCCAGCCAGCAGCTCCAGCAGCTTCCAAACCATTGTCCAGGGAAGGGCCACAGCTGTCTGCAGCGGGGTCTGCCATCAGAGTCACTTCCAGCTGGAGCTCTGAGCCTCACTGATGGCTGATGGCATCCTTTTCTGTGTCACCTCTGGCCCTCACGCTTCCAGGAGGTGAGACCTGCGCTGGACGCCCTAAACCGGGCTGCCAGATATTCCCTGGGACTGACATGTAAGCTCTGTTTCCCATTCCTAAAGGCTTCCCAGAGCCCAGCTCCAGGTGACCGGGTCCACAGAGAATCAAGCCCATAAGACATTCCTTCCTTATCAGGCAGTCTCTAGCCTCTTTAGCCAGCCTCTAGTTTCTCTGCTCTGCCCTCCCTTCCCCCTCCCCTCCTCTCGAGCACAGCCAGCAGTGACTGGAGTCGGTCTGCGCAGGGTAGGAAGGAGACCCAGAGGTCAGCTGCATAGGTACAGAGACGAGGAAGAGGAGAGCGGGGGGTGGGGGCAGGCAGGGGAGGATGACAAAGATGAGATGAAGCAGAGACCATTTGGTGCCAGTGGAACATTTAAGAAAGAGATTAGCCGAGTGACAGTGGACCTGAAACCCATTGGAGAGACGGGGCATGTGCTTGATGGTCCCATGGCGCCATCATGTGGCCAGTCCATGTAATGACCAAGGGGCCCCCTTCTAGTGACCATGGAAGCTCCTCTCCGAGTTGTCTGGGCCCCTTCCGTAGACCTCAGAAGCCGCATGATTCACCCTTTGGGAGTGCAGAGAGGAGACATGGAAGGAGGAGGCCAGAGCAAGTGTTCCCAGGGAGTCTGAGAGGCCTCAGAGACAAAAGCTGATCACAAAAAACCAGAAGCTCCTGCAAGAAAGGGTGTCAAGAGAAAGAAAGTCTCGTGTGAATAGAAAAGGCTACAAGGATGGAAACCCAGACCGCCTCTATTAGAGCTCTGGATTCCCAAGACACCTTGGTGCTGGGCATCTGGAGGGAGGGAGAGAGCCTGACTAGGGGGCTGGGGTGGGTGCCCGGGGTGCCAGACCTCTTTGGGGACAAAGAGCTCCACCCCCTCCTCTGCCTCCTCCTCCCTCCTCCCCCTTCTCTTCTTCCTCCTCCTTCTTCCCCTCCCCCTCCCCCTCCTCCTAGCTCACCAACTCAAACACAGGCTAGGCGGGCATATCGACTGGATGGTGAGAAGCTTCGGAGACAGGAAGAACATCCCCATGACCCTCCGCAGCTCTGAAGAGCCATCACTCCTGCATTTATCCCCGTGGTCTTGCCAGGTTTATGCAACTCCATTTTACTGATGTAGTCGTTTTGTTCCAAGTCCATCTTGCAACAAAATGCCCTTGGGAGGTCATTATTAAACACTAAGATTTGGGAGTCAAACTGCCTAAGTTTCTTTCTCCAACTCTGTACCTTTAGTGGCTGTGTGACCTTGGGCAAGTCACCCAACCTCTCTGAGCCATCATTGCCAGATCTGTAAAATGGAGAGATTACAAAGGTAAAATGAGATAACATACATAGTGCTAGATACTTTCACATACAAGAGCGAATTCAGCTCCCAAAACTGCCCACAGTGCTATCATCCCCCATTTTACAGATAAGAAAACAGAGGTTCAGAAAGGCTGAAATGATTGGCTGGAGGTCACACTAGCAGTAAGGGACAGAGATGGGACTTGAACCCAGGTCTGAGTGAGTGTTCATTGACTGTCTCCCCTATCAGAGTTTGTTGAAGGCAACTGTCTCTATTCCCTGATCTAGGCTCAGTGACTACCTTGTGGCAGGGGCTTGGTACATACTTATTTATTGATCACCCACATCAGCACAGAGTCACCAAGTACACCATGCTCGCTCTGGCCACCCTGAAACTCGCAGCTTCCTCAAACATGCCAAACAAGCCTTTTCTGGTCTCCCAAACTTTGTATGGGCTGTTCCTCCTGCTGACAACGCCCTTCCCTCTTGACTCCATCTGAAATTTCCCAGGCCAAATTTCCCTTCTTCTGCAAGGGTTTTCTCTGCCCCTCCAGGCACAGCAAGGCTCCCGGGTTAGAACCACAGAACTCCATTAGCGCATGAATCATACGGCAGCACCGTCCTCTCCACCCACTGGGTGCTCCACTAGGCAGAGACCTCCTGGGGGAGGGAGGTGAGGGGCAAGGGTGGGCAGATTCTCTCCCTGCGGCTGCATCCAGCCTGGAGCACTGAGGATCACAGAGGGTCCTTAGTGAATGTGGGAGGGACCCTGGAGAAAAAGAAGGGGAGAGAGAATAAGGGTAGACGGGAGAGAGAATAAGGGTAGACGGGAGAGAGAAGAGGAGAGAAGGGAAGGGTAAAGAGAAGGAATGAGGACCTGAAGAAGGAGGGAAGAAAGACTGAATGGAGGGAGGGAGGCAGACAGCAGCCCGACTTCCGCAGTCACCTTATGGGGGCCTCTTTCCTTGGCAGACGGAGGGAGGGAGGGGGTTCTCCTAGCAAGGACGCTTGCGCGTGCCCGCGGTGCCAGCCACCTGGTCCTCTTCCAGGGCATCCTTCCCACCAATTCTCTCCTGCACCCGAGGCTGGTGCCGGGGCGCCTGACTCCAGATTCTCTCCGAGTCGGCATTTTTCTTCCCATGCTGGAACACAGGCTCAGTCTCGGGGAGCGAGCACACCTGCCACGCCTGTGCTGACGCACAGATTTTCAAAGGAAGGGAAAACGAGCCCGGATGATGCTGGGAGCGTGGGACAGGGTCCTACCAGCTGCCCCGGGCTGGCAAGAGAGTTCAGCGACTGCTCTAAAGGTGGCCCCCACAGAGGACCCAGAGGGTTCTTCTCCCACTGGTCCCCACCTCATTCTCCCCTGCTCCTCCTGCACCTTGAATAAAATGGAGATGATGGGGGCTGTAAGGAGCAGACACACGGAGTCAGGGGTGCACAGGAAAGATATCCACAGCCTCCTCTCTTGGACCAATGTCAGAGCAGCGCTTTCTCATTACCTGCAAACAAACCCTCTAGAAATACTGCAAAGAAATGGCATCCAGAGTTCAGCAGCTCTAAAGCAATTTGACAAAATAAAATGTCCTTTTAAAGAACATTCTATTAGCCTGCTGGTCCCTCTGTGCATGATGTATTTGGGTTTTGCTTCTGCTAAAACCAAGTTGGTGTCATATCTTCCTTAGGGAAATGAGGGCAAGCTTAGCTCCCACAGCTCTGGAGAAGGAAAAAGAGAATGTCTAAGTCCCCACCTTGCACCCCAAGCTGGACCCAGAAACCTCAGCCCCAACCAACAAGAATGGGAATAACCGGAAGCAATAGCAGCCTTCACTTACTGAGCGCTTTGTACTTGCCACACACTGCTGAGCCAAGCCCTCTGACGTTGCTCTCCCCTCCCTTTGCACAGGGCAGGGGTCCAGCCTGTCTCACCCTCCTCCATCCCACAGGCACAGCCTGGAAATCAGGGCTGTGATGGTTACCCCCAAAAAGCCCCACGTGGTGACAGGTATGTCATTACGCACTGAGTAGCCAGCAGAATCCGTTCATCTTCCCTTGGTGAGTGACTCAAATCTAAGTATGAGAGGAAGAGAGAGGGTGTTGGAGTCTGTGTCTCCTGCTGAAAACGCCTGCGAGAACCAGAAAGGTCTTGCTGGTCCTCCCAAGCCCCATGCCAGGCCTGAAGGCAGTGAACTGATAACATCGTAGCCCCTGGCCAGAGCACGGAGGTGTTTCCAGACCTGACACCTGTACCACGATGATGATCGGGGAAGAGGTGACATCTACGTCCAGATGCCAGGGGCTCCACAGATGCACGCCAGGGCGGGAAGGGAATTCCACGAAGGGGGAACCACCTCGGCCATGGCCTAGGATTCCTGTCTCATTCATGCTGCCTAACAAACAGCCCCAGCTGCTCAGCATACACAGAGGTGCTCATGGGTCTGTGATCAGCTGGGCTGGTCTGGCTCCTGACTACAGGATGATGCCACCAGGTCTGCTCCACGTGGCTCATATTCTGTGATCAGTGAAGAACTGGAGTGTCTTCTTTTCTGGGCTAATGGAAGACGCACAGGTGTGCTGGATAATACAGTCACCACAGTCCTGAACCCCAACTCTACCTCTAGCTGGTCCACTCAGTTCCTTCCTCTCAGCTACCCAAGTCCTCTTATAATGTGGGCAGTGCCCCAGGAAAGATGTCCTCTGCCCTTGACCCCGATCAGTCTTTCTTTTTTGGCTGTACTGGGTCTTTATTGCTGTGCAGGCTTTTCTCTAGTTGCAGCGAGCAGAGGCTACTCTTCGCTGCGATGCTCAGGTTTCTCATCACAGTGGCTTCTCTGGTTGTGGAGCACAGGGCCCTAGGGTCCATGGGCATCAGTAGTCATGGCTCGTGGGCTCTAGAGTGCAAGCTCAGTAGATGTGGTGCACAGGCTTAGTTGCTCCGTGGCATGTCAGATCCTCCAGAATCAGGGATTGAACCTGTTTCCCCTGCATTGGCAGGTGGATTATTTACCACTGGACCACCAGGGAAGCCCGACCCAGATCCGCCTTTATCACTCCTTCCCTCAACCCTGGCCTTCTCCCTAAACTAAAATCCTGCCTCACAGGTCACCTCAGGAGAAAGCAATGCCCAGGGAGAGCCCAGGGCTCTGCTAAATGAAACCCGTGGGTTGCTAAAAATGAGAAAACTCAGTTTTACCTACTCCCCTAGCACTCAAGGACATCGCAAGCCTGCCCGAGCTCTGAAGGGGAGGGCGGTCCCCACCCACAGACCCTGACCCTGGTCCCCAAGCCCCATGAACCAGTGTTTCTCAGAATCAGGGATCTCGGACAGGGCAGGGGATGCCCAGAGCTGAGGAGCCACACTCAAGAAATGATCAAGCCGGAAAACTTCTTCGTGATTTGGGTACCATGAGGGGGAGGGGAGGAGGAGGGAGGGCCCAGGTTCTTAATTTGAGGCTCCAAAAGAAAGAAATAATAACAATAACCACCCCTACTGCAGCCGCAGCATTTCCCGCCCGTGAAGGCGTCCGAGAAAGTGCTGACGGGGACGGCTGACAAGCCGTGCGCATTGTAATTCACACCATAACAGCATCTCCAGGGCTCATGGATTTCTCATTGAAAAATTATGTGATGTCTTTTTGGAAACCCAATACTGAGTTATTGATATCGTGAAGGCAGCCGGCTCACCACTTCCAGCTTATTAGCTTTATACTTTCTGAAGGACTTTTTTTTTCTCCCTCTCTAATTTTCAACTTGGTTTTCCCTTTTCAGTTTAAATCGGATCACGAGGCTTGAGTGAGTGTCTTGAGTGTGTACCTGGGGAGTGGGGTGCTCTGTAACCCTGGGAGTGGGTGCCCTGAGAAGCATGTCAAAATGTGTGTGTGTGTGGTTTCCCACAAGGATGTAAGTGAGAGTGTATAACTGGGTGTGTATGCATCTCTGCTTAGCTGTGTAAGGGGTAAGCGGTGGGGGTATCTTCCAGCTCTGCAGATATCTGTGGGCATGTGTGTATGAAAACATGTATGTGTGTGTGTACCTTCATGACTAATAGACATGTTCTGTTGTGTATCTACTTGCAGAGTTGCAGGTGTACACATAGGCATGTGTGTAGGTGTGTAAGTACAGAGGTGGTGTATGTGTAGCTATATGAGGGTGTGTGTCCATGTATCTTTGTACCCGAGTAGCCACATGTATATTTGTATATGTGTCAATACAGCTTTAGGTGTATGCATAGGTGTGTGCCTAAGGATATATATCGTTGTAGAGGTAGGTGTGGGTTTCCCTGATGGTTCAATGGTAAGTAACACACCTACCAATGCAGGAGACACAGATTTGATCCTTGGCTGGGGAAGATCCCCTGGAGAAGGAAATGGCAACCTACGCCAGTATTCTTGCCTGGGAAATCTCATGGACAGAGGAGTCTGGCAGGCTACAGGCCTTGGGGTCACAGGCTACACACAGTCCATGGGGTCGTATGCAAGTGTACATGTAAGTATATCTTTCTATCTCCTAGCCATGTGAATGGCAGTGTGTCTGTATTCTGTCCACATATCCATGTGGATCTCTGTTTTGATATGCACATTCATATGTGTATACCTGTGTGTCTTCACATCTCTACATGTCTTTGAAACCCATGGGTCCAATTGATAAAAATGAGAAAATTCAGTTTTACGTACTCCCCTAGCACTCAAGGAAATCTCAAGCTCTGAAGGGGAGGGTGGCCCCTATCCGTACCCCTACTACATGTCTTTGGGTCTGTAACACACGTGTCTGTGAGAGGCAGAACTGCCGTGGGTCCTAGGGTCACACACCCTGGGGACCGATACTAGTTCTGCCTCTTGCCTTGTGTGAACTTGGGTGTTTTCTTAACCTCTCAGGAACTCAATTCCTCATCAAAGGGAGGATGACTGTAGCCTTGCCTAATAGAGTTGTGAGGACTAAGGGTGTTAATGTCTATAAAGCATCCAGCCCAGAGCCCTGCAGTGCTCAACTCACACAGTCATTACATCAACATATGTGTTGGAGGAGGCAGCCCTACCCTGAGAAATGGAAACTTCTCTCACCAGCTCTTACATGTTCAAGCTCCAGGATGTGATTGAAACCAGTTTTGTGCCTGGCAGCCCCATGCAGGGCCTTTGCAAAGAAGCCTCTGTGGAACTGACAGCCTCAGTTGATTTTGAACCACACTGCTGGGTATTAGACACACACCTGGCCCGCTGGAGATCTACAGAAGTGAGTTGGGTAGCATGCAGCCACCCTATTAAGCCAAGAAGGCAATAATAGGTGAGAGGTCTAGAATGAAATATGCAAGGCACAGAAAGTGCTCTGAGATTCCTCAGAAGAAGGTTTCCACCCAGTTTCAGGAAGGGAGTGGCTTCACAGACGTGTTAGCTCTCCATCTGGGCCTCAGAGGGTGAGAAAGATTTCTGCAGAAATCCTGGAAGCCTAGGAAGAGAGCGAGTCTTGTATGTTTCCCCTCAAATCTCCTGTCTTGAGTACCCGGAGGTGGACACCCTCTGAGTACTCAAGGGTGGGGGATCAGAATCTTAATATGGGGAGTGTGGTGAGGTCTGAGTTTAACGATTTACATGACCCAGAGAGAGGGGAGATGATCCCACCTAACTGAGGATGGGTTTCTCATCAGCCTGGTGAGGGGTTGCTCCAATTTAATTCGGGCAAGTAAAGAGGCGTGGCATTCAGCTGCTTGCACTCAAGGACACCACGTCTCCAAACTCTAGTGTATATTTTATAGCAGCAGCGCATCTCAAGTCACTTTTCAAGTGCTCAACAGCCACATGGGGCTCATGGCCGCCATACTGGACAGTGCAGATCTAGACTTCCAAACATACAGAGGCCTGGCAACGTGTCTACGCAGCCCCCAGATGCCAAATTCCAATACTGGGGTTTGGTACAGCAGAGGGGCAGGCACCCAAAGGAGGGAGCTGCTTTCCTGGGAAATCACTTCCCTGCCCTCCTGCCAAGGCTGCAGCAGCCGGGCAAGATCCGAGTTTAGGTCTCAGTCTTGGGGCCCCTCGGGGGAGCAGCAGAACATAAAAGACTGCTGGGCAGTGGCTGCGGCCAGATGCAGGATTGGTGAGGAGGGGGAGAGGACGGGAGGGAGAGAAAGGGGAGGGCAGGGGGAGAAATCAGACAGCCTGGTCCAGAGAGCAGCAAGGTCAAGTGCATGAGATGGCGTTCAGAGCAGATTTGTGCAGCTGGAGGAAGGAGGAGGAAAGAGAGGTGAGGGGAAGGGAGACAGCCAAGTGTGAAGCACCTACTGTGTGCCAGGCTGTTCAGTGCCTTCATACAGGTCATCTCCTTTGGTCCTCCCAGCGTCCCTGTGAATCTGCTATTTTCTATTGAAGAGGGTATTTAGGAGCCTTTGGGGATCTCTCCATAACTGGAGATGACCATGGGCTTGGAGGGTGGGGAAACATCCTGCCGGACAAAAGAATAAAACAGATCTCTCACTCGAGACATCACCAGTGCACCCCGTTGAGAAACACTTTGAGGGACTGACCTCATTTTATAGGTGAGGACACAGAGGCTCAAAGAGGTCAGGTGAGTTCCAGGCACACAGCAGATGTTCCATAAAAAGTGTGGAATGAATGAATAAAAATGACTTGGACATTTTCTTGACCCCGAGACAGCTCCCTTCCCATCCCTGGTCGTCTGCCCAGGGATCCTGAGGTGCAGAGAATGTCTAGGACCATGTGTCCCTTGGGGCCCTCATCTCCACCCCACCCCTTGATCACGACTGAACCCCAGACGCCCTTCTCTGTCTACAGCCATCTCATGCCTGCTGGGGGTAGATTGAGTGGAGAAAAGAGGTTCTCAACTTGGAATCAGAAAACCTGGGTTCAAATCCCAGCTCCTTCATCAGGTCGCCTTGGGAAAAGCCACCCTTTTTCTTTTTTCATGCTTTCATTCAGTGCAAATGCTGGTGTGGTTAAGAGCCAGGGCTCTGGACTGAGACAGCCCTGAGTTATGTCCCTGCTCTGCCACTTACTAGTTCGAGGCTGGACTTCACAAAATTCCCTAACCTTTTTGAGCCAAATGTGTCCTCCTGTGTAAAATGGGGTAGTAACTGGACTACCCCTCACTGCACTGGACGGAGGAGTAAATGAGATGCTCCAAGTAATGCCCCAAGCCCAGGGTTCATCAGTCAGCCTGCAGGTCAGACGTTATCCAGTGAAGGCTACAATGCACCAGGAGCTGGGAAGGCAGCATGAGCCCACCCTCAAGACGCTGTCACCCGAGAGAGTGGCAGGGTGATAAAACAGCCACCACAGCACCCACCTCATGGTAGAAATCCCAGTGCCCACCTGCCCCCTTCCTCCATCTCTTCCTTTCCCATTTATCGCCCAGGCATCCTGTGCATTATGAAGGGACTTCCTTGCCTTAACTCCTAATAGGACAAATTTGTTGCGTTTAGTCGCCAAGTTATGTCCAACCCTTTGCGATCCCATGAACTGTAGCATGCCAGTCTTCCCTGTCCTTCACTATCTCCTGGAGTTTGCCCAAATTCATGTCCACTGAGTCAATGATGCCATCCAACCATCTCATCCTCTGCCATCCCCTTCACCTTTTGCCTTCAATCTTTCCCAGCATCAGGGTCTTTTCCAATGAGTTGGCTCTTCCAATCAGGTGGCCAAAGCATTGGAACTTTAGCTTCAGCATCAGTTCTTCCAATGAATATTCAGGGTAGCTTTCCTTTAGGACTGACTGGCTTGAGTGCCTCGCAGTCTCAAGGGACTCTCAAGAGTCTGCTCCAACACCGCAATTCGAAAGCTTCAATAGCAAGTGGGAATCAGGCTCTTTTGACGTGAACATGGAAGAGATGTGTTGGAGCCAAGAGGCCAACAGGGTCCAGAAATCCCAAGAGTGGTCAATCCTTTAGGATGAACACCCAGACCACACTCTACCCACAACCCACTCAGAAGCCAGAAGGGATGGACCCCCACACGGCTGGGGGTCATTTTCTCCTTCCCACTCCCAGGGTTTCAGCATCAGGGCTTACTTAGCAAGCTGAGGCAGCCAACAGCCACACACGTTCCAGAATCAGCAGCTGTTCTTATACTCAGATAACACAGCACAAACATCAAGCTGGAAAAAATAGTCCTTTCTTTGGATTCCCACTGATACCCAGATAAGAGTGTGTGTGTGTGCACACACGCTCACACGCACACACACACACACAAAGAGACCATTTTTCTTTTTGTATCTTACAGAGAAAGGCCCCAAGCATTCCATTCCAACTCCTTTCCATGGGAAAGGTGTTCCGTGCTGTGCCCCAGTGGGTCTGTGTGACTGAGTTAAAATGTGTTCTTTTTTTATTAGATGAATTGCATCATTAAATTACATTATAAAAGCTAAAAATGCACCATTAATTTTCAAAAACAATAGTAAATACATCTCATTTCTAATACATGATTCTGCATTTAATTTTTGCCTGGGGCCTTGCCTTTTTTTTCCCCAGCCTCACTGTCTCCTTTTATGCAGACTATATAAATGGAGCTAAATTGCCAAAGAAATTCTTGCCAAATGTCCGTAATGTGAAAATAAATGAATTTCTAATTGGCTGTTGCAAAAAGAAAAATTACTTTTTGATCTCGGCTCAGCCAAGCAAAAATCTACCTAGCTGGAGTAATAAGATGTGGGTACACTGCAGGCAATGAACAGAGAGACAAAAGGCCAGTGAAGAGGCTCTCAGAATGAAATTTCTTCTCTTTCCTCCCTGTCTCCCTCCAGCCGGCCAGGCAGTCTGGCCTGGAACAAGCCATTAGGGGGAACAGGCGAGGATCCATCCCCCCAGGAGTCCAAGTCTCTGCCTTCTCGGGGACCCTGGGACCCAGCTGTAGCAACACTCAGCACTCCAGAGTTTAAGCCCCATCTATTCCTTCACTGGCTCTGCAACCCTGAGCAAGTTACTTGACCTCTCTCAACCTCCAATTTCCCATCTGTAACTAATAGTCATTTCTGCCTTGTGTAGGCTTGTCAGGAGGTAGGAGGAATTGAATTGTGTTCCTTTCCAAAATTCATATGTTGCAGTCCTAGCCCCAGCATCTCAGAATGTGACCTTGTTTAGAGATAGGGTCTTTACAGAGGCCCATCCAGTTACAATGAGGTCACTGGGGTGTGGCCCTAGTCCAATATGACTGGTATCCTTATAAAAAGAGAAAATTTAGACAGACACATGGAGGGAAGATGGTATGAAAAGATACAGGGAGAAGACAGCCATCGACACACCAGAGAGAGAGGCCCAGAACAGATCCCTCCCTCATGGCCTTTAGAAGGAACCAACTCTGCTGCCACCTTGACTTTGCTGCCCCAGAATTATGAGAAAATAAATTTTTGTTACCGTAGGCACTAGTTATTGGTACTTAGCTACAGCAGCCCCCGCAGACTAATCCATGAGGTCTGAGACACTGACAAACATTGCAGATATATGCCACCAAGCGTGGCATCTGGTTGCTCCTGCCATTATTCCAGATTTCTCCAAGGATGACCCCAAAAGGAGGAGAGGGAAGAGACGAGAGTGAGGACTCATCCCAGTCTGTGACCCTCCAGAGATAACCTGGGGGGCATCTGTGCTGAGCAAGAACCCAAGCTCCATGACACCCTACCTAGACACACATGGGAGCCACGTGTGGGAGAAAGTCATGGGGTTTCAGGACATCTGTGAGTTCAGACAAGGAGGGCATCGACTGCGGTGGCCACACAGAGAGCAGAGCCCCAGTTGTCAGATGCCACCTGAGTCCCCCGGATTCCAGGAAGATCTCAGAAGGAGGGCCTAAGTACAGACTGAAAGTGAATTCCCTGCCAGTTCAGGGGGCCAAGGGGTAGGGGTTAGAGTCAGATTTAATTGATTTAAAGGAAAGATCTGGGACGTCTTTGATGGTCCAGTGCTTAAGAATCCATCTTCCAGGGACTTCCTTGGTGGTCCCGTGGCTAAGACTCTGAGCTCCCAATGCAGGGGGCCCAGGTTTGATCCCTGGTCAGGGAACCAGATTTCACATGCTGCAACTGAAGATCCTGAGTGCCGCAACTAAGACCTAGCATGGCCAAATAAGTAAATTAATAATTATTTTTTTAAAAAAAGAGAAACCACCTTCCAATGCAGGGGGCGCAGGTTTTATCCCTGGTCAGGGAACTAAGATCCCACATGCCATGGGGCAACTAAGCCCACACGCCGCTACTAGAGAGAAGCCCGGGCACCACATGCCGCAACTAAGACCCAACACCGCCAAATAAATAAATAAATAAATAGTATGCTACACTTACACATTTTAAAAAGAAAGAAGGAAAAGAAAAGATCTAATTGGCTATTTTCTCCACCTCTGAATTTCTACTGCAAGCTTCAAAACAACCCACCACTCAAGGGCCACCCGTTGATTCCTTGTCCTCTGAACACACAGGTGTTTCCCTCCTACTCTGCACGGACTGTTCTATCTGCCTGGAATAATATCCCTTTTCCTTGGCTCCACTTGAAGGACTCCTACTCAGCCATGAAGCCCTACGTCCAATGTCCTCTTTTCTGTAAATGCTACTCTAGCTGCCCCAGGCTGAGTCAGCCACTCTCCAGACTTTCCAAGGAGCTTCTGGAAGGAAGGGCTGAGTTCAGGTTACTCAGTTAATCCGCCTTTCCAGGTATTCCGCCTTTCCAGTGTTCCAGCTTTGAGGATCAGCAATGTTTCTGCCTCTGCTCCCTCAATGTTCTCTTCTCCGTCTTCTTGGCTACAGTCACAAAATCCATCTCATTTACATTGGGAGAGAAAAGAAAAAGACAGGCAAGCTGAAGTCTGCTGTCATCCTTATATGACAGAGGGGGAAAAAAATCAAGGCTCAGAGCAGTGAAAGGATTTGGCCAGGGTCACACAGCCAGGAAGTGGTGAGCTAGGATTCAAACCCAGGCAGTCTGGCTCCCGAACCCAAGCTCGCGGCTGACATACTTTCACTGGCTCTCAGGAACATGCCCTGATCGAATCTGTGTTTGGACACACGGCTCCACTGCTGTGAGGGTCCCCCTGGGACCTCATCTTGCCAAGACCTGGGAGGAGAGGGGAGGGAGGAGAAATGGAGACCAGACAGGACTTAAATGGACAGAGGCAACCGAACAAAACGAGTTCCCAACCAAAATCCCAGGGTCCAAACCCCCTCCTGACAGGCTCCCACCTGGGACTGTGGCTCAGATCACAAGATTCAAGGGAGAGAGAGGCGGGGAGCCTTGTGGGGAGCAATAACACAGGCAGTGGCTGGCGTCACAGGCTCAGAGTTCCCAGGATCTGACCAGGGCCGGGGTCCCAGAGCAGGGCTCTGCAGCCGGACAAAGTCTGTCAGCAGAAGGTAGGTCATCAAGTCATGGGGGCAAAATGGTAGGCAGTGGTGTCAGGCCAGGGTGCAAGGTCAATATAAGATGGAAAACCTCCCTGGACCTCTAGAGACCTCTTCTAGCCAGGATGGGCTAGAAGTGGGGGCTAGATAGACTGAGTCCCCCAAGAGACCTCGCGAATAACCATCACCCCCTCCATCACTACATGGGAGCTACTGAGAGCTGAGTAGGTGGACTTTGCATGTTGATCTTCCATTTATGAGGACTTTGGTTTCCTCTGGAGAGTCTTCTTAGCAGGGCCAGCTCCGAGGAAGCAGAGAGGAGCAGGGATGAGAGGCAAACAGGGAAAGATGTGATGGTCCTGAGACTCCATTCCAGATAGAGCTGGGTTCCTGCAGCGTTTCCTTCAGTCCTGGGAGCTCTGTTGTCTTGAGTTTCTGTCCCTTGCAGCCAATGAGTTCTGTCTGTTTCACCTACACTCAACTTTCCTATGTGTCCAGCTCACCCCCTCGCCATTA
Source organism: Giraffa tippelskirchi (assembly GCF_054371585.1). Taxonomy (NCBI): domain Eukaryota; kingdom Metazoa; phylum Chordata; class Mammalia; order Artiodactyla; family Giraffidae; genus Giraffa; species Giraffa tippelskirchi. Next base: position 109,639,111 of record NC_137287.1, on the reverse strand, counting down.
TAACAGCCCCCACACTACTTAGGCTCCCTGGAGTGGGACACAGCGCGTCATATCAGACGCCAGTCCATCCTCCGCTTCCAGCCCCTCCCCTGCAGCTCCCCACCCACAGACCTGAGACAGGCTGGCCGCCGACCTGAGGACCTCACCACGTGGCCGAATTCTGAGCCACCCGCTAGGCAGTCTGTAAAAACCACCTCTTTTCCCTTTTGTGTGCATATTAATTACCCCGAAACAGGTGCAAAACCAACCTCGTTTATTATGATTTCTTTGAGCCTGTAATGGCAGTTGCTGCGAATAAATCCCGTTAACCCAGGGAAAGGATTTATGGCCCCAAATTTACACCAGCCGTTTAATCATAGCACCTTTGCTGCAGACAGACTTTCTGGAGAACAATTTGCCCCACGATTTGTCAGTAGGAAAATGGCCTCATATAAACGTTTGGAGGAAATAAATGCTAATCCACAGCTCACTCTTTCATTCTCCTAATTGCCCAGGGAATTTAAAGGAGACAAACTTATTTACTCACAGCAGGAAGTGAGCTGTAATAAACCATCACCATTGTGGGCTGCAATCAGTCCCCGACAGGGAAGGGGGAGGGGATCTGGGGTTTACACATCTGGAAGTGGGTGGTCAAGGCCATCGGGCCATTTAAGTGGCTGGCTGATACATCTGTCCCCTCCACCTCAATTTACCCCAGGCTTCCCTAACCACCAAGTTCACTGCAGGAAGGGTTCCTGGGAAAGGGGGTCTCCCTCCTCCAAGCTGTCCTGAGGTTTTGGGGAAGGAGACCCAGAGCCAACCAGGAGAGCTTGCAGGGAGAGAAGGAGAGGTACCCCCTGGGTTGGAGGCAAGGCCCTGGAAGCCAGCAGTCCTGCAAGGAAGCCAAGCTTCCACTCCCATAGTTCCAGGATTAGGCTTCTGTGAACCTCAACCTCCTGTGCTGGGTAGTGGAGGGTGAGACCACCAGGCACTTCCGAGTGGTACCAGGGTGAAGGAGAGACCCAGGACCCAAGCTTGCTAGGGGACATGAGGCTCACACCTCTACATCATTCTTCCTAGGAGACTCAGTGGCCTGCTGTGGGCTGTCCCTCTCAGATCTCTTTCCACTGCAGCGGTCCTATTCCAACATGAGCAAGAATCTGCCTGCTCCCATGGCATCAGAGCCAGAAGCGCTGAGAAGTCCTCCTGTAACATAGGATGTGACCCACATGTCCCTACATGGTGCCATTCTCACGAATCCCAGTGTGAATGATGCCATCTAGAATTGTGCAGTGTACAACCTGTGCAACTGCTCACAGTGGACTTGTTGGATACTGGGTAGAGACCAAAACATTCAAAAAGTTTTTCGTCAGTCCTCCTCTCTATCCCCTCCTATCTTACCCTAGGCATGAAGGTAACTTCACAAAGAACAGATGCCAGGGTCCCACCTCCAGACTTATACCCTCCCCATCCCACTTCTGGACTTCTCTCCCTTGCTCTCACCTCATCCCCACTCTCCCCAACTCTGATTCGATCACAGATCATCCTCAAAAGGGCAGAGAGTGCCTGAGATTGAAATTGAACACAGCCACTAAACAGCTGTGAACACAGCACTTTAACTAAACTTCCTGGGCCTCCATCTCCTCTGTAAAAATTCTCCATAATTCCTGGAGGACTATGCTGTCATTCACAGTGGCTGTGAGATTAAAGGAGATAATGTGTATAAAGTGCCCTGGCATGGCATCTGCTCACTGGATGTTATTCTGTAGGCAAGGATGAGGGGCCCCCAGGGACCTCTCTGCACTCTGGCTTAGTGAATAAGGTGAAAAATTCCTTCAGAGAATGGAGATCACGTCTCACCAAGAAGACCAGACTACCTAGGGCAAAGGGCAATAAAGTCTGGAGTGAAGATTCTGGATCTTGCCAGCTCAGAGCAGCAGTGCTCATGCCCGGGGTCAGGGAGGGGAGAAGCCACAACTTCTGAGAAGTCAGTCAGGAGGATATAAAGGATTTCCTGGGCGTTGATGGGCTAGGAGCAGGGTGGTGGACATTAGCTCTCTACGTGGGACCCAGTAGTAGTTTCAGGAAGCCCAGACATGGTCAAGGCAGTGGGTGATGGATGGTTGCCTCCCTAAAGCACTAGGTGCTTTATTGCTTCATCTCCAAGCTATGACAGTTATCTGTACAGTCACATGTTTTACTTCCATCTTTCCCACTAGACAATCATCAACCTACGATCATGGGCTTTGTCTGTCTTGCTCATCACTGTATCCCTAATGCTTAGCACAGTGGCTGATCCATAGTAGGTCTTTGATAAATATTTGCTGAATGAATGAATGAACCCTCTAGGGGTAGGTATCATTATCACCATTTCACAGGTATGGCTTAGAGAGGTTGTGTAACTTGCCTAAAGTCACACAGTTCTGCCGTTGGGACCAAATACAGCACAGCAAGAAAAAAAAAAAATGGTAAGTCCTGTAAGCTTCCTCTTTAATGCAATAGAAATCACTGAAGATAATGGGATCTGATGTCATGAGATTCATTAATGGATGGACTCATCAACAGAAGTATAAAGCTAGGAGGTGACAGTCTAACTCTACGCTGCCCATCCCCCACCTAGAACATGGATTCCACACTTCGAGAGGGGCTTGGCCAGACGTAAAGATGCTAAAGATTCAGTGATTATGGTGACAGAAGAGAAGATATCATGAGAGGACTAAAGGGCAGAGGTTGGTTGGAAACAAGCTGAGGGGAAGACGGAAGGGACAAGGTCACTTTGCACTGGATCTTAGCTGCCTTTGTTTTGAAAACTGGTGAGTTATTAGATAGTTATTTTGCTTTAAGTTCTGGTGTAGGCAGACCACGCTCTGTGCTATGTGCCTGCATCTTTTCATTAGATCCTCATAACAAACTGCATTAGTCAGGATTCTCCGGAGAGACAGAACCAATAGGATACATCTATATACGGAGGGTTTTTATTTATTTATTTTTTTTTGCAGCACCATGTGGCTTGTGGGATCCCCCCAACCAGGGATAAATCCGGGCCCTCAGCAGTGAAAACATGGATTCCTAACCACAGGACCACCAGGGAATTCCCCAGAGATTTATTACAAGGAATTAGCTCAGTTGATTATGGAAGCTGAGAAGATCCATAAGCTGGAGCCAGTGGTGTAATTGAATCTGAGCCTGAAGGTCTGAGAAATAGGGGAGTCAGTGGTGTAAATCCCAATCCAAGGTCAGGAGAAAAGGAGGGAAGATGTCAAAGACGCCCCTGGTGAGACAGTGAAGCAGGAAGAAAGAGGAATTTCCTCCTTCCTCCACCTTTTGTTCCATTCGGGCTCTCAACAGATCGAATGATGCCCATTTACATTGGGGAGGGCAGCTACTTTACTGCATCCACCAGTTCAAGAGCTAATCTCATCCTTCAGCCAGAAATAACTGCACAGACATACCCAGGAAGCAGGTTTAATCTGGGCACTCCATGGCCAGTCAAGTTCACACATAAAATTAACCATCACATAAGCCGAGGAAGCTGAAACTTCATTATCCTCATTTTAAGGATGAGGGAGTTGGGATTTTTATCCATCAGCTGCCATCAGCTGAGGACTGCTTCCAGGAACACTAAGTCTCCAGTACTTTTGGCTCCCTATACCCTGGAATCCTGGAGAAGGAAATGGCAACTCACTCCAGTTTTTCTTGCCTGGAGAATCCCATGGACAGAAGAGCCTGGTGTGCTATAGTCCATAAGGTCGCAAAGAGTTGGACATGATGGAAGCAACTGAACACATAACCTGAGCGCATAGGCCCGAAAAAGTGCCCACAGGCAGTGTCAAGTGTTTGCAGAAAGTAGCTTTTGCTATTGAGGTAAATCTTATTTAGAGATTATGAGCAAGGAACCAATAGCATCCATTGCACTCAGGGAAGTGACTTGTACATATCACTCTCCTCGGATGCAACTGAGGATTAGAATAGAGCTCTGCCAGACTCTGAAGTGCTCCATCTTGATCTTACTGTCGGGATGTAGAGGTGTCCAGATGCGGGGGAGGCAATGAGAGCCACCAGGACCAGAGCCCACCCTCGATGAAGGCTGTGATTAGAAGCCTGAGATCACAACATCTCCTTCCAGGCTGGCAAGGGGAGCAGAGGAGGCCAGCTTTCTGGGAGGATCTGAAGTGAGGGCAGAGACGTGGGATGGACATGCAGAGGGGATGACCTCATGATCAGAGTTCATGGAAGAAGCTGGTAAAAAAAAAAAACCAGCTCCAGATTGTGGGTGTTGGCCATTACCAGGCCCTGTGTGGATGCAGTGGCCTGGGGAATCTTCACAGGGGCTCTGGAGTGAGGACTGTCCCATCTCCTTGCAGCTGAGGACCCCAAGGCTCAGGAGGTGGTCCAAACTCACAAAGCAAGCATCTGAGTTGCAATTTGAACCCTACCATTCATGCTGGTGAGGAATATTCGTGGAGCACCTCCAGAATGCTATATTTTTTTCTTTTTTTTAATTTATTTGGCTCTGTTGGGTTTTAGCTGCAGCATGCAGGATCTTCATTGCACCATGGGGGATCTTTTGTTGCAGCGCATGGATTCTCTACTTGTGGGGCGCAGGCTCCAGAGCACACCCGCTCAGTAGTTGCAGCACACAGGCTTAGTTACTCCACAGCATGTGGAATCTTAGTTCCCCAACCAGGGAGCAAACCTGAGTCTCCTGCATTGCAAGGTGGTTTCTTAACCACTGGACCATCAGGGAAGTCCCCTGAGTGTTATTCTAACCACCAGGGATCCCGCAGCAAGCAAAGAGTCCAGAGTCTAGTGGGGGAGACAGACCAGAGCAAGCAAACAAATAAATGGTATGTCAGATGGTGACTGGCCCTAAAAGTTATCCTGCTAACAAGCCTGGGGAAGGGTGACAGTGTGTGCCAGGCAGAGGCAGAGGCCTGGGGTGCAGAACTACTGCTGTTTCATGAGGAGTGCCCAGGGGAGGCCTCTCTGCCAGCTAACCACCGGAAGTGAGAGCACCCAGCAGAAGTCTGGGGAAAGGGCACTCTGGGTGGGGGTCCGGCTAAGATGAAGGCCCGGAGACCTTTGAGGAAGAACAAGCCTCAGTGAACTGATGATGCGATGGGACATGAACAGGGGATGGTCCTGGAAGGTGAGGACGCTTCCATGGGACCTTAAAGAAAAATCAGGCACGCACAGGGACTTGACTTACCCTGAACGAGAGTGAGGCAAAGGTGCAGTCCGATGACCATTTTCGCCCGATTCTTCCGGACGGTCCAGGCTACACAGCAGGATCCTCTTAGCCAGGGCTAGGAGATCTGGTTTAAAGCTGGGAAACCTTCCTCCCTGCCCCCCACCACGCTAGCTGGGACATCCTGCCCTCCCCCTCCCCAGCCTGTCTGGCTCCCAGCTCTCTCTCAGCTGCTCCCCCAGCCCCTCGGCCACCCTCCCTCCCCCTCCTCCCCCGGCCCCCAGTCACTCACTTCCCCAAGACAAATGGCAGCTTCTTCCTGCCCATCCATCACAGCTCCGGGGCCCATCCATTAGTGGCTGCTCCCCCGTCCTGCCCCCAACCCCACCGTCCTTGCTCGGGGACGGGGTCCATTGATCAGAGGCCCATCTGCTGCTTGTCACATCCTGGCAGCCCTGACAGCAGGAGACAGAACTGTTGTTGGCCAGGCCAGCCTGAGGCCAAGGGAGAGATGAAACTGCCCCGCCCAGGACTGGGGGCCAAGGCCAGGGCCCCGACTGGGAGAGGTGGGCTGGAGGGGTCAGGGCAAGCCCTCTCCAGCCAGAGGCTACTACCCCCGGTCCTCCAGGGCAAAACGGAAAGTAAGCTTCACAGGACAGGCTGGCAAAGGCTCCCATGCCCCCTCCACCTCTGGGTCTGCTCCAAACTGGATGCACAAGGCCAGAGGGGGACCCCGGATCAAAATACTGAGGGCCCTCCCTCCTGAATCCAGCTCTCCCCGGACTCCTCCATCGGCCTCAAATCCCAGGCCGGACTGAACCTGGCAGTTCCCTCACCCTGACTCTCCTCCCGGTTTCTCATCAGTAGCCTCCTGGCTGGATGAGTCCACGGAGCCCTCCAGGTCCTCTGTCACCACCTCCTCCTGCTGGGTGACCATGCCCTCTGGCTTCTGGCTGGATCAGACAATGGGAGGCCCCTCGGGAGACCCTGAGGAAGGAGGAGAGAGGTTTGGGTCCTTAATCCCTGGTTCCTGCCCTGCAGGGTCCCTTCAACCCAAGGCCCCAGCTCTGCCAGGGAACCCTCTCCACACAGCGCCCCCTCCAGGTAACCACCACCCTTGCGCCTTTGCCTACGGGTGGTAAATTCTCCCCACTGTCACCAGCCTGGGGCCCTGCAGCCTCCTGCCCACCTGCGTGTAAATGCGTCATCCACCTAACTGCTCTCAATGAACTGGTATGAAAGTGCATCGGTATTCTGGTCGGACTGGGATTTGTACACCCACCCTCCACTCTACAGGGGCTTCCCAGGTGGCTCAGTGGTAAAGAATTTTCCTGCCAATCCAGGAAACACAGGAGATGTGGGTTTAATCCCTGGGTCAGTAAGATTCCCCTGGAGTAGGAAATAGCAACCCACTCCAGTATTCTTGCCTGGAAAATCTCATGGACGGAGGAGCCTGGTGGGCTACAGTCCGTGGGGTTGCAAAGAATCAGAAATGACTGAGTACACACGCGTGCCTCCACTCTATTCCTAAACCCAAATCCCAGGCAGTGTCCTAGACACTTCCCCACCCCTCACCCCCAATCCCCAGTCCAGCCTAGATGTCTCCCTAACGCCCCCATCATCCATTGCTTCCTCCCCAAGTTCAGGCATCTCTCCCTGCATTCCGCGCCCCCGCAGCCTCCTCGCCCGACCATCACCCCACCTGACTGCATCACTCCTACACTCAGGCACCACTGAGTCCTCATCGCCCACCCAGCAAAAGTCCACCTGGGCCCCAGTGTTCTCCACCCTTCTCTCCGCCACCTCTTTTGGCCCATGTAGACTCCTGCTTCTGGGCCTTTGCTCAGGCTGTTCCCTCCACTTGGACTGCTTTTCCACGTTTTAATATGGATAAAGGTATATATGCCTGGGCCCTTTGGAAGATGAGCTGCCAAGGAAGAAAAGGCGATTTTGCTGGAGGAGGACAGAGGACAGTTTCCCTGGGAAAGGAAGAGGGGAGTGCTTCCGTGGATCTTGAACGGGGAGAACTCGGTGCCTCCCTTCCTCCAGGCTCCTGCCCTGGGAACCTGCACATGCCTTGTGAGGCATCTCACAGGGCGGGGTGTGTGTGAGGTGGGGAAGCCCACACAATTTCCATGCTTCCCCGTCCTCCCTCCCAGACACGTTCCTTGAGCACTGGATCGACTGATGCCCCTCCTCCACGCCCCGTGGCTTCAGGATCCCTTTCATTCCTCAACGGGGTCCCTGCCTGGCTCTCGTCTGGTCTCACCTTCTACCTGGGGAGTCCATGGGGCCAAGGGGTCGCACCCTCTGGGGGCCCACACCCTACTGCAACACCACAGTCCAAGTACCTACACCCCAGAATTCCCTGCCAGGATGACCTCAAGCTCACTTCCAGGGTCCACGCAGGCCTCTTCTCGGGGTCCATCCCCCCAAGATGGACCACAACACTGGCCTGGGGGTGGCCCAAGGACAGCATAGATACGGGGCTGGGTAATCCACACACATGTGCACACCTCCCTTCACTGAGCAGCGCCCAGAGGAGAGGGGACCAGCCAAGAGCCTGCTTCTCTTTGTCTCTTACCCCAGGTTCTGTCAATGTTCGGAGCAAGCCTGTCCAGGGTCACAGATTGGGGTCAGCATCCTCCTTGCTCCCCACAGCTGCTCCCAACTCAATCAGTCCTCAGCCCTTGTAAAAAAAAAATCCCCATATACACTTGAGGCTCACCTCACCCATCTGGCTGGCTATGTCACTTACAGGGCCCAGAGTAGAATGAAGGTGTGGGACTCCCATCTTCAAAAAGCAAGAAAAATGTGCCACTAAAATATAAAACATTTTCCTTTTTTCCAGGGTCTCTCTCCTTCCCCTGCCCAACTCGACCTGTCATGGTACTTTTGTCTACTAGGCAACATCACACTCCTTCAGGAATGGGGACCCTCACTGGGCAAGTACAGACCCTCAGAGGCACCTGGGACCTCACACTTCGATGTGCATCCTGCACACATGCATGACCCACCAGCTTGGCTACCACCATCTCCGTCCTCCAGCCACTGGATCCATGCAATGAGCTCCAGCTGGAAAGTGGGGCGGGGGGGGGGATGTCAATCCCCCCTCCTCACAGGCCTGCTGCCTGAACCCACTGTGGGTGGGCAACCCCCAAGGTACAGCAACATACTCTACCCCTAGACAGGGAGAAAGAGGAGGTGCCAAGTCCCTGGGGTAGTCATGGCAACCACTATACCCTCCACGGGCTTCCCTTTTGGCTCAGCTGGTAACGAATCCACCTGCAATGTAGGAGATCTGGGTTCGATCCCTGGGTTGGGAAGAGCCCCTGGAGACGGGAAAGGCTACCCACTCCAGTATTCTGGCCTGGAGAATTCCATGGACTGTATAGTCCATGGAGTTGCAAAGAGTCGAAAGAGCGATTTTCACTGTAACTCACCGTGATCCTCCCCAGGTCAGGGACCTAGATACCAGTGGGAGATGAAGAGGCAGTGGGAGACAGGTCTGGGTGTGAGTTGAGGCCGCAAGCCCCCAGGACACACTCCATTGTCTCATTGCACTTCACTTCTAAAGCACAAATCCAAAAACAAAATTATGAAGAATTTCAAGATGGCAACCACAGAGCTTGGGGCCTCTCTGAGCACTGAGCCCTGTATGAGATCATGCACAGCCGGCCCTGCCCATCACCCTTCTCTTCTGTTCCCCCAAACGCTGCCCTCTTGGCCACGCCCCCTCACACATCAAAGACTTTGGTGCTGGTTCAGACTCCTGTTCCCTCAAGCTCTGCCATCCTCCCCAGAGTCACCTCCCACCTGGACAACTCACCATCACCCTGGCTGCCAAGCGTCTTGACCACCTCATTCCCAGCAACCACCACCATTGTCCCACTCACTCCCATGTTCAAATCCCTTCACAGCTCAGCCTGGAGCTTTGCAGAAATCTCTCTTTGATGATCAGCTAAATTCTGTAAATTCCTTGGATTTTCTCAGCAGCCCACCAGCTCCAAGGAACAGGTCAGCTCCCTCAGACACCTGGCCCTACACAGGATGTGAGTAAGAAGCCGAGTTGGAGTGATGGATGCTCCTTGAAGCTGGAGGAAGGGGTCACAGGCAAAGGAATGTTCTAGATGCCAGAAAAGGGAACATTCTCCCCTGGAGCCTCCAGCAGAAACCAAGTCCTACTGACACCTTGATTCTAGCCCATAAGACCCATCTTAAACTTCTGACCTTCAAAACTGTAAAAAGATACATTTGTGTTGCCTTAAACCCCTAACTTTATGGCAATTTGTTACAGCAGCAAATAGGAAACTAACATAAATGTTTCAGACACTCTCTTCTCCAGAGGAAACTCATTCAACTGTTACAAACCAGGAAGTGTGATTCCCAGGAAAGGGGTGACCTTTTCAAACCTCCATTCCCTCCTGTGGCGCTTTTGTGATCAAATAAGTTAATAGATACAATGTGGTTAGCACATTTAGGGAAACTGCTGGAAAGACTAAGGACTCAAAAATTGTGAGCAGATACTATTATTGTTGCTGTTTGTTTTTTTCAACCAGGGCTGATGCTGCCCCTAAAGAGACATTTGGCAAAGTCTGGAAATATTTTTAGTCATCACACCTGGCAGGGACACTACCTACTGGGTAGAGGCTATAAATGGTGCTAAACATCCTACTTTAAAACATATAACCCTCCCCCTCAACAAACAATGATGCTGCCCAAAATGTCAATAGTATCGGTATCAAAGAACTATTGGTTTGGATACTATCTAAGCCTATCTGTTCATCTGTCAAATAGAGCTCCCAGCTCCTACTCCTGTAAGTCACATTTATACCACAAGGTGGCGCTCAGACTTACCAGAGGATGATTCAGAGCCCAGATGAACAAATTATTCTTCCATTAGGCTTTTCTATCAAAAGTCACGCACTGTAAAATAGCAAACCACGTTCAAAGAGCCATATGGATATTCCTCTTTATCCAGCATATCATAGAGCACATCTTCCATAACTTTCTCCTTTGCTCCTCAAAACGTTTTTAAGTCACTGGTATTCTTCCCATTTTACAGAAGAGGAAACTGAGGCTCACAGAAGCAATTCTCCTCTCAAATGATGGGCCTCCCTCACGGTGGTATCACTTGATTGTTGGCTGAGGCTTCCTGGCTTTGGGGATCTGGATCACTTGATTTAAAGCCCTGATTTCACAAACTCTCCAAAAAATCCAAGATGCTCCCTGCATTCGGGGAATCCCCCGGAGCTAACCCACACTGGCTTCTCCCTGTCTGTGCATTCTGCATTCGTCCACCTGGGCTTCTAGAGGCTTAATACCTGAACCCAGTGGTTCCCAAACATGTCTGTGAGTTGAAACCCCATGGTGAACTTCAGAAGGGTCTAGTGCCTGTGTCCCACCCAGATGATGAATTAATCTGGAATGTTTTAAAGATTCCAGATTAATGTTTAAATGATCCCACTTGTGCAGGTAAACCCAGGAGCCACTGGCATCCTCTAAAATAAACGCCATTCTTTTCCAGCATCCCTCTATTGAGTAACTGTGCTGAAGAGTTGAGGGGAAGGAGAGCAAGGTCTTCCTCCATCTCTGGGGCCTGCGCACTCACATCTGTTTCTGACCCCAACCCCTCTCTCTTGGGCAAGCAGCAGCCACAAATCTGCCTTTAAAAGTTTGTCACAGTCACGCTTGTCAAGGACGTTTCTGTTTCCATAAAAATTCAGTGCTTTCCTGAAAAGAATTGTGATAAAACAAATTACTTTCTTGCAATTATTTATAAAGTAAAACACCACCCAGAACAGGGGTCTTCAAACTTGTCTGTATTTGAGCATCACGTGGTTTTAAGAAAACCCCAGTGTCTGGACTATTCCCCAGACCAATCACATTAGTATCTCTAGGTATCGTTAAAGCCACTCCAGGTGGTTCGATGTGCAGCCAGGCTTGGGAACCAACAGTCAAGATCCTGCTTCTCTGAGTGTGATCCCAGGCCCCAACATCATCCGCATTGCCTGAGAGCTGGTTAGAAAAGCTGAATCTCAGGCCCTACCCCCAGACCCACTGCATCAGAACCTGCATTTTAACAAGATGATTCCTGTGCACATTACAGTTCCAGAAGAATCTAGTATGGCCTGCCCCTTCCTCCACAACCTTCAGCCACTGACCATCCTTGCCAGGTCAAGTTCACCTCCTATTGTCCTCGCATCCCAAACCCCTCCTGGGAACAGTGCTGTCTGAAGACTGCTTTTCACAGAGCCCGAGGTAGGCGATGTGTGCTTTTCCTAAACCACCAATTTTTCCATCCATTTTATCTCATTCATTTATTCTCGGTCAGTCAGTTTGTCAAGAGGTTTGTCTTCAGTGTTTTCTAAGTACCCACCACTGTGGACTCGCCACAGTGAACAGGACAGATGCTCCTGTTACCTTCTGATGGACACAAGTAAACCACCAAATGGGCCCTAAAAATTGCAAGTTGTGATCAATCTGAAGAGGAAACCATGGGTCCTCCCTGGTGGTCCAGTGGTTAAGACTTCACCTTCCACTGCAGTGGATGTGGGTTCAATCCCTGGGCAGGGAATGAAGGTTCCACATTCCTCACAGCCAAAATTAAAAAAAAAAAAACATAAAACAGAAGCAATAGTGTAACAAACTCAATAAAGACTTAAAAAAAAAAAAAGAAAGTCCACATCAGAAAAAAGAGAGTAAGCCAGCAAAAGACCAGGATAAAGAGGAAACAGGGGTGCTCAGAGCCCCTTAGGCAGTGGCTGGGCAGCCTCTCTGATAAGATGCAGTTCAGTTCAGTCGCTCGGTCACGTCCAACTCTTTGTGACCCCAAGGACTGCAGCACGCCAGGCCTCCCTGTCCATCACCAACTCCTGGAGCTGATACGGCAATCTAAAATCCGGGCACGGGAGGGAATCAGCCGTCCAAAGCACAAGGACTTAAGCAGTGGAGGCAGAAGTCCCGACAAGGCAAGTGCTGAGTGTCAGGTGTTCTAGAAACATAAACGAGGTCGATGTGGCTGAACCAGAGTGATCAGTGGGACCCAGTGGTGCAGAAAGATTGGAGAGATGAACAAGGAACAAGACCTGGCAGGAAGTCAGAATGTTATCACATATGCACTTGGGAGCCTTTGAACGTTTCTAAGTAGGGGATGTGATGGGATTAGCAGTGGTTTAGAAAGTGCCTTTTGACTGAGCATAGAGAATGGGCTGGAAGCAACCAGTGTCCAAGGCAGAAAAGACAAACTTTGAAGCCAGGCGACCAGGGTTCAGGTGGCAGGGCGTGACCTTCTGTGCACTGATGCTGTGGTGTGCGCAGCAGCCGAGGTGAGTTGCAGGGTAGGGAAGGACTAGGAAGATGCCCTCACACCTTCAAAGGGTTAACTGAACACCTACTGTTTTTTTAAATGCAAAGTTAAACAAATTGAAATGAAAAGCCTGATTCTCTGGTGCCTCTGTTTCCAACCTGAGACGAAGACACGGACCCATTTGCTTGCAAACAGTGGGACAGAAATGCCAGTTAAAAACCAGCTGAAGGGCCTGTTCTCTACAGAACCTCACTCCTCCCCTACCTCCAGGCACAGGCGCCTGAAAGCTCTAATACGGAGAGGGCTGCAAGGTCCTGTGGGTGTCTAGCAGGGCAGCTGTGTTAAACAGCAGGGCAGCACTCACAGTGAAGCCCGTAAGGATGGTGCCCCCCGGAGTTGTGTTAATCTACACAGAGATGCGGGCTAGGCCAGGGGGTCTAGTGGAAGAAGGGAGGCAGGGAAGCCAGCTTAAAGTGTTTGCTGATTGGATGGCAAAGAAGAGATGAGGCACATTTTGAGGGCAGGCTAAAGAAACCGGACTGTCAGGGGGACCAGCCAGGCTAGTGGTTTGAGAGAGGGCTGTGGGGCTAGGGAGAGACTTTCGATAAGTTGGGAGAGTCTTGATGGGGAAGATTCAAGAGGATCTTTAGTAAATCAGGAGGGATGAGAGAAACTATCATTGGGACTTCAGTCTATATTTCACTGATGACTAGTTTATGAGTCAGGGTTCTCCAGAGAAGCAGAACCAATAAGATAAGCATATATATTTATTTATTTATTTATTTATTTATTTATTTATTTATTATAAGGAATTGACTCACATGATTATGATTATGGAGGTTGACAAGTTCTAAGATCTGCCAGTCGGATGGAGAACCCAAGAAAGCCAATGGTATAGTTCCAGTCTGAAAGCCAGGCTCAAGACTCAAGAAGAGTCAGTATTTCAGTTCAGGTCCAAAGGCAGAGGGAAAAATTATGTCCCAGTTCAAAGGCAGCCAGACAGGAGGAGTTCTCCCCTACTCGCTAGAAGGTCAACCTTTATATGCTCCCCAAACCTTCAACTGATTAGATGAGGCCCACCCACACTGAGAACAGCAATCTGCTTTATTCAGTCTACCAATTCAAATATTAATCTCATCTAGAAACATCCTCACAGACATACCAAGGATAATGTTTGACCATGTCTGGAAACCTCATGGTCCAGTCAAGTTGACACATAAAATTAACCATCATGATAATCATGGTTGTAAATGTTTTCCTATGTTTCAGAGATATATACATTTATTCTCTGATGAATTATAGGGTTTTAGCCTTTGGCCATTATATTAAGCACCAGTGATTTTCTTTATCAATTTACAGACATTAACAGTTTGTCAAGACATAAGTCAAAAGGTTTTTTCAATTTGACTTTTGCTTGGAGGATATGTCTTGAAATACAGACATGTAAACATTTTGCAAGATACATCTGTCCATCATTTTCCTTGGCAGTTCTATCCAAGATCATGGATAAAATCTTTCTGTTCCAGAGATCAAGTAATTCTCTCTAATACTGCCTCCTAGCCTTTTATTATTTTATTTCTTAACTTTCCACTGTTTTACCCATCCATTTTTTATTTGTTGGACTCTAGAATGAGATGAAGACCTAAATTGACTGTTTTCCAAATAACCAGGTTTTACAGACAGCTTTACTGAATAATCCATTCTTCCTCTACTGATATGTGACCCTTCATTTCCCACAGGCTCTTACTCAGGACTATCTATTTCACCCCATCGATTTGTCCGTCTAGCCTTATGCCAGTAACACACTGGTTTTATTATTGTAGCTTTATAATGCATTTTAATACTTGGTAAGACATGCCTTTCTCCAAATCGACTCAGGTGTTCTCATCTTGTTTCTTTTTTCTCTCACATGCACTTTAGAATCTGTTTTTATCCTTTTTTTGGCTTGTCCTCACAGGGATGTGACTTTGACATCCACGAGGGTGGTGTTTGTGAGGACACCCCCAACCAGCTCAGCCCCCCCAGGGTCCCTAATTTAAGGTCTGCCCTGCCCAGTTGAGAGTAGATGGCCTGTGGCTCGCAGACTCCTGCGGAAACACAGGCTATTGTGGTCAAGAAAGCCGGGGAGACCTGGGTGTTCTTTCCCCCAACTAGTTCAGTGTTTGTCCTAAATAAAAGTCCATTTTTATTCTTATAGGAGCTGAGCCGGGAGATGTTTTACACCCCAGTTCTCACCCGCCATGATCTATGTCCCTTTTACAAACTTATCTCTGGGTTTTTGCTCAGTTTATAAGCGAGGGGCAATCTTTCTTCCCTAAAGCCTCCTTCCACCACAGTCTGGAGGAACCTTGAGATTTCCTGCCGATGATTTAAAGGGCTATAACACTCGCAGGCTAGATTTGTTTTAGTGTCCATAAAACTCAAAAATTTCATAAAACAATTGGTGAAAATAAAATTACCAAAAAATGATATAGTGCCAGCAGACTGTATAATAGTTACGGGAGAAATGGAGACTGTGATTCACTGGGGGATAAAAATGACAATGTATTTATTGCAGTGCACTGACAAGAAACTAATTTGTCCCTTTTACTTTTGAGACAGGGCAAGAATTCCGATTTTTCTCTTCCTGCTCTGACTCTGACAGGGGAGCAGAAGATGGTAGCAAATTGCTCTCGGCTTTAGGAGCTGTGTGCTTGTGTTTGTGTGTGTGCTTGTGTTTGTGTGTGCTTGCATGTGTGTGTGTGTGTGTGTATCAACATGAAGAGTTTCGAGAAAAATAAAACTATATTTCTTACCTTACCTTGGCCTATGTCTTTCTGAGCCTCAAAAAAAGATTATTTCACCTAAAGTATATGTGTGTGTGTAAGCTTGTATATTGCATGTGTGTGTAAGTGTACTGTACGTGTGTAAATATGTCAGTATGTGTGGGTGCATGTGTTTGTGTGCACATGTCGTACCGGGCCATTATCTGCAATGTTTGCAGAGGTAGAAAAATGAATATTGTGTTACCAAAAAGATATGTGCTCTAAAGAAAAAAGTAAAACAGAAATGTACCAGCAAAAATAAAATAAATGAACACTCAGACTGAGGGAAAAGAATTGAAATCATACCAATGGTTGTCTAATGCTGAGGGGGTGGGTGGGAAATTAATGGCAAGAAAACTCAAAGGGACCTTCCAGAGTCAAGGGAAATGTTCTGTGTCTTAAATGGGGTGGGGGTTCCATAGGCCTATACATTTGTCAAAAGCCATTGACCTATAAACCTAAAATGTACAGATTTTATGTAAATTATACCTCAATAAAGTTGAATTAAAAAAAAATAAACAGTCCTTAGACTAGAAGACAGGAACAAAGGGGAAGAAGTTGCTCCTAACCTGATGGGTAAAGATCACACACATAGTCTGGCACGTTGTGGAGCCCAGAGGGCAGTCCCTAAGTGAACGGATGAATGAATGAATGAATGAAGCATGTGTGTGCGTGCTAAGTCACTTCAGTCGTGTCCGACTCTCTGTGACCCTATGAACTATAGCCCATCAAGCTCCTCTGTCCATGGGATTCTCCAGGCGAGAATATTGGAGTGGGTTCCTGTTTCCTTCTCCACGGGATCTTCCTGACTCAGGGATTGAACTTGAGTCTCTTATATCTCCTGCATTGGCAGGCAGGTTCTTTCCCACTAGTGCCACCTGGGAAGACCAATGAATGAAGGGCTAGACTTAATTTACCCCAAAGACAGAGTCCATTGTTCAGGATGAAGTAAGCTACGGACTGTGACTTCTGGGAAGGTCTTCTTACACCCACTTTACAGATGAGGCAGTTGAGGCTTAGAAAGTTTACCTGACTTGGCAGATCTCACAACGAATGACAGGCAGCAGAGAAAGTGATTCGGCTTCCTTTGGCCAAAAGTCCTTGTCTCAGTGTGGGAGGGTGGGATTAGGATGGCCCCTGCCAGGCTGATTGGAGCCTTCTCAAATCACAAAGCCCTGTGCACATTGCTGGTGCCAGCAGGGCGGGGGACTGTCCACCATGGACTCTCAGGACTGGCCTACCTCCTTGCCCACCTCCCCCAGTTGGCTCCCTGCAGGAAATCAGCTCACTGCCCTCCCTTGGGATTCTAAGGAGCCATAATGAGGGGACTGTGGGCAGGACAGAGATGAGGGCACCAGGTGGGCATGGGCAGGGACCTGCAATTAACACTTCTCTCAGTTCTCTCAGTGAGCGAAGGTGGGAACAGTGCACTAGAGTGCAGCACCCGCAGGTGGGCTGCCTCCGTGCAGGAGGGACACAGGTGCAGGGAGGAGAGGAGGCAGAGATGGAGCCCAGATCTCTGTCTTCGGTTCAGTTCAGTAGCTCAGTCATGTCCAACTCTTTGCAACCCCATGGACTGCAGCACGCCAGGCTTCCCTGTCCATCAGCAACTCCCAGAGCTTGCTGAAACTCATGTCCATTGAGTCGGTGATGCCATCCAACCATCTCATCCTCTGTCGTCCCCTTCTCCTCCCAACTTCAATCTTTCCCAGCATCAGGGTCTTTTCCAATGAGTCAGTTCTTCGCATCAGGTGGCCAAAGTATTGGAGTTTCAGCTTCAGTATCAGTCCTTTCAATGAATATTCAGGACTGATTTCCTTTAGGATGGACTGATTGGATCTCCTTGCAATCCAAGGGACTCTCAAGAGTCTTCTTCAACACCACAGTTCAAAAGTATCAATTCTTTGGCGCTCAGCTTTCTTTATAGTCCAACTCTCACATCCATGCGTGACTACTGGAAACACCACAGCTTTGACTAGACAGACCTTTGCTGGCAAAGTAATGTCTCTGATTTTTAATACGCTGTCTAGGTTGGTCATAGCTTTTCTCCCAAGGAGCAAGTGTCTTTTAATTTCAAGGCTGTGGTCACCATCTGCAGTGATTCTGGAGCCCCCAAAATATAAAGTCTCTCACTGTTTCCACTGTTCTCCCATCTATTTCCCATGAAGTGATGGGACTGGATGCCATGATCTTAGTTTTCTGAATGTTGAGCTTTAAGCCAACTTTTTCACTCTCCTCTTTCAGTTTCATCAAGAGGATCTTTAGTTCTTCTTCACTTTCTGCCATAATAGTGGTGTCATCTGCATATCTGAAGTTATTGATATTTCTCCCAGGAATCTTGATTCCAGCTTGTGCTTCATTCAGCCCAGCATTTCACATGATGTACTCTGCATAGGAGTTAAATAAGTAGGGTGACAATATACAGTCTTGACGTACTCCTTTCCCGATTGAAACCAGTCTGTTGCTCCATGTTCAGTTTTAACTGTTGCTTCTTGACCTGCATACAGATTTCTCAGGAGGCAGGTCAGGTGGTCAGGTATTCCCATCTCTTTCAGAATTTTTCAGTTTGTTTTAATCCACACAGTCAAAGGCTTTGGTGTAGTCAATAAAGCAGAAGTAGGTGTCTTTCTGGAACTCTCTTGCTTTTTTCGATGATCCAACAGATGCTGGCAATTTGATCTCTGGTTCCTCTGCTTTTTCTAAATCCAGTTTGAACACCTGGAAGTTCATGGTTCACATACTGTTGAAGCCTGGCTTAGAGACTTTTGAGCATTACTTTGTTAGTGTGTGAGATGAGTGCAATTGTGCAGTAGTTTGAACATTCTTTGGCATTGCCCTTCTTTGGGATTGGAATGAAAACTGAACTTTTCCAGTCCCATGGCCACTGCTGAGTTTCCCAAATTTGCTGGCATATTGAGTGTAGCACTTTCACGGCATCATCTTTGAGGATTTGAAATAGCTCAACTGGGATTCCATCACCTCCAATAGCTTTGTTCGTAGTGATGCTTCCTAAGGCCAACTTGACTTTGCATTCCAGGATGTCTGGCTCTAGGTGAGTGATCACACCATCGTGGTTATCTGGGTCATGAAGATCTCTTTTGTATAGTTCTTCCGTGTATTCTTGCCACCTCTTCTTAATATCTTCTGCTTCTGTTAGGTCCATACCATTTCTGTCCTTTATTGTGCCCATCTTTGCATGAAATGTTCCCTTGGTATCTCTGATTTTCTTGAAGAGATCTCTAGTCTTTCCCACTCTGTTATTTTCCTCTATTTCTTTACACTGATCACTGAGGGAGGCTTTCTTATCTCTCCTTGCTATTCTTGTTATTCTCTGTCTTCCTCCCCTCCAATCCCGTTGGGGCTCCTTTAACATCTTCCCCATTTGAAAACAAGAGTGCAAGTAGCCCAAGAGACACAATTCATGGGGACAGGCTTTCAGGGCCCAGAAGAGGGTGGAGACCGATGCGTGGGGGCACAGCCCTAAGGAAGCTGGGGTCTGGGCTGGGAATCTGGGAACAGACCTCCCCTGGGTCCCCCTGCTCTCCAGTTAGGCCCTGATGAAAAAGATAAAGGAAGACAACATTTTGGAGTGAGATACAGGTGGGCAAGTCACATAACCTACTCAGAGGCAGGCAAAAAGGTCATTCAAGGCATAGAGAGGATGTCCAGTCAGGGTTCTGACTCAGCCCAGCCTTCTGACCTGGCCTGATAGAGCATCAGATCTGACCTGCTTGGTATTTTACCTGCAGTGGTTAATCTTATTTATCAACTTGACTGAGCCTCAGAGTGCCCAAATTTTTGGTCAAACGTTTTTTGGGCATTTCTGTGAAGGTTGCTTCTGAATGAGATGAACATTTGAATCAGCTGATTAAGTAGGGTAGATTGCCCTCCCTAATGTGTTGAGCCTTGTCTAATCTGGTGATGGATAGAACCAAAAGGCTAACCTCCCCCAGGTAAGAGAAAATTCCTCCTGCCCAGTGGCCTTTGGGTGGAACATGAGCTTGTTTCCCGCTTTCAAACTCAAACTCAAATACTATCTCTTGCTGGGTTGAGGCTGCTGATCTTCAGACTGGAACTACACTGCTGGCATTCTCAGGGCTCCAGTTAGATTCACCCTGTGGCTCTTGGGCTTCCCAGGTGGCACTAGTGGTAAAGAACCCACCTGCCAATGCAGGAGATGAAAGAGATGCAGGTTCAATCCCTAGATAGGGAAGATTCCCTGGAGAAGGAAATGGCAACCCACTCATATTCCTGCCTGGAAAACCCCATGGACAGAGGAGCCTGGCAGGCTACAGTCCATGGGGTTTTCAAAAGTCAGACACGGCTGAATCGACTTAGCACTATCACTGTGGCTCTTGGAAGTTGACACTCTCCATAATAGCCAATTCTTTTGAATAAATCTCCTTATTTATTATATACTTAAATGTAAATTTTATACACACACACACATTCTGTTTTCGTTTTTCTGGAGAACCCTAATACAGTGCTTCTCAGGAATGAGGACCGAAACAGGGCTGAATGAGGTTAGGGCAAAATTTTCTACTCCAGGCAACCAAAAGATGGTGTCGGGGGCCAAACCCAAGGCTGGATTAATGAGCGAACTCCCAATACTAGAAATCAAGGCTACAGTAAGGACATCCCTGGTGGTCCAGTGGTTAAAAATCCACCTGCTAATTCAGGGGACATGGGTTCGATTTCTGATCTGGGAAGAGTCCACATGCGGCAAAGCAACTAAGCTCATGCACCCCAACTACTGAGCCAGCACTCTAGAGCCCGTGCTCCCCAACAGGAGAAGCCACCACGACGAGAAGCCCACACACCGTGACTAGAGAGTAGCCCCTGCTCGCTGAAACTAGAGAGAGTCTACGTGCAGCAATGACGACCCAAAGCAGCCAAAGGAATAAATAATTGGGAGGGGGGGGATACAGCAAGGATGCAGGGATGAGAAGGGATCTGTGGTCTATACCTATGGGTCCTGTCTGCCCCACTTCCATTGCTCTTTACTCTGGGTCCAGCTCCATGATTTTACTCTGTCCTCTCTCCCTCTCAGGTCATGTGGTTTGAATGACTAAACATTCAGCACGAGCATGGACACATGCCTGGTTCACCCCAGTGAGAGGCAGACTCAGGCTATTTTCTGGAACTACTATGAAAATTTTTACATCTTCTCAGATCTGGATTGTTAAGCAGTGAAGGGGTAAGTCTCAGGCTGGAGTAGGCATGTTGGCTGAGAATCAAGAGCTCAGAAAGAGAGAAAAGCGCTGAGAGGTAAAGCAGAGTAGATTCCTAATGCCACTGGATCCAGTTCTTCCTGAAGGCAGACATATTTCTAGATGTGTCAATGATACAAGTCCATCATTCCTGACAAATACAGAATTCAGAGCTCAAAAAGCACAAGCAGGAACAGGACTAAAACAAAGGGTAGAGTGTGTGGCTGAGAGCAGGACGGGGTTGGTCTTGAAAGATGATTCTGAATGGGTAGGGACTTAGAGGAAACGGGTGGAGCAGGGGCTGCCCTGCAGTCTCAGGAGGTCAACATACAATTTCCTAGAGGAAGAGAGTATGCAGGGGACGCATTCTGCCCACCTTCCTGCAAGCTGCCTCTCTCTGGCTAAGGTCTTGCCCGCCCTTCTGGAAGACCACCTATTGCAGGTATCATTAGTACCTTGGAGCCAGTCTCCCAGCCCCAGGATGAGGATTAAAGCCACTATGTTTATTAGTCAACTGCCGGGGGTGCTTGTTATCCTCAGTAAATTTTGCAAAAAAAAAAAGATATGTGTCTCATTTTGAGACAGGCCTGGAATCCGGGACTTTTTGCTGCAGTGCTTCAATGCTTGCACCTGGACATAACTCTCCCAGATCAACAAAATACAGAGAAACTGTTGGGACTAAATATAACTGCCTGCATGTGCAATTGGGATAAATTCTGGACCCAAAAGATACAAAGTGTTAAAAAAAAAAAAAAAAAAACCCAACTGCTACTTCTGAGGAGCCTTGGAGCAAACGCAGGGTACTGCACATGCCCCTGCACACACACCACCACCAAAGGGGTAGGCAAACCATCTAAGGCATCCCTCTGGCCCGACCCCTGGACACACCTCCACCCTCATCCCACATAAGGAACAAGCTTGTCCCTCTCCTCCGGGAGCGAGCAAGCAAGGGGACATGTTTGTTCTCACTCCCAGCTGCTGCAGCAGGGCCCCACTAAAGCCTTGCCTGAATTTCATGTCTGCTCTATAGTCAATTTCTATCGATTGGAGAAGGTCAAGAACCCTGGTCTGTAAACAATTTTCCCTCATTGACCTTCTCTTACTTCCTGCTGCCCAGGCTACCACACAGACCCCAGATCTAATTCCTCCAAACTTTGTTAGCTCCTGTTCCTAAGGAACCCTCCACCGGCACTTCTGTACATCTCCACTGCCTCCCACGAACCCAAGCCTCCATCACCTCTCTCTGGACCACATCAAGAATGTCCTAACCCGTCTCCCAACTGCCATTCTTCTGCCTACCATCCTTTCTCAGCTTCAGCTCCAGGAGGGGCTTTCCTCAATGAACATCTAAATATGGAATCTGCCTGCGTACAACTCCCGAGACCCTCTACTTCTCACGGGAAAAAGTTCAGCATCTTTCATACAGCTTGTCAGTCCCAATGTGGTCTGGTCCCTGCTAATGCCCCAGCTCTATCTGTCACCTTTCTCCCCTCCCGTACACAAGCCCTGGGAAATCCTATTTTATTTTCTCTACTGTATCTTTTCGTTAAGTTCATTTTTTTTTTACTCAAGTACAGCATACATAAAGAAAGGGACAAATGCTGTATGTGTAGAGTTTCACAAAATGAACACAGTGGTGAAAGCAGCAACCAGATTTTAAGGTGGGGGCAGAACGTTACCAGTTCCCCCAGCCCTTTGCATCCCCTTCCAGTCACTACCCAACAAGCGCAAATACTTTCTC
Organism: Giraffa tippelskirchi; assembly: GCF_054371585.1. Classification (NCBI taxonomy): domain Eukaryota; kingdom Metazoa; phylum Chordata; class Mammalia; order Artiodactyla; family Giraffidae; genus Giraffa; species Giraffa tippelskirchi. The sequence goes on along the minus strand of NC_137287.1, from coordinate 109,616,880 downwards.
GCTGTTTTGGGTGTAAATTACATCATCTGGTTTTTTTTTTTTTTTAGAAATTGACATAAAGAGACTCACACATAGCACCTTTTGTTTCTAGCTTGTTTGTCTCAACACGTGTGTGTTAGTCGCTCAGTCATGCCTGACTCTTTGTGACCCCATGGACTGTAGCCCACCAGGCTCCTTTGTCCATAGGATTCTCCAGGCAAGAATACTGGTGTGGGTTGCCATTTCCTTCTCCAACATGGTGTCCAGGAAATTCCTCCTATTGTATGTAATGAGACTTCATTTGCATAGCTGTGTAGTATTTCACTGAGTATATATACTACAGTGTATCCATTCTATGGGCTTCCCACTGTGGCTCAGCAGTAAAGAATCTACCTGCAATGCAGGAGACACACGCTCCATCCCTAGGTCAGGAAGATCCCCTGGAAAAGGAAATGGCAACCCATTCCAGTATTCTTGCCTGGAAAATCCCATGGACAGAGGAGACTGGTGGGCTACAGTTCATAGGGTCGCAGTGAATCAGGCACCACTTAGCAACTAAACAACAACAACAAATCCATTCTATGGCTGAAAGACATTTGGATCTTTCCCTGTTTGATCTATTATGAATAACAGTGCTATGAAAATCCATTGTGTGGATATGCTTTTTGACTGATGTAAGCATGCATTTGTCCTGCATCCTGGCCCTGGCCATGGAGCTGAGGCCATTTGGTCTAGAAAAGAAGCTGTCCCCATGAGCTCCCTAATAAGGGTTCCAGAAAGTACATCCTGAAGCTTGAGGAGGGACAGGAGCCCTTACGTTCCCAGAAAGGGGGAGCCTTTGCCTCTGTGACCCTAGGGCTCACTAGTTTGATGGCGACACTATGAGATACCTTGAACCCGAGGCATCCAGCTAAGACATGTCCTGATTTCTGACCCATAGAGACTGTGAGATAAATGTTTGTTGTGTTAAACTTCCAAATTAGGGGGAATTTTGTTACAAAGCAATAGATAAACAGAGCTTCCCTGGTGGAATCCGTCTCCAGTGAGGGAGACATGGGTTAGATCCCTGGGTTGGGAAGATTTCCTGGAGATGGAAATGGCAACCCACTCCAGTATTCTTGCTGGAGAATCCCCATGGACAAAGGAGTCTGGCGGGCCACAGTCCATGGTCTCATGGAGTCGGACACAACTGAGCGACTGAGCACACACACACAATAGATAAATAACTAATAATCCCCATATACAGAACTACCCATTCAGTGTGTATATCTGAAGGATATGCTTTCACTGTGTGTGCAACTATCTACGTGTCCATGCAGGGTTGTTAGTTATCATCAGTTAGGTGTTACCACAATACAGCTATATAACAAATCATCCCAATACTGAGAGATTTAAAATAATTATTGTTGCTCACAAGCGCGTGGGTCAGCATGCCTGCTTTTGTGTCTGGTCAGCTGCCAGTAAGGTAGGGCAGCTCTGCTGACCTCGGCTGGATGCTCTCAAGTGTTTGCCAGGCAGGTGGCTGTAAGATGGTCTAGGAGAGCTCAGCTGGGGTCACTGGGCTCTTCTCCATCTGGTCGCCAAAGTCCTTCATCCTCCGTCAGGGTAGCTCAGGTTTGTTCCGATGGCAACTGGGCAGAGTTCTAAGACAACTAGTAGAAACTATGAGGCATCCTGAGATCTAGGCTCAGAACAGGCTCCCTGTCCCTTCCACCTCATTCTAGGGCCCAAAGTCAGTCTCAAGTCCAGCCCAGTTCAAAAGGGAGGAGACTGAGACTTCACCTTCCAGTAGAAGAAACTGCAGCATTCCATGCAGAGGGCATGGACTCAGGCAGCAACAAAGGAGTGGGGACCTTTATTTGCATCTCTCCCAGCTACCAAAATGGGTGGTGCATTTATCCAAGCCCTGTCTTCGTCTCAGGCATCTCTGACCTATACTGTGGTTTTCACAGCAAGGCACACAACACGCCCACATGCAGACATGAGGACAGCCCTCTCAAAGAGAAGCGCCCCCCACCACCCCCCGTTTGAAAACAGAATGTAGTCTATGTACACAGAGACACATAAAGACACAAACACATTTGGGATTTCCCTGGTGGTCCAGTGGTTAAGAATCTGCCTTGCAATGCAGAGGACGCCAGTTCGATCCCTGGTCCAGGAACTGGGAGCCCACATGCTGCGGAGAAGCTGGGCCCACATGCACCACAACTGCTCAGCCCATGGGCTGCAGAGCCACGCGGTCCAGAGCCCACACGCCACAACTAGAGAGTCCTGCACTGCAACGAAAGATCCCGCATGATGCAATGAAGATCCTGCATGCCGCAGCTAAGATCCAACACAATCCAAACAAATAAATACAACAAACAAATAAACAAATATCTTTTTAAAACAAACACATTTGCTAGTTATGTAGATGATGTGCACACATGAAGATGGGCAGACCCACACAGGTTTTCCTCACTTTGTCTACAACGTGGACACCCCGGGTTATCACACAGATGCACACAAGCAAACACGCTAAGTTAGCTGTGTCTAACATGCAAACGTACACAGATAAGTGCACACAGCTTTGGGATCTGTACCACAGTGAGCACACAGTAACCACTCCTGGCTAGAAGAAGTCTGCTTGCTTGGCACACATTGTACACACATTCCCACACCACGAGTCCACACGCATGTTCGTTCCAGTTGGGTGGAACCAGCGTGTAAACACACAAACAGATCCACATGGGAACCGTGGAATCGTCTCCACTGGGCAGTTCTCTGCTTCCAGAAAGATAAATGTCCTCCTCTCAAAGATGAGTTGCCGACCCCACAAATCACTGCTCCTGAGCTCCGGTGCCCTCCCACCCCCCGACCCTCCCCCATTACTCATCCAAAGAGGAAATGCAAAGAGTAATAATAATTAGACAAGGACAAATCACTGGGCTAGGGTGGGGATGGCTCCACTCAATAAAGGGCCGTTTCCTTGGCAACCAGGGCAGGTGCAGGGAGGCAGGGGGCTCTGGGGGGCCCACAGTGGGTGGGTGCGGGAAGCTGTAGGCCAGGGCTCAGTCCCTGCAACGTGTCTAGCAGAGGTTTAGGGAACCCTGGATCTAGGGGAGCAGGCAAGTCCAACCCCAAACCCAGGCACACTCATAAATTCAGCTTTCAAAGCACACACAGTGAAACGGAGATTGATGGCCCTCTGTCACTTCCTGTATTCTACATTAAATGGTGCAAATCCTATCATTTTTTCCCAAAAGCTTATCTTTTGCTTCTACAGAGTTAAAATTTCTTTTTAAAAAAATGGAGATATTACTACACGTAGCTAGATGCCTATTTTTTTAAACTTTAAGTAATATGAAAGTACACAAAATAAAAAGGGAAAGTCTCTTATAAGCCCACTTGACTTCCGAGGTAGCACCATTACTCTAGAACTTTCTGTGGGCAGATATAGATACCCCAGCAGGGTAATGAAAGATCTACCCCTTCCACTGCACTGACTACATGCCAGGCACTGTTTAAGCACGTTATGTCCATTCACTCATTTAATACTTCTAATAACCCCATAAGGTAGATATTATTATACTCCATTTTCAGATGGGGAAACTGAAGCACAGAGCCCGTGGGAGCAGAACCAGCAGTTAGCCTGAAATCCAAGCTCTTACCTACTACGCTCTGCTGCCTCTTATGATCCCTAAGATGTTCATTTCCACCTGGGGTGGTTGTTGTTGTTGTTTTCATTTGGTTTTATTTCATTTGCTGTGGTTGCCGCCTTTCTGTAGAGACTCCTGGAGATGATAAAGCTGGAGGGTCTGGAGAGCAAGGGCTCCAAGGTTTGTAGCAAAAAAGGGAAGTAAAGGAAGAGGGTCAGGGGGCTACACCCCTGGAGGGAGGGCTGGAGAGGGCTCAGGGGCGCTGGCATTGACGACCGCAACCTCAGAGCCTCACAAAGAGACCCTCACTGATTCAGTTCGATTTCCAAAAATGGTGGTGTGGCGCTGGGGAACTCTCAGACACGGCAAGTGGGGCTGTTCATTGGTGCAACCACTTGGGACACTGGTCTGGCAGTATCTGGTCCTGCTGAAGATACACATACTCTGTGACCCAGATCATCTCTCCTGGAAATTTGCCCTAGAGAAATGGGGTCCGAGGACTTCAGAGACATGTAATAAAAATGCTCCTGGCTGCATTGTTTGCTAGTCCCAAACTGGACATAATCCAAAAGTCTATCAGATGGAAAATGGTTCAATTATAGCCATTGTCCTGTTATTACTATAATAGAGCCATACAATGGAATAATACTCAGCCAGGAAATGAACTGCAACGACTCACAAAAACACAGATGAATCCCCAAAAGACATAATGTTACATTTTTTAAAAAAATGAAAAAGAACATATGATATTGTTTCTCATATATAAAATTCAAAATAGGTAAACTAAACTATATTGGGGAACTATCTATTAAGGATACACACTTAGGAGAGGAAAATTATGTTAAAAAGCAAAGTGAAAGTGAAAATCGTTCAGTCATGTCCAACTCTTTGCGACCCCATGGACTGTAGTCTGCCAGGCTCCTCTGTCCATGGGATTCTGCAGCTCAGAATACTGGAGTGGGTTGCCATTCCCTTCTCTAGGGATCTTCCCAACCTAGAGATCGAACCCAGGTCTCCCGCATTGCAGGCGGATTCTTTACCATCTGAGAAACCAGGGAAGACCAAGGATAATGTAAAATTTTTCATCAGGATTCTTCAAAACTTTCAAGGTAGTGAAAAACAAAGAAAGAGTGGGAAACTGTCACAGATCCAAAGAAACCAAGAGAACCCGAGAACTAAATGCAGTGTGGGATTCTAGACTGAATCCTGAAACAATTACAACAGCAACAAAAAGAACTTGAGCAGAAAAAATAGTGAAATCCAAATATAGTCTGTATTTCAGTTCACAGTATTGTCCTGATACGAATTTCTTTGTTTGATAACCTTGCCACAGTTATAAAAGATGTTTTCATTAGAGGAAGCTGAGTGAAACCTACACAGTAACTCTCAGTATTCTTTTCGTAGTTATTTTATCCATCTTAGATTGTTTTTAAGCATAAAAAGATTTTTTAAAGCAATGATGATTCTTGCAAAATTAAGGATAATAGTTACTTCTTAGAGGATTTGACTGGGGAGGAGAACATGGACGGGGGTGGGGTTGGGAGGAAGGCACTGTCCAATTCCTTGACCTGGATGGTCCGTGCTTGGGTGTTTGGTTTAAACTGGACGTTTATGTCTTATGCACTTTTCTGTATGTTAGTTATTTCTCACAATTTTGTAATGTTAAAAAAGACAAAAGAATAATATCACTTTTACGTGGAATCTAAAATATGACACAAATCCACTTATCTACAAAACAAACAGACACAGAGAACAGACTTTTGGTTGACAAGGGGGAGACGGTGGGTGAGGGAAAAATTGGGGGGTTGGAATTAGCAGATGCAAACTAGTGTATAGAGAATGGATAAACAACAAAGTGCTACTGTTCAGTGCAGGGAACTAACTATATTGAGAATCCTATGATAGACCATCATAGAAAAGAACATGATGACTTGAGAGAATAGCATTGAAACATGTATATTATCATGTGTGAAATAGATTGCCAGTCCAGAGTCGATGCATGAGACAGGGTGCTCAGGGCTGGGGCACTGGGATGACCCTGAGGGATGGGATGGGGAGGGAAGTGAGAGGGGGGTTCAGGATGGGGGACACATGTACATCCATGGCTGATTCATGTCAAAGTATGGCAAAAACCACTACAATATTGTAAAGTAATTAGCCTCCAATTAAAATGAATAAAAAATATTGAAAAATATTTTATTTCAAATTTTAAAAAATTTTTTTAAAAAAGAAAAGAACATGAAAAAGATTGTATATATATAGATATACGTGTAACCTAATCAGTTTGCTGAATAGCAGAAACTAACACAACGTGGTAAATCAACTATACCTCAATGAGATAAATTTTTTTAAAAAGAAAGTTTTTTAAAATTACCAATAAAAAAAGACAAAAGAGACTATCACTCATAGCAGAAATGTAGATTAGAAACCCACAGCCAGTGAAAGAGGAGAGAATGGTGATGAAGGTGAATAAAAACCTTTGGTAAAAAGAGAGAGGGAGGGAGGGTGAGTAGGAAGGAGGCCTCATTGTCTTTACTGCAAGCATCTAGCAAATTCACACCTGCTCTGTATATACAGGTGTTTTTGCACAAACGGTGCGACTATGCATAATTCTGCTCCCGTGATGATACTTTGTCAATATCTTCCACATCTGCATATGCTCAGAGCAGGGCTTGTTCTTCATCCAACCCCCACCCCTTCCCCAGATGGATACCCAGGTTGTCCCTTGGTCTCCCTGCCCCACACAAGGCTGCTACCCACCTCCTCCTCACACACGACCTTGTACACCTGGACGAGGCTTTTCAGAGACTTGGTTTCCCCGGGTGGAGGATCTCTTCAGGGTCAGAAAGCTATTGTCAAGTACTCATCAGTATGGGACTTTTCTTCCCTGTTGCCTTTTTTGTTTAACTATTTTTTAATTGGGGTGAGATATATATAACATTTGCCATCTTGACCATTAAGTGTACAATTCAGTGGCACACTGATATTCGCAATGTTGTACAACCATCACCACCTCCCATCGCTAAAACTTCATGCCCCAACACTAAATTTTGTGCCCATTAGCTCATTGTCCTCTCTTCCCAGCCCTGGTCACCTCTAGTCCACCTCTGTCTCTAGGAGTTTGCCTGCTGTAGATATTTCCTAAGAGTGGGACACAAAGGGTGAATATTATGTGAAACTTATTTTTACATCCCCCACCCCCAGCCCTGAACTCTCCCACCCAAGCACCAACCTGCCAGAGGGGGCTGAATGAGGCAGAAGAGGAAAACTGAAGGGGGAATTCTGACTTTTAGGTTCGAAAGGGAAGATGCAGAAGAGTGCCTATTAAAGAAGCATTTCTTCCTGTACCTGGGGAATTAAAACAAGGAAAATGGGACTTCCCTGGTGGTCCAGTGGTTAAGAATCCATATTCTTGGGTTTCCCTTGTGGCTCAGCTGGTAAAGAACCCGCCTGCAATGTGGGAGACCTGGGTTCGACCCCTGGGTTGGGATGACCCCCTGGAGAAGGGAAAGGCTACCCAATCCAGTATTCTGGCCTGGAGAATTCCACGGATTGTATAGTCCATGGGGTCGCAAAGAGTCAGACACAACTGAGCATCTTTCACTTCATTTCACTGCCAATGCAGGGGACACAAGTTCTATTCCTGGTCCAGGAAGAGCCCACATACCACGGAGCAACTAAGCCCGTGAACCACAACTACTGAGCCAAAACACCCTAGAGCTCGTGCTCTGCCGCAAGAGAAGCTACTGCACTGAGAAGCCTGTGCACTGAAACTAGAGAAAGCCCCCGAAAAGCAATGAAGACCCCGCACAGCCAAAAATTAATTAATTAATTACTAAAGAAAAAAAAAGAAGAAGAAGAAGGAAAATGGTCTGAGCTAGGAGGAAGAGAGGGGTCAGAGAACAGAGGGGAACATTAGAATCGGATGATAGACTCCAGGAAAAGACATGCATGCTGTAGGCTGGCCAGGGTTAGTGCTCAGTATGGGACCTCCAGTGAGACTGGGGATCTGAAAGCAAAGGCAACCTGGGCCCCATTTCCTATCTGCAATCCTCAGTCGCGCTAGAAGAGTTGGCAGAAGGAGATATATATATATCAAGTCTGTACATCAGCCTAAGTTCACACGTTCCGGGGCTCTGGAGTAGCGTGGACGGTCCAAGGTCTTTGCGCTTCTGAGAACAGGGAAGTGAGCTGAGACACAGGACTGGGGCCCCAAAACAGCACACAAATGCAGCCCTGGGGGAAGGGGGTGATGACCCAGCAGAAACTGACTACATACGACACACCCACCACCTCCAAATACACTGTCTCCCAAGGAAGGAGGGGATTAGAGAAGAAATTTTAATTGGCTGAAGACCCTCTCGAGTGGTGAGTTTATCTTGAATTAACTGGAAATAATTATCTGCTTAATTGGTTCATTTTCTGCCTAATAGGGAAGGAGGGGGCAGTTTTGAGACAGAAACCAGATTCAAATACAAAACAACAAAAACTTGCACTTCTTGCCTGGCTGAGTTTTGAGGACTAAGAAGCCCAAAGCCACTACTCAGGTCTTATATCTCAGTGACGTTTCTGAATTCTTCTCCATAAGCATTATGAGAATCATGCTCCCAGATCCCCTGGAGGAGGGCATGGCTACCCACTCCAGTATGCTTGCCTGGAGAATCCCATGGACAGAGGAGCCTGGTGGGCTCCAGTCCATGGGATCACAAAAGAGTCAGATACTACTGAGAAACTAATCAACAACAACAACAAACCAATGAACACACAATTATGACATTTCCCCACACCCATACCAGCATCCACTGCCAGTATGAAAGATGATGGTGGTGGTTCACTTGGTAAGTCACGTCTGACCTCTTTTGTGATCCCATGGACTATAGCCCGCCAGTCTACTCCCTCCAGGTGATTTTCCAAGCAAGAATACTGGAGTTAGCTGCCATTTCCTTCTCCAGGGAATCTTCCCAACCCAGGGATCTCCTGCTTTGCAGGCAGATTCTTTACTGGCTGAGACACCAGGGAAGGTAAACATCAAAAAAAAAAGGTTCATTTTTTTTTCTGCCTGAACAATCAGTTACATGTACCAGTCCATGGCATGATGAATTCTGTCCACACCAGTTCCTGTTGCAGAAAGGAGAAGAGACTATCAAACCAACATTAATGGATATAGAAGAGCAAGTTTCTGGTTGAGAAATACCGTAGCTCATGGAGAAATGTTGTTCCTTCAGGGGTTATGAACATCTGTTGTGTCCAGGGCAACATCCACATGGAGACGACTTTACTGGCAGAGAAGGGGACCTTGAGCGGTGCTCTAGGGGTCTTACCAAGGACAGAGCCCAGGAGATGCTCCACCCACCCAGCAGTCAATCTCTCAGCATCCTCCTCTCCCACAGACCCATTTCTCTACCGAAACCACCGCCATCAATCAGGACACCTACCTGGCTGCCCACTCTAGGTCCTCTGCCATCCATCTAGAACTGTACCTCTTTCTTTGCACCAGTGCACAGACTCTCAAGGCTAGAGGAGGGCTACCAAGTGGTCAAGTTCAACTATGTAACAGATGCTTAAACTCCCTTAGGGCCATATCAGCAATGGAATGCTCTTTCCTTCAAAACCCAGCCCATCCCATCCCTGCAATCTGGGCTGTAGAAAGTCCTCTTCACTAAGAGCTGAAAGGCTTGCTGTCTGTAGGTCCCACATTCCTCCAGGGTCACAGACTGAGTGGAAGTCCTCTTCACATGTCAATTCTCATTTCTTCCAGAATAACATTCTCCCCACATATGTAAGTTTCCTAGCGCTGGCATAGCAAAGTATCACACATGTGATGGTTTAAAGCAACAGCAAAGTATTGTCTCACAGTTCTGGAGGCCAGTCCAAAATCAAGGTGTCAGGAGGACTGGTTCCTTCTGGAGGAAGGCTTCCCAGGTGGCACTAGTGGTAAAGAACCCACCTGCCACCGCAGGTAGATGTAAGAAATACAGGTTCGATCCCTGGGTTGGGAAGATCCCCTGGAGGAGGGCATGGCAACCCACTCCAGTATTCTTGTCTGGAGAATCCCCATGGATGGAGGAGTCTGGCGGGGTACAGTCCATGGAGTCGGACACAACTTTGCAACTAAACCACTACCACCAGGTAATCCAGAATGATCTCATCCTGAGATCCTTACCTTAATTATATCTGCAAAGATGTTTTTCCCAAATAATGTTATATATTAGTCTGACTGGGCTGTATAAGAAGATGCTACAGATAGGGGAGTTTATAAACCACAGAAATGTATTTTTCACAGTTCTGGAGGCTGGATGTCTGAGATCAGGGTGCTGACATGGCCATGTGAAGGTCCTCCTCCTGGTTCATAGCATCAACTTTTCCCATGTTCTCACATGGTAGAGGCGACTAAGGAGTTCTGTGGGGGCTCTTTTATAAGGGCACTAATCCCCTTCATGAGGACTCTACCCTTGTGACCTAATCACTTCCCAAAGGCCCCACCTCCCAAAAGCATCACCTTTGGGAGCTAGGATTTCAGCATGAATATTGGGGAGTACAAAAACAGACCACAGCATGTCGCTAGTTCCAGGTAGACATATCACTTGGGGTTCCATGATTTAAACCAATACACGTCCCCAAACTTTTAATTCTGTTAACAGAACAGCTTCTGTGTTCCTGCCATTCCTCAAGCTGCCAAATGTCAAGTCCATTCTAATCCCTCTGGTGCTGGTATGGACCCCCTGCGTGCTGAGTCACTTCAGTTGTGTCTGACTCTTTGCAACTCTATGGACCGTATCTCACCAGGCTCCTCTGTCCATGGGATTCTCCAGGCGAGAATACTGGAGCGGGTTGCCATTTCCTCCTCCAGGGGATCTTCCTGACCCAGGGATCGAACCCAGGTCTCCTGCATTGCAGGCAGATTCTTTGAGCCATCAGGGAAGCCCACCTAATTGCCCCAAATACCAGTAGAATTTCTATCTTTGTTTTTTCTCTCCCCTCTTCCTTTCCACATCTACACTTTTTCTCTCTATTGTACTCCTTGACCTGTTAGATACAGTTTTCCAGTCTCCACTTCTCTCTCCACTCCCTCCCATACTAATCATAACTTTCATAACAAATGTTTCATCTTTGGGGCTGTAGGCAGAGGAAGGTGATATTAGTGAAAAATGCAGAAGAAATGGTTTAACCCACAGGCACACATGCTCCGCCCTCAAATGCACACAGTGTGTGCTACTGTGGGTGCACATACATGTAGCAGGTGTACTCACATGCACACATGCACGGCCACACACACACACGAGTATGGTGGCATGCATACGTGTGTGTTATGACGTAGCCATGGTACATGCCTGGCACTTGTGCATGCATGCACAAACATGCAAGGTGTCTGTGTATCTATATGGTTTTAACATGTCTGTGCATGTGTGTTGTGTGGCTATTATACGTGTTATAGCATTGCACATGCATGTACAAATGTGCCCAGGCAAATTTGTATGCATATGTGCTACAGTGCATGCATGTCTGCACACACATGCCATGTGTAAATGGTGTGTGCCATAGCCAGCACACACACATGCACAAACACACGGGCTCCAGGATTCTGCGGTCCAGGCCCACATCAAGCCAAGAGAGGCAAGTCAAACAGCAGCCAAGCCAGGCCTCCCCCAGCTAGTCCTCCCTCCCACTGGCCTCAAGAAACAAAGACAGTTTAGCAAGAACTCCTCAGCTAAGCGGTTTTTTTAAGACCTTCAGCCAGCAGCCGCCTGGCTGAGCTGAACGTCTCACTTTATTAGTGAGTTTGGCCTTGGGTGTCTGGCTGTTTGATCAATCCTGCTGGGGGTCAGTGATATTTCCTCCGGGCCCCCCGCCCCTGCCCCTGCGTCCCCACGCACCTGATGAACAGCGCTGCCCCTGGACCGCTGATCACCTATTGATTTTCCAGCTGGAGGTTGCATCCGCCGCCAGCTGCCTTCTCTAGCCCTGTCACCAGGACCACTTGGTGACTAACGGATCCCCCGGGCCCCTCCCCAACTACCCCCTCACTCCAGACCCAGCTCCCCTCCCCGCAGGTCCATCCTGCCCGGCTCGCTTTGTCTGTGTCCAGGCTCGACCCTGTCTCTTGGGGCTGAGTGCTAGGGCCATGGACACCAAAGTCAAGGTCTTTTCCTAGTGACCTGCCCCCCGGCTCCCACCCAAGTGACCTGGCCTTGAATCCCAGCTGCATGACATGATGCAAGTCGCTTTAATCCTCCTGTGCCTCGGTTTCCTCATCTGTCAAGCTGGGGCATATTAGGATGTGTATAAGCCAGCAGTTTCTAAAGTATGGCCTGCGGACCTCTGGGGGACCCCGAGATCCTTCCAGAATGTTCCAATAGTTAAAACTATTGTCATAACAATACTAAGACATCGTTTCATTTTCCACTCTCAATTAAAGATTTTTTTAACTCTCAGCATAGTGTTCCAGAGACGACATGACATGTGATATCTCAAAACCTCGAAGGCAGAAGCAGCTATGAGAACCCAGCTGTTTTCTATTAAGCCTGACATGATAGAGATTTGCACAAATGTACAGCAATGCCATGCTCCCTTCTCCCTAAAATGTTTGTGTTGGGAAATATCACTATTCTTCATAAAATATTTATGTGAACCTGTAATGTGTTTATGTTATGGTGATTTGAAATAAATGAACAAATATGATCACAGTTTCTCAGTTTTAACTCCTCGAGTGGTAAATCATGACAGATATGGCCCACATTAACAAGAGCTCTGAGATCCTCAGTAGTTTTTAAGAGTGTGAAGAGTTGTTGAGGCCGAATTGTTTGAGAACAGCTGATACAAGATGCCAGCACAGTGCCTGCCGGCTCACTGCGGTATGATTGAGATATTATCGTTGGAGGTAATTATCAAGGAGTGATTTTCCCACCTGAACTGGGGGTTCTCAAGTTTATGGGGAGGGGGTTGTTGGAGAGCTTGATTAGGGATTTAGTCCCTGCAGCCAAATGGCAGAGGTGGGACCCCTCTTCTGGCCCCAAGAACACTCTGTCCTCAGCTGGCTCTCACTGTTAGCTTGGGGTGCTCGGCACCCCTGCAAAGGAAAGGGAACACCTGGCGCTGCCTGCACCTCGTGCTGCAGCCGCACTCAGAGTCGCCCAGAGGGTGGCAGCTGGTGCAAACGGGGCAGAGGAGTGTAATAATAATAGCTCCTCCTGGCTTAGCATCCAGGTGTGTTGGGAACTGTCGTAAGCATTTTAGAAAAGTTAAGTCGTTTCATCCCGGCCACAATCTTATGCGGTTGTTTTAACATGTGCCCGGGATTTTGTTGTAATCAGGTATGGTAGCTTGACAGATACAGAGACAATGTCTTGAAAGAAGAGTTTACTAATCACAGTTTCCGAGAGGAGGTGGCATGACCCACCACACAGGACCATGGGGGGAAGCACCAGAGTCAGTCGGGAGGCAGGAGCAGGGAGGGGAGAGCGAGGACCAGAGCCTTCATTGTGCTTTGCACAGGGAAGTGATGGGTGAGACAAGGTAAACTGTTTGGGATTAACTGGTTTGAATAATTTAGTGGGCTCCAGGCTACTGGGGGCTTTCCTAGTGTCTCGGATGGTAAAGAATCCACCTCCAATGCAGATGGACCTAGGTTCGATCCTTGGGTCAGGAAGATCCCCTGGAGAAGGGAATGGCAACCCACTCCAGTATTCTTGCCTAGAGAATCCCATAGACAGAGGGAACCTGGCAGGCTACAATCCATGGGGCTGCAAAGAGGTGGACCCAACTAAGTGACTAAGACAGTGGGCTACAGGGCTTGTCACTAGCTGCCCCTGTACCTGGCCCTCAGGTGATGGAGGGCAGGGCAAATATCAGCTTGGTGTGCAAGTTAGAAAAAAGGAGATGGTTGGGATATCGGTTCTGGATGGAGGTGTTTGCAGGTGAAAGGTGTGCTCTGGCTAGTTGTTTGCTAGAAATATCCTAGCCCTGGGAGAGGCAGAGCCTCCCTGGGCTGCAAGATACCAAGATGCCAAAGCATAAAACATACACACAAAAAGGCATGAATTACACAGAGAAGTTCTATCATCACCTTCTTTTGAAAGCAAGGGGCTCAGCCTTCTGCCCAAGACCCACAGCTGGGAGTTGGTGATAGCAGGTCATGAACCCCAGCACTGTGGCTCCAAGTCCCAAGTTTTTAACCACCTTACACACTGACTCCTGCCAAGGCTGCCTCCCCGGCCGGTACTGCTCACTGGCTCGTCTCCAGCCGACCGGGACCTGGATTGGGTTGAAGCCAGTTCCCTCAAGCGCTTGGCTGTGGCCATGGCCTCAACCTCATGGCCCTGGCACAGACGGGCACCACTCTGTGGTCAGGCTGTAGCTCTGAGCACCATGACCCTGGTGGGTGCCACAATGCTCCTGGCCACTAACCAGGCACTCTGGCCACTTTAGGCTGCAGGGAGTCTATGGACACAGTGGCAAAAATGCAGATATGGGGTGCCCAGGGTTGGAGGGGGCTACACATCCCATTGGCCCCTAAGATTTTACTATCGCTCACCTGGCCCACCTGCTTCCCCTACTAGGTTCTCAGGTTTGCAAGGAGGCCGAGGGTGGGGCAGGGTCTCTGAGGGTGGCCACCTCCCCAGAGCTGGCTTTTCACCCTCCTCTGTCTGCCCCAACTCCCCCTGAAGGATCCTGGCAGACCAGGTCAATGATTAGAACTCCATAAAGGTTAACGTGTTGTTAACGGGTTGTTAACGGGTTGTTAACAGATTTCAGTTGTTTGTAGCATCACGAACTGTAAACTGGAGACAGTCATGTCTTCCCCCGGGAGGTGCTCAAGATTCAGGGACCTGGCGGGTCACGGGCACGCAGCGGGGAGCGTATCCACTAGGCAAGAAGGGGGCGGAAGGGGGTGAGGGGGCCCGGCAGAAACCATGAGCCCTCGCGATCTCAGGACCCTGAGCCGGGACTGCAGAGTCCCGGCCGCGCAAACGCGGGGCGCCTGCGCCCCCTACCGGCCGCCGCGCGCAGCACCGGCCCGAGCGTCCCGCCGCCGCCTCCGGCGCTGGGGGCGTGCTAGGTACACCCGGCTGTGCAACCCGGGCAGGGACTCGGAGCTGGAACTGGCTTTCCCCTGGGCAGAAACCGCGGGTCCACAGGTTGGCCCACCGTCCGCCGAGGGCACGAGCAAGCCCAGGAGGGACAGGGATCCAGCACAACATCCATCCGCCTTGGCCATGGCCCCTGGCCCTTGAGCCTCAGTTCTTCCTTGTAAGGAAGAAGGGAGCAATGTCCCTACAACCTCGTCCTCGACGGTGCCTCTGCCTTCCCCTGGTCCTCTCCCACCCCACGTGCGTGGCTCTTTCTGTAATTCCAAATCTCCGCGTGTCACTCCTCCATTTAAGACACTTCAGACGAAATAGTAGTCACACAAAACCTTGCCTTCCTGTTCGAATGAAACACGGATCAAACAGACCCAATTTGGGGGAACAAGGAGCTGACCAGCTCAGGGTCACCAGCCCTTTTGGAATCTCAGGGGATGGAAGTGCCCGGAGCTCCAGGCTGCTTGGCCAGAAGGTGACCCAGTCTCCCAAGGAAACAGCCTTACCAGGGTGGGTCCCAGCTCCAGGAGCCCATTTAGGCCATCACGGCCTGGGTCTAATGTGAATGATCGTCATGGTGCTCTGGGGGCTACATAACCATCACCCCAAATCTTGGTGGCATGAAACTACCACTTTATTATGCCCACAGGTTCTGTGGGTTGGGAATTTGGACAGAGCACAGGGGCGATGTGTTGTCTCTGCTGTCTGGGCCTCAGGTGAGGGTGATTCAAAAGGGGCTTGGGGCTAGAAGATCCGCTTCCAAGACGGTGTCTTCACGGTCATCCTGGCCCCGGGCTGCGAGGGCTGAGGCTGGGCTCCACCTGTGCCTACCGGCCGTCCTCTCCGGCATCCTGGCCTCGAGTAGTTGGCCTTCTTAGGTGTCAGCTAGATTCCATCCTCATATTCAGGAAATGGGCCTTCCATTCCTGCTGGAGGGAAGACAGCTGAGAAGGAATCCCCTGGAGCAGCTACACAGCTAGGGGGCATTAGGATGGTGCCCGTGGGAAGCCGTGCAGGAGACGGCTCAGAAAAACTTCGTGAGTTGGTTCAACTCTCACTTTTCAAATCCAGGCACTTATAGGGAAGAAAAGGGCATGCAGGAAACGATAAGGAGATCGGGGCACCGGGGCAGCGTCCTTCACACTGCCCCGCCCCTCCGTGTTTGCTCTGCCAGGGTGATGGAAGCAAGGTACCAAAAGCAAGGTTCCTTTTCCACCTCAGCCCGCGCGGCAAGGCTGGAACCGCTCGGTCTGGGCTGGCACTGCCCTCATGTGGCCAGCAGAGGGCAGCACAGCCCCACCCTGCGGCAACAGATGCTGAGTGGACTAACGGGACCGACTCTGTTGGATGGAACTCCGGGCCACATTGAGGACCTTCTGCATCTCTGGCTAAGGATGGAGTGCAGCCTGAATGTGCGATCATCTTCCAGCACACGAGCTCCAGGGAGCAAGGACTTGGATGTGCTCACTACCGTTATCTCCCACGGCCTCATCCGAAGGAGACATCAATACACATGCGGGTGTGGGGGTGAGAGGGGTGTGTGTGCCCTTCAGGGTGGATGTGTCCC
Source organism: Giraffa tippelskirchi (assembly GCF_054371585.1). NCBI lineage: Eukaryota > Metazoa > Chordata > Mammalia > Artiodactyla > Giraffidae > Giraffa > Giraffa tippelskirchi. The sequence goes on along the minus strand of NC_137287.1, from coordinate 109,600,618 downwards.
CGATGCCACCACTCACCTGAGTGTCCGGCAGCCCCACACGTCTCCCGCTCACACTTGCTTCCTTCAAGAAGCCCCAGGGTCCTGAGCCCCAGAGTCAGTAAGGCCCTACTCCAGGCCTCTGTTGATGCCTCCCACACACATCTCTCCCCTCTGCCCAGTCTCTGGCCACCTCTGCCCATCTGGGGGATCCTCATCGCTACATCCCTTTCTTTCCTGGGGTGTCTTTGAATCTCTCATTTAAATAAAAGGAATCCTCCTTGATGAGGGTGTGGGGACCTGCCGATCATGGCACCAGGGAGGCTAGGACAAGTGTGCAGCGAGGGAGCCTTCTGGGACACAGTCTTGCTGAGAAGAGCAGAGATCCCTGGTCTCTGAGCAGCTCCTGGCCTGGGACCTTTCTAGAGCCCCAGTACCAGCACATTTGACTGACTGATGTTCTGAGTTATTATCCTTTTGTACAGAGAAGGAAACTGGGATGAAGATGGAAATCGTATCTCACCAAGGGTCATGGAGCTGTCTGATTGTGAGACTGGGGGTCCTCTTCAAACACAAAAGAGTGTATTTGGAATTATTCCATTTAGATGACATTCTACAAAAGGCAAAACTAATTCATAGTGGCAGAAAGCAGACACGATGCTTGAGAGCAGGGGGTGGGGGCAGGGGTTGACTACAAACGATCTTGAGGGAAGTCTTTGGATAGAAACATTTATACTGGACTTTGATGGTCATTTGGGATTTGTATATTTGTCAAAACCCGTTGAACTAGCCGAATAAAATGAGAGCCTATTTATTATATGTAAATTATACTTCAGTAAAAGGGGTTTCTTTAACTTTTGAATTTACTTTTTTATTGAAGCTAGTTGATTTACAATGTTGGGCTAAGTTTTGCTGTACAGCAAAGTGACTCAGATATACAAATATATACATTCTTCTTTGTATTCTTTTCCATTATGGTTTATCCCAGGATATTGAATACAGTTCCCTGTGCTACACAGTAGTACCTTGTTGTTTATCCATTCTCTATATAATAGTTTGCATCTGCTAATCCCCAACTCCCAACCCATCCCTCCTCCACCCTCCTCCCTCTTGGCGACCAATAGTCTGTTCTCTATGTCTATGAGTCTGTTTCTGTTTCATAGATAAGTCCATTTGTGTCATATTTCAGATTCCACGTATAAGTGATATCATATGATATTTGTCTCTTTCTGACTTACTTCACTTGGTAGGACAATCTCTAAATCCATCCATGTTGCTGTAAATGGCATTCTTTCGTTCTTTTTTATGGTTGAGCTGTTTTTGTTTTTAATTCAGGTCTTCTGACTCAGATTTCAGGGCACTTGCCCCCATCACTTAGGAGATATGGCTTGTGCCTGCAAGAGTTATTCTCACACCCAATGGGTGTCAGAATGCCAACTGGGCACAAACCAGGAGAGCATCCAGGAGGGAGCCTGGGTGAAAGCAGGAACCTTTCATCCTAATTCCAGCTGGAACAGACTAATTGATTGGCCAAGATCAAATGTCAAAATTTTACACCGTCGGCACTTCCTCAGAACTGGGCCACAGGCATCGTCATCGTTCAGGAGGGCTGACTTTGGTTTATAAAGCTGGCAACAGGAAACCTGCCCTGTTTCTCTGGAAGCTGGGATTCCATGACCTCACCCCCTGCTCCTGGACAGGTAAACAGCTCCAGAATCTCAGTAACTGGGACAAGTAATGCTTCCTCTTTCCAAGTCTGCAGCCCAAGTCAGGAACACTCAGGATGAGTGATAATATCCTTTTCTCCAGGCAATGAGAAGTTTAGAGTCAGACTTAAATTTAATAAGTTCCCTGGTGGCCTCTTTGAATTTGCATGTTGCCACACTAACCTGGCCCAGATTTCTCCCCCTACAAGGCAATTCTTGGAAAATCAGGCATCAGTGCTCATTAAACTGGTTCTAAATGTCCAGCAAGCCAGTAACAAGGGGAGAGGGAGCCCCGCCTCGGGGCAGCAAACACAGCTGAAGTTCCTGAGCTCCTTGGGGTGATCAAAGATCATCAAAGCATTTTCAAAGCCTTGATGTATCCTGTTCCTTGCAGCCTCCAGGCTTACTCTGAGGGTGAGAAGGTTCCAGAAACACAGTGCCAGGAGCCGAAATGGAGGACAACAGTTCTCGTGGGCTGAAAGCATCAGTTCCATCTTAAGGATGCGGATCATCAGGAAGGACTCATGAGGAAGTAATCTGTCTTGGAAATCTAGTTACGCTTTACCCAGATGAATCCCATGAGCTACCCATCATTCTGGCAGTCTGTCTATTCATAAATTTTGGGAGGGTTTTTCCAGTGAATTCATTTGCCTGTCCTGACAGTGACCAAGGGGGGCTGCATGCCTTTCTTTCCTTGGTGGTCATCCAAGGCCCACTGCTGTTGCCGGCTTTCCGATGGCCGATGAAAACTAACTCCACGTTGGTGTATGTAGAGTATTTACTAAAAGAGCATCATAACAGGGGAGGACTCCCCTGACAGTCCAGTGGTTGAGAATCTGCCTTCCAATGCAGGGTACGCAGATTTGATCCCTGGTTGTAGCTCAGATGGTAGCCTGAGATACAGGAGACTTGGGTTCAATCCCTAGGTCGGGAAGATCCCCTGGAGAAGGGGATGGCAACCCACTCCAGTCTCCAGTATTCTTGCCTGGAGAATTCCATTGACAGAGGAGCCTGGCAGGCTCCAGTCCACTGGGTTGCAAAGAGTTGGACACGACTGAGCAACCAACACTTTCACTTTCACTTGGGGAACTAAGATCGCACATTCTGCAAGGCAACTAAGCCTGCACACTGCAACCAGAGAGAAGCCCACGTGTTGCAATGAACGATCGCAAATGCCACAAGGAAGAGCCTGTGTGCTGCAACGAAGACCTGATGCTGCTAAATAAATAAAATTTTTTTAAGGGTATCACAACGAGAATAATAGCCAAGTAGGAAAGCACTGTGATGGAGAATGTGAGCATTAAGGCAGGTCATGGTGGTCCTCAGAGCATCACGTCCGGGATCAAAGAGGTTCCTCAGGGATCTGACCTGGGAGGCAGCAGCAGCAGGCCCACTGAGGTCAACATTCATAAGTGAGGCCAACCCTGCACACCTTCTACCTGCCTGGGACCTTGAATAAGAAAGCTACCTGGCCTAAAACCAAGGCCTCTTGCAGATGAACACCCGAGTGCCTCTTCCATCCCACCTTGTTTCATTTCCTTCTTTTCTCTTTTCCCCATTCCTCACTCCCATCCTCCCCCCTCCACCCACTACAGGCAACCCACCTAACGTGCATCTTTTTGTTTATACGTTTTTGCAAACACTGTGTTGTTTCTTGTGTGAATGTATTTGTAGCATCTGTACATGGTACTGTCCCATCTGTTTCTTACTTTTCTCACTCAGCTATCTTGAAGGTCCGTGTTACATGTTGTCTGTGGCTTGAAAGGGCTTCGTATACTCCGTGATGCCAACCACTGATTTTTTCCTGCACATTCTCCGTGATGGACACTCCACCACCCCACCCCCGACACCCACCACCTCCACCGCTGCTACCCTCTCGCCACAACCAAAGTGGGTGAGCATCCTTCCACGTGTCTCCTCATGGGCCCAGGTGAGAATTTTGTTGGGAACATTGACTCAGACGTGGGATGTCTGTATTGGGAACACGCGCTTACTTCATTCACTGAGCTGTGCCAGGAGGCTCTCCACTGGTCCCCATGTCTCTGCCAACTCTTGTCATTACCCACCTTTGCTAATCTGACAGGGGCCAACGGATACTGGATTGGTGCTTTAGTTTTGTGTTTCTCTGACGATTCACTCGAACAGCTTTTCACTGGTTTGGTGAACTTTCGGGTCTATTTCTATAAATTGTTTGTGCCTTTTTGCCCATTTTTTTGTCTTGGGTTATCTATTTACTATTGCATATTCCTTGTATACTCTTGACAGTGAATCCTTTGTTGGTTTTAACCATTGCAAACATCTTTTCTCCTGCTCTCACACCTACAGTTAGGCCTTTTGCCAACCATGGACACCAATTAAGCAAACTAAGATATAAGAGAAAGGAGTAACAGAAGTAAAATGAATTGGGAAGTAAATTGTTAAGGTAAGTTTAAAACGAATAGGTTAAAATGAGACAATGAAAATAGAAAGAAAATATTTATAGAACAAAAATGAAAAATTAATATGAGTTTTTTTAACCTAAAAGTATAAAAGCATAACCTAAAAGAAACAAGTATAAAGAAGACCAAGAAGTTAAATATGAAGGTAAAAATGCTTTTTAAAACAGTATCAACATGAAGCAAATCACATACACCTATATTTTTTTTAAAACTTCATGGTAAAAAGGGAAATAATGCAGAAGCGAGGGAGGTAAAGGTCAAAGGGATAAAGCATACACACGTGAAGACAAAAAACAAAGAGCCAAGAGTAAAGATAAAGCGGATAGTAAGCAAACCTGACGGTACTTCAAAACTGAAAACATAGCAAGTGGAAATGGAGAGAAAAATGCTCCAAGAAATCAACTGAAGGCAGACTGGAAATTCCTTACCAGCCGAGTCCTGCCCTGGGAGCCTGGGGTCCAGGTGCATTGGGCGGGAGGCAGGGCCCACGGCTACTCTGGATCATGTAACAGTTCACCCATCAGTCTAGGACCAAGGAAAAGCCTGGCCAGGGCACCTGGATTCAGAGCCACTGCCCAGACCTCAGTCAATGGACAGGCAGTGCTCGGCCTTCGCCTGGCTACAGAGGTTCTGGGCATCCTCCCCCCGGCTCCTTCAACACCACACCAACTCCCTTGTGCTCTCCCAGCCCCTCTGGCTCCATCTCTGCCTTCAGCAGAGCCCACAAAAGCCACACAGGCCACAGGGCCAGGGAAAATGATGCCCTGGCATCCCTCTGTCAGGTAAGGAGACAGCCTGCTTGAACAAGTTCAGTACCACCCAAGAATGCAGAAGGCACCATCTCTGGGATTCACCAGAGGCGCCAGAACATCCTCCTGGTTCACCAGACAGAGCAGTGACCCTGAGACCCAGGGACAAGCTCCCTCCAGGACACACCAACTAGCTCCCCACCCCAAAGTGGCCAAGTATGAAATGGGTGGATAGGCCATTTCTAGTTCCAATGGCAGGACTAACAGATGAAACGTAGGAAATCCAGGGTTCCATCAGGCGTCAAAAATGCATGCAGGCTGTACTTCACACAAACAGGTTGGAAGGCTGAAGAAGCATCCAGGTGAGTCACTGGAGGGTGGAAAATATCTGATCTAATCAAAAGTGAAGTCAGCGACCCGGGGGCTGAGTCCTGCCACCTTGAATCCTTCCAATTATGTGAAGACAGGTAGTTCCTCTGTGGCTCCACAAGTCCACTTGCAATTCAGTTGCTTGACAAGGCAGCTCTGTCTTCCCCGAGATGTGATGCTTGGTGCTGAGCTGCCAGTTGGCCCACACAGTCCTCTCTAGCCCACAGACTAGTGATTCCTGGATTTGGGGATTTCATCAACCAGTTTTGCTGTTGTTGTTATTTTGGCTGCACCAAATCTTAGTTATGGCATGCAGGATCTAGATTCCTGATCAGCATCGAATCCGGGCCCCCTGCGTTGGGAGTGTAGAGTCTTAGCCACTGGACCACCAGGGAAGCCCCTTGAATTTTTTTTTAATTGGGAAACTCGTACACGATTTTTTTCTTCTTTTTTTCTTCTTTTATGGCCATACCAAGCGGCATATTGGATCTTAGTTCCCCAACCAGGGACTGAACCCAGCCCCCTGCATTGGGCGCATGGAGTCTTAACCACTAGACCACCAGGGCAGTTCCCAGTAAGACTGTTAATATTTTATTTTTCCAAGGAAAACATTTTTTTAAAGCTACCATCTAATATCACCATTATTTTCTAAAAGAAAGAACATTTAGCACCAAAAAAATAAGACAAAAGGATGGGATGATCTTTTATACAGAGTAACTATGAAATGCTCACCATTTGGAGAGAGAAGTCGGGAAGACTCATCGTCGGCCAACACTTGTACCCACCACCATGACCTGTTGGGAACTGAATTCCAACCCCAGTGCTTTGGAGAAACATGCCAGTGGGCTCGACTGGATCCTGGTACGGGTTAAGACTACAACCTGTGTCAAAACTGTCACTCAAGTCTGATGCGCCTCCTGACCACCCAGCTGGTGGCTCACCTCCCTTCCTGGGTTGAGGTCCTCATGACATCTTGTCTCCTTTATCAGTGGTCCCCAAGCCACCACATCATTAGAATCATCTGGGCAGGAGCTTTTCAAGTTGCAGGCTCCCAGGTCCCACCACCGGAGATCTGGTCCCATAGTTCCAGCATGGGGTCTTGTGGTCACCCGAATTTAGGCACCTCAGACCTGTGACCCCACCACTCAACCCTATGAAATGACTGACCGGAAGCCATCAGCACTGGGGCCTGAAAAGCGGAGCTGAGAACAGGGATAGATGGCAGGGGAACCCAGACTGGCACCGAGGCCGCCAAGAGCAAGCAGCAATGGTCACAGGCTGAGCAGGTGCTGAAGCTGGTGCCGGGAGAGGAGTTGGGGGACTGGGCAACGCTCCACGTTCACGGTCCAAGTGAAAGGGTGAGGTGGGAGGGACAGACAGGGTAGCAGAACCTGAGCACGCTCTGTAGGCTCACAAGGAAGGGTCTTACGAGCAAGCTTTTTCTGGATGATGACTGGCTTCTAACCACCGCCGCGGCCTCTGCCGTCTCTCACCACTATCATCCTTGTCCCCTGCCTCCCTGCAGGTCCCCTCACCCAGTCACTCGCTGTCAAACATCTCCACCCCACTCTTGTGTCACACACACAGCCCGGGTGCTCAGCCAGTGTCTGCAGACTGGACGGAGGGGCGGAGGGGCGAGCCGGAGCGCTGGCTGGCCCAGGGGCCTCCTTGTGACGGCGCCGCCCAGCCCTCGGGGAGACCGGCTTCAGCACAGAACCTGCAGAGTGTGAACAGAGCACAGAAGGGCCCATCCCTGGGCCTCAGGACGACACCACCCCACGCCACCTCCCAGCACGGACTCCCCTGCACCGTCCTACACGAGCAGCTGGCTTCAGAAGGAAGACACTGCAAAGCCGTGGAAACGTCACTAATGGTATCTAACACCTGTGTGGGGCTTGAGAGGGCTCATTCTTGTGGAACGACTAGGGGACAAAGTCTTGGGAGCTGCCAGGCCATCGGGCCCTGCTGGCCTCTCAGCCAGGCTGAGTCAGCGCTCTCTGACGAGGTCACGTGGTCCTGCAGAGACACGTAAAGGGGCCCCGGGGCCAAGGCTGGGATTTCGCGGTTACAGGCCTTTCATGGTGATGATCCATCTCCACACACAAGAGGCTGCAACGTGACACAGGGCACAACGCTGAGAGGCCTGCCTGCCCTGCTGGGTGCTGCCCAAGAGGTGGAGAGATGGCAAGAGATGGGACCCACAGGCAGAGGTGGCCGGTGACACCTTGCTGGCTCCAGCCTGCACCCTGGACTGTTGTTTGATCTCCTGATTTGATCTGTGGTCTCGCCCCCAGGGGATGTGGATTCTGCCCCTTTGCCTCCTCCCACCCCAACAGAAGCTCAACAGGATCAGCCCTGGTCCTAAATTCAGACTTCATGAAAGCATTTCTGACCTTTCTCCACAAGGATCCCAATCAGAAACCGGTGAGAACTGGCACTTCTTTGGGACTTTATATAAACAACATCCCATGTTTGCTCTAATGATGTCTGGAGGGCATTTGATCACATGATCTCGCTCTATGGGGCTCCCTGTGCCCATGTAACCCCAAAGTTGCTACGTGCCAAGCCTCTGGTTTCTCAGCTGATGTCATGCGCTCACTTGGAAGAATTCATTGGACTGTTTTAAAATACAGACCAGGAGAACCACGGATGGGAGGGACTACATTTACTTTAAGTATAAAGGTTTACTATTATTAACAAGTTACCACTATTATTTACATGTTTATAAAACAGAAATAAAAATGACATACACGTTTGGTGCCAAAAGTGGCACATCCAAACTAGATCAGTACAAAAATAAACTTTCAAGCTATGTGTTTGCAAACATCATCACAGCCAAGCAGCCCCGGGGACAATGACACCAGTGCCTGCTGGAAGGGCCCCCGCCTTCTCACAAGAACCCAAGCAAACACACAGAAGACAAACGGACAAGTATGTTCCTGAGCTACAGAAGCTTAGAGCCTCTAAACAGTTGTGAATTTCTGCTACCGAGGATCTGGGATGGGTTTCGAGCTGATGAGCCGTCACTAGTGGTATCGGGACGTGGTACCGTGTGCGGAGGGGAAGCTAAGCTGCTTGTGAAGCCAAGGAACCTTGTGCATACGGGTCCTCTCTGTTGATCACCAATCCTCGCAAATCTCCTGACAGCAGACAAACAGGAACATGGGCAGAGGGAAAACAGAAGCTGCTTAACTTTAGAGTCCCTGTGCTCACCAAACACATCCCTGGGTGACTGGCAGAAATCTGCCACACTTCCAGGGTCTCAGACCTTCGTAGATATGTGAGTGTCCACACTTGGCCAAGGACCTCACTGGTCAACAGAGCAGGGGACCTAGCCGGGAGAGCAAGGCCAGCCCAGCAAAGCCCTGCCCACCCCACGTGGTGCTTCAGCCTGCAGCAGCCCACCTTCCTCCCTGCTCTCCGTGAAGTTGGGCTGGAGTTCATGCCTGGTGGCAGGGGCATGCTGGGCCAGGGAGGGTGCTGGGTGAGCCAAGAGCACGGGCGTTCCAACTCCTGCACAGCAGGACGCCCACCCAGGCACAGACTCCTCCGGATCCCAGCGAGGAATGCAGATGCTGAGGGGAGCGGGCGGGAGGGGGCTGTGAACGGGCTGCAGCCCACTGCAGAGCCGCTGAAGGGTCCACAGGAGCCGATGCCAGCTTGTCCACCCTCGACCAGGGGTGGCAGCATGGAGGAAGGAACACCGAGCAGCCCCTGCAGCGGCCGCCAGCTCTGCTCACTGGTCCTGGACCTTGGCCCTCTTGGCTTTTAGGGACAGGTGCTGCAAGAGAAGAAGAAACAGCATCGCAGGGGGGTGTCAAAGGAAGCAGACTTGAGCACGATCCCCTCGAAGTGACCAAATCAAAGCTTCCACCTTCTCAGTAAACACCTTGCCCCACAGGCAACAGTTTGGAAGGAAAAAGCCCAAGGGACCAACAAAGGCACCAGGGCTTCAGTAAGCTACACAGGCCAAGGTTGGGCCACCCGGGGCTCTGAGGGCAGCTGTCAGTGAGACATGGCTCACCCTCTGCCCCAGCTCTGCAGCCCAACAGCCGGGCTGCTCAGGGGCCCGGGCCAAAGATCACCTCGAGTCTCCTAGAATTTCTTGATAACAGTCAAGGGAAGGTACCCTCCCCCTTGGGAACAAAAAGGTCAGCCAACCTAGCCAGCCATCCCCAGAGGCTCAAGGTCCTGCTCTCATGACGCCCCCGCCCAAGAGCAGGGAAGACACACAGGAACAGGATACTTGCTGGTGACCAGTGTCTCTTTCAGAAATGTCACTCTCTAGCAGTGTAAGCAATCCAGGAAGCCTAACACTATAATCATGGGCATCAGATAATAGGATTGGGGGATACAAGTATCCTTTACACTCGAAAGTAAAGCCAAAAGTGCGAGAAATCCTAAAGTATGTATTTGAAGCAGGGAGTGTAAACAGAAGCTTTTAATAAAGGTCCTCTGTTCACCAACGGAGGCAGACCTGATGCCCTCTCGATAGTTTTAATCCAACAGCCGCCAGGCGATATCCCGAGCGTGCTGCCCTCACACAGCAGGCTCTTCACTGGAGGGACGTCAATCCCGACTGCTAACAGAGCAGGCCTGCCAGCCCCCAGCATGCTCAGCGCCCAAACCCCGTCTCTTGGCACATCTAAGATGGCCATCCCCACCACTGAGAGAGAACCTCAGGGCCTGAAAGAATGCAGGTGCAAAAGAAGATGCAGCACCCCACCAAGCACGACAGGATGGGCGGCTGAGGGAGTAGGACGCAGGTGTAAATGAGCTGCAGGAAGTCACACTTTCTAACCACTTATGGCTGAGAAAAGAAAGTGTTAGTTGCTTCAGTCATGTCCAACTCTTTGCAACCCCATGGACTGTAGCTCGCCAGGCTCCTCTGTCCATGGAATTCTCCAGGCAAGGATACTGGAGTGGGTAGCCACTCCCTTCTCCAGGGGATCTTCCCGACCCAGGGATTGAACCCAGGTCTCCCACATTGCAGGCACCTTCTTTACCATCTGAGCCACCAGGGAAGCCCATGGCCGAGAAAGGACCAGTATAGATTCCAGCAAAGGCCCTGGTGAAGAGGGTTCTTCCTCAATCCCAAAGATAGCTCGGAATCAGGAGAAAAAGCCTGAGGGCTTGAAAGGCAAATCTCTGGACAGGTCCCCCGTCCCTCCCCTCTCCAGCTGTGGGTCTTGCTGAATGTCTCCTAATTCTCTCCTCCGTGCACTTCTCCTGACGTGACCCCACCCACCAATGGAAGATACCCACAGCCTCAGCTTAGGAATGGGGATGAGGTCATCGTGCCTGTGAGGCCATTTTTGGTGCTCATTTCTGAAGAGAATGTTGTGTATAAACAAAGCGGACTCTGGGCCATTTCAGGCCTCTTAACAGGGCGAGAGCGACACTCTGAAAAACACTGGTAATGGAAAGTCACCAACGATGCCAGGAACAGAGCCAGGGATGACCTGTGGGCTGTGCATGGCCGCGGGGCACTACGCTGTGCTCAGCCAAGGACCCTCCGCCATGCACGGGGCAGCTGCTGGAGAGCGGCTGGGCTATTGGAGAAATCAGTCCATTCTGGACAAGTTAATAGCACAAGTGCCTTTGGACTGCTTAGTTAAGGAGGTACGAAGTTTATTGGAGTGGGAGAGGGTTAGGGCCCTCGCCTGTACAATGAGGTTGTTGAACTGGGTGATTTCTGAGCCCGTCCTCTCTAAAATTACTCTGATCACAAGCAGTCACATGAGCATTTTAAATGTCACGTAAGCAAACAGTATGGTGCTTTTGCCCAGAACGATCTGAGACTATGGTAATGGTTTTTCACCTATGTACCACAGGGGGTTGGGGTTGGGGGGCAGGCAAGTTTAGGACACTACATTGAAAAATAAACGTATATTTAAAAATATGAAGAGGCAGGTAACAGGTGGTTTGGGGGGATAGGCTCAGTTCATTCCTACCGTTCCTTGTTGATAAAAGTGTGGAGCCAGCTCCAACAGCCAAGCAGACTCAATGGCGGTCACATCTCTCATGTAATACTTCGAGGTTTGGATAACTTCATTGTAGATAACCCTGAAACAAGAAGAAATCATGAGCTAATTTCCTATATATTATAATTAGAATCAGAACCACGACGATTAGAGATGGCAAGTTTTTCCCCTTTACTTTTAAAATGCATCCACCTGTTCTGTGTGCCAGGCACTATACTAGAGAAATGCATTCATGTTGCTCACTTAAGCCTCAGGACCTGAGTGCTGGGTCCCAGTGTGTCCATTTCACAGAGGAGACTCTAAGTCCCACGTGATTTCCAGGACATCTCAGTTGAACCTTCTGGTTCCTTATGCTTTTGTTTACAGAACTCTGAACAGAGTCTAATGACTTCATTAGAAAATGTAGAAATAGAAGCAAAGGCTCACTGATTCTGAAAGGAGCTGGGAATTAACTGTAAAGGGACACAAGGGAACTTTCTAGAGATGAAAGTATTCTCTATCTTACTAGGAATATGGGTTACATGCACACAGCTGTAATGACTGCTGACAGTTTTCTTCAGGGGCTAATGAGAAGATTGATTGTGGTGATGGATATATAACCCTGTAAATGTATTTAGTCACAGGATTGTACACATTAAGTGGGTAAACTGTATGAATGTGAATTACATAATATCTCCATAAAGCTGTCAAAACACACACACACACACACACACACACACAAAAGAAGGGGGAGCTTGCCTGAGGCTGAGGTAACAGACACCAAAAAGCCAAGCCAAGAAGGTAATTTAAATCCCCAGATTTTAAGAGTGCATATATTAATATGGATATCAGTTTCCAGGGACTTCCCTGACAGTTCAGTGGTCCAAGGCTCTGCACTTTCACTGCAGGGGCACAAGTTCGTTCCTGGTCAGGGAACTAAGATCGCGCATGCCACACCCTGCAGCCGTATCAGTTTCCAGAGCAAGTATTAATATCTCCTCTCTGAAGCCAGCCCTTACGCCCTGGCCCATGGAAGTGTGAACCTCAGCCACCTATCAAATATATCCCTCTACAGAAGCCTTTCTCCCCAGGTACTGGAGTCCATCTGCTCTCTGTTGGGCTGTGGAATGGGACCTGGATTCCTCTCTCTGCACAGCCGTACCAAGAGTGAGGACACAGCACCTAGTCTGTGGGTGAACAGGAATGTTTGCTGAGGGGATCAGCAAGCAGAGGAATAAGACCATTGGCTTAAAGGGATCCTTGACAGAGTAGAAATTCTTTGTAGAACAGAGTCAGCAAACGCATACTAGGCACCTGGACTCTACGTGCTGGGGTCCCAGAGATGAACCAGAACGAGGCCTTGTCTTCAATTCACTGACAAAGCAGAGGGGCAGGAGGGGGCTTACCAGCGGGGCGGCTTCTCTGCATAGAGGACCGATGCTGGGTGGATGTGCAATTCATGATCATCACGGATGGTCCTTGGGAAGCAGAGCAATTTTGTCTCAAGTACATTTTAAACACTTCAGCAAGACCTTCCCACAGATGCATTTAAACTCATCAAAAATGCAGGCTGTACTTCACACAAACAAAACTATCCTCTCCATCTTCTCTCGAGCCCTTTATGACCCCTCCCCCACTGTCACCCCAGAAATCAAGAATAAATCATGCTAAAAAAGGGAGAAGGAAAGCAACACATGGACATCCGAAAAAAAAAAAAAAAACCCTGAGAAATATATTTTTCTGCTTATGTTTATGTTTATCTTCTAGGGGTTCTCTTTCAAAAATTTCCTTGAGGACAGAAATAATATATATAATTACTTCTATAAACTTTTTTATTAACAAGGTTAAACAGTAAAGACTATGGAAGAGATTGTTATAAATGGGGGAAAAAGAAAGCTCAATATTGGACTATCCACTTCTCTGAGATAATATTTCAAATGCCAACTCAGATTTGATTCAATTTAATTCAAAAAAATATTTACAGCGCACACAACTATTGGTGAGATCAGCTCATGAGAGAAGATTACCAGGTCAGGATGCTGCTGCTCAAACCATAATTACAGAGAGCTTCTGGGGTGTCAGGGATGTGTGTCAGGCAAGTGCTTCAAGGCCATGACCCAGTGCATCTCCAGTGCTGGAATAAAGCCACTGCCTGGGGTGCTGACTGTCTTATCAGGTGACCAACACTGAACTTTGTCCCAAAGGGACTGACCACCAGGAAGCCTGTTGCGTAGCCTATATTTCTATTGAGGACACTGGTGAAACACTTTTGTGAATGCTAGTGGGAACTGCTAATTAATACTCTTGAGGAGAGTGGGGCAATCAGAATGACAATGAAATGATGGTTCTCACTGGAGATCACAGCCTGTCTAGGGCTGCCTCAGACGGAACAGCTCAGTGCTGGGAGCTGGGAGGGGAGTACATACGATGTAACAAATAGAACATACTAGAAACAAATGTAAAGTGCTATACTGAGGTTCAGTCAGCAACCAAATACTAGATGGAGGAGACCTGGCTGCCAAAAAAAACCAAAGAAGCTCAATGCAATTCTGGGCTCATTAACAAAGCCCAGTGGGAGGAGTTTGGGGGAGAATGGGAACCTGTATATGTATGCCTGAGTCCCCTAAGGTGTTCACCTGAAACTAACAAAACATTGTTAATTGGTTATACCTCAATAGAAACTAAAAACCTAAAAAAGAAAACCAAAAAACAGAGCCCAGTGTCTGGAATGGGACACCATGGTGACTTCAGGATCACAGGACTATAATATGTTCTGAGGGGAAAAAGCTAACAATAGTCTGGGGAGGAAACCCAAAGACAAGTTAGGGAGAGAGCCTTTTGAGCACTCCCTAATTGAAGAAGGGGTTTCCCTTGTGGCTCAGCCGGTAAAGAATCTGCCTGCAATGTGGGAGACCTAGGTTCGATCCCTGGGTTGGGAAGATCCCCTGGAGAAGGGAAAGGCTACCCACTCCAGTATTCTGGCCTGGAGAATTCCACGGACTGTATAGTCCATGTGGTCGCAAAGAGTCGGACATGACTGAGCAACTTTCACTTTCAGACTTGTAACTGTCACCCTCCTACAACACGTGGATGGGCTAAATATTCGAGAATCATTTCCACAAAGTTAAGACATTTTGCTTAAAGCTGTACAGCTAACCTCAATGCATCTTTAGAAGGAGGCAAGTGCAAATAAAGAAAAATGATTTAATTTCTCTGCTTTCTCTGCATGTCGGCTTGCTACTGGGTTTGGTTTATTTTTAAGATTTTAATGATTTGAGTGACATCACAAATGATTTCACAAAGTATCATATTACCTATAAGCTCCAGTAGAATGAAACCTTGCGGCATTTGCAAAGAATCCAGAAACGATGCATCTCAGAACTGGATCTGGATCACCTACACAAACAGAGGGATGGATAAGATGAGACCTCACCTGCCTATGCTCTGTGCTATGAGGCTCACCCCAGGCTGCCTTGAGCCACCTTGAAACCATCTCCTGAACGGGTTCAGCCCCACGATTCCCAGTGCCAGATGCCTGCCCTGGCACCATCTATAGAGGTCCCCACCCTCCACAATGGCTGCTGATGGAAACATGAACCCCCCCACCCCCCCAATCCCTGCACCCCCAGCCACAGAGGACCAGACCAAGGCTGGGCATCAGAACCTAGAGAGCACTCCACAGGCTGGCCAGTGACCTTAGAACTCCTCTTCAGGAGAGAGAGCATTTTGCAGGAATCATGTTCCTTCTCTAAGACACAACCTGGGACATTAACACTACAACATTATTTCTGTGATTATAGTTAGTTTGTAATTCTTCAAAATTTTCAAACATCTCAGTTTAACTGGCATCTGTATTGCTGTAGTAAACATCTTCCAAGGGTAAAGCCTGCTCAATTAGATGATTTCTACATGATATATCCAAATTATTCTGCAAAAACGATAATGCCATCCATATGGGCTTATGACATATGATATTTCATCAATTCTAAGATTTACTCTTTTTTACACTTTAACTCATTGAAATCAGGACAGCATTTTATAATTATAATTGGCAACATTTTTTCTTTCTTAGTGACACATAAAATAATGGTATGTCTTAATGGTGTCTTAGAGCCAACAAAACATAGTATGTTGGTAAATAAGTTACCAAAAAGTGGTATAATTTACAAAGCCATCAACAGTGTATGAGAATGTCAGTTTTACTGCATTCTTACCAGCAATGTTCTGGCACAAAGGTACCCCCTCTTTAACTGTACACTTATTTATTACTATTACTGTATTTCTTCTTTTGTGAATTTTCCATTCCATTCCTTTGCCCATTTATCAACTTGGAAACTGGGTGTTTTTTTTTAATATGTTAAATAAATTCATTCTATAATAAAACTTTTAATTTTTATCCTTTATATCTGCTGAAAATATTTTTTCACTGTTTTCTTTAACATCTAGTTTTTTCTTAATTGGAGGATAATTACTTTACAATGCTGTGTTGGTTTCCGCTGTCAATGTCAATCAGCCACAAGTATACATATATGCCCTCCCTTTTGAAGAGAACTTTTTAATTCACATGTAATTTATTGTGTTTCCATGATTTTCTCTATTGTTCTTCAGCACAGAACTGAAAAAAATCTCAAATCTACATTTCCAAACACAATCTGATCCTAGACTCAGTTCCTTCTCTCCACTTTCCCAAAAGAAGTATCTATGTAGAATGTGCATTGTTATCAAAATGAGATCATTTCCAAGGGGTAAAAACTGCCCTCCTTAAGGGGTAGGATAGTGGGAAATCTTAAATATTACAAGGATTGTGGCCCTCCAGAGCTCAACCCTACCTTACAAAATCTTATTCCTTAGTACTGAATTTCTCTTGGTAAAAAGAATTTAAATTCAATGTAACTTTTCTCCTGGGCGAGGGGTTTGAGAGGGACAGAGTGAAGGGACAAAGCAGGTGATAAACAGTTAATCCCACTAGGGAATTGTAAGTAGTGAAAAAGGTATAGGAGATTTAAGTTAACGATCATTCAAGAAAGCAGGTTTGATTAGCCACAAAATCCAGCAGGCTTGCTTCAAAACAAAACCATGCAACAGAAGTAGGAGACATACTCAAAAGAGCTAAAACAACGGTGGCATGAGACCCCACATCCTCAGTGAGCTCAGTAAGCTAATGATTCCTAGGACACGCTTCTCTGCCCGTGCTGAAAACAAAAACATGAGGAAAGGTGGCGTTATACTGACACCTGCACTGAATTACCACATTCTAGTCTACGTTACCACCTTTTTGCTCATTTTCACTGCACCATGACAGTCCCAGTTTGACCATGTAGGGACAAGAAAGCTCCCTGGCCTGCTGTGGAGGAGGAGCTGAAGATGGAAGCTTGATGTCCACTCAAGAATGAGGAAGAAGGTGGTCTTTTTTCCCCTCCCCCGATTTCCCTTCAATATAAAGCTGCAGCCCACTAAGTTCTCCGTGTGGCACCTTCTTGCCCACCCGCTTGTAAGCCTCACAAGCATCCTATTCTAATCAATCGCTTCTTATCTATCACTTTGCGTCTTCCTGAATTCTTTCTGCACTGAGGCTTCCTTTGGAGCCTCCAAGACACATTTCTGCTGTTTCACGATGACAATGAAAAACAAGTTAAGAAACAAAGATGCAGATGTATGGCTCCTCTCTATCTCCTGGGTGACAGGTGCTTGATCAGCTTCTTCCCGGTTAGCTGCCTCTGTGAGCTTCCTGTTTGTACTGATGATATTTTACCCAGTCGCCCGGGCTCAATGCTTCCTTCTCTTAGGAGCGTGGTCATCCATCAATACCCTCTGAGCATCAGATATGCTTCTCTCTCCCAGCACTTGTCTCCACAGTCCTCCTTGCCTAGTGAGCCCTTTGCCACCGGTTTCTAATCCAACCAGTCCGCTCAACTGGACGTCCACCACCACTCGAGGCCTGCTGTGAGGCCTCTCGGTGCCCCCCGGACCCCAGGATCCCATCTTCCCTGCATTCCTACTACAATCCCCATCACTGTACACCATGAGCACTCACACATCTATTCTTGTAGTTTCTAAGACCACTGATAATCTCATATTGCAGGACTTTGTGTCTTTCTGTAGGAATCTCTCCTGTCACTGCACTGTTTCAACAGTAAGAACTGCGTCTTTATCATTGTGTAATTAGTTGCCCTTAGTACAAAGGCAGCATAAAGCTCTGGAATGAAACTGCCTGAGCTCTGAGGCCACTGTACACTCACTGTGTGACCTCCGTGTGGCACATCACTCACTGCCTCTCAGCCCACTCTTCTCATCTGTAGAATGTTTCACTGGAGCTCTGTGAGCACTAAATGAACTCACGTATGAAGATACAGCCCTGCTGTGCCTGTAACGGGTGCTGCAGCTAGGTTAGCAAGAGCTAGTGGTGCCAAGAGTGTTGCCAAGGGCCTGGCACACAGGAGGTGTTCAAAAGACAACTGCTGACTGGCTGGGCAGACACACCACCCCCTTGAAAGCGTGCGTTTGTGCCACACAGGCCCATCCTTGCTAGTTACCAGCTGTGTTGTCCCGAACTTAAATTAACTTCTCCCTGGGACCTTACAACTCCTCTGTAAAATAAGGATAACATCACCTACACCTTGGAGTAGCAGAGTAAGTGAGAGTATATTAAGTAAAACCCCCGGGGTGTAACTGAGCTTGTCCTCAACTAACAGGAGTCACTGTCACTGCCAGAGGCCAGAAACTGTGTCTTACACAGCACTTCCGTCTTACCCAGCGACTGTCTAGGCTAAACACACAGCACGTGCTTTAGTAACACCTGTAGTTGAAAATAAAACGCAGTTTATACAGAATGGCCATAAATGTTTTCCACGTAAAAGTTATTTTTCTTGCAAAACCTACATGGGAAAATTAACCACATGGTGTACAACGAGATGAAGAATGTTAATGATTCTTAAGTGTTGTCAGGGCTTGTTAAAATTTTTTTTTAAATAAGAATAGCCCTCAGAAATAAAAAATGGACCTCCTGGGGGGGGGGCGCGGATATGCTCCCTTCACATGCAGCCTTTCACCAACACAGGCAATTCAAAATGCGAGCCCAGTGTAGGTCCAGAGTACACTGTCTTGCCTCACACTGCCCAGCCTAGGAACGCCAAGAATGCAACTCCACAGGGCAGAGAGAGGAGCTTCATGAGCGGTGGCAGCTTATTCTTACCTTCACTAGATTTCTTGGGCACTTGAAACTTGACAAGAAGCTTTTTCAACTGCTCCCTCACTGTCGCAGCTCTGACGAGACCCTTGTAATTCAGGAAATGTTCCTGACACCACTGGGAGTTCTTGTTGTGCTGCAGGACAACGCACACAGAGGGAGGGTGAGAGAGCACAGGACAGCTCTCGACTGAGGCTACGTGGGGGACATCACTCAACGCTTTGCCCCCTTTAGCTTACTTAACGGGACAAGATTCTCAAGTCATAATGGGCCCTTTGGGGCCCCATCTTTCTAAACAGACGCTGATCACCCTGCTCACCATCTGACTGCTGTCCGATCTCACTCTCTTGTGCTAAAGGGCAAGTGAGAACTTAATGATAAGCAGCCTTGTTTTGAGTCTTAAGTATCTCCATGAGAGCTGCGAACTATCAGACAGAACCCCTTCCCTGCGGCTCTTTATAAATCGACTTTCCCTCTCATGCAGGCTCGAGGTTATCACGTTACTTGACAACAGGCAAGTATGAGAAGGTCTGGTGCTGATGCTTAAGCCCAAAACTTTGGCCACCTAATACAAAGAGCCGATTCACTGGAAAAGACTCTAATGCTGAGAAAGACCGAGGGCCAAAGGAGAAGGGGGTGGCAGAGGATGAGATGGTTACATAGCATCACCAACTCAATGGATATGAATTTGAGCAAACTGAAGGAGATAGTGAAGGACAGGGAAGCCTGGCGTGCTGCAGTCCATGGGGTCTCAAAAAGCTGGACACAACTAAGCAACTGAACAACAACAGATCATCTCCAATGGACAGATGCATGGAGGGGGCCTTTGGAGTGGCAACTGTGCTTACTTTGATAAATGCTTCATACACATTGAGCATGGTAAGATGGTCACCCTCCTCCACGGCAAATTTTCGGTGCACTCGAATCTGGAAAGAATAAGGCAATGTTTAGAAGCTGACTCCTGTGAGCTTCTTGTCCTGGAGGTAACATTACATGATGAATAGCTCAGTATAATTTATTTACAACACTGTCTTAATTTCAAGTGTACATCAATACCGTAACTTTTCCTTCACAGTCTTTCCAGGATTCACCCATCTACTCATCACGAATGCCTGGGCTGGGAGGGCCCTGTCAGCAGCTTGGCTGTGCCAGGCCTGCTGTGCCCAGGCACGAACTCCTGGCATCACTAATGAGCCCACCAAGGTTGCCCCCAGAGCAGTCTTGAAAACAACCTCCCGTACTTGTGAAAAGTCAGTAGGACAATGGTTAAGATTTGGACCGTGAAAGGCGACTCTACCAATTCTGCCTGAGCGACCATCAGTTACCAAGCTTTTCTGTGCCTCAATCTCTAAAAATGGTGACAGTAATACCTCCCTCCCAAGTTCACACTGAGGTAAAATGACATGATGCATGTAAAATGTTTGGCACAATGTCAGGCACACAGTAAAATAAACACTCCAAACTGAAGCTGGTCTGTCACCAGCAGTCCCTGGGCAATTTTAACAAAGGAAAGCCCAAAGTGAGCAAGACTCATATGAACAGCTTGGGGGAAAAAGTCAGACTTACAGCCTGAGACTTCTGGTTTGAGGGGACCACAAAGACATTCTGGATCTGCATCATGGCAGCAATGCTTAGAATTTCCTGAGAACAGCCAAAATTCCCTATAAAACAAAACACGTTTGATTTCAAACATATCATGTGTCACGAGAAGAAAAAGATGTTCTCTGATGTTTGCCTTGCACCACACTATAAACTAAGATCATCTATTTCTATATAGCTTCATTTTAAAATCTTATAACATATAAACACTTCACCCCTGCCAAATGGGATGCTCTGTATACATGATCCAGATGAATGGAGGCCTGGAAGGACTCCACTCTGCAGCAGTCACACCGAGGGACTCTGCCATGAGACTCAACTAGGGGTAGGTCAGCTCCACACTTGCTCCCTCCTCTCTAGGTGGACACCTGGAATCCTGGCAGAAAGCCTGAGAGGGAGAGGGGGCAGGGAGTATGTGGGCTGTATCCCCTGTGCTGTCCCTCTGCTCTGGGATCTTTCTGTGAGGTGGCCTCCCTCTCAACAGGGCTCACTTCACTCGGCAAGGCTGAGGCATACCTAGACCAGGCAAGCACGCGGTGGGCTGCAGCTGCTGGCACCTGGGCAGAGTCTGCAGCAACCAGCCCTCCAGGGCATCAGATGGAGTGAACTGCCCTACACGCGCCGCCATAGCTTCCGGCCTCACAAATGATCTATCCTGCATCTCAATGCAAGGCTGGTAACTCCAAGACACAACTACAGCTAACTTTCACCACACTTACTCTGAAACACAGCTTTGTTGACTTCCAGTGAATATAAAGTTAGACCAAAGCAAGACAAAACTAGTATTTCCCTCCTCTGGGCTGTTTGGGGTGGCGAGCGCAGTCTCTATAGTCTGCAGAGGATTTTGACTTCTAAGTACGAGAGGATCTTGAGGCTCCACACTTTGATCCCTTAACTCATATTCTCATAAAAATCTGAAAGTGTCAGAGAAGTTGGGACTCTTGCCCACTGGTAGTGCAAATACAAAGTGGTATAGCTGCAAATACAAAGTGGAAGACACTATGGTGATTCTTCAAAAAACTAAATGCAGAATCACTGATCCAGCGATTCCACCCTAAGTATTAGACCTCAAAGAAGTGAAAGCAGGCACACAAACACATACTTGTACACCTGTGTTCACAGCAGCATTATTCACAATAACCAAAGGGTGGCAGCTCCTGAGGAATCCACCAATGGGTGAATGGTCTATCCATACAATGGAATATTACTCAGCCTTAAAAAAACATTCTGACACATGATACAATAGGAACCCTGAAGACATTGTACCAACTGAAAAAGTCAGTCACAAAAGGATAAATATTGTATGACTCCACTTACATGAGGTTCCTAGAATAGTCAAATTCACAGAGACAGGAAGTAGAACAGTGCTTGTCAGGGGTTGGGGGACAGGAGAATGGGGAGTTAGTATTTAATGGGTAGAGTTCCGGTTTGACAAAAATGAAAACATTCTGGAGATGGATGGTGGTGGTGGTTGGACAACAATGTGAAAGTACTTAATGCTGCACAACTGTCCATTTTAACGTTTTTAATTGTATTTAAAAATGAACAAAATGGTAAGTTTTATGTTGTGTTATTTTTCACCACAAATTTGTACTAAAACTCAGGTGTCAGACCCACAGGAAACAAACAAAAGTGTTTCCTGAATTAATGATAACTGACCTTGAATCACAAGTTAACAACATGCCTGAAAGCAGACAGCTTTAGATGAAAACTCCTTCAGTGCTTAAAAAAAAATTCTGACACATGCTACACTGTGCCCTCTCCCCCAAGGTACACAGAATTTGAGAAACAACTTTCCAGACAAAATAAAATCAATGAAAACTGCTGGTCTCCACCTACCTGATTCAAGCAGCATTTTTGCAAACATGGGATTCAAAGGAAACTCCGCTATTCTCATGCCAAGTGGTTCAGTTAGGCGACAGTCTTTGTCCAGACCTGCCATAAGAACAACAAAAGGCAGAAGGCATGAACCATTGTGTTGGAAGATGTACAGTTGTTGGCAGAATAAAAGATGATACATGCTATTAAAGGTGTATCCAGGAGATGAATCATACACTATCAGCCTCAATCTGATTGCTGTTACAGTAGAAAAAGAAAGATTTCCTCAGAGTTCTTGAATATTCAATTTTGAAAAATTAATTCTTCTAATGGTCTCTATGGGCTTCCCTGGTGGCTCAGTAGTAAAGAATCTACCTGCCAATGCAGGAGATACAGGTTCAATCCGTGGGTCGGGAAGATCCCTTGGAGGAAGAAATGGCAACCCACTCCAGTATTCTTGCCCAGGAAATCCCATGGACAGAGGAGCCTGGTGGGCTATAGTCAATGGGGTCGCAAAGAGTTGGGACATATCTTAGGGACTAAACAACAATGGCTTCTATGCAAAGACCTAAGTATAAGGAAATGGCCCCAGAGTCGCCTCCTGCTCCCACCCTCTCCTGGTTCTACTTCTCCCCAGAAACTGCCTTCTCCAAGGGCCCAACCCACAACCAGATAGTGCCAAACACAGAGGGCACTTTCCTTAGGGGTCCCAGCAGCCTTTGAGCCTGCTAACTACAGCTCCTTGGAAATCTCTTCCCCAGCTTCCATGACCCACACTGGCTTCTCTGCCACCTCTCCTGCTGTTCTCTCTGCATCACCTCTGGACTACCACTCTCACTTCACATGCTAGCAAGGTAATGCTCAACATCCTTCAAGCTAGGTTCCAGCAGTGTGTGAATCATGAACTTTCAGATGTACAAGCTGGGTTTAGAAAAGGCAGAGGAAGCAGAGATCAAATTGCTAACATTCACTGGGTCACAGAGAAAGTAAGGGAATTCCAGAAATAAAATTTATTTCTGCTTCCCTGATTATGCAAAAGCCTGTGACTGTGTGGATCACAACAAACTATGGAAAATTCCATTTTTTTCCCCATCACTTATGGCAAATAGATGGGGAAAAAATGGAAACAGTAACAGATTTATTTTCCTGGGCTCCAAAATCACTATGGACTGTGATTGCAACCATGAAATTAAAAGACACGTGCCCCCAGGAAGAAAAGCTATGACAAACCTAGACAGCGTATTAAAAAGTAGACATCACTTTGATGACAAAGGTCTGTATAGTCAAGGCTGTGGTTTTTCCAGTAGTCCTGTATGGACGTGAGAGTTGGACCATAAAGAAGGCTGAGAGCCAAAGAATTGATGCTTTCGAACTGCGGTGCTGGTGAAGACTCTTGAGAGTCCCTTGGACAGTAAGGAGATCAAACCAGTCAATCCTAAAGGAAATCAAACCTGAATATTCATCAGAAGGACTGATGCTGAAACTGAAGCTCCAAAATTTTGACCACCTGATGCAAAGAGTCAACTCTTGGGAAAGACCCTGATGCTGGGAAAGATTGAGGGCAGGAAGAGAAGGGGCTGACAAAGGATGAGATGGTTAGATAGCATCACTGACTCAATGGACATGAATTTGAGCAAACTCCAGGAGACAGTGAAGGAGAGAGGAGTTTGGTGTGCCATAGTCCACAGGGCCGCAAAGAGTCTGACCTGACTTAGTGACTGAACAACAATAACATTTGGGGCTAACTTGAATTGCACATTTTAAATGAGTGATTACATGGTGTATGAATTATACCTCAATAAAGATCTTAAGAACTAAAAAAAAAAATCTCAAAGAACAAAACCTCCACTGAAATTTAATACCAAACTGGATATTATTTTCATTGGAGATAACCTTCACAGAAAAGATACTTCCAAAAGAGGTGAATTTAGGCCACAATTTTCTCCATTTTAAGATAAATACCACATTTTCAAACAACAAGAGAATAGAAGTTCCTCCATAACACGGTGTCTCCTTGTCCCAACAATACCATAGGCAGGCATTCTACCCAGTCCTCCACGGGAACTCCAGGAGTGGAAGGAAGCGGGTTTAGGGAGAGAACGCTGAGCCAGCTTCAGAATGGGGTCAGGGACACAGAATAAGGCCCAGAGGGGTGACAGCCGAAATACTGGTAAAAGGATCTTCCAGATGTCTCTTAGGAAGTATAGCTGTAGCAACGGTTATTAAAAGCTTTTGATGTATTAACGTGCTTCATAAATTTATTGTCACGATTGGATTTCATGATCCAATCATAAAGTGAAAGTGAAGTGTTAGTTGCTCAGTTGTGTCCGACTCTTTGCAACCCCACGGACTGTAGTCTGCCAGCCTCCTCTGTCCATGGGATTCTCCAGGCAAGAATACTGGAGTCAGTTGCCATGCCCTCCTCCAGGGGATCTTCCCGACCCAGGGATCAATCATGGTCCCACTTTATTTCGATAAGCTTGCATGTCACCGAGAGTATCATACATATGGGAAGAACCAAGTCCATCCTGGAAGATGCCAAGAGCCCTAGAGTGAATACAACCTAATATCACATATTAATAAATATATAAGAAACACAGAGTAAGAGACAGACGTACCTCCCAGAGCATAGAGTAACTCCAATGCTTGAACCATCGACTGCGCTGGAGGTGGCTGTAAGAACATAAAACCCCTCTAAGTTAATTTCACCAGGTAACAGCCATAACAAGGCGACTGTCTCCTGCTCAAACCCACTCTTCGCTTTAACACGCCCCAGACTTCCCAACCTCCACGCGTCTACTCTCGAAATGTCCTTCCTCTCCCTCTCAGCACCCTTCCTACTCCTTCATCTTCAATCTCAGCTTGATTAAACATTTCCTTTGAAGCTTTCCCTCATGCTCCGCTCCCATCAGAAGAGACGGGTCCTTACACTGAACTACCTCCTTGCTTTCCCTAAACTCTCATCAAACATTTCTAATTTTTACCTCAAGTCTCAGCCTTCTAAGAAGCCCCATGATACTGCAGTATTGATGGATGATTCATCTTTGTATCACCCAGAGCTCTGCCCCAGGCCCTCCCTACAGGGAGTAACTGACATCAGTTGAATTTGGAAATAAAGAGAGAATGCTAGACAACCTGAAATTTAACAAAGGTGATCTTCAGCCTGAGTCTCTGGATCCTCACTGTCTTCTTTGTTTACATGAACCTTTACTGACCGTCTACTACTGTGTGCCAAGCATCACTAATAGCTTCTAAACTATTTCATCCATAAGCCACACGATAAAATTATAGTCCTTTTGTAAATTGCATAACTTTTTTTTCTAAATGCAGTCACAACAAATGTATTTTAAATATATACGTTTCAGTTCAGTTTTACAGGTGAGGAAAGTGAATAACAAAATGTAAAAGACATTTGAACAAGATCCTAGAGGCCACTGGTGGCAAAGTCAGAGACAGAACTCGGGTCTCGTTTTTTCCACTCTGCCGCACCCACTTGGAGAAGGAAATGGCAACCCACTCCAGTACTCTTGCCTGGAAAATTCCATGAACGGAGGAGCCTGGTAAGCTAGAGTCCATGGAATTGCAGAGTCGCACACGACCGAGCAACTTCACTTCACACCCACTGGACTGCCAAGGAACAAAGGTGTACTTTTCGAAGCTGTGCTGACTGCAGGCCCACACTGATGAGGGCAGGAACTAGACCTGACTCACGACATGCCAGGGGTTCAACAGATCGCTGCAGACTAAATCACTTAACTGATTCACTAGTCTTTCCTCAGTGCCCACGACATCCTACTTTACAAGAGGAAACATACATACAGCATCTAAAAGGGAGCCTGACCCCTTTCTTTATGCCGAGATTACATGAGTAACAGGGATAGACCAAGCACTGAATGAGGTTCTGAGTAATTACAGAACAAAACAGACAGGCCCTCTTGGACTCCTTTTAATCCTTGGCCCTGTTTGCAGTCAATCACCAGGTCTGATGAATTCTGCTCTTGGGATTCATCATCAATCAAAAAGCCCACACCTTTACCCCCTCCTCCCCCAATCACATCCAGAAGATTTTCACCTCGACACACACTTACTGGTATTTCTCTATGGCCTCATCTGATTGGAGATCACATAAAAACACTGTTTCAATGCAGCTGGAAGGACTGTGTGTGTACAGTTTTAGTTTGCTTTTCTCACTTCCTGGTGTTCTGTTCCCACTGCTTCTTGTACTCGGGGCCACCTCACAGTGATGACCCTGAGACAGCTGCATGCTATTCCAACAAGGTCGTACACTATGAAATAAGCACCTTTCTTGCTACTGGGCAATTGAGTGGTTTTCAGTTCTTTGCTACTGTAATTATCACTGCTAAATATATATAAAATTATATGCATCCTGTGATTTCAACTGTTAAAAAAAAAAACTCACAATTTCAGGGGAAAATAACCAGAAGGGAATATATGAAGATGAATTTATATGTATTTCCTTCATTTCTCAGCTGTCCAAAAGTTTATGATTTTCATTATTATATTTTTAAATTTAATATAAAATGATACTATAATCATTATCCTACATATAAGTTATTTGTTTCTTTTGAATTATTTTCAGGAGAAAATTTCCCAAGAAGAAATACCAGGCATTTCTACAGCTCATAATGTCAGAAAGTCCTCCATGAGGACTGAAACAGAATACAAAACCATTTCCCCCAAGTTGTGTCAGCTGGATTTTATCATTTTTTTTATGTTTGATCATTCAATTAATGTAGAATGGAACAGCTACTTCAATTTGCATTTCTTTCCCTAGAGAAGTCAAACATATTCTAATGTTCTAAGTAGTAACAGTACTACTTGTGCTGTTCATGCAACATCAGTGATTTTATCATCCAAGAATCTAGCCTAGTTACACACATCAACAAGGTTGGGATAGAATAAAGAGTCATACAAGTTTTCAAGTCATAAAAATTCAAGAAGAAAACATGAGTGAGTATTTATTAACTGACCGAGATATGGGGAAGTGCTTCATAAGCACAAGAAAAGAAAGAAAATCATAGAGGCAAAGGTAGAAAGATATTGCTGTGGAAATGTTTACAGTGGCTGCACATAACTAAATAAGCAACAAAATACAAACAACTAGAAGAACTATTTATAAGAAATACTATAGACAAAGGTTAATAGTTTTTAATAGTTAAGTCTTTAATAGTTAAAGCACTCTTAAAAAGTCACTAATAAACACTAATATAGTTTAATTCAGAAGAAATACAAAGTGGCTGATAATTTTTTTAACCTTATGAGAAATCAAAAAAGATAAGATAATATTTTTCCTCCTTCCTCCCACCAAACAAATTAGAAAAACTGTAAAAGATAACATGGCAGGATGGGTGTCCAGTGAGTCAGGCATGCATGCACTACTCAAGCTTATACCTGTAGAGGAATTCGGTCATGTATCGAGGACCTACGAAATGACTATGGCCTTTGACCCAATAAACCCACTCCTGGAAATAATCAGGATTGCAATCAGCCATAGGGACTTTCCCTGTAGCTCTGCCATAGCCCTCTTGGCTTCCCCAATCGGGACACTCCTCTATCAGGCCAACACACTCCTGGATCACTCCACACCTCCCGACTCGCTGAAATCCCACTTGGGTTTCAGGTCTCGCCTCAGACATGACTAACTGGGCTGCGGGCCTTTCCTCTGTCTCTCGGAACACAGGGCACAGACCCTGTCATTACCCCACTTACTCGTCTCTCTCCCCCAGCAGACGTGAACAGAAATTGTGTCAGCCTTGTCTGGCTCTTCTCCCCTGGACCCTGCACACGACACCCGAGCTAAGTGAAAAACACCAGAAAGGCAGCATGCTGCGTACCGATGTCGGCACTCCCCTGGGAGCGTTCCAGTCTCCTGCCGGCTGCAGACGGGAGGCAGGACTTACCGACATGAAGTGGAACCTGAGGACGTTGTCGATCCCCAGCGCCTTCAGCTGCAGGATGACGGGGGCCAGGTTGCTCCGCTGCATCTCAGGGACAGTGGACTGAGGCAGCTGGTCAAAGGCTTCCTCTGGGGATAGGAAATCAGAACTGTTTGGGATCAAATGTCACAATCAAATGTGGTCATTCTGCCAAAGCAACGTTGTCCTTCTGTCACTTTAACGAGGGGCTCTAGGAGTCTGGGGTCAGACTCATATGATACTGTGATAGAACACTGCTTCCTATTTAGGAAAGACCCTTTTTTTTTTTTTTTTAAACTTTAGTTAAATATATTTTAACAATATGTCTATATGTCTATATAAAAGTATGTCCTTTCACTTTAGAATGCTTTTTACAATGTGATTCTTGTTAGCAAAACATTAAAACAAAGCAACAAGTATTACTGTGGGTGCCCCATTTCCATTCCCTCTGCTTGGGGTGGAGCCAAGGAGCCAAAGACTGTACATAAAAGCAAAGAACAATTTCAGGATAAATTACCAAATAAAACCAGAATATAACCAAAATATCTCTAAAATATTAAAAAAATGACCAAATCTCATAAAGACTAAAAATCGTCCAACTTTTAAAATCTCAAGCCAGGCACACACGTCACTCCCAGAATCCAATGCTGCCCCAAACGGATTAATGAATGCTTACACACACCATGGGGAACAAAAGGTGACCTCGAACAGGAAAAGGCACCACAAGGTTCAGGAGGCCAAGACGGGAGGGGCCGGAGAGGGGGCAGGGAGGGAAAGAGACTCTGGGAAGCCTTTATATAAAAGCTAGATAAAAAGGGTGAGGGAAAAAAACAGGGAGGAAGAGATTAAATCCTTTCTGTGTGTATTCTGAAAGTTTATGGATCATTTAGAGAAGGATTATAGACAAAATCCTCCTGCATCAGTCAACATTTTTAACTGTACACACCCTCCTTCACACAAAGGTGGCCTAGCTTCCAACATAAATCTTTAATTAACCAGAGAAAAGTCAGAGCAGAACAAAAGGTGTCATGAAGAAACAGCACTATCACTGAAGGACTTAAAAAAAAAAACTTTAGTTTAACAAAACAGACAATAAATATTCTGTGAGCTGATTGATACAAATCATCAAATGCATGGGCCCACCTGGAAGGTTCCAGGTAACAGGCAATGGCAGGAAGTTCCAAATGGGATATTCCCTTCAAGTTTCAAGAGCGTTTGGGGGTAGGCTTTTGGTAGGATAACCACATTTTTCAAGCACACTGCTATCAGATAAGAGGACGATCCTGATGAAGATGCTCCCAGGTGCTTCTTAAGAGTTCAAGGACACTTCAGTTAAGTTCAAGGACACTTGAGTCTGCTGAGGACTCAAGTACACAGGGCATTGGGCCAAGGGCTGCAGGAGCTGTAGGCCAACAGCTTTTGAGACATTTCCGTGATTCAAAAGGGTCTGGGACCAGGATGAGGAACAGGCTAGGTCCCAGTGGAGGGTCCTCTGAGGAGAAACGGAGGTTGAAGGATGGAAGGAGGACAGCCGAGGGGAGAAGTGATTTAGGGCACTGACATCTGAGCGAGGAAGACAGGGATAAGGTGGATCCTTTGGGCAGAGGAAACAGCCCATGGAAAAGGATCAAAGGTATGAGAAGCGGATGTGGGAAAACGGAAAGCAGATTCAAAAAAGAGAGCAGTTCAGCAGGGATGCAGTGCAGGGTCAGTGCTGGTGGACAGCGGGAGGAGACAAGCTAGAAAGTCCCGGAAGGATCTGGGAAACTGTTAAGGGTCAGAGGAGGTAGCATCCTGCTCAGAGCTGTGATCTCTGGAAGCAGGCTGGTGGAGGAAACCTAGAGGCTGGATCTAACGTACCCCATTACTGTCAGGTGGCCTCCCCCCAACCTGACCTCCACTAAAGCTGCTCACACTAAGGCAGCCAGTGACCCTTTACCCAAATCCACTTGCCTATCTTCAGTCTACAGTCTTCTGTTTGATTTCCTTGGAGCGTGAGATGATGCTGGCCACTTCCTCTTTAGAGGTAACATCAGTTCAAGTTAAACAAAGAATTACCATATGACCCTGCAATTCCACTCCTAGGTGTATACCCAAAGGAATTAAAAAACACAGACTGAGGTACACGTACATGCTTGTTCATAGCCGCACTATTCACAATAGCTAAAAGGTAGAAACAACCATCAACTGATAAACAAATCGTGGTACCTTCATACAATGGAATATTATTTGACCATAAGGAGGAATAAAGTACCAATACAATGTAATGAACCTGGAAAACATTATGTTGAGTGAAAGAAACCAGACACAAAATGTCATATTATATGATTTAATTTATGTGAAATATCCAAAACAGATACACTCATCCCTTGGGATCCACAGGAGACTGATTCCAGGACACCCCTCTCCCCCACTGCAGATACCATAATCTGAGGATGCTCAAGTTCCTTACAGAAAATGGCGCAGTATTGGCATATAACCTACACACATCCTCTGACTACTTTAAATCATCTCTAGATTACTTATAGTACTTAATACAATACAAATGCTATGTGAACTGTTTCTGGTGTGTGGGCAACTTCAAGTATTGCTTTCTGAAACTTTGTGGAATTTTTTTCCCAAATATTTTCCATCTGCAGTTGGTTCAATCTATGGATACAGAAGGCCACCTGACCATCCAAAATGACAGAACAAAGATTGCTGGTTGTCAGAGGCTGGCAGCAGGGAGAAATGAAGAAGGAAATACTGCTTAACGGGTAAGGACTTTTACTTTAGAGTGATAAAGATGTTTCGTAACTAGATAAAGGTGGTGGCTGAACACTGTGAAGATAATAAATGCCACTGAACTGTTCAAGTTAAAAGGGTTAATTTCATATTATGTAAATTTCACCTCAATAAAGAAAAAAAAATTTAAGTTTCCTGAAACTTTCTCTACCCCATATTTCAGTTCGCCTTTGAAACTGGCTTTCCTCTTTCTATTTCCATTATTCCCTCTTAGTACCTTCAGTGGAAGACCCTTACCTCTCTGGCCTCAGGTTCTGAATTCTCCCTCCCTTCCACAAATCCTTCTTACCCCCTTCCTCCCCTCCAAGTATTGGTCCATTCCACTTCCTCTGCTTGCTGTGATGAAATCTAACCCCCACTGTTATCCCTTCACCTGGATTAACTACTGGGTTGCCGGTAAGATCAGGCTCAATTATGGACTATGAAGCCATCCCCAGTAGGAATAACTCCTTCCTGTCTGCTTCCAAGGCTCATTCAGTTATGGCAACTCTATCACACCATAGTATGCTAATCTGTTCATGAGCCTGCCTCCACCACCAGGCTGTCAGCCATGTGGCCTCAGACTGTGTCTCACATGGCTCTAGATTTCCATGCCTGGCACAGAGCACGTGCTCTGTAAACACCTGCGAAAAAGAACAAATTATGTCAAGGACTGAACAAGGATGATGGTAATCAGAAAGGAAAGGAGAGATAAGAGGTAAAACCACTGGATCTGGTTAAGTGACTGCAGAGGGATACTGGACAGAGGAGGAAATTAAAAATGATTTGAAAATTAAGTCTAGGTAATTGAGAGAAACCTTGACACCGTCACCCACAAAAGAGAGGTACAAAGAAGTAAAGAGCAGCTCTCGGGACCTCATTTTCCATAGATAAGACTGCTGTTTAGTTGGAGAGAAAGCTCCTTAAGGGCTAAGACCATCTTCATTGTAATTTCATGTTGCTCCTTCAAAGTCAAGCATGGAGCAGAAGCTGACCAACTGCTTTCTACCAACGAGTCTCAGGAGAGACCCTGCTGGTTTGGCTCTGCAAAGGTGCTCTGAACCAGAGGTAAAGATGGAACCCACTGTGGGGCCCCACAAGATTCAAGGATCCCAGAACAACAACAAAAAAATGCCACATGATGCTAAGAGAATGTTAAGAAAGACAGAACAAGGGTCCAAGCTACATGTCACATGGCTGCAGACAGGCCAAGGCCCAGACTAGGTCAGAAAAGGGGTGGCAAATAATTGGTAATTCATGGGACTCCAATGGTGGTCCAGTGGCTAAGACTCCTCGCTCCCAATGCAGGGGGGGGCCCGGGGTGCCATCCCTGGTCGGGGAACTGGATCCTACATGTCCCAACTAAGAGTTCACATGCTGCAACTAAAGAGCCCGCATGCCACAACTAAGACCCAGCGCTGCCAAATAAATAAATATTTTTTTAAAACTAGTCTAGCTTTGGCCAGTGAGGAGCAGTAGCAAAGAAGGGCCATGTCTGGAGTGAGGACAGTGGTGGGGGTCAGATTACAGAAGGCCTTGTGAGGGAGATCTGGGTCTTAAGTTCTGCTTATTAGGGGTTTAGTTCAGTTCAGTCGCTCAGTCGTGTCCGACTCTTTGAGACCCCATGAGTCGCAGCACACCAGGCCTCCCTGTCCATCACCAACTCCCAGAGTCTACCCAAACCCATTATTATTAGAGGCAGATACCTGTAATATTCTCTGATGCCCAGGCTGACTAGGAGAAAGTTAAAACCCCAAAAAGAGAAAAAAGCCACACTTACCTGTATAAAGGCGGTAACATTTCCCTGAGCGGCTGCGACCTCCACGTCCTGCTCGCTGGTTGGCTGATGCCTGGGACACTGGGACCACCACCAAGCACTCGATAGCTGTCCTGGGGTTGTAGGCCCGGAGCTTCACGAAGCCACAGTCAATCACGTACACGATCCCGCTGATTGTGATGGAGGTTTCTGCTACGTTGGTGGCCACGATCACCTAGGTTCCCCCACAGGAAGGAGAGTCAGGATAAAAGTGTTTTGGTTGTCTTCACTCTGAATAAACTAATCAAAGTCCTAAAGGATTTCAAGATATCTTCAACAGTGTAGAACCTGTGAGAGGCAGTCAGGTATCCTGGATGGACTAGGATGAATTTTAGGCTCAGGGTGCCTTGGGTTTCAATTCTCCCTAAGCTTGGGACCTTGGACAAGTTCCTTAACCTCCTGAGCATGTTTGTTTGTTTCCGTGATAAAATTTACCCTCTCCTGGGGTTCTTGAGAGGGTTAAACGTGAAACATACATGAAATGATTCTTAGAGCTTGGTAGCTGGCTCAGAGCAAATATTCAACAAATATTAGTTTTCACCTTTTGTACAACTCAAGTGATGCACATCACCACCAGCACCTGTTATTTACTCATGTTCTAACTGCTTTCTGAGGGTCTGCACTTCGCCAGGCACTCCTCAAGGTGTTAGGAATGGACAATGGACAAGAGTTCACATTCCAGTGTGAGTGTTTGGGTCGGGAAATAGTGAACATAAACAAGAGAGTGACGAACTCCAGGAGGAAAACACAAAAGGGTAATACTCTAGTATTATGTAGTGTTCAATATATACATTCATGTTATAATATTTTAATAATGGAGCATGCTTACTTCAGGTTAGATGGCCAAGGAAAGCCTCTCTAAAAGAAGATTTTACACTGAGACCTGAGTAACAAGCAGCAACTGGCCCTACAGAGATCCAGGCAGAGGAAGGAGAAACAGCCGATGCAGCCACAGACCAGGATAATTAAATAAAAGATGAGGTTAGGAGGGATGCAGGGATCCGATCATGCACGGTCTCTGGGGCCACAGGAGGGGTTTGCATTTTATTCCAAGGGCACTGAGCGCTGCCCCCTGGAGGGTGTGAAGCAGCAGGAGACATATAAATAGCATTTGGAACTTCTGTCAGGCACTTTTACATAGATCATTTTACAAAAACCTCCCTACTATTTTGATGTAGCAGAGTTAGGATTTTATGCTATAAAACCATCTATCTAAAAGTTACTATTATTCACGTTTTACAGCCAATGAAAACCAGGCCTCGGGGTTGAGTAACTCATCCCAGGGCACAGGGTAACCCAGGTCTCCTGACTGGGTGGCTACAGTTCACGTTTGACTGGACAGACTTGAGCTGCTCCGTCCCAATGGCCAGGGTGCTCTCTTAAAAGTGACCTGAAGTTGGGAGTGGATCCTCAGACCGGCCATCCCTCACCTACTGTGCTCTCTGCCACCTGCTGATAAATAGCTACTCTAAGGTATCTCTGGGCCAGTTCTGTACCTTCCTCACTGGATGGAAGGGTAAACAGAGCAGGACCCAGGGAGGTGACAGGTAGGAAACAGACTGGTTGCCTACTGGCTCTTTTAAATCAGTGCTTCTCACCATGCCCTTCCCCACCCCAATTTCAAGGCTAGGTATTTTTAAGCCACACCTTGAATTAACTGACTTAAATTTGGCTCTATAGGCAAACTGATTTTTCAAACAGATGGCTGAGAAACCATTTTACAGTAGCTAATCTACTGTTTCTGACTGATCGCAATTCACCAAGACAATACTTTAATCCAAGATACTGTTGTGTGATAGGGAAAGAAAAGAAGCAAAAAGAAGTCACCTACTCTGATAATTACTAAACTTTCTGTGGGGCAGGCTGAGTAATCTTTGCAACTCATTATTTATTGTGTGCTTTTATCCTTGTTTGTGTTTTTTTTTTGGGGGGGGGGGTTGGCTATGCAGCTTGAGGGAAATTAGTTTCCCAACCAGGGATTGAACCCAGGCCCTCAGCAGTGGAAGAGAAGAGTACTAACCACCGGACTACCTGGGAATTTCTTTCTGTATGCTTTTAGCTCTGCTGCACAGAAATACAGACCGTAAGTTCTTTAAAATACCCTCCTATTTAGCATGTTCTACTTCAATGTAAAATAAACCTTTCCAGTAGAGAGCAAGGGGCACCAACATGATTACAGACGGCTGCAAACGCCCCTGGTCCCTGGGTTCATCTCACCTTTCTGACACTGCGTGACACCCTTTCAAACACTTTCATTTGCTCAAAGGAGGGCAGTCCCGCATACATGGGGAGAATCCGGAGGTGTCTGTTCATCCCAGTCCGACCCAGCGCACGAGCCTGCTCGATCAGCATTGACACGACAGTTTCCACCTCTTCCTAAAATCATCCAAACGGGGACCAAAGAAACCGAGGTCAGACTGAAGCAGGTCATTTTATCCTACTGCAAGAAAATGTAGGATGGGGTCAGGACTATAAATGCGGTCAGATTTGTGACTCTCAGAGTCATCCACACTGGGGTGGTATTTAATCAAATGCAACTGAACAATGGTGCCAACAGGGTGAAAAGTCGTGACTGTCTGATTAATTACTGAAATCCACACTACCTGAAGTCAATAGAAGAATTCCTGATGCACCAAAACGACTATTTTACTGAGTCGTTGTTTTTTTAATATACTGCGGCAAACAGTGTGGCATACACATGGACAAGTTGTGGCATACAAAATCGCTGTAAGCCTGTCCTAGAAAAGACTACTGAACAATGGAAAATGCTTGACAGTGGAAATGATTACAACTAGAGGGTAGTTCTGAATGGAGCTACAACCTTGATTGAGCCTTTAGGCCTGTCTGGTTGTTTCTCCAGTGCTGTGCCAACCTGTTCCCTCCAGGGTGAGCTGCAAAGGTGTCACTGGGAAAAAGGTGCAGCAGTGACACAGAGGCACGACATGTACCTCATGCAGGATTCAATCCTGGGATCAAAACGGCCCACTGACTTAGCTCTCTGATTTACTCTGGAATTAGCTGATAAATGTAAAGCGTCTGGCAGACAGAACAGGCAGGAGCTAGTGATTCTCTGGCAATTGAGTCAACAGATGAATGACATCAAACTGAACAATTTTTTATCCAAGCAAGTAACCACAAAGACAATAAAACATGAGATCGATGGCTAAAGTAAAGTAATAGGCTTCTGTATACATTTTGGTGCTGCTTTTTTTAAAGACTTTTTTTTCCTTTAATTTTTATTGTAGTGTAGTTGCATTTGGTACTGCCTTAACATGTCTGTTCGCCAGAGGAAAAAAGGTTCAATGGGATTACCTGACCAGTGAGAAATGCTAATATGTCTCCATCTCCCTCAGTCTGGTGAATTTTCATCACAGTTTCTACGGTTGATTTGATGTAATCTGGAACAGGACTGAAAAGATGTATGAGATGAATTTATCATCAGAATATGCTCATTAATTACAGATCAATTACCTTA
Organism: Giraffa tippelskirchi; assembly: GCF_054371585.1. Classification (NCBI taxonomy): domain Eukaryota; kingdom Metazoa; phylum Chordata; class Mammalia; order Artiodactyla; family Giraffidae; genus Giraffa; species Giraffa tippelskirchi. Next base: position 109,564,824 of record NC_137287.1, on the reverse strand, counting down.
CTAATCTGGCAGCAAAGCCTTGTGAAAGTTAGTTTGGGCCTGCCCAGCAGATAATCAGCATATGAATAATTAAACATTCTTTTTTTTTTTTTAATGCAGCATTCAAATACAATCCATAATTACACATAAACTACTATTTTTGGCTTTATTTGCAGAAACAGAAAAGCAATAAAGCCCATGCAAACCAATGTCCTATCTTTAGCATGCAAAGATTTCCTGGCCAGGGAAACTTGGGTCTCTTGTCCCAGTGCTGAATTCCACATTCTTTCCATTTCCAATCCTCCTGATCAACGGCAGCATGTCTGAGGGGAGCACATGGAGCTCACGGGCGCCTGTCCCTCTAAAATGACTCAGAAGTCAGGCCCGTAACTCTCTGGATTCATCTGCCTCTGGCCCAGGCTCCCGGTCATCCTCTGTCCAGTGACAAGAAGTAGGAATTAGGATGACCCTTTCCTGTTCAAAGAGGCTCCTCCCAAAAATGTCAGCCAGGCCTTCCTGCTAAGATGTAGAGGGTTGAGAACCAAATGATTCAAATCACCAATACCACCCGAGCTGACAGTCTTATAAAGCCCAGTTCGAACCGTTCTAGAGCCCTCCTCCCTGCAACCTTGTTCCCATTTTGCTCTCTGCAGCTGAGCCAGGGACCACTGAGTCATAGAAACCTGCGCATCTGGAGGGAGACTCGAAACCCTGCAGGGATGCTGAGGGAGGGAAACCCTGCAGCGATACTGAGGGAGGGTTCCAGAACATCCCATCAGGGGGATGGCATCCAGAAACATGGCCCTCCTCAGCAGCCTGGCACACCGCCCTCGAAGCTGCAAGCAGACGCAGCTGCTTCTCAGCCCACCGAACAGGCCTGGTTTTCCAATCGCCCTCACTAAAAATGCAAGGACTGTCAAACCTCTGTAGATAAAAGATATCCACTGGAAATGTTCGCCCTTCCACTGTAAGGATCACACACGTATCCCTGGTTGGGTCACTGGTGTCATTTTGATTAAAGAAATCCCGAAATTTCTAAAAGAAATTAAAAAAAAAATTCTTCATCGCTCAAATTAAAAAAAAAAGTTCATAGTAACTCACAGAAAGAAGGAAAATAATATAAAACTGGCAGAGCAGGGGGTGGGGGATAGGGATTTGCTATATGTAACACAGACTAAGAATAACAAAATAATTATTCAAAAAATCATATTTTTATTCTTATAATTTTGGGGAGTCATATTTCAATGACAGACTCTTTACTGAAGATTTGACAGAAATGATCAAGTTTAGATTTCCAAAGTGCATTCAGCTGTGAACCTAAGTCAACACGCAGCAGAAGAATTATTGATCTTACCCCACCCGGCCCCCCTCCCCCATACTGTATTTAAACACAGACTAGGTCAGAAGGTGTAACTCAAGTTAAAGGTGGATTACATCAGACTGATGTGTACTTCTGATCTGGAAAGCACAGCTCTGACCACACACGTGATCGCTGTATAAAGGAAACCTGTACGTCTGTGAATGGCAGGGATGTTCCTGGCAGTGCAATCACAGAGCTACAGGTCCTGTGTTTGCAGGACAGAGTCCTCTCCCTCTTTATATGCCCCTCAGGAGGCAGCACAACAGTCTGTATGGGCAGGCTGGCAATTATCCACTTCTCCCACGCTCCCACAGGACCTCATTGAGAGAAGTGGCTCTTGGCAATTCCACCCAAAGAGGTGGCCACGTCTTCAACGGCACTTGATCCGCAGGCCTGCGGTCCCTAGGGAGGCCCGATGGGAGCGCTCTTGACCTTCCCGGTCCCGAGGCCTGGCCACGCGCTGCTTTCTCCTCTCCTAGGAGGCCCAGCCGTGGGATCACCCAGGCCTGTCTTCTTTCCTTCCCAGGTATCTCCCCTAAACACATCCACGTCTGCTCCTGGAAACCAGGAACCCAGGGGTGCCCTGAGGACGTGAATCAAGTACAACGTGAAAAGGCTCAGAGGAGCACTTCTAGAAGAGTCAACTAGACTGAACTCCAAAATACCTGCATGCTACGTGTCAACCTCCAAGTCATGTCTGAGAAGAGTAAACACAGACATAAAAGAACAAGTCTTGGGCCAAGAGAAGTACTGTGCTGTGCTATGGAGACCCACACAGCTCCACCCTTCTTTCAAGTAAATTCCCTACAAGTGACTTCAGCCTTCCTGTGTCCCATGGTATGCAAAGCACGGGCATGCTACAAGTGATGCACAAACAAGGGAGAAGGCACTGCACCCCAGTTCTCCAAACAGTGAATAAGCCAGGGAGGAAGGTGTGCAAAAAACCAATCATAACATAAACCGAGCCTCAATGACTGCTGCTGCTGCTGCTAAGTCGCTTCAGTCGTGTCCGACTCTGTGCAACCCCATAGATGGCAGCCCACCAGGCTCCGCCGTCCCTGGGATTCTCCAGGCAAGAATACTGGAGTGGGTTGCCGTTTCCTTCTCCAGTGCATGAAAGGGAAAAGTGAAAGTGAAGTCGCTCAGTTGTCCAACTCTTAGCGACCCCGTGGACTGTAGCCTACCAGGCTCCTCCGTCCATGGGATTTTCCAGGCAAGAGTACTGGAGTGGGGTGCCATTGCCTTCTCCGACTGGATGACCAGAAAAGAGCTGCAAGTTACAATCAGGGGAGGAGGAAAGGGCTCGTGATGACATGGGGTAGGGAGGGTGTCCTGGAGGTGGTAGGATCTCCTAGCTAAGCCTGAAAGGATGAGGTGAGCTATTACTGGTTGGGAAGGAGAAGAGGCACACCCCTTCCAAGGATGACAGCAGAGATGTAAAGATAGAGAGTTACTCTTTTAAGAAATAAAACAGCATTAACTGAGAAGGCACAAGATTTTTGTCCTTAAGATCTTTATCTTTTATCTGTATTTGGAAGGATTAAACACATACACACAGAAAACTAAAGGCTAGAAAGCAAATAAACATAGTGTCAACAGTGTCTGCATCTTGAGGCAGAATGAAGGACCAGGAGGAATGAAATGAGTTCAACCCACCAGGAAAAGAAGAGTGTGAGTAAGCTTTGGAAGCCAGGGATCATGCTGACACGGACACACATAAAATGACTATGAGGAAGAGGCTCATCTGTGACACGGGACACAAATGACGTGGGTGTCTGCGGGATCGCCTCCCCTGCTCACCCGTTTCCTTCTCTACTAGCGGCTCTGATCTGGCCCATAGGAGTGGACCCTCAGCAGCCATGCCAACACGACCTGCCCACCTCTGGCCCATACAGAATGGTTCCCAGTGGGTACCTGACTACAATGGACCCCAAATTCCTTCTCTAAGAATCTGGAAAGATAAACTATTCTCTCTTCAAGCATCTGGCTGTGACCAAAAAACCATGGGATGGGTCAGTGATCATGTTTTCTGCCAGGTGAATGGAAGCCAATAAAAGAAAAAAAAAAACCATGTGATACAATGGTCAATAAATACTTCATAATTATACTCAGTCACATTCTAATTTAGTGCTGGCTTAATGAGGTTGATATTAAGAAACAGATAAACCAATGAAGGCGACTATTTGATCAGCCCCATGCAACTCCGCTGGCCTCTGCCTCCCAGTCGCAGTCACTGGGTGTCTTTGACTGCAGGTTGGGCCACCCCAGCCCCTGAGCGAAACCAGAGCAGGTGGCATCAATCCCTCCAGGCAGTGGAGTTAGGAATGAGTCTTCTGCCCACAGACTCAACAGCAGGGGGACAAGGGAGGCATTCCAGCATCCCTGGGCCTCCAGGTGAAAATGCTACCTGAGTCACGCCCCCACCATTCACCACTCTCACACACTCCTCTCTCGTCCACTTCAGCCCATTCCTTCCTCTTCTTCGCTCTCTTACTCTCACCTGGGAACTCACATCCCATATCCCAAGGGCATCCACACCCACCCAGATCTACACACACACACACACACACACATACACACACATCACTCCTCCTCACTTGCCAGGCCAGAAAGGGATGAAGAAATCAATGACCCAGTCCACTCAAGGCTCCACTGAAAGTTGCTGATGTCTGGCAACCCTTGCATCCTAGCACACCCAAGGCTGACACAACTCCTACATTCCACCCTCCTACCTAAAAAAATCACTCCCGGGAAGTGCATCACTATCACCTACGGCAGGCAGAATGGAAATAAGCTATGCTTTTCCATCTCCATGCCACAGTAAAGACAATGAAAGGCAACTGTAAGCAATAAATATTACTGATGATTCCAAGATTTGGATGTTATAGATTTTAACCACAATAAAAACTATTGGGAACAATTTTAAAAAGGGGGTGGTGTTAAAGATAAGAGATAAAATGGAGATGATGTTCTGGACAACTCAGTCATTGAAGAGGTTGACAGGAGATAAGCTTAAAATAGCATTCCATCAGGGATCACTGGTGAAGGGCGTAAGAATTCATTAAAGAGGGCAACAGAGAGCTTTAACCCCAAAGTTAAGGTGGGCAGACCTAAAACAACAGACTCCTACACTGTGAGAAGGTCCAAGAAACCTGTCAGGCAGCATGCAGACCTCTCTCTCAGCCAAGCTGACTTTTTTCTCCCTTCCAGTTGTTCTCCATCCTAGAAGCCACACGGAGACCAGGAGCGAGGCCCTTCTCATCTCAGCTGGATTACGGAACTGGCCTCCTGACTGTGACCTCCACATCTGTTTGTGTCTCTTGTATACAGCACCAGTGGGACCTATCTAGAACTCAAATACGGGACTTCCCTGGTGGTCCAGTGGTTAAGAATCCACCTTTCAATGCAGGGGACGGGGGTCCAATCCCTCGTCTAAGATCCCACTTGCTACAGAGCAACTAAGCCCACGCACTGCAACTACTGAGGTCTGCACGCCTAGAGCCAGTGCTTCACAACAAGAGAAGCCACTGCAATGAGAAGCCTGCATACCACAACTAAACAGCAGCCACGGCTCACCGTAACCAGAGAAAGCCTACGTGCAGCAACAGAGACCCAACTCGGCCAAAACAAAACCCCACAAATATGATCAAGTCACTGCCAAGCCCCATGCATGCTAGGGCTACTGACCAGGTGGAAGGGTGGAGTTCACGTGGCCTGTGGGGTCCCCCCATCATCTGACCCCTACCAGCCTCTCCCATAAGAATTTCCCACCGCTTTCCACGCAATCAAAATTCATTCAACCCACAATCCCTACTCTGTGCCGGACACTGTTTCAGATGAAAGGGATAAAATAGAGTAAGACAGTCAAAGTCCCAGTCTTCACAGTGTTTACATTTTAGTGATGGGAGACATACAGGCAACAAACACCCAGATATGCATATGATGTTAGCAAAGGAGAAGGGCTAAACAGAACAAGGAGGACAGCGAGAGAAGGAAGAGCGATGGAGGCTCGGTTGTAGACAGTGGTCTGGGAAGGCTCTCTGGGTGCTAATACCTGACCAAGACTGGAATGAAACGAGTACAAGGCCATGAGAACATATGAAGTAAGAATGGTCTAAAAAGAGGGCTCCTCCCACCAAAAGCAGAAGCATGCTTAGATTTATCTGATGAAAAGCAAAGTGAGGCTGGAGTGTAAGGAGCACTGGAGAAACAGTCAGAGGGGTGACTGCAGGTGGGGGGACAGGTCACGCCCCAGCAGGTGCTGCAAGCGAGATATGGCTCCCACCTTACACTTGACTCACAGCCCTTTGAACACACATTTCACACCCCGGTGGTTCTTTGCATGCCTAGGACTCCCTTCCCCACCCCACAAGTCTAGCAGACTTGTGTGCATCTTTCCAACCTAGGTGGGATGTCTCTCCTCTGTGAAAGCTTCTGGACACCCTCCAGCTGGCCAGAGAGAAAGCACCCCCTCCCTGGCTGTCTCAGCACCTTGAACAAACTGAACTGCAAACACCTATTTATGTGTCTGCCTCCCTGACCAGCCAGGGAGTGTATGAATCATCTGTAGCCAGCACTGTGCTTCTGTGCTTTGTGTGGATGAGCTGTGTGCGTGTGGTCTGCATGTGCATATACAGCAAGTGGTCAGAAGTATATGCTGAGCTGAACTGCTGTTTGAACTAAAACATTAGTCATTAAGAGAGAAAAATAAGGGGGAGGGGATTGGGGGAGGGAGAGAGTGGGAGGTTGGGGTTAGCAGATGTTAGCATTTATATATAGAATGGATAAACAACAAGGTCCTACTGTTTAACACAGAGAACTATATTCAGAATTCTGTAATAAACCATATGGAAAGGAATATTTAAAAAATGGCATATATATACACACACACACGTATAACTGAATCACTGCTGTATAGGAGAAATTAACACAACACCATAAATCAACTTATTTCAATAAAATTTTTTTAAATAATGAAAACTAATGTACCCTTGGCCATAAAAAACTGTAACGTGAAAATTACTATATGTACAGGGAAAACTTTAATTGTATCCCCAAAGTCTAAATATAAATGCTAAAGTCATAAATTCAAGAAGTATAGCCTCCTACTGAAAGGAATAATAAAAAGAAGCTGCCTGTGTGGGGGAAAAATATAGCATGTAGAGAAACAAGACAATAGGTAATTATGAACTCAATTAATTACAGGCTATTTCCACCCACAAGCTGAAAAGGAATTTCCTCCGATGACATGGAATCTAGGACATCAGATGGCCCCATAAGGAAGGTAGGCCATCCTGCTGAAGATAAGCTCCAGCTGGAGGCAGCTTCCCAAGGACATGACCAACAATCCCCATGCTGACCGGGGACAGAGGGCGAGAGTGGAAATGCTCCTACCTCTGCATCTAAAGTGGCTGAAGCCACAATCAGTCGAAGATCCCCTCGCTTCTTCTGAATCTAAAAAAGAAGGCGTGAGGAAAAACAATGATAACACTGTGACATAGATGAGATAATCTGATATCTGAAATTTATTACAAAATAATCCAGTGTGTGGAGGGGGATGGGAGGGTGGGGAGGAGCTTAGAGATGAAACAAGACTGACCACAAACTGGTAACTGTTACGTAACAGGTGAAAAGACAGTTCATTATACTATTCTTTCTAATTGTGTAAGTGATGAAATTTTCCAAAACAAAAAGTTAGAAAAGAAAAAGAAAGTATAAAGGAGCTTTAAGACACGAATTTGAATTTACCAAAAGTAAAACCACTTTTTTGCTGACACCTGGGTCTCTGGATAGTCAGAATCTGTGTATATACAGCTAAAGTATGAAAAACCAAACAATAAATAATAACACCAAGATAGAAATATGGATAAACGATATTAAGTTATTCAAAGAAATGGTCATAGGAGAAATATCAAATAAATTATAGTAAAAAATGTAACAATGAGATTATTTTTTCATCCATCACATTGGCAAGGATTTATTTTCAGTGTTAGCAAAGATTCAGTGAAATAGGCCCCCTTGTTATATCATTCCTGAGAAGGTAATAACAGAGTGGGATAATTCCTCACAAGTATCAAAAAGTTTAAATCTTTGGCCAAGAAATAAATTAACAATGAAAACAACAACAGCAGCAGCAGCTAGCATATAGTCAGTAATGTGCTATTCCAAGGTCTCTGCATACAGTTGTCTAGTACGTGCTCTGCACAAAGAGGCTAGGGGCCTCTAAAATCCAGCCCACCCCCCACTCAGCTGCAGACACCCTCCCAATGGGAAAGGTACCTCACAGTCTATTCATGGCCCTGTGTCAGGTGCCATCCTAAACATTTTACATTATCTTAGTTTCACAACAAATGATGTTATAGGGCAGCTCTAAGAGAATGCTTAAAGGTTCTGCCCACTGCGGTAGCCACTAGCTGCACGTGGCCAGAGAGTCCTTGAAATACAGCCAGTGGGACTAAAGAAATGAATTTTTTATTCTGTTTCAATTAATTTAAATCTAAAGTGGCTAGTGGCTACTGGATAGGAAAGTAAAGCAGCATAGAGAAAGAAAAACTTGGTATCAGCCCCATTTGAGCGATGAGCGAATTCAGCAGAGTCAGAATTGAACCCAGGTAGTTTGACCCGGAGTTCAGGCTTTTAATCACCCTGCTCTAGACTCTGGGGATCAGAAATTTCCCCAAAGAAAACAACCAGAAAATATAGGAAGGGAGAAGAGGAAACAAAACTGGCCATGGGTTATAACTGTTGAAGCCAGGTTATGGGCACATGGGGGTCACTAAACCCTTCTCTCTACTCTGGGATATGCTTGAAATCTATAATAATAAGCAAAAGACAGAAAAGAAACAGAAATCCAACAGATTTAACTACAAGGGTGCTTCTTGCAACATTATTTAAAATATTTCAAATCTGGAAGCCATATAAACGCCTAACTGTAATGGAGGCGTCAAATACTTTATGGTAGAGACATGTGACTCTACAGCCATTAAAAATGTCTTCAGAGAATGTTTACTGATAGAAGAAAATGATCCTTATGCAACGCTAAGAGAAGTATGCAAGATACAAGTGAGCACAACAACCCAATCCCCGCTGGGCCAAAACAGGTGCATAAATACACACATAAATAGACACACAAAGGAGAAAGAAGGGAAGGAAACATTCCAAAATTCTAACGGCAACTGTCTCTACATGAGTAGGGTGATCAACAATTTTCATTTCTTTCCTCCATATTTTGTTGAATTTTCTAAACTGCTACAATGACTTTCCTGATCAAACAAAAAACAAAACAAAAACACAAAACCAGAAGTCTAGCAGTAAAGCTACGTACCTTTTTCAGCAGACCAATGGCAATGTCGGTGTACAAGGTCCTCTCATGGGCTTCATCCAGCATGATGGCACTAGAATCAGAGGGACAATCTCAGTGGGCATCAAACCAACTACCACACAAGCCCATCCAGACATCAAAGGATCTGCTGGGGATTTAGCCCCCATCCAATCACCTTGCAGCAAAAAGTAACACCAAGTACCTTCTCTTTGACAAGGCAGTAACTCTAAAACTAATAAAAATGGCCACATCAACTTTTCTTGGTAAAGAAAATGTTATTTATTGCTACTTTTAAAGAGCTTTACCACCAATGCTGGATCCCAACAGAATCTAATACATGATTTTAAATTTCAATATAACATATAGCCCCACAGAGCACATAAAAATTGAGATAAGGCCCAACCACCCAAAGACTAAAAATCTGCATGAAACAGCACGAAGTGGCATGTGGTCACGGCTATGCCACATGTGTACCAGGGAGTCAATTGTGACATCCTTCCCCAGGATACACAGAGCTTGAGTGGGACCATTTTATACCATGAGCAATGGACAGAGACCCACAAGGAGAGGGAAAATGTGAATAATTATTTAGACTCTGCACGTTACATTCAACAAATCACTATCTGGTTCTGTGCTGTGCCTCTATAGTCACCCTCCAGCGAGATAAAAACAAGTCAACAGATCGTTCAAATAATGCCAGGGATTTTAACGAGCCCAGTTTTGACTCCGTATATTATGAAAAGAACATCAAAGGTCGCAACAGCCAAAGGAAGGAGAGAAGCTTTGGGAAAGCTGAGTGTGGTCACAAATCCCAGCTATGAACACAACTGCTCCTCAATCTACTTGTGTATTTTTGAAACCATAGGAAACTTATCACAGGAAAAATATACTTACCTGTATTTTGTTAATAATGGATCAACCATCATTTCCCTGACCAGCATTCCATCGGTTAGAAACTAAAACACAGAAACACAAAGGTTTAGAAATAATTCATTTACACTCACAGTATATTCATGACTTTCCTTCAAAGAGTTCAAGTCCAACTAAACACATACAACCTCATCACTAGTGTGTGTATAAGACAATTCCCATCAAGGACTGTGAGAAAATACCCCCAAATTTTGGTTATCAAACAATGGAGTGGTTTCCAAAGAAGATACTGAACACAGGACCCTCGGTGAGAGCTGGCAACTCTATTAGCAAAGTTTACCTGCATTTGCTCTGTGAGCTTTGACTAAGCCCCATTTCCTCTGAGCCTGGACCACGGGTACTGATGATGAACAGGCAGTGCAGACAAACCTGGGTCTGCCCAGGGGGATGCCACTGAGTCAGAGATCACTCCTCCTACAGTGTCTCAAGGACCATGAACTTGCAGCTCTTGAGGTTCTTAGCCTCAACTTCAGTTGATGTTATTTTAGGGAGGCTGACTGGGGTTGTGGTTAGGAACACAAGCTGTCGTATCCAGCTGCTGGGTCAGATCTCCGCTCTTCCTCTTACTAGCTGTGTAAACTCTGGGCAAGTTACTTACCCTCTCTGAGCCCGACTCCTCATTTGTAAAATGGAGAAAATAAAAGCATCTATCTCACAGGGTTACTGTGAGAATTAAGTGAGAGAGTACAATGTACAACATGTACAGGGCTTAGCAAGGGCCCCAGCACACAGAGAGAGCTCAAGAATGTCAGTTATTAATGTTACCATTAAGGAGTAAGGAGTGTTTATGAATATGCTTTAGAAAAAAGGAGTTAACAACTAGATGCTGTTATTCTCACTCCAAAACAAGTCAGTCTTTAACAAAGCTAAACATTTCCTCCACAGGCTGTATCTTAGTATTTTTACTTTCTGTTTCGTTTTTTAGAGCAGGGTGCACGTCCATCGTATTTTTCTCGGACCTGATAGGAGCCGCCGCACACACACACAGGAGTGTAAGTGAGGAGGTGCCACCAGTGACAGCCCATCAGTCAGGGACTGAGCACCTGGAAACCACTACCAAATGGAACACGAGACTTTCCATAAAAGACTCTCTGAAAAGAGTCATCTGATTATGTAATTCACTAATAGCTATCTAAAAATTAGCCAGTGTAAATGCATTTGGTGGTATAGAAGAACAAATCCCTCACCTAGCAAAATGAACGTCAAAGGCAAGAAAATACAGAGATTTAGAAAACAAGGGCCACATTTTTACAAATCACTGCATTTAGATCATCTATTTGCAGTTCTGCTGCTGCAAACTGGGAGGTAACAAGATTCTAATAACCAATGCTTTTTCATCAGAGCATTTTCTTTTTTTTTAATTTAAACTTAAAATATTTATCACTATAGTTGATATACAATATTATACAAGCCACAGGCGTACAATATAGTGATTCACAAGTTTTAAAGGTTATGCTTCAGTTATAGGTATTATAAAATATTGGCTATATTCCCCATTTTGTACAATGTATGCTTGTAGCTTATTTTCTACATAGTACTTTGTACTCCCTAATCTCCTGCTCCTGTATTGCCCCTCCCTCTTTCCTCTCTTCACTGGTAACCACGAGTTTGTTCTCTGTATCTGTGAGTTTGCTTCTTTTTTGCTATATTCACTCAGTTCAGTTCAGTCGCTCAGTCGTGTCCGACTCTCTGCGACCCCATGAATTGCAGCATGCCAGGCCTCTCTGTCCATCACCAACTCCCGGAGTCTACCCAAACCCATGTCCATCGAGTCGGTGATGCCATCCAACCATCTCATCCTCTGTCGTCCCCTTCTCCTCCTGCCCCCAATCCTACCCAGCATTAGGGTCTTTTCCAATGAGTCAACCCTTCGCATGAGGTGGCCAAAGTATTGGAGTTTCAGCTTCAACATCAGACCTTCCAATGAACACCCAGGATTGATCTCTTTTAGGATGGATTGATTGGATCTCCTTGCAGTCCAAGGGACTCTCAAGAGTCTTCTCCAACACCACAGTTCAAAAGCATCCATTCTTCGGCGCTCTGCTTTCTTCACTGTCCAACTCTCACATCCATACATGACCACTGGAAAAACCATAGCCTTGACCAGACGGACTTTTGTTGGCAAAGTAATGTCTCTGCTTTTAAATATGCTATCTAGGTTGGCCATAACCTTCCTTCCAAGGAGTAAGCGTCTTTTAATTTCATGGCTACAGTCACCATCAGCAGTGATTCTGGAACCCAAAAAAATAAAGTCTGACACTGTTTCCACTGTTTCCCCATCTATTTCCCATGAAGTGATGGGACCAGATGCCATGATCTTAGTTTTCTGAACACTGAGCTTTAAGCCAAGTTTTTCACTCTCCTCTTTCACCTTCATCAAGAGGCTCTTTAGTTCTTCTTCACTTTCTGCCGTAAGGGTGGTGTCATCCACATATCTGAGGTTATTGATATTTCTCCCAGCAATCTTGATTCCAGCTTGTGTTTCTTCCAGCCCAGCATTTCTCATGATGTACTCTGCATATAAGTTAAATAAGCAGGGTGACAATATACAGCCTTGACATACTCCTTTTCCTGTTTGGAACCTGTCTGTTGTTCCATGTCCAGTTCTAACTGTTGCTTCCTGACCTGCATACAGGTTTCTCAAGAGACAGGTCAGATGGTCTGGTATTCCCATCTCTTTCAGAATTTTCCACAGTTTATTGTGATCCACACAGTCAAAGGCTTTGGCATAGTCAATAAAGCAGAAATAGATGTTTTTCTGGAACTCTCTTGCTTTTTCGATGATCCAGCGGATATTGGCAATATGATCTCTGGTTCCTCTACCTTTTCTAAAACCAGCTTGAACATCTGGAAGTTCACGGTTCACTAGTTTGTTGTATTTTTTAGATTCCAAACATAAGTGATATTATACAGCATTTGTTTTTCTCTGTCAAAGCATTTTCATTCATTGTTTCCAGCACTATCTGACGAGACTGATTCGCACAGTGGTACGCAGTAGACACTGCTGAGCTGACTGTACCCTGATTCTATGATGCTAATTATTTTAATAGTAGCAACGAGGTCAAAGAACACACATAAAATCCATTATCATGTGAAAATGGGTCAGCGTTAATTAGCACAAATAACATTTGTGAATTCTACACTTTATCAATTTATACTATTTGTCCCTGTTTTTAAGTCTTTTATAGGTAAGTTTCTATATACAGACAGCTACATGGATCGGTGGGGAAAAACAATGAAACACACATGAGAAAGGACAGCTTCGAGCCCTGGTTCTACCACCAACGGGCAAATGACGTCAGGCAGGTCACTCAACCTCTTCACCTGAAGAACCAAGGGCGTAACTCTACTTCCAAAGTTCTTTCTGGGCTAAGATGTGAGGACGCAGAAAGAGCTCTGCACCTCCCAACAGGCTGATTTCTCTGAGGGCCAGGATACTCTCATACGCTTTCTGTCATGGCATCAGAGGCTTAGTCAGCAGCCATGGCTGGTGTTTTTACCTCCCCCCAGATAATTGTCTTCCTCACTCACAGCAGGAAAGCAGCTGTGAACCTCACCTTAATTCTCGTGGCCAGCGGGTTGGTGCAGTCATCAAAGCGGATGCAGTAGCCCACCTCATGCCCCAGCACTGCACCCCTTTCCTCAGCCACTCTCCCTGCAACCTTTGGGAAGAAAGATCATGCTGAAAATAGAGACATAGAAATTACTGCCCAGAGCACATACTATGGAAAATCTAAAGGTCACTTATTTTTTAAACACTATGTTGAACACCGTGGAAAATGAAAAAAGAAGGGGCAGGTTAGCAGAGAACTAGTGTGATAATCTTTACAATGATCAACTTTACGTTGACTTGACGCAACTTACAAGAACAGTAAGTATGGAATAAAAATAGAATCAAGTAAAAAGGTTATAGATCAGGATCCAAGAAATTATACATAAAATTCAAAAGGTCAAAGCCAATGAGAAAATTTTTAAAACACAAATATGCCAAAGTTATTTAAGTTGAGCCACAAATTCAGCTCTAGATTTCCTGGTGCCTGAAGCAAAAAGGGAAAAAGAAGAAATTTCAAGATTCATCCTTTTCCTAAAGCTTTCTTTAGCATACCAACTACAGACAAATTTCCACGTCTTCATGCCTTGAAATAAAACAACTTCCACTGGACCACGAAGGCAAAAGAACAAGAATGACCAAATTCAACACTTGGTCATGTTCATTTTCTCTTTGGAAACAAAATAATAACATTTTCAGAGCAAGATAATCTAAAATGATTTGTAACACTGTTCCAGCTACCAAAACTACTAAAAGGGGAAATAAAGCCAAGAATGCAGGTTAAAAAATTTTTACATGGAAGATGAGATGAGAAAATTAATGAAGGCTCCAAGTTAATAAAAAAAAATAAATAACATACTATGAAGACCATGAAGTATAGATACATTTTTTACCTACCGATATATGACAAATGAAAGGTGAGGGTAGGAAAAATAAAACAAAACAAAGGTGAAGGTAGGAAAAATAAAAAAGAATCCAGCTGTAAGATCTACTACTCCAGAAGGCCATTCATAGGCTATTAACTTAATAACAGAAAATATCTGGGGACTTCTCTGGCAGTCCAGTGGTTAGGACTCCAAGCTTCCAATGCAAGAGGTGTGGGTTTGATCCCTGGTTGGGGAACTAGGATCCCACATGGCATGTGATACAACCAAATAAAAAAAAGAACGAATAGATAAAATAATTGCTGGATACTTAAAAAAAATAAATTTTAAAAAATATCTGATAAAATGAATAAACATAAAAGTAGAAAAGCAATAACACCTAGAACTTAGTTTACCTTGAAAGAAAATAAAGGGTTTAATGCTCATTATGTAAACTAACTAAAAAAGACCCAAAGGGAAGCAAAATTATAGAGCTTTCCCAGGGGCTCTACCAACCAACCCCCAGGCATCTTGTCTCCTCCTTTCACAGGTGAGGCAACCCCGCCACCTAGTCCCTGCGTCCCGAGTTTGGACCACAAGCTCACACAGGGCATGTCTGAGGCAGAGCTTTCAGCATCAGCCACTGGGCCGCAACAGCCCCAGGTCTAGGAGTCCAGAGGCTCCCTGCACCCGGTGCTGCAAGCCGAGCACACTGGGCGTTATCTGACCATCAGTGTTTCAGAAACTGAAGAGCAGAGGAGGATCAGAAAGGGGCTCTGCCCAGTGACTTGAAATTACAGATCTCAGAGGCCAAGACAGAAGCTGTCATCAAGCAGCTGGTGTGCACCACGGACTCTTTCAAAACATCTTATGAAACCAGAAAGTCATCCTACACTGCTCTACCTCTGGAGGTTACAGCTCCCGATAACCAGTATTTCACCAGGACAGTTTTGTTATTGGGAAAACCTGCTTGTAAGAGTGAGCAAAAAGGAACCAACCTCTCCATAAAAATGTGATCATTTTACGAAGCCAAACATTTATTCACTATTTGTATACATTTGCTATAATATGGACTTTATTTTCAAGTTCCTTTTTAGAAATTTTATGTATGGTCACACCACTAGACATCTGAAAAGCCGTATTCTATGGGCTCTTTTAGGGACTTTTTTTTTTTTTTTACCTCTACTGTGTAAGTTCTATTCCCAATACGCTCATCAATTAGATGGGATAAATATTATCTTTTTGATAGAAACAAACATATATAGGAAAAAGGAGGTCAAAAGAAAACCAGGGACACTTCCCTGGCGATCCAGTGGTTAAGACTTTGCATTCCAATGCTGGGAGTATGGGTTCAATCCCTAGTCCAGGAGCTAAGACCCCACATGCCTCTCAGCCAAAAACCTGAACACAGAACAAAAGCAAAACTATAACAAATTCAATAAAGACTTGTAAAAAAGAAAAGAA
Source organism: Giraffa tippelskirchi (assembly GCF_054371585.1). NCBI lineage: Eukaryota > Metazoa > Chordata > Mammalia > Artiodactyla > Giraffidae > Giraffa > Giraffa tippelskirchi. Next base: position 109,549,357 of record NC_137287.1, on the reverse strand, counting down.
AGACCAACCACCAATGACTGAGCACCTCCTACGTGAAGGTACTGTGCTTCAAGCTTTCACAAGTTGTATCTTATTAAACACGCACACTTTCACTGGATGGGCCAGAGACCCTCTTTTTTTTAAAAAAAACAAGAAACTGAAAAAAGACAAGCTTAGCACTTGTCCTAAATCACAGGCCCAAGCAGGGCCTGGTTGTGAAGTCAAACCCAGACCAGGAGTCCAGTGAAATGCTCATTAAGGAGCTGCCTCTCACTGAGATCAGGCAGTGGCTTGTGCCATCTGTTCTTCGGCTCTGACATTGTTTTCAGATTTTAGTCTGCACACAAAGTACTTGTGGAGATGGTGCACTTCAAACTTGACAGCTCTATTAATACTACTAGGCGAATTTATATACTCTTTGTCCTTTAAGAGAAAGCATGTGGTTTCATGGAAATTATCCATGGCTACAAATTTGGAGGAAAAATGCAAACTGATTAAGAGCTGGGAGTCCAAACCACAAACAGAAAAAATTGCTCGAATATTTTAAGTAAGTGAATCATCTTTCATGACATCAAAGGTTAAATCTAATGCTGCAGTCAAGTTGCCAAAACACTACTTCCATTTTTACATACACAGAGAAGAATTTGCAAAATGTTCATCAATGATGTCTAACTAGAAGACAATTAGAAAGCGAACTTTGGGGGGAAAGAATAATGAAGTAATTAAAACTTAATACAGAGGAAAAATAACTCAAGGAGATAGAATTAATTTCTTGTCCAGGTAGAGATGTCAAAATAAAGGCCTTCTGGGGACTTCCCTGGTGACACTGTGGATAGGAATTCGACTGCCAAAGCAGGGGACATGAGATCGATCCCCAGTCTGGGAAAATGCCGTGTGCCACAGAGGAAATAAGCCCTGGAGCCACAACTACTAAGCCTGTGTGCTGCAACTACTGAAGCCCACGCATCCTGGACCCCATGCTCAGCAACAGGAGGCAACTTCAATGAGAAGCTCGCGCACTGCAACAAAGAGTGGCCCCCACTTGTCACAACCAGAGAAAAGCCCGCACAGCAACAAAAACCCAGGGCAGCCAAAAATAAATAATCAAATTTAAAAGAAAAAATAAAATAAAAAAGTATTATACAGAGAGACATAATTCAGCCAAAGAAATCCAGTTTCAAAGAAATCACAAGCTTAAGCTAAAACAGCTTAAAGAAGAGACAAGGTCACAGCAGACAGTTAATTAATAAAAATACTATGTTATTTTCTGGGTTTTTTTTTTAAATGTTGGTGGTATTATCAGGGTTTTTCTTTTTATATTATCAGTTTTTAAAATTTGTAACGTATTGTAATATCACCTCCTATTTTAAATATTCACTTCTCTAGTAGAGAAAAAAATGCATTTAAAGAAGTGACTATGAGACCCAGGTAGAGGTGCAAAGAAAACAAAATCAAATAAATCTGACTAAAAACAACCATGAACATTGTGGGCAGGCCTCAAGAAATATCACAAAACAAACTGGAAAGGCGATGATCCCAGAGATAGTGATAAATACTAAAAGACACAAAGGCAATCTAATATACACTTAATTGGTGCTCTTAGAAAAGAGAAAAAAAATAAATGGAACAGAAAAATATGCCAAGATATAATGGAAGAAAATCTGCCCTGATATAAAGAGATTTAACATGAAGAATAAAATTTATCCCACATTTAAGAAAAAATGAGACAGAACAATCAGCATCAAGACATATCCCAATGAAATAGCAGTGTTACAAGCATTCAAGCAGAAAAAGTAAGCCTGGAAGGTGAGGGGGGCTCCGCTGGACCTCAGACTATTTCTGTACAGCAATCCTTTACGCCAAAAGGCAGCGGGTCAATGTCTACAGGGCTCTTACAGAGTGCAAATCAAGAATTTTATATCAACAAAGACCACAATCAGACATTCTCAGGCATATACAATTCAGCCAATCAAGAAATAAAGTGCAAAAAAAAAGAAAGTGAAATGAGCAATTCAAGGTTGGCAAAACCATGGAAAATAATTAGCAATTATTAAACTAGAATTAAAGTTAAATGCCTGTGGGAGTTATGATTACAGAAAAGAACAGGTACTTATAATCTTGAAATAAAAATTATAGTTCAGAATTTATCACAAATGGAGGAAAGAAAGGTGGAAAGAATAATCGTGCTAATTTACTCTTCTTTTATAGTAGGCAACTACCTATAACATAGTTCCAAAAATAAGTAACCTTCTAAAGCTTTCTGTAATCCTTTTTCTTCGCTTTCAAGCTTTAATAAATTCTCTTGTGCTGAACAAATACTTACCCAAAGTTCAGTACTCCAAAGTTCCTATTTCAATGCAGTTTCTTCTTTTGTTAAATTCAGCAAAAGCAAATATATGGCTACAAGCCCATTTTTACAAAATTATTTCTATCCGTCTAGCCAACCATTTATCTAAACATAAAATGAAGCTTAAAATGATGTTCACAAGCATTCACACTGTCTTTGCTATGTGGTAAGACTTGGGGTTTTTTTTTTCCTAATTACTTTTTCTGTTTGACTTTAGTACTTTATTATTACATAAAAATTCATAATGTACAGGTATCAATTTTACAAAAATAATCAGATCATAGTTCTTTTTAAACTGAAGAATTAAATTCTTGAGAAACAGTGTCATATTCATATGGAGCTTGTAGGAAAGAAGAAAAAAATAAGTCACTGAAATAGAAGACACAGGCAGAGTCTTTCCAGCAAGAAGGAAACTCACTGTAACAGCAGCCACTCTCCGGGGCTGGGTGACTCCCACCACTCTTCCCTCGGCCGTCCAGCCAGCTTCTGCGAGGTACTGCGAATAAAATCATGTTTCAGCATACACCTGACACCACTTCACCAGAAACAATCTACCCCAGGATGACCCTGGGTTAAAATTACTGAGAAAGGAAATAACAGATGGTTCTTGTTTCAGCGGACATTTAAAAAATTATTTTGCAAATGAGGGATCTGAGGTTTGGAAATGTGAGGTCATTTGCTTTAAGTTCATAGCACATGCATAATAAAGTCAACATTCTAACTCCCCTGTCTTATAAAATGTCCCCATACTTCAGCTGCCCCAAGGAATAAAAAAACTATCCATGGGTCCCTCAAAACACTGCTAAATCTGTAGAACAAAGAATTTCAAAGCACATACATAGACAGTTCAATGAATAGCAACCATACAAAATATTTTAACCAGAGTAAATAAAATAATTACAATTTTTAAAAAGACCAATAAAACATATGTCATTGCAAAAAAATAGATTTTAAATACATGCAACTATTCCATTAGATATTAGTATACATCAAATTTGATTATCTAATTTATTTCTGTATTTATTTGTCACATCCACTTATTTCTTAATTACTTGATTATATGCATTTTTAAAACCCAAAATGGGTTAACAGTGGTTAGCACAGGTACATGTTTTTGTAATGTCTAAACTGTTTTACAATAAATACATATATTACTTCTATAACAGAAACAAAAAGATTAAAAATACTAAATACTATTACATGTATCTGCTTATTTGTCAAAAGACCAATAAAGGAAGGACAAACTAGAAATTAAAGAGAATGGTTTTCTGAGGAGGACTGGTAGGAAAGGGGTGGAAGAAGGGGGAAACTGCACCAGGGCGGCAGAGACGAGTGGCAATGTTCTGGGCAGACCTTTGTGTGTGGCTTCGACTCTCAGAACCACAGTCATGTTGCGTGTACTCTTCAAATACCCAAATAAATACACGGAAAAAGCAACCAGGATGTCGAGGGAAACCAAAAAGAAACGCAAACACTAACAAATGACCGTATCTGTATTACAAATGAATAACTGACCACTATGAAGAGGCTGGAGAAGAAAATCAACCTAGGATATTGGAAAATAGAACCTTGACTGAAAGTCAATGACAAAAAGAACAGTACCTCAGTGCTATAATCTAGTTAGTAAATGTTAGGGGTATGGGCTAGCAATTCTGGAGCTACTTTATGTGTTCACTACAGTTTGGCCACCTGATGCAAACAACTGACTCAATGGAAAAGACCCTGATGCTGGGAAAGATTGAAGGCAGGAGGAGAAGGGGACGACAGAGGATGAGATGGTTGGATGGCATCACTGACTCGACAGACATGAGTTTGAGCAAGCTCCGGGAGTTGGTGATGGACGGGGAAGCCTGGTGTGCTGCAGTCCATGGGGTTGCAAAGAGTTGGACATGACTGAGCTACTGAACTGAACTGCGAGTTTAACAAATAAATAAATACACTGCAGACAATGAGGATGGAGTTTATCACTACGGAAGAAGAGTTACAGGTAAGGAAAGGCTAGAATGAGTCCTATGCCGTTGGATTGGAATCAATGAAGTATCAGCATAAATTTGTGATTTTTAACATATACACAGATTGGCACAGATATATAATAAGTGTTTTTACGTAGGAATTTAACACTTCCCGAATAGCTCAGTTGGTAAAGAATCCACCTGCAATGCAGGATCTTCCTGGGTCAGGAAGATCCGCTGGAGAAGGGATAGGCCACCCACTTCAGTATTCTTGGGCTTCCCTTATGGCTCAGCTGGTAAAAAATCCACCTGCAATGCAGGAGACCTTAGTTTGATTCCTGGGTTGGGAAGACCCCCTGGAGAAGCGAAAGATTACCCACTCCAGTACTCTGGCCTGGAGAATTGCATGGACTGTATAGTCCACGGGGTCGCAAAGAATAGGACATGACTGAGCGACTTTCACTTTACTTTAATAAGTATATTATATATATATTTAATATATATATACATAATATATGTACATAATTAAGGAAGTCCTAAGTCTGCCCACTGAGACTTTCAGCAAAGACATCTCCCTAATAGTGAGCACTCTAGCACCAAAATATTGATTTTTAAACAGCATTTCCCAATAAGAGAAACCAGGGCTCCTTGGAGAGGTGGTTGACCCCAAGGTTAGCACAGGAAAAATAAAAGATGAGCGTGAAACAATTTCCGTTACTAGAAAGTAAGGAAGTGTTCAAAAATGAATGGAGTCTTTTTTTTTTTTAATTATTTATTTATTTTTTTTATTTTTGGCTGTGTTGGGTCTTCGTTGCTGCCCAGGCTTTCCTCTAGTTGTAGCAACTGGGAGCCACTCTCTGGCTGGTGCTCCGGCTTCTCGATGCAGTGGTTTTTCTTGTTGCAGCTCCTGGGCACTAGAGCACAGGTTCAGTAGTTGTGGCACATGGGCTTAGTTGCTCCGCAGCACATGGGATCTTCCTGGACCAGGGAATGAACCTGTGTCTCCTGCCTTGGCAGGTAGACTCTTTACCACTGAGCCACCAGGGAAGCCCTGAATGGAGTCTTTTAAAAAGAACACAGGAGCCAAATTCAAGGAGCTCCTAATGACCAAAGCTGGACCATTTTGACTAACACAATAAATAATTATAGCATTGGGTTTTAACCCATACAACAAAATAAATAACCATGAGTCCATACTGATATACACAAATAATTGGATCAATCCATAAACGAAGGAGAAAGGACAGTTCTTCCTTACAGGAGATTTCACTTAATAAAGGCAGAAGGGAAAAGGAATAGAGAAAGTCATCACCAGGCAAACACCTGAATAACTGCTGCAGACAAGATCCACTGAGGGATGCTAAAACTAGCAGGTGACAGTTTGAAAGGAGCAGAATATTTGCAGTTTAAAAATATCTCCTCCAAGATACTTACAACCACAAAGAGAAAAACTTTATAGGTGAAACTTGGGACCTTAACAAAGTGATCAAATTAACCTCACCAGAGATGAGACTTTTTAACATTTCAGCCCTCTTGATACAAGGCACTAATAAGGACACATCATTTCTACGGGATTCTTGCCAAAAATGCAAGCTCTATTTTAATCATGAGAAAACATCACCTAAACCCAGACTGAGGAACACTCTATAAAATAAATGCCCAGTACTCTTCAAAAATGTCACGATCATAAAAGATGAAGAAAGATGGAGGAACTCTCACAGACTGCAGGAGACCAGGGAGAAATAACAACTAAATCCAATGCAAGAATCTGGATCTTCTGAGAAAGAACACTGGTGGGGAAATTGATGAGATTTAAGTAAGACCTACAGTCTAGCTACTGGTATTATTAATGTCCTACTTTTGATTACTGTACCATGTATGGGAAGTGATGTAAGGGGTGTAAGGGAATTTTGTATTACTTTTGCAACTTTCCTATTAGTCTAAAACTAGCTAAAAATAATAATTTAAAAATGACTGTAAGCAACAAATTGTTTTAGATAATGTAGGTTTTTTGCCATAAAAACTGTGAATTTTCTCTCTCTTGCACTGAATACAAAATACTACCAATCACCCCAATCAACACAAATGCAGAAAGAGAACTGTAAGAATAATGGCTAAGATTCACCAAGCACATCACTAAGTGTCAGGAACTGTCTGGCATGCATAACCCAGTTTAATCCTCACAACGAACCCAATTCGGAAGGTACCAGCATCATCAATAATTTAGAGATGAGGAAACAAACAAAGAGGTCATAGGCCTTGTCCAAGGACACAGATAAAAATCTAAGAGTTGGGATTCAAGCTCAACAAACCAAAGCCATATAACCAGGACACAATTCTACCATCCAAAATAAAACACACTCATTTGCAGTCCATCTCTTAGTAGTAGTGTTAAGGGAAAGAAAAACTAAGTCTATGATAATAAACCCGACCATGAAGCCAATCTCTCAATATACCTGAGATTCAGACTTCTGCTTGCTTATGGTTGCTGACAGGTGGAAATATAAAGATGCTGCAAATGTAGGTATAGTGCGGACATCAAAAGGCAGTGGATGTCACAGAGGGAGACTGTTGAATTCCATCTCAGTTCTCTCTGCTCTTTTTAAGGGTCATCAAATCTGGTCTTCTTGTTGAACAGTGGCATTAGGAAGAACTCCACTGAAAACTTTAATAAAAATTGTAGCAAAGAACTTGTTTTCACAGTCCACTGTTTTGACAGAGCTCTACGAAAAAAAATATCATCTAGCTTCCACATACAGTTTGTGAAATTTCAAAACTGGTGCAGGGTGCTAGGGCATGCTGTACTTTTCCAAGGAAAGATATTACATAAATCTAGCAAAATAGTGTGTTGACAAAAACTTGCTTCATATTCTTGCCATGACCTTCAGTTCCCCAGTCCTTCCAATTTTCCTATGCTGTAACTCACATTTAGCTCCACAAGAAGGCAGAAACTGTGACTGTCTCAGAGAAGTAAACTGAGTAGTAAGGAGAAAGAGGATAATCCACAGCAAGGAGAGCAGGTATTTGGGCCAATAACATAATCAATCACAACCCTCTAGTCATTTTCACCAGCAAAGCTTAGAAAATTCACTTTTTACCATTTATCCCTTTGTGTTTTTTGCATTTTGTACCATGAATGGATTCCCTATTCAGAAAATACAATGCTTATTTTAAAAATACAACTCCTAGAATTTCTCTGGTGGTACTGAGACTTTGCCTTCCCACGGAGTGGGTGCAGGTTCGATCCCGGGTCAGGAAGCTAAGATCCCAAATGTCTCATGGCCAAAAAAACCAAAACATAAAACAGAAGCAATACTGCAACAAATTCAATAAAGACTTTAAAAATGGTCCACATTAAAAAACTCCTAAAACAATACAGTTCCTTAAAAACAATTAAATTCAAATGCATATGCCCTTTGACCCAGCAACTTATAACTACTGTATTTATTCTATAAGTATACCCATATGTGTATAAACTGAGATAGGTGCCAACTGACTCACAGCATCATTGTGAGAACACAAAACTGGAAACAACCTAAGTGTCTACCAACTGGGAATTGGAAAAATAAATTATGTAGAATCTATGCAACTAAAAACAGAATGATACATTAAGTGGGAAAAAAAAGGTGCATAAAACATGTATAGATACTACCATTTGAATTTTCAAAAGGGGAAGAATATATATATATATATATATGTTTCCCTGTAAAAATTACCTTTCTGTGTAAAACCAATAAAAAAAAATCTCTATCCAAGAAACCTGTAGCATCAATTATATCTTCATAAAAGAAATATCAGAAGACAGGGCAGGGAGGTGGGAGGGAGGGGACATACGTATACCTATGGCTGATCCATGTAGATAAACGGCAGAAACCAACACAATATTGTAAAGCAATTATCTTCCAATTAAAAATAATTTTTAAGTGTTAAAAAAAAAAGAAGATAGGGAAATCTTTCTCTTTTTCTATCCTTTTGTGTCTTTTGAATTTTAAACCATGTGAACCTATTCAATATTTCCCCAAAATTAAAAATACTAAAATAAAACTTCAAAACAGAAACTACCTGTGTTTGCTGCCACACTGCCAGGCTGGATCCTCAGACCCTACTTCTTTCTCCCCTTCAGAACATTCTTTCCCTGGACTCAGCACCTCAGCAGGTGCTCTCTGCTCCCTGGCAGCTAAGCCTTGCTGGGGGCAATGACCAGATCGTTGTGCTATACTGTGTCATTGATCCAGATATCCGCTCCCCATCCCTGTGGGAGGACTACATGCACTGCCTCCCTACTGCTATCAAACCTGGCCACGTCATTTGCTTTGACCAATGAATGTGACAAGTGTCACTTCCGGTCCGCAGTTTTAAGCACCAGCTCATGACCCTGTCATCTACTACAGGATCCACAAGTCCCAGACAGGAGCTGCGCCACCATCCTAGGTCCCAGTGACCTTGTGGGAGCAACCCACACCTTGGGTCATCAACCCCCAAAGACCACACAGTACGAGGAAGAAAGAAACCTTTGTGCTCTTAAGCCACAGAGATTTTCAGGTTCTTTGTTATCATAACAGAGTTTATCCTCAGCTGACTAAACAGTCACACCAACTAATTCAAAACATACCAGGATCATCTAATACCATGTGGCCATTAACCTCTGTTCTACACTCCCCATCTCACCACGCTACCCTGTCCTCACCGGTAACATGAAGGTAATAATAATAGTGCCTATCTCACAGGGCCACTGAGGACGAAACAGATTAGTATGTGTCAAGTGATCACTTTATGTAGCACTTATAGTTACTACTTATTGTAACTTGGTTTATTATCACTGTTATTAATATTACTGATAATCTCTCAGTAATGTAACATGGCCCTTCTCCTGTGTCTCTAAGAAACAAATAATATGCTAGGGTTTTTTGTTGGTTTTTTTTTTTGAGGTGCTAAATACTCTTTATTTGATGCTACACATAAACCACGTGAAAATGCCTTTCATTAAGTAAAAGGCAATATTTTAGATAGAGAATTTTAATTAAATTGGCATAGTTAAGACCAAAAAGATAAAGTAGACATTGTCAGTGTATCTTCAACCCTTGCCTTAACAGACTAATTGAAACACACTTGAATCTTGTTCTGTTCTATGTGACAGTGAAGGGACTGTCTCAGTATTTTAATATATTAATATAATCAACTCGAGAAATCTACATATATAACCAATCCCCTAAAGGATTTGAGAAGGCATTCACCACCTCCCTGAAAAGGTTAACATTCCTTATTCATACTCAATCATCCCTTTAGAAGAGGAAAAGAGTGATAATACTTGTTGAGCCAGAATAACTATCAAAATTCAAAAAGCTGATCATATTCATTTAGCCACAAACCAACTTTATTGAAATCAGGACTGTCCAACAGAAATATTGCACCAGCCATGCATGATCTGAATTTTAGTGTATGAGATCAATTTAAATATGGTACATATTTATGGTACACATAAAAACTCATGAGACATTTCTGTTTTGTAATAAATAAGACAGTGGCCAACTATTACTCACTAGTAGCTTTTCTGAGATAAGTTAGAAGATCTTCCCTTTCTTTCTTCTCTTTAATGTCAGCGAAGATTATTTTTATTCCAGGGATGTACTTCTTGGGATTCTCCAAGTATTACATTGGCATCTCCTCTCCCCAGGTGATGCCTTGGTTCCTGCTGGCACTGGTGTAAGAGAATCTAGCCAGCTGACCTGTCTTTCGCTCAAACGGACTATGGAGGTTCTGCCCAGTTTTGTGTTTGCCTCTCTTTTCCACAGTACACCACTGGGCACGTTTCTGAACAAAAACCTCCCAGCCTTTCTCAACATCACCCATGTTTAAATCGTTCTTTCTTCAGGCACAACTGAGAGGTCCCTGCTCACAAGCTGAAAGTCCCGCTCTCTCTATGCTAGGGTCTTGGTACCACATATGTTCATATGTGGTATGAACATACTACACATATGTTCTCCCTCCAGGTCTCCCATCTCCTCTCCTCTGCTCTCCTTTCCCTTCTGTCCACTACCCCCAGCTGCACACTAGATCACTTGGGGAACTTCTAAGAAATACCTATGTCAGGGCCCCAACCTACACCCAGTACCGTGACGGGCAAAAGAAACTCTACTTTTTCTTTGTAAGAGTTCAAAAATAGGCAGAACTAATTTACAGTGCTGCTGCTGCTGCTGCTAAGTCGCTTCAGTCGTGTCCGACTCTGTGCAACCCCATAGACGGCAGCCCACCAGGCTCCCCCGTCCCTGGGATTCTCCAGGCAAGAACACTGGAGTGGGTTGCCATTTCCTTCTCCAATGCATGAAAGGGAAAAGTGAAAGTGAAGTCGCTCAGTCGTGTCCGACTCGTAGCAACCCTATGGACTGCAGCCTACCAGGCTCCTCCATCCATGGGATTTTCCAGGCAAGAGTACTGGAGTGGGGTGCCATTGCCTTCTCCAATCTACAGTGCTAGAAGACAGAATAAAAGTTATGCTTGTGTGTGTGTATGCTTGTGGGAGCAGGAAGAAGTGACAAGAGTCCAGAAAAGGACACAGGGAGTCTCCAAGGTGCCAGTGATGTTCTATTTCTTGATTTGGGTGTTGGCAGTACCACTGTATTCACCTGTGAAGGTTTACGAAGCTACAGTTACGACCTATGATATCAGAAGTACACGTATTTTTATACTTCAGTAAAAATCTATATTAAAAAAGGAAAGAAAACCCTACAAGGACTCTTATCCCTGACCACTTAAATATCATTCCTCACCCTCAAAGTCAAAGCTCTTAAGACACACTTCAACTTCACCCTGTCTTTCCACTCTTGATCCTACCTGACCACTCTGTTGAGCCCCAAACACCTCTGCACTCCAGTATCTCTACCCACAGTATTCACTGCATGACAACATCTTCCCAGCCAGCTCCCACTGATCATTTAAAGTCTATCTCTTTGTCTTGTTTCCCCCATTCTTTCATTTCAAGATCTATTTCAAATGCCATTTCTCTTACAAGACCTTTCCTGATCCTGCTTTCCACTTCTATCCACACCACAAATGATTCTTCCCTCTAAGAGAGATTTCTTCCATAGCATTGTATAATTCTATAATACACTGTCCATTTTTATTCACAAGTATAGCAGCATCCATCTTACCCCTCCTCTTCCGCCTCTAATGCAGGAGACATGGGTTCGATCTGCGGCCCAGGAAGATCCTACATGCTGTGGGGCAGCTAAGCCCATGCAGCACAATTACTGAGCCCATGTGCTGTAAAGCCTGTGCTCCATGTAAAAAGAAGCCATCGCAATGAGAAGCCCGTGCACCACAGCTAGAGAGGAGCCCCACTTGCTGCAACTAGAGAAAGCCTGTGCGCAGTAATGAAGACCCAGCTCAGCCAATAAGAGAGAAAGAAAGTGTTGCAAAAATAAATAAATATATACTCACTTGTGGAATCTGTGTGCTTTTCCCACATCCTGTTTCTCCAACGATCACTACTGTCTGATAGTTTTCTATCAAGTATAATATATGATTCCTAAGCTGAAAAAAAATATGACCAAACATTGTAAACAGACATACATTTTCTCAAAAGACCTAAACAAAGATATTTAAACATTATGAAATGAGCTATTTGCCAAAGGAAAGGACATTTTTCAAAAAGAACTACCGAAACATATTCCTAATATCTATCAAAATGTATCTCAGGTACTGTTAGTATCAGTATAAGGTGACACAGTTGCAACTGAATATAATAACTTATCAAAATATATAATGCACATACTCCTTGCTTCAAGAATTCTACTTTTAAGAAGTTATCCTAATACATGTGAACAAAGATGTATATACAAGCATACTCACTGCAGTGTTTGTAAGTGCCAAAAATCCAAACAGCCTATATGTTTATCAACAGGGGAGTGATTAAACAGTTATGAAAAGACTTCAATAATGGAATAATATGTAGCTGTTAAAAGAACAAATGCCTATTTGTACTGATGTGGAATGGTCAATGAGGTCTGCTATGGTAAGGAAGCAAAATGCAGGACAGTGTGATAATACACTACTATTTATGTTTTTTAAAAAAGGGTAAATACTTATATGCTTCTTTACATATAAACTACTTTGGGGAAAAGCAAAACAAGGCACTGGTAACTAACTGTACTGTCTCCAGGGAGGGGAACAAAGTGGGGGGCAGGGAGCCGGCATATGAGGAACCCCTTTAACTTTGTGCAATATGCATGTATCACCTTATTTTTCATTTACTAACTGGTGAAAACAAAAAGAATATGCTTTCATCTCTACCTCTAGAGCCAAGCGCACAATAAAGCACCTACACATTATATCTATATTTCAACTGGGCCTTCCTTTACCCATTCAGAGGGAGCAGAAACGCTGGTTTGGCCACTGAAAAGTCACAGACAACTCCAAGATCCCATGTACTCAGTTTCAGAATGTATTTTTGTACCCACATTTGATTACAGATACACCCAATGATCTGGAAAATCATGATGATATTCCATAAATTCCTGGTTTGAGGTAAAAATCTGCCAAATTCTCCTACTCTCATCACCGTTCAACTCATCTGACTCCACAGAAGACTGAGACACACGATGCTGCCTTATTGGTCAAATAAGGTATTGAGGCTGTTTGGGGGTTCCAATTTAGCATTATTTAGGGTCTAAATATGTAATTCTCCAGTTTTAGTGTAAAAATCTTTTAGGATATTTTTATTATCTATTTAACAGATATTAAATAGGTATTTAATTATTTGTTAAAAATGAAGATTCCTAGCTCTACCCTCAGGGTTTCTGATTCAGCACGGCTAGGGTAAAGTCCAGGAATTTGCCATTTCTGCAAACACCCAAAGGAGAGTCTGCTGCAGGCAGTCTCATGACTCATCTGGATGCTTTCCTGTCCATTGCCTGGACTCTGCACTTTCTTTTGGGTTAGTTTTAGGCAGGGAAAGGTTTGGGTTCTTTGCAGCCATTTTGTAAATGATATCTTGTCAATCCATCTGCTGAATGGATGAATGGGTGGGTGGTCATAGAAAAATTGAAAGACAATTTGAATATAGACAGAGACACACATGGCATTCTAGGAAAGGGAAATAACATAAGTAAAAAAGATGGAAATAAGCAAACTACATGAAACTATTTAAGAGGTGCTAGAAGAAGCCCATGAAAAGCTCCAGGTTTGATTTGGAAATGAATTAATTATTAATACAAGAGATGTAGTGAGGGCCTTGAACGTAGAATCAGAGTCTGGGCTTTACCTGGGAGGCAGTATGTGCTGTGTTGCAAGAAAACTGGGCAGTGGTATACCAGAGTGATTTCAGCGTGAAGAAACTAAAGGCATTCATTTACTTCATGTACTAAATACGAAGCACTGCAAATGGATATTTGCACACAAAATGATGTGTGACATTCAAGAGAGAGATGACAAGAAGATTTCCAGTTTAGAGACTGGAAAAATGACAGTACCACCAACAGGTACAGGCAGGGAAATCGAGGCGAACTGGTGTAGAGGACCAGACTGAGCTTCAACGAGGTTTGAGTTTAATGGAATAAGAATACAACCTTGCGTTGCAGTGTTCAGGGCCCAAAGAAAACGACAGCCCACGGCAGGCAGCCAACTGGAATGTCACCTTGAAATGGCATTGGGGAAAAGGAGGATGAGCCTTAGATTTACTGCTGCTTTAGTTTCAACTTCTATCTTTAAAGCTACTTTCACTTTAAGTTTTAATGGGGGTATGGGTAGTGAATGAGTAACTTTTTATCCTGTTCATCTCCTGTGCTGTGCTACCTCATTTCGGCTGCGTCCAACTCTGTGCGACCCCATGGACTGTAGCCTGCCAGGCTCCTCTGTTCATGGGATTCTCCAGGCAAGGATACTGGAGTGGGTTGCCATTTCCTCCTCCAGGGGATCCTCCAGAACCAGGGATTGAAGCCGGGCCTCCTGCATTGCAGGCAGATTCTTTACCAGCTGAGCCACCGGGGAAGCCCTAGATTTATCTTTAACATCTTATGAGACTACAGCTGTGCTTAAACTCTGCTTTGATTTTTATCAATAACTTATACCTCTCATCTTACCATTTTTAATTTCATCAATATGTTACCATCCTTGTTTTCTTTTTTTAATCTGTTGTTTCATTTATTATATTTTACAAGTACACCTGGTGGATGAAGAGTCAAGAAAAGTAAATACTCAGTAAACAATAATTATCCTTGTACTTAAATGTGTATTACATGTCAGGTATTTTACTAAATAATGCTCCATGTGGATTACGGCATCTGGTCCTCGTAACAATCCTATGAGGTAGGTCCAATATTACACATAGGAAACAGACGCTCAGGTGCTGAAGTAAGGTCACAGAGCACACAAATGATGAACCCCGCCTTTGAACTCTGAAGTCTAGCTCAAGTCTAGCCACATCATCACAGCTCCAACTGTGTCCCTCCATGCTGAACCTATAATCTTATCTTCTGAGGGTCAAACTGGTTTACATTCACATATAACGGATAAGGTTAATCATCTATAGAGACTGTCAGTACAGGAGTGACTAAAATGTCTGGGGTCACAGAAAAGTCTGATGGAAGTGACTTGGCTACATTCAGAAGGTGGCTGCTTCATATCCATTTGGAGAAAGAATATATTAATAAAAGAGGAATTTTTAGCATAGTCTAGACAAAGAAACCGGAGAAGGCAATGGCACCCCACCCCAATACTCTTGCCTGGAAAATCCCACGGACGGAGGAGCCTGGTAGGCTGCAGTCCATGGGGTCGCTAAGAGTCGGACACAACTGAGCGACTTCACTTTCATTTTTCACTTTCATGCACTGGAGAAGGAAATGGCAACCCACTCCAGTGTTCTTGCCTGGAGAATCCCAGGGACGGGGGAGCCTGGTGGGCTGCCGTCTATGGGGTCGCACAGAGTCAGACACGACTGAAGCGACTTAGCAACAGCAGCAGCAGACAAAAAAACTCTCTAAGTGCAAGAACCTGACGACTTTCACCAAACACTGTGCAGGAGAAAAGATAAACACCAGTGCTGGTGGCTCCACCTACTTGAGTCATTCCAGGGGCCTCATACAAGGCAGCGGGACTTCATTACCCTACATCAGGGGCTACAGGAAATAAATATCCTTCAACTGTATCTAAACCACCTTTGGCTCTGAGCCCACTTTCTGATTACAACTTGACTCCATGTGGACTTGGCAACGGGGAGAAAGTATGTTCATGGACTGTATTGTCTGTACGGGAGAACTATGGCTAACTGTAAATGAATATACTCTGAATTCTAGTTTAACACTTTGGTTTCTTACAAGATGAATGTAAGTCCATTTCATGAGACTAATAAAATCATGCATCTGGATGTGCACGTGGTATGTAACAACCACACCCAAATGCCATCACTCTCCCCGTGGGAATTAACCTCTTCAACAGAAACAATCTGGTATTTCTAATTAATCTTGTGTCAAAAAATATGCCTTTAAAAAGAAAGCTAAAATTGGCCATATGCCAGTAATCTACTGAAAATGGATGCATGAAAGTTCACTGTGCTGTTTTCTCTACTTTTCTGTATGTTTGAACTTGTCCATAATTGAAAGCAAAGAGGGGAAAAGAAGAATGTCATTTCATTTCTTCCAGTTTTTCCAATGTGTAAGATCTAACTGAAAAAAACCTTAAGGACTTTTCAGATTTCTAAGATTAACACACATGTATTCTGAAGATACCCTTCAGATAGGCCATCTGTGAGCTCACTGCATTCTAAAGGATCATTAACAGTAAGAGGAACATTATTCACTTCAGTGCCAAGTATAAAGCTACTGCAGGCTGCTTTGGGCCAACGACTGAACATGCTTATTCAATGTACCTTGAACACTGGCAGCTTCTGCCTCTGCTGCTCTATGGAAAGGGCAGCATAAGGGTTGAAAACAACAGTTGTTGCCGAGTTTTCAGCTAGACTTTGTCTCTCTTCAGAGATGCTGACACCTGGCCCCTCTGTACCTGCAACAGAAATGTTTTTTTTTTTTTCAGATTCTCTGATACAAGGAACAGGAAAATCGTGAGAAAATTACAAATTCAAAGACGAAGATATACAATGGAAGCCATGTGTTTTTATTTCAAACCACTAAGAGGTATTAAACTGTAATTTCAGGAAAATATCTAGAAAGGTACCTATGAGATTACAAAAAAAAAATCACGGTGGTGTCAAGAACAAAGGAGATGGCAGCCCCATTGGGCTCCAAGTTGTTCACACCCAACTGTACGTGACGCAGGACAAGGTATTGAGTTCTGGGCACCAGGCTGGGATTATTACCAAACTCTTAATTAAAGTGGTGGAAACCCACCAGGAATTAGCTGAAGCAGATGATGAATCCCAACACTGTAGGATGGCAGGAATGTTCAGGGTCAAGGGGCACCAGGGACTCAAACACTGCCTGGCCTTTCTCCTTCTTTCTCTGCTCCTCTTAACAAGCTCCTTTCAGTCCCTGGGGCTGGGTTCTCTACAGGAGCTGGAATCAAGGCTGCGGCCAATGCCAGAGCTCCAGCTCACAGTTCCTCCACCACTCACTCACTCACTCACCCACCGAGCAAAGATGGCTGTGCCAGAGATACAGCAGTGAACACTACAGATGCAGGTCCCACTTCTGAGCAGCTGACTTGCTTCTCTTATTCTTCCTTCCAAAGGAAGACTTAGAGCATGAAGTGGTAATGGAGAAAGACCCAGGAAGGGGGACCAGGAGTCCCAGGTGTGTGCTGTCTATTTGGAAGGTGGGGACGGCTTTCTTTCCCCCAGTTTAAGGCCACTGCCCGGCCCGATCTAGTCAACTATGGCCCTGGAATGGGCTACAATAATTGGCAGCTTCTATTTGAGTCACAGAATTGAAGTGGTTGGGAAGGAAGTGCTGGTCTACTGTGCTGAGCAGATTAAACACCAGATACCCACAGTGGCTTCTTTTTTTATTATTATTATTTATTTGGCTGCGCTGGGTCTTACAGAGAAGGCAATGGCACCCCACTCCAGTACTCTTGCCTGGAAAATCCCATGGACAGAGGAGCCTGGTAGGCCGCAGTCCATGGAGTCTCGAAGAGTTGGACACGACTGAGCGACTTCACTTTCACTTTTCACTTTCATGCACTGGAGAAGGAAATGGCAACCCACTCCAGTGTTCTTGCCTGGAGAATCCCAGGGACGGTGGAGCCTGGTGGGCTGCCGTCTATGGGGTCGCACAGAGTCGGACACGACTGAAGCGACTTAGCAGCAGCAGCAGCTGGGTCTTAGTTGCAGCATGCAGGATCTTTAACTGCAGCATGTGGGATCTAGTTCCTTGACCAGAGATTGAACCTGGACTCCCCTGCATTGGGAGCAGGGAGTCTTGGCCACTGGACCACCCAGCAAGTCCTACCACAGTGGCTTCTTGGTAAGAACAGTAACAAACTGGGGCTCAGGGAGGAAAAGAATAGGGAAGCCATATCCTGCCATGAAAAACTGTTTGAAGTACTATGGATTTTTAGCCTGAAAAGGAAAATGCCTTAGGAGTAACATGGGTTCCATTTTTATGATCAGCCTCTGTAATCTGTCACACCAAATTGTTCATGCATCCCAAGACAGAACTCAAGAGTTGTTAAGTAAATGGTACAGAGCTCAGAATTCAACTCAACATAAGGAAGGTATCTCTAAAAGTAAGACTTGCTCAGCATAAGAGAGTTTCACCTTTGGGAATTAATAAAAACCCTCCCTAGAAGTTCAAAGCCCTCTGTGAGGGGTGCTTCAAGAATAATTACCCAACACTATCATCACCCAGGTTTTCTGAATGCAGAATCCGTGATGCTATGCAAAAGTGCAGAGGTTTTGTGATCAGAATATTTAGCCCAGTGATTTACTTTTACATTTTTTGAAGGGTCCCAGATCCCCCTGACAATCTAATAGAGGCTATGAACGCCATCTCCTGAAAAATACACTGGAGAGTAATTTATCAGAACACAAAAATGCTGGAGGTCCAGAGACCACCCTCAGAGCTAAACTCAGAATCACTGCTGTAGTTCTCTGATCCCTTTTCCATTTGTTTCTAGGAACCTAGTCATGTTCCAGAGGTCCAAGACTGTCAAAAATCAGGTAAGTGGGGCACTACTATACTGTTTTTGCCAAAATGTTGACCTTCCTTTCAACAAGATAAACGACAGAACAGGACTTGGAACAAAGCCCACACTCAAAGAGGCACATTTACTTTCCTTTCTCCCCTTATTATTGCTACATCTGATTAATTCCTTGTAATCGTCATTCAAGAAAACTAGAGCAAAGAAATAGCTTATCCTGATCAGCTCTGTTTTTGTCCTGAATTCTTTCCTTTTCAACACATTTTAAACCTTTATAGCGTGCCTAGACTCTTTTAACATTGCTCCTACAACGTCTCACCTCCTCCCACTCCAAGATTTAATTCACCCAGGTGTCTTCCTGACTACCCCACCCCTCCTGTCTCTAACCTACAGTCAAGTTCACCTCGGTACATGCAGTTATGAGGTGTTTTACAAGAACAGCTGCTGTCAATCAATGAGGAGCATGTCTCCTCCATACAAAAGACTCCACTCAGCCAAACTAGGACTGCTTCCTGTCTGTCTATACATCCCATGACCCATTCTGGCTGCCTAGGGTTTGTTTTTCCCTTGGGAATATTCTCAGTGCTTAAATGAGTAACAAGTTTATAATTCTTGTAAATTATAAAGGCCTTCACCTCTCCATCTATAAAACAAGGTTGATAACAGCACGCCCCCTCCCCCTTTTCAGCATTCCTTCTAACCCAATTTTTCAGTTTAAGTGGTGATCCATCAATGGGTTATAAAACTCATGTACTTCTTTAATATGCTATGCGACTCAATTATGTTGGTGTTTTGGACACTGCTGAGGCACCATCCCACTCTGCCTTTGTTCATGCTAAACTAGAAATAAAATAGAAAGTATCAGAGTGGATCCCAAGAAGCACTGTCGTTTTTGTGCAACCCTCTTCAACGGTGTGTATGTGTGTGTACACACACGTGTGTGTGCTGGATCACAGCACATTTCTTGCTGTGTATCAGATCAAAAAATCTTCAAAGCTGTTGCTATAAAGTGTTTGCCAGACACATGGTCTAACACTGATTTATCATTAAGGATCTGTTGAATGAAGGAAGGAAAATGGCCAGGCCCTTCTGATTCACTTGGACTAACAAATCAAGTCAAAATTTTTTTTTTCTACGGAAACCTCAGGCAGCTCATACAAAGATTTTAAGGCAGAGGTCACAAAATGGTACAGATCACAAACTATGAGGTCCCCAAACAGGCCATCGTTAAAATGTTTGAAATCGTTCATTTAAAACTGTAAAAATTTACCATTCTCATCTGGGTGTTGAGGCCATGTGACAACCTTTGGGTGGAACCACACACAGCTTCCTGCTTTAGATAGGATACTGTATCCTTCAGGCTAATTAACACAGTACACACGTGAGTTTGCCACAGTTTCCACCTCTCCTTACTGCTTCCACCGGGCTGCTTCCCTTATTGAGATTGTCAAAAGGCCCCTGTAGCTACCTGAGCTTGTGACTCCCAGCCTGCAGGACACGTGTTCATCTACCCTTATACCCAGTCTCAGTCACTTCCCTGACCGTCACTGTGTATTTCTCCTATTCTATTTTCACACCTTCAACTTCAGTTACCTCATCTGT
The DNA here is from genome assembly GCF_054371585.1 of Giraffa tippelskirchi. NCBI lineage: Eukaryota > Metazoa > Chordata > Mammalia > Artiodactyla > Giraffidae > Giraffa > Giraffa tippelskirchi. Next base: position 109,529,389 of record NC_137287.1, on the reverse strand, counting down.
AAAACTAGAGTAATACCTCCATCACAAGATATTGTGACCACTTAGTAAGATGACATAAGTACAAGTGACTAACACGAAGTGTCCAGTAAGTGTCACCAAATTCATTACCAACTCAGTTAATGACAAAACAGTTTACCTGGACCTGCTGCTGCTGCTGCTGCTGCTGCTAAGTCACATCAGTAGTGTCCAACTCTGTGCGACCCCATAGACGGCAGCCCACCAGGCTCCCCCATCCCTGGGATTCTCCAAGCAAGAACACTGGAGTGGGTTGCCATTTCCTTCTCCAGTGCATGAAAGTGAAAAATGAAAGTGAAGTCGCTCAGTCGTGTCCGACTCTTCGCGACCCCATGGACTGCAGCCTACCAGGCTCCTCTGTCCATGGGGTTTCCCAGCCAAGAGTACTGGAGTGGGGTGCCATTGCCTTCTCCATTACCTGGACCAGCGGTTTCCAAACTTTAATGCATACTGCAATCACCTGGGGATCTTTAAGAAATACTGATGCCTGGTTCTGAGCCCCTCTAGACTTCTGATTTATCGCCATGGAGTAAAACCGAATAGCAGGAGTTTTTAAAAGCTTCCCAAGTGATTCAACTACACAGCAAAATTTGAGAACTACTTACCTAGATAGTCACCGAACCCAGAAATCTGAGTCATCACTGACTTCACCTTCCTCTATACCTGCCTCTAAAATGTCTCTCCAGTTAGGTCCCTCCCTACTGCTCACATGCCAGAACTGTGGTTTTCAATATCCCTCCTCGGTTTTAGTAGCACCTTAAGTAGTCCCTGACCCTAATTTCCTCCCGTAAGCATTGTGCACACCAATGCCAGTTATCTTCCAAAAATAAACTAGATCATGTTATCTCCTGCTTAAAAACAGTGAAATTCGAATTCTTTAACTTGCATGGAGACTTCTCACAATGAGGCCCCTACTTACCATTCTGGCTTCATGTCCTGCCATGCCCCACGCTGTGGTGTTGTGTAGTTGTTAAGTTGTATCTAACTCTTTTGTGACCCCATGGGCTGCAGTCTGCCAGGCTCATCTGCCCATGGGATTTTCCAGGCAAGAACACTGGAGTGGGTAGTCATCTCCTTCTCCAGGGGATCTTTCCGACCCAGGGATTGAATGAACCTGTGTTTCGTATGTTGGCAGGTGGATTCTTTAACCACTGAGCCCGGGGAAGCCCCGCCCCCAAACATACCCTATCACTAAACATCTATGCTACTCAATTATTTGGGTGTTTTGGACACTGCTGAGGCACCATCCCACTCTCCTTTTGTTCATGCTACACACTTTAGAGTGCCATTCTCCTACCTCTCCATGGCACAAAGCCTTATTTGTGCTTCAACGCTCACCTCAAAAAATATCACTATCTTGATGAATGATATTTCATCCACACATATCTTATCCACACATTCAACCCAACCTCTCCCTCTCGTCTATCTGTGTGTGTGCTTACTCGTTCGGTCAACTCTTTGTGACCCCATGAATTGTAGCCCGCCAGCCTCCTCTGACAATGGAATTCTCCAGGCAAGAATACCGGAGTGAGCAGCCATTCCCTTCTCCAAGGGATCTTCCCAACCCAGGGACTGAACCCGAGTCTCCTGCCTTGCAGGCAGATTCTTTTACCATCTGAGCCACCAGGGAAGCCCTCCTCTCTCTAATACTTCCATGAATTATAATAGTTAAATATGTATCTAGGGCTAAGAGCTTGACATGCATTCTCATTTAATCCTCAAAACAATCCTCTGGGTAGGTGCTTTGCCCAATTTACAGATAGAGTAACTATGATTTTCCCAAATCACCAAGTTAGAAAACGGCAGTCAGGATAGTCTTGACAGTCTGATCCCAGTAGAGCTCCTCTTCCTTACCATTCCCTTTTTCTGTCTCACTTTAAAATCTCTTAAAGAGGATATCCAACTTCATATTACAATTGAGAGAGAGAGAGCATAAATCTTGAAAGCAGAGCCTTGGTCATCCATATTTGTCTCCTGACCACAAGGCTAGGTGTTCAGTAAGTAAAACTTCAGTGAATGAACTAAACAATGGAATAATCCCATCAGTAATCCCATGTTCTTTAACCAAAAGAGTATCTTGGCCTGATTTTCAACAATTTATTCAGGCCTTTATTGTACTTAACACTCTGACTTGTTATTAAAGTCTCGAAGAAATAAAACAGAGAGTATCTCATTACCTAACTGGACCTTAGTTTTGGCTGCAAATAAAACTCAGGATGGATAATTGGCTGAGGACTTGAAATAGTGAATCATAAAATCATAAAACTCGTTAAGCGACAAACTACACATTTTAAAAAAGAATTAACACATCCCTTGCTTGGGTTTTCTTCGGCACCACTGATATGCATGGTCAGAATTTCAGGGAATCACTCTAAAATACCCTTGAAAACCCTCCCCTATATTACCCTTCTCTGTCTTATTTCATTTTTGCTGCAATATACTTTACACATCTAGACCTACAGAGGTTCAAGTGGTGGAAAAAAGTGAGTTAGCAATGATTAAGAAACTTTTGTTTTCACAAGAAACTGATGGAAGGGGAGGGAGGGTCTGGTACGTAAATATTCAACAAAATCTTGATTAATGAGTAAATTCAAACAAAACAAGCAAATCATTTGGCGGCTGAGACTGTGTTAGCCTGCGAGACGGGAAGTGGGTGACAGCCAATACGGAGAGTGTTCACTTCTGGCAGACACGCGGGGTGGACAAAAATTACCCTAAAACAGACTAAGATACTTTCCCTTTTAATGAGCACTTACTCTACGTGAAACAACGCGCGCACGTTCTTATTCTAGCCCACATGATAGGTGTTATTATTCCTCCCATTTCACAGATGAGAAGGCTAAGGCTAAGGAGGAACTTGCTCAAAGGAACTCTACTACTCTACGGCAGAGCCTAGAATTCTAATCCAGGCAGTCTGATTTCCTAACCTGAACTCCTAAACCCTGAGGAGCACCACCTGTCAAGTCCCAGCGTAGCCCCAGGGCGGTAACAGGACACGCGTGGGCGCTACAGCTTTTCCCCATCTCACGGGTTGGGCAAGACAGGCACCAGGAGTGAGGAAAACGAGGCCCGGGGAGGCTGAGAGACTGTAACGAGGTCACAGAGATTTCCTGCCCAGGCTGGGGTCGGATCCCTGAATACCTCGGGACCACTGTGCACGCCTAAGCTTCCGAGCCCACCAGCGCGGCAGTGGCCAACCCGCCGAGGTCAGGGCTGCGAGCAGGTCCGCAAGCCCCAGCAGGCTGGCCGTGGGGCCAAGACCGAAGTCAGGCCGCCGCATCTGCTCAGCGTTCCGCCAAGGGCCTTACCGGGTCGCCAGAATTTCACCAGTCCCACGGGCGCAGCCATGCTGGGGTGAAAGGTCACGAGGAAGGCTCCACCCCTCCGCCGCGCACCAGCCCCCAAAGGGGCTAGGGGGCGTGGCCCGCGAGGAGCCTGGATCTAGGAGGTTCCGCGGTGTTACGGCCACGCCCCCGTAACCACCCCCCTCCGAGCCACGTGATCTGCGTTTCAGCCCCGCCCCGGACCCATGTGATCGGCTCCGCCATATTGGAGAAAAGGGAGCCCTTCTATTCCTCTAGCATAGCAGACCTGGGTTCTAAGTGGCCTTAGGAGTTTGGCGTGGCCCGGAGGGCGGCAGCACGCTTCTGGAAGGTTGAGCTTGGCAAGAGATCGCTGGTCCGAGAGTTTGTCGCCGCCTGCGGTACGCGGTGGGCAAGGAAGCAGTGCATCCCAAATTAACATTACGTTGTAAGCTATCACGGGTGTATTATTTCTTTTAGTCTCCTCCGCATTTTCAGATTGAAGGATAATAGTAACTACCTAGTGGATTTTGTGGTTCCGTAAATATTGGGCGCTTATCCTGCGCCCAGGCACCGCAGTTTGTCTCTTTCATGAGCTTCTGTCCCAGAGGGGAGGGGCGAGGGTGTCCTGGGAGTAAATGAGTAAATGCAAGATAAGCAGTGGTGTTTGGGGTCTTCCCTGGTGGTCCAGTGGTTAGGACTTGGCACACAATGCAGGGCGCCTGGGTTGGATCCCTGGGCAGGGACCTAGGTCTTGCATGCCGCAACTAAGACTAGGGGCAGCCAAACTAAAAACAAAACCAAAAAAAGTTTATAATTAGCAGTAAATAAAATGATGGAAACCAGTGTGGAAGTCTCCAGAGACCCTGAGAGTAATGCCGAAAAGGGAGAATAGATTGAAATAAAATTAGAAATGGGTAGATCTGTTGGGCCAGGACATTGGCCCAGTGTTTCCTCCAGTTTCATGACCCATGTTTCGAATACTTGTTAAAAGTACAGATTCTAGACCCCCAATCCAATCCCGAATCAGAATATCCTGGGACATGGCCTAAAAACTGCATTGAAAACATGCTACAGAAGATTCTTACCAGTAACCGGCTTGAGAAAGATTCCACTAATGAGAGCTTATACACTGGAGTATTGGAAATGCTTAATGGGTAGGCAACTAATTGGAAGGAAGTGAGAGGGTGCAGAATCTATGTATTTTAGAGCTGTGAAAAAAATTCTCATTCCTTGAGCAAAATGGTAGTCGTGGAAAGGTCAAAGGCTTTGGAGACAAGTAGAATTTGGAATCCTCACTTTGCCCTTTCTAGCTCCTAGCTGTCATCTAATCTTAGTTTTAACATGAGGTTTAAAAAGCTTTTATTAAATGTGAAAACATGTAAGGTAGCCTACAACATAGGACATCCAATCAGTGTTTGCTGTGACTAGCTCTCAGAGGAAATTCACCAGGGGAAAAATCAGAACTTACACATATACACTCATTTTCCAACTATTCCCTTTATTTCCGTAATGAAAACCGGGTTCCATACATGATCATCTCTGCCTAAAATTCTCCACAGATCCTTTAAAATATCCTTATGTCAGCTCTAAGGCTTCTCTAAATTCACAATCCAGCTTCAGTATTCTCCTGCAGACTCAGAACCTGTGTGCTTGTTCTGTGATTTAACACTCATTTAGTTAAACTAAAATCTGTCTTCACTGTTACACTGGAAGCATCTTGAGAACATGCATCATATTATTACAACTCAAAGCAAAGTGCCCACTGAGTGATGTATATGTGAACACCATGCTTTATAGTTTTAATTCTTAATGACATTGACCCTTCCTTGTTTTATTTTTGTCTTATTTTCAATAAGGCCCCAAGTATACAAAACAGGGTTTATATTAATACATAAATACAAGGGTAAATGAAATAAATGCCACTTTTTATTATTTCTATATGTATTTACATTTATTTTGGTCATGCTGCGCGGCATCTGGGATCTTAATTTCAACCATGGAACAAATTCATGCCCCCTGCATTGGAGGCTTGGAGTCTTAACCATTACCAGTGAAGTCCCTGATTTCTATATTTTATAAACTACGATTTATATGATGAAGACTTTCTGTTTACAAAGACAGAGTGCAATGGCCATGTGCAAATTACCAGATCATAATCTTACAGTTGGAGGAGACTTTAATCATCTAAATTCTTTGTTTTACAGAAAAAACAAAAACAGCCCATGGGAGTTGAAAGAACTTGGTCAGAATGAAAGGGCTAATTTAGTATCGGAATTGAAACTAGACTTTAGGCTAATTCCCAGGTCAGTGGTTTTTCAACCACATGGACCATTTAAAACTGTTTTAACTCTCCTTGAGTTTTAACTCTCCTTGATGAGAATTAGTTTATCTGCCTCAAAAAGTTCTCTCAGCCCAACTGTCTCTAATGGGTTGTTTTGCTTTCAAAGACCTCTACTACAGAAAGCATCTGAGTAATACCCTAGATGTTGATGAGTGGTTTTATTGCCACAAACTAGGAATGGTCTCCATAGACTATCTTATCTTTCCTAATTAACTATTTCAGAAAGAATGGCCTAAAATAACTACTCATTAAACCCATTGTTTCTTGAGATGGCATCCAGTATTTAGCTCATTTCCAACAATTCCATGAAAGTTTGATCATTTTGTTACATTTTACAACTTCCAAATGACAGATTTTCCACATAGTCCTCAAAATGTTCCATAGGTATATTATAGAAGTTTTCCTCTGCCTCTGATGGTTAACTGGTACTTTCTGCTTTGAAATATAGCCCATCTGTCTTGGCCGTGTTTAGGAGGCATAGGATTTGGAGTTTTCATCATTGTACCAGTGAAGTCTTTTATGTTACAAGTAATAGGAAATCCAATTCATTTTTATTAGGCAAAAATGGCTCATATAATCAAAAAAGTCCAAGTAATTCTGATTTGAGACACAGCTGCGTTGAGGCACTTAGGACATAATCAAGACTTGCTTCTGATCATAACATTCTGTCTCCTGCTGACCCAGGTGTCACATGGTAACTAGATGGTCATGTCAACTCATGTCGCATCCTCTTAGCATCAAGCCTTTTTCCAAAAATTCCTGGCAAAAGCATCTAGCTGGGCACGTATCCATCCCTGAATCAATCACTAGGGCAAGGAAATATCGCATACTGACTGGCTTAAACCTGGTCATACACTCCCCAAGTCAAGTGTGCTCAGCTTCACCAGAACCACATGGACTGAGAACTGGAAACAGAATGGTCCCTCAGAGGGTCTTCTGAGAATGAGATTAACAGAGGTGGAATGAAGGCAGCAAAAATAATAAGTAGCCTCCCATGTATTCATGTACTATACTAGAACTCCTGGCTTCCTGAGAAAAATCCTAGCTGCCCTTGGGTCTCCTTCAGGAAGCCAGGTCAGAGTTATCCCCCAGCTTGTAACGAGACAGTTCTTTGCAGAATTGCCTTTCCTGAATTGTACTACAACGGGGATTTTCCACTGACTTTAAGGTGTAGCCCTCTGGGACTTGTAGCATATGTAAACCTGTCTGGTTTGTTCACTTACATACAAATGATCAGGCTCATACAGGTGTTAGCATAAACAAAAGTGTTTACTCAGCTCCAGGAATCTGCGTACAGAGGTGTGGAGAATCCACCAGGAGAGACTCAGCTAAATACTAGGAGAATATCATGTAGGCCTGAGGAATTTTGTGCATCTATGGAACAGGGTGAGTTGGGGAGGGCAAGGTCTGCCAGGTGCTTTCTAGGTAAGATGACTGTATGCTTTATCAGAGAGTGAAAGGGCACGTTCGGGGGCATACGCTGGACCTCTGCCAGGCAAATTGGGATATATTTCCAGATGCACGGCACCAGGAACCTAGAATAACGATGCCTCTGTGAACATACTCCACGTAAGGCATGTGTTCCATACTCACAGAATATGTACGGATGCATTCAACTGCTTCCTAGCTTGAGACAAACAGCTTGTGGAGTCTGGTGTTGCGGCACACCCCGGAGCATCTGTCGTGTTTGTTATCAGAATACTTCACGGTATCATTTTTATAAAAGGATTCTTCTAAGAAATTCTCACCTGATCTTAGTACCAAGAATTGCTCTTCCTGTACCTGGAGTTAATCTTATGGACACTGTGGCTGCTGGATCTGACCAGGTTCCTCTTCCTGCCTTGGCTACTGAGAAGCTTCAAGTGTGTGCTGTGTCCAAAGTGTGTCGGTCATGGTGGCGTGTATTGACAGTGTCCTTCCTAACTCCCCACCCTCTGGTTTCTCTCATGTGACTTCTCACTTATGTGAGTCTCGTACGTTAGGTTTTCTTGTCAGCTGCTCGGAATCCTCGAAGTAAAAGACAGATACTCCCCAACCCAACTGCCCACAGAAGTGGCATGGCCATCTCTTCAGTTGACTCCTTCAGTTTTTCAAGAGTGCCAACTCTGCCATCTGATTGCGTTGGCCTTGAAACTGTACAGCTCTCTAATTCAGACAGCTCATCAGGGAGGAAATATTGAGACAATAGAGTCTGAACACTTTTTGATATGGGGAAATTTTTACAAAACGTTTAGGTGTGATCAAGGTATTGTGGTTATGTTTTTTTTTAATCTTTCAAATATACGCTAAAATATTTACTGCCAAGTTGTAATGGCTAAGTCTGACATTAAACAGATGAGAAAATATAACTCTCTCCCAGGGAGGGACATACTTTTTTCTGATGTAGGAGAAATATACTACTACTCAACCTCTACTGGAAGGTTGGCAGCCCTGAGAACTCCTTTTTTAATGTAGCATGTTATGGATGTGTTCCTGCTTCCAAAGGAATGAGAAGCAGGTATTTCCGCATGCGAGGCAACACATATTTTTGAACCAGTCTGCCATACTCACCCTCTCATCCCCTGGAATTGGGGTCAACAAATCAACATTTTGAACAAGGACTCGAGATAACTGCTGTAGGTGGTCCTTAGATCTCCCCCTCAGAAAGCTCAAGCACCAGGAAAGCTTTGCTTCCTCTGACAGTCCTGGCCATTTTCTTAGGATTCCATGTACCTCTTGTTCTTTTTTAAAAATATTTATTTGGCTGTGTCAGGTCTTAGTTGCAGCACATAGGATCTTTGATCTTTGTCGCAACATGAAGGATCTTCATTTCCAGCATGAAAACTCTTAGTTGTGGCGTGTGGGATCTAGTTCCCTGACTAGGGCTCTAACCCAGGTCCCCTGCATTGGGAGCGGAGTGGTAGCCACTGGACCGCCAGGGAAGTCCTTCTTGTTCTTATTTCTAATCGCTGGCATTGCTTTCAGAAAATAATGGTTTTTGCATCCTATTCCACACACAAAAAAAGGGCTCTGGAGTCATTAGTATGTGATGGGCCATACCTGCCCTCCTCTGAGAAAGCCACGGTGATAAATATCTCATTCCAAAGTCTCAGTAGTCCTGCAACAAAGAATCCTGTTTAAATTTATCTGATCCATTTGCCAAACTGAACACAGATCCTTTCTTATGAATGCCTACCAATAGCTCCATAGAACACACTGAGTAGAAATTTCAAACACACCTGCATTTGTGAATGAGCTCAAGTTTTAATGTTTTCGATTCACCATGGCGTTAATTGCCACTTCTCAAGGTACATCTGGGAATTCCCTGGCAGTCCAGTGGTTAGGGTGCCATGCTTTTACTGCTTAGGGCATGGGTTCAATCCCTGGTCAGGGAACTAAGATCCTACAAGCTGTGTGGTATGGCCAAAAAAAAATTTGAATTAACAACAGAAAAAGGTACTCCAATGCCTCTCTACTCCCTGTAGAGGAATAGTCACATTACAAAGCACTGAACTCAGAATCTGAAAACCTGTGTTTAAATGCTTACGTCACCATTTACCAATCATGTGACCTTGAATATGCTACTTAATCTGAGCTTCAGTTCCCTTACCTGAAAATTGGGAGTAAGAGCTGTTCTACCACTCCTCTGATGAGAGGGTCACAGATAGCACATAGGAAATTATCTAAATCTGGAAATAATTTCAAATAACAGTATGTTTATCTGACGCTTGGGCCAGAGTTGTTTACAAACAGACAGGAACCAGTTGTCTGGTCTGCTTCCCAGTCCAGATTATGGCACTAACCCAGCAAATAACCTGGTGACCAGAAAGGAGTCCTAGTGCACACAAGAAAAGCGCAGGCCTGCTCAGATCCGGGGGCATCAGCCTGCGGCTTATGTGGCAGACAACACCCTCCACTACTACAGATCTCTTCTGCTCCAATCAAATCGGAAGGAGGAGGAAGCCATCAACTAATTCTCTTCCTTTTGCCCATGCACAAAATAGACTAGGCAAAAACAGGATTCCACAGGCATACCAGCGCTGATGAGCAGGGTGTAGAAACTAGTCGCATTGCCTGCCACTGGACTAGGAATCTGGGATAATTGTCACTGCCCTCTTTTACCCCTACTGCAGGATATCCGATTGCTAAATCATTGCCAAAACACCCATCTGATGAAATTAGGCCCATGAGGCCACTACAGTTAATATCAGGGTGAATCCAGGAATGCACACGGAGGCCTTCTCTGGCAGAGAAACACAGAACTGAAAGTCCTTGTCTAAACAGCTCAAGCTTTTTCTTTGAAAAAGACAAGCTAGAGCACATGAAGAGACCTGAGATTTCTGGCAGGTTTCCTCATTCAAACTGCAGAGCTAGCGACATCAATATTCATATCGCTAGGGAAGGTGTGACCCTGACACTTTTTTATGTCATCAAACTTAAATATTTTCTCTTTTATAATTTGGCTCATCTACTCTTCTACCCAAGACTATTAAAAAAACAAATGCATAAATAGCTCTGAGGTGCATTTACTTGTAACGCATTCCTAGAGTTAAACAGAAAAGTGCCAAAGAAGAAGAAAAAAAGACACGAGCAACCACCAAACAAGATTTGTTTACATCTATTTAATGCTAAGAACACAGATAAACTCAAGAAGGGACACACCTAAGAAACAGAGTTTTGAGTTTTTTCCCTGAACAGGATTCTGATCATGAAAACTAGCAATTCAAACCTCTAAAACAATAGAGCACATAAATCTCAAAATGCGACACATATTTTATCTCTTACCTGAATTACCTGAGAACCCTGAAACATTCTCTTGAAGAGCTATCCATATTAAAATTGTGCAAAGAAACTGTACCCATAGTGCTTAAACCATAAAACCAAGACTGGGTTTATACATGATAAGATAAAGCACATAAAATACCATGCAGCTCATCGAGTTCAAAGAAAATCAAAGTGAAGGGAAGGCAATGAGGACAGGAGACATTCTGGAAAGCGGGATGCTCCAGTGACATCTACTGCAAGCCTGTTTGAGGCCAGGAGCTCTGAATGCATGGAGCCGTCACTGATAGGATGGATAAAGCGTGATTTCTCGAACTGCCAGCAAGTTCGCGGATGATCTGACAAAACTTCCGGAATTAAAACCGAGGTAGTTTTCGGTAAGCAATGTTTTTCTTGAAAGCATGGCCAGCATGTGGTTGAGCCGGGACCTGATCCCAGCAAAGTGAAACTGTCTCTCTTTATTCAAGTTTCTGAATGAGTCTCTGAAGCACAGATCGAAGTGGGGGGTGCTCCGGTACTTGGGGTGTCCAGGCGTGGCAAAGTCAGTGGATCTGAAGGAAGTCTGGGAGCCGATGGAGCTGGCCACGGAGCCTTGGGAGGACAGAGAGGAGGTGGACCTCAAACTGGAGGAGCGCGACACAGACATCTTTGATACTGGTGACCCTTCCTTAGACTGGCTTCCCGGAGAGGAGAGAACACCCTCGTCCACGTCAGTCTGGGTGGTGGCCGACGTGGTCAGGACCATGGTTTGGGAGCTCACCACCCTGGTAGCCACCGCGGTCTGGGTGCCGGCGCACTCTGTGGCCGCGCTGGCTTGTGTCCCCATGTCACTCGTGCTCACAGCGGGCGTCTCCTCTCCCTGCTCCGTCTGAGTGGCGGCATCAGTTGCTCTCCTGCCCTCCAGCCTGTCCCTGCGGCTGCTGAAGTAGTCCTCCTCGCTGATGTTGGAGGCCCCGCACCCAGCCTCTGCCCGGCCCTCCTCGCCACCCAGCTCAGCCTTCCGGGGAGTGCTCGAGAGCCTGGCCAGCCGCAGCCGCAGCAGGTTGCCCAGCGTGAGCTCCTTGGACAGCGGTTTCTGGTCGACCAGATGGTCAAACCTGCCACTGATCCGGAAGCTGGACAGGAGCTTGGAGCTGATGGGCTTTGACTGTGCGTAGAGGATTCGGAACTCCAGGTCAAAGTGTTCAACCACTTGGCCGGACAGAATCACCAAGTTGCTGCTGTTTAGTTTGCCATCCGTCCATGTAAAACTGCAGAATTAAAAACAAACAGAAGCTGATAAGGATGACTGATCTTCATTTACTTAGTCTCAACCTGATTTTAAAGCCCAGACATCCTGTGACATAAGAGTCACAATTCAGGAGACAGGACATCTACCATACAGTGTGAATTCCAACTAGCCTTAATACACTATATAACCTAGGAATATGTTAACATCGAAGTCAAAAAGGACTTCCCTGGCAGTCCAGTGGTTGAGACTCAGCCTCCCACTGCAGAAGGCACGTGTTGGATTCTTGGTCAGGAAACATCCCACGTGCTAGAGGGCTCAGCCAAAAGATTAAAAAATAAAAAGACTAGTATTCAACCAAAAGGCTAGAACGTATAATCCTCGGCCTCAGAGTTGCTAAAAACTAGAAAGGGCTCCTAAGGTGCTGAGGGCAGCGCCCTCCTTTAAGGAGTGAGGAACGTGCCTAGCGATGTCCCAGGGGAAGCTCGTGGTAGAGCCTAGACTAGGCCCCAGACCTTAAGAACCACAGGGGCAGTGCTCCTCACTACCTCCCCCACGCTGCTGTTTCCACAGACGGAGACAGCCCTGTCATTCTAATGATGACACCGTTGCTCAACACACGTGTAGAGCTGATTAGTGGCCACGCACCCCCTCCTTCCTGTGGTGACAGGACCCCGCCCACCCCAGCCAGCTGCATGGAGGCACCCTCTCCAGGTACAGCAGGGCTGGGCAGGTGACCCGGGCTGGCCAGAGTATCCTACCCCTTAGATGAGGGGATCTATGCAGGGTGGGTGGTAAGCCAGTGAGAGCCAAGGAATTTTGCAAGGCCTGATACCAAGAGAGAGAGACAGAGGAAGTCTCTCACTTTAATAAATAGCTACTAAAGTTCACATGAGGGAGCCTGGACCTCTGCCTGCAAATAGAGAGCCTGACTGAGAATAAAGATCCATGAGAGGACTTCCCTGGTGGTCCAGTGATTAAGAATCTGCCTGCCAATGCAGGGGACATGGGTTCAGTCCCTGGTCCGGGAAGATCCCATGTGCCATGGGGCAGGTGAATCTGTTCTCCCCAACAAGAGAAGCCACCGCAGTGAGAAGCCCATGCACTGCAATGAAGAGTTTCCCCCACTCACCATAACTAGGGAAAACCCATGCATGGCAATGAAGTCCCAGTGCAGCCCGAAAAAAAAAAATCACCTAGAGAAAAGCAGAAATAGGAGACAATGCTCTGATAAATACATGGCCCCTAGGTCAAGATGAGCTGAAAACCAACGGTACCTTTCTATACTTTCAAGTTAGGTGAGACAGTAAATTCCATTTTGCATAAAGTAGTTTGAGCCAGCTTTCTGCACCACCGGCAATCACCCCACTGACTCAGAAAAATTTGTATCAGGAGTAGGGTGTTTACATAAAAAATCATAAAACGTAGTAGCAACTCTGTCTCTTGCAACCAAGAACCCAGGCTAAAGCAAATTCACCGTATGACAACTGCTTTCAGAGCTGGAGAAGAAAGATCTTTTTGAAAACCATCAGTAAGATCATGTAAACAAGACCCTTATCCAACACCATGATTAAAAAAATGTCCTCAGCAAATGAAAACTATCCTTATTCTCATCCTCAATGGTAGCATATTTCATTTTGAGGGGGTAGTTGTAGGAGCCACTGTGTCCTTGTCTTTTGAAGTAAGATCCCAGCTCAAGAGTTAATGATTGGGAAATGTAAAGATGTAGAAACAAAGAGCCGTCAGGCTGGGGAACTGGTAGCAGTTTAGACTATAAATCTGCCACACAGCAGAATCACCGAACTACTAGTTCCCCGAAAGATAGAGAGAAAGGTCTGACGCACATCCCAAATTGTTTCTACAGGAAGCAGAAACCCTCCATATGAAAACTGCTGACTGCAAGAACATAGATCGCAGACTGGTTGAAACCAGAAGGCTGATGAAGCTTGAAACTTCACCTTGATGCCAACCAACCGGAAAACTGTCCACAAGCTGATTACACCCTGCTCCTTGAACACTATAAAATTCCTCACCAGCCCCTCCCGGGTGGGTCACAGAGTCTTGAGATCAAGAGCCCGCTGGGGCCCTCTCTGCCCAGCAAAGCAGTGAAAGCTACTCTTTTCTACTTCACCTAAAACTTTGTCTTTGTGTTTCTATTTGGCACTGGTGAATAGAGGCCGAGTTTCAGCAACAATTTTTATATTTCAGATTCAGAATAGTCAAAAATCAATTGGAAAGTTTGGTTAACATAGATTAATCCTATTGTGGGTGAAAATCTTAGTTTTCTCCTTTTATTGCCAAACTTCTTATAAAAGGAAGTATTGAGGAGGAGTTCGAATTGTTCTGAGCAATAATGGTACTGTTTGAAAAGAAAGACACCAAGAGTTTCTTGATCTGCCTGCCTCCTCTCACAAGCCTCTACACACCCACCTTTACCCAGGGCTGACACCCAGTTATCACTCAAGGCTGCCTGCTTCTTCAAATACAGTTTTTAGAGACACACCTCAGCTCACGTATACCATCAGACAGTCTAATACAGAGATGGCAAAACACACTACCATCAGAGCCACATCCAAAAAATGGTATATCTTAACCTCTGGAGATTATCATTTACCACTCCTTATCTACATCCTCCACTCAAATTCCCTGCTCTCTACCCTAAGATGCCACGCCAACAGGAGACTTCAAAGGTGGAGCCAAAAGCATGGATCTACTTTCTAGACTAAAGCACCAAATCATAAGGCTTGAATCAAGGTGAAGGATTAAAGCAGGCAGCTTTGGCTGTGCCCTCCATCCTGAGCCCAATGCCTACAACCGCCCTTAATTCAAGTGGGCAGGGACAAGGTGGGTCAAAGGCCTGGAGAAACAGGATTTGAGACTGATGCAGTCACTGTTGTTCTTGCTGCCGTTGTTGTTGTTTAGTCACTTAGTCATGTCAGACTCTTTGCGACCCCTTGGACTATAGCACACCAGGTTCCTCTCTCCGTGGGATTTCCCAGGCAGGAATACTGGAGTGGGTTGCCATTTCCTTCTCCTGGGGACCTTCCTGATCCAGGGATGGAACCCAAGACTCCTTTACTGCAGGCAGATTCTTTATGCTGAACCACCAGGGAAGCCCCCCTATTCCAGTCACTGTTAATCCCCAATTCGTCCACTGCAAGCCTGGCTAAGCCTTGAATCGAGGACTCCCTCACTGCCAGGTCTCCAGGCAAGTTTCAACCTCTGCACTTTAGGTTTGTGAACCACAAGGTAGTGGAGGGGACCGCAGCCCGACCCACTCCAAGAAGCGGCTTTGATTAACCTATTCACACCTATTCACACCCACAGATGCACACACAGAGGGTATGCTTGCCCATAAAGGCTCACATTGAGAGGGAAAAGCAGCTTTCACCTTCACAGAGCATACTTCCTCTTAAAAGTTTAGATTAATAACCATGGATGGGTCAGAAACTCACCTGTAGGAGCCTGTAGCCACACGAATGCCATCAATCAGTGTGAACTTTTCATGAACCTTCCCAACAATTTTAGTTCCTGACCTGGCGTAGTAAATATTTCCTGTAATCGTCCGGACAGTCATCAGCTGTTGGTAGGAGAGTGGGAGAAAAAGAAATGAATGATCCAGTGAGCACATGATAGAAGAAGCCTTAGTTTACGATTTCTGAACAGATAAACGTACTGGCAGATGAGAGGTTACACTGCTGGGTAACAACGCTCACAGTACATGAGCCAGGTGAGTCTCAGGACTTAAGTAATGCTACTTCACGTAAGTTCATCTTCTTGCATGCTTTTTTATGCATGCATATTTATGTTTGAGACCTTCAGTTCATGTGAACATATGCTCTAAAAGAAGATTCACTTTTTGGAGACACTAAACAACAGAATTCAACCAATGACTTTGAAACAAAATGTGGGGGATAAAATCATCAAAGAAAACATGCTAGTAATAACATTTTAACAAAGACTTAAAGAAGCTAAGCTGACAATTCTCCTCTTGTATAATAGCACTGCTAATAAATAACAGCCCATCCACACTTATCCCCACACCATAATGGGTATGGAGAACAGGAAGAGATGACAAGCCTTCTCTAAATACAGGGTTTCTGAGGCGGAAACACTCATATTATGTGGCTTAATCAGCAATGTTACTTCTCCCACAGGTACGCATTTACCAAAAAGGTGCTCTGGTGATGCACTGGGGCCATATATTGTATAATTATCCTTGCAGAATGACACACATAAATGTATATACAATGGAATGCAAAATACTAAGCCAATCTGCATTCTTTGGAGCAGAACAGTAGCTCTGTATCTTTAGAAATCTTACACACTAAAAGTAAATGTCTAAGATTTTTGTTTGATTCTCTCATCACTCCACAAACAACAGAAAGCCCCTACTATGTACCAAGCCTTGCAACAATAGATATAAGGCCTGCTCCTTACCTTCAAGGACCAGGAGACAGAAAATTAATGATTAAATTACTATAGCAAGACATAACACCATCCAAAGAAGTGAAAACCTACATCTCCACAAAAACCTGTATACAAATATTCACAGCAACTTTATTCATAATCGTAAAAAACTGGAAACTACCCTAATATCCATCAATGAGTGAATAGTTAAACTGTGGTTTAACCATACTATATGATACTGTTCAGCAATAAAAGGAACAAACTGTTGATATACACAATTTGGACATATCTCAAAGGCATGAAAAAAGCCAATCTCAAAAGGTCACACACAAGAAGGAGGGGACGTATGTATACCTAAGGCTGATTCATGTTGATGTCTGGCAGAAACCAGCACAACACTGTAAAGCAATTCCCCTCCAATTAAAAATAAATATTTTTTATAAGGGTCACATACTGTGGAATTCATCTACATAACATTCTATAAATGTTCTCTAAATGACAAAATGACAGAGATGGACAAATCAGTGGTTGCCAGGGATGAAAGACGCAGAGAAGGGAACTGGAGGGGAGTGACTGTGACTGTGAAGATGCAGCATGAGGGAGGTCTTTGCGGTGATTGAACAGATCTGTACTCTGATAGCGGTGGTTACACATATGCACACGTGTGATAAATGGCACAGAACAATAGGCCCACATGGTACCCACGTCAATTTCCAGGTGCTGATGTTATAAGTTATATAAGGTGTAACTGGGGCGAAACTGGGTGAAGGATACATGGAACCCTGTATGTATTAATACTATCTTCCTATCTTCACAACTTCTACCATTATTTCATAATGAAGACAAAAGACAAAACAAACTATGGCATAACACACATTGTTTCTGTGCTATTCTTACAAAAATGCGTAATATGAATTGAACCATTAGGAAACATCATACAAATGCCATAGAAAACTGGCTAATATTCTTCAAAGGCATTAAGACTCGAACACGAACAGTTCCAGATGAGAGGAAGCTAGGAGAAATGGCAACTAAATGCCAGATATGGTCCCAGATTGCATCCTAGGTAACAAAACAGGCATTCATGGAATGATTCGTGAAATTCACAATGTCTATAAAATAGGTAATAGGACTTGATCAAGTTTATTTCGTGATTTTGAAATTTGTTCTGAGGTTTGTCAAGATGTTAACATTTAGAGAATCTGGGCACAGAGTATTCAGGGATGCCTTATATTGTTTCTCTAACACCTTTGTAAATCAAATTATTTGAAAAAAAAAAAAAAACTAGAAACTTCCATAGAGGTGCACATGGAGCTGGCAGGGGAGGGATTGCTGGATAATTCCTGAGCAGAGCTTCAAAGGACCTGCATATAATACAAACATGAAGAACATTAACTGTGGGCAGATTTCAGTGTGATTTTGTGCATCTTTCCCTTTGGCATTTATCGGAATACTATATAGCCCTCTGTGATTGTGTCCAAAGCACTTTTAAAAAACTTAGTTTTTTTTGGCTGTGCTGGGTCTTCGTTGGTGCGAAGGCTTTCTCTCTCTGGTTGCAGTGAGTGGGGGTTACTCTTTAATTGCAGTGCGTGGGCTTTTCATTGCGGTGGCTTCTCTTGTTGCAGAGCGTGGGCTTGAAAGTCAGAATCAGTAGTTCTGGTACGTGGGCTTAGCTGCCTGCCCCAAGGCATGTGGAATCTTCCCAGACCAGGGATCAAACCCATGTCCCCTGCACTGGCAGGCAGATTCTTAACCACTGGACCACCAGGGAAGCCCAAAGCACTGTTTATTTATTTTTTATTTTTAAAAATTTTTATTTTATACTGACGTATAGTTGCTTTACAATCAAAGCACTCTTGAGTGCCTGCACACTGAGGTGTGGCCAAGTTTCTGCAGACCAGGCAGAAGCAGTCGCCCCCAAGGGGTAAGGGGCAGACTCACCAGCACAGGCAGGCCCTGGTGAGTGAAGGCGCCGGGGAAGGTGGTGCTTCCCGAGGAACAAGTTAGGACATGAGTATGAACACAAGTGAGGCCAAAGGGACAGGCCTCCTTATGACCCTTCCTAGAGGATGCAGACCCCCCCAAAGGCAGCAACCAATAGCAGGCAGCTGAGTTAGCAAATACACCTAGATTTTTGCTGAGTGGATGAATCACAGCCAATCACTCAATCAAAGTCATGGCCAGGCTATTCTGTGATCTTCCTGCTGCTCACACACAGCCTCAATTACAGCAACAGCACTTTGAAATTAAACATCGACACCTTCAATTTCTTCGCCGGCCTCTATGGCAGAGCAGACTGAATGTCTGGTTAGAGGATGATGCGCTTTCCAGGCCTGACTTGCATTTCCCTTGGGTTCACCTGACGCATTTTTAAATGGACTGTCAAAAACAACCTAGTGAAGTCATATAATCTTACACTTAAATACTTGGCTCAAATTCTTTTATGCTCAGGGCAAAGGATATAAAAAAGTCTACTTTCATAATAACAAGAAATGAGAGGCAGCATGTGACAGGGATTAAGAACACGAGCTGAGACTTCCTTAGTGGTCCAGTGGTTAGGAATCTGCCTGCCAGTCCAGGGGATACAAGTTCGATCCTTGGTCCAAGAAGATCCCACGTGCCGCAGGGCAGCTAAGCCTGCAAGACAAAACTACTGAGCCTGTGCAAGTACAACTAGAGAAAGCCCACACACAACAACAAAGACCTACTGCTGTCAAAAAAAAAAAACCAGGGCTGGAGGCAAGCAGACGGAGAGAGAAACTCCATTCCACTACCTTTTAGCTGTAGACCCTGGGCTCCTGGCGTCAACACTGCCCAATCTGAAAACAAGTATAACACCACTCGCCTGTTGGGGATGCTGTGAGGAGTGTCATAACACTGTCAACAGCCTCGAACAGTGCCAAGGACAGAGCAGGACTCCCTAAACGTTGATCGTCACTATTAAAATTGGAGCCTGCCAGTGCTGCAGTCAAAAGCAGCAGCTTCCCCTCCCCAGTAGAGAAATGCCATTTACTGTGACGGACAGAATAGCATTTTGTGTGTAAGAAACCAGTCTAATTCTTTCCAGAATTTCCATCTCATTTTGTTTCTGGCAACTTCCTTATTTTGGGAAAATAAGGATATTATTTTGGGGGTTTTCTTTTGAAAATACTAGCCATTTTTTTATGATCATTGTATAATACATTTTTACACTAAAAAAAAAAAAAAAATAGGGAGCAGCTTCCAAGGCAGCCTCTTGCCAGGAATGGCCAAGGTCTGAACCTGACTCTGTCCATTCTTCCCAGTGAGACTTCAGGCAGAAGACTTTGCTCACGACCTCCAGTCCCTCCCCGCTTCCACTGGGGAGACCACCACCAACTGCCCTGTAGCTCACTGACAGTCATTACTTGCTGATGGTGGTGAAACTAGAGACATTGTAACACAAACCTTTTCTTCTTCGGGATGAACTTTCAGATCCATGCACATATCCAAAAACTGAGAGAGCAGAGCCTGGTCCAGCAGGATGTAGACAGCGACTCCCTGTTTCTGAGAGATTTCCTGCAGGTCTCGGAAGATGTCGATGTCTGTGAACACATCCATCACCACTGCAATCACCTAGGGGGTGGGGCAGGGAGAAGAGCCAGCGGTCAGCCCACAAGGACACCACCTTACAGCTGCTGTCAGGACGCTGGATCCCCTTCTCGGAGCTGCCAGAGGATCCCACCCTACCCTATCCCTCCTTCCTTCTCCTTCTGCAGTACCAACCTTCCCCTCACCATGGACTCTTGTCCATTTCCAAAGATGCTCAGGCCACTGTATCCTACAAATCTGGAGCTGACCCAGCTAACCCTCCCAACTGCCTCCCAGCCCCTCTCCTCCACACTGCAAATTTCTCAAAACTATAAATTGAACCACTACCTTGACCGCCTATGAACCTGTTCCATTCAATTCTCTTCCTTTACTAAAACCCTCATCTTACAGCTCAGACCAGGAAGATATCCAGGTTTTGCAGCTAACACACTGTTATCTTAGACATGTGGCTTTTTGTCTATGTCTATAACACATGTATGTAAAACCTTAAGAGTCTCTCTGAGGCCTCCTTCTGGGTGTACCAGTCTCCAAGCCTGACTTTATTGTCTGATTTTTGGATCATAATGTGATTTTCTTTTATAATCTAGAAAGGACCATCCCATCTACCAGCGACTCATGGCTTGAATCTGATCAAACCAGGCAAGCTGATCCTCCCACCTTCTGCCTCGGCATATCATATCACATCTTCATGATGTCTACTCCCTCCACCAGTCAGGATCTAACCAAATGGCTTCCGGAGTGCCAGCCTCTCCTTTGTAAAAGGTGGTCTCTGCAGTTCTCTTGTATCTGTCCGCAACGCAAGCCCGCAACAAGAACACGGAAATACGTCCTAAAGATGCTGCCCTGGAGCTTGGACCAGTCCTTTCTCTCTTCCCAAGGACAGGGCTCCATTTCTCCTGATCAATTGCCCTTTGTGCTGATCAATGTCACTCAGCACAGACTAGTTGGCGCTGCCATGTGGCCTAGGGAAGATTATAGCTGCTTTGAAAGTCTGTCTCCTTAGCTTCAAAATCGGTTCCTAGCGAGCATTAAAGGACTACGTTACATGAGGTGCTCTGTACAAGAGATCCCTCCAGTATCTGCTTGCTGATTTATGTGACCAGTCCTGAGTCTGAGCCGTCCAGACAGTTCAGGGCAGAGAAACGTCTACTGGCTCCCAGCTTTCGTGCTCAAGAGAGGCTGCTCCAGTGGCAAAGCCTCTAATCACATCCTCTGCAGGTTCAAAGCATGGTTGTCAGCTAACTGCTGGCAGGGCCGTGGGGGCATCAAAGCATGCAGGTCTTGTACAAGCCCCTGCACTGGGTCAGAGCCAGGGTTGGGGGCCAGGGTGGGGAGGGGGTGTCAGCTTAAGAAACCACTCCCAAAGCCCAAGGTTCGGAGCTCTTTTGCAGGCTGGAAAACCTCACCAGTAAAAACACGAGACTCTTCCCATCACATTAACTCCTGATTTATTTACAGGTCTCACCTCTTCTGTGGAGGTGGAGACCCTTGAACAGGACTGATTCATCCCTCTGGTCCCAGAGAGCTCAGGACAATACTCAAGGGTCATTATCCAATGACACCTTAGGGAAGCTCGAACAAACTTTTTGGCCAACTCAATATTTGAGTGTCAAAAAAATGCAGAGACAAAGGGACAATTTCACTGTCCTTCTCTAACATCGCATAGTCTTGTCTACCAGGAGGAGGGACCTTGAAATGCCAGCTCCCGGGAAGTCACTGCTGTGAGGGAATTTGGGAAGGAGTATTTCTCTCTCTGGCTCCCTTTCTATTTTTGGCAAAGGGTACAGCTAAAACCCAATGGAGGGAGTGACTTAGAAAACAAGCATTCTTTCTAAATTGGTGGCAGCTCCAGAAGTTTATATTCTCGAATGCGTTTTTATACATCCTATTTGGAGCTGTATCTATCCCATGTAATTTAGCGGTTGAAAGGCAGAAAGGCCAAGGAGCAGACCCCAGCTCTGTGACTTACTAGCTGTGTGACCCAGGGCAAGTTGCTTAATCACTCTAGGCCTCAGTCACTCTCCTCCTCCAGTAGATATGGATAACAGCATCTGGCATCTACGTCAAAGGGCTGTTGCAAGGATTAAATGAGACAAAGCCTGGAAAGGGCTTAGCTCAAGCATGAAATCAGTGTTCGATTATGCAGCCAGCACTTCTTTCAGGGTCTACTGTGAGCTGAAGCCTGTGCTAGGTAGGAAAAATGGTTATAAAGACTTTGACACATACCTGACTTACCCACAAAGCGAGGACCTGGGATGCAGGCAAGGAAAGTGGTACACACACGGTAAGAGGCAATGAAATCAGGGGGACACTTCGCGGGGAGTGGGAGACAGTAAAGCATCTCCCTTGCAGGAGCAGACCCAACACAGGCCCTCAGAGGAGAGCCGAGGAGGATTCCTGGAGGAGATGGCATTTGAGCTGAACCACAAATAAGGACAATTTAGTCAGGGGAGAAGAGAAGGGGTTGGGGGTGGGGGGACATCCAGCAGGAAGCCACGTAATGACAGAGGAAGAGGCAGGAAATGATGGGGTATGTCCCAGTCTGGCTGGAATGCAGAGTATGCATGAGAGGGAGCGACAGCATGTGACTGAGAGACAGGATAGTGTGCAGGAGCATGGAAGGTCTCAGATGCCAAGCAAGGCATCAGGATCATACAGGTCACAGAGAGGAGGAGGTTTAGGAAGAGTGGCGAGGGCAGTGATGGAGCCAACAGGACAGAAGACACTGATGGCAGTGTAGGTTGAAGATGTGGCCCCTCCTCCAACCCAAGGCCACGTACCTCAGTGCCTGCTGTGTTGCTTTGAAGGTTCAACAGATGCTTAGGAAGACTAAAGACCGAAATGGGCTTCCCAGGTGGTTCAGTAGTAAAGAATCCACCTCCTAATGCAGGAGACATGGGTACAATCCCTGGGTCAGGAAGATCCCCTGGAGAACGAAATGGCAACTCACTCCAGGATTCTTCCCTGGGAAATCCCAGGGACAGAGGAGCCTGGCGGGCTACAGTCCATGGGGTCACAAAGAGTCGGACCTGACTGAGCAGCTGAGCACACAGCACACAAAGACTGAAAGAGGGACTTCCCTCCAGTGGTTAAGACTCCATGCTCCACGGAGTCCGATCCCTGGCTGGCGAACTAAGCTCCTGCATGCCGCATGTGAAAGTCACTCAGTCGTATCCAACTCTTTGCAACCCCATGGACTATGCAGACCATGGAATTCTCCAGGCCAGAATACTGGAGTGGGTAGCACAGCACAGCCCAAAAAAAAAAAAAAAAAGAAGAAGACTAAAAGAACAAAAATCAGCAACAGAGGTTTCAATGGTGGGCCAGGTGGGAAACCATGAGGGTCACAGAGGAGGCAGCTGTGAACTCAAGTCCACACAACAGAAAACAGAAAAAGAAACAATCCTGAGAGGGAGGTTTCAAAATTGACTTTGAGGTAGCATAAAATCTCATAAAGGGGTTCTGAATGTACACATGTGAGAAGAGAGTCGAGCTCATAAAAAGTGAGAGAAAAACAAATCCAGCATCAGTCCCCATCCTCAAGGGAGACAGGAGATGAGATGGGGTATCCCAGCACGATGGAGTCACCGGATGTGCACCCTGGCACCACCGGGACAGAGCCAAGGAGGCCAGCCCAGCTGGCCAGGCTAGAGAGGGTTGGAGGGTTGCTGAGCAGGGCCCCAGGAGCGAGGCCCATAGTATAAGGTGCCTGCCGAACTGAATTTTGCTTCATCACCCTAACAAAACAACTGTACAAACACCACCATTGTTACATAGTGAGTAAGTATCTAATTTGCTATTAGTTTCATTGTTTGGTTTTGAGGCCTCAGCCTTTCCTGTGTGTTGAAAATAATTGGATTTGAACTGGCCTCTCACACCCACGGAGTAGTTAGAGGGTGGATGGAGGTGTTTCTCCTTCTGATTCCCCCAGTAGCCAACATCCCCTCCTCTTTCTAGAGCAGGACCCTTAAGACTTCTGGAAGCAGTCAGCAGTAAGGCCTGCCTTCCTTCAAGACCTACCCCCACCCAGTCCCCCCCAATCTCTGCCCTTAGCCCCATGCAACCAAGCCCTATGTAGTTGAACTAGACCTGGGGCTTCTCAAGTCTCTAAAAGGACAGCCTCTTCACTGAACTGAGCTATGACCTGGGCTCATTCACTAGCCAGCTGAGTACCTGCTCTCCAGGGCTGGCCATATCTCAGAGGTGTTGGTGTTCATGCCTAGAAGATACACTTGGACTTGAAAGTGGTCATCACTCCCACTTCCTGAATCATACCACGGGATGGACAAGGAGAGATCTATGGGCAGGTGGGCATTGCCCTGTAACAGCTCGTGCTGCAAAGAGACTGTCTGTTCTCTTAGGGCTGGAAAGCTCTGCAAGTAGTGGTTCGTGAATGTCTTTCAGGGTCAAAGCCCATCTGTGCATGTTGGTCCTAACATGACACCTAAAGAGGAAACATCCAGCTGTCGGAGCCTGCATGGCTGGTCTGCTGCCTGGTCCTCATGCTGTTCCTTCTCTTCTGCAGCCACATCTAGAGCAGCCACTCCTGCATCAAGTCCCATGTCACCATCACAGATGACACAACCTCAAGTTACCTCCTTCAGTCACTTCAGTCCAACTATCCCCCGATGACATACCATGGGACCGGTGATCCACATGGTTACAGGTAGCAGTCCCTGGAATATCCTGCAGACCCCCCTCATTTATGTTACTTTCCACGTACAACTGGAATCTTTTCTGTTTGCCAAAAGCTCTAAAGAAGTATCTCGAGATCTGAAAACCCCATTAATTGTTATCTCCAATTTACTGAAAAGAAAAATAAAGCATGCAGAGGTTCTGTGACTTGTTCAATGTGACACACTTAGTCAAATGCAGGAGCTGGAATTTCAGCCCAGTCTGGGCGCCCCCAGAGCTACCTATCAAAAATTGTTAAACATTATCCCAAACAAATCTAATCTCGGTCTTCAAATGATTGAGAACTTGGAACAGATCCTGAAAGGATTGAGTAGAGTATTCCACAAAGCATATAAGCTTGAGTCCACCAGGGAAGATGATCACCAAAGACACAAAACTCGGAATGCCCTAGGACAGCAGCAGGAACTTCTTTCTGCAGGCGGGTTTGCTAACTCTGAATGAACTAAATCAGGAAACCTTGGGAGGCACAGACGCTATCTGATGAGGTTGCAGGGTTAGACCTGGACACAGATGCAGGCTCCTCCATTTCCGAGCACCATGTAGCCTCTGGCAAGTTACTTCTGCTGTGCTGGCTTCTACTACATGCAAATAACATTACCCACCTGTAGTGTTTGCAGTGGGTTTGGTCAAGAGAGAACATGTAACAGTTCCTGGTATCCAGAAAGCCTTCACAGGGCAGCTAGCATAGTCCTAGTTCTCATTTTGCCCCCGTTCCTAGGTAAGTCATTCTACCTAAGCTCAGCATCTTCAAACACAGCCCCTCTGAGCTCTGCTGTCTGATTCACGCACCCACCATGGGCGGGGTAGGGCTCTGAGAGCTTCATGGGGCCACTCAGGGTGGGTCATTCCTGTTCTCATTCCAGCTCTTCCTCTGCCTGGAGCAAGAGGTCCATGTCACTCACCACTTCTCACTGCATCTCAGTTTCTTTCCCTTCCCACCCACGATCATAAAGCAAAGACACATGTTCGAGATGCTTGGAATTCTATCAGAGGTCTGCGCATGTGCAAAGACGCATCAGCCTGTTTAGTGGTCAACAAGAGCCTGTCTGCTGAATTCCTCACACTGAGCACACGACACCCAAGTCAACTTCCTTCAAGTTCCTGGGGCTCCTGTCTCTTTTGGAGAACTTCTTGCTGAAATTTAAAAAAAAAAAAAAAAAGACCTATATTTTCTCCCCAAGTTTTACAGATTTTAACAGAACAGAAATGACCTCCTGGAGATTTCTTTTAAAATCTTTAAATAACAATCTTGATATCAACTTCAGAGTTTGAAGACCAAAAAAAATGTCGATGTCCACAGCAAAACCTCAATTTATTTGTGCCTGTTGTTTCTCTAAGTTTCATGGGCTGTTATTATAAAATTAGCAATTTAAGTACCAGATTAAAGTACTAGTGGAGCCTCTGTCTGCAGAGAGTGGCCTGGGGCCTCTCTGGGAAGGCTGGGGTGAGAGAACTAGTTTTTCACTGGCCCCAGGAGTGAGGGGCCAAGGCACATACAGTGGCATTTCCTCTGCACTGTTCCAGCATAAAGTACACAGGTGACTGGGCTTTTTCTTTTTTCTCTTTAAGTTTACTATTATCTTTATTTTTTGGCCATGCTGTGCAACACGTGGGATCTTCGTTCCCCGACCAGGGCACATGCCCCCTGCGTTGGAAGCAGAGTCTTAAACACTGGACCACCAGGGAAGCCCCTGGGCTTTTCCAAAAGGAAGGAAAAGCATCAAGAGGTGTTTTGTGGGAGAAGGGACTTATCACTGTGAGTTAGTTATATTTTTTAATTATGCAGAACATCTGCCTGGCTCCCAAGTCCAACTGACAAAACAAGCTACATCTAGAGACATCTGGCTTCCAATCTTGTCCCTTCCTTTCTCCCCTCCCTACTAACATAATAACTTCAACTAGTTTTTTATTTATTTCCCCATTTAAAAAAAATATAAATAAGCATATATGTGTACACATCCTCACTTATGTTACTGAAGAAGTATGCATATGTGTGTATATGTATACATATATATGTTCTTATCCCCCTGTAGATAAAAGGCAGCATATGATACGCACTGCTCTAGACCAGTGCGTACAACAGAACCTTCTGAGATGACGGAGATGTTCCGTATCTGCTCTGTCCAACACGGTAGCCACTGGCCACCAGCAGCAATTAAATACTTGAAATATGATTAGTATAATGGATGAACTGAGTTTTTTATTGTATTTCCTTTTAAGTCACATAAATGTAAATAGCCACAGGTGGCCAAAGGCTCCTGCTTTGGTCAGTACAGTTCTAGCCACTTCATCACAGGAAATAGCTAGTCTTCATCCCTTTTCAGTTGCCAGGCACTCCGCTGTGCAGAAGGGTCCGTTTACTCACCAATCCATCCCTGAAGGATGTTTGAGCCTTTCCAACCTTTTGCTGTTATATTCAGTGCTGGAAAAAATAGCCAACTACACAACCCTATTCATATTTTTTGCCATAATAACAATCTTGATATCAACTTGAAAGACAAAAAAGATTGTTGTGTCCACAGCAGAACCTGAATTCGTGCCTATTGTTTTCTGTAAGTTTCTTGGGCTGTTATTACAAAGTTAGCAATTTAAGTATCAGATCTGTCTTTGGGACAGATACACAGACATGGAATAGCTAGGTCCACAGGTCAATTCAACTGAAATTTTGCTGAATATTGCCAAATTCCCCTCTAGAGATTCTATCACTTGCATTAGGACTTTTAAAAAGCCAATATACCTACTACTTCTCTTCCTGAGAGAACTTACTTTGTATGCATAAAGGAACCAGAGAATAATTCTGCAGCTTCTCTCAACTGCCTGACAGATGCCAGGTAAAAAGAACAAAGAAATGAAATGGCAGACAGAAAATAGCACGGTGGTGGCCAGGGGCTGGGAGGCGGAGGGAATGGGAAGTCACTGGTCAATGGGAGCAGGGGTTCCAGTTGCGGGAATGACAAGTTCTGAACCTGGACGGTGGTGATGGCTGCAGTGGTGATGGTAGATGTCTGTAATGCCACCGATCGGTGCACTTTAAAAAAGTGGTAAGTTGTGTTACGTATATTTTACCACAATTTAAAAAGAAAAAAGATGAAATGGTGAAAGAATTCTGAAATCCTTAGGCTAAAGCATAAAATCAAAAGGAAGGAATAAAAAGCAGCCACACTTAAGTCTGGTGGGTAAGGTCTTAAAACGACACATCAGTGAGACTTCCTAAGCCAGTGGTTCTCAACCAGGGACAACTTTGCCCCCCGGAAGACATCTGGCAACGTCTGGAGATTTATTTTTTTAACTGTAGGAAAATATAGAACATACAGATTTGCCATCTTAATAATTTCTAAGTGTATAATTCAGGGGCCTTAATTACATTCACAGTATTGTCAACCATCACCACTGTTTGTTTACAAAATTTTTTATCACCTCCTACAGAAACTAACCATCAAAGCAGCAACTCGTTCTTCCCCTGACCCCCTCACTTGGGGAAACATTTCTGAATGTGAGGACTGTTTTTCAGCTGGGGCCAGTGCTTCTGGCATCCACTGGGTAGAAGCCAGGGGTGCTACTCAGCACCCTACAATGCACAAGACAATCCTTCGGGACAAAGAGCTATCCTGACCAAAACATCAATAGTGGCGACGTTGAGAAAGCCTGCCCTGGGTTGAGACGGGCATCCGCACAGGAACTGATTACACTGCACGGGTTCTACTGCAACTCTGAGGAGGATTGTGTAAGATCAGGAGGGCCTGAATTTAGATACAGCCACGTGCACACGGGGGGCCTCCGACAGATTCCTCAGCTGCTACTCCTCCTAAGAGGCGGGACTCTGTGTCAACACGATGACAGCTCCTTCGAATGCTCAGGTTATCAAAAGGATGCCCAAGGGTGAGGTCTAGCAGAAATGTAGCAGAAAACAAAAGCACATAGGGAATGGGTGGCTGGTAGGAACGATGGCTCTGGGGAATGCAGGACCACCTAGAAGGGTGAGCTTTGCCTGGGAGCTCCCATCCGGACACTAGGAATATTCCAAGAGCCACAGCAACAGCCCATTGCCATGTAAGGGCACACAGCACCTCCAGGCAAGGTCTCCACTCCCACCCGATCTGTGGGGCCCAGAGCCCAGGCCAACACTGATTCACATGGTAACAGAGACAAAGAAATGAATGACTCATCAACAAATATAGTAGTACAGGGATAAACTCTAGAGTGTGTATGTCAGGAAAATTCTGTGCAGCTCAAAATTCTCCTAAAAGCAAACATCTCAGGTCTCAAATGGTCCAAAGCGAAAGAAAAAAAGTACAAAACAATATTTCCTACAACTGAGCCCGAGGTCATCTGTACTCAGAAGCCACGCTGTACATAAATCGTGTTTTTAAGATGCTGGACCTCACTCAACACAACAGACCCACACTTTGAAAGGTGCACAGAAACCTTTCCCAAGAGCGGGACTGGCAGGTTCACAGCCTCAGACCCAGCTACCCTGGGACAAGTCCTTGCTGAGTGGAAAGGCAGGCAGACTCACCTTCTGAATGATCAAGGCTGCAGGTGAGCAGTCTCCGCAATATGTGGTGTGCGCTATTCAGCGCCAAACATCCTGCAAGCCTAAACAGCTCAAACTGTGGCTTGAGTCCTGGGTGAGGATGAAACCCATTCCAGAACCATCCGGCGAGGCCGCAAAGCCAGGATCGGACACCGCCATTCACCAGCTGAGCCTGGCTTCTACGGCCCGTACCCTGACCACTCTGGCCTTCCTACTGCTAAGGGCAGATCTAGTACTGTTGTCATCATTTTCCTGTTTCTTTGATACGCAATGTGGAAATTAAAAGTCCACTTCTTGAGAAACCCTTAAAAACGCCCAGACTGTTGAAGGCTACCAAAGAACCAATGCTCCCTCATGGCAGGGGGGCCCTGTGCAGAGGTGAGTGATCGAGAGCCCGGGCTTGGGGGCCAGACTGACTTGGGCTCACACTCTGCTCCGTCACACACAAACTTAGAGGGCAAGCCACTTCACCTCTCTGGGCCTAGTCTCATCTTAGTTGTGGTCTCCTCCTACAGCTGGGAGGAGGGTTAAATGAGAGAATCCAGGGGAAGGGCTTAGCACAGATACTGACCCACTCAAAGCGCTCAATCACACGGTCAAGTGCTTTCATCGTCTGAACACAGACATGGAATGGCCTCTCATCTTATCTGGAAACAGACTGAGACCTGCAACTTCACAGTCCTCGCCATCACAGATCCTGAACTTCAAAGCATATGGTCGGAGCAACCCGGCCACTCCTGTGAACATAACACACACTTCTACCTGGAGCAGCAGCAATGGACCAGCCACCAGATTAGCTCTCTAACACCTGTTCCCTCCATAGATGTCTCTCCACCTGCAGACAGTGATGGCTCCTTATCTCTACATGGCACAGGCAGAGCATGGTGGCTGACGGTGCTTAAGAGATGCTATGCCTTGGTTTGAGTCCTGGCTCCGTCATTCCCTGGCTACATGACCTCAGGAAAATGAAACTTCTCTATGCCTCAATTTCATCACATGCAAAATGCAGATCATAATCACACCTACCTTGGAGATGCTTGAACAGTGCCTGGTGGAGAAAGCAATGCTTTTGTGTTTTGTTTTGTTTTTAACAAAAGAGATGGTCTCTGAGACCTCAAGTTTAGGGTGTCTCAGATCCACCTCATTTCCTCATCCCTACCCTCAGCCTCATTCTCCTCCATATTCTAATTTGGTAGCATCACTGACCACCCAAGCTAAAAAAATCTCAGCTCTTCCCATACCTTCTCCTTGGCTTTGCCTCCTCTCCTGCCCTGCTCCCTCACCACTCTTCTGGTCCATCGAATGACCAAGTCCTGTCAGTTCTACCAAAAACTCTCCCCCTGCCCAACCCCCAGCAGTGCCTTAGCACAAACCCTCTTCTCATATACAGATCCCTACAACCCCTCCTGACAACCATCTGACACCAGTCTCACCCCTCTCTAACCCATCCTCCTGCAGGCTCCCACCAGAATCTCAAAGACAACAATCTGATCATGTCCCTCTCCTCCCTTTAAACCTTTGATGGCTCCACACTGGTCCTTCCAGTGTGTGCAAAGCCCTCAACAGTCTGGTCCCAGTCTCCCCATTTAGCCTTCTCTCCTACCATTAACCTACACATACTCTGTGCTCCAGCTGTGAGGAACGTGGCTGCCTCAAAAAAATGCCAGGCGTTTTCACCATTCTGGGCAGGTCCCTATCTTCTGTTCTGACAAGCCCCACTCCTGCACTTGGACCCAGCTCCAAGGTCACCACCACTCTTGAAGCTTTCTTTCTTCAGCCTGTAGCAACCTCCTCACTGCTTCCTACCAGCCAATTGTCAACTCTCAAATGCAGGCAAGGGTCATGTCCTTCACCTGTGGCCCCAGCCCCTGGGGCATAGTGTCTGATACACAGTAGGCACTGAATAGGCAAGCAATCTGGCATAAGGAAGAGACACTGAAAACACTTATCAGATTTAAAGGTACCGTACCACCTTTCTCAGTTAAAACCGTCCAGGTTCCAAATACAGAATCTTGAAAATACAGGGCAGAGAACATGGCAGGAGGTTCTAACCAGAAAGGCATTACAGAATGCCTACAAGACAAAGGAGTCTGAGCATCAGCCTTGAGCCCCTTCTGAGGCCAGCACTGAGTTGATGGACTGGTCTCAGCTCTAGTGCCCCTTCAATACTACTGAAAAGGAGATGTAAGCAAGAGGCTAGGGCAATTCCTCTCTCTCATGGAGACCCATTCATTCCTTTCCCCAAGTTCCAAGTGCCCAAGTTCTCCCCCTAGAGGTGATCATTGGGAATGCACACCTATTCTAAAAAGGTGCCTTTTTCCATCTTTCCAATCTTCCCACTGAACTCAGAAGTGTCTGTTGCATCAAAAGGACCCTCAGCATACTCAATGCACCACAGGGCTGATAACAGCCTAGCTGGCACCCACACATCCTCCCACAGTGGCAAGGCACTAGCCTACGGGATCCCCTACCCACTGCAACCCCACCAACAGGCAAAGGGCACTGGGCATTAGGAACACTGCTAAGTCAGGACTTGTCCCCAGCTTGGCTACACTAACCAACCTGATGTACAGATATCATAACCACAGTCAGACACACTCAGCTATAAGCCCTACGAAGTCTTACCACGACCTGGAGCTTTACCTGCATTTTCTCTGCCATAGGCAAACAGCCAGGAAGCTGGGCACTGCTAGTCAGCAAGCAAGGTGGCAGCTGATCACGGCTCTGGAGGAAGGTGTCTGCTATACCCTACCAGCCCCCGCCACCTTGGGTGCCGCATGCTTTCTCCCTGATCCCTCTGTACCCAGCACCCTGGGTGCAGTCTCATCTGGGCTGGCACGGAGACAAAATCTCCCACCGCACCCCAATACCTTATCACACTAAGAGCCAGACAACGGCACCAAAACCCACCGTGGAGAGATGACTTAATGCATGGCTTTCTGCATTTTTTTTTCCAGCCTATGGAAATGCAAACTCCCCGCCCCACCCATTCACTGAACGAGCAACTTCCCCTCCAGGCCGGCAGGAGGGAAAAGGGTCAGGGCTCTTGGCCCATCTGGTTTGCTTCTGCTTTCTACAACAAGACACGTGGGGGTGACTAGCAATGATAGACTCGAAACGCCCCGCAGCTGTCTCTAGGGAAAATCTTTGAGGAATTTCCTCCTAGGTTATACGCTTCTTAGGTCGTGCATCTCTTAAGGAGCTCCGGAAAGTGGGATCTAGAGTCGGCTGACAGCCAATCTGACAACTGGTTTTTAACTGAAAGCTGGAACGGAGAGGACTTCCGGTCACCCTCCCAGGGAATGTAAATGTTAGGAGTTGGAACTTGAGCACAATTCGCATTCTTGGGGATGGAGACTCCTCCCACTCTCCCTGGCCACGAGGAGCGAACGGGGAGGGGATCAGGGATCCGAGGGGATACACACAGAGTGGGGAGAGTTGGGGAACCACCCCCGACCAGAGCTCCTAGCAGACCTCAGTTTCCCATTTTCTGAAGACGGTGTCCCGTCCGACCGGGAACCGAGGAGACCCGAGGGGCCGGGCCGGGCCGCTCACCTCTCGCGCCGAGCGGAGCTGCTGGCGCAGCGCGTCCTTGCAGCCATAGGGGCCACCGGCGCCCGCGCCGCGGGGCTGGAAGTGCGCCTCGACGCGCGTGGCCCCGCGGTAGGCGCCCTGATAGAAGGCGGGCCAGCCGAGCTCGAGCAGCGGCGGCTCCAGGTCCGACTGCTCCGGGAAGTAGGTGCCAGACGAGCAGTCGTGCGACGAGCCGAAGGAGTCCTCGGCCCTTGCCGCCGCGCCCTCCTCGCCGGGCCGCTCGGCCGAGCGCAGGATAGCGCGCACCTCGTCTGGGTTCAAGAAGCGGCCGAGGCGCTCGCGTCGCAGGAACGCCGAGAAGGCGTCGGGGCCGCCCGCCAGCAGCTCCTCGAGCGCTAAGCGCCGCTCCTCGCTGTACAGTTCGGCCGGGTTGGGCGGCCCACACGGCGACAAGCAGGCGGCGGGCAGTTCGTCCAGGCCGTCGTACCTAAAAGCCATGGCGGCGCTCAAACGCTACCCGGGTAGGGCCAGTACGGGCGTGAGGGACACTTTATAGGCACCTTTGAATCTAACCAGCCCGCGCCATTGGCCGCCCTGCCCCGCCCGGGCTCTCCCATTGGTTGCCTTCTTCTAACGGCACCGTCCGGACGCCGTGCTTGCCGCTACGGTTCCGCCCCCTGACGTGCTATTGGTGCCCCGCGGCCCGGCCTCTCCCCGAAGCCCCGCCCCTCCCAGTCCCCTGCAAGACGGCGACTGAGTCCACGTTCTCGCTCCAGAGTTGTTTGGTGGAATTTAAGTCTTGGCTACTACGTGCCTGCTCCGAGGTGGCGTTCCTGCTCCGGCCCTGGGGGGAGCTGAGTTCATCAAGAGAGCCGGTGCCAGGCCTAAGTGGCCATGGTACCCGGGGCGGTGGGACAGACTGAGAGCCTGAATTGAAACCCGAGAGCCTGGCCCCCGCGCCAACCTCGCGCGCCCTCTGCCGCCCGCCCCACAGCGCGGCCCTGCAAGGCCCAAGGAAGTCAGGAATGTGCACACAGAGAGGCTGGGGCCTGCTGGGGCCTACTGTGGCACGCTGACCTACTGATTGCGCCTCTCCAGGGCTCACAGAGTTTGGGTGAGGCTCAGCCATGTTGCCTTTATCCCCAGCACTTAAATCATTCATTCGTTCGTTCAAAAATACTGGTCCATTATAACAGCTACTCGTTTGATTGCGCCTTCAGGGTAGCTAGCTTTCTCTTCTCTCACCTCACAGTTTTTTGCCTGGCAAACCCCTAACCCTGGCTAAACCCCACTCTCCACCTACTTTCCACCTGCACCCGGGCAGACATACAATTCTGGAGAAGAGAAAATTCAACGATGTCTACCAGTTGTGCCTGAAATTCAAGTGGGCCCTTAAGGTCGCCTGCTAGCCTACATTTCCCTACTTCTACCTCTTCCTCTCTTTCTTACTCTTAAGAGTTTACCTCCTAATTGCACCGAGGAAAATAGTAGCACTCAGAGAAGATAGTGCCACATGCTCCCGTCACATCTTCCTACCTGTCTGCATCTCTGCCCACATACTGGGCCTTGTGTCTAGTTCAGTTGCTCAGCCGTGTCCAACTCTTTGCGACCCCATGGATTGCAGCATGCTAGGCTTCCCTGTCCATTACCAACTCCCAGAGTTTGCTCTGCATCTCTGCCCACATACTGGGCCTTGTGTTACTATGGATGAACTGCCCCTGAGCTTGTCTCTGATTCCTTCCTTTTGGGTGGTAGTCACCAGTCCCTCTACTACTAAGCTTATGTCTCCAGCAATTCTCTCCTCATTCCTGGATGACCAGTCTCCCCGCTTTACTGTTTCATTCCTATCAGCATACAAACATGCTGAAATATTTTTCATCCTTCAAACAACTCTCTCTTGAGCCTACATCCCTCTAGAGCTTATTCCCCATCGCTCTCACTTTTATAGCATAAAGCCTCAAACGAGTTGTCTGTACTTGCCATCTCCAGTCTTCCTCTCATTCTGTCTTGAATCCTGTCCAATCAGGCTGATTCCTCACTGCTCAACCAAAACCTCTTGTCATGATCGTCATGAGGGTCTTCCCTGATGGTCCAGTGGTTATGAACCTACCTTCAATGCAGAGGATGTGGATTCAGTCCCTGGTTGGAGAACTAAGTTGCCACATACTGCTACAACTAGAGAATCTGTGTACCACTAAGGAAAGATCCCGCTAGACATAACTAAGACCCAACGCAGCCAAATAATTAATTAATTAATTAAAAGATCATTGTGAGCTCCACTATATCTAACAAATCTAATAGCCAATCTATTACTAAATCTAATAGCCAATTTTCATGCCTCATTCCCTTTGTGTGAGAAGACATATGTACAACTGTACAGTCTTCATAAATGTGAGAGGTTACCACTAGCATTTTAAAAACAATATACTTTTCATATTGATGGATGTCCACTGCTACACAGATATCTCTGTTCTTCCTCTCTCTCCCCATGCCCAGCCTGTTTGTGAAGTTTTTTCAAGCCCATGTGTGGGAACTTCTGTGTGTCCCTGATCTGGCAGCCAGCATCCAGAAGGGTCCAAGAGAGCTTTCATCCTCTTCCAAGATACCCACAAATTTCTGTATGTGATGAAAGCAAGGACCACTGTCTGGGGCTGTGTAACCATAGAGCTTATCAATCTCTCCATTGCCTGAGGTCAGAAGTGAGGATAACTACGGTCTTTTTACCTGCTGAGTTGTTGTAAAAATGTGAAGTAGTATTTGACTTCCCCACTGTAAACTATATGAGGAGAAGGACAGGGATGGAGTGGGGAGAAGAGAAGGACAGGTCAGCACATCCCAAGAAGAGAACAGAAGAGAAGGGCAGTCCTGTTACATATGTCATCAGACAAAAAATTCAAAGTGTGGGGAGAATGTTATAGGAGCTATCATAGGGCTCCATGTTAATTTCAAAAGCAACATTTGACAGGATGAAGGTCCTTTCTTATTTTTGCTGCGCCGGGTCTTCGTTGCGATGCACAGGCTTTCTCAAGTTGTGGTGCAGGGTCTTCTCTTGTTGCACACGCAGCATGGGCTTAGTTGCCCGGAGGCATGTGGGAACTTAGTTCCCTGGCCAGGGATCGAACCCACATCCCCTGGATTGGAAAGCAGATTCTCAACCACTGAACCACCAAGGAAGTCCCTGAAGGTCATTTTCAACTGCGCTTCTTTTCTTGATTTCATCTGGTTTCACCTACTTGCAGTCTAGAAAGATACCTGCTCCATGGCTGAGTCCTCAGGCCTCCCTGTGATTCCGGGGCCAACCAGGAGAGGCCTCTGAGGTGGGGGCAGGGACGGGAAACCCTTCCCTGCCGTCTATCCCAGGCATCACCTCTTTGTGAATTCAAATCCTTATAGTTCAAGCAAGCTCATAGCAATGACCACAGCCACACGGAGCAGGTGTTATTAAAAGGAATTTAATTCATCTTAATTAAAAACTCTTTAACAGCGAATTCTGTCACAGGCCTTGGCAACTGGAAGCGACTCCAGGGGCACGCCCCTTTGGGATGCGGTTGAGCCACGGTCTCGAATGGCCCACCACTGCCACGTGGCAAGGAGCTTACCTGGAAGTTACTTCAATACAATATCAAAGATCTGCAAGGATTTTTTTTTTTAAAAAAGGTTTTAAATATATTAGACTCTCTTGATTGCCATTTTTACACAAAGCTGCTGATACAGTATACAGAGATTTAACTTTTTTTTTTTCACATAAAATACATTTTTCTTAAGTGTTCTCTGTACATCAGTGGCTTCTGGTCTGGTGAATTATTGCGGGGGGGCTGGGGATCTGCAGACTCTTCCTGGGTGCGCAGAGCCAGGCCCCGCACCTTGGCACTCACAGCGCCCATGGGAAGTAGGCCCTCCGACCAACTGGCCAACAAAAGACTCTTGTCAAGGAGCGCTTCTAGCGAAGGCAGTAGCTTCTGCAGTCACCCACTGGCCAAATGACCCTTGGCTCTTAGGGAGGGGAGGCTGGGGGAGGGGAGACTGTCCCCAGGTCACAATAGCAAGAATTAAATAGAGTCCTTCTAGGCATCCTGTAAGAAGCACGCTTCTGGAAAGCATCCCAGTATTCTGCTCTGGAAAAGCAAGTGGGAGAGAGAACTCCAGATCAAAAGGCATTTGACACCAATAACCAAAATGGGTCTCACGTTATGACAAGGCCAGCCAACTGGCGGGCAGGTCAGGGGACACACCCTTGTTAACTTTTCTGAGCCTGCTGAGATTGATCAAACAGTACACAGCAGTTTCATCAATGCTGCACTGATGGAGAATTACACCCTGAAATCGTCACTTAGGCTTAGGGTTCATTCAACTTCCTTGAGCTACCAGCCAGCAGCTCAGTCTCTGGTGGGTGTCACCAATTTTCAGGGTGGAAGCAAGGGCTGGAACTCACATGGAGCTATGTGGCACATGCTTTAGAAATAGCCTCCTTTAATCTGCCAGGAACTGCCACCAGACCTGGGTCTAACCAGGAGCTGGGTATTTGGTCGATCTTGCCAGCTTTCTCCCTGCTCCTTGCTCCACATCTGCCAGGAACAGAGGCAGACTTATGAGGAAAGGCTTCAATGTTAAAGGAGAAGCTCCTTTTCCTCCCACTATCCACTGGTGGGGCAGGAGGATTAGGTAATAAACGAGCAAGAGACAATGAGCTGAAGCACCTGAGATGCATCTGGCAGCAAATTCCAGGCTCCTTGTTCTTCTAGACACTGACTTCAAACTGCTGTTAGACAGTGCCCAAAAGATGCTGGCGGGAAGGCAGCCATCCTTGAAAGTTCCAGATAGACTTCAGATGGTATCTGCCTGGAACCCAAGACCCAGCATCTCCACCATTTAGTGGCAAATGTTATCCAAGGGTGGCCATGTCAGCAACCTCCAAACTAAAGGAATCCACAGTCCAGGGATTCTCAAGAGCAGAAAAGCAAAGGGTTGACAGACCAGGACACAGCTTTTCTGTCTCTGAATCAAATGGGGGCTGCTGGTACTCGTGGTCCTCCAAGGACGAGAACTGTAAAGAGCAGTGTCCTCACTCTACCTCATTCCTCCTTTATCCCCAGAGCCTAACACAGTGCCTGGTGAGCCTCAGCTACTCAATAAACTACAGAGTGAATAACTCAATGACCCTGGCCCCAGCTTGTCCCTCGACACCGAGGAGATCCACAGGGAAAGTTCCCCTGGGACTTGATGGGAATGGTTTATCCCTAACTGAAAACATGAGCTAACGCCCAAGAGCCTGCAGTTGGCTCCTGTCAGGCCATCAGCTGGGATTCCCAGCCTTCTGGGTGGGAGACAGTGGCCCAGGAGGCAGGAAGCAAGGGAGGAAGGAGGAAATAGCCAGAAGGACTCAGAGGGGGCAATAAATGCCTTCAGTCTTTGGCCTCTGAGCAAACAGATACGAAAACCTGCACGGCTCTCCCCTAGGGGCATGTGGCTTCCCTTGGGACCTCCCAGCTCACAGCTCGAGAGGAACTCCAGTGTCAGTCTCATCTGAACACTGTTTTTAAAGCCTAAAGGTATGTGGGTTTTGGATCATACCTGCCCTGACCCAGTCATAGGATGAGATGATAAGAGAGCCAGCTCCAGACCCCAGAGATGTAGCAGGCATCATGCACACCTGTCTGCAGTCACCTGACTTGACTTTCCACCCTACACTGCATCTGCCCTGAAACTGGGGTGGGAGTGGTCTGATGCTGTGACTCTCCCTGCATCCAGGAGCCACCAGGAGCGAAGTGACTCCTGAGGCCCCTGCTCTCCAGCCCAGCTGCCCTGCGCCTGGTGAAGCATCAGCCAGAGCCCTTGGGATCCAGCTCTGCCTTTAGGCTACAGGAGCCCTGGGGGCCACAGTGGAGGACTGGGACAAACAGCGGACACCCTTACTAGTGCTGTGGCAGAAGGGGCCCCCCCAGCCCCAACCTCTGGCCCAGATGTCTCGCAGGGAGAATTTCTCATAGGCTCAGAAAGAAAAGGGTTAAAGGGAATCCAGATTTGTCCCCCAAATTTCTGAATCTGGACCTCAGGGGCCCCCTTCAGAGCTCTAAAGAGGTAGTTTTAGGACAAGTAAAAGGCGCATGGAGCAGGAAACAGACCTGCAGCTAGTTAGTTACACCAGTAGGCTTTGGCCAAGCCCGTGGACAGCGCCCAACTCGTGGGCAACAATTTCAAAGGGCTCATGAGAGGATGCAGTTGAGAGGTGGCAGACATCCTGTCCCTCTAGTCTTCCCTCCCCAGCATCAGAAAGATTGGGGGCCATGAAATTGTAAAGCTGGCGCAAGACCCAACTCCAGCACCACCACTTGAATGCAGCGCACAATGCTGGACCACAAATGAGCACCTCGGATTTGCAGGCTTGAGCCGGGGCAGGATAGCAGCCCCTGGGCCAGACAGGAGCTCACAAGAGCCAACTGGCAAACCCATGTCACCAGGCATTCCTAAAAAAGCAAAGCTGGGCCGGGAGTCCTGAACATTCACTCTGGGAGAGGTGGGGGACACTGCAGCCCCCCACTGCTCACTCTGATGGCTCAGTCTGAGGAGGACAGGGTGAGACAGGCTGGACTGAAACCATCTGACCATTCACAAAGCTCGGCCAGGGCGCTGGGCTCTGTCATGCTGAACAGAGATGTCTGCAGAAATTAACAACACGAACTCACCTCTCTCCCTGGAAAAGCCCTTCCAACTGAAGCTTCTCCCTTAGCTTCATTTTTTTTTTAATGCCAGTCAGTAAAACCTAGTGATCATGATACTGTCTGTGAAAGAAAGCTAATTCAGTGATCACCCTCCCCAACCTGGAGTTTTACAGTCTAGAAGAATTAATCCAACACATTTTTGAAAATGCTACCTTTGTTCCCTCTCCTCTCCACATTTTCATGCTTCCATCCAAGAGTAAAACAGGATTTGGATTATTCCAGGAGTGGAATTACCTGGTATCCCACCTTGGTCCCTGGGTGCTCACACAGCTGGCTCTGGGCACGGGCAAGGCTGTGGGGAGCAGGTCTACACCCATCTCATCCACCCGCTGTGGGTGCATGAAAGTGAAAGTGTTGGTCGCTCAGTTGTGTCTAACTTTTGCAACCCCATGGACTGTAGCCCACCAGGCTCCTCTGTCCATGAAATTATCCAGGCAAGAATACTGGAGTGGGTTGCCATTCCTTTCTCTGAGGAATCTTTTGGACCCAGGGATCGAACCCTCATCTCCTGCATTGCAGGCAGATTCTTTACCATAGCTCCATCTGAACACAGAGAAGACCTCCTGCTCCCACCAGATGGGGATGACAATACCAAGTCCTTGTAGGACTCTTGGCAGGATGACAGGTCTCAGCTTAGCAGGCCCCCTCCCCTCCTAAAGCCATGTTGGCAGTGGTGACAAATTCTGAATCTTCTTAACCTCAGTCCTCTTAGGAAGAGCTCACAAATTCTCAGTCCCACCTGCTTCCCATGAGCCCAGCTGTGTCATCCCTACATGTTGATTGAGTGTGAGTGTGTATGTGTGTGTGTGTTGATATGTGACATGTGAGTACTGGTCCAGAGAAGCCTTGACCAACAACAGAACTGGAATCCCAGCTCGTCCTCCCCAAAT
Source organism: Giraffa tippelskirchi (assembly GCF_054371585.1). Taxonomy (NCBI): domain Eukaryota; kingdom Metazoa; phylum Chordata; class Mammalia; order Artiodactyla; family Giraffidae; genus Giraffa; species Giraffa tippelskirchi. Next base: position 109,489,387 of record NC_137287.1, on the reverse strand, counting down.
CTGACAGCAGGATGAGTCAGGAAGCCACGATGGGCCTTGTTTTTTGATGGCAGACAATGCGGCAAGAAGCAGAACCGTGGGAAGTGGTGATGCTATGGGCAGCTGGCTGAGAGGTGGGTTCTGAGTTCCTCTGGAATGCAGAGCCCACCTCCCCCTTCCCGCCCCAGCTGCCCCGCCCCCCCCCAAGCCAGGGCTGCTGGGCTGGCCTGGATTCCAGGGTCCCTCTCCCCATGCATCTCTTTCCTCCAACCCATAGAGACTAGGAGATGCGGCAACAGCCATGGACCTTCTCCTCCATCTCCTCTATGGGGGCCTTGAACTTCAAGAGTGGGGGGTCTCCACTGGTGACCGTGTAATACACCGAGGTCCCGTTGCTGCTGTATGGAGAAGTTCTGCCTCCGATCAAGGGGGCCTTGCCTTCGCTGCTGCTCTCGCCCGTCCTGGACACGCCGCTGCCCAGGTGGGTGCTCAGGAAGGGGTGGCTGAGCAGCTTGGCTGCAGCCCGCTGCCTCTTCAGCTCCAGAAGCGTCTGGGGGCTCTGTTCCTTGTAGCCACTCCAGGACGGGGTGGCATCGGCCATGCCAGGGTTGCCATAGGCCATGCTGTAGTCGGGCACCTCGTGCACTTTCCAGACATCCCCATTGGACAGCGCATACTGGTAGGTGCTGACCGGAGCCCGGAGGCCGTTCTCAACAGGCACGTCCATTTCGCTGCGTGGGATCTTGGTGGGAAACTCGGAGAGCAGCACGGGCTTCTCCAGCCTGGGGTTCTGAGGGTGAGAAGGACAACGTCATCAGCTGGCTGGGGGATCTGAACCCCACCCCTACTTGCGCCTCTACTGAGGGCATGATTGCTTGAACCTGTCCTCTTCCATTTTCCCTACCTGGGTAGTAAGACCTCCGTTTTCCTTTGGGGAATCTCACCAGTCTGTGGGTTTTGATAGACCCGACTGACTCCCATCTTTGCTCCGGGAGATAGACCATGACCCCGGGACCTGGCCAATCAATAAACTCACTATTGGAACTGGTTCAGGAATGGGTTCAGAAATTGGTTCCATGAAACTCAACCCTGGGACTTACTGCTAGAAAAATTGGGGAAGAGCAGCTCTGTTTCTGTAGGAACCCCGGGGCTGAGAGTCATAAACTGGGGAGACAGCACACCAAAAGGTCTGCTTGGCTGTGAAACCAACATTAAGGAAGACAGAGACAGAGACTGAGAGACACTGCACCCTCGTGATACTTTTTAAGATTTTTTGATGTGGACCATTTTTGAAGTCTCTACTGCATTTATTACAACATTGCTTCTGTTTCTATATTTTAGATTTTTGGCCTCAAGGCATGTGGGATCTTATCTCCCTGATCAGGGATTGAACCCGTACCCCCTGCATTTGAAGGTGAGGTCTGAACCACTGGACTGCCAGGGAAGTCCCCTGATGATATGTTCTGAGCCCCCAGATCCAATTGGCCCAGACTTTCCAGTTACCCAAGCCAGTGCATTCTTTTTGTGTGTGTGTAAGTCAATCTTAGTTGGGCTTTTTGGTCACTGAGAATCCTCTCCCTATACTCCTGGGAAATCTCTGCTCCAAATGGGAGAGGTTCTTACTCAGAGATCTTTTATACCCAGCAATCCCTGGGTAACAAGAGCTTTAAAAGGAGCTGCTACCTAGAAACTCTAACGAAAAGGTGGATACATTTCACAGTAACAAAAATACAAAGCATACCAAAAATCACTATAAACAAGGTCAAAAGGCACACAAAAAACTTTTTTTTTTGGCCACACGACAGTACGTGGGATCTCAGTTCCCCAGTCCCTGCCCCCTGCAGTGGAAGCACAGAGTCTTCTGGACCATCAGGGAAGTCCCCCACTTATTTTTCTGTAAACCTAAACCTACTCAAAAAAATAAAGCATATTTGTTAATAAATAAATAAACAAATACAATGCCTGAGTCCAAAGCCTGGAGACTGATTTAATCAGCTGGGATTACGGCCCGAATATCAGTTTTAAAAACAAAAACAAAACACCTCCCCAAGGTGATTTTCTTATACAGTTTAGATAGTGAACCACTGGTTGAAGAGACAGCGTTGTCTTATCACGGCTGTGCCTGCTATCAGGGAGTCAGCTCTGCCAAAAGTGGGTACCACAGCCAGCCCAGGGGGCTATCAGTGCAGAGTCCTGTCAGAAACCTGACTTGGGAGTCAGGCTGAGCAAACACACCTTTAGATTAGTGGTTCTCAAATTCTTGCGTGCATCCGAATCCTCTGGAGGGCTGGTTAAAACACAGAGTGCTGGGTCCCAGCCCCAGGGTTTATGATTCAGTCCATCGCGTGTGGGGCCTGAGAACCTGCATTTCTCTTTTAATTGGAGGATAATTGCTTTACTATGTTGTGTTGGTTTCTGCCAAACATCAACATGAATCAGCCACAGGTATGCATATAGCCCCTCCCTCTGGAACCTCCCTCCCACCCCAACCCCCAATCCCACCCCTCTAGATTATCACAGAGCACCAGGTTGAGCTGGGCTTCCCTGGTGACTCAGACAGGAAAGGATCTGCCTGCAATGCGGGAGACCTAGGTTCAAACCTTGTGTTGGGAAGATCCCCTGGAGGAGGGCATGGCAACCCACTCCAGTATTCTTGCCTGGAGAATCCCCATGGACAGAGGAGCCTGGAGGGCTACAGTCCATGGGGTCCCAAGGAGTCGAACACAACTGAAGTGACTGAGCACACACTCATATCTTTGGGGTGGAAGGGCTGCTTGGAAAAGGGAACGTAGGAGCTTTCTGGGGTGACAGAAATGCGTATACTTTCACCTGAAGGTACACATTGGTAAGAGGTCTTTGAAAAATTCATTTAAGATTTCTGTAGGTTATACAAGTTACACGTCAATCGCAAAGAAAAGATAATTAAAGCATATTGGGGAAGCATCTGAAATGTGATTTGATTTCAGTCTACAACTCATTTCTTTCCTAACCCCCAGGCTTAGGTGGGGAAAGGCAGAACACGAGCTCCGAGTGTGCGGGCTTCATCCCAGTCAGCGTTTCGGTGGGGAGTCTCTCTTTTAAAAAACACTTTGAATCAAATCTTTTTCTTTTTAACATTTATTTGGCTGAGCTGGGTCTGCAGTTGCGGCTTATCTCCTGATCAGGGGTCAAATCCAGGTCCCTTGCACTGGAAGCAAGGAGTCTTAGCCCTTGGACCACCAGGGAAGTCCCTCCTTTTTCTGTTTTTTGTTGTTTTTAACTTTTTATTTTATATTGGAGTATAGCTGATTAACAACGTTGTGATAGATTCAGATGGGCGGCAAAGGGACTCAGCTGTACATATACATGGATCTATTCTCCCTTAAACTCCCCTTACGATGGAAATTCTTTAGAGCAGATGCCTTCACTCCTGCCAGCAAGACAAGCCCTCATATGACCTCCTTGTTCACACAGGGAAGCAGGGTCCCACTGACACAGTTTGCATCCCTCCAAGGAACACTGGCTAGAAATGTTTTCAGCTGCTCTTTGTGTGATGGAAGAACCACAAAGGCACACCACTGCTGGTATGGTCAGCCCCTTCTTTCTTGTGCCCAGTAGTTCTGCTCTGGCCCCAAACTTGCATACTCCACTCAGCAAGACTGAAGCCAGGCATGGACCTGAGTGCATTGGTACTGAGTCAAACAGTGTCCCCCCAAAACTCACATCCACCCCACATCTCTAAGTGTGACCCTATTTGGAAGTAGGGTCTTCTCACAGGTGTAATCAGTTACATTAAGATGAGGTCACACTGGATGAGGGTGGGCCCTAATCCAATGACTGGTGTCTTTCTAAGAGAAAACAGAGACACAGACCCATGCACAACGAAGGCCACATGGAGACAGAGGCAGAGATTGGAGGCAAGCTAGCAAAAAGCCAAGGAATGCCAGAGCCGTCAGAAGCTAGGAGACAGGCATGTAACAGAGTCCCCTTCCAATAACCAGAAGGAACCAAGCCTATAGACACCTTGATTTTTAGACTTCTGGCTTCCAGAACTGGGAGAAAAGACAGTTCTCTCGCGTCAAGTCACCTACTTTGCAGTAATTCATTACAACAGTTATCAGAAAACAATACAGCATCTTCTTAGGAAAGCAGTTTAATGCCCAGACTGTAGGCTACTCCTGGAGCCAGCTGCTCAGATGTTCTGCCATCCCCTTACTACTTTCCAAAATTTTTCTTCCAATCCAATATCTCAACACAATTCTCAATATCTTGTTAGGTTTCCCCTAAAAAAGTTTTAGCACCCTTCTCTCCCAGAGTGGCCACCCTACTGAACCTCTCTTCTGGGAAGCCGGAACAAAATCTCTCTTCTGCTGGAGCTCAAGCAGGCACATGGTGATCACTCGCTTCCTGGCAGTTATGAGCCCCTACTGTGTGCCAATCACCAGCTCTGACGTGGACATCCTACACTCGCCTCATTAACCACGGCAGGCACCCCCATCAGACAGGATCCACCTGGTTTAAAGGCGATGGCCAGCTGACCTCCCTCCGAAGGCTCTGAGATAAAGAAGCAAAGCCAGGCTGGGATTCCATCTGTTCCCCTCCCACGGCAGTGGTCAGTGGGGCCAGGTGGGAGGCAAGCTCTCACCGGGTCCTTATTCTCTTGGTCTGTCCTGGTCTCCCTGATGTCCCCGTTGTAGCTGGAGTTCCGCTGATCCTCAGATGCACTCCGCTGCTGCCAAAGTATAGCCTCTCCCTCATATTCCTTCCTGTACAGGTTGGTCCTGTCGGACAGGCTGGCTCGACGTACCACCTTCCTAAGGGGAAAGGGGGGTGCTGGGAGGCTGCTTCCAGGCTCCACGGGCAGGAGCATCCTCGGGCGCCCCTGGCTGGCCCGCCCCCGACTCACCCTCGGCTGCCCGCGCTAGACGTCCTCCTGCTCAAAGATGACTTATGCCTCAGCTGTGACTTCATGATCACGTCGTGCTTGTGTTTCAGCTCCAACAGCAGGACTTTGAACTCCTCCTCTTCACACAGGTCTGAAAGGGTGGAGGAGTCCATGGCGGGGGGGCAGGGAAGGGGCTGGTGATCCCCAAGGGCCCTCCAGACCAGAGGAACTGCCATCCCAACCCACTGAAAACTCCCAGCATCTTTTGTGCTGTGGGTGGAGGGGCAAAAGCAGTCCCAGCCTTATTTCCTGGGCTACCACCCAATCCTTCGAGGAGTGTAAGAAGAGGAAACCCCAGGTCCCGTGCACAGTCCCAATTTCCAGCTATGACTGAAGGATTCATACACCTTTGATCACTTCCAAGGGGAGTCATCAATTCTCCACTGATAGAAAATGTATCGAGAGAAACCAGCAGGTACCCCATGGAGCCCAAGCAAGACATTATGGAAAGATACTGAAATCATATATCCCCACCCACTCAATCCCTCTCACCTTTTAGTTCATCTGTCTACCTATTCGCTGAACCAGTCATCCATAGATTCATCGTCTACCCACCCATCCTCTTTTTCATTCATCCATACATTCACCCACTTATCCACCCATTAATCTACCACCCATTAATTTATTCATCAAACTATCCATCTACCATCTATCCAACCATATATTCAACCATTTATCCTCCACTCATCAAAAAAATCAGTGAGTGCTGATGTATGTGCCATTTGTGGTCCATGTGAACTTACCAATTGGCATCTCATCCATGGACGTCCTAGCACTGAGACTCGCCCCATGGGACACCAACAGCTCTGCCATCTGCATCTGAAACACAGGAAGAAGCCCAGGTTCCCCCCTGCCCATAGCTGAGAAAGCCTAGGAGTTGGAGAGAGTGAGAGTTCAAAGCTTCTTAGGATGTGATCCAAAGAATGGTAGGGCAAAGCCGACTCCCAGGGAAGGCTCTGTCCCCTAAAGCCGGGAATTCCGGCAAATGCCTTGGGCTTGACACCTCCTCCAGCATGACTCAGCCATACCGAGGGACAGAAGGAGTCAGGTATAACTCCAGAGCTGTCAAGTGTTTAAAGAGGAATGGCAAAAGCTACAGAGATTTCTATCTGGGAAACAAGAGGAAAAACTCAAGACAGAAATGTGGGAAATTTTCTAATTTGGCAAATTGGATTGTCATCTTGTTAGGACACAACTTGACAATCCTTTTGGCAAACTCGGTAGGTCTTTTCACATCCTACATGCTGGCTGTAGTTAACACCCTAAGTGGGTCTGCAGCCCAAAGGTCAGCAGGTTGGCCATAAGCTGGCCTCTCTCACAGCCCTGTGGGTGACAACTACCTGTCCCCAGAAGGCGGCTGCGTGCAGGGGCTCCCAGCCATCCCAGTCCTTCACATCCACGCGTACACCATGGTCCAGGAGAAGCTCAGCTGCCCGCAGGTATCCGTTGGCTCCAGCTATGTGCAGCTGAAGGAGAGGAAAGGGGTCAGCACTCCCCATGAGGGCTGGTCCCTCATTTGGAGGCAGGAGATCATACTTGGCCCAGACCAAGGCCCAGATCATACTTGGGGCCAGTAGAATGGAATAGAAGGAGGTGGAAATACCAGCCACATTACAGAGCATTAGTAAGTCTGCAGTATGGAACTAGAAGGTAAGGAAGAGAGGTGAGTCCTTCTCCTCTGTCTTCAAGCCCCTGTCATTAAAGCATCAGCATTTACTCAGTGCTTACTATGCACAGAGCCCTGTAGATGGAGTCTCAGAGGTTCAACAGAACACAGCCCTGATGGCCGGATGCCGCATCATCCAGGGGTCAAGTGGCTATAAGTTTCTGGCAAACAGAGGTTTTAGGTTTTTTTCTTTTTTTTAATTTTCAGAAAATTTCCAGATCTAGGGTGTGATCTGAAACAGGCACACACAAAAACTGGTATCACTATCTGATTTATAAATGTTTGATGCTTGCCAGCTATTAAGAATGACACACAGCCAGCAAGACATTAAAAACTGTAGGACCACATACATAGCTGGGAATAAAAAGTTATGACTGAGAGAGTCATATTGGTGGGTTTCTTGTTTTTTTGTTTTACTATAGTTGATTTACATTGTTTCAGGTATATAGCAAAGCAATTCAGTTATTCATCTGCATATATTTTTTTCCAGATTTCCTTTCCCATTACAGGAGATTACAACTATAATTACATTGAATATAGTTCTCTGTGTTGCACAGTAGGACCTTGTTATTTATTATATAAATAGAAGTGATCATGTTAATAATAATAATGAGTTCATCACCAGAATCTACTGAGAGTTTACAGACTCTGTGGTGAGCACCTACATGTAGAATCTCATTTAGTCCTCCCAAAAACCCCATGGGGAAGGTACGCCTCCCTGCTTCACTGGGAAGAACTGAGACCCAGTATGTGCCCAGCCATGTGAGTGAAGCCGCTCTGAGGCCAGCCCCAGAGAAGCAGACCCCTGTGTCCACAGGGCTGAGCCACAGACCCAGAGGAGCTCCATCCAGGGCGGGCAGTGTCCTGGCACACCCTGGCCATAACTTTGTCCAGTCTTCATGCAGCGTCCAATCCAACTACCTGACTCAATTCTTGAGTGCTGGGCTGACCAGGTGATCTAAGCGGGGACCCCTTTCTTAGAAAAGAGCATGAGGCACAAAAACCTAAAAAAGAGAACTACTTCCACTGCTGGGTATATATCCAAAGAAAATGAAACACTAATTCGAAAAGATACAGGCACCCTAATGTTCATAGCAGCATCATTTACAATTGTCAAGATATAGAAGCACCCTAGGTGTCCATCAAAAGATTAATGGATAGAGAAGGTGTGGTATACACAGACAATGGAATACTACTCAGCCATATAAAGGAATGAAATAATGCCATTTGCAGCAACATACAAGAACCTAGAGGGCATTATGTTTCATGAAAAAAGTTAGACAAAGACAAAGACAAAGACATTTGTTTGTATGGAACAAAACAGAAACAGACTCACCAATAGAGAGAGGGAAGGGGGAGGGAAAAGATAGGGGTACAGGACTAAGAGATACCAACTACTATGTACAAAACAAAAAAGCAAAGTATATTGTACAGCACAAGGAAATACAGCCATTATTTTGTAATAATTTTTAATGGAGTATAATCTATTAAAAATATTCAATCACTGTGTTATATACCTGAAACTAGTATATTATAAAGCAACTATATGTCACTAAAATAAATAATCAACTTAAAAATTTTATTTAAAAAAAAAGGGGGTGGATGAGGCAGAGGGTGGGACTCAGGAAAGGGGTAGAAGTCCAATGATCACATCTGGGCTACCAGGTCAGGCCTGAGGGGCAGTGAGGGAACTTGGTACTGCTGAGCCCTACCTGAAAAGCTGAAGATTCTGAGACCCTGAGTGCTCAAAATCACATGGACCCCAAGCCTAGGACAAGATGGACCCAGCCATGGGCAAGGTTGAGGGGGGCTTCCAAAGCCATGTTCTAGTTCTCAGTTTAGAGGCTGCAAAAGCAGACCTCTCCAATACTGAGCTGTATCATGCTATGAAAGCCTATGAAGAAAGATCAAGAAGGTTTCACTGACTTGAATTCAAACAGTGAGTGAAGCTAATGAGAAAGACAGAGAGAAGATTCCATCATTCTCTATCTCCAATGTCTAGTAAAGCATGTGGCACAGAGGATATGTATGTTGACAGGATGGATGAGTGGACCAATGGATGGATGGGTGGACCAATGGATTGATGGGTGGACCAGTGAATGGATGGGTGGACCAGTGGATGGATGGGTAGACCAATGGATGGATGGGTGAACCAGTGGATGGATGGGTGGACCAGTGGATGGATGCATGGACCAGTGGATGGATGGGTGAACCAATGAATGGATGGGTGGACCAATGGATGGATGGGTGAACCAATGAATGGATGGATGGGTGAGCCAATGGATGGATGGGTGAACCAATGGATGGATGGGTGAACCAAAGAATGGATGGGTGGACCAATGGATGGATGGGTGAACCAGTGGATGGATGGGTGGACCAATGGATGGATGTGTGGACCAGTGTATGGATGGGTGAACCAATGAATGGATGGGTGGACCAATGGATGGATGGGTGAACCAATGAATGGATGGATGGGTGAACCAATGGATGGATGGGTGAACCAATGGATGGATGGGTGAACTAATGGATGGATGGGAGGACCACATTCCAGGGGCAACCCTGTCCCCAAAACGAGGAGGAAGTTCAAGGCTACAGACAGGCCCCCACTGTGTAGGCTTGACCTCCACCCAGTGCTGGCCCTGTTCAGCTCCAGCTGGTCTGGGTTCTGGTCCCAAACCCCCAGCCCAATCCAGCCTGGCCCCTCTCCTCACCAGTGTGGCCCCCTGGGCATCTACCCAGTCAAGGTCCTGGCCAGCTGCGATCATACAGTGAATGTCCGAAATCATCTGCTGCTCGGGAGCTGCCCGCATCTCGTTGATTTTCTCCTGGGTGATGCCTGCAGTGGGGGAGGGGGGATTGAGTCAGCATTCCCAGGCAGAGAACCCACCAGGGCGGGGAGGGAGGGCAGAGGGGGCAGGTATGACTCCTGTTTCCTAGGGTCTGCCAGTCAAGGGGGTAGAAAGACATGCTCAGAGATCATTTCTCCCAGGCCCAGTGAAAACGAACACCACGTGTTGGGCCACGAACAAGAGCCTGGAACCCAGTCGGCACTGTATTAATATCAATGACTTACATACACAGCTCTTCTACCTGGCAGTCCCGACCACCCACCTACCCGCCTCCAGCTGCTCAAATTCCTGGCTCTGTCTCATCCTTTAGGTCCAGCCTGGATCACCTCCTCAGCTGGCCTCCCCTGCCCACTCTATGTGATCAGGTCTCTGTTCATTTCTTCCCCTTCATCCACAGCTGTGTTTGCATCACCAGGCACGATGCTCAGTGAATCTCTATTACGGCCACAACTGAATTACTGAATATATCACTTCTGAATGGAGAGCTGAATAATCGAGGTGGAAGGACTCAGAAATTCATCTTCAAGCCTGAATCTCTGGCTAAAATTTAAGTGTTAATGGCAGCTACTAAGGAGAGAGTGATTTGCTCTGAAAAAAAGGTCCATGAGACCAAGCATTCTTGGATATAACTCAGGGGAGGTCTGTAAACTTGAAGGGAGAAAAAGAATGCTCTAATTCACTAACTTTTTGTTTAATTTTTATTTATTTGTTTCTTTTTGGCTGTGCTGTCTCTGTTGCCGTGTGCGAGCTTTCTCTAGCTGTGGTGGCTTTCTCTCGTTGTGGCGAGCGGGATCTACTCTCTAGTTGAGGTGCCCAAGTTTCTCACTGTGATGGCTTCTCGTGTTGGGGAGCAGGGCCTCTAGTGCACACGGGCTTAGTTGTTCAGGAGCATGTGGAATCCTCCTGGACCAAGGATCAAATCCATGTCCCCTGCTTGCCAATGCATTCTTGGATTCTTAAACATTTGACCACCAGAGAAGTCCTATTTTCACTAATTTTCCAATGAGCTATAGCATCTCCTTCCATTAGAACATAGGCCAAATTCACAGTAGAATTGGCAGTGCCCGTGACTTTGTCACCAACAGAAAATATAGGTATTTTCACACCATGTTATCTTATTGTTTCATGAATCGATGAAGCTTCTATATTACACATTTAAAAGTATTTGGTGAGCCCTACTTTAATAGCAGTGGTTTCCTCTGTAATCCTATGGCTTTGATAACTGCATTTAAAAATACAGAAGGGGTGGGTCCGTAGATTCACCAGACTGGCACAAAAATTATTAGGAAGTTCTACAGAAAGTGGACAGGGAAAGCTCCTGGGCCAGGGAACGCGCAGGCCAAAAGGGCGGTTCCTGCAGCCATCTGGGCAGAAACACAAAGGCAGAGATGGGGGGAGGACCTCAGACTGCAGTCCAGGGTCTGGATTTGAGATATATTTCTAAAGAGGAGGCCTTTCAGGAGCATGTACTGGGGTGGCAGGGGCAGGCTGGTCTCTGCTGCATTTGTTTCCTCTCTGAAGCTCACTTGTGAGCTGAGAACAGCCCACATCTTGTTTATCCGGGGTCCCTGGCAGCCCAAGTGGTGCCTGGCACAGAGCAGGCAGCCGTGAATGTTCTTGACTTTGTATTTTCCCAAATGGGAATATATCTTTATTGTGAATGTTTTGAATTGAACCGTCACAGCTGATGAAGAGACGGGGCCAGCTGAGGCTGCCCATGTGTGTGGGTGACACAGATGACAGCCACGCCCCTCCTTGTGCACAGTTCGTTTTCCAGGCTTGTTCTGTGTTCGCACCTTGTCCGTCACATGGGGAACAACCATCGTGGGGGTCCCGTCCCAGTTCCTGAGCAGTAACCGATGGGCATGTCTCTAGGTAACTTGTTCGCCTGCACTGATCTGAGAGACGCTCGCCACAGCCCCACACCCAGCCCACTTCACAGCAGGTGGCTCTGCCCTTACCCTGGTACGCCATGCATGTCTCGATGACATCCAGGGTGGGCTCATCCTCACAGAGGTCATAGGGCATGTTCCCATCAGAGTTGACAGCGAGCAAGTCGGCTCCACTGCAGAGAGAAGACCAGGGTGAGGGCCAAGAACGTGCAGAGGGTTGGTCTGACTGCCTCTACTGTCCAACCTCTCACCCACACCCCACTGTGCACCCCAATACCCACAACCCAACAATGGTGCAGCCCAGCAAGGACTGCATCTCCAGAGTATCAGGGGGCCTGGGTGGGAAGGGGCCATAGTCCCAGGAGAGCTGTGCCACTTTCCCCAGCTTCCTCCTCTGTTGAACCAGCAGGTAGGCACTCGAGGATAGATGTCAAATGAGAAAAGACAAAATTAATGGTGGTAGCACCACTTCCCAAGCATCTGCTAAGAGCCAGGCTTGATCTAAGCCCTTTACACGCATCATCTAATCCTCACACATATAATCCTCATAATAGTCTTCTTGGTTCAGTATTATTGGCCCCATCTCAGTCAAGGGAAAACAAGATTCAGATAGGTTCAGTTACTTGTCTGAGGTCACACAGCTAGGATGTGGAGGTTCAAGATGGAAACGTGGCTCTTTCATGGGCCAGCTCTTTCTACTTCTCCCTGTCCTATTTCAATCTTGGACCAAGTGCAGAGACACCCAAGGCTACTCCCAATTCCTCCTCTAAGTCCCTGCCCCAAAGGCAAACCAGGACGGGGCAGGAGAGAGCCTTGGGACTCTGTGGGAGAATTCTCCTTTGGGGCCAGTGGCTCCCAAGCGCCTGGTCCTGGGCTGCCCTGCGGCAGAATCACTCAGACACCACTGAAATAAAATGAAGCTTCCTGGGCTCCACTTTAGATCTCCCGAAACAGAGTCTCTCAAGAGGATGGGGCGGGGTTGAGGATTACACACTTTAAACCCATGATTCTGGTACAGATTGGCGCTGGGGACTGGTATCATGCTGGCATCCACTTCCTTTTCCTCTTGCACCACCTCTGATTGGATGCTGGCCATCTCATGCTTCTGCAGACTTAGCCACACCCAGGTTCTCATTGGAGGTGTGGGCACGGGCCACCTGCCAGTCCTCTGGCCTAACAGCCCTCCCCGGGACCTCTCTGAGCTCCTATGTGCCCTTGGGTAAGCTAATCCACCTCTCTGAGCCAGGGCAGCATCTCTATCCCCCAAGTAGCCACCCGATGGGTCCTGGCTGCTCTGCTGAGACCTCTGCCAAAGGCCACTTGCCCTTGGCCACTATACCTGAATCCCTGTGCTCAGATGCTCTCCTGGGACCCCAGCCACCATTGATCTCACTCTGTCTCGGTTCTGGGACTGAAGTCACCTGATTTCCTGCTGAGTTTCTCAGGACTTTTGCATCCCTGAGTGTTCAGTGCCCAGCACAGGGCTTGGCCCAGCTCAAATGCCCACCAATCATTAGATGAATTCAATGAAATACACTTGAAATTCAATGTTGCCTTTTCTCTGTGTTTGTAGAGCCTGAGGAGACTGGAAAGAAGTTCAGGGTGGGGGAAGACTGTCAGAACTCTACAGAGGGAAACGGCCTTATCCTTGGGAAAGACATTGCTATGTGGTGTCCCCCAAAGTAGGTTCTGCCCCCAAGAAAAGCATGTGGATGGAATTTGAGGGGGCAGAGCCAAGGAAATATGCCTGCTTTTTTATAGCAAGGAAAAGAAAAATGGCAACAACACATAAGTATGGAGATGAATACAGACTCGTGGGGACAGATAGAGAAAAAGAGATGAAAAGAGACAGAATCATACCCTGATACAAAGCCAAAGGCACGACAAGAAAACTACAGACCAATATCCCTTATGAACAGTGATGCAAAACTCCTCAAGAAAATACTAGCAAACCAAATTCAGCAGCACAGCAGAAGGATTATATGCCATGACCAAATGGGATTTATTCCTGGAATGCAAGGATGGTAAATTGTGTTGCATATTTTATGACCATCATATCGGGAGAAAGGAAGAGAATGAAAAGAGGAGAATGTGAATTAAGAGAGACACAGGGAAAAAGACAAAGTGAGATCAGGGAGGAAAGAAGAGACAGAGAGGGAAAACCGGACAGAAAGACACGGGGATGGAAAAGGAATGTGGGGAAAAATGGACAGGCACCAAAGAGACAAGAAAAAAAAGAGATGAACCCCCCCGCCCCCCCAAAAAAAGGACCTGGAAAAACACCAAAGGCGCACCCATGGCTGATTCATGTCAATGTATGGCAAAAACCACTACAATATTGTAAAGCAATTAGCCTCTAATTAAAATAAATAAATAAAATTTAAAAACCAAAGGCGGAGGGAAGGCTGCTCCTGGGGGGGAGGGGCACGTACTACTGAACGAGGATCTTCACCAGGTTTACGTGGCCGCAGGTGGCCGCGGCATGCAGAGGCGTCCACAGCTCATTGTCCTTGGCGTTCACGTTGGCACCGTGGGAAAGGAGCAACTTGACAATTTCCTCAAAGTTGTCGATGCAGCACTGCAAGGCGGACACAGGCAGGGTCAGCTCCGGGCAGGTCACGGCGAGGGCACACCCAGTTCCCGAGAAGGACAACGGAGCCCAGCTGCCTGGGTTTGAATCCAGCTCCATTACGTACATATTGTGTGATCATGCTCAAGTCACTTAACCTTTCTGAGCCTGTTTCCTTGTGAGTAAGTTAATAATGTACAAGATAAAAAAATGAAAACAATATAAAAAATAAAGTCAGCTATAAGATGTTTTGCAAATGTTGGTGGAATGGGACGAAATTTTGAATGAGTCTTTAAAACCTTTACTTTTTAATTTCGGAAGGCTTTCTTCAAACAAAACTGTAAGGAGAACTCTAAGTTAGATAGCCAATAAATTCAAGCAGGGCTGCTCAGGCTGAAGCTGGAATGTGTGGGGCTGGGGTTGTTGAGAAGGTCCCCCTTCCCATCAGTGGCCTCCTAGATTATAGTTTGAAAGCTCTGACTTAGGAATTTCTGACCCAGAAGCTAGTTCTTGGGGAAGCCCCAAATAACCAAGCCTCCCCCAAAAAAACCCAGTGCCGCCTGAGGGCTCTAGGGAGTCCTGATAGAGTCCCTGCGAGGAGATAGCCACGTCTGTCCTCCTGCGTGTCCACACGTGGGTCAGCCCCAATGAGAAGGCAGCTCGCAGAGAGATGCTGGGCTCCAAAAGCCACTGGAGCCCCCAAATTCCAGGGAGGGAGAGTGAAAGATTCCAAGGGGACAGAGGGAGCTCAAGCCGGGGCCATGAGCAGGGAGAAGCGAGGACAGAGGAGGCAGAAGACGGGGAACCACTTTACAGGCTGCAGGAAGGATCTCAGATGACCTCCGGAGAAACCAGCAGGGGACAGGGCAGTGGACCTGTGGCTCAGAATTTCCATCCAGGGAAGACTCTGCCCTCAGTGCATGGGAGACACTGCAGAGTTATACTCAGAGGAGCAGCACAATTCAAACTTGTTTTTTAAAAAATCCCTTCTCCAGCTGCACGCGGAGAACAGACTTCGATCACAAGCTTCTGGAGGGAGAAGTGGGAGGGTGAGGAACTATGTCAAAATCACCCCATTTAAGAGATGATGGCGGCCTGACCTACAGAAGTGACCGCAGGCATGGGGAGGAGTGACTGGATGTCAGCAAAAAGAGCAGGGGCACCTGTGGGAGCCCAGGGCCTCGGGGGGCGTGGGGATGGGGCGGCACCACAGCCCCCACCCCCATTCCCAGCAGAACCAGGGATCAGAGGGACTTCCTTGGTGGTCCAATGGTTAAGACTCCGAGCACCCAGTGCAGGGGACCTGGGTTCATCCCATGGTCAGGAAACTAGATCCCGCATGCCACAACTAAAAGATCCTGCATTCCACAAGTAAGAGCTGGTGCAGCCAAATACATACTTACATACATACCAAATACATACATACCAAACACACACATACATACCAAATACATACATACATACCAAATACATACATACATACATACCAAATACATACATATATATTTTAAAAAGAAAAAAAGAATCAGGGGCCAGCCCTGGACATATGGGACATATAGGAAATGAGCAGAGATGGTGCCAGAGATGATGCCAGGTTCTCTTTATGCACCTGGGATTGGCTGGATCTGGGGGCATCTCTCCGGACAGGAGGGTCACAGGTGACCCAGTGGAGCAGGGCACTGCCTCAGGTGGTAGAGAGAACCATGAAGTGGCAGGGCACCGCCAGCAGAGGGCGCCAAAGGCACCAGAGTGAGGCAGCCTGGAAAGGCGAGGGTCCCCCGGCGGCAGTCACTGGCAGAAGAGTTTGGGATGGCCTGGTCCATAGGAGGAGCCAGGAGCAGCCCAGACTGTGGGGTCAGGGGACAAGAGGGCCAGAGATCCCACCATGAGGGGCTGCAGAAATATGAAGACAGGCAGGGCAGTGGACAGGTGGCGTGATTACACACACAGAATTGCAGTCATGTGGGAAAGATGCCCAGGGGCTGGGCCAGTCTGCAGCTGGGAAGCTCGAGCTGAGCATGGGCTGGGCTGGGACCTGGGTGCAGGAGTGCAGTGGGGGCTGGTACGTGGCAGAGGGGGGCAGCGTCCTCGCCTGTATTCCCCAAGGTGAGCCATGGCACCTGGCACCGGATGACTCCTCCCGCCCCCTCACTTCCCATGTTCAATCCATCACCGGCTGTGGATCGCATCTCCTGATTGCTGTCCCCATCCCCACTGCCCTGGCCGAGGCTTCATCATCTCTCTCTTTCTCCCTGTCACTCCCCTTTCACACACCCTCAACCAGAGGGAGCTTCCTTGTTAACCCAGCCGTGTCGCTCTCAGTTTACAAAACCTCTGAAGGCTCCCTGTTGCCAAGAGCAGAAAATCCATAGGAAGCTCTTGTCACTGTGCTTCTTTGTTGTCCTGGAGCAGTAGTGATGATGACAATGACAACAATGACAACAGCCCCAGAACAGCAGTAATAATAACAGGTCACGCTGCCAATAATAAGAGCTAATGCTTTTTGAGGAGTTACTAGGGCCATGCACCTTGCTAACTTTTGGCCATGCATTGCCTCAGTGAATTCTCAGTAAAACATTTCCAGAGCTCTGTAGCCATGTAGGGCTAGAAGCTAAGGTGCTGGACAGTGTCAATACACAGAACATGTCATCATCATAAAGGCTGTATTGGATGGTGCTGCCCTGAACCTCAGTTTCCTGAGCTGTAAAATGGGGATAATACTATTTCAAAGAGTTCTTGTGATGATCAACCCACGCTTCACATATGTGAAGTGGTTTTGTTGAGAAGTGAACATGTGACAGATTTTCATAATAATGAGTGAAAATCATTCAATCGTGTCTGACTCTTTGTGACCCCATGGCCTGCAGCCCACCAAGCTCCTCTGTCCATGGAATTCTCTGGGCAAGAATAATGGAGTAGGCTGCTGTTTCCTTCTCCAGGGGATCTTCCTCACCCAGGGATTGAACCCGGGTCTCCCATATCACGGGCAGATTCTTTACCATCTGAGCCACCAGGGAAGTCCCTCCATAATAATAAATAATAATAATATCTAATATTTATCCAGAGTCAGATGACGCTTACAGGGTTTTATGTATATTTATTTAATCTTCACAACCCAGTGACATGGGCACTTGTTATGCCTCTTTTACAAATGAGGAAAATGAGGCACAGAGAGCTTAAGTAACTTGCCCAAGGTCACACAGCTAGACTTTGTGGATGCATGAAGCCCTTCGAGACAGGAAGAGAAGCCAAGAGGACACACAGAGAGCTCCCAAGCTGACGGCCGAGGGTGGGGACTTGCCCCCGGGGCTTATGAGTAGGGCAGTGGTTACCTTTCCCACCCTCAGAGGGAGATGGAGAGGGTCTCACCAGCTCAGGGCTCCAGAGCCTAGCCGGAGTGCATTCAAGTCCACCTGCTCTGAAACTCGGGCCAGGGCACAGGGAGGTTCAGTGTGTTCACTCATTAACTCAGTAGGCACATAGTGAGCACCTATTGTATGCCAGTATGGTGGCGGACAAAGTGGATACACCGATGAGAGAGACATGATGAGCTCTGCTCTCGCGCAGTGCAGAGTCTTGGGTAACCAGAGACCAACACTAAATGGTCACGCTAATGCCTGGAAGGGCTCCCTGATAGCTCAGTTGGTAAAGAATCTTCCTGCAACGCAGGGGACCCCAGTTCAATTCCTGGGTCAGGAAGATCCGCTGGAGAAGGGATCGGCTACCCACTCCAGTATTCTTGGGCTTCCCTTGTGGCTCAGCTGGTAGAGAATCTGCCCGCAATGCGGGAGACCTGGGTTCAATCCCTGGGTTGGGAAGAGCCCCTGGAGAAGGGAATGGCTTTCTACTCCAGTATTCCGGCCTGGAGAATTAAGAGTCGGACACAACTGAGAGAGTTTCACTGGCTGGATGACAGAGGTGCTCAGTGGAGGGGATGTGGACATAACAGCACAGCTCTCAGACTCTAGCTGTGCACGCACCTAAACACTGGGTGAGATGCGATGGGGAGCAGACTGTGTGCAAGGGACCAAAAAGTCAAGTAGCTGCAGGCCTGGCGGTCAGCATGGCCGGCTCGGCAGGGGCACTGGGGTGCTCCTTACCCTTAGTGTTATGGGAAGACACGGGAGCGTTCTGAGTAACATCAGCAGATGTTGGGTCTGGGCATCCCTGCGGTCACAGCACGGAGGATGGATTAGGGCAGGGATGCCTGAATGCTGGGGCCCAGGGAAGGGGCTGATGCAGTGTGAGATAATGAGAGATGACAGCCAGAGCAGCCCCTCCCCAGCCAAGGGGGGCTTGGGCCCATCTCACTGCCCTAAAGAGGCTGTGTGCTATGACAGCACATGGTTTCTGGCCAGAGTCCACAGTGCTGTGACCTTAGGCAGGTCCCATAACCTCCTTGTCAATCACTGTTGTCACCAGGGTGGACGGATGCCTTGGTGGGTGTGAACAAACGTGCTTCGTACACTGTCAAGCTCCGAACAAACTTGCTTTGTGTGTCAAACCCTTTGCCAGGCAGCAAGGATGCAGCGGACAAAGGCTCCCTGTCCCCAGAGGCAGTGTGTGTGCCACGCACGTGGGCACGGGGCTCTATGGGCGTGTCTGTAACAGACACACTCGTCTCCCGGGCAGACAAGAGCCTTTCAGAAGTGGCAGCTGCAGCTCCCCTCCCCCCTCCTCCCTGAGGGTCCTGGGCAGGAAAAAGCAGGGAGATGTCCAGGTGGGGAGCAGGGAGTCAGGGGCTCCAGGGGGTCCTTACCTGGTGCAGGGCGGTGAGTCCATCTTCATTGCACAAATCAGGGCTGACCTTGTTCTTCAGGAAGTAGCGCACTGCAACAGAGCAGAAAGAGGTGACTGTCTCATCACACACTGCATGTGCTGGGGTGCGGGGGACCCAGGTAAGACCCACTGTCCCCCAGGTCCTGGCACCATCAGTCTTATTTACTCCTTACAACCCTCCCTGCTCCATCCTCCCCCACTCATTCAAACCCTAGTTCGCATCCTGGATCCGAGGGCAAAGGGCAAGATGCAGGGGTCAGCACACACATACGGGTACAACTTCTTTGCATCAATACATTCAAGTCTACCCGCTACATAAGCTGACTCGTATGTGTGAGGCCCTCTTGATGCTGAGAAAGCAGGGGACAGAGGCCAGGGTCCTGCAAGTGCAGAAGCAAGCCAGCCCTGGCCCCTCGGAGCCCCTCCCACGCCCACCTAGTCTGAAAGTGTGAGTCTCTCAGTCGTGTCCGACTCTTTGCGACCCCACGGACCGTAGCCCGCCAGGCTCCTCTGTCCATCGGATTCTCCAGGCAAGAATACAGGAGTGGGTAGCCATTCCCTTCTCCAGGGGGGTCTTCCCGACCTAGGGACCTGGTCTCCCTCATTGCAGGCAGATACTTTTATCATCTGAGACACCACCTAGTTTGGCTCCCTCAAAACACTAGCCAAAGTGCACATCCCCTAATGCCCACGGCGGGCGGTGTCTCCACGTCACCACCCACATGCTGGGGCAGGGCCACTATGGTTTCCTAGCCGATTTGCCTCTGCTGTGGGGGGACAAACTCGAGTGAGCTATGGAAGGGTAGAGGGCAGGTCATCCATTCTGCCCGCTGAATATCTGCTGGGCAACCCCAGAGAGTTGTGGAGGAGGGAGATGAGGTTGCTGGAACCTCATGGGATGGGGGCTGTCTTCATTAGGCTCGGATCCAGGAACCACAAGCCCAGCAGTACCCTTGGCCTGAGTGTGAACAGAGGTCCCTGCAATGGGGAGGTTGAGGTCTCCACCCAACTTCCTGGCAAGAGGTAACATCTCCCACAGACTTGCCCGAGATGCTTTCATCACTGCTGGGGGTCAGGGGGACAAGGGGCTTATATATGGTTTACACTCAGGTCCTCTGGAGCTGCCCTGTCTACTAGGGAACCACTGGCCACATCGAGTTCTTGAAGTTTTTCAAATGTTAACTTGTAAAAATTCAAAATTCACTTCCTCAGTCACTTTGGACACATTTTAAGGACTCAACAACTACAAAGCAAAAGTGTTAGTTGCTCAGTCATGTCTGACTCTTTTGAGACCCCATGGACTGTAGCTTGCCAGGCTCCTCTGTCTATGGAATTCTCCAGGCAAGAATACTGGAGTGGGTTGCCATTTCCTTCTCCAGGGGATCTCCCCAACCTAAGGATCGAACCCAGGTCTCCTGCATTGCAGGCAGATTCTTTACCGTCTGAGCCACCAGGGAAGCCTCCAACAACTACAGGTGGCTACCATATTAGAAAGTGCACAAATAGAACATTTCCGTCTTCACAGAAAGTTCTATTGGACAGCACTGCTTTGGGGCATTACACATGGAAATTAAGCACATCACCAACTGCTCAGACCCTTCCGTGCCCCCCTACTGCTCTGGCAACAAGTGCAAAACCCTGATGATGGTGTAGAAGGTCCGAATGATGTGTGCCCTGTCTGCAGGCCTCCATCTCGCACAGTTCCAGCGGGACCATCCATTCACACTGTGGCCTGTGAGAATGGCACCCCCTTAGGGCAGAGGAGTTCGCTCAGCTATATACAGTACTCCCAAACTACCTGCCTCACCAGTCTCATTTCTTAAACTCCAAACACCTTTCACAATGGTCTTTTGTCAGCTACAGAGTCACCAAATCTCCTTTGATCTCTGAGCTTTTGCACTGCCTGTTTTCATTACCTGGACAACTCAGTCATCCATGCATGCATCATGCATCCATCCATCTAGCTTCACCCATTCATCTACCCATCCACCATCCATCCACCTACCTGCATCCATGCATCCAGCCAGCCAGCCACCCACCCATCCGCCATCCATCCATCCACCCACCTGCATCCATTCATCCATCTATTCATCCAGCCACCCACCATCTATCCACCCACCCTCATCCATTCATCCATCCAGTCATCCACCCATCCACTAATCATCCATCCACCCACAGCCATGCATTCCATCTCTAGCACACACACACACACACACACACACACACACACACACACACACACACACACACCTGTCTCACTCCTCATCCTTTACATCTCAGCTAAAGCTTCCCAGATGAAGGCACTCCCCCATTCTGCACACCCACAGCATCTATACATCTCATATATAGCCTTATCACAACCATAATTATATAACTATTTGGGTAATTATGGTGGGCTTTGGGTCTGTCTGCTGTGACCTGGCACTCACTGCTGAGGTCTGGCACACAGTAAATCCTCAACAACCCTGCCAGGACCCTGACTTACTTGGTGGCCTCCTAGCTCAGTCCAAGGACACAGCTTATCCATCTCTCAGCACAGCAGACCACCCTGTAGGGCTGACCTGAATGGCTCATGTCTGGAGTATTCAGTGCTGCTCACAGGGACCTCCTACCAGGATGCACAGCACTGGTCTCAGCCTCAAGGCCATGTTGAGAACACTATGGCAAAGCCACTGATCACTGTGGCCCAGCCTGTCCACGGGCCACTGGGGTGTCCTGGGCCTGACAGCTGGCCTTTGGAAAAGAAGTGACCATGATGTCCCTGGGCATCACAGAAGTTTCTGGAAGGTTCTGCTCCCATTAGGCCAGGGTTCAAATCCTTTGGAGGTGGCTGGTGAACTAGGCTTCCAGTCCAGGAGACACTCTTTGAGGCAGAAATTAAGTGTCAGCTGCCAAAAGCAGTCTTTGAGTGCGGTAATTATTGGGGTGTTCTCTGTGCCATGTGGGAACCTAAGACATATAATTACTCCAATGTCAGGCAGTTATTTTCAGCCCAAGAGGTGGAAAAAGTCATCTCCATCTCTAAGGAGCCATCGATAGTCGTGACCCAAGGCCCCCCTCTGTTGGTTCTACTTGTACTTTGGCTGGGAGCCTGGTTCTGGAAACAACCCACTGGAGCAAAGACTCCACCATCCAGGACCTAGCCAGGCTTTCCTGCCTCGCGGGTTCAACAACAAAATGATTGTTCTGGACTTCCCTGGTGGTCCAGTGGTTAGGAATCTGCCTGCCAATGCAGGGGACGTGGTTTAATTCCCTGCTCCGGGAAACCACACGCCGCAGGACGACTAAGCTCATGTGCCACCACTACTGAGTCCACAACTCTAGAGCCCATGCTCTGCAGCAAGAGAAGCCACCTCAGTGAGAAGCCCTCACACCGCAGCTAGAGAGTAGCCCCTGCTCATCGCAACCAGAGAAAGCCCTCTTGCAGCAATGAAGACCCAGTGCAGCCAAAAATAAATAAAAATTTTTTTAATGTTAAAAAAATGATTCCTCTATTCCTCTCTCAACACTGTCTTTTTACTGAGCCCCTCCTATGCACCCGGGTCGATGCAGAACTGCTCTGTTTCATGGGTTCATGTCTAATCATTCCTCCTATGGAGAAAAGGAGACAGAGGGTCAGCTCACCGCCACACGAGACTGAGTAGAGAAAACCAGACCCTCTGATTTCTAAGCCCAGACTCTTGATTACAAGGCTGCTCTTTTCCGCCCCCGGGGCCAGGCATGGTGACCAGTAGTGCTGGGGTATTCAGAGCTGGGCTAAACGCTGGTGTAGGGAGGAGGGGGATGAGAGCGTGGACAGAGTGACCTCTGCTCTGTAAGTATCAGAGGCCCTTGAGTCCCAGGCCAAGCCTCTTCTTGCAGACAGAGGGGCTCAGAGATCTACAGCCAGGACAGCAGAAACATGGCAGCCCCCAGTGGACATGGAGAGACATCTCAAGGGCCAAGTTAAACACAAAGTTGCTTCCTCTCACTCCCTACTTAAAACTCTCTCCTGGCTCCACATTGCTCTTAGACTAGAGTTCAGGACTTCCCCGGGGGCTCGGTGGTAAAGAACCTGCCTGCCAACGCAGTTTCGATCCCTGGTCCAGGAAGATCCCACATGCCATGGAGCAACTGAGCCCGTGCACCCCAGCTGCTGAGCCTGTGCTCCAGAGCCCGGGAACTGCAACTACCGAGCCCACGTGCTGCAACTACTGAAGCCGGTGTGCCCTAGAGCCTGTGCTCCACAACAAGAGAAGCCACAGCAATGAGAAGCCCACACACCGAAACTAGAGAGTAGGCCCCGCTCGCCACAACTGGAGAAAAGCCCGTGTAGCAATAAAGGCCCAGCAGAGCCTAAATAAATAAATGAATAAAATTATACATAAAAAGAATAGAGTTCAGAATCCTTCCTCGGCCTTCACTGGGTCAGCAAACTATGGCCCATAGGCTGTATCTGGCAGGCAGCCTATTCCAATAAATGAAAATTTCTTGGAACACATCTGCACTCATTCATTTACATATTGCTTGTGACTGCTTTTACCCTACAACACCAGAGCTGATTAGTTACAGCAGAGATGTATGGCCCGGACAACCTAAAATATTTACTCTTAATATCTAGCCTCTTACAGAAAAGATTTGCTGACCCTGTTCTTCACGGTCCTGCATGGTGTGGTCTTGTCTACAGGGCTACCATCTTGTTATTTTCATCAGAGTCTATGGGAATGGCCTGCTCTGAAGTTGTGCAGTGTGCAGCCTGCTCAACTGAACCTAGTCATCCTATATCCCTAGCTCTCCAGGCTCTTCTCTTGCTCTCTGAGCACCCTGCACAATAGAGGTAGCTGGCTTAGGGGGATCTGAGGGGTTGGTGGGGGCTCAGAAAGGACATAAATAAGAAGGGCACGCTCTCCTCTCCAGCTGGGCACGCCCACCACTTCTCCTGGTTGCCCACCTTCAGGTCTGCTCCCTGCTTCCACAGCCCCAACAAACACCAGGCTTGCCCATCAGTTTTTCCACATGACCCAAGAGTCCTCATGCATTTGTTCATCTGTGACTTTAGGCAAGTTATTCCTCTTCTCTGTGCCTCAGTGTTCTCATCTGTAAAATGGGGATCACAACAGCATCTCCTTTGTGGGGATGCCATGAGGGTTAAGTAAGACAACCCCTGAGAGCTACTACTATCATTTATATTAAAACAAACAAACGCTGAGCTCCTGCTTGGTCCTACTCTGTGCTGGGTGCTGGAGATGTAACCGTGAATATCTTGCATTTCTCAAGAGCCCCTGACCTGGTCTTAAAAGACAAGGATCATCTCTCTCTAGGGGGCTCCAAGCATCTGCTGGTTCAAGGACCACAAGTAAGGCCACAGCCAATGTCCCCCGCCATCCTCCCCCCATATAGGCGAGACCCCACTGAGATGGCAAAGAGGTGGCTCCCACCCTCCCCTCATGTATTCCTGCGCCTAGCACCAACCCCGTCGCTCCGCCCACACCTCCCTGGCAATCTGGCTGGAATCTGGGCCAAGCAGGGCCATCTGCTCCCCTCTGTCTCCAGCTGTAGCGAGCAAGGCTGAACCAGCCCATCTCGGCAGGAAGCTGGTGGTGGCTGCCTTTGTAGGGAGAAATCACTGCTGACAAGCTTATGTTTTCTTTGCCACCTGACCCACTCCACCCCATGGAGCAGACTGCCTGACCTCGGGCTGGTCAGTGACATGCAACCACAGGTGTGGCTCCTGTTCTGGTGGGTGGGGGACAGCAAGGCAAGAGGTATCTGCCCACTAGATGGAGATGGACCTTGGACAATCTACATCTGCCGGGGGTCCCCTGGGGCTGAGCTGCTGCCGCCTGGCCACATGACTTCCACAATCATGTTCGTGGAACACCCACTCACCAGGCCCTCCTCCCTTTCCATCTCGCTTCCTTTCCTGCCCAGCACCCAGCAACGAAGCCTCATCCTCCCACTGCCTCCTAGGCGCTGCATGATCTAGTTTCTACCCCCTTCCACCCCCACTTTATCCCACCCGCACCTCCTCCCTGAATCCCTCACCAATTCAGTCACACTGGCTTTTTCCATTTCTTAAAGCAAAACAAAAAGTGAGCTCCTCAAGGCCTTTACATAGAGTTTTCTGCACCTGGAACCCTCTTTCTTTCCTGACTTGAGCCAGCAAACTCCTCTTCATCCTTCCGATTCCAGCTGAAATGTCACTTCCTCCAAGAGGCCCTCTGAGATCACCCCTATCTCTGTCAAGTTGCCTGAGTTATTCTCTCCCATAGTATCCTGCACATTCGCATTTCTGCTTTGCAGCAGTGCCTATTGCAACCAATACTTACAGGGTCATTAGTGACCATATATTAATTATATAGTTGTTTGTTTAGTCTTTTTAGACTCCATGAGGGCAGGAAACCCCCACTGACTGGTGTCCCCAGTGTCCAGCATGGAGCCTGGCTCAGAGCAGGGGCTCAAGAAATATCCATTGTAGTGAGAACACCTGAAATCTACTGTCTTAGGAAATTTCTAGTACTGAGTACAGCATCGTTATTAGCTATAATCATCATGCCGCACACTAGAGCTCTAGATGTAGTCATCCTACATAACGGCAACTGTACCGTTTGGCCAATATCACCAAAAAAATGTAACCTATATGAGGAGACTGAAGAAGGAAATGGCCATCCACTCCAGTATTCTTGCCTGGAGAATTCCATGGACAGAGGAGCCTGGCAGGCTACAGTCCATGGGGTCGCAAGAGTTGGCCATGACCTGGTGACTAAAGAGAGCGAGAGATCGAGGAAATGGATGTGTTAATTAGCTTAACTGTACTAACCGTTTTTCTCTCTACATATAAAGATACATAGATAAACGTCATGCTGTACACTGTAAATATGCACAATTTTTATTAAAATTTTAAACAATCTTATTGTGTGAAGGAGCAAAGGCAGAAAGGAATGAGAGGAGGAAGGACTGCTCTGGGGGTCCACCGAGCTCCTTGTTCCAGCTCCTCATTCCAGGGGCCATGGGACTGTGGGACACGGACTACCGCTGGGGACACGTGCATAGTCCCACAGACACAACACAAAGAGTGTGACTCAAGGACTGAAGAGCAACAAGCATGGATTTTGCACAGACATGCAACAGCAGATAACCCTCCTTCAGCCTCCAGTGGTGGTGCAGCCAGACCTGGCAGCTGACCAGCAGCCCACTCCCAGGCCAGGTACCAGACACCCATCATGACCCTTCTGCTCCTGATCTCAGTCCTCACTCTGTCTACCCTACACATTTGGTGTTTTCTATAATTCAGCATTGACTGTGTTACAGGCACTATGTTAGGTGCTTTATGTCTATCAAATTCATTAGTTCTCCATTTATGTCTATCAACTCCATTAATCCACTTATGAAGACCAATGACCTGCTATTATCAATTAACTGCCTACCATCATCACTCCAGTTTACAGGTGGGAAAACCGAGGCTCAGGCTTGAGCACGTGAAAATGACTTGCCCAAGGGCACGTGTCTAGGAATGGCAGAGCTGGGATTTTAACTCCCAGGTTCTGACTGTCTCCAAAGGCTGCTTAACCATTTTGCTAAAATCATGCCAAACAAGGACCTGGGGAAGGGAAGGTGGGCAGCCAAGAGATGTGTAAGATGGATGCAGATATGAGCGTGAAGAGAGCCCCAGAGCTGACAAAAAGCTAGAGGAAAGGTCAAGATTGTTACCAACAGTTCAGCATTCAGTACATGATAATAAGACGATGATCACTAACGGTCATCCCTGAACTTTCTCTTTAGAGCAGTTTGCAGTTGAGGACTATGGGGCAGAAGGTTAACACTTAGCCCGAGGTCCCATGGCAGAGGAGTGGGGACTTCGGGGCAGACCCTGAGCCTCACCACTTCCTCTGTTGGTCTTCCTCCTGACCCTAGCCCTCCCCTGATGCATTCTCAGACATGCACCCCACCCCAAGCATCCTCAGGGCCTGCCTCCAGCTGCTGCACCCCACCCACTAGGCTGCACCACCTCCATGGAAAACGGTGCCCTCACTGGTCACACTTCCTTTCCTTCCTCATGTCCCAGGTCTACTTTGCTCAGTCTCATGGGATCCAGCACCTGCAGTCTGGTCAAACCAGATCCTTGGGCCCCCCTTCCCCTTCTGCTTCCCCCTCAGGGTGCTGGCAGGGCTGCAGGGGGCCCAGCCTGCTGCTCTGACCCTGCCTGAAGGGCCAGCACCCTCAGGAAGCAGTCTCTTTCCTCTCCTTCCAAGTCAAGGTTGTCCTGGGTCCTCAGCGCACTGCGCTTCCCCAATCGTTCCACTGAGCAACTTCAACCTTTCCGCCCACCACTGCTCCTCCTCTTAGCAGACAGAGCCAGAAATAGCTGCTTCCAGGGGAGTCCAGCCGCCTTGGGCTGGGGGTGGAGTCAAGTCTAATGGTGGCTTCTGCAGGGGCTGGTACCTCCCATCCCAGCAGCAGGAAGTTCACCCCAGGATCCCGGGCCATGACCCAGACATGGTGAAGGATGGGCAAGGAAGACCTGGGTTTCTCTCAAAGTCACAGTCCCAGGCCCAGGCCCCAGGAGCCAGGCCTTGTTCTTCCCCAGGATGCCCCCCTCCAGGGCGCATGTGAGGAGAGAAGGAGACTGGACAATAACCAGTGTTGCTGAGGATGTGGGGACATGGAACCCTTGTACTCTGCTGGCGGGAATGTAAAACGGGGCAGCTGCTGTGGGAAAACTGGCAGTTTCTCCAAATATAAATATAGGTTTACCATATAACCCAGAGATTCCACTCTTAGCTATAGACCCAAGAGGAATGAACGTATATGTCCACACAAAAACTAGTATCTCGATGTTTATTTACATTATTTACAATAGCCCCAAAGTGGAAACAAGCCAAATGTTCATCAGTGGAGAAATGGATAAATAAAATGTGGCATAGTCATACCACGGAATATTACGTAGCCATAAAGAGGAATGAAGCGCTGACACGGGCTACACCATGGATGTTTCTTGAAAACCCCATGCTAAGTGAAAGAGGCCAGTAAAGAAAGATCACATATTGTGTGATTCCATTTATAGGAAGTGTCCAGAATAGGTAAACCCATAAAGATAGAAAGTAGATTAGTGGTTGTTAGGAGCTAAAGGGAGCAGGGAGTGAGGAATGACTGCTTATGAGTACAGGTGTCCTTTTGATGAAACTTTTCTGGAACTATTAATAGATAGTGGTAATTGTTATACAACCTTGAATGTTATACAACCTTGAATGTGAATGTAATAAAGATCACAAACTGCACACTTTAAAGAAGGAATTTTGTAGTATCTGAATGCTATCTCTATTTTTTTTTAATTTTTTTTTTTTTTTGGCTGTGCTGGGTCTTCACTGCAGCACATGAGCTTAGTTTCCTCGTGGCATGTGGGATCTTAGTCCCCTCACCAGGAATCAAATCTCCGTGCCCTGCATTGCAAGACGGATTCTTAAACACTGGACCACCAGGGAAGTCTCGATATCTCCATTTTAAAAGGAGAGCAAAGGGGTCTACACTGGCCTGGAGTATCATGCTATAAACTCATTTCCCTACCAGCCTGGGAGTTCTGAGAGGTCAGTACAGCATCTGTCCAGTTCATTGCTGTACTCACGTGCTGAGGACAGTATCAGGTAAACAATAGGTATTCAATCCTTACTTAATGGAAAGGGGAGGAAGGAGGAGGCCACTGGCCACTTGGACCCTAAGTGATCTGGTTTCTGCCCACCTCTCTTGGCATCACCCATCCTTACCACCGTGGACTCTTTAAGGACCACCCAGGCACCACTGTTTCCCTCTCTTGCATCTGTGGGCCTTCTCATGTGCTATTCCCTCTATCTTTCTCTGCTTTTACTTTACCTGGTTAATTCTTACTTTATTATTATTTATTTATTTGGCTGCATCACATGGGATCTTAGATCTTCATAGCGGTGTGTGGGATCATTATAGTTGCAGCATGCAAACTTTTAGTTGCAGCATGTGGGGGGGGGGCATGGATCCATGACTAGGGATGGAACCTGGGTCTCCTGCATTGGGAGCACAGAGTCGTAGCCACTGGACCACCAGAGTTAAACCTTAACCAGGCGTCTGTGTAAATGTCTCAGCTTACATGTCGCTTCCTCTATGAAGTCACCCCAGGCTGGGCCAGGTGCCCTTCTCAAGTGTTTTCTGTTCCCTCCACAAGAACACTTAACACCATAATGTAGTTGTGTATGAATCTGTCTGTGTCTTTACTAGACTATCAACTCTGGAGGAATGGAGAAGTAGTACTGAACCGCAAACTTTCTAGCCACCATTGACATAGGTTCCTGGTCAATATGTGATGGTTACAGGAGTCAGGGGAGCCTGCCTGGCATCTAACCAAGCCTCAGAACTGGCCAGAGCATCTCTCTTGGGTTATTTCATGCTTTGTCCTCCAATCAATGCTCCCAGGCTGACCCAGAGACTTTTCCGTCTCAAAATCTTCATCCCTTGGCCTAAACAAAGAAGCCAGTTTCTCTCTTAGCATCTCTGATACCTGAATGACCATGAGGACAAGAGCGCCAAGGATGCACCAACATGAAGCTCTAATTTTCTCCCTTCTAGATCCCCCATGCCCAGGGCACATGGCTGAGCTGGGCAGTTGTTGACCGAGACTCATGTCAACTATCCAGATGCCTCTGGAAATATGTAACCTGTATCTAGCATTAGGAGGGTGCCAGGAAAATTATTTCAGACCCTTCAGACTATAAGCTCCTTGTGGGAAAATCTTGCCTGACTTTTTATCTGGAATATTCAGCACCTAGACTAAAAGCTCAATAAATATTCATTGAGAGAATGAACAAATAAAAGTTCTGGTCTTCTTCTAAAGAAAATAAAACTAAAGTGACCAGGGAAATTTAACAAAATAAGAACAAGATCTATGTGAGGAAAACTACAAAACTCAGATGAAATCAAAGAAAAATTCAATAAAAGGAGAGATATTCTATTTTCATGGATAGGGAGACTTCATACTATCAACAAGTCAGTTCTTCCCAGTTTGAGCTATAGAATCAATACAATCCCAATCAAAAACACAGCAAATCACTTTATGAATATTGACAAACTGATTCTAATGTTTATATTGGGAGGCCAAAGACCCAGAATAGTAAACACAATATTAAGAGGGAAGGGACATATGTATACCTATGGCTGATTCATGTTAATGTATGACAGAAACCAACATAATATTGGAAAGCAATTATCCTCCAATTAAAAATAAATATATTTTTTAAAAACTTCAAAAAGGATATTCAAGGAGTGAAATAAAGTAGGAGGACTGATACTACCGCACTTCAAGACTTAGTATAAAGCTATAGTAATCAAAGCAGTATGGTATTGGTGAAATAATAAACAGATAGATCAATGGGACAGTATATAAAGCTCAGAAATAGACCCTCATACATATAAACAACCCTTATCCATTGCTGGTGGGAATGCAAAATAACATAGCTGCTTTCAGTGGTTTCTTATAAAACTAAACATACTCTTACCACACAACCCAATAATCTCACTCCTTGGTATTTACCCAAAGGAGTTGAAAACTATGTCCACACAGAAACCTGCATACAGACACTTATAGAAGTTTTATTCATCATCACCAAAACTGGAAAGTAACCAAGATGTCCCTCAGTAGGTAAGTGGTAAACTGTGAGACACGCAGACAATGGAGTATTATGCAGTGCTAAAAAGAAATAAGCTATCAAGTTTAAATGCATATTACTAAGTGAAAGTGAAAGGCTACATACTATATGATTCTAACTATATGACATTCTGGAAAAAAAAAAACAAACTTGGAGATAGTAAAATGATTGGTTGTTAGTTACCAGGAGTTGGGGAGGAGGGAGGCTTGAAGAGGCAGAGCACAGAGGATCTGGGGCGGGGGCACTGAAAATACTCTGAATGATACCTTAAGGATGGATACGTGTCATTATATACATTTGCCCAAAGCCATAGAAGGTACAACGCAAGAGAGAACCCTAATGGAAACTACAGTCTTTGGATGAGTATAACGTTATCAGTGTAAATTTCTCAATGGTAACACATGTACCACTGTGGTGGGTGTTGTTGATAATAACGTGTGGGGCCAGAGGTAGAGGGGGTGTATAGAAAATCTCTGTACCTTCTCTCCATTTTGCTGTGAAACTACAACTGTTCGAAAAGAATAAAGAAGACGTGAATAAGCAAACAAATAAAAAGAAACCAGGGAAGCCAATGTACAAAATAAGCTACAGCTAATCCTTTGGGAAAATGCATAGTCTTTCTGAAGTGTGGGGGTGGGCGAGGAATCACTTCATTATGCAGGAGCAGATATTTATGTACTAGATTTCCTCCAAGGGAGGGAGAACTAACTCATCCGATGTGGAGAGGACGTGGGTCTGCAAGGTCTCTCCACCAAAGCTGCAGAGACAGTGCCTGTGTACGCATGCCTCTCTCTCTCCCACCTCGGTCAGCTCCCTCACTTAGAGGCATCTTGCCACGGCCCTCCCCACCCACACACCTGCCGTACTTTATCTCAGGGACTCAAGGCAAGGATGCTGTTGGTCCAGAAGCACGACTGTGACCATCCCTATTGCATTCATCAACACATCTGACTTCAGCTGTACCAGGTCCCCGTCCTTCACTAATTTTGCTTCCAGAATTCTCGAAGCACCTCCCTCTGCAGATCCAAGAACCTGATCTCCCTTCTGCCCCGCAGAGCCTGGCCGCCCGGGAACTCTCCAAGGTATTCGCTTTGCTCCCAATTCCCCTCTCTCCCCAGACGCCCTGCACTGCTGCTTCTTCCTGAATCCCTGTTGCTCCCCCAACCCCGTCTCTCTCACCTCACTTTTCTTTCCTCAATTTTTTTTAAAATGGCCCAATTATTTCATATCTCTAGGCAAGCAATAGATAAAAATATTTCCAGTCCTCCAGGTGGGAGCGCATACACATAAACACTAAAACGGCTTCACAACCATCATAATACAAGCATTTATTGAACATTTTTCACGTGTGAGGCACTATGCAGAGACATTAAATGTCTCATCCCAGTTCATTTCCACAACAACCCAATAACTTAGGTGCTATTATCAGCTGATTCAAAAGAAAACTGATTTGCCCAAGCTTACTTAGCTAATTAAGTGTGCGTGTATGCTAAGTCACTTCAGTCGTGTCCGACTCTTTGCTACCGTATGGACCGTAGTCCACCAGGCTCCTCTGTCCACAGGATTCTCCAGGCAAGAATACTGGAGCGGGTTGTCATTTCCTCCTCCAGGGCATCTTCCTGATCCAGGGATTAGAACCCGAATTTTCTGTAGCTGCTGCACTGCAGGCAGATTCTTTACCACTGAGCCACCAGGGAACTCAATTCTGGTCTGGGCAATTCCAGGCACAACTGGTGGTTCTGGCATAACTAGTGATAAAAGATCCTCACCCAAATATAACCCAAAACAAAATCCACTCCTATCAATATTAGGTAGAGAAAACAAGTTGCCTATGAAGGGGAAAATTCCTCCAGCTTCCACCTGTCCACTTTGAACCTTCCAGCTGGTTTTCTCTGCTCTGGTGTCCCATGCCACCCACTACGCCTGTCTGCCCAGCTCCTACATTTTCTCTTAAAGATGCTGGGTCTTGCTTTCTTCCCTCAACACAGAGTTATACAGGATGGGAACAAATTCCAGTCTGGGCTTCCTTCTGCCTGTCTGGCCAAGGAAATTATACAAGAGTTTTGAACATTTTAAAGGTAACCACCGGAGAAATTAACATCAGGATTTATATATTCCAGATCAATGGAAAAGATGAATGCAAAAAAACATGGTATTCATGAAAGTCACAAAATGAAAGAAATAACATAGAAACATAAATGCCACAAAGCCTGAAAATGTAAACATCTTACAACAATAAACAAAATCATTTATTCTCCCTATACAACCATGAAGATTTCATTGCCAAAAAGAAAAATGTTTGATTATGTGCTGCTAATGAGAGATACAGCTCAACAAAATAACAGTCTGAAAATAAAGAGATGCTCAAATATAAAACCAGCAAACACAAACACAAGGAAAGCGGGGGTGGCGACACCACTAGGATGCAGAATAGAATTCAGGGCAAGAAGAGGAGGCAATCAACTTCAGGATGATTTTTTTTAAATACTTCAAAAGGAAATCATAAACAGAAAGCAGATCAGTGGTTGTCTGGGGCTAGCGGTGACGGGGGGGAAGGGAAGTTGTTATCAGTTAGGAAACCTTTTAAAATCATAATTGGTAAAGCAAAATTCAGTGCAATGCAAATTGTCAGTAAAGAAGTCAAAACCACAATTTTTCCTAGGAATCTTTGGCACATACACATCCCAAAGAAAAGATCAGGTAGGGGGTGAGGGGCAGAGACATATTGACAAAGATGTTTACAACAGCCTTGTTTATATACACTGCTTAAAATTGAGAAATATTGGAAGCAACCCAAATGTCTAAACAATTTGAGACAGCTTAGATAAAATATGGAACATCCATATAATGGAATATTCCACAGCTGGTATCTTAGAGGAATTTTTAATGACATAGGAAAATGCTTGATCTATAACACAGAATGGAAAAACAAAAAACCAAACTATACTTTCAATGCAATCTCAACTGGAAAGGAAAAACCGTGTTGTGTCCACACAGAAACACATGTCTCATTGGATATAAAAATTAAGATATTAACTGTGGCTATCAGTGACTTTTATTTTATAGCTGCCAGAATTTTCCAAACATTTAAAACTATGTATAGATTACCTTTATAATCAGGATTTTCTATTTTCACTATAAAACAAAATTCATACACAGAATGGTAGCCAAATGGTAAGAAATATATTCCTGCTAAGAGTTTCTAGGGCATAAATGAGGTCTCAAGCTGGTTGACCCCATGAAGGAAATGCTGAAGCCAGGATTCTTACGTTGGGTAGGAAGTTAAATAGCAACCAACAATAATAATAACCCCTTTGTTGGTATCGCAAAGTAGGCAAATCTTGCTACTATGAATTGCCTGTATGTTAAGAATGCTTTCTGTACTTTTTTAATAGTGGGGGGGAAATCAAAGAGGAATAATATTTTGTGACATGAAAATGACATGATAGTCAAATATCAGTGTCCATAAGTGAAATGCAATTGAAACACACACTCTATATATTGGTATATTGTCTATGGCTGCTTTCTCTGTAGTAACAGACTGTACCACCCACAGAACCTACAATATTTCTTATCTGGCCCTTTGCAGAAAAAAAGTTTGCTGATCTCTGGCGCCGTGCTTTTCCGCTAACAAAGCATGTTGAAAACCACAGTCATTTAATTCTCACGACAAAAGTCTCAGGTAGAAGAGGAAGAAATCAATCAATGTCCAAGGTAGACCATGGGGTCGTGGCCAGGAGGGATGTGAGCGGATTAGGCTCAATGTCTTCACCTGCCAAGGAATGAAGGGGGCACCAGCCCCCAAGAGCCAGCTGTTCACTCACCTCTTCCCCCACCATCTCACCACCCCTAGCCCCAAAAGCATTTCCTGTCAAGAGCATGACCTTCTGAAACCTGCATGGTGGAGGCTGCAGCTGCAAAAAAGATGGTATTTTTATCCAGACCCTGTTTCCTGTTTGCCGGCTGAGGGGTTTGATTTGCTGGTGTTCGGTTTTGTTGCTTCTGATACAGACTACTCCCTTGTCGCATCAGAACAGAGATGCCTGAGTCCTAATAAGGATGCTGCCTGCCATCAGGCCCACCTGCCCCGGGACTGCCAGGTCCCTAGGACTCTCCCCTCCTGCTGCACTGCCTCCTGTGACGTCGAAATCCCCATCTTCTGCCCGCCCAGGAGCAGAAACCAGAGTGACTGGATGGGCCATCGTCGGGGCGGGGGGAGGCAACAGGAGCATTTCTGCTGCAGGGAATGGAAAAATCCACTCTCTTATCGAGAGGAATTGGCTGGGCCAGGAGGGGTTTTCTGAGTCTGCAGGTTTTCCAGAGCTTCTAGAATCCACTGCTCATAGCAAGGCCTGGCTGGGGAAGGACCAGCACAGCTGCTGGAGGCAGAGTTAAGTATAGGACTTTGGAGTAGTTTGCTGGGAATGTGCTCAGGACCTGGGGATCATTTGCTGATGTTTCCAGCAATAGACAAACAGGCATTGGCTTTCACCCTCCAATCCCTAGGACTCAGCCAGATGTGGGAACAGACAGGGGCTACATCAGTGTCTAACAAGCCAGTGATTAACAGGTGTTCATACTCATTGAGCACTTACTGCGTGCCTAGCACTGTGCAGGAGTTAGCTTACTGAAGCCCTACCACTGGCCTGGGCAGGAGGGAGACAGCCTCTCTGATAGATGCTATTAATATTGTGCAAACAGTGATACTGAGGCACAATGAGATTCATTAACTCGCACCAAGCCGCTCATCTGATAAGAGACTCCAGTAGCCCCACACTTGAGCTCTGGGCTTGCTCTGCCATGTTGGTTTCATGTCTCAGAGCTAGATCTGATCCCAGGTTCCAAGAGCTGGGAATTCTGCAGCTCAGAGCATTATTCCTGTTTCCTGTTCTGCCACCACACCCAGAATCAGGCTCTGAGCCAGACGGATAAAAGGGCTGTCCTTTGCTACCTTCACTCCCACCCTGGAAAGAGGCCACGAAAATGTACCAATGAGGGACAGGAAATCTACCTAAGCATTGCCCCTGCCATGAAAACACAGGTGGACGAGCTAAGAATCCAGAGCCCGTTTCCCAGTGATCTGACCTCAGGGATGTCACCGCCTCTGTCTGAGCCTCAGTTTTCCTCATCTGTAAAAGAGGAGTTATAAACTCATGAGGCTATCTGAGAGAGAGATTATGGAGTAGATGTGTGTGTGTGTGTGTGTGTGTGTGTGTGTGTGTGTGTTAGTTGCTCAGTCATATCCTGACTTTGTGACCCCATGGACTACAGCCCACCAGGCTCCTCTGTCCATGGAATTCTCCAGGCAAGAATATTGGAGTGGGTTGCCATTCTCTTCTCCCGGGGAATCTTCCTGACCCAGGGATCTCACCCAGGGATCGAACCCAGGTCTCCTTCATTGCAGGCAGATTCTTCCCTGGTGGTCTAAGACACCAGGAAAGCTCCAGAGTAGATTATTACTGGTATTATAATAATAGGAGGAGGAGTATTTAGCTAGTTGGCTCTGCCCCTTCTCAACAGTCATCCCACAGGAATGTGGAGCCCAGTCTTCAAGCCACCAAATGGTGGCTGCAGGTGGTGGGCATCTGTGGAGATCTTGTGGGCTGACACGAGGTGGAGCCAAATGGCATTCTGGCTGTGGCACCCAGTCCCCAAGACACATGGCTTCCTCCTAAGATTCCCATGCTTGTGCAGGTGCCTCACACACTGAACAGGACTGACTGACATGTGGCATCATAGAAGGGCATGTGCCCTGCGAGGCTGGATCACAGCAGACATTGCAGGCTCCACCTTGCTCCCTGGGCCACTCGCTCTGGAAAAGAATCTGCCATGCTGTGAGGACAACTTAGTCAGCCTTGGAAAGACCTCATCGTGAGGTGCTGAGGCCTGGAGCCGACAGCCATGTTGGAGCCATCGTGGAATCAGAGTCCCGAGCCCCAGACAAGCCCTCAGATGATGGGCATCTGGGTGACATGCTGACTACAACCTCATGAGAGGCCCTGAGCGGGAATCACAGAGCCACCAGCCCAGGCCTCCAAGGTGCCCTGGAACCTGAGCCCTCTCCCTTCCCTGTCAGTCAAATTTCTGTTAACCATGGAAATTCTTCAGCAAACCCTACAGCTGACTAAGAGTTTCTATTTCCACCCACAGGACTGAAAACACATCAGACGTCACCTGGGTCTCTGTCTTGTTCTGGAGGCACAACCGCATCTTCCCTGTTGTGTGAGGATGGGAGCAGGTGTTGAGGCACCTTCCTGGGCTGAGGGTACCCAGGAGCTGGCTGGAGAGAGGCAGGGGAGGAGACAGCGGCCACACAGTTTCCTGAATCACAGACCTGAATGTGCTTCTCTCCCGCTCAAAAAAAAAACTTCTCACGGCTGCCCATGGCCTCCACACTGTCAGGAGCCAGCCCGGTGATTCTCACTGTGTGGTCCCAGTGATGGCGGCAGCACCTGGGAATTTGCAAGAAGTGCGAATCCTGTGGCTCTACCTCAGAAAAACTCAATCAGGAGTTCTGGGAGAAGCCCAGGTGCTCAGTGGTTTCACACTTGCCTCCAGTGATCCTGACGCTCCATCTCCTGTCTCCCCATTCCTTCCCGTGTCTCCCGTGTTCCGGAAACACCCAGTTTCTCTTCCTGCCAGCTCCACCCCAGCTCCACGAATATTCCCTGGCTACCAACTCCATGCCAGGTGTGAGCACAGAGCGGTGAACATGGCAGACAGCAGCCCTGCTCTCCTCAAGCCTGCAGTCGGCCCTGCCCTCAGTCTGGAATATTCTTCCCTTCCTCCCACCAGCCAGATCCGCACCCAGCCCTCACGCCAGTGCAGGAGAGGCTCAACAGTCACAAGGCGAATGTGAAATGGGTCGACGAATGTGAGACTGAAAGCACCACCTCCTTGAGCCTGAATTAAGTGCCCTCAGGAGGCACTGTGCACCGCCACCCACCTGTCACCCTTCACGAATGGCCCATGGAGCACTCGAGGTGTGCAAAACCCGGATTGGATTATTTGCACTGTGAGTGTAACATGCACACCGGATTGGAAAGATTTAGTACCAAAAAAAAAAAAAAGATGGGAAAACATATGTCTCAATAATTTTTTGTACTGATTATATGTTGAAAGAATAGATTAAGTTAAAGAAAGTATACAAATTAATTTTACCTGTTTCTTTTCTACTTTAAGGTGCTACTAGAACATTTGAAATTAAGTATGTGGCTCACTTGGTTTTTTGACCAGCACTGTGCTGGGTTGTAAATATTAGTTTCAGGTCTACAGACTCTGTGAGGGCATTTCTGTCCATCTGTCTATCCATTCATCCTTCCTTCCTTCCTTGATTTCTCCCTCCCCTCCCCTCTCCTCTGTCCTCCTTTCCACAAACATTATTGGACATCTGCTCTTGACCCTCACCATAAGACCAGGCACAAAATAAGCACCAACACTGTTTGTTGAATGAATAAATCAACGCTCAGAATGCAGACTGACCCACAGATGACCCTGGGGGAGTTCCTCTCCTCTTTAATTCCCAAACCTGCTTGTTTGGGTGTAGTTTTCCCATCTCATTTCAAAAGAAGTCAAATTCCAAAGATATCCTTGAACTATACAAAAAAGGTCTTAATGACCCAGATAACCACCATGGTGTGGTCACTCATCTAGAGCCACAAAGACATCCTAGAGCGTGAATTCAAGTGGACCTTAGGAAACATTATGATGAACAAAGCTAGTGGAGATGATAGAATTCCAGTGGAGTTATTTAAAATCCTAAAAAAGATGCTGCTGCTAAAGTGCTGCACTCAATATGTTGGCAAATTTGGAAAACTCAGCAATGGCCACAGGACTGGAAAAGGTCAGTTTTCATTCCAATCCCAAAGAAGGGCAATGCCAGAGAATGTTCAAACTCGGGGCCAGGGTGAGCTTTCGTCCTGCATTCGGGGTGCAGGTGCCCTCACATCCCCAGGCCAGGACTCTGCATGCAGTACACTTTGTTCTGGATGCTCCATGAGAATCTGGGCTTGGAGCTTTAATGCCAAGTTCTCCAGTGAGGGGAGGGCACCAGGTGGGCAGAGCCGGGCACTGTACGTTGCTCACCCTGACAGGCCACCACGAGTCTGGGAGGATGAGAGTGCACATGGGCCGGTGAGACCTGGGCTTCTGAACCTGCTCTGGGTCCTGGGCAACAGTCACTGTGGGTGTAACAGGTCCCAGAATCTCAGACTCTGCGGCCTCTGACTGCACCCCTCCCCACTTCCCACCCCTCAGCCCTCCAGCTGGAGAGAATGCAAGACACTGGGAGGAGCCACAGCATCTCAGAGGAGCTGCCCTTTGGAGCTGAGAAGGCAGCAAGAAGGCTGGCATGGGGCACGGCCCTTCATGTCCTGGGACCCACTCGCCGTGCACACAAGGTCATGGCCGCTGCAGCATGACCCTGCAGCCAGCCGTAAGCTTCCTCAGGCCTTCCCACTGCTTCCACACCCTTCCCAACTTCATACTGAACCACCAGAGTCTCTCCCTTCCCCAGGGCTCTTGCTAATGCGATTATTTCTTTTTAAAAAATATTTATTTCTGGTTGCACTGGGTTTTTGTGGCTGCACACAGGCTTTCTCTAGTTGCAGACAGTAGGGGCTTACTCTTTGTTGCAGAACACAGGCTCTAGGCATGTGGGCTCCGTAGTTGGGGTGCATGGGCTCAGCTGCTCTGCAGCATGTGGAATCTTCCTGGACCAGGGCTCAAACTCGTGTCCCCTGCATCGGCAGGCAGATTCTTACTCACTGTACCACCACGGAAGCCCTTACGCTGTTATTTGTTTCAAATGCTCTCTTCTGGCTCAACCTTGATCTTTCCACATGGCTGGCTCCTTCTTATCCTTCAGGTCTCCTAAAGGTCACCTCCTTGGAGAAAATGCCCCTCACTGACTTCACTAAATACGTCACAGTCCTTTTCTCTTTTAGCAAAGCACTTATTCCTTCCTAGCAAGGAATTTCACTGTATGGAAGTAAATTGCCACCTCGGCCTTAAAGACCTTATCTTCCCCTTTAAGAAACTCCCGGGATCACCACAGGAAATTTCAGGCACTCAAGCCACACATGTTAGGTCTCTTCATGTACAAGCTGAGAGAAAGAAGTCTCATGCCCAAGAGTCTAGTCTGTGATTCCATGCAATGGATTCCAACATTCATTTGCATGATGTTCTAGAACAAGCAAAACTAACTTTACACTTCACACCCACTATGGCAGCTATAATCAAAAAGCAGACAGTAACAAGTGTTGGTGAGGATGTAGCAGAATAAGAACCCTCTTACAGTGCTGGTAAGAACATAAAACTGCAGCTGCTGTGGAATATAAGGGGGTCTGATAGTCCCCCCCACCAAAAATTAAGCACAGAAATACCAAGCGCTTTGCTTAGTCACTCAGTTGTGCCTAACTCTTTGTGACCCCATGGACTATAGCCCACCAGGCTCCGCTGTCTGTGGAATTCTCCAGGCAAGAATACCAGAGTGGGTTGCCGTGCCCTCCTCCAGGGGATCTTTCCGATCCAGGGATCGAACCCAGGTCTCCCACTTTGCAGGCAGGTTCTTTACCAGCTGAGCTACCAAAGAAGAATTCTACTCCCAAATAACTGGAAACAAAAACTCAGAAAAATATATACACACTCATGTTCACAGGAGCACATTCACAAAAGAAAAAAGCCAAAATGTAGAAACACCCCAAGTGTGTACATACATTAGGTCACTAAAAGAAATTAAGTACTGACACATGCTACACTGTGAATGAACCTTGAACACACGATGCTAAGTGAAAAGAAGTCAGACTTGAAAGGTTACATATGGCATGACTCCACTTATATGAAATTTCCAGAATAGGTAAGCCCATAAGGACAGAATGCAGATTTGTGGTCGCCAGGGGCTAGAATGATGGGGAAGAGAGTGGTGACTGCTTAATGGGGAAAGGTGTCCTTTTGGGGGGATGAAAAGCATTTGGAACTACACAGAGGGGTGGTTGTACAACACGGTGAATGTCCTAAATGCCACTGAACTGTTCACCTTAAAATGGTTCATTTCATGTTATGTGGATTTCACTTCAAAAAATCAAAACCAAAATAAAAAATACAACAAACCTGTTCAAAAAAAATCAGGGACTTCTCTGGTGGTCCAGTGGTTAAGAATCCACCTTGTAATTCAGGGGACGTGGATTTGATCCCTGGTCGGAGAACTGGGATCCCACGTGCTACAGAGCAACTAAATAAGTCCACGTGCCACAACTAAGATCCGACACAGTCAAATAAATAAATTTTTTTTAAAAAAATTAGAATAGGGGCTTCCCTGGTGGCTCAATGATAAAGAATCCACCTGCTAAAGCAGGAGACATGGGTTTGATCCTTGGTCTGGGAAGGTTTCACATGCTGTGGAGCAACTAAGCGCATGTAGCAAAACTACTGAGCACTCTAGAGCCTGTAAATCGCAACTACTCGCCCACACGCTGCGACTACTGAACCATGAGTGCCCTAGAGCCTGTGCTCCACAACCAAAAAGAAACCACTGCATTGAGAAGCACAAGCACGGCAACAAAGAATAGCCTCTGCTCAACGCAACTAGAGAAAAGCCCACACAGTAATGAAGACCCAGCACAATCACAAATAAATAAACACTAAAATTAAAAAACTAGAACAGCACTTGCCTAGGATTAGGGAGAGAAATGGCTGGGAAAGGGGGTGAGGGACTTTCTGGAGTGATGGTAATGCTCTAGATCACCACTGTCCAGTAGAAATACAACAATACGGGTCGTATATGTCATGCTAAATTTTCTTGCAGCAACATGGAAAAAGAAACAGGTGAAATTGTGATAATATATTTTCTCTAACCCACTAGCTCCAAAGTATCATCATTTCAACATGTCCTCAATATTTTAAAATTTTGTGTGTATGACCGTGTGTGTAGTGGTCACACAAGTATGCATCTGTGATTTTAAAGATTGCAAAGAGCTAAGTACACACATACACATCAATGAGAGTATGCAAAGTGGTAAAATCTCGTCAGGTTGATGGATTATATCAATGTCAATTTCCTGCTTGTGATATTACACTGCTGCTGCTGCTGCTAAGTCACTTCAGTCGTGTCTGACTCTGTGCGACCTCACAGACTGCAGCTGACCAGGCTCCTCCGTCCCCGGGATTCTCCAGGCAAGAACACTGGAGTGGGTTGCCTTCTCCAATGCATGAAAGTGAAAAGTGAAAGTGAAGTCGCTCAGTCGTGTCCAACTCTTCGCAACCCCATGGACTGCAGCCTACCAGGCTCCTCCATCCATGGGATTTTCCAAGCAAGAGTACTGGAGTGGGTTGCCATTGCCTTCTCCAGATATTACACTACAGTTTCGTAAGATGTCGTCACCATTGGGGTAAACCGGGTGAAGGGTAGAAGGGATCTCTTTATTATTTTCAGTCTGCGAGTGAATTTAAAATTATCTCAGGATAACAAGGCATGGGCTTCACCCCTAGGGCGGGTCTCTTGGACTCCTAAGGTTAAGGGCAGAAGTGCCCTAGGCGTGCAGCTGTTCACAGGCCCTTGCCAGAGGTAGGTACTGGACTGAGCCAAACCAGACCCAGCCCTTGCCTTGCTGGGGGTCACAGGGGTGCACTGTAACCAGACAACCCCTAAAACAGAGGGAACCATACTATGAGGGCACACAGCAGGGACCCACCCAGTCAGGGGCTCAGCACGGCCACAAGCCTGCAACTTTAGGGCTAAACGTCACCGGATACAATCCAAGAATGATGACAGCTGAGAGCTGACATGTATTAGAAATCTCCTCTGTGCTGGACATGTGTTAAAGCCAGGCTTCATTTATTCCTCTGTACAACCCTTTCAAGTGGATGTTATTATTTTCATTTAACTAAAAGAAAAACCAAGGCACAAGGAATCAAGGTCACCCAGAAAGCAGAAGAACCACGATGTGAACCCAGACCGTCTCGCTCTAGAGCCCCGAGTCTGACCCATGAGCTTTGGTGACTCCCGGGCTGGACCACACAGGAAGCTGACCCTCTTGTGCCTGGTGGATCTTTAACCATCCCCACCCCCTGGAACCACTTCCTCTGTCTCTCCCATCAGTACCAGCTTGAATGTCCGAGTATTAACGTGCTGATGAGGCCTGAGGAGCCGTGACTACACAGTGCCCTTTGACCATCAGCCTTAGGGTGGGTTGTAGCTTGTGTGAATGCGTGTCCATGTGCGTGTCCTGGGTCCAGCCCTGTCCTCTCCTCAAGTCCCTTTCAAAAACAGCAGTTTCTCCATCAACTGATAAACAGAAACAAAATATGGCAAATCCATTCAATGGACTATTATCCAAACATAAAAAGCAATGACATGCTGACATATGCTACAATGTGTATACTGAATGCAGGAAGCCGACACAAAGCTCACATATCATATGATCCCACTTACATGAAATGTCCAGATCGGCAAATTCATAGGGACTGAGGGGCTTGCTTCCCCGGTGGCAGTAAAGAATCGCTTGCAATATGGGAGACCCAGGTTCGATCCCTGGGTCGGGAAGATCCCTTGGAGAAAGGAATAGCTACCCACTCCAGTATTCTTGCCTAGAGAATCCCACAGACAGAAGAGCCTGGAGGGCTACAGTCCACAGGGTCTCAGAAGAGTCAGACACGAATGAGTGACTAACACTTTCACTTCTCACAGGGACAGAACACAGACTGGTTTTTGCCAGGGGC
This sequence comes from Giraffa tippelskirchi, assembly GCF_054371585.1. NCBI lineage: Eukaryota > Metazoa > Chordata > Mammalia > Artiodactyla > Giraffidae > Giraffa > Giraffa tippelskirchi. The sequence goes on along the minus strand of NC_137287.1, from coordinate 109,446,364 downwards.
TGGGGGGAGGGGGAACTGGGGAGCAGCTGCTAACGGGTGCTGGGTTGGGGGCAATAAAAATATTCTAGAGCTAGGTAGAGGTGATGGTTGTATGACATTGTGACTGCACCAAATGCAACTGACTTGCCCACTTTAAAATGGTTAATTTGATACTATATGAATTTTACTCCAATTAAAAAAAAAAGGAGGGCTTCCCTGGTGGCTCAGTGGTGAAGAATCCACCTGCCAGTGCAGGGGACACAGGTTCAATTCCTGGTCCAGGAAGATCCCACATGCCGCAGAGCAACCAAGCCCATGCACCACAACTACTGAGCCAGTGCTTTAGAGTCCAGGCTCTGCAACAAGAGAAGCCATCGCAATGAGAAGCCCGAGCACCGCAACTTGAGAGTAGCCCTCGCTGGCCACAACTAGAGAAAAGCCCGCACAGCAACAAAGACCCAGTACAGCCATAAATAAAATAAATAAATCTTTATGAAGAAAAAGAAAAACAGTAGCTTCCAGATCATGGAGTGCTATAACTCTACAGATGGTGCCTGGCTTCCTGACATAACCAGGCAGAGCTGGGCACTGGGTTAGGGAGGCCCACCTCCATGCCAGGTTGCCCCCTGCATGCCCCACTGTGCCCTCCCCACGGGGGAAACATGAGTCTCGCCCCACACACTAGACATCCACGGAGTGAGAGGAAAGCAAACAGACCCGCGCTTTGTGTCAGGTCCCCAGAAGCTCTCTACAAGAGCACTGGTGAGCCACTGTCTTGTTTGTGGGATACTAAGTGCAAGGCACTGGAAGTGTCATTTTTAAAATAATTTTTAAAAATGTATTTATCATTTTTGGTTGCACTGGGTCTTTTGATGCAAGTGGGCTTGCTTGCTCTAGCTGCAACGAGCAGGGGCTGCTCTCTAGTTGTGGTGTGTGGGCTTCTCACTGCGATGGCTTCTCTTGTTGCAGAGCATGGGCTCCAGGGCACACCAGCTGTGGCGCACAGGCTTAGTTGCCCCCAGGCACGTGGGGTTTTTCCAGACCAGGGATTGAACCCGTGTCCACTGCATTGGCAGGCAGATTCTTAACCACTGGACCACCAAGGAAGGAAACCCCAAAGGGTACGTCATCTCATTTAATCCTCACCAGAACCCCGAGATATGTGCTGCAGTTCCTCTGTTTCACAGAGCGGGGAAAGAAGCTCAGAGGGATCCAGTTCACTGCTCAAGATCACCCAGCAAATCAGTGCAGGAACCCATGGACCCGCCTCTTCCCACTGGGCACACACTCGAACAACAGAGGACCGCACACCCAGGTTTTGAGACTTCCTCTCTCTCCCCAGGGGCCCAGAGCCTAAGTGATCACCCTCCCTCCAAAACCAGGAGCAGGAATCAAGCCTTCACGGGCTTCTGAAAGATGAGGTTGTTGTTTTTGTACGGTTGCCAAGTCGTGTCCGCCTCTTCCCCGACCCCATGGACTGCAGCACGCCAGGCTTCCCTGTCGCTCACCGTCTCTTGGAGTTTACCCAAGTTCAAGTTCAGGGCTGCCCTCAAAATAGAAATGGGCTCTACAGGGGCAGGTTGGAATCACACTAGAAGCCAGGAGTTCTAGAGGGACGAACACAGGCATTGTCTTCACTGTGTGAATTCTGGGCAAAAGACACCCTCTCTGAGCCTCCCTTTCCTCACCTGTGAAGTCCAAGGGCTTTGGTAATAGGTGATGCGGCGGAGGACGCAGCAGTGTGCAGAGCATGGGGGAGGTGTCCGTCAGAGTTCAGAGGTTGGCATCCCGGCAGGGGCGGATGCCCGGGGAGACAGGGTGTGCTGGGGTGAACTTCCTACTTCTTCCTCCAGTCCCCTCACACCCCAGGCCCCAGGGCCGTCTCACACTTGCCAGTTCGCGGAGGTATTTCCCTGGGGTCAGACGAGGGTAGGATTTGTCTCACGCTCCAAATCGGAAAGGCGGGCCATCCTGAATTCCAGCCTGGCTAAGAGGACAGAGCCCAAGGGACAGAGAGCCCGCGGGAGGGGGGCTGAGGCCACCGGCATGATTTCAGGCCAACCCACCCCATTAAACGGTGTTTCTCCCCCAGCCAGAAGGAGGCCAGGCTAATTAAGTGGAATGCGCCAGTCTGTAAATCGATTTTTGTGTGCCAGGAGCTCCCAAACTGGGTCAGAGACTCTTCGTCCCTCAGAGTCACCAGGAACGCCTACTTCCATCTGCATCTCAGAGCCTGGATCTCTGCAGACACATCTAGCCTCCACCCTCTCCCTACCCTGGGACCTGGGTTCAAGTCACTGACCGAGCTCTGACCCTCCAACTGCCCAGCCCACCCCAGTGGGTACTAAGCTCCTCTCTGGAGAGGCCAGGCCCCCAGCTACCCAACAAGGCTGGGCTCAGAGAGTCAGGGTGAGTTTAAAGGCATAGCTGGTGGGGTGGGCGGGGCCTGTCCGTGTATCATGGACAGTTCAGGGTCAAGGCCTATGGGGCTGCGAGCAGAACCTGCTGAGCTCACCGATGAGAGAAGAACAAACCAGCCCAAAACAAAGTCCAAAAGTGGCATCTTGGAGGCTAAAAATGACCAGTTGGAAGGCCCAGGTTAAGGGGTAGAGCTATACCAGGCCTTCAAAAGAAGCCAGCAGCCACGGCCCAGATACAGGCTGGGGATATTTTCATAATAAAGAAAGATGCTGTTTATCAGGGGCTTGCCGCACGCCAGGAAGTGTGCCCACGCACATGACATACATTTCCTCTTCAAACCTCACAGCTTCCTGTCAGTGACCCCATTTTACAGACAGTGAAACTGAGGCTCGGCAAGATAGAGTGACTTGCCAGAGGCCACGGCAGAGTCAGGGCTGGACCCCAGGCCTGGCTGACTCACAAATCCTCCCTCAATGTGCTGTCCAGCCTCTTGGCTCATGGGAAAATCTCACAGCACATCCTTGGTGGCCCACCAGGCTGAGAGGGCTGCACGGAGCCACGGAGTCTGACACAACTGTGAATTGAGTCAGCATGGCGAGCCTCTGGGGTCAGCGCTCAACATGGTCATACTGCAGGAGCCTGTGGACATACCCTAAGGCTCAGGGCCCTGACCAGTGAGGATACAATGAGGGTGGGCCTCATGGGCTTGTCCAAAAAAGACAGCCTGACAAGGAGTCAGGCTCCAAGGGGTCTTGGAAGACTTCAAACGTCAGGAAAGACTGAAGGCAGGAGGAGAAGGAGGCGACAGAGGATGAGATGGTTGGACGGCATCACCGACTCAATGGACGTGAAGAAAAGTGAAGTCACTCAGTCGTGTCCGACTCTTTGCAACCCCATGTACTGTAACCTACCAGGCTCCTCTGTCCGTGGGATTTTCCAGGCAAGAGTACTGGAGTGGGTTGCCATTTCCTTCTCCAGGGGATCTTCCCGACCCAGGGGTCGAACCCAGGTCTCCTGCATTGTAGGCAGACGCTTTACCATCTGGGCCACCAGAGAAGCCCAATGGATGTAAGTTTGAACAAACTCCAGGAGATGTTGAAGGACAGAGAAGCTTGGCGTGCTGCAGTCCATGGGGCCACAAAGAGTCGGACATGACTGAGCAACTGAACAACAACAAAACTCAAAGGAACCCAGCTTTCCAACTCAAAGCTGGAACTTTCAGTGGAGAGCAATCATCTGACCCTGGGGCCACGATGGCTGTTTGGCCTGGTGGGAGAGGTTGCAAGCGGAGGGTTCAGGCTGGCTCTTCTTGGCCAACTGGGGGGACTCTAAGAGGCTGCAGGTGCGAGGGGTGAGAAGGCAAGTGAGATGACAGAGGAGGTTGCTAGAGCAGGAGGGGGAAATGGAGATGAATTACAGGTGCTGCCTCCCCACAAAACCGGGGGGACAAGCTGCACATCTTCCCACCAAGAAAGCACAATAGCAACAACTGAGGGTGACCTGCAGCCCTCTGCTCTGCTCCTGGACACAGCCCACCCAGAAGGTTCCTTGTGAGAAGTATGGGGGAGTGTGGAGGTCTTCCCAAGCTGGGGAGGGGTTGTGAACCCCTCTATCATGCACAGTCTGGATTACTACAAAGTAGGAGGCAGCTTAGTGTGGCGATGAGGGCACAACTCAGAATGCCGGGTTCAGTCCCCAGATGTGCCACTAGCTAGCTGTGTGACTTCCAGCAAGTTACTTTACCTCTCTGTGTTTCTGTTTCCACAACCATAGAAACAAGGTAATAATAATACCTCTCCTACATCATTATGAGGATTCAAGGGGTGAATATTTAGGAGTCACTTTAAGTGCTTATCACAGAGAGAGTGCTGGTAAGTTTCTTTTTGCCCCCCGACTTTTCATATTTAAACAGCTTTCTTGAGGTATAATCCACATACCACACAATCCACCTATTTAGAGTGTACAATTCAATGATTTTTTTTTCCTATATCTAAAGAGTGGTACAGGGCTTCCCAGGTGGCACAGTGGTAAATAATCCACCTGCCATTGCAGGAGATGCAAGAGACTCAGGTTCGATTCCTGGATTGAGAAGATCTCCTGGAGTAGGAAATGGCAACCATAGGGGTATCTGACTCTCATTGCTCCTCTGGGCCTTAGACACTGCCATGGCTCTGAGTCATGAAGTAGAGAATTTCTGGACTCTCCTGGCTGAGGACTGGAGCCTCCCAGCCACAGGGACCCCCTCCCTGGACAGCACAGCATCAGAGGGTCTCTCTGGATGCAAGTTGCCTCTTGTCCTTATCAACCACAGCACAGATTACAAAAGGTGTGGAAATAGAGAAGTTCCCCGATTTCTTGGTCCTGAGACAATCCTGGTCTGACCACAGAGAAACGGCATACCTCTTACTTCCCCTCTGGTCTGTGGAGCGCGACCTTGGTTAGTTTCATTCTGCCTCAGCCCAAAGGTCCCTGTTGGCAAGTTCAACTCCATGCATGACCGTGGACTCCTGCAAAGCAGATCCCACTACACTGGGTGAGGGTGTAGGCTTCCCACACTTCCATTTCTGTCTCCCTGAGCCGCCCCACTCCCCACCCCCTGCCAAACCAGCCCCGGTTCTCATCCCATGTCCCCTTTGATCCTGATGATGGAAAGAACCAGATACTTTTCAGATTCATGTTCTGTCTCTTCGCAACATTATGACTTTAGGCAAATTGGGGTTTCCTAGGTGGCACTAGTGGTAAAGAACCTGCCTGCCAATGTTGGAGACATAGGAGATACCGAGTTTGATCCCTGGGTCAGGAAGATCCCCTGGAGGAGGGCATGGCAACCCACTCCAGTATTCTTGCCTCGAAAATCCCATGGACAGAGGAGCCTGGTAGGGTACAGACCATGGGGTCGCAAAGAGTCGGATACGACTGAGTGGCTGAGCACACACACACAGAATTGTACAACCATCGTCACAATCAATCTTGGAACATTTTATCACCCCCAAAGGAAACCTCATACCTGTTACAGCCACTTCCCATTTCCCACTGCCACCCCAAGCCCTAGATAACCACTACTCTACTTTCTGTCACTACAGATTTGCCTATTCTGGACATTTCCTGTAAGCAGAATCATATGTGACCTTTTGTGTCTTGCTTCTTTCACTTAGCATGTTTTCAAGGTTCATCCACATGATAGCGTGTATCATTTCTTTTCACGGCAGGACATTCCATTGTATGGACAGGCCATATTTTGTTTGTCTGCTCATCAGATGATGGACACTTGGCTTGTTTCCACGTTGGGGCTATGATAAACACCGTGGCCACAAACATTTGTGCACAAGTATTGGTGTAGACATATGTTTTCACTTCTACTGGGTAAATACCTAAGAGTGGAATTAACTGGTTCTTTATAGAAGTTTTTGTTGAATAAAACATCCTCATTTCCTCTGGTACCACCCAGCAGAAAAGAAAGAAATTACTCTTTCTTGAACACTTACTATATGCCAATTACTGTCCGAGGTGCACTTCCATACATAGCTGGATTTAATTTTCATAATTTCATTGAGAGAGTTATTATTATAGTCACTATCTACATGCAAAAACTAAGATGCAGACAGGAAAGGCAACTTGTTCAGTGTGCATGCATGTGTGCGTCCTCAGTTGCTCTGAGTAATTTCAGAGATTTGATGAACAAGCCCATTGCCCTCTCCATGGTTTTACGGACCTGAATTATATCTCCCTCCTCAAATCTCATGACCCAAACACCCACCAGGCCCATTCATTTGCCCAATAACACAGAGTTTAAGTCCTTCCCTTTAACCGAAGTTCTCCCCTCAAAATGATAACATCCTGGACTTCCCTGGTGGTCCACTGGATGAGAATCTGCCTGACAATGCAGGGAATCGGGTTTCATTCCTGGTCCAGGAAGATTCCACATGCTGCTGAGCAACCAAGCCTGTGCATCACAACTACTGAAGCCCTCATGCCCTAGAGCCGATGCTCTGCAACAAGAGACGTTGCCACAGTGAGAAGCCCATGCACTGCAGCTAAAGAGTAACCTCCACTCGCCACAACGAGAGAAAGCCCTCTCGCAGTAATGAAGACCCAGTGCAGCCAAAATAAAAATAAATAAAATAAGTAGTCTATTTTTAAAAAATGATATAATACATCCTGAGTCAGCCAGGACCCCAAAGCTCATCCAATCAGCAGTGAAATTTCCTCCAGCCTCGAGTGTCTTCTGTGTTCCCCCACGCCCCGGGGAATCCCCACAAGCTTCTCCAGCACCGCAGGAAACCCAAGAAGCATCCAAGAAGCCAGGCGTCTGGCCTGACGACTGAAACTTGCCTACCATGGACTGAACCATGCCCCTCCTCAAAGTCATGTGATGAAGCCCCAAATCCCAGCGTGTTTGGAGGTGGTGCCCTTGGGAGATGATTAGGTTTAAATGAGGTCTTGCCATAATGAGATTAGTGCCTTTCTAACACGAGGGAGTCTGCCGGCTCCCTCTCCCTGCAATATGAGGACACAGGAAGAAGGTGGACACTGACAAGCCAGAAGGAGGATTCCCACCAGAAGCAGACCAGGCTGGCCCCTCCGTGTTGGACTTTCAAGCCTCTAGAACTGTGAGAAAATAAATTTCTGCTGTTTAAGCCATCCAGTCAATGTTACGGTGCTATGGCAGCCTGAGCTGACAAGACACGGTCCCCAAGCCATGGCCACCAGGAGAGACTGGGTTTAAATGACTTGGGGGATTTGGGGCCCCCATCAGCTGTGCCCTGGGAGGCACCCAGGTCAATCCCATCATCAGTCACTGAGTTCCATGAGTCAGAAGCTGTTTATTAGCCAGAGCACACCAAGACCAGAATATACTTGCCAAAAATGGAGTTTGAAGAAATCTACAGAGTTGTGTGGGTTTCATGAATATATTTTCAGCTGCAGAGACAAAGATGGTGTATTTGACATGCCCCCAAACCTACCTACCAATCAATCTGTATAAAACGCAACCCCTTCCATTAATTAGAGCTTAACCTTCAGCTTTTTTAAGTGAAAAACTATTTCACCAAAGAAGAGCTTCCCAGAGTGAATGGCTTATCTTGGAGATAGCAATAGGACACCACATCATATATGATATGATATGACTGCATTGTTTTCATGAAATAAGAATAGGCTCTTTAGGACCCAAATGTAAATTGAATTCATTTTTTTTTCTGAAGCCTGGAATTATTGCCACATAATGTTTTCCAGGTGCCTGGTTGAAAACATCAGCTAGGTATGACCCTTGACAAGGTGTCTGTCTCAAGATGTGCCAGAAAGGATGGAAGAGAGAGAGACAAACTTCCCAAACCCAGGAGCTTTCTCTTCCCATGTCTCATTCTATACAGATGATGGAAATTCACCATGGACTATAAATGTCTCAGTGCAAATGAGATCTGATTGCCAGCGGTGGATGTGCCCTGTGAAAGATTAGTGCTTAATTGTGGCTTTCTCTGACAGACCTCGTTGGGAATGAGTTTGGAACCTGGCTGCTAGGTGGCTGCATGCACCCGCAGGTGGGGGCCATGGGGGCTTGTTATGTTTCTCAGTTTCCTTCCTCAAGCAGGACGCTCCCCCGAGCCCTCATTCCTGGCCCAGATCTTGCTAAGTGCTATTAAATGGTGAACGGGGAAGATTAACCTCCTGAAGAGGGATAAATACTCCACAGGGGTGTGATCCATGTCTGTGGCACAAGGCTTAGAGTGCAAGTTCTGATGTCAGACAGTCCTGGCTCTGCCTTTTACCTGAGCAAGTCATTAGACCTTTCTAAGCCTCAGTTTATCCATCTGTAAAATGGGGCTACCAATAGTACTTGCTCCCACTCCAGGTCTGGAACCCTTCTACTGTTCCACCATAGTAACTCCCACTTTGTGCTTCACCTTCATGATTTAGCTACACCCTCCAGCTACTCCCTCATTGCTCAGCTACTTCCCCTCTCTCCTGCTAGTTCCCCATTCCCTCAGCTGCTCCTTCATTATCCAATTCTCGGTCAACCACTCAGATGGCCACACAGCCCCTAGTTCCCCTGCCACTCCCCAGTTCCCCTTTCACCCTCATATTATCTCGAGTTATATTCTTCTGACTTAAAAGCTTAGAACAATCAAGGGAATCTTGGCTTTCATCAGGACAAATCTTGTCCTAGTCTATCTATACTTATCTCGGCAGGAAACTGTCTCTTCCTGGACCAAGCAGTTGATGTTTAGAGATGGAATGTTTCCTGCCTATTATCTTTGAGCCCTTTGGTCTGGACTACAGAGAGTGGGAAGGCAGAGCCCACATGGTACAAAGGCTTGGAACGTTGCCAGGCAAAGCCAGGTGTCTCCACCACACAGGAAGACGCTGGCAGGCTGGCTGGTATAGCCTTGGAGCAGCTCTCCTGGTTCCAGGTGGGATGCTGAAGCAAAAGGCTCCTCCTCCTCACCAGGGCCCTGCCCCTAGCATCCCGCAGTTCAGGATGCTCTCTCCTAAAAGCTGGGAGAGCTTCATTATGGATCTGATTAAATCACAAGAAACCTCATCCCAAGCTTGCCAGAAAACAAGTTATTTTCAGCATCCGTGGGCAGCAAATGGAGAAGAAAGTCATGAGCCGGAAGAAATGACTATGTAGAAACCGGGCCCATTTAGATGAAGGTTGGCCACCATTTATCCTTGACAAAATGGTAGATGCCAAGGAACTTGGGGGAAGTTTTGTGATATAATCTAAAGGTTTTTTTTTAATAACAAGGGTATGGATCATATTAACTACAAAAGGTTAGAGAAAGTAACGTATAGAAACCAATTTAAGGTCCCTCCAAAGAGTTTGGTAATTATAGATGGGTTTTAAACACCCAAATGGCTCAAGCCAAGCAAAATGAATTAAGAGATGACACACGGAAATTAGGAAATCCTGGGCACCTTGAATCCTCTGGTTTCAGTCAATGGCCTGACAGAAGTTCTTCAGGGGGCAAGTCCTTTCATTTTAGGGACTTTGGAAGGGTTCTCTCATACAAGCAGGTTTTAAGGGTTACATTATGTGGGGTGGTCAAAGTCTTTCACTTGCCACTGGCTTACAATGAAAATCAATGTGAAACATTTTTTTGTAACTCTTTTATACTAAACTGTAAAATGACTACAATCAGAATAGACTCTTGTAAATGACTAATAAAAGGTTAGCAATGAGTAAACAGATAGAGAAAATGAGAGTAATTAAGGCAGTATGGATGAACAGAAGAAAGATTAGAAAGAAAAAGCTGAAGCTAATGGTGCTGCTGCTGCTGCTGCTAAGTCGCGTCAGTCGTGTCCAACTCTGTGCGACTCCGTAGACGGCAGCTCATCAGGCTCCCCCGTCCCTGGGATTCTCCAGGCAAGAATACTGGAGTGGGTTGCCATTTCCTTCTCCAGTGCATGAAAGTGAAAAGTGAAAGTGAAGTCGCTCAGTTGTGTCCAACTCTTCGCAACCCCATGGGCTGCAGCCTACCAGGCTCCTCCGTCCATGGGGTTTCCCAGGCAAGAGTATTGGAGTGGGGTGCCATTGCCTTCTCCGGAAGCTAATGGTAGATGATACTAATAGTGACATTGACTATGCTCACGGTCCAGCCTTTATGTCTATCAGTCTTTCTAATCCCACTGCCACAGTCATTATTCTCTCCACTTTATAGACGGGGAATTTGAGCACAAAGAGATTAAGGTAACTCACCAAAGGTCACAAAAGAGAGATTAAAAGTTAGTTTTGTCTGACTCCATATTCTTAACCTCCGAAGTCTACCGCCCTCTCTGCAAAGCTTCCCAACTTTTACACAAAAAGCCTCCTTTGATTCAGCCTCCCCTATGCCATCCACATTTTGAAAGATTTTATCTATTGAGCACACTATATTTGTGAACTAATAATTTGTTCCATCTGGCTGATGATTATTTTTCTGTTCCTGTTTCTGTTTCAACATCGATCCAGACTTTAACCCCAATTACTGGGGGTTCAACATAATATTATGAAATCACATAAATCACTGTCATGGCTATGCAGCTAATAAGCAATAAAATTAAATAGGCATAACCACTGTTCCCCAGTGCTGAATTCTGACTGCCACACAGTTTGAGCCCATGTCAATCACATACTTGGTATACTCAACCCAGGACCCACAGTTCCCAGATAGAGGACTCTGGTACCAGCATTTGGTCTACCCAATATATCCCAGATATTTCCAGGGAAATAAATAGCCAATTACAGTGTTTGATCCTTGCCTAGGGTAATCACACTGGGTTGCTAGAACTCCAGTCTAGAGCAAAGTGAAATCTAGAATGTGGAGTAGACTGTAACAATAATGGCCCTCAATGAATCATGACTTTTAGTACCCACCGGCTATATAGATTCCTCCCACAGTGACCCTGGGCTTGGCCACGTGACTTCCTTTAGCCAATGAGACATCAGCAAACACGATGCCAGAAAATGTTTGATGAATGCTTTGAGCTCGGCTTCTTGGAATCCCAAGACCACCATGCTAGAGGAAGTCCACTTGAAGAGAGAAGCCCAGCCATCACAGCTGAGCCCAAGCACTGGCTTACCAGGCAGCTAACAGCAGTCTCATGAAACCCAGGCAAGATTGAAAAGAACTGCTCAATCAATCCCAAGGGTCACTGAGAAATAATAAGCTATTTTAAGCCTCTAGGTGGTTTGTTTCAGGGTAGTTTGTTATACAATAACAGCCAACCAATACAGCATAGTTCTTGATGGTGACTCATCCAGAGGACTGTCAGTACTATCTGCGGTGCCCAAGGATCCCAAAGAGTCCTTAAGCCAAAAAGCCTGTATACTAGGGTTTCTCTTGAGGGACTGGGAATTCTGAGTCCTCCATCAAGATGTGGGTTTCACTTGACTTTTCCTGTGTAAATGACAATGGGACCATTTCCCTTTCCCAGACTCAGTGGGTTTCATATTTATCCTGTCTTAGTCTTCCCCTCTGCTCTGGACACAAATTCCTCCATCAAATATGGTAGACAGAGGATGGGGCAGTGGGACCAGCTCTATTTGTTGGCACAATCGTGGGATACATACACAGGATGATGCAATACTCTGAGCAGATTCTGGAACACTGTTCTGTTTTCCAAACCCCAACCTGCCTCTACATGTTTGGTAACTTTGGCATCAGTGATTGTTGAGAGAAGGACTTATGGTTTGGCATTTAAAGAGCCTCTGAGTCTCTTAGACAGAAATACTGACCATTTTCTCACTCCAATAGAAGAGAAACAGTGGTTCCCAGAAGCCAAGCAAGAATAAATCATGCTAGAAATACTTCATTTATCTTCTCCACAGGGTTGCTAGCCAGAGAAATGCCAACGTTAGGAACTGTCTAGACTTCACTGAGCATTTGACAAGCATGTACTATACCTCCTTATCAATAACCAGGAGAAATGCTGGTTGAGTGCCATGGTGTGTCGGGTTTAAGAAGGTTCCAGGAGAGAACCAAATTGGATGAATCCTTCAGAATGGCATCACCTTGGTTTATCAGCCTACTCCAAGTGGTTTCTTCTTCCAAGAGTAAGCTCACACCATCCAAACATATAAGGCTACTGAATAAAGCCACAATGCCAGTTTCACGTGAGAAAGAGAATTATCTTGCATGCCAGAAATTTATTTAAACATGATCGACTCACTCTGTGTCTGTAGGCAGACTTGGTTGGCACGCCAAATTATAATCAGAAGGTTGCAAGGAGATACATAGTCATCACGTTTAATGGCATTATGTCAACATGGGTTGAAATCTCCTTTTCAATAATCAAACTGTCCTTAGCAACAAGATGGTAATCTTCAATGTTGTTGCTCACATTGTCCTCTCTTATGGACAGTATTTAGATCTCATTGCTCACAAATGATCCCCTAGCCTCCTTTTTTTTTTCCTAGGCATCTGTTCTTTTATTTATTCATTTACCTGCACTGGGTCTTAGTATGCAGCATGGGATCTTCTTAGTTGTGGGATCTTCCATCTTCATTGGGGCATGCAAGATCCTTAGTTGTGCCATGTGGGATCTGGCTTCCTGACCAGGGATAGAACCCCAGGCCCCCTGCACTGGGAGCATGGAGTCTTAGCCACTAGATCACCAGGGAAGTCCTTGCTGTTGTTTTTTAAGCCCGTGTTTATTATTGGATTCAGTGGACATGAAATTACACAAATAAATATAATCAAACTAACAAAAGAGGGAAAAAGGAAGAAAGTACAAAACTGTGTATTTGCTGAAAAGTATGTATGTGCTCAATCACTTCAGTCCTCTCTGACTCTTTGCGATCCGATGGACTGTAGCCCGTCAGGCTCCTCTGTCCATGGGATTTCCCAGGCAGGAGTACTGGAGTGGGCTGCCATTCCCTTCTCCAAGGGATTTTCCTGACCCAGGGATCGAATTTGCCTCTCCTGTGTCTCCTGCATTGCAGGCAGATTCTTCATCCACTGAGCCGCCTGGGAAGCCCCAAAAGTGTGTATATATGCTGATAAAAAAAGATTCACTGTTAGAATCTGAAAAAAAATGGATAAACATGTATGTATAACTGAATCACTGGTGTACACCTGAAACTAACACAACATTGTTAATCAATGATACCCAATATAAAATAAAAATTTTAAAAAAGATTCACTGTTACACTTGGAAGTTTTTGTCATTTTAAAATTATAATAAAATGAGCGAAATAGTGATTCCCCATATTAAATGTCTATATACACTCTTCAAATAAGTAAACACTATTATATTGGTATTTAAAGCTTTTAGTGTAAAAAATGAGCTTGTGCTTCTTGTTTGTTAACATATCTACCTAAGTTGAATTGACAACAACAGTACTTGCAGTGCATAACTTTTATCTATGATGCTTCCTTGTTTTATTTTAATGACATTCAGTTTAAATTAGTTTAACAGAGGTATATTGAAGAGAATGGGATAATAGCTTTCAAACAGGCTTTGGCAAACTAGGAAGGCTGTCAAGATCATAACTTCTTTGGTAAGTGTTGTAAAATGAAGGAAATAAATTATAACAATCTGTAGCAACATCAGCTTCGGCTCTTCATTTTTGTCCCCTGCCATTGAAAAACACATTGCATTCTCTCTTTGCATGGAAGTATTGATATTATTAAAAATCAGACAGAATACCCCTGGAGGTCCAGTGCCTAAGACTCCATGTTCCCAATGCAGGGGGCCAGGGTTCAATCCCTGGTCAGGGAACTAGATCCCACATGCCACAACTAAAGATTCTGCACACTGCAATGAAGATCCAAGATCCTACGGGCCGCAACTAAGACATGCAGCAGCCAAACAAATAAATATTTTAAAAGTCAGACAAGTAAGCAAGTCTGTCTGTCAAATTGCAAAAATTACATTTTTAAAAGGTGAGAGGAAATTTTTTTTTTCTTTCTCCCTGTTTTCCCCATCTCACAGTCCCTGATAATCACCCTTCTAGTCTCTGTCTCTGTGAATTTGGTTGTTTGTTTTAGATTCCACATAGAAGTGATATCATATTCTATTTATCTTTCTCTTACTTATTTCACTTAGAATAATCTAGGCATCTGTTCTTGACAAAGCTCTCTTTATAACATCATCTACTGTGAAGGATGTTAATACTGTGTTTTCTTCAAAGTGACTTTGCTAGACTCAGTTTCAACATGGCCTGTCCAGGTCTCTTATTCACTACTGACCACTAGTGCTGGGCTGAAGATGTCCAGACCGTGTTCCATGAATGCTTGTCCATGAATCTCTTACTCTGATTCATTACATGTTTTGTTATCATTTAATTCTCAGAGAGCCCGCCTCTTCCACCTAAGTGTAGGAAAGGAAAGTGGACTCTACTGTTCCCAGATACCAACTACAAATAACAGTATAGTTAAATTCATTTCAGTTGAACAAATATCCCCAATGGGTAATGATTGACTGTGAAACCTTAATACAAAGGCAGCCTCTGGGGTTGTGCCCCCAAGCTCTTGTCTTTGGCTATGATCTGTTCAACATTTTTGTCAAGGATTTGAGTAATGGTCAAGGGCTGTGTTGTCCTGTACAGTAGTCTCCAGCTAAACCACAGCTGACTACTTAAATTATTTTAAATTAACTGAAATTGAAGCAGTTCCTTAGTCACACTAGTCACCTTTTAAGGACTCATTGGCCATATGTGACTAGCAGTTGCCATATTGGACAAGGCATTTCCATAAAAAAAAAAAAAAGTTCTATTGGACCCCTCTGATCTAGAATGCAAATGCTCATTGCATTTATAAACAACACAGAGTAGAAATTGTTGATGAATATTTCATTTAAAGTGGACATGTTTTTTAACTATGATCTTGCCAGCATCCATTTTCCCTCCTTATTGCAACAGCATTCCAATTTTCCTTGCGGTAGGTACAACATACCTACAAGTACCAGTTCATATATTCTGGAAGAGCTGACTCCAGTGGTGAACATATCACTCAGATCAGACCAATCAGCTTTATACTCATGCTCTGGCAATGGCACCCCACTCCAGTACTCTTGCCTGGAAAATCCCATGGACGGAGGAGCCTGGTAGGCTGCAGCCCATGGGGTCGCAAAGAGTCAGACACGACTGAGCAACTTCACTTTCACTTTCTAGCGTTAGACGCTCAGTTGTGTCCAACTCTTGGCAACCTCTTGGACTGTAGGCTTCTCTGCAACCACCAGGCTTCTCTGTCCATGAAATTCTCCAGCAAGAATACTAGAGTGGGTAGCCATTCCCTTCTCCAGGGGATATTCCCAACCCAGGGACTGAAACCAAGTCTCCTGCACTGCAGGTAGATTCTTTACCATCTGAGCCATAAAGGTAAGTATATAGCCAATCTCAGCCAATGAGATTCAATTCTGAGACTTGCTGAACCTAGGACATGATTGGGAGAAGAAATAATTCCTCTTCAAGTTCCAAAAAAGGTAGGATATACACTTCAAACTGCTGACAGTCATCTACTCAGAGGCATTTTTTGGCAGTTTTATGTATACATGTGTTAGTTTGAGTTGGATTTCTTGTCTCTGATCTTAATTCATCACTGAAGACATCCAAATTATTTGAGTGGGTGGATTATGGGCTTAAAACTCAACAAGCTTGGGACTTCCTTGGCAGTCCAGTAGTTAGGATTCTGTGCTTACACTGCTGAAAGCCCAGGTTCAATGCCTGGTCAGGGAACTAAGATTCCACAAGTCCCGTGGCACAGCCAAAAAATAACTCAACAAGATAAATGTAGAGCCTTGATTTCAAAGTTGAAAATCACCTGTAGGTCCAGGAAGGCTGCTGGGGTGCTGTTTCGCCTCTTGATCTGAGTGAGTGCTAGTTACATAGAGATGCTCAACATATGAAAATGCAACCAGTTTTTCCCCTTGCTGTATGAATAATACACTTCAATAAATAGTTTTTTTTTTAATCAATTACATAAGGACCAGATGGGGAAGATGTAAGTTCACTAACGAGACACCGACTTGAGAGTTTCAGTTTCTCATAAACTCAATATGAGTCAACAGTGGCTGCCCAACAAACCAATGGAAACGTAAGTCATACTAACAGACAGACTCAACCTGAATGAGGAAACTGACAGCGCCATTCACCTTAGGGTGAGTCAAATCAGACTTCAGGAAAGATACAAAGCAGAATGTGTCTGCAAATCTCAAAGTGATATCTCATAATGGTCAGGGGGAGAAGAGATGGGAGGAGAGGATATAGGCAGGGCAGGCTCAATGAAACCCCGGAATGAACAGTGTTTGGATAAACAGACAACCCTACTATCTGCAAATAATGTTTCCTTACATAGAAAACCCCAAAAGAACCTACTGAAAAACTGAGACTAAAACGTTCAGTAAAGTGGCTTGATACAAAGTTAATATACAAAAACTTAAAGCCCTCCTTTCAAGAAATAAACAGAACTTAACATGGAAAAAAAACCCTAGAGCTTTTCAAAGGAAAGAAAAGAATACTTTCCCAACAGACACATGTACTACTCATCTGCTTGGAAAAACTCATTATGACAAAGATACCAGTTTAGCCCAAAACAATTTTTTTAATTGTTGTAAAATATACGCAACATAAAATTTACCACTTTAACAATTTTTAGTGTTCAGTTCAGTGGTATTATGCACATTCACGTTGTACAACCATCAGCACCATCATCCATCTCCAGAAGTTTTTTCATCTTCCCAAACTGAACCTCTGTACCCAATAGACAGTAATGTCTCTTTCTCTCCTCCCATCAGTTCCTGGATAAATTTTTTTTTCAGTTTTTGTTATCATGGTAAAACACATATAACATAAAATTTACCATCGCAACCATTTTTAAGTGTATAGTTCAGTGGTATTGAATATGTTCACCACCATCCATCTCCAGAACTCCTTTTATTTTGAAAAACTGAAACCCTGTGTCCATTTATGACACTAATCAATTTTTGGAGGAATCTAGTTTTGAGCTTTGGGCAGAAAACTAACCCAAAAGGCCTTCAATATTACACGAACATGCAAAAATATCCAAGAACATTTTGAAAAGAAGAGTCGTATGAAGGACTTTTCTATCACACATTAAGCCACAATATAGAACTACAAGGATCAAAACAGTGTGTAACTGGCACAAAACCAGATGGTTAGAACAGAATAAACAGTTTGGAAAGTTACCCTTCTTCACAGATAATGGTTTTGAGTATGAGGGTGGCATGGCAAACTCATGGGGAAGGGAAAGATTCTGAACATTTGATAATTGTCTGGAAACAAAATAGAGACAGGCCGACTTTTCAGTTATTACTTTATGCTCAAATGAATTCCAGGAGGAGTACATATTTAACTGATTTAAACAAGGCCACAACATCTAGAAAAACATAGAGGGTAATATACACCTCTGGATGAGGAAACACATTAGAGCCAGAGTCAGCAAACTTTTTCTGTAAAGGGCCAGAGGGTGAATACTGTCATCTTTGCAGGCCTTATGATCTCTGCTGCAACCCCTCAGCTCTGCCACTGTGCTGTGACAGCAGCCAGAGACAGTGTGTCAACAAATAGCTGTGGCTGTGTGCCAATAAAACTTTATTTACAAAAACAGATATTGGGAAGATTTGGCTTTCCAGCCATAGTTTCCTGACCCCTGTTTTAGAGAGGTAAAAGCAAAGAACAAAATGATTGGGAATCAAGCAAATATCACATAGTTTAGCTACATAAAAATTAAGGACTCCAGGGCATAAAGTTTATATACCATAAACAAAATATTAAAGCAAACACACACACGATGCAGGATATATTTGCACCACACATGACAGAGTCAACATCTCCTCTGTTTTCATTCTTTCCCTTTCCTTGTCCTTCTCACACACAAACATACACACAATCATCAAAATCAAGAAGCCTACAGTCCAAGAGGTCGCAAAGAGTTGGACACGATTGAGCGTCTAATGCTAGAAAATGGAAGTGAAGTCGCTCAGTCGTGTCCGACTCTTTGAGACCCCATGGGCTGCAGCCTCCCAGGCTCCTCCGTCCATGGAATTTTCCAGGCAAGAGTGCTGGAGTGGGGTGCCATTGCCAGAGCATGAGTATAAAGCTATGATTGGTCTGATCTGAGTGACATGTTCACCACTGGAATCAGCTCTTCCAGAATATATGAACTGGTACTTGTAGGTATGTTGTACCTACCGCAAGGAAAATTGGAATGCTGTTGCAATAAGGAGGGGAAACGGATGCTGGCAAGATCATAGTTAAAAAACATGTCCACTTCAAATGAAATATAAGTAGAAAAATGGACAAAAATATAGACAGAGAAAGGAAGAAATGACCAGTAAGCTTATCTACAGGTATGCTGTGTGTGCTAAGCCGCTTCAGTTGTGTCCAGCTCTTTGCAACTCTATGGACTGTAGCCCACCAGGCTCCTCTGTCCACGGGATTCTCAGGCAAGAATACTGGAATGGGTAACTGTGCCCTCCTCCAGGAGATCTTCCCGACCCAGGGATCAAACACATGTCTCTTATTTCTACTGCATTGGCAGGCAGGTTCTTTACCACTGTGCCATCTGGGAAGTCCTTTATATATAGGTATTTAACCTTAAAAATCTCAATTACATGCATATGAGGACCACAGAACTAATCTTCATATATCAAATACATCATCAAAGTGTCTTTTCAGTGCTGTTGACTGGTGTTGATGGGGAATGCAGAGGCAGGCCTGGTACCCACTGCCGATAAGGGTATAAACTGATAATAACTGTTCTGGTGACCAAAAAAGCAGTTTACACTGAAGTTCTGCAGTGTTTATCTCTTTGAATCTATTGACCCTCTGGGAATCTACCCTATGTAAGTCATCAAAAGCTGTGTCCAAATACTCTTATACAATAATAACCACCATGGCATAATTTACAGTCGCAAAAATTAGAAGCAACCTCAAAATCCAATAATAGGAGAGTGGTTATATAAATTATGGTACATTCAGACAACGATGTATGAGGTTGTCATTTAAAATATCTTTTCCAAAGACTATATAAAGACAGAATAAAATAGTTGACCTCTAAGCAACATTTGACTCAGCTGATAGACGTTTCTTCTAAAGACAGTTCCTTCCTTAGTCTTCTGAGATGTCACATCTTAGTTTTTTTTCTTCCTCACTGCCAGATGGCTCTTGGCCCCCTTTTTTCTCTTCTTAGATGAACAAGTAGCTAGTCAGGTGACCCAGGGCTTTCTCTTAGGGCCCCTTCTTTGCTCTGTTTTGCTTCCTAAATGATCTCAGACAATCCCTTCACTTTAAAAAGGTTGCATTTCTAAGCTGGTGATCCCCAAATTTTTAAATCCTGAGATCACCACTTGGATGTTAAAATAGTGTGTCAACTGGGGTGACTCTACAGAACTCTAGATTCTCTCCAAATTCTCACCTCCCTCTTACCCCAGTCTTTCCAGTCTCAAAACATGGCACCATCATCTACTTAGAAGCTCAAGACGAAAATCAAGAGTCATCTGTGTGTCCTTCCCTTTGTCACGTGACACACAAATCCTAGAAGCTCTACCTCTTTGTTTCTCCGTCTCCACGGCCAACACGCAGGCTCCCACCTAGGCCCCTGAAATAGCTTGTGATGAGGCCTCCCTGTTCCCACTCATGCCCCCATAGGAATAGACTCCTACAGTCTACTCTCCACTCAGCTGCTAACAGAAGTTTTTCACAATCTTTATCTCATCACATGCTTCCCCCTCTCAAAACCCACCAGTAGCTTTTCATCTCTACCCAATTAAATGTACACGTCCTACCACAGTCTACCGGGGTCAATGTCCTCCAGGCTACCTCTTTGCCTCCCCTCTTTCCATCCGCAAGTTCATTCCCACCCCATGCTTTTATCCCTTTCCTCCAGATTCTCATGTGACTCCCTCTTTCTCCACACTCAAAAGTCAGCCCAGATCACCTCCTCTAAGGGGCTTACCCTGATATCATAGCTTATACATGGCCTCCCATCCCAGCCCTTATTTATCTCACTACTTGCTTAGGTTCTTTGGAGCACCGAGGAGGTACTTAATTTTGTTGAGCAGACAAACGTTAGGGTGAAAGTTATTTTGTAAACACACGCATACTCACTCTGTGTTTGTATGTCGATACATAGAGTGAAGACAACTTGGTTGAGTATGCCCCATGCAACACCCCCACCCCCCAGATCCATCCTTCCTCATGTTTGGGGAAGCCAACCCACTTGGAACACATCACAGACTTCTTTGCATTCTGCTTCCCAGTTGGGTTTGGCAATGGGAAGCATGGGCAGAAGACTGAAGGGCAGCTGAGGTGGGTGGAGGAAGCCACTGCTCTTGCTGGGCAGCCCTTCCCACCAAATACCTCCTTAGATGTAGGTAGGGTCTCATCCCTTGGCCTCTTCAAGCCTGGGGGGCTCATCACCCCCACTTTTACTAGCCCCAGAGTTATGCACCATTCCTTGGTATCTCTTGCAAACCAACAGTTCTCAAAGTGGTCCCCAAGACTCTTTCAGGGTGTTCAGGTTAAAACTCTTTTCATAATAGCACTAAGATGTTATTCGCCTTTTTCACTGTGTTGACATTTGCACTGATGGTGCAAAAGCAACAGTGGGTAAAGTGCCTTTAATAGAGCGAGTCCAGTAGCATCAGACTGTTCCAGTCATCACAGTAGTCTTCACTGCTTCGTGTTATTGTTGTTTAGTCGCTAAACCATGTCCAACTCTTTTGTGATTCCATGGACTGTAGCCCGCCAGTCCATGGAATTTTTCAGGCAAGAATACTGGAGTGGGTTGCCATTTCCTTCTCCAGGGGATCTTCCTGACCCAAGGACTGAACCCACGTCTCTTATGTCTCCTGCATTGGCAGGCAGATTCTTTACCACTGAGCCACCAGGGAAGCCCATAATGATGGATACATTTGTCCAAACCCATAAAATGTACACCACCAGGAGTGAACTATACTGTAAACTACTGACTTTAGGTGATTAATGTATGTCAGTGTATGTTCATCAATTGTAGTAAATGTCCTATTCTGGTGGGGGATGGTCGATAATGGGGAAGGCTGTGGGTAGTTAGGGGGAGAGCAAGGAGTCTATGGGAAATTGCCGTAACTTACCCTCAATTTTGCCGTAAACCTAAAATTGCTCTGAAAAAAGTCTTAATAAAAACACAAAAACAAAACACATACCACAATAAAAAAAATCAATATGTTTCACTTTTAAATGTCCTTGCTGATGACATAAAATGTACTAATATTATGTCTCAACCCTTGAGTACATGTTTTTATAAATATTCTGCATGTCAAAATGAGAAGTATGCACAAAGTAGGACCACTGTTTCCATCTGCATTAGTTGAGGTTTAAGTTGTGTACTAAGCTAGCCCTTTCTCTCCTGGATCACCATGCTTACTTAAAGAATGACTTGCAAACAACAGTTATCAGTCTTTTCCTCTAAAATGGACAAAGAGATTTTCTCACTGATATTGTTTATTGCCAATGATAGAATTTTAGCTTTCAGGTAAAAATTAGAATTTTGTAAAACTTGTATAACCACCGTGACCTCATAGTTTCCCAATAATTGAAGAATCTTCTGGTGAGACGGGTGTTAAAAATATAAAATTTTTTACTGAAGTATTTTGGGCTTCCCAGGTGGCACTGGTGGTAAAGAATTTCCCTGCCAATGCAGGAGACACAGGTTCAATCCTTGGGTTGGGAAGATCCCCTGGAGTAGGAAATGACAACCCACTCTAGCATTCTTGCCTGGAAAATCCCATGGACAGAGGAGCCTGGCAGGCTACAGTCCATGGGGCCACAAAGAGTTGGACATGAACGAGTGACGAGCACTTAGCACCAATATGCAATAGCTGATTTACAATATCGCATTAGTTTCCAATGTACAGTATGGTGATTTGATTTTTTTGCAGGTTATATTTTGTTATAGGTTAGAAAATATAATTTTTTTACATTGTATAGTGAAATGTGTCAACACTTAGAAGATGTGCATAACTCAGTAAACCAATACTTTCTCTTTTAACTCCAGCTTTACTGTGATATAACTGACATATAACATTGTGAAAGCTTAAGTGTACAATGTGTTGATTTGATTTATATATTTATTATAAAATGATTACCACAGTAAGGTTAGCCAACTTCTCCATCACCTCCCAAAATTACCCTTTTTACACGTATGTGGTGAGAACATTTAAGATTCTACTCTCTTAGCAAATTCTAAATATATAGCATTGTTAACTATAATCACCCTGCTGCATGTGAGATCCCCAGAGCTTATGCATCTTATAACTGGAAGTTTATACCCTTTGACTCCCACCCTCACCAGCCCCTAGCAAAAACCATTCTACTCCATTTCTATGAGTTTGGCTTTTTTAGATTCTACATATAGGTGATATCAAACAGTATCTATCTTTCTCTGACATTTCACTTAGCATAATGCCCTCAAAGTTCATCCATATTATTGCAAATAGCAGTATTTCCTTCTTTTTTATGATCAAATGATATTCCATTGCGTGTATGTATATATACACCACATTTTTTAATCCATTCATTCATTGAAGAACATTTAGGCTGTAGTGAATAATGCTGCAATGAATACTGCTGTGCAGATATCTCTACCAAATAGTGATCTCTGTCAAATCACTCAAAAGTGGGATTGCTGGATCATATGGAAGCTCTATTTTTAATTCTTAAAGGAACCTCCATATTGTTTTCCACAGTGGCTTCACCAATTTATATTCCCACCAACAGTGCACAGAGTTCCCTTGTCTACTCATCCTTACCAACAGATAAATTATAATCTCTCATCTATCTGATGAATAGACAACCTAAAATCTATGAGGTGATATCCCACCATGGTTTTGATTTGCATTTCCCTGATGATTTGTACGTTGAGTGTCTTTTCATGTGCCTGTTAGCTACTTCTATATCTTCCTTGGAAAAATGTCTATTCAGGTGCTCTGACCATTTTTTAAATTCAATTATTTGGTTTTTTGGCCATTGAGTTGTAAAAGTTCTTTATATATTTTAGATATTAACTCCTTATCTGATATATGGTTTGCAAATATATCTCCTATTCTGTATGTTGCCTCTTCATTGTAGTAATTGTTTCTCTTGCTATACAGAAGCTTTTTAGTTTGATATGGTCCCATTTGTTTACTTTTGCTTCTGTTGTTTGTGCTTTGGGTGTCATATCCAAAAAAGTAAGCCAATACTTTCTTTTTTTTTTTTTTAATAATTTTGTTTATTTACATTTTTGGCCATGTTGGGTCTTCATGGCTGGGCAGGCTTTTCTCTAGCTGCGAGGATTGGGGGCTACTCTTCATTGCGGTATTTGGGCTTCTCATTGCGGTGGCTTCTCTTGTTGTGGAGCATGGGCACTAGGGTGCACAGATGCAGCAGTTGGGGCCCATGGGCTCAATAATTGCAGTTCTCAGTCTCTAGAGCATAGACTCAATAGTTGCGGCACACACTCTTAGTTGCTTCAAGGCATGTGGAATCTTCCCGGATCAGGGATTGAACGCACATCTCCTGCATTGACTGAGCAGATTCTTTACCACTGAGCCACCAGGGAAACCCAAGCCAATACTTTCTAACAGATCAATACATTATGGTTTTTTTTTTTAAAGTATGTGTGGATAAAACAGTCATTCAAAATGTAAGACAAACCAATGGATTTTAATGTATCAATAAGAGCCTAAGAAAAGCTAAACATTGATACAGTTTCAGATTCCACATTGCAATTAGCCATCAAGAAATACCTGTTGTATTTGATTGAGGTTTCAAAGAATATCCACATTTATCTGAAAAGGCAATTAAAATATTTCCTCCCTTTTCCAACTTCATATCTGTGTGAGGTAAGATTTTCTTCATTTACTTCCACCAAAATAACATACCACAACAGATTGAATTCAGAAGTGGATGAAAGGATCCAGCTGTCTTCTATTAAGCCAGACCTTTAAAAGATTTGCAAAAGCACAAAACTAGGCTACTCTCCTCACTACATTTTTTTGTTTTGAAAATATCATTTTTCATAAAAAGATTTATGTTAACGTGTGTGGTGGGTTTTAAAACATGTCCACAGATGCTCCTCCCTTCAAGAGGTGGAGCCTAATCCCCTTTGCCTTGAGTGTAGGCTGGACTTAGTGAATCATTTCTAATGAATAGAATGTGACAGAAGGAATGGTATGTGGCTTACAAGGCTAGGTCATAAGAAGCACTGTGATTCCCTCCTTGCTCTAGCTCTTGGATCACAAACTCTGCAGGAAGCCAGCTGCCATGTTGAGAGGATACTCAAGCAGTCCAAGGGAGAGGCTCACACGGCAAGAAACTGAGGCCTCCTGCCAAGAGCCTTGTGGGTAAGCCATCATGGCAGTGGATTCTTCAGCCCCAGTTAAACCCTGAGGTGATGGCAAACTTACGAGAGATCCTGAGCTGGAATCACGTAAGCTAAGCTGCTCCTGGATTCTTGACTCACAGAAACTGTGTAAGACAGTAAATGTTTGTCTTTTTTTAATTCTTATAGTTTTTAAAATTCATTCATTTATTTGGCTGTGCCAGGTCTCAGTTGTGGCATGAAGGATCTAGTTCCCTGACCAGGCATCACGCCCTGGCTGCCTGCAGTGGGAGAGCAGAGTCAGCCACTGGACCACCGGGGAAATCCCAATATTTACTGTTTTAAGTTTCTAAATTTTGAGCTCATCTGCAATGCAACAATAAATAACTAGTACAACAGTTAATATGTTTATGTTTTAGTCAGTGAGTACACATTTATTTTAATTCCTCAGTTTTAATTTCCTATATGGTAAATATTGATATAAAACTTATTTAAATAAGATTTCTTAAGAGTTCTCAGTTGTTAAAAACATAAACGTGCCTTGAGACCAAAATGTTTGAAGACTATTGCCCTAAACTCTTTGCAAATTGCTTCTTTATTAAACTTTCCTCAAAATACTCTAACAGCATCTTTTATTTCCAATCAGGACTCTGATGGATAGAACAATAAAAAAAAAATTTTTTTTTGATATTTCAATGACTGTTGCTCTTCAGTGGAAGGATGAGTGATTTTATTTTCTTCTTAATTTTTTTCTGTACCTTTAAAATTTTCTACAAACAAGGATGCATTACTTTTATAATTAAGTGAAAAGAAATTTCCCTTTGCAAACTCATTCAAAAGTGAAAGTTCAAACTGCATTTTCTTTAGATGAGTCAATGGTTGAAGCTTGGCGTGCGGAGCCCAGATGTCCGCCAACGCACCTGGGGGTTGGGGAGAGGTTTGTGGGAGCAGAGAGGGGAGGCGAGGGGAAGAGGAGCCAGCACCCCCCACCTCCTCAGCCAGAATAGTTCTTTCATGTGTTTTACATATTGGGGTTCTGCACAATATTTCATTTAAAGAAAAGTTTCCACTCTTTAAAAAAAGAAGCTTGAAAACCTTTACCATGAGAATAATAGCTGAAGAGTTAAAATCAGGCTACAGAAGAACTACTCAACTTTTTATTCAATGTTTTTTTCAGGGTTTCCGTAAAGAAAGCCCTACACATTCTGAGGGAAGAACAGAAGCCCTGACAATTTCATGAATGTTTGGTCGTTTCAAGAGAGGCTGGCTCATGTGGCCATGGAAAGAAGTTACAGGTAGGGATGAAAAGCTTATCCAGGGACCCCCCCCCAATAGTAAGGGCCCAGGAGGATAGCAGAAACACGAGGGGCCTTAAGGCCCATGGAGACACAGATCAGAACCACAAGTGAATCATTCTCATATTTTCTAAAAAAAACAAAAGCAAGAGATTCCAGGACCACCCAGTGGTTAAAAGCATGGGCTTCAGGGACCACAGATCTGGGTTCAAGTCCCAGGTCTGACACTTCAAACCAATGAGATCTTGGCAAGAGACACAGCCTCTCAGAGCTTCACTGGAAACATACAATGTACAATTTCACCTGTGAAAGGAGGTCTGAGAATGTAAAACGGTGATGCCATTTTGCCACACAGTTTGGCAGTTTCTTAAAAGTTAAGAAACTTAACTTTGGGATAGATTTACCATCTGACCCAGCAATTCCATTCTTAGGTAACTACCCAAGAGAACTGAAAAACAAATGTCCCCAAAAGGACTTGCATACAAATGTTTTTAGCAGCATTATTCATCAAAACCCCAAATGGAAACCATCTAAATGTTCAGCATCTGGTGAATGGATTACAAGTGGCACATCAATACTGCAGAATGGATCTCCCTGGTGGTCCAGTGGTTAAGAACCCACCTGCCAATGCAGGGAACATGGGTTCAATCCCTGGCCCAGGAAGATCCCATGCGCCATGGAGCAACTAAGCCTGTGAGCCATGACTTCTAGAAGCCCAAGCACCTAGAGCCCGTGCAGCTCCACAACAAAGAGTAGCCCCACTCACCACAACTAGAGAGAGCCGTGTGCAGCAGTGAAGCCAAAAATAAACAAATAAATACGTGAAAGTGAAAGTCGCTCAGCTGTGTCCAACTCTCTGCGACTCCATGGACTGTAGCCTGCCAGGCTCCTCTGCCCATGAATTCTCCAGACAAGAATACTGGAGTGAGCAGCCGTCCCCTTCTCCAGGGGATCTTCCCAAACCAGGAATCAACCCAGGTCTCCTGCATTGCAGGCGGATCCTTTATCGGCTGAGCTACCAGGGAAGCTCACATAAATACATAAATAGAAGAATGTGAAAGTGTAGAATAGTGGATAATGCAAGGTAGCAATTTACATCATATGTACTTCTCATTTAAATTTCAAAAACTGAAGAATAGTTGATTCACACTATTGTGTTAGTTTCTTTCATACAGCAAAGTGATTCAGTTATAAATATACATTTTTTCATATTCTTTTCCATTAGAGTTTACTATGCTATACAGTAGGACCTTGTTGTTTATCTATTTTATATATAGTAGCTTGTATCCGCTAATTCCAAACTCCTTATTTATCTCTCCCCCTCCCCTTTCCCCCCTGGTAATCACATGTTTGTTTTCTATGTCTGTGAATCTGTTTCTACTTTGTAAATAAGTTCATTTGTGTCATATTTTAGATTCCACATATAAGTGATAAAAATTATACGTCCATGATAAACACTTCTTACCATACCATTCCCACATATGTCAACCCAACGTAATCCTACAGGGTTAGCAGGCATATTATATCACCCTCATTTTTACAGACAGGGAACTGAGGCACCAAGAAGTTAATGAATTTTCCCAGGTTGCTTAGCTAGTACGCAGCAGAGCTGAGAGGAGGAATCCTGGACAACTAACTTCAAAGACTATGCTTCTCGTCTCTCACTAAATGCCAGCTGGGTATGGAGTTACTGCTCTACCAAGTGATGGGGCAAAGGGTCTAGAAAAGGATCAGAGAGGGCTCCCCAAGGTCACACAGGAACCCAAACCTGAAGGGTGTAGGAGTTAGTTAGGGGAAGAATGTTCTAGACAGAAGGAACCACATATGCCAAGGTGGAAGGGTAAGAGAATGCAGGGCGTGAAGCCAGAAGAGCTGGAGGTGGCTGGAGAGTGAATTGATACCCAGCAGTGGGAAGCTGAGAATGGGGCCCAGGAGGCCACAGAGCGTCCCTGGTGTCTGGACATTAACCTCCAGGCGATGCAGGGCTACAGAAAGAAAGTCAGTGAGTTCCTCAGCGCTGCCTTACTCCAGGAATGACTCACATCACCCTGGCAGGTGGAGGAGGTTGACTCAGCCCCTGCTGGGAGCTCAGGGGAGCGGGGGAGCTGCCACCCTACACTCCCACCCCACTGGGAGCTAATGCCCCAGCAGCCGCCCCACCGGCAGCCCCACCAGCACACAGAAGCTACCCAAGTCAGCTAGGAGCATCAGGCTTGGTTGTGCTGCCAGAAAGTTGAAGATAGTCTGGTGAGAATGCCTACTAGCAGCTTCCACACCCTGCCTAAAACCCAGACACCTGTGGTCCCCAGGGCACCTCTCAATGCACCCCAAAAGCGAGGCCACAGGGCACAGTGCTCTGGCCCTCCACTCTCACTTGGCTGTCCCCAGAGCCAGGGGACCAGGCCAGGGCGGAGGGTAGGATCTAGCACTCTTCTCATTCAAATTTAATATCCAGATAAACATTTGCATGTGTGCACAAAACATTCACTGTGGCAAAAGTAAAACTACTGAAAAAAACTTATGTGCCAACAAAAAGAAACTAGCTAAAAATATTGGTGAATCCATACTGTGGAATACTATGAAGCAGTTAAAAAGAATGCAGATATATTATTCCATTGTACTGGCATGAAAACACCTCCAAGATATATTATTGAGTGAAAAAAAAAACCCTACAGAATAATGTATCTAGTATGTACCAGTTACATAAAAAACAAAGCAAACAAAAATCGCAAACTAGCTCTATAGTTCATCAAGTCTACAAACACATAGGTAAATGAGAAAAATGCCTGGAAGGAAATACATCAATCGTGGAAGGAAATACATCAATCGTGGAAGGAAGGAAAGGAGGGAGGAAGGAAAGGACTTTTATATCTCTATGTTGTTTGATTTTTTCAAGAAGCATGTATTTGCGTTCTTAAAAACACTAAAGTCTGTTTAACACACACACACACAGGGTGGAGAAAATGTGTTAAAATGATCACCCTACTGGTGCAGGGTCCCTTTTCAAACAGCTGTGACATCTGGGATCTTGTCTAATTCTTGCCACACCCCTTGAGGGCAAGTATTCAAAACCCCTTTTATAGATTAAGAAATTGAACCCAGGGAGGTGAAACAAGCTCTTCAAGGTCACAGTCAGGACGGAAGGACCGAGGGGCCTCTGGACCTTGGACCCAAGCCCAGCACTCTTTCTAACCTGTAGGGGTGGGAGTGCCGCAGGGCGGGGTGGGAAGCGGTGCTTGGACGCTCTGCAGCAGCGCACAGAGCCTCTGAAAAGCCCCTTCCGCAAAGGGAAACGGGGCTCAGGGGAGAAGGGAATGGAAGACGAGTGTGAAAGGAGGGCTGAGGCACTGCCGCCCACGACAAAATCACACATCATGACGCACCGCCCACTGAGTGGGAGGGACCTGCCGAATCACCCGGTAAATGACACGCAGGAAAGAGCCCCGCAGGGCGGCCGTCCCCCAAGCCTGAGACTTCAGGCCTCTCTCACGAGGGCTGCTCACCCCGGGTTCTAGCTATGTAGTTTGCAGCTGAGGGGTTCTGGGGACGCCTCTCTGCCCAGTCCCAGGGCGCTCTGTAACCAGACAAGAAAGGGACCTGTGCTTCTCAGAGGCTTCTAGAACCTAAGGGGCAACATACATAAGCCCTAATACCCACTAGTGTGGTAAGTGCCTCCACCCCTCCGTTCTTTCATTGGCTGCTTTAGCACCAACTGTCTGGAGGATGTGGGAAGGCAGGAGACCAGAGGGACCCAAGAAACATGGCTGGGTCCCTCCAAGTACAGGCAGAAGAGATTCATATTCAGGGAGGCACCAGTGCCTACCAAAGGCAACACAGGATGCGTGGACACATCTCAGCTGCACAGAGAGCCGGCATGAGCCCTCAGAGGATGCTCAGAGAAGAGGGCTTCCGCCAAACTACAGATCCTCTGTTCACTCTTACAATGGGGAGCAAACCCACAAGGCTGTGGAGCCACAGGGGCAAGAGCCTGGATCCTGGGAGTTCTGATCCCATCTCTCCTCCCTTGCTCAAGTTTCTGAACCTCACTGGTCTCAGTTTCCCCATCTGTAAAATGTGTATTATTACACCTGCCTCTTGGGTATTATGATATCTGGATAATAGGACATATAATAATAATAACATAGTTAAATAAAACATAACAAGTACAGGGTATCCATAAAATCTGGAAACATTATATGAATGTATGCATGTGTTCATATTTATTTATTCATCTGCTTTACAGACTGGAAATGTCCCAGACAACATTGTGTACATCTGTCTGTTTCCAGACTTTCTGGACACTCCTTATATAAGGAGTGTCCTTATATAAATATACCCACTCCTTATATAAATATACTTTAATATACATAATCATAATTTTATATAAATGTATATAATGAAACATAGTAATGATATAATAAAATAAAACATACTAATCACTCACACAGTATGAGGGACCATGTCAAGGACTTAGAGGTATTCTCTACTTTAATGCTCACAGCAAGCCCTGGAGGTGGATGCTATTATTATCCCCATTTTACAGAGGCAGACACACTAAGGTATAGGGAGCTGAAGAGACTTGCCTACTTGCCAGGGTCACCCAGGGAATAACTGACAAAACCAGTTTGAGACCCGGGTCATCTAACCTCAGAGTCTACTTACACTGTTCTCCACCTGTCTAACCCATCTACCTCTGCAGTGAAGACCCGATAAAAGGGACCAGCGCATAGTTCTGGGGCACAGAGAAGGGGCTTAGGAAATGGCAGGGTCCTCTTGAGTACTGAGCTCCCGGAGGAGAGAAACCAGATCCAACTGGTTCACCACTGTATCTGGAATTGTAATATACAAGACGGAGGCTGGCAGTCAATATTAGTGTGAGGGAAGGAAAATAAGTACATATTAGCCAAAGGCTGGCATTCTTGTCTAAAAAAAAAAAGTCTCAGATTCCAGCGCCTTTCCTAGGAACATCCACCTCCTAAGATGCCTGGGGCTGCCCAAAGGTGGGCGAGGAGGGCCAAACCCACCACGCTCCCCCCTCCATGGCACAGAACCCAGAATCCAAGAGGCCCAGGCGGCCACCCACCAACCAGGCCCAAGATTGGCCTACCTTCTTCAGCATCGTTTCTAAGCGAGGCCTCCAGCAGGGCCACGCTGGCCTCGAAGGACACCTTCTTTCGCCGGCCGCCCGTGCTGCGCTTCCGCTCATGCTTGCGCTTGCGATGCTGCAGGTCCTGCTCGTACTGCGCCCACTTCTTCAGCTGCTGGGCCCGGCGCTTCTGGGCGGCGCGCAGCCGCTCCAACGTGGGCACCTTCTCCAGCAGCTGCAGCTCGGTCAGCAGGTCCACGTGGCTGGCCATGGCCTCCGCGCCTCCCTGCGCCCTGGCTGGGGGCTAGCGCGGCACGCCGGGGGCCGGGGCGCTCCTGCGGGGCTGGGGCGGCATGCTGGGGCCTGTGGCGGGGAGCAGGAGAGACACGGATGGACATGAGTCACGCTCAGAACTCCAGTCTGATGAGGTCACCCAGTCCCACCTTTCAAACGCTTTGCCCCCCTATTTTATTGTCTTCCTTCCTTCAT
Source organism: Giraffa tippelskirchi (assembly GCF_054371585.1). Taxonomy (NCBI): domain Eukaryota; kingdom Metazoa; phylum Chordata; class Mammalia; order Artiodactyla; family Giraffidae; genus Giraffa; species Giraffa tippelskirchi. The sequence continues at coordinate 109,415,312 of NC_137287.1, read as the reverse complement.
TTCTTTTTAATTGAGATATAATTGACCTATAACATTGTGTAAGTTTCAATTGTACAACCGTGTTGATTTGACATACTTATATATTGCAATATGATTACAACTGTTAGTTAACACCTCCATCACAGTCATACAATAATCCTTACTTTTGGTGGTCATCTTATAATTTCATATAAGGTTGTTCTACTGTTATAACACATACGGGAGTTTATTGTTATAACATGGAAGGGGGTTATTCTTATTCTTATTTTTAAAGAAGCGAGTACTGTATTTTAAATGTCTCTGTATTAATTTATAACTTGGTAAATATTGACAGATACAACCTACAGAAACATAAGCTCTTTAGGAACCTTATTCTGAAGAGGCCAGTGGTTAAGAATCCACCTTCCAATGCAGGGGACACAGGTTTGATCCCTGGTTGGGGGACTAAGATCTCGCATGCCACAGGGCAACTAAGCCCCCATGAGGCAGCTGAAGAGAAGCTGGAGTGTGGCAACGAAGATCACCCACGCCGTGACTAAGACCTGATGCTCCCCAGTAGCGCTACTGGTAAGGAACCTGCCTGCCAAAGCAGGAGAGCTAAGAGATGCAGGTTCAATCCCTGGGTCGGGAAGATCCCCTGGAGGAGGGCATGGCAACCCACTCCAGTATTCCTGCCTGGAGAATCCCATGGACAGATAAGCCTGGCGTGCTACAGTCCATCGGGCCGCAAAGAGTTGGACATGACTGAACAACAACAACAACCCCCACTTTACGGATGTGCCCCAGTTTGCTTATTCATTCACTCACTGAAGAATGTCAGTTGTCTCCAGCCTGGGGCTAATACATTCACACACAAGTTTTTGTGTGAACATGAGTTTTCATTTCTCTGGAGTAAATGCCCAGGAGTACAGTTGCTGGGTTGTACAGTAATTACATGTTTAGTTTTATAAGAAACTGTCAAACTGTTTTCCAGAGTGGCTGTACCATTTTTCATTCCCTCCAGCCATCTATGAGTGATCCAGTTTCTCTGCCAGAACTTGGCATGCTCAGCTTTTTAGCCACTTAGATAGATACTCCTTTTTAAAAGTAAGGAGCTCAGAAGAGTTGAATTCACAATCATGCTGAATCATCACGATGGCAGGAACTCACTGGGAGCTAAGGGACCACCTATTTACTTTTCCCCACTTCCTCAAGGAATCAAACAGTGAAACCTGCCCTGTGATGAGTCCTGGTTCAGAGATGGATCGAGAATCAGCTCTGCCTTCTAGAAAACACCACATCTGCTGGTCTGTCATGGAGTCATCTACCTGTAAATTAACCTGATCCTTCTGATAACCTAATGAGACTAGGTACTATTCTGATCTCCATTTCAGATAAGGAAAGTGAGGCACAGAGAGACTAATTAACCTATCCGGTATCACACAGCTAGAAAATGGATGAGCTATTCTGGCTAGGGTTATCAGGAAAGGCTCTCCAGAGTAGGAGGCAACTGATTTGAATCTCCAAGGATGAGTAGGAGTTCACTCACTGAGGAAGGCAGACACGAGCTGAGAAGGAGCTTGGCAATATTCAAAGGCATGTAGAGGGGCTGAATACCATGAAGGGAATTCTGGGAGCCAACACACACAAACCTGGCTTGAGGGACTTCCCTGGTGGTCCAGTGGTTAAGAATCCACCTTGCAATTCAGGGGACATGGGTTCAATCCCTGGTCCAGGAACTAAGACCCCACATTCTGTGAAGCAGCTAATACTGTTTGCTACGACTACTGAAGCCTGAGCACTCAGGAGCCCACGTGCCGCAACTAGAGAATGCATGCACAGCAGCGAAAATCCTGCATGAAGGTCCTATGCACTACAACTAGGACCCAATGCAGCCAAACAAATAAATATTAAAAAATAAAATAAAAACATGGCCTGAAGTGGATGGGGCTGCCTAGCCCAAGGGAATAGAAGTCTTGGAGGAAGCAGTGAGTAACTTGTGGCTTAAGGCCAGACAGCCAGAAAGTCCCCCGTGGTCCACATCATATTTGCTTGGTTGGTTTGGGGTTCACACCATATTTTATGGTATTGTCATTCACTGCTAATATTTAAAACTTGAAGCTTTGATACCCCAAATCAGATTTTCAGCCTTTCTTGAGTAGCTTCCCATGGCGGGCTCACATGGCAACGATCAGCTAGTACTGAGTAGGACCGCCCGCTTTAGATGGGGCACATCTCATTTTTCATAGTGCCCACTACCTCCCATTACTCCCATCTGACCTCCTTCACTAACCGGCATCACTTGCTAGCTTCTATAGGACTTACCTGGTGGCTCAGTGGTAAAGAATGCCCACTAATGCAGGAGACTCAAGAAACACAGGTTTGATCCCTAGGTCAGGAAGATCCCCTGGAGTAGGAAATTGCAACCCATTCCAATATTCTTGACTGGGAAATCCCATGGACAGCAGACTACAGTTCATGGGGTCACAAGAGTTGGACATGACTTAGTGACTAAACCACCACCACCACTGTAGTTCCCATAATCATTTCAGTTTGCAAGCCCTGCCTTAGGTGAAATAGCCACAGGTCCAATCTGCACAAGAAAGAGAAGGCAGTCTGTGCGTCTCCTCCATAAAGACCAGGATCAACATACAGGGGAGTGGCAGTGTGCACCCAAAAACAGGCACCTGGCCTCCAGAGCTGTCCAACAAGCAACTGAACAAGGGCTTGTGGTCCAGGGGATGTCTCTAGAAGTGACAAATTCTCCATCACTCACTGGAGAATAAAATTTCCACTGATGTCAGATCAGCCTAAGTATTCTGTACATCTTCTGTCAGCCCTAAGAGTCTGTACACAGATGATTACCCATTTCTTCATTATTAAATATTCACTGATCACCTACTAAGTGGGAAGTGCCAAAAACATGCTAAGACTGAAGTTAGGAATAGTCACATCAATCACTCTGTTAAAGCCTTTAATCCTTTTCTAAGAACTTCCCCAGCCATCGTCCCAGCCAAGTGTTTCCCTAAGTGTAGAAAGAAAACCCATTCCAAGGGAATTTACAAAAGTTCAGGACAAGACTTAATAAAACATGGACTCAAAGACAGCAAGTTAGCTCCTTTTCACTTGTTTTTTTAATAATCTATCAATTTTTTCTTCAGAAGAAAGTTATCAGTTGGGTGCTAATAGACTTTTAACATTTTTATAACAATGTCAATTTCCCTTATAAACAAAGAGAAAGTCAGCCTCAGGCTCATAGCCTTGGGCAAACGATAGTATTTACGACAGAATGTAATGACAATGATTTTTTCCCCTGTGGATCTGGTTTCACAGTTACTGTTTATTTATGGTGGTGATATAAAATTTCCTTTTTAAATAAATTTTCTTTATTTCCCTTGGAAATCTTGCAAGGAAGTAGCAAAGAAAAATTAAAGAATGATGGCATTTAATGCTGGCAAAAATTGTGATTGATGTTTGGGAATCCCTCACCTGGCCACTGATCCTCAATGACAACAATCTGACAAAAGAAGCTCTCTTAAGAGCTTATTATTTCAGCTGACAAATATTCATGGAACATCTGTCACATGCCAGACAGCTAGGGATACAGCAAGGTAAAGACAGGGACGGTCCCTGCCCATTGGATGGATGACAAAACAGAGGTACAAGGGAGTGGAGGACACATTCACAGGATACAAAGAATGAGCAGTAACTTGAATCCTGAGCCCAACTCCCAGTATAGTGCTCCCTTCTTGAGCCCCAGGGTGGTGCGCCCCATGCAGAGAGGAGACAGTCACTGCTGTGCCTTCCCTGGCTTGGACAGTCTGCTTGAGTAAAGGAATTAAGGGCAGTTGCCCAGCCCCCTGGAGAAAGCTGAGGACAGTGCCTCCCAAGGGCCAAGAAAGGGGGCCAGGGCACCTTTCTCTGACTTTGCTCTGTCAGCCCCCAATTGGCTCGCCCCTCTGGGTTCCCTGGAGCTGGGGCTCCAGGACAGCTCCCTCTTGACTGCTGGTTTTCAGGTGACCTAGTTTCCCCCAATAGACCCACACACCTCCTCCCACCCCCGTCCAAGAAAACCCTGCTTGGTCTAATTAAAGAATTGCCATCAGTGCTGCTAACACAGCAGCCAGGCAGCCCCCAAGGCAGGGCACTGGCCTGGGTGCTGGGGCAGCCCGCAGAAGTACTGGCTCCTATGAGCTGTGGACTGGCCCCCTTGTGAGACCCAGTGCATCTGCCCATGTTTCCAGAGATAGCCCTGGTTGGTGATGGGGACACAGCCCAAACTGCCAGGATGCGGGAGAAGTAATGGCCTCAACTCTTTCTCTAAGAGTGGGGGAGTTTTTATTTAATTTTTGGCTGCAATTCCCAGCATGCAGGATTTTAGTTCCCTGACCAGGGATCTAACCTGGGTCCCCAGCAGTGGAAGCATGGAGCCCTAACCACTGGACCGCCAGGGAATTCCAGCAATCCTCAACTCTTAAAGGGGATCCTCAAGAAGGAGCTCATTTGAAGGAAAACCAGCTCCATGGAGACATATTGAGCCCAGAGTGTTGCTGGAGCACCCAGATGGACCATCTTGCAGAGAACTAGGCACATGGGGATGCCAGACAATCAGGTGTCAGGGCTGGAGAGGCGGGGAGGGGAGGGGACCGCAGAGGCCATGTCGGGGTGAGGTCATCCAGGAAGTGTGTGCGCTTTGAGAAGAGAAATCAGAAGCAAGGGGGAAACAGGGCAGGGTACTTAATTATTCCAACCAATAGCCATGTGAGGTCTGGGCAGGTGAGCCAAAACAGCCCTCGTGTGGGCAGCCCCCAGGTCTGAGGGCAAGGCCCTTCACTCTCAGTGAGGACGGAACAGACAACTAGAATGAGCCTCAATTCAGCCTCGGGTTGCTCTCTGACAAAGCTGAACTTGATACCAGTTGGTAAACAGCAATGTAGAGAAGCAAGGGCTGCGCTCCAGAGAGCTGAGCCTTGAGGGCAACTGCGAGGAAGCCTGTACGGGGATTGGGGGCCAGGTTGAGGTGCATGACAGAACCCTTCCCCTCCTCCGAAGTGAAAAGAAGACCATTACAGGAATGCTGTTTGGGGGATGATTCGTCTCTGAAAAAGCAAGAAGAGGAAGAAAGGCATGGGCCCATCGAAAGACTCGGTCTGGTAGTGGTTTCTGTAGTTTGCCCAGTATCACTCCGTGCTGGGCCCTGATTGGCCACAGCCCGCTCATGAACTGGAAGCGTGAACCCCGGTTGCCGCTGTAAGTCATCTTGCCCTAGCCATGCAGGAAGCCGGCCTTTGGATAAAGCCAATGCTTGGGGGAGTCAGAGGAGAGAAACAGGGTCCTTTAATTTAGGGACCTCTGGACTTCATCCCTGTTATTTAACCCAATTGAACTGAATTTTGGTACTTGTAGCCAAAAGTACACTAACAGATATTAATGCTACTTTTAGGGATACATGAATGGGAGCCCCAGGAGGCAACGTTGCCTGAAGCAAGACGAGTGGTCTCTTGCTGGGCTGTATCACCAGACATTTCCACCACCCCTGAAAGGGCCATTTATGGTCTTCTGGCCCAAGCTGAGGGCTGGCCTTGAAGAAGGGCTGGGGAAGGTCAACACCAAGTTCCCACAGCAGTCCACCCCCTGAGGTGGGACCCAGGCCTTGCGACGCCTCCAGCCCAGGGTAGCGGCTGCCTGACACATCTTTGGACTCTAGCTTGGTGCCTTGAGAAAAACAACACGAAGGAAGGTGAATTCAAATTGAAGAGACTTTAAAACATGAGTCAGATGGTGTCTCAAAGTTCACGCTGTTAGAAAGAAAACGTTAAGATTTTTTTTTTTTTTTCTTGTTCTTCAGCTATTCTTCTCCACACAATATTGGCAGCACCCTGGAGGAAGGCCGTGAGTGCTTGCGCCTCGTGCTTCCTGTAGCACTGAGCACGAGGGAAAAAGGAAAACAAAACACTGCAACGGCTTTCCCTCCTCCGAGCTCACTTGGGACCCACTTTCGCGCCTAAAGGATACACACCCCCACCCTCCCACAACACATTTCTTTGAATAATAGCATCATTTCCTCTTTCCTCCCCACCCCCACCCCCACCCCCACCCCACTCCCCAGTATAAAGATGCTTTACGCATGCGCAAAGAGACTTCTGGGGCCCTTGGTGCCCCAAATATCTGAATTAGAAATTATTAGCCTTGTCCTCCCCATATCCCCATTCTCATGGGATTTTGTAGACTCTCTGTTCTACTCCTGCTGTCATAAACCGTCTAGATTTTGGGCACAGTCATCCTAGACAGACATTCTGATTTAAAAATCTGTTGTAGGACTTGGGTCTCCAAGGGTCTGTTCCTTAACTCTGCCTCTCCCAGCTGTGCTCCTTCATTCAGACCACTGAGTGGTGGTCCTGGGCTTGGCCTTCATTTGTCACTGTACTCTGAAGCCCATTTACTACAACCCAATTTGGCCAGACCTTGGAGGAGGAGTGGCTGGATGCCATCACTGACTCCATGGACATGAGTTTGAGTAAACTCTGGGAGTTGGTGATGGACAGGGAGGCCTAGCGTGCTGCAGTCCATGGGGTCGAAAAGAGTTAGACACAACTGAGCGACTGAACTGAACTGGAGGAGAAGGGTAGAGGAGAGGGCAAGATAGCAGGACTCAAAAACCACAAGTTCAACAAGAACAGAGTGCTGGATCAACTAAAGCACCTTGAGCTTTCAGGAAGAGAATCATGTCCAGCATTGAGATAATAGCCCAGATGACCTCTATCTGAACTGGCTGGACCACACTGGGAATATAGGACCAGGCCTTAATAAAAATCCATGAATGAAAGGATTAGCATTGTTCTCTAGAACGCAGAGTTGTGATCATAGGCAAAGTGAAGAAGGATCACCCTGGAACTTCCCTAAAAGTCTAGTGGTTAAGACTCTATGCTTCTACTGCAGGAGGTACAGTTTCAATCCCTGGTTGGGGAGCTAGAGATCTCATATGGGGAGTGACACAGCAAAAAAAAAAGAAGGAAAAAGAAGTAGGATCAGCCTAGAATGAGGAAAAACTGTCTCAACACCAGCAATTCAACAAAGTCCAGCCATGGTGTGATGCTGGCGTCCCTGCCACCGAGAACTCCAGTGGCCACTCATGAGGCTGCTGAGAGAAGGTCCATATTGGGTTGGAGGAGGGACTGGTCCAGTGAGCCCCACTCCCAGCCTGGCAGAGAGATCATCTCTATTAGGAGGAAGACTCATGTATATTTGCTGCCCGGCATTTGGTACCCACGAGCCTAGCCTGGAAGAACCATTCCAAATAGATATTGATCGGTGATATTTTAGATTCTTTCTACCTGTGAAGGTGAGACAGCTGTCTCAGACTCAGCTCCAAGAAAACTTCAAAGGAAGCCACAGCTCAAATGGGCAAAGGAAAACCTGTGAACACACCCATATTCCATGCCGAGCTTCTCCCCATGAATCTGAACCCACAGAGAGGCCCACATAGGTGTGGGTAAGAATGTCAGTGTGGGGGAGGCTGCAGGGGACAGAACAAAGGTGCCAAAGATGGGGCACATGCAAAGCTGACATGATGTCTACGAACACATTAGTCAGTCACAGTCACGGTGCTAAACCAGCCAGTCTTCTAAAGAAGCTTATGTAATAGCTAAGCACGGGGAAATGGGAGTCAAATTACACATACTGCTCCTCCAGGCTTGAGGGAGTGTGGTCCACCCCCTCCCTTGCAGAGAGATAAAAACTCCCTTTGCAGCTAGAAGGATCATTTTCCAAAGGAGGCCACCTGTGGCCACAGAAGGCCCTCCTGGGTTACACGTTTATTGAACAGAGGAGGGCTATTCACACTGGTTCACACTGGTTAAGCCTTGAGGGCCTCTGCCACCTCTGCCTCCCTCTCTCAGCATGACATCCTTGGCCAAGTTTTCCTCTGTTGTGCCAACTCTTAGGTTGGTAGTGGCTTCTTGGAGCACTTTGAGGGCAGAGGGTATGAGGCCACGTGTGATGACAGGAGGAATGAATGTGGTGATCGATTAGTAATGTCTGCCACAGATAAAGGAGTGGCTGCGTGGGTATTGGGCAGGCAGCTCTGTTTTACGTTACACTTGCCTACTTGGATTTCAACACTTGCCTTCGCCCCATTGTTCAAAATCCTCTAGTCTTAAACACAAACATCTAGAGAGTTATCAGATTAAGTAGAAGGGCCCCTCAATTTCAGTATATCATTCAACCAAGAACCAAAAATCACGATGGCCTCAAAGGTAGACTAGCGTCAAGAACAGCTTAGGTTCTAATAAGAATTTCTCCAATGCCTTGTGCTAGGGGGTAAAATGAAGACTTGTCCTCTGTGATTCCATCCCCTTAAATTGAATGGATTCTGGTTCTAGAAAGCAGTACGCTGAGCCAACTCAAGATAAGGATGGCAGCCCCTTTGGAACTGCTATCTCTCCCAATCGTATCCCAGAGATGAGCATCCCATCCTATAACTAGATGGGGTCCACTCTTGAAGAGGGAGGGGCAAGGAGCACCATCAGCCAGGGATCACTCTCTCCTCCATCCTAAGCATCTTGGGTTTCACACCATTACCACCATAAAGGAGGAAGACGGCTGTGGTCTGCTTCCTAACAAGGTCCCTTTCTCCTCTTCAGAAACCTCAAAGGTATCCCTAGCAAGCTGTCACCTTCCCTTTAGTCAATTGGAAAACAGCTGGGATGGGAATTTAAAAAATTTTTTCATATTGTTTGCTAATGGAGATTTGGAGAATAATTCCAAGGAAACAAGGACGATAAAAAACAGAGAGTTGGACTCAAAGGAGAAAGTCCTACCCTGGAGGAAGAAACAATGAGAAGGAAAAGGACTAGAGCCATGCAGACAATGGACACCAATTAACTGCACAATAAGTGGGGGAACTGGGATCCAAACCCAGGCCTGTCTGATTCTACTGTCTACATACATAAGAGGACAAGGAAGGACTTCCCTTGTGGTCCAGTGGTTAAGAATCTACCTTCCAGTGCAGGGGACGTGGATTTGACCCTTTGTCAGGGAACTAAGATCCCACATGCCACAGGGCAGCTAAGCCTGCAGGCCATAGCCACTGAGCCCACGGGCTCTAGAGCCCTTGAGCCGCAACTGGAGAAACTCTATGTGCCACAACAAAGACCCAGCGCAGCCAAAAAGAGTCACAACTGCTTTAAAACAACTTCCTCATGAAATGTAAGATTTCAGGAAATCCAGGGTGTTGATGATTAACTAATAAACCAGATAGATCAATTGGTAACAAAACAAATACTTGTTGAAATCAGTATAGAGTAAAAAAAATATGCTTAATGAAATTAAACATAAGCATCACAGAACGTATAAAATATGTAGATAAAATGAACCCAGAGATAAAGAATGCAGGGTTATAATGGCAGCTTCTATGCACAACATATTTTTCCATAGGTCCAATTCATTATATGTAACATCTCTTGGAATCACTGCACCAACTCTGTAATGTAGGTCTTGTTCCCATTTCAAAGGGGAAAAAACTGAGACTCAGGTTAAGGAACCTGTAAGGAGCACTATTTCAGTTGTTTATGGCTGGTATTTCTTCTGATTGATCAATCATATGCTATGATGGTTAAGTATTTTTTTTTTATCATCTCCCCTGCTTGAAAATAAGAGAAAATGTCAGAGAGGAAAGATGGCCCACAAAAGCACGACTAAGAGCAAGAAAAGGAGTCCTTGCAGGAAAATAAATGAAATCTACGCAGAGTGAAGATAATTGATTACAGTCATAACTTCCCTTACTGTTGGAGCTGTCATCACCTTTGGAGGCTTAGGCAGGAAATATATGTATCTCATCCTGAATTTCATAAAATCTGCCTTCCAAACCCTGTGAGCTCATCCCCCTATGACTAGTGTTCCCTTTCGTGGTGAGCACTTTCTCATTTTCACCTCACTCAACAGCTCCCAAACCAGATTCATAACAGCAACTGTCCTCTCTCCTCTGCTCTCTGGGCGATAAAACTGTCAGTAGAATAAATCAGGAAGTTTCCAGACACTCTGCATTTTGGTAAATGAAGTTTCTGTGCAGTACACAGGCTTTGAAGTTTCTCCGTGTGGGATTTGTGACCTTCCAGGTCACCATGCAGAGAGAAGCAAGCTGTAGTCGACTGCCTTTACATTACTTTCATTCCTCCCTTCTTTGATCTCCAGCCAAAGTCCCTTCACTTTGATTCCCTCCTCTTGGCTCCTCTTGGGTGTGCAGAACTCTAAGCATATCTCTGCTTCCCCCTCTGACCAGCTTTATTTCCGTTGAAAATTCTCCATAAGCCATAGATTCAACCCCATGAAAGTGATATAACTCCCACAATTGAAAGTATCTCCTCGTGTTGAAATCTCAGGTTCACTTTGTTAGTGACTGTGGTCTACTCTACGCTCAGAGCCCTAATATTATTTCAACCCTCTCATCATGTTCTCCAGAAAATTACCAAACTCTCTCTATATATTTTATGCCTGTCATCAACAAGTAACCAATCTCAAGATTTTCTAGTAATTTGCTCCTCTAATTCAATTCCACTTTTAATTTAAAGCTGCTTCCATTTAGCCAGTCAACAAACATTTATTGCCATCAGTTCAGTTCAGTCGCTCAGTCGTGTCTGACTCTTTGCGACCCCATGAACCACAGCACGCCCGGCCTCCCTGTCCATCACTAACTCCCTAAGCCCACCCAAACGCATGTCCATCGAGTCAGTGATGCCATCCAGCCATCTCATCCTCTGTCGTCCCCTTCTCCTCTTGCCCTCAATCTTTCCCAGCATCAGGGTCTTTTCCAATGAGTCAGCTCTTCGCATCAGTTGGCCAAAGTACTGGAGTTTCAGCTTCAATGTCAGTCCTTCCAATGAACACCCAGGACTGATCTCCTCTAGGATGGACTGGTTGGATGTCCTTGCAGTCCAAGGGACTCTCAAGAGTCTTCTCCAGCACCACAATTCAAAAGCATCAATTCTTCAGTGCTCAGCTTTCTTTATAGTCCAACTCTCACATCCACACATGACCACTGGAAAAGCCATAGCCTTGACTAGATGGACCTTTGTTGGCAAAGTAATGTCTTTGCTTTTTAATATGCTATCTAGGTTGGTCATAATTTTCCTTCCAAGGAGTAAGCGTCTTTTAATTTCATGGCTGCAGTCGCCATCTGCAGTGATTTTGGAGCCCAGAAAAATAAAGTCAGCCACTGTTTCCACTGTTTCCCCATCTATCTGCCATGAAGTGATGGGACGAGATGCCATGATCTTAGTTTTCTGAATGTTGAGCTTTAAGCCAACTTTTTCACTCTCCTATGTGCTAGTCAGAAAAGCAAGGGGTCCTAATGCTCCCTTAGTAAACAAAACTATTGATCAGAAAAGTTCTGCTCTAGTAACAGCAGAGTAACTCTTATAGGACTCTTATAGTAACTCTTATAGCATCCCCTCACATTTAACTATTGTGAACTCTACACACCACATACACACTACCTATTGGAAGGCACTAGATATTCAGTCCACAGGGTTGCAAAAAGTCAGATACGACTTAGCGACTGAACAATAGCAAGATTTATTCAAACGCAAGCAGACAGAAACTGAAGGGCAGTCAACACTTGATAGAAATTTGCACTAAGCAAATTCTGTGTTTTTGTAGCTTTTTACCCGAGAGCAGACCCCACTCAGCATTGTACATGGTGGCTACAACTTGGATGAAAACCTTTGTTCTTACCATTTGAGGAATTAAAGGACAGAGTTCAGGTGACTACAGTTGGAAAGTGAGAAGAAAGCATCCCAGAAAAGAGTCACAGATGGTAGCCCCAAATGCTGAGTATAAATTCTGTCCAAATCTCTCTGAATGATGCATGTGCAGGGCAGGTTCCAAGCCGCCCAACTAGGGCTATAAGAACTGAAGAAAGATTTCAGCTGCTGCCTACCCAGGGGAAATTGAATTTAAAATTTGTTTGGTCAAGTCAACGGATTAATTTTCTAAAAAGTCTTCACTAGGACTTCCTTGGTGGTCCCATGGTTAAGGCTCTTCGCTCCCATAGCAGGGGGCTCAGGTTCCATCCCTGGTCAGCGAACTAGACCCCGTATGCATGCCACAACAAAGATCCTGAGAACTGCAACCAAGACCCAGTTCAGCCAAAAAAATAAATGAATAGTCATTACTGTTCTGAGAATATAATAGAACCTAGGATCTCTTACGTCTGACTCATAATATGCAAGATGTAACCTAAAATTACTAGAAAAACAATTTTTAAGCAAACAGGAAATGGACTTCCCTGGTGGTCCAGAGGTTAAGGCTCTGTGCTTCCACTGTAGGGAGTGCAGGTTTGATCCCTGGTCAGGGAACTAAGATCCCACATGCCTTTGTGCAGTCAGATTTTTAAAAAAGTAAACAGGAAAATATGACTCAAACTCAAGAGGAAAGGCAATCAATAGAGATCTACCTCAAGATGATCCTTTATTTCCTTTAAGGGTATAAAGAAAAATATGCTAGTAATAAATGAGCAAATATGAAATAGCAATTGCCAAACAGAAAGCACAAAGAAGAGATGCAAAGCTATTAATCAGATCAGCTTAATCCACATCAGTACCTTCCTCTACATAGTTCTAATATCAACTTCAATGACTTTTTTTTTTCTGGAGCACCTTCCAAGCGCCAGGTCTTGGGTAAGCTTTGGAGAGCAAAAATATAACATAAAATCTTAAACCCTTAAAAAAAAAAAAAAAAAAAAACCTTAAACCCTGATCCTGAAGAACAGATATTTTCATCTGACAACATCTGTGTAGACTACTCGTCACTTCTCATGTCCTCCCTTCTCTTTCAGGCCTTAAATTGGAAGAAGAGATTGAAATCCTGTCATGGGCTCTTTCCAGCTTTCAGATCACTCCATCAGGAACCATTTGCCCACATAAAGCACACAGGAATGAGGCACAGGCTGTCAGGTTTAATACACCTCTACATTCTCCTTTCATCACAAAAGCATCCTCCTCTGCTGATTAGACAGATCAGGTCTATAAAAAACTCTGGGTATAGACGTCAAAGAGGGGCCATGGGGAGGCACTTGCCATTATAACATCTCTTTATACAGTTCCATTAATTTATGTTTTGCTTTTTCAAAACCTGTTAGGAAAGAGGTTCTCAAACTTGGCTACATGTTGGAATCACCTGGAAATGTTGGGAAATTATATTAAGATCCAGAGCAAGACTACTATATATCCACCAGAATGGCCTTTTTTTTTTTTTTTTTAAGACAGAAAATAACCACTCATTCGCAAGAATTCTTATAAACTGAGCAGAAATATAAATTGATACAGCCACTTAAAAAACTGCTCAAGCAATATCTTCTACAGCTGAACATATGATGCCCTATACTCCAGCAATTTCATTCCTAGGAATATACTCAACAGAAATTTCTGTATACATTCACCAAAACACATTTACAAGAATGTTAACAGCACTATTTGTATAATAATCTCAAAGTACAAACTATTCAAAATGTCCACCAACTTGAGTCTGGAAAAAAACTTACGGTGTACTCACAGTGGAACATAGTCCAGAAGCCCGGATGAGTAATACACAATTACACACCACAATCTGGATCTCTCACACTGCAAACCAAAATAAGCGAAACACAAAAATGCATACTATATGATTCCATTTATATAAAGTTCAACAACAGGCAAAAAGAATCGATGTTATCATCAATCAAAGTCACGGTTTTGGGGTGGGAGTGACTGGGAAGGCACTTAAGAAGGGCTTTTAGAGCACTGATAATATTCTGGTTTGTTTGTTTTGGCCACACCATGCAGCATGTGGGATCTTAGTTCCCCAACCAGGGATCGAACCCGTGCCCCCTGCAATGGAACCTCAGGGTCTAAACCACTGGACTGGCAGGGAGGTACTAATATTTTGTTTTTTACCAGGGAAGCCCCATACTGAATGGCTTACCTGGGCATGTTCAATCTGTGAAAATTCATTCACTTAGGATATGTGTGTGAGTGAAGTGAAAGTCGCTCAGTTCTGTTCAGTTCTTTGCGACCCCATGGACTATACGGTCCATGGAATTCTCCAGGCCAGAATACTGGAGTGGGTAGCCGTGCCCTTCTCCAGGGGATCTTCCCAACCCAGGGATCGAATCCAGGTCTCCCGCATTGCAGGCAGATTCTTTACCAGCTGAGCCACAAGGGAAGCCCTAGGATATGTGTACTTTTCTGTATTTGCTTTACCTTAACAAAACATTACAATTTAAAAAATACAGGGTCCCATCTCAAGAGATTCTAATTTACTTGCAACCAGGCCCTGAAAAAAATTTTTCTCCAAACTTTAAACTTTTTATTTTGCATTGGAATCGAGTAGATCAACAATGCTATGGTAGCTTCAGATGAACAGCGAAAGGACTCAGCCATACACACACATCAGGCCTTGAAATTTTCCAAAAGCTCCCCAGGTATGTCTAATGCACCTCCAAGAACCACTGTGTTAGAACTGGGCAACCCTCTTCACTGTTTATTTCTTGGAGCAGAAAGTGCTGCTGGTTCTCCAGAAAGTTTAAAGCAGGGTGCTTTCTGTAGAACACCAGTAGATATTACACAGAAGAAGAGTTCTGTGGTGAAATAAACAATTTTTAAAATTTTAATGATTAACTTTCATTGAACACTTACTACATTCCTAGAGCTAGGCTAAGTGCTTTATCTACATTATCTCATTTAAGACCACAACAAGTCTGTGAGAAAGGTACTATTAATCCTCATTTTAAAGAAGAGTTAAACTAAAGTTCAGTGCGGTTAAGGAATTGCCCAAGGTCACACAGCCAGTACGAGACAGGTGTGTGCCCGCGTGCATGCTTAGTCACTTCAGTTGTGCCCAACTCTTTGTGACCCCATAGACTGTATCCCGCCAGGCATCTCTGTCCACGAGATTCTCCAGACAAGGATACTGGAGTGGGTTGCCATTTCTTCCTTCAGGGGATCTTCCCGATCCAGGGATTGAACTCGCATCTCTTACGTCTGCTGCATTGACAGGCGGGTTCTTTACCAACCACTAGTGCCATCTGGGAAGCCCGTACAAGGCAGGATTAGGATTTAAATTCACATTGGCCTTGACACTGAAGCCCATGCACTGAATCACTGCCCTGATTTGCCTCTCCAGGCAGCACTTGTCCGCAGGACTTATTGGAGTTTTCACTTGGCTAATGTGAGCTGTGGGTTGCCAAGACAGGAATGTCAGAGGCAGCATTTCCCCAAGTGATCTCCTTGCCTCCATCTCTTACCTTCCAACCCACAAGCTACACCACTGGTGGAGTTTTCATTCTGCACTGAAGTCTGATCCTGTATTTCCCTTGTAGGGAACCTTTTTTTTTGGCCATACCTCATGGCAGGCAGGCTCTTCCCTAACCAGGGATCAAACCCACACCCCTTGCAGTGGAAGCAGGGAGTCTTAACCACTGGACTGCCAGGAAATTCCTGTAGGGAAGCATTTAACGCTTCCACACTGCCCAAAGAGTCAAGTCTACACTTCTTAGCCTCACAGTCCAGACCATCCAGTATCTGGCCTTGACATGCTTAGTTTTATCTCTGGCCATCCTAACCTCCCTCCCCAACCTCAGTCCACTAAACACTCAATTTTCCAGCTACACTTAATAGGTCTGATGGATTCACACCCCTGCAATGGTACCCACCATTAGCTGAAATTCCGCTATGTGTCAGATACTACCTGTAAATTAACTCCCACAGGGAGCCTTTAAAAACAGGTCTCAAGACCTCCCTTGGAGCAGGAAATGGCAACCCACTCCAGTACTCTTGCCTGGAAAATCCCATGGATGGCGGAGCCTGGTAGGCTACAGTCCATGGGGTCACGAAGAGTTGGACACGACTGAGTGACTTCACTTTCACTTTTCACTTTCATGCGTTGGAGAAGGAAATGGCAACCCACTTCAGTGTTCTTACCTGGAGAATCCCAGGGACGGAGGAGCCTGGTGGGCTGCCGTCTATGGGGTCGCACAGAGTCGGACACGACTGAAGCGACTTAGCAGCAACAGCAGCAGCAAGACCCCCCTGGTGGTCCAATGGCTTAGACTCTCTGCGCTCCCAATGCGGAGGCCCTGGGTTCAATCCCTGGTCAGGGAACTAGGTCCCATACGCTGCAACTAGGAGTTTGAGTGCCGCAACTAAAGATCCTGTGTGCTGAAATGAAGGTCAAAGACTCCACATGCTGCAACTAAGACCTAGCACAGCCAAATAAATAAGTATTTTTTAAAATAATAAAAAAATAAAGATAAAAACAGGTCTCATTATCCCCAGTAGATAGATTAGGAGAAGGGAGGTTCATCTTGACACACCCAAAGTAACACCTAGTGAGTAGCAGAACTAAGATTTGAACCCAGATTTAGATTTCTCTTCTATGAAGCTATGGAGTTTTCACTCCTCCACACTCACCACCTGTCCTTCATTCATACTGTTCCCTAGGGTGGTGATACCCTTCTTTCCCTCCACCTGGCAAGCTCCTCCCATTCTTTAAGAGCTAGCCCAAGTGCTGTAATGATAGTATCTATCATCTCTTAAATGCTTTTCAGGCGCCGTGCTCAGCACTTGACTTGCCTTGTCTCATTTACACAATATTGTCTCCATGCTCCTTTTATTCCCTCTGAATTGCTCTTTATCTGCCTTATGCCAAATGGGTTTCTCTCTCCTCTATACCAAAGAGTCTGACCGCATCTCTACTGCAGCTCTCAACTGTGTGTGCATGCTAAGTCGCTTCAGTCATGTCCAACTCTTTGCAACCCCATGGACCACTGGCTCTCAACTAGCAAATGTTAATTTCCTATCTGCCTCTTCCACTGGACTATATGCTCTCAAAAGACAAGAAATATGTTATTTACCTTTCCATCCCACCCTAGGGCAGGGGTCCCCAACCCCCAGGCCCACGGACCAATAGCAGTGTGTGGCCTGTTAGGAACCAGGCCACATAGCAGGAGGTAAGCGGTGGGTGAATGAGGGAAGCTTCTTCATCTGTATTTATGGCCACTGCCCATCGTTTGCATTATAGTGTGGATATCAGGAAAACAAGCTCAGGGCTCCCACTGATTTTGCATTATGATGAACTGAAAAATTATTTCATTGTATATCACATTATATAATCACAATAATAGAAATAAAGTGCACAATAATGTAATGTGCCAAAACCATGCCCCCACCCCACCCTCCAGCCCATGGAAAAACTGTCTTCCACAAAACTGGTCCCTGGTGCCAAAAAGGTTAGGGACTGCACCCTAGAGTCACCCAGCATGCAGTAGACATTCTATAAATGGGAGAGAGTAGACAGGAGGGTGGGAGATGAAGAGACTAAAATTCACTGACATTATTCCATCAGTTGTATCATAGGGAGTGGTCCTCTGGCTTGGAACCACAGCTCTAGCATCAAACCAGACAAAATAGACCTGGCTGTTGGGGTAAGATAGGGGCCAGACCCAAGATGTACCTTACCCGGCCCCTGCCTTGCCATCCATGAAAGGATGACTTAGGACTGCCTCTGCTCCACAGCCTCTTTTCAACTCTGCACGCTTTGAAGTTGGCTCTATAGATCCTGGCTTAGAAGTTTTGCTATAAAATGATGGTGAGCTCCATTCCACAGCACTGTTTCAGATATTCTCAACTGCTCCTTGCCATGGTGTGTGTGGTTCTTAAGATCTCCTAGTGGATGAAGAGCTATCCGTGACAGGTGGCCCAAAGAAAATGTATAGCTAAGGCATGTCTCCCCACAGGTGTGAAGATCAGGTGGTCATAGCCATTTCTAAATGGATCTATTCTTTTTGAGTAGGAGGCCCTTTTATAGGACAGAGACATCTTTGATGCTCACTCATTCATTCAACACCCATTCTGTGCATGTAGTCTACAATGGGTACATTCAAAGCACACCTCCTTGTAACCCCCGGGGTAACCGCCAACTCATGCCACCCACATCCAACCCCAATGGGCTCCAAGCCTGTGGATTTTTAAAACCAGCTTTCTATACCTTTGTTCTCACTCTTTCTGGACTAACATACACACTTGCCCAGGTAACAGTGAGCAGTAATCAACACCAGCTGCAAACTCAGCTGGGTTTCTGCACAGCCTCCCTCAAACATTAGTAAACATGGAAACCACCAAAAAGTCAATTTCAAAATTACTTTATCCCTTCCTAGCTGCCCACCTCTGCTGCTGCCACCACTAGAGCTAAGCTACATGGTTTTTCTGCTTCTACCAAGTCATTTTCTTTTGAGGATGTCAAGTATCACCCCTCCCACTGGGGCACAGTGTATGCTGTATTTTACACATTCATTTGTAATATTCATGAAATCTGTCAAAGAGAACTTCACTTATGCATTTCTCTAGCACAGCTGGAACCACACCTCTTTGTTCTCATTTGTCCATGTGTCTGCTTCCTTCAGGAGATGGGGACCAACCTAAAGGCAAGAACTGGTTTGAGTTCATTTTTTATCTCTAATTTCAAGCATCAGGTCAGGTAAAATGCAGTTCTTGAATATTTAACAATATGTAGCCACAGTCTAAATGATCATAAAATCTGAAGTACTGTGGAACTTGACTAAGAAACACTCTATTTTATTCCTATCTGACTGGAAAAAAATTAAAGGTACTCAATACTCAATGTTAGAGAAAGGGCATTCACACATACAGAGTCTAGGGAATAGAAACTTGTTTGCAGGACTTCCCTGGCGGTCCAGTGGTTAAGACTCTGAGCTTTCACTGTAGAGGGGGCGGGAGTGGTTCAATCCCTGATCAGGGAACAAAGATCCCGCATGCCTTGTGGCTCATCCAAAAGAAAAAAGAAAAAGAAACTGGTTTGGCCTCTTGGGAGGACAATTTGACAATGTCATAGTTCAAACTGCAGGGAATTTTCCTTACAGATAAAATCACCTTAGTGTATGAAGATACACACTGTATAAGCAAGGATGTCATAGCATCATAATGTGTAGCAGGGGGAAAAAAACAAAACGGAAATAATCTTCACCACCAGCAAGGGACTAGAAAACAAATTATGGTAAATTTTTATTATGGGACCATCAGGTAGCCTTTAGGACTGAGGTATACCTATATATGTGTCGACATGTGCTAAGATAAATTAGCTGAAAAGGGAAGTTTCGGAAAAGGGTTGTATAGATGTGTTAAAAAGAAAAGAGGATAGGATATACATAAATGCATGTGGATTTGTACATGCCTAAGAAATGTATGGAAAGACATAAAACATTCAGTGATTTCTTCTGGGAAAAAAGAAATGAGTGGATGATCATTGGGAAAATTTCCCTTTCCATCTTCCACGTTTCTATACTGCTTGAATTCTGTACTGCTTGAATTTAGTTTCTCTTTATTTTTATAATTAAAAAGCATAAAGTACAGCAATAAGAAAACAAAAGCTTGATTTTCTATATTAAAAAAAGAAGAAAATAAATGAAATTCTGGAGAAAGTCTTCCCTGTTTCTTTATTTTAATTTGGCTGCATCAGGTCTTAGCTACACATTGCAGGATCTTTATTTTCAGCATTTGGGATCTAGTTCCCGGACCAGGGATTGAACCCGGGCCCCCTGCATCGGGTGGAGATGGAAATGGCAACCCACTCCAGCATTCTTGCCTGGGAAATGCCATGGACAGAAGAGCCTGGCAGGCTACAGTCCATAGGGTCGCAAGAGTCGGATATGACTAAGCAACTACTCCAGTACCCTGCATTGGGAGCATGGAGTCTTAGCTACTGGACCACCAAGGAAGTCCCCTTCTCTTATAAGACAGTAGGCAATGACTCTAAAGAGTTTGCTCTCTGCCCAGTTCACGGGGGAACAGGTGACGACTACCAAGTTCCAGAAAGGAAGCTGGGGACAGAGAAAGTCACCGAGAAGAGGCAAGAGCCCTGAAGAAAATAAGTATGAGAATAAGTGCCTTTTACTTGCTCTTAGATGACAGGAAATAAAGCCAGTTCCGACTGAGACTCTAAAATGTTCTGGGAGGTAAGAAATTCTGAGAACTCACCAGGTTGGCATGGATACTGGGGCCTGTAACCAGTGCCAAGAAGCAAAGGCTAGGAATGCCTCTAACTAATAGACATAAGCAACCAGGGTGAACAAAACAACGGACCCAGCACCAGGGACATAAGTGATAGGGCTCCACTCGCCTATCCTGTCTGAAGCTACGACTCCCAGAGGCTGACTGCACAGATACTAAGGTAATGATTATTGTTGGTATGTATCCAGTACACCCTATGTGCCCAACACAGGTTAAATAATCATATCATCTCATACTATTATTATTCTTATTTTACACATGGGGAAACTGAGGCTCAGTGAAGTTAGCAAATAACTTCTCAAGGTAACAGTAAGTGGGAGAGGGAAGGATCCAACCCAGGTCTGACTCCAGAGCCAGCCAAAGTCACTGCCAGCCCTTCCTCCACCTGAGAGAGAACTCTGAGAAAGGCACTCCCTCAGGACAGGGACAGCTTATGAAGTACAACCGCATTTTTTGCCCAGAGTCAGAGAGTGTCATGATTCAGTGCAAGGACTTAGAAGCAAGACAGCCTGGATTCAAATCCTAACTCCACCACCGACTGGCTGTGTGACCTGGGGCAAATCATGGAACCTCTCTGTGCCTCACTTTGCTCAGCAGTAAAATCAGGGTCATAGTAAGGCCACCTCTTAAGAGTTGCTAGGAGGACCAAAAGTTAAACAGTGCTTGGCTCATAAGATAAGAACTAGATGCTAACCATTATTATTAATATTAAGAAAAAGGGACTTTCCAGGTGGTATAGTGGATAAGAATTCACCTGACAATGCAGGGGACACAGGTTCATTTCATGGTCCAGGAAGATTCCACATACTGTGCGGCAACTAAGCCTTGCTACTAAACTACTGAAGCCCACACTCTAGAGCCCACGATCCACAAGAAAAGCCACCGCAGTGAGAAGCCCGTGCGCTGCAATGAAGAGTAGCCTCCACTCATCGCAAGTAGAGAAAGCCCAAGAGCAGCAACGAAGACCAAGTGCAACCAAAAAAGAAATAAATAAGGGAAAAAAGAAAAAAGGTGCCCTTCCTGCCAGGCAGATGCAAAGCTTGGCAAGTGGAGCAAGCTAGCTTTTGGCCCCTCCATCAGCCAGGTGCCATCAGGCAGTCCACAACTCTACAACCCTACGCTTGGCCTCCTGAGCAGTGAACTTCCACATGCTGCCAGCTCTTCCTCTTGGCTTCCTTCCCCTCTGCCAACCTGGCTGGCATGCTTTTGAAAAATACAGACTCCCAGGGCCCCACCGTGGCAGGTTCTGATGCAAGTAGGCTGGTCTAGGGCCCAGGGATCTGTGTGTTTAACAAGCCCCAGGTGACCAGGGGACCCAAGACAGTGTGTCCCCCCGACACACGTTTCTGGAAGCGCCAGAAGCCCCTCACACCTCTTCTGGATGTTTCCACTGCTCCTTGGGAGCAAGCAGCCTTTCCTTCATGCTTGGTCCCAGGTCTGAGCACACAGAGACGGGGCACGGTAAGTCTGTTCTCCTGCAAGCCAGCCCACAGAGCAGACGGCTGTGCGAACACGCAAGACAGGCTGAATTTGCTTGAGTGGGTGACACCAGGGACCCCTCAGCTGTAGACCTGGGGTTCCCCAGACCCTTGCTCCCCGAAGTGCAGTTCACAGACCAGCAGCACATGACTCCCTCTGAGAGCTTATTCTAAACGCAGATGCCCAGACCCCAGACCTAAGGAATCAGATTCTGCCTCTTACAGAAACCCGCAAGATTTTGAGCAAATTTGAGGCATATGCTTGAGACCCCTTCCCCCATCAGGATAAGTTCTAATCCATGTGCAGCTCTATCCTGTCCAAAAACCCTTTGGGGCCAGTCTTTTCCTTCAGACTCCCAGGGAGCCCCAGAAAAACAGCGTGATCCTTTCAATGGCCCCGATGTAGCAGCCAGCCTAGGGCTCACAGCGAACCTTCGTTTTGATGAATTATTTATTTCCAAGTCCATGTGAAAATAAACCTTCCCAATAAATTGGAAAAAAAAAAGACAACAATTCTGGCCTCTGTAATTCTGGGGCGTAAAACATTCCCGTCTTTTGTACAGAGTCGTGACCCCTACTTCCCTAGCCAAAGCCATCCAAAGACATCAAATGCCCAAAGAAAACAAGCCGTGTCTTCCTGTTGGCCAAGCTTCAAGTTATCAGGCAGATTTCACACTGGAGCTTGACCTCATTAATCCAAGGCCTATCACATTGCTGTAAATGTCAGTGGAAAAACAGCCATTCAGTGGTTTCCTTCATTCCACCAGAAAGGGAAAAAAACAGGAAGCTGACAGCAGCTGCACCCCAGCTTGGCAAATCCCTGGGGCCCAGCTGAGAGGGTGTTCCTTGTGAGCACCTACCTTCCCCCGCCCCAGCCTGCTTGTCCAGATAAAGGGCAGACCTGTGTCTATGTGAGCAAAGTGCAGCCGTGATCATAGAACAATTCAGATAATTCGGGCCCCCAAGTGCCTCCTTGGTGGGGCAGAGGAGGAAAATAGCTTTGGTCTGAATTTCTTTGGCCTGAATGACCAATGTTCATCGTTCAAGTTCATCTGAGTCTCTCTCCTGTTCATTCAAAATGTCCTACAAGCCAAATCTCCTGGACTCCAAGAGACATAAGTCCTTCCAAGTCCTCATTCATCCCTTTAATGTTTATTGTCTCCTGTGTGCCCGCCATCATGCTGGCCAACTGGGGACACAGGGCTGAATGAATCAGACAGAGTCATTGACCTTAGGGGCCTCATGGCCAGTGTAAGCCTTCTCAAATCTGGCACTACTGACATTTGGGGTTGGACAACTCCTTGTTGAGGGGGACTGCCCTGGGCACTGCAGAGTTTCTGGCTATATCCCTGGCTTCAACCCGCTAGATTCCAGTAGCTCCCTGCCCCCTCTGCACTTTCCCACTTGTGACAACCAAAAATGTCTCCAGACATTGCCAAATGTCCCCTGGAAAGCCAAGCTGTCCCCAGCCGAGAACCACTGACCTCGTGGGAGAGACAGTAAAAGAATAATGACCACAAATAGCCATACAATCACAGTTATGTTAAGCACCATGGAGGAAAATTTTATGGATGCTACATCAATATATCTATGATGTGGAAGTCGATTTTATGTTGGATTACAAATCTTTATGTATCACAACCCTGAATTATACACACACACACATACATGCATATATGATCTGTATTTCTGGATGAAGAAACTGAAGTGCAAGGAAGTGAAAAAATTGCCCAAGGTCCAAAAGCCAGTGAAAGGCAACAGAAGGATTTGAACCTTGGCCTTGAACTTTGCCTCCTGTGGAAAAGGAAATTCAAGCCTTTGTTTTGACGTCTTCTGTAAACAGGTAGGGTGTGTGGTCACGTGATGCTCTAACCCGCCATCCTAAAAGACTCATTCCTTCGTGGGGTCACCGTGGAGCTCAGCCACACCTGCTGCATCAATCAAGCTGCAAACTGCCTGCGTCAAGGCACGTTTGTGGGACACTAGCAGGCCGAGGAAGGTCGCCTTGAATTCTGAGACATCCAAGATTAGCTCCCCATCGCCAAGCGCCTGCACTCAGGAACTTCCCAAAAGTCAAGGCCAGGAGAGACTAGGGTAGTCACCAGATACCCGGAGCACACCCCACTGTGACCCATCGCCAAGGTGCCTGCAGTCTAGCATCCAGGGGTGCATGGTGAAAGAAGCCAGACATTCTGCAGGCAGCATTACCAACAGCATGCATGAGGTGGTACACATAAGCCCAGAGTAACTTCAGAGACCTCTAGACATGAGTTCTCACCATTTATAAGCCCTTTAGCAAATCACCTCACCCTCTATGCCTCAGTTTTCTCTTCTGTGCAGTGGGGATAAATGCATCTACTTCAGTAAGTCTGTATGAGGATTCGATGGCAATACAAGCAAAGACCTTGGACGGTGACCAAGATCCAGAAAAGCACTTAGTACCCTCTTATGATCAATAAGGGAGTGAGATCGTGGAGTTCCCTCCACCCACACCCCCTTCCTCCAAATGAGAAATGTCCCAGGGTGAGAGACACGGGTGCGCAAGTAGCAAAAGCATCTCAGGAAGAAGGAGGGAACTTCTGTGCTTTCCGGGTAGAAGGAAGAGGAAAGGACAGTTAACGTATCAGCAAACGTGCAAAGCCCAGCCATTCCTCCCTTGCAGAAGTAAATTCTTGACTGGATTCAGATGGCTCCATAAGTTGCAGGAGTCCTGCTTTGGGTGAACAAGCATTTAATCATTCGGGACCCCTTAGCAGAATGATCTCTTGCTCCCTGACCTCGCTTCCGTCATGCCCTACGTTGATGGCCCTCCAGCTGTTAACTCTGCCCACTGCTCTCTAAGACACCAAATGCTTTTTAGGCCTCTATGTCTTTGCACAAGCTGTTTTCTCAGCTCAGGCTGCCCACTGCCCCCCACCCCACCTTATTAGCTGCCACCTGGAAAACTGTGTCTGAAGGGCTCAAATGTGCTCCGACAGCAAAATTTGCCCACCTGCTATTGATGACTGCAGACTAATAATAACAGCAGCCAGGGTTTCCCTGGTGGCTCAGTGGTAAAGGGTCTGCCTGCCAATGCAGGGGACATGGGTTAAATCCCCAGTCCAGAAAGATCCCACATGCCACAGGGCAACAAAGCCCATGTACCACAACTACTGAGTCTGCACTCTAAAGCTCGGGAGCCACAAATGCTGAGCCCAAGTGCTGCCACTACTGAAGCCCTTGTGCCCTAGAACCCATGCTCTACAACAAAAGGAGCCACCAAAATGAGAGGTTCGTGCACTGAAACTAGAGTAGCCCCCAGAGGAAAAAAGTCCACAAAGCAATGAGGCCCCAGCACAGCCAAAGAAATAAATAAAATTAAAAAAACAATAGCAGCCAACATGTGCAAGAAATGATTAATATCTAGAAGGCACTGAAGTGAGGTTTTTTACCCACATGGTTCCCTTTTCGCCTCACATCACCACTCAGAGGTAACACATCTGTCCATCACCAGCTGGCTGTGAGGTGGCAGATTCAGGAATGAAGCCTGGGTTCGTTAGCTGAGGCCACCTGTTCATCCCTCCCTCTACTCTTCACTTCTCTTCTTGCCAGGGAAGCTGTGTTCTCACTATCACTTTTTTGCCCGGAGATTGAGAAGCCTGAGAGCTGCCTTATTCATCTTGAAATCCCTCGCTAAGCACCATGGCTAAAAGGGAGTAAACATCTGTTGAATGAATCAACAGACCCTGCAAAATGGCAGCCAGAGGAGAAAGGCAAAATGACAGACTTCCTAGAGACAGGCTGATGCTGAACTTGGATTCCCAGAAACCAGCCCCCTACCGCCCCCAGGCTTGAGGGGCTTTCCCTGTCCTGTTAGCTAGAGGCAGAGAGTTCTGACTTCCCCTGGAGTGGGAGGGGGTGGCGAGGGGGCCTAGGAGAGGCCAGTGCAAAGGAGGAAATGGTGGTGGTGGTGATGATCATCATTTCCTGTATTCCTGCCCATACCAGGTGCTGCACTAAGCACTTTCTATGCATCACGGGCTCAGAGAATCCTCACAACCCCACAAAGGAGGCATTACTATCACTCCCACTTTACAGATGAGAAAACCAGGAGTCACAGAGAGTAAATAATTTACCCAGGTCACAGAGCTTTTAGGTAGAGAGCTGTAATTTGAACTAGATCTATCTGGCTCCCTTGCTCTTCCAACTTTATGGCTTTCTGTAGGAGGCAGGCTTGTCCTAGCCCTCCTGAAATTCCAGTATCTTGGGACTTCCTTAGTGGTCCAGTGGCTAAGAATTTGCCTGCCAATGCATGGGACATGGGTTCGACCCCTGGCATCTGGGACAATTCCACATCCTGCGGGGCAACGAAGCCTGTGCACCACAACTACTGAAGCCCCCACGCCTAGAGCCTGTGCTCTGCAACAAGAGAAGCCACCACAATGAGAAGCCCATGCACCACAATGAATAGTAGCTCCCGCTCACCACAACTAGAGAAAGCCTGCATGCAACACACACCCAGGACAACCAAAAAAATAAAATCTCAATGTCTAGGATGAACTCAGGATAAAAAAGGACCATCCTAGCCTTTGCTGGAAAAATACCACTTGGGACGCACTCTACACTGAGTGCTTCATGTCCCGGGCACAGGTGGCATAGGGGTAGGGGTGATTAGATTGGCAGAGGGGTCAAAGTTGGCTGAGGTTCCTGAAAGTCCAAACACAGCCCAGGAAGCCAGGTACTGCCTTCCATGACCCACAAAAAAACCAGGCTGGCCACAGACTCCATTGATTAGAGAACGCTGACTCTGGGTATGGAGCGGGGTTTGAGAAGAACCTGGGGCCCCAGTTTCCAAAGAGAACAAAGATGCTCTGCAGAAGGTTACTGCCTTGGGGGAAAACCCACTTTCCTGCGTTAGCATCCTCTTAGCCCTGTGGCTCCAGCTCCTGAACTTAACAGCTGGATTAGAATTTAACCTCCGCTCCTGTGTCAGTAACCAAAGAGAACAAAGTCTGCGCGTGCACTGGACCTTGCCTGCCATGTCCCTCCAAGCCAAGGAAGATTCAGAGAGTCAGAGAGCACAGGGATTCGAGGAGCCCCAACCCAGAGCCTGGCAGATGAGTGGCACAGTGGGAGGAGACCAAATGATGGGGGAGGAAGGATCAAGTGGTCT
This sequence comes from Giraffa tippelskirchi, assembly GCF_054371585.1. Lineage (NCBI taxonomy): Eukaryota > Metazoa > Chordata > Mammalia > Artiodactyla > Giraffidae > Giraffa > Giraffa tippelskirchi. The sequence goes on along the minus strand of NC_137287.1, from coordinate 109,388,667 downwards.
TCTTGAAGAAGACATTTCAGAGGATGGGACGAGCTGGGACCAGGAGAGGGGTCAGGAAGGTTCCAGGGAGAGGGACACTGCTGGACAGACTACAATTCACAAGGAAGCACGAAGTTGAAGGTCCAAAGTGGTCTGGTTGACATCTTGCCTCCGACATCCTGGTGGCAGGTGGGAGATGAGGGGCTGGGGAGGGGAGTTGTGTGGGAAGGCCCGGGAGCAGGCTGGGAGCTCAAAGGACTCACCAGCGCCCACCAGCCGCCTGCAAGCTGCCTCTTGATGACAAAGCTGAGGGAGGAAGATGTGGAAACACCCCCAGCGCCTGCAGAACCACCAACCAGGGCTCCACTTCTGCTCCTGCCTAAAAGGAGACACGCCCCACTCCAAAGCTTTCTGAAAGGCCCGGGTATTAACCTCGGAGCATCCCGCTGCCAGGACCTCACACGGTCCTGCCCCCATCCTCCCACGGCCTGATTAGCCCCATCTCCTAGAGGCAACTGAGGCTCTCCGAGGCCAAGTGCCTTGCCCTCAGGGAGAAAGCGAGTCACTGGCTAAGCTAAGATGCTTATGACCAGCCTCGGAGGAGGCCTCCCAGACAGAGGGTTTTTCTCCGGTGCTTCGCCAGCCACAGGAAATGGCAGGGCCCTCTGGGAAGTACCCGCGCCGGCCCAGGAGGCTAACGGCAGGCGCCTTCCAGGGAGAGCCCGGCGGGCAAGGGCGCCTGGTACCCCGGGGCCCCGGATCCTCCACAGAGGGCGATTCAGAGGCGGCACCTGGTGCCCAGGGCCGCCGAGAGCTGGTGGGCGCTTCTGATAGCGAGAACAGTGGCCCATTATGTGGAATTCAATCACATGCGCGCGCAAGCAGCTCGGCTTTCGGCTCTGAGAAGCTCTTAGGGAGCCGCGTCTCTTTCTCACTGGGTTTCTGAGATGCCCGGGAGCTCCGAGTCTAGGGCTTTCCGCACGGCCCTCCTGGGAGGGCCAGATTCAAAGCTCCAATTATCCGCGCGAGGCTGGGAACTGCATCATCAGCATCTCCCGCTAAGCTGGTCCAAACTGGAGGAGGTGGGGGGCGGGGGGAAGCCGGCCTCGGAGAAGGCGAATACCCTATCTCTAGCTGTCCACGCGGGACGGTCTGGGCAGCTCGGGTGACCTTGGGGAGACCCCTCTGCGCGACCTCTCCGAGGAAGGCTGCACAGACTCAGTCCATCCTAGGCGCTCGGGGGCGCTCCTCCGGCCGGAGTCGATGCGCGGGACTCAGGAGGAGAGGAGCGCTCCGGACGCCGGGGACCCAGCCGCGGGCGCACGGCGGCCCTTCGGGGAGGCAGGGAACAACCCCGCGCGGGGTCTCCCCCGCGGCCGCGGGGCGCCGTCAGCTGGATCCCGCGGGGGGCAGGTCTGCACGCGGGGGCGCCTGCCCTGGGGACCTTTCCCGCCCAGGCAGGGAGCGCTCCCGGCGCCCTGCCACCGCCTGCGGGGACCGAGCGCCGCCACGCGAGGGGGCGGCGCCCCCGTGCCAGCCCCGAGGCTGGAAGCCCGGACTGTCTGGTGCCGATTGGGGCTCTTTCTGCCTGGCATTGCGCCCCTTCGGCAGAAGGCGGCCCAAAAGACCAGAATCCGCCAACAAGCCCCCTGCCCGCCCCAAGATCCGGCTACGAGGACCCCAGCCAGCAACCTGCCAGTGAGCCCCGTACCCTGGCCTCGTCTCCGGCGCGCAAGACCTGGGAGAACGCCCCCATTCCAGCCTGACTCCTCAGCCCTGCTCGCCTGGTACCCGCCTTTCCAGTCTCCCTCCCCCCACCCCCCACCCCCCCACCCGCCCCGCGTTATCTCCTGCCGCCGGCCCTTCGCCAAAGCTCCACACACACCCCCAGCCAGACCCTCAGAGGCTGGGTCCATCTCCCCGCCGCGATCCTCATCCCCCGCCCGGTCAAGCCGCAGAGCGCAGGGCAGCCAGCCGTGCCGCCGGGGAACTCACCCGCTCTCCCGAGCCCTGCCCCGGGCGGCTCCCGGCCCTGGCTCGGTCCTTTTCGTCCCCGAGCCGCAGCTGCCGGTGCGGCGACAGAAGCCAGCTCTGTACGGCCGCCGGCCTCCGCGCCGCCCCTCGGCTCCTCCCCCGAGGCGGGGCCTGAGCTCGCGGGAAGTGGGTGGGCACGCTCTCGGCGCGCCCTGGACGGTCCGGGAGCTCCCGGCAAGGGTCCCCTACCCCGCTCCACCACCACCTTTGGCCAGCTGGAAATTGAAGGCAGATGAGACGCGACCAGGGTTCGGAAAAGAGTTTTCCTTACGGTCTTCCTCCCACCCTCCAACATCACCGCTTCGGAAAGGGGGAAGCCCAGGACGGTATTCTTGCTCCCATTTGATGTAAGGGCATCACGAAAGCCCAGAGAGCTGCAGTACACCACCCAAGGTCACACAGCATTAAAACCAGTGCCAGCAGTTCATGTCTCCTCCTACCTTGAAGCCTGAATCAGAAGGCTTCCTAGGACGTCAAGGAGCCCAGCCAGGCTTTGCACTGGGGACAGGTCTGTGGGAGCCAATCCCCAAATGAGGGGTGGGAAACGAGAGCCAGACTAGTGGGAGAATGGGGGCCAAGGCCCGCGACGTAGAATCGCGTTGTTTGCTCTTTCTGGGAGGGACCGAGGCGAAGCGGAGGAGGAAGGAAGCGGTTGTAGCTCCACTGACGTCTGCCCTTGTTTGAGAGGTGCAGGATCTAGAAAGGGGCTGCCTTCCTGAGACCTAACGCTTAAAATAGAAAGCAAAACACAGCCAGTGGCTCCTGTCATCTAACCCAATCCTTTTTCCTGGGCTGAAGGCCCCTGCACTTAGCACCATCTTTTCTCTACAGGACAATGGATTGAGAAGACCCTTCTCTCCACCCCATCCCCCAGGAAGAGGAGAGAAAGTTAACAAACAAAGGGGAAACAAATCCATCCCCAAACATTCTCTGGAATCCACACTCACTGAACACTGGCTTTAGAACAATCGAGTTCTCTTCTGCACAAAGGGCCTTGTTTCCTGAGCTTTCCCAGCCTCCAGATTAGAGCCCGAGGCACCCCAGGGCCAGCCAGAGGGGCGCAGAGAAGGCTTAGGTTTGAGGAGTTCGGGGATGATAGTTCAGTTCCTAGCAGTCTTGTTCAAAGAACTCCTTTACTCGGTACTGTATAGCAACCTTCTTCGGAGGCTGACACTATAACCTGAGTTTAGTGATTTCCTGTTTGCTAAGAAAAACCCCGTAACCTTCGTTGGGGAAGGGAAAACCCCTGGATTGGGTTTATTCTCTGCCTCCAGCCTCCCCAGTTTCTCTGAAAGCCAGCTTCCCAATTTGCCCCCTGGCTTCCTCTCAGTTCATTAATTATCCAGTTTTGAATGACACTGTTTCAAAGTAGAAGAATTAGAGAGCAGAACAGGTGGGGAAGACTTCAAGAGATGTTTCAGGTAACCCTAGGGGATCATTGTTCTCTGCAAAATGTTTCCATTGATTTATCCTGAAGAGCTGTAGGCTGAGAAGGCTGGAGTCCATTTCTCCAGGCATGCATAGAACTTGGAGCCTGCCTTCCTGAAATGATGCCTGGAGTATGGGCCCAGATCCCCGTGCTGTGCTGTTCATTTACACCATTCACAACGTTTTGATATTGAAGATAAGTATACTCAGAATCGGGTGGAAGACTCATACTTCCTGATTTCAAAACTTACCACAAGGCTACAATAATCAAGACTGCAGTACTATATAAGGATAGATGGGGATCGATGGAATAAAACAGATTCCAGCTAAAAACCCTTACTTTTCAGACCAATTGCTTTTCAACAAGTGACAAGACAATTTAAAGAATCATCTTGTCAACCAATGGTGCTGGATGACTGGATTACCATGCAAAAAAAAAAGAAAATGAGGTTGGACCCCTACCTCACACCATATACAGAAATTAACTCATAACAGATAAGGCTGAATCGTAAGAGCTAAAACTATGAAACTCTCAGAGGAAAACATAGACATAAGTCATGACCTTAGATTAAGTAATGTTTCTTAGCTATGGCACCTAAAGCATAAGCAACAAAGGAAAAAACGGACAAGTCGGACTTCACTAAAATTAAAATGCTTTAGAGGATACCATCAAGAAAGTGAAAAGATAACTGTAATGGGCTGAATTGTGTTCCCCCCAAATTCACATGCTGAAGTCCTAATCTCTAGTATCTCAGACTGTAACTGTGTTTGGAGATAAGCTCTTTAAAGAGGTGGTTAAGTCAAACTAAGGCCCTTAGGGTGGGACCCTGATCCAATATAGCTAGTGTCCTCGGAAGAAGAGGAAGGACACCAAGGATACCGGCACAGAGGAAAGGCCATGTGGGCCCAGGGAGAAGACGGTCACCTACGAGTCCAAGAGAGAGCCCTTGGGAGAAACCAGATCTGCAGACACCTTGATCTCGGACTTCTAGCCTCCAGAACTGTGAGAAAGAAATTTCTGTTGTTTAAGCCACCCAATTTGTGACATTTTGATACGGCAGTCTTAGCAAACAAATACAATAACCCACAGAACCCACAGAAGGAGAGGAAATATTGGCAAAGCATTTATCTGATAAGGGGCTTGTATCTAGAATATATAAGGAACTCTTACAACTCAGTAATAGAAAGGCAAATAACAAAAAATGAACAAGGAGTGAAAACTGACATTTCTCCAAAGAAGATGTACAAGTGGCCAATAAGCACATGAGAAAATGTTCAATATCATTAGCCATCAAGGAAATACAATGCAAAATCCCCATAAGGGGACTTCCCTGGTAGTCCAGTGGCTAAGACTCTGCGCTCCTAATTCAGGGGCCATGGGTTTGATTCCTGATCAGGAAACTAGATCCTGCATGCCACAATTCAAGATCCCACTCAAGGTTCCACAGGTTGCAACTAAAGACCAGGCACAGCCAAAAAAAGAAAACTACCCCACAATGAGGGAATTCCCTGGCTGTCTAGTGGTTAGGACTTGGTGCTTCTACTGCTGGGGCCAGGTTCAATCGCTGTTCAGTGAACTAAGATACTGCAAGCTATGAGGCCAAATGAAAACACCACAATGAGATACACTTTCAAACTCACTAGGATGGCTATAATCAAAAAGACAGGTAGTAATGAATGTTGACAAAGATGTGGAGAAATTGGAAATTTTATCCATTGCTGGTGGGAGTGTAAAATGATATAGCCCCTTTGAAAAACAGGCTGGCAGTTCCCTAAAATGTTAAACATAGAGTTGCCGGATAACCCAGCAATCCCACTCCTAGGTGTGTACCCAAGAGAAGTAAAAACAAATGTCCACGCAAACTTGTACTTAAATGTTCATGGCAGCGTTATTCATAATAGCCAAGAAGGGGAGACAACCCAAATCTCCATCAAACAATGAATGGATCTGGAAAACATAGTGTATCCATACAATGCAATGTGATTTGACAATCGAAAGATATGCAGTATGAATACATGCCGCAACATGAACCTTGAAAATGTTGTGCCAGGTGAAGGAAGCCAGTCACAAGACCATGTATTATATGATTCCATTCCTATCAAATGTCTAGAATAGGCAAATCTATAAAGACAGAAAATTAATTCATAGTTGTCTAGAGTTGGGAAGGGCATTTGGGGCAAATGGAGAGTAACCAATAATGGGCACTAGTTTTCGAAGTCCCCTAATAACCAGTTTCTTTTTGGTGTGTTGAAAAATGAACTAAAATTGACTGGGGCAATAGTTACATGACTATGACTATACTAAAGCCATTAAATTGTATACTTTAGATCGAGGGGTCTCCGACCTGTGGGATCTAACACCTGATGATCTGAAGTGGAGCTGATATAATAATAATAGAAATAAAGTGCACAATAAATGTAATGTGCTTGAATCATCCCCAAACCATCCTCCACAACCTCAGTCCATGGGAAAATTGTCTTCCATGAAACCGGTACCTGGTACCAAAAAGGCTGGGGACCACAGCTTTAAAGGGAAGAGTTACATGGTATGTGAATTACATCTCAATAAAGTACCCCCCACCCAAGTCTAACTGTACTCTGGTCCTTGAAAGCAACACTGACCGTGTCTACACCTCTCTCTTCTGCCCCAGGCAAGAAAGTCCTTCCTTTTTAATTTTTTTGGCTATGCTGCACAGCTTGTGGGATCTTAGTTTCCCAACAGGGATGGAACCCACACCCTCAGCAATGAAGTTGCAGAGTCCTAACCACTGGACCATGGAATCCCCGGGGAAGGTCTTCCTTTTATTTTGAGGCTATCTATGGTCCATTAGACATTAGAGTATAGTCTAATGCCAATGAACATTCTAATAGACTATGGAAAATGTTTGAGGGCCTGGAAATAAATGGTTTGGCTCCAACATATAAAATCTGAAATATTGGTGTTTACAATTATAGAATTAAATATCTATACAACTTCGGGTGAACCAGTCAACTGCAACTCAAGCCAACTCATAGTTACATATAAATTATACAGAAGGTAGAATTGGGGTGAATTATATGATTGCTGTGATGTAGAGCAACACCTCAGAAGACGGAAGGCCTAGAGACTGCTGAGTCTACTAAACAATGAGCTAATCCAGCCTCAAAGAGATTCACTTCAGAAGTTATTTGATCCACTGGTTCTTTTTTTTTTTTTTTTTAATAAATTTATTTATTTTAGTTGGGGGCTAATTACTGGTTCTTAACACCAGCCAGTGAGCAGGTGCTGGGCTGGCTGTATTCATTCACTCAACAGATACTTAGTCCAGGGGAAAAGAGTATAGAGTTTCCTTAAAAAACTAAAAATAGAGTCACCATATGATCCAACAAACAATCCCATTCCTGGGCATATATCTGCAAAAGATAAAAACTCTAACTCAAATTAGCCCCCAACTAAAATAAATAAATTTATTAAAAAAAAAAAACTCTAACTCGAAAAGATGCTTGCACCCTAATGTTCATAGCAGCACTATTTATAATGGCTGAGACATGGAAGAAACCTAAACGTCCATCAACGGATGGATAAAGAAGATGTAGTCATATTATGGAATGAAATGGAATCTTATTCAGTCATAAAAATGCATGAAATCACACCATTTGCAGTAACATGGATGAGCCTAGAGATTATCATACTAAGTGAAGTAAATCAGACAAAGACAAATATCCTATGATATCACTTTTATGTGGAATCTAAAAAATGGTACAATGAATTTATTTACAAAATAGAAACTGACTGACAGACGTAGAAAATAAATATATGGTCACCACAGAGGAAAGGGGCAAGAGGAATTAATTAGGGGTTTGGGATTAAAAGATACACACCACTCTCTATAAAAGAGATAAGCAAAAGGATCTACCATATAGCACAGGGAACTATATTCAATATCTCATAATAACCTATAATAGAAAAGAATCTTAAAATGAATATATGTACATATCTGTATGTTTGTATCTGTAAATATAACTGAATCTCTTTGCTTTATACCTGAAACTAACAGAGTTGGACTATAAAGCAAGCTGAGCACCAAAGAATTGATGCTTTTGAATTGTGGTGTTGGAGAAGACTCTTGAGAGTCCCTTGGACTGCAAGGAGGTCCAACTAGTCCATCCTAAAGGAGATCAGTCCTGGGTGTTCATTGGAAGGACTAATGTTAAAGCTGAAACTCCAATACTTTGGCCACCTCATGCAAAGAACTGACTCATTGGAAAAGACCCTGATGTTGGGAAAGATTGAAGGCAGGAGGAGAAGGGGACGACAGAGGATGAGATGGTTGGATGGCATCACTGACTCAATGGACATGAGTTTGAGAAAACTCCAGGAGTTGGTGATGGACAGGGTGGCCTGGCATACTGCGGTTCATGGGGTCGCAAAGAGTCGGACATGACTGAGCAACTGAACTGAACTGAACTGAACACAATACCATAAATCAACTATACTTCAAGAAAGACAAATACTTAGGGCTTCCCTGGTGACTCAGTGGTAAAGAATCCACCTGCCAATACAGGAGACACGGGTTTGATCCCTGGCCAGGGAAGATCCCACATGCCAAGAGCCAGCTAAGCCCATGTGCCACAACCACTGAGCCTGTGCTCTGGAGCCCGGGAGCTGCAACAGGAGAAGCCCATGCACCACAATTAGAGTAACCTCTGCTCGCCACAACTCGAGAAAGCCCGCAAAGCAACAATGATTCAGTGCAGCCAAAAATAAATGAAAATAACAAATACTTATTTATTCTAGCGCCTGGCCCAGAATAATCCTAGATAAGTGGCTGATTCTGGTGAAGATGCTGGCTCCAGGCCAGGCCCACCCTAGAGAGGGGCAAGTGAAGATGACGGTAGGCTCAAGTGAAGACGACCGAGTCGGGGAAAGACCTCTCCACTTAGGAGTCCTAGCTCTGCTGAACTCGCTGGGCCGTCATTTCCTCTTCCAGAGCATCGATTTCCTGGTCTGCGTGACTCCAATTGTACAATACTTGCTTGTCTTTGTGTGTGTCTTTTTTCCCATGTCCCTGTGCTTTTGAGGGAAGTGACCTTTCTCCGACCTGTTTTGCAAGCACCCCAGTGAGCACATAAGTGGTGTGAAGGGAACACCAGATGTTTTTGGTCAACAAGTGAGCTCAGTCCTGTGTCGCTGTGCGTTTAGGGGGAAACAGGAGCAGGGGAAGTGGGTTTTCATTTTTACATTCTGTTTAGAGAGAACTCTCTTAGCCCAGCGTCTCTCAACCTTGGCAGTACGTTGACATCACTAAGGAAGCTTTTTTTTTTTTAATTTGGATGTGAGAGTTGGACTATAAAGAAAGCTGAGCGCCGAAGAATTGATGCTTTTGAACTGTGGTGTTGGAGAAGACTCTTGAGAGTCCCTTGGACTGCAAGGAGATCCAACCAGTCCATCCTAAAGGAGATCAGTCCTAGGTGTTCATTGGAAGGACTGATGTTGAAGCTGAAACTCCAATACCTTAGCCACTTGATTCGAAGAACTGACTCATTTGAAAAGACCCTGATGCTGGGAAAGATTGAGGGCGGGAGGAGAAAGGGACGACAGAGGATGAGATGGTTGGATGGCATCACCGACTCAATGGACATGAGTTTGAGTTAACTCCAGGAGTTGGTGATGGACAGGGAAGCCTGGCGTGCTGCAGTCCATGGAGTCGCAGAGTCAGACACGACTGAGTAACTGAACTGAACTGAACTGAACTGAAATTTAAGTTAGCAATACACATGGAATCAATTTCTTTTTATATCATAGTGAGCAATTAAGTGTCCAAGAATTACGTTTATCCTTTTTTTTAATTTAATTTTTATTTTATGTTGGAGTTTTTAAAGCTTCGCAGGTGGTGCTACTGATAAAGAACCCGCCTACCAATGCAGGAGTTGAAAAGATGCAGGTTCAATCCCTGGATCAGGAAGATCCCCTGGAGGAGGGCATGGCAACCCACTCCCGTATTCTTGCCTGGAGAATTCCATGGACAGATGAGCCTGGCAGGCTGCAGTCTATAGGGTCACACAGAGTCGGACACAACTGAAGCGACCTAGCAGGCATAGTTGATTTACAATGTTGTGTTAGTTTCAGGTGTACAGCAAAGTGATTTCGTTATACACATATAATGAAGTTTTTTATTCTATTTTTTACATTAATTTTTATTGGGGTATAGTTGTTTTACAATGTTGTGGAAGTTTCTACTGTACAGCAAAGTGAATTAGCTATAGGTATACAGGTTTCTCCTCTTTTGTGAATTTCCTTCCCATTTAGGTCACCACAGAGCATTCAGTAGAGTTCCCTGTTCTCATTATTTATCTATTTTATACATAGTATCAATGGAAGCTTTTTAAAAATGGAGATGCCAGGCTCTCCCCCAGGACGTTGGAATCAGATTCTGGAGGTGGGGCTCTTACTTTTAAAGATACACAGACACACAGATCACAAAAACTCCCCATGGTTGTTGAAAACGCAATGTGCGGCCAGCCTAAGGATCACCCTTTAAGCCTGTGTTTCTCAAATTGCAAGGAGCACAGAATCACTCCGGAAAAGAGAGAAAGAGAAGGTTAAAATGCTGCTTCCTAGGTCTGTCCTTTGCACCCCTCACTCTTGGGTGTAGGATGGGGCCTAGGAATAGACATCTGACTGATTCTCATGAACTATTTGAGTCAATGCCTCCAGCTGCCTTGATAGCAACACTCCATTTCCTGTATCCCTTACCTAGACTTAACCAGGGTTTCCCCAATTCCCTGAGTGGAAGAGTAACCTGGGGCACTTATTAAAAATACAAATACCATTTTGCAACTACTGTATAATCATTGAGGAGGCAAGTCATCACAGTTGCTAGAGCCACTGGGTGGAAAGTTGGATAACAGAATATTCACATGATTCCAAAAATCAGACCATTTATTGATTAAAAAGGGGGAGCCACACGTTCACAATAGGGAGACCCAGCAGTCTCCCCCTTAACCACGGATCAGACCCAGCATCTCAAAGAGGGCAGATGACCTGACATCCCCTGACCCCTTGTGATGCAATAAGATGTACTAGCATCTTCTATGTCATATTCTTGCCAAAAATACTTAACCTGATTTTAATCATGAGGAAAATTTAGACAGATCTAGAATATGGGGCATTCTACAAGCCTGGACTCTCTTTTAAAAAGCTAATATTTTTTAAGGTGGGGAGCTCTTCTAGATTAAAAGAGATGAGACGGACATAACCAAAAGTAGATATACAGCGTATGGACCTTGACTGGATCCTGGATTGAACAAGTAAATAGCTATAAAAGGAATTATTCTGTAGACCATTGAGAAATGAACGATTGTTTGCAGACTCAGTGGCGTTACTGAATTAATGTTATTATTCTGAGATGAGATAATGGTATTGTGGTGACAGAGGAAGGTGTCCTTATCTTATTCTTAGGGGATGCCCGCTGAGGAGAAGACCAAGGACGGAGAAAGAAAAGCCTAAATGGGTCAAGATGTTAACAGTCGGTGAATCTAGGTGAAGGATATTCAAAGGGCACTTCTCTTTCAATTTCTTTGCAAGTTGGGTATCTTTCAAAATAAAAAAAAAAAAAATTAGAGAGTGGAAGGAATGCAGAGCCCTGAGAACCTACCCCCTGGAGATTCTGGTTTAGCAGATCACTGAAGCCTTGGATCTGCTTTTTTTTTTTTTAATTAAAAAATTCTTTTTTAATTTTTTTTGCATGGGGCATATGGGACTTTAGTTCCACCACCAGCACGCCCTGCATTGGAAGGGCAGAATCTTAACCAACAGGGAAGTCCATGGGATCTGTAATTTTTAAAGAGGGCCCCAGGGTGGAGTTGTGGTTTGGGGGTGGGAGGGGGAGCGATTATATCTGGCCCAAGGCTTCACCATCCCGAGAGGTCACCGCAGCAGCCTCTGCCTCTAACTGCCTTTCGGTTCCTCCAAAGCCCTACTGGATGCTACCATCTCTTCAGCACACCCCGTTCCCTCTGCCAGGCCTGCTGTCGCCTCTTTCTCTGTTTAACTTTCATCATTTTTTTAGATCTCAGCCCAGATACCAGTTTCTCAGAGGAGGCTTCCTAGACACCCCTCAGTCAAACCCCCTTGTTTTGGCTCTCATGGCCTCAGGAACCACAGTTGTAGTTGTTCATATGGTTGTGACTGTTGGATTCATGTCTGCGTCTCCCATCTGACAGTGTCATGGGCTGAACTGGGTCCCCACCTCACCCCTAAATCCACATGATGCGGTACTTCAGAATGTGACCGTATGTGGAGATGGGGCCTTTAAAGAGGTGACGATGGGGAAAGGAGGTCCTCCAACTGGGCTCTCATCCAGTGTGACTGGTGTCCTTATGAGAAGCGGAGGGACTTGCCTCGTGGTTCAGTAGCTAAGACTATGTCCTCCCAATGTGGGGGGCCCAGACTGGATCCCTGGCCGGGGAACCAGATCCCTCACACTGCAACTAAGACCCACGGTAGCTGAGTAAATAAATATATTTTTTTAAAAAAAGAAGAGGAAGAGTGATTCAGAATTTCACTGGTGGTCTAGTGGTTAGGATTCCAGGCTTTCACTGCCAGGGCCCAGGGTCAGACCCTGGTCAGAGAACTGAGATCCCGCAAGCCAGGTGGCACAGCCGAAAAAAAAAAGAGAGGAAAGAGAGAACAGACACAGAGAACAGACCACGTGAAGACAGTGGAGGAAGACAGTCATCTTCAAGCCAAGAAAAAAGGCCTTAGAAGAAACCAACTCTGCTGATACCTTGATCTCAGACCTCTAACCTGCAGAATTATGAGAAAATAAGTTTCTGTTGTTCGAGCCCCCAGTGTGTGGTCTTCTGTTAGGGTGGCCCTAACAAGCTAACATATAGATGGTGAGCACCTCTGGTCAGATGAAAATGTTAGTCGCTCAGTCGTGTCCAGCTCTTTACAACCCCATAGACTGTAGCCCACCAGGCTCCTCTGTCCATGGAATTCTCCTGGAGGAGGAAATGGCAACCCACTCCAGCATTCTTGCCTGGAGAATTCCATGATCAGAGGAGCCTGGCGGGTTATAGTCCATGCGGTCGCGAAGAGGTGGACACAACTGAGCGACCAACATTTCTGGTCAGGAACCGTGTCTGTTTTGTTTACTGCCGAATTTCCAGGACCTGACAAAGCTGGGCACACAGGCAGGGGCACAGAAAGGACTTGATGCATGAATGATGTCACCTTTTACGAGACTTTTGAGGGAACACACAATACAGGTCCTGGCCTACACTAGGGCTTCAGTAAACAGTGCTTGAAAATACAGCCAGATAATACTTGGGGGATTACAAACTGCAGTTTAGCTTGTCTTCCTTCAATTGTTGTTTTGTAACTCTTTGCCTCTGGGAAAGGGCAGACACCACCCAGAGGGAACAAAGTGGTTCCTCCGTCCTGAACTGCAAATAGAGTCTCTAACAGTCACAACCCAGGGAGTTACTGGAGAGCCAAAGCACTTTTCACATATTGCTGCCTCAGACAAGAGAGGAAAGCTCTTTTGGAATTCTAGAAATCTAGGCTTGGAAGATAAAGAGACAAAGCCTGTGGAAGGAGGCAAGATGTTTCTCCCCAAATGACAGATGGGTTGAAGAGATGCTCACCTTCAGAATGATTAGGGAAGTACGAAGAAAACATCCAGGAAAGAAAAGCTGACAACCGTCAGGAATAGCCACAAAAAAGGTCTTCCTATCCTGAGGCAGCCTAGGATGATGAAACATGAATCCTAAGGAAAATCAACTCTGAATGTTCATTGGAAGGACTGCTGCTGAAGCTGAAGCTCCAATACTTTAGCCACCTGATGCGAGGCGCCGACTCATTGGAAAAGACCCTGATATTGGGAAAGATTGAAAGCTAAAGGAGTGGCAGAGGCTGAAATGGTTAGATAGTAATCACCGACTCAATGGACATGAATTCAAGCAAACCTTGGAAGGCAGTGAGAGACAGGGGAGCCTGGCATGTTGCAGCCCATGGAGTCGCAAAGAATCAGACACGACTTAGCGACTGAACAACAACAACAAGGACTGTGAAACAGGAACTTCTTAGGGTTAGGGGACCAAACACTAGGACCACCGCTTTGGAGAGGAATCCAGCATTGTTTGGGAAAGATGGCCCACAACTCCACTTTTAGGAGTACTTGGCCTGGAGAAAGCCTCACACCTGTGTAGGAACAGGCATTTCTTTGCGGCTTTGAAATCGCAAAAGATTGGCAACATTCTAAATGCCGGCCCAGAGGGGAGTGGACATAATGAATTAAGGGGTATTTTAAGATGATGAAATTCTAAACAACAGAAAAAAATGAACTGAAATAAAGCCACCTGTATCAACACAGAGAAATATGGAAAACAAACTGCAATTTGGGGGGTGGGGAGGGAAACAAGTTGCAAATGGATACTTTTAGTGTGATACTTTTATATATTCAAAAGGAAATAGCATCCAATATGAAATATACACAGGTGGCAGAATGGCTGCTATAGAGTCATTCTCCATCCTTCACTCGGCTCTGCCTCGTCGGGGATTAAACTGTAGGGATTCCTGTGTCTTCTGGCTTCTTCTAGATTTTGGCCAAAGGGAAACACCAGCAGATCAGTGGGCAGAAGAAATGAGACTATCTGAGTTGTCTGTGTCCCTCTACTGAAGGCCGTGGCTCGTGGTGGTAGCCCACTCTAAGTTTTGATAATTGCTCACTCCCTTTGCCTCAGTTTTCCCGTTCACAAAATGGGCATGATGGGACTTCCTTGATGGTCCAGTGGGTAAGACTTCGCCTTCCAGTGCAGGTGTGGGTTTGATCCGTGGGTTTGGTCCCTGGTCAGGGAGCTCAGATCCCATAGGCCTTGCGGCCAAAAAAACTAAAACCTAAAACAGAAACGGTATTGTAACCAATTCAATAAAGACGTTAAAAATGATCCACATCAAAAAAAAAAATCTTTAAAATAAAGCAAGCATGATAAAAATACCTACTTCCTAGGGTCATTGTGTGGACGTGGTTGAGGGTAGGCTCCTGGCACAATGCCTGGTAGGTTATAAACACTCAGCAAAAGTTAGCTTGGATTATTATTTAACCACACCCTTTCTCCAGTCCTTCAAGGAAGCTCTTCCCTCTTGTTTCCCCCCCCCTTTTTTTAAACATAGAAATCTCATGACTTCCTTTAATATGACTTGAAATTTGAAAATACAGGTCCACAAGAATCTGTCATCCGAAACCGAGGGAACCAAATGTGCTTTAGAATTCAGAACTTTGGGGTTTTATAAATGTCATGTGGGGCTTCCCTGGTGGCTCAGTTGTAAAGAACTCGCCTGCCAATGCAGGAGATGTGGGTTCAATCCCTGGGTTGGGAAGATCCCCTGGAGAAGGAAATGGCAACCAACTCCAGTATTCTTGCCTGGGAAATCCCATGAAGAGAGGAGCCTAGCAGGCTATATAGTCCATGGGGTCACAAAAGAGTCAGACACAACTTAACGACTAAACAACAACCAAGTGTAATGTGGTACATAAACTTTATATCAGTGATTCACATACTTGAATGTGAATCAGAATCAACAGGAGGATTTGGGTAAAGCACAGAAGTCTGGAGCCCATCCCAGAGGTTTTACTTCAATAGGTCTAGGATGGGGCCTGAGAATTCCCATGTTTTACAGGTTCCCAAGTGATGCTTCTGCTGCTGGCCTGGGGACCACACTTGGAGAACTAACGCAGTCTATTACATAGCATCCTTAGGGCAGCACCCCATAAATTAATATTTCTGCTGTGAAATGTTAATGAAAGACATTTCCTTACGTCAGTTCAGAATAGGCTAAGCTCCCCAGTGAGCTTTATTAAACTGATGAAAAACCTTTCAGTTTTCAGAGAATTCTGGATTCTGGAAGAGAAATGTAAGAGATTGTGGAGTTTGAAATCTCATGACCAAAGGTGAAAGCATACAAAAAAACAGTAACGTTAGATTACACTTTTTTTTTCAAACTACACTTGACCTATTAGGGACTTGACCATCAGGGACTGTGAAATGTTTGTGGAATGAATGAATGAATGGATGAATGAATGAATGAAAATGTCTTTTAAAGGGAAAACAGTATTTTTTTTCTATTGTCCACCAGGTGGCAGCAATATCTCTCTATCAAAGTTGGGGGCAGGGGTGCACGGGCTGGAGAACGGTGTTTTTTGCTTTTATATGAGAAAGCGCATCTGGTGGTCGCTGTTCTGGAAGAGTCTTTGGGAATCACTGTTGCTGTGTAACAAACTACCTCCAAATTTAGTGGAGTAACCACCATTTTATCATGCTCATGAATTCTGTGCCAAACTCCAAATTAGGAAAGGGCATGGCAGGGACAGCCCACCTTCCATGTGTCTGGGGCATCAGCTGAAAAGACTCAACAGCTGGGAGCTGGAATCATTTGGAGGAGTCTTCACTTATGTGTCTGATGATTGGTGCTAGCTGTCAGCTAGGACCTCACTCAGCTAGATGGTCAGCAGGAGCTACTACACAGGATCTCTTGATGCGGTCCCTCCGTGTGGGCCAGCGTGGGCTTCCTCACAGTATGGCAGCTGGGTTCCCATGTGAATGTCTGCACCCAGCTTCAAGGAGAGAGAACGGAGCCCTCTGGTGGATGGAAGGAACGTCACGGTCACTGTATTAGTTTGCTAAGGCTGCCATAACAAAACGCCGTGGGCTGATTTGCTTAAACGATAGAAATTGATTTCTCACAGTTCAGGAGGCTGAAAGTCCAGGAAAAGGTGGCAGCAGGTTTGTTTTCCCCTGAGGCTTCTCTCCCTGACTTGCTGCCCTCTTGCCGTGTCCTCGTGTCCTTCTTTCCTGTGTGCCCACACACCCTGCATCTCTGTGTGTCCAAATTTCCTCTTCTTGGGCCTTCCCTGGTGTCCAGTGGCCGAGACTCTGTGCAGGGGTCCCGGGTTCGATCCCCAGTTGGTGAACTGGATTCCACACGTTGAAACAAAGGTCAAGGATCCCATGTGCCACAACTAAGACCTGGTGCCAAGTAAATATTTTTTTTTAGCTTTTCCCTCTTCTTATAAACACAGTGATCAGGTGGGTTAAGGGCTCTAATCCTTAATGGCCTCATTTTAACTTAATCACCTCTTTAATGACGCAGTCTCCAATACAGTCATGTGCTGAGGTACTGGGGTTGGGACTTGAACATGTGGATTTGGGAGACATGATTCAACCCTTAACAGCCACATTGCTGAAAGAGCATGTGGGGTGGGAGGTGTCCTGCAGCCCTCTTGGGGAAATGCAGTCTACCCTGGCACCCCCTCCTCTGGTTGCCCCACACGCTCCAATGACCCCTGAGTTTATTTAGCACATCCTACTCATCCTGTTCCTGTGCCTTCCAATACGCTGTGTTCTCTGCCTGAGATGCCCTCACCTGCCCTTCTCTAATGGGCCGCTCTTATTCACCCAACCAGAGCATCCTTGACCCTGTCTGCAGTTGACCACCATTATCTTTACCACCAGCCTTACCACATTAGCCACAACCAATGCCATTTGTAGACTGCTCCTCTGTGCCAGCCTAAGCTCCACTGATTTTTTTTTTTGAAAGGAAATTTTTTATGTGGACCATTTTTAAAGTCTTTATTGAGTTTGTTACAATATTTCTTCTTTTTTATGGTTTGTTTGTTTTTTTAGCCATGAGGCATGTGGGATCTTAGCTCCTCAACCAGGGATCAAACCCTCAGGCCCTGCATTGGAAGGCGAAGTCTTAACCACTGACTCGCCAGGGAAATCCCTAGTGATCATATTTAATTCTTACAACCATCGTGAGGTTGGTTTTACAAGTAAAGAAATTAACAATCAGACTGGAGAAGTTCGTTAGCCCAGGGCCACAGAACGAGCAAGTGGCAGAGTCAAGACCCGAACCCAGGTCTTGCCTGCTCCAGAGCCTGTGTCTGTCATCTCTTATTGGGCCTTTGACACCTCCTCTGTGCTGCTCCTATTCCTGCTTCATCCCTCTTATCAAAGCATCATTCCCCTGCAACAGTTCACACCGCACTAGCTCTGGTCCCATCTGCTGGTCTCACCTGCATGGGCTGCTCATATGCCTGGGCTGCTCCAGGGAAGCTCTCATTTGAGCTTAAGAGCAGGCTGAAGGCATGTTACATTGTACATTACATGGTAACACCATGACATTGAAGGTCCCCGATGAAGCACACACTTCCTGATATCCATGCCTTTGTGCAGCCCCTCCCGCATTGACTCCGGGGTTGTCTGTGTGACTCCGTGTGGCCAGCAGGACCTCAGCAAATGAGATGCATACAGGCGCTTGAAAGGTGCTTGTGTATGGAGCCTGGCTCTCTTGGAACACTGCCACCTTGTGGACAAAATCCAGATAGATTTGAGGATAAGAGACCAAGCCCAGCCAGTGGCCTGGCCACCTCTCCTCCTGGTCGAGGAATTCTAGCTGAGACGGATATGTCCCTTGGTCTTAAGTCAGAGGCCATGTTTTGTTTTGTCTTGTTTTTATTTTCTTTTTTATTTTTGGTTGTCTTGGGTCTTCATTGCTGCGCACGTGGGCTTTCTCTAATTGCAGAATGGGAGGTACTCTATTTGCAGTGTGCAGGCTTCTCTTACAGCTGAGCATGGGCTCTAGAGCGCGGGCTCAGTAGTTGTGGCACACAGGCTTAGTTGCCCTGAGGCATGTGGGATCTTCCCGGACCAGGGATCGAACCCGTATCCCCTGCATTGGCAGGTGGATTCTTAACCACTGGACCACCAGGGAAGTCCTGTCTTGCTTTTACAAGCCTGTATTTTTAATCTCATATTTGATTTGGCTTCTTCACTGGCCTCTCAATCTCACAGATCGCCTTCCTTTGCTTAAATTCACACTGCTTGTGAGTGGAGGATCCAGAATTCCAGCCCAAATCTGTCTCTCTGGAAAGCTATAATAATAATAATAACAATAGGGGTTTCCCTGGTGGTCCAGTAGTTAATATTTTGCCTTCCAGTGTAAGGGGTGCTGGTTCGATAAGATCCCACACGCCACGAGGCCAAAAAACCAAAATATAAAACAGCAGCAATATTGGAACAAATTCAATTAAGACTTTAAAAAATGGTGTACATCAAAAAAATCTTTTAAAAATAATAACAATATTATTAAATACTGTTATGTATTATTATCAAATAATTATTATTTTATTTTCTTGCCCTAATCCTGTACTATATATCTAAGACATTGTAGATTTTAACTTTATTTTTATGCATTTTATAGTTTTATCATCATATTCTTTTTTACGTTTTTCACTATCACTAACTATTCTTTAATTTCCTGGTTTTCCTCATGTTAGAATGGCCACGATGTTACCGCTCTGCAGTCCAGTTTTCCGCTCTATCAATAGAGTATTTTGTATGTTTTCTTTTTTCTCTAGTTCTTTTGTGCTAGACCTAATCTTATGGTTGGCCTGTGTATGTCTGTAAAAGGTATAAGCCAGGACCCTGGAGGCCCACCCTTAAAACACTGCTGTTGTCATGGAAACATGGTCCAGCCCACCCCACCCCCAACTATTATAACTTGACTGTTTTTTTGCAGACACCATGAAGGGAAATACAACATTCCCAGAAACACTACTTAAAACCCTCTTTTCTGCCCCGTCCACTTACTTCACATGCCCAGAGTCCTTGTCCTCTGTTCAGCTCTTGTCTCTGTCTCCTCTGACTCTCTCACTTTCTCTTTTTCTTCCTACGTCTTCCACTTTCTTCCAGCCTCTGCAGATCTGTCTCTCTCTCCCCATCTCCTGGATTCTGCATCACAAGACTTGCTTAATTACTTGTCAACCACATGACACCACGCATGTCTGTGATTTTATACATTAAAAAGTCCAACAGATTCTCCATTCAGGTCATTTAGAACTAATCAGAGAATTCTTCAAGGTTGTCCGATACAACATCAATAAACAAACACCAACGATAAAAATCAACTATGTTCCTATACACAAGCAACAACCAATTAGAAAATGTCCTTTTGCAAAAGATGCCATTTACAATAGCAATAAAAGCTTCAAGGTGTCTAGGAATAAGCCTGCATGATATCTTTATGGGCAAAATCAGGAAACTGTAATATGAGACATTAAAGTAGATATAAACATTCCATGATTTAATGAAAGGAAAAACACACACCCAAAATAAAGAACATACAAAATCCACATGCAGAAGAGATACATCCCATTATCAAATTAGACAAAAAATGTGAATGGAGAATGTTCAAAAGAAATATAAATGACCGGAAATCAGAGAAATATTCACTAAAACCATAATATGATATAATTTACTGATTATTAGAAAAAACTTTTAAGATTATAAATATGCAGGATGGTCAAAGTGTGAAAAAAAATGGTTGGATACCTTTAGGGAGAGTATTAACTGATTTTGTTTTCAGACTGATTTGACAATACCTGTCAACATTTAAAACCTCCTTTGGTGCAGCAATTTCACTTGCAGTAATGTATCCCTCCTGAATATACGTATGCAAGGATGTTTATTGCAGCACTCTTTGTAACAGAATAATCTTGGAAACATATTTACTCAAATGCCATTCAAAATGGAATCATTAAATAAATTATGGCATGAAACATAATGGACAAATGTTTAAATATTTAAAGGAATCAGTTGCTTCACAAAGCATGGAAATATATGAATACAACTTTCAACTTTCAAAATCTATTAGGTGACATAAAGACCTGAATAAAGAAAAAAGGCACATTCCCATTTTTGGTTAGAAGAATCAATAAAGAAAAGATAGCATCTTTCAGCTTTCAATCTGTAATTTTAATGGGATGCAAATACATATTCCAACAGGATTGTTTTGGAACTTAACAAACTGACTCCAAAGATTATGCAGGAAAATCAAGAAAAGCCCTGAAGAGAGAGAGAGAAATTGGAAGAGATAAACTCTGTTACATCTCAAAGTAGATTATAAAATGACAGTAATAGTTCATTATGAATTCAAGAATAGACATAAAGATGAATGGAGCAGATGACTAAGTCTGGAAGTAGACACAAAAAATAAGGTTATTTAACAAATAATAAAGGTGGCATTTAAATCAGTGGAGAAAAGATGGATTACTCAATATTGTTAGTACACCAGGCTAGCCATCTGAAAAGAAATTCCACTGGAGCCCTACCACAAGCCTTTGCGAAGATGAATTCCAAAAGGATAAATAAATAAATCACGGTACATGCACACAACAAAATATTACACAGCAATGAGAATAAATGAACTGTGGCTACAGGCAACATGGATGCATATTAGAGGCAATGTTTAGAGATGCATAATTAGGTGGTCAAACTATACAGGAGCATGGAAGAAATACTATAGAAATTGGTATAGTGGTTTCCTACAAGGGGAAAGGAGATTTTGATCCAGAAAGATCATACTGGAGGCTTCTGACTGGGAAGGGGGGTAGCAGTGTTTTGTTTGTCAACCATACGACTCCACAAGTGTTCGTTTTACAAGTTGTTAGGTTGTTCACTTATATTCTATGCCATTATGTAGGGGTTTTTTTTTTTACATAAAAAGCTTTGCAATAATTAAATACATGGGAAGAAATTGTCGGGCTTGGTTTTGTTGTTGTTGTTTTTAATTTTCTCAGCATGAGTAAGGCTTTTCTAAAGATGACATGAAACCCAAAAGCAATTTTAGAAGATTGCTTGATTTGAGCCCATAACAAATTCTGCATGGGAAAACACCTCCACCCAGTCAGATGACAAACACCCATTACTGGAAAATGTTTGCAATTATATCACATTTCTTAGTATAAAAGAGCAAAGGATTGAAGGGTAGTTTTTCAGAATCTTATGAATGCATAATTCATTAAACATAATATAAAACTAAACAAAGGAAAAAAAGAGTATGGCAGCTGTTTTTATATTGATGGGGGCTGATCTCCAAGGAATGTTGTTATATTATGTATATGCTACTATTTGTATAGAAAGTGTGTGTATCTGATGTGGATATCCTGACTGCATTCACTTGCTGTTCTTTACCATGTTTGTGGCAGATATACACACATATACCTCTTTTTTTTTTCTTTTGCAAATACACTTTTAAAAGATGAAAAAGAAGCAACTCCACATGTAGTGATATTGAATGATGTCTAAGACATACCACTACATGAGCAACAAAACAAGGCTAGACAAGAGTAGCGCTACTTCTGTTTCTTTTAATGGAAACTTCAAATGTACAAAAAGTAGAGAGAAGTATAGTGCACCCTCATGTACCTCTCTCCCAGATTCATGATAAAAAACATATGGCGACTTTTGCTTCTTCTGTATCTCCCTCCCACTCCCCTCCACACCACATGATTATTTTGGAGCAAATCCCAGACATGCCATTTCGTTTGCAGATACCTTGGGATGTACCTCTCTGTAAGCCCTTTCTCTTTGCCTCTCTCTCTCTCTCTCCATACCACAATCATATCCAAAAATTAAAAGCTATTAATAATCATACAGTCAAACATCCAGACACTGTTCAACCTTCCCAGATATTTCCAGGAGTTGATCTTCTTTACCAGTTGATTTATTCGCATCAGGGTCCACGTGTCTACATTTCGTATCTGTGTTATGGTTCAAATGTCTTTTAATTCACAGGTCACCTTCTTTTTATACCCTTTGCAATTTACGTAAGGGGAAAAAGGTTATTTAACTTATAGATTCTCCCACAAGTCCCTTTTCCCCTCTCTTTGCAAGTTATTTGATGGAAGAACAAAAAAAGGCGGGGCGGGGGCTTTGTTTGTCCTGGAGAGTTGTCGGTGCTCTGGATTTGCTGACGGCAACCTTATGGTGTTATCATGTTTGTGTTGGATTGCAGTCACTTGCCCCACTGGGGTCTTCCTTCCACTCTTCTCCACCCTGTTCTTTGCCCCAGGAGGCTGCATCAGCCAGGCTCTCTTGCCCTCTGGCTTCAGTTGGGTTTGGCTACTAGCGAGCCCTGGTAGGAGTGGGAGGGGGCGAGAACAATGAGTTCAGTGTGTTTATTTCCCCAACTCCCTCTACAGGAAGACCATGTTGAGTTGGCTGTGCTTCTTCACTAAAGGCAACTGTTCCTCTCAGGACAGCTACTCTACACAGCTTGCTTCCCTTCCAGTTTCTGGTAATTTCTCCCTCTTACTGGCAAAGGCTTCTTGGCTTCTCATCCTAGGATCCTTCATATTCTACTGTCACCTTTATTAAAAAAAAAAAAAACCCTCTTCTCATTTTTCTAACCTGAGTGCGTCATCCACGTCCTGTTGGGACCCTAGTTAATACAAGGTTTCTCTGTATCCGCCCCCCTCTACCCCCAGTATTTCCAACAAATTGGCAGTTAAATCTGAAGCTTAATCAGATTCAAGCTAAACATTTTTGTAAGAATACTTCATGGATGTTGTTAAACACATTACATCGTATCACCTCAGAAGGCATGGTAATATCCATCCATTACAAAGGTCTCCATCAGCTTATCGCCAAATGGTTTTGAGCTGTCACTGGATCACTGTCTCTTGCCATTATCAGGAGTAGGAAATAATGCTATTCTATCATTCTTTCTTCATGCACTAGCTGGAAACCCTCTACAAAGGAAAATCCCCTTACCATCTACTTGGTAACCATGGGATCTAATTATACAAGAAAGTCAGGACCATGCCTATGTATTTCCCTTCTTTGTTTTTATTGATTTTCAGATGACAAACTGGATCTTTCGAATATAATCAATGACTAATTCATGGATTTCAATAATTAATATTTTAACTCTTCATCTTTGTTCTTTCTGATGCTCAAATTGCCCCCATTTTTTGTCCAGTGGGTGGGAGTCACTGAATTCTTTTGATGTGATCCCAGGAGTCTTTGATCATTTCTTTGGTTTCTGATACAATAAGATATTCCAGGTTCATCTCATATATATCCTGCCCCTGAACTGGAATCATCCATTCCTCCAAAGAACCCTGGTTCCTTTTAAAGAGAACTGGTATTTGAGACTGGGGCTTCCCTGGTGGCTCAGATAGTAAAGCATCTGCCTGCAATGTGGGAGACCTGGGTTTGATCCCTGGGTCAGGAAGATCCCCTCAAGAAGGAAATGGCAACCCATTCCAGTACTCTTGCCTGGAAAATTTCATGTATGGAGGAGCCTGGTAGGCTACAGTTCATGGGATCGCAAAGAGTAGGACATGACTGAGCAATTTCACTGGTATTTGAGAAGCCACACAAGGGATGTTCCTTGGTACTGTGTTGTTTGTTATTTCTAGATCATACTTCAGCTAAGAAAGTAATACTTTTAGAGAGAAAATTCATCATGTTCTCTTACTGATATTTATGATTCAAATTTAAGATTACAGGACTTTAATTTTTAATTTTACATTTTATGCCTTGTAATATATGCTGAAAATCTTAGTTTCTAATGACATTAACATAATCATTTACATATATATTGATACATAAACGTTTATATCTTCATAATAACTATATAGCAATGCTATTACCAACAACATAATTATTGGAAACAGTAAGATTCCTTTGCTGTTCTTTTTTGTCCTTAGAATATATCCCACTAAAGATGTACATTCAACTACTGGGTTTTTTCTTACTGCTGTGAAAAAAAAGTCACTTAAAGTCACCTAATTAAAGATTTAAAAGAGGACCTCTCTGTGTGAGTAAGCTACCAACTTGATATAATTAGCTTCATTTATTTCACTTTGCTTTTGATTTTTAAAGACTGTGCTTTTATTTCTATTGAAATTGGTTTCTTTCATAACATATACACAATTCCAGAGCCACACATACAAAGCATGTACTGTTAATTTAAAATGTAGGTGAAAGAAGAAGGAAATTGCAAGGCTCCTCTGGCCAGTATGGACAACTCAAAAACAGTTGTACCTTCATTTTCAAAACAGAGCTGTCAAATAAAATGTTATTACTAGAGCAACATATAATTAAGCAAGGCCTGCCAAATTTTTTTTAAGGTTTTAAGAATTTTATGGATATAGTTTGTAAAAGATTTTTTAAAAAAACAGCACATGATTACATTTCTCTAAAAAAAAAAAAAAAACCCAAGTGACTTAAAATAATCCTTTGTTACATTTGGAAAATTAAAAAAAAAAATTTTAACTGTATCGCTCCTCATGTGGAATCTAACTCCCCGACCAGGGATGGAACTTGTGCCCCCTGCATTAGAAGCCAAGAATATTAACCACTGGACTGACAGGAAAATCCCTCCCTTGTTACATTTGACACTTGCAACCAAAATCAGAACAGAATGAGAGCTCACATTTTATCAGAACAGGAACTTTGGACCAGTTTTCTACTGCTCTCAGGGGACTGTCTGCTTTTCCAAACAGGCAGAAGAAGAGGGAACATCTTTCTCACCTGAGATACTGTTCACTAGGAATTGTCAATGAGGAGGATCTCCGATCTTAAGGCCAAGCCCCAGAATGCCATTAAACAGCAGGAAGCAGAAAGAGCAAAGTCCAACTCAGAATATGTGAAAGAAAAAAGGCCATGAGAAGTTTTAAGTGTCTGCCTCCAAAATTCACAAAGAGCCAAAACCAAATTATTTCATGCTCTCAGGATACACCTCTGCGCTTACCTTCTTCATCCAACCAGATTTCCCTGGAAGCTCTTTTAAATTTGGTCCTTCTCCAAAGTAGCTCCAAATTCAGAAAAGAACTTTTGGGAAATTTTGCATCTGTGTCATCTTTGAGGGCTTCCCAGGTGGCGCTAGTGGTTAAAAAAAAAAAAAAAAAAAATCCGCCTGCCAGTGCAGGAGACATAAGAGAGGTGGGTTCAATCCCTGGGTCCGGAAGATCCCCTGGAGAAGGAAATGGCAACCCACTTCAGTATTCTTGCCTGGAGGATCCCATGGACAGAGGAGCCTGGCGGGCTATGGTCCATAGGGTAGCAAAGAGCTGGGCTGGACTGAAGCGGCTTAGCAGAGCACAGCTCAGCACAGCACAGCTCAGCACAGATCTCTGATGCTCCCCAGAAAGCCGCTGAAAGTTAAGTCGCTCAGTCGTGTCCGACTCTTTGCAACCCCATGGACTGTAGCCCATCAGGCTCCTCCATCCATGGAATTTTCCAGGCAAGAGTACTGGAGTGGGTTGTCATTTCCTTCTCCAGGGGTTCTTCCTGACCCAGGGATTGAACCCGGGTGTCTCTCATTGCAGGCAGACACTTAACCGTCTGAGCCACCAGGGTAGCCCACTAAGAAAGCCGCTAGGTGGCGCCAAAGAATCTTTTCCCATAACCAATGGCTTGACTCACACAGAGGTGATGCTAGGATAACCTGGGTGTAACTGCTAGGTCCCCAAATATCTCAGTGTATCTTAATAATCTTGTGAGAGGTTTCTATTGTTAGATACAGAATGTGAGGAAAAGCCGCCAAGAAAAGCGGAAGATCATCTTTCGCCCTGGGTGGGGGGGCCTCTATAAATATCCTGGTCAGTTTTATTCAGCTTCTTATTTGTATACTTTAGCATCTGGGCATACCTTCTCACAATGGCTAAAGGAATGTCTAGAACAAAGGCAGACTGGATCATTATCAACAAAGGGCTTAGTTCACACTCGTGGAATGCCCTTTACTATGAATAGTGACCAGGGCATGGATTATAAAGCCTTACACTTAAAACAACTATGATGAAATCCAATCCAAATTACTACGGAAGTGTCCCAAGTTGAAGAATGACCCAACAGGCAAAGAGGAACTTCACCCCCTTCCACTGCTAAAACTAGAGTTTCCAGAAGTTCGTCCAGGCCAGGAAATATCCATCAACCCAATTCCCAGGCAATCTCCAGGTGGTTGTCCAGATGGAAAGGTCTGGCAGGACAAGATAGAGCCCACCCTTCTGTCAGATGTTGATCAAAACCTTAAACAGGCTGGAGAGTGTCCAGCAGCTGAATTCACCCCCCCCCCAATTTTTGTCCAGGTTGAGGAATGGCTGTGAGGAGAATCGCACTGCATTTCCTCCAGGACAGCTAGGTACCAGCCAGAGGGGACCCCTCCAGCCCCATCCCTTTCCGCATTCCTGAGAAGAATGTGCAGCCTGAGCTCAGTGGCCAAGGGAATGTCCTCCTCCTGTCCCCACTTTCCTGATCCAGAAAGTCAGCTTGGAGATAAACATAAAAGACCATCTTTTTAGATTTCTCCAAGACTGCTGACTAAATAAAACAGTGTTAACAATGCCATGTGGGGTATAGAACATAAGTATTAGTAAAACACAGGATACCAATGGCAAATCCCAAAGTGGCAAAAGGAGTTATACACAGTGACATTCCTACATTGTTTATACATGGTGACATTCCTACATTCTATGTGAACTGTTACAGATTAATTCATGACCAATTGTAACAAATCGAGGATGTACAATGTAATCCTTAGTTTGCTGTGTGTGCTCAGTCATGTCAGACTCTGCAATCCCATGGACTGTAGTCCCCCAGGCTCTTCTGTCCATGGAATTTTCTAGGCAAGAATACTGGAGTGGGTTGCCATTTCCTACTCTAGGTGATCTTCCTGACCCAGGGATTGAACCTAGGTCTCCTGCATTGCAGGGGGTCCTCCGCATTGCGGGTGGATTCTTTACAGACTGAGCCACTAGGGAAGCCCGTAGTCCTACCAGCCCGTAGCAACTACCAGAAAAAAAAAATAGAGAGAGAGAGGTACAGTTAGACATGAAATGAAATACTGAAAAGTTACACATTGCTAAATGATGTGCCTTAACCAATGGAAGTTGAGTAGGTGTGATGTGTGTTACTTCTGGGTGGATGCATTTAGGAGCCAGGACTTGACTCTTAACATTCTCTTTTCTTCTTCGTGTTGAGTTGGCACAATCCTAAGATGAAGTGCTGTGATTATGTGCAACAATGATTCCCTCCAACCTGCACATACATGCTGACATTCGCTGGACACACAACATAAGAAAGAAACCTTGTGTCAAGCCTCTGAGATTTTTGATATTTGATGGATACATTTGCATTCCTGGAATAAAATCCATTTGGTCACTATGGATTATTTTTTCAATGTGCTGACAGATTCTGTTTGGAAATAATTTACTTATGCTTTCTTCATCGATATCTTTAAGTGAGATTGGGTTATGGTTTTCTTTGTGTGTGTGTGTGTGTGTGTGCGCGCATGTGGAGGGGGTAATCTATCAGATTTTTATATTATACTTAATACATAAACATAATTTAGATGATTTCTTCTGTTCCTGCATTCTGAAAACGTTTAAGGAACATTGGAACTATCTAGTCTTTAAAGGTTAATAGAATTCTATGAACTCACCTGGACCTGGAGTTTTCTTTGAAGGGGCAGCTCTGGGGGTACGTGTCTTTAGTTCATCTATGGAAATAGGTTGGATGGGCTCTACATATCTCTATGAGGACCAATCACAGTTTTCTAAAAAAATTGACTATTTCACCAAGATTTTCAAATGTATTTGCTGACAGTTGTGCAAAGTAGTTATACTTTTTTCTTATTTTGGTTATTTATTATTTTGTGTAGTTGTGTTTTCTTTGTTCTTTCTAGTAGTTTTAAAACTTTGTTGGTCTTTCCCTCGTAGGTTTTCTAGTTCTTCAGCTGTGTTTGTTTTTAATAACAGCTGATCTATTTTACCTTTTTTTTTTTGGCCTGGCCACACCAGGAAGCTTGCGGGATCTTAGTTCTCCAACCAGGGATTGAACCCAGGACTCTGAGGCAGTGAAAGTGCAATATCCCAACCACTGGACCACCAGGGAATTCCCTGTTTTCTCATTATTCAGTTTCTTTTATCAACTTTTTGCTTCTATACATTGCTATTAGAGTTTGATTCCATCTCATTTTTCTTTATTGTGTAAGTAATCTTCTCTATTTTTCCTAGAGGCCAGATGATTTTTTTTTAACTAGTACCTAGAGTTTGACATAATAGTTTTACTGGGCCTTTTTCTTAGAGTTGACACTTCTGAGTCAGTTTTCCCAACTATGCATACAGTGTGTCTTTATAGTATTTATATTTGGGGCCTTTTCCTTTCAGAGGGAGGAAAGTTTTACTGAATTACCATTTGAAGTATCAATTTTGTTCCTTTGTTTTCCTTCAATTCCTCTTCAATATAAAATTCAATACAGCTTAATTTTCTTCAACTATATTCAATTTGATTCAATTTCTGTTGCCTCTTTTCCTTATCTATAATTTCTCCTATTTTCTTTCATTTGTTTTTTCCTTTATTTCTTCTCAGTTGGATATCTTCACCCTTGTGCATCTTGAATTTAGGTTTCTGAGGTAATTTTTCCTTTTTATTCAATTTCTTCACCGAGTCCAGTCAGTTTCCACTTCACATCTACCTCTACTCAAAGTTTTTCAGTTGTTTTATGGTATCCTCACACCTATATCAGCTTGTCTATTTTTTAAAAAAAACATATTTATTTATTTGACTACGCCTGGTCTTTATTGTGGCATGTGGGATCTAGTTCCCTGACCGGGGATTGAACCTGGATCCCCTACATTGGGAGTGCAAAGTCTTAGCCATTGAACCACCAGGGAAGTCCCAGGCTTGTCTATTTTTAATTCATGTTGGAATGTTGCATTCCAGTTTTGCCTGTAGTGACTTTGAGGGGTGGGGGTGTATATATTTTATCTGATCAAAAGTTTGAATCTTTTGGTTTTTTTTTAAAACCATCTCCTCATAAGGATGCTGCAGTTTTATTAATGTTCATATTTGAGGATGCTAAATTCACCTAAACCACCATTAGCAGGAGGATATGGATAAGGGTGGGGCAAGGAGAGGGCTTTGGTGGATTACCACATTTCCCAAGGCTCCCCCTCCTGGTGCTATTGGGAGAGACAGACTCTTCACTACCGAGCACCTGTTAGTGACTGAACGGGCTTCCCAGGTGGTGCTCAGTGGTAAAGAACCCACTTGCCAGTGCAGGAGACTTATATAAGAGGTGCGGGTTCGATCCTTGGGTCGGGAAGATCCCCTGAAGGAGGGCATGACAACCCACTCCAGTATTCTTGCCTGGAGAATCTCATGGACAGAGGAGCCTGGCGGGCTGCAGTTCATGAGGTCGCAGAGTCAGACACGACTGACGTGACTTAGCACTGAACAAGACAAGACCTCTTCGTGGTCAGGCTTCCTCTGATCCAGCCTTGCTTTAGTAGATTATCAAATTGTAGCCCCTTCTGTGCTTCCCTTCACACTACCTCTGGCTTCCGAGGCGCCTCTCTCACCCTCAGAAGGGGTGCCTTTCCAAGACTGTCAGCTCTGGCCTGGGAGGCACCAGGACAATTGGATCCCACGGGGCTCCCTGGGCCGGAGCAGATGAGTGAGGGGCAAAGAGAAGCATGCCTGGGCCTCGGTGGGTGCTCCGAAACAGATGTTGGAGAAGAGAGGAGAGGACTTCATGGAAGACAGGGAAACAGTCTCTTTGTGCCACTTCCCAGGGCTCAGCTGTCTTAGTCCACGTGTGATGCCCACCCTGACCTTGGCTGTTCCCCAAGGTGAGGCTCCTGGCCACCAAGCAGAGGAGTAACAAGAGGACAGAGGTTTGCTGGGCAAGAGGAAATCCTGGGGCTACCCTGGCTGGAGGCTGACTGGAGGGAGACAACGGAAAGAATGAAGTGTGGGGAGGGGATGGCTGAAGTCCCTGAAATCTTCAAGTTACCAGAATGCACTTGAGGGAATTATTCATGTTTTCCTACTGGGTTTTATCCAGTGGCCTCTGTATATGCCTGCGTCCACTACAGGAAGGACCCACAAGGGTTTTGAGGGCCAGGGAGGCCAACAGAGAAGCTAGAGAAAGAAGAGGAAGGAAGGATGTGGCTTCCAGCTCAGGGTCCTCCCTTCCTCCCGAGCACAGCCATTCTGGAGACCACCAACTCCCTTCCCAGCATTTCAGGGAGCCCAGTCCTTGGGAGGAGTCCTAGGGAGAGGCTAGGAGTCCAGGTACAACTGCCCAGCCTAAAGTTCTCCTTTGGTCTGCCAAGGGACTGGACTTAGCCCAGAACCTAGACGTACCAGACCCACCCTATTCCTGGATCTCATCATCACAGCTCCCAAATACTGATCTCTCAAGGACCAGGCAGTATTTATCCGCCACTTTATGATTCTGTCAATCTGTGCTTTATACATTTTGAGGCTATTTTATGAGGGGCATACAGTTTAGATTTAGGCTATTTGTAACTTTTTCTGAATTGTTTATTATTTTTCCTAATAATACTTTTTTGCCTAGCAGATAAGTGCTTTAGCGTTCGTTGCCTTCTTCTGTCCCTTTTGTATCATGTTTTCAAAGCATCTTTTGCAAATAGCTTAGAGCTATACATGTTTTTTAAAACCAATCTTATTTCTCTTGCTTTTCTTTTGACAGGCTTATTTACACTTCCATTAACATACTTGAACTCATTTATACCACTTTGTTTTGTACTTTTAAAAAAGGTATTTATTTGGGTGCATTGGGTCTTAGTTGCAGTGGATGGTGTGGGCTTCTCTAGTACAGGCTTAAGTTTCCCCACAGGATATGGGATCTTAGTTCCCCAACCAGGGATTGAACTTGAGTCCCCTACACTGGATGGCAGTGAACCAGCAAGGAAGTCCCTATTTTATTCTTTTTATTAACTAGGCTACCTCTTCTCCCCACACCACCCACCCCCAAATTTTTCTTCTACTATTAATTAGCTTTTCTCTAATGTTTGGATTTATATGCTCTATTCCTCATCTCTTTGAGGTTTCCCTTGCTGCATTAGTGTTATCTATTCAGGGAGTTTATTCCAGGTTCCTTGCTCCATGAGAACCCAGGCTACATCTCTACTCAGGCATTTTAAAACACTTAGTCCCTACCCACCCCTAGGGCTGATTTCTCTGAAACTAAGGCTTGCCTCAGTGCCAACTTCGGCTTACCAGTCTAGCTTTGATTTTCGTGTTCATTTCCGATTTCCAAGCTTTTCCATATCTATAATTCTAAGGTTAGCATGACAACTTTTTAAAATTCTGCTTTATCCCACTTTTTGCTTGTAGGAGGTGCAAGGGGGTCTTTCTGGGTCAGCGTATAGACATGTTTCCTGAAATCCTTAGGTGACTCATTCATTAGCTCATTAATCCTACAGGATAAAAGGGCTTCCCTGGCAGCTCACGTGGTAAAGAATCCGCCTGCAACACAGGAGACCCTGGTTGGATTCCTGGGTCAGGAAGATACCCTAGAGAAGGGATAGGCTACCCACTCCAGTCTTCTTGCCTGGAGAATCCCCATGGACAGAGGAGCCTGGTGGGCTACAGTCCGTGGGGTCACAGTGAGTCAGACACGACTGAGTGACTGAGCACAGCACAGGATAAAAGGAATTACTCTCATTGCCTGGGCTTCCCTGGTTGCTCAACTGGTAAAGAATCCGCCTGCAACGTGGAAGACTTGGGTTTGACTGCTGGGTTGGGAAGATCCCCTGGAGAAGGGCATGGCTACCCACTCCAGTATTCTGGCCTGGAAAACTCCCATGGACTGTATAGTCCATGGGGTCGCAAAGAGACGGACATGACTGAGTGATTTTCACTCATTTCCTAAATGAGGGGATAACTATCTGTTACATTGTTCTCCTTGATTCATATTATTTCAAAAACTTTTCCTCCTTAAATCCCCGATGAACACGAAGGTAATGGTTTTTATTTTTAACCTACAGTTTTAGTTAAAATAATGCTAGCTGCTGTAACAGACAAGGCCAAAGCTCCCAGTGGCTTAAACAGTAAGTTTATTTCTTACACACTGAAGGATTTACAGGGTCTCTGCTCCTGAAAATCAGTTGTTCCTGCAAAGCAGTTGTTTAAGGACTCAGCTTCTTCCACTTGTGGTTCCACGGTCTTCTTGGGCCTTGGACAGCTCTCTGTTCAGCCAGATGATGGGGAAAGAGAGGCTCTCACGGGAGGTTTATGGAAGCAGTCCAGGCTGGTATACATCTCTTCTGTCTGTATCCCATCAGCCAGAACTCAAATGGCTACATGTATAACTGTGAGGGAGGCTGGGAAACGTGGGGCAGCTGTGTGCCCAGGAGGAAAGGAAAACGAATTTAGTAAACCGCCAGTCTCTCCGCCTATATTTTTTAGTTCTCTGTTCTACCGTTTTCTAAATATCTGGAAATGATTTAATCACAGGGATCTGTAATGACAAATTTCATCTCATCCATTTAATCCCTTAGGTAGGCATAAAATAATCTCTGCGTGTTGTATTTGTATGAGTTCCGTATCTTCATTTCTTGGTCAGGTGTCCTCTGACCATACTTAAACATTTATTTCACTCTTAACTTCTATTTCTTTACCTTTTCACCTTGGTTGCTTTGGTAAAACTGTTTATTTCCAAAGATGCCCATGGAAGGGAGAGGGGGCAAAAAGGGAGGACACCACTATCAGGGAGAGGCCCTGATCACCCTGGGTGGGCACTCAACCTTCGGAGCTGCCCTGACTCAAACCCAGAGCCAGGCTGACCCTGGGTGGACTCTCCCGACCCTGGGCTATCTTCCTCTGCCACAACGCAGACAGAAGCCCAAGGCTGGGCTACGGGACCTATTCCTTCACAACTGCCCTCAGATCATTCAGCTGGAATCAAACCCACTTTCTCTCCAGGAACAGTCCTGGTAGGATCAGAGGGAAGACTCAATGGGATCAGAGGGAAGACTCTATGTCTCAATAGCAGGGCTCCCTGGCTTAGGGGAAGTATAGACTCCTGATTTGTTCCTCCCAAGTGGAGCAGACAAGCTACGCTCAAATTGTCTTTGTTCACAGATTTAGTCAGTCATCCAACCAGCTGGTCACTCATTAGAAACCCTGAGAGCCCTCAGCACCCTCCAGGCCCAGCCCTGGGATGTATATACTCCAAGCTGAATGAAACCCACCTCCTGCTCTTGGAAACACTTTCTGCCTTACAGTCTGTGAGAGACCATGTGGGAGCAGAGAAAAATCTCAAGGTATTGTGATGAGCACTCTGATAGTGGTCTGTGCAAGGGAATGAGAGGTATGAGGAGAGGTTGCAGCAAGCTCAGTGTGAGGAGTTAAAAGCGGGAGGGTGCAAGGCCCAGCCTCAGCACAGCCCCAACCCTCCTCAGTTCCAGGCTAGACACCCCGAACAGAGCTGGCTTCACACTTGCTCTTGGACTACGCTGGGTCCCAGCTTACCTGCTCAGTCAGGGTCCTTCCTCAGCAAGGCTGGATGTCCAGGGCAATCTTTGCACCTCACCACTGCTCTTCAGGCCGTTTAAAACGTTGACTGTGGAGAAAGACCCCCAAGGCCCTCAGCAGCTCACTCAACCCCTCTTCCTGGAAACGTCATTATGAAAACCTCTCCACAGAGGCCGGTCCTGCCTCCTTCGCATCTGTCCTTTCTTGTCAGCTCATGCTCACCTTCCCCCACTCATCCTGTCCTCAGGCCCGGCTGTGGATGGCCACTGGCTCCCTGCAAGGCCGTGGGGGATCCTGATTTGGCCTGGGTCTCCCACCTCCTCCTCCTCCACCACTGCCCCTTCCTGGTCTTCAGTGTCAAAACCCTGGAGAGCTGGAGCTGCAGCTGACCAAGCCTGGTGAACTGCACGGGCGGACTGGTTCCGAGGAGGCCTCCTCAGAGGGGTGGCCCAGACGCTCCATAGGATTTAAACGGACGGATTCTGGGGCAAGGAAACTCGGGGGCCTCCTGGGCTTAAGCATTGAGTGTGTTTGAGAGTTAAAATTCTCCCCAAGCCATCTCTGGAGAAGAAAGGGGTTATCCATCCATTTAAGATGAAGCTGCAAAGGCCCAGGAAAGATGGGGTTGTGGCAAAACTGAAAAGGCAACACAACAAACCTTTTCCAGTCTGTTTCTTTCTTCAGGAAGGCCTGCAAAGTTATGCAGCCAGCAAATTGACAGGGACAGAAACTTCTTAAACTGTAGGAAGGCCTCATACAGTGGAAAAGTTTCCAGCAAAAGAAGTATGAACGATGCTGGGCCACTAGCCCCACACCTGCCTATTCGGAAGCTGGCACAGGGCAGGTCCTCAGGGAGTTGACTTTGGACAATCTCGTTTCCCTCTTTGGGCTCCTTTTCTTTATTTCTCAGCGGAAATAACAGGAGGAGGAAAATATTTCCAGTCCTGGAGAGTTCGTGGGTGATGGTTCTCTTAAGTGTTATCTTCTTAGGTGTAGATGAAAGAACACCACCTGCTGGGCATTCACACAGTTTTGGAATCAATTTAGAAAACTAGCTACATGGACAACATAAAATTTAAAGGATTTAAAAAAAAAAAAAAACAAGAACGAAAGAGGCTTCACGGTGTAGTCAGAAGGAAGCCTGCACGCAGTCTGTACACCTCTGCACTGCCAAGCTCACTCACCCTCATTCACTGCTGCAGAAGCACAGCCTGTGGCTCACCCACGGCACAGCAGAGACAGCAGGTCCCTGAAAGTCTGCTCGTCCCTTCACCGCAGACGCCCCAAAGAGCACAGTTCCAAAGGGTAACTCCTGGTGGCCCTTAACTGTTCTCCCCTGGAGAAACCCATCTCGTAGTCAAATGTTCCCAGCAGACTTGGGCCGCACACAGAGTCACTGTCCCGACGTGGCCCCAGGTCCCTGGAGGGGCCCCTCTGCTACGCTTGCTCGCTGGCCCCGCCTCCGCTGGCCCCCGAGCCCTTGCCAGACGCCTGGGCCTCTGTGGAGCGCGAAACCTGCTTGGGCAGGCGGATGGGGACGTACACATTGGAGGCACAGTGCTCCCTGAGGTAGCCTCCCCCCTTCTCTTCATAGTCCTTCCTGGTGATCCAGACGTCCTCATTGTCCAGGTGGTCCAAGGCCCAGTCACGAGCTCCGTACCAGGCGTCCAGCACGGGGTTTGAGGCCAGCTGAACCTGGAACATGAGCAGAGCGGTCACCAGAAGGACATCCCCCATCGGTTTCTAAGGACTGAATGTTTAGCAAGGCTGGCTACAGAAATGCACACACAGGAGGGCCCCCTTTGATTCCAAGATGCGGCAAGACTATCTCTGCACCCCTCAGAGCTGAGCTGAAATGCCCCAGACGTTCCAAGGAAGGACACGAACATGTAGAGTGCACCAGGACCAGAGAGTAAGAGGTCATCAGTTACTTTATCCACGCCACACCTGTCACCCTGGGCAGGGGGCAAAAGACCAGCTGCCCCGCCTCCTGCCCCTCTCCTGTCGACCATAAGGTGTCAGGTGGAGACTGGGAAGACCTGGACCTGAGCCCCTCTGCCAGCAAGGGAAGCAGAGGCTGATACAAGGTGGCTCTGGCCATGGTGGCAAATGAGCCTCGGAGGACGTGAGAACAGAGAGGCTCGGTTTCCGCTGCTTATTCCAGGAGCAAGACTGTGGTCAGCAGTCCCGGGAGTGCCCCCAGTGAGGTTTAAGCTGACCACAGGGCAGACCGCTGTCCAATTCAGATCGGGCTCCTCTTTCCTGGAGTCGCCTGCCTGACTTCCCACCTCCCTCTCCCCTCTCTCCTTCCCTCCATCTCCCATAGAAGTGCCAGGCTGGAATGGAGTTTTGGGAACTTTCTGAAGTAAAGGGCAAGAGGAATCAGCACAGATGGAGGAGGAGGAAGAGGCAAGGGACCTGCAAGAAAGGACCATCAACAAAATCTGGGTCACGAGAGCCCTGGCCGCTCTGGCATAGAAGTGTCAGGGACGGGACGAGGAGGCGCTGGCTCTACTCCTTGCAGCGGGCAAGTGCCCACTGGGAGGAATATCAAGTAGGACCATGTGTGGAGTCTAGGGGGGTCCTTCTAGCAACTCGTGGAATCCAGTGTGTTCTCAGGGGCCCTCAATACAACAGCTGATGTCTGTCCATCATACGCAGGCCCTGGCCTGAGCGCCTGACTCGCCCTGCACACTGAAAGCTGGTAACGGGTGTCAAGATGACCCCCCTTCTCACTGCTGAGAAAACTGGGGTGTGGCAAAACTCAGTGACGGTGGTGCTGGAGTCAAAACCCAGGCCCAGAAACCACCCCCTGAATGTACAACACATCACACAGCACAGGGCGGGCCAAACCAAGCCCCTCAGCAGGACACAGAGGCTCCACACCCCATGTGCCCTGCCGGCCTCTCCAGCACACGCCCCACCCTTCACAGCCACTCTCAGCTGCACACCCCTCAGCAAGGTTTTGGCCCCCAAGCCTTTGCTCCTGCTCATCCTCCTGCCCTCAATCTGGAACATTCTCTCCGTCCACCCCCTCGACACACTCTACATGACAAACACGTCGTCCTCGGAAGACTCACTTCCAAGGAGCCGTCCCTGAACTCCAAGACCCCTAGGTGCCCAGGACATCTCAGCATCATGAGATGACTGGTCTATGAGGAGAGCTCAGACCACATCTCTTGGTGATCGGGATTTTGGTAAATAAACTGTGGGGTACCCCCACCAGACAGTTGCTTTTAAAAGTATTTCAGATGAATAATGACATGGGAAAATGCTCCTGGCAGGTTAAGAAATTCAGGTTACAAAAGCAATGTGTAGAAAATGTGTGGAAGAAAGAAAGAAACCTCCTCAGCCAGTCCCCTCTGCCTGTGGCCCAGGGCCTGGGTGAAGAGAAGGCCTTAATCTCAATGTACACTCTTTTTAAAGAAAATAATTTGGTGATAATGAATCCCACATGCCGCAGGGCAAGTGGGGCTGTGCGCCACAAGTATGGAAGCCTGTGAGTCTAAAGCCTGTGCTCCGCAACAAGAGAAGCCACTTCGATGAGAAGTCCGTGCGCCACAACTAGAGAGTAGCTCTCGTTCACCATAACTAGAGAAAGCCCATGCGTAGCAACGCAGACTCAGTGCGGCCAAAAGTAAATAAATAATTTTGGTGATAATTTATTTAGCTGCACTGGATCTTAGTTCCAGCACGTGGGATCTTCAGTTGTGGCATGTGGGATCTAGCTCCCTGACCGGGGATCAAACTCGGGCCCCCTGCACTGGCAGCGTGGCGTCTTAGCCACTGGACCACAAGTAAGTTCCTCAAGGTACACTCTTCTGTACTCTCTGAATGTTTATTGTATGCAGGTCTTCCTTTGTTAATGAAAACAAAACAAAGAAGTACATAAATTATTATTTCCATTTTGCTTTAAAAATCTGAAGAACAGAAGGAAGGCCACAAATGTGTTAACAGTGGCTGTTTCTGGATGATGGAATGACAATTTTTCTCATTTACACTGTACTACTTTTGCAACCCAGAAAATAAACAATAAGGCTATTTTCCAAACAGCTGGTTACATGGACAATCGGTACCTGAAAAGAAGACTGAAAGGGCCTCATCTCCAGCAGCTCCTTCTCGATTCTGACCTTCATCCCAGGATACATCATGTTCCCGCCAGTGAGGAAAACATTCTGAACCAGCAGCTCTTGAACATCCTTTGGGTACCTGGGGATGAAACGATTCCACTGCTATCGTCTCTCCTACTTGAATATTGGAAGAGAATGTAGATGTGGAAATGTGAGCTCTCAGTACAAATCAGAACACAACCACACAAAAAGTTAAACAAACCAAAAAAATGCTCTCCATTTTTCATTTGCCTTTACAGAATGAATGTCAAACAGCTAGCTAAAACCTTAATTTGAATGGTCAATCCATTTCCTTTGCATTATGTCTTTCTAATACATGTTTTCTAAAAATTGACTTTAGTGAGGATTGCTTTAAATGCATTTAGATGAAGTCTGACAAATTTATAAACCCCAGCAACCACCACCACAACCAAGATAGAGAACATTTCCATCACCCGCCAAAGTCCTACCTCTCCTTTCGAGGACCTCCCTCTCCACCTGTGCTTTTTATTACTAGTTTTATCTTACACATTTGATCACTTTTCTACCCACTGCGAGACAAAACTCAAAGTTATTCAAACAAAGTAGCTGCAATCACTTTTCTTCCTCGCTAGTTGTTAA
This sequence comes from Giraffa tippelskirchi, assembly GCF_054371585.1. Taxonomy (NCBI): domain Eukaryota; kingdom Metazoa; phylum Chordata; class Mammalia; order Artiodactyla; family Giraffidae; genus Giraffa; species Giraffa tippelskirchi. Next base: position 109,350,376 of record NC_137287.1, on the reverse strand, counting down.
GTTGCCATTCTGCTTTAACCAACAACTAGAGGACCACAAGACTGTGTTCGCTACTTGTCCCACATGAATTAGGAAAACTCACACTGCAGAATCATAACTGTATAAACAGGTGGGGAGAGGCATGTTATTATAGAAATGTAAACTCTTAAAAAATAAAATGCAAGGTGGGAAAAAAACTAACTTCTGCTTGTTTTTAAGGTCATTTAGAACTGCTAGTGTGCAATGATGTGAAGACTTTTAGAAAAGCCAGTGCACATATATTATCATGTTGCCCAAATTTTTAAAAGACATTCTTAAAGCTCCTCAAATATATACACACTGAGCATCTACACACTGAGAAAAGAATAGACAGCCCTAACTCTGTGCCAGGCCTGGTGAGAGAAAAAGAACACCCTCTGAGGAGAGCAAGTCAATGAAAAAGAGACGCCCAGCCATCAGCTCCACTGTTCAATGCAAAATTCAAGGGAATGGTTCAAGAAAACAGAAGGAAAAGAAGGTCCAGGCTCACCTGTCCAGGATATAATGGAGGGTCTCTGCTATGCCGGCCTGCTCTTCTCCAATGAGAGATGGCTGGAAGATAATTTCTGGAGCTCGAATTCTTTCTGTCCCAACAAACAGCTGATGATACGCTGCCAAGTTAAACACGGGCTTTAAAAACCCAAGGTTTAGAAGATATTTTTAGACCATAAGAACAAACATCCCAGTTGCCAGCTTCCTCAAATTGCCTTTCTCATTCCATTATGGCTTTGTTTGTGCCAGAATAACGTCTCCCCCCACTCTCTTGATGTGATGATTCAATTTTTCTACCTTCTTTAACCTCTGGATTATAAATTGCTATACATCTCCATCATGAAATGATCCTTGAAATGCAGGAAAGAGACTTGGTGAAGAGTAGTAGCAGCAAGGCTGGCACTGGAAGACCAAGTCTCTGCCAGTGTTTGGCTCGGCACCCAGTCCCTGCACAGCCAAAAAAGCCTTCTCCCAGGTGTCTCAGCCTCACGTCCATCTACTTGGTTGCCACGGTGATGGCAGAAACATGGACCCAGATGAGGATGAAACATCATGACACTGGCTTCAATTGAAATAAAAGCATTAAAAGCTACTCTTTGGGTCTCAAACTCCCTGGTTACTGGACCAAATGCTCCACCGAGCAGACTGTTTTTCACAGTTTTACAGTCAGTGCTGGGACCCCAATCAATCACCAAGGGGAAAAAAGTCCCTGACTCTGCAAGTTTTTAGTGCTGGTCTCGCCCTTCTAGAAAAATACAACTGGGATTTGTGGCTGGAGGTGGGGGATATTCCTAAAGAAGCAGACTAGATCTGACTGGTCATTCACGTCAAGCTGCAAAGCATAAGCAAGATCGAGGCTACAGGAGGCCAACCTGGACCGTGGCCACTGGCTTCTCCACTTCCGGTGTCTCCTCCGAAAACAGGGGCTCGAAATCGTTGATGTTTTCCACATCTTCCAGAGACGGCTCGAGCTGCTCCAGGTCAGGAGTCTGAGAAGAGAAGAAACACAAGAAGACAGAACCTGTGATTCAGTGAGCCTTAGCCCTGCCACTCCAGAGAAGACTGTCCCACAGAGACTCCAGACACGAGGGGCTCAGAATCCAGCTGGCTACCTCCCCAAGCTCCAGCCACACTGCCCGCACCCCAGCTGCAGTGACTGGAGAGAATCTGGACTCGGGCCGCTCGGACCTGACCCTCAGCTGCACTGCTTCTACCCGTGTGACCTTCCCTCACAGGTAGAGGGCACGTTTCTCCCCTCGCCTCAATCTCAGCTTCCTTACTCATAAAATGGGAATGAAGACAGTACTTGCGGAATCGTGAAAACTAATCGAGACGATACTTGCACAGCACAGGGCCTGGCACAGGTCCCATGTTCTGTTATCATCAGTAACTGTCGCTCCTGAGTGGCACCAGCTCTTTGGTTCCGACCTTGGATGTGTGTCCTCCTCCACTGACAAGCTTCAGGTCACACTGGCTCCCTCCAGGATGAAGCCATCCCATTTTTATCCTGTCTTCCCACCTCCAGCCTGGCCTCTCCCTAAATCCATCATCCTAACTGCCACCAGTTATTTTCCTAAAATAAAATCTCGTCAGATTATGCCTTGCTCAGCACACTCTGAAGGCTCTGTCTGAAGGATACTATTCAGGCTGAAGGATAAAGACTGTTTTAGGCGGCCACGGCCTCCCTTCCGGCTTCGTCTCCCACATTCTCCATGCGGGATGGGCCCTCCTCCCTGCGTGTATACTTCTTTCCATTTAAAATGTCCTCCCTCCTCATCAGATATCTACTGAAATCAAATAATCTTTCAGGGCCCAGCTCAAACATCCCAATCCTTTCTCATAACTCCATCTGAGGACTTCCCTGGTGGTCCAGTGGTTAAGCATCTGCCTTGCAACTCAGGGGATGTGGGTTCCATCCTTGGTCAGGGAACTAAGATCCCATATGCCGCAGGGCAACAAAGCCCCTGCAACCACAACTAGAGATCCCGTATGCTGGAAACTAAAAACCAATGCAGCCAAAGAAATAAATAAACTATTTTAAAAAACAAACAAAAAACAAACCTCCATCTGCATTCCCACAGACATCTATTAATGGCATCACATTTGATAAAGGTTATTATAGTCTGGGGCATCCCTGGTGGCTCAGATGGTAAAGAATATGCCTACAATTTGGGAGACCTGGGTTTGATCCCTGGGTCGGGAAGATCCCCTAGAGAAAGGCATGGCAACCCACTCCAGTATTCTTGCCTGGAGAATCCCCATGCACAGCATATTACTGTCCTGAATATGGTTTAGAGCCCTAGGTTCTGAGGTACTGAGGAGGGATAGGATTGTATCTTAGTTACCTCTGTGCCCCTGGTCCCTGGCAATCATGCCTAGCACTGAGTGGTGAGTCCCCAGGATATACCCTAGATTTCTCTAGAATAAAGAGGACTGTAAAATGTCTGGGTTTTAAAGGCTTTTTCAGTATTACTATCCACTTTCATATCTCATTATATTCAAAAGCAGTCACCTTAAAAATAAGATTTCTTAGCTTCACCAAAAATTGTTAAAAAAAAAAACCAAACATTTTCCTTATCCTGATTCATATGATTCATAGAGAGGAACAAAGCTGGTAATTTCAATGCCCACATCGGGCATCCCAGAGAGAACTGATTTCTCTACCATGGCTGGCTTCTCTCCCTCTTAGGGTTTGCCAGGGTCCCCAGGTGTACTGGGTGGCAACTGGGAACACATATACGACTGTTCTTTGGGAACCGAACAGAGCAACAGTTTGCCAAGGCGCATCAGAGAAGATGCAGTGTGGTTCCAGCCTTGAGCAGCAGAAAAACAGAGGCCAGTTCAATCTTGATTCCTCAGGTAAGAGAACTTTCTGTCTTTGGCCCACTGTGCTTTCCAACAAAGGAAGGTGCTATCGAGCTGCACTCCCACCCATTTGCAGCGACAGAAAGCGAGCATCTTTTAAATACTCCATGAAGAATGCTAGCAGGACTTCCTTGGTGGTTCAGTGGTGAAGAGTCTACCTCCCAATGCAGGAGACACGGTTTGATCCCTGGCCCCGGAAGACTCCATGTGCCATGGGGCTGTGTGCCACAACCTGAGAGTCTGCGTGATGCAATGAAGATCCTAATTGCTGCAACTAAGACCCAGGGCCATCAAATAAATAAATAAACATTAAAACCAAAGAAAGAATGCTAACAAAGCCTATTCCTTTACAACATCCTCACTGAACACCTGGAGTGAGGGCTGAAATGGATTGGTTTGTAAGAAAAAATGGATTTTTAGAAAACACTGGAAGTTTAAAAATTCAGCTGTATGAATCCAATGCAACTTTTACCGTTTAGGTGGCATTTCAATATGAACTGTGGTCCACATATATTTGCTCTCCCCATTCTAAAGGAACTGTACAGTTGGAAAATACAATAAATATTTTTTGAAAGGTAGAACTGGCTGTCCAATGTTGTGGCCAAATTTAGCCCATGAATATTACTGTAATTGATCTAATCTTTAACAATCTCCCTGACTGACCATTAAGGCTTTGGGACAGACGGATTCATCAGATATGTTGTACTACGTAGGGAAACCTTTTAAAGTCCAACAATTCAAAATCTCCCCAAACCCAGAGAGATCTGAATATGTACCCTCAGGTCACAGGACAAAGTAGGGACTTATTAAGTACCTGCTGAATGAATGTACAGAGTGACTGAATCAGGGCACATAACAAACACAGAAAAATGAACAAAGAAAAGGAAAAACTAGCTCCCCAACTGCTTGGGAATCACATCTTCACAGTCATTTGATTTCTTTTCTTTTTAAATCTGAAATCCTCCGTGTGCATGTAGCTTAGTGGTTCATCTCTGATATCAAGATGCTGACACCCTGTGGACAAGCATGATAAAACTAAGTACAGACAAACAAACAACAAAGGCAATGTGAACAGAGGATTCGATGGTTGGATGGCACCATCAACTCAATGGACATGAGTCTGAGCAAACGCCGGGAGGGACTGAAGGATAGGGAAGCCTGGCGTGCTGCAGTCCATGGGGTCACAAAGAGTTGGTCACAACTGAGCAACTGAATAAGAACAACAATGTGGATCCAGATCCCAGTATCCAACGGCTCAAATCTGAAACACAGATCTGGAAAGTGGGAAGAGCAAAGCAGAAAAGGCACATTGGTTCTCCTAGAGCTGATCGGCGATGCTGTGCGAGACTAAGATGAAGTTCAAGGCCCCTTCAACCCCAGATCTCAGTGATCCGGTATGCTGTGTCTAGGAAGTCTGACTCAGGATCTGCTCTGTCAAACATGCATGCTCACGGCCAGTCACTGTCCTCATGTGACCTACAGCCTGTCAGAGAGGTGGGGAAGGGGAGGTTGAGAGCCGGTCTCCAGCTGAGACGGTGCCTGCAAAAGCAGGCTGCCTGCTGAGCCAAGGACAGCTCTGAGGTCCCTGATGAGCAGCACACTACATACACTCAGCGGCAAGCTGGAATTTTCCACAGGACATTTTCTTTCGAAAAGTAAAGGCTTTAGAATTTAAAGTTGACTTAAAAACAAAGATCAATAGCTGGACTGGCTAACCCTGCTCTGGAAGTGTCACAAGGCAATGAACAAGTACCTTTATTTTAGAACTCTAGAGATGACATATCCAGCAACAATGCATCCACCTATTATCACTTTTTTCCAGATCTAGAGAAGGAGAGCCAACCAGAGACCTGGGACCGAGGTGTGACCTGCAGGCAGCTCCTTCCACACGAGGCCCAGTGCTAGGGTTTGATTTACCCAGGGCCCTATCTCACACACCCACCCACCCTTTCAGCCACATGAATACTTATTCACAGTCCACAGGCAGGGAAACAAAAAGGAGACACTGAGAAGATCAAAGAGTTAGTTTTAGTAACAACAAAAGGCTGGTTTTAAATCAACCTACAAATATCTTTTCAAGGTTTTTAAAATAACACTTTTTTCTTAAAAGTTAACCTGTGTATAATAGGAAACCAAGAAACACAAGAAGCAAAAAACAATGTCATTCATAATCACAAGCGGTTTACCATCTGATGTGTCCTTCTGGGTCTCATTTGTATATTTCCTATGGAGCACGTCTATTAGCACCTGAAAAAAAATTCCCAGACTATGTGTGAAGTGTGATCCCTGTCCTTAGGGAGCACTGAGATGGACAGGTGGTGAATGAAGGAGTAATCACAATATATTTAATAAGAGATCAGAATAAAGTTGAGGCATGTATGATGATCCAGGAACCATCAGTGGCGCAGGTTCACGTTCAAGATGGGCCACACGATCGGCGTGTGTTATGTTCTTCCTTTTCTACTTGCATACTTCCCCCTCCCAGGGGGCCAGAGCTCTACTGGGTAAAACCCCTCAGGTCAGCACTCCAGTTGGTACAAGGTCAGTGCCATCCCTGCCCCCATCCGTGCCCCCAGAGACATCAAACACCACTCTGTTCTCTTTGCCTGCAAGTCTGGTCACAACCCCTTTGTCATCAGCCTTTCTTGAACACTCTCCTGTCCTCAGAAAGGGCTATCTTCTCTACACAACCCCTCGAGACCTCCCCTGTGTCCCAAGTACCTCTGGCTTGCTGTCCACCACGTCCACCTCGAGGCTGACTTCTGCTTGAAGGATCTTCTGCTTTGCCTGCTCTACTGCGGCACTGAGCTTCTGGATGTAGGACTGCAGCTCCTCTGGGGAGTCCATGTTCAGCTCTATCAGGGCCTTGTGAAACTGATCCATCTGGCCGTCCTCCAGAAGCTCCTGCAAGCGGAGCAGTCACAACCCATCCTCAGAGATGCACGTCAGGGCAATCACGCCCGGGAAGGAGAGAAGGAGCTCAGAAGCTGGACGGACAGGAAGAACGGCGGGAGAGGGCTCCCTGCGCCTGCCCCTCCACCAAGCCTGCCCCATGAAGCTTCGCACCACGGCCCTCCTCCCCAGCCGTCTCTGGGCTCCCACACATCACCGTCTCAGCACCACCTGAGCAGGCAACACTCATCTATGCAGACAGATGTCAGAAACGTGAGCTTCTGGGCAGGCAAAGGTGGGAGAGTTGCTAAAAGGAGACTGAGGGAGGCTCCTGGGCTGCTGGTAGTACTGTATTTCTTTTTCTGGATGTGGCTACGTGGTGCATTTCAGTGGTGAAAACTCATTGAGATGGACCCTTAAGATTTGTGTGCTCTGCATCATGTGTGCCACACTTAAGCCAAGAAGTTAAAAATCAAACAAAGGGGACTATAAGGATAAAATACATCAACAAGGCCAAGTCCATAACTGTTTCAGAAATTCCGCTGGTACGCTGCCCTCCACACAAGTGCTCTCTACACAGATGATCCTGCTAGACTCCTCCTTGACCTCAGGGTCGGGGGGACTGAGACGGCTGATGCATTTCACGGCTGGGGCAGAATCTACAGGAAGAACAGGCGGGGACCCACCCAGGGGTCTGCATCACCTGCACGTAGAGCAGCCGGTCCAGCCGCTCCTGATCCAGCTGCAGCTTCTCCTCCCGCCGCCGGGCGTTGAGCTCCTGCAGCCGCCGCAGCTGCTGCTGCCGCCGCTCCTGCTTCTCCTCGGAGGTCAGGGTGCTGCCCAGGAGCTTGCTGGAAAACGGGAGCTGCATCTTGTGGACATTGTTCTCATAGTAATCGGGGCACCGCCATTTCTGCAGCTCTTCAAAGGAAGCGTTTCGGAAGTTAGGAGATGGGAACACCATTAACCCTGAGATTAGCAAGTTGGGACCAGGATTCCAGGTGCAGGGGAAGATGGAGGAAGCACGCTCCCCCCATCTCTGAACCCACCCGATGGACGAAATGCAGCAGTAAGACCTGGACACGATGCCAACACACCTGCTCTGAGAAAACTGCTAAATAAAGCTTTTCAGATGGAAAGGATATCACCTGGAGCACCAGAAATGAAGGAAACGCAACTGAAATGATTAACAGACTAGATTAACCTCCTCCGGAATTCTTTAAAATAAGTTTGACAATTGAAAGTAAAAACCGTGACAATGTCTGATGGGCTTCCCACGTATGTAGATGTGACACAGAGGACAAGTCCGATACAAAGGAGGAAGGACACAGGGGCCTCTGGAGCGCTGACATCTCCAGGCTCCACTTGAAGTGGCAAAAAAGAGACCCTAAGATTGTGAAACACCTGTTAACTGTCATCTCTTGAGCAACCACTAAAACAAAAAACCTACACAAGAGAGATATGGTGAAAAACACAATAGATAAATTAAAATGGAATCCCCCCAAAATTGGTGGACCTAAATCCAGACACAAGAGTGATTAAATTCACTGTAAATGGTCTTAACTTATCAGTTAAAAGATAGAGACTGAAAGAAGGGATTTTTAAGAAAGGACCTGTTAGAAAACTTGCTTTGAATATAATGTTACACATAGATTAAAGGGCCAGGAAAAAACCACCACACAAGCACCAATCAAAAGAAAGCTCAAGTGGCTATACTAATGTCCAAGTAGACTTCAAAGCAAAGAAAACTGCAAGGGATAAAAGGAACACTACATAATGGTAAAAGACCAGCTTGCCAAGAGGATGTAAGAATCCTAAATGTGCACCTAACAAGAGAGCTTCAGATACTTGAAAGCAAAAACGGACAGAACTGAAAGGAGAAATAGGAAAAGTCACAATTCTCCCTGCAGATTTCAACACTCTTAATAATCAGTAGTAAATAATCAGTACAGCTTGATGGACAATGAAGCTGGGTTGGCAAGAACTGAACAAAACCAACAACCAGCGGAACCCGAATGACATGACAGACTACTCCATCCAACAATAGCAGGACATACATTCTTCGCAATTGTACATGGAACATTCACCAAAACAAACCATGCCTGGGTCCTAAAATAAACCTTCACAAATTTAACTGATACCAGGGAAAAGAAGTTCTTTGACTATGATAGAATTAAAGTAGAAATAAACCACAGAAAGATAATGGGAAAGTCTCCAACACTTGGCTATAAAGTATTCTAAATGACCAATGGTTGCAAATAAAAAAGGCTTGAGGGAAACTAAAAAATATCTGAACTCAATAAAAATGAAAATACAACATATCAAAATCTATGAAATGTAGATAAAGGACTGCTGAGAGGGAAATTCAAGCTTTAAATGCCTATACTAGAGAGAAGTTATGATAAAAATCTAAGCTTCTACTTCAAGAAACTAGGAAAAAAGGGCAAAGTAAACCTAAAGCAAGTAGAAGGGAAGAAATAATAAAAAGAAGACATCAATGAAATTACCTAAATAGCCTTATACCTATTAAAGAAATTGAATTCCTTCAGAGAAATAAATCCCCCAGGCTCAAATAGTTCTGCTGCAGAATTCTAACAAACATTAAAAAAAAAAAAAAATCAATTATTTACTCAATCTTTTCCAGAGAGTAGAAGAAAACACTTAACAGCTCATTTAATAAGACCAGCATTCCCATGATTCCAAAACAAGACAAAGACAGTAGAAGAAACTACAGATCAATATCCCTTATGAATATTGATATAAATACTTCATAAAATTTACCAAATTAAATCCAGCTATAAAAAATAATACATGGAAACAAGCAGGGCTCAAGGCTAGTTCAATATTTGAAAAGCAATCCTTATACTCTCTTAAATGAACAGTCCAAAGCACAAACACCATAGGATCATATGAGATGCAGAAAAAGCATTTCACAAAATTCAAAAACCCATTCATGATAAAAATGATCAGCAAAACTTAAGCACAGAGAGGAACTTCCTCAATTTGATAAAGAGTAAAAACTCACTATATTTCATAAAAATTCACTGCATTTCTATACAATAGCAATGAGCAATTGGAAACTGAAATTTAAAATAAAGAAATAAATAATTCAGGCATAAATCTAATAAAACATGTACAGGATCTATATGCTGAGAACTATAAAATGCTGATGAAGGAAATGAACAAAGACCTAAATAAATGGAAAGACACACTATATTCATGGATTAGAAGCCTCAACATAGTTAAAAAATGTCACTTCTCCCCAATCTGGATTTAGCATTATATTTGGATTTATATTTAGAAGGTTGCTGTTTTATATACAAACCAATCTACACATTTAATGTTCTTTCAATCATATCCCAACAGAACTTTTGGTAGATATGGACAAACTGACCCTATTATTTAAACGGACAGGCAAAAGAATTAGAATAACCAAAAGGACCGTGAAAAAGAACCAACATACGAGACTTATCACTTAACTGAAAAGTTTTTGAGGAAAGTAAATACCAAAAAATGGAAGAGGATGCTAAAAAGTATTAAGTGTAAAAAAGTGGGCAAAAAGGGAATTCCCTGGGGGTCCTGTGGTTAGGACTCTGCGCTTCCACTGCAGGGGGCATGGGTTCCATCCGTGGCTGGGGGAAGATCCTGCACGCCACACCTCGTGGCCAAAGAAAATCCTGTCAAGAGTGAGCAAGAGTCACCCAGGGAACAATGTAAGGAACACCCCAAAGGCAGACAACACTCGGAAGCTGCAGGCAGACATGCTCTTCGTACCTTCCACGTAATCCTCAGCGATGTAGCTGTGCCCGTGTAGGATCTCCTCCATGCGGCTGAGAGTGATGGCGGCCAGGTGCCCAGGGTACTTCAGCTGCAGGAGACGCTGGAGGTAGCCAGCTGCCTGGCTTCCTCCCAGGTTGATGCGCTTGCAGTTTTTAGCATCTAACCTACAATCGATAGGTGGGAATAGCACTGAAACTTCGGCAACGTGGAGGAGAGAATATGGAGACAATATGTGGACAAGGGGGAAGGATAATTGAATGTAGACTAATGAGGAAGAAACTGACTGGTGGGGGAAAATAAAACAGTTGGAAGGAACTTTAAAGTTGCCTTAGTGCAAACTCTGACCCAATGCAGGCATTCCTAGACCACATCCTAACAGACACGTGAACGTTAACTTCTGGTAAGAGTCTCAGAAGGAAACCAGGTTCAAAGCAAAGAACGTGCTCTCTGAAGTCAGACCCTCAAGTGACTTGTCATGTATTTCTCCAACTGTGGTTCCAAGGCCACGTATCCTGGAATCAACTGGGGACAATGTTTAACATGACAATGCCCAGGACCTGTCTGCTCTGGGGAGGGCCTAGGGATATGCATTTTTTCTTTTTCAGCAGTGTCACACACCATGTAGGATCTTAGTTCCTCAACCAGGGGTCAAACCTAAACCCCCTGCCATGGAAGCTCACAGTCTCAACCACTAATTGCCAATGAAGTTCCAGGGGCTATGCATGTTGACAAGCTTCCTGGGTAGCTCCAGTGTACCCCTCCCCTAGACACTCCACTTCTACTTATGCAAACACATTAAGTAGCCACATACACACCGGCTTACTGTAATCTCCTAAGCGTACCAGGTTCCTCTCACATGAAGTGAAGGGGAGAAGAACCAGAGTAACTATATCCTCAGTGTGAGAAAGGAGAGGAGCTGGGCTCTAGGAATTTGCTGTGCACTGAAACGATGCTGCTATATCACACCTCACCAGCAGGTGCCAGCACGGAACAGGACATGCTCCAATCTGATCCTAGCTTCCAGGTCAAATCATTTTCTCTCAATATAATATAACAATATTATTTTTAATTTCTGCATATTCTGGTTACATAAGATAGAAAATTCTGTATAGCAGGAGTGTTTGGGAATGCCTAACGATTACTTTTTTCTTCATAAATGTTTGTACAAACTTCAAGAGAAATTCCCACAATAGGGCTCAATAAATTCATCAACCTTTATTTTCACTTAAATATTCAGATTGTTTTACAAAGTGCCATCTCCTACATTATCTCATTTAATTCTCAGGGTAACCCTGAGAAATCAGTTTTTCCCAAGTTTATATGTTAGGAAACCAAGTGAAGAAGTTAAGTACCTCATCCTTCGCAGGGCTGCAAACCCAAGCTTTCAACTCCTCTTCCTATTTACACACTCTCTCTATGCAAAGAGGAATCTTCTCAGGAGAGCATGATGCTGGCCTAGTCTCTCTCTCTAATTTTTAATTGAAGCACAACTGATTTACAATATTTCAGGTACACAACAAAGTGATTCAGTTATATATAAATATATAACACATGTATATATGTATACTTTTCCAGATTTTTTTCCATTGTGCTTCCATCGGGCTTCCCTGGTGGCTCAGATGCAAAGAATCTCTCTGAAATGTGGGAGACCTGGGTTCGATCCCTGGGATGCGATGATCCCCTGGTGGAGGGCATGGCAACCCACTCCAGTATTCTTGGCTGGAGAATCCCCATGGACAGAGGAGCCTGGTGGGCTACAGTCCATGGGGTCACACAGAGTCGGATATGACTAAGCACAGCACATATATATACTTTTTCAGATTCTTTTCCATCGTAGACTATTACAAGATACTGAATATAATTTTGTGTCCTACACAATAGGTCCTTGTAGTTTATCTGTTTTACATATATATTGGTGTGTCTCTGATAATCCCCAATTCCCTATTTATCCTTCCCTTCCTGGCCTAGTCTCTTTGAAGTGAAAGTGAAAGTTGCTCAGTTGGGTCCGACTCTTTGTGACCCCATGGAGTATATAGTCCACGGAATTCTCCAGGCCAGAATACTGGAGTAGGTAGCCTTTCCCTTCTCCAGGGGATCTTCCCAACTCAAGGATTGAACCCAGGTCTCCAACATGGCAGGTGGATTCTTTACCAGCCGAGCCACAAGGGAAGCTCAAGAATACTGGAGTGGGTAGCCTATCTCTTCTCCAGGAGATCTTCCCGACCCAGGAATGGAACAAGGGTCTCCTGCATTGCAGGGGGATTCTTTACCAACTGAGCCATCAGGGAAGCCCCCTGGCCTAGTGTCTTTATCAGACAATAAAAGCCCAACTATAAAATAAGAACACATTTTAAAATGACAGAAACTACCCTCAACTTTTATACACCTTGGAAAAATAATCTACTATCTATCTATTATGTACCATACTTGAAAAGAAAGGTCTAAATTATTGTCATTAAAGAGCTTTAAATAAAAAAGCAAAATAGCACTTAATAAAAAAAGTGACTCCAGAACACAACAGTCTAAATTAAATTTAAATAATTTACTCAGAACATTTTTATTAAGTGCCTACTACCTACAGGTACTTGTATTAAACTATCTATTTCACTCTAAGTCAGAATCATACAATTCTAGAATTACAGATTTGTACCTCAGAGACCATCGACCCCAACTCAAGCCAGGAGGTCACAAGGACAGATGGTGAGGTGAGATATCTATACTCACACTGTGAGGGAGGTCAGAGTTAAGCCCAGAGGTCAGTTCATGGTCCTGTACTTGCTCTTTCCACTCTACCTTTACAGTAGGTGCCCAGTAAAAGTTTCCTGAATGCTTCTCAAAACAGCACTCAAATGCTGTAAGTACAACTCACCTCCCTTCTAAGATGGGTAAAATATGTGTACACTGATATCCAGATGAAATGATGAGCCCACTGGAAATCATGGTCTTTGGGTTATTGTGGTAGAAGCTGAAGAGGCTGTCTATCCCATAGGCAACCTTAGGAATCCCGTAGCACTCAAACAGAAGCTCGGACATCATCTGTCGTGAATACAGTGGGGTACACACGGCTTCTGTCAAAACTATGGGATGATCAACACAGCCCTACTTTGAAAGAAAAGAGCAAATTGTTAGGTGCTAAGAGAATACACTTTTCAAAGCAAAAAAAGAAACAAAAATCCTTATTGCAAGGGCTGAATTGGCTTTTGGTCTCCAATCAAAACACCTGATCAGAAGCAACTGAGAAACACCTCTCTCCCCTGGAAGTTTCTTTGGAAAATATGAAAGTAGGGTGTCGTGTCCGACTCTTTGTGACACCATGTACTGTAGCCCAACAGGCTCCTCTGTCCATGGGATTTTCCAGGCAAGAATACTGGAGTGGGTTGCCATTTCCTTCTCCAGGGGATCTTCCCAGGGATCAAACCCGGGTTTCCTTCATTGCAGGCAGATTCTTTACCATCTAAGCCACCAATGCTCATAGTAACTTAAGTCAGTTCAGTTCAGTCCAGTCACTCAGTCGTGTCCAACTCTTTGCAACCCCATGGACTGCAGCACGCCAGGCTTCCCTGTCCATCACCAACTCCCAGAGCTTGCTCAAACTCATGTCCATCGAGTCGGTGATGCTATCCAACCATCTCATCCTCTGTTGTCCCCTTCTCCTCCTGCTTTCAATCTTTCCCAGCATCAGGGTCTTTGCCAATGAGTCAGTTCTTCGAATCAGGTGGCCAAAGTATTGGAGTTTCAGCTTCAGCATCAGTCCTTCCAATGAATATTCAGGACTGATTTCCTTTAAGATTGACTGGTTTGATCTCCTTGCAGTCCAAGGGACTTTCAAGAGTCTTCCCTAACACCACAGTCCAAAAGCATCAATTCTTCAGAGCTCAGTTTTCTTTATAGTCCAACTCTCACATCCAAACATGACTAATGGAAAAACCATAGCTTTGACTAGATGGACCTTTGTTGGCAAAGTAATGTCTTTGCTTTTTCATATGCTGTCTAGGTTGGTCATAGCTTTTCTTCCAAGGAGCAAGCATCTTTAAATTTCATGGCTGCAATGTCAACTGAAGTCAAGCCCCATCCAAACCGTGAGCCAATCATCTGGCTCTATCTTCAAAACAGCTCTAGAATCCAACTGCTTCTTATCACATCCGCCATTCCTTCCTCATCTAAGTTACCATCATCCCTCACCTCGGAACTGCAACAGCCTCCTAACTGATTTCCCTAATTCTACCCTATGACTCAGGCTAGTTCATTCTCCATATAGCAGATATGATCCTTTTGAAACAAAAGTCACATCCCTCTGTTGTTTAACACCCTGCAATGGCTCACCATTCCACTCATAATAAAAGCCTACAAAGTGTGTGACCTCTCTTACTTCTACTTCCACTTACTGAAATGAAGTCGCTCAGTTGTGTCCAATTCTTTGCAACCCCAAGGACTGTAGTCCACCAGGCTCCTCCATCCATGGAATTTTCCAGGCAAGAGTACTGGAGTGGGTTGCCATCTCCTTCTCCAGGGGATTTTCCTGACCTAAGGATCGAACTCGGGTCTCCCGCATTGCAGGGAGATGCTTTACCGTCTGAGCCACCAGGGAAGACCTTACAAGTAAGACCTTCCACTTACTACCCTCCCCTCACTCTGACTGTCCTCAATTAGGATTAGGGAAAACTCTTGCCTCAATTTTCACTGGCTGTTCTGTCTCTCCGGATTACTATTCATTCAGATATTCACAAGGCTTGCTCCCTCAATCGTCTGCTTTAGTTCTTGCTCAAAACACCACCGTCACCCTGAGTCCTCTCCCTACCCATCTTACTGAAAAGCTGTAACCCTCTCCTCTCCATCTATCATGCCGTAGAATCTACTGCTTAATTCTACTGTTTATTATCTCTCTTTTCATACTAGAATGTGTTTCCATACTTGTGCTCCACAAGCACAAGAGATTTCGTGTTATATTCCCGGACATATTTCAAACATCTAAAAAAGTCCCCATTGAGAGTAGGTGCTTAACAGATATCTGTTAATAAATAAATGTACTAACAAACAAGCCCAAACAGATGCTCCAAGAGAAAACAGCGTTATTTTGCTCACTGGCATACCCCAACCGCCTAGCACAGGACTTACAAACGTTAGGCGTTTAATATTTGATCGACTGACTAAATGAATGACGAAATGACAAATGGAGCGACTATCATCTGTCGGAGAGCGGAGTGACACCGGACGCGACCACATCCCTCTCCTCAATGCTAACCCCACCTCGCCCGTCACCTGTGAGGAGACACCCAGATGCTGGAAGCTGTAGTCAAGCAGCAACTCCTGAAGCTCCAGGTTCACCGGCACGTTGCGGTCGAAGGGCGATCGCAGCATCCAGCGCAGCGGCTCCAGGCTGCCCAGCGCGTTACCCACTTGCGGGCCCGAACCGCCCCGAGCCCCACCCCGCCCGCGGGCGCACACAGCGCGGAACTGCAGCCGGGGTTCGGGGCCCGGGTCCGGCCCGGGGCATGCCCAGCCTGCACGGGCCTGGAACGACCCATTGTCCAGCACCAGTGGCACCGGCAGTGGCCCGTGTGCCACCGGGCCGGCCTCCAACACCGGATCTGGCGCGGCGCGGGCATCGCGGAACAGAAACACGTTGGTGCCCAGCCCGCCTGCAATGGCCGCCGCCATCTTGGAGCGCTGCTGCCTCCGCCCCTCGCCGCGGCGTCAACCTATTACGGCGCGAGACTCCGCCCCCGACGCAGCGTCCGCCCGTGCGGCGCGAGACTCCGCCTTCGCACAGAACTGCGTTGCCTCCAAACCTCGCGCGCTCTTGCCCTTGAATCCCGGGCGACGTTTTCACCAAACTTGCTCTCGGTAGCCCAGACCGCCTTCTGGGATCGCTAGGCCACGCCCACCCTGGCTGTGGTTTAACCTCGCTCCCAGCATATACTTCGGCCTTCGCGAGTATATTGTCACCCTGCTTAGTTAACTTATATGCAGAGTACATCATGAGAAACGCTGGGCTGGAGGAAGCACAAGCTGGAATCAAGATTGCCTGGAGAAATATCAATAACCTCAGATATGCAGATGACACCACCCGTATGGCAGAAAGCGAAGAAGAACTAAAGAGCCTCTTGATGAAAGTGAAAGAGGAGAGTGAAAAAGTTGGCTTAAAGCTCAACATTCAGAAAACTGAGATCATGGCATCTGGTCCCATCACTTCATGGGAAATAGATGGGGAAACAGTGGAAACAGTGTCAGACTTTATTTTGGGGGGCTCCAAAATCACTGCAGATGGTGACTGCAGCCATGAAATTAAAAGACGCTTACTCCTTGGAAGGAAAGTTATGACCAACCTAGATAGCATATTTAAAAGCAGAGACATTACTTTGCCAACAAAGGTCCATCTAGTCAAGGCTATGGTTTTTCCAGTGGTCATGTATGGATGTGAGAGTTGGACGGTGAAGAAAGCTGAGCGCCAAAGAATCGATGCTTTTGAACTGTGGTGTTGGAGAAGACTCTTGAGAGTTCCTTGGATTGCAAGAAGATCCAACCAGTCCATCCTAAAGGAGATCAGTCCTGGTTGTTCATTGGAAGGACTGATGTTGAAGCTGAAACTCCAATACTTTGGCCACCTCATGCGAAGAGTTTACTCATTGGAAAAGACCCTAATGCTGGGAAGGATTGGGGGCAGGAGGAGAAGGGGACGACAGAGGATGAGATGGCTGGATGGCATCACCGACTCGATGGACATGGGTTTGGGTAGACTCCGGGAGTTGGTGATGGACAGAGAGGCCTGGTGTGCTGCGATTCATGGGGTCGCAAAGAGTCAGACAAGACTGAGAGACTGAACTGAACTATGTTTGGGAGGCAGGGGACCATCAAAAGCCCACTTTTGAAATATGGAAGACCTGAAAGTAAAGCACTAGATAAAAGCAGTCATTATCCACTGGGAAGGGAGGTGAGAGAGTACGGAGTGGCAGGGGGCAAGAAGCATTGCGAATGCTGAAGGTGGGGAACCTTGTGAGCGCCAGCAGCTTTGCACTCTCAGCGCTAGGGGGCGCGGCAGGGCGGGCTCGGGACACGCTGGCGGCTTCTTCGTGAGGATATGGATCTTGGTGGTTCCCAAGCCACCGAGCCCGGATCGCAGTCCGAAGCGCCCGGAGCCAAGATTCGTCGTTAAGAACCGACAGGAACTGATAGGGGTAGGGGACGGAGGGGACGGGTCCTGGGGTGGATTCCCTGGCTCCTCAGTTCGACTCCGGAATGAACCTTGCCGGCCCTTTCTGCCTCCCTCGAATTCGGATTGCGAGCTCACAGCGGACGCTTGCAGAGAACTCAGTTCTCTTCAACTTCCACCCCTGCACTTTGCTGTTGGGGGTTGGGGGGAGTCAGAGATGGTTCTCATCTTTTATTTCTCCCGTAGGCCTGAATGCAAGCCTGGGGATGGTTGTACGGCCAACGATGGGGCAGGGTTTCCCTTGGGGCGCCTAGGAGCTTGGCTCTCCCGCCTCGGTCCTTCAGGGCCCAGGCGGGGGGCGGGGAGGGAGCGGGGGACGATTTCGGGGGGAGACCCGGGCTCCGGGGAACTGAGCACAAAGCCCGGAGCTAGGATGCGGTGCAGCGGATCCAGGCGGGTCCGCGGAGGTGGCACCCGCCGTCCAGGGCGTGCTTAGCGTCTCATTTGTCCTTTCAAAGACGGGAAGAACGGAGCTGGTGCAGCGTGACGCTCCCACCTTCCCTTCCACTGCAGAAATCCGGGCTATTTCTGAAGTCTATAGACCCAGCTCCGATTCAGAGAGCACCCAAGGGTGCGTGGACCCGCCGAGGAGCAGCGGAGGCGGGGCAAGCTTCCCTGACCTGGGAGACGTCAGAAGGTGTAGGAGGACGGGAAACAGAATCCTCTGGCCAGCTCCGGATTCTAGCTAGCGACAATAGTGACAAAGGGGCATCGGGCGGATGATAGCAGGTATCTCAAATGGCCAGTTTAAATCGTCAGAGCTTTGGGCGGCCAAGGGAGCCTAATTTTATCCCCCTTGCGCTCCCACTCCCGTTGGGTGGCTGCAGAACCAGGGCAGTGCGCGGTCACCTCTGTCGCAGGCACGCGCTCATGGATGGTCTGCACACCCAGGCAAGCACACACATTCATCAAGGCTCTCACAAGACACAGGTACAGACTCTCCCCGACCCCCCCCCCACCCTCCCACCCCCGGGATATCGCGTAGGCTGCTCTTTCTCGCTCAGCGGCACACACTCACCCACGCCTGTCACAGCGGGTAGGGAAAAATGGCCACCGTGCATTTGGCAGTATCCCCCTTCTTTTCCCGTGCGCCCTTTGCTCCTGGATAAACCGTTCTAAACGAGGCCTCTGCCTTGATAGGGGAGACCAAAAACCTCCCGCATGGCTTCTCTTTCAGTGATAACGGCCCAGCCGTCCTGAGCACCCAGATCTCATCTGTAGAGTCTAACCACGACCCATTCCCACCTTTCCCAAGACTGACGCCCATGGAGGCAACTCGAGGGCTGCGCCTGGAGTAGGATCTGCACACAGAAAAGAATCGGATCCTCTGGGTAATTTAAGTAAACACATTCTCAAATAGGCTGCTCAAGAAAGGGGAGGCTGGAACATAAAGCGCTGTGCTTGGTGAATCTAAACAGTCGGATCTCTTCACTGTGGCTGTGTAAACTCCACACAGAGGGTACTGAAGGGGGATTCTCCAGGGTGAGAGATGCGTGGGAGGCCAGGTTTGTTCCCACCCTGGGAAATACACAAGAGCCCTGCTGATTTCCTTTACAGCCTGTAAGTCATATTGTGGATGTCAGAGTCCTTGTCTATTGCCCCTCTCTCCTCTTCTAGACTGTAAGTTCCAGGAGGGCAGGGCTGGGTTTGTTTCTCCAGGAAGCCAGCACAGTCCTCACCTCTGGTGAGCTGTCTATAAATATTTGTTGAAAACCCTGTAGGGCTTTTGTTGTTTAACTGCTAGGTTGTGTCTGACTCTTTGCGACCCCATAGACTGTAACCCCCCAGGCTCCTCTGTCCATGGGATTTCCCAGGCAAGAATACTGGAGTGGGTTGCCATTTCCTTCTCCAGGAGATCTTCCCCACCCAGGGATTCAGCCTGCCTCTCCTACATTGGCAGGTGGATTCTCTACCAACGAGCCACCAGGGAAGGGCTTTTGTACACAGAAAAATATACATATATACATTTTTAAAAAGGATTGGAAGTTGAGAGCATCCACCAAATTCTCAGATGGATCCAACTCCCGGGAAGAGAATTGGGTTTACAATAAAAAGAAAAAAGCCTAGTCCTGGCGGCTGGGGACCAAGGTCAGATGGAAACCGTGGGTGCACCTCCTGCTCCTTGGCCTGAGTCCCCTAAGCACCTGGAGAGCCTCCCCCTCCTCTCCAGGGACTCTTTCCCTACAGCTGTCTCACCTCCCCCAATTGCTTCAACCGGGAGGGCCAGAGCCCGGATTCCCGCGGGTGTGAAAATGCAGAACTGAGCCAGGGCCGCAAGCGCCTTTGTCTCTTCTTTATTTGCGGATATAATTATGCACCGCACTCTAAATTAGAGATAGATTTTTTTCTGATATACATTTCACCTTATTCACCACGAGCACACCACACGCACAGTAGAACAGTTCCACAACCTGATAAATTGCGCAGGATGAGTTTGGATTCCTGAAAATCGTAGGCAAGCCAGCCCCGCTACGGCTCCTCGCCTCTCCGCTTGGCTGAAGGAAATTCGCCCACCCGAAACGGATTTCCCGGCCAGCTTTTCCCGCTGCGGGGTTGAAATGTCTCCGGAATGGGAAGCGCTCTTGCTGGAAATGGCCGGACGCTGCAGATTCCGAGCACTGATGGCTGTGAAATGTCCCCCACCCCCAAGGTCAAGTTTCCGCGCCAGCGAGCTGCGCCCCCCTCTCCCTCCCTTCCCACCCCTCCCCTCGGTGACAGGGACCAAAGTGTCGGGGCCCCTACTGGAAGGACAGAAAACCTTGCCCGCAGATGCGCCCCCCGCCTCCCCCGAAACCAGGGTGTTTTGTGGAAAAGAAAGGACAAAAGAAACACAGACGCGATGGACGGTGGATCCCGAGCCCCTCCCACCCCCAACCCGCAGAATCAGAAACTAGGAACCAGAGATGTTGACAGCTTGGCTTCCCAAGCGCGGCGGCAGCGGGGCGCACGGGGTTGACCGGGGTTGGGTGGGTGGGAAGCGGGGAGAGCGCGGGAGCGCAGCCGCGGCTCGCCCTCGCGCGCCCTAGTCCTCCGCGTTGGTTCGGTAGGCCTCAATGAGGCCCTCCAGAGAGTGCACGAAGCCAGACACACTGCAGATGCCGCCGATGACGAAGATGGCGACGTCGAAGAAGACCTGGTGCCACAGCAGCTTGCGCCAGAGCAGGCGCAGGTGGAAGAGGCTGGGCAGCAGGAAGCAGAGGCCGGCGCCCGTGAGGCTGCCGGTGAGGCCCATGAGCAGCGCGAAGTGCGGCACGTAGATGGCCATGAGCAGCGTGAAGACCACCAGCCCGCAGCGCAGCGTCAGCCCCCACGACTTGAGGCGCCCGTCGCCACCGTAGCAGGCGGGGAAAAAGGCGCGGCTGCCTTCCTGGAAAAGCGACTTCTCCAGCACCTCGACAGCAGCGAAGAAGGGCAAGGGGTAGGACAGCAGCGCCTTGGCCACCAGGAAGATGTTGACCACGGCGCGGATGGACCCGGGCAGGTTATCCGTGATGACCTCCTTGGTCTCATCGGCCCAGGTGAGGTAGGCGACGAGCGCGAAGAGGCCTTTGAGCACGCAGGCGGCGATGTGCGTCCAATTCATCATGCAGTGGAACTCGCTCGGCTGCTGCATGTTGCCCTCCAGCGAAGGCAGGAAGATCTGCGATGTGTAGCTGAACACGATGATGCCGATGGAGATGGGAAACTTCTTGACGTCGATGTAGAACTTGACCTTCTCCCAGGCCCAATCGCGCGCCCGCGACAGGCAGTAGGCAATGACCAGAATGTTGATGACGAAGTGGGCCAGCGTGCACAGCAGGCTGAACTTGGACACGGCCTTGAGGTTCTTAAGGAAGGCGCAAGGCAACAGCACCGCCGTGGCGATGATGGACCAGGACTTCTGCGACACGGGCAGCCCCGGGAAGCTGTTATACATGAGGTTGCCGCTCACCACCACGTACAGGATGCAAGTCATCACCAGCTCGATGATCTGAGCCACGTTCACCACGCGGCCGCCCAGCGTGGGGAAGCGCGGGGCGCAGCAGGCGTTGGCAATGGCCACGTACGAGTCCCGCACGCGCACCACCTCGCCATCCTCGTTCTCCTCGTACAGGCAGGCGATGAGGATCTTGCCGGTGTAGCAGCACACCACGGCTGCGAAGATGATAAGGAACAATCCCAGGTAGCCGCCGTGCAGGATGGCGTAGGGCAGGCCCAGCACGAACATGCCCTGCGGAGCGAAGAGGCAACCAGACCCGGGCGCTCAGAGGAGGCAGGTGTCGGCGGAGGAGGGTCTAGGGGCGTGGGTTACGGGTGTCGCCGGAAGGGCGCGCTAAGGAAGTGAGAATTGGGCCTAAGCCTCCGGGAGGAGGGGTTAAGGGTAGGCTGGAATGGGGGTGTAGAGCGGCCTAAAGGGAGAACGTGGATGTTGAGTCAGAGATGGCGAGGGACGGAACTGAGAAGGAGAGGTGTGCTTGGTGGCTGGGAAATGGAGAGACGGCTGAGTTGGGGGTGGGGGTTGGGTGGGTGTCAAGCTACAAAGAGGGAAGGGTGCAAGGAGATACTTGAGGGGGTTCGGTAGAAGGTGAGAAGGGGCTGGAGGGGGCGTGGCCGGAAAGGGCAAGGAGACATGTAGAGAACGGGGCCTGGGCCACTCGGAAAAGGGGGCACGGAATCTAAGGTGGGGCCGGAACGTGGTGCACGGAAGCTAAAGAGGGAAACGCAGGAGCAGAAGGGCCAAAGTGGGAAGGAAAGGAGTCGGGGGAGGGAGGGAGAGGGGCTGAGCTGGGGGCTGAGAGGGGCTGTACGCAGCGGAGCGAGAAGGGAGGGAAAGAGAGGTTGCTGGCGTAGGGTTTCGAGTGGCATAAGGCCAGGGACGCGGGGGCAGGGAGGCAGGGTAGGGCAGTCTTAGGGTCAGGCCGGAACTGGGGCGCAGAGACGGATCCCTAAGGAACGGGACTGAGGGGTAGAGGCAGGCAGGATGAGGGGCCCGCGAGGATAGCGCGAGCGCTGGGTCGAAGGCGGAAGCAAGCGGGAGTCGAGAACCAGAAGCTGCGGGGTGGGGCGGGCAGAGCTGTGGAAGGAAGGTTTAGAATCCACATGGGGAAGCAAAGCTAACGAAATCCAGGGCTCCCGAGACTTGCAGGCCTCCAGCCTCCCACCCTGGCCTCCCACTAGGCCAACCGAACGAGCCCTTTAAAGATGCCCCAGGTGGAGGCGCGGGCGGCGGCCGAAGCTGGTGTGGTCCCCCGGTCCCTAGTTGCGCTTGGCCGTCCTGGCCGGCCCTGGAGGGGGAGACGTCTTGGGTTGGGGCACTTATTGAGCGGGGCCCCTAGGAGTCCCGGGGAGCCTGGGTCCCTGAGCAACCCTATCTCAGCCTCCAACTCCTGGGAAACCCACGTTCTGCGCCCCAGCGACCGTGCGCTCCGGGGACGCCAAGGATGGGGCATGGGTTGCAAGCCGCAGGGCCCGGGGACGCCCAGGGCCGAGGCCTCCTGTGCCCTCCGAGCTGCGGCCAGCCCGCCTTCGTCAGCGCCCGGGATCGTTGTGTAGATTCCACAGCCGCTCCAGGTGGAGACCGGCGCCGCCTGGTGGGGACTGAGGGTTGACCGTAGGGGTGACGGGGTGGCGACCAGAGGCGATTCAGAGCATCTGGAGGCAGCTCCGACAGGGTCACAAGCGGAGGAGCTGGTCGCCTTTTTGTGGTCGCCAGGAAACAGGGATTTCGGCGGAGAGGGGTGAGTCTGAGGGCAGGTAGCGCTGGGATACCAGAGACCATGCTGTGCTTGTGTTATGTGTGTGTGTGTGCATGTTTGTGAATACCTGTTTGTCCCCATAGGACTGCACCTGAGACAGCGAGCGGGTGGATCCTGTATGCATGAATCTGTGCATGTGTGTGTGTGTGTTATGTTTAAATAGGTTTGTGTGTGTGCCCTTGGTATGTAGAGGTATGCGTTTCTGTGTGTGGGAGGTGTAGGGGTGTATGAAGGTGCATTTGAGGGTAATCTTGTGGTCTATATATAGATGGGTGTCGTGTGACCTGCGTTTCTTCGTTGGGGAGAGGGACTGTGGGTATGTGTAGCTGCCTATGTACATGCGCGCTGTCTGTGCATGTGTGTCGCGTGTGCTGGGGGAGGAGACTCCCAGCTCAGCGATTCCCCCCTCTTCCTTTCTACCGAAAATGCAGCTGTGAATCCATTCCGGAGTCCCAGGCTACACTGTTCCTTCCTATCCTGATTTTCTTTCTCCCTCACCCCTCCCCACTCCCCCTCCTCCTGTTTCCCTCGCTTTTGCAGGGTCTCCGGGCAAGCATCTCTGACCGAACCTCAGCTTAGCCATCCCGAGGCCGAGGACGCGGGAGAGGGGCCGGACCAGGGGGAGGACACACTGCCTGGGGGCGTAGATCCCCGCGCAGGGCTGAGAGGGATGGGGAAAGGCGAGATTCCGGGTACAGGAGGGGGTCTTGAGGCTGAGATCTCCAAGGGACTCTGCTGGGGGCAGAGCCTAGTGCGCAGAACTGGGAGTGAGGGAGTGGGGGGAGGGGGCCGGCAGAGCTGGGAATCCCGCGCTCACCTGGATAGCGTTGGTCACGTTCCAGCCCGCCTCCCACGCCGTGATCTTGGGCTTGTCGTGGCCCCCGAACTCGCCACCAGCTCCTAGGGCCTGGTCCTTGGAGCCCGAGGGCGGCAGGGGCGCGCCACCGCCGCGCTGGTAATGGATGTCTCCCTCGACGGGTGGTTCGGCGCCCTCGTCCCCGCAGGGCTCGCCCTCGCTTTTCAGGATGTCCATCTGCAAGCCCTGACGGTGCTCAAAGTCGAGGTCGTCGCAGTGCGCGAAGCCCACCGCCTCCTCGTCGGTGGCCGCCTGAAAACCCATCCTGGCAAACATGCCGCTCACCTTGGCCTGGGACTTGTTGGACACGGACGTGGCCACATTGGACAGCTTGCTGCGGAGCAGGGTGGCCATGGCGGCGGCGGGGCCCGAGGAGAGGACAGCAGGGACCGGGGACCCGGGGGAGGCGCGGCCAGGCGGCGAGGGCCAGGGGGGTGCGAGGGCGCTATCTTCGCTCGCTCTCCCCGCGGCGCCCCGGGGCGCTCTGGCTCATGACCTCTTCCGCTGGCGTCTGAGGCTCGCTCGAGGCCGACCCGGCGGGCGGGCAGCGGGGCTGGCGGAGCGGCGGCGGTGAGTGCACTGCGGAGCTGCCGCGGGGCGCGGGCTGGGCTGCGGAGGGCGGCGGCGGCGGCGACGGCGGCGTCAGAGCGGCTACGCGAAGCTGGCGCGGCACCCCCACCCGCACGCAGCCCAAAGTGCTCCCGCCCCTCGGAATCAGGCGGGGATGCGGGTGGGGGTGCTGGAGAGGGAGAAACTCCGGGAAGCAGGAGGCGTGAGGAGGGGGCAAGGAGAAGAGAAAGTGGGCACCAAGGGACTCCGGAGGACCGAGATGGGGACAGGAAAAGGGCGCCCACGGAAGGGAGCGGGAGGGAGCGCGGGAAGGAGGGGTGCGGAGGGCCGGGTGGGGGCCAGAGTGCTGCATTTCTAGGGGAGGTGCTAAACTCCGATCCTGGCCCTTCCCATCTCGCAGCCGCAGGGAGGGAGGGGGCCTGAGCGGGCAGATTCTCTCGGTCCCCAGTCCCTGGCTACCCCCTCCAGAGTCCGGGAGCCTTTCAGCCCCAGATCCTCTGGCCAAGGACTGGTCCAGACGCCTGGGAAGGCAGCAGGACAGTTACCTATCTCCGGCAGCGCGGGCCGTCAGGGCATCGCTCTGTCTCCCTGGCACCCATCACTGGCACTTGGACCTGGTCGCAAGCCGCCCCCCCTTGAAGGCAGAAGAGTGCGGCAGAAGTCGGGGGACCACTCTCAAGAAGGCTCAGCCCGGGCCTCGGTCACTAGGGCTGTCTCCTCCCGTCCAGGGACGCCGAGATGGAAGTGGTTCTGCGGTTTGTTTGCCACCAGTCATTCTCCAAACGTGTGCAGAATGAAGGCGAAAGGTTGGCTGTTCGCTTTCTTTTCGTTTGGGAGTCTGGAAGGAGGAAGAACGGAACGCACCTATCGACAGCCTCGAGGCGGGTCTGCGAGTGCTGGCGCCGCGGAAAGGCGCAGCCAGTGCCTGGCAGAGAGGAAAGAAAGACTCGCAGAGGGCCCAGGGCGCAGAGGCGCGTGCTGCGCTCCGGCCCTGCTGGCCCCGCGGCCGCCGGGGGCGGTGAAACCCTAGACTGTATCTGTTGAGTGGGTGGCAAGTGTGTGCTCTCGAGAGTAGGAGAGAGACCCAGAGACAAAGACCGACACGGTATCAGCTATTGCTCCGGGCCAGATCTGAGTGGACTCCGAGGGTGAGATTTGGTAACCGTGTTTATTCTGTGAATGTGTAGTTTTGCGCCTCATCTAAGCCCCTGTGTGCACAGAGCTTGGGTGCTGGATTGTATGTGCATATGCATTCCCGAATGAGTTGCTTGCGGTTTTGCCGGTAGAAGTCCTTTTGTAGTCGTGTCCCCGTGCGGGTCTTCGGCTCCCTGTGTTTCCAGCTGGGATCCTGCCCCCGGACTCAAGCGGTAAACAGCAGCGTCTGAGACGTGATCCTGCCAGTGGCGGTGGAGGAGAGCTAGTGGCTGTGACTGGGGGTAGGATGGGAAGAATCTGAAGGAAAGGAAAGAAAGGGGCTCCTAGTGTACCCTTTCCCAAGACCCAGGCTCTCTGAGAACCCGGGTCTCCGCCTCCCTGGCTGTATTTCTAGATTAGCTCACGTCAGCGCACAAGTAGGGCGGCCTGAGGGCTTTGACCAGTTGGGGCTGCCAGGGCAAGACAGACTTCCCTCTACCCCACTCCCTCTCCCTGCGCCCACCCCCAGCATCTCACAGCCTCTGAGACACTCTTCTCCAGATAGGGAACCTCCACCACATCAGGCAGAGATGCTGTAATCCCTCCCAGGGACCCTCTTAAATACCCCCTTCCCCAAGATCCCACCTGGCAGAAACCAAGACAGAAATCATCTGTGTGTCCTAACCTGAAGCATCCTCCCAGCCACTGTGACAAGAAAACCTTTCCACAGAGCCCTCTCCCAAACCCAGATCCTCCAAACAATGATGGGACTCAGAACAAAGACAGGACAGAGATCCTTTCCCCAAACAGAGATTCACTCCTCCAAAGAGGCTTTGAAGAAAAAAAAAAAAAAGTCTGATCTCCCATCCCAGGAATTCACCCTATACAGAGACCCTCCCCACTTCCAACCCCAGATGCTAGGGAGAGAGAGAGAGAATCTTCTACCTACAGATTCCTAGAGACAAAAATCTATATCACCTAATCCTTGTCACTCCCTTTTCTGTTCTTGGTGAAATTCTTTAGTTGCACAGAAGATGATTCAGGCAGGGATTCGAGTCCCCTAGTGCCCCCTTCCACCCCATACATGCCCAGACTGAAGATGGTCATTGATGCCTTCTTTGACAAGTAAATCAATAACATCTATGCATCAGTTCAGTTCTGTTCAGTCACTCAGTCGTGTCCGACTCCTCGCGACCCCATGGACTGAAGTATGCCAGGCTTCCCTGTCCATCACCAACTCCCAGAGCTTCCTCAAACTCATGTCCATTGAGTTGGTGATACCATCCAACCATCTTATCCTCTGCTGCATGTCTCATGCATCAGTTGGGCATTGCCAATTTGTGTGTGGATTTTATGAGGGTAGAGTGCTTATTCTCTCTTTCCTTTTATCTGGTGATGTTCACTGTTGTAGGACCCAGGGTGAAGTTCTCTTAGTAGTGAGAAGTGGGACTCTTTCATTCACTCATTTATTCATTCATTCAGCAAACCTTCTTGAAGCCCTACTGTGTGTGTGTGATTCTCTCCCAGCTGAAGAAGATACAGGCATGGCCGCTGTCACTACTCCTAACCCTAGTTCTTCGGTCTGGGTGGGGAGAACCTCAGGGAGAACTCAGGCCAGTCACCCTCTCTGCAGTATTTTAAACCATTCCTGAAACATCCCAAACAAAGCCTCACTTTCATTCTCATTGTACAGAAAAGCCAACCCAGGCTCAACAGAAAGGTCCCGATCAAGGTCACGCAGAGTCTAGGGTAGAGCTGGGCTAAGATATAGGAGCTCTGATGCTCCTCCACTGTGCTTCCCCTCCACAATCTCATCTTGTCCTTCCATGCCCTCTCCCTCTTTGTTTGGTGTTTGGCCACCCCACTGTCCAGAGAGACACAATTCAAAATTAGGCTCCAGTCCTTCCAGCTGCAATCAAATGCCAGCGTTGGGGGAGGAATGCCTCTGTTTCCCTCCTCTCCTGCTGTTGTCAGTAAATGCAGGCTGAAGGCTGGTGTGGCGGGCTCCTGAACAGCCCATCCCTTATGGCAAAAATCCTGCTCCATCATGTACTAGCTGTGTGACATCGATGATTCACTTAACATCTCCAAGCTTCCATTTTCTCATCACTAAAATGTGAAAATAACAACAGACTCCTAGAGTTCTTGAGGGGATTCAACGAGATTGTGTATGTAAAATTCTTAGCATGTGCTAAGGGCCCAATACACGGTAGCGATTATTTTATTATTGTTGTTGTTATTGCTATAACCCAGTGGCCATTTTTCATTGTTTGGGAGGAAAGTGAGTGTACAACAAAAAAAGCCTTGCGATTGGGGCTGAGAGTTGAAGTGAGCTGAAGACCTTCTGGCTTTGCCTTGCCTCCCTGTCCTCACACATTCCAGTCCTGGGCTGACCTTCAGGGAAAGGGATGAAGGACAGGAGGAGGGCAGAGGGCAGGAGGCCTGGCAAGCAGCCTCAGGAGACCACCAGGACAGCCTACAAGCTTTTGGCCTCCAGATTCTTCCACTAGCTCCTCTAGGGGCACCCTCAAGAGACGAATTTGCAGCCGCTTGGCCCCCTAAGTTGAAACACAGCACACACATACGCACATCTGCTCTCACACAGAGCAGGACAAGCCAGTTGACAGATGCACTAAGAAATGAGGACCAACACACAGATTCAAGTACATCAGTAGATTCACACAGATTGACGGAGCAACAAATACAGGGCAGACACAGCCCAGCACATCCACACGCTGATAGAAACCCAGACACAGGAACACACACACACACACACACGCACACACACACACACACACACAGATTCACAGCGACCAATGACTCGTCAGGCACCCACAAAAGCAAGAATACCCCCATGTGATCACTGAAGGGGAAAAGAGGAGAGAACAAAGAGAGAAACGGGGCGGAGGAGACATTAAAAAGGAAAATGCCAGAAGAGGCAGCAGGGAGACAGAGCAGGACATGCCAGGCAGAGGTGGCAGCCAGTGGGGCACAAAAGAGACAGAGATGCCACAAGCTTCCTCTTGGCCAATGTCAGAACCTCGTTCTGTGACTAAGACAATGGGGGGGAGGGGAGAGGGAGCAGGAACAGTCCCTGTTGTCTGTCCTGGGAGTGGGGGCTTCCCTCCCAGGGCCACATGAGGTACCACCCTCTTGGGGGACCTAGGCTGCCCGAGAGGGAGCAGTGAGGGACTCCCAGGACCCCTGCCAAGTTCTATGAACTGTATTCTGGATCAGTCCCACCACCTGGAGCCCAGGGTAGGGATCCCTTTCCCATCATGGGATTTTTTTTATTATTATTAGCTCTATTTTTGATGCTTTTGGTACCCAAAGGGTTAAACACCTGGCTAGCAGAGATGGAGGACACTTTGGGGGGGGATAAACAGGGTTAAATAGAACCAAGCTTATCTCCCAGAGCAGGCAGCACTATGGGGGAGGGGCATGGAGCCCTTGAATTAATGGCCTGGAAAGCCAACATCATGAGCATCATTTCGGGGCTGAATGATCACAGACAGATCCCCTCCTCTTCCTTTTTCAAAGCATAGATGGTCATGAGCCTTTTCCTGCTAAAGGGGCAGCCACTGACTCTATAAATCACCTTCTCCCCTTCCCCCCGTCAAGCTGGGGCATTGGCTTGAGAAAGTCATGCCCATCTTGCCTCAAATCAGAACCCAATTTCCTGATGCTGTGTCCATGGGCACCAGGGCAGAGAGGGGGCCGCAAGGCTGAGGACTCCAAGTGGGCAATCCATGCCCAGAACAAAGACCCCTATTCTTCTCCCTTTGGTGAAACAAATCAGGGGGCACCATGGATGGTGAAGATGCTGTCTCTGCTAGCTCAGGGTAAAACACATTAAAATATATTAAATGATTTTTTAAATGCTGGCATTTTTCCTTGAGGAAATAGAAAGCATCTCATCTCTGGAGGCATGCAGGCAGATGCTGGATGTCCTCTTAGAGAGCAAGTGGAGTCTGGCCTCAGGGAAAGAGAGGCTGGATTCCATGACTTCTGGGCTTCCAGGTTCGTGCCTTTGGATGGATGGCTCTGAGAAGATACCAGGGAGCAGGGGACATTGGGGACCCAGGCCGGCCTGGCCTTTGAAACCAGAAGAAGCATCCTGGAACTGAAGAAGGAGCCCTGGATCGGACTTGGTGGGTTAGACCAAGAGTTCCTGCCATTATGAGAACAGTGTTCTGTTACATTGGGAAGCAGGAAGAATGGTGACCTCATTCCCCACTAGGTCCCCAGTGCACAGCAGATGCTCAATAAACATATGGATTGGATTCAGTCCACATCCCAAAACCATTCCCCCTACCCTGAACTTTTAGGATAATTGGTTGAGGAAACACATCCAGCTCTGAAGTCTGAGTTCTGTAGATCTGCGAAATGGATTCCTCTTCCATGCTTACATCATCTTCTACATAGTTGAGGGTCAGTCATACGTAGACACATATGAGAGTGATTTTTGTACGGAGAGGGTTTGGGGTACACACACAGATTCAAGGACTCTCTGCAAGACCTCTCAGCAACCTTGGGCGTACTTGAGTCACCAGTTATAACTGGAAGAGACCACTGAGGTGGAGGCTGTGACTCCAGTGAGCCTTGCTGCTATGCCCCTGGACTCCAGGAGTGTAAAGGTGCTGTGGGTCTGACCTCCTGGACCTTCAGACCTGTTGGTGCAGAGCTAACCTTTAGTGAGTGCTCTTTGCGTGCCAGGCATTGTTGAAAGGACTCTGGGGATTGTCTCCTTAAATGCCCACAATCCGTGGGTTCAGTGACTGTCATCTTCAGAGGCTGCAGCTAGGAACTGCAGGATTGGACATGGGGAGATGGTGCGGGTTGGGCACAGGCAGGGAAAGGGGGAAGGTTGGAAGGATGATGGGAGTGGGAGATGTTAGACTTGGGGAGCCAGGAGAACTGGGGATGAGCCTTGCTTAGAAGAATCAATGCTGGTCAAAACCTTCCCTCATCCAGATAACCCATTTCCCTGAGTGATATGAATCAAACTGTGTCCACTCATAACTCATTATATTGAAACCCTAACCCCCAAAGTAACTATTTGGATATAGATCCTCTATGGAAGTAAATAAGGTTAAATGAGGTCATAAGGGTGGGGCCCTGATAAAATAGGATCGGTGACCTTATAAGAAGAGGTACCAGAACTTATTTGTTCTTTCTGCCATATGAGTACTGTGAGAAGGTGGCCATCTATAGACCAGGAAGAGAGTCTTCACCAGAAATCAACCCTGCCAGATCTTTTTTTAAAAAAACATTTATTTATTTGGCTGCATTGGGTTTTTGTTGCAGCACTCCAGCTTCTCCAGTTGCAGCTTGTGGGCTCCAGAGTGCATGGGCTCAGTAGTTGCAGCACACAGGCTTAGTTGCCATGAGACATGTGGGATCTTAATTCCCTGACCAGGGATCAAACCCACATCCTCTGCATTGGAAGGCAGATTCTTAACCACTGGACCAACAGGGAAGTCCCAACCCTGCCACATCTTAATCTGAGACTTCCAGCCTTCAGATGGTGAGAAAATAAATGGTTGTTGTGTAAGCCACCCAGTCTGTTGTATTTTGTTATGCTGCTCAAGCTAAGACACTGAGTGACCTGCCAGCCCCTGGCTAGCACTAGTTCAGTGGCCTAAGATTTTTCTAGGTCACAGCCTCCTTGAACATCTGATGAGGCTGAAGATCTTCCCTCTAGAGACACACACAAAATGTGGCACAGAGTTTCAAATCCTCTATAGCCCACTCATGATGGCTCTATGACCTCCAGCCTAAGGGCTCACTCTAGGAGTTTCTCTCTTTTGGTTCTGCTGAGAGCTGAAGTCAGGTGAGATATCAACATTAATAGTTAGCCAATGCTTATTTCATGCCAGGTTCTAGGATGAGTTGCTTTGTTTGTGTTCTCTCATTGTTGCCTTATAGCATCTCTATGAGCTTGGGTTGGTTTCATTACAGAGGAGGACGCTGGCATACAGAGAAGTTAAGTAACTTGCCCAAAATCTCATGGCTAGGGGGTGGTAGATCCAGGATTCAAACCCAGAACCAGAGCTGATCTTATAACCTCTACATTCTAGGTGAGTCCACGAGGAAGGGCTCAGGCCTTGGACTCCAGAGAGGGACTGAAGTCCAGATCTGGCTCCCACTGGCCAAGCAGATCTCCATGTCTGCTTTTGGGTCTGCTCCCTGCATTGACAGATGTATATGTCTTCTCTGGCCACACTCATCTTCCTCCCAACCACCCAGGCAACTTCTCTGGGACAGGGAGTCGGGGGAGGCACAGTGCAGGCATAGAATAGGTACTCGGGAGAACTTGCACATTTCACAAAAGTCTGGGTGGCCTTCGAGGGCTAGGCCCTGTGTCTTGGGCTTTCCAGCCCCAAGAGCACATGGTTCTTCCTCCACAGGATGGCTTAGCCTAGCATGGCTGACAAGGGCTCCCGGTACATTGTTTCTTAACCTGGGATGTATGAACTCTCACCCAGAATTGATGGATTTTATGCTGTGTTATTTTACAACTAAACAATCTACCAGCAGATTCTAGATCCCCAGGATGATCAAATATGCTTTAATTGTCACAGGCCTTATGACAAAAGGACAGAGGAGGGCCACATGCTGAAGCATACAGAACCATATTCCCTGTGCAAGTGGCGATTTAATTTCAGCAAGGCATCATCCATCACATGAAATTAATCGTTGTCATTTTGAAATTTCTGATTTTGTAGCTTTGTTCGTGTCACGTGGGTACATTGTGCTTGCTTTTCCAGTTGTATAAAGCTAAAAGGATAAAGATTTATACCCAGCTTTATGTTTGTGCATATTTCAGTAAAATCATAATAAAGATAATTTGTCAACTGTTGGGCAGGGGCTGTGATTTTCTTTCCCCTTTGAAAGTGGCTCACGTATTAGTCAAGTGTGAGAAGCATGCGTTTAATTCCTTCTGACCAAGTAGAAAATAAGCTTCACACATTGATGCCCCCCCACCACAACCCTTGCCACCTGCACGGGTCCCCATCCTCTGCTCAGCTCCCCCACTGCTGCCTTCGAGGGGAAATATGACAGCATAATGAACAGTGGTACGACGTGCTATAAAAAGGCAATTAAGGGAACTATTGGACTGGGACAAGCCAGCGTGACCTGGTTAATAGCTCTGAGCGGAGCTGGGCCATGAGGAGGGGAGGAGAGGGGGGAAGGGGCTTGCCATTTTACCATGAGGGGCTGAGCTGAGCTGCTGCCCACTGCCTGCCAGGTACTGAGGGAACCCACAATGAACAGGTCCAGAGACAGCCCGAGGTGGGGTTTGGTTCAGAGCTCAGCTCCAGAGTCCACTCTGCCACTCCTGGCTGAGTGACTCGGGCAGGTGACTCAGGGTCCCTTAGTTTCAGTTTACTCAACTGTTAAATGGGAATAAAAATGATTGTCCTAGAAAGATGTCCTGGCAGTGAGAGCAAGGAGTGGAACATTCATTGTTTAACTGATCAGCACTCAGAGCTGCATACAGAATCCAGAGGAAGATGTGCAAGAAGCTTTTGCTTTGTATTCAATTAGTACCTTCAATACAACACAATGTGTGTGTGTGTGTGTGTGTGTGTGTGTGTGTTCTAATCAGTTCACCCAGGCTCTCTACTCTCCACAGGATGTGAGTTCTTGATTGGATCTCCTGGAGTCACCCACACAGTCTCCCATCATGAGGTCACCCCTCATCCCCTTTGGACCTCTCTCATCTTCTCAGCCCCAAAGTCCCTGTTCTCTCCACACATCCCTTTAGGATGGAGACAGAAACACTTTCTGCCCCTCCAAGTACCTGTGTCACCTTACTTCACAGTGTTGGTGGAAGGATTAACAAGACAGCACATGAAAAGTAGGTAGTGAAGCACCTGGCACATAGTATGTGCTCAATAAGAGTGAGCTATTCTCATAAATCAACTATATTTCAATAAAATTTTTTTAAAAACTTATCCAAAAAAAGTGAGCTATCCTTGTGGTCACAACGGGCAAAGCTCTAGGTTTATATTTAACACCTTTTATAGTGCCTGACACAGAGTGAAAGTCGCTCAGTCGTGTCTGACTCTCTGCGACCCCATGGACTATACAGACCATGGAACTCTCTAGGCCAGAATACTGGAGTGGGTAGCTGTTCCCTTCTCCAGGGGATCTTCTCAACCTAGGAATCGAACTTGGGTCTCCTGCATTGCAGGCAGATTCTTTAACAACTGAGCTATCAGGGAAGCCCCTGACACATAGTAGGTGTTGAATAAATCTTGACTGACTGAATTAATGAATGAAACCCTACTTGGTCCCATTATATACAATCTATGATTGGACACTAACCCCTCTTGGAGCCTCACTTACTCATTAATCAAAGACGGATGTGATCCTGCCGTCTAGTCAGAGAGATGCCTTGCAGATTGTCAAGTCCTGCCCACTGCAGGAGCTGGTTCTATTCACTTCCATACCCACCCCCACTCCTCTATGCTTGGCACCTGGATTTCTGAGAGCCTGGGGGCTCAGCCCCCCAGCACATGCATTTATCCTAAAATAGGAAACCAGCACACACATTGGTCTGCCTGGTCCCCCTCCCCCTCCCCACAGCTTCAGACGGAAGTGGGGCTGAGAGCCAGCCAGCGACAAAGGAGCAATCAAGAGTCATTATGGCTTATTTAGGGTGGGCTTAGTGATTGGCTGAGAAACCCCAGCTCGCTCCTCACTCAAGAGGAAGAAGGTCTGAGCCAGGCAGCTGGAAACCAGCCCCTCAGC
This sequence comes from Giraffa tippelskirchi, assembly GCF_054371585.1. NCBI lineage: Eukaryota > Metazoa > Chordata > Mammalia > Artiodactyla > Giraffidae > Giraffa > Giraffa tippelskirchi. The sequence goes on along the minus strand of NC_137287.1, from coordinate 109,316,064 downwards.
TGCTTCTTTCCAGCACCCAGCCCCAAGGCGGACTGTGAGAGACAGGAGGGTCCCTGAAGGAAACCTTGTCCATTAGGTCAGCAGTGACCACCCCCTCACCACTCCCCCCCCCTCAGCCTATGCACGAGCATCCCCTGCACTGAAGATTGCAGCTGTGGGCGTGATGCTGACCCGGCAGAGTTCTAAAACCAAGTCTGGCCATCTACCCTCCAACCGCATTTACGATGAAGTCCAAACTCCCTCCCTTGCACTCACAGCCAAGAAGATCCTGTGTATCCTGACCCCAGCCTGTCTTAGCAGCTTCCTATCCAGCAGTAAAACTGGATCTCTGTCCTCCTGCTACAGGGAGTGTCCTGTTTTCCACCCCACTCCCACTTTCCTTCTCATTTCTGTGGTTCAGAGCCCACACTGAAAGGCAGATAGTGTGTGCTAAGTTGCTTCAATTGTGTCCAACTCTGTGCAACCCTACGGATCGTAGTCTGCCAGGCTCCTCTGTCCATGGGATTCTCCAGCAAGAATACTGGAGTGGGTTGCCATTTCCTCCTCTCAGGTATCTTTCTGACCCTGGGATTGAACCCATATCTCTTATGTCTCTTGCATTGACAGGCAAGTTCTTTACCGTTAGCCCCACATGGGAAGCCCAGAAGGCAGGCAGGGCCACCTGCAAATCCAATCTTCACCTTGAAAGTGTGGCCAGGAGATTCACTTCACTTAACAGAACCTCAGCATCCTCATCTGTCAATAACCAGGACCTCCTCCCAGAGTGGCAGAGAGATTACATTAAAGGAGATAAAGCATCTAAAATGTTTCACATGTATTACACCCTTCATGTATATTAGCTTGTATTATTTACTATGCTTTCTTAGGTTACTGCTTAGATGTTGCCTCCTCCAGGAAGCCCTCTTCAATTGATTCCCCAAGTCTTATTCTGACCACCCTCTGTGCTTTGCCCTGGCCTGTTGCAGGTACAGAGAGGTGTGGTCTGTGTCTCACTCATCCTTATATCCTGGAGCTCAGCACAGAGTCTGCCATGGAGGAGGCTCTCCAGGGACCTCCGGACAAACCACTGTCCTGACAGGCACTACCAAGCATCCCTGGCCCCCAACCCCTGAGCCAGGAGGAGGTGAGGCTGTATCCCAGGCTGCCCAATCTATATTCAGCGGGACCTGTCTCTTCATCCCAGCCCCTGAACCATTGTCCAGACTGTACCCCTTGCTGGAATACTTTCCACTCTCCTAGTCTCACAAGCCTGTCTTGTCCAAGGGGTTTTCTCAGACCACCCTGCTCAAAACAGTACATAGAAAATAGAATTTGCCCTTCTGCACCACATAGACAGATCGCCTGTTAGGGTGTGTATTTGAGCTGGGTCTTTGCTCTCCTAAGTGATAGCAACTGATTTTCAACTGTGTATTGTTCCGAATAAAGAAAATTGTTCATTAAAATTAATAGCGGCTACCACTTACTGAGGCCTGCCTTTTTCCATCTAATGTGCTAAATGCCTTATCTCATAAAATGTAGCATCTCATTAAATGTAGTTTCTCATTTATCCTTAGCCTCAGCCACTAGCTTAGTCTAAAGAGGCATTCCTGGGAGGATGCTGGGGCCTCAGGTAATTCTGGAAGAACAGGAAGCAGCATGGCCTCAGAGGAGCTGGGACAAGGGATCCCCTCTGTTCCTTACTTCTGTTTCCTTAACGTGTCACCTTTTTTTTTCCCTTCCATGTCGAGGGAACACAACTGCCAACAGCTCCCGAGCCTCTCATGGCATAGCTGTCACCACCAGAGGCAGACCAGCTGTCTGGCATCTCAAGTGTCTGCCTGGTTTGTAGGGTTGTTGCAAGGTTTAAATAAGATCATGTGCATTAAAATCCCATGTCTTGTAGTAAATACTCAGTAAATGGTGACTGTGATTAATATTGTTATTATTACCAGCTTTGATCAGGTTCAGCCTAAGAGGATGTGACACTCACAGGTGGGGATGTGAGGCTGGATCCCATATGCGGTCCATCCTTGGAACAGACCTTGTTCTGAAAAGGGCATTTGTTCACACCAGAGACCACACCCCAGACCCAGCCTGTCACTGCTGCCAGGGGGATGACTTCACAGCAGGGGCTTTAGGGCAGTGTTCAAAGGATGGGGCTCTCCACAAGCCTGCTGGAGGCCTCCCTCTGGCCTTGATCTTGGCAGCTGTAGACCAAGACAGGGGTTGTTCTCTTAGGGACTCACAGCCTGGGCTACTCTGTCTGTTAAATGAAGGTCACTAGGGACTTTTCTGGTGCTCCAGTGGCTAAGGCTCCACGCTCCCATTGCAAGGGGTCTGGGTTTGATCCCTGGTTGGGGAACTAGATACCATCAGTCACAACTAAGAGACTTCACGTTGCAGTGAAAAGTCCCACATGCCTCAACTAAGACCCTGTGCAGCCAGATAAATAAATACATGCTAAAAAAAAAAAAAAAAAAAGAAGGTCACTGAAAAGCGAGGAGCCTCCTCCATGCAGAGATGTAAAAGTCAAATGAATGTGCTCACCAAAGGGCCTCCTGTAGAGGATATCCCTCCATGTCAGAAATTCACAGGCCATAAGCCTGCTTAAGGCAGGAGGTCCTCTCTGCAGGGTCTCCGAGTCTAGATTCCATAGACAGGGAGAGATCCTTGTCCCTGAACAGCACCCAAGGACCTCGGAGTGGGGCCAGCCAGCCCCAGGCTTTGGCCTCCTCCCTCTGACTCCTGAATCAACACTGCCCTCGGGTGCAGATGCTACAGGTCATGCCCCATCCCACCTGCTGCCCTCCCATCCCTGACATCCCCCACATCCCACTCCTGCTCTGTTCCCCCAGCTGGGCCTTCCATGTTCAAAGCTGTGTAAAAGCATTGGTGCGACCTCCACCCTGGGCTATTAGTAAACCTGACATCAGGGGGGGGCTCCCTGCCCCTGGAGATCAGAGAGGGTGCTTACCTGGGTCCACAGCTGGTTGGCGGAAGTCTCTCTCCAAGATATTGGATCTTTCAATATTTCTCGGCAGGTGGGGTGGTGGGGGGCGGGGGAGGAAGGCAGGGACAGCGAGGTTTCCTTGTTTTTGTTCCTTGGCCTCCTGTAATCAAGCCCTTCCCCTCTTCCCCGTCCTGCTCCTCCTCTAAGATAGCCTCTGATCCCCCGCCAAGAATTCTCTCCTGCCATCTGTCCCACTGCCATTGTGGAGGATGCAGAGGCTAGGACAAGAGAGATGTGGAATTTAGGGAAATGATTCTGGAAAGCTTAGGGCTCCAGGGAACTCACCTAATGCTTTCTGGGCCAAGATCAATAGGTTAGGGGATGTCTAAGTCCTTAATTAAGCTAAGTCCCTGAGAAGATGAGTTGTAACTAGGTATTAACTAAGCATTCTTTTCTCTCCAAACAAGAGGGCCACTCTCACTTAGCATTTTCTTGGAGCGGATATTTCCTGTTTTGTTTTCCTTTCTTGGTTTAGTTTTTGTTAACATGGTTGAGAAAAAATATATAAAATGTATACAGTGAAAAGTCTCCTCTAACACCTATTTCCCCTCCACCCACCTTCTGATTCTCCCCAACTACTGTTACTGGTTTCTTTCCATTCGCCTACACCACAAATGGAAATATACAAACAAGTCCAAATATATTTTCTTATTGTCCTTTTCCTTTTTTAGTCACACAAGAGGTAGTGTATTCTATACCCTGTTATGCCTTTTGAGTTTATTAGTATTTTTTGGAGATCTTTCACATCAGAATAGAGAAGCTACTTAACATTCTGAAGGAGCTAAAAACAGCATTCTCTATTTTTCCTTCTTTCTTTTCTTTATGTTCTACAGCTTCCCCCAAATAGATATGTCATTTTCATTCATCCATTTATTCGGTGCTCACCAATCTCCTGCTCTGTTCTGGGGCCCAAGCAAGATGCTGGGGCAGCAGAAATGAATTAGCCCAGACCCCCTTCCTCAGGGCTCAGAGGCTGGAGGGAGCCAAGTCACCACCAGCAAGCTGTGAGTGGGGGGAGGGGGCAGTCCCTGGCTCACTTTACTTTGTGTTAGTTGATCAGTCGAGTCTGACTCTTTGCGATCCCATAGACTGTAGCTCACCAGGCTCCTCTGTCCATGGGATTCTCCAGGCAAGAATGCTGGAGTGGGTAGCCATTCCCTTCTCTAGAGATCTTCCCAACTCAGGGATTGAACCAGTGTCTCTTGCATTGCAGGCAGACTCTTTACTGTCTCAGCCACCAGGGAAGCCCTTACTTTAGTTAGTGACTTGTCCTTTGTAGGACAGTGGTCTGGCCTGGGTCTTTCCCTTTCTTACATTTACTGCACCGTGCCCACATATCCACCAATCTGCTCTTATGGAGGGCTGGGGGAGTCAATTTTCCCTATTCTGGGGCAACGATTTTTCAACTAGTTGGGGAAGGAAGATTTCTAAGAATCTCTAGCAAGGGTGTGTGTGTGTCTGAGTTTTATAAAAGAAAATTCATTATCAGAATTTACATTGCTCCTCTGTAAATTCCCATTATATTATTAATACAAACAACAGAAAATAATAACCAACTGAGATGTTGGTTAGTGAGGGACATAGAAGGCAGGCAATTAAGATTAAAAATATGCCTGAGATGGTGTGAATGAAAAGTTCCTTCGTGGAATATCCTTGTGGTGTTTGCCATGTGCCTGGGATGCAAATAGTATGTATTATGATCCACTTTATCCACTTTAAAATTTACTATTTTAAAGTTATGATAGAACAAGGATATAATAGCAGCTACCTCCTAAAGCCACATGGCTACCATTTATTAAACGCTTCACATAGAACACTGTCCTAGTAACCCCGTGAGGTGAGTATGACCATCACCACTGCATTGCAGATGAGGAAACGGAGCAACAGAGTTCAGTAACTCCCCGGGGCCAAGTGAGTAGTCAGGGACCTCAGTGGGTCTTTACTCCATCCACTACATTATCCCACCTCCTGAGAGTCAATTTTACCTCCCTGGGCCGCAACTTTTCTCATCTGTAAAACAGGGATAAAAAATTACATCAAAAGACTGACTTGATGATTTAAAGGGATCATATTTGTAAAGTATGTAGGATCCTCCCCAGCACATTGCTATGGATATGACCTGAGATGAATGTCAATGACACTCCTATACTCAGGCTGCTAGAAAGGGCCTACTTCTTCTTCTTCTTCTTCTTTTTTTTTTTTTAATATTTATGTGTTTATTTTTGGCTGCACTGGGTCTTCACTACTGGGCACAGGCTTCCTCTAGTTGCAACACGCGGGGTTACTCTTCGCTGAGGTAGTAGGCTTCTCATTGCGGTGGCCTCTCTTGTTGCAGAGCACAGGCTCTAGGCACGTGGGCTCAGTAGTTACTGTTCTAGGCCTTAGTTTCCCTGTGTCATGTGGAATTTTCCTGGACCAGGGATCGAAGCCATGTCCCCTGCCCTGGCAGGTGGATTCTTATCCACTGGACCACCAAGGAAGTTTAGGGAGGGCCCTCTTCTGAGTGGGACCCTGGGAAGACAGTGTTGCAGCCAAAAGTCAGGGGAAGGTGAGGGATGGGGTGCCAGGGGAAGCTCATTGATCTGATAAACTCTCCTCTGTATCTCAGCCCCCTTCCCTGGCTTCCCTGGAGCGCATCCTCTGCTGAGCAGGGCCAGGGTCCCTCTGGGCAGGAGAGTCTGTTTTGGTCCCATTTCCATTACACACTTGGCTGAGCAGAGGCGAAGAGGAGCCAGTGGCCGCCAGGCAGTAATTAATTGCCTATTTGCGCTCCTGCTGTCACCTAGGTGGAGGATACAGGGCAGTTCCTGCCTGGGCCTGGGCGGGCTGACGGCTGGGAGATGACTGTCCCTCTTCTTCTGGCCTCTGCTGTCCCCTCTGAATCCATGCCCAGGCCATTTGGGAAGGAACCATGGCAGAGGAGAGGTGCCTTCTGTCCACAGTGATACACATGTAAATGGAATCTAGAAAGATGGTACCAACGTTCCTACGTACAGGGCAGCAAAGGAGTGTGCTACGTATGCTTAGTCGCTTTAGTCATATCCAACTCTTTGTAACCCTAAGGACTGTAACCTTCTGGGCTCCTCTGGCCATGGGATTCTCCAGGCAAGAATACTGGAGTGGGTTGCCATGCCCTCCTCCAGGGGATCTTCCTCACCCAGGGATTGAACCCACATCTCTTATGTCTCCTGAACTGGCAGGCAGGTTCTTTACCACTAGCACCACCCGGGAAGCCCTACAGCCCTACAGGAGACAGACATGAAGAACAGATTTTTGGACTCAGTGGGAGAAGGAGGGGGTGGGATGATTTGAGAGAATAGCATTGAAACATATACCTTACCATATGTAAAATAGATAACCAGTGCAAGTTCGGTGCATGAAGCTGGGCATCCAAAGCCCATTCTGTGTGACAACCTGGAGGGATAGGGTGGGGAGGGAGGTGGGGGGGCTCAGGAGGGAGGGGACACGCGTACCTGTGGCCAGTTCATGCTGATATACGGCAAAACCACAATATTGTGAAGTAATTGTCTTCCAATTTAAATAAATAAATTTTAAAAATATTTAAGCAGAAAAGAAAAGAAAAAAAGAGCCTTGTGGTCCTGGTCAGTGGCACTTACTGACTTATCAGCATCACCTTGGGTGCTCTGTCTTGGATGCTTTCTTGAAGATAGTAAGGGTCACTTTAGCCTCTGAGAAGTGGCTATTGAGAAGGGAAAAGCATTCAGAACTCGGAGTTTTAGGGCCCTGGGTTCTCATCCTGGCTTTTCCACCCCTTGGCTGTGTGATTTTGGACATGGCACTTGCCATCTCTGAGCAACCACTTTCCTTGTCCAGAAAAAGAGGTAGGGGAGGAGGCAGTCATACGCCTGTGGACTTGTGCTTTTTCTACCTCCAGAATCTATTGTCTTGGAGAACCATCTGCTCCCCTCCCCATTTGATAATAATCCTTCTCGGTTCCTATGGTACGGTGCCAACCCTGCAGATTCCAGAGACAGAAATTTGACACAGGCTTAGCCATCAACATTTTCTTGGGGCTTTAAAAATTTTTTTAATTATTATTTATTTATGTGTCTGTGTCGGGTCTTAGTTACAGCATGTGAGATCGTTGTTGCAGTATGCAGGCTTTTCTCTAGTTGCAGCACACAGGCTCTAGAGCATGCAGGCTCAGTCAAGGCACGTGGGCTTAGTTGCCCCGTGGGATGTGATATATTAGTTCCCAGACTAGGGATCAAACCCACATCCCCTGCATTGGAAGGTGAATTCATAACCACTGGACCACCAGGGAAGCCCCTCTGTGGGGACTTTGTTTTCGAGCATGTTTGAGAAAAAACAAATCCTCTTGGCGTTCATGCTCAGTCATATCTGACTCTTTTACGACCCCATGGACTGTAGCCCTCCAGGCTCCTCTGTCCATGGGATTTCCCAGGCAAGAATACTGGAGTGGGTTGCCATTTCCTCCTCCTGGGGATCTTCCTGACCCAGGGATCGAGCCCAGGTCTCCTGCATTGGCAGGTGGGTTCTTTACCACCGTGCCACCTGGGAAGTCCAATCTTGAGAGTTATAGGGGTACACTGTGAAAGTAATGCAGTTGACAGCACTTTGCAAGCCTCAGAGCACAAGGTATGTTTGTAAATAAAATCATGATCGTCTCCATTGTAACCATCAACACCGTTATAGTCATTAATATTATCATTATCATCGCTTTGCCTGGGCCCAAAGACCTTTGCTAGCATGAAACAGGTTTACTAATCATCTGGCAGAGGCTTGCAGGAGCCCTGGACTCTGAAGCTAACTGGATCCTCAGGGGGAAAAATTAGCTGATCAATCAGTGATGTCTGCCCCGACTGTAGGAGGGCACAGTGCTCTGTGCTGGTCATTCTTCATTCACCTCTCCTGTGTTAGAAATGAATATTCAAGGTTATGTGACACTTCTGGTATTACAAGCAAATGCAAGACCTCAAACTAGAGACCAGAAAGGTGCCCAGAGGATACAGGTGTGAGTTCACTCAGTCGAAGCCAGAGCTTATGGGAGGCCTTTAAGCACCAAAAGTTGGGCTCAGCCTGGACATGAAAGAGAATTATAGACATGATCCTGGGCAGAAAAACTGGCAGACAATGGAAGATATGTAGGCTGGGGGTCAGCAGGTGAACCCTCTCTGGTCTAGGTGGTACTCCATCTACCGGGACACTGCTGATGTGTAGATGTCTCATCCTCCATTTGGGAGTTTGTGTTTTGGCCAAGGCTGATGGCTTAAGCATTCTGCCTCTAAGAATAGCTCTGATGAGGACACCCAAAGGAAAGGCTGCAGCTGAAGACTCCCCTTCTGCAGCCCTGTGGCCAAGATTCCCACCACCCCCTCAGCCTCACCACCTCCAGGGTTTCCATGACCCAGGTCCTCAACACAAATTCTCAAACAGCATCTGGCTTGACTCAGGGGACTTGTCCCTGAGTCCCCTCAAAGCTGGGTCTTGAAGGATCCTGAATCTTTACAAATCAAGCACAGATAGGTCTGAGCAAAAAGTCCACTCCTGGTCATGGCTCTGGCTGGAAAAGTGGCAGAGGTTTTCTAATTGACTTGCCTCGTGAGAATTATTTTTACAATTTGGTGATGCTCAGACTACAGGTCAGGTGTAAGCTAAGCACTTCCTGCTTATGACTTCAATGGACTCTCACAGCAGCCCTGTGGAGCAAGTGCTGATATTAATATCTCCATTTTCCCAAGGAGAAAGCCAAGACTCAGAGAACTGAAGTGCTTTGCCCAAGGTCACACAGCTAGTATGTAGCAAATCTGAGTTTCCACCCCAGCGCTATCAAACCCCACATTTCTAGCAGCTCGGGGGCAGTGCCAACCTCACCTCACTCCTGTGCATGCACCTCAGTTCTCATCCCCCAGCGTCTGAACGTCCAGCTGCCCCTCTCTGTAGCAGGCACATGCTGAGATGGCACTTGGGGGCATCTGGGCCGTTTCTCATCCACTGACCTGGGAAAGCTCCAGACAAGGTCTGGGAACAAGGAATGGCAAATGTGGAGGGGGCAAGGGAGCAGAGAAAACAAACTAGGAAGATGAGAGCTGCAAGGTGAGATGAGGTCACATTGTATTCTAAATATCAGGCATCAGGAAGTCATTGATCATGACCTGGAACAAGCTCATAGAGGAGGGTTCACCTTAGGTAGTTTCAGTTCAGTTTAGTTCAGTTCAGTCGCTCAGTCGTGTCCGACTCTTTGCAATCCCATGAATTGCAGCACGCCAGGTCTCCCTGTCCATCACCAACTCTCGGAGTCTACCCAAACCCATGTCCATAGAGTCGGTGATGCCATCTAGCCATCTCATCCTCTGTCGTCCCCTTCTCCTCCCGCCCCCAATCCTTCCCAGCATTAGGGTCTTTTCCAATGAGTCAACTCTTCCCATGAGGTGGCCAAAGTACTGGAGTTTCAGCTTCAGCATCAATCCTTCCAATGAATGCCCAGGACTGATCTCCTTTAGGATGGACTGGTTGGATCTCCTTGCAGTCCAAGGGACTCTCAAGAGTATTCTCCAACACCACAGTTCAAAAGCATCAATTCTTCAGTGCTCAGCTTTCTTCACCGTCCAACTCTCACATCCATACATGACCACTGGAAAAACCACAGCCTTGACTAGACGGACCTTTGTTGGCAAAGTAATGTCTCTGCTTTTAAATATGCTGTCTAGGTTGGTCATAACTTTCTTTCCAAGGGGTAAGTGTCTTTTACTTTCATGGCTGCAGTGTAATGTGGGGGAGAGGTTGCCACCAAAAGAAAGAGTGTCGTGATCAAAAGAACAGGAGGAGAGGGATGTTCTAGCTTAAGGGTGAAAAGTTCTAGGGAGAGGTGACGCCTGGGTTGAGCCATGAGGGCCTGGATGGAATTGTCCAGGTGAAGAGGGTAGGGGAGCAATTAACAAGATCCAGAGGTGGCAATAGGTGCATTTGGGAAACTGCAGGTATTTCAATGGCTGGAGCAGGGGTCAGTCCTGGAAAGGGACTAGGGCTTTCAGTACATGGGGGAGGGTCAAGCAGCTTAGGCTGGTGAAGAAGAGGAGGCCCTGGGATTTGGGAGCTGACCTGGCACAGAGCCAGACGCCTCCAATCAGAGGGCACTGATGAGCTGGGTCTTGGGGTCCTAGCGTCCACCTCAGGGTGAGGATGACAGTAGTGATCTGTGAAGAGGGGCCATGTGGTGACCTCACCACATGGGTTGGGCCAGGGCTGGGGGACCAAAGAGACCAGTCTCTAGGGAAAGAGGGGACCTGGAGGAGGCCGGGTTGATGGGCTTGTGGGCAAGGATCCAGATGCAATAAAGTCCTGGAGAGCAGATGCCGGAGGGAAGCAGAGCGGGCTAAGGACATAGCAAGGAGGCAGCTAACATGGCCCAAGGGAAGAGGGTTGGGAAAACTTCTTGGAAGAGGAGAAATCCTAGAGTTTTGCAAGATTAAAAGGAGACAGCTCTGCTTCAGTTCACCAACTTGTACACAGGGGCACTTTCGGGGCAGGGCTGTGGCTCAGTGGGTAGGCATGAACAGTTCAAGCACTAGATACAATCCCTTTTTATCAAGGTCAGAATTAGCCCCTTGGCCAAGGGAAGGGATCTGAGTACAGCCACTGGGAGGTGGGGAAGCGGGGATGGGTCACCAGCAGTTGTTCAGAGTGGCTTTGAGGAAGAAGGGAGACCAGTGAGGAGGCAGGTACAAGAAACCAGGTGAGAGGCAGTGAAGTCGAACCTCTGGTGATGGCCTAAAGGAGGGGAAAGAGATGCTGTCCATGCTGGATACTGACGGGTCAACAAAACCAGGCCAGGTCTGCTCGTAAGGACTTGTGACCTAGGGGGGGAGTCAGACGTTTGGTCAAAAAATCAAGCAATAGCCAGAGGTGTGGAGTGCTATAAAGAGAGGTTCTGGAGCTATAACAGGCGTTGTGAAAGGATGAGACTCATTCCAGGAAGCAGGAGGTGATGACAGTGCTTCCAGAAGAAGAGCTAACAACACATCATGGATGTGGAGCACAAGGAATCGTGTTCATCCTTAAGGTTCAGCCCATTGTATTACCTTTTCCAGAGACAAGCTCTCTTTCCCACACTCCCCCTGTCTTGCTTTACTCAGGACATTGTTATTGCTGTTGTTGTTCAGTCACCCAGTCATGCCCGACTCTTTGCAACCCCATGGGCTGCAGCACGCCAGGCCTCCCTGTCCCTCACCATCTCCCGGAGTTTGCCCAAGTTCATGTTCATTGAATCCGTGATGTCGTCCAGCCATCTCATTCTCTGACGCTCTCTTCTCCTTCTGCCCTCGATCTTTCCCAGCATCAGGGACTTTTCTGATGAGTCATCTGTTCACATCAGATGACCAAATTACTGGAGCTTCAGGTTCAGCATCAGTCTTTCCAGTGAATATTCAGGGTTGATCTCCCTTAAGATTAACTGGTTCGATCTCCATGCTGTCCAAGTGACTTTCAGTAGTCTTCTCCAGCACCACAGTTCGAAGGCATCAATTCTTAGGCATTCTCGGGACATGCTGATTAATATTAGGTGTCCACCAGCCCCAACACCCTGGGCCTTCCAAGGCTGTGACTCTGACCCATTTGCCTCTGTACCCACCCCACCACCTCCCATCCTGGTGCTGGCAGAGAGCTGATGCCACTAAGTGCTGTTGTCACAGCCCCATTACAGATTGGGGTGGGTGGACACACTTGCCATCCCTCTTGTCTTAGTTCAGATTCCTCCCAAAGCAAGTGTAAACTGTTTATTTGTGAGATGATCCTAGGGAGCTTGGTGAGGGAGTGGGGAGGGAGAAAGCCAAGGAAGAGAGGGTGAGCTGCCATGGTGGACCACTGGGGCTCCATCCCATTAGAGACACTGAGGAATTTTGCGGAACATGACTCAGAAGTGACCCACCAAAGGACAAAGTGGATTATTGATCCCCACCTCTCCTGGCCCCCCAGCATTTCCAAATTGCCCTGCAAGTGGGCTGGGGGCCAAGTCTCATGGCACCAGAGAGCCTTCAAGATGGGGACAAAAATCAACCAGGCACTTGAGATGGGGAGTTGCCAGCAGGCTCTGGAACTGTCTGTCAAGGCTGGGAATGAGCGTGGAGGTGGCCAAGGGAACGTGAAGTGAGGGCAACAACAGTCTGGTGACATTGCCCACTCCAGGCTCCAAGCCGTCACCAAGCCTCTCTGTAACCATCTTCTGAGATCAAACACAGCTTCAGAATCCTCGCCATGGTGCCCTGGGCAGCCATCAGCACATCAGGGTAGCATCTTCAATGAAACATATTCAGCATTTTAGTGACGATGTGTGGACCCACAGATCAGACCCAGAGCCTCATTTTCCAGCACCGGGGGAAAGGCTGGACTGGGGCTGTGTACACTGAGGAGGGCTGGATGTGCGTCAGTGAGTGTCACTGATGTGACCCCAGCACAAAGTCCCAAATCTTTTCCCACGGGAGCTGTACTTTGGGCAGCTGGGTCTCATCCTAGAGGGGCTTTTTTTTTTTTTTTTCCATGTAGTCCATTCCTGTAGGAAATTTCCAAAGCAGATGGCTGGGCTGCCCCAGGGAGACAGGCTGGCTTTACCAGAGAGCGGCGGCATCTGATAGCGCGGGCCACGCTTCCGAACAGTCTGAGCAGAGGAATTCCATCCAGATGGAGCTGGAAGGAGCTCTCCACAACTGGAGCTGCTGGAGCTTTCAGCAGATCCTGCTCAGGCTCCCTGCTGCCTCCCCAGGCCAGGGGCTAAGAGGGTGGCCCTGGAAGTTGTCTCTGAGCAGAACTGCCAGGCCTGGGGTATCATACCCTGTGTTCTCAAGAACGTTTTGGAGGTGGAGACTTCCAAGGACCCACCAAATTGATCAGAAATCTCAAACACCAGATCAGAAACAGGTACAATGAGATAATCTCTACTTATTCCTCCAGTGTGAGCATAGACAGCTGTAGCCCCTCCTCCCACCCCCCAACTCAGGGGAGGGTCTCAAACAGCCAACGGGAGGGGCAGCCTGGGTCTCCCCTCCCCAGCTGTTCTTCCAATGGGTCAGCTCCACCCAGCACCTCTTGACTCTTCACATTGAGGAGACTTGGGGTCCTTCTTCTTACCCATCATAGGCTGGGATCCCCAAGAAGCCAGCCCTGAGAAAAAGATATGGGTGCTGGGAGTTTAAATGGTAGGCGCTTCTGGGAAGCCCAGTAGGAGAGCAACCAAGAGGAGGAAGGGAAGCCAGCCAAGAAATAAACAGGAGGGGGGTTATTGAGCAGGTATTGCTGAGGGCAGCTGGGGTTCAGTTCCACTGGGGACCCTGCAAGACAGTGCAGAACACACCTGTGCTGCCTGAGGAATGAGGAAGCATGGCATTTACCCCTCCCTCCCCACTGCCAGGCAGCATCAGCTGAGGGCAGCTTAGTGCTGAGGATGGAATCCAGGCCCTCAGTGGTGCCCCAGGCACTGGCTCAGGGGAAGAGCCCTTAGGACACAAACTGAGATGGGGAGTACTCGGGAGATGTGGGCAGGGTACCGCGATGCCTGCTACATCACCCTTCTCCATCTTTGCTCCCCTTTCTCCTTGTTTCCTCTCTTCTTCTTTCACCCTGAGATCCTTACTGTGCCTCAGGTTCTCAGCATCTTTCCTAGGGTTCTTGGAACCAAATGTTTCTTAAAGTGTGGTCCCCTCAATATCTGGGATTTTTGCTAAAAATATAGATACCAGGACCCTGCCCCAACCCTACTAAATCAGTATCTTTGGTTACGGGCCTAGGAACCTGAGTTTAAACAAATATCCTAAGTGGATCTGATGCACATGGATCCTGCTAGTCTAACCCCGTTACAGCAAGTGGGCATCAGGGAATTGCTGGTCAGTTCCAGAATCTTCAAGCCCTGCCTTTGCCCTTACCTGACCTCCTGCCTCCTTGGGTTTGGTTGTTGCTGTCTTACCCATCCCTTCTCTTCAAGGTCCTTCTCTCTTGACCAGTTCTTGGGTCGGCTGCCTCTTGTGTGTTGCCTCTGCCCATGATGGGTCCTTCATAGGATTTAGGGCTCAGCCCTTCACCAAGAGGTCAAGAGGTTGTACTCACTCCATCTACTGTCCAGTCACATCTGCCACATCTGGCCAGGTGCACCTTAGGGTTCAGGGGGAAAGAAATCAGATTTAGGGCCTTCTGTTCACACCAGCAGTCACAACAAGGTGTCCTGCTAAAACTTACTGAACCCTGCAGTGGCACTTAACTCCATTGTACATAGCACAATCCTAAATTCTTGGAGTGTCACACAGTCCGACCAATATCCATGTCCCTTTGTGCACAACCAGATGGCATAATTTAACCATGTAAAAACTCGGTTTCACAATGTATGTGTATTAAACACACACCCACAGAAGAGAAGTCTCACAGAGAAACACCTAATGATATAGTAACACAGCATCTTGTGATAACAAAAGGCACACAAATTGTCACAGCATGAAAAATAAAAACAACCACTTTTGAGCCTTGTGGTGACATAGCCACACACCACACAATACAGTTGCACAGCAAGTTGGTGTCAAACACACACACACACACCCACACACAACTCAGTCCACAGCAGCTAACATGGACTCTTACCTACAAGCAAAAAGAAACCCATATGGAACACAGCCCCAGAGCAACACACAGTCATGGTTTCAGTTCTAACAACACATCTTGTTGAAATAACACACTTTCTTAGAGCCTGGGAAACAGAGAGGCAGCAACACACACCCTAGCTCAACTGACTCAGCCACAGTCAGAGCAGAACAGACATGGGGCTTCAGAGGAGACTGATGGTGAGGGAAAAGGTTGCCTTTGTTTGAACAGATGTCTCCTAAAGAGGCAGAGGTGTTATTTAGCTGCTTTGATGAGCTAATGGATTCTAGTAGCTGTGAGCCTGGGGGAATTCGTTACTGGCCCCATGAGCAATGGCTGTTCTTACACACTCTTCCACCCTCACTGATTTCTCACTTCCTTGCTACAGCAGGCAGCCTCCAGCCACAAAGCCAAAGCCCTATTTGAACAAGAAGGGCAGAAGGCGAGCAAATATTTGGGTCTTCAAGCCTCACTTGGCACTTGCTGGGATGAGGTTTCCTTCTGGCATCAAGAGGAAACCTTTGCCAGGCAGATTCTGTTGAACTTAGCCTAGGTGGGGGGCGGGCGCTCCAGGCCCTGTCCTGGACCTCTCATGTTGGGCTGGGATGGCCCCTCTCCCCTCTCTCCCTACACTCACTTCTTACTTGTTATCAGCCTTTAACACTTGTGCTCTAGACATACTGTGATTAACTCCAGAGAATAGGGATCAAAAAAGTGGGTGTGTGATGGGGGCTAGGGGTCCCTGAGTGACAGAAGAGAACTCCAGGCCCTGGTGAGGTGTGGAGGTCAGAGACAAGCTTCAGCTCCTGCTGTTTTGCCCTGTAGTCTCCGTGAGGACCCCTCCCTAGTTGAAAGGGTTGCTCATTGTTCTCTTATCTCTCTGAACCAGTGACAGCCTGTCCTCCAAGGCTACTGATCACATGGCATTGTTATCATCCTGTGCCTGTCACCAGCCAGGGCTGTGGGGCTGTTGATTTCTGATGAACAGCATCTGAGCGCCAAAGGGAATCTGTTCTTGGCCTTATCTCCGGCCTGTGTATTCTGCTTGGGCTTCACGTTCACCATCCCAGTGGAGCCATCACCATACCAGTAGCACTCCCTGGGGTACCCAGATAAGGCACTAGCTGTCTGTGCCCTGATCTCAGAAGTCAATGACTGTGGGGAGGGGGCAACACCCAGACTGGCATCTCCAGGCCAGGTCAGTATCTCTGGGTATCTTTCTGAGGGGCACTGTGACAGTTCTGACCATGCCCAAGGCACAGAATTTACTTTGGGGAATGTCCCCAGCTTCAACACTCACTGCTGCTACTGCTGCTAAGTCGCTTCAGTCGTGTCCGACTCTGTGCGACCCCAGAGACGGCCGCCCACCAGGCTCCCCCGTCCCTGGGATTCTCCAGGCAAGAGTACAGGAGTGGGTTGCCATTTCCTTCTCCAATGCATGAGAGTGAAAAGTGAAAGTGAAATCGCTCAGTCGTGTCCGACTCCCAGCGACCCCATGGACTGCAGCCTACCAGGCTCCTCCATCCACGGGATTTTCCAGGCAAGAGGACTGGAGTGGGTTGCCATTGCCTTCTCCACCAGCATGTTATCTTTGAAAAATATATAAATATTTTCTTACGTAAAAACAGAGTCCATTACTACACTAAAAAAGCAACAATTCTTGAATTACGTACTATGCCTCAAGTGTCTGAAAAATGTCTTATTATAGCTAGTTTGAATTAGGATCAATCATCATTTAAAAAAATAAAATAGAGGGATTCCCTGGTGGCCTGTGTGGAATTCCATATCTTTTCACTTGCCGCTTCCTTCCCCAGCTGAAAAAGGGAGAAAAACGAGTCAGCACCAAGGACAGCGCATTAAGAGGCTTTCCAAGGAGGGAAGGAAGGGAAGGAGGGATGGAGAAAGGGGGTAAAGAAAAGAGGGAAGGAGGAGGTAGAGGATGGTGAGAGAAGGGGAAAGAATGGTGAGGGAAGGAGAATTCTTTTGCAGGTCAAATGATGCTGTGTTATTTAGGGGTCTGTACTTTTCAACTTGCTCAGTGGCTGCAGAAAAGCCTGGCTATTTGGTCAAGGCAGAATGAGTGAGGCTAAGTTTTTCTGATCTTAGACAGGAAGGATTTGGGGCAATTAGATATTCCACATCAATAATGGCCGAAGAAGGAACTTGAGGGAAGTGACAACAATAACAATAAAGTTAGTTGACTGTGTCATGTTCTGTGCTAAGTCTTCATGTACTGCAACTCATGTAATCCACCCACCAAACTTGTCACGTAAGTGCTATCATATCCCCCATATAAGAAATGAGGAAACGGAATATGAGTGAAGCTTAATTACCAACCTGAAGTCACACTATAGCATGTGGTAATGCCTGGGACTTGGGAAGAATGAAATCCCTGCTTATTTTCCCCTCCATTCCATTCCTTCCTGACAACATTTCATCCTCTTTGTGTGTCCTGTATCTCTGAACTTTTAATACAAAACTTGTCTCTCTTTAACTTATTGGCTCATGTGTCCTCATGTTTGCAGAAGGAGAGTCCTGGGTTCCATCTTTTAGCTTAAAAAGCTATTTTAGGTTTTCCTGGGCTGGAATCAGCAGGGCATTGTTTGGTTCCCTATGCTGTGCAGCAGGGAGATTGCTGATCAGGGAAGGCCCCAGGGTCTGACTTGTAGACACTCTGTGGCTGATTTCCAAGGACGAGTGATGTAAATAGACCTCTGATAGTGTCAAATAGAAGGTTGTCTCACAAAATCTCCATGTGCCTTTGCTGATTCAATGTGAAAGAAATAGCCGGAAAGCAGGATATACCCAAGGTCAAACTTTGGCTTGGCTGTCAACCCTCAGTGATCCTGAGCAAAACACCTCTACTCCCCATAATGCATGGAGGCCCCACAACTTCAAACAGGGCAGATACTTGGCACATGTTACTGAATAGATGTGAATTTCCTCCATCTCATTATGCTTCACTGTCTTGTAACATAGCCCCATCTGAGTGTCTGAGGCCATGTTCCACACTGAGGATGAATGCGGAGATGGAGATGTCAGGGAGAGCACCTGCTAGAGGGAACTTAACTCTGGGCAAGTTGGGGGAGAGCAGATGGTAAAAGGTTTGGATACTCTGGATAAATGAGAGTTGTCACATACTCCAACTCTTTCAGGAAGCTCAAAGATCCTTCACGCACATTGGAATCTTCAGGGACATAATTCCTAGTGATCTGGTAGGTATGACTTAGGTAAGATCTTAGATCTTGTTTAATATCTAGGTTACTAAGCCAGAGGAGACGTAGAGAGATATTGTGATGGGTGGATCAATTAATAGATAATGCATACCCAAGAGTTCAAGCTGGAGAAGGAAATGGAAACCCACTCCAATATTCTTGCCTGGAGAATCCCATGGACTGAGGAGCCTGGTGGCTGCAGTCCATGGGGTTGCAAAGAGTCAGACACGACTGAACGACTAACACACAAGAATTCAAGCTTCGCAGCAAAACTCAGGTTCATCAGGCCTCCTGCATCGGTAGTATGGAGTCTTAGCCACTGGCCCACCAGGGAAGTCTCTCATTTTTCTTAGGAAAAAAATACTTAATGAATAGAGTGTAATTAAAATAGCCTTGAAGAATTCTTATATTCTTTGAGAAAAATCTGTCTTCTCCTAATAAAGCAAGCCCTGGAAGCTTAGATATATATCTTCGCAATCCAATATTTTCAGGACTTATAACATTGAAAAGGAAAATTAAAATCAATTGGATATACAAAATTGTGTGTATATTGCCAAAGGCCACCCTATAATATAAAGTGTTTTTTAAGCGTATGTATTTACTTTTTTAATTAAAGTGCAATTGATGTATAATATTATATGTTACAGGTCTACAATATAGTGATCCACAATTTTTAAAGGTTATACTCTATATATGGGCTTCCCAGGTGGCTCAGTGGTAAAGAATCTGCCTGCCAATGCAGGTTACTCAGGAGACTCATGTTCAACCCCTGGGTCAGGAAAACCGCCCTGAAGTAGGAAATGGTAATCCATTTCAGTATTCTTGCCTGGAAAATTCCATGGACAGAGGAGCCTAATGGACTATGGTCCATGGGATTGCAAAGAGTTGGACTCGATTTACCACACATGCACTCTATTTATAGTTAAGATTAAATATTGGCTATATTCCATAAATACATCCTTGTAGTTATATAGTATAATGTTTTATTCAAACTAAATGACAGCTTTCACACCAATGTGTGTTTAGAAACTAAAATTTAACTTTAATTTACTTGTACATTTTAAAAGTTACTGTATAATTTACATTCAATAAAATGCACAACTCATAAAAGAAAAAACCAGGTTCAGATTCTGGTTCAGTGACTCTCTAGTTATTTGACCCTGGGAAAATCACTTAGTATTTTCATCTGCCTGAGGACAGTTAAAATTGAGAGAACTGTTTAACTCCCAAGTTGACAAGTCAAGTAGAGCACTGACTATAAAGGACTGGACTGCAAAGCAAGGATGGGGCTGGAAAAATTAACATGGGAGCCATTGTCTAAATATGATGTTAAAAGCTATGAAAATGAGTTCCCTGCAGGAAGTTGGGAGAGATGTGTTACTTTGAACAAGTTGCTCAACATCTCTGTATCTGTTTCCTCATCCTCAAAATGGGGATGATAATAATACCTTCTTCATTGGATTGTCCTGAGGGTAGGATTGAGATAACTCCTATTCAAGTACTTAGGATCTGATTGATATATGTTCAATACAGAGACTAATACTATTAATCTTCACCTAGCCCTTCAAGACAGGTATAATCAATTGCATTTAACAGAGGAGGTTGAGGCTCAGAGAGTCTAAGGTTTCATGGCAAGTATGCAACAAATCAATGTCTACATATAAATCCCATGCCACATAGCCTCTAGCCTCTGGAGGAACACCATATGAACTCATTAAAAAATTTCAAGGGATGAGTTTATGAGTCTTGCCAGAAAGGACAAGGCTGACCTTCCAAAGGGCAGTGGTAGCAGACTCTGGGCTTGGAAGAAGGTGTAATTAGGAAGAGACTACCATAATCTTTAGGATGAATTCCTGTGACAAAACCCCAAATTAAGGGCACACTCAGTTTCCCATCTTCTTGCCTGGAGAATCCCGGGGACGGCGGAGCCTGGTGGGCTGCCGTCTATGGAGTCACACAGAGTCGGACACGACTGAAGCGACTTAGCAGCAGCAGCAGTTTCCCATCTCACACGTATGAATACCTCCTTGGCAGTCACTGTTCTCAGTGATCCCAGCTCCTCCCAGTTCCAGAAGCCAATGAAGCAATGTCTCTGCAAGCAGTGACTTAAAGCCTGTCCCATTTGCCTTCTCAGATGAGTCAGTGAGGCAAAAAATTCAGACAATAAAGAGAGTTAATGACAGGCCTCCCCAGCTGGCCGAGCTGGCCCCTGGGGAGAAGGAGTCAATGAGCTTCTGTCACAGCTGTGCTGGCTTCTCCATTTCTTCATCTTCTTGCTCCCATACAGCCCCCTTGCCTGCCTTGCTTGCTGCCTTGGACATTGATTGCAGCAACTCAAGCAGGGAAATGAGACTTTGCAGGCTCTGGGGCATCTCTAGGTCAGTGGCGGGAGGCGAGGGGTGGTGGGGGAGGCAATCTGGTTCTCTTGGTAAGTGATTGCACAACTTCCCTAGCTCCTCAAAAAAGGCACTTCCTCAGAGCCCCATGGAAGTGACATACAAGAAGGATCCCTGGAACTCAGTTAATAATACAACTAATAATAACTAACACTAAGGTGGGGAGGTGTTATTATGGTAGGCACTGTATCAAACTTATTATTAATACATACAGTGTCTCATTTAGTTCTTACAACAGCCTTCTAATGCTGGTACTAATAGTATTCCCACTTTGCAGACAAGAAGACTGAGCTCAGAGAAGTGACATTATTTTCCTAAGGTCATACAAGTTGGTAGATTTGGCTTGCTTTCTTAAGTCTTTATTGAATTTGTTACAATACTGTTTGTTTTACATTTTGGTTTTTTGGCTGGGGGTGCGGGCATGTGGGATCTTAGCTCTCTGATCAGGGATCAAACCTGCACCCCCTACGTTGGTAGGTGAAGTCTTAAGCACTGGACTGCCAGGGAAGTCCCTCTTTTTAAAATATATTTTTTATTGACATAGTTGAATTACAATGTTGTGTGTTAATTACTGCTGTGACTCACATGAGTCACTTTGCTATACAGCAGTAATTGACACACAACATTGTAATTTGTATATATTAACACACAACATTGTGTATATATATATGTATTTATATATGCACACACACACTTCCTTTTTCATATTCTTTTCCATTATGGTTTATCACAGGATACTGAATATACTTTCCTGTGCTATACAGTAGAACCTTGTATATCCATTCTGTATATACCAGTTTGCGTTTGCTAATCTCAAACTACCAATCCAACCCTCTCCTACCCCTTGTCCCTTTGGTAATCACCAGCTTATTCTCTATGTCCCTGATTCTATTAATATTTCTGTTCCATAGATAGGTTCATTTGTGCCATATTTTAGATTCCACATATAAGTGATGTTACGTGGTATTTGTCTTCTCTTTCTGACTTACTTCATGAGTAAGTAGATTTGGGATGGTAGGTTTGGGATTCAAACCCTGGCCATTATTACTCCAAAGTTGAGGCTGGACTGCTTCTCTCTTTACACTTTGTCATGTAGAACAATAAGTAAGTTTCACTAATTTATTCAAAAATTAGGCAGTCTGGCAGGGTAATGGTCACTAAGCCAGGTGTCTATTATTTGCTTGTTGGCACTGTATCTTTTCCAGTAAAACCTGAGGTTGGACATTTTCTTGATACTCACTGAATGACATGGTTGATATTCTTGAGTTTGTGGTCAACTTGACTCTTCAAATCTTTCTCATATGAATTGGGATTGAGTCAGTATTGTCTGACTTGAATTCACACAGAACACAAAGGTCTCAAGAGATTTTACTGACATAGGGAATTGGCAGTAAAGAATCCAAAACAGGCATATTGGATTTAGATTGGATTTTGCTTTTTCCTTTTTTTCCCCCTTAAATCAAGGTATAACTAACATACAGTAAAGTGTACTGATCTCAAGTGTACATCCCACTCAGTTACTTCTCACTCAAGTCAAAATAGAGAATGTTTCCTTGATAGGATTCCCCTATAGGATTCCCAGTCAATTCCTCTACCCCGGAAGTGATCCCTATGGGTTTCACTTTTAAATTTTAAGCATCCACAATTATAAATAATCAACTTTTGCAAAATGAGATTTAAAAGTATAATAGAAACCTTCTCTCCTGGAAATTTAAGTTGTTCAATTTTCTTTTTTCTCAATTGTTTCTAAGCTTTGAAAATCTGTTTTCTTCCTGAGATTTGACAACTTTTCATTTTCATGTGTTCTATCTTTAAAATACTTTATATATTTGTATTTGAGTATTTAACTTGTTTGACATTTGTTTGATGAACCCCCTGATGCGAAGGTCAAAACATACTTTTTCTAACCAATTACCATTATGCTATTTATTGACCATTTCTCTCTAAATTGTTCTTTGAGAGTTCTTTTATTATAGATTAAATTGTTATATGTTAACACATTTCTCATCCTCAAATTGGAATGCTAATGACACCCACCTCACAAAATGAGTGTGAATATCAGATTATGTGGAATAAATTAAGTATAGGATCTGTCACAGTCACAGTTCTGGCACACAGTAAGTCTCAACAAGTGGTAATTCCATCCCTTCCCACCCACTCCCATAGACATGCTCCTCCCTCTTGTTTAAGGCACTGTAACTATTGAAAGAGGAAAAACTTGCTTACAAGACTGTCCAACAGGCTAACCTAGAGGTCAGATGTGCACCAGAAAGTAGAAGACCTCTGATTAGGATATTTATAGAGATTCTACTTATCTTCTGAGGACTTGGCTGATGGATCAGTTACTCCCAAATTCCAGTTTTGAAAATGATGCCAGTGCATGATAAAATTTTCTGTGGCTCTTAATGAAATGACAGAGATAAGGACAATGAAGTGAGTTTTCATAAATCCATTTTAGTCAACTGTATTTTATTCTGAGATTATGGCCTCCTACTTTTTCAGTTTTTAAATGTGCTGGGTTTTATTAAAAAATGGAAAGAATAGGCGGCTGTTGATATTCTTGAATGAATTTTACTTGAAATTGTCCTTGATTGTTTTCA
This sequence comes from Giraffa tippelskirchi, assembly GCF_054371585.1. Taxonomy (NCBI): domain Eukaryota; kingdom Metazoa; phylum Chordata; class Mammalia; order Artiodactyla; family Giraffidae; genus Giraffa; species Giraffa tippelskirchi. The sequence continues at coordinate 109,293,263 of NC_137287.1, read as the reverse complement.
AACTTTGAGGTTCATTGCAACACCTACAAAACAGGATTCACTGATTCTGAGTTGATCTTTTTTTCAATTCTTCAGAAAACCATCCACTGTATATAGTAGGTGATCAGTAACTTTTGCAGAATTACTGAATGAATAATATTGTACTATAACATCTGGCTGTGTGTTTATCATTGACTGGAAAGAAACTGTTGCAAGAGGCCAAACATGGCGGACTGAGAAGTATGCACCAGGTGTTTAGTTCTGACAAGCTTTCCTCTCATCCAGCCATCAGCACCTCGGACAGCTCAGCTACAATTACACGGGTCTCTGAGGAAACCTATCTAAACACAGACAAAGGCATTTTTACATTATCTTTTCTCTACTTCATTATTTAAATAAAAATCTCTTGTATGAACACAAGGCTTTCTCTTTGCTTGTTTAAACCTCACTCTAGGATTGTTTGCCTCGTGGTCTGCAATTCCCCAGCAAAACAGTCAGCTCCAACTCTGAGCTTCAGAAATGCCAATTTTAATTAAAAGTGCAATTTTCAAATCCACCTAAAGCTCAGATGGGATATGGCACACTTGCTGCCCTGTGATCTTTCTGGCTTCCTTGTTGATTAAAATGGGTGCTGTTCTAAGTGCTTTGTCAAATCTTCACAAAAATGAGAAGAAATTGACATTTACACCTTTATACCAGCATGAAAGTGATATATTAGATTCACCTCTGTTGCCATAAAAGCTTACTTCTGGCTTAAGGGCAGCAAGAGGCCAATAGGTCCCTAGTGATAAGTCTGTTTTGATGCTTCAGCTTTAAAGACTTTCTCTCCAGCTGGTGGTGGGGTAGGGGAGAGTTACTATGCCATTTTCCCATTGACTTCTCCATCCCTGTCTTCCTAGAGTTCCCTTTGTACCTATATAAGGACTTTGAGCTTTTAGGGTAATGGTTCTCTAACTTTAGTGAATATAAGAAAAGTACAAAAGGCTCTCTTAGCAGCTTCATTGGCTCTACTGCTAGAGATTCTGATTCAACAGGTTTTGAGCATGACTCCAGAATCTGAATTCTCATGAAGCACCAGATTATCCTGATGAAGAAAGATCATACTCTGAGAAGATTTGTTCTAGCAATTCCCAGAAAATTTACTACAAGATCAAAGCTGTAGAGTGGATGAGAAACGCTGTGTAGGGAATCCAGGAATGTGGGACCCTGTCCAGATCTAATTATTTGCTTTCTAGTGTCCTTGAGCAACTCATTTCCCCTCTCTGTTACCACTCCTCTATCTTTATAGATGAAGGATGTTGACTCCAGTTCCTGAGACACCTCCAGTCCTCCCTTCTCATCAGCAGGCTGGGTTTCTCACGAACGTGACTAAAGTAGAGACCCAGGAACTGAGGCTATAGTTTTGGGGGTTTTCTTTACCCCTTTAAGCAAAAATTATGAAATACACCACACATCTAGAAAAACTTACGACATAAATGCACACAGTTATTTAATAATTCTAAAGTAGACATCTATGCAACTACCACCCAAATTAAACTCCCTGAAACGCCCCATGTGATCCTTTATAATTATGCCCTCATCCTTCACCTAGAATAAGTCACTATTCCATCTGCTATGGTCAATTATTTCCTTGCTTTTATTTTTTAAATCATTTTACCATTTTTGCATGCATCCCAAAACAGTATCTTAGTTTTGCCTACTGTGGATTTTATATAAAATGTGAAAGTGAAAGTCGCTCAGTCGTGTCCGACTCTTTGCAACCCCATGGACTATACAGTCTATGGAATTTTCCAGGCTAGAATATTGGAGCAGGTTCCCTTCTCCAGGGGATCTTCCCAACCCAGGGATCGAACCCAGGTCTCCTGCATTGCAGGCAGATTCTTTACCTGTGGAGCCACAAAAGGAACCTGAGAATATTGGAGTGGGTAGCCTATCCCTTCTCCAAGGTATCTTCCTGATCCAGAAATTGAACCAGGGTCTCCTGCATTGCAGATAGGTTCTTTACCAACTGAGCTGGGCTCATATTTATTTTTTGCTGTCAATATAAGAAAGATTTATCCATGCTGCTATACATAGCTATAGTTCATTCATTTTCACTGCTATATAATATTCTGCTCATGATTATACCACAGTTAATTATTCTATTTTTAATGAGTATTTGGGTTGTTTCCAGTTATTAGCTATTATAAACCATGCTGCTATGATCATTGTGTATAGGTCTTCTAATGTCATGTACACAACTACCTCTGGAAAGAAATGGATTTGCTGGGTCATAGGGCTTTCTGGTCTCCAGCTGCTAGATAATGCCCAACTGTTTCATAAAATGTATCAGTCTGAACCTCCTATTAGAAATGACTGAGAATTCATGGTTCTCCTTCTCTCCAGAATTTTATGGATACTCTATCTTTTCAGAGTCTTTGAACATGCTGATCCTTCTTACAGCATTCTCTTTCTCTATTTTGTTATTTATCTTGCTAACTCTAGGCAGTCATTAAAGACTCTTACTTCTAGCAGCCTTTTCTGACTCCTCAAATCTGGGTTATGTTCCCTTCATATGCCCATAGCTCTCTTCACTGCCCCCTCCATAGTCTGTATCACATATATTGTAACTTCTTATTCATCTGCCTGTCTTATCCCTCCCCTGCACTCATATACCAGACTAAAGGATCTCTGAAGGCAGGGTGTGTACCTTGATCTATACAGTGCCTAGCACACAGCTCAGTACATGATTATTGAATGAGTATAACCCATTTCTCCCCTCAACTCATGGCTCCTCTCAACCATTGGGAAGCCAGGTGAGTATTAAGGCTTTTCAGAGAATTGTTGCCAAAACAACAAATAATAACTCTGGGGAAATTAATTGTTAGATCTGGCTCTTTCATTAGTAGCTCATCAAAGGGCTCTGAGCCCCTAGGGGGACTCTTAAAGATAAGTAACCGATCAGCATGGAAGAAAGGGCATCTTCCTGACAGTGCCTCCCCCCACCGCCACCACCACAAACACAAACAGATACACCTCCTGCGAATTGCTGGGCCTGGCCATTTAACACAGTTATTACCAACTTCCACTTAGTGAATTATGAGAAACAGCCTCGAGAGAGCTTTCAAAGATCTTCAAATGGATGTTTAAAAGCCTGCGGATTCTCAGACAGGCTCAGCTAATGGCATTTATTACTTGGAGGATAGGGTATTTACATAAAGCGGGATTTTTATTATAATGGTCAGATGGTTCCCGAGAGGGAGGACAGAGAGGAGAGGGGAGAGTGAAGATACAAACATTCTCCTTGGATGGGTGTCAAACTTAGGAAAGGGCTTGTGTGGGGTAATCCTGGGGCAGAAGAGGCCAGGTACAGAGAACAAGAGAGTCAGCACACTGGACAGCCCAAGGTGTCTGTCAGTGGGTCTGTTGGTAGGCACACTCGCTGACACTCCTTTCTTACTAGGATCTTTCCTTTAATGATTTATGGCATGTCCCTCATTTATCCCAGCTATAGCCTAGGCTGAAGATAACCCAGGGTATTCACCAACTCCTGGCTTCATCAGTGGTTCTAGGGATTCCTAAGCACTCATCCGTACCACAGTGGTCAAGATGAAGATGAATTAAACCAGTTGCTGCTGACTTCAAGGGCCTTGAATTGGTTGTCTGTTTCTGGATAATAAACGACCCCCAAAAAACTTACAGGCATAAAATAATCATTATTTATTGTAATTCAGCTGATTGTGTGATTCTCCCACTGGCAGTGCCTAGGTAATTTATGCAACTGTAACCAGCAAGTTTCTTGACTTCCCACTTTTGCATTCCAGTCCCCTATAATGAAAAGGACATCTTTTTTGGGTGTTAGTTCTAAAAGGTCTTGTAGGTCTTCATAGAACCGTTCAACTTCAGCTTCTTCAGCATTACTGGTTGGGGCATAGGCTTGGATTACCGTGATATTGAATGGTTTGCCTTGGAAACAAACAGAGATTATTCTGTCGTTTTTGAGATTGCATCCAAGTACTGCATTTTGGACTCTTCTGTTGACCATGATGGCTACTCCATTTCTTCTAAGGGATTCCTGCCCACAGTAGTAGATATAACAGTCATCTGAGTTAAATTCACCCATTCCAGTCCATATGCAGGTCAGGAAGCAACAGTTAGAACTGGACATGGAACAACAGACTGGTTCCAAATAGGAAAAGGAGTACGTCAAGGCTGTAGATTGTCACCCTGCTTATTTAACTTATATGCAGAGTACATCATGAGAAACGCTGGGCTGGAAGAAGCACAAGCTGGAATCAAGACTGCTGGGAGAAATATCAATAACCTCAGATATGCAGATGACACCACCCTTATGGCAGAAAGTGAAGAAGAACTAAAAAGCCTCTTGATGAAAGTGAGAGAGGAGAGTGAAAAAGTTGGCTTAAAGCTCAACGTTCAGATAACTAAGATCATGGCATCCGGTCCCATCACTTCATGGCAGATAGATGGGGAAACAGTGGAAACAGTGTCAGACTTTATTTTGGGCTCCAGAATCACTGCTGATGGTGACTGCAGCCATGAAATTAAAAGACGCTTACTCCTTGGAAGGAAAATTATGACCAACCTAGATAGCATATTAAAAAGCAGAGACATTACTTTGCCAGCAAAGGTCCGTCTAGTCAAGGCTATGGTTTTTCCAGTGGTCATGTATGGATGTGAGAGCTGGACTATAAAGAAAGCTGAGCACCGAAGAATTGATGCTTTTGAACTGTGGTGTTGGAGAAGACTCTTGAGAGTCCCTTGGACTGCAAGGACATCCAACCAGTCCATCCTAAAGGAGATCAGTCCTGGGTGTTCACTGGAAGGACTGATGTTGAAGCTGAAACTCCAATACTTTGGCCACCTGCTGTGAAGAGCTGACTCATTGGAAAAGACCCTGATTCTGGGAAAGATTGAAGGCAGGAGGAGAAGGGGACAACAGAGGATGAGATGGCTGGATAGCATCACTGACTCGATGGACATGAGTTTGGGTAAACTCCGGGAGTTGGTGATGGACAGGGAGGCCTGATGTGCTGCAGTCCATGGGGTCGCCAAGAGTCGGACACGACTGAGCGACTGAACTGAACTGAAATGAACTGAACCAGCAAGTGGATATTTTGGGGCTGGGGGATAAGACAGGGAGTACAAATTTAACGAGAGTGATTCCAGGAGTGAGTCTGGAAAACGTGTCTTCCAGGTGGGCAGCACTGAGCAGAAGATTTTAGGAAGAAGAATCAGCACGTAAGCAAAGGTATGAATCAACTGGAGGCTGTTTGGGAGCCATGAGAATTGGAAAGTAGTTGTAAATGACCAGGTTATCAAAGGGAGAATGATTTCAGATGACTCTGGGGAGGTGAGTAGGGCACTGGATACGAAGTAAGGAACTTAGGCATTATCTTATGGATTTTGAGGAGACCTGGCATAATATAATAAATATCATTTAGGAGAATAACTGCCAAATATTAGGTACACTACTGAGCATTGGACACATGGCATTATCTCACCTAATCCTTGCTATGATTGTCAGTTTACACATGAATAAGCTGAGGTTTACCCAGGGTTGCATAGTTAATAAGTGCTGGCAGTGTGATTCAGAACCCAGATGGTCTGACTTTAGAACTGGTTGATTTAGTTACTATATTCCATAGTTCTTCTTGCAGGGGGTGGAGGTGGATCTTGGAGTTGGGAGTGGGACTGGTAATGAGAAATGAGGCAAAATTAAATTTTCATTTCAGGAAAGGGGGGATGTTCCATAATTAAATAAATAAGGAGAACACTGGATTAAACAAAGTTTATCAGGTTTCTTTACTGCTGGACTTCTCAGAGCCTAATGTAAAACACTAATATTCAACGAGAAGGTAAGTTCCATAAGTGCAGGTGTTTTTGCCTCTCTTATCGACAGTTCTTCCAATTGCCAACAGCCAGAATGGTACCAGACATACAATAATAGCTCAATAAATGTGCACTGAATTAATTAACTGATTTGAGAATCTCCAAGGGCTTCCATATTCCAAAATTATTTAACTACAGAATAGCCTTTTACCATGGCTGTTTTTCCCTATTGAGCCTTCAAATGACAATAATGCTCTGTGGAACACAATTGAGAAGTTCAGCCTTAGGGTACATAAAAATGAAATCTAACTTTTATCGTGTATCCACTGTGTCTCAGACACTCTTCTTCATTTACCCAGTTGTCCATGCCTTTGCATGCATGCTAAGTCATGTCCAGTCGACTGCGATCCTATGGACTATAGCCCGCCAGGTTCCTCTGTCCATGGGATTCTCCAGGCAGGAATACTGGAGTGGGTTGCTGTGCCCTCCTCCAGGGGTCTTCCTGACCTGGGGATCGAACCTGAGTCTCTTACGTCTCCTGCATTGGCAGGCAAGTTCTTTGTCACTAGCGCCACCTGGGAAACCTGTCCATGCCTTTAGAAAACATGAACTGGGAGCTTGCCACTCATTGGGCCCCCTACAAAATACCAAAGGACAAAGATAAGAAGACACGTCCCATGCCCTCAGTCAGGGGGCATTTTCTCATTTTATATAGGATTTAATTTTATGGATTTGCAACAATCTTGCACAGTTTTCTGTCTCATTAGAGATGTGAAACTCAGAGAGATGAAATGAGTTTCTTAAGGTCTTAGCACAGTCAGATGAAAACTGCTGGCCCTTGCATGATGGACAGCCCTCTCCCACTCACAGGTGGAGCAGAGAGAAGCAGTGGGAAGCAGTGGTTGGCTTGGAGAATCCCACTCCATCTACACACTAGAATCTTTGACAATTTGGGACCAGGGCTGCACGGTCCCTCCAAACAGGTAAACTGAGGTTGTCACTCTTTCTTCCTACTGCAGGAATAAAGTGTTTCTCAGTGGTCAGACCATGCAGCCGAATTCTGAGCCAGAGAAGCAGAGGACCCTAGACTGTGACGAGGACGTCCTGAGCCACCCAATGGGTGGGTCCTGGCTGCAGGAGGTTCCTTAGCCAACATACAGGTCTTCCCACTGTGGGGGCAGGTGAGGTATGTGAGAGTTCCTTCCATTATCAAAAGGCCCCACCTCCCATGGTCATACAGGCACATGCATGTAGGACTATGCACATAAGTCCAGAGACAGGCATGAACATGTACCTGGAGGCTCAAGCACATAGGCACACATACAGGCACATCCATAAAAGGGCACAGAAATGCAGTGCTCACAGAGCACACCCACACAGATGCACACGCAGGGGCCTGTATACTCACGCACAGTCACATACCTGACAACTATCCCTCACTCTGCAGGACTCCATGCTAAAGTCCTTCCATGGAAAGATATGAGAGGAGGTGACGGGATGAGATAAGGCCAGGTACCAAGGCATAGTGGGCCCATAGGAACCGGTGACATGCTGTCCCTAGACATGGCAGGTCTGGCCCAGGCTGGCTGCTTGCAAGGTTCTCTCCTTTCAGCCACAGGTTGTCCACTGAAGCACTGGTCGTGAGGCCCCAGCAGACCTGGACTCTTGGAAGTGCCAGCTCTTATAACAAAGTAATCACTTTGATAGTTGGAAGAACTTAAAAGAAGTTCCCCAGGATCAGGGGTACATGTGTAACCTATTTAACATCCCTGAAATAAGCTCTGTGTGTGCTAAGTCGCTTCAGTCATTTCCAGCTCTTTGCGATCCCATGGATTATGGCCCGCCAGGCTCCTCTGTCCATGGGGATTCTCCAGGCAAGAATACTGGAGTGGGTTGCCATGCCCTCCTCCAGGAAATAAGTTAGCTCCATCATTTTGGGAGTCAGAGTAGTCACATCACTCATTTCCTAACATTAAATGTGATCAGTTTCAAATCCCCATCCAGATGGCCAAGAAGAAAATTCAACTAGTCAAAATTGAGCTTCCCTCCTCACCTCCACCTCTGCCAACTGAATTGGGGTCATAAGGGTCTACTCAGAGCAGGTCATTTGGGGGAGAATACTCTGGTTCTCCATTCCCACTGGCCATTATTAAAATGCTCTGTTCAAACTCACATATAGTCATCCTTCTGTATTCACAGGATCCTGGTTCCAGGACCACCCCAAGATACCAAAATCTGTGGATGCTCAACTGCCTTATGTAAAATGGCATAGTACAGAAAACCTTCTGTATCTGAGAATTCTGTATCCAGGGGTTCTGCATTTGTGGACTCAAGCAACCGGCAGATATTGAAGACTGATTGTAATCCTTGAAGCAGGTGGTTCTGAGGTCTGAATGTCAGTTGTATACACAGGAACCCTTGCTGGGTCTGAAAACCCTGATGCCTTTCCTACAGACAGGCTCCCAGGTGGCCTTCCTTAGCATTCCAGAGTTCTAGAAGTGGGTGTGCAGATTGTCACACACACACACACACACACACTCCCTGAATGAGACTCCTGAGTGTGTCCTGGAGAACAATCAGTTAAAAAGAATCGTTGAAATATAAATACGTCTTCCTTTATCAGCCCGACTCTCCAACAAAATTGATCGACTCCCAGCACGCTTAATTCCAATGAAACGCACGTTCTCAGTGCTATAAAAATGACTTTATCATGGTCAAGAAGAGAATGATTAAAAGAAATGAATATGTGGGTGATTGAATACAGGATGTCCAGTGACATTGCAGTGGAGGACGAGGATTGCTATCTCGGTTCAGCCTCTGCTGGGTTTACGGTCCTCCTAGGGGCTGCCCCATCTCTGAGCAGAGGTGGGATGGCCACAGAGTAAACGCTGCCCCGGCCACACCTGGCAGCCATCACCCGGCACACAGAATGGTTGGCCGGGCTGGCCTGGCCACCCCCGGCCTCCTGTTGCGGTCAGCACAGAGAAAGCACGATTGAGGACCCTGGAGTCAGACTGAGAGGGTCTGAATGCCAGTTCTCCCTTGTAATAGCTGTGTGGCCTTACATAGGCTGGCTAACCCCACTACATCCCACTTTCTCCTTCCAGAAAATGGGAATAATGATGACAGGAGGGTTTCACTGAGTTTGCTGTGAAGATTAAATGTTGTAACGTACTTGAAGTAGAGTGATGGAGCCAGGGGAGGCCAGGGCTGACTTGACGCTTGTGTTTTCACTCAGATCTGTGCTTGCCTTCCTGAGCTTGGGCTTCCCTTGGGCCTCAGCTGGTAAAGAATCGATCTGGGTTCAATCCCTGCGTTGGGAAGATCCCCTGGAGAAGGGAAAGGCTACCCACTCCAGTATTCTGGCCTGGAGAATTCCATGGACTGTATAGTCCATGGAGTCGCAAAGAGTCAGACACGACTGGGCAACTTTCACTTCCTGAGCTTGGCTCGGGGCAACATGGAGCCTCTGATCTCTTGGGAAGGGAGCATCTTAGCTGGGAGGAGCCACACACATGTGGCTGGAAGAATGCCTGTCTCCCTGCAGATCCCTGCTGCCCTCAGTTACAGTCCCAGGTCCTTTGCCCAGAATTCAAGGCCCTCCAAGACCAAACTCCATCCACCCCAGCTTCGGGCATTGCTGACTCGCCTCCTCCAGGAGGCCTTCCCGGGGATCTCAACAGGCAAGTGTGGGGTCCCTGCTCTGGGGCTGCCAGAGTGCCTGAGAATACCTCCCGAACTTAAACAGAGAGATTCGCACTGAATGAAGAAGAGGGAGAGCTCTGGGCTAGGCGTGGGGGAGACTCGGGTCCTGGGGCTTAGCGTAGGACTGAGCAGAACTTACTCCCAAACCCCCTTCCCACCCGCCACCCGGGGCAGGAAAGGAGCTGGGCCGGAGGCTCCAGGTCGGCGACCACGTGCCATCCCCAGACCAGCACTCGCCCGGGGCTCCCGGGAGCCGGAAAACAAAGGGCCAGGCGCCGGGGCCGCTGCGGAGCGGAACGCCCCCAACCTCAGGTTCTGCGCCTGCGCCGGTGGGAGCTAAGCCACAGACTGGGCTCCCAAAGTCGGGTTCGGGTCCGGGTCCAGGTCTCGCGCCCAGAAGGGGCTCTTGGGGGAGGATCTGGGGCGGGCCTGGGCGGGAGATCAGCGGGTGCTCCCTCGCTCGCTCCCCCGCCTTCCGCGGACAGTTAGTAGCATTGCTTTGGTTTTGCTGACCTGCTTGGAGCCGAGTATAAAATTATCTATTGCCCCGAAAATGATCAAAGGTGGTGTTGGGGCGGGGCGTGGGTGCGTTAGCGTTCCCTCCTTCCCCGCCGTGGGAGAGTCGGGGACGAAGAGGGAGAGAAGCTATGCCTGGGGCCCCCAGAGGCCCCAGGGCCTGCCAAACTGGACCCAACTTCGAGTGTTTCCGGACATATAGGGCACTGAGTGGGCCATCCTTTCTGACTCCCGTGGTTTAACAAACCCTGAGTCTTCACCACGGCAACGAGACCCCGTGGGATCAGCCCCTGCTCCTGCCTCAACCCACGCTGACCACGGTGCCCTTTAATGCGCCCCACGCCTTCAGTGTCCTTTCTGTTTCCTGGACACGCTGATGGCTTTCTCGACCTCGGGTCTCTGCACGTGTTCCTCCTTCTGTGTGGAAAGCCGTGGACCTCACTCTACCGTGACTGGCTCCTGCCCTCTCGGCTGAATGTCACCGCCTCCAGAAACCCTCCCTGAACATCCTTTTGGACGTAGAATTTCCCACTACCTTTTTAGTCCTTATGCCACCCTGTTGGTTTCCTTCTCTTTCAGGGCATGTCTCAAATTTTGTTATTAGACATTGATTGATTTAAAGCTTCCTAAGAGCAGGGCATTCTGTCCCTCACTACCCCTTTCTTAAGTACCCAGCTGAGTGCCTGGCCTCCCCCTTCTCCTCCTTCTTCCTGAGAAGTGAAGGTTCAAGGGAACCCCTGATGGAAGAGAAGGTGGCAGGGTGGACAGGTCAAAAAGTGTATCTCCTTGGCAGGTCCGGTCAGGGAAGGTGGGTTCTCAGTGTGGGCGGGTTGTCTCTGACCTGGCTCCTGAGGCCCCCATGGCCAGTCCAGCCTTAGGTTCCAAGTGCCTGGCACAGAAGGGTTCACTGTCCCCTACAGGAGCTACTAACCACGTGGCCAGTAGCCATTTGAGCCCCACTAGAGATGTTAAGCAAGCATACAATGCAGACTGAACTTTGAGTGTGAAGGAAAGAAAGTAAAATAGCTCATTAATAACTTTTTATATTGATTGTGTGGTGAAATGTTGACATGAATATTTTGGACCCATTAAGTTAAATAAAATATATTCTTAAAATTAACTTCACCTGTCTCATTATTTTTTTTTAAATATGGCTACTAAAAATGTAGAATGATATATGTGGGTTACATTTGTGGCTGCCGTATATTTTCTTTGGATGGTGCTGAGCTGAGTGTCTGATTGACTCCACAGATCTGCCCCTGGCCAGCCACATTTAAGGAGAGGGGAATAAATGCTACCTCTTGACAGTGAGTGTCCAGAAACTGGGGGGCAAGTTTTGAAGTGATCACAGTATCCTTTGGCTCTCTACCATTCTCTGGGGTCAGGAAGATCTGGGTCCAATTGGCTCCACTGTGCATCCACTGTGTGCCCCTGGACAAGTCACCTCACCTCTCTGAGCCTTGGTTTCCCCATCTGTGAAATGTGAGTAATATTGTTTGTCTCACAGAGTTTTGGGGAGGATTAAATGACATGCAGATGGCTCTTGACAGAGTGAGCCCTCGTAGATCACTGTTGGCATCATTATATTATTTAAAACACTCTGAAGGTCATCTCAGGGGATGGCCTCCGCCTCCAGCCCCACCTGTACACCCACCCTCAATCTCTGGGCTCCCAGTGGAACTTCAGCAAACACAGTGGAAACCACGTGAGGACAATGGGAGCTGAGGACACGCCTGGACCCACACACCCCACACAGAGCACAGGTGGTGCCTTGGTTAGCCTGAGACCCTCTCAGAGATGACGAAGATTCTCTTCTTAACCAAACTCCAGCCCGGCTTTTCTGAGCCCTCTTCTCAGCTAGGCTGAGACCTTGGTCTATTAGGACTTGAACAAACACTAACAGTTTCTAACAGCTCAGGACCACTTCCTTAGGATGCCCCTAGGCCCCCCTTAAAGTGCCTACTGGGAAAGCTCAAGACTGCTTACTGAACAGACCATTTCTTCTAGCCGACACCTGAAGATGGGCCGATGTGTCTTGCCCCTGCGGGAGGGTGGGAGCAAACCCAGACGGGTTTCACATGGATCACCTGCCTCTTCCCACTTTTTGTAAATTTTCACTGACTCTGTTGAGCACTGAGTTGATTCACCTCCAACCTCCATTCCCTCATTCTCCCTCTAATACAACCAGCCACCTCTGTACAAATTTGAGTTGAGTTCAGTTCACACTGGACTCTTCTGTATTGCAACAGTATGTTACTATTTTGCATTACAATAAAAATCATCCTTCCCACATTCAACTGGCATCTGGCTCTCTACCTTTGACAGAGAACACCTAGGGGAAGTTGGCAGTGGCTGGCATGTGTGTGTGCTAAATCACTTCAGTTGTGTCTAACTCTTTGTGACCCCATGGACTATAGCCTGCCAGGCTCCTCTGTCCATGGGATTCTCCAGGCAAGAATGCTGCAGTGGGTTGCCATGCCCTTCTGCAGGGGATCTTCCTGACCCAGGGATCAAACCCACATGTCTTGTGTCTCCTGCATTGCAAGCAGATTCTTTACCTCTGAGCCACTGGGGAAGCCCAGGCAGTGGCTTGGCTGACCCCACTTGTGGGTTCCTTGGCACTAAGGGCCACTCACAAGAGTCCAGTCTCCTCCAGGCCTCTCTCTGAATGCTCAGTCTTCTTATCCTCTGGATAAAGGCAGTGTTCTCTAATTTAATCATCGACAAATCACTATCAAAACGTAGGCTTTATCCATGTGTCAGCCATACTATCACCCCACTCCAGTACTCTTGCCTGGAAAATCCCATGGACGGAGGAGCCTGGTAGGCTGCAGTCCATGGGGTCGCTAAGAGTCGGACACGACTGAGCGACTTTACTTTCACTTTTCACTTTCATGCATTGGAGAAGGAAATGGCAACCCACTCCAGTGTTCTTGCCTGGAGAATCCCAGGGATGGGGGAGCCTGGTGGGCTGCCGTCTATGGGGTCGCACAGAGTCGGGCACGACTGAAGTGACTTAGAAGCAGCAGCAGCAGCCACACCATTAATTATTTGCTTAATATTTTTCTTTAAATTGGTTCAACTCTTTTACTTTTTCAATTACTTACTAAATTTCAACTTTTACCCTTTTTATATTTATTTAAAAGGGAATTCATATTACTGCCATAAATGCAAAACCAGTATCTCTGGCCATAAAGGTAAGATATCTATAAAGATAAATACAATGAAAGAACCATAATGCTACTAAAATCAAGCCAGTCAAGGCTGCTTGCTTTCTCCTTAAAAAAATGTTCCGGGGCTCCCCTGGTGGCTCAGTGGTTAAGAATTCGCCTGCCACTGTAGGAGACATGGGTTTGATTCCTGGTCTGGGAAGATTCCACATGCCTCGGAGCAGCTAAGCACATGGGCCACAACTGAGTCCACGCATTGCAACCACTGAAGTTGGCGAGCTCCAGAGCCTGTGCCCCGCAACAAGAGAAGCCACCACAATGAGAAGCCCGTGTACCACCACTAGAGAAAAGTCCATGCAGCGAGGAAGATCCAGTACAGTCAAAAATAAACAAATAAATAAAATTATTATTTTTTAAAAAAAAGGAGATCAGGAGTGCTAGGCTGGTATTAAAGACATACCAGCATCAAACTGCTACTTTCTTCTCTGCAATATGACTAAAGAGGGCATGTCCTTCTCACAGCAGGATTTATATATTTGAAGCCAGGACAAAGCACTAACCTGTGCAGGGGATTTAAAATCCAGACCTGGAAGTAGTGTATCAGGTGAGGTCATTGAGAGCTGATTTTCTGAGCTAAATGATAACAGGACTAGTCATAATAATAGAGATTACTGCTGTGCAGTTATGCGCCTCACACCCTGTTGGTCACTAAAAACATTAGTTTATTTAATCTGCACATCAACTCGGTTTATCTGTGCTTTTAACCACTGCCAGGTATCTTGCCTCTCACCTTGAAGAAAGGTCTGGTATTTGCATCCCACTTGGAGATGCTGGTGACAGGGGTTGAGAGGGCTGAGAAGATACAGGGCCTGCTGTGGCCATCGCCATTTGGCATCCAGCACTAGTGGCTTGATGGGGTGCAAGAGCAGGCTCTCCCATTCACAATCGGTGTGACCTGGGGAAAGTCACTTCACCTTTCTGAGCCTCAGTTTTTCCATCTGTCAATGGGGCCAGCCTGGGGCTCTCCCCTCTTGGCCTGACTCAGATTCAAGTCGAAATGAAGGGCAGGAAAGCACTTTGTCTGTGATCCGTGTGATGTGACTGGCCTAAGAGCATCTTGCTGATGATCACTGCAGAAACTCCCTCCCCCAAAACACAGTGCAGAAGCCAAGCCATACAAGCAAGTAAGAAAAGATGCTTAATAAGTAATAAGGGCAAACACCTAGTACTTACTATATTGCATCACTGTTCTAGTTATTACACACATAGTGACCAACTGATACCTTACAGCAGTCCTACAGGGAAGTGTTTGTTATTTTCATCCTCATTTTGCAGAGTGGGAAACTGAAGCACAGGGAGGTCAAGTAATTGGCCCAAGGTCACCATGCACGAAGTGGCAGAACTGGATTTGAACCCAGGAAGCTGGGCTTGAGCATCAGTCCCTTCACCACAACTCTGGTGCATCTTTACATTTACAACAGACAAACCAGACGTTGCTGTCGTTCAGTCGCTAAGTCATGTCCAACCCTTTGTGACCCCACTGACTGTAGCTCACCAGGCTCCTCTGTCCATGGGATTTCTCAGGCAAGAATTTCCTTCTACTGGGGATCTTCTGGACCCAGGGATCAAACTCGTGTTTCCTGCTTTGGCAGGCCGATTCTTTACCGCTGAGCCACCAGGGAAGCCTCAAACTAAATGACTCAGTGGTTAACAGAGTTGGGGCAAATCCTCTGTTTAATTAAGCCCTGATTGGTTTAAAGTAAAAATCTTCTAATTATGATGAGAAAGGAGAATGTCTTTAGGCAAGGTCTTGTTTAATGTCCGCTCTGGTGATTACAAGCCCTCCAGGTCTGGTTGGCAGGGAAAGATAAAGTCAAGGATTGAGACAGTGATGGAGGAAGAGCTCTGAGCTCATTGCAGAGAGAACCTGAGTGCCAGCCTGGGGCCAAGCTACTGACTTGCAAATGTTTGTTCTCCCTCAGTCTCCAAACACAACAAAAACAGCATCAACAGCAAGCGCTCACGGGTGCCAAGAACCGCACCCGGCATTTTCCATGCCTCTCAATGGACCTCTGAGATTTGAATCATCACCTTCACTTAGGGGATGGAGCAATAGCGGTTCAAGATTGCGACACACCTTCTTGGGAGGGTGGGCAGGGGGTGTTCCCGGCCAGAGAGGGAGGCTGAGGGGGTCTCTGGGCAGAGAGGGAGAGAGGAGGGACCATCCTGGTCTCTTTCACGGCTATGAATAGTTAAGAGGCAATTACGATGCTAATTTGCAGAGCTAATGACTGTAGCTCGGAGAGAGGGGGAGCTGGGAGACGCTATCTGCCAGAGCTGCCAGTCAGCGCCCTGCAGGCACAGTTCCCTTGAAATCCCTGGACGATGGCAGAGACACTGGCTCCTTGTCCCTGAAATGTCGTGGTCCCTGGTCCCAGACAAGACTCGTCTCCGCCAGGTCCTTCCTCAGCGTCCCTCAGGACGAAAGCAGTGTTGCTAGGACTTCAGGCCAGTGATCAGGAGGCGGCTGCAGACTCCAGGGACCAAGAATGGTGTTCAGGAAGGACTTGCCCGGTGGTCCAGTGGTTAAGAATCCTCCCGCCAATGCGGGGGACACAGTTCGATCCCTGGTCCCAGAGGATCACACATGCCATGGAGCAACAAAGCGTGTGTGTCACAACTATCGAGCCAGTGCTCTAGACCCATGAGCCTGTGTGTCACAACTACTGAAGGTTACTGCCTAGGTGTTATGCTCCACGACAAGGGAAGACCCCACGGTGAGAAACCCGTGTACCGCAACCAAGAGTAGCCCCTGCTCACTGCAACTAGAGAAGGCCCGCAGCGACAAAGACAAAGTACAGTCAAAAATAAACAAATCTTAAAACAAGACGCTCAGGAATTTTTTTCATCTTCCCCCTCCCTGGAACAGAAACAAAAATAACAATAGTACTCACAAAACAAGACGTGCTTATCTTGTTGGAGGCAGGCAGTCTGTGACTCACTAGCCCTGTGGGTTTGGGCAATGTATTTTACTTCCCGTGCCTCAGTTTCCTCATCTGTAAAATGGGGATGAAAAAAATGCCTAACTCATAAGGCAAGTACCAAGTTTAATTGACACAATGCCCATAAAACCCTTGGCATGATACTGAAAGTGGAATAAGGGTCACTGTGGGCAGGGTCACGAGGATGTCCCCCCAAGTAAGATGCACAGGGTCCCAGGCTTGTGGTGGAGAAAGAAAAAGTTAAGCAAGTAATCAGAGAACAGCATGAAAGATGCTGCAATGGGCAAGGTTAAGGGGGCTTAAGCTCACAGTGATGGAGAGGCATAATCAGGATGAAGGTGGGGAGTGGCAGGTAGGGAGGGCTTCATGGAAGAGGGAGTATCTCAGAAAGGCCAGATGTGGGCAAAGACTGGGGTGAAGGGGTGCAGGATGCTTCCAGGGCATTCCTTCTCCATCACCGTTTCATCAGCAAATCCATCAGTGCCCGGCAGAGCCCCCTCCAGTCATCACACACATGAAATTGACTCAGAAGTCACATCTCACCAGGAAGTCAGGGCTCTGGGACTGAACTGTAGGAGGGGTTCATGTGACACCTGTACACATCATGGGCACATCGGAATAAGAGAATTGCCCACAATTACCCGTGACTATGCCATTGTGACTGGTGCTGGAATACATGGCAAAAGAGTGGGAGAGAGGTAAAGGACAGATGTTGGAACAAATTGCTGACAAAAGGGGGCTTCCCAGGTGGCACTAGTGGTAAGGAACCCACTGCCAATGAAGGAGACACAAGAGACTAGAGTTCGATTCCTGGGTCAGGAAGATCCCCTGGAGGAGGGCATGGCAACCCACTCCAGGATTCTTGCCTGGAGAATGCCCACGGATAGAGGAGCCTGGCAGGCTACAGTCCATAAGGTCTCAAAGAGTCGGACACAACTGAAGCAACTTAGCACCCATGCATGCAACCAAGAGAGAGGGAGGAAATTTCCTCCTCCCTTGAGCTCTTGTCAAGGGGGCTCCAAGAAGGAGGAAGATTGTGAAGGCAGTGAGGGGGGAGTCCCTCCTTGTCACAGAAGACCTTCCACAGCTCCTCCCTCTGTTCATGATAACCCAGGGCTTCTCAGACGTGGGCACACACCAGAGCCACAGCTTCTGCTCCTGGCCCTGAGGTTTCTGGTTTAGTAGATCTGGGGTAAGACCCAAGAGTTTGCATTTCTGACAAGTTCCTGGGTTGCCAATGTTGCTGTTCAATGTACCACACTCTGAGAAACCTAGTTCTCCAGCCTCATCTCCTGCCATTTCATTCCATGCCCCCTACAAACCACAACTTTGCCCCCACCTCACGCCTGCTGCCCATCATCAGTGGGTTTTTTGGTTTTGTTTTGTTTTAACCTTTTGGCTGTACAACATGTGGGATCTTAGTTCCCTGACCAGGGATCGAACCCACGCCTCCTTCATTGGAAGTGAGCTGTCTTAACCACTGGGCTGCCACAGACAATGGAGTTCTGAACTGAATTGACTAGGAGACGTGAAAAATCAAATCAAAACCTAAACTAAAACGAACCCTCTGAAGCTGCCCTGCTAGTTTACATGGAAGGACTCAAGTAAGAGTGTACATCTGTGGTCCTCTCTGCCCCAGCCCTCACGGGACCTATCTGAACACCTTGTTTTCCAACCTCTCTCCACATTCAAGCAGGCCCAGGAGAGTTAGCCAAAGAGGCCAGCAGACAGTGTGGCTCAAGAGGCAAGCATATGACATGTGTGTCTCTATCCTCCTCGCCTCCCTGCCGCAGACATCACTAATCAATCACAGCTCTCTGGAACCGACTTAGCATCAGAATCCTTCCCAGTGTGGTCCAGACACCCACTTCCAAATAAGCAGACCTGGTACCCAAATTTAAAATTATGTATACTAGTCAGGAACTGAGGATGCCTTCCTCACTGCCTCTCTTGACTCCTCTAATTACAAATTACTTCTGTTCATTACCTGTCTCAGCTCCTGGTTCCATTCTCCTGCATCCCTGCCACCTCTTGATATTCCTCAGCCATACAGAAATTTAGACTTCAACTCTTTTGCGTGGCGTTTTACTTTGGAGCTTAGCACAAGGCCCAGCAACATCAGATACCTAAGCCATATTGCTGTTATCTGGGAGTCTATGAGTGAAAAAAAGCAAGATTTCCTACTGTCTCAGTTATTGTTGCCTAACAAGCTGCTCCAAAACTTACTAGCTTTTGGAGAACTCTATACTTCGAAAAGATACATGCACTCCAATGCTTACTGCAGCACTATTTACAATCCAAGACATGAAAGCAGCCTGAAATCCACTGACAGAGGATTGGATAAAGAAGATGTGGTGTGTGTGTGTGTGTGTATATATATATATATACACACACACAATGGACTATTACTCAGCCAAAAAAATATGAAATATTGATATTTGCAATACCATGGATGGACCTAGAGATGATCATACTAAGTGAAAAAAGTCAGACAGAGAAAGACAAATATCATAAGATATCACTTATATGCAGAATCTTAAAAGATGATATGAATGAACTTATTTACAAAACAGAAACAGGCTCACACTTTAAACATAATCTTATGATTATCAAAGGGGAAATGTAGGGGAACAAATTAGAAGTTTGGATTAATATATACACACTACTACATATAAAATAGTTGATCAACAAGGATCTACTGGATAGCACAGGGTACTGTACTCAATATTCTGTAATAACCTATATGGGAAAAGAATCTGAAAAAGAATGGTTGTATGTGTATGTATAACTGAATCACTCTGTTGCACACCTGAAGGTAACACAACATTATACAATTAATCAATTATGTGTGTGCGTGCCCAGTCACTTCATTTGAGTCTGACTCTTTGAGACCCAGTGGATTGTAGCCCAATCTGTTCATGGGATTCTCCAGGCAAGAATGCCAGAGTAGGTTGCCATGCCTTCCTCCAGGGGATCTTCTCAACCCAGGGATCAAACCCACATCTCCTGTGCTTCCTGCATTGCAGGTGGATTCTTTACAGCTGAGCCCACAGGGAAGCCCAAATCAATTATACTCCAATATAAAATAAAAATTAACTTTAAAAAAGTACTAGCTTAAAGCAACAAAGGTTTTATTTGCTCATCATTTGGTGGGTCAAGGCTTTGGTAGGGTTCAACTGGATGCTTCTTCAGGTTCCCATGCCATCATATGGCTTTCTCACATGGCTGGCAAATGATACAGATTTCAGGAGGGTCTTTCCATGTGACTGCTTGGGCTTCCTCACATCATGGTGGTTGGATTCCAAGAAAGAGCATTTCAAGTGACAAAGGCAGAACTTGTTGATCTCCTAGATCCCATTTCAGAGCTACACAGTGTCACTACTGTCACATTCTACTGGTCAAACAGGCCATAGAGTCAGCGCTGATTTAAGAAGAAGGGAAATAGACTCTTATTTCTCCAGGAGAGGAGTGGCAAAGAATTTGCACCATTTTTAAGCCACCAAATCTGGAGAGTTTAAGATTATGGTATCCAATACATGCTCAATAAGGTCTTCAATAATGGGGGCTCAGTGATAAGGAACATGCCTGTCAATGCAGCAGACCGGGGTTCAATCCCTGGGTCAGGAAGATCTCCTGGAGAAGAGAATGGCTACCCACTCCAGTATGTTTGCCTGGGAAATCCCATGGACAGAGGAGCCTGGCGGGCTACAGTCCATGGGGTCTCAATGAGTCGGACATGACTCAGTGACTAAACAACAACAGGTGCTCAATAAATATTTCTTTTTTAAAAATTAATTTCTCCAAATTATTTTTGACTGCGCTGTCTTTTGTTGTGGCACATGGGCTTTCTCTACTTGCAGAGGCGAGGGCTACTCTTCATTGTGACCCAAGGGCTTCTAGTTGTGGTGGCTTCTCTTGTTGCAGAACACAGGCTCAGTAGTTGTGGGACGTGGGTTTAGTTGCCCTGAGGCACGTGGAACCTTAGTTTTCAGACCAGGGATCAAACCTGCATCCCCTGCCTTGGCAGCCAGATTTGTAACCAGTGGACCACCAGGGAAGTCCACAATCAAGATGGTTTTTTAAAATTATTTTTTATTTGAAGGATAATTGTTTTACAGAATTTTGTCGTTTTCTGTCAAACATCATATGAATCAGCCATAGGTGTACAAATGTCCCCTCCCGCAATCAATATTTTTTAAGTGAATGAATAAGTTGATGTTATTGCCAGGACTGGCTGGGGCTCTTGCAGTTCATCCTGTAACCCAGATCCCAGGCCTGCACTGCATTTCCTTGCACAAACCCAGACTTAGGTCCTGACCCAACTGCATGCTACTGTAGGGTGATTGGTGGATTCCTACACCCATCTTGGTATGTGGGAGGGACGAAGGCGGTGCAGGCCTTAAGAGTGGGGACCCCACCAAAGGGTATGGGTAGAAGCTCCCTGGAAATTAGTCACACTTGGGGGCAGGAAGTCAGGGCTGCCCCTGGCCCATTTCTATCTTGTTGATGTGGAATTGGAGAAAATGCTGATTTTTTTTTTTTTTTTTTTTTTGAGCACTGGAGACAGCGAGCAATCTGGGTTGCTATGCAACCAGTGCCTGTGCCCAGCTGATAACACCAGAGGAATTAACTGTCCTTGTCCTGCACAGGCTCTGGAGGAGGGGGCTGATGCTGTCTCCCAGCATCCTAGCCTCAGCCCCCCAGCAGCTCAGTCTCTGGCCCAGCTACGGATAGGGGAGTCTGGCCTCTCTCTTGCTTCACAAAGAGCAACCAGGGGAGTCCCTTGCCTCGTGCCAAGGAGGAGGGCATTGCAGAGTGTAAGGAGGGGGCTGCCTGGGGGTCTCTTGGACACAGGGCATCCCTGTCTTCTTTGATCTGCTAATGAGCTGTGAATTAAAGACAAACGCAAACTCAGAGGGAGGCTCGAAAGAGGGCGAGGCTGGCGAGGGCCTGGCTCAGAGTGAGGACAAGATGGGCAGAATGGGGACGCCTCCTGGGGCAGCAGAGGAACACAAACACTGCGACAGCTGGGACCCCGCCGGCTCTGCCCACACAACAAGCCCCCCAAGGCCCAGGGAGAGGCAGGCCAGGCAGGGATGGTATGTCCCAGTGGGCAGGGGAGAAGGGGGAGGGGCAGGAAGAGCCTTGGCATCCTCAGAGGACCAAGGACTCTCATCTCCAGAGTTTAAGGAGCAAAGAGAAGCCTGTATACGGAGTCAGGGAGGAATCCTCAGGGGGAGACCCAGGGAGACATATTGAACGCGTTCATCTCCCTACTGGATCAGCACTTTGAGGACAAAGACCGTGTAATATAAGGTTTCCGAGTCAGACCTGCATTCAAATCCAACCACTTATATAGCTGTGGAACCTTGAGCCAGCCACTTCACCTCCCTGAACATCAATCTTCTCAGCCACAAAAAAGAACAGTCTCTCCTCAACAGATGTGTCATGAGAATACAATGTAATCATGTATTTGGTTGAACCACAAGCTGCTTTTCTGCGAGTGAAAACCAGTTGAATATCAGCTCTTTCATTTGGCTCAACCTAAACCGTCCAGCACTGAGCAGTGTCCCACACCCAGAACACACTCTGTAAATAGAAGCAGCTACTGATCCCTGGTATTGTACTGGGTGGTAGTCCAGTGCGTGTGTTTAGTGGCTGAATGAATGAATGAATGAAGAGCAGGCTGGGGACAGAGCAGGGGCTGAGTGGCCGGTGGCTGGTCCCCAGAGCCCAGAAGATGCTGAGAGGTGATAAGGGCGTCCCCCCTGGGTCAGCAGGGAGCAATGTTCACAGCCCCTACCTGTCTCCTCCTCCCTCCTCAGCCCCTCGCCCCTCCCCCTGCTCCTGGATGCCCTCTGTTTATTTCTCTCTCTTGCCCCATTTACTGAGCAAAAGTCTTGTTTTCAGGTTACCATGGTTACCATTTACTTGCATACTTACTCTGTGCTGGGCTCCAATCTAACCACTTTGCAGACATTAACTCTTCTACTCTGAACAACCACCTAACTTGAACCTTATTTTTAACCCTTTGAGATAGGGTTTGACATCTGTTATTTTATCGAGGCATAATGTGCATTCAATAAAACACACACCCATTTCAGTTTACAGTTCAGCGAATTTTGGCAAATCCATACAGCCACTACCCCAGTCAAGAGGCAACATTTCTAGAACTTCCCTGGTGGTCCAGTGGTTAAGATTCTGTCTTCCAATGCAGGGGGCTCAGATTCAATCTCTAGGGGTTCAATCCCTGGTCAAGGAACTAAGATCCCACATGCTGTGCAGTGAGACCAAAAAAAAAAGATGCCACAGTCTCATCACCCCAGAAAGTTCCCTCCTGCTCCTTTGCAGTCAAGCTCCCCATGGAGTCTCCCACCCATCCCTCCGCAAAAGCTGCCACTGAAATGCTTTTTGTCACTGTAAACGTGTTTTGACTTTTCTAGCATTTTGTATGGGGATTATACAGTGTGTACACTTTTTGTCTGACTTCTCTTATTTATCATTAATTTCTTCCTTTTAATTACTGAGTCATTGTTATGGATTGAATCATGTCCGCACCCCACTCCCTGAAAATTTAGTGGTTAAAGTCCTAAATCCCAACGTTACTGTATTTGGAGACCGGATTTAAAAGGGGCAATTAAGGCATCACCAACTCAATGGACATGAGCTTGAGTAAGCTCCGGGAGTTGGTGATGGAGTCGGACACGACTGAGCAACTGAACTGAAGGTTAAATTAGGTCATAAACGCCTGATGTCCTTATAAGGAGAGAAAGAGACAAGCAGGGATGCACAGGCACAGAGGAAAGACCATGGGAGGACGCAGCAAGAAGGCAGCCGTCTGCAAGGTTAAGAGGGGGCCTTGGGAGAAACAAAACTTGTCTCAGCTTGATCTTGGACTTCCAGCTTCCAGAATTGTGGGAACTGATGCCCTAGCTGGAGCCCGGGGGTCCCTGCCAGGGGTAAGAAAGCAAGGAAGAGGGAGGAGGCCTGGGAGGTTCCTGGGAAGGACTACCCCCCATCTTTGCCCTCAGAGGCCAGGATACACCAACCTTCAGCAGGAGCCCAGCTAGAGGAGTGGTCGGTGCCCTACTGAGGCTGAGGGAAGACTGGGGGCAGGACAGGAGCTATGCAGGGGGAGATTGCTGCGGGACAGGCCCTGCCTCCATGAACCTCAGTCTGGCTGTCATTACAATGGGCATGATAATTCTCTTCCTGATCTCACGGAGCCGGAAGAGATTGAGAGGAACTTCCCTGGCGGTCCAGTGGTTACCCGTCAGCCTTGCAAGGCCAGGGTCTTCCAGGGTTTCTTGCAAGACAGAAATCCCACCACAATTTCTGTGGTTCAATACTTGATCTGGGAAGATCCCACATGTTGTGAGGCGACTAAGCCCAAGTGCCGCAACTACTAAAGCTCACAAACCCTAGCGTCTGTGCTCCACAACGAGAGAAGCCACCGCAAAGAGAAGCCAGCACCTCGCAATAAAGACCTAGTACAGTCAAAAATAAATAAATCAATAAAATTATTTTAAAAAATAAGAGGATGAGAGGAATGGAGTTCCATGTTGCCACGTCAATGAAGTGGGGAGTGGGGAGACTGGTCACCTCCATTTCACAGATGATAAAGCTGAGACCCAGGGAAGAGAAGGGACACCAGGGTCTGCGCCAGCCCACCACGAAGTACCACCGCTGAGGGCTGAGACACCGTCTCCAGCTCTGGGCTCTGAGAATGGCTCTGGGCCTTTGTGCCTCTGACACTTGCCTCCCAAACAGGCTGTAAGCCCTGGAGTCTGATATCATGTCCAGTTACCTATTATCTCCCTGGAATGTAGTGGGGCTCCTGACACACAGATGGTACCCAGTCAACATTTGTGGAATTAGTAAATAAATCCACGAACAGTAGCCATGCTTTTCAACAGGGCATATGAGTAGCCTGGCAAAGTACCAGAGAGCACCCCTTCTTGAAATGTCCCTTTTGTTCAGAATATGAGGGAAATAATCATGCAACAGTTAACATCATTCTGGGGGGTAATTTTTAGTAGTTGTAAAGTAGAAACACAAAGTTTCTTTAAAAAAAAATTAAACATAGGATAACCATATGAGTCAAAAATTCCACTTCCAGGTCTATATCCCAAAGAATTAAAAACAGGGACTCAAACATCCATGCTCATTGCAACATAATTCACAATAGCCAAATAGTGGAAACAACCAAAAGTCCATCAGTGGGTGGAACAAATAAACAATATGTGGTCTATGCATACAAGGAAATATTATTCAGACTTTAAAAGAAAGGAAATTCTGACAAGTGCTACAACATGGATGAACCTTGAAGACATTGCACTAAGTGATATAAACCAGACACAAAAGAACAAGCATTGCATGATTCCACTTAGACGAAGTACCTAGAGTAGTCAAATTCACAGAGACAGAAACTAGAATGATGGTTACTGGTAGGGGCTGGAGGCAGAGGGGAACAGGGAGTTTCTATGTAATGGACACAGAGTTTCTGTTTCGGAAGATGAAAAAGTTCTGGAGATGGATGGCAATGATGACTGTACAACAATGTGAATGTACTTAATGTCACTGAACTGTACCCCTAAAAATGGTTAAAATGGGTACATTTTATGTATATATTGTGAGTAGTGGTAAAATACGCACAACTCCACAGCACTGAAATCATCAGCATGGGTAATCAGGGTCACCTTTCTATCTCAGTGGGTGAGCCTGGTGGACAAGGTCATTGTCCACACTGAATGACCCCTCAGGAGCTCCAGGCCCCAAAGTCCAGGCTGCAAGTTGGATGGAGAAGTCAGGGAGGGAGGAGGGGTGATTTAAAGGGGCCTGATCTGTCAGCTGATTTTCCCAGTATTCCACCGTCTGCCAAACTGGTACTTCCTTTCCTTCACAATATCTCTTGAATGTGTGTCAAGAACAGATTTAGGGACTTCCCAGGTGGGCTGGTGGTTAAGAACCCGCCTTCCAATGCAGGGGATGAGGGTTCAATCCCTGGTTGGGGAACTAAGATCCCACTTGCCTTGGGGCAACTACTGAGCCCATGAGCTACAATTAAGATCCCATGTGCTGTAAGTAGAACTCGATACATTCAAAAATAAATGAATTTTTTTTTTTTTAAGAGCAGATTTACCAGAACAGACATAGCAGGGATGAGGGGCGCAGAGGCAAGCCATGCCCAGGGTCTGGGGTCTGGAGCATCTAGGCCAAGAGGAAACGTACAATGCCCACATCTGTAAAATGGACTGAACTTGCTCCAGGGAGTTGGAAAGGACGAAACTTGAAAAGCTCTTTGCACAGGGCTTGGCACAAAGCAAGATCCTACGAGATATCAGTTGTTGTTCTTTGTTTTCGTTCATTTTTATTTTTTTCTTTTAACTCTCATATGAGGTAAAGATGAACCAAGTCAGTTGGCCATGAGCTATGGGGAGGTTCTGTGAAAGGAGAAGCCAGACAGTTTTATTTTGAATTTCTTTCCAACATAGGAGAACAATCTCACTGAGAGGGCAAAGTGGGGTTTGGCTAACCGTGATTTCTCTGCACTTCCCCACCCCCACCTCAGTCGAGGGTCTGCTCTAACATTAACTGCTGCCCTCTCCTGCAATTTGTGCCCCCACCCCAGTGATTCACACTCCTCAGAGCTGATTGTTCACCGGCCTCCTCAGTCCAAAGCTCTTGATGGATCTGGTAATTGGAGTAATTACGGTAATTTTACCTTAAAGACAGGCAGCTGCAGATTCGCTGTTGGGGAGCCCCCTCCCTGGGCCCCCTGCCAGCCAGTGTTCAGGGACAATGAAAGTGGCTCCACTTCCCCTCCCCCAGAAGGCAAAGTGGCTGGGGTGGGAAGAGGGCTTCTCAATAGAAGGCATCTCCCACCCTCTGAGCAGCTCCCAGAGGGGACAGGGAGCAGCAGGATGGGTTTGCCAGGAATCTTGCGTTTCTACCACCCTAGCCTTGGTTCCAGGGACGTGCAAAGCACAGTAGTGGATGTCAGCTTGTTTCCCACCCAGACTTGACAATCAGGACAAGAGACTCTCCCCTACCAAGTCTGTGGATGAAGTCCCTTATAGATCATGATGACACATATCCTGCAAGATCCAGGTGTGAGGGGCAAGCAGGGGTGTGGACCCTGGGAGGTACAGGGGGAGAATCTGCAGGCTCAGAAGGCAAAGAATCCGCCTGCAATGCAGGAGACTGGGGTTCGATCCCTGGGTCAGGAAGATTCCTTGGCGAAGGGAATGGCAACCCACTCTAGTATTCTTGCCTGGAGAATCCCATGGACAGAGGAGTCTGGCGGGCTACAGTCCATGGGGTGGCAAAGAGTCGGACACAAGTGAGCAACTAACACTTTCACCTGCCCACAGCCAGGTACCAGGCCCTCATCCCCCAGCCCCCTTCCCGCTGAGCCTGGGCTACCCTGCCCCTAGAAGAACTTTCCCCTTTACACTAGTGCCCCTAAGATGCCAAGAGCCAAGTGTGGGGAGGGGAGGACATAGGAGGTGAGATCTCTTCTGATTTCAAGGTTAGAAGGCTTCCCAGAGAGGAAGGACTTCAGTGAGGGTCTGGAAGAATATATGGGACCCTTTGAAAGGGACTGGGGCAGTAGCCGTCCCCCAGAGCAGACCAACTGACAGTCCCATGCAAGGGCATTGGGGCCGTATGTAAATCTGATAAGAGCAAACCTGGGAGTGGTCTCAGAATTCCCAGGCCACTGGTCTGGTGGATTTAAACCCTTCCAGTTAGGACTTAACTGGTAGTCCAACGCATGGGATGCAGGTTCAATCCCTGGTTGGGGAACTAGTACTGCCTAGGGGCGACTAAGCCCGCCCACTACAACAAAAGGTCCTGCATACCACAACTAAGATCCAAGACAGGCAAAGATAAAAATAAATAAATATTTTTTAAAAATAAATAAATTAATAAACCCTTCTGGTCTTCCCAAACCCCTTTGGATCCAGTTCCAGTTCTGCCCGGCCTGCCCACTGTCCTTTTGACCTCTCTCAGCTCCAGCCACACCGGCCTTTCAGGATCTCCTCCGCTCAGAGCCTAACACACACTGTTCCTCCCGCCCAGAGTGGTCTGCCACCTCTCACTGTTCATCTTTCAAGTTCAGCCTGGTGGAAAATTTCAGAGCTAGTCCATTTCCCCTCGCTTTCATCTCACTCTCCACAATTGTAATTAACAATACCATGGTAATCAGCAAATAGCAATTTGTGGGATGCATCATTTTAACTTCCTTCCTCCTTCACTAGACTGTAAACTCCGAGATGAAGGTCTGTGCTGATTCAGTGCTCCATCCCCCGTGTCTGGTTCTCAACAGAAGTTTTTGTTGATTGCATGTTGGACGTTTTCATCAGGCAGAAACGGGGTGGAAGGGCATTCTCAGAAGAGGGAACAGCACAAGCTAAGGGTCTGAGGCCAAAGATAGAGTAAGTTCAGAAAATGTGGAGCCAATGTGGGGAGCAGAGGAGGAGCAAGGGGACAGGTATGGAGTGACTCTGCTGCAGGTGAGGACAAAGGGTAGGAGGAGTCTGCATGAAGGGGGTGAGGAGGGAAGGTTGGGGAATCTCTGGGAGGGAGTCTCAATCCATTTCTTGGCCCAGCTGCCCCCGACGATCTCTCTGCCCTGGCAAGCGATGCTCCAGCAACAATGGCCAAGGCTGAGACTTTTCCTTCCCTCTACCTACAGACCTCTTCTCCTGACTCTTCCGATGGCTGGTCTCTTCTCATCATTTTGGTGTCAGTTCCAGTGTGATCTCCTTAGAGAGGTGTTTGGTAGCAGACACTCCACGCACATCAGTCCCACCCACGCCCCTTGGCGCCCACCATGAAGGCTTCCGATTGCCAGCACCCAGGACTCTCTCTGCCCAGGGTCTTTCTCTGACACAGGAAGATGCCCAACTTCGGAGTCCGTAGGATGGGCCAGATGAGCCAGGGAGTTAATACCTCTGGGAGGAACACTCAACCCATCAAAGAAGAATCGGTGGATAATACTTCATCCTCTTTGCTCCTTGGTTGGCCTGCATTAGAGGCACATCTACACATTTCCCCAGAAACCCCTGCAGCATTTAGCCCCAGCTGGTCATGGCTCTAACCTGCTCAAAAACGCACCCTTCACTGGCTCCGGCCCTTCCCCATCTCACATCTCTGCTCTCACTGGGTCTTCCTGGGAACACCTCCCAAATACTTGCTCTCCAGCTCTTGGCTCAGAGTCTGTTTCCAGGGGCCCCAAAGCTAAGACTCTTCTCTGGCCACTCAAAACAAAGATCTACTCACGTTCCCACCCCTGGGCCCACCCAATTCTCTCTCTCTCTCTCCCCGTCCCCGTCCCCTCCCATCTCTCTTGTCTGCCTCATTTTCTCAGAACTTGATCACAATGTGAGATCATTTCGTTTCTAAGTTAGTGTGTCTCTCTCAATATTCTGTGAGTGCCCAGAGGGCTGGGACTCACCCTATTTATTACCCTGGCCCCAGCCTAGCCCAGTGCTGAGATCACAGTGAGCATTTAATGTCATTGCCAAGTGACTGCAGACTCCCTCATTTCATCCTTCCCACCCTCGGTGGTGTAGAGATAGCACAAGAATCTCTCTCTTGGGCAAGTTACCTGCGGTCCCATGGAGTTGGACTGGAGCCCTATCTACCAGCCAGGCCCAGGGTGGCCCCGTTTCAGCGCTGCCACTCCGGGGAAGCACTCACCTGAATGCCGGGTGAGACACCTCCTCCTCTGCTCAGGGGTCATTTTCACCATTTGCCCGAGAAAGTGCTCCCATTGGAGGTTTCCAGATCCTGTCCTCCCACCTCTCAGAAGCTGGAGGCTGCGAGGGCTTGTTTTAGTCTGTCCATGCTGTCACAACAAAATACCTCAGGCTGGGGGCTTAAACAACAGACTGTTTATTTTCTTGCAGTCCTGGGGACTAGAAATCCAAGGTCAAGGTGCTAGAAAATTTGGTTTCTGGTGAGAACTCTCTTGCTGGCTTGCAAATTGTTGCTTCCTCGTTATGTCCTCACCTGGTCTTTCCTCTGTGCCCACCTACAGAGAGAAAGCACTGGTGTCTCTTCTTATAAGGACACCAGTCTTATCGGATCAGGCCCCCACCCTTATGAGCCTGGTTAACCTTAACTACCTTCTTAAAACCTGATCTCCAAATACAGTCATCTTGAGGGTTATGGCTTCATCATATGAATTGGGGGTGGGAGTGGGTGGGTGATGCAATTCAGTCCATAGCTCCTTAAAAGAAACATGATTCCAGTCTCAGTGATCCCCAAACTGCAAAGAGCCCCGAGAGGCTGGGTACCCACTGTGAGCTGCACTAACTCAGCAGCAGGGCTGGTGTGAGGTCATCAATCACCATGACGCCACAGTGTGGGGAAAGATGAGGCCTCGGATAGCGCCGAAGATGAATGAGGAAACTGACATGTGATTAAAATGGGCTCCTCCACTGATGGCTGATGGGCAAAGTTAGTGCAGCCAAGCCTAGGCTCCCAGCACCCACCGAGGCACGTGCCCCTCCTCCTGCCAAGGTTAAGGCAGGAGGATCCTCCCTCCAACCACACAGCTCCCTGGTATCCCAGCCTTGTTAATGAGGGAGTGAGGTGTGCCATGGGACCAGCACAGGTGCCAAGAACCATGGGGGAGATAATATCATTCATTACCATCACAGGCCGCCTGGCTTTTGTTGATAGTTATTAATAATAATGACAGCCCTGAATGAGCACTTGCTATAGGTCCTTCAGGCGCATTTCCTCATTCTCACACATCACACCAGGGAGATCAGAGTTAACTCCGGTGGCAAAGACAACAGTTTCCGGAGGACACCGACAGAGGAGCAGGAAGGGACTCATACATCTGTTCATTCAGCAACTGGATTTTTATTGAGCGCCTACTCGGCACCATTATATCCACAAAGGTGAACAAAGCCCCACGTGGTCTCTGCTTTCATGAGCCTGCATCCCAGTCAGGGTCTCAGATGAGAAAAAATTAAGTATGATCATTTCAGGTAGTGATACATGCTGAAAAGAAGATTAATTAAAGTGGTGAGAAAGAGAAAGAGAAGAAGCAACTTCAAACGGGCTTCCCAGGTGGCGCTAGTGGTAAAGAACCTGCCTATCAAGGCAGGAGACAGAAGAGACCAGGATTTGATCCCTGGGTCAGGAAGATTCCCCGGAGGAGGGCACGGCAACCCACTCCAGTATTATTGCCTGGAGAATCCCATGGACAGAGGAGCCTGGCGGGCTACAGTCCATGGAGTCACAAAGAGTCAGACACAACTGAAGTGACTTAGCACACACCCAACTTCAAATAAGATGGTCAGAGAAAGCCTCTGGAAGGAAGTGGCATGTGAGCTGAGACCTGGAGATGAAAGGAGCTGGCTGTGAGAGTAGCTGAAGGGAGAATGTTCTGGGAGGAGAGAACGGCACATGCAGACGTCCCATAGCAGGAATGAACCTGGTATGTCTGAGGAATGGAAAGGAAGCTCGTAGAGTGGGTGAGGTGGCAGCAGACACAACAGACAGGCCTCACGGGCCAGGGTGAGAGGTTGGGATACTAGTAATACTTGAAGTGGCGTGGCATCTCTCTGGAAGGTTTTCAGTAAGAAGGCTTTTTGCAGAGTTGATTTTTTGTTTTACAAGGGTCACCATGGCTGCTGTACAGAGGACAGACAGGAGGGCAAGGAAAGAGAGTAGTTAAAAGGCATAGAAGGGACTTCCCTGGTAGTCCAATGGTTAAGGCTCTGCACTTCCACTGCAGAGACTGGGGGTTTGATCCCTAGTCAGGGAACTTAAGATCCCACATGTCACGCAGGGTGGCCGATTTTTTTTTTTTTAAAAAAGCATTGAAGCCACTGAGAGTTAGTACCATCATATCACCACCACCACCATTATCATCACCACCATCATCACCATCACCAAAAGGATGGAGATGACAGAGGCTTGGACAAAGATGATACCAGGAGCAAAGAAGAGCACCTACATGCCTTTATCTGAGGGCTAGCTCTGGTGACTGGGGCAAACTTTGCCTGTGCTCATGCAAGCGGAGCCCTCACTCCTGTGCACTCCCCACAGTGGGCTCCCACCCCATGATTGCTGTATGCCAACACCACTTGTGGACTTAGATCTGCACGGATTTTTGTTCACGACTTTGCCCGTGCTCATATAGAATTCCTTAAGGAATCCACAACCACTGGCTCCAGAGAAGGTCGGCTTCAGCTAGCCTGGCCCAGAGACATCAGTTTCACTGGAGGTGCTAAGAGCTGTCACACTAAACAAAAATTTCTGCCCCCTCCATGCCTGAAGCCAGCTCCAGGCAAAACTCCAAACCCCAGGACGGAATCCTAAAGCGTGCACAAACTGAACCTTGACCTCACAGCAAGGTTCCACCTGGTTTCACAGCAGACAGGGGCCTGAGGGGGATATTCATCCCAGGGTGGACTCTGGCCTTCCCCCAGAGGGGCCCGGTGAGCCCTCAAGGCGAAACAGCTCCCAGGGACCTAGGCTCAGACCCATTCCCCATCAGGCACTTACTGATATTCCCTCTGACTTTACAGAGGAGGATGTTGACCGAGTTTGTGAACCTGTTGCTGTAAGACAGAGAGAAGCAAGCCGTGCTAGTTCTTCCAGAGGCAGTAAGACCAACCACTGAGCATCGGACCAAGCCTGGAAGGGGTGGGCTCAGTGATTTTTGGTCCCAGGTGGGAGATGAGATTAAAGGACCCTCCTGAGAGAGCCAGAGCCCAGGAAGGAGCCCAGTACCCAGAGGCAGGGAAGAGGCAGCTGGATGGCCCTGGGGGAGGGCCAGCCATGGGTCCCCCACCGTGAGGCCCCTTCCTGCTGGACATCAGAATGAAAGCGAGGGGAGTGCTGGGATGAGGGGTGACAGGTGAGGACAAGAGCCTTCAGAGTCAAGATGGATCATGAATATTGAATGAGTATTATGTTAATTATAATTAGTATAAAGTGATCACATAATTATCATATGATAATTATGGATATCCCAAGTTCAATTCCAAAATCTGTCCCCAATTTGCTGTGCAGCTCTGGGAAAGTGTCTTCCCCTCTCTGAGCCTCGGTTTTCCCATCTGTATAAGAGGAACTGGGCTAGATACTTGCTAAGCACTGACAGTCCAAGAGTCCTTCGTGCCAGTTCTATCAGGAGGCTCCTGAGAGTTCAAGCTGTTTCTTACATCCTGGAGTGACAGTTGCAGATTATCACTATGGATCCTCTCTCAGCTCTGTGGCCTGCTGCCTCAGGACTTTTGCACATGCAGTTTTTGGTGTCTGGAAGCCTTATCTCATTCTCCAGACTATACTATACTTGTTTTACATTCCCATTGTTCCTTATATTTCTTATACAACCCGATACAGTTTGTAAGTTGATATTTACTCTGTGGCTATTTGACTCATGTCATATCTCTTCCACAGGGCTGTGAACTTGTAGGTCCAGGGCCACTGTCCTTTTCATTGTGATTCTAGTATTCCACATGGTGCCAGGTCTAGAGTAGGCATTCATTAAATACCTGTCAAATGAATGAATGAATGATGGCTATCATCATTATGATTTGGAGCCAAGAAGTTCTCTAAGAAGGTTGGAGAACCCAGTTCAAATCTCCCCAGAAAGGGAATGGCCAACAGCCTACACAAATTCCCTCAATGGCCTTCAGCTCCAAGGTGCTGACCCCTCCCTGTACCTGTACCCCTTTCCCTACAGGGGAGAGGCTCCTGTAAGGGGTAAGGGGAGGCTGTCCGTGTCCTCTCTGCTTTCTTGACCCTGTGATCCAGGTCTGAAGCACTCGGTGAACCTGCCTGAGAACGTGGGCCACTCTGGTGTGGGGGAACACGGCCACCTCCAGGGGATCTTTGATCGGCCATGCCAGCGGATCTTTGCCACTTGCGGAGTCTGCAGAGAGAGAAAGATTCTTACACATGAACACACACGTGCATCCCTGGAATTCAAATGTGTGTGTGTAAACGCTCATGCACATGCACTTTCACAAAGACCCACGCTCAAAATACAAGATGAACACACACTTTCACACCAGTTGTGTGCACGGACCATACCATGTCCACATTCACAATGTCCCCCAAAGGGCGCACACACAAACACAGGCACAGAAACGTGTGTGCACATGCGTTCATGCTCATACACAACAGGAGTGCGTGCAGGGCACCTACAGACCCGTGCAGACAGGTTCACATAAATATACGCACAAGGCGACACTGCCAGCTTCTTGGTTCTGGACTCCTCCCTGGAACACTCAGTATTTTTAGAAGTCCCTTCCTTTCTACTGCCCACTTCTCACCACAGTCACTCCACACTCCACTTTCCCAACCCTTAGCAAAGCACGCAAGAGCTGCCTAAAAACGGGGCAGACGCGATAGCTTCCAGAAGACCCCGGTGAACCGCACCGTTTCCGCCTTGCTGAGCCGGATCGCCTGCCTGGTTTCTGAGACCCCGCCTGCTCGCTCGCTGTTATGAGCCCGAGGCGCCCCCTTGTGGCCTCAATCGGCAGCGCCGTTCCTGGCAGCCTGGTCGTGAGTCCTTGCGGATGCGGAGCATTCAGGGCCCTCTCGCTGCCCCTTGCCCCCTTCTTCTTCTACCTGGCGGGGGTTGGGGGTGGGCAGGGGGCACTCAGCCACTCGGGGCGGTCCATCGCCTTGTTCTTGTCTGCGTGCGTCTTTCACAGCCAGATCTTGAGTCCCTCGTCGCAGAGCTGGGGCTGTCGGCCACTGCTGTCCTTCCGTTTTCACATCTGGACCATCAAGAAAGGCCACCCGGCCAGAAAGTCTCAGCAAGGACGTCAGGCCGCCGGGATGACAGGTAGAGCCTTCGGGGTCACTGGGGCCTCTTTCCTGTCCCAGTCCCCCGAACACAGCTTGGCAACATGTATTTGTTGAACTTAGGGCTGAAGTTGACTGTGTGGATCACAATAAACTGTGGAAAATCCTGAAAGACATGGGAATACCAGACCACCTGACCTGCCTCTTGAGAAACCTGTATGCAGGTCAGGAAGCAACAGTTAGAACTGGACATGGAACAACAGACTGGTTCCAAATAGGAAAAGGAGTACGTCAAGGCTGTATATTGTCACCCTGCTTATTTAACTTATATGCAGAGTACATCATGAGAAACGCTGGGCTGGAGGAAGCACAAGCTGGAATCAAGATTGCCTGGAGAAATATCAATAACCTCAGATATGCAGATGACACCACCCTTATGGCAGAAAGTGGAGAAGAACTAAAGAGCCTCTTGATGAAAGTGAAAGAGGAGAGTGAAAAAGTTGGCTAAAAGCCTAACATTCAGAAAACCAAGATCATGGCATCCGGTCCCATCACTTCATGGCAGATAGATGGGGAAACAGTGGAAACAGTGGCTGACTTTATTTTTCTGGGCTCCAAAATCACTGCAGATGGTGACTGCAGCCATGAAATTAAAAGATGCATACTCCTTGGAAGGAAAGTTATGACCAACCTAGATAGCATATTAAAAAGCAGAGACATTACTTTGCCAGCAAAGGTCCGTCTAGTCAAGGCTATGGTTTTTCCAGTGGTCATGTATGGATGTGAGAGTTGGATGGTGAAGAAAGCTGAGCGCCGAAGAATTGATGCTTTTGAACTGTGGTGTTGGAGAAGACTCTTGAGAGTCCCTTGGACTGCAAGGAGATCCAACCAGTCCATCCTTAGGGAGATCAGTCCTGGGTGTTCATTGGAAGGACTGATGCTGAAGCTGAAACTCCAATACTTTGGCCACCTGCTGTGAAGAGCTGACTCATTGGAAAAGATCTTGATGCTGGGAAAGATTGAGGGCAGGAGGAGAAGGGGACGACAGAGGATGAGATGGCTGGATGGCATCACTGACTCGATGGACATGGGTTTGGGTGGACTCTGGGAGTTGGTGATGGACAGGGAGGTCTGGGATGCTGTGGTTCATGGGGTCGCAAAGAGTTCGACACGACTGAGCGACTGAACTGAACTGAGGGCTGAAGCACTAGTTTTATGGAAAGAGGTGGGCCATTTAGCCCTTAAAGGGGGCCATGGACTAAGAGCAGAGCCCACGCCCACCCTCGGGCTTCCTGGACAGCAGTCTCCCCAGACAGAGGAAGGTGGTCTGAACGTCAAAAGATTATTGCAACTTAAAGAAAACCAGGTAACTCAAGTTAGCTCTTTTCTATATATGGGAAGTTCTTTTGAAGAGTCTGGGCTCACTGAAATCATTCCTTTGATACGCACCTCAGTTCTCTGGGGCCAGCATCCTGTGTTTTCACATTTTGCACTTCTTCAGGGCTCACTATAGGGAGTGGCTACAGTCCGATGGCTGCTAGATGGCAGGTGTTCTTTCCTTCCTGAGCTCCTTCGGGGTTCACCGGCTCGCCATCTGTGGTGGCTGCAATCGCTGGTGACTGTGACATCCTTGTTTACTGATATGGCAGAAAATATTCCATTTCTCCATGTACTGGTGCCTAAAGATGGGGCCTGGCCACCAGCCCTCTGGGCAGCAACCTCACCAGCCAGGAGCCCTTGCCTCGGGCATAGGTGCCACCCCAGACCACCTGCCTCTGCAGGAGCAGTACAGCTTGTTTGGAGTCAGTGGAGTCCATGCTGAAGGTTCCTCCCCAGCATGTCCCCCCCCCCACCCGACTGCAAGCCTGAACTTGCAGCCTTTCTGACTCTGCTGCTGCAGGGAAACAGAACATCTGTTTCTGAACAGAACCTCTGCTCAGTCAGACCCAGTCCACTCAGTGGCAATGGCCTAGGATGCAGGGGCTGAAATCCTGACTTAGGAAAGCAAGTTTGGAGGCTGAGGATGCAGGCCTTTTGGCTGAAGAAGTGATTTCCCAGACTCAAGTGCAAGCTCCAGGGTCAAATAAATGGGCTTAGAGCTCAGACCCATTGCCCCAGGAAGTTATTTCCTAGCTAAGGCTCATTGCCCCAGTGAGTGATTTTTCCAGGCTGAAGCAAAAGTCCACTCTAGGGCCCAAGTTTTCACCTCAGGGTCCCTTCCTACTGTCCTCAGGCCAGAAAGACAAATGGATGGAAATGCTTAGAGGTGTGCGGGTTCTCTCACTTCACAGAACAGCCCCTTAGTGAAGCCTGGAGGATTCCCAGGGCCCTGGAGAATGAAGGCCACTTAGGTGGAGGAGACTAAAAAGCCCCAGAACCGAGTCACACCGTGTTCAATTCAGTTCAGTTCAGTTCAGTTCAGTTGCTCATTCGTGTCCAACTCTTTGCGACCCCATGGACTGCAGCATGACAGGCCTCCCTGTCCATCACCAACTCCTGGAGTTTACTCAAACTCATGCCCATTGAGTCGGTGATGCCATCCAACCATCTCATCCTCTGTCATCCCCTTCTCTCCTGCCTTCAATCTTTCCCAGCATCAGAGTCTTTTCCGATGAGTCAGCTCTTCGCATCAGGTGCCCAAAGTATTGGAGTTTCAGCTTCAGCATCAGTCTTTCCAATGAATATTCAAGACTGATTTCCCTTAGGATGGACTGGTTGGATCTCCTTGCTGTCCAAGGGACTCTCAAGAGTCTTCTGCAGCACTACAGTTCAAAAGCATCAGTTCTTCGGTGCTCAGCTTTCTTTATAGTCCAACTCTCACATCCATACACAACTACTGGAAAAACCATAGCCTTGACTAGACGGACCTTTGTTGGTAAAGTAATGTCTCTGCTTTTTAAGATGCTGTCTAGGCTGGTCATAACTTTCCTTCCCAGGTATGTCCCCCCAAATTCTGGAGATGTGACCCAGTGCCTGGGGCCAGCATCACGGTGTGTGACGCGTGTGGTCCCACGGCTCCCTGTGCTTAGTCAGGCCCCACGCTAGGGTTAGCGCTCCACTGCCACCATCTTGAAATTCTTTATAATTTTTGAACAAGGGCCCATGTACTCAGTTTGCACGTGGTAGGTCTCGCCAGCACCTTACCCACAGGATCCTGCCCAAACACTGAGCTCCACCCTCCCATCCTGAAACATCTTCAAAGATGGTGAAACAAAGCAGTCTCAGGTCCACCAGTGCCCAAAGAAAGAGGCGGGACGCCAACTCTCCCTGGGCAACAGCCTGGCTGCTTTCACCAAACAGAAGCTTCGAGGAGACCGATTCCCCGTTCATTATAAAACTGGCCCGTTCAGCTTGATTTGTACTTTTTGAGAAAACTGCCTATCAGGGCACCTCCTGCGTCCGTTTGGAAACCCCTGCTGGTACACAGCACGATTTCTTTAGTTGCTTTGTGATTTGGTTGGAAATTATGGGCCTCTAGCTGTTTTCGTGACAATTTGAAAACTGCGGTGACTAAACCAAAACAAAATTCATTCCCTGTGACCCCGTTTTGACAGCAAAGCAGTGAGGGAGGAGCAGTCGTTTCTTTGGGTGTACTTTTTGAGGAGGTCAGACAAGGGTGCACAAAAGAAGTCAAATAAAACCCTAACAGTTCCAATGGCATCACTGTCCCAAAGTCATGTGATATGGTGCAGCAACAAATCCCTCATTCCACCAGAGAACAAGAGCGCTCAGCACATCCATAGAGTTTGTTCCGAGCATCACTAACAGGTGATTTTGTGTTTGTTTTGTTTTCAGTGTTTTATTGATGTGCAGTATATGCAGAAAAGTGCACGGATCCTCAGTATGAATAACAATCTCCAGTTGTCATTTTGTCTCCAATGTTTATCGAATTATTACTACTACATGCCCAGCACCAGACACGTGCAGGCATCATTTAAATATTCAAGGGTGAGTGCTACTGTCCCCAGTTTACAGATGAGCAGACAGACCCAGGAGTAGATGGCCCACCTACACATATCCAGCTGGCAAGCTGCAGACCCAGGATTCAAATCCAGGTTGCAAGCCCCAGATGCAGTGGTCTCAACTGCTATGTGCTATGGTTTGTGGAAGCCATGGTGAAGGAAGCGATCTGAGCCCATTTTTTCCCCTCCATAAACTCTGCTCCCCTTTCTGAATTCCTGGTCACACCAGATGGTAACTTCAAGTGCACTGAGGGCCATTTCTGAAAATGATTTCTTGTTACTCCTCACATCCAATTTGTTATTGTTGCTTAGTTGCTAAATCATGTCTGACTCTTTGCGACCCCATGGACAGGAGCTCACCAGGCTCCTCTCTCCGTGGGATTTCCCAGGAAAGAATACTGGTGTGGGTTCCCCATTTCCTTCTCCAGGGGATCTTCCCAACGTAGAGATCGAACCTGCATCTCCTGCATTGGCAGGTGGGTTCTTTACCACTGAGCCACCAGGGAAGCCCTCACATCCAACTAGCCACTAGATAATTTTGTTTCATTTTTAAAAATTTTTTATTTTTAACTGGAAGATATTTGGTTTAAAATGTTGTGCTGGTTTCTGCCGTACAACAATATGAATCAGTCATAACTATATATATATATATATCCCCTCCTTCTTGAGCCTCCCACCCACCCCTCATCCTATCCCTCTAGGTCATCACAGAGTGCCAGGCTGGGCTCCCTCTAGATAATTCAATCCTTCATACATCTCTTGCATTCACCCACTCCCCCCAATTCCCACTGCCACCATCTTGGTCCAAGCGCCCCTCCCCACTGGCCTGGACCACAGCCTCATCACAGTCTTCCTACATGGCTTCAAGGTACCCTTAAGACCAGACGGGTTCATTTCATGCAGGGTGCTCGTTCTTTGAATTGTCCAGTGATGTTCACCACCTTTCTTCCACACAGTAAGGCTGGTAGAGTTGATCTCTGGGTTGTGAATTTTTCAAGTATGGCTCTTTTGTGTTATAGACAACACGGATGAAAACATCTTGAAATAGAATCAATATAAGCTTCCTGAATCCGAGCTGAGGCTGGGCCAGGAGACAGAGAAAAGCACAGCTGTGGGCGATTCCCTCACCTGATCAAGGTGGGTGAGAGCCAGAGAAATAGGAGACCTGCTGGGCCAAGGAAATGCATTCTAGGTGTGGAGACCAGACCCAAAGACCAGTGGTTCTAAACCCTGGCTGTGCACTCGAATCACACAGGAAATCCTTCAAAGTCCCGACGCCCAGGCAAAACTCCAGACCAATGGCACCAAAACCACTGGAAATGGGACGTGGGCATCAGCATAATTGGAAGCTGCCCAGTTGATTCCATTGTGCAGCCAAGGCTGAGGCACTCTGCTGGAAGCATCTTTATGCCACGAGGGCTCAGAGAACTCTACAGAAGCTTTCAAGAGTCGGGAGGGAACAGATGGAATGCATCGAAATTCTCATATAGCACTTCTGGGAGGGAGCGGCCGGCTGCATTTTTCAGGTGGCTAGGGGAAATTACAGCGCTGCCCATGACCCCAGAGAAGACAAATGCTCCCAACCAGATCAGGATCCTCCAAGCTCTATTTGAAGTAGCAAAGTGGCTCCCCCTAGCGGACGTTAGAGCACATTTACTATAACTTGCCATCATTTGAACACGGGGATGTTAGCTCATCCAATGTAGCTTGCCACCATTTGAACATGGGGAGGTCTCACATTTTAAAATCCTCTAGCTCTAATTCCTCTCTGAAAAAAAATCAAGAGAGGATTATCCTGGGGTCCTGTCCCTGAGGGACGACAACTGCAACAGCTGAAAGGTGGCTGCTCCTTCGATGGGCTTCTCTGCAGGGCTTTCTAGAGAGGTTCTGGAAGTTCCCCAGGGGGTTGAGCCTTGCTCCGATCCTTCCTTGGAACATGGTCAAGCCTGCCTGCAGAAGCACATTCTCCAATATAAAATAAAAAGGTAACAAAAAATCGAGTTGCCCATTTAATGAACTAAAAAAAATAATTCCGGCTCTAATAATTCAGACTTATTCTCTCTCCTTTGTTTAGAAGCCTTGTGGGGGTTGGTGGGACATGGGTTGAGAGAGAAAAAGGGGACCAAGATGACCACCCAGGTGATCCCCTGGGTCTGTCCTAGTCTCCAGCTCATCAACCTTGCTGCCCCCGCGTAGTCAGCGAGGGTGCAGAGACAGGGGGGTTCTGGAAAGGTCAGAGCGCTGTGTCTCCTCCATGTTCTCTTCCAACACCCCACCCTGGAGAAGAACTGGCAGAGTGGAGCAGGGCTGCTGCTAGAGTCAGGGCTGAGGTTCCATCCCGGCTCCACCGGTGTGACTCTGAGCAAGGTGCTTGACAACTCTGTGCCTCGGTTTCCCCATCTGTCAACCAGGGATAACCAAAGACCCTACCTCACTGCATGCTTCTGAGGGTTAAAAACCATCATGTGTATAAAAAAAATGCCTGGAAAAGCCCCTGGTACGCAGTAAGCATTCACTAACCGGGAGCTCTTCTTTTTGTGATAGTTATTAAATGACTATTTGTTATTAAAATCAACCTGAAGACTAATCAAGGAGTGAGACTGAGGGAATTCCTGGGTGGTCCAGTGGCTAGGACTCGATGCTTTCACTGCCGAGGGCCCAGATTCAATTCCTGGTTGGAGGACTAAGATCACAGGTCATGTGGTGTGGCCAAAAAAAAAAAAAAAGATGAGTGACTTTGTGCTTGAAATGAGAGAACAGAAGTTCAGAGCATGATCTGCCAGCCCTTTGGACAGATGGGAACAGATCCCCAAAGGTCAGGATGGCACAAGTCGGTACCAGGACTAACCCTGGTGCCAGGGCTGCCCCCGGCCCCACAGCTTGTCAAATGAGTGGATTGATCAGGCCCAGCAGGTTTGTCAGGGTCTCCTGAGCCCAGGAACCCCCTTGGTTTCTTTAATACAGATCCACGCCCTCCAGCCCAGCCCTGCCCTTGCAGACCTCTGAGCTCAGTTGGCCAGCTTCTCCCAGAGGGCCCGCTTATGCTGTCTTCACAATATAAGCCGAGCTCTGGCTCCTCCCTGGGGGGCCGGGGAGGTCGTCTGTAACAGAGAAGAGCCGGGTCTCTGGAGGCGTTCGTGTGTCCACCAGTGGAGGAGCCAAACTGGGGTTACAGGGGAGCACCTCACTCGCCAAAGTCCTCTCCCCTCCCTGGAGAGTCTCCCATCGCCGTCGGTCACGGCCACAGCCCCACTGACGCCAGGAAAACCAGGCTGGGAAGTAGTGAAACGCTGGATCTAGGGTGACAGGGAGATGAAAGAGTAAGCGAGGGACCGATTCATGATGGGGTGGGAAGGGCTCTGTAAGAATGGGACAGGGGTGGGCGGGAGGTTCAAGAGGGAGGGGTCATACGTATACTTAGGGTTGATTCACGTTGTTGTATGGCAGAAACCAACACAGCACTATAAAGCAATTATCCTCCAATTAAACATTAAAAGAAAAAACAAAAGAATGGGACAGGATTCTAGGGCAGAGACCAAAAGTATCCTCCTCTTACCCCATTAATTGTACACAATATACACGACCATGTGTGAAATAGGATAGCTAATGGGAAGCTGCTGTCTAACACAGGGAGCTCAGCTTGGTGTTCTGTGATGACCCAGAGGGGTGGGATGGGACGCGAAAGCTCAAGAGGGCGGGGATATATGTATACATACAGCTGATTCACTTGGTTGTACAGCAGAAACTAACACAACAGTGTAAAGCAGTTATAGTCCAATAATAATAATAATTGTACACAAACAGGTCAGGCCACGTGATTTGTGGCCACCCATTAAAAAAATGAACATGCGGGGCCCCTCGTTCAAAAATTAAGAATTTCAAAAGATTCCCCTGGTGGTCCAGTGGTTAGGATTTCATGATTACATTGCCAAGGGCTTGGGTTCAATCCCCGGCTGGGGAACTAAGATCCCACAAGCCACATGGCGTGGCCAAAATAAATTAAGAATTTCAAGATGATGACAGCAGAAGATTAAACAAAGCACGAGGCTCTCCTGAACAGGCGACCTTGTGGGATTGCACAGATGACCACTGTGAAGCAGGCCCTGAACACAAAACTTTGAGTGCATATCCAGGTATGTGGTTTTCTGGGAAAGGGGCCCTCCACTGTCAAGGTCATGACCTGACAAGTTTAAGAATCAGTGTCTCTGAGGTTGAGTGAAGGTCCCTGCTTCTTGTGACCGCCTCTTTTCTCCATGTGGACAAGCAGGGAGATATGCGGGCTGACCTGGGGGTGGCCGTGGTGGCCCTGGGGACAGAGAGATGTGGACGTGTGAGAGATGGTGTTTAGGATGTTGCTGATGGACTGGACGTGCGTAGGAGGAAGAGAAAGGCATGAAGCCTGACTCCTGGGCTTGCAGCTCAGGCAGCTAGACCAACCAAAGGCAGTGCTCTTTGTGGATATGGGGACCAGCTGGGAAAAGACGGGGTGCTGTGTTTTGCTTCGTGGTGTAGCAAAGGGAAGGAAGAATCTCATTCAAGCCATGAGAAGACCTTGAGTGGACAGATAACAGAGCTCAGAAGGGAGATTAGAGTGAGAGATATTTGGAGTCACTGGCATATAAATGGCATTTAATCCCATTGGGATGTCCTAGGTGCCCTCGCGGTTCAGGGAGGGTAAAAATCTGATACTTGGGCCAATTATTTAACTGCACTGCCACTCCGCATTCCCTCATTTAGGACTCTGCAAATGAGCTTGCGAGTGCTTAGCAAGGGTCCC
Organism: Giraffa tippelskirchi; assembly: GCF_054371585.1. NCBI lineage: Eukaryota > Metazoa > Chordata > Mammalia > Artiodactyla > Giraffidae > Giraffa > Giraffa tippelskirchi. Next base: position 109,250,539 of record NC_137287.1, on the reverse strand, counting down.
TGCACCTCTTAAAAACCCAGTGACTATCAACCATTATTATTACTATTACTGTATTTTTTAAAGTTATTTTTTTTTGATGTGGACCATTTTTAAATTTGTTACAATGTTGCTTCTGTTTAATGTTTTGGTTTTTTGGACCCGAGGCACGTGAGATCTTAGTTCCCTGACTAGAGATTGAACCCAAACCCGCTGCACTGGAAAGCAAAGTCTTAACCACTGGACCATCATGGAAGTCCTGTTATTACTATTACTACTGTTGTGATGTCATTTGCCTTCCTTTTACAAATATCTATGGAGCCCCCATTGTGTCAGGCATTGCTGTGGGTGCTTAGGAAGAAAGATGTCAGTTATCGAGCATGTCAGGCATGTTAAGTGCCATGGCAAAAGAAATTTTATAGCAAACTAAGTGAGGGGGAGAGATGATAACATTAAGGAGGTTGGCTGGGGGGCCCTACTGAAAAACTGACATTTGAGCAGGACTTCTGAGGTGAGGGATGTCTGGAGGAGAAGGGTTCCAGGCAGAGGGAAGAGCCAGTGTAAAGATTCTAAGGAGAGTGGTGGGAGGTGAGGTCATAGAGATAAAAGGCAGGGGGACCTTTGTAAAGAAACCCTTTATGGCAGGGGTGACTGGTCCTCTAACCTGCAAAACCAGGTCTCCCACACAACAAGGCAGAAGGTTCTCTGATGGCAGAGACCTCAAGCTTTCCAACAGAGTGGAGGGAGCAAAATTCCAGGATGGCAGCCGCCCTAGGCTTTGGGCAGTGTTGAGGCTCCTGGTTCCAGCCCTCCAACCCTCAGAGGGGCCTCACCGGGCAGAATAGGCTCAGCAGCAGGGCCTCTCCTCCTCTTGGCTGTGGAGTGTCTCCTCCTGGTAAAACTCGGCAGGGTCTTTGCTCCAGGGCTCCCAATCGAGGCATACATCTGAGTCATTTTCCTCTGAATCTGTGGAGGGACAAGACAAGGCCACTTGGGTGGTCACTTCTTATCTCCTATTCCTGATGCTAAAGGAGCCCCCTGCTGGATACAAGCATCCGTGCAGCCTTATCAGAGGCCAGGGGCCAAGGCAGAATCATGACACGTGAGACAGCCCTCCCAGGAAGACTTCAGGGCCTTGAAAGGTGGCCAGAGATCAAGAAAGAAGGCTGGCCCATGAAATACCAACCTTCTAGAAGAGGGAGGACCCTAGGACGTCCCTGGTGGTATAGTGGATAAGAATCCACCTTCCAATGCAGCAGACACAGGTTTGATCCATGATCTGGGAAGATCCCGCATACCATGGGGCAACTAAGCCCATGCGCCATCACTATTGAACCTGAGTTCTAGAGCCTCAGAGCTACAACTACTGAACCCACATGCTGTAACTACTGAAGCCTGCAAGCCCTAGAGGACACTGTAATGAGAAGCCCATGCACTGCAATGAAGTATAGCCCCCACTTGCCTCAACTAGAGAATGCCTGAGCAGCAACGAAGACCCAGTGCAGCCATAAATAAATATATATATATTTTTTTAAGTGGAGGAAGGACCCTAGAGGTGAGGAAATGACTTACCTGCATTGAGCATGGTCCAGGAGGGGACACTGAGGAGACACAAGCCCACCCACCCACCTGTTCATCCATTGGTCCACCGGTTCATTCATTAACAAAAATCTGAGTGTATGTGTCCAGTGGTTTTTCTTACAGCACTGTTCTTTGGTGAAGCGCGCACACACACACACTAAAATACCCTGGACACCAAGTGTGTGTCCATCATGAGAGGTGTGGGTGATGAAGTGTGGCACACTCACGCCACAGAGCCCCTCCATCCTGTGGCATCTCATGAGGCTGTTACATGTCAGATCTGTATCTTTCTGCCTGCAGGATGTCTGTGGTGTATTATTGGGTTGGCCAAAGATTTGTTCGAGTTTTTCAGTAACATCCTTCCCCAAGTGAACTTTTTGGCCAACCCAATCAATGGCGTTGCAGAGAAGTATATGATAGAATCCCTTTAATTTAGAAAACTTATGAATTTTTGCCTAACTAAAAAAATTATGACATTTTGATTCCATTTGTTTGATTTAGTATGAATAGAATGCTAGATTTGTAACTTAAGAAATAGATGTGCAACAGGTAAAAAGGTTTACTGTATAGCACAATGAACTACAGTCAGTATCTTGTAATAACCTATAGTAGAAAATAATCTGAAAAGTAATATACATATACATATTCAGTTATACATATACTCATATGTATTATTTGTGTATATGTATAATTGAATCACCTTGCTGGGCACCTGAAACATTGTAAGTCAATTATACTTCAATAAAATGTATAATTAAGAAAAATAACATCCCTTTTTAAAAAACCCAAAGAACACACCTCTCATTTTTAAAAAAACCTACAGGTATTATTAAATGGGCACGTGAGCTTGCTGACATGGCTTCTCTCTGAAAGGCAAGTTGAGAAAAGAAGGCAAATGGGAGAGATTATTATTTTTCTTGGTATACTCAAGGTGTTTCACCGGTTACAGAGAGGTAAAGGAGGCTGAAAATAGCCCCTCAGATGCAGACCAAGAAAAGGCCGAGCCTTAATTTCCTCCTTTGTAAAATGGGCATCATAATAACTTCTTGTATGGTGAGGGTTAACTGAGAAGTAAGATATGTTACATAGGCTTTCAACAACGTTAGCAGTTACTGTGATTTAAAATCAATGTGATGGGCTTCCCTGGTGGCCTGGTGGTTGAGAGTCTGCCTGTCAGTGCGGGGGACACGGGTTCAATTTCTGCTTCGGGAAGACCCCACATGCCACGTGCCAACCAAGCCTGTGCTCCACACGAGAAGCCACTGCAATGAGAAGCTTGCCCACCGCAGCTGGAGGGTAACCCCCGCTCTCTGCGACTAGAGAAAGCCCGCAGGCAGCAACAAAGACCTCGTACAGCCAAAAACAAATAAATCAATCTTTCAAAAGATGAACTGAGATCATTTAAAAAAAATAAAATCAGTGTGATGAAGTGACTTTTCCTCACAAGAGACAGTGACTGTTTTTTGAACACATCCTCTGTGCTGTTTATTTATTTTTCTTATTGAAGGATAATTGCTTTACAGAATTCTGTTGCTTTCTGTCAAAGCGCAACTTGAATCAGCCATAGGTACACATATATCCCCTCCCTTTTGAAACTCCCTCCCACCTCCCTCCCCATCCCACTCCTCTAGGTTGATACAGAGCCCCTGTTTGAGTTTCCTGAGCCATACAGCAAATTCCCTGTTGGCTATTTTACATATGGTGATGTAAGTTTCCACGTTCCTTTTACCATTGTGCTAAGTGTTTTACCTCCACTTTCTCATTTTGCTCTTAACCACTTCATGAAGGCAATTACCAGTGTTATTCATCTTTTGCAAGGAAGCAAGCTTGGAAAGATGAACCAACCAGGCTCCCACCAGGTGGTGGTAGGTTGGGAGTCAAAGGCAGGTTCCACAGTCCCCTGCAGTTCCATCTGGGGCCCTTGTTCGAAGACAGAGTTCAGAGGCTATATCCTCTTCCCCATGTCAGGCTAGGGATTGGCATCACTCCCCTTCCCTGCTCTTCAGGGCTCAGCTGCCACGATCTTTTCTTTTTATTGCCTCTGCTCTCATCTCTCGAGGCGGCTCCCTCCTCCTACCCACTTGCTCCCAACTGCACTTGGAAAAGCGTCTCCATCCTCATGGGATGCATGGGTACTCAGCCCTCTGCCTTCTAGGCTCTGAAACCGCCCTGCTGAGCCAGGCCAAGCAGGGATGGGGAGGGGGGAATCAGAATTCCTCTTGTCTGCTGTTCATACTGGATTCCAGACCAGACTGATTCTAATCAAGAAATCCAGGGTAGAATAGAAACCCCAGGACAGGGTGCTGGGAGTCCCAGCAGAGCAAGCCCTGGTAGACCCAGACCCTGGGTTGGAGCCAATTCTCAGCACGAGGACAGAACAGACCCAGTAATACTGTGAATTCCAAGAAGACAGGGGCCCTGGGGAGGGCCGCTCACCTTGCTTTAAGGACAGTTTCTCTTCATTGCAAAATTAACAAATGGATATCTTTCAAACTGCTACATGAGATGTTGGTGGGTGAACACCCATCAGAGAAGGGGTCAAACAGGGCCGGTTGTGGATGGCTTAGAGCTGAGCCTCTGAGGAGAACGAACTGCTGGAGGAGGTTATTGCCTTGGACCTCAGGGACGGTGTCCTGCCTTCCAGAGAAGCCACCCAAAGCCACGCTTACACGTCCTCTAACCTTGACACTGTCTGGATTACTTCTCAGCCCTCAAGCACCTGCTGGGTGCCATGTGTGTCCATGTACCCTGCCCTTGACATGCATCTTTCCACAGGCCGAAAGGGAAGGGACCACCATTATCCTCCCCATTTTGTAGGTGAGAAAACTAAGGCTCAGAAAGGACTTGTCCCAAGTCACACAGCTGGTAGGCAGCAGAGCCCACATGGAAACCAGACAGCACTCTTGACTGTTTCACAGGTATGTAGCCTTGGGCAGGTTACTACTCTCCAAACTTTACTTTCCTCAATCGTACGATAAGGATTATTTCACAGGGTTACCCTGGAGATTAAATGAAATAACACACATCAAGTGTTTAGCACCAGACCCCAGTACAGTTTTCAGAAAAGCTATTGTTATAACTAAGGGCAAGGCAGTACAGCTTTACAGAAAAGCTATTGTTATAACTAAGGGCAAGGCAGAGGACTTCCCTGGTAGTCCACTGGTTAACATGCTGCACATGCTTCCAGTGCAGGTGGTGAAGGTTCGATCCCTGGCCGGTGAACTAAGATCCTACATGCTGTGTGGCATGGCCAAAAAAAAAGCAGGTGGTGGGGAGCGGGGAGGGAGGAGGGGCGAGGCTGAAACCTGGGCCCACCTCCGCTAGGCTCTAGAGAGATGGGCTTCTATAGCCACTACCCAGACAAGGGCTCCGCCTTCACCCTGACACCAAGACACCAGCCCTCAGCCTGCGGTCCACCCTGGGAATCGAAAGAGAACACACTTGAGACATTTTCTGGAAGCCCTCGCCAGGAACTCCCAACTGCACAATTCCCCGCCCCTACATTGGAGATCATGGGACAAGCAGGCGGTGAACTGCTCGGCTAGTCTGAATGCCATCTGAGCAGAGCTGGCAGCATACCCAGCGCCCTCCCTGCCCAGCTGATCAAAGGCGATGGGGTGGCAGAGCAGGAGGTGGGGGGTCAAGCGGTCCCCAGGAAGCGGTCCCTGGGTGAGGGGAGTGGCCGGGGGGGGGGACGGGACCCTTCGGGAGCAGGGTGTCATTCCTGACGCCCCTGCTCCGCCTGGCCCACCGCCCCCAGCCTCCTTCAGGCCAGCTTCGCCCTGCCTCCTGCTCCTCTGGGTGGTTAGCTTAGTTCCGGACACATGTCAGCCGGCTTCTGGGTCCCACAGAAACCCACGTCCTCCCTGCGCCACGATCTGAGCTGGAAACCGTGCAAGTAGTCTCTGTGTGCTCATGCGCGCTCAGTCAGGTCCGGCTCTGTGCGACTGCGTGGACTGTATGTAGCCCTCCAGGCTCTTCTGTGCGTGGGATTTTCCAAGCAAGAATACTGGAGTGGGGTGCCATTTCCTACTCCAGTGAGTGGTCTCCCTCCGGGTACCTGCTAAATGCCTAAGGCCGCTATACCCATCCAGCGGGTTGTTGATTGAAAAAGCACCAGGCTGAGGGCTGAGAAGCGGCTGAAAGCCCAGCCCAGGCTCTACTCCTGGAGCCTTGCGCCCTGGCTGCATCCACAGGAGGGACAGCACTTCCTGCTTCATCAGCCCAGAGGGGCCACCTCTTTCCAGTTTGTACCAAAGACTTATGTGCTAGCGGTGGCCCTGAAGGGACACTTTGTTTTCTTTTTGTACTTGCTTGTGTATTATAAAGATTCAGTTCTTCCTAAATTACTGATTGGTTGCAAAAACAGAAAACGTTCACTATCATGCTGACACATACATTTTACATTTGATACCATATTTCATACAAAAAGTATAATTCTGTTATTCTGCTTATATATTTATAAATATAAAAATAAAATATACTTTACATATACATTTTGATATTAATAGTTCTTATTACCAGTGGTACATGACTACTGCTTGTTCAGAAATCATGAATTTTGTATATACAACAACCAAGTCCAAGTCCATTTCTGCTTCAGGTTTATTTTACCATAAATATTTATATTGTAGTGCAAAAGTCAGAGAAGGCACTGGCAACCCACTCCAGTACTCTTGCCTGGAAAATCCCATGGACGGAGGAGCCTGGTAGGCTGCAGTCCATGGGGTCACTAAGAGTCGGACACGACTGAGTGACTTCACTTTCACTTTTCACTTTCGTGCATTGGAGAAGGAAATGGCAACTCACTCCAGTGTTCTTGCCTGGAGAATCCCAGGGACGGGGAAGCCTGGTGGGCTGCTGTCTATGGGGTCGCACAGAGTCAGACACGAGTGAAGCGACTTAGCAGCAGCAGTGCAAAAGTAAATTGTTTTATCTTCTATCTAGAATACCTTAACCAACTTTGCAATTGAACTCACAATAATTTCATACAGACCAAAGACAGAAGTGCTAGCGGTGGCCCTGAAGGGACAGACATGCACATATACGTGTTGCTTTCCAAACTCAAGATTCACTCTGGGACTCCAGGTTCAGAAACTCTAAACTAGCAAGTCAGTCCTTTCTCTTGCAGGTGACCGTCTGTTAACGCAGAGCCAGCAGTTAAAACGCCTGAAGGAAACCCTTTCCTTGACAGTTGTTTCAGGAGCCCCACCCTGTTCCATATCCTGGCCAGCTCCAGGATTAGGGCCCGGCCTGGGCAGCTCACCTTGGCTGAGTAAGAAGCGTAGCCAGATGATCAGCAAGAACAACAGCAAGGCCACGGGCAGACAGAGCCAGAACACCAGGAAAGAAAACGTCAGCTCGTTCACCAGTGGCACCAGAGGGTACTTCATGGTGCGTGTGTGGCTAGGCCGGGCCGGCCTGGGCTGCCCTGGGGATCTGGCGGGCTGGGCCACGCTGTACTCTCAGCCCAATTGTGACTGAGCCAGTGATGTAACAAGGAAGCCACAGTGTCCTTCAGGCCAAAAGAAAGTTGTTCTGGACAAGTGGGCAGAAGCTGGGGTAGTAGGACAGTTTGAGAACAAAAGCCCAGGTTTCCAGGGAGGCCGGCCTGGGTTTAAATCCCTGTAAGATGCTGTGGGATCACAATCCTCTTGCTTGTTCAGAAATCATGAATTTTATATATTTGACAACCAATGCCAAGTACATTTCTGCACTTGGAATTTCCTTACTCCCCAATCCTCTCGCAGGATGCAAATAATCCCTACCATGCCAAGCTGCTAAAAGTTAGAAAAAATGGATACAAATTGTCCCCAGGTGGGTGTTCACATATCTGAGGTCACAGCCTCCTCCTGGAGCCAGCCAGTCCCTCAGTAAATGACTGTCATTTAATCTGGAAGCTTTTGTATCTCTCCTTATTAGGGTTTTTGGTGAAGAGCTTCTAACACTCTAACGTTATTCCTTTCTCTCTCCTTCTTTCATTTGTGAAGTAGTCAGGAAAGCTCCATAAATCAGGCCCCATGGCAGGAAGGAGGCCCCGGACTTCCCAGGGCCCAAGAGCCCCTAAGCTGGAGGGAGGCTCTGGCCGGGCTGGGAGCCTGATGGAAGTCCGCTCAAAGAGTGGCTGCTGCTCGTGGAGGGGAGGGAGGGAGAGACGTGATGTCCTCCAACAGGGTGCTTGGCCCACCGCCTCAGCCACTGCCCGCAGATGGGGGTCGGGGGAGGGGACCTAGGAAACAGGCCGATTGGCACGGTCACTCTGCTCGGCAGAGTCAGAACCTCTGGGGGTGATGCTTGGACTCCACACATCAATGGGCAACCAGTCTGATGCCGACTTGATTTTGAGACCATGGCATCAAGTGAAGCACAGGTTTGGAAGTCAGGCAGACCCAGTTCCAGGCTGGGTAAGCAGCTGCAGGAAGCGGGTGGTAGACTTAGAGGAGACATGGAATGGACGGACCTCCTTAGAAGACACTGGCCAAAGGAGAAGGGCAAGGGCCGAGGCGGGACCACTGTAAAAACAGGGCAGGTATTAGGGAAATTAAAATGGAGGAAGTCTTATTCAGGCTTCAGAAGCAGGAGAGCAGGCCTCTGACTTACCTGGACACTGCCTGGATTCCACACCTGCTTGCAGGCACAGCAAGTCAGGGAGCACCTTAGATAAGAAAGGGAGTGGGCCTTGGAATTCTTGAGCCTCTGGAGGTCTGGCCAATCCCCTAGGGTCTAACAAAATCCTATGACTCACAAGGTGAAATGAAAAGCATTGTTAAAAACTTTAAAGTAAAACCAGAGCTGCATTTTTGCCTGTAAACTGATGGTTTATTTATCAATTTGCAGTCTAAGTTTATAAGCGGGAGGCCCTGAAACTGCAATTTGAAGTCTTTCCCATGGGGTGGACATATCACCTTGGACCCTTTCCCAACTGGGACTCCAGATTGCTGTTAACGAGGGACTTCCCAGCACTGTTCAAGTCTGGATATAGGTTGGCCCAATTTGGTGATATATACGCTGTTATTTTCTCTATTGTTTCTTTTCTTTTAATGACTATTGAAATTAAGTCAAGCTATAAAAAATTGAAATTGTTTGTGTGTGATGAGTGGTTTAACAAATCTAAAAGTAAAAATTGAACCTAAAACAAAAGTAAAAATTTCAGCAAAACAGGGACTTCCCTGGTGGTCCAGTGGCTAACACTTTGTGGTCCCAATGCAGGTTGCCAGGATTCCATCTCTGGTCAGGGAAGTAGATCCCACATAACTCACGTAGAGATCCCCTGTGTCACAACTAAGACCTGGCACAGCCAAACAGATAATTGAAAACTTCCAGCAAAACAGCGGGTAACAGCTGGGGCTCAGAGAGCCAGTGTGTTTAGAGGGAGTCTTAGTCCAGCTGTGGAATGACCAGAGTCCCCAGCAGAGGTCAGGGCAGATGGTATTAGAATGTGTATCTTCAAAGCATGGTCCCCTGGTGAGCTATGCCATTGAGGACCCTGGGGCCAAGAGTAGAGGAGATGGGTAGTCTGAGTTGGGGTGATTTCTCGGCCCTGGGTCCTGAAGGGGCTGGGGTCAGAAAGAACTAAGCAACGCAGCTGACAGACTTGAGCACTCATTTCTTTTCCAGACCCCCAAACAGGGTCCCCGGGCAGTCAGTCCAGGGCTAAGCTCCCCTGGCCACCAGGACACAGCGGCAGGTCCTAGGGGCAGCAGGCGTGGACACACGGCTGCAGGGGAGGCAGCTCCCAGCCTTGGCTTCCAGGCGTACTTTGTGAGGAGTCACACATCAATGTCACGTGGTCAGCAGCAGGCTGGAGGAGCAGCTCTGGGTAGAGGCCTGCACCATAGCTGTGTGCTCAAGTGGCACAAACACCCACCGCCTGTGACCTAGGCATTAGGTGCTAATGGGCCCCATGGAACGTGCTGCAGCCAGCTCTGCTCAAAGGGCCAGTGGGCAGAGGAGGCCCTCCCCCTGCGTCTCTGCTTTCCTGACTGGCCAGTCCTGACAGAGCTCTGATCTTCAGGCAGGGAGCACAGCCAGCATTTCTGGTTCTCAAGACACAGAGACCCAGCTAGCCCCTTGGCAACTGCTAGTCTCTGTCAGGTGGGCCTTTTGACGGCAGTGCTTTAGTTACATGACCTCCTTTCAGCATAAAACGCCAAGTACTTTTAATTTTAAAAAATTTTTATGGAGTCTAGAAAAATGGTATGCATGAACCTATTTGTAGGGTAGGAATAGAGACGCAGATGTGAAGAACAGACTTGTGGGTTCAGCAGAGGAAGGAGAAGAGGGGAGTGAATTGAGAAGGTAGCACTGACATGTATCCACTACCATGTGTAAAATAAATGGGGAGTGGAAGCTGCTGTATAGCACAGGGAGCTCAGCTCGGTGCTTTGTGATGACCTAGAGGGTGGGCTCGGGGGAGGTAGGGAGGGAGGATTAAGAGGGAGGGGATATATATGTATATATATAGCTGATTTGCATGGTTGTACAGCAGAAATACAACGTTGTAAAGCAATCATCCTCCAGTTAAAAAAATGAAAGTAAATAAAAATTTTCAAATTTTGAGTATTTCATGATACTCTACAAAACCAGGGTAAAAACCAGGGTAAATACTGAAGCACACCCATGCAAGAGTCAAACCAAAAGCACACGTGACATTGTTAGATAAGAATCTCCTTAAAATTTAATTGACTAAATGTATTACATTCAATATTCCATGGGTTTCTTCTGGACAAAGGGTCTGCATAAATACAAACAAGCCTCTGGGCCTTCTTCCCTAACCCACGAAGAGGGAACACAGGAGGCGAGGGTACACGGGACACCTTCATATTTACATTTTGCCTTTACTTTACAATTCAGTGCCAGAAATATTTACAGAAAATACAATAAGAAAAAGATCATGTCTTGGCAACATACCAAAATTCATACAAATTGTGTATATGATTTCAAGCAAATAATGATACTGTTTATTTTTTAGCCACAACTGCCAAGCCCTTCAGAGGAGAAAGATGTTCTTGGTCACTGCAAGAGATAAGGACTTGGGAAACTTGATTTGCTTCAACAAATATTTATTGGGCGCCTACTGTATGCAAGGCACTGTGGAATCCCAAATTATACCTTTCCCTCACCGTTAAAAAAAAGAAAAGCATCTGAAAAAACATGAGTTGATATTCTGAGAAAAACACTATACAGTACATGGCTTCTTTTGCTACTGAGAACCCACAGTTTGATTCCACGTTAAATGGGTGGATTACCTCCAATCTCTCCATCTCGGGACAAGAGGTTGTCATGGAAATCCCTAAAACAGATCATCTAATACAACTTACCGCTTTATGTAAACATATAAACCACTTCTTTTTGGAAAAATATAACCAGAACAGGTTTCAAAATGCTGAATGAAGAACAACCAGCAGGAGTGTCAAATTACCTCTGATACATTTTTTTATTGTCCAGTGCGAAAGATGTCTTTGAGCAAGGCTTACTTCCCCTTTCTTTGGGTAAAGTTCTACCTTCCAATATAAGTTAAGTACTCTTGAAGACTCTGCTTCTCTAAAAATCACTCTGCAGAACTTGACAAATGTTTCCTCAGTGTATATAGGAAGTAACCATTCATGAAGGCCTCACATGTGCAACCTGTAGGGAACTGACGCTACTGGCCCAAAGACGTATTTTGTTTTATAAATGAGTCCAAAGGGCTGCCTCAGGGGAGCTGCGGACTTAGAAGTGGAGGACAGCGTGCATGCGTGTTGTGTATATATTGCCAGGAAGGGAGGGGGTCAACCCACCAGGTAACGATTCCTGTCAAAGGGCCAATGGACAGGAGGGGGTCTTAGGAGGAAGCACTGGACAAAAGAGAGCTGGCTGAACAGGAAAACGCAAAAGCACTCCTCACTGTCCTTGGTGCTCTCAGGCAGACAGGGGGAGACAGCCCCTTCTCCTCAAATGTGAGAAGGGACTACGAGGGGCTACCTGCCTCTGCCTCTTGGGTAACACATTCCCTGTCACCAAATGTGACATTCATCCATGCCCTGGTTCACCTGTTACAGCAGCAACTGAACTGTTCAAGCCAAAGACCCCCCAAAGGTTCTGAACCTCTGTTAGCAAACATCAAGTGGACTATTAAAGGTTATTCTTGGGACTAAATATGCCCCTCTGGCATTATTCTACTCAAACTGATTTTTACAAAGGCAGTTGAGAGATCTCAGTGACCATGAAACTCACACCCACACTAGTGAAAGGTCCAAGGGTCCTCACCACACTCCCTTTTTAGGTAGATGTGATTTTGAGCAGAAGGAGCCAGCACCTGACGAGGTGTGCATACCCTGTATTCTGTGCTGTATATACTGGGGTTTCATGCCTCTGGGAGCAGCACAGCCCTGAATCCATCCTATCTTCCCTGGAAGACCACAGAGTCTTCCAGATCATAACTGCACTCAACACAGTTGTTCACTGACTTATCAAAGCCATTAGAATTACAAAGAGTTGTCAGAAATTAGAGCAAACTGAAGCATCACGAAGCCCACCACTAACACGTACACCACAGTACGTTTTCCTGACAATAGAACTATGCCAAAGGTCAAAGTGCCATCTCAAGGGTCACACTGAGGAGGCATGCCTACATCAGCTGTTTTTAGCTTCTGGAATGTTAGAAGTTGCACATTAATTTATAGCCTTCTTTGCCCACACCTATTAGAAAGAAGGGCCTATTTTTTCCCCAAGAAATGTCAATCTGGAATTTCCATGAAAGTTGTTAAACCTCACTCTATAGCTTAGTAGCTGGGCTACTAATTTAAGAGTAGAACTTACTAATCATACATCCCCCTCCCCCATTGCTACCATCTGGGAACATCAATTTATTGCCCAGATTAAAAAGAAAATCAAATGTTATACCCTGAATGGAAACTGGAGTCATAGAAGGAGGAGGTTACCTTTACCTGAGCTTAAAACAAACATGAAGAAAAAAGGTGAGGCAAACCTGGAGAGCTGCTATGCCCACATTTCTTGCTCCTAGATATCAATATATACTTCTGGAATAGAAATATCTGCACTGGGAGTTAGGTCCTACACTATCCCCTGTCCTCTAAGTAAACTACCAAAACATCGAACCAAACAGCCCACTGTAGTCCTGACCTACAGAATCTACTGACATCAGAGTTCAAGTAGGAAATCACCCCTTACACAATTGTGATCATTCCTCTTTGGACTTTTAAATGTCACTTATCTTCCTAGCACAAAATAACCTTAATAAAAAAGAAAATAACATAAATATTCTTATGTTATTCTTAATAAACATAAGAATAGGAGAAATGAGCAGTGTACACTCTAGCACTGTAACAGGAATCCTTGTAAGGATGTTCTGGGTCTGGCCACCTCAAAACATTTATCCCTGGCAGAAAAGTAGCAGCGAGGTAACAGAAATATTTAAAAAACTTGGGCAGGGATTTATCATGCCTTCAGCTGGCAAAGTCCAGAAAATATGACAACAGCTGTTTCTAAAAGCAGCCACCCCAGGAGGTGGTCACTAATGTTTGTCAATTATGATGAAATCCAGTAGCTCTCTGAGAGAGATCTAAATTAGGAGAGTTGAGAGGCTTTTTCCTGAACCCCAAATTAGAATCCTTCATAAACTACTGCAGTTTCCTGCTTGGTCCTGAAATAAGAGACAAGGGATAAAACCAAACAATGTTTAAACCTGGCTATGAATTTATATTTCTTAATATTTAACCAAGAAATTACCAAGGAATTACAAACGGTTAACCTGTCGTTTTGTCTCTGAGCTAGACAATAATGAAGAGGTGGGGGGAGGTGTCACTTCTGACTTTTAACTTCACAAACTGCATCTGTATCCCCATTAAAGGACCGGGCCGTGCCTCCATTTCAGATCCGTTCCTGGGCTGCCCAGAAACTGAGGCCTTCAGACAGACCTTTGCAGTGATGAGAATAACTTTTTGAAATCTGGAGAGAAACTATGAAATATTTTAATATCAGACTGAGCAAAAAACACTTCTGTTCCTGTCAGTATGATCGTTGGATGACAGATGGATGACAAATGGACCTACGAGTGAGCAGAAAGTTGAGATTTCCTTCCTTCTCCTCCATGCTAGCAACAAGAGTCTTTACATGTCCTGGACGATTCTGAGAGAGATTTTAATTTTGAACAAAACCTCCTTAAAAGTGAGGTATAAAACTATCTTCAACTTCTAATTTGCAAATTTGAAACTACCAATGCACGTGTTTAACTGAGATGCATAAAAGCCTTTCTCCTCAAAAGGCTTGTTATTTAACTAAAACTGTCACTTTTGAAAGAAAAGTTTATGGCTAAAATGTGTATCATCATTACCAGCAGGAATATGATTGTGTCTGGGAGCCCATTTCACTAGAAAGCCAAAAAGTCTTCTCTCAAATGGGTTTATAATGTGTCTCTTCTATTCTGGTGATTAAACAGTAAGCTCTTGGGGAGTGATTTATTTTTACAGTGATCACCTATCAAATTGCTTTGCTTTGATATTATAGCCCCAAACTAGAGTTCAATAGTCCAAGATAGATAGTGGTCTAGGAACTGCAATTCTTGAGTCCAACCTCCTGAAAAAGTGAAGTGTAAAACTCTGGCTCCAGCTGTTTGTTCCGGTACTTGTTGACAATGTCGGTGATCTTCTGTTTCCGGCGGACGTGTGGTGGGCTGTAGGAGTCACTCTCCAGTCTCTTTCTTCTACAAATATTAATTACAGTCTGCCTCACCAGAAAACCTTGAAAACAGAAGGTTTTCATTCAAATCAATGTGAATAAATGGGTAGCTAGGTGAACTATAAGTATTCAGGCGAACTATTTTCGGCAAACTCAAACGATCTTATTCCATTTACAAAACTCCTCACAGAGACAGATAAAACTGTCAGAAGAAACTAAGATAAAACTGTCAGAAGAAACACAATGATGAGGAAAAACAGAATCAAACTCTAGCCTGACAACCCATTTCCTGCCCTGGATTACAAACTATGTTCATTTTCCAATACTGGAAGTTTGTGAATTACACTACTGCTCGTACTTACTAGATTGAAGCACACTTTAAAACAGAACAAAATATGCTTCCTCTTATAAATAAGAGCCACAGGATTTTCTACATGTGGGACCTATTAAGTAGTATCACCGTTTCCTTATTTCTACTTCTTTCTGGTTCATAAAAATGTTAAATAAAAAGAAAAGAAACAAAGAAACTTCAATCCTTCAGCTACATATGAGGCTTACCGAGCGCTCGCCTACTGACAATCATCCCGTCCACGAGAGGGATGACCATGTTAAATTTTCCAGTGGCTCCTTGAATTTTTATCCGGAATAATCCAGTGTTTAAAGGGTGGATGAAGATGACAGGAACTTCTTTTTCAAGAGCAGTAGATCTTAAGAAAAGAAAAGAACACTCCTTTTACTCCAGATATTTAAGAGCTGTAGTCCCCCATGTGTGATATAAGAATACCAAGGGAACTACTGCCAGGCAGTGTTTAGATGAGCCAAGTGATCAGTCTGCTCAGAAATAATCTTTCTGGGAGGCCATGTGGAAGCCCCCCAACAACATCTGGTCCTACACGCCCATCACTCAGGTTAGACTTTTGAAGCTGACCAAAAAAAGGGCCTAAAATTGTGCTTAGAAAACCACTGGGGACACAGGGTGGAAGGAAAGGTCAGAAAAATACATCGTGGGGAATAATCAATCTAGCAGCCAGCTGCGGGACTTTCACTTAGTTCCTCCTCCTTGTAGGAAACAAAAATGGAGCTGGCCAGAGGGCAGGGAATTCTACCATGTTCAAGACGAGCACCTCAGAGCAAGGGGGAATGCAGCTTAGGCCCACTAAGGGAATCCCTGGCATCATTTTTTAGGGGCTGGGGAAGGAGGCTGGGAGCACCTTAGTCTCGGTCAGTTGCAGGTGTCCTCAGCAGGGGTGAAAAAACGGCTGAATCTTGACCCAGCCAAAGCCCTCAAAGCCTCTGAACAGGCAACAGGTGCCAAGGCAAGCAACCACACCCATAGGAGACAGAATGACACATGTGCTGAGGATATGCCAATGCATCTGGACATACCCATGTAACTCTTTGATGCTGTTTGTCAGGGTTTTGGTTTGTTTTTGTTTTGTAACACAATGAGCCTTCTTTCTAAAGTGATTTTGGCCAAAGCAACAGAGAGTCAATTTTTCAAGACATCTAATAAAAATCAATCCTATACTAATTCTGTCCCCAAGACAAATTCTAAACTTTGCTAAACTACTAGTAAAATACAAATTTTACAGTCCAAACATATTATAGCACTTTTGACCTAAAAAGTTTAAAACAACAGCAACGAAAAAAACAGCACAAGACACTTAAAAGTTCTCTTCCAAACCAGTTCAAGTAAAGTTTACCTCATGAAATCTATTCTGGTCTCTTTAGCAAGTCAGTGTCAAAAAAGGAGGTTAAAAAGGAGTTAGAAAAACAGGACTGTTCTGTATTAAAAGAGACTGAAGGAATGAGTACCGGACACAAGGCTGAAATGGATGCTGGTTTAAACAAACCAGATGCAAAGACTATTTTAGGGGAAATGGAGAAATTTGAATAGGAACTGGCTACCAAATGAAATTAAGGAATTATGACTAACTTTATTACTCTGATAATGTTATCTTTATATATTTGAAAAGTGTTAATTTTCTGAGGTGCATACTGATGTATTCAGAATGTTAGAAAATCTGTAGTTTGCATTAAGATACTTTAGCATAAAAAACAGAAATTTTAGGAATGATTTGCCCTATCCTAGAAATTTAACATGATAATGTTAAAATAAACCATCTTTCTAACGTTAGACTAAATTCATTTTATATGCAATATAAACCAGAACATGGAAAATAGAAGGAATTTACTCAAAGCTAAAATATCAAGTTTGATATAAATTATTTGTTTAAACAAAAGACAAGACAAGCAAAAAGCTTTGAGATGATAAAGCCTGTACAGACACATTTTTACTATTCTGTTTTTAATCCACTTTTGTGCATGAGCAGCTAAAATAAAAATCTTAATATTATAATAAAGTTAGTATCCTATTTTACTTAGAAATATTTTTCCATTAAATACCTCATGTGATGAAGATACTTTAACTGCTATCTATCCAGTATGTTTTGACCAATTTAACTCCATTATTTCCATATAATATTGCTACTCTATTATCACTCTTCATCAATACTTAATTGTCTCCATTTTTCCGTCTTTCTTTTTGTCTCAGATAAATGTAAAACAGCAATTAATTATGCCATTTAAAAATCCTTGCTAATTTGATCACCTTGTGCATTTATCTACAAACTTTTTTGATTCTTTCCCCATAATTATGTTTACTTCTTACTGCCTTCATCCCTTTTGTTTCATTAAAGTCACTATTTCTTAATTAAACTACAATCACCATATTATAAAAAATAGTTTTCTCTATGCTTAAAGTCAATATTGATAAACTTCAAGCAAGTAAGGGAGTACCTCAGAGAAGTGCTACTATTTGCAGTAGTTTCCACACCAGTACTGATTTCTGTCATCAGGTCTGAGAGGGGAAAGTTTTCTGGAAGAAAATCATGGCATTACATTTAATATCTCCCTTCAAGAAAACTCAATTTCCTAAACTCTTTACATAGCAGACAACAAAAATATGGACTTTGCTCTCCGAAAACATATAGTCCTAAATATTCCTCACACACACACAAAAAATCCCTCAAGGCATATTTTAGAAAAGTTCATCTAAAGCAGAGAGTTTTTAAAGAATGTAATCTATAGTCCTGGAGGGCTTGGAAAGAGCTTTAGAAATGTTAGAAAGCAACCATCACACTTTCCTATGAACTCTGAGCTGAATGAGATTCTAGGGTAAATACACATTTCTAATGTTCTTATGCAGCTTACATAAAAATCATGAGAAACATATTCATAGCGGAATCCCTAAGGACCAATTAATCTTTACAATGAAACAAGATTGTGGAAAGAGGGTGAGGAAGGTGAACTCCCTTCCTCTTTCCAGAGGTCCTGGGGTGAGTGGGAGCCACATGAAGTGGGACCAAGTGGCTAGAAACCAGTATCTGCCATACCAAGCAGACCTAAAGGCTTTGTATTCATCAGATCTTCACGACTATGAAATAAGTGCTGGGTCATTCATTTAACGGATTAGTCACCTAAGGCATAATGAAACCCAGGCTTCCTGAACTCCAGTCCCAGCTCTTGGCCACCATATAGGGCCTATGCTGCCACTCCTTTTAGACATTCAGCAAGTCACTATCATCCTACCAAAATCTTGTTTATGGACGAAGTCCTTGCACAATACCTATATCATCATAGCGTTCCACCCAGACTACAGAAACTCTTGTCTCGGGTCCGAGGGGAGGCACAGGGCGACCCTGAGGCAGCTTCTTCATTCTGGAACTGGGACTGAGCTGTATGAGGCAGAGAAAAGCAAAAAGAGGGGGAAAAAAGAAACTGGCTTAATAAAACTACAATCATACATTCATCAAGCTACCCAGTGACATAAGGATCAGGTCATGGGAAGTCACTTCTGGAAAATAGTATAAAATACATTTGCAAAAAAGCCCTTCTTTGGTTTCTCTGTTTATCAAGTCTCAAACTAGAACAAGGCAATAAAAGTCTAAAATATTAAAGTAAAAAAAAGATAAGCAATACTGAACAATTATAATTGACATTAATAAAAACAAAATTTGCATGCTATGTCTTAATGAGCACTTAAGAGGATCTGAGTCTATCTCTGTGACCAGAAGGCAGTATGTTTTTTCCATCAGAGTAACATCAATGCTCCGCCTGGGGATCTTTTCAGTGCTGAATTCTTGTCAACTGCTTTTCCTGTATCTACTGATAATGATATGATCTTTTTTTCCTTAGTTTGTGAGTAGTCTGCAAAGTATGTGGTAAATAAAAACATGGTGCTTTACCGATCTTGCTCTTCTCCAAACTGTATTCTGTGAAATCTTTTTTAAATGTAGCAACTTATGATTTTCAAAATCAGTCTATTTCAGAGAGTTTTATACAAGCTAACTTTTTTCCTAAATCAATTTTAAAGGTGAAATCCCTCCCATATTCTTTTAAGCAAACACTTACATTAAAAATAATTTTAAGTGTTCAGTTCAGTTCAGTCACTCAGTCGTGTCCGACTCTTTGCAACCCAATGAATCGTAGCACGTCAGGCCTCCCTGTCCATCACCAACTCCCGGAGTCTACCCAAACTCATGTCCATCGAGTTAGTGATGCCATCCAGCCATCTCATCCTCTGTCGTCCCCTTCTCCTCCTGCCCCCAATCCTTCCCAGCATCAGGGTCTTTTCCAATGAGTCAACTCTTCGCATGAGGTGGCCAAAGTATTGGAGTTTCAGCTTCAACATCAGTCCTTCCAATGAACAGTCAGGACTGATCTCATTTAGGAGGGACTGGTTGGATCTCCTTGCAGTCCAAGGGACTCTCAAGAGTCTTCTCCAACACCACAGTTCAAAAGCATCCATTCTTTGGCACTCAGCTTCCTTTATAGTCCAACTTTCACATCCATACATGACTACTGGAAAAACCACAGCCTTGACTAGATGGACCTTTGTTGGCAAAGTAATGTCTCTGCTTTTTAATATGCTGTCTAGGTTGGTCATAACTTTCCTTCCAAGTCCAAATTAAAATTCTTTACAATGGAAGAAAGGCTTCAGACAAGTTTGCACAACACTTCTTTGGTCTTTATTATTTATTCCATATCAACTGTCTTACATCTGTAAACTGATCCTCTACTCTTGCTAATTACTACTCGGTCATTTTCCAGTAAGGATTAGGAGGTAACACGAGGGGAGAACACAGACAAAGATGCAACATCCACTGATAAGGTAAGAAAAAAGTGTAAAACCAGAACGTTCTCTTCTTGCAGTAGCTGCCGTGTCACCTCACTCCATGCGTTTATTCATACACTGGATTATTCTTCAAAATGCTATCATGTGTGCTGTCAGACTGAAGTTGAATTTTGCATGACTAATGCTATAAAATATATACTATTGTACCTTTAGTGGATATTTCAGGGACCAAATAATAACCTATACTTGAGAAGGAATGGGTGAAAGAACCAAGCATGGAACCGAAATGACTAAACAGAGAAAAACAACAAAGATGGAATTAGAGTGAATCATCTGTTGCAAGCTGAAAAGAAGAAAATCATGAAAATTTGATTTAAAAAAATTAAGATCCTAATGAATTAGTACAGATATAATTATTCTCTAGGTTAAAGTTAAAAGCTTTTCAGGTGTGATTCTATAATTACCTAATTACCTCCATTTCACTACAAATTTCTGGAGATTAATCAACAAAGTGACTTACCCTCTGTGAGGAATTAAGATTGTCTGTGTGATTAGGGAAAAGCTCAAGTGTCAGGGATGGCTGTTTCAGAATTCCTGGCATAAGATCCATATTTGAATCACTATCTTGGTCTGAGATGTTACTTTCCAATGAATCAGCTATAGGGTAAAGAAAAATATATATAAATAAAATACTTACTACTTCATTAGAGCAAACGTATTTATTAAACTAGCTACGTTAACAGTAAAACTTAAATTACTTAAGCAAAGCTGTGCTTATAGAGCAAGGGTTGGCAAACCTTTTCTGTAAAGGATCAGGTAACAAATATTTCAGGCTTTGCTGGCTACACAGGTCTTTACTGCATATTCTTTATTTACAACCCTTTACAAATGCAAAAAACATTCTTAGTGTTTTGAATTTGGCCTGTGTGCCATAATTTGCTGGCTCCAGCTCTACTGAATTGGTGCAAATAAGCTGGGCCAGAGATACCAGGGATGGACTCAGTCCACAGAGGATGGTTGAGGCCTGGCTTCTGGAATTAAGGCAGGAGATCACAGCCTTGACATGAAGGCAAACAGCTGCTCAGACATTGACCTAGACCATGGAAGGGCCCTCCTGCGAGGGACACAACTGGCCCCAGAGAAGAGAAAGGGAGGGACTTCAAGTGCAAAATCAAGGGTCCAAGTACAAAGGTTAAGAGGCAGACAAAGCAGGGTACAGGAAAAGTCATTAGCCTAGAAATGAGAAATGTGAAAGCATGATGTGCAGCATCCCATCCTATAGACGGTCTCATGGAGAAGGTGAAGTTTTCCATCTCCTGTCTGGTCAGGCACAAAGTAATGTACTTAATTTGCAAGAAGCAAAGGTTCAAGGCAAAATAAGACTAAGAATTCAGACTGAGAAGTAGTGATCACTCCTGATCCTTGAGAAGAACACGCTTGATGGCCACCTTTTCCAGGTTGGAATTTCTCCACCTCGGTATTAGAAGACCAGGCAGGTACCACCATGAGAGCCTCCAACTGCAGGATTCTCTGGGGTTCCATACAAAGGCTCTCACATGGAAACAGGGAAGCAGGTGGGGGCTCACTCATTAGAGAGAGAAATGAATAAACTGAAAAACAGGGCTTCTAAGTATTAGTTAAACTAATCAGATTTGTTGTTGTTGCTTAGTCACTAAGTCATGTCCAACTCTTTTGAGACCCCATTAGCCCACCAGGCTCCTCTGTCCATGGGATTTTCCAGGCAAGGATTCTGCAGTGGGTAACCATTTCCTTCTCTAGGGGATCTTCCCGGCCCAAGGATCGAAACTGCATCTCCTGCATTGGGAGGTGAATTCTTTACCACTGAGCCACCTGGGAAGTCCAATTAGTCAGATTAAAGAAAGTTAAAAAAATGGGTCAAAGTGGATCTATCTCCTTTGCTATTTAAAAACTATTATTAGAGGGTCAGTCTTCTAGTCTTTTACTACCTTCCTTTAGTTACGAGGAACTAACACTCCATAGCTCTGCATAATCTAAAAGCTATCATGTCTTTGAAGCTTAAGAATGTCTTAGATGACTTCAGAATCTCTCCCAGTGCAGTAATACTGCACAAACCAGTGAATACAAAAATTGTTTCATACAAAAAAACCCAGCACCATAAAAATAATTCTCTTACTTAAGGACTCCACAGGAGAAGGAACCACAAAAGCTATTTCTGTAAGGGCATCGGCATAATACAGCACCTTCTTCTGTCCGTTGAAAATGCTAGCCCCAACATCTTCAGAGGAAATCACTTCATCTATGAATGAGAAACACTACATTACTGCTCTAAAAAGTGGGGAAAACCAGTATCACCCTGCTACATGAAATCTTAACTGGTTTAAAAAAAAAGTGATAATAAATAGAAGGTACATTTCCAACATGAACTAATGTGTAAGAAGAATAAACTATAAATGTTCATTAAATGGCTTAACACTAACTTTAAACCATAAAATCTTAATTTCACAGTTTCTGAAACTAAATCAGATCACTTCTGATTAGCAGGACCTTAGTTCATGTGTATTGGGCAGATTCAGGGAATAGTCTATTTAGAAGAGATAACAGTAATTAAAAGAGAGACCACCCAGTCCCTCTGAAGGGAGGTGGGGCAGACGTCTGTGTGTGTGTACACTTGCTCACAGGCATTTCTGTCCCTGGTCTCTCTACTGCTCCTCAGCTTTGCTTTTGTGCTATTTTCTCCAGTGATCAGTGATATAATATGAAAATGTACAGGCAGCTTTAATCATAGTATCTGCTCTAAGTCAGCAAGATAGAATTAACCAAAATAACACTCTTGAGAGCTGGTATAGTTCTCCATTAAAATGAACACAATGCCCTACAAGTAATACATAAAAGACCAACAACCTGACAAAAAACTGGGAAAAGGAAATGAACAAGTAGTTCTCGGCTAAGAAATAAAAATATGAGAAGATGCTGAAACTCAATCATAATTAAAAATAGAAAACTCCTCACCTAACAGATCAGAAGACACCTAATTTGGTGAGGAGGTAGCAAACGAAGTTTAGACCAGAGTCTAGCAAACTTTTTCTACAAAGGATCAGATAGTAAATGAAGCTTTGCATGTCATATGGTCTCTGCCATGACTACTTAAGTCTGCTGTTGTAGTGTGAAAGCAGTCAGATAATACAGGAACAAGGGTGGCTGATGCCAATAAACTTTACTTACAAAGATAGGCGTGGGCTGTAGGTGCTGGCTCCTGGTTTAGATGTTGGGCAGGCATTGTGTCTACCATGGCAGACACTGTGGTTACTGCCCCAACACTCATTCTACCCACCTTCTCGTTCACATCTCTCTATCAGGGTCATTCCACCTCTCTTGCCACAGCAACGGCTCATGGTAGTCTAATCACTGTGTATCTCTGGCTTTGGGAGAAGGGAGGTTCTGAGACCCAGCTAACCTCTCCTCTTTAGACTAGTGTGGTATGTGAATGGTTTTAGCCTGGAATGGCCTTTTTGCACTGTGAGGAAAGCAAGGATGGGACAAAACCAACACATGGAAAACAGCTAAAAGAAAACTGCAGAAAAATAGAACAGGAGTGCTGATCAAATGGCAACAAAACTGTACACTAATCTCTGGAATTTTCAGTCATATGAGGCAATAAATGACCTTCAAAATCTGCCCAGTTTGGGTCAGGTTTTCTGTTACTTGCAACCTTAAGCATCCAAGTGATACATTTATACATTTATCAACTTAAAAAATGTGCAAATCTTTTATCAGTTCTACTTGTGGGAATTTAGTTGATCAATACACTCAAGCATAACTATTAAAGGTTATGCGGCAATTGAAATCAGAGCATATTCTCATATACTTTGATTCAACCTTGGCTGAAAGCAGGAGAAAACTATGTCACAAGTCACAATGGTATTTAATGGGAAACTTAAGAGCATAATCTCGCTAACAGAGGAGCTCGGTTAATTCAAAGCACTAGACACAGGCATTCCCCACTTCGGAGAGGTATTATTAACTTTCCAGTGATTTCAAGAGCCCTTGGAACAGAAAGCTCCAGCCAGGTAGGGCAAAGGCCTTAAGTTTAAACTTATACTTGCTCTGGTACTTGCTATCCTGATTACAGTTCCTCAGGAGGATTTGTGTCGATGTGTATGAATCTCTCAGTCAGCTGTTTACTACAAAGGTTTTTATATAATGTCCTAACAGCATAACCTTAAATGATAGCCACAAAATCTAAAAAACATACCTGCTAGTAGAAAAACTATATTTATTAGACAAAGTATACTTGTTAGGAAACTACTGTTTGCTATAATTTAAATTTATTATAATATTGTTATAGAAAATGGAATTTGTTCACTCCCACTATAAAAAACTTACCAACCTTGTGATAAAGCCATTAATTTTATATTAGTTGTCATAATGTTGTATATAACATACATGTTTATATATATACATACATAATTATTCCTAATATTAATAGAAAATGTTTGGAAGATGATACAATTATTAAGTGATCTCCTGTGAGGATGAGAGGAAAGAGACTTCTCCATTCCATACCTCTGCTTGTTTGTTTTTTTTTCTTTCATAAGACTACAAATTCATATTAAAGGGGAAAAGTCAAGAGTAACAAAATAAGAAAAAACAAATGACCATATGAGATTTACCTTGTTCAGGTCCTTCACCATCATCGCAACTGTTAATAGACCAACTGGTGGAAACATGCCCAGTCCAGCCAGGGTGTTTGCCCACATCTACTGACCAGCCAAGGGAGAGCAAAAATTCTAGGAAATGTGGCTGAACATTTCTGGAAGACTCCACATTCTTTAAAATCTGAAATACATATCAATCATCAACTATAGTGAAGGAAACAAAGAGCATTCATAAAAATTCTCTTTGAAGTGTCTGATAAATTAAGGCCAAGCTGAGAATAAACTGAGGACTATACATATGACTGCTGTTAAATATGCATGCTTCTGGGTTATATAGTTCAGTTCAGTTCAGTCACTCAGTCGTGTCCGACTCTCTGCGACCTCATGAATTGCAGCACGCCAGGCCTCTCTGTCCATCACCAACTCCCGGAGTTTACCCAAACCCATGTTCATCGAGTCGGTGATGCCATCCAACCATCTCATCCTCTGTCGTCCCCTTCTCCTCCCGCCCCCAATCCTACCCAGCATTAGGGTTA
Source organism: Giraffa tippelskirchi (assembly GCF_054371585.1). Lineage (NCBI taxonomy): Eukaryota > Metazoa > Chordata > Mammalia > Artiodactyla > Giraffidae > Giraffa > Giraffa tippelskirchi. Next base: position 109,225,994 of record NC_137287.1, on the reverse strand, counting down.
TATAGATCTGGGTTCAAATCCTGGCTGGGCTTTGGGCAAGTTTAACCCCACTGCTTCAGTTTCTTCATCTATAAAGTGAGTAATAATGATGGCTGTGAAGATTAAGTGAGATAAAGCAAGAAAATTCTTTAACTCTCTCCCTAGCAAAATAATTACTGAGCCAGACATGCTTACTAAAAGTAAACAAAAACCATTAGGTCCCTGCCTTCACACAGGTATGTGATTATTTACTTACAAGTCTTGACAAATGCTATAAAAAGTACAAACCTGTTAAAAATTCAATAATGACTAGCTATAATTAATAAGTGAATGGGAAAATCTTCTTCTCTGGGTTCAAAGAAGAGAATACAACCATCCCAGATAAAAATGAAGGCTCTCTCCTCTTTACCAGGTACCAAATTTAATTCCTGGGCCCCAGAAAGAAAATTCCCTTGTTCTAAAACAGTGGTTCTCATGAGGTGGATTTTGCTCTCCAGGGGACATCTGGCAATCAATGTCTGGAGACATTTTTGACATCACAACTGGTGGGGCACTGCTGGGATCTAGTGAGCAGAGGCCAAAGATGCTGCTACATGTCCTATTTTTATAGAACAGCTCCCCCAACAAGGAATTACTTGGCTCAAAACAGCAACAGTGCAGCTGTTCAAAGTCCAATGCTAGAAGAAGGAAAATAAGAAATCCTCTATAAATTAAAAATGAAATGGAGAGGGGTAGTGTGTCAAAATCACCTGGGGAATTTCTTAAACATGAGATTTTCTTAGCCTACTCCAGAACCTCTGTATCAGATCAGCCGAGATAAGATCCTGGAATTACTACTGTCAAGAGGTCTCCCAAGTAACTTTTAATGCAGCCAGCCCACAGATCACTGCTGTAGTTCATACAATGCTAACCTAATAAAGTCAAAATATGCGGTTACATCAAATACTTCTCAATCTAGTGGGCATCGTTGCCAGGCCTCATCTCTTAAACACTTCTCTTCAAAAGTGTACCTATTTTAGTTTCCCATATCCCTTCATATTCTTATAAATGCCAGGAAACTGATCTGACAGCCAGTTTTTGTTTTCTCCCAATTAATTTTTTTATTCAGAGGCGAGACTTTTAAACAATTTGAAAATGTAGCCACAATACAATAAGTAAGTTAAATTCAACTTGCAGGCCACTGACTGGCAGCCGGAAATTCATCTAAATCTTCCCTGTGGGGCTAGGGAAGGCAGGACTCAGCCATTCTAAAGGAGGCCTCTGGGAATCTTATTGTTTTCTAGTCACCCTTGGTCTCTAAAAAGCTAAGGAAACTCAACTAGTGTAAGAATTATCTCAAGGGTTTGTGTCTTCGTCTATACGTAGGAGAAAATGGCCCCACTACTCTCATATGAACCATGCATTAGACTTCCTTCAAAATAGATCCTCACCCTCTGCATTTAATCCACTTCTCTTGAGGATCTTCAAAAAAACTTGAGTCTACCAGTCTCATCCCTGGCTACCAGTAGCCTCCCAAGCTCCAAACAAATTGGAACCAATAATGAATTTTATGAAAATGAAATTCTCTCTCACCTCCAGGGCCTTTACACATGTTGTTTCTTGATTAGTGACAACCCACTTCTACCTTTTAACCTATACCTCATACATTAGCTTAAGTCTTTTCTTCCAGGAAGTCTTCTTCAAACCAGGTTAGGTTTTCATGTTACAGCTCCTATAACATGTTCCTATCAGCACACTTTATCATGGTTGCGTGTTTAATCATGTCCTTCCCTCTACACAGTAGTTCCAGAAGTCCAAAAACCTTGGAGATCTTGTTCACCACTATAACCCAAGCACCTGACAGCAAACATTTAGTAAGTATTTACTGAATCACTAACATGAAATGAGAAGAATTTTCTCCTTTTCTACTAGTGTGCCAACAATCTGAAATATGCTTCTAGTATAAGCATTTTGTAATTCTGGTAAATTTCTTCAAGTGTGTTTAATCTGATTAGCTAATGGCCTTACAATGATTATAGTGAAACTCCAAGATAATATTGTCATAGCTCTCTACACATGTGAATACATTCTGTATTTTACACATCTTCCTTTGGTCCTCTCTTAGTCACAGTTGGTAACTACCTGTCCAATCCATGTTTCAACCATTTATTTATCTCTGATAGACACTTGATCTCCTGACATTTGCTCTCAGTTTTCTGTTCTCACCTATCTTGTATTTGTCTTCATCCTTCTCCTAGTCTCTTTGTTACATGTATCCAACTGTGTTTTACTTATTCTGTTTTTATCCTTTACTTTATTTCAGATGTTCTTCTCCTACTGTGAATGCCTTGACTAGAATTATTTCCTTGTGAAATTACCTGAAAAGTGAGCTCCTCAAGAGGAAAGGGTGTTATCACTTCTACACTTGAGCACATTGAGGGAGCCATAGGGAAGATGGTCAGTAAACAGTTGTTGCCGGGCAGTAAGGCCTAACTTTAGCTTTTCATGGTTAACTTTTGTTATTTTAGTTTCCCATGTCTTAGGAATCTGAATTCCTCAAGGTAAGAAAGACATGCTCTAGCTCTTCTCTACATCATGTTCACTGAGCTTCAAATCACTCAAGGCTCTAGGCATCATAGTTTTCATTAACTCAGTTTCTGAACTGATTCACAAGAAATCTTTAAGGATCAAGAATAACTCACCTTCCACCATAGAGAAGTGCAAGTCATGTAAATTTTTTTCACTTTACAGCATAAAAAATTGCCCCCTAAATCCAGAAATCTTACCTCTTGGTTTGTTTTCTGACCTGGCTTCATATAGAAAATAAAAACTGTGTCAAAGGGACGACATGGCAAGAGATCCAGATACCCAATGTCATCAAAAAATCCAGGTATCGTGGAGTCAAGTGCAATAAGGTGAGGAGGTAGACGACTGTTTGCAGGTTCCTATCGTCAAAGGAAGAAAGGAGAAGGTATCATCTCTTTACACTATTCTAATTATAAAAGCAATATTTGCTCATGGTTTAATAAACATCAAGTAAAAAAAAATTAAAAAGTGACAGGAATAAGCAGAACCATAATCGCAAACTACAGAAACTATTTAACATTCTTGTGTACTTCCTTCCAGTTCTTTTGCCTTTTTTTGTTAAAGATGGTTGAGATCATACTATGTATTTAATTTAAAATCCAATCTTCTCTGTAATACACCAAACTTTCTAGAAAAAAATTAGTATGTATTTTATTCTTATTCATTGCTGGTGGAAATGGAAAATGGTACAGCCATGCTGGAAGACAGTTTGGCAGTTTCTCGCAAAGCTAAACATAATCTTACCATACAGGGCAGCAACTGCATAACTTGATATTTTCCCATATGAATTAAAAACATCTACTCAAAAACCTGCACACAAATGTTTATAACAGCTTCATTCGTAATTGCCAAAACTTGGAAGCAACCAAGGAGTCTTTCTGTAGGTGAATGGATAAGTAAACTGTGATAAATCCACACAGTGGAATATTATTCAATGATAATAAGAAGTGAGCTATCAAGTCACAGAAAGACATGGAGGAACCTGAAATGCAAACTGCTAAGTGAAAGAAGCCAATCTGAAGAGACTACATACTTACTATATGATTCCAACTATATGACATTTTGGAAAAGGCAAAACTGTGGAGACAGCAAAAGATCAGTAGTTGTCAGGAGTTGGGGGGATGACTAGGAAGACTACAGTGGACTTTAGGGCAGTGAAACTCTTCTCTATAGTGCTATAATGGTGGACATATGTGATTTCATATTTGCCAAAACCCATAGAACTGTACAACACAGAGTGAACATTAATGTAAACTATGGAGTACAGTTAGTAATCCATCTGATACTGGTTTGTCAATTGTTACAAATTATGTCACAACAATGTAAGATGTTAGGAGAAACTATGTGTTGTGGAGGAAGAGAGGTTATATGGAAACTATTTACACTTTCTACTCGGTTGTTCTGCAAACCTAACTGCTTTAAAAAATAGTCTATTAATTTTTATGCATTTCTTGTTTTGTTTTCCCCCTGATCCCTTCTCTTCTTTGAGATCTTGATCTTGACCAGCAGGTTGTGTCATCCATGGTCTTTTTCAGGAAAGCATCCCTCAGAGATGGCAAGGATTACCCTTTTCCTACTCCAAACAAGGGCTGAGGCAACACCCTGTCATTAAAGACACCGCTATTTCTGCAGTCAAACAGAAGAGTATTCACACTATGAAAAAAGACTACAGATAGTCTTGTGTCAATTCAGGTCAAATTTTTCCACTAAAGTCTCGTGTCAATTCAGGTCAAATTTTTCCACTAAATGAATTTTCTACAAACATACAAAAAATGTTCTGCTTTTCATTTTTCACTCTGAAATCATGCAGAAGGAACTGCAGTCTGGCAGTGTGCTACAACACATCTTATAGGACAAGGGCTCCTCATTCTTTTTTTTTAAAAAGCTACCTCATCAGCTTGTTCTTCTAGATGATCTTCTAATTCAGGAACATAACATGCATGTACTTTTTATCTCTTAATAACTTCTTAAAGTTTTTTCCTCTAGGTCTGTGTTTTTCCTAATAAATTTTGTTAGGATAACTTTTGTCAATATCACAGTTGTAACTGAGTTATTTTGCATTGTATTTCTAACTGGATATTAACAGCTACAGTCATTAATATTTGTACTTCATATGTGGTGATCTTAACTTTCATTTATTTTAAATATTCTACTGATTCTCTTTCTTGTTGTCATTCAGTAGCTCAGTCGTGTCTGACTCTTTGTGACCCCATGAACTGCAGCATGCCAGGCTTCACTATCTCGCGGAGTTTGTTCAAACTCATGTCCACTGAGTCAATGATGCCATGGTTGTCTAATTAGAAATCATATTACCTGGGAACTGTCTTTTCCTTTCCAATGGTTTCTGCCCTCTTACTTAGTTTCTTTCAGTATTTCATTGACCTTCCTGGTTTTGATATTATACTATAGTTAGGTAAGATGTTACTCACCGAGGGAATCTCCCTACACATCTTTTTTTTAAAACATTTCCTCATTCTCCATCTTATTTCCTAAATGGGCTGCCATTTACACAGATCTACATTACTGGCCCTGGTGAAGTTTTTGGCTGTTTATTCATTTTTTAAAAATCAAACTAAATATTGTTTTGCTGAATATTGACTGTTTTATTGACTGATCTGCTAACAGAATCAAATTATTTTCTTAATAACTTTACTAATATTTACCAATAACTGACTCTCCTTGCGTTCCTAGGATAAACTTTACTTGGTTGTAGAAGTTAATTTGTTTAATGTGCCACTGATTTCAGTTTTATTAGTATTTTCCTTAATACTTTTGTACATACTTTTGCATGTGCATTCTGTCAGGTTTAAGTTATTAGAGGTATGCTAAGAATCATAAAATAAATCAAGCTACTTTCTGACTTTTTCCTATGTTCTGACCCAGGTGAGAAAGTACAGGAATTACTTTCTTGAAAGATTAAACATTTCAACTACAGTAGATAACATGAAAGGAAAATTGCAATCTCAGAGATTCATCTTGTCTCGACTCAGTCCACAGCATGCAATCATTTCCTTCTGGAATATCTTTATTTACTGCTTCTACTCTGTCCAATTTACTCCACTAGGAATATCACTAATCATCTGTAAGGTTGTATCTTTGTTCCTTTCCTTCAACATTTACCACTGCATTTCTCATTATTTTCCTCTTTCTGTTCTTTCCTTCTGCATTGTAAGAGTTTTTATTTTTTACTCTCCACCATTAATTCAATTTTCTACAACGCAAAATATTTTTCATCTACATGCTGAAATCCAAACTCAAGACAGCAATGTTCCCCTCTACTTTTCTTAAAAGTTAAATGGCCTTTAAGCCAAGTAGCTGCTAGAGAGTAAGACAGGGGGCAACTTGTGCAATAAGTGACTTCTTGCCTGGCAATCTTCAGTTGGGTTTTTCAAAACAAACAGGCCTTAGTACAAATTCTAAATTCACATACATGGAAGCTATTGCACATTTTTGAGGCCCTGTTTCTACATCTGTGAAATAGAGATACCACCACTTTCCTGGTAAAATTGTTTTAATAAAATTAAGAATAATGGCAACATTTACCTTACAGGCTGGCTGACTCTGTTCTATGTACTACATGAACACCTGACACAACCACAGTGAGATGATACCCTTATCACCCCTATTTCAGACACGAGGAACTAAGACTCAGAAGTTGGGTAACCTTCCCAAGATCACACAGCTGGTAAGTAGTGACACCAGGACATAAACCAAGACAGTCTGACCCTAGAAACTGCACAACCTAACAAGTGTTTACACTCGTTCCTTTTCAAAAGTGGCATGAAAGAGCAGAGTCAACTGTAGCCCATACTTTCAGTCATAAAGTTTACTGGGGAAAAGTTTTAACGTTCTTTTTCTAACTGCTTATGGATGTCATTAATATATATAACATGAGTCCTACAGCACCTAGGATAAGTCAGAGGTGGATATATTATCAAAGCAGCTCTCGCAACAGAACTCTGAATACATTCATGGGAAAACTGTCTTGGAGCTCATATTGTAAGCTGCAGCATCAAAGAATTTTATTTCCTTGTATGAGAGGTAAGATTTTAAACAGTTTATATTTTTTTTAATTCTCCATCTTCACAAAAATGCTTTAGCTATCATCAGTTGAATGTTAATTTATGAATATATTTACTCATAGAAGTTTATAAAAATTACCTTCAATGCTTCTAAAGACAAAAATCCGAAGTGTGAAAGGAAAAGACGTGCTGTTTGGAATTCCTGGGCAGGAGGTGGGGGCTTACAATCTGTAACTGGATCAGGAAAACTTCTCTTCTGCAGTTCCTCCTCACTTTGCTGCTCAAGGTGTATTTCATAAGCGATCTGCTGGGCCATGCCATTCCTTAATTTTTCATGTCTCTCTTCTAACTGAAATAAACCGAACATTTCATTTTGGGGGAATTGTCGTATCAGGATTAATCTTAATTTTTAAATGAAAATAAGGCTACAAGCAACAAAATAGAAGATAATTTTCAGTGATCAACACTGAGCTTCAATTCAATACAACCAAGAGCAAATATGCATAAACCAAGCAAATATGTTTTCAAGTTAAAATAAAAATCCAAGAATGTCCCTACAGCCTCAAAAATTGCTCCTTTATCTCCTCGCTATAAGTGAAACCATTCTGTCTCTGCTCCCCTTTACACTGGCAAGAAAGGGGGCAGAGCTGCCATTCTCTGCCATGTCCCCTCCATCTTCCACATCATTTTCCCTCTTCTTCCAGACCCCTGCCCATCTTTGTCCTGCAATGATCTCCTCATTCTTTGAAGTCCACAACTGCATGGATTAGCTGTTATACTCTTGGGAGTTACCTCTGCTTTCCTTCTGATCTATCCTATTTAAAATTTCAATCTCTTTGGTGAATAGCCTGGCCTACATTCCTACAACTTCCTCAACCTTCACAACTCTGGCCATCCATGACAAACTCTGTACCTCAGATGCGCTGTACTTTCAAGAGCTCCGATTTTGAAATTCCTTTCTTACAGTTCACCTGTACACCCATTCTCCCTTTACCATCACTGTGGGGTAAACAACCCCTCTCTGTATTTCTCCAAGCCTTCTGGCTTCATCTATGTCCCAACCAAAACTAAACCCCCAAATCTGACATCTTAATACCCTCTTCTAAGAATATAAAATGGCTACGTTATTCCTTATGTTTCCTTATTCCCCTGGCCAATCTCCACACCACTCAAATTTTTTATTTATGCCTCTGGATAGCAAGAACTTTTGAAGAAAGTCAGCAGAATGAGTTAAGTAACTTCACTACAGATGATACTACTTAATCTAGCTGGGCTGACTATCAATTTTAAGAAGCATCTTTGCTTCCCTATGTCATTTCTAAGAACTAAGATTAAAATTTACATAAGCAGCTTTGATTTCCCTTCTTTCCACCTCTAAATGTCTCTGAACCCAAACCAACCCTCTCTCTGCTCCTATCTTACTAGAAGGACCCCTTTTCTAGATACAGTCACCGATTCTTGACCTGACTGCCTCCAGGGCCTTATTCTATTACCTATTATTTCCCCAGCCTGCCTCACAGTGTAGGCACTGACCCTTCTTCACTGGCTCCTTCTACTTTTGATTCTTCTTAAATTAAAAAAAAAAACAAAAACTAGCCTTGCCTTTCCCTCACTAGGCCATTTCCTCATTCTATTTTCTACTCTGTACCTTTTGCTTCCCTGGTGGCTCAGTGATCAAGAATACACCTGCCAATGCAAAAGATGCAGGTTCAATCCCTGGGTCGGGAAGATCCCCTAGAGGAGGAAATGGCAACCTATTCCAGTATTCTTGCCTGGAGAATCCTATGCACAGAGGAGCCTGACAGGCCATAGTCCACAGGGTTGCAAAGAGTTGGACATGACTTTAGCAACTAAACAACAACCCTTCCCTTTACTACTAACAGTTAACAGTGCAGCCTATATTCACTGCCTTTTCCTCATTTACCATTCATTCCCCAGACCTTACACTTTAATACTCCTTTGAACTTGCTCTCAAAGGTCACCAACATTTCATAACAAAATCCAGGGGCCTCTTCTTAGTGTTCCTTCTCCCAATCTCTCCAGTATCTGACACTGTAGGCAGCCTCCATACCTGCCCTTCTATTCGCTCATGCCCTGACATACCTGTCTTTCATTTCTTAGAATTCTTCCTTGACCTAAGCAACCAAATATTTAATCTAGTTAAGTACCTAAATTAATCTAAAACCAAGTAATTTTTTTCCCAAACCCGTCCTCTTCCTAAAGTCTATATTTCTATAAATGGCACTATTATCTTTGCCACTCAAGCCTAAAATCTAAAGTTCTTCAGCTCTTTTCTATCCCTCATCAATCCAAGACTGTCTGGATCAAAATATCTCTATGAGACAATGCCATATATTTAAACTTCCACTACCAATAAGGCAGTCCTTCCCATCCCCTGCCTGAGTTGTCACAACGGTCTCTGAATTGGTCTCCCCTCTCCAAATATCCTCCACTAGGGTTGGATCATGCCCTCACACTAATGAAGCCACAGACCAGTCCAGTTCCTTTAGACTGGTTCCTTTGGACATCGGCAGCCCAATGTCAAATTCTTTTCACTTAGCCACAATCTCTTCTTGTCTTACTACATGGCAACCTCCTGGATGACAAACATCTAGGTTATCTTAAGAATCACCTCCAGGAATACCGAACAAAGGCAGTATCCTGATCGCAGAAGTTGTTTAAGGATGTTTATAGTCCTTCTCTTAACAACAGCTGGTAATAATTTATCTTACTTCTTCCGTGACGATTTCATGCAAATCTGGAATGCTCAGATCTGCTTTCACAAAAGGAATCTTATCCACCTCTTCAGGAAATGGTCGATGTTTCACAGTATATTTAAATCCAACATCATTTTTAGGAACTGGACGAGGTTCAGGCACAAAAAGCTGTTAAAAAAAACAACATTATGTTTATTACATTTGGTGCCATCTGAAATGATATGTATTTCCCTGGTCTCTTAGATGTCCGTGTTTCCCTAGGGTTACAAAACACAGAATCTCAGCAAAAATCTGCAAATACTAGTGCTAATGGTAAAGGCACCAGTGTACTCTTCTTTAGTTTTATAAAAATGTTCATCAACTTATAGATTTTTGTGCCTGATGTATGTGTCACGGACCTCTACTGTACCAGGCCTGAATCTTCCACATTCAGTGATAATCTAATAGATAAGGCATTTCCAAACTTAAGGCTCAAACTTCCTTCTTCCCCCAAGGGCTCTCAAATCATACAAGTTTACATCCACTGGGCATCTCTAGACAGTGAATTCAATAATTAGAAACTTAGCATGGCTTAACTGAAAAAGTCTGGCACCGAATCTAGGTCTTCATGGCTCCACATCCCTGCTTTAATAAACATATATGAGCTATGTGACTTCTGTTTCCACATTTGACAAATGGAAACAACACATCACAAGACTGCTGCAAGGATTAAATTTTAAAAACATATGGCACATATTAAACTGTCAAACAGGTTTTAGTGCCTTTTCTGACCTCCTTCCTCCTCAGTCTTTAACAGGACTAAGTGGCTTATAGCCTTGCTGATAGATTGGTGACTGGTATGACGGCACTAGGAGAAAACAGGCGTGTGCTCCTCAGAGCAAACATATGTTATGCAACAGCAATATCTAGAATGCTAAATTATTTTAGGCATGCACTCTAATTTTGTGAGTTTCTCTCTCAAATGCTGGTAAAATTTTATTAAGCCATGTTTTAAAGAATTTTTAATAACGTAAGTAATAGCTTACAATGTGATAAAAAATAAAAAGAACAGTATACAAAAATGACTAAATTCTCTTGAAGTGTTAGGTACAGAAAGGGAAAAAAAGATTGGAAGAAAATCCACTAAAACATTAACAGAGGCTGTCTGCTTCTGAAGAGTGACAGTACAGGTGACTTAAAATATCTTCTTCATTATTTTCATTTTCCAACTTTCTCCCATGAGCAAATTTTATTCACATAATTACAACTGTTATAAAAAAATAAACTGTGACACCCCAAAGAAAGACTTCATTAAATTATACAGCACATTAAAAAATTACAGAGCATATTATCAGTTATACAGTTAAATGAAACAATTAGAAACTAAGTACTATTGACAGAGACATCTAGGATCTGGCCAAATTTTTTTCATATGGCATGTATGTAAATTTTATTTAACATTCCGTGAAAAAAGTTGGGGCCACTGTTCAGAACAGCAGTTTTTTTTTTTTAACTTTTAATTTTACTTAGAAGTATAGCTGATTAACAATGTTGTGACAGTTTCAAGTGGACAGCAAAGGGACTCAGCCATACTCAGAAGAGCAGTTCTTAATCTTAAGTGGAGTCAGAGTCACCCAGAAAGCTTTCTGAAATTACACCTGCCTTGAAGATGTCTTTAAAGAGTATTTCAGTGGACCTAGAATTCTAGCCTCCTAAGATGATTCTGATGTGAACTCACTGAGAACCTGGCTAGGATCAAAAATATTTATTTTCTCTGTGATTTTTGGTGGAATATTATTTAACCTTTAAATCACAACACACACAAACGCACACACGGGCACTCACTCCTAGCCACTCCCCTGTAACTTCTGATGGATACCTTCTGATTTGCTTTTGCTCCTCTGGGTAAAAGGCAAAGTTGTTGTGCCCAAGCAAGTCTTCCAGACATTCCCCGGACGAGCACAGTGACAGAGGGGAAAAAATCATCTAGAATAAAATGTTGGTGGAAGAGTTTTTATTTCCGGCAACATATAAAATACACCTGCTGTCAATTTTAGAGCCTCTAATAAACACAGCCCTAGCACAGTGCTTCTCTAGCTTTTCTCCTTTGTGAACCACCTCTGCGGATTCTGCCATATCCATGTATCGCTGTGACTATTATCTTACTTTCTCTATTAACTTCTTTCTTCCCTTTTTTTTAAAAAAGGAAATAATATCCTTAAAAGGAAAACCAGGAACTCTGGTGTGCTAATTATATATTTTTAAAACACCTGTTTAAAAATACATAAAATAATGTTCACCGACATACCAGTTAACATTATATCACATACCTCCAGCAGTACACATACACATTTTTTGGAAACATTATCCTGGCAAATAGTCTTAACTGTCAGTGTTGCGGATGGTCTAAATGCAAAAGACAGCTGGGTGCTTGTGATGCTGAAGTCACATTCACCCATGCCTTTGTGTACTGCTGCCCACCACTGGCAGGCACTATTTCATCCCAAGGGGGGAATGAATGCAGAATGGACTTCCTAAGCACCCAGACCCTCCTTCCTATTCCCTTCTTTTGCCTCTGGTCTAGCAGTCAAACTTGTTCAAACTTCTCTCACTTTTGTTTTAAAACGTCCTTGTACATCTAAATAATCCCAATTGTTTATATTTTTGGTAGACTTTCAATGCAATGAAATCACTTAGAATGAGAGTAGTAGAGTCTTAAAAAATTTGGAAAAGGGTTGACACCCCTCAGGCCAGGAAACCTGGAGGGGAGACTGGGATTTTATAGACTCTTACAGCAGGTAGCTTGGGAGTGGGAAGCAGGAGGAGTCAAGAATAATTGATACAAGCCAGGGAAAAAAGTCAAGCAATCCCATGTCTAAGGTAGAGAAGGATGAGGTGCCTGCAGGAAAGACCTGGGACCAGTGCTTCTGGAGTTGGGCAACAATTAAAAGCCCCATCTAGCTCTTACTAAAATCACTATATTTTACCACAACATGAAGGACACCTCTGGTGGTATTTCCCTGAACTTCTGGGAAACATCTAGTTTCATTTTATGAACAAGTCAAATATCCTCTCTGAGCCCTACTTTCTTCATCTGTAGATTCCCTGGGTCTCTGTATGCCCAAAGATTCTGTAATCTTCACTTTCCTTCCCCTTCCCAGCAATAAGGATCTCTCTAAGAACATGCTTCCTTTACATATTAGTTGATTTCAATTACCATCAGAAAAAAAATGTACTTTGAGCAGTCTGCATTGCAGGGGTAATACACCTTGAGATGGTTATAACTGGGGGAAAGATGGGAAGAAAACAGTGCATGCTGCGTCAGTGAAAAATCAATGAAGGATCTTCAGGAGGGCATGGGCATGACCGGATCTGCATTTGAGGATGGAGGCACCAGTGGCAGCAAGTAGGAGGGAGGGAAGGGTAATGAATTTTGGAACTGGAAGGAGGGACAATCAGATTAGGCAAGAAGCAACTGCAATAATCTAGAAATAATAAAGTCCTGCATTTGGTTGTATTGGGAGGAATGCAGAGAACAGAAGATGCCAAAGTCACTAAGGGAAGAGAAACTTGGAAACCAAATACATAAGGGAGTAACAGGAAGGAGCAGGTGAAGATGATGACTCCAATTTCCAGCCTGTTTGAGTGGCAACAACAACTGAAAAAGAACAATGTGGAGTGAGGGCGGGACAGAAGAGGTGCAGGATCCAAAGGTCAAGAAGGAAGGAAGAGGAATAATGATTTTCATACATAGGGAACAACAGAAAATATTCTACCAAATAAACTTTTTATAAAGCTATGGAGCTCTTTTCTAATAGACATACATTAAGAGCCTCTGCTGCAGCTAAGTCGCTTCAGTCATGTCCGACTCTGTGTGACCCCATAGACGGCAGCCCACCAGGCTCCGCCGTTCCTGGGATTCTCCGGGCAAGAACACTGGAGTGGGTTGCCATTTCCTTAAGAGCCTCTAAAAGATTCTATTTCATATGTATATTCCACTTTCTGACCCTCTGCTTTTCAGTCACTATTATCTCATCAGCTAGAAGCCTTTTTTGACAAATGCAAAATTACTTAGAATTTGTCTTTCCTTCCCCGATCCCAGAGACAGCTTGCTAATACTGATAGACATGTTGATTTAGCAGTGGGAAAAGCCCAAAATGCTGAAACTTACTCTGTTCATTTCCAAGAGGTTGCTCCAGCATTGCCAGGATGACACTGTTATCCAAGACAAAGTACCGGAAACTATGTTTGTTTATGGTTGGCAGTCTGGAGTATTTGATCAAAGTGGTCTCATTCACCAGACTACAAGGAGAGGCAGGACCACTGGGTGAAGGAAATGCGCCAAGCAACTGCATAATACTAGAGAGAATGGAAAAAATAACAGTTAATTCCCAAAGCAAGACCATAACTTTACCCACGCATCAATCTGTCTCTCTAGATTTATCTGACCACAGCCATGCTTCCTCTTTGAGGGTCAGATTTACTCCCTGTGGTGGATGCTGTGTGTGCTGTCCAGATTCCCTCTCCAAAACTGAAAAGATCCACTGCCCCAGATACAGGGAGATGGTGGCCCTAACTTTCAGCTGAGTCCTGGAGAGGCCAATGAGAAACACTTTATTCAAGACCACAGCTTCCTCCTGTGACAGCGCATGTCCAATGAACTGTTGATGCCAGGGGATAAGGGGTATAAAGTCCCAGTACCCAGGTCCCAACATGAGAGACTCCTGAAGGGCCAGCCCAGCTCCAGAGCTCTTTGCTGCAAATGCATCACAGTTTGGTTCTTCCCTCTGCTCAGTCCAACTTCCCTCGTTCCCCCGTAAGGGTTGATCCTGACAGTACTTTCCAATAAACCTTACAGGCAAATTTCTCTCTCAAAGCCTGCTCCCCAGGGAACCTGACCCATCCTACTTTCAAATCATGAAGCTCCTAAAGATATATTTAAAAAATATGCACACTCCAGGTTTAAGGACTATGCTAGCTAAAGCATTCTAGACCCAGAAAAGGATTTGAAGATCAGCCAAATCCCCTCAACTTTCCAGCTGAGGAAACTCAGGTTCAGGAGAGATAAGTGATCATTAAAAGACCAGAAACCAAGACCTGCTGCCTTCTCACTGTGTGGCCATGAATAGCTATCCTCATTTTACAGACAAGGAACTTGATGCACTAGTAGTTACATCTTACAGAACTGTTGTAATTATTAAATGAGAATATATAAAAAAAATACTTTTAAAATTAGAATTCAACTGGTCAAGCCTAAACATTCCAAAATGTTTACATCTCCCGAAATTCCTGCATGTCTTCAAGGAACAGTAGTAATAACTTATACAATACCATTTACTATGTGCCAGAGTCTGGAGCTAAGCACTTGACACATAACATTTTATTTAGTTATTATAACAACCCTATGAAATAGGTACCATTATTATTCCCATTTCATAATTAAGAAACTGAAACACAGAAAGAATCTTAAGAAAACATGAAGATTTTATCTTGTGGTCCTAATATCATGAGACCCTTCCAAAGCAACTCATTTGGAAAATTAGTATTCCCCACCACTACTTTCATCATTGCCCATTCTCAGCTTGAGTGGCCTCTCCTCTTCTCTTTCATTCTAATGCTTGAACCCAAATATCTCTGATAACAGAAGACAACACTGCTCAACAGATACTTTCCCTCCATTTTCTCTCCTCCTAGGACGAGGACTATCTAAGAATTCAAGGACAAGGAGAATTTCATGATGAGTTCAGGCCTAAGGATTGTAGAAAACCAGTAATGGGAAAAACATAGGTTTTCTAATATGGAACAGAGATGGTTGTCACAAGCATATGGCCCATGTAAGCTTATGTTCCATGCAAGATTTTAAGACATTATCAATAGGATGCTGGGAAGGGAATAGGTCACTAAGATCAAATCACACCAGCCTAACTACATTTTCTCTTCTTGATAATGACTAGACTGGAAAGGCAAAGAAGTTATCTCTGAAATCAAGACATGCAACTTACTTGGCAGTATATCATTAAAAACTTATAGATAAGATTTAAAACTCCCTGTGAACCAGAAGGGAAATCTCTTATCATGTGCTTTGTCAGTCTTTTTCTGTTCAATATTCTTATCAGAGTTTCTGATTAGGACACACAGGGCAGGCTCATTAAATCTGCAATTGACCTAAAGTTGAGCTGCAGAGTTAATATTATCGGAGTAAGAGCTGGGATCCAAAAGAATCTTAAAAGATTAAAAATAATAAGGTAAATCTTACATAAAGAAATTTCAAGTTTAAATGTAAAATTCTATAAATTACATCCAAACACCCCCAAACAAGTGTTCAGGATGAGAAAGACAAAAGGTAAATGTGTTTAAAAAAAAAAAAGCCTCTAAGGTTTGGCTTGACTAAGTTCTCAAAACCCAATTTTAATGAAAATACAATATTTTACAGAGTTTAAAGGTGAATCACCCTTTAAAGAGGTATATAGTCAAACCAATGCCACTGAAAGGAAAATGACTAGGATAAAAAGTACTTTAAATCCCTGTCATATGAAAAATAGTTAAAGGTACTGGCAGAAATGAATGAGAAAGAACATGAGCATTGTTGGGATTCCCTCAGTGTGGTCCAGCTGCTAAAACTCTGCCTTCCAATGCAGGGGTGTGGGTTTTATTCCTGGTCAGGGAACTAAGATCCCACCTACCAGGGGATGCAGTCAAAATGTAAAATAAAAAACAAACAAAAGAACACAAGCATTGTCTTCAGATATCCCCACTCCTTGGAAAAAAAGGATTTCACGATCAAAAGTCTGAATCAGAACAAATGGGTAGAAGTTAAAGCGGGAGAGATTTCAGCTCAATGTAAACACCAAGTTTTCAACAATTAAAATGAAATGGGCACTTGGGGGGGTTAAAGTATCCCAAAATTAGAGGCTAAATAACCTGGTAAATAACTCTCAAAAATCACTAAGCAGAGGGGCTACTGAAATGACTTCCAAGAGCCCTAATGTATATTATACAAGGGGAAAAACACCAACAAGCCAATCTGCATTCTGTAACTATCTCCTGTGTGCTCACACTGTGAGCAGTATAAAAAGGGAAATGGGGCCTCTGCCCAGGGTGGGGAGCTAAGGCTAGCACGTTACCACATATGACCAGGTGTGATCATGACACCACAGAATTCATGTAGAGTGGCAGGGTCAGACTGAATGAACACAGAGGTGTGGAAAAGAAGCAGAATAATCAAAGAAGGTCCCACAGAGGTAGCTAGATGTGATGTGAGCGGCTAACAGTGGAGGATGTGGCCAAGAGGAGAGGGAAACCCAGGGGAAGTAGACAGACAGGTACAACATGCGCAGTTCACAGCCACAAGCCCAGCCAGCTGAGGCAGAAGGGTTGTGCTAGGAAAGATCAGTTTGACTGGGGACTCAAGGAGGGCCTTGAACACCAGACCAAAAATTTCTCACCATATGGTAATAAACAGAAATCTTCTACTATTTTCAATCACTCACACAGCAGAATAAGCACAGTACCTAAGATGATGAGTTCAGTAACAGAATGCAAAATGAAGAGAGAGATTGAAAACAGGGAAATCAGACAGAAAGTGAGAAGGGCCTGGACTAGGATGCTGAGGTCTGAGGAATGGAGGAAATACTTCCAAAAAGTCTACTGGACTTGGTCACTGATTTCATATGGGGAATGACAGATAAAACAGAGATAGATCAGAAAGAGTCAAAATTTTGAGTTTGTATAGCTGGAAAACAGTCATGATACTGACACAAAGCTCTAATTGTGTGGGAACAGAGAAAATTGGTTTTGGATGTTTCATGATGACTCTTTAGGGCCCTCTTTAAGACATGAGGCCTTTTGTAGAGCTGCCAGCAGAGATAAGATGAGCCACCGAGACAACTACTGCCTAGGTTGGGGACTACGAGTATGACTCTCTACTCATTCCGGGCTCATATCCAATCCTCACGCCAATCATATTCTCAATGGAATGTCCCGTCCACAGGCTGCTGTTCTGCTGCTGCTGCTGCTAAGTTGCATCAGTCGTGTCCAATTCTGTGCAACCCCACGGACTGCAGCCCACCAGGCTCCTCTGTCCATGGGATTCTCCAGGCAATTGTACTGGAGTGGGGTGCCACTGCCTTCTCCGATCCACAGGCTAGGATGGAGCAAACTTATTTTTATATAATGCAGAGTCCCAGTGAGAAATATCCTTCCCCCTTTCTCCATATCCCTTTTATTCTTCAAGGTACACATCAGATCTTAGTTTTTAATAATATTTTTAAGTTCCCCCCAGACCACGCATGGTCTTCTCTCTGGACTTATTTCTAGCAATTAATCACATATTTCTGATTTTCCAGCTATTAGCCAAACCTCCACAGTCACTGAAAGCCCAGCATTAGCACAGTGAGCAGGGCTGAACTAAAGCAAGCATGCTTCTGAAACTTTATTGAATAATCTAAGCCCGTGAGGAACACAGATAAACCCAACTTTATTGTGCATGCCCTAAGTTCTCTTGGAAAAGGCTCATTTGCAAACAAATCTTCTACAAGCTGTCTTCTTCTGTAGTCACAGAGTTGTGTCTGACTCTGGGGTGATGCCATGGACTGTAGCCCTCCAGGGTGCTCTATTCATTGCATTCCCCAAGGTAAGAATGTTGCAGTGGCTTGCCATTTCCTTCTCTAGGGATCAAATCTCTGTCTCCTGCACTGCAGGCAGATTCTTCACCGCTAAGCCACCAGGGAAGCCCACAAGCTGTCTTACCACTTTTACTAAGAAGACCAAGATAAGCCAACTCAATATGACCTGACATTCGTCCTCCCTGCTTTTTATGTTGTTCTGGATCCTCATCTACACCTACCCTTTCATAAGCCACTTCTTTCCAACTGTACCAATTCTACCTAACCTTCTCCATCTGTCTCTTCAGTCAATAAACTGCCTTTCTTCCCTTTTTCTACTCTGCTAACTATCCGGCCAAACATAAACTTTCAACTCGCTCTGCTACTTTTTCAAGATACTGACCTGTCTCCGTCCCTTCATTACCAAAATACTTGAAATAGAAATTTTCTCTTGCTGCCATAACCACCCGTGCAATCTGACTTATAGCTCAAACTATCCATTACCTGAGAGTTAGGTCAATGTGATTTTCCTCAGGAATCTGACTTACCTGAATCTGAAAGTATTCATTCCCTTCTTCCAACACACCTGCATTCCATATGTACCCCTTCTCTTGGAGCATTTATTCTCCAGCTAATATTATAGATATTTGTGTTCATATCTTATTCCTCCCTATTGGACTAGAAGCTCTCTGGATGTGGTAACTAAATCTGATTTATTTTTACAATTCTATTACTAGTTCGTAAGAGGATGTTTATAAGTTTTGGCTGAATGAACCTATGATATGTAATATAAATGGTGTAGCACAGAATAAAAACCACTAAGCTGGAAAGCAGAAGTAATGCTGTGACCGAAGCCTCTGGACTCAGCCATCAGAGTGGGTAAGGCTCTCCAAGATCCCTTTCTAGCTCTAACATATGACTTGAATTACTATCAGCCAGCATAGAAAAACAAGGACCCAAACTTTTAGCCTCAAGTTCCTGGTTTCTTTGGTCCAAAAGAACAAGACAGTTTCTTTTCCATTTTATTTCTGGAGAAAAAGTATCCTAAATCAGGTTATGTCACTTAATGCTGAACAACTGGGGAGGAGATGAAACAACACAGGATCACATCTAATCTGTTCTAACTCCTAGACACAACCCCTGTGACGTCACTTTCGTACCATGTTAGGGTGGCTTCAGCAGCATCCTTTACCCTCATAGAAGCAGGGTTTGGCTCCTTATCACCTTTGTACTTGACCTCTTGCTCACTGCTCTTGGACTTGCTTCCCGAAATACCCAGTTCCACAATTTCCAGCACTTCCTTAAGACAATCCTAGAAAAAGGAAAAGCAGGTTAGTTTTTGTAATACATCTATCTTATGAGAAGACAAGGAAATACATCCAAGTGTCAATATTGGTTGTGTTTTGGTGGTGGGACTCTAATTTCTCATTTTCTTTGGTAGGTACATATTAACTTCATAATAATTTAATAAAATAAACTTGCCCCCCCCAATTTTTCTTTAAAGATCTAAATTTGAGTATTAACAGATCTAGATAGTAAGTAATGATAAATTCACTTCAATTTTATCAGTCACCATTCTTGTAAAATTACCATGGACTATAAATTGTGAAAGACACCTGAAAGAGATGTAACAGTAATTCAGCTAAACCTGGATAGTTTTAAAGCAATTTCTGGTATCCTAATGCTATACGTCATCATGCAAATGACTAAGATTTAATCAATGGTATTATTTTTATAAACTATATAAAGCTCTGTGTAATTTTCCAATAAGCCTGATATCTCTTCTTTTATTTACACTATGCATTCTTTTATAACTGTCTTCCCATAAGAGAAGCATTACATGGAACAATGGTAAGAGAAAGCAGCCTAGATAATCTGTGTTTACTTAAAATGAAAGAAACATGAGTGAAATGAAATTTTTAGCTACAAACAACCTTTACAAACAAGGTATTCTCTAGGTGTGCAGCCTAGTTATCAACTGCCCTTTCTGGTCTGATGACAGGTGACCAAAGTACCTTCTGGCCATCTCAAGGCTACCATCCCTTCAAGAAAAAACAATCCTGATTGTTCACAGATAAATTATCCAAAGCTCCATCTTTCAAAGAATTTCTCTATGGGTTAATCTGCAATCAAATACAGTTGACCCCTGAGCAACATGGGAGTTAGAGGCATCGACCCCCAGTACAATAAAAAATTCACATATAAATTATTTTTTCTTTTTTTTCTGTTCCACATATAAATTAAAGTCAGCCCTCCATATATGCAGTTCCTCCCTATCCACGGCTCCATATTCATGGGTTCAACCAATCACAAATCATGTAATAGTATTTACAGTTTTGTTTAAAATTTGCATGTAAGTGGACCCACACAGTTCAACCCTATGTTATTTAAGGATCAACTATATAAGCATGATGATAGTTTTTGAGTTATGCTCAACAGGATAAGTGTTCTCCTGAAATATAACAAGCTATATTCAGCTTAAAGTATGCAATATTGGATTTAAATTTATATATTCTCTTTTAAAAGATATTTTCCCAATAAACATTTTTGTTCCTATTTTCTGTTTTAATATCTAGTAAACTAACCTTTTCATCAAGCATGTCAGGGTGCTCTGTCAGCCAGACACAGAGACACTGAAAAGCTGCCACGATCATGGAGTGCAGGTCCCGGGAGTGAAGAGGAGCTGGCCGACTACACTGGTACACAATGTAGCTGCACACAGAACTGATGGCTCGTTTCCGGTCTCCAGAGTCAACCATCACCTTCACCTGAGCATATTCGTTTGGTGAACACAGTTAGCCAGGAACCATGGTACCAATTCCAAAGCCTCTACACTGAGGCCCAGCCTTTCTGAGAATATATTTCAGATGTACTATCGTATACACTCTATAAAAAGAGAGGGCATTTTTCAAACCCTAAAACAGTAAAATTTCATTTTAGCATTCTTTTTCATGCTCCAAAACCTAAACTGCTGGGGTACAACTACTCGTCACTGCCACAGATCACAAGAAGAGCTGGCAATGGAACATGTACACATTTTTTAAGCCCCCCCAACCCACCTACAAAGTTGTATGCAGCTGTCCAGAGGTGTAATTAACATATTAACATAATTAACTACACATATTTAAAGTGTACAATTTGATAAATTTTGGCCTAAGTATACACCTGTAAACTATTACCACAATCAAGATGGTAGACATATTTATCACCCCTCAATCTTCTCATGCACCTTTATAACACTTCCCCCTACTCCTTTTTGCCCCCTCCCTAGGTTACTGCTGATTTGATTTTTGTCACTATAGGTTAACTTGCATTTTCTATAGTTTTATATAAATAAAATCATAGAGTACTGTACTATTTGGGGTAGGGGGAGAGTCTGGCTTCTTTTACTCAACATATTGTTTTGAGATTTATCCACAGTCTTGTGTGTATCAATTTTTCATTCCTTTTTACTACTGAGTAGTATTTCATTACATGGATTATACCATAATTAATTTATCCAGTCACCTGTTGGACATTTGGATTTTTTCAGCTCCTGAGTATTAGAAATAAAGCTGCTATGTATAAGACTTTGTAAGAGTATATGCTCTCTTACTTCCTAGGAGTGGACTGATTAGATCATATGATAGGTTATGTTTAGTGTTTTAAGGACCTGTAAAGTGTGAGTGAAAGTCGCCCAGTCGTGTCCAACTCTTTGCGACCCCATGGACACATTTTTTAAGCCCCCATGGAATTCTCTAGGCCAGAATAATAAAGTGGGGTAGCCTTTTCCTTCTCCAGGGGATTGTTTTCTAAAATGGTTACACCAAGTAACAGTCCTTTCTCTCTCTTTTTTTGTACACGAATATCTGATTGTTTCAGCACCACTGGCTGAAAAGACTATCCTTTCTCCTTTGAATTATCATGGCACCTCTGTCAAAAATCAAATGTCCATACACATGCAGATCTATTTCTGGACTCCCCACTCGATCTACTGATCTAGCTGTCTAACCTATTTAAATACCAGACAGTTTTGATTACCATAGCTTTATAGTTCAGTTCAGTTCAGTCGCTCAGTAGTGTCCGACTCTTTGCGACCCCGTGAATTGCAGCACGCCAGGCCTCTCTGCCCACCACCAACTCCCAGAGTCTACCCAAACCATAGCTTTATAGCAAGTCATGAAATCAGGTACTGTGTTAGCCCTTTATGATTTGTTAGGTCTAGACAGCACTCCATTTAGGGTTAATTATTCCTTACTACTGCAAGTGTACTGAAGGTCACAGGCAACAGTATCTTGCTCTCAAAGACCATATGGTCCTACACATCTCACAAATGGTTGTTCTTACCTCATACATCAATAACTGCTCCTCACAAAACTATGGCCATTACATCTATGCTTCAGAATCTTTGAGGTAAAGGTAAGCTCTAGGTGGTGGTGAGAACACCTCAGGTTTTCTTGTCTATTTTGCCTTTCATGACTCAGGTAAGTCATAGCCTCTGCTCACCTGTCCCCTCATCTATAAAATGAGGGCTTAAAGTTTACCATCTCAGACAACATCACCTTATGTGTGTATATCACCTTTGTGTTTACAAAGTGTTCTACATATTTCATTTCACTTCATCCTCACATGACCAGGTATTACACACAAGATAATCCTGCCTATTTTACAGATACGAAAATACTTATATGCTAGTGAAGATTCAGAGAAACTGGAACCCTCCTACATCACTGGTGGAAATGTAAAGTGATTCAGTTGCTGAGGACAACAGTTTGGCAGCTCCTCAAAAAGTTAAATATAGAATTACCATATGACCTAGCAATTCCACTCCTAGTTATATAACCAAAATAACTGAAAATTGGCATTCAAATAAACACATGTACATGCATGCTCACAGCAGCACTACTACTCACAAGAATCAAAAGGTAGAAACAGCTCATATGTGCTACAGAGGAATGGATAGACAAACTGTTACATAAATATGATGGAATATCATTTAG
Source organism: Giraffa tippelskirchi (assembly GCF_054371585.1). Taxonomy (NCBI): domain Eukaryota; kingdom Metazoa; phylum Chordata; class Mammalia; order Artiodactyla; family Giraffidae; genus Giraffa; species Giraffa tippelskirchi. The sequence goes on along the minus strand of NC_137287.1, from coordinate 109,203,150 downwards.
CCACAAAATAGAACGAAATTGAGACTTTTTCTACAACATAAATGAACCTCAAGGACATATTAAGTGAAGAAAGCCACATACAAATGGTCATGGGTTATATGATTTAATTTCTATGAAATATCAGAATAGGTAAATCCAGAGAGACAGAATGCAGACTGGTGGTTGTTCGACATAAGGGGAAAGGGAGACAAGGAAACAACTGCTTAATGGGTACAGGGTTTCTTTTGGGGGTGATAAATGCTTTGGACCAGAAAGAGGGGGTGGTTGCACAACACTGTGAGAGTACTAATAGACACTGCATTGTTCACATCAAAAGGTTAATTTTATGTTATACGAATTTCACCTTAATAAAAAAAAAAGAGAGAGAGAAATGCAAATGGACACCCAACTCTAAGGTTCCAGAAAATAGATAAACAGTTGGGAAAGAAATCTGAAAGTACAGCCAACTTTCATTTATCTCTGATAATGGAAAATGGAAGAGTCACAGGTAGGCCCAAATGGTGTATTTTAGGATAAGTTTTTCTTTCGTTGCCAAATCTGTATTTATTCATTAAAATTAGATGATTGATGATCTTATAATGGCACAAAATGTCATGCTGAAAATTTAAGGTTATTATGAGTAAACACAAAATCAACCAGTATTCTATCATTATGTGTAAATAAAGAGCAAGTATTGAAATGTTCCCTGTCATCTAACAGCAAAAATATCATTCACACCCTTTGACCCTATTAAACAAAAAAGTAAAGATCATTTTGTAAAATCTCCCTTGGAGGCTCATTTTTGCACATTTTGGATATCAACTGTGATGAGTATAATCAAGACTGGAATACCCATACGAAGTGGGTCAGGAGATACAGAAAAAAGAGCCATACTCTAAGGCTCCTGGGCTAAAATAAAGGGACTGTCATCTCACCTTTGCCAGTCCAGAGAGGAGCTCCAGAGCTGCCAGTGATATGCTCATGTCTTGCCGCCACTGGGAGTTGAGTCTTTGGGTGACGAGATGAATGCTGCGAATCAGGAGCCCAGCAGCTGAATCTGTATTAAGAGCTAGGATATAACCCCAATGCCACATCCCACAGGGAGGGAAAACAACTAAGCATTAGTAACGAGAAGCACAGCATTCCACTAGGCACAGACCACAGCAGCCACAGTGAGCATGACGGGCACCCACACAGTGCTATGCTCCCCGCCCCACTGGCCTGAGCATCTCAGCCTGACTGAACAATGGTGCGCAGGGCACACACACTGGACCAGAGCAGCTTCTAGCTCCCACCTCAGGTACTCTCACACAGACATCCACTGGGATTTGAAAGCTTCAATATCATTCTTATAACAGTACCAAATTAACTCACAGAGTTACATTAAAAAAAAAACAACCAATGAAACAATCAAAAGGCTATCAATTATTTCCCTGGAATTTTATAGAGGAAGGAATTCAAATTTTAGAATCTCTTCAGATGCGGGAAATTATCCTAAAGCATCTGCTGAAATTATTTTCAGGGTTTATATCATCAAAAGTCACATGCAACGCTTTTTCAAGCAAACTTTAACATTTAATTCTCTGAGACAACTTTAACACTCTTAAAAAATTAAATAATAAAGTTACTGTGTTTTTATGTAGCCTCCAATTCTATATTTAAAAGTAATTACTACGCAGTTAATAATAAATTAGGACAAATTAAATTGAATTTATAAAGGAAGCTTTAGGGACATTATACCTGTCGATCCTATCAGAAAGAGGGCAGTGACAACAGAAAAAGGAATGATCATTAAAGAGAGACATTCATGCGACACTAACACAAATCTGGATTTCTTAGTAAAAAATATTTTATGACATTACAAGCAGAACTCACTAACACCAGTTCAAAATACTGAAACAAACAATAACCACTTTGAACATTTATATTAGAACACATATAATAATGCAAAAATTTCTTTAGTTTAAAAGTGTCTTAGAAGAAGGAAAAATAAATTTTCACCTATATTTAAATCCACAAGCATAATGAATAAAATAGCAATTTAAATAACTTCTTCATAAATGCAATATTTAAATGTGTTAAATAGCCACATAATGACCTTATGTATCTGACAAGCTGAAGGATACTTATAGCAAACTTAAATCACTGAAACATGCCTGGACTCCCGGGCTTATAAACTCTCCAAATGATTGAAAAATTAAACTCCATCTAAGAAGCTAGATTTCATTCCAATCTAGTTGGATTAGTAATCTTAGATTCAATTCACCACTAGTATTTATGCATAAAAACATAAAGGCACCCACAAACTCAACAGAACCCAGAAAGCAACTGCCCAAGGCAAAGGACATTACTGAATAGGATGCTCTACTTGCAAATGCTTCCTTACTCTTTGTAACTGAAGAATCTAACCAGACATAGTAGGGGACAAAGGCAGACTCTCCTTTGGGTTGCCATCTAATGCATAAACCATTACCCATCCTCACTACACTGCAAAAACTGAAATACTGACTGATTGATTCTGCCATTAGACTCTGAGGCAGTGCCTAAATCCTATTTTACTCTGAATTACTAGCACCTGGTACAGAATTCAGAAATCCTTCGTATAAATCACTTATAAAATCTAAGAAACTATCCAAAATCTAACTACTAAAAACTGTAGAGCTAAATTTAAAAATCTGTTTTCTTTTTCATAATGCTTTAGACTAATGGCTTCTCTGTTATATTAAGTACATAAAAATCACGAACATGAAAATCTAGTTTAAAATTTCTCTGCTTGTTTTATATAGCTAGGCATTAAACGTTATTCTATAGACTTTAGACTAAAAAAAAAAAAAAAAAAAAAACTAAACATGGCTTACCATAATCTCTCAGGAGAGCTTGAGCAGGTCTTTCACTGTCAGGAGTTGTGGGTTCTGTGCTTCCACCACTTGCTGAACTAATACCGCTATTTGTGCGACTATGACTCTTGAAGTTATTTTCTCCACCACCCTAGTCAAATAAAAATGAATCAAATATGCAAGTATGGACAGAAGTCAATCACTAAAAGTCATGCTGGTAAAATGCAATGTGCCAGCTAAGTAGCACAAACTGATAAATAGATAAAAATTGACCAAGGATTAAAACTGTTGTGGTGTTTTTGCATAAACACCATTTACTGGTGGTATCAAGGGTCTGATGATTAGAGGGCGCCCACTCTGGAATCGCATTTGCTGCTATTTAAAAGGATCAGACTTTTTCCATCTTCACTAGACTTTACTAGTTAATGGTTCTGGGTTTGTAAAGAAATACCCTAGTGCCTCCCAAGCAAAACTTCGGAATGGGAATACATCTTAAAAACACAAAACACAAATAAACAAATAACAGTAACTTTCCAATGTTACATAAAATACGCAAACAATAAATATATGATTAGTATATTTAGGATATATTAGTGTATATATATAGAGAGAGATAAAGATCAACTCCTATATGTACAGGAGCTAATGAAGGTATCTGCTGAAGACTTCCCTCATTTCCCCTACAAACACAATTCATTTTATCCATGTAAGGTGACTGTTATTAGCCACCTACTGGGAGATGAACATAATTTCCTTAACAATAATTTGATCACCCATCCTACATCCACTCATCTCACCCCAGTATACTCGGTTAATTCCCCTCCCACCAACTGCCCGCCTCTATTCCAGGTAGAGGGATCACACGTCTTGAAGACAGAAGCAGGCGGCAATGGAGTCTCTGGAAAGTATTTCTGATTTAGAAGCACTGGTGCTTTGGGGAAACCTTCAAACTTTGGTCTAGAAGGACAGAAAGAGCAGCTGAGATAGAAAAGGATAAACTAGATGCTGTTTACAGCAACACTAGATCTACTACAGATACAAGGAATCACAAAGTATGGGGCTTTTTCTAGGTTATTCAAGCCAATTCACCAACACAGCAAAAAACATAAAAGCTTTAGGTAAACACTGTCCAGGAATAAAGACAGTGTTTAGCTGGAATTTCTCTCCTGCAGAATCTCTTAGGGACCTGATGAGACATGAAAGGTAAGAAACCTCAAAACAGACAATATTTTTAAAAGGACCCTCTGAATCAATGAGCTGAATCTACAAACAAATGCGTTTAAGAACACAGGACAGACATTTGGAATACAATTTACATAAAAACAGAAGTTGATATTCTCTGACAAATTACATGTTGTATGCTTCTTACCATCTCCATTTGGCAACCGATGGCTTCTAAAAGTGCTGAATCTTGAACAATATTTAACATTGCCCCTGAAACAACAAAAAAATACATTTAAATACATGACAAGAATACGAAAATGGACAAAATATCTCAATAGCAAAGATAAAAATATGATTTTAGCTGAGTATTCCTGGAAATTTCATAAGATTACTGATAAATCCATCAGTTAGTCAGAAAAGAAACTCTTCAAAAATGACCTAATTCTGATCTGCCCCCCAAATTTTAAAATGACATTTTTCTAAAATAAATATGAAGGTCAAACTTTGCTTTGTATAAAAATATGACCATTAAAAAAATATATATATATGACCATTTTTTAAACTGGTGTGAAAGACGAGATGTAAACATCTCAATTTCAAGGGTAATATAAACTAAGAAAAATATTACAGAACATTTTAAAAACCAGATTCTGATCTTTTCAGTATAAAGTAACCAAGTGAAAACCCACAGCTGTATCTTTCTGACCAACTGCTTTTTCAGAGTGCGTTCAGGGCTTCCCACAGCTGCACATTCCGAAGGCAAGCTGCGTGTACTTATCACCAAGGAACTCAGAGCCCTAGAAACTGGTAAAGAAACAAGACACTGAACCTTGCACACTACTTCTCATCCCAGCGGGGGAGTGCTCCTGTGTGCTATGGATAGAGAGAACGGACATAGCTTTGCCAAACTATGCAAGAGTGACAATTGACTCTTCCTTGGAACATACACGGGCAGCTTCTACAGAACAAGGATAAAGCAGAACTAAATACTCCATCAACTGTAGAAATTATCTGATTTCAAGTGATATGTGTTTTGAACAATCTAAAAAACTACAACTTGGAGGCTCTCTCATATTGAGATTTAACCTCTGTTCATTAAACTCCTTTCCAAAATGAAAGGATTTACTCTTCTATTTATTCTCCCTTCTTGCTGTATAACACACTACACTTACAGGGCACCCACTCCAACCACTACTGTCACCACAAATTCTCCGGCCTTGCTATTTCCCCTCCTGAAATGAAATCCTAACTTCACTGGTGCCTATTCAAATCCTGCCCTTTAAGATCCAATTTAATTTCCACTTTCCCCTATGAAGTTTCCTTGCTCTTTCAGTTTATTCTCTCTCAACACTGAAGACATCCAACATGACATGCAATCAGCACTGCCTCCTGCTGTTATCTGAGACCTCTGTGAAGGTGTTCCAATCTCTGCAATGAGACTTGCTCAAGGATAAAGGCCATGCAATTCGCTTCTTTCTCCTCAGAGTACCTGTACCTAGGACCATGCCCTTGGACTTGATTAAAAAACAAAAAAGTACAGTAAGAGACAACTGCAGTAAACAAGTTGAGAGGTGATAAGGGTTTAAAATACAGAAGTGGCCATAATGATGAAAAGTCATTCAAGACAGTATGATTAGGAAACCAATAGGAAACAATAAGGAAAAAGGGAAGGAGGCACAGAAACAGCTACTCCTCAATCTCCTCTTGGCAGGTTCTGTCATGACTTCCACAATTACACCCAACTCCAAATAGCCCTGCATGTATAAACAGGCAGGAGGAAGAGGCAGAGGTAAAAGTAATGATGGCAGAGAGGAAAGGGGAGAAAAAAGGAACACAAGGAGAGAGGAAGGGCAAGAGGGAAAGAGAAAAATAAGGAACACACAAAAAACTAAGCCAACATGACCCACCAAGACAACTGATGCTTTCCCTCCCTCATCTCACCTCTTCAAATTTTTTTCACATTTAAGAGCAAACAATTCTGCCTCTGAATAAGAATTAAGTAGGGCTGTACTTCGCTTAGGTTCCCATCACTGACCCCCTGCCTCAAGATGCCTGAGGTCAACAACAGTATCTGGGTTTTCACTTACAAAACAAATGTGTGAACACAAACCTAGTATCATCTGAGTGTTGTTGGGGTCCGTTTCCGTTTGCAAGGCACCTATTAGTATATTCACAAGTCTCAACTTCAGTGACAAAAAAGTTATTGGTTTATCATAAGAAGAGCTGTCATCATTACTAAATTTTCCTTCCAGGACTACCTGTGGAAGAAACAAACAACAAACAGCATTTAACATCACCTGCTGCAGCACACTACAGTCCTGTAGGAACTGCTACAGGGGACAAAGAGAGGATCAGTCCAACGAGCAGGGCTTTCAGTCTGACCGACGGTAGCCACCGTGCTAAATCGATCACTAACTTACACAACACAGGGGATCAGACACACTACCCTCTCACCACATGAAATAGTAGAATGGCTGAATGACAGAAGAAATACCTTCACAAATCAACTTTGCTGATTCACTTGAAATAATCTGAAATTTTTAAGAAAGTTCCTGTTCCATCTTAAAAATATAATTTGACTTGAATTACCCCAAAAAACATACAAAATATGAAAAACTTTAACAAAACCTTACCTCAGATTTGACTGTGCCAAAGTGATGTGGGAGGGGCAACAAAGAAAGCAGGATATTAATGGAAGATCGTCTCAGTTCTGTTGGATTTACATAGCTTTTGAATTTTGAGAGTTCTCTGCAAAAAAAAAAAAAGCTATTAGTATTTCTGAAGTATGTTTTTAGCTGGTGCCAAATACATATTATGCTAATTGTTCACAATACAAGTACTAGGTTTGGTTTTACAGAGAATGCAGAAACTACTTTCCACTGAGTTTATATTCTGTAATTTGTGTGTGTTTGGGAGAGAGAATCGCACTGCTAAACTGTTAGGGAATTAAACTAGAATCTGATGGGTTGAACTTAAATATCAGGCCTATGCTACAAAAGATGTCTGGGCTGGGGCTACTCTTATCCCTCTAGATCAGGCCAGAAAGGATGCAACATGCCCGTGGACAAATCAGACCTGAAGGAGTTCAGGGACAAGGTGGGTCTGGATGCTCTACTCTCATTCAATGTGGCCTGAGAGCCCCTGGATTACGAAGACCACTAGACAGGAGAAACTGGGAAACCGGGGAGGAAGCACCAAAGCAGACCAGGCCAAAACCAACAACTGACATACCAGTACAGGATGAAAGCTTACCTGTCAGGCAAAATGGTTTCAAGAGCTGAAATAAAGTAAGGAACCACAACATCAATCCCTTTCAAGTCACAGCAGAACAAAGGAGGGGAGTTTAGAATAACGCTGGCCAAGACAGGATGGCACACATAATCATTTATCTGCAAACCTTGAATTAAAAGCATGTAAAATCTAGGAAAGCAAGAAAAAAATTTTAAACAAACTGCTGGTCAACCGTTTTCATAATCACTAATATTTTCTACATAGTCATCTTAAATTCTATTTCCAATCTTCACTACTTCTATCCTTTAAAAGGCATTAATGGAGTTAGAACAATTCAGAATCAAATACACTAAGAACCAAGTTATATTTCTTAATCAAAAGAAAAAAAAAGATTCATGTCTATTACACGTTCTTGCAGTGTTAATTAAGCCTTGCAACTCAAAGTTACAGGTGCCTGCAAATGAAGTAACTAAAAGCAAAAGGCCGCAGTAATTATCAATAAACTGGAGGAATTACCAAATTAAATTTCATGTCAGTAAAATTTTGCAGTATTCCAAAATTCCTGATAAAACAGTGTGTTGTGTCTTTCCCACTCCCCAGCAGGTTGAACTATTTTGGGGGCACGATGAAAGAAAGAAACTTCATTTGACCCTTTATGCACAATATGAAGGCCACCCTGAGTAAGAATCCTTTTAGGAATGTACTTTAAGTGTACCTTACTTTCAACATCCTCCCCTAACCCCCAAAGAACTAAGCATTCAACCTTCTATCATTCAAGAGAAACTATACAGATAACTCTATATAAGGCACTTTCTCTCTAAAACTCCTCAGAAACAATTTCCTCACCTCCTGGTTACTGCTCAACACATTTCAATCTACCTTCTCTCTCTGGAACTCAACTAAAAACATGTTATAACAAATAACCAGTGGCCTCTCAACTGCTGAGTCCAAAAGACATGTCTAACTCTTAATTTACTCCGCTTTTTAAAAGCATTGAACCCTTTGAGTACTCCCTTCTTCTCTTCTTCTTCTCTGATGTCTATGGCTAGTCTCCTTTAACAAATCTTCTTATTCCACATGCCTCGTAATACTTGTGTTCCCCAGGCTGACAACCTTGGTTCTTTAAGCTGTTAGTCTGGTTAAACAATACACAAGCCACCAAACATAGTCGGATTAGCCTCTAGCTCCATATCTATTAGCTAAAAGCACACTGGAGACCTGAGGACAGCACGTGTCTGACTCTAGAACTTCCTGTGCACAGTGTCTGGCACAAAGTAGGAACTTTATAAATATTTGTTGATAAATAACCTGCAGGCACCGCAAATTCAACAGCTTCAACACTAAGCCCATCCTTGGCCCCCTCACACATCTGTTCTTTGGTTGGTCACTCGACCACCCATCCGATCTTATGGGCCAGATGGAAGGCTCATGGTCACAGCCTTCTCCCTTAGTGCTACTGACACCGTTTGGAGTACCACTCCAACCCACAGTCTCCCTCCTAAGAAATGTGCCCCCACAAGGGGTGCCTGTATGCAGTATGAACCACCTTCACAGCTGTAGCTGATTAGACCAGAGGCAGACAGCTGATTAATCAGATCCTCTTTCCCAGGAATCTGAAATTGGGATTCAGAATAATAAGTGGCCTTGTGCATCACCAAGGCAAAGGCCATGGAAATTTGGAACTTAGAAGCACACTACGATGTAAGAAATTGACAGCAGATAACAGAAGAATGAGGCAGCTCTGGAAGACCATGATGATAGAGAAACAGAAAGGAAGAAAGGTGTTCTGGTCCCTGAATACATTCTAGCCTCTGGTTTCTGCCCTTCATGAGACCCTGCTGCATGTCCTGATCTTAAAAGGTATTAAATAGCATGAGTTTCTCAAACTTTTGCTTAAGTCACATAGAGAGGGGTTTCCATTAAAGTCAATAGCTTATTATTATTAACTCCTAATTAGTTCCCTGCATGTACCATTCTGTTTCTCCCTATATTCTCTACTTTTTCTTTCTGAGTCAGTTTAATCTTCTCTCCTGATAATCTAGTATGTACACAGACACCTGAATGTTCTTTCTAGTATCACTTCAGCAGCTGTGTGAATGATAAGTTGAGGAGGGCAAAAGAGTCAAGAAAAATAGGAGGCCATTACCAGTTAATTTGGGGAAAAAGTGACAAGGCCTGAAGTGTCATGGTGGGGACAGAGTGGAAAGATTAGAGAGAGGGTTAAGTAGAAGAAGGGCAGGAGTCAGCTGACCACCTCAAGATACAGAGGGAGAGAAGAGAAGCCTAAAATGATGGCAAGTTTTTGGCATAAGTAACTGAATGGATGGCAGAGACATTCAAAAAGACTGGCTGAAGGCACAGATTTGGATAGAATGACCCTATTCAACTTGCTAACACAGTCTAAGTAACTAGCCATCTAGCAAGTCCAGCACAGTCATCCAACTCTCTGTACTCCTTCCTGAACCCCCGGGGCAAGTGTATGCTGCTCCTTCCTCTGAATGCCTACAGCACTTTATCTGTCTCTCTCCTGCCAACTTCCTGGTGCTGCTGGATTGGTATTACTTGTGTACATGGCTCTGCTTGAGAAAATTAACTCCGTAGAGGCAGGATTGACAGCTAACATTTTTGGATCATCTATAGTGTATAATACTGTGGCAAAAAAATGTATAAAAAATTGAGTGTGGCACTTCCAAATCTCTCTATAATTATTAAACGTCAGTAAGTTGGAATAAATACTTCTAAAATAAAAGAGATGTATTGGGGGTCCTCACCAAATCTAGTATGGTAGGTAAAAAGGAATTCAAGCAAAACTTTCAATTACTTACATGCATTTGCAGGTATTTCAAACCAACATTTACTTATCAATTCAGCCTACCAAGCCATGCTACAATAGACTTTTACTATCACAACTATACAAATGGAAAAATAAAAAAATTCTAAGACCTGGATAAATAAGCTGGCAGAATCTCTTCTCCAGTCTTCTTGCTACAAAAAATCCTACACAGTGTCCCACAAGCCTCAGCTCTTCCTGCTTCATAGTTATCGGGAAATTCACTTGCATCAAACATAGGATTGGAAACCATGGTGTCTGTGGACATTTGTGACCCTTTCCGTCGAAACTCCATGCTAGCTTGTGTTGTAATGGCTGGGGAGAAAAAAGGAGGGTTTTATTATATTTGTTGATATGCAAATAGGCTCATGGGACCCTGGACACAAAGATCAAATGTCGGTGTCATTAAATAGCTATTTGAATAGAATCCAATAATGCTTTTGTTTGGCAACTAGGTCTTAATTTTTTTTTTTAAAGGGCTCTCTGAAATCTTCTTTGAAAAGGGGTAACAATTACTTTATAGTGGTACTGTCAGTTAATAGATTCAACAAGAAGCATTTTTCAACTGAATTTTTGATTAGCAGAGTACATTTATATATATCTGTATTCACACACATACAGATATATAACATAGAATTTGGCTTTTCTATTACTTATTCTGTTTTTTCCTCTCCCGATAAAAGTGATGCTTAAACAACAAGAAAAATAGGTGCTGCGATTTACACATTACCCCAGACAGACATCATAACTGAATGGGTAATCCCATGCCAGGGTGTATTCTTTAGGGAGAGGACAAGGTAAGGACAGAATGGGTAGGGAGGAAGAGAGCATTCCCACCACCCACCCAACTCCAAAACACACACCAAAGAATTGCTCAACCAAGCAAAATGAGAATGAATTTTAACAACCACAGACAGCAGCTAACTTGAGGTTGATCAATCAGAAAATTGGATTGGGTGAGAAAGATTATCATGGTCATTTGTTGTCACTGAAACAGAAGCCCTTCGAAAGTTGCTCGTGTTTTTAGGAAAAGATTTCATTGTGTAGTGAAAGTCACTCTGAAATCTTTTATCACTCTACATGAAATGTTTAAATTATTTGATAGTAATCGATTTAAGAGAATGCAGAGTCAAGCATAAATCTTTATGCAACTTCCCATGAGCCATTTTTAGTCCTGAATAAGGTATCCAGCAATAATACATTTGAAAAACACTACATGCAGAATGCATACAAATCAAACACTAAATCTGTATAAAAATAAGCTTAAGCTTTAAATTAAAAAAAAAAAAAAAAGCCAAAACACAGTTAGTGCAAAATCCTGGAATTCATGACATGACCAGACTAGTGTACAAAAATAATGGGACTGATTCAGGCAGATTAATTTGCTTTTGCCAACAATCTTCCCCATTCAAAACACAGAAAAGTATTTTTCTTCCCAAGTGCAAAAACTACAAGAGACAATGACAATCAAAAATTTTAATGGAATTATGAAAAAAATAAAAACATGACTGCAATTAAGGAGAAGCTTCTGGTTCCTACTTACAAGATTTATAAGAAAGAAGAATTTGGATAAAAGATGCTGCAAGATAATAGAAATAAATGGAAACAAATCAAAGGACAGCAGTAATTATAAAATACTTTAAAGATGGTGAAATTTTACAATAAGTTAAGAAGCTTTTTAGCTTTTTAAAAGTTAGGTTAAAGCTTTATGATACCACAAGCTAGTTCAAAAACAGGAAATTGTGCATTCAGATCCAAAGTTATGATTTTTGTATCATGCAAAACAATGAACGAAGAAAATTACACAACTACAAGGAATTGAGGTTCTGAACTGCCCATAACGTGCATTAAAATTTTAGTTCATTAACCCTTCCCAGCTCAATGTTACATTTACAAAGCACCGTGTACTGTCATGTAAATCTAAAGCTAACTAGTTAATAGAAGCAAACATTTTAAGTTAGAGGTGAACTACATGGCAGAATTCCTTGATGGCAGCCAGTACTTAGAAAACAGACTAACCGAGTTAGTATCCTCCAACTTGCCACCACCCCCAAAACCTCAAGAGCTGCACCCTCTAACCCATTCAACTGTCTGGACACCTCCTATCTCCTGAGTAATACAACAGCTTTTCTCATCTCTGAACACAAGGTCAGAGAAGAAGAGCTGCTATCCTTTCCCCACCAAGGAAAATGGTTAAGAGTTGAAAATAAGAATTAGTTGCCCACATACAATGTGAATTTTAGTTTCTATCTTTTGGCACGAGAGGATGAGCAAAGCTGTTAAAAACTCCCTATAGAGTGGGAAGATTTGTAAGTTCCCTTTAAGCAAGCCCACCAAGGAAGCAGCAGGTTGAACCACTCTGGATTCAGGGATTTTAGTGTCAACAGCTTGATACCCAAAAGTTACACTGTAGAAGCATTATATCTTAGTGAAAATAAATATATGACTGACTTAATCTAGAAAATATAATACAATAAACATAAACATGGGTCATAAAATTCAAAATATAAGGCACATGAACATAAGAAAACAGAAACCAAAAAGCTTTTTAAGTGTTTTCATTTAGTCATCAAATAAATACATTTACTTATCCATAAGTCAAACTTGTAAATAAAATATGAAATGGTAGAATAAAAGGTATCTGAATTTGAACAAAACAAACAAGGAATCCCTAAACTCAATCATGCAACCTCAAATTATATTCCTGAAAATGCCTTTATATCCACTACTCTTCTAAATTATTTAAAGATTTGTAAGAACATTCAGAATAATTATATGTGTATAATGCTAACAGCCATAGACCATTAGTTCTGAGATGATATTTAAAAGAAAAGAATTCATTTCTGAGAGAAAGCAACAGACCTTTATGGCTATTTTATTAGTTTTATCCTTGCAATCAACACTCTCCCCAGAGATGCATTGTGTGTGATAGTCACTCAGTTGTGTCTGACTCTTTGTGACACCATGGACTGTAGCCCACCAGGCTCTTTTCTCCTTGGAATTCTCCAGGCAAGAATACTAGAGTGGGTTACCATTCCCTTCTTCAGGGGATCTTCCCAACTCAGAGATAGAACCTGGGTCTCCTGCATTGCAGGCATATTCTTTACTGTCTGAGCCACCAGGAAGATGCATAATCTAATGCAATTAGGCATCCTTTTATCTCAAGTTATTTCCAACCCCAGGGGAAAAGTGCTTCTCTTACCAATCAACCAATATTAATTATATTATTACATAGAGCAGAATTAATGCATAAAGCACAGTGCATGGTACAAAGTAACCACAGCTCAACAAATGTTAACCATTATTATTATTCAGCTCTATTCATTGTCATATTCAGTATATTCTATAGGACCCCACCCTCCCATCCTGCACCCTAATGCCACTACTTACAACTATAATGGTAAGATGACATAGATCAGATTTAGATAAAAGTTTCATTTCTGTAATAAAATCTAAATGAAGATATCAAGGTTGAGTTATTAATTCTTTATTAGTCTTATTTACTTACAGAGCAAATGATATTTTTTAAAATGTGCCCTTGAAATAAACTTTTCTAGACTAAAACCTAAAAGGATAGTTTTCTGTGAAGCAGAAATTTGGTTTATATGTAGTAATAAGTGAATGGCTGTCAAAATCTAAGAAAACACTTCTTGCGAATCAAGTTCCGGTCAATCGTATTTAATTCTTTATATCAATAGTATTATCCTGGCTGACATGAAGGGAACTTCCAGGTCACCTACTGAAACGAATCTGATTGAACAAAAAGTGGCTAGCCTGAAGTGTGTCTAATAAAACCAGACAAAAGCCAAACCTCGTAGAATAAACATGAAAAGGACACGTAGGAAAACGTTCAAAACTACTTCAGCTGGAAGGGGTTAAGCACAAGACACTGTGTGGTCAGAGACAGAGAGCTTTTTAAGATACATATTAATCTTGCAGGTAGGAAAGATTAAAAAGAAAAAAAAGGAAAGAAAAAAATGATAACGTATTTCTTGAGCAATATTTACCAGTCATGCTGCTGTCTCTGTTTATCCCATTATGAAGTTTACAGTGAACAAATGCTGCATCAAATAACCATGATCCAAAGAGATTCAAGATGCTGTTAACCTTTGGTCTCCGGGGGGCAGGCAGTGGCCGGGGTTCTGAACTAGTCTGATTTGGACTTGACAGAGGAGAGGTGGAAGATGTCTGATGCTGAACTTTCGAGGCGTGAGCAGTACTAACCTGTTAGAAGAACAAAAGAATATAGCCACAGTCACAAGAAGTTTGCAAAAACAGCAGGACTTTTTAAAAGGATGGCTGATTAAACAGTCAATTTTATACGGTTAATAATGGTGATGAAAACTCTTACTGTGCTTGTCTTCATAGTGGCCTTATTCACAGTAACAGCCCGGTGCCTCCGGTTATGTGGTGGGGTGGTATTGACAGCAGTGCTCTGAGGCATACTCAATCTATTCACGGGTGTTGGAGGAGCACTGTCTGATCGGGGTCTAGAAATGCCTTTAAAGAAAGACAAAAGGAATTATTCGTCATAGTTCAAAATACGTGGTCAGGAAATCTTCATCAAGCAACACCGGTGAAGGCTCAGGACCAACTAGGATAGCAGAGACTACAAGCTGCCTCCCAATTGCCATCCATTCTTTCTTCCTGAGTTACAGGACACAAAACTTAGCTGGACGTGGCTACCTAGAATAAACAACTACATTCTGAAGGCTCCCTTATGGCCAGATGTGGCCATGTTCTGACCATAGAGAAGTGGGTGATTACTGGGTGGGTCTTCTTCAAAAATCTTTTAAGTGTCCTTTTAAGGACCAATCAAAGGTAGATGCTTCTTCCTTCCCAGTTACTAAGAGGACGGCTGGAACTCTTTCAACCATCATGGCCCATGAGAGTATGCACAAAGGATGAAGAGCCGGAAGATGGAAGTGCCCTGGGTTTCTGACAATGGTGGAACTGCCATAGCAGCCCCATACAGCTTAGCCTGGGGCTTAACACATATGAAAATAAGCTACCCTGTTTAAACCACTGGTATTTTTGACCAAGTGGCAGCCAAACTTAACTGAACTAATGTACTACCTCTGTAATACCTCTGTAATATATTAAGTACACATAACAAATGGTTTTTAAATGACAGGTATTACGTATCAAGGGCTTCCCAGGCGGCACTAGAATCCGCGTGCCAATGCAGGAGACGTAAGAGGTGCAGGTTCGATCCCTGGGTCAGTAAGGTCCCCTGGAAGAGGAAATGCCCACTCCACTATTCTTGCCAGGAGAATTCCATGGACAGAAGAGCTTGGCAGGTTACAGTCCATGGGGTCGCAAAGAGTCGGACACAACTGAGCATCTGAGTACATTAAATATCACTGTTCTTTAACAGGTTAAAAAAATTCTGACTTTTCATGTGAAAAACAGTTTAAAACAACGTTTCACAAAAAGTATAATTTGCTTCCTAATGATTCATATAAGAATGATACCTAATGCATTTTAATCTGTATTTTCTAGGATTATTAGTGAAATGACACTTCTCTCTTCTGCAAATCATTTATTCATAGCCTTTGTCCACTTATCTACTGGGTCATAGCCTTTGTCCACTTATCTACTGGGTCGTATTCTCTTCTCTTTGCATTGCCTGATCTATTCAGCATTTATATAATAATAACAAAAAACCTCAGGCTATTACATTAGTTGCAAATAATTTTTCCTAGTTTACTACTTGGCAATCAAATCTCTTCATCTTTTTCTTTGGGCTGTCCCCTAATAGTCTCTAAAACCAGACTCTAGAGTTATCTTCAAACATCCAGCAACATACACAAAATTCACCTAAGAATGCATCCACCAGACAGCTGATTCCACGCATGGCACGAAAAAATATTTGAGGCAGATGTTTAAGGCAGGGATACTGATTCAATTCTTGTGGCATTCCGCTCACATTTAAGAACTGTTCCTGAAATTTGGGAGTAGAGCTTATAATGGCTGGGTTACTCAAATCCACGGGATTACTATCAAAAGAGAGAGCAAGAATTAATTATACATTTAGAAATTTCTTTAGCAATAAAATGCATGCAATCTAATTTTAAAAACAGGGCTGTGTGTACCTATTTGACTCAGAGAGGAGATGAATCTGTGTTTAATAGGCTAGGGAAGCAAACATCAACTCTACAGAAGACCTGCAGTGTGCTTACATGAACTTCATTTGCCTATTCAGAGAATGAGAACCAAAATAAGACTAGAAATCTTTAATTTTTTAAAAGTATATATGGATATATTTTTATATGTTTGGAATTAAGCAACAGAATGATAAAATTATAAATAAACATACAAGAACCCCAAGAAGAAAATTTTACTTTAGTATTAATATTTCCAATTTTTAAAAAACTGTGTGAAAATCGGGATTAGTGCTTACGTTCTTGTGCACGTACTCAAGTCATACATTTTGATATACTTAAAACAACATATTTGGGCTTGAGTATTTCCAATGAAAAACAGATTTATATTTTCACTCAAAATAGTCTGCTTAAGTGTCCGTTACACAGCCTTTCCAACTCAAAGTAATAATGTTAGTTAACACATAGCCAGCCACTTGGAAAGAACTTCCACTAGCTACAAGATCAAAAGAATTAGGCTGAGAAATATAAATCAGTGGTTTATAGAGGACTGGGGCCTTTGAAACCTTTTTCCATCCAGTTAGACTCTTAATTTCAAGTAAATGAAAGTGAGGACAGAGGAATGTGTATGCCTGTATGGAAAAGAGCTTCGAGTATTAGTATATTGTATCCACAGAACTGTAGTTCACTCTGTGGGGTAGAGAAAAAAGAAGCCTCTAAGGACGTCCCTGGAAGTGCAGTGGTTCAGAATCTGCCTTCCAGGGCAGGGGATGCAGGTTTAATCCCTGGTTGGGGAACTAAGGTCCTACGTGCCTCAGGGCCAGAGAAACAGAGCAGTGCATACGCATACGCACAAGAAGAGCAAAGCAGCCAAGAGAGACACATGATAGAGCAGCCTATCCCAAGGCTGCCCAGATCCCTCCAGTCACGAGTACTGAATGTTCACTGCTTCCCGATGCCCAGTGAGACCTCTCTATCATCACACAATCCCTCTTTTTCACCAGCATTTGTTCAAATTCCTATTCTGTATATCCAAAAAAAAAGGGGGGCTAAAACACTCTTTCAGCTCAAGAAGGACAGAGTATGAAGAGATCAATTAATAGTGAAGGAATAGGGGCTTCCCTGGTGGCTGAGTGGTAAAGAATCTGCCTGCCAACGCAGGAAACACAGGTTCAATCCCTGGTCTAGCAAGATCCTACATACCATGGAACAGCTAAGCCCACACACAACTATAGAGCCTGTGCTCTAAAGCCCAGGAGTTACAACAACTGAGCCCACGCACTGAAAACTACTGAAGCCCACACACCCTACAGCCTGTGCTCCACAAGAGAAGTCATCCCAATGAGAGGCCCATGCAGTGCAACAAGAGTAGCCCCCGCTCACTGCAACTAGAGAAAAGCCAGTGCAGCAACAAAGACCCAGCATAACCGAAAGTAAAGAAATAAATAATGAAGAAGCAGGAAAAGATTATCTAAGAACTACTACTAAAAAAAAGAACTACCATTAAAAAAGATTCTACTACTACTAGAGTTTTACTGGTGGCACATTTCAAACTCTTAAGGAATATATAACTTTCATACAACAGAGTACAGAAAAAGATAGGAAGTTTCCTAAGTTTTTTAAAGTTGCCAAAATATAAATTAGTCAAAAAACAGAAAGAGGGACAATTTGGGAAAATATTATAAGAACAACATTCCATAATCAAGCAGAACTTATCTTTAAAGGATGCAGGATGATTCAACATTGGGGAAAAAAATTAACACACTATCAATAGATAAAAGAAGAAAAGATATTTAATTGCTTAAATGGATCCCAAAATATGACTTGAAAATAATTCAGCACTATTTCCCATTTTATTTATATTTTTAAATTTAAAATTCTTTAATTGCTTATGAAATCAAGAACACAAGAAACAGTAACCATCTAATATTAACAATTAATACCTCATTCAAAATTTCATGCAGTAGAGGCATTCAAATGAAAATCAGAAAAGAGGGATGTCAAAACAGTGTCATTTTAACACAACAATGTTGTAGAAATTCTGACCAGTAAAACAACATACAAAAATAATTGTAACAAAAATGGCAACTTTTCAAGCACCTACCATATACTAGATGCACTGTTTCACATTTTCTTCAGTTCTTATAACAAGATGGATACTATTATTATCCCCATTTTATAGATTAAAAAGAGACTGAGACTCAGAGAGACTAAATTGCTTGCTCAAGCTCACAAAGGATAAAGTAGTAGAATATGAACTCATATACAGGTCTTACTGCAACCAAAACACTTTTAATGAATTACCACAGACTCAAGTATAAATTACTAGAAAGGAGACATTTCTTATTTGCAGATATGTGCAAATACATGTGCCCATTATATCTAGAAATCTAAAAAGAATCAGTGAAACACGGCATTTTAAAAGCCCAAATATAGTATATAAAAGTATAATAGGTAAAACATTTTCTTTACAGCAGCAATAGCCACTTGTAAGATTTAACAACAGGAAAAAAAAAAAGTTAGCCTTTCACAACATCAGCAATAAATACACAGGAATAATGGCAAAAAAGAAAAAAAATTATGCAGATGTACAAAACACTTCTGCAAGATATTTAAGATTCTTAAAAAGAAAAATACCTACTCTTGAAAGGCAACCACAATATATTAAGATGTCAGCTGCTCCTAAATACAAATACAAGCTAATACAATTCTCATCTTTGGCAGAGATGAGAACTGCTTAGCTGTTTGGTAATTTCTCTTTTCCTTCTATGTTCTCTTGTAATTTAATGTGGCATATGTGAGTTCCAGCCAAAGCAGTGATTCACATCAATTTAGGAGCTGGTCTATAAAAACTTTCTACATAATTTTCCTTGCTTTCTCTTTTCTATCTTCTAGCCAGATACAGAGGCTTCTGCCTACAAAGTTAATGCCCTAATAAAGCCACATGTTGAAGATGCCGGAGTCTTTGCCAGCCTGAGGCCCTGAACAACTACCCAAGCAAAGCTGCTCCTTACCCAAGGCTTTCATGAAACATATCGTACTAAGTCACTAAGATTTTCAGGTTCATCTGCTAAAGCAGGACATGTTCCTTACCCTAATTAACATATACTCTAAACCCCAACAGGTTTTGTGAAGTTCTTCTCTTCACATGTGCTTTGTAACATGTCAAATAGTTTATAAAATTCATCTAAAACGTTAAACAGGCAAGAGGGATTCTTAAAAATACTCTAAGAAATGGAAAAAGGGAAAAAGTCGTTAGTTCTACCAAATACCAATAACTATAGAAGGTTAAAGTAATTAAGTGTGACTCTCCTATAAGAATGAATGAAAAGATCAATGGAATAATATGCAACCCAAAGACAAAACCCACACATATAAAGGAACTTAATGGCACAAAGGAAACAAAGTCAGAAGCAGTGAGTATCGATGAATATCTACCTGATCAAAGTACACACAAGACTTTCTAATCTTAAAGGAAACAGAAAATGGTTTCAGAAAAAGGTAGATGTAAAAAAATAAACTAAAATCACTGGAAGATGAAAAACAAACTACAAACTGAAAAATAAAATGACAGAAAATAGTTAAGATCCCTAATTTATAAACAGGTCATACACAGTAATTCAGAATCACTAATATACAAACAGAAAAATGAGGCTCATCAAACCAGAAAGAAAAGATATGCAAGGAAAAAGTTTATGAATCAAGACAGTACACAACAGAATTAAAGTTCCACAGAGCACAAGGATGGGGCTAGAAGAGAGAAAGGTAGGAAGCAATGAAATCGAATTGAAAACAATATCATAAAGAAAGAAAGAGCACAAAGTAGTATTACTTTTAGCAATTTGTCCCTCTGTGAAATTTTATGGTGTTCCCTTAGTGGAATTTTATACAAGGCTACCAGAGGAGAGGCCTTGAGAATAAGACTGACCAATTAGTGCTGGTCACAGAGAGGAACAAGGTAGTCTTCAGCCCCCATAGAATGTGACAAAGTCCTGGAAGAGAGACTGTCACCCAGGCAGCAGCAATAGGCAAGAGAACAAATACTGCACCTACTGCAGGGAACAAACTCCTAGAGAGTGTGGCCCAAGAGCAGCTGAGGAGAGCCTGACCCTGCCAGGATGAAAGGGGCATGTGACGCAGATGAGTGTTTTGTCCAATTTGGCTCCATCTGACCCGTGGGCTTAGCAGCCACACTGTGAACTCCAACAAGGAGTTCCTGCCTAAGACATTTACTGGGTAAGGACACATGAAATACAACAACAAGGGTACCTTAACATATGTAAAAAGCGAAACCATGTCTGTGCAACACACTCATTATCCATTTCAGGAGGGATCAGACTGGCATCTTCATCGGGAACTTTAAATGCAGGAAATGAAGGACCATATGTAAAGCGTAGCAATCTAGAAAATCAAACAAACAAAAAAATCACACCACTAAGTTCATTTTTAACAGAACTGAAGATACATACCTTCAAGCATTAAAATATAGTAGGAGAAATACGATAGGAGAAAATAGATGAAACTTGTATTATACCCCACTGAGGTGAATAAAATAAATGAAAACCCTTTTATAAAATAAACTGGAAGAGGACTTTCAGTTTTGTAAAAATTATTTTAAAATATTTATTTCTTCATTTCAATAATTAATATCATTTATAGTTTAGTTCATATATTTATGTTATATGATTTATATTATAAATTTGTTATTTACTTATATGTTTTCATTATAATTATAAAATAAGTGATTTCATAAATTAAATATTGCTTCTCATATTATAAATTTTAATACATCTTATTATATATAACATAGTATGTAATATACAACACTGTATATAACACTTACACAGAATATAATTTTATCATGTATACTATAACATAAATTACAAATTATATATAATTTTATAAAATTACAAATTATTTAAAATTTTAATTTATAACTGCATATAACAAATAAATAAATCATATAATCATGCACAATTATGCTTATGTTGATTATACAGTCATATAATATAAACAATAAATTCTTTTTTAAAAGATTCATCACACTACAAATACCTTCAACACAACTAATTTATTATAATTTATTCATAACAACTGCAACATAACTTTACATGGAGTTTAGAATTTATGGTATGTGTCCCATAAATTGAATTTGATAATTCAATTACTTAACTAAATACTATTATTCCAAATGTATTAAAACTATTCAAAGCCCTTTTATTAATCTACTATACTTAGAATAGATTATGATCTACTATAGCTAATCTAAATATATCTTAATAAAATAACCAGAATACATACAAAGACTAAGTGTAAAGTACTCGCAAATCAACAATATTTTTTCTTTTTTACTTTTATACCCTCCTTTATTTTAGCTTTTTTTGTTTTTTTCTGCACCACTGAGCGACTCATGGGATCTTATTTCCCTGACCAGGGACTGAACCCAGACCCTTAACAGTGAGGGTGTGGAGTCCTAACCACTGGACTACCAGGGAATTCCCAACAATAGTTTTTAAAAGGAAAACACAGAGAACAATTTAAATATCAAAACAGCAGAGAAACTATTAAATGAATTATAATTCCATTTATATAATGAAAAACTATAAGGCCATTTAAAATAGGATCTTGAGATCTATGTAAGAAGAAAAAAGGTACATGTAATTACTGGGACAAGAATCAGACATCAAGTTAAAAAAAGCAAGTGACACTATATAGAATAATCTCAAATTGATTTTTTTAAAAAGATAGAAAAAATATATTCAAAGATTGGTTATTTGTAAGTGGATATTCCCCCTTATGTCTTCCAAATTTTCCATAATCTAAGCATGAATTGCACTTTTATAATCAAGATAAAAGGATGTATTATTTAAAAATAGATTCATAATAGTGACATTCATATAGACATACCAGAATAAACAAACAAAAACTCATCTTAGTTTAAATGATGATAAAGATATATAATTAGCTCATAAAAAGACCAATGTACCTTCTGATACGTAATACCACCTATAAATTATCTGTTCCCACCTCCACCACTAACCCTCCAATTAAGTCTAAATCAGATTAAGTCTCCAGTCTCCTGTCAGATTAACCACCAGCTGACAGGAAATATAAGGGACAGAGGAACATATTAATTAACACAACTAAGACATAATCAGAAAAATCCAGAATGTGAAGCATTCAATAAGACAAAACAGCCCAGTTCAACAAAAAATCCTGCAAGGAAATAAAAATGAGAGAGCAGGAACCTACAGTTTAAAATAGGTTTAAGAAATATGTCAACTAAATACAATGTCCAAACCTTGTCTGTGTTCTGATTCAATGGAATTGACTATTATAAAAAGTTGAGACATTCAGGGACATCTGAACACTCAATAGCTAAACAATATTAGAAAACTGTTAACATTTTGTTCATGTGTGATAATGGTATTGTGATCATGTTTAAAAAAGAATGCTCAGCTTTTAAAGAGTTATATATTAAAAGAAATGGAAAAAAAAAGTCTGAAAAAAATGAAGCCTGATGGTTTACTCACAGAATAGTGATGATATTATATATAAATGGCTAAAAAAAAAAAAACCCCAAAACAAAATCATTATTATAAAAAACTGCCTACTTTGGTTACAGATGAGAACATTATAGTATGGTCCTATTTCTGTAAAATTATGTATAATAAGATTTCTCGTGAACTTAACTCTTTCTGTTATAACTTTCTTTGGTTTATTTTTTTTTAATAATGATCTTAAACATTTTGGACTTCCCCGGTGGCTCAGACCGTAAAGCGTCTGCCTACAATGCGGGAGACCCGGGTTCGATACCGGGGTCGGGAAGATCCCCTGGAGAAGGAAATGGCAACCCACTCCAGTATTCTTGCCTGGAAAATCCCATGGACAGAGGAAGTTGGTAGGCTACAGCACATGGGGTCGCAAAGAGTCAGACACGACTGAGCGACTTCACTTTCACTTTCTTTCTAAACATTTTAATAATTAGAATTAGAGTGGGATTTGGGGGGTGGGAATAGTAGGGCTCAGAATTCATCTGCCTCTCCAACATACTTTCTCAATCTAAAAGGTTTTAGATTAGACAGACACTAGGCCAATTGCTATATCTATTTTTAAAAACTGATTGATTCTATTAACTAAAGTATAATAATAAGAGACACAGAATAGAGGCTTTTACCATGTACTCCATAAATCCCAAAAAGACGCAGAATGAGGGGAAGGCTGCCTGCAGCCAGACAGATGAAAGGCGGCAGGTTGCTGACGGTCACTTACCTCGAGGTGAGCGCACAGATGACCTTGCTCCACTGCTCCACCACTGCCGGGTGGTGCCTCCAGTTCGCCACCATCTCCTTGGCTGTTTTCCAGTAAGGAGGTGTTGGGAAGCACCGCGTACATGCTAGTAACCAAACCTCAAAGAGAACACCAATCAACTTCTCTGCTAGATTCTCAGCAATGCCACCTTACCAACGAAAAGAAAACATCTTTGGCATACTTATTTGTAAAGCAAAATCTTTAACTCACTGATTTGGGAGAACTGGTCAAAAAATTAAAATAACTGCAATGTTAAGTTTTGACTTTCAAATAACCACTTAAGAGTAAGAACAAAAAACTACTCTTAGGAGCTCTTATGAAGGAAATCATAAACACATCAACCCATTATCACGTGGGACATTTTCAAGTGGCCCTGCTGGGTTCTTATGGAAGATCTTAACCTTCCAGCAGTGAGACAGGAGCACACAAGGAAGAAGGGAAAGGATGAGTGCCTACAATGAAGGAGTGCTATTAGTCAGTTTCTGTGCCACACAGCTCAAACACGTGACCTCACATTAATTCTGCAGGGTAGGTTTTTATATCAATAATATCTATTACCAATTATCAATTATTTCCATTTTGAAGATGAGAAAACAAGTTCTGGAAATTTAAGTAACTTGCCCAAGTTCACACAGCCAATAAGAAAAGGAATCTGAACAAATACGTGAGACTTCCTACCTTCAAACTTTGCTATAAAATGCTTCATGTGTTTGAAAGCCACCCTTCAAGGGAGAAGGAGACAAAGAAGGGAGCCAAAGGACTGGTTCTGGCAGGACAAAGCCTCAACCATGAAAACAGAGCTGCTGCTCGGTTCCAAGCCTGGGAACTAAGGAGAACAGCAGCGGTCTATACTCTGCCTAGCCACAGAAGGCAAACTTTGGATTTCCATACAGAACGAAAAGTTCTAAGGATTTCAAATGAGCAAAAATGAAGTTTCAACAATAATAAGCTCCAGAAGGGGATGGATGGCTTGACTTATGGTGCTGAATCTCTGGCATGGGGATTGTTTAAGCAAGAGGCACACTACCTGTCTGGCTAGCTCATCACCAATCCCAGACAAGGTATTTCTATTACAGAGTCCCTTTCAACACTAAAATTCTTCCTGGACACTGCATTTAGGTGAGAGCACAAGCACATTCACGTGTGTTAGTAAAAAGAATACAGATGAATAAGCAACAGGGGAATTTGGAACTAGAATTATCAACTTACTGTCTTTGTATACTGTGCTATATTATACAAAGCAAGACATCTTAAAATACATTCTAAACTCATAAAACCGAAGGCTTTTTGATGGCTAGGTAATGAATGACATACTTGTCTTACTTCCAAATAGAATACTTGAAGATTTTCTAGGTTTCATTTGCTAAACAAAATATCTTCTGCAGCCATCAAGTTTTCAGTCTGCCTGGATAACTACTTTGTAATCAGGTACATTAGTTGTTTCTTATATTAGGCTCTGTCCTAATACACTGAACAAGCTACTGTTACTGTCATTATCAAACATGTATTAATTCAGAGTCTCTCCTCATATTGGTTTGTCAACTGTAGTGCTAAATTTTAAATCCCCACTGAGTCTCCTACTCATTGAGTCTAAAAGTGAACTGTGTTTGGAGCTCAGCAATAAATCAGAAAAAATAATTAACAAACCTTGAACAGTTGGTGGCGCTAGAAGTATGTCATTAATCTGCAGAAGAAACAATAGTAAGACTTCCCAGGTTTCTCGGGCCATAATGGATGACTCCCGGGCCAGTTTCTGAATGGCTTTCAGGACCTGTAAGCATAGTCGGATCTGACTGGAGCCCTGTTCCTGTCTAAAGAAGACAGACAGACATCACTGACAAGCTTAAGGACAGAATGCAACAGTTAAGACAGGCAAATCCCTAACAGCACCAGCAGACAGAATTAGGCGTACCCTCTTCAGTTCAAAGCTACTTCCTCCCCATGCAGTTTGGCACTCTGGGATCTAAACCTACCACTCCTAAAGAGCTTGAAAAGCTCCCGGGGAGAGGAAGGATACTAGAAAGTGGGTTTCACCTCTGGGTTTTCTAAGTCTGAAATGTGCCTGGCACATACAACAGATACTCCATAGGTTTCTGCTGAATGAATGAGTAAATACCCACAGCCACTTCTGCTGCTCACACAGCAGAATGGCCTTTGTATTCTTTAAAAAAATTTTGAACATATGTTCACAAGAATTCAGCATGAATTTCATAATGCTCACAATCCCTTTGAAGTTAATGTCTGCTAGAGAAGAGCCTAAAAAATGAAATATCCTGGGATGGGGAGGGAGGTGGGTGGGGGGTCCAGGAAGGGGAACACATGTCAACCCATGGCTGATTCATGTCAATGTATGGCAAAAACTATTACAATATTGTAAAGTAATTAGCCCCCAACTAAAATAAATAAATTTATTAAAAAAAAAAAAGAAATATCCTAATAGGTCCCCAAAACTGATGGGATATAGAGACAACTTCCCCAGAAATGAGCACCTGCTAACTGTGGCTCTACTAACAAAAGGCAACTTAACCCAAAGGTACCCAAGATATACTCCCAACAAAGTTTTATAGCTCTCTTTAGTTCACAACACCATTTTTCTCCAACAGTATCATTACATCAGTGTATCAGGGCTAGGGTTGAAGAGGAAGATAAAAGTACAAGCCCCAGCCCTTATCCCCACTGTCCAACATGGATCACCTTAAGATTTTCAAGAATCACAGTAAACCTACTGCACTGGCAAATAGTGAATTGGCTTCCAGAGTTCCCATGTGAAAACCAAGGCAAGTAACTAATATTTTTGAAATAAATCTTGAGGCCAAGTTTCTACATGACTCGTGTCACAAAGAATTCATAAAACACGTCTCTATCAGAGGAGGGAATCTCAGAGCCTCCTCGAGAAATCCAGACAATGAAGTGAGTGCTCTTAGAACTTCCATCACAACCTCAGGACAAAGATTCTCAGATTCTGGGCCACGATCCATAAAACCAAACACTTACACTAGAGCTACAAGAAAATGACAACCCTAAGTTCCCCCTAAAGAAGCCAGACCTAAAGTGAAATGATGAGACATTCACCTAGGAAAAGACAAGAGTCCCCAAGAACAGGGAGATGTCCCGTGTTCAGTTTGAGGTGAATCCGGACCACGGGAAGCCGAGAGGCTCAAGCCTGTGTCTGTTGGTCTGCTATTAAGCAAGAGTAAGAAATATATAATACCCCAAACCTCATGTTCCCAAAGAAAGGCAATGCCAAAGAATGCTCAAACTACCGCACAATTGCACTCATCTCACACGCTAGCAAAGTAATGCTCAAAATTCTCTAAGCCAGGCTTCAGCAATACGTGAACCGTGAACTTCCAGATGTTCAAGCTGGTTTTAGAAAAGGCACAGGAACCAGAGATCAAATTGCCAACATCCACTGGATCATCGAAAAAGCAAGAGAGTTCCAGAAAAACATCTATTTCTGCTTTATTGACTATGCCAAAGCCTTTGACTGTGTGCATCACAATACTGTGGAAAATTCTGAGAGATGGGAATACCAGACCACCTTATCTGTCTCTTAAGAAACCTGTATGCAGGTCAGGAAGCAACAGTTAGAACTGGACATGGAACAACAGACTGGTTCCAAATAGGAAAAGGAGTACGTCAAGGCTGTTTATTGTCACCCTGCTTATTTAACTTATATGCAGAGTACATCATGAGAAACGCTAGGCTGGAGGAAGCACAAGCTGGAATCAAGATTGCCGGGAGAAATATCAATAACCTCAGATATGCAGATGACACCACCCTTATGGCAGAAAGTGAAGAAGAACTAAAGAGCCTCTTGAAGAAGTGCAAGAGGAGAGTGAAAAAGTTGGCTTAAAGCTCAACATTCAGAAAACTAAGATCATGGCATCTGGTCCTTTCACTTCATGGCAGATAGATGGGGAAACAGTGGAAACAGTGTCAGACTTTATTTTT
Source organism: Giraffa tippelskirchi (assembly GCF_054371585.1). Lineage (NCBI taxonomy): Eukaryota > Metazoa > Chordata > Mammalia > Artiodactyla > Giraffidae > Giraffa > Giraffa tippelskirchi. Next base: position 109,175,740 of record NC_137287.1, on the reverse strand, counting down.
CTGGGCTCCAAAATCACTGCTGATGGTGACTGCAGCCATGAAATTAAAAGACGCTTACTCCTTGGAAGGAAAGTTATGACCAATCTAGACAGCGTATTAAAAAGCAGAGAGATTACTTTGCCAACAAAGGTCCATCTAGTCAAGGCTATGGTTTTTCCAGTAGTCATGTACGGATGTGAGAGTTGGACTATAAAGAAAGCTGAGTGCCGAAGAATTGATGCTTTTGAACTGTGGTGTTGGACAAGACTCTTGAGAGTCCCTTGGACAGCAAGGAGATTCAATCAATCCATCCTAAATGAGATCAGTCCTGGGTGTTCATTGGAAGGACTGATGTTGAAGCTGAAACTCCAATACTTTGGCCACCTGATGCGAAGAGCTGACTCCTTGGAAAAGACCCTGATGCTGGGAAGGATTGAGGGCAGAAGAAGGGGACGACAGAGGATGAAATGGCTGGATGGCATCATCGACTCGATGGACATGGGTTTTGGTGGACTCTGGGAGCTGGTGATGGACAGAGAGGCCTGGCGTGCTGCGGTTGATGGGGTCGCAAAGAGTCGGACACAACTGAACTGAACTGAAACCTCATGTAGCCATATAAGAGGAAACCCCAAACAAGAAATAAAAATACCACTAGTGGTCCTAGGGGCAACACTCTTACAAGCTAGCAATAACACTAGAAACTTCCCAAATGGTAACCCAGGCTTACCTACCATTCCTAGTACTACCTGCCCAGTGCAGAAAAGTAAACATCTGCTCCTTAGGTACTGTGGCATCACTCAGACAGCCTAAATTCAAGAGCAGTGTCCACGTTTCTACAGCTAAGAGAAACAAGGCAATCTTTACTGAAAAAGAAATAGAAACATCGAAACACCAAAGATGCTCTTTTCCCCCTAATATTTTCAAAAGCAACTTGTGAACTTCAGAAAAACTATTCTAGAACATGAGCTGGTGAACTATGTATGGCCTATGGGTCAAATCTGGCCTGCCATCTGTTTTTGTAAAAAAAACTTTATTGGAACACAACCATGCTCATTGATTTATATATTGTCTATGGCTGCTTCTCTATATCAGCAGAGTTGAATAGTTGTGACAGACACAACGATATGGCCCACAAAGGCTGAAATGTTTACTATATGCCTCTTTACAAAAAAAGTTTGCCAACCACTGCTTTAGAAGAATGCCACACTTCCTGAAGTACAGTATATTCGAGCAATGAAGACCCTAATCAATTTTAAATGATGGGTCACTCTTCACTCAGCTATGCACTCCCCCAAATCAAACTGATAGGCAAAGGAGAAAGGCTATATCCATTCTGACCTAATCTTTAGCAAAGTGGTACAGGCTGTTTCCTCTATTTTGAGGGTTAGTTTTCATAAAAACAACTAATTAAGTCAACTTGATGATTTTGTGACTATTTGACTCAAAAAACAAAAACAAAAAATTCCCAATAACAGGAGATAAGATCATAACTCCCAATATTTAGCACTGAAAATATTCAGCTCCCTAAGATACAATTAGCCAGGAGAACTCTAATACTCAGTTCAGCACCCTCTCAGAATTACACACACTTTTGGGAAAACAAGCTAATTACCAAATAGTAAAATGAACAATTTATATGGTAGTCATGCTTCTCAAGAGAGAAAAGCAAAAGCCTAATTAATATAAATGCAATTGATTTTTCTCATCAATAAAATTAACTGAGCACTGAGAGTTGGTAAGAGTACAAAGAGAAGACAATACTACCCATGAAACCCTCCCATTCACTAAGAAAAAGCCTAGTAAATTAGTTTCCTAAATGGGATGATAAGAAAGCATTAAAAGTATAATCATTTTAGAAGAACTTGCTTAGCTGCAAACAATATGCCTTCCTACCACTTACTTTCCATTTCCTGTTATAACTTCTATTTGAAATCAATAAATACAAACAACCAGCATTTAATTCACCCAAATGTAACCTAGACAGTGTATTAAAAAGCAGAGACATCACTTTGCCGACAAAGGTCCAAACAGTCAAAGCTACGGTTTATCCAGTAGTCATGTACATATGTGAGGGGTGGACCATAAAGAAAGCTGAGCACCGAAGAATTGATGCATCTGAACTGTGGTGTTGGAGAAGACTCTTGCAATCCCCTTGGACAGGAAGGAGATCAAACCAGTCAATCCTAAAGGAAATCAATCCTGAATATTCATTGGAAGGGCTGAGGCTGAAGCTCCAATACTCTGGCCATCTGATGTGAAGAGCCGACCCATTGGAGAAGATGCTGATCCTGGAAAAGACTGAGGGTAGGAGGAGAAGGGGGCAGCAGAGGATGAGATGGTTGGATGACATCATCAACTCAATGGACATGAGTTTGAGCAAGTTCCAGGAGATGGTGAAGGACAAGGAAGCCTGGTATGCTGCAGTTCACAAGGTCGCAAAGAGTTGGACATGACTGAGTGACTACACCCCCAGAAGTAGAATTGGGTGGCTGGTGACAGGGGTGATAAGATTAAGGGGTTAACAGGCATACCTCAATGTACTGCACTTCATTTTATTGCACTTCACCAATATTGTGGGTTTTTTACAAACTAAAGACTTGTAGCAACCCTACACTGACTGAGCAAGTCTATATGTGCCATTTTCCCCACTGCATTGCTCACTTCGTGTCTCTATGCCACATTTTGGTAATTCTCAAAATATTTTCATTATTATTATATCTTTACAGTGATTTGATGATCAGTGATCTTTGATGTTACTACTGTAACTGTTTTGCGGCACCACAAACCATGCCCATATAAGATGTCAAACTTCATTGATAAATGTGTTCTGACTGCTCCACCAACCAGCCATTTTCCTGCCTTCTCTTTCTTCTCAGGCCTCCCTATTCCCTGAGACACAGTAATATTGAAATTAGGCCATTTAATAACCCTACAATGCCTCTAAGTGTTCAAGTGAAAGGAAGAATCACGTCTCTCACTTTAAATCAAAAACTAGAAATAACAAGTACCTACTGTAGAAATAACAAGTACCTACTGTAATAGCACAGGGAACCATATTCAATATCCTGTAACAACCTATAATGGAAAAGAATCTGAAAAAGAAAACGTGTGTGTATGCAAGCACGTGCACAAAACTGAATCACTTTGTTGTGTAACAAAATCTAACACAGCACTGTAAAATGGTAGAAATGACTAAGCTTAGTGAGAAAAGCAGGTCAAAAGCCAAGATAGGCTAGAAGCTAGGCCTCCCGCATCAGTAAGCCAAATTGTGAATGCAAAGGAAAAGCGTTTGAAGGAAATTAAAAGTGCTACTCCAGTGAACACACAAATGATAAGAAAAAGAAAAAGTCTTATTACTGATATGAAGAAAGTTTTAGTGGCTGGATAGAAGATCAAACAAACCACAACATTCCCTTAAGCCAAAGCCTAACCCACAGCAAGGCTCTAACTCTCTTCAATTCTGCGAAGGCTGAGAATGGTGAGGAAGCTGCCGAAGGAAACTCTGAAGTCAGCAGAGGTTGGTTCATGAGGTTGAAGGAGAGACGCTGTCGCCATTAAAAAAAAAAAAAGGTGGACATGGGGGGTGGGGGTGGGGCAGCAGCAAGGTGAAGCAGCAAGTGCTAATGTAAAAGCTGTAGCAAGTTATCCAGAAGATCTAGCCGAGGTAGTTAAGGAAGATGAAAGTAGCCACACTAAACAACAGATTTTCAGTGGAGACAAAACAGCCTACAGGCTTTTACTGGAAGAAGATGCCATCTAAGGACTTTCATAGTTAGAGAGAACTCCTGGCTTCAAAAATGCAAAGGACAGGCTGACTCTCTTGATAGGGGCTAATGCAGCTAGTGGCTTCAAGTTGAAGCCAATGCTCATTTACCATTCTGAAAATCCTAGGACCCCTAAGAATTATGCTAAATCTACTCTGCCTGTGCCATATAAAACAATAAAGCCTAGATGACAGTAAATCTGTTTACAACATGATTTATTAAATATTTTAAGCCCACTGTTGAGACCTACTACTCAGAAAAAAGATGCCTTTTAAAATACTACTGCTCATTTACAAAGCACTTAAGAGCTCTGATGGGTGTGGACAAGGAATGTCTCCTGCCATTTCAGTAAACAATGTTGTGGCCATAAAGCCACCAGTCACTACAGCCGCCCCCTACAGTACACCCTAGGGAAATTCAGGACAGAGGAAAACAAGATACTGGCCCTACACAGTTAAGATGCATATCAAAGGAATAATTTCAATAAGCTCAAACTCTTGCATCTTCCTATACAAAGAAAGGCACTAAAATCATTAACTTGAGATGCCTTTTTTTTTTAATTTTTTTTTTTTTTTCCCAGCAAAACTCCTATATATCCTTGCTCCTTCCTTACCTCTTTGGAACACTCCCTCTAAGTATCTGAGAGGCTATATCCAGGCTATAGTTTTCAGTAAGTTCGATGAATAAAATATAATTCTCAACTTTTAGGCTGTGCATTTTTTTCCATCAACACTGAGATGTACAATGAGATAAATGTTGTCTGCTAACTGACCATTCATTCTGCTGCCCATGGATGAAGGAGTAATTTCAACTTCCAAGTCTTATTATTTAGGAAACACATTGGGTAAGACTATAGCTGCCATAGACAGTGATTCCTCTGATGGGTATTTTCAATCTCAAGTAGAAATTGAAAACCCTGTGGAAAAGATTCACCATTCTAAATGGCATTAAGTACATTTATGATTCATGGGAAAAGGTCAAAATATCAACATTAATAAGAGTCTGGAAGAAGCCGATTTCAATCCTCATGGATGACTCTGAGGGGCTTAAGACTTCAGGGGAGGAAGTGAATGCAGATGTGGTAGAAACAACAAGAGAACTAAAATTAGAAGAGGAACCTGAAGATGGGGCTGAATCGCTGCAATCTCATGATAAAACTTTCATGGATGAGGAGCTGCCTCTTATAGATGAGCAAAGAAAGTGGTTTCTTAATATGGAATCTACTCCTGGTGTAGATACTGTGCACATTATTGAAATGAAAACAAAGGATTTAGAATATTGCATAAACTTAGTTGATAACGCTGTAGCAGGCTTTGACAGGATTAACTCTAATTTTGAAAGAACCTCTACTGTAGGCAAAATGCTATCAAATAGCACTGCATGTTACAGAGAAATCATTCATGAACTGATGAGTCAATCAATGTGGCAAATGTCACTGTTGTCTTAAGAAACTGCTACATCCACCCAGCCTGATCAGCCAGCAGCCATCAATATCAAGGTAAGACCCTCCACCATCAAAAAGATTACAGTTCACTAGCACTTTTTAGCAATGCTAGTATTTTTTAATTAAAACATGTGCTTTTTTTTTTAGACATAATGCTATTGCACACTTATAGACAGCAGTACAGTATAAACGTAACTTTTACATGCACTAGGAAACCAAAAAATACTTTATTTCAATGTTCTCTTAACTGCAGCAGCCTGGAACCAAACCAACAATATGTTGAGGTATGTTTGCACACTTGATCCTATAGATCACAGCACATAATGAAGATTCTCTTTTTTAATTCAGATTTTCCAAAGTAATCTTCCTTCTAAATTTAAAAAGCTAAAATTTACAGAGCTGGTTTTTGGATGATTCATAGTCCCTCATCATCTGACAGACCAAAAGTCCTAACCAGAACTTTTCCAGAAGGATGGAAGTCAGCCCTCTTGACCGTTCCACAGACATTTTCAAAAAAGAAACACACACACACGCACACAGATGAAAACAGATTTTTCTCAAAGGAAATCCCTACAAATGGGTAGGCAACTAATGTTTTCTTCTATTATTTCCAAAATCCTTTAAAATGACATATAATTCTAGACATATAATTTTAGAATGGGAAAAAATGTTTTAGGCATAAGTAAGGCAACCGTTGTGCTTCCCTGGTGGTTCAGAGGGTAAAGTGTCTGCTTGCAGTGCAGGAGACACTGGGTTCAATCCCTAGGTTGGGAAGATCCCCTGGAGGAGGAAATGGCAACCCACTCCAGTACTCTTGCCTGGAGAATCCCTGGATGGAGGAGCCTGGAGCAGGCTGCAGTCCATGGATCGCAAAGAGTCGGACACGACTGAGCGACTTCACTTTCACTTTTCACTTTCAAGGCAACCATACATTACAATATTTAAGGTCTCTGTCACAGAAGGCAGGAGAAAAACTCAGTAACAAACTGTCAAAAGTATTCTTTTGGTCTATTACAAATTTGCCCATAATTTCAAATCTGCTTACTTCTGTATCTCCATTCTCTCTTAAGATTCATTTTAAGTTATAGGGCTTAGTCATTCTTTAGCTTAAGTTTAGACAAGAATTATGTTAGGCAAAAGTAGGGGGTTTTGACTGTAAGGGAAAGGGGTCACAGTATTTTCATACCTAGTAGCTATCAGATCTTAGAAGCAAAGCCAAAAGCTGTTAAAATGAAAACACATTGTTAAAGGGTCCTAGAAAACATTATATAAGCCCATCTCTCTCATTCATATTAACACATTTTTTAACTGAAAAAAACATGAAAATTACTGTTCAAAGGACTAACAATGAAATCAGTTCCTATAATATAAAAAAGTAACAATGATGAATATTTTATTATGATCCAGATAACGGCTAGATAGACTAGTACAGCTTACCTTGGTACAAAAAGATTTTGCAGATGTTTTAGTATACTTTGAACATATAGATTAGGCTCTTTAATAACTGGCAATGGAATAGAATCTTTCGGTAACACTAAAGCCATAATCCAGTCGGTATATACATCAACACAATATTTTACAGTCTCTCCATCCAAAGGAAGGGTCAGTCCATAGCAAATTACTTCCATGGTCCATTTTACCTAAACAAAAGAAAATATAGGTATAGATTTATTACACATCCCTCCCTGTTTATCAGTAGACTGATTTAAAATGTTAACTTCTTATTGCCAAAAACCTCTCAACTGAAGTATATTCATCTCAACATAGATCAGATTAATTTTAGAAAATGCACCTTCCACGTATAATACATACTCAGACAATACTTTCTCAGTAAAAGATTTAAGAAAATAAATTATGTGCTTATTTTTAATTATCAAGCCTACATTGGCTTTCACCCCTAAGACATTATTATTGTTTGCTCTGTAAAATAAAAAGTACAGGTCATCTTGGTTTTCCACAGAGATTAGATGCACAGAAATAGAAAATTTTAGATATTTTCCTCCACTTAATTTGCATGTGGGTATGTGTCATTTAGGAAATCATTTACATAAATTTAATCATATTCCATTTCCAGATTATGCAACTTTAACAAACAACAGGAAGGAAGATGAATTGTCCAACTCTTACTGTGTGACTATTTTCATTCGGCAAAGAAAATAATATTTTAAATGGAAGGGCAAGATCAAATACAGGTCAGAAGAGACTGAAGCTGGGTAACATCTTAAAAAGGCACTTAGCTACCCTAAATGACTTCCAGCCTCCTGACCTGTCTGAATCATAGGGGCTGAGAGAAATTGTCTAAGAGACTGCTGAACCACTGCCAGCAATCATGAATGAATAAGGCACAATGAGAAGGGGAAAATGGTCCAACTTGCAAAAGAAGATAAAACTATATTCCAGATAATGTAGACTGGAAAGTTGAAGTGAATTCCAGACAAAACTCTGGTACAAATTACTAAGCAGATGATCAGTGAGTACTTATAAAAGGGAAGAAGGGTCAGTGGGAACTAGCCTGCTCAAAAAGAACAAGTCATGCCAGACAAGCTTCATTCCTCTATTAAGGGGGTTACTACGAAGGCAGCTGGTATAAACCTGGTATTGATTTAAAGTCAAGTTTCCGAGGCACTTTCATAAATATTATCTAACCATCGGAATATCCCATGTGAGCAGGTAAACTATGCTCATTTTAGACATAAGAAAATTGAAGTTTAGCAAATTAAGCTATTTGGCCCAAAGCATCTGCTTCAAAATGCTGGAGCTGAAAACTAGATCCCTGGCCTAGAAATCTAAAGCTATTCTCACCATGCCATTAACAGCCTTCTCTGGCAAAGGGGGATCTGGGCTTTAACAAATTTGGTCCTTGTGGACAAGATGGAGACATCATATAGTCCAGAAGAAGGCAGAATGGCTGGATTTGTAACTGGTCAAAACAACATGGGAGACTAGCAGTGGATTAGTGTAACAAGATCATTTTGGAAGAAGATGTCCAATGGCATGCCAAAGGCTCTGCCAAGATTTTAACTTAGAGAAAATCAGATTACCTGCTGACCATGTGTAGACATCACAAAACTAAAAAAATAACTAACTTGTAAAACAGAAATTCAGGATTCACAAAGATTTCAGCAGTTTAAAACTAAAGCTGAATGTAACAAGATAAATACATGTACTGAAATTTTTAAGCTCAGAACAAAACTACAAAGGTCACAGATAGAAAATATGTAACAACAGTATAACAGAAAATAACATGTCACAGCAATTAATGTTAGAAGCAACTATAACAACACTGTGAGGCTATCATAAATGAGGTGGGGAGGGGTGCGGAGTGGGATTAAGCTGAACAAGAGAATGAATTTTAAAAGAGGCTGCCAAGTTCCTAATTATCAGAGGAAAGACCAAGAAGAAGATATACCTTTGGTGATATCTTCATACAATAGTTCACTTACATAATTTGAGAGGACACTGGATTTAAGAACTATTATTCTCTCATAATCTTTCAAGGGTAGAAAGAGCTGCACTGACCACCACTACCTAATCACATGCCATCTCTTCCCAGGAGAAGGCAGCAAGGAATTACAGATATACCAAGAAGAGAGCGCACCAGGGCAAGTGCTAGTTCTCAGGGTAGGTCTCTGCCAGGGCACTCCAAGAAGAAAACGCTCTTCAGTATGAAGGGCTTCCCCTTTGGTAATCCATGGCCTACAGAGGGTAAATAAACTGCCTCCTGAGCTATAATCTTCAGTCTATCTAGAGTGGTCTTATATCTGGATTAAGTCTAATCTCTCCTTCAGGAGAAATCAGAAAGAAAGTGAAAAGGGATGGGCAAGTTAAGTCCAACTTAAGGCAACTTAACTTTAAAGCCCAGTTCCCTGAACCCAAGAACAGAGGACCAGCTCCAGGCCAAAAACACTCCAGAAACTCCTCATCTTTAGGGACAGCAAACATAACCCCCATTCCAACCACTTGGGCTCACAGACATACAGACTGAACTGCTCTGCAGTATTCTCAAACTTCTAAGTCAGGGTGGAGACAGCGGGACAGCCCCAGGCTCAAGGCACACGGGCAGCCTGAAAACCACACAAGACAGGCCTTTGGTCAGAGGCCTTTTAGAGGCAAAAACGAAGACCTTCCAAACACAACCTCTGAATAGAAATCTGAAGACTGAGCCTACGTCCTGACATGCAAGTCTGCTCAGCACACAGCTCAAGTGGAGAAAGAGAACTGGGTCCAGCTAGCAGGAAGTCCCAACAGCACAATGGTACAATCTATTCCTTGAACTCCCACAAACTCTGAGCTCTAACCCTCAACCCAAATAAGGTCAAACTGAGAAGTCACACTCCATTGAGCAGAAATCCATTTTAAAATGTGTGTGTTAGTTGCTCGGTTTTGTCCGACTCTTTGCAACCCTGTGGGCTGTACCCCGCCAGACTCCTCTGTCCATGGAATTCTCCAGGCAAGAATACTGGAGTGGGTTGCCATGCCCTCCTCCAGGGGATCTTCCTGACCCTGGGATTGAATCCGGGTCTCCTGCATTGCAGGCACATTCTTCACTGTCTAAGCCACCAGGGAAGCCCATAAAATGTTAAATAAATTATGCAGTAACAAACATATTTTCACATAGTAGAATGATACAAAAAAACACTTACTTCTTTGTCAGTTTTTAACAAACTCTCACTCCCAGCCACAGAAGGGGTACCTAAGGCCTGCCCAAGAGGATGAACCACCGCATTTGCCACTTCTCGCCCAACGCTCTCTGGATAGCTGTGCAGCACACTGGTGTGGCCCTGATCATTCTGAATCACCAAATGCAGCGACCTCCACTCAGAGTACATCGTGCCGCTAAAGGACTATCCAAATGGCACCTGAAAAGACAAAAGAGAATTCCATGTCAGATTATACTACTGGAAACTAATAAAAATAAGTAAAATACATATTTACCCTACATAGCACGATAAAGCAGTTGCCTCGAGATGACTCAGGGAAAAAAAAAAAAAACCTAAATGTTTTGAGAATGTCCTCAATAGCCTCTTGGTGAGATCAGGTAGGAAAGGCAGACCCTGGGAAGCAGCTGTCTGAGCACTTTCCCAAAACAGCCTTCAGAAGCCTAGAGGAAAGCTGGGGCAAATGGCCGCCATGCAAGAGGATAAAATAATCAGATCTAGGGCACTCACGGCATGAGGGAACCCTCCTCATTCCATGTTCCAGGATGGAAAAAGATGGAAGAAGGGTATGTTCCAAGTAGAAAAGGGAGACAAAGGAAAGGGTTTACTCCAAGGCCCAGATTTTTCAGTCAACAGTTTCCAAGTACCTATTACATGCTAGAAACAGACCCCTGCAATTTCCCACCACTGCCCTTAAATCAGACATAAAATTGTTTGAGAACATTGCACTCTCTACAGCAGTGGCATATCCTCTTCTGGTAATGGAACACCTGGAACTCAGTATCCTTCAGAAAATCTATTAAGACCTGCCACTTACTAAGCATTTATTACCTACTGCTCATCAAAGTATCACAACAACTCTGTGAAAATTAAGTCACATTATCCCTGTTTCACAGATGAAAAAACTGAGGCATAGAGAGGTGTGCTGCTTCTCTGAGATTTCAGAACTATAACATGATAGAGCTGGGTTTTGAGTTCATATCTGTTGGCTCCATGGACCATGCTCTTAACCAGAGCACGTACTGCCCCTCTCTAGCCTATAGATTCTCCACAACAGACTGCTTTTCCCAATGCTGTATATGTGCTATGAAACGATATCTAAGTCTACTGTACAAATAAAAAATTCTAGCCACAGAAAACGTGTTTATATGATTACAATGCAAATATTATAATCAAAAATGCCATATTCATGAAGCAAATCAAGGATGATTGGTCCTTTCCAAATCATTTCTGTAAACTTTCATTTTCCACTTGCTCTGAAATCTGTTGGCACAGCCAGCAGAGTTTAAGGGTACATTTAAACTTTAAAAAGTTCCATTCCTTAAGCTAGTTTTTCTTCAAATGGGTTCAGTTCAGTTCAGTTCAGTCGCTCAGTCGTGTCCGACTCTCTGCGACCCCATGAATTGCAGCACGCCAGGCCTCCCTGTTCATCACCAACTCCCGGAGTCTATCCAAACCCATGTTCATCGAGTCGGTGATGCCATCCAACCATCTCATCCTCTGTCGTCCCCTTCTCCTCCTGCCCCTAATCCTACCCAGCACCAGGGTCTTTTCCAATGAGTCAACCCTTCGCATGAGGTGGCCCAAGTATTGGAGTTTCAGCTTCAACATCAGACCTTCCAATGAACACCCAGGATTGATCTCCTTTAGGATGGACTGATTGGATCTCCTTGCAGTCCAAGGGACTCTCAAGAGTCTTCTCCAACACCACAGTTCAAAAGCATCAATTCTTCGGCGCTCAGCTTTCTTCACCGTCCAACTCTCACATCCATACATGACCACTGGAAAAACCATAGCCTTGACTAGACGGACTTTTGTTGGCAAAGTAATGTCTCTGCTTTTAAATATGCTATCTAGGTTGGCCATGACCTTCCTTCCAAGGAGTAAGCGTCTTTTAATTTCATGGCTGCAGTCACCATCAGCAGTGATTCTGGAGCCCAAAAAAGTAAAGTCTGACACTGTTTCCACTGTTTCCCCATCTATTTCCCATGGAGTGATGGGACCAGATGCCATGATCTTAGTTTTCTGAACGTTGAGCTTTAAGCTAACTTTTTCACTCTCCTCCTTCACCTTCATCAAGAGGCTCTTCAGTTCTTCACTCTCTGCCATAAGGGTGGTGTCATCTGCATATCTGAGGTTATTGATATTTCTCCCGGCAATCTTGACTCCAGCTTGTGTTTCTTCCAGCCCAGCATTTCCAAATAGGAAAGGAGTCCGTCAAGGCTGTATATTGTCAAATGGGTAGCTTTGTTTAATTTTATATTTGAAAACCATTCCCACTCAACAAGTACTAGTGTTTTTCAAGAGGATATGGCCCTCCTCTGGACAAGAGTCCCTGAAAACACAAAGGCAGAAGGGATGAATCAGCATCAAACAAGGTACCTACAATGTGAAGGATGGGTGGATGTGAGACTCTATTAAAGTTGCCTCAGTCTCCTTAGGATTTATAAGGAACACCCAACAAGGGTATCCTGGTGTTCCCCCACCCCCAGCTGCCCTAAAATAACACTCTCAAAACTGGAAGAGAAAAAAGGGGAAACTCTGATAGGGTGCCATTCCCATCAGAGGACAACTTATACCCACACATTTTTTCTCACCTTTTTAAATAAGCATATATATGCATAAATACATATACATATAGTACACAGTATAATATTCATACACACACTATAATCTCTTACCTAAATGCACAGGAACATTACATTACAGGGTTTTTTGTTTTTGTGTGATTTTTCACCCTTTTCATTTGTTTGCCTTCATTCCCTATCCAAATAATTCATTTCCCAGAATAGATAATCCATTTAAACAACCTAACACTTCCTCTTGTATTTTGCTCCCCTCTAACTCAATCATATTAAAATATATACATGCAAAACTAGGAACTATATACTTTTCCCTATATCTTTTTTCCCATTCACCAGTACCTCACAAATATAATTCTTTCTAATAACAGATTCTTTTTCACAGCTATGTACTATTCCATGATATGCATAATTTATTCAACCAATCTCCTAATAATGTTTTTTCAGGAGGAAAAAAACTAACATATTTACTTCATTTCCCATTTTTTTGTAATAAATATAATACTCCTAATATGTTTACTTCATTTCCCATTTTTTTGTCACTAGAAAATAACAATGCAAAAAACAGGCTTGCTTATATATCCTTAATCAGTGGCCTTTAAATTTCTACAGAACAAGATACCAAAAGTGAAACTACTGGATCAAAGAGTATATGTATTTTTAAGGTTAACAGGTCTTGCCAGATTGCTTCCCCTAAAGCTGTAACAACTCCCATTTACAATTAGGAATGGATGAGAGCCTTTCCATCTTCTCACTCCCAATCTTTTGCCAAGAATCAGATTTATTTATGTATTTATTTATTTGCCAGTTTGGAGGTATGAAATGAAATTTCATTATTCTAGCCAAATATTTTTTATTTTACACCTTCTAGTTTTGAGTCTGCCTTAGACAATTTCTCCCTCCTACCCTCCATATCAGTGCTTTTCAAAACGTGGGTCATAAAATAAATATAATAGATAATACTTTTTAATAATATGGAATAGCATATACAATAAAGGCACCATACACAGTAAAGGTAAGCAAAGTTCTGTGAAATCTGTTTCATCTTTTATATATGTGTATGTTCTGGGTCACAATGTAAAATACATAAAATATTTATTATGGGTCTAGGTCCAAAAGTTTAAAAACATAACCCTAAAATGTATATGTAGTCTACTAGATTTCCAAGAAAGATAATTTAGTCCTCACATGTAAGTTTTTGCCATCTGGAATTTACTTCTATAAGTGTTACAGGAAAGATCCAATTTTATTTCCTTTAAGATGTATAGTCAGTTGTGTCAATATCATCTATTAAAAATACATCCTTGGGACTTCCCTGGTGGTCCAGCGGTTAAGAATCTGCCTTGAAATGCAGGGACATGGGTTTGATCCCTGGTCGGGGAACTAAGATCCCACATGGAGTGGAACAACTGAGCCCCTACACTACAACTACGGAGCTCGAATGCTCTGGAGTCTGAGCCTAGAGAGTCTGTGTACCGCAACAAAAGACCCGGAATGACGCAACTAAGACCTGAGGTAGTCAAATAAATATAAATATTTTTTTAAAAAATCACACCCTTTCCTACTGACCTGAAATACCAATTTGTCATATATTAAATTCTCATTTATGTAGAAATTTACAAACCTGTTCTGTTCAACTATTTGTCTATACCTATGCTCATGTTATACTGATTTAAATTCAGTGGCTTTATACAATGTTTTAGTACCTAGAAAGGAAGCTCCCTTTACCTTGACTATTTTTTCCCAAAACTTTCTTAGCTATTCTCAGGCATTTACTATTTTATATAAAATGTAAGATGATTTTATTCAAATAAAGGAAAAAACCTTCCTGAAATTCTAATTGAAACTGCTTATCCACCTTCCCAGTTTTATCTTCTACTGCCACTTTCCCATCCCATCCTCCAAGCAATGGCCCGAAGAACTACTGATGATTGCTCAAACTCAACAAGTTTTTTCACACCCTATTATTACAACTCATGCTGTTCCCCACCTCAATCCATCTTATGAAGTCTCTACTCTTCAACGCACAGCTCAAGTATCCTGTTTGGGAAAACTTTTTTTTTTGGAATCCTCTAATCACCCCTCTACCCCATCTCTCATGGACCACAGCCTTGTCTATCTCAATGAAACTATGGAAATGAAACTACTCAATGCCGTGTGGGACCACCCAAGACGGATGGGTCATGGTGGAGAGGTCTGACGACATTCTAGCAATCAGCGAACTAAGATGGACTGGAATGGGTGAATTTAACTCAGATGATCATTGTATCTACTACTGTGGGCAAGAATCCCTTAGAAGAAATGGAGTAGCCATCATGGTCAACAAGAGAGTCTGAAATGCAGTACTTGGATGCAATCTCAAACCATTCAATATCATGGTAATCCAAGTCTATGCCCCAACCAGTAACGTTGAAGAAGCTGAACTTGAACGGTTCTATGAAGACCTACAAGACCTTTTAGAACTAACACCCAAAAATGATGTCCTTTTCATTATAGGGGACTGGAATGCAAAAGTAGGAAGTCAGGAAACACCTGGCGTAACAGGCAAATTTGGCCCTGAAGTACAGAATAAAGCAGGGCAAAGGCTAATAGAGTTTTGCCAAGAGAACACACTGGTCATAGCAAACACTCTCTTCCAACAACACAAGAGAAGACTCTACACATGGACATCACCAGACGGTCAACACCGAAATCAGACTGATTATATTCTTTGCAGCCAAAGATGGAGAAGCTCTATACAGGCAGCAAAAACAAGACCGGGAGCAGACTGTAGCTCAGATCATGAACTCCTTATTGCCAAATTCAGACTTAAATTGAAGAAAGTATGGAAAACCACTAGACCATTCAGGTATGACCTAAATCAAATCCCTTATGATTATACAGTGGAAGTGACAAATAGATTTAAGGGACTAGATCTGATAGACAGAGTGCCTGATGAACTATGGACAGAGGTTCGTGACACTGTACAGGAGACAGGGATCAAGACCATCCCCATGGAAAAGAAATGCAAAAAAGCAAAATGTCTGAGGAGGCCTTACAAATAGCTGGGAAAAGAAGAGAAGCGAAAAGCAAAGGAGAAAAGGAAAGATATTCCCATCTGAATGCAGAGTTCCAAAGAATACCAAGGAGAGATAAGAAAGCCTTCCTCAGCGATCAGTGCAAAGAAATAGAGGAAAACAACAGATTGGGAAAGACAAGAGATCTCTTCAAGAAAATTAGAGATACCAAGGAAATATTTCATGCAAAGATGGGCTCAATAAAGCACAGAAATGGTATGGACCTAACAGAAGCAGAAGATATTAAGAAGAGATGACAAGAATACACAGAAGAACTGTACAAAAAAGATCTTCACGACCCAGATAATCACAATGGTGTGATCACTCACCACCTAGAGCCAGACATCCTGGAATGTGAAGTCAAGTGGGCCTTAGAAAGCATCACTACGAACAAAGCTAGTGGAGGTGATGGAATTCCAGTTGAGCTATTTCAAATCCTCAAAGATGATGCTGTGAAAGTGCTGCACTCAATATGCCAGCAAATTTGGACAACTCAGCAGTGGCCACAGGACTGGAAAAGGTCAGTTTTCGTTCCAATCCCAAAGAAAGGCAATCCCAAAGAATGCTAAAACTACCGCACAATTGCACTCATTTCACACGCTAATAAAGTAATGCTCAAAATTCTCCAAGCCAGGCTTCAGCAATACGTGAACTGTGAACTTCCAGATGTTCAAGCTGGTTTTAGAAAAGGCACAGGAACCAGAGATCCAATCGCCAACATCCGGTGGATCATCGAAAAAGCAAGAGAGTTCCAGAAAAACATCTATTTCTGCTTTATTGACTATGCCAAAGGCTTTGACTGTGTGGATCACAATAAACTGTGGAAAATTCTGAAAGAGATGGGAATACCAGACCATCTGACCTGTCTCTTGAGAAACCTGTATGCAGGTCAGGAAGCAACAGTTAGAACTGGACATGGAACAACAGACTGGTTCCAAATAGGAAAAGGAGTACATCAAGGCTGTATACTGTCACCCTGCTTATTTAACTTGTATGGAGAGTACATCATGAGAAATGCTGGGCTGGAAGAAGCACAAGCTGGAATCAAGATTGCCGGGAGAAATATCAATAACCTCAGATATGCAGATGACACCACCCTTATGGCAGAAAGTGAAGAACTAAAGAGCCTCTTGATGAAAGTGAAAGAGGAGAGTGAAAAAGTTAGCTTAAAGCTCAACGTTCAGAAAACTAAGATCATGGCATCTGGTCCCATCACTTCATGGGAAATAGATGGGGAAACAATAGAAACAGTGTCAGACTTTATTTTTTTGGGCTCCAAAATCACTGCTGATGGTGACTGCAGCCATGAAATTAAAAGATGCTTACTCCTTGGAAGGAAGGTTATGACCAACCTAGATAGCATATATAAAAGCAAAGACATTACTTTGCCAACAAAGGTCCATCTAGGCAAGGCTATGGTTTTTCCAGTGGTCATGTATGGATGTGAGAGTTGGACGGTGAAGAAAGCTGAGCGCCGAAGAATTGATGCTTTTGAACTGTGGTGTTGGAGAAGACTCTTGAGAGTCCCTTGGACTGCAAGACATCCAACCAGTCCATCCTAAAGGAGATCTCAGTCCTGGGTGTTCAATGGAAGGACTGATGTTGAAGCTGAAACTCCAATACTTGGGCCACCTCATGCGAAGAGTTGACTCACTGGAAAAGACCCTAATGCTAGGAAGGATGGAGGGCAGGAGGAGAAGGGGACGACAGAGGATGAGATGGTTGGATGGCATCACTGACTCGATGGACATGGGTATGGGTAGACTCCGGGAGTTGGTGACGGACAGGGAGGCTGGCGTGCTGCGATTCATAGAGTCGCAAAGAGTCAGACACGACTGAGCGACTGAACTGAACCCCATCTCTGAGTGCCTATTACAGGCTATGCATTTTAAGTGTCACGTTAGGTTATTCGTTAGCTTTGTAAAGATATCTTTTACCACAAGTGCGTCAATCTTTTTTGAGGGGAAACCTCACTTACTGAATCTTTGAGAAGTCCTTGGCACACAGGGTGTACTGAATGTTGTAGAATGCCAAGGTTTACCAATGGGGAAAAGGAAGATGTTACAAGCTGTTCCCTTTGTGCACCTGAAGGAAGTCCAAAATTTTACATGCTGTATACAAACAAAAAATTGAAAACGTCCATTCGCTTTAAGGTATGTATTAGTTTAAAAAAAAAAAAAGTAGTTGGAAGGTTTTCAAATATTTAAGGAATATTTAAGTAATACTTAGTGTCCATTCCAGGCAATACATTATTGGAGGGGAAAAAGTGTTTCAAGGAAAAAAAAAGACAAGCTAGCTCTCAAACTCCACTGTACACATAAGAATAGACCCTCTAGTTTAAAATGCAGATTCCAAAACTCCATCCCTAAAAAGCTTGATTCTGTAGGTCTGGGTTAGGGCCTGGGAGTTTGTTTTTAAGAAACAGCTACCACTCTTCTCAATTCTGAAGTATAGACAGGAGTCTCTTTCTTGAAAAAACACTTTGGAAGACCAACCAAAACAGGACTAATAGCTCTTAAATTTTTCTTAAAATTTTGTTTAAAGTTTTTAAATGTAAGAGATTTTTAATTCTTCAAATCTATTAATGTTTAAATGATTACATGGAAGAAAATGAAATCAATGCTTAAAAATGCTTATCACATTTCAAGAAACATGTAAGGTAGACAGGATTAGAAAAGATACAATGAAAAGGTTGAATTAAAATATTTAAATGCATGTAATATCAATAGAAAAATACAGATGCTAAATTTCAATAAAACGCATAAGAGACAAAAATATTAAGACAAAGATATACATTGTAATTACAACTGTCCCTTGGTATCCAAGGGATACTGGTTCAAGGACCCTCCAACAATATTAAAATCACAAATGACCAGGTCCTTTACATAAAGTAATTACATATAATCTACACACATCCTCCCATATACTTTAAGTTATCTCCAAATTATTTATAATAAATACTTCATACAGTGAAACTGCTATGTAAATAGTTGTAAATACAAGATAAATGCCATATAAAAAGCTGCCTGCACACGGTAAATTCAAGTTTTTCTTTCTGGAACTTTCTGAAAATTTTTTTCCTAAATATTTTCAACTCATGGTTGGCTGAGGCTGCAGATTCAGGACCACCAACAGAGAGGGCCAACTGCACAGGCAAGTTAAATAAAACAATGAAGAGAAAATAAACACTGGAGACAAATAAGAAAATCAAAAAGTAAAGCAACTAAAGGTATCCTTTTGTACCTATTAAACTAGCAAAATGTGTGATAAAACCACCCTCTGATTTAGGAGGTAAGGCCAATGGGACACATTTCAAGAGTTTAAGAGAAAGATTTTCAATTAAAAAAAGGACTGCTCCCCCACACACACACACCAGAGGGTATCCGGGAAACATTAGGTGCACTTCTGATTAACATTATGATCAGGGCATGCTACCGGTTATTTACAGACAGATCCAGGTTATTTATGGGCAGATCTTCTTATAATACAGAAGATAGTCCTGCACAATGAATAATTATGCTACAATTATGCTACATTTTACCTGACTTTCTAATGTCTGCCAGAAAATCATTGTGTTTTCAATTGTCTAAGCCTAAAAATCTAACTTTTACTCATATATACAAAATATTTTGTGGTGTTTTAATATACACCAAATTTCCCAGTAACGCAATTAACCCTGCAAACTGAGGAAAAATTCAAGTTTTTCATGTTCAGAACCTTACTTTATCAAGAACTGTTCACCATTTCAGAACAATCACATCACCAAAGGCCAAAGCATTTGTGGTATCTGAGTTGCTAATACCACACACTGCTTTCAGGAACACAATCACAAGAACTTTGTATATACTTAGCCCTTATTTCAAAATGTCAAATATGAAGTGCCATATTACTGTCTTACTTCTCAATTTATAAGCAAACACAAGCATCTGACCACTTTATATGTCCTCTAGTATAGCTGGACCTGAGCATTTTTACCAAAATACCAATTTTATCAGAAGGACAGTAATTCATGGTTTTAATTTGTTATTGCTAGTTTCACAGATTTTTTTTTTTTTAGTTTGTGTATTGTTAGGTTATATATTATGTATTAATTTCAACACAGTGAAGCAGTCATTACCAAATATTAGGTCTGGGAAGGATGAAAACTTCCCGTCTAGGAAACTAAACACAGTAAGTTGTGAAGCAGGTAGGGTGGGCATTGTGGCAAACTAGAATTAAAGCTCTCTTTAACGGCACAGTCACTACTCAGCCTTAACCAACTATTACCCTTAAAGAATGCAGACCCAATTTTTCAAGAGACACAGAGAAATTTGAACTTCTCTGTAAAGTCTACTCTTTAAATGTTTTCAGCTGACTCAAGTTTAAAAAACAAAACAAAACAGGATGCAAGCTAAAAAGAACCCATGGGTCAATTTATGACTCTGATCAAACATAAAAGCATATGCTAGTTTTGATAACTGAATTAGCATGATTCTTGTGGAAGGAAGGTAGGGAGCCATACATTATGAATGAACCATTGCCACCCTGGAAGTTACCCTAACCCATCTCTGCCCCCAGGGTCTGGGGTTATAATCTATCTGCGGAGGTCCTATAACGTCATTTTGCTTCATGTTTGCTGCCGTTAGGGGAGGAAAAAAGATGAGGGTCGAGTGTAACATGGTGGATTTGGCAGGGTAAGTCTTGCTGGGCCCAGTTTTGCCAGCGGTCAGCCTACTCTCAAACACACAAACAAGAAACCTCCTCTTGCTGGACAGCTCAGGCTGTCCAAACACCAAACCCAGAGATCTCAGAGAACATCAAGTTTTAGGAACCAGAAGTGCTGCATAGTCTAGGTCCTCCTGGAAAGAGATGTTCATATCAGCATTAACTCTCAGGAGTCAAAAATCCTGTTAGGCCTTGACTGCCTAGTCCACTCACCATGGAACCATTTCTAGTTCTATCCTGTCACTAAATGGACACTTTTGTAAGGCACCTCAGGCTGATGCCATTTTTCTAACCATTCACTCAAGAATAGCATGAATGCTTTGCCAATACATAGTAGGAGACATAGTAATGTCAGGTGCTTTGATGCAGTAATATTAATTTATTAATATTTAATTTATCCTCATGAAACAATTCAATAGAGAAATGCACTAGACATTCACTGTTGTATTGCACCTAAGATGGGGAAGTGAGTATAATTTAACTATCCATCAATAATGGAATACCTTCATAATTAGGGCATATTAACTCTATACAGTATAATGTAGCCATTAAACACAGAGATGAGAAGCATGAAAACAAACAGGAGACTGGTTAAAAGCCAGGACTCTGGAACTAAGCTTCTTATATTCAAATCCCAGCTCCACCACCCGCAAGCTAGGAAATCTTGCAAAAGTTACTCTACCTCTGCATCTGAACACCTCCATTTGTAAAATAAGAATAATAGTAGGATAAGGGCCTACTTCAGAGTTGTGGTGATTTGAGAATCAAGACATGTAAGATATTTGGAACATGTATTGGGGGACATATATATCATAGTTACAACTACAAAAACATACATGAATGAAAATTAGAAGGATCACAGAAAAAAAAGTGAGTAGTTTTAGCTGAGTAGTAGAACTGTTGTACAGTTTGATGTAATAAGTTCTTATTAATAGCATGAGTGCATGCTAAGTCTGAAGAAGGCAATGGCAACCCACTCCAGTACTCTTGCCTGGAAAATCCCATGGACGGAGGAGTCTGGTAAGCTACAGTCCATGGGGTCATGAAGAGTCGGCCACGACTGGGCGGCTTCACTTTCACTTTTCACTTTCATGCATTGGAGAAGGAAATGGCAACCCACTCCAGTGTTCTCGCCTGGAGAATCCCAGGGACGGCGGAGCCTGGTGGGCTGCCATCTATGGGGTCGCACAGAGTCGGACACGACTGAAGCGACTTAGCAGCAGCAGCAGCAGCAGCATGCTAAGTCACTTCAGTCGTGTCTCTTTGTCACCCTATGGACTGTATTCCACCAGGCTCCTCTGTCCATGGGATTTCCCAGGCAAGAAAACTGGAGTGGTTTGCCATGCCCTCCTCCAGGGGATCTTCCTCAACCAGGGATCAAATCCATGGTCTCTTGCATCTCCTGCATTGGTAGGTGGGTACTTTACCACTAGTGCCAAACCTGGGAAGCTCCTAATTAATAGCTCTTCATGTTATAAAGGCAGAGCACCGAAGAATTGATGCTTTCGAACAGTGGTGCTGGAGAAGACTCCTGAAAGTCTCTTGGACAGCAGGGAGATCAAACCAGTCAATCCTAAAAGAAATCAATTCTGAATACCCATTGGAAGGACTGATGCTGAAGCTAAGCTCCAATACTTTGGTCACCTGATGCCAAGAGCCGATTCACTGGAAAAGACCCTGATGCTGGGAAAGTCTGAAGGCAGAAGAGGGCGACAGAGGATGAGATGGTTGGATGGCATCACCGATTCAATGGACATGAACTTGGGCAAACTCCAGTAGATGGTGAGGGACAGGGAGGTTTGGCGTGCTGCAATCCATGGGGTGGCAGTCAGATATGACTTGGTGACTGAACAGCAACAACATATCAAAGAATTGCTAAGTATATATGGGTAGACTTCACCATACACACAAATATTCAGACACTGGCATCAAGCTGACTTATTCAATAGACAGTTAATAACCATCTATTATGTACAATGCAGTAAATTAGGAAGGAAACAGATTACTAGGACATGGTTACTACTTCAGTAAGTTTACAGTCTAATTGAGGAGGTTAAAAAATACATAAATAACTAACATAAGTTAAAAATTCAAGTTCTGAACACTCTCTTTTTTTAAAAAAAGAAAAGCTGTAGGCAAGATATTTTCTAAGTTTAGAGGACAAAAGATTACTTTTGGATGAAAGAAAGGCTGAACTGGAAAACAAAAGGATAAGATCAGGGAACACTATAGTATATGGGGCATATGAATTGGGTACTGAAGGAAGGTTATAAATTTTAACAGAGATAAGAAAATGCAGTGGATAAGAGAACAGAATGGGCAGCTAGTATATAAGAGGAAGGACACTTGCTTCAAGTAGCAAAAAACGGCATCAGAAACTGAAAACCTAGAGTGGCAGAAAAGAAAGCTACATACAGAAGGCAGTAGGGTTTCAAGATAAGCAGTGACTTATCTTGAACTTATGGAATAAGTTCACTATTATAATTATAATGATAATAATTATGAAAGACTATGAATACTAGGACTGGGGATCTGAAATTAACGTAGTAAAAACTGGGGGCAGAGATGAGAAAAAGTTTAACTTTATCACAGGAATAACACAACAGGAACTGAATTCCTATTAAGGAAATTTGATGGAAGTGTCCAACATAGGCTGAGGGGACAGCAGAAAAGCAGACTCCAGTGTGTCTGATACACTAAGGAAGGGAAGGGCAGGAAGGATGGGAGCGTGGCAGGGAGGGTTGGGCACTGTGGTGAAACAGGAAGACATAACTGAAGTCAGATGGTTGAGAGCTTTGACTGTCATGTTAAGGTTCTTATGAGTCTCCTTTCCAGCTATCAGGGCTGTTGGCTATCAACTTGAGCTGCTAGCAGTGAAGTCTCCCCTTTCAACGCTCCAGAAGTAAATGTGATATTGAATTGAAAGTGAAAGTTGCTCAGTCGTGTCTGACTCTTTGCGACCCCATGGACTATACAGTCTACGGAATTCTCCAGGCCAGAATACTGGAGTGGGTAGCCGTTCCCTCCTCCAAGGGATCTTCCCAGCCCAGGGATCGAACTCATGTCTCCTGCATTGCAGGCAGATTCTTTACCAGCTGAGCCACAAGGGAAGCCCAAGAATACAGGAGTGGGTAGCCTATCCCTTCTTCAGCAGATCTTCCCAACCCAGGAATCGAACCAGGGTCTCCTGCATTGCAGGTGGATTTTTTACCAGATAGGAGGAAGGCAAAAATGACAGTGCTCCCCTGAAGATCACTTACTATCCTCCCCAACTCTACACATATCCACTTTCTAGGTAATCTCTGGATGTTTCTAATGTCAGGTCATTGTGTGCTAGGTAACAGCTTATGGCTTGTAAGTACTACCACAGAGTAACATGAAGGTCTGGTCTAATTGACAAATTACCAAAATGATCAATACAGTGGTAGACACACTAAGACCACAGTCTGGCATTAATTACATCAACTGACTCAGCCAATATTTATTACATGCCTTCTATACACCAAGCACGGGGAATATCGTAATGAATAAACAGCATTCTTGCTCCTAAGGCGCTTCAAATCTAATTACAGAAAACAATTTTTTTTAACTTTGTAAAATAAATTCATACATCAGTTATTTCATTGAACAAACATTTACTAAACACCTGCTATGTGTCCGATATTGTCCTAACATGTAGGGAGGCAAACATGAATATGACACAACGGCTGCCCAAGAACAAGTTTCATAGTGAAGAAGAGAAACCCACGATGAATAAATCCATGATACAGTAGCATTCAACATAATAACTGAGGTGATGAATTATGAAGGGAGCATCCTACAACAAAAAAACTACCGCAGATTGTGCTGGATAACAATGCACCTTTGTACAATTGACCATTTTCAAAAAGTTCTCAGGAAAAAAAAAAGTTCTCACATGTTACTTCACTTTAGTCCCATAACAAGCCTAGGAAGTTAAGGAAGACAGATGTCACTAGCCACTACGACTTGCTCATGGTCCCATCAAGCAACAAGTGAGCTGGGACAAGAAATTCCACCTCTTGCCGTGAAGTCCAATGCTCCTTCTTTCGTTTGGACTCCGCACCTCACCATATGACCTTGGACAAGTCACTTGGCATTTCTTTGTCATAGTTTCCTCACCTGTAAAACAGGGAGAATACCTGCAGTACCTAGCTACAGTGACTCGGGAGAAGGATCAAACAAAGCAACGTAAGTCAACATACTTTGAGTAGTACAAATTCAAGATACACACTATCAGGCATGCTTTGTTTCTCTAAGGAAAAATAGGGCATAGGGTGCCAAAACACTTGAATAGATGAACTGAGTAAATAAATGCTGGATTTTAAGGTACATACATGTGTTCAAGGTCACGCATAGAACTTTTATAACTAAGAAAGACAAAAAGAACATATTTCATATTTCTGTTGTAGTCCTATTGACCCCCACGGCAAACATCAATCAACCTTGGCCAAAAAGGAATGTATTCACCTGTGCACCAGATTCTAACTGTTAGGGATCCTATCAAATGCCTGAATTACAAGAAAGAGAGACAAGTTCTGCCTGCATTCCTTCCGAAAAGTGAAAACAGGTAGTTTTTGCTAGCCTATCCCCCAAAAAAGAATACTCTGCCTGTCCCCCCACCACCACAGTGCTCATGCTCATCTTTTATGTCTCACACTTGCTCTAATACAGTAGCCATAACTACATGTTACTTAAATTTGAATTAAATTACAAATTCAGTTCAGTTACACTAGTTACATTTCAAGTCCTCCACATCACATGTAGCTAATGGCTACCATATTGGACAGTGTAGATATAGAACAATTCCAGAAATTTCTATTTGGCAAAGCTGCCTTAGATACTACACTTTTACTTTTATTACAACCCTTATTGGACTATAGATTCCTGAAGGAAAGGAGCTGTGTCTTATTTATCGTAACATCCCCAGTTTATACAGCAAAGTACACATCGTACGATGAAAAGCACTATTTATCTAACTTAGTATCTCAAACATAGCACACTACTCTGTCCACTTCCCCCATCCACAAAACACACACACACACACACACACACACACACACACACACACACACACACACGAAACAAGACACCTCTCATATGAGAGGCGTGAGGGTGGAAGGGGATACTGTGTCCAGAGCAAGACCTGCATTCTAGTTTTGGAAGTTCTACAGCCAACCACGCAGTCCTGAGCAAGTTACCTACTTTCTTCATCTATAAAAACTTAGACTTAAACTCCATGTACCTTAATTCTAAAACTCTTAATCAGCTTGCATCAAAGAAAACAATGTATTCTATCTGAAATAGACCTATCTGAAAGGTCTTTACAGATGTCAGGCACCACATCTACTAACACCGATGGATACCTCATATTTAAAAGAATCATTTATAGTCCTCAGGCTCTCATGATTACAGTCACGTTTTGTCTTTAACTGAGTCTGTGTAGTTTTTCACCTTTTCTTGGGGATCAACTAGAGACTTAAACCTGAGGCTTAAAGATTGAGTTTCTTCCATGTGCTGAGGCCAGAATGGGATACTCTGCCATATCTGATCAGAGAAACAAGGGCAAGTTTCTTGAGTATCTGAATTTAACATAAATTATTCTATCAGTTTCTACATTAGCCTTAGCCTAAAATTTGAGAAAACAATACAAAACTGAACCAAGAAAATCTTTCTATAACAATCTGTATAATGTAAAGAGTGCCATTACATGAAATGTGCTTTTTATTCAGTCCATATACTTCACCATACTTAACTGCAATAAAAAAATCTTTATTGTCAAAAAACTTCTTCATAATGACCTTCACACACATACTCACTCACTTTTATAAACCTTACATGGTTTTAAGACTAGCCAAGAACAACTATAATCTGAATTACCAGCCTGCCTTCCTTTATAATTTGTAAATATGTTGGACAGTAGCAGTTCAGGCATTCTGTAATAAATATATACTAACTTTGTCAATTCTTCTGACATCAAGGTTTTAATCTTTGTTAAGTATTTCTTAAATTCTCCCTCCCGGTAATAGGATGAACTACCAACAGCACTTCCATCTATTAGTATTTACCAAGTGCCAACAAGGTAGTAACAATTGAAAGTGTTAAGTTGTTCACTGGTGCCCAACTCTTTGTGAACCCATAGGATGTAGCCTGCCAGATTCCTCTCTTCATGGGATTTCCCAGGCAAGAATACTGGGGTGGGTAGCCATTCCCTTCTCCAGGGAATCTTCTCAACCCAGGGATCAAACCCGGGTCTCCTGCATTGCAGGCAGACTCTTTACCCCCTGAGCCACCAGGGAAGCCCAATTATACTGAATGGATGATAACTAAACACTACTTTGAACAGCAGTGTTCAGCAGGGAACACAAAGGTCTAAGAGCAATAAAAAGGTTTCCACTACAGAACTGATTGTATCTGCTTGTGATAAAACTAGATATTAAAAACCAACCAATGTTGACTGCACATAGTTAGTCCTTTCGAGTGTGTCACTAAGTGCTAAGTGTGCAACACAGTGCAATTTGAGTGCTAAGAATGCAACGTGTTTATTCAACTTGGGGAAATTAATTAATCTAACTAGAGTATTTTCAAGCAAAAAAGAGCAAAACTATGTAGACTAAGAACTACCAAACACCTTTTGCAAATATGGAAATAGAGAAGGATCTGTTTGCCGCATGCAATATGTGGCATAAAAGGGATTCAAACATTCCATTCAGTAAAACCTTTGTTGAGTCTGTATGTCAAAGCACTGGGAGGAATACAGAGATGAGAAAAGATGGTTCAAGTCGCTCACAATCTTAGCAGAAGAAAGAGAAATATAGCACAGAAAGATCACTGGTAAATTTTATTAGGATCATGCTAAGAAGCAGATAGGAAAGACCCAAGGTTGTTGGGAGTGAGGGGTTGTGGGGGAAAGGTTACAGATAGAGGCACCCTGAAGGTTAAAAACGCTGAGAGTTATGCAGCCAAATATAGGAAGAAAAGGCTCCATGCACGTGTGTAAGAAAGAGCAGAAATGTGTGTGTTTGGGTGGAGCAGGGAGAAACCAAAGAAGACAGTCTAGGCAAAGAACAACATATGCAAACAAGACACTGAGATCTGAGACACTATATCCGTGAGTACTGTGTATCTAGGAAAATTTCAAGGTAACAGTTTCGCATGAGATGCACGCACTTTAAAAGGTCCAGCTGACTCGGAAATCCTGCACAGAAAGTTACTTCCCACCCCCAATAGGCTTTCACAAGGTGCAGTGAGCCTAATGAAAAGATTATCTGCGGGTGGAACCAGAGTTTCAGAAAAAAAGTCCCAGAAGATTCTCCTACACACTTGAACTGGAGAAACACTGAAACGTTTTCTTGAGATGCAAAATTATCTAGCAGTTCCCAAACTTTGCTGCACAGTGAATTCATGGGGGGGGATGTTTAAGAAATACTGCTGTCTGGCGTCGTCCCCGCCCCCCGCCCCCAGCCCCCCAGCTCCCCCCCCAGACACGCTGATTTAATTGGCCTGGCTCTGTTACCTGTGCATAAGAAATCTTTAAAAGCTGTTCCAGGTCATTTTTACGTGCAGCGAAGTTGAAGAGCCACTGACCTAATAATAGTTAAGAACTTGGGTCTGGAGTCAAATTTACCAGCTCTGTGACCTTGGGCATAGACGTCACCTAACCATTAAGGGCCTCAGTTGCCTCATCAGGAAGATGGGGATAATCATCCTCCCTTACCGGGTTCTTGTGAAGTTGGATGGGGTGAACGTAATGGCCTGGCACAACGCCCGGCGTATAGTAAGCGCTCAACAAGGGCTCGTTGTTCATCTTCATTATTAACTCTTCCTCCTTGAGAGTCACTGTGCAATGGGCAGCATCGTCCCCACAGGGCGGCAGCCACTCGACCAACCTTGCTGCTGGACCAGATTCTTCGCCGGAGTTGTCTAGCTCCGCTCCAGACCCGCCCCCTCCCCCAGGCTGCCAGGAAAGAGCTTCTCCCCGGCAGGGCAGCTCTCAAGGGCCACCCCGGGTTTGAGCAGACCCGACAGAGGCCACTGACTCCAGGGCCAAGCTCCCCCGGACCCCGTGGGTCCCCCCACCAAAAAATGAGATGCGCTTCCGAAGGCCGGGCCCTTAGAGCCTCCGGGGCCGAGAAACAAGGCTTAGCCATCCCTGGACCAGCCTGAGGGGCGAAGAGGGGAGGGTCAGGCCGAGACCTGGAGGCCCGCCCGGTTACCTGAGGCGACGGGCGGGGCCCGCATCGCTGGGGTGGGCGCCGCCGCCGGCCGCACTCGGCCTTCCGCCTCACGCCACCCGCGCCATAGGACCGGCGCTTTGGCTGCCCTGGCCGGTTGTCCTCAGGCGGTCGTTCTGTCCACCCGTCAGCGACTCTCCCACGGCGCCCGGGGACGACGAAGGCCAGTCGGGCCGGCCGGCTGAGATCTGCTCAGGCAACTTCCGACTGCCAGGGGCGGCAGCGTCAAATAACTCCCGGAGCCAACTGAGCCACTGCGCGTGCGCGGCGCGCCTGGTCAGAGATTTGTGCGGGTCCCAGACACCGGCGTCAAATAATTCCCAAGACACGGAGCCGGAAGCTGCGCGTGCGCAGCTATCCCAGATCGCTGCGCGCGGGACATAGTCCCGCCTCCTTTTCCGGACCAAGAAGAGCAGGAGTGGAGTGACGGATACTCCTACCTCATCGCAATACAGGCGTGGAGGCGGTCCACCTGCGTCCGTACGAATCAGTCGGAGCTCTGCCTGTTTTTGATGCGAACGAAGTAAGGTCTTCTCTGCAAGTTTCTAGCTCCTACTCAGATTCCAGGAATTTCTCACGTCCCACCATTACAGCATCCTTCTTTTGAAATGTGGCCTTTACCCCCCGCCCCCTTATAGCATTATGAGCAATGCACAATTCCAGGCCAGATGTGATTTACCAAGATGAATCAGACATCAAATTCAGAGCCTGTCATTAAGGAGGTGAGTCTGATAAAGGCAATTAGACGTTATTAATAGTAGTAATAGTAGCAAGAGATACCAGTTTGAGCACCTACAATGCACCACACGTTTCGTAAACAGTACCACTTCCAATCGTTTGGTTTCAGCTTCAATGAAGGAAATGATAAATGCCACTAGAGAGATACAGCTCAAGTGCCTTGGAGGTGTTAGAAGAGGAAACTTGGCTGAGAGAGAAGAGGAGGGAGAATCTGGCCTTTAGATTGTCCTTGATATTCAGAGAGGAAGGGATCAGGGTAATAGCGCTGCAGTCACTATCTGCAAAGAGCAAAATGGAGCATAGAAGATGCTGACTCCTCCTCCTTACCCTCAGAAGAGAGCATGGAGCAAAGAGTGACAAAGGAATTGGTATCCTCATGGAAAGAAAAGAGTGTTTAAGATTTTGTACACACACGAAAGAAAGTAGCTAGAGGAGAGCTATATCTAGGTCACTTTGTGGATCATAGTTATACATTTCAATTAAACACTGTGTGGCAAATGTTATGAGAGGCTCTCAATATTTATTCCAACCACTTAAACTTGCTTTTCTAAACTACAGAGGCTAGAAAGCAAAGCACACACTTCCCAACTTCCTTTGCAGTTGGGAGTGGCAGTAAGTCAAAGTTCTGTCCAATATGATATAGGTAGAAGTCTCAAGGGAGAGCTTCCTTTTCAGAATAAAAAGGAACTCTTTGGAGAAGTTTGTGACCTTCACCCTTCCCCTAATTCATGCTTGGAACTGAGGCACAACACCTGGAGGTACAGCAGTCATCTTGGCACCATGAGGATTGTGCTAGGGAAGGTGAAACAAGGACAAAAGAAGCCTGGTTTAGGACATACTCAAGCAACTTCACAACCCCTGGACTGCCTTCCTGTTTTATGGGGTAATTGGTGGGGGGTGGGGGGGAAGATTCTTATTTAGATCACAGTTTTTTTTTAGTTATCTGTTACTTTCAATTAGACTCATTCCTAACATAATAAATATGGAACTACTGTAATATAACAGACAGGTAAGAGGCTAATAATGGAGGTGACAAATTGGAAGAGCGATGGATGATAGAAACTGGAAAAATAACAGACATAGAGGACTGGGAACCTATCAGAGCCTTTGGGGAGATGATGAAAATAATCTCTCTCCTATCTGGTGACTTTAATTCATTCCTGCAAATTCTGCCTCTAAGTGAAAAGCTGATAAATGAAAAAAATTATATTTCCATTAATTTTGATGGGAAAACATACATTTAATTCCAACTCGAGACACCTAAATATTTTAAACAAAAAACATAGCAATGAAACAATGCAAACAAAAATCATAAGCAATAAATAAATAATCTTAAATTAAGAATACGACTTCTACATAAAATGTAAGGTATAAGGACTAATACACTGACCAAGAAGACAAGATTTAATATTAGGTGGGGGCAGGGGAGGTGGAGGAAAGATGCACGTGAGTCATTCTTTAAAGGTGGTATTTCTGCACCTTTTTCATTATCAGTTTTTTAAAAAAAAACTTTGAGGGTTTCTCTTAAATCAACATAAAATTATAGCACACGCAAAGCACCTTGAGGGAAAATGAAGACTAAATATCAGAACACCTTGAAACGTGGGGAAAAGTATGCATACACCATAGGCTGAAGAGACGTGAAACGCTAGATAGAAAAAACATTCAGATTCTCCAAACAGATTGGTTCTCCATCGTAAATTCTAACTATAAAAGTAGAATAAAGTGGGGAATTATCATCTGAAACTGAAATGGAACAGTTACATCAACTTTTCTGGCAGACTTTTTTTCCTAAATTGAAGACACCAGTATACATAATCTATCCCCCAGTACTTCTTCAAATGTAACCAACATCTTCCCACTGAGAGATGGGATCCATACTTCCTCCCCTTGAGTCTGGTTGGCAGCTGTGACTATTCTGGCCAATAGGGCAGAAGTAATGCTTTGTGACTTCTGGGGCTAGGTCACAAAGAGGATACAGCTTCCACCTGGCTTACCCTCTTTTGCAATGCTCACCTTCAGAACCCAGTCACCATATTGGGAGGAAGCTCAGACCACAGGAAGAGAGCATATGGAGATGTTTCAGCTGACAACTTGAGAATGTTTCAGCTGACAACATCAATGGCCAGACATGTGAATGAGGAAGCCTTCAGATGATTCCAGTCCCCAGGCTTCAAGCCAGCCCACCTAAAATCAAGTAGAACAAAGACAAGATAACCTCAGCCCAAACAGCAGCAAAATAAATATTGTCATTGTCTTAAACCACTAAGTTTAAGGGTAAATTGTATGGAATCATAGTAACTGGGACAGTTTTCAAGAGCCATAATTGAGAAAAGTTGTTAACAGATGTATGAGAAGTATGTTGTCTGTAGCCAATTTTTTCTTTTTTTAGCTGAGCAGAACTTGCTTGGTGTAGATAATGGTTGAGAAGACCCACTTCTATTTCTCCTGAACCTAACACAATACTGGCACAGCTCAGTGGTGCTCAGTGAACATTTATTGGATGGATAGGTGAGTGGGTGGAAAATTCATTGGCTCAGCACTGAACCCACTTTCTTGCTGGACTGTTAAAGTCTTAATGAATAATATCCATTGGTAGTGGTAGTAATCATTATTAGACCTGGGTAAGAGGTCCCCAGGCTTCCCTGGTGGCTCAGTGGTAAAGAATCTGCCCTCAGTGCAAGAGCCATAGGAGACACGAATTCAATCCCTGGGTTGGGAAGATCCCCTGGAGGAGGGCATGGCAACCCACTCCAGTATTTTTGCCTGGAGGATCCCCATGGACAGAGGAGCCTGGAGGTCTATAGTCCATAGGGTCGCAAAGAGTTGGACACGACTGAAGCGACTTAGCACAGCAAGAGGTACCCTGCCCCAGACCCTGTGCTTCAAGCAGTACTTCCTTCATTTTGGAATGGTATTCCTCAAAATTTTCTAAGTGCCTTTCTTAGGCCAACAATGCCATCTTGGTCAGGTGCCCCAATTAAACCAGTCCCCATGAGGGGCCTGTCAGCCAGAAATTTCTAACTTGAAATTTTCTAAGGCTCCCTCCAGTGGTTGGGACTGACCAGAGCCAGAAGTGCCATCCAAGCAGGACTAAGCAGTCCCAGACCACATCCATCCTCTGTGGGTCTCATTCTCCATTTCTTCTCTTTGATGAACTCTTCGACCCTCTATCTTACCCCCACCGTTCCCTCACATATATGTGTGGGTTGACCAGATGCCCTGAGATACTCCAGGACTCATGTCATGAGCTTTATAGCCAGTTGTGGTTCCAAGTGGACAGCCTGGCAAGGACCTCACTCTTGGTATCTGGTGCAGTAATTTTTTCACCAATTTGTGAAAGATTGGGCTGCTGAAATGGTTTTAACATGCTGATTTTGATGATTCTCACTCACATTGAAACCAGGCTGGGTTTCAGATCCTAAGCTACCAGCAGTCCCCTGCAGATGCTTGAGCTGCAAGCACCGGCCCAGGCATTGGCTTGCACCGCTCCGTTCAGACCGCACTGCCTCTCTGGCCTACTGCAGCCAGAGCAGTGGAAGAGAAGGGCAGTAGATGGCCTTGACTCTGTGTATTCTGCAGTCTCTTCCCCAGCTGGCCCCCGGCACGGTCAGCTCACTCCCTTTGGCAAAAGTGGCCATGCCTGTCTCCTCTGCAGACTTCTGAGATGTTGCTCTGCAATGCCAATGCACTCTTCCCACTGATGTCTCAGTAAAGCTTTGTATTTCCCAGTCTTATTTGCCTCAAGCAGAACACAGCTAAACCTGTGAGAGCAAAACCCGCAGAGGGTCTATTAGAAGTAGTGAGATGTTTATAAGGAGGCGGCACATTCTGAAAAAAGGTAGCACTTCCTGGTGACACCTGTGACATTGGAGCAAACTTCATTACTCAGAAATTTTTATTTTAAAAAGAGGTTAAACCTGTATTCTTGTGTGACTTTTTTCACTACTGGGACGTTGTCTGTCTTGGATTTGGAAAGGACAGCTTCTTTTAAATGATAAATCGCTTGCTCCCAACAAAGCAATGTCTTTAGCAGATCTAAATCAAATATAACATAAACCCTGGTTTCCCTTAACACGTCTGACAGAAACCACAAGGCCAACTTACTTCACAAAGCTATGATAGGGAACACATCTCATCCCTTTTCTCTGTAAAATTCAAAAGAATCTGTTTTGTACCTCCACTTTTCGGATGTGGTGGGCAATTCAATCTCAGTGTTTTACTGTGGTTCTGATTCTGTCGGGGTTCTCCAGGCTGAAGTCCTGGTGGAGTGCCCAAGACCAGAACACTGGGGAGCAGCCCTCTGAACTCCTGTCCACACTCCTGTCCACCGTGCAGGTAAGTCTCCTGTGGTTTCTCTTGTTATGGAGTACAGGTTCTAGGGCATGTGGGCTCAGTAGTTGCCATTCCTGGGCTCTAGAGCATGGGCTCAGCCGCTCCACGGCATGTGGAATCTTCCCAGACCAGGGATGGAATCCATGTCTCCTGCATTGGCAGGCAGACTTCTTACCACTCAGCCACCAGGGAAGCCCTGAAGTTTTGCTTTTGTGTCTTTATGTTGTAGTCACATACTGTAGTCTGTGTGATCCTGATGCATTGGTATTTGAGACTTGCTTTGCAGTAGATAACGTGGTCAATAGTTGTAAATATTCCAAATGTGCTTGAGAGAGATAAACTCTCTCATTGTTGAGCATGGATTTATAAATATGTTTTCTAAAATATCTATCAAAATCAAGCCTATATTCCAAAGACTAGAGTATGGATAGGGAAAATAGTTAGTGGGGATTTCTGGTAGCAACCACTTTAACCAAGTACTCAAGGTGATAAAGCACGCTGATGTCATGTACTCTCTGATGTGACATGATGAGAGTGGCATTTCACCTCTGTGATACTCTTTCCCAAAACCTATAACCCCAGTCTAATCATGAGAAAACGTCAGAAGAACCCAAACTGAGAGACATTCTACAAAATGCTTTTACCAACACTCTTCAAAAAAACAGTCAAGGCCATGAAAAATAAGGAAAGATGGAGAAACTCTTTCAGATTAGAGGTTAAGGAAAATAATGAAAAAATAATGACTAAACGTAATGTGGTATTCTGGATTGGATCCTGGTACTTTGGCCACCTAATGTGAAGAGGCGACTCAGTGGAAAAGACCCTGATGCTGGGAAGGATTCAGGGCAGGAGGAGAAGGGGACGACAGAGGATGAGATGGTTGGATGGCATCACCGACTCAATGGACATGAGTTTGAGCAAGCTCCAGGAGATGGTGAAGGACAGGGAGGCCTGGCGTGCTGCAGTCCATGGGGTTGCGAGGAGTTGGACATGACCGAGCGACTGAACAACAACAACAACAGAAAATGGACATGAGTGGGAAAACTGGGGATAACCAAGTTGAGCTTGGAGTTCAGTTAATGGTATTTAATACCAATAGTAAGTTCTTAATTTTGACAAATGTGCTTATTAGGAACACCTGGGTAAAGGATATGTGGAAACTCTCTGTACTAGGTTTTCAACTTCTTTGCAAATCTAAAACTATTCAAAAACATTGGGTTGACCAAAAAGTTCATTCAGGTTTTCCCATAATGTGAAATTATGGGGAAATTATGGGCAAAAATTCCCCATAATTTTTTTATGAAAAAAACCTGAATGATCTTTTTGGTCAACCCAATAAAATGTTCATTTTTAAAAGTCAAGCCTATTAATCACATCGTTCAAATTTTCTAATAAAAATAAAGTCAGGAAAAAATTAAAGGGGGGAGCTCTGCCTCTACTTCTCCAAACACTTCTAATTTAGAACCTTCAACTTTAAAGTCCCCATTGCGATGCATGTGTGGATGCTCAGTCATGTCTTACTCTTTGCAACTCCATGGGCTGTATCCCTCCAGGCTCTTCTGTCCAGGGAATTTTCCAAGCAAGAATACTGGAGTGGGTTGCCATTTCCTTCTCCAGGGCATCTTCCTGTCAAAGTCCCCAAGACAAGGAAACAAACACAAAACTTCGCCATCTTCTTGATATGGTGCAGAAGACCCTTCAATAAATAATAACAAGGGTCAATAATTTAATGAGGCAGGGCAGCTGGTATATCACGAGTTTTCATACATCACTGTTTAATTTTCACCATGTCCCTCTAAGGGCTTCCCCTATGGTTCAGAAGTATAGAATCGCCTGCAATTCAGGATACACAAGAGACATGGGTTTGATCCCTGGGCCAGAAAGATCCCCTGGAGGAGGGCCTGGCAACCCACGCCAGTATTCTTGCCAGGAAAATCCCATGGACAGGGGAGCCTGGCAGGCTACCGTCCATGAGGTCGCAGGGAGTTGGACACAGCTGAAGCGACTGAGCAAGCATGCATGTCCTTCTAAAGGAGGTAACTGGGGCCCAGACAGGTTGAAACTTGTCACCTAAGTCACCTGGCTGAGTTGCACCAGGTCTGTGTAACTCTGAAGGCAGGGATCTCCCATCCACTCCAGGCTGTTGCCTTAAACCTCTGTGGTGCTCACCATCCACACTGGCCATGTTAGAGCACCTCCCAGCATCCCTGACACTGCTTTTGCACGTAGACCACTCCTCCTCTGCCCAGTTAATTCTGCTTCCTCCAAAAGAACTTCTCTGACCCCCAAGAGGTCAGGTATCCCTGTTTAGACTCACAGCACCTCTCATTTGCCCTCCATAGCATTTCTTACAGTTTGTTCCTTTTTTTCATTGTTTCCAGAGTTACTGATCTTTTTTTTTAAAAAAAAAAATTATTTATTTGGCTGTGCCAGGTTTTAGTTGTGGCATGCAGGATCTTTAGTTGTGGCAGTGTGGGATCTAGTTCCCTGGACCAGGAATTGAACCTGGGCCCCTATATGGGGAGCTTGGAGTCTTAGCCACTGGACCACCAGGAAAGTCTGTCTTAGTTTTTAATGGTTTCTTCATTTGTGGGTTACTTGTTTATCATGATGGGACTGTGAGCTGTCAGCTATTTATGTTCACTGGTGTGTGTTCCCACTGCTTACTTAGCACAGAGGCTGGCAGTTAGTAGGTGCTCAATTAACAAGTGGTAACTGACTGAATGAACACATTCCAGGCACACTGAGGTTAACTCTAGCAGGCAGGGCTTATGCTGGGCTAGCACTACAGAACTTGGCATCCTGCCTCAGGAAAGCTCAGGAACATGCCTCAGGCATTCCATCAGGCACACCTGATATGTACCTGGCCCCACTATGACTAGATAAGGAAGAGGGATACCAGGGGATGGCGAACCCAGGCTGGAGCAGCTTCTTTTAAGCCCCTGCAAGATACAGCGGCCTTCCAATAAAGGAGGCATGTTTGCAACACTCTTCTTTGATGGATTTAGCCTTGAGCCCCTCATCATCTAGATCTGTGCTGTAGCCACCAGCCACACGTGCTAAAAGCATAACCCAGAGGTGCTGTAAGCATAACATGCACACCAGATATCCAAGATTGAGTTTGGGAAAAAATAGAAAACATCTCCATCATTTTTAAACCTTGATTATATTGTTGGAATGACAGTATCTTTTGATGTTCAGTTCAGTTCAGTCGCTCAGTCGTGTCCGACTCTTTGCGACCCCATGAATTGCAGCACGCCAGGCCTCTCTGTCCATCACCAACTCCCGGAGTCTACCCAAACCCATGTTCATCGAGTCGGTGATGCCATCCAACCATCTCATCCTCTGTCGTCCCCTTCTCCTCCCGCCCCCAATCCTACCCAGCATTAGGGTCTTTTCCAATGAGTCAACCCTTCGCATGAGGTGGCCAAAGTATTGGGAGTTTCAGCTTCAACATCAGACCTTCCAATGAACACCCAGGATTGATCTCTTTTAGGATGGATTGATTGGATCTCCTTGCAGTCCAAGGGACTCTCAAGAGTCTTCTCCAACACCACAGTTCAAAAGCATCAATTCTGCGGCGCTCAGCTTTCTTCACCGTCCAACTCTCACATCCATACATGACCACTGGAAAAACCATAGCCTTGACTAGACGGACTTTTGTTGGCAAAGTAATGTCTCTGGTTTTAAATATGCTATCTAGGTTGGCCATAACCTTCCTTCCAAGGAGTAAGCGTCTTTTAATTTCATGGCTGCAGTCACCATCAGCAGTGATTCTGGAGCCCAAAAAAATAAAGTCCGACACTGTTTCCACTGTTTCCCCATCTATTTCCCACGGAGTGATGGGACCAGATGCCATGATCTTAGTTTTCTGAACGTTGAGCTTTAAGCCAACTTTTTCACTCTCCTCCTTCACCTTCATCAAGAGGCTCTTTAGTTCTTCTTCACTCTCTGCCATAAGGGTGGTGTCATCCGCATATCTGAGGTTATTGATATTTCTCCCGGCAATCTCGATTCCAGCTTGTGTTTCTTCCAGCCCAGCGTTTCTCATGATGTACTCTGCATGTAAGTTAAATAAGCAGGGTGACAATATACAGCCTTGACATACTCCTTTTCCTATTTGGAACCAGTCTGTTGTTCCATGTCCAGTTCTAACTGTTGCTTCCTGACCTGCATACAGGTTTCTTAAGAGATAGGTCAGATGGTCTGGTATTCCCATCTCTTTCAGAATTTTCCACAGTTTATTGTGATCCACACAGTCAAAGGCTTTGGCATAGTCAATAAAGCAGAAATAGCTGTTTTTCTGGAACTCTTTTGCTTTTTCGATGTAGTGGATGAAATAAAATCTATCACTAAAATTATGTCATCTGCTTTTTATTTCTTTAATGAAGTGCCTAGGAAAATTCGGGTTTTTTATTTTTATTTTTGGAAAGTTGCCATTTCCATGTGTGGGTTTCTCTTGGCAGTGATGTTCTAGACTGTATACTCCATGAGGCCCCTCCTCAGCTTTGTTCAAGTTTTCTGTGAGCATCTTAGAGCCAGGCCTGCACATAGTGACTGTTCCATAAATACCTAGAAATAGAACTTAAAGCTGTATGTGATCCCTGGGAGGACAGACACTTTCTTGTTTACATATATATAATTTTGTTTATTTATGTTTGGCTGTACTGGGTCTTTGTTGCTTTGTGGGTTACTCTCTAGTTGCGGTATGTGAGCTTCACATTGTAGTAGCGTCTCTTGTTGCAAAGCACAGGCTCCAGGGCACTCGTGGGCTTCAGCAGTTACAGCTCTTGGGCTCGAGAGCACAGGCTTGAACAGTTGAGGCACTCAGGCTTAGTTGCTCCATGGTATGTGGTAACTTCCTGGATTAGGGATGGAACCCGTGTCTCCTGGATTGGCAGACAGATTCTTTACCGTAGAGCCACCAGGGAAGCCTCGAGGGCAGAAACTTTCTTATCGATCCTTGTATTCAGATTCTCAGCACTGTTCCTAACAAATCTTTTTTTGCAGGGACAAATGAACCTTCATTCTCCCAGGTCTCCAGTCTCCTGGCTTGATTCTACTACATATACCTCCCACCAGCGGCTTCACCAAGGCCTCTGGTCAGTTCAGTTCGGTTGCTCTGTTGTGTCTGACTCTTTGCAACCTCATGGACTGCAGCACGCCAGGCCTCCCTGTCCATCACCAACTCCCAGAGTTTACTCAAACTCATGTCCATTGAGTCAGTGATGCCATCCAACCATCTCATCTTCTGTCGTCCCCTTCTCCTCCTGCCTTCAATCTTTCCCAGCATCAGGGTCTTTTCAAATTGAGTCAGTTCTTTGCATCAGGTGGTCAAAGTATTGGAGTTTCAGCTTCAGCATCAGTCCTTCCAGTGAATATTCAGGACTGATTTCCTTTAGGAAGGACTGGTTGGATCTTGCAGTCCAAGGGACTCTCAAGAGTATTCTCCAACACCACAGTTCAAAAGCATCAGTTCTTCGGTGCTCTGTTCAGTTCAGTTCAGTCGCTCAGTTGTGTCTGACTCTTTGCAACCCCATGGACTGCAGCACGCCAGGTCTCCCTGTCCAACACCAACTCCCGGAGCCCACCCAAACTCATGTCCATTGAGTCGGTGATGCCATCCAACCATCTCATCCTCTGTTGCCCCCTTCTCCTCATGGCCTCAGTCTTACCCAGCATCAGAGTTTTTTTCAAATGAGTCAGCTCTTCGCATCAGGTGGCCAAAGTACTGGAGTTTCAGCTTCAACATCAGTCCTTCCAATGAACACCCAGGACTGATCTCCTTTAGGATGGACTGACTGGTTGGATGTCCTTGCAGTCCAAGGGACTCTCAAGAGTCTTCTCCAACACCACAGTTCAAAAGCTTCAATTCTTCAGCACTCAGCTTTCTTTATATTCCAACTCTCACATCCATACACGACTACTGGAAAAACCATAGCTTTGACTAGATGGGCCTTTGTTGGCAAAGTAATGTCTCTGCTTCTTGCTGATAGGACATGGCTCTTCTTTATTTTTTTAAAATAACCTTTACTTTAGTTGTATTTTTTAAAACTGTTTATTTATTTGGCTGCACCAGGTCTTAGTTGCAGCACACAGGATTTTAATTGCATCATGTGGGATCTTGCATGGTGGTGCAGGGACTCTAGTCACCCAGAATGTGCAGACTCCGTGGTTGCAGCACTCAGGCTTAGTTGCTCCGAGGTATATGGGATCTTAGTCCCTCGACCAGGGATAGAACCTGCTTCTCCTGCATTGGAAGGCGAGTTCTTAACCACTGGACCATCAGGGAAGGCCCTCATGGCTCTTCTTGATCCTAATCCTGGTTCTTGGGTCACTTTAATCATACCCCGCAAAGGTTTCCTCAAGCTTGGAAGACCTAGGATGAGTCCTGCTTCAGATACAACCATAATGTGATGCGCACAATATCTTGGCATTGGCTGAAACATGCCCATCGTCTCTGTATGTGTCAGGTTCACAAGTTCAATCCTCAAGACTGGTGGTTTGAATACGGAATATTTTAGGAAGAGTGGATAATAGGCAATAATTTGAAACAGATGGTGGGAATAGTAAAATATCCTAATTTCCAGTTTTCCAGTACAAACAAGCATCTGACAACCTCATATGCTTGTGCTATTTATGAAATCAGCCTGCAACATTTTTCACTACTTCATACACTAGGAGATGGAAACCAGCTGGGCTGCTCATTGGAAGGGAGACAGGTCCCATCATTTCTCTGAGCTTCAGTTTCCTCATTTATAAAATGGAGGATAATTAAGCCTACCTCATTGGGTGGTTGTGAAGATTAAGTGAAGTAATTATACACACAGGCTCACTTAGTACCTCACATGGAACTTAATAAAAGTTCAATCCATGGTAGGGTTGATTAACACCAGCCCCACTGGGATGTCTGCAGATCTGCACAGAAGTAAGTATTCATGGTGTCACATTAACAGATGAGTCTGTCATAATGACATTTTATATTTGTTCTTTTTTAACTATCAGCAAGCTAGACATACTCATCAAAAACAGCCGATATGTACAGAGCACTCAGTGTTAGGTAGGTACTGTGTTATGGCTTTAGCACGCATCATCTTATTTCATCGTTACTATTTGTGGTAGATCTTTATGATGGTCAAACTACAGAGCCAGAAACTGAGATTCAAGGAGGCAAAATAATGTGCTCCAGGCCCCACAATG
Source organism: Giraffa tippelskirchi (assembly GCF_054371585.1). Taxonomy (NCBI): domain Eukaryota; kingdom Metazoa; phylum Chordata; class Mammalia; order Artiodactyla; family Giraffidae; genus Giraffa; species Giraffa tippelskirchi. Next base: position 109,135,028 of record NC_137287.1, on the reverse strand, counting down.
ATTAAGGGACAACATCAGAGTTCAACAGGCTCTTGGGACTTCCCTGGCGATCCAGTGGTTAAGACTATGCTTCCACTGCAGGGGACACAGGTTTGATCCCTGGTCAGGGAACTAAGATCCTGAATGCTGCAGAGCACAGCCCCCCCCCCCCAAAAAAAGAATTCAACAGGCCCTTAATGATGTCCCTAGGTTTCTTCCTAATGTAGGTAGAGTTAGGTATCCTGGTGACATGGCAGTTGTAGTCCCAGGAACAGAGGGGCCTTGGTAAACTATTCCTTGTACCCATGGTCCAGGCCACCACTGGCTTCATCCTTCATTGAATATACATTGAGCTCCTCACCTGTGTCAGCCACTATGCTTGCAACACACTATAGGCTGTTACCAGCAGAGACTCATTTAATGGCACAGTGATGGTGAATGTAAGGGCTCTTAGAAAGAAAAGGAAGATGGGAATTTTGGTCACATGACCAACTGCACCTTGTGAAAATTCAGGGAAAGCTGAACCCCAGGCCTCGTATCAAGTCTGAGTGCTGTTCTGACTCCAGAGCCAGGCCTTGTGGAGCATGAATGTGGTTTGGAAATTGGAATCTCATCCTGTCCCTGTAAGAATCTAGAAGTGGCTCTCTTGCCTACAACAGGAGCTCAGCTCTCTGCACCTCTGGGCTCTATTTTATTCTTGGCTGCACTGAGTCTTCGTTGCTGCACACAGACTTTCTCTACTCTGTGGTGCAAGGGCTCTTCATTGCAGTGGTTTCTCTTGTTGCAGGGCATGGGCTCCAAGGCACATGGGCTCAATAGTTGGGGCACGTGGGCCTAGTTGCTCTACAGCATGTGGAATCTTCCTAGCTCAGGGATTGAACCCAAGTCCCATTAATTGCAAAGTGGGTTCTTAAAACACTAGATCACCAGGGAAGTCTTGGACTCTGCTGTTAAAGGGACTTAAATCCTCCATCTCTAACTGTTTTTATTCCTGCAAGCAATTACTCAGGCTCTTGACACACTCAGGTGGCGCAGTGGTGAAGAATCCACCCACCAGTGCAGGAGACACAAGAGACGCATGTTCGATCTCTGGGTTGGGACGATCCCCTGGAGTAAGAAATGACAACCCACTCCAGTATTCTTGCCTGGAAAAATCCCATGGACAGAGGAGCCTGGTGGGCTACAGTCCATGGGATTGCAAAAGAGTGAGCACGCACGCATGACACACTCAGCTCAAAAGGAAAACATGCCTGGATTGGTTAGCACCACTCTTGGTCCTCGACCTAGGGCAGACCTAAGAGGCTGGGTTGGGGTGGGCATCATTTATAATTTGAAAGTGAACAAGTGAATGGTCAAAAACATGTCCTTTTTTTTGGCTACACTGCATGGCACATGGGATCTTAGTTCCCTGACCAGGTCACAGGTTAGGCCTGCCTTTGGGTGATGGCACCGAGTCTACTGAGCTGTGGATGGGGGGATGGGGCGAAGGGGCCAGAGCTGACAGTGGAGAACCTGCCCTCAAGATGCACACACCCTGGTCTGACTAGCTAACCCCAACTTGATTCGGTTGCCACCCCTCAGCACGTGGCAGATGTTGCTAATTAGCCTTAGTCCTGCAGTTCCCGGGCCTGAGGAACTGCCCGGGAAAGATGCCTCCCAGCCCGGGTCCAAGCTGTGACAGCTGGCTGGTGCATAGGTTGCCATGAACACCCAGAGTTGAGGGCCCCTCACTCTGCTCACTCTGACCTCCTGGGGAGGCCTTCCCTATCTCCAGATTCAGGCCACACCCCCTACTTACCCTCAGGCTTCCTGTCTTAGTTCTCTGCTCAGTATTTTCCCCCTTATTCCTTCTCTAGCATACTAGACATTTCAATACTTTATGTTCTGTCTCTGTCCTCTAAAATGGAAGCACCATAAAGTCAGGGGTTTTTGGTCTTCTGCCTTCTTCCACTTACTGATTCCTAGAATTAGGCCTGCCCCAAATTGACACTTGATGTGAATGAAAGGAAGGGCAGGGAATCCAGGCTGGGTGGTGGTTTAGCCAGTGAAGGCTTCCTGCAGGAAGTGACACAAGCTGAGTCAGGCAAGCATCTGAAGTGAAAGGGGGTTTCCAGGCATGCACACAGGCTGGGAAAGTGGCAGCCTGATCAGGAACATTATGTGGTAGCATGGCTGGGCCTGTGGTGCTTCTGGAGTGTGATGTGTGAGATGAGGGTGGACACAGACCATGGGCCATGAGGAGCCCCCAGGTGCCTTCCCTGGACAGTGGGAGACCTCTCCTGGGGCTGAGGGTCAGGTGGGCAAGGGTGGCAGAAAGCAAGGGAGGGCAGACCTAAGAGGCTGGGTTGGGGTGAGCATCTTCTATAATTTGAAAATGAACAAGTTGAATGGTCAAAAACATGTCCTTTTTATTTTGGCTACACTGCATGGCACGTGGGAATCCTAGCTCCCTGACCAGGGATGGAACCTGCGCCCCCTGCAGTGGAAGCATGGAATCTTAACCACTGGACCGCCAAGGAGGTTGCAATACACTTTGGATTTTTGACTAACCATGAATTCTCAGATAAGCCCAACACCTGGCCTTTGCCCACCACACCCCCAGAGTCCTCCTGAGGGCAGCTGTTCCTCCTACATCCCTCTTCTACCCCTGCTCAAAACCCTCTCCCTAAATTCACTCCATGTACTTCCACCCCCAGAGCCCAGGGCTCTCCTGCCCTCCTTGAGGACTTCAGTACCTGACGTCCAGCCCACCCTCATCCTGTCTTCCAAAGCCCTGGTGCAAACGTTCCTCCGCCAGCAATTCTAACAGCTTCCTTCTCTCTGAAACCTGAGCCCCCAGAGCACTTGGGATTGTTTAAACCCATGGCAATTCACAATTCTACATCCCTTCCCCAGGTCAGGCCTCAGGAGTGTGTGAAGCAGAAAGTCACAGTGAGTGAAACCTGGAAGACTTGCCCCTGTGACCCACGGTCTCTCCACCCAGCTGTGCACATGGAGGCAGGGATTAAAGGCGACAAAAGAAACAAGCGGCAGGGCAGTTTCATGATTTATTGAAGTGGGTGAGAGGACAAGATGCCCAGCACAGGCGCCTCCAAAAGGAACTCCTGGTTCTAAAAGTTACACCAGGAGCAGAGAGGGGGGACATGGAGGCCACTGGAGGACCTGGTCCAGATGGGAGGAAACCAGTCTTCTGCGTCCGCCGTGCCCTGTGGCACCTGCTTGGAAGGGGCAGAGCCAGCTGAAGGTCTCCAGCTGTGAATCCCAAGGCCCCAGAGTCCCAGGCCTTTCCCAGGCTCCTGACCTGGTCACACGGGGCCAAGTCCTTCCACACTGTGCTGAGGCAACAGAAGAAGGTCTGGCGGTGGTCATACAGCAACACCCCTCTTCAGTCTGCTATGCCAGTGTCTGTGATCAGACCCAAAACAACATAAAGGAGGAAGTCAGATGAGGCTGGCAGCTTGGAATGTCTGTCTCAGAAACACAGGCCAACTTAGCCCTTTGGCAGTAACTCACCATGAGGAGGCTCCTCCAGGGGACCTGGGGCCCAGGTCACCATCCTGAGAGGCCAGTGCTCCCATCCCTGAGGCGTCATCCAAGGCAGCACCCCCAGCATGATGGGGAGGTCACAGGGCAGGAGGTCACGACAAGGGTTTGCTCTCCAAAGTTACCTTTCTTCAAGCCAACATCTGTGAGAATGCCCCCAAATAGTCAGGGATGCACTGTGGGGTTTTTTCACACCAAATTCAGCTCAAAAAGGAAATCTCAAAGCTCCCAGAGAAGAATCAAAAGGAACATTGTCTTTTAAAAAATGCACCTTCTGAGGGCAACAGAGCAAATGTAGTAACTGGCAGAGAGACGGCTGGAGAGCCTGCTCTCAGGAGCTCCTCCCACTGGGCCCACCCCCCACTGTATGTCAGAGGGGGACTGCCACCGCCCAGCAGCCCTTCCCCCACACTTTCATTACCTGCCTGCACACCTGACTCCCAGGTGCGCACACTCACCCCAGCCTCAGATCATCTTCATATTCCTCCCCTCCCCCCGAAGTCCCTCCTGTGCTCTATCACGTCTCAGTCCTTCCAAGGCCGGTCCACTACCTCCTCCAAACAGCTGCTCCCCTTGACAATCTTACAGCAGTCACCACACACCACCCGACATCACGTGTGTTCATTATGTGTAATGCAGCCTGGCTCCTGACACCCCCTAACGTCTTAAAGCCTGACACGGACATGGCCTGGCTCTGGTAACAGGAGGCCACGCTGAGATGTCATTGCCCGTCACAAAGGAGCCCCCAGTGCTTGCGGGGGAAGCTCGGGCTGGAGAGAAGTAGGGGTGTGGGAAAGCGCCAGCATTTGAAAGGGACAAGTGCGGACCCTCCAAACTCGGGAAATTGCTTTCCACGTTTTCTCTCCCTGCATTGTCAATGACCAGAGCACAGACAGCCCATGGTCTCTTTTGAATGCAGGTGCACACGGGGCAGAGAGCACTCTGCGGGGAGAAGCCCAACTCCGGGCAGAAACACTGGGAAAATATGACGACTGGAGACTCGCGTGGTCTTGGGTACCACCAAGTCACCTCTGACATAGCTGTGGTTTTTCAAATGATGGAAACAAGGTTTTGAATAGGATGCTGACTGAGATGGCAGTCAAAGGAGACTCAAGCCCAGGGCAGAATCTCTGGCACCCAGGTTCACTCTGACACCCAGGTTCACATGCTTCTGCCCACACTCCGGGGAGGAGGGCAGATACCCCATAATTCTCAGTGCCCTAATGGGACTCAAGAGGTGCCATCCCTGCAGCAGCCGCTGAAAACAGTGAAGCACCAGATGTGATCCAGGCTGCCCAGGGCTCAGGTGGTGAGTGGACCTGGGGACTCATGGATGCTGCCTTCATCTCACCTCTCAGCTCCCCTACATCTTCAGCCAAAGCCCCTGGGAACACACACATGACTACCGTGTGAGAGGACCCAACACTCTAGAGAATGGACCAGAGATCTTACCTCAAGGACACTGGGGTCTAGAATGCTCCTGACACGACAGCTTCCATGACGCCTCCGCACACAGTGGACTCGTCTGCAACAGACCAGAAGCCAAGGGTAAGCGCTCGACTTGCCCCTGCTCACAGGAGGGCAAAGGCACCAGGAGAGGGCTTAGCACAAGAGTTACCAGACAGCAAACATCCCCCAAGTGTCAGCTGTTGTTATTTCCTGAAAAGACATGCTATTTCTTCACACAAAAAACAGCAGTTAACTCTGAAGAAGGAGACAGTGGATGGTCTGTGGCAGGTGCCAATGCTGACTGATGTGTAATTGATCAGTGACAGGCAGAAAAGGATGCCATTGCCAGATTTATGGGAATGTGCTATGGCCGACTGGCAACAACTGGGCATCAAGGGGAACTTAAGCAACACACAAAAGGAGACTGTTTCCCAACAGCAGGAGCCAGAAGGAAACGTCCCAGCAATGACACTAACACACCCCAACAGACCCCGAGGCCCTGGAGGCCCAAGGGGTGGGCAGAAGAGACACAGAAGTGTAGAAATCTCCCAGAACTAGGGAGTGAGGATGCGAGACAACCCTACTATATTTCCTCTGTCTGCACTACCAATAAACATGCCACAGGCAGCCCAGGATCACTTCCAAGCGCAGCGGCAGAAAAGGACAGAGGGCTTACTGAAAAAGCAGGCCGGTGGCAGAGGCTTGGAGCAGTCAGCCCAATTGAGCATGAGGACCCAGTCTCTGCTTCTAGTCCTGCTAAAGAGCCTTGCACATGGCCCAGAAGGGACAGACAAAGGGAGGACACCTCTGAAAGAAAAGTGACGGAGTTCTTAGGTTGTAACAGACAGGGATGACATGAGCCGGAGACAAATGCCTCACTGCAGTCCTGCTTTCTGGAGGATGAAACCAGAGATAGGAGAAGGTCCAGGGTCAGGAGGAGGCAGAGAAGTGACTGACACCTGGGTACAGGTGGACATGTGAGAATCCTTTCCCTGCTCCATACATTCTGCTGTCAACGGGACAATCTGAGGAAGGGCTCCCCAAGGGCTCTCAGGACCAAGCACACCAAGAGGAACCGGGTGTGTCCTCCAAGACCCTAGAGAGGGTGAAGCTGAGTGCCAGGACCAAGTCACCCTTGTCTCTCTTCTGTCTACTCCCAGACCACACGGGGACCTCATGCACCTTGTGCGAGGCAAAGCCCCAGATCTCCAGGGAACAGAGCTCACCTGGGCCAGCTGCCTCTTGACAGGATGGGGATACCTCTCAGGGACCCCTGTGCACCGTGCTGCTTCCTCTGCAATGATGGAGAAGCCCTGGATCAGCAACCTAGATGCCACCTGGTCACATGTCCTGGAACCCAGGCAGAGCACCTGGGTTCTCTGAGAAGCTGGCTGCTTCACAAATGTGGGCTGTGTTCCCAACCCACGAGCCACACCTCTCATTCCCAGGACGGGAGTTCACTACTCCACATAAGACAACAGCTCTTCTGCATCTGAGACAGAGACGGCTTTTCAGATCATCTTTTGTGCAAACTCAAATGACTCTGTACAGATTCTGGAAGCTGGATACTGAATAGAAACAGAAAGTCCAGGACAAGTTTGCGAGTGTGCGGCACCTGACAGGCCATGCCTGGCCTGGGTGGGGGGTTGGGGGTTAGGGGGTAGGGGTGTGTGTGAGGAGGTAAAGGCACCTCAGGCCTCCTGCAGAGGTGAGGTCTGGTGTCTATTTAAGCCTTGTCCAATTGCTTTACTACTGTGATTCCTGCCATTTAAGCCTTGTCCAAGTGCATTACTGTTCTAGTTCCTGCCACCATAACCACAGGTCATGGGGAAACTCTCCCTTAGTAACCTGGGCTCTGTCTCATGCCAAGGAACCTCCAACAGATAAATACTGGTCAACAGGAAGAACAACTCCAAGAAAAGAAAACACAGGAAATACCTCCACCTCTCTGCAGGCTGGCTGGCCACAAGCAGTCTTTCTCTGATTCTCCATGACGTGATGGGCCACGCCACCTCACTGGGATGTGTCTGTCCTGTCCTTCTCTCCTGCTGGGCAGCTGCTGAGCACCAGATACCTGCCAGGCACTGAGCAGGCGACTCAGACACTGACCTTGAGATCAGAGCAGAGAGACGCAAAAAAGACAAGAAAACCCATGATTCCCATGAAGTATGATTAGTATCCTCACCTCATGTCAAGCTACTTTCCAGACCACATGCTGGACTAAGGACCTGGAAAGGGGAAAGAGGGGAGGTAGACCTGGCTTTCTGGAGGGAAGCTCTTGGTGAAAATTCCCCAAACAGTGGCTCTACAACCAGCCCCAGCTGCTAAGAAACAGCCCATGCTTTATCTTCCTTTTTTTAACACATTATTGACCAGAGACTTATTATTAATACATCTTTTTTTACCCAAACATTATTGACCGCAGATGTATAAATATCACTTCCATAACAAACCACTGGCCACCAGAGACTTATTATTAATACATCTTTTTTTACCCAAACATTATTGACCGCAGATGTATAAATATCACTTCCATAACAAACCACTGGCCACAGACATTAGTTTCTGCAAAAATCCCCTGGTCAACAATGAGTTAAAAGCTTCTCAGCAACTAGCACTGAGCCTCGCATAGGGAGCACTTAGTAAGCTGGACACCAGGTGCCAGGAGGCAGATCTAAAAGGGCAGTAGGAGGGAGAAGGTGTGTGACAGCTCCAGAGTTCAGAAAGGACAGGAGCGAACCCTCCAAACACGGGGAAAATGCTTTCAGCAGTTCCTCTCCCTGCACTATCAATGACCAAGGCATCAGAAGCCCACAATCACTTGCGAATGCAGGGGCAGGAAAGGGCAGATGGGGAATCAGGCAGAGGAGCCCAGGTAGCAGCCAGCTCTCCACCCAGGCAGGGGAAAGCTGCCCAGCCAGGCCCAGGACCCCAGGCACTAGCCTCACTTCCTGAAAAGGTTCCACCTCCCCCCATCAAGAGAAGCCAGGGGAAGACCAACTTCTGGTTAAAAAAAAAAAGCCTCAATTACTCATCCACCCCACAAATACTAACTGAGGACCTACTACATGCCAAGTACTGTGAGTTCAAACAAAAAGAAAAACGCAGACCAGGCCTCTGCCCTTCCGGGGTGATTGCCATTTTCCCCCTTGAAGGAAAGGAAAGCTCACGAGAATAAAGGAACTCACCCCAGGTTCCCCAGCTAATGAGGGGCTGAGTCAGGATCCGAACTCTGGCCTTTCTGGCCCCCAAACCCAGCCCCATCTTCCTGCACAAGGGCTTTGCAAGGCAGGTCCCAGAACCCTCAAGCTCAGGAACCACCCCCTCCGCAGTAGGGCAGGAAGGCCACAGCTCCAGCATTGCCCCAGGGGACAGCTGAGTCCCTGAACACGGCGGGGGCGCGGCAGGCAGTGCGGGTCAGGGTCCTGCAGGAGGGGAGGGGGGGTCGCCCGAGGCAGCGTCTTCAGCTGCGCAGGGCCTGGCCCGGGAAAGAGAGGGGAAGGCCTTCAGTGCGAAGCAGGGGCCCAGGAAGCCAGACTGCTCTTCTAGGGCGCTGGGGGCGCCCTCGGTTAAAGTGGAGGTTTGAACACTTTTCCCTTAGAAGTTACCGAGGGAAAGTGGGCTAATGGTCACGAAGATATTTGCCCTGCAACTAACAAGCGGTTTCAGGGGATGAAACGCTGGAGTCGGAAGTGATGGGATGTGATCCGGGGCCTCTGGCGCAGCACGGGTGCGGTTCATACCGGCTCCGCACGAACCTCCCTGCGAGACCTCGGGCCCACGCAACCCCGGACCCGCTTCTCGCCGTCGGTGGGCCTAAGTCTCCCCACCGGGCGAGTGAGGCCCGGGACCCGACGCTCCAAAACGGCGCCGGCCGGTAGTGCGGTGACCCCAGACCCCTTTGTCAAGAACACGAGAGCAGAGAGGTCCACATGCAGCGGAGGGAACCGGCTCAGAACCAAGAGTGGGCCTGGACTTGGAGCTGACCTGCACTCCCCGACCCCACGGGCTTCAGTTTCCCCTCCTGTCGGGGGCGGGGCGGGGGCGGACGGAGAACCGGCCTTAGAGGCCGCCGGGGGTCCCGGGGCAGCGCGGTCCTGCAGTGACTCACCCTGGGCGCCAGGACTGTCGGCTGCAGGTCAAACTGGACGACTTGAGAAGATGCTGGACGGCTCCCGGCGACTCGGAGACAAGACCCGCCTTCCATCTGTTGGGCGCTGGCGGAACTGCAGTTGAGAGGCGGGCTGGGGCCTAGAGCGGCGAATCCCCGGATGGACTCCGCGCAAGCAGTCTCTTCGCGCCCCCTAGTGGATCGGAGTTGAAACTCTGACCCGCCAAGTATTAAAGCATTCTTCCATCTCCCCAACCATCCATCTGACTATTAAATGGTTAGGACGTCTGTAGTTTTGAGCTGCCTATTCCTTCTCTCTGACTTTCTGTGGCATTCACTCTTCCTATTGAATTCAGTCTTGCTGGGAACGTCCTGCCTTCTGCTGACAAAGTGTTGTGTGTGGGGCTGAAGCTGGGAAAACTATACTTCTTTAATTTTGTATCTCGAGTGTGAGAGAGTGTGAATCCTAAAGAGCTTGGAGGCCAGTTGTGGGGCTATGAGTAGAGTCATACTTCAACCAATTTCCAAATTAAGATGGCTTCAGGGTGGAGGTGTGCCTTATTGGGGTTTTGAAGGACTCAAACAGAAAAGGGAAATGGGAAGCTGTTCAGAAAAGGGAGGAAGAGAAAGACTAAGAAGCTGATGTTGGGGTAAGGATGGGGGAGTGGATGTGAAGAAGTTAGAAACTGGATGGGGCATCTCACTGCATGGTCTGTAATAGATGATCTTTAAATACTGATGCAAGAGAAGAAAGAGAAATTTTCATTGTTGCAATGGGAGAGAGGCTCACTTGATTCTGAAGTGTAAGAAAAATTCCATGTGTCTCAGTCAGCTCCTGGTTTCTGAGGGCTTAAAAAATGAGAAAAAGGACAATTGAAAGGATCCAAACAAAGTGAAAATCAATAAAACAACAAGAGTAGAAACTAAAATAGCAGATAATGAGTATAATCATATTTAGAGCAACGGAGCCAAATAATTTTAGCAATGAGGAAGCTGGTACAGTCAGAGCAGAAAGTAAAAAAATGAGAGAACAATCTATTTGACTTTTTGCTTGTAAAATTTAAAACTTAGGTAAAATGAGCACTTTTCTGGAAAATATTTAACAGAATTGTCTTGGGGAAAAAATAGAAAACCCAAATAATTTCATAACACTGTAAGCAATTGAATCAGTAGTTAAGTCTTCCCACAAAGAAAACATCATAACCAAGTGTCTTAAGTAAGTTCTACAAAGCTTTATGACATTATACAGCCTCCTGGATAAGAGAAAAAGAGAAAACAGTTCTAAGTTCACATAATTCCCAAATTTGAAAAGGTCAATAAAAGAAAAAATAAATTATAGGTTAATTTATTTAGGAATGTAAACATCCTAAAAATATATTGGTAAATCGCAGGTAGAACCAGGCTTGGTCAGTGATAACAGGTGGACAAAGGACCCAGCTCAGATTCAACCACCTTTCAGCTCCTCTTCCTTTCATGGTTGTTATCCACCCTCCACCCACTGTATCCCTGGGTATGGCCCGCCTGCCCGGTGAGCTCACCTAGGAAGGTGCAGGGTCTTGGCCAAGCATGCCAAGCAGGGCAAGCCACAGAGACCCTGAGATGTTTGCATGCTCAACACCTAGATACCTCTGCACAGTCAGTACCTCCTAACCCACTCATGAGATGAGACACCTCTCAGATGGGTGACTCTTCCCACAGCTACAGAAAGATGGAAGTGCCTGTCCTTTGGTCTGGAAAGTAACTGAGAATTGAGAGTTCCAAGATAGTGGAGTTAAGGATTGCATTTCTCAGAAGGTCCCTCTACTTCTTGCAAACCTTTCTCTTATTCTAATGGACCTGCATGTGTTATACACTGTCACAGGTTTAGTTAACATCTTCTGCTTGTCCTCATGAAGCTTGTGGGAAAATTCCCCCCAAGTGTTACTCTTTAAAGATATTTCCAGGGACTACTCTGGTGGTCCAGTGGTTAAGACTCCGAGTTTCCTAATGCAGGGACCGAGGTTAAATCCCTGGTTGGGGAGCTAAGATCCCACATGCTGTGCAGCATGGGAGGGGCAAAAAAAGATTTTCCCAAGAGTCTTCATTAGAAGGGCCCACCATTTAAGGATCAGAATGGAGATTTTTTGAATTCCCCCTTCCTTCAGGATGGTAGAACATAGGGTGACTCTGCTGGGCCAGAGAAGAATGTGCTAGGAAAACATCAAGTGTTTTTTATGTTCAACCAAGCATCCCTAACATCTCTGCTTCTCAGCAAGAGACTATAATATGAATGGCATGTCCATGAGTTAGGCAGTGCACAACCTGCACAACCATATGTGGCAATCCTGCCTCCCTTCAGCGGAAGGTGGATGGATGTGTACTTCGGGGCAAACCCAGCACATATCCCCCTGCTACCTCACATGCAAGAAATGGAGTAAGTGTAAAGTCAGAAGTCCACACACAGAGGGGGAGACACAGGACAGAGTCCTGGCAGCATTTCAGCCTCTGGTGTTTGTCACCTTGGAAGCTCAGTTCCACCTCTGCCCTTACTCTTGTTCGATTATATAAGCTTCCCAATAATGGAATTCTTTGTTAGCATAAGTTAGGTTTCTGTCTCCAACACTCCTGGCTAAAAGCCCATAAATGGCCAATTATTCAGGTATTCCGCCAGTGGCATGGAGCATGGGAGGCTGGCAGTTGCCTGATGCACTGTGTGTGCTTATCTCAGATGACTTTCTGATCTACAACACTGGCCTACCTGACTGGAGACTGCAGCAAACAGGGCAGCATGTTGAAGTCTCAAAATAAAAGTAGTGTGACAACCTTTGCTTGGGGCATTCAGATAACAGTCCATGCTCAGTGGCTTGGCCTTATCTGTCAGTCAGTGATGTGTCTGCAGATGTTAAAAACAAAACAAAATTGCAGTGCATGCTATGCAAGCGCCTGAAGGGATGGATGTTTCAAGTGAGTCTATTTCTGGCAGGGATGTGTTGGAGACCTATCCAGAACAGGAGTAGGCTGGTGGTTAGGTCTGCCTGGAACAGGTTCTTTCAGGAGTGGCCACAGTGAGCTTAAGGAGGCTCTAGGGGGAGGAGAAGCCACCAGCCACTTGCCACTGGTCATCAAAACAGAACAGTAGCAGCAAAAAGGGGGCAAGGGCACTGCTCTGCCAATGAACTTTCTACTAATTAATTCATTCAAAACATGGTAAATAAGTGCTGCCACTCTGTGCGGCACTGTATTAGTGGGTGTGGCCAACAGATGGCAATCAGCCTGACTGGCAGGAAATTAAAAAAGGGACAGCAAAAACTACCACCTAAATAATTCCCCAAACAACTGTTCAGTTAATGATTTTTTCCCATAAAGCCACTGGAAAAGCTATGCCACTTTTCAAATGATGCTTTTTGCTTCTGTATTTGTATAATGACTGGGACTTCCCTGGTGGCTCAGACAGTAAAGCGTCTGCCAGTAATGCAGGAGACCCAGGTTCGATCTCTGGGTCGAGAAGATCTCCTAGAGAAGGAAATGGCAACCCACTCCAGTACTCCTGCCTGGAAAATCCCATGGACAGAGGAGGCTGGTAGGCTACAGTCCATGGAATCGCAAAGAGTCGGACTCGACTGAGCAACTTCACTTTCACTTCTTTCACTTAATGACCGGGAGGTATAGGGATGAATGAAAGAAACCCATTGTGTCTGCCTTGTTCCAAGCTTATGGTCTAATAATCTACCAATATCAAATTAGCTCTGTCCCACAAATGCAGGCATGGTTTTCTATTGGAAAGTCTAGTAGTTTATCGCAGTGACATCCAAAGTGTGGTAGATATCACAGAGGTGGGAAGAAGACAAGATACGATGGATTGAATTATGACCCCTCAAAAGGTGTTATGTTGAAGTCATAACAGCCGGTACCTCCGGGAATGTGACCTGCCATGGAAACAGTCTTTACAGATGTAATTAAGATGTAAGTTAAAATGACCATTAATCCAATACGACCGGTGTCCTTACAAGTAAGGAGAAAGGCACTCCAGGAGAATGCCATGTGACTCCCAAGGTTGATGGGCATCACCAGAAGCTAGGGAGAGGCAAGAAAGAATCTTACTCAGAGTTTCAGAGGGAACATGGCCCTGCCATCATGTTGATTTTGGGCTGGTAACCTCCAGAATAGTGACAGAATACATTTCTGTTTTAAGCCACCCATTTGTGGTACTTTCTTATAACAGCCCTGGGGAATAAATTCAATACACATAAAAATTTTTTTCTCTTCCACTTGATCTTTCTGAGTCTCAGTTTTTCAACTCTAAAGTAGATCAAATATGCAAAATGGGGGGTTTTGGCTGCACCTTGCAGCTTGCAGATTCTTAGTTCCTTGACCAGGGATTGAACTCAGACCACAGCAGTGAAAGCGCTGAATCCTAATCACTAGGCTACCAGGGAACTCTCTGGTGCAGCCGCTAGGGGAAATAGTATGGTGATTGCTCAAAAAATTAAAAATGTAATTGCTGTAGGATCCAACTATTTCACTTATGGATATATCCTCAAAACAACTGAAAGCAAGGTCTTTAAAAGATATTTGTCCACCCACGTGCATGGCAATATATTCACTATAGCAAGAAAGTAGAAGCCACTCAAATGTCCATTGATGGATGAATGGATAAACATGATGTGGTCTATCACACAATGGAATATTATTCATCCCTCAAAAGGAAGGAAATTCTAACAAATGCTACAACATATATGAACCTTAATGATATTATGCTAAGTGAAATAAACCAGTTATAAAAAGACAAATACTGAATGATTTCAGGCTTCCCTAGTGGCTCAGTGGTGAAGAATCCATCTGCCAATGGTGGAGACGCAAGAGATGTGGGTTTGATACCTGGTCCGGGAAGATCCCCTGCAGAAGGAAATGGCAACCCACTCCAGTATTCTTGCCTTGGAAATCCCATGGACAGAGGAACCTGACGGGCTACAGTCCATGGGGTCCCAAAGAGTTGGCCATGACTTAGCAACTAAAGAACAACAACTGAAGGGTTCTACTTATGCAAGTTTCCTTGATTAGTCAAATTCAGAATCAGAAAGTAGAATGGTGGTTGCCAGGGGCTGGGGAAAGTGGAGTTACTATTTGATGGCTGTAAGTTTCAGTTTGAACGATGAGAAGAGTTCTGGGGATTGATTGCACAATGATGTGAATGGACTGGACACTACTGGGCTGAATACTTAAAAATGGCTAGGATGGTAAATTTTATGTTATGCTTATTTTACAATTCAAAAATTTAAGAGACTTCCCTGGTGGTCCAGGGGTTAAGAATCTGCTTTCCAAGGCAGGGGACACAGGTTCGATTCCTGGTCGGGGAACTAAGATCCCACATGCCTTGGAGCAACTAAGCCGTCGAGCCACAACTGGAGTCAGTGCCCCGTGAAGAAAGATCCCACATGACACAAGGAGCAACCCGTGTGCCACAACTGAGACTCGACGCAGCCAGGTAAACATATAAATATTTTTTAAAAATTAAAATAGGTAAAACAATGCGTTGAAATATGTGAATACCATAAGTGCTTTTTTCAGTAGTTGATATTTTACATTAAATAGTAAACTAGTAATACATTTTAGCTATTACCATGGTTATCATGATTTGATTAAAAATTAATATTCATTCATAACTATAAAAATTCTTAGAATTCTAAAAATAGAATATACATCATAAAACATTGTGCTTAGTCACTTCAGTCATATCTGACTCTTTCCGACCCAGTGGACTATAACCGGCCAGGCTCCTCTGTCAATGGGATTCTCCAGGCAAGAATACTGGAGTGGGTAGCCATACCCTCCTCCAGAGGATTTTCCTGACCCGGGGATCAAACTCACATCTCTTATGTCTCCTGCATTGGTAGGCGGATTCTTTACTACATAGCCACCAGGGAAACCGTCAGTCAATATCATACATAATGGTGAAATCATAGAAGAATTCTTCTATTTTTATCCTAGAAGCTCCAGAAAAATAGCCAGAGATGTCTGCTGCCCTTGGCCAGGATAACCCAAGGTCATAAAAGTAAAGAACTGGGGACTTCCTTTGTGGTCCAGAGGCTAAAATTCTGAGCTCCCAATGCAGGGGGCCTGGGTTCCATCCCTGGTCAAGAAACTAGATCCCCCACACAGCAACTAAGAGTTGCCATGACACAGCAAAGGTAGAAGGTCCTGTTTGCTGCAACTAAGACCCAGCACAGCCAGATAAACAAGTGCATAAATCAATAAACATTAAAAAAAAGAGTAAAGAATTGATATCGTCCACTAGCATGGTGAGAGAGAATGAGCCAAAGTCAAGTATCATTATCCTGGAATGCTCAAGTAGTCAGGCAAAATAGTTAATGATTCTCAAACCAGGAAAGTTTAACTTAATTAGCCACAAACATCTCAGTTATTTAGTTAGCAAAGGAGGCCCAAAACTGTTGTTCAGGGAAACTCAAGTTAATCAGCTAAGACCACCCAGAGTCGTTAGTCAAGAAGGTTGTATTCAAGGATTGTCCACCACCGAATGAAGGGAAGTCCAATGTCACCAGCCAAAGTTATCAGTCTTTTTCTTGCACTCTGGTCCCCCAGGGCCCAGCCTGCCAGTTTCTGGAGGGAGAAAGCCAGTTCTTCTCCTCTCTGCCCCCATGGCAGAGGCCTGAACCATTAAACCTTCAGTGAGCTCACACTGACCCCCTCTGCAGAATCAGTGGCCTTCAGCCCAGGACAAAAATGAAGCAAAAGCAAGCCTAGTAACAGAGAGGCTGTGGGAGTCAGAGAACCCAGCTAGGGGACCCAGGGAAGTGGGGGTGCTGAGACCTCGGTGGGAACTGACCCTGGTGGAGAGACCCTCTGTCTCATCTCAGTCTGTCCGAGCATCCAGTGAGGGTTTGGGGCTGCTGGAGACCCCCAAACAGGCCCAGATCCGGGCCACAGGTCAGCAGAGGCCCTGGGCGGCTGGACTGGCCAAGGCTACCACTGGGCCTCAGTCCCAGCCTGCGGAAGCCCAAGCCTATTCCTCCTGAAAGACGTAGTAACAGAGCATCAATAAGACGAGGAGGAGGAAGAGGAACAGAATAATCAAAACTGCCAGCATGTTGTTCATTCTTAGTGTGGGGATGGAGCCTGGAGCTCCTGCAGGGCTCACCAGGCCAGCTGCTGACTTCCGGCCTAGACCCTGGGCATCACTTCCTTGGGACAATCTGTTTAGCCAGCTGAGACCTCATCTCCCCACCCCAGCCCCCCCAAGCCCAGGCAGCAGGAACCTCTCAGCCACTGTGAGGTCACAAACTCCAAGATGGCAGAATGTTGGCCTCCCAGTCACAGCCCTATCCTTTATAAATGCGATCAGTGTTTTGAAAGTGAAACTTTTCATATGTCATCATAAAAATATATATATATATATATATTTGCCTCTCTCTTTAAACTTTCTAAATGGAAATATCTTTTCCCTATCCTTAGAAAAATATCAAGCAGTCCTCATAACTTCTCTGATCCTTCTTAGGTAATTAGTCTTGTGTTACTAAAAATAGCGAACATGATCTCTATTCCATTGATTCAAATGTTCATCTCCTATATTAATCGTGTTTTCAGTGACTGTGGATCATTAGGACTTCTCTGCTCTCCACCGTCTAGGACCGAGCATAGGGTGGGTTGCTGTCCGCTAGGAGGGGATGGGAACCTTCTCCCTTTACTTGTCCAGATGTGTTTCTAGTCACCAGGTTTCTTCTCAGACCCCCTACCCCCCACTCCCAGTACCTCCAGGATCAGGTGAAATGAAGACTGAGATGGGGGAACATTTCTCTCCAGGCTGGACCTGAAATTAAGGCTGTGCATTCTCCCTCGGCCCCTATTTCAGGGGTTCTTCAGAGATCCTCCTCCTGGTGCCCTTTGACTGAACCCCATGTGATGTGAACAGGCCCTCTTCTTGGGGGTCCCTCCCTCTAGCAGGCTCTGTCTAAAGTAGAACCTCTTGGGCAGCAGGTAGCCAGTCCCACCCCAGATTCTACACTTGCTGAAGGAGACAATGAACCTTTGACTGAGGAAGGGGTTGGGCACAGGTCACCTGGGCTTTCCAGTGCTAGGTGACAATTATCAAGCTCTGAGGTGTTCCTGCTAGAGCTCCTGGTATGAGAATCACCAGAGAAAAAGCATCTTCCTCCTACTCTTCCTCTTGGAGGCAAAGGAAGAGGGACTATTTTAAGACACAGAGCTCATAATTCCCTCTTTTTCATGTCTAACACTGTACTTTAAAAAAAAAAAATTATTTACGATTGTGCTGGGTCTTCATTGCTTTGCACAGGCTTTCTCTAGTTGCAGAGAGCGGGGCCTGCTCTCTAGTTGTGGTGCGTGGGTCTCTCATTGCGGTGGTTTCTCTTGCTGCAGAGCACAGCTCTAGGGCATGTGGCTTCAGTAGTTGCTGTGCACGGGATCAGTAGTTCTGGCACACGGGCTTAGTGGCTCGGCAGCACGTGGGATCTTCCCGGACCAGGGATCGAACCAGTCGCCCCTGCATTGCAAGGCAGATTCTTAACCACTGGACCACCAGGGAAGCCCCACTATACTGTTAATACCCTCGAATTAGAAGAGAGGATTGAGTCACAAGCAACCATTTTCCAGTTACTGCTACTGCTACTGCTAAGGCGCTTCAGTCGTGTCCGACTCTGTGCGACCCCATAGATGGCAGCCCACCAGGCACCTCCATCCCTGGGATTCTCCAGGCAAGAACACTGAAGTGGGTTGCCATTTCCTTCTCCAATGCATGAAAGTGAAAAGGGAAAGTGAAGTCGCTCAGTCGTGTCCGACACTTAGCGACCCCACTGACTGCAGCCTACCAGGCTCCTCCGTCCATGAGAGTTTCCAGGCAAGAGTACTGGAGTGGGGTGCCATTGCCTTCTCCGATTTTCCAGTTATTTTCTTCCTAAATTCTCCATCTGATCCAACACCTTCTTTGGAAGGCAGCTGCCATTTCATCAGGTGGAAACTTCAAAAATCACAACAGTGATTTGTTGTTGTTCAGCTATTCCTTCCTGTATTTTGGTGCCTCCTTGGTACCTCGGCTGAAATATCTATCTTAATATCTTGTTACACTAACAACAAGCATCAACCACACCTTTTAGATGGCCAGCCTCCTCTAGACACTGGGGATGCAGAAATGAACCCACGCAGATTCCCTCCCTGGCATCACGGGGACAAAGATGCAGATTATCTGGGTTGGAATCATGGCTCTGACCTTTCCCAGCCTTCTGAAGGCAGCTTTCCCTTACGCTCCAGCTTAGAACTATGAGGCTCCCCATCTGAGTGGTGCAGGAGACCCAGCCCCTCTTAGGAGGCCCCAGGCTCGTGGGTGGGACCTGTGGAAGGGACTTGTTCTCAGTCTCCCACTTGCTGTTTCTCTCCTCTGGCTCCAAAGGGTTGATCAAAGCCAGATGGCCTGAGACCTGTGCTGATGGACACAGCAGCCACCAGGCACATGTGGCCACAGAGCACTGAAAACATCGCCAGTCCCAGTTGCAATGTGCTGTCAGTATAAAACATGCACTGATTCTGAAGACTATGTGCAAAGGAAAAGAAATAGTAAATATCTTATTAATAGTTTAAAAATATTGATTACATATTGAAATAATATTTTGGTTATCTTGTGTTAACTAAAATATATTATTAAAATTAATTTCACCTTTTAGGTACTTTTAAAACTTTTTATTTATTTCTATTGAAGTATAGTTGATTTATAATATTGTGTTAGTTTTTGATATACAGGAAGATCCCCTGGAGAAGGAAATGGCAACTCACTCCAGTACTCTTGTCTGGAAAATCCCATGGATGGAGGAGCCTGGTGGGCTACGGTCCATGGGGTCGCAAAGAGCTGGACATGACTGAGCGACTTCACTTTCTTTTCTTTGGTGTACAGCAAAGTGACTCTCTCTCTCTGTATATATATATAGATATAAATATATATATATTCTTTTTTTAAAAAAAATTATTTATTTATTTATTTTTGGCTGTGCTGGGTCTTCATTTTTGCGTTCGGGCTTTCTCCAGTTTTGGTGAGTGGCGGCTACTCTCTGGTGGCGGTGCACGGGCTTCTCATTGCAGTGACTTCTCTTCTTGTGAAGCATGACCTTTAGAGCACTTGGGCTTCAGCAGTTGCAGCGCCTGGGCTCAGTAGTTGTGGCACACGGGCTTAGTCTCCCCACCACATGTGGAATCTTCCTGGACCAGGAATCAAACCTGTGTCCTCTGCATTGGCAGGCGGATTCTTAACCACTGGGCCACCATGGAAGTCCCCTATATTCTTTTTTATACTCTTTTTCTGTTATGTTTATCACAGGACATTGAATATAGTTCCCTGTGCTATACAGTAGGACCTTGTTGTTTATACATTCTACACGTTTTGTACCTTTTTTTTTTTTATCTTGGTGCTGGTTTAATCACTAAGTCGTGTCCGACTGTTGCAATCCCATGGACTGTAGCCTGCCAGGCTCCTCTGTCCATGGGATTCTCCAGGCAAGGATACTGGAGTGGGTTGCCATTTCCTTCTTCAGAGGATCCTCCTGATCGAACCCAGGTTTCCTGCATTGTAGGCAGATTCTTTACCAACTGAGCTATGAGAGAAGCCACCCCCCCCCCAGCCGCTTTCCCGCTTTTTAATCTTACTTTTCTTTTTTTTTTTTTATTAAGTTTTATTGGAGTATAGTTGCTTAACCTTTTTAATGTGGCTCCTGGGAAATTTAAAATTACACATTCAGCCAGCATTGTATTTCTACTGGATAGAGCTGCCTTTAGACCCTTCAAATATGGCACACTCTCTCTGCCTCATAAATAATCCCATGGTGTCCTAAATAATCCATGGTGTCCTCACAGTGACAGAAACTCTGGACTTTTTCAAAAATACGAGGAGCAGCTACCATGCTTGGCCATCTGCTCTGTGCTGTGTCCTTGAGTGCCCTCTTTCATTTAATCCTCACAGCAACACTATGAGGAGGGGAGCTCTGCCTCTGCCCATTTTCCAGAAAAGGAAAACTAAGGCTGGGCAAAGTTAGGTCATAGCCACACCGAGAGTAAGGGCAAGAGCAGGAGGCAGGAGAGGACACCAGGGCTGTGTGCACACCTGGCTCCTTTGTCCAGTGTCCCACCAGCCACAGCATCCCACGGCCCCTCCCCGTCACAGAGACACCCAAGGCTCTCACAGTCTTAGAACTGCACCAGCTCCTCCCAGGTACAGCAGATGGAGTGTTTTCACCCTCAGAGACCACCCCCGCCCCCGCCATTTCCCTCTTTGTTGTATCAGTCAGGCCTTGATTTCCACACTGCGCTGACCTAGTGAGCTAGTGAGCACCAGGAATGTGAAGGAGTGAGGCCCTTGCTCAGACACAAGGTGGACTGTTTGCAGTTCAGAATGTGGATCGAGTTAGTGGCAGGGTTGCTTCAGGTCTGAGAGGTACACTGAGCTGAGGATGCAGGCAGTGTTCGTGCCTGTGCGATTAGGGGCCATGAGCCCGGTCTCAAGTCTGTCTGCAGCGCCTTCAAGAGGTTGGGACCTCTGTCTTCTCCAGAGCAATGCAAATCTGACCAGGTCCCCAAATGCAAATATGACCAAGTCCTTCTTGATCAAAAGCATCTTCAAGGCTGCTTTTACTCAGGATGACCTTTTAGCAAGGCACCTGCCCACCACACTAGGCTTATCTCTTTGTTTCCCTCACTTTCCACTTGCAGGTCATCGGAACACTATTTTAGTCTGGCCAGGTCCAAATGAATACACAGTCAGAATTCATTCATTTGTTCGACTGAGCCAGCCACGAAACTAGGTACTCTGAATACAATGGTCAGCCAGGTAAGACCCCTATTGTCCAAACTCAACACAATCAACGTGAGCTCTTGCTAATAACAGTTCCTCTCTTAGGCTCCCTGGTAGAGTGTGCCTGCCAAGTAGGAGACGGAAGAGATGTAGGTTCAATCCCTGGGTCGGGAAGATCCCCTGGAGGAGGAAATGGCAACCCGGTCCAGGATTCCTGCCCAGATAATCCCAGGGACAGAGGAGCCTGGCAGACTACCAGTCCATAGGTGCAAGAGTTGGACACGATTTAGCGACTAAACAACAGCAGGTAGAAGAGTAACAATTTCTACAGATTAATGACAAATCAGTGACAACAAACAGAACACAAAGAAAAGCAGAGCAGGTGAGGGAATGTTACTGCCAAAATTCCAGGCTGCTTCTGGAAATTACCCAGTCATGCAGACGCAGAACTTGGACTCCGCTCCACAAGACGGCGCTGTAAAAACGGTTGCGCGGGACCACTCCGGGCAATGCTGCTCTAGGCCGCAAGCCCCGCCTCAGCTGCATTTCCGCCGTCGCTGTACGCGTGGAGGTGGTTCTTGCCCCTTTGTCCGCGGTTCGTCGAGTATCGCAGGCCATCTGCATGTATCCGGGGCCATCCGCGGACACCGGCATCATCCCGCACTGTCCGCTTTGTCTCCGCCGCGCTGTCTGGTCGTAGGGCGCCCCGGGTGAGTTCTCTGCGGGGAGCGCCAGGCACGCGGTCCGCTCCCTCCCCAGCCCAAGGGGAAACAGACCCGAGCGGGGAGTGCAGGCCGCGGGTCGCCTCGGAGCCCAGGGCCTCTCCCGGTTCCGAGCCCGTCCCCTGAGCTGCATGTGGGTCTCTCGGGACTCGTCTTCTCGACAGAGGGGCGTCTCGCCTCTGGCCGGCGCCGCTTCGGAATATGGGGGTCCCCTGGCCTCACCCATCCGTGGGGAGACTTGGACCCGCCGACGGCGAGAAGCGGGTCCCGCGCCGCGTGGCCCCGAGGAGCGCCAGAGCTCCCCGATCACATCCCATCACCTCCGACTCCAGCATTTCATCCCCTGAAGCCGCTTGTTGGTTGCCGGGCAAATATCTTCGTGACCTTTAGCCCATTTGCCCTCCGTAACCTTTAAGGGAGAGTGTGCAAACCTCCGCTTTAACTGAGGGCGCCTCCAGGGCCCTAGAAGAGCAGTCTGGCTTCCTGGGCCCCTGCTTCGCACTGAAGGCCTTCCCCTCTCTTTCCCGGGCCAGGCCCTGCGCAGCTGAAGACCCTGCCTCGGGCTGCCCCCCCTCCCCTCCTGCAGGACCCTGACCCGCACTGCCTGCCGCGCCCGCGCTGTGTGCAGGGACTGAGCTGTCCCCTGGGGCAATGCCGGAGCTGTGGCCTTCCTGCCCTACTGTGGAGGGGGTGGTTCCTGAGCTTGAGGGTTCTGGGACCTGCCTTGCAAAGCCCTTGTGCAGGAAGATGGGGCTGGGTTTGGGGGCCAGAAAGGCCAGAGTTCGGATCCTGACTCAGCCCCTCATTAGCTGGGGAACCTGGGGTGAGTTCCTTTATTCTCGTGAGCTTTCCTTTCCTTCAAGGGGGAAAATGGCAATCACCCCGGAAGGGCAGAGGCCTGGTCTGCGTTTTTCTTTTTATTTGAACTCACAGTACTTGGCATGTAGTAGGTCCTCAGTTAGTATTTGTGGGGTGGATGAGTAATTGAGGCTTTTTTTTTTTTTTTAACCAGAAGTTGGTCTTCCCCTGGCTTCTCTTGATGGGGGGAGGTGGAACCTTTTCAGGAAGTGAGGCTAGTGCCTGGGGTCCTGGGCCTGGCTGGGCAGCTTTCCCCTGCCTGGGTGGAGAGCTGGCTGCTAACCTGGGCTCCTCTGCCTGATTCCTCATCTGCCCTTTCCTGCCCCTGCATTCACAAGTGATCGTGGGCTGCCAGTGCCTTGGTCGTTGATAGTGCAGGGAGAGGAACTGCTGAAAGCATTTTCCCCGTGTTTGGAGGGTTCACTCCTGTCCTTTCTGAACTCTGGAGCTGTCACATACCTTCTGCCTCCTACCGCCTTTTTAGACGCCTCCTGGCAGCTGATGTCTGTTATCTGCCCTCTGCCTGGCTCAATGCTGGTTTCCGTGAGGCTTTGGGAAAGAATGTGGGTGGGTTCCGCCACTGCAGTGGTCTTATGACTCTGGTCTCTGGTCTCAGCAGCCCTGAGACCTTGTTTGCCACTGGATTTGAAGTGATTACCGCCTGCCTGTGTCCTAGTTGTTGGTAATATGGGCCGAGGAAAAGTTGCAAGAATTTTCCTCATAATTCAGGCGATCCTTGCTTGTCCCTTCCAAACCGGACAGCCCTTTAGTTGCTGTGACAGTGGCCAAGCCCGAGGCGGACTGAGGGTGGAGGAGTCAGGCTGTAGTGGTTCATCGCCTCAGATCCGGATTCCCCAGCATTCACTCCCCGTGCTTTCCTGCTGCTGAGCCTGATGGTTTCCTGTCAGATGGGCTGATCACCTGCTGGCCTCTTGTCCCCTGCAGGAGTGTCACGTGGCTGCTGTTGGGTGAGAGGTGTCCTCGGAGAGCCAAGACTGAGACCCAGGTAAGCGGTGTCCTGCTCATTCTGTGCATCCTGTCCTGCTCATCCTCCCAGTTCTGTGCAGACTGGGAGGCCAGAGGTGTGGGGAGTGAGTGTGCAGTTGGAGGCCCAGCCCCCTTCTGCTGCTGAGAGCCCCGGATGGAGGCCGCAGTGATGTTGAGAGGGTGGAGGTTCACACCCAGTGACCAGCTGAGGGCTCTTCTGTGAGCCTGAGCGAGAATTCTGTCAGGTGTTCAATCCTGGTGACGTGTACACTCACTCCTTCAGAGCCCAGGGGTTCTCCGCGTTTCTGCCATCCATCTTCCCTTCGTCTCTTGGCAGGGACTGAGAAATGATTCAGGGTAGATCTGCCATCTTATTCTGAGTCTGGTCAGTGCTCCGTCTGCTGGTCTGTTCCTTGTCCAGGATGCTTCTCAGGATGCTGGCAGTGGCCTCTCTGCTCGGCTCCCTCACTGCCCTTCTCTGCCCTGCATTCGAAAGTGATTGTGGGCTGCCCGTGCCCTGGTCATTGATAGTGCAGGGAGAGGAATTGCCGAAAGCCTTTCCCCGTGTTTGGAGGGTCCATTCTGTCCCTTGCAAACCCTGGCGCTTTCGCACATGTCTGTGTTTCCCCCGATTTATGTTGCTTCCTGGCACCCAGTGCCGTGTGCTCATTGAGCATCCCTCTTCCCTAGCAGGGCCCTGTCTCCAGGGTCTGTGGGCTGGCAGGGGAGGGCTCCCCTCCTGGAAGCTTTCTCTGCCTCCTCCCCGCACCCTTTCCCACATCCTCACCCCCACCACCCAGCACTAACCCCTCCTGGGAAACTTGATTTGCTGGTCGTGCCCGTTATGCTGTGATCTTGAGGGCAGTGCCTCTGTGCATTGTGTCTGATGCCTGACTATAGCAACTGGTCGTTAAAGGGGGAAAAAAAAAAACCCAAAGAGGTAGAGATGCCCTATCTGTTGCAAGGCGATCGGACTCCTCCCATTGCGGAGGGTCAGGGCACCATGCCCTCGGCAAGCCAGCCTGCTGGGTCAGCCTCCTTTCCTTCTGCCCTGGATGTGTTGTTTCTCTAATGAAAAGTAGGCTTACTGTTACCTGCCTTTAATCCTGCTGGGGGTGATTTTCTAGTCATTGGACAGAGCACAATGTCATTGAGGATAGTTGTGTAAATAACCCTTTTACTAGATGGTAGACCCACGGCCCTCTTCCTACACCTGTTAGCCCTCCCGATCCATTCTGGTCGCTGCCAGTCAGCCACGGGCTGCTCCCCAAACCCTGACCTCAGCATGTTGTTTTTAACAAGACAGATGAGCAGCAGATCCATCACACTTGCCCCATAGGATGATGTGGGGGTTAATCCTGTCCCAGATGAGCTGCACACCCCTTCTTAGAGTCACCTTGTCCTTGTTCCGGAGACAGTAGTGTGGCCGTTCAGGGACTACAGTAATAGCCCCTCTATGAGGGTGCTGGAGTCTGCTAGCCGCTGTGACCCCCAGGCCCTGCTGTGCGCACTCGTTCACGGCTTTTCTCTTGCAGATGGGTCTGTGTGCAGAGTTTCCATGGGAGGCACCATCTTCATGCCAGCTGGGCACTAGGCCCTGGGGCCTCAGGTAAGGTGTTTGGACCTTTCTCTGGAATTCTGTGTCTTCTGTCAAGTCTTCTGCATGTTTCCTGGGGCTTGGGTGATCATGTAAGGGGAAGGGAGGTCACAGTGGCATCCTGGTATGAGGCGGACTCTCCCATGTACACAGAGGAGGGCCCTGTGGAAACCTGCTTGGGAGAAGGGCTCCCTGGGCACCTCCCGTCCGAGTCTTGTGGTGGGGAGCATGTGGGTTTACGCTCTGGAGACTCTGGTTCCACCTCTGAACCTGTCTAGCCCTTGACCCCCATCTCAGACTCCGCTTACCTGAAAAGGGAAGCTAGAATAGCAGTGAAGGTTTTAAAACAGGTTTCTGTCCTGACCGACATCCTGATCGTTTTCAGCCAGAAAGCTGTTTTTTATGCTGGAAGCGTGTTGACTCCCCCTGGCAGGGAGGTCTTGTGGGGTCTTGCGCTACAGGCTGCAAAGCTGCCAGGACTCGATGTGGCTGGGCTGGGCTGCCCCCCCTCCCCCGACTCGGGCATTCCCCGGGCCCCTGCCGCCAGCCTCCTGTCCTCTCTGGCTCCCCTTCTGCCCTTTTCTGCTCCTGCATCAAAAGTGACTGTGGGCTGCCCATGCCCTGGTCATCGATACTGCAGGGAGAGAAGTCCCTGAAAGACCTTTCCCCGTGTTTGAAGGGCCCAGCTGTCCCTTCCGAACCCTGGAGCTTTCACACATGAGTTTTTTTCTCCTGCCATTCCCTTCAGAGCTTAGACTTCGGCTGGTCCCTGGACTTGGAGGGGTTCACTTTGTCTTTGAAGTTCAGGAGCCTCTTGGCAGAAACCAGTCGGCACATATTTGGTCCTCACACTGGAATAAGTTCACGTGGTGCGAAAGAGCCACGGGGTGGGGAGGGAGGGCTGTAAACTGTGGCTTCTGCTCTGTGGACTTAACAGGAGTGGAGGACAGCCCATAATATATTACTCAAGATAGCCCGTGATTGACGTGCTTGTTGGTGTGGCTAACGGAGCCCCCAGCCCTGCCGTCGGCAAAGGGCTGACGACCTGCCTTTTGTCCTGTGCTGCAGATGTGTTTGGTGGGAGGCAGAAACCCTACACCAGTGCCCTCGCTTAACACTCGGAAGATGCAAAGCATGGCACCCCCAAGAGGTGTGTGCGGCTCCCAGATAAAGGTGAGATGGGGTCCCATTCACCACTGTCCCCCTCTACCCCACATCTGGTCCGAGGGCTCATGTCTAGTTCTCTCCTGTCTACATTCGTGTTTGATCCTGTTCTGCTAGAAGTTTTCTATTCGCATCTCATAACGTGAAGGTAGTGAGACTATTAGATGTGAGCCACAGGGTACTCGGGAGGCATCCAACAGTCTGAGTGTTCCCTTGGCTTTCAAACCTGCCCTCTGCCCCTGACGTGCGTCAGAGGCTTGTCCTGTCCAGTCCCTGGTCCTGGGGCTCCTCAGCCAGCCTTTCCATTTTTCTTGGCTGGCCATATTAAGTGGGTCTTTGCAGAACAGGATGACGGTGGGAGAGCTCCTGAGGGTGGTGGTCCATCCTTTGATGAAGATACAGTGGGAGTTTTGTGTCAGGGCCCTTGACAGCACTGAAGTCTAGTCTGTCTGCCCAGATCTGGAAACTGCTTGAAAGAAAATCCTTTGTTTTAAAAACCAAACCTTTGAGATGTTTTCCTTTGTTACACCGTCTATTCTGGTGCTTTCTAGTTGAGCTTGCATAAATTGGAAGCTTGGACCTGGTTGATTGGAACCCTCAGTGATGTTACCTGGGCAGAAGGTGGTGCTGGAGACTAAAT
Organism: Giraffa tippelskirchi; assembly: GCF_054371585.1. NCBI lineage: Eukaryota > Metazoa > Chordata > Mammalia > Artiodactyla > Giraffidae > Giraffa > Giraffa tippelskirchi. The sequence continues at coordinate 109,108,193 of NC_137287.1, read as the reverse complement.
GCTTGTATGATTCTTCCCTCCTAGGTCAGCCTTAGATCTGGAGGTGGCTAAGGAAGTTCCAAGGTCCTGAGTCAATGACCTTGGGGTCACCTGGGATCTGGAATGGCTGGTATTTCTCCCTGAGGTGGGAACCGACCCCCTGAGGGTTGGCTGGTGAGTTGATGCCACCAGCTGGGAACTGAGCCCCGGAGGGTTGGCTGGTTTAAGTTGATGCAGATGGGAACTCCCTCCCAACCACTGGTCTTGCCTCTCCTTTCTTGTAGATCCCTATTGTTTGCGGACACCAGTGGAGCAGAGAGGAGAGTGCCATTCCCATGTGAAGAGCTGCCCTCCGCCTGCTCACTGCCTCACGGGAGCCGTGTTCACTCAGCTCTAGAGATCCGGGGCAAAGCTCTGGGCCTGGCGACCTGGGTCCCCTTCCGCTGCTCTGACTGCTGACAGCAGTGCCCTTGGAGGGCGTGGACCGAGAAGGCTGGCCCCGGTCCTTCAATGACCAAGGGTTTTTCTGTTGAGTTGGCAGATGTTTATCATTTTTCTCTCCACCTGCCCATTCAATAAACTGTATACACCCACCTCACTTGTGTTTTAAATCCTCAACAAGCTACGTGCCAGCGAGCCGGGGCAACGAGAATGTGGGTCACAGGCCAGATCCTACTTTCACCGCTTAAGTCCTTCCATCCTGCTCCTGAGGCTTGGCACATGGCTGTTGTTTGAGGTGTTGTGTTAGGACGGAGGTGAACAAGTGCTGGTGGTTGGCTCAGATTAGGACCCGTGAGAGTCAAGGGCTGTGGCAGGAGCCAGAGTGCCAGAGTGAGACAGGTGCTGATGTCATTGGAAAGGCTCAGGGGGTGGGCTCAGCATGTACCTGCTTGTGTGGCCAGCTGGCCTAGCTTGCTTGGGATTGAGGGGTTTCCCAGGACATGGGACTTTGGTTGCCAAAACCAGGAAAGTCCTGGGCAAGCTGAAACAAGTTGGTCAGCTTCTCTAGGGTGTAAAATGCATGATATTGGGACTTCCCTTGTGGTCCAGTGGTTAAGAATCTGCCATCCAATGCAGGGGACCAGTTGAATCCCTGGCGGGAAACTAAGATCCCACATGCCTTGAGGCAATAAGCCCATGTGCCAGTCAAACTGAATGTCACTACAAACCAAAGCATCACTGACTTTTTCTAAATTTGTATGATGCTTCTTATTAGGGTATCCTGTGATGGGCCTCCAATCCGTGTGTATCATCCTTCACTCTCAGCTTCCAGACAACGGTCCCTTCTCAGAGGTATTAGTCGGTCTACATGTCTGCTGACATTAAAAATAAAGCAGTAGTGCCTGCTCACTGCAGCCAGAGAAAGCCTGCACGTAGCAACAAAGACCTAGAGCAGCCAAAATTAAAAATTTAAAGCAATGGGCATGCCTCCTGCCAGCAGAAGAGGTTGTGTGTGTGAAGTGGGCCTTTTTGGTGGGATTTTCCCTGAAAATATGGGAAAGTAGGTTTGTCCAATGACCTTGGCCAGGAAAACCCATGAACAGGGGAATCCTTTGCTGCCAAAAGATGCAGAAGCAGAGAAGGAGGTTTTCATAATCAAAAACAGCCTATGATTAGAACAATAAACAGTAATCTGCAGGAAAAATGGTAACTTTCTTTGCTAACTAACCAAGCATTCCAGGAAAATACTTGGCTTTGGTTCATTATCACTTTCTGGGGAAGTCCTCTCATGCTATTTTAAAATTGAGGAATCTGGGGTTTGAAGAGATTTATTATTCCTGTAACTGAGTATGATAGTAAATTTCCTAATTGTATTACAGATCAGGGTTGCATTCATGGTGTAAACCCCTTTTATTCTTGGTGGATTATTTTAGACCAGGGGTTTGTACATTATGGCCCATTGCTCACATCTGGCCTGCTGCCTGTTTTGTTTTTATAAAGTTTTACTGGAACGCAGCCACACGCACTCTAGCAGGCTGTGTTGAGTAGTTACAACAGAGACAATATATTCAGCCAAGACTAAAAGATTTGCTCTCTGTCCCTTTACAGAAAAAAATCTGCTGGCCCCTGTTTTTGGCTGTAAGGTTGATGTAGGCAGAGACCATGTGTTTTCTGATCCCACTTCTATCACTCGGCCCAGGGATAAGCCAGTGCAGGCAAATCAAAATTGAAATCATTCATTGGATAGATTTGTACCCCGTATAGGAGCTCAGTGGTCTGTGGTCTCAATGAGCCTTCTACACCAAGAAAGTAGCAGAACAAGGCTTTTAAGCCCATTTCCGTCTGACTTGCTCCTTTAACCATGGCATCAAATAACAGGTACAAAGTTCCACATGTATGTTTAATGATGAGCAGGATGCTTTGGGCTACATGGTGGTCGAACACTGCTCATGCTTTTTTCCGTCACTCAAGTTTTCTCTAGGGGACCACAGGCAAGGGGTTGGAGTTGGCTCCCCAGAGAAAGGCTGAGGACAGCTGAAAGAGCATGTAGGGACACGGGAAGGGGTGGAGGAAGTCAGGTGTGTCTTCCCGCATCAGATGTTCCCTTCATCCATGAGGATGGGACACTGATGGGAGAGGAGGCAACCTCGACCCCTGCAAGGTCAAGGGCAGTCCACTTGTGTCGTCCACTCCTCCAGCCACAGTTACTCTTCCATTGTCAGCCTAATCAACATTGGCCCCTAAGAACAAGAAGTTCTGGAGAGAAGGCAAAAAAGATGAGAAAGCTCATTTTCTGAGCCGCACGGCATCAGAGCTTCTTGAAAGGGAAGCCTTTACAGGAAAAAGCAAATTCTCACTTGAATCAAAAACCAAGTCAGTCTACAAACCAAGCCCTTGGAGGCCTTTATAAAACACTGTGCCCCTCAGCCACCTGCCCCTAGGAGTTCATCTTCAATTTCCTGATCTGATTCCTGGAAGACATCCATGAATGTCCCTTTCCTGCTTCAATCTTTTTCCCCTGCTGGAAGAACCATGTACACACGAGTGCTGGTTGAGTTTACTCCCCTCACATAATATTTCTAAAGATGTAGCCCAGGATTACCTTGAAGTAAGAAACATTACACAGTGAAGACACTGGTAAGCTAGTACTTCTGGATTTATATCAGAAAGTGTCCTATGCTTGTCCCTGGCTCTGCGCCTGGTATGTTTCTTACACCAGAAAGCACGGTCAGGTTTTCTCCAGGACCACCCATCCAGGGTAGGAAGCCTGGTCAGGGGCCTAGTGGGGACTCACAGCCATGGACATTCTGGGCTTTTCAGGTGGCCCCTTATCAGCTCAATAAGTGGTTCATCTAATCTGACCCCTTTACACCCTCTCTTCCTGCCATCAATGGCTAATGGGCCTTGTACATTGTAGATGCTCCATTATCATGTTTGAACTGAATTATTGGGAACTGAGCTATTTCACTGAAGCCAACATTCCAGGTCATCAAAACCTGCCATTTATACTCCAAAATTTAAAACAAAAATTCTTTTCCTAAGAGGATTCAGTTCAGGATCTATGTGAGGGTCAGGGACTCCCCCGAGTATCCATCAGCCCTAAAGCAAACATCCCGGATGGTCTAGAGCTCCTGATTCAGACTCCACTTCTCACTGACCTTGTGGATTTGGAAGTCCAAGCTGTTGAGGTCGGTGTCCCTTGGTAGAGGGAGTGGGAAGCCCTCCTCAAGCTTTGCTGAAAGATAAAGAGCAGAGAGCAATGGGCTGGTCAGAGGAGACGAGGGAGATGTGCAGATGCAGACCATTGCATTTGCAGCTGGCTAATGAGAGCAGGCTGCTTTGACCTGTGATGGGCTACTGGATGCAGGGCACATCTGTCCACTCTTCAGCCTCTTGAGCTTCTACTGACCCCTTCAAGAGGCCTACTATCCAAAGTGGCCTGGGCTGGGACATGCAGTGAGCGGTGTTTATATGCAAGGACTCAACCCCGAGGACCACCATCTCCTCCACTTTATCTTTTCCAGGCCAGTTTTGCTGCTCGTATCTCTTGGTCATAAAAGCCAGATGGTGAGGCCAGTTGGAGAAGGTCCTGGCATCAGAGGAGGCCCGCGGAGTTCACAGGGAGCCACTATCCCAAGATCTACTTCCATCACGGTCATCCAGGAAGTCAATGACCTCGCTTCACCCCAGGACCCAAATGTGCTAACTCCAGGACCTCCCTGGTGGTCCAGTGGTTAAGAATCCGCCTGCCAACATAGGGCACAAGGGTTCAATCCCTGGTCCAGGAAGATCCCACATGCCATGAGGCAACTAACCCCATGCACCATCACAACTGAGCCCACGAGCCACAGCTACTGAGCCCACGCACTACAATTACTGCAGCCCATGTGCCTACAGCCCGTGCACTGCAGCAAGAGAAGCCACTGCAATGAGAAGCCTGAGTACCACAACTGGAGAGTAGCTCTGATCGCCACAATTAGAGAAAGCCCGTTTGCAGCAATGAAGATCCAGCACTGTGGGGGGCAGCCTGAGAACAAACAGGATCTGCTTTGGGAGCTGCCTTGTTGACTCAAGGGTCTAATTCCAGACATAGCTCTCTGTCCCGCCACCCCTTATTAATCATTAACACTAAGGAAACAGCTTGCAGCCCCTGGAGCGCATCTGACGCAGGACAAATGGCTTTTACGACCTGAGTCTTGAGAAACAAAGTCTTAAGATCTTGATTGATTACGTTATCTTCCTTATGTGATCTTTGGTGCAAAGAATGCATTGTATAAGAATTTCCTGGTATAAGGGTATAAAAATCTGTGTGTAAAATAAACAGTCATCACTGACTGCAGTGATCCTCTCAAACCCGCTGCGTCTCTATCTACTTATTTCTCAGCCGAGGAATCCCGCGTTTGTGCCTACCTTGACTCGTCGGCCGGTCCCGACACAGCACAGCCAAAAATAAATAAAAATTAAAATGTGCTAACTCCAGGTGCTCTCCACAGCGTTACCGGGAATGCTCAGCCTCCCTTGGGCTAACTCCTTGTGCTTTGGGACTCAACCCAGCCCTCTAGACTGACCTCCAAGTCATGTTCAGTGCCTCCTCCTAGCTCCTGCCGTCCTCCAGTTCCTACAGCTTTCTTCTGTGGTGTCATTTATCCAACTGTTGTCATTTACATGTCTGCCTTCCCAACAACATGTGAGCTCCATGAGGGCAAAGATCATGCATCGCTAATCCCCCAACCACTACAGAAGAGAGGCTCACCTTGCTGAATGAATGAATGAACCATGAATCCTACAGAAAGGGTAGAATTCAGCTTTAGCGTGGGGCGGGCAGTAGCAGTTATTCTTACCGTTGAGAGAGGGGTATACAATGTGGAGTGCATAGTAATTGAAGATGGATTCCATCAAATTCACCTGGAGCAGAGGAGGGGCCAGAGCAAAGGAATCAAGGAAGACACGAATAAAAACAGAAATCCATGGGAAGAACATCTGACTCCCCACTCTGAAAACATCAGCCTGTTATCCCATTTACAAAATAGAGGTTGACAATGACCATCACCATGACACATAAACGGTTCCTCATTCACAATTCCCAAATCCCAAATCTCTGAACTTGATTCTCCACAGGTGTACACAGGCATGTTTTGTGACAAAACATGACTTGAACTGTCCTGGTGCTATTTAGTGTTTGTTTGTTTGCTTTTTAATTCTACCTTATTTGAATGTTTTAAAATTTTGTTGCAAAATTATGAATGTGTTTGATTATAGAATGCTGCCCCAGATCCAGGGGGGCATGCTCCATAGTACCTCCCAAGAATTCCCAGCTCTGAAACCCATCAGTCTCAAGGGCTTTTGAGAAGAGATTGTGCACCTGGCCTTTGTTATAGTGACATATACTGAGAGTGTAGTACGTGTGAGACATCTGGTCAAGGTGTCTTACTGAATTCATTGCCCCATTTCAAATTGCAGTCCCCATTAGAGACAGATGCTATTATCATTCCCATTTTATAGTCAAAGAAACAGGCTCAGAAAGGTTAAGTGACTTGCCCAAGGTCACAAAGGTAGGAAGCGGCAGAGCTGATGGACGAGCCCAGACCTATCATCCTCCAGAGCTCAGCTCTGAACGTTCATGTCCTGTCGCTCTCTTTGCCCTTCTTGGATGATTAACTCTCAGATGTGATATCCTGATTCCTGCAAGACCACAGTGCATCTTTTCTGGGACGTTGTTGCTTCTCCTGGAGCCCTTCCATGGAGCTTCTTCCCGTGAAGCCCTGGTTGGAGAGGACATTCAAGAAATGCTGAAGGAAAACAACTCATGTTGAAGAAACCGATGTTGGAGTGCTTCAGTTCCAATTTCAGCTCACTGTGCAGAAAGAGAAGCATAGGTCACCCCACGCTACAGCTGGTACTTTCTCCCAGGTCCCCCCCACCAGTGGGGTGTGTGGTAGTTGTGGGCAAGGGCATTTCTGGGGGCTGGACACCCAAGGGTTCCTCAGCAATGTGCTTGTGGGTTTAAGCCTTTAAGCATGTACTGTGTGGGGCTTCCCTGGTGATCCCGTGGTTGAGAGTCCACCTTGCAATGCAGAGATTTGATCCCTGGTTGGGGAACTCAGATCCCAGATGCCACAGGGCAAGTAAGTCCTTGCACCACAACTACCGAGTGATGAAATGAAGATCCCACGTGCTCCAACTAAGACCTGATAGAGTCAGAGAAATAACCATGAAGCATGCATTGTGATGTAAGAAGTGACATTGTTAAAAATAATGTTCACTGAGGCTCTTTGATAACTTGAAATTATGATAATGTAAATATTAACCGGAAAAAGTGGAATAAAAAAAAGTGGTAATGTATGCCTCCAATGATATAAAAAATGTATAAAAAAACTGGAAGGAACCATGAAACTATTAATGGTGATGATCTCTGTGTGGCAAAATGATGGGAGATTTTGTCTGGTTTTTTTTTTTTCTTAATACTTTGGTAATTTTTCCTTGCCATGAGCATATGTTACTTTTACAGCATGGCAATAGGCAATAAAAATGGAAAAGAGAGGCACCATAAATGATGCTGGCATATTGACCTCCGTCACTATAAAAGCTGAACCTCAACCCCCCCACCCGCCATATTGATTTCCCTTCTCACAGGCTTTCCCTTGGCTGCTGACTTGGTCCCCTTGTTCATAAATTCTAAGTACCCTGGATCAATTTCTCTGTTTTCCCCTCAAAGGGCAGGGGAGTTTTGATAATTCCTTGGTAAAATTGTGTGAGGTCCTCACGAATCCTCCTTACTTTGCTGTCTCCTCATACTCTAAGCCCTTGGCTGTCTTTCCTGACACTGCAGAGACTCCTAAGCCATATGCATAAACTCAAATTCCAGGACCTCCAAAAGCCCTGATGCTCATCGTTAACTTTTTATTTCTGTATTTATTTATTTTAATTTGGCCACTTGGCATATGGGATCTTAGTTCCCCAACCAGGGATCAAACCGGTGCCCCCTGCATTGCAAGGGCAGTCTTAACCACTGCACTGCCAGGGAAGCCCAGCTTCTCTTTTTAAAGATCTCGTAAAGCAGGGTCAGGGCGTTCTATGAGCCAACAGCATCTAATCCTGAGACGAGGAATTCATTCCTCTAGGGAACCCACTGCACGTGTTCCTCAGCACAGAGTGGATGAAATGTGGGGCACAGGTGAAGGCTCTGAACAGAGGACACTGCTAGGACAAGTGCCAATCCATCCCGTTCTCTCCTCTTCCCCAACCCAGGGCCTCTTACCTCCCTGTGGTCAATGAACCAGTGATCCTCCTGGAGTTCACATTGATGGTGATGGAGATGTTGGTACTCTAGAAAAGCAAAAGAGGGTGACCCACAATCTCGGCCCATGAAGACATGCTATTGGGTCCAAGAGCAAGAGACAAATCTCCAGAAATAGATACCACAGCCAGATGCGGGACATATGAGTGATAAGCAGCTGCCTAAGGATTATGGACTGAGGAAGCAGGAGGCTGATGGCTCCACAGATGACTTTAAAGAGAGGTGAGCTGAGGTTTCAGACATCTCCATCTTCATGGAAGCATCAGGAAGGGGGAAATAAGCCCAGACTAAAGACACAGAGCATTTGAATGGGGGAGATTGTCCATCTGTAAACAGGCCATCAAAAGTTCAGTGTCCCCAAGCCCTGGGGACATTTAAGGACACCAGTAATTGACATCTATGTTTAATGATTAAGCTTGACCTGTTACAGATGTGGGGTTCAACCAGGTGACTGTATCTGGAGGCTCCATAAAGCCTGTCCTATCTATGATGGTTGGCTGTTCTACTTGAGTTCATTTCCTCTTTCCAGGAGGTGAGATCTTACCCGCAACACCTGAATGAATGCTCATGGCAACATCACTGAACAGCTCCACTTTGAAACCTGATTGATATCCCAGAGGCTTGCGGTAGGAAAAACGAAACACTGTTTGTGTCCCTACCAAAGGACAGAAGGCTGGCTTCTGCTCAGGCATAGACAAGGTCATTATCAGTTTGGACAGTGGCCAAGAACTATTGAAGATGAACAGGGAAGAGTCTGTGGCAGAGTCTGCTTCAAGTTTTGTAAGACAACCCACTGGACTACATTTCCTAGCTTCCTTTGCAGTTAGATACGGCCATGTGACTGAGTTCTGGCCAATGGAATATGTGTTACTTCCCGACCTTATCTTGGATCTCCCAGTCTCCAGAACTATGAGAAATAAATTGATATTGTTTAAGCCAGCTAGTATATGATATTTTGTCGTGGGAGCTCAAGCTAAGATAGCACTTGAAATATATCATGTCTGGAAATACCCTGGCAGTCCAGTGGTTAGGATTCTGCAATTTCACGGCAGGGAGCACAGGTTTGATCCCTGGTCAGGTAACTAATACCCTGCATGGTGAGTGACTCGGCCAAGAAAATGGAAAAAAAAAAAAAGGGTCACTTTCTTTTGACCCCCATGTTTTCTGGTGAAAAACATGCTGTCATTGGAAAAGATTTTCCCTTAGAGATAAGGTGTTCTTTTTCTCTTGCTGTTTTCAAGTTTTCAAGACTTTTTCTTTACCTCTAATTTTCGGAAACTCAATTATTATGTGTCTTGGCATAGATTTCTTTGGGTTTCTCTAGTTTGGAATGTGCTCAGCTTCTTGAATCTGTAGCTTTGTCTGTCTCTTGCTAGATTTGGGAAATTTTCAGCCATTATTTCTTCGAGTACTTTTCAGCCCCTCCCACTTTCTTCTCTCCTGAGACTCTGATGGCCTGAATGTTAGCTCTTTTATCATAGTCCCACAGGTTCCTGAGGCTCTTTTCATTTTTTTTCTTTGGTCTGTTTTTTCTCTGTAGTTCAGATGGGGTGATTTCTACTGTTCTATTCTCTAGTTCGCTTATTCTTTTCTCTCTGGAGTTTAGCAATAAGTTAAATGTCAGTCACTCAGGCATGTCCAACTCTGGGACCCCATGGACTGTAGCCCAGGCTCCTCTGTCCATGGAATTCTCCAGGCAAGGATACTGTATGGGTAGCCATTCCTTTCTCCAGGAGATCTTCCTGATCCAGGGATTGAACCCAGTTCTGCCGCCTTACAGGCAGATTCTTCATCATCTGAGCCACGAGGAAGCTATGGTAAAACAATTATTGTCTAAAACTTTTCTATTTTACTAGACTTCGTTTTTCTGGTCCTTTGGGTGGAGAAAGGAGGGTTTTGTTGTTTCTTTATTTGGTTTTTTTGGCCATGCCACGCAGTATGTGGAATCTCAGATCTCAGATCCCTGATCAGGGATTGAAACTGTACTCCCTTCATTGGAAGCAAAAAAACCAGAGGGGATTTTGATAGGGATTGTGTTCAATCTGTGAATGAATTTGAAGAGTATTGCTATTTTAAAAGTTCTTTAAATTTTATACTTTCTTTAAAAAGGTAATTTGATGATTTTTATTTATAACATTTTAAATAGGTTTATTCAGGAGGCACAAGAGACAAGTATTCGATCCATGGGTTGCGAAGATCCTCTGGAGTAGGAAATGGCAACCTACTCCAGTACTCTTGCCTAGAAAATTCCATGGACAGGAGAACCTAGAGGGTTACAGTCCAAGGGGTTGCAGAGTCCAACATGACTTAGCAACTAAACAGCAACAACAATGCTTTAAATTAAATAAATTTTTTAATTAAGTAAATGTAACAGTGAGAAAGCTAACAATTTTCACCTCAGCTGGTTTTTCTTAAGTTTTCTTGCAGCTCTGACAGTGTTACAATTTGATCAGCTATATCCTTGGGAAGCTTGGCTGTTCAGACCAAGTGTGCAAGACCCACTCACAACACACCAGAAATAAATAACCTTCAGCTACTTCAGCTGTGTAGTCTTCCAGTCCTTTAGCCAAGGGAGGGGCTTCTACCCATAGCAAACATGACCCTTTATTGCCCTGGACAGATTCAGACTTACCGCCCTGATTTGGAAGAGGGGCTTGCGGCCAGTAGACTCAGGCAGGAGAGCAAAGGCCTGGATGTCCATCACTGGCATGAAGGTCACATTTCCAGGAGTGAGTGTCAGGAATGGAGCTGATTCAGGTGATGTCTCAAGCTCTGGTTCCGTATTAGGAAACAACCTGGCCAGCTGGAAAAATAGGGCAGATACTAGGGGAGGATACGAGACAGACAGAGCGACCCTGAGCTATATTGGGGAAGGCCAGATGGGCAGAACCCCCAAGATTCAAATCTTCAAGGGTCCTGAACTGGCAGTGGAAAATCATAGGTTGGTGGGAATTTTATATAATTTTTATATTAAGTTAAAATACATATATAATATATTAAATGGTTAATGTAGCAATCTAGTTGATAAGAAATACAAATGGCTATAAATAAATGCATACATGTTAAAATTCAATAGTAATGGGGATATGCACACAAAATGTAGTTTCACATTATTCCATGAAAATGGCCAAAAATTTCATATATGTGACAATATCCAATGTAGAAGAAAAGACACTCAAAATAGTGAGAGAAAAAATTAGCTAATATTCTCGAAATATTTGTTAGTAGGGAATTATATTTTTAGAACTCTTTTTCAGTGGATGGCTTTATGGTTGGAAAGAGCACTTTGATAATGTATCCGAGATGGGTAGAAATACCACAATGGGCAAACTCCAGGAACTGCCTCCTACACTGTGTTGACTAGTGTGCAAGTTTGGGGCCAGAGCTGAATTGCCCAGCTCAAGAGAGAGGAGGCTGAGAACTCTTCTCCACTCTGCTCCTGCTACTTTTCAGCTCTGCTATACACAAACAGCAAACAAATATTGATCGTTGGTCTGCTGCTGCTGCTGCTAAGTCGCTTCAGTCGTGTCCGACTCTGTGCGACCCCATAGACGGCAGCCCACCAGGCTCCCCCGTCCCTGGGATTCTCCAGGCAAGAATACTGAAGTGGGTTGCCATTTCCTTCTCCAGTGCATGAAAGGGAAAAGTGAAAGTGAAGTCGTTCAGTTGTGTCCGACTCTTAGCGACCCCATGGACTGTAGCCTACCAGGCTCCTCTGTTCATGGGATTTTCTAGGCAAGAGTACTGGAGTGGGGTGCCATTGCCTTCACCCTAACAACTTACTTAATAGCTTACTTTTATCCACTATGTTAATAAGTAAGCTGTTTGTTCGGAGAAAGTTTATGCACAGCTCATACATGTCCACACACAATCTCAACATTTGGCGCATGTCAATGGGGTTGTCCTAAGGTCTTACCTGAGGAATAATGGCCCGGAATGAGCTGGTATGCAGCTGGGTTGAGAAGTCCAAGGGAATCTGCAGCACATCAAGCAGGAAGCCACTTGAGAAGCAGGACACCAGAGTTGTTAGAGGCGTGGACTTGGAGGTCAGGCAGCGGGGCCTCAGCTGCTGCTTCCACCAATTTTTGGCTGACTTATGGTTGATAAACTTCGTTAGGTTCTGTATCTGGAAAAGGAGGATGATCATAATAGCCCTTGTACAGGGTGTGCGAGGACTGAACGAGATATTCTAAAGGTAAAGAGCTAAGTGCAGGGCCTGGAACATAGGAAGGGCTTAATAAATGTCTATGATTGTTATTCATCACTTCTCAGGATTCTCCCCTGAAGGGCCAACAAGAGCTGGTAACCACCACAGTCTGGATTTAATGTGCTTTCAGATATGGCTTTCCCCAACCCCAAACTCTTTTTCTGGCCAGAAGTCTCTCATGGTGCTATTCTCTACCCGTGTCTTAGACTTGCTCATCTTTCAGCTTGGCGAGCCCTGTCTATACCTGTCCACAGCACACCCTCCTCCATCTCTTCCGCCTTTAAGATCCTCACCCTTGGGACTTCCATGGTGGTCCAGCGGCTCAGACTCTATGGTCAAGTATGATCCCTGGTCAGGGAACTAGATCCCGAATGCCACAACTAAAAATCCTGCATGCTACAACTAGAATCTGGAGCAGCTAAATAAATAAATATTAAAAAAAAAAAAAAAGATCTCCACTGTTCATTTAGGCAGCTTCTTGTTGTTCGGTCACTAAGTTGTCTGACTCTTTGAGACCCCATGGACTACAGCACATCAGGCTTCCTTGTCCTTCACTATCTCCCACAGTTTGCTCAATTCATGTCCATTAAGCTGGTGATGCCATCCAACCATCTCATCCTCTGTTGCCCCGTTCTCCTCCTGCCCTCAATCTTTCCCAGCATCAGGGTCTTTTCCAATGAGTCAGCTCTTTGTATCAGGTGGCCAAACTATTGGAGCTTTAGCTTCAGCATCAGTCCTTCCAGTGAATATTCAGGGTTGATTTCCTTTAGGGTTGACTGGTTTGATCTCCTTGCAGTCCAAGGGACTCTCAAGAGTCTTCTTTAGCATCAGTTCTTTGGCGCTCATCCTTCTTTACGGTCCAACTGTATTTAGCACTTATCACAGTGCTCGACTGGGGGCTGTGAGGGTGCCCTGCTCAGACCTCTCTTCAGAGGCATCAGCTGTAAGCAAGGCAGCTGGTTGACAGGCCCCCACGCCCCCTGCCTCACACTCAGGCCTCACACCATTCATGCTGGGACCACCCTCTCCCAGACAGCTCCCGGCCCCTGACTGGGCATAGCCCACGTGGTAGAGTTGGAGAATTTTGTCAGATTTCAGGATTTGAGCTGATCGCTTAAGACAGCGAGTCAAACTGAAAGTCACAATCAAGGCTTCATTCGCTTACTGTGAGAGAGGAAGTAAGAGGCTAAACCAGAAAGGGCACTGGCCCCTCTGTGCCCCCTTTTTCCCTGTGGCAGGACATAGGATACCATCATGGACCCAGTGGGAGGTGGTGGAAGAGACAGGGAAGGACCAGGAGGCCAAAAAAAAAGTACTGACTATTGAGTCAAACTGGACAAAACTGTCTGCAAGGCCCTCAGGAAGGGATCTCAGCTGAAGTTACCCCCATCCCCATCCACAAATAGGCGGGAAGTATCAAGGCTAGGAATGCAGATTGGCAGGTGAGGCACGGGCTTGAGTCCTTAAGGGTACCTCCTTCTGGAAACTAGCAAACACTGGCCGTGAACCAAGTCTGGACTGGGTGAGACCTGCCAGGTAAAGCTTAATTTAATTGCCTGTAGGTGGACCTGAAAGATCACACATAGGATTTCACCTTGGAGCCACACTCCTTTGAGACCCGCCTGATACTCACTCCTCTAATAAGTGGGTGTGGTGCTGTGGCTCCCCTTCGGCTTAGCTGAGATTTAGAGACACAGCAGCTCTTCTGCCGCATCTGCCTGCCTTCCCTCTGCTTCGCAGGCATCTCGATCTAAGGGCTCGTCCTACCTGCTCCATCCTCCAATGTCAGTTATCTCTCCAGGTGTTTCCCTAATAAATCCCTTATAAGTCTGAAGTTTTCTTGGCATCTGCTGCTTGGAGTACCTGATACAACACACCAGAGCCTGTGTTATTTTTTGAAAATACCATCAGGACTTCACTGGCAGTCCAGTGGTTAAGACTCCAAGCTTGAAAGGCAGGGGGCGCTGGTTCGATTCCTGGTTGGGAAACTAAGATCTCACATGCCGCACGGTGCAGCCAAAAATAAAAATTGAAAAAAACAATACTGCTAATACAGCTAACATACATACATGCATCAGACTCCAAGTTCTTACAGGCTGTCTCTCATATAATCCCTGGGGAATAGGCACACATGGGATTCACATACGCAAAGAGGGAAACTGAGGCACAGCCTGGATTCGAACCCCTATTTGGCAGGCTCCAAATTCCACATTCTTCTCCCGGCTTCCCAGAGCATCCACAGTGGATCTACTGTCCCATCTGACACTCTTTCCGGGGACCCCCAGCCTCCTCCCTCCCCTACTCACATGCTTATTTTGGATGGTGAATTTCATCTGCCCGGCCTGATGGTAAACCCTGCTGGCCGTGTTGAAGGCATATTCAGAGACAGCAAAGTAGATCATGTGGTCGTGTTTCTGGGGCAGCCTGATGGGTGGAGCATCGAAGGGGACTGGGGAGTTCCAGTTTCTGCCAAAGAATTCACCCTGCAGACAGAAGGACACATCGGCCACTAGGGTTCCTATCAGAGAAGATGTCAGGCCGGGGTGGCGGCTGGGCTGGCGATTCCTCTTAGACTGTAGGGCCAGCGTCTTGGAAGATCCTTCTGGCCCCACAGTACGTAGGCCCTAACAACTACCTGAAATTCCCCTGTCGTAGACCATTTTCTTTTGGCGGGGGCTGTGTCCTGTGTTCTTCCAGGCTCAGGATGCAGGGGAGGGAGCACCACCCAATGAAAAGTATGGACTCTGGAGCTTAACTGTATGGTTTTGGATCCTGGCCTGCCACTTACTCGCTCTGGGACCTTGGGTAAGTCTCCGACTTCTTTGTGCTTCAACTCCCTCACCTGAAAAATGGAGATGATGCTGGACTTTCCTGGTGGTCCAGTGGTTAGGAATCCACCTTGCAATGCAGAAGATGCGGGTTCAATCCCTGGTTGGGGAAATAACACCCCACATGCCATGGGGGCAACTAAGCCCATTCGCCGTAACACTGAGCCTGAGCTCTGGAGCCCTTGTGCTCTGACTAGAGAGCCTGTGTGCCGCAGGGATAGTCCCCGCACGCTGCAGCAAAGATCCCATGTCCTGAAACGAAGACCGACACCTCCAAAAAAATTAATTAAAAAAATAAAAAAAGTGGGGATGATGCTAATGGTTTCTACTTAATAGAGGCGGTAGGAAATTTACATGCATTAACATTTGTGCGAATACTTGAAATAGTACTTGGCACATATTAAGAGGAGCTTCCCGAGGTGGTGCTAGTGGTAAAGAATCCACCTGCCGAGGCAGGAGATGTAAGAGACGTAGGTTCGCTATCTGGGTCAGAAGATCCTCTGGAGGAGGGCATGGCAACTCACTCCAGTATTCTTGTCTGGAAAATCCCATGGACAGAGGAGCCTGGCGGGCCACAGTCCATAGCATTGCAAAGAGTCGGACACAACTGAAGTGACTTAGCAAGCACACTCATAGTAAAAAGCATGTAAAGAAAATGTGAAGTCGCTCAGTCGTGTCCGACTGTAGCCTACCAGGCTCCTCTGCCCATGGAATTCTCTAGGCAAGAATACTGGACTGGGTTGTCATTTCCTTCTCCAGGGGATCTTCCCTACCCAGAGATCGAACCCAGGTCTCCCAAATTGCAGGCAGACACTTTACCGTCTGAGCCACTAGGGAAGCCCTGTAAGTGTTAGGTGTTAGTTAAATAAATAAAACCGGAGAGGGGTGAAACTCCAAGACCTGGCTTAACAAGGGTTGTGGGAAAGACCAGAATGAAGACAGGGTGCCTACTGCCACTGTAACAAATGACCATCATCTTAGTGGTTTAAAACAACAGAAATTGTAGTCCTTCACGTTTCTGGAGGTCAGAAGTTAAAACTCAAGATGTTGGCAAGTCTGCCTTCTTTCTTGAGGCTTCAGGGGTGAATCTGCTTCCTTTTCTACCGTGTAGAGGACACCTGCATTCCTTAGCTTCTGGCCCCTCCCTTGCATCACTCTGACCTTTAGTTCCAAGCTCTTGCTTCTGTTGTCACTTAGCATTCTGTCCTTTATCACCTACTTCCTTTTTATAAGGGGCTTCCCTTGTGGCTCAGATGGTAAAGCATCTGCCTGCAATGCAGGAGACCCTGGTTCGATCCCTGGGTCAGGAAGATTCCCTGGAGAAGGAAATGGCAACCCACTCAGGTACTCTTGCCTGGAAAACTCCATGGACGGAGGAGCCTGGTAGGCTACAGTCCATGGGGTTGCAAAGAGTCAGACACGACTAAGAGACTTCACTTTCTTTTCTTTCTTTCTTTCCCTTTTTATAAGGACCCTTATGATTACAACCGGCTTCCCTGTTAGCTCAGCTGGTAAAGAATCTGCCTGCGATGCAGGAGACTCCGGTTCAATTTCTGGGTTGGGAAGATCCCCTGGAAGAGGGCATGGCAACCCACTCCAGTATTCTTGCCTGGAAATCCCCCCAGACAGAGGAGCCTGGGGGCACAAAGAGTCAAACCAACTGAGTAACTAAGCACAGCACATGATAACAGCTAGCCCATTAATCCAGGATAATCTTGTCATCTCAAGATCCTTCATTAATTAAACATTTTACCGTATATTTCAAAGTCCCATTTGCCATGTACAGTAAAATGTTCAGATTCTGAGGACTGGGACACAGACATCTAAGGGAACCATTCTTCAGTCTACCATAGGGAGTAAGGCAGGTAGTAATAATACTGCTACCCATACACATACTACGTGCCAGGCACTCGGCTATGCACATTATACACCTCTCATTTAATTCCTGTAGTCACTTTACGATATAAGGCTATTATTATTCAAATTCAATGGAGGCTCAGAAAAGTTAAGTAATTCTCCCAAGATTCTTCAGCACATAAGTGCTAGGGATTTGAGCTCAGGTCTTCTGGATTCCAGACGGATTTACTACGTTGGTTCAGAGACCTCATCTCAGGTTTTGTTCTGCAGCGTGTGCTGTGTATCACATCTTCCCACTGTGTGCGCTGGTCAGGGACATGGACTGACAAGCAGATGGTCTGGAGGAGAGTAGAAGCCAACTCTAAGAGGGAGAATTGGTTTTCTGCCAGCCCCTGGCTCCAAGGCCCTTTCACTACAGCCCCTTACCTTGAAGGGTGTATCCAGGCCTTGGGAGGTCACCTGGGGAGCTCCTACTAAACTGTAGTCAATGCCAGCAATCTGGTCAATCATGGAGGTGACTATGGAGCAGGAGAGAGACAGCATTATGAACAAGGGAGACAAACACAGATCAAGTTGTGCACTGTGCAAATCTATGGAGCTCTTTTCCCATATAGCCTTTGGAGAGTGAAAATGGGGCTGGTGCTGATCAATGGTAACTTCAGTCACAAAGAGAGTGCTTCATACACTTATTCACTCAATATTTATTGAATATTTGCTATATACCAGGCACAATGAATGCAAGAGGCTGATGAAACAGGTTAGTGGGAGAGTCAAAGTCTCTGTTTTTCTGGAGCTGGTAAACCAGAAGGGAAACAAGACAAGTATTTGAGCAAATAGATATAAAATCACAACTCTTCCAGGTAGCATAAATTCACAGGATGATGCTAGCCATATAAACGGGGTGAAGTGGGGGATATAGAGTCAGAGGAGGTTTTTCTTGGGCTGAGATCTGAAGAAGGAATAGGTGTTGATTGCTTGGCAGGGTGGGTGGAAGGGGGGACTCGGGAAGGATGTTCCTGGCAGAGGGAATGACACGTGCAGAGATCTTGTAGAAGCATGGGACATGGTGTATTAGTGGAATCACAGGGACTCGTGTGGCAGCCAAGTTGCCCAGAGCAAGATGAAGCTGGTGGTCAGGCCTGCCCATGTGATGCTGTGTCACCCACAGTGGGGTCGATATTCTGAGAGTCAGGGGAGTCTTTGATGGTTTTAAGAAGAGGGGAAGACCTGACCTGATGTATTGTACAAGGTCCCTGTGGGGGCCAGATGGGCAAGGCTCAAGGGTGCATGGGAATCTCAGAGCACCCCTGTTTTGTTCAAGCAGCCAGTACAGAGTCAGCACATGATTCTCCGATGTATTTGTAACCCTTTGCCCACCTGGGCACCCAGCATGTTACTGAGTCCCCACCCTCAATCACCTTATGCCCCTGTCTCCAGAGAGCAGACCCTCAGATGTCCAACCGTGTAGGATGGAGAGATACTAAATGGGGAAAATTCTCCCAGGGTTCTTGGGAGATGATGGTGATGGTTCCAGGAGTACTGGGTGCCATGGCACCTGACAGCACCCAGAGAAGAGGGGGGCTCCAAACCTGGCAGAGTGTGGAGATAGGGCTCCAGGTGGGAGGTTGCTGACTTCTTGACCATTTTGCAGATCTGCCGGAAGTGGACGAGACAGCCATGTGAGTCCTTCCCCATCTCCCTCCCAGGCCATGTCCCTGCCCACTTCTCCACCACCACTTCAGGAACCGTGGGTCATATGCCCACCCTGTAGGTAGGTGGGTGGAGGGGAGGGAGAATATGGTGAAAATGGAGACAAGACCTCCATCAATCACAACACGTGCTCACTGCCCATTTGTGTTTGCCCAGCTTAAGTTTCTAGACTTTTCTGGAACCCTCATTAAAAGCAGATGGTGGTCAAGTTGGCACTGCCCTGGGGTCTGCTATTGTCATGGTCTTAAGTTCAGTGTCTTGGTTGCTAAGCGCCCGGAAGTGCAGTATGCATTTATTAGACAGCAGGGGTTGGTGGGGGGAGCTTCCCTGGCGGTCCAGTGGTTAAGACTTCGCCTTCCAATGTAGGGGGTGAGGTTGGGGAGCTCGGATCCCACATGCCTCCTGGTCAAA
Source organism: Giraffa tippelskirchi (assembly GCF_054371585.1). NCBI lineage: Eukaryota > Metazoa > Chordata > Mammalia > Artiodactyla > Giraffidae > Giraffa > Giraffa tippelskirchi. The sequence goes on along the minus strand of NC_137287.1, from coordinate 109,089,463 downwards.
AAGCCAAAGTATAAAACACAAAGCAATATTGTAACAAATTCAATAAAGATTTTAAAAGTGGTCCACATCAAAAAATATTTTAAAAAATAAAAAGAGAGATCAGAGGGACAAAACAGAAGAGCTTCTAGGTGCAGGAGGCAGCTCTTATATCAGAGCCTCCACCACCCCATCCCGCAGCTCCTTTGCCCTCTCTTCCTACTGGGATTCCTTGCCATCTGAGATTAGCGGATCTGCGAACGAGCTCGGTGCCTGGTCTGCAGGCAGTACTCACTATGGCCACAAGAGGGCGCCCCAGGCACAGCCAGGAGAAATCCATTCCTCAGCCAGCCACCATCTTCCTCCTCCGTGTCAAGAACGGGAGATCCCAGAAGCTGGAAGCTTGTCATTTCCTAACGCTAGCCATATCTATACCATTTCTATGAATTTTCCCTTCTTACCTGTTAAAGTAATTAATATTTCTTTTATACCAAGTGGCCTTTTAAAAACTATATAGTCACTTAGTCGTGTTCAACTCATGACCCCATGGACTTGTAGGCCGCCAGGCTCCTCTGTCCAAGGAATTCTCCAGGCAAGAATACTGGAGTGGGTTGCCATTTCCTTTTCTGGGGGGTCTTCCTGACCTAGGGATCAAACCCCGGTCTCCTGCACTGCAGGCAGATTCTTTACGGTCTGAACCACTAGGGAAGCCCCTAAAAACTATAGACATTTAATAAAAAATACAGAAAATATTCTATCACTGTTGTCAAAAGGAAACTATTATCCCTTGGCATAAACAGGATATACCTGGGAAAAAGAGTCCAAGGGGTTGAAAAGCCACGCTGCAAGGTGGGCTAGATATAGCTGCCCACCAGATAATGCCCCCTCTTTGTTAAAGGAAAGTGTTCAGCACACATTAGCCCTAAATGGAGACTTCCCCTTTGACATAAGAAGAAAGAGAAAAGGGACCACCTAGGGAATCATTTGTTCATTTTATCATTCTGCATAATTTAGTACTGTCCTTTTGGGGAAGCTTTCCCCATTTGGGGAACCACTGTTTGATGCAAACTCCAAGTCAGCCTGTGTCAGGTGTGCCTGGCCTGGCTTCTCCTGGAGCAGAGGGTAAAGGCAGTGCTACCTGGGCAGCCAGCCCTTCCAGGCCTGAATCCATCCACCCCAAGCCCCTCTCTCTGCAGAGCCACCTGGGGCTTTGCACTCACAGCCCCATGGAGGCTGGTCAGTGACCGCATCCTTGGGAACTGTCTGTTCTTGTGCTTAGCCTCTCTGACATGTGCCCCGCTTCCCACTGGACACATGGCACCCAGATTTTTTCTGGCCCACGTTTCCTATATTGGTAGGGCAGAGACCACCCTTGCCTCTGGCCTCAGCCTGCTGCACAGGGCTACAGGAACATATATGTCTATGAAAATAAGCTTGCCCTCCCCTTTTTTTAAGCTTGCCCCCTTTACCTAGCTCCTCTTCTGTACTAGGCACTGGTCAGTGCCTGTAGCTATGATGTCGTATGGTCCTCACAATAGCCCTCCAAGGTAGGTGCTATGATTATTTCTATTATTTTTTTTGGCCGCACCTCAAGGCATGTGGAACTTCCCCAACTAGGGAAGGAACCTGTGCACCCCCTGCAGTGGAAGTGAGGAGTCTTAATCACTGGCCCACCAGGGAAGCCCTATTTCTATTTTATAGATAAGAATCCTAAGGTCCAGAGAGGTTAGGTCAGTTAAACAAGGGATCACAGACAGCAAAGTGGCAGAGCTGGGATTTAAACCCAAAGTATCTGCTTACAGAGCTCATGCGCTCGACAATGAAGGTTCAAGGAGGTGAAAGCCAGTTGGGAAATGACTCTGTAACAGTAATAAGGTGAGCCCTCTGAACACAACCAGTGTACCTCTATCCAATCAAACCCTCACAGCTCCCTTCAAAATAGGGGTCATTGTCTCCATTTAACCAATGAGGAGACTGAGGCTCCGGGGGGTCCCTCAATTCGCCCAAAGATACACAGAGGGGAAGTGGAAGAGGTACCTCTTTGCCACTAAGACCAAGGCTTTTCGTAGAGGTGAGAGATACCAAGGGCTGACCTCACTGCTGTTTTCAATGCGGTGCATTTTATGGGGTCAGGAGAGGGAACACTATTTGAGAAATATTTTCCTCTATTTGAGATGAGAAAGATATCCTAGGTTTTCTCCCTGAAACTCTTAGACTTATTTTGGCATTTAAATCTTTAGACCACCTGGAGTTGATTTTTGTATATGGTGTGAGGAAAGGATTTAAAGTCACTTTTCCATATCTAACATTATTTATAACAAAGATATCACTCAATCAGTTCCAAATGCCAATTTAGCCTGTGTGGTTATACAAATCTGGGAAAGCCTTGACATTTTCCTTTACATCATGAATGAAGAAGGTTTTGCTAAGCAAATTCCAATGACAACATATTTAAGAGCCAAGACTGTGTCTACACACCAAACATGTACATGCCAATGATCTGCATGTTAACTACAAATCTGCTCATCCTTTTGTTTACCTTCTGTTCCAAGATGGTTTTGACATTGTTTTCAATTCTTTCGTGGAAGAGGTTCAGGATCCAGCTGGAGAAAAGAGGAAATCTGGTCAGAACCCACTTTATGATTAGCTGACTCCTAAGAGAGGGCTATCCAGGTGGCGCTAGCAGTAAAGAAACTGCCTGCCAAGGCAGGAGACACAGATGTGGGTTGAATCCTTGGGTCAGGAGGATCCCCTGGAGGGGGGCACCAGCAACCCACTCCAGTGTTCTTGCCTGGCGAATTCCATGGACAGAGGAGCCTGGCCAGCTACAAGTCCATGGAGCCCTAAGGAGTTGGACATGACTGAGTGACTAATACTTTCACTTTCACTTCCCAAGAGAAGGCTTACTCATGGATCTAAACTTTCCCCTGTGCTATTCCAAGAAGGGACCTGGCCAGATGAATTTAATCCAAGGGATGGTGACCTATAGTATGCTGCTAAATCAGAAATGTAGGTGCGAGTAGGCTAGTTAGGGGTGTGGCATTAACTATATACATCAACGTCTCCTTTATTCTTTTCCTTCCTTAAAATCCACTCATTTCCTATCTCCAGTCCTGGTGGTTCAGTGGGACTAACCCTACTCTTAACCCCTAGGTCTAGAGGTGGGCCTTAGACCCTGGCTCAGCCAGTAAGAGTCCAAAATGACTGATCCAAGGAACGGTCTTGTGACCCCACATTGATCAACGAGAACTTGGTCAATGTTCTCATTGGCCAGTGCTCTTCCTGGAGCCCTATGGAAAAGGCTGCTCCTGCTTGCTGAGATGGTGGGCTCTAACCCACAAGGAAACCTGACTTCCTGTGACCATCTCTGCCACTCTAAGAGAGGGGGACCCTGTCTGAGAATGAGCAGACGTAGACCCAGGAGACAGAGAGATTCCTGGCAATATCAAACACCTGGATCCAATCCCAGCTTTGGCTGCCCCCATGGACTTTTGGGGCTTCCCTGGTGGTTTAAGGGTAAAGAACCTGCCTGCCAATGCAGGTGTGCGTTCAATCTCTGGGTGGGGACGATCCCCTGGAGGAGGGAACGGCAACCCACTCCAGTGTTCTTGCCTGGGAAATCCCATGGCCAGAGGAGCCCGGCGGGCTTCAACCTATGGGGCTGCAAAATCCTTTGACACGACTTAGTGACTGAACATGCACAGACTTTTTAGGTATATGTGAGCCAGTCAAGTCCATTCTCAATGCTTAAACACCTGAGTTGAATTTCTGTAACTTGCAACTTAAAGGAGGCTGGTGAATTTGGATGTCAAAAGTTTTAAAGACTTCTTGGTGAGAAGGAACAGTGAACTGAGAAGAATAAGAATGGATATGAATAATCTATTTAGAACACATGAAATACTGTTTCTTAAGGATACACATTATTCACAAGATAGACACTCACTAAAACTGAGACACTGTTACCTTTCAGATTGGCAAAAAGTGTAATCTCTGGTGATCTGCCTGTGATGGCGATCGTACTTTCTTACCTTGCTAATGGATGTGAAAACTAGCAAGTCCCTTGGAGGGAAATTTGTTGGTAAATATTAAAATTACAAAATTCACATACCAATTTAAGAATAAATCCTAGAGTTTATTTGACCAGGTTTAAAATGGTATTATTCCCCAAGGTTATCCTTATAGCATTATTTATAGTAACAAATGACGGGAAGAAACCTTCACTCCCAAACTAAAAATGTATTTATAGAGGACTAATTATATATGTTTTGAAAAGTGAAAGTGTTAGTTGCTCAGTCATGTCTGACTCTTTGCGACCTCATGGGCTGTAGCTTACTAGGCTCCTCTGTCCATGGAATTCTCCAGGCAAGAAGCTCCCCTGCCAACTCCATTCTGTTCTTCTGTGTGTCCTGGAGGGCTGATGTCTAGAGATTCATCTACCAAACTCTCTCGCTCTCTGTCTGCTGGTTGTTTTGGCTAATGGGAGGCACAGGCAAGAAGGAGAGAGGAGACGGGGTACTTACACCCAGGCGCCTCCCTGTTGGACCACTGTAGTCGTCCCTTGACCCCTCCTCCAAGATTCCAGTTCATCCAGGCTCTGGTAACCCCCTTGCCTCCCTTGCTGAACACTCCTTAATCCTGCCCACACTCCAGTTAATATTCCCCTCTTGTTTGCCACTGACTCTTGTCAGTTAAGCCTTTTGAGTTGCCTTCCGTGTCCTGCTGGGATCAGAGTGATACAGTGTCAACCCAAACACAGTGAGAGGCTGTCACCCCACAGACCACCACCAGTCCATTCCATAGTCACTGAGCGGACCCTCCAGGGAAATCACTTTGACATGCGGGCTTGCCTTGAAAGACAGTCTTGCCCAGGCATTGGTGAACTGTTTCTTAAAGGGCCAGATGGTCAATATTTTGGCACTGCATGCCAAATGGTCTCTGCCAACTACTCAACACTGCTGTTGTCAGACTAAAGCAGTCTTGGACGAATCGGCATGGCTGTGTTCCAGTGAAACTTTGCTTACTGGTGGCTGCGACTTCCCTAGTGATCTAGTGGCTAAAACTCCATGTTCCCAATGCAGGGGGCCCAGGTTCAATCCCTGGTCAGGGAACTAGATCCCATGAACTGCAACTAAGAAGTTGCTTGCCGCAACTAAAGGTCTCACGTGCAACAAAGATCACTGATCTCATGTGCACAACTAAGTCCTGGTGCAGCCAAATATATAAATGAATATTTTAAAATAGATAAATTTAAACAATGGTTGGCAGGTGGATTTGGCCCCTAGGCCTTATTTAGTTCATTGACCTCTGATCTTGATGGATCCTCAGTTTTGCTCTTATGTCCCATCAGAGGCATCCCCTGGGTGAGTTGGATGCTGAGGCAGCTCTGACAATCTCCAGCAAGTGTGTTTTGGGGGGGGTCACTTACCTTATGTGTCCAGAAATTTCAACGTTGACATGGCCAATGGAGTTGTGGCAGTGGGTCACGGAGACAGTGGGTCACCCAGACTGGTCCTTGCCCAAGTTCAGAGAAACCAAGATGGAAATGCCGTCAACACTCAGATCAAACGTACCATGTAAGGTGCTGGGTGGGAGAAATGAGAATCAAAGGGTATAGAGTCAGTCACCTCCCAGAAGATGAGCCAAACTTATGCAGACCCAGGTTTGTCTCTCAGTCCCCACCAACTAGTTGTGTGTCCTGAGTCTCAATTTTTAAATTTCCCAGGTGGCACTAGTGGTAAAGAACCCGCTTGCCAATGCAGGAGACATAAAAGATATAGGTTCCATCTCTAGGTCAGGAAGATCCTCTGGAGAAGGAAATGGCAATCCATTCCAGTATTCTTGCCTGGAGAATCCCCATGGACAAAGGAGCCTGGTGGGCTGCAGTCCATAGGATTGCAAAGTGTCGGACACGACTAAAGTGACTTAGCATGGACATACAGCTGGTGTTGAGTATTTGCTGTGTGCCAAGCACACTGCTAAATGCCTTAAAACTGTTATTCCATATAAGTCACAGTTGCATCTATGAGGTGGATTATTATTGACCCCATTTTACAGATAATGAAACTAAGGCTTAGGGATGGTCAGATCTGGGTCATTTATTGACTGGAGAGGTTTCAGAACCCAGAAAGGGAATTCCACTGGGGGAGGACATTTTGTTTCATGTTATGAAGTCTCTAAGTTGTGTCCGACTCTTTTGCAACCACGTGGAGCCTGCAGGCTCCTCTGTCCCTGGGGCAAGAATACTGGAGTGGGTTGCCATTTCTTTCTCCAGGGGATCTTCCCAACCCAGGGATCAAACCTGTGTCTCCTACTTGGCAGATGGATTCTTTACCACAGAGCCACCAGGGAAGCCCGGGAGAGGATATGCCCTTGCCCAACGTCGAGAGACAGTCTAACGCCAGTACTACTCACATGAAAGACTTTTTCACCTTCCAGTTCCCACTGACAGATACATAGTTATTGGACAAGGAGGCTCTGATTCCCTGTCTTGGGTGTAGACTCAACTGGGAATTCCAGAGTAAGAAGTGACGGATCCTCATTCTGGGGAAGGAAGACAGATCATCAGACTCAGAAAAACCAGGGGCACATCAGTTCTCTAAATGAATCTTGAGAGTCCCCTTTCAGCCTCTCACACTCTTTTAAATTTACTGACTTAAACCGAAAAGGACAACTAAGTCATTTTATTCACATCCTTCATGGTCTGCTCGGTTTTACCTCCTCCAGGAAGCCTTTCTTCCCCAAGCTTCCAAGACCAAAGACCTTCCTCTCGCCTCTGACACCCACCCTCATGAACTGCCCTTGTCTGTCCTACTTATTGGAGTCTCACCACCTCGAGGACCCTGTGGATGGTCTGCCCCCGCCCTCATGCCATCTGCCTGCCTTTCTGTAGACAAACTTCAGTCAAAGAATACATTTAATCGGAGAAGTGAGAAAATGCAGAAACAAAGGAAAATCGTCAAACCAGACCAAACAATAATAGTTTAGTCATTAAAGAAAGAGCCTTTAGTTCCTCCTCAAGGGCTTTAGATAATATTCTGAGCCATATCCTTTGAGCTGTTTTATATATAGTGAAACCCCCACTATGTGGAAGAAGTTAACCACATGATGCCCAGACGGTAGCCATGATGTAATTCCAAAAATCAGCTTCCAAGAAATGGGAACAAACCAACACTGTAACTGAAGACTAATTGTACTTAAAAGAATCAAGATGATGCTGATCAGACCACTGAACGGCCAATTCCAGGATGACTGTCCGAGCTCACTGTGCTGCTTCTGCATGCAGCCAAGTCCCTCCACCTATACACCCCTGAAACTCTTGCCCACTGATGGTCAGCGGGGAGTTGGCCTTTGGAATCTCTCCTTTGGTTTCTGGTCTCTGAAATAGCACAAACTTTCCACCAAACTTTCCCCTTTCAAATGGCAAGCATCTGGATCTCACGTTTGTAACACTGCGAGCTGGCTTTGCATTATGTATTCTTTGCATTATGTATCCTTTGCATTATGTATCCTTCAGCTTCCCTTTTCCCACCCTCACCCACTTGGAATACAAATAAGGGCTCACGATTTAGATCCTGGGACCTGTGGGACATACATATGAGAGGTATGCTGTAGATACACTTTTCTTTTCCTATAACGTTTTAAAAATTTTGAATTGGTTGCCAAATTTTTAAGATTGGAAAGTTTTTCACCTAAAATGTGAAGGAAAAAACCTACAAGTCTGGCTCTTGAAAAACAAAGCAAAACAAAAAACACCGTTCAAAAAAAAAAAAAAACATTGTTTACTTTCCCTTACAGCCTCAATCAACTGCAGGTGAGTAGCAGTGACCCCTTTAAACAGGGCAGGTGCCCTCCAGGTAAACATTGCTCTCGTCATTTGCTTTTTTGTTCACAGGTCCATTGCTTGTTCGTCCCCTCTTCTAAACACATATTAGCTGGGAATGATGCATGCAAACTACACTTCCCAGAATTCTTTGCAACTGGGATCTGGTTAGGACTGACCAATGGGATGCTTTGGGGAGAGACGCTACTGCTAAGTCGCTTCAGTCGTGTCCGACTCTATGCAACTCCATAGACGGCAGCCCACCAGGCTCCTCCATCCCTGGGATTCTCCAGGCAAGAACACTGGAGTGGGTTGCCATTTCCTGCTCCAATGCATGAAAGTGAAAAGTGAAAGTGAAGTTGCTCAAGTCGTGTCCGACTCTTAGCGACCCCATGGACTGCAGCCCACCAGGCTCCTCCAGCCATGGGATTTTCCAGGCAACAGTACTGGAGTGGGGTGCCATTGCCTTCTCCGTGGGGAGAGATGAGTGGATAGGAAAAGGGGAGAAGCCAGGATATTTTTTCTGTTTCTCTCTGACTCAGATTGTGTCTTGGTAGTGGTTACATTTCCACATTGGGGCAGCTCCTGCAGACAACCCCTTCCTTCACGATCTTAGCTCCTACCTAGAGATCCTGGATCTTGTACTGTGTTGTTATTTCTTGTCTTTTTCTCTCTGGCTTTTAGGGATGTTAGTAGCTTTCTATTGCTGCTAATTTTAGGTTGCGTCATCATTCCCAAAGTGGCTTTTCAACTCTTCTAACACCTTTGTAGCAAATTTCCTATGTGCAGTTCTCTCCACTAAAGTTCCTGGCATGGGTTCTACTTTCCCAGCTAGTGCCTGATGGATATATTCACCCTGCCTGGGACACTTATCTTCATTACTCACTGTGGTCATTTAAGTTGGTGGTTCTTGTCAGATCAACACTTATTTGTCCACTCAACAAAAACTCATTGAGATCCTCCTGCTCTGTCAGACCTGGCTCCAGGCACAGAGGCCATAGAGATTCAAAACCCAGTCCTTGCCCTGGGAGAGCTTACAGTTGGTGGTAGATCCGGATGTTAACAGACCACAGTAACTCACTGTGAACACCAAGTGCAAGGGGGCGCTCTAGGGCTGTGGTAAGGAGCATCGCCCTGTAAGGGGCACGTCCTGGATATTTTCTGTGTGTACACATAAATTTAAAATGGCTTCTTTTTGCCGACTGTCTCACGGAAATTGTCTTGAGACTTGAGAAGGATTCCAAGAAGCAGCCGTTTCTGTCAGTGATGGATGAACGATCCCCAAGAACCTGTTCTGGACACTGAGGAAGCTGGGAAAGGAGAATTCATATAACCAAAGGATAGATGAAAAAAAAGAGTAAGGGGTGAGGACTCTAGGACTGCATATGAGAAAGCTAGAGGGAGTGTAAGTTAGTTATGTCTCACAGGGAGGGAGAAGGGGGACCAAGGCTATTAACCAGAGAGCAGGAGGCTCCTGCTTCATTTCTTCCTGGGGATATGTGTGGATGCGATCTTCAAGGGGTAGTATGCAAATAAAATGTGGACAGGGTCCAGAAAGACTTTAAGTCCTTGATTGCAACCCCTAACACCCCTAACAGGTCCTTGATCTGGAGAGTAGCCAGGGTTCCCTGTGTGTTAGTCGCTCAGTTGTGTCCGACTCTTTGTGATCCCAGGGACTGTAGCCTCTCTCCACGGAATTCTCCAGGCAAGAATACTAGAGTGGATTGCCATTCCCTTCTCCAGGGCTCTTTCTGACTCAGGGATCAAACCTAGGTCTACCGCATTGCAGGCAGATTCTTTACCATCTGAGCCACCGAGGAAGTCTCTGGGGTTCCCTGGTAGAGCAAAAATCCAGAGCTGATCTTTGGAGGGCTGACATAGGAACTGATGAATGGTTTCTAATCCAGATGATTCAAAAAACACATAGCACCTTCCAGAAGTCCCATAAGAGCTGGCCACGATCTCTTTACCTTTAGTCCGAGTGATGATCCAATGTTTATCCCCCTTCCCCATGACCCTAGGTCCCCATTTTTCCCCCTCTGCTGCCCCCGTGGGGGAGAACAGAGACCTCACCCACTAAACACATAGTTCACGCTTCCAAGCCAACCGATTCTGTAGCTTCCTGACAAATCAGGCAACTCGATGGTGGACAGCTCATTCTCCAGGGTGGCTACTCCATATTGACGGGCTGGGGGAACATAGAGTTAACACATTCAGTGGGCGGTAGCTAAGTGCAACAGTTGAATGGCTGGGCTTTGGAGTCACGTGGACTGGGATGAAATGCAGGATTTACCATGTACTATTGTGCTATGCTATGCTATGCTAAGTCGCTTCAGTCGTGTCTGACTCTGTGCGACCCCATAGACGGCAGCTCACCAGGCTCCGCCGTCCCTAGGATTCTCCAGGCAAGAATACTGCAGTGGGTTGCCATTTCCTTCTCCAATGCATGAGAGTGAAAAGTGAAAGTAAACTATTGTAATCCCAAGCAATTTCCTTATACTCCCTGAGCCTCAGTTCCCCCATCTGTAAAATGGTAACAACAACAACAGTGATAATGATGATACTAACCTGAGTCTGAGAATTAAATTAGATCATGAATGCAAAGTGCCAGGTCAGTGGCAATCATTGTTATTTATTCATCCAGATCAAGGTCATGGATAGTGGGATATAATAGTGGGATACAGTGGGGCTTTTGAGGAATCTCTGACTGCAGTTTGATCAAACTTGAGGGTTTTTGACTACCGCCTGGGTCATGTGAACAATGCACATGTCCAGATCCAACTTCATCCAGTCTTGGGTGGGTCTCTGGAATCTGTATTTTAATATGTGTCCCAGCAGTTCTAATATGGGTGGTCCATGGACCACCCTGGGAAGAAATACTGATCTAGTCATATCCTTGGCTTCTGTCATTCGAGATGAGGAATCTGAAGCCCCAAGGTTTCTAAGGCTGATATCCAAGGTTTCTAAGCCAGGCAGTGGCAGAACCCCAGCCTGTGATTCCTCGACCCGATGACCACACCACTCTGGTGGGCAAAAGCGAGCCCTAGAGGAATCACACACCCCCTCTTACCATATTCCAGGCCTTTTCTGGTGATCCTGGCTACCAACCCGGGATTAGGTGTTCCTTCTCCAAACCTGATAAACTCTGCCAGCAGCAGTAGGGCCACTAGCATGTAGTATGGTCTGGCCATCATCCTGTCCTCAGCTCCTTCCTGGACAGGATGAGTCAGAGTCTCTTTGTAGGTGCCTCCCTTAGTGAAGGTGATGGCAGAAGCTTAGGTGCTTATAAAGCCAGGGCTGGATGAGGAACTGAGCCAGCTAGGTGGGGCTGAGGAAGTTCAAGGCTTTGGGGCGGTGGGGCTGAGGAAGTTCAAGGCTTTGGGGCAGCCCAAGTTTCAGCAACTTGAGATGCGGGGCAAAGGTTGCTTGTGAAACTTTTTGAGGTTTCTTTCTGGTCTGAGAGCAGAAGTAGTAGCACAAACTCCAGCCTCTTCCTCTTCCAATAGCTGCTACCCAGGGCTGGAACTAGCCTCCCCACACCTCTCTCTCTAGCTGAACACTCTCCACTCATTCCCCATTATCTACAGGCTGAAATCTAAATACCCAGCCTGGCAGTGAAGGCCCCCACGACTTGGCTGCGATCCATCTTTCCAACTGGTCCTTCTACTGGTCCAGCTTGCTAAGCCCACACTCTGGCTCTGCTGGAATCCACTGTTCTCCACTTGCATCGTGCAAGACCATCTCAAGTCAGGTCATGAAAACAATGAATGGCTTCCACAAATCTAGACTCCAGACACTTTTGGATTTTTCTTGCCCGTGTTGTTTTTATTATTTTTAAAGATTATTTTTTTTTTTGATGTGGACCATTTTTAAAGCCTTTATTGAACTTGTTACAATACTGTTTCTGTTTTATGGTTTGGTTTTTTGGCTGTGAGGCATGTAGGATCTTAGCTCTGACCAGGGGTTGAATATGCACCCTCTGCACTGGAAAGTGAAAGTCGCTCAGTCATGTCCAACTCTTTGCGGCCCCATGGACTATACAGTCCATGGAATTCTCCAGGCCAGAACACTGGAGTGGGTAGCCTTTCCCTTCTCCAGGGGATCCTCCCAACCCAGGGATTGAACCGGGGTCTCCCGCATTGCAGGCGGATTCTTTACCAGCTGAGCCACAAGGGAAGGCAATGTCTTAACCACTGGACCACCAGGGAAGTTCCACCTATGTTGTTTTTAAAACAACCTTCTTAAGGTATAATGTTTATGCAATAAAGCACACATATTTGAAGCGGACATTTCAGTGAGCTTTGACACACGTCTATATCCACGCGATCATGTTGTAATCTAGACAAAAAATTTCCATCACTCCAAGAAGTTCTCTTGGCTCTTCTCAATCCTGTCCCACCTTCTCTGATTCCAGAGAACCACGGATCTGCTTCCTGTTGCCACTGATTCCTTCTGCCTCTTCTAAAGCTTCATATAAATAGATTCATACAATATGCATTCCTTTCTGACTGACTTCTTCCATATAGCATTACGTTTTTGAGATTAAGCCATATTATTTTGCATATCAATAATTCACTCTCTTTTTTATTGTGTAGGAGTACTCTGCACAGCAGCTAGAACAATCCTTCTATTGTATTTTTAATTTCCTGTAAATAGGAAATACATTCACGTGGTTCAAACATCAATCAATATAAAAAGATGTACAGGGAGAAATCTGACTCTCATTCCTCTTTTGTGTCTTCCCAGTTCCTGTTTCCTCCTCATCAAATCAACAGGTGTTTCTCCGGTGATAAGTGCTAGGACATATGGAGGTTGCTTTGACATCTTACCCTCTAGGGCCCAGCGGAGTACAGAAAGGAAATGAGAGATGACGTGCTCAAGCTTGATTTTGAAGTACGTGTAGGAGTTTGGTAAACAGGCACAGAGAGGGAAGTTACCCCAGGCAGGGGGCACAGAATAAGCCAAAGCATGGAAGCCTGAAAAAGTACTGCACATTCTGGAAGGCACAGAGAATTTTTGGAGAGTAAAGCGTGGGGGTGGGGACGGAAGAGAGAGTGCCAGACGAGGAGACATGAGCATTGGTGGGGAATCGCCTCTTAAAGGGCCATGTTATCCAGTCCTTGTATGAACATGGAAAAGTTTTATTTTCCAGTAATTGATAATCCCTATGCTGTGTTAGGGGCTTCCCAGATGGCACAAGAGGTAAAAAAAAAAAAAAAAAAAAAAAAAATACCACCTGCCAATGCAGGAGACATTAGAGTTGCAGGTTCAATCCCTGGGTCGGAAAGATCCCCTGGAGGTGGATATGGCAACCCATTCCAGTATTCTTGCCTGTAGAATCCCATGGACAGAGGAGCCTGGCAGACTACCATCCATAGGGTCAAAAAGAGTCAGACATGATGGAAGCAACTTAGCATGTACAAATGCATGCTTTATTAAATTCTCTATTTTCCCTGGAAAGACGGCTGTCTTTGTGACATCTCAGTCCTGATTCCATCACTTTAAAATCATGTTTGGTTTAATAAGACTTGGTCTGGGACTTCACTGGTGGTCCAGTGGTTGAGACTTTGCCTTCTAGTGCAGGGAGTGTGGGTTCAATCCCTGCCTCACAGCCAAAATTGTGAGGCATAAAACAGAAGCAAAACTTAATACAGAAGCAATACTATAACAAATTCATTAAGACTTTAAAAATGGTCCACATCAAAAAAATCTTAAAAAAAAAAAGAGATGTGGTCCTCCTGTCCTTGTAAAATCTCAATCTCATCTTCTACTTAATGTTTTCCCTCTACTTCTGTGCAGGCTTCCGTGGCTCTCATGGCTTGGAGCAAGCAAGCATGTATATGTGTGTGTGTATACATGTTTGTACACAAGCGTGTGCCTGCATATATGTGCATCTGTCTACGTGGAGGGGTGGTCTTCTCTTTCACATACCCATCCCTCTTCCCTGATCTGTTCCTGTAAGGAAGAGGGAGGGGCGGCTAACTGGAGGAGTTGGGGTTCCTCTTTGCTTCTCTCAGTGGTGATGAAGGTGACCATTCCTGAGGGTCACCACCACTGACCAAACTCTATGTCTGTCAGCTCCAGTGGAGGAATTGAGGCCCCATAAGCTCAATCCATGTGGGGCTCAATTCCAAAGAGCTGTCTAGGCAAGAACCATTCTGTGAGAGACTCATTCTCTACCTGCAGCCCCCAAATTCGTGCCCTCAACCCTATACTTGTGGCCAGTGTTGCGTCCAGTTTTGCATCCCTTTGGAAGATGGGATCATCTCAGAGAGGTGGCCCATGCCTGTTCTTTGTCTGCCCAGAGCATCTTTGCCTCTTTCACCAATGTTCTAGGTCACTAAATAGGGTCCCTCAGCAAGCCCTGGACACAGCAGATAACCAATTAGGGAAGGAGAAGTCAGTCTCTGCTAGTTTCCCTCTGCTTAGACTTTAATGGACCAGTCGAGAATCCTTTCCCCTCTTCCACAGGATGGTGTGGGGAGGGCATAGCATGAGAGTGGGCAGGTCATGTTTGGCTTCTAGATGGAGGTCCAGCAGCAGTTGGAGGATGGAGAAGATCTGCGTGAAGGATGCACAATGGGGTTGGACTCCAGAGTGATTTAGGGGACAAAACATGCTGCCTGTACTAGTTTGCTAAGGCTGGCAGAGCAGGGTACCAAAAGCTAATAGCTTAAACAGAGATTTATTTTCTCAGAGTCGTGGAGGTCAGACATCTGAGATTGAGGTGTTGGCAGCGTTACCTGCCAGGGCTGGGAGGGGTAATCAAGTACAGCCAGCCATTTCCCCTCTCTTCCAGTGTTTTGCAGACAAGCTTTGGCATTTCTCGGCTTTGCAAACACATCACCCCAAATTCTGCCGTCATCTTCACTTGGCATTCTCCTTGTGTTCATGTCTGTTCCCAAATATCCCTTTTTTTAAAAAAAATACAGACACCAACATATTGCATAAGAGGTCCACCCTAATGATGCATCTTAACTAATTACATCTGAAATGACCCTATTTCCAAATAAGGTCACATTCTGAGGTCCTGAGGCTAGGACTTCAACATATGCATTTGTGGGGGATACTGTTCAATCCATAACAATGTCCCAACTGCTATAAGGAGTAAGGATGGCAAAGGCATGGCGATGCTGAAAGTTGAGTCAAGGTCCTGTATGAATGTTCCTTTGTGAGCCTGTGTCCCAGCCCCCACACGGGCATAATCCTACGAACCTTTCAGGGTTGTTGTGGGGATCACATTTGAGAATGTGCAGAGTGTCCAAACCTGCTGAATCTGGGCAGTGAGGTCATTTGCCTTAAGGACCATCCTCTGAGACACTTTGTCTTGCTGGAAATGTGGAACCAGCAATAGAGGAAATCTTCTAATCATAGTTTTCACTTCTCCTTTGACTTGAAACTTGGGGCAGAGCCAGGAAATTGGAAGTTCATGTTTCTGAACTCAAGAGTTAAAGCTCCTCAAAAGCTGCGGGCTGAACACATGCCTTCGAGACATTTTTAAGGCGCTTTTTCCTCTAGCCCTTCAGGGCACCTGGGTATGTTTCCTTTGCCATCTCATCCTGGAATTGATCTGCTCACTGCTCTCCATACAAGTTCCTCTTCTCCCCAGGAATGGAAGCTCACTATAATCCATAAACATCCATGGGTGGCCTGGTCTTGGCATTTTTTCCTTCCCCCCACAACGGGACAACTTGTCCTCTATTTGGGTTCATTTCTGGCCCACACAGACCTCAATCTGCAGGAAGGACATTGTGTCTGTCTTTGGTCCTTTATCCAGGCTCAATTTTATTCACCTGTTTCTTCCAAGATGGGGCTAAAGCTCTAGCTTACTTGATTAAATAAACTATCTTCATAGGCAGTATCTTTACATGATAAAAAGTAGCACAGAAGTTTGAAAATAACCCTTCCTTCCCTGTTCCCAGTCCTCCATCTCCTTTCTCTAGGGGAGGGTCTTTCTTACCCTTCCAGAAGCCCTTCGTGACCACAGAAGCATACACGATAACACAAATTCTCTACACTTTGTTTTTTGCACTGAACGATAAAGCTTAGAAGATGGTTTCTTTCTTTTTTTTAATTTATTTATTTTTTTTATTTTATAAATTTATTTATTTTAGTTGGGGGCTAATTACTTTACAATATTGTAATAGTTTTTGCCATACATTGACATGAATCAGCCATGGGTTTACATGTGATGGTTTCATATCAGCACATACTAATCTGGCTCTTCTATTTTAATAACTGTAGAATATTCTGTTATATCAAAATTCTAGAATCTGTTTAACCAGCCTCATATTGATGGACATCTGAATTAGTTCCATTCTTGCTATGACAAACTGTTGTAAATAATATCATTGTGCAAATGTATTTGTGTGCAAGTGTGAAATGTCTGTGGGAATTAATCTTAAAAGCAACAGTGTCCCTATTTTGCTTAGGTTTAATTGAGCTTCTTGAAACTGCAATGTTATATCTTGCACCGAATTTGAGAAAAATTTGGCCTTTTCTTTTTTGACTGTGCCTTGTGGCTGCCGGGATCTTAATTCCCAGATCAGGGACTGAACCTATGTCCCCTGAAGTGGAAGCATGGAGTCCTAACTGCTCAACTGCCAGGGGATTTGCAAAATTGGGGCATTTCTTAAAAAGGTATTTTTTTTCTGGCTTATTCATTCTTTTTTTTTCCTCTTTCTGGGACTACAGTTACATGTAATTTGGGTCTTTTGATGTTGCATAAGTTTCTGAGGTTCAGTTCACTATTTTTTCAATCACCCCCTTCTACCCCCCATTCTTCATATTGGATACTTCCTATTGAATTTTCTTACTCTTTTATTTTTTCTACCATATTTAATTTGCTGTTAGGTCCATTCAGTTTATTTTTTAAAAATTTCAGATATTGTTGTTTTCAGGTCTCAAATTCCCATTTGTTTCTTATTTAAAGTTTCTATATTTCTGCTGAGGTGTCTTATTTGTTCACACATCTTCAGCAGTTTTTCCTTATGTCTTGGAACATAGTTACAACAAAAACTTTAACATCCTTGTCTGCTAATTCCAAAGGTTGGATCCTGTGGCTGTTGATTTCTTTGGATTGTCTTTGCTTTTTAGCGTAGGTTGTGTTTTTCTGTTTTTCACACGTTGAATGCTTTAGCATGTATCCTAGACATTGTGAGAAGTGTGAAAGCAATTGATTCTGTTAGGTTCCTCTGAAGGGTATTAATTTTTTTTTTTTTTTTTAAGAAGGCAGTCACTTGGATTGATCTAACTGAAAACTTGGCCTCCTGTTTGTTAGGCAGCAAAGAAAATCTCAGTTCAGTTATTTTAGCCATAATCGGGCTGTTTAGGGGCTTCGCTGATAGCTCAGCTGGTAAAGAATCCACCTGTAATGCAGGAGACCCCGGTTCAGTTCCTGGGTCAGGAAGATCCTCTGGAGAAGGGATAGGTTACACACTCCAGTATTCTTGGGCTTCCCTTGTGGCTCAACTGGTAAAGAATCCACCTGCAACGCAGGAGACCTGGGTTCGATCCCTGGGTTGGGAAGATCCCCTGGAGAAGAGACTGGCTACCCACTCCAGTATTCTGGCCTGGAGAATTCCATGGACTGTATAGTCCATGGGGTCGCAAAGAGTTGGACACAACTGAGCAACTTTCATTTTGGACTGTTTAGAGTCTGTTGTTCACGCACAGTTGAGAAGTTGGCTATAGATTTAGACAGTTTATACACAGAATTTGAGGATCCTTTTGCTCTGAGAGGTTTCTTCCCTCACTTTCAACCACTATGGTTTCCCTAAACTCTGTCTTTGGGTTCTTCAAGCAAGCTAGAGCATGGCCTTCCTTCATATTAAAAGCCATAAAAATGGAAGCATCAAGTGCTGACCCCTTATTTCAAGTTTTAACTTCCCTCAAGCATCTCCCCACTGTGGCTTTCTCTCCAGGGCCTTTAGAGAGTTGTTTTTCAGATTGGTCCGATGTTTAGAGTTGTTATGTAAGGGAGGGTGGTCTAGGGGACTTCCCTGGTGGTCTAGTGGTTAAGAACCCACCTTCCAATCAGGAGATACAGGTTTGATCTCTGGTCAGGGAGCTAAGATCCCACATGCTATGGGGCAACCAAGCCCACGAGCTGCAACTACTGAGCCTGCATGCTCTGGAGCCAGAATACCACAATGAAGACCCAGCACAGCCAAACGTAAGTAAATAAATAAAATTTTAAAAAATAAAGAAAGAGAGGGTGGTCTGGTGGGAAATGCTTAAAGAAGAATCTCCATTCCTTTCCTTGCACTTAATATTTAAAACTTGTTCTTGATGATTTATATATTTAGGCCGCATGGCATGCAGGATCTTAGTTCCCTGACCAGGAATTGAACCTGTGCCCCCTGCAGTGGAAGGGCAGGGAATTCCCATATTTTTAAAAATTATTTTTAATTGCCTGCCTTCCCATCACTCTGTAAATGTCTTGCAGGGAGGCGGGGATGGAGGCCAGTTTTGTTCATCATTGTATCCCCAACTCATTGTACAGAGCACATGATAGGGGCTCAATATATGTTTGTTGAATATATTGATGAAAGTAGACATAGTCCTTATCCTCATGGGACAGTCCGTTGGAGAAGATAGATAATAAACAAAATAAATACGAGGTTAGAAATGGGAAGCACAGAGTTAAATAATGTAAATAAAGATGACCAACATTACTGTGTCCAAGCATTATGCCAAATGTTTGACAAGCATCATTTCATTTAATCCTCACCCTTGCTTATAAGGTAGGTGCATTAGTTTTCTAGAGATGCTGCAAAAAATTACTGCAAACCAGATGTCACACAACAGCAGAAATTTATTCTCTTATAATTCTGAAGGCTAGAAGTCCAAAATCAAGGCATCAATAGGATCATGTTCCCTGAAGGCTCTAGGGAAGAATCCTTCCTTGCCTTTCATAGCTTCTGGCAGTTTCTGGCAGCCCTCGATGCTTTTTGGTTGCAGCTGCATCATGATAATTTCTGTTTATAAGATATATTTATTGCTCATTTCATTCTCTATATATTCTCTATCTACATATGGTTGTATATATAGAGATAAAAATATAGAAGGACTTCTCCTTGGATTTCATTTTATTCCTTCCAAACTTAAAACAAGATGGGATAGAGCCCACTGAAATCCTCTTTCATCCAGCCCTGACTTTCTCCATCTTGGTCACAAGACAGACGACCACGTGCTTAACTAAAATCATGTCTGGGTTTGTCAGTCCGAGAGGAAAGCGAAGGTGGTCTTAAACCTGTGTCAGCTCCATCTATCCCACAGAGAGAGAGAGGGGAGCAGGGGAGAGGAGATGCTTAGCAGTGAAGGGGGTCATACGATGTGCAGGGGACACCGGTTCTACCACAACTCAGTGTGGGATCCGGGGAAACTGTATCCCTTTATAAATGTTTGCAGTCCTTTTATAAAACCTGGATGATCGTGGTGACCTCCCAGGGTTGTGACAGATGAAGGAGGGGGAAGTTTTAAACCCCAAAGAAAGAAGCACTGGAAATCACAACATTCTTATGAATATGAAGAAGAGGGATGGCATGGGATCTTAAGGGCTGCTGGACTGTGCTTTCTGGGGTTCGGTTTCCCCTGAGGACTGTCATGGTTGCCAGGAAGTTATTGCTTATATGTGTCAGCAAGGTTTGCTGTAATTCCTCCTCAAGGGGAGGGATGGAACTTTGTCCTCTCACTGACCTGCAGACCAAGGAGGTGTGGAGGTTTCGAGGGCGAGCACTTCCTCTTCCTCCCAGGAGTTCTGGAAGTCACCCAGGGCAGATGTAGGAACCACTGGGCCTGAGGCAGCTGCAGGACGGGAGGGCTGGAGCAGGAGTTCACGGATGTGATTGGGCACCTGCTTTTCCAGAGAACTTAGGAATTTCTGGGTCCCCTCATAGGATAGTTCACTGGGGGTGATCCTGTTTGTTTGTTTTTTTTAATTTATTAATTTATTTTTGGCTGCACTGGGTCTTCATGGCTACACAAGGGCTTTCTCTAGTTGCAGTGAGTGGGGGCTACTCTTCATTGCAGTGTGCGGGCTTCTCACTGTGATGGCTTCTCTTATTGGGGAGCACAGGCTCTTGGTGCGTGGACTCAGTAGTTGTAGTGCACAGGCTTAGTTGCTTTGCAGTGTGTGGGATCTTCCCGGACCACGGATTGAATCCATGTCCCCTGCATTGGCAGGCATATTCTTAAAAAGCGGACCATCAGGGAAGCCATTGGGGCTGATCTTAAACAACAACACATTTCTTTTTAAAGTTTAGCAATGTAGGGCCAAATGCACACATGTTCCTGGAGTATTTTTGTTGTTTAGTCGCTAAGTCGTGTCTGTTTCTTTGCAACTCCATGGACTGCAGCACACCAGGCTTCCCTGTCCTTCACCATCTCCTGGAGTTTGCTCAAACTCATTTCCCTTGAGTTAGTGATGCCATCCAACCACCTCATCCCTTCTTCTCCTGCCCTCAATCTTTCCCAGCATCAGAGTCTTTTCCAATGAGTCAACTGTTTGCATCAAGTGGCCAAAGTATTGGAGTGTCAGCTTCAGCATGAGTCCTTCCCATGTATATTCAGTGTTGATTTCCTTTAGGATTGACTGGTTTGATCTCCTTGCTGCCCAAGGGACTCCCAAGAGTCTTCTTCAGCACCACAGTTCGAAACTATAAATTCACATATTTCAGAGGGGTATAGTGGATCAAATAGTATGGCCCCCAAATTCCTACTGAAACCTCAGACCGTGGTGTTATTCGGAAATAAGGTCTTTGCAAATACGATTAAGATAAGGATTGAGATGGGGTCATACTGGACTTGGGTGGGCCCTAAATCCAATGCGAGTGTCCTAATACACAGGGAGACACATAGGGAAGAGGGCCATGAGAAGATGGAGGCAGAGATCTAAATGATGCCGTCAGAAGCTAAGGAACACCAGGACCAACCAGAAGCTGAAAAAGTGAGGAAGGATCCTCCCGGAGGGATTGTAGCCCTGTTATCACCTTGATTTTGGACTCTGGCTTCCAGAACTGTGAGAGAATAAATTTCTGTTGCTGTAAGCCACCAAATTTGTGGTAATTTGTTACAGCAGCTCTAGGAAGCTATTATAGAGGGCAACTGGATAATATTTGAGTTGAGGACATTTTAACCCATTAATTCCGCTGCCAAGAAATCATTGTAAGGATATGCTTTCGTATCTATGCCAACATACATGTATAAGGAGACGTAGGTTGGGAAAAGAAGGTGGAAATTTGCACACTAATTCAATTATGCAAGACTTTATTTGCATATTATAATTCAACTATGCAAAACTTAATGTTTTGGTAGTTAAATATAGTGCTGCTGCTGCTGCTGCTACTGCTGCTACTGCTGTTGCTACTGTTGCTTCAGTCGTGTCCAACCCTGTGCACCCCACAGACGGCAGCCCACCAGGCTTCCCCGTCCCTGGGATTTTCCAGGCAACAGTACTGGAGTGGGTTGCCATTGCCTTCTTGAATAGTGAAACATTAGCAATTGGGGAATTTTGGTGAAAAATATATAGGGGATCTTTGTTCTGTTTTGTAACTGTTCTGTAAGTTTTAAATTATTTCATAATAAATCCCTACCAAATATAAAGTTACATATTAATTGATGTTGTACTTTGAAGGAAGAGCATTTCCTTCTTATTTACTTATATAGTTATCTGTTTATATTAGTGCAGACTCATGGATCTTTATTTTATTCCCTGGGTTATAATTCATTAATATCATCATTTATTTTGATATTGAATTATCCCTGATTTGTCCAGTGGGAGTCCATTTAACTTGGATTGCATGTCATTCTGACTTGCCTCCATCTTTCTTAGAGCACTTCCTTACCTTCTGGTGGAAGAAGGTATTTCACGCTCAGCTTATACTTTGTCTGCCTCAGCCTCAGGATCCATCATTTCTCTAAGGATCTTGGTTTGTTTTTGTGGAAGAATAGTATTTAGAAATGAAGATCTGGACAGTAGGTGGGCTTAATTGCTCTCAAACAATATTATATATCTCCTGATTAGATGCTAACAGAAGCACACAGACACCTATAAGTATTTTTGCCACAAACTCAAATCTGAATCTGGCCTGCCTCTAAATTTTATTTTTTTAAGCTTTTTTGATGATGTGGACCATTTTTAAAGTCTTTATTGTATCTGTTGCAATATTGCTTCTCTTTTATGTTTTGTTCTTTTTTCTGTGGCTGTGAGGCATGTGAGATCTTAACTGATGGACCAGGGATGGATCTTGCACCCACTTCATTGGGAGGTGAAGCCTTAATCACTGGACCACCATGGGAGTCCCTGGGCGAAAGATATAAATATGAGAGTCTTTCATGTTTGGATGGCATTGAAAACCTGCCAGGGTAAAGTGGCTGGATAGTCTCCACCGGCCTCTATAGATCTACCCTTCATCCTTCTCCATTCTGTCTGTGCTCTGGGAGGTTGACCTCTGTGGATTTCAGACTCCATTGTTTAGGACTTTCCTTCCAGGTTTCTTCTTTCTGAAGAAATATAAGATGAGATAAAGGATCACTGGGCTTCCCAGGCAGCAACAGTGGTAATGAATCTGCCTGCCAATGCAGGAGACACAAGAGATGTGGCTTCTGTCCCTGGGTGGGGAAGATCCCCTGGAGGAGGGCATGGCAACCCACTGCAGTATTCTTGTCTGGAGAATCCCATGGACCAAGGAGCCTAGAGGGCTACTGTCTATAGGGTCGCAAAGAGCTGGACACAATTGAAGCAAGTTAGCATGCACGCAATGAACAATTGGGCTGGTAGGAGTTGAGGAAAACTTATGTTTGTTTTTTAGTTCATTGGACATTTGAACCCCAATGCTTAAACCCAACGTTCTCTTGACATACAGAGCCACTGGGAGGACAGAGGAGAAAATGGAATTGAAAGGGTGATTACCAATAAAACAGAATCCCAAAGAGAGTAAGCATTCCAGTGGAGGGGTTTGCCTTGGAAAGGCAGATTAATCTATGTGGTTCTTCTAGGCTATTTGATTTGGAGCAGGTCTTTGTGCTAATGGGTTGAAAATCTCCTGACGTGTACAATCCAGGCTGAAAAGGAGTGAACATTTTGTTTAGCCACTTATATCCTTGAACACTTTCTTTCAAGTTCAACTTGACCGGGTCCCCAGGAAATAATGGTACATACAATCACATCAGCCTTCCAAAGGAGGTGGCTTCCATTCAGTAGAAGGCACTGAATGCAAGTTTGTAGACACTGGAGACAATTGAACTTATTTACATAGTAAATGAGGGGGGAAATGGAAATTTCAGATCAGATTGAGTTGAAATGCAGAGGAGGGGAGGGACTAGAGAGGAACCAAAATGTAGAGGGAGATGAGTATGGTGAAAATGTAAAAGAGAACTCGGGCTTCAAGGTGACCACAAGGACCTTTCAGAATGGCAACACTGAATGTAGGTTAGAGAATCTTTTTCTGGGTGGTGCATTATGTGATCTCCTCTGAACATCCCTTAACACTTTGGTAAGGTCTGAGATGTTTAGGAATCTTTGTTTTAGTGGATTTCCTTTGGTCAAAACTGGCAGAGGAGTGGCACTAAACATTTAAAAAAATTTTTATTGCAGTATAGTTGATTTACAATATTGTGTTAGTTTCAGGTGTACAGCAAAGTGAATCAGGTGTACATATACATAGATCCACTCTTTTTTTAGATTCTTTTCCCATCTAGGTCATTACAGAGCACTGAGTAGAGTTCCCTGTGCTATCCAGCAGGTACTTATTAGTTATCTATTATATACATATATATGTGTGTGTGTGCTATGTGTCAAGCCCAGTCTCCCAATTCATCCCTCCTCTCATTGCTCCCTGGTAAGATTGTTTTCTGCATCTGTGACTCTATTTCTGTTTTATAGACATGTTCATTTTTACCATTTTTTAGATTCCACATATAAGTGATATCATACAATGTTTGTCCTTCTCTGTCTGACTTACTTTAAACATTTTAAAGAATTGTGGGAAAATATGTTTTATATAACATGAAAATGACCACTTCAACCATTTTTAGGTGTACAGTTCTGTGGCAGTTCTGTGTGCATTCCCACTGTAGTGCAACCATCACTGCCATCCATCTCCAAACTTTTTCATCTTCCCAAACTGAAATTCACTACCCATCAAACACCTCCTTCCCATCCTCTGCTCCTCCCAGCCCTTGGTAACCACTATGCTACTTTCTGTCTTATGAATGTGACTTACTCTAGGTACTTCATATAAGTGGAATCATGCAATATTTATCCTTTTATGAATGGTTTCATTCATTTGTCATTATTATATTCAAGGTTCATCCTTTTATAACATATGCCAATGGTAATCACTTTTTTAAAAAATATTTTTGAATGTGGACCATTTTTAATGGTCTTTATTGAATTTGTCACAGTATTGCTGCTGTTTATGTTTTGGATTTTTGGCTGCAAGTCATGTGGGATCTTAGCTCCTCAACCAGGAATCAAACCTGCACCCCCTGCATTGGAAGGCAAAGTCTTAACCACTGGACCACCAGGGAAGTCCCAGTGGTATTCCCTTTTAGGGCTGAATAATATTCCATTGTTTGTATATATACCATATTGTGTTTATGTGGCATTCATCTGTTGATGGACATTTGATGGATTCTACGTTTTGGCTATTTTGAATAATGCTGCTACAAGCATTGGGGTACAAATATCTATGATCTCACTTTCATTTCTTTTGGTTGTGTACCCATAAGTGGAATGGCTGAATGACATGGCACTTTTAATAAACCAAAAATTTATTTTATTTTTGGTTGCACTGGGTCTTCGTTGCTGAGCGAGGGCTTTCTCTAGTTGCAGCAAGTGGGGTCTTCTCTTCGTTGCATTGCATGGGCTTCTCATTGCTGTGGGGCTTCTCTTCTTGTGGAGCACAGGGTTTAGGTGTGTGGGCTCAGTAGCTGTGCCACAGAAGCTTTTTGCCACAAGGCATGTGGAATCTTCCTGGACCAGGAAGCAAACCTGTGTCCCATGCATTGGCAGGTGGATTCTTATCGACAAGATATGACAATTCTACATTTAAAAATCATTTCTGTTTTTTTTAGGAACCAAGGAGCTGCACTTTATGTTTCAGGTTGAGGCGTGGCATCCCCGGACCCAGAGGGAGCAGGTTACCCACTCAACGAAATGTAAGTTGGTTGAGTAAATGAGATTTATCCACCGAGAATTATCCAAAATCTTAGGGAGGAGATTTTGCTTTCAAAGACATTGGCCTTTGGGCTCAGATGTATTCAAGCTAATTTTTCCAGGTGCCCAAGATGAACTCTGGTCAGTAATGCACACCAGGCTCAAAGTATTTTTATGTCTGTAACCAATTCACTTAAATAGGCTTTAAAGCAACTTACCAAAGGAATAACATGATAGTAAGCTGAAAATAAAGAAATCAAGGATGATAGAAAATAGGTTAGAAGAGTGAGGTGAAGTTGGAAGAAAAGGCTGTGTGTAGAAGGTTATTAGAGGTAGACGCTGAGTTTCCCTGCAGCCAAAGCAAAGTGGCAAAACAAGATTTACATATGGCATAGAAAAAGTGCCAATTGCTCATAAGAAGCAAAGCATTTATTTCCTGGCTGCAGACTTGAGGGACTTTTCCCCCTGGCACTCACACAGGGGACACAGTTGGCATGGGGTGGTGTCTTTCATTACATCACTACTAGACTGAAGATTTTCCCATATGCTTCTTTTTAAAAAAAATTATTTAGTTTTAATTGAAGGATAATTGCTTTACAGTATTGTGTTGGTTTCTGCCAAACGTCAACATCAATCAGCCATGCATAGCATATGCTTCTTTTAAAATTTTTTTTAATTGGTGGAAAATTGTTTTAAAATGTTGTGTTGCTTTCTGCCATACAACAGTGAGAATCAGTCATAATTATATATACATATAAAACCTTCCCTCTTGTGCCTCCCTCCCCCTTGCCCTTCATCCCACCCCTCTAGGTCATCACAGAGTGCCAGGCTGGGCTCCCTATGTTATACAGCAGCTTCCCAGTCACTATTTTACACACAATGGTGTATATATGTCAGTACTACTTTCTTAATTCATCCCACCCTCACCTTCTCTCGCTGTGTCCACAAGTCCATTCTCTACTAGCTTCTGTGTGCAAACTGTAGGTGTATGCTCAAGGAAACTTAGCAGGAAAAGAAAGTGCAGGAGGACCAATTAGTCCTTTTTATTCAGACAAGTCATTTAACTAGCTTGCCTGAAAGTAAGGAGAGATAAAAAAATGTAAGAAAATAATCTCTAATGATTTCCCATGTATAGGCTTAAGTTTCCCTCAAGGCTGCTTGGGAAAAAGTGTAGATGTCCTTTCCCTTAAAGAAGGAGGAAATAGAACAGAAATGAAAGTGTTGGAGCATCTGGACACATGTGGCCTCTGCTTCTCGGAGTACATCCAGAGATTCTGACATTCAGAAGCCTGAGCAGTGATTTCTCATCCAGCTTTAAGAGGGCATTCTTTTTCAAATCCATGAACTTGTAAATGTTTCCACTGTCTCCATCTAACTTTCCTCCACAGTGTATCTGAAGTTCAAGTAGAAGAAGATGGGAAGAGAACTTAAGAAAAGGATGAAGCAAGTGTTGGTTGGGAGGCTCCAGGCCAAGTACTGATGTGGTTGGGGGAACAAGGAGCTGGGCATGTGATGCGTCCTGCTCTGTGGTCCAGTGGGGAAGGCAGACAAGCAGGGCAAAGAACACACGTGTGTGCTTCCTCATGTGAATAGGTACCAAGATGGATGAGAAGAGTGGAGACAGCCTGGTGAAGAAGGAAGGCTGTGGGTGAAAGGAGAAAGTGTGTGGCAGGTAGAAGAGCGTGATACCTGCTGAATTTCAGGGGACTCTATCTCCTGAGCAATTACTCACACATAACTCTTTTTTGCCACACCTCGTGGCATGTGGGATCTTAGCTCACTGACCAGACATAGAACTGGGGCCCCCTGCAGTGGAAGTTCAGAGTTTTAACCAGTGGACCACCACGTAAGTCCCCTCACATAAACATCTTACTTATGGCTTCCTGAGAGCTTCTTTGTATAAATGATTGTGTTCAATTCTTACAACCATCTGATGAGGTCAGACTATCTTCATTTCACAGATCGATCCTCTTAGACTTAGAAAATATGTATCTGCCTGTGATCACACAGCTAGTAAATGGCAGAGGTTTGAAATCAAATCCCCTGATCGCCAAATTGACCTTTTTGCCAACTCTATTCTCGCTATCCAAATCTGAACTGCAATCTTGGTGGTATCGAAGACGGCTTTAGACCTGGGGTTGCAAGTTCACAGGGTCTCAAAGGGTTGGACATGACTGAAGTGACTTAGCATGCTCGCACGCTTTCACATGACAGCAGTGGAATTGAATAGTTGTGAAGATATGGTCCATGGTACTGAAAGTATACATTATCTGCCCTTTACAGTAAAAGATTGACAATCTCCACTGTAGATGACTCCTGAATGCATGTTTTAAGTTTTGACAATTAGAGAATTATTTTAACCCAGTTTAGAAAAAATATAACCAGCATGCCAAAACTGTGGTTTCGTGAATATTATTGTTTAGGAGGAAACTGAGTTTAGAGAGCATACTAATGTAAAGTGGACTTAGGACTTCCCTTGTGCTACAGTGGATAAGAATCTGCCTGCCAATGCAGGAGACATGGGTTCAGTTCCTGATCTGGGACGATTCCACATGCTGCAGAGCAACTAAGCCCATGTACCGCAAACTATTGAAGCCCGTGCGCCTAGAGCCAGGGCTCCGCAACAAGAGAAACCACCCCAATGAGAAGCCTGCACACAGCAGTGAAGCGTAGCCCCGCTTGCTGCAATTAGAGAAAGTCTTGCAGCAATGAAGACCTAGAGCCACCAAAAGTAAAAATAATAATAACAATAATAATAAAGTGGACTTAATGAACTAGTACATAATGGTATAAATGATCTTTGGCTCAGGAAAAATTGTGAAGATGGGGAAGGAGGGGCTGATATTTGAGGACCACTGGGCTGTGCAGGTGCTGAGCAATAACGGTGGATGCTGAGCACTACCAGAAAGCTTCGGGCCAACCCCTCTGCCTAGAATGGTGGCTGCTGCTCTTCTCAGATAACCGTGATAGTTAATAATGGGTTGTTATGCCTGGTGCTTTCCATTTCTCAAAGGATTTTCGCATCAATTGTCTCAAATGGATATCATTATTTCCACTTAACGAATTCATCCATTAATTCCTTAACAAGGATTTATTGAGCATCTATCATGTACCAGGTGGTATTTTAGAGGCTGGGGATATAGCCAGGAACAAAACGGGCAGAGTTGCTACCCTATAGACCTTAAATTTTAGTTGAGGTGAGTATCAGGATTTTGGCGGCAGGGAATCAAAATCCATGATGCCCTCTGGCTTGGGTAGTAAGAAAATTTATCATCCGTTATAACAAGAGGGGTGGTGTTCCCAATACAGTATGCTGCTGCTGCTGCTAAGTCGCTTCAGTCGTGTCCGACTCTGTGCGACCCCATAGATGGCAGCCCACCAGGCTCCGCCGTCCCTGGGATTCTCCAGGCAAGAATACTGGAGTGGGTTGCCATTTCCTTCTCCAGTGCATGAAAGGGAAAAGTGAAAGTGAAGTCGCTCAGTCATGTCCGACTCTTAGCGACCCCATGGACTGTAGCCTACCAGGCTCCTCCATCCGTGGGATTTTCCAGGCAAGAGTACTGGAGTGGGGTGCCATTGCCTTCTCCCCAATACAGTATACTAATGCATATATATGGAATTTGCTAGATGGTAGCGATAACCCTATATGCGAGACAGAATAAGAGACACAGATGCACAGAACAGTCTTATGGACTCTGAGGGAGAAGGTGAGGGTGGGACGTTCTGAGAGAATAGCATCGAAACTTGTGTATTGTCACATGTGAAGCGGAAAACCGTTCCAGGTTCGATGCATGGGACGGATGCTCAGGGCTGGGGCGGTGGGATGGCCCAGGGGGATGGGATGGGGAGGGAGGTGGGAGGGGGGTTTGGGATGGGGGGCACATGTGGATCCAGGGCTGATTCATGTCAATGTATGACAAGGACCACTGCAATATTGTGGAGTAGTTAGCCCCCAACTAAAATAAATAAATTTATTAAAAAAATAAAAAATAAAATAATAAAAAAAATAAAAACAAGAGGGGCGGTGTTCAGCTGGGCTGCAGGCGCAGTGTGCTCATGGCTCTGCTCTGCTTCCCTGTGATTCTCTTGAACCGGCTCATCTCCATGTGTTAACCATCTTCTGGTTGGTTTCAAGTTTGGTTTGGTGTATCCAGACATGACAGCACCCACAGGAAAAACAGAAACACCATTTCTTTCTTGTATCTCTTTCTTAGGAATGAAAAACTTTACCAGAACCCCCTCAACAGACTTCCCCGTGTGTCTCATTATCATCATATTATTTAAATTTAGATTGGACTGCATATTACAAACAATGATTTAAAGAAATGTTAAAAATTAAAATGGAGACTGGACTTGAAAATTCCCTGAGTAGGCAAAACCATTTAAGCATGCAAGCAAAAAATAAATCTATCTTATTTCATGAACACAAGTGAAACTTAAGTTAGATTATTTCTTGCAAATGCCTCTGACAATCATCATAACAGAAACTTAAGTCATCTTCCCAAAAATGGTATGAGATAATTGCTT
This sequence comes from Giraffa tippelskirchi, assembly GCF_054371585.1. Taxonomy (NCBI): domain Eukaryota; kingdom Metazoa; phylum Chordata; class Mammalia; order Artiodactyla; family Giraffidae; genus Giraffa; species Giraffa tippelskirchi. Next base: position 109,059,980 of record NC_137287.1, on the reverse strand, counting down.
TCTAAAAGTTCAAATCAGGAGACTTCCCTCGTGGTCCAGTGGTTAAGAATCCATCTTCCAAAAAAAAAAAGAATCCATCTTCCAATGCAGGGGATGCAGGTTTGATCTCTGGTCGAGGAATATAAGATCCTATGTGCCATGGGGCAAGTAAGCCCACGCATTGCAACTGCTGAGCTTGCACACTCTATAACCTGTGCCCCACAATAAGAGAGACCACACACCACAATGAAGACCCAATGCAGTGAAAATAAATTTTAAAAAGGTAAATAAACAAAAATGCAGAAAAAGAATGCAACGTAGTCCTATTAATTATAGTTACCATGCTGTACATCATATCTCCATGACTTACCTATTTGATAACTGGAAGTTTGTACCTTTGACTGTCTTCGCCCATTTTGCCCATGCCCTGCCCCCATCTCTGGCAATCACCAATCAGTTCTCTGTATCTATAAGCTTATTTTTTTTCCTTCTTTCTTTAGATTCCACAAATAAGTGAGATCATACAGTATTTGTCTTTCTCTGTCTTACTTACTTCACTTGTCATAATGCCCTCAAGGTCCATCCGTGTTGTCACAGCTGGCAAGATGCCCTTCTTTTTTATACCTGAATATCTATACCACATTTCCTTTATCCATACATCCACTGACAGACGCTCAGGTTGTTTTCATACTTTGTAAATAATGTTGCAGTGAACATGGGGATGCATATATCTTTTCAAATGAGTGGTTTTGTTTTCTTTGAATAAATACTCAAAAATGAAATTGTTGAACCATATGATAGCCTTATTTTTAATTTTTTGAGGAACTTCCATGCGGTTTTCCATAGTGGCTGCACCAATTTACGTTCCCACCAACAGTGCCAAGGGTTCCCTTTTCTCCACATCAACTGAAACTTCTTATTTCCTGTCTTTTTGATAATAACTATTGTAACAGGTGTGAGGTGATATCTCATTGTGGTTTTCATTTGCATTTCCTTGATGATTAGTGACGTTGAACATCTTTTCATGTACCTGTTGGCCATGGATTCTGCCTTGGAGATGGCTACCTTCTCACCATGTCCTCACATGAGAGAGAGAGGAGAGAGAGCGAGAGAAAGGCTTCCCTTATGTCTTTTGTTGTTGTTATACCTATTTTATTTACTTATTTATTTTTAAAGATTTTTTTTGGATGTGGACCGTTTTTAATATCTCTATTGAATTTGTTACAATATTGCTTCTGTCTTATGTTTTGATTTTTTGGCCAGAGACATGTGGAATCTTAGCTCTCCCACCAGGGCTCAAACCTGTTCCCCTGCATTGAAAGGTGAAATCTTAACCATTAGACCACCAGAAAAGTCCCTCACCTATTTTATATTTTAGGGTCCACACATAAGTGATAACATACAGCATTTGACCTTCTCTGTCTGACTTATTTCACTTAGCATTATACCCTCCAGGTGCATCCATGATGTTGAAAATGACAATAGTTCATTTTTTATGGCTTAGTAGTATTCCACTGTATATATGCCCAGTGTCTCTTGTAAGGACACTCATTTTACCAGATTAGACCTCCACTCTTATGACCTCATTTAACCTTAATTAGTTCCTTACCTATTACCATCGATGGGGAGTTAGGCTTTAACATCTGATTTTGGGGGGTACATAGCTCAGTCCGTAGCAGGAGGCTTTGGAATTTAGTTTCCATGAGCTGCCAGGGATCCTGAGTGGTCTAAGCAGACCCAGAGATGGCTGTGAAGCTGGCTGGAGAGCTTGCTAGAAGGGATCGCAGTACCAGAGTGAGGTACCAGATCTGCCCTATGCCTAAAATCCAACATGTGCCATGGCGATTTGCAAATGTTTATTAAAAGAATTAGAATCTGCTCGCAATGCAGGAGACCCCAGTTTGATTGCTGGATCAGGAAGATCCCCCGGAGAAGGGATAGGCTACCCACTCCAGTATTCTTGGGCTTCCCTTGTGGCTCAGCTGGTAAAGAATCCGCCTGCAATGTGGGAGACCTGGGTTTGATCCCTGGGTTGGGAAGATCCCCTGGAGAAGGGAATAGCTACCCACTCCAGTATTCTGGCCTGGAGAACTCCATGGAATGTATAGTTCATGGGGTCACAAAGAGTCGGACATGACTGAGCGACTTTAAAAAATAAATAAATAAAAGAATTAGTAGGGACTTTACTGGTCATCCAGTGGTTAAGAATCTGCCTTCCAGTGTGGAAGATGTGAGTTTGATCCCTAGTCAGAGAACTAAGATCCCACGTGCCACTGGGCAACTAAACCTGTATGTTTCAGCTGCTGAGCCTACACTCTAGAGCTTGAGAGCTGCAACTAAGACCTGAAGCAGCCCAAAATTAAGTAAATAAATATATATATATATATATGTGAAAGAATCAGCGGACTGTGTCTTCTTTTTCTGGGTGTCTCATGAGCGTCCCAAGTTCTCCAGTCTTCAAGAGCCACCCTTTCCTTGAACATCTCCTGAGTATCAGCTCCCAGACCTTCAGAAAAATCTACTCAAGAGCCCAGTACATGCTGATGTATTTCCATAGATCCGTGCTGCAAGGGCTCTATTTTTCTCTGAATGGCTCCATTGCGCCAGGCCTCTTTGTGGTCACCTACAGCCATTTCTCCACCTCTTCTCCCACTTGCTGTTCTTCCCCTAAGCTATTTGCTCCAAACATCTTGGAGCAGCTAAGGCTGGCTCCCGGAGAGCACAGATTCCAAACTCTGGCCTGATCTTGTTTCTGCCTCAGAAGTGTGTGGTACTGTGGCCTCAGACACCATCAAAGTGTCTTCTAGCTCATCCAGGTAGGCCTGCTCTCAAAGGTTCAGCTGAGAGAATGTGACAATTTTCTGGAGTTTAATCATCTTGCATCTTTCTTCGTGATCCCCCAGTAGCCTCACAACCCAGCTGAGTACTTAGCTTCAATCCCAGGGGATTCAGAGAAGGTGTTGTTTTGTAGGGGAGAAAGGAAGGGGGATGCTGGGAGGGGGTAAGTAGAGAAGATGGAGGGGAAGAGAGAGAAGAAGAGACATATTACAACTTAACCTAACTTAATTCAAACTTGAATGTGCACCCAAATCACCTGGAATACTTGGTTTTTTAAATATTTAATTTATTTATTTTTGGTTGCTCTTTATCTTTGTTGCTGTGTGCAGGCTTTCTCCAGTTGCAATGAACAGGGGCTATTCTTCATTGTGGTGCCTGAGTTTCTCACTGAGGTGGCTTCTCTTGTTGCAGAGCAAAGGCTCTAGAGCATGAGCTTAGTAGTTGTGGCCCATGGGCTTAGTTACCCCTCGACATGTGGAATCTTCCCAGCCCATAGAGGAAACCCGTATCCCCCGCATTGGCAGGCAGACTCTTAACCACCAGACCATCAGGGAAGTCCCTAGACGGTTTGTTAAAGCACAGAGTGCTGGCCTCCACCTCAGGACTTCTGATTCAGTAAGTTTGGGGTAGGGACCAAGACTTCTCATTTCTAACAAATCCCCAGGTGATGCTGATGCTCCTGGTCAGGGCACTACACTCTGAAGACCCCTGACTTCCTCCAAAACCAGCTGGGAGGCAGTGTACCCCCTTCAGATACAGTATTTTGCTTCTCACAATGGGTAGGTAGATCTGCTCCTTCCTAAATATCCTCACAGTCAACAGCCAAGTCCATCTGTTTGTTCGTACAGTGGCAAGATGTCCAACAAGTCTCTAAAGAAGCTAATGAGCAACTTGGATCCAACTCTTTATTGTCTGTCAGAGGAAAGGCATCCATGCTTGGTAATGAGCCTTTGGTTGCTCTGCTGGACTCTGTGGCCAGAATTAAGCACCTTGTCATCTAGCTGGTAAAGGACTTAGTTGACAGTACTAGACCAGAAAGTCTAACCAAGTCATGTCCTCCCGAATAGCACCTACTTACATCCCATTAAATTGGGGGTACAGCGGATGGTTTCTACTCTCGGAAACCCGTTTGTTTCCATCTCGGTGGTGTGCAAGACAGGAGAGGGTATCCCACATCGTGCAAAAGCCTGAGATGTGATGACTGCTGTTCCCGTTCACCCATTCCATCAGCATTTTGTAGCCTCCTGCATGGTCTGACCCTGAACGAAGTGGGAGCAGGGGACAATGACAAAAGACACTCAGGATCTGCTTCAAGGTTAGGCCTGTGACACCGCTTCAGGCAGGGCATATAGTGAATCCTCAAGTAATGTCAGCCTTGATTATTATGGATTTGATTAAGGGAAGAGTGTTTCCATCACGACCCAGTATAGAACTCTCTTGCTTGATGCAATTCACAAATGCCTTCTGGGAGGAAATTAGCATTCTTGATAAATGCTTAAGCAATTTTCTGATAAACTTTAACAAGATTAGAACCTCCTTGGGGAAATCAGCTACCCAAACACTCAGCTGATTATCAGACATTCTTTGTCTTGTATTCAGTTTAATAATGCTTATCCAACCATCCTCTTTTCCTGGGGAATGTCCTTAACAAAAGAGAACTGTGGCTTGGCTTTGTGGCATGATCGAAATAAAACTTTGGCACATGCTTATAACTGATTTATCTGAAGAAATTTAAAACAGTCATTATGGAAATGGGACATCGGAATAGTAACTAACATTTTTTAAGTACTTGATGTTTGCCAGATGTTATAGGAAAGGTTGTGTAATAGCTCATCTCTCTTTTTAAAAAATTTTATTTATTTTTGGGATGTGCTGGGTCTTTGCTGATGCATTAGGGCTTTCTCTAGTTGCAGCGAACAGGGGCTACTTTTCAGTTGTGGTGCATGGGCTTCTCACTGTGGTGGTTTCTCTTGTTGCAGGGCATGGGTTCTAAGGCATGTGGACTTCAGTAGGTGTAGTATGTGAGCTCTAGAGTGTGGGCTCAGTAGCTGTGACACATGGGCTTCTTTGCCCCATGGCATGCGGAATCTTCCTGGACCAGGGATCAAACCCATGTCTCCTGCATTGGCAGGCAGATTCTTAACCACTGGACCACCAGAGAAGTCCTCTCTTTCTCTTTATAATGAGTTGGATTATCATAGCTCTGTTTTATTTCTAAGATGCTCAGAGAGGTGAAGTGACTTTCCTGAGAACACACAGCCAGTAAATGGCAGAGACAGGTTTAGAAGCCAGGCCTGTCCAAGTCCAGAGCTGGAGCCAGCAATAGCTACTCTTCTGCCTCCACAAAAAGATTATAGTGGGAGATGGAGAATGGGATAGTGTCTGAGAGACAAGCGTAGGGTTATAGGACTGCAGAGTGGGGAGAGTGCCTGCCTAGGTACTGGGCTTAGGAAGGAACTACGGGGGAAGAGGTGTCTCAGCCCACAAGAATATGTAGGGGAGGGACATTGAAGACAGTGAGAAGGGCATCCAGGAACAATGGGCTGGACAGAGTCAGAGTCAAGGCCAGGTATGTTTGGAGAAAATGGTAGAGTTCCATCTGGCAACCACAGGAGTGGTCCCCAGCCCTTTCAATAATGTGAACGCTGTCCTCCATGTGCTGCTAGTTGGATTTTTATGACTCTGGATTGAGAGATCCCATTCCAGTTCAATCACCTACTAGCTGTGTGACCTTGGGCAGATCACTTCACCCTCTGAGGTGAAGCTTTCCTCTTGTGAAAATTGGAAGGTAGTAATAACCTTGCTCTTATAGGATTGCTGTGATAAACCATGACAATTAGCACAAGCCCAGTGTCTACTAAGAGCTCTGTAAAAAGGTGAGGTTTTAATGTGTGACTGAACTTATGGTGGCATTATGTCACCATTTTCTCAGTGGGGCTGTGAAAAAAATTTTTGAACTTATTTTAGTATAGTTTCAGAATGTTAAAAAGTTGCAAAAATAGTACAAAGAGTTCCTCAATACTCTTTATCAAAATTATGTGTATAATCATTATATGTAATAGATATATATATGCTGCTGCCGCTGCTGCTAAGTCGCTTCAGTCGTGTCCGACCCTGCGCGACCCCATAGATGGCAGCCCACCAGGCTCCTCCGTCCCTGGGATTCTCCAGGCAAGAACACTGGAGTGGGTTGCCATTCCCTTCTCCAGTGCATGAAAGGGAAAAGTGAAAGTGAAGTTGCTCTGTTGTGTCCGACTCTTAGCGACCCCATGGACTGTAGCCTACCAGCCTCCTCCATCCATGGGGTTTTCCAGGCAGGAGTACTGGAGTGCGGTGCCATTGCCTTCTCCGAGATATATATATATAGTTATATGAATTATTATATATATTTCCCTCCTGAACTATCTGCAAGTCAGATGCAGACCTGATGGGCTTTTACACCTAAATACTTGTGGTTATTCCCTAAAAGCAAGGACATTCTCTTGTATGGTTTTATCACAATGATCAAAACCATGAAATTTACATTGACACAATACTATTATCAGCAGACTTTGTTAATTGTCCCATAATCTCCTATATAGCAAAAGAAAATTTTGGTTCATATATTACAGCCAGTTGTCCTTTCTCTTTAGTCTCCTTGGGTTTGTAACGGTTCTCTAGTCTTGTCTCTCATGACCTTGACATCTTTGAAGAGTACAGCCAGTCACTCCATTTAGTTTTTCTGATGTTTCCTCATAGTTGGATTCAGGTTAGGTGTTTCAGGCAGGAGTGCATCTCGGTGCATCACATCGCTGTGAACACTGTTGCTCACGCCTTAAAATAGGGTCCTTTCGTGGGAAGAGGTAGGGAGCACTAGATCAGTTGCATGAGAATCCCCTGGGGGACTCGTTAAACATACCTAGTACCCCCTGAGAGTGTGGCTGGGGAAGTTGTGTGATTAACCAGCATTCTAGGTGACCAGTTGTCTACTTGTCTATGTTCCTTTCAGCCATAACAATCTAGGACATGGCCAATAGGTGGCAGTGCAGTCTACCCTTTCAATGTTGCTTCTGGAAAGATCTCCTAGTGAAGCTTCCTGTGAATTCAAGCTAACGTGCTTAAACAGCCTGTCTTCTGCTATCCCTTCCTGTCCCTCCAGAGTGACTTCCCTTGATGCCCCAGGACCTCAAAGCGGTCAGAACTCACTTGGAGTTTCTTAAGCTCCTCAAGGTGAAACCCCTCTTTCCGAAGAACTAGCCAGAAACTGTAAAATGATACCCCAATAATATTCCAACCAACATTTACTGAGAACATACTAGGTGACTAGCAGGACTCTTACTTTCTCTTTTAACACTCATAACCACCCCGAAGGAGGGGATTGTTAACCTCCTCATAGTCACACAGTAAGTCCCTGTCACCACCTTCTGCTACCATCTTGACTGGAACTTATACTTAAGTTAGAGGAGCAGATGGGGGGCAATAATGAATTCATCAAGGCACAGGCGCTGAGAGCTTGAAGAGCCTCCTGAGAAAAGAGGGGGTGCTCTTTCCTGCTTTGGGGCCAGGGGGACTGAACAGGGAGCTGCAAGGGACAGACACAGTGTAAGTTCCCTGTTAAGAGGGCTTCAAATGTCCAGGAAAACAGTCACGACTTGGGCCATAGCACAAGGAGGGCCAATGGGATGGCTGTCTTTTAGACCCTGGGAGGCTGGAAGGACTGGGGAGATTACAAACACTGGAGGTGAAACTGTACAACTTGGATTGGGACTTGAACTCGGCCAAAACCCAGACTGGGATTGAACCCACTGTCCTTTAATTAAAATCACATACCTGGTCTCACGACCTACTGAAGTTCAGGTTCTTTTTCTTCTTTTTCTTTTTTTTTTTTAATTGGAGTTCAGTTGTTTTACAGTGTGGTGTTAGTTTCTGCTGTACAGCAAAGGGAATCAGCAATATGCATAAGTATACTGCCTCTTTGTCACCGCAGGCATTGAGTACAGTTCCCTGTGTTATACAGTAGGTTCTCATTAGTTACCTAGTTTGTACTTAGTAGCGTATATATGTCAATCTCAATCTTCCAATTCAGCCCACCCCTCCTTTCCCTCCTTGGTGTCCATATGTTTGTTCTCTACTTCTGTGTCTCTATTTCTGCTTGCAGATAGGCTCATTTGTATCATTTTTTCTAGATTCCACATATATGCACTAATATACAATATTTGTTTTTCCCTTTCTCACTTACGCAGTTCAGACTGTTTATGTCTCAGCACATAATGAATTTAGCAAGAAACAAAGCAATAGGTAAGAAGTGGTTTTATTTGGAGAGATACACATTCCTTAGAGTGTGGGCCATCTCAGAAGGTGAGAGGCCCCGAAATATGAGGTGGTTAACTTTTATAGGCCGGGTAATTTCATAGGCTAATGAGTGGTAAGATTATTTCAACTATTTTGCAGAAGGGGTGGAGATTTCCAGAATTAGACTACCGCCCACTTTTTGGTCTTATATGATTATCCTCAGAACTGTCTGAGCGACTAACAGGTTCACATTTCACTTTTCTTTCGGAACTGTCAGGGTCCTGGTGTCATTTAGCATATGCTAATGTATTACAGTGAGCATAAAATGAAGTTCAAGGTCTACTGGAAGTCGAATCTTCCACCATCTTGGACCTAGATGGTTCTAACTAGTTTATATTGTATCCAAAGACTATGTCATTCTTTTAAAGGTTGTGCCCTGCCCCCTTCCCTCTTGTTTCATGGGAACACTGTGGGACATTCAGTCTGTGTAATGCTCATAATAAAACAAACCATACTTGTTGAATTTGTTTCTGCTTACTTAATCCTTTTCTAAGAGATTGCATCAAGGGAATTTTCAAGGGAAGGGATCCATGGTATTGGGGAAGATGGTGTGAAATGAGCCTAGAGACAAGGACAGGTAGGAATTTTCACCTGGAGATGTGGGCAGGTGGAGGTTTTCCCCCATGGGTGTGGTCAAGGGAAGTGTCCTAGAAAACAGAGAAGTTTGTCTAGAGATCTGGAAGTTGTCCTTACCAATACATACTGCTGTTGAAGCAGACACTGCCTGTTGTTTATGAAAGATCTCAACTCCCTCTCTTCCTCCTTACTAGAACCCTGGATTAGCTGAAGTGGCCACTCACTTAGCTAAGGAGCTACATTTCATGGTACTGGCAGCTGGTTCTGGCCAATGAAATGTGAGCTGGGCCAGGTTATTAGTCTGAATTCAATCAGGGGAGAAAAACCACATGGTAATTTGAATAGGGAAAGTTTAATATAAAGAATTATTGATTAGTACAAAGGATTGAAGTAATGGAAAAGGGTGGGGGTGGGATGAACTGGGAGATGGAGAAGTTGGCTAGTAAGAAGTTAAAGAGAACTCTGAAGAATACAGTGACGTAGCAGATATAAGGAGCAGTCTCCACACTCAGGGCTGAGACAGAGCTTCCCCTCCCCTACGCCCTTCTCTAGCATGAGGTCCAGACTGTTGGATTGGGCACAACTGTGGTTCACTGAGCTGCAGAGAAGCCCCTGAGGTCTGCGCTGGTAGAACTTGTCAGAAAACTGCCCTCTCTCATACCAGGGAGAGCTTTCCCAATACCACTGAGGTATCTCAATGGAGGCACTTGAATACAAAATAACCAAAGGTGAGGATGCTGGGGGAAGCTACTGGCCTTTTGTACTGCTGGCTGCTGTATACTGCAGGAATGGTTGCTAGAGCAGCTGCCTGCACTGTAGCAGGCTGATGGGTGACCCACCCAAAACAGGAAAGGATGGGCTCCCTGGAAAAACCCTCTAAAAGGGGTTAGATTTGGCTGATTTGACCCTTTTGCACTTTGATCTTCCCTTTCTTCCTGCAGCCTGGACCCAGAAGGAAGAGGACACGGCACAGAGTTGCAACCAACGTGTCATGTGAGTGAGAAATAAATCGCTGTGGAGCTCAGCTGCTAAGATCTTGGAGTTGTTTGTTCTGCAGCACAACCTGCTGAAAGCTGACCAATACACAGGAAGAATGTTTTATATAATAATTGCCAGTTATAGTAAACGGGAGTTTCCTCTGTTTTGTAAAATACTACGAGAAGATGAGAATTGCGGTTAAAGAAAGAGCTAATAGGGGCTTCCTCGATGGCTCAGCAGGTAAAGAATCTGGCTGCAATGCAGGAGACACAAGAGACATGAGTTTGATCCCTGGGTCAGGAAATGGCAACCCACTCCAGTATTCTTGCCTGGGAAATCCCATGGATAGAGGAACCTGGTGGGCTACAGTCCAAAGGGTCATGGTGAGTCAGACACAACTGAGCAAAAACAAGAAAAGAAGAAAAAGCTAATAAGATCTTCAGCAAAGAAAAAGAGTCATAAAAATACTTCCTGGACTTTGGAATCACTGGTGCTTCTGAATTTGTTACAGGGACTAGAGAAGAAAGAAAAAAAGAACAAAATGGGAAACAGAAAGGTAAAACAGTAAAGAATAAGCAAAAAAGATTTGAGAATACTGTGTTTATAGACAGCTCAACAGACTCCTTGGTATTGCTGGGGAAAATAAGAGGAATATTATTAAACCAGGGCAGCACAGTGGCTGCTTACTTGGAAGCCACACTGAACTGCCTGTGGGGGACACAATAGGGAGCATCTCTTTGTCCCCAAGGTATATGATTGAAGCCACTGTATTCTGTCTCAATGGCATCTTAACACGCCATGTCTGTCCTCATCAGCAGCCGCACAGGCTTCCCGCTGAACTCTAGTTTCAGAATGACCTTTGAGGTGTCACCAGGGATCCTTGGAGTTAATAGCTTTTATTTTGAGTCAGACACCTCAGCACATAGTCTCTCAATTTAGTGAGGATCCAGATAGATATTGGCTTTCACAGAAAGTGGCGAGAGACAGAAGCAATTGGCTTTGATGTGTATGAGGAGGAGAAGGTGGCAGAGTGACAACCCTGATGACCCCTTCCAATGCCTCTCAGGTGAACAATAGCAGCAGTGGAGACAAAATGACGGAGCAAGTAACAGAAGAACGTGTCATCTGTAGTGAACATGGCAGAGTTGAGCAAATGGGCAAAAGCGCCTTCTAGACACACAGAACTATCTGTAACCTGTTTAAGCAAGACATGGGGAGCCCCTGTCTGTCTTTTGGATATCATGTAGGCACATGTTTCCTAAAAGTAGGTGAGAAGGTCTGGAAGGGTCTGGCCAACATCTTTACTTGGAAAGATGAGAACTCAGAGCAGAGGAGGACTCAAGAGTGTTAGGGAAGGTAATACCTTGTGACTGTCCCGAAGGCCTGGGGTGATGGGAACCCGGGCTGGCAGGAGGACCCCATAACATTAACAGCCTTGTATTCTCTGAGCTGGCTCCTGTATCAAACCAACAAGCCAATGGCAAGGTGAGAAAGAGCTGAGAATGATACTCTGCCATTACCCTTATACAATGCCAGCTGAACAGAGATGAATCCTTTGAACCACACTGGCTAAAAGGGGTTTACCAAGAGCCACAGGGGGATACAGAGGATCTGAATCAAACGATGGATCAGGTTGACATTGGTGATAATACGGCATCATGTCAATAGATGAATACATAAACGGAGAATGTATCTTTCATTGACACGCCCATGAGAATATTCAGAAAAACTGACCATAGCTATAGAGAAAATGTCTTCCCTGGTGGCTCAGACAGTAAAGAATCCGCTTGCAGTGTGGGGACCTGGGTTTGATCCCTGGGTTAGGAAGATCCCTGGAGGAGTGCGTGGCAACCCACTCCAGTATTCTTGCCTGGAGAGTCCCCATGGACAGAGGAGCCTGGTGGACTGCAGTCCAGGGGTTGCAACACACAGCACAGCATAGAGAAAATATCAGCACCTTTCTCCCCAAAAAGAAAGAGTAGAGACCTCTTGGACCATCAAGTAAAAGAAGCAGGAATTAAAAAGTAGAAATGAGGCAAAAGCCCAAGCTCATGGAAAAATTAAAACCTCCTCCTCAAAATTTATTTATTTTAAAATTGAAATATAACTGATTTATACTGTTGTGTTAATTATTGCCATACAGCAAAGTGATTTTATATATATATACATATATATATGTATACAAGTTATTTTTAAAATGTTCTTTTCCATTATGCTTTACCATAGGATAATTCATATAGTTTTCTGTACTATACAGTAGGACTTTGTTGTTTATACTTTCTATATAAAAAAGATCACATCTGCTAACCCCAACCTCCCACTCCATCCCTTCCCCAGCCTCCTACCCTTGGCAACCACCAGCCTGTTCTCTATGTCCGTGATTCTATTTCTGTTTCAGAGATAGGTTTATTTGTGTCATATTTTAGATTCCACATATTAGTGATATCTTATGCTATCTGTCTTTCTCTTTCTGACTTACTTCATTTAATATGATAATCTCTAGTTGCAACCCCCCCCTCAAAATTAAATACTCCATTTAAGAACAAAAGAAAGTCAAAATTGCAAGTTCAAACCAGTTTGCAAAGAAAAGATGCAAACAATCTGTGTCTAAAGCAATCGGATACAGCTAAAACCATCATGAAAGGGAAGTTTCATCTTAAACACTTATTTTTCTGAAAAAGAAAGACAAATATAAATGATTAAGCATTCCAACCAGGAAGATACAAAATGAGCAGCAAAATGCATCTAAGGAAAGGAGGGCAGAATGAAGACAAGCAGAAATTAATCAATTGAAATAAAAAACAAAGGTAGAATTGGTAAATGGAAGAGCTGATTCATTGCAGAAAAAAAACCCCACACAGTAAAACAGAGAAACCACTAGCTAGCCTAATCAAAGGGGAAAAGACCACATACAGAGAAGGCATAATTAGGATGAGAAATGAAAGATAAGCATGATAAAGGAACATTTTAATATGTATCTTTTAATTACATAAATAATGCACAGATACACAGGCATTAGAAATAAAAGTCAAAGAAGTAGAAAAAATAGAGTAAAAAGTTAAAGTTGGTTCAGGCTGCCAGAAGAAAATACCACAGGCTGAGTGGCTTAAGCAACAGAAATTTACCTTCTTGTGGTTCTGGAGGGTAGAAGTTCAAGTTCAAGGGGCCTGCAGGACTGGTTTCCTTTGAGGTCTCTCTTCTTGGGGTGCAGAAAAGGGGTGCTGCCCCTTCACACAGTCACCCCTCTGTCCATGAGCCTCTGGTCTCCTTTTGTGTGCCCAAGGGTCCTCTTCTTATAAGAGCACCACTCATTTTGGATTAGGGTCCAGCCAATATTTTAACTTAATCACCCCATTAAAAGGCCCCATCTCTAAAATACAGTCACATTCTGAGATACAGGGGGTAGGGGTGGGGTTTAGGGTTTTAATGTATGAATTTTGGGGGGCACAGAGTTCAGCGCATAACACCCTTTCTCCACTTTCCTCCTTCAAATTCCACCTCTCTCCCAGGAGTAACATGATTTTTAAAAATAAATTAATTAATTAATCATTGACCGCGCTGGCTCTTTGTTGCTTTACACAGGCTTTCTCTAGTTGCGGTGCACAAGTTTCTCATTGTGGTGGCTTCTCTTGTTGTGGACCATGGGCTCTAGGGCTTGTGGGCTTCAGTAACTGTGGGCTCTAGAGCCCAGGCTCAATAGTTGTGGCACAGGGGCTTAGTTGCCCTGTGGCATGTGGAATCTTCCTGTGCCAGAGATGGAACCCATGTACCCTGCACTGGCAGTGGATTCTTAACCACTGGACCATCAGGGAAGTCCAGAAGTAGAAAGGGTAAAGCAGAACCTCCATGACACTGGTGGTGTGCAGGATAAGAGTCAAACCAAGGCCCACCTGCTATATATTTTTTGTAAATCCAGCCACCAAACAGTTAAATAAAATATTCTATCCTCCTACCTGGACAAATATACTTCCATTTTGACCTGGGAAACCAGGTTTGGATTTAGAATTTTTGGACGCTCCAGAGTTCCTTCCCAGAACATGGTGGTAGGACCTCCCTTCTCTTCCTGTCTACACTGCCAGAGCTTCTTGCATACATACACACATGGAGACTCCAATTTGCACATCCCACACCCCTCAAACAGTGCCCTATGGTGACCGATTGGGCCTGGCAGTGGTCACAGCAGGGCTGCACTCCATACTCAGGAGGATGTACCTAGGGTAAGGCCCCCCCCGACCCCCATACTCTGGAAGGAATTTCTGGGCCCCAGGAATAGGAAGGCTGGTCTGGAAGGAAGTCTCAGGCCCTAGATGGGTGTGTTCTCTGTGGGTGGGGTGCACCTGGAGGGAATATGAGCAGCCCCTCTAAAAAGAAGCCCACAGGAGAAGTCCCTCTTGCTCACAACTAGATATTAGTGGGTATCTTTTCAGACTGTTTTATCTCCATTTTATATATAAAACGGAGATCCTAATTCCAAAATAAAGGCTTGTTTTTAGTTTTAAATTACCTTTAAAAATATTTATTTATTTGGCTGAGCTTTATTTATTTGGGTCTTAATTGCAGCGTGTGGGATCTTCTCACTTTATTGTGGCATGCAAACTCTTTAGTTGTGGCATTCGAACTATTGGCTGTGGCTTGTGGGATCTAGTTCTCTGACCAGGGATTGAACCCAGGCCCCCTGTATTGGGAGTGCTGAGTCTTAGCTACTGGACCACCAGGGAAATCTCTAAAAGCTTATTTTAAAAAATGGATTCTCTCTTTTTCTGAGATTTGCTTTTTTTCCCTCCCATTCTGTCTTGTAGATCTTTCCATGTCAGCACAGATAGATTTACTTTATTTTTTTCCATTGTTGCATGATATTCTGCAATATAAAGGTAAGGAGGAAAATTATGAAAGCCTATTTAATATGATGCAATGTTAATCCTTTTGAAAATCAGGATGATTTAAAACCAAAATAAATTAACAAAATAAAAATTACCTGGATTGGCTTAAGAAGACATTGAAAACCCAGAAGACTAATAACTATAGAAGCAGCTGAGCCCTCGTGAAGGGATTGTTGTTGTTCACTCATTAAATCCAGTCAGACTCTCTGCAAACCACACGGACTGCAGCACACCAGGCTTGCCTGTCCTTCACTATCCCTGGAGTTTACTCAAATTCGTGTCCATTGAATCGGTGATGCTATCTAACCATCTCATCCTCTGTTGTCCCCTTCTCCTCCTGCCTTCAATCTTTCCCAGCATCAGGGTCTTTTCCAGTGAGTCAGCTCTTCACATCAGGTGTCCAAAGTATTGGAGCTTCAGCTTCAACATCAGTCCTTCCAATGAATATTCAGGCTTGATTTCCGTTAGTGCCTTTATAAAAAGAGTCATGAGAAACATCTCCCTTTCTGCTTGCTGTGTTAAGACACAGCCAGAAGATGACCATCTGCAAGCCAGGAATTGGACCCTAACCAGGAACCAAATTGGCTGGCGCCTTGATCTTAGACTTCTCAGCCTCCAGAACTGTGGGACACAAGTTTCTGCTGTTAAAGCCACACCATGTGTGGTGTTTTGTTATAGAATCCTGAGCAAAGACAAATATCAAAACCTGACAAAGCAGCGGACTAATCTAATCTATGAATATTGAAGCAGAACTTCTTCATGAGAGATTAAGAGGTGGAATCCAGTAATGCTGTTATGGAATAAAAAAACCTATAGTCAAATGATGGGAGGCTGACACACAGAATCAGTCACATCAGTCTTATTTCTCTATATTACCAATGAACAATTGGAAACGGAAATTAAAAACACAATGCCATCTACGATAGCTCTAAAAATGTAATACTTAGATATAAATCTAATAAAATATGTACAGGATCTGTCTGATAAAAACAATGAAATGTTTTGAAATCAAAGGCTTCAATAGATGGAGAGATAGACTGTATTCACAGATTGGATGATTCAATATAACAGAGGTGACATTTCTCCCCAAATTTACTTATAGGTTTAACATAATTCCTATCAAAGTTCCAGCAGGGATATTTGTAAATACAGACAAGCCGATTTCAAAATGTACACCTAAAGGCAAAGGAGATAGACATTTGAAAATGAAGAATAAATTTAGATGAATCACAGTACCTGATTTTACTACTTATCTATGTAGCTGCAGTAATCTAAACAGTGGCATTGGTGTAGACACAAATCAAGGGAACAAAATAGAGTCCAGAAATAGACCCACACAAGTTGATCGACAGATTTTGGGGGTGGGGCATGTCTTGCGGGGCCAGGGATTGAACTCTGGCCCTTGGCAGTAAGAGCACAAAGTCCTAACCATTGGACCACCAGGGAATTCCTGATCAATGGATTCTTTTTAAAATTTTATTTATTTATTTGGCTACACTGGGTCTTCATTGCTGCTCGTGGGCTTTCTCTAGTTGTGGCAAGCAGGGGCTGCTCTCTAGTTATGGTGTGTGGGCTTTTCATTGTGGTGACTTCTTGTGACAGAGCATGGGCTCTCGGGTGAGTGGGCTTCAGTAGCCGCAGTGTGTGGGCTCCGTAGTTGTGGCGCACAGGCTTAGTTGTCCCTTGGCATGTGGGATCTTCCCAGGCCAGGGATCGAACCCACGGACCCCATATTGGCAGTCAGATTCTTTACCACTGAGCCACCAGGGAAGCCCAATTTCTGTTTTCATATATTTATAGATCACTAAACATATAAATAAATACAAATATGTGTATGAATGTTAGCCTACCCATGTGTATTTCCTAGTTCTGTCTTCTCAGAAGGTACTGACAAGCCAGTAGCAATGAGCACATTTAGAGGTAGTGCCCAGATCATGGTTTCTAAATGCCATTTTCACACATACACACACACACACATATATATACATATACACATGAACACGTGTGTGTGTGCATTTTTGTGTGTGTTAGTCACTCAGTCATTTCCAACTCTTTGCGACCCCATGGACTGTAGCCCGCCAGCCTCCTCTGTCTATGGAATTCTCCAGGCAAGAATACTGGAGTGGGTAAGCCACTCCCTTCTCCAGAGGATCTTCCCGACCCAGGGATCCAACCTGAGTCTCCTGCATTGCAGGAAGATTCTTTACTGTCTGAGCCACGAGGGAAGCCCATATACATACACACACACACACACACAAACACACACACACACACACACGTATATACTAAGGTTTCTTGGAGAAATATTTAATTCCAGAGCTTGGACAGGGAAAGTAAACCATGAGCTTGGAACATATTATGATGTTAGCAAGTAAGGAAGTGCTCAGAAGATGATGGGGCTGTAGCCAAAGGATCCAGGAATCAACCTGAAGTCATTCCTAATGGTTTAAAGCTGGGGCTTCCCTGGTGGCTCAGAGGTTAAAGCGTCTGCCTGCAATGTGGGAGACCTGGGTTTGATCCCTGGGTCAGGAAGATCCCCTGGAGAAGGAAATGGCAACCCACTGCAGTATTCTTGCCTGGAGAATCCCATGGACAGAGGAGCCTGGTAGGCTACAGTCCATGGAGTCGCAAAGAGTCAGACACGACTGAGTGACTTTTTTTTTTTTTTATTGCAACAAAATGAAGATTGAATTATAACCTTGTTCAGTTTTCTCCCAAAACCATTATCATGTCTTAACCTACTGTATAATTAACTTATTATGTTTTTTTCATTACCTTGCTCTCCCCACTTGAATATAAGCTTCAGAGAGTGAGGTTTGGGAGGGGGCTCTGTTTTGTTTATGGATATTGTGGATATTGGCACACAGACTAGGGAAACGGAATCTTCTAAGAAGCAAAAGAGTTTTTCCCAAGAATTGACACTAAACATCAGCAGCTACCACTAGCAGATTGTCTTCCTCAGCACCTCTGAGACTCACAGGGGCCGGCAGGCCTGGTGCTGAGGGAGCTAAGTAGTCTGGGATCTTCTCCTGAGAAAAGAACATGGCAAACTGGGAGGCCATCTTCCAAGGAACACTTTAGAAGATTTTCCTCACAAAAGCACCCTTGGAACAGCTGTGCTTATTTTGCAAACTCAGTGAGAAGCTGATTTTTGCATGACATTAAAAACCCATTGGTATCTTTATCTCAGTGAAAACCCTCCCACTCCTGTGAGGCTGACGTTGTTGTTTAGCGCTGTTGTGTCTGATTTTTGCGACCCTGTGGACCATAGCCCACCAGGCTCCTCTGTCCTCCTCAGGCAAGAACACTGGAGTGGGTTGCCATTTTCTTCTCTGGAGGATCTTCCTGACTCAGGGATCGAACTTGCATCTCCTGCCTTGGTAGGTGGATTCTTTACTGCTGAGCCACCAGGGAAGCCTGAGGTTGACATCAGGTGCCTGTTTTATGGGTAAAGGGAAGGCAGCATAGAGAAGGTAAGTGTGTTGGCTTCCTAGGGCTGCCGTGATCTAGAAGAGTCAGATTCAAAGAGTCAGAAAGTACATTAGTAGATGCCAGGGGCTGGAGGTGGGGTCAGGTCGAGAAGGGGAATGGAAGTTAGTGTGTAATGGAGACAGAGTCTCAGTTTAGGAAGGTGAAAAAATTCAGGAGATGGATGATGGTGAGGGTTGCACAATGATGTGAAAGTACTTCGTGCCACTGAACTGACAGTTAAATATGGTAAAAATAGTATATTTTATATTATGTGACTTTTACCACAATAAAAAAAATATTTAAAAGAAAGTACCACAAACTGGGTGGCTTAAAATGATAGAAATTTATTGTCTCACAGTTCTGGAGGCCAGAAGTCTGAAATTAAGGCTGAGCTTGCTCTGAGAATCTGGGTAGAATTCTTTGTCTCTTCTTAGCTTCTGGGAGCACCAAACACTTTTTGACTTGAAACTGCATGTCTGATCTCTGCCTTTGTCATCATCTTTTCTCTCTATGAACGTCTGTTTCTGTGTCCAAATTTATAAGGACCCCAGTCATATTGGGACTTCCTTTGTGGCTCAGACAGTAAAGAATCTGCCTGCAATGCAGGAGATCCGGGTTCGATCCCTGGGTCAGGAAGATCCCCTGGAAGAGGAAAAGGCTACCCACTGCAGTATTCTTGCCTGGAGAATCCTACGGACAGAGGAGCCTGGAGGGCTACGGCCCACGGGGTGGCAAAGAGTCGGACACGACTGAGCAGCTAACACTTTCACTTTTCACTCTAAAGTCATATTGGATTACGGACCACTTTTAACTTGATTATCTCCATCAAGACCCTATTTCCAAATAAAATTACATTTTGAGTTTCTGGAGGTTAGGACTTCATCATATCTGGTTTGGAGTATATAATTCAACACATAATGTTAAGTAAGTTTGAATCAAAGAATGTTAGAGCTTGTTGTTGTTGTTCAGTTCTTAAGTTGTGTCTGACTCTTTGTGACCCCATGGATCGAAACTCACCAGGCTTCCCTGTCCTTCACTATCTCCCAGAGCTTGCTCAAACTCATGTCTATTGAGTTGATGATGTCATCGACCATCTCATCCTCTGTTGTTCCCTTCTCCTCCTGCCCTCAATCTTTCCCAACATCAGGGTCTTTACCAATGAGTCGGCTCTTCACATCAGGTGGCCAAAGTATTGGAGCTTCAGCTTCAGCGTCAGTTCTTCCAATGAATACTCAGGGTTGATTTCCTTTAGGATGACTGGTTTCATCTCCTTGTTAGAGCTAAATGAGTCTTTTTCTGTTGAAGTATCCACCCCACCGGATACTCCCTCTCTGCATGACTTAGCCATGCCTAGACTCTCCTGAAATGGAAAGTCATCAGGAAATTCACCAAAATATTAACTGTGCTAATCCCTGTAACCTTGATTACCCTCTAAAGTGTAGACCTTTTAGGTCCTTTCTTTTTTCCGCTGACCTGGGTTTCCACCCTCCTGAGTTAACATTTCATGGTTCACCTGTCTCCTGAGTACCCTCTGGAGCATCAGTGGAGACCTTAGAGCCATTGGAAAGAGCGAGAACCAGGTGAGACATCATTTGGGGAATTCTATGATCTGAACAGGAGTCATATAAAAGGGAAATACAGGGCTACTGAGCATGTGCAGTATAGTAAAGGCAAAGGTACAGAGACAATTAACAGCAGACTAAAATTGGAAAAGCTACGTGAAAAGGCCCTGGGGCAGCCTATAGCTGGGGAAAAGATTGGAAAATTAGGTTAAGTGACAAGAGACTTCAAAGCAAATCGCCGGATACATATTAAGTGCCCAGCTCAGTATTTCAATGAGCCATGGGTGATACAAAGGCATATAATATCTGTTTCCTGCCCTCAAGGAAAGTATAATCTACTTACAGAGGTTAGACATAAAGCTCAGGAGAAATAAGATAACAAAATATTTAAATAGAAATTCACAGTGCCTCACAATTGATTGCTAAATGAGCTGTAAAGCCGATGACAAGCTTTTAAAACTCTGTACTGGGAGAGATTATTTGGTTGTTTATGGTCTAATTAGGTGCATATTTTCTTGCTGGGGGATAAAAAGGGTTAACTGAGCAGGGCAAATCAATGGACCTAAGAGATTTCTTCTTACAGAGATCAATGGAATTCATAGGCCTTTCGCTAGACTAAAAAAAAAAAAGAGGAATGTAAATGAAATCAGAAATGAAAGAGGTGACATTATAACTGATGACACAGAAATAAAAAAGGATGATAAGAGTCTATTGTGAACAACTATATGCCAGCAAATTGGGTAAGCTAGAAGGAATGGAAACATTCCTAGAAACATACACCCAACCAAGATTGAGCCATGAAGAAGTGGAAAATCTGAGCAGGCTTGCAACTAGTAAGGAGATTGAATCGATCATCAAAAATGTCCCCCAAAAGAAAAGCCCAGGACCAGATGGATTCACTGAGAATTCTACCGAATAATTAAAGAAGAATTAGTGCCAATACTTCTCAAACTTTTCAAAAATATTAAAGAAGAGGGAATACTTCCAAACTCATTTTGTGAGGCCAGTGTTACCCAGATATCAAAGCCAAACAAAGACAGTACAAGAAAAGAAAACTACAGGCAATATCTTTGATGACTATAGATGCAAAAATCCTCAACAAAATACTAGCAAATCAAATTCAACAGCTCATTAAAATGATCATACAACACGACCAAGTGGGATTTACCTGTGTGGGGAAATTATGGTTCAGCAGAGGCCAATGATACACCATATTGACAGAATGAAGGATAAGAATCACATGATCATCTCCATAGATGCAGAAAAAGCAAGTGACAAAATTCAACTGCCTTTTATGATAAAACTACTCAACAAACTAGGAAAACAAGGAAACTACTTCAACCTAATAAAGCCCATACATTTAAAACTCACCACAGATACCTTAGTGGTGAAACACTGAAAACTTTTCCTTTAAGAATAAGGCAAGGATGACCACTTATTACCACTTCTATTCAACATAGTACTGGAAGTTCATGACACAGCAATCAATCAGGGACCCAGGTTGCTGCAGGTTCTGTCATCTTCAGGACATTTATCTCAAGTTACCTTGGGTGTAAACATTTGGCTGGGGGCAGGGGTTGGGGAGAGAGAGAGAGTCAGACTCATATGGGGGTGTTTATGGGCTACACCTGGAGTGGCATAGATTACCTCTGCTCACATTCCATTTGCCAAAGCTCGGTTACAAGGTCACATCTAACTGCAAGGGAGGCTGGGAAACAGTTATGTGCCCAGGAAGAAGGAGAAATGGATTCATGACTAGCTATCAAGTCAGACTCTTTCCCATCTGATCTTTTTCAGCTGAGGGAACTTGGGCTCAGAGAGGTCCTAGGTCACCGTGAGTAAAGAGAAATTAAGAGATGCCATCTATATATAGTTGATGGAGCAGAAAACAGAAGTGCAAATGTAGTATCTGAAATTATAAACTGATCAATAGAGAAACCAAAAATATGAAGCTACTGGGAATTCCCTGGTGGTCCTTTGTTAGGACTCGGTGCTTTGGCTGCTGTGGCCCCATTCAATCCCTGGTTGGGGAACTAAAATCTTGCAAGTTGTGCAGTGAGACACACCCCTCTGCCCCCAGAAAATGAAGTTACATAACTTTCTTGAGAGAGGAACCGTAAATGTGGTGGTTAAATGAGTTGTTGGCATATAAATGTTCAGTTGAAGTTCCTTTGTGTTCATTGCTGCTTAATATTCCTTTGTGTGAATATTTCACCATGCGTCCATCCACTGCTGATGGACATTTGGGTCATTTTCAATTGGAGGCTGTGATGACAAACATACATGAACATACCACTAAGTGTCTTTGGTGAACATATGAGGGCATTTCAGTTAGGTGTATGATCGCTGGGGCATAGCCACGTTCAACTGTAGCAGGTCATTCCAACTTATACTTGTACCAACTTATACTCCCACCAGCAGTAGATGAGTGTTCCAGTTACTCTACATTCTTGCCAACACTTGGATTTTGTCAGGAGGAGTTCTTAGAGAGCCACCCTTTTCTTTATTTATTTGGCTGCCTCAGGTCTTAGTTGTGGCCCCTGGAGGCTTCTCTAGCTGTGGTGTGTAAGCTTAGGTGCCCCATGGCATGAGGGATCTAGTTCCCAGAAGAACAAAGACCAGACCTCTCTCTGAGCCAAGCTGAATTCTTTACTACACAACCCTCCTCAAGCCACCGCTGTGATTCTGAGGGAGCCCCTTCTTCTGTATACCTAGGAGGAGAGGGGAGGGTGAAAGAGGAGGCTGAGAGCACATACCCAGCTGCTAAATTGATGGAAGAGTCTCTTTAAATGACTGAATTCCATTTCTGGACATTTATTTCATGGATGTGCCGACTCCAGTACATGTGTGGATGCATGAATAAGAAATGATGTATGGATAAGATTAGTCCCTGAAACATTATTTATTGTCATGAGTTCAGCTGAGTTGGGGAGAGAGCTGGGCTGCCACCTGCGCTGTCGGAGTAGTTGATTAAAGCAACAACAAGCCCAAATGAAAGTCACAGTGAAGCCTTTAGTCACTCAACCCGAAATATAAGCAAGAGGCTGAAATCAGAGAAAGCACCAATGCCCCTGTTCCATTTCTTCCATTGGACAGTGTGCAGGTGGGTCAGGGGGATTGGTGTAGATGTTGGGGTCAGCTCATTGATGGAGATCCCTAAACAGAAGCCTCTGGCAAGTTCCTGGACCCTGAGCCAGGGGGTGGGGGTGGGGATGGTGCTGGGAGTGGACAAGTACTGAGCATGAGTCATTATGGGCTTCCCTGGTGGCTCAGTGGTAAAGAATACAACTCCAATGCAGGAGACGTGGGTTCAGTCCCTGCCTAGAGAAGGAAGTGGCAACCCACTCCAGTATTCTTGCCTGGGAAATCCCATGGACAGAGGAGCCTGTCTGTCAGGCTACAGTCCATGGGGTTGCAAAAGAGTTGGATGAGACTCAGCAACTGAACAACACAAACAGCAACAATGGGTCATTGCGGGGAAAAAGTCTTCAAGTTTCCCCCCTTCGCTCTCTGACAGAGTCCTTGGCAGAGGCATCTAAAGACCTTGGCCCGAGGTTTCAGGTGAAGAGACTTAGGAATGAAGTCTTCTGGGTTAGGAATGCACATATGCAAGGAGCATGCCAGCCAGGGTGTTTGAGTCTCTGACTGCAACTCCCCTCAGGGACCACAGTGAATTGTCTGGGTGCCAAGACTGGTGTAGGGAGGGTAGTTTTCCTCCATGAGGCCCATCAGGTCAAGCCTTTGTCATTGCCTACAGTAAGGCCTCAGAAATCTCACATAAGTTTTTGGGTAAGTGCTCAGCTCAGTTCAGTCGCTCAGTCGTGCCCGACTCTTTGCAACCCCATGGACTGCAGCATACCAGGCTTCCCTGTCCATCACCAACTCCTGGAGCTTACTCAATCCATATCCATTGAGTCGGTGATGCCATCCCACCATCTCATCCTCTGTCTTCTGGACTTCAATTAAAATGAGGAGTTGGGCTTCTCACTTATAAAAGCCAAGTATTGGAAACAACCTAAAGACTGTTAGTAGTGGGTTGGTTAAAAAAATCGTGGTTCATCCTCACTAGGAAATCCAATGCATCTTTAAGAAAGGGGAAGTTGTCTGTGTATGTACACAAATGTGGAACAGTGTGAGGCTGTAGGAGGACTCTTGGGAAGTTAGTGAAGGCAGCGGGGGAGAGGCAGTTTGTAGCTAGGAAGAGCATCTCCAGGGTGGCATCTTAGTTTGTGTGGGGTGAGGTCTATGGCACAATGGCTATCAGTGGTTCTTCTATAATCTCTTGATGGTTCTTTGATAGCCCAGAGTTCTGACGGTTAATATTAGAATATGCTGTCCCAAGGCCAGTCCTATAATGTTTGAACTGCTGAGGATACTCACACATCTATAGTTAGACTTCAGGGTGTCAGAACCTGCTAGAGGACCCCAGGGCTGGCAATGGTGGCCCTAGAGCCACCCCAGCAAGACATGATGACCATCTAACTTGAGGCTCTGCTACTGAGTGAACGTGTTTCATCTCACTGGGTAGAAATGGCCTTTCCTTGCCTTGTGAATGAGAAATACTTTGTACTTTCATAAATAAGTGCTTTTTCCCAAACCTGGTTGTCCCATACTCATCAAGTACTGGGCTTCCCCAAGTCCTTTCTTGGAGCCACTCCCTGGAATGCCCTGGAATGACCTAGAATACTATGAAATGAGAACTTGCTTGCAAAATAGACTGAGTTTCTTAAAAATATACACAGGAGGGATACCTGGTGGTCCAGTGGCTAAGATCCCTCCCTCCCAGTGCAGGGGGCCCAGGTTCGATCCTTGCTGGGAGAAATAGATCCCACCTACTGCAACTAAAAGTTCACATGCCACAACTAAGACCCTGTGCAGCCAAATAAATAAATATTAAAAAATTAAAATATGCAGAGGAGACCAACCCATGGCTTTCACAAGTAATGTGGCAAACAGTCTCATTATCACATCCAGAAGTTTGGG
Source organism: Giraffa tippelskirchi (assembly GCF_054371585.1). Taxonomy (NCBI): domain Eukaryota; kingdom Metazoa; phylum Chordata; class Mammalia; order Artiodactyla; family Giraffidae; genus Giraffa; species Giraffa tippelskirchi. Next base: position 109,035,382 of record NC_137287.1, on the reverse strand, counting down.
CCCACATGCAGGCCCCACCTATCTTACTAGTCAGTCATGCCAACCTGAGTTCTACTTGCTGGCACTTATATTTCTTTGCCCGAGAGGTTTCTACGGCTGCCAGAGCCCGCTCTGTCTACACTAGAAGAACCAGAGAACTGATTTCCTCCAGGAGATGCTCTCAACCAGTGACAGGTGGGGGATGATGTACAGCATCCTGGCAATCTTGGCCCTTGGGTGGATCCTCTGGGAGGGTCCAACACTGGCTCCCAGGGTCCCTTCAGTGGTATTAAGGTGGAAACTGGTTTGATTATGAATGTTTTGAACTTTAGAGTTTAAAGCCTGCCTTTTCTTCTCCACTCACTTCCTCTCCTCCACTGGTTACTCCCTGGGATCCTCTTCTCAATAAACTACTTGTCCCCACTTCCTTGTCTCAGAGTCTGCTTCCAGGGAGCCCAGAGGAAGGCAGGTGATAAATGCACCAGCTGTTTACCAGGACTTGGTTACACCCTATTTTTGCCCCACCTCTGGAAGCTGGACGTGAACCCATTGTGTCCCTAGTCACCATGCAAAGAGGGGTTCCCAGCAAATTTGACCTGTGAGGACTTTAGAGAGCCCTCGCCCTGGGGCCCAAAGCAAGTGTGTTGGGATCAAGACTGACTCTTTCCACCATAAGGCAAAGTTCTGAAAAGCAGGCACTGGAGCTGGTCTTTGCTGCTTCTGCTTTTCCTGTGCTGATCAGCTCAGGGCCTACAAACAGGAGATGCTTAGTAAGGATGTCCAGCCAATAAACACTGAATCCCCAGTAGGGCTAAATAAATCCTTTTACATAGATCAACTATTATCCTCATTATAATAGTCCTGGGTCATGGATACTATTATTAGCATCCTTATTTTATAGGATAAAGTGGGGGAAGGGGAAAGGGACCTGCCCAAGGCCACATGGCCAATGCAAATAAGTGCACAAAAGGGACGAGGTGAAGCCATGGCTTAGCCCACCGCCAGCTGGGTGATGGTGCATCGTTACAACTTGGAATTCATCTCTGTCACACACAGGGTAAATGGGTCTATTCCCTGTGAATTATCTGCTAGCCGGCAGCTCCATCCATCTGCTCAATAACACAATTAAAAAAATATCCAACGAGCTTTCTGATTCCCAGTCCCTGGGGGCCCAACTACATAACTTGGAAATGACTCTTTGGTAAAGTCTGATCAAAGGTAGGTTGTTCAGTAATCAGAAATCACGGTTTCTTCCTCTAGGCTTGAGACTCATAAACATCAGTTGGATGAGCTTTATATTTGGGTTGGACCAAAAACTTAGATGGATCCATTTCCTCCTAATTTACACCAGTTTCAATGGGGGGCGGGGAAATCAGCAGGAGGCTGAGTTTTTGCTCTGGGAGATGCCCTGGTTCTTCTGTCTGTAGCAGGCAGAGAGGGAGGGAAGGAGGGGGTACATATTGAAAGGAGCCCATGAACTGTCCATGAACTGAGACAGACAAGGGCCTGAGAGAGCCAGCATCAGCACCAGCTCCAGGGCTGAGCAGGGAGCAAAATCCCATGTTCCCTCATGGAGGTTTCCACAGCAGCAGTACTGAGAAATAATGCAGTCAGGGCTCATCCTTGGAGACCACAGAAGGAGCTGACCATCCAAAGACCCCTTAGGTAGCAGAGGGTGGGTGGTACGGCAGCTCAGCTGAAGTACCAGGTGGTTCTTTCACTGAGCCAGTCAATAAATATTTATTGAGGACCTACTAAGTGCCAGCACTCTACTAGGCACAGATTTGATGGTGAATAAAAAAGACAGTGCCTGCCCTTAAAGACAGTACAGGTCAGTGGGTGATGATGGTCTATTCTGGTGGGAAAGTAAAGTCTGGAGTCAGAGAGGCCGTGGGTGCACCTGCTGAAAAGGTGGGAGCAGAGGCCAGGTCCCCACAGCTGATAACAGAGATGTCTTCATCTTCCCAGAATCTTCAGGAAAGTGCTGCACATCTGGAAATGCAACTTGGTGATCCAGCTGTGGCCTCCAAGCCCTGTCTTTCACCTTGCCCTCAAACTCTCAGGTACCGAACGTTGGTCCCCAAAAACAGGAAGTCCTAGGAGAGACAAGACAGGATGGGATGGTGGAAGCATCCTCTACTCCAAAAAGACGCATCTCTGATTTAAAGGGAGGCCCACATCTGGGGAAGCACACGCTCTGTCAGAAACCAGGTCAGCACATAAATCGAGCGTGTGCCTCCGTCCCCAAGGTCTCCATAAAGCACAGCTTTTGCCAGCTACCTTCTCTAAGGTGGCAATTTATCTGTCATTTCCCAAGCTGCTGCTTTCTGGCAGACCTCATAAATGTCCTTCATGTCACCTAAATTCTCTCTCCTTGGCAAATAACACAAAATTGTGAGCTGCTGGGGTTTACTCTCCTACCCCCTTGTAAGTTTCCATCACCAAAGGCGTGGGACTTCTGAACTCAGAGCAAAATCCAATTCTTTCCCTGGTTTTGGGGGTGAAAACACATCGGGAGAGTGGACCTCAAAATTCTAATGCATATGATTATATATACAGCTGACCAGTTGTTATAAACTAGGGTTGGGGCGCTGACACTCCATGGGTGGAAAATCCATGTAAAGCTTATAGTCAGTCAGCTCTCTGTATCCACGACTCCTCGCATCTGTGGTTCAGCATGCCCAGATTCAACCAGCTGTGCAGATGGTGTAATACCTTAGTATTTACTATTGGAAATAAAAAAAAAAAGGTTTCCCTGATAGCTCCGTTGGTAAAGAATCCACCTGCAATGCAAGAAACCCTGATTCAATTCCTGGGTCGGGAAGATCCTCTGGAGAAGGGATAGGCTACCCACTCCAGTATTCTTGGGGTTCCCTTGTGGCTCAGCTGGTAAAGAATCCACCTGCAATGTGGGAGACCTGGGTTTGATCCCTGGGTTGGGAAGATCCTCGGAAGAAGGGAAAGGCTACCCACTCCAGTATTCTGGCCTAGAGAATTCCATGGACTATACAGTCCATGGGTTCACAAAAAGTTGGACACAACTGAGCGACTTTCACTTTTTGTTGAAAAAAAATCTGCATATAAGCAAATCTGGGGACTTTCAAACCCATGTTGCTCAAGGGTCAATCGAACAACTCTTCTAATGACTTCCATTATGCCAAACAGCTAGAAGCTGTCATCTTCACAAGAGACCAGTGAGGTTTGGGCTACATCTCATTTGACAGAGGAAAAAACTGAGGCCAGCTGAGTGAGCTGTCACTCAGTCCTTGCTTTCAACAATAATCTGTCTCACTCCTTACAAACTCCCAATAAGAGTTAGATGTTGACTATCTCTGGGCCCAAAAGGGCTTCAGACATTTGTTTTTCAAATGTGTCAGGTGATGTCTGTTTCAATGTTTCTGATCACTCTGCTGCCTGTCACTCTCTTCAGTAGCTGTTATTTGCTGGATGTTGACTATGTATCAGGCATAAAGCAGTATGTCCTTAAATGCTCACAAGCCTGCCAACCCAGTCTTCCCACCTCACAGATGCTGTTCTAGAAAGATAACCTGAATCGTGGGGCAAAGATGGCACACAAAATGCCAGCCAGAATAGTGGAGAGTCTAATGAAGAATAAGACATATTCCTCAGTATTCAAATAGTTATAAAAGGTGGTTCATAGCATGGTTGGGACAGTATTCAACATAGGTGGAGAGGAGACTCAATTGCAACAAAAAGAAAAAAAAAGAAAGAAAAACAAGTCTGAGAGCTAGCAAGGCAACTATCCAAAACAAACAATTTCAGAAAGTGCTTAGAGAAAACAATAGGCTAGAAGGAAGGACACCATAAGTCAGGCTGTGGTTGTGGTGGGGCAATGGGTTTATGAGGGTTAGCACACCAAACATGAATCCATGACAGACCTCTTCCACTTAAGTAATTAGAACAAATTCTATTCTATTCCACTTTATTCTATTCTTTTCCATCCCATCCCATTCCATTTCATGCTATTCTATGTTTTGGCCGTGCAGTGAGGCTTATGGAATCTTAGTTTCCTAACCAGTGACTGAACCTGGGTCCTCAGCAGTGAAAGTGCTGAGTCCTAACCACTGCACTACTAGGGAAATCCCAAGAAATTAGAAATTTCAAAAACTTACAAATGGCTTTCAGAACCTGAACTGTTGGCATCTTTAGGACTGCTGTATTTTCAAAATGAGCTCATCCTGAGGTTTCCCTTGGTCACCCAAGGTGGGGGGCGGGGTGGAAAAGTTGTGACACAGATTGTATCAAATCCTTCCTGCCCTAATGGAGGTGCCACTTATACAGGACACGTGGATGTCTTCATGACATTCCAGCTGACCCCGAATTGTTCAAGCCCCGTCCAGGCTTTCCCAGCTGCAGGGTTGGGCTGGGTCCCACCCACTGAGTTATAGGCTGCCAACCAGGAAAGCTCACCAATCCCCTCCCCAAATCCTCAGAGCCCCCCTGAACCCACTGACCTTGTGGATCTGGAGAATGGGGTCGTAGAGCTGAATTTGCTTTAGCAGAGGGAGGGGGAAGCCTTCTGCCAACTTATCTGGAGGTAGAGGCAGACCGTTGAGAGATTTGTTAGTAAATAATTATGGAGAAAATTTTACCAAAAAAAGTTCCTCTCTGCAAACTCCATACATAGCATATTCCCATTTAATTATAACCGAAGATTGGGATTACTTTTCTCAAGTTACAGATAAGGAAACTGAAGCACAGAATGGCCAAGTGACTTGCGCTAGGTCACACAGCTAGAAAGTGGAAGAACTGAGGCTTGATGCCAGACAGGCTGACATAGGAGCCTGAACTCTCAGCCGGTGTTCTGTGGAGGTAGAGGCAAGGATGGGGCAGTGTCCACTCATGATAAGAAGCTAGTGGGTACTTGCTCTCGGCCCCCTACCTGTATCCTGCTTTCTACTGCAGCCAAATGAAGCAGGGCCTCGAGGAAAGAGAGTTTAGGTCTTTAAGCTTTAATTTTTGACTAAGCAACTAACTGGGAAATGTAAATTTAGAGGTGGACAGGTAGCTCAAGTGGTAAGGAATCCGCCTGCCAACGCAGGAGCCACAGGAGACATGTGTTTGATCCTTCAGTTGGGAAGATCCCCTGGAGAAGGAAAGGGAGACCCACTCCAGAATTCTTGCCTGGGAAATCCCATGGACAGAGGAGCCTGGCGGGCTACAACCCATGGGGTCGCCAAGAGTCGGACACGACTGAGCATGCGCACACCTTGCCTTGTGCTCTGCATGTTAACTCGGTTCTCAGTCTTTCACCTGTCACTTCAGGGTGTGTGTGGGCACTTCTGTGAGCCCTTCTTTCTCTCATAGGAGGAGGTTTCCTGTGCTCCTAAAACTGCCCGTGTCCCCAGCCCTCCTTAGAACCCTGGAAGAAGATAGGCAGACTTCAACACTCCCGCCTCCCAGACAGGCCACTGAAACTGAGAGAAGAAGTGACCCGCCCAGATCACACAGCCTGCAGGAGAGCCCTGGTTCCAGCTTTCTTTCCCCCAAAGAGCAGTGTCCACTCTTGACTTAGAAAAGTCCATAGTGATTCTTACCATTGACCTTGGGGTAAAAGGTGTTGAGAAGGTAATAATTGAGCAGTGCCTCCAACAGCTCCACCTAGTGGAAAATAGGAGAGGTACATCATAACCACATGTACTATCTTGCGCACCAACAAACCTACAGAGCCACCCTTGGGGGTGGGGTGGTTCTGTAAGGGCTGACATGGCAAAAGCCTTGAAGAAAAAGAAGCAAATTTCAGGTGGATACTTACATCACGCTATTGCTTTATAAGGTAAAACTATTTTGAGATGCACATTTATACGTGTACAAAGAGAAAATTTGGGAAGACTATACAACCACCACACCTACACGATCTTTTCTCTAGGAAGAATATCAAGGTTTGCCTTAGCTTTACATTTAGTATTTAATTTTTCTTTTTACAGTGAAAAATGTTTTCCAAAGTCACTTATATAACAGAAAAAGATTTTAAAGTCAAAACAAAAATTATGAAACCCAACTTTTGACACTCACTATGTGCCAGGTATAGGACTCAGAGCATGACATATATATATATATTGGATTCACTATAACTCTTCAAAGTTAATATTAATGCCCCCATTTCACAGATGAGAAAACTAAGGCCCATGGAATGAAAGTGACTTGCTAGAAATTGAATCCAGATTTATATGAGTCTACAGGTCTTTTTTTTTTTTTTTACAGTCGATGTTGGGCAAACCTGATAGGATGACTTTAAACAAATATTTATTTAGTTTAAAATATCTTTTTTTGATTGTGCTAAGTCTTCATTGCTACACATGGGCTTTCTCTAGTTGTGGTGAGTGGGGTCTCCTCTGTAGTTGTGTTGCATGGGCTTCTCATTGTGGTGGCTTCTTTTGTTGCAGAGCACGGGCTCCAGGCACATGGGCTTCAGTACTTGCAGCGCTCGGGCTAGGTTGCTCCGTGGCATGTGGAATCTTCCTGCATCAGGGATTGAACCCATGTGCCTTGCATTGGCAGGAAGATTCTTGTCCACTGTTCCACCAGGGAAGTCCCAGGATGACTTTTTGTGACTCTTTACATATGGATAATTTACTTCACAGCACATTTTTACACGCCACTCACGGATACAGTATTAGTGTGTCATTATTCACTTCATCCTTCATTCTCTGAAAGGAGTCATCCTTTGGGGTCTCTGTAAGCAGTGTCTCTCCTCACACTTACGTGTTTATTTCCTCTTGTACCTGAGGGAAAGTCTGGGCAGTGGAGGACGGGTAGAGGAGGGTCCGAAAGGACCAGTATCCATAGGATGGTAAAAAGGTAGCCAACTCCTGTAGGTTAAAATCTTTCCATCTCCTCCTTGATCTGTGAGGAGGAACATCACCCCATTTTCTCTCTTTTTGGAAATCTCTCCTTGAGGGTTTCAGCCCACGCAAATCTTCCCATTCTTTTTTCTCCTTTGATATGGGGCCGTTTCACCACGGCCATGTTTTCTTCTTTGTGGAAATCGTTTCTTGGGTTTGCCTGCCCAGCCATCAATTCCTTTTGTTTAAATAACAGAATTCCTATTTTCTTAGGGGAATCCTCCTTTCCTATCATAGTCCATGTGGTTTGGGACTGCAAAATCTTGGTTCTGGGAGTGTAGATGAAACCCATGCTGGTTGATTGGCTTTGCCCAATTTCTAGCCAAGATGTTTGGCTAAAGATGCGCACATGATTAAGAATAATCCAATGAGGGCTAGCACAGGATCTTTTTTTTTTTTGGTAGCTGTTTTTTTTTAAAATAAAACTACAGGAAGTTTGGGAATTTTCCACCAATGGGAAGAACCTGCCTGAGAATGAAGCCAACAGATGAAAGCAGAATGGACAGAGATTCTTTTCTTAAAAAATATATGTTCTTTTTTCTTTTTAAAAAATTGCATGAAAAATTCTTTAAATTCTATAGTGCTCTACAGCTTTCAGAAGTTTCACACACATGATTTCATATAATCCTATAATTACTTCCCCCGCTTTTTCAAATTGATGCACTAATCTGAACACCTGGATCCAGCTATACCTGAAACATCCAGCCTTAGCTTCTTTATTTTTGTTTTTCAGTTATATGATCCTATACATTCCTCCTGTTTGCTTAAGACACTTTTAGTTAGCTTTTTGTCTCTTGCAGTTAAAAGAATCCTGTCCAACAAATGATTTAATTGTACACTGTCTAATATTGGGAGGTAACTGTTCTTCTGCCCTATGTTTCATGTCCTCAGGAACGTCTATGATTTCTAGGGCTGAGAGTAACTCTTGTCCTTTTCTATTGCAGGTGCCAAAGCATTGCTTAGTAAATACTCTAAATTATTACCCTAATCATTTCTTAAATAAAAACAATAGTAACTTACATTGAATAGTCCAACTTTAGATTCATTCAGTTCCACTCGTATCCTATAACAAATCAGAGAAGAGAGATGTGGGCATTATGTTCAAGGGAAACCTGATGTGGGGATACCCCAGAAGAAGGAAACACCAACTGGAGAAGGCATAGGGCCACGGGTATGGTAGAGTGAGAGCGAAAAAGATTATTGAGGAACCAAAAACAGTGATACAACCTTACTGGGAAGAGTTGCAGAGGGGAAGTGTGTAGTGTAAAAGAACTCAATCTCTGTAATTTCAGGAAGTCAATGTTGCTGATGTCTAAAATTCATAGATAAAGGAAAAACAGTAAATTCTTTAGAAGTTTGGAAGTAATGGTGGAAAGGAGGTTTAAGGAGGCAGGACCAGTGGGGGAAAAGAATTGGGCCAGTTGGGCTAAAATTTAAGTTTGCTTCCCAAGTGGTGGGCCCTAACGTTGAAGGGGGATCCAGTTACATCCCACCTCCAGCTGCACTGAATCAGTCAGTGTCAGATGGAGTGAGCCCAGTTGAGCGCCCCCACGTGGGCAGTAGGCTGACTTACTTTCCTGGCTCCAAGAATCCAGTGATCTTGTTCGTGTTGAAGGTCAACATGGCAGACACATTAGTAGCCTGGAAATTTCAGTTAAAAGAAACAGGTTTAAATGAAGGAGATTGTCATGTACAGGATGCATAACTATGAGAACTGGCTGTCTCCTCTAAACAAACACCTCACTGAGTTAAAGCAGGAACTTGCCCACTGGACTGTAGGCTACCAGGAAGCTCATTGTAAGTGCTCAATAAATGTTTGAACTTGGACTTGAACATTTTTGCTTGAAATGGCTCACTATGATGGGCTTTCTAGGTGGCACTAGTGGTAAAGAATCCACCTGCAATGCAGAAAACCCAGGTTCGATCCGTGGGTTGGGAAGATCCCCTGGAGGAAGGCATGGCAACCCATTCCAGTATTCTTGTCTGGAGAATCCCATGGACAGAGGAGCCTGGGGGACTACAGTCCACAGGGTCACAAAGAGCTGGACATGACTGCCGTGACTTAGCATGGCATGACTGACTATGATAGCAATTAAACTTCGAACAGACTACCAAGAGAAAATGTGCAGTGCTTTGTTGCTCCATCATGTCTGACACTTTGTGACCCCATAGCCTGTAGCCTGCCAGGCTCCTCTGGTCACGGGGATTCTCCAGGCAAGAATACTGGAGTGGGTTGCCATGCCCTCCTGCAAGGGGATCTTCCTGACCCAGGGATCAAACCCAAGGCTCCCGCATTGCAGGCGGATTCTTTACTGTCTGAGCCAAAGGTACAGAGGCTTATCTCTGGAGATCTCTAAAGGGATCCTTTCTGGCTATCTCAGGGCCAAGATTCAGCTTTAATAAATAATAACAGTAATAATAATAGATTATGTTTTAATTTAAAATATATTGACGACAATTTTGATAACAATGACAACAACATTAAATTGCACCTACAACATCTGGGAGTGATTGTTCTTGTTTAGCCACTAAATCTGGACTTTTCATTATGACAGTCCAGACTCATTTAGTGGAACAAACATATGTTAAGTAAATAAACCTGCAAAGAGCTACATAAGTATCTTTACGATAAGTCTTATGAAGAAAAATAACAGGATGCCATAAGAAAAAAAGTGACAAGGGTCGTAAGATATATCAGGGATAAGGGGAATTAAGAAAGGCCAATCTTGGGACTTTCCTGGTGGTGCAGTGGTTAAGAATCTGCCTGCCAATGCAGGGGACATGGGTTCAATCCCTGGTCTGGGAACTAAGACTCCACATGCTGTGGGGCAACGAGGCCTGTGCATCACAACAACTGAAGACTGCATGCTCCATAACCTGTGCTCTACGACAAGAGAAGCCAGCCCAATGAGAAGCCTGTGCACCGCAACTAAAGAGTAGCCCCTAGTCGCTGCAACTAGAGAAAGCCTGTGTGTAGCAATGAAGACCCATAGCAACCAAAAATAAATAAATAATAAACTTAGAAAAAAAGAAAAGAAAGGCCTACCTGAGGATACTTAAGTTGAGATTGATCTTAAGGAATTAACCAGGTGGTCAGTACAGGGAAGAGCCAGCAGGAAAAGGCAGCAACATTTGCAAAGGCTTTGAACCTTACCACACCGAGCCGGAAGACAGGCTCCTTGACGGAGTTGGGCAGGAGCACAAAGGCCTCGATCTCCATCTGGGCGGCTGTGGACAGATTCCCAGGGCTGAAGTTCAGGCACGGGGCAGAGATCACTGCTCCCTGGAGCTCCAAGTTCGTGTTGGGGTACAGTCTGGCTATCTGAGGGTGGAATGAAGAGATTATGTCAAGAGAAGAAAACATGCAGGTTTGCTGGGACAACCTGGAGGGAGCTAGAGCAAGCTGAGACCACTTCTTGGTTTAATTTCCACAAAATGCTCTGTGCCTTGTTCTCTTAAAGGTATCACTGGACATCCTTCCATGTCAGACATACAGAGCCTGCATTGTTTATCTCCTTGCTGAACTGTGTTCTATTCCACTGTGTGTGGGTACTACAGTTGATCTAATCTGATTGGGCATCAAGTTGTCTCCAAAGTGTTGCCTTTTAATGACTACTCTCCTTTGTACCCTTGGCTACTATTTTGGGGGATACATTTCCTGCAGAGGCAAGGGCAAGAATATTTTTAAAGCTTCTGCCAGGTATTGCCAAACTATCCTCCAGAAAGTTTGGACTGAGTTTTTTCACTACACACCTCCCTGGGCAATCGGTGAGAGCTATTGCTTCTCTAGGACCTGTGCGCCCGGCTCCTCCCCTGCCCCCCAACTCTGATAACTGCATACGCCAATGTTTGTGAGATATGACACACCTAGATTTTAGCATTTAAAAAGTTCTGGCAATTTTCTGTTTAATTAAAATTTAATTTGGGATCAAGACTGTTCTGTGTCAGGGGGAAGTTGGTGGAGGAACAGTCCCATGAGCCTTTTAGCTATGCAAATATAAAATCTACATTCTATTGTAAAAGGGAGATGTTTAGAAGGTTGAGGAGGTAAATCACTTTACCTCAGAAGGAGAGCTGAGCTACTTCTGTGTCAGGTTGATTATGATGTGAACAGGAAGGGGGAGAGGGAGTTTCCTCCTCTTTCTGGGCAAAAGGGGCTGTTGGAGCCAGGATGTGGCCAAGGTCCCTCCAAAGCTAGTGCCAACAATATGGTGGCAGGTTAGGCTGTTGTGGGGTTCTAGGGAGAGAAAGGGCCTGCTGTGGGGGTGCCTTATGGAAGAAGGTGATCCAGGTACTGCAGTATTTGAAGTTGAACAATTTTCCCACCATTATAATTCCTCTCAGCCATCAACAAGCCTTCTGAAAGGAACTTTAAACACTACTGCCTATCTGAGCTGCGTCTTGAGGGGACTCAGAAGGTAGAGAAGAAGACAGGTAGGTTTCTATGGGATTAAATGAGACGTTGCATGAAAAAGGCTTAGTCTACCAATGACAGAGCTGCAGGATCATTCGCTGTGTCACTGATGTAGCAAAGAAAAAAAAGTACATGTCCTTCCATGGGAGACCAGATATTCAAACTATGGTCAATCCATAATACAATGGCAGACTGGATTCCCAGGAAAACAACAGTGAGGAAGCTTTTTTTATTTACCTATACAGAATCATCTCCTGGTACAGTAGGGGAAAAAGTAAGGTGAAAACCGATGTGTAAAATATACCTCCATTTGTGTAAAAAAAAACCAGAGGAAAGACAAATAACATTTGTTCGTATATACACAGAATCTCCCCAGAAGGATGTGTGCAATCTGATAATATTGATAGACTTGGGGTGTGAACTGGATGTTTAGGGGACAGGAGTGATGGGGATTTTCACTCTATAATCTTTTAGGTCTTTTGAATCTTGAACCATGAGAATTTATTATCCATTCAAAAGATAATTTTTGTAATGCACCAAGAACAGGGCCTGACCCTACTACACCCTCTGTAATTGCTTGGTGTCCTTAATTGGGGTACATTTTGTGGGGCTTGTCAGTATTCCTTGGGATTGTCAGAGATCATCAGTAAGAGACTGGGTGGCCTGTGGTCCCAGGAGACACAGGGCTTGGGCCTCTGTCATTTTGGCTTTGAAGGGAAATCTGTAGCACCCCAGCCTTCATTGGGAACCCCACTGCAGACCTTCTGGCTCTTGATCAAGCTGAGAGGAGAGTGGAGGTTTTAAAGAATACCACTGAAGGCTTTGTGGGCTCAACCTGCACCCTGAGGGCTGAGGGAAGCCTTACCCGGGGAACAAAGGCACGGAAGGACTTGGTGTTCAGTCGAATGTTAGAATCAGGCGGAATCTGCAATGAAGGGACACAAAGAAGTTTTAGGTGCTCTGGCCAGAGCTGAAGGATGAAGAGAGATGGGGAAGTGGGAGGGTATTTAGTAATGTAGCTTCTTGACTGCTTGCAGTTACCATGGCAATGACTAGATGCTTGGTCTGCATTCATCGTGAGCACATGAATCCCTGGGGTCCTGTGCTCTCCTTGGGGCATAGGTGACATGCAGGACTCAATGAGAGGATCCACAAGAGTGAGATTTGCAGTATCACAGACCTAGGTTTGACTCTAGGCTTTGTTACTATGTAATCACTGCAGATGGTGACTGCAGCCGTGAAATTAAAAGACGCTTACTCCTTGGAAGGAAAGTTATGACCAACTTAGACAGCATATTAAAAAGCAGAGACATTACTTTGCCAACAAAGGTCCATCTAGTCAAGGCTATGGTTTTTCCAGTGGTCACATATGGATGTGAGACTTGGACTATAAAGAAAGCTGAGCGCCGAAGAATTGATGCTTTTGAACTGTGGTGTTGGAGAAGACTCTTGAGAGTCCCTTGGACTGCAAGGAGATCCAACCAGTCCATCCTAAAGGAGATCAGTCCTGGGTGTTCATTGGTAGGACTGATGTTGAAGCTGAAACTCCAATATTTTGGCCACCTCATGCGAAGAGCTGACTTACTGGAAAAGACCCTGATGCTGGGAAAGATTGAGGGCAGGAGGAGAAGGGGATGACAGAGGATGAGATGGCTGGATGGCATCACTGACTCGATGGACATGGGTTTGGGTGGACTCCGGGAGTTGGTGATGGACAGGGAGGCCTGGCGTGCTGCAGTCCATGGGGTTGCAAAGAGTTGGACACGACTGAGCGACTGAACTGAACTGAATCCCAGCTGAGTCCCTTTCCCTCTCTGAGCCTCAACTTCCTCACCTATAAAATGGAGATAATTATGTGTGTGCATGTGTGTGTGGGTGTGTTAAGTTGCTTCATTTGTGTACCACTCTTTGAGACCCCATGGACTGTAGCCCACCAGGCTCCTCTGTCCATGGGATTCTCCAGGCAAGAATACTAGAGTGGGTTGCCGGGCCCTCCTCCAGGGGATCTTCCTGACCCAGCGATTGAACCCGTGTCTCTTACGTCTCCTGCATTGGCAGGTGGGTTCTTTACCACTAGTGCCACCTGGGAAGTCCCAGGGATAATCATAGTCCCCTCTTATTGGGTTATTGTGAGGGCTAAATGAAATGGTGAGTATAAAGCATCTAGCCCAAGGCCTAGCACATAGTGGGCGTTCAATAAAATACAGCTATTATGATCCCTTCCATTGAAGGAAAGGTCTGTACCACAGGTGGGAAGGGTGACTCAAATATGATAATAGAAGTAAATGACCCTGGCATGGATGAGAAATCATTCAAAGGACAAATGCCACTCCATCCATCACTGCTGGTCTCCAATTTATTACCAGGGGTGGCTGGACCATCCAATTTGGGCTGCATTGTGTTTCCTCACCATCCTGACATGGTACATGAGGCTTCAGCTTTTACACAGAGCTACAAGAAACAGCTGCCTAAAATCCAGAAGTATGAAAAAAACGGAAAGAAATTTTCATGATGTGATCCACTGTAAAATGTAGTAACCTTTATACAAAGCCATGTTGGAGACAGTTGTTTTAGAGGTAAATTCTAGGGTGACGTTTTCTCTCCTTTTCACTCAGATCAGTTCAGGTCAGTCACTCAGTCGTGTCCGACTCTTTGCGACCCCATGGACTGCAGCTCGCCAGGCCTCCTTGTCCATCACCAACTCCCGGAGTTTACCCAAACTCATGTCCATTGAGTCGGTAATGCCATCTAACCATATCATCCTCTGTCGTCCCCTTCTCCTCCTGCCCTCAATCTTTCCCAACATCAGGGGCTTTTCAAATGAGTCAGCTCTTCACATCAGGTGGCCAAAATATTGGAGTTTCAGCTTCAACATCAGTTCTTCCAATGAACACCCAGGACTGATTTCCTTTAGGATGGACTGGTTGGATCTCCTTGCAGTCCTTTTCACTATGCATCCCTAAATCCTGTACTCTTTCCATTTTGATTACAGGAAGCACCCACACAGATCTGTGATTTAAAAAAAATCAATTTATGGGTCCTGTGTCTTCATAATTGTGCCTTACTTTTAACTTGGTCTTTATTTTCTATTCTATGAAACCTTATGAATTTATCAGTTCATGAACTTATCTATTATCCTGCCTCATTCACCAAAATCTTTTTTTAAACCTCCATAAACCATCAGGATGAAAGAAAATATGCATGAGAACAACAGATCTAGGGACTTCCCTGGTGGTCCAGTGGTTAAAAACCCGCTTTCCAATGCAGGGGACACAGGTTCAATCCCTGGTCAGGGAAATAAGATCCCACACGCCATGGGAAAACTAAGCCTGAATGCTACAAATACTGAGCCCATGTGATCTAGAGCCCATGCTCCCCAATTAGAGAAGCCCCCGTGTGCCAGAAGGAAGACCCAGCATGCACACACACATGCACACACACAAAGATAACGGATCTAGACAGGAGGGAAAAGTAAAACACGGAAAAGCAAGCCACAAAGTCTTCCACAATTGTTATAATGGAGAAAGAACTTTGAGCTTCCTGGCCACCAAAGTGAAAAGGGAAATTATGCTAACATATTTTTCCTGCTCTTGATCTTTTTTCTTAGTTATAGTTTACTATTTCACTGAAGTAAATGGGTGGAAAGGAAAGAGGAAGGAAGACCAAGTGTGAAGTCATTTGTGAGAGCTATTCTGCTATGATTCTCACCATGTCATCCGTGATAGTAAAGTTCAGAAATCCTGCTTTATGATAAACTAGACTGGCAGTGTTGAAGGCATAATCAGAGATGGCAAAGTAGACCATTCGACTGTGTTCCTCAGGAAGGTTCATGACAGGAGCAAGGAAGGCAACTGGGGAGCGGTCGTCTCGGCTAAAAATTTCACCCTAGAGAGAGAGATAGAATCCATTTGAACTTTTCTAAGTCTATCCCAAGGCTACACACCTGAGCTAGGAGCCTATAGAGTCTGATGAGGGAACACGGGCTAGAGACACCCCCTGAAATTCCACCGTTAAAGATGTTTTCCTTGGAATCTAAAAAAAAAAAAAAAGATGCAAATGAACTTGTTTACAAAATGGAAGTAGAGTCACAGATGTAGGAAACAAACTTATGGTTACTAGGGGACAAGGCAGGGGAAGGGATAAGTTGGGAAACTAGGACTGACACATACACACTGCTATAGATAAACTAGATGACCAGTAAGAACCTGCCGTATAGCACAGGGAACACAACGCAGTACTCTGTGATGATCTATATGGGAACAGAATCCTAAAAAAAGAGTGGATATATGTACACGCATAACTGATTCATCTTGCTGTACACCTGAAACTAACACAGCATTGTAAACCTTCTATGTGTGTGTGCTCAGTCACTCAGTCCTGTCTGACTCCTTGTGATCCCATGGACTGGGGCCCGTCAGGCTCCTCGTGTCCATGGAATTTTTCAGGCAAGAATATTGGAGTGAGTTGCCATTTTCCTCCTCCAGGGGATCTTCCCGACTCAGGGATTGAACCCACGTCTCCTGCACTGGCAGGTGGGTTCTTTATCACTACAGTTACCTGGGACGCTCAAATCAATGATACTCCAATAAAATTGTTTTAAAAAAGATGCTTTCCTTTGGGTCAAAGTGTATGTCCTGGATCCCTTAATGAAACACTCACCTTTGGTGTTTTAACCTATAGGACCTCTTGGCCAGCTCTTCTATGCCGTTGAGGGCCAGCTCTGGTTAACCTCACCTGCATGGTGGGACAGGTGAAGGAATACAGCAGGGGACAGGGGAGGAAGGAAGTTTCAAGGTCTAAGAGATGTAAGACGCCATGGGAGGGTCCTGGCTCTGGGAATACTCCCCACCACTCCATATCGCCCTGCTCTTGGCACAGTGGGAACCATGGGAACACAAGGACAGATTTGAAGCTGGGGAACCGGAGGCCCCAAGAAAGGGCTGACCTGAGGGAATGCCACACCGGGGCTGGACCCACTCAAGCCCCTGACCCACGACCCTTACCCTGAACATCACATCCAGCATTTGGGCTGTTGCTTGAGGGGCCCCCATTAAGCTGTAATCAAGGCCAGCGAGATGGTCAATCTCTGTTGTGACTGTGAACCAGAAGGAGGGACAGAATTAGGAGGCAGGCAATGCAGAAGTGGTGAGGGCTCGGGCTGACCCACACTTCTTCTGGAGAGGTCTCCAGAGCCCCCTGCCCCTCCACCTTAAGACCCTCCACCCAGCCCAGTGCTGGGGCAAAGATCTCCTTCACCAAGAAAGAGGCGACATGATTTCTTCTGTTCCACTGATGATTTAGCCATAAGGGGACTGGTGTGCTTAGCCCAGAGCCTGAGCAGTTTCCAGAGTCTTACACACACACGCACACACACACATGCACACTCACAAGCCGAGTACAGGAGGAGCTCAGGCCCGGCAGCCCCTCCATACCCAAAACTGTACACCAAGGAAGACATATGATAGGGAAAATTCTCCAATCGAAGATATTGCTCTTCAGCTTTATAACCAAGACCTTGATCTTCAAGGAAACCAGCTTCCTACCAATACCAACCAAATAACCAGGAAGGCGGGGCCATGTTCAGAGGACCCAGAGACTCCCCCTCAAGGCCTTGGGGGGCAGGAGTTCTCTGTCCCATACGCTGGGGCTTCTGTGCCCATGTGGGTCTCTGCTGAAGGGGAAGGTCAGCAATGAGTGTGGAGGCCTGGGGGCTAAGGCATCGGAGAACACCTCCAAGTGTCCAGGGCCTGTCCCTGCCAACTTTACCTGTGTAGCCTAGATCTGGGGCCTCTGCTTGTAGAGAACGGTTCTACAGGTACATTTTATGTGTAGGCGAAGAGGTGGTATGAGATGCTCTCTGCCCCACTGTTGGCAATAGGAAAGGATGACAACAAACCAACCCGTCCAGCAGCTGAGGACTCATTAAATAAATGGAGACACATCCGTAAGATAGAATACTGTGCAGTTATTAAAATGAAGTCTAGGGACTTCCTTGGAAGTCCAGTGGTTAGTGGTTACTCCACACTTCCACTGCAGGGGGCACAAGTTGGATCCCTGATTAGGAAACTAAGATCCTGCAAGCTGAGTGGCATGGCCAAAAAAAAAAAAAAAAACGAGGTCTATATAACCATTTTGGAAAACTGTTTGGCAGAATCTGGTAAGGCTGAACCTAGGTGCATCACAGTAACCTGTAATTTCTCTCCTGGGTATATACCCCAAGATGCGTGTCCATATGACCTAGAATATTCACAGCAGCACTACCCACAATGATTTAGAACTGAAACTGCCCAAATGGCCTTCAACAGTTCTATAGATAAATAAATGGAGAGACGTTATGGCTGATTCATGTTGTCGTACAGAAGAAACCAATACAACATTGTAAGGCGATTATCCTCCAAAATAAAAAAAAGAGGAAAGACATGGACACAGTGGATGACACAGCAGGAGAGTAAATGAACTCACAATATGGAACAATATGGATTGACCTCATATTTTTTTGTTTTTTTTAAGATTTTCTTTATGTGAACCATTTTTAAAGTCTTTATTGAATTTGTTACAATATTACTTTGGTTTTATGTTTTGGTTTTTTGGCTGCAAGTCATGTGGGATCTTAACTCCCCAACCAGGGATTGAACCCACACCCCCGGCACTGGAAGGTGAAGTCTTAATCACTTCACCGCCAGGGAGGCCCATGGAGTGACCTCATATTTTAAAGTTGAACAGAGAAAGCCTTCTGCTTTTGATAAAAGACTGTGATTACTGTATAGGTCCATTCATGTACAAAGTGCAGAGCTGGTCTTTGCTGGAAGAAGTAGGGAAGAGGGTCACCCTTGAGGGGTGGGTATTGCCAGAAGGAGACATGGGTGGACTCTGAAAGGCCAGTCATGTTCTGTATATTGATCTGGAAGCTGATAAGTGCGTGTGCTCAGTTTGTGAAAAAATTTTAAAGACTCCACTTACAGTTTGAGCACTTTTCTCTCTGTATTGACTTCCACAAAAATGTTTTTAAAAATGAGATCAGTTTATATGTGCTGATGTAAAAAGATCTCCAAGGTATACAAGTTACAAAAGAACAATATCTCTACTATTACAGACTAATGTATATTCATAATTATGCATATTCACATATATTTGTGAACAAAAGTAATACATATGTGAATGTATGGTGGTGGTGGTGGTTTAGCTGCTAAGTCGTGTCCTACTCTTTGTGACCCCATGGACTGTAGCCTGCCAGGCTCCTCTGTCCATACGATTTCCCAGGCAAGAATACTGGAGTGGAATGCCATTTATTTCTCCAGGGGATCCTCCCAAACCAGGGATTGAACTCCTGCATTGCAGATGGATTCTTTTACTGATGAACCACCAGGGAAGCCCATGTGAATGTATGTTCATATGCTTATGTATGTGTTTATTTATATTTGTACATGCAAAGGAAATATCTGAGAGTACACACTCAAAACAGAGTTTACCTCTTGGAAGAAAATTTGGGGAGGAAAGAGAACTTTTAATTTTTACTTTCAACACTGCTGCCCCATGTAAGGTTTCATAAGGTACATATTAATGTACGCACTTACAAAAGTTAATGAGAATCAGGGATGGGTGGAGTGCCTTACCTGGCAGAGTTTGGAGATAAGGCTGTAGCTCAGAGGTCACTGAGTTCTGAATAATTTCGCAAATCTGAAAAATATGGGAAAAGAAAGCCCGAGTGAGTTCCCTGGCTTTGGTCTGGCCCTGTGCTAATTGCTTCAGTCCCATTATTTCACATCTTTGCTAGTTGGTCATTGATTCTACAAAAATTTATAAGTGCTTATGATGTGCCAGGTACTGAGAAAACAGAAATGATCAAAAACATGTCTGCCCCCATGTGGACCCCAATAGGGTCCAG
Source organism: Giraffa tippelskirchi (assembly GCF_054371585.1). NCBI lineage: Eukaryota > Metazoa > Chordata > Mammalia > Artiodactyla > Giraffidae > Giraffa > Giraffa tippelskirchi. The sequence continues at coordinate 109,016,238 of NC_137287.1, read as the reverse complement.
TTGGGCCTGTTAAAGTCCATCTCAGGACTAGAAATCGGAGCTAGGTAATTGCCTATGAAGCCAGATGGGGCAATATGGCTGGAGGGACCGCCTGAAACTCCATCATGAAGGACCTTTTCCTTTGGGAGGCCCTAGTCTCTCAGGGTCTAGAGTTGGACAGCAGAATTAGATAGTAAGTAGCAATAGCCACACAAATAAGTGTATACTTAATGCAGATACTTCTTAAAGGTAATTACTTAACAGATTAGCTGGATGGATCAGTAGTCCTTGTGTTACCGAGTCCAAGCTCACTCTGCTTGCTGAACGCTGAATGACAGGCCAATGGATTGGAGACAGGTATTAAGACAAGTATATGTTATTCGGAGAGCCAGCTGACCAAGACGATGGCAGACTAATGCTTCAAAATAACCATCTTCTCAGGGTTTGGATGTAGGGTTCTTTTATAGATCAGAGATGGGGGAGATGAGGAAACAAAGTAAAAAGGCCATTGATCTTGCAAATATTTCCTAGAATGGCAAGCCTTGGAAAGGGGATGTGTTCATTTCTTCCTTCCTGCCATCTACAAGTGGACCAGGGTTCTGAACAACAGGCACTTTAATAGTCAGGCAGAGGGGTAGGATTCTCTGAGGCAGGCCATTATATATAATAACAAAAGCAAGTCAAAGAAACAGTTCAAACACAGAGTCAGAACTTGCTTTTCCCTGCAACACTTGTTTCCCCAGCTGCTTGTGGAAGACTGAACCCTCCCATCCAACAGGCTACCACACATACTAAACACTCAAAATTTGTTGCCGCAGTTAAATTATGTGCTTCTCAAGAAATGGAAATACGTGTTCTCAAACCTGTTTGCTTTCCTTGCAATTGCAGTCAAATTATTTCTTATGTAGGGACTTCCCTGGTAATCCAGAGATTAAGAATCCATCTTGCAATGCAGGGGATGTGGGTTCAATCCCTGGTTGGGGAACTGAGATGCTGTGGAGCAACTAAGCCTGCACACCACAACTACAGAGCTCGTGTGCCACAACTAGGGAATCCGAGCGCCACAACAAAAGATCCCATCTGCTGAAACCAAGACCTGATGTAGCCAAATAAATAAATAAATATTAAAAATTATTTTTTATGTAAACCCATGAAATAACGACTGAGAAAAGAGTTGTTTGTCGGAAAAACCTATGGTAAGTGCTTTGGAAAGGTGAGTTGCTTAAAGAAAACTGCTGTGGACCGGAAAAGCTTACCAGGAAAACAATTATAAAAATATGGAAGGATTCTGCATGGAGATTGCTTTGCAAACATCTCTAGATTCTCACTGTGGTTTAAGAAATCTGAGCCAGAACCTGTAGCTGATGCATGTTAAATATTAGAAGGACAGTGCTAGGCCAGTCAAGAGACTGTTTACAAAGAATGGCTCTGCATCTTAGGTCAAAGGAATGTACATTTACTGTGTCTTAAAATATTTGGATTCATATGTAAATGTTTTCTTTGTTCAAGGCTGTGTGAGTGAGCCCTCACTTTATTATTTTTTCCCATTTATTTGTTCATTTTTATTTTTGGCTGTGCTGGGTCTTCATTGCTGCCTGCGGGCTTTCTCTAGTTGCGGAGAGCCGGGGCTACTCTTTGTTGCAGTGCACAGGCTTCTCATTGCGTTGGCTTCTGTTGTGGAGCACAGGCTCTAGGGCACGTGAGTTCAGCAGTTGTGGCTCCCAGGCTCTAGAGCACAGGCTCAACAGTAGTGGCCCACGGGCTTAGTTGCTCTGCGGCACATGGGACTGTCTCAGACCAGGGATTGAATCCATGTCCCCGCATTGGCAGACCAATTCTTAACCACTGGACTACCAGGGAAGTCTGAGTCCTCACTTTAAACAGCTTTTTTTGACTAACCAGCTATCACCTATCCTCCACAGATACAGTGGAGGAGAGGGACTTATGGGGGGTGGGTCCTAGAGCATGCATGTGGCCCTGGCCTAGTGAGAGGGTCACTGATGGCCCCTGTGAGGTGACATTTTCAGGGCAAGCTGTAGCTCAGATGGTAAAGAATCTGCCTGCCATGCAGGAGACCCGGGTTCACAGCACTGTTGTTGTATAATATTGTTATTAATCATTATTGTCTCCGTCATCAGCAGGGGGGCATAAATCCACACCACTGAAGAATACTACGTCCCACTAGAAAGGCATGGAAACATGGCAACGGGGTGCTTGAGAATAAGACTGGCATGTTTCCCAAGCTCTCCTAGACCCTGGGACCCCAGAACAAGAAAAGGAACAGAACTGCTTGCCACGTCCAATCCTCGGGGTTTGCATGCTATTTTCACTTCAACCACCAGGAGGCACTCAAAGCCAAACCGGACTGGATCAAGAGAGGTCTGTGCCTGTGTTTTCCCCTTTCCTCTTTGTTAATTTCTCTCTTACCAAGCAATCATCGCTACAAATGAAGCTCCAGGTAGACGATACACCAGGGATAGGATTTTAGGGTGAAGTAGGTAAACGAGAGAACTGAAAGTTAACATAAACCTCTTTATTTTAGCCAGAGATTCCAAAATTTGGAGATTTCACAGGATTTTTTGAAATGGAAAAAACTGACACTGTTGCTGTTTATACAAAGCAATACAAAGGAGGTGCTCATGCGTTCACCCAGGTAGGAACCAGAGCTCCTACCTGGTCCACACACTCCCAAAGCTTCCTGCTTGGTCTCCGCAGGCACCTAAGTGTTGATTTCCTTTTTGGCTTTTGTGGACTGCAGCGCTGGGGCAGGCAGTGAGCAAGGCCAAGCCGACTTGATTCCCTGTTGTCTGACCCTTGGCCAAGCATCTGACCATTTTCTGTCTAACTGAACAGACTTGGCATCCAGACACCTACATCTTGCCCTCAGCTTTGCTGCACACCAGCTCCATGACCTTGATTTGTCCTCTATGGGCCTTGAGCCCAAATATGCCTGGGTCAGCAACTAGGGCTGTTCAAGTCCAGAGGTCACTGAGGACTTGCACCCAACCCTTGAGAGGCTCAGCAATGCCAGCTGCTTGGACAAGCTTACCTTGCTCTCCAAGACCCTTCGGAACCTGGACTCGATCTTGTTATGGAAGAGATTCAGCAGCCACCTGGGGAGGAAAACACGGTGGATGGTCAGCTTGGTGGCACTGAATGCAGGGAAAGCAGGGAGAGTCAGTGGTCTGAATGGGATGAGCATGCAGACTCCCATTTCCCAGCACACCCCCTGATTCAGTGCATCTGACAGCCTAGCCCCAAATTCAATAGATTTAAGGGAGGGGCTGGAGACTCCATGCGACATTCCAGGTGGCTCAGTGGTAAAGAATCTGCCGGCTAATGTGAGAGACAAGGGAGACACGGTTTTGATCCCTGAATCAGAAAGATCCCCTGGAGTAGGTAATGGCAACCCATTCCAGTATTATCGCCTGGAAAATTCCATGGACAGAGGAACCTGGTGGGCTACAGTCCATGGGGTTACAAAGAGTCGGACACGACGGAGCGCACACACTACCACCATGACCACCTGCAGAGTCCATGTTTTTCTTTTCCTTTTTTTGGGAATATATCTTTATTTATTCTTATTTTTTAAATTTTTGGCTGTGCCTCACAGCAGCTGGGATCTCAGTTCCCTGACCAGGATCAAACCGGCCCCTCCTGCAGTGGAAGCACAGAGTCTGAAGCACTGGACCAGCAGGGAAGTCCCAGATTCATGTTTTTCTAATCAAGGAAACTGAGACTTGAAGAGATTGGCTCAAGAGTTTGTGTATTTATCACAAACTCTCATTTGACCAAAAGCCTTTGTGTTCTTTCCGTAGCCAAACTGCACTTGTCTGATGGTGGTAAAGCTCTTTATTTTTTGATGGAAATGGCACACCAATGCGTGCTCAGTTGTGTCCGACTCTTTGCAGTCTGTAGCCCGCCAGGCTCTTCTGTCCATGGGATTATTCAGGCAAGAATACTCAAATATGTGGCCATTTCTTTCCTCCAGGTGTTCTTCCAGACCCAGGGATTGAACCCGCGTCTCCTGCAGCTCCTGCACTGGCAGGCGTATTCTTTACCACTGAGCCACCTGGAAGCCCGGCACACCCACCAATACTCTGAGCTTAAATCTGCTTCTGTTCATCTCAGCAGGTCCCCCAAAGAATTACTTCCAAGTGCATATGATGTGCCCATGTGGTACCCTGGACCGTCATGCTTATCAGAGGCCTTGGGTTGGCTAGGCCTCTGGCTCCTGCCAGGGGTCAGACTGATCAGTGTCCCCGTGGTGACCTACCCTAAATCTCCTGATATGTGCACCTCCACGTCATGGATGTGGCTACTGCAGCTGGAGACAGCGACGCTGGGTCTCCCAGACGGCTCACTGTCCAAGAGAAGATCGACGGAAATGGTGATGCCCTTGACCTTCACGTTAAAGGAGCCGTCTAGTCTCCTAGAAGAGAAAGGAGAAGTAGTAAGTGATTCGTAGACTATGGTCGGCCACCATTTGAAGTGAAATATAAATCTCAATTCTTACCCCCCAATTAAATGAAACCAGAGAAAAAAGTTAACTACAGAAATTATTACAAATATAGTTATTATAAGATAAAGATTTGTTATAAACAAGACCATAAGAGATCAAGAAGAAAGCTTGGGTCCATTTATTTATGGTCAGGGATGGGCAAAAGCCTTTCTAGGTTAAATCCAAGTCTCAGAAGCCATAAAGGAAATGGTTATGAGCTTGCCAGCACTGAAAATTAAAACTTTACTGAACAAAAATGGCATATGCAAATTTTTAAAAAATTGCATCGTGAGCGAGCCAAAGACCTAATTTCCTTAACACGTGAGCTAATATATGAGTTAATTTCCTTAATACACAAAGAACAAGCTTATACAGAGTAATAAGGAAAGGACAAAAGAGAAAAAAAGAGATTCAAGATGTTAACAGAAAGTTCAATTGCAAATAAGCACATGAGACATGATTAAAAATGAAAATAACAATGATGCCAGTTTTCATCTATCAGAGAGATAAAAAGTTTGGAAGATGTTCATACCCAGTGCTTGTGAAGATAGGGGGAAACCAAACACTGAGAGAACACATCAGAAACACAGATTGGTGGGATCTATCCTTAGAAGAAATGGAGTAGCCCTCATAGTCAACGAAAGAGTCTGAAATGCAGTACTTGGATGCAATTTCAAAAACGACAGAATGATCTCTGATCATTTCCAAGGCAAATCATTCAGTATCACAGTAATCCAAGTCTATGCCCCAACCAGTAACGCTGAAGAAGCTGAAATTGAATGGTTCTAGAAGATCTATAAGACCTTCTAGAACTAACACCCAAAAAAGATGTCCGTTTCATTATAGGGGACTGGAATGCAAAAGTAGGAAGTCAAGAAACACCTCGAGTAACAGGCAAATTTGGCCTTGGAGTACAGAATGAAGCAGGGCAAATGCTAATAGAGTTTTGCCAAGAGAACACACTGGTCATAGCAAACACCCTCTTCCAACAACACAAGAGAAGACTCTACACATGGACATCACCAGATAGTCAGCACCGAAATCAGATTGATTATATTCTTTGCAGCCAAAGATGGAGAAGCTCTATACAGTCAGCAAAGACAAGACCGGGAGCTGACTGGCTGAGATCATGAACTCCTTATTGCAAAATTCAGACTTAAGTTGAAGAAAGTAGGGAAAACTACTAGAGCATTAAGGTATGACCTAAATCAAATCCCTTATGATTACACAGTGGAAGTGACAAATAGATTCAAGGGATTAGAGCTGATAGACAGAGTGCCTGAAGAACTGTGGACAAAGGTTCATGACATTGTACAGGAGACGGTGATCAAGACCATCCCCAAGAAAAGAAACGCAAAAAGGTAAAATGGTTGTCTGAGGAGGCCTTATAAATAGCTGAGAAAAGAAGAGAAGCTAAAGGCAAAGGAGAAAAAGAAAGATATACCCATTCAAATGCAGAGTTCCAAAGAATAGCAAGGAGAGATAAGAAAGCCTTCCTCAGTGATCAATGCAAAGAAATAGAGGAAAACAATAGAATGGAAAAGACTAGAGATCTCTTCAAGAAAATTAGAGATACCAACGGAACATTTCATGCAAAGATGGGCTCAATAAAGGACAGAAATGGTATGGACCTAACAGAAGCAGAAGATATTAAGAAGAGGTGGCAAGAATACACAGAACTATACAAAAAAGATTACGACCCAGATAATCATGATGGTGTGATCACTCACCTAGAGCCAGACATTCTGGAATGTGAAGTCAAGTGGGAAGCATCACTACAAACAAAGCTGGTGGGGGTGATGGAATTCCAGTTGAGCTATTTCAAATCCTCAAAGATGATGCTGTGAAAGTGCTGCACTCAATATGCCAGCAAATTTGGACAACCAGCAGTGGCCACAGGACTGGAAAAGGTCAGTTTTCATTCCAATCCCAAAGAAAGGCAATACCAAAGAATGTTCAAACTATCACACAATTGCACTCATCTCACACACTAGCAAAGTTATGCTCAAAATTCTCCAAGCAAAATTCTTCAACAGTACGTGAGCTGAGAACTTCCAGATGTTCAAGCTGGATTTAGAAAAGGCAGAGGAACCAGAGATCAAATTGCCAACATCTGTTGGGTCATCAAAAAAGCAAGAGAGTTCCAGAAAAACATCTACTTCTGCTTTATTGACTATGTCAAAGTCTTAGACTGTGTGGATCACAACAAACTGTGGAAAATTCTTCAAGAGATAGGAATACCAGACCACCTTACTTGCCTCCTGAGAAAACTATATACTGGTCAAGAAGCATCAGTTAGAACTGGACATGAAACAACAGACTGGTTCCAAATCAGGAAAGGAGTATACCAAGGCTGTATATTGTACCCTGCTTATTTAACTTATATGCAGAGTACATCATGTGAAATGCTGGGCTGGATGAAGCGCAAGCTGGAATCAAGATTGATGGGAGAAATATCAATAACTTTAGATATGCAGATGACACCACCCTTATGGCAGAAAGTGAAGAGGAACTAAAGAGCCTTTTGATGAAAGTGAAAGAGGAGAGTGAAAAAGTTGGCTTAAAACTCAACATTCAGAAAGCTAAGATCATGGCATCCTGTCCCATCACTTCATGGCAAATAGATGGGGAAACAATGGAAATAGTGAGAGGTTTTATTTTTGGGGGCTCCAAAATCACTGCAGATGGTGACTGCAGCCATGAAATTAAAAGACACTTGCTCCTTGGAAGAAAAGTGACCAATCTAGACCAACCTAGACAGCATATTAAAAAGCAGAGACATTACTTTGCCAACAGAGGTCCATCTAGTCAAAGCTTTGGTTTTTCCAGTCGTCATGTATGGATGTGAGAGTTGGATTATAAAGAAAGCTGAGCATCGAAGAATTGATGCTTTTGAACTGTGGTGTTGGAGAAGACTCTTGAGAGTCCCTTGGACTGCAAGGAGATCAAACCTGTCAATCCTAAAGGAAATCAGTCTTGACTATTCATTGGAGGGACTGATGTTGCAGCTGAAATTCCAATACTTTGGCCACCTGATGGGAAGAACTGACTCACTGGAAAAGACCCTGATGCTGGGAAAGATTGAAGGCAGGAGGAGAAGGGGACAACAGAGGATGAGATGGCTGGATGGCATCATTGACTCGGTGGACATGAGTTTGAGTAAACTCCAGGAGTTGGTGATGGATAGAGAGGCCTGGCGTGCTGCAGTACATAGGGTTGCAAAGAGTCAGACACAACTGAGCGACTGAAATGAACTGAACTGATCCTGATTGTAACTACATAGCTTTGGTTCAGTAATTTTACTTCTAAGTCTTTAGTCTGTGGCTTATCCTGTCAAGATATTTGTGTGGGGAAGTTCACTGAAGCATCATGGGCAATAGCAAGAAATGAGGAATTAAGCTTAAATGTCACCTAGTCAGGACAGGTTCAATAAGTCGTGGGCATCTATGTGATGCAGCCTTTGAGGTCAAATTGGTCCAGTTATACAGTGAAATATTACTCATTCATACAAAGGAATAAAGCACCGATATGTGCTGTAGTGTGGATGAACCTCAAAAATAGTATGCTCCATAAGGGACTTCCCTGGTGGTTCAGTGGCTCAGACTCTGCACTCCTAATGCAGGGGGCCTGGGTTCGATCCCTGGTCAGGGAGTAAAGTTTACTACATGACATGGCTGAAGATACTGTGTACCGTAACTAAGACTCAGTGCAGCCAAATTAATTAACTAATATTTTTAAAAAATATTACGCTGCATGACAAAAGCCAGAAACATATGTGTGCTATATGATGTCATTTATATGAAAGGTCCCAGATAGGCAAATCTATAGAGACAGAGGCTGACTGGTGGTTGCCCAGGGTTGGGGGAGGGGCAAATGGGGAGTGAGTGCTTAATGGGTATGGAGCATCTTTTGGGGTGATGGAAATACTGTGGGACTAGGTAGAGGTGGCGGTCGCACAACACTGTGAATATACTAGATGCCACTGAATTGGGTACTTTAAAATGGTTGATTTCATGTTATGTGAATTTCACCTCAGTAAAAATATTACATTAAAAGAAGTTTTAAAAGAGAATGAGCTAGATATTCATATGGTCAGATGAAGAGATCTTGAAGAGTATGGCCTGATTCCTGTCATGGAAATTGAATTACTATGCAAATATTAATGACTGCCAACAAAGGTCCATGTAGTCAAAGCTATGGCTTTTCCAGTAGTCAGGTATGGATGTGAGTTGAATCCTGAAGAAGGCTGAGTGCCGAAGAATTGATGTTTTTGAACTGTGGTGTTGGAGAAGACTCTTGAGAGTTCCTTGGACTCTCAGGGCTAGGAGATCCAACTAGTCATCCTAAAGGAAATCAACCCTGAACATTCATTGGAAGGACTGTTGCTGAAGCTGAAGCTCCAATACTTTGGCCACCTGATGTGAAGAACCGACTCACTGGAAAAGACCCTGACACGGGCAAAAATTTAAGGCAAAAGGAGAAAGGGTTGACAGAGAAAAAAGTGGTTAGATAGTATCACTGACTCAATGGGCACGAATCTGAGCAACCTCCAGGAGATAGTGGAGGACAGAGGAGCCTGGCCTGCTGCAGTCCATGGGGTCACAAAGAGTTGGACAGGACTTAGCTACTGAACAGCAACAATTGATGACCTATATGAAAGTGTTAGTTGCTCAGTCGTGTCTGACTCTTTGTGACCCCATGGACTGTAGCCCATTAGGCTCCTCTGCCAATGGGATTCTCCAGGCAAGAATACTGGAGTGGATTGCCATTTCCTTCTCCAGGGGATCATCCCAGCTGAGGGATTGAACCCAGATCTCCCACATTGCAGGCAGATTCATTACCATTTGAGCAACCCGGGAAGCCTAATGTACTGATCTACATACTGAGCATCTTTCTAAAGCAGTATTGTCCAACAGAAATATAATGTGAACTACATGGGTAAATTTAAAATTTTCTAGTAGCCACATTAAAAAAAAGCAAAATTAAAGGAGTGAGAATAATTTGAATAGTGTATGATTATCATTTCAATGTGTGATCAACATAAACATTATTAATGTGATTTTTATGTTCTTTTTTGTACTAAGTCTTCAAATCTAGTGTTTTACACTTAAAACAGATCTCCATCTATTCCGGCCACTTTTCATGTACTCAGTAAGGACGTGGGGCCAAAGGGTACTATATTGAATAGGACAGGTCTACAATGTCAGTATGGCCAGTTCACCCATATTTGCCCTCCTGTCACGGGTTGAATTGTGTCCCCTGAATTCGTATGTTAAAGGCCACTTAGTACCCGGAATTTGACTGTATTTGAGATAGAGCCTTGAAAGAAGTGATCCAGTTAAAATGAGGCCATTAGGGTGGCCTAGAGTCTGTCCTCCTAAGAAGAGGAGATCTGGACTCACAGAGAACCACCAGGGGTGCAGGCTCACAGAGGGATGGCCATGTGAGGAGGTGGCGACAGAACAGCCATCTGCAAGGCCAGGAGAGAAGCCTCAGAGCAAACTAAATCTGCCCACATCTTGATCTTGAACTTCTAGCCTCCAGAAGTGTGAGAAAAAATAATTCCCATTGTTTGACACCCACCTCCCCACCCCAGTCTGTGACATTCCATTATGGCAGCCGGAGGAGACTAACCCACCTTCCATCCAAGGACCTCAGAGGTCAGAGAACAGTTCAAAATGCTGGAGAGTTCAGCCCACCCTTGACCAATGGCAAACAGGAGACTGGGGTAACTCAGAGGTGTGCTCTGCCTACAATGTCCCCCAGAGGGTTGTCCCCAGGAGGGTTGAGCTCTAGTAGCTGCCAAGCTGACTTCTTTCTTCCCAGCCTCACTTCTGCACAAGCCCTGGATGTTTCCCTAAGTCACTCACCAGATAAAGTACTTGCACTTGAATTCTTGCCTTGGGGGGTCTGCTGTGGGGAAGGCTAGGAACACCTTGGACCCAAGAAGGATGGAATGAAAGCCAAGGTCAAGGTTCCAAGGGCCTGGGAGCACAGTCAACTTACAGTATCCTCTTGCGCACCTTCCAGTCGCCTGTGACTTCGATGAAGGAGTTGGAGATAGAGAAATGCAGGCCCCGGTTGGGGAGGAGCTTCAGAGCGGAGCCGAGCAGCTTACAGCTCTGAATGTTCAGGCTGGGAAGAGAGACCCACAGAAGAGGCATCAGCGCGGAGGCAGAGGCAGGTCTAGTCTCTGCAGGAGTCTTGCTCTCACCCTGGGACCTGGTACCCAACTCCTACTTACCTGCTGTGTGCCCTGAGCTAAGTGCAGCCTTGCCAAGTACTTTGCGTGCATTGTGTCAGTTGGTCTCACAGAGGGGGTCGGCACTGTTTCAGTTTCCCTTTTCACACAGGGGGAAAGAGAACTTCTTGGAAGGGATGCATTTGCCCAGAGTCACACAGTCAGGATCGGAGTCCACAGATCTCATGACCCTGGCTGGGACCCCAAGTAAGGTGCAGAGATGCACTCCATCATCGCTTTCCTCCCCACATCCAGGTGAGAGGCTCATTCAGAGAAGGCTGAGAGGCAGAGACACGGAAGGTCTGGGGGAAGCAAGCCCAGACCACACGTATCCTGGGGCTGTCAGTGAGAAAGGAATGGTCAAGTTCCCTTTTCTTTGCCTGGTGCACAGTAGGTGCTTGATAGATGTTTAGTGATGGGCTGAATAGAAGAAAGACTGGAAGAAGCCATCAGTGGTGAGCAGAGAGGGGTGTGATGAGTCCTGGGCTCAGTTGTCCCTGCTCCATTGTCAATCCTTCAAAAAGTGATTGATGTCTTTTTTTTTTAACATTTATTTATTTATTTTTGGCTGGCTTGGGTCTTCATTGCTGCATACAATTTTTCTCTGGTTGCGATGAGGGTGAGTTACTCTCTAGTTGTGGTGAGAGGGCTTCTCATTGCAGTGGCTTCTCTTGTTGCAGAGCACAGGCTCTAGGGCTCTTGGACTTCAGCAGTTGCAGCGCATGAGCTCAGTAGTTTCAGCTCCCAGGCTCTAGAGCACAGGCTCAGCAGTTATGGAGCACAGGCTTTGTTGCTCCGAGGCATGTGAGATCTTCCAGAATCAGAGATTGAACCCACGTCTCTTGCATTGCAGGCGGATTCTTCACCACTGAACCACCTGGGAAGCCTGATGCTTTTCTTTTTAAAGCATCAGCTGCTCTGGTCTAAATATCCTTTGAAGACTCAGGTGAAATGCTACTGCCTTCAGGAAGCCTTCCTTGACTCCTCCAGATGTGCCAACCTCAGCTCCAAGAGTTGGGTTACTATATCTAAAGTTAAAGGTTTATTCGAAAAAAAAATTTAAGGTCTATCTTCCCTTCCAGACTACATCCAGTGTCAGGCCAGAGCCTGGATTATCACTCCAAAGAGGCAGAAAGTTATCCCCACTTTACAGATAAGGAAACAAAGGCTCAGGTCACACAGCTAGTGGCTCTTCATTAATATTTATTGTATGAACGAATGAAGGCCCCAAGTTCCTTCCAGAACTTCCCTCTGAACTCTTTGAGGAACCATCCCACCACTGCCTGCCCCAGAGAGGTTTTAAGCCATCCTGGGGCTCTCTCTCCCTTCCTCTCTGGACACCCCCCACAGCCCCTGCCCAGCCACCTTGGAGCCCCACCTGTGGAATCGATAGTCCACACTGCCGAAATGTTTGATCCTGAAGTCTCCGTCGAAGTTGGGCAGTGTGACTTTGTGCAGCTTACTCTGCAGAGCCAACAGCTCCTCTTGGGCCACTGAGGACACATAAAAGCTGGGAGTCAGCCTGGCCGGCCTGCCTCCCTCCCTCTAAACCCTTCAGTGGCTCCTACCTGCCCTGGGGAAAGAGGCCAACTTCCTGATTAGCATTATTTTGGTTGCAGGTTATTGAGCCCCTCTAGAGCCCCAGGGGCTTTCCAGGGAACTCCGTGGGTAAAGAATCTGCCTGCAGTGCAGGAGTGGCAGGAGCCACAGGTTTTATCCCTGGGTCGCGAAGATCCCCTGGAGGAGGACATGGCAACCCACTCCAGTATTCTTGCCTGGAGAATCCCCATGGATGGAGGAGCCTGGCGGACTAGAGTCCATGGGGTTGCAGAGAGTCGGACACGACTGAAGTGACTGAACACACATGCACACCCAAGAGCACCAAGTGGCAGGAGAGATATTCAGGAGCATCACTGCATTCCAGGTGGGGTGGTCATGTTCATGCCCATTTTACGGATGAGAAAACAGAGTGTCTGTCTTTGTAGCATCTCCATAAGGGAGGAGTGCTGTGTGCTTGGTGGCTGGGCCTCTTTCCTGTCCTTCACAGTGTCTAGCCTGTGTAGAAGAGATTGCAAGGATTTTAGGGCTAGGATCCTGGCGTTGGCGTCTTTCTAGCTGGGTAACCTTGAGCAAGTCCTCAACCTTGGCATTCTCTGTCTGTCCAAAAGCAATGAGAGCAATACTTTCCTCACTGGGGTGGCATGAGGATTAAAAGAGATCACTGCAGGACTTCTGTGGTGGTCCAGGGGTTAAGAGTCCTCCTGCCAATGCAGGGGACACGGGTTCAATCCTTAGTCTGGGAAGATTCCACTTGCCAAGGGTCCCATGTGCAACAACTACTGAGCCCCTGCACTTTAGAGCCTATGGTCCACAACGAGAGAAGCAACCACAATGAGAAGCCCATGGGCCACAATTAGAGAGTAGTCCCCACTTGCCAGAACTAGAGAAAGCCCATAAAACAGTGAAGACTCAGCAAAGCCTAAATAAATAAAATTATTAAACAAAACAAAACAAAAATCTAAAAAAAGAAAAATGTTTAAAAAGAGAGAGAGAGAGATCTTTGCAAAGCCAAAAGGAGTCTGACAAGATAAAAAGCACTCTTGCATGGTGCCTGGCACACACGAACCACTCAGTAAACACCCAGGAGGTCAAAGCAAGGTGGATCTTGTTTAAAAATATGGAAAGGAACCAAAATGTCCAGCTCTAGAGGACTGGTTACATTTACACAGCAGAAAGGAACAAGAGGCAAATTTTGCCTGATCTAGAGTTTCAATATAAATAGTATTCACACTAGGACTTTCTGTTTATTTGGAGGTATGAGGGACCCAGGATTCTGCCCTTGGAGTGGGTGTGTGTACACAGATGACCACTGAGCCCCCCCACTCTGCCTCTTACCACTTTGCAGCCCTCCCTCCTACACACACAGAAGCTGGTACTCTGCCAAAACGCTATCCCTTGTCCCTGGCTAACTCTCATGTATCATTTCTACCTCAACTCCTCCAAGAAGGCTTCCTTGATTGCCTTCTCTCTGTCTCCAGCCAATCTGGGCTCCCAATAACTCTTCCTGAGGGAATGTTATTACCCCATTTGAACAGATAAGGCAATTGAGACTCCATATATGTGAGGAGCAGCTCTCCATTAAGTACTGTGGGGAGTGGTATATAAACACCCCCAATCCCTTGCCCCTTGGACAGATGATTTCTGAGGCTTTGTTTTAGCATCTTAAGAAAAAATTACAAATGAACCGTTATACAAAACAGAAACAAGCTCACAGACATTGAAAACAGATATGATTATGGAATGTGGATGGCAGGACAAATTAGGAGTATGTGATTAACAGATATGACATAAAATAAACAAGTAACAAGGATTTACTGTATAGCACAGGGAATTATATTTAATATCTAGTAATAACCTATAATGGAATATAGTCTGCAAAGAACTGAATCATTTTGCTGTATACCTGAAACTAACACATTACTGTAAATCAGCTATACATCAATAAAAAAATAAAATACAGTTCTACTTTTGCCCATTCTTTAAAATTGAAGTATAACATCTGTAGAAGTACAATATAAAGGGCACTTGTCTCATTAAAGGTGTTAGTTGCTCAGTCCTGTCTGACTCTTTGTGACCCCATGGACTATAGCCCACCAGGCTCCTCTGTCCATGGAATTTTCCAGGCAAGAATACTGGAGTGAGTTGCCATGCCCTTCTCTAGGGGATCTTCCCAACCCAGGGATCAAACCTGGGTCTCCTGCATTGCAGGCAGATTCTTTACCATCGGAGCTACCAGGGAACCTACTGTGAGGTAATTCTTACATGTTTATGCACCCATGTAGCCAACACCTCGAGCAAAACACAGGGCCTTCTCAGTACCCCTCAGGGTCTCTGCGCCCCTTCTGGGTGGTCACCACCATTCTAACCTCTAGTTCTAAGGAATGGGTTTTCAAACTTGAGCAAGAATTTTCCAGCAAAACTGTTCCCATCACAGGGGCGGTAGCTGGCTCACTGACATGCCTCTCCTGGCTGTCTTCTGTCCCCATCTCATGTGACAATCCTGCTACAGTGTTTCTTGGAATCATCTCCTGAACCAAACATTCACCCCCAAATCTTTATCTCTGTTGGCTAGTGGGAACCCGGCTAAGACAAGCGACGTGCCCAAGAGGCCCAACGGTTGGGTGACAAGGCCAGACCCCGAGCCAGGGCTGCCTGACCAGGAAGCCTGCACCACCCTGAGGGAGAGAGTCCCCTCTACGTCCCCAACTGTCCCCAGAGCAGCCTGGGGCCAAGTAGGTCAGCCAATTCAGCCGACAGCCACGGCTCCCTACCGTACTCCAAGCCCTGGTCGGTGATTCTGACGACCAGGCCGGGATTGGCCCCCAGGACCCCGGAGGTGAACGTGAGCAGTGTTCCCAGCAGGAGGGAGGGCAGGGTGCCCACCGAGGTCATCATCCCGGATTCCCAGGGGGCTCGGCCGGATCTGTTGCAGCCTCTGGCTGAGCCCAGCTCCCTTAAATAGCCGAGGCCTGAGGGCTGGGGTGGCTCCTGAGTGGGGCGGGTTCCTGGGACCAGGAAGGGGAGGCCGAGTGACTGGAACCTGCTTGCAACACTGTTGGGGTCACGGGTCACTTAAAAGCCCCATTGGCACCGCCTGGGAGAGAGGGTGGGTTGGCCTGGGCCCAGGTGACACTGTGTCCACCCTTCCCACAAAAAGGCCCCATGTTCATTTCCAGGAAGGCCTGGGTTTTATAGACAAGGAAGCTGAGGCTCTGAGAGGCCATGTCACCAGCTCAAGCTCACACACCCTGGCAGGTGGCAGAACTGGGAATCAAAGCCTGTTGAGTTATACTCAACTCTGTTTCTATAAAAAAGAAATTTCCCCGCCCCATCCTACCCTCTCTATCTCCTATTGGGAAACAGGTTTTCTCAAACCTTGCTGGTGGTAAAAGTTGTTGGAAGGCAACTTGGCCAATCCTTGAACTCCTGCCTGCCCTCCTCCAGGGGATCTTCCTACCTCAGGGATCGAACAAGAATCTCCCGTCTCCTGGAATGGCAGGTGGGTTCTTTACCACGAGTGCCATCTGGGAAGCACCAGCCACTCTCTGCTTTTCTGTAATTGTGGTCTTTTAAAAATAAGTCCCGCTGGAGGAGGAAATAGCAATCCACTCCAGTATTCTTGCCTGGAAAACCCCATGGACAGAGGACCCTGGAGGGCTGCAGTCCATGGGGGTCACAAACAGCTGGACATTACCAAAGCAACTTAGCACAAAAATATGTCCACAAATTCTTTGATACTCTTTCCATCAAAAGCTGAAGTCTCCTTGAAATTGAAATGGTGCCCTCTCCTTGAAATTGGATGGGTCTTTGTAATGCCTCAACATCCTGACTGTGGCAGGGTTGTGAGACACTGGAATTGGGCTTGGGATTGGAACTTCCACACTAAGTGCAGGGAAGCCCATACTGGGCTTCTCTGTGCCCTGTTGTTTGTATGCATCGGGCTGAGGATTTCGGACTCCTCTGTCCCCACTCCAAACCCTGAAAGTAACCTAGGTGCTCCTGAGGGCAGCGCTGAACTTTTTGAGTCCTATGTTCCTTCCAGCATTGGGTGAGAACTGGCAGGAAACCAGCATTTATTGAGCACCTACTATGTGGGGGGCACCATGCTGCTTATGCCACGTTGCCACCTCTCAGCCTGCAGCAGCCCTTTACGGTATTTTAATCTCCTTTTGAGCTGAAGAAACAGGCTCAGATGGGTGAAGTGATTAAGCCATCATCACCCATCAAGGATGTGAACCCGGCTTTGTGGGGAGCCATTGCAGAACTATGGTCAGAGAAGCCTTCTCTGAGGTGACGTGCTGAGCAGGGACCCTAAGGATGAGGAGGAGTGGCCTTTGGGAGAAGCCATACCAGGCCAGCAAAGAGCAAGGACAAAGGCCTGGCGGCAGTGTGCCTGGGGGCCTCTGCTCCCTAGACTCAGCCTGCCAGGGCAAAGTGGGGGGCTCTGGGCTGGGAACCCGTAAACCAGGGTTCCCACCAGCCCCTGCCTGGCTGCGGATCCCTCAGCAAACCTTGTTTCCTCAAGTGCCTCTGTTTCTCTTGTAAAATAAAGGAGATAGAGCAGGTGACTCCCAGGGGCTTTGTCAGCTTGGAGATGGGGAGGAAGAGAGACAGTCTGGAGAGTGAGGACCTCATGGGGACACAGAAGTCACCCTTCCTTTGGCAGCAGTCTGAGAATATCCAGACTGGGGGCTGTTTGCAGGGGCGGGAGTTCCCGTAGTAGTGAGCTTTGGACCTTAGACCTTCCCCCACCCCAACAGCCTGCCCCAGGGCCCCAGGCCTGGCCTCCACCCCCACAAGTGCTGTAGACTCAAAAAACATTCACAACCTGAAAGTTGAGAGTTATGTTTTATTTAGTGTGAATTTTTAGGACTTCAAGCCTGGGAGACAGCATCTCAAGTAACCCTGAGAGAACTGCTCCGAGGAGGCGAGGTGGGGAGCCAGGTTATACAGAAGTTGTGCAATAAAGGGCAGGTAGTCTAAACATCAAAAGACTATTGTTAAAGAAAACCAGATACCCCAAGTTAAGGAATTTAGCTCTTTTCTATGTATAGGAAGATACAAGAGTCTGGACTCACTGAAATCATTTATTTGACCTGCACCTCAGCTCTCTGGGGCCAGTATCCTGTGTTTTCACATCCTGAGTTTCCTCAGGGCTTACCTTTGGGAGTGTCTGCAGTCTGATGGCTGCTAGATGACAGGTATTCTTTGTTTATTCATATTGTTGTAGGGAGGAAGACAATTCTGACTTCATGGTGGACACTGTTTCCTTGACATGTTTTTCGTTGCTCTTGTTATTATAATCATACTTACCAGCTTGCCTGGAGGACCCTGCCCCTCTGCTTGAGTGTAAATTAAGGTGCCTTTGTTAGAACTATACAAAAAAGATCTTCATGACCCAGATAACCAAGATGGTGTGACTACTCATCTAGAGCCAGATCTCCTGGAGTCCTAAGTCAAGTGGGCCTTAGGAAACATCACTAAGAACAAAGATAGTGGAGGTGATGGAATTCCAGCTGAGCTGTTTCAAGTCCTAAAATATGATGCTGTGAAAGTGCTGCACTCAATTATGCCAACAAATTTAGAAAACTCAGCAGTGGCCATAGGACTGGAAAAGGTGAGTTTCCACTCCAATCCCAAAGAAAGGCAATGCCAAAGAATGTTCAAACTACCACACAATCTGCACTCATCTCACACACTAGCAAAGTAATGCTCAAAATTCTCCAAGCCAGGCTTCAACAGTATGTGAACCGTGAACTTCCAGATGTTCAAGCTGGATTTAAAAAAGGCAGAGTAACCACAGATCAAATTGCCAACATCCGTTGGATCATTGAAAAAGCAAGGGAGTTTCAGAAAAACATCTTTTTCTGCTTTATTGACTACACCAAAGTCTTTGACTGTGTGGATAACAACAAACTGGAAAATTCTTCAAGAGTTGGGAATACCAGACCACCTGACCTGCCTCCTGAGAAATCTATATGCAGATCAAGAAGCAGCAGTTAGAACTGGACATGGAACCACACTGGTTCCAAATTGGGAAAGGAGTACATCAAGACTGTATATTGTCACCCTGCTTATTTAACTTATATGTAGAGTACATCATGAGAAATGCTGGGCTGGATGAAGCACAAGCTGGAATGAAGATTGACAGGAGAAATATCAATAACCTCAGATGTGCAGATGACACCACCCTTATGGCAGAAAGCGAAGAGGAACTGAGGAGCCTTTTGATGAAAGTGAAAGAGGAGAGTGAAAAAGTTGGCTTAAAGCTCAACATTCAGAAAACTAAGATCATGGCATCCGTTCCCATCCCCTCATGGCAAATAGATGGGGAAACAATGGAAACAGTGACAGACTTTATTTACTTGGCCTCCAAAATCACTGCAGATGATGACTGCAGCCATGAAATTAAAAGACGCCTGCCCATTGGAAGAAAAACTATGACCAACCTAGACAGCATATTAAAAAGGTCCATCTAGTCAAAGCTATGGTTTTTCCAGTAGTCATGTGTGGATGTGAGAGTTGAACCATAAAGAAAGCTGAGCACCGAAGAATTGATGCTTTTGAACCATGGTATTGGAGAAGACTCTTGAGAGTCCTTTGGACTGCAAGGAGATCCAACCAGTCAATGCTAAAGGGAATCAGTCCTGAATATTCATTGGAAGGACTGATGCTGAAGCTGAAGCTCCAATACTTTGGCCCACCTGATCTGAAGAACTGACTCATTGGAAAAGACCCTGATGCTGGGAAGGATTGGGGGCAAGAGGAGAAGGGGACGACAGAGGATGAGATGGTTGGATGGCATCGCAACTCAATGGACGCGAGTTTGAGCAGGCTCCAGGGGTTGGTGATGGACAGGGAGGCCTGGCGTGCTACAGTCCATAAGGTCGCAAAGAGTTGGAAACAACTGAGCGACTGAACTGAACTGAACTTGTCCCTGCCCACCTGTGAATAGAAGAGATAACACAGCCCTTCCAAAGGCTGACCACTCCCTTGGAGATGTTTTTCAAGACTGAAGACCCTTTCATTTTGCTTCCCCACTGCCTCTCCCTCTCTATTCTGCCTTCTGACTTCAGTTCCTCATTGCTTCCTTCTCTCTGAGATATAAAATAACCTGGCATTCAGACCCCAATCAGTTGGTTATTTTAAGGCACTAGCCTGCCATCTTCTGGGTCAGTTGCTTCCCTAATAAAGTCTCTTCCTTGCCTCAGCACCTCATCTCTCGGATTCATTGGCCTGTCGTGTGGCGAGCAGACTGAGCTTGGACCGGGTAACAATATGGCAGGAAATATCCCATTTCTCAGGGCCAATTCCCAGCTCAAGGTCCCTGCTGGTGACCCAGGACCAGCAGAGGCCCCTCGGCGTAGTATGAGTCCCACACTGGTCAGAACCCTTGGACTTTCCCTCTACCGGGCTGACCTCCTCCTCCGCAAAAGCCAAAGCCACTTGTCACTCTCCCTACCATCAAGTCCTACAGCAGAGAAAACCCTCTCCCTTTTAACACAATGATGTTTACTATGCTCTGATGAACGAAGTCTCAAAAGGAAATCAGGAAACCCAGAATTTGGAAACCACAGTGCCTGGAATACTGAGCTGCACATAGTAGGTAATTGAGTCAATGAACGTCAAGCGGAAAAGTGAAGGATAAAGGGCATGAACTCTGGGACCAGGTGGCCTGGGTTTGAATTGTGGCTCGCCCACTGAGTGACCTTGGGCCTGATGACTCAGTTTCCTTATCTGTAGTTGGGCTTAGCCATGGGACAGCAGGGCAAGAGGTCAGAGGTCAGGAAGAGAGCGGGTCAGGGCACTTCTTCCTGCTCCTTCTTTGCTTTGGATCTCAGTCTGGCTGTGGCTGCATCATTCCTGACATCCCCTCCCCCTCATCTCCAGCATCCCCCCTCACGCTGGGACAGCTCGACTCCTTTCTTTGCTGCTTCAAGCCTAGGGAGGCTAGTTCCTGGGGGCTTCCCATCCTTCAGGGGTTTCCTTCAGCCTGTCCCCCAGCTCTATAAATAGCCCCTTCATTAGAATCCTAAGAACCGTCTGAGCTGGATTCTGTTTCCTGCGTGGACCCTGATCGACACAGCTGGCACACTGTGTTATTGACCTTTTGTAGCAAATGCCTTCCTCTCATGGAGAGCTGGGGATTCTTCCCCGAGGTCAGCACAGGCCTCGTGTGGGGACAGTGGCCTGCAAAAGACAACTAAGAGGACGCAGCAACCTTGCTCTGCCACCAAGGATGTCTCTGGGGGTCACCTTCTGCAGGGAGGTGACCTCCTCTTGGGTCTTGAAGGTCACATGAGGTTTTGCAGAGGAGAGAACCAAGAGCTGTCCAGGAGAAGCAAGCAGCAGAAACACAGAGCCTGAACACGTGACGGGCTGGCAGCCAGAAAGCCTGGATCCCTGTCTGCTCCTGATGGTCTGTGTGACACAGGGCAAAACCACGGCCTTCTCTGATCCTCACTTTGCCTCTGAAGGCAGAGGAAGGTGTTAGACTAGGACAGCATTTCTCAGATTCTGGGGATCTTGTTTATTGATCTATCTTATTTTAAAATTTATTTTCATTGAGATGTAATTGACAAATTTAAGGTGTACAATGTGCTGACCTGACATATTTATATACTGTAATAGGATCACCACTGTAACATCAGCTGACACTTCTACCCAAGCACACAATTACCACTTCTTTTTTGTGGTGGGAACAATTAAGATCTAGTCTCTTAGCAACTTTGAAGTTTATGATAGAGAATTGTTGTCTGTAATCCTATGCTGTGCATTAGACCTACAGGACTTATTTCTCTACGAATTCCAAGTTTGGAGCCTCAAACACTGTCTCCCTAATTCCCCTACCCCTACCCCCCTGCCCTGGATCCTGGTAATCACCATTCAACTCTGCTTTTACGAGCTTAACCTTTTTAGATTCCACATATAAATGGCATCATAGTTTTTATTTACTTATATTTTGCTTAGCATAATGTCCTCAAGGTCCATGTTGTTGCAAGTGGCAGGATTGACTCCTTTCTTACAGCTGAATAATATATCATTGTGTATATTCGTAAACTTCTGCATGTAGAGATAAGGGAATGCTTATAGACTGTTGGTGGGAATGTAAATTGGTATAGCCACTAGGGAAAGAATATGGATATCTCTCAAAAAAATTAAAGAGACCTACCAAAAAAAAAATGTAGATCTACCATATGATCCAGCAATTCCACTTCTGGATATACACGCAAAGAAAATGAAAACAGAATGTTGAGGAGATATCTTCACCTTCATGTTTATTATCCCATTATTCACAATAGCCAGGACATGGAAACAAGCCAAGAGCCTGTCAACAGTTGAACAGATAAGGAAGTTGTGGAATGTATATGTACGCCAGGGATCTTGTTAAATGCAAATTCTGATTCATTAGCTTCCTTTGGGAGCTGAGACTCTGTATTTCTAACAAGCTCCCAGGTGGCACTGCTCTTGAACTATACTTTGCAAACAAGAGACTAACTGGGATCCAAGTTCCCTCCAAGCTCAGGGATTCTACATCTCTGTTCGTTCTTTATTTTCCGAGCACTTTTCTATGATGGTGCCTGCATTCCTGAGCACATCGGCTCTAGCTGAAGAGAAGGATGTTGTGAAGACCTGCCATTCTGGATCTCTG
Organism: Giraffa tippelskirchi; assembly: GCF_054371585.1. Taxonomy (NCBI): domain Eukaryota; kingdom Metazoa; phylum Chordata; class Mammalia; order Artiodactyla; family Giraffidae; genus Giraffa; species Giraffa tippelskirchi. The sequence goes on along the minus strand of NC_137287.1, from coordinate 108,994,305 downwards.
TAGGGCACTTCAGAGTTTGATGTTAATATTTATGGCAACCTCTTCCTCCAACCTGGTTACTTGCAGATCTGTGTGTGTGCATGGAAACACACACACATACATTTAGAGACATACACATGAGCCCCGAGGCATGTGGATTTACAGAAAAAAAAAAAAAGAAAAAAATAGTAGTCAGTGACGTCCAGTTTGGTTCAAGACTGTGTCCCCTACTTAGGATGTCAGGACACCTCTGGAGCAGGACTAGCCATGAGGACACACAACTCCTCCCCCCAGGAAACCATAAGGAACTCGAAGACCCTACTATGTCTCCCTCTACCCCTTCTCTGCCTCTGCAATCGGCAGCATCTAAAATCCAATCTAGCCTCATTTCACCAGGTCTTAATAGCTTTGGGGACCCTAAGGAGCTTCTGTTAAAATGAAAATGTCTCAGCAAGAAAAAATTCTATAATATTTGCCGGAGCTCACTTTATTGGATTCTTCTCCTGGAAGTCCAGAGGGCCCTTGCTTTTACAGATGGGGAGGCTGAGACCAAGAGAGGGAAGACCGGCCACACAGTGACTCCATCACTGAACCCAGATTTCCAGCCAGGCAGTGGTTCTGATTCTTGGGGTCAGGCAGCCAGCCTTGCCTCATACTTTGAAAATCATCACAAAGTGGCTTTGAGCCATGCAGAGGTGGATTCAAATCTGGACATTTTAAAAATAAATGCTTACGGAGTATCAACCGTATGGCAGGCATTGAGAATATAACTGTGGCAAGTCAGATATAGTCCTTACAGTATAGTGAGAATTAGTGGCTTGTGAATGTTTAGTGCCTGCTTTGATTACTGTTTGTCAGATCCCATAATACAGATTTCACATAGATTTGATTCTCATAACAACTCTATGAGGTGGTTATTATTTGCTGTTGTTCAGTCGCTCAGTCGCGTCTGACTCTTTTTGACCCTGTGGACTGCAGCACGCCAGGTTTCCCTGTCCTTCACTATCTCCCATTATTACTATGATCTTCATTTTACAGATGAGAAGATTGAAGGCCAGGGGTTTAATTGCTCAAAGTCACACAGCTGATAAATAGCGGAGCAGGGACTTGAATCCATGGTGTCTGGGACCACGGCCCCTGCTCTTAATCACCACGTCACGAGCTTATTACCAGTACCACTCATTCTTCCCAACAACCTCATGCCAAAGAGGAGGGCAAGGTTTTATCTCTACTTTTCAGAGGAGGAAATAGAGGATCAGAGAGATTAAGTACTATTTGGGAAGTTGTGCAGCTCAGGAGGGCTCGGGTTGACACCTCCCCTCCTCTTGGGTACCCCTCCTTCATATTTAAGTCAGAATTGCCAGAAGGAACTCCAAGAAGGCAATGCTTAACCAGAAGTGAAGCTCCTCTGATAATGAGCTTTCAGGTAGTCCAAGTCTAGAGCGAGCAATTCTTTTTTTTTTTCCCCTTCCAACACCTTTGTTGACATGCATCTCACACATCGTAACATTCACCCATTTCCAGGGTAACTTGAGTGGTTTTTAGCATATTTACAAGGTTGTACAAGCATCACCACAATCTAATTTTAGAAGATTTTCAGCATCCCCCAAATAAACCTGGTACCCATTAGGCACCACTTGGAGCGAGCAGTGCTCAGCCTGAAGGGAGAAGCCCCTCCAGTAGTGGTTTTGCAGGCATCAGTGGCAGATAATTGGGAGTGTCCTGGGGGATGCTCTTCACACCAGACCTCTAAACAACTGCCTATTTCTCAGCCATTAGTGATAGCTCCCCAGGGCACACTGAGTTCCACTCACCAGTCTTTAGATACAAGAGATAATTGCACTTATTTCTATAGATAGTGGGGACAGGGGCTGCCTGAATGTCTTAGAAAGCAGAGGGTAGGAGTGGGAGCCGGCTGACCATCTCCAAAGAGAGTAACGGGAGAAGAAGTGGTGGTTTTGGTGGGGGGGGCAAAGGGGAGGCTGGGTTACGTCCCCTACTTAGCAGCTGTGCTCCCACCCCAGGCAGAAGGGTCTTTAAAAAATGTGATTTGGAGTGTGTCCTTCTCTTGCTCAAAACTCTCCAATGGCTTCCCTTACTTTTGGGAACAAAACTCAGAGCCGTAACAGAGCCTTGACAGCCCCCCGGCCTCATCCCACGCTGTGCTCCCATTCGTCCTCTTCTTCCAACCTGACACACTGCTTTTTTCTCTTCCTACTCAGTGCTTCCAGTAAGCCTAAATAGAAAAAAGTGCATCTTCTTGGGAGATGAATTAGAGAAAGGATTTTGTTCCTTCAGCCTGGTGTCTTTTTATAGTGCACGACCTAGGCCACCGAGCCCAGCTGTCCTGCCTTTAATATGCCATGCCCCAAACAGACAAGATTTGGACATCTGGGAGGAGTGGAAAGAGCCTGGGCTCTGATGGCAGAAAGGGCAGGCATCCCCAGCTCTGCCACTTGCCAGATATGTGATCCGGGGAGTGACTCAATTTTAAAGGATTGAACAGGTCCCACTCTGGGGGATGGAAAGTGCTGTGAGGATTAAATGAAATCATTAGTGTGCTGTGCTTGATCAATATCCCTCCCTTCCGCTGTGTGGCCCCAGAGTGTCTACCTCTGTTAACGGAGAATCAATGCTGTTAGCAGAAGCATGTACATTTTTCTTTTTAAATTAAAAAAAAAATTCTTTTATCTGCTTTTTTTCACTACAAATGCTTCTCTCTGTTTTTACTGCCATCCGCCTGGAAGAAGTCTGCATGACAACAGACTCCTAATTTGTTCCCGCCCCCTTCCACTCTTGCCTTTCCAATGCTTTCAGAAGTCTCAAGGTTATAACTAAATCTGGTCACATCACGCTAAATCCCACTGCCTGTTTCAAACTCTTCCTCCTCCTTCTGGTCTCAGACCGAACATCAGCAGCTAAGGAGGACCGCTTTATCACTTTCAAGCACAGTGCTGTTAGAATCCATCTAATGGTCTGAGACAGCCACACCTGGTGTCCCGTGGCAGAAAATGGCCCGTGGTCTCCAAGAAATTCACCAAGAGTCCAAGGACGGTCTGGGCTGGTGATCTTGCTTTCACACCAGCCTGGAGAGTCATGCGTGCGTGCTAAGTCGCTTCAGTCGTGTCTGACTCTTTGTGACCCCATGGACTGTAGCCCGCCAGGCTTTTCTTCTTTGGTCCATGGGATTCTCCGGGCGATAATACTGAAGAGGGCTGCCATGCCCTCCTCCAGGGGACCTTCCCCACCCAGGATGTCTCCCGCATTGGCAGGCGGGTTCTTTACCACCAGCACCACCTAGGAATCCCCATCTGGAGAGTTATGGGGAAATGTTAATTGCAGCTGAGGATGTGACTGACTAAAAACTCCAATGGCTTCTGTCTCCTAGCCTAGTGTTCTGCTTTAGGCGCAATGGCTGGGCAGAAAGCATGGACTAAAGGAGCCATCAAGGTGGAGCCCAATATGGGGCAGAGAGAACAGGCTGTGTGGGATAGCTGCACAACAGCGTCACCATGTGGTGGCGACAAGAGCAGCAGTCGCAGTAAATGACTACACAGGAAGACGGTGGGCTGTGCAGAACTCAGTGCTCAACAGCGACACCATCTGGCAGTGGCAGAAACACCATCCCAATGAACAGACCCACGGACAGTGTCCCACTGTCTACCTATGTCGAGTATCCCAGTGAACACTCTACGGACCTCCACCTGACATTAGGAAGCAAGACGTACTCCCTTTGGACTAAGTAAACCCCAATTATTCTTGGGCAGTGTGGAATGAGGGGTGTTCTCAAAAAGGGACAGTGGGACTTTCTGCTCAGGAAGGCATGTGGGAGCTCAAGAAGTTAATCAGAGAACTAAAAAGAGGTGATTGTATCTTGGCCACACCAGCTACAGGCAATAAACAAATGAATGGACATAAAACAAGAAGAAACAACACGATCACCAGAATTCCAAAGAAAAAAACAGTTTTTTTTTTTTAATGTTGTGTGAAGCACAAAGAGAAATATTGTGATTACCATTGAAACGCAATTCCTGGAGGAAATGTCCCTGCAGCCTTAGCCCTCGAAAGAAACAATTCCTAAAATACACACCACTCAGTTTTCTAAAGGACTAGATTTCCATGTTTAGATCATTTCTGAATCTGAGTTCAGAGGAGTTTGCAAGAGTCTCTGAGTCCCAGAGCTAGAGAGGGAAGCCTGGAGGGGGGCAGTCTGTGCCCCAGGGGACGTGTCAGGAACAGGTGCTGACAACCGTACACCTCCTGATTGACAGCCCCCCGGGGCACCCATGGGGTCTTCAGCTGTAGTGGACATCTGCGCCAAACAGCAGGAAATCCTGGGGGAGAGATGAGAACGCCGTCATCCGCTGGAAGAGTACCCCTCGTTTGTGAGGGTGGGAATGCTGGGGATTTTAGAAGAAAACTTTGGGAGCTTGCCTGCTGGCAAAGAGAGAGCCTTTCTGCTGACAGAAAGGCAGGAGTGAGTGGGGGGCAGGGGGCTGGCATCCCGCCCCTACAGTCTGCACATCAGCGGCAGCCCATGCCTGGAAATCTGTCAGCAGTTTCCCTGGCAGCTGTTTTCCGCTCAGACGTGGAGACCCCCGGGCTGCCGTGAAGGCCTTCATTTGTCATCCCTGCCTCTTGGCAGCTCCAGGGAGCCCTCCTTGCCATCAAGGCTGCAAAACCACTTCTCTTTTGCTTCTTCCTGCCCTTCACTCAAGAATGTTCAGAAAGGAAGGAATTCAGCTGTGCCCAGGGGGTCATTTTTTATTTTAAGGATGAACTGGGTTAGATGTGGGGGCTTGGGGGATGTGTTTCCTCTGCTCACTCAATTAACTTCTCTATTGTCTCTTAGCCCTGGGAGTTCTCCCGTTAGGTTGAAAGAATTGGGGACTGATGGACTGGATGTTGGGGATGAGGGAGAGTGAGGAATCTGGGTGGGGGTTTCCCATGAGGGTCATCAGAAAGCCCTGGACCAAGGTAAGGAATGCAAGAGTGGGTGATGGTTTCCTTGTAGAGTTATCAGTTCTTTGGGACATAGTGGGTGTAAGGAGCTTTAGAGTGGAGACACTGAGGAAGCCAGCATGTGTACTTTGGGCACATGGAAGAGACTGGAAGCTCGGCCGGGTCACACAGAGGTGACTGTCGAGCTTATGTGGATGAAAGTGACCAGGGAGGAACTTCTTTGGTGGCCCAGTGGCTGAGACTCCATGCTGGTCAGGGAAATAGATCCCACATGTCATAACTAAAGAGTTCACATGCAGCAACTAAAGATCCTGCACGCTGCAACTAAGACCTGGTGCAGCCAAGTAAATAAATATTAAGAAAAAGAAGAAGAAGACGGTGACCAGGGAAAGCAATTGGGGAAGGGCAGAGGCCGGGGCAGGAATCCTGGAGAACTCTCTCTGGGAGGGGAAGAAGGAACCAGTAAAGGAGACCAAATAACACAGTGAGAGGTGGCTGGAAAACCTGGAGACGGAATCTTCAAAGCTCAGAGAAGAAAGTGTTCCAAGGATGGGGGAAATGGTGTGAGATGCTGTTGGGGTCAGACTAGGGGAAAGGGAAGAGGAGGCTGTCCCTTCCAGGATCTTAATCTGCCAGACACTGACCACGGGCCCGGAAGGACGCTGGATGCAAAGGAAGGCATGCGTCACGTATCTGTCAAATATTTAAATGCATCCACCTTATAAAAGAGGCTTGGGGCCACCAAGCGAGTTCCAGTTTTACCGAGTATCGAGTATCGTGTGGGAGTGGTACAAGTCAGGGGTTAAAAACCTGGACCTGGCTTTGACTTTGGGCTTCATTTAATGGCGGTGTGGCCTCTCTGAGTCTTATCCTCTCTTCTCTGTTTAGCAACACACCCCACCCTGCGGGAGTGTTGTAAGGGTCGACAGCGCTTGATCCAGAGCGGGAGGAAGGTGGCTATCGAAGTAGATTTGGCGAAGGAGACCCTGGGGACTCACCTGGTAAGGCTGAAGGACCAGGTTGAAGAGCTTGATGTAGGCGGGCAGCGGGAGAGGGAAGCCTTTCTGTAGAGTCTCTGCATTGGAGGTTAAGGCAGAGGTTAAGGTGAAGGTACCACCTCTGATGGGAGGAGTCGGGGGAGGGAGAGGGCGGGGCCGGGACTCAGGCAGCCAGTCCGCAGCCTCCCTGGACCAGCACTCCGGGCTCTGGGAGGAAACCTAGGTAGGAAGAGGCTGCCCAGAGTCTCCTCTTCTCTCTCCTCCACTGAGCTTCAGACACTGGGGACACAGGAATTCCCGCCCTCTCAGCCCCAGGACCACCCGCCCGAGGGTGCCAGCCCTGCTGGAGCACCCCTGGCCCAAGTGACAGCCGGGGCACCTGCTTGCTGGGGTGTGGAGGCCTGGAGACACCTGACAGATATGCACATGAAGCCCCTCAATATTTAGGAGGAAACCAGAAATGGGTGGTAGCCAAGAGCCAGCTCCCCCATCCCACCACACTCTGGCATGGAACTCTGGAGAGTCCTAAGCTCCAGCCTAGTCCCTCAGGTCATTATGAAGCTGTGCTTGTGAAGGCAGGAGGAGAAGCCAGAGTCCCTACATAACAATTCCTTGTCTTCATTTATAATTTCTAAGTGGCCTAAATCAGAGGTCCCCAACCTCTGGTGATCTGAGGTGGAGCTGATGTAATAATAATAGAAATAAAGTGCACAATAAAGGTAATGCGCTTGAATCATCCTGAAACCCTTCCCATCCTGTCCATGGAAAAACTGTCTTCCATGAAACCAGTCCCTGGTGCCAAAAAAGGTGGGGACCGGCTGGCCTAAATGTTCTCATCATAGGGTGGGTGGGCCTCTATTTGCACCCTTGCACCTGGCTCTGCCAAGGTCAGGGGTTTCACCAGTGAGTGAGTTGAGTGGAAGTATTGTTAGCCCAGGTTAGCCCTTCTTCCTTAGCCCTTCTTTCTTGGAAAAAGACCAAAGGTCTGGCTTCAGAGCTGGGATCAAATTTCAGCTTCATCTCTTACCTTCTCTGTGACCAGAGAACCACTCATTTCTCTGATCTCCCATTTCCTCCCATGAAAACTGGAGGTATTATTCTCTGTCTCAATGGACTGTCTCAGTTCACAAAGGAGGAACTCAACCCTTTTCCCCTCCCTGTTCTGGGCCAGGTGTCACTTGAGGTTCATTTGAGGGGACCACCTCCAGCCTCCACAACGGGGGCCAGATAACCTGTGGCTCTAAGACCCACCCCCCTCACCGGGACTGAAAATCAATCCTTTCTCCAAAACTCCTTACTGTTAATCTTCGGAAGCACGACGGTGGGCACAACGTAGTTCATGACAGACTGCAGCAACTCAACCTGGGGATCAGGAGGACAGGACCCATGTCAGGGCACTGGGGCATCAGCTGTCCTCTGTCACTTGCCCTCCCACCCAGAACAACCTCAGGAAGAACCGCTGAGAGACGGACACAGGGGTGACACGGAAACACTGCAGCTCAAGGTCACCAAAGTGATCTCTTTCACTTTGAAGGTTCCAGATGCAAATCACATTCTAGACTTGCAGGGGGCAAGGCGGAAGCAAGGAAGGTCATCACAGAGCACTGAAACGTGAAAACCTTTGTGTAAGAAAATGCACTCTCTCAGACATCGCAGGCTAGGGGGCAAATTAATTCAACCTTTTGGAGGGCTATTTGGCGATGCTCATCAGAAGCCTTAACAATGTGTGTGCCAGGCGGGCCAGCAAACATGCCTCCAAGGCATTTATCCTAAAGAAATGAGGTAGTGCAATAAATAGAACCAAAACAATAAAAGCAACCTACAGGTCCAACAATTGCCGAATCATCTGCGGGGGGGTGGGGGGGTGGGGGGGCAGGGGCACGCGTGGTGGCACTTGGATAATAAGAGACACTATGTAACTATTTAGGGCTTCCCTGGTGGCTTTTGATGGTAAAGAATCTGCCTGCAATGCAGAAGGCCTAGGTTCGATCCCTGCATCAGGAAGATCCCTTGGAAAAGGGAATGGCTACCCACTCTAGTACTCTTGCCTAGAGAATTCCACGGACAGAGGAGCCTGGTCCATGGGGTTACAAAGAGTCAGACACGACGGAGCAACTAAAACTTTCACTTTTCATGTGTAATTATGAAAAATGATCTGGCAGAAATATAGCATCATTGACTCAATGGACATGAATTTGGGCAAACTCTGAGAGATAGTGGAGGACAGAGGAGCCTACAGTCCACGGGGTCTGGGGCGGTGCTACAGTCAACGGGGTAGAAAAGCATTGGACATGACTTAGTGACTGAACCCACAACAACAACAGAAATACATTGGGTTGGCCAAAAAATTCATTTGGGTTTTTCCATAACATCTTACAGTAAAGCCTGAACAAACTTTTTGGCCCACCTGAGAATTATCAACATAAATTTTTTTTGTGATCTATTTTTGAGTTTAAAAAAAGCAGGCTAATGTATAACTAATTCACTTTGCTCTACAGGAGAAACTAACACAACACTGTAAATCAACTGCACGCCAATAAAAATTTTAAAAAAAGAAAAATCAGGCTACAGAAACCATGTAATTCCATCCTGTTATTAAATATGCATCGAAAAAAGTCAGGAAGGATATACACCAAATTATTAAGTAAGTGGTGAAAACAGGAATGATTTTTATGTTTTGTTTTGCAAATCTGTAGGTTCTGGCTGTTTTATAATGTACATGTTTTGCTTTTGCAATAATAAAAAAAATTCAAAAATAACGTAACACCCGCAAGATGATGGCCTGTAGTGGTGACATTCACAACCTGTCAATATGTACATTTTTGTTTCTGGAACAATTGAGTTTCTTTCCCCCGGCTGTAATTCCTGGGGCTCATCAAATGTGGTGCCCTTCTTCCCATGAATCTGGGAACTTTAAATTTTTATTTTCTGCAGAAGCAGAAGTTAGTTATTGACTGAGTCCAGCTGCTGCCAGGAGAGCCCTGGCATCAGTAAATCCATGAAAATACAATGAGGTTGCTTTGGGTCTTTCTGTTTGTTGTAATCTTATCAGATGGGAACGGCTGGCTGGATTTCCATCGGATTTGGGGGGGATGTTGGGACTGACTTCAGGGTTGGGTGGTGGGGGTGCATTTCAGAGATCTAAGGAAATATTCTCCAGAGGTTTGGCAAGAGGCTCTCTGGCAGATTCAGGCCATGAGCAGTAAGACATTGTGGACAGAATTAGCACCTTTTAATGGAGAAGGAAACAACCCACTCCAGTATTGTTGCCTGGAAAATCCCATAGACAGAGCAGCCTGGTGGGGTCACTTAGAGTCAGACACGACGGACAGGACTTAGCAACTAAATAACAACAACAGTGGAAGTCACAAGAGCAAGGTTCATTCAGGTTGGCTGTTGAAGAGCATCTGACCTGCTGTTTACAGGGACAGCTCCCCATCAGGGCCAGAGGGTATGGTAGGAGGAGAGGGAGCAGTGAACCTCCTGTTTTTAAAAATAGATTTTTGGGGGGATGTGGACCATTTTTAAGGCCTTTATTGGATTCATTACAATATTGCTTCTGCTTTATGTTTTGTTGTTTTTTTTTTGGCTGTGAGGCACATAAGATCTTAGCTCCCCGACCAGGAACTGAACCTGCATTCCCTGTATTGGAAGGTGAAGTTGTAACCACTGGACCGCCAGGGAAGTCCCAGTGGTGAGTCTATTTGATGACAGTGATTCCAGGTGGTGGAATCATCTCTGTGGGCTGGCGAGATACCTGTCATCTCCCTCCCATCTGCCCTACTCTGTAAGTGACTCTACCATTCATTCACTCAGCGGCTCAAGTCAAAAATCTGGGAGTCATTCTTCATTGCCTTTCCCCCCACCATGCACAGAAAATCTCTCACCAAGTTCTAATTCTGCTTCCAAAGTATGTCTCCCATCTGCCATCTTTCTCTTCCTTCCTGGCCTCATCCCAGCCTCCATCATCTCTCATGTGGAGGAACGCACCGTCTTCCCCAAGGCAAGGATCCTTATGCTCTGACTCATCCCCCATAGTCCATTCCCCTCATCTCTGCAGGGGCATCTTTTATAAAGTGGAAATGGGATCATGTCCCTCCCTGCATGAAACAGTTCGCTGGCTTCTCACCGCCCTCTGAACACAAGCTACTCTAGCCTAGAAGGCTCAGGGTGGGCCCGCCCCTGCCTGCCTGCCTGCCTGCCTCTCTCTGCCCCCTACTTCTTGCCTTGTTTCTCCAGCCACACTGCTTGCCCCCATTGCCCAAACATGCCAAGCTGTTTCACCACAGGGCCTTTGCTCCTGCTGTTCCCTCTGCCTGCAACATCTTCATCTTGTGGACTCCTTCAGCCCAAATATCACCTCCCCAGAGAGGGTTTTCCTGATCACAGGAGCTAACCCTTAACCTCCCCCATCACTTTCTACCCCACCTCCACTTAGTTTTTCAAAGCATTGATCTTGACTGAAATGGTCTTCTTCATTTCTCATTGTTTGTTTCTCCCCTACAATGGAAGCCCTAGAAGGAGTTGTTTTCTTGTCTAATTCATCAGCACATCCCCACCCATGGAACAGGGCCTGCCACATAGTAGGTACTAAGGAAGGTAATTCACTTGTTCATTCAACTCACATCTGTTGAGCAGAGTCTCTGTACCTGATTGTGTACGATTAATCCCATTTAAAACTCACTGCACTAACTCAGGCAGAAATTATTATCGTTGATTTGTAGGGAAGGTATGAAGTTTGTTGAGTGGAAGTGACTTGCTCAGGGCCCATAGTTAGTAGGTTTGGAGCTGCAATCCCAGCTCAGGTCTCTGTGCCTACCAGTGTGTGTATGTGTGTGTGTGTGTGTGTGTGCGCTCAGTCATGTCCGATTCTTTGTGAGCCTATGGACTGTAATCCACCAGCTCCTCTGTCCATGGAATTTCCCAAGCAAGAATACTGGAGTGGGTTGCCATTTTCTCCTCCAGGGGATCTTCCCTACCCAGAGGTCAGCATCCTATCTCCTCTATCTCCTTAGTATAGGAAAATGCATAGTATATGTAGTTTCCTTCTATCTGTGGTTTCAAGCAACCCCAAGGTCTTGGACTATATCTGCTGTGAATAAGGGGGACTACTATATTCCGTTAAGCTGTTCAAGAGGAAATAAAGATTCCATCACACAATTCATTGTGACAAAAACCTAGACTATCCCATTTTGCTCAAAGGTAGTATGACAGTATATATCTTTTATGATGCTACGTCTCTGAATTTACTCGTCTCTACTTGGTCGTAGAGACACTGAAGGCAGTTGGACACAAAACCCACAGTGCTCCTCCCCTCATTATTTCACATGCAAATTATATGCAAACTAATCAGTGGTCTATTGAAACGATGCTATGAGCCCAGGAGGCCCTCAGGACAGTTATCTCAAGATCAGAGGAAGGAGGGAGCCACCAAGGGCCTCAGACTCACCGAGAAGGGGCCGATGTCTGAGTGCTTCAGTTCCAGGAGCAGCCTGTGAGAAGGAGAGGGGAAAGTTGAGACCACCGCTTGCCTGACCCATATTAGAATTCAGTTACGGGGGAGAAGGGCTTCCTGGGTGGCGCTAGTGGTAAAGAACCCACCTGCCAGTGCAGGAGACATAAGAGACGGGTTCGATCCCTGGGTGGGGAAGATCCCCTGGAGGAGGGCATGCAACCCACTCCAGTATTCTTGCCTGGAGAATCTCCTGACAGAGGAGCCTGGGTTGCATCAAGTCAGCCACAACTGAAGCAACTTAGCACAGCATTGAGGAGAAGGGACACTCTGGGGGATGTTGTCTGCTTTTCCCATCCTGTATCCGTTCCTCCTTCCTCTGGCGATGGCTCCCTGATTTTCTCTTTGGGACAGTCATCTGTTCCCTACATTGTTAATGCTGGGTTCTGGGGTGGGCTCGCCAAAGGGCAGAGTCTACCTTCACTGCCATAGTGATTGCTTCGAGAATTGACCACTAACCCATGCTGGCCCAAGGACTTCTGCTGGAAATATTGGGAGTGAGGTATTCTCTTTTCTCCAGCAAAATTAGCTGGTGACCATTTTTGCCACCACTCGGTGACAGCCTGCTAGGAAACGAAGCCAGTGTGGGGGAGAACAGAGCCGAGAAGAGAGCCAGAGTCCTAAGGATATCATTTGAGCACCTGGATCTACCTGTGTCTGAAACCCTCAGACTTCTGAATAATTTGAGCCCATAAACAATCCCCTATTTATAGACTTTATGATATCTTAACAATGATCCAGGAGAAAGGTAAATAGATGGCTATTTAATGAATCCCTTTAATTCACTATGTTGGATGCTATATCCCACTGAATTCCTGTAACACCCAAGAGGCAAGGGCCATCACACTCCCATTTTGCAGATGATGTCCTTGACAATCAGAGAGGGCAAGCAATATGCCCAAGGGCACACAGCTAACAATCAGCCAAGAAGAATTTCAACCAGGTCTCCCTGAGGCCAAAGCTCCTATTGTCTCCAGTACCCTACAAAGCTTGAAAACTCCTGCCTTGTGGAGTCTCACCACCCCCCAATCCTGCATATTTTAGGAAGTCTGTGCTCAGCCATCACCCAGCTGTATTTTCTCCAGCTCCTCTACTTGAGAGGCCCACAGGTGTTTCCAGGAAAATGAAATCCACGTTTCCAAAGCAGTAACACTTGTCAAAATGATGCCAAGAGAAATAAGCAGCATGCAAACCTCAGGAGCCAAACTCAAGGTTAAGAAGGACAGCTCTGTGCCAGAGAGAAGGCAGAAACAGGCAGAAATGTGGGGCAAGACTCAATTTAAGCCGAGTGAAAGTGAAGAAGAGGCAGACGCCAGGTCGGAATTCGGGGGTCATCACATCTCCCTCACTCTTGATCTCTGTGTGTCTCCTTCTCTCTCCCTTTCTCTTCCTCTTGCCTCCTTTGGTGTCTTCTGTCTCTCTGACAGTCTCCCTGTTACTGTGTCTCTTCCTCCATCTGTCTGTCTTGCTCTACTTTCTCAGTGTCTCTCCCTCCCTTACTGTGTCTCTCTGTGTTTCCCCATCTCTTTCTGTCTCCCCCCATTTCTATATTGCTCTTCTTCTGTGAGCCCCTTGGTCTCTCTCTTTTCCTCTTGCTTGTTGATCCTTCAAAGTGTTCTAAACGTCACAACACACATTAATACAATGATGCGGCTGGCAAAGAACAATTATTGCACTTATCTTACCAGCCAGAGAAAACGGCTGAAGCCTGAAGAGTTCTATGCTTGCCAAAGGTGAGCTGCACTTGAAAGGCAGCCGCCTCAGCCTCCAAGCCCACGTTCCTAACCCCCACCTCCTCTGCTGGGATTCAAACCCAGGCACGGATTCCAGACTCTCCTGGGAGGAGGTGGCTGATGAAGCCACAAGGATGGGGTGTGAAGAAGTTGAAGTGGGTTTCCAAGTGTCAAGGAAGGCCAGGGACGTGGGGTGGCTGGAGGCTGGAGCAGATTTATCAACTGGCACTGCCCAGTCCTGAGTGGACTAGGATAGGGGTGTGACCTGGGATGTGGGGATTTCAGTGCTAAAACTGGGTCGCCGCAGACAAGCCGAGATGGTTGATCACCCTATGACGTGTGGTCTTGGGTGGGTCACTTCATCTCTGAGCACCAGTTTCACTATCTGCAAAATGGGGATATTGTACCTACCATGCCCTGTTTGAGGTTTAAATGGGATGAATGAACACAAAAGCTTGGAACTTGGTAAGGTCGTTGTGAACTCACAGGCACCAAGATTGGATGGGCAGGACTTCCCCAGTGGTCCAGTGGATAAGAATCTGCCTGCCAACGCAGGGGACATGAGTTCGATCCCTGGTCCGGGGAGATTCCACATGCCATGGGACAACTACTGAGCCTGCACTCAAGCCGCAAGTACTGACTCACATGCCCTAGAGTCTGTGCTCCCCAACAAGAGAAGCCCAAACACCGCAACTAGAGAGTAGTCTCCTCCTGCCACAATTAAAGAAAGCACACTCACAGCAACAAAGCCAAAAAAAAGAATGGGTGGGCAGCCCCTTCCTCCCATGCCCACCGGCCCACTTACTTGTCCAATCTGAGCTCTCCAATAAGTCTGTCGGACTTGGCACCAACAACCACAGAAAGGTTCACGTTCTGCAAAGCAACAATCCAGGAAGTGAAGTCCACTGACCCAGAATCCTGGGGCTCCACAAAGCCTCCAAGACCAGAAGGTCTGCTTCACGAAGACCCAGCAGGGGAGCCCACATTGCTGGGTCAGACCCACAGAACCCATGGAAGGGAGGAGTCTTCCTTTCGCCAACATTGTGCTTGTTATGAGTCCTGGACAGTCAAACAATTACCATTTTTCTCCCTCTGCTTCTGGGACCAGTTCAGATTCCCAGGTCACTCCCATGGGCTGTAGGAGACAGGCTGTGAGGTAGGAGTCCAGGCCAGCTCTATTTCACATTCATTCATTTAGTCATTCAATGAATGTTTACTCAGAAAACCAAGGTTCCCAACCTCAGCTTTCCTGTCCACTGTCTGTGTGACCTTGGGTGACCCCCTCAGAACCCACTGAATCTGCAAAGTGAGGAAAATGGGTCTCAACTTGAGGCTGGACAGACCTGAGTACCTGCTGTTGGGGAGAATCTGGCCCTCACCTCCAGTGGCCAGAGTGGGTGCCACCAAATGTTTGCGGAGTGACAGAGTGATCAAATGAATGGATGCACAAGTCAACCATGGGATGAAAACTTAAAGAAGCGAAGGATTAAATGCACAAAGGAAGGAATAAATAAAGATAGGCATGGATGAATAAATGATTAATGAATGAATGAATGAATATACAAAGGAATGATCCATTGAACAAAGATATAATAAATGAATAATGGAATAAATGCATGTATGAACCAGCAAAGACACACTAGATTTCAAGTTAGCAGTCGAATGAATAATTGAATGACTAAGTAAATGAATGAACAAACCCACAAATGCATAATTGAACGACCAGAGATATGCATGAACAGATTGGAAATAGTATACCTATTTCAAGCCAACCACAGAATGAATAATGGAATGGAGAAGTCAGAAGACAGTGGCTCTGGACACACACAGTGCAGGTTTGAGTCTGGGTAGGCTTTACACCAGTCCCCCTGACTCTCAGGGCAGTGCTCTGAGCCCTGTCCAGGGCTGCCTGTCTGCTCAGACCTGGGATCAGCTTACCATCTCTAGCACGAAGAGGGGGTCCAAGGAGGAGTTTGGGAGGACAACAAAGGCCTGGGTGTCCAGGACAAAGATGAGGTCAAGGCCGCTGGGGCTCACGGTGAGTTTCGGAGGCAAAGAGGCCCAGATGAAGAGCTGCATCTGCATGTCAGGGAACATCTTGGCCACCTGCAACCCACAGGGGACGACCAACAAAAGAGGCCATTGATTAAAAAGTGTCTAAATTCTATCTTGTCCTGGTCCTGCAGAAGCACTTCCAATGTCTTCCCACTGTTGTTTGTTGGCAGTGCTGGATCGTCATTGCTGCACGGACTATTTTTCTCTAGTTGTGGTGAGTAGGGACTACTCTCTAGTTGTGATGCACAGGCTTCTCATTACAGTGGCTTCTCTTGTTGTAGAGAATAGGCTCAAGGGCACTGGGCTTCAGTACTGTGGCTCCCTGACTCTATGGCACAGGCTCAATAGTTGTGGAGCACGGACTTAGCTGCTCCGTGGCATGTAGGATCTTCCCAGATTAGGGATCATTGAAGCTGTGTTTCCTGCATTGGCAGGCAGATTCTTTGCCACTGAGCCACCAGGGAAGCTTTCCCATTGCTTTCGGAATAAATTGCAAAGACTGTGTAATTCAGCACCTGGCACCCTGCCAACCTCACCCCATGCCCACCCCTCCACCGCTTCTACCACTTGCCCTCTAACTCCACCCACAAGGGACTTCTTTTCCTCAAATGTGACTTGCTGTCTTTATTTACATCAACTCAATTAATCAATTGCAGCTTTATGAGGGGAAGTTGTTATTACTGCATTTTATGTATGAGAATACTGAGATACAGGCAGAATGTGCTCAGGAACATGAAACTAGTAAGTAAGGGCCGGAGTTCAAACTCAGATAGATCCCAGGAAGAGATTTATAATTCAAAACACCATTTTGGATGGAATAAAAGTATCCTGATATTAACTAAAAAAATTGCGATCTGCTCTCTTTCTGTCTAAAACCTCTTTGCACTCGCTGTCCCCTCTCCCTGAATGTTTGTCCTGTATTCCTCCCTAGCTTGGCTCTTTCTCTTCCTTCAAGTCTGCAGAGCAGCGGAGGGTTCAAGGAGGAACAAAAGAGAGCTTTGACAACACCCCCATCTCTGCTAGCCTCCAGTCCTCCCTCAGGTAAACTCACAGTCTGAGTGCAAAGAATGCAATTGTTATGCAAATGAAACTTCCCTTCGTTTTCCTGACCCCACTATGAGTTGCACCTCCTCCACACCAGTACTGTCTATATAGACATTTCTGGAAGTGCCACCATCAAAGAGGCTATTATGGACTGAATGTTTGTGTCCCCCCTGCTCAGCAAATTCATATACTTAAGCCCTGACCCCTAGTGTGGGCTTTCCAGGTGGCTCCGTGGTAAAGCATCTGTCTGTCAAAGCAGGAGCTGCAGGAGACACAGGTTTGATCCCTAGATCGGGAAAATCCCCTGAAGGAGGAAATGGCAACCCACTCCAGTATTCTTGCCTGGAGAATCCCATGGACAGAGGAACCTGGTGGGCTACAGTTCATGGGGTTGTAAACAGTTGGACACAACTGAATGACTGAGAACAACCCCCCGTGTGGCTGTCTTTGCACATGCAGCCTAAAGGAAGTAATTAGGGTTAAATGAGGTCATCAGTGTGGGACCTGATCCAACAGGATTAGTGTCCTAATAAGAAGAGATACCAGAGCTTGTCTGTTCTCTCTCCACAAGCTCAGAGGAAAGGCCATCTGAGAACCCAGCAAGAAGGTAGCCATCTACAAGCCAGGAAGACGGCCCTCACCAAAAACCGAATCTGCTGCCACCTTGATCTTGGACTTCGCGGCTTTCATAACTGTGAGAAATAAATTCCCGTTGTTTAAGCCAAGCAGTCTGTGACATTTCTTTATGGCAGCCCAAGCAGACTGAGACAGAGGCCCTACTTGGCTACCTTGTCTATAGTGACCTCATCAACTTAAGCCAATTTGTGATAAACTTCAGCTTTCTTGGTGGCTCAGAAAGCAAAAACCTGCTTGCGATGCAGGATACCAGGGTTCCATCCCTGAGTTAGGAAGATCCCCTGGAGGAGGAAATGGCAACCCACTCCAGTAGTCTTGCCTGGGAAGTCTCATGGACAGAGGAGCCTGGGGGGGCTACAGTCCATGGAGTCGCAAAGAATATGACAAGACTGAATGAGTAACACTTTCACTTTTTCACTTTTCACAGTCTGAGTTTTCTTTTTTTATTGTTTCAGGTGTCTGAACAATTTTTTCTCTCTCTCCACTGAACAGGATCTCCAGGAGGGCTGGGATACGGTCTGTTTTGCTGGATGCCCTGCACAGGGCCCAAGAAATGTGGTGGGCACTCAATAACTCTTTGTTGAATGGATGAGCCCTCAGAATCTACTCTCACACCTGGTCACATGAGTGCTTGGGGCCTTTCTCTTCACTGGGGATGGGCTGCACAAAGCTATGTCCACACTCCTAGGCTGGGTCACCTCTCGATCTGGACAGGGGGCAGCTCTCAGCAGAGCTGTTCTCAGCTCCCCAAGGCCTCCTCATGAGATGACTAAGGGGGAACAAGTCTTTCTTACCTGGGGTATCAGGGTTCCAAAGAATTTGGTTGTCAGGCGGAACTTGGATTCCTTTGGAATCTGTAGCGAGGGAGGAAGAGAAAAGGATCTTGGAAGATTATGTTATAGATTGGGGGGCAAATTCCATATGAGGGGTGAGAGAATGAATACCTAAACAGACTGTGGCCAGATCACATATGACTGAAGAGTGCTGACCCAGAATGATCAGTGACTGCCAGCTTCCTTAACTTTTGCGCTGGAAAAATCAGATATGCTTTCCAAACCGATCACATAAGATGTCTGGCTTCTGTTAGCCCCACCTCCAGCTTGCCCACACCGACAACTTCTGTAAGAGCCTACCTGAAGCCCTGCCTTTATTCACTATAAAGCCTTCCCCCGCCTCCCACCCCTCCACCCCCGTGTGCCTTTGAGTCTGCCAAAGGCAAGAGTTCTCATTGGGATGGTCTTTGTTTATCTCCACAGGGGGACAAGTCAGCATCCCTTTGATGCTTCTCCAGAGGGGGCATCTGGCATGTTTTCTGACAGCAGCAGAGGAGGAGCCCTGTGTGGCTGGTGAGCAGGGAGGGATCCCGTTGCCCCTAGACTCTGGGGAGGATGGTCATTTCCTCATTCTACAGATGGGCAAACCGAGGCCCAGAGCAGGACTCAGCCACAGATATAGAGACAAAGACATTGAGGATGATGACCATAATGGTGATATGATGTTAAGACTGGATTACAGACCGACACACAGCAGGGACTCAATCAATGTTAGCTGTTACCATTAGGATTCAGGGGACTTCCTCCACACTCATAAGCCTGTGCTGGGGCTGCCCAAGTAATCATATCTCATTCAACCTTCCTTACACCCTTTGGAGGAAGATACTATTATTGGTGTTTTACAGATGAGGTTCTTAGAGGCTGAATAACCGACCTAAGGTCACCAGGATGGAAAAGAGGGAAGCCGGGGTTTGAACTCAGGTCTGGCTGACTCCAGAGTTCAGACCTCGATGTTCCTGGCTGTGAACCAAGACTCAGATCCAGACCATCTACTGCACTCTCTTCCCACATTCACTCCCATCTGGCCTTACCATGTCGTCTTTGAGGGTCAGATTCAGGGCTCCAGCCTCCTGATACACGAACCCGGCCGTGTTGAAAAAATACTCAGAGATGCCCAGGTACACCATGCGGTCGTGGTTGGTGGGAAGGACCAGTGCTGGCGGGGCAAAGGGTGGGGGGCTGCGGTGGGCCAGACTGAAAAACTCCCCCTGTGGGCAGAGGCAGCAGAGTGAGCCTGAGCATCCTTCAAGAATTACAATTGGATGTCTCCATTCCAGGAAAATATAGGCTAAGGATACTAATCCCAGATTCACAAAGGAGAAAGCCATGGCCTGAGACTAATAATAGCATTGCATGCCTCCTGGTGCTAATTTCTAAGTGTTTTCCCACCAAGGCTGTGTGGTAGATGAGATCACCCGCATTTTACAAGAGAGGATGCTGAGGCTTCCCAGGTGGCTCAGTGGTAAAGAATCTGCCTGCCAATGCAGGAGATGCAGGTTTGATCCCTGGGTTGGGAAGATTCCCCTGCAGAAGGAAATGACAACCCACTCCAGTATTCTTGCCCAGGAAATTCCACGGAGGAAATTTGGCGACCTACAGTCCACGGGCCCACAAAGAATCGGACACGACTGAGTGACTGAGCACACCAACACACCCTGAGGCTTGGGGAGGTGAAGTGGTTGCCCAAGCTCACTTAAAAGGGTGAGTGCCAGTCAGTGATTGAACCCAGGCATCTGGATTCTGGCAAGCACATTCCTAACCATGCCATGATCTCTGCCTCAACCTTGCAAATAAGCGCAGAAATTCTCCTAAAAGAACAGGGAGAATTCTGTTTGTTTGTTTTCACTTATCAAATTAGCAAAATATTCGAGAGAGAGAGGTAAATTGTTTTAAATGTGTGTGTATTTTAAACTGATACTATCCAGTTTTTGGTTAAAGTATTCATGGGCTCCTGGGGAATATGTTTACATTTCTGAAGAGCAATTTGGCTACGCATTGCAAAAACAGATCATTCACTTAGCTGAAAAATAATAACGTTGAGTTATAAAGTAACAAATTGTCAATGGATACATATGTTAGAATACCATTTATGTAAAATTGTGCTTTAGTCACTAAGTCGTGTCTGGCTCTTTGCAAGCCTGTACTATAATCTGCCAGGCTTCTCTGTCCATGGGATTCTCCAGGCAAGAATACTGGAGTGGGTTGCCATTTCCTTCTCCAGGGGATCTTCCCGACCCAGGGATTGAACCCGGGTCTCCTCCATTGCATGCAGATTCTTTACAGACTGAGCTATGAGGGAAGCCAGTTACGTACAATTAAAGGCCTAGAAAACATACTATATGAGAATTACTGACACCAGAGATAGGTAGCAAAAGTATAAAAACTCAGGCGAGAAGGACACATAGGGACATCATCCGCATGATTCCCTGCGGAGTAGAGGGTCCCCAAGGGGGCCTCAGCTATTTACTTCTACAATGTTTCATCTCAAAAAATATCAAAGGTAAATATGACAAAATAGTAACACTTTTAAAATCTGGGTAGTGGGTATGTGATAATGTGTAATATTCTCTGTACTTTTGGATCATTATTTGCTGTTAATGATCATGACACCCATCTTATAGAATAAATATCATAAGCAACTCTTAAAAATAGCTGCAAAACAGACAAAAAATAAAAATAATGGGTGGACCTATGTACCAACCAGGAACCATCTCTAATATTTATCAATCACTAGGTGAGAAAAGCAAGTGAGGAACAGTGCAAACAGATTCTCAGTAAAACCAGATGGGCTTTCATGTAAGTGTATATGAATGCTCAGGACCAGAGTAATACCTGCCACAGCTGACAGCTATCACCTCTGGGCAGGAGCCCCAAGTGGGGGTGGGGGGGGTCAGTAAACAGGACATTCTCATTCGCTAGGGATAATCAGGTATTGTTTTAATCCTTTGTTCCATCTTATCACTTAGATTTTTTTTACAAGTATACTATCTGGTCCAGCAATTTCACTTCCAGAAAATAATCAAAGATGGGTAGAGACCCAGCTACAAGGATACTCATGGCAGCTCTGGTTACACTTGTGGAAAAAATGGAAAGAGCTCAGACATCCCAAGAGGGGGCACTGTCTGTGTACCTTATCACAAGCTGTCCACTGAAAGACCCAAGAGCCAGTTAAAGCACTATGGGAGGACATCTCATTAATAGATATATACTTTGCATTGGTCTGGTTTTAAAAGTTGTAAAACATGACTTGTATACATATACATGTTTATATATGTTGTTTTTGTGTGTACTTGTTTCCATGCCTACATGTGTGTATTTTTGTTTCTGCCTCTTTTACATGTGTGCATGTGTGTGTGTAATTTTCTGTGTCTGAGCAGAGGAAAGGATTGGAGGGTTGGAAAAGTGTAATTTGTGTGTCAACATACAAAGTCATATTATTAGGGTAATTTCTCTTTTCTTCCCCCCTTCTTTCCCTATTTATTTCTTCTGCTCTTATGTGGTTTCTACATTTTCTTTTGGACATTAAATGTGTTTTAGAGAAAACAAGCAAATAGTAAACAGACACACCAGTTGTGGAGGGACTGAGGTACATCCGGAGGGGATTCAGAAAGTGGGACTTATTCCAGCTGAGATGGGGGAAGGCTGCTTGGGGAGTGACATCCCAGCCCAGACCCACTGGAGGATAAGAAGAAGATGGCTGGGAAGAGGAGGGAAAGGAGGAGAGGGGAGTCCAGGCAGAGGGAATGGACAGGATGAAGGCCCTGAGGTGGAAATTAGCTGGAAGTGTTGAGGAGGTGCAAGCCCAGTGAGCCTGGTTGGAGGGTAGAGAGTGAGGGGGAAAGTGGCATGAAATGAAACTAACTCACTCCATCCATCCATCCATCCAACCATCCATCCATCCAATACACATTTACTGAACACTTATTACACGCCAAGCATAGTTCTAGGTGCTGTGTATGGTAAAGAACAAAGCAATCACAGCCCCTTCTCTTTCATCATATTGAGGGAGACAGGCATGTGACTGCGGTGTGTGTACATGAGTAATAAGTCCTGCTGAGAAAAATAAAGCAGGATATAGCAGAAGAGGAGGGTACTATTTTAGCAATGGTGGTCTGGGAGGGCTTCTCTAGGGAGAGGATACTTGAGCAAAGACTTGAAGGAGGGAAGAGAGAGCTGCTGTTGATATCTGAGTGAGAGCCTCCTGGCTAGAAGAAGCAACAAATGCAAAGGTCCTGGGGAGGGAGCAGTCTTAGTGCATTTCAAGAATAGCAGGAAGGTCAGTGTGATTGGAACCAGGAGAAGGTGTGGAGGGTGGACTGGGAAGAGTGGTGAGGATAGATAGGAAGGGGGTGGGGTCATTGTAAGATTTGTTTCCAAGGATGATGGGAAGGAAGCCCTCAGGTGTGGGGGTTCTGAGGCAAAGGCGTGAGAGTGTATGATTCTTGATATGAGTCTCACCTTCAGCAGCCCATCCAGGTTATCAGTTGTGGCTCTTGGAGGTGCCACCAGTGAGTAATCGACCCCAGCCACTTTGTCTAGTTTGGTTGTCACTAGGGGGAAAGAAGAGGGACCATGAGCTGGCTCCCCATGGCAGCATCTTTGGAGCCTGGGATGCAGAGTCAGGATCTCCTAAAGTTAAATACAGACCTGCAGTGCTAATTCCATTCCCACTGCCTCCAAGGAGCTCTCCTCCCTGAGCTCCCTTTAAAGGAAAATGAGCCCACACCCCACATTCACAGAAACATCAACTCCCTCCCTTCTTCCAACAGCCCTGAGACATGGTTAAAGCTGAGTCAAGGAGCAGAATGACTTGGGCTTAAATTGAACTCTGTGTGACCTTGGACAAGTCCTTTCACTTCCTCTGAGCCACTTGTTTTCATCTGTAGGATGGGGTACTACTAATGACTTTGCAGATGCCCTGTACATGGTAGGGGCTCAAAAGCCAGAAGGGGTCATTATTGCAGTGATAACATCCCAGGCTGAGCCCAAACTGGCTTCAAGTCTGAATGGTTTCTCTGTTTCCAGCATTAATCAATGAGGATTAAATGAATATTGGTTTCTGCTTTAGCCCTTCTTTCCCAGGTTAGAGGGAATAAACTGAGTCTCAGTAAATGTAATTAGTCCTGGAGGGCAAAGCTCGTGAGTGACAAGGCTGGGACTCAAACCAAAATCTTTTTCCTGCCCGGTGAGGCTAAACCCTGGACCCTGCAACTGCACTGAACACATCCATGATGGGCTCTGCACCTGGAGGGGCTGGGGCAGTGCCTGGAAGAAGGAAGTGTATCTGAAATGGACAAGTACCACCTGCCGGCCACACTAGGCTCTGTGGGGAGGCAGCCTTGGTAGAAGTTTGGGGCACAGGCTCTGGAGAAGGAAAACGTACATTTGGATCATATTTCTTCTTCTTACTGGCCCTGTGAATTTGGACAAGTCATGGCTCCTGTTTCCTGGTATACATTTGGCAGAAAACAGTGATCTCAGTGCAGCACTGGGAGGCCAAGAGAAAACATTACTGCTGGGTACATGACACCCGGTGACACTTGGCCAGATGGGTCTTCCTGCACCTTCTGCAACCCTTTACAGTTTACTGAGCACTTGGGGAAAGAGAAGATTGTGTCCATTTTAAAGATATGGAAACTGAGTCCTTGAGAGGGGAAGTGACCAGCCTCGGATCTCAGATCAGTTATGTATTTCTGGCTTCAGGGGGCTGTGGGTATTCGTTGTTTGGCCCTTGTAGGGTTCCTCTTCCATTTAACTCCTGGACCTGCTGCAATCACCTGGCCCCAAGGGATTCGATGCTAATTACTATTTGAAACTAACCTGCTCTACTCATTCCCACCCAAGCCCAGGCCTGCCTAGGAAACTGGCTCCATCACACTCTCCCCCTCCCCCTTCTACCCCAGGTTCCCCCTCCCCCTTCTACCCCAGGTTCCCCCTCCCCCTTCTACCCCAGGTTCCCCCTCCCCCTTCTACCCCAGAATTCTTAGCTCTGCCCAGCTCTTACCTGGCAGTGTCTGGAAATAAGCCTGCAGCTTGGAGGACACAGTACTAGTCACCACCTCGCAGATCTTGGGAGAATAAAGGAAAAGATAAGCGAAGGCTTCCTATAGTGGACAATGTCCTTTGGGAATAATTATCTGGACAAGTTTTGCTAGTCTTGAATGTTTCCTTGAAAATCATGTAGCTACTCAAGCTTCCTTTTTTCTCTTTGGCCACCAGGAAGCTCGGAGTCCAACATATAGCTTGGAAACAGTAGCTGTATATGACTGAATGGGGGCTTCCCAGGTGGTGTTAGTGACAAAGAACCTGCCTACCAATGCAGGAGATGCAAAAGACATGGGTTCTATCCCTGGGTTAGGAAGATCCCCTGGAGAAGGAAATGGCAACTCACTCCAGTATACCTGCCTGAAAAATCCCATGGACAGAGGGGCCTGGTGGGCTACAGTCCATGGGGTCGCAAAGAGTTGGACATGACTGAGTAACTGAGCACACATATGACTGTATGAGATGCATATCGGCATTTTATTTCCTACTCAGACTCTAAAACCCATTTTATAATCTACTCTGCTCTGCATTTTGACCACCATGCATGGATATTTTTTTCTTTTAATGTTTGACAGAGTGCCTTCAGATAGGTGGTTGATATCTCCTTACCTATATTGTCAGTTCCTTTGACTGGAAGACCAAGGTCTCCCATCTGGAAGACAGCACAAGCCTCCTTAGTTTGCCCAAGACTCCTGTCCCTGCTCTTGGCCCCTCCAGCCATTCTCAGGGCAGCCAGAGAAATTGTTCTAAAGCACAGATCTGGCCAGGCAAGATTGGCATCCCACAGCGGGGCATCCTCTTGCCTAAAACCTTCAATGGCTCCCCACTGCCCTCTGGAGAAAACCCAAGTTCACTTGGCTTGGAAGACAGGCTCTGGGATTTCCTGGAAGCTGATGGTTTACTAATGGGAAGCTAGCCCAAGGCACCACCCCTTTTCTCAGCTGAAGAAGTTGGCTTGTAGGGGCTGCAGGTTAGAGTGAAGGCAGGGTTGGGGGGACACGCTGGTCTGTGTCTGTCCTTCATGCCAGTTCCAGCCTCAGGATAAAGCCTGGCCACACTCTAGTCTGACAGCTTCATCAGCTGCACGTTTTCTGGGTGGGGGATGGGGAAGGAGGCCGGAGGGCTATGAGGACTCAGGAGGAGAGAACAGTAGTTTCTCTGCAGGGAGGGACGATGTGGGGGAGGGCAGAGGTGGCTCAAGCGTGGGGGAGTTTGCTGAGGGTGTGTGACATGAACCTTGGTCTCTTACTAGATTCCCAGGAAAACTGACATGACACGTTGTAGAGCTGGACTTGTGCTCCCTGAGGACTGTAGGGGACTGCTGAAGAGGTCTGGGTGAGAGCGGAAGTGTCCCGCGATGCGTGAGGTTTGTGGACACCGCGGGCCCCACCCACTCTGAAGGGGGCGGGCTGAGACTCTGAGCCCCTCCTACCTTGCTGGTCATGGCGTTTTGGAGCGAAGACTCGATTCTTTTGCGGAAGAGTTGGATCAGCCACCTGGATTGACATGTGGGGACAGGATGAGGCTTTCCAGGTCTCCCCAGGCTGTGCTCGGAAGGCTGCCTCATCTGGGAAGCCTTCCTCCCTCTTCCAAACAGGCCTAACCGCCCTCATCCCTGGTCTCCGACTCTGTACAACCCCATCAGACCCTGCTCCTGTGTTCAGTGACCTGGTCATGAGGTTATTTCTTCCACAGGTGCATAGCAGGAATCCTGCCCTATCTCAGCCTCATTCCTCACCACTCCCTCTCTCCCTGTACTCCAGCCCCACAGCTCTGCCATGTCCTCCTGTGTCCTCTGCTTCCTCCCACCACAGGACATTTGCACATGCTGTTCACTCTGCTTACAACACCCACTGTCCCCAATCTAATTAACTCCTACTTCTTCTTTTCATCTCAATTCAAATGTCATTTCATCAAAAAACTGGGCAACTGCCAGACTAGGTCAGAACCTTCTGTTCTATGTGTTCACCACACTTTGTACCTCTTTTTCCTACTTCTAATATCCTTTTGTAATTCTTTGTGAGCCATTCATTAATACAATGATTTGATTAATGTCTGTCTTCCGCACAGGCTAAAGCTTCAAGAGAACAGGGACTGTGAAGCTAAGAATCCAGGGGCTGGGAGTCCTGGATTGAATCCCTTCTCAATTCTCATTGCGTATGAAAACTCGGGCTACTTCCTATTCTTTCTGTGCCTTGATCTCCTCTGAAAGTGGGATAATAATAGACTAACCTCGTAGAGTCTTTGTGTGGACAGAATGGGATAAGGCTCGTGTCTGAACAGTGCTAGGCGTCCATCAAGCCTCCAATCACTGTCAGCAAGGCCGGATTTTTAGTGACTACTGCTCTTTCTTGAACACAATGCACAAGCCTTGTGCACAGCAGTTTCTTAGTTGATATTTGTTGGTTGGATGGAGAGATGAATGCCTATAGGCTTGTATAAGGATTGTATAACTTGGCGCACTTAAAGTGTTTAGTGTAGAGCCTGGAGCATAATAAGTGCTCAGTAAAAGTTTGCTGAATGAATATTGAATGAGCAAGGGACCCTTCAAGGCAGGGAGGCTGTGTTCCATCTGTGAACCTTTGTCTCCTCCTTACATCTGAGACCTTTGGACAAGGCTGGCATGAAGTGGCATTTGGGATGTGCTTTCTGAATACAAGAATGATTAGGATAATCCTGTCCCTCTTCCCAGGACTTCCCAGGTGGCTCAGTGGTAAAGAATCCACCTGCAATGCAGGGGATGTGGATTCAATCCCTGAGTCGAGAAGATCCCCTGGAGGAGGAAATGGCAACCCACTCCAGTATTCCTGCCTGGAGAATCCCATGAACAGAGGAGCCTGATGGGCTACAGTCCATGGGGTCGCAAAGAGTCGGACACGACTGAGTGATTGAGCACGCGTGCACATTCATCCCTCCCCCCATCCCCAGCCCCAGGAGGTCATACCCTAGGCTGCTGCCAGAGATGTGTATGCGGACGGTGTTGATGTGACTGCTGCAGCTGGAGCAGGTGACAGTGGGGTGGCCCGAGGCAGGGTCATAGCTCAGCTTCAGACCCGCCAAAATAGAGGTGCCCTCCACACTGAGGTCAAAGTTGCCGCTGAGTTTGCTGAAGGGAAACACAAAGATGAGACTTGGAGCAAGCATTTTCTCCCCTCTGCCATTCAAACTTCACACCAATGCTGGAAGGTAGGTTTTGCTATTATCCCCACTCAGGATGAGGAGATGGAGTTCAGAGAGGGAAGGCCGCTTGCCCAATGTCACACAGCAGCTGAGTGAAAGAACCAGAATTCCAACTCGAAATTTGAAGCCATGTCTGCCTGGCAGAACCCTCCTCTCAACCCTGCTGCCTCAGCCTCTACCTGTGCTGTGTGGCACTGGAAGTGTTTCTCAACCTCTCTGAGCTTCAGTTTCCTCACCCAGACCTTGGGCCAGCAGAGCGACACTAGTTTTGCCACTAGAAAGCTGAGTTTGGGGGAGGGACGTGTCTTTAATTAATTAATGACTTCGTTCATTAAATGGGGTTAATAACTACTCCCTCCTGAAATGAGTTTGGGATAAGACTGTGGATGTGAATGTAATTTGTCAACTCTTCTATAATGTGAGGAAGTATTGCTATTTATTTGTTTATGATCAGTAAGTGAAATGATAGATGTGAAAGAGCTCACATGAAAAATTAAGCAATTCCCTCTGCTGTATAACACAGGGAACCCTGCTCAATGTTATGTGGTAGCCTGGAATGGGAGGGAAGTTTGGGGTAGAATGGATACATGTATATGTATGGCTGAGTCCCCTTTGCTGTCCACCTGAAACTATAACAGCATTGTTAATATAAAATAAAAAGCTAAAAAAAAGAAAAATTAAGTAATGCTTATTGTGGGGAACGACAGATCAGCAGTCCTTATAACGAAGGGCAGACCTACGCCTCTATCCTCATCAAAGTGTCTGTTTACTCCCTGGATTCCCCACAAAGGAGAAGTTGCTAAAATGACCGGTCAGTCTGAGCCACTGTCACTGCTGCATAGTCACCACAGTGAGAGCCCAATATTTAGATTCACAGTCGTAGTTTGGATGATTTGCCCCAATTTTTACCCTCCCTGCATCCATACCCTTTCCATTGCCTATCTTGGGAGGATACGTGTATATTCCCATGTTCTTGACTTTGGACTTGGCCATGTGACTTGTTTTGGCCAATGGTATATGAGTAGAAGTGACTATGGGCCAGTTCAGAGTCTAGGACTTAATATGCTTCTGGTTACCCTTTTTGCACCTCTGCTGTCACTAAGAATATGCTCTGCGTAGCCCATTCATTGGTCCAGGGAGGAGGAGGAGATACATGTTGAGCAGGGCCACCCCTAGCTGAGGCCAGCCTATGGCAGGGAACCCCAGCCAACACACAGATACATAAAAGGAGATATATGACTTGCTTTAGGTCACTGAGTTTGGGATGGTTTGTTACACAGCAATTGCTAACTGATAAAGGGATAAAGTAAAGGTCCCACTTAGCCTTCCATCCTAGGCCATATGTACCAACTCAGACATGCCGGTGTCCTGCACTGAGATGTGGGAACATGCTCAGCTATTAACCAAGAGTTCTGTTAAAACTTCTCTTGTGAAAAATTTTTCCAGTAGCTCTGAGGGGGCAGATGGTATTCGGCCAGGCAAAAATTGGGCATGCTTGAGATCTTGGCTCTCCTCTCTTCCAAGTATCACCAAGAGCTTACCCACACACTCAACAAACAACAAGCTTTGAAACGCACATGAAGTTTTTTCGTGTCTTCCATTTTCCTCTGATCTTGATACTGGCATCTCTGATAGAGAGATCAAGGCCCTCATCTGGCGACGGTCTTATCTGGGAATTGGGAAGATTGAATCCTTGAATAACCATGCTGCAAGGAAGAAACGATCAGTTAGTCTCCTCGGAGTCCCCACAAGGATTCGGTCAATGGTCAGTGCCGACTCATTCCCCTCCAGCCTGGTCCTTTATCCCATCCATTTTAAGAGAGCCCAAAAGTTATGATGAGAGCAGCCTTGGGAGCTCTGTGGCTAGGCTTTGAAGTCAGACAAATCTGCATTTGAATCCTGCTCTTCGATTTACTTTTGTGTGATCCTGGGCACATCGCCTAATCATCCTCAGTCTCAGTTTCCTCATTTGTAAAACGGGCATAATAACCTCTCTCTTGCAGGGTGTGTGATGATCAGTGAAGATAACAAATGTAATTTCATTGACTACATGTCCTGTAAGGGGTGGAATGTGTCTGTCTTTTTTTCACTATTGTACAATAGCAAACCTGCTCAAGGAGACACATAGTAGGTGCTCAAAAATATCTGCTGCAAAGTGAGTGCATAAAATTCTTTAGAGGACATTTATGGGTTTTCTCCCTAGCACCCACATCCCTCTCTTGTTGATAACAGAACCGTCGTTTTTACTTTGGAGGAACTCTTCCCCACATCTAGCCCATGCTGCTCCCAAGAAAGTTGACTTCACAGGTCATCTTCAGGGGGTGGAGCTTGAGACTTCAGTGCAAGCTCATTCGTGTTTTCTATTCCCTGGCCACAGTGATTGGTCCAGCAGTGTGTATGGACCTAAAATGGACCGATCAGAGTGAATCTTAGGAATTTTGCTTGAGTGGTAAGAAGACGGTGCCTTCCTCCTACAGGGCTGGGAGTTCTGAGAAGATGCTGATGGCCCCTTTATAGCGACATCCTACCCGAGAATTAGCCCTCAGCGATGCTGAGAGATGGCAAGAGAGAAACAAGGTCCAGTGATATTTGATCATTCCTCAAGCTGAACCTGAAGCCAGACGATTCCAGGGACATCTCAGTCCTCTGAGCCCCTACATTCTGGTTAAGGTCATTTCTGATTAGGTCTTCTGTCATAGAAACCTCACCTTCGTCCCTAATCCCAATTAACATAAGGGCTTGGCACAGAGTTTGGGGATTCATGACATCCTCTCACGAGTCATGGTGAGTGCCTGAAAGACAGTTTGGGTGGTTTCCTCCACACGCAGCTTGGGGATTGTATCCCCTCAGAATGATGTAAACATTAGCTTTGGGATCCTCTAAACCTCTCTGAGTTTAGGAGTTTGTGGCTCTACGAGTCTAGGTCTTGGTGGCCCCAACACACGACAGTCCTGAACATGGAGGACTGAGCTGGACAGGGCTTACCTGAAGAAGCTGTATTGCCCTTTCCCGAGGTATTTTATCTTAAAGCTTCCCGAGAAAGTGGGAATTGTGATCTTCTCCAACTCCTTCTGCAGAGTAACCACTCCCTGCTGGCAGGCTGAGAGGAGAGAGAGGAGGCAGAGGTCAGAGGCATGTAGCTGGTTCATAGCAGAGACGGTGGGATTGGAAAGGTCTATAGCAGGGCTCAGTTAAGGGCTGTTGTCAACGCCCCGATAGTAAATAGTTTCTGCTTTGTAGATCTTCCTGTCTCCGTCACAACCACTCAGCTCGGATGTTATTGTACAAAAGCACCCGTAGACAGTAAGTCAATGAATAGGTATGGCTTTGTTACAATAAAACTTTACTGATAGAAATTGAAATTTGAATTTCACATCAGTGTCACTAGTGGTAAAGAACCCGCCTGCCAATGCAAGAGGCATGAGAGACATAGGTTCGATCCCTGGGTCGGGAAGATCCCCTGGAGGAGGGCATGGCTACCCACCCCAGTATTCTTGCCTAGAGAATCGCATGGACAGAGGAGCCTGGCCAGCTAAAGTCCATGGGGTCGCAAAGAGTCGGACACTGAAGACTGAAGTGACTTAGCATACACAGCACACACATCATTTTCACATGGCCTGAGATAGGATTCTCCTTTTGATTTTTTCCAGCCATTTAAAAATGTAAAAGCCATGCTTAGTCCCTGGGCCATACAAAAATGTGGTGACCCAGATTTGGCCTACAGGCTATTGTTTGCCAACACTTAGTTTGAAATATCACCCACTCTGAACACCCAGTCATGCATCCTATGGGTGTTTATTGAACATTTGCTCTGTGCTCTGCCCTCACAGATACTGCGTCTCTCTGGGTTTTGGACTCTCTTGCCACAGGATCTTTGCATGCACTTTTCCCACTGCCTAGGAAACCTTTTCCTCTCATCTTCACCTGGTCAGCCTCTAGTATCATTTCTTCTTGGAACTTTCTCTGGTTCATCAGAAGAGTGCGATCCTGCTTGTTATCATTCTCGTGATGCTGTGGGCATCTCTTTTGGAGCTCTCATTATCTTTTGTAATTAGGCAACTATTCATGTGATTTTTTGATTAATATCTCTCTCCCCTACTAGATGTAAGCCGCCCAAGGCCAGAGACGGATGTCACAGACGTCCGCCACATTTACCACAGGGACTAGAACTTAATACCTGATGGATGACTACATGAATGAATGTCCCAGGGTCAGAGATTCTGCTATCCGTTATTATGTGGTTATCAGCGTCAGAGAACCAGTTAGATGGCAAACACGTTAAATGAGAAGAGTAAGCAGTAAAATGATGGATCTCAGGATTTGCGTTTTTCTAAGAGCCAGTTAAGCATAGTAATAATAACAAAAGTAATAATAATAGTAACAACAACAACAACATTTATCAGGTTCTTACTCTGTTCCTTGCACAATTCTGGGCTCTATACATGTATTAAGTTACATACGTGTAACTGAACATACACGAATCTGAATAATCCAGGATAATAGGTCTGGTTGAAAAGAATTAAATTGGAACCCGGGTCTCCCACATTGCAGGAAGTCTTTACCAACTGAGCCACCAGGGAAGAAGCCCACTGGGTCTTGTTACACCTCCCAATTCACAGACGAGAAAACAGACTCAGAAAGGTGACCACACAGCTGACAGGTGAGGGAGGCAGCATCTGAATTCAGGCCTTCTGTTCCCAGAGCCCGTGCCCTGGGACAGGCCTTCTGGGGGTCCAAAAGTAAACCAAGCACAGACTGGCACTGCCCAGAGAGAAATGAAAATGTGGGATGGCCACCATCTGTGGATCTGCAGGGGCCGGGTCTCGGAGGGTCTCTAATGCCAAGCCCAGGACACCTTCAGAAGGCACTCGGGAGCTGCTGAATAGTGTCAGTAATGAGAATCCTGAACCCATATGCTGCACTTCAGGACGCTCACTGATAGCTGCATGGGGTGTGAGTAGAAGGAGGGACCAAGGCTGCTCTGACAGAATGTGAAGACTTCTGGGCTTAAAGGCTGAACCCAAGTTTCTGCTCCCGGGAAGCGACCAGAGGCACCCCAGGTCTGGGTACAGAGCAGGGGCATAATCCTTTCTCCTAGCTCATGGGGAGCCTTCCGTGCGCAACCCTGGGATTCACAGGTGTCCTTGCTGGGCTGGGGTAGGAATTCACAGATGGAATACCAGGTCTGCTTGGTCCTATCCGGGGCTTCCCTGATAGCTCAGTTGGTAAAGAATCCACCTGCAAAGCAGGAGACCCCAATTCGATTCCTGGGTCAGGAGGATCCTCTGGAGAAGGGATAGGCTACCCACTACAGTATTCCTGGGCTTCCCTTGTGGCTCAGCTGGTAAAGAATCCACTTGTAATGCAGGAGGCCTGGGTTCGATCCCTGGGTTGGGAAGATCCTCTGGAGAAAGGCTTCCCTATCCAGTATTCTGGCCTGGAGAATTCCATGGACTGTATAGTCCATGGGGTTGCAAAGAGTCGGACACGACAGAGCGACTTTCACTTCACTTCACTTCAGTCCTGTCCTGACTCCCCCGGCGCCGCTGAGAGCCTGCCTTCTCCTCGGTCTGATTTCTCTGGCACCGGCTGTCCCCCACTGTTCTGCAGGTCCTCTCTCTACCGCCGAGAGGCAGCATTGAGCAGCCCCACACGGATACTTCTAAACAGACCAGAGCCCAGATCCAGGCCACCCCCTTCCCCCTCCCTCCTTCCAGTCTGTCTGCTCATCTGTAAAGGTCACTAGTAACATTTTGTGCTTTTAGCATAGTGCCTGGCACCGATCTGAGCAGGTCAGGAGGCTGCTTCATAACATTCTCTGCTGTGTCTGGGCCTGAAGGAGTGGCCTGGGGGAATCCTCTCTGTGGCACCCTACTGGCTACTTTGCAGAGTGTGGCTGCCAAGCACCACTGCTCCTCACGGAGCCTGAGCTCTGCCCACGCTGAAGACTGAGCCAGGGACTGCCAGACGAGTATCAGGGCTGAGAACCAGCTAGGAAGGAAGTGAAGGGCCCAAGCCCGAATCGGGTATTGGGTAGAGGGAGGGGACCGGGAGGGGACCAGGAGGGGCCTGAGCACTGGACTCAGAGTCCTCCAGACTAGGGTTCCATCCTCCCCCGCTGTGGCTTCCCAGCTCTGTGACCTTGGGTAACTCACCCGGGCCCAGCTTCTTGCTCTGTAAGACAGGGTGAGAGGGCCGCCTTGAAGGAGCAGTGGGTAGGCCATACCCTGGATTTAAAGGGCTGCACACAGCAGGTGCTCAGTCAGTGATGGAAGAGAAGGAAAGGAAGGCATCCAGTTACCATAGTCCAGGCCCTTCTGGGTGATCCTGGCCACGATGCCGGGGTTGGTAGTCGTTGTCACAGCCGTGCCCAGGGTGGCCAGCACCACCAGGGTTGCCCACCTCCACGCGCTGTCAGGGCCCCTGGCCATGTCTTCGTCCTGCAGAGCTGCCAAAACCTCGAGGTCTTGGAGGGGAACCAGGGACCTATAAAGGAGGCAGCTGTGGAAATGCAAGTTAGGAGAATGTAGAAAGGAGGAAGGAACATGAGCAGGGGCGGAAGAGGGGGTGGACTGCTGCCTGCCTGTGGTTCCCCACCGTATGGCTGGGGCCACAGCCCCAGAACAGCCAGAAGTGGAGCCTGGGAGCCCTGTGTGTGTGTGTGTGTGTGTGTGTGTGTGTGTGTGTGTGGTGTGTGTATGTATGTGTGGTGTGCGGTGTGTATGTATGTGTGGTGTGTGTGTGTATGTATGTGTGGTGTGTGTGGTGTCGTATATTGTACGTATGTGTGATGTGCGTATGCATGTGTGGTGTGTTTGTGTGTGGTGTGTGTGTATGTATGTGTGGGGTGTGTGTAGTGTGGTGTATGTTTATGTATTATGGTGTGTGTATGTGTGTGTGGTGTAAGTATGCATGTGTGATGTGTGTATGGTGTGGTGTGATGTAAGTGTATGTATGTGGTATGTGTGGTGTGTGTGTGGTGTGGTGTATGCGTATGTGTGGTTGTGTTTGTTGTGTGTGTATGTATGTGATGTGGCGTATTGTGTGTGTGATGTGTGTATGCATGTGTGGTTGTGGTGTGTTTGTATGTATGTGTGGGGTGTGTGTATGTGTATGTGTGGTGTGTGGTTGTGTGTGGTGTGGTGTGTGTGTATGTATATGTGGTGTGTGTGTGCAGTGTATGTATATGTATGTGTGGTGCATGGTTGTGTGTAGTGTGGTGTGTGTGTGTATATGTGGTGTGTGTGTGCGGTGTGTGTAAATGTATGTGTGGTGCGTGGTTGTGTATGGTGTGGTGTCTGTGTATGTATGTGTGGCATGTGTGTATGTATGTGTGGTGTGATGTGTGTGTGTGTATGTGTGGTGTGTATGTGGTGTGGTGTATGTACATGTATGTGTGGTGCATGGTTGTGTGTGGTGTGATGTGTGTGTGTGTGTGGTGTGTGTGCGTGTGCAGTGTATGTATATGTATGTGTGGTGTGTGATTGTGTGTGGTGTGTGTGTGGTGTGGTGTATGTACATGTATGTGTGGTGCGTGGTTGTGTGTGGTGTGGTGTGTGTGTATATGTGGTGTGTGTATGTGGTGTGTGTGGTGTGTGTAAGGCAAGACTTCTGGCTCTGAGTGTCATACCCTCCTCCCCCTCCCTGAAGCCTCCACCCAAATCCCTCCATCCAAGGACTTCCTGGAAGCTGGGTGGTAGGTATATCAGAGTTGAATAGATTTTTTGTCTTCTTGTTTATGCTCTACTGAGGTATAATTGGCAAAATTGTATACAATTGCTCCTTGAACAACACAGGTTTGAACTGTGCAGGTGCATTTGTATATGGATTTCCTTCAATAAATACGTACTGCCGTCCTACACCACCTGTGGTTGGTTGAATCCATAGATGTGGAACCTCGGATATGATGTAACTGTGTATATGGAAGCCTGACTCTAAGTTATACTTGAATTTTAGACTGCTTGGGATGTGGGAGTCAGCACCCTTAGCCCCTGCATTGTTTAAGGGTCAAATGTACATTTAAAGTGTACAATGTGATAATTCGATATATGTATACCTTGTGAAGTGATTGCCACAACCAAACTAATTAACTCATCTCTCTCTTCATGTGGTTATCATTTGGGGTGTGTAGTGATAATGAAGATTTACTCTCTTAGCAAATTCCAAGTGTATAGTATTCTTAACTGTAGTTACCATGCTGTGAATTAGATCCCCAGAACTTATTCATTTTATAACTGAGAATTACATTTTTCTTTCTACTTTTGGTTTCCATGGTGTTTTCCACAGAAAAACGTTTAAGGAAACAGAACCTGAAGCATTTTCTTGTTCTGAGAGGCAGTAGTGGTAATAATTAAATGCTTGAATTTTGAGTCCGGTATTTTAACTGGTTTTGAAACTCAGCTTTGCCACTCTGTGGTGGCTTGACCTTGGTCAAGCCCCTTAACCTCTCTGAACCTCAATTTCCTCTATGTAAAGTGAGGATAACCAGAGTACACACCCCACCCAGGGTTATTGTGAAGACATAAAGGGCTTTAAATCATGTAAAGCACTTACACAATACCCCAAAAAATATGCTCACAAATGGTAGCTATTACTGTCACTCTGACTTTCAAAGCAATCCATATTCATGGGCCAAAATTTGAGAAAGAACCAAAAAATATAAATAAAAATTACGTGCAATCCCCAGTTCCAGAGAGGACAAGCAGAAGTGTATTTTAGAGTATTTCTCTCCTCGCTCCCCACTTTTGGTAAGCGTAGATGGAGTGTGTCTTTCAACACAGAAATATGGAATCAGGCTAATCAGTTTTGTGAAGTTCCCTATTTTCAATAAACAGTGTATGCAGTTCTCTGTATTTCATTGCTTCCTTACCCTACAGTTTTCTTCACCAGGCTTTTGTTCTTGTGCCTTTTCCCCTTTCCTTTGACAGATGTGAAACTTGAGGCTTCGAGAGGGGAAGTGAGTCCTTCAGCGTCTTGGGAGCTGGGGTGGGGTGGGGAGATGGTGTCAGCACACACAATCCCCACCCTCCCTCCAGCTTTCCAGAGGGAATTCTGTCTGCTAGGCCCCTGCCCCTCCCTTTGCAGCAGCCTCAGGCCCAGTGTGGGCGGGAACCCCACCCGGCAGCGGGCACTGTCTCCATGGTGATGAGAGGAGGGGCGGGTCTGCAGAGAGGGAGGCCAGCTTCTCTCCTGCTGGGTCCTCATCAGCCCCCTGATGCCCTGTCTCCCCGATTCTGATTTGATGAAAGTCTAATGAAGCCCATTGAGGCTGGAGGATATGAGACCTGAGTTTTTTTCCTTTCTTCTCTTTCCACTGTTTCTGAAAGGATCTCCCTTCCTGCCGCCACCCACTACAACAAGAATCCTTCTGCTTGCTATAGAATGAAAACAGTGGCCGTGGACAGAGCATCTACTATGACACTTTACATATATTGTCTTCAAGCCTTTAAATAACCAGTGAAAAGTGAAGAAATTGTTAGTCGCTCAGTCGTGTCCCATGGATAGTAGCCCGCCAGGCTCTTCTGTCCATGGGATTTCTCAGCCAAGAATACTGGAATGGGTTGCCATTCCCTTCTCCAGGGGATCTTCCCAACCCAGGGATCAAACCCGAGTCTCCTGCATTGCAGGCAGATTCTTTACTGTCTGAGCCACCAGGGAAGTCCCGAATAACCTGTGAGAGAAGAGTAATTATCCTCCATTTTGAAGATAAGGAAACTGAGTCACAAGGCAGTTATGTCCCTGTCAAGATCACAGTGCCTTTCATGGAGAGAAATATTCTCCCTTCTTCTTGGGATAGTTTCTAAGAGAACTTGTCACCCTGGGTCTTCACCCTAGCTCTGCCTTCCTGGGCCCCCAGACTCCCATGTCAAAACAGACACATGTCAAAACACACAGATTGATGACTTGTCAGAAAATTAGTTTTTTGAAAAGTTATCTTACACAGTTTTGAATACCTGCAGCTCTAACTGCCCCAAATTCCTGAGTCCCCTGGATCCAGACAGATGTTGTCTCTGTGAGGATATCAGGCAGGAAAGGGGTATTACGAGGAAACTCACAGAATGATAACTTGAATTGCCACAACGTAAGAATCTTAAAACCAGCCGGCAAGTTTCTGCATAAGCCAGCCCCACTGGCTCAGTCAAATCCAGATGAGTCCATCAGCAAACCTCTGACTGCCTTTTCAGTTCTCTCCTTGGCCATGGAGAGGCCCCACTGTTTCCGATCTGACTCTTTACTTGGTATGAGTGACAGCGTCTTCGACCCAAGCAACAGAAATCCTCAGCTCACATTGGCTTCAACAGTCAACCCATGTCTCCGAGATGAAGTCCAGAGAGAGAGCAGGTTTGAGGATCTGATTAATTCAACAGCTAATAAGACTTCCCTGGCCATCCAGTGGTTAAGACTCGGTGCTTTCACTGCAGGGACTGTGGATTTGATCCCTGGTTGGGGCACTTTTATGATCCCACATGCTGTTTGGTCAGGAAAAAAAAACCCCACCAAATTTGCAATAAAAATGCGAATTAAAAAAATTCAATAATTAACAGACATTTACCATCTCTCTATAGTCTGTTCTGCCACCCTGATATCTCAGATTTACCCTCACACTGGCTTCTTTCATGGTTGTGCAAAATAAAATTCATATTTTATGGCAAGACAAGAAAAATTTAAACAAAAAAAATTTATTTCTGTCCTTTGGCTTCCCCTCTCCCTTATACTGTGCATTGTGTATCTGCATTAGGCATCGACCAAATCTTCCCTGTTGGCATAAATACCAGCTCAGCCCTAAAGAGAAACATTCTCCCAGCATCAAGAAGACAACTCCTTAAAGGTAACATTCCTTCTTGATGTTGTAAGGGGATCACATAGCCCATCACCTTGTACTTGCTTATCTGGATTGTGTAAAATGTCAGTGATTTGTCATCTAATGTACAGTCCTCTGTCTCAAAAAACTTATGTAACTGTGTTTTGACTTCTAATGGTAGAATAGCCCTCAGAGCTTTCTGAGCTGCTGTTCCTGTTTTTGTTTGAGATTGAAACAATACAAGTTTTATTCAGTGGCCAAAGAATGGAGAAGGGGGAACTAAGTTCACAGATTAATTTCTCATATTCCTGGGTTATAATCCTCAGTTTGGCTCAAATAAAATTTTTCATTTCTGTCTTAGTTAGACTGATTAATTTTTCATTGACAGTTGTAAGATGACTGCAGCAGCTCCAGCCATTGCATCTAAACAGGCTTTTTCCAGTGTCTCCTCCTTCTTCTCCTCTTCTTTTTCTTCCTCTTTTTTGGCCTTTTTGTTATTATTGTAAAATCTTTCAAATATAAAGATAAGAACAGACTACCCAAATTTGTAAAATCTTAACATTATGCCATATTTACTTCATATAGTTTCTTTTAGCTCTATGAATCGTTAATACATGTACAGCTACATGTAACCAGGATCACCATAAGAATATAGAATAGTTCTGTCATCCATTCAAACTCTTTCCTGTTGTCACAACTCAACAACATAGGAAAATACACTACCTCAGCAGAAATTTAGAGGTGCGATGGGTCAAGAGTGTATGATTCATGGGCTGGTTCTTTCTGCCTTTCTAATCCATGCTCTTTAGGATGTTGATTTTTTCCAAAAGAAAGTGCATTTGGCTTGGAGCTCTGAGTTCATAGTTCCAGCCAAGTTATTTGCTCTGGTCAAGTTCTTTGACCCTTCTGAAATTTGGGTTCCTCATTTAAATATGGGGAAACAATGCCCAACATGGCGGTTGTTCTGGGGATTAAATAATAGGTGTGAATCGACTGGCATGGAGAAAGTGCTCAAGAAATAGTTATAATTTACCCGTCATGGCCAGCTGGTTGGAGAGTCCTGGAGCCCCCAGGAAAACACACTAGGGGCACCATGCCCTGAGGGCTCGGTCGTCAAGTCTTTGGGTTTGGGCTGGACGTGTGCAGAGGGAGAGGTCTAGTGCTCACGTGGCCTCTGTGAGCTGCCACTCAGCCAGGCACTGTGGGAAGAAACGCCCCCTTCCCAGCACAGCAAGGCAGTTAGGAGTGTGGGCTGAAACCTTGCTGACCTGGGTGCAGATCCCAGCTTCCCACTTACCTGCTTTGTGAGCTTGACTTTGTCACTTAAGCTTGCTGCACCTGTCTCCTCATTTGTCCCACACTCCATCCTCGGGGGCAGCTCTTTTTCAGGGCCCGCCTGGTGTTACAGTGAGGCCATCCTTGTGCTTAGTGGAAGTCCCGGAAACTTCCCCCTCCCCCTCTGCCCTGATCCTCCAGCTCTTTCCCTCCTGGCCCCACTTCCTCTGGGTATCTGGCTTCCCTGTATGTTGTCAGTTATTTACTGACCCTGGATTGGGGGTGCAGGAACAGGAAGGGGTTCGTGTAGGGTCCCGGGGGGGTGGAGGGAAGGGGAGGAATAGGGCCTCATGGAGATCAGGCCTCAGGGTGTGTAGTATCTAAAAGGCAATCATAGGACTTCCCTGGTGGTCTAGTGGTTAAGAATCCACCTTCCAGTGCGGGGGACAGGGGTTTGATACCTGATCGGGGAACTAAGATCCCATGTGCTGAGGGGCAACTAAAATCTGTGCACTGCAACTACTGAGCCTGAGCTCTCTAGAGCCCGTGCTCCACTAGAGAAAGCCGAGGCACCGTGACAAACTAGGACCCAGCACAGCCAAAAGGAAAAAAAAAAGCTATTTTGTACTATGGCGATAACCTCTTGCTGTAGAAGGGCATGGCAACCCACTCCAGTACTCATGCCTGGAGAATCCCATGGACAGAGGAGCCTGGTGGGCTACAGTCCACGGGGTCGCAAAGAATCAGACACGACTGAGTGACTGAACAATAACCTCTTGAGAGGGTGTCTCCCCTACCTTGTTATGCTAACAAAGTCTCTTCCAGAGCCTGGAGTCTCATAAAAA
The DNA here is from genome assembly GCF_054371585.1 of Giraffa tippelskirchi. Taxonomy (NCBI): domain Eukaryota; kingdom Metazoa; phylum Chordata; class Mammalia; order Artiodactyla; family Giraffidae; genus Giraffa; species Giraffa tippelskirchi. Next base: position 108,954,407 of record NC_137287.1, on the reverse strand, counting down.
GGCCCCTTTGGGTACCTTGTCTTAGAGATGAACGTAGATCTTTCTCATATCATTATTATTACTAGTATATCACAAGATATATTCAGTAGTGAGTAGATGAATACAACAGACTAGTGAATATAATATAAAAGAAGCAGATCCAAAGAGAAAAAACTAGTGGTTACCAGTGGGGAGAGAGGAGGGGTAGGGGAGAGGGAGTGGGGGCATAAACTATTGGGTATAAGGCAGGTTCAAGGATGCGTTGAACAACATGGGGAATCTAGCCAATATTTGTCATAACTGTAAACGGAAAGCAACTGAGAGGGTAACAGGCAGGAAGGCCAGGGGTCTCCAAACAGAGGAAATAGGCTGCAAGTGTCAGACATTTTTTATCTCTCTCTTAGGTGGCAGGAGGAAACAAGTATCAGATTTTTTTCCCTTTCTCTACATCTGGAAGTTCATGGTGCACATACTGTTGAAGCCTGGCTTGGAGAATTTTGAGCATTACTTTGCTAGCATGTGAGATGAGTGCAATTGTGTGGTACTTTGAGCATTCTTTGGCATTGCCTTTCTTTGGGACTGGAATGAAAATTAACCTTTTCCAGTCCTGTGGCCACTGCTGAGTTTTCCAAATTTGCTGGCATACTGAGTACAGCACTTTCACAGCATCATCTTCTAGGATTTGAAATAGTTCAACTGGAATTCCATCACCTCTACTAGCTTTGTTCATAGTGATGCTTCCTAAGGCCCAATTGACTTTGCATTCCAGAATTGTCTGGCTCTAGGTGAGTGATCACACCATCATGGTTATCTGGGTCATGAAGATCTTTTTTGTATAGTTCTTCTGTGTATTCTTGCCACCTCTTCTTAATATATTCTGCTTCTGTTAGGTCAATATCACTTCTGTCATTTATTGTGCCCATCTTTGCATGAAATGTTCAACCGATAAGGGCCCAACAAACCAGTATGTTTTACTCATACATTGTTCCCCTGATCTATGTTAATGAATCTCTGTATTTACTTGGAAACCTACCTTTCTTCAAGATTCATGTCAATCGTTTTAAGGCCGGGAATGACTCATCTGGTGCCATCGTTATCTCAAAGTGCATGATGTGGGTGAGGGGCCTGGTGCCACTCTGAGTTTTGAGACGTCTCCTTTGTCTAATTAACAGCTTGCTGATAGGTATATAACATCCTGGTAAAGGCTAGCAGGGGGCACTCTTTCTGCCCCTTTCTGATATCTATGTCTGAAGCTTTCTCTAACTCTTTTATACTATAATAAAACTTTATTACACAAAAGCTCTGAGCAATCAAGCCTCGCGTCACTGGCCCCAGATTGAATTCCTTTCCTCCGGAGGCCAAGAATCCTAGTGTCTTTCATGGCTCAGCAACAACCTTTCATAACCTTTAAAATTTTATAAAAACTGAAAGTTTAGGAGAATTCCCTGATGGCCCAGTAGTCAGGACTCAGCATGGCAGTTAAGACTGCTGTAGGCCCAGTTCAAGCCCGGTAGAGGAACTAAGATTCTTGCAAGCAATTTTTTAAATTAAAATTAAAAAAAATATAGTCAATAAATGAAAGAAGAGTCAGAGCCCAGAGCATAAATTCCACACAATAAGTTTTTGGAGCCTAAGGAGGACAAGCGCAGCCTGACAATCCCAAGAGACTTCCTGGAGGAGGTGAGAATTGACCTTGGCCTTGGAGGGGCAGCCTTGGGGCTGAGAGAAGCAGGGCCACTTCTGAGCCTGAAGTTATTGGCTTTGTAGGAGGGACAGTTTCTGGAGAGAGCTGAAGGCCGTGGGAAAGGGAAACAAAGCAGAGAGGTTCTCTCAGGGAGCAGAGGGGAGGGAGTGTGTCCCTCTCACTTCTCATTTCTCTCTGGAAGCTGAAACACTACACCAGGGTTACAGCGTTGGCTCCAGCAGGCTGGGCCTCCTCCAGCCCCAGGGACGATCACAGGAAGTACTGCAACACATAGTTGCCAAATGTCCAAGGAACACCCCAGAGCCATTTCCCCCCAGCCACATTGGGAAATAGGTGTGTACTCAGCCAGCCCTGGAGACTGCTGCTGGTAAGGAAAAAACCATCGCCAGCCTGGCCCTGCTTGGTAGTGGTGAGAGCACGGGGCTGGGATCAGGGGTGGTCGGTGAGGACCAGGGCCAGGCTTTGAGCCTTGATTTTGCCTCTACATGGCTTTCTGAACTTGGACGAGTCTTTGTACCTCTCTGGGTCTCAGAGTCCTCATCCGTAAGAGCAGCCCTGTCTTTGGAGGGTGTAAACCACTCCCTTGGCAACAACCAAGCCAAACCCTTGGCTAACATTCTCTTTTAATAATCCTCACCAGTCTCTGAAAGTAGGCATCATTGGCTCTATTTCACAGATGAGAAAATTGAAGCTCAGAGAAATTGAGTAGCTTCCCCAAGGCCACACAACTGAGAAGTGGCATGTGGATACTGAGGACCTCAAAAAGAGAGGAGGGAGCACTTTCTGTTAGGTTGCATGATGAAATTGACTCTGAAATGTCAGAACTCCTACAGAAGCACATCTCCTTAGACACATGAGCATCCTCCATGGACTGTGTGGGGGAAGGGCAGGCCAGGTGGAGGTAAGCAAAGGCATGTTGTGGTCTTGTTCTCAAAGCCCAGTGACCCCTAAGGTTTTCAAGTATGAAGATCCTCATGTGATAATAGTTAAGTTTGCAACCAGTAAGTTGAAAAAAAGCCACTGCAAATTCAGCGACTTTTTAAAATGAATTTGCATTTTTCAAACTCAGGGTTTAGAGACATTCGAGATGAAGACCCGGGGGCACATTTGGATGTTTGATAGTTAGGCTAAGGGACCTCTAAATGACTCAAACTTGCCCGACCAGTTCCCCGCCCCCTGGCCCCCTGTGCACCTGGGGAGCTGAACTCAGACTGTCACACTCAGAAGCAAAATAGTAATTCATCGTCAGTTGGGCCAGTGGCCAGTGGCTGAGGCTGGCCAGGAACACAGAGGCAGAGGGGCAGGTCTCTTCCTACGTCTCATCCCCTCCCAGCCTTTGGCTGACTGCGTGGGGGAGAAATCCCAATGGCTGACTTGGGTGGAGAGAGGGAGAAGAAGAAAACCAGAGTGAGCTTAGGTTAGGCTTACTGGTCACATGGCACAGAGCAGAAAAACAGAATGGGCACCTAGATGTGTGCCCTTTAGCCCCCGAGACTCCTGCCCACCATCAGCCAAGAACCTAAGAGTGTTCTAGAATCCAGCCAATTGGAGTAGCAATTTCAGATTCCTAGGGGAGGGGGAAAGGATGGTGAGAGCAGGGAAGCAGGTGGGGTTGAGAACATCTCTTACCTTCCTGGGGATGTGTGCTGGCTTCCAGACAAGCTTTCCTGAACTATTTGAATTCCTAGATCCTTTGAAAGAATTCAGATCCTCCACCCCGCCCCCACCACAGCCTGAGGCCAGGACTAACTTGGTGACTGGAGCTATTAAAGGATTTTGAACAGAGGTGTCACATGAAAAGGTTATTCTCTTAGACAGCAGTTATGGAGCACTGAGAGCGGCATAATACTATGTGTGCGTGCTAAGTCGTTTCAGGCGTGTCTGACTCTTTGTGACCCTATGGACTGTAGCCCGCCAGGCTCCTCTGTCCATGGGCTTCTCCAGGCAAGAATATTGGAGTGGGCTGCCATGCCCTCCTCCAGGGGATCTTCCTGACCCAGGGATCAAACCCGCATCTCTTATGTCTCTTGAATTGGCAGGCGGGTTCTTTACTGGGCTTCCCTTGTGGTGTTGTAGCCACACGTTCTGGGAAACAAACTCACTCAGAAGGACAATGCAGATAGTGGAGTGCAGTTTATTACACCAGCAGGCCCAAGGCAGAGTCTTCTCTTAGCCAAGGACCCTGACCCGCATTTGTGAAAATCTTTTATACCCCATGTGTACGTGTCCGAACTCACCACCCCAAATTCCTTGAGACTTACATAAACAAAGGAAGGGTAAATACAATCACAATAATCTCATCATTTATGTGTTACATGTTCAAACAGTTAAACAATTGGCCAATAATCAATAAACCCGAGGTTACACTCCGATAGGTACAGAAAAATTTATGGCCTGTCCAGAGACAGAGGTGATTAGTGTATGTTTTCTCTTAGGCAATGAGTAACCTGGATATGATCTTCAAGGTTCCCCTGTCCGGCGGGTGTCTTATCCTTTTATTGTCATTTGCATAGGCACTAAGCACAGAGTTTAGAGTCCATTAGAGAGGTGGCCAAGCATGGTCAGCATAAACAGGCCTAAGATGGAGTCCAGGTCCTATGAATTCCCTCTTCAGTGGCTCAGCTGGTAAAGAAGCCACCTGCAATGCGGGAGACCTGGGTTCCATCCGTGGGTTGGGAGATCCCCTGGAGAAGGGAAAGGCTACCCACTCCGGTATTCTGGCCCGGAGAATTCCATGGACTGTATAGTCCATGGGGTCGCAAAGAGTCAGACATGACTGAACGACTTTCACTTTCATTCTTTTGGTGCCAGCTGGGAAGTCCAATACTATGTGTGCCTCTCAATTAGTTTAAATTAATTAATTCACTCTGCCTTCAGAGTTATGGCATAGAGATTCCTGTGATTGCATAAGCCAAACTTTTATCTTTTCTGTACATTTCTTTTCCTGCTCCAATCAGCACAGCTGCTTTCTGTTGCTGCCATTAGGAACACTGGTTAGAACAATACCCATATGTGTGTGTGTGTGTGTGTGTGTGTGTGTGTGTGTGTGTTGTACACAAGCTTGCATGTGTAGATCTGCAGTGACCCCAGTGATAAGAACCACATGAGTCAGTGTCCCAGGTTCTGTTCCCAGGTGTCTGATAGTCTGAAAGTGGAGGCTTCTTTTCTCAGAGAAAAGGGCAGACAAGCATTAACAAAATACTTCCAGGTACTACATTTCACTGAATCCTGTCCACTCAGGAGGGGTTAACATTTGTATTTTTACAGAAGAAGACACCGAGGGTCCGAGAGTCTGGAAGGTTGCCAAGGCTTCAGAGCTACTAAGGGGTAGAGCTGAGGACAAGTTCAAACCCTGGGCCCCTCCCACTGTACCCATTGCCTTTCCTCTGGAGCTCAAAATGGGTGGGAGATGGGCCAGTTGGGGCTCTTCAAAAGGGGTGGACTGCTCTCCCAGCATGAGGTGCTGATCTCTATAAGCACACAGCAAACCCCTGCTCCACACGCCACCCCAGCACATCAGTGGAGTCCGACGTGGGCCATCCACGGCCCCTGAAAGAGATCCGTTCAGGGGGTGTCTTCGGGGGCTCTACCTGCCACCAGGAGCCAACTGTACATTTTGCCCAATGGTGTACCTTCCCTGAGGGGTGAACAACGGTAGGGCTCTGCCTGGAAGTTGCTGCCAATCCAAATGGGATTGAGATGACCTTTGCAAAATGAGGCCGCCATGGCTAAGCCCCTCCTGTGCTGGCTGGAGCTGGAACTCTCCATTTGTAATGGACATGGCTGTTGATGACTGGAGGTGCCCAGTCCTGCCCATTAAGGAGAGTCTGGGTCAGCTTCATCCCTCACCCCCTCCACTCTCTAAGGAGGGGGATGCAGGGGTTTGGGAGTTCTGAGTGGCAAAACACTGAAGAAGGGAGGTTGGGGGGAGAAAGAGGGAAATGATAGAGGTTCTAGGGCAGGGGTAGCTCTGGGGGCTGGCTCTTAGTCTACATATGGATAAAGAGGTTTCTTACCTGTTTTGCTCCCAAGTACCTCGGTTGGCTTCTGGCACACAGTAGGTGCTTGTTGGCTGAATTAAGGGAGTTTGGAGAAGGGAGACCTCCAAAAAGCTGATCATGATGGTGGTGAGGGATGTGAAGAATTGAGAAGAGGGAAATATTGAGAAGTATCAATATCTCGGGCTTCCCTGGTGGCTCAGTGGTAAAGAATCCGCCTGCCAATGCAGGAGACGTGGCTTCCATCCCTGATCCAGGAAGATCCCACATGCCGAGGAGCAACTCAGCCTGTGCACCTTAATTATTGAGCCTGTGCTCTAGCACCTGGGAGCTGCAACTACTGAAGCCACTACACCCCAGAGCCTGTGCTCCACAGCAAGAGAAGCCCACACACCACAGCTCGAGAGTTGCCCCTGCTCACTGCCACCAGAGAAAAGCCCTAGCAGCAGTGAAGACCCAGCACGGCCGAAAATAATAAATATATAAATGAAATAATATATATAAAAAGAAGTGTCTCGGGAGGTGGTGTGTATTCTTTTCAGAATGCTCTAAATCACAAGAGAAGAACTTGAGTTGCTTAAAAATTATTTGGGGGGTGTCAGGACAGCGACCCTGTGAGCGTCACATGCCCTGAGATGAGACCAGTAGGCTCATACATCTATCAGCGGGATTTTCACAGCAATGCTGCTAATCATCTGTCCCAGCACATCTGGTGCCAGGCATTGTTCAAAGCCGTTTGTACATGTGTGCATGCTCATATACACAGATGACAACCCGATGAGCTAGCCTCCATCTTTATCCTCATGTTACCAGAGGAGGGTACAGAGACACAGAGAGGCTGGGTCCCTGATGCAGGGACACACAGTTGATAAGTGATTAACTGGGAATCGATCGGGGTGGGGGGGCACCAGAGCACACCCTCTTGACCATACCCTCATGTACTAGAGCTTAGGTCATGGGGAAGGGGCGAGCAGGTGTGAGCCACTGCCTCTGAGATAGTCAGGCTGCCTCGTGGCAACTGAAGGGGGCTTCTGGGTCTGAATTACTGCCACCCCCCACCCTTGCCCACTGTTGCGCAGGCTCCTGCTTTGTCTACTCAGGGAGGAAAAATAAACATTGACGGGACAGGGCTCAGGGTTCATCTGGGGGCTGCTGTTTTCCCAGCTGTGGAGTGGACACCTCCTCCCAGGCTCCCAGAGCCAGCCCTGGGCTCCAGCGGTTCCAAGGAGCCAGGACAAAGTGTGGTCATCATGGGAAGATCAACCAAAAGGAGAGCAAAAGAAAATAAAGATCAGCTGTGACCCCTCCACTCAGAGAGATGCGGACACTGTTTCTGGTGTTTAGCTAGCAGTGGGTTTTCCTACCAGTGTGTGTGTGTGTGTGTATGTATGTGCGCACACGTGTGTATATACACACATACACACAAGCAGATGAAGTCTGTTTCACAGTTGTGTGGCATGGATGTTCATTTGGCAGTATTGGGAATGTTTATCATTAAACATTCTTAGCATATTTTTCTCTAGCTTTCACATGGTTGGCTTGTTTTAATTTATAAAGGTATTATACACTTTTTATACTTTGCATTTTTTTATTGAGGTATAGTTTACATATAGGAACACTTTGCATACAGTAATACTTTCTAGTGTTTATGTCTGAGTTTTGACAAACCCATAGTTTAATCACTGTGGTAATCAACATACACATTCCTTCAACCCCCAAAGTTTCTTTGTCCTCTTTTGTAATCAGCCCCTCCCACCACCCCCACCACTGGCAACCCATGATATATTATTTTTCTATACATTTGCCTTTTTCCAAATGTCATATAAATGGAGTATATAGCCTTTTGAGTCTTGCTTCTTTTATAGCACAGAGCACTGAGGCATATCCATCCATCTGTAGTGTTCTTTTTATTGCTGAGTAATATTTTATTGTATGGATATACCACAGTTTGTCATTCACCATGTGAAGTAATCTATATTGTTTGTAGTTTTTGGTCATTATGAGCAGATCTGCTATAAACATTCACATACAGACTTTTGTGTGAAATTAAGTTTTTGTTTCTCTTGAATAAGAACCTAGGAGTAGGATTTCTGGTTCCTGTTAATTTATGCAATATTATTTATTTTTTAACATAGAAAAAGCTAATTGTGTTTTATTTATGTTTGTCTGATATCACTATGAAAAACTTGAACAAAACACATAAACCTCTTAATTCATTAATTTGAAATATTTCATTTTCTTTAATTAACAGTAATTTTTTGATGTTCAGACTACCTGGTTTTTGTTGCAAAAATTCCTGTATATCCTGGTTTCTCCATTACCTCTTCAGAGCAGTCCCTCAGAACTATCTGACAGGCTGTCTCCCAGGCTTAAGTCCTCAGCAAATCTGCTGAATAAAACATAATTCTCAACTTTTAGGTTGTACTTTTTTTTTTTTCAGTCACCATATGTCACCACATTAAAACCTACTACATCTTCTTAGATTACAGTGTTCCTTTGTATGGATGTACGATAATTTATTTAAACAATCCCCTCTTGTTGGATATATAAGTAGACTTTTTGTTTTGTTTTGTTTTTATATCTTATAAACAACATCTTTGAGCCAAAAGTTTTTGGGGTTTTTTTTGCATTTATAGTTATTCCTTTAGGATAAATACGTACCCATGGACTTGCTTGGACAAAGACCTCCATGCTACTTTATTTCATTCTACTTTTTCCTTAATATTTTTTCCCTCATGCATATATGAAAAGTTGGTATATTACACAACCTACATTGCAAATGCGGAAGGAAATATTGGTCTTTCCAATAAACTGCCAGAATAGCTGTCTATTCATAAGGAAGAAAATGAAAACCATTCTCTATCTCATGTCATATATTAAAAACCCATTACAGGTGAATTGAAAATTTAAATGTAAGTGGTAAATCTTATAAACTTAGAATAAAATGTAGAAGAGCATCTTTATGGAAAGGTCCTCTAACCAAAGCTTTTAAGAACAAGATACAAAAGGTTTAGACCATAAAGGAAATACATAAGTTTGACTACATGAAAACTGAGAACTTCCATTCATCAAAAGCCCCATGAAGAGAGTGAAAAGACAAGTCACAGTCGTCTATATTTGTAACACATATAAGTAACCAAAGAGCAGCAGCTAAGATATGTCAACAAACACCTATGAATCAATAAAACAGACTAATAAATAACACAATAGAAAATGAGCAAAAATACAAACAGAAATTTCAAAAAGGAAGCAGAAATGATCCATAAACATGAGAAAAGACACTCGGCCCGTTTTGTGCTCATCTCAGTCTATCAATAAGCAATGTGGTTGGAACAGCCTTGGTGGTTCTTATTATGATTACAAGATACCCTTAAGCAATAGCCATTAGGAAACTTTGAAAAAAATGAAGGTTTATCACTTACAAGTCCTGGAAAGTACACAGCACACTTGAGGCCACACAGCAAGGTTGCAAGTAGAAAGGAGAGAGAATGCGTGTGAGAGCCGGGTGTTCTGCTTTTATTGGAGCAGAGTGTGAGGGCTTTGGGTTCCCTGGGCTCTCTCTCTATTGGCAAATTTTAACTATAACAGCCAGAATCTAAAGTGCAGGAAGAGAAAAAACAAGTGGCCCAAACAGTCATTTATTGAAATCAACCAAGATCTCTAAAACAAAGGCCCCTCAGTAGGGAAAGCTGGCCTGACTCTTCACCTAATTGCTTCTTCAAGATTGACCTGTTTGAAGTGGGTGCTTGGGTAATCAAAGCTTAAGGCAAACACTTCCATTCCAAAAAGAAAAGTCATCTGTCAAGGTTTACACTACAATCTACCCTGTGATGTGGAGGCAATAGAATTAAAGGTGAGTCAACTAACTTCCTGGGTAGATAGTTGCTAAAAGTTAGAGGTAAGTCATGTTGTAACCCAGAAACAGCACACCTAAGTAGGGTCATAGTAGCAGAGCCTACAATAATTGTATAGGCAATAATCTGAAACCCACTTCGTGGCCGTTGTCTCACACGTGAAGGGCCTCATGATGACACCAAGTCAGTGATTTGGGAGCCCTAGCAATATATTCAAAGATTAGAGTCGTATTATGAAATATTTTTGAGCTTTCCAGGTGGTGCTAGTGGTAAAGAACCTGCCTGCCAATGCAGGAGACGTAAGAGATGTGGGGTTCGATCCCTGGGCCAGGAAGATCCGCTGGAAGAGGGCATGGCAACCCGCTTCAGTATTCTTACCTGGAGAATCCCACAGACAGAGGAGCCGGGCGGGCTATAGTCCATAGGGTCGCAAAGAGTCAGACAAGACTGAAGGGACTTAGCACACACGCACACATGAAATATTTTAACATCTTCAGCCATTTGGTATAAATATGTTTGAATGTATCTTGATTTGGTAGATTGCTCCATATCTCATTGAATTGGCCTCTTAATCCTGACAACAAGTTGCTTTAGTTAAAGCGTTGTGTCTTATTTCAGTTGAGGAAATCAGTCCTGAGTATTCATTGGAAGGACTGATGCTGTAGCTGAAACTCCAATACTTTGGCCACCTGATGTGAAGAACTAACTCATTGGAGAAGATTCTGATGCTGGGAAAGATTGAAGGCAGGAGGAGAAGGGGACAACGGAGGATGAGATGGTTGGATGGCATCACCGACTTGATGGACCTGAATTTGAGCAAGCTCCGGGAGTTGGTGATGGAAAGGGAAGCCTGGCATGCTACAGTCCATGGGATCGCAAAGAATCAGACACAACTGAGGGATTGAACTGAATTGAACAATGCAGGTGAGCTCTCCAGGTTAGGCCTACTCAGTGCATGTACTTGTGTCAGGTTATTTAGTAGGAGACATTTCTATGGAAGCAAAAGATTCTGAGTTTTGAAGGCAATCAGTTGAGAAGATTTCTGGATGCCGAGCTTGAAATATCTTCAGATGGAGTGAGGGCGGGAAGTGGTGATCTAATAGATTTTCCTTGTTTGCAGTTTGAATGCCTCTGGTGATCTTTCTCAGGGTCCCACACAGCAATAACTATGAAGATCCTCCATTCATGAGCTGGTGTGGTGATTTCTCTAAAGTTTATTTCAAGTTGTTTTGCTTTAGCTTTCATGACTTTGGGAAAAGGGCAGTTTTAGTTCTCAGTAATTCCAAGTCAGAAAGAAGGAGAAAAAATGGAAATGTTAGTTTGCAGAGTTGGAGCCAGATATCAGAGAAAACGTAAACAGTTCATATCCAGTCCAGTTTACAGGTAGAAAACAAAACCACAAAGACAGAGCTAGACTCTAATATCCACAAGTGTGTATTATAGTTTCTACTGAAACATAGTTTTGTTTTTTTTTCATCTATAGTCACCCCTTTTCTATCAGAGATAATCAAAGTAAGACTAATTTGTTTGCAAAAGAAATCTAGTCTCATTAAACTTGATCTTATTATTCATATAAGTGCAATAAGAATAGTGATTGAACATACAGACTCTTTTATGTCTGATTTGCTGAAACTTTTCATAAGGAATCTCGGACTGAACTTTTAAAGGCTAGGATGGACTTCTCTGGTGACCCAATGGTTAAGACTGTGTTTCCACTGCAGGGAGTGTGGGTTCAATCCCCAACTGGGAAACTAAGATCCCACGTGCCCTGAAGTGCAGCCAAAAAAAGGAATCTAGGAAGCAATGCCAAACACTTACCATCAGACTTTGCCTGCAGTACCTATAGATTTAGTTGATTTCCTCTTTTCTCAAGGTCTTCCAAATACTCTGAGGTTCCAGGGCCTGACCTTTCTTACTCACCTGGTAAGGTTACTGGGAAATCTATATGAAAGGTGCCAGGCTGATTTTCCCAAACGGCTGTTACTGAGCAAGGGCTCATGTACCCCTAGTGTAGAAAGCCAAATGCTAACAGGCAATGTTTGCAACAAAGTAATGGTTTATTTGCAGGACACAGAGCAAGCGAGGGAGAGACAAATCTCGAATCCACTCCAATTTGGTCTTTGAGTTAGGGATGTATCGAAAGGAAAGAAAAAAGGAATTGGGAGTGATCATCATCTTGAGACATTTCTGTGACATTTCTTTTTTTTAAACAGAGATAAGAAAAATATTTGTATAACCATAGAGTTATAATAAATTTGGTTTTAGCAAAATCATACAATACAAAAAATTTGGTTAGAGGAAGATTATATACCAGACAGGGTGAGCTGGCCTTCTGGATCCTCTTTAGGATTCTAACAGAGGAATGTGAGTGAATAACCACCAATCGTCCAGGAATGAAATTAATGTTTGCATCAGTACATAAGGGGTTAACTTGGATTTAATGGGATCTTTTCTTCTTTGGAATGTAGAAAATTACTTGCATCTAAGCAATTCTGTGACATTTCTTAATCATAGCTTTGGGAGTAGGAATTCTTCTGTTTACAATTCTCAGGCCAGGTGGTCCATAAAATGGAGGTCTGTTAGGTCATCTTGACTTGGAGCAACAACTTTAATTTGTATATGAATGATGATATCTAATAATGGCAATTTTAGTACATTAATGATGTTATCGACCACAGCAATCTTAGTCATCTGATTCTGGTTGATTAGTGTTCAGTTAGCACAGGATTGAGGTCAGAGGAGATCAGAAAGGGATTGAGGTCAGAGGAGAAAAGCAAGGGAATAAAGTTTTGGATAGATAAATTAATCATACACTCAGTAAGGACACTTGGTTTTCAGGGAACTTGGTTTCTGGCTTTATTGGCTCCACAGAGTCAGCCTTAGTTCTTTAAACCTGATTGTATGTATGTTTATGCACATTCTCAAATATGATGTCCCAGCCAAAGCCTTGGTAATTTGCCCAATGATTCCAATTGTGTCCTGTCGCAAGAACGGATTCTTGTTGAATTTAGGCAAATAATTATATTGCTGTGAACATAAGAGTATTCAATGAGAGTTTCTAAATTCTGGAGGGATCATTAGTGAGAAAAAAAATTCAGTTGACCAACATGAGTTTGAACTCTGTGGATCCATTTATAATCTTAAGTTACCTCCTAGCATGTTTAATTTCATCTCCATTTGTTTATTCAAAGACATGGTAAGAATTACAGCTTCAAGAGACAGGGAAAGAATGTAAGTTTTCTCTTAGGAGTTTTCATGCCCTTTGGATGGTTTCAGCAGTCCCAATAAAATGTAGTAGCATTGCCTAGAAATTAGGGGAGGTCTCTGGTAAAATAGGGCTTTCCTGGTGGCTCAGAAGGTAAAGAATCAGCCTGCAATGCAGGAGACCCAGGTTTGATCCCTGGGTTGGGAAGATCCCCTGGAGAAGCCAGTGGTTACCCACTCCAGTATTCTTGCCTGGAGAATTCCAAGGAGGGCTGAAGGGCTACAGTCCATAGGGTTGCAAAGAGCCCAACATGACCGAGTGACTAACACTTTCACTTTCTGTTAAAATAATTCCTTGGGTTCAAGGTCAAATGGGGCCTCTTCAGGATTGGAAGTGAGGAGGGGGTCTTTTGGGTCACTGTGGTCATGGAAAAGATAAAACCATTGGACCAGGTCAACTCTGTGCAGTGGGAGATGGGTCTCATCTTAACGTTTTTCATGCACTGAGATATTTAGCAGTGATCCTCATTGGAGGCCTCAATAACCCTGTCAGCTTTTCCCTTGGTGGCAGGGACTCCTCATGAGGTGTGTTTTTTAATCTTGTCCCATTCAAGGGAAAGATGAGGGGACTTAGGATCTCTGGTGTCTTGAAGGCAATGAGCATGTAGCCTGGATGGATCGTTATGGAACTTATGGAACTTAGGGTCCTCAGAGATACCAGTTGGTCAATGTGTTTCGGCAGCCAAGAATAATAATTCAGTATCTATAATGTATATGCTCAGTCATGTCTGACCCTTTCTGACCCCACGGACTGTAGCCCATCCAGGCTCCTCTGTTCATGGGATTCCCTAGGCAAGAATACTGAGTTGGTTGCCATTTCCTCCTCCAGTGGATCTTCTCCACCCAGGGATCAAAGACCATGTCTCTTACATCTCCTGCATTAGCAGGCCGATTCTTTACCACTGAGCCACCTGGGAAGACTCTTCAAGTAAATAAAATCCCACAATCGTCAATTAGTACCTAGTTCCTCTTTTTCCTTCCTGTTGCATAAAACCTTTAAGAAAGATTTGAATTTTAATAATATAGCTTCTGATTTCAGTTTTTACTTTTCTTTTTTTTTTTTAACTGTGTCTCATAGCACTTGGAATCTTAGTTCCCACTGTTAGTTCCCTAACCTAGGATCGAACCATGCTCCCTGCACTGGAAGTGCAGAGTCCTAACCACTGGACTGCCAGAGAATCCCCAGTTTTATATGATTTTTCCTATTACTTTAATCTTCTGTGCTGCTACCAGCAAATTTTGGATGATGTCTCCTCTTTGTAGGTGGCAACAATTTTTTTCCCCAGGATGTCCCAAGACAACTTTTAGAGATTAGTTTTTGCCAGCCACATCATATCAGAGATTTGTGGAGATTGCTCCACAAACAGAAGAGCAATGAAGAATAACGGTTGTGAATGAAGCAGTGGCCCAGAGCTCACAGGCCTGTTACATTTTCTTTATGGTATTGCCATTTGTTTCCGGTTCCAAGACAATTGTACTTCCGGGTTAGGACACGCAGTCCAGGCACAACTTACCGACTCCATGAAGGCTGAGTTCTCCCACCTTCCCTGCCCATCTTACTTATGGGAATCTTTTTCTTGGTATATTTAGCCCAGAGCCTCTCCCTGGGCAGTGATAACAGCCCTGGGATCCAATCCACCCTCCTTAACGCCCCTTAGCCTTGAGATGTAGAAGGCCCTTATGCACATTTATAGTCAATTAAAGCCTTTGTAATTAGTGGTCTAATTGTCTCTTTAAACCATCTGGCCTTGATAATGCTGCTCTGGGGAGACCTTTGGATGATTATGGTAGCCTTGGCCTTTTGGGTTAGCTATGGCAGGCAACACACCGCAGAAAGGGCAATATGCAAAAGCACTTAGCAACATGACAAGCCCAGCAAGTGGTGCTCCTTTCTCAGGTGGAGTCCCCACCTGAGTTAGGTGACTAGTAAGAAAACGTGGCAAGAATACACAGAAGAACTATACAAAAAAGATCTTCATGACCCAGATAATCACAATGGTGTGATCACTCACCTAGAGCCAGACATCCTGGAATATGAACTCAAGTGGGCCTTAGGAAGCATCACTACAAACAAAGCTAGTGGACGTGATGGAATTCCAGCTGAACTATTTCAAATCCTAGAAGATGATGCTGTGAAAGTGCTGTACTCAGTATGCCAGCAAATTTGGAAAACTCAGCAGTGGCCACAGGACTGGAAAAGGTCAATTTTCATTCCAATCCCAAAGAAAGGCAATGCCAAAGAATGTTCAAACCACCTCACAATTGCACTCATCTCACACGCTAGCAAAGTAATGCTCAAAATTCTCCAAGCCAGGCTTCGACAGTATGTGCACCGTGAAATTCCAGATATTCAAGCTGGATTTAGAAAAGGCAGAGGAACCAGAGATCAAATTGCCAACCTCTGTTGGATCATTGAAAAAGCAAGGGAGTTCCAGAAAAACATCTATTTCTGCTTTATTGACTATGCCAAAGCCTTTGACTGTGTGGATCACAACAAACTGTGGAAAATTCTGAAAGAGATGGGAATACCAGACCACCTGACCTGCCTCCTGAGAAATCTATATGTAGGTCAAGAAGCAAAAGTTAGAACTGGACATGGAACACAATAGACTGGTTCCAAATTGGGAAAGGAGTATGTCAAGGCTGTATATTGCCACCCTGCTTATTTAACTTATATGCAGAGTACATCATGAGAAATGCTGGACTGGATGAAGCCCAAGCTGGAATCAAGATTGCTGGGAGAAATATCAATAACCTCAGATATGCAGATGACACCACCCTTATGGCAGAAAGTGAAGAAGAACTAAGGAGCCTCTTGATGAAAGTGAAAGAGGAGAGTGAAAAAGTTGGCTTAAAACTCAACATTCAGAAAACTAAGATTATGGCATCCGTTCCCATCACTTCATGGCAAATAGGTGGGGAAACAGTGGAAACAGTGGCTGACTTTATTTTTCTGGGCTCCAAAATCACTGCAGATGGTGACAGCAGCCATGAAATTAAAAGACGCTTGTTCTTTGGAAAAAAAGTTATGACCAAACTAGACAGCATATTAAAAAGCAGAGACATTACTTAACCAGCAAAGGTCCGTCTAGTCAAAGCTTTGGTTTTTCCAGTAGGCATGCATGGATATGAGAGTTGGACTATAAAGAAAGCTGAGTGCTGAAGAATTGATGCTTTTGAACTGTAGTTTTGGAGAAGACTCTTGAGAGTCCCTTGGACTGCAAGGAGATACAGCCAGTCCATCTTAAAGGAAATCAGTCCTGAATATTCTTTGAAAGGACTGATACTGAAGTTGAAACTCCAATACTTTGGCCACCTGATGCAAAGAACTGACTCATTTGAAAAGACTCTGATGCTGGGAAAGATTGAGGGCAGGAGGAGAAGGAGATGACAGAAGATGAGATGGTTGGATGGCATCACGGACTCAATGGACATGAGTTTGAGTAAACTCCGAGAGTTGGCGAAGGACAGGGAAGCCTGGTATGCTGCAATCCATGGATCACAAAGAGTTGGACACGACTGAGCGACTGAACTGAACTGAACTGAACTGAACTGAAGAAACGGTTGCTTCAGCCGTGCTGACTCTTTCTGACCCTGTGGACTGTAGTCTGCCAGGCTCCTCTGTCCATGGGATTCTCTACGCAAGAATACTGGAGTGCTTTGCCATGCCCTCCTCCAGGGGATCTTCCCAACCCAGGGATCGAACCTGCATCTCCTGTGTCGCCTGCATTACCGATGGATTCTTTACCCCGTGAGCCACCTAGGAGCCCAAAAGGGGCATTCCCCTTGGTTAGTTGTAAGGGTAATCGTGGAATCCAGCCAACTTTACCAATTGTTGCATGCTGGTCTCAGCCCATTAATAAATGTTTGAGTTGGACCCACCCTTGTTGTTCCTATGATTGCAAGATGCCCTTCGACATGAAAAAGATAAAAGTTTATTACCTAGAGGACCCGGAAATTATACAAGACCCCAGGGGCCATGTAACAAGATTTGAGTAGAGAAAGAGGGTGAGGAACTGAGGTTCTGCTTTAACTGGGGTCAAGGATGGGACCTAGGGTTTCTCAGCCTCTCTCTTTATTGGCCAGTTTGAAACATAAGAGCGGGAATTTTAAAGCACAGGAAGAGAAAACAACAAAAACCAAGTAGCAAAAGGTTAGTTGTTGAAATCAATCAGCATCTCTAAAACAAAAGAGTCTCAGCTGGGGCAGGGGGACCTGGTTTTTACCTAGTCCTGTGGCCACCGATGTGTTTATTTGAGACAGCCCTTTTTGAAGTGGGTGTCTGGGCGATTAAAGCTTAAGTCAGGCAATTCCTTTACAAAAAGAAAAGCCAATGGTCAAGATCGATACCTCATTATCAATGAAAGAAGTAGAGATTAAGACCCAATGAGAAGACTTCCCTCGTGGTCCAGTAGTTAAGATGCTGGGGACACAGTTTTGATCTCCTCTCTGGGAAGGTTCCACATGTGCAGGGCAACTAAGCCTGTGCACCACAGCTACTGAGCCCAAGCTCTAGAGCCCGTGTTCTGCAACAAGAGAAGCCACCGCAAGGAAGGCCTGTACACTGTAACTAGAGAGTAGCCCCTGCTCGCCACAACTAGAGAAAAGCCTGCAAGCAGCAACGAAGACCCAGCACAGCCAATAAGTAAGCAAATATACATATTTTTAAAGGATTCAAAGAGATATCCTTACGTACCCACTGGACTGGCAAAATTTTGAAAGTCAGATGGCACCAAGAGATGATGAGGGCCTGAAGGGAGCTAGCAGGCATATAAACTTTGAAAAACAGTTTTCTATTATCCACAGTAATGGTGAAGATTCTGGGCTTTGATGTGGACATATTTGTACATGCCTTTCCACTGCTTGTTGTCGTTGCTCGGTTTTGTCAGACTCTGGGACCCCGTGGACTGAAGCCTGCCAGGCTCCTATGCCCATGGGATTCTCCAGGCAAGAATACTGGAGTGGGTTGCCATGCCCTCCTCCAGGGGATCTTCCCGACCCATGGATCAAACCTGTGTCTCTTGCATTGGCAGGTGGATTCTTTACCATTGGTCTACCTGGGAAACTCCCTGCTAGGTTTATCCAAAAGAATCACATCTGTATATCAGCAATTTCTGCAGGAATACTCAAAGAAACATTGTTCACAACAGAAAAACAACAACCACGAAAATCTGGAGAAAACGTAAGGATCCATCCACAGTAGAACACAGATACATTGTGCAATATGTACAGTATACTGTGTAATATGCATTGTACAATGTACACAGTAATATTCAGACAATGCAGTACTTACTATACAACAGTGAAGGCAAATGAACTTCTGCTGCTTGTGTTCACACAAATGAATCTCAAAAGCAGAAGGTTTGGGATGGAGTGGAGGAGAAAATCACAAAGGAATGTATTCAGTATGACTCCATTTTTACAAAGTTTGAAAGCAGATAAAGTAAAAGAATATTTTGTTTAGCAAACTATATATAAGGTTTAAAACTATAGATAAAAACAAGGGATTGGGTTTTCTGGGGTGAAGAGCATGAGCATGAGATGTGTGTATTAATCATGTTTTTTATTTTCTGTATCTTGTGGTGTTTTGGCATCTTGAAAATCTTGCTGGCCCAAGAGAGATGGCACTGCAGGGTAACCAATTCTTAGAGATCGCCAAAGATTCCGTCAGGGGTATGCCTTTTATGTGCAAACCAGTGAATCCAGAGACCATACCAACTACTACCTATTGGGGTTGGCTAAAAAGTTCATTGGGGTTTTTCTATAAATTGCTATAGAAAGGGACATCCCTGGTGGTCCAGTGGTTAAGATTAGGGGCTTCCACTGCATGTGGTGTGGGTTCGATCCCTGGTCAGAGAACTAGGATCCCGAATGCTGTGTGGTGCAGCCAAGCGTAAATTAACTTTTAAAAAAGATGCTACAGAGAAACCTGGACAAACTTTTTAGCCAATCCAATACTTTATCTAATTTTCACACACCAAACCAATACTTCCCTGCCTTAAATCATCCCAGGGTCAGCTAACCAGGCAACTAAAAACCACCCTTATAGTCATGGTTGTTGTTTTTTGTTCAGTTGCCAAGTCTGACCCTTTATGACCCCATGGACTGCAGCACGCCAGGCTCCTCTGTCCTTCACCATCTCTCAGAGCTTGCTCAAACTCATGTCCATTGAGTCAGTGATGCCATCCTACCATCTTATCCTCTGTCATCCCCTTCTCCTCCTTCCTTCAATCTTTCCCAGCATCAGGGTCTTTTCAAATGAGTCGGTTCTTCGCATCAGGTGACCAAAGTATTGGAGTTTCAGCTTCAGCATCAGTCCTTTCAATGAATATTCAGGACTGATTTCCTTTAGGATGGACTGGCTGTATCTCCTTGCAGTCCAAGGGACTCTCAAGAGTCTTCTCCAACACCACAGTTCAAAAGCATCAATTCTTCAGCGCTCAGCTTTCTTTATAGTCCAACTCTCACATCCATACATGACTCCTGGAAACTCTAGTAAAGGCTCTTAAACTCCCTACATCCTTGCTTCTGCCTTCTAACCACCCATATGTCTTTCTCATGTGCCCCTGAGTGGTGTGGGATGCCTCCTTCCCTTGAAAAGTGTTAAGTCATCAGTTCTTTCTTCAATGACTTTAGACTCTCTGAATCATCCCTCGGTCACCTCCATACATTAAAAATCTGTGAATATGAAGAAGGAATTCATGGGGCCTGGACTCCATCTTAGGCCTGTTTGTGCTGATCATGTTCGGCCACCTCTCTAATGGACTCTGAACTCTGTGCTTAGTGCCTGTGGAAACGACAATAGAAGGATAAGACCCCTCCAGACAGGGGAATCTTGAAGATTGTATCCAGGTTACTCATCACCTAAGAAAAAACATACACTAATCCCTAATCCCCCTACCTCCGGACAGGTCATAAATTTTTTCTGTCACCTAGGGCTTATTGATAATTGATTGTTTGAACACATAACACATAAATGATGGGGTTATTGTGATTGTATTTACCTTTCCTTTGTTTATGTAAGTCACAAGGAAATTGGGGTGGTGGGTTCAGACACGTACACAGGGGGTATAAAAGATTTTCACAAATGCTGGTCGGGGTCCTTGGCTAAGAGGAGATTCTACCTTGGGCCCGCCGGTGTAATAAACTGCACTTCACTATCTGCATCGTCCTTCTGAGTGAGCTTGTTTCCCGGAACGCATGGCTATAACAAGTATAATCATTGAGAGGGAGATTGGTCAGGGAGGGGCACCCAGAGATCTTCAAGGTAATGGTAAAGTTCTATTTCTTAATGGACTGGTGGGCTCAACGGCATCATCATTATTCTTCAAACTGCACATACGTACCTTTGTAATTATGGTATAGTCCACTATAAAAATGAAGAAAATCCATAAGCATTTTATTTATTACAAAAGTAGCACATCATTGTACCAACATTAATTTCTCTTTTTAAAAACATTTTTTTAAAGTGTTTATTTATTTGGCTACACCAGGTCTTAGTTGCAGCATGTGGGATCCATTTCCCTGACGAGGGATTGAACCTGGGCCCCCTGCATTAGGAGCACAGAGTCTTAGCCACTGGGCCACCAGGGGAGTTCCCAACATTAATGTCTTAGTTTTGTTGTTTTCTTTTTAAATTTTTTGGCTGCACACATAACGTATGGGATCTTAATTTCCCAACTAGGGATCAAACCTGCATCCCCTGCGGTGGAAGCACAGAGTCTTAACCACTGGATGGCCAGGGAAGTCCCTTCATCTCTTAGTTCTGATAAAAATACTATGATGATGTAAGATGGTAACATTAGGGGAAACTTGATGAAGAATATGTTAAAATTCTTTATATTGTTTTTGCCACTCTTCTGCAAACCTGAAATTATTTCAAAAAAAGGTTTTAAAAAGTACTGCAGAAGCCAAACCATGCAGGATTTTCCTTGGAGGCCACTCTGGCGTTGTTTGGATTCTGTCCTCTGAACAACGGGGCGTCACTGGAAGGTTTTCAAAATGTGGGGCGGAGTCCAATCACGTGAAAAGATAAAGCACAGCGTCTCATAAAAAGATTTAAAACAAAAACACAGCTTCTTAAGAATTTCAAAATTGTCATAGATGTGGAGACCATCTTCCCTGTGGCCAGATGCAGAGGGCCTTGACTGACCCTGGGCTGTGAGGTCCCTGTGACAGTCGGCACGTGGGGGCTGGGGGGTGCGCTGGAGAGAACACAGCATCCATTGATGAACAGCGGTGGGAGGGAGTGTCATAGGAGGGTCCTGGGGGAGACAAGGAGGAAATGAGAAGGACAGAGGCTGCAGGGCTTGGTGGGGGATTGGGAGGGAGGCCTGTGAACAGAGAGGGCTGCGGAGACCCCACCTTCAAGCTTCCCGTGTCCCTCAGCCAAGCTCTCAGCCTCCTCCTCACACCACCCTTCAGCTCCATCAATAGGCCTCCTCCTTCCCCTCCTGTCCTCCACACTTATGCATATACACCGCCTCTTCGACCCCTCCCTCCTTCCTCAAAGCTCCCAGAAAAGGCCCAGCTCTCCACCTGGGGTCTGGCCCTCTTCCCTGAATTTTTTTTGAGTCTTCTCAGCTCACAAAATTCTTCCTTATAAAAATTAGATAAAACTTCCCTTTGATCCCAGAACACCCTCCAGCTATCATCCTCCATCCCTTCTTCAGCCAAACCTCCTCAAAGGCCCAATTGTCTCCTTGGCCCAGACTCCCACTTCCTGCCCCCAGGCCACCCCTCCCCTCTCAGCCCCAGAACCTTTCCTCCTCCGTGTGAGACACACAGCTTTGACCTCTCATCCCCTAGTCCTGTGAGCCTCTCTCCCTCGCACACCTCACCTTCTAAGGCAGCATATGCTTATTTGTTTATCGTCTGTCTCTCTCACTAGGTTTCATAAGGTGATGTTGTGAGCTGAACAGTGTTAAAAGTGTTAGTTGCTCAGTTGTGTCCGACTCTTTGTGATCCCATGGACTGTAGCCCGCCAGGCTCCTCTGTCCATGGGATTTTCCAGACAAGAATACTGGAGTGGGTTGCCATTTCCTTCTCCAGGGCATCTTCCTGACCCACGGATCAAACTTGAGGCTCCTGTGTTTTTATGTAGAGTCCTTCCCTCTCAATGATCATGAACCAGCTCAAATGACCCATGGGTCCAGCCTCTCTGCAGCCCCTCATTATGCTACCAACTCCCCTCACACCTCATCTCAGACCCCATCTCAGATCTCTCTGGAGCCCCAGATCGTCATCCCCTTGGATAGGGGCATCCCACAGGAACCCCAGGCTCAGGAATTAAAAACTAATGTACTTTTCCCCCTGTCCTGGGCATCCAGGTCCAAGGATGCCTCTAAGAGAAGGCCCTGTCTCCCACCTGTAACCTGATGCCCTCCTGATGGCTCATTTCTCTCCCAACAATAGCAACCAATCCAGCCTTGTGGATCTTGTTTCTGGAGAGTAAGTTTATTATTTTTTTCCTCCTCCTCATCACCACTACCCCACCCCTCCTCAGACTCCAGGCCGCCATCTCCTCCCACCTGGACCACCATAGCAGCCTCCTCACTGGTTTTCCTTGCTGTCTGCTCTGTTGTCTAAATGGCAGTCAGGAGGACCTTTAAAATCTACATTAGGGACTTCCCTGGTGGCCCAATGGTTGAGAAGCTGCCTGCCAATGCAGGAGACACAGGTTCGATCCCTGTTTGGGGATACCACAAGCTGTGGGGTAGCTTAGCCCGTGCCCCATAACTGCTGAGCCTGCAGTCTAAACTCCACATTCGTTCTAGAGCCCACATGCTGCTTCCACATACTGACTCTATATGCCTAGAACCCATGCTCTGCAATGAGAAATCAACTCAATGAGAAGTCTGCAAACCACAACTGGAGAGTAGCCCTCGCTCTTGGAAACTAGAGAAAGCCAGCATGCAGCAATGAAGACCCAACACAGCCAAAAATGCATTTTTTTAAAAAATCTACATATAAGCTCCTTCCTCTGCTTAAATCTTTTGCTGATTTACACTTTTACATATAGAAGAAAAACAAAATTCTTAGCATGCTGCATAAGTTCCTCCTTGACTTGGTCCCTGCCAGCCTTTCTCCATCTCACTTAAGCCTCAGGACCTTTGCACTTTCTATTCCTTCTTCCCAGAACACGTTCACTCAGATTCTTTACGACTCACTGCCTTGCTTCTTTTAAATCTCCACTAATGACTGTTTTCCTTTAAGAGGACTTCTCATCTGCCCCTCACGAGCTAGGAACCCCCAGCCTCTCACCTTGCTTTCTATTCCTTCTCAGCGTTTATCACCTCATGCGTGTTATGTGCTTGTTTGCTTACCAGTTTGTGTTTTTCTCTCCTTCCTGCTAGAATGTGAGGCCCAGGAAGGCAGGGATTTTGTCCGCTTTGTTATCTATGCCCAAACCCAGCACCTGAAAAAGGTCCAGCATACAGTAAGCACTCAACAGATATAACCAGTAAGTGAAATTTCTAATTCCTCCTGCCTCAGATTTTGGGCTTCAGCAACACTGAGCTGCTTTTGGCTGCCCATACACATCATTGGAGAAGGGAATGGCAACCCACTCCAGTATTCTTGCCTGGAGAATTCCACGGACAGAAGAGCCTGGCGAACTACAGTCCATGGGGTCACAAAGAGTCGGACACGACTGAGCGATTAACACTACTACACATCATGTTGTTTATCACCTCCAAGCCTTAACTCGAGCTGATCTACCTTCCTGGAGGGCCCTTCCTCTGCTACGTTGATATTCCACAGACTCTTCCTTGAAGAGTCTGCTTGGGTTATCACCTCCTTCAGGCAGCCTTCCCTGGTTACTGCCCCATTGCCTGGTTAAGTAGCCTTTGCAGGGCTCCTGCAGTATCTTGGATGTCTCAGTGGTCAGATTTATCATTGTGCTTTTGAAGGACCTGTTTATTGCTCATTTGCTTATTGTGAGCATCTTGTTAGCAAATCTTCTTTCTGGTAAATCCTTAACATATACCCTGATAGAGTCAGTGCTGAGTGAATGCTTTTATGACTGAATGAATGAATGAGTTGACTTGGGTCTAGCCATAAAAATCGCTCTGTGACTCTGAGCAAGTCCACAGCTCTCCGTGGACCCCAGTTTTTCTCAATCTGTGTAACCAGGTGTCTTACAACCAGCTGTGTTTATGAAAATACACAATTTCCAGGCCCAGCCTTGCAGGTTCTGATTCCAGAGAAGAAGAGAGTGTCTGCATGTAATGCACCCCTCTGGGTCATTCTGATGTGCCAACAGCTGGACACCATGGCTAGGCCCTCTGCTCACTGTGCAGACCTGAGATTCTGCCTTGAAAAAAACCAGAAGGGGACAGTGGCACTTGATGGCCCCTGGAAGACAGTCCTGGGGGATCCCCTGGGGCTGGGGGATGGAGTGCATGCAGGAAGAAAGCGTTCTTCCCCACCCCACCCCCCCGCCCCGGCTCCACCAACTTCCTCCATCTCCTATAAGGGCTGCAGATTGAAAGGAGGGGTGCAGTGGGGACAAGCACAGCTGCACAGGACAATTTAGCCCTTTCATTAGGAGCTTAGTTCTTGGCTGGCTGGTGGGCAAAGGCCACAGTGTGACCCCGGCCCCATTGCCACAGCACCATCTGCCCAGTTTTTTCTCACTGCTCAGGCCTTTTCACCCCAGGAAGAAGTCCCTGGGTGTCCTTGGGTGGCCCAAGGGCCTTGAAGTGGGGCCACAGAGGGGAAGGGTCCATTCTCATGTGAAAAGAGGGAGAAGGAGCTAGAATTTGGGGGACAGAAATATTTTAGTGCTGAGACTTCCAGGGATGAAGATCAGTCAGGCTAAGCTGTGGCTGCTGAGGGCATACATGACTTGGGGAAGCCCACTTCCTATTTTTTTGCAACTCTGCCACTCCAAGGTGATGTGGAAGAAATTCCACCAACCCTTCGAGCCCCACGTACCTTCTTTATGAAATAAGTGTTCTACGGTAGCAGCTCTGATAATATTGTAAACAGACCTTTAGGTGCCTCCCATTTTCAGCACTCTGGAATTTAGGGGTAGATCCCTGGGCTAATGGTCAGGATAGTGGGTTTGAATCCTGATTCTGCCATGGACATGCTGTGTGGCCTTGGAGAAGGCTATTGGACTCTCTGGGCATCTTTGCAAAGTAAGTGCGAGTAGAGTGCCTAAGACAGTTTGTAACTTAACTTAATTACCTTATCCTTGTACATATCAAGAGCATTTACTATCAAGAGGGTTTATCACTGTTGATGTTGACCTTGATCACCTGGCTGAGGTATTGTTTTCCAGGTTTCTCCATGTAAAGTTACTCTTTTTTTCCCTTTCCATACTGAGTTCTTTGAAACAAAATCACTCTGTGCAGCCTACACTTTGGTGAGAAAGTGAAAGTTAGCTGCACAGTCCTGCCTGACTCTTTGCGACCCCATGGACTGTAGCCCACCAGGCTTCTCTGTCCATGGAATTTTCCAGGCAAGAATACTGGAGTGGGTTGCCATTTCCTTCTCCAGGGACACTTCAGTTAGAAACTATGTACTATCTCCTTGAAGGTGACATATCTGCATAAATTATTTGGAATTATTCTGCAAGAATATTTATCTATTCTCTCCCACTTATTTATTTATATAAATATAATGCTGTGTTTTCTTGCTCAAATTATTCCAGCTTTTGTCTTTAAAAGCTCTTTCAGTTGGATCTTGTGTCCCTTTGACATGCTGCCATCATTGTGGATTTTTATTTTAGTGCTTCCTTACTTGCTGCTCTAAAAAAAAATTTTTTTTTGCTGTTTAGTGCTTCCTTACTTGTTGAGGCTTCCCTACTGGCTCAGCTGGTAAAGAATCTACCTGAAATGCAGAAGACCCAGGTTCGATCCGCGGGTCGGGAAGATCCGATGGGGAAGGAAATGGCAACCCACTCCAGTACTCTTGCCTGGAGAATTCCATGGACAGAGGAGCGGGACAGACTGCAGTCCGTGTACTCGCAGAGAGCTGGACACGACTGTGTGAATAACTTTCACTTTCACTTACTTGCTGGCACTGCAACATGATCCAGGCTTATCTTGTGTATTCCTATCCCAGTCCTGGAAGAATCCATTTCTCCAAAGAGACCTGGTTCTTTTATTGGAGAATGGCATTAGAAACCAAGATGTGGATGCGGGGTGTGCTCATTGCTACTGGGGTGTTTTTGCTTCAAAGCCTCTCAGCTGATGCAGCAAGGAAATACATGGGTATAGGCTAACGTCTCTGTATACACATATTCATAAAGATTTCTATCTGTATCTATCGGTCTACCAACTATCTATATCTGTATCTATATTAAGCTAAGTATGAGTTCACACTGTCTCCAGCTCTAAACTATGACCACCTGGATCATTCTAGCCCCTTGCTGGTCTGTACCTTCTCACCACCTGGATCATTCTAGCCCCTTGCTGGTCTGTACCTTCTCATTCCAATAGTGAGACACCTGCATCATTCTTCTTTTGATGATCATATTGTCTGAACTCTGGCTAGTTGAACTTAAGTTGGCTCCTGTCCACTTGACTTCACCATTCTTTGAGGGCTTTTTTGCTTTCTGACAAGAGACATTTCAGGTTCACCTCACACTTTCTCTAAACGATCCTGGAATCAGCCATTTCTCTAAGGATGTGAGTCTCTTTTAGTGGGGAATGGTATCTAGGGACCAAGATCTTGGCACTAGATGTGCTAATTGCTATGGGGTTGTTATGGTTCCGTAGCCTACTCAATGGGCAGAGCTAGAGACTATCTGTGTGTGTATGTGTGTGAAGCATGAGCTCACACTGATGTCTCCAACTAAACTCATAGCCGCGATCTTTCTTCTGTGGTATATTTTTAGTTTTCATTTCCCATAGTGAGAACCCAGGTTCCCAAGTCATCAATATATTTATTCATTTCTTCAATCAGACAACATAAATAGTAATAGTAGTTTCAGAATTACAGCAGCAATACCTTTACCAAGTATGGTTAGTTAAAGTTCAAGACTTCTTTGTGGTTCTCTTTATTCTTAGAATATATCCTGTTAAGAGGCTAGGAGTCAGAGTCCTGTGGCCAAACTTACTTAAATTAATTGTTTTCTTTGCATGGTTATATTATAAACTTGACATGCAATTAAGCTCATTTTTCCCCCTTTCTTTTCAAGTTTATGATTTAGGTTTTCATCTTTTAATTTATTTTATTTTTGAAAATGTAAAATATTTACATGGTTAAAAAGTCAAAACTGTATAAAAATATACTCAGAGAAATCTTACTCCCATCTTTTTCTTCTCTACTGCATTACCACCAGTTTCTTATGAGAAACTGTTTTTAATAAGTTTCTGATTTATCCTTCCTCAGTTTCTTTCGCATAATCAAATAAATAAGTATATGTAGGAATAAATACTTAAAATTTTTTCTTACATGGAAGGTAGCATACTATACACAATCTATACACACATACTATACACTATGCACTTTGTTTCACAGCGTATGTTTTAAATCACCCCACACAGGTTCATCGAGTTCTTCCTCCTAGCCTTTATGGCAGCATAACAATCATTGCGTGTCTGTGCGTGTGTGCCCTGTTGCGTCTAACTCTTTGCGACCCCGTGGACTGTAGCCCATCAGGATCCTCTGTCCATGGAAGTTTCTAGGCAAGAATACTGAAACGGGTTGCCTTTTTCTACTCTAGGGCATCTTCCTGAACCCAGATTTAACCCTGGGTTCTTATGCATTGGCAGGTGGATTCATTACCACTGTGCCCCCTGGGAGACCCCAAACATTCATTATATAGAAACAAAGTTCATTTTGTTATTACAAATAACAATGAATAATCTTGTATGGAGGTTTTTAAATATTTGTGTAATTATGTCTTTACAATAAACCCTAGAAGAATCCTGAGTCAGAGGGTACAGCCTATGTCATTCTTCTAGATATTGCTGAGTTCCCACCAATGATGTGGAAGAGTGCCTGTGGGCCCCAAGGCTATCAACATGTGTCCTCAAGCTTTTGAACTTTTGTCTAATTGATGGATGAGAAATGGCACTTCAGGGCAGTCTGATTTGCATTAAAACCTAGTCCCATTGGTATATACATTTCCCCAGAAATGCTGGGCCATTTCAAACAACCTCGGTAGACTGGATTTCAGGGTAGTCCTAACCGCATCTTTGGTTGGTGGCTGTGGGTCCCATCACGCCCAGGGGCCAGTGGAATCTCCACAGAGAATCACAACTCCTCACCCCCCATCTCTGGTTCCCGAAGGCCACTGGACCCTCCTCCCCTCAGCCCCACACTGGGCAAGGCAGTAACTGCTTCCTCCACACAAAGAAGACTCTGAGTGAGGAGGATGACTTGGCCTCTGAGAAATGCTGAAGTCTTGACCTCCTCCACAGCTCAGAGGGCCAGCTGGGGCTGAGGAATGATGAAGCCAGGACCTCAGGGTGCAAAGGACTGGGCTGGGACTGCTCTTTGAGGATGCTGGATTGGAGACACAGGGCACCTAATCTCCCTAGAATGATTGACACAGCCTCTTACCTCTTAGACCTAAGGCTCTTCCACTCCGTCCTCTCCTACCTGACTGCCTGTGGACATGCCTAAAACTTAGAGGTGACCATGTACGTGCTAAGTCTCTTCAGTCGTGTCTGACTCTTTGCGACTCTATGGACTGTAGCCCGCCAGGCTCCTCTGTCCATGGAATTCTCCAGGCAAAATACAGGAGTAGATTACCATGCCCTCCTCCAGGGGATCTTCCCGAGCCAGGGATCAAACCCAGGTCTCCTGCGTTGGCAGGTGGGTTCTTGTTCTTTACCACTAATGTAAACTGGGAAGCCCAGAGGTGACCATGGTACCCCTGTATTACAAGCTTTTTTGGTTTTCTAGTTCAGATCTGATCTCTACTCGCTTTCTGAATGAAATCTCCCTCTCTACCTATGGATGTCAAGGTGGAAGCTACAATGTCTTTTATGACCTAGTCTCAGAAGTCACACATATAACTTCCTCTACATTTGATTCTTACCAGGTGAGTCTAGATCCAGCACACACTGAAGGGGGCTCCACTTTGGGAAGGGAGGAGTGTTAAGAAATTTGTGGGTATGTTTTAGAATCACCATGCTATCCATCCACCTAGCCAATGAACATTAACTGAGCACCTGTTACACACCTGGCCTTGTGAGCAACTCACAGTCTAGAACCTTGAAAAGAGTGTCATCTGGATCATGAGTGCAAACTCAGTCATCCACAGGGTCCAGGAAATAGCAGGAAAAAGTGAACCAGATAGGAACTCCGGTGAGCTGGCTACCCTGTGCCTTGATGAAGGGAGAGGTTGCTGGCCAGCTTCAGAAGCTTATGTAAAGCATCCTTCTTTTTAGACATTGACAACAAATTCAGTTGTTGTTGTTGTTGTTGTTGTTGTTGTTTTTTAAGAAACCTTCTGTCTGTCTGGTTTGGTCCATATGCCGCTAGTTTGTAGCTACACTGAATTTCTCAGCGTTCTTTTCAAACATTCATTTATTCATTTCACAAACATCTGTATGCACGGGGCCCCTCTCACACATTAAAGAAATGACCTGCAATCAGCCCCTGCACACCCCATTTTCTTGGCCTGGAGTACCTTCTCATCTTTCCCCCTCCATTGAACTCCTATTCCTCCTTCACAACCCAGGTGCCAGTGTCCCTCCTCTGGGAAACCTCCTTGGACCCCACCTCTAGTGGGTGTTATTGGTTCTCTCCCATAGGCTCCTAGCATATTTTCATCCACAGCTCCATTAGAGCACTTTTCTGCTTCTTCTGCCAGAGAGTGAGCTCCTAAGGGTTGAGTGAAAAGACAGGTGCTGCTGAGCAGAAGGGGGAAGATCACCTGGGGCCACTGGGCAGGGCTCCTCAGAGGAGGTAGTCCTGGGGGGATGAACAGGACTTGCAGAAAGGGGATCCCCTGGTGAGGACAAGAGGATGAGCAAAACCAGAGAGGCAGGAAGGCGTGGGTCGTGCCTGAGGCTGGCAGAGGCCCAGCTCCTTTCTCCTTGGACCTCCCTGCAGCTGGCGGGCTCTTGGCTGCCTCCCCAGATGGTGAGGGGTGAGGTCTGCAGGCCCCGAGAAGCTCCAAGTAGCTGGGGAAGGGGAAACTGCTGGAACAAGAAACCTAACTCCTAGATGAGTCATCTGTGGAGTCAGTCCTACAATAACAAGACAGGGAGGGCTGGACTAGGAGGGAAAGAGAGGGGGGCAGGGGGCTAAGGGATGGACTGAGGGAAGCAGGAAGGTCCTTAGTGCCCCCGCCTTAGGGTCTCCAACCCCAGGTTCCCCTGGGGCCTTGGCTTCTGGTTTCCACTGCCCTTGGAGCTAGACTCCTCCAGCTCTCTGTAGCCTCCTTGCTGGTGGGTCTCCCTGCAATTCCTGACTTCTTCCCTCTGTATCCTCCATCCTGCAGCTAGCAGAATCTTGAAAAAAATCTGATCACATTACTCCCTCTGTAATTCCCTCCATGGCTTTTCATGGGTCTAAGGAGACAATTCCCATTCTCTGTGACCTGCAGAACCTTCCCCACCTTTCCCACTTCTGGTCGTGTCCCTGCCCCCTTCACTCTGTCTCTAATGTGCCTCCAATCCACTCTCCTGCCACAGGACTTTTGCATGTGCTGTTCCTGCTGACTGTAATGCTCTTCCCTGACTTCTTTCACTAGTTCATTCTTCCTCTCTGGTCAGATCTCAGCTTAAGCCTTCAGGGCAGCCCTCCCAGACCTAGAATCCACTGGGTTCCTTTGATATGGACTCTTGTTTCCCTTGAACAACTGTACCCGCACGTGTATGGTGCATTCATTACTAAGATATGATCTCTTACCACACTATGAGCTACACAAGGGCAGGGACTGTCTGTTGTGTTCACCCTGCCACCCCAGCACACACTGTCCCTGGAATAGAGCGGGTGATCAATCAGTGCATCTCAGAACCACCGTCCCCTGCAAGATATGACAAATGCACATGGGTGTTGCCCCACAGCAGTCAGAGGAGGGAGCCAAAGCAGAAATTATCGGATCCATTGCAGTTGAGAAAACCGAGGTTCAGAGAATTTAGACAAACCCTCATGACCCTGCAGGGAGGTAGCGGAAAGGCAGGAACTTGAACCCAGGGCCCTTACTCATATATCATGGGCTCCCCTACCATGAAGCAGGTTTTTGTTTTTTTTTTTAAATATTGATTGACTGATTGATTTGGCTGCTTCAGGTCTTAGTTGCGGTATGCAGGGTCTTTTGTTGTGGTGCACGGGTTCTCTAGTTGTGGCTCGCAGGCTTAGTTGCTCTGTGGCATGTGGATCTTAGCTCCCTGACCGGGGATCGAACCCGCATCCCCAGCATTGCAGGCGGATTCTTAACCACTGGACCACCAGGGAAGTCCCCATGAAGCAGTTTTAAGAGCAGACCTGGTAGTTGTCCTGGCTGGGCAGTGTGACATTGCGTGAGTCAACCCCTCTCTGGGTGGATCTCCCTGCTGTAAATTAGGACAATAAAACAAGGGAAGTTTTAAGTCTCAGGGCCACTGAGACATTTTGTTCTCATAGATTTCCTTCCTTGTCTCTGCCACCAGATTGTGGGCATCCTAGGAGAAGATGGGACAGTGTCTGGGGTACCTGTGTGTCCACAGGAGTCCTCCGCTCTGATCCTAAGACCTGGTATCAGAGAGCTCAGTTAAACATCGTATTTCCCCCCTGTAAGAAGAGAAGGTCATTGAGGGAGAAAATAATGTCTTTTTTCTTCCTAGTGTTTATGAAGTGGGCAATGATCATCATAGCTGTTGTTGACTTAACCTGTGTTTCCATCTCCCTCCTTCTGGTTTCTTTGAGAAGTTCTCCCCACTCCATGCAGTCCTGGTAGACCTGTCCTCATGTGTTCCCACGGAGGGGTGAGCATAGAATCTGTTCTGGCCAATCAGAATAGCCTTATTACTCTGGCCATAGTGATTGGTTCAGGAATAGACATGTGACCTAAGCAAGGCCAGTCAGGGTCTTCCTTAGAGTTAGTATATAGAGACAGGGGAAAAATGTTGTCATTGTACTAGGACTGCTGAGCTGAGACCATGTAACCCTGAAGTTCCTGGAGACCTTCTTCCCTGGCCACGGGAGAGAAACCACCTGAAGAATGATGACAGAGCTCTGGCACCAGTTTTCGCTTTTAAGACTCTAAAGTCCTTGTTTTCACTTAAGCCAGGTTGAGTTGAACTTCTGTCCTTTACGATCAAGAGTCTTTGATGGGTCAGGTCAATTTCATCCGGGAGAGGCCAGGGGTGATGTTCTGTGTGCCCTTCAGCCTCCCTGTTCGGAGTCACTCTTGGCCCCCAGCCCTCACAAGCATTTCTGTGCCACCCCCTACAGGCACCACCAGAGAAGAGGAGCAAACCACTCCTTTTCAACCCAGACTTTTACAGTTCAGTGCTGTGTTAGTTGCCGCCTCTGAGAAACAGAAACCAAAGACAGAGTTAGAAGTGCAAGAGATTCACTGAGGGTGATGCCCTTGAGGATAAAGGGAAGAGGAAGCTGGGAGAGACGAGGACTGTGCCGCAGGTCTGACAACTACAAAAGGAAAGGGGGAGGAAAGGAGGACTGGGTAGAAAGAATTTCAGCCTGGGGTACAGCACTGAGGAAGTCTCAACCAGCCCAGCGGGGAGCTCTGGCATGGAAACTGTTTAGAGAAGAGTCCCACATCAGGCAGAAGGGGTGAACTCTTGTGCACAGTGTGCTTAGCCAGGGGCTGCCCAGGAAGCATGTGGCCTTGGCCACGAGCGGTGTCCTGAGTCATCCAGGGCTCATGGAACTTCCTGCAACAGGCTCTCACTTGAAGGGAGATGTAAGGGGCACACTCCATGGCTGATACAATGCCTCAATACATACTCATTTTATTTTTAAAATAATTTTTAAATTTAATTTCTAATTAATTGATTATTAAAAAATTTCCTGGCTGTGCTGGGTCTTCATTGCTGCCCTTAGGCTTTCTCTAGTTGTGGCGAGTGGGGGCTACTCTTGGTTGCGGTGTGCAGGCTTCTCATTGTGGTGGCTTCTCTTGTTGTGGAGCAGGGGCTCTAGGGTGCATGGGATTCTTGTGACTTGCAGGCTCTAGAGCACGAGCTCAGTAGTTGTAGCGCACGAGCTTAGTTGCTCTGTGGCATGTGGAATCTTCCCAGACCAGGGATCGAACCCGTGTCCTCTGCATTGGCAGGTGGATTCTTATCCACCATACAGTAAGTTCTCTACTCATTTTAATAAAGATGTATAGGGGGCAAGATTCAAACCCAGGCCTTCTGCATCCAGAGTCTGTGTCTTCTCCAATGTCAATCTTCCTTATACATGAGGGACCACAGGTGGTAAATAAGCTTTGTCTCTAATGCCAGCTTATATTGATTGGAAGCAGTTACCTGGGATCTGTGTTGAAAAGGATTCTGAGGCTGCTTCTAGGTTCAGCAGGAAGTTCTATGATTGATTCACGATGTCTACGGTGGGTAGGAAGGGAGTGAATGTATGCACATGTGCCAAGTACTTCTGCTGGTAGTAGGAACAAATAAATATTTACTGAATAAATAAATTCTGAATCCCATGACTTTTAAAAAAATTATGCAACTTTATCTTTCCCCAAGTGAGACTGTTCCCTGATGAGATGTCCTGGCACCTGGCCCTGGGAATCTCAGAACCATAGATAGCTGCCATTTGCTGGAGACCTATTACATGCCAGGCACTGTGTGAAGTCCTTTCGATGCATTATCTCATTGGATTCTCACAAAAGTCTCATGAGGAGAAGATTATAACCTGTGCTTTGTGCTGTGGATACTGTGGTCTCAATCTGTGCAAGACTGCACAGCACATCAGGGCAGATCCCATTCGTACATCCCTTCCCGGTTTACTCTACTCCACTGTATGTAAGAACGGCGATGGATTTTGTTATTTCTCCAAATTTAGTGGAGCAATTGGAGCAAGATTCAGTTATTCATTTACCAAAAAGAGAGGAAATGAATACTTGAACAGTTCTTGGAAAATCTTCTGGAAAGTTCCTGGGAGATGAACCAAATCCAATGCAGCATTTAAGCTCATGTATTTAGAGGCTGATTTCACAACCATTGGTTCCCTAACATAAACAACACCATTTTAGTGTTGTATATTAATTCTGCCGTGTACCAGACACAGTGCAAAGCACCTTATGCTCATTAACTTATTTAATCCCCACCATAGCTCTGTGAGGAAGTAAATATTATTCTCTCTGGCTTAGAGAGGATAAAGCTGAGGCACAGAAAGGTGAACTTGCTTGAGGTCACACACAATATGAGGCCAAGGTTGTATGGGTATGTGTGTGTACATGTGGAATTGAACCATAAAGTAGAAAGTATTTTGAAAGAATATGGGATGGGAATAAAGTTGCCAAGGATGTCAACGGAGCCAAGCAATGAACTTTATAAAGAGCACACTTGTGGTTTATATGCCATTTCAGATCTCTTCCCACCCTTTGTATGCAACTTAATTTTCTTTTGGGTGACAAACTGATCTGAGATGTTCAGGGTTGGTGGGACCTTGGGCATGTGGCCCAATGAGAATCTCCCTTTTAAGTCTTTGAAACTGTCAAGGAGAGACACACAGCTTGGGATTCATTGTGGTAGCAAAAGGGAGGTAGTTTATACCATTATTTCTAGAGATGAACAGCCTTGTCCAATTTTGGCTTCCCACGTAGGGCAGTGGTAAAGAATCCACCTACCAATGCTGGAGATGCAAGAGACACAGGTTTGATCCCTGGGTCATGACGATCCCCTGCAGTAGGAAATGGCAACTTATTCCAGTATTCTTGCCTGGAAAATGCCATGGACAGAGGAGCCTGGTGGTCTACAGTCCATGGGGTCACAAAGAATTGGACACAGTTGAGCACATCCAGTTTTGGTTTCCACAGTTAACTCCTATCCAGCTTTGAGCATAACCTCTCGTTACCTCAGGGTTTTCTCACCTGTAAAATGAGGACAATAATGGAATTTACATCGTAATTCTTACACACTTTCCACCTGACACATGGAAAGCTCTACTTTGGTGTGTTTGTCTGTCTTGATGTAATTCCATTGGTCATCAAGAGTTCACAACTCATTCCTGCCAAGACCATCCCACTTACCTGGTATGTTTCAGAGGCTGGACCCTAGCCTTCTCACTGATTCTGTGAGCACCCCATACTCTACTAATCCTTCATTTTTTTTTTTTTTTTTGCCTAACTCACAGTCAGTCTCCGTTGCCTGCAAATCCCAAACACTAGATGTCATGTCAATTCTGTTTCCCTGCAAAGCTGGAACCTCCAACCCACGATCCCCTCAACTTCCAGCAGACTCCTGCCACCTGGCATCAACAAGTCTGTTCTCTCCAAACCTCGAGTCTGGAGTAATGATACCAAAACCATCCAGACCAGCTCCTGCAGGTTGGAGAGGGTTTGATTGCTGAATACATACCATCAAGAGATCCCCCAGGCTGGAGCTACTAGAAATAGGGGATTCTTAGCCCCGAATTAACAATGAACAAACAGGGGCCCAGGGATGTAAAGGAACTTGTATAAGTTATACAAGCAAGATGGGATGGCTCTTAGCTTGGATGGTGGTGGTGGTCTTGTTGCTCAGTTGTGTCTGACTCTTTGCCACCCCATGGACAGTATAGCCTGGCAAAGCTCCTCTGTCCATTGGATTCTCCAGGCAAGAATACTGGAGTGGGTTGCCATTCCCTTTTCCATTCAGCTTGGATACTTTCTGCAAAAAGACTGGTTGACCTGTGTGGGTTGGGAGATGGGCTGTGAATGATGCTTGGACTTTAAACTTAAACCCTTACTACTATACTTGTCCGTTTTTCAGTTCTTTACTTAGTCCCAACTTCTTTAAGCTTAATATTACCTCAGGGCCTTTGTACATGCTGTTCCTTTTGCCTGGAACTCTGATTCTCCCAATCCATCTCCATTCTTCACCTAAATACTTCCCCTCTTTTA
This sequence comes from Giraffa tippelskirchi, assembly GCF_054371585.1. NCBI lineage: Eukaryota > Metazoa > Chordata > Mammalia > Artiodactyla > Giraffidae > Giraffa > Giraffa tippelskirchi. The sequence continues at coordinate 108,918,644 of NC_137287.1, read as the reverse complement.
GATCTAGGCTTCTCTTCTCGTTCCTAAACCACCAGCTCTAGGCTGATCCCCCTACTTGTCCAGCATTAACATTTGTCTGTTTCCTTTTTAGCAGTTTGCACACTCAGGTATTACTTTTTTCTGTTTTTTTGTCCATCTTTCCCACTAGATTGTCCATTACCTGAGGACAGGGTCTCTGTCTTGTTATGGCTCAGTGCATGGTACAATGTTGATAAAGAAGTGGATGAATCCCAGAGTCACCCAACCAGAATAACTAGCTATCAGCTAGTTTCCCAGTCTCCCTCCAAAACTGAAGCTTAGCTGGGAACAGTGGTTTGGCCACAGTCACATAGCCGGTCACTATTTGAGAGAAACAAGACTAGTACTCACACACAACCACCATTTCCTCCAAGCCTTGAGTTGGGTGGTCCTGGTGAAGCATGAGTGGGCTTCACAGGGGAAAGGCGTTGGGACATATGCTTATCTCTTGCCACCAAATCTAAGAAGCAGGTACTATCATCACCATTGTCAGCATTATCATCACTACCGCCATCAAGATGAGGAAACTGATTTATGAGAGTTTTGCCTTGCTGGAATCCCCCAACTGGTAAGTGAATGAGGAAGAGGTTCACTTCACCCAGCATCAGGATTGTGCCAGAGCCTCGTTCTGCCAGTCTGTACAATGGGCGCTTCCTGGGGTGGGCGGGGTGCAAGATGACTGAGGCAGGAGCTCGGCGGGAGGAGTGAGGAACAGGGCCAGATCAAATTCCCCTTGGCAGCCGAGGCCCGGGCCGGGAGGGGGGCGTCTGGTTCTCATCACAGACGGCGGCGGGCGGGGCGGGGGCAAGGCGCCGGCTCCGAGGGGCCGCCGTCGGCCGCCGGGTCCCACGCGGGGAGCAGCCCCCGCCCCGCCCGCCCCGCCCCTGCGGCCGCCCTCGGTGGTGGCCCGGCCCTCGCCGCCCGCGGCTCTCCCCTTCTGTCTCGGTCTCCAGTCTCAATCACCGTGCGTCTCTCCTGCACCTCCTCTGTCTCTCTGCCCGAATCCCGGCTCCCCTCGCAGATGAGGCCGGGTCGACGCCCCGGGGCCAGCCCGCTCCTCCCGCTCCAGGGCTAGGCGGAGGGTCTGAAGTTGCATCCGACAGACAGACCGACGCACCGACGCACGGACTGGACCCTCTGAGAGTCACCCGGGAGAGGAGCAGCAGTCGCCGCCGCTTGTACCCCGTCACCATGGTAACGCCTGCCAAGGCCTGGACCACCTTGCTCTGTCCCCTTTTGATGGGCACAGCCCTAGAGGGAGTGTCCAAGGCAGACTCCTTTTACATTGAGACCACCTTCAGTTCCTGGCCAGGGGTCTGTGCTTAAATGCCCTCACCAGCAGGGGTGGGGTGGAGGGTGCAGGAACCCATCGCTGATGATGGCTTCCTCCCTCCTCTCTGGGCCTGCCTCTGTCCTTGTGTGAAGTGGATGCATTAAGGTTGGATGTTTGGTAAACTCTATACTGCACCATCCCATTGCGCAGGTCAGAGCTGAAACCCAGCTCTGAACTTGGACAAACTTGGGGTAGTGTTACATTTCAGACCTGAGGCTGAGGGTCAGATATGTGCATTGTTGTCACAGTGTTTGGATGAGGAAAGGGTTCAAGTCCCCTCTCAGCCCAGTTGGGCACCAGAGGGCAAGGTGGGTTAGGGTACCGAGGGGAGAGGAGGGACTTGTTCACCCAGACTTGGAGTGGTGTTGCTGCTTTCGACTCAGAGAAGCAAAGTCAGGTCTGCTCATTGGTCCAAGAGGAAATGCACCCATGGGAATTGGGTGGGGAGGTAGGCCTAGGGGAGTGGGAGATAGAGCAGGGAGGGTTATACCTCCATGCCATGTCTTTCTGAGCTAGCACCTTGAGAAGGTTGGGGTGCTGTGTGTGTGTGTGTGTGTGTGTGTGTGTATGTGTATGTGTGCCAATATCTGGAAACAGAATGAAAGAAAAGCTTGTTTTCAAGGAATCTCAGCCCAGTTTCAGCCAGGAGCCCCGGGCCGGTTCACAAAAGTGGTGGGGATTTGGAAAAGGGCTCTGGGGACAGGCCATAACTTTAATCCCTGACTGTGATGGACTAGATTGAGTCTGTGTCAGTTGAATTTGTGCACATGCAGACTTCTATACAAATAGGTTCACACATACATACACAGAGCATCCAAACATTCTCATACCACTGAACACACATGCCCTCTCGAACTCGAGCTTTGTATGCCTGCTCCCCCAGATTGCTAGAATACGAGCATAATCACCTGCATATACACCACAGACATACTGTAAAACCAGACTCCTAAATCCACGCACCACAGGGCAGGTGTACACACACGTCGCTCTTGGAGCTGTTTGACAATAGTCATCATAAGTTAATGGATATTCACCTCTCACCACAGGCAAGGCTCTGAGCTGGGCAATTTACATACGGGAGATCATGTAACTCACACCTCTTCTAACAGTAAACCTGCTTTATCTCCACCCCACAGATGGAGACCCAAAGCTCTGGGAACTTAAGTGACTGCCCAAGGTCACTCTAACAGGAAGTGGCAATTAGGACAGCCTGAATTCTGAACCTGCTCTGGGTGGTCTTGGCCACCCCAGAGCCACTTTTTCTGGTTTCAGACTTAACGCAGTTATTCATTTTAGAATCCAGATGCCCTGCTGAGCCACAGACCCCCCAGATCAAGGCTCAGACACTGAGCAGCTCCTCTCAAAGGGTGAACAATTCTTTCCTGAATGGGAGTGAGGGATGGATTTTCCTCTTATCTCTGTCTTTAAATATTAAAGGTTGCCACTTGCCCATCTTTTCTGGAGTCAGAGTACTCCAGCCGCTCTGACTTTGGTTCCGAGTTTTCATGTTTCATGCTCTCTTCTGCCACAGGGCCTTTGCACATACTATTCCTGCTAGGTGGAACACCTTTCTCTAAATGAATTCCTATTCATCCTGTGAATCTCCACCCGATGTCACCTCCTCAGGAAAGTCTTTCCTGATTCCTCTGCCTTTCACTCTAGCATGCTATGTATCTCTACTTTGTGGCACCCATCACAGCTGTAACGTTTGTGGAGTGATTTGATTAATGGCTATTTAGTGTTCTGGGCAGCCCAAGGTCAGAGCATCTTATGATAGGGACTTAGGAATTATCTAGTCCCACATTTCTGAAATTTCCATATCATTATAATAATTTTTGCATAACTATTTACTGGATAAGATATAAAGAAATTATAAAATTTACTACTTATTGTTTACTTAATATTTTCTTTAAATCAACTACTTTGTAAGTTTAAAAATTTATTTAAATAGGAAATCTTATATCATGTCCATGAAAAATCAGTATTCATTGTCATTAATAGAAAGTAACTGTAAAAATAAATGCAATGAAAGTGAATATATATTAGAAAATTGTGGCTGGATCAAGTTGGATGTGGCTGATTCTAAGCCCAGGATTATTTTCTTTCTCTTAAAAGAAGTAGTAGCTAAGTGTCTAAGAGATGTTCCAGGCATATTGGCACTGAGCTTTCTCTTTGGTCTCATAAAGAGGACTGGGAGAGAATTAGAATAACTTTCTTACTGTGATTTCACATCAAGTTCATGTCCTCCCCAAATCATCCCGTGGGCCACCTGTGATCCCATCCCATGCTTTAAAAAAAGCTGGTTGAGTCCAATTCAATTCATTCAACATTGCGAAGTACCTATCTTTGCAATGGTAGGTGGTCCTCCAAAGCACCTACTGTGTGCCAGGCCCTGTGTAAGGATTAGGGCCTGGAGATGAGTCAGCCCTGGTCCCTGCCTGGGGGGCTTGCAGTCACTGGGGAAGGCAGACCACTCCCTGGGAATTCTGTGCTCAATGATGGGCAGTGGAATCCATCACTTTGCCTGGAAGCACACATATCATGAAAAAATGAAAGATATGGGTCGAGGGAGTTCTTTGGTGGTCCAGTGGTTAGGAATCAGGGTTTTCAGTGCCCTGGGTTCAATCGTTGGTCAAGGAACTAAGATTTCCACAAGCAGCCAAAAAAAAAAGATGCAGGTGAAGCAGGGCTCTGAAGGGTGGGGAAGAGCTCACCCAGTCTGGGGAGGAGCTCATGGGATTTCAGGATGTGCTTCCCAAAGTGGGGACCCTACAAAGGATCCTGGAAGGGGAGACTGCGATGCCACTTGAACATTTCTCATTTTACAGCTTTTCATCTTAATGAGTGTTAGGAAATGATTTAAACAGCAGGAACACATGATAATAAATACAAATAAATTCAAGTTGAGAATGAATTGACAGAAAGATGAATAGGAAGTATTGCGCTGGCCAAAATGTTTGGGAAAACCCAAACAAACTTTTTCGCCAACCCCATAAAAAATGGATATTAAAGAAACAATAAATTAGGTTAGGTGAACAGTAAGAAAAACTCATGAATGAGATACATGGGTCATTGGGAAGCCCTGAGCTAGGGTGTATTGTGTATTAGACATAGGAAGGGGATTCTGGGGAGATTAATGGGCCACTAATGTCAGACTGAGTTGCTCAGGCAATGGGGAGCCTCTCAAGATAGTTGAGCAGTGGAAGGTTACAGTTGGGTCTGTGTGTTAGAAAAACCACTGTGGCCAAAGGGGAGCCTAGCCAAGTGGCAGGGAGCCTGGGGAAGAGGCAGAACTGGTAGTTATGTGGGCAGGTTCATATGCTGGCTCTACCACTGACTTGGGCTCAGTTTCTTAATCTGTAAAATGGAAATAAATATACCCATCCCATAGAATTGTTGAGAAGATGAGATAAAAGAATATATGGAATTTTTTTTAGCATAAGACATGCCACAGAAGCCTTGCTCGGTAGGAAGAAGCTCTAGTTACAATCGTTATTAACCTTATGTAGTTTGGGTGGGAGATGAACCCCAGGGCAGAGGCAAAAGGGCCAGGAGGAGAAGGAACAAACCTAGAACTAAGGCCCAGAGAGGTGAACCAAATTGCTCAAGATCACACAGATGATACATAACAAAGCTAGACTCGAACATGGGTCTGCTGACTCCCACTTGCTTTTTAGTTCACTGCATCTGAGTTGTTTTTCCAGTTTCTGGAAGTTTTTTTTTTTTTTTTTTAATAAGGAGCCAATTCTCACTCATACTTCCACCCACACAAAACTAAAAAGGATTCAAAGCAGGAGAAGCTTTAGATGGATGTGAGCAATAACTTCCTGGCACCCAGAGCAACAGAACACTGGTTATATTTTCCTGGCTGGAGGAGTTCAAGGGGAGGGTCCCAGGTAGTTGAGCCTGGTGGTCGCAGCTTGATACCCACCAGGCTGCATCAGGCTCACAGATGTACTTGGTTTGGCCAAACTTTAAAATATTGGGAGGTTTTACTAAAATGTCAGTGGACCTGGCAATGCTGGGCAAAGGCAGCACTGGGCTGGAGCTGATGAAATGGGGCATGTGCCCCAGGAGACACAGCTCCCTACTTCTTCCCTGATTCTGAGGCCCACCATAAGGGGCCACTCGCCAAAGGGCTAGAGGGGTTATTTTCTCACACATAGACCAATTTCGTCTTCCATGTCAACTCTCAGGCCTCCGTAGGCATTTGCATCTGTGGCTGCTGGTTTAGAACTTCCTTGGACCTGAGTAGGAAGATGGATGAGACAGACCTTTGTAAACTTTCTCACTACCTGTGGGTTAACTGATCCCACTGGGGAACCATATCCCAGCTCCAATCCTTCCTGGACCTGATTATACCTTGAATTCTAGAAAGGCCCCACTTGGAATGGCCTTGGAGATAGATAAGACCAATGCCCTTATTTTACAGATGGGGAAACTGAGGCCAAGATGACTCAGTGAGCCAACGGTAAATCTCATCTTCCCTTGGCATTTCTGCCACAGAGGAGAGCAGGGGTTGAAGGTCGTAGCCCGAGGATACTGCTTACCTCAGCTTTCCTCCATCCTCTCCTTTTCCAAGCTTGGAGGTGTTGATACTATGTGATGCTAAAATCTGTGCCTGTTGGAGCAAATGGATAAAGCTGGACCTTTAAGAGTTCAGCCCACCTCTCAAAAGGCCCAGCTAACCACATCTGGTGAGACTATTTAAAAAGGGAACCAGACTTAAAAACACACACACAATCACACTTTTATATCCCCACCCCCTAATTATAAAATCTCTGCAGGCTGGTTACAGAGTGTTCGCAAAATCCAGCGACTGAGGAGGAAAATTAAAACTGCGACTTATAAGCTCCTGCCCCTCACAGCCCTCAGGGGTAACTACAGTTAACACTTTATTTCATGGCCTCTCAGCTTACGCACATTTTTACACAGTGGAGATCACACTGCATGGGAATTTTTCTTTAAAAAAATTCCAATAGTCAGAGGAGTACTTACCGCTGGAATGGGAGAGTGGTCTAGGTGGGGGCCTCTTTCTTGCCGGGAGGGGCGTGGAAATCTTGACTTTTCAATTGGAGCAGTGGTTCCAGGGGTGTGTACAGAGCTAAAAATGCGTCAACCTGTGCTCTTTATGTTGTGTTAGTCGTTCAGTCATTTCCGACTCTTTGCAACCCAGCAGGCTCCTTTGTCCATGGAATTCTCTAGGCAAGCATACTGGAGTGGGTTGCCATTCCCTTCTCCAGGGGATCTTCCCAATCGAGGAATCGAACCCAGATCTCCTTCATTGTGGGCAGATTCCTTACCGTCAGGGAAGCCCGTGCACTTTCGATTTGCTTATTTTACTTGATAAAGGTAAGACTTAAGATTACAATAATAGTAGAGGCTCATTGCAAAGACATTGATCAGAAATTTACAAACACCCGTACTCCCCGCTCCTCTCGTGCCCAGACAGGACTGCCGGGAACAGACACTCTTCTCTTTCCTTTGGCATCATACAAGGTACCGTGGGTCATTCCAGAAGGTCTGTGAGCATCATACAGGTGCCAGCCTTGCGGGCCGATCCTGCCAGCCCCATTGGTGTTTCCACCTGTGGCACTGGTCACAGGGGAGGGGGCTGGAGGGCTACAGACGGGCTCTGGGCTGTGACACCCTCTCCTTTCTCAGCTTCAGGCTGTCTCCTGCCTCAGATTCTGTCGAGGAGCAGTTAAAGGCGCAGCCGGGCTGTGCTCACAGGGGAGGAATGGAAACACGTTGATTGAGTTTCACGGAAATCATTTTGAGGGGCCCACGTCTGGCTGACGGTGTTTGGGTTCCTGTGGTCCCAGGCTGGGCTGCTCAGTTGATTTTGAGTGGAGAGTGGCCAGCTTTTCTCTCTGCAGCCGCCCGGGCCCCGTCACCATGTGCTTCCCCCAATACTTGGACAGCTTATGAGCCCCTGGGGTTCAGGCCTGTAGCAGGTAATGCTCTGGCCAAGAGCTCAGAGTCATGTTAACTTGGAACATTCTTCCTTTTTACTGGCTGCTCCTTATATGGTTAAAGTGTGCGGCCAGCTGAGCCAATGTGTGAAAGCCAAGGCGTCCCAGGCTACAAGCCTCTGACCGTGAGAGGTAAACAGAGTCTTCAGGCCCCACTCGAAACAGGGCAGGACAGACAACTGGGAAGGGCGCCCCCAAATCTGGTGGTTGTTGGGGGCCCCAAGGCAGACCCCCAGGGATGAGGCAGAGGAGGGACTGCACCCTCCCAGGCCTGGGTTGGATTCTGGCTTTTTCTCCCCTTCTCTGTGACCTTGGGCCAGATCTGCCTCAGTTTCTTTATCTGCAAAATGGGATGTTCCTATTTGCCCCTAGCATGGTTGTGTGTGGCCAAGCAATGTGAGTAGAGGGTGTGGTTCACAGCAGGTGTCTAGAAACTGTTATTAGTATGGGGGTGACCCTTGTGGATTCAGGAAGGGACCAGATGTCTTCACACAGAGGCCAGGACTTGAGCTTTGTTCGACAGGATGAGTAAAAATAAATAACAATTAATAACAATAACAACAACAGCAACATCTTTTACTTTTCTTACGACTTCCTCCCTTATCTCCTTCTATGTCCAGAATAGTCATGTGAGCAAGACAGTCAGGGGACTGGAATTCCTATTTACAGATGGGGAACTGAGGCTCATCATTTTCTTTCCCCCAGACATTGGGATGCAGACTGTAGTTGAGACACAGGTGGTCCCAGACTGAAACTAAATAACATGGAATCGTGTGGTTAGAGTCTGTCTCTTTCAAACTCTCTTCTGATCTGAGCACCCAGGGAGTAAGCCTCCCTCCGTGAAAAGATGTCTTTAACACCTTTCTAGGGTGTGGTGATCTCCTTTGGGAAGAAAGAGAGATGTCCTGACCTTCAAGAGGTCACCAAATGTCCCTAGAATTTAATGGCAGTATTTCTTTTCATTGTTTACTGTTTGTTTTCAATATTTTTTTGAAATATAGTTGACTTACAATGTTATGTTAATTTCTGCTGTACAGCAGGGTGATTCAGTTACACATATATACACACTTTTATATTATTTTCCATGATGATTTACCAGAGGATATTTTTTAAAGCAAACACTGCTTTCTTAGAAGTTTATTTACTGTTTTTATTTTTGGTTGTGCTGGGTCTTTGTTGCTATGCACAGCCTTTCTCTAGTTGTGCAAGCAGGGAAGGGGCTACTGTTTGGTTGCGGCCTCTCATTGCAGTGGCCTCTCTTGTTGTGGAGCACGGGCTCTAGGGCACGTGGGCTTCAGTAGTTGCCGCATGCAGGCTCAGTAGTTGAGGTGCAGGGGCTTAATTGCCTCATGGCATGTGGGATCTTCCTGGACCAGGGATTGAACCCATGTCCTCTGCATTAGCAGGTGGATTCTTAACCACTGGACCACCAGGGAAGTCCTTCCATAGGCTATTGAATGTAGATCTCTGTGCTGTACAGCAGGACCTTGCTGTTTATCCATTACCTTTTGTTTTTTTAATTAAATTTTACTGAAGTATAGTCGCTTTGCAAATACATTACTCTTTCTTTTAAAAATAGTTTATTTTTATGGAAATTGAAGAGTAGAAATAGATTTTATACAATGTGAAATTATTTTGTAGTTATATATTAAATTATTTACATAAATATACATTTACGGAGGGGCTTCTCCAGTGGCTCAGTGGTAAAGAATCCACCTGCAATGCAGGAGGGTTTGAGGTCTTAATCCCTGAGAAGATTCCCTGGAGGAAAGCATGGCAACTCACTCCAGTATTCTTGCCAGGAAAATCCCACGGACAGAGGAGCCTGGCAGGCTACAGTCCATGGGTCACAAACAGCTGGACATGACTGAAGCAACTGAGCACTCACAGTTACATAAGATATGCAAATAGCTATGATAATAATACATGTAAGTATACTTATGAATAAATATAAATAAATACATATTTAAACACATTAAGAATATAAGTATATATATTTTTAAATAAATAAAATAATATAAAAACTACCCAATGCATCATTGGTTTATTTGTGGAGTTACATTCTATTTAGGCCAATTTGTATTGATTTTTCCACTTAAAGCAGTGATATAATAATAACTGTAATCTGACTACAAAAAAAGCAGTGATGGCTGTTGTTTAAAGCACTTAGTAAGTGTTAGACCCAGGCAGAGAATCTACATGTACTCTCTCACTCAACGTCTCTCAGTTCTTTAAGGCAGGTAGGATGACAGTCTCCAACTTTAAAGATGAGGAAATTGAAGCAAAGAGAGTTAAGTAACTTGCCAGGTCACAGGACCAATAAATGGCAGGGCTAGAATTTGAATTCAAGAAATCTGGCCATAGTTTCAGAACCAGTATGGTAACATAGAGTGTCTATTTAAGATGCACTTATGGGGCCAGGTTCGATCCCTGATCCAGGAAGATCCCACATGCCATGGAGCCTCTAAACCCGTACACCACTGCTACTGATTCCGCACACCTTAATACTGAAGCCACAGACCAATGAAGATCCAGCGCAGCTGAAAATAATAAATAAATGAATTTTTTAAAAAGATGCAATTACGTATGTATATTTTTAAAAAGTAAGTGAAGGGACTTCCCTGGCAGTCCAGTGGTTAAACCTTTAAGCTTCCACGGCAGGGAGTGTGCGTTCCTTCCCTGGTCTGGGACCTAGAATCCTGCAGCGTGACCAAGAGATTAAAAAAAAAAAAGTGAGTGGATTTGAAGAAAAGCAGTAAGTGATAATAGTACAAAAGGCATTAAAAATAAAAGGTATTCAGATATGCTAACATTCATGAATGTGACAATAAATGATTAAATTTCTAAAAACAAAACAAAACACAGCCAGCCCAACTCCACCTGCCCACGGGGACCGAGGCCCAGAGAGGGAGGCGCCTGCTCCAGGCAGCACGGTGGAGTAGGACCTAGGAGAGGGGAGGGATGGGTGGTGGCCTAACTTAGAGTGTCTGTGTGTTCATGGTGTCAGACGGGGTCCCCCAACTTCCCGTCCCCACTGCTGGCCTCAGTATTAGATGGCTGGGGAGGAGAGGTGGTATTGGGATTACTGGGTGTTGGCCAGGGGAGGCACTGAGAGAGGTCACCAGGCCAGATGAGCTTTTCCTTGTTCTGTGAAATCGAACCCCGTCCTCATGTTAGTGTGAAAATAGCCCCTCCTGGGCTTGCGCACTGCTGTGTGTGGGTGTGTGTCCCCTCTGAGCTTACTGATGTCATGCCAGAGCCCTCTTTCCTTCAGAATGGGGGCTGTAGACATTCATTCATTCGTTCTACAGAGAGCAGTAGAGGTCCTCCCTTGTACGCAGCTCTGCGTGGGTGCTGGGGACCCAGCAGTGACCCTGACGCTTGTTTAAATGCCCTGGGCTAGCATCCCTTGCTTTATAGCCTCCTGGCATTGAAATCTTTCTGAGATGGAGAAATGCACTCTTCCTCCTCCTCAAAGTCTCTATTTTATTTCCTTGTCTCCAGGGACCTCATTGATAAAAATGATTTTTCTGCCCTAGATAGGCCCTCTTTATGTTGCAGTCTTACTTATTCTCATCTTCCTTTACATCCCTCAGCGATAGATGGACTCATAACAGGCACCCAATCTGGGACAACCAGAAGAGCTTCCCTCAGGCTTTTTAAGAGCTGAAAATCAACCCACGGATCCTATTACCATACCTGGTTGGGAACCTCTGGCCTTGTCCCACTTGCCCATTTTATAGGTGGAAAAGCTGTGATTCAGAGAGGGACACTTTATTCACCCCTCCACATTTACTGAGCACCTGTTTTATGCCAGAAACAAAGACCCTAGATGAATAAGAGCCAGTACTGGCTGTGTTAGTTTCTGTTGCTACTGAAATAAATGACCATAAGTCTAGTAGCTTACAGCAATATGAATTTGTTATCTTGCAGCTCTATAGATCAGCAGGTCCAACTCATTGGGCTCACATCAAGGTGTTGATGGGCTGCATTCTTTTCTGGAGACTCTCATCGAGAATCTGTTTGCCTTTCCCAGATTCTTGGAGCCACCCACATTCCTTGGCTCTGCCTCCATTTTCAAAGCCAGCAGCATGTCCTCTCTTGGATGCTTCTTCCATAGTCACATTTCCTCCTGACTTTTGCCTCTTCTGCGTTCTCTTCTACTTTTGAGGATGCTTGTTACTGGATTGGGCCCACTTGAATAATCCGGAATAATCTCCCTATTTTAAGTCCAGCTGATTAGCAACTTTATTCCATCTGCAATTTTAGTTCCTCTTTGCCACGTAAGGGAATTTGTGACAGGTTCCACAGATTAGAATGTGGGCATTGGGGGGGGGGCATTATTCTGCATACCACTCCTGTCCTCAGGGAGCCTGGGGTCCACCAAGGGAGACAAAATCAGTGTGGCATTCACCATGGAAGCCAAGAAAAGGGGACACTTGATACAGCTGGGATGGGAGCGGGAGGTCCGAGAAAGTCTGGAAGAGATGATGGACTGGCTGGGATGCTGCAGATGAGAAGGAGTTAGTGTAGTGTGCATGGAGGTGGGCGGCATCCCCGGAGGAAGGAACAGCATGTGCGAAGCCTGGAAGTGAGGAAGAGAGTGTGTGTGTCCTTGTGGCAGAAGCCTGGGAAGAATAGTGAGGCTGGAGTCCAGGCTGGCTGCTTTCTGAAGGCAGTGAGAAACCTGTGGGCAGGTTTTGAGCAGGAGACTTGCAAGGCCAGGTTTGCATTGAAAAAAATTATTTATTTGTCTGTGCTGGGACTTAGTTGTGGCACATGGGATCTTTGATCATCATTGTGGCATGCGAGATCGTTGGTGGTGGTGCTGGTCGCTCAGACGTGTCTAGCTCTTTACGACCCCATGGACTGTAGCCCCCCAGGCTCCTCTGTCCATGGAATTCTCCAGGCAGGAATACTGGAGTGGGTTGCCAGGCCCTTCTCCAGGGGATCTTCCCGACCCAGGGATCCAACCCAGGTCTCCCATATTACAGGCAGATTCTTTACGGTTTGAGCTACCTGGGAAGCAAGAATGTTAGTTGCGGCATGTAGGATCTAGTTCTCTGATCAAGGATCAAACCCAGGCCCCCTGCATTGGGAGTGCAGAGTCTTAGCCACTGCACCACCAGGGAAATCCCCCAGGTTTGCATTTGAGAAAGATCACCCTGGGGTCCTGTTCGAGAAATGGCTGGAAAGGAGACTAGAGATGGGAAACCAGTGATGAGGTAATTCAGTAGAAGTGATGGGGACCTGGATCAAGGCAAGGCAGGGGAACAGAGCAGAGGGAGTGGGTTGGTGAACTGTTGGAGATGAGAAGACTATAGGATGCAGCTGACAGTTGCTTGTGGGCAGGAGAGGCAGGAGGAATGGGCAAGATGATGAGCAGATTTCTGGTTTAGGACTCTGACTGGATGAGGGGACCAATCACTAAGGTAGGGTTGTGGGGAAGGAGTAGGCTTAGGAGGGTATGTGTTGATGGTCTGTTCCCAATAAGCACCTAGGGAAGGCATCTTTGATATATGAACATGGGTGCTTGTATCAATTATACCAACTTGTATCAGTTAGTTATAGCTGTGTAACAAACCACCCCAAACAAGTAGGATAAAACAGCAACCATTTATTATCACTCATGTGTCTGCATATGGCTGAGGCTTGCCTGATCCAGGCTGGGCTTCACTGGTGGTTCACCTTCAAACTGCAGGTCTGCAGGTCAGCTAAGTGGCCAGATTTGGGGGTGCTGACCACCCCTTTCCTTCTGGCCCTGACCTGAACGCCTTCCCCTGTTCTTCTACTCCACCTTGGACCAACAGATGACATTTGAGCAAAGAGCTACAGGAGGTGAGGGAATGAAGATGTCTTAAGGAGGAGCATTCTAGGCAGAGGCAAAAGCCAGTGCAAAGGCCCTGAGGTGAGATTGCACCTAGTGTTTGAAGAACAGGAAAGAAAGCAGTGTGGCTGGAGAGGGTGTGCGAGTGGAAAGGGGTAGCAGAGGAAGTCAGAGTTAGCAAAGACATTAGTCATATGGGGCCAGAAAGGTCCTGGGAAGTGGCCACTACTCTTATTATTATTGCTGCAATCACTTTTCATCGTCTTCTCCTGTCCCCCACAGGACCCCCCATCCCTGGACGCAGCCATCCAGCACGCCCTGGCTGGCCTCTATCCCCCTTTTGAGGCAACAGCACCTACCATCCTGGGTCAGGTGTTCCGTCTCCTGGATTCTGACTTCCAGGGCGATGGACTGAACTTCCTCCTGGACTTCCTGATCCCTGCCAAGCGCCTGTGTGAACAAGTGCGTGAAGCAGCCTGTGTAAGTTGAAAGGGACATGGGGTCAGGGTACAAGCTCTCCCAGAAGGGCTGGAGGTGAGCAGAGAAGGAAATCGGCTGGTGTGTGTCTTGCTGAAGAGCATAAACTGAGGACGTGGGATGGTTTTCGGGTGTTAATTGCTTGTCCCCCAAAAGACTTAGCCCCATAGATGGACAGGAAGGTCACTTGGGCCTTTACCCTCTGACATATAGGAGTCAATCACATTTGCACTTTGAATAACAAGGAGGGAGGCCTGGGTAAAGCATCCGTGTAGATTCTCTGGCCCCCAGGAATTGATACCGTGGACATCATCTGGCTGTCTCGACTGAAGTGCGGAAGCTTCAGTGGAAATAGTAGAGAATGTCCCAGAGCTTGCCTGAAGCCCTTGTGGCATCAGAACTCTCGCTTTCCTCCCTGGACGATGAATGAACAAATACCAACTTTGATTGATTAGTGGGGACTGCCTAGAGCACCTGGTTGGCTCAGTAAGGAATTCTATGAATGGTTAATTATGTCTTCCATGTTTAAGGGTGCAACAGAGATACTAGTGCTTGTCTGACTCTTTGTGACCCCATGGACTGCCAGGCTTCTCTATCCATGGGATTCTCTAGTCAAGACTACTGGAGTGGGTTGTCATTTCCTCCTCCAGGGGATCCTCCTGACCCAGGAATCGAATCCATGTCTCCTGCATTGGCAGGTGGATTCTTTACCACAGAGCCACCTGGAAAGTCAATGAGACTCCTTCAAACCCATATCTCAGGGAGCCCTCTCCTGAGGCAAAGTGGAAAGAAAAGTGTTTTAGGCAGAACTCATTGTCTGCAAATGACAGATCCTTACTTAGATCAGGACAAGGTGATCCCAACATGGGCCTGAGGTGATCCACTGATCAGACCCCTTTGAGACTCCGTCTCTTGTCTCTGCTTCTACTGCTTGTCAGGATCATTCTTACAGTCTAGGTGTTTCCTCGAGCGTGGAGCCCAGGGCAGCACCGGGATCAAACCCTACCCTAAAGAGGAAAATGAACTCTTCCCCACCAGTTGCAGATAGAAAATCACAAGGGAGGATCCTGATTGGCCAGAGTTGAGTCTTGCATCCACGCTTGGACCAATCATTGAGGCAAGGGGAATGGGGTACCAGGATTGGCCAGGCTTGGATCCTGTGTCTATCCTTGGATCAATTATTGCAGCCAGAGGAATGGATATGAGGACTTTGAAGGCTTGAATCCTGTGCCTACCTCTGTGGTTAGAGGCTGGAGGCCGTTTTAAGAAAAGAGTGGGGAGAGGCCCTTGGAGACCAAAGCTTCAGATGCCTACTCATGGAACTTACCCACATCCTTCACAGAGTTGCTGACTCTGCCCTGCCCTTCTGTTATTCAATGCCCACCCCTAAGTGCTGCAGCCTCAAGAATTGCTAAGAGCATCTTAGGTCCTACTAGCCTTTCCTGAATTGCTCATATCTGTCAGAGACCTGGCATATTAGGAACAGAAATTAATGGAGGAATTATGTACATCATTTCAGTGATAGAAAAAATTGAATGTGGCAGCTAAAAGTTCAAGCTTCAGAGGCTAGAATAAGAGATGGTTGGAACTCGAAGGAAATAGGTCATTTCATTCTAGATGCTTAGCACCGTGCCTAGCACATAGAAATAGATCCATACGCATTTGCTGTTCTCGGAGGATAAAAAGAGTCTCATTGAAAAATTGCAGCCAATTTCCACATTTCCTTGTTGACATTATTTAAGCTGTATCCTCCCCATCCTTCCCTCGTGGCTCAGTGGTAAAAAATCCGCCTGCCAATGTAGGAGATGCAGGTTCGATCCCTGGGTCAGGAAGCTCCCTTGGAGGAGGAAAAGGCAACCCACTCCAGTATTCTTGCCTGGAAAATCCCATGGGCAGACGAGTCTGACGGGCTGCAAAAAGTCGGACATGACTGAGCCACTGACCATGCACACAATGGCTCCTCATCTTTATTTCTTCTCCCCAGCAAGCTATACATCTAACTGCTTCTTTTATTTGGCCATTAAAACTGTATTTGCACTGTTCCTTTCCTCATTTCTTCTGGGGGCAAGGATCACAACATTTAGATTTTTTACATTTTAAATTATAGACAACTTTAATTGTAATTATAGGAGAATTTGTGTCACCTCAGAGCAGGGAGTGGTAGCATGGAATTAATGTATGCCTCCAGGGGTCAGGTGCCCCTGGTTCAAATCCAGTCTCCATCACTGTGAAGCTGGGGGATCATGTCCCCTCTCTGAGCTTCAGTTTCCTTATGAGGAAAGCAGGAATGTTAATAACATAGAATGTATGTACCTCGCCAAGATGATACACACAGCTTAGCACAGAACCTGGCATGAAGAAATTGCTCAATAGCTGCTGGCTGTTACTTTACCACTGTCTTCTTTCTCCCTCTGAAATAAGAATGCTCCAGTCTCAAAGTTTGCCTTTATAACCACCAGCACCCAGCCAGACAGCCACAATCAAAGAAGTCTAGGGAGACTGGAGACAGATATGGCTGATTCTAAATGTGAGCACAAGTCCTGCTTTTGCTGCTTTTCAGCTGTGTGACTATGAGGCACTTTTTTCCCCATCTCTCTGAGCCTCGGTTTTCTCATCTGTAAAGTGGGAATGATAATTCCCGAAATGCCTGCTCTACTGAGTTACTGTGAGTCAAATAAGATGATCATAACAGTCATTTCTATGGTGATTTGCTATTTGCAAATTACCACTCGGCTGTTTCATCTCATTCACTGAGAAGCGGAGGGAGGGGGAAAGATGCTGTAAACAGCAGAGGACTATATGAAGAGAGTGAAATAACGCACAGACTTGTGGTTTATGGATAGAAAGTTTCTTGGAGATAGCCAAATCTGCAGTGTAACTGAAATGAACTGGCTTATCGACATGGCAGTTATAGGTGTGGTCAGATCTCATCATTCCCCCAATTAATAATTCCAGGAAACACCTGCTTGATTTGCAGGAAGTTCAGTGTCACTCTCTTCAGGTCTCCCAAACACTCATCCAAATTACATGAGATTATCGGGGCTTATTCGATCTGCAGGAATCGATCTTTTTCCGAAAGATTGGAAGTCAGGAAGAGAAAGACCTGTTTTCAGTCTGGTGGAGCTGTTGTTTCTGTTGATGCCACATGGTGTCACTGTTGAACACTGGGCCCACACAGCGCCAACTAAGTGACTGAGCATGCACGAACATCTACTTATTATATTTTACGCATTGCGTTGTTTTTTAAAAAACATACATGTATTTATGATCTCACTTAATCCTCATGCTGCTGCTGCTAAGGCGCATCAGTCGTGTCCGACTCTGTGCGACCCCACAGACGGCAGCCCACCAGACTCCTCCGTCCCTGGGATTCTCCAGGCAAGAATACTGGAGTGGGTTGCCATTTGCTCCTCCAGTGCATGAAAATGAAAAGTGAAAGTGAAGTCACTCAGTCGTGTTCGACTCTTCGCGACCTCATACCAACCCAATAATACCAATGTGTGTATTGGTATCTGAGCTCAGTCACTCAGTTGTCTCTGATTCTTTGTGACTCCCTGGATTGCAGCCAACCAAGCTCCTCCATCCATGGGATTTTTCCAGGCAAGAGTGCCTGAGTGGGTTGCCATTTCCTCCTCCAGGGGATCTTCCTGACCCAGGAATTGAACCTGCATCTCCTGCATTGGCAGGCGGATTCTTTACCACCTGGGCAAGTCCAAATAATACCAATATGTATCATTATTCCTATTGGGAAGCGGAGGCTCAAAGAAATTATGTCATTTGCACAAGTTAGCAATTCAGACTTTGCTACCCATGTCTCCCTGGCCCTAAAGTGGAGCGTTCAACTTGAACTGGGTTGAGAGGAGTTTTGATGGCTGGAGAGGAGAAGGCAGCCGGCAGGACAATCCTCATGGAAAAGGCTCTTGCTAACTGGTGCCTGGCGCTCAGAGCTTTTCTCCTGTGGCCCAGTAGGTGAGCAGGTATTGATATTTTCAAGGTCAGGGCCAGGACTAGGGGGAGCAAGAGGCACAGATGGCCCAATGTTTAAGGAGGCGCTCCCTCTCGGGGCTGGGTGACTTGCAGGATGCTGACAGTGGGGCCTCCTTGGATGCTGTGTCCTAGGCACCTTTCTTGCCTCACCTGAGTCCTCGACCTGTTCAATGTTCCTTCTGGGAGAGGGGAGGAAGAAACCCATGGGCGGGGCTTTCAGAGCCCGATTCTCTGATGCTGTCCCCTCCTCTTTGCAGGCCCCCTACTCACACCGCCTCTTCCTGCACGAGGGCTGGCCGCTGTGCCTGCGGGATGAGGTTGTGGTCCACTTGGCACCCCTCAATCCCCTCTTACTGCGCCAAGGTGACTTCTACCTCCAAGTCGAGCCCCAGGAGGAGCAGTCCGTCTGCCTCACGATCAAGTGCCTCTCTGTGGACCTCCGCACAGTGGACACGAAGCCTGTCCCTGAGTCATCCTATCCTATACTTTTCACCCAAGCCTGGCTGGAGGCCATCAACAGTGACTCTGAGGGCAGTCCCCTACACAACTGCCTAGTAGCTTCAGAAGATGGCATGACCCCTGTGCCCTGGACCAAGATAACCAGCCCAGAGTTTGTGGATGACAGACCCCCAGCAGTGAATCTCCTCTCCCCAGCCTGGGAGTCCCTTCAGTTAGAGGCACTGGATTTGAGCAGCTCTCAAGAGCTGCACCAGGCCAGGTGCCCAGACAGCCAGGTGCTGCTTGTCCAGAGTTTGGGCAAGGGCAGGACACACAGGAACAAGTACCCAGGACTCATCAAGGTGGAGCAAGCTGGACCTGGGGAGGTGGGCTTCAGGGTGGACAGTGTGGCCAGCCAGGACCTGGAGGGAGAGTATGTGGCTCTTCTGGACTTTTCCCAAGAGAGCAGAGAAGGGTCTCCCAGTAAGGAGGGGGCAACACCCAATGGGTGTCCTTTGGGGGCACCGGAGGAGCTATCTGGAACCAAGGAAATCCCTTTCTCTCAAAGGATGCTGCCTCTGTCAGGAGCCAATGGAGAGCCTTCCTTGGAAAAATGGGCTTGTGAGAAGCCTGAAAGCTTGGGGAGGAAACCCTGTGTTTGGGGCTTGAGGAGAAAAGCTAAAAATCAAGTCCCTACCCAAGACTCAGAACACCAGCTCCAAGAGCCATACCTCGGCATCTTTGTAAACCCACTGCATTGTCCATCTGGCCTCGAGACAGGTGCCTCAGAAGAGCCACCCACCTCTAAGACACAGGGTATTCTGGGAAACTCAGAGAACATGGTCCAGCTCAAGCCAGGACCAAAACAAGCATCCTCTCCCCGGCTGTGCCCAGCTTCTCCTCTTGCTGCCCCAGTCTCCAAAACCAAGATGGAAGAGAGGACCAAACAGGTTAATGGGAGACTTGCCAAGCCTGTGACCAACCTCAGTCAAAACACTTCCTCTTCCGGGTCACCCACTCCTGGGCTCAAATTCTCATTATTAAAGGGGCAGAGGCAAGCCCTTGCAGCCCCAGAGAAAGCCTCGCTCCAGCATGACGGGCCCTGGAAAGTCTTGTGTTCACTCTACTCACCCAAACCCAACCGAGCCAAGTGCTTAGGGAAAGGTAAGATGCCCGCATGCTCAGCAGGACAGGGCAACTGTTCTCTGGATGTGATCAGGTGACAAAGTGGTGTAGGATCAGGGACAAGATCCACTTGGGCTGAGTCTGTCTCAGGGTTTTAGAGCACGGGGTGGCATGTCAAGAAGCTTAAGTTCTCTTGAGCCTGTAATTGAGCAAGATTCTGTGGTTGTGTTGAGACAGCCTGAGTCTATAGCCCAGCTTGGCCATAAACTGGGTGACCTTGATCAACGACTTAACCTCTATAAGGCCAGGTCTCCCTCTCTGTGCAACGAAGATCTCATCTGCCTCCTCGAGTTGTTTTGAGGTTCAAAGACAACACCAGTAGTAAGGAGCTTAGCACAATGCCTGCCACATAGAAGGAGATCGATATTGTAAGCGTTTATCGTTAGGCAGAATGTGAGAAAACATTTTCCCTGGGAAAATCCATCTTCTGCAATATTCTTTGTTGTTTATCTGCAGCTGGAACAACTCAAACCAAAACATCTGGCCTAGACGCTGACTCAGACCCAGTGACCGAGGAAAAGGCTGACTTCCCAGAAGCTTCTGCAGGCCCTCCAGAAAAAAGCCCCACTCTGGACGAGGACCACCCAGGGCTTGAACCCAGGATTGGGGCCCTGAGCGTGGAGATCTTCCATTCCAGGATAGCATGTCTGCCAGGTCCTCAGGGGCTGTAGGGGCGAGTGGAGGTGAAGGGGAGGGAACTGGGAGGGTGGGGATAGGGGTTGCTGAGAATCTTCAGATGTTGGTGGGTGTGGGGGAGGCAGGGAAGGTGCTAGATGCCTGTGTTCTGGACCAGGCCTCCCTGGGACTCAGATTCTTCATCTTTCCAATGAAGGAGGTTAAAGCAATTTCTAGGTATTCATTCATCCATCTATCCATTCCTCCCTCCCTCCCTCCATCCATCCATCTGTCTTACTTCCAGTGAGGCCATCAAGGTGGATGGTAGGTCAGGTTCCCTAGAGGCAGAGCTTAAGACAGGGAACCTTGGATTAGTGATTTATTTTCCTGAAGGTTACTCTCAGGGGAAGGGGAGTGAGGGAGGCAGGGCAAGGCAGGGGAGAAGCTAAGCCAGGATGTGACCTGATTCTCCGGGGGCGGGGCAGCTCTAGAGCATGAATTACATCACAGAGATGGTTCTATCTTAAGGTTCAGGGGCTGAACTTTTGTACACCTGAATCTGTGAGTCATCAGCTGCAGGCTGATCCTGGGATGAGGATGCAAGTGAACCCGTGACCCAGTTCAGTGGAGGGCAATTCTTCAGACAAGGGGACATCTCTGGGCCAATTTACAGTCTGTAACTACAGCCTCTGGGGGATGAGTGCTCTGACCTGACAAGGGGGGTCTGATTGGGGTGTCAACGTCATCCAGTACTGAGAGTGTTATCACTCTTGCTTAACATTTATTCATCTTTGCAATGAAGATTTATTGAGCACCTACTGTGTGTCAGACCCTGGGCTTAGCACTGAGGCTTCAGCAGAGAACCAAGCCTATTCTCAGGAAGCATATTCTGGGAGTAAATTCAACAGGTTATTACAGTAGATTATTATAATTCATTGGAAAATGTGACTATGTGGCATTACAGGGGGCTTTGGGAGGAGAGAGGAGGCCCCTGGGGTGCTTGGGGTAGAGGAGAGGTCAGGCAAGACTTCCTGAAGGAAGTAATGTGAAACTCAGTTCTGTAGTATGAGTAGGTGTTATCTGTGTAAAATGGTGGGGATGGTGTTCCAGGCAGAGAGAACAGCATGTGCAAAGTTCTCGAAGCAAGAGAAACCACAGTGCTTTCTGGAAACTGACTGTCCTGCAAGTCTGTTTTATTTCATAGACATCTAAATTTCTGTGGACAGATCCATCATTTTGTTTTATTTTCCCTTTTAAAAATATTTATTATTTATTTGGCTGCCTCGAGTCTTAGTTCTGGCATGTGGGCCCTTTGTTGTGGCATGTGGGCTCAGTGGTTGCAGTGCTGGGGCTTAGTTGCCCATGGCATGTGGGATCTTAGTTCCCCAACCAGGGATCAAGCCCATGTCCCCTGCATTGAAGACGGATTCTTAACCATTGGACCACCAGGGCAGTCCCTGCTCTGTCATTTTAAAACTCCTGGGGGACATTGTCTGTCTTCTTGGTCATCTTTGTTGAAGCTCAGGCTGTTTGTTCCTATATTCGTGCTAAATTGCTTCAGTCATGTCTGACTCTTTGCCATCCCATGGACTGCAGCCCGCCAGGCTCCTCTGTCCATGGAATTCTCCAGGCAAGAATACTAGAGTGGGTTGCCATGCCCTCCTCCAAGGGATCTTCCCGACCTAGGGATTGAACCTGCGTCTGTTATGTTTCCTGCATTGGCAGGTGGGTTCTTTACCACTAGCACCATCTGAGAAGCCCTGTCCCCATGTTAATTGTTCACAAAGTCTCACAATCCTTCTATGTTCTAGATGGTTGCACCCGTGTGTAAGGCAACACTTGCAAATGTGGCTAAGTCTGTTGAAGGCTTCGTGAGCTACAAAGGGTCTCCCACATGGTGGAGGGTTGTACCTGCACGGAGTCAACAGTGCTCATTGAAGGGTGGCCTTGAGTGAGGTGACTCTGGGGGTCAGGGCTGTGAGCCCAGGGTGCAGGACAGGCCCAGTTTCCAGTGGCCAGGGCCTCTTTCCCCTTGCTCTCCTTTCCTTCCCCACAGTGTAGACAGGCTGTGCTGACCCCCTGGGCTTCAGACTCTTGACCCTTGTGGGGAGTGTGGGGCACACTGTCTGGATTCCTGGAACAGGAAATAGTCTGTGGAGAACTCATGGTTAGATGTCTGCAAGAATAAATAGTGGGACTTCCCTTGCGGTCCAGACTCTGCATGCAGGGGGCACTGGTTCAATCCCTGGTCAGGGAAGATCCTGCATGCCGGGTGGTATGGTCAAAAAAAAGCAAAAAAGAGTAAATAGTGAGCTGTCCGCTGTGGAATGCACACTCGCCACGTGGGGGCTGAGAGGAGGACAGAGATAATGGCTATTATAGCAACCTGTTTATGAGGCCCTTGCCTGTGTTAAATGTTTCTCAGGAACTGTTGCATTTAGTCTTTGAAATAACCTAATCTGTTCGGTATTGTACTCTCCCCATTTAAGAGATGAGGAAACTGAAGCTCAGAGACACACTGACTTGTCTAAGGACACAGAGCAAATCAGTGCAGAAATGGGACTTCAATTCCTGTCTGTGTGACCCCCAAAGCTCATTCCGTGAGCTCTATTCTGCCCACGGTGCCCAGGGCAAGGGGTGCCCAGAGGAGGGTGAGGTTGCCTCCGCATGGAGGATGGTTTTGGGGATGACTTTTCTGAGGAAGTAGCTTTTGAACTGGGTCTTGAGGGATGAATAGGAGTTCAGAGGGAGAAGAGAAAGAGCATTCCAGACAGAGGGACCAGTACAGGCAAAGCCTAGAGGCCACAGAGCAGGTTCCTATAGAAGGGGCTCTGCCAAAGTGCCCACTGCTCATGTGTGTGCTTTCTCTTCCAGGCGGTCGGGACAGGGCGGGGCGGCCCCTGCTTCTGGTGTCAACCACCAAGGGCCCCTGGGAGGCACCATGGTGCACGGCCTCGGAGGTCACCAAGCTGTTTTCTTACCTGTGTACCATCCCCAGGTAAGGGGCTGGGCCAGCCTGACCACCCCATGCCCCCTCGGCCTCTCAGCCCAGAGCCCAGCACCAGGTACCATATGAAGAGATATCACATCCTCTCGGTCCTGAGCCAGATGCTGGGAAGAAAGCAGGACAGACAGAAAAAGCAGGATAGTCCCTGACATTGGGGTGTTCCCAGGCTGGCAGGGGAGATGGATGGTGTACAAGGAACCAGCCACGGACCAGCAGCTCTCAGGAGTGTTAGTGTGGTAAAGAAAACAGGGATATCGTAGATCAGTGGTTCTCAAACTCAACAGGCATCAGAACCATCTGGAGGGCTGTTAAAACAGATGGTTGGGCCCCACCTCCAGAGTTTCTGTTTCAGTTGGTCTGCATAAGACCTGACAATGTGTATTTCTAACAAGTTTCCTGGTGATACTGATGTGGGTGGGCTGCAAACACATTTTTAGAGCCTCTGTTGTAAGATGAAGGGCAAGGGGCAGTTAGTTTCAATTGAGAAATCAGGGAAGGCTTCCCTGAGGAGGTGATAATTGAATTGGTGATGGACAGGGAAGCCTGGCCTGCTGCAGTCCATGGAGTCGCAAAGAGTCAGACATGACTGAGCAACTGAACTGAACTGATCTGAATTATAAATATTTGTTGAACAAGTGAAGGAAAGGGTGAATGGGTGAAGGAATGAATAAGTGAGAGAGCAAAAGAATGAGTGAGTGATGAGTGACCAGGCTTATTTCTACCACCACCCCTTCCCTCCACTTCCCATAAGACTTCAGGTTGGACTGACTGGGGAAGAGATACCATCTCTCCTGAGTTGCAGCGCCCAGGCTGGGGTGGGTGGGGGAGGGACTCATGGGACCCTTTGGAATCTCCTCCTCCAACTCCACCCCATGGGAACCAACACTGCCACCTGCTGGCCACTGAGATTTTTCTACCCTTTGTCCAAAGAGGAGTGGTTTTTCAGGTCTGAAGGGGAGATGGAAACCACCCCCACATCCCACCAACCTGCTGTGTGACCTGGGAGTGGTAACTTTCCCTCTCTGAAAAAGGGATAACTTTCCCATTAGCCCCCTGAAAAAGGGAGATGACCAAGTGGGCTGTGAGGACCAAGCATGATCACAAAAAGGGAAGTGGGGTGCAGTGTGAACTGCGCATTTGTTGTTTTTTAGTCGCTCAGTCGTGTCCGACTCTTTTCGACCCCATGGACTGCAGCATGCCAGGCTTCCCTGTCCTTCATCATCTTCCGAAATTTGCTCAAATTCATGTCCATTGAGTTGGTGATGCCATCCAACCATCTCATCCTCTGTCATCCCCTTCTCCTTCTGCCTTCAACCTTTCCCAGTATCAAGGTCTTTTCTAATGAGTCAGCTCTTAGCATCAGGTGGCCAGAGCACTGGAGCTTCAGCTTCAGCATCAGTGTTTCTAGTGAATATTCAAGACTGATTTCCTTTAGGATTGCACCAGCATTTCCTTTAGAACTGCGCATGGGGTTCTCATGTGCTGGGCTTGCCTCTCCACTCCTGTTGTGAACCACCACTGCCGGGCACCTGCCCTGAGCCAGGCTTCATGCTGGGCCATGCTGGGGACCCCGATCCTCCTATATTGGGCCTTGACCTCTATGGGTGTCCAGGCTGGCAGTGGAAGCAGGGGTGGAAACAAACTTCCCTCCCAGTATGGCCACAGCCAGAAGCAGGTGAGGACATGAAGTCAGAGCCCTGGCCTCACCTCCTCTCACTGTGTGCTATGTCACTGCCCAGCACTCAGTTTCCCCTCTCAGGACAGTGATAACAGCAGACATTGACATCCCTGTTTCTCTGCGCTGTCCCTTAGTATTTTACAGCAATGAATCCATCAGTCCTCACCACATCTCCCTGAAGCCTTCAATATCATTAGCTCCATTTACAGCTGGGAAATGGACTCCCAGAGAGGTGAAACAACGTGCCCAGGTGACTGCCACAGCTCCACCCCCCACACTGGCCACCTCTGGTTTTGGTCTGTGACTTGGGTGGTTGTAAGGCTTGAAGGCAGTTGCAGGTTAACTTTCCCGGTCTGATTGAATGGCCAGGGTACTTGGAACCACAGACTGCCTGGCTCCACCCCCTACCCCCTGGACACATTTCTTGCTGGACAGAGCAGGGGTGGAGGTGAAGCATCGTTATTTTAACAAGTTCTGACAATTGAGCCTGTTTGGAAAATCCCAAGGTAATCACTGAAAAGTGCACTGTGAACCAGTGAGGGTGTTTGGGCTGCAAGTAACAAACTCCAATTCAAAATGTCTTATCTGATAAAGAAATGTATCAGTCTTTGTCTCTGCCTTATATCTCTTTGTAAGAACATTTTAAAGGAGAAAATGTCTTTCCCAGAAGTCCCCAACAAACATCTCCTCACATCTCATTGGCCAGAAAATGTCACATTGTCCCTATCTAAGCCGATCATTGGGCAGGGGAATTGGGTTGGCTATTGGCCTCAACCAATCAGAATCCAGCCCCTGGAGGAGGAAGGGATGTGGTTATAGGAAGAAAGTTGGATTCTTGAACAAAATGAGCCTTCTGCCCCAACAAAAAGGGTGAATGAAAGTTGGGTGACTCACCTACTGCAACTGGGATAGTAGCATATAGTTTATGATTATTAGGATGTCTGAGAGGGCTGTGTGAGATACTGTAGGAGCCCTGAAGAGGGAGCAATAAACTCTGCCTGGAGAAGAATCATGGAGGGCTCCCTGGAGGTGGTGTGTGTTGGGGGCTTGGGAAGGCACTGGAAATTTGTCTTGCAGGATGAAGAGTTCAGTAGTATCCAGGCTTCTAGCAGCCAGTTTCCCTCACCTTCCACTGGGTCCTTTCCCTTCGAGGGCCCTGATTCATCCAATAAGACTGCCAATTCTGTTTACCACCCACAGGCCTGAAGATAAAACTAAGGGGCTGGCAGTTGTGATTGATGCTAGGAAACAGCCCCCACATCCTGGTCTGGTCAGTGCCCTGCAGGCCACCCAGGTGAGTGGAAGTGGACAGTCTTAGTCTACCAAGTTTTAGAAGCACTGGAGGCCTTTGGATATTCACAGATCCTGGGGATGCTCAGAGCTAGGACCGGGACCCCAGGCAGGGAACCTTAGTTGTAGATAATAGAAACCCCAGCCCAGGGGACTTCCTGGTGGTCCAGTGGGTAAAACTCTGTGCTTCCACTGCAGGGGGCTTGGGTTCATTTCCTGTTTGGGGAACTAAGATCCCACATGCTGTGCAGCGAAAGAAACCCCAACCCAAACATGCTTCAAGACAAAGGTCATTCATTGGTTGATGTGACTCAGTCTGGAAATTAAATCCAACTTCAAGCATGACTTCATTCAGGGGCTCAAATATTGTCACCAAGATCTGGTTTCTCTCCCTATTTCTAGCTCCATTCCTCTGGGGGAGTGCCATTATCAGCCAGGTCCCACTCTTTGTGGCAGTGTGGTCCCCAACATCTCTAATTTCATATGGTCTGTCATTTAAGTTCAATAGAAAAGAGCAATTCTTTTCCCAGAAGTCCCAGTAAAAGCTTTTTTGAGGGTCTTCTTAGCCCCCGTTGGCTCAGGTATCCATCCATCAGCCAGTGTCTGTGGTCAGGGGACTGTGACACACTGATTGGCTTAGGTTTAGCTCACGTAAATCTCACCAACTGAGAACAGGACAGGGAAGGGATTCATAACTCACCAGCACAGGCAGCAGCATAAATGGAAGTTTGGGATAAGCTCACTTTGTGGTCTGACCTCCACCCAATCTTCTCCTATTTCTCCCTTTACGGATGGGGAAACTGAGACCCAGAGGGGGCGGGTCACCCAGAAAGTTTGCAACCCAGCTTGAACCTGCTGTTCCCTTGACTTCCAATGACTCCCAATAAATCATTTGACTCAGCCTCCAAATAAGGATCCCAGCCCTCCCTTCCACGTGAGTCCCAGCCATGGGGAACCCTTAACCCATCCCTGTGGCCCATTTGCCTGCATCTTAGAGGGGAGGCTCAGTGAGGGCCGAGGCAGATCAGCTCTGAAATGGTTCTCTCTGACAGGCACTGGTCCCAGCCTCCATCCGTGCCATGCTTTTCCTGGGGGAGAAGGAGGCAGCTCTCCAGCTGGAGGCATTACCTGACATCCAGGTAAGGGGAAGGCAACATTGGTTGAGGTGCAGAGGAGCTGGGCTTCAGCTGAGCTGGGGTGAAGAATGGTGGCCCTGGAATAATAGAGCGCAGGTCAATTAGATACGAGGCCTGGATCCTACCACTCTCCTGCCCAGCCCCCATGGCACGCAGGCGTGCTCAGTCAAGTCCGATTCTTTGCGACCCCGTGGACTGTAGCCTGTCAGGCTCCTCTAGCCATGGAATTCTCCAGACAAGAATACTGGAGTGGGTTGCCATTTCCTCCTCCAGGGGATCTTCCCGACCCAGGGATCGAACCTGTTTGCCCTACATTGGCAGGCAGATTCTTTACCACTTAGCCAGCGGGGGTGCCTACAAATTTCTTGGGGAATCACCAAAGTACTGATAAAGTGGTTCTGGGTTGGGCCTGGGATTCTGCATTCTAGCATGTTCCTAAAGTGCTGCTGGGGCTGCTGGTCTCTAGAGCACACTTGAAAAATCAGGGATAAAAAATGGGCTCCAGAACCCCACAGAATTCTCCCCATCCCAAGCTTAGGTATCTGGAGCTGTTTGTACCATAAGCCTCAAGTTTCACTACCTCGGAGAAGCAGTCACCTAGTCCCTGCTCCACGTCTTAATGGGTACCCTTAGGATTTGGTGACCTTTCTCAACATCCCAGAGAACATCTTTATGTGTCTCCAGAAAACAGTACAAGGATTACAGAGAAGTTGCATGACAAGGGCCAGCTTTAATCGGTTTGTGTGATTGCCCGGACAACTGTGCTGGAAAGAGCCCAGCTCAGAGGGAAGGAGTGCCGTGATTGATTAATGATGTCTGCCTCGATCACAGGCTAGGAGAGTGGCAGTATGAGTGCTGTTTATTTGCTATTCCTTACCCAGGGTCTGGCTCTCAATTTTGATTTATCAGAGTTTCCAGAGAAAATTCTTTGCCCAGAAAGCAACTGTTAGAGCCAAGGACAGCCTTACCTATGGGAGGTGGAGAAATGCTGGGGCATGGATCTGGGCAGGACCTTCTCAGACATTGGTCTCTACATTGAGTTCCCTGGTCAGAATGACTTTTTTTTTTTTGGTCTGCAGGTAGAGGTGCTGACCTCACTGAAGGCCCTCAGCCACCACGTGGACCCCAGCCAGCTCCCTACGGCCCTGGAAGGCCTCTTCCCCTACTGTCATGGCGAGTGGGTGCAATTCTTCCAGGTGTCTATCATCACAGCCTTCACCCCACACCCTCATCCCTTCTCTTTCTCCATTCTCTATCCTGTTCCATGGATCCACCTGAGCTTATCTGGTTCAAAAACATTCATTCAACAAACATTGATAATGAGGGTGCAGAGTGGAGTGATGAAGAGCTCAGGCTCTGGGGCCAGACAGCCTGCCTCCCAACCCCAGCTCTGCTGTGTGACCTTAGGGAAGTTATATACCTTCTCTGAGCCCTTTTCCTCAATGACAGAATAGGGGTTAAGAAGAGTACCTCCTCTTGGGGCTAGTGTGAGACTTGAGCTAAGATGGGTAAAGAGCTTAGAAGAAAGAGTGTCTGCCACATGCTAAGAGTGATGTGAGAGTTTCCCGCAAACACATTTGCAGGCATCTGCTTTGTGGATGCACAAAACTCGGGGTCTGGTGGGGGAGGCAGGCGTGCTCCCTCCTGTAAGAGAGAGGAAGTAAGGAAACTGCTCCTTTCCCATGTGACCTCAGTCCCTTCTCACCCGAACCCTGCGCAAGGGGGCATCTCATGCCCGGTTTAGCACATGAGGACGCACAGGATGGGCACGACTTCTGCAGCGGCACACAGGTGCTTATGGGCTTAAACCACTCAAGGACCAGTGCAGAAAGCTGGCCCTGGTCTTTCTCTAGACCAGAGCAGCTCGATTTCAGCACTATTCTTATTTGGAGCTGGATGATTCATCTTGGGGGTGAGCTGTTTGTGCCCTGTCACATGATTAGTACCATCCCTGGACCCTACCCACTCTGACAATAGCATCCTCCAAATGACGACAACCAAAAATGTCTCCAGACATCGCCAGGTGTCCCCTGGCGTGGGAGACCACCCCCACTGAGAACCACTGGTCTCTAGTCTCACGTGGCCATTTGCTTATTTGCTTTTGGCCTGCGCTCTTTTTAATTGGATCTATTTTCAAACAGACCATACGTTCAAAATTCAATTAGTACAGAAGGGTATAAACTGAAAAATCTCTTACCCTACTCGTTCCACAGGCCCCCAGCTCCCCTCTCCAGAGATCTCTAGTTCCTCCAGGGGCTTTTAAACTATATTTTTGCTTTAATGCCTTCCCTTTAAATAAAATCTTACCTATAGATCCAGCCTATAGAGGCCTCCTTGGTCGCTCAGATGTTAAAGAATCTGCCTGCAATGCAGAAGACCTGGGTTCGATCCCTGAGTCAGAAATATCCCCTGGAGAAGGGAATGGCAGCCCACTTCAGTATTCTTGCCTGGAGAATCCCAAAGAGAGAGGAGCCTGTAGGGCTACAGTCCATGGGGTCGCAAAGAGTTGTACACAACTGAGCGATTAACATTTCCACTTTCATTAAGCTGATAATGATGATGATTAAGGTTGCTATTCTAAGTGCCTGGCACAAATAAACCCATTTAGTCTTCACACAAGCCTCGAAGGCAGGAACTACTGTGCTCCCATTTTATAGAGGAAGTGGAGGCACAGAGAGGTTAAGAAACTTGCCCAAGGCCTCACAGCTAGTAAGCGGTAAAGCCGGGCTGAAGTGAGACTCAGAGAGGATGTCTTCCACCCCTGCCATCTCACCCCTCCTACCGTTCCCTCCCCCACTGTATCCCCAGTGGTCTGGGAGTAGGTCAGACGGGTCCTCTGTCTTTTTCCCTCTCATTTCCAGCTTGAGTGGTTCTCAAACTGTGGTCCCTGGACCAGCAGCATCAGCCTCACCTGGGAACCTGTTAGAAATGCACGCTGTCATAACCCACCCCAGTGAAACTCAGGAGGAGGGCTCAACAGCCTGGGTTTTTTTTTTTTTTTTTTAATGATTCTCTTGATGTGGACCATTTTAAGATTCTTTATTGAATTTGTTACAGTATTTCTTCTATTTTACATTTTGGTTTTTTGGCCGAGTGGCATGTGGAATCTTAGCTCCCCGACCAAGGATCAGACAGACCTGCATCCCCTGCATTGGAAGGCGAAGTCTTAACCACTGGCCCACTAGGGAAGTCCTGCAGCCTGGATTTTAACTGGCTTTCCAGGTGATTCTGATGCAGCTAACATTTGAGAACCACCACCCTGCATGTCCTCCTGGTGGGTGGAGGGGAGCAGCACCCTCTTCACAGGCTGACACCCCTACTCTGGGCCTCCTGTCCTACAGAAGCTGGATCCTTTCCTTGCTGACCTTCGCCAGGCCTCCTGCCTGCTAAAGGCTTCCATCAAGGAG
Source organism: Giraffa tippelskirchi (assembly GCF_054371585.1). Lineage (NCBI taxonomy): Eukaryota > Metazoa > Chordata > Mammalia > Artiodactyla > Giraffidae > Giraffa > Giraffa tippelskirchi. The sequence continues at coordinate 108,888,271 of NC_137287.1, read as the reverse complement.
TTCGAGAAGGGTGAGCCCCCTGGAGGGGTGCAGGTGAGCCAGGAGCCGGAGGTGGGGAAACCACAACGCACCTCCAATTCCATGGACCAAGGGCTCAGTGAAGGGGCTTTGTTTTCATTCATTCATTCAGCTGATATTTACTGGACAGTTACTATGTGTCACGCCCTGGAGACCCAGCCTGGGGCAGATCGACTTGTCCCTGCCTTCATGGGGCTCATGGTGCAGTGTGAGAGGTCTTCATTAAAAAAAGAAGTAAACAGAAATGGACATATCATTACAAGTGATGCTGAAGGCTGTGAAAGTAAGATTGAGAATAAAGGGGAAAGAGGGTATTGAAGCTGAGCTTTGAAGGATGAGATGGAGCCCTGGGAACAGGAAGGGGACTGTGCTCCAGGTGGAGGACAATCACATTTAAAGGCCCTGAGGTGGGGCTGTGCTTGCTATATTTGAGCAAGGAGGCCAGTGTGGAATAAAGTAAGGGAAAAGGAGGAGACCTTCTGGGTCCACAGCTGTATCAGGGAGAAGCTGGGTTGGGATTTGATTCTAAATGGGAAGGGAAGCCACTAGAGAGTTCTAAGCAGCAGTGGGATGATCAGATGGGCCCTTTGAGATCTATCTGGTTGCCATACAGAGAACAGACTGCACGGGGAGCCAGGGTGCTGTGGGGAAATCAGCAAAGCGCTGGGATGGGTGTCCCAGTAAGATGATGATGCTTGGACCAGTGAGGTTGCCATGGAAATGAGAGGAAGCTTGGCTTGAGGAGATGTTTTAGAGATAGAAAGGATGGACTTTCCGTAAGACCTTGAATGCCCAACTAGGGGAGTCAGGTAGGATCAGGGTGTGGGGAGCCCTGGAAGGTTATAGAAGGAGAGTGGAAATTGAGCCTCAGGCCAGTTCCCTACCCTGGCAGGAGGCCTCCAGGTGTCTGAGCAAGTCCAAGGAGCTGATGGAGGCTGTGTTGAGGGACCCCGGCCTGATGGGCCTCCAGCGGGAAGGCGGAGCCACCCTGGCCAGCCTGCGACAGGAGGGCAGCAGGCTGAACTTCAACCCGGACGTCAGGTACAGGCACCAGGCTTTTCCTCCCCTACCCCATCCTGTTCCCCGGGCTGGGACTCAGAGCTGGGGCCACTTTGCTGAGTGGACACATAGGGTGGGCTCTGAGGATGTCCAGGATGGGATGTTCGCAGTGCCCATACCCCAAGCTGAGGCTTGTACCTTGGCAAGTCTCTTCTCTGCAGCCCTTGTAAGCCCAGGCATTGGAGGACAAGCTCCCCTGCTTCCGGTCATCATCATAGACCAAGCACTATCTCTGACCTAAACCCTGGGCTGAGCGCCTGCAAGAGCTTGTCTCCTATTCCTCATAAGATTACACGAGGCCCACATCCTCCTATTTGGCTGATGGATGCTGAGGCTGAGCGAAAGGAAGTAAGAGCCAGGCCATGTGAGCACTAACCCCTGAACTGCCCTGCCTTTCCTGGCAGGGGCCTGAGAGAACTTCACGGTGTGTTAAGGTCTCAGAAATTTAACAATATGCAAACAATGCACATTCCTAGAAAGTACCAATTTTCTTAAATTTAAGGATGGGGTGGGGTGCAAATCAGCAATTAAATCGTCCAGTAATTGTAAAAATTTTATCTCTGTTAGAACGAGCACAATCACAAAGTTTGCATAAGCTTCCAAGAACGCTTTGTGTATTTAACCAACCCCAAATAGCGCTTAGTATGAACACAGCATTGTTCTAAGGGCCTCAAGAACGTTAATGTAATTCCCACCCACAAAGTGGATCCTAGTACTGTCCTCATTTTACAGTGGAAGAGCCTGAAGCTCAGAGAGAAGAAAAGTGACTTGCCCAAGGTCACACAGCCAGGACTTGAACCCAGGCAGCCTGGCCCAGAATCTTGAACACACCACCTTGAGCTGTGCCCAGACAGATTCATGCAGATGCAAGCGCTGGGCAGCAGTGGGCCCTAGTTCTGGAGGTGGAATCATCTCCCTGCCCCTCACATGGCCTGGTGGGGCTGGCACTGCCTTTCCCAGCATGCCCCTGCCTCACTTGTCCAGCTCCGGGGTCCCTTTGGTTTGCCATGGCCCTGGCCAGACCGCTGGCCACCAGCATCTCCACCAGGGGGCGCTGTGGTCCCATGTGAGCCACTCTGGGTGTTTGTTCCGCACCTCCTGCCTGTCCCTGACTTCCTCCCTCCCTTTGCCAGACAGCCTGGCATTTTCCATCCTGTTCACTCACCCTGGGTGCTCATCCATTCCCTAGAAGGGCAGTGACCCGTGGGAAGCTGCGGTCAGATGAGGCTCCCTCCAGGAAAATGGACTCTCCTTTCCTCTCCTCTTTTACCTTTTCCTTCTAAAGGATCGCTAGGGCAGAGGAGGGTGCAACCACCTTGTGAAATGGGTTCTGTTATCCTCACTTGTTATAGTTGAAGAACCGAGACACAGAGGGGTGAGGAATTTGCATAAGCTCCTCTTACTAGAAGGTAGCAGGCCTGGGGTGTGAACCCAGATCTGTCCAGCTTGGTTCCTACCTTCCTAGGGAAAGAGAGGGTCATTTGGCTTTCTGCTGTGGCCTCTGGTCCTCCCAGTCCCACGGAAGGCCAAAGCTGAGGCCCAGAGAGGTGTGGGGACCTGCCCAAGGTCACACAGCAAGTCAACAGCTGAAGCACCCAGGCCAGGGCCACAGAGTTGGAGGGAGTCAGGGAAGCAGGCCTATGCTGGGCAGGAGTGCAGGGGGTGGGGGGCAAGGGATCAACATCTTGGGTTTTCTCTCACCCTCCGTGGCCTCCCAGGAGCCATCTGGCTGAAGCCACCACCCTGTACAGCCTTGTGGACGAGCAGCTGCACGTCCTGGTCACTGTGTCCAACCACCTCCTGAGAAGGCTGGAGCTCCGTGTCCGTCTGGGCCGCCTGGAAGCTGCCATCCACCAGGTGAGAGAGGGGAAGGAGGAGGCTGGCCCAGGGACCTGAGGGTGGAAGTGGGGCTTCTGCCTCTCCAGGCCCCGCCCCAGCCAGGTGCTTTCCTCTGGTATAAAGATACCAGGTTAGCACTTCTTGGAGAGCCAGGCAGGGGTTCTTGGAGCACACGACATGCACTCTGTAAGTGTGCTTGGTGACTGAGGTCATAACTCAAGATGCTACATTATATATATAATTTTATGTATTTATTTATTTCTGGCTGTACTAGGTCTTTGTTGCTGCACAGGCTCTTCTCTAGTTGCGACGAGCGGGAGCTACTCTCTAGCTTCGATGCACAGGCGTCTCATGACAGTGGCTTCTCTCGTTGCTGGCTCTAGGCTTGCTGGCTCAGTAGTTGCAGCTCCTGGACTCTAAAGCACAGGCTCATTAGTTGTGGTGCACAGGCTTAGTTGCTCCGAAGCATGTGGGATCTTCCCTGACCAGGGATCAAACCTTTGTCTCCTGCATTGGCAGGCGGGTTCTTTACCAGTGAGCCACCAGGGAAGACCCCCCAGAAGCTGCATTTCTTAAACACCAACTTTGTCCCAAGCCCTGGGCTGGAGCCTTTGCAACCATCACCACTTTTCAACCTCATCCCTTACCAGTGACACAGGGAAGACGTTAGGATTTCGCCTACTCACTGATGAGGAAACGGAGTCTGGGAGATGTTATGTCACCTGCCCTTGTTGCACACCTGGGGGTCTGATCCTGGAGCCCACACCGGACATCATCCTGTCCAACTGCCAGTGCCTAGAACCACAACATCCCTGCATGCTCGGGGTCGTGGAGCACAGGGTGTCTGGAGCCAGACAACCTGGGTTCCAGTACTGGCTCCAGCTCTTACTAGTGGTGTGACCCTAGACAAGGTACTAAACTATTCAGTGCCTAGGTTTCCTCATCTTTTAAATGGGGGATAAAATTAGTAGCCACGCGGGGCTTTGTGAGGATAAAGTGGGTGAGTATGTGCCCTTTAAGACACCCCAGAATACAAAGAGGACTCATGGGATCAAGAGCCATTTTACCCCATCTGTCCCTCATTGAATCCTCATGTCTCCAGAATTGGGGGCGGTTTCAGCTCAGGCCAGTGGGCCCCCAAATGACTGAGGACAAGACCTCAGCCTCTCAGGAAAGCAGGAAGCTGGCCAAGGGATGTCTCCTCAGCAGCTCGTCACATCCAAACCTCCCTCCCTGCTCCAGGTCAGCCACTGGATGGAGCAGGAAGGAAGCCGGTGCCTGCAAGTGCTGACCCCCAAGGACGGAAGCTTGGAGACAGTGGAGAAAACCCACACCGAGTTCGAGGACTTCTTCCTTCAGGCTGTGGTGCGTTCCTGAGACTGAGGGGCAGGGTGGGAGCAGATGGAGGGGACCAGAGCGTGGTGGGGGTGGGACTGCTGGGAAAAAAGTGTAGAGGTGGGAAGGTGCTAGAAAGCTGCTCGAGACAGTGAGAGAAGCGGCTTGGATCACAAAGGGTTCAGCTTAGATATTGCCTCCTCCAGGACGCCTTCCCTGACTACCAAGTCCAAAGATGACAAGTCTCAGAATCCCTGATGGATTTCTTAAAATACAGATTCCAGAGTCCTACTCTAGCCCTACTGAATCAGCCTGGGAGGCGGGGGGAATCTGCCTCCTCGATGTGCTGGGCCCTGGAGTCCAGGGCAGTTCAGCCCGTTTTGGCCCTCAGGGAATTTCCAGGCCAGTTTTGTTTTTTTTGGAGGGGGGGTTGGAGGGGCAACAGGGAAATAGAAAGAGAACACCATGGTGCACAGATGAGAAGCCTCTAACTCAGATTCTGGGGTCAGGGAATTTTTCCAGAAGAAGGTGACACCAAGCAGAGTCCCAGTGGGCAAAGTGAGCCCTGGGTTCCCATTTTATAGATGAGGAAACTGAGGCTCAGGAAGTCTCATATCTCGGTAGAGAGGCTGCAGCTGAGTGGACACCCTCCCCTCCCCGCTCAGGCCCAGTATCGCCACGGCCTGGAGCTGTGCAAGCAGGCAGCCCAGCTGGCAGCAGCAGCCAGGGCTGGGGAGGCAGGAGGGACCGAGCTCCCGGAGCTGGCAGCCTTTGCCTTCACCCAGCGGGCCTTCCAGGCGAAGCTGACCCACTTCTACATGGCAGCCGAGCGGCAACGCACAGACCTGGAGACGCTGCTCCACCTGCACCACTTCTGCAAGAAGGTGAGCCTTCCAGCACAGATTCCCCACCCCTGCCCCCCAACACATGGGAGGAAGGGGGGGGCAGGGAGTAGACCAGACACAGCCCTACGCTCCCTTCATTCCTTAGTCCCGTGAGGAGGAACGAGAATTAACTGCATTTTCTGAAAGGGAAACAAGGTCTGCAAGATGAAGTTACCCTCCTAAGCCAGGTCCAGCTGATCTCTGAACCCGATTTGTCCCACTACACAGGAGCATCCCAGGGACACGAACTCTCAAAGGACCCTTGGAAAACAGCTGCTTCTTAAGTGATGGGTTTAGGGGCAGGTTGTTGTCGTTCAGTCGCTCAGTCGTGTCCGACTTTTTGTGACCTCATGGACTGCAGTATGCCAGGCTTCCCTGTCCTTCACCATCTCCCAGAGTTTGCTCAGACTCATGTCCATCGAGTCGGTGATGCCATCCAACCATCTCATCCCCTACACCCCCTTGTCCTCCTGCCCTCGATCTTTCCCAGCATCAGGAAAAGTCATCAGGTTTTCCAGTCAGTCAGCTCTTTGCATCACGTGGTCAAAGTATTGGAGCTTCAGCTTCAGCATCAGTCCTTCCAATGAATATTCTGCACTGATTTCTTTTAGCATTGACTGTTTTGATTTCCTTACTATCCAGGGGACTGTCAAGAGTCTTCTCCAGCACCACAGTTCAAAAGCATCAATTCTTCAGCATTTAGCCTTCTTTATGGTCCAACTCTCACATCCATACATGACTACTGGAAAAACCATAGCTTTGACTATATGGACCTTTGTCAGCAAAGTGATGTCTCTGCTTTTTAATATGCTGTCTAGGTTTGTCATTGCTTTTTGGAGCCTGGGGATTTCTGAGAATCTGATCAAAGTCATAGACTTTCCCTCCATACGTAGACCTTTGCAGGCAACTTCATGGGGTGAGAACCAGGCGAGAACCTTGATCTCATCCCACCTCTCTGTTGCAGAGTTGGGGCAACAGGAGGAAGAGGGGTAATGCCTCGTGGGTTAAGGGTATCTGGAAGCTTCTCTCCCTTGTTTACTAAATTTAGCCAGTTTCAGCCCCATCAACCTTCTCTGGAGAAAGCAAACTGGCTCCAGCGCTGAGGCCTTTGCACTGGCTGTTCTCTCAGGCTGGAAAATTTTTCCCCTTGACGGGCTGGCTTCTTGCCTTTGGTAACTCTCAGCTCATATGTCCCTTCCTCACAGAGGCCCTGCCTGAGCCCCCAGCCCCTGCCCCACCCGCCCCATTCTCTCTTATCACCCTGTGCTGCTGACTTCATGGTGCTCTTTGTAACCTGAGCTTATCCTGTGGCTCCATCACCTGCTCGCCTCTCCTTTATGTGTCACTGTGAGCTGGGCTCCCCCAGCAGGGACCGGTCCGACCGGGGTCCTGGTTCTATCATGGTGCCCAGGGCAGGGTCAGCACCCAGAGGAGGCTCAGTAATTGGTCACGTGAATGGAGGAAGAGTGAGGAATCTGGTGGAGGGAGGAGGGCTAGAAGGCGGGCAGGAGGCCTGAGTCTGTCGGAGGTCGTACAAGACAGGAGGGGATGGCCTTAGCCTTCATTCCCACCTGGCCCGTCTCTCGGTGTTCAGCCTGGGTAGGTCCCGTTCTCCCTCTCTGGCTTTGAATATTAATCCGCACAGTAAGCAGTGGGGCAAGATGGTTTCTGAGGCGCTGTCCACCTCTGTCCGGCTTGGCCTGGAATATCTGGTCCCAGACGGACAGACAGCCGGACGGCTCAGGGCTGGGCTCAGCCCCAGATGGAGAGCGTGCGGGCGGCAGCTTTGGCATTAAATAATAATAACACGATTGTACCGCTAAGGGAGATTTATGGAGCCCTTTCCCAGCCATGAGCTCAGTGTGCTTCCGCGAATATGAAGCCATTTATCTACAGACAAGTTCCTTTAATCCGCGGAAGGATGGTTTCCTCGGAGAAAACGGTTCTCCAGTCCCCACCGCCTAACGACTCGCTGTCGGCTTCTAAATTAATGGAGAGAAAGATTATGTTTTTCACGAGCTGCTGGTAATGTGTTGGCTCCTTTGCGGCCTGCAGACATTTTGTGGGTGACGTGGGGACAGGCAGGATCCCCAAAGGAGGCAGAGACCTGACCGGAGTGAGGGGGCTTCCAGGCCAGGTCTGGCTGACAGTCTCCCCGTGGAACTGCAAGGGTGTGCCCCCGCCTCGGCCAGTTTCTCCTGTGCAAGGAGGTGCTTGCAAAATACCCTCTTGAGGCAGCAGGACAGTTGAGTTCAAATCCCAGCTTCTCCCTGTCCTGAGGCAAGTGACTTCACATCTCTGAGCCTCAGTTTCCTCCTCTGTAAAATGGGCCGCTGGTTCAGTGAGATCCTACATGAGACGCAGAGAGGCTGGCAGACAGTCGGTGGTTCAATCAATATTAGCCAGTCTCCTCCCTCAGCACCACTTATAAGGGGTTCATATTGTCCGAGAATCCACATTTTTCAGCTCCCCAACTTTCATGGTTATCTACCACAACCTCCACTTCACAGAGGGGGAATCTGTGCCCTAGAGGGAATGAGTCCTTACTGGTCCCTAAGTCTGGAAGACTGTGCCTGAAGATCTCAAGGGTGCTGGGGTTTGTTTCTGGTGGGCCCCTGAGGAAGAAAGAGGAATATTGTCAGCAGCAGCAGCAACTGAGAGAACCACGGCCATGCTGGGGGGAGCCTCTAACAGGGACTGGGCATTTTTATTAATTCTCTCTAGCTAGATTCATTCTAGAAGCCTCCTGTCTGCTCAGAGTGGTATATCCCTATCTTCACGGAGCCCCCACCTCCCTCTTTTCTTGTCTCCCAGATGACCTGGTTCCACATGGACTGTCAGGACCTGATGGCCCAGCTCAGGCTGGGCAAGGCCCAGAGGACCAGCCCTGGGGACCAGCGCCGTCTCCACCGCTACCTGCAGCGCCTGGTGTCTGAGTTTCCTGCTGAGAAGCTCACAACCATGGGCCTGCAGGTGGCCTCGCTGAGCCGGGAGGGCCTGGGCCGAGACCTGTGGGAGGAGGCCCGGGCAAGACACGAGGACATCCAGATGCTCCTGAAGAAGGCGCTGGCCCACTGTCCGTGCCCGGCAGGTTCCCCGGCCCACCCAGTGTGCCTGGAACTCAGGGGGGCGGCCACCAAGGACCAGGGCCTAAATGAGGAAGTCACTTCCAAGGGCAGATGGGACCTGCTCCTCCAGGACTCACTGGGTTCAGATCGTTCGCCCAAATCCCGTTGGCCTCCTTGGGCCCCCAGGCGCGGACAGAACAGAAATTTCCAAGCGGCCGCTCCCACCCAGGAAGCTGGCCAGGCTGTCGAGGCTGATGAAGGCAGAAACCCCCATGGGCCCCTGGACCCCGCTCCTGAGCGTTTCCTCACCACCCTCTTCTCCTGGCAGCGACTCCCCAGGCAGACTCAGATCCCCCGGCCTGCTGGGGACAGCTTCTCCTCGGAGGGGACAGGCTCACAGACGTCTCTGGAGGACTCGCCCCACACAAGTCCCCCTGCATCCCTCTAGCTGGGAGTTCCCGTCAATCACACTAGGCTCCCGAGAGGGTGGGGGGTGCCTAGGGTGGAGCCCAGCAACAGATGGGGAGCCCAGGACGGTCCCTCAGAACGTGGCTACTGAGTTTGGCCCATGCTCAGAGGACGAGAACCCAGCGCCTGCTCCTGGCCCCAGGTAGCTCCGGGGAGCCTGACTCTCACATTCAGAACAGTGAGAGCACAGGGCAGGCCAGGGCAGGATGTGAGGGAGCGTGGCGTTGGCTCCAAAACCCCAGAGTCTCATCGTGGAAAGAGCTGATGGTACAGACCTTTCTAGAGGTCTCTGACTTAGGCGGGCCAGACACCCACCTGGAGTTCTGGGGTATGCCAGCTTCCCCTTGGAACATGAGGGGCTGAGCTGCCCTCATGATGGAACCCAGGTTGGGGAGATTGGGGAGTGATTTCTTGTCTTAGGGGCCTACAAGGAACCAGACCCTACGTAAGGATTCGAGTGCACCTTTCTTTGGCTTTGATCCCAGGAACTACTGGCAAAGGAGCAGGGGGAGTGAGTCTGGGAAGGGAATAAAGGGTGTACTGTCAAGGGAATTATTGCATGTAATTTATTTGCTGGCACCGCTGGCCTCAAGCAAAGAGAATCACCTGCTGGAGGCCAGTTAGTGCACAAAAGAGGGGTGGGGAGGCGGACTGTCTGCCGCGTCTGTCACTTGGCTCCTCCAACCGACGTGAGTGTCAGTCTCAAGTTCAAGGAACCCCAGAGAGGACCCCTTCTTTCTCCTGTATCTCTGTCTTCTTCCCGTCCCCAGCACAGGTCCTCAGGCCCTACCATCCACTCTCCCCACCCCCAAGCCCCACCTCTCTTTAGGCACAGCCTCTGGTGTCCAGTGCCATCAGGTTTTGCTGTGGTAGGGAGCCACGTCCCCAGCCAGCAGGTGGTGCGAGGAGACAGTGGGAAGAGACCCAAGAGGCTCTGAGATCAGAGCATCCAGAACAAAGCGAGCCTTTCACACTGCCCAGAGTGACCCCGGCTGGCACCTCCCCTGACTGTCATTATCCCAAGAGCGTGTGCCCATCTGTCCTAGGATGCTTCACCAAGGTGGCCTCTGGTAGCTTAGCCCTGGAATTTTCCTGGCTCCAGGATGAGGGTGGGGCACACGTCCTCCCACAAGATGAGGCTCTAGAAGGAGGGGGGAAGGCAGGACTGGAGAACAAACAGGGTTTCTCAAGAGCTGTCTCAGTAGAGAGAGCCACACAAACCTCAATGCCCAAAATGTCTTCGGGCATCTTCCGGGACTCAAGATTCCATCAAGAATGGTCTGAGGCCTCTCTGCCTCAGAACCATAAGCAGAGCTGATCAAAGGCAGCTTCCTAGGGGATCCTACCCCAGATAATCAAGACCAGACCCTTGGGGCAGGGTGGCTGGAACTTGCATTTGTAACCAACTGCTCGGGCAACACAGTGAAGTGTGGGTGCTGTTGGGAAACACTTGGGGCTGAGACCGGAGCTGGTCCCCCAACCCCAACCCCAAGCCAGCTGTGATCTTTCATTCCAATCTCCTACCTTCTGTCCAGACAGGCCTGAGGATGCAGGAGGCATTTGATTGCTGATCTCCATCCATGCCTGTTGCCTCAGAGGGGGGCTGAAGGCTCTTAAAATGCTGTTGCCATAGCAACAGCATCCAGCCAGTGGGGACCACAGGCAGGGAGCCAGGGTACCTGGGGTGTAAGGATGAAAACTGAGTTCTGAGAGACAGCTACTGCTAGGGATGAGGGGGGCTGAGGGGGGCTGAGGAGGGGTATGGACAATCCAGGAATCCTTGGGAGGGAGGGGGCTTCAAAGCCATCTTGTACATCCCTCTGTCTCCAAAAAGAACCGAACCCCAACAACTTGTTTATTCACAGCAGCCCAAAGAAGAGAAGGGGTGCAGAAATGAAATATTGTAATTAACAATAATAGGGCTTTCTGGTGGCTTGATAGTAAAGAATCTGCCAGCCAATGCAAGAGACACAGTTTCGACCCCTGGTCCGGGAAGATCACACATGCCAAGAAGCAGCTAAGCCAGTGCACCATAACTATTGAGCTTTAGAGCCCAGGAACTGCAACTACCGAGCCCTTGTGCTACAACTACTGAAGTCCGTGTGTCCTAGAGCCCATGCTCAGCAGCAAGAGACGCCACCGCAACGAGAAGCCCAAGGGCCACAACTAGAGAAAATCCCTCGTGCAGCAAAAAAGACCCAGCACAGCTAAAAGATAAATAAAAATTTTTTAAATAATTAATAATAATATTAACAGTCAACATTTATTCTGCATTTTCTTTGTGCCTGGCTTGGTGCTAAGCCCTTTAAAAGCTTTGCCGGCCTTGTTGAATTTTTCACGACAATCCTACGAAGCTGATACTGATTTCACCCCATTTTACTGAGAAGGAAATTGAAACTCAGAGAGGTTTGGTGATGCCTTGCCCAGTGCCACATCGTGAGTGGCAGAACTGGGACTCGACACAGCACTGATGCTTCAGACTCACCCTCAGACGAGCTGGGCTGGTTGCTAATCCTGCAGTGACCATGGGCTTTGTCCCTTCAGCAGTCCTACTGTGTCTTGACACTGCCATGTACCCAGGGGCTTTGGCCGAGTGGGACTTGACCTTTAGGCAGCATTTTCTCTGGTCTCCAGTAGCATCCAAGGCAGCATGGCGTAGTGGTCTGTCACATGGATGGTGGACTGGGTTCCTGCCCAGGCTCCATAACTCACAAGCTGTGAGTCCTTGGCCAGATTAGGCCACCTCTCTGTGCTTTGATGTCCTCATCCTTAAAATGAGAATTACCAGACCTCGGAGGCTTGCTATGAGTATTAAATGAGTTACTATGTGGAAGGTCCTTAGAAAAGCTCCTGGAACCCAATAAGTGCTCGTTAAGTGATGTGTAGTATTATACTCTGGCACCAAGCCAGCCCAGCCTCTGATTTTATTACCCAACAAATCAGGGAAGAAATTCCTCTAGAGGACATCAACGGATTCCCAAAGAGTCTTTTGCTCTTTGAATCGTATGGATTCCCTGATTAGTATCCCCAGTTAGTGGATCCCCAGCTATCTCCTGAAAGCCAAAGAGAGCTGATTGATTGACTTTGTCCTGATCTGCTCGTGGAGGAGGCATGGTGTGTCCCTCCGCCCCAAAAGATTCCCAACTAATCCCCAAAGTCTGTTCTGAGGCCGAGGAGGGGCAATGTCTCTCTGTTGGATCTCTTAAGAAAGTTTGCAGCCTGTTCTGGTGGGAAGAAAATGGGGCTGAGGAGGAAGTCTGCCAGCGACATGACTGTGATTATCCCAGTGTGATGGGAGACCCGTTGCAAGCTCCAGGGTTGGTGGGCAAGGGATGGTAGAAGGAGCACAGCCTGGGAGTCAGGGACCTCATGTGACACTTCCGCCCTGCTGCCTGTTGGCTGCCTTCATGACCCCAGGCAGGTTGCTTCCCCTTTTTCGGCCCTTGGTTTACCCCATCTGTCCCATTGGGTCACTGAATGGATAAGGATATTTCTCATATTTGGATCAGAGTGCCCAGCCTTTGAATTCAGGCTTAACTGTCTGGTGACTCTGAGAGGATGGCTGCCTCTCAGTTTTCTCCATCTGTCCAGTGGGTGTGTCAAGCCTGCTGGGCCAGGATAATAAGATCTTGGGATCCTTGAGCTCCACATTACTTCTTTTCCTCCCCAGAGTGCTGAGAAATCCAGACTGTGAAGTCTGAGAAATCCACAGGTCAGTGGCTGGAAGTGGAGGTTGGACTGAGCTCAAATAGAAGTTTAGACAATTTACAGTTAACATGTGGTGTTGGTTTTTTTCTGTCCATCCATTTTTTTTTTTTTTTTGATGGAACAAAGGCGTTTATTTAACATATTGTGGGTATATATATACTCTCTTACAAGATAGCCCTTTTTAGCAGAGACAGGGATCAAAAATCTAACGAGTCATCCAGAAAGCCAGAGGCTAGAATCATTCTCAATAGAAGGGGTTGTAAAAGTTGTAAAAATAAGTGATAAAGTAAAGTAAAAAAGTGATTGGGCTTTCCCGTCGTTATATTTACGTCCTTAGTATTTACCAGCCTCAATAGGCTCACCGTTATACCCGTGTCTTTAGTACTTACCAGCTTCAGTAAGCTTTTCCAGGGTCACTCTGTCAGACCTGCCATATCCCAAGTCCCTGTTCTGGCGCGCCAATTGTTGTGGTCCTTTAATGGACCGGAACTTGGGGGTACAGAGTTGACCAATAAGAAAGTGAAAGAAGGAAGAAAAGAGGCTGAGCCGCCTGAAGGGGACAGAGAGAGAGAGAGAAAGACACGGGCACCAGTGCTCTGATGGAACAAAGGCCTGTCCATCCATTTCTTCATCCAATATTCCCTACCACCCTGAGTGCATGAAATTCACGCTCTAGGATGTTTCCATTTTACAGATGAGAAGACTGAAGACTGGAGAAGAGAGGTGACTGGCCCAAGGTCACACAGCAAGGAAAAGAAGGACCAGAGAAGGGGAACCATAGAATTTGGATTGAGTTCTGGTGCATGCTCACTGCAGAAGAGCAGATGTGAGCCACTCTGAGGTGGGCACCCCACACCCTCAGGTCTTCAAGTTACCCACATCAGACCAAGACAGAGGGCAGCTGGCAGCACAGGCTGCCCTCCGGGTACAGCAATGTTCTGTTCTCTGGGAGCTGCAAACTGGCTTTCAGCCCAGGACAAATCCATCAGGCCCGAAACCCCACCCTCTCCCAGCTGCAAAATAGCTCTCTGAGGCCAGAGCCAGTGGGCCCCCTGGAGAATAAACAAGTCCTCTGGCCGGGTGGCAGGACCCCTGGATCCCATCCCTTCCAGTCTGGGGCATGATGGGGATCTGGGTGAACCACTGCACTTTCTCAGGCCTTATCATCTCCATCTGTGAAGCAGGGGGATTGGGCAAGACCAGAGATGGCAAGGGGGTGTCATCAGGCCTGTGGAACCCTCCCAACTCTGCCTCCTTCTCTGAGTACCATCCATCCAGGCACCCTGGCTGGAAACCTGCAAGTTGTCCTTGAACTGCCCTAGAGCCCCCAGATCCACCCTCCTCATCTCTCCCTAATCTACTTCTTTCTCTTTCCATCCTCCCAGACTCATCCCAGCCTTCATCTTCTTTCTCCTGGACAGTTGTAATAGTATCCTCAATGGTCCTCCTGCAGCCTCTTGGGCCCTTTGATCTGACCTCCACACAGAAGTTAGAGGCACCTTTGCAAAATGTAAGCTAACTCTAGTCCCCACTTAACACAGCCCAGTGGCATCCCATGGCACTCCAGGTAACCCCCACTCCGCCCATCACTGTGATCTACAAAGTTCTGTGTGGTCAGGCCTCTGCCCATCACTCTAGCCTCACCTCACTCCCCTATCTCCATGCTCTCTGAGTTTCAACAACACTACCTTCCTCTTAGTTCCTGAGCTGTTCCAAGCTCTTTCAAGTTCGCCTGGAAGCAGACCTGGCAACAAGGACTAAGATACTGGTGATTTGCTGAAGAGGAGATCATGAAATCATGGAAAGGGGAAATAGGACAGAGAAGGGAAGCAAGCCAAGGTACAATTTCAGATCTAGCCTCAGCCTCTGCCTAATCACATGGAAATTGCTGGAGGCTCTTTTCCCACTGCAGGCCTCTGCAAAAGCCTGCTTCTCAAAGCAGGGCCCAGGAACCCTAGAGCAGTGCTTGCTTGGAGGGTTATAAGTGTGGGCCCATAGAAGATAATATTCTGTATTACAATACATAGCAAGTTCTCACCACTAAATTATAAACTTTTTAAAGTTCAACTGAAAAATAGGTAAAGGAGGGACTTCCCTGGTGGCCCAGTGGCTTACACTCTGAGCCCCCAGTGCAGGGGGCCTGGGGTCTGATCCATGGTCAGGGCACTAGATCCCACATGCCACAGCTATGACCTGCTGAGGCCAAATAAATAAATAAAACTAAAAATATTAGAAAAATGGGTAAAGGATCTGAATAGGTGTTTCTCTAAATATGATACACAAAATTTCAATAAGGACATGAAAAAAATTCTCAACATCATTAGTCATCGAGGAAATGCAAATCACAACCACAATGAGATATCATTTCACATTTAGTAGGCTGGCTGGAATTTAAAAATCTAGTAATGTTGACTGGGTGTAGAGAAATTGGAACCTTCATACATTGCTGGTGGAAAATGTAAAATAATGCAGATGCTTTGGGGAAAAATCTTTAAATAGTTAAACATCAAGTTACCGTATGACCAAGCAATTTCTTTCCTAGGAATTATACACCCAAAAGAAATGAAGTCATATGTCCACGCAAAAATTTCTACATGAAGGTTTAGAGCAGAATTATTCATCATAGTTAAAAGGCAGAAGCAATCCACATATTGGTCAACCAATAAATGGATAAACAAAATGTAGTATATTCATACCATGAAATATTATTCAGCTATAAAAAGGAATGAAGTCACTTCCGAACTTATTCTATGAAGCAAACATTATCTTGATGCCAAAGCCAGATAAATATATCACAGGAAAAGAAAATTACAGATCAATATTACCTTATGAATATAGATATAAAGATCCTCAACAAGATACTTGCAAACCAAAAAAAAATAGCACATTAAAAGAATTATACAGGGTGATCAGTGGGATTTATTCCAGGAATGCAAGGGTAGTTAAAGATAAAATCAATCAATACAATATACCACATCAACAGAATAAAGGGAGAAAAAGCATGATCATCTCAATTATCTCAGAAAAGACATTTGACAAAATCCAACAGCCTTTCATGATTAAAAACAAAATAAAATAAAAACAAGAACAAAAAGAAAAAATACCACTCCAAAAAATAAAGGGGAACTTATTCAACATGATAAATGGAAGTCCTGAAAACCCAACAACTAAGATCAAATTCAGTGGTGAAAGACTGAAAGCTCTCTCCCTAAGGTCAAGAGCAAAACAGGATGCCTGTTTTCACCACTGCTATTCAATATCGTACTGGAAGTTCTGGACAAGAAACTTAGATAAGAAAAACAAATAAAAGGAATTCAATTAGACCATAAAAAGAGCAATTAAACCTCCAAAAGGAAAAAAAAGGCTTCCAAACTGAAAAGAGATGAGTAAAATTGTTTTTATTCACAGATGGCCTGATTCTGTGTATCAGTTCAGTTCAGTTGCTCAGTCGTGTCCAACTCTTTGCGACCCCATGAATTGCAGCACGCCAGGCCTCTCTGTCCATCACCAACTCCCGGAGTCTACCCAAACCCCTGTTCATCGAGTCGGTGATGCCATCCAACCATCTCATCCTCTGTCGTCCCCTTCTCCTCCCACCCCCAATCCTACCCAGCATTAGGGTCTTTTCTAATGAGTCAATCCTTCGCATGAGGTGGCCAAAGTATTGGAGTTTCAGCTTCAACATCAGACCTTCCAATGAACACCCAGGATTGATCTCTTTTAGGATGGATTGATTGGATCTCCTTGCAGTCCAAGGGACTCTCAAGAGTCTTCTCCAACACCACAGTTCAAAAGCATCAATTCTTCGGTGCTCAGCTTTCTTCACCATCCAACTCTCACAACCATACATGACCAATGGAAAAACCATAGCCTTGACTAGACGGACTTTTGTTGGCAAAGTAATGTCTCTGCTTTTAAATATGCTATCTAGGTTGGCCATAACCTTCCTTCCAAGGAGTAAGCGTCTTTTAATTTCATGGCTGCAATCACCATCAGAAGTGATTTTGGAGCCCAAAAAAGTAAAGTCTGACACTGTTTCCACTGTTTCCCCATCTATTTCCCATGAAGTGATGGGACCAGATGCCATGATCTTAGTTTTCTGAACGTTGAGCTTTAAGCCAACTCTTTCACTCTCCTCTTTCACCTTCATCAAGAGGCTCTTTAGTTCTTCTTCACTTTCTGCCATAAGGGTGGTGTCATCCGCATATCTGAGGTTATTGATACTTCTCCCGGCAATCTTGATTCCAGCTTGTGTTTCTTCCAGCCCAGCGTTTCTCATGATGTACTCTGCATATAACTTAAATAAGCAGGGTGACAATATACAGCCTTGACGTACTCCTTTTCCTATTTGGAACCAGTCTGTTGTTCCATGTCCAGTTCTAACTCTTGCTTCCTGACCTGCATACAGGTTTTTCAAGAGACAGGTCAGATGGTCTGGTATTCCCATCTCTTGAAGAATTTTCCACAGTTTATTGTGATCCACACAGTCAAAGGCTTTGGCATAGTCAATAAAGCAGAAATAGATGTTTTTCTGGAACTCTCTTGCTTTTTCGATGATCCAGCGGATATTGGCAATTTGATCTCTGCTTCCTCTGCCTTTTCTAAAACCAGCTTGAACATCTGGAAGTTCACGGTTCACGTATTGCTGAAGCCTGGCTTGGAGAATTTTGAGCATTACTTTACTAGCATGTGAGATGAGTGCAATTGTGCGGTACTTTGAGCATTCTTTGGCATTGCCTTTCTTTGGGATTGGAACGAAAACTGACCTTTTCCAGTCCTGTGGCCACTGCTAAGTGTTCCAAATTTGCTGACATATTGAGTGCAGCACTTTCACAGCATCATCTTTCAGGATTTGAAATAGCTCAACTGGAATTCTATCACCTCCACTAGCTTTGTTTGTAGTGATGCTTTCTAAGGCCCACTTGACTTCACATTCCACGATGTCTGGCTCTAGGTGAGTGATCACACCATCGTGATTATCTGGGTCGTGAAGATCTTTTTTGTACAGTTCTGTGTATTCTTGCCACCTCTTCTTAATATCTTCTGCTTCTGTTAGGTCCATACCATTTCTGTCCTTTATCGAGCCTATCTTTGCATGAAATGTTCCTTTGGTATCTCTAATTTTCTTGAAGAGATCTCTAGTCTTTCCCAATCTGTTGTTTTCCTCTATTTGTTTGCACTGATTGCTGAGGAAGGCTTTCTTATCTCTCCTTGCTATTCTTTGGAACTCTGCATTCAGATGGGAATATCTTTCCTTTTCTCCTTTGCTTTTCGCTTCTCTTCTCTTCCCAGCTATCTGTAAGGCCTCCTCAGACAGCCATTTTGCTTTTTTGCATTTCTTTTCCATGGGGATTTTCTTGATCCCTGTCTCCTGTACAATGTCACGAACCTCTGTCCATAGTTCATCAGGTACTCTGTCTATCAGGTCTAGTCCCTTAAATCTATTTGTCACTTCCACTGTATACTCATAAGGGATTTGATCTAGGTCATACCTGAATGGACTAGTGGTTTTCCCTACTTTCTTCAATTTAAATCTGAATTTGGCAATAAACAGTTCATGATCTGAGCCACAGTCTGCTCCTGGTCTTGTTTTTGCTGACTGTGTAGAGCTTCTCCATCTTTGGCTGCAAAGAATATAATCAATCTGATTTCGGTGTTGACCATCTGGTGATGTCCACGTGTAGAGTCTTCTCTTGTGTTGTTGGAATAGGGCGTTTGCTATTATCAGTGCGTTCTTGTGGCAAAACTCTATTAGCCTTTGCCCTACTTCATTCTGTACTCCAAGGCCAAACTTGCCTGTTACGCCAGGTGTTTCTTGACTTCCTACTTTTGCATTCCAGTCCCCTATAATGAAAAGGACATCTTTTTTGGGTCATGGTGGAGAGGTCTGACGGAATGTGGTCCACTGGAGAAGGGCATGGCAAACCACTTCAGTATTCTTGCCTTGAGAACCCCATGAACAGTATGAAAAGGCAAAAAGATAGGACACTGAAAGATGAACTCCCCAGGTCAGTAGGTACCCAATATGCTAATGGAGATCAGTGGAGAAATAACTCCAGAAAGAATGATGGGATGGAGCCAAAGCAAAAACGATACCCAACTGTGGATGTGACTGGTGATAGATGCAAAGTCCAATGCTGTAAAGAGCAATATTGCATAGGAACCTGGAATGTTAGGTCCATGAATCAAGGCAAATTGGAAGTGGTCAAACAGGAGATGGCAAGAGTGAACATCGACATTCTAGGAATCAGCAAACTAAGATGGACTGGAATGGGTGAACTTAACTCAGATGACCATTATATCTACTACTGTGGGCAAGAATCCCTTAGAAGAAATGGAGTAGCCATCATGGTCAACAAAAGAGTCCAAAATGCAGTACTTGGATGCAAACTCAAAAATGATAGAATGATCTCTGTTCGTTTCCAAGGCACACCATTCAATATCACGGTAATCCAAGTCTATGCCCCGACCAGTAACGCTGAAGAAGCTGAAGTTGAATGGTTCTATGAAGACCTACAAGACCTTCTAGAACTAACACCCAAAAAAAAAAAAAAAAAGATTCTGTGTATAGGAAATACCAAATAATCCACCAGAAAACTACTAGAGCTAATAAACAAATTTAGCAAAGTTGTGGGTTACAAGATCAACACGCAAAGATCTGTGTTTTTACACACCAGCAATGAGCAATCTGAAAAGGAAATTAAGAAAGCAATTTAATTTCCAGAAACATCTGAAAGAATAAAATACTTAGAAATAAATTTAGCCAAGGAGATGAAAGACATCATATTCACGGGTAGGAAGGCTTAACATTGTTAAAATGTCAATACTATCCAAAGCTATCTCCAGATTCAACATTATCCCTATCAAAATTCCAACAGCCTTTTTTTGGGCAGAAACAGAAAAACTGATCCTCAAATTCATGTAAAATAGCAAGTGGCCCCCAAGTAGACAAAACAACTTGAAAAAGAAGAACAAGCTAGGGGGACTCTCAGTTTCCAATTTCAAAACTTACTGCAAACCTGCAATAATCAAAAGAGTGTGGTACTACCATAAGGATGGACATCTAGACAGAGGGAATCAAAATAAATCCATACATCTACAGTCAACTGATTTTCAACAAGGCTGCCAAGTCCATTCAATGGGGAAAGAATGAGCTCTTAAATGGTGCTGGAACAACAGAATTTCTTCTTGTAAAAGAATGTAATTGAATCTCTTCATTTGTTTAAGCCTCACAACATACACAAAAATTAACTCAAAATGAATCAACAACCTAGACTGTAAGAGATAAAGCTAAAAAATTCTTAGAAGAAAACATAAGGGTAGATCTTCATGAGCTTGGATTTGACAATGAGTTCTTAGCTAGGACGCCAAAAGCATGAGCAGCAAAAGTAAAAGTTGATAAATTGGATTTCATAAAAATAAAAAACTGTACATCAAAGCATATTATCAAAAAAATGTAAAGACAACCTACAGAATGGGAGAAAATATTTGCAAATTTTATGTATGATGAGGGTTTAGTATCCAGAATATATAAAACACTCTTACAACTCAGCAACAAAAAGACAAGTAACTCAATTTAAAAATGGGTAAAGAACTTGAATGAGACATTGCCCCAAAGAAGATATATAAATGGGTAACAGGTACATAAAAAGATGCTCAACATAATTAGTCATTAGGGAAATGCAAGTCAAATCCACAAATAGATACCACCTCACACTATTAAGATGAATATAATTGGAAAAGCAGAAAATGAATATTGGTGAGCATGTAGAGAAATTGGAACACTTGTACATTGCTGGTAGGAATGCAAAATGGTACAGCCCCTGTGGAAAACATTTTGGTGGTTCCTCAAAAAGGTAAGCATAGAATGACTCAGCAATTCCACTCCTAGGTATATATCCAAAAGAATTGAAAACAGGGACTCAAACAGGTGCTTGTACACCAATGGTCACAGCAGCATCATTCATAATAGCCAAAAGGTGGAAATGATCCAAATGCCCATCAAAATGTGGTATATACATACAATGGAATAGTATCCATCTGTAAAAAGAATGTTCTGATACATGCTACAGTATGGATGATCTTTGAAAACATTTTGCTAAATGGAACAAATCAGGGAAAAAAAAGAATCAATATTGCATGATTTCATGAAATACCTAGAGTAGGCAAATTCACAGAGACATAAAGTAGGTTAGAGTTTATCAAGGGCTGGGAGGAGGGAGGAATAAAGAATTATTGTTTAAAGGGTCCAGAACTAGCAAATCTATAGATACAGAAAGTAGATTAGTGGTTGCTTAAGGTTGGGAGTGTGGGGTGAGAGGATATGAATCCTTAAAGAGCAAAGTTTTTTGGGTTTTTTTGAGGTCATAAAAATGTTCTGAAATTGACTATGATAATGGTTGCACGTATCTGTGAATATACTAAAAACTATTGATTTGTATACTTTAAACAGATGAATTGTATAGTCAATTGTATGTGAACTATATCTCAATAAAGTTTTTTTTTCCTTTAAACAATCAAACAAACAAAAAAGCAGACAGAGCCAAAGGAGGGGTGCAGAGAAACGAACAATGATCATAGGAAATCTGGATGTAGCACTGACAATTTCTGCTTACAATCTATTTCTTGTCTCAACGCCTGGAATGTTCTTACCTTATCAATTAGCTAAGCCTTCTTTATCCTTCAGATATCAGCAACAGGGTCAGACTTTCCTGGGTACCCTTAAGGAGTCAAAAATCCCCCTTTATGCCAGCCATGTAGTTTTTCTTCATATCACTAATCTCAGTTGCTATTTTGCAATATTTCATTAATGCTCATATCCCCCACTAAACTCTTGTGAGTTTCATAAGAACAGGAAGTGAACCTGCCTGCTCAATGTACCCTAGGCACAGGGAAGAAAATCAACAAAATTTGTTAGATGAATGAATACCAACTTTAATCGATTAGTAGGGACTGCCTAGAGCACCTGGTTCTCTCAGCTAGAAGGAATTCTATGATTGATTAATGATGTCTGCCATGGATGAGTATGTGATGGAGATACTAGTGTTTGGTGCTCCTGCTTAGTCATCTGACTCTTTGCTCATGAACTCATCCTCATGAACTGTAGCCTGCCAGGCTCCTCCGTCCATGGAATTTTCCAGACAAGAATACTGATGTGGATTGCCATTTCCTACTCCAAGAGCCCTTCTGGACCCAGGGATTGAACCCGTGTCTCCTGTGTCTGCTGCCTTAGCAGGCAGATTCTTTACCACTGATGCATCCCCAAATTGCCATCCCTGAGCTACAAAGGGCCATCCCTCAGCGTCTCCCATCAGAGGGCGCTCTAGAAACAGTCTCATCTCCCTCAGCACCCAGGAGGAGAGTGCAGTTGTCATCCCAGCTGGCCTTGATAATCAATCACACAACCATGCGATGCCATTAGGATTTGTCACTGAGTCACATCCAGGTGCGCCAGGCAGGAGCAAGCGGCCTTATTTGCATCTCATCTGCATGGAAATTTGCATATGCCTCCACAGCTCTGTCTCCTTGCAATTTCCAAGTTAAAATGTCATTATCACTCCTGTGAAGCCTGTTAGTTTTTGATTTCATTCTCCCTGCTCCTCTACCCGGACTCCCTCCTAAGCCTCAGACATTCAAGCCTGGGCTGGGAGAAGGAAATAGGTTTGAGCTTTGGTTCTGCTGCTGATTCACTTGTGATTTCCCTCTCCAGGCCATGTCTGTGCCACTCCTATGGGAGCTGCCTATGGGACAGAAGGGCTGCCACAAATTTAGCCACTAGGACTGTCCTTGTGAAGCCTCCAATTCCCCACCTCTAAACGCCTTTGACCTTGCTGTGCCCTCCTCCTGGAAAAGCCTTCTCCCTTTTCTTCAGGGTGAATGTCCAGCATCCCACCCTTTAGTTCTCAGTTTATACTGCGCTGCAGCCCCTCAGTCATAAACTGATTGGATGGAAAGATAGACATGTGACACGAACTCACCCATAAGTTTCCTTTTCCAGGATTTGGATTTGGGACTCAGAGATGCTAAGCAGTTTCTGAACTGAGCATGTGTAAACTTGAGTTCAGAGGGCACCTGTGTCCAGCTGTGTCCACAGAAAGCAGAGAAGTAGTCCTGGGAAGGGAGGGGAAGCCAAAGCTGATGGGCCCAGAGCCAGCCTCAAGAGACCCAGAGTCAGCAAAGGACACAGCTCCCAATCCAGTCCCCAACCCCAAACCCCACCCCTGAGGCCGGGCTGCCCTGCTCACTACTGGTTCCACTTCGTGTCTCTTTCATGCTTCAGCAAGCTCTAGGGCCTTGTATTTCTTGCGACCCAGAGCAAACAATAAGGAGATGAAATGGAAGCTTGAGGACCTCAAAAGGAACTTTCGAGGGAAAAATTGATACTTGACATCTCAAAAAGAGCACGGAAGCTGTTGCGAAGATGGAAAGCAGAACTTATAATTAACTTTCTTTTTTGATGTTTGTACTGAGAAAAGGGGGCATAATAAATTCTTTAGGAACAAGAGCTATGACTTTCTCTTTCTTTTAAAAAAATTTTTATTGAGGTATAGTTGATTTACAATATTATATGTTTCAGGTATACAACATAGTAATTCACAATTTTTAAAGATTATGCTCCATTTATAGTTACTATAAAATATTGGCTATATTCCCTGTGCTATATAGTGTATCCTTGTAGCTTATTTATTTTATACACTGCAGTTTGTACCTCTTAATCTCCTACCCTTATCTTGCCTCTCCCCACTTCCCTCTCCTCACTGGTAACTGCTCGTTCTCTGTATCAGAATCTATTTCTTCTTTTGTTATATTTGTTATATTTGGTTGTATTTTTTAGATTCCACTTATAAGTAATGTCATACAGTATTTATCCTCTATCTGACTTAATTCACTTAGCATAATACCCTCCAAGTCAATCCATGATGTTGCAAATGGCAAGATTTCATTTTTAATGGCTGAGTAGTATTCCATAATATATACACATTTGTATGTATGTATATATATATATACCACATTTTCTTTCTCCATTCATCTGTTAATGGACACTTACATTACTTTCTTAGCTTGCCAATTGTAAATAATGCTATTGTGCACATTGGGGCGAATGTATGTTTTTAAATTAAACTTTTCTTTCTTTCTTTTTTTTTTAAGAAATAGGAGCTATGATCTTAATCTTCCAAAAAGCTTGGATCATCACCCTGCCCAGAGGCTACCTCTTCCAGGAAGCCCACTCGGATGACCCCAACCAAATCAGAAAGGCTCTCCTAATCTCTGAACCTTTCAGTCCTCAGTTTACCCTTCATGCTGAGCACTCATTCCCTTAATCTGACCTTCATTCCCTTGGGACTGTGTATAACCAGAGGGCCCTATCTGAGGCCTGGAGGTCTGCCCCTCTCAGTACCTGGCATTGTTTGTTACTAATAATAAAAACTAATACAAAATGACAATGGCCTTTTATTTACTGAACATCTATTCTGTGCCAGATTTGTTGCAGGTGATTTGCCTGAGTTGTTTCATCATCACAGCAGGCCTTGGCAGGTACATCAATTTTATAAAAGAGAAAATTAAGGAAATCAACCCTAAATATTCATGGGAAGGACTGATGCTGAGGCTGAAGCTCCAATACTTTGGCCACCTGATGCGAAGAACTGACTCATTGGGAAAGACCCTGATGCTGGGAAAGATTGAGGGTAAGAGGAGAAGGGGATGACAGAGGATGAGATGGTTGAATGGCATCACTGACTCAATGGACATGAGTTTGAGCAAACTCAGGGAGATAGTGATGGACAGAGAAGCCTGGTGTGCTGCAGTTCATGAGGTCACAAGAGTCGGACATGACTTAGCGACTGAACAGCAACAACAAAGGGTCAGAGAGGTTAGGTAATACATATAGCTCACACAGCCCCTAACTGGTAAAACTAGGATGTGAACCCAGGAAGTCTCACTTCAGAATATGGGCTCTGAACCTCTCCATGTAGATTTGAATTCCCCTAGGGATGCCCCATGACTTGAAGGGTTCTCAAAAATGTACCTGCTCCAGAAGCCTTCTGCCCTAGCTTGTGGCTGACGCCACATTTATGCTTGACATTTATGCTATGACATTTATGCTTCTAATACTTTGAGTTAAGTAATGATCCAACTGTAGGGTAGCCAGACATTTGCCTGGGACAGTCTCAATTAGATCCTACTGTCCCCACATAATTATTAATAGCTCTCCAAAGTGTTCCTATTTGGTCAATAAATTACATGGTCACCCTACCCATCTGGTGTATTTCAGTGAAGAACAATGCCTCCCTAAGAACAGGGGGTGGGGATGGGCAGATCTGGTGCCCCCCTCACTGTTGGAGAGCAAGGATGGGACAGGGAGGTGGAGGCCAGGGGAGCCTCAAGGCCACTGGGATGTGGGGATGAGTCATGGGGACTGTCTGCCCAGCTGAAGTCTGCAGGGAAGGAGCTGCTGGCTTGTCCCTATTCCTCTATCATTCCCACACATCCCATTCACCCTGGGGAAGGAGTCGTGGGCAGGATGTCAGCTAGGGTCCAGCTGCAATTTCTGCTCCCTACCGTCAACTCCCCCCAGAAAAGGGGTGACCTGTTTTCTCCTCTGGAACTCAGTTTGCCCATCTCTTCAAATGGGGGCAATTACCCTGGTTCTAATGGCCAGGAAGCTGGAATAGGGTAACTAGGGATGAGATGCCTGTAAGGACCACTTACTTTCACACACACCCACCCTGTGAACTCCTGTGGACATAGCCACATCTGGCTGGGGCTCTTGGGATTTCCAGCTGCCAATGACCTGAGACAGGAAGCTTCAATGAGCCTGAGCAAGGGCTAGGAATATCCCAGCATCCCCAGTGCTCTCAGAGAGGGTCACTTCCCTCCCCCTAAATATGCATTTGAGCATTTAGGGTTTCATCCCACTCAATCATTTATTCCCTGAAAGTTATTTTCTCCTCTGGAAAGCGAGGATACCAGTAAGAGTCCATAGCCTTCAGGGCTGTCATAGGGTTGAAGGAGATGTGTGTAATTCTCAGCCTTGGAGGACCACGTGTGGGAGGTAGCATCATTATTAATGACCTATTTACAAGGGATTCTGAACCCCAAGAAGCCTCTTCTGGGCCACCTCCGTGGAAGGAGATGGGGCCTCAGATTCAAGTCCCAGCTCGGTCACTGGTGAGACGCCAGGAAAGTCACTCCCTTCTGTAAGCCCTGGATTCTCCTCCAGTTGCTGGGAAAGTATCAGATGGTGGAGGAGGTGGAAGTCTGGAATCATCTGGATCAGGGAGCCAGTGCTAATCTACCTGAAGGCCGGTCTGCCTTTTATGTCTCCTCACTGAATCTCAGCAGCCCTGATCTCAGTGATTCTTTCTGTGAAATCTGCTCATGACCCTGTGCCCCTGGGGCACCCTTGACCTCTTACAGGGGACCTATTTCTACCATCGGCTCTCTGAGGCTCCTTATTCCCTGGGTCCAGGCCAGGATCCCAGCTCCAGCCTCCAACCCTCAACACATAACCACGTCCCGTGGCTCAAGGAAGGATTTCGCAGCTGGTTTTGTCTCAATGTTTCCCCATCTGCTTGGTCAACCATCCTGCAAAGCTGGGGTCACTGGGGCTGTTGTGTGGGTGGGGGCTTTGTTCTTGTTTCCTTCATTGTTTATAGGAAAAAAGCTTAGCAGCTCTGTTAATGTGTTCCCACTGCAGGAAGGGCCCCAGGATTAGCTCTGCAAGGAGATCCAAGACTGAGCATGTGCCGGATTTGACCAGAAAGGGCATGATGGGGTCTGAGGGAGGGATCTGAGCAGTGTGAGCTTCCAGTGACAGTGCCGACGCCGCCTTGACCCAGGAGACCCCAGACCCAGACTCCACTCGGGGGCCCTCACACCATGTGTGTGGGGCAGACTGCATTTCCCAAAGGTGGCTGTGACAGCCCCTACCATCTCACTTGCTTTTCTAACCATGTGACCCTGACTCTTCTATTGAGCACTGATCAGAAAAAAAATGCAAATCTAGGGACTTCCCTGGTGGTCCAGTGGATAAGAACCTGCCTTCCAATGCAGGAGAAGCAGGTTTGATCCCTGGGCAGGGAACTAAGATCCCACATGCTGAGAAGCAACTAAGCCAGTGGACCACAACTAGAGAAGTCAGCGAGTGCCACAGATACTGAGCCTTTGTGATCCAGAGCCTGTGCTCTGCAACAAAAACCCAGGGCAGCCATTGTTAATGGATGCAATGGGTGCATCGCTTGGGGTGCTTAGCCAATAAACACACCAAGTACTTTCAATTAAAGCAGAAGCATTTATTACTTGTGACAAGTAAGGGGACAAAGAGTTAGCTCTCAAAGTACCATCTCCCAAACAGCAAGATCAGGGAAGTTTTAAGCTAAGGGTGCAAGCATATTCATGAAAGGGCAATTGTGACCTTCCACATAGAGGTGGAACTTGAGACCTGCTTGCGCGGTATGACAACGTGCTCAAACACACATCGCATGTTCAAAAAATGATAGTAATCCCCACCCTTGGGCTGGAGATTTTAGCATTAGAATGATGCAAAGCTTACTCTAGGTTGACAAAATCCAGGCAGTTAGTTGAATGAAGTCACCAGGGTCAGCAAAAGTCAGTATCATCATTCCCTAGGCTCCAGTTAGTCTGGTGCATGAGTGCTCAAGGGGGGTTGGAGCCTGAAAAACAACTCAAAAATGTGCTTCAAGCTGATCTCTACCTTTGAAACAGAACCAGGAGTCTTTGTGATTGATTTTTTAAAAATGATTTTATGTATTTATTTTAGGCTGTGCTGAGTCTTTATTGCTGCCTGGGCTTTTCTCTAGTTGCGACGTGCAGACTTCTCCTTGTGGTGGCTTCTCTTGTTGCAGAGCGTGGGCTCCTGGGCTTTAGAGCACAGGTTCAATATTTGTGGCCAACGGGCTTAGCTACTCTGAGGCATGTGGGATCTTCCTGGATCAGGGATAGAACCCGTGTCTCCTGCACTGGCAGACAGATTCTTTACCACTGAGTCACCAGGGAAACCCTATGACTGATTTTTTGTCTTTGTTGAAGTTATTTCTTTTGCCTGATCACAGTTGTTTGTTCCTGCATTCTTTTTCCTTTTTTTTTGCAGAAGATCTGGTTTGATCTCTGGGTTGGGAATATCCCTTGGAGAAGGAAATGGCAACCCACTCCAGTGTTCTTGCTTGGGAAATCCCATGGACAGAGGAGCCTGGTGGGCTACAGTCCTTGGGGTCACAAAGAGTCAGACAAGACTGAGAAACTAACACTAACTACTGAGACCTACTCTTTGTTTCCACGTGAAGACCTATAGGAGGCTATAGTTTACCTTTCTCACAATCATCAGTAAAGAGAACACAGAGGGGTTCTGAAATTCACACTCTGGTTCTTGAGTTTATCCAGGGCATGTTACACTTTCTCTCTCTCTTTTTTTTGTAAGATTTTTTTTTTTTTAATGGACCCTTTTCAAAGTCTTTATTGGATTTGTACAATATTGTTTCTGTTTTTTGTTTTGTTTTGGTTTTTTTGGCCGTGAGGAATGTGGGATCTTATCTCCCTGACCAGGGATTGAATCCGCACCCCCTTCATTGGAAGGCGAAGCTTTAACCATTGGATTGCCAAGGAAGTTCCTACACTTTCTCTTATTGCCTGATATTCTGCTTCTGCAAAATACGACATAGTCCGGTTTACCCACATCCTTTCCTTACCACTGTCTTGCTAACGTCTGGGAATGCAGCCACCAGGCTATAAGGCAGCCCCAAACTATCCGCCTAGAAAGGGGCCCTATGTAGGGGTTTTGGTGACCGCCCCACTGAGCTCCTAGCTGACAGTTGGCATCAGGCTCCGGACCTGTAAGTGAGGTTGCTTCCATGTGATTCCAGCCTCCAGCCACTGAATCACCCTCCAAGCACTTCCAGTTGACAACATGGATCAGGACAAACTGTCCCTAATTGTGCCATGTCCAAATTCCTGGTCCACAGACCCAGGAAGTATCATAAAATGCTTGTCTTCAACCACAAAGTTTTGGGTGGTTTGTGATGCTGAGATAGTACGGGAATACCGGCCCTGCTAGGGGTTGCCCTACCCAACATCCTGAGCCCTCCCCCATGGTGTGGGTCTCATCCCCCTCGCTGAACCTCACCCAGAACTTTCCCAGAATATCCCGTCCTTATTCAGATGGAGAGATGGGTTCAGGGGAATCAGGGACTTGCCTAGGGTACCACAGACCTCAGTGGCTAGCTGCCCTGCTGCAGGAGAGCTCTGATTAAACCACATCTCTTAAAGCAACTGCGAACAACAGCTTGGGGTTGGCCCACTGTCTGTTTTTTGTAAATAAAGTTTTATTATCACATAGCCATGCCCAAATATTTACATATCCCCTTCGGCCGCTTTAACCCTGCAAGGGCACAATCAAGTATGGCCCACAAAGCCTGAAACATTTAGTAACTGGTCCTTTACTGACAGTTAGCCTTCCTTCAAGCTCTGAGAAAGCTGCTACCCCTCCCAGAAGCTCAAACCTCCCCAAGGGCTGAAATGGAAAACTTTCAACCGAAAGTTTAACCCCAAGAGACCTGGGTGCTAATCTCCTCCTCCTCTCCAGACCTTACTTTTTTCTTTTACAAAAGAGAGCAATAACTGTTCCTGCTTCTGATAGGTGCAGGAAGGATGCAGGAAGTAAGGAAGGTAAACACCCTCAGTCTACAAGACTGTAGCCTACAAGTCCCTGAACTCAGTCTTATGAGCACCTTCCTTCCACCAGCCCCCAGAGAAATTAGTTCTTCTGGCCCCAGTGGCTTCACCTCATTTGTGATGTTAATTGCATAGATTTGCATAATGTGCTCACTGAATTGTTATTTTACTTGCACATTTAAATCATTTAATCATCTGTCTTCCTCCCCACCCCTGTAATCTTGAAATGTCAAGATGAGGAGGGGGAGGTGAAAGAAAGACAGAGGAATGTGAGTCTCTAGGTTTCTCTTTCTCTGACTGTATCTCTGTCTCTCTTTCTGTCTCTCTGTCACATAAACGTACATACACTCTCACCCTGACAAAGCGCTCTGCAACTCTGATGTTTAACACTCTCCATCTCCATCACTGGACTCCCGGCACATTAATTCTTGCTCTTTCTGATTCATCCCTGCCTTAGGACCTTGGCACGTGCCTTCTCCTCTGTGTGGTACCCTTTTTCCAGATATCCACAGTTCCCACTCTTGCTTTATTCAGTTCTTGCCTCCTCAGGGAATTCTTCCTTGACCTCCTTGTCTTATTTAGCAGCTTCTATCCTTTTTGCATTTTTCTGCAAAGCACTTGTTACCACTCGACATTGTGGTACATTTTTTTGTCAACGCATTTACAGAATGTGAACTTCACAAAGGCAAGAGTTTTGTTTTTCTTTTTCTGCTTGGTTTTTGTCTACTGCTGTCTCTCTAAATGTCTAGAACAGTGCCTGGCCCATAGTAGGTACACAGTAAATATTTGTGAAATTCATGTATACACAGTGAAGGTTTAAAAGCCCTATAAGGATAAGATGCAATGACTATACAGTCACAAGCTGTCCAAGACACTGTCAACTCTGAGTCCAGGACCCAGGTTTGCTATCCCTGAGGTCAAGCTTTTTCCAGAAATGGAGCTGTTTCTGAACGAGCCTTTGAAGCAATGACCCCAGGTCAGCATCCCCTGGGGGCTATTTCCTGGGCAAGCAAAACAGCTGTCTGGGATCTGAGCTCAGGGAGTCGGAAATGGCAGCCTTCGGGGGAACTGAGCAGTTGTTTCACAACCCTAAGCGTCATATGTGGCAGAATTCAGCAGTCAGATTGATAAGCCCAGAGGTCAGGTCTCAACCACAGAGGGCACAAGGAGAAAGGCTGTGGGTCACAGGGTAAGAGGTCACTGAGAGTCCTGAGAAACTGCTGTTCCCACTGCTCAGTGAATGTTTTGAGCCAGGGATCAGAGCTGGAAATCCAAGCCTCCTCTGCACCATTGTACAGATGAGGAAACTGAGGCTCAGCCTAGGGAACTGGCTTGTTCAAGTGTCCTGAACAAGACCCATCTCCCAGGAGGAAAAGCTCTGATCCCACTGCCTGTATTGTGCCCCTTCCTCCTCCAGATCCTCCTTAGGCATCCCTTCCTCCAGGAAGCCCTCCTTGATACCCTTGGTTTAGGTCAAGTTCCTCTGTTCTCAGAGAGTAACACTCTCTCCCTTCAAGGCCCACATCTCTTCAGTGACAATATGGCATCTGCGTCCCCAGCCAGGCTCTAACCTCCAACAGGGCAGGGACCATGCAGGGCTGTTCCAGTCACCCCTGTTGCCAGAGCCTAGCACACAGTGGTAGTGTCACAGGGACTCGATGACTGTTGGTTGATTGAACACACACAGCACGTGCAGAGGTGTGGACAGAGCAGGAGCATTTTGTAGATGACAAGGCGTCCACAGGGACTGGACCAGAGGCTGGGACGGTGGCTCAGAAACTCTCAGGATATGCTCTGCCCACATCCTCAGATCCCTTTTCTGCTTCCTACATGCCAGCTTCTGGTGTATGCTCATTTCCACTGCCATTACCTGGGTCTCTGTCCTGGGCTGTCTTAGGCTGCCAGAAGCCCCATTTCTTGTGTCTGTGAGGGAGTTGGAAGAGCCTGGAAGAAACTGCTCAGCTTTCAACTTCCCATCTCTGCTGAGTGTCCTTGGTCTTGACCCTGGCATACCCACAGCATCCTCTTGTCCCTTGTCTGGGTCAGAGCAGGTCTTAGGGTACTCAGAGACAAAAGCATCAGGGATCTGCACGGGTTCCCCAAACCTTACTTTAGGAGGACTGGCCTTCTGGCTGTTCTTTAAAGAAGCTACGCTCTCCTGCTCCTCCAGGCCTTTGCACCTGCTGTTTTCCTTTGCCTGCCCAGCGAACTCCTACACATCCTTCAAAGCCCAGCTCCAATGTCACCTCCTGCTGGAAGCCTTCCCTGACCATGCTCTTCCCCCAGGTAAGGTTTGGTGACTTCTCTGGGCACTGACTCAGAGTCTCCGGTTCCTGACCCAACAAGAGCTGGCCACATATGTACCTTTTGGTAAATGCCTCTTTTCTTGTCTGCCTCCAGGAGAACTGGGACTGGTTTGCTCATCACTGAATCCCAAATGCCCAGCATAGGGTTTGGAATACAGTAGGTGGTCAAACAACTGTTTGTTAAATGAATGAATGAAGATATCAAGCCACTCCTGGATTTATCATCTAAGTTTGTAGCTCAAAGGTCAGGATAGGTAGTGGATCCAACTGCTCATTGTGGGGTTTTCTGGTTTGGGGTTTCATTTCATGTTGGTTTGTTCTTTTCTACGGAAGTGGTTTCAGTCCCAAGGGGCCCTGTCTTAACTCTCTCATGACTGCGAAATCGTGGGCCTTGGCATCATGGGAGCATTCGGCAGGTCCTGGGGGAGCTACTGACGCCCTCCCCTTTGGGGATTCACACACATGCTGCCACCTCCCAGGTTCTTCCTACCTCCTTGTGGGAGGCCCTGGGCTGTGTGGAGAGCTGGGCTCAAGAGTCTGACACATGTCTACTTTGCTGGCTCACTGACCTTGGATAAGTCACATCCACACTCATTGCCTCAGTCTCCCCAGTGGATAAATGGGCATCTTAGGAGTCTTCGTGGGCATTCAGGGTCTCCTCTGCCTGTCCCTTGGCCCTGGGGGAAACGAAGGGCCAAGACATGTCTAGGGAGGCAACAAGAGTCTGTTTTCAGAAGAGGAAGCCAGAGCTCAAGGCAGGGCTGGTAGCCTCAAACTCTTGGGGCTGAACGTCCTGCCAAGCTCAGCCTCAGCCCCGGGGAGGGCGGCCTTGCCACCAGGCCCCCGGCAGGGCTGGGAGAGCTGAGCTGGCAGAGAGGGAGGAGGCTTGTTTTTCAGTGCCTGGACTTCCCTGGGGGAGGCTCCTCCTTAGCCTCAGGGCTTGGCCCAGTCCCTAGCACAGCCAAGCCTCAGCTGGGGCGGGAGTTACCAGGGGGCGACCCTGGCCTGACCAGGCTCCACTTTGGCATTTCCTGCTTTTCAGCCTTGATGTATCTTCCCTGGAGGCCACCCTCAGGGGCCTGGTTCTCTTAGGCCAGAGAGCAGTAGCTGTGAGGGCCAAGGGGGCTGCCTGTAGTGGTGACCATAGGGCTTGACTAGGGTGAGATCTCTGGAAAAGTATAGCATGGTGGTGAAGGGCCTGATGGCTGCTTTTGCAAATCCTAGCTCTGCCTTCTAACTTTGCTGGGCCTCAGTTTACCCATCTTTAAAATGGGACTAAGAATAGTGTCCACATCTTGGAGTTGCTAAGAAGCTTGGATAAGTGATATTATACTCACTTGGCACATAGCCAAGGCTCTATAATAAGTTTGTACTTAGGTTCAGAAACCTGTGGGAGACCCAAAATCCAGACCCTTTCCTGAAAGTCTAGTTCATGGGGGCCTGAGCAATGCCAAAGAGATGAGCAGCAGGACAGACAGGGAGAGCGTCCCAGGAGGGAGAGAAAAGAGAGAGAGACTCCTGGGCAAGGCGGAACATGGAGCAGGTAGAGGGGTTCTTTCTTTGACTGGGAGGATGGAGCGCTTTACTGTAGGTTAAGAGACCCTGAGGGTGTGTGCATGTGGTAGGGGTAGGTGGGGGTGAGGGCGATGATCTGGACTGGGGTCAGGAGAGCCGGGGTACCAGTTCTAGCCTGTGTTGCTGGGCAACATAGGAAAGCCATTGCCCAGTTGTAAGTTCTGGATTTCTTGGAGGCTGGGAGCTAGAACCATCTGGTCTTGAGGGGCTGCTTCTAGTGCAACTGATGGGTTGAGGCTAAATCTCAGAAACCCAACTCAAGAGCCCACTGGACTCTGAGTCAGTGGCAGGAAGACACAGTTCTAAGCCTCACTCTGATTCTTCCTTCCCACCCAGAAAGGACCTTCTGCTCACTTTACAGATGAGGAAACAGACTCAAACTCAGCAGCTCACTAACAACTTCTCACCTTTTAGCAGCAAGAATGGGTTCCAGAACTCTTTCGCATGCACAACCCACTTAAATAAAGTGTCTGTCTGTTACCCTGGGGCTTCCCTGAAGCAGTCAAGAATCCGCCTGCCAATACAGGAGATGCAGATTCGACCCCTGGTTTGGGAAGATCCCCTGGAGGAGGAAATGGTAACCCACTCCAGTATTCTTGTCTGGGAAATTCCATGAACAGAGGAACCTGGCGGGCTACAGTCCATGCGGTTGCAAAAGAGTCAGACACGACTTAAGGACTAGACAACAAGAGCAGCAGCAACTGTTACCATATCACATGACAACAACTGAGTGGATGCTCACACATCAGGGAGGGTACAGTTGGGATGTGTTAAGTGTTAGTCGCTCAGTTGTGTCCAAATCTTTTGTGACCCCATGGACTGCAGCCCGCCAGGCTCCTCTGTCCATGGGATTTCCCAGGCAAGAATACTGGAGTGGGTTGCCATTTCCTTCTCCGGGAGATCTTCCCTACCCAGGGATCAAATCCAGGTTTCCCACATTGCAGGCAGATTCTTTACCATCTGAATCACCAAGGAAACCCATGATGTTAGATACAGGCTACCTCGAGTATTTAGAACTCACACTGGACATTTCAAAAAGAAAGCAGATACCATCTAGCAGGGCTGGACCTGAGGCACAAAGAGAGACAGATGGGAGATGAGGCCCGTGTATTTAGGAGCCAAGTAAAGAAAGAAAACAAGCAGAGGAGGAGGGGTGGATGTTCCAGACACAGACACTGATTTTTTTTTTTGACAGTACAGTGTCACACGTGGGATCTTAGTTCCCTGACCAGGGTTTGAACCTGTGCCCCCTACAGTGGAAGCACATAACCCTAACCACTGGACCACCGGGGAAGTCCCAGATGCCAATTTTTGATGAAGATATCATCACAAATTCAAGTGCATGCCGTCAGAGTCAAGTGCTTCTCTGGGAGAGACAGCAGGGGTTATTTATTTAATGACGATCAACTTGATGTTTCCACCTGAGGCAACTCAAACTTCCCAGGTCCCAAACCAAACTTCTGCTCTAGGCTACCAGTCCAGCTCCTCCCACAGCCATCCCATTGTAGAGGGTAACAACTTCCTCCTTCCTTAGGTCAAAATCCGTGTAATAATTTTCTTTTTCTTTTTGGCTGCCCCACATGGCGTGTGAGATCCTAGATCCCCGACCAGGGATTGAACTCTTGCCCTCTGCAGTGGAAATGCAGAGTCTTAACCATGGGACTGCCAGGGAAGTCCCACTTGGAATCATCTTTGATGCTTATCTCTCAATCTGTTAGCAAATCTTGTTGGTACTACTTCAAGATGTATCCAAATAGGGACCTCTCTGGCTCTTCAGTGGTTAGTACTCTGTGCTTCCATTGCAGGGGAACAGATTCAATCCCTGGTTGGGGGAACTATGACCCCGCAAGCTGCATGGCACAGCCAAAAATAAAAAGAGATATATCCACATATATCACCACCTACCCAACTACCAACATCATCGCTCACCTGGATGATTGTGGCAGTCCTCTCAGGCAGCCATTCCTCTCACACACAGAATCCAGAACACCCTGTTAAAACCCAAGTCAAATCACTTGTCTTGTCTGCTCAAATGCTTTCATTGTCTCTCATCTCACCCAGAGTAAAAGACAATGTCTTTGGAATGCTCTAGAAGGTCCTCCTTGCTAGCTCTTTACAATGCCCCTGGGAGGTATGCAAGGGAGGAGAGATTGCTTTCACTTTACAGAAAGGGAAACAGAGCGCTGAAGGATGGCAACACTGCTTGGGCCACCCGTCGCAGGGCTGCATCCACCAGTCTGTCCCGGATGCCTGAGAAGGCAGCTGCTGCTGTCTCTAATCTCATGAGCACTCACCCCACATTCTCCACGGAGTGCTTGGCTCCCTGCCCATTCTCCAGAGACAAGCCAGATGCCAAAATAGACTTGTGGACACTTTGCCCTTGGCTGGGAGAGGCCCCTGGATTCCACCCCTTTTTAGGCCAGCTCGGAGCAGTGTACGATCCACCCTGGGCTTCTGAGTAGCCATCAGAAGAATGTAAATCTCCTGGAGCCTGGAGTGAGTCAGTTCTGGGGCAACCGGCTGTACCCCACCTTGGACTATCATTCGCCGAGTGACCTTGGGCAAGTCAGTTTTCTGTTCTCACTTGCGCTCTTTCTGCTCTTATGAAGTTCCAGCATTTAAGCATTCTACTTAAGAACAAGCTGATGCAATGTGGGCTGCATCCTATGAGACCAACAATAACCAGCAGCCAGAAAATATCAGATGTCATCTCCCCGCTGGCCTGAACAAAAGTCTAAAATGACTGTCACAGGGTTCTGTCCCAGCTCCATCCTGTTCGACTGTCTATCCATCATTTTAAGGTAGAAAGATGGTCCTTTCCAGGGTGTGTGGGGGTAGGGGGAGCAACAGAACGGTGGGTATCAGAACCAGGGTGTCCGAAGACCTTGATCAACAGGACCAATGGACTGACTATACGAAGATGAAATATATATAATCAGTCAGTTCAGCTCAGTTCAGTTCAGTCGCTCAGTTGTGTCCAACTCTTTGCGACCCCATGAACCACAGCACGCCAGGCCTCCCTGTCCATCACCAACTCCCGGAGTCCACACAAACCCATGTCCATCGAGTCGGTGATGCCATCCAACCATCTCATCCTCTGTCGTCCCCTTCTCCTCCTGCCCTCAATCTTTCCCAGCATCAGGATCTTTTCAAATGAGTCAGTTCTTTGCATCAGGTGGCCAAAGTATTGGAGTTTCAGCTTCAACATCAGTCCTACCAATGAACACCCAGGACTGATCTCCTTTAGGATGGACAGGTTGGATCTCCTTGCAGTCCAAGGGACTCTCAAGAGTCTTCTCCAACACCACAGTTCAAAAGCATCAATTCTTTGGCACTCAGCTTTCTTTATAGTCCAACTCTCACATCCATACATGACCACTGGAAAAACCATAGCCTTGACTAGACGGACCTTTGTTGGCAAAGTAATGTCTCTGCTTTTTAATATTCTGTCTAGGTTGGTCATAACTTTCCTTCCAAGTAGTAAGCATCTTTTAATTTCATGGCTGCAGTCACCATCTGCAGTGATTTTGGAGCCCAGAAAAATAAAGTCAGCCACTGTTTCCACTGTTTCCCCATCTATTCGCCATGAAGTGATGGGACCGGAAGCCATGATCTTAGTTTTCTGAATGTTGAGCTTTAAGCCAACTTTTTCTCTCTCCTCTTTTACTTTCATCAAGGGGCTCTTTAGCTTTTCACTTTCTGCCATAAGGGTGGTGTCATCTGCATATCTGAGGTTATTGATATTTCTCCCGGCAATCTTGATGCCAGCTTGTGCTTCTTCCAGCCCAGCGTTTCTCATGATGTACTCTGCATAGAAGTTAAATAAGCAGGGTGACAATATACAGCCTTGACGTACTCCTTTTCCTATTTGGAACCAGTCTGTTGTTCCATGTCTAGTTCTAACTGTTGCTTCCTGACCTGCATACAGGTTTCTCAAGAGACAGGTCAGATGGTCTGGTATTCCCATCTCTTTCAGAATTTTCCACAGTTTATTATGATCCACACAGTCAAAGGCTTTGGCATAGTCAATAAAGCAGAAATAGATGTTTTTCTGGAACTCTCTTGCTTTTTCAATGATCCAGCAGATGTTAGCAATTTGGTCTCTGGTTCCTCTGCCTTTTCTAAAACCAGCCTGAACATCTGGAAGTTCACGGTTCACATATTGCTGAAGCCTGGCTTGGAGAATTTTAAGCATTACTTTACTAGCGTGTGAGATGAGTGCAATTGTGTGGTAGTTTGAGCATTCTTTGGCATTGCCTTTCTTTGGGATTGGAATGAAAACTGACCTTTTCCAGTCCTGTGGCCACTGCTGAGTTTTCCAAATTTGCTGGCATATTGCGTGCAGCACTCTCACAGCATCATCTTTCAGGATTTGAAATAGCTCAACTGGAATTCTATCACCTCCACTAGCTTTGTTTGTAGTGATGCTTCCTAAGGCCCAGTGAATATCAATTCCTATACTTGAACCCAAATGCCAACAAATGCATTTGGGATGAAGACAAAATTGAGATGAAGTCAATTTAAGTCAGTAGTTCTCTAGGGGGGCATTTTACATATTCACAGGATCATTTTGGGGGCCCAAGTGACATTTAGAGACAAGGACCAGGGTTTCTGGGCATCTCACTATGCATGAAACAGGCTCATCCTGTTGGAAACTGCCTTGCATCTTTCACAAATTTCAAACGCCCATCCAATGAAAACTCAAGACAAATATAAATAGGTCAAGCTTTAGTGCATTACAATACTGAAAGCTTTTCATGAGCTGTCTTGTGAAAAACTCAGTGACTTAGGAGAAGGTTATTGACAGGAGAGCATAAATGGAATAAGGACATTAATTCAATTATTGAATAATTTTCTCTTTCTGTAGTCTGTCTGGCCAATGTATTAGACCATCACTGATTACATATTGAGAAGAAAATGTTCCAAGGCATGGATGATGTTACTGCCAAAAAAAAAAAAAAGTGAAACCAACTGTAAATATTTAATAGAAGAGATATTTAACTCATAATCCATTGTGTACACATAATCTTTTTTTTACAGGTTAAGAGCCAAATATTAATAAATTAGAGATGCATGAAATCTGAGTTCCTTTAAGGATGGTTGCTTTGAATTTATGTTGTGAAAATTTAACGTTGAGATGATTTACTCTGAAGTTACCTGTCATTTTTCAGTCTTGCTCAGAAACTGTCTTCATGGAAGCACCACATGGTTTCTTGATAGCATTGAATGGAAAACTTCCTTTTGTGATGCACCTGCTAATCCCTAACAAGGGATGCTGTAGCAAAGGACTTTTTTCTTTTAAAGTCCTGAAGGCAGAATGCACCTGTTTGTTGAGGAATGAGATTCCAAAGAAGACGTGTTTTCTGTGTGGCCACACCATTCCCCTGTCCTGTGCCATCAGGCAGTTCAGTTCAGTCACTCAGTCGTGTCCGACTCTTTGTGACCCCATGGACTGCAGCACGCCAGGCCTCCCTATCCATCACCAACTCCTGGAGTTTACTCAAACTCATGTCCATTGAGTCGGTGATGCCATCCAATCATCTCATCCTTTGTCATCCCCTTCTCCTCCCACCCTCAATCTTTCCCAGCATCGGGGCCTTTTCAAATGAGTCAGTTCTTCTCATCAGGTGGCCATAAAATGGGAATTATTTATCACTACACTCAGCTTCCCTTGTGGCTCAGATGGTAAAAAATCTGTCTGTAATGTAGGAGACCCAGGTTCAACCCCTGGATTGGGAAGATCCCCTGGAAAAGGGAATGGCAACCCACTTCAGTATTCTTGCCTAGAGAATTCCATGGACAGAGAAGCCTGGGGGCTACAGTCCACGTGGTCGCAAAGAGTCAGACACGACTGAGTGACTAACACTTTCACACTCAAATGCTCACCTTCCTTTCCTCTCCACCTGATAGGTTGTGATGTGTTTTGGTGTGTTCTCCCTGCTTCAATGAAGGTTATGTCTCTTTCTCTTATCTTACACAAATGAGTTGGTCTGTTGTGTCTTGCTCTGACAACTGTTTTGATTTTAATTTTCACCTGCACCTCCTCCTGCCCTGTCATTTTCCTGCACTGCTTATGTATCATGGCGTCTGATCTGTAATGTCCCTGGAATCCAAACTTATTCATTATGAGTAGATATGGGTTATTATGTCTTTTGGGGTGGTTGTTCCCAAGAACGTATGGAGTTACACATAATTTTATTGTAAATGACTTCCCTTTTATACCTCCTTTATATTACACACTAGGCATCCTATTGACATATACATGTTTCTGTAGATTATCCTTCCTGAATTTCATTTTGGAAAACAAAATGCAAGGAAGCATAAGATAATTGCTATGAAAAAGGGGCTTTGGCAATTACAGTTTCGGGTTTATAGCAGACTAGATTTGTTACAAGTTTTCACTGAAACACATGTGTAAGAATGTTGCTAATGGCACATTCCTAATAATCCCAAACTAGAAGCAATGGAATATCCATCAGAGCTGGATGGATACACAAACTGAGGTGAGCCACACAATGGAATCCTCCAGAGCAAAAACAACAAACTCTTTACAAGAACAGGCAACAATGCAGATGAATCTTAACTAAACATTGGGTGAGAGAAGCCAGACACAAAAGGGATTGTCCTGAGCAAATGCTGTTTCTATAAAGTCCTGAAACCAGCCCTATCTGATGCTATTAGAAGTCAGTATATCATATATATTAGTATGGGTTAATCTAGGCTATTGAAAGTCAGGATAATGGTTACCTCTGGGGAGTCAGTGATTGGATGGAAGCACGAGGAGGACGATGGTTGTGTCCTCTTTTTTCATCTGTTGTGTTCAGTTTGTGAAAATTACTCAAGTCTTTATGTCCACTTTCTATGTATATGCTTGTATTAAGAGTTTTCCAAAGAAAGAGAACCAATAGGATATATAAATACATGTATATATATATATATGTATGTATGTTTGTATGCATATAATTTGGGGCAGTATTTTAAGGAATTGATTCATACAATTGTGGAGGCTGGCAAGTCCTTTGTCTGCAGGGGAGGCTGGCAGACTGCAGACCCAGAGAAGAACCGATGTTGCAATTCATGTCCAAAGGCCATCTGCTGGTAGAATTAGAATTCTCTCTTTTTTGGGGAAGGGCAGTTGTTTTCTATTAAAGGCTTCAACCGATTAAACAAGACTCACCCACGTTATGGAGAATAATCTGCTTTATC
This sequence comes from Giraffa tippelskirchi, assembly GCF_054371585.1. Taxonomy (NCBI): domain Eukaryota; kingdom Metazoa; phylum Chordata; class Mammalia; order Artiodactyla; family Giraffidae; genus Giraffa; species Giraffa tippelskirchi. The sequence goes on along the minus strand of NC_137287.1, from coordinate 108,848,116 downwards.
CAAGGTCTATTGATTTAACTGTTAATCTCATCTAAAAAATATCCTCACAGAAACATCTAGAATAATGTTTGGTTAAATACTTAGATACTGTGGGTCAGCCAGGTTGACATATAACAATGTTTTACTTCAATAAAAAGCTATTAAGGGAGGAGTGTCTCTGGACTGACAGGGTTGAGAGCCACTAATTTAGCTGAAGTTCATAAAGAAATCCACAGTATAGTTACAGTCACCAGAGAACAAGTTCTACATTAAACTGCATGCATAGGATTATTGTACCTAGATCAAGGGAGTTGATTCATTCAGTCTCTCTCTAGTGATAGTCATCACTTGGAGAGTTTTGGTCATTCCTAGAGGCTACACTTTCATAGTGACCCAGGTTGTCACTGGAATGTTGTAGCCAAGAGAGTAGCTGAAGGAAAATGATTGGCATGTAAAAGGGACATGATTCATGTAACAAAATGGAAGTCTTAAAAAATGGGTGAGTCCTTATCCTGATAAAGGGCATCTATGAAAAACTCACAGCTAACATCATACTTACTGGCAGAAGACTAGATGTTTTCCCTCTAAGATCAGGAACAAGAAAATGACATCTGCCCTTCCTATTTCTACTCAACATTGTACTGGAGATGCCAACCAGAGCAATCAGTTAAGAAAATAAAATAAAAGACACCAGATTGGAAAGAAGTAAACTATATCTATTTGTAGAAGACCTAATTTTATATAGAGAAAATTCTAAAGAAACTAACTAGAAAATTATTAGAACTAATGAGGCTAGTAAGGTTGCAGTATACAAGATCATTACAAAAAGATTTATTATGTTTTTTTACCCTAGCAATGAACAATATGAAATGAAATTTGGAAAACAATTACATTACAAGAGTATCAAAAGAATTAAATATTTAGGAGTACATTTAACAGAAGATGTACAAGACTTGTATATTGAAAGCTACAAAGTATTGTTGAAAGAAGTGAAAGAAGATCTAAATAAATGGAGAGATATCCCATGTTTATGGACCAGAAGACTTAATATTGTTAAAACGGCAATACCCTCCAAATTGATCCATAGATTCAGTGCAGTCTCTATTAAAATTTCAGCTGGCCTTTTTTTATTTAGCAAAAGATGATAAGATGATCCTGAATTTCATACAAAATTGCAAGGGACACTAAATACTGAAAACAGTCTTGAGAAAGAAGAACTAAGTTGGAGGATTCACATTTGCCAGTTTCAAAACTAACTACAAATCTACAGCAATCAAGACAATGTTTTCTGGCATTAAAAACAGAGAAATAGATCAAGAGAAGAGAACTGAAAGTCCAGAAATAAGCTCTTACATTTATGGTCAGTTGATTTTCAACAAGGATGCCAAGACTATTCAGTGGGGGAAAGAAGTCCTTCAAAAAATGATGCTGGACAACTGGATATCCACATGCACACCATACATAAAAATTAACTCAAAATGGATCATATATCTAAACGTAAGAATTAAAACTATAAAGCTGTTAGGAGAAAATACTGGCATAAACCTTCATGACCTTGAGTTAGGCAAAGCCTTTTTAGATATAACACCAAAATCACAAATGGCAAAAAAAAAAAAAAAAAGATAAATAAGACTTCATCACAATTAAAAATTTTGTGCTGCAGGGACTTCCCTGGTGGTGCAGTAGATAAGAACCTGCCTGCTAACACAGGGGACAAGGGTTTGTCTGGGAATATTCCATATGCCTCGGAGCAACTAAGCCTGTGCACCACAACTACTGAAGACTGCTTGCGCTAGAGCCTGTGCTCTGCAACAAGAGAAGCCACTGCAATGAGAAGTCTGTGCACCGCAATAAGGAGGAGCCCAGCTCACCACGACTAGAGAAAGCCCGTGCAAAGCAAGACACAGTGCAGCCAAAAACATAAGAATAAATAAACAAAACCAAACTTTTGTGCTGCAATTTCATCAAAAAGACAACCCAATAATGGGAGAACATATTTGCAAATCACGTGTAGTATAAGGGGTTTGTATCTAGAATATATAAATAACCTTAACAGCTATATAAATAATGAAAAAATTTTTAAATGAGCTAAGGATCTGAATGGGTTTCCCAGGTGGTGCTAGTGGTAAAGAACCCACCTGCCAACACAGGAGGATCTGAATAGACACTTCTCCAAAGAAGATATACAGGTGACCAATAAGCACATAAAAAAAAATGTTTAGCATCATTAGTCACTAGGGAAATGTAAATCAAAACCATGATAGCCACTAGAGTGTTTATAATAAACAAAGAGACAATATTAAGTGCTGGGGAGAATGTGGAGAAAATAGAAATTCAGATGTTGCTAATGGAAATGTAAAATAGTGCTACAACTTTGGCAGTCTCTCAAAAAGCTAAACAATAGTTACTGTATAATTCAGCAATTCCATTTCTAAGTCTATACCTAAGAAACATTAAAACATGTGCTCAATCACTCAGTCGTGTCCAATTCTTGTGACCCTTTGGACTGTAGCCCACCAGGCTTCTCTGTCCATGGAATTCTCCAGGCAAGAATACTGGAGTGGGTTTCCATTTCCTCTTCCAAGGAATTAAAACATACATCCACACAAAAACACGCACACAAATGTTCACAGCTGTGTTCTTCACAATAACTTAAAACTAGAAACAACCCAACTGTCTGTCAACTGATAAATGGTATCTCCACTAATGGAATATGACCTGGCAATAAAAAGCAACAGAATTTTGATGCTGTATATGCTACAACATGGACAAACTTTGAAATTATAATGCCAAGTCAAAGAGGCCAGTGAAAAAGATCACACATTGTATGATCCTATTTGTAGGAAATGTCCAAAATGGGCAAATCCATAGAGACAGAAAGTAGATTAGTGGTTGCCTAGGATGAGAAGGAGGGTAAAGAATAACTGCTAATGGGTATGGAGCTTCTTTTGGGGGGAAAAAAATGCTCTGCTATTAGATTGTGATGATGGATGCACTACTCTCAATATATTAAAAGCCATGAAACTGCACTTTAAATGGATGTTTTATTGTATATTACTTATAAATAAAACTATTTAAACCAAAAATGGGTCCTTGATTCCATGATTAGAAATTTATGCTAAGGCAATCACTGCCAACAGACTCAAAAGAGTAGCTTGTATGATTCAGAGTTCACTTGCAAGAAGCAGAAACCGCATTTTCTACTTCAAGTGGAGACTTAATAAGGGAAGTTGGGTTCTTTCAAAATTATTGAAAGATCTAGTGAGTGGGCTGTGCTTCCAGGAGTGACTCTTGTAAATCACCACTGTACTGCTGACCTGTGGGAGCTGCTGTCTGTACCACATCCTGGAAGCTTCATAACTGTTGTCTTCAGAAATTTGTCACTGTGAGGAATCTCCTGGCCATCTAGAGGTTAAGACCCTGTACTTCCATTGCTTGGGGCACAGGTTCAATCCCTGGTCAGGGAGCTAAGATCCCACAAGCTGTGTGGCATGGCCAAAACTTTTTTAATTGAAAAAAATGGTCACTTCAGCTTTAATTCAGGGATCAGATGTGCTGATGCCCCAACACCACCTCTTGACACCCATGAGCTGGTGACAACACTAAGACCACGGCTGTAGAAAATCTTAATGCCTTCACAACCTGCAGTAAACAGCCAAAGCAGGAAGATAACCTAGACATTGCTTTGCCTTTAAAATCTCACACAGTTCAGTTCAGTCGCTCAGTCGTTGTCTGACTCTTTGCAACCCCATGGACTGCAGCACACCAGGCTGCCCTGTCCACTGCCAACTCCTGGAGTTTACTCAAACTCATGTCCATTGAGCCGGTGATGCCATCCAGCCATCTCATCCTCTGTCGTCGCCTTCTCCTGCTTTCAATATTTCCCAGCATCAGGGTCTTTTCAAATGAGTCAGTTCTGCACATCAGGTGCCAAAGTATTGGAGTTTCAGCTTCAGCATCAGTCCTTCCAATGAATATTCGGATGATTTCCTTTAGAACAGACTGGATCTCCTTGCAGTCCAAGGGACTCTCAAGAGTCTTCTCCAACACCACAGTTCAAAAGCATCATTTCTTCGGCGCTCAGCTTTCTTTATAGTCCAACTCTCACATCCATACATGACTACTGGAAAAACCAAAGCTTTGACTAGACGGACCTTTATTGGCAAAGTAATTGATGTCTCTGCTTTTTAATATGCTGTCTAGGTTGGTCATAACTTTTCTTCCAAGGAGCAAGCATCTTTCAATTTCATGGCTGCAGTCACCATCTGCAATGATTCTGGAGCCTCACACATGTGCATCCAATGGATATGAGCAAGTAAGTCTCCAAAATTTAGCTGCAATGGAGTCTAGGAGATGCAATCTTCACCCTTCCTGCCCCTGAAATACAGGAAGGCACATCAAAAGAAGTTGAAATGAATGTCTAAACGAATCATAACAAACGTCTGCAGTGATGACCACTGTTTGCAATAGTGAAAACATGGAGAAAAAACTAAATGTGCAACAATAGAGGTTTGATAAAGTGGGCTTCATCTATTTTATGAAATTCTGTTGTAGAAATACATGTGGTGACCTGAAACATGTCAGACATACAGTGAAAAAAGTCAGGTGTCAGAGTAGTACTTATCAGCAACTGTCATGACTTTAGGAACCATATATGTTTTATCCTGCCACTGGCTGGCACATGTTGTCACAAAGTAGGTACTCAAGAAACATTGGTTGGATGATGAAAAATAATTCCATTTTTAGAAGTTAAATCCAAAAAAAGTTAAATGCATACACACATACATTTATATACATGTAGGTAAAGAATCTGCCTAAAATACAGGAGACTCAGTTTTGATCCCTGGTTCAGGAAGATCTCCTGAGGGAGGGAATGACAACCCATTCCAGTATTCTTGCCTGAGAAATCCCATGGACAGAAGAGCCTGGTGGGCTACAGTTCACGCAGTCGCAAAGAGTCAGACACGACTGAGTGACTGAGCACACACATATACACACATATAGTTAAATATGGTACAACCAGCCTGAAAGAAGTACAGCAAAATGTTAACAGTTCTCTCTGGAGATAATATTTGAAATGACTTTTACTTTCCTCTTTTGGTTTTTCTGTATTTTATAAATTTTGGAAAGTAAACATGCATTAATATCAATTAAGGGGAAAAATCACAGATGTCCTGCTAAAGCCACAGAAAGGAAATATGCCTGCCTCATTTCTCTGTCTCCCACAGGGTCTGACATAGAGGTGGACCCAAATCTATGTGTGGTGACCAAGTGACTGCACCTCTATTTTCTGCCTGAAGGTTTCTGGATCTTTCTCAAGCAGCCAGAGGGTAGAATTGAGCTTTTAGGATAATCCTGACTCTAACATAGTATGCTTCTTCCAGCTAAAACTGGCAGAGTTCCAAAGCCTTGTGCCCATCTCCCCAGGTGCCAGTCTTGAGTTTTGCAGAGGCTGTGCCAGAGTGAGGTCATGTTCAAGAGTCTTAAGGGACTAGATCAATGACTCAGTCCTGCCCCTCCCATGCACCCAACAGGTCCTGGAGCCATTAATGCTTTGACTTGCCAAGCCAGCAAGCAGACCTGACATCCCTGCCATCATCTGGACTCAGCCAGGTAAGGTCTCGGGGAACTAGAAGAGGGGTGTCTATACTTCTCCAGGGCTGTCCCTCGATATTATGAGAAGTCTATCAGTGGATGGTTTTTACCACTTTGACGTACACAGCTGTTGAGGTCTTAGTTTACATTAAGAGGAGCACAACAAAGTGAATGTACTAGTGCCTCTGACCTGTACAGTTAAATATGGTTAAAATAGTATGTTTTATGTTATGTAACTTTCATCACAATAAAAACAAAATTAGGGCTTCCCTGGTGGTCCAGTGGTTAAGAATCCTTCTTAACAATTGCAATGCAGGAGACACCAATTTGATCCCTGGTCCAGGAAGATCCCACATGCTGTGAAGCAACTAAGCCCATGCCCCACAACTACTAAGCCCGTGTTCTAGAGCCTGTGCTCTGCAACAAGAGAAAACTCCACAAGGAGAAGCTCTCCCACTGCAACTAGAGTGTAGCCCCTGCTTGCCACAACTGGAGAAAGCCCTTGTGCAGCAACAAAGACCAGTGCAGCCAAAACCACACAAATAAATAAATAAATTTTTTTCATTAAAAAAAAAAAAGAAGTATTAGGGACCTGAATGAGAAAAGTAAGAATCCAGTTGGCTCTGTGTAACCCAGAGCCATATTTGGACTAATTATGTAAATTATTTTAAAAAGTTGTTTTTCCCAACTTTCCCCAGTTTTTCCAACTAACAGCAACTTTCTGCCTCACACTTTTTGCCATGGTCAGGAAACCTGGTCACGACTGTCCTCCTTCCTCCTTAGGAAGTGAGGGTTGGAGGAGGTCCCAGAATGTTTGATAGTCAGCACCAGCCATCACTTCATTTATTTTTTTTAATTAATTTTTGTTGGAGTATAGTTGATTTACAATGTTATGTTAGTTTCTGCTGTATAGTGAAGTGAATCAGTTATAGAAATACATAAATCCACTCTTTTTAAGATTCTTTTCCCATATAGGTCATTACAGAGTACTGAGTAGGTTCCCTGTGCCATACAGTAGGTTCCTATTAGTTATCGCTTTTATATATAATCGTGTATATATGCCAATCCCAGTCTCCCAGTTTATCCCCCCCCACCATTCCCCATTGGTAACCATAAGTTTGTTTTCTACATCTAAAAATATGGGACATTTCACAAATTTGTGCTTCATCCTTGCGCAGGAGCCATGATAATCTTCTCTACATCATTTTAATTTTAATATATATGCTACTGAAGTGAGCACTGTCTCTTCATTTATCACACCCATTAACCAGATGGAAAAACTGAAGCTCCCAAGGGGAAGGGACCTGGATAGGGTCACACAAGCAGAGAAGGAACTTGTAAGAAGGGGGCTCTCATAAGCACCATTGTCTTCGGAGACTCCAAAGGGCGGGACCAAAGAAGAGAAATGGAGAGAGAGATGTCACAGAAGGCTGGGACCTCATCCTATTTGGGAACAGCTTACCTCACAGGACATGTAAACACATCCCAATGTCCCAGTCTCAGGATCAGCTCATCATCAGAGACTGGGTGGGAGAAAACGCTTCTCCCCCTGGCCAGCTGTGGGCAACATATTTTGACCTCAATTTGTTCATCTTTAAAATAAGGTCCAGAGATCATGACAATCACTCAGTTTAAACTTTAAAATTCCATGGTTAATGATTACATCGTTATCTTCCCCACACTCAGCCCTAATCACACCACTCTGCTATTTAAAAGCTTTCCCATGACTCCCTATGGGCTAAGCTGAGCCTGGAATTGAAGGCTGGCTATGGTCTGGGGCCCACCATGCTTTCCAACCTTAATATTCCCTCCAGGCACCCCTAAACTCCAGCCACACTATTTGACATTCCATTCCCATGAATTCTCCACACTCTTTCTCACCCCTGTGACTTTGCCGCTATATGCACAGATAGGTCCCTTTGCACCAAATGCTCCTCTTCATGGTATCTGCCCTACAAACTCCTACTCATACTGCAAAACCCAGATTGTGTTACCTCTTTCATGAAGCCTACCCTGATCTACCACACGGAGAGAGTCTCTCTCCCATCTGTGTTCCCTCAGGCCCCAAGCTTTCCTCCACCACAATGCTGAACACAGTATATGGGAAGTAATGTTTACATAGTGAGTGTCTTATAGCCTATTTCTCCCACTCACATGAGAGTTCCTTGACAGCAGGAACTGTGTCTTATTCATGATTCACTCCATAGTAGGTATTCAATAAATGTTCAATAAGTAAATTACCCAATAGGTAATCTCTTTTAAAAGAAAAATCCACATCTTTGTCTCTAATGCTTTATGGATCTCAAAACAGCATGAACCCTCTCTTGACCTCAGGATCCCTGATTATATAATTAAAAGGCGGAACTGGTTTGTTTCTCAGGACATGACCTCTCTCTCCCCACAAGCTGCGACGAGTCAGAGACCCCAGTGACGCTGTCCATCTCTTAAGAACTAAGGAGGAAATTGAGACAGAAGAGAGTTAAGCAATCTCGTTTTTACAGCAATCAGTGTGTAGTGGCCAAATCTTTACCCCTTCCTTCATTGAATTTCCTACAAGCCCACACAGCCCACCATTCAGATGTAGCACACTCTTCTCAGGTACCTGCATTGTGCCCAGGTCACCACATCAGGGAAGAGCATGTCAGGCAGAGGGAACAGCCAGTGCAAAAGCTCTTAGCTGGGAGCATGCCTGGTGAGCTAAAAGGGTGGCGGGGAGGGCAGCATGGTGAGAGGCAAGTGAGCAGGAAGGGAACAGAGTGGGGGATGGAAAGCACAGGTCCACAAACACAGTGAGCCCTGAGCGAATGATGGCCGCACATATGCTGATGTATCAGCAGCAACCATCATCAGGACATTTGGCCCTGGGAGTAAGATGTGAAGGACAGACAAGCACAAAGAATAGAAGACAAAGGCACGGAGGCGCAAACAGGGCCCCACCACCTCCCTAGCCTGGGCTTCCATCCTCTCCCACCTGGACTCTTCTCTGAGCTCCCCACATGAGAACTGGCCCTTTGACAGGGGAAAGGTATTTTGCAAAAAGCATGAGTTTTAGAGCTGAGCAGACCTGCTCCTAGGCAAATGCATCAGTTTCCCCATCTGCAAAAGGCAGAGGGGGCTGTGTGGCTCTGAAAGGCTTTAATAAAAGCCACTGGAGGTGGCTGAGCTGGTGTTTGCTGCTCCCTGTGAACTTGGGAGGGAGGACTAATGAAGGCCAAAGTCCTGCTGACCTCTGCCTCCTTGTGCCACCGCAATAGATGCTCTGCCCAAGCTCCAGCAATGCAGTCCCAGTGGGTCTTGGAGCTGCTGGTCTAGAAAGATGTACCTTTTCCAGGCCTGCTAGATGGCAGCTGAGAAGGGACGCTATGTGGAGGCGGTCCGCTGTGTTCAGCTGGGGGGATGCATCAGAACATGGAGCTGGGATCCACAGGGAAGGGGCAGACCAAGTGTGAAGCCACCCAACAGACCCAGGGTCCATCCCAGCTCCTGAATGTCCACCCAGTGACTGCGGGTGCTCAGTGAACCTTGTTCTCTCACAACCTCATCCTTCTCATCTGGCAATTGGGGGGATGGAGCCATTCATCATGCAGACAGAGAATTAGGGAAGAGAAGGACAACTTAGCGTCTTTGTAAGGCCAGATGGGGCTGCAAACAAACCAGTGAAGAGCAAGTACATGCATAAGGCTTCTCCCTACAGGGCCGGCACACAGTGGGTGTACAAGATGCTAGCATCCCCCTCTCACCCACACCTCAGAGCTGATGTACGGGAACAAATGGCACTTGAAGCCCTTAAAAATAACGAGTCATTAAAACAGCCAAGGTTTGTGTGGCTGTGCCCTACGCTGTCCCATGCAATAGTGCATTCTCAAGTCTGGGAGGCTTGAACTCTCACTCTCCATTATTTGGGTGAGAAAATTGAGGTGAAGTTACATTAACAGGAAGTTACATGCATGACTTGTGTGTGGACCTGTTTTCCATCCACCACTTTTGTTCCCTTCCTGCTCACTCCACTCCCACTACACTGGACTCCCTGCCATCCCTTTAACTCACCAGGCATGCTCCCAGCTAACAGCATGTGGCTGTTGCACCTGGAAGCCCTCCATCACTCTGCCTCTGGGTTTCCGGAGAGGTACCACCCAGGGAGGATGAGGATCTGGGAAGAAGGTGAGTCGAGACATCACCCTCTTCCCTCTTCTCACCTCTCCATCCTCCAGCAAGGCCAAAAGCCCAGCTGCCACTTGGGAAAGGACAGGGTTAATCTAATTCGAGCCCTAGACCACGTTCAAGGTGATTCGTTTTATTCTTTAAAAAAAAAAAAAACACCTCAACCTGTCAGGTCTTGTTTAGAAACCCGAACATTCTTAAAATATTGACAAAGAGAGGGGGCTGCACCCAGGAGAAGATTCTCAGCGAGAGGGGTGATGTTAATCCAATGTGACAGGGGTATTTTTTTTTCTCAAGCCAGGAAAGCAGAGAGTGCAAATTGCTCTGCTTGGGGGTCAGCCAGGCAGGGTGCAAGCTCAGGAAGCCATCTGTGGGGGCTGCTGTGTGTGGGGGCTGTGCTGGGCTCCCCTTCCCCACCAGCTCCATTTCCCAGGAATGGTTTATCAGACAGCTCTATCTTATTAATAGTCACAGTGTGTTGAAACCAGGGAATCTAGAGCATCAGAAATTCATTGTGGGTCCAATCTTGTCATTTCTCCAGTGGGCAAACTGAGGTCGGAGTAAAGGGGTGAAGCATTTATTGTACCAACTGTCAGCCAATCAATATGAGTTAGAACTCTCATTATGAAGCTGTTCTCCCACCAAGGTGACCAGGGATTTAGAAAGGCAGCTGTGACTCCCTTTAGGACTTTGATTTGGATTCAAATCCTTGCTCTGTGGTCCAGCACAGGTTATTTAGGCTCTCTGAGCCTTGATTTCCCCAGTAAAATGAGGACAATAATCCCTAAACCCCTTAGAGTTGTTTGGAGAATTTAATAAGAGAAATGTCTATTTCAGTCTTTGGTTATATGAATAGACACAGACTCAGGGCAGCTTAACAGTTTACAAAAAAAAATCAATTGGAAGGACATGGGGATGGCTTACAGGTATTTACACAAAAGAAGTGAAAATATATGTCCACACAAAGAACTGTAGCTTTGTATTTATAGCAGCTCTATCCATAATCACCCAGAGCAACTCAAATGTCCTTCAACTGGTTAATGTAGAAATAAACTGTGATGTATTCATTCAGTGGAATACTTACTACTCAGCAACACAAAGAGGAGGAACGGCCGGCACTTGCAACAATCGGATGAATCTCAAATGCACTGTGTTAAATGAGACAAGCCAGACTCAAAAGGGTGTCTATTGTCTGATTTCACTTAGATGACATCCGGAAAAGACAAAAAATAGGAACAGTAATCAGTTAGCGGTTGCCAGGCACAGAGGAAGTGGGGAGAGAATTGCCAGGAAAAGGGCAGGAGGGAAATTTGGAGGCTGTTGGAGACGTTCTAAATCACAATTGTGATGTAGTAACAGGACAGTACATGTTTGTCAGCTCATTGAACTATATACTCAGAAAGGTGAAATGGAATGCATGTATAAATTGCAACTCAATAAATCTGATTTTAAAAAGTCAAACAAAAGCTAAAAAGCCGAGCTTCAGAAAAGACAAAATGTGAAGTGGTTTTAGGAGTGAACCAAAGAACTTTAACCATCATTTAGAACTTGTGTCAGAGTTGGATGATGCCAAGTCCCAGGAGAGCTTCTGGTTGACTGAGTTTGGGTCCCAGGCCCGCAGGTAACTAGAGTTGGGCAGGGCCGTTTGACTGACAGCTTCATCAAGCCTGTAGGAAAGGGGAGTTTCCCCAGAAGCAATCAAGCTGAATCTACCAAGAGGGCTCCAACTGCAGAGGCCTATAGCCTAGGGGTTTATTATCCTAGACACTGAGCTCTGTCTTTGTAGGAACGTGGCCAAAGCTTCCATCTTCTGTGACAATGGGACGTGGTGCTGGCAGACTGCCCTCAGATATGAAAGCTGGGCTTCAGACTGACGGGGTCAAGCTGAGGGCTGCTTCAGACCTACGAGCACTGGGTTCAGACAATCAACTGAGTGGCTCATCAAGCAGGCGGGAGAAACAAGTGGTTAGTTCAAGCCATACAAGTGTTCGATTTAGTCAGACAAGTTCAGCCTCTGCCTTAGAGAGTCATTTATTTCCATGAAAGAAAATGTGTTTGACTCTTATTGACTGAACGGGGTGTGTCAGGCAGACACAACCAATGACTCAGTCTAAGTGGGGGAGATGTGGGGTGATGCTACAGAATCCAGTGGTTCATCTCCCAGGCCTCTGCAGCCCCAAACGGCCGTGGTGGCTTAGCCAGGCTCCCACACCAAGGCTGAAATCCCCTGGCATGAAGTTCCCGCCGTATGGATTCCAAGCATGCACTTTGGGGCACTTGCTCCGCCCCTTCTGAGCTGGGTGACCTTGGGCAATCGCTTCACCTCTCTGACCCTCCTTTTAACACAGGAAAAGATTTTTCAAACACTTTCTTAGATTTCACTGGGATTAAGTGCTCCAGAAGCATTTAAAGACATAAATAGGATTGGGAAGCAAACAGAAACACAGTGTACCCTTTTCAAAATTCCAAATTTCAGATGTGGGAACATTTGTGTATTTCTTCTTTACTCATGTGCTATGCTCGTGGGTTTGGTTTTGTAAGATTGTGCCAATATTGACAAAAGTTGTTGTTGTTTTTAATGGGCTGATTGTGGATTTTTTTTTTTTTCTCAGTCTATATTTTTTCCTACCTACTAAAATTTCTTTATTTTGGAGTATTTCCATTTTTATAAAAACTCAATTCTAAATGTAAACAATCGCTCATCTCACACGCTAGTAAAGTAATGCTTAAAATTCTCCAAGCTAGGCTTCAGCAATACGTGAACCATGAACTTCCAGATGTTCAAGCTGGTTTTAGAAAAGGCAGAGGAAGCAGAGATCAAATTGCCAACATCCGATGGATCATCGAAAAAGCAAGAGAGTTCCAGAAAAACATCTATTTCTGCTTTATTGACTATGCCAAAGCCTTTGACTGTGTGGATCACAATAAACTGTGGAAAATTCTGAAAGAGATGGGAGTACCAGACCACTTGACCTGCCTCTTGAGAAACCTGTATGCAGGTCAGGAAGCGACAGTTAGAACTGGACATGGAACAACAGACTTGTTCCAAATAGGAAAAGGAGTACGTCAAGGCTGTATATTGTCACCCTGCTTATTTAACTTATATGCAGAGTACATCCTGAGAAATGCTGGGCTGGAAGAAGCACAAGCTGGAATCAAGATTGCCGGGAGAAATATCAATAACCTCAGATATGCGGATGACACCACCCTTATGGCAGAAAGTGAAGAGGAACTAAAAAGCCTCTTGATGAAAGTGAAAGAGGAGAGTAAAAAAGTTACCTTAAAGCTCAACACTCAGAAAACTAAGATCACGGCATCTGGTCCCATCACTTCATGGCAAATAGATGGGGAAACAGTGGAAACAGTGGCTGACTTTATTTTTCTGGGCTCCAAAATCACTGCAGATGGTGATTGCAGCCATGAAATTAAAAGATGCTCACTCCTTGGAAGGAAAGTTATGACCATCCTAGACAGCATATTGAAAACCAGAGACATTACTTTGTCAACAAAGGTCCGTCTAGTCAAGGCTATGGTTTTTCCAGTGGTCATGTATGGATGTGAGAGTTGGACTATAAAGAAAGCTGAGCGTCGAAGAATTGATGCTTTTGAACTGTGGTGTTGGAGAAGACTCGTGAGAGTCCCTTGGACTGTAAGGAGATCCAACCAGTCTATCCTAAAGGAAATCAGTCCTGAATATTCATTGGAAGGACTGATGTTGAAGCTGAAACTCCAATACTTTGGCCACCTGATGTGAAGAACTGACTCATTTGAAAAGACCCTCATGCTGGGAAAGATTGAAGGCGGGAGGAGAAGTGGACAACAGAGGATGAGATGGCTGGATGGCATCACCAACTCAATGGACATGGGTTTGTGTGGACTCCGGGAGTTGGTGATGGACAGGGAGGCCTGGCGTGCTGCGGTTCATGGGGTTGCAAAGAGTTGGACACGACTGAGTGACTGAACTGAACTGAAATGTAAACAGGTTATTCTTTTCCTCTTGAAAAATTAATTATTAACCAAAGTGATACATAAAAATACTTCTCCACTTAAAAATTTTATCACCTTCCAGGGAATACTGAAATCACCTTTAATCACCACTTGTTGTTGTTTAGTCACTAAGTGGTATTTGATTCTTTTGCAAATCAATTAAACTGTAGCGCACCAGGCTCTTCTGCCCATGGGATTTTCCAGGCGAGAATACTAGAGTAGGTTGCCATTTCCTTATCCAGGGGATCTTCCTGACCCAGGGGTCAAACCCCATCTCCTGCACTGCAGGCAGATTCTTTGCCATTGAGCCACCTGGGAAGCCTTTAATTACCACTACCACCCCTTAATTATGGTCCTAATACTTCTCCCATCACCGTCAGCAAGTTGGAGAGAAATTTTCCAAACCTTCTTCTGTGTACTTCTGTTTACATATTTTACATATGTTTACTTATTATTTTCATAGGAAATGAATAGTTTTGTGGAATCATATTCTAGGTAAAGTCCTGCAATTTGCTTTCTTTGCTCAACATTGTGACTTGGAATTGTTTTCATGTCCATACACAGAGGACTATCTCTTCTGGTTTTTAATTGTTGTATAATGTTCCGAAGCACGGCTTATTTTTTCATCTCCTTTTGCTGGGCACTTAAGCTGTGGCCACTTTTGACCGTAACAAATAATGCTATAAAGACTCTCCCTGTACAGGCCCTTTGGGCACAAGCGCAAGTATTTCTGTTAGGTTTAATTTGAAAATGGGACAATATTTGCAAAGGCTTCCAGAGTTTTATTCTTACTTTATGTTTTTTTTTTAATCCACTGCCATTTTATTTATTTATTTGGCTGCACTGGATCATAAGTGCAGCATGTGAGATCTAGCTCCCCAACCAGGGATCAAACCCTGGGCCTCCTGCATTGGGAATGTGGAGTCTTAGCCACTGGACCACCAGGGAAGTCCCTCTATTGCAATATTAAAAAACCATGTTGTTGAGACATAATTTATTCCCCTCAAAATTCATCCATTTATAATGTTCAATTCAACGGTTTTTAGTATAGTCACATATTTGTGCAATCATCACCACAATCTAATTCTAGAACATTTCCTTCATCCCCTCCAAAGAAACCCTGCACCCATATTATACACTCTCTATTCCCCACCCCCTCTCTTCAGTCCCTGACAACTACTCTCCCACTTTCCTTTTCTATGAACCTGTCTGTTCTGGGCATCTCATATAAATGGAATCATACTCTATGTAGGCATCTGTTATTGACTTCTTTCCCTGAGTGCAATGGTTTCGAAGTTCACCCATGTGGTAGACGCATCACTACTTCATTTTCTTAATTGTCAAATAATCACTCACCCATTTCTGAGTGTTTATTCTCTACCAGGCATGGTGTTAATCCTCACAGAAAGCTTGAGAAGAAGTAGGCATGATTATTATCATACCCATTTTACAGATGAGGAAACTAAGGCTTGGAAGTGCTATGACTTAGCCAAGATCACCCAGGAAAGTATTGGTTTGGCCAAAAGTTTCTTCGAGTTTTCCCAAAACATCTTATAGAAAACCTGAACGATTCTTTTTTGCCAACCCAATAACTGGCAGAGCTGGCTTTGAACCCAGGTCTGTGGAGCTCCCACATCTGTGTCCTTCTAGCTGGACATCAGTGCTGTGAAAAGAAGCAGGGAGGGAGTGAAAAGTGTCTCAAGGGCTCAATGGGCAGATCATGAAGTCCCTTTTACTCATAGGCTGCTTCTGGGTCACTGTCCTGATAGATGATGATGGCCCCATGAGGCTGGACTATTAACCCAGCTCCAGATGCCCCCAGACCTTACCAACGTCAGAGCTCTCTTGTCTACTTGTGCAGCTTTTCTGACGTCTCCCTCTCTCTCAACACTTCCCACCTCTGGTGTTTCTTCTCCGCAGTCCTAATGTCTGTGTCTAACCTTTAGGGGCTGTTGCATCAGTAAGGGTGTTACATCTTTGTTAGGATTGTATGCCGATTAAGTGATCACTGGTTGTGAGTAAGGGTCTGAGGTGGGTTTTCCCACGAGTAAAGCAAGTCTTGAAGCCTGAAATGAACAGGGAGGGCTCAACTCTCCAAAAATCCTAAAACCCTCCATTCCCTGGGGTGTCTGGAGAGTTAAGAACTGCAACCACATAATAGTGACAATAATAGGATCGGCTTACTCTCCTTGGGAGGGGCCGTCACTACTTTGGGCCTCCTCCTCTGAGTCCAGTGGGCTGTGGCGGGGGAGGGGAGGGGTTGTCCTATTTTATAGGAGATTAAGACTTGAGGTCACACGGCCAATAAAGGGAGGGAGAGAGGGCTAGAGCCTGGCACTCTTGGACCCTGTGTCAGCCCCTGCCACACCAACTCACCCTGATTCCATCGTGCAAGTCTCAAGTTTCACACCATTCTTGGTTTCAATTGATGTCCAATTGCCAAGTTAAATAAAAGCAACTTTCTGCCTTTTCAAAATTGAGAGGAGAGGTACAGGCCAAGACTTATGTTCTCTGCCCTAACTTGCTGTGTGATCTTGAAAAGGTTATCTGCATTCTCTGAGGCTCAGCAGTGGGTCTGTCTGCTCCTGAGATCGTAGGAGATATGACTGAAGAGTAAGTTGGGCCCAGACCTCTTATCTCTGGTGGAGGCAACAAGAACTGAAAGATGCCCCAGAACCATGTCCTTGCCCCAGGCAACCAGCACCACAGATCCTGTCAACCAGGGATCTAAGCTAACCATCAGAGCCTGCCCCAGCTTGAACAATGCCCTCCTTCTCCCCCTTCTCTCTGTCTCTCTCTGCCGCAGGTCACTTGTTCATTCAACAACCATCTATTGAGCAGCCACCAGGAGTCTGGTGGGCAGTGGGAGACAAACACACACACATGGGTCCTTATACAAGGCAGAGTGTAGCTGTGCCCTGTGGGTGCTGGGCATGAAGGAAGGAAATCCTGCTCGGGAGCATGGAAAGCCTGGTGAAACTGATAGGTGAAGAGGGACGGCATCTCAGATGGCACAACGGGAGTCCAGGCCTGGAGGAAGATGACTTCAGGGTGCATTTGGGGGGTTCTGGTGGGGCTGGAGGGTGCAAATGTGGGAGATGTGATTGGAGGCTAAGCTGGGCCATGCCTACAGGGCCTCAACTTTTCAGCAGGAGTGAGACAAGCTCAGATCACTTCTCAGAAGGCTCCTCTTGGCTCCACACCTCCCATCCTCATGTCAGCTCCCTGAGGTCTTGGTGGTAATTCCTGCTCTCACAGAAACTGCAGTTTCAGAGAAATGAACTAAAGGGTCCATGGTCTCCAGAGTTTAAGTGGCAGAGTTGGGACCAAGACGCTAGGCTGGGGGCCAGGGACCGTGGGGGGTGGGGGGCACATTTTAAGGGTGGAGCTGAGGACACCATGGCTAGGTCAGTTTTTCCATCTGCAAAATGGACTGGGGAGAGTCCTCCCCAGTCAGATGTCCTGCTCTCTGCTCCCCATGGCCTGGGACACCCAGGTTCTGCCTTAGAGAGGCCAGCCACCCACTCCCTCTCAAAGGCCTGAAAAGGTCATGCCTGCCCCCTTGACATTTTCCCCAAGGCCCCTGTCCTGATGTTCCTACATCAGCCCCTCCCACCTCAGGGGAATCTGGCCCTGCCGGCTCTGGGCTTTAAGCTAGACGCTGCTCATCTGTCATTAGTCACCAGCTGGTAGAAAAGCTGAGACTGCGTCCTATCGCAGTCCCACCCACTACTGCCCAGCCCTCCCTCCACTCCCAACTCAGCCATCCAAGAGATCTCTGGTCTAGGGGTCTCTGGTCCTTAGGGAAGAGTTGAGTCCAGCCAGGGCTTTGGAGCTCAACTGACCTGTGTGACCTTGGGCAATTTCCCCAACCTCTCTGAACCTTAATTTCTTCCCTTCTTTCCTTCTTCCTTTTACTCTGATTCATCCCCACGCCACCCATCCCCACTCCCACCCCTATGCCATAGATATGTATTGAATGTCTACAATACACCAGACACCATGGGTCACAATCACGGACCACAGCCATTAGAGGTCTCACTTGCCAAGAGCTTTAAGACTAAACAAGACCCAGGCCCCTGAGGTGCCACCCCTAGGTGGGTGGGAATGGAGGGGGGAGGGGTGGGATAGGACTGACCTCTGAACCCTGGAAAAGCCAGCAGAGGTTTTTGAACCAAGCCCAGGTTTCATGTCCCCACTTACTGACTGTGATCTCAAGCAAGTCACTTCACCTTTCTGAGCCCCAGTTTCCTCATTTAATAAAGGACAAAAATCATATTGTGAGTTTTAAATGAGACATCTGGCCGCTAATGGGTTATTCTGAAGTTCTAAAAATTCACCTTTGTTTCCACCTCGAGACCTGGAAATCCACCTCGAGACCTGGAAATCCTTATGGAGTGAAGGACTGACCCCTTAAAAGGGGGAGTTCAGGCCTCAGTCAGTAACCCTGGGTCCAAGACTTATTTGGGAACTGGGAGTTCTTCTAAGTAACCCTCAGCAAATAGTCTACATTGTTTGCAACCTGCTTCACCTACACACGTCAGAATCTTCCTTTTGTGGGGAAAGGGGAATCCTGATTCTTTATTTTATTTATTTTTGGCTGCACTGGTTGTTGCGCATGGGCTTTCTCTAGTTAAGGGGAGCAGAAGCTACTCTTCGTTGAGATGTGCAGGCTTACTGCAACGGCTTCTCTTGTTGCAGAGCGTGGACTCTATGTGTGGGCTCAGGGGTTGCGGTGCACAGGCTTAGCTGCTCCTCAACATGTGGGATCTTCCCAGATCAGGGAAGATAAAACCCCTGTCCCCTGCATTCGCAGGCAGATTCTTAACCACTGGATCAACCAGGAAAGTCCCAGAGTCCTGACGCTTGATGACATCATCATAAAAAAGTTTTAGGTGATTTTGAGCACTTACTATGTGCCCCCCGTTGCATCAGATGTTATCTTTAATTCCCAACAACGGTGACTCTTATTATACCCATTTTAGAGATGAGGAAATTGAGGCTTGGAGATAATTTCTAGTAATTTATCCGGGATCGTACAGTCGAGAATGACCTCAGCTGTGCCCTGCCCTGCACTTCCCCTGCAAGGGATGATGAAGGACCCTTTCCTGCACTGTCCAGGGACCTTGAGCCCATAACTACCCTCCCTGGACCTCAGTTACCCCTCATTTTACTGAGGGGGAGTTTTTGAATTTTTTACTTGCCCAGTGAGGTAAGACAAGGCAGCATTTCCCAGGCCTTCTGAACAGATGCGAAAATGGAGTCCCAGATTGAGGCAAGGGGCCCCTGGTGACTAAGCCTGGAATTCAGGTCTTCGGGCCCAGCCTGGGTTCTGGTCTTTATCCGCCACTTCTCAGAAGTCAGTTCTGACCCCAACTGTCCTGGGATTGCTCAAGGCCCTGCATCATGTAGGTGGTCACAGTTCTACAGAATCGGGGAGAGGAAGGAAGAGGAGGTGGCTGTCTGGGTCAAGAACAGATCTGGGGCCCTGTGCCAAGCCTCAAGCCAGGCCCCAGGAACAACCTGATGGGCATTCTACTAAGATCCCAGTCCATTCCTGCCCTCCACAGAGCTCCCAGGTGGGGACGATAAAGAAAGATGAGTACCACGTGGAGAAGAACATATTTTCAAATGGAAAAGAATGAACAAAGGCAAAATTCATCCATTTATTTGGGGCAAGGCTGACTCTTATAGAAACATTTAACCTACAGCCTTCTTTCTGCAGAGCCTGACTGTCCCCAGGCCTCCTGTCTCTCTTTGGGGTCCCTGTCCCTCAGGGCCAGATTCTGGGACACATGGCATTTTTGCTCCAAAACTCAGAAATCCCATTTATCTAGTGCTCATCAGGTACTAGTCGCCCAACTGTAGTCATTTTGGTTGAGTGTTATGCCAGGCCTGAGAGAGAGGAATTCTTACCCCCATTTTGCAAAGGAGGAAACCTAAAATACCTGGAGACTCAAAATACCTGCCCGTAGCTCCATAGTGGGATCTCAGACCCCACTTCTTGACTGATATTCACTCGCCCCTCTTCCTCTTCGGAGCTCTCGTCAGCTGCAGGGGACACTTTCTACAACAACCTATAAAATGGAGCAATTACACAGTTCACCCATGGGACTGTTTTATGGATCGGCAGGGCCCAAAATCATTGTGAGTTTGTTCACTAAGATCCCAGGCAGGGTCCATTTGACTCAGTGACAAACATCTACTGAAACAACACAGGTTTATTCCCTGTGCTGTGTCACACCAGAATGGAAACTGGGGCCAATTTTATAAGCCCCAATCCATCAATAGACATGAAACTTGCAGGAAGCTCCATTCAGGAAGGAGGGCTGGGGGAGGCTCACAGGCCCCTGTTTCCCCAGAGACCCTTCCTGCTCAGGACTCATGGTGGATAAGAACCATAGGAGGCTGGAGGATCAGAGGGAGAAGACTGGGTGATGCCTCCTGCCCCCAGATGCTAGGAGTGAGGGGGCAGAGGTTGAGTCCCCGGGAGATTGGCTTTGTCTCCTTCTGGCACAGGGTAGGCCTGCAAGGAGCATCATCAGTGGAAGTGAGAGGGGGAGGGGTAAGTGGATGATGGATGGATCGATGGATGGATGAGTGGATGGATGAGTGATTAGATTAGATGGATGGGACAGAGGAACAGATGAGCTAGAGGGATGTCTGGGTTTTGCTACAGAGACAGGTGTGGTATGTCTGTCTTTGCGGGTGTGTCTGCATGTCTGTACAGGAGGCCGTGTCTGTGTGTGTGTCCCACTCCCAGGATCTGCACCTTTGTGTGTCTCTAGGTGCCCTAATCTGATTTTGTGTCCACCTCTGACACTGACAGCGTGTTGTCTGTGTGTGTCTGGGAGATGGGTGCCTCCGGACACCTGCTTATTTCCGTGTGGTTCTCAGTGGATACCTGTCCAGGTGTGTCTGGCTGTGTCTACGTACAGGCATGTCACTGATTTTAAGTCCAGGTCACCAGGTGTGTGTCCAGGTTCATCTGCTGTATCTGTCTGTTTGTGTGTCCACATCCCTAGGTCTCTGTGAGTCTGTATCTGAGGAGGTGTGTGTCTTCTTGATCCTGGGTCTGACCTGACTGTGGGTCCGTGTCTGTGTATCCAAGTATGCCTGTGTGTCCTGATGCAACCGTGTGTCTGTCTCTGTGTGTGTGTTTCTGTGTCCAGGTGTCTCTGTCACCCAAGATCTGACTCTGTGTATCCAAGTGTGTCTGAGTGTCCTGGCCTGTGTGTCCCTGTGGCTGTTGTCCCAGCCCTGCGGTCTGTCTGCTTCCCCAGAGGGCGCCCTTGCCCAACCCTCTCCCATCCTCCCTGGGCTCCTGCCTCCCGGTGCGCCCCTGCAGGCTGGTGGAAACCGCGTGGGCCCAGACCGGGCAAAGCCGGCCTCTCCAGGTCCCGCCTTCCCCGCGGCCCCGCCCCCAGCCCGCCCCTAAGCGGGCTATAAGTTCACTTCACTCTCAACCTCTGCATTGCCCGCCGCCAGTGGTCTGCACTTGGAGTGTCCTGCCACCCGTCCGAGGAGCACAGCCACCACCTGACCATGGCCGAGGGTGAGTATCAGAGTCAGGGGTGCCGCCACCGCGCAGGGGCCCCGAGGTCCAGAGGCCAGCCATCTCTCCCTAGTCTCGGTGGTCCCACTGGTGCAGTGGGGGTCAGGACCGGGCTGGGCTCAATCCCTAAGCCCCCAATTTGGAGCACAAACAGGAGGGCTGGGCTGGATGAGAGGTGCCTGGCCCCCATTTCTGGCTCTGCTTGGGACCTCAGTTTCCCCATCTCCAGGGCATATTCGTTAACCCCTGCCTCCCTGGATCAGATGAGGCAATGGACCATGAAGGCGTGTTATAAACTGTAAGGTACCTGGTCGCGGACCATTGCCAGTCGTCCTCAGTCAGTTAGTGGAGCCTGGCTCCCTGCTGCGTGCTGGGCACAAAGCTGTGCAGAGGGTGCTGGCCTGGCCTCAGGGACTGAGCTTTGGTTAGTCCCTCATGGCGTGTAAGCCAAGCCTGGCTGTCTCCTTGGTCTCAGCGGATGGAGAGGAGCTCCTAGCATCCAGGGGAGGAGAGGCCTGAGAGCAGACTTGCTCTCGCAGGCCCCTCCCTGCCTCCAAGTTCTGCATCCCCTGTCCTTGGCCACTGGTTGAGTCTCGGTTTCCCATCCTGTAAAACACGGACAGTAACAGCAGCCACTGGTACATCTGTGAGGAGAGCAGTGGAGAAGGGGCTCAATTCCTTTCCTTCCTGTCCCCCTCCACACACACACACACACACACACACACACACACACACACTCTCTCACACACACACTCACACTCGGGCAGGGCTACCATTTCAGAGGCATGACTTCTATGATGGGGGACACACCTGCCCTAATGCTGCTGGACTCAGCACTCTGGCTGACTCTTGGGTCAAGTCCATTTGGAGGTGGCCTTGGCACCACCGCAGCCCCCAGGAAGGAAGGTAGGCGGAGGGGACGTTGGAGGGGCACATGGGGCAGAGGGAGCGGGAATGAGCGGGAGGAGCCATGGACGTGCCTGACCGGCTGTGTTCTCGGGCCACCTTTGTTCCTCTCTGGGACCCAGCTTCCAAGGACATGTGATTGAAAGCCAGCTCGGCAGCCACTTGTGTCCCATGCAGTTTCCCATCCCTGTCTCCAAGAGTGGGGCTCAGTAGGGCTGGGGGACCTGGAATGGCCAGTTATGATGAGCCCCCTGCCCCATTGCCAGAGTGGCCACTTCTTACAGGGGTCTCAGTGGCCTGGAAGACCTCAGGTCCTTTCTCAGTACAGAAATCCTATGATCCTAGACCCTGGTGTTTCTGCACCTCTAGAGCTGGGCATCATTTCTGGGAATCCTTCTTCACACAATAGCATGAGATAGCGCCCCATTTGCCCCAGACCCCAGGGTCTGACCATTTCTCTAAGGTCTCCTGTGGGGACAACAAATTTCAGAGGCGAGATCTCTACAATGGGGGACGCGCCTGCACTAATGCTGCTGGACTCAGCACCCTGAGCCTCTTTGCTTTGTCAGCTCTCTGGCGTTGCAGTTTTCCTTCTTCACCCCAGCAGGCCAGCAGGAAGTTCTTCCTTGTGGCTAGTGGAGGTCTCTCCTGCTGTGATCGCAGGGGCCTCACCTTCTTCCCAGGTCTCCTCCCAGGTGTGAAACAACGCAGGATGTGGGTGGGGGACAGACAACAGAGCCTAAGCTGTGACTAAGGTGGTTACTGGGGCCGGGGTCCAGACTCTACAGCCCTGGATTCTGGATTCAAATCCCCAAGCTTGGTCTTGCACTTGCCATGAGACCTGGGGCCACATAATATCACTAGAAAGTGAAGATAGTGATAGTAGCTGATGTGAAGAACCAACTCGTTGGAAAAGACCCTGATGCTGGGAAAGATTGAAGGTGGGAGAAGGGGATAACAGAGGATGAGATGGTTGGATGGCATCACCAATGCGATGGACATGAGTTTGAGTAAGCTCCGGGAGTTGTTGATGGACAGGGAAGCCTGGCGTGCTGCAGTCCATGGGGTCGAAAAGAGTTAGACACGACTGAGCAACTGAACTGAAGTGGGCAGTTGTGAGTTTAAGTGGAGATAACCCATGTCAAAGTCCTTGGCAGTCACTGGGCAATTTGTTTGCACCTCGTTTAGAGGATGTTCATTGGCAGGAGGGAGGAGAACTGCGCGGATGACCCCATGGGAGGACTCACCTGCCGGGTGACTTTGGCCAGTCCCTGCCTCTGGGCCTCAGTGGGAACACTTACTCTCAAGGGCCCCATAGCTCTGGGAGTCCTGCCTTGCCCACTCCTCCCACCCTACTGTCCCCCTAATCTTGACCTTGATTATGTCAGATTGAGCTTGCCAAGGTTATGAGACTTGTGCTTTCCTTAGCCCCTCACTGTCCTGTCACCCCACCCCTACTTTGGTCTTCAGCTCCTTCAGAAACTATAAAGAGAACTTTCACACATCAAACTTTTGCCCTGGGCTAAGCCCTTGGATCTTCAGAAAAGGAGGCACAGAGAGGGAGAGACACCTGCCGAGGATCACACAGCAGTACGTCCAAACTGAAACCCAGGTCCTGAAGACTCTCAAACTCCTGTCATTAAAAAATATTGTTATAGAGGATATTGAGCACGTATAAAAGTAGAGAGAATAGTGCAATAAATGCCTATGTTCTCATCACCCAGTCTCAACCACCACCAACTTATAGCTACCGCTGCTTCCTGCCCCCTCATCACCCCGTCCTCCATTTTTGAAAGCAGATCCCATACACCAGGCTTCCCTTGTGACTCAGCTGGTAAAGAATCTGCCTGCAACGTGGGAGACCTGTGTTCTACCCCTGGGTTGGGAAGATCCCCTGGAGAAGGGAAAGGCTACCTACTCCAGTATTCTGTCCTGGAGAATTCCATGGATTATAGTCCATGGGGTCGCAAAGAGTCAGACATGGCTGAGCGACTTTCACTTTCACTTCATTTCCCATTACATCACATGGTTCATCTGTAAATATTTCAATATTTCTCTCCAATGAATAAGGACTCCTTTTTAGACAAGAACAAATTAAAAATTCCTTAATATTACCATTTTCTATCAGTGTTCAAATTTCTAATTGCGTGTGATAAACAGTTTTTAAAATCAAAATGCAAGTAAGGCTTATATAGCACAGTGGGTTATAATGTGCCTTAGGTTTCTTTTAGTCTATAGGTTATCCCTTCAACTTTCTTTTCTTGTCTTTTTTCTTTCTTTCTTTTTTGAAATTTACTGGTTAAAGAAACCAAATACTTTGCTTGTAGTTTCCCAGAGCATGAATTTTGTTGATCAAGGTGCAAGTCCTGGGACTTGGGAGGTGGTTCAGTGGATAACCAATCCACCTGCAATGTAGGAGACGTAGGTTCGATCCCTGGGGCAGGAAGATCCCCTGGAGGAGGGCATGGCAACCCACTCTAGTATTCTTACGTGGCAAATCGCATGGACGGAGGAGCCTGGCGGGCTATAGTCCATAGGATTGCAAAGAGTTGGACACGACTGAAGCGACTAAGCACGCATGCTTGTCCTGGTCCTAAACTTAATGAGCTCCTCAGTCCTCTGTATTTCCTGGAAATTGAAAATTAAACCTAAAAGGCAAAGTGTAACTAACCAATACCAAATACCACCCCACTTTTTATTAAAAGAACCCTCCAGTCACAATAGACTAGCCCGTGTCTAGGAGGTGTTTTATTATGTGCCAGGCACTGGGCTAAATGGCTCACAGCCACCCTGGGTCCTACTGTCTCTCGCTGTAGACTCAGGTTGGGGAACTGAGGCCCAGAAGAGCTGAGTCACCTGAGGGCCAAAGCCAGGAGGTAGCAGAGCCTTCCCCACCTGCCTCAGGGTGCACAACCTATGATTAAGAGTTGGGGAGGATTTCCCTGCTGGTCCAGTGGTTAGAACTCTGAGCTTCCACTGCAGCAGGCCTGGGTTCGATCCCAGGTAAGGGAACTAAGATCCCGCAAGCAGTGTGTCATGGCCAAAAAAAAAAAGAGTTGGGGAGATTTACGCCCAGTTAACTTCTACATGACAGGGCAGTTGAGGGTTGGGAGGGCCCTGAACACCCCATGTCCAGGGAGCCTGGGGCACACAGCTGGCTGTGAGATGGAACCTTGGCTCAAGCCCCTCACTGTCTCCACAGAGCTGATCCTGGAGAGATGTGACCTGGAACTGGAGGCCAATGGCCGTGACCACCACACAGCCGACCTGTGCAGGGAGAGGCTGGTGGTGCGGCGGGGCCAGCCCTTCTGGCTGACTCTGCACTTCGAGGGCCGAAACTATGAGGCCAGCTTGGACAGCCTCACCTTCTGTGCCGTGACTGGTGAGTACTACTCCCCACCCCTCCCCATTCTGTGATTTCATTGTCCCCTGACAGACCATGGGAAAGGTGACACCACTCCTCCTCCTGGGAAGAAATTCCTGAGAAATTCTCAGGAATTCCCCTGAGAAATTCCCAGCAGTCACTATCCCATTTTACAGATGAGGGAACTGAGGCCCAGAGAGTGGAGAGATGTCATCTCACGCCACTCAGCCTTGTAGACAAGTTGGTGATTCTGGATGCCTGGCTTCCTGATGACCTGTTATCACCAGGGTTGGGTGGGGGGTGGGGGGCGTTTGCTAGCACACAGGTCCATAGAGATCCTGCCTGCCTTTTCCCACATCCAAACAATTTTCCAATTATCGACAGCTTCTTCTCCAAACCCACACAACCTGACCAGGCCTCTGGAATCGGACCCAAAGGGAGTCTGGGTGGTGGAGAGAACCCAGCTTTTTCTAGCTCTCTGAGTGGGCAGTTTTGTGTTTCCATAGTTCTTTCTCTAAGCATCAGGAGGCTGCCTCAGACTCACAGACTTGGATTCTGGTGAGGGCCAGACTGCCTGCCTGCTGTGTGACCTTGGGCACATCACTTAGCCTCTCTGAGCTAAAGCACTCCTAGTAGAAGGTCCTTAGGTAAAAAGAGCCTGACATGAGGGAGTGCCCTGCAAATGTTCACAGCAGTTGCTGATCTTGCTCCAGGGACTCTAGTGGTGGGTGAAGGGACATTGAGGCCCCAGCAACTCCATCTCCAGACACCCAATGCCCAGTCATCTTTGTTTGCCATACCCGGAAAGTGACCTTAAATGCCGCTGGGTTTGGCTTCTGGTGGGAACCACTCCCTTGAGGTCAGTGAGGGGCCACCTAGCTGGGACTCTGGCTCGAGGGTGGGAAAGGCCAGCTCTAGCTCTTTCTGAGGTCTCTGAGGCCAGAGAGCAAGCAGGCTGAGGCTTGTATTACCTGGGAAGCCGTTTGATAAAGCTTATCACAGTGCCTGCAGACCTGCCACGGAAATCCCCTCCATCCTCCCCTCCCCTCCTTTCCCTTCTGGCAGGGACACGCCTACTGACCAGGGGCATCCCCCCCCCCCACGCACACCCAGCAGCCTTGGGGTTCTTTCTATAGGCCTGAGGGCCCTCTGGCAAGTTTCCGATCTTTCCAGTCTCAGTTTCCCTTTTTGTAAAGTGGAAGCCTGAATCTATGGAACTTAAGGGCTGGGGGTGGTGCCCTGAGAAGAGTCAGGCTTGGGCTGAGGAAAATCACATCTGTGGTGTAAGTATACTTATCCAGAATCCTTCTGTTCTGAATGCATAACTAACTCCCATTTTACAGATGGGAACACTGAGGCTCAGAAAGGTCAACTTACTTGCCCAGGTCACACAGCAGGATTCAAACCTTGACCCCAGAGTTGAGGTTTTTTGTTGCTGTGATCTGAGAGCAGAGACATCTACGTATTCACCACAAGGGCCTGCTGGCCTTGGTTTATTCTTCTGTGAAATAGATGGTCGTTGAACTGCTGGTATGGGAATTTCCCACCTTTTTCCCCCATCTTTCACTCTCAAGGTGTCTGATTTCTTTTTCCTTCTTTTCCATTTGTCTAGGCAACCTGGTGCTAGGTAATGAGGCCTCTAGTTCAGGGCTGGGACCACAGCGGGAGGCAGGCAGCTGACCTTCTTACCCCAGTAACTAATCTCTGTTCTCTCGTCTCTGCCAACTTATCCAAGCCATCACCAACCTCCCCTGCTAACTTCCGCAGCCCCCAGGGCAGCCATAGAAGGCACTGTATCTCTGGGTGCTCTTGACTTCCCTGTCTGACCTACCAAGACCCTCCCGTGGGCTGAAGAAGCTGAGGGACAATGCCAGGAAGCCAGGCTTCCCGCCTTAAGGCCTAGCTTGGGTCAGTCTCTGGCCAAGCCTGGCCCAGGCACCCTGCTTTGGTGTTAGAACATTCTAGCCTGTAATCTGCTTCTCCTACCTCTTCAGGGAAACTGAGGCCCAGAGAGGGGAGAGAGCTGGTGAAGGTCACCCAGCAAATGGAGTGTGTGGCCTGATGCCACCCATGCCCAGATGCTATGCGTCTCACCCTGACACTTCAAGGCCAGACAGGTCTGTTGTGGGGTACAGACCACAGCAGACAAGCACCATCCTTGTTACGGACTAAAGCTCTACTTCCCCCACAAGGGAGGCCAGGGTTTGAGGGTGGAGGAGTGACAGTGAGGTCAGCCTGGAACAGTGAAAAGAACCCTTATGAGGCTAATAGCAGGCTTGACTCTGGAAGCTTCCCCTCATCCACCCCACCCAGCCCCTCACTGCTGTGGTCAGGATAGAGGCCAGGACCCCTCAGGTCTCCAGGGTCATTTATGCCCAGTGGGGTCTCTGCGGAGCCTCTGGCTCCACAAAGAGTACCGCATGGAACCGCAGCCAAGGAATTTTCTAAGCCAGCTTACGTGAACAGTGGTGGGGTTGGGGACAGCCCATCCTCATCCCATCCTCCAAGACCCCTCAGAAGAAAGGTGTGTGTGTGTGTGTGTGTGTACAAGGCTGCCACAGGACAGAGAGCAAGTGTTTCCTGGCCGGTCCCCAAGGGCGGTGTGTCAGTGGTGACAGTGACTATGGGACCCGGCCCAGCCTGTTACTGTGGAAACCAGAACATTGATCATCCCAACAGAGTCTCTTCTGAGAATGAAAAGATTATGAATGAGAGAATTATGCTGGGACCACAGGCATGAAAGGGTTTCCCTGGTGACTCGATAAAGAGTCTGCCTGCAACGCAGGAGATGCAGGTTCAATCCCTGGGTCAGGAAGATCCCCTGGAGAAGCAAATGGCAACCCACTCCAGTATTCTTACTTGGGAAATCCCATGGACAGAGGAGCCTGGAGGGCTACAGTCCATGGGGTTACAAAAGACTTACCAACTAAACAACACTAAACAACAACAACAAGCATAAAGTAGGACTATCCTGGGAAAACTAGAATGTATGGTCACCCCAACTTTATCACTCTCAACCCCAGTTTCCATATCTGTGAAGTGATGCAATTGTACTAGGCAATTACTACATTCCACTCCAGTCTCAAAATCTGTTATTTGGCATGAGAACTCTGATTTGTAATGGTCTTGTTGGATGACACTGAGGATAGCTCATGTTTACTGCATGATTACTATGTGCTAGTCACTGCTTTAAATGCTTTCTATGAACTCTCACCAATTCCTCTAAACAGCATTTAGAAGGTGGTAGTGACAGTAATAAATAACTATTACTTATGAGCACTTACTGTGTGCCAGGCACCTTGTAATGTGCTTTACAAGCCTCAGCTTCTTTAAGCCTCACGATGACCTTTTCAGGAGGTACTGCAATTGACCCCATTTTACAGATGAGGAAACTGGGACACAGAGAAGCTAAATAGCTTGTCCAAGATCACAGAGTCAGTTTCAGACCTGGAATCAAACCTTTCCAGGAATGTAGCCTAAACCTGTTTTCGTCTTTGATGGAAAAATTGCAGATCAGAGAGGTCTCATGACTTAGCTGAGGTCACATGAGCACTCCAGGTCTCACTGGGGGGACCAGACTCAGGCTGGCTGTCAGGCTCCAGTGCTGCCCAATTCCTCCCCTAAATACTAACTCTGGAAGACAGGGAGTGTTTAAAGACTTACAGCTGGCTCCTGGCACTCAGGGCCCCAGAGGCCGACATCACGCCTGTTAGTTCATAGTTATATTTGGGCCCGGGTGTGGGCGGGGCTGGCAGGTAGCCCCTTACTGAGCAGGCCCCCATACTATCAGCAGTGGGTGGGCAGAGTGGCAAGGAGGGAGATGGAAGAATAAACAGAAACCCTCCTGGGCAGCCGCCCAACCAGGCAGAGAAAGTTCTGTTTCTTCTCTTCACCACCCAAGTCCAGAAAGGGTGACTGGCCCCCCTCGTCCTCCCTATGACTCAGACCTGCCTGCAAAAGCGGGGCCCTGCCCTCTCCCCAAAAAAGAGCCAGTTGGAGGGAGGCCCTCACCACACTGAGGCCTGAGGCAGTATGCCCTCCCAACTAGGGAAACCTCCCCTTTGGGAATGAGAGACAATGTGGGGACCCCAGGGCCTGGAGACCTTGGACCAAATGCTGACTTTGCCACAGACCCCTGAAACATTCTTGGAAGAGCCCTTCTCTCTGAGCCTCAGTTTTTCCACCTGTAAAAGGGGTCTCGGGGGAAGCAGGAAGTGCCAAGGGTACTTGGTAAAGTGTCAGAGGCTGTAGGGAGGTGAGGGATGGTTCTGGCTCTTCAGAGTTGCCTATGGAGATACAGAGGCCAAGAAATGGAGGGGGCCTTGGGGAGACAGACATCTGGATCTACAATGGCCAGCACCCTCTGCTAGCCAGGAGCAAGCAGACTCTCAGACAGGCCCCACTGGCCACTTCAGAGGACCAAGGTCCCATTTTACTCAGAGTCTGGGCTTCTTTTTCTGAAAGAGAAAGCAGGAGGTAAAGGACTTAAGTGGGAAAGGAGGACCATTGAGGAGTACCTTGCCTCATTCCTGTCCATTTTACAGATGAGCAAACTGAGCCCAGAGAGAAGGATGTTTTTACTCAAAGTCACGCCAGTCCAGAACAGTGTCACTGTGACCCTGTCCCAGGCCACGCTGTCCCCTCTCCCAGGAGACTGAGGACGTGCTGGGTGCCTGCCACTTTTCGTGCATTCCCACAAAACCAGTCTGTACATTTTGGAGTCCAGTCCCCAGATGAAGAAGCCAAGGCTCAGAGAGATGAAACCACTCCTCCAAGTTCCTTCAATGGTTAGCCGCAGAACTGGGCCTCACACCCAGGCCCAGGGCACCCCCCAGGCGTGCACTCTGCCCCTGCTGGTGCTTACCCTCCCTCACCACCCCCGGCTCACAGCCCCCTGCTTTCTCCCTCTGCAGGCCCAGACCCCAGCGAGGAGGCCGGGACCAAGGCCCTCTTCAGGCTGTTCGATGCTGTGGAGGAGGGGGCCTGGGCAGCGGTGGCAGTGGACCAGCAAGACAGCACCCTTTCGCTGCAGCTCAGCACCCCGGCCAACGCCCCCATTGGCCATTACCACCTCAGCTTGGAGGCCTCCACCGGCTACCAGGGCTCCAGTTTCATGCTGGGTCAGTTCACCCTGCTCTTCAACAGCTGGTGTCCAGGTGAGCTGCACTCTATTCGTGGGCAGGATGGGGAGATGGGCAGGGCTGGACCCATCCATGGGAACCACTTGGTGGTGGGGGGGTGGTGGGCGGAAGATGGGGCAGCAGAGACATCCAGGTGGACTGAGTGAGGCTCTAGCCTCCCAAGACATCATGATGTCAGAACTCTCATTATTCCCATTTACAAAGGTGGGGACAGGCTCACAGAAGCAAAATAACTTGCCCCAGTCTACACAGCTACCAGTAGCTCAGAGGGTAAAGAATCCACCTGCAATGTGGGAGACCCCGGTTTGATTCCTGGATTGGGAAGATCCCCTGCAGAAGGGATAGGCTACCCACTCCAGTATTCTTGGGCTTCTCTGGTGGCTCAGATGCTAAAGAATCCACCTGCAATGTAGAAGACCTGGGTTTGATCCATGGGTTGGGAAGATCCCTTGGAGGAGGACAAGGCAACCCACTCCAGTATTCTTGCCTGAAAAATTCCATGGACAGAGGAGCCTGATGGGCTACAGTCATGAGGTTGCAAAGAGTCAGACACAACTGAGCAACTAAGCACAGCACACAGCTACAAAGGGATCCCACCTTGTGTCTGAGGCCCTGGCACTGTGAGCTGGGCCTGGAGGTGGCCTGGGTTCAGAAGCCCCATTCAGGAAAGGACTGTCCAGTGGAGGCCCAGGGCCATGGCCTCACACCTGGTTCTGTCTTGTGGGGCTCTGTTTTAAATCTCACCAGACTGGCTTGGGGAAGGGAAGCAGGGAGATGGAGGAATGGGGTACCCAGAAGAGGTGGGCAGGAGCAGTTTGGCCACCTAAGTGCTCCTTATACACTCTTTTTATTTTTTTTTAAATAAATTATCATTATCACCATTTTTTTTTAAACTTCTCTTTTGATTTCTATTTTTAAAATATATCTTTATTTATTTATTTTTGGCTGTGCTGGGTCCTTGTTGCTGTGAGGCTAGTTTCTCTAGTTGCAGTGAGCAGGGGCCACCCTTTGTTGGGGTGCCTTCTCATTGCAGTGGCTTGAAGCACAGGTTCTAGGCGTGCAGGTTTCAGTAGTTCCTTCACTGCAGCACAGAGGCCCTATAGTTGCAGCTCTCGGACTCTATAGAGTGCAGGCTTGGGAGATGCAGTGCACAGGCTTAGTCGTTTCGTGATAGGTGGGATTTTCCCAGACCTTTACCACTGAGCCACCAGGGAGGTCCCTTTATACACTCTTTTAATGATTGCTCTCAACAACCCCCAGGGGCAGAGATTAGCATCCTCGTTTTACAGACAGGAAACTGAGGCTTAGAGATAAGTGGCTTTTGGCAGCTCCTTCAAGAAGTAAGATGGCCTATGCCAGACAAAACCAGAGAATCAGGGAAAGAGCTGAGTCCGTCTCGAGCAAGAAAGAGGAGGGGGTCGCAAACAGTCCAAGGGGTTGCAAAGAGTCGGACAGGAATGAGCGACTCACATGACTACTGCTGCTCATACCTAGCCAGGCAGAGAGAGGGGCCATGTGGGCAGGCCCAGCCTGGTGATGGACTTCCCTCCTCGAAGCCCGGCCCCAGAGCAGAAATTCTGGCCTCCTACTGGGCCAGACCAGACCTCCAGACCACCAGCCTCCTACTGGACCACTGCTTTATTTATTTATTTATCTATTTTTCTTCTCCATTTTGGGGCATTTTCTTCGAATAGAAAGATCTTTTATTTTCTCTTTTATATACCTTGGCTGTTCTTTCCGTTTTTTCATTTCATTTTGGCTGTGCTGGGTCTTCCTTGTTGCACGGGCTTTTCTCTAGTTGCGGAGAGTGGGGGCTACTTTCTATTCATAGTTGCAGTGCATGGGCTTTGCACTGAGGTGGCTTCCCTTATTGTGCAGCACGGGCTCTAGGCTCGCTGGCTTCAATAGTTGTGGTTCCTGGGCTCTAGAGCATGGGCTCAGTAGTTGTGGCACACGGGCTTCGTTGTTCCCTGGCATGTGGGATTGTCCCGGATCAGGGATCAAACCCCTGTCTGCAATAGCAGGTGGATTCTTTACCACTGAGCCACCAAGGAAGCCTGGCTTTTATTTTTAATTATAACAGTAAGATATGAGAAAGTGAAAGTGAAGTCGCTCAGTCGTGACCGACTCTTTGCAACCCCATGGACTGTAGCCTATCAGGCTTCTCTGTCCATGGGATTTTCCAGGCAAGACTACTGGAGTGGGTTGCCATTTCCTTCTCCAGGGGATCTTCCCGACCCAGGGATCGAACCCAGGTCTCCCGCATTGCAGGCAGATGCTTTTACCCTCTGAGCCACCAGGGAAGCCACAAGATATGAGAACACCCTCTTTATAAAAGTTTCAAGCACTATAGAGAGATAGCCTCCCACCCTTCACTCCCCTCCTTAGGAAACACCATTATTAGCTGTCTCTGGAGGGCTTATCTCCTTAAATTCAAGTGTGTGTGTCCGGAGACATTGCTGTATTATTTTTTTCTTCAAGTTTTATTGAGATGAATTGACCTACAGCATTGTATAAGCTTAAGGTGCACGGCATAATGATTTGACTTACATGCATCATGAAATGATTATCACAATAAGTTTAGTGAACATTCATCATCTCATATACATACAAAATTAAAGTAAAAAATATTTTCCTTGTGGTAAGAACTCAGGATTTATTCTCTTAAGAGTGTTCATATGTAACATACAGCAGTGTTAATTACATTGATGATGTTGTAGAAGACATCATTGCATTATGGATTTCCCTGTCTTAAACATTAAAGAATCCCACCGTATACATCAACCTACAACTTGGGGTTTTTTTTTTTCTCCCAAGAATCCCAGGGACGGGGGAGCCTGGTGGGCTGCCGTCTATGGGGTCGCACAGAGTTGGACACAACTGAAGCAACTTAGCAGCAGCAGCAGCTACAGTCTTGAGGCTCTTTCCACATCAGTTTGCATACATCTGCTCATCGCTTGTTGTTGTTTCGTTTTTGTTTTGTTTATTTATTTGGCTGCACTGGGTCTTAGTGGTGGCCTGCAGGATCTTCAGTCTTTGTTGTGGCGTGCAGAATCTTAAGTTATGGCATGCAAACTCTTAGTCGCGGCATGTAGGATCTTGTTCCCCAAACAGGGATTGAACCTGGGTCCCTTGCATTGGAAGTGCGGAATCTTAGCCACTGCACCACCAGGAAAGTCACTGTTCATCCTTTTTAAGAGCTGCGAGTGCCCCGGGTCTTGCCATCTGGCTCCCATTCACAGACATGAGTTGGTTCCCTATGGCTTATCACAGGGAGGAGTGTCCTTGCTCACAGGCCATGTGGTCACACCGAATGGTTTCTCAGGACAGAAGTGGCCTTGCTGGTCCCACTGTCCACTCATTTTGATTTTAATCAGTGTGAACTTACAGGTAGTTGGCAATCCTGCCCCTGGGGCAGGAACTTGGCAGTGCCCCTCCCCAACCCCATCACTGTGGGGTTTCGGAGTTCAAGGAACGGGCAGTGAGGTTCTGGGGGATGACCCCTCCCCGTGGCCTTGCCTCTTCCCTGCCTGGAGGGATGGGGTGGCAGCCAGCCAAGCACCACAATGACTAAAGGGACTAACATCCCGGGGCGGGGAGCTGGAAATGTGGAGATAGGAAGTTTGGCTCAGAGGGGGTGGGGGGCGCTAAGGGAGGAAACTGCTCTCCCTCTTGGGGGAGAGGGCAACATCTGCCCATGACCTGGGGGCCTCTGGTCCCAGAGTTCCAGCATGGTCAGGATCCCAAGTGAGCGTCCCCAAGACCTCCATCTTTACCAGCCAGAGACCTCCTGGGCTGAGGTGGGGACAGTTCAACATGTGCTGACCCTCCCACTGGATAAGGAAATATCGTGGGCTTTTCTTTCTCTCAGATTCTTTCTCCCACGCCACCAGTTGATTTACAGCCACATAGCTCATTTATCTGAAGACAGGTGTTCATTGCGCAATCGCCCGAGCCTCCCGGCAGGATGCATAAGGTGTTCGCCACTTTCACATTTGTTTTCCTCCAAGCAGTGCAGGCGGGGGCTGCCTGCCTGTTCCTGTAGAGGGGCCCAGGGCTCTGAGGGGCCAGGCAGCCGCTTCCCCAGGCACTGGACATATTTCCCCAGGCTGATTTCAGTAGGCACGCTGCCTGGGCCCACCACACTCTTAGGGACCCATGAAAATGTATTCGCTTCTTTTAAAATCAGAAGACCAAGAAAAAAAAGGTTCAGGCCAGAGAATATGTTTTAACACATAATATTAATATATTTGGGCTTCCTTGGTGGCTCAGAAGACAAAGAATCCTCCTGAGAATGCAGGAGACCTGGGTGTAATCCCTGGGTTGGGAAGATCCAGCGTTATACCAATGCAGTAAAAAATATATTACAAAAAAATTTTCTTTAATGGAGGAAGGAGCCCATGAAGGCACAAATACCTAGGACTGATCAAAGCCATACCATGGCTCTAGATTTCCCCTTCCCAGCCTTAATTTCTTCACTTGTGAGTGGGAATTGGAAAAGTCGGACTAACCTTTGCCCTCCTGCCATCTGGCCCCACTGCCTCAGGCCCTCTTCTGTCGTCACTAGCCACAGGGAGCTAAGTATCGTCCACTTTCCAATAGCTGCACCGCTCATCTCTCTAGTCTTCTGCTTAGAATGTCATCAAGGCAACCTTCAGGTGCCAACTGACCCCCAAGCTGGACAGATCTGCTTCCTCTGAGCTTCAGCGACCTTGCCTTGACTTTCTCTGATTCATGCTCCTTCCTCACACTGCCTCAGGCCTTTAGCTTGCAAAGCACCTTTCAGTTCTGTGATCACATTTGACTCTCAGGAAACACAGTCAGGTGGCAGGAGAAGTGACCTGCCCAGAGTCATACAGCAAAGGATACTCAGAGCTAGGGGACTCCTGACTCCTGGCCCCAGTCAGTGCTCCTCTGTCTCTTGTGCTGGTGTCATTTTCCCATCCCTAAAATATTCTCAAGCCTCAGTTTTGTCATCTGTAAAATGGGGCTTCCAAGGATGCCTTCCACGTGAGGCTTTGGTGGAGGTTAAACAAGTTAACTTACGTCGTTACATTTATCACAGGTCCTGGCACGTGGCAAGTGTTGGATAAAAGACAGTCACTATTTTCACCAACTGATATTACTTTATCTTATTGATATGAGATTATTAATTAATGATTAGTTTCTGATTAAAAGAGAGAATGGCCTCTGGGGAGCTGCCCCGGCCCTGAAGAGTTGGCACCCCGCCTGCCATGTCTGTGGGGAAGCTTGGCCTTGCCGGATGCCGAGTTGAGGCCTTTTCCTTTTTACCCACAGCGGATGCTGTGTACCTGGACTCAGATGAGGAGAGGCGAGAGTACGTCCTTACCCAGCAAGGCTTCATCTACCAGGGCTCAGCCAAGTTCATCAAGAGCATACCTTGGAATTTTGGGCAGGTAGGGCCACACCCTGCCCCTCCTAACCATCTCTGGCTTGCTGTGAGCTGGGCCCTGGGTCTGAGACAAAATCAGAAAGTGTAAGCAAGGTCTCAGAGTCACCCACCCCATGTTGTCGAAGATTCAAGGGCCCTGAAATGGCTGGAGGCTCAGAGAGGGCCCAGGCCAGGCCTGAGGTCACACAGCAAAGGATGGCCCTGTGCATTGTGGGAGCAGCAGCTCTGGATTCAAGATGGGAAAGAGTCAGAGACCCTTTAGGAGCTATGGGGCTGGCAGGTGCTCCAGGAGGGAGAAGGGAGCCATTCAAGGCCATATATCAAAATAATGGGCAGTACTTGGAGAACACTGACTCTGTGCTAGGCATGGGCTGAGAGGGGCTTTAAACCACTGTCTAAATTAGTGGTTCTCAAACTCGAATTACACGTCTAAATTGCCAGAAAAAATTGCATTAAAATACATTTTTAACATATTGGTGTGCAGTGTCCTAGGGAATAGCATGAGCAGAAGCACAGAGGTGGGAAACTATGTTGTGCCTAAGAAGTGTCCTGCAGCTTGGGGAACACTTGCATGAGATGGGGCCCCAGGAGATGACGTGGGAGAAGTCCACAGTATTCAAGCCGTGAACGTCAGGCCGATGGCAATAGGGAGCCGAAGAATGAATGGGCCAAGCCAGGGAGGGCTGCTCTGAGTCATGGAAGGAGGCCTGTGATAAGGCCTGATTTGGGACAAGGCCACAGACACAGAGAGCAGGGAGCAGATGGACAAGCGTTTGAATGTGACCAAAGTGGTCTGACGGATGGTGACAAGGAGAGATTTTGATAAAGACAGCACCTAAGCTGCAAGGATGAGAAGGTGTGAGTCATAGAGAGAGGGGCAGAGAGAACATTCCCAGCAAAGGAAACAGCATATGCAAAAGCCCTGGGGCAGAGTGAGTGTGGGTGAGAGTGGTGAGAGGTGAGGTTAAGATGGGGTGGGACACCAATCATGAAGGGCCTTGCAGGCCACGGAGAGACGTCTCCATCTTACTCTAGGTGCAATGGAAACAAGAGCGATGAGATTCGATTTACATCTTTACAATTTATACTTTGGTTCCAATCAGAGCAGTGTGTGGGGGTGGGGGAGGAGGGACACTTACCAGCTCAGTGGGGTGAGTCAGGCTTTAGGGAAGTGAAGGTTTGGCTTTGGGGGCAGGGAGGGCAGTGGCTGGGCCTGAGGTGACTGAGGGCAGTCAAGCTCCAGGGACTCTGGACTTTCCTTCCACTCCAAGTTCCCAGGACCCCCACCCCCCTCACCAAGTCTGCATGCAGACACACCCCATCCCCTTTCTCATACACTCAGCCATTGTCCCACCCCACCCACCCCCTTTCCTTGGCCAGGAAAGCTGGCACCACGGCAATGTGGCAGACCCGACCCGAGCCTTCACATGTGATGTGTGAGACAGAGCAGGGGGTTCCCACAGCCGCTGGGCTTCAAGGCAGGCTTCCTGGAGGAGGTGACTTCTCAGCTCTCTCATCCTGCCCTTCTTTCCTCTGACACAGTTTGAAGACGGGATCCTGGACATCTGCCTGATGCTCCTGGACGTCAACCCCAAGTTCCTGAAGAACGCCAGCCGAGACTGCTCCCGCCGCAGTAGTCCGGTCTACGTGGGCCGGGTGGTGAGCGGCATGGTGAGTGAGCGCAGGCTTGTCTCAGGTGATAATGGAGACCAGGCCCCGGCTGTCATGGTCGGGGGGACTTGGGAGATGGGTGAGTCTCAGCTAGGAGACCTTGTATTTGGACAGACAAGATGTATACAAATGAGGGCCATGTGGTCCCGCAAAGCAATTCATTCCTTCATTCATTCACTCATCCAGCAAGTATTTATCAAGTGCTACCCATGCTCCAGGCACCGGGGAGAAGCAGGTGGAAGACATGAATGGTCTCTCACTTCCTAGAGCTTCTATTCTAGGGAGTGTGGGAGAAAACCAGAGTTAACCACAGGATCATGTGAATGCCCAGTCATGTTGCAATGAGCTCTCAAAGGGGCCAGAGGTGTGACAGTGTCTGACCGCAGGGTGCAACCCCAGTGGAGGACTGGGGGACTTCCCTAAGTGATGATTCTGGAGCTGATGTAACTGGGAGGAGAAGAGTGTCCCACGCAGAGGGGACTGCTTGTGCACAGGTTCCCCGAGGAGGCATGACTGGCAAATATGAGGAGCAGAAAGGAGGCCAGTGTGACCAGAGCGGAGGGGCGGGGGTGAAGAGGAGGGGGAGCGTTGTGGGTGGGCTGCAGAGGGGGCGGGGCCAGACCCTGCTTGGCTCAGCGCCAGGGCAGCAGGATGCTGGGGGTCTGGGGGCAATGACACCATCTGGGCAGGGCCAGAACGGGCCTCTGTAAAACTCAGATCATGCTGCCTGCCAGCCCCTGCACACATTCACGTCTCCAGCATCATCCTCACGACCCTGATGCCTCTCCACCTCCTCTTCCACCCCTGCACCTATCTCCAACCTCCCCATTAATCATACCTCGGGATCTTTGCACCTGCTGCTCCTTCAGCCTGGAACGCCCCTCCCCTGCCTTTCACCACGTGCCGAGTTCATGCCCACCCTAGCCCAGCCGTCACTAACCCCAGACTTGGTCCCTCTGACGCCCCCTCGGGTCGCAGGTCAACTGCAACGATGACCAGGGCGTGCTGCTGGGGCGCTGGGACAACAACTACGAGGATGGCATCAGCCCCATGTTCTGGATCGGCAGCGTGGACATCCTGCGGCGTTGGAAGAAAGATGGCTGCCAGCGCGTCAAGTATGGCCAGTGCTGGGTGTTCGCCGCCGTGGCCTGCACTGGTGAGCGGCACACAGACATGGGGGGCCTGGAACCGTCCTCGGCTTCCAGGAGCCAAGGCTGAGTCAGGGTTCCTGTGGCCTTCTCCCAGGCCTGATGTGTAACAGAGCCTGGGAAAACTTGGTCAAATAATGGGACGTCTGACCCCGGTGGTTGTGGGGTTTCTTCTCTTTTTTAATATTTATATTTATTTGGCTGCACCAGGTCTTAGTTGCAACATGCAGGATCTTTAGTTATGACACTTGAACTCTTTAGTTGCAGCATGTGGGGTCTAGTTCCCTGACCACAGATCAAAGCCTGGCCCCCTGCATCAGGAGCTCCGAGTCTTAGCCGCTGGAGCACCAGGGAAGTCCCAGCTGTGGGGTTTCTGCAGGGAGCTGAATAGTGGATCAGCCCAGGGACTGGAGTCGGACTGCCTGGTTTGAATCCGAGCTCTGCCTCTAATCCCCAGGCAAGAGAATTGGTGTCTCCAGGCCTCAGTTTCCTCACCTGTAAAATGGAGACAGTGGTAACTGACCTAAGTCACAGGGAGCTCTTAGGACTCAGGGAGAGGTCACTTAGCACAGTCAGTCAGGTTAGGTTGGGTTTCAGGGTTTCCAGGGACATCTGGGATTCCTCGGCTGGATCCTGGGATGTTTTCTCTGTGTCCGTTAGTTAGCCAACAGTGATTGGACGGATATTTGCAGTGACAGGCACGGTGACACACTTTTCTGTTCTGCCAGACTGCTCACACCCATCCCTCTCTGAATCATTACAACATCCCGACAAGCTGCTATTATTAGCTCCTCTTAGAGGAGGAAATGGAGTCTCAGAGAGGAGAAGTGGCTTGGCCAAGGTCACACAGCTGGTGATCTGCACAGCCAGGCATCTAACCAGGTGGGCCAGCTTCGGGCACAGCCTCGTGGTCTTAGACTGTGAGGATGAGGCCCCCCCGGGACCCCATCCCTGGGACAGGAGTGGAGCCTTGCTCCTGGGTCAGCGAGGACAAGCCTCCTCCAGCCTGGAGTCTGTACTCTGAAGCTTGTCGTGATGGGGCAAGGCCTGGAGTTGAAACACCAGCTCTCCCCACGGGCAGCAGAGAGTCTGGCCCCTACCCAGGCCAAAGGGCACAGGAACCAGGCAAGAGGTGGAAGGTCACAGCTGCTCCTTCCTCCCTTCCCCCGGGGCTCTCACATCTGCTGACCTGAATCCGGGGCCTTCGGGGAAGTTTATGCCCCGATTGATGGCAGGCACTGGGCAAAGGTCACATTCCTGCCTCTCCCCCATTGCAGAGACTCAACCTCATCAAAACTAAAAGTAAAACAGAGGTCCTACAGATTGTATTTAGTAGGCTTTTCTGCTTCACTTCTTTTTTTAGATGTTTCTTTCTTTATCTTACCCTGAGAATATGTTACTCTTACATTTTACATAAAAAGTATATTAAAAAATGAAAGGGAAGCAGCACCCATAATCCCCTCTGTCAGGAACACCCAGCACCACTATTCGAGCAGGATTCCGTGGTCTATAGATGCCACTTGACCTCCTGCCTCTTTGTCACCTATCATTGCAACACCAGCCCCTTTCTCAGTCACTCCAGCCTCTCTGAAAACTGTGCCTCGACCCAGTGCAGGCCCTCCTGGTCTACAGTGGAGCCCCAGAGCACTGGAATTCTGAGCCAGAGAGGATGAAACAAGGCACAGAGAGGTGAAGGGACTGGCCCCAGGCCACATAGCCCGGAGCAGCTGGAGCTGGAACGGAGGGGTCCTGACCTCTGTTGCGTCATCTGCCTACCCAACTGTTCATTCCTCGCTCTGAATCTGTCATTCCTTTTCTCCTTCCCTTCCTCCTTCTCTTTCTACTTCACTCCTTCGTCCCATTTGACAAATTAGTCTGTACCGGGTCTTGCAGGGCTCTGGGACTGTAACATAAGACAGATCGCTCACTGCCCTCAGAGGACTAATTAAAGAATCCCTCACATACTCATATATTGAGAGTGATGATGCATCCCTAGTCTTGCTGTGAATGCAGATGGTGGGGTAATCTAAACCTGATGGGTGGCCTTCCTGGCCGAGGGATGGGCATACGCCAGCATCCTAGGGCAGGTGGGAGTGAAGAGTGCTGGAGGCCAGTGTGGCTGGAGCAAAGTGTGTAGGAAGTGATCAAGGGCCAGACCCAGCAGGGCAAGGCCCACAGTGGAGGTTTGGCCTTGACCTTGAGGGCCATGAAGAGCAATTGAGGGTTTAGCAGCAGACTGTTAATGTCAGATTTTCATTTAGAGTCTTCTTTTGTTAGCTGTGAGGTGAAGGGGAGAGAGGGGGACACGGGGCAATCAGCGAGGTGGGCACCATTGTCTGGGCAAGGGGATGGCACAACCTCACCACTTGGACAATGGGTACAGTGCTCCCTGGGGTACAGATGGGTATGTGGAGGCCCAGGCAGAGCAGATGTCTCTAGGGCCCCAGCCCACCTCCTAAACTCTCTCCACCATGTCTTCCACTCAGTGCTGCGGTGCCTTGGCATCCCTACCCGCGTCGTTACCAACTATAACTCAGCCCATGACCAGAACAGCAACCTGCTCATCGAGTACTTCCGCAATGAGTTCGGGGAGATCCAGAGTGACAAGAGCGAGATGATCTGGTGAGGGGTTGCCCAGTAGGCAGGGTCACCTGAAGAGGAGATGGGGCGATGTCTCAAATGAGGTCACCTCTGAATTAGGTTTAAAAGTTGAGCAGTATTTGGACAAAAGGAAACAGAACTTGGAGAGGCTCCCAGGGAGGCAGGAACAGCAGGAGCCAAGGCCGAGAGGAAGGAAAATCAACACAGGACACATGAAAGGAGAACGCCTTGTCCAGAGTCTGCACTGCAGGCTGGGGGTCTGGGCTTGATTCCAAAGGCTTCAGACTGGAGAGGAGTGGTCTGATGACTGTGGGTATAGATCGGAAGATAGATGGGGTGTGGTCCAGGTAGGTGGTGATGGGGCCTGAATCCAGGCAGAACCTGTGGGCTGGAAAAGAAGGGTCAATCAAGAAATTAGGAGGTCAAGTCAGCTGGACTTGCAGAGCCACTGAGAGGGGAAGGGAGGTGGACCGAGGGATTGAGGGGGTGAGGGTGACTCTCAGTGTAGGAAGGAACACCTGGCTGGGACCCCTGGAGGAAGAGCAAAGTGTTGGGAAGACGTGATGGGCTCAGCTTAGGACAAGGCAAGTGTGAACAGCACGTTGGAGTGTGTGTGAGTCCTGCTTCACGTTCTGCTTTATTTCCCCAACAGGAACTTCCACTGCTGGGTGGAGTCGTGGATGACCAGGCCAGACCTGCAGCCAGGGTACGAGGGGTGGCAAGCCGTCGACCCCACGCCCCAGGAAAAGAGCGAAGGTGGGTTGGGCAGGAGTGGTCCCATTACTGAGATGGAGAAACAGAAGCTGGAGGGGACCCACCCAGCTGAGGGACTCCCTGGAGAAGGGCAGAGAAGGGCAGAGCTGGGATGCTAACCCAGGTCTGGCCAACTCCAAAGGAACTTTGAGTGTTGGGGCAGCCTCACTGGTGTTTTATGAAACACCTCTTTTATAATTTGAAAAGTGATTCATGCACGTTGTGGAAAACAGAAAATATGGAGAAGCACAAAGAAAAAAAAATCAAGTAGCATCTTTGTCCTCTTCCCCCCCAAAGAAATTTCATTAACATTTACACACAGTTTCCAATAATTTCAAATGACTCCTTCCTCAGAATAATATTTTAAATGCACACAATATAACACGTATATTGAATATAATACCTTCATAAAGATGAAGCTTCTTTCTGCTACTAATGTTAAATCGGGAGTAGAAAAAGGGTTGAATTACACTGAAACATAGTTATCAAAATTTTTAAAAATATTTTTGTGATATAGTAATATATGTGTTACATAACATGATCTAGTGGTAGAGTCAGTAATAGTAATTTCCCTAATTTCTTGATAGAGGTGAACATAATCTCTATTTTCAGTTATCTGTGACAACTATAAAGATATATGAAAATATCTGTGGTTCTTATGAGTGACAGGTCACAAGTGCACCTAAGACTGTGGTTTGTGGTCTGCTTGCACAATTG
The DNA here is from genome assembly GCF_054371585.1 of Giraffa tippelskirchi. Lineage (NCBI taxonomy): Eukaryota > Metazoa > Chordata > Mammalia > Artiodactyla > Giraffidae > Giraffa > Giraffa tippelskirchi. Next base: position 108,805,125 of record NC_137287.1, on the reverse strand, counting down.
AAAAAAAGTGTTATCAAAATATAATGAAAATAATGAGGTGATTTTTTTTTTTTTCCTGTCCAAGTTCATGAACTCCTGAATTCTATTTGCTGCGCCTCGGGGGGATCCATGGGCCCCAGGTTAAGAACTCTGGCTGCACATGACCTTTTCTCCTGGCCCCCTCACTTCTCCGTATAGCATTAGCAGTTCTGCATCAGATCGATTTCCGTGATTTGAATTTTAATTGAATGTTATTACATTCTATCAGATAGATGCATTGTAATATAGCTACTGAGCCTCTAATCCTCAACATTGCAATTTGTGACTGGTTTGAGGCGGCTGTAAACCACACCTAGATAAGCATCAGGCTGTCTTGTTCATGATCTCTCTTGTTCATTCAGTCCACACACACTCTCTGAATCTGTGTCGGGCACTGACTGCTACTCTCATTCTGGGCAGGAAACCAGACAGACACACGCCCTTGTAAAGTATTGCCTACACTTGGCTCCCTCATCTCCTAAAGTGCCTTGGGATACATTTCTCTCTATCAAACACATAGCAGACAAGAGTTTGCAAGTCCTCATTTGTGGGTACAAATATCATCACGTGAAGCCAGGATTCAGAGAGGTTAAGTGACTTCCCCAGTGTCACACAGCTAATGAGAGGCTGTGCTGAGATTTGAACCCCAGAAGCTGAGTTCTAGCGTCCCCTGGAATTCTCTTTTTTGACTGCGTTGTGAGGTTTGCGAGATCTCAATTCCCGACCAGGGATTGAACCCAGGCCCAAGCAGTGAAAGCAGAGTCCTGACCACTAGACCACAGGGAACTTCCTCTCTGGGAGTTCTGAGTTCTTACTCGATGCTGCCGTCCTAGAAATGGAGTTCCTGGGTCAAAGCGCTGTATCATCTTGTGGGTTTTACCCACATGTGGTTTGATTGTGGAAGGTTTGGGAGGTACCATCCTCCCCTCAGCCCAGGTCCATCTCTGTCTCCTCCTCCCCCCACCCAGGGACTTACTGCTGTGGCCCGGTTCCCGTTCGTGCCATCAAGGAGGGCGACCTGAGCACCAAATACGATGCCCCTTTCGTCTTTGCTGAGGTCAACGCTGACGTGGTGGACTGGATCCGGCAGGATGATGGATCTCTGCACAAATCCATCAACCACTCCCTGGCGGTGGGGCTGAAGATCAGCACGAAGAGTGTGGGCAGAGATGAGCGGGAGGACATCACCCACAACTACAAGTACCCGGAGGGTAGGTGCTGGGGCTCATCACTGCCCTGCACATAAGCAGCTGGTTTTACCAGCCCGGTGGGCGTGCATGCCTGTGTATGTGTGTGTGTGTGTGTGTTTTATCTGGCAGCCCGCACATGACTGATCTGTAGGTTACTGTCTATTTCAAGAAATTCCTTAGAAACAAGTGCAAATTTGACACACAGAGTGTGTGGAGGGAGGCAATAGTAAAGGATTACTTATTTAGGGAAGAAATTTTATATTCCACAAAAGGATTCCGTTTGGTTTTTAAGCCTCACTTTCTTGGTTGGTTTGACTCTTAGTAAAACTGAAAGGGATGGCTGTTATACAGGAGAGGCATGCATCGTAACAAAAAATTAGGATGTCCATGTTTATTAATAGTGCGTGCGTCTGTGTTGAGTCGCTTCAGTTGTGTCTGACTCTTTGTGACCCTATGGACTGTAGCCCTCCAGGATCCTCTCTGTCCATGGGATTCTCCAGACAAAAATACTGGAGTGGGTTGTCATGCCCTCCTCTAGGGGATCTTCCCAACCCAGGGATTAAGCCCATGTCTCTTACATTTCCTGCATTGGCAGACAGGTTCTTTACCACTAGTGTCACCTGGGAAGTCCCTTATTAACAGTACTCATTAGTCGTGGGAGCTACAATAGATGGGCAACTCCATGCCTTTTTACTGCAGTGTATTTGTGCCAAAGAGGCTTGGAAGTCCAGAGGGGCCATGTAAGAGAAGCTGCAGTGTTTATCATTGCAGTATTTCACATAGAGCTGGGGAAGTGGGTATGAAGGAAGATTAGAAAGGTTTAAAGAGAAATGGACCAAAAAAAGCTTAAAGATAATAAGATGGGCTCAGTCAGACACAAAGATGAAGCTTCTTTTTGCTACTGATGTTAAATCAGGAGTAGGAAAAGGATGTATTTTGCACATCAGTGTCCAATTCAATCGACAGATATTTTTGAAGCATTTACTGTGTTCCAAGTACAGTAGGGTTCACAGAAGTGACTAAGAAACCACAACCCTCATCTGACCCCCACTGACCTTTGAAGGGCTGCCTGGGGATTGGCTATGAAGTGGCCATGCTCTTGCAGGAAGGGATAAAACAGAAGGAAAAGATGCTTTCCCTGGCCTCTGAAATTTCTAGAGCTGATGATTTGATAGAAAAAATAGATATATACCCAGCAACACTTGGGAAAAAATAAAAGGCACATGGGGAGAAGTAAATGGTATAAAGGAAGGGGCAGTTCTGCTGGAGGACTCAACAATTGGAGAAGTGATGGAAAGGATTTCAGGTAAAAGTGGTCCCTGTGCAAATGCTTGGAGGTGAGAAAGTTTGAATTGTATTAGTGCCTACTAGGCACTAAGCACTGTTGTAGGCATTGGGTATGACTTAAGATTAAGTGAAACACAGTCTTAATCCTCAAGAGACTTGAGAGTGTAAGCATATGAACAGAAAAAAAAAACCCAGTGGGCCAAAAATCCCCAAATATATGGCAGGCAGTGGCAGCTATGAAACTCCAAAAGGCATTGTGAGTCGTTATTCCTGGGGAAGTAGTCAGAGAAGGCATCCTGCAGGAGGGGTCATTTGGGAATGGGTCTTGAGGGATGTATAGGAGTTTGCTTGTGGGAAGCAAATAAAATACTCTTTCCTCCTCCTGGCACAGTAATGTAAAGAAGGGACTCCTTCTGGGTGCTCTGAGTCACCAAGACTTTGAGAAGCCAGCTTGCTCTGCCCCCAGCCTCCTCCTCATTGATCCCCTGTCCAGCTGTGATGAAGCTCTCTACCCTATCCCCACAGGGTCCCCAGAGGAGAGGGAAGCCTTCACGAGGGCCAACCACCTGAACAAACTGGTTAATAAAGAGGAGACAGGGGTGGCCATGCGGATCCGTGTGGGTGAGGGCATGAACAGGGGCTGCGACTTCGACGTCTTTGCCTACATCACCAACAGCACCTCCGAGGAGCACACTGGCCGCCTCCTGCTCTGTGCCCGCACTGTCAGCTACAACGGGATCCTGGGACCTGAGTGCGGCACCAAGGATCTGCTCAACCTTTCCCTGGAGCCCTACTCTGGTAAGGATCTGTGTTCCTGGAGCAGCTGTTGACCACACTGACTGGATCGTGCCCTGAGCATTGAGTATGAACAATCTATCTCACTGCGGTCTGGCCCTGTCCTTGGCACTTTATAAATAGCAACCCCGTTCCTTATTATAACAAAAGTAGGAGGTGGTTTCTTTTATGGCCCCTGTTTTCCAGTTGAGAAGACTGCCAACAGAGAGGTTAAGTGGCTTTCCTAAGGGCACACAGTTAGGAAGTGACAGGACAGAAACTTGAAGCTGTACTCGCAGCAACTATTCTGTTTCAGCTCATCTTTATGTGACCCCTGACTGCTTTCCCAGACTCTCTACTTACTGCCCCTTCCAGCAAATTCCTTCTCTCTGTCTCTAGCAACTCATGCTGCAGCTGTCTCTCCCCAGAGCCCTTTAGAGAACCCCTCCTGTTCCCCTGGAGGTTCTCAGGCTCAGCGAGAAGAGATTCAAGATTAGTGCTGCCCAGAGAACTGTCGGAGACATGAGAAGGTTCTATATCTGCGCTGTCCAGTGCGGTGACCGCTAGTTCCATGTGGCTATTGAATGCTTGCAATGTGACTCGTGAAATTGCGGGACTAAAGTTTTCATTTCATTTAAACAGCCTCATGTGGGACAGTGTTGCTCCAACAGTGATGAGAAAAGCCTTGATCTTCTCTTCTTAGGTTTTTATTTTTTTAATTGGGGGTATAGTTGCTTTACTTGGTTGTGTTAGTTTCTGCTGTACAGCAGAATGAATCGCTATATGTTTACATATATCCCCTTCCTCTGGGACCTCCCACCCCCTGCTCCCTATCTCACCCCTCTAGGTCATCACAGAGCATTGAACTGAGCTCCCAGTACTATAAGGTAGCTTCCCATTAGCTATCTATTTTACACATGATAGTGTATATATATCAATCCTAAATTTACAATTCACACCCCTCCCAACTGTGTTTACCCATCCATTCTCTGTCTGAGTCTCTATTCCTGCTCTGCAAATAGGTTCATCTGTGCCATTTTTCTAGACTCCACATTTATGCATGAATTTGGCCCCCAGCCTCCCTGGGAGCAGATCCTCTTCCATGTTTGGAGCTGAAATGATGTCAGCAGCTCACCCAGCCCTCACCCCTGGGCTGAACCTCTGTTGCTCTTTCTTCCTGGTCGGTCGCCTGCACAGTCATTGTCCCCTTGGTCTGTTTCACTGCCCGCTTTGTCATCACGCCTGGTTATCTCCCTAAAAATAAGCTGGAGGCCCTGAGCAGGGTTGTGACTGATGAGGTCACTTAGTGATGCAGCGTGGAGCCTGGTCTCCACCCCCACCCCACCCCCAGCCCCCACAGCAGTCCTTTCCTGGCTTCTGGGTTTGGAGCCTGCGGGCATGAAGAGGACAGGGGAGTCTTGGAGTTGGGAGAGGACCTGGGAACAGCGTGGTTTGAGTAGGACATCAGTCAGCTCTAGGGCCTTTATCTCAGGCCCACGGCAGGCACTCCTGAAGCTACACGCCAGGACAGAGCAAACTCTGTCAGGGTCCTGGAGCAGCAGGGAAGCCTTGGGGGCAGAGCCAGTTGGTACCAGGGATAGGGCCCCAACACTTTCATGCTAAAAGACATGTGCAGAGGCCAGACTTGGCCTTGAATCTGGCTCTGCCACCTTCTATTATTATTATTAATTATTGGTCACACCATGCAGCACGTGGGATTTTAGTTCCCAGACCAGAGATCGAACCACTGCCCCCCTGCATTGGGAGTGTAAAGTCCTAACTGCTGCACAGACAGGGAGAAACCTCTCCCACCTTCTAGATGTACAGCCTCAGGCCTCACACCGCACTCATCCATCAGTTTTGAGGGCTGACATCCCCCTTGTGGGTGGCTGTGAGGACTGAAGGAGATGTGTGTTCTGGAAAGATCTGGAAGATGTAAAATGGTGCCTGGCCATGGTGGGGCCCTTCACACCCCACTGAGCAAGTGGAGACAGGTGTGGGAGGACAAGAAGCACCTTTGCTGAACAGCTGCTATGCCGGACAGTGCTCTCCAGGCCGGGCTCAGAGCTTCCTGAGTCACGGCCAACCTTGCTGGTGTCGGGAGGACCTGGGGTCTCAACTCTGCCTCCAGGCCCCCAGTCGAGGGCAGGACTCTGTCCCTCCAGGTGTGTGGGGTGGTTGGGAGACACCCAGGTCCTAGTTCCTTCGATTCCGCCTGCAGGCTGTGAGCTCCTGGGTATTTCTCTTCTCTATTCCAGGCCTCAGCTTCCCTATTTGTAGAAAGGCTGGTTCATCTTTTCTTTTGTTTTTATAAGTGAAAGGTTGATTCAGGGAGGAAACCCACCCCATAGACAGAGTGGGGGCCATCTCCGAAGGCAAGAGAGACCTGGTTCATCTTTAGAGAGTGCCAGCCCTGTTGTGTGAATACACATATGTCAGTTCTTCCTCATATTCAGAACCGCTTCAAAGGGCGGAAGTGTCTTTCCTGGAATATGTTTCATAAGGTGAACCCCAACCTGAACCAAGGATGCCAGAGTAACTTCCTCCCGGGCAGCTGTTGAGTCACACTTTGCCTCCCAGATACATCTGGGCTCCTCACAGCATTGTTCTGCTTCAGCCACGCCAGCCGCAGTGTCTCTTCCTGGGAAAGTGTTCACAGCAGGGGGGTCCCACTTGCTCCACAGACCCCCGAGGGGCACAGCCTGTCGGGAGAAGGCGGAGGAGGGCAGCAGCCTGGGGCGTTGCCCTCTAGCTGGAAGGTGGGGCTAGGCCAGGATGCACTATGGAGGCCCTCAAGTCCAAGGTCACCCTGAGACTGATTCTCCTACCCTCTGAGACCCTGAACTTTGGCTGAGTTGCTGGTTATACTTTGATGATAAGATCCAGGGGATTTCCACATGGACAGGAAGCTAGACCTAGGACAGCTGAATTGAAACTAGCGGTCTTTACCCCAGCCTCCTGGCTCTGCAGCTCTCCCCCTTCCTGTCCCTCCCCCTCCTCTCTCTCTGGGGCCCTCACCCCTCCAGGTGGGGCAGCATAATCTCGTGATGATCAAAGGAACCATCTAAGCAATGAGTGACACTAACCGCACACGTTTCTTTCTTTCGGCCAGCACTGGCCCGAAGCCAGGCCAAGGCCCCTAGCCTGTGGATGGCAATTCTCAAAGGTCCAGTCCCACCCTGACCTCAGCCTCCTGGAAAAGTTAACAGTTGGGGCCACCCCCTCCAGGTTCCTGGAGAACCGGGTTTTCCTTCTTCTCTGTGGAACTGGTCAGAGTTTCCACTCCGCTCCACCAAGTCCTGACCCAGGAATTTTTTACTCCTTTTTGTCCTTTTTGGCAGAAGCTTTGTTTTTTTTTCCCTTCTAAGTCATCAGAGCTGAGGTTGGGGCAGGTCCACCCAGGGAATGAGTGACGAGAGGGCTGGGCACTCATTTTCCAGAGAGCAGGATAGGGGACACCGAGTGTGCATGGCCAGGACCTAGACCTTGACCCACGCAGAGAGAAGGTGACTGCCTGCTCAGGCCTTCACTGTCCTGTAGATGACCTCCCAGTGGGTGCTCACTGGCCTGAGCACCCCTGACTCTTGCTAATCTCCCTCATTAACAGTAAACTCGGGTCCCAAACTCAGAGTGCTCAGCAGACAAGAATATGAGCCTGAATTGAATAAACCTGACTTTGTTTGCTGGTGTTTGTTTTTACCAGCTTGCTTTTACTTATGGTAAATAGACAGGTTTGCTGCAAATAATGGTAACAAAATTCCCTAAGCAGAAAAAGTTGAAAAGTATGAAGTGAGTGGACTGAAAGAAAAATAATGAGCAAATAATGAGGATTTACTCAGACATGTGAAACATCACGTGAAGGACTGGAGTTTGGGAAACTCGAGTCTCTTATGGGGAGGGAGGGAGCAGACGACAGAAAAAGAGGAAGCAGCATCTCCCATCATAGCACTGGAGAGGTTGACTGGGCTCCACGGAGTCCCAGCACCATCCTTCCAACATTCTTGTTTGATGGGGGAGGCTCCGCCTTTAATGCAGGAGACCTGGGTTTGATCCCTGGGTTGGGGAGATTCCCTGGAGAAGGGCATGGCAACCCACTCCAGTATTCTTGCCTGGAGATTCCCATGGACAGAGGAGCCTGGCGGGCTACAATCCATGGGATCACAGAGAGTCAGACACGACTGAGCAGCTCACACACACACACACACACAAGGGGCAGAAAGGATTTCTCCCAAGGTTCTCTGTGACCACATGAACAAGCAGGGCCTGGCATAAGCCTGTGGGTTCTTTCTCTCTTTTTTTTAAAAAAATTGCAATATAGTTAATTTACAATGTTGTGTTAGTTTCTGCTGTACAGCAAAGTGAGTCAGTTATACACATATATATGCTGTTTTCTAGGCTCCCTTCCCAGACAGTTCATCACAGAGTATTGAATAGAGTACCCTGTGCTATTCAGTAGGTTCTTACTAGTTATTTAGTCTAAATATAGTATGTATATATCAATCCCAGTTTTCCAATTTATCCTTCCTCCTCCCCTCTCCCCACTGGTAATCAGGAGTTTATTTTCTATATCTGTGACTCAATCTCTATTTTGTAAATAGATTCCTTTGTACCATTTCTTTAGATTCCACATATAAGCAATACCATTTGAATAGTGTCTTTCTCTGTCTTTCTTCACTCAGTATGATAACTCCCAGGTCCATCCATGTCACAGTAAATGACACTGTTTCATCCTTTTTTATAGCTGAGTAATATTCCACTGTATATGTGTACCGAATTTTCTCTGTGGTCTGTGGATAATCAGTCCAGTTCCTGTGCCCTTTTCCACTGCTCCTGCCTGCCTCTCATAAGCTTCTCTGGTGCCCTAGGGTTTCCATGTTCTTGTTTGAGAAATGGGGCTAAGATCCACACTTTGCTTCTCTGCAGTGGGGAGGTTGGCCCTGCCAGCTTCGTTCTCATCCCTATCGCTGTGTGACTTTTGCTCTGAACTGATCTCTGGTCTTAGCTCTGCACTGTGGGATCCAGATGTTCCTAGGAACAGAGAGGGAACCAAGCAGAAACAGAGGGGGGAGGTCATCTCCCCAGGCTCACACTGTCAGTCAGTGGTCCAAACAGGACCAGCTCTCCCCATCTGAACACTTACGGGCAGAAGTGTTTCTTCATCTGTAAAATGAGTACAGTCCCACCAACCTCGTGGGGGGAAACGGACATCCTGAGAGGTGGAGTGACTCACCCAGCGTTCCCAGGTAGCAAAGGGCAGAGGCAGGATTAAAACCCAGGCCACTCCTCCCACTTCCTTCCTGGGAGTGCTAGAGCCAGGGCAGGTGGGAGAAAGTGCTGGGACCTGCCCAGTCATTCACCAGCTGTGTGACCTCAAGCTCATCCCTTGCCCTCTCTGTGCCTTGTGGAGGTGCCATAGGAGAGGTGGGGGCCACAATTCAGATGGTATGAATGGTCTCCCCTCTCCCCTTCTGCAGAGAAGAGCATTCCCCTTCGAATCCTCTATGAAAAGTACTGTGACTGCCTGACCGACTCGAACCTTATCAAGGTGCGAGGCCTCCTTATTGAGCCAGCTGCCAACAGCTACCTGCTGGCCGAGAGGGACATCTACCTGGAGAATCCAGAAATCAAGATCCGGGTAAGGGCTGGGTCCCCAAGTCCAGATCCCGCACCTGCATACACTTCCCTCCCTGCAGACTCAAGATCTCTGATGCCCCAGGGTTCCCCAAATCCTAGCTTCATCAAAGAAAAGCATCGTGAAACAGAAAGAATTTGGGACTCACAGCCTCTAGGAATGAATCCCCACATCCCAGAGTAGTAGGATCATGACATTTAGGGATCTCATAATTGTGTGACCCTTAAAGCTAAACTAAGGCAAGATGCTGAGGTCCTGGGGCCCTGGTGGGGCAGAAAGGGGTGGAGTTGTTAAGGGCTCAGACTCTGGAGTCTATTTATTCATCTGTAAAATGGCTGTTATAAGGATTAGCTGTGCGTCTACAGGAAACACATAGACTGTATCCAGCACGTCATGAGGGTGCAATAAAAGCTGATTAATACTTACCATCAGCGTCATCATGGTCATCAGAGTGATTCACTTGAAGCAGTCTCAGCCCCAGGTCCCCAAGTACTTCTGTTACAAATAAATGGTAAAGAGCAGGGGGTGGCGGGGTGAGGAGTGAGTGCTGTGTGCCGGACAGTCTGCTAGAATCGTGCATATGTTAGCTCAGTGAATCCTTGTGAAAACCCTGCAGTCATGCATTTCCCTCCTATGAAGAAACCAAAGCTCAGAGAGGGTGGTGTCTTTGCCAAGATCACACAGCAAGGACAGGACAGAGATCAGCCTGCTTCCAAAGCCTCTGATTTTTCCACTCCAGACCTTAGAATGAGGGAGGCACTTTACATCCCGTGGGTCACGTGGAGCCTCTCTGCAGCTCCGTGAAGGAGGAGGCCTGGGCAGGAGCCATCATCTGTGTTTTCTGGGCGAGGCGAGGAATGACAGAGGTGGAGCTGCGCAGACATGGGGCCAAATTGCAGTAGAGATGGAGGTGGCTCATTTGGGACCCTGCCTGCCCTGGAGGGTCTCTGGGCCCCTCTCCCACTCTGCTGCACCTGGCATCCACCCCGTGTCTCCTCCAGATCCTGGGAGAGCCCAAGCAGAACCGCAAGCTGGTGGCTGAGGTGTCTCTACAGAACCCGCTCACCGTGGCGCTGTTGGACTGCACCTTCACTGTGGAGGGGGCGGGCCTGACTGAGGAGCAGAAGACCGTGGACATGTAAGTGCCCATCCCTCCCACCTGGGGCCTGGGAGCAGAGGGCCGATGCTCGTGGAGGGGACAGGTGCCCTTGGACACCGAGCCCTGGACTGTAACCCCCTCCTCTCATCACCCACACACTCACCCACACATGTCTACGTCCAAACACCCACACATCAGCTGCATCCCATGCACACGGTTCACACACCTGAACAGGTACGCATTCAGTCACTAAATCCCCGCCTCAGGACACAGGTCCTCACACGCACACAGGTGTACACGCGTGCCTGTGCTGTGTACCCTCACAGATAAGTGTCTATCTACACATACGCTTATGAGCATACATACTTGTTTTTCACTTTTTTGTTGTACTATCATTTGCATACAGTATACAATACAAATCACATATGTACATCTCAGTGCATTTTCATGCATGTGGTCACATGAGCATCCACACTCTTATGCCCTGGCACACCATTCACTCTCTCTCTCTCACACACACACACACACACACACACACACACACACACACACACAGGAGGGCAGATGGCCCAGGCCCCTGAGAGCAATGAGCAGGGCCCACTTTATCCTGTCGTTATTCAGCTGGACATCATGGAGGCGCTGGGCTAAGATCTCAGTAGTCACGTGTCACCCTGGCCTGGCCTCATCATGGGGACCAGGCCAGGGTCCCTCTCCTCACCCTCTTTCTCTCTCTCTCCCAGTCCCGACCCCGTGGAGGCGGGGGAGGAAGTCAAGGTGAGGGTGGACCTGCTGCCCCTGTACCCGGGCCGCCACAAGCTGGTGGTGAACTTCGAGAGCGACAGGCTGAAGGCCGTGAAGGGCTTCAGGAACGTCATCGTCGGCCCCTCCTAAGGGGTCCCCATGCCAGCTCCACCTCAGCCACCGAGGGCCCCCAACTTGACCCCGATCTTTATCCCAAGCAGCTTGACCCCAATCTTTATCCCAAGCTAATGAGCAAAACGTGCCCCTCCTTGGGCCCTGGACCTCAGGGCAGGGGTGGTTTGCCTGAGGGGGCCCTTTGGAATTGAATGTACTTCCCGCCCACCTTGTCCCCCTGAGCCTGGCTCCCCACCTATGAGAGATGTTCTGTGCCTGCACTGTGGGAGCCCTCGTCTTGGCTGACTGGGCCTGGGGGGTAGGCCATCTCCCCCTCCATTCCCAGCCCAGATGCCCCTTAAAAAGCCACTGTCCACCCGCCACACTGATTGATCGACGTCAGAGCTCCTTTCCTGGGAGCAGGCAAAAGAAGTGTGCCCAGTGACCGGATCAAGGAACTCAGCTCCCTAGAGTACCCTGAACCCCTTCCCCAGGTTGAGCCCAGACCCCGGGGGCCCTCGGCAGAGTCTGAGCAGGTGCAGATGGGGAGGGTCCCAGGAACAGGCCACACCCCAAATCCCCTCACATCCCAGCAGCCCTGACCCAATACTCCCCCCACCCTCTCACAATGGTTAGGCGCCTAGTAAGTGCCTGGCACTTCCTGGGCTCACTGGTGCTCACACGGCCATCAGCCCATTCAATCGCCACGGGAAACTGCAGAGGGGGAGCTGTTTTCTCAGTGAGGAGACTGGGCTCAGAGAAGGGAGGTGGCCGGCCCTGCTCCTGTGGGCTCCTGGATATTTGCAAGGCTGGCTAATGTAGAGGCACAAGAAGGGAGCCCGGCCTTTCTGACTCTGAGTCCAGTGCCCCATCCACCACTCCAGCCCTGACCTGGCTGCGTCCAAGAGGCCATTTGGAACCTGATCAAAAAGGATCCAATTAGGACGAGGAGGCGGGGAGGGGTTAGAGCCCTGGGTTCGAGCCCCAGGTCTGGCCAGCTACTGCCTTCCCCTCCTCTGGGCCTCAGTTTCCTCTTTGGTCGCTGGGAGTGGTTGAACCAGCTCATCTCCAAGGCCCTCCCAGCTCTGCACTTCAGGTGCCTTGTATGACCCAGCCTCGCCAATGACAGCAGGTCCTCCTCCCGGGCTTCACAGAGCCTTGGGTCACAGACCCAGGATGTTTCGAAGTATGAGACCATGACCATGACCACCTTCCTGCCCCCAATCCTGTCAGGGTCCCCCACCTGTGCCCAGGCATCTGCCTTCGGAGCCCATTTCTAGGGGGAAAGAGCCCCCCCAGAAACCCCCGTCCTAACCACGAGCTCGCCCACCGCAATGCCTAGACTTCACAACAACCTTAGTTGCCTATGCTGATCACCCACCAACAAGGCTGGCATCTTAAGCCATCTCCTTTTTGAAGAGCCAGAGTCCTGGAACACAGCCCCTGCCCGCCTGACTAAGCTTGAGGACCCCACGAATTGCCATCTCTGAGCTTATTCCTCACTCTCTCCACATAACCGGGCTTCCTTCAGTCTGAAGGAGGGAAGTGGGAGAGAATTCTGTGTCTGGAGTGGGGTCAGAGCCTCCAGGGAGCCCCCAAGCCCCAGATAGGGACTTGGTGAAAGTCACACTGATACACTTAGAACTTTCTGCTTTGCACAAGAAGCACAAGATGAGCCAGTATATATTCGTTCTATATAAATATTGCTCAATTTCCCTATGGTTTTATAAACGCTTTTGGGTTCCAAGCAAGCAGTAGATGTGCTTTTGAGCCACAAAGAGCGAGCACTGAAATAAAAGTTTATTTTTCACATTCAAACAAGGTCTGGTCATGCTTTTGAGGAGAGTGAGTGCGTGAGCTCATTTAGCATCTGGACAAGCCACTTCATGCTAAGAGCCTTTCCCTAGCTTCAGTGCCTCCCTCAGATCTATATTTAACCAGCATTCAAGGCTCTACAACTGTCTAGCTCCATCTCCAATCCTATCTCCAAACAGCCATGTTCAGATTAGAATGAAGTGCCTGTTTCTCTTCTAACATCCCATGCACTTTCAACCTCTTACCTTGGAGTGCCCCTCTTTTTTCCTTACTCAGCTAATGAACTCCTATTCAATTTATAATGCTTCACATTAAAGTCACCTCTTCTGTGAAGTCTACCCAGATTTCTTCTCAGAACCCTGGAACATGGACCAACTCAAACATTTATCACAGTGACTTTTAGTTCCATATTGATATACCTGTCCCCCACTTCCTGTCTGAAGTCCTCAAGGGTGGGGACCAAGTATCTCTTAAACAGACCCTAATAAATGCTGAATTGGTCAATTGATGTGTTTCAACTCAGTTCCCCTAAGACCTGTGTTGTTCAGTAGAAATATAATGTGAGCCACAAATACAAGCCATATATGTAATTTAAATTTTTCTAGTGGCCCTATTAAAAAAAGAACCAGGTAAAATACCTTTTAGTAATGCATTTTGTTGAACCTAATATGTCTGAAACATACTGTGTTTAATAAACATGTATAATAAACATTGTTATTGCAACACATAATCAACATAAAAATTATGAGTGAGGTATCTTACATTCTTCTTTTCATACAAAGTCTTTGGAATGTGGTGTGTATTTTACACTGACAGCCCATTTCAATTAGGACTAGCTGCATTTCAAGTGCTCTGTGGCCTCTGGTGGCTACTGGCTACCACACTGTGTTACTGAGCAAGGGCTCATGTGCCTGCCGCACAGAAAGCCAAACGTTGACAGCATGTGTTTGCAGCAAAGTAAGGTTTTATTTGCCAAATGCCACTGCCAACAGTGTGCTTTGAGCTTCCTGATAGCTCCATGGTAAAGAATCTGCCTGCCATGCAGGAGACCTGGGTTCAATCCCTGGGTTGAGAAGATCCCCTGGAGAAGGGAATGGCAACCCACTCCAGTATTGCCTGGAGAATCCCCATGGACAGAGGAGCCTGGCAGGCTACAGTCCATGGGGTTGCAAAGAGTCGGACATGACTGAGCAACTAACACTTTCACTTTCTTTTCAAGCAAGGAGAACAGGCAGCTCATGCTGCAAAGACCTGAACTCCCCGTTGGCTCTCAGGGAAGGGTTTTAAATACAGTGTAAGGGGAGAGGGTCATAGGATGCATGATCAGCTGGTGGACCTTCTTCTGATTGGTTGGTGGGGGGTGGGTAATGGGATGTTTTAGGAATCTCAACCTTCTGGTTCTAACTAGTCTAGAGTACGTGCTTGTAGCACATAGCCGTCATTCTCCACCTGGGCGGGGTGGGGGGGGGGCGGCGGGGGATGGTCTTCGTCTCTACTGAGCAACTCAAAGATATGCACCAGATTGTTATCTATATCCCTTCAGGAGGAATTAGGAAGCCTGTAATTTTATAGTCCTCATTGTTAACTGCTTGCATCTGCTCCTTGGAATTTAAGGAAGGTCTAGAAGACTAAAGCCTCCCCCCACACCCTCTTTTTTTTCTTTTTTTTTACTAACAAGAAACAAGGGACACAGAGGGACTTTTGTACCTGGGAAATCCCCACAAGGTCTTGCTTGGTATGGTCCCCCTATTCCTTGACACTCCTCAATCTTTAGGGGAACAGAGGTGGGACAAGAAAGGGAATAAAGTTTTGAATAGAGACATTAATCATAAACTCATCAGGGGAACTCAGTTTCAGGGGACTCAGTTTCAGATGGATGGTGCCCGGTTTAGACTATTTCCCGGAGTGCAGGGACCCAGTCGTTCATCTCATTCCACACCGATGAAGCACTCATCAATGTTTGTTGATTGAGCAGAGGCTGGGAGACAGTCTCTGCCTTCAGGGAACTCATGTTGAAACACCTGACATGCAAGTAAAAAACTCAAAGTGTGTTATTACATTTTTCAGGGTGCTGAATCTTTCTGTTCCTAAAGAATTATACCTGGGGCGTCCCTGGTGACTTAGTGGTAAGGAATCTGCCTGCCAGTGCAGGAAACACAGGTTTGATCGGCTTTGGGAAGATCCCACATGCTGTGAGATCCAAGCAACTAAGCCTGTACCCCAGAACTATTAAGCCTATGCTCTAGAGCCCAGGAACTGCAGCTTCTGAAGCACACGATCCCTAGAGCCTGTGCTCCACAACAAGAGAAGCCACCGCCGTGAAAAGCCTGAGCCCTGCAACTAGACAGTAGCCTCCGCTCTCCACAACTAGAGAAAAGCCTGCACAGCAATGAAGACACAGCACAGCCAATAAATAAATAAAATAAAAATTTTAAATTGCACCTGGGTCTGGTCTAGATGGCCTGAGCATTTTATCAATTAATGCCCAGCAAGAAAACAGAACCATTATTTCAGGTGGGGAGGAAGTTTATAAGGGAAATGGACTCCCAAGGCATCTGAGGTGCTGGAAGAGCAGAGTAGAAGGAGTGGTACCCAGAAATCAGGAGTCTACTATCCAGGATGCTCAGCAGCCCAAGAGCCGGTCCGCACCACCCAGCTGCTGGAGGCGCTGTCACTACAGCCCTGGAACCAACAGAGCTGCTGAATCTACAAATACTGCTGAAGTCAGTGCTGGCAGCAGCCAGAGGCAGACTGGTATCTCTCATCCTCCTGCCTTCTCCCCGCTGGCAGATCCTCACCAGAAACTGGCTGGCAAGGGGCTCTGGTAGTTATCATTTTTAGGCTTCCAGCCCCTGAAAAACAGAGATGGCTAGGCAAGGGTGGGGGCAGGGGAGGGAGTTGAGTAGCTGATACGTATTGCTGCTCTCTCTTTAAGAAAACCTGTCCCTTCATCTCCACCTATGTAACTCTTACTCAGCTTTCAAAACTCTACTCCAAAGACACCTCCTCTGGGAAGCCTTCCTGGACTGCAGCCAACTGCTTCAAGCTCTGGTTCCACTTAGTATATGATAGAGAGCCCTTTACAATTATATGCTCAGTCTAGCTTAGGACCAGCTGTTTGTGCACCTAGCTCATGCTCTGGAGCACTCCAAGAGCAGAGTCGGGGCACACCTCCCAGGAGGGGGCCCCTAAGTGAACTCAATAGTGCCAACTCTAGCTCCCAGGCTTGACTCCTCCCCTTCTAAAAAGAGACAGGGCCTCCCTGGCCAGGTCTGCCAGTGCCCTGGCAGATTCGGACCTCCCAATAGGCTTGTCCCAACCCAAGAGCTCACTAACTGGGAACCCAGGAAGGAGGAAGGCTTTGTGGGTCATGTAGGCCCATTTTATAGACAGGAAAAATGAGCCTGAGATCCTCTTCCCCAAGCCTGAGCTGAGGGTTGAGTCTGGGGCCCTACAGGACAGTGCTAGTCACTGCCCTATTGGAGCTCAAGACTACTGGGCCCCTACCCAAGCTCAGCTTATAAGTGAAATTGTCAAGGGCCTGGATTCTGGACCAAACAGGCCTGGGCTCAAATCCTGGTGCTGCCACGGGTTCACAGTGTGGCTTCAGGCAGGTTCTCAACCTCTCTGTGCCTCTGCCTCCTCATCTGTTGAATGGGCGTGACTTGGGGTCTTCTTTCATGACTGGTGCACACGTTCAGTAGAATGCTGCACACAAAACATTTAGCTGGCTCCTGGCACATTCTAACCTAACAGCCAACTTTCCTCCAGGTCAGGAAACTTTTCACCCAGTGAGCTAGTCACTCCTCAAATATTCTTACCCAGTGTTCCCCCATTTTACAGATTTGACAGTCACACAGTCGGTTAGGTACAGAGTGGGGATTAGAACCCAGGCAGTCTGCCCTGCACCCCCATCCCAGTGCCTGGTCTAGCCCAGAGAAGGCCCAGTTTCCACTGGGACCCTCCTTTTCCACCATGTGCCAGAGTATGTGAGCAGAAATCTCCACCACAGCCCTCGTGGAGTGGGGTGTCTGATTGGGTCCATCTTTCCGCTTCCAATGGAGAAGGAAATGGCAAACCACTCCAGTATTCTTGCCTGGAGAATCCCATGGACGGAGGAGCCTGGTAGGCTACAGTCCACGGGGTCGCAAAGAGTCGGACACGACTGAGCGACTTCCCTTTCCTTTCCTTTCCGCTTCCAAAAGTCCCTCTCCTTCCCAGCTGCTTTTGTTTACTTGGGATGTCTGCCAGCTCACCCCCTAGCCTCACGGCAAGCCCAGAATAACAGAAATATGACAGAATCCGAGAGGTGAGGCGTAAGTGGCAGGGCCAAGAGGGACCTCCTAGAAACACAAGCATGGAGCCAGGACCAGGTCAGAACATACGCTTTCCCAGCCTCCCTACCTCCCTCACCAACAGACCTGAGCACATACACAGAGACACGTATCTGCAAGTCTGTGAAGCCTTATGTTTTGTTTCAAGAGGCAAAGTCCAAAGGGTTCCATAAAAAGGAGAAGGGATGACAAAAATGATGGAGTGTACAGCTTTGAGAGGGGCTTCCCAGGTGGCACTAGTGGTAAAGAACCCACCTGCCAATGCAGGAGACATAAGAGACGCAGATTCAATCCCTGGGTTGGGAAGATCCCCTGGAGGAGGGCATGGAAACCCATTCCAGTATTCTTGCCTGGAGAATCCAATGGAAAGAGGAGTGTGGTGGGCTACAGTCCACAGGGTCACAAAGAGGTGAACACGACTGAAGGGACTTAGCATGCACACACACACACAGCCTCGAGAACACAGGATCTGTAATGACCTGAAGTTGAGCAACAGACGCAAACACGAAAGACCATTTTCCACATAATTCCACTTGGATGAAGGTCATGAACTCATCCATGGTGTTTAGAAATCGGGGTCCTGTTTTCCCTGGCAGAGGAGAGAGTCAGCAGAAGCACAAGGTGGGTTTGGGAGCATGGAGATGGCTTTGACTGTCTTCATCTGTGTGCTGGGTAAACAAGTACATTCAGCCTGTGAAAATGTGTCTAGTTCAAAAAATATTGTATTAATATTTACTTGAAGGTTCTAAAATTAAGTCCAAAGTGGGGTGGAGACTTGATCCATAGACTCTGGCCACTGGGAGTAGCAAGTTTCCCCACATAAGCACCCCTCAAGGTCTGAGAAAGCCAGTGTTGAAAGGCTGGAGTCATAGACATAGTTACCATATGATCCATTATTTCCACTCCTAGGTATAAACCCGAAAGAACTGAGAGTATATAACCACACAAAAAGTTGTCTGTAAATGTTTACAGCAGCATTCTTCATAATAGCCAAAAAGTGGAAACAAACCAAATGCCTGATGAATGGTTAAATAAAATGTGGCATATCCATACAATGGAATATTATTTGGCAAGAAAAAAGGAATGAAGTACTGATACATGTTCCACCATAGGTGGACCTTGAAAACATTACATTCAATGAAAAGAAGCCAATCACAAAAGACCACATATTGCATAAGTTCATTTATAGGAAATGTCCAGAAGAGGTGACTATATGAAGACAAAGTAGATTAGTGATTGTCTGGGGCTGGGAAGCTGGAAGGCTGACTGGGAGGGGGTGACAGCTAAAAATCATGGAGGGTAATGATTTCTAGGGTAATGAAAATGTTCTCAAATTGATTGTGTGATAGATGCACAATTTTGTACTACAAGTTACTGAGTTATATACATTACAAGGGTGAGTTGCAAGGTATGTGCACTAGGTCTCAATAAAGCTGCTTATAAATAATTAATAATGAACAGGGGAAAAAAAAAGCTGAGCCCCAGAATCTGACTTGATTTGGATTCGGGAGGTCTGCCTGGATGTGTTGGTGACCTTGGGTAAACCTCTTCCCTTCTCTGGGCCTTAGGTAGCCCAGCTGTCACAGGGGAGAGATGAGGGTAGCAACAGAGAAGTACGGAGACACCACTAATGTGGCCATGATGTTCATGACCACGTCGGTTCCCTGCCGAGCCTGTGGAACACGGGAGTCACCTGGGGGCAAGCAAACTTGTAATAGTTCATCGAGATCTTTGTACTCCTTTTAAAATGGCAGAAGAGAGACTTCCCCAGAGGTCCAGTGATTAAGACTCTGAGCTTCCATTGCATGAGGCACAGGTTTGATCCCTGGTGGGGGAACTAGGATCCTGCATGTCACACAGCACAGTCAAAAAAATAGAAAGAAAAATGGCAGAAGGGACATTTTCCCAAACCTTGCTCTTGGCCACTGCCCAAGGGTACCAGAGGTACAGGTAGTTATCCCAGTTTCTCTTCAAGCACTTCATCACTTCGCAACTCCATGTCTGTACTGCACTTAGTTGACCAGTCATGTCTGACTCTTTGTGACCCCATGAACTGTAGCCTGCCAGTCTCCTCTGTCCATGGGATTCTCCAGGCAAGAATACCGGAGTGGGTTGCCATGCCCTCCTCCAGGAGATCTTCCCAACCCAGGGATAGAACTCAGGTCTCCCAAATCGCAGGTGGTTTCTTTACCATCTGAGCCACCAGGGAAGCCCAACTCCATGTCAGCTCATTCCAAAGTCATCTGGAATAGACAGACAGACAGGAGAAATGCCAACCAGACCAGGTGAGACCGGGATCTGCCTTCACTTGGTGAGTGAAGCCCATTTAGAGACGGGGAAACAAGTGTGGGTAGGCAGTGGCAGGTCCACGGTCCCAGAGCCAAGGCTGCAGCCACGGACTTTTCTCTTTCCATTTGTCATGAAAACATGATATGAAAATATGCCTATTATGTGCTCAGCCTGAGGCGCTCTCCGGAAGGGATGAGAGAGACCCTGAGAAGGATGGGCAGCCCCTCCCTGGGAGTCCCGGGCCTGTGTCCCATCTCCCCTCTCTCTTGCTGTGTGACTTTGAGGAAACCACTTTCCCTCTCCAGGGCTTTGTCACACTGAAACTCCCAGTTACTGTCCTGTTACTCCCCACCAGGGATGTGACTATGATGGAACAGACCTTATAAACTGTAAAGGGTTGTATCTGTGGAAGCCAACAGGAACTCCAGCCACATCTGAGAAAGGCAAGATCAAGGTACCATTTCTCTAACTAGTTCCAGGGTCAGCAGGAAGGGATGGGGGTGGCCTGGACCAGGGTGTGACTGTCTTGGACTCATCTGAACAGATGTGAGATACACAGAGGAGATTCATTTATTCAACACCCTCTTTTTTTGCCTCCACTGTGGGCCAGGTACTGAGTTACGCACTGGGGATACAGTGGAGGTCCTGTCCTACAGAGCACTCACGCAGATGACCAGAGTGAAATGAGATGTGTCAGAAAAAAAGACTAGGGCTCAGAATAATGGAGCCACTGGTACAATCGTAAGAGCAAGGGTGCCAAGCACCCTTTTAAAGGCATTATATGGGGCTTCCCTGGTGGCTTAGTGGTAAAGAATCTGCCTGCCAATGCGGGAGACCCAAGTTCGATCCCTGATCCAGGAAGATCCCACTTGCTGCAGAGCAACTAAGCTCACGTGCCACAACTCTTGAGCCTGTGCTCTAGAGCCCAGGGGGCTGCAACTATTGAGCCCATGAGCTGCAACTACTGAAGCCTGAGTGCCTGGAGGCCATGCCCTGCAACAAGAGAAGTCACCACAGTGAGAAGCCCATGTACTGCAACTAGAGAGTAACCCCCACTCTCTGCAACCAGAGAAAAGCCTGTGCAGCAACGAAGGCCCAGCATAGCCAAAATAAATAAATAAATATTTTAAAAAGTAAATACATCACATGCATTAACTTCTTGGGTCTTCTCAACACCCTGCCAGGAGGGAGCTAGCCTTACTGTCCCCATTTTACCACAAGGAAACTGAGGCCCAGAGAGGTTATGTGATGTATCCAAGGTCACACAGCTAGAAAACAAGGAAGCCAGGGTGCCCACCAGGCAGGCTGGGTCCACAGCAACTGATCCTAACCTCCTACTGTATTGTCATCTGTCTTGTGTTGTACACCTACAAAATGAGAGGGTCTTCTTCAACCAGGAGGGCAGGGAAGGCCTTCTGAGAAGCTGATATGGAAGCTGAGACCCTGGAAAGGAGGAGCCAGGCCAGGGAAGAGTTGGGGGCAGGTGGGTGCAGAGGCCATTTTCCAGAAAGCTGATGCTGTAGGTTCTGGGACCCTCACTTGTGTGGGGCCCTGCTCACACAAGGACCACAGGCAGCTGTGGAGTGTTCCAGGCAGGGAGGGGAGCCAGGTTGCTATCAGAAAGCATTTCAATATAAACATTTCTGGGAAAGAGCCTCAAAAAATGCTCAGAAGGAGGGAGTCAGAAACTTGCGAGTCTCCAGCAATTTGTTATGATGTCTTTTCACATTCTTCATAAATAATCACTTCTGTACTCAATTTTATATTTGTAATTTGATCTTCTATTCTTTTTGTTAAAGATGATTCTCCCTCTGAATTAAAACTCAATGTACAATGTGATAGCACAACCTTCTCCCCAGAATGGCCAAAATGCAAAGCAAAAGAGAAAAAATTGGAATTGTCGGTGGAGATATGGACCAAGAAGTACTTCCCTATGTGACCGTGAGGGGAGTGTAAATAGGTATGACCACTTTGGATAACTATTTGCCATATCTTCTAAATGTACGATCATTTATCTTTATGAGGCAGTAATTCCTCTCATGGATGTTTACCCAACAGAAAATAAGTCCATATATTCTCTGAAAGACATGTGCAAGAATGTTTCTAGCAAACTTTTTTCCCCCTATAATATCCCAAAGCTGAAAGCAGCCTAAAAGTCCAACGCTAGCAGAATGATTATATAAACTGGTGCTGTGTTGTGCTCAATTGATCAGTCATGTCCGACTCTTTGTGACCTCATGGACTGTAGCCATGTAAAGTAATGCTCAAAATTCTCCAAGCCAGGCTTCAGCAATACGTGAACCGTGAACTTCCAGATGTTCAAGCTGGTTTTAGAAAAGGCAGAGGAACCAGAGATCAAATTGCCAATATCCCTGGATCATCGAGAAAGCAAGAGAGTTCCAGAAAAACATCTATTTCTGCTTTATTGACTATGCCAAAGCCTTTGACTGTGTGGATCACAATAAACTGTGGAAAATTCTTCAAGAGATGGGAATACCAGACCACCTGACCTGTCTCTTGAGAAACCTGTATGCAGGTCAGGAAGCAACAGTTAGAACTGGACATGAAACAACAGACTGGTTCCAAATAGGAAAAGGAGTACGTCAAGGCTGTATATTGTCACCCTGCTTATTTAACTTATATGCAGAGTACATCATGAGAAATGCTGGGCTGGAAGAAACACAAGCTGGAATCAAGATTGCCGGGAGAAATATCAATAACCTCAGATATGCGGATGACACCACCCTTATGGCAGAAAGTGAAGAAGAACTAAAGAGTCTCTTGATGAAAGTGAAAGAGTAGAGTGAAAAAGTTGGCTTAAAGATCAAAGTTCAGAAAACTAAGATCATGGCATCTGGTCCCATCACTTCATGGGAAATAGATGGGGAAACAGTGGAAATAGTGTCAGACTTTATTTTTTGGGGCTCCAAAATCACTGCTGATGGTGATTGCAGCTATGAAATTAAAAGATGCTTACTCCTTGGAAGGAAGGTTATGGCCAACCTAGATAGCATAATTAAAAGCAGAGACATTACTTTGCCAACAAAAGTCCGTCTAGTCAAGGCTATGGTTTTTCCAGTGGTCATGTATGGATATGAGAGTTGGACAGTGAAGAAAGCTGAGCGCCGCAGAATTGATGCTTTTGAACTGTGGTGTTGGAGAAGACTCTTGAGAGTCCCTTGGACTGCAAGGAGATCCAATCAATCCATCCTAAAGGAGATCAATCCTGGGTGTTCATTGGAAGGTCTGATGTTGAAGCTGAAACTCCAATACTTTGGCCATCTCATGCGAAGAGCTGACTCATTGGAAAAGACCCTAATGCTGGGTAGGATTGGGGGCAGGAGGAGAAGAGGATGACAGAGGATGAGATGGTTGGATGGCATCACTGACTCGATGGACATGGGTTTGGGTGGACTCCGGGAGTTGGTGATGGACAGAGAGGCCTGGCGTGCTGCAATTCATGGGGTCGCAAAGAGTCGGACATGACTGAGCGACTGAACTGAACTGAACTGAACCGGACTGTAGCCTGCCAGGTTCCTCTGCCTGTGGAATTTTCCAGGCAAGAATACTGGAGTGAGTTGTCATTTTCCCCTCCAGGGGATCTTCCCAACCCAAGGATTGAACCTGAAACTCTTGCGTCTCTTGCGTTGGCAGGCGATTCTTTACCACTCTGCCAAAAGGGAAGCCCCATATAAACTGGTATAGTCATTCAAAGTAATATTACAGGAATGAATGAGAAAAAATAAGAACACCTATGTGCAACAATTTAGTTGAATCTCACAGGCACGTTAAGGAAAGATGCCAGACACACGGTACACATGGAATGATTTTATTTGTGTGAAGTTCAACCCCAGGCGAAACTCAGCTATGATGTGAGAATGTGAGAAGTCAGATAGGGAACGCAGATAGGGAATGGTTGTAGCTGGAAGGCTTCCCAGGTGGCTCTGTGTTAAAGAATCTGCCTGCCAAAGCAGGAGAAGGGGTATCTGGGAGGCGTCTGGAGTGCTCGTGGTGGGTTGATTCTTGAGCTGGGGGCCAGTTTACATAGATGTGTTCAATTCAGGGGAATGGACAGCAAGGAGATCAAGCCAGTCAATCCTGAAGAACATCAACCCTGAATATTCATTGGAAGGACTGGTGCTGAAGCTGAAGCCCCAGTGCTTTGGCCACCTGAAGCGAAGAGCTGACTCACTGGAAAAGACCCTGATGCTGATAAGATTGAGAGCAAGAGGAGAAAGCAGGCAGCAGAGGATGAGATAGTTGGATGGCATCACCGACTCAGTGGACATGAATTTGAGCAAACTCTGGGAGATAGTGAAGGACAAGGAAGCCTGGCATGCTGCAGTTCATGGGGTCACAAAGAGTCAGACATGACTTAGCAACTGAACAACCATCCAGACATACGCTTATGATGTATGTCTTTTATGCATGTTGTGCTTTAACGAACAACCCCCTCCAAGGTATAAGTTTCAAGCCCCTCGAAACCTTGACTTGACCTCGAGACCAGAGAAGGATTTGGAACTTATTAACTGTATTACCATGCAGTGGTTCTCACTGGAGGGTGGTGAGTAGCAGGTGATATGGTCTCCTTGATGCTTTAGGAAGCTCTCTCCAGCCACCCCAGGGAGAAAGTGGGGAGGCTTGGGGGAGGGCAGAGAAGTCTTCCTGGGCAGCAACTCAAGGGCAAGACAGGCTTGGAAGGTGGGGGGAGGGAAAGGTGGGAAGGATTGTTCGGGTTAGGACAGGGGCAGCCAGGGTAGGGGCTTGAAGAGGAGAGGAGGGCTGGTCTCTGACCATTCTGCAGTGAACTTCCCTGGCCTCTGCCCGGCCAGGCTCAAGCTCCAGCCCTGCCCAAGCCTGGCACCCCAGCTCCACCTGGAAGCCAGCTCTCTGTCAGCCAGCTCCTCCTTCACTCCTTCCCAGGCCCGGCCAGTTCTGCTCATGGAAACTCTGAGGGGCCCACAGCCAGCTCTTGGCAGCCACCCAGATGCTCATAGAGCTGAAAATTTGTCTCTCCTCGGTCACGACTGTTTTTTTTTTTAACTTCCCTGTTTCATTGACCCAAACTTTTGTGAGACCTTTCTTGGGAAGGGGAGAAAACACTTTTCTTGGGAATAGTGTTTCATTTTCATGTCATGAGTAACTTAAAAAAAGAAAGAAAAAAAAAAAAGAATGAGGAGGGCTTTCTTGGGAAGGGAAGAAAACACTTGGGAATAGTGTTTCATTTTCATTTCATGAGTAACTAAAAAAAGAAAAAGCACAATGGAGCAAAAGATCCTCGTTGGTTTAAAATTGCCTCATTTTAAACTGATTGATAAACAACAGGTCTCTGGCTTAAACACACAGACAAATGAAGTTCAGAGAGCTTTGCCTTCACAGCAGAGGCAGACTTGAAGCTTGATGATGTACCTTGTCTCCTTGAGAAACCTTGTGGCCCTGGTGAAATGGGTGGTACTAACCCATTTTACAGGCTTCCCGGGTGCCTCAACGGTAAAGAATCCACCTGCTAATGCAGGAGACGTAAGAGACTTGGGTTCGATCCCTGGTTTGGGAGGATCCCTTAGGGTAGGAAATGGCAACCCATAGGAAAGTAGTTATTGTTCACTATCTTCACTGACAACTCAAATTATTTTCTTTTGCTTTGTGTTTTAGCCATTCTGGTGGCTGGAGGGAGCTTCCTAAAGCATTAAGGAGATCATCAAGGAATATTCTTGGCTAAGAATTCCATGGACAGAGGAGCCTGGTGGGCTGCAGTCCATGGGGTTGCAAAGAGTCAGGTATGACTGAGCGACTGGGCATACACACAGCGCTACCCATTTTACAGATGAGGAAATTGAGGTCTGATGAGGTGAAGTAACTTGGGGCCAAGATCATTCATTCCATCAGGGGCAGAGACTGATTTTTAACAACAGTTAACAGCTACTGTGTATTAGCACTAAGGGGTGCCAGATACCGTGTATGCATTCATCCATTCAGTCGCCGCAATGACCCAGGGGAGGAAGCTGCACTTATTATCACCCCCTTAAAAAAAAAACAAACCTGTCTATTGAAGTCTTGTGTACATGTGCAGAAAAGTCCACAAATCATAAACTGAACCCACCCATGAAACCAGCACCCAGGTTAAAAAATGGAACAATTGATACAACGCCAAAAGCATAAGTGGTAAAAGAGAAGATTGGTAAATTGGACTTCACAAACATTTAAAACTTCTGTGTTTCAAAGGATACCATCCAGAAGTGAAAAGACAACACATAGGGTGGGGAATATATTTGGAATCATCTATCTGATAAGAGACTAGTATCCAAAATACATAAATAACTCTTACAACTCAATAATGAAAAAGAAAATAATCTAATTTTAAAAGAGACAAAGGACTTGGAAAGACATTTCTCCAAAATAGATACAGATGCTAATAAGCAAATGAAAGGATGTTCAACATTATTAGACATTAAGAAACGAAAATTAAAACCACAAAGACTCACCACTTCATAGTAACCAGATGGCTATGCTCAGTAAGCAGATAATAACAAGTATGGGTAGGATGTGGAGAAGCTGGAACCCTCCTACATCACTGCTGGAAACATGAAACGGTGCAGCTGTTTTGAAAGAACAGTTTGACACTTCCTCAAAAGGTTAAACATAGAGTTACCATTTGATTCATTAATTTTACTCCTACTGGAGTTAGGAAAAAAAATAAAAAAACATACGTCCACACAAAAAGCCGAACATGAAAACTCATAGCAGCATTATTCATAGTAGCTTAAGAGTATACACAACTGCCCCCCGACAACAAGTAGAAAAAACCTAAATGTCCACCAACTCATGAATGGGTAAATAAAATGTGGTACATCTGTACGATGGAATATTATCCAGCAATAAAAAGGAATAAAGTACTGATACATACCACAGCATGAATGAAATCTGGAAACACTATCCTAAATGAAAAGACCACATATACTATGATTCTATTTTACATGATGTGTCCAGAATAGACAAATAGAAAATAGATTATTAGTTGCCTAGAGTCAGGGATGAGAGGGTGGAGGTGGGCTCGAGAGCATAGGAAATGACTGCAAATGAGTGTTTTCTCTGGGAGATGATGGACATTGTTCTAAAGTTATATTATGATGGTTGCCCAGCTCTTCAATACAAGTAAAACCATTGAATTGTACACTATAGATAGATAAAGCTTATGGTATGTAAACTATATCTCAATAAAGCTGTTTAAAAATAAAAGCGTACTTCATTCCTTTTTTCATACTCTTCCCATACCTAGATTGTCCCTACCTTCTGCTAGTTCTCTGAATGCCCCCAAAACAACTGATTCTAAGGCCCAACTCGAATGCCATTGCAAAGATCTCCTTGATCTATTTCCATTAGAAGTAATTTCTCTCTCTTCTGAACTCCCATGTTAATTCACATCGTTCACTCATGGATGATTTATAAGGCATCTATCATGTGTCTGGCACTTATTACATTTCACAGGATTATTTAAGATCTGATTTCATCTCTGTTACTCTGCTGTGAAATTTTGGAGGGAGGAGATTACATCTTGTTCCCTTTTGTGTACTCAGAACCCAGCTATGTGACAGGCACCCAAAAGGCATTCAAGGAAGGTATGTAGAATTCATTCTACATTTCCTTTTTCTTTCTTTAAATAAATATTTTACTTATTGGGCTTCCTTGGTGGCTCAGTGGTAAAGAATTTGTCTGCCAATGCAGGAGACAACGGTTGGACCCCTGATCTGGAAGGATCCCAGATGCCCTGGAGCAACTAAGTTCGCCTGTCACAACTACTGAGCCTGTCCTCTAGAGCTTAAGAGACACAACTACTGAGCCCTCAGGTCTAGAGCCTGTGCGCTGCAACAAGAGAAGTCACTGAAATGAGAAGCTGGTGCACTGCAACTAGAGAGGAGCCCCTGCTCCCTGCAACCAGAGAAAAGCCGGTGCACAACGAAGACTCGGCACAGCCAAAAAGAAACAAATAATATAGTATATTTTAAAATATATATTATTTATTAATATTAATAATATATTATGTATTGATTTTTGTCTGTGTTGGGTCTTTGTTGCTATGTGTGGGCTTTCTCTAGTTGCAGTGAGTGGAGGCTGGTCTTGCTTGCAGTGCTTGGGATTCTCAATTGTGTAGCTTCTGCTGTTGCCGAGCACGGGCTCTAGAGCACGGCCTCAGTAGTTGCAGCACACAGGCTTAGTTGCCCCACAGCATGTAGGATCTTCCTGGACCAGGGGTTGAACCCATGTCTCCTGCATTGGCAGGTGGATTCCTAACCACTGGACCACTAAGGAAGCCCTACATTCCCTTTTTCTCACATCAGCCTTCTCCCAGGATACAGCTTCTCAACAGCAGATTGAGGCATCGTTGTATCCTCCATAGGAACAGCCTAGCAGTTAGTAGTTTTTTTTGTTGAGCAAACAGAAAATGATTAAATGATGAAGATGGCTTTAGTTTCCATCGTAACTATCCAGCGAAAGGTTTTGAAAGGAAATGAGACTTGTCTCCAGGAGTGGAGGATGGAGAGGGATAGGTGAGGATTTGCAATCCAGATGGGGAACAGAAGAAGGAAGCAGTGTGATCCAAATATCTGCATGGTACAGGAAACCATAGAAGGCACCCCAAATCCCACGGATGCTTCTAAGGAAAAAATGTGGAGGAGGCATGTGCACACGTGCTCAGTTGATCAGTTGCGTCTGACTCTTTGAGACCGAATAGACTGTAGCCCACTGACTCTTAAATCCCTTAGCCCAGAAGTTACACGTATCTTGCATTCACATCTTTTGCTAGAACTGGTCACATGTTCTCTTCCATCTCTAAGGGTACTGGGAAGTGTAGTTTGCCTATGACCCCAGAAAAAAGAGGAAAACCAGGTAGGAAAGAGCATTTATAGTCTCTACTCAGAGAATTTAAACAAAACAACGAACAAACTTGACCTAATAGACACATATAATTCTGCATCCAATGACTTATTTTCAAACACAAAAGACAATTTACAAAATCTGACTATAACTTGGGCTACAAAGTCAGTGTCACTAAATTTCAAAGAACTAAAATAGAGCATATTATTTAACTAGTTATTTCTTATGACTAAGGTATAAATCAATAATAAGAGAGCATTAGAAATTTCCATATTCTAAGAACTTAAAATCACTTCTAGGGACTTCGCTGGTGGTCCAGTGGTTAAGACTCCAAGCTTCCAATGCAGGGGGAATGGAGTCGATCCATGGTCAGGGAACTAAGATCCCACATGCTGTGTAGTGCAGCCAATAAATTAATGGGGGAAAATTTTTTTTAAAAATACACTTCGAAATAATCCATGAGTTGAAGAACTAATAAAGAAAGCTAGAAAATATTTTGAATTAATTGATAATAAAGAAAAATCATATCAAAATTTGTAAGTGTAGGTAAATTGTACATATAAGGGAAATTTATAGTCTTAGACACATGTCAGAAAAGACAAGAAGCTGAAAACTGATAAAAATAAACATCCACCCGAAGAAGTTATAAAAAGAATGTCAAGACAAATCCAATAAAAGTAGGAAGAATTAAATAATAAAGGCAAGAACAGAAAATAAAATAAGAAAGCAAAGATTAAAGCAGAGCTACAAGATGGTTCTTTGGAAATACAGAAAAATTGAAAAACCCCTGAATGAAATTAGTCTAGAGAAAAGCAGAACTGGCACCAGAAAAACAATATTAGGAATAAAAAGTGGAACATCACTACAGATGTTGCCAACATAAAGGAAAAAATAGGGTACTCTGAACAACTCTGATCAATACATTTGAAAATTTAAATGAAATGGACAACTTAGAAAGGTACCTTATACCAACTTCGGCGCAAGACAAAATAGAAACCCTAGAGAATCCTCTAACAATTAAGAGCCCTGAGAATTCTTTTCATTAAGAAAACTTCAAGTCATCACTGGCATATTCTATCCAACATTCAAGAAAGAAACAATTTTAGTTTTCTGGAGACTAGAAAAAGAGTAATATAATCCCCAATTCATTTTATGAGATTAACATAACCCACAGACCAAAACAGCACAAAGATACAGCAAGAAAAGAAAGTCACAGGCCAATTTTATTCATAAATATAAATGAAAATATCCTTAATAAAGTGTTAGCCACAAAAATCACTATGTAAAAGGATACTACAAAAGTAGGCTAATCCCAGAAACACAAAGTTGATTTAACAATAGAAAATCTATTCATACAAGTCAGCACATAAACTGATTAAAGGACAAAAACTACATTCAGAGAACCATTTGATAAAAAAGTTAATATTTATTCATGATTTTAAAACTAAGAAGATAATCTACAGCATTATGAACAGAAGGAAATTTCCATACTTTGATAAAGATTATGTCCGTGGCTACCACAATTAATGGTAAAATACTGCAAGCTTTTCCTCTTGATATCAGGAAGTCAAGGATGCCAACTGCATCTGTTTTATTCAACATTTTACTGGCAGTCTTATCCAGTGCAGTGAGACGGGAAAAAGAAATGAAAGATGTTCAGTTCAGTTCAGTTCAGTTCAGTCACTCAGTCATGTCCGACTCTTTGTGACCCCATGAACCACGCATGCCAGGCCTCCCTGTCCATCACCAACTCCCTGAGTCCACACAAACCCACATCCATTGAGTCAGCGATGCCATCCAGCCATCTCATCCTCTGTTGTCCCCTCCTCCTCCTGCCCTCAATCTTTCCCAGCATCAGGGTCTTTTCCAATGAGTCAGCTCTTCGCAGCAGGTGGCCAAAGTATTGGAGTTTCAGCTTCAACATCAGTCCTTCCAATGAACACCCAGGACTGATCTCCTTTAGGATAGACTGGTTGGATCCCCTTGCAGTCCAAGGGACTCTCAAGAGTCTTCTCCAACACTACAGTTCAGAAGCATCAATTCTTCGGTGCTCAGCTTTCTTTATAGTCCAACTCTCACATCCATACATGACCACTGGAAAAACCATAGCCTTGACTAGACGGACCTTTGTTGGATAAGTAATGTCTCTGCTTTTTAATATGCTGTCTAGATTGGTCATAACTTTCCTTCCAAGGAGTAAGCATCTTTTAATTTCATGGCTGCAATCACCATCTGCAGCTATTTTGGAGCCCTGAAAAATAAAATCTGCCACTGTTTCCACTGTTTCCCATCTATTTGCCATGAAGTGATGGGACCAGATGCCATGATCTTAGTTTTCTGAATGTTGAGCTTTAAGCCAACTTTTTCACTCTCCTCTTTCACTTTCATCAAGAGGCTCTTAAGTTCTTCACTTTCTGCCATAAGGGTGGTGTCATCTGCATATCTGAGGTTATTGATATTTCTCCCGGCAATCTTGATTCCAGCTTGTGCTTCCTCCAGCCCAGTGTTTCTCAGGATGTACTCTGCATATAAGTTAAATAAGCAAGGTGACAATACACAGCCTTGACGTACTCCTTTTCCTATTTGGGACCAGTCTGTTGTTCCATGTCCAGTTCTAACTGTTGCTTCCTGACCTGCATACAGGTTTCTCAAGAGACAGGTCAGGTGGTCTGGTATTCCCATCTCTTGAAGAATTTTCCACAGTTTATTGTGATCCACGCAGTCAAAGGCTTTGGCATAGTCAATAAAGCAGAAATAGATGTTTTTCTGGTACTCTCGCTTTTTCGATGATCCATCGGATGTTGGCAATTTGATCTCTGGTTCCTCTGCCTTTTCTAAAACCAGCTTGAACATCTGGAAATTCACGGTTCATGTATTGCTGAAGCCTGGCTTGGAGAATTTTAAGCATTACTTTACTAGCGTGTGAGATGAGTGCAATATGTGGTAGTTTGAGCATTCTTTGGCATTGCCTTTCTTTGGGATTGTAATGAAAACTGACCTTTTCCAGTCCTGTGGCCACTGCCGAGTTTTCCAGATTTGCTGGCATATCGAGTGCAGCACTTTCACAGCATCATCTTTCAGGATTTGAAATAGCTCAACTGGAATCCCATCACCTCCACTAGCTTTGTTCGTAGTGATGCTTCCTAAGGCCCACTTGACTTCACATTTCAGGATGTCTGGCTCTATGTGAGTGATCACACCATTGTGATTGTCTGGGTGGTGAAGAACGTTTTTGTACAATTCTTCTGTGTATTCTTGCCACCTCTTCGTAATATCTTCTGCTTCTGTTAGGTCCGTCCCTACCATTTCTGTCCTTTATTGAGCCCATCTTTGCATGAAATGTTCCCTTGGTATCTCTAATTTTCTTGAAAAGATCTCTAGTCTTTCCCATTCTATTGTTTTCCTCTATTTCTTTGCATTGATCACTGAGGAAGGCTTTCTTATCTCTCCTTGCTATTCTTTGGAACTCTGCATTCAAATGGGTATATCTTTCCTTTTCTCCTTTGAATTTTGCTTCAGTCTTTTCACAGTTATTTGTAAGGCCTCCTCAGACAGCCATTTTGCTTTTTTGCATTTCTTTTTCTTGGGGATGGTCTTGATTCCTGTCTCCTGTACAATGTCACGAACATCCATCCATAGTTCATCAGGCATTCTGTCTATCAGATCTAGTCCTTTAAATCTATTTCTCGCTTCTACTGAATAGTCATAAGGGATTTGATTTAAGTCATACCTGAATGGTCTAGTGGTTTTCTCCACTTTCTTCAATTTCAGTCTGAATTTGGCAATAAGCAGTTCATGATCTGAGCCACAGTCCGCTCCTGGTCTTGTTTTTGCTGACTGTATAGAGCTTCTCCATCTTTGGCTGCAAAGAATATAATCAATCTGATTTCTGTGTCGACCATCTGGTGATGTCCATGTGTAGAGTCTTCTCTTGTGTTGTTGGAAGAGGGTGTTTGCTATGACCAGTGCGTTCTCTTGGCAGAACTCTATTAGCCTTTGCCCTGCTTCATTCTGTACTCCAAGGCCAAATTTGCCTGTTATTCCAGGTGTTTCTTGACTTCCTACTTTTGCATTCCAGTCCCCTATAATGAAAAGGATATCTTTTTTGGGTGTTAGTTCTAGAAGGTCTTGTAGGTCTTCAAAGAACTGTTCAACTTTAGCTTCTTCTGCATTACTAGTCGGGGCATAGGCTTGAATTACCATGATATTGAATGGTTTGCCTTGGAAACGAACAGAGATCATTCTGTCGTTTTTGAGACTGCATCCAAGTACTGCATTTCAGACTCTTTTGTTGACTATGATGGCTACTCCATTTCTTCTAAGGGATTCCTGCCCACAGTAGTAGATATAATGGTCATCTGAGTTAAATTCACCCATCCCAGTCCAACTTAGTTCACTGATTCCTAGAATGTCTATGTTCAGTCTTGTCATCTCCTGTTTGACCACTCCCAATTTGCCCTGATTCATGGACCTAACATTGCAGGTTCCTATGCAATATTGCTCTTTACAGCATTGAATCTTGCTTCTATCACCAGTCCCATTCACAACTGGGTGTTGTTTTTGCTTTGGCTCCATCCCTTCATTCTTTCTGGAGTTACTTCTCCACTGATCTCCAGTAGGATATTGGGCACTTACCGACCTGGGGAGTTCATCCTTCAGTGTCCTATCTTTTTGCCTTTTCATACTGTTCATGGGGTTCTCAAGGCAAGAATACTGAAGTGGTTTGCCATGCCCTTCTCCAGTGGACTACATTCTGTCAGACCTCTCCACCATGACCTGTCCGTCTTAGGTGGCCCCACACGGCATGGCTTATTTTCACTGAGTTAGACAAGGCTGTGGTCCATGTGATCAGATTGGTTAGTTGTCTGTGACTGTAGTTTCAGCCTGTCTGCCCCCTGATCCCTTCTCTCAGTGCCCACCGTCTTACCTGGGTTTCTCTTACCTTGCACGCGGGGTCTCTCTTCATGGCTGCTCCAAAAAAGCGCAGCCGCCGCCCCTGGCCTCGGACGCGCAGTAGCTCCTCTCGGCTGCCCCTGACCTCGAGCCCGGGGTAGCTCCTCATCTTTCAAAGGTGCTACAGTTAATATGTATAGAGGAAGGCAAAATGTTCTACAACTATGTTATCTAAATTAACAAGAAAATGTAGCATTTTTATTGGACTCAAAATAAACATATTGCAACTATGTTTCCATATAACCACCCACTGAATTATTGAAGGAAGCTACCACAGGGAAGATTTGCACTTGGAGGACAAGATCTTCTGAACATTCAGAGATAAACCTGTGGGAACGGTTTACTCCGTGTGTGAGTGAACTTCCTGTCAGTGGGAGGGTTCAAGCAGGGACAGGATGAGCTGCGTCCAAGGGGGCTGAAGGCTGGTTCTCCCCAGGCTGGACCTCAGCTCTTCTCACACTTGGCCCCGGGAGGCAGCCTCTCTCCTTTCTTTTGGCTCCTGTCAAAATTAACTTAATGCTTCTGGCAACATACGTAAAATGAGCCAGGATTTACGGCTCCAGAACACAATTGCTAATCTTATCGCTGTCCACTCCCCTTGCCTGGGCTCCCCTTTCAGAGAAAACCCACAACGGTATTTCTCTTGCCCTGCCTCCTGCCTTCCATCCCCACCCTACTAGACTTATCATCTACCAAGTCCAAGTTCTTTGGCAAACAAAATAGCTCCCCTGAGGGGGATGGGTGTTGGCTTGGAGGTTTTACACAAGGGAAAATGGAGAAGGTTCACCCTGTTCAAAACGTTCAAAGGCTCCCTGCTGCCTAGAGTCAGGGCTTTTCCCCCAACATCGCAGACTCCTTGAGAAAGGCAAATCCTTCCTTGCAAACAGCTCTCTACTGAGACGAGTTCCCCTGTGTCCAGCACTGCACTTAGGCTTGACTTCACTGAATTCCCCATGAGACCCCATGAGGTAGGACCTATTATTAGCTCCAGGTCACTAAGTGAGAGCTTGGGACTGGGTCAGTCTCAGTTTAGGCCACATAGTCTGAAACACCATGTTAATCTGGTTTGTTTTGTTTTTGTTTTTGCCCCCAGATTATTGTCTTCCTTCCTTCCTTTTTTTCTTTCTTTCTTGGAGTATAATTGCTTTACAATGTCATGCTGGTTTCTGCTGTTCAACAAAGTGAATCAGCCATAAATATACATATATTCCCTCCCTCTTGAACCTCCCTCCCCACCCCACCCCCAACCCATTCCACCTCTCTAGGTCATCACAGAGAACCGAGCTGAGCTCCCTGGGATACACAGCAGCTTCCCACAAGCTATCTATTTTATAACTGAGAGTTTATATAAGTCAATGCTACTCTCCCAATTTGTTCCACCCTCCCTCCCTATGTCCACGTGTCTGTTCTGCATCTCTATTTCTGCCCTGCAAATAGATTCATCTGTACTATTTTTCTAGATTCCGTATATATGTGTTAATATACGATATTTGTTTTTCTTGGTTTGGTTTGTGTAACTGTTTTCCAAGTGAAGCTTGACATAGTCCTTTAAAGGCACAGCAGGGAACAGTGGAGCTGCCCTCATGCCTGGACTCCTAGACTCTGCCACCTTATTCCCCGAAGCAGCTCCCTCAACTGGTACTCAGCCACCAAATCCACCATCCTCACAGGAGGGGCCCAGGAGGCAGAGCACATAAGGCTGCAGACTTTGGAGTCAGACCTGTGCTCTCTATCTACCTGACTTTAAGCCTTGGCTTTTTCACCTGCAAAATGGGGCTAAGGCCTTCCTGCTTTTGTAGGGTTATAGTGAGGGTTAAACATCATAGCTAATGTAAGGGCTCATCACCCGGGAGGTGCTGCATACATATCGCCTGCAGTTATTGGCAGTCTCTGGAGTTTGGGGTAGCCCCTCAGCACCTCCTTCTGGCCTCTCTGGTGGCTCAGATGGTAAAGGATCTGCCAGCAATGTGGGAGATCTGGGTTCAATCCCTGAGTTGGGACGATCCCCTGGAGAAGGGAATGACGACCCACTCCAGTATTCTTGCCTGGAGAATTTCATGGACAGAGGGGCCTGGCGGGCTACAGTCCACAGGGTTGCAAACAGTCAGACACGACTGAGCAACTTTCACTTTCACCTTCTGGTCTTTCAACACCGTAAATCAAGGGCAATGATCTCTGGAAAGTGCTGTGACCCAGGAACTGAGGCTGCCCTGACCCCTGCCGGGGACATGGCCATAGATCCTCACTGGCTTTCCTTGCAGCTGTAGCATCCAGGCTGATGTAGGGAACCACAGCTGTGAATAAATCTGTCAGTTTCCTGGATGCCCCCCATCTTCCCCACCCCTACTGGGGACCCCTGCCTCATAGGAGGGCTGAAGCCTAGCTGGCAGCAGAACCACATGTTGGCTGAGCCGCTAGATAATTCTGTAATGAACTGTCCCTCAGGCTGCAGGCATTAACCTTGCTGCCTGGGCCCTGGGATTAACGCTTTCCCTTCCCAGCCCCAGGGAAGCTAAGAGCAGAGCACGTGTGAGGGAGGACTATATTGATTATCCCTTGCTGCCGAACAAATTACCCCCACATTTAACAGCTGGAAATAAATATTAACATTCAGCTTCTGTGGCTCAGGAGTCTGAATGTGGCGTCACTGGGTGGTTCCCGGTCAAAAGATTTCACCAAGCCCGAATCAAGATGGCAGTCACGTTGAGGCTTGACTCTGGAAGGATTGGTTCCACCCTCACTCGTGTAGCTGTTGGCCAGCTTCTGACGAGCTATGACCAAGTTCACTCACACGTGCCTGTCCACAAAACTGCCTCATGTCAAGGCAGCTGGGTTCCCCCCATGCCCTCTCCTCTCCTCCTCTGTGTAAGAGGTGAAGAGGGAGAAAGACAAGCATCCAAGGTAGAAGGCACAGACCTTTAATAACCCAACCTCTTCACCCACCACTTGTGATGGTGTTGCAGGAAGGGGGATCCCTTCCTGGGCCGAGAGTGGGCTTTTGTCTAACACTCAGAAATGAATTGTCTGAGGAGACACAAGTGTTGACAGAGCAAGAGACTTTATTGGGAAGGGTTGCCTGGGTGGAGGGCAGGAGGGTAAGGAAACCCAGGAGGACTGCTCTGCCACGTGGCTTGCAGTCCTGGGTTTTATGGTGCTGGAGTTACTTTCTGGGTTGTCTCTGGCCAATCACTCTGACTCAGGGTCCTTCTTGGTGGTGCACGCATCTGCTCAGCCAAGATGAATTCCAGTGCTGATTCTGGGATGTGGTGGGACACGTGGTGTCTCCTTTGGACCTTTCCTGAACTCTTCCAGTTGGTGGTGGCTTGTTAGTTCCATGTTCCTTACCAGTACCTCCTGTTGTAAAATGTAAAATAACTCATGCAAATAGTTACTATGGTGCCTGGCTAGGGTGGGCGGTTTCAGTCAGTGTGTTTCCCCTACCAATGTTTGCTATTTCTTAGCTGTAAGTCAGTAAGTCCAGCCCACACTCAGGAGGGGAATTATATGAGGGTGGGAAAACCAGGGAGCTGGGGACCACTGGGGACCATCTCACCGTGTGCCCACCTCAGAGTGGCTGCAGCTGGGACACACAGGTAGACCTAAGGCTGACTCACCTTCAGATGAACCTGTGCAGAGCTGGGAGTTGGCCTCAACTCCTCATTCCATCTATCACCAAATCCTGTTAATTCAAAATCCTAAGTAGTTTCTGAGTGTGACCACTCTGGACTGTCATGGCTCCAGTCAGGACCCCCTCATGTCTCACCAGGAGGTCATCACTCCATCACCATCTTCTCACTGGTCCCCCTGTATCTATTCTGCTCCCCTCTGCCCCCACCATCCCTTCTGCCATCACTTGTCCCTTCCTAATAGTATTCAGAGGAGTCAAAATGCAGACTTGACGCTGTCTTTCTTTGTGGAGAATTCTTCAGAGCCTCTCCATGATCCTCAGCATGAGTCTTCTCCACAGACAACAACATTCTGCAGGATCTGACTCGCCCTGAGCCTCAACAGCCTCACCTCACAGCACCGCTGGCTCCTCTCGGTGCCTCGAACATGCCCCGTGCCCTCTTGACCCAGGCTTCCCACATGCTGTTCCTCTTCCGGGAACACTTTTTTTGTACCCTTCACCTAGTCAGACCCTCATTACCCTGGGGATATTGGCACAAGAGTCACTTGCTTGAATAAGCTGACCCTGTCCAGCCCTGAACTCAGTCCGAGTTCAAGTCCTCTGTTGAAAACTCATCTGCTAGTCGTAGCGTGTTGCCAGGCCCGCTGTGCCTTTATCTGATTGGTCACTGTCTGTCCTTCCCCAAGACTCTAAATGCCATGATGGCAGGGACTGGATCTGCTTTAGCTAGCTGCAACCATTGTGCCTGTCACCAGTGGGTGCCTAAGAAGCATATATTTAAGGGACTTTCCTGGCGGTTCAGTGGTTAAGAATCTGCATTTTCTTTGTAGGGGGCATGGGTTCGATCCCTGGTTGGGGAATTAAGATCTCACATGCTACTTGGTGCAGCCAAAACATAAAAAAAAAAAAAGAAAGAAAGAAACATAGAGAGTTTTTAAAAAATTAAAGTCCTTGGGAAGATAAAACTACAAGTTTAAAACAGAATTCATTAGAATCATAGAACTTGGGGCTCAAAGGGGGCTCAGAAACCAGCCAGCTAACCTCCTCAGAGGAAATTAAGGCCCAGAGATGGGGAAGGGCTTTCTGGGCTACAGAATGAGTGGAGACCAAGACAAGAAGACAGACCTCAGGATGATCCCCTCGCCTGCCACTTTCCATCTGCCATGAACCCCATTAACCTCCTATCACCACCTAAACTTCACCAATGGCCCCCGACAAACACTAACAGATCACCTCCATCAGTCCTAAGACCTCAGCACAAAGACTCCAGAAGCTGCTGACAAAGCCCCCCTTCAGGTAAATTTTTTTCTTAGCTCTGCAACTACCAGTTC
This sequence comes from Giraffa tippelskirchi, assembly GCF_054371585.1. Lineage (NCBI taxonomy): Eukaryota > Metazoa > Chordata > Mammalia > Artiodactyla > Giraffidae > Giraffa > Giraffa tippelskirchi. The sequence goes on along the minus strand of NC_137287.1, from coordinate 108,767,046 downwards.
CAAAGATGCACAGTCAGTCTAAAAACAGCCATTTCACCCCACATCAAGAACAAGCCCTGACTTTGAAAATTCTCCATTTGTGGCTCCTCGCAAGTGGAGCTTTCGACCATTTGATTTGGCTGGGAACTAAGAGGTTCTGGGCCAGTTCCAAAAGGGAAACTGAGGCCAGAGAAGGGCAGAGACTTTCACAAGGTCACTCAGGGAATCAGTGACAGGGTGGGGACCGGAACCCAGGCCTCTCCACTCTCTGGCCAGCGGCCTCTGTGTCTCTAGAGCAGGCTGCAAGAAGTTGGACTGGATTAACTTGAAGGTACTTGCAGGCTCTGATCTGAGGCTAATAGATTCTTCTTTGAACAGAGATTCTTCCTCAGACTGTGCTCAGCTGTGAAATTTCTATCTCAGGTCTTCAGCCGAGAGTAACTTTCTATGTTCCAAAATGAAAATATGGCATTCTAAAACAAAGCGGCCTTCCGAGAACAAACCAACCAACGTTCCAAAAAAAAAAAAGAGAGAGAAAAGAAAAAATTCCAAGCTGGTATTCAAATTAGTTGCCAACATTTAAAAACAAAAATATTTTTACGTGCAAATCCAAGTTTCCACATTCTCTTAGAAAAATCAGCCAATCTGGTGTAATACTGATCTTCACCTCTGGTGTATGACCCTTGGATAAACTACCCAGCAGGTGTCACACACTCACCTCTCCACAGCTGGCCACATTGCCTGCTTCCTGTTGCCTTCCCAGGTCCTGAAGGCATTTGAGTTTGCAGCCCCTGTTCCTTTGGGGTTTACAAATCCCCTCTGTAACTATTCCCCAGATAAGGAGTCACATAGGCACTGTTTGATACCAACAGGGACAAGGGGCGTGCTTCCAGTCTGTTCTGTGACTGGTCAAGTAGATGGTGGTGAGGAGGGAGAGTTTGATTTAAACCGTGGCTTATCTGAATCCATGTATAACAGGTCATGCTGTAATGTACTTCCAAAGTCTAATGAACTTTAATTACCTCAGAACCAGGACAGTCCATGCTTGTTTTGATTGAGACAGATAAAAAATGACTCTTGGAAATGACTTCATAGACTTTTAGGCCATCAAAATGAAACCCACATGCCATCGCATTCTGGCCAAACTAGAGACCACGTCGGGGTGGCCTTTTTGAAGTTTTGAAGGAAATCCGTGCTGATATCAAAAGAGGGTTTAGAAGTCTGTCTTTGGGTTCTTGAGCAATGACAGTGCTCAGATAAATTGCCTTTCTATGACCCTGCCAGCAGCCGTCACCTCTGCCTGCCCCGTGTTTCATAATCCATGGGGGGGTGGGGGGGTGGGGGAGGGTGCTTAGAGTAATGTTAGGCCACTGAACACTTCATCAGGAGGTGGCCCAGAGAATCTGGGCAGACGCTCTTACAGAGTTCTTGGCAAGCTTCAAACTTTGGAACTTTGAAAGCAATGGCTTTGTTCTTACCACACTTATCAGTAGTCAAATCTCAAAGCCAACAGAAATATTAGAGTCCAGGACTATTCAATATGGGAGAGCCCTTGTATGTTTCAATTCGTCTAACTCTCTACCTTAATTGAGTAGCTCCCAACAGCACCCTGGAGAAGGCAACGGCACCCCACTCCAGTCTTCTTGCCTGGAGAATCCCAGGGACGGCGGAGCCTGGTGGGCTGCTGTCTATGGGGTCACACAGAGTCGGACACGACTGAAGCGACTTAGCAGCAGCAGCACCCCAGACAAGAAGGCTCAGCATCCCCGTTGAAATCTCCAGCTCCTGTCCCTAGTTTTATCCTCAAAGTTAGAACCATGCTTATGCCCTTCTTCATCTATGTATATTGAACATCACCATGTTTACTCTCTCATCACCAGGCTACACTGTTCCAGGTCATTCTTCCTGGGAGACCTTGATAGAGAGACCTAGCTGCTCCCCTACACTTGGCCCATGTCCCTCTCCAGTGTCTTTTCACAACAGCTATGACTTTAAGAGGACACAGTTCTTGCTCTATGATTTCTAGAGAAGAACGGCTGAGTCCAGCTGTACCACATTTCAGGTTGACATGCCCAGAATTTGCACAGTGTTCCATATACGTAAACAGCTTTTATTTACTTAACGAATACTCTTGTAGCTCAGCTTAGTTTAGTAATATTCATTAAATCCCCAAAACCCTAGGTGGTGCTAGTGGTAAAGAACCTACTTGCCAGTGCAGAAGACCTAAGAGACATGGGTTCAATCCCTGGGTGGAGAAGATCCCCTGGAGAAGGAAATGGCAACTCACTCCAGTATTCTTGTCTGGAAAATCCTACAGACAGAGGAGCCTGGTGGGCTAGAGACCGTGGGGTTGCAAAGAGTCGGGAACGACTGAAGTGACTTACAGCATAGCACATTATCATCCCCAGTGTACAGATGATGAAGCTGAGACACAGAAAAGTCAAGTCACTCGGCCAAGGTGTCAGTTAAGTGGGGAGATTGGGATTCAAACTCAGATCCTTGGAGTTTGGAGCTGAAGCTCCTAACCTCCCTGTGCTGCTTCTCTATGAAGCTTGTTCATGTTAAGCTCAAGAAGAAAGATCTCTAGGGAGATCTGGAAATCTACATCGTCCTGATAAGGTCAGCCTCACCCTGAGATGTGAACAACTTGTCTAAAGTTACTCCATTCTGCAGTGATGGAGTTGGGATCTCAACTGGTTTCAAGTCCAGGGCTCAAACTGTGGAAAATTCTTCAAGAGATGGGAATACCAGACCACCTGACCTGCCTCCTGAGAAATCTGTATGCAGGTCAAGAAGCAACAGTTAGAACTGGACATGGAAAAACAGACTGGTTCTAAATTGGGAAAGGAGTACGTAAAGGCTATACATTGTCACCCTGCTTATTTAACATATGCAGAGTACATCATGTGAAACGCTGGGCTGGATGAAGCACAAGCTGGAATCAAGACTGCTGGGAGAAATATCAATAACCTCAGATATGCAGATGACACCACCCTTATGGCAGAAAATGAAGAAGAACTAAAGAGCCTCTTGATGAAAGTGAAAGAGGAGAGTGAAAAAGTTGGTTTAAAACTCAACATTCAAAAAATGAAGATCATGGCATCTGGTCCCATCACTTCACAGTAAATAGATGGAGAAATGGTGGAAACAGTGGCAGCCTTTATTTCCTTGAGCTCCAAAATCACTGCAGATGGTGACTGCAGCCATGAAATTAAAAGACACTTGCTCCTTGGATGAAAAGCTATGACAAACCCAGACAGCATATTAAAAAGCAGAGACATTACCTTGCCAACAAAGGTCCGTCTAGTCAAAGCTATGGTTTTTCCAATAGTCATGTATGGATGTGAGAGTTGGACTATAAAGTAAGTTGAGCACCGAAGAATTGATACTAATGACCTGTGGTATTAGGGAAGACTCTTGAGAGTCTCATGGACTGCAAGGAGATCCAACCAGTCAATCCTAAATGATATCAGTCCTGAATATTCATTGGAAGGACTGATGCTGAAGCTGAGGCTCCAATACTTTGGCCACCTGATGTGAAGAAGTGACTCACTGGAAAAGACCCTGATGCTGGGAAAGATTGAAGGTGGGAGGAGAAGGGGATGACAGAGGATGAGATGGTTGGATGGCATCACCAACACGTGAGTTTGAGTAAACTCTAGGAGTTGGTGATGGACAGGGAAGCCTGGTGTGCTGCAGTCCCTGGGGTCACAAAGAGTCAGACATGGCTGAGTGACTGAACTGAACCGAACTGAGAGCATGCTGAGTGGACCCATCAGATTTAATCTTACCTAGGGAAGTGAAATGCATTCTGAACTGGCTTTGAGCCCACATGTGTATATAACACACTGCAATTAACCCAGTGGGTTCCTAGGCCAGGGAGAGGAGAACCACCCAGCCTAGGCTTCTGATAGTTTGAAAGTGCCCATGTTAGGACATACATGGAGACCTCATTCATTCATTGCCCATTAATTCAGAAGTCATCATGGTCGCTGTTGGGTTGAAATGCACATTATACTAATCCAAAGATAGGCAAACTTTGGTAAAGAGTCAGATAGTAAGTATGTAGGGAAAGGCAGTCATCCATAGCCTGGTGATTATTTTATTGTTATTGTTAAGGTGTACAAATCCTTTTTAAAAATAATTAATTTTTGGCTGCACTGGGTCTTTGGTACTTTGCACAGGCTTTCTCTAGTTTCAGCAAGCAGGGGCTACTCTGTTGCGGTGCATGGGCTTCTCATTACAGCGGCTTCTCCTGGATACAGGCTCTAGGGTGCATGGGCTTCAGTCACATACAGGCTTTGATAATTGTGCCACACAGACTTAGCTTATCTATGGCATATGGAATCTTCCTGGACTGGGGATTGAACCCATGTCTCCTGCACTGGCAGGCAGATTCTTATCTACTGTGCCACCAGGAAGTCTCAGCCTGGTGATTCTTGCACAATTGCATAAAAGTGTTCTTGGGACCTGAAACATTTCCTTATAGGAAGGTAAGGAGCTCTTACAGCCAGTGCTGGGCTCAGCACTTGTTTGCAAATATCTTTTCCCTGCGAACAGACTTGATGTGTATGTCTTTGTTCTGCTTGAGAGGCACCCGGCCACCTCCACCGCTTCTATCTGTCCATGGGGAGAGGGAACGGGGTCCCCCCCCCTCCCTGCAGCACGAGGGGAGAGCAGGCAGACCATCTTTCTGTGTCAGCTGCAGGACAGGACCTGCTGACCATGGGAACCAGTGCTCACTCTTAAAGCAGACATTGCTCTCTTCCGTGAGTCAAGCATCATTCCATCTAGTGCCTGTGTGAGTCGCGTCTTACTTGGTGACTCCAACACCTGAAACCATACACTTTATATTTCTTATTATTGGGAATTCCCTGGCTGTCCAGTGGTTAGGACTGTCACTGCAAGGGCCTAGGTTCTATGCCTGATGGTGTTGTGCTATGCTTAGTCACTCAGTTGTGTCTGACTCTTTGTGACCCCGTGGACAGAGAAGCCTGCCAGGCTCCTCTGTCCATGGGGATTCTCTGGGCAAGAATACTGGAGTTGCCATGCCCTCCTCCAGGGGATCTTCCCAACCGAGGGATCAAATCCAGGTCTCCTGCATTGAAGGCAGATTCTTTACTGACTGAGCCACATCCCTGGTTGGGGAACTAAAATCCTACAAGCCATGAGGTGTGGTCAATAAAAAAATAAGCAAATTTCTTAGTATCTGACTTTTAACTGAGCCATTTAGACGTTTAATGTGATTACTGATATGATCAGATTTTAGCATATCATCTTGCTATTTGTTTTCTACATGTCTCCTCTATTCCTTGCTCTATTTTTTCCTTTTTCTGCCTCCTTTTGGAATAATTGAATAATTTTTATGATTTCATTGCATCTCCTTTGCTTATTAGCTACATACAGTTCTTCATTATTTTCATGGTTGTTTTAGACTTTTTAGTGCATATCTTTATCTTATCACTTTTTACTCTCAGGTGTCATTATGTCACAAATACTATGATCCTTTTAATTTCATTTCTCTTTCTTCTGACTTCATGCTATTGTTGTCATACATTTTGCTTTCTTGTATGTCATAAAATTCTAAGTAGATTATTATTTTTGTTTAAACAATTATCTTTTAAGGACATTTAAATTATAAGAAAAATTATATACTCCCCCATGGAGTTATTTTCAGTGCTCTCCATTCCTCTGTGTAGATCCAGATTTGTATCTTGGTATCATTTTTCTTCAGACTGAAAAACCTCCTTCAACAGTTCTTATTGTTCAGGTCTACTGGTGATGAATTATTTCAGCTTTTGTTTCTTTGAAAACATTTTCTTTTCGTCATTTTTCTCTCTTTTTAAAAACAAAGTAAAATTGACTTACAATATTAAATTAGTTTCAGGGGTACAATATCATGATTCAGTATTTTTATAATTACAAAGTGGTCATCATGATAAGTCTAGCTACCATCAGTCACTATCAAAGTTTTTCCAAAATTATTGACTATATTCCCTGTGCTATATATTACATGACATATTTATTTTGTAACTAGAAGTTTGTACCTCTTAATCTCCCTCACCTGTTTTATACACCACTCCTTCTGGCAAACACCAGTTTCACCTCTGTATCTCTGAGTCTCTTTCTGCTTTGTGATGTTTGTTTTGTTTTTTAGATTGCACATATAAGTAAAGTCATATGATATTTGTCTTTTTCTGACTTATTTGACTTGGAATAATACCCTCTAGGTCCACCCATGTTGTCACAAATGGCAAGAATTCTTTTTTTGTTATAGCTTAGTAATATTTCATTATGCGTATATACCTCATATGTATCCATTCATCTGTTGATGGGCACTTAAGTTGCTTCCATATCTTGGTTGTTGTAAATAATGCTGCAGTGAACATAGCGGCACATAAATCTTTTCAAATTAGTGCTTTTGTTTTCTTCAGAAAAATACCCAGAAGTGGAGCTGCTGGATCATATATGACAATTCTATTTTTACTTTTTTTGAGGATTCTCCATACTGCTTTCCGTAGCGGCTGTATTAATTTACATTCCTACCAACACTGCATGCTGCTGCTGCTGCTGCTGCTGCTAAGTCGCTTCAGTCGTGTCTGACTCTGTGCGACCCCATAGACGGCACCCCACCAGGCTCCGCCGTCCCTAGGATTCTCCAGGCAAGAATACTGGAGTGGGTTGCCATTTCCTTCTCCAGTGCATGAAAGGGAAAAGTGAAAGTGAAGTCGCTCAGTCGTGTCCGACTCTTAGCGACCCCATGGACTGTAGCCTACCAGGCTCCTCCATCCATGGGATTTTCCAGGCAAGAGTACTGGAGTGGGGTGCCATTGCCTTCTCCAAACACTGCATGAGTGTTCCCAATTCTCCAGTTCCTCACCAACCCTTGTTATTTCTTGTATTTTTGGCAATAGCCATTCTGACAGGTATGATACTATATCTCATTATTGCTTGGTTTGCATTTTCCTGATGATTAGTGGTGAGCATATTTTCATGTGTCTGCTGGTCATTTGTGTGTCTTCTTTGGAAAAAAAAGGTATATTCAGGTATGTATGCCCATTTTTAAAAAAAGAGTTCGTTCTATAAAACTCTTAGAGGAAAACATAGGCAGAACACTCAATGACATAAATCAAAGCAAGATCCTCTATGATCCACCTCCTAGAGTAATGGAAATAAAAACAAAAGTAAACAAGTGGAACCTAATTAAACTTAAAAGCTTTTGCACAGCAAAGGAAACTATAAGCAAGGTGAAAAGACAACCCTCAGAATGAGAGAAAGTAATAGCAAATGAAACAACTGACAAAGGACTAATTTCCAAAATATATAAGCAGCTCATACAACACAACACCAGAAAAACAAACCCAATCAAAAAGTGGGAAAAAGACCTAAACAGACCTTTCTCCGAAGCAGACGGCTAACAAACACATGAAAAGATGATCAGCATAGCTCATTATTGAGAAATGCAAATCAAAACTACAATGAGATATCACCTCGCACTGGTCAGAATGGCCTCCATCAAAAAGTCTACAAACAGTAAATGCTGGAGAGGGTGTAGAGAAAAGGGAACACTCTTGCACTGTTGGTGGGAATGTAAATTGATACAGCCACTATGGAAGATGGTATGGAGATTCCTTTAAAAACTAGGAATAAAACCACCATATGACCCAGCAATCCCACTCCTAGGCATATACCCTGAGGAAACCAAAATTGAAAAGGACACATGTATCCCATTGTTCATTGTAGCACTAATTTACAATAGCTAGAACATGGAAGCAACCTAGATGTCCATCGACAGATGAATGGATTAAGAAGCTGTGGTAAATATACACAATGAAATATTACTCAGCCATAAAAAGGAATGCAGTCCATTCTAATGAGGTGGATGAACCTAGAGCCTATTATACAGAGTGAACTAAGTCAGAAAGAGAAAGATATATATCGTATTCTAACGCATAGATACGGAATCTAGAAAAACAGTACTGAAGAATGTATTTGCAGAACAGCAATGGAGAAATAGACATAGAGAATAGACTTATGGACATGGGCAGAGGGGAGGAGAGTGAGATGTATGGAAAAAGTAACATAGAAACTTACATTACCATGTGTAGAATAGATAGCCAATGGGAATTTGCTATATGTCTCAGGAAACTCAAACAGGGGCTCTGTATCAAACTAGAGGGGTGGGATGGGGAGGGAGATGGGAGGGAGGTTCAAAAGGGAGGGGATATATGTATACCTATGGCTGATTCATGCTGGTGTTTGACAGGAAACAACAAAATTCTGTAATGCAATTATCGTTCAATTAAAAATAAATAAATTTTAAAATTATATATATATAAAGAAAAAAAAAAGTGTTGTGTTTTTTTGATGTGAGTATTATCCCCCTTTGGCTACATGGTTCACACGTATGTTCTCCAACTCAGGCTTTTTTTTTTTTCTTTTAAACTTTTTATTTTATATTGGAATATAGCCAATTAACAACATTGTGATAGTTTCAACTGGACAGCAAAGGGACTCAGTCATACATATACATGTATCCATTCTCCTCCAAACCCCCCTCCCATCTAGGCTACCACATAACACTGAGCAGAGTTCCCTATGCTATACAGCAAGACCTTGTTGGTTATCCATTTTAAATATAGCAGCGTGTATACAGTCAATCCCTAACTCCCTAACTACCCCTTCCCCCCATCCATTCCCCTGCCACCACAATCATAAATACATTCTGTAAGTCTGTGATTTTGTTTGTTTTGTAAATAAGTTCGTTTGTACCATTTCTTTTTAGATTCCACATATAAGGGATGTCACACACGCTATTTCTCTTTCTGACTTACTTCACTCAGTATGACAATCTCTAGGTCCATCCATGTTGCTGCAAATGGCATTATTTCATTTTTTAACGACTGAGTAATATTCCATTGTATGTATGTACCACATCTTCTTTATCCATTCCTCTGTTGTTGGACATTTAGGTTGCTTTTAGGTCTTGGCTGTTGTAAACAGTGCTACAATGAACATTGGGGTGCACGGATCCTTTCAGACCATGTTTTTCTCTAGATATATGCCCAGGAGTCTCCCACTCAGGTTTTTAAAAAAATCTCCTCTTTGATTTCTTCAACAATCCATCACTTGCTCGCTTATTTATTTAGGCTGCAGCAATGGCAAGCGGAACTTCCCCAACCAGGGATCAAACTAGTGCCCCCTACGGTGGGTGACCTACCTGAGGGTGTGGGTCCTGGTTACACTGCATCTTCACCCCTCCTACGATCTTGTTGTAGTTCTCTATGTCTTTAGTTGTGGAGAATCTGTTCTGCTAGCCTTCAATTTGTTCTCATAGACAGTTGCTCTCTAAATAGTTATGTTTCTTTTGATTCATTCTCAGTGGTTTATCAATTTGACTATGATGTGTCTTAGGATGTAAGTTTTTTTTTTCATGTGTATTCTTTCTGAGGACTATTGAGTTTCTTGGGTCTATGCCTTTATCATTTTCATCGTATTTGGAGAATGGTCATTATTTTTTCAAGTGTTTTCTTTTTCTCTCTCTCATCTCCTTCTGGTATGTATTTTTGATACTTGGTATTGTTTCACGGCCTATTCTGTTCATTCCTTTAAAAGCATTTTCTCTTTGTGCTTCATTTTGAATATCTATTCCTCGGCCTTCAATTTCACTGATATTTTCTTCTGTGTGATCACTTGTGTCTGACTCTTTGTGACCTCCATGGACTGTAGCCCACCAGGCTCCACTGTCCATGGAATTCTCGAGGCAAGAATACTGAAACAGGTTGTCATTTCCTACTCCAGGGTATCTTTCCAACCCAGGGATCAAACCCGCATCTCCTGCAGGGAGATTGGCAGGTGGATTCTTTACCACTGAGCCACCTGGGAAGCCCCCATTCTTCTGTGAGGGTCTAATTTCTTCTGCTGTCAGTCCTATTCAGTTTATTTTAATTTCAGATATTTCATGTATCATCTCCAAAATTTGACTTGGATTTTTTAAAAGTATATGCCCTATGCCTTTCCTCATTATGTTCATGCTTTCCTTTATAAATCCTTATGTATTTATAATATTATCTGTTAAGGTCTTTGTCAGCTAATCCTATCATCTGTGTCATTCTGGATCTCTGAAATTATTTTTCTCCTGACTCTGATCATATGTTTCTACTGCTTTGTCTGGTAAATTTGGTTTGCACCAAACATAATAAATTTTACATTGTTGAGTGATGGGTTTTGTTGTATTTCTTTAAACATGCTGGACTTTGTTCTGCCAGGCAGTTAAGTTGCTTGCAGATCAGTCTGAGGATTAATATTGAGCTTGTTTTATGGCAGGCTAAAAGCAACCTTTACCCTAGGATTACTTGAGCCCCACTACAAAGGCATAACCTTTTAAGGATTCTATCTGTGTTAGAATGTCTCTTCCCTGGCTGGAAGAAACTTCAACTATCCCAGAACTATGGGAACCCTAGGAATTGCTTGGCATGCACCTTTCTCTTTTTTCTTTCCTGGTCGCATGGAGTTTCATCCCATGTCCTGATGAGAACTCATCTAGGGGTCCAGGAAACCCTGTGGGATTTTCTGAGCTCTGTCTCTGTGCAGCTACCTTCTCTGTTATGTTGTTGTTCAGTTTTTCAGTCACTCAGCTGTGTCTGACTCTTTGCGACCCCATGGACTACATACAGCACACCAGGCTTTTCTGTCCTTCACCATCTCCTGGAGCTTGCTCAAATTCATGTCCATCGAGTCAGTTATGCCATCCAACCATCTCATCCTCTGTCATCCTCTTCGCCTCCTACCTTCAATCTTTCCCAGCATCAGGGCCTTTTTCAATGAGCTGACTCTTTGCATCAGGTGGCCAAAGTATTGGAGCCTCAGCTTAGGCATCAGACCTTCCAATGAATATTCGGGGGTGATTGCTTTTAGGATGGACTGGTTTGATCTCCTTGCAGTCCAAGGGACCCTCAGGAGTCTTCTCCAACACCACAGTTTGAAAGCATCATTTCTTCAGCACTCAGCCTTCTTTATAGTCCAACTCACACATCCATATATGATTACTGGAAAAACCATAGCTTTGACCATACAGACCTTTGTCAGCAAAGAGATGTCTCTGCTTTTTAATATGCTGTCTAGGTTTGTCATAGCTTTTCTTCCAAGGAGCAAGGGTCTTTTAATTTCATGGTGACAGTCACCATCTATAGTGATTTTGGAGCCCAAGAAAATATCTCTGTTGTATGTCCATGTAAATTTTAGCTGCCTTGACCTTCCTGTACCTCTACCTCTGTCTCTTCAGTTCAGTGATACAGTGGGCATCTGGTTCTCCATCTCTGTGCTGCAAGCTGGAGGCATCCTAAATGAGTAAGATTGGTGATCACCCCTTCCTGTGCATGTCCCGTCTCTCAGGGAGTAACAGCCTGTGCTTCCTGATGTCCAATGTCTAAAAACATTTGTTTTATGTATTTCATCAGCTTTTCTAGTTGTTTATGGTGGAAGGCAATTCCCACAGCACTTAATCCTTCATGGGTGGAACTGAAAATCTCTAACCTAGTTGTTTTCACCATTGGTTTATACTTTACAATATCATTTATCTAATAGATGGTGACTTCATTAATGTTGTTAGAGACGGTTTAAGAAAATTGTGTTGCGAGTTAGTTCATGAATATTTTTGAGTTTTACAATTCTATCAGGAAGTTGGGCTCTATGAAGATTTTGTGAAAAGTTGAACTAGGCAAAGATCTTCAAGGTTAACTCGAATTGATCAAGACACAACGCATTACTTAACCTTTAAATTTGTTTTCTTAAAGTGTTCAAGATCTTGACAAGGATGCCAAAATCATTCAAGGGAAAAAAAATAATCTCTTTGGCAGATGGTACTGGGTGAGATAAATGGATATCCACGTGCAAGGATGAAGCTGAACTCTCACCTCACACCATACACAAAAATTAACTAAAAAATGCAGCAATGACCTAAATATAAGAGCTGAAAGTATAAAATTCTAGAAGAAAACATCTGTCTCAATATCCTGATGATTTTGTTTCTCTGGAAAACCCTAACAGAGCAGTTCTCATCCATTGGAAATGTACATGGTGCCATCACTGTGGAAAATGATTTGGTGGTTCCTCAATTAAACAGAGTTGTCATATGACCCAGGATTTCTAGTCCAAAGTATATATCTAGAAGAATTGAAAATAGGTGTTCAAACAAAAATTTGTACAAGAATATTCATGGCAACACTATTGACAATAGCCAAAAGGTAAAAAACAACTCAAATGTTTGTTGACTGATAAATATTGATGAATATGTGGCATATCCATACAATATAATATTATTTAACCATAAAAAAAGTAAAATTCTGATAAATGCTATAACATGAACGTTGAAAACACTACACTGAATGGACAAAACCAGACACAAAGATCACACATTGTATAATTCTGTTTACACTAAATATCCAGAATAGGCAATGTCATAAAGACAAAAAAAAAGCAAACTAGTGGTTTCCAGGGGCTTGGCACAGGGGCTTCCCTTGTGGCTCAGCTGGTAAAGAATCCGCCTGCAATGTGGGAGACCTGGGTTTGATCCCTGGGTTGGGAAGTTCCCCTGGAGAAGGGAAAGGCTTACCCACTCCAGTATTCTGGCCTGGAGAATTCCATGGATTGTATAGTCCATGGGGTCGCAAAGAGTCAGACATACTGAGCAACTTTCACTCACAGGGTCTTGGAATTAGGAGTGACTGCTTAATGACTATGGGGTTTCCTTTTGAGGGGTGAAGATATTCTAAAACTAAGCTGTGATGGTTGCACATCATGAATGTATTAAATACCAGTGAATCATACACTTTTTAAATGGCTAAAATGGTTAATTTATATCATGTGCATTTTACTACAATTAAAAAATGTGTTCAAGTACACAGAGGATAATTCTTGAAATTACTAATTAAGAAACAAATTAAAGATACGGAAGTGAACTTTTTAAGTTAAAAAAATAAAACAGAAGAATTAAAGGTCGTAAAATAAATCATGTGTGTAACCATAAGGAAATAGCAACCCACTCCAGTATTCTTGCCCAGAGAATCCCATGGACAGAGGAGCCTGGTGCGGGCTACATGTAGTCCATGGGTCATAAACAGTCAGACATGACTTAGTGACTAAACAACAATAACAGTTACTATAAACAGGTAGGCTTGTAGAATTACAATCACAAAGCAACTCTATTTTTGTCTCCTACTCTCCCTTGAAATCCAACTTGAGACTAGTGTATCCCCTAATTCTAGAAGAAAACTCAGGCCTCTGCAACTTCTCTTCAGTCATGTCCAACTCTGTGACCCTGTGGACTGCAGCATGCGAGGCTTCCTTGTTTTTCATGATCTCCTGGAGTTTGGTCCACTTCTCTACTGCATCTTAATATCATCCTGTAGTCACATCTGGGGCTTCCCAGGTGACACAGTGGTAAAGAACCTGTCTGCCAATGCAGGAGACACAAGAGATGCAGGTTCGATTTCTGGGTTGGGAAGATCCCCTGGAGAAGAAAATGGCAACCCACTCCAGTATTCTTGCCTGGAAAATTCCATGGACAGAAGAGCCTGGCAGGCTACAGTTCATGGGGTTGTAAAGAGTTAGACACGACTGAGCATACACACACACAAAGTCACACTTAAGGTGTATAACAGTCTCAGCTCAGAAATTTAAATGTCCAATTCCGTTATAATCAAAACACCTTATCATTTGAAGTTGAGGCTCCTCCGGGCCAGCTGCAGACTGGAAGCCAGCATTAGGGAAGCGAGGTTTGTGTATTAAGGTTTCTGACCCTTTCAGTGATAGGGCTGTGGGAGTGAGAAAATAAGGCAAAGCAAGAACAAAATCCTTAGTTGAGGTGTTGTAGTAACTGGACGCTGACCTAGCAAGAGTTTTAACTGTGTCTTTCTCCCGTGAGCTCCTCCAGCGCCCCTCAGGGTGGATTCTCCCTCCCAGTCATGCCATCTTCATGCCCAGAGATCCCTCAGGAGTGATGCCCACCCTGTGGCTCTGCTTTCTGCTCCTTTGTCTGCACTGTGAGCCAGAAGTTCACCTCCTCGAGGAAACCCTTGCCTCTTGTTCAGGCTCTGAGATGACTGCGTGTCGGTTCCCTCACACACAGCCCACATTCGGTCCTAGGGAGGCATGCACGCACCCCCTCTCCCCACCCCACCCCATCCAGGCTCCAGGAGTGGAGGCCGTACTCACCTCTGTCATTTGCTCCATCATCAAAGCACCCAGCCAGACACTGGTAGCTCATCCTTTAGATTTTTCCAGGCTAGCTAGGGTCTGTGTAGTCCACTGGATTGTCACCCTACAGGGGATGCACATTAAGTTTCCACCCAGGCCCCCTTTCCTTGGCCTTGAGGTGAGGGGCAGCTGGCACCCACTACTCTCCCTGAGGAGACTCAAAACACACAAATGGCTCTCTCAAAGAAATCCCCACCAAGAACTCTCCTCCTTCACCTCTAATTCTTCTTTTACACCTTCAGTGTGGGTGAGGGAGTTTAAGAGGGCTTCAGGTTTTTGACCATCTCCATTATAAATTCAGTGTATGGTATAGGTATGTGGTGTCTTCCAGAAGACATGTATTTTAACGTCTTGTTACATGCACATTTAAATAACTACAACCATTATTGAATACAGTTAACAGCTACTGTTGAGCCCCTAATTTGTCCCAGACATGGTACTAGGCCCTAGTTTACAAATATCTCATTTAAAGTTGGAAGAACTGATGCTGAAGCTGAAGCTGAAGCTCCAATATTTTGGCCACCTGATGCAAAGAGCCAACTCATTAGAAAAGACCCTGATGCTAGGAAAGACTGAGGCAAAAGGAGAAGGGAGCAGCAGAGGAGGAGATGGTTAGATAGCATTCCCAACTCAATGGACATGAGTCTGAGCAAGCTCCAGGAGACAGTGAAGGACAGGGAAGCCTGGTGTGCTGCAATTCATGGGGTGTCAAACGATTCAGACACAATTCAGTGACTGAACAACATTTAAAGTTATTAAAAGTTTAAAGTCACTTAAAGTTATTAATAGTTATAATTACCTTGATTTATCAATTTCATGAGTTCCCACAGATAACTGGCATTTGAAAATCTACAGAGTGAGGTATTATTAATAAGATTCTCAGTAGGAAGAAATATTTTGAAACCCTAGTTGCAGAACTGTAGATCTGGAAAGGATACCAAAGGTTATTCAACCTCACTCATTGCCCTTAAGAAGCAGCTGAGGTCCCCAGAGGCTGAGGGACGTGCCCAAGGTCATCACAGTGACAGATCGGAAGATGGGGACTGTCAATTGCTGCAGCTCTTGTTTGTGAAAAGTATTAGATACATTCTGATGCATACTGCTAATTTTAATATTTATCAAACCAGTGGTAGAAATCACTTCTTAATGCAAAATAACTATTTCAGAGTCTTAAAAAATTGAACAACCTGGGCTTTCAACACGAGATAAAGCTGTGAGAATCCTAATCTACTGTACAGGAGAATAATGGATTCTTAATTGAAGCTGTGCCTCAGAGTGGAAGAATGATTTTTAAATGGAAAATCTCACAGAGGTGGTGATGAGAAATGAGTTTAGCTAGATGAATGATCTTAAGAGAAAGTAAGACAGCAAATTCAGGATGGAGAGTAGCTTTTTCTTAAAAGATTTCAAATAAACCAAATACAGGCAGTTTGTGCCCAGAGAGTGAACTACTGTGCTTACTCTCATCTTCCTAGTCTTGGCACTGTCTAATGTTCTAACCTTTACTGGCTACAGTCCCCAGGGTTTCATAGATATTTCTTATAAAATAAGTATATATGGCATAATGATGATATTATTCCTCTATTTATCAAGTACTGTTGGCAACCCAGGACATGCCCTTCAGCATTCTCAGACTTCAGTCCTGCGTTCCTTTCCTGAAACACAACAATCATATGCTTCAGGACTGGCAGGGTGTCTAGAAATAATTTCATCCAATAGACTTCAAAGATGGGAAAACTGAGGCCCAGAGAGGAAAGAACCTTGCCAGGAAGGTCACACACTTAATGGCTCTCATCACAAAAGTAAAGCAGTTTGACAGATTCATGAACTCTTGGGTAGTTCCACCCTCAGCTCTGAGGACCTCGGAGTCACATTTTGTAGCCTGAAGTGCTAATTAAACCTGAGGAATTATGGACTTACTATTTATAGGCAGGAGTGAAGACATTAACTAGCCCATGAAACCTGGGGACACAGAAGGAGACTGTCTCCTGAGATTCACATATTACATTCAGCCTTTATATTTTAAGAACTTGGTTAATGCCATAGTCTCAACTTTCCAACTCTGATCTTCATCTTGAGTTGCTACATATGTAGCCCTGAAGGACCATGACTGCAGCAGTTTTTTGCATCGTGAGATAAACAGATATCTGTACTTACAAATGCTGCTCTCACTGATAACAAAGGTTAACACCATCCTTCTAAACATATCAATTGCTTCAAAGGACTGTATTTCAGACCATTTTTCAATATTTTGAATTTTAACTGGTAATAGTCAATGTGCTCTCATGAATTAAAAGTGAAAAGGAACTCACAAAAAAAATTTTTTTTATCTCCCATGTTTCTTTTTACTGTTCCGAGTGGCTTTCACTGTACCGCCAACATCAAATCTCTCTTAGGAGGCCTGGTGGTGTGAACAAAAGCACTGAAATCAAAGAACTTCCACGTTTTAATCTGTCAAGAGACTGTGTGGTACCAGGGAAAGAGTCATGTGACCTCTCTCCATCAGTCCCATTTCTGTACAATGAGGATAAAACTCTGGAGGTACCTCTCCTGGATACTGTGTGGACTGGCTAATTAAAGCTAACTGACCCCCTGGAAAGAACCAAAATACTCTATGTGAGAGCTGAGTATTTATGGGCCGCTAACAGTCACAAAAACTCCTAAGAGACAGGATTCTGTGCAGACAGCATAATCTCTATTGGTGATTATTAATTACCTACTGATTACAAAGAAAGCTTTGGGGGTTCCCTAAGAGGGAAGGGAAAAGAGACATTGTACAATGTCGTTCAACAACACCATCTTTATTCAAAAATATATATCTATGAGACATTTCAGAATATACTGCTACCGCCAATGGCAGCCTATACTTCTAAATAAAGTCCTAAATTAATATACAAATTTAAGCTTTAAAAATATTCTTTAAGAAAAAACAAAACAAAACAAAAAACAAAGGAAGATTGAAGACTTTCTGAGGAACATGACCCAAAGCAAAGGTCTTGGAGGCCGACGGATGTCCTAGTGTAGGAAAACACAAAACAGACCCCCCACCCCCACCCCCCCCCCCGGTCACCTCATACATACAAGGAGAAAGGGTCATTTAAATTAAACAAATGAAGGAAAAAGTACACTTGGGGAGGATGTAAGAGAATTGAGAGTTAAAAAACAAAAGCATTTCATTGGGGAAAAAAAAAAAACAGGACTAACCTCCTTATAGGAAGTCCACTAGTAACAGGTGTTAAGAGGCCAACACATTCATTTACATAATTGCTACAGTTTCATTTCTTGCTCTTATTGTAATAATTACGCACCAATCTCTAGTCAAAGACTTAATCAGATAAAACACAGCAGTGGGCAAAATCCATTATGTTATATAACATTTTCATCTAGCTGATGAGAGCAAATACCTTCTACACCTTTTTGGTTGGTTTGTGGTTGATAAGATTCTGCTTCCTTGGTGAAAGAAAGCACAGAGTATGTCCACGACAGATCTGTTTAGAAGCAAGCTCGCCTGCAAGACCACAGCAGCACGCCACATGGGGAGGGGGCTTATATGCAGATACAGCAAAGACTGGAATTTATGTTGCAATTGTGGTAAAGTCATTTACTGCCGTATGGCCTCTGGGAGAAACACTTTACAGACAGACCCATTAATTTAATAATGACAGGACGACGGGCAGTGTCGATACGCAACCAACACACAGTCCGCATTCAATCTGAAAAATAGCTTAAATGCTACGAGGTTCTACACAGAGTTAAACTGCATACCTGCTGGGACTTTTCCTTGTTTTCACTTCATGGCAGGCAGGAGAGCTTCCTGAACGGAAGCCTGTTACACATCTAAAAACAGACATCATCATGCTCTAACACGTTAAACATGTAGAATCACATGTAATTGGCTTTTTTGGTAATCCTGAAAAGAGCAACTCAAAATGATGGAGATTCTGAACGCCCCTCCAAGGAATTCCTTTTATAGCTTTTGGATTTCAGCCTCTGGGCTCTAATTCCTATTACACTATTAGGGAGAATTGTTTTCTGCCCTTTCCAATGTCAAAAATCAGCCTGCCAAATGAGAATGATTTACAGACAGCAGGCCTAGCCTTTACTAAAAGTAAGATAAAAATCCTAACTACATCATACAGTCATAATGTCAGCTGGCATGATAATGGAATTAAGACCCCTCAATTAATATCCCTCACTTTCCCCCTTCCCGAGATGGGTTATTCAGCGACACCTGACACAAAGTACTCCTCCTCCTAGGGGCACAAGGACACGTGCAGTGGTGTGAACTGAAGGACAGACAAGCAGGCACAGTGTTGGGTCTGCAGGGGAGCGTTTCAAGTTTAGTCACCATGCTGTGGACATGTGCCCATGTAGCGACTTAATCGGTAGTGTGTGCCCCATTTTCCCAAAGGGGTCAAAGTGACAGCAGAACCCAGACTCCCAGAAAACCTTCAGTTTCAGGGGCCCACTGTGCCATTTCTAATAACCGCCTTCAAGCCTTCACAACATGGGGCAAGGATCATGTTTCTAGAAACGTGCTCCTGAGCAGAGGGTGGGACCTTTGATCAGAACAGCTGGCAAGGTTGATAGGAACCTTGAGAAAATACCTTATTTTTGATTCATGCTTGTGATCCCCGTGAGTCTGTCTCAGAACTGTGGCTTGATGTTCCAGATCAGCTTTGAATCTTTACCGCTAGATTCTCTAGTCTGCTCACAGAACACACGCACCTAACTTCTGGCAACACGTTGCCAAAAGTCACAAGGGAGAGTCTGAGATTTGGCAAACTCTTTATGGCGAAGACGCTCAATAGCTGTGCCTCCAGCCTCTGGGGTGGATGACAGCCAGGAAAGCCAATGATTCCAGACCTGAGTCCCTTGGCAGAAGCCTGCCCTGAACCTAAACAAGCCCAGCTCGAAAAGGAGCAACTGCTTTCATGACACAGTGCCATCATGAGGGACAAGATTCTTCTACACATGATTTTCGTAACTTCTTAGGTGTACAGAGAGGGCTAAAAAGGGAAAACCAACAGGGGCATGGAAACATGAAGTGAGTTTGTATTCTTTCCAAGTATACATTGAAACTGGATTCCATTTGCCACTGTTCTCAATTGTGCTCGACAGGAGAGGCCGGAGGGAGGAGAATCAGAGTCTGTGGTTCTTTCTTGAGGATGGGGGCCGACTGAACGAGGGATAGAACCAGGGGCTTCCAGGTTATTTCCAACCATGACGTGCCCTCTTCTTTCTGCTGGTACAGATGGGAATCTGGGGCATCACACCTGCCCTAGTCAGTTGAAAACAGGTCACCAGCAGAGGGCAGGGGGGCCAAGCCCCCTGTCACGTTGGGCAGCAACGAGAGGTCTGGCAAGCTCTGAATATGGGACTTGAGTTCCTTGCGGACCTGGGTTACCCGAGCAAGCTTCTGTTTATATTCCTGCAGAGACAAAGAGTTACGTTAAGGACAAAGAGAAAACAAGCTTCTGTTTATATTCCTGAGGAGACGATGCAGTTACGTTAAGGAGCTGATACAGATACTCTCAGTCTCCTGGTTTATGTGCTCCTGACCAGACAGCCCCTCACACATTCAGCTAAGCTACCAGGCTCAGGTTTTCAAATGCTCAAAAGGCAAGACTTTACACAAAAAAGGAAAGCTCTAGAGTTCGATACTGGCAATAGTGAATTAAATGGTATTTAACTGAGTGCTTGAGATCTGGAAGTAAAAAGTGATGTTTTGTATTTGTAGTGTCTTTGGTGCTTATCTATTTCAAAATACTTTGTAAGATAAAATAATGCTTAAGCTTTACAATTATTTTGAAGGCTCCACCTAGACATGACTAGGAAAACCACTCTAGAGCTAACTGTATTTTCTTTGTTAAACTTAGATTAACCCAGAGTTAGCATCTTCATAGACAAGGACTACAGAAGCTCAAAATTCCCACCACCACCGCCTGGGTCAGGACTTCCTTGTTCTACACGTAGGCACTGCAGCAAGGCCCTGCTGAGGCCTTCTAGCAGTCACCCCTAAACATGCCCCTGGACTTATCTTTCAGAAGCCCAGCTTTCAGCAAGTCCCTCCTCTGATAAAGGGAAGCAGGGTGCCACACTATCTCCATGACTGATCTGAGTGCAAGGTCTTCTAAAATTAGCTCCTGCCCACGTGTTGCACAGGCAAGAGCCTGCACTGGCCGTTTGTTCAGGATCCCCCTAAGCCTGAAGGGTTCTCTTTCTTCTCCTGGTCTCGGCAAAGTCGTGACTCCACTCCTTCGCCAACTGCTGAGTCCTGCCTCTCTAGAAGACTCTTTCCTCCTCATCCAATACACTAGTCCCCATCTCTGCCGGCCTTCCTGGGCACTGCGCCCCTAACGGACTGCTCTTAGGTGCCCTCTCCACAGGTCGGAGTTCTACGTTCCTCTAAAATACGACTCCCTTGATGACAGGAATTGAATATACTATTTTCCTTCCTCAGTTCCCGGCTAAAAGGTCTTGGTAAATCTGTTTGGGGTAACAACTCTGGGTCAGAGGACATCTGTGGTTTATGGCTCCTTTGGGGCTCGACTTTTTTCTTCCAGCTGTGTCACCCTCTTCGGTGTTTCTGCAAAGACAAGGAGGTTCCTGAGACTGGGCCCTTGCTGACTAAAGCCTCTCCTACAGGAGCATAACAGAGCACTGGGCTGAGACGCAAAGCCCTGGGCTTAGTTCTGGCTCTGACTCCCAAGTTCCGGTGTGATTGTGGAGGTGTTCCCTCCTTTCCTTCATCCTTCTTTATCTGAAAATGAGGGAAGTGGAGCATCCATAAGGTTTTTCTTCATGTCCTAGATTCCTTCATGCCAAACACCTTACACATACTTAGAGAGGCAAAACGTTTGAAGAAGAGTAATAAGATAGGAAATAGGTTAAAAGAAGAACACTTAGCTGAAGTTGTAAAGACAAATTCCAAGCAAGGAGTGGGAGAGGGAAATGGAGAAATGGGCAGGGGGGCTCTGCCCCCATGTGACTGCTGGCCGTCGGCCTTCCCCCTGAAGTGAGAGCTGCTTTGTCACATGAGCCCTCAGAGACAAGGGACAAGTAAAGAAAGGAAGCTCTCCTGACATCCCCTTTCTTGCCTCTGTAGACTTAACACAACTAAAATAATGACTTCTGTAAATTATTCCTAGTGACTCCCCCAACAAACCAGTAAGCATCAGAAGGCAAGGACCAGACCCAACTGCCTCCCCAGCATCCACCATGCCCAGCAGTGCCCTGCAAATAGTAACTGTCTACACAGCTGCCCAATGAATTAACAATATATAAAAGATAGGATTATGTCCCAGTACACCACACAGAGTAATTACCTCGCATCCTTGAAACAAAAAACTGATTTCAAATCTGAGGATCTATTAACAAAATGTCAAAGTTCTCTGTTCTTCCTTCTACAAACAGTTTTCTCCTTTGGTTTTACAGATGTCACAGGAAGATAACAGAGGAGACCTATTCTCTATTACTGGACATGGATTCATTTATTGAACTTCTCCTGAATTCTAGGTACAAAAAAGGTAATAGTTACCCCTTGCTACCTGTGAAGATCCTCTGACTAAAGCTGACACATGAAAGCCACCTCAACTCAGAGCCATCCAGAGCAGTCAGAGAGCACTTCAGTTGAAGGAGGAATTCCTCAAGGACAGTTTGAAAATCACCGAGTCTCTGGAGAGCTGACCTAGGATGAGAATCCAAGGGTCCATACTCTCCGGTGATCCTCAGACTAATTTAGCAAGTCCACCTGAGGTCAAAAGGTGGTTGATCGGATTAACACTCCCACACCATCTTAAATTCAAACAACTCTCATCTTAAAAAAAAATCCCATTTGTTCCTCTTTAGGAGTACAAGAGGTGGGAGGGTATCTCATCGTGTTTAGGTTGCTATTATATTCTAGATATCATTAGAGAAACTTCATTTTAATGAAAGGAAGTATGTTCCACATTAAAGACCTCTTTTCATACCACTCTGAAAGTGGATGGATCAGGCCCACACCTCCTCGTGGCCCAGGGAGGTCTTCTTGTTCTCTTCCCACAGACATTTCTATTTTAAGAGCAGGTCTATGAGCCTAGGAGGAGGGCATCACTAGACAAAGGATGAAAGTGGGAGTCATTGAACAGTATTAAAAAACAGAGTTGCAAGATATAACATTAATATATAAAAGTCAACTGCTTTCCTATATACTGGTAATGAACTAGTGTAATTGAAATTAAAACCCAATACCATTTACATTAGTCTTAAAACAATGAAATACTTAAGTATAAAGCTAACAAAATATATATAACATCTATAGGAAGAAAACTACAAAATTTTGATGATCAAACACAGAAGAGATAAATAAATAGATAGTCCACATTCATGGACAGGAAGATGCAGTTCTCTTACAATGTCAGTTCTTCTGAACTTGATCTGCAGATCCAAGACAATCTCAATCAAAACCACAGCAAGTTATTTTGAAGAAAAAAACAAACTAATTCTAAAGTTTACATGGTGAGGCAAAAGATTCTGAAGAGTCAACACAATATTAAAAGAACAAAGCTAGACACTACTTAACTCTAAGACTTACTTTAAGCTGTTGTAATCTAGAACGCAATGCTGGCAAAAGAACAGACAAAAAGATGAGTGCAACAGAATAGAGAGCCCAGAATATATAAACAGTCAACTGATTTTTGACAAAGGAGCAAAGGCAATACAATGGAAAGCAGATAGTATTTTACATATAACACCAACACCATGATCCATGAAAGAAATGACAAACTAGATTTAATTAAAATGAAAAATCTGACTCTAGAAAAGACTGCCAAGAGAATGAAAAGATAAGCCAGAGACTGGGAGAAAATGTTTGTGAAAGACATCCTATTTCATCAGGGAAATGCAAATTAAAACAATACTGAGGGCTTCCCTGGTGGTCCAGCAGTTAAAGAGTCCACCTTGCAATGCAGGGGATACAAGTTTGATCCCTGATCCCAGTTCCGGGAAGATCCCACATGCCTCAGGGCAAATGAGACCATCTGCCACAACTACTGAGCCCGTGCTCTGGAGCCTACGAGCCACAATTACTGAAGCTCACACACCCTAGAGTCTGTGCTCTGCAAAAAGAGAAGCCACTGCAATGAGAAGCCCCCATACCACAACTGAAGAGTAGCCCCCACTTGCTACAACTAGAGGAAGCCTGCACACAGCAACAAAGACTCAGCACAGCAAAAAATAAAATAAACATTAAAACAACAACATTGACATACCACCCCATACCTGCCAGAATAGTCAGAGTGCAGAACAGACATTACCACATGCTGGCGAGGATGTGGAGCAAGAGGAATGCTCAAATACACCGCTGGTGGGAATGCAACATGGTACAGCCACTTTGGAAGACAATTTGGTAGCTTCTCACAAAACCAAACATACTCTTACCATATGACTATGCTTGTTAGTATTTACCCAAAGGAGTTGAATATCCGTGCCCCACACAAATACCAGCACACCACCATTTACAGCAGCCTTATTCATAATTACCCAAAGCTGGAATCAACCAAGACGTCAAGTAGGGAAGTGGATAAACTCTGGTACATCCAAACAACAGAATATTATTCAGCACTAAAAAGAAATGAGTATGTCAAGGCTGTATATTGTGAATTTAACTTCAATTAAATAAGCAGAGTACATCATGCAAAATGCTGGGCTAGATGAAGCACAAGCTGGAATCAAGATTGCTGGGAGAAATATCAATAATCTCAGATATGAGGATGACACCACCCTTATGGCAGAAAGCAAAGAGGAACTAAACAGCCTCTTGATGAAAGTGAAAGAGGAGGTGAAAAAGCTGGCTTAAAACTCAACATTCAAAAAACTAAGATCATAGCATCCGGTCCCATCACTTCACGGCAAATAGATGGGGAAACAATGGAAACAGTGACAGACTTTGTTTTCCTGGGCTCCAAAATCACTGCAGATGGTGACTGCAGCCATGAAATTAAAAGGTGCTTGCTCCTTGGAAGAAAAGCTATGACAAACCTAGATAGCATATTAAAAAGAGAGACATTACTTTACTGACAAAGGCCCGTCTAGTCAAAGCTATGGTTTTTCCAGGTGTCATGTATGGATGTGAGAGCTGGACTATAAAGAAGGCTGAGTGCTGAAGAATTGGTGCTTTTGAACTGTGGTGTTGGAGAAGACTCTTGAGAGTCCCTTAGACTTCAAAGATATCAAATGAGTCAATGCTAAAGGAAATCAACCCTGAATATTCATTGGAAGGACTGTTGCTGAAGCTTTAATACTATCGGCACCTGAGCTGACTCACGGGAAAAGACCCTGATGCTGGGGAAGATTGAAGGCAGGAGGAGAAGGGGATGAGATGGTCAGATGGTATCACCAACTCAATGGACGTGAGTTTGAGCAAGCTCTGGGAGATAGTGAAGGACAGGGAAGCCTTGCGAGTTGCAGTCCATTGGGGTTGCAAAGAGTCCTGACATGACTGAGCAACTGAACAACAACAAATATAAATGAGCTATCAAGCCATGAAAAGACAGGGAAAAACTTTAAATGCATATTATTTAGTGAAAGAAGCCAATCTGGAACAGTTAACTACTGTATGACACCAACTATATGACATTCTGAAAAAGGCAAAACCGTGGATACAAAGGTTGGAGGGAGGAGGTAGGGATGAACAGGTGAAGCAGATGATTTCTAGGGCAGCAGAAACGCTACAGGGATGAATTACACATCTGTCCAAACCCACAGAATGGCCAACACCAATGTGGACTCTAATATAAACTACTGACTTTACGTAATTATTAAAATGGTGTCAGCATAGGCTCATCAGGGCTTCCTTGGTGGCTCAGATGGTAAGGAATCCACTTGCAATGCAGAAGACCTGGGTTCAATCCCTGGGTTGGGAAGATCCCCTGGAGAAGGGAACAGCTACCCACGCTAGTATTCTAGCCTGGAGAATTCCGTGGACAGAGGAGCCTGGCAGGCTACAGCCCATGGGGTTGCAAAGAGACTGAACGACTTTCACTACTCACTATGCAGGTTCATCAAGAGCAAAAATGTACCCCATCTGGAGGACGTTGATAGTGGGGGAGACAATACAGGTCTGGGGATAAGGGAGTATATAGGAAATCTCTGTACCTTCCTCTTAATTTTGCTGTGAACCTAAAACTGTTCTGAAAAATGGTGAATCGGCCAACTGGTTAAAATGTATCAGCAAGAGCCACTAGGTATATACTCTGAATATCTAAATACAGGTAAAGTCTGCCTTTAACACTGTTAAAACATCCCTGGACAGGGGGAGAATAAGATCCCACAAGCCATATGGCACAGCCAAAAAAACAAACATAAATAAACAAACAAAACTGTTAAAATATGTAGCTGCTTAACTGGAACAGCTGAATGACCCCACTTAATGCCCTGAGGAGAGACAAACAGGTTAGAATTCACCCCAAGCTCCGATTAGGTCAAACTGAGGCTATTGTAATTTTATAGTCCCCTAAATAGATTTAGTAGTAACTGACTCTGTGATATCCTAACCTTTTTCTTTTTTAAGTTACACTCAGCCTTTTCCCAAGTGTGTATGTGTACAGCTTGTGTCAGACTCTGTGCGACCCCATGGCCTGTAGCCCACCAGGCTCCTCTGTCCATGGGATTATCCATGCAAAAATACTGGAGTGGGTTACCATTTCCTCCTCCAGGGGATCTTCCCAATTGAGGGACCAAACCTGCACTGGCAGGTAGATTCTTGGGAAACCCTTAATGCTGCCACTGACCAACAGAAAATTAAGCATGAATCCAAATAAAACTACTCCCCCAGACACAAATCCAGCCTTTACCTGTCTCCACTTCTTCCCTCAGTTGGGGCAGGGCACACCCTTGATAGCTGCCTCCCTGTTATTCTCTTAGGTTCTAAACAGGCAAAGGAGACAGACCTCAGGAGAATCCAAGCATCTTTCTCCTCAGCGTACTAGTCTGCTTTCTGACAACTAAGACCCACAAGCTCTGCTCCCGCAAGGTTCCACACCGAGCCCTCAGGACTCCTGTTCTCAGCAGAAATCAAGGATTCTTTTCAAGATACCATGAAAACCAACTTCTAAGCGATGAGACCCATTCAAATTCTTTTGACTCACTCAAGTGTGTTGCGTCCCACAATCTCTTCAGCACACCAAGTACCACACAGACAAATGATGCGACAAGGTGGTCACATGCTCCTTGCTTAAAATACCTTCAACAGTTGTGGACAACAGAGGACTCAGCCTTTAACCTAAGGCTCCCACTACCCTGCCTGGTCCAGGAACTCGAGAGATGGAGCCCTGCACCATTTACACCAGCAGATGCCACCCCTGGCCTGCTCCTGCTCCTCAGTCTTCTCTCCCCACCAGCTGATTCACCTCACCCACACTTCACACAGGCTCTTTTTAGCACCCGTATCTTTAGACACTTGCCCTTTCCTCCACTACCAGGCAAGCAAGAAAAGACAAGACAAACCCAGGAAGTGTTGTTGCTTTTCCTTCCCCACTCATGAATAATTTACACTGGGGTGGTGGCAGAGGCGAAGGGTTGAGCTGAATCCGCCATTCGCTACAGGCACTCACTGCAGCAAACCACCCTCCCCCACCGCCCCCACCACGGGGAGCCATGAAACAGGCAGGTGTTCTACCAGACTTGCAGCTACTGCTGCCCTGGTGGGGGATCCTGGAGGGGAGGTAGTGGAGGGGGAAGCAGGCACACGTGATGAACTGCCTGGGTTTCTGTGATCGCCAAGAAATGCTGAAAACAGAGAAGGTAAAGGACGGAGGTGTGGCTCTAGGACTGAGCCTAGGATTTACGTTCCTGGCAAAATTCTGGAATCTTGCCTCACAGATTCTCCGAACTAGAAGTAGAAAATGTGTCCAACACCCCCCTGCTTCCTATGGATCCAGCTGACACTGTGGGAACACAGCCCAGCACGGCACACCGAGACAACTGGCTGAGGGAAGCAAGGCTGACACATTCTTTGCCTTTTTTGGTTAGAGCAGTAAGCCAGACCTGACATGCTGCAGATGAGCTGGGGGATAAGATGGTTAGAAATGACAGGGGCCGACATCGCAACGACCTTTCGAGGGGAATTGCATTTTCAAACAAAAATTGTAAGCATTTCCTCTAGCAACTCATGTAAGAAATACCGATCAAAATGTAAACTGTCAAACCTACTTTTTTTTCTTGCTAAGAAGTATTTACACAACAAAAATTATGTTAGAAATAACACCAAAGGCAGGGGCTTGATTTGATAAGATTTCCAGTAACAAGATGCCTGTTTTCCTTTATCTTGCCCTGTTGTGTTATAGGACATATGGTATATAAAAATCACCCACTGCTCAGCTACTTTCAATTAAGAATTATAAAGGGTTATCATGCATAAAGAAGTTTATGAAGGGCCCTGTTTAAAATGTGACCTGCCACGCTAAATTAAAGTCAAAGAACGGCTTCATCACATGAACGGCAAGAGAGCCAGGCAGAAAGGGAAGCTGAACGCTGCCCCAAGGTTACTTAACACGCCCCCTCAGCCCTCTTGTCTTTCAGGAGGCTCAACACTATAGTCACTGAAGCTATAGACTTAGAAATCTACACTTAGAAATCACAGCTTCAACTTAAACTACAACTAATTAACTCATCCTTCATTTTTTACGGGAAAATACAACATATAAATCTTTGGGCTGAAAATAAGAATGCTGCTTTTAATTTTTCTTCAAGGATCTACATGGGAACATTAAAAACCCATTGCTGACTCACATCTCTCTCCCAGCCAGCTCCATTGCTCCATGTGACTTAGTGGCAGCTGCGACATTTCAAAATGATCCCTTCTGAGGTGTCACAGCAGAGCTGGAGCTGCTGAGTTAAGATGCTGGGGAAGATACAAGGAAAAGAGAAAGCTGTGGCTCTGATTCTGGTCTTCAGGGGCTCTCAGCTCTGTTACCAAAACCAATAATAAAGGGACTATTACTGCTGGGGCTCCGAGTGGGCTACCCCAAAATGGCTACACTATGGCATATCAATTATTTGAACTTGCATGAAAAGTGCTGATATAAGAAACTAAAAAACAAGAAAAACTCTAATCCTCTTCTGTCTCCCTGAAAAGCAGGAAATAATCTTTTGAGTGAAAGGTTTGCCTTCTGCATCTGGAGTAGAGGGACAGACACTCTTATTGTCAGAGATAGGAATTCAGAGCTGAGGAGCCTGTATAAACAAACTCTGTTACTTCTCTAATTTACCACCCCACACTCAAATTCTGCTTAGACTGTTTTCTATTTAAGCACCCAAAGCCTAAGTTTCTTTGTGCTGTCCATTCCTCACAAATTTACTGTGTAAAAAGTATAAAAGCTGCCTGCTTTGGTTACTTCTTAGGTCTCATTTTTAGGAGACCTCTGTGTATATGAAAAAAAAAAAATTTCTTTTTCTCCTCTTAATCTGTCTTCTGTCCTTTTGTTTTGTTTTCAGTAGTACAGTCACAAGTGCTCAAGAGGAGCAGAGGGGGAAATTTCCCCTCTCCAAAAGTACACATAAAGTGTTTCCCAGAAGGGAAAGTGACAAAACGACTACAATTCGATGTATTCGCAGAGCAATACATTACTTTACCAACAAAGGTCTGTCTAGTCAAAGCTATGGTTTTTCCAGTAGTCATGTATGGATGTGAGAGTTGGACCATAAAGAAAGCTGAACGCCGAAGAATTGATGCTTTTCAACTATGGTGTTGGATTAGATTCTTTAGAGTCCCTTGGACAGCAAGGACATCAAACCAGTCAATCCTAAAGGAAATCAGTTCTGAATACTCACTGGAAGGACTGATGCTGAAGCTTAAGCTCCAATACTTTGGCCACCTGATGCAAGAACTGACTCATTGGAAAAAACCCTGATGCTGGGAAAGATTAAAGGTAGGAGAGGGGGATGACAGAGAATGAGATGGTTGGATGGCATCACCGACTCGATGGACATGAGCTGGAGCAAGCTCTGGGAGTTGGTGATGGACAGGGAAGCCTGGCGTGCTGCAGTCCATGGGGTCGCAAAGAGTCAGAGACAACTGAGTGACTGAATTGATAGGAGGAATCAAATGGGAACTGGCTTCTTAAGCTGGAAATCATACCACAAAGTGTTTTCGGAGTATTTCTTTCTCCCCAGAAGACCCTCTACACAAAAGGTTTAAGGGAGCTTCTACTATCACAATATAGGTCAGGAAGCAACAGTTAGACCTGGACATGGAACAACAGACTGGTTCCAAATAGGTAAAGGAGTCCGTCAAGGCTGTATATTCTCACCCTGCTTATTTAACTTATATGCAGAGTACATCCTGAGAAACGCTGGGCTGGAGGAAGCACAAGCTGGAATCAAGATTGCCGGGAGAAATATCAATAACCTCAGATATGCAGATGATACCACCCTTATGGCAGAAAGTGAAGAAGAACTAAAGAGCCTCTTGATGAAAGTGAAAGAGGAGAGTGAAAAAGTTGGCTTAAAGCTCAACGTTCAGAAAACTAAGATCATGGCATCTGGTCCCATCACTTCATAGCAAATAGATGGGGAAACAGTGCAAACAGTGGCTGATTTTATTTTTCTGGGCTCCCAAATCACTGCAGATGGTGATTGCAGCCATGAAATTAAAAGACGTTTACCCTTGGAAGGAAAGTTATGACCAACCTAGACAGCATATTGAAAAGTAGAGACATTACTTTGTCAACAAAGGTCCAGCTAGTCAAGGTTATGGTTCTTCCATGTATGTATATGAGAGTTGGACTATAAAGAAAGTTGAGCACCGAAGAACTGATGCTTCTGAACTGTGGTGTTGGAGAAGACTCTTGAGAGTCCCTTGGACTGCAAGGAGATCCAACCAGTCCATCCTAAAGGAAATCAGTCCTCAATATTCATTGGAAGGACTGATGTTGAAGCTGAAACTCCAATACTTTGGCCACCTGATGCGAAGAGCCTACTCATTTGAAAAGACCCTGATGCTGGGAAAGATTGAGGGCAGGAGGAGAGGGGGACGACAGAGGACGAGATGGTTGGATGGCATGGCCGACACAATGGACATGGGTTTGGGTGGACTCCGGGAGTTGGTGATGGACAGGGAGGTCTGGCATGCTGCAGTACATGGGGTCGAAAAGAGTCGGACACAACTAAGCGACTGAAATGAACTGAACTGAACTATCACAACAAAAACATCCTTCTGAGAGGGATTTGCAAAAGCAAGGGAAGAATGAAAAGTTACTATGAATCATGTCCAACTTTTTGCGACCCCATGGAATGTAGCCCGCCAGGCCTCTGTCCATGAGATTCTCCAGGCAAGAATACTGGAGTGGGTTGCCATTCGCTCTTCCGGGGACTCTTCCCAACCCAGGGATCAAACCTGGGTTTCCTGCATTGCAGGCAGATTCTTTACAATCTGAGCCACCAGGGAAGCCCAACACACATAATTAAACTAATAAAAATGCAACTAACAAAAATAAAATCCATTTTGCGTGCATGTGTGTGAAGTCGCTTCAGTCGTGTCCGACTCTTTGTGACCCTTGGGACTGGAGTCCACCAGGCTCCTCTGTCCATTGGATTCTCCCGGCAGGAATACTAGAGTGGGTTGCCATGCTCTCTCCTCTAGGGGATCTTCCCAACCCAGGGACTGAACTCACATCTCTTATGTCTCCTGTATTGGCAGATGGGTTCTTTACCACAAGTGCCACCTGGGAAGCCCAAAATCCATTTTGGGACTGGGCAAATCTTCAAATCTTAATGTAATCATAAAGCTAAAACTTACAATTTAACAGATGCCTGTGAAAGTGCTTTAAAAAGAGACTAATTTAAAAATACACCTGGGTCCTTCAAAAGTGCTTACACCATTTATACAATGGGTCCCTCATACAAAACCAGGTAAAATCAAACCACTAATGTACAGGAAGTATATTTATAATTAATTCATTTTTTTAAAAGTTAACCTTCCAAAAACACAAGCTTTATGCAAATAAAGCCCCCACAAACTGATTTCCTTAATGACCATTTTAATAAAAAACCAAGTTACTGATGTTGTGCAAACATCAAAGGTGCAGGCAGATCTTTCAACCGTTTCTCTTGTTGAGCCTAATACTAGTGGAGTCAAGTATTCCTGCAGGGCAGATGAGAAGCAAAGGGTTGAAAGGAAAAGGACATTTTTCACACAAAATAACTTTAAGCAATGTTTGTTATAATATAAAGTGCTAAAAGGTCTGCCTGGAGCAAGGTGGCCTGTAGGTTACTGCTCCGCATTTGATACAGCTCTCTCTACAAGCAATAAAAAGTTTTCACTTCCTCCCGTTTGCAAAAAAAAAAAAAGAAGTAAAATGCATTTCCTAGCTCTCCCAAAAGACTGAGGGTACATCACAGTCCCATGGCAGGGAGGTCTCTATGGTAGGACAGAAAAAACCTGGGGTCCGAAACTCCAGATTCAGGGACTTCCCTGGTGGTCCAGTAGCTAAGACTCCACTCGGTGCTCCCAATGCAGGGGGCCTAGGTTCAATTCCTGGTCAGGGATCTAGATCCTACATGCCGTAGCTAAGACCCAGCTCAGTCAAATAAATAAATAAGAAAGAAAGAAAAAGAAAACCAATGTTCAGATGCTATTCTACTCTGTGCCTGTGGTGTGACTTGTGACTTACCTTGCTGGGCTCAGTGGCCTCCTACCTAAGAAGGGAATGGAAATGACGCCTATACCCTGCGGTGACGGTGAGGTCAGGCACTTGTTAAACTGCTCAATGTCAACCAGCAGATCAGAGGGAGGAAACGAATAATCACCCCCTCCCAGCTGACGGTGAGGTCAGGCACTTGTTAAACTGCTCAATGTCAACC
Organism: Giraffa tippelskirchi; assembly: GCF_054371585.1. Classification (NCBI taxonomy): domain Eukaryota; kingdom Metazoa; phylum Chordata; class Mammalia; order Artiodactyla; family Giraffidae; genus Giraffa; species Giraffa tippelskirchi. The sequence goes on along the minus strand of NC_137287.1, from coordinate 108,734,970 downwards.
AGCAGATCAGAGGGAGGAAACGAATAATCACCCCCTCCCAGGCTTATTATTTTATAAGTAATAGTTTACCTTCCTGATTTACATGTTAAGAAAAGATGTACAGAACTGAAAAGAATTATTAATGGCATACAAAGTCCTTCCTCCCATAAACCATCTGAGTATGACCTGAAAATTTGGCACGTTTACTAGAAGCTGACTTGAAAAAAGTCACAGAATTTTATAATCAGGTAGTACCACAGTCCAACCCTATCAATCTAAAGGCTGAGAGAGGACAAAGAATTTCTCAGGAGGAAAGCCTTGATCTCATGAGAATGCCCTCAACTGGAAGGAGTTCCCATTGAAGATGGCCTCTGACCCCACTGGAGATGAACCGAGCTGCGACTGTTATGTGCTGCCTGAGGTCAGATGCTGAGCCAAGCCTCAGGGTAGGGTTGGGGATGAAAGAATGATGCCAAAGACTGGACTTTATGATCTGGTCAGAGAATCACCAAATAATCCCTAAACCCAGTGACAGGCTACGTGGTGCTGAAGGAAGACGCTAAGACAGTCCGTGTGGGAATGCCACGGGGGGCGGGGATGGACCTGGCTTTAGGGGGGGAGATGGGGGTGTTCAAGAAATACTGTTTGACTTGGGATATAACTGATGAATGAGGATTAACCAAGGAAGACAAGTCAAGGAGGGAGAGTGTTCTAGGCAAAGAGAACAGGACATGCGAAGCCAGAGACAAAAGGCGGCACAGACAAAAGGGAATGGAACACAAGAGATATGGCTGATGAGGCAAGCAGGGGCCAAGTCCTGGGTGGGATGGGGGTATGGTTACATGCAAGGGTTTGGGATTATATTCTAGGAGCAATGGGAAGCCATTTAAATGTTGGAGCAGAGAATGACATGCCCAGAGCTGCATTTTGAAAACATTACAGGCTGCCATGTGAAGAGTGCATCACAGGGGGTAAGAACAAATGTAGATGGAGCAGTTAACAAGGCTGCCAGTGCAGGAGACATGAGAGATGAGGGTCTGATCCCTGAATCTGAAAGATCCCTTGGAGGAAGGCCATGACAACCAACTCCAGTATTCTTGCCTGGAGAATCCCATGGGCAGAGGAGCCTGGCGAGCTATAGTCCATGGGGTCACAAAGAGTTGGACACGAATGAGTGACTGAGCACTCACACTCAGTCTGGACTACAGCGCTAAGTGAAGACAGAGATGAAGAGAAGGAGGACAAATTCAAGAAAAACTGAGGAGATAAAAATCACAATGGCTTGGCGACTACTCCAGTGTGGAAGACACGTGACGGGAGGTTGTCTGGCAGAGGTGCAGCAGTGGAGCTGAGGAAGCAACAGGGACATGAGGCGAGTGAAGTGACTCACGTGGGAGGTAGGAAAAACACGAAGAGAAACACTGGATGATGCCTAGCGTCTGGCTTTGATGAATGGCAGTTGGAAGGGAGAAGATGGTGTATGTGACCATATTAAGTATGAGGTGTCTGGAAATAAGACACATGGGTCTTAAGTACAAGGAAGAATCTAGGTATAGACCTAGATTGAAGCCATCAGCACAGAGGTGGTAGCTGAACCACTTCAGAGAATGAGAATGAGGAAAAAGCTAAAGGAATATCCATTTATTGGGCAAGAATGGAGAAAAGCAGAACCAGCAGGAGGTGGGATCCAGAAACCAAGAAAAGGAAAACACATGAAAAGTAATAAACAGTATTAAATGTTATAGTTTCTAGCCTTTGGCCCTTGCTGGACTGGTGGCTAGGATTCCTGGTTTTCACGTAGATGACTGTTAGTCACTAAGTCGTGTCCGATTCTTTGTTGACCACATGGACTACAGCCCGCCAGGCTTCTCTGTCCATGGAATTCTCCAGGCAAGAATACTGGAGTGGGTTGCCATTCTGTTCTCCAGGAGATCTTTCTGTCCTAGGAATCGAACCTGGGTCTCCTGCATTGTAGGCAGATTCTTTACCAACTGAGCCACCAGGGAAGCCGCCATTAAATGCTACAGAGAGGGCCAAAAAAGAGAAAAGAAAAAGAGAGCCAGAGACTGAGAATATCTTTAGGCTTTTGAGATTAGACTACTGGTGTGTGTGGGTGCTCAGTCAAGTCTAGCTCTTTGCGACCGCATGGACTGTAGCCCTCCAGGCTTCTCTGTCCATGGGATTCTCCAGACAAGAATAGGAGTAGGTTGTCATTTCCTCCTTCAGGGGCTCTACCTGACTCAGGGATCAAACCTGAGTCTCCTGCGGCTCCTGCACTGGAATGCTGATTTTTTTTTTTTTTACCGCTGAGCCATCTGGGAAGCCCTAGACTACTGGTGGGGGATTCTAAAGAGTAATGGAGGTGTATCTGCCAAGGTGCAGTGGGGTAAGCAGAGGCAGAATGGGGAGCCACGATGCAGTGATGTGGTAAAAAATGGAGAGTGGTAGTGATGCGGGGTGTGCTCATGTGATGTGATGTAAAAACAGTATTAGAGAGGCAAAGCATGATACACTTGCTGAGAAGAAGCCCTTCAGACAACCTACTGGAGACTTCTTACACAGAAAGGAAAATAACTTGGTCCTAAAGGTCCTGTGCTCTAAGGAAAGGCAAACACGAACAACTGAGGTTAGACAAGGGCTGAACCTGTTAGTTACGGGTGAAGATAAAATTGTTATTTTATAAATGAAAAACCATGCTAAAGATAGGTGGCTGCCAAAACTACTGACTGGCCTCAGTAGAGAAAGTCAGAAAGAGACTGGAATGGGCCCTGTGGATCCTCATCACTAAATCCTGACTGGGGTTAAATGGTATATTTCTGGGAATAACCCCTTGTGAGTCTTATGTCCACGGAGCAGAAACAATGGTGGGCAAAATAAAAGCACCAAACAGAGCCTACTAGACACCATGAAGGAAAAGTGGGATGAGACTATTTATAATCACTATCAAAACCTCAAGAATGCTTAGGTCACCAGCAAATTTTTGCTGAGTTGAAATTTGCAAAGTTACTCTGCTTAAAATTCTCAAAGAACCTCATGACTGGAGTAACAGAGATGTCCATACTTTTTCCTAAAGATGTTGAAAGAATCTGAATAAGGAGGAGAAAAAATAAGGAGGCTTGCAGAGTCATAAAGAAAGCTAACTGGTACCATCACTTCTTCACGTGAAGCATGCCATACTTTTGGGAGCTCAGGGACTTTGTAAAGGTTTCATGTTGACTCCTTATTATAAGCAAGCAAATTTTTGCTCTAAACATGGAAAAAGACTCCTTCTGACCTTACTTTAAGTCCTTCATTTTATAAGGGAAAACAAAGTCAGAGACACAACTTACAAAATTGCAGAGCATGCCATAATCTAGTTTTACTTTCTTCAAAAACCACAACTTACAGTGGGAGTAGAAGGCCTACCTTCACGGATTTAGGAACATTCATAAAAACTAAAATAGATCTTTGCTCAAAATAACATGTACCCCTTGGGTCAAACAGACACTTAGACACAAGAGCTCAAATTTCTGTAATCTGAACTCTGCTCTCAAAGCTATGCTCACTCAAGTCAATGTTATAATAAGTAGTTGCTATTTTCCCACAGCTGTTTCAAATGTAAACAGTTAATTTAAAACCCAGAAGAGAGCCCTATTTGTCTAATTTGTCTACTTCAATGTTCACTCCTTCATAAAACCAAGATTAATCCTTAACTTGCGGGTATGTACACACATTACACACATACCTATGCATCTTCTACCTGTCTGTCTATAAAGCTCAGTGAAGTTCTAGTCTACTTGAGATGATTTGAAAAAGATCAAGAACCCATAAGTCAGAAATGCCTACTGAGGGCAAAGACCTTGAAATACATATGACCTGGAGTATACTTAAAGACAAGCAGACCTCTGCATACATACAGAATCCATTATTAAAAATTTATAGGAATTAAAAAATCCAGATACTAAAAGTTAGCCCAAAGTTAAAAAAAAAAAACTTCAATAAAAATAATTGAATATCAAACCCTATTCAAGAAGCAATTTAAAATGTTTACAAAGTTTTTCGCTAATAAGGGAAAAATAATCATGTAAGGTTTTTAAAGGCACGTATGATCATTTTAATTTTAAAACAGGAGGAAAAAAATAAAAGAAATATACCAAAATTAAAAGTAGTTATCTCTGAATAGTGAGATTATGATTTTTTTCCTTTATATTCATTTTTTCTAAGTTTCCTGTGAGTGCTTCTTCTGTAATTCAAAAAAAAAAAAGAACTGAATATTAGTTGAGTAAGAATGAATGTTTTGGGACCTCTCTGGTGGTGGGGTGGCTAAGACTCCAAGCTCCCAATGTAGGGGCCCTGGTTTCAATCCCTGGTCAGGGAACTAGATCCCACATGCTGCAACTAAGACCTGGTGCAGTCAGGCAGGTAGCCAAGTAAGTAAGTAAGTAAGTTAGTTTAAAAAAAAAGAATGAATATTTTGGCAGACAAAGCAGTGATGCGGGGCCCAAATACTGTTTTGACTCAATGTATATATTCACTTTATACATAAATATGAAAAATCATTGCTACACACACTTGCTAAAACTCAGTGGTGCTGTTCCGGGAAGGAGGAGGAACCATCAAAAGTTGATAAATAGGAAAACAATGCTGCGGCTAAAGGTATGGATTTACAGCTGGGAGAGCTTTGAATTCACGTCACTGTTTTCAAAGTAAACTCTCAAATGTCAGTGAACCATGCCCTTAGGTCACCAAGTAAGTTAAGTACATTATATGGGGCCTTTTCTCCCCTGGAGTACTTAGAGATTAAGTACTCCCTACGCACACACACGGATAGGTAAGAGTTCCAGCTGCAAATGGGGCCTGAGCTAGAAGGGTCAGCAGTACCTAAAACAAATGGAAGGAATCCAAGGATTAAACACAGCCTCCAAACCACTTACAGAACCACGGAACTCAAAAAGTCCCCACCTACTGGAGGGAAACTTAAAAAAAAAAAAGGACCCACCTCAAAGCAGGGGTGAAAAAGCAGTGAGTGAGCCAAGGCCTGCCGTGTGGGGAAGGACATGAGCACAACCCTACCCCACCAGCCCACCGCCAATCAAGGGACCAGTGTGAGCAGAACTGACCTGCTTCAGCCCATGGTGCTGATGGCACTGCTAGTCTAGGGAGGGGAGGACGACACGTTAAGGAAGGGAATGATACAGAGGACCCACAGGCAGGGCCCCTCAGTTCCCAGGGAACGCGGTAGGTGATCACTGGGGTCAGGATTCTGTAGACTGGGGTTCTGGTCCTCACTGACTTCCTTCTGTGACACTGGACTGCTCAGAAGAACGCTGAGCTCTGCCTTCTCACCTAAAAGGGGGATTAGATTGCCTGCTCCCATCTGCCCTGGCTGTAATGGACAATGAGACACTGGCTTCCCTCACCATGGGGAAAGGGGAGGATCTGTCCAAAGCTGACCAAAAACGGAGCGCTCTATCTCCACCTATTGCCCACCCCATTACTGGAATGAACACCTCTCACCATCTGCACCCTGCGGGGAGGTGGGGGATATGCCAGCAGAAATAACAGACACCCACCAGTTTGGTTAGTGCCCCCTCAGCTATAGCCCAAGAATCTCTCAAGTTTGTTGGAATTAAATTACAAACAGACATAAGAAGTCACAAGTCAGTGCTGGATTCTGGGCCAGTTCCCCCTTCCCAGCTGTGCTGTCTTAAGTAGAAGGCTGTGAAAGTGAAAGTGCGAAAGTGTTAGTCACTCAGTTGTGTCTGACTCTTTGTGACCCCACCGACTATATAGCCCGCCGGGCTCCTCTGTTCATGAAATTCTTCAGGCAAGAATATTGGAGTGGGTAGCCATCCCCTTCTCCAGGGGATCTTCCTGACCCAAGGGATCGAACCCACGTCACCTGCACTGCAGGCGGATCCTTTACTGTCTGAGCCACCAGAGTCTCAATGGAAAAGTCGCACGTACTCGAGTATTCATTACAATGGAGGGGGGGACGTACCAAGTCTGGAGACACAGCAGCAGGCCCAAGTTCAATGACCAATTTCTCCCTTCCTCTCAGAGCAAGAGCATGCAGAGTCATGGCAGAAGGGTACCTAGGAGCTTGGTGGCAAAGCGGGCTCTCTCAAACTCAGAAAGCTTTCTCAGGGGCCATTCCAGAATGCGTTCCTGCAACCATTTTAATGCCCCTATATAAGACGTCATGTCTCTAAAATAAGATTCTTGGGACTGCTGAAATGATCAACTCTGGCTCCTCTTCGGTGTAGAGTATCCTTCTGCTGTGACCTGACCTTATGAAATAAATGAATAAAATTTAAAACCACAATAAACAAACCAAAACACAAACTTGATAAAAATGACAAGATGTCTGCTTTAAATTGTATTCCTGGTCTGGGTTAACTCTGGGTCTGAAGAGAAGACTATACAATTCAGAAGCTGGACTATATACCCTCTGAGGTCCTATCCAGCTTCATAATCCTATTAAAGACCTTACCTAGACATCCAGGACTCTCCTCTGCAGAATGAAACTGGCAGTCTTACCTGTGCCCTGGTGACTTTGTTAAGCACGCATGCATATATATGCAGGCCTTCCAGAGGTGGGTAAACACTGCCTACTGTAAGAAGAGACGCACACTGTCGTCTATTGTGGTTCCCGACACTGAGCGTACCTAAACAAGGCCTCTCTAAAATCAAATGCACTGGGAAACGATGCTCTAGCATGTCTTTGGAAATTCTGCAGCAGAAATTAAAGAATTATCTAAATAAATGGGAAGACATTTCACGTTCGGGGATTCGAAGGCTTAAGACTGTTAAGATGGCAAGAGTGCCCAAAGCAATCTCCAGATTCAATACAACTCCTACGAAAATTCCAACAAACTTTTTTGGAAATGGAAAAGCTGATCCTCAAATTCCCACAGAACTGAAAGAGGCCCTGAAGAGCCAGCCAAATGACACTAAAAAAGAAGAATAAAGTTTGAGGACTCACATTTTCCAATCTTAAAACTTATTATGAAGCTACAGTGATCAAAGTAGTTGTGTGTGATACCGGCATAGGACAGACACACAAATCAGTGGAACAGAACAGAGAGTCAAGAAATAAACCCATACATCTATGGCCAATCGATTTTTAACCAAAGTGCTAAGTATTCAGTGGGGAACAACAAACAGTGCTAGGGCAACTAGGCATCTATATGCAAATAAGGAAGGTGCGCTCACGCTCCCCTGCCCCACCTCACATCATATACAAAAATTAACTCAACAACCTAAATGTAAAAGCTAAAACTACAAAACTCCTAGAAGAAAATACAGGAATAACTCTTCCTATGACCTGGATTTTGCAATGGATTCTTAAGTGTGATACTGAAACATAAGCAATACAAGAAAAAACACATTAGAACTTTTCAAAGCTTACTGCTTCAAACAGCATACTGAAGAAAGTGAAAAACAGCTTACAGAATGGAACAAAATATTCGCAAAGCATTTAACTGGTAGAAGTCTGATATCCAGAATGTACCAAGAACTCTTACAATTCAAGAACAAACAACTCTATTCAAAAATGGGCAAAGGACTTGAACAAACACATTCTTAAAAAAAGATACACAAATGGCTAACAAGCACATGCTAAGATGCTCATCCCCCTTAGTCACTAGGGAAATGCAAATCAAAACCACGCGAAATCACTTCACATCCGCCAGGATGGCTAGAACTTAAAAAGGACAGACAACGCCAAGTGTTGACAAGGACGTGGAGAAATGAAGCCTCATACACTGCTAGTGGGAATGGAAAATGGCACAGCTGCTATGGCAACCAGTTCTGACGTCTCCTCAAAATGTTAAACATAGACTTCACTTTACAATGAAGTAATTCTATTCCTAGGTATACATATACCCAAGAGAAAGAAAACATATGCCCACACAAAAACCTGTACACAACTGTTTATGGCAACACTATTCATAATGGCCAAAAGGTGGAAACAACCCAATCGTCCATCAGCAAATTAGTGGGTAGACATTTTTGCATATCTATAAAATGGAAAATTCAGCCATAAGAAGAAATGAAGTACTAATACATGCTACAATGTGGATAAATTCCAAAAACATGCTAAGTGAAAGAAGCCAGACCCAATTATATAAAATATCCAGCACCGGCAAATTCATGGGCATAGAAAGCCGATTGGTGGTTGTGAGGGGCTGGGAGGAGGGGCCCACAGGGAGGGACTGGTTAATGGGGTACAGGGTTTTCTTTTGGTATGACAGAAAGTAAATTATTTTAGAATTTGATACAGGTGGTGGTTACTCAATACTATGAATGTACTATGTGTCACTGAAATGCATATACTTTAAAAGGGTTATTATTTTCATGTTTCACCTGGTAGTTTTAAAACATCTGCAGACAGGAACACAGTTCCCCAGAGCTCGTCCCTGTGTGGCACACAGTCTGTGTGTGTACCACTGGCATGGACATCACACACAGATCTGTCTCCTTTCAGTTCTAGAGCATTGCTAGAATGTCAACAGTTAAACACCATGATGTTAAAAAAAAAAGGACTGATGTGTCAAGGTGGTAAAATTATAAGCACCTTCCCCGTTTTGATTTCTTTCTTCAAAGCGTGTACAAATAAGACTTCCCTCCCTCTCTCTCTCTTTCCCCTTTGCACATGCCCAGACGGAACATACCATATCAGGCTTTCTCCAAACTGACAAGACTGGAACTCTGTCCACTTTACCTTACGGCTTGTGAGCTTCTAGCAGTCACTTGGGGTAACAGTCACCTCTGTCCCGCAGAAACAAATCCTCCCTTTGCTCTAAGAACTGAAGTTTTAGAGGCCTTTCTGGTTCCTTTTCCTTTTTTGAATTCATCTTCTTCTATCTCCTCCACATTCCTGATCCTCACTTCCAGGCTGCTATTTGTGCTTCCTGCTACAAGTCCTCTTTCCCATTTCTATGTTTTCTCAGGTTCACGACAAAAGCATGACAAACATTAAGCGGCTTTCCTTCTAACTTGCCTGGAGTTTAAGGCCAATGTCTACTATAACATCCAAAAGCAAAAGCATGGTGAAAAAAGAAAAGAAAAAAAAAGGTAAACAAACAAAAACCACATCATCTCAAAATGAATCATGATTCTATTTAAAGGAAAAAAAAAGAAACAGAGGAGGAAACCCACAGTTTCCATCAAATACTCAGCTTTCTTTACTAACTAGTATAGTCTTTACAACCAAGAATTAGTTTTTAAATGCAACCTAAAAAACCCTCTTCATTGAGTAAGATTGTATCAGGTGACGAATTTCACTCCCAGAACAAATATTTACTGAAAAAAATTATGTTCCTCATACTGTAAGAGCTGCCAAAGAACACCTATTCTAGTGAATTCTGGAAGACCTGCTGAAGGCATTGTTGTTGTTGAGTTGCAGGTTGCATCTGACCCTTTGCAACCCCATGGACTGTAGCCTGCCAGGCTCCTTTGTCCAAGGGATTTCTCAGGCAAGAATACTGGAGTGGGTGGCCATTTCCTTCGCCAGGGGATCTTTCCCACCCAGGGATCGAACCCACGTCTTCTGCATTGGCAGGTGGATTCTTTACCACTGGGCAACCAGGGAAGCCCACTGAAGGCACAGCATTGTTCAAAAACTGCCTGTGCACTTTCATAACTCGCTTATATTTTAAATAAATGTCTGATCAAAACAGTATATTAAACAAAAAACATTTTCAATTTTCCTCAGTTGATTTTAACTTAGACATAGTGAGTTAAGATATTCCCCTTACTGAGAACATTTCTCACATTCTACTTTAACTTCATTCTTGCTTCTACTAGAGCAGAAGCTCACTGAGGGAGGGCACATATCCTGCTCATCTCCACTATCTCCTGCCTGGCATGGGCTCTGCTGACTTCACGGCTGAATGAGCAGCTGCTAAAAGAGTTTTGTTGTTGTTGAATGAATATGAAGCCTAATTCCCACGGGAGGGCTCTGGGACCCGGCTTCCCGTATCTTCTGTCTTTGTCTTCCTTCACTCATCTGTCTGCACCAGTATGGTTATTCTCCATTTATAAATGTATTTCCCTTCTTCAGTTGCTACTTCCTCTTATGAAAAGGCTTTATTGCCTGCCAGGAAGTTTAGACTTAATCTTAAACCACAATCATAACTGAAACCACAATCATAATTGCCAATTGTCTCCTTGATCTATATTACGTACAATCCCTTGGTTTGGTTTTATGTTCAACCATCCTGTTTATGCAAAAATATTATTTCCTTGAGGGCAGAAACATAATCTCTCCCAGAGCCATAACTCTGTCTTCTACGTCTCAGGGTCTGAATCATCCTAGGCTCTGAATCATTATACTTCCTATCCCAAAGTTCAGGAGACACTGAGAATCTAAGATAAAATTCTCAAGTGAAAGAATAAGGAGGTACACTCATTATACAAGGAAGATACAAACCTGTAGAAAAAAATGTTATGTGTTATCAAATTAGAACTCTGGGAAGAAAAGAGACTCTCAAGCAAGTAACTACATTTCCAGAGTTCTAAGAACTCCATGTTCATACACTGATGGCAATGAAAACACTAAAAAATAAAAGCAGATTTCATTACTCTTCTGACGTGGCAGTTTTAAAACAAGGACTGGTAATGTTTAAAAAAAAAAGAATGTTAAAAAAAATACATATACTTCATGTACTTATCCCTATCAATAAGACACTTTTGGAAGATTTAGAAGAAATCATAGTAATAATACGTCTTTCAAGTGGCACATACTTATTAAGTTTTATCATCACCATAAAGATATAATGGAATTAAGATCAATCTATTATGGGATATGAGAAAAAAATCTCAGATTCTAGGGAGCAGACTGTTCATATTTTTAGCAAACACAGATAAAGAATGAAAACCATCTCTCAACATTTTATATCTAGGAGTTTGCTTTTTTAAAATGTAGCAAATTTAGCTCCATTTTTACAACGAATAGTTTTCACTCATGTGGCTGACAGACATGGTTTGGGATAAGAAGTGGGAGTTCAGAATCTATACTTTCGAGTGATGGGACATACTTGTTCTGATTCTTAAAGCAATGGAATTCCAATGCCCAAGTGATTAAAAACCTGGGGCTGGAAAGCAACAAAACGGATCCAAATCTCTGATCCATTTCTGCCTTAATGACCTCCTGTGGCATCTAGCAAACTATTGGTTCTACAGAAATGAGGAAGATTCCCCCAGAAGAAATATAGGGAGGAAAGTGCAACCATGAGGAAAGGAGACGAACAAAAAGTTAATTCACTCTACCAACCCAATCTCCTTCTCAAAGACTCTGTCCTCTATGGTAGCCTGCCACGTTCCACCCAACAGCAGCTGCTCATGATAATCAATGTCTGACAGATCAGAGAAAGCCCTTAATGTGTCGCCAAGGGGCAGTTCAACAGATGGTATGGTGACTTACAACCAGAATCATTAATTACACTTTCTTATTAGTCCCGGGGCACAGGGCTTAAAACGCTTCCTCAGTGAAAGATGAGCATTTCAGATAAATGACCGTCTGGTACTGCCTATGAAACTCCCTTTAGGATTTCTGGTCAGTGTTAATTTCTAAATATAAGCCATACTATTTTTATATCTCTTTCCCATCTTCCATTTCCAAGCTGGCTAGGAATATGAAGTTCCCACTACCACTACCCATCACAGCTCCCATAATCATTGCAGGTAACGACATGGGAAGAAGCGCCATCTTTCATTTCCCTGCACAAGTCAAATGACTGTGTTGAAAGGCAAACAAAATCATGGCAGCCTCAGGGCTAGCTCACTTTTCCCTCCCTCTGGGCCAGAGAAAGTGTTTCTTGAGTGCAGGGTTGGCAGATGGGGCAATCCCCTCCCTCCTTAATCTACTCCGTTTCCTATAAGAAGTGACTGATTCTTCAACTCAAAACTGTCTTCCCTTCCCAAGCCACTGGTAGCAACTCTTCTCCATGTCTCTGAAAAAAAGAAGGGCAGACACTGCTAAAAAGGAAGCCTAGCTGCAGGAAGCAAGCAAAAGTTCCCAAATATCCACACTGCTGGTTCAGTTATCAAAGGACTGAGATAAACCACCAGGTATTTAATTAAGCCAGACAAATGCATGGAGAGAAACTAGTTCTGGAGCCGCTCTCCAAGGTCATTCAGACAATGTCAACTCAAGGTAAAAATCAGCTCCTTCTCAACAGTTTGAGAACTGGGCTCCAAAAACATTATTAGGTTTATGCGGAATTCTAGAACAGACTGGAGACAGAGCTTGGAGGCACACTACTTACTGGCCTTAGCAAGGATACAAGTTGGAAATAAATCTCAATATAATCCAAAAGAAAGTTTTAAGCATTTCCCAAATGCAATCATTCCTTGGCTGTGCTGAATGCCTATTTTTCTCAAACCTCAATCTACAATTGTTTTTCTTGAAATATGAGTTCAAACTAAAGCAATGAGACCCTAAATGCTGTGATTTAAGACTTCATTGCTTGCTTTCTGCATTCCACTCTGTTCTTTCCTGGATATATAAAAACATGACTTTGATTTTCAACTTGGTTTAAATCATTACAGTATCTGATGGATGTTCTCATCTCATGAATGTTTTAAAGAAAAAAATGTGCTAATTAAGGCATAATAAAACCCTCCTAACGTGGGCTCCAGGAAGGTAAACTTGGGGAGTTTGGGTCTGTCTTGCAGTGTACTCACTTCCAGCTTTTTCTCCTTTTCTGACAAAACGTCTTTCTGGTTCTGGGTGTACTCCACCAACATCCGAGCCAGCTGGCGTCGGTCTTCCAGCTCTGCTGCCAGGCGCCCATTATATTCGGCTAGTAACAGACATGCTTCATCTACTGTTTTTGAAAGACGTTCAGCTGCCTCTTTGTCTAAATACAAATGAAACCAAAAAGAGAGACACGATAAATAATAACACAGGCATAATTGCAAACACTTCTGGGGGAGGTTAGCAGTTTCTCCCCTAACACCCAAGTTCAAGAATAGGCTGAAACCTGTAGACAATGGACTGGCTGACAGAAAAATCAAAGGTACTCACTCCTGTCAACAAGATGGGACCTTTCTGAATTACCTGAAGTGAGGCAACTGTACAAAGACGTGAATTGGACAAAGGACTTCAAAATGCCTATTCCTATAAAATCTCTACAAATAAACAAGAGATTTACGGTTATATGTGAAATATTTCCCCACCTCTGAAAATTTCAAAACTGCTTTCTTCACAATATGTCATTAAATATTCTTTGCATATCCATCTGAAATACAAAAGTAAGTACCCATTTCTTGAGTGTGAAAACTAAGACAACAAAAGCTACCTATCAGGTTCAGTATCGTGGACTTTGCTGAGGAGCTGGGGACTCAAAACCGTAGCTCGAAAATGGACCTATAGGGACTTCCCTGGTGGTCCAGTGGTTAAGACTTCGCCTTTCAATCCAGGAGGTGTGGGTTCGATCCCTGGTTGGAGAGCCAGGATTCCACATGCCTCATGGCCAAAAAACCAAAACATAAAACAGAAGCAACATTATAACAAATTCAATAGATTTAAAAATAAAAACAAAAAAAAAAACTTGATTAAAAATAAATAAATAAAATGGACCTGTAAGATTCTATTTCTTAAACTGCGTAAGCATTAAACCTCTTTTGCTCAGCAAAATATAGGGTCTGATAAGACGGAAGCTTTTAAATGCTTTTGAATGTGACCCACGCTAAGAAATACACTTTACATAAATATATATTAAAAAAGAAACCAAAGTTTTATTAGACAATACTTCCTTCAGTGTGTACCAAGCATTCTGCCATCTCATTAAAAAAAAAATAAAAGGTTGGTTATTATCTACCAGACTGACTTCAGGCCCAATTAATGGGCTGCAACTCATTGTCTGGGGAAGAAACTGCAGAAGAATCAAAGCATAAGAAAGGGTATCCTTGGGAAAAAGTGGTGAACCACACTCAACCTCAGGAAGTAAGAAAAGACGAAGGATGATTGGTATTTTAAAAAACTGATATAATTAATTATGTGTGAAAAGGGTGAGATTAATACTTAAGTATGCATGTTGTTGTTGCTGTTGTTCAGCTGCTAAGTCATGTTCAACTCTTTGCAACCCCATGGTCTGCAGCACGCTAGGCTTCCTGTCCTTCACTATCTCCCTGATTTTGCTCAAACTCATGTCCACTGAGTCGATGATGCCATCCAACCATCTCATCCCCTGTCATCCCCTTCTCCTCCTGCCTTCAATCTTTCCCAGCATCAGGGTCTTTTTCAATAAGTCAGCTCTTCACATCAGGTGGCCGACAGTATTGAAGCTTCAGCGTCAGTCCTTCCAATGAATATTTGGGGTTGACTGGTTTTATCTCCTTGCTGTAAAAGGGACTCTCACGAGTCTTCTCCAACACCACAATTCAAAAGCATCAATTCTCTGGCACTCAGTCTTCTTTATGGTCCAACTCTCACATTAGTACCTGACTACTAGAAAAACCATAGCTTTGACTATGTGGACTTTTGTTGGGAAAGTGATGTCTCTGCTTTTTAATATGCTGTCTAGGTTTGTCATAGCTAAAAAGGCTTTAAAGGATCAAGAGTCAGTGCTTTGAAACAAAGCACTAGAGACTCCAGCAGTTCCATGGAATAAACTGAAAGTGAGTGTCCGTGATACAGATTTGTTGCGTCCTCTGAATACAGGTGGTCAAAGTGAGAGAGTTCAGCACAATCATAGGTAACCTGGATTTAAGAATTCCCCACAGAGTTTCTCTGGCAAACAGTGCCTGACTATAAGATGCCTCCTCAATATGAATACTGGAAGGTGAACTGTTGAGGGATTCCAAATTAGGCCTGATATCAAAGATCAGGTACTTGTAGGCTCCTCAGGGACGAGGAAACAACAGGATGTTCTTGGTGGAGGAGGAGTGGGCCAAAGAGAACACAAAGGAGAGAGACAATTTCAGTCACCGCGGGTCAAGAGGACAGCGAAACTTATTCTTCTAGACTGGTGGTACAGTCTAGGAACAAGCTGCTGGGATTGTTAGATTGGTTACCTTCGTCACTGCTGAAGGTAATGGTTAATTTCATTAAAATGTTTCAGGGCCTGTGGCAGAAAATGACAAGGAAAACACTACTTTCTGAGATGTTCAAAAAAAAAAAATCAATTCTCATACTCCATGAAGTTGTACAAGAGAAATAATTCATTCACACAAATAATTACAACCCAGAAAAAGAACCTGTGAGTTTTATGAGCCAAAGAAAAAAATGCAGTCGAAATGTAGCAGTGAGACGCTCACCTTGGGGAACTTACCTGGGGCTACCCTCTAATGCTCTGCCCTCCCAAGTCCACAGACAAGGGCTGTGTGCCTCTTTCAGCCACCCCTTCACTTGTGCACGGGCATCCCATCTGTTTCTGCTTCCTCCAAGACTCAGGTGTCTGGGACTGTCACCTGCGTTTCCCCAGCCTCATCACGTCTCTCCCTCTGGAAGCATTCCCACCAGCACGCACACACGCTGCTCTATCTTCTGACCATGTGTCACTCCCCAGCCACTGTGCCACATGCCTGCTCCTCTCACAGAAGAACTACTCAAGAGGGCTGTCTCTCCTCCTGGTACCCACCTTCTCTCCTACCAGGTCACTAAACTCACTCCAATCAGACTTTTATACCCCAAACCTTCCAATTAGCCTGACAGGTATGTGGACTCCTATTGTGTGTCCAATGCTGTTCTAGGCTCTGAGCCAACAGGTAACACAAAAGACAAAAACTTTCTGCCTTCAAGTTTACATTCTCAGGGAG
Organism: Giraffa tippelskirchi; assembly: GCF_054371585.1. Classification (NCBI taxonomy): domain Eukaryota; kingdom Metazoa; phylum Chordata; class Mammalia; order Artiodactyla; family Giraffidae; genus Giraffa; species Giraffa tippelskirchi. The sequence goes on along the minus strand of NC_137287.1, from coordinate 108,719,244 downwards.
GAAGAGAAATAAATAATACACTATATTTTTTACTTATTTACCAGCTGAAGATAAGAACTCTAGAGAACAATAAGGCAAAGCATTTGCAAGGTCGTGGTGAGAGAACAAGTCATGTGACTATCTGGGGAAGATCATTCCAGGCAGAGGAAACAGTCAAGTACAAGGGCCCTTGGAGAGTGCTTGGCAAGGAGCCCACATGAGTAGAGTGTTCTGAGCAGAACGGGGCAGGATCCAACTTCTATTTTAGCGGATCACTCTGGTTACTTTGTTGAAGACAGACTGATGGCTGTGGGACAAGAGGCAGCAGGGAGAGCAGGCAGGAAGCTACTGTGATAATTCAAGTAAAGATGGTGGAGACTCCCACCAGGTGGCAGCAGCAGAGGTGGTAACAGGTGTCAGGTTCAAGCTGCAGTTCAGATCAACAGGAATTATGCGAGGGTCATCTACTGAGATGGGGAAGACCATGAGACAAATTTGGAGGGAAGAAGAGAAGTTTGGTTTGGGACAGGTCAAGTCTGAAATGTCTTTCAGGATATCCAACTCAGTAACACTCAGAGGAGGAGGCTGGATATATGGGTCTCAAGTTCAAGGGAGAGGTCAACCCTAGAGATGTAAATCAGGGGATCATTAGCACAAAAATTGTTATTTAAAGTCATCAAATAGGATGAAATGAACTGTCAGTGAAACTAACTAGGGAAGAAAGCTAATTACTCAAAATTAAGAGGTGAGGGAGAAGGGAAGAAATCAACAAAGGAGCCTGAAAAGACAAGAGACTGGAGGGGAATGCCAGGAGATATGGGGTCCCAGCGAAACACAGCATCAGAAACCCAGTGGTTTAAAACAACACAAATATATTATCTTGACATTTATTATCATGGCCCTTTCCTCTATCTTCAAAATGCATCTCTCCAACTTCTGCTTCCACAGTCACATCTCTTACTCCTGCTCTCCTTTCTCTTCTAAGAACCCGGCCCACGTGATTAACCCAGGAGAATAACCTCCCCACCTCAAAATCCTTCACTCAACCACATCCACAAAGTCTCTTTTCCTATGTAAGACAATATATTTGCAGGCTCTAAGGATAAGAACATGGACATTTGGGGAGGACCATTATTCTGCCTACCACACCAAGTGAGAGAGTATTTTTAGGAAGAAGAAATGATTGACTGGGCCAAATTAAGAATGGTCAAAAGTATATAAGGCCTTGATAAGACTAGTGAGGGGGGCACACTCTGTCCCACTTCTGATGTCTATGTCAGAAGCTTTCTCTGTCCCTTTTTATACTTTAGTAAAACTCTGCTACACACACACACACACAAAAGAATGGGCAGAAAAAGTTCACCACTTGAATTTAGCAACATGGAAGTCATCAGCCAACACTGATAAGAGCAGTCAGTGAAGTGAAACCAAAAGGGGGGGGGGCGGGGCGGGGCAGAGACTAGAGATTGATGAGCATAGGCCATCTGTTTAGAATGTCCAGCTATACACAACAGAGAAATGAGACAACAGCTGGAGGAAAGTACCAGGCCAAGCAAAAAAAATTTTCCCACATAGGAAAAAAATATGTATTTTTATGCTATGGAAAATGACCCAGCAGCGGAGGGGGGGCGGAGAAACTGGAGATGCAGGAGAAAAGGGGAGAACTGTTGGAGCAGTGCCCTTGGGTGGGTAAGAAGAAATAGGCTTACTAGGCTAAGGGGCTGCTTTAGGAAACAGCATGCTCATCCACAGAAACAGGAAGAAAAGTCAGCCAATGTTTATCATTTGTTTTGCCCAGCCACATACAATTGTGAGTGGCGGCCGCCAGGAGCTGGGGAGTGGGTAGGGACAGTGAGTTGTTACTTTAATGATAGAGAGCTTCAGTTCTGCAAGATGGAACGAGTTCTGGAAATTGGTTGCACAACGTGAATGTACTCAGCGCTTCTGAATGGCACACTTCAGAATGGTTAAGATGGCAAGTATTGTTAGGTGTATTTCACCATAATTAAAAATCAAAATAAATAAATAATTTTAAAAAGTCATGTAAGTCCTTTAAGTCAGTGAAAACAGAGAAATGCAATTACACACACTGCTAATTTTATGTTAACTTGTTTTCAATTTTGCAGATTGTGATTCAAAAAGTTAGGTTTTCCCAGGAGACTATAGAGTGAAGGGGAAAAAGAGCAAAAGGCACTGAGGGTGTGTGTGAAGAGTGATTATAAACACCCGAAGCCGAGTAACAGAGAACACGAGGCCAGGAGGGGGCTAAAGGCTGGGAAAAGGTGGAAAGATCAACAGCCTGTGGGCTCAACAGGTTGTTCAATCCAGTGGGTTTGACTGCTGGGGTCAGGGAAGTAGAGAGTGAGCCAAGAGGCCGTGCTGTGTTCTCCAGCTAACCCACTCCTGCCTGAAGGTATTCCCGCCCCCTCTGTCTGGGTAGCACTGCCTTCCCTCACATCTCCTCACAGCTTGCTTCCTGAATGAGGAGGGGGAGTTCACGCTCACTCCTTCCTCTGGACTGACCACGCATAAAGCAGGAAGAATGTCAGCTGCCCCTCTCTGTTTAATTGGGGGTGATCATCACAAGGGCAAGATGATATGATTAACAATACAAACCCGGGGTTCTCGGCACTGAAGAACCTCGAGGGGGTGTCGCAGGGTACAGGGTAAAAATCATGACACTGAGTCATACTTTATTTTTTTGTTAACACGGTCATGAGTTTAATGCTTCCCCCTTCTTTGCCCTTCTGCACACAGTTTGTACCCTGGTTTCAAAAGACCTTACCTGAGCTGAGTACCACAGGCTGTGGCACGCTAGCATTTCTGCAATAATTTAGAGTCACTATTCAAGCTCAGACTATGCCAGCAGCTCCTTTGTTCAGTCTGTGAGTTATGTTTGCAAATCTCAAGACAATAGAGAACCTGGCCCCAGGTGGAAGGTCTGTATCTGCAGACGCTGGCATGTCCTGGGGTCTGATGCACTGGAGATATGTTCCCCCTCCCTCATCCTTCACCCGACCTCTAACTTCTCACCTGTTATTTTTTCCAAAAGAGAAACGTCTTGCACTTCCTGGGGTAAAGAAGCAATTTTCTGTCGGACAGTAGCATCCCCTGATGCAGCATTTTCTAGGTCTTGCAAAGCTTTGATCAGCTCCTCAGTCTGTACAAGGAAAACACAGACAACACTATCCATGAAGACATGTGGGGATGTGGGGTTTAGAGAAACTTAGCTGGAGTTCAACAATGTGAAGGCGAATTTCAAAAATGATCATCCCTGACATTTAAAAAAGAACCACTGTCCTTACCCAGAGTGTCTACTGAATCAGTGATACGAATTCTAAGAGAATGCACACAGTATTTCTAAGTACGAGGCAGAACACAAATGAAATTCTACGTAACTGTGAAAAAGAATTTTTTTTAAAAGAGTGTGTTTTTGGCAACTTAAGAAAATGGAATCTGGTTTACATTGCTTAGTTTCAAAGGATGCATGATCTCTAGTACAGAACGGCCTCCAGTTTACAGTAAAGGAACACGTATCAAATGCCCTAGCATCCTGTGTGCTGACTGACTAAATGAAAGGACACTACCTACTTCAATTCCTTCCTGGATTTGCTCTACAGAATGAATGTCACAAAGATGATGTTTTTGATTTCGGCAGCCACTACCAAAATTAAATGTGTCAAGCTCATTAATTATAAACAAAGAGGGAAGAAAACAAACAAACAAAAAAACCACAAACCAAGAATGCATATTCTGTGTATACCAAAAAAGGGTTTTTTAGTTGTCAGGGAAACATACAACACTGACAGGTTAGCTAGTTCACAATGACCCCCAGAGTACCATAGAGATGGCAGTCAGGTTATCCCGAAAGCTGGTCATTTGGGCTGTTCTCTTGAAAGTTTTTAAATGCAAATATACATGGCCTAACACTGTTTTCATTTAACTCCCAGGCTAATTTGACATCTTAACATAACACAAATCAGACATGCTTTCTATTCACACAGGCCTTAAGTACACCCATGTATAATAAAATAAAGCTGCTTCAGGCAGAATGAGAGGCAGTGCAACTCAGTGAAATGAGTAGGCGCTTTGAATTCAGCCAGGCCCAGATTCAATTAAAACACTGAGCAGGTTACTTAATTTGTCGCCTTGAGACTCACTTTCTTTGGCTGTAAATGAATACATAAATAAACAAACAGCTAAAATGAACCAACCATACAGAGTTCATGAACTAACTTACATGAGGGGATCAAACAATGCAAATATATGGCTAAAAACTCAGTAAATGCTAGCACCTGGTTTAATATTTAAATAGGCTACGGTGTGGCAAATTTGCTGTTGCTACACAGACTATCCTTAGATACTAACATGTTGTTTACTTATAAGACAAGCCATGGTTGAGGACTTTTGAATGTCTTTGTAATATCTACCGCTTTACAAAAACTACTTTTAAAGAATATTTTAAATTTCTAGGAGTGAAAAAAGGCCAAATACAAGTACTCTGTAAAACACAAATTCATCCCAGAGTCGAGGCATGCAAAGACAAAATCAAGCTTGCTTCACTATGTGGATCCTGCACCCAGTGCCAAGAGCTGCCCTCTGGTGATTCCATACTATTGATCACTAGCGCCACCTTGTGGCCAGAATCTTCAACTAGGGGTCACTTCAAGCCCTGGGCCCTATGCTCTTGGGGGGGTCAAGACATACCAAGAGAGGTCCTGCAGAAGGATCTTGTGGAGAGTAGCTTCCAGGATAGTCATCATCCTCCTCCTCTTGTATTTGCTGAAAAGTTCGCTTCAGAGATTTCTTCTCCTCTGTTGCTAGAGGAAAGAAAAAAGTGACACATGTGGGTCACCGCAGCCTGAACAGGTAGGTCAAATGCTAAGCACAATGGGTCACAAGTAAAAAAGGGTGGAAGGGTGTACCTTTCCAGAGATGGATTAACATTAACCCTAATGGCACTTATTTTCAAGTGGTGGTCATTCCGTACATTATTGAGAAGAGTCAAAATGGCCTCAGTTGGTATCTCAGATTGACTCACTGGAAAAACACCATCAGAAAAAAGCATCTAAAAGTGAAACTTACCAAGCTAACACATTTCACTAAAAACCTAATTATCTTTAAAAGAAAAATAAAAGTTAACAGGCAAAGTAAAAAGGTAACAAACCTCATCAGAAAATATAATGAAGCAAGCCAATGTGTGCAAAGGTCTGTAGAGACTATACTGTGTGTACAATGAGAGACTTTTCACTTTCTGGGATCATTTCAGAAAATAAATAGTAGAGAGAGACCCATCGATAAGGCTGTGTCAAAAAGCTCTAAAAACAACTTTAAATCTTTAAATCAATCCTTTAAGAACAAAACAAACCTAGTTTTACCTTAAAATTTAAAGTAACCATTGCTGAGCAAGATGATACTACTGCAAGGAAGGACTTAAGTCAATATTTTAAAATTAACCACTTTTGAGGCTAACGGGTTACATTTTTTAATTATCTGCACCATGTGCTCTTAAATTTTTATGATGGATGTATTAATTCCAAAATCATTCCTTTTGCATTAAATTGGACAATACAAAATCAATGCCAAACAACGAGGGACATACAGCTAAATGAGAAATTCAAGTTTGGGAAGTAAAGAAACTACTGGATGCCTAGCATGTCCCAGGCATTCCAACAGTTTCTTTACAGTTGATCCTTTCAGCAGGTCTAAGGTGTGCTATGTCTCCATTTTACAGGTGAGAAAATGAAGACCCAGAGAGGCTAAATAACTCATGGAATGGTGGGATTTCAACATCTGTGTTCTTTCCACTGAACTCAACCTAAACTTACTCAGTGCCACACAACTATCCTCTCATCTTGTCAAGTGAGAGGCACCATGGACCTGCCTCAGAACTCTGTGAGTTAAAAACAGGACACGGATACCTCCTGCTTAATTCAACATTCTCTTCTGGAACCCAGGATGTAGCTCCTGTTCTCTACCTTACATATTAACTGAGCAAACTATGTTTGACGTGAAAGACAAGTCAATATCATGGGTTTCATTTTTTTTTCTTAATGTTTTGTTTATTCTACTAAAGAAGAGAAACAGCAGCATTTGTATGACGGGCAGTCCTGCCTTCGCACTATTCTATTATGCACAGATTTATTACCACGGTTTGGTTAAATGACACCATTCCCCCAACAACACACTTTGTATTTCAGTTGTCATGGCGTATTTACTCGAAGTAACTGCATCAACAACAAACCTTGCTGCTAACTTCGGTCCACAAATCACTACGTAAATAACAGAAGGGCATCATGATTAGTGACCGCATCACTTCTTTGAAGGTCTGTAATTGGTCACTGTTATTCAGTTCACACATAGGCAACAAAGTCTCCCAGTGCCAAAATCCACATGACATTTTATAAAAATAAATAATCAAAACAGGGAACTGACTGACAAAGATGAAAGAGCAACAAAGAAACTAAAACTAAAATTAATGCTGGAAATGAAATTTGCACAAAACATAAATGGGGCTGTACAAGAGACAGCTGGCTGTAGGGATGCAAACCCTTGTCATGTTCTTCAAGAGACTCTGGATTCATAGCAAAAGGGAACTTAGTGAAGGCCAACTTATCAACGTAAATGAAGAAAGTGGCTGTGATGAAAAGAATGACAATGTCCTAGAGGAAGTGATGCTGACAAAATTCACTTTAGAGGAACGCTTAATGGATACTTCACAATACTGAAAGCACAAAGGAAAAAATGTTGGAAACTGATCCAAAGTTAGGAAGGAGTATGACAAAGATGGAAAAGATGCAACAAGCTTTGTTCAAACCACTCTTGGTAAGTCAGTTACAGAGAAATACACATTGTAACTCATGTTTCTAATTTATGTTAAAACATGCTAAATAAGTCTTTATTTTACTTTCTTGTTTTCTTATACAATTGTGATAAACAGTGAGTTTTTCTTTGACAAAAAAATTTTAAAAGTTACAGAACAATTGTAATTTTCCCCATTGATTATTAAGATCACTCTGCATGGTATTCAACTTGACCAGTCGCATTCACAGTCCTGCACTATGCAAAGCAAGGATGGCTGTATTTTTCAAACAGAAAATCTATAAGGCTATAATTTGCATATGAAATATATAGCAGTACTTTGCACAAAGTGGCTGCCTAAGTAGTGTGTAGCGTGTGGTATGACCCTGTCAGCATTCAGTCACTACAGAATCAAAGTGGCTATGTTTGATTAGTAGCCACAAGAATTTAAGCACAGGAGCAAAAGAGAATTTATAGTATTGTTCTGTTCACTTCCAAACACCTAGAAGAGAATGCTGAAAAAATAACTGTTAAAGACACTAAAGAAGGTAGAAAAAATTATAAAACTTGAGTCCTTCAGTTTTTCAACTCTCATACAGAAATTATTATATATAAAAGCCACATACCACTGAACATCTCAGGACACTCGGAATCACTGAATTCTGATAGTGGAAGCCCTTACACATACCTATGTCTTTGCTTTCCCCACTGCTCTCCAACTCATTTTTCATAAGAATGTCAAGGCCCACCAGCTGAGGTTTCTCTAAAGCCAGAGAGCTTGTTTAGTAAGTCTGGGTCCTACAGCAAAAGCTTTCTGTCTCCTAAGCAGGAGTTCTTGTTGTCACTCACAGCAATGCAAAACTGAAATCAAACTGATGACAATTTTAGGGCTGTTTCCGCCCTTCACATCCTGATGGAAGAGGGTGTAATAGGAATTAACCATCATCATCCTATGTTTCCAGTTCTCTCCTATCTCCACTTAGACGACCTGCTGGAAATAAATTATTTATCATTTCCCCCAGAGGGCTCCACCCTTCATGAGCTATCTAGTTCCATTATGAACACTTTCACTGGCTCCATCTTCCAAGTACCATGCCTTGGAGAACAGCAGAGTCTCTCCCCAAGTCCCAACTTATAACAGATTCCACACCTGTGAGGAATTCTTCCATATGTCCTCTTTCTGCTTCTTCCCAAAGCCTCTTATCAGCCACCTGTCCTTTCTCATGCCTCATCCAGACCGCTATCCCAACTGCATCCTGCCTCTTCCAATCACTCCTTCTCCAACATGGACTATAATCTCTCTCTTACTAAATAAAGCTGAAAAAAATAAAATAAAATAAAATAAATAAAGGTGAGCTCTCGCCCCATCAGGCCTCTATTCAAGACCCTGGAAAGGCTACCAAGATTCAGTCTACTTGGTAATGAATGGGAGTGGCAGCATCACTCTCAGCTCTCCCTTTCAACTGTCACCGTCTCCCTCTAACCCCATGGGCCTCTCTTTGAAAGCACTTGGCCCTGCTTCTTTGGATGGCCGTTGATACAAAGCTTCAGTACCTTATTCCTTTACACCCCTACGATGCTCAGGAAAGTGTCAACACATCTGTGCCTGAAACCTCTGGAGGGCAGAGGAAGCACAGTGCTTGGAAAGCCCCGGTGCTGTGCCACAAATGACCATTCCCGCTGTGCTTTACACGAACCGGACTCTCCTCTGCTCATGTGCAAAGTTAGCAGTGAGGAAGCCCAGAATCCTCAATCGAGTCACACAGCCATTAAAACGACCCAGGCATCTGCCAGGCCCGTTCCTGTGTGGATTTCAGATCAGGCACCTTCCGCTATCCATTCGGCTCTGACCACCGCAGCTCCACTCATCGCCCTTTCACGCCCTCACTCACTCTGTTCATAGGCAGGGCAAACACCTCGGGGGCCAAGTTCCTTCTGTCCTCATCTTGCACACCCTCTGTTCTATCCTCCAACTCAGTCCCGTGTCTCCAGGGGGCCCTGCACTCAGCTAACCATCAAATGCTCTGGTGACCAAAGGGTTTGTGGTATGCTTCTTAGAGACCTGACTATGATAGACTTTCCAACACTAAAACTAATTCTAAGGCAAAAAGTTAGCCCGAAGGGTCCCCAATCGCATTAGAAAATGCAGTCATCTACCCAAAAAGCTGGACCTTCTAAAGATCTAAAGATCTAAAAATTTCTAAGATTAAAAAAAAGAAAGAAAGAAAGAAAAAAAACCCACCGATTTTATATTACTTTTATAATGAAAAAAGAATTAGAAAATACTATTTCTAACAGCTCCCTCATTCTTTGTTCCCTCCCTGCAAAATAAGGGAGTTTTCTTTTAAAAGCACATTAACTTCTACTTGTGGGGATAAAGAGATGTGCAGCAAACCAAGGGCTGATACTCAAGGCACAGTTCTGAAAGCACCCGACCCATCTCATCTCACTGGACTGAACTGCCAGGTCCAGACCCGAACCCAGGAAGCTAAGCCTAGAGTGTGTGCTCTGAACCACCATGCTTTCCAGCCTTGCACAAAAGCCCAGGGACTGAAAATACTAACAAGACTCTTGCTACTTTTGCTATTGGCTTGTATTTAGAAACTCAGAATATTAGATATTAGAACTGGGGGGGGGGGGGGGGGGTGTGCCACAAAGAAGTCATGTGATCACATTAATAACTTCATACCTACATGATCTCAAGTAATCCTCACACAAGCCTATGAGGTACTACTATTAATAGCCACACTGTACAGTGAGGGACCTGGGCTCAGAGAGGTCAAAGGCCAGGCCCAAGGTCACGCAACTTGCAAGTGACAGAGCCAGGATTCATACTCTGGAAGTTTGCTTTCAAACCCTTGCCCTGAATAGCTCAACTATACTAAAGGTCCAGGGAAGTTGAGTGACCTACTCCTGAATTCATACCCTAATTCAAGTCTACTGAATCCATGTGCTTGCAAGGAAAAGTTATGGTGTGAAGAAAATACGTTTAGACCTACTTATCAATTGCATTTACTTGGACAAAATTACTCTATCCTTTCGAGTTTTAATACTGTCATCTAAAGTACAAAACCAAATATATATCCTTAAGTACCTAAAATAAATTAACAGGAAAAGAAGCCAGCAGAGAGACTGGAGCTGAATAAATGCTACTTCCTTTGTATCTCCCTTTCTTTCCAAAGTCTACAACTATTGGATACTGTGTGATTTATGAGGGACTCAAGTAGATGATGAAGTTCCACCCAGACAAGCAACGGCTTGAGTATTCCCAAGAACAGAGAGACAACTTTAGAATCCCTGGGTCCTGTACCTGGGAGACAGGCGAGAGAGTCAATTCCTAGGCAGGTTGATAAGAAGTCCAGGGGTCCCCGAGGAGAGAAGGGTCTGGGGTTCTTGAGGAGGAGATAGGGGTCTGGAATTCTCAAAGAGGAGGAAGGAACAAACATCTTTTTTTTCTCTGCATTCCTTAATCCTAGTCACATAGAACGTTTTTTTCTTTAAGCCCAGAACTAATAATTACACAACGAACAACTCAGTTTAAACTCTACTAAGGATTATATAACAACAACATATCCTGCTTGAGGACAGTTTCTCCTTCCTGAAAACCTTCTGGCTAATCCTGTTATCTTAAAATGTAAATTGTGGGAGGGGGCCTGCTAAAATTTTCACAAACTTGAGACATTCTTTTGATTTATTGTAATAATTAAAAAGTATGAAACTCCCTTGCTAACACTAGCAAGGGGGGCACTCTCATCCCCCTTCTGATGTCTATGTCAGACGCTTTCTCTGTCCCTTGTCTTACTTTAATAAAACTCTGCTACACAAAAGCGCTCGAGTGATCAAGATTACTCAAGATTAGCTGGTCTTGTAGCTAAATCTTCTTCGGAGATCACCCTAAGCTATCACAGGTATATAAATTCAAGAAAAGTCCAGTTCTAAAAATTCCTAAACTCACACATTCTAAAAGATTAGAACTGCCAAAGTTCCACAGGAAAATTTTTATTCCAAGGGTAAACTCTATAAAGCTGTCTGCAGACAAAGAATTACTTATGAATTAACACTGCAATATAAATGGGCTATTTAAATTTGGAAATAAGCTTCTGGAAAAACTCATCAACATTCTGAAAGGACTGTGTAAAATATTCTGGTAACTGAAGTCTGAAAAAGACAGTGAGAAGACAGTGAGTTAGCTGAGACGAATACACACATTGGAACCTTTTGATACGTGTTTTCATCTTACAAACTAGAGAAAGAGAAATTATCTTTGGATCAGCATCATCCTCCACAGTAAAGGAATACTGCCTCTATTGTTAATGTCTAGACACTTGGGAAAAAAAAAAAAATCAGAAACCTCATGGAGCTATTTTCAAACCTACTGCCACCACCAATCCCCCAGTTAGTCTGACTGCTCCCTGAGTGTAGAACTATTTCTCACTACTCTCTGCTCTTTCCTATACTGTCTAGCAGAGCTGTTTACTCATAGCATATGTCTGGCAAATGTTTGCTGAATTGAAATTCAACACTTGGCTTCAAACATCATCTTTCAGAGCTCTCCTACTTGCCCAAAGGTGTTTTTAAGAAATCAGCACTGTTTACCAATGAACTTGAAGTCAGAGGAGAGAAAAGAATGCTGGATAATTCCCCAACGCTGTCCAGAACACCTCCAAAGGACACAACACAAACACGGCCAGAATCCAAAGTAGGAAATATCTTGCTTTTCAGAGTGACCCCAAAATTGTCTTCTGTCAACTCCAAGTGAAACAACAATGATCTGCAGTCTGAAAGCACTTACGCCATTCTTAGCAAGCCTCTAACTTCTAGTTTCACAGGAAAGTTACTCTACCTTAAAACACATATAAACTCAGATCTGGAAGGGATCATGAAAGGTATACAATAAAGAGTTGCTAAATGAATTATATCATCACGTATGCTAATCATGGTTAAATTCTATTGCAGATGCATGTACAAAGTAACAGAGGAACAAGGAGGGAATTGGCTACATGTGCCCAGACAAGCTGGCAAAGATGTCAGAATGAGAGTAGCATTCTTGAAGAGTAGGTTCACCACGTACAAGGGGCAGAAAGACATTTTAGGCAGAGGTAACAGCAGATGCAAAGGAAGGGGAACCACAGAGCATCCAGAGGGGAAATTGTTACGAATGGCCAAAGAATATGGTACATGTGAGGAAACGGGAGAAGAATCTGGAAAAGTAGACTAGCTCACATGATAAAGAGAACACCATGCCAGGACTCAGACTTGATCCTCCAGGCAATGGGTATATATGCAGTCACGTCAGAGCTGTGCCAACCAGAATTCAATCACAACTAACCAGAAGCCAAAGAACCACACAATGTTTGATCTTACTCCTCTTCAAAAGAAAAAACAACATAGCTTTTAAGAAGGACTCAGCAAAATTCACATACATGCATGTACAGATTACCTGAGGATATTCTTGGTTCAGTAAAGACCAAAACTAATTTTTGATGACAGCTGACACCCATCAAAAGTACGTCCCCAAACCACATGAATATTTAATGAAACTGAGTTCCAAAAGGGCTAAAGGACTTATTCAAGAGCTTATAGCAGTTAACGGCAAAGCTAGGACAAAATCTTACCCAGGGTACTTCCTAGTTCCCTAGAACTCTAAACAAGTTTGTTGTTCCTTTCCCTTGTGCAAGGAAAGTCTCAGAAAGGCAGGAGCGAACCAAGGAGAACAGTGAGCAAAAGGCAGGGTACGAGATGATGAATAACATGAATACTAGAACCAGGCTTACACGCTGCAAGCACTACATAAATTCTCACCATCATTTATGATCATCTCTCTCTGAAGAATCATACAATCGCTGGTGGTTCACAGCAACCCCCACTGAAGCTTTTCATATTTGATTCGAAAGTAGGCAAAGACCAAGAGCTGTAAGCATGTGGTGATGTCTCTACCTTTGGGGGGAGGGCTCTTGGAGTCCTCCATAGACAGCTTCAGCTGCTGGATGAACTCGCCGCCATACACACTTCTTTCTTGCCAGATGTTCAGCAATCTTTCTAAAGGTTTTTTACAGCCTTCATCTGCCTCTCTGCCCAGAAAAGATGAAAAGATATATACAAGCTTAAGATTTTTTATTTTTAATTAGGACAGATTTACTTAAAAAAAAAAAACAAACAGAAAACACCCACAACTGACTACATGATTTACATATTTAAAAACAGAAGAAAGAGTAAAGTACATACTGTAATTAATGGATACTCAAAACTTCACCAGAAATTATATTCTTCCTGTGGTGTGTAGGGAAGAGAGAGGTATTATGTTACCAAAGTAATCTGTGTCTTTTATCCTCTTTGAAAGGCAAATAGGGCAAAAGCCAAAGGCTCATTTTCACTGACAGAAAATTATCAAAACCCAATCATATCAATTGTGACAGCTTTCTTTTTAGAATGCACTAACTTAAATCTAGTGCCAGACACACAGCTGGAAAATTAAAGCAGGCCAAAACTTTTTAGGATGAGAAAAAAAACGATTAAAATCAAATGTTTAAAATGGGGAATACATTTGTAACAACTCATCAGTACTAACACACCAACACCTCTAGCATGCACAAATACAATTGCACACATATATATGTCAAGACTAATCTCAACTTTATACTCACTACTTCATAATTATTTTCATTCCTTGCTAGGTCTACCTTCCAGGTTCACACAAAGGTGTTGAGCAGATAATCTTAGAACATACAGTTCTTGTTATTTATATCTGAATGAAAGAAGCTAGATAGTTTTATTCTTGACATATTACTCTTCTTAAAACAGACCATTTTTCAGGGTAATGACCATAGCTCACACTCAGCATTAGATAGTTGTTTACCATAAAGTGTCAGACAGCAAGTGGAAGCATGGGGGGAAGACTTTTTGAAAGGAAAACAAATCCTCTCACCATCCGCTGCGTCATTGTTCTGTGCTGTGAAGCACTGAGGGCCTTTACACAAGAAGAGATACCTCGACATCTTAGCACCTAAGTCAATAGCTTTAACAGGAACCTCAAAAAGTGGTGAGTGAAAGTCACTCAGTCCTGTCTGACTCTGCGACCCCATGGATGGTAGCCCCCCCAGGCTCCTCTGTCCAGGGGGATTCTCCAGGTAAGGATACTGGAGTGGGTTGCCATGCCCTCCTCCAGGGGGTATTCCCAACTCAGGGAAGTTGGGAAGTCCTGCATTGCAGGCAGATTCTTGACCAACCGAGCCACCAGGGAAGCCCTCCATACCAAGTTCAACTTAGGTGGGAATTTCACCCACCACCAGCCCTGACAACACTTTTAAAACTTAAAAGATGAGCCGAGGTTTTGGCCTCATCTGGTCAGACTGTATTACTTACAAATTATTAGTGGCAAGTTTCGCTAAACTGGGGAGTCAAAGTACTAACTAAATCAGGATACATGCAAAATTAATTATTCTTTTGTTCAGCCTTTTTTTTTTTTAAGTCAGAGGTCAGTATGAGGAAAGGGGAGGGAAACTTTCCACTGATAGCTTATAAAACTTAAAGATATGACCTTGATATTTATAATAAAAACATCTCTATCTTCAAAATACATCTAGAAACAAATTACTTCTCTTTCTCTGCTATCAGCCTGGTCCAAGTCACCACCATTTCTTGTCTAATGACTACAGCAGTCTCATTACTAGTCTCCCTGCTTCCAGCCTGTCCTCCAATCATCTATTTCCAAGTTTTAAAACTCCAATCCTAAATGTCTTGTGAAGGCAGTTCACATCACTTTCTTTCTGCAAACTTTCAACAGTTCTTCCCATTCTCCCTCAGAAGAAAAGTGAAAGGCCTAATAAGGCCGACAAACCCCTTCTCAGCCCAGCCCATCATTTCCCTGACCTCACCTCCTGTCCTCACCCTCCCATCCCTCCCCAACAGCTCCCTGGCCCTCCTGCCTCAGGGCCTTTGCACTTCACCTGGAACCACATTACCCGACATGACTGAGGCCCAGCAATGCCCCTCTGCTCTCCTCCTTCAGGTGGGTCTGTTCACACAACACCTTTCCAACGAATCCTTTCCTAATCTTCCTATTTACAAGTACACTCCTTACTCCTGCTTAATTTTTCTCCACACTATTTAATATTTGGATGTGCTGTATGTACAGTTTCCCTGTTGTTTATACTCTTTCCATTCGAATGTAATTTTCACAAGGGCAGGGATGTGTCTTCCCTCCCACTGCTATATGCCAAGAATAAGCACAACAAATGCTGAATTGCAATGTTTTTAATAAAATTTTAGATAGGTTTCAGTAGGCCAGACAATTAGTTAGCTTTCAAAGACCATTTTACGACATGAAGGTCATTCATGTCAGATGTCAATTCAATTAAATATTCATCTACTCATTCATTGGGGTTTATGAAATATTGTGCTGGGAATACACTGAACAAGGTCTAGGTCCTCACCTCTAGGGCTTGATACAGCAGCACCCCACCTCTCCATACCTTCACATTCTAGAACGCTCAACCATATTTTCTTCTCAGCACTTTGCTGCCACTGGTGAATGTGACTGTGTTCATGCTATCTCCACTAGCTTGAATGGTACCCCCAAAATGGAACAAGGTGAAGAACAGGAAGCTGTGAGTAATTCAGGAAGCTGAAGTGTATAGGGAGTGTGTGGAAACAGCAGAAGAAACTGGAGGGATAGAGACAGAGTGGCCTGAGATCATACAGGACCTTATTTCGTTGTTAAGTCGTTATGGCCTTTATCCTGGAGGCAACAAAGTCCCTAAATGTGATCAAATGTAGGCTTTAGAAAAATAAAATCATTTTAACTATTGTAACAACAAAACCACAACTAACCAGAGTTTAACTGGTTAGTATTTTAACATGACATCTATTCTCTTGGGGCTTCCCTGGAGGTCCAGTGGTTAAGAGTCTGCCTTACAATGCAGGGGATGTGGGTTCGATCTCTGGTAGGGGAACTAAGATCCCACATGCCAAGGGGCAACTAAGGCTGCATGCCGCAACTAGAGACTATGCACCACAAGGAAAGATCCTACTGATGCAATGAAGACAGCTCACAGCCAAATAAATAAATATATGTAGTTTTAAAATTAAACAAATAAATAAAATCCGTTGTCTGCAAATTTTCTTAAAAGAGAAACCAATCATGACAACAAATTCCTGTCAAGGATTTAGTTGAAAGGATTGTGAAGGACACCTACCCAAACACCACCCACCATTCCTGCGGCTGGTGGGTCGGTGCTCCATTAAGACTGATAGTAGGCAGCTGCAGTCTCACTATTGGACAGTGGATACTGATGCTCAAATCTGTTATCACCAAAAGATTTTCAAAAGGCATTCACCACTAAAGGCTAAAGCCAAAAGGGCACTAAAGTTTAATGAGTGAACTAATTAACCATGATAGACTGATTCCTTGAGCACCATAGTAAAACAAAGTTTTGCCACCTAAGGTCCAAAGACAGAGACACAACAGTCAAGCAATCTTTTTTTTACAGATGGGGCTTTGCTATAAGTAGCTCCAATGAAATGGAAGTCACTTTAGCACCTGAACTGGATACAACCAAAGCAATAAAATCATTTTATGACAGGAGGAGCTATCTTTTCAAGTTGTACTAATTCCATTCTAATTACAGATATTTAAGTGAAAAAACACCAAAAAACCCCTTGCCGTCTATCAATGAATAAACTGAGAGACAAGTATATATATAACTTATTTTGTGGAACACAACTTAGTATGTATCTTAATTCTAATTAATTATAAATTCAACCACTGAAAATCTGATCTAAAAAGTGAAAAGTATGTATTATACCCATGTGGGACTGCTGATTGAAGTGTCAGCTGGATACCTGAGGGCCCGCCAAGCCAGGTTACCGGTCTTCCTCTGCAGTTCTAAGGGCACTGCCTTCCTTGGTACACCCACTGCAGCTCGTGTGTTTCCCTCTTATCCCATGCACAGTAGGCCAATGGCGGGCCTACTCAGGACACAAATTCTAAGTACCCTCAGCACTTCCAAAAGCACCTCATGTAAGGGCAGAGCAGAAACAGTCCTTTGCAATTGTGCAGAAAACGTGATGGATAGGGAAGCCTGGCATCCATGCAGTTCATGGGGTCGCAAAGAGTCTGACATGACTGAGCGGCTGAACTGAACTGAGAAGAGAGTTAACACGGCAGGCCTGAGACTGCTGCCCTGAGAAAGGACTGCTCACAGGGCTGGCCCTTGACTGGCATCTGGGAACTTGGGTTTCAGATATGGTCCCATCACGTCCTAACGGATGAGGGCAGTTTACTGTGCTTGAACTGTACAAACAGTATGGTTTTATGCTGAATACCTGCTTTTCTTCTGGGAGTCTAGAATTTTGGTCAAGAGTACCTGTGATCAACCCCAACAAAACCCCTAGGTACTAAATCTCTAATGGGCCCCCCAGGTAGACAACACTTGGCATGTGCCGTCACAACTCAAAGTGGGAGGAATTGAGTATGTTGCGTGGGACTCCACCACCAATGGACTCCTGGGAGCTTATGCCTGGTCTCCTCTGGACTGCACCCCTTGCATCTTTTCCCTCTGCTAATTGTGCTTTATATCCTTTCACTGTAATAAATCACAGCCATGAACACAACTACACACCGAGTCTGGTGAGTCCTCCTAGCAAGTCACCAAACCTGCAAGTGGTCTTGGGGACCAATGACTGTTATAACAGGAAATATATAGGTATAGGGGGATAATTCCAAATTCATGTCTCCAGAAATTAATTTCCTACTGAGCTTCCAACTATTTCATCCATCCACCTATCTGGCATCACCTCTTGGAATATCTATTAGCCATCTCAAACTTACTATAGCCAAAACAAAATTCCTGATTTCCTCTACCAATTCTTTACCCCAATCTCCCTCACAGTAAGCAGGGCCATCCAGTCATCCATATACTCATGTCAAGAACCTAGAATTACACACTCTTTGACTTCTCTTTCCCCTCACTACCAGCTCCCACTTAATTCCCACAAATCTTATCGATTTTACACGGGAATGGGCCCCACAAATCTATCCATACACATTCAATAAAACTGTAATCTTCTCACCACTTCTGAGTCCTAGCCAGTGCCATCTCTAGCCCATGCAAGTGCAACATCCTCCATGCCCATGTCCCTGCCCTTTAATTCATTCTCCACCCCAAAGTGGAGGGATCCTAGAACAAAAGTAATTGGAATACATCATTCCTCTGCTTAAAATCCCTCACTGACATCCCATCAGGACAAAATCCTAACACTCTCCCAAGGCTTACAGGGCATATGTGACTGTCACTTGCCTACCTCTCTGGTTACTTAAACTGCTTTTCAAATTATATCTACTTCCAGGTGCTTGGGTTCCGCCTTGTAGCTTGTATGGTAAAGAATCTGCCTGCAAAGCAGGACACCCAGGTTCAGTCCCTGGGTGGGGAAGATCCCCTGGAGAAGAGAATGGCAACCCACTCCAGTATTCTTGCCTGGAAGTCCATGGACAGAGGAGCCTGGGGCGCTACAATCCAAGGGATCAAGGAGAGTCGGACACAACTAATCGACTAACATTTATTTACTTACAAGCTTGGCAAGCTTTCCCTGACTTGAGAGGTTTCCCTCCCCACCCTCCAGGTGGCAGGGGGTTTGAAGGAGGAAGTAGGAAATTATCATAAAGAGATTCCTAATCAATTCTAGTCAATATTAATAGGTCTATCTTTGTTCATTAATTGGCCACAAAAAAACAATACAGAGAGCATTTCTCATTGTTGATAAGGTGCCTCAGGATCACAGTGGAGTGGCTGGGCTTACTATCCTAATAATGGGGGTGGGAGTAGGGAGGGAACTTAGAAACGTGGGGATCTTGGAAATAATATCCAAACAGAACCTTAAAAGAACTAGAATAATGCAAAGAGGAAAGGTAACAGGCCTATTTTATTTTTTTTAGGATCAGGCCTATTTTCCCCACGATGCCATGGAATTTGCCAAGACATGTTTACAATGTCTCCTAGATAGGTTTTAAGATGAAACCAAGAAGAAAAGGAATTTTTAATCTTGGTATTGCTCATCCCTCTTCTCCCACCCCTTTCCTACTTATCCTTTTCTGATTTGGGGGCAGCTAATGATTACTGTTCAATGTTTAAGGGAAAATGTGTGTTATCCCTGTAGGAATTATTTTAGTCAATTTCCTATACTCTAAATTAGTTAAACTTATTCAGTGACTATTTACTGTATCCCTACTCTGTGCCAAGGCTGTGCAACAATGTTGCTCAGCTCTTGAGACACCACTGACATCAAGACTAAATGGTGTTACCTAAGCTATGTACGCCAGTAGCTCTATGCCAGACACTGCACTAGGTGCCTGGAACACAGCAAAGAACAAAAAAGAAACAGTCCTCTTCACAGAGTTTATAATTTAGTACACTCCCATGAATGAGCAAGGACTGTTGTTTTACTTTAACCTCACAACTCTAAGGAGTTAGGTGGTGATATCCCCTTTTAACCAATTATGAAACTCGGGTTCAAAAAGCTAAGTAACACATCCAATGCCACTCAGACAGGGTTGGAGGTAGAGCTACTGCCCACATCTAAGAAACTGTGAACTAAATCTCCTCAAACAAAGAAACTGCCTCTCTCCAATTTCAGACGGCTATTCTAGTAGTCTGTTCTAAGTTTATTCACTGTTATGAGGATTCCGTATGTTTTCAAGTTCCTAACACACTCTGCTTTTTCAGTAGCCATGTTCGCAAAAAAAGTCACTTGATGAACAAATATTTTGTTTCCATCTCTATAAAGCTAGATGTCATCTCTTAAAAATGTTTTGAATTTCTCATTCTTTCAAACTTTCCAAATCTTTCATGGAATGGCAAACTTATTTCCACACTTAAGGTCTTTCACTTACACTCTAGACCCTAGAACAGTTTTTGTTTAACCCACTAGTCTCCTCACTGCCAGTTTCCTTTGGCAAAGATGTTTACTTTCATACGTTTACTTAGTAACATTCTAGTGAAAAGTAGTTTTTCTTTGCTTCTTCTAGGCAGCTAAGTGTCAAAAGCAGTTTGCTTTTAAATGAATAAAAATGATTCGTAAAACTTTTAATGACATGTATAATTTCCATGATCTCAGCTATATGTATGCCCTACACTCCCATACTCTGTCACAAAACACAACAGTGGTAGAGACTTAATACGATAGAGCCAGAGAAACTTTTCACACTAATAATTACTATCTTTGCAGTTACAATAATGACTACTATTTTTAGTAAGTTAGACATCCAGACACCCAGAAGGAAGTAAATAAAAACAAAGGCACAAGCAACTAATTTCTTGCTAAATAGCATGGTTTCGTTACTGGAAAGTTCCCTTGTACAATTTAGCTTTGTTTTTTGACCATAAGCTAATGAGGTAACTCAGCCAAACCAAGGAAAATACCATATTCTAGAAATAAATTCAATAGTGAGTACATCTAGGAGAAAAGATGTGCTTCAAGCGCTAGACTGAATCCCTTCAATACAACAAAATATTTACGTGTCTGAGATAGTTCTCAAGCGCCCAGGCAAAATATAAAACCACAATTTGGTCTCTCCAACACTCTCTATAAAACACATCTCTTTTAAGTATGAAGTTGCTGAGTTACAAAGGGTATCACAAAAAAAGAACAAAAGGGAAAAAGTAATGCATTTAAAAATAAAACATACCTGGCAACATGAGAAAAAGCATCCACAAGGACAGATTCAAATTCCCTCGTGAATTCAGGTCCTTTCCTTTTACTGTTTTGAATGACATCGTTGGCTAAGTATAGAAAAGTAAGCTTTCTATTTGACTTGGCTGGAAAAAAGAAAAGATAATTTAGCATACACCAAGGAAATTCTCAACCCACCATTCTTTTGCCTTGCACTACTTCTAAAGAATACTAAGAATCCACTTGAGGTCTAGACTGAGGTGTGTCTAGTAAAATAGGACTGAGAATACACTTTTGAAAAAACAGGCAACAAGAAAAGCCATCTTAATTTTGGTGTTGTTTTAATCAGTGTAATTAATTGGCAATAAAAATGAAGATAATCAAAGAAGATTCCTAAAGGATAAGCAGTCAATATTCTCCAGTTCAGTTCAGTCGCTCAGTCGTGTCCGACTCTTTGCGACCCCATGAATTGCAGCACGCCAGGCCTCTCTGTCCATCACCAACTCCCAGAGTCTACCCAAACCCATGTCCATTGAGTCGGTGATGCCATCCAACCATCTCATCCTCTGTCGTCCCCTTCTCCTCCCGCCCCCAATCCTACCCAGCATTAGGGTCTTTTCCAATGAGTCAACCCTTCACATGAGGTGCCCAAAGTATTGGAGTTTCAGCTTCAACATCAGACCTTCCAATGAACACCCAGGATTGATCTCTTTTAGGATGGATTGATTGGATCTCCAAAGCAAGATTTTCATTTATTCTGTTGCAAAGATAAACATTTCTAACTCATTGTTGATTATCAAATATCACAGAATGAAAGACTGAGTTACGTTTCAATTTTAAAATAGATTCTTGTAATTTATGCTCCTGGACCAAGAATTTCTTTTTCAACAGTTCAATAACCATAATCAGTCAATGATACCAACTCTACAATCCAGAGGAATTTCTAGATGTACCCGTGGATATTTATCTTAAATAAAAATACATATTAATGCTACATAATCAGTGAAAATTTACACAGGTCTGAAATGTGGATATGCAAAATTATGGCTCCCACAAAAATTCTCTCTTATACCTTCTAAATGCAGCAGTCTCTATTATTCTACATGGCATCATATATTTAACCATAAAAATCTCATGCAATATGTCTGAGTTACAGTTGCTTAGGGGAACATATTGAATTTCCCGGCTTCTTTGCACATAACTTTTCAACCATGGAGTTACATCAATATCATTTTTGGTCCCAGTTTTCTTTTGTAAGAAATAAATAGTAACACCATCAGTTCAAAACATAAAGTTTTCTTCAACATCAAAGTGCCCGAAAAACTCAAGCAAGTCCTATGTCAAACTTTACACCCTGAATTACTAGTCCTTATTCCTTGCTCTGAGAAACCATTTCTGTTTCTTTTGAAATGCACACAGCATGCATAAATTCTGACACAGCAGGCATAAGATCTGACATTTTAAAATGTAGTACAGGAGAATAACTCAGGTAAAAACAAGATTTTTAAGGCACGTTATAGTTAAACTTATGACTTAAATAAGTGCTCATAAAATTAAACATGGATACACTGAACTGTATTAACCTTCTGGTAATAACCTAGTTTAGACGGCCAACTGATGAGAATATTGAAAACCTGGAGCTATCTTTAACTGTTCT
The DNA here is from genome assembly GCF_054371585.1 of Giraffa tippelskirchi. Classification (NCBI taxonomy): domain Eukaryota; kingdom Metazoa; phylum Chordata; class Mammalia; order Artiodactyla; family Giraffidae; genus Giraffa; species Giraffa tippelskirchi. The sequence continues at coordinate 108,697,142 of NC_137287.1, read as the reverse complement.
AATGATTATTCAAAAGCAGAACATAAGCGTCAATAGTTTCAATGTGCCACTGTTGCAAAGCAAACCTTGTTCTAGGATACTGCAGCAAATTAAACTATCACGTTAACAACACCATGAAAGTTGAAGATTCAGAAGTAAAACAGAACTTAAACAAAGCAAATCGGACTAAGCGAAGGTTTACAAATTTGATATACTTTATGTCAAAAACAAAAAAGCCCAGAATCCATATTGTAAAATGTCTATTAGGCCATTCAAGACCGGATACATTGTGTACTATTACAAATATGATAGCTAAGAAGATAAGAGACCATCTGTGATGCCAATTAATTCTCATCATCCTCAAACTTAGCAATGGGAATTTGTTTAGGGTAAAACTTCATTCCTCCCACATTCAATGTCCTGAAAGTCAACATTAGCACCATGTGTGCAAAGGCAATATAACAAACCCTCAGACCAAATTCCCTGGTGGTCCAGTGGTTAGGACTCTTAGGGTTCACTGCCTAGGGCCTGGTTCTACCCTGGGTCAGGGAACTAACATCCCACAAGCCACAGCCGAAACAAACGAGAACAAACCACCGCCGCCCCCCCCAAACCACCGCCCCTCCCCCCCCAAAACCCTAGAACGAACACACACACACACACACACACACACACACACACACACACTGTCTACTCCAGCCCAGGGTGATAACTCACTTGTTCAGGTGTCTTTCCAATATGTCAGTACAATTCTTTCACTCCCTACAGAAGCCCATTCCAAATTGGTTGAAACAGTTATTGAGCAGGGTTTAAGTAACTGGCTGTCCAAAATTTTTCACTTGTTTGGCTGGTTTTGACATCTAGGAAAACTAACTTTTTTTTTTAAAGGTCTATTTACCTGCATTCAGGCTAAGGTACAAAACACTACTGAAAAATGTTCATCTAAGAGCATTTTCCCTGGAGAAGGAAATGGCAAATCACTCCAGTATTCCTGCCTGGGAAATCCCATGGACAGAGGAGCCTGGCAGGCTACAGTCCATGGGGTTGCAAAAGAGTGGGACATAACTTTGCAACTAAATAACAACACAGAGTATCTTACACAAAATTGTTTCAAAAATAAAGGGAGACGGTCTACCTAGAACAGACTCCAAAGGGATAAATTAAGAATTATTTCTAGGAAATGGAAAGAAAATAACACAGCAGGAATAGAAATAGTATTCAAGTAGTAAAAGGAAAAATTTTAAAGTCTCATAAATATTTGGAGGCAAAAAGACGGATCTGTGAGTGTCTTAAAGAAATGACTACAGACAGAAATGCCCACTTTTAAAGACTCAGGGTGGGCTAGAACCTAAAGGACTAGTCAATTTGAACGTTAGGGCACAAAATCCTTTTCCACTCTAGTGTAGAGGCATTTTCAATTCATGAAGGAAGCTTGGGTATTAGAAAACTGTATCCTAAGGCTTGGAAGACCAGCCTCTAGTTCTATACTGTCCAATATGGTAGCCACTAGCCACATGAGGCTATGAATATTTGCTTTGTGTCTAACAAAACTCAGGATCTGAATTTTCCATTGTATTTATTTGAAACTTCCTTAGTCACGCATTTTGAGTGCTCATGGCAAGAGGCTACCTTATTGGATAGCAAATGGAAAACATTTCTTTCATCACAGAAAGCTCATGTTCCAACTGGATAACCCTTAACAAAGCACTTAATCTCTTCATATCTTTATCTTTTCATCTATAAAACAGGGATAATAATGCTGACCTACTTACAACATAAGGTTCCATTATATGAGATTAGGGTTTAAGGAGCTTCATAAACAAAAGAACTCTAATTTGTTACTCTCGATAACTCAAATATGGTGAGGTGGGGAATCAAGATGGCGTTACAAAAGAAGTGACATTCGAGATGGATTTTGACATGCCTCTGCAATCCTACTAAAAAGGATCCTATAGAGGCAATTCAAATTTTCTCCCCACATCTCAGATGATGGAAATAATATCTGAGTGGCACAGTGGGGTACATGAATGAGGTTCTGGGAGCTCCAGACTCTATTCTCCAACTACCTAGCAGGATGAGAGGGACAGCCCCCCAACATCTCGGTACAGCACATGATATTTGTGGCGGGGGACGGGGGGGGGGGTCTCTTCCCGAGGACTAGAACTGGGTCTCCCAAAAGAATCCCGGATTTTGGTGCCTGCCAATCTGTTGTTATCCAAGGCTCACAGGTTCCCTCATCTGCAAAACAGAGTGACATCCTGAGCTCACAGAGAGCAGAGGACACATGTAAAGTTACTTCCTATGCTACAAAAGGTCTACCACGCACAGGCTGTCCAAAACAGCACTAAGCTTCATTTCCTCGGCTTTTTGCTCTGAAATTCACCAGGGCATGAGACAGCTACGTAGGTGCCCATCTTTCCCCACCTGAAAGCAACTGTGGCGAAGACCATGCTGTACACGGAGTCACCAGTATCCCCCCTCACCGCATCTATCCAATGCCTACACTGTGCCTGACACCATGCTAGACGTTCATGTGGATTAGCCTGATTACTCTTCACCACAGGCCCTTGGAGCCTTTTTTCTCACCTGCCAAGTTCCTACTTCACAGAACTCTGAGAATTAAAAAAAAATGACATGTGTGTAAAGAGATCAGTACTGCACTTGGCACAGAACAAACGCACCATAAGTATCACTTATCATCATCTCCATTTTACAAATCAGGAAACTGAGGAACAGAGAAGTTAAGCTGCCAGGGCTCAGTAAATGACAAAGTCGGGCTTAGATTCCAGTTAGTTGGCCTCTGGGGCCGAGAGACTTTCAAGCACCCAACCCAGTGCCTGGCACATGACAGGTTGAGCTCAATCAATGGCGGCCAGATCCTGAGCAGGGTAGAGCTGCCTGAGAAGAGGAGTCTGAGAGGCTAGGTCTAGGTGGAGTGGCCTCTTAATTTCTCTGTAATGGCAGTAACTATACCCACTCCCCAGGACAGTGCTGAGCACTGAGTGCAAGGATGTACGAAAGATGCCAGCATACTGACTGGCACAGAATAAAGACTCTGTAAGGGCCAACTCTCCTCATTTTCGTTTGACAGATGAGAAAACAGAGGCTTAGAAGAAACTTGCCCGATATCACTCAGCTAGTAAAAGTGGCTGAGCCAGGGCTCGATCTGGGCAATCTTACTTCAAATCCGCAGCCAGCGCCTGGCACAGAACAGGCCAGGGCCTGTACCCTCCACCAGGCGCACAACGGGGCCGAGAGAATAATAGTCACAAGTGTCAGAAGAAGCCGGAGGGGGAAAACGGCTGGATGAGCTGAGAGTCCTGAGCCCCGGTTCATGGAACTTCAGACAAGCACCTTAAACCTTCCGAGGCCTCGGTTTCCTTCTCCGAGAAATGAGGATAACGCTGTCTCCAACCTAAGCAAGCGCAACTGATCAGAGGCCCGGGCCTGGAAAGCCAAGGCTCAGCTAAGAAGCTAGAGGGGCCGCGGGAGTGGGTGCGGACAAGGGCTACCGGGGAAGGACCGGACGGGGATGGAGGGGATGTTTACCTTTGCGGAGCTCGCGGTGCCACACTGAGACGATGGGTCCCGCGTGCTTGCGGTGGTGGATGAGCCACAAGGAGAGGGTCTGCACGCTCTGCTGAGAGTTGCTCAGCTCCGAGAGCTTCTTCTCCAGCGCCGACTCGGAGAAGGAGGACATGGTGGCGGCGGTGAGGCCCGGCAGGGAGCGGCCTAGGCCGCCCAGTGCGGCGGGAAGAGTGACGGCACGAGGCCGGGGCCTCACTCCACCCGCCTGCGGGACTCTTTACGGACTGACAGACGGCCGGGGGGGGCCCGGCGGGGGAGGTGATGGGTCTCCGCAGTAACAGCCACCCGCACCGCCGCCACAAGATGGCCACCGACCTCTCACCCCGCCGCGAGAGCAGGGTCAAAGGGCAAGGGCAGAAGTGGTGGGGCACCGGGGTTGGGGGAGTCAGAGTGTAGAAAACACCCCAGTGCTGAAGGCCTCTTTGGATCTCGCTCTTGAGTTCTCCAACAGCGGCAGACCGGGAAAAGAGCGCACTTCGACGGCCTCCGGAAGGCGCTTTGACCGCTCGCGCCCGCACGCCGGCGCAGTGAGTCTCATCGGACCCCTTTCTCCCGCTCCCGCAGAACCTTTCTGGCGCTGGGCGGTGCGCGAATTACTCGTCACTTCCGGCGCGGCGGAGGAGGCGGGAGAGTGAGGGAAAGGCTGGAAGACGAGGTAAGGGAAGAGTGGCGCGAGCAGGAGGTAGCCCGGCAAGCGCGAGCCCTTAGAGGGGAATCCCAGGGAGACGATGAGGCTGAGAGGTCATAACCTGGGAGTGGAACGGGGCCTTTCTCCCTCACCTGGCAGGCCGCAGCCACACTCTTCCTCCTGCTTTCTGACCTCCCACCACGAAAAGCTTTTTTTTTGGTTCTGCCAAGCCACCCACGTGCACTTTTTCTGCCTCCACACCTTGGCTTTTGCTCTTCTTTCTCCAGAGGTGACGCCCCCCCATGTGGTGGGCTCCCACTCCACCTCCAGAACCACCCTTAGGGGCCGGTTCCGATGTTGAGTTTGTGACAGCACCGCTGTAAAACACACCTTTGTGCCCTTGGTTGTTGTGCGTGCCTGCGTGCGTGCTCACTAGTGTTTGACTCTTTGCAGCCCCATGGACTGCCGAGTGCCAGGCTCCTCTATCCACGGGATTTTCCAAGCAAGAATACTGGAGTGGGTTTGCCGTTTCCTACTCCAGGGGATCTTGCTGCTATTCGGGGAATTACAGGCTGCCCTCTGGGGGGGTCCATTTGACTGTTGCTCAAATTTAAGTACCATATGTTCACTTTGTGGGTGGATAAGGAAGTCAGTGGGTTCGTTAACCTCCTTTAAGAAACACTATTTGACACTCTGTTTTCAGAAACAGAAATACTCTGTACCCTTTTCCTATTTCAAAAAAGTTATAAATTTCAGTTATCAAATCAGCAGAGAAATTTGTCCTTTTAACTGCTATGGGGAGGTGGTAGGGAGTTAGGTTATTGTAGACATAACAGAATTTTTAAATGTCTCGATCATAGCAGAACCGACCAGTTGGGGCAGATTCCACTTAGGAGACTCTGCTCTATTATAGTCGATGCCTGTTTTTGCTCTTACTGCCCTGTTTTTTGCTTAGCTGCTTTTACTTCTCCTCCAGACTGGAATTGTGATAATCATAGGCAACATAATGAGCTTCTGCTGTGAGCTAGACGCAGTGTTTTCACACAGTGACTCATTTAATCATCGCAACAAAGCTATGAGATGGTCTTATGTATTCCCATTTGGCAAATGAAGAAACTGAGGCTGAGAAAGTTTAGGTGACCTACCTAAGATCACATATCTAAGATTACAGGGAAGGGACCCTACCTATCTTTTTTACCCTAACACCGTATTCATAGCTGATTGAGTGAATCAATATCAAAGAGGTGAAAAGCCTAAAATCACAGTCAATATCCAGTCATAATTATAACCTAGGGCCTTTGACTCCAGTTGCTCAGTTGTGTCCAACTCTTTTCGACCCCATAGACTATACAGTCCATGGAATTCTCCAGGCCAGAATACTGGAATGGGTAGCCGTTCCCTTCTCTAGGGGATCTTCCCAACCCAGGGACCAAACCCAGGTCTCCCGCATTGCAGATGGATTCTTTATCAGCTGAGCCACCAGGAAAGCCCAAGAATTCTGGAGTGGGTAGCCTGTCCCTTCTCCAGCAGATCTTCCCAAGCCAGGAATCAAACCAGGGTCTCCTGCATTGCAGGCAGATTCTTTACCAGCTGAGCTACCCGGGAAGCCCCAAATCTAGGCCATCTTTCTGTGTTAAGTAACAGTGTCATATAGTGAGCACTTTTATACCAAGTTACTGTGTATTAAGCATCTTACATACATTCTTTTATTTAATCATTAACGACAGTCCTATGGGGTGTGGGTTATCACTATTTGATATATGAGAAAACATTAAACATGGATGAGCAATCTGTTCAGTGTCACTTGGACACAAAAAACAACAGAACTGGGAATCAAACTGAGGTTATCTTGTCACAGATTCTTCACTCTCAAGCCAGGGGTTTATTTATTCTTTCAGCCAGTAATTTTTGAGAGCCTAAGTCTGAAGCACTATTCAGAATGGTGCAAACAGACTGAATCTTTGTCCTTGGCAGCTTATCTTCTGCACAGGAAGATAAACATAGGCGTGTGTAAAATGAGCCCAAAAGTTGTAAGTGCCTTGAATAAAAATAAAGGAGGGTAAGAGGGATGAGGGGGAGTTTCCCTGGTAACTCAGTGGTAAAGAATCTGCCTGCCAAGGCAAGAGACGGGTTGGATCCCTCGGTCCGGAAGATGCCCTGGAGAAGCAAATGGCAACCCACTCCTGTATTCTTGCCTGGGAAATCCTATGGACAGAGGAGCCTGGGGGGCTACAGTCCATGGGATCACAAAAGAGTGGGACACGACTTAGCAACTAAACAACAACAACAAAAGTATAGCACCTTATCCTATACAGAGTGTCCCATTTGTCTTCCGCACCTGTACTCCATGGCACAGAGGTCTTACATCGCCCATGCCTGTGACAAAGCAGAAAGAGATGGGGAGGAGGGGGAGAGGTTGCCAGGGAAATGGGTTCATTCAAACACTGATTGTAGTTCTAGTCCAACACCTCCCCAGGGACTGCTTTCCACAACCCAGTAGGGCTCCACTGAACTTGGAAAAGATTAGAGTCAAGAACTGGTTTATTCAGTCACTCTCTGCCACAGCTGAACTCGGGGTTGTCTTCTCTGCTCACCCAGAGAATCAGCTTGTTCTGAGTGCCTCATCCCAGTATCACTTTCTGGGCCAGAATGCCTCTTGCTGTAAGTTATATAAACGTTAGACTTTGCAGTGCCACTTTAAATAATCAGGGTTGCATTTTATAGGAATAGAATCTAGGACACCTAAGCTTCTAAATCTCTCAACAGTTTCTTCTGTAATTGACAGATTGTCACACAGGTGTGATTTCATGGCCATTCCATAAAGGTGTCATATATGAGTACCTTTTATAGTCATGCCATAGTAGCAATTTGTTATACTTTCTTCCTTACAGAAAGCTGGTTTATGTATTTCTGAACCCATAACCCATTCTTTGAAGATCTCCAGTTGTGGTAAATCTTCATCTGTACAGTATCCCATTGGGAGAATATACTACTATTTATCCATTCTACTATAGATGTGCAGTAGTTTTTAATGCGGAGGCAATTGTGGATAGTATATTCCAGAACACATCTATTGTATGCATTTCTGTTGGGTATATTTATCAAAGAATGTAATTACTAGATCATAGTGTGTATGTATGTTTATCTTTAGAATAATAGATACTGCCTAAGTATTTTCCAAAGTAGTAGTACCAGTTATACTCTTACCAGCACTGAATGAGAGTTCTAGTTGCTTCATATCCTTGCCGACACCTAGTATTTTCTTTTTTCCCCCCTTTATTTCAGTTTAGCCCTTCTAGTTGTTGTGTAATGGTGTTTTGTTGTGGTTTTATATTGCATTTTCCGTACTAATGATGTTAATATCTGTTAATATCTTTTCATATGTTTATTGGCCATCTAGATATCCTCTATTGTGGTATGCTTGTTCAAGTCCTTTTCTATGTTTCTGCTGGATTGTCTTTTCCTTAATTTATAGAAAATCTTTATTATAAATATGATTGTGTTGTCAGACATATCAGATATCTTTCCTCACTTTATGGGTTGTCTTCACCCTCTTAATGGTGTCTTTTGATGAACAAAAGTTCTTAATTTTAACATAATGCAACTTATCAATTTTTTTCTATGGTTAGCTCTTTCTGTGTCCTGTTTAAGAAATCTTTGGCTACTCCAACATTACAAAGATTTTCTTTGTTTTCTTTAGAAAGATTTATTATTTGACATTTCACATTTAAATCTAGTATGAGATGTAATCAAGACCTGTTCTTTCCAGGTTTATTTCACTGTCTCCTTTGTCACATATGTGAGCCTACATGTGGAGTCTCTGTTGAGGGGGTTAAGTCTCTATGTGTGGGGGTTATTTCTGGACTCTATTCTGTTCCATCAATTTGTTTGTCTTTCTTTTTGCCAATAACACACTGGCTTTAATTATCGTATCTTTACAGTAAATCTTGAAATCAGGTAGTGTAATTTACCAATTTAATTCCTCTTCAAGATTATCTTAGCTATTATAGGTGGTTTGTATTCCCATATCAATTTTAGAATCATCTTGTAACTTTCTACAAAAATGCTACTGTGTTTGGGTTGGGATTGTGTTGACTCTGTACCAGTGGTTCTCAGCCAGAGTGATTTTTACCCTCCACAGGACATTTGGCACTATCTGGAGATGTTTTTGGTTGGTACTCTTAGGGGAGTGCTCCTGGCATGTTGGGGATGGGGCCAAAGATGCCGCTCAACATCTGCCAGTGCACAGACCAGTCCTCTACCAGTAAATTATCCAGCTCAAAAATGTCAGTAGAGCCACTGTAGAGAAATTCAGGATTAACGTAATCAGTGTTTCTTTTGGGCTTCTGTCTACCATCTTATTAAGTATTTGTCTTCTGTTTGACTCACTTGTTTTGCTTCCTTTTTTTCACCTTCCTTTGGATTAATAAAAAATATTTATTATCTCTTTTCATACTATTCATGGGGTTCTCAAGGCAAGAATACTGAAGTGGTTTGCCATCCCCTTCTCCAATGGACCACGTTTTGTCAGAACACTCCACCATGACCCATCTGTCTTTGATGGCCCTGCGTTGCATGGTTCATAGTTTCATTGAGTTATACAAGGCTGTGATCCCTGTGATCATTTTGGTTAGTTTTCTGTGATTGTGATTTTCATTCTGTCTTCCCTCTGATGGATAAGGATAAGAGGCTTGTGCAAGCTTCTGATGGGAGGGACTAGCTGTAGGGGAAGCTAGGTCTTGCTCTGGCGGTCAGGGCCTTGCTCAGTAAATCTTTAATCCAATTTTATGCTAATGGGTGAAGCTGTGCTCCCTCCCTGTAGAACCAGACATGGAAGAAGGCTCCATGAATCAAGGCTATGGTCTTTCCAGTGGTCATGTATGGTTGTGAGAGTTGGACCATAAAGAAGGCTGAGCCCCAAAGAATTGATACTTTCAAACTGTGGTGCTAGAGAAGACTCTTGAGAGTCCCTTGGACATCAAGGAGATCAAACCCGTCAGTCCTAAAGGAAATCAACCCTGAATATTCATCAAAAGGACTGATGCTGAAGCTCCAATACTTTGGCCAGGTGATGCAAACAGCTGACTCACTGGAAAAGACTCTGTTGCTAGGAAAGATTGAGGGCAGGAGGAGAAGGGGGTGACAGATGATGAGATGGCTGGATGGCATCATCGACTCAATGGACATCAGTTTGAGCAAACGCCAGGAGATGGTGATGGACAGGGAAGCCTGGTGTGCTGTAGTCCATGGGTTCACAAAGAGTTGGACGCAACTGAGTGACTGAACAATAATGAATTTATTATCCCATTTTTACTGCTCTCTGAACTTGTTAGGAACATATTCTTTTTTTTTTTTAAATAAAAAGTTTTATTGGAGAAAAATAGAACCACCACGTACACAGGGAAAAGAGCACAAAAATTCAACTGATACAGAACTGAAAGTCACAACTACCCAATGTTGTTTGCGATTACTTTTCAATTTCTTAAATGGCTTCCCTCAATTTTTTAAATAGTCTTGCCAATTTTTTTCAGCTGAAATAGCATCAAGTTTTCAAAAAATTAATAGCCTCAGCGAAGGGACCAGCTTTTAAGATAAACAGTCTCCTAACAGGATCAATTCTACCGAAAAATTCCTGAGGAACATATTCTTTTACAGTTCTTTTGGAATTTACAGAGTTCAACATGCATTCTTGACATGTTAGCTAATACAGATTTTTTTTTTTTTTACCACTTCCTGGTACTACTAGACTCTTAATATCCTTAACTCCTTTCCACCATTCATGCACCTTTTGTGCATTATTGTCTTGCATTTTGCCTTCAATTTTGAAAGATATTTTTGTAGAGTGTAAAATTCAAGGTTGGCAGTTACTTTTTTTCATCACTTTAGAGATGTCATTCTGTTGTTTTGTGGATTTCATCATTTCTTTAGAGAAGTTATCTGTCACTTCTACCGCTGTATTATTTTTAAGATTTTTCTCTTTATTTCTGGCTTTTTGGCTGTATGGTATGTCTCTGTGTTTCTCTTTGTATTATCAGCTTGGAGTTTGCTGAGCTTCTTGAATCTGTGGGTTAATCTCTTTCATTTTGTTAGCCATTTCTCAGCCATTTGCCCCCAGCAGTAGCCTCCTCTCAGAAGTCATGTATTTTGAGATTCCTGAAGACTATGGTTTTGCATATAGGACCCCAATCCTATATGACCACATTAAAAGCATCATCATTTCTTTTTCATCAGTGACATCCCTCGGCCTGGGCCTCATCATAAGCTTGAGCACGTCCAGAATCAGCAAATACAACAAAGGAAAACAAACAAACCAGCTGTTGATTGTTGACTCACTGTGACTTTCATCCTTCACTGGACTATTAGTCCATCTGGTCTTTGTTGCTTCTTCAACTATTTGATGCTTTAAGAAATGGTTTTTAAAATTCCTCTGGGTTTCTCTAGTTGTCACCACGTGTGTTGGCCTGCTATACTCTACTGGAGCTACTTGAAAGGAGAATCTGTACAGATGTTTTTGAGTGCTTTGTCATATGCCAGATGCTCTTGCAGCTTCTAGGTGTATGGTTGCCTAGTCTAAAGTAGGTAAAACAGGCACAAACAAAATAATTCAGCATGCTGAATACTATAATAGCAGTGTATACAGTGCTAGGAGAAAGGCGAATATGACAGCACCCCCTGTTTAGGGAATTGCAAGTTTTATCATTTCACATGGTGCAGTTTCCAGTTCAAGGGGCGAAGCAGTGAGAAATGAAGTTGATGAGATAGGCATGGGCCTGATGGTGCAGAGCCCTGTATGCCATGGTACAAAGGCGCTTGTACTTTAGGCAGGCTACAAAGAGCAAGTGATGAATTTTAAGCATGGAAAAGAGTGATCCAGGTTTCTGTTTTAAAAAATTACTTACATGTCAGTGTGAAATGTGGGTTCAAGAAGGACATGCACACAAGGCAAGTGTTGACAAAGAAAAAAACATTATGATCAGTGCAGTATTAAATAGATGATTATAAGCATCAATAGGTTTAAAAGATATTAAAGGGGTAGAACTGTGAAACTTAAGGGAAAAGTGGAATTAAGAGAGAGGTGAGGGGCTTCCTCAGTGGCTCTGTGGTAAAGAATCCACCTGCCAAAGCGAGAGATACAGGTTCAGTCCCTGGTCCAGAAGAATCCCACATGCCACAGAGCAACTAAGCCTGCATGCCACAACTGATGAGCCTGTGCTCTAGAGCTTGGGAACTGCAACTACTGAGCTCACCCACCGCAACTACTGAAGCCTGTGAATTCTCGAACCTGGGAGCCGCTACCACTGAAGCCTGTGCTCTACAACAAGAGAAGCCACTGCAGTGAGAAGCCCAGCCACCACAATGAGAAGTAGCCCCTGCTCGCTGCAACTATAGAAAAGCTTGGGCAGCAACGAAGACCCAGCACAGCCAAAAATATTTTTTTTAACAGAGGTGAAAGAATGCAGAGAGTCTAAGGTGTCTAGCCCAGGTGAGGGCCATAAATCATGAAGGGAATACAGCAGAAAGAGCAGATGAGTTCAGTTTGGGACATGTGTGGTTGTGAGAGTGTGGCTGTGGTGTTCTCACTTCACTAGCTCTGTTCCAGTTTTCGTCATGTAATCTGAGAACGTAGTTCCTGGGACCCTCAGGTTATCTTCCTGAAACTCCTGAGATGAATAAGAGAGATGCAGAACTCCAGGCCATTGCTTTCCATGCAGCTTTAACCAGACACGGATTTTATCAGTTGCACATGCTGAGCTTCCATGCTCAAAGAAAAAAAAGTTACTCAGCAGTATTTCCTTCTTCATTCATCTTCCCATTTTAAGTCTGTTTCGAGTCACTTATTTCAATGGAGTCCTTTGGTAGGACGTGCAGTGCTACCATCTCTGAATCCTTGTCTGTGGCTCTTTGACCCTGATGGCTGCATCTCTCTACTAAAAGTAGGGTTTGGGGGCCATAATCCTTTATTTCTAGGCAGTAGATGCTATTCCAGTATCTTCTATTGCAAATGAAAAGTCCAAAGCCGGTCTTTTTCTAAGTTATTTGTTGTTTCTTCCTGAAGGCATATGTGATTTTCCCCCCCTTTTATCTTTTAGTGTACAGGAATTTTACCAGAACGTGACTAGATGTGTATCCTTCTGTCTTTTCAATCTCTAGGTAAATCCTTTTGCAGCTCCGGAAGTGTCTCAGTTGTTTATTTGTTTTAGCTCCTCCATCTGTTCTTTTTTTCTCCTTCTAGAATTCCCAGCTATTTATGTGTGGGTTCTCCCAGATCTGTCCTCCAAGCCTCACATATTCTATCTCTTTGTATTTCTGCTCAGTTTTAAGATAGCTCTACTTGATCTTCCCAGCCACTAATAGGATTGCAGCAATTAACTGTCTTTTAAAAATTTTTTTTAATAAGTTGAGCTTTTTTGGTATGTTTTTAAAATTCTAAGAAATATATTTTTGTCTTGTAATTGAATTTGCTTATTATTATTTTTTCAGATTTTTATCTATCTCCTTTTGTTGTTGTTTGGGTCACGCTAAGCCCTGTTTGACTCTTTGCGACCCCATGGACTGTAGCCCACCAGGCTCCTCTGTCTATGGGATTTCCCAGCCAAGAATACTGGAGTGGGTTGCCATTTTTCTTCTTCAGTGGGTCTTCCCAACCCAGGGATTCAACCTGTGTTTTCTGCGTTAGTAAGTGGATTGCTTACTGCTGAGCCACCGGGGAAACCTTCTATCTCCTTGAGTTCTGTTACTCTAAGGTTCACCACCTCAGGGGTGCTCTGTCTGCCTTTCCTACTCCTGACCCCTGTGTCCCATTAAGTGGTTACTTCTTCCCTTCTGTTGTTACGGCTACTAGTACCTCCAGATCATCAGTGTGTGAGCTGGTGCTGATGGAGTGTCGGTAGTCCTCGGCTTAGCTTCCTCAGCTTCTGGCATCCACACCTGGCATTTTGCTAGCCTGGATTAGGGAGGATTTGAGCTTCTTCCCTTCCCTGGCTTCTTGGAGGTCACAGAGACCAGGAACCTCACAGACCAGCAGTGCCCTTCCTCTCGTGGAACTCTGGGGACCAAACTCTATCCCAGGTATGAGAGCCTAATTGTTGCCCCAGAGCCCCCTCCTGACCCCAGAGGAGAAATCCAGGACCAGCTCTCTCTTTGGGCTGAGCAGGTTTTGCCCACACCCACCAGGCTCCACTTGCCTGCCAGCTGTATTGGGACAGGGAGAAGCAACAGACAGTTTAATAAAAAAAAAAAAATTTGTTTGTTTGGCTGCCTTGGGTCTTAGTTATGGCATACAGGATCTTTATTTGCAGCATGTGGAATCTTTCCCTGACCAGGGATCGATCCTGGGTCCCTGCATTAGGAGCATGGAGTCTTAGCCACTGGACCACCAGGGAAGTGCCAGCAGACACTTTCTTGTCATCATCTGTTCAGAAGCCCCCAGCAAATAGAGAGAGTGAGACAGAGAGAGCGAGAGACCACCAGGCTAGGTGATCTCTAAGCCTCCATGCCTGCCTTTTACAGTCACACGTATTTATGGTCTCCAGCTTCAGCTCAGTCCTCAGTACCTTGGGACCACACTTTTATGTCTTCCCAGCATGCTTTGCTTTCCTCAGAGGGAATATTGGAGACTTTTATTTCTCTCCTCAAGCCCTCTGTTTCCCCTCCTTCTTGTTCACTGTCAGCCCGTGACTTTGCATTTCCCCTCATAGAGAAAAAGAGCTTCTCTCGTGTAAAGTTGCTGAGCTCCTTCGATTATCTATAAACCTGTCTCCTTTCCCTGCCTGCCTGCCGTCCACCTCTCCATCCTGCCCCAACCTCTCTTCTCCCATGGTCTCTCTGATCATGTGCGCTCCTGGTTTTCCCATTTCTCTGGCCGCTCCCTTTCATTTTGTTTTGCTTTCAGTCTCACCCAGTTCTGAGTCTTCTCCTGTATTACTGGCTTCCAGGGAGTCTTTTTCAGTGAGTAAAGTTGATCCAATCACCCTCTGCTTAGAACCTGTCCATGATAAGAACAGGCGAAACTAGTCCATGCTGGTAAAACTCAGAGTAATAGTTACCTCTGGGTAGGAAAAGTGGGAATTGATTGCAAAAGGGAATGAGGGAACCTTTCAGTGTGCTAGAAATAATTCTGTATCTTATTTTGGGTAGTGTTTCATGGGCCTCTGCATATATTGAAATTCACTGAGATTCCTATTCACTCCTCCCTTGAGTCTTGCCTCAAGCGTTTTCCTCCCGTGAAACCCAGGCTGTCTGTATGAGTGTTAAGACATGTAGGTCTTCCAGGCTCACATAGGATAGTAAGCACGGGTCTCTCCTAATTCTTCATAGACCATGTTGTCACTGTATTTCTGCTTCCCTTACTGGACTGGGAACTCCTGAAGACCAGGAACCGGCTCTTTTCTGTTCCACTGCTCCCCCAGCACCTCGTGCAGTGAGCGGCACATAGGCCCCACCAAATGTCTGCTGAGTAATGAGTGCAGGTTTACTTTGTATTTGCTTTGAGCTTGGTCTTCTGTACTGAAAAGTCTCCTTCCCTCCAGCCTGCAGGATGTTTCCTCAATGAGAGGAAGGCTGTTGCACAATGGCGGTGTGTGATACCCCAGAGGAGGCCTTCGGCGTCTTGCGTCCGGTCTGCGTTCAGCTCACCAAGATGCAGACAGTGGAGAACGTGGAGCGTCTGCAGGACCAGTTACAAGCCGTGAGTGACTCTGCCCTTCAGGAACTTCAGCAGTACGTCCTCTTCCCTTTGCGATTTACCCTGAAGACCCCAGGCCCCAAAAGAGAGCGCTTGATCCAGAGCGTGGTGGAGTGCATCACCTTCGTCCTCTCTTCAACGTGCGTCAAGGAACAAGACCTCCTCCAGGAGCTCTTCTCAGAGCTCTCTGCCTGCCTGTATTCGCCTGGCTCCCGGAAACCCGTGGCTGTGTCTGAGGAGCTGAAACTGGCTGTGATCCGGGGCCTCAGCACATTGATGCACTCGGCTTATGGGGACATCATTCTGACTTTTTATGAGCCCTCCATTCTGCCTCGCTTAGGATTTGCCATATCTTTGCTGTTGGGCCTCGCAGAACAGGAGAAATCCAAGGAAATTAAAATGGCTGCCTTAACATGTTTACAGGTTCTGCTCTTTCAGTGTGACTGTCAGGACCATCCCCGCGCCTTGGATGAGCTGCAGCAGAAGCAGCTGGGGGATTTGTTTGCTTCCTTTTTACCTGGACTCTCCACTACCCTGACCAGAGTCATCACAGGAGACTTCAAACAGGGCCACAGCATCGTCGTGTCTTCCCTCAAGGTCTTTTACGAGACAGTGAGTTTCATTATGGCTGATGACCAGCTCGGAAGGGTCTCAGAGGTCCGGGTGAAGCCTGCCGTGGAGGGCAGAGTAGCGGAGCTGATGGTTCACAGGGAAGCCAGCTGGGTAAAAAATACTGGTGACAAGTTGACCATCCTTATTAAAAAGATAACGGAGTGCATTTCAGTCCACCCACACTGGAAGGTCAGGCTGGAACTCATAGACTTTGTCGAGGCCCTTCTCTTGAAGTGCAGTCGGTCACTGGTTGAGTCGGCTGGTCCCCTTCTGAAGGCCCTGGTGAGTCTGGTAAATGATGAGAGTCCTGAGGTCCAAGCCCAGTGCGATAAAGCCCTGAGGCATTTCGCAGACGAGAAGGTGGTGGTGGGCAACAGAGCCTTCGCTGACGTCCTGTCAGAAAACCTGCACTCCCTGGCCACGTCCCTTCCCCGCCTGATGAGCTCCCAAGATGACCAGGGCCGATTCTCTACTCTCTCCCTGTTACTAGGGTACCTGAAACTCTTGGGCCCCAAAGTGGACTTTGTCCTCAATTCTGCGGCCCACCTCCAGCGCCTTTCCAAATCGCTTATCCAAGTTCTGGAATTAGACGTGGCAGACGTCAAAATTGTTGAAGAGCGGCGCTGGAACGTGGAACATCTGAGCGCTTTTCCAGAGACTCCAGCCGCGCGGCCCTGGGCTCAAATGCAGAGGAGATATTTCCGCTTCTTCACCGACGAGAGGGTTTTTCTGCTCTTGAGGCAGGTTTGTCAGCTGCTTGGTTTCTATGGGAACCTGTACTTGCTTGTGGATCACTTTATGGAACTGTACCACGAGTCCGTGGTGTACCGGAAGCAGGCCGCCATGATCCTGAATGAACTGGTTGTGGGAGCTGCTGGGCTGGGGGTAGAGAATCTCCATGAAAAACACACTCCAGCCGACCCGGAGGAGCTGAGGGAGATCGTGACATCCATACTTGAAGTATACACGAGCCAAGAAAACTGGTATTTGGTCACTTGCATGGAAGCTGAAGACGTGGGAGAGGAGCTGACGATGAGGTGGACGGGCCTTCAGGCCCTTGCTTCTGCTGCACACACCTGCCAGCCTACCTCTTCTCCCACGTTCTCAAAGCCAAGTCCCACGATCTGCTCCATGAACAGCAACATCTGGCAGATATGCATCCAGTTGGAAGGGATTGGCCACTTCGCACACGCACTAGGGAAGGACTTCCGTTTGCTCCTGATGTCAGCCCTCTATCCAGTACTGGAGAAGGCTGGAGACCAAACCCTGCTCATCAGTCAGGCGGCCATCGGCACCATGACGGACATCTGCCAGGCTTGTGGCTACGACTCCCTGCAGCACCTGATCAATGAGAATTCCGACTATTTGGTGAACGGGATCTCTTTAAACCTGCGTCATCTCTCTCTGCACCCCCACACCCCGAAGGTCCTGGAAGTTATGCTGCAGAACTCAGATGCGAGCCTGCTTCCTTTGGTGGCAGACGTGGTTCAAGATGTCTTGGCCGCCCTGGACCAATTTTATGATAAGAGAGCTGCAACTTTTGTCAGTGTCCTGCACGCCCTGATGGCAGCATTAGGTAAATTGAGAACCCTTTTTAATGAGAGGGAAGGACTAGTATCCTTGTTTGCTGGACCTTGTTTTTTTGTTTGTTTGTTTATTTGTGGTTATGCTATGGAGGACATTATTTCATTATTTGTGTAATTGTTTATCTGGTCCCACGTGTTCTGCTAGGGTTCCATTGCTTATGTTCTTATGCTTGTAACAGTCTCTTCCATCCCAACAGGCTCAACACCCCTGCTGTATCCCAGGGATATAAACCCTGCACACTAAGTGTAAACATTATTTTTATTTTACAGAGAAGGAGAACTAAAGCTCAGTGAGCTCCTACTTAGCCGACATCACACAATTAATGAGGAGGAAAGTCAGGATTTATGACGCCTTTGTTCTCTTCAGTATACCAGACTGCTTTTGACAGTATTTAGAGTTAGCAGTATCTTTGCTAATGGAGAACAGAACTAGCATGAATTATTCAGTTCACAGATAATCCAGAACAGTACTGTCCAATAGAACTTTCTATGATGGTGGAAATGTTCTATATCTGTTCTGTCCAGTACAGTAACTACATGCAACAAGTGCGACCGAGGGACTGAATTATTTTTATTTAAACAGCCACACACAGCTAGCGACTGCCACATCAGAGCAGGCCTAGAAACTTTCTTTAACCTTTTAATTGTATGAGTTGGTTTGAATTTCTCTCCTTCCCTTTGACCTTGTTGGGTGTCTGTTGGAGGTATTAGCCACCATTAAAATGGCAAAGTTTTAGACTCTAAGAAGAAGAATCCCTCTACTGGATAGTCCATCTTTGCATGAAAAAAAAAAAACCCCAAAAAAACGAGCTATATACATGAGCTCCTTTTATCCAAAGAACATACATCCAGTATTTATTTCAGTATTGCTAGTAGACACCATCACCTTCGGAGAAGGAAATGGCACCCCACTCCAGTACTCTTGCCTGGAAAATCCCATGGACGGAGGAGCCTGGTAGGCTACAGTCCACGGGGTCGCTAAGAGTCGGACATGACTGAGCGACTTCACTTTCACTTTTCCCTTTCATGCACTGGAGAAGGAAATGGCAGCCCACTCCAGTATTCTTGCCCGGAGAATCCCAGGGACAGGGGAGCCTGGTGGGCTGCCGTCTATGGGGTCGCACAGAGTCAGACACGACTGAAGCGATTTAGCAGCAGTAGCAGCAGGAGACACCAAAGTAGGTGGAAAGGTCGCTGGCTTCATTTTGTCAGCTAACAAAGCCAAGACCACATAAGAAAAGTTTCTCAAGGAAGGTGACTGAACAGGGACAGTCCTCTGCCCTGTAGCTGTACCGCTTCCAACGTTCATTGATGAACATGCAGTGTAAATGTTCTTTGATTCATTCATTAAATAAAGGGTGACTGTTAGGTGTCAGACACTGTGCTAAATAATCAGGGTACAGCAGTGAGCAAGACAGATAAACTCAAGGAGCTTTCCTGCTACTGTGAGAGGGTAACAGGAACAGTAGCAGAGTAGTCAGGGAGGGCTTCTCGGAAGAAGGGACATTATAGCTATGACCTGAAGTTTGAGAATAGCTCATCATGGAGCTGTCATGTCCTTTTCAGGGTTTTTAGGAATATTCAGGCCAAGCGAATAGTAGGTGCAAAGGCCTGGAGGGAAGAAAGGACTTGGGGTCTTTGGAGAATGGGAGAGAGGTCACTGCAGAGAGAGTGACACCAGGTAAAATTGAAAGGGTGGGTGAATGTGAATCCCACAGGCCAAAAGAAGGAGTAGGGGGTTGTATTTTGCCACCACGAAGAAGCCTGTGTCCTGGGCTAGTCACTGGCATAGCAGCGATGACCAAGGAGAACTTGGTCCTTGCTCTCGTGGAAGTGCAGCTAACATTGGCTGACCATTTATAGATTTTAGATTGTAAATGTCTTCCATGGCCCAAATATTCCAGGGCCCAGACTCCTGCCCTTAGTGCTTTGGAGAACTCTACTATGTCTTAGTTTGAGTTTTAAAAAATATATTAAGAAAGGGCCTATTAAAAATATCCTCGGGGACTTCCCTGACGGTCCAGCGGTTAAGACTCCATGCATCCAATGCAGGGGTCGCAGGTTTGATCCCTGGTTGAAGAACTAAGATCTCACATGCTGTGCAGCATACACACACTCATGATAGTTGTGCCTGCTCAATTGTGTCGGACTCTTTGTGACCCTTTGGACTGTAGCCTGCCATGCTCCTCTGTCCGTGGGATTATTCAGGCAAGAATATTGGAGTGGGTCACCATTTCCTCCTCTAGGGGATCTTTTGGACCCAGGGATCGAAGCTTCTTCTTCCTGTGTCTCCTGCATTGCTGATGGATTCTTTATCCACTGAGCCATCGAGAAAGGCCAAAGTGTGTTAGTCACTCAGTCATGTCTGAGTCTTTACAACCTCATGGACTGTAACCTGCCAGGTTCCTCTGTCTATGGAATTATTGATATATATATATTCTCAGGAGATATCTCATTTTGGGCCTTGAAAATGGAATTGCCTTGGATTGTCAGTGTCTTTGATCATTTCTAAAGGAGGGAGGATGGCAAAAGCTTGCCTTGAGAATATCCTAGGAAAAGCTGCAAAAGTGGGGATAGCTATTCCAGAAGTTTCAAAGTAACCCACACAACACTTGCATTTTGAATGGTAAGCACTACTGTGGGGAATGGATCAGCTCCGCATGAGGCAAAGTAGCACTGTCTGCTGGCCTTTCTTCTTGTCATCGAATTGTCTAACTGATGGTCACATTCTCTTAAGATGGAAGTGGAAGTGTGAGCTCAGGGAACTTCCAAAAGGTTTTAAAAGAACCCAGTATGTCTTTTAGGAAACCAAGTTACTAAGCACAGCGTTTCACACTCATTGACTAAAAAGCCCTAAGGTTCCATAGTGAAGGCAAGAACTGTCAGTTAAATTACTGCTTAGCACCAGCTACTGGTTGGCTGATTATTTGTAACGGCAACAACAACAAAAAATTGAGTCTTTTTGAAAAATGAGAAAGCATCCATGCCATATACCTTGGCCCCCGAAGAACATGCCACATCCACACATGGGGCTGCCGTATTGTTTTGATGGCTACTTAGTGTTCTGTTGTGTAGCTGCACTATGATTTAAGCAGTCCTTTCTTGGTGGACATTTTGTTCTGATCTTTTTGCTCCCCCCAAAAAATGCTGCAGTGAGCATCTTTGTAGGTCATTTTGGACATGTCTAAGTGTATCTATAGGGTAAATTTCTAAGACAATTGCTGGCTTAGAGGGTGTTACATTTAAGTCTTTGATAGAGAGATACAGTTTCAAATTGCTCTGTAAAGAGGTTACACCAATTTAAACTCCCATCAGCAGTATAAGAGAGCGCCAATTTTGCCACCCCTTCACCCACCCTGTATATTACCTTGGGTTTTTGATCTTTGCTAATCTAGTAGGAGAAAAATTGCACCTTATTATAGTTTAATTTGCATTAAGAGTGAGGTTGAGCTGCTTTTCATATGTTTAAAAGCCATTTGTGAGCAAAGGCTTTTTAATGTCTGGCAGTAGCCTTAAATCTAGAAAATAATCTTTGCAGCGTGTCTGTTTTCAACAGTATAAATGCTGGGTACTGGCTTTAACCCATTGGGAATGCAGTCCCTCAGAGTACAATAAGGATAGGTTTATGTCTGGGCATTGAAGCATTGGCGTAATCAATCCCTTCATGTAGGAATCTTCAAATGCTGGACCAGGGGTTCTCATGTCCAGCAGCATTTGCTCTCTGTTGCTCCCAGTTGCCTGGCCCTGCCATAGCCCATCTGCTATTGCAGTGACTCTTTGCAGATGCTCCTTGATAGAAAGGAGATTGTTGTTGTTGTTGTTGTCTTAGTTGCTCAGTTGTGTCTGACTCTTTGTGACCCCATGGCTGCTGCTGCTGCTGCTAAGTCGCTTCAGTCGTGTCCGACTCTGTGCGACCCCATAGACAGCAGCCCAACAGGCTCCACCGTCCCTGGGATTCTCCAGGCAAGAACACTGGAGAGGGTTACCATTTCCTTCTCCAATGCATGAAAGTGAAAAGTGAAAGTGAAGTCGCTCAGTCGTCTCCGACTCCTAGCGACCCCATGCACTGCAGCCTACCAGGCTCCTGCATCCATGGGATTTTCCAGCTCCAGTATTCTTGCCTGGGACACCCCATGGACTGCAGCCCTATTCTGTTGCCATTCCTTCTCTAGGGAATTGCCATTTCCTTCTCTAGGGAATCTTCCTGACCCAGGGATTGAACCCACGTCTTCTCCTTTGGCAGGTGGATTCTTTACCACTGAGCCACCAGGGAAGCAGAAAGGAGATTAGCAGGTGCCAAAGGTTATCAGAGACTTTCTCCTGCTGTCTGCAAAAGGAGGACAAAAATTCAGGCTACAGGGCTTTCTTATTGTTTTGTTCTTTAAGTCTTAAGTGCCATTTTTGAAATGAAGCCCTGGGGGACCCCAATATATAAAAAGAGTTAAAACTAGAGCAGTGCTGGCCACAGAAGGCGTAGAAACCCTGTTCCCACCCTTTAACCTGCTGTCTCTGGGTGCCCTTCTTCTTTTGACCCTGAGACATTTCTGCAGAGCCCTAGGGCTCCTCAAGGCACAGTTTGAAAACCACTGATTCAGTACCATTTGAAGCTTATTCTTTGGTGACACATCAAAAGTATTGGAGGACCACTGAAGAAGGAAAAGCTTTGGAGAGAAAATGCCAGCCTTCTGAAGCATTTGGTATCAAATACCTGTGTGAGACTTGTTAGTTCTCAAGGCTCTGCTGAACCTCTCTTCTGCTGATGAGCAATGTAGTCTACACTCAGAATTTTGTCTCTTGCAGCTGTCCTTCAGTCTAGCATATTTATTCATTCAGCATGTATTTTGAGCATCCACTCCATGCTGGGCAGATTGACTTTGCAGGGGTGATTACTGGAGCACAGTGTCTAATGGGAGATTCAGACACTAAACAATAAATACAAAGTAAATACAGTAACTGCAAATGGTGATGAGTTGAAATGAAAGAACATGTCTAATATAGCATATAAGAGACCGAAGTTGGGATGGGGTATAGGAGTCAAGGGATGGCTTTACTGGGTGAGGTGTATTTGTATTAAGACATGAAAAGTGAGTTGGAATTAACCAGCTGTGACATAGGGGGTGCAAGTATTCCAGACAATGAGAACAGCATGTGCAGAAGTTCACAGGCAGGAGGACGCCTGACAGATTGGAGGAACCAGAAGATGGTCAGTGAACAGGCAGCCAGAAGTGGTTAGAAGATTGGAGAGACAGGTAGAGACTGGATCCTGTGGGGGCCACATGGGCCATAGCAAAGAGCTTATTCTAGTTAGAAGGTACTAATGCCTATTGTCAATGACCAAGGTGATCGTTATAACACTTTATTTACAGCTCAGTGGTTCCCAGATGCAGGTCATCTCGGGCAACTCCAGGAGCAAAGTGTAGGGGAAGAGGGAAGTCCTTTGAGCCAGAGACCAGCAAGTCTCGAGAAAGGCCTTGAGAACCCCACAACAGCCGAAGACATCGAACAGTTCGTGCTGAACTACCTCAAGGAAAAGGATGTGGCAGCTGGGAATGTCTCAGATCTTGATAATGAAGACGGTAACTATCATTTATTTTGGCTTCAACTGTTTTTGTTTGTTTGTTTGTTTTCTTTTTGAAGCAGGTTATTGTAAAAACAATGAAACATCATTATAGAAAGTTTGGAAATAAGTATCACTCATAAGCCCGCCATGCTAACGTAGGCATTCTCACTTTTTGTGTTGTATTTTTCCATCCTTTTCTGTTGCAAGCCTGTTTTTATTTGATTGCAGCCACAGTTGAAATGTATGATACCCTTTTTGCATTTAGTTATATAAGAAGGAACTCTTCATGTTGCTATGGAGTTTTCATAATTAATGTTTTAATAGCTGCTACTAAGCATCCATTCCCCTGTGGGAAGTTTAGGTTGCTTCTAGCTTTTCACTCTGATAAACAGTGCTGCAGTGTATGATTCTGTGCATGTGACCTTTTCCTTCCTTTTGCATATTTCTTTATAAATCCCAGAAGTGGGATTTCTAGGTCAAGGATACGAACATTATTTTACGCCTGCCAAATTGCCTTCCAGAAAGGTTGTGTCAATTTACTCCTTCCCCTCAGCAGTACAGGATTAATACTGGTTTCACCACAGCCTTGCCAACAATGGCTATCGCCAGTCTTACTTCTCGCTGAATCAAACTGGTTCTGGTTATTTCACTTTGTGTGTCTTTGATCACTAGAAAGGTCGAACATCTTTCTGTACGCATCTTTCCTAACAGTATTTTTTTTCTTGCGCCCCTTATCTTTTCATACGCTTTGTCCATTTATTTTATTTATTGGTAGGAGGAGATTCCAGTGTTTTTCTTAACCAACTGATATGATAAAGGAGAAGGGAGTTTAGGCTAGTTGAAGCTCTGGCCTGTTGTTTTATTCACAAGCTCAATCTAGAGCTTCAGGTCATGGAAGGATTAATAAATTATTAGAATCTCCTCTGCAAACATAAAATGCCAAGTCATAATGAGCTTGGTGGTCTCAGAACTATCCTAAATCGAACTGAGTCCCAAATTAGTTTGTTAGGCTGGAGTTGAGCAGATTTCTCTCTCTCTTTTTTTTTTTTTGTCAATCTCTACTCTGAGGCTCTGGTGAACCGAAGCCATACTGTTTCAGAATAACAGCAAATAGTAGTTCAATACAACTAGCTACAACAAATTCCTTCTAAATAGCAGGGAAGCATCACAACCAAGTAACAGTTTATGCAGAGCTGAGTTGTTTTTCTCTCCAGAAACAGAATTTTCTGATCAGAAATCCACCCGGCTTTTTCGTCTCTGTTTTGTTTCTGGAGCCCACCCAATCCTTGTAAACTGCACCCCTTGCCCAAACCTAGAAACCATGAAGGAGAGGCATCTTGATCCCTAGTAATCCAGATTGGCCATTCCTGTTTGAAATTCCACAGCTCTCAAATAGCATTCCACAGTAGTTGAATTTCAAACAACCAGTCCTCCTCCAGAAGCAGAGCACAGCCTTGTCATTCTTATCATTATCATTCATCAAGTACATACCACACACTTGGCATTGTAAGGAATGTTTAGATTGATAGTGGTTGGACATACATTTTTTGTTTTAGCCATAAGCTCACCTTGGGTATCTGAGGCCCCTTTTGCCAGGAAATCCAAGCATCCTATAAACACATTTTCCTTTATCTTTTCAGCATTGTTAGAGACAGGTGTGGACTCTTAAGATTCTATTTTTCCAGCAGAGGAAACTGAAATGGGAGAAAGTTAGGGGAGCAACAGTCAGCTCCGTGGAAATGAGCACAGCTGATATTGAGGGTTGGGGGAAGGCTGGAGGCTATAAGCAAAGGGAGGAAGAATTTCAGGGGAGGCATTTTGGCCTGGGTTTCACACTACTCGAGTGTTTTTTGTTTTAATTTACAAACTTACACTTATCTCATGCAGTGTAGCACTCCAGGCAGTGAAAATAAATAAATAAATAACTTGGTGACATTCATCTCATTTAATTCTCTCAACAAGCCAATGAGATATACATGCTTTACCCCCATTTTTTTCAGATGAGGTAACATGGGATGAGAGCGGCTGCTAGTAGGATGTGGAGGCCAGACCAGTCCTCTGACCAAACCCCATCATTGTATGTTGCACCAAGCTGCCCTGGTGTTATCCCTCATACCAGGATGCACAAGGCTTGATCTTGGCCCTCAAAAGAGCTTCCAAGGTGATGGAGAAAACAGATATGTACCCCCTTAGTCAAAGGATGAATCACTAGGAGAGGAAAGAGTATAAAGGGCCAGAGACCCACCAGGGAACTGCCCAGCCTCAGGGCTCCCAATTAGAACCTTGCCCTCTTATGTCTTTATTTTAAATATTTATGAATGGCAACTTAGAAAAGGCTAACGGTATAGGGAAAAAATAAAAATCATTATCTTGTGACCCTATCTCTGTTAATATTTTGTACTTCCTCCTGTCATTGTATAAAACTTTATATAATAGTACTCACACCGTGTGTGCAATTTTGTATCCTGCTTTTCTCTTTTTAACACAATGTTATTTCATAAGCATTTTCCCTTGTCCTTAAAGCCCTTGATAAACACAAATTTTCAGGCCTTCATAACCTGCCATTTGTTCTATGGCTCATAGCATGGTTTATATAACCATCCCCCTACAGTGGACATGGAGGGTTTTCCCCCAGTTTTTAGCTGTTACAAGTAATGCTTTGGTGAATATCTTGACTCAGAGCTTGACCCACCTTTTTTACATGGTTTCCTTGGGATCAGTTCCTCAACATTTTGCCTCTAAAGTCTTACTCCAGATCTGAGGTTGGGAGGTTCAGTTGAGGTGCGGCATCTCTCAGAAAAGCACTGCCCCCAGTTATCCTTTTTTTCCAGAGGAGCAGTCAGACCCTCCCGAAGTGGAGGAGGATGACACCGGTCCCTGTGTGGAGCCTCCACTGCCGGTGCAGATCCAAATAGCCACGGACGTGATGGAGCGCTGCATCCACTTGATGTCAGATAAAAGCCTGAAAATCCGCTTGAAGGTCAGTGTGCAGCCCTACCCCTGCGTTCACAGAGCAGCGGGATGAGGTTTGGTCTGCGGGCCGTGACTGCAGGGTAAGCAGGAGCTGCCCTTATCTCCGCTGCATGTGTGGTGGCCAAGAGAAGGCCTCAGGAGGAATTTATCTGTGGGATGCCATCTTAGTCTTTCTGTATTGACCCAGATGCCAAAAGGGAGCCGAGTCCCCTTGATGGAATTAAAAAGCACAGAGTTTCAGAGAGTCATCGTGTCTCCAAGGGGAAAAAAAGTCATATGCTTTGGGAAGGATATCATTTTCTGTGCTGACTTAATGTGGGACACAGGTTTTAATACTTTAAAGTGGTCATTCTTCCAAGCCTGACTGTAGCCCTTATCTCGTTTCCACTTCCATTCTCATCCTAGGCCAAGCATCAACATTTTTCTTAATCTTACATCCTTACTTGCTGGCAGTTTCTAAAGCAGCCTCCCCATCAGCAAGGACTTAAACTATACAGTAGTGATTCAGATAACGGGCTGAGGGGGTGGGGGCAGGGTGAGCATGGGGGACACAGCTTTCAGATCACCTGGGGGCAGATCTGACACCCAAAGGAAAGCACAGCCTGACCTGCTCCTGCCTACCCCTGAGCAGGAGTGAGAAACACAGCCGCCTCCATGAATTACTGATAGTGATGAGGGCACTTCGCCCTGACCAGGGGCAGTGGGCTGGGAAACCCTGGCCCGCAGATTACTTCAAACTTCAGCATCTGGGTTTTGCGGGACTTGTTTAGTCTTCCCAGAGATACTTCTTAGTATTTTCTGTTCCATTCAGGAGTCATTTTTAAGGTGCCTTTTGTTAGTGGTGTCTGGTTGATACATTAACACAATGTCTTCCCTCTTCTGGACACTTTGTAGCAGCCATGGATGAAAGTGAAAAGTCGCTCAGTTATGTCCGACTCTTTATGACCCCATGGGCTATACAGTCCATGGAATTCTCCAGGCCAGAATACTGGAGTGGGTAACCTTTCCCTTCTCCAAGAAATCTTCCCAACCCAGGAAATGAACCCAGGTCTCCCGCATTGCAGGCGGATCCTCTATCAGCTGAGCCATAAGGGAAGCCCAGCAGTCATGTAAACACTATAGCTATGGAGAGCGTCTGCACTGGAATCAGATCGACATACCCGTGTTCAAATCCTGACTCTGCCCCTCACTAGCCACGTCACCTGATGTATATCAGTGTACCTTTTTGAGCATCTTCTGCTTCATCTGTAAAGTAGACATGATAGTACCTACCTCACTGAGTTATTGGCTATAAATAAGAAACAGCATCAGGTGTGGCATTTATACTCATTCACTTATTTGCTCAGTGCTTATTGAGGACGGCTACAGATGAGGCAGAGAGTATGTAGAAGGAAATGAAGCAGACATGATCCCTGTCTTCATGGAACTTTCTGTCTCTCAAGGGGAAAGAGGTGATGCACAAATACTCACATGTACGTGGAGGAAATGCTGTGAAGGTAGTAAGAGGTTCTGGAATAGAAAATTCACCCCTGTAGTAAACGTGTTTGGAAACCTACTCTCCCACGGCCTGTTGAAGAAGAGGGAGCTTACGTTCCAATTTAGACCAGGTTGTTGGGTGAAGTTTAAGCTTAAAGGCTGGGAAGGAACCAGCCCTGCAGGGGCAAAAGGGAGAGGAAGAACATTCCAGGCAGAAGGGAGAAAGCATTCATCTTTGAGTCAATGAAGTATGATGTAACTTGCCCAGTTAGTGACAGAACACAAATCCAAAGCCAGTCCGCGATCCCAAGGTCGTTTCCCCCTGAGTACTACCCTGCTCTCCTGAGGTTTCTCTTCTTCCCCTAACTATTCAGCCCTCAAGGGCAGGGCCTGTTTTGTTCTCTGTTTCTGTTCCAATCTTCCTACGACCAGCACATACTAGGCATCCAATCTGCATTTCCTGCAGACCTCACTCTGTCTTCCTAACTCACATATGCACCCTCACCTCCTCTGTGCTGGGGGGAAGCCTGCCCTAGTCATCATGGTGACCACTGCCTGGGACCCTGAGCAGGCCGTCTGTCTTCAGTGAACTTTGAGGCATGAGAGTCAGGAGACATATTTTCAGGAAAGGTGAAAAATCCAATTGACATGTAGGCTACCCCAGACCTCTCTTCTGAGGTCAACCTGTGTCCCAGCTGCCTACTTGACCTCTCTGTTTAGAGGTAACAGAACCTGATCTCCCTCCTCCCTCCCAGTTTCCTCCTCCTCCCCTGTTCCTGTCTCATAAAGCTGCACCAGCATCTATTCAGTTGCTAAGCCTGAATCCAAGCAGCTCTTTTTAATACATCTATTCACCTCACCAAAGAGCAAGTCCTTCAGCAATTTAAGCCATTTCATCTCCAAAACAGATCTCAAACCCTTCACATCCCTGCCTCTGTCTCCACCATGTGACTGCGTGACTCCACCCCTGCGCCACCCAAGTGGACATACGTCTTGGCTTCCTCCAGGGCCTCCTCACTTCTTCTCACTCCCACTTCAAGTCCTCTCTCCACTCAGAAGCCAGAGTGACCTTTTTAAAACATGAATTGTATCATATCACATTCCTGAACATTCCCCTGGCTCCCCACCGCATTTAGTACCAGATAAAAAAGTCTTAACGTGATGCCTTCATGGTCCAGCCCCATCTTACCCCTCCTCTGTCACGCTCCATGCTGCCCTGCTCTAGTTTCTTTTTAATTCTATTTATTCATTTATTTGGGTGTACCGGGTCTTAGTTGCTGCATGCGAGATCTTTGTTGTATCATGTGGGATCTAGTTTCCTGACCAGGCATCAAACCCAAGCACCCTGCATTGGGAGTCCCGAGCCTTAGCCACTGGACCACCAGGGAAATCCCAACTCTTCCACTCTTTATGTAACTAGCTCCTGCTCATCCTTTATGCCTCCTTGTGGAAGTTACTACCTTGTTTCTGCCTTGCTCATCTCCTTACAGCAGCCTTGCAAGGAAGATACTGACATCTCCACTTTTGACAGAGGAGGAAGCCAGCCCAGCAGCGCTCCCAGCAGTTTGTATGGTGTAGATCCCTCCCCTTAGTGTCTTTGCATTTCTCCCTTGACTTTGTCCTTTGTAGCACTCATCACAATTGGCAATCATTCATCCCTTTATTTGTCTTAGCTAAGGTCTAAGACCTTGGGTCTTTCCCCAGTTGACCATAAGCCCCCCATGAAGGCAAGGAAACATATATATTTTGAACATACGTATTTTGTCCCTGTGTGCCTCCCACCCAGTATACCTCACCAGTGCTTGGCATGTAGTCAGGAACTCATGAATATTTATTTGACTCATGAGTGTCTAAGCTTTATTCTTTTTAAGTGGCGACTTGATCGCAGATATTTCGTTTCAAGCCTTTACAGTCTGCTGCAATCACGTCCTCTTCCCTTTCAGGTCCTGGATGTGCTGGATCTGTGTGTGGTTGTTCTGCAGTCCCACAAGAACCAGCTGCTTCCCTTGGCTCATCGGGCCTGGCCCTCACTCGTGCACCGACTCACCAATGATGACCCCCTGGCGGTGCTCAGAGCCTTCAAGGTACTGCACCGGTGCCCCACCACTGTCAGTCATAGGGATGGGGGGATGTAAGCTGGAAGCTCAGCAGTGTTTGGGGGGGATTGGTTCTCTTTTTATCTGATGTGACCTACTATACCTTGAAGAAAGTACAGAAAAATAAGAAAAGCACAGGAAAAAAAAAATGAAAGTCCCTTTCCATTTGAATTTGAAGCAGAATGAATGAGCTTGTAGATGAAGGGCACCAGTATCCCCCGAGCACCTCCTGTGCCCGAGGCAGCACGCTTGGCAATTCTCCACATATGAGCTCATCTCCTTACAACACCCTTGCAAGGAAGATACTAACATCCTCATCTTTGACAGAGCGGGAAAGAAGCCCAGAGATGTTAAGGAACTTTCTCAAGATCACACAGCTAGGGACTTCCCTGGTGGTCCAGGGGTTAAGAAGCTGCCTGCCAATGCAGGAGACACAGGTTCAATTCCTGGTCCTGGAAGATCCCACATACCTCAGGGCAGCTAAGCCTGTGCTCCACAACTGCTGAACCCACACTGTAGGGCCCACACTGCACAACGAGAGAAGCCACCACAATGAGAAGCCCGCACACCACAACCAGAGAGTAGCCCCCCACTCACCACAACTAGAGAAAGCCCTCACACAGCAGCAAAGACCCAGCACAGTCAAAAATCAAAGATCACACAGACAGTAAGTGATAGAACCTGAATCTGTGAGTTCATGCCCACATTCTGTGCATGGCACAGAGAGTCAAGATGAAGAGGCCAAGGCTCTGCAGTCTAGCAGTGGGCATCTTCTATCCAGCTGAGCAACTCTGGACAAAGCTCATGGCCACCTAGCCCATCTTCCTCATAGTTGTTGTTGTCGAGGATAAAATGGGACTATTTGGTGAAATGCTTTGAAAAGTTAAAAGCCCTCTGTGTATGCATGGTATTATTCTCCCTGACTTAGTTTGGCTTATGTTAGCACACATATTTTGGCTTATTTATTTATATCCTTCCTTGTTCTAAAAAGCACTTAAGGCAGCTTACAGAGATACATTTACCATGGCAAGCTAACATAAATTAGAAGTGGGTGAGCAAGATAAGGCAAAGAACAAAAGATGTGTAGGGATATAAAATGAAGCCAGGGATGCAACTGATATACTTGGCAAAAGTATATTGTGTTTCTGTAAGATTCTTCAACATATACTGGACCAAAATGCAAGCTTACATTGATAACATACAAAATTGTTAATGTATTTTCAAAAGCAAAATGTGCAAAGTGACACACAGATGTGTTGGTGGTGGGGCAGGGTGGGGAGAGAAAGAGAGAGGGAAGAAGGGAAGTTAGGGGAAGGGAGGAGGAAGGAGGTCTTGCTCAAATCTTACTCATCTATGCTGTTTCCTTTAAGAAAATTAATATGTTATCTGAAATGACAGCAAGTGTGGAAAAATGAAAAAATATAAAGGTGTATGCACTGTAACTGAGGCTGCTTTCCCACTGCCAGACCCATTGGTGACCCTTGAGCTCCGTCAGGCCTTGTGCAGTCCAGCTGAGGGCCCTGAAATAAGTGCCTCGTTCTCTGCAAAGTTGGCAAATGCTCTCTGTGCTGGATATGCCTTGTTTACCAATTTTTAAAGAAATTCTTATTATCCTGTACACTCGGTCCTGTGCAGTGGGGCAAAACGTTTCAATATGTTCTGCTAGGGAAAGTTTAAAACGAGACATGCAAAGAGACTGCCTGTTGTGAAAGTTGGAATGAGGATGATGTACATAAGAGATTGTGCCATGGAACAGAAGGAACTCTGACTCAGCTCTGCCCACCAGGGTCCCTGCCCAGACCCAGCCAAGGACCTCGGCCGGTCACTGCCCTCCCGACGCCTGCACACGGCAGCAGCTGAGCTGGGCCTGGGCTCCTGGGCCTGTTTGTGTTTGTTCAGCCAGCTAGAGTTAAAAAGCACAAGTATTTCCTTCAAGGGCTGTTAGGAAGATTCAAGAGATGATCTATGTGAACTGCTTTAAGTTCTTGGGTTTTTGTTTTTGTTTTTTTTAACAAAAAAGGGAGGAACATCTAGGTATTAACCATATTATTCATCCAACCCAAGATTCCTTTGAATTATTCTCCACGTAATCTGTATTTATGGATAGAAGCAGCCATGCCTCGGGAACAGAGACCGCCGAATTCATAACTGTCAGAATCACAAACCGTGGGCAAGGAATTAACAGCAATAATTCTTTTTTTTTTTTTTCCAAGCAGAGACTGAGATGAAATTGAATTACCAAACATTCTCTTAAGCGCTCTTGCTGCCTTAGCAATGTTCAGTCACTGGATTGGGGACTGTTTCCACAGGTTTTGCGTACCCTGGGAGGCAAGTGTGGCGATTTTCTAAGGAGCCGGTTCTGCAAAGATGTCTTGCCAAAGTTGGCTGGCTCTTTAGTCAGCCAGGCTCCCGTCAG
This sequence comes from Giraffa tippelskirchi, assembly GCF_054371585.1. NCBI lineage: Eukaryota > Metazoa > Chordata > Mammalia > Artiodactyla > Giraffidae > Giraffa > Giraffa tippelskirchi. The sequence continues at coordinate 108,665,544 of NC_137287.1, read as the reverse complement.
TGCCAGAGCTGGACCAGTTTACTCCCACACGCTGGCCTTCAAGTTGCAGTTGGCCGTCTTACAGGGCCTGGGCCCCCTCTGTGAGAGATTGGACCTCGGTAGGTACCAGCCGGTTTCACCTGGACCCACACCCCATCCTCTCTGTCTCACCCCCTCTGTTGCCCTCTTTACTTGGCCCTGCTCCCCTCATCTCCGTTCCTGTGCACATCCTTCCATCTCACTTCAGCCTCATTTATCCATTTACCTTGCTGTGTTTTTTGACTTTGGGATGGAATATAGAGCCCATGCATCTTGCCAAGCTGTTCCAGTTTCATCCAACAGCAGTGGGTTACTGCTCGTCCCTGGTGAAGTCTGAGGACCAACGCTTGTTTTGTTTTTCCTCTCTGCAGGTGAGGGTGACCTGAATAAAGTGGCGGATGCCTGCTTGATTTACCTCAGTGCCAAACAGCCCGTGAAATTACAAGAGGCGGCCAGGAGGTACGTCTGCTTGATCACCCGCATCTCTTTTACGTTTGTCCTAAATTATGGATGATTTGCTAATGGCGAGCAGAGTGGAGGCATCTCTGCTCCTTTCTCTTTTCTCTCTCCTCGCCAGGTTAAGATGGGTTCTTTAACTGTGCCAACATCTAGAAACGGCATTTTGACTAGACGCCTTTCTCTTTGAAAGCAACCTTTTCCTCTGCTGCAGCGTCAGCAACAGTTCCAAAGGAGCCAAAAGCATAAAGACGGTGTCCTGGAGGGGAGCAGGCAGAGGGTGATTGACTTCTAGCCCTCCTCTTCTGGTGACCCTGGCACCTCTCTTTCAGCTCCCCCACTCGCCAAGTGAAATTGGGTTATTGATCTAACAAACGTTGGCTCCACAGAGTGTCTTTAATGGTCCTCAGGTGCCACAGACCCTCACACATCGTATGTAGCACTATGTGTGTGTGTGTGTGTGCAAGCAGACACGTACATGTCTTTTTCTAGACGGAGTCTACATCATTCATCTGATATGTAATAGGAGTCTGTGAACCAAGAATCGTTCAAAACCCCTAGACTAATGATTTAAAGGGCCTTTTCAACTCTGAAATTATGTGATTCTCATTTCTAAGAGATTTGCTTATTGAAGAATAGCTCTACCACCTCTAACGGAAGAACCTTTGTCTGGTTCCTCAAGTCCTAAGGAATATTCAGCAAAAGATAAAACTGAGCACAGCAGCCTTCCCCCGACTTGAGACCCACAGTGCACCCTGACCCCCCTCTCCCGAGCCCTCCTTCTAACTGGAAGCAGCGTGCGCCCTGGAACTGCCATCCTTGGACGTCTGTAGTGGAGGCAAAAGCTGGCCAGTCTGCCTGGCACTGCCTCCTGCCCTGGGCCTTACAGTTCCACCTGCCCAGGCAAAGAAACAGCCCCTCCCACTCCATCAGCTTCTGGAAACGTGCCCCTAGTCTTCCTTGGTGGGGTTGGCGTCATCTCGCTCTCTGAAGGGCTGGAAAGCTGCTCTCTGTGAGTGAGGAAAGCCTACTTGCTCCCTTATAAACCTTGTACTCTCCGGGAGTGATGGAAATATCTCTTCGAATTGATTTATTATCCTTTGCAGTTCTCTGCTCTTGATTTCCCCAGTTCCCTTTTTTCTTTCTGTCCCTTTCCTGTCACATCCCCTAGGCCCAGAATCAATCATGGTTTCTCGAGTACAGGGGCACATCTCAACCAGCTTTTTGTCCCCAGACATTCTAGTTCCTTAAAGATGAAAATCGTCCTCCCCCAGGCAGAGTCCCTGAAGCTAATTGTGCTCCAATTTAAAGTACAGCTCACGAACATGACGAATCCATCTGGAAGCAGATTCTTCTGGGTGTCTGTTATGATCGCGAGTCTGAAAGACCTGGTTTTTCTCATCTCCCGTCTCATTCTACTTTTCCTCCACCCTCCCCATAGCTGTCCTTCAAATTCAGACCCATCAAACAGGCTAATATTCACAATTCATTATCTTTTCATTTCTAATTTTCTTTTTCTTTTTTTGCCACTGAAAGCAATCAAACCCAAACTGGACCTTACTAACTCTTTGAGTTGGAATTCCAGGTGCCTCCGGAGGAGGTGGGTAGGGAAGGAGGAGGTTGCCGCCAGCCAGCCTGACTGCGGTGCCTTTTGCTTGCTCCACCACATTCCACTCAGGGTTGAGTCAGATGACCTTCTTCTGCCGGGCGGGCTGGGCGGGGAGGAAGTGCAAGGTTGGTTGCTTCACGTACGCATCATCTGCAAACTTATTTTGAAGTCAGGGGAAAAAAATACCTGTGTTGTCCTTGATCCGGAGCTGATTTGGCATCTTGATTCAGAAATTAATAAGCTCTCTAAATGGGAGAAGAAGCCTGAGACAATAGGCAACCTGGTCCCTTTGTGAGTCTCATTGCAGAGCAGAGACAGGGAGAAGGGTGAGCCAATGAGTATGAAAGCAGTCAGACCTCCAGGGACTTATGAAAGAGGTCCCCTGAATGAGACAGAGGCCCCAGCTCAGCAAATGGCCGCACATCCATCCAGCCGTTGGTCCTTAATTCTCCTCTTTCCTTCACACACTGCATCTATTCCAGAAACGAAGCCTATCTATCTAACTTGTGACATCTCTCTTAACACTGTCTGCTTCTCCTTACCTCCAAGCTGCCAGGCCAGGGACCCCATCTCTTTACCTGATCCCCTGCAGAAGCCTCTCCGCAGCCCCCTGCTTCCACTCCTGCCTCTCAGTGTTCCTCCCCACAACTGTCAGTGACACCCCTACCCACTCGGGGGAGAAGAACAGGCTGTGTGTTCTTTGCCAGGGCCCACAGGAGAGTTCTGTAACCAGAGGGTTACAAAAACTCAAGCCTCAGCTCCGTATTCAAAAAAACTAGTACAAACCAGAGCCATTCAGAGAGGCCCCAACTCTCTCCAGGGTAGTGACTTTCCAGCTCCAGGCAGGTGACTGGCTCGCTTTGGCTGTGGCGGGGCTGGTGAGGAAATCTGGGAGGGCAGGTGGCTGCTCTGAGCTCCCCCACCCCAGTGCAGAAAGGAGGTGGAGGAGCAGCTGTGTCTGTAGGTCTGGCAGGTGTGGGTTTGGTGAGACCTCGGCAGGGCGGCCTCCCTCATGTGGGGATGGAGGCAGACTCAGCAGCTCCAGGCAAGTTCCCCTTTGTATGTATTCATGGTTGGATTTTTTCCTTCCTCCTGTTTGCTTCTCCTGGCTCCAAAGAATGACCAAGCCTGTGTTTGCTTTTTTAATTTGTCATATTAAATATAGCCTTTGTGGCAGGCTTTTACATCCAGGCTGTAAACTCGAGAAATGGAAATTGATCAGGGGGTGGTTGATATAACCGAGGCCATAAATGCTGAGAACGGAGATGTCATTCCAGTTTAATGCTTTTATCTAGCGAATGTGCCTTGTAAGGAGGAACATAAATCTTGCAGCTTGGTTGGGGAGAGGGGGCGGGATGGGGGACATGGGGGTGGGTGGTAGGAGTAGGGGTATAATCTTGCTGTTTGTTACCACCAGGTGTCACTGTTAACTGGCTGTGCAAGAAAAAATACTAACTCTCCCCGAGTTCACCTAGTTAAATGATTTCAGTGGATAACAAATGAGAAAACCATGTTTGGGGTGTGGGAGGAGGGGTCAGCATGTCACGAGCTGTAAATAAGCCCCAGTCCCTGAGAATAAGCACTGGAGTACCAAATAACACGTTCTATCAGCCACACCATCTCAGCCTTGGCGAACTTAACTGACATAAATTCCCCAGTGGCCCCAGTGGCCTTTGAGGTACCTCCCGGCATGCAGTGGGCCTCCACGGTTCTGTGCCTTTCTGGCCGTGGAGCTTTTCCTTCCCCTACATGAAAAGAGTCTGAGATGAGCGCACGTTCCCCCAAATTTCTGTGTTTTTCTTTCCAATCAGTACATGCTCTCAACCTGGTTCAACTCAGCTCCATTAAAACCACAGTCCTCAGGCCTCTCTCCAAGCAGCCTCTGAGGTTCCCTGTCTTTTGCATACATCATCTAGTCAGTCTCCTACCCTAGGGCTAAACAGAACAAAAACTGGGTAATATCTGTCTTTTCAAACTTGGTAGTCCATGCCCAGCAAGGGAGGGACAATGCTTTCAGGCTGCCCAGTTTCCACCCCACAGTCCTAACTCCACCTGTCTGTCACCCTGAGGTGCCAGGTGGGGGTGCAGGGTGCTAGCAGGTAGGGACCAGCTGGTACACCTCCTGCTTGGGCAGGTGCGGGATGCTGTGGTTCTACCACATCCTGAACCTGTGCCCACTGCAGTGGAAGTGCAGAATCTTGATGGGTGTGGTTGGAAAGGGGCCTCTCCTGGACATTGTGTAGATGGGCCTGGGGCTGCAGTCCTGGACGCAGGCAAACCCAGTTTCTCGTCTTCCTGGCTCTGCGGCCTTGAGCAGGTGACTTCGTTTCCTTGCCCCTCATCTCTTTTCTCTGTAAACTGGGTTTGGTGATAACAGCTTCCTCCAGACATGTCACGCCGATGCTTAGCGTTTGTGTGTGAGAGTCCACTCGGCAGTCATTCATGCTGCTGATTGACTGAGTAGCTACTCCGAGCCTGGCACTGTTCTAGGCCTGGAAACTAGAGGGGAGCAGCAGAGAGGAGGCCTGTGCCCTCATGGTGCTCCCATCCTGGAGTTATATTCATGTGTGTGTGCATACCTGTGTGGAAAGCATTAGTCGTTCATTCATGTCCGACTCTTCTGTGACCCCATAGACTGTAGCCCACCAGGCTCTTCTGTCAAAGGAATTCTCCAGGCAAGAATACTGGAGTGGGTAGCCATTGCCTTCTCCAGGGGATCTTCCTGACCCAGGGATCAAACCAAGGTCTCCTGCATTGTAGGCAGATTCCTTACCATCTGAGATACCAGGGAATCATCCATGTGGGGAGATATATAAATTTGCCAAATATATGATATGTTGTGTATACATTACACATATATGTATACTCTTGGGCATGGTATTTTTTTGTTGGAAGCCTGCTTCATCTTGACTGAAATCTGAAACAGGGGTATTCACCTCAGAAGGATCTTTTTCTTAAAGTATTTTTTTAATTTTATTTATTTATCTTGACGGCACCGTGAAGCATGCAGGATCTTAGTTCCTGAACCAGGGATTGAACCTGTGCCCACTGCAGTGGAAGTGCAGAATCTTAACCACTGGACCGCCAGGGAAGTCTTTCAAGATCTTTTTCACGTTAGTTGTTCCACCTTCCCCTTACCACTTTTGCGTGAGCAGCCAGGACCAAGTTTGAATGTTCATTTACTGACTGACTTCCCTGCATTCTTTCTAGCAGTAGGATCTCAGCCCATCAAAGATGCAGCCACTGCCTCAAACCCTGAATGAACTCAGACTAGCAGAGGCTTGTTCATTTCATCCCCGTCAGAGCCCCAACTCCTCTCTTTACCCACATGTGGGCTTATTATATTTGAATGGATCAGCAGCCACAGAGGTGATCCGTTAGTTCAGCTGAGCTTGAAATTAGCAGCTCACCCCCTTAAATGGTGTGGGCAGTGTGTTTGAGCTTGGGCTGCCGAGCTGTTTTCCCCTCAGACTACACCCAGCATGGAAATGAGGGCACTTCTAATATTTTCCCTTTTGACATTTGATTAATAGTGGACAAATCCAGACCCAGTAGTTAGCTTTCCTATTATCCATCTTTTGGCAGGCACTGCTGCTTTTCAAGTCTCATTGTTCTAAAAATGCACTCAGATCTGAAGCTGTTCACTGTGTGGATATAGGCATGATTTCCTGGTGTCAAAGATAAGAGACATCTGCCATGCAAATTACGAACTATAGAAATGATCCCTGAAAGTATAGTCCTTGCCATGCAAATTACAAACGAAGTGGGTTGCTGGGTTTCAGATCAGAAGGCGGGGACCTCTGTGCTACCAATTAAATCAAATGCTACCAATCCTTTCCCTGCTTTCTCGGTGTTATCATGTGACTGATAATCTGCCAGGGTCATCCATTCTACCATTCAGTGGTAGAGCCCAGTGTGGGGCCTGCACGCACACTTATATGTGCCGTACTGGGTCAGGAACCATGATGCTCATGACAGGAGATCAAGCCTGGTAGCTGGACAGCCTGCACCAAGTGGATTTCTGATATCAAAAGCCTTGGCAGACTACAGAGTGGTCATTTCATCCCTTTGCAGGGTCTGAGGTCTGTCTTGAACACCTAAGAGGCAGCAGGAGTGAATGTTGACAATCTCAGTGCCAAGTGAAGTAGCCAGGGACATGGCCTCAGTTGTCTTATTATATATGTATTTATTCAAAAGATGCTTTAGAATCTCTTATTAGCCAGATACTGTGCTGAGCATTCAAAGGTGAAGACCACGGTAGTGTCGGCCTCACATTACTGCTTAGTAGTGTTATCACCTAGGGCAAATTAATTTCTTTCTGGAAGTCTCAGTTTCCTCATCTACAAGACTATAATAAGCATATCTTTTTTTTTCCTGCATGATAAAATTATTACAAAGATTTAACAAAGCCATGTATATTAGTCTATAGCACAAAATGTCAGCCCAGAGTAAAAAGTCAATCAGTAGTAGTCATTATCATTATTTAAACTTCCTCCTTATTCCAAAAAAAGACCTTGAGCATCTTACAAACTAAAGTGTATGCAACAAGGTAAATAAGAAGTGAAGACATTTTTTAAAGGAAAAATAAGAAGAGGGAAAACAAAGTGAAGCCAGGGCTGAGGTTCATTTGTAAAACACAGACTTGGAACTCTTCACCTCTGCTAGAGATGAGCCTGCAGCATGGCTCTGGGCTTCCTAACACAGGAGGCGGAGAGGGAGACACATCTGCTATGCGACTTCCAGTCATTACTGAAGTCAGAACTGAAAGCTTTTAGAAGGCAGCCCTCTCTGGAATTCCCTTGGTACTGAACCCTGAGAAAATGCCCCCCCGTGTCATTTTAGAAGAACACTAGATACCTTTGTGATTGATGACTCCTAACATCCTAGCAGTAAATACAAAAGCACATTTCCTAGAGCTGTTTCTTACAGCTCCATCAGTGGAGCCTGCTGGCTTGGTGCCCAAGCGTGGGTTGCAGGAAAAGAGTTCGAGGGTGGCGGGGAAGGGGGCGCAAAACAGGTAGGCTACCAGGAAGACATCTTTATCTGCAAAGGTGTGAATCTTCCAGGGAGGGCCAGGAAACTCGGCATGCGGCCGGAGAGTACAGACGGCCAGGGCCACTTTGAGATCCACGCCCAGCAGTGTTTCCATCGTGGGATCTGGGCTAGCGGTGGGGCCTGGAGCGGGAAGAGCTGGCCAGATGGGAAGGACTGCTTTTAAATCCGGCCCCAGTGGAATTTAAACCCTTCTCGGCTCTGGCTTATTTTTGAATTGTCGGTAACAGATTGGGCCTCTCAGTGCCATATCTTTTTAAATATGCACAAAGCCATGGAGTCATTCCACTGCAACTATGATACTTTGTCTTGTGGTACTTTAGGGACTGCATTAGCATCGTAAGCTTCCACTGGTGTTTATGGTTTTAATTCCTTTCCTGGTTGCATTTAAAAATGTTTTTAATACTGGCCTCTGCGTGAGTGTGCAGGTCGGCGATCGATAGATGAATGACTGTGAACAGGTAAATATAGTTAAGTCGAACGAGTATGTATAGCCGCAAAGGCAATTGGTGGTATTTATTTGGAGAGTAAATCGTTGCTCCAAGTCATAATCCTCCATTTCCAACATTTAGAAACAAAAAAACAGCCTCGGTGCGGGGGAAGATAGCTAAATTGAATAGCAAGAAAGGACAGGCTTGAAATACTGGTTAACCAATGAAGCGAGACCCATTAGAGTAAATTACCGAGTATGGAAGCATCGCCCCACTGCTTTGCTGGCTCGGACACGTGGATACCCCTAGCATCCGTTTATTTAAAAGGAAACACACAGCCTCATTTGTAGCATCAGCATGTACCGAGTCAGCAGGTACGGAATCATGGGAGAAGAGGTGGCCGGAGAAGAGAAGAGCGTGGAGGCTGTTCTGCCAGAAAGGGAATCACAGGGAAGCCAAAATCACTTTGCAGTGTGCCTGCTTTCCAACAAGTGAGTTTATCCTCCAGTTGCGCTTAGTCGCGCCCACATAGAGACAGCCAGTGTCATATCCCTAAGGAGACGCCCTGAGTAACTTCTTTCAACGCCCCAAGTAAATAAATAAATAAACCTCTCAGAGCTGCAAGTTCTTTACCACTGGCATTTATGCAGACAGCTCATGAGAGCATTTTATAAATCCAGAAGGAGACAAGGAACAGCAGATCCCTCAAGCAAGTAATTGACAGAGAAAGAATAGCCTGTCACCCAGGAGAACTGGGAGCACTGAATTTCAGTTACGGTTTGTTTAGCTTTGCTGGGCCTCAGTTGGCCGGCGGTTTTCTAGAGCTCCCCTTGAAGCCAGTGTTGTCTAGCCTGAGATGGTGAGGACACACTCCTTAATATTTGCCTCTTCAACGGAAGGGTGCCTTTTTGGTTCAGGTTCAAAGATAAGAGACATCTGCCATGCAAATTATGAACTATAGAAATGATCCCTGAAAGTATAGTCCTTGCCATGCAAATTACAAACGAAGTGGGTTGCTGGGTTTCAGATCGGTGGATGGACGGGCCCAGGACCCAGCCCCCAGGTTTGAGAACTGCTGGGATGTGTTGGAGCTGGAAGGGACTTAGAACCAATCTGACGGATGTCCAGGAAAGAGTTGCCACGTCCCCACCTCAGGAGTCATTCCCCGGCTCTGGCCTAGCCATGACCCTCTTCACGTCGCATTGTGGGTGTCTGTGATCCGTCTGTCCTCCCCCACCAGACAGGGAGCCCTGAGGCCAGAGCCTTTGTCCACCCATCTTTGTGTCCCATGCACCTGACACAGTGCCTGCCCGGGCTGGACCAGGTGCTAGTAAACATTTGGTGAACCATGCGGAGATGGGACCAGACCCAGCCAATTAGATTCCAGCAGCACGTTTCCCAGCCCCCCAGGCACCCTCAACCCCAGCTTTGTCACTCAGAGCACCTGATAGGGATCATAAAGGAATGAGTCGCTTCTGTTGGTTTGGTGTCTGGAGTTTATTAGGTACTTACTGATACCCGTCAACTGTAGATAGGGCTGAAGTGCAGGGAAATGGCTGCCTGCATGAAGTGAAATTCAATAAAACCGCATTTTAAGTGAAAAATCAGTATAAACACCAGGCTTCTTTGCCATGGAAACAGAGGTTGCTTAGAAACTGCCTAACAGCGAGTTCTAAATTTTTTAAAGTCAAGTTATCATTTAAGCTACACGGCCCTACAGGTTATTGAGAGATAATCACTCGCCTCAGGACACTTGGAGGCAGGAGACCCAGCCGAGTGCCTCCCAGAACTCTGGGGACCAGATAATCTCTTGATAACTGTGCTCCCTGGAGCCACCGATTTGGGCCTGGGGGAAGGAGAAAGAAATTTTTGTGCAGGAGTTAAATGGTGTACATATATATATATATATATATATATATATATATATATATATATATATACACATATATATATATTTTTTTTTTTTCAAGTGTTTCTCTTTGGGCTTGAAAAAAAGATGGAGTTGGCCATTTGCTGTGTTCACCAGCCATCCCAGCCATGTCTCAAGATGTATTAGGAACATTTTCCAGGCAGTTACTCCAATCACGTCAAAGCAGAGGTCTCCTCTTTGTCTTTCATCTTTCGATTATGCAGAAGGATGCTTTCAGGGTCTTCGGCTTTCTGCCTTTCCCTATCTGGGTGCCCCTCTCCCCAGAAAGGGCAGGAACAGGGCCCAGGACAGGACAATCCTAGAGGTTGGAGCAAAGCTGGGCCTCTGAGTAGTCGGACAACACCTCCTGGGTCTCAGGTCAGCTGCCAGGGCCTCAAAATGAGCAAGGGTCTGGGTTCAGAATTTTTCAGTGTTTAGAGTTCAGCAGGTCACATGTCTTTTGCCAAGCAAAAAGCACAGCTCTGCCTACCAGCCACCTGGCACAGTTGCATGGCACAGTAATTGCTCCCGACCTCGGGCACGTAGAGGGCAAAGAACAGTGCATTCATTTCTTCCTGAAAATAATGGGCAAAATTACAACCCCAGTGGCTGAGAATTGGGACCCCTACCAAGTCAATATGAAGGAAATTACGACTGAAGCAAAAGACAAATGTTCTGCCCTTTTCAGAACATCTGAGAATTTTCCATGGTGTGGCAGTCCTGCCGGGGTTGGTAGTGATAATTATTCCTGAGACACACACACTCTTTCTGGAAGGAACAGTTGTTTTCATCATACACTTCAAAGTGTTTTCCTGCACCTCATCTCCTTAGAGCCTCAGAACCAACCTGTGAGGAGGGTGGGGCCAGTGTGATTATTTTCCTTTGGAGAAAGAGAAAAACAGGTTCTCAAAGGCAAAATAATTTGCTGCCAGCCACAGAGAGAAGAAACCAGCATTGCCACCTGCCATTCTGGGGATCGAAGGCAATGGCACCCCACTCCAGGACTCTTGCCTGGAAAATCCCATGGATAGAGGAGCCTGGTAGGCTGCAGTCCATGGGGTCGCTAAGAGTCGGACACGACTGAGCAACTTCACTTTCACTTTTCACTTTCATGCACTGGAGAAGGAAATGGTAACCCACTCCAGTATTCTTGCCTGGAGAATCCCAGGGACGGGGGAGCCTGGTGGGCTGCCGTCTGTGGGGTCGCACAGAGTCGGACACGACTGAAGCAACTTAGCAGCAGCAGCATTCTGAAGATTCTATCACTTTAGGAGCTCAGGAATGAGACCCAAAATAATTCTTCTAAGAGTTTGGCCCTGGCTTCTAGAAGATGAACTTTGCATGTGATTTTTCCTTTGCTTCCCCGTTAGTGTCTTATTTAGGGATCTCGAAGGGCAAAGAGAGTGGCTTCCTTCCTTTTCCTTTCCTGCCAATGAATACAACACCCAAATTTAGCAAGTTAAAAAGGGATGCCGAAAATGAACTGCGACGTTGCCGAACAGAGCGGTGACTGAACTGGGCTGCAGCACCACTTGGCTGGGTGTCGCCCAGATCAAAATACTCCTTGAAGTTGAGAGTGTGCACCCATGCTGTCGCTTGAGGAGCTGTTCCAGTTCTTGAAGGGGGAGAAAAAAAAAAATCAAATGAAATCATTTGCATTCTAACAGCCTTTGGCACCAGGGAAAACTGTCAACTGTGTCACGTGTAAATAGAAATCTGCTTCCCAGTTTTGGTGCATTTTTTCATCACTTCCCTCGCCACTCTAATTATCAAAGATATTTTTGTTTTAAAACAAAAATTGTCTCCTACGCAGGCCCCATCTCCTTTCTGCGGTGAAATGGAAACAATGAATTAGAATATTCTAATCACTTCTCCAGCAGCCACTGCTGAGGTTATAAGCTCAAGATTATCCTGAGTAAAGAAAACTTCAGGCACCAGACAGGTCAGAAAATCAGAGTGCTCCCTCCACCTGTCTCCCTGGCCACCTGAGCCCACATCTGTTAAACCCAAGGAAGGAAGCAAAACTGGCTCCACTGAAGTAAAACCCAAATCCCGTCCCCCAAGGGCACAGGCTTTTCAGATTAACAAAATTAAAAACCAGAATTTAGTGCCAGTTAGCAACCGTTTTGGACATGACCGAGCAGGCATGCCACAACTGTTTAAGTTCCTATCCGACGCCCAGTAGTAGGGGAGAGGCTCCTCGAAAGGTCATCAAGAATAAAACGTGATCCATCAGATAGATTCTGTCCAGTGTTAGCTGGTAGACAGGGATCGCATGCAGGCAGCCCTGTGTAGGGCCAGATCTGTGTTTTCTCAATTAAACCCCAGCAGAACCCTGGGTGAAGTATATCTCCCATTTTCAGAAATGAGGAAGCTGAGATGAAGATAAATCACGCAGCTAGTGATGTCTGTGGTAACGTGACACACTGTTAGTGACCGTTAGTGACATCTGTGGATCCTTCCTTGGTGGTGAGCATTCACCTCTTCTTTAGGTCATTTTACAGAATATAGCTATTTCAGCTCCAATATTTTGGTCACCTGATGCAAACAGCCAACTGATTTTAAAAGACCACCATGCTGAGAAGGATTGAGGGCAGAAGGAGAAGAGGGCATCAGAGGATGAGATGGCTGGATGACATCACCAATGCAATGGACATGAACTTGGACAAACTCGGAGATGGTGAGGGACAGGGAGGCCTGGCGTGCTGCAATCCATGGGATCGCAAAGAGTCGAACAAGGCTGGGTGACTGAACAACAATATTTCGGTGTTAAGAGCAGGAGGAGAAGGGGGCAACAGAGGATAAGATGGTTGGATGGCATTATCTGGACATGAACTTGGACAAACTCTGGGAGATGGTGAGGGACAGGGAAGCCTGGCATGCTGCAGTCCATGGGATCACAAAGAGTCAGACATGAGTTAGCGACTGAGCAACTATTTTAGAGAGGGATGCCATCTGAAATCATTAGTGTGCAGCGTGATAAGTCCCTTACTTATTAAACATGAAGCCTGTTCAATCAAGTGTTAGTTGAGTGCTTACCATGTGCACACTAAACACCTGGGATACAGCAGTGAACCAAACAGGCGTCCCTGGCCTCAGGGGCTTGTGCTAGAAGGAAGAGAGAAGGTCAGTCAACAGGCCGTTGACAAATGCTGGGAAGAGTGTCCCGAGAAGGAAAAGTCGGGCAACCACCTGGGTGAAGTGGTCGGGAAGGCCTCCCTCTCTGTGCAGGTGGTACAGGCGCTGAGATGGGCAGGATGGCTGCAAGAGAGCCGCCCAGCTAGGGAAGGGCTTCACCCTTCCTGAGACTGAAAAGCCAGACTCTGCATCGCTGAGTCAGCCAAGTGTAAGAAGTTTACACCTGGGTCGCCCAGTGCCGTGGCCCTGGGCATCGTTTAGAAATGAGATGTGAGCAGATGAAGGGCAAGGATTGTGACCCCACGATTCAGACCAAGATAAAGAACCTCACCTGTGGTGGGTATCTGGCGCTGGGTAGCCTGGGCCCTTCCGCTGTGTTTGTGTTGTATGTTCATGACCAGTCCTGGGGGTCTGCTAAAGGTCTCAGAGCAGGGCTCAGCCGATCCTGCCATGGGAGAACAACTGGATCAGATCTCTTTGTGGGTGAGTTCAGACCACCGAAATTCCATGGCTCTCAGAGGCCTCGACTACTGAGTTCAGCAGCTTGCTGGAGGGAGGACATAAGGACCTGAGGCCCACGAGTTGAGGGTTTTGTCCAGGCTCCCCAAGCAGGACAGGAAGTCCCTGCCCGCGACTGGTCCTGTGAGGGGGGAGGACCCTGTAATGGAGGTGGGCCCTATCCATTTCCTTCCTTCTAAAAACTGCTTTTTAGCCAAGAATTTAACCACTTTCTTTGCCAAGAGTTTGTTTGATGTCAATATGGTTCCACTCAGACTAATTACTTTCCTTCTCTCTCTGTCAACGGAAATGAAACTCTTTACCTCTCTTTCTGTTAGACTTTCAGACCATCATAATGGTCTTCAGAACTAAAGCGAGGTTTGTTCTGCTGTTCGAAGTGATGCGGTTATCAGTTTTTTTCACAAATAGCCTAGTACGCAGCCTCTGGGGGTACAGGGAGCCCAGCAGCTCCCCCCCATGCCCCCACACTCCTTTTCCATCTCTCCGCAGCGTTTTCCTCCACCTGATGAAGGTCGACCCGGACTCCACCTGGTTCCTCCTGAACGAACTTTACTGCCCAGAGGAGTTCACACCTCCTCACCCTAGCCTCCACCCTGTGCAGCTGCAGGGGGCCACCAGGCAGCAGAACCCCTACTCGGCTAACGTGCTCCGCCTGCTCCTGGAGCTGCAGTGACACTCCTCCCTTCCCCTCCGCAGGCTGGCAGGTGGGCGCCAGAGGAGGTCCCCTCCCTCCCCTGCCGAGGAGGACGAGGATGTGGGGCCGACCCCACCCTGGCGAGGGCGGTGGTGGCGGCAGCAGAGAAGACTGCCAAGGCGGATTAGACAGCCGATCGATTTATAAATTGATCGATCACACCAACTGCTCAGAAATTGGATTGAAGGAGAGCAGCCGACTGTTATTTATATTTCATACCTGGTGTTTTCAAATGACATTGTCTGGCAGCTCTAAGGGCTTAACTCCTTAGCTCACCATCTCTGCGGCCCCAGCTGCCTCACAGGTCACCCCACGCACACCCACACCCGAGAGCTCGGGGACACGTGGGGCAGAGGCCTGCGCATCGTGTGTGTCCTCTGAGCGCTCAAGGACCATGTGGAAGCGACACCCATCCACAAGTTTTCGGCAGCACCAACTCACCTCCCTCTCCTCAAATAAGGAGATGGAACCTCACCTGTTCATTGGAAGAAGATGAAATAAACGCACTTCTTGGATGAAAAGTATGATCAAGACCTCACTTTGAAGTTTGTTATTTAAATCGGGTGACTTTTTAAAAATGAGTTTATGTTTGTGAAGGAATAATACAGAGTCATGGTATAAAATCCAGGTGGTACAAAACACGGAGAAGTCATTCTCCCCATCCTCATTCACCAGACATCTAGTTTCCCTCTCCAGAGTCAAACACTCCTGATAGTTGTTTGGATGCCTTTTAAGTATTTTTAACTGTCTATCATGGATAATGGTCTACTGAAGACCACTGTGGCTGTGACCCAGTTGCACCAGTCAGGACTTGGCCAGCCCTGCTTCATCCCGCCCCTTCCCATTTACCTCCATGCCCCCACTCAGCCCCTGCATTATTTGGAAGCAAATCCCAGATGTCATATCCAAACTGGTTTTTGTTTGTTTTTTTTTTTTTTATGGACAACCAGAATAGATTGGGCTTCCCTGGTGGCTCAGCTGGTAAAGAATCTGTCTGCAATGCAGGAGACCCGGGTTTGATCCCTGGGTCGGGAAGATCCCCTGGAGGAGGGAATGACTACCCACTCCAGTATGCTTGCCTGGAGAATCCCATGGACAGAGGAGCCTGAGGGGCAGCGGTCCATGGGGTTGTAAAGACTTGGACAAGACTGAGCAACTAACCCACAGAATAACATTAAAAAATTTAACAATGTTCTTTTAATATTATATTCAGTCAGTGTTCAGGTTTCCCCAGTGTTTTTGAATCAGGATGCAAATAAGGTGTGTACATTGCCATTATCGATATGTCCCTTAATAAATCTCTCTTAATTTATAGATTCTCCACCTCTCTTTTCTTTTCCCGGGAAGTTTTTTGTTAAGGAAACAGGTCATTTATTCTACAGCACTTCCCACAGCCTGGATTTACTGATTACATCCCCTTGGGGGTCATTGTACAGGCTCCTCCTGTCACCTATATTTCCTATAAATGAGGCAAAACAAAAGATCAGGGTTTTTTTGTTTTTATTTTTTGGCAGCACTCCTCTGTGGGTGGTATCACTCACTTCCATCAGGAGGTGTATGATGTCTGATCTCTTCTTGTGATATTGGCAGCCACTGGTGGGTCACGCCTGGACCTACTCGTTCTTTATGGGCCGCAGAGCTGTGCTCTTCCCACCCCACCACACCAGCTGGCTTGTAGCTAGAGCCTTGTGTCCCTTCATCAACCATGTGGTAACCTTGAGGGAGTTTGTGTGGTAAAGGCAGCATAAACACTTGATTTTCCTAGCTGGGAGACTTAAAACCCACAGATTGTGTAAATTCAGTTATATAGCTGCACACACACATACACACAGATGCTGAAGGACACACGTGCAGGAACGATGAATGCTTTCTCAGCAGATGCATGGTGAGGCACTAGCTAGATAACTCCTCCAGTGACATAGATAATCCCCAAGCTCTAAAAACAAAAAAACCAGAAGATGGCTGGCATGGGGACCTCATGGAGCAAGGGTCCCCAGCCCATTCTAGAGGTCCCACTCCTTGCCTTGCAGAGCCTCCGTGCAAGGGCAGCGGGATGCCCAGCTGGCTTCTGGTCTGGCTCTGTCAGTGAGTCATCAGCCTCCACCACCCACCCCCGACAACTTTGGGCCTCAGTTCTCCCACCTGGAAAGTGGACGGAATGGGCCAGAGGGAGAACTCTTAAACTTGGATGATTCTAGACTCCGCTAGGAATCACTCCCCGAAAACACTCCTCCTTGCCTGTCACTCCTGGAGGGTACAGCATCCTCTGAGCCTGCAGTCATGGCCCATCTCCACCTCCCGCTGGGTCCGCTCAGCTGACCTTGCAAAATTCTGTGTCCAATTTCGGAGACCTCACCTGTGACCCCACAGGGACTCCAGGTTAAGAAGCCCTGAAGAGAGAGAGAATCACTTAATTCTCTTCCAGTTTGAAAATTCTGGAGTTATTTCCTTTGGGCAGGGGAGGAAATGCCCTCTAATTGAGGTGACTGTCAAAGGATTCACAGAGCATTGTTCCTGATTCCGCTGGGGACACAGAGTGATAGACTAATTCAATCTCTAGGTCCTGACAAATGAGAAAACAGGTCAGAGAGGTGGCGTGACTTGTCGAGCACGACCTGGCTCCCAGGGAGATTAAAGCAGCCTGCCTTCCTTCCCCAGGTGCCAGGGTGTGGCAGGCCGAGATGGTGTGCCAAAGAGTTGGGGTACATGCACACCCACCCTGTACCATAATATTAGAAAGCTCGTGCTCTGGGGAAGCCCTCCAGGGGATAACCCGTACAAGAGAATTGCCGTGATGTTCCGAAAACCCACCGCTTCCTCAAAGAGTTAAGATATCCTGAGTCGCTTTCCGATTCCTGCAGGCAGATTGTTGCACTTGATTAAAAAAAAAAAAAAAAACACTAATTAGAGTGCCTCTCCGGTTATTACTATATTCAGGCAACTTTTATTTTGAACTTGTCCTGCTGACTCAGTCTAGTCCTTGTTAACGTCGGCCTCGCAAAGCGATCATTTCCCCCTGTTAAAACTTGCTGGTGCCGTGAAGGTTTCCCATCTCATTCAGGGTGTACCCTGAGTACCCTGCATGGCTGTGTGGCTGGAGTCAGGGGTAGGGGAGGAATGAACAGGCAGATGCTGAAAGGCCCTGCAGTTGGGGTTGAGATGTTTGAGCTCTTATCTGCAGGAAGTGGAGGATTCAGGGACATGTAAAGCTGGACCCAGGGGATCCTGAAAAGAGTTAGATGTGATCCTCGGCGGGAGCGAGCACCATACTCTGGAAAGAACATGGATGTGGGGTTGATTTCTGACTCTGCCTCTTCATAACGGCATGACCTCAGTGAGTCACTTTACTTAATTTTCCCGTCTCTAAAATGGAGCCACTGAGACTGCCCTGGTGGTCCAGTGGTTAAGAGTCCACCTTCCAATGCAGGGGGAGTGGGTTCCGTCCCTGGTCAGGGAACTAAGATCCCACATGCCAAGGGGCAACTAAGCCTGCACACCACAGCTAGAGAAGCCTGCTTACCGCAATTAATATCCCACGTGCTGCAACGACAACCTGATGCAGTCAAATAAATGTTTTAAATAGCTAAGTAAAATGGAGCCGCTGCCACTGCCTCTTTTGGCGGCTGCTTCAGGAGGAATTAAGTGCTGCAGTGTCTCTGGTGAGTAAGTGCCTGGCTCCCAGGACACCATGCTGTCCTTCCTCCATCTCCCAACCCCACTGCTCGTGGCTTTGTTAGGGATGCAACACCTACTCCTCCAAGACACTTACAGCTGAGCAAGTAGATGGTTATGTCTCTGAATGAACTATCCAGGAACTACAGGGCACCGCAGCAGAGGAGGATATAAGATCCTCGAAGATAAGCAGACAGGCAGAGAAGATAAAGGGCATTCCAGACAAGGTAATAACATGCCCAAAGGCATCGGGCATACCTGCCAATATCTGTACTCATCATAACTCCTTCCCTTGCAGCTGGCAGGAGACCCATCTCTAACTGGCTTCAGCTACAAAGAAATGTCTGGGCTCACATGACCAATGGGCCTAGCTGGCTTCAGCGCAACAACCAGCCTGTCTTTTGATTCTGCTTCCCCCAGTGCTTGCCTTCCTTCTCAGGCAGCCTCTCTCTGTTAAGTGCCCGAGATGGCCACCACTACTTCCAGATGTAGGTTCAACAAACCTAGGAGAGTGTGCCCGTCCTTCTGACAGCTCCAGTTCTAGTCCTAGCACTTGCTCTCCTCAGCTCAGCCCGTCTGTCGCCGCGCCCCAAACCAAGCACTGTGCATCCAAGCGGGAATCCACAAACATTCTCTGTGAAGGGCCAGCTGGCAAATATTTTAGGCTTTGCGGACAGGTTCTTTAGGATAGGGGTTCCCAACCTCTGGGATCTAATCCCTGATGATCTGAGGTGGAGCTGATGGAATAATAATAGAAGTAAAGCATGCAATTCATTTGAATCATCCCCAAACCACTCCCCCCTCTTTGGTCCTTGGGAAAATTGTCTTCCATGGCTGGGAACCGCAGCTCTATGGCATCTTTTTCCTTGATATTTTTTACAACCTTTTCACATGTGAACATTATTCTTAGCTCAGGAGCCCCTCAAAATAGGCCAGGGGCCTTTTTTTTTTTTTTTTTTTTTTGCCCAGGGACCTTAGTTTGCCCTGATCTACATTCTCACAGGCAGGCCTGGAGGCAGGTGTCAGGTCAGCTCACCCAAACCATATGGAGAGGGAACTGGGGTGGTTTCCCCTAAAAGGAAGGGCTGCATTTCCGTTACCAGGAAAAGAGATGAGGGGTGGAGAGGGGCCAAGTTGACAGGCTGTGTCTGTGGCAGGTTACAAGGGTGGCTTGGCTGTCTAGGGAGGGCGTGTGTGAGGAGGTTGTGGTGGCCGAGGCCACATGTACAAAGGCCCTTGACTTGTCAACCTGGGGATCCCAGCCTTAAGAGATCAAGAGGGGAGGCCTTGGAGAGTTCTTGAATGGGTGAGTAATGCGCTGAAAGCAGCGTTTTAGGAATATTCATCTCGTGGCAATGTGCAGGAGAAATTGGAAAGGAGAGAGCCTGGCAATGAAATTGTGTTTCTGAAAGTCCCAGGACGAGAAAATGTACCTCTTCCATCAACCCCAAACTGTTTGACACGCCATGGTTCATGAGCAACTCGAGGCACATAAATAATGTGCTTTAAAGTTTAAGAGTAAGAAGTGAGATGAATGGAACCTCTGATGAGGCTCCTTCCTTGTTCAGAAGCCGGGGGAGTGATTTTCCAAAAGCAGCTCTGGCTGCGATGAGCAGGGCAGGGCTCCTCTCCCTTTGTGTGACTCACCCCAGCCTCTGTGTCAGCCTTGATTGGAAGCAGAGTTGCCCGTGTTGCCTTGCCTCCAGAGTAAAGAAGAGAGGCCAAATTTCAGAAAAGAACTCTGAGTGATGGCTGCCTCTGTGGAAGCACTGATTGCTTTATAAATGGCCTTCCTCTCCCCACCTCCCACCCGCTTCCCCACAAAAGTTTGGAGGCGGCAGTGGCTTTCCAAATTACGCTTGAAAAGCAGCCTGATTTCCCTGAGAAATCCTCTCCGAGATGAGGAGCTGTTCTCCCTTTTTTTCCAACACGTTCACCCAAGAGTACAAAGCCTGTCTGCCAAGGGCTCGGAGGGAGAGGTGCCCACCTCCCTTCAGAGCCATCAGCACCAGCCATTTATGAAAATCTCTCTGGTCTCCCGTGTCTGGGGCTGCCCGCTTGTGCAGCAGGAAAGGGTTAAAAAGCGCTGATGACGGCTGCCTCCAACACCCGCTTCCGTTTTCCCTCCTTAGGTAATTTGCCATTCTTTTCGCACAACAGCACAACAGCTCCCGGGCCTCAACCTGCTCTCTCAGTCAGTACCCTCACGTCCTCAGCTGCCTCCCGCACAGGTGGCTCTGAAGTAAGGAAGCACCTTCCGGAATCTCTGAGGCCGTTTCCAAGGGAAAAGATGGCAGGGAAGGGGCAGGGGGCTCAGGGGAGGTGGAGCAGGGAGAAGTAATGGAGATGAGTCAGAAGTTTCTTGAAGAAATAAAACATAGGAATTCCCTGGTCGTCCGGTGTCTAAAATCTGCCTTCCATTGCAGGGGGGCGCAGGTTCAATCCCTGGTCAGGGAACTAAGATCCCACATGCCGGATGGCACAGCCAAAAAAAAATATACAAGAACTAAAACCTGTTACGTTCCCCAAGGCAGAAGTGTGCGGTGGACACAGACCTTGGTGCACCCCGTTTCCCCTCCGCCCCATTTTCACATCCACTCTTACCTCACAGACCCCACCTCATGCTCTCACACGTTCCACCCGGGACACTGCCCAGTCCCCGAGAAGAGGCCAGAGAGTCCAGAAATGGGAATCTAACCATGCCACGGTTTACGGGTGACCTTGGGCTGACCCTCCTCCTCCCCAAGGTCTCAGGTTCCCTGTCTGTTAGATGAAGGATTTGAACCAATCAGTCTCCAAAATTGCTCCACCTCTAAACTGTGACTTGATAATACCATGTTGGCAAGTATGTGGGGGAAACAAGCATGTAAGTTGGCACGAGCTTGGGGTTTCCCTGGCAGTCCAGTTAGTAAGACTCCTTGCTTCCACTGCAGAGGGCATGGGTTTGATCCCTGGTTGGGGAACTAAGATCCCACATGCTGATCTTGCATGCTGTGCATTGTGGCCAATATCTGCACCCCACTCCAGTACTCTTGCCTGGAAAATCCCATGGGGTCTATGGGGTCGCTAAGAGTCGGACACAACTGAGTGACTTCACTTTCACTTTTCACTTTCATGCATCGGAGAAGGAAATGGCAACCCACTCCAGTGTTCTTGCCTGGAGAATCCCAGGGACGGGGGAGCCTGGTGGGCTGCCGTCTATGGGGTCGCACAGAGTCGGACACGACTAAAGCGACTTAGCAGCAGCATATATATATACACACATATATACTCATCTATCCATGGAATTCTCCAGGCAAGAATACTGGAATGCATAGCCAGTCCCTTCTCTAGGGGAATATATATATATACAATATGTATATTGGTATAAGCTCTCTGGAGGTCAACTTGACCGTATCTCATAAATTTAAATGTACACACCTTTTGACCAGCAATTCTGCCTCTAAGAGTTTAATAATGATGCATGTGCACAGGCGAGTCACTGCAAGGTTGTTCCTGATTTGCAGAAACCCACAATACTGAATGCCCAGTATGTACCAGGCATTATGCTTAATGCTTTACATTAATATCTCAAGAGACTGGGAGCAAAAGATAGGAAACAACCTAATCACAGGACTTCAAATCCACCCAGAGGAGCCTGAAAGACCCCCTCACCCCACCCCCCAAAAAGCCCCACCAAAAGTTCTAGTGAGCTATACTGAACAATGGTACATCAAAAGTCATGAAATGTTAACTATTTCCTAAAAGTAAATACGGAATTAAAAAGAAAGCAGGAGGAGGGGTTGGAGAGTGAGGGAGGGATTGGTTAAATGAACTATGGTCCATCCGTATAACAAAATGAATGAAACAACAATGGGTATCAGAATTTTAAATGCACATACTCTTTGACTCAGCAATCCTGCTTTTAGGGATTTCCTTGTCCATATGCAAAGATGGGGGCATCCCTGGTAGCTCAGCTGGTAAAGAATCTGCCTGCAATGCAGGAGACCCCAGTTCAATTCCTGGGTTGGGAAAATCCCCTGGAGAAGGAATAGGCTGCCCACTTCAGTATTCATGGGCTTCCCTGGTGCCTCATATGGTAAAGAATCCACCTGCAATGGGGAGACCTGGGTTTAATCCCTGAGCTGGGAAGATCCCCTGCAGGAGGGCATGGCAACCCACTCCAGTATTCTTGCCAGGAGAATCCCCATGGACAGAGGAGCCTGGCGGGCTCCATGGGGTGGCAAAGAGTCAGACATGACTGAGCAACTAAGCACAGCACAGCATGCAAAGATGGTGAACCCAGTGTTCATTGAAGCAATGTTTGCATTAATAAAAGTTTGGAAATGACCTCAAGGTCCATCCAGAGGGTCTTGGCTAAATAAGTGTCTTACTATCGTGTAATGTGCCAAATAGACTTGAAAAAAGAACTAGTTCTCCGTGTACATCACCAGGATTTATTATTAAAGAAAAAGGCAAGCAGAGCAATGCTACTATTTATGGGGGACAGAGGTCCTTTATGTGTGGAATTCCTCTTAAAGAATACCCAAGTGGCAGCCTTCTAGGAAGAATAGCAGGATCAGTGATGAGAAATCTTTTCACATTGTACCCTTCATATCTTCACATTTTAAAGCCATATACATAATCATATGTGTAACTTCTTCACTCACCCAAAAAATTATTATTAAAATATAAGGCATTTTTGAGTCTGTTATTCTACTCACATTTTGGTGATAGGACTTTAACATCATCTGGGCTTCCTCTCATGTGCTTTGCATTTCTCCAGGGCAACCAGGCTTGGGAAGAGGAGGTACTGCTTAAGCCAAATAAGGAAAGGGATCTTGGCAAAGAGCCCTTCATGGGATGGGTTGTGTACTGTACAGGCAACCGCCGCACAGCTCCTGTGTGCATGGGGAAAGGCCATCCCCCCATCAGTGCCCCAGCTCATCTGAGCCCCTCAGAGCCCTAAAAGAAGAAGGTGGAGTCTCAGAGGCTTTCCTGGCTGCCTCAGTGCTCCTGGGCATTGCACGTTGCCCTCTGCCCTCGCCTCTACTGTGGCTCTGTCAGGCTGGCAGCCTTGTCCCTGTGGAGAGACGGCGTTCCTGGCTGCATCTTCAGCACCTTGGACAGGGCTGTGGCCTGTGCCTTCCTCTCATTCTTAGGATGACAGCCACCTAGGGATGGGCCCAAAGGCACCAAATAGAGGGCGACAATAGAATTCAAACCGGAGGCTGCCGACATCCCATGATGAGTTACATGATCAGTTACACCAGGTTTACACCACAGAATTCAGAATCTGCAGGTTGGAAACTTCAATTCTGTCCAACAAGCATTTTTCGAGGCTTTTTATGTGCCAGACCCCGAGACAAAAAGGCATACATTCTGTCTCCTAAGAGCCAAGCTCAGAGGAGAGCTACGCAAGACAGTCATCATGAGGAGGCAGCGATAAAGTCTGGATTGGAAGAAGGTTGGGAGCAGCTGTTAAGAGCATGGCCTCTGGACGCACAGCCTGGGTTTGACTTCTGACCCTGCTGCCTCGGCAAGTCTCTTGATTGCTCCAAGCTTCAACAGAATGGGCATAAAAATCATACCTCCCTGAGAACATGGGGAGAATTAGAGCCTGGTTAGAATAAAGTGCTCGACTCAGGGCCTGGTCTCTGGGCAGTGCTCTGTAGGAGCTGGTTGTCAGGCGATGATGATACCTTAGAGGTATAAGTGCCAGCTCAGAACGTGAACTGAAAGGAAACTGGGAGGCTTCATGGAAGAGAGGCCGTCCAAGCTGGCTTTGCAGTATTTGCCCCTCAGATACAAAGGGAGGGGCCCCTCTGGGAAGAGGGAAGGAGGTGGGGACAGTAAACAATAAGGCTGGGGATGTTCCTGGTGGTACAGTTCAGTTCAGTTGCTCAGTCATGTCCGATTCTTTGTGACCCCATGGACTGCAGCACCCCAGACTTCCCTGTCCACCACCAACTCCCAGAGCTTGTTCCAACTCATGTCCATCAAGTCAGTGATGCCATCCAACAATCTCATCCTCTGTCATCCCCTACTCCTCCTGCCTTCAATCTTTCCTAACATCAGAGTCTTTTCTAAGGAGTCAGTCCTTCACATCAGGTGGCCAAAAAAAGTATTGGAGCTTCAGCTTCATCATCAGTCCTTCCAGTGAATATTCAGGACTGATTTTCTTTAGGATTGACTGGTTTGATCTCCTTGATGTCCAAGGGACTCTCAAGAGTCTTCTCCAACACTACAGTTCAAAAGCGTCAATTCTTTGGGGCTCAACCTTCCTTATGGTCCAACTCTTACATCCAAACATGACTCCTGGGAAAACCATAGCTACCTGGTGGTACAGTGGATAGGAATCCGCCTGCCGATGCAGGAGACACAGGTTCAATCCCTGGTCTGGGAAGATGCTGCAGAGTAACTAAGCCTGTGTGCTACAACTACTGAGCTCACACTCTGGAGCCCAAGGCCTCAAATACTGAACCCACATGTCACAGTTAATGAAGCCCACTCACGCTAGAGCCCATGCTTCGCAACAAGAGAAGTCGCTGCAATGAGAAGCTCACGCACCCCAACAAAGAGTAGCCTCCTCTTGCCACAATAGAGAAAAACCTGTGCAGCAATGAAGACCCAGTGCAGCCGGAAATATAAATAAATAATAAATAATCATTACAAGCACAAAATGAGTTGATGTTATTTTCTTAAAAAAGCATTGTGCTGAGGGGTGGGAGGGGGGTTCAAGAGGAAGGGGATATATGTATACCTATGGCCAATTCATGTTGATGTATGGCCAAAAAAAAAATCACAATATTGTAGTTATCCTCTAATTAAAAATGTATTCTGTAAGGCAAGGATCCTTCAATCAAAAATAAGTAAATTTATTTAAAAGAAAAAAGAATTTGTAATAGAAAAAATTTAATAGAAAAAAAATTTTTTTAAAGCATTGTAGTACAATCCTTAAGAAATAAGGCTGAACAAAAGGATGAAACTTCAGGAAGGAAGACTGGTCTATTCCACACCCAACGGCAGACACAACTCTACTTCCAGTGGGTGCTCGGTATGCACCTGAGGAATGGATTGGTAGCATTGCCCCGCCCGGGGAAGTTGTTCTCTGTGACTTTTCTGCAGGACTGGATGAAGGGCTGAGTTCACCCTTGCCAGGCTCCCCCCAGCCCTCCCCTCCCCTGTCCCTGAGGCCTCTTGTTGGGACAGAACTGTCCTTCATGTGGTGAAGTGCATGGGATCTGAAGGCAGCCTGCCTCTGCTATTTATGCACTTTCCAGCCATATGACCATGTGACAAGTCAGTTTCCTCATCTATAAAATGGGAGTAATAATAGCAGCTCATCTTGTCGAATTTTTATGAGGAAAATTTGATGTAGGAAAAGTGATCCCACATGTGGGATCTTAGTTCCCCGACCAGGGATTGAACTTGTGCACCCTGCATTGGAAGACAGAGTCTTAAGCCCTGAGCCGCAAAGCAAGTCGCAGGAGCCTGGTTGTTAATAAGAACGAAAGAGTTCAGGACATTGGGGCTGCCAGGTAGCTACATTCTCCAATAGACCCTCTATCGGCCATTGAGGATGGTAACACCAGGGTGTGAGCTGATACTCCTGGCTACACAGCTCTCTCTAATCTTCACAACAGCCCTGAGACTGAATGTTGTGCCCACTGTACAGGGGCAGAAACTGAGCTCAGAGGGCTGAAGAAGCAGATTCCCAGGGTCCCACTGCGAGGTGGGGCTCTCCCAGGGCAATTCCAGCTTGTGAGCGCCTGCTTTGCTGACTTCTGGTAAGTCTGCACAAAATAGAGGGGGCGGGGTGGGGGAGAGCCCTAGAATTTACACTCCAGTGTGGGAGGCCAGACTTTCCTGAGAAACGTTTTCATTTACTAATGGATTTAATGAGTGTAGAACTTCCTGTTTTAAACAAACAAGTGATTAGCATTGACTACAGAAGTGAAAACGAATCCTAATGAATTGCTAATTAGCCTCCTCCTCTTCCTGGGGTCTTTAACTGGTAAATTCTCTCTGGCTACTGGAAGTCCTAGTCAATGGGACTGGAATTCATTCATTTTTCATTCATTCACCTCACATCTATTTCTTGAGGACCTACTATGTGTCGCTGTGAACAAGGACAAGCAAGATCCTTCCTTACAGTCTGATTGCAAGACAGTCTGTGAGGAAGACATCAACTAACCTCACAAATATATAATGACACACTTACAGGACAGCGAGCTGGGCTGGTGTGCAACAGGAGGGCTTGTACTTGTGCTGGGGTCGGGGTGTCCCTCAGAGAAGGCTACCTAGAGGAAGGGATGTTTGAGCCAAGATTGAAAGAATAAATAAGACTTGACTACATGAAAGTGTATGGGAAAGAGTAGAAGAGTGCTTCAGACATGCAACAGCACATGCAAAGGTCCTGTGATGAGAGAGAACAGAGTGAGTCTGAGGAAAAGGAAGAGGGCAGCAAGAGGGGTGTGCAAGGAATGTGTGTGTGTGTGTATGTGAGATATGAGGTTGGGGTTAAGGATGTTGGTTCTCTCCTTTGTAGCAGACAGGGCCCAGTGTCTAGCCCACATCCTTCAAGTCTTACCACCTCATTGTGCTCCCACTAACTTCCTGCTACCCCATATTTGCATCTATCTCTTTGCCTGAAGACTTTCCATAGATAAAGAGGGCCTTCTTAGCAGACCAGAAGTCTTGGTGAAATGGGGCATATTAACAGCTTGGGGGCAGGCTTCAGCCAATGACTGATGGAAGTTAATGTATAAAAGCCACAGGTCCCCAGCCCTAGGGATGACTTTGAGGTACGTGCTCTACACTGGCTCCCAGAACTCCCTGGTAGGACAGAGCCCCACTTGCTCACTCACAGTGGCTGCTTGCCTGACCACTCACACTTTCCCTGTCTCACTTCCCCACTCCCCTTCTGGTACTTTCTGGAATCACCTCCCCTAGTAAACTACTTACCCTTAAGCCTTTGTCCCAGGGACTTCCCTGGTGGTCCAGTGGTTGAGAGTCTGCCTAGCAATGCAGAGGACTTGGGTTCGATCCCTGGTCGGGGAACTAAGATCCCATATCCCATGCCACAACTACTGAGCCTGAGTGCTCTGGAGCCCGTGCTGCAACGGAAGATCCTGCACAAAACAACAACGATCTCAAGTGCTGCAACTAAGACCTGATGCAGCCAAGTAAACAGATAAATAAACTTTAAAAAATAAATATTAAAAAAAAAACCTTTGAACCAGAATCTGCTTCTGGAGGAACCCCATACTACAACATCCCTTAAATAAGACACAGACAGTTTTCCAGCCCCCTCTGCATCCTTGCCTGGATGTCTTCCTCTCTCCCATTTGCTTCCCTCACAGAGTGTGGGGCCCATGGACCGCGGTGGCCCAGCTGGGGTCTGCCTGGCACAGTGTATGTCAGACCCATCACCTGCCTCTTTCTCAGTACCCTGCCTCTGTAATTCAGCCTGAGTTGTCTTTCCTCCAGGGCAGCAAGTCCAACAGAACTTTCTTCAGTGATGGAAGTGTTTTATGTCTTAATATGGTGGCCACTAGCCGCAGGTGTCCATTGAGCACTTGCAATGTGGTTGGTACAACTGGGGGACTTAATATTTTATTAGTTCAGATGTAAATAAATACATGTGAAAGGAATGAATCTGAGTCGGTTGTAGTGAGGTGGATGAACGTCAAACCTGTTATACAGAGTGAAATCAGGTCAGAAAGAGAAACAAATACCATATATTAGTGCATATATACAGAATCTAGAAAAATCGTACACATGAGCATATTTGCAGAGCAGGAACAGAGATGCAGATGCAGAGGACTCATGGACACAGTGGAGGCAGGAGACGGGGGTACGAGTTGAGAGAGTAGAATTGACACATATACACCACGATGTGTGAAATAGATAGCTAGTGGAGAGCTGCTGTATGACCCCGGGAGCTCAGCCCTGTGGTCTCTGATGACCTAGAGGGGTGGGATCAGGGGTGGGTGGTGGGAGGGAGGCTCAAGAGGGATGGGGATGTATGTGTACCTATAGCTGATTCATGTTGTTGTACAGCAGAAACAAATACAGCAATGTAAAGCAATTATCTTCCAATTAAAAATAAATAAAATATTATGAAAAAATCTGTGTAGCTAATGGCTATTATATTGGACACACAGCTCTGGGATATGCCTGTCTGTAGGCTGCTGTTTGCTGCTGCTGCTGCTGCTAAGTCGCTTCAGTCGTGTCCAACTCTGTGCGACCCCATAGATGGCAGCCCACCAGGCTCCCCCGTTCCTGGGATTCTCCAGGCAAGAACACTGGAGTGGGTTGCCATTTCCTTCTCCAATGCACAAAAGTGAAAAGTGAAAGAAGTCGCTCAGTCGTGTCCGACTCTTGGCGACCCCATGGACTGCAGCCCACCAGGCTCCTCCGTCCATGGGATTTTCCAGGCAAGAGTACTGCTATTTCCTGGACATCAAATCTGATTGATTGTGGGAAGGGCAGCCAAGTGGACCCAGCTCTCTGCACCCAGCTCAGCCATTGGGCCCATCAGACCTTCCTCGGGTAGGTCACCAGAAGGCAGCCACTCAGGTCCCAGGGTGGTCAACAGTGTGGGTCTGTCTACAGTTTCCATTATTAACTCCCCCTTCTCTGAATGCACCACCCTTCAACTGCTCCCCACCCCACTCTCATCCCCTGTAGCTGGAGCAGAAAACCTTGAAGGAGAAGCTAACGTGGCTGGTCTGGTGGTAGGGGGTGGGGAGTTCGGAGGTGCTAAGTGAGACACCTCCTTACCTACCAGCCTGGCTTCCTTTTGTGTAGTGAATTAAAAAGTTCTTGCATTTTGAGGAATAATTGTATTTTTCTACTAAGATAGTATATTAAACTCAAAGTGCCTAGAGTTCAGGACAGAGGCAGGCTCAGAGTAGGGCCGGCTTGAAGTCATCAATAATTAACTTCCCCTTCTTCTAAGTAAAAGAACCCTGCTGTTTATCTAGGCACACAGCTGGTCAGAATAAAGGTCACCCTTTCCCGTCTCCTTTGAGCCAGGTGTGGCCATGTGACTAAGTTCTGGCCCATGATAGAGAAGCAGAAATGATCTTCAACTTCAAGCAGGTATCCTTAGAGACAGGCTGTGTGCCTCTCTCCCCCTTTTCCTCCTTCCTCCTGGCTGAAATGCAGACCCACTGTTGGGAGGTAGAGTGGCCATCTTGGGCTATGAAGAGAAATCTGGCCAAAGGGACGGTAGGTCCCATAGTAATGGGGTAGAAATGCCAACTAGTTCAAAACAAGGGTCTTGTGATATTTAGGGAAGGAGAAAACAGGGCTCCAAAAAACTTCCTTTGTTTAAATGAGATACAGTCCAAACTTTGACCCAACCCTTAAAAGCTGTCAATGCCTGTCAGGGACAGATCTTTATTCATTGATTCATTTATTGAGTGCATGCCATGAACCTCGAGACCTGTGCGAGGCACTGGGGACACAGCAGGGCACTAAAAGTCTGTGCCCTCACAGAGCCTTCATTACCATTCCTGACATTTTATAGCTTGGGGTAAATTCTAAAGTGTTTTTACAGTCACCTACAGTGAAGATGGCATTGAGTTCACGCTTTAAAAATAACCTGCTCCTCAACCAGAACGCTCATATATTGCAGATGGGAATGCAAAATGGTGTAGCCACTTTGAAAAACAGTTTGGAAGTTTCCAGACATACACTTACTTTGCTGCCCAGCAATCCCATTCAGGTATTTACCCAAAAGAATTGAAAACATGTCCACACAAAGATTTGTGTATGAATGTTCATGGCAGATTTATATATAATGGCCCCAACTTGAAACAACCCAAATGTCCATCAATAAGAGAATGGATAAGCAAATGGTGATATATCCATACAACAGAATACTACTAAACAGTAGAAACAAATGAGGTAGTAGTATACACAAGCTGGATAAATCTCAGAATCACTATGCTTAGTGGGAGTAGCCAACCACAAAAGAGTATATACTGTCTGATTCAATTTATATGAAATTCTAAGAAAGGCAAAACTATTCTATAGAAAGTAGATCACTGGTTACCTGGGGCTGCAGTTGGGAGAAGGGGATTGATAGCAAAGGGGTACAAAGGAAGTTTGGGGGTTCAGGAAATTATTCTTGATTATGTACTGTATATGCTTATCATATAATGGTGACTTTATGACTGTTCAAGGTATACACTTTAAATGGATGCTTTTATTCTGTTAATATATTAGTCATATATACCTCAATAAAATTTTTATTTATTTTACTTACTGTTGGCTGTGCTGGGTCTTTGTTGCTTGCATGGGCTTCCTCTAGTTGTGACAACTCTCTAGCTGCCGTGTGCGGGCTTCTCATTGCAGTGGCTTCTCTCGTTGTGGAGCACAGGCTCTAGAACATGCACGCTTCAGTAGTTGTGGCATGTGGATTCAGTAGTTGTACACGGGCTGAGTTGCCCTGTATCGTGTGGGATCTTCCCAGACCAGGGATAGAAACCCTGTCCCCTGTTTTGGCAGGCAGATTCTTGACCGCTGGACCACCAGGGAAGCCCTTGACAAAAGAGAATTCAACCATACTATCCATAAATTAGTGAGGAAAGATAACCTGTTTATATACTGCAGCAATAGATAAATTACATTTTTAAATAAATAAAATTACATAACCACACTCACAAAGATGAGGGAATAGACCTGCCAAGCCCTGGATCTGGAAACGGGCAGAAGTGACCAGGAATTCAAGACCAAAAGGATTCTTCAAGAAGTAGAGACAGCATGTCAGACTCTTGCTTGAATCCATATCTTAGGTAATGGGGGCAACAGAAGCCAGTCTGGCAATTAGGAACTGAGCCATGCCACCTTGACTCATTAACTGTATCTGTGACATCTCTGATAGCACCGAAATCTGGGAATCCTAAGCTCCAATAGGAAGCACAGTTTGCGACTAGAATCCTGGGGATTTAGACAAGTGCAGAGAGAGAAAATGAGCATAAAGATTCCGCTTCAAAACAAGCTTGCAAATCAAAATTCTAAAGCACTTGAAGTAAACCGACAGACAGTCGACAAACTCAACTCTTAAGAGATGAATTTGCTCATGAGAAGTGCCAATAATAAAGCAATCTGAAAAATCTGTTAAAGGTTTAGGATCCTAACAAAGGTAAGTGTTAGTTGCTCAGTCATGTCCAACTCTTTGGGACCCCATAGATTGTACCCTGCCAGGCTCCTCTGTTCGTGGAATTCTCCAGGCAAGAATACTGAAGTGGGTTGCCATTTCCTTCTCCAGGAGATCTTCCCAACCCAGGGATCAAACCCAGGTCTCCTGTATTGCAGGCAGATTCTTTACTGAGCCACTGGGGAAGCCCCCAACAAAGGTAAAGGAATGAATAACTTGTAAAAAGAAAAAACAATACAGTTGTGAAACAAACAACCACTAATGTGAAAAAGAAACAATCAGAAATCCTAAAAATGAAAAGAATCATTATTGAAGTGAATTCAAATGGGATACATTCTAAATAAAACACAGTTGAAGAGACAATTAGTATATCGAAAGATGTGTGCATGTGTGCTCAGTCGTGTCCAACTCTTGTGATCCCATGGACCGTAGCCTGCCAGGCTCCTCTGTTCACGGAATTCTCCAGGCAAGAATACTGAAGTGGGTTGCCATTTCCTTCTCCAGGAGATATTCTCGACCCAGGGATCGAACCCAGGTCTCCTGCATCGCAGGCAGGTTCTTTATTGTCTGAGCCACTGGGGAAGCCTCCAACAAAGGTAAAGGAATCAATAACATGTAAAAACATGTTATGAAACAAAGACAAACAATTAACTGCTAATGTGAAAAAGAAACAATTAGAAATCCTAAAAATGAAAAGTATCATTATTGAAGTGAATTCAAATGGGATACATTCTAAATAAAACACAGCTGAAGAGACAATTAGTATATCGAAAGACGCGTGCATGCGTGCTCCGTCTCACCCAACTCTTGCGACCCCATAGACTGTAGCCTGCCAGGCTTCTCCGTGGATTTTTCCAGGCAAGCATACTGGAGAGGGTTGCTATTTCCTACTCCAGGGGATCTTCCCAACCCAGAAATCAAACCCTCGTCTCCTGCACTGCAGGCAGATTCTTTACCACTAAGCCACCTGGGAAGCCCTAGGTTTGAAAGATATTCCTGAATAATTCACCCAGAAAGCAGCACAGAGAGATAAAGAAGTGGAAAATAGAAAAGAACATTTAAGACATAGTGAGCATATAGAAAGAGTCCAACATATGTGTAATAGAAATTCTAGAAGGATAGAATAAAAGGTATGATGGAAATACAATATTTAAGAGATGGTGAAAGAGAATATTTCAGAATCAAAGCAAAAGTCCTCAGATGGAAAACACTTCAGTTCAGTTCAATTCAGTCGCTCAGTCATGTCCAACTCTTTGCAGCCCCATGAATTGCAGCACGCCAGGCCTCCCTGTCCATTACCAACTCCCAGAGTTTACCCAAACTCATGTCCATCGAGTCGATGATGCCATCCAGCCATCTTATCCTCTGTCATCCCCTTCTCCTCCTGCCCCCAATCCCTCCCAGCATCCTGGTCTTGCTGCTGCTGCTGCTAAGTCGCTTCAGTCGTGTCCCACTCTGTGCGACCCCACAGACAGCAGCCTACCAGGCTCCCCCGTCCCTGGGATTCTCCAGGCAAGAACACTGGAGTGGGTTGCCATTTCCTTCTCCAATGCATGAAAGTGAAAAGTGAAAGTGAAGTTGCTCAGTCATGTCCAACTCAGTGACCCCAGGGACTGCAGCCTACCAGGGTCTTACTGTGTGCTAAATAGAATGGCTAAAAATCTCAGGAATTCCCTGATGGTCCAGTGGGTTAGCACTAGATCCTTTCACTGCAGGAGCCTGGATTCGATCCCTAGTCAAAGAACTAAGGTCCTGCAAGCTTCGAAGTGTGACCCCCCACCTCCTTGCCCCCAAAGAAATCTCAACCAGAAGCATTGTAATGGTAGAGTAGAATGTCAAAGATAAAGAGAAAAATCTTAAGATTTAAGAGAATAAAGACAAATTGCCTACAAAGGAAATCCAGTTGAGCTCACAGCAGATTTCTCATCAATAGCAATAGATGACAGAAATAGAGAAATAATATCTAGATCATACAGAGGGTAAAATTGGATCAGCCTACCTCGATACACAACAGATGAGCACTGAAAAAGGAAATCAAATTACAGATCTTTTCATAGATTAAGAGAGTTTACCGCCTGTACTGTTGCTACCTGTACCACCTGAGTATTAAAGCATGTACTTCAGCAAAAGGGAAAGTGAAAGAAGGAAAACATGAAGTGCAGAAATTGGTCAAATATATTGGTGAATCTAAATAATTTCTGATAATATAATTAATTTCTGTGATAAACAGTGGAACTAAGATTCTAATGAGGATGATGCAATGGGGGATAATTCAGCTCATAGTTAGATGGTGTGAGAGGGGTTGTCTTATCAAGAGGAAAATAAAGATACTGAAAAACTTTATATTAATGCTGTGAGGAAAATATATACTTAATTATGTTAAAAAATTAAATCAGGGATTTTCTTGGTGGTCCAGTGGTTGAAAATTCACCTTCCAATGCAGGGGACGTGGGTTTGATTCCTGCTCAGGGAACTAAGATCCCACATGCTGTGGGGCAACTAAGCCCTCTCGCCACAGCTAGAGAAGCCCTCACACCACAACAAAAGTTCGCATGCTTCAGGGAAGATCCCAGGTGCTGCAACTAAGACTTGACACAGCCAAAACACAAATATAAATAAATATTTTTAAAAAAGAAAAAATAGTAAAATAGTAAAAGAAATATGAAACACAGCTTTCAGTGAGGAGGATAAAGGATGGGGTGCTAAAGAATGCTATCCATCAAAATCCAAAAAAGAAAAAAAGCATTGAAGTAACACTATGCATCCCCCTCCCCCAAAAGTGTCATGTTAATAGAAAACATACACAAAAATACACTGAAAATAAGATGGTAGAAAATGTCTAAATAAGTCAGTTATCACAATAAATGTAAGTGGATTAAACTTACCTATTAAAGACAGAGACTATGAGATTTTTAAAAGAATCAAAATCCAGCATCAGCTTTGTATAAAAGATTTACCTAAGACAACGACACAGAAATATCGAAAAAGAAACAGATATCACAGGCAAACAGTAACCAAAGAAAACTCATCTAAGAATGCTAATATCAGCAAAATAGAGTATAATGCAATAAAGGACTACTAGGGATAAATTGAGTCACGATATTTACGATAAAATGAAGAATCCCATCAAGAAAATGAAAACTCATGAACTTTTCCTAGCATTTCAAGGGAGTCCTTTTGCCACTACACTTATTCAAGGATTCATTGTTCATTAAACTAAATCTGCACGCAGGCCTAAGTCCCTTAATGTAAAAAAGGGTGAGGCATGAGGACAAAGGGAGATTGAAAAATAAGGTTACTTACTAAATTATTAACTATACAGCTCTGGGCTAAATCAACATAACTGCAAGTAGGACAATAAAGGCCCAGCACATCCTAAATCACTTGTGGTACATTTGCATATTAAATTGGATCATTTATGTAGCTGTAGCCTAGAAAATGGCCTTTATTTAAATGTGCCCACAGTTAACACTTGCAGAAACCAAACTCATATGGCTCCAAATGCAACTCAGCAAACCTCCTCTTTGTGAAAAGTGAGGGCAGTCAAAGGGCTGAGTTGTAGGTGAAGGAGATATTGGAGGCTCAAGAAACCTGGGGCATTTGACAAAAATCACATTTGCTGACCATGTAGACGAGAAAGAGAAATGAGCTAGATGAAGCACAATTAGGTAAATTTATCTTGGGCCCCAAAGGGCAGCTGATTAATTGATGCTGTTAAACAGGAGGAGAGTTCTTAATTGTAGAGTTCTATAACCCAGCCTCAAATACTAGGTCCCTCATTTATTTACCAGCTAGGTGATCTCAGGAATTGTTTTCCTTTATTTCTCCCAGTGTCAGTTGCCCCTAAAGAAATAGCTGCCCATTTCAAGGGTTGTCGTGAGAATTAAATAACTCCTTAAAGCACTTGGCACACAATAGGCATTCAACAAAGAATAGGGAGAGAATTTAGGAGCCAGACTGTAAAGAATTTGCCTGCAATGCAGGATACCCAGGTTTGATCCCTGAGTTGGGAAGATCCTCTGGAGAAGGAAATGGCAATCCACTCCAGTATTCTTGCCTGGAGAATTCCACGGACAGAGGATCCTGGCAGGCTACAGTTCATGGGGTTGCAAAGAGTTGGACACAACTGAGCAACTAACATTCACTTTCACTTTAGGAGTCAGACGAATGATACAAGTTTCAGAGTTTTGGTGACACAGAGTTCAACAGTATGAAAAAGCAGTTTGTGATTTGGGCTGCAATAACAGGAGTGTGCTGTTGGTACTAAGGGAGATAGTAGCTCTGCTCTGTTAGCACTAACCAGATCTCACCTTGAGTAGCAGTTTCACTTTTGAAAGCCATGTTTTTACAGTGAACTAGATCAGTGGTTCTCAAACTGTGGTCCCTAAGTCCAGCAGCATCAGCATCATCTGGGAATTTTTTAGAAAATGCCAATTGTTGGGATCCACTCTAGCCCTACTGAATCTGAAATTCTGGGGGTGGAACCTAGAAATGTATGTTTTAGCAAGCTAATAATGTTCCCTGATGGCTCACATGGTAAAAGAATTTGCCTGCAATACAGGAGACCCGGGTTCATTTCTTGGATTAGCAAGATCCCCTGGAGAAGGGAATGGCTACCCACTCCAGTATTCTTGCCTGGAGAATTCCATGGACAGAGGAGCCTGGTGGGCTGTAGCCTATGGGGTAGCAGAGAGTTGGGCTCACTGAGCGACTAACAAACCTTAGCATGATTCCAACATGTGCCAGAGTTTGAGGATCAGTGATCTGGATAGACATACCTGTTAGTGGCTTATAAAGGTCTCAAAACTACACACACGGTTCCGTTGAAGGACTTGAAGATGTTCAGCCTCGAGGAAAGAAGATCTGACCAATCTAAACATAAGGATCAGATCTGATCCTCCATGTTACCTCAGTGATGGTTAGGACCAAGTGTGAGAAACGTAGCGGATCAAAGAGAGCATGTAGGTTAGAGAACGTGCCCTTATCTGCAAGTAAATCACAACTAACTGACACAACAGCCTGAATCAGAAGGGATTTATTGATTGGTAACAGGAGTCTAGAGGTAGGGAGGTTCCTATCTGGCCAATCCACCAGATCAAAGACCCAGTCTTCTCCCATCAGTCTGTTGCATCTCAAGTGTATCAGCTGCTCTCCACATGGCTGCCCAGTGATGGAAGAAATTCCCAGCTTACATGCTCAGAGGCTAAGTAGCAGAGGAAGAAAGTATGACTTCCTTGTGTCTCCTCTTAAGAAACCTTTCCCCAGAGGGCCTTCCCTCTCCCTCCAAGAGGTGGCTGCTTGCATCTCGTTGTGAATGGGACATACCAGGTCACATGACACTTCCTAAACTAGTCTCCAGCTCAGATAATGGAACTGCCAGCAGTGGCGTAGGCCAGAGTTAATCCACCTGTTCTGTGCCAGGGACCCCTTTGGTGAAACCTAAGGACCCTTTTCCAGAATACTGTACTTAACCTCATAGAATAAAAACGACAGGATTACAAAAGAAATCAATTGTATTGACATACAGTTTCCAAAATTATATTTTTAAAGTGATTTAAGAATAAACTTGCTTCTTTACTAGTACACTAAATAACAAAATCTAGCAGCAAATCTAATAACAACCATAATTTTTAAGTAGCGATGAAGGTAAGCAATTTTCTGAGGTACCTGTAATAACTGTTTTGTGATACGAAAATATTTGTGATTTCCATTGGTGACAAAGTCACAAGTTACTGCTAATGATACTGCAGTTTGTTGCTTACATTCATAATAGAAGGAAATGCGAGATTTCAGCTGGAGTTTAATGCAAAGAAAGACATGTGTTTTTTTTCTTTTTTTCCCAATGCAAGAGTGTGAATCTCAAGCATTCCATCCACAGACCCTTGACAGGAGTGGTCTGTGGACTCCACGTTAAGAGCCTGTAGCTTGGATTAAGTAAGATTTGTATTCTGAGTCTTGTTGTTGTTGTTCAGTCGCTCAGTCGTGTCCAGCTCTTTGTGACCCCATGGACTGCAGCACCCCAGGCTTCCCTGTCCTTCACTGTCTCCCAGAATTTGCTCAAAACTCATGTCCATTGAGTTGATGAAGCCATCCAACCAACTCATCCTCTGTCGCCCCTTCTCCTCCTGCCCTCAATCTTTCCCAGCTTCAGGGTTTTTTCCAATGAGTTGGCTCTTTGCATCAGGTGGCCCAAGTATTGGAACTTCAGCTTCAGCATCAGTCCTTCCACTGAATATTCAGGATTGATTTCCTTTAGCATTGACTGGTTTGATCTCCTTAGTGTCCAGAAGACTCTCAAGAGTCTTCTTCAGCACCACAATTTGAAAGCATGAATTCTTCGGTGCTCAGCTTTCTTTATGGTCCAACTTCCACATCCATACATGACTACTGGAAAAACCATAGCTTTGACTATACGGACCTTTGCCGGCAAAATGATGTCTCTGCTTTTTACTGAGTCTGGGAATGGGCAAGTCTTTACTGAGACAAGTGGCTTCAAAGGAGTGTAAATATCTGCATTAAATTAGGAAGAAGGACTTCCCTGGTGGTCCAGGGGTTAAGAATCTGCCTTCCAGTGCAGGGGACGTGGGTTCAGTCTCTGATCGGGGAACTAAGATCCCATGTGTTGGCGAACAGCTAAACCCCACACTGCAACTACTGAGCCCGAGTGGCAACTAGAGAAGCTGCCGTGCCTCAGGGAAGATCCGACATAGCCGAATAAATAAATAAATAGTTTTAAAAATGAAAAATAAACTAAATCAGGGCTAACAAGCAAAGAAAAGAAGTGAGAGTGGGAAGAGGGTGGGAGAGTAAAGTAGAGGAGGAGTGAGCTCGAACATGCCTCCAGGGTCTGCTCCATGTAGAGTCAGCAAGGGCTTCTTCCGGAAGGATAACCCTGGAGGAAGAAATGTTGTCAAGGGGACTCAGATATACTAAGATAGCTGCCAGCCTTGACATCTTACATTCCCTTCATTTTATTTACTTTTGTTTCTTGGTCAGCTTTCTTTAAATATTTGTATGTATTTCAAGGTACAGCTATTCAGCCCCTTGGAATATATCCCTTTTATCCCAATCCTTAGAAGTGACCACAGCTCTCAGCTAAGTGGATGTCTTTTCAGACCACTTGCTGTGCACACGTGATATCCTGCCAGCTGGCACATTTTTATTTATTTATTTTTGGCTGCCCTGGGTCCTCACTGAGGCCCCCGGGCTTTCTCTAGTTGCAGTGTGCAGGCTTCTTATCTCGGCGGCTTCTCTTGTTGCAAAGCACAGGCTCTAGGCTCATGGGCTTCAATAGTTGCAGTGCGTGGGCTTAGTTACTCTGTGGGATGTGGAATGTTCTCGGGCTAGGGACAGAACCTATGTCCCCTGCACTGGCAGGCGGAAAAATCCGTTATTTTTTAAGTAGTCTTTATAAAAGCAGATGAAAGAAGTCCTAGACAAAATGAGAGGAAGTTACCAGGGAGAGGAGTATTTTTTTATTATTTTTTTGTTAAAGCTTTTTTGATGTGGACCGTTTATAAGCTCTTTGTTGAATTTGTTACAATATTGTTTCTGTTTTACGTTTTGGTTTTTGGGTGGAGAGGCGTGTGGGATCTGGGATCTTAGCTCCTCCACCAGGGAACCAACCTTCACCCCTGCGTTGGAAGGCGAAGTCCTAACCACTGGACCATCAGGGAAGTCTTGGTGGGGAGTGTTGAGATATTAGAGGAAGATGTCATAATATGTAAACTCTGGTCATGTTAATTTATAAATTTTACTGATCCAACTAAAATAACAATCAGATTCTTTTTAACTAGACAAGTTGATTCTAAAGTTCACATGGAAAAGTAAAGAAGAATCCATGGAAGTTTTAGAAACAAAAATTAAACAAAAAGGGAAGTAGGAAACAGGCTTAGAATATATTAAAATACGTTATAAAGCCATAATAATTGAAACAGTAAAGTATTGACCCATGAATGAGATCAGGCGGTAGAAAAGAAAGTTGAGAAACGGTCCATATATATGCGGGAGTTTGAAATATGATAATGATGGCACTTCAAATTAGTGGAGGAAAAATAGTGTTGAGATAAGTGATAGACATCTAGAGGAAAATAAAATGGGAACCTTACCTCATACTTTGAAGCAATTTGAATTCCTGAGGGGTAAAGTTTACATTCATAGACATGAAACAATACAGAAATGACAAAATAATGCTTCATAGATATAAAGATTAATAGACTAATCTTATTAATAGGTTGATAAAGATTAACAAATATAAGGTATTTAGCAATTTTTTAAAAAATTTAGTTGGGAGAAAAAAAAAACAAAAACAAAGCCAAAAGACAAATAAAGATGGAGAAAAATATTTGCCAATCATCACACAAAGAACTCCTGCAAATCAATAATATGACAACCAACAAAAAAAAATAGAAAAATGGGCAAGGATTATGAACTGTCAGTTCACAGAAAGGGAGTACAAATGGTTCTCAAGCAAAAAGATGCTCAGTTTCACTCATAAGGAAAATGCAAATTTAAACCACCACGAGATCCCATTTTAGCCAACAGATTGATCAGGATCAAAATATTTGATAATAGTGTTGGTGACAGTGGGGGCAATGAGGAAACAGGGCCGTTCTCTCACATATACAGCTTGTGGGTGTGTAAGTTGGCCCAGCTTCTGCAGAGATCAATTTTGTAATATTTGCCAAAATTAAAAATGCAGAAACTCTTTGAATCAGCAATTCTAACTTCTAAATATTTATCCTACAGATATATTTGCATATGGATGCACAGATTTATACTCTGGGAAATTCACAATAAACATTGTTTATGATAGCAGAAGATTGAAAGCAACCTCAATGTTCCATGCTAGGGGACTGACTACATAAATCATGGTTCATCCACATAATGGGCTATTCTACAGCCAATAAAAAATCCATGTGGAACTGTCACTAAGGT
Organism: Giraffa tippelskirchi; assembly: GCF_054371585.1. Taxonomy (NCBI): domain Eukaryota; kingdom Metazoa; phylum Chordata; class Mammalia; order Artiodactyla; family Giraffidae; genus Giraffa; species Giraffa tippelskirchi. The sequence goes on along the minus strand of NC_137287.1, from coordinate 108,625,956 downwards.
AGATTGTTAGGTGGAAAAAGCAAGATTCAGAGCTGTGTATATCACACTATATCATTCAAGTATTTTAACACACACACACATGCACACAGAATGTAACTAGAAGGAGAGTAAGAACTTCCTAATGGTGGGACTTCCTTGGTGGTTCAGTGGTTTAGAATCCGCCTTCCAATGCAGGGGACTCAGGTTTGGTCCCTGATCAGAGAACTAAGATCCCACATACCTAGGGGCAACTGAGCCCATGCACCGAAACTAGAGAAGCCTGTGAATCTCAACAAAGAGCTCAAGGAATGAAAGATCCCATGTGCCACAGCTGAGATCCAACTCAGTCAAATAAATAAATATTTTCTTAAAAAAGAACTTCCCAATGGTAATTGTCTCCAGGAGGAATTGGGAAATGGTGGATAAGTGGGAATGGAATGTAATTCTCTATAAATACTCTTGAACTTTAAACATTCATATCATGTGCCCTTATTATTTATTCCAAAAAAAATTTTTCTAAGATAGTCAAGGTTGCTTGGGGGGAGCAATTTGATAGAATATCTGGTGCTAGCAATTTCATGTTTAAGGATTTCCCACACACTCTGAAATACCCTGAGAGTGCCACGCTGTTCGCAGAGCCATACTCGGGTGATCATTGCCTGTAATAGCAAATCATTAGAAATAACTTAGATGCCCATCAGGAGAAGAATGGTCAGGGTAGCTGTGGTACATCCTCTACTGAAATACTCCAGCGAGCAGCAAAAATGAGATAGGTCTGTATGTGGCATGCAGTTAAGTGAAACACCCACCCTTATATAAAAAAAAAGATTATTTTTTTAAGTTATATGTGTTTATTTCTTTAAAGAATCATATAGCGCATTACTTCTCCAACTGTACTCCTCTGGCTACCTCCATCAGAATCCTGTTGGATGAGGACTTCCCTGGTGGTCCAGTGGTTAAGAACCTGCCTGCCAGTACAGGGGACTCCAGTTTGATCCTTTGATCCCTGGTCCAGGAAGATCCCACATGCTGCAGGACAGCTAAGCCCCTGCACCACAACCCCTGAGCCTGTGCTCTAGAGCCTGTGAGCCGCAACTACTGAAGATTGTGCACCTAGGACTTGTGCTCCATAAGAGAAGCCACGGCAATGAGAAGCCCGTGTACCACAACTGGAGAAAGCCCGCACCCACCAACGAAGACCCAGCACAGCCAAAACTAAATAACCCCTCCAAAATTCCTGTTGGACATACAGATTCCTGGGCTCCACTCTAGAATTACTCACCCCCAATCCTGGATGGTTCACAAGCTCCCGTGACTCAGATGGCCCCGGGTTTAGGTGATGTGTGGGCCCCAGGAGGGCAGGGGACCTCGTCCATTCTCAGGGTCCCTAACAGGGCTCCTGAGTTCCTTCCCTCTCCCCCTGGACCAAGCCTCTAGCGTCCCTGCCCCACGCTGGTTCTTCACTGAACTGCTCGTATGATTCTGCGAGGTCCCTACCTGTCTGGTTAGCTGATTTCACAGCCAGCACTTACCAGGGACTCAAAGGGCAGTCAGTCCGGCCCTGTGCTGGGAGGGTCCAATCCCTGGCTGAAACTCACTGAACGCTCTCTAACCTTCTGAAATGGGGCATCCATGCCTCGCACTCTGAATCCTGGGGTGAAGGAGCAAGAACGGAGGTTGGGGGGGCACAGAGGCCTGATACTTGGCTGTCAGTTTCTCCCATTCCCACCCAGCAGGGAACAGAAACGGAAGCTCTGCAGTAGAGGTGATCGGGAAGCCCTGAGAGGGTCTGCACCTGAGAGCAGCTGGGCAGGCAGGATGCGTGGGGATTGGGCCAGAATTCAGGGCCTTGGAGACTGAGCCGGGGCTAGAGTCACCCAGAAGCATGAGAACCACCAGGGGCACTAATCATAGATGTGGGTGCCTGTGGATCGGAAGGCCAAGAGGGGTCTGGACTTCTGAGTTTATGACAAGCACCTCCCCCCGGGTTACTCTTACACTAGGGAGCAACTAACTTGGGGGTGCGAGGGGAAGTTTCTGAGCATTCAAGACAGGGCCTGGGGACCCCCTTTAAGAATTTCTCTCTCCAGACTTCCCTAATCCACCTGCCAAACCAGTCCCTGGTGTGGGAAGTTTCCACAGGCCGCCACAGCTACTGAGTCCACGTGCCCTGGAGTTCGTGTTCCACGACAAGAGAAGCCACGGCAATGAGCAGCTTGTGCACTGCAGTTAGAGAGCAGCCCCCGCTTGCTGCAACTAGAGAAAGCTCGTGAGCAGCGACAAAGACCCAGCACAGCCAAAAGCAAAGAAAGAACTTCCCTCTCTCAGGTCTGCTGTTTCTCTGCTACCCACCGGCCCCAGTCCCACCCCTGGGCTGCCACTTACAGCTCTGCTCTGAGGTCAGCACACTTTGGCTGTGGCTTCTACATAAAAAATCACAGCAATATTAACAGAAACCAGAATTTTCCAAGTGTCTCCCAAGTGTCCGTTGTGGGCATGTGGGTGCTTTGCTATCATTAAGAGGATACCATTTCCCTCAACAGCTTTACTGAGATATCATTCACATACCATACAACTCACCCATGTAAAGTGAAAAGTGAAAGTCATTCAGTCGTGTCCGACTCTTTGCGACCCCATAGACTATACAGTCCAATGAAATTCTCCAGGCCAGAATAGCGGAGTGGGTAGCCATTCCTTTCTCCAGGGGATCTTCCCAACCCAGGGATCAAACCCACGCCTCCAGCATTACAGGCAGATTCTTTACCAGCTGAGCCACAGGGGAAGCCCATACAAATTGTTATGATGATTTACATCGTATACGATTTTCTGTGCTGTGCTGTGCTTAGTTGCTCAGTTGTGTCCGACTCTTTGTGACCCCGTGGCCTGTAGCCTGCCAGGCTCCTCTGTACATGGGGATTCTCCAGTCAAGAATACTGGAGTGGGTTGCCATGCCCTCCTCTAGGGGATCTTCCCAACACAGAGATCGAACCCAGGCCTCCCGCATTGCAGGCAGATTCTTTACCATCTGAGCCACAAGGGATGATATTAAAATTTCATTTTTTTTTTATTTACAGAGTTGTGTGTCTATCACCCCAAATATGGAGAAGGCAATGGCAACTCACTCCAGTACTCTTGCCTGGAAACTCCCATGGACGGAGGAGCCTGGTAGGCTGCAGTCCATGGGGTTGCTAAGAGTCAGACACGACTGAGCGACTTCACTTTCACTTTTCACTTCCATGCGTTGGAGAAGGAAATGGCAACCCACTCCAGTGTTCTTGCCTGGAGAATCCCAGGGACGGGGGAGCCTGGTGGGCTGCCGTCTGTGGGCTCGCACAGAGTCGGACACGACTGAAGCGACTTAGCAGCAGCAGCAGCACCCCAAATAATTTTAGAACCGTTCCATCCCCCCAAAAAAGAATCGCATACCCAATCAACTCCCACTTTTCTTTCCCCCAGCCCGGGCGACCACCAGTCTGCTTTCTGTTTCTATAGATTTTTCTATGCTAGACATTACATAGAAATGGAATCCTACAATATGTAGCTTTTTGTGTCTGGCTTCTTTCACTTAGAGTAACGTTTTGGTTATCACTTAGAATAATCCATGGTGTAACAGGTATCAGTACTTTGTTCTTTTTTATTGCCAAATCTCAGTAATATTCCACTGTCTGGACACACCACATTCTATTCATCCATTCATCGGTTGATGGGTATTAAGGTTGTTTCCACTTTGGGGCTATTATTTATGAATGAATAAATGAGTGAGTATTCATGCACAAATTTTTGTGTGGACATGTTTTCAGTTCTCTCAGGTACATACCTAGGCATAGAATCGCTGGGTCATATGGTAACTCTACGTTTAACATTCCAAGAATCTTCCAGACTGTTTTCCCAAGGAGCTGCATCATTTTATCATCCCACCAGCAGTGTATGAGGGTTCCAGTTTCTCCACAGCTTTGCCAACACTTGTTATTCTGTCTTTTTTTATTAGGTATTTTTATTTTTAGCTAATTCATTTTTTTGGCTGTGCTGATCTCTCTTGAGGTGTACGGGCTCTTTGTTACACCATGCGGGCTTTCTCAGACCTCAGCACACAGGCTTCTCTGGTTGCGGCTCAGGCTTAGTTGCCCTGTTACCATGTGGGATCTTAGTTCCCCGATCAGGGGTCAAGCCCGCGTGCCCTGCATTACAAAGCAGATTATTAACCACTAGACCACCAGGGAAGTCCTTCTCTGTGTTTTTGATCCTTGCCATCTTAGCGTATACCAAGTGGTACTTCATTATGATTTTGATATACATTTCCCTGGGAGTGTTCCCATTTTACAGAAAAGGAAACTGAGACTCAGAGAGGTGAAGAACCTTTCCTGGGGTCCTGAAACAATGGTGGGCAGAGGCAGGATTCTGTCCAGGCACTCTCTCTCCCCTGAGTTGTATTCCCAATGGAGCAAGAAAAAGCCCTCCAAGGAGGTGGGGACTCCTCTAAAGAGCGAGGGGACTGAAGATGAGACACCGGCCCTTGGGAAGGTAAAATGAAGTCCCGTGAAGCCTCAGGATTTCCTGTGGAAAAGTCCTTCCCTGGCGCAGCATAGGCGCTCAGGACTTGTAATAATTGTTACCATGCTAGCACGCCCGAGCCTGTACCCCCCCAGACCCGCCCAGAGGGACCTGGGCTTTTCAGGCCTGCCTTGCACTTGGGGATTTCTGGAAGGGACCATGTTCATTGAATAAAGGGACCTTGTTCACTGACTGCTGGCCTGAAAGGACCATAGGTCACAGACCATCCAGACCAGGGATCCTGCAACCAGTTCGAGCCCTGCTGGCTTCACAGCCTTGTTGATACACATCCTCATCCAGCCAGCCAGCCTCCAGCCTGCTCTTCTCTGAACTTCAGCTTCCTCACCTCAAAACTGAGGATATGTGCCTCCCTTTGGGACTGCTGTGGCGGTCAGCACAGTGCCTGGGGCACACTTAGTGCTCAGCCAACGTCAGTCACCGTTCCAGCAGCTCGCAGACCCTGCCCTTGAGGAAGCTCACTCAGTCTGGCTGGCAGGGGAGCTGGGGGACAGGCAGATGCTGCAAGTTCTGTGTGGCTGATGCCAATGGTTTCTGTAGGGGCACAAAGGGGGTGACAGCTGGGCATGCTGGCTACGAAGGCTTGACTGATACTCCCCCAGGCAGATTCTCAGCAGGACCAAAGTGGGCAGGACTCTTGGCTGGGATGAGCAAAGGGGAGTCCAGAGCCCAGGGCATGATGGAAGCAACAGTCAAGCTTGGCAAAACAGATTTCATTAGCTTAGCCTCTCTGAGCCCATTTCCTCAACTGTAATATGAAGGTGTTGATACCTGGGGAGAAAATGAGATCCCTAAAGTCCTAAAGGGGTGCCTAAACCTCCCACTGACCAGTCCATGTGCTCACATGCAGGGCCACTAATTACAGTGCACCCAGATGGGACCACAGATTCTTGTCAACAGTAGTAATGGATGCATAAATTGATAAGCTGTAGGACAGTCGAGCAGTAATAAAAATGGACACATTACAGACACATGAAACAATCTAGGTGAATCTCACAAACATAGCAGTGTATGAAAGAATAAATACAGTATAATTCCATGCATATAAAGTTCTAAAAATGTAGACAAAACTCAACTATATTGTTTAAGATGACCTACATATAGGTAGTAACACTGTAAAAAAGAAAAGAACACCGAGAATGGGATTACCTTAAAAATTAGGGTAGTGGTTCCCTCTGGGAGACAAGAGGGGGTATTCTGGAAGACACAGGGGCTGGGCAGGGGGTTCTTTTCTGGGGTTGCCTGGTGAGCTGGTAACTCACCCTTACTTCATTTATAAGTTATTTATTCACAAAACAGTGTAAACATGTTTTTTGTTCACTTCTGTATGGGTAATGATCTCAAAATCAGAATAATTCAAGCACCCAGTAACTGGACTGGCGCTGGACGAGGGCTGGTTTTCTTTCTCCTTGAGCCTCCACTGGAGTTCGTTCTGTGCTTGGGGAGCCGAGAGCAGGAGCGAGAAGGCACTGAGTGAGGCACGGGTGTGCGATGGCCTCCCCCTCCCCATCTCCCCATCTCCCCCTCCCTGGCGGCACTGTTCCCAGACATGAATGCCCCAGAGAGACACTGCCCAGAGGTTTTTTTTTTAAACCGCTTTATTCAGGTTGGCTGGTAATCACGGACTGGATCATGTGTACAGGGTAACCCACACCCCCGCAAGGCAAAGCCTAGGCCTCTCCCACATCCCCTGACTCCATCGCTGAGGGGTAGCCAGAGGTTCCAGCCAGTTCTGAGGGGGTGTGGGGCTCAATAGAAATATTTACAAATCACCAAGGGGGCAGGTGCCCCCCTGCTCAGGAATTGTGAAGGGACTTGGTTTGGGGGGCGGGGCCTCTTGGCTCCCAACAGCCCCAGGCCCTTGGAGGGGGGGTTTCGGCATGGGTCCTGGGAGGGAGCTGGGACTGTAGGAGCTGGCAGAGGGGGCTCCTGGGGAGCCTTGAAGACCCTCCAACGGATCCCGCTGGTGCAAGACTCTGCGTGGGGCCGAGGGGTCAGAGGGGAAAGGCCCTCCTTCTGACTTGCCATGAGAAGGGGCAGATCTGGGGTCCCTCGCCTCCAGGGTGGGTAGACAAGGGGCTGATTCTTAGTAGGAGGCTGAATATGAAGGACCCACCTGGAGGCGGTGGAAGGGGTCTCCCTGTCCTCCCAGGGCCCCTGTGAGCCACTCCGCCAAGGGGTCACGGCTCTCCTGGGGGCCTCTGTGCCTCACTCCTTCACCAGAGGCCCTGGTTCTGCTCAGAAGATTTAAGTCCACATTTGGGAGGGGTCACCCTTCCACACCCCGGGGTCCAAGCAGGGGATAGGAGGAAGGAGGGAGAGTAAGGCTGGGAGGCCCCTGGCTTGGGACGGGATGGGGGGACAAGCAAGCAAAGCGAAACACTGGACTCGACTGAAGCTGGTGACGGACGGGGGCAGCCGGGTCCCGGCCTGGTGCCCCAGCCCAGCGTTCCGGGGCGGCTGTCCCCTGGGTGCCCCGGGCCACCTTCTCCGAGGAGCCAGGTCGCGGCGAGGGTCTGAAGGGGGAGGGTTGGGCGGGGCTTACATGCTGAGCCGAGGGGTGGCGGGCGCAGGGCCGAGGAGGGGGCCACGGGCCGTCTCGGGGATGGGGAGGAGCTGGACCTGGGCAGCCCCGTCCCTGGCGGTCCAGCGGCTCCTCGTGCACTCGATACAGCCGGAGGGGCGCGGGGCGGGCCGGCGGCGAGCTGGGCATCAGTCTAGAGGCTGCAGGCCTCCTCGTCCACCGAGCGCTTCCGCAGCTCCTTGCCGGGCTTGGGGGGCGGCGGGGCGGGGGCGGCGGGCAGGGCCTCCGGCAGGTGCAGGACGGAGTTCTCCCCCGGCTGCACCCGCAGGTAGGCCTTGACCTTGTGGTGTCGGGCCTTGCCGTCGCTGAAGTCGATGACACGGCACTCGTAGGTGCCTTCGTCCGTGGGCTTCACGCGCGACAGGCGCAGCTTGTGGGAGATGTTGCTGCCCACTACCTTGACCACCTGGGGGCGACAGAGAGACAGTGACCTTGGCCAGGGGAGTCCAGGGCCCGCTCTGCAGGTAAGGCCGCACAGACACTCCCGCCAGGGCACGCAGAGTTCAACAGCAGAAAAGCAGAAGCAACTTAAGTGTCCATCAACAGATCAGATAAACAAGCAGTGGTCAGTTCATTCAGTGGAATATTGCATAGCAGTGAAAAAGCATAAGCTAGAACTAGCTGTATTAGAGCTCGGGGATACGTGGGGTGAAAAAATCTCATTGCAAAAACTCCTGCCATGTGATGCCATTTCTGCAAAGAAAGGCACAGAAATACTCTACACTGGTTTTGGTGACTTGTGTGTGGGCAAGTTTGAAAACAGACGGCAGGGAACACAGTGTGGCCTCACAGCCATGGTTGTTTCCAGAATGGAGCCCAGGGAAGGGCTGTGGTAGACTGCAAAGTGAATTCTTAGCTTTATTTGTCAAAATAAAATAAAGGCTGATCACAAATATATCAGGATGCTAATAATAGTTCACTCCAGTGGAGGTGGGGGGCGGGGGCAAGAATGTGATATTTGTCTTCATATGTTGGCTTTTTGCTCATTTATTTATTGGATGGGGTTTTAAATTTTTTACTTAAAATTTAAATATAGTTTATATACAGTAAGGCATACACAGCTTAATGAAATTTTACGTGTATGCTGGGTGTGACCACCATCCAGAGCAAGACATGGGACGTTTACAACCTTCTGGAGCGCACCCTAGTGGCCCCTCCTTGTCAATTCTCACCCCCATAGGTTACCTACTACTGTGATTTTTATCACCCTAGACTAGTTTCCCCTGTCCTTGAACTCATTTTTATGTGGCTTCTTTCACACGACATACTATCAGTGAGATTCCTTCATGTTGCCCGGCTCAATTTGTTCCTTTTTATTGCAGTGTAGTATTCCATCACATGGATATACCACAATCTGTTTATCCAGCCACCTGTTGATAGACATTTGGGTAGCTTTCAGATTAGACCTCTTCTGAATAAATCTGCCACAAGTATGAAGCTGCTGTGGAATTTTTCAATTAAGAGGGAAAAGGCAGTTGGACAGTCATATAAGATATATCACTGGGGAAGCTAGAAGAGGAAAGGGAACTCTGTGATCTCTTTGCAACTTTCTCTGAGTCTGCAATTCAAAATAAAAAGCTGAAAAAATAAAGAAGTTTGGCTTATAAAGTGGGGGCGGTGTGAAAGGGGGCTTCCATTCTTCTTGTCCCCTTCTTCCTTAGAGCCAAAAGAAACCCCTCCTACAGCCCCCACCCAATCTAGACAGAACAGGGGAGAACAGTCCCTAACAGCCAGCTGCTGACCCCCTGCTCAGTGATGTCATTACCAGCTGGCACTGCAGGCTCGCCAGGGCCAGGATGGAGCTGAGTGAGCTTCAGACTGGTGGCCCCAATCCTGAGCCCAACTGGTCCTTCTCCCCTGGGGTGGTGATGATGGGGACAGACACCCAGCCTGCCTGTTCTTGTCACACCCCAAATTCTGGAGGAGGACACCCCTGCTGGTCACCCTTGTGGTGAGGAGGCCAGGGTGAGAAAGAGGATGGTGTCCAAGGGGGTGTGTTCACCATGCAGCTGGGCCCTCACACGCATGACTTCTAATCATCCCATTAATTGGCTCTGGCTTCCCTGGTCCCTTCCTCCTGGATGCCAGGCTCTTTCTGACCTCACAGCCTTTGCTGGTCTCTCTGCCAGGATGCTGTCTCCCATCACCTCCTTGACTCCTATTCATTCTCAAACATCACCTCCTCCAAGAAGCCCTCCATCACATCCCCCTATCTATTTCATTCCTGATATTCATCACAATTGGAGAATCATTTGTCTGTTAATTTAATTTTTGTGTTTCTCTCTGACTAAACTACAAACTCCACAAGGTCAGGGATGATACCTATCTTTTTCATCTCAGTGACCACTGCAGAGCCTGGTACCCTGTAAATAATAATAATGAAAATAGAAAACATTTAAGTGTTTAAATGGACTTACTCTAGTTCCTCCTTTCTCCAAATGAAGTGGTACCCAGATATCATGCTTGTTAATTTTGGGTCACATATATATGATCATACCCACTTTACAGATGGTGAAGCCAAGCCTCTGAAAGACGTGGCTTTCCCATGGGCATCAAGTCAGTGAACCCAGGTTGCCTTCACACACTCTAACCCTTCAAAGGTATGATGGGCCCACAGAGGGTCACCCAGAGCTGGCAGGGCCATAGGGCACTTCCCAGGCTCCGGAAAGGAAGTGAGCAGTGGGCAGCTGCAAGAAGCCTGGCTCACCCTCTCTTATTCTGACCTTCCTGGCTGGTCATCATCCCCCACAAAGCAAGAATACATGGGCTTATGGCACAGCAGGAGGCAGGAGGTGGGACAGAGGCAGAACTGCCCACCTTCCCTGTAGAGCAAGCAGTGGGAGACTCTTCCAGCTGTGCCCCTGGGTGTGGGGCACCCCCCCGCTCCCCCATACTGGGGCAGGCCCAGCTGGAGGCCATCAGCCCTGCTGGTTCCGTCACCTCTGACCAAGGGCACAGAGAGGTCCTGGGGCCCTGCCACACTCTCAGGCGAGTTAGGAGATGCCATTGCAAATGCGCAGCGGGGAGTGAATTACCTCAACATCTGTTTCCCTCACGGATATTAATTATCCTTCATTTGTCAACCCTACAAGGCGCTAATGGAGTAATAATGTGAAGCGCTGGGAGGAGCGCTGGGGACAGAGCACCACGCATGGCCCACCCCTCCACCCACCCTTTCCCTTCCCTGGACCGGAAGCCCCGGTCACCAGCTCCCTCCTACCCCGCCACCCCTGTGTGTGACCTCCGCCACTCAGGGAGGAGAAGGGAGACTAGGAGCACCGCAGGCAGGGCTGGGAGGCTGGATCTGACCCTGACCCGTCCCCAGCACCCTGGCCTCAGTTTTCTTGGGCTGGATTCATCCTTTCATTCAACAAGACCATGAGTGAGGCCCACTCCAAGCCAGGCACTGGGGATACAGCTGCGAGCCAGCCAGACCCCTGTGACTCCCACGTAGGCTCTAGGTCTAAGGGAGAACCCAGACCTCACATCCGTAACCAAGCACCCAGGAGAGCTGGCTTATACCAGGATGACCAGAGAGGACACACATCAGTCCTGGGGGTCTGCATCTATAAGCCCCACCCAGAGAAGGCAAATAATAAAAAGAGTAACAACAGTTAACAGCAGAGCTGGTAGCTAATATTTATGGAGCACTTGATTCCTGGGAGATGATGTGCTAAAGAGTCTACACCTTATTTAAACCCCATAATAAATAACCCTAAGGCTCAGAGAGGTAAGGAGATTTTCCCAAGGCCACCCAGCTGGTGACAAGAACCAAGTCTTAATCATATCCCTGGGGAGCCTCCCAGGACCAGTAAACAAGTCTGTCTATCCACCCCCCTCTCCCCTCTCATTCCCTAGACCCCCAGCCCTTCATGTCTTCGGGGAGCCTGGCCCCTTCCTCAGAAGCATCTCTTACGGGAGGGAGCCATCATCTTACCCAGGCTTCATGGGGGTGGTGGAGCAGCCTGTTGGATTTCAACAATTCACAGACTGGGCAGAAAAATCCTGCAGCCCAGCCCCCCAGCACGGGGCTGTAAGGCAGAGAGACCCCCACGTGGAGGCCTGGCTGTAAATCATAATCACCTCGGCATGGGCATCGATAGGCCTTAGCAGTGCAATTAAGCACCTAATTATGCTGAAAGAGACAAGGCCAGTCCACGCCATGACCAAGCTCAGCCTCCTTCCCGCCTGCCCATGGCCCAGCCTCTCTGGACGTGGCAGGAGCCCACGGACCATCAGGTGGGCAGGCTGGGATCCTTCTCCCTAGCTGTACCAGGTAGAGTGGATGATGGCAAATTAGTCCACGGTGCCAGATCTTTCCTCCATGTGTCCTCAGCCTAAGAGTGATGTGGTGACCCTGAGAAGGTGCCGGGTAGGGAGCAGAGGGTCAGGAGGTCCCTGCCCCAGGCCGGGCTCTGAGCTCTGCCACTCCCGAGCTTCCATCAGTAACTCCCAGCCAATTCACCAGTGCCCAGCTGGTAAAGAATCCACCTGCAATGTGGGAGACCTGGGTTTGATCCCTAGGTTGGGAAGCCCCTGGAGAAGGGAATGACTACCCACTCCAGTATTCTGGCCTGGAGAATTCCATGGACTGTATAGTCCATAGAGTCGCAAAGAGTTGGACACGACTGAATGACTTTCACTTTCACTTTGGCAAGGCCAGATGCCAACTCAGAGTCTCCCCAAATCTGGGCCCCAGAAGGCCTCACCCATTGCCTCCAGACCCTCCCAAGTCATGACCCCCGTTTCTCCCTTCACACAGGCACAATCTGTCTCTGAATCCCACTGATCTTCCTGCTAAACATCACTGGTCCTCCCCTTCTCTCCAGAATCCAGATCCCCACGCACTGGCCAGGGCAATATCCCCAGCCTCCCCCAGGGCCTCTCCAGAGCACTGTGGCCCCTTCCACTCCATCCTCCCGTGACAGTCAGATATATCTTTCCAAAATGGCTCCAACTTAGAATGCTTCCTGGGATGGCTCCCCACAGTGGCTGCTGGGGGAAAATTTAGGGTCTCATCCTCTCCTTTCCCTCACTCATCAACCTCTAGCAGTTATACACACACACACACACACACTCAGAGAAGTTCCCTTTACTCCAAGTCAACCCCCCTACACTCCAGTGCTCACTTCAAAAAACACCTCCTCCAGGAAGCCCTCCAGACCCCTCAGACTAGGTCAGGTCCTCTGTGACCAGCTGCACTCCTTCTCATTTTGATAGTCACAGATGTAATTTTACTTTTTATCATGTGTGATGGTTGAGTTATCTTCCATTTGCCACACCGACTGGGAGTATCCTGAGAGTGGGGACTGGGTATGTGTGACCATGGCCTTCACAGAGTAATCTTTGGGGCCTCTGCCAAAGGCTAGCTGCTCTGTGCCTATTTCAAGAGATTCCCAAGATGGATGGAGAGATTTCAACTCCACATGAATCTTGCCTCCCTTTCAGACTTCAGAATTCCATGCCCTTTGTAAACCGTGGATCACTGCAGGAATTTTCAAGGAAATATAGAAATGTCTACTACAGAAGATAAAGTCGTAGTACCCATGACCCACTGCTTGGCCTATTAATCCTTCATGAAGAATGCAGACCTCGTGTGCTGCTCTCGTTCCCAGCCCCCACCCCCTGTATCAAAAACATGAAGTATTCATGTGTGTGTCACATGTATGGGGTGGGCAGGCAGGCCAGGCAGGGGCTTGATCTGACAAATACTGCTGCTGCCTTTTAACCATTTATGCAGATTTTGGGGCCTGGGGTTGGGGGGTGCTGTTTGCTTTCCACGGTTTTTCAAAAATCCAATTAGGTTCTAACAGTTAAAAATCAGGGGCTTCCCTTTGCAATACAGGGGACACTGTATTGTCCCTGTATTGTCCTGATCCCTGGTTCAGGAAGATCCTACATGCCTTGGGGGTTGCAGCGTGCTTTCTGAGGCCTCTTTGGCTGACCCCCGGCTTTTAGGGCTTGGCTGGAGAGGAGGCAGGGCTTAGGATAGTGGGGCTGGAGCACAAGCCGCATGTATATGGGGACCCAGGCTGCCCATGGCTGTTTTGGACTGAAACAGATTACATGAATCTATAGCACAAACAACTGCAGTTAGACCAAAGGAGGGACTAACAGTAACAAAGGCAGGTGAGCCTCCTGGGAAAGAGAATGTGTGTGGAGAATTTCACCTTATTTTAAAATTCGGCAGTTGGGGGCCATCTCTACTTGCAAAATTGTTAGTTAAGGGGAAATTAATTCCAAAACACGGAACTTCAGTGAAGTCAAAAGAAAAACTTCCAGAACCTGAAAATGGACACAGGCAGAATTTATCTGACCCCAGGAATGAGGTCCTGATGAGGGAATCCTCAGCATATACAAGCTCCCAAGGGATATAATTTTTAAGGCCAGGGGATCCTTCCCCAGGCCCCAGGTTAAATGAGATAAATCACATTGTAAAGTACTCATCATGGTTCCTGACATATGGCAAGCACTCAATAAACGTTAGCTGCCTTGTTATTATTGTTATCAGTGGTATTATTACAGGTGCCTGTAATTTAAACGATCTCCTTATGAGATTCTGAGCTCTTTTCATTCCTTCTCCTGTTTTCTGCAAAGAAGCTGGGCCTCCTTTCCCTGCTCCACACCCCTCCACCCCCAATTCTGGGAATAGGAATCATGTGATTTGAAAATTCATATTAAGTTTCCACTCTAGTAACCAGTCATTTACATGGCCAAATCCAGAGGACTTTACAGTTTCCATAGCGCTTTTCATGTATTTGTTAGACAGCAGTGAGTGGGGAAAGAGAGGCCCAGGGAGGGGGCAAAGCTGGACCAGGACTCAGGTGGTCCTGGGACATTCGGCGCTGGCCCCACTGTGTCCTCCCTGACCTGCACTCAGCGTTGCCGTATCTCAGCCTCCCCAGGGCCACCACGGTGGACCCAAGGGGTTACAGCACCCACGATGGAGCCCTGCCTCCACCAAACCCCTGGAGACTCATTTTACTTCCTACTCTGAACCTGGGGCCCCCAAGGTGCGACGCTGCCCAGCCAGAAGACTGAGCTGTTTGCCTTCCACAGTTTTTCAAAAATCAAATTAGGTCCCGACAGTTAAAAAAATCAGGGACTTCCCTGGTGGTTCAGTGGTTAAGAATCCACTTTGCAATGCAGGGAACTCTGATTTGATCCCTGATCCGGGAATATCCCCACATGTCTTGGAGCAAGTAAGCCCATGTGCCACAACTGCTGAGCAGAGTGCGTGCTCTGCAACAAGAGAAGCCACTGAAATGAGAAGCTCGCACACAGCAACTAGGGAGTAGACCCCGCTCACCGCAACTAGAAAAAGCCCGCATGCAGCAACGAAGACCCAGCACAGCCAAAAAGAAGTTTTTAAAAAAATTGGGAGATACTTCCTGGAACTCGGGAGTTTTAGGTGACATGGGACTCTGGGGCCAGCACTCCTGCATGGCTCATCTGGCTCCTGCAGATACAGGGCCTTCGTTCCCAGGCCCCACCTTCTCACACAACCCCTGTACACATACATGCACAGGCACAATGCACATGGTGTTGGCATGTCCGTGTATCAAAATCTGAGTCTGGCTTTGTGCTGCCATTGGCCTGGGTGTGTGTTTGTGTATGTGGCAGTCACTTGATAAATATTTATTGGGTGCTGACTACCTTCCAGGCACAGTGCCAGGCTCTGGAAATCAGGCAGGCACAGTCCCAGTCCCGCTGTCTCCAGGGAAGACAAACCTGAAACAGAGGCTCACAAGCACAGATCAGTACAGACAAAAATGCAGCCAGTAAGGAGAAGGAAGGGGCGTTGGCTGAGTCCCAGGGTCCTCCAGGGAGGCTTGATGAGCTGAGTTCTAAAGGAAGAGAGAGGGACCGTTTTCTAGGCCAAGGGACTGGCTCGTGCAAACGTGAGGAGGTAGGAAGGAATGTGAGGCTGGGAGGCAGCCAGGGTGGGGAGGGACAGGGGAACCAGATGAGATGGCCCAGAGGGTGAGCAGAGTGAGTTGCACAGAATCTCGAAGGTCATGGAGAAATCTGAGCCTTCTCTTGGGCTGCAGGAACCTGGGGTGTGCCTCTGCTCACAGGTGTCCGCTAACTGTGCGTCCATGTACTTAAGAACTATCACAGGCAAGATGCTCTCTGCACGTAAAAATGGGTCTGTGTTTGTCTGGGAATCTCCTAACCAGAGCCCCAGCTGGTGCAGGAATCACCAGGGATTGGGGTGGGGGGTGGGCATTGCACGATCATGCTGAGTACATTTATTTTATTTAACTAATTAGCATCTTTGCATGCCCCTCACGTGGGGCCCAGCAGCCTTGAATTCTAATCCTCTAAGTCAATTAGATTATTTTCTCCTTTGCCTTAGACGCTTCTTAAACCCCAACAAAATCATAAGCGAGAGAGTTGCCATGAACAGGGTATATTAATGTACACAGAGGTCTCCACCTGGCCAGGCTTAACTGATGGGTGTTTGGGCAAGAAACAAGATATTACGCATGGGCGTGCTGTTGGCAGAGGATGAGGGTAAGGGGCCAGGGCTTTAGAGGCGGTGGGCCAGCAGCTGCCCTGAGCCAGAAATGATTTATATTTTCCCAGCTCAGAAAGGTCCCAAGGGTAGATAGCACAAATGATGCTTTGAAGGCCTTTCTTCTGTTATCTGCCCATCTCCTGTCTGAGCCTCTGTGGGAGCCTCCCTCCAGACCTCCTGGCCTCTGTTCTGCCACCTCCAGTGCCTAGCATGGCACCTCGTACCTCCCGGTGCCCACTCTTTACACTGTGACTTCTGCTCTGGAGGTCCTCTGTGTCTAAGTGGCCTTGGGGCCCCGAGCTCCCTGACAAGTTCTTGAAGGGCTTGGGAAGGAGCTGCAGAAAAGAGTGAATCTGGAGGTCATGCCCACAAATGCGTGTCCATACCCCTGTGGGCACCCGCATCTTCTGAGCATGTGTCCAGTTGACTCCCAGCCTCCTGCCAGGCTGACTGCATGCCCCATGCACAAACCCAACCTGGTCCCATGGCCACACGTGTCACCAGGTCACTCCCCTCTCCTCAGCCTCTTCCAGACTCTGCTTAGGGCACCCTTCTCTACAAAAACTGGCATTCCCTGAGTCCCCTCGGTGCCCTACCTCATGGGGCTCCAGCATAGCCTGGAGACAAAAGCTCAATGCAGCTCAGCCAAGTCATGACCTCTAGCAAGGCTTCGACCCCTCTAAGCCTCAGTTGCCCCACCTGTAAATGGGCCAAAGCTTGCCCTTCCTTCGAGAGATGGAGCAATGATAAAAATGAGTCAATGCATTAGAAGGCCCGGCCAGCCCTAAAACCCTTCAGCTGTAGTTCCTCTGTCCCGCCTCACGTCCGGAGCCAGATGACCCAAGTGACCGTGAGATGCCACAGCCGTCATTTGTGATGGGCCGAAAAAAGCCGACTCAGTCTCATTAGTCCCTCGTTAGCTCCCCAAATAAAAAATGCTGCTGAGACAGGCACGAAGCATCAGGGATGCACAGAGCCTTGGCCTCGACAGGAGAGAATGTGTCTTCTCTCCCCCGGTCATTTGTTTGTGCCTGTCATTCAATGAACTTGAAAAATCTCTGGCTTTTAAAAAACAGAGTCGGGCCAATCCCTCCCCCCCTTTTATTTTTTTTCTTTTTTCCTTCTCCTCCATCTTCTTGCCAAAGCTCCCTGCTGAACTAGACCAATTTTTTTTTTTTTTAAGTTACAGCTGTGTCCTCCATTAGAGCCCTTGTAAGAAGTCATTATCAAAACTCACACTTATTTTGGTGGCGTCCTTCCCTGCGTCTTCCTGCTGAGATGCTTTTAGCTGTTGGGAACGGGAGGGTAGAAAAAGCAGAGACAAGGCGTTAGCATCACGGGGTGGGGGTATGGGCCACAGCTAAGATTCTCGAGACAGCAGGTGATGCTCTGGGGACCGCGGGTCTGGAGGTGGGGCTGTGGGGGGAGTCCTTCAGTTCTGCGTCCACTCAGGGATGGAGGTGAGTCAGAGCAAAGGAAGATAAAGGAGGTGTCTATAAAACTGACTGCACATGCGCTATGCATTCTGATATGCAGGGTACTTGGAGATACACAGGAAGGGTAGGTGTGAATAGGCAAAAATGTAATTCGGGCTTGGTGTGTCTGTAGGATTGTCTGTCTGCATACTTGTGTCTCTCTCCATCTGTGGCTGCGTTCTGTTTTCAGGTTTGTTTGCACAGATGCTGCCAGAGCCCTGCCCACATACTATCCCCTGCAAACTGACCCCAGAGGCTTCCAACTGCAAAGCCTGCAACTCTGTGGCTAAGAGTTTTCTCTGACCACTGGAGTCCTCTAAGCCAGTGTGCTGGGGAGTGGACACCCCCAGGAGCTAGATGATTTTAATATGTATTTGCGAATATATTAGAGGCCATTTCATGAAACATGCAAGAATGTGTGAGCATGCCTATGTGTGCATATGAAGGTGTGTCATGTATGTGTTCATATGTGAACAGGTGGGCAGATACATATGTTTTTGCATAATACTTCTATACACACTAGTGTAAGAATGAGAGTGTCTTAGTTTGCTTCCCCAGAAGCAGATCTTAAGACAAAGATTCAAGTGCAAATGATTTATTTGGGAGGTGATGCCAGGAAACACCAGGAGGCGAGTGAGACCAAAGAGTGAAGGAAGTTAAGATTGGGTATGTCCTCAAGCCAGTTACCACCGCAGGCAACTGGAACTTTCTCCCTCTGAGCACCTGGGGATGCTCTTCAGCTATCACAACTGAAGGGCGAGGGAGCTGGGGTATTTACGCTCCAACTGCTGTCAGCCATTGGTGGAGCCCTTCTCCAGCCTGCCTTGCCTGCCGGCAGGCTCTGTGGTCCAAAGAAAACCCTCAGGCAGTGTTGCAGGGGTTGGCAGTGGGGCCGGTGGTAGGGGATAGCAGTAGCGTCTGCCTCCGTGGTGTGTGTGTGTGTGTGTGTGTGTGCGCACACGTGTGCCATGACTGGGCTGCTTCGTGTGTCTGCAGGTATGTGGAAGGGCATGCATGCACACGTGTGTGTGTGTGTGTGTGTGTGATGGAACTGAGCAACAAGACTGCCCCGTGTTTAGAGGGCCGTGGCTCAGCTGGTAAAGAATCTGCCTGCAATGCGGGAGGCCTGGGTTCGAGCTCTGTGTTGGGAAGATCCCCTGGAGAAGGGAACGGCTACCCACTCCAGTATTCTGGCCTGGAGAATTCCATGGACTGTATAGTCCATGGGGTCGCAAAGAGTCGGACATGACTAAGCGACTTTCACTTTCATTACAAATCAAGCCCCTCCAGAGCTTGGAGAAGGTGAGTCGAGAGACCCCCTTGCCCAATAACCTGGAGCCAGCTTCCACCCCTCTGGCCTCAGTTCCCTCATCTGTACCTGAAGGGCGGGACCCTGCTCCCTGTAGGGCCCTACCAGCTGCGCGCATCCCAGGTGCACAGCCTGGCTCCGCACCCCCCCCAATACCCCCCCTCAAGCTTCCATTCCAGGAAGAAGAGAGGGAGACCGCTGGGGGCTGCAGAGGATGAGCACAGCTGGAGCCTGTGCCCCTCAGAGACGATAAGGGGCAGAGACATACTCCCTCTCCGGGAGTCGGGGGGCCAGGATCCTCCCAGCCCCAGTCGGAAGTCTCCCCCAGGCGGTACCTGGTTCGAGGCCCACGCCTGCTTGTCCGTCCAGTCTCTGTGGCTCCGCACGTACCACCACTGGATCTCCAGCGAGTAGGAGGGGGAGCCGCTGCCGCGGAAGGAGCAAGCCATCTCCACATCCTCGCCCGTCCGCGCCGTCATGTCGTGGGGCATCTCTGTGAACAGGGCTGTGTGGAGACACCGGGGGAAGGGTGGCAAAGGGCTCAGGAAACCTCAGGGCCGGCGACGGGGGTTGGGGTGGGGGAGGGGCGGGTGGGGTGATGGGTGGGGCAGGGGCGGGGCGGGGCGGGGCGGGGTGGGGTGATGGGGGGGCGGGGCGGGGCGGGGTGGGGTGATGGGGGGGCGGGGCGGGGCGGGGTGGGGTGGGGTGGGTGGGGCAGGGGCGGGGTGGGGTGGGTGGGGCAGGGGCGGGGTGGGGTGGGTGGGGCAGGGGCGGGGTGGGGCAGGGGCGGGGCGGGGCGGGGTGGGGTGGTCCGGCTGCAGGTGGGGCACTTGGACCAGCTCAGCGAGGCTGGGCAAGAGGGCTGGGCAGTGGCAGCAGGTGGCAAGACTTGGGGATGAAGGAGGAGGTCCGGGGGCCCCGAACGTCCCACATGGGCCAGCCCTCGACCCCCGGAGACCGCGGGCACCAGATTCTCTCGACAGGGTAGTGCCGGATCCGAGGAGGGCTTGGTTGGAAGGTGTGAGCAAGGAGGCCAGGAGGTCAGGGAGGAAGCTGCCGCTTTCATCAATTCTTCCCAGTTTCTCCGCCCGCCCCCGCCCTGGGGGGTTCTTCTCAACCCCAGGGCACAGCATTCAGCACTGTCTTTGAGAAACCAGACCAGACCTGGGCCCCCACCTCAATCAAGGAAGCCCTGCCCGGGTCCCCTCTGCCCAGGTTGGGGGCAGGCCACTCCCACTTCCCCCTGGTCTCCACTCTGTCCTGTGAACAGGCCTCCCTTTTCCTGCCTCACTTTGGTTTCCGCTGTTCCCAGTGCCTGAAATGTGCTTCCCTTGCTCCCTCTTTGGCCAGGCAAGTCACTCAAAGCTCAGCTGAAACCTGGCCCCCTCAGAAAGGCCTTCCCTGACCCACTGGGTCGGTTCTCCTCAACGCCTCGCTCATGGTCATGGTCACGCACACCCGCTGGCTGCGGGCACTGCCTGCCACAGCTGCAGGACAGCAGGGACCAGAGCTGCCTCACTACACATTTCCTGGCACCTACGAGATGCCCCAAACAGGTGGTACAGTCTCCATCCTCTCAAGGCCCCCAGGGGGCAGTGGGAGACCCAGGTGCCTCCCGTTCTCCACCCCCAGCTGGGTCCAGCTTCCCACCAAAGCCCAGAGCAGTGGTTCCCCAGACCCAGCAGGACCCCCACTCACTGCCATCCCCGCCACCATGGCAGGTAAATGGCAAAACCAGTCCCCACTCGGTGCAGTTCAGCACTGCTCCCACCATATGTTCTGTCTCTCATCTTTCCAAACAAATACTGTCCTGAGACGTAATTAGAATTCTTTCCTCTTCTCAGGACGGATTATCTCGCCCTGGAAAGACGCCTGGCAGTGGGCAGGTCACCCAGGGAATGTTGCCTCCATTGGTCCCCGCCACCCCATGTCCGTTCTGCTGCTGCCAGGCGCCCCCACCCAGCGGGCAGACAAGCCCACCTTGCAGCCCCTGTGGTCCCTCCTGGCACTGGTCGCCTCGGAGCTGGAGGAAGACAGAGCCTGACTGGAAGCAGGAGTCCTGCTCTGGGGTCACCTGTCTCCACCCCGCTCCCATGATCCCAAGCGCTTTGGGAGGGTCAGGATTGATAAAATCCTGCCATTTCTGCCGTACACACAAGTTTCCAAATGGAGCTTGACTCCAAAGATTAGCTTGTGGGCTAAGAGAACGTCTGTGACATCCTTGACCTCCAAGGTCATGGGTTCAGGCTGCCCATGTTCTCTGAGGTTTGTGAGGGACTGACTGCTGTTGCATAACAAAGCCAGTTTAATAAGAACGGATGCTGTTTGAGTTACTGAACACGTGTCAAGTGTGGTGTGTCAGCAACTGAGAGCTGGGACTGTCTTTGTTTCCAATGGGCAGGAAACACTGTAGGCTCCTAGAAGAAGGTACCTGCCCATCCACCTTTGCCCTCCAAGTGCCCAGGCCCCCCAAAAACTGTAGGGTCTCCCTTGCCTCTTTTGTTCTTTCTCTTATGCCCCCATTCGGTTTCTGGGGAGTTCCATGGGTTCTGTCTCCAGAACATCTCCTGAATCAAGCCCCTTCTCCCCGCTTTCACTGCTCCAGGCTGGGCCAGCCACCACCACCTCTCACCCATGACAGCAGGGGAGCCACTGGCTTCCCTGCCAACACCCACCCTCCTCATTGATTTATTTTCAACACAACAGCCAGAGGAAATTTGGCAAAACACCAATCAGTCCCTCTCTCTCTCTCAAATCTCCCATGACACCCTCGCCCTAAGATGAAAAACCAAATCCTTTACAGTGGCTGACAAGGCCCTCCATGTTCAGGCCAGTTCCCTGTAGAGGAAAAGCTTCTACTTTTCCCCTTGCTCATTCCATTCCTGACACAATGGCCTCCGTGCTGTTCTTAGGATGTTCAGCTGAGACCCTACCTCAGGACCTTTCCACTTGCCGTTCCCGCTGCTTAGCAATCTCTTCACCCAGATTATCACCTGGCTCCTTCCTTCCCCTGCATCAGGGCTCTGCTCAAATGTCACCTCTTCAGCGAGGCCTGAGGGCTTCTCAGGTGGTGCTAGTGGTAAAGAACCTGCCTGCTAATGCAGAAGACATAAGAGATGAGGGTTCAATCCCTGGGTCAGGAAGATCCCCTGGAGTAGGAAATGGTAACCCACGCCAGTATTCTTGCCTGGAGAATCCCATGGACAGTGGAGCCTGGAGGGCTACAGTCCATGGAGTCAGACACGACTGAAGCGACTTAGCATAGCATGCACGTGCAGTGAGGTCTACCCTGACCACTTCACTTAAAGCTGCACCCCTGGGAATTCCCTGGTCCAGGGGTTAGGACTCAGTGCTTCCAGTGCCAGGGCCTGGGTTTGATCCCTGTTCGGGGAAATAAGATCCCACAAGCTGTGCAGTCAAAATAATTCAAATTTTAAAAAAGAAGAGAAATTGCACAATACAATTTGCATTGAAAAAAAATAATAAATTGCATCTCGTGCCCAACCCAGTGCTTCGAAACCCTCTTCCCCAACATACTATCAGTGCTGCCCACTAGAACTTCCTGTGATGAGGAAAATAGTCTGTATCTGAGCTAGTACAGTGGCCACCAGCCACGTGTCTGTTAAGCACCTGAGATATGACTAGTGTGAATAAGGAACTGAATTTTAAGTTTTACTTCATTTACATTAATTTAATCTTAAGTGTAAGGACTTCTGTGGTGGTCCAGGAGAATCAGCCTGCCGATACAGAGGACGCGGGTTTGAGCCTTGGTCAGGGAACTAAGATCTCACATGCCGAGGGGCAACTAAGCCCATGTGCCACAACCACTGAAGCCCACGTGCCCTAGAGCCCATGCTCTTGCAACAAGAGAAGCCACTGCAATGAGAAGCCTGTGCACCACAATCAGATAATAGACCCCGCTTGCTGCAACTAGAGAAAGTCCATGCGAAGCAACAAAGACCCAGCACAGCCAAAAATAAATATTTTTAAAAACCTTAAATGCAAAACTTGTAGGGGGTTGTTGTCATTCAGTCACGAAGTCATGTCCGATTCTTTGCAACCCTATGGACTACAGCACGCCAGGCTTCCCTGTTCTTCACCATCTCTTGGAGTTTGCTCAAACTCATGTCCGTTGAATTGTAGATAGATAACACACTTGTTTTCAGAGAAGGCAATGGCACCCCACTCCAGTACTCTTGCCTGGGAAACCCCATGGACGGAGAAGCCTGGTGGGCTGCAGCCCATGGGGTCGCGAAGAGTCGGACACGACTGAGCGACTTCACTTTCACTTTTCACTTTCATGCACTGGAGGAGGAAATGGCAACCCACTCCAGTATTCTTGCCTGGAGAATCCCAGGGACGGAGGAGCCTAGTGAGCTGCCATCTATGGGGTCGCACAGAGTCGGACACGACTGACGTGACTTAGCAGCAGCAACACACTTGTTTTATGTATGTTTATGGTCTGCTTTTTCTTCCAGGAGGCAGGGGTGGTGCCTGTCTTGTCTATTGATATATCCCCAGCTCCTAGAACAGTGCTTGGTACATAGTAGGAGCTCACTAAATACTGATGCCAACTCGCCAACTCGAGCAGGACTGAAGGGGGCCACCAAGGACCTCAGCCACCAGGAGGGCTGGGAGGTGATCAGAGTGAGCCACTGGCCCCTGCCCCTGGGGACAGCCGGATTCTGCTTTGATCCACACCCCTACCTGCCCAGCACCTTTGCAAATGGGGGAAGGAGGAGAGCGATGAGGCCCCCAGTTGGATCCGAGGTAACTGGCAGTGTGACCTTCCTGGCCAAGAGATAATGGGAGTGACACTGCTGTTGTAACCCCCTCCAGGTGTCCCTGCCTGAGCCATGGGAATCAGAAAGTAACCACCATCTTCCCTCCTGCCAGTGGAGAAAGGGGATCTAGAGCTAATGTGGGAGAGGGGCTTGCTCCCCCAACCAGGAGCCCCCCAGCCCCCACCCCCAGGAACACAGAGCTAGGAAGGGCAGAGCCAGCCCTGGAACCTGGGCTGTGTGACTCAGCCATGGCACTTCTCCTCCCAGGGCTGGGGGAGTCCATCCCACAGGAGGATGGGAAATGGTACATGTGGGTCTCACAGGTGGAAGGAAGGGCAGCGACGGGCTTCCCCAAGGAAACCCCTTGGGTGGCGTTTCCATCAGGGTGACCTGGGGAGGGGCTGGCCTCCATCCGCCCTCTCAGCCTCCCCCTGCCCACAGGCCCCCCAGCTGACTGAAACCCTGACCTTGGTCCACCAGCCCTTCTTATTGATGCAGAAATCTGGCCCAGGGCTACCCAGCAGCCAGGGGTGGGCAAGGTCAGGCCCTCTCACCCCCAGCACAACAGCCCCTCTCCCCCAACCTGGAACCCAGCAACAGTCCTCTAGAGGGTGCTGTCCAACAGACACAGAATGCGAGCCCCGCGCCAAGACACAGGGAATTTTCAATTACCTGTCGCCATGTTTTTTAAAGTAACCAAAAAAAAAAAAAGTTTTTTTTAAGAGGTGAAATTAATTTTAATCATTTATTTTATTTAACCCAAGATATCAAAAAATTATTTCAACATGTATAAAATTATTCATGAGAAATTTTACATTCTTTTTTGTGCTAAGTCTTGGAAATCCAAAATGTATTTTACATGATTACAGCACATCTCAATTTAGGCCAGGCAGCTTCCCAGTGGTCAGTTGTCATGTACAGTGGGCGTCCTGGCAGGTGGTGACTCTGCCAGCCTCAGCTCCCCACTGCTCAGAGGAGGCGGCCCAGGCCCAGCGTAGGGCAGTAACTCTTCTAAGGTCACACAGTGGAGCCTGGATTTGAACCCAGGCCAGGCTTCCCAGGTGACGTTAGTGGTTAAGGAACCCGCCTGCCAATGCAGGAGACGCAAGACGTGGGTTCGATCCCTGGGTTGGGAAGATTCCTTGGAGGAGGGCCTGGCAACCCACTCTAATATTCTTGCCTGGAGAATCCCATAGATAGAGCAGTCCGGTGAGCTACAGTCCATGGGGTCGCACGGAGTCAGACACGACTGAAAGGACTCAGCACACATGCACTGTCTGACTCCCAAGGCCGCGCTCTTTCCCACAGAACTCAAACTCTTTTGGGTGGTAGGACTCTTTCTTAAAAAGGAACAGTCCCCAGTGGCCAACCTTGTTCTGGAAAGTCCTGAGGAGGAATCTTCCTGTGGGGCCGGGTGGGGAGTCTGTTTTATTCTGAGTGTAAAGGCCTAGGCTGGTACCGAGGAGGCATTTCACCTGGCCTGAGGCAATCAAGGGAGGCTTCCCAGAGGAGGTGCTGCTCCCCACCACCCCCACCAGCCCCAGCTGGGCCAGGTAGTCCTGAGCCAAAGTGGGGAGGAGCCCTGGCTGGGAGGATGGAAGGACAATCTGCTCTGAGAACTCCTAGGAGCCAGGAGAGTTGGCTGTAGGTGTGGCCACCAGCTCTCCCTCCCCACACGGGGCTCTGGTCCCTCGCTCTCTCTCTCTCTGATCCCCTCAGACCCTGCCAGGAGGCACATGGTTGGGTGGGTTGAAGGAGGCCCCCTCACGATCCCATTGGCTCCATCTTCCGTGATGAAGGGGGCAATGCGTTCTCAGGACAAGTGGGGAAGCAGAGGCTCTAGGCGTTTGATGGCATATCTGAGTCTCCATTTTCCAGAAAGAGCAACGTGAGGGTTTGTTCAGGCCCCACTCCAGAGAACCCCCTCCCTGAAGGGAGAAGCCACATGCAGGTGAGTGCCAGCACTTGGAGCCAGCGAGGAGGGACTGAGCCTGTTTCTGCCAAACTTGCTGTGTGACCTTGGGAAAATTTCTCCCCCTCTCTGAGCCTTGGTTTGCTCCTCTACGTAATAGGGTTAGTCCTCACAGTCTGAGACCCCTCACCAGCTCAGACAAACCCAAAGGAGCCACGCCCTGGGAAGGGGAGGGGTCCCTTCCACTTGGTGGAGGAGGGGACTCTGGGGGAAGAGGAGGTGACCTGGCCCTTCAGCAGCACCCTGAAGGAGGGGTGAATACCAATAAGTAGAGGTGGAGAAGGATAGCGTGAACCAAGGAGGGAGGAGGGGAAACCCAGGGAGCTTTGTTTAAAAAATCATCATCATCATCATCATCATCACAGCTTTTAAGGAGCATCTACTAGCATGATGCTGACATTGTCTCTAACAGTTTCTAATCCACTCACTCCCATTTGACAGATGAAGAAAGTGAGGCTCAGAAAGGTGACATCATTTGTCCAAGATACACACAGAGCTGGATTTTGAACTTAGGGTCTGACCAGCAGGCGTGACCAAGACCCTGGGGGTCCATCAGCTCCCATCACAATTTGGTATGAATTATCAGGTCAAGTTCAGCCACCAGGTTCCACACTTCTGTGTCCCATTTGCACACCTCCAGAGACAGGGAGCTCAGCTCCTCCTGCCTCCACTGAAGGTGGGCGGCTCTAGTTGTCAAGAGGTTCTTGCTCCCTCTGCTAATTCTGTGATGAGGACTCAGTATCAGCACCAGAGACCAGAAGGTGATCCACCTTAATTTTGATGATGATAATGATGATCTCTGACAAATATGGAGTGCTTGTTAGTATTCCATATTTGTTAGAGATCATCATCTCTTAACAAGGCCCCCTGCCAAGCTCTTTACATACCTTTTCTCATGCTCCCATCAAAATGCTATGGGAGAGGTGTGATCATTATCATCCCCATTTTTCATATGGGGAAACTGAAGATCAGAAGGGTTAAGTGACTTGCCCAAGGCCCCAGAGTAAGTGGTTATGCATGAATCCAGCTCTAGAGGACTCAGGAGTGGCAGCCCATAACTTCTAGACCACACTCCTATAACCCTCTTTCCAGTCCCCTCACCTCACCCACCTCCTTCCCTCTAGCCTCTCAGACCCTTACCCCACCTCCACATCAGCATCCTTGCTGAATTTGGGATGCTCGAATCCTCTCTCCTCTTTGACTTCCTCCCACCCCTCCCTGTTCAGGTAACTCCTCTCAGCCAGGGAGGCTGGTATAATTATAGATGTTTGAGAAGGATATGATTGTCCTCTCCAGCCCCAGGGCCCCGAGCAGGGCTGGGCTCGCTGGGAAGACAATTAAAACCACTGTCCACAAATTAGGATTCTGCAGGAGAAGGAGAAAGGGGCTTGACTGAATGCAACATCTCCTTCCTTTCTGCTTTTAATTGGGGGAGCAATGTATTAATTAACCTCAGGCCTGGTTATCGGGCATCATCTGCAGGAAACAGCTTGTGGCTACAGCCAGAGTCACTTAAGTTTGGCTTCTGGAAAAGGCAGGAGATGACCTGGAAGATCTCACCTGCCCTTAAAGAGCGGGACCCTGACCTCCTTCCTAACCTTTCATGCCCTGGTTCAGTACAAACATCTAGCGCTTGGCCTCTGGCATGGATCTGAATCCTGTTTCCTTGAGTCCCTAGCTGTGTGACCTGGACAAGCCCCTTTATTTCTCTGAGCTTCAGTTTCTTTAGCTGAAAAAGGGGGAGAATGAGAGGATAAGGGGAGGGTTGCACAAGGCAACATATGCCTCATGCCTGGCAAATAGTAGGTGCTCAAGAAAAAGCACTCCCTTCTCTCAGTTTCTAGCTCAAAATCCTACCATCTCCAGAAAGATGTTTAAAGATGCTTCCTTGTAGCTTCATTAGACTATGCAGTGGAGGCAACATCTGTATTTCACTCACACCTAGACCATGACATCCCTCATCCATCAGTCCTGTACTCTCCTTCCTCATTTGCTCCCAACAGACATCCCTGCCAAGCCAGGGGGATTCACGCAGTTCCCAAGGAGGTGTGTTGACCAAGGCAACCCTAGCCCAGTCCCCACATCCCTCCATCTCTGAGCTCAGGTTCCTCATCCCAGACTCTCTGGTCCAGCCCCAGGTCTCCCTCTGCACAACCCTCTCTGCCTTTCCAGCCTCTGGTTTCTGGTCTAAGACTGCTTCTTCCAGGAAGCCTGCAGGGACTGGCCCCCAGCCCACCCATCAGTCTTTGCTGGAGCTAGGATTCCCCTGGGAGACTGGTGGCAGGGGCAGCTCCTTGTCAGGGGAACCAAGGCAGAGCTGGAGCTAAAGAGAGACAAACGGGGCAGAGCACAGAGAATCAGTGCGGCCCCTGGGGTCTCGTGGTCATCTCTGTCCCAGGTCCAATCTCTTGCTGGGAAATACTGAGTTGCTGCTTGCTTAAAACCTCCAGTGATGAATGGATAAGCAGGATGTGGTCCCTCCACACAATGGAATATTATAGTCTTAAAAAAGGAGATTCTGACATCTGCTCCAACATGGAAGAACACTGAGGACATTAGGCTAAGTGAAATAATCCAGCCACAAAAAAATAAATACTGTATGATTCTACTTCTATGAGATTTCTAGAGTAGTCAGACTCATAGAGACAGAAAGCAGAATGGTGACTGTTGGAGCTGGGGGAGGCAGGCTGGGGGCGTCACTGTTTAACGGCTACAGAATTTCACTTTGGGATGATGAAACATTTAGGTAAGTGGATAGTGGTGATGGTCACAGTAATCTGAATATATTTGATGCCACTGAACTGTACACTTAGAAATAGTTGAAATGGTAAATTTTACATTATGAATATTTTACAATTGTTTAAAAAAAAAACCCACTTCCTGTGGCTTCCCAGCTCTGCCGCAATGGTTTTCATCAACAAAAATTTCCCTGCACTTGTGTCTAGAATGCTCCCCCGCCCCCATATCCACGGGGGCCTCTCACTTCTTTCAAGTCTTTGCTCAAATGTCACCTCTTGTATCTTCCCTGTCCTCTTCTCCCTCATATTTTTCCTTACTGCTTACTAATATATTATATTCTCACTTAACATCTCTCATGTATTATCCCTCTTCCACCCAGGGTGTAAGCCCCTCAAATGCAGGAGATTTTGGTCTGTTTTGTTTACTGCTGCACCCTGCCAGCTAGAATGATGCCAGACACACAGTAGGTGTTCAATGAACACTCTGCTGTCACACAAAACATGTGCAGCAGCTCTGGTGAAAGACAGAGAAAGGATCCCATCCTCCCTGCCCTGGAGGATCAGCAGGGAGCTCCCGAAGGTATCCACGCTTGGGATGCCCCACTGAGAAACTGCCAGCCCTCAGGGTCAAAGTCAGACTCCCAGGTTGAGCATCCGAAGCCTCTAGCTCTGGCCCCACCCAGAACCCAGTTCAGCCCCTCCTGCCCTTGGGCCATGTGTGTGTATCTCCTTGGGGCCCAGCCTTGCACGGTTCCTGGAATCCCTGCTCATAAGTGACCCTCTGCCTGGAGACACCCTCTCTCCCTGGGCTAGGGCAGAAGCCCTCCCTTGGTGCCCCTGATGGTCTCTGAGTCCTCCATTCACTGCCCCACTGGCCTGTGTTACATGGCAGGTATTAATCAGGGTGTCTTTGTCTGCCCCAAACTGGAAGCTCCCCCAGGGCAGGGCTCCATATTGCCCAGGATAGAGGAGGCACGCAGGCGGTACTGCTGGGCATGTGCTGAATGAAGTGAGAAAGGAAGGTCAGATAAAAAGTTAAGAGACTTGTTAGACACTTAAAAGAAAAAACGAGACATAGACATCATCCATTCATTCATTCATCCCATCATTCACCCACCCAACATTTACTGGGCATCTACTATGTGCCAGATTAGTGTCTGGGGGGACAGCACCCACGAGTGCAGATGTATGGACACAGGCAACCAGGGAGGTCCTGAGTCGGGCCCCCACAGACCCACCGTACCTCCCTCTGGCCCTCACGACCACCAATGCCCAAGCCCAGTCTAGCCCACTGGGTCCAGCCAAGGGGCTTCCCAGCAAACTGAGAGGCAAACTGGAGGCTCCCTGTGATGACGCATCAAGTTGTCATGTGAAATGTGACCAAGGGTGAACAGGGCAATAAAGAAAGGCTGAAGCTCCAATAAGGGCCCCCAGCTCCCCTGCCCTTGAGGCCCAAGGACCAGCGCCATCAACCTTGCGGGGTGACCTTCTGACTGGAGGCCCACAAGGAGCCAAAAAGTTGAGATGCGTGTTCCCAATAATCCTCACAGCAACCTGCTGGGCAGGGGTCACTGTCTCTTTATTACAAGTGGGGAAATTGAGGCTCGGAGAACCTGGGGGCCATTGGGGACAGTCCCCTACCCCGGTGTTGAAGGGAACCCCTCTATGTGGCAAACACTCTAAACAGGACCCCACTTCATCCTTCCAGAGAAAAAGGAAAGAAGAAAGATAGCACTAAGTCGGGTACAACTCTTGTGATCCCATGAGCTATACAGCCTGCCAGGCTCCTCTGTCCATGGGATTCTCCAACCAAGAATACTGGAGTGAGTTTCCATTTCTTTCTCCAGGGGATCTTCCCAACCCAGGAAGTGAACCCAGGTCTCCCTCATTGCAGGCAGATGCTTTACTGACTGAGCTACTTGATGGTATTTATTATCAGCCCCCGTTCACAGAGGGAGCTACTCAGGCTCCATGCCTAAGGAAGCAAAGTCAGATTTCAATCCCAAGGCTGACTGTGGAATTTCCCAACCCAAACCCGAGTCTTCTCTCACCCCTTCTCCTCTTGCAGCTCTAGAAAGTGAGAGTCACTGGGGGCCATTTCCAGAAAGCCAGCTCTGTGCCTAGCTCAGCAGAGTGCTGGGGCCGAAAGGGTGTGTGACATGGGGTCAGAAAAGCCCAGAGCCTCCTGAACTCCCATCTGGGAGGCAGAACAGGGAAAAGGACTGCAGAGGGAGTGTTGTTTGGGAAGCTCCATCTCACAGGAGACTCTCACAGAGCTCCTGAAATCAGGGGATGTAAAATGTCCATAAGAGGAAAACCTAAAGAAGTGGAATGAAAAAGCCTCCGGGGAATGAGAAGCCTGGCAGGGATGGGTGCAGGGTGTCTGCTCTGTGATGGGCCTGGGGTGGGGGGGCACCCAAGGGTTCCCTGTTTCCTCCTGGGCAGCCCCCCACCTCAGGCAGGTGGCCTGCAGCAAGAGGGATCTAGGTCACAGAGGCTGTTCCATCTTGGAGTGGACAGGTTTCCTCTTCTCAAGAAGTAAAGAGGAGGGGACTTCCCTGGTGGTCCAGTGGCTAAGAGTTCATGCTCCCAGTGCAGGGGGCCTGGGTTCAATCCTTGCTTGGGGACTAGATCTCACATGCATCAACGAAGATTAAAGATCCCGAGTGCTGCAACTAAGACCCGGAGAAAACCAAAAAAATAATATTAAAAAGAAGTGACAAGGAGTGCATTTTGTACAAAAGTTTGAGGAACTGAGTGTGCCTTCTTGGGATGATGGGGGCCTGGGCATGTGGTGGGGACTCAAGTCCTCCCTGCAGAAGAAATGAGAGATCAGCTTTCATGGATGCCTACCCTGGGTCAGTCCCTGTGCTGGGCTCCCCAAGATGCTCAGGCCAGGCCCTGTTCCTCAAGGGGCACACATTCTGCAGGAGCTACAAACACACAGACCAGTAACTATTGTTTGGACAAGAGCTGGGACTGAGACTGGATTGGCACGTACGGTTGTTCAGGGTGTGCACCATTCACAGAGCCAGGAATCCTAGTGCCCTCCAGAGATGTGCGGCACACAAGTGTATGGAGAAGCTCTGGATGGAGGCGCACATCCTCGGAGAGGAAAGGCTTCTGCAAAGAGGGGACAGAATTGGACTTGAACACTGATGGGATTTGCACAGCCAGGGGTGCTCATGGGCCAGAAAGGGCATAGGAAAGAGAGTTCCGCAAGTCCAACCTTTTGGGGACCACTTTACCATTTCTGCAGGATCCCTGTACCACCTGCACTATTATTTACATAATATTTATTTTCAAAGCATCTTTCTCTTTTTTACTTAAATAAATTCTGCTTAAAAGGAGACTTTTATTACTGCCATAAATGGAAAATCAGCATCACTTGCCATAAAGAGAGGGTAACAGTAAAAATAAACACCATGAAAACCAAACAGTGTTCGTAAATTCTAGCCAGAGAAGGTTGCCTGCTGAAGGCTACGAGCCTCCGTCCCCGTTTCCTCTCATTAACAGGGGAGATGGGTGAGAGATGGGTGTTAAATTCAGAGCAGCACTGGGAAGAGACTTTCTTCTTGATCAGAAGGGCTTGGGATGCAGGTCCAGCTGACATGTGCCCATCAGTGGGCAGCCACCTCCACCACTGTCACCGGCTCTGGCTGCCTTGGCCACTGGCCCAGTCCCACGATTCATCTTTAGCTGGCACCTTTGAGACCTTGCTTCCTCTGGCCCATAGACCTGAAAGCTTTCCCACTCACCTATATGGGGCAGCATCCTGTCTGACTTGCCAGAAGGTTCCCTGTGTCTTAGGTGTTAGGAGGACTAACATCCATTTCAGAAACGAGGATGCCTGAATGCATGCTGGTAGAATGAATGACCAAAGAAATGAATGGAGGGCTCCCTTCTGGCTGTACCGAGGCTTTGGAAGTAACTTTCTGAGGCATCAGTTTCCTTCCCATTCCTCCACTGCCCCCACAAATGGGAAAAGAACATTACTTTTGTATTAAAACAAACATGAATATATTATGGCATGGAATTCAGAACTCATACATTTTGGATGAAACAGGAGACATGAAAGAAATGTTGCCCTTGGTGGGGAGCTGTTTACTCTCCAGCACAAGGCGAACCCCTCGTCAAGGACCTCCATCCCATCCAATCGGAGGCTGCCTTCATCTCTGCAGCCTCAGGCTCTTCAGACCATGCTCTGCGCACTGGAGGGCTGATGTGTTGGCAAAAGGGGCAGAGGACCCAGAGGAAAAACAGGGACTGGGGGCAGGTGAAGTCCAGGATTTACAGATGTAAATGATTTACAGATATAAATTTACAGATGGATGCCTTTTCATCCATACAACAGAGCCCTTTTCACGAGTCCAAGCCCAGTGCAGGGCACGATCCATAATCCTCACAACAATCTTATGGTTTTTCACAGATAAAAAATCTAACAGTCAGGGAGAGACGACTGTGTATCACAGGGCACAGAGCCAGTAAGTGGTAGGGCGAGGATGTGAACCCAAGTTCCAGGAAACTCCAGAGCCTGTATTATTGCCACACTAGCCCCCCTCCCTAAGATGTGGCTCCACTCTTTCTTGCTGTGTGACACTGTGTAAGTCACTTCACTTCTCTGGGCTTCGGTTCCCACGTGTGTCATTGCTTAAAGGCTTATTTTGAGGATTACATGAACTGTGCAGGTGAAGAGCCTGTTTCAGTGTTCCAGACACAGTAAAGCCTCAACAGCCACTCACTGCTGAGTCCACTCACTGCTAGCACATTGACATAGGTGGGGTCCCTGCCCAGCCCCGGCTGATTGCCTGTCCAATAACAATCAAAACCGCTAACACTTAAGTGCCTAAGGATACTGTGCCTCGGTTTCTCCATCTGTAAAATGGGGGATAAAAATAATAACCACTTCAGAGGCTGATGTAAGGTTTTTTTAAAAATTAATTTTTCTTGTAGTTGCTAATGTGGTGTTAGTTTCTGCTGTACAGCAAAGGGAATCAGCTATTGTTTACATCTATGCCCTTGTAAGGATTAAGTCCATTAGCATTTTTATAAAGTGAGTGTCTGACTCCAAGTATGTGCTTATAAAAATGTTTCCTTTTTATTTATTTATTTAGTGGTAATTGAAGTGAAATTCACATAACATAAAATTAACCATTTTAAAGTGTACAAGTCAAGGGCATTTAGTACAGTCACAAAGCTGTGCCACCACCATGTCTATTTAGTCCCACAGCATTTTCATCCTCCCAAAGGGAAACTCTAGTACCCACTAAGCAGTCACTCCTCCTTCCCCCAGCTCCTGGCAACCACCAACCTGCCTTCTGTCTCTATGGATTTGCCTATTCTGGATATTTCACATAAATGGAATAATAGAATATGTGGTCTTTGGGGACAAGCTTTTTTCACTCAGCATAATGTTTTTGAAGTTTGTCCATATTGTAGCATATTATCAGATTTCATTCCTTTTCATAGAGTTGTTTCTTTAATGAAATATCTCACAGAATCCCCAGCACAACCTGGGAAGCAGCCACTGTCACCCTCCTTTTCTTCAGATGAAGAAACTGAGGCACAGAGAGGGTGGGGACTTGCCCAGGCCCCCTGCCAGGCAGCCCCCACTCAGCAGGGCTGGCAGGCTGGGGGCGGGGTGCCTCCCAAGGCCACCAGCACAAACTGAAGGAGACAGCTGTGGGATTACAAACCTGGGGAGCTTTAAGGAGAGTGGGAATGTTCTGGCCCTTGCAGGATCGTGGAAGTTGAGCAGCTTTCCCCAGGGGAATTCCCGCCTCCTCTGCCCACACATCTAGGCCACAGGGGATGAAAGGGCTTGGGAGGGAGAAACCAAGTGTGGGATGTGCAGGGAGCCAGGGATGGGGTGAAGGCTGATGGCTGTGCAGGTACCATTTCTTTTCACCCTCACCTGCACATCCTGCCAAGCTGGTGGGGTGAGCCACCCACCGCACAGATGGCTAGTGAGGCTCAGAGAGGTTGATGGCGGAGGCCGGGGCCAGGGTTTGAGCCAGAGTGTCTGAGCTCAAAGTCCAGGCGCGTACCCATCCTTAATGCTTGTCACAGATTGCAGGGGGTGTGGATGGAGGAAGCACAGGGAGGCTGCATCAGCCATAGAATGAGAGGTTACCCCAGAGCCCCAGACAGAAGCTTCCCCAGATCCACCAAGAAGGGGAAAGAAAAGTCTGGAAGCACCCAGAGTGGAGCGAGGGAGGCCAGGACCATGCAGGACAGAGCAAGAGAGCGGCAGAGATGGAGGCACCTGAAAGCCAGGTGCAGAGACCAATAGGAGGAGAGAAACTGAGGCAGCATGCCCAGGGACGCTTCGGAGCAGAGCTTCTGGGGATGCCCAGAAGGCAGGGGCAGAAAGCAGAGTGGCTATGCTGCCCCTTCCTCCACCCCTTCTCCACCAGGGCTGGCCCCCTCAAACCCAGCTCCCCTTGGGACCCAGTTCCTGCCCCCATTCCAGTCCCTCCTAACTGCCCAACTGTGTCTGAGAAACCCAAGACTGCAGCAGTAAACACATGGGCCCTGGAGTCAAGCTGACCTAGATTTGAAACCCAATTGTACTTCCCAGAGGTCAGCCACACTTTGAACCCCAGTTTCCTCATCTGTAAAATGGGTATTGTGGGGACTTGAGGGGATCACACATACCTGTAAATGTCTGGCACATGGTAGGGTCCACAGAGCATTATCTCAGCGGCTGCTATTCATGCTGCCTCTCTGGGGGGCGGGGGTCTTGCTCCAGCCTCGCATCCCAAAGGCTCCCACCTCCTTTTCCCTCACCTAGAAGACTGGCCTTTAGGGAAGCCTTTTAAATCCAATGACTATTCTAGAAGCAAATAAGCCCTAGCTGAAGGGGTTCTGTCCTACCCCAGGGCCTTTGCACTTACTGTTCTCTCTGCCTGGGAGGGGATTTAATAGAAAGCAGCAGAGCTGGGATGGGGTTGGGGGCACCCAGTGCCTACGTGGAGTTCAGTGACCACTGCTGCGGTCTCTGGGGGACCAGCTGCTGAGTCTCAGGGCCCCTGCCCCTAGAGCCCTGCCATCAGCCAGCCTGTCCACCCCCTCCCTCTCATCTGCCTGCCTGAGACCATTAGCATGGTTTTGTTTTGAGCACTATTTCCACTACCATGTGCTCTGGCCGCCGGGCCTCCATTAGGGACCCTTTCCTGGGGCCGATGACAGGCGGCAAACAGCTCCCCAGCGAGCCAGCTGTAATTGCTGCCGCCTCTAAGGTCGGAAATGATTTTTTTTAAACCTCACAAAGCAAAACAGACACCCTGCCGCCTGCTCTCTCCCTCCCCACCCTCAGCCAGGAACCAAGCCTGAGGTTTCTGAGAAAGGGGGGGTGCAGTTAAGATTCCCCTCAGCCCAAGAGACACCCTTGACATGCCAGGCTGGGGAAAAACCCAGTTTGGGGCCTCGATCCCTCGCTTTGAACTCGGTGTGAGGCCTCAACATCTCTCTAAGCCCCCGTTTCCTCCTGGGCAAGACGAGCGTGTTGATGGGTGTCTGGGGTGCCTGCCGGGGTGACTGTGACGGGGCTCTGACAGGAGGTCATGGGCCTCTCCGTGAAGCAGAGAGAACCGCAGGGCAGGAGGGGAAGGAAGAGAGCCTGCCAAGGGGAGAAAATCACTCGGGAAAAGGTTCTGAGGAGGAAGGAGCTCGTGTGTTCGAGAAAGGAAGCCAGCCGTACTTCTACACTCATGCGCGCGCACACACACACGTACACACACACCAGACACCCGGTTCCCGTCTCCTTTCAGGCCCACATTCCCATCAATCCCCGGGCACTTCAAAACCAGCCCCTGCATCCTATGAGCCCAGAAACTCAGCCCCTCTCCCCACAAACAGCCTCTCCTCCTCCATTAGCCCCTCCAGCCTCCAAGGCCTATTTAAAGCCCCCACTTCAACCCGCAGGGCCAGCCACGCCCTGTGCCTTCACCACTCAGAGATCCTCCAGGCCTGCCCCTGCCCTGGGGATCAAAACCAACCCTCCCCAGCCTAGTCTCATCACCACCAGCCACTGCCTGCTTTTCCGGGTACGCCCGCAGGCCCCTCCAAATGAAGCCCCTGCCAGACCCAGACATTTGGGTAGGGCTTCCTGCCAACCACCAGACTCTCCTCTCAGCCCTGACGGTCCCTGGACACAGGCAGAGAAGGTGCCCACCGCCCCCAGGAGGTCTTCCCTGACTGCACCAGGATACAGCAACCACTCTTGCTGGGAAACCCCGAGACCTCCCTCCTCCGTGGCTCACCTGCCCTGTTTCCGGGGCTCTCACCTCTGGTTGAATGTCCTCCATTATGTCTCCCCAAACTCACCCCCGCAGACACTCACCAAGGACCTGCCGGGGAAAGGGACTGAAGCTTCTTCCAAGGCTACCTCAGGTCACAACACAGAACAGTCCCCCGGGGGTAGGGGAAGGACTCCAGAGCCTGGCTCTGCTTCACGCCAGCCCTGTGTCCTGGGGCCAGCCCGGAACCTCAGTCATCCCCCACCTCCCGCCCCGTGACAAGAAGGCTGCTTCCCCCGAGGACCACAAGTGGGCTTTGGGGGCCCTCAACAAGCCCCCCTGACACTGGAACAAACCATGTGGTATTTTTCTGAGGAAACAACCCAGTTTTCATCAACCAGTCCAATTCTCAAGAGGATCGTGACCTCCAAAAAAATTAGGAACTAGATTATAATTAGGAACTATAATTAGAAACTAAAAAATTAGTCTAGACAAGGTGCAGTGCCCCGTGTAGCTTCCCCATGTGGTCATTTACTCGTTTATTCGTTTCGTTAATTCAACCGGCATTTCCTGGGTGCCTGCTCTGTGTGGGTGTCACTGTGATACACAGAAACCATGCACGTGTAAGCCTGAGATGTCACCTGAAGAGAGGAGTGTGTGTGTGTGCGTGTGTGTGTGTATCTGTGTGTGTATCTGTGTGTGTTCAGAGAGACAGAGGGAAAGGGCAGACTGAGGTGGGAGAGATGAGAAGAGGGAGGAAGGAGATGGAGCAGACACAGGGAAAGGGACAAAGAAAGATGGAGCGAGATGGAAAGATGGAGACAGAGATCGAAAGAGAGACAGACAAACCCATAGAAGGAGATTCGGAGGAAGAGAGCAGCTGAGCATGTGGCACCGATGGGCACTGCCAGCCCCCTAATTGATGGCTCTGAGCAAGGCCCCCCTCCTGGCTCCAGCTCTAACCTTCCAGATGCTCCCAGAGCCTCCACACCTTACGTCCCAAGGGCACCTGCCTGGAGGGGGCTGGGGAGGCTGGACCTGATGCAAAGGCAGAGGGCACCTGCCTGACCCCTTAGGCCAGTCCGATAAAGGACCACCCAGGCCCCTTCCTCCCCACTGCCACAGCTCCTCCAGTCACATGTGAGCAAATACCCGAGCATTCACTCCAGACTCAGGCTCAGACAAAAACAGCAGCCCCCGTAGAATCCAGGCAGGCGTGACCCTACTCCCAACGCTCCCCACTGATGATGCCAGACTTGGATCCAGGACCCTAGACTCTCAGCCCTGAGCTCTTTCAGCCAGACTGGGCCATCTCAGCCTTTTGGCATCACGGACCTTGAGAGAATCCCATGAATCCAGGGCGCGCTGTGGAACAAAACACCGGCCCACAAGCCCAGCTGGTTTGGCAACCAGCAGAGGACAGATGAGTGGGTTAAGAGCCACAAGCTGGGCTCAGGCCTGGCTCAGCCATCCAACATCTGTGTGTCCTCAGGCAAGTCGCATCACCGCCTGCCCCCGCAAGCCTCAGTGTCCCCATCTGTAAAATGGGAGTGCTCTCTGCACAGAACAGGCGGGGACTGGATGAGAGGAGGTGAGGAAGGGGCAGACACAGAGAAAATCCCCTGTGAGCCCTGGCTGGTGTTTTGGTTCAGAGCCCGGAAGGCCACTGAGAGCTAAGCGCCAGGTGCCAGATGGAATGCCAGGCCACCATCGGCTCCATCCTCACCTGTTGATTGAAGGACAAAGGATAGCACTTGGGAGGATACAGATGGAGGTGTTCTAGATGCTTAGAGCTTAGGAGAACTTGGCACTGTTCAGGTGGGGAAACAAGGCCCAGAGAGGGGCAAGGACCTGCCAAGCCACCCAGAAGCTAGAGGCAGGGAGAGAGTGGATAAAAACCCAGGTTTGACTTCCTGCCCCAATTCTGGCATTTTAAGTGGGAGCAGAAATAATAAAGGAATCTCTACCCCAACCTCTTAACACTGGGAGCAGCAAAGGCCCCTACCCCCCACCGTGTCCCCAGTGTGGGACCAGGCCTCCTCAGTGTTGGGAGCCCTGCCCAACTCAGCCCTTTGTCCCAGCCCCACCACTAAACTTCTGGGTGACACATCTCATTAACATCCATTGTCTTCTGGCTTCTGCCCACTTCACCAGTCTTTGCTCATTTGGGAAAGAAGGCAGGCTTCTCCTCTGTGATACCCCCAGCTAATAACTGGTCCAGCTTGCATACCTCCTGTGATGAGGAGCTCACTCTTGGTACCTTCACTGCTCTAGGAGGGAGTGCCCTTCTTCAGGCTGAACACAATTCCTGCTCCTTAACTCATCACAATTTACACTTACATATATTTTACAAGTTTAGTTGTCTGAGCAAGAGCCCTATCTGTCTTCTTCACTGGTATGTCCCCAGTGGCTAAAAGAGCCTGGTCCATGGCTGGTTCTCAACTATTAAGATATTTGTTGAATAAAGGAAGGACTGAATGAATGATCTTGCAGCCCCTGTTAGGCCAGCAGGTCCCAGTGCAAGCAGTAGGAGTATGAGGTGGGAGCGGGTGGCCTGCAGGCCACCCACACACACGAATGCGTCTGTGTACCACCCGTACTATTACCTCCATCATGCTTTTCTATAAACGAACTCACTATGTTTTAATATCCCTGTTAGGCTCATTCTAAGCAATCATATCTGTGAAATCGCAGTTTTGATGTGCTGGTTATATTTTTTCCAATCCACATTAAAATAAATGCATAACTATCAAAATGTAAGAGGTTTGTCTGTGTTCTGCCTAAAACCATCTCTCAGGTAGGACCCAATCTTGCCGAGAGCTGGGGTCTTCTTGAAGAAGGGGATGGTGGAGCTGAGTCCTCTGCTGGCTTCAAGGAAGGGGAGGGGACACAGCAGTGAACAGGGGGACCCGGAGCAGCAGCAGCCCCTCTGCCCACCCCCCGCCCCCACCTCCCTTCTCCACAGCAGCAGGTACCACAGCAATCCTGGGGTCACCAGCTGGTAAAGGAGTGGATTTATTCCCCCTAGCAAGACCATGGCCCCTTTTCCATTGGAAGAATCCCACTGGGGGCTGGGAGAAGAGGCTACATCCTGGGACCCCGTTACCCTCAGGGCTGAAGCATCTCATATGCACCCCAAGGGGCTGGGCCTGGGGGTCTACCCACTGCAAGAGGGAACCAGCCTTACTCACCCCAGATGCCCATGTCGTGGTCAGTAAGGATGAGGAGGGGGTTCGGGTTTTGTGATTTTTCTACTAATAACATGGATTTCTTATGAAATTTAAATTACGTGAATGTTTAAAATGACACTGACTTGGCATGAACAGAAGTTTAAATTGAGACCTTAGACTTCTGCCTTATCCTCCTTGCCACCCACTCCATCACTTCCTGCCATCTCGCTGGGCTGGGCATTGTGGCACCAGGACACGAGGGACTCTGACCTGCTCCCACCGTGGAGCCCTGGTCATTACAGTGGGGGTGGTGAGAGTGCCCAGATGCCAGTCCTCATGTGCCCAGCTGGCCCCAAACTCCCTTGAGGCTGAGACACTCTTCCCATAATGCCCTCAACAGCTGGTTCAGTCCCTAAAGTCTAAGGTCATGGCCAAGCACCAGGAGGTGGGCTTGCTTCACATCCCCTTTCCCTTCTTTCTGACACCTACCTCTCCCAAGGGCGCCGATGTCACTGTTTACACCATGTTTCCACTCTCCTTACCCATCTGATTTTCTCAACCTATGACAGAAGCTAGAAAGTCATCAAGGCAGGTTCTGGTCTGGGGGTGGCCAGGTCCACTGCTGCACAGCTTGGGCATGGAATGTAGAGGTCATCATCACAGGGCCAAGGGCCTCTCCCTCCTCTCTGGGACACAACAGCATTGCCAACATGGGCTCCATCTGGGCTCCAATACTTGCTAGGTGCGTGACCTTGGGCAAGCCCTTTTAACCTCATGGAATCTCAGGTTCCTCATGAATACAATGGGGCCAGGGGAAGTCCCCTCCACTTAGGATTCTTATGAGGATCAAATGAGACAGTGTCATTTAAAACCCTGACACGATGATATATATTTGCTTCCGCATAATTCTCACTTTTTTTTTTTTTACTATTTATTTATTTGTCTGTGCCAGGTCCTTGGTTGCAGCATGCGAACCCTTGGTTGTGGCATACAAACTCTTGGTTGCAGCATGTGAGATCTAGTTCCCTGACCAGGGATTGAACTCAGGCCCTCTGCATTGGGAGCTCAGAATCTTAACTACTGGACCACCAGGGAAGTCCCCATACTCTCTTTTTGTACAGAGGTGGGTCAGGTGATCCCCAAAGCCAAGCACTAACCTCCCAGGCAATCTGGGCGCATGCTCTCTTGCCCGAGGCCTTGGTTTTCCCCTTTGTGAAATGGGTGGAAGATGGTCCCAAAGGCCCTGCTGGCTTGGCCTGAGCCTCAGTGACTCATTCATTCAACATGCTCCATCTCCTGCCCTGGTGGCTGGCGGGTGGGAGAGGACCACTCTCCCCACACTCCGGACCCTGCCCACTTACTTGTCACCAAGAGACTTCCCTCAACACGCCTGCTGTCGCAGTGGCAGCGAGTTGAATTCCCAGTCCTGCTGGCCGCCTGCGGCTCCCCTTGCTTGGGGAAAAGGCTGAGGGAGCCGCTGATGGGCAAAGTGTCAAAAGCAATTGGTGTGAAGGACTTGGGGAAAACTGCTTGTGAGGGCCAATTCCCCACAGGAGGCCAGGAAACCCTCAGCCCAGGGCGGAGTGTTTACGGGCGTAATTGATAGAATAATCACCAACACCCGAGACAACGGCGAACACATTTTTAACATCGTAACCTTCAGAAGACAGCACTCAATTTTCTCCATCTCCCAACCACCAAACTAGCCAGCTTATTGATGGGGAGACACCAACAGTTCGGGAAGGAACGCAAGAAATCCAGGGTCATTTTTCAGTGCATGGGCTGTTTGCCAAATGGCCCGGTGGCCCCCCACCCCCTCCCCCAGCATCCCGCTGCACCCTCCTGGCAACAGAGAAAACGTCAGGACAGGGAATCACTCAATGGACAAAGGCCCGGCCAAGCCAGGATCCTTGTCTGCATTGGGGTGTATTAATAATTGAAGGTGCTGGCCTAGGGGTGTGTGTGTATGTGTGTGTGTGTGTGTGTGTGTGTGGCAGGGCGAGGGTGGGAGAATGGATGTTTGCTGCAGCGAAGGGCTTCCTGGGGCTCCTCTGAGGGCCCACACACCGGTTCCAGATGGGACCTATTCCTTGCTGGCAATCCAGCAGTCCCGGGTACCAAGCAATTTCCCATCCGTACACGTCTCATCAGGTTGGGTGAATACTTAAGACAGTGACTCTGAGACTTCATCAGGTTGGGTGAATACTTAAGACAGTGACTCTGAGACTTCATCAGGTTGGGTGAATACTTAAGACAGTGACTCTGAGACTTTGGGCCTGGGGAGCTTATTAAAATGCAGATTCCAGGATCCTCTCAACAATCATTTTGGCCAATGGATCTGCATTTTAATAAACTCCCTGGGTGCTGGCAATGCAGGAGATCCACAAAGATCCTCATTAAAGATCCTGACTCCTGGGGACTTCTCTTGTGGTCCAGCGGTTAGGACTCTGTGCCTCCCCTGTAGGGGACATGGGTTCGATCCCTGGTCAGAGAACTAAGATCCTGTGTGTGGTGCGGCCAAAAAAATAAATAAATAAAAGATCTTGCCTTCCAGACCACTACTGTGAATAAGATCTAGGAAGAGTCCTGGAGAAGAAGTCTAATCCAGCTTCCTGCTTCTAACTTGCACGTGGCCTCAGCAAGATCTCATCACCTTTCTGAGCTGCTGATTCCTCTTGGTGGAACCCACTGCTTTCCCAGTTGTCTGGGGAGCTGGAAGGGAGTCCCTGGGGTAGGGATGGGCAGGGGAAGGAGTTCCATCACACGACTGGCCAAGCCTGACTCACAGCTGTCCTGGAGGAGGCAGGTTTGGAACTGCCAGACACACTTTCATTGTAGGCTCGCCTCCCCAGCTCTATGTACAGATTCAGTGACCTTGAGCAAGTCACTGGCTCTCTCTAACCTTTGTTTCCTCCTATGTTGGATGTCAGCCTTAGTGAGTAAACACTGGCTAGGGATTTGGAAGCACCTACCACACAGTAGGAAGCTCATAAATGTCAGCTCCCTTTCCTCCCACCTGCGCTGTGCTCAGGGCAATGAGCTAACCCTATCTGATCAGAAAAAATCAAATTAGCTGCCATTCCTACTCAGCATATATACTGACCATCACCACCCTCGCATCCTGCTTCCCGATGTCTCCCTAAGAGGCAAGTAACACTCCCCATCACTCCTCATGCCTTTAAAAACTCCTCTGCGAAGTGGGCTGAATGGAGGCAGCCGGGAGGTGGGAAGTGAGACCGATGTCCTTGCGGACCCATCTGACCGCAGGCTTTCCCTGTGACAAGCCCCGGGGCAAGCAGGTGGAAGGCGTTAGCCTGGGGGCTGGGCTGGGCTGGGCTGGAACTGAGCTGGAGAGCAGCCACCAAGTGGTTGGGGTCAGTGGACTCCTCCTCAGGAGCCCCCACTGCCACCTTCCCACCCCCACCCGAGGCACAGAGACACCTTCCTATGCCAGCCACATTTCCTGAATCAGCTGAGGACACGCAGAGCCCAGGAATAATGGAACGATCGGGCTCCAATCTGCTAAACAGCAATTTCTGGGCTTTTTCAGCACACACAGCTTTTATCAAATTGGTATTCTCCTCCTGAACACAAACGGCTTATTAGACATGACCCACTTATCTGCCGCGTCTCACTATCATTAATAACAGTTTCTTTTTGTGATTAAGTGAGTGGCTCCGAGCCCTTCCTGTGGTGTTGGGCGTCTGGCCCGGCAGAGGGGCAGAGGTGGGGGCTCCTTGGCATCAACTACTTGGTGACTTTGAACCTGGTAGTGATGGGAGCCGGCAGTCTGGACCCTGCAGAGCGGTCCGGCCTCCCTGCTCCTTGAGGGACAGAGAGCCCTAGAGGGATGACTCACTTGCCCAGAAGTGCACGGGGGGTCAGTGAGAGAAGCCAGGCTCCCCTGCAGCCAGTGCTGTGTCCTTCCCATCCAACCCCTCCTCTGGGCCCTTGCTGGACCTCGCCAGGGTGCAGTGGGGACAATACAGCCAGCGGGGCAGAGCTGTGCCCTAAGCACGCCTGGCACCAGGGGGCAGGAGAGACTGCCACACAGGGGCAAACCCTGCTTCCCGATGAGGGGGCCACCTTGGGGCCTCAGGAATGACAGAGTGGCACCCACAGCCTGGGGGTCTGGTGCTCCAGGGATGGGATGATGGTAAACCTCACAGCCCGAGTCCTTCTATCTCTCGGGACAGAAAATTCAGGAAAGCCCTTTCTTGGAACACCCTCCTAGTGTGAGTTCCAACCGTGCCAAGGAACTGAGCAGAGCCAGGAGGGGAGCGGGAGGAGGAATCCCCAGTTTCCCATGAATGGGAGGGAACCTGACAGGGAGATGAATGTCCTGGAAAAAGCGCTGTCTTTGCCCAACAGACTCTGGGACTAGTCTCGGTTCAACCACTCACTCACTGTGTGACCCTGGGCGAGTCCCTTTACCTCTGAGCCTTGGTTTTCCCATCTGTACACTGAAGATCAAAATAACCTTTCCCCTATTTTACCACTGCTCTAGCCAGGTCGGTAGAAATTAGATGAGGGATAAGAAAGGTGCGCAAATGGTACACAGAGCGGTTACTATTTAACCTGGTCAGGAAGAAGGGTGTAGGGAGTCATAATTCCTCAAAAGCAGAGACCCTGAGAAGGGCTTACTCTCCCAAGCAATTCCAATTTACACGTCACACCCCAGCAAAGCCTTCTCTGATCTCCTACCACCACAGCCCTTACTCTTTTCCATCAGAATAAATCACCCAGTTCTCTCCCCTTTGTGCAAACCTGTCCCCAGTCCTGGGCATACACTGCCCAGCATGGATGCTGCAGCCTCCCCAACCAGCTTGGAAACCCTTGTAGGGAGAGATGGATGGATGAAGCGTCTCCATTTTCATCTATGCCCTGGTCCTCATACAGGCAGGAGTCCACCTCACGGAGGCAGGGAGAGCCCCTGTAGCTGCCGGCCTCAGACAATCCAACTCTGCCGCCAACTTGGGCTCCTCTGGGGCTGGAAGGAGCTTCTGACACTCTGGCAGCCAGTGCTGGGAATGCTCACTTGCTCCCCAGCTCCCACGGTGGCTGAGTTGAGAGGTCCCACCTTTCAGTCCTCCGCAGTCAAAGATGAGGATG
Source organism: Giraffa tippelskirchi (assembly GCF_054371585.1). Lineage (NCBI taxonomy): Eukaryota > Metazoa > Chordata > Mammalia > Artiodactyla > Giraffidae > Giraffa > Giraffa tippelskirchi. The sequence goes on along the minus strand of NC_137287.1, from coordinate 108,581,503 downwards.
AGAGGGTACCCTACAGAAGGATGGCAGGGGGCTTCCTGCCCACCCCTAGAGGAAGACAAAAGCTCCAGGCTTCCCTCTTTCCCTTCCACGCCTCCAGCTGGAAGCAGCAATGCCAACTATTCCAGCATCTTCGAGGGGCTCCCACCGAGCCAAGATGCCACCCACCTGATGGGGTGGCTGCAGCCCAGGCTACCAGTTCTCAAGAAGCAAGCTCGTCTGTCCCCCAGGACCTTTCCCAGTGGGGCAGGTGCAGAGAGGGAAGGGACAAGGACAGCTAAGGGGTTAAACCCACAAAGGGGAAAGGCAGATGGTCAGAGAGGGGTGGGTGAGCAAAGTGTGTTCACAAGTGTGTGTATTTTGCCAGTGTGTCTGCAGGAAGGCGGGCAGGCAAGAGTTGTGCGCTGGGGTGCCAGCTGGCAGGGTGTGAGCCCTCCGGCCGCGCCTGCTGTGTGTGTAGTGGCCACAGAAGTGAGGGCGATCCGAGAAGGTGTCTGGAGATGTGTGAGGGTAGGAGTTGTGTGAGAAAGCAGCGAGTGTGGCTGTGTCCGTGGCTGGTCGTGGAGGTGTATGTATCCGCGCGAGTGTAGAGGATGGGAGGAAGGAGCCCTCCGCGAGAGTGGCATGGAGGTGGCACCCGGGGTGCACCCTCGTCCGCAGGAGTGGCCAGGGAGCCAAGGGACGGTTCGCAGACCCGGCAGGGGGCGCCTCCCCCCACCCCGGACTCCCGCCACCGGCGCCGCGGGTTCGAGTCCGGGGACGGCCAAGTCGGAGCCGCGAGGCCCAGGGTGGGGTTTGGTGGGGGAGTCCGCGGGGGCGGCAACCCAACTCACCGTGGCCGGAGATGTGATTGTCCCAGGGCGCGTGGCCGGCGGGCCGCGTGGCGCCGCCGAGTTGCAGGAAAAGTGCCAGGTAGTGGAGGGCGCCCAGCGCCACGGCGAGCGGGGCCCCCATGGTGCGCGCTCGGGCCGGAGGGGGCGCCGCCGCCTCACATCGGGGCTCAGAAGACCGCAGACCTCGCGCCCTCCGGCCCCTGCCCGGTGCGGCCTGGCTGGCCGGCTGCGGCTGCTGCCCCTTCGCCCGTGGAACCCGGTCGGGCCCCGGTTCCGGCCCCCGCCCGGCTCCGGCCCCTGCCCGGCTCCGGCCCAGACCGGCTGCGGGAAGCGAGCGCACGCCCAGCCGGCCGCCTCCGACTGCGGGACTCTTCCCTTCCGCGGAAGGCCACTCCGCTCGGCGCCGCTGCCGCCGCACCCCCTCCCTCCCGCTCCCCCCGCCCGCCTAGAGGAGGCGGCGGCGGAGGGATCTGCCGCTTGATTTATCATCAAAGTTTTGCTCAGGCTGGGATTTTTAAAGCGGTACCCGCAACTTCTCCCCGCCGGAGAGCGCAAGTGGGACAAGATGGGGTGGAGGAAGCCACCCCAGGGAACCGGTTCCTGCAAAACATAACACTACTGGTTTCAGGAACTGAAATACTCTCCAGTGGGTTAAAGAGGAAAACCAATCGACCAGACTCAGCGCGCTCAAGAGGGACTCCTCAACTTTGCTAGCTGGGCGGTGCCGAGGTCAGGGAGGCAGGTGGGGGTGGCTGGGTGGAGGGAAGGTGGAGGTAGGAAGAAAACCTGGGCTGAGGCACTGGAGACCTGGTTAGACCTGCCTGCCGCAGGCCGTGTGATCTTGTCCGAGTGTCTACAACAGGCTGAGCTTCAAGGTCTTCATCTGAGAAGTGGGAATAAATAGCTGCCTTCAGGGATCCTGGTGAGGATTTACAAAATTGTGTGTGTAAAGCGCTAATCATAAATGCCGCCCTCGTCGTAGAAGCTCAATAGTTATTACTGATGTTGTCCCCCTCTCTGGGACTCAGTTTTCATGTCCGTGTAGTGGGTTAAGGCAGGCCAGTTGCTGGGTCTCCTTCTAGTTTAGAGAGGCTGGGCCTTGTGCAGTGGATTGGATCGCCCCCTTCTGGACTGTAGGGCTCCGTCCCTTGGACAGAGGGGCCTAGAGGTGGTGGTGAGCGAAGCCACTTTCATTTCCAGGAGCAGGAATCCAATGAGATCCTCCGATTCCTCCTCTGACTATTTTACTGGGGCTGTTGAGACAGACCTCCAGTACAGACATAAGGCGGACCTGTGGCTTCATTTAAAAGAAGACTAAGCACGTTAAATCAGAGACGGGGCTTCTCCGAGGACCTCAGCGATTCTGGGGCCAAGTTCCTGCCTCCCGGGCAGGATCTCTCCTACTCTCATTCCTTGTGCTTCATCAGGCATCGTTCCGGCACAACCCTACCCGCCGCGGTTTCAGCACCTCGGAGGAGGACAGCGTCCACCCCTACACCCATCTTTTCAACCTCACCCACCGCACCTCTTCGGACTCTTAGATGGGAGGGTTCAGCACCATGGACAGACCTTCTAATTGCCTCCCTCGCCCCCGCCGAATGGGAGTCAGAGGTAGAGAAGGCCCACAGCCCTCTCCAGACCACACACAGATGGATCCAGCATTGTGGACAGCACCACAACTTTGAGAATGAGGTTAGAGCCCGAGGGACAGCTTTCCTCCTCGCCCTCGTCTTTAATATGTTCTCTCATACCCCTTTCCAATAATAAGGCGGACAACACACCCGTTGGGGCCTGTGTTTTCAAGCAACAATACAGTTTATTCGAAACCATGGACAGCACCCTGAAGGGTCGCGCACTTATGAATACAGCTTCTACACAACTGACAGCATTCACAGGACCGGCGGCGCGGCGCTGCCTTCAGCACCGCGGACAAACCCTGCCGTCATCTAGCTCCTTCCCGCCCATGTTCTCTGGAGTAAGGGCCTTTTTTTTTTTTTGGCCTGATTAACTTACTTATCATTTCCTTCCCACGCAGAGGTAGTATTTATTTAGGCTATCCTGGAATGGCCAGGCGTCTTGGATCACCTATGAAAGCGTTTCCTCATTCATTAATTCACTTTACCCTCCCTCCCAGTGAAATGGTTTCCATTGCCCCCGTTACAAAGATGGAGAATCTTTTGTTGTTTGGCTGCACCGGGTCTTAGCTGTGGCAGACGGGACCTTTGATCTTCATTGCAGTTGCAGCATGTGGAATCTTTAGTTGCTGGCATGTGGGTCTAGTTCCTTGACCAGAGATCAAACCCTTTCCCCCTGCATTTGGAGTGTGAAGTCTTCGCCACTGGACCATCAAGAAAGTCCTGAAACTGAGAATCTTCAAGATCACATAGCAGCACCAACACTGAAACCCGGGACTCTTTCAATCCCAGCCTGAAGCCTCTCCAGGAGAATAGAATGCCAGAAATGGGGCCAAACCCAGGGATTTCTCCTCTTAAATCTCAGATTGAAAGGAAGTAGGCAGAGGCAAGGGCACAGGGAGAGAGAGGAGAGAAGAAAGGAGAGAAAACAAGAGACTCTTCTTTCGGGCTGCAGAGGAACGAGGTCAGAGTGGGGCAGCAGCCCTGCCCTCACCCACTGACTGACCTGCAGGCACCCTTTCTTCTCATAGTTGGTGCTTAGTCGCTCAGTCATGTCCTACTCTTTGCAACTCCATGGACAGTCTCCTCTGTCTACGGAGGTTCTCTGGGACAGGGTTAAATCTCATAATCCCTGAAGTTCCTTCAAGGACAGATTTCCAGGGATTTATTGAGTTTGAAAAGGCTGTTGCTGTAATGGTTCTGCTCAAAACCCTACAATGGCCTTGTCTATTAGAGAAATCTGACATCTCTGGTTTGCATTCAAGGTCCCAGCCTACCTTCTGCTCCAGGTACCATCCCCCCTCCATGCTGGCTCCCTGAACCTGTGCTAACTTCATCGTGTCCTTACCATTCCCTGTGTTTTCCCTCCACACGCATGCCTTCCCCTCTGCCTAGCTGAGTCTTCCATTGGCCAAAGTCCCGTCTGAATCCCCCACAGGAACACATGCCTGCTGGCTTCTCCCAATCTCTGAGCCTCTGTTGGCCCATTACTGTTGACCCAGTGTTGTGCTACAAGTTTACTTATCCGACTTAATCCTCTGAACTACCAAGCCACATAGGGTAGAATAGTATGGTTTTAAGTGTGGAATCTAGTTTTGAATCCTGCCACCCACCCACTAGCTGTGTGACCTTAGATAAGTTACTTAGCCTTTCTGTGCCTGAGCTTCCTTATCTGTAAAATAAAGATGATAATGCCTCCATCACAAGGTTATCATAAGGATTAAATGACTTGCCACATGGAAAGCACTTAGAACACTGCCTGAAGAAAATGAAAGTGGAAGTGAAAGTGTGAGTCGCTCAGTCACATCTGACTCTATTTGACCCCGTGGACTGTAGCCCTCCAGGCTCTTCTGTCCATGGGGTTTTCCAGGCAATAATACTGGAATGGGTTGCCATTCCCTTCTCCAGGGGATCTTCCTGACCCACGAATCAAACCTGGGTTTCCTATGCTGCAGGCAGATTCTTTACAGTTTGAGCCACCAGGGAAGCCCAGAACACTGTGTGTTATTGTTATTCAGTTGCTCAGTCGTGTCCAACTCTTTGTGACCCCATAAACTGTAACCCACCAGGCTCCTCCATCCACAGGACTCTCCAGGCAAGAATACTGGAGTAGGCTGCCATTTCCTTCTCCAAGAACACTGCCTGGCACCTAGTAAATAGTAACACATAGAAAATACATAGCCATATACGTGCTGGCTATTATTGTTATTTACAGATAAGTAAGCAGGTGTTCAGAGAGGTTAAATATCTTCTCCAGTGTCTCAAAAGACAATTGCAGAGTGTAGTATTTCGATTCCAGAGCTGATGCTCTTGGCATAATACCTAAGCACATCTAGTTCAATCCACCCATCTTAGGAAACTAAGACCCAGAGATGATGAGTGAATTCCTCAGAGTCACACAGCCAACCACAGCAGAACTAGATCCAGGACTTCTGTCTGTCAGCTCAGGGCTCTCCCAAAATACCATACTGTTCTGTCTGCATTTTCTGCAGCACCTAAGCTGTACTTTTCAGTTTATAAATCACATTTACACCCATGCTCTCATATAATGTATGCAACAACCCCTGAGCCCACTATTATTAGCTTCCTTCTTATTAAAACATATTTATCTATTCATTTGGCTGTGTTAGGTCTTCATTGTGGCACATGGAATCTTTGTCAAACCATGTAGGATCTTTTCTTTCAATGCATGGACTCTCTAGTTGTGGCACTTGGGCTCTAGAGTGCAGGCTCAATAATTCTGGCCTGTGGGCTTACTTGCTCCCTGCCATGTAGGATCTTAGTTCCCCCACCAGAGATTGAACCCAAATTTCCTGCACTGCAAGGCGGATTCTTAACCACTGGACCACCAGGGAAATCCCTATCTTCCTTCTTTTACAGATAAGGAAACTGAAGCTCAGAGAGATGAAGTAATCTGTTCAACGTTGCACAGGGACGCAGGGCAAAGGCTGAATGTGAAAGGAGAAATCCTCAGCCCCCTCTTATTCCTCTGTGAAATTTTGCCTCTTTTCTGCTTGGCGATCCAAGCGCAGACTGCAGACACTGTGGGAGCTAAAAGCCTCCTGGAGGCACAAGGTAAACGAAACCCGTTCCAGGAAACAGTCTCTAGGAATCCGCTGGGGCGGGTGGCTGTTGTCGCTCCTCTCACTCTGGGAATGCTCCAGGAGACAGTAAGTTTCCCATCCCTGGAGACAATTAAACAAGCATCTAGTGGGCACGTGGATGCCATGAGGCAAATATCACAGCTATTTCCACCACCCAAATGAGGCTCAGAAGGTGAATATCATGTTAGGTATTTCAGTCAGGAAAGCCAATCTTTTTAAAGTTTGCCCCAAGCAGTGGAACTCACACTGTCCCCTACCTCTGACGCAAGCCCCCTGGAAAGTCCCCAGCCTCCCCTTAACTCAAGGAGGCCACCCTTTCACTCCTCCTTGAGAGGTGTCACTTGAGCACCACGGCTCTGTCAGCGGTAACAGCCATAAGATTTGTCCTTTTAATCCAGAATCAATAACAAATTTCATTTAAAAATAAATTAAACCAGGCATTGGAAATCATTCACTGTGTGGGCCAGGGTCCTCTATAGTGCCGTCTAAATGGCTTCCTTCTGCTCATCTATCAATGCCAAGAGGGGGGAAATACCTAAGCTGCCTGATTCATGGAGAAACTACTTGAATGTATCAGCTCCTAACAATGAACAATTGAGCCCTGAGTTGCACCTTTTAACACACCAATAACATGTGGAGCTTCATGAGAGCTTATCGGAGACCCCACGGTCGCTGGCTTGGAGGGAGCCCATTTATAAGGGGGAACAATGGCTTCAGTATGTAGCCGCCTAATTTCCAGAATGCATTACTGAGCTCAGAGGAGCAATGGAATTCTATTAAACTCTTATCTGCCTTGGGAGGGTATGAAACCGGCAGGGAAATCCAGACTCGGCAGAGACATGGCCAGAAAGGACTGGGACTGACCCTAGGAGGTGCGTGAGCAAACCCGGAGGGGAAGAAGGGCAGGCAGGGCCCCGGATGGATAAAAATATGTGCATTAATAGAGCTCCGGTTTCCAGCGATTACGTTTACATCAGCGAATAAAACTTGGCAATAAAACATCGGAGCTGCGTCTCCGACAGCATTTCCTTTTACAGCCTGGTGTATTTCATTCATTATAACAGGAGGCAAGGAGCTTGAGGTGTCTCCATTTCTCCCCCTTTAATTAAATTTTTAAATTACTGCCCAAGATTTGGATAAAGGAAAAGACTTATAACTTTACGAATCACCATCCCGTCTGATTGCAGCTCCCATCCCATCACAGTGGTGGCCCTGACTGTACCAGGATCCAATATTATTAAAGTGAAATACTGTGGGCATTGCCTGCCTGGGCTCTGGTTTGTAAAAGGAGATGCAACTTTGGGAGAGAAATTGGCTCAAGCTCAGAAAAGAGGCCTGGGTTCTGAGACTGGTTTTTGCCATCACCTCGCTGTGTGACCTTGGGTAAGTTACTTCCCCTCTCTGGGCTTGACAAGTTCCCTTTTCCCCCACACATCCATCTGGAGGCTTTTAGACTTGATTAGGGGCTGGGGGTATCTCTCCCAATCCATACTGGGATGTCTTAGGGAGCTTTAAAAAAATAATAATATTCAGTGCATGCATGCTAAGTCACTTCAGTCATGTCCAACTCTTTGTGACCCTATGGACTATAGCCTGCCAGGCTCCTCTGTCCATGGGATTCTCCAGGCAATACTGGAGTGGGTTGTCATTTCCTCCTCCAGGGGATCTTCCCAACCCAGGGATCAAACCCATGTCTCTTGTCTCCTGCATTGGTAGGTGCATTCTTCACCACTAGCACCACCTGGGAAGCCATAATAATGTTTAGATCACACCCCAGAAATTCTGACCCAGCTGGTTTGGGTGAGGCTAGTCCTGGGTATCCGGTTTTTTTCAAATTCCCCAGGTGATCCCAGTGCACAGCTGGAGTTGAGCACCACTGGCCTAGACACAAAATTATGAGATGTTAATGGACTTTAGATTCTCTGGGGAGACTGGTTGTGCCTGCACTGGTCCAGGCCCTCCCTACTCCTGGGGCAACCCTCCTAGTCTGGATGGGGAGATTTCTGGGGATCTGCCGGCTCACCAAGCCCCAAGTGTACCTCGTGCAGGGATCCAGGGGCCACAGAGAGGACCCCAACAGGATAGTAGGACTGGGGCTCCTCCCCTTCTGGTCTTTGAATTAGGTCCAGTCAGCCTCTTGGGGTGAGAGGGCCACCTGCCCCCGCTCTCATCTGCAGGGTAGTGCTGGGGGCCGAGCTGTGACCTCCTCCCCTGATGTCTGGGACCCTCCTCTCCTCTGATGGCTGATTTCTTTATTTGTTCCCCAATAAGCTGGCCTCTGCAATCAGGCAGGCATATCCCAGTCACATGAGCCTCCAGGTTCTGAAACTTCTGCCTGGGTGGTCACCCTTGAAGCAGACCCAGGTCCTCCTATCAGCATAGATTCTGAGCCTTCATCTTCATTCTGCCTCCCTCCTGGGCCACGTAGGAAGCCCCTAGCTAGGATGAGACCAGAGGCAGGGGGAGGTAAACTGGCCTGGCCCCTGTCCTTTCTAGGCTGAGTAAGCCCATGAAGACCCTTGGGACCACTCTGAGGTTTTCCTTCTAGATGGTAGCCTGGGTGGACCATATAGAGTGAAGATATGATCTGAAACTCAGAATTTAAAATAGTTCCCTTTTTTAACAGAAAAGGGTCATCAAGGGTCAGGAGGGAGGTTCAAGAGGGAGGGAACTTATGCATACCTATGGCTGATTCATGTTGATGCATGGCAGAAACCAACACAACACTGTAAAGTAATTATCCTCCAATTAAAAAGAAATAAAATTTTCAAAAAGAATCAACCACCATTGCCGCATTGTATAGATGGGGAAGCTGAGACCCAGAGAGAGGTGAAGACAAGCCTAAGACCTCACAGGGAGGAAATGGCAGAGCCAGACCAAGGACTCAGGCCTCCAGGCTCCAACCAGGGTCTTTCCTCCCTGTGTTGTGAGGGGAGGAAACTCTGCAACCAGGCAGCTCCTCCAGAGGCGTCCCCCTCTGGGGGTTCCCAAAGGGGGCACCTCTCTGAGGTCCGGAGAACCCTCCGCTTAGGCCTTGGCCCTCTGATTTGAACCCAAGCCCGTAAACTGTGCTCTACCAAGGCCAGTAGAACTCATACTAGATGCATATCTGTGTTGTCCCAGCAAGGAGCCTGATGATAATCCCCATCAAAGGCAATTAATTGCATCAGAAAGACGGGGTTCCTAGGGCCCTTCACCCTGTGAATCGGGTGCTTATTCAACACGACAGGACAGCAGGGTCTCTGCCAATTTTGAGACTCTGCTTGTGGGAGTGTTTTAAAAATCCTGAAATGACTTTAATGGTGTGGTTAATGCCAGTCTAAATATGCCGTGGCTGTGAGTAATTAGCTAGACCAACGCTGTCCAATAGAAATCAAATGTGAGCTGCATATGAAATTTCAATTTGGGGGGACTCCCTTGGCGGTCTAGTGGCTAGGACTCTGCACTTTCAGTGCTGAGAACTCAGGTTCAATCCCTTGTCGGGGAACTAAGATCCCACAAGTTGCATGGTGTGGCAAAAAAAAAAAAATAGCGGGTAAAGAACCTGTCTGCAAATCAAGAGACACAGGAGACACAAGTTCAATCCTTGGGTTGGGAAGACCCCCTGGAGAATGAAATGGCAACCCACTCCAGTATTCTTGCCTGGGAAATCCCATGGACAGAGGAGCCTGGCGGGCTACAGTCCAGCGGGTTGAAAAGAGTGGAACACAACTGAGCACACACACATATATACGTGCGTGTGTGTGTGTGTCTGCATACTCAGTCATGTCTGACTCTTTGCGACCCCCTGGACTCTGGCCTGCCAGACTCCTCTGTCCATGAAATTTTCCCAGCAGGGATAGTAGAATGGGTTGCCATTTCCTACTCCAAGGGATCTTCCCGACCCAGGGATCGAACCTGTGTCTCCTGCCCTGGCAGGCAGATTCTTCACCACTGCATCACCTGGGAAGCCACATACATACATACATGACAATAAATAAATAAATAAATAAAAACTTCTAGTACCCACAATCCAGAAAAGTAAAAAGAAACACTGCTCAGCGGCAAGGAATCCACCTGCAATGCAGGAGACTTGCAAGAAATGCAGGTTCAGTCCTTGGGTTGGGACGATCCACTGGAGAAGGAAATGGCAATCCACTCTAGTATTCTTGCCTGGGAAATCCCATGGACAGAGGAGCTTGGTGGCTGCAATCCATGGCATTGCAAAGAGTCGGACATGACTGAGCAACTAAACAACAACAAAAAGAAACAGGTGAAATTAATTTAATAATATATTTCTTGTAATGCCCAAGTATTATTTCAATGGGTAATCAATATAAAACATTGTTCATGAGCTGCTTTACATTCCCTTTACGGGTAAGCCATTAGGATCCGGTGTGTCTCTCACACTGATGGCCCACGTCTATTTGGACTGTCCCCATTTCCAGTGTTCAGTAGCCACTTGTAATTCTAGACTCCCCTAGCAGACAACGGAGAGCTGGACCCCTCCAAGCGGAGGCCTAGGACTTGCATCTCCACAGATCCCACACAGGGGAAGGGAACAGGCCTCTATTGAGCACTTACTGTGTACCAGGCACTGGGATCAATGTCACTAAACCCCCACAACATATCTGGAAGGTAGGTGGTGTTCACCCTATCTTATGACTGGGACAACTGAGGCTCAGAGAGGTGAAATGACTGGGCTGAAGTCACACGGCTGCTGGGACCAAGGTCCACTACCCCAGGCTTCTGCCGAGGCTCAGTGAGGTGGTCTTACATGAGCCCCGAACCCTCAGGAGTTATTTCCCTCTTGTCTCCCCTCTGGGTCACAGTGTCTTTTTGAGATTTCCGGCTGCAGAGCAAAGGGAGCCTGCAGAAGGGGTTTGCCCAGCCTTGTCCTGAGCTTTGGACAGGGAACAGGGCCCCAGTGCCAGGGTGGCAGCAACAGAAGAACCCTTATCACAATTTTAATTAAGTAGTTGACTCATTGTACAATGAGCTGCCTAGTGTCTGTGTCCCCTCCTATACTGTGAGCTCTTATAAGCGAAAACAATGCCAATCTTATTTTCCACTGTATCCTCAAGACCAAACAGAGCCTGCCCCAGCCAACTGCACCTGTGGGTATGGGTTCGCTTCTTCTGGAACCTCCTCCATTCCAAGGAGCCTGATAGCTCCAGGGGAGGCCCCTTCCATCTCTGACAGGCGCAATGTGATTGAAAAGGCAGCCCCACGCCTGGACTCGAGCTCCTGCTTGCCCATTTACTTACATGTAGTTTGGGACAAGTCACTTAAGCCTGCTAACTCTCAATTTCCTCAACTTTAAAATGGGAATAAAAGAGCCCATCTCGGGACTTTCCTGATGGCCCAGTGGTTAAGAATGTTCCTGCCATACAGGGGACACGGGTTCAATCCCTGGTCCAAGAACTAAGATCTCACATGCCACAGGGCAACTAAGCCCCTGTGCCACAACTACTGAGCCCACGAGCTGCAACTCCTGAAGCCCTCACACCTAGAGCCCATGCCCTGCAATGACAGAAGCCACTGCAATGAGACGCCCTTTCACTGCAACTAGAGAGTAGCCCTTGCTTGCCACATTTAGAGAAAGTGGGCACGCAGCAAGGAAGACCCGGCGCAGCCAATAAATAAATAAATAAATGAACAAATAAAACATTGAAAAAAAAAAAAAGAGTGGTCCATTAAAAAAAGAAAAAAAGCCCATCTCCTGAGGTTGTTTTAGGACCAGAAGGAAAGACACGTGGGGAGCCCTTTGTTCTCTGCTTTATCTGTGTTGATGACCACCAATGACTTTACTGATACAAGCGGGGCCTCAGTGGCCCTTCTGGGCCAGAGCAGGGGACTCTGTGCCTCTCAGATATTTGAAGACAGGGACCAGGCCCCCATGTTCTCTTGTCTGTACCCCAGGTAGTCCCAGCACCCTCCACCGCCTGACTGCCTTTGTTTGCTTTCTTTCCTTCCAAGAGTGTCTGGAGTGCCTGTGCCGGAGTGAGTCCCGAGGGGTCCCCACACCGGGGCCATGCTCGCGACTCTTCACAGCGCTCATCTCCTCACTCAGGCTGAGACCAGGCTGCTCACCACACCTCACAGGACACATCAAGACCTGGGCTGGTCATGCATCACCTCTCTGCCCGTATCCTCTTTGCCGTCCCCTCACCTCCCCGGCTCCAGCCAATCTGACCTCCTCACTGCTCCTCAAACATTCCAAGAACACTCCTGCCTCAGCGCCTTTGCATTTGATGTTTGTGCCCTACCCCACATCAGAACACAGTATTTCAGACCTTCCAGCCTCTAATCAAATGTCTCCCCGACCATTTAATATAAAACTGCAGCCCCCACCCCTCTGAAGCCCCTGACTTTTGGGCCTTTCTGAACAGTGACCATTATCTGCCACATTACAGGTCTATTTCTTGACTCTCTGCAGCCCTCACTACAACGAAAACCCCGTGACAACAAGGGTGGTGGCTGTCTTGCTCTCCAGCCTGGGTCCTTGGGCAGAGTGGGTGCCCAAGAACTAATTACTGAATGAACACACAAACGTGCTTTTTGAAACTTGTTCGTGCTGGTCTCCTCCATGGAAAGACTGTTCCTGAGGGAGGGGCCAAGCTGCTTTTGCTCATGACTTTGCTCCTACAGGGCCAAGCACACAGTGGGCCCTCAGCCGCTACTGGCTGAATGGAACTGGACACACCACACCTCGGGAAGGGGTATAACCTCTGTGCTATCATGACCCGCAGCTGTCATTTGCCAAGGGTCTAAAAGGTGCCAGTTCATATGTCAAGTGCTTACCTGTCTTTCTATTAAATCCTCCTAATGCTGAAAGATAGATATTTCATACCCATTTTGCAGATGAGGAAACTCAAGGCTGGAGAGGTGCCCTAGGTCTTCTAGCTGACAAGTGTGGATCTGGGGTCCTGCTCGGCTCTTCCTGACCTCCAAATAGGAAATAACACTCGCTGCGCAGGTCCTGCTGGGCATGGAGCTGAGTGCCATGGTCACTGTCTTCCTCGCAGTCACAGAGACCCTGGGAGTTCCCACCACTGACATCTCTGCTTTCATTTATTTATTTATTTTTGGCTGTGCTAGGTCTTCGTGGCTGCTTGGGCTTTTCTCTAGTTGCAGCCAGCGGGGTCCACTCTTCATTGCAGTCCATGGGCTTCTCATTGCAGTGGCTTCTCTTGTTGCAGAGTACAGGCTATAGGCACATGCGAGCTTCAGTAGCTGCAGCACAGCACTTGGGCTCAGTAGCTGCAGCACAGCACTCGGGCTCAGTAGTTGCGGCACACTGGCTTAGGTGCTCTGTGGCCTGTGCAGTCTTCCCGGACCAAGAATCGAACCTGTGTCCCTTGCACTGGCAGGCGAATTTTTATCCACGGGACCACCAGGAAGTCCTGACATCCCTGCTTAAAGATGAGCAGCCTGAGACTTAGAGCGATCAGACTGTACCGAAGATGACACAGCTGGTGGCCACTGAGTGACCTGTCTGTAGGGCCTGAGCTCTTAATAGAAAGTTCCTTCAGTTTCAAGAGCATCATTTGGGGCCAAAATCTCTGTTGACTGGAGGGGAGGGTGTCCGCCTGGCCCTTTCCTGCTGATCTTGGGGTTGGGTCCCTTCTGTCAGGTGGACCTGGGAGTCGGGCACGCCCGGCCCTAACCAGGCCCTCTTCCCCTGCATTCTAAGTCACCCCTGGCAGCCATCCTCCTCTCTGCACCACAGTCCTTCCCATCTTGAGAGTGGGAGGGTATAATTCGATCTTCACTACAGAGCCCTTCCAGATCAACACTCTAGAAGGAAATGAGGACTCGTGACTTGACCAAAACATACATTTCCAACGTAGATTACTTTAGATACCTGGGCCGTTGTTCTCCACACTGAAGGAAATACCCTTTAAAGCCAGAACTCTAGTGTTAAACCAAAGGAGTGGCATTCTAATGGTGAAATTTCAGGCAAGGATGGAGGTAGGAACAAGTATTGGCGAACTTGACCCAGGCTCCTGGGGCTAGGAGGGGGCAGAGGGGCTTCCTCAGGGGTCCCTGCTGAAGTGGAAGCATCACCAGGCATCCCAGGTCTCTCATATCAATGATCTATTGGGAGAATCCGGTGGAGATGCAGGGTAATTCTATTTAAACGGCTGCAACCTGCTCCAGGGTTTCACGGCACTCGCCAAGGCCTGTAAATCATGCCACAGCAGCTCAAGGAGGGGATAAATTCCCTTCTAATTCAGGAATATCTTTAGCTGTGATCTTGAATGCAGCGTAGCATCTGGGGGAGGGGGTGCTTTCAGCGCCTGGCGGACGGTGGTTCAGGCTCAGGCAAGGTGGCAGGGAGGCCCGACTTCCCTCGTGGCTGGTCTGGTTTGGTGGACGTTCTCCAGGTGGGCTCAGCTCAGATCTGGAGGAGCTGTGTGGTGACGGAAGCTGACGGTCAGGCCTCAGGAGGCTTCCAGCTCCACTGACACCAGTAGGTCAGTGGACCAGGCCACATGGCCACTGGTAAGGCTGTCAGGACAGGCTAGAAGAAGGGAGGGGATGGGCTGCCCTGGTCTGTCCAGTCCTGGTCTCCCCCAGCCCTGCCCTGACTGTTCTGCCCATTTAAATAGGGACCCTGACTCACTGGCAGGGAAGAGAGTGTCAAGAGGGGGGCCTGCAGACCACACATTTTCTCCTGGGTGAGTTCATCGGCCTCTGGGGGACACAAATCCGCCTCTGTCAGCCCTGACCCAAGCACTTCCCTGCCTAGAGCCCACCTCCTCTTGAATGGCTCCCAAACCCAGCACGTCCCACCCTCACCAGAATTCCTATCTTCCCCTCAAGTCTGGCCCTCCTCTAAACTTCCTGTCTCAGGAGCAGTCCCCAGCCATCCATCTATCCTGCCTCTGAGATGGGATCACTCTCCCCGGGAGATGGGATCCATCCCAGCCCTTCCAGATGGGATCCATCCCCCCAGAGATGGGATCCTTCTCCCCAAGATGGGATCAAGCCCCTTAGAGGGGTAATCCTTCCCCAAGCCCTGCACCCCGAGTGAACATCTTCTGAACCCCTTCCCCTACTTAAAACTCTAAATGCTTCCCATGCTTAGAATAAAACCCAAACAGCTTTCTTCTGTGACCTCACCACCCGTGAGCTCCCCCTCACTCTCCCTCCTAGCCACTTGGCCTTCTGGAGATTTCTATAATGTACCTACTCCCTCCTACCACAATTCCCTGTCAGGAACACTCCCACATCTCTCCCAGAGTCTGGCATTAGTGCTACTTCCTGGAGGGGCCCGTGGTCCCTCTCGAGGCCTCTCCTTAGCCCCTCACCCTTCTCCTTTGCAGCCCTGCCACTCCCAACTGGGCTTGAGCACCCAAGGGTGTGGTCTGATTCTCCTCACTCATATTCTCTGAGCCTAGCACTTGGTGAATCTCGTTGACCAAATAAGTTAGGGAGATAATGGATACATAAATGAAGAGTTGACTCTTTAGCCTAGGGAGCCAAAGATGTGGCCAAAGATGTGGCCAAATATGTTGGGGGGGTGGTTTGCTGATAGCCATAGGGGAGCCTGGGCCCTACATTGACACCAGCTCACTGTGTCTCTGGGGATATTGGTCCCTCTCTGTGCCTCAGTTTCCCCAGAAGAATGAGGGAGTTGGGTGAGCTGACTTCTAAGGTTCCTCCTCACCCTGAGTTGGGGAGGGGGTCTGTGTTCTGAAATATAGAAGGAAGTGGGCAAGTGACCAAGCCAGGACCTAGAGGTGGGGCTGCAGGGAGTTAGATCAGGTCCACTTAGGGACAACTGTTCCCACAGTCAGAGCTGTCCTACTGCCAGACGGGTGGGCTCAGGAGGAAGTGAGCTCACTATTGCTGGAGGTGTGTAAGCATGACGTGCTGTGGGGAAGACCCCCATACTGCCTGGGCAGTTGGACACATGACCAGGCGCACAGCCTGGAATTGGGAGAGACGCAGACTCTAGAGGTCAGTCTCAGCTCCATCCTTATTAGCTGTGTGACCTTGGGCGAGTTGGTTAGGTCTCTCAATCTCCCGGAGCACTTAATCCAGAAACAGATATAGCCTTGACCTTGCACGGTTTTGAGAAGCTACATAGAGCCTGGAGCTGTGTAAGTGTTTGGTAAGCGTCAGCATCTTCTCCAGCCCAGACCGCATATTGAGGATTTGCTGCTTATTCCTGAGTCCAGCAAGGCCTGGCCCCTGGTTCCAGGGTCTCATGGAGTGCTCACTTGGGCCCTCAGGCTGGGGGGCCTTGGTCTTGACCCTGAAGCCTAGGAGAAAGGCAGCTTAGACCAGGCCCCTCACTACCCTGGGTGCCCCCCTCCAGATTCACCAGCCCGTGGATTTTTCCCTCTGCCCCCCTCCCCCGTCCCCTCCCTGCAGGGAGCCCCATCCTTTCCACACCTCCCAGTCACGGCAAACTGCCTCATCAATCATGTTCTCTCTAATTAACTTCTAATTTACCTCTTTAGTCAAATCTATTTACAATCAGAGACAAGAAAACACGCAGCAGCTCAAGGTGCGGACGTGGGACCAGCTCTGGGGACCGTGGAGGATCCATCAGCCCTAGACCAGGATGAAAGCCCAGTGAGGGCTGAGAGGTCTGAGGGGCAGGGGTGGGGGTACCACTCGGTCCAGCGTCTGGCCTGTAACAGCCTGGCATCCAGCCCCTGGCATCACCTCGCATCTCCCAGAGGCCTTTCCTGCTGGGCACCCCCAGCCACAAATCGCCAGCAGCCCCTGCCCTCCCCACTCTTGTGTTCCCCTCTCTGGCTTCTCCACCTCACTGGGTGGGAGCTCCCTGTGGACAGACATCTTGCCCCTCACTGGCAGTGTGGCCTCAGAAAATGCCTGGACAACTCTGAGCTTCTGTCTCCGGGTTTGCACAGTGAGGGGCAAAACCACATTGCCCACCTTGCTGGCGGCAGCCCGGCCAGCAGTGCCTGGACCCTGAGCCCAGGGTGATGGACCACAGACCTTGTTTGCTTGGTTTTTGTTTCTGTAGTTTGGCTGTTTTAAATTTTTTAAATTTTGAACGAATCTCCAACTTCCAGAAAGTGAAAGTGTTAGTCGCTCAGTTGTGTCCAACTCTTTGCAACCCCATGGATTGTAGCCCACCATGGCTCGTCTGTCCATGGGATTTCCCAGGCAAGAACACTGGAGTGGGTTGCTATTTGCTTCTCCAGGGGACCTTCCCCACCCAGGGGTCAAACCCCAGTCTCTTTCCTGCACTGCAGGCAGATTCTTTACCATTGGAACCACTAGAGAAGCCCTTACAGAAAAGTTGCGGGCATGGTTTGTGATATGCCATTACCTCCAAATTTCAGTGTGTGTTTTCTAAAGACATATGCTTACATAACCACAGTATTACCAGAGGAATTGAGAGATTTGTGTGGAAATATCACTGTTGTCTAAGCTCAGCCAGGGCCTGAATTTTAAGCCCACTGTGTCACTCAATGGCTGTGTGCCTCTGGCCAAGTTACAGGGCCCATCTGAGGCCCATTTCTGCATCTGTAAGCGGGTGGTCATGGTAACAATCTCATCTCCATCTTGCAGGGTTGCTGTGGGTATGAACTCAATGAGCCACTGGGTGAAGGGTAGAAAACAGCATGGTAGAGGGGGTGGGGGTACTGCCCCATCTCTATGTTCCAGGCAGAAAGGAAAGCTAAAGGGGACCAGTAACTTGTTGCAGGTCACAAAGCACAAAAGCTGAAGTCACAGCCCTGGAAGATCCTGGTCTGGAAGAATCAGAACCTTGGGATTGAGGACCCGAGAATCAGAAAGCCCAGCGACTTAGGCCTATGATAAGGTGCAAAATGGGGCATTCTCTGATGGTCCAGTGGTTAGGGGGGCTCCCCAGGTGGTGCTGGTGGTAAAGAATTCCCCTGCCAGTGCAGGAGACAAAGGTTCGAGTCCTGGATTGGAAAGATCCCCTGGGGTAGGAAATGGCAACCCACTCCAGTTTTCTTGCCTGCAAAACTCCATGGACAGAGGAACCTGGTGGGCTACAGTCCATGGGGTCGCAAAGAGTCAGACACGATTGAGTGACTAAGCACCCCAGTGGTTAGGACTCAGCACTATCACTGCCTGGGCTTGCATTCAATCTCTGGTTAGGGCACTAAGATGCTGCAAGCCGAGCAGCCTGGCCAAAAACAAATAATCAAAGGTGGAAAGTGGAGAGTGGGGGGGCAGGTGAGGGGTAATGATTATTAATGGTGCACCAATAATACTAACTGTAACCAGTGAGCAAGTCACCTTGCAGGAGGCCTCTCCTGGGGCCTGCGGGAGATGGGGGTGGAGGGAGGCTGCCCCGACACGGGGGCACCAGGCTGGTACGTAGGACTCTCGGAGGGGCCTGTGAGCCATATGGCGGGGGGACACCTACTTGGCCCTGGCTCCTGGCCTGCTTTCTCACAGAAGACCCACTCCTCCTCATTCATGTGTACATCTACCCACTGGCTCATTCTGTTCACACTTAATGTTCCCTCTGCCCAGAACATTCTTCCAGCTCCACCCTTGGCTGCCCATGCCCACCTGTCAGATCTCAGCTGGAGTATCACCTTCTCGGAGGGGCCCTCCAGAACCATCTTATTTCCAGTAGAACCCCCTCCCCCCACCAACACACTCTCTAATTTGCTCTTTATCTCATTACCTTATTTTGTTCATCTCACCTATTTCTATCTGAAATTATATCATTTCATTCTCTTCTTTTGGTTGCTTTGCGCCTGTCTCTTTCCACTCATGAGTTCCTTAAAAGCAGAGACATTTGGAATTCCTCGGTGGTCCAGTGGTTAAGAACCCATGCTCCCACTGCAGGAGGCACTGGTTCCATCCCTGGTTGGGGAACTAACATCCCACAAGCTCCAGGTGTGGCCAAAAAAAAAGAGCAGAGATCTTTGTTTTGTTCCTTCCCATCACCTCAGTGCCCAGCCGGGACTCACGGAGATGCTGGATAAATATGGCAGAATGAACTTGGAATTCACCCGTTCATTAGTGCCTGCCCTGGTGCCTGTCGATGTGGGGAATGCAGAAATGGAATCAGACTGGGGTTCTGCCCTCACCTGCTCATAACCTGCCCAATCCGTAGTTGGGCAGCAAAGACCAGCCCCCTGCACCTAACACTACTGATGGGGACAAAATCTCTCCTGGACAGCCCTCCTGGGGGGTTGATCAGAGGACGAGCAGTGTCTGATCTTATCCAGGATGGAGCTCTGGGGCCAGGCCAGTGTGGGGTCCAGCCCAAGCTCTGCCCCGATGACCCTGGCTGGAGACCTGAAATGACACCAGTTTTCCATGGGACTCGGAAGGAGGCTCAGAGAGGCGG
The DNA here is from genome assembly GCF_054371585.1 of Giraffa tippelskirchi. Classification (NCBI taxonomy): domain Eukaryota; kingdom Metazoa; phylum Chordata; class Mammalia; order Artiodactyla; family Giraffidae; genus Giraffa; species Giraffa tippelskirchi. The sequence goes on along the minus strand of NC_137287.1, from coordinate 108,562,629 downwards.
CAATGCTCCAGCCCAGTGTGCATAGACTTCAGTTTGTCTCTTTGGGGGGGGGTGGTGGTGTGTGAACCCCAGCCAGGGAGCCCCTTCCTGGGGAGCAGGGATCTTATTCAAGGACTGGGAGAGGCCTGGGGTCTGGAGACCTCAGGGGGATGGGGTGATGGGGAGATGGCCCTGCTGTCTCCTGCCCTGTTTGCTCACATCTCTATTTTCCTGCCCGTGTTCCTCATTCCAGCCTGTGTAATTAGGTGTCCAGGGGTGTCTCCGACTCTGTTTCGAAAGAATTTGCCTTGTTTAATCGGTAACAGGATGGCTGCCTCTGACAGCTGTTTTTCCCAGAAAAAAAAGGCTACTGGAGACAGGTGAGTCAGGAAGGAGCAGAAATCGGGCTCCTTGGCTTAAATTCACCTTCATCACAGACTTGTGGGCGACCCCAGTGCCTGTCCCTTCTCCTCCCTGGGCCTCAGTTTGCCCTTCTGTAAAACGAGGGGAGTCGGACGCTGTGACCCCCTGGGCTGGGACCCTGAGACATGGGGGCTGGAGGTGGAGCCATAGCCGGGGGGGTGGGCCGAGCTCGCATCACTCGCGGGGAAGCCAGAAGAGAAGAGGCATTTAAATCCAAGGTGGCGTTTTTATCTCTATGTTCTTAATTGTAATTGCCATTTAATTAGATTAATGATAATTAATAACACTAATAATGTACTGTCCTTTGTCTGGGACAATGACAATGCCGATCTACAGTCCTGAAGCAGAGCTGGACTGCACTGAGCCCTCCCCTCGCCTCTCCCTGCCTTCTCCTAGACCCCTCCTCTCAACTTTGTCTCCCTTTTCACACGTGCTTGGCACACTTGCCTGTGACCACCTCTGGTCACGTTGTTCTCTCCGTTAAGACTGTGAAGTGCTCCAGGGGGCTAGGGACTGGTCCAGGCATCCCAAGCCCTCCCTCCACCCTGCACAACATGGAGGCACCCGTCCAGAGAGGGGACTGACACCTGCTGGATGGAAGGAAGGGGAAGCGAGGGGTTGGGTGGATGGATGGATGGAGAGGGATAAATGCATTAATGGATGGTTTTAGCCTCCAGCCAGGGAGGTGATGGAGCCACCCGACCCCCTAGGGGACCCACCTCTGCTCTCAACCCCCCTTCTCTCTGACCAAGCCCAGCCCACTCTCACTCCATCACACCTTTCAGATATGTCTCCTCTTCTTCATCCTCAAGGTCACCACCCTGCCTGAAGCCACCAGCACACCTGCCTAGACAACGGTACCGGCAGGTCCCCTGCCCTTGCAGTCTCCTGACTTACCCCCTTTCCACCCATTGTGCCCCAAACCAGAAAGTCTTTCAGACTCATAGACGTACATGACCTGCCTGTCTCTGGTTGAGAACCCTTCCAGAGCCCCTCTCAGACTCCCAAAAAGAGTGCAAGTGCTTGGCCTTGGCACTGGAGTGTTCCTTTTTTTTTTTTTTTAAAGTATTTATTTATTCTTCGGGCTGCACTGGGTCTTAGTGGCGGTATGTGGGATCTTCAATCCTCGTTGCCATGTGGGATCTAGTTCCCTGACCAGCAGTCCAGAGGACGGGAGGGGGCCGTGGGCTGGGCACGGCAGAGCAGAAATGGATGAAATGCAGCCTCCGCCCTCAAGCAACACACAGGGCAGGTGGGGAGATGGGGGCTCGAGGGAGGTTCCCTGGGGGAAGGCAGAGAGGGGGTGGAAGAGGAGTGGTGGGGGGGGCCCCTGAGGGCTGAGGGCAGGGTGTGTGGTTCTCAATCCCACTGTTTACCATGCTCTGGCTGATGCGGGTTGTATCTGCCTCTGTCTCTCCTGTGAGGCCGGGAGCCCCTGAGGGCAGGGCTTGTACTCTTGCTTCCAGAGAGGGAGCTAGTCTGGAGGCTCCGCAGGGGTTTAGGGATGTGGGAAGCGGGACAGGTCATAGAGAAGGAAGGGCGTGGATGAGGGCCTGGGGTGGGCGAGCATCAGTGAGGGCTGTAGGCAGTGGCTGGACAGAGGCTCAGGCCCATTCACAGCACTTCAGTCCACTTTGCCAACCCATCAAAGAACTCTTGTTGTACACCACATACTATTCCCTGTTTGTTCCTAAAGGATCTCGGCTAAAGGCTTCCCTGGTGGTCCAGTGGTTGAGAGTCCATCTTGCAATGCAGGGGACACGGGTTTGATCCCTGGCCTGGGAAGATCCCTCATGCCTCGGAGCAGCTAAGCCCGAGCACAGCAACTACTGAAGCCTGTGTGCGCTAGGGTCCATGCTCCACAATGAGAGAAGCCACCACAACGCAAAGCCCCCGCTCACCATAACTACAGAAAGCCCACGCACACCAACAAACCAGCACAGCCAAAAATAACTAACTAACTAAATAAAATTATTAAACAAAATAAAGAATCTTGGCTTGGATGTTTGTTGATGATGGATTGATGCCCTCATGGGTTTGCTCCTTCATTCTGGAAGGTAGAAGCAAAGATGACTCAGCTGCCAGTCCAGTGGGGAAGGTGAGCAAGAATGTCCAATAAGACACGGATTTGGGAAGAACGACATGACCACTGACCAGCACGTTACAGCACTTCCTGTGTATCAGTTTGTTGCCGGTCTAGACAGTGAGTTGTATTGTATAGCACGATCACCCCATTTTACAGGGGAGGAAACTGAGGCTCTGGCAGGTGAAGTGACCCATCCAGGGTCACAAAGCTGGGGAGAAGCAGGGCTAGATTTGAATTCAGTTAGCCTGTCTCTGCTAAATAGCTAAGCGATACAGTAGGCATTAACTGGGCTTCCCTGGTGGCTCAGTGGTAAAGAATCTGCCTGCCAATGCAGGAGATGCAGGTTTCAATCCCTGGGTAGGGAAGATCCCCTGGAGAAGGGAATGGCTACCCACTCCAGTATTCTTGCCTGGAGAATCCCATGGACAGAGGAACCTGGTGGGCTACAGTCCACAGGGTCACAAGAGTCGGACATGACTTAGCGACTTAACAGCAAAAGCCTGTCTAGCCCACTGTGGGTCCACGGGCCAGCCTGGTGAAATTTGTTTGTACATCTTTACATTTACCCCAGTTACAGAGAGACTTTTGCTTGCAGCTGCTAAAGGCAAGAACCTGTCCTCAGGCCTTGCTCCCAAGAGGGCCAGAGTAATGTGGGGGTCAGGGGAGAGAAGACAGCCAGCCCAGGTCATGTCCTGCCTTGGCTACTTAATGAGCTTAACTGATAACCATGGGCCCAGGCAGGCTGCCAGCTGGGTCTGTGCATTTGGCCAGGCTTCCTGGCCTTATACCCACTGGCTGGGGGAGGGTGGCAGGGGGCCAAGGGAGGGAACTGAGGAGCTCCAGTTGTGTGAGAGCTGGCAGCCAGGCCAGCATCAGTGACCTTGGGCAAATTCCTTGAGCTCTCTGAACTTCCTTTCCTTATTTGTAAGATGGAGGTGAGCATGGCCCCTTGGAGGATGCTACAGGGATGCAGCAAGTTGCAGCATCCCAGTCCTACCACGCTTAAATAAAGCAGAACAAGGTCACAGTGAGAGACTGAAGACCTGGACTCTCCTCTGACCATCACTAACTGATGGGGTGAACCAGATCCCAGCTCTCTCTGGGCCTCGGTGTTGTCATCTGCAAAATAGTACAATGATAGTCTTTACCTCACACGGATGTGGGGAGGATTTCAGGGGTCAGGCATTTACTCATGCAGCTGACACCAGGGTAGTTTTGGAGGGCTGGGCCTGCAGATCCTGTGCGATCCTAGGACATTCACCTACTTTCTGGGGGCCTCTGTTTTCTCACTTGTGAAACATCTGACCCCAGAGTCTGCTCTCCCCCAGCTCTGTTGTTCCAGGAATTCAGCAGTGGATTTTTTTGTTTGTTTAATATTTAGTTATTTGACTGTACCAAGTCTTCCTAAGTGGCTCACTGGTAAAGAATCCACCTGCAATGTAGGAGACTCAGGTTCAATTCCTGGGTTGGACAGATCCCCTGGAGAAGGAAATGGCAACCTACTCCAGTATTCTTGCCTGGAGAATCCCATGGACAGAGGAGCCTGGCAGGCTACAGTCCATAGGGGTGGCAAAAGAGTTGGACATGACTAAGTGACTAAACAACAACAACCAGGTCTTGGTTGCGGCATGTGGGATCTGGTTCCCTGACCAGGGATGGAACCCGGGCTCCCTGTATTGGGAGGGCAGAGTCTTAGCCACTGGACCACCAGGGAAGTCCCAGCAGTGTTGGTTACTGCTCTGTCTGAAACCATCTCATCTGCATTAGATGTGGATAGAGTAAAATCCTTGTGTCTAGGGGTGAGGGCGTAAAGGTGGGGGCAGGATTTTGTTCCCATTTCCCAGGTAAGGAGAGTGAGGATTTTAATGGCAGGTTACATGTCCCTGCCCACTGCTGTCTCGTGCCTGTTCAAGTCATGGGGCTGGGTGGGGAAGGACCCGACTTTCCTGGGCCCCAGGAAGGCTTGAGGAGAAGTGCCTGGGTCTGGACTCTCCAGGGAGTGGGGCTGTGTCTGCTTGGAGTGGAGGCAGGGCCTGAGGGTTGGGGGGTCAGATTTATTGCAGCCATTCCTCTCCCCCTGCAGCGCCTGCTTCTAATGAAATTTTACGGCAGGTGGAAATGATACGACTCTGCCAGCCCTAAAAGCACTTCTATTTATTCATTAAAGATATTTATATACTGAGCAGCTCTCGGCCGGCCCCACCTGACTCCTGCTGGGCCGGTGAACTTGCTCCCAGTCCTCAGTGCTGGGGGAAGCCTCCACTGGGGGGGCCCCTCCCTGCAGAGTGACCGGCTGGCTCTGCCTCGGCCCGACCCCCAGCCCTTGTCTCTAATGGGCTCCCTCCTCCTGGTCCAAAGCACCAGAATCTCCTCTTCTTGGATCTTCTGCCTCCATGCTGGGCTCCGCAGTGTGTCCACCATCAAACCTTCAAAGCAACCTTTTCGAAACCAGATCACATCCCTTGCAAAGTCAAAACCCCTCCGTGGCCAGCCAAGAGCACCTGCCCCCTCTCTGGCCTTATCCCCCACCAGCCTCTGCCTCACACATGGTGCACTGTGACTTCTTCTGGCTGTTTTCTGAAGCATGATGGTGTTCTCTCTCTCTCTGCCCCAGGACCTTTGCACCTACACTTTTGCTTAGACCCCTCTTCCCTCAGCTCTTGGACTTCCCCACCCCTTGGCATCATTCAGAGCTCAGCTCAAAGGCACCTCGTCGAAGAGAACTTCCCAGGACACCTGTCCTCAGAATGGCCCGTTATCTAGTCTCCATCACTTTGCAACAAGTTTGCCCCTTGATAATGTTCGGTAATCACTCTGCATCTTCGTTTACTTGTTTATTGTCTGTCCCACAAGGATGTGAGCTCCTTGTGGGCAGGGACAATGTCTGTTTTGTTTCCAGCTATGTGAGTGTCCAATAAGTGACGGGGGTGGTGGTGGTGGCTCATGAACACCCGGGTACCGTGAGCTGGTCACAGATGGGGACTTCCCCAGGCTGGCACCTCAGTCCCCAAATGAAGGAGAGCCAAGGTTCCGAGAGGGAGAGGGACGTTTTCAGGTCTCACGGAGGCTGGGCTGGGGGTCCCAGTCCCTGTCCCCTGTCTTCTGAGTGTTTCCTGGATGGGCGGGCTTCCTGAGGCCCCTGGAGCTGGAGCCTGGCTGGCTGGAAACTTCCTCAGCTGTGACCAGACCACGGCACTGGTATCTGTGGACCCGACTCTGGTGGCTCTTCCCCAGCTGCTCCCTAAGGCTTCAAGAGCAAAGCCTCTTCCCAGGGGCTCTGGGGGGGCCCTCCCACAGCCTTCCCGCTGCCCTAGGGGTGGTGGCCTCTTACCTGGATCCTGGGCTCTTTCTGGATGACCCTGTGAGGTCAGATCTTGCTTGAGGGGTCAGAATGGAGGCTTCATCCCCACCCAGAGGAATCTGCTTCCCCATCACTCAGGAACTGCGGAGACTTGAACTGGAACAAGCTGTGACTCTGGACAAACGTGACCCCTGATCTCCCAGGAAGTCACCCTGTGCATGGTTCTGTCAGATTCTGCCATAGCGAGGAGCTCATTCACCCCCCGGGCAGCCAATGAGGTAACCATGAAACCCCCATGTCCCCAAGGGCCCCATCCCATGCAGTTCCCTTGGCTTCGAGTGATGTTCTGCCTCTTGGGTGTTGAGACTCACAGCCCTCCTAAGCTCCTGTGAAAGTCACTCAAGACATAATGATGGTGCTGGTCCCATCTCTCCCCATCTGTCCTGCCCCTCACCTCTGCTGAAGCCCATCACTGCTCTCTTGTGACACCCTGTTTGGCCACGATGGTGATGTTCAAACTGCCTTTCAAACTAGAATGCATGATCCCAGAGCCCAGCATGGAGCCTGGCACAGAGCAGGTGCTCAGCAAACGTCTCCCAGGAGATGACTGGAAGGAGACAATGTGGGATGGGGAGCACAGAGCGGGGAGGTGCTGGGTGAGGGGTGGGAGCTGGTGGGCAGGCAGAGGCGGAGATGGTGGGGAAGGTGGGCAAGGAGCTTCACCCAAGGGTGCCTAAAGGTGGCTTCTCCTCCCTGCTGTGGTGGGAAAGCCTAACCTTCCAGACGTTTCTTGATTTCCCTCTTTCCGGGAAGGGCAGCCAGGGAGCCTGGCCCCAGGGACACCATGCAGGTGAGTGTTGCAGCCACCACTCAGATGGCGTGTGAGAGACATAGGGAGAGAGCAGGGACCCTGCAGGGCTGCTGGGGGCTTCAGTCATGGGGCTGTTTCTTTGGCGCTTCTGCTTCTAGAGGTGCGATAAGGCGGGGCCCCGTCTCTGCCACGTGGTTGGGGGACCGTGTGGCTCTGGGGTCGAGAGTGTAAACTTTGGAACCACTTTGCTAATGTTCCCCTCCCAGCTCTGTCTCTTTGTAAGCCACTGATCCTCTCAATCTGCTTTCCGAATCTGTGAAATGGACTGATGATAAAAAGTACCTACACCGCAGGAATGAGGGTTCCACATGCTCATCTGAGTAAAGCACTTAGCTCATACATAGCAAGGGCTCCATGAGTACAGCTCGCATGTCACACTCAATACATCCATCCTTGTGAAACATTGAATGACTTCACTAATGAGAGAAATTCAAATTAAGGCAACAAACTCTGTTCCCTGTTCAGACAGACAGAGATGAAAACGGCTAACAGGGGCACAAAGACTGCGGGGTTGGAGGCAGGTGGCCCTCACGTACACCATTGATGGAAGGAGGGCAACGTGACAATCTATATCACAGTGAAAAACGCACATCCTCTCTGACTTAGCAATTCTGCTTGGGAATTTAAACTCACACATGTGTGAAATGACGTTCTATACAAGGATGTTCACTGCAGCATTGTAATAGCCAAAGATCGAAGACAACCTAAATGTCCATTAACAGGATTAACTAAATTATCGCACAGCTCTGCCATGGAGCTCGGCTATTAAAGGAATGGGTGGGTGGGTGTGTGTGGGACTCTGTGCATTGGGTGGATATAGAGCAAAAAGCAAGGTGCAGAGCAGAAAACAGGAGATGCCACCATTTGTGTTGGCTATATTTTTATTCACTTGCAAACACCTAAGACCACCACTGAAGGGCTGCTCCAGCTCATTAGCGCTGGCTGCTTGTGGGGAGAGGCTGGGGTGGCCCGGAGACGCAGCTGGTAGGGAGATTTATGTTCTGAATCCCCTTCTGTACCTTCTGAAGTTTATGCCAAGGGCGTGTGTTAGCTAATCAAGGGAAAGGTGACTGGAGGAGAGCTTGCCATTTTCCTGGCACAGATAACGAAGGCCCACCGCTGCGATACCAACCACTTTCCATGTGTACCAGGGAGCAGGACAGATTGAAAAATGTGGCTCCGCTTTTACCTCTACTGTGGAGTAAGAAAATCTAATCAAGAAGTTTTTGCCTTCAGGAAAGCGAGTCTCGTTTCCCTGTTGACACTAAATCGACGCTCTCGGTAATGGCAGGAGATGCCACCTGGGCACTGGTGCTGCTATGGGGGTGACTGAAGGGTGCCTGCCAGCCTCCCTGACAATGCCTTTCCCCTAGATAAAGAAGGAACGCAGACTGCATGCAAATCTCTCTAAATTAGACATAGCCCATCTTGCTGCTGCTGAATTCAGGCAGACCACCACAAACAGAGCAGCAAGCTGCGAAGGAAGAGGAAAATGAAATCTTCATTCCCTTCATGAAGAAATTCTGGCTAATAGTGAATAAAGAAAGTGAAAAAAATAAAAGTGTTAGTCACGCAGTCGTGTCCAACTCTTTGCGATACCATGGACTGTAGCCCACCAGGCTCCTCTGTCCATGGGATTCTCCAGGCAAGAATACTGGAGTGGTTTGCTATTTCTTACTCCAGGGGATCTTCCCCACCCAGGCAAGGATCAAATCCGGGTTTCATGCTTTGCAGGCAGATTCTTTACCATCTGAGCCACTATTTTATTGCTAAGTTTGGGTGGGAAAAGGAATACTGCCCATTAGGGTGCAATGTCCTGCATGCAGCTATGAACACACAATGGACATGAAGGGGCGTTGTTTGAAGGGGGGAGCTTGGGAAGCCCAAGAGTGGTGGAAACAAGAATCAAGTTCAGAACCACAGGGCAAACGGGGCCTTTATTTGAGCCCAAGACGTCTTCCCGGAGGGGCGAAGCTGCTCGGTGAGGCAGAGTCTCAGCTGTGAGCAGGCTCAAGAAGTAGAACCAGGCCCCAGGAGCCTAAGGGTGAGTAAAATCAGTAATGAGCGGCTTTCCCTTGCTCCTAAATCTTAGCCCCCAGTGGCAGGTTGTTAAAAATAGCTGAGTTTAGAGGTTTCTCCTCATGCCGTCTCCTTGTTCCCCAACTTCTAGAACTGTACACTCTTTCTAATCTTCAGGGATGATAAATCACATTTTCCCCACCTTGCCACCACAAACTGCTGGAGAAGGGGACGTCTTCCTCATTTGAAAGTGAAGGTGTGGGTTCAAACTTGCTTTTCGTACATGGACTTGTTGGACAAATGAAATCCCAGGAGGCAGTCCAACATAGGAAGCAAGAGGACTGTAGTGGAGGGAGTGAACGCCTGGAGCCCTACCCATCTTCTCTTCTTCTTTTAAAATATTTAATTGGCTGCACTGGGTGGGGCTTGTTTTCGGCACGTGAGATCTTCGATCTTCGTGGTGGCATGCACAATCTTTAGTTGTGGCGTGCACGATCTTTTAGTTACAGCATGTAGGATCTAGTTGCCTGACCAGGGATTGAACCAGGGCCACCGGCATTAGGAGCATGGACTCTTAGCCACTGGACCACCAGGGAAGTCTCCACCTTCTCTTCTATGTTGGCTGCTGATGCACTTGTGGCAAGCCTGTGGCTCAGGTAGAATGCAGCAGAAAGCGGCTAGACAGAACCTCTCTAGAAGGATAATCGGGTGACCTCGGTTGCGTCCAGGGATAGGGAGGCCTGGTGGGGGTGAGGGGTGGGAGGGGAGACTCCTCACTGTGAACCTGTTGTTAAAATCTGAACTTCTGTACCATGTACAAGCATTTGCTTGTGCTTGTGTGTGCTCAGTCGTGTCTAACTCTCTGTGACCCCAGACTGTAGCCTGCTAGGCTCCTCTGTCCAAGGGAGTTTTCAAGCAAGAATACTGGGAGTGGGTTGCCATTTTCTCCTCCAGGGGATCTTCACAACCCAGGGATAGAACCAGCATCTCCTGTGTCTCCTACATTGCAGGTGTATTCTTTACCACTGAGCCATCGGGAAGTGCCTTGTACAAGCATTACCTGGGTAAAAAGAAAATTTAAAAAGAAAAGCCAAAGGACTAATGATATAAATGAAAACCTTAGTTCAAAAAGTTTAAGATTCTGAACTTATTTACAAAACAGAAACAGACTCACAGATATAGAGAACAGACTTGTGATTGCCGAGGGGGAGGAGGGAGAGGGAAGGATGGATTGGGAGCTGAGAATTAGCAGATGCAAACTATTATATAAAGGATGGAAAAACAACTAGGTCTGACGGTATAGTATAGGGAACTACACTCAATATCCTGTAATAGACCATAATGGAGGGACTTTCCCGGTGGTCCAGTGGTTAAGACCTCCCCTTCCAGTGCAGGGAGTGTGGGTTTGATTCCTGGTCGGGGAGCTAAGATTTCCCATGCCTTTCAGCCAAAAAAACCAAAACACAGAACAAAAGCAATATTGTTACAAATTCAACAAAGACTTTAAAAATGGTCCAATCATAAAAAGGAGAAAAGAATATAAAAAAGAATACACACACACACACACACACACACTGGTGGCTCGGATGGTAAAGAACCTGCCTACAGTGTAGGAGACCTGGGTTTGATCCTTGGGTTGGGAAGATCCCCTGGAGAAGAGAATGGCAATCCACTCCAGTATTCTTCCCTGGAGGATCCCATGGACAGAGGAGCCTGGCGGGCTACAGTCCATGGGGTCACAAAGAGTCAGACACGACTGAGCGACTAACCCTTTCACTTTCTTTCATATGTATAACTGAATCACTTTGCTGTGCACCAGAAACTAACATGACATTGTAAACTTATTTCAGTAAAAATAAATTGTAAAAAGGGTAAGATTCCACAGGCTACATTCTGTGTGAAGTCATTAAATCCCACGGACAGTAGAACTGACTGAAGTGGACTGCTTCAGTCAGTGACCTGTGACGGTCTCCTGGTGGAGGCTGCCCGGGGGAGGGCAGAGCCTGGGCTGTGGACTTGGTCAGACTTCGCTTTGAATGTGGGCTCTGTGTGTGCTGGCCCCAGGGCCTTGCACAAGTTATTTACCCTCTGGGACCTCAGTCTCGGCTTCAGTAAACCGGGTATAATGACGCCGCCAGCAGTGCTGCTGCACAGGTTAGAAAGCATGGATGTAAAGGGCATGTCAGCTCTGGCCAGATGGCAGCGGCCACTAGGAGCCCCGTCCCTGGGGCCTCACTGAGCAGCCAGAGCGGCTCTGACTGAATGGTGGCCACGGGCACTGCACAGGGCGGGCGGTGTCCCTCGCAGTCTACCAGCTGACCCTGGGCTAACACTTCATTCTAGGTCGGCTGTCCTCCTCCTCATGAGTGAGGACTCTGTGCTCTGGGACAGACTGAAACCATGCTAAAGGGCTGCTGACTTCCATAAAGGAGACCAACCTTCTCACAGTCCCTGGGAAAGGGGTGAGACTGCAGTTCTGAAGCCACAGATGTGCGAGGGAAGGACAAAAGAAATCCCCACATGGGGATTATTACCCCTACTTTGCAGATGAAGGAAGTGAGATTCAAGAGGGTAAAGTTATTTATCCAGACAGTCCCAGCTGGTGAACGATGAAGCTGGGCTCTAAAGCAGTGGCTCTCAGAACCACCTGGGGGCTTAGAACAGTGCCAGCGCCTGGGCCAAACCACAGATTACGACTTCGTCCTTCTGGGGTGGGGCCAACGTAGATACATACTTCTAGGTCCCCTTGCCAACCAGAGCGACTCTGATGTGTGGTTGAGTTCAGACCGCTCCTCTGAGGACGGCAGGCTCTGTGGCTGGCCTTGTGGTGCCATGGAAGCCCTTCCACACGAGCCACGTGCCCCCTGTTACAGGCTCAGCCCCAGAGAGGTCCCCAGTCTACGCCTTCACCTTCCCAGGAGCAGACGGGCAGCCTCCCCACGACCCCCAGGGCAGCAGAGTGGTCACCTCATCACTGATCTGCTCTCAGAGCCTCTGGTTTCTCACTGGAAGCGTGAGGCCCACCGCCAAGCTTCCTTGGATGTGTCCTGTGAGCGCTGCAGGGAGAGGTGTCGGCTAAAGGTCAGGCGGTACAAAGAACACTAGCCCGGGGATACCAAAACTAGCTTTAATTTGTCCAAAAGTCACATCGAGCTCCACACACAGTTTCCGGCGGGGCCCCAGGGAGGCCCCGCTGCTGAGCCAGCCTAGAAGTTCTCCAGCAAGGCCAGGATGCGCTTCTGTTCGCTCTCCCGGAACTCCGGGCTCCGGCCGTCCCCGATGTTCTCCGCGTACTCTGGGGAGACAAAGGCAGGGTCAGGGGGAGTCTGGGGAGCGGGGGCCATCGTGGCCGGGTCACTTCACACCTCTCCCTGAACCCTGGCGCCCAGGGGTACGTGCTGTTCTAACGCCTCCAGCGGCACCCACCGTGGCGGCTGTGCCCAAACTCCTTGGGTCCTGCCCTTGAGGCCCGTGGTGGACCAACTCCCCAGCCCCTGCTCATGTTCCTCTCCTGGCCAAGCCTTCCTCCACTTAACACACACAGTGGAGGCTACTAGGGGCAGGCACTGCCCCAGAGCCGGTGGTTCTGAGTGTGACTCCAACCACCAGCAGCAACATCATGCAGAGACTTGTTAGAAACGCAGATGTCGGGAGTTCCCCCGGTGGTCCAGTGGTGAGGACTCGGCACTTTCACTGCTGAAGCAGATGTGCAGGGGAGTATCTGGGAGCGAGCAGCAGGGGGCAAGCAGAGCTGGGGCTTGAGGGGGGAGCAGACCTGGTTCTGCTGAGAGGGGAGCAAGCGGCGGAGGAGGCGGGGGGCGGGTACAGGGCAGGCGGGCCCCTGTCGGCACTTCCCCGGAGATGTTACAAGAGAGCTTTAAGCAGAGGAATGACACGATCTGTCTGTTCACCAGTGCTCACTCTAGCTGCCGCAAGGAAGATACTGTGAAGGGGCCAAGGGCAGAACAAAGGAGATGTGATTTGATGGGGGTCTGGCCCAAGGTCGTGGGAGAGGAGAGATGTCTTCAGATTTTAGATATATCCTGACGGTGGCTCCAGCAGGATCAGGTGGGAGAGGAAGAGACATGGATACTAAAGGCACCAAGAAATATGACAGGAGAGGTGGAGATAGTGGAGAGGGTGACAGGGAGCTCGAACTCCTCCAAGGAATGAGGGGAACAGATGTCCAAGCCACAAGGACGCGGGCTGGGGTACAGTCCACTGACACTGAGTTTCAAACAAATGGGTATTTTCTGGGAAAAAGGGAGGAAGAATGGTTTAGAGGCGCCCAGGAGGAGCATGGAAGACGCCTCTCTTATCTTCACTGGCAGACGGCCTGTGAGAGAAAGCAGGTACCACTTGAGCGGGCCCATCCCAGGGAGACACGGTTTCAGTCAGAGCAGGAAGATACAGGAAATAACGTCTAAAGAGAATGGGAACGTGGGACACGATGCTAATGACAGGACATCATCAGAGTTGTAAGGTGGGTAAACGTATCCAGTTTACCTGTTACCCCAGCACAACACGCAACACTCCTCTATTTTATTCCTGAAAGTGTCCCGGCCCCCAGGTTATGTGGCCAGCTGGTTTCAGGAGGTGGGAGGGGGTGGGATATGGCACAGACATGATGTGCGGAGCTCCAGGACCAGAGGGCAGGGCTGGGTGGTGAGTGGGGCCCCGGGCTTCCTGGGGTGACTCCCACGAGCAAGTGTACAGAGCCTGGTGGATGATGCCCTGCCCCTGCCCTCGGGAGATGCTGTGACATCGTGTTTGAATCCTGACCCTGACTCATAGTCCCAGGGGGGCTTGCATGGTCTCCCCTCTGAAAATGCATGTAAAGAGCTTAGTGATAACAGATGTTCCAGAAACACTGGCTCCTTTCTCCAGCCTGCTTTGCTAGGGCCAGTAACGTCTCTCACTGCAATCCCACACCTCTAAGAACCATCTTAAAGGACACTGTCTCCCTGAAGTCCTGCCGAGCCACCTCTGACTCCCACTCTCCTCCTCGGGCCTCTGTCTCCCTCGCAGGCAACACTTCTGGATGATCCTCTACTTGTCCCTCTCCCCATCCAGACTGGCAGCTTCATGAAGGCAGGGGTTTTTGCCTCACTTTCAGCTAAATTCCCAGCAGAGCTGGGCTGACAGCCAACTCCTGGCTGTTTTGTGAATAAAATCCCAGAGCAGTTAATCAGGACGGAGTACCTGCACGTCTGCCCCCAGCCCCCTGCCTGGGGTGGCCAGAGATGGAATAGAAAACTCTCTGGCAAGAGGCGTCTGCATAATAAAACATCTGCTGATCCAAATCAAAGACTTGGGGAAAGGAGGAAAGCCTGCAAACCTCCCCTGCCTCCCTTTCCCCACCGGGCTGGGGCAATCTCTTGCTCCTGCCACTTCTGCACGTCCCTGTCCTCTTTATGACTTTGGACATGTGCCGGAAGAGGCGATTTGGGATTCAGACATGTGCCAACTGTGTGTCTCCCCCCCTGGAAATCATCCTCTCCTGTGAGGCCCATCCATCACCTCTAACAGCAAATGGCTGTGATCCCTTCCATGAAGGCTCCTTAAAGGGAGGGCTGGGGTGATGGGAGAACAGGAAGCGGGTGGTGGGAGAAGGCTCTGGGCTGGTATGTAAGTGGTATTTTTTTATTCACATGTGACTGATCTAGTCGCTGCCCCAGGAGAGAGAGAAATGACCATTATAGCATTTAATACCCTCAGAGGCCTGGCCTGAAAGCAAGAATCTTAATGGACTGAACTAACACTTTGTTCTCCTAATGGATTCTCAGACCCAGGAGAGAAGGAAGTGAGACACAGCCTGATCCTTTGGGGCAGTGCTTTTCCAAGTAAAGCCAGCTTCCCTGGAGGGACCTTATTGCTTTCCAGGGATGCGCAGCAGAGTACAGCACCAATGTCTGTATCAATCCCCTTGCTGGATCGCTGCTACCAAGGCTGTAACAAAAACGCCTGCCACCATGGTACACAGAGCACCCATTGATGGACAAGTCTCCTCGGATGCTTCACATGCGGAGAAGGAGGAAACGGTCAGATTACCTGTTCTCTGGAAACGAGCTGTGAAGGAAGGGAATAAAATGAGGAAGAGGGGCTGTCCTGCACAGAATGGAAAGGGACCTCACATGTGGGGGACACTGTTTATGTGCCAGGCATTTACATATGTTGTCTCACTGAATCTTTGCAGCAATCCTACAAGGCAAAGAGCACCCTCTCTGTTTACAGATGGGGAGACTGAGGCTTATCACAGAGCTGAAGCAACCTGCCCAGGTGCAGCATGGCAGAGGGGCTGAGATTCAAACCAAGAACATGTGTGAGAAGTGAAAAGGGCACCTCCAAAGCCACTGGGGGAGCTGGTCCCCAAAGTGGCATCCTCTTCTCTAGGCTGTATGCTACCCCGCTGGTTCCCCATCCTTTGGGGAAACAGTCTCCAAGGCAGTCCAGCTCTGGCAGGGCATCTGGTGTCAATGTCCTCATAACAGGTAAGGCTCTGGAGGGGATGTCCCGGGGGGAAGGGGCCTCAGCAGTCAGAACAGACGTGGAGTGCTGGCTGGGGCCACATTCCCTCGTGCTCGGTCACTGAATGTCAGGGCTGGCAGGGCTCTCAGAAATGTACGGCAACCCAGAGGGACAGATGAGCAGCCAGGGGCCCACAGCAAGCCGGCCCCAGAAGCAGACCTGACAAGCCCTGAGTGCTCTCCCACTGGCCCTGGCAGCTGGTACCAGCTGTGCACCTCACGTCTCACCCTCCACCCCTGACCCCGACTCGTTCTTTGTTTCCAGAGTGGAATCCTATTTGGAGCAAACCGTGGTGGTGCCGGCTACCTCCGGTTATTATAGCTGCTGCAGCAGTTTATAAATATTGAACAGATCCCTCCCAGAGGTCTTGGGAAAGAGTTCTCTTTGCTGTGTGTGTGTAAGAAAGGGAGAGAATGGAGGGGAAAAAAGAGATGCTAGAAGAAGGGAGAACTTCAGGTTAGGGGAGAGGGAGGGGGAGAGAGTGAGTCGGTCTGAAGAGTGAGAAAGTCGGGGCGGATACATCCACACCCTTCTCTCCTGCAGCATTTTCAAATGCTCTTATAATAATGGCTTTGATGGAGCTCAGAAACAGGCAGCAGCGTTGAACGCATAAATATTAAAGCAAACTTTAGACAGCAGGTTTACTATTCAGACATGGAATACGAGCTGTTTTGTTTATGTTAAGAGGGGAAGGGAGGGGCACCCGGACTGGAAGATGGGGAAGAACTGTTGTCCAGGACACAGACTGGGATCGGCGCTGGTTCAGATCCCTGGACCTTTAGCCTTAAACGCTCACCCCTGAAAAAGTGCAGGAGGAAGGGTGAGTGGGGAGAAGAGGAAGATCAGCATTTTTACACTGGAAACCCTTGAAGACATAGAAATAATAACAAAATAGAAACTAGGAGAGTAAGGCCCTTGAGGTCTAACAGAGATTCCTTAGCGACAAGCACAGATGCGGAAGGACTAACGTGACTTCTCTGGAGGAGAATGTTGTGCTGGGGCTGCAAGTAGGGGTGTAAGTTTCATCAGGGACATCATGACAGTGAAACTCACTTAAGGAGAAACAGAAGGAAGCTTATTCTTTGCTTATGATGCTAACAGGGTCACATCTCCACGAACTGTTTTCCCACAGACATTTCAGCTGCCTGGAAAAGCACCACCACCCTGCCGCCCCACCAGGCCTTGAAGAGTGAGGTCTGGGTTGGGCTTTCCTGACTGCCTCTGAGTCCAGGCTGTTGCCAGCACCAGTGAAAGGATGAGGCCAGGGAAGCGAAGGAAGGAATTTGCATTTACTGCGCAAGTATTCTGTCCCAGGCCCCCAGTTGCATCTTTATTTCAGCCATCCTTGGGGACAATCTTCACTTTTGGTTTGCTTTTTACAGAGGAGGAAACCGAGGCACACACATATTATCTACTAACTTAACCCAAGTTACAGAGAGCCAGAATCCTGCTGGACTGTGCATCTCAGTTCTACCTCTTCCCACATGAGCTGGGACTCAAGTCACACCAGTGAAGGTAGCTAATGTCATCAGGCACTTATCATGTGCCAATGTGGAAGCACTTTACCTGCAGAACCTCATCTAATTCTCACAGCAAACTTTTGAGACGGGTTATCCATCTCCATCTTATAGATGCAGGAACTGCTTAGGGGGAGTGCACATAGCTGCCCAAGGTTAAACAGGCCCCTCTTCAGGGTCCTGTCCTGCCTCCCTAAATCCTAGTGGCTCCAGCAGCCAAGGCCTGATGGAAGTCACACACATACGAACATGTCATCAAAGAGAAATTCCAGCAGCTTCTGCAGCTTGCAAACCACAGAGGCCAAGCTCAGGTTACCAAGCGCTCCAAATCAACATGGAAACACATGTTTAGGAGCTTCTGAGAGAGGACTTCAAGCCATAAGGAACACAAGCAAATCAAACGGCCAGGAGCCAATCTCTGAAAGCGTTCTGAAGTCTTTGGCTCAGTCTTTTCGCCACCAGTGAGAGTTTTTTGAGTCAGTAATCCTCTAAGCTTTCTTCTGCCAAACAGCTTAACACCACATGGTCTTCTAACAAACTTTCGCCAGTGACTGAAACATTCAGGAGATTCACTGGAGGCTTCCATGGTAAGCCCTGGCACAAGTATTTATACTGAGAAGTATTTCCAGGTCACAGGTCCTATTCCATACATCCAACAAGGAGACCACTCAATGTACCCCTGCATCTACCTGTGGAGGTGTCACATGTTTCAAAAAGCCACGTTCTTACTTAGTCATCAACTTCATGGGGACAGAATGTGCAAGGGTGGTTGCCAGAGGCTAGGGGAGGGGGAATGGGGAGTGAAGGGTTTAATGGGTATAGCCTTTCAACTCTGCTGAAATGAAAGTAAGTTCTGTGGACAGGTGGTGGTGATGGCTGCAATGGTTAAGATGGTAACTCTTGTGCATGTTTTACCACAATTAAAAAACAACAAAAAAAACCACCTCTTCTTGCAGCCTCTCTGGATCTTCAGGTTCTCTCTCCATCTCCAGCAGAATTAACTGTGCTTTCTTGATTCCCATTCCATCTCTTAGCACTGACTTCAGTCTGCTTTGTGTAGTGGTTATTTATTCTCCATGCGATGGGACTGAATCCCCCTGGGGACAGGGTCTCCTCGGTGTGTCTAGGGAGCCCACCGAGTGCCCTGTGATGCCGCTGGGTGCTCTGAAAAGATGGCTGCCTTGAATTTTCTTTCTTGAAATGCTTGAAGAGTGTATCAGCCAACTGGCCCAGTTAGAGCTTTTCTTTCCGCCAGATGGAAAGACCGACTGAGTCTGGATCCAGTTTTCCTGCATTAAGAGCGACTTGGGTAACATTGCTTAACCTCCGCAGGTCCTTGTGGGCACAATGGAGATTGTAATCCTGGTTTTAGGGCTCTTGTGAGAACCAGAGAACATACATTAAAAGCCTGGCACAGAGGATGTGCTTGGGAGTGACCACTCTACCTACTGTGACCCTGATTTCTGGAACAACATCAAGAAGCCTGAAGTGCATCCCCAGGAAGCATTAGCCGAGCCCCTTCTCTGCGGCATGTGCGGCCTTGGCACCAGAAGATAAAAGGCAGGATGCCTGTCACTGCCTGTGTGGAGCACGTGGTCCTTCTCTAGTATGGGGACCACTGCCCTACAGGGGGGTGCCACAGGCCTTGGGCTAGAGCGGCTACCCGTTCAGGGAAGGCTGGACTTCAGGAGCACAGAGTACACAGTCTGCAGATCGAGGGACTTTAATGAGCCATCAATTATTTCCAGCTCTCTTGGCACCCCCAGTACAAAAGGAGGGAGGGAAACCGTGAGAAAGGGGACAGAAATAAAATGGGAAGAGTCCCCTGCTGGGCCTGCCTCATCAGCGTTTTCCTGAGACCCCAAGGGATCCATCAGCTGTCATCCTGCCAGCAAAACTTGGGAAATATGTAGGCCATAAAATCAAAGAAAAAAGCTTGCATCTAATTAGTATGATAGAAAAAAAAAAATGAAGCAACCCAAACTGAAAAACAAAATTAAAATCAAAGAGGACAGACTGATGAGCTGGTTTTCTTTATGAGGCTTTGTTTTTTCATGCATTTTGATGGAATGAAGGCTGGGGGAGGGAGTGAAGGCTTTTAAGAGGTGGGCCCGAAGCAGAAGCCCAGCTGTCGCCCCCCCACCCAGTCCCGTGGTAGCCTCACCCCTTTTCAACCTCAGTACTGTCCAGAGGGTGCTTGCTGGACCGTATTCATGGGCTGAGGAAAGGTGGACTGTGGTACAGCTCTGCTACCCAACACCAGAGACAGACGGGCTTCCTGGGGCCAGTGTGAGCCCTTTATTATAACCTTAGCCTTCCATCTGGAGAGAACGCTTTTTTTTTTTTTGTGGTCAGCATCCTGTGAAGACATCTTTGACCTGGGCAGTGGCATCTGATTCCCTGGCTTTAAATATCACCTTCCTACTAAAGACTTCCAGTTGTCCAAACTAGCACCTCTCCTGCCCGCATGAGAATGTCTGCTCTCCGCTGGCCAACAAAGGGGTGCAGGCACTGCCTGTCCCCCCAAATTCACCGTGTACCCAACAGAACTCGAGAGCCTTGCCCAGAAACACTCCCAACCCCACCCGATGCTCCAGCCTCCTGCATCCCTGTGTGGCCTCCCCTGATGGGGGAGACTCCGTATGAAGGCCACTGACGTCCTGTTCTGCCTCAGGCCTCTGCTCCCTCTGCCTGGGATGTACCTCCCCCCTTGGACACCCTTCCCAGTCCTGAGAGCATCCTCTCTCTCTTCCCTGGGATTCCGGGGTGTGGCCTGTGCCTCCATCACTGCCTCCTTATCACTCCTTTAACACTCTGTTCACAACTTCAACGCAGCACTTATCACATTATAATTAGTTTCCAGTCTCTCTCCCCCCTAGACCATGAACCCTTAGGACAGGGATCTTGCTGATTCTTCCCTGTCTCTCTAGTCCTGGATACAGAGCCTGGCACCCAGCAACGCTGGCTGAGGAGTTGTTGAAGCATGTATTTTGTTTGGCTCAGTGGTAAAGAATCTTCCTACCAAACAGGAGACATGGGTTCAATCCCTCGGTTGGGAAGATCCCCCTAGAGAATGAAATGGCAACCCACTGCAGCATTCTTGCCTGGATAATCTCATGGACAGAGGAGCCTGGCAGGCTATGGTTCATGGGGTTGCAAAGAGTCAGACAGGACTTAGCAACTAAACCATGTCCCCCCAAAAGACTATAAACTCTGTGAGGGCAGGAGCTGTGTGACACCTTAGTAGTACAGCATTAGCACTGTGCTGAGCCCTGAGGAGTCTCAGTAAATATTTGCCAATTTAAATTCACACAAGGGTAGGGTTTAATCCAACAACGTTTAAAATAGTCCCTGGGTGTCCACTATGTGCCTGGCATCGCTCTAGGTGCTGAGGAGACACGGGGATCAAGCCAATGGCCCTGCGTCATGGAGCTTACGTTTTAATGCATGAGACACACAGAACAAGTAAACAGAGACATAAATAAAAATAATTACAGACTGTGATAAGGGCTAGGAAAGAAATAAACAGGGTGCTATGATGGGAAATAACAGATGGAGAGAAGTGGATTGATTCAGAATTGAGGCAGGAATGGCAGATTTACTAAGGGACTGGCTGTGAAGGGGGCTGGAGAGAGAGCCGAAGGGTCGGACCTGGGTCTGGAAGGAGAGATCTGAGAGTCTGGACAGTGGGGGAAAGAAAGTGACTGGGGGGAGGAACAAGAGTGGTGGGAATGAACGCAGCACCTGTGCAGGCTGTTCACCTGCTCACCTGGCCAGACAATCAACAAATGTGTACTCAGCACCCAGTACAAGCCCAGCACTTTAACAGGCACTCGGGGAATAAACCGGGCTCTGAGGGGGACTGAGGCTGGCTCACAGCAACTGAAAATCCTGAATAACCTCAGGTGTTAAAAACACTAGGTGTTAAAAACTCTTCCTTTCTCAGAAGATCACTGTTTCGATCACAGGGATGGAGGTACAGGGAGAAGCCTAAATGCAAGACAGAGGAGCTGAAAGTCACAAAAAGTTCTAATTGAATGTGTGGTCATTGAAAATGAATGTCCTTTAGAGGCTGGGCTTGCACATCACCGCAGCTGCACCTGGGGGAGGAGGCAGTGTGACACCTGGAGCAGTAACTCACGGGACTGTGACACTGAGGGGGAGAAGGGAGCACCCAGGATGCCACTATGGGAGACGCTAGGGGAGGCTCATGAACGGGTTCCCCCTTTCCTCTTTCTCAGGGGGAAGACAATAAACTCCAACACCTCATAGGCTCCATCTGCAAAATGGGCACAAGATTTACCATCCCCACCGGCTGGGGAGGGCAATGATGACCATGTGGCTTCTAGTCCTAGGTTTTCAACCACACGGTTCCTTTGTTTTGGAATGTCTAAGACCCAGCTCAGTGTTCCTACTCCCACACAGCTTCCCATGGGATATTAGCCGTGCCTCACTTGTAACACTGCTGACGATAGTTATCATCACATTTCCTAATACTCACGATACCATTTACCAAGCAGACAGCAAATACTCAGCTAGCATTTACCAAGAACTTATGAACTGGAGATACTTTCCATATATCATCTCATTTAATTCTTTTACATATTCTAGGAGGTCTCCGAGCAATTGGATATCTTGCCCGTGGTAGCACTGTAAACATCAGGATCAGGATTCACTTCCAGGAGCCAGATCCCAGAACCCAGGGCTCTTAATGTCTCCTCACGCTATTATATATATCATTTATCTCCACATTTCATCTCCCACCTGTAATGGGAGTTATAAGTCACTTACCTGCACACACTTCAAGTAAATCTAGCCTAATTCCTCAGCTAAGAAGTGGGCAGAACAAGGGTCAGAGAGAGACACGATGTGCTTGTGGTACCGTCCACCGTGACTCTGAACTCTGGTGTTATCAGTAAAGTCCAGCATGGGCCTCCCACTGCCACGTGTGCTGGTCTGTGCTAAGTTGTCCGAGGGTGGTGCTGCATCACAAAGCTGACTGAGAGCGTGCTCACCAACCAGAGGCCTCCTGGGAGCCGCTCCAGCTGAGTCAGGTCCAGCCAAAGAGGCAACAGTGTTTGAGGGACCCGCTGGGGAAGGTGAAGGAAATTCACCCGAGCACTTCCTGTGTGCTGGCCACTAGGCTGGATGCTGTCATGTAGCATCTCATGAACTTTTCCAAATTTCTTCTAGATCTTGCTCACACAGCTGGGGGAAGGCAGAGCTAGCACTGGAAAGCAGGCATGCTTTTTCTCCTATACTATCCTGCCTCAAACTCACTTCCTTCTGCCCTAATTCCAGGTAGTTCTTACTAGTTTCTTTGTTTTTTTCCCTAAGAAAGCGATTTCCTTTCACTACATGCAGTTTGGACCTGGATTTTTTTGTTTGTTTCTTGTTTGTGTGTGTGTGTTTTTAAATTTCCAATCCCTAATGCTTCTTGTTTGTGTTTTTAAAATTCTGGAAGTGGAGAATCAGAGGCAGAGATTAACTAGGTTAGTCTTTGGTATTCTGACAGGGTGATCTGGACACAGGCCGAACTGGACAACACACTTAAGCCTGCAGTGCAGAGAATGCTACGCACCAAATTCCAGGCATATAGACAGAGATAGAAAGAAAGCATCATCTAATTAATTCCCTGGAGCCCCAGACACAAGCAACATCCAACTCACCCTTGATGATGTGCCTGACGATTTTGATGGAGCTTCCACGCATATTCAGGATCTGGTGAACCCTCTGGCGAATCTAATAAGGAAAAGGAAGAGTGGACAGAGAAAGAAAGAGCATCATTTGTCCTGGTAGACATCAGAATACATCACATTGGAAGTATTCACTTCACGCCCATCCCTGAGAAAGAGGGCCCACATAGAGTGAAGGAATTCAAGGAGTGTGTGACCCACTTCCTTCTCTGAGAGACTCTCCCCTAAGCCGGTGGCAGGCAAGGAGGCAGGGGTGGATGGGCCCACCCAGGGCAGCCCCTCCTACCTGGGGCACATTGGCATTGCAGATCTCTGCCATGATGTAGCAGATGTGCTGGAGGACAAACAGCCCAGCATCCAAGCGCCGGAGGTAGAACTCATCCTCGATGTCATTGTCTATGATCTCTCCCCGCCGGACCATGTCCTAGAAAGGAATGAACATCGGGGAACAAAAGTCAGACGGTGAGTGGAGGAGGAAGAGGTTTCTAGTCCTCTCACGATTCACAAAAGAATAGTAACGACAACTACAACAAAAGAAAACCACTCTGGCTTCATTTGCCTCCTGCTTGTCTCATTATTCTAAAGTATCTTACATTCTCATTGTTAATGGACTAGAGGCTCAGGAGTCAAGACTAAAGTCCATTTTTTTCTCTATACAATGACCCAAGGCCAAAATGATCTCATCCACACATTCAACCTGAAAAAATAAGCTGATGGGGACATAGATCTATTTATCTGCTTCTACTCATTCTTTACTCTTTGGTTCCCGCCTCCATCAGTAACCTCTCTATAAGATACACTTAACTCTCTTTTATTTCCAAATCAAATTAACCTAGGGAGGAGAGGTCCGCTTTCTCTACAATTCTGTTTTGGTGCCCTCGTGATGCCGCAGGTATCCATTCTATGTGTCCCTTTCAGCTTATATTTCGTTAGATACAAAATGCCAACCTTTCTGTTTCATTCCACGAGTTCAATACTTCCTCAAGGTCAAAGACCTAACCTCTTTCCTCTTTAGGGAGTCTCTTTCCTAAAGTTTTGTAACCCCAGATCTATCAGACTTCCTCTCGTCATATCTGTTCCTGTCTAGTGGATTTTTTAAAAAACAAACCTAGCTTTATTCAGATACAATTGATGTACCATAGTATTCACCCATTTAAAGTGTACAACGTAATAGTTTTGTGTGTAGTCAGAGTTATGCAACTACCATCACAGTCACTGCAGCATATTTTTCATTCCACTCCACCCCAAAGCCTCCTCATCCAGAGGATTATCACCACCTCTGCCAAGACAGCTCTTCTTCCCATCTCAGGGCCTTTACTGCCTTGCTTCCTAAGGGTTCTGGGATATCTCTCACGCCAACACTATAAAGCAACCTCTCCTACAGAGCCTTCCCTGATCATTTAAGGATAACAAAACTCCTCCTTTCCAAAATTCCTGACAGGACCCTTGTAGGCCACTCCATGGCACACCGTCTTCTGGCCCATCATATCCACACTGATTTCAGTTATCATCAGCTCTCCTTTCTATAACTCCCTCTATTTCATGAGGGTGGGCTGTGAGCTCTGTGAAAGTGGGGACT
Organism: Giraffa tippelskirchi; assembly: GCF_054371585.1. Taxonomy (NCBI): domain Eukaryota; kingdom Metazoa; phylum Chordata; class Mammalia; order Artiodactyla; family Giraffidae; genus Giraffa; species Giraffa tippelskirchi. The sequence goes on along the minus strand of NC_137287.1, from coordinate 108,538,630 downwards.
GAATTCTGTCTTTACATCCCTGGCTCAGTAAACATCCACGTGGTGAATGAGAGGAAAGAGACATAACTGCTTCAGGCTGTCAGAGTCAGAACTGGGTGAGGGACTCGTTCTGCACGACTAGCAGATTGGTCTAAGAAGACAGGTGCTTGAATACATGCTTCTGATGACAACAATCCATTTCTTAATTCTGTCAGTGGTTTTATGGCCATGGTTCCCTCTGACAATTCAGGCTGCTGTCACTGATGGAAGCCCTGGGGACCCTGCTTTCCACTCTCCCAAACTCGAAGGACTTACCACTGTGGTCATCAATCTCCAACCAGCATCCTTCAGAGACTATTTAGACACAGATAATGCGCTTCTTTATTTGCCCAGGGGGCCTGCCTGTAGCTACTTTTCATCTCGTTCCTAAAGGCCTCTGTGAGGCAAAAGAAGGCTCTAGGTTTGCCAGGCCCGGCACTGCCTGGTAAAGCACCACCACTAATTCAGAGCTTTGTGTAGTAGCAAATTCCTTGGTAATCTGGTGATAGTGTTAATGGTCACGAGGTAGTCACGGAGCAACGGACTGATGTCCAAGGGGTTTAAAAATAGAAGGGCCTCTTTAGTTTCTCATTTGTTCATAATCGTAACTTCCTGCTCCAGAACTCCTAAGTGTTCAACAGCTGGGGGCACAGCAAGGAAAATTACTCTCTGACTTCCACTCATGCAAAAAATATTTGCAGCTAATACTTCACATTTCTATAATGCGGTGGAGTTTAAAGTGTTATTATATATATGGTCCTTATTACCAAATTTAAAGTGAGCAGGGAAGGGATATTAATCCCATTGTACAAATTAGAATCCAAGGCACACAGAGGTTAAGTAAGTTGTTCATAATTACATAATTACCAGTTACTAGAATATAGACTCCCCAGGGACAAGAATCCTGTCTGATTCATCTCTGAGGTGGAAATGAATAACATGAAGCGGAGTGCTCAGATCTGGACCCTGGTCAACTGCCGTGTGGCAAGAACACCATTCCAAGCACTGAGTTAAGGCAGAAAAGGAGTAAGATCAACTGCCGTGTGGCAAGAACACCATTCCAAGCACTGAGTTAAGGCAGAAAAGGAGTAAGAATGAAGGTAAGGGGATGCGTTGGTCTTAGTCACCAAGGAGCTGCCAGTCTGACTGGGAAGATCACAGCAACACAGAAAATGATCAAAATGTAAAGGGATACAGTGCGTCCACAAGTTTAAAGTAATTACAAGTGGTGGGTGCTAATCAGGGTTGGTTATAAGACACTGGGAAGAAGTGACTTTTGGATAAGGCTTCAAGGCTTTTGATTGGCAGATGCAGTAGGACGAATGAGTTAAGAAGGAAGGCAGGGATTCCTCTGGCGGTCCAGTGGCTACGACTCTGTGCTCCCAAGGCAGGGGGCCCAGATTTGATCCCTGGTCAGGGAACTAGATCCCACATGTGGCAACTAAGAGTTTGCATGCCGCAACTAAAGATGCCATGTGCTGCAACTAAGATCAAAGATTCCGTCTGCTGCAACTAAGACCCGGTGCAGCCAGAGAAATAAATATTAAAAAAAAATAAAGTGAAGGCATTTTTGTGCCTAAAGCCAATGCATTATGCTGTTCATACTTTCTGCTCGTTGGCCTCCCCCCTCCCCCTACAACACACATAGCATAAACAGGCCTGCCCTCCCTTTTCTGGCCCCCTCACGTTTGCTTGTAATGTTGGTACTCTCCCCACACCCCAATCTCTATCATAATATATTTAAAGTCTAAAACGTGATATTCCTTATAAACTTTTCCCTGAGATATTTAAAAACTTGTACCCTTCCAAGCACCTTGCATAGTACTTTCTGCAAAGCAGACTCTTGAAAAGCATTTGTGAATCTGTCGGCCAGGGAAGTGAGACAGGATGAGCTGCAGACTATGCTGTGCAGGGAAGTGAATGTGAGAACACCTGTCTGATGGACACGTCAGCTTCAAGTGTTGAGAGGCAGGCAAAGTGTACAGCTCGGAGGTTGTACAGTGTCAGCCTATATGAGAAGTAGATCAGATGGAAAAAAGAGGGGCGGAGAGGAGAGAGAACAGAGACCAATCCCTCAGAGGCGTGCAAATCTGGGAACTTGAAGAGAAATATATTTATTCATCCACTGGTAAAGATTTTCTGAACACTAACTACGAACCAGCTAGTATATGATGTGCTGGGGGCAGCAAAGATAAATAAGACAGTCTACAGAATCAAGGAGATTAAAGTCTAATGAGGTTAACAGATATGAACAAACTTCTTTTTTAAATGTAGTAATGACCATTATGAAGGACCCTGCAAACTGTACTGAGTGCCATGGGATTCCAGAAGGAGAGGCTAAGTTTGTTTTGTTTGGGTTATCAGGAGAGTTCCAGGGAAATATAACATTTGAGCTGGATTCGGAAGGATGACAAGCTGGAAAGCACATTCTAAGCAGAGGGAACAATAGCCCGGGTGAGCTTGGCTAGGGTGGAAGGAACAACAGTGGATACCACTGTCACTAACAGAGAAAGAAGGGAGTGTTTCTTTGCCTATTAGATCCTAGCTACCGGCACATCATAGTTTTTGATTGATTGCTAAATATCAGGCATTGTGTGAGGCAGTCTGAATAGTAACCATTGCCACCACCATCTACCCACCTTGCGGGAGCAGCTTGTGTTTGTTGAGGGCTTAGTAGAGTGCCAAGTGCTTTACCTACACTGACTCCATTACTTCTCACAAATACTGTGAATGAGATGGTTAGATAGCATCACTAACTCAATGGACATGACTCTGAGCAAACTCTGGGAGATAGAGGAGCCCGGCATGCTGCAGTCCATCAGGACGCAGAGTCAGAAATGACTTAGTGGCTGAACAACAACAATAGGGATCATCACCCCCATTTCCAATGAGGAAACTGACTCAGGCCGAACAACCTCCCTATGGTTAGTGGGAAGGAGGACGGGGGATTCAAATCCAAGTCTGTGCTGTCTCTTCACGCTACCACGTCTGCGGAGGGATGACAGATTTTACAGCCATTTGGAGAACAAAGGAAGAATCTAAATTAGAGTCGTAGAATGGCTTAAGAACAGAGCTTAGCAAAATTAAATTTCTCCAATTACGTCAGAAGTGCCCCTGGTAGTTTTTCCTTTTTCACACTCTTCCCCACAATCTGATCCTCTTTTAACCAGATATACTGTACCTTCCAGTTTCTCCAAATGCTGTCATGTGGAAAGGATGGACCCAAGAGAACACTGCCAAACCCTATTTTTTTCCTCCTTCCCCAGAACTTCAAGACTCTGACAGCGTTCACTTCGACACTCTACTTTTAGACACGAGGCCGCATGATTTGCAAGTGAAATTTTCAAATGTGGATCTGAGACAGGATTGCATTTCATCTCCAGGAGAGGCATCACCATAACTGCACCGAACATGCACAAAGATGAAACAGAGATTGGCTTCGAAGATGGAGTTTCTGCCCTGACAGTTTTAGAAGCATCAGAGAAACCAGCACGCAGAGGTGACTGCTGTCAGGACAGCACCTAATCTAGCCTGTTACAACTCTGTGGCATGGAATATTTACTGCTGAGTGGATTCAGGGAAGGTGAGCACAAGTGTGTACTCCATGTTTAAAGGGAAATTAAAAAAAAAAAAGCAAGGTGATTATGTATTATTCTGATGGAAAATAAGGAAGTTTGGGTAACAGTTGTTTAAGGCACATTTTCTTAAGTTCTGGTTTTTTCAAAAAAGAAGTAGGATGGTATGTCACCTTTATTATCCACGCCTGTCTTACTATGTGTGAACAGAGCCAACTTTTTATAAATGGATTAATGAATTTTTGGCTCCTTTTCTTGGTTTCTAAGATACTAGATAACAATTTGATCTTGCGATAAGGACCTGACACAGTTTTTTGGATTTCTGAGTGTAAGGAAAAAGAGCTGAAAGAACTAAGTAAATGGGATCAGATCTCAACTCAAACTTACTAGGGTCCGTAGGCAAGTCATTTAAATTTTTTTGGCCTTGGCTTCTTTGCTTGGAAACTAGAAGCCTGAACTGGATCAGGGAAGGGAAATAGGGTTCCTGAGTGCCAACTCTAATCCACTATAATGACTATAGAGAACCATATTGGAAAAGTATTGTGAAGCCAAGTTGGAGCTTAGTGAGGGAAGAACAGTGAAATCCATTGGCACTGTTCTCAGGTTGAGGAGTGTAGAGGGCTGACTTTTGTCTTCCCTGATTTGATCTTCTTGAAGGTGCCTTTTAGCTTTGATAACCTGTGGCAAATCTAGGCCTGAAGCACCTTAATAGCCAGAAGCAACGGGTTTTTGCCCACATATGGGTAAATTGATAGACCGGAGCTGTTGACAGACAGTGCTCCGAGACAGTCAGAGCCACTGGGAGACATGCCTCCAGTAGTCGTCACCTCAACAGCAAGTGGTGAGCGCTGAAAATTAGCTCATCCTCTCATCAATGAAGTAACTTCCCTGTAAGAAAGAGACAAGCCTTGGATTTGCTGTTACATTAGAGGGGCTATTTTAAAACAATATGAGTGTGTAAGTCGAATGCTCTTAAAACGGGAATATGATTAATAGAGATTAAAGAGAAATTCCCCCAAACCAGTAGCCTCCTTAAGTGTGGTAAAGATATTGTACTTTACTCAATTTCCAAGTGAAAATCTATATACACGTTGAACTATATTTGAAATAGGACAGGAGAGTTAAGATTTAAAGGATGTCTTCCACAAGCCAATGCATTCAACTCTCACCTTTGAGAAGAGGGGAGGTGACCGTCTTCTCTGTGAAGCAATGACAACTCAACATCCATGTATGGCATTTTTTACTTTTCAGAGCAGAGGACCTGTATTAACCTCACTTGCTATATTTGCCCGGTGCTGTGTGTGCACAGGAAATATGATTTTCAGATTTCACAGATGGAAAAATTGAGATAGACATCAAATGACTGTCACTGCTTAGAGACTTTAGTGGGATATGATTTCCTAGTCTAAGACCTTTTCCTGTTAGTCCTTTCACTCCGACAAAGGATGGGCAGGGGACTTCTCCGGTGGTCCAGTGGTTAAGAATCCATCTTGCAATGCAGGGGACGTGAGTTCAATCCCTGGTCAGGGAACTAAGATCCCACATGCTGCAGAGGAACTAAGCCTGTGTCACAGCTAGAGAGTCTGTGCACCACAACAAAACATTCTGAACGATGCAACAAAGGTCCTACATACTGTAACTAAGACCTGACCAGGTCTTAGTTGACACAGTCAAATAAATAAATAAATAAATATGGTGGTGGCAGGGGGAAGGATGGGTGGGAAAAATGGAATAGTAACAACAGCAAAATTTTCTGGGTCCTCACTGTGTATCAGGCACTGTGCTAAACACTTTCATGAATTTCTCACTTTTCCTTAAACCCCAAGAGGTAATAAGAATCATAACTATTTCCACTTTCAAATACAAAACTTAGGCTTAAAGAGGGGAGAATTCTCCAAAGGTCGCAAAGCTCAGAGCTGAGTGTCAGAGACAGTATAAAAACTCACATGAGTCTGGCTCCAAGCCTGTGATCACTTCCCTAGTTCAAAACATCTTTGTTTTATAGACCTTTTCCAGTATTAGCCTGTGAGCAAATAGATGGGGTTTTTCTTCATGCTGTATCCAGGAACCACTGCAAACAACCAGCATTAAATGTGAGGTTATCTAGCTCTTTTGCCTTTTTCTTATAAATTGAAGAAACTTAAAAAAAACGAGGAGGGATCTCTAGCTAGACTAGTGAATTCCACATGTAATTCAGGAGAGTTAAAAAAACAAAAAAAGACAATCTGAAAGGTTTTATTTTGTTCATTCCATAAGAGAGGGCTGAATAAAAACTTAGATGGTAATTCAGTGAATAGCGAATTAAGTAGAACAGATTGCAATTCAGGGCAGCATTAGCCTGTTTGGGGGCTGCTAAAATAAACAGACTCATCTCCAAAGACACACACAAGGAGGGGGTATGTATGGCATCAAGGTGCCATTTCTGAAGGGGTGTGTGTGTGTTCCCCCTCCCCCGGCCACATCCTCACTTTAAATGTTAATCTGTCTTCAGAGGGCTACGAAATCACTACCTTGCCAGGTGCCTCTCTCTCTCTCCACAGGCAAGTCGCAAGCCTCCAAATAAGCGTGTGGATGCCACTTCTAATCTGCCCCTGATAGGCGGCCAGCTGCCCCTCGCTGATGGAAGGAGACAGTCATGAAAGAAGCTGCTATGAAGCCAATAGGAATTCCGCTTTCCTTAATAAGCGGGGACATGGCTCAGAACCCCAGTGGGGGTCACTGCTACTGTGTGTAGTCATGGGCAGGAACTGCCCCACCACTGAGAAAAGGCCAATTTCCTTTTTCCTTCCAGAGTAAAGAGAGAGACAGGTAAGTGGAGAAGGAGGAGGCACAAACAACAGCCAAACCAAATCTTCCTTCCAAGAGCTTAGGAAGCAGGGCAGACTGTGAGAGAAGGAGACAAGGGACTGCAAGTCATTTTCAGCAGGGGAAACGGGCTGGAGAATTAGTGAAAGGGATTTTTTTTTTTTTCCTGAGAATTTACAACTAACTGATAGCAGCTCTGATAAGAATCCAAGGATATCAGGCCAGAGTTTGCAAAGAGAAAAGAGACTATATGTTAGGCCGCCTTAACACACGAGCATGTGCCACTCTAATAAAGCTACCGTGAAAACTATAACACACACATATACACACCAGGTAAGGCATTTCCCAAAAGAATGGAATTTGTGTGTGGCAGAGCTGGGATTTAAACCTGGGCTACATGATGCCAGGGTTCATGTTCCTTCTTTGGTAGCATGACACCTCCATCACAGGTGGTGTCACATCAACCACCTAAATGTACTAAAAACAAACAAGCAGACTACTAGACTACTCATTCACTGAATTTTGACAACACAGAAGCCAGCCTTGTGGCTCTGTGGTAAAAAATGTGCCTGACAATGCAGGAGACGAAAGAGGTGCGGGTTTGATCCCTGGGTTGGGAAGATCCTCTGAAATAGGAAGTGGCAACCTGCTCCAGTATTCTTGCCTGGAAAAGAGGAGCCTGGTGGGCTACAGTCCACGTAGTTGCAAAGAGTTGGACACGACTGAGCACACACACACTCTTCCAAGCCAGCCTTGAGAAAACCAGGGCTTCTGTGAAGTGCTGGGGGAGAGACTGTGAGCCCACTGAGAGGGGAGGACAGAGAGGATGAGAAAAGCAAAACAGAGTGCTCAGGGCCAGGGACTTCCCTGGTGGTCCTGTGGTTAAGACTTCACTTTCCAACGCAGGGGGTACGGGTTCGATCCCTGGTCAGGAAGCTAGGATCCCACAGGCCGAGTGGCCAAAAAAACCAACACATAAAACAGAAACAATACTGTAACAAATTCAATAAAGACTTTAAAAATGGTCCACATTGAAAAAAAAATCTTTAAAAGGAAAAAAAAAAAGAGTGCTCAAGGCCACACTGCAAGGGAAGAGGCAGGGGAGCTGGGCCAGGACTCAGGCCTCCCAACTTCTCCTCTAATGGCAGAAAGGATGACTGCGATTGGGAAGGGGGCAAGCAGGGAGGGAGGAGAGAGCTTGGCTAAACCTGCCTCTAGGAAAGAGGGAAGCAGGAGGGGGGGAAAGCACCACTCCATCCCCCCCCCACCGGCTCTGGCTCTGGCTCCTTCCGTGTGCTGTAAGCTGGGGTCTGCCAAACGCACAGGCTGAGAAGTTTGGGAACCACTGTTCAAGGAACAGCTGAGAGAAGCTCTCAGCAGGATTCCCTCTTTTTTATGGCTTGCCCAGGAGCTGCCAGCACAGTCAGCTGAAGACCTGACTGCAGTCTCACACTTCCACTGTCTACACAGCTTGGTAGGTGTGCTTTATGATCACGGACCCCACTCATCAGCTCCTGCGCTTTACCTCCTTTGTACAAATCTATAAATGAGTGTCAAACACTATGGAAATCGTCAAAGTCTGTCTCGGCCATCAAGTCCTGTGGATACTGTTTCATTACAAGGAGTCCGTCTTTCTCTTTCCAGGATAAAGCCTGGGATGATTTAACTGTGGCAAAATTAGCATGCAATCTGTAAGTCATTACGGTGCAAAGTATGTGGCGAGAAGGTTTTATTGAATAAACCTGCTGAGAATAATTTTCCCAGGAACTAAAAAAAGGAAAACCTCTCTCCAAGGCTCTTTCCTCCCTCTTTTAAAATCCCTGCCAGTACCTAAATAATTATCTCTTATTTCTGACGTGCATAAGCCTGGCATCCCTGTACACTGAACCAGCAGAAGCCAGAAGAAACCCACAAGAAGTCAGGACATCTGCCCAACAACAGGGACCTTGGTATTTTCTGGGCTTCTTGTTGCTTGGGGAGTCAGGTGAAATCTGCTGAGACAAGCACCCTGGGTATTTACAGATCACAGAGAACTGCTGCTCACTTCAACAGTCTTAAGAATTACATGCCCTTCAAAAGTTCAGGTCAAATCTTGTTAACCAGGAAGCCCCAGAGTATGTTCAGATAGTTTGTGGCCCTGGAGTCTCAGGGACACTGAATATAACATGACAAAGCAGTGGACAACTGCCCAAGACGTAGAAGTCTTTGCTAGTTACAGATTCTTGCAGTAATGCGATTGGAATCGAGTCTGTATATAATACAATTATCAGTTTGTCCTGTAGACGCTTCTAAATAAGAGTGTTTTTAATATAGCTACAGGTATGCCACAGAATGTACACAGTTGTAGAAAATATTTTTTTGATGATGGGGCTATTTAGAGAAAATACAAATTAGGGTTAACAATGAGAGTTTAGATATAATGTAGGAAACTCAGGACTCTCTATCTTCCTGATGCCCATAGACAAATATTAATTTTAACTCATGAGCAGTTGTCTTTCATTTACCGCATGTTAATCACTAAGTAGGTCTTAAGAACATGATGAACAAGAGGGATGAGAGTCGCAGAGAGAGAGAATAAATAAATGTATAAAGTAATTACAGGTCAGGAAGAAGCACTGGCAGTTGGGGGGCACTGCTTTGCACGTGGCAGGGGGGTAGTCACTGTAAAGCTCTCTGAGGGGCTGACATTTAGGCTGAGACCTGAAGGTGGAAGGAGGCACCAGCTTGAGAAGAGGCAGGACAGAGGGAGAAGACTATGAGACAGGAAGTGAAGGCACAGCAGCAGGACAGGAAGGAGGAGAAGTGGGGGGTGGGGGTGGGTCTGAGATCCCACAAAACCACGCAGCACGAGGGAAGGAAGAAAACACGTGTATGTGGAGGGCCGGTGGTAGAGACAGAGAAAAAAGGAAAGTTCTCTGGCAACTTTCCATGCCAGGACCTGTGAAAGCAGCTTTCGTGTGTGTGATATCTATGTCACTGAATTCCGAAATGTGTAATTCCTCATACACTCATAGGTTGAGATGTGCACCTCAAAAAGCAGAACACTAGAAAGGAAGAAAAGAAAGCTGGAGAAGTGAGGCTGTTTGTCTGCAGTCAGAGAACCCGAAGCAGCCTGGCTCTAAAGTCCATGCTCCCCCATCACACCTTCTGTTCCTGGAATATAACTTAACAGTTGCCCCCAAACTTAACTTGGCCTCCCACTGCCCCTGCTTTGCCCCTGTTCCTGGAAATGCCCTGAATGTCCCCTTTTAAGGTGCAGCTCGGCTTCTGCCTCGTCCGTAAAACTGCACAGGGTGACTCGAGGTGCAGATGCCTCCCCCTGCGCCCTGGATTCATCCAGCCCTGGGCAGCAGTAGCAGTGTTTCCTGGGCCCCTTCTTCTCTCGACACCTGAACCTGCTCACCCCAAGCCGCTGTCGAGCTTATAGTGCCGGCACAGAGCAGGTGCCTGAGAAACACGTGCCAGATGACGGGATTCTTTTCGGTGAATCTTGGTCAACCGTAAACCCATGGACATCTGCACGGTGCCCATGGCAGTCTGAAGTCTGCAGGGACAGCGGGGGCTCCGAGACACTCAAACTGTCAATACCTGATTCCCCTTCTCTTGGTCAATTTATTTAAGTTGTTTTTGTTGCAGGCCTGGCACAACATATGAGATATTTGTTCCTTACAGATCTGATAGTCAACATTATCAAGAGAAACAAGGATTCAATTCAGGTCAACAAATATTTGCTGAATTCCCAGTAGGTGTAGGACATTCAAGTTTAAAGGGAGTAGTGGAGTGAGGCAATGAATGGTTTGTGACTTACGGGAGAAGACTGCATGAAGGAGAGACAGGAGAGAGGTTATTTGTTCCAAGTCCCTTTATACCTGTGAGGCAGCTTCATCTGGCAGGAGGAGCCTGAGTGCTGGCAGAGCGTGCTGCTCACAAACACACCCCTTGCCCCCCAGCCCGCCCTGACTCTCTGAGCAACACCAAGGCTGCTGAGCACTAATAGCCTTGGAATGTTTGCCAGTGCCCGGCTGAACGGCCTTGGCATCATGGAGACAGATGTTTGTCAGGAAATGGCAGGGCCCCGCGCCTGTGGCACACAGAAGCACTGGGAATGCTGGGGAGAATGGCTGCAGCCATTACTCTCCGTCAGTACTAATCAATTTCATACCCTCTTCAACGCTGATAATAGATAATCTTGTGGGAAGCAGGCCAAGTTTCCTAATAGCTCCGTGCAAGCTGCTCCCTGATGCCCAATAGCTTACTCTGGTCTCTCTCAAAAAACAAAACAATACTCCCCCCGCCCCCAAAAAGAAAAAACAACAACAAGCAAATACCAAAGCTTATTCCAGCTTCGCCTCAGACAAAGCACCTGATGGTGCCAATGCTCTGGTCTGCTAGGACAGCTCCTTCTGGGTTATCTGGGAAGGAGGATGCTCTTAGGAACAGGGCAGCCTGGCTTACATAAGAGTTACACAGGAATTCCAAAGGAAGCTAGGAAAATCTAGTAACAGCAGCAGCTAAGTACTGAGCAAGGTACTGACATACTTTATGCTTGGTCTTCATAATAGCACTAAAAGGGAGGTGTTACCTCCATTTTACAGATGAGAACATCAAAGCTCAGAGACGGGACTTCTCTGTAAGTCCAGTGGTTAAGAAGCTGCCTGCCAACATAGGGGACACGGGTTTGAACCCTGGTTCGGGAAAATCACACATGCCGTGGAGCAACTAAGCCTCTTGAGCCCGAGCTCTGCAACAAGAGAAGCCACTACAATGAGAAGGCCTCACACTGCAACGAAGAGTAGCCCCAGCTCACCACAACTAGCCTGTGTGCAGCAATGAAGACACAGCGCAGCCAAAAAAAAAAAGGAGCTGGGGAAGTCATTTGTCCAAGGTCTCAGAGCTAGAAAGCAGCAGAGCTCAAGTTCAAATCCAGGCTTACCTTGCTCCCTATGCCTCACGCTTACCTTTCCGCTAGGCTGCTGCTCTTCTATACAGCAGACAGCAGCTAATCAACCTCTTATTGTGCTTTTCAGTCATTCCATTTTCAAAAAATGGCAGAGTTACCAAAGTATATTTGTCTGAACTTTGCTGAAGCCATGTTATAGCTAAGAACCCGGGGCTACATGAGGCGTGGTGACAAGGTGTGGCAAGGGGTGATTCTGAGGTCGGTGCCTGCACTCAAATCCTAGTCCTCAGACTCCCAGGTGTTCTGCTACCAGCCCTGAAAATCTCCTTCAGCAGGTAACTTGGCGGATACCATCAGAGCTGGAGTTCTAGTTGTCCTGGGGCTGTCTCCCTACAAAAGTCTAGGGAAAGTTCAATCTGTTTCTAATTACCGTTCAGTCTAAGAAAAAGAATACATTACTCTGGCATTTTAACAGTCACTAAGTATCGACCATGTACACGCTGCTGTACAGGGAAGAAAAGATGGAAGGGGAAAGTTTAAGCAAAGAATAAAACAGAGGGGGTGATGTGTGTGGAATGAAAGGACTGTGTGTAGAATATGCTGGTTATCTGAAGTCCAGACTCAGAATTTGAGTCTCTGCAACTTGTCTTGTAATGGTCTCATCATATAAAAGAAGACAGTCCCAGTCAATCAGTCCAATCAATCAGCAAACATCTGAGGACTCACCAGGTTTAGAGAGCACAAGGAAACCACAAGAATGATACACACGGTTACTATCTCCTGCTATTTCTAAATGAAGGTATTTTTTGTGAAAGGGAATGGGTGGCTAAGAAGGACACAGACAACAAGGTCACTGTCTTCCCTAAGCTCTAGTCTCTCACCCTGGCCTGAGGCACAGCTTGAGGGAAGATGCTTGTGTTATTCCCAATGCACACAGCTCTGCCTCACGGCTGGCTTGCCCCAACAACACAGAAGGGGGGGCTGCGGAGGCGCGCTCTCCCACCAGTGAGGCTCCAAATCCTCAAGTGTGTCTTTAACGCAAGAAGAGTGAAAAAAGAGAGTGATACAGCAAACCAAGATCACAAAGAAAACGACTCTGAAAAAAGCAAGAAAAGGATCATTTTGTAACCTGACCAAAGACTCAGAAATGTCTTGTAGGGAAGAGAATACAAATCGGACATTAACCAATAGATACGAAAAACTGCCCTGATTAAAGAGACAGATGAGAAAGCTACCGAGGCCAGAGAACAAAATAGAAGGAGGTACAAAATACAGGAGGTAGGGTAACATCCGTGGTAGCAGGTTTCACCTCGCCCAGCAACCATCACATCAGACAGTGAGGCTCAGTCACTGTGACCCGGTGTGCGGGCCAGGCAGCGGAGCTCTGAGCTCCCTTCTCTAGGTCTCCAGGTTCCATCTGCAAAGGGAGGAACTGGATTCAGTAACCTCCCAGCTTCCTTCCAGTGCCTCCCTATGACTACTGAAGCCAGCAAGTGTGTGTGCCAAGACATACTCTGCCCGTGTGGTCACAGCACTGTGCCTTGGTCAGGTTTTCAAGGAGGAGCTCTTGTTAGGGGTACCTGTGCTACCACCCAGACTCCCAGGTCAGCCCTGGCTTGACCGTACATATCCGCCCTCTTCAGGGACTTCACTCCTGTTAGAAGAGCTGCTATAATTGCTGGTAGACCATCCCCTGCTCAGGATGACATGCTAGTTGGCACACAAGGGCAGATGGCACCTTTGTCCTGGCCTGTCCAGCGGGGAGATACGAGGTAGACAAGGGACCAAATGGAGTGCAAGTCAAGAAGAGCTGGCAAGAGACAGGCAGGGATACATACGTGCTTTTCCCCTTCAATCTTCTTGTCGGCCACCTGCACTGCATCCAGATATTTAAAATGCAATTCCATCAGCCTGTCAACCTGAAAGAGAGGTTATTTCATAGGCATGAGTGAGGAGGGAAGAGAATACCAGGGCAAGAGAACAGCAGAACTCCTATTCATCTCACTGTTGCTCCCCACAAAGGGAGAGCCCCTCTACCACTTCTCACTCTGGATCTGAGCTTTGCCTTGGAACACATCAGGAATGGATCAAATGGCTGGGGCAGAAAAAAGCAAATGCTTAGCATGGATACTGAGCATAGGTCCATTCCCGAAGGACACCGTGTGCTCCCAGCCCTCCTAGGACTCCCCTGAATTCAAGTTGTTAAAAACAAATAAATCAATAAAAATTCAAGTCCCTTCTTGCAAAGAAGAGGAGCTTGAAGTTACATACTTGATATTCACTCAGAACTTTACCGAAATTTCTTTTTTTCAAACTGAAACCTTTCATGTTTGGATTCTGCCCCAGAGCTGATCTTTTTTTTTAAAAGGTCTGAGTAAAATCTCTTTAGTTGCTTTTGAGTGAGAACAGAATGCAAGAAAAAGTCCTTCAGCAACTCAAAAAAAGCCCTGACTTTTGCTTAGCAGTAACCTAAAAACCAGTTTCGAACTTCGCAAAAGTCGCTTCAAACATGGCCCAAGGAATACTCAGTAGGTTTGAAAAAGTTTCTGTTTTTTTCACCCCTTAGACTTCCAAGAGATTGAAGGAACACTGTGAAGCCAGCCTAGACTTCTGATGGGGTTGGCATCACCACGGTTGTTGGTAACCCTGGCATTTAGCCAGTGTGTGTTGTGTGCATGTGTGTGTGTGTATGTATGTGTCCATGTGCACGTGTGAGCACTCCATCACTTAGCTGTGTCCAACTCTTTGCGACCCCGTAGACTGCAGCCCACCAGGTTCCTCTGTTCATGGGATTCTCCCAGCAAGAATACTGGAGTGGGTTGCCATTTCCTCCTCTAGGGGATCTTCCTGCCCAGGGACTGAAACAGCATCTCTTTTGTCTCCTGTATTGGCAGGTGGATTCTTTTATCACTGAGCCACCTGGGAAGCCTGTTTACCCATGGGCTGGTATTAATAATAGATGTTGCATCAACATGGCATCAGACAGTCAGGAAGACTGTGCCCAAACTTTCCCTGGTTAACCAAGGATGACCCTGAAATCTTACAGGTTTCAGTTTACAAAGTATTCTCATATCCATTATTTCCTTAAACATTAGAAAAACCTGATAAGGTAGGCAGGGAAGATAGAGAGCAATCCTAATTTTAAAGATGAGGAAACTAACACATAGACATTAGAGGACATCACCAGGAGGACACGACTGCCAAGATGTTCTCTATGTTAACCTGATGGCCTTTTTTTTTTTTTTCAGACAACAGTTGCATTTATTTCTATTACTTATATGTGAGCAAATGGTTTCACTGCATGTTAAGAATTTTTAAAGCACTGACTTCATCTTTTCCTCCTTGTCTTAATGATCCATAATGGTACATTAGTGTGTACAGAAATGGTTTCAAAATATTTGGGGCTGGGGAAATTGCATTTGGAAATTAGAGGCAGGACAACCAGAAAACCCTCTGAGACCCAGCGCAATGGGGCCCAGATGCTGGAGAAGACATTTTAGGGCAGGATCACTCTACCCAGCACGCGTCAGATCACACTGGGGAGACAGCCCTTTTCTCCCCTTGGGTCCTGGCCCCATTTTACAGTCCACCAAGCGCCTACCTTCTCACTGTCATTTTCAGTGAATTTATTCAGAAGCCGGGTCCGCTGCTGCCCTCTCAGGTTCCGCAGGAGGGAAGCGAGGATCGAACAGACATGCTCTGGGTTGGGAAGGAGAAAAGAGAACATGCTGTGATCAGAGCAGTAATTATTACCTCTCTTCAAGCTGATCTGGTTCTATTGAAGGAGGAATAAGTAGGCCTTCCCTGACTGCTGCTATTGATTAATAAGACAAGAACCTAAACTGTGTCAATGGAAAACTAAACTGATTTGCACAGACAGCGCAAGAAATATATTCAAAGGGGATTATATCCCCAAGGACAACTTGAGCAACTGAATCAGAACTAAGTTAGAATTTCTGTTCTGCCTGGAATTAATTGAGTTCTATTGTCCACAACAGAACCTCAAACTAATCCCTCCATTTACAGAAATACCTGTGAACAGTGTATGAATACTAACCATGAGGGGAGCAAGCGATGAACAAATAAGACACATTCTATCATATTCTCAAATTATCTTAAAACTTTCCTGAGCAAATATCCCAGAATTAAATCAGAAATGTGATGGGGTCCCAGAGCTATCACTTACATTCTGGTGCAGCTATAATCCTTACCTGTTTAAAGACAGCTAGATATTAGTACTTCAAAACGATAACTGTTTTTTTTTCAGTTCACATAACCTATGGGCTTCTCTTATGAGATACTATTATTCTAGCCAGGGCAGAAGAGGGTAATTGAAGGGTATATTATAGGCTTCAGCTGTTAAGAGGTTCTTTTCTTTAAAAAGAATTTTTAAAAATCAAGAATAATGACTTTGAAAAGGAGATGGCAGAGAAACATTTATTTTGAAATAAAATGCCCACAGTGTGGGCAACAAATATTCTGTTTTGAAAACTGAGTGAAGAACACCTTCATATGCCAAAGTTACTGTGAGTTCTCAAAAAGTCATCTGATTATTAAAGTCACAAGGAAGAATTCTTATGGTAGCACAGATACAATTTTGTATTTGTTTTTTTCCTCACTTATATCAGAAGCATTCCTCACTACTTCATTTCCCCAATCTCCTAATGCGAGAGTTATTCACCTTCTAGCTACATTCACCTCCCTGGGGCTCTCATCCAGTCCCAGAGCTTTAAAGACCAGTTGCATGCGTGTGTGCCCAGTTGTGTCCGACTTTTTGTGACACCACAAACTGTGGCCTGCCAGGCTCCTCTGTCCATGGGATTTTCCTAGGCAATAATACTGGAGTGGGTTGCCACTTCCTACTCCAGGGGATCTTCCTGACTCAGGGATCGAACCCGCCTCTCTTGTGTCTCTTGCGTTGGCAGGTGGATTCTTTACCACTGCGCCACTTACGTGCTGACTACTCCCATACTCTACAGGTCAGTTCTGTTCCCTGAACACAGATTCATGCATTCATCTGTCTACCTGCTCTCTCTACTTGGCTGTCTAACAGGTCCTTTAAACTGAACATGTCCAAAACCAAGCTCCTGACCTTTCTCCTTAGACCTGTACCCACAGTCTTATCCACTGAGTTAATGGCAACCATGCTCTCCAGTTTCTCAAGTCAAACACAGTGGCGATACCCTTGATCCTTCTCTTTCTCACACGTCCCACAGAAACCTTGTCAGCTGTACTTTCAAATTACATCCAGAATTCCATCTCTTCTTACTGCTGCCCCCCCCCCCCCATATCCTTTATAATTCTGGCGCACAGCACTGGGAATACTCAACAGCCTGCTCGTGGGACTCTGAGTCCACCCTTGCCCCCTTCGCCTTGATTTCCACAGAGCGGTCAGTTAAAACCTAAGTCACACCCTATCATTGCTCTATATAAAACCCTCTACTGGGGCCCAACTCACTCAGACTAAATGCTGTTTTCTAATGTCAGACACGCTCCTGTCCTGAGGCCTCCATGCTTACTGTTTTCGCTACCTGAGACACTCCCCATCAGAATATCTGCATGGCTCAATCCTCAGATCCAGTCCTACCCAACTGTTCTCTTCTCAATGAGGCTTTTCTTTGACCACCCTATTTAAAAACAAAAAGCCCCAATGCTGCCTATTTCCAAGTCATATCTGCTTTATTTTTCTCTTCAGCATGCATTATC
This sequence comes from Giraffa tippelskirchi, assembly GCF_054371585.1. Classification (NCBI taxonomy): domain Eukaryota; kingdom Metazoa; phylum Chordata; class Mammalia; order Artiodactyla; family Giraffidae; genus Giraffa; species Giraffa tippelskirchi. The sequence goes on along the minus strand of NC_137287.1, from coordinate 108,521,626 downwards.
TTCTAACATGCTGTGCAATTTACTTATTTGTTTTGCTTACTGCTGCCCTTCAATTAGAATATAAGCTCCTTGAAGGAAGGGATTTTAGTCTGCTTTGTTCATTGATATAACCCTGGTCTCACAACAATGCCTGGCACATAGTAGGTGTTTCAGAAATACTTGCTGAATGTATGGGAAGAAAGCAGGTTTTCAGTGCAAGTTTTTGGTGGTAGTGGTGAGAGGTGGGGAGAACCAGACAGACAAACCACTCTTGAATTCTGGGTATTTTTCAAATGCCTTTGTATAGCTTTCACCTTTTGTACACAGTGCCTATCCCAAGTTCAGAGTAAGAGCACCTCTGCACTGGTAATATACTCATCAGTTACAAAATGGTCCTTAAAGATATTTTGCATTTGGGAATGAGTGGATGACTTTTTCCTAGGGAGCCATGAGTTTGAATAAAAGATCTCTAATCAGTAGATTCACTTTTTTAAGTATAAAGTTTTTCATGAAATACGCTATAGAGAGAGGTATTAAACAGCTTCTCAAGGTGACTCCAGGGTCACCCCCATATTCTTCTGCTAACTTTGGTTGTGAAGCTGGGGTTGAAGTGCTTTAATCTCCATCCTGAACAAAAGGAAGGGGAAGGGAATAGGAGTGGGGCGAGACGAGAAAAAACATCTTGAATCTAAGGTAAGGACAGTGAACCAAGACGGCTCAGCTCAGGGTGACAAAGTAGAACAAGAAACGATATCTTTGGAGGCTCATGGCAGGCAAAAAAACCCACAAACAACTTCTGTGTATGTCAAGGGGAAAAGATTACAGGAAGGAAGACGGGGGCATATAATCAGTTCTGTAATCTTGGGCCAAACAACCAGATGTGGCTCTGATCTCTTCAGCTGGTGAACAGATGTGGGACAGGTCATAATAAAAGCAGTGAATTTTAACAAGCTTAGTTCTGAAACTTTGAAATTACTCAGCATGACAACTGGTAGCAACCTCCATGTATGTGTATATATATATGTATGACAATCTGACAACCACAGAGGAAGGAAAAAAAAGATCAGCCTGGAGAGCTCACAGATTATCTGGGCCAAATCTCTTATTGTACTGAGAGAAAAATCGAGGTCCAGAGAGAAGTGACTTGTCCACACAGCTAACTGGTGAGAGAGGTAGAACTCAAACTTCAGATGACTCACTCAGTCATTCACTGACCACTTATCTCTGTGCTTGACAAGCACTTGGTGATCAGAGCTTCCAAACAACACAGTATCCCTAACCTTAAGGAGGTGCTTATTTCATGGGGAAAACAAAACAAGAACTACAGTGCAGTGTGCCAAGTCTCATCATGGAGGTAGGCAGAGGGGATGTGAGGAGCACAGAGGAGGCATAGCGGACCTAGAGGGATTCCCACCGGAGGTAAAGAACTGAAAATCATAAAAGCAAACAAAACAAAAAAGTCATGGCTGACAACTAGGTAGAGAAGATAGAGCACTCCAGGAAGAAGGAGCAATATATGCAAAGGCCAGTTTGGATGGAGTGTTACATACACATGAAGGAGGTGATGGCAGTCAGGTGGGGAAGAGTCTGGAGAGAAAAGTCACAAAAATCCACAAATGAATTTTAAGCTGGAGACAGACAATACTAGATAAGAGTTTAGCCCAATCCTTGGCTGCTAGATTCCTTTCAGAGATCAAGATCAGGACAAAATTTCTCTTTCCTGATTTTCTCTTCTATATCTTTCCGTATCAACACATTTTTTATTTTAAATGGTTATGCAGAATTTCACTTAACTTATTTATCATAATTTAACTAATGTCTCCAGTTGTGGTTATTTTACATGGCTTCCAGTTTTCGGTTGTTTTGTTTTTGCTGTTAGAAATAATGCCACAATGAACATCCATGAACACATATTCTGGCACTTATACCTTTATTTCTGGCATGGATACACTTTTGCATGCACCTAGCACTGGAAGTGGGTGAGTCGAAAGCTACTGACATACATAAAGCTGAGAAACTAAAAGAAAGCACAGATGGACTGACCTAGGGCCCATGCTGTTACAGCAGGAAGAGACATCACTCCTACATGCACAGGGGTGCGGTGGGGGGTGGGTGCAGGAAGGGGATACTGAAGACAGAAACACACTGGTCTGTTTTTACTGTATATATTGTTTCCTAGAAGCTGGAGATAACTTGGTCTACAAAATAGTTCAAAAAGAAGCCCAAACTATTACCAGGGCAATTCAACTGAGGTATATAGATTTGCCTATAGTAAATAAAGGACAGAGAAACCCAGAAAAAGAAAACAATTTTTTTTAAAGACACTGACAAATGGTCTTCCAAGCAGGCTGTCCAATTGACTTTCACTCTCAGTACGTGTATGAATGTGTATGTATGCACTGTATACATATAAAAAGCTTTGATGATTACCTTTATTGTGTGGGAAGCATGTAACTTAGTAGGAAAAGCTTACATTTTGGAGTCAGACAACATGGTTTAAATCTAAGCTCCTACCACTTGCTCAAGAATGTGACCTTAAGTAAGTTAATTAACCAGTATGTGTATGTGCTGTGTAACATGGACATACACATATATCACATATACACATTGAGAATGGAAGCATGCTTTTATATACATATTGTAAAAGAGTATCTGTTTTCTCATATCCTCACTCAGATTGCATATTATCCAACTTAGAAATTATGACAACCTGGTGGGTGAAAAATGGAATCTTCTTTTGATTAGCATGTTTTTGTTCTTGTTATGAATAAGGTCAAACTCCTTTTCTGATGTTTACTGACCATTGTATTGCTCTCTGTGTGAACTGCCTGGCCTTACATCCTTTGCCAATTTTGATTTCTATGAGCTCTTTATGAATCAAGAATATTACCCTTTTGTCTTTTACACTGCAAGTATTTCCCCCAGTTTGACATTTGTCTTGACAAATTCTTACTCAAAGCCAAGATTTAGTATCGCCACATTGTTTTGCTGTAAATTGCTTCAAAATCCTATCTGCAAGTAAAAGTAAGCAGGGTACAATAATAACTGTCACCAGTTGATTGTGTATCTGTAACAGTAGGATTGAGTCTGTATACAGTATTTTCAATGAATCGTCACTAGTAAGCTATGAGAAAGGCACTACTCCCATTTCCGTATTATAATGCAGAATCCAAGTGCCAGTGCGGTTAATCAACTTACTTAAGGTCATGTCCTTCAGAGAGCGGTGGGAGCTTAGATTTGAGCTCATGTTGTCTGAATCCTCTTTCACCTTCATCAAGAGGCTCTTTAGTTCTTCTTCACTTTCTGCCATAAGGGTGGTGTCATCTGCATATCTGAGGTTATTGATATTTCTCCCGGCAATCTTGATTCCAGCTTGTGTTTCTTCCATCCCAGCGTTTCTCATGACACCACCCCTTATGGCAGAAAGTGAAGAACTAAAGAGCCTCTTGATGAAGGTGAAAGAGGAGAGTGAAAAAGTTGGCTTAAAGCTCAACGTTCAGAAAACAAAGATCATGGCATCTGGTCCCATCACTTCATGGGAAATAGATGGGGAAACAGTGGAAACAGTGTCAGACTTTATTTTTTTGGGCTCCAGAATCACTGCTGATGGTGACTGCAGCCATGAAATTAAAAGACGCTTACTCCTTGGAAGGAAGGTTATGGCCAACCTAGATAGCATATTGAAAAGCAGAGACATTACTTTGCCAACAAAAGTCCGTCTAGTCAAGGCTATGGTTTTTCCAGTGGTCATGTGTGGATGTGAGAGTTGGACGGTGAAGAAAGTTGAGTGCCGAAGAATTGATGCTTTTGAACTGTGGTGTTGGAGAAGACTCCTGAGAGTCCCTTGGACTGCAAGGAGATCCAATCAATCCATCCTAAAAGAGATCAATCCTGGGTGTTCATTGGAAGGTCTGATGTTGAAGCTGAAACTCCAATACTTTGGCCACCTCATGCGAAGGGTTGACTCATTGGAAAAGATCCTGATGCTGGGAAGGATTGGGGGCAAGAGGAGAAGGGGACGACAGAGGATGAGATGGTTGGATGGCATCACTGACTCGATGGACATGGGTTTGGGTGGACTCTGGGAGTTGGTGATGGACAGGGAGGCCTGGCGTGCTGCAATTCATGGGGTCGCAAAGAGTTGGACACGACTGAGCGACTGAACTCAACTGTCTGAATCCAAAATGTAAGCTTTTCCTAATAGGTTACATGCTTCCCACATGTAAAAGGTAATCCAAAGCTTTTAAAGAAGGAAAATAAGATCAGCAACTAAACTGTGCAAAGCCCAAAAAAGTGCTTCATGGGGGGCTCACTGAGTCCAAAAGATACGCACTATGCAAATGCGGATGAAGAAAAAACTCGGCAGTTCAAATGAGAGGAAAATGAAGTGAAAGGCCATCTGGAGGTAAGACATAACTAACAAATCCCTCTTTTCTCTTTTACTGAATCACCCTTTCCAGAAGCAATTTCTAGTAGAGTCCAAATAAAGAATGGAGCAGTTCTATAAAATACTGAACCAGAACTTCTCAATAATTCCCTTGTTTCATCTTCCTGATTAAGATGGATGAGGAACTGTAAGAAAATGTTACCTTTTTTGGCTGGGCCAAGCAGCCCACAGGATCTTAGTTCTCTGACCAGGGATCAAACTCAGGGCCCAGTTAGTGGAATCCTAAGTTCCAAAGAATAGCAAGGAGAGATAAGAAAGCTTTTCTCAGAGATCAATGTAAGGAAATAGAGGAAAACAATAGAATGGGAAAGACTAGAGATCTCTTCAAGAAAATTAGAGATACCAAGGGAACATTTCATGCAAAGATGGGCTCAATAAAGGACAGAAATGGAAGGGACCACAAGCAGAAGATATTAAGAAGAGATGGCAAGAATACACAGAACTATACAAAGAAGATCTTCACGACCCAGATAATCACGATGGTGTGATCACTCACCTAGAGCCAGACATCCTAGAATGTGAAGTCAAGTGGGCCTTAGGAAGCATCACTATAAACAAAGCTAGTGGAGGTGATGGAATTCCAGTTGAGCTATCTCAAATCCTAAAAGATGATGCTGTGAAAGTGCTGCACTCAATATGCCAGCAAATTTGGAAAATTCAGCGGTGGCCACAGGACTGAAAAAGGTTAGTTTTCATTCCAATCCCAAAGAAAGGCAATGCCAAAGAACGTTCAAAATACTGCACAATTGCACTCATCTCACACGCTAGCAAAATAATGCTCAAAATTCTCCAAGCTAGGCTTCAACAGTACTGTGAACCGTGAACTTCCAGATGTTCAAGCTGGATTTAGAAAAGGCAGAGGAACCAGAGATCAAATGCCAACATCCACTGGATCATCAAAAAAGCAAGAGAGTTCCAGAAAAACTTCTATTTCTGCTTTATTGACTATGCCAAAGCCTTTGACTGTGTGGATCACAACAAACTGTGGAAAATTCTGAAAGAGATGGGAATACCAGACCACCTGACCTGCCTCTTGAGAAACCTGTATGCAGGTCAGGAAGCAACAGTTAGAACTGGACATGAAACAGACTGATTCCAAATAGGAAAAGGAGTACGTCAAGGCTGTATATTGTCACCCTGCTTATTTAACTTATATGCAGAATACATCATGAGAAACGCTGGGCTGGATGAAGCACAAGCTGGAATCAAGATTGCTGGGAGAAATATCAATAACCTCAGATATGCAGATGACACCACCCTTACGGCAAAAAGTGAAGAACTGAAGAACCTCTTGATGAAAGTGAAAGAGGAGAGTGAAAAACATGGGTTAAAGCTCAACATTCAGAAAACCAAGATCATGGCATCCGGTCCCATCACTTCACGGCAAATAGATGGGGAAACGGAGGAAACAGTGTCAGACTTTATTTTTTGGGCTCCAAAATCACTGAAGATGGTGACTGCAGCCATGAAATTAAAAGACGCTTGCTCCTTGGAAGAAAACCTATGACCAACCTAGATAGCATATTAAAAAGCAGAGACATTACTTTGCTAACAAAGGTCCCTCTAGTCAAGGCTATGGTTTTTCTAGTAGTCATGTATGGATGTGAGAGTTGGACTGTGAAGAAAGCTGAGTGTTGAGGAATTGACGCTTTTGAACTGTGGTGTTGGAGAAGACTCTTGAGAGTCCCTTGGAATGCAAGGAGATCCAACCAGTCCATCCTAAAGGATATCAGTCCTGAGTGTTCATTGGAAGGACTGATGTTGAAGCTGAAACTCCAATACTTTGGCCACCTGATGCAAAGAACTGACTCACTGGAAAAGACCCTGATGCTGGGAAAGATTGAAGGTGGGAGGAGAAGGGGACGATGGAGGATGAGATGGTTGGATGCCATCACCGACTCAATGGACGTGAGTTTGGGTAGACTCTGGGAGTTGGTGATGGACAGGGAGGCCTGGCGTGCTGCAGTCCATGGAGTCACAAAGAGTCGGACACAACTAAGCGACTGAATGGAACCACTGGATGGTCAAGGAATTCCCAAGAGAATGTTCTTTGTATGTCTCAACAAGATGAGGTGTGGGGTGCTGGTGGCACAGAGAAGGTATCAGGAGCTGAAATTTTCACAGAAGAAAATGTAGTAAACGGAAGAATCGTTTTTTTCTGGAACTAGATAATATTAACATGCATTTCTATAACTCATCCCAGCCTGGAGCAGATCCCCTGACCAATCGCAGTGGTACACTAAGAATAAATGACATATACCTGTTTGCTTGGGATTTTTAAGTAAAGGACAGGTTGCCCATTTCAGGAGGCCTGAATCTGCCTATGTTCTTTCTGTCTCTCTCTTGCTCTGAGTTTTGTGGCTGGCTGTAGGTCACTGGTGCCTGCCAGATAGGAAAATACTTCATCCACCCCAAGTTTTGCGCCCGTACGTGAGCACAAACACACACACACGGCTTCATTAGCCACTAATAAATGTAGCTTCCCTAGGAACAGATTTCAGCCCAAGGTAGTGTCAATTTTTCATGGACCAAGGAGATGGGGAGAGCTGCTGGCGCAGAAAGCAGGGGAGATAACAGGTTTATCTGCTGGCCAACACCGCTCAGCTGCTCTGTCATTTCGACAGGATAAAATGGAGGTGAAGGATGGCTATGGAGCTGTCAACACAGACAGGGTAGATGTGGTGGCTCTCACTGTAGAGAACAATCTCTACGGCAGGGCCCAGGAAGAGAAGTATCTTCCTGGAAGATTTCTCTGGAAGATTTCTCTTCCAGGAAGAGAAAGGAATCCACAAGGCTCCAGAGAAGAGCAGAACTTATGTGGGTGTGCACACACACGCACATGCACACACACACACACACACACACTAAAGGAATCCACAAGGCTCCAGAGAGGGGAAACCCAAGCAAATCTACACTTTGAAGTCACTAGGTAAGGAGGCAGGGATACTGGTGGAGTATTAGAGAACCAATACTGAAACTGTGCTCCCGTGTGAGTCCCTGCCTGCTGGGTGTTTTGCTCAACAGTCAGACAACTGGCTGCCTCACACACTAATTAGTGAAACTGCCTTAGAGGGGTGGCTCTGGCCCATTCTTCCCTCAGATCAACTCTTCAGGGTCTCTCAAGAGTGATTAGCAATGGGTTAGATGCCCTCCTGGGTATATTTAAAAAAAAAAAAATGTCGCTCAGTTGTATCCGACTCTTTGCGACCCCATGGACTGTAGCCTGCCAGGCTCCTCTGTCCATGGAATTCTCCAGGTAAGAATACTGGAGTGGGTTGCCATTCCCTTCTCCAGGGGACCTGCCTGACCCAGGGATCGAACCCAGGTCTCCAGCATAGCAGGCGGATTCTTCACCAGCTGAGCCACCAGGGAAACTCTGGTGCATTTGCAAGGTATAAGCCTTGGTATATGCAAGGGGGCTAAAAGTTTGATTCTCTAGGGTTAGTTAGAATTCTGTAATTTTCAGAGCTGAAAGGAGAATCAGAAATCTTCAGTTCAACTCCTCTTGGATTTCGAGTCTAGGAACAATAGCCCTGATAAAGGATGTGATTTGCTTCCGGTCAAAAGTCACTTTTTCCAGGCCACTGAAATCTAGATCTGCAACTTGTGGCAACCCCACCACCACATTTTTTTCTTCTTAGAATCATGATAAACACTTTTGAGAATCTGATGAATCCTTATGTATGCTATTGTCTCACACACACACACGTCACATTTCTATGGAGTTTCAGGGTGTTCTCATCTCTTAGGGATGGCTCTTTGGGTTAAGAACTCAGGTAAGAAGTCTTTCCAGAATGGCACAACCAGACTGTGGCCATCACTCTAACCAGCCTCTTACATACAGTGTGTGCCAATTTTGTAGACAGTAAGACGGATCTGCATTTCCCATCCTTATTCTTAGAGAAGAATCGTCCAAATCCCAACAGGCTAATATCAGCTTTCTCTGTGAACAGAGCTACTCAACCACACAGGCCTGTAAACAACTAGGTCTATCAGTGTCTACTGCTGAGAGGGACACTGAGAGGACTAACTTCGGGACCTTCTCCAGAAATGTCAAGTGAATGAATGAACGATTGATGTGGGGCTTGAGGATCACACGGACTTGGATTCAAATCTTGCCTCTGGCACTCACTAGCTGGTTAAACTAAACCATGGGCATATTGTTTAACTTCTGAGCCTCAGCTCTCTTATTTGTAAAATGGGGCTGTACCTTCTATTTATTAAGTCCATTGTATCAAATGAGCCATGTGCACAGTAGGCACTCAACAGACATCGGTTTGAGACCTGCTGCACTGAAAAAGAGCATCACAAGAGCTTCGTTCACCAGGCACCTGCCAAAATTGTCACCTCGCGCCTTCCATGTTGCATCCTGATCACATGTTGGCCTCTGAATATATTTCAGTCAGCCTGGGTTATTCTAACTAGCTCCTGCTGAGAAAAAGAGGAACTTAGATCGCTTGACTTTCTCAGCTGGTAGGGCTATTTTCTACAACTCAAGATTTGTTCTAACCCTAAAATGGAACAAGGCCAACTTCACTCAGACTCTTTAATCCCACAATAAATTAAAATAAAGAGCTTTATATGTGGTTGCCTTTATAGAAGCTAAATAATACAAGATTCTGGGAGACCTGCAGACAGCCCTGAGGTGGGTAGTGGCTATTTACCAGTAAGCTGAAGGACACGGCACATCTAAGCAGAGATGGTCCTTTCTTTTAATAAAACTAAACATACTTTGCCATGGTAATCATTTGCCTTTTGATCTTGCTGCAAGAGCTGAAAACACAACACATGATCTGCAGAGGAAATGAAAAAGATGTTCTCCTTTATGAGTTTCATAATCATAGACAACTAATCGCAGGGCACAAAGTAGTACATACACCAACCATTCCTTTACTCAAATTTCTGAGTGCCCACTATGTGCCAGGCAAAGTACTAAACACTGGGACTGCAGAGATGAAGGAAGATGGTCCCCTCTAGAGAAGCCATTCTGCATCGTCTTATGAGCAAGGCTGGGTGTGTTACATGGCAAAGAGCTCACAGCTCCAAGTTTTCTGTGGTAAAGTTGGTAGACAAAGCTAGGATTTTGGGTTCTGGGAGCACATTTAATTCCTCAAGCACAGATCTGGACCACATTCTCGAATCCTGGGACAAATGGACTACTATTTACATTAATGAGTCTCCCAAGGTGAGGACTGGGGTGGAAGTGGGAAACAAGGAAGAAAGTGACAAGGTGCACAGTAACAATCTCCAAAGGTGACTTCCTCCTCTTTCCATGACTCTGGATTTCAGTGGGGGTGGAGGGGAGGCTCCTGCTTGCATCTCTGTTGGAGTTTTGGTCCCATGAGGCAGGGGAAGATCATATTCAGCAGAAAGGAAGAGGAGGCACTAATCAGCTGAGCTGGGCCACAGGACAGTCTTTGGCATAGGAACGGACACTGATTCATTTATTCATAAGATAGAATCCTACAACATACAAGATACAGATTTTGGGGACTGAGACAATCAGACAAGAATTCTGCCCTCTAGGTGTCTAAAATTACTTGACAGAAAGTGACAGTGAGTGGGAAAGGGGCAGAAACTACTAGTGAGGCAAATACTCTTCCAGCGAGGATACCTGCGGGGACTGGTAGGCAAGATGGCACTTGGGCTGAGCCTTGAAGAAGAGAAGCAGGCAAGAGAAGAGCAATGGGAACAATGGTGTTCTGAGCAGATGGACAAGCATGAAGCAAAGGCATTAAGCTGGAGCGCACAGGGTACAGGCAAAGAACTGAGAAGAGATCAGTGTGGTGGGAGGGAAGGGGGATAAAAGGTAATTAGTGTGGCAGCCTGGATGGGAGGGGGGTTGGGGAGAGGATGGATACATGTATATGTTTGGCTGAGTCCCTTTGCTGCTCACTTGAAACTATCACTACATTGTTAATCAGCTATACACCAACAAAAATATTTAAAGTTGAAAAAGAAAAAGAGGTAATTAGGTTGGCAAGGTCAGGGAGGGGTGCAGATCAAGGATAAATAGACATACTGGACTATGGGAAGTGTACCCTAACCAATATTTTGATGGCCTGGCATTTAAATGTTGGCCCAGCATGGCTCATGGGGGAATAAATTCAGGGCTGCTCTGCCTACCCAGCTTCAGAGCCTGCATCTCCTTCCAGCAGCCCAAATGGTTAAGAATGATATGGGTCAGCCAGAGTTCTATTCTTAGGATGGAAATGGTCCCTGGACTTCAACCATCAGGCCCATGTCAAGGCAAGATTCTGCAGGGCTAGTTTAAAATTCCAGGCCATGCTGCAGAGCTGCCTTTGTTTCCATGGAACATTTGAGGCCATTAGCTCTTTTGTTTTAAGGAAATCACACAGAAGTGGTCTTCCCTCATTTCTAAAATTAAAATCATCTCTGTTTTATTGCTGAACCTTGCTGCCCACCTCCCCTCTGAGCTCCCCCAGATGGAGAGACATCCTGCTTTCTGCTAAGACTCTAGATGCAAACAGGATGTTTAAAATACCCTAATTAGATCGATCTTGATTTCAGTAGGGGTGTGCTGGAATACAGATTAATCTGTTCCATGCCTGGCACTGGCAGCTGAAGTAGCAGGAGGCCCTGTCAAATCAAGCCATAACATCACACTCCTCTGTCTCTGTTATTATTTTTTTCCCTTTTTACATTTCATTATAATGGACATCTGCCTAGCAGGGGATGTGGTAACCCTAGAAGAGTCACGCGTGTGTGCTCAGCCACTCCAGTTGAATATTGATGCAAGTCAAATCGAACACTTTTCTCAAGACAGATGGATCTGTGTTAGCATCTATATATAGTCCCTTTTAACACGTACACAAAATACATACATTCCTATTCTTCACAAACATATGCTGAATCCTGGCAGGCACTGGGCTAGAGACTGGGGACTTAAACAGGCAACATTTACTGTAAACCTACTATGTGCCTATGTGTGCTCTGCATGTATTACTTTATTTAACTCTCACAACAATCCTTTGAAACATGTTTATTATTCTCCCCATTTTACAGGTATGAAACTAGAGACTCAGGAAAAAAAAATTTGTCTCTCAGCGTTTCTCAGCTATTAATAACTAGGAAGTGACCTCATTAGTTCCACTATAGTACAACTTGATTATTTTTCTCAAGAGTTAAAAAAAATACCCAGTAAGAATATTAAAAAAGCATTTAGCTTCCTTAGCACTACCAATAAAATCATGAGATAGTTTCATTTGATAAAGTTTTCAAAATATGTGATGCCTGGAAGGCTGTGGGGAGGGGGGCCCCCCTGCACTGCTGGCCCTGTGAATACTGTGGACACAGTACTGAAACCACTCTTGCTGCGTGCATCTCCCCAACAGATGGTACGCTCCTCCAAGGCAGGGACCGCATCTTATTCTCTGCCACACCTGGAGTGTCTAGCCTCGCACCAGGCACTCAACTAATACTGAATTTGACATCCTAACTAAACAGCATGGTAAGAGTTAGCTATCAGAGATATATCTGTATAAAAACGAAATAATAACTGACTCCTTGACAGGGTCTGGATGAGCCACACTCTGAAGGATGAGAAGGAATTTATCAGAGGGACAAAGGTGGGGACGGCATTCCAGACAAAATACAAGAGATTTAAAGGCATGGGGATAGAAATGAACATGACACAGGACAGGCTGCAGGGGGTGGGCAAGGAAATGGCAGGTGAAGGAAGAGAGGTGAGCAAGACCCTCGCAGACTCAACTAGAGTCTGGACTTTATCCCGCAGGACCTACAGAACTGACAGAAAACAGGCAGCATGACCAGATTTCTGTCCCAGAAAGACCATCCTGGAAGATGTGTAGGAATGTACACTGGAGGAGAAGCAAGGTCAGATCCAGATTATCACAGAAACATATGTAATAAACAAACACAACATATTACATTTGGGTATATCTAACAGGTAATTCTCCCTAAGCAAAATTTGAAATAGTTAATGATCTTTCAGAAAGAAACCCAATTTCCCTGCCCCCTTTCTGGGGGAAGAAGGGAGGTGCAACATAAAGATCACCAGAGTAAAGAGATATGGGTTTCCAGTCCAAACTCAGAGGAAAATCTTCTATGTGTCTATGTGCCTCTAACGAGGTCTCTTCTCCACCTATTCTCTGCGCCTCAATATCTGTGACTGTAAAAGGAAAGAAGTAGCTCGGAAGATATATAAGGTTCTCCCTCAATTCAATGACAAGATTCTAGTTATCAAAAAAACATGAACAATTACCAAATGACCCAGCAATTCCACTCCTCAGTATCTACTCATGAGAGAATGAAAACATATGACTAGAAAAAGACTTGCACAAGAATGTTCATAGCAGCTCTATTCATAATCACCCCAATCTTGAAACAGTCTGTCAACAGGAAGAATGGAAAAAGACATCCACACCATGGACTACAACACAGGTGGCTCTCAAACACAGCGTGCTGAGGGAAAGCTTTGCCCTGAAGAGAATACATTGCCTGAGGCCATGGATACAAGGTTCCAGATGAGGCTACTGGTGAAAAACTCAGAACAATAGATACCTTTATGAGGTAAGGGAAGGGACCTGACTGGAAAAGGGCATGAGGGAACTTTCCGGTGTGGTAGTAATGTCCTGTACCTTGACAAGAGCATAAGGAAGGAAAGAAGAGTCAGTCGCTCAGTGGTGTCCGACCCTTTGCAACTCCATGCACTGTAGCCCACCAGGCTCCTCTCTCCATGGGATTTCCCAGGCAAGAATACTGGAGTGGGTTGCTATTTCCTTCTCCAGGGGAACTTCCCATCCCAGGGACTGAACCTGGGTCTCCCACATCACAGGCAGATTTTTACCATTTGAGGCACCGGGGAAGCCCTGACAGAGTATGTATTTGCTCAAATCCATCAAACGCTGCATTCAAGATCGCGGTGTTTCACTCTCTGCAATTTTATTAAAAAACAAACAAAACAAACACCTGAACTCTAGGTTACTGATACTCATCCTGAAGAGCTAAGCATGAAATGCACTGATGTCTGCAATTTACTTCATGCATCAAAAAGTCAGATGGATGGACAAGAGAGAGATGGACAGACACATGACAAAGTGAATACAGTAAAATGTAAACTGTACAATCTAGGCGGTGGGGACGTGAGCATTTGCTGTACCGTTCTTTCAACTTTTCTGTATACTTGAAATTTTTCTCTAGGAAATGTTGGGAGAAAGGAGGCAAGAAAAAAAGAGAGATGTGAACTTGGAATATATTATAAATGATGAGATCCCTAAAGGCCATTTTCCCAAAAAGTGGCCTTTTAATATGTCTGTTGTTTGAGATTTTGAATGCATTTTCCATTGACACAGCCCCACTGAAACCCATTTAACCTGAAATATGGCCAAAATTAATTCAGTATTCTCATTTTCCAGTTGCAGTGAGATTCTACAGTGTCTAAACATCTACTGAGTGCAAAGCAATATGACAGGTGCTGCTTTTTAAAAATTTACTTCCACTTGCCCATGGGATTTCTTTCCTGCCTTTCAAGGTTCCAGTAGCACTATACATTTAAGAAAGTGTTTAGGTGCTAGCTTAACTAATTTACAGACTTGCATCTGTGGGAAAATGGGCCTTACAGCAAGAAAGGGATATATGTATGCCCAAGAAATGCTTCTTTCTACTATACATTCTCACTACATATTCTCCAAGGACTCAGAGTGGAAAAAAAAAACCAACAAAAAACCCAAGGATATGGCATCCAACACTCTCATTCAGGGCTTAAGCTGAAAGCATGAAGCTCCCAAAGTCTGAGGTTCATCTATCAGGGAAGGTCCGTATCTCAGATGGGCTGAAGGAGACGGCCACGAAGCTCTAAGTGCCTGCCACGTGTGTAAGCAACTGTCTCCGGTGGAAATGACTCGGTCTGTCATTTCCTATGGCTCCTACAAGGTGCTCTGTCAGTGGACCACCCCTATCACTCCGGCAGCTGCAGTGTGCTCTGAGGAAGGCAGCTGGTTCTGGGGAGCACCATGAAGGATGAGCTGGGCACCTGCGGCTTCAGATCTCTGAGGCGGCCTGGACAACTCTGCCCAAGACAGATGCTCTGTACCAAGCGGCAGCAACCTGACTGGTTGAGACTGCCAGCTGCCTACCTGATTTCTCCTCTTATTTCGTACTAACAGAACCTGTATTTATTTGGTAATATGCCCAGCTTAAAGAAACAAACAACAACAAACCAACCACTGCTTCCCTTACGGACTGTGTGACTAACTTTGGGTTAAAACTTAAGATGAACTAGTACTTGGGACTTCCAGGAGGGGACATGTCCCCTTCTGCCCGTTCCCTCCTCTTTTTGCTCTCCTGCGGTATGGAATACATAGTAACCAGAACTCTAGGAACCACCTGAGACCAGGAGGCAATCTTGGAAACAGAAGCCAGGCACTTTATAAAAATAGGAGTTTGGGGCACATGAATAAGCAAACAACCCTGACCTGTGATAAGGGAATAGAAAGACAGAAGGCAGCTGGGCTCCAGACGGCACTGTGAGGGTACAGCCCAGTCCTGCTGACCTCTGGGCTGACTTTACGTGAGAGAAATAAAGCTCCATGCATTCTGCAAGTGCAGTTCCTAACTGATACACTAGTTCTTTTCCAGGAAGCCCAAAGAGGGACTGCATTCGCGATTTACCCCAAGAAAGCTGAGTGGACAGTCTCACTCATTTTTGGAACCAGCCATACAAGCCAGTGCGAAAAGTCCTAGAACAAGGAGTAACTGCTGGTAAAAAGATACATTCCCTTCTTGTCACTTCACTGTCTTGAAGAACCTCCTTAAGACACCTTCCTATTACTTTCTGAAGAACCTGGCTGGCAGGACTGATACAACTTATACAATAAGTTTTTTTTTTAATTAAAAAAATTAACCCTCATCCATCTAATGGCAGAAATAAATGCCTGGAGTTTCAGCACCTCTGTTTTCTCTGCATTCCCCCCAGTGCTCACAGCAGCAGCACTCACACCTGGAAGCATTCTGAAGAACTGGTAGGAGATGGCTCAGATGCGTGGTTTCTGACTCACAAGCCTGAGTCCTTTGCTGATCCCGCTTGATGAGGCCATCTGAACATCAGGGGTGGTTGGTTACAGTTTCCTTTCCTTTAGCACATCACTTAGAAGTATTTCATCTAAATTAAACGGACTCTGTGGCCAAGAAGCTCTTCCAGGGTTAAAAGGGTAAATTATAGAGTTACCACTCCCCTCCCCACCCACACCCTACCAAAAAACCTTTAGATCCAAAAATGAGACAATCTCTGTGAATATTTGTGCCGTTTCTTTTTTTAAAGAGTCCTTTTCAATGGTCAGCTTACTGTATTCTCAGATAAGCCTATAAGGTTAGGTGAGCACGGAAGAACCCTGTCACAGCATGGACTCGGGTACACACGAGGGTGAGCACAAGTGCCACAATTCTCTCCCACTCTCCCCTTCATCAGTGGTTTCTTCCCTATCCCAGTTTCCCGCTTTCCAATATCCACCTGCCCTGGCACAGGAGAGCTGATCATCACAGCCCCAAAGCAAGGGAGGTGTTTTCACACTCCTCTCAGAGCCATCCCTGGGTGCCTGCTTTAGATCAGAAATTCAGTTTAGGGAAAAAAAAAAAAAAAAGACCTGTTTTCAGGGCCTTCAGGGAATGATCTAAACCTACTTCTGTATTACTTTCATCTTATTCACTAGTCCTGCCTTTGCACTCTTCAAACAGCCACAGGCTCCTCCTCCCATTCTTGCCACATTTTAGCAGCAGAGTCCTCCTTTAAGCTGCTGCAGCCTCACCACTGCTGGGCTCCACACACTCTACCCCCAGACTCCAGGGCTTCAGCTGATTGCCACAGAAACCAGAAAAAACCTGCTCACAGACCCAAGGTGGCCTTATGTTCATTTTCTTGAAGTCTGACTTCTTAACCCTTCTTCCATCAGCCAGTAATACAGCAGTGCAAGTACAGAAGGAATTTTCAGAGCTGCACTAACACAGTTCTTTCATTTCCAGTGTGAGACTAACGAACTGAACCATTCTGCAATCTTGCACAGACCAAAAACCACTGGGAAAACATGCAGTCATCTCTGCGAAAATGCTTCAGAATCATATTCTAACAGGTATTAGACTCAAAATAGGGAGGTGATAAAGGAACCTGACTAATCCTAAAAAAACAGTGCCATTTGTGAAGACTGATTCCATGTTGTTTTACTAATAAGATATAATCAACAATTGGCAGATATATGGAGTACTTTGTCATCATCATTTTCTCAAAAGCTAGTTTTTCCAGATACTCAGTGCAACCATTTTGGTGGTGGTGGTTTAGTCGCTAAGTCATGTCCGACTCTTGAGACCCCATGGACTGTAGCCCTCAAGGCTTCTCTGTGCATGGGACTCTCCAGGCAAGAATACTGGAGTGGGTTGCCATTGTTGGACAAATAAAGAACTGAGGGCCTGAAAGATTTACATCCCAAAGAACTAAGGGCCTGAGAGATTTGCATCCCTTTCCTAATGGATCGTTTTTTTTTTGGCCAAGCCTGGAGCCCTAGCCACTATGGCACCAGAAACTCCCCAATGAGTCTTTCTTACAAGGAAAAAGCACATTTATTAGTGTCACATGCCTCGTTACTGCGCTAGGTGCTTCACATACTTTTTCTTACTTCATGTTCATAACCACACTTGGAATGAATTATTCTCCCCATTTTACAGATGAGAAAAAAAAAAATAAGGCCCAGAGAGGTTATATGTCCTGTTTAAGTTCTCAGAGATAGGAAGAGCCAGAGACTGATCAGACCAGTTTTCTTTCCACTACTTCTAATCTGCCTTTTTAGTGGTGAATTTCCTAGCACCCAAATTTCTGAGGTACTTCTTAGCAAACTGAGTTGTGAGAAATAAGCAGGGAGCCCATTTTGAACAAAGCTACTAACTGAATGCCAGTGTCCCTTTGCTTTATACAAAGCAGAAGGCTTCTGGAAAAAAAAAAACTGGCTTCAAAGTAATTTCTGTGAAGCAAATCCTACTTGTTTACCACTACAGAACCCAAGGAAAGAATCCCCCGGGCTGCTTCGTCATAAATATTTGGTAAAGGAGAACGATGGGCAGCCTTGGCAGATGCTGGGGACTGCAGATTAGCAGCGGTGTGTCCTTGCCAGATCTCCTGGCAGCCCAGCTCTGTGCTCCTCCTGCTCAGTGAGACACCCCCCACTAGGACCACAGGGAGTCTTCCTGAGCCTGGAGAGCCCCTGACGTCACTCTGGGGGCTCCTAGAAACCGCGTGTAAGAGCGTAGGACGCATGCTGGCACGGGGACTGGAAAACAGATTTTCTTCTCCAGCTTGGCATGAATAAGCACAGTAATAATCAGAAAGGCACGCTTCCTTTCTGGGACTCAGTTTCCCAACTGTCTACTAAACAGTCCTCTGAGCTCTCAACATCTCTAAAATTCTTCCCTCTTGGTCGGTGGTTCTCAGTAGAGGGGTGGGGTGGGAGGAAGATTTTACTGTCTGAGGTATTTTGCAGGTTTTCTGTAGGTGTTTCCCCTGGAAGAAGAAATGACAACCCATTTCAGTATTCTTGCCCGGAAAATCCCAAGGACAGAGGAGCCTGGTGGGGGTTGCAATGAGTCAGAAACAACTGAGAGACTAAATAACAACAAAAGACTGGGGCGGGGGGAAGCTCCTACTGGCATTTAATGGGAAGAAGCCAGGGATGCTGCTGAACAACGTTCAGTGCCAGAAGGATACCCCCCTCCACCCCCGGGCAACAGAGTTATCTGGTCCAAAGTGGTAAGAGTGCCAAGGTTGAAAAACCCTGATATTAGCTACTTCTGCCTTCTAATGGTTATGAGGCTGAACTATCAACGAATAGTTTCATATATATATATATATATATATAGCTTGAAAAATGCCTAAATCCAAGGCTCTCATTCATATAAATTATTAATTTTGTAAATTAAAAATTCCATATCCAAGGTAAAATTACATGATATCTAGGGTTGCCTTAGAATATTTCAGGAAAAAAAAAAAGAAAAGGGGAATGAAATAATTTTGGCAAAATGTTAATCACTGAAGTTAGGTGATGGGTACATGTATGTGTTCGATGTGTAATTTTCTCTACCTTTCTATATTTTTGAGAATTTCCATAATAAAAAGTATTTTCTTCTGGTTGAATCTACTTAAAGGGATATAATAAAATAAAAGCAGCTCCCCCCACCACCTGCCAACACACACAAAAGCATAAGACACAGTCCTTGACCTGGCAGAGCTCACAGCTGACTGGAAACAAGCCAGCCAACAACCTCCACACACAGGGATGCTATTTGGGAGCATAAGAAAGAAGTGAAAAGTGAAGTGAAAGTGAAAGTCGCTCAGTTGTGTCCGACTCTTTGAGATCCCTTGGACTATACAGTCCATGGAATTCTCCAGGCCAGAATACTGGAATGGGTAGCTGTTCCCTTCTCCAGGGGATCTTCCCAACCCAGGGATGGAACCCAGGTCTCCAGCACTGCAGGCGGATTCTTTACCGTCTAAGCCACCAGAGAAGCCTGAAGAAGCATAAGAAAGGGACCACTCTAAAAACAGAAGTTTTTTCTGTTTCCTCTAAAGCCAGGAAAGGCTTCAAGAAGGAAGCAAGATGGGAGGAAAGTCCAGAGAAAAACTAGTCAGTCTCACAGAGATGGGAGTAAAGAAGTGTCTCAGTCAAGGAAAGCTAGAGGTGTCAATACATGTGCATGCCAAGTTGCTTCAGTCGTGTCCAACTCTCTGCGACTCTATGGACTGTAGCATGCCAGCCTCCTCTGTCCATGGGATTCTCCAGGCAAGAATACTGGAGTGGGTCGCCATGCCTTCCTCCAGGGGATCTTCCCGACCCAGGGCTCAAACCCATATCTCCTACGTCTCCTGAATTGGCAGGCAGGTTCTTCACCACTAGCGCCCCCTGGGACATGGAGGAGCTGCACTATCGAAGGCTAAAGGCAGGTAATTTCAAGAGGGGGACAGCAAGAGAAGCCCAAACTGCCAGGTCTTTTATATCATACTAAGGAGTCTAGATGCCTCCCTTGACCTGTATTAAGAAGCTCTTAAAAGACTGAGCAGCAGAGTCACATGATCATATTTTAAAGATAAAGGTAAACTTGAGGCAGTTTATCTGTGTGTTTCAAGACTCTGGAAGAAAAGGGAGTGGAGAGAGGTGAGAATTACAGTAGTGAGTCAGGGAAGAAAAATGGTGCAACCATCTGAGAAAGGAACTAAAAGGAATGAGGGTTAGTGGGGATGATAGGAATGACAAGAAGATTAAATTCAAGAGATAATTTATGATTATAACTGATGTCATCAAAAGAACTCCAAAGTAGAGATCAGAGAAGTTTGCCCATGGAGACCAAAATTGAGATTATCAGAGAAGAATGTGCAAAAGGACATAAAAAGAAAACAAATGAATTTATAGATGATGGCCAAGGAAGAGGCTGAAGCTCCTTCCTTTCTCAGATTTTGAGGATTTCAGGCACATACAATAGATATGCTACTGCAGCTGGGAGCATCTGCTGGGCTGGTGTAGGAGGAGGCTGCCCTGGTCCAACTGTCTTGGTCACCCCTACTGGCCTTGACAAATACAGTCAGCAGACCGGCCACTAAGCTTAGCCTCTAACCACAATGCTGGAATTCTTGCCTTTTCTAGAGTTCCATCAAATTCTCGGTTGCCATTCCATATGCCATTCTCCCTGGCTAAGAGTTCTTTCTTGTTCATTTTGGACATCCTACTCACTTCAATCTTTCTAGTCCCCTCAAGGAAGATTTCCAAGTGGACTGGAAGCCTGTTTCTTCCTTCAGTGCCTCCATCTGCAACCTGTACCCACCTCCTTTATAACCTTCAAAGTATTATACTGTAATCATCATTTGCATGTTGCCTGGAAGGTGAGCTGCCTCCAGGGCACATGTCTGCCCAGGATCTAACACCCTGTCTGGTACTATCAGGTATTCAACAAATAATGGCTAAAGAACTGTAGAGTGAATGAACTCATGGAAGAGGTCAGTGGAGGATTCCTTTGGGCCACCTTACAAAGGTTTTCATAGAATTCCTAAGTGACTCCTAGCTCTGGGCAGACACCTCAAGATGACCTCCTAAGTCACCAAGCTATACTCACATGTGATTAAGCTCATTTTAAAGCTTAATCCTGAGCTTATTACTTGTGACATGTCTTCTGTAGCCTAGAACTTTTGACGGAGATAAGACAGGTTGGGAATACATGTTTCCAGAAGTATATCTTAAACAAAGGCCATGGAAGGAAAAGGCAAGAGGGCTACCATTTGTTAAGCACCTACTATAAGCCACAATGGATCGGAGAGGCAGATAACTTAGTGAGCTCACTGGGCAGGATGTCGGTCTCATGTCATCATTGTTCTAGTGTGTTGGAGCATGTCTCGTGTTTCTGCTGTGTGGTTTTGTTGTGAAGCAAGCCTGCTTGATTTTGTGGTTAAGCAAACCTGCTTTCTTGAGTGATCATTACAAGGGTCTTCCATACTTCTTTCTCTACTTACAATCCCCTAGTGTGATTAACTCATCAATCACCTACTTTGTCCCTTTACTCTGTCCCTATCGGTGTTATAGGGCTTCCCTGGTGGCTCAGATGGTAAAGAATCTGCCTGCAATGTTGGAGACCTGTGTTTGATCCCTGGGTTGGTAAGATCCCCTGGAGAAGGGAATGGCTACCCACTCCAGTATTCTGGCCTGGAGAATTCCAAGGACTGTACAGTCAATGGGGTTGCAAAGAGTCGGACATGACTGAATGACTTTCACTTTCGGAACTGTGAGAGAATACATTTCTGATATTAGGAATTCCCTGGTGGCTCAGATGGTAGAGTCTGCCTGCAATGTGAGAGACCCAGGTTCAATCCTTGGGTCAGGAAGTTCCCCTGGAGAAGGAAATGGCAACCCACTACAGTAGTCTTGCCTGGAAAATCCCTTGGATGGAGGAGCCTGGCAGGCTACAGTCCATGGGTCACAAAGAAGTCGGACATGACTGAGCGACATCACTTTTCACTTTCATCAGTGTTATAGACCCCTGCTTCTCAAAGTGTGGTCAGAGGTCCACCAGCAGCAGCACCACCACCTGGGAGCTGGTTATAGATACCCAATGTCAGGCCTCACCCACACCTACTGAAGCAGACTGTGTTTTTAAAAGATCCCCAGATAATCTGTCTGCAATATAAACACTGAGAAGCACTGTTGTAGACGCAGTATATCTGGGATCAGTGAAGTTAATTAATGTGCCTAAGGTTACTGTGATATTGTGATTTATAATAAGAATTATTATATTTGGTCTTTGTCCCAGTTTCTGGCAAAGAACTCCTAAAACCCTTGGAATTTCCTAAGTGATGAAAGTCATAACAGTGTCTCTTATTATGTTAATGTTATGTTGCTAGGAGAACCAACTAAGATATTAGAGCGATTAGAGGGTTTGAACTTTCAGTCCCAACACCAGACCTGGGTGGGGAGAAGGGTTACAGATTTAATCAATCACTAACAGCCAATGATTTAATCAATCACACTTTGGTAATAATGGCTCCATAAAACCCCAAAGGATGGGGTTTGGAGAGCTTTCCAGGTGCTGAGAGAGTGGCATGCCCCGAGAGAGCATGGAAGCTATGTGCTCTTTCCCCACATTTTTCCTTATTTATATCTTATGTTTGGCTGTTCCTGAGTTAACATCTTTTTATAATATACCAGTATGAGTGTGTGCTAAGTCGCCTCAGTCATGTCTGACTCTGCGGACCTACGGACTGTAGCCTGCCAGGTTCCTCTGTCCATGGGATTCTCCAGGTAAGAATACTGGAGTGGGTTGCCATGCCCTCCTCTAGGGGATCTTCCTGACCCAGGGATCAGACCTGCATGGCAGACAGGTTCTTTACCACTAGCACCACCTGGGAAGCCCAATATACAGGTAAGTAAAATGTTTCACTGAGTTCTGTGAGCTGCTCTAGCAAATTAATTGAACCCAAGGAATAGGTCTTAGAAACTTCCGATTTATAACCAATTGGTCTGAAGTACGGGTAACAACCTGGACTTTACAGTGGTGTCCGAAGGGAATGGGGTGGTCTTGTGGGACCAAGCCCTCATCCTGGGGAAATCTGCTGTTGTCTCCAGGTCTGCAGAGTCAGAACTGTAGTGAATTCTAAGACAGGCTGCTGGTGTTCCAGAACTACTTGTTGGTATGAGGAAACTACCCCCACCTCTGCCTTGGAAACAGCCTCAAAGCACCTAGTTTAGTTACACAACTGGTATAAGCTGGGATTTGAACTCACACCTGCATGTTCTATAAGCTTTCCCCCATACACTGCTATTAAGAACTATGCCAAGCTTACGACTTAGAAAAACACATCTAACTTACTAGAAAATATATAGAAAAAACCTTAGTATAACAAGATTCATCGTTTCAGAAATTTAGGTTGACATTATAAAAAAATGTTCACATCCCACATTACAGAAATGCTTCCTCTCCCACCACTCACCTCCTACTTAATACAACAAAACTTAGTAATACAGCTTTTCTGCCTTGCTCTGCCATGCCAGTATTATTAATCTTCCTGTTTATTTCTAGAAATAACTAAAGGTTGCTTTGATGATTAAAAGTCATTTAACTCTGTCTTTCAGATGTCTCCTTGAGAGACTTAAAGCACAGGATCACGAACATGGGCTTTGGGTTCTAGCAGACGTTCATTTAAACTGTGCACGATTTGAGAAAGTACTTCACTTCTTGGGGGCTGTTTCCTCAGCAATAAACCAGGCTAATGATATGCCACACGGAGCTGATGGCAGGGATAATGACATCATGGATAAACTGGAACACAGCAAACACTTAATAAATGTGAGGCACCATCGCAGCCATCATCGTCCATGGTAACCTCAGACTGGCTGGTATATCATCAGGAGAATCAGCCTGCTAACGAGGCAAGCAAACATTGTTATTCCACAAGTTTGCCAGCCAGCAGGCATGCTTAACAGAGACATGATTTATTAGTAATCAATACATTTAAGAAAGTTGTAGGCATATTTTTAGTGATTATCAAAATGATACGCTTAATTTATTTTATGGTAACCCTGCAGCAAATATGGAATAAATTAACCATCAGTTTCTTTCTACTTTGGAGCCAGAGACAAGGGAGAAAAACGTTACAAGCGGGAAAAAAATTGTAAGGGATGCAGAAGAGACAAGGGAGAAACACTGAATGTAATATATACCAGTACCACAGCCATATTGTACAGGGGCAAAATCTTACAGTATACGAAGCACTTCCCCACGCCTTATCTTATCCAGTTCTCACACACTGTGAAATAGTATAATCCCCCTCTTTAAAGGTGGGGAAACTGAGGTTCAGAGAGTAAATGACTTGCCAAAGTCACAGAGCTGTGGTACAAACACAAATCTAGACCTTGTGAACCCAGCCCAGGGCTCCTTTGCAATAGGCTACGCAAACCGAGGTGCTTAGCCTCAGAAAATTACCCCATGATGGTTCACTGCAAGGTTGTCCAGCCCCAACCCCAGGCTGACCTCCCCAGCTCAACACAGAGATCCTTTAATAAACCCACCTCTTAAAGAGAAAAGATCTGCTTCTCTCTAACCTGATCCCTGAGAATAATTTCTGTTTGGGGATCCTTTGTTTGGCTACCAGAAAAGAATATTCAACATCTTTTCAATCTCCTTCTTATGCTAATTACAGTTCATCAGCATCTGGACACCCACAAGCAAAATCAATCTGACTATAAAAGCAAGCCAAAGACATTTTCTTACCATAAAGAAAACAAACAAGTAAGGCTGCAACATGATTAAATACACAGGGCCATTTCCCCAGCAACCTGCAAGCTGCTGTGTATAAAAATCACATCCAATATCACAAGAATCCAGGAAGGTGGACACTAACAAACATTTCACACGTGTATTCTTTATGAGCAGTGAAATGTATACGGGTCTATTTTCAGTTTATCTCCTTCTACACTACATCCGCTGTTAGATGCCAACATGTATAACACCTTAAAATATTCATACATTTAAAAAAACATTTGAAAGGCATCTTCACTTCTCTTAGAACCAAGTGAACTGAGATGCATTAGCCTTCAGTCCGCACCTCCTTTCCTTGCCGTACTAAAGTCCCAGCACATTCACAACTTGGAAGAGCCAGCCTCACCATCCAAGCCCAGCTTACCCTTTCCAAAATGCTATCACCTCTACAGCCTAATCATTTCACCTGAAATCTATCCTGCCTTCTAAAATTATCCAGTCCAGTTTCCTAATTGTATTAAAAGACTCACCCCTGTCAAGTATGCCCAAGACACACTGAGTAAAAACAGGTTACAAAATAGCATATTCACCATGCCTCCAATTATACAAAATTATATTCACATATATTCAAGCCCCATCCCTAATGCAGATGTTTGAATGGAGAGTGTCTATGATATTTCTAGTGATTAACTCTGGGTGGTGAGATTGGCAGTGATTTTTACTTTCCCTCCTTTCTTTTCCACAATGCTTGACTTTTCTACACTAGGTTAATTATTCATACTCAGAAAAAGTTATAAAGATACATTTAACAAGCCTTCCCCTAAGATCCATCATGTCAAGAATCTTCTCTTGGCCCAAAGAGAAAGTCAAAAGTATGCTCACCAAGGCTTATGCTCTGAGCATTTTAGCCAGTGAATCTCAGCACTAACTGAGCAACAGGCTCTGGAGCTTCTAAAAATTACAGAGATTTGGAGTTCTGATCCTTAGAATTCCTGGGGGTGGGGCCCAGGCATGTGTATTCAAAGCTCTTCAAGCCTTACTCACCATCGGTGAGGGTTGAAAACTACAGATTCGTGTCTCATTCTCCAGGGAGCCAACAGAGGGGGAAAACAGGCCAGAGTGCTGAGTGAAGGGTTCAAGGGCAGACAACTGCAAAGGAAGCAGACTGCCATGTGTAGGAACAGAAACTGAAGGCTGAAGCAGTGCTGAGCTTCAGGCCTCAGAGGCCTGAAGAGAAGAGACTATCAGGGGACAGACAGACCGAAAACGGGAAGCCAAGAAGAGGTGAACAAGTGTGGCAGGGCGAAATGTTTGAAATTGAGAGTTTATGCAGTACTGGGTGCAGGACTACTGATGACTGAAAAGAAATCAAATAGGCAAAGATAGCACGCAGCAGTTTAAATCAGGCCCACTACCAGCGGGCAAGTTCTGATTTATGATTAAAAGGAGAATTAGAAGAGCACTGCATAGGATTCAATTTTCAGAAACCACGGAAAAAGCTTAGCTTAAAATCCTAGTAAGGCCATGTACTAGCTGTGTCTTTGGAAAATGACAACTTCTTTATGCCTCAGTGTTCTCACTTGTAAAATGCAGGTAATAATATATGGCTCACAGGGCTCTTGTGAGGATTAGGTGAAACGATATAATGAATTGTTTTTACCTGATAGGCTTTTTGCCTATCAGAGTACTCAACAAAAAAAGCCCCCAAATAGTAACATTAAGAAGTATATCATGGTAAAGATGTGAAGAGCTGACTCATTGGAAGAGACCCTCTCTGATGCTGGGAAAGATTGAAGGCAAAAGAAGAGGGCAGCAGAGGATGAGATGGTTAGATAGCATCACCGTTCACTGGACATGTTGTTGTTGAGTCGCTCAGTCGTGTCCGATTCTTTGTGACCCCACGGACTGTAGCACTCTAGGCTTCCCTGTCCTTCACTATGTCCTGGAGTTTGCTCAAACTCATGTCCATGGAGTCAGTGATGCCACCCAACCATCTCATCCTCTGTTGCCCCCTTCTCCTCCTACCCTTAATCCTTCCCAGCATCAGGGTCTTTTCCAGTGAGTCGGCTCTTTGCATCAGGTGGCCCAAGTATTGGAACTTTAACTTCAGCATCAGTCCTTCCACTGAATATTCAGGGTTGATTTCCTTTAGGATTGACTGATTTGATCTCCTTGTTGTCCAAGGGACTCTCAAGAGTCTTCTCCAGCACCACAGCTCGAAAGCATCAATTCTTTGGTGCTCAGCCTTCTTTATGGTCTAAATCTCACATCTGTACATGACTACTGGAAAAATTATAGCTTTGACTATACAGACCTTTGTTGGCAAAGTGATGTCTCTGCTTTTTAATACGCTATCTAGGTTTGTCATATCTTTTCTTCCAATGGATATGAATTTGAGCAATCTCCAGGAGATTGTGGAGGACAGAGCAGCCTGGCGTGCTATAGTCCACGGGGTTGCAGAAGGTTGTACACGACTTAGCAACTGAACAACAACACAGTAAAGATTATGTGTTGAATTTTAATAAACCAGGTTATTATAAGCCAGGTTTAACAAACCACTTAATTACTGTCTAGCTCCTAAGTTATTCATTTTGGCACCACCTAACGCTAAAGAAATAACCTATAAAGTTCTGGCTATTTCTTGACTGCTGTTTCTACATTCTTGGTATTGGTTTTACTTCTATAAAGGAGATATGCTGCATACTAAACTATTTCTATAAAATTTAATCAAGATAATAAATGAAAACTAACAGAGTCATATTGACAAAATAATAAATGTACCAGTGGAAAATTCTATATCCAAAATAAGAATTCAGCTAATGCTGCCACTGAAGAACTAAGTTTCTCCCTGGCAAATGAAAAACGCAGAAGAAAAACAGTGATAAATGTTTCTCCTTCATCCTTTCCACACAGGCCCTCAATATCAAAATTGAGTTTATGCTAAATTAGCTGAAATAGTCAAAATAATTAAAATTAGTACTATACCTATGACATACAAAAATTTGGGGAAGGCTTTTTTTTAATCATAATATGAGAATAGCAATAACTATCAATATTAATGAATGCTTACTATGTGCCAAGTACTGTCTCAAGCACTGTACATGTATTAATGCAGTTAATCCTTACAACAGCTCTGGAGAGTCCTCCAAGGTCTGGCTTCTGCTTAACTAGTCTAATCTTCTGCTCCATGTTCTTCTTACCAAGGGCTGGTGCCAGACTTGTCTCAGAGGGTACTTGTGGCAAGCTTAACAAAGTACAGATCCACCAATAAAATGCAGACTGGTGGGATCAGAAACTCAGAACATGTCCCAGAAGGCTGCATTTTAAACAAGTTTCCATATGATTCTGAGGGGCAGCGAGGTTTAAGGCTCACCATAGCCTGGGCCTCCCATCTTTTATTTTATACATGCTGCTTTTTCACATTTAACATTCCGTCACCTGGTAACTCAGATCTAAATTTGGCTCAAGAGCCACACTGCTAAGGTAGAGCTGTTTCTAACCTCCATCTGTTCTTCCAACGTCCAGGAGCCCCTCATCTGAGCTCTCTTCTACCATTTCCCCTTGTAGTAGAAATACAGGTTTCCATGTCTCCCTAACTGGACTGTGAGCTTGTTCACCTCCCATCTACAGCATCAAGCCTGGTGCAAAGAAGAGCTAGTGGTTTGTTTGATAAAAGAATGAATGAAGCCTCACTCATCTACCTTTAGGGCTCTTATCCACAGAGCATCAAATGGAAATAGAAAGGTCTAGTACTTCATTCAAGATGTGATCAATTTTGACAGGACCAGCACAACCAGGATTATACCTGAGGGTCCTGATTGGTAGGCCATCATGATAAACTGGCTGTCTCATCTCTTGGTAGCTCTTGTTATGACCCAGCCTCCCCACATATGGAGTCCTGGTCCATAACTGGGTTTCAAACCCACAAAAGTCAAGGAGTCTGCACCTGACATGTAAATGTAAATGTGAAAACTGAGAGAGGTAAGGATAACTATTTTTGAAAGGAAGCTGAGACACAGTAACTATTTGACCATTTAGTAAATATCTACTTGCTAGAGACTATATAGGATGCTCATGATCATTATTCTTCCCACAACAATATGAGGAAGGTTTTTATCTGGCTTGTTGACTGAAGAGGAATTGAAGATCTAGAAAGAATAACTTCCCTAAGGCCACCAGCTAGTTTAGGGGCAGAGCTGGGATTTGAAACCAGGTTGTCTCCTACAAAGACAATCCTTCTCCCTACACTCTGTTGCCTCTGGGTACCAACCAGAAGACCACTAGAGCCACCCTGGTGTTAGAAGAAGCTTTAGAAGCAGACTAGGCTCAAATTCTGCTTTGTCACTCACTTGTTGAAAGATATTTGGTAGTTAACAAACTCTCTGAGACTCATCTATAAAAAGATGATAGAAATGCCTAATTCATTAAGTATATACACCTATAAACCCCTTGGTATATCAGTACAGGGGCTTCCTAGGTGGCTCAGTGGTAAAGAATCCACCTGCCAATGCAGGTCTGAGACCAGGGTTCAATCCCTGGGTTGGGAAGATCAGATGCCCAATAAAATGAGAGCTGGCCATGACCCTCTTCCCACAAAAGGGCAGGAGCAGTTTCCAGGATAGTCAATATATCCACTGTTTACCGTCTTCCTCAGTGGCAAACTACTACGCTGTGCTCTACTTGAGAAAGGCCTGCGGGCTGTTACTCCTTCATATGACTGAAACCAGTTAGCAAACCAGCTGTGCAACACCCAGAATCATTCCCTGAAACCTGGTGAGGAAGCCTTAAGAGGAACCCCTTAAGTCCAAACACATTGCTTATTTCAGCATCCTTATGTTTTGTCATCTGAGGTCAGCAATGAGACAAGTAGCTGGAGGGAGAGAAAAGAAATGGATCCAGGAACTATTCAGTTAGACGGTTTTCGGATGGCAACAAAAAACAACAGCCAGACATTTCCATCCTTGTTTAACATAAAAGTGCCTGTTAGTAGATGGCTTAATGCTACTCTTAAAATTAAATACCATTTACTCTTCACTTGCTCATTGTTCTGATCACTATAATCAACTCTGGGATTTTCAAGCTTGAGGAATACACAGAAGAGTGGGGGGGCGGAATCTTTGAATTCTCTGCTTACATGATATGGAGAAGTAGGGATCTGGGGCTCCCCAGTTAATATCCTCTACGAGGGAGGTCTTGTCTCATTAAGACTGGGATGTTTACATCTACTCCTCTAAATGGCAGACTCAGGGAGGAAAAGGATTTTATCTGGAGGGTACTTTTAATTAACAGAGGGAGTTCCCTGGTGGTCCAGTGGCTAAGACTCCAAGCTCCCAATGCAGGAGGCCTGGGTTTGATCCCTGGTCAGGGAACTAGATCTCACACGCAGCAACTAAGATTTCACAGGCCGCAACTAAAGATGTCGTGTGCCGCAATTAAGACCTGGCGCAGTCAAAAAAAAAAAAACAACTACCAACAGAGTAGAAAGAAGAGGAACACAAATAGGAAACGTACCCACATCCCAGCCACTAGTATTAGTGAAGCAGGCACTATGTTAAGCAGTTGATCAGTATTATTTCATTTAATCCTCACATGCTGCTGCTGCTAAGTTGCTTCAGTCGTGTCCGACTCTGTGCGACCCCATAGACGGCAGCCCACCAGGCTCCGCCGTCCCTGGGATTCTCCAGGCAAGAATACTGGAGTGGGTTGCCATTTCCTTCTCCAGTGCATGAAAGGGAAAAGTGAAAGTGAAGTCGCTCAGTCGTGTCCGATGCTCAGCGACCCCATGGACTGTAGCCTACCAGGCTCCTCCATCCATGGGATTTTCCAGGCAAGAGTACTGGAGTGGGGTGCCATTGCCTTCTCCGAATCCTCACATAGCAACCTTGTAAAAAGATAGATTTCAATATCATCCCAATTTTGCAGTTGAGGAAATACAGGTTCAGGGAGGTCAAGCAACATTCCCAAAGCCATAAAGCTAGTAAAATGGCAGGACCAAGACACCAACCCAGTCTTGTCGTGTACATGTGGGGAATATTAAGAATTAAGCATGGTGTGTTGATTTCTGCCTTGGGTGGTGGAGTAGAAGTGGTGCCATTTACCAGTAAAGGAAAAGCAAAAGAGACCTGGAAGGAATGAGTATGGTTTTGAATGAGTGGAGTTTGAGTACCTGGTGCAGCTGTCTTCTGGTTAACTACCTGTGTTGATTACAGCCTGGGAGAGAGACAAGGCTGAAGACTTGGGAATCAGTGGCAAACAGATAGAGGTTAAAGCTGCAGGTAGTAGATGAGATCAAGGAGAGTGTGAGAACTAAAAAAAAAAAAAAAGAAAAAGAATTGGGGGACGACACCACCAATGCATGTGAAAATGAATGCTTGAGGGACAGGCTGAAGCAAAGGATCTGGAGATGGAACCCTGGGAAACCCTATGATCCTGTCACGTAATAGGCCTGTTAAATTCTGGATATAGTATGGGGCCCTATAAAATTAAAAGTTGGCCCTATACAATGCCACGTCATTGCCACAGCCCACCATGCACACTATACAAATATTTTTTTGCCTGTGCTGGCTAAACTCCCTTCTTTTCTGACTGCAGGGAAGCTTTTGCTATTTCCCTCTTCTAACCCTGGTAGGTGGTGGGAGCTCTGGTCTGCAGTTCCTCACTGTCAGGAGCCCGTAAGTACCAGGCAACTGCACACCTCCTGACTTGAGGAGTCCCCCAGAATCACTTACAATTCTTTGCAGATGACAGAAAAGTATTCTTTAAAGCAGTGACCTGTTCTCAACTGCTGTCATTGTTGATGAGCTAAAATGTGCGCATATGCCTACCATGCACACCGCACACCTACACACTTCTTGGTAGCTCACCCCCTTAAAGCTTCTAATAGCCTCCAGGGGAACCATGTTAAAACAGCGCAATTAACTAGAACTGCTATAAACTCAATAACTCACCTACCTAATGAAGCAATACCTGGAAAATTGGACCTATTTTAATAAGAATTTTTAAAAGAGACAAGAAGTAAAGGTCAAATGCCATTTCTGGATCCCAGCTCTTTTCTTCTTGCCTCATATTCTGAAGCAGTTTATTCCAAGGAGACAATATATACTGTGCTATTCTCTATAAAACCAAGGTGGCAGCCAATCATGCAATTGTACCCAAGGGCAAATTTTTTCTTCCCAACCCATCCCCCAAGCTAAGTGCCACCCCTGATCTAGCTCAGAAGGTTTTATTATGTGAACCTGAATGGATTTCAATTACAATAATTCTTTTCCCTCTTCATCCCAATTCACAAAAGAACTACATACCCAGAAATTCTAGGTTATAATGGTGGTCTCTGCTTCTTCCCTTCTCTGTCTAGACTCAGCTTAATCTAGAGACTGTCCTCTCTCAAGCCCTTCTGTTGGCTTGGGGAACATAAAGCATGGTTGTTTTTATGTCACTCCTCTATTTAGCATATCATGATTCCTGACAGTCCCGTCAAGAATGAGTCTGCCCATTCTCTAGAAGCTATCACATGGCAATTAGACTGCAGGCCAATAAAAGCCACACTCTCCCAACCTAGGGTGTGGGCTGTCTCTTTGCCTGGCTTCCCAGTGACCTCCTAGAAGAATGAGTATGTGTGACTAAGGCCAGGGTGGGCAGAACTGGAAACAGATTTAGTGGAGAACTTATACTTCCTGAAGTGCCTACCATATTCTCGAGTCTATGCTAAGTTTGTATTTGTCACTTCACCTGGCCCTCGCAACCACCCTCGGTGGTAGACCTAGCATTTTACATAAGGGGCAAGAATTCACTGGAAAAGACCCTGATGCTGGGAAAGACTGAAGGCAAAAGCAGAAGAGGGCAGCAGAGGATGAGATGATTAGATAGCATCACTGACTCAATGGACTTGAATTTGAGCAAACTCGGGGAAACAGTGAAGGACTGGGAAACCTGGAGTGCTGCAGTCCATGGGATCCCAAAGAGTCGGGCACGACTTAGCGACTTAACAACAACAAGGCTCAGAGAGTTTAAAAATTAACCCCGTGGATCAGCAGTGGATCCTTCTGTACCACACCAGGCTATATTGCTATCATATGAGTTTAGGCAAGTTTTGAGAAGTGACAGGTTCACTGGACCATGAATGAATGTCACCATTTCAATGAATGGTGACAGGTTCCAGGCTGAGACTGGACCAGGATGAACTTAATCCTGAATTTGACAAGAAAGGGAAGCTTACAGGGCAGCTGTCCAGAGGTTCTGGACAGGCAAGCTGACTCCCAGCCCACAGTACTTTATTAGGAGTTGCTGGATTACCAAAAGGAGTTTGTCATAGGGTGGCCTCGCCTCTAAGGAAGTTTTTCTATCCATGACAGGGCTCTGAAAGGCATAGCTCTAAAGGAGAGGAGAAGAGTTCTGCCATAATTTCTAAGCACATGAGACAAAGAAAAACTTAAGGCTAGGAACCCATTTGGTTTTGCTTCTAAACAAGCTGAGTGAAAGACCACTCGCCCCAGGGGCATGATCAACAACCGCCAACTGTACTGACTCAACCCTGCAAGGTTCTGGAGAGCCCCAAATCCATGTTTGTCTTTAATGAACAGTCTTTTATAGAAGCAATTATCCATTCACGTAGTCCATAAACATACACTGTGCATCTACCACATGCCAAGCACAGGGCTAGGCCCTGGGATCCAGAGGTGACAACGTTATTAGTTCCATAATCTTCAGGGCTATGAAGTCAAATTCCTGGGTCCAAGAGTTCACTTCAGAAGAGGTTCTATTCTAGCCCTGGGGCTCATGTTATGTTTCCCTGAGCAAGTGACATCAAAACTCAGGACTTGAAAGATGACTGAAAGGCGGCCAGGTGCACAGGTCAGAGAAAATTGTGAAGATCGAGGCAAGAGCGTGGTAGAAACCTGGGGCTGGGCATGTTCGCAAACACTCCTGATGCTGGAGGCTGCTGTGCTCCAGCTTACCACACATACCTGGTCCACTTGCTTCAGAAGGGTGAGCATGTGCAGAGTGACCCAGAAGACAGGCGAAAGAAACCTTGCACAAGGCACCCCTGCTTCGCCCTGCCTGCATTCTCACCCTACCGCTCACGGCCAGGAGCAGAGGCAGCTAGGCGGGGTGGGAGAAGGGTCGGGGCTATGTTTCCTCCTTGGGGTTCACTGCTCTTTGGGTGCGGGTGTATTCAGAATGCAGAGCTCATCCTCCTCAGCCCATTATACTCCAAACATGCCTTCCAGGAGCTGTCTTCCTAAGTCATTGCCCTCACTAATACAATGTTATCAAATTCCTAATGCGGGTACTCTAAAGCAAATGTACTGTTACCAGCATGCCACCGGGCACATTTTTCAGAAGGAAAACAGCTGCTCACTGAATCTGTCACTTGTCTTCTCAGCGCCACGCACACAACGCAAGAGGCTGCGAAGGGCTTGTTTTCTTTCCTTTTCTTCAAGCATGCTCAAGGTGCAGCAAGCACCAAGCCTCTCTGTACAACCCAGCAGGTCAGCCACACACAGTCCTTGAGGAGTTTCCTGGATTACAGGACAGAGTCTTGACAACCAGGGCCTGTGCCTCAGGATCCTAAAGTACCGATATCAGACTTCTATTTCACTAGTGTAGTTTCCACATCTTATAGAGCAGGAAGGAAAATGCAGTCCAGAGAAGTTAAGTAAAGTGTCTAAAATCACAAAGCTACTTAGCTGTAGAATCACAGCTTGGTTCCTTCCTCAGTTGATCTCCTCATCTAAAGAACAAGGATACCACCATCTATTTCATGGGTTGTGAGGTCCAAAGGGGGCTTCCCAGGTGGAACTAGTGGTAAAGAACCTGCCTGCCAATGCAGGAGATGTAAAAGACATGGGTTTGATCCCTGGGTTGGGAAGATCCCCTGGAGGAGGGGGTGACAACTCACTCTAGTATTTCTTGCCTGGAGAATCCCATGGACAGAGAAGCCTGCTGGGCTATAGTCTGTAGGGTCACAAAGAGCCAGACACAAATGAAGGGACTGAGCATGCACTCACAAGGCCCAAATAAGGTAGCACATAATGCAGCCATGCTAGGAACGCGGCAGGATTTCAATGAATGGTGACAGTCTCCTAAATTTTATCTCCAAGACCATCCACTCTCTCTCCCATGAATAAATTTCCATTGAGGAAAGAAAAGAGACCAGCAATGGGCTTAACATGTTCACAGCTGGGGTTTCAACAGCTGGGGTTTCATTCAATGCTTGGTTTGAGGTGACCTGAACTTTCTATGTGTTGTCAGACCTCCAGTCCATAGCTCTTCCCTGCCAGACTTTTTGCTGTGTCTGGAGAGGGGATTTCATCAAAGAAGGTATCCCTGGTGGTGACCACTGAAGACATGCCACACTACCTTCCTTTTAGCCTTTTCAAGTTGGTAGAGACTAAGTCAAGTCAAGATGAAAAGAGACAGACAGGAACTCTCAAACTTTTATCTAGGAGGGTAAGGAATAAAAAAGATTCTGCAGACATCTATGCTGTTCTACTAATCACTGATGAAAAAAAAAAATCAAATCATGGGACAGATGTTAACTTCTGATAAGATGACCAAATTAGCCAGTCAGTCAGCCCAGGTCCTCCTCTTTTACACACACCACCACCTCATCCCCCCTGCAGCCCTTTCTCCATACTTTAAAATAACCACCCAACCACGTAAATTCCCTCTGCAAGTGTCTGTTAGCCTCTAGCAGAACCATCAATGCTCATAAATCCGGGGCCTTCCAGATTGCACTGCTGTCATTTATTGGGAGAGGGAAGCAGCAGGCCAGACAATAGTAGGGCGGGACTGGTCTAGCAGTAACTACTCTGCTTACAGCACGGCGATTCATGGCATTTTGCTAGGAGTGCGCACCATCAGGGAGGAGAAACATAAAAGGGGGCACCTGGGCTGTAAATAGTTTATTTCGGCAATTCCTGATGTTGGCTGAATCATACTTTAATACAGAAATACATGAAAGCGCTACTCCGGAGGTGACATGTGTTGCCACCTCATTACTCTTTTCAAAAGGGTCTTCCATCAGAGAGACACCTCGCTACAAATTATAGTGAAGAAAACAAAACCTTCACGCACAGGCTTATTAACAGGCCAGCAGGGAATGGAACCACCAGCAGCAGTGTGACAAAGGCCATCCATGACCGGGGGTCACTGGGTTGCTTTTCCATGCACAGAAAATAAGCAGATAAAAAAGAAAAAGATAGCACACTTTCACCTAAGAGTCGACTCCTCAGCTGCACAGCAGTTTGTCAAAGCAGCTCTCATCTCCCCCATTTCTCCTAACACCTTTAAATGAGGCTGACTTCTCCAGTGAACCCTACCTTCATGCTCCTTCTCAGTGGTTCCCACTTTCTTGATCTTCCTGGGAGACTTCATAAAAAGGGGAAAGATGGTTCGTAAGCCAAGAATGTCAACAAACTTGTGGCAGTTGTCTGTGCCCTCGGGTCCAATCATGGCATGGTCCAGCACTTTCAGGGCACTGCTCCGGGAGATCTTCTTTTCTCTGGGAACAAAAGAGGTTTTACATAAGGCATTTCATGAGCATGGTCTAGTCTTAAAAAAAAAAAGTGTATTTACCGCAAAATTCATTACAATGAAAAAAAGAAAAATAAAAGCAAAAACAATTTAAAGGTCCACCAGTCAAAACATTATTACGTTATAGTATATCTACATGGAATATTACACACTTATTAACAATCAGGAGAGTAGGTGGTAGAATGAACAAGTTCTTACGATCAGGATGGTAAGCACAAAAAATAATATACAAAATTCCATATTAAGCATTACCTCAATTATGTAATAAATATCCATTAGAAGACACTGGAAAGAAAAAGATCAAAATACTAACAGGTTATTTCAAGATGGTAGGATTATGGATCACCTATTCTTCCTTTTTCTTTTTCTTTAACAGCTTTATCAAGATATACCTCACACACCATACAATTCACCCATTTAAAATGTACAATTCAATGGATCTTAGAATATTGAGAAACGTGCCACCATCACCTTAGGCAATTATAGAACACTGTCATCATTGCCAAATCCAATGTCATGAAGATTTAAACCCATGTTTTCTTCTAAGAGTTTACTAGTTTTTAGTTCTTACATTTAGATCTTTATTTTTGAATTAATCTGTGTATGTGGTATTAGTTAAGGATACAACTGCATCCATTTATATGTGGGTATTCAATTGTTACATCTGAACTGAGTCTGAAGTATGATTATTTGCCAGGCAGAGAAGAGAAAGCCATGATATTGGCGGTGGTAAGCAGCATATGCAAAGGTACAGGAGGTCTGTAAGAGCGTGTCACTTGGAGGGACCGGAAGTAGCTCTGAATGATCGGGGGGCGGGGGGTGGGGGCGGGGGAGACGACTGAGGGGAAATGGGCAGGAACAGGTCACGACAGGCCCTGGCTGTGCTGCCGAAGGAACCTGGGCTCCATGTCACCGACGCTGAGAAGCCACGAAATGTTTAAGAAAAGGAAGGCGCTACATAGATAGATTTTTGAAAGCTTAATCTGGCAGTAGTGTGATGAAGGGCCTGGAGGGACAGAACTTGGGGTCAGGAGGCACCTTTAAGAGAATATGACAAGAGTGCAAGTGAAAACAACAGAGCTCTGATTATGGCAGTGGTATCAAAAGGGCATATTTGTGAGACATGAAATCTTAAATATCAAGAGTAGGGTAAATAAATTTCTAAATTCAGCAGGGAGGGGTTTTTCTGCATCAAGATAAAATTCTGAAAGGAAACTAGACAAATAATATATTTGTTTTCACTGCAGCTGGATTTCAGCATCCCACTCTACAAACTTAAATTTACAAAGGTTATGACTAGGGCATGTAACCATGTGAGGAAAAATTAGGAAACTGAAATACAATATTCTTACTGTTTAGCCACTCAGAAAAAGTCCTCTTGAAATGAATGACGGTCATGTAACAGGGCATCTTGCAGTTACCATTCTGCATACACTCAAACCATTTCACGTATAACAGAATTGTTTGAAATGCTAAAGGTAACGGACGCTGGTTTAGCCAAGTCTTCCTCTCTTTTTTCCCTGCCTAAGCAAATTCAACAAACAAAAGATTTTAAAAGTAAAACCCTTCTCCAGGTAGGCAGTGTAAGACACGTTTAAAGGGGGCAGTAATTGCATATTGATCACCATTTAGGCAAGCTGCATGGAGGTGAACTTTGGAATATTCATTGGGCTCAAGTTCAGGCTTTTAGCAATCAATAGCTGTTTGGCCTGACTTTCTTGGGTTGGCTTTATTTGAAATATTTATTCAACGTGAGGACAAGTAGTTTATCTTGGTCTTGGCTGGGTTCATCAGGTTGTCAACCATGCCAGGACCAATGTGGATGCTGGCCGCTATAAAGTGGGTGCTGGTGGGAAAGGACTGAGTCATCTACTCTTCTACCAAGGTGAACCTTCTGAGGAGGCAGAAAGGGGAGGAGAGGGAAGTTTCCACTGTTGTTTTAATCCACTTATTCTTCATTAGACAGAAACACTTTCGTAATAAACATGCATTCTGAGTATGTCTGTTCTCTCATCAAATATTTATGAAGTACCTAACAAGTGCCAGGTATTAAGCTGAGATGTAAACAGAGGCACAGCTCATGCTTCTGTGGAGCGCGGTTCACAGGGAAGACAGATGTGCAGACCATGGTATACTAAGAAGAGCCATGTACTACAGTGGAGGTGTATACAGAGGAGAATATGAATGCAGGGAGGAGGGCTGACTGTGCGTCAGGGAGGCCTCACAATGGGGATGATGCCTGAACCAAGGTGCACTGGATGGCTTTCT
The DNA here is from genome assembly GCF_054371585.1 of Giraffa tippelskirchi. Lineage (NCBI taxonomy): Eukaryota > Metazoa > Chordata > Mammalia > Artiodactyla > Giraffidae > Giraffa > Giraffa tippelskirchi. The sequence goes on along the minus strand of NC_137287.1, from coordinate 108,483,639 downwards.
CAGATCGGCAAAAAAGATAAGGATATTTCAAGCAGAAACAACAGCATGTGCCAAGGCATGAGTAAGCATGTTACATTCAGGGAAGTGGTGCATGGTCCTGTGAGAACATTAAGAGCCAGAGGGGCAGCAGGAAAAAAAGGAAGCCAGTTGATTCTGTGTATTAGAAAGATCACACTTGCCACAGTGGTTTGGACTGTATCGGGGAGGGGAAGAGGAAGGAGTAGAAGAAAGAGGGGAAATACACGGAAGGCAGAGACACTGGTAAAAAAAGGCGAAGTAACTGGAGACTATAGGTGAAAAGAGGTGAGTTCAGATTGACCCTGGGTGCTGGTGAGACTTACTGCTCTGCAGTCCAGGAATGAGATTAAAAATAGAGGGAAATGGACTTCCCGGGTGGTACAGTGGATGGCAGTCCCCCTGCCAATGCACAGGGCACGGGTTTGATCCCTGGTCTGGGAGGATTCCGCAGGCTGCGGAGCAACTGGGCCCACACACCACAACCACTGAGCCCTGCAAGCTGCAACTGCTGAAGCCAGAGCACCTAGAGCCTGTGCTTCACAAGAGAAGCCACCACAATGAGAAGCCTGTGCACCGCAACTAGAGAGCAGCCCTGGCTCCCGGCAACTAGAGAAAGCCCACGTGCAGCAACGAAGACCAAGTGCAACCAAACACAAATAAATAAATAAATAAAATTATTTTTTAAAAATGGAGGGAAATGTGTGTGCTCAGTCACTTCCAACTCTTTGTGATCCCATGTGTAAGAATGACTAAATCTATGGCTAGTAATTGAATCAATGATGTGAAGACTACCCTAAGCGGGTGAACAAAATGTGCAGAAAAGAGGGATTAAACCCTGGAGAAAACTTATTCGAAAGACAAGTAAAAGAGTTAAAGTCCACTCCCTTCTCAACCAGAAGACCCTGAGGAATCAAGAAAAAAAAGTGATAGGCAGTGATAGTCTTGTTTAAAAGACACTGTGAACCATAAACTTATTTCTGCAAAAAAACTTGGATAATGCCATATGAGAGTGTTTTTGTTTGCTTTAAAATGTACATGATTAAGTTCATTTCCCTTTAGCTCTCCAAACATAACACTTTCTGGGATCCAGGATTTCTATGAATTAGACGTAAGATCAATATGACTAAGTTCTTAGGTGCTCTCAAAGTACAGTGCCAAAGAACACTAGTGCAATGGCAGATGCTAAGAGATATTCCACCTCTAAAATAGAATAGTGGCAGTCTTCTATATTGCTAGATTCATTTTTTCCAATTTCTATTCCCATTCATTTTTTATAAACTACTAGTACCAACCATTTCTTGACTGCCTGTGCCAGAAAACAAAACAAATATGTAGAAAACAAAGGTATGATTTTTGTTTCTAGCACTATAGGAAACATAAAAAACATAGTAAAAATCAAAAACAGAAAGACATGTGGGAGACTTCTTTGGCAGTCCAGTGACTAACACTCCACGCTTCCCCTGCACAGCAATGAAGATCCAGCACAGCCAAAAATAAACAAATAAAATTACATATATATATATATAAAAGACTCTACCTTTCCAATAGAAGGGATGAGGGTTTGATCCTTGCTCGGGGAACTAAGATCCCCCCCATGCTACGAGGTATGGCCAAAAGAAAAAAAAATGGGGGGAAATTCCCAAACATTTTAAAACTAAATAATACACTTCTAAATATATCATGGGTCAAAGATGAAATCAAAAGAGAATTAGAAGGTATTTTGAACTGAAAATACAACGTATCAAGATGTGTGTAACATGGTTTAAAGCAGCAATTAGAGGGAAATTTATACCATTAAATATATATTAGAAAATTCAAGAAAGATCTCAGGTCAGCTATCTCAAATTCCCTTCTTGAGGAATCAGAAGAATAGCATATTAAACCACAAGCAATCAGAAGAGAAGAAATAATGAAGATCAGAGCAGAAATCACTGAAACAGAAAACAAACAAAAAACCAGTAGAAATCAATGAAAACAAAAACTGATTCTTTGAAAAGATGACACAAATGACTAACATTAGAAATAACAGAAGGCATAGCTCCCTGCAGATTATACAGGAGTTAAAAGGATAATAAGGGGATATTCAAGAACAACTTTATGCCAAAAAATTCTACCACTTAGATAAAATGAATTCCTTAAAAGACACAAACTACCCAAGTTTACTCAAAGAGAAAAAAAGAAAAAGAAGAAAGATCACTGGAACAAGTGAAAAAATTTTACTTCATCAAAATTTAAAACTTCTCTGGGAATTCCCTGGCAGTCCAGTGGTTAGGACTTGGGGATTTCACTGTGGTGGCCTGGGTTCAATTTCTGGTTGGGGAACTAAAATCCTGTAAGATGCGTGGTGTTGCGACTGCCACCCCCCCAACCCCCAATTAAAACTTTTCAAAAGACTATGTTATGAAAATGAAAAGGCAAGCTATGGACTAGAAGAAAATATCTGTAAAACATATATCTGACAAGAGTTTATCTATGATACAGAAAGAAATGTTAATAATAAGACAACTATTCTTACCCCTGCTCAAAATGGGCAAAAGATTTGACCACACACTACCAAAGAAGATATGTAGATGGCAAATAAGCACATGAAAAGACACTCAATATCATTAGCCATGAGGGAAATTCGAATGAAAACCACAAGACACCTATATACACACACTAGAATGACTAAAATACAAAACACTATATATACCTATCATATGATCCAGATATGATAGGATCAACTATCATATTGATCCTAGATATGATTCAACTTATAGATAAACTCATAGATACCTATCCAAAAGAAATGAAAAATATTGTTCACCCAAAGATTTTATACATGAATATTAATAGTAGCTTTGTTCTTAAAAGCAAAAAACTGAAAATCTAAAAGTCCATCAACAAATGAATAAACAAACTGTGATGTATTCTTAAATGGAATACTATCCAGCAAAGAAAAAGGGACAAACAATTGTTAAATGTGGCAGAATCTCAAAATAATTATACTGAGTTAAACTGAAAGAAAAAAAAACAAACACAAAAACAAAACTCAGGAGTAAAAAAAAAATTGATGGTGCCTAAAACGGACATATGAATGAATATACCCTTCTCTTTCCTTTTTTTTTTCCTTTTGGCCTATACAGTTAATAATCAGCACGGGTTCACTGTATCTCTGCTACACAACCCCGAGCTGCAATTGTACACATCCCTTGGGATCACGGTGGTCTCTTCTTTTTCTAACTGGAACAGGGTTTTACAACAGAAGTAATAAGCTTCATGTCAACGTTTTCAAGGAAACTGACAATGTAATTCTTCTGTCTCCCACTGGCTTTGTTGTTTCTCAGAGAACACTGAACCATTTGATAAAAGGACATACTGTTAAAAAGTGCTCTGTGGAGGCAAGAAGCAAACGCTTCAGAGCACAGTCTGTAATTAAACCCAATATATTGAAATCTTATATCTGCAGCAACATCTTGCCAAAGACAAACTTCTGTAACCAAGCACAAAGAAATGGCAAACCAGTCTCCATCCAGGGGCAATGAGGCCATTTTTACAGCTCCATCGTCATTTTCTGCTAAATTCTAAAATGGCCACGGCCCCATAGGTATAATTTAGTCTTATTTCTGTGAATTGGACCCTATAAATCTCATCTCTTTGTTAAACTGCACGATAAACTGTAACTCTCCCAAATTTTATTTTTCTCTCTACTATTCCTGACTACCAAAATACCGCTTGGTTCATGTTCATATCTTTACTCTCTGGCTGCCAGCCAAGCAAGGATCATCCAAATATCCTCTTTGTACCCTAATTCTTCCCAGGTGGTTCAGATGTAAAGAATCTGCCCGCCAATGCAGGAGATGAGAGTTTGATCCCAGGCTCAGGAAGATCCCCTGGAAAAGGGAAATGGCAACCCACTCTCGTATTCTTGCCTGGAGAATTCCGTGCACAGAGGAGCCTGGCAGGCTACAGTCCAGGGGGTCACAAAAGAGTTAGACACGACTTAGTGACTAAACAACAACAACCCTAACTCTTGACTACCAAGCCAAAAGAATGAGGGCAAGATACCTGAAATGCAGGGCCTCTGGTTTTCTCTTCCTTTCAGGAGAAGAGTTCTCCACGGCCCAAGAGGCTCTGCGGGTCCCACTCTCACCTCATATATTCTCTTTCCTTATCGAAAAACAACGGCCAAATGAGAAATCCTTTTTTTTTTGAGTTCCTATACTCTAGGATGGCTACCTGCTGTTTCTTTCACAGCATGAGTTCCATTTTTAAACATCACCTCAGCAATCTTTCTTCTTCTTTTTCAAAATGTCTTCATCTATCCTTTGGCAGAGAGAGAAAAAAACAAACAAAAAAATAGCCTTTTTTCCCTTATTGATTCTGTCAAGCACTGTGAAATCTGGACACTCTTAACACAGGAGTGAAAAAAAGTCACCTGACAACTAAACTAACGCTGGGATGGAAGGGGAAAGAAGAGGGAAAAGGCCTGTGAGGTAAGGGCTAAGGGTCCTTAGACCTCCAAACAGCGCTCAGAAACAAAAGCTGAAACTCAGCTACAAATCTACATGAAGGGCTTCTTTGAACCTTGAGTAGAAAGGTTATAAGAAATGAATACCTAAACCATAACCCTAAAATACCTAGGAGGAGGATGGAAGAAGAAAGTCGAGAGGGTCAAGTGTTCCAAGGGGGCATAAACTGAAGTGTAGACACTTGCGTTGGCTTTGTTCTGAAGCCCAGCATGGGCACAGGCCAAACAGGGCAGTGAGCCCAGGACTACAGCTGATGCCTGGCTTTCCTAGAGTCTTGAAGATCAGGTTTACTACCAACCTATTTTATATTCCTCACACACTAAAAAATTTCACATGGGCAAACAGGACTAAATATCTCTTGACAGGAGATTACATTGTCAGCTACATGGCTTTTAATAAATCACTCCTCATTCTTTGGGTCTATCTATGGGATCTGCCAGCAAGTCTATGACCCAGTGATTCTAAAAAGCAAAAATATTTCTCAAGACTTTTCTTATTCATTTAGAAAATATTTACTGTATGGCAAAAACCACTACAATATTGTAAAGTAATTAGCCTCCAACTAAAATAAATAAATTTATTAAAAAAAAAAAAGAAACAGAAAAAAAAAAAGAAAATATTTACTGAGTGCCTAATATGTATTATTGCTAGATCAGAGAGGAAAAGCTGGTTCCTGCTCTCAAGAGTCTTATACGACAGCCAGGACAAACAGATGCTTGCCACATAGGATGGTAAGTGCTCCCACAGGGGTAAGCAAGGGATGCCCGAACCTACTCTCTAAAATCAAGAGGGGGTGTGTGGGTGTAAGGACAGGGCGAGGGGAAGTGATATAGGGACAGAGGCTTCTTAAAAGAACTTTAGCCTAAATATCAAGGGTGAGGTACCCAGAGAAAATAAAGAAATGTGTTACGGAATCTAAAATAGTTTGGTTTAGAGAATAGAATGCACATGTGTGGGAAAAGGAGAACGAGAGGAGGTGGCCACAGGAGGACAGGAGGACAGATCCTGAAGGGACTCGGTACCACTTCAAATGTTCATAAACAAATAAATCAAGCTTCATTTTTCAAAAGTAAATTACACTAACAGAAAAGAAACGGAATAAATTGCATATTTCCACAGAAGGAAAATGAAAGAACTAAAAGACAAGACAAAACAAAATAAAATCTTCAAGAAAACCATCAGAACAAGACAAGGAGAAGGAAAGGGCCAAACACAACAGTCACTGTAATAGAAACAAGTACATTAAATTCATCTGCTTAAAAACAAACTCTCTGGAGAAGGAAATGGCAACCCACTCCAGTGTTCTTGCCTGGAGAATCCCATGGACAGAGGAGCCTGGCGGGCTGCGGTGCATGGGGGCACAAAGAGTCAGACATGACTGATCGACTAACACTTTCACTTTACTTTTCAATACTATTAAGTATACCCACATATCCACATCCAGCATTTTTTCACCTTGCAAAACTGAAACAACTACCCATTTCCCCTCCCTGCAATCCCTGACAATTACCATTCTATTTTTTGCTTCTGTGAATTTGGCTACTGTGGTTACTTCATATAAGTGGAATCAAACGGTAGTTGTATTTCTGTGACTGGCTTATTTTACTCAACGTAATGTCCTCAAGGTTCATCCATATTATAGTATGTGCCAGAACTTCCTTCCTTTTTAAAGCTGAGTAATAGTCCATTGTATGGGTAAACCACATTGTGTTCATTCTTTTATCCCTTGATGGACACTTGGATTGTTTCCACCTCTTACTATGAATAAAGCTTTCATGAAAAACAAACAAACAAACAAACTCTCACATTGGACTAAAAATCTGAAAAACAGCTACATGCTCTTGATAGGAGTCACATATAATATAAAATGACATAAAAAGTTAAAATAAAACCATAGGAAGGGATACAATAGATAAATACAAAATTATACAAGAATTCAAAACCAATTCATTACATGCAACAAGGAAGACTATTTAACATTAACAAAGATATACAATTCAAGATTAAAATAAAAGAATTAGCATTTACTTGCTGAATAAGCAATGTAGAATATAATGAGCAAAAGAGTCAAGAATAAAAGGGAAAAAAAAAGCCCAGTTATATTAAGATACCAATATTACTCTCAAAATTCGACAGATTAGTTTTTTAAAAAATGGATATGGAAGAGTTAAAATAAATTTTAAAAATTGATTTAGGAGCTATGTACAGCACTTTATACTCTAGGAACACAAACTCTAAGTGTCCATGGAATATACACAAAAACTAGTCATCTACAAGGCCACAAATAAAGTCTCAAATTAGAAAAGCAGCTACTATTCAACCTATATTTTCTATTAATGTAATAAGAAAACAAGACTTAACCACTTGAAACTGTGTGATGAAGCTAAGCCATTTTAAGAGGAAAGTTTTAACCTTAAAGTTAGTTTGTTTGTTGTTGTTGTTTTCCCCTTTGCCTGTGCCACAAGGCTTGTGGGATCTTAATTCCCTGACCAGGGACTGAACCCAGGCCCTTGGCAGTGAGAGCACAGAGTGCTAACCACTGGACTGCCAGGAAATTCCTGAATGTTTTCATTTTCAAATAAGAGTATTATTTTTAAAAGCATTAACCATTCAACTCAGATATTTAGAAAAGGGCAACACAATAAATGGAAAGGAAGAAGAAAATAGGAATTAAAGACATAAAAAAATTCGTGAGAAGGCAAAAAGTATATAAATAAACAAAATGCCAAACCAAAAGCAAAGACAATCTCAATCACTTTTAACAAAGTTGATTAAGAAAGCAGGGAAATTTAAATATAACATTAAGAGTTATAAAGAAGACATGCTGCTGCTGCTGCTGCTAAGTCGCTTCAGTCGTGTCCAACTCTTAGCGACCCCGTGGACTGCAGCCTACCAGGCTCCTCCGTCCATGGGATTTTCCAGGCAAGAGTACTGGAGTGGGTTGCCATTTCCTTCTCCACAAAGAAGACATAACGAGCAGAAAATGAAAAAGATGAAATGGAAGATACAGAAAAGAATTACACAAATACAAGGACAACTTATATTAATAAACTTGGAAGTCTATGAAACTGAAAATTTCTAGGAAAATACAAAATGTCAAGTTGTCTTTAAAAATCAGAACACCAATGAAAGAATCAAAGACCTAAATAAATGGAGAAATATACCATGTTCATGGATTGGGAGTCTCACTGTTGCAAAGATGTGAATCCTCCCGAAAAGAATCTACAGATTCATTAGAATGCCAATCAAAACCCCAGCAGTTTTTCTAGAAATTTATACACGAAGACAAAGAAACTATAGAACTAGAAAAGTTAAAAGTCTTTAAAGACATTAAGTAGGAGGATTTACATCACATAATTTAAAGACTCAACCAAACAGTCAGAACAGGGTTGTGTTGGCAAACAGATAGACACATAGATCAATGAAGCAGAATAGAAAGCACAAAAAATAGACCCACGTATGTAAGATAATTAATTTCTGACAAAAGTGTAAAGGCAATTAACTGGAAAGTGGACAATCTTTGCAATAAATGGTCCCAGAATTGGATGTCTATATGCAAAAATAATAAATAAACCAAGAACCTCAATTCATACCTAATACCAAATATGAAAATTAATTTAAAATCAATCACAGATCTATAAATGTAAAATGTAAAACTGAAAATTCTAAAAACAGATATGAAAGAAACACTTTGAGTCCCTGGTTAGGGAAATATAGTTTATATGTCATACAAAAGCACAATTAAAATATATATATATGTATATATACATATACATATATATATTTTACAAATTAGACTTTATCAGTAAAACTTTTGCTCTTTAAAAGACACTAAAAAATGAAAAGGCAAGCCACAGACTAGGAAAAAAATATTTCCAAAACATGTCTCTGACAAAAACTTCTTTCTAGAATAAAGAACACTTAAAACTCAACAAAACCCAAATAAAATTTAGACAATAAGCCTGAACAAAGGGTTGACTTAACAAAAGATGTGAGAAACATCAACATGAAAAGATGTTTAACAACCTTGTGCGTGCCTATGTGCTAAGTTGCTTCAGTTGTGTCCGACTCTTTGCGACTCCATGGACTGTAGCTCACTAGGCTCCTCTGTCCATGGGATTCTCCAGGCAAGAATAACTGGAGTGGGTTGCCATTTCCTCCTCCAAGGGATCTTCCCAACCCAGGGACTGAACCCACGTCTCTTAGGTCTTCTGCATTGCTGGGTGGATTCTTTACCGCTAGCACCACCTGGGAAGCCCTTAACCACCTTAGTCATCAGTTATACGCAAATTAAAGCCACAATACACACTCATTCTAATGGTTAAAACTAAAATCTGACTATACTAAGAATTAGGAAAGACAGAGCAACTGGAATTCCCATGCCTTGCTGGTAAGAATATAAAATGATACGATCATTTTGGAAACAGCTTGGTAGTTTCTAATAGTAAATTTACCTTTACTATACGACTTAGTCATTGGTGGCTCAGATGGTAAAGAAACTGTGCAATGCAGGAGACCTGGGTTTGATTCTTGGGTCGGGAAGATCCCCTGGAGTAGGAAATGGCAACCTATTTCAGTATTTTTGACTGGAGAATTCCACGGACAGAGGAGCCTGGTGGGCTATAGTCCATGGGATCACAAAGAGTCGGACACAACTGAGTGACTAACACTTTCACTTTCATATGACTTAGTCATTCATCTCCCAGGTATCTACCCAAGAGAAATGAAAATATATGTTTATCTTAAGACTTTTAAGCAGCTTTATACATGACAGCAAAACAACAAAAAAAACAAATGTCTATGAACAAATGAATAAATAAACATATACTACTAAGCATAAAAAAGGAACACACTACTGATACATGCAAAGTAAATGAACCTCAAAAACAACCTATTGAGTTAAATAAGCTAAACAAAACACATACTGTATGATTCTACCCATATGAAATTCTAGGAAGACAATAGTTGACTGGGGCCAAAGCTGGATTAGTGGGAATTGATTGTTAAAGGGATCAAGTAAATTTCAGAGGGTGATAAAAATGATCTATACATGCATTATCCAATATGGTAGCCACTAGCCACACATAGCCATGGAGTATTTGAAATACAGCTAAATTTCAGATTCAAGTTGAGGAAACTTAAAATTTAATTTAAATAAATTTAAGTTTAAAAATTGATACCTGATTCAGTTACTGGGAAATATTTAAGTATATTTGGAATAAGTATATCTAAGTATGGGAATCTACTTTTTCGATTGTAAATGGTATGTAATCTAAATAAAAACCAAGCACTTTAATGACTTAGCATTGAATTCAGATGTAAATGTAAAAGGCACACTGTATTTTAAAGAGTTAGTACGAAAAATGAATGTAAAATAGATTAAAAATATTTTTTATTGATAAATAATATTGGTTACTTTTCCCCTTTGGTAACCATATGCTCATTTTCTATGTCTGTGAGTCTATTTCTATGTTGTAAATAAGTTCATTTGTATCATTTTTTTAAGATTCTACATATAAGTAACTTCATGTATTTGTCTTTCTTTGACTGACTTCACTTAGAATGATAATCTCTAGGTTCACTCCTGTTGCTGCAAATGACAATATTTTATTCTCTTTTATGAGAGAGAATATGGCTCTTTCATTACTTTTATGGCTGAGTAATATTCCATTGTATGTATATACAACCACATCTTCTTTATCCATTCATCTGTTGATGGACACAAGTAGTTTCCATGTCTTGGTTATTGTAAGCAATGTGGCTAAGAAACACCAAGTATTGTAAGCAATGTGGCTAAGAAAAACTCTATGCATCTTTTCAGATTACAGTTTTCGTCTTTTCCAGATATATGCCCAAAAGTGGGATTGCTGCATCAAATGGTAACTCTATTTTTAGTTTTTTAAGCAACCTCTATCCTATTGGGCCTGTACCAATTTATATTCCCACTAGCACTGTGCTTCGCAGGTGGCGTTAGTGGTAAAGAACCCGACTGCCAATGCAGGAGACATAAGAGATGCAGTTTTGATCCCTGTGTCAGGAAGATCCCTTGAAGGAGGGCATGGCAACCCACTCCAGTATTCTTACCTGGAGTATCCCATGGACACAGGCTGGCAGGCTACGGTTCACAGGGTCACAAAGAGTTGGACATGACGGAAGCGACTGAACATGCGCATACTAGCACTATAGGAGGGTTCCCTTTTTTCCACACCTTCTCAGCATTTATTACTTGTAGACTTTTTGACAATGGCCATTCTGACTGGTGTGAGGTGATACCTTACTTTAGTTTTGACTTGCATTTCTCTAATAATTAGCAATGTTGAAGATCTTTTCATGCACCTGTTGACTATTTTGGTTATCTATACTGTATGTCTTCTTTGGAAAAGTGCCTATATAGGTCTTCTGCCCAGTTTCTGACTGGGTTGTTTTTTTGGTGTTTTTTTTTTGACATTGAGCAGTAAGAGCTGTTTGTACATTTTGGAAATTAAGCCCTCGTCTGCCACATCATTTGCAAATATTTTCTCCCATTCTGGAGGCTGTCCCTTCATTTTATTTCCTTTGCTGTGCAAAAGCTTTTTTGCTTGATTAGGTCCCACTTGTTTATTTTTGTTTTTATTTCTTTTGCATTGGGAGATTGACCTAAGAAAACACTGCTATGATTTATGTCACAATGCTTTGCCTGTGTTCTCTCCTAGGAGTTTTATGGTGTCATGTCTTTATTTAAGTTTTTAAGACATGCTGAGTTTATTTTTGTGTATGGTGTGAGGACAGGAGAAGATTTTCTAAGCCTAATTTCTTGCATCTTCTCCTATCTAGGAAAGCAATGAAATCATTAATGGACACATCTGCTCCTCATGATTAGCAGCAACACTCTGCCAAAATGGTACACATGTCTTCCTTCACCAAAATTACACATAAACCAACTTTCCCACTCCCTCTTCAGAGCAGTTCTTCAGAGCTTTCTGAGAGGCCGTCTCCCAAGCTATGGTCCTCATTCTGCCCCAAAGAAAACTTAACTCACAACTCTCATGTTCTGCATGTTTTTCAGTCGACAGTATCTTATATCTTCCTTGTGGTGAAAATAAAGGTATACATATTTGTCAAAATTAAAACTATATACTTAAAATGAGTATGTGATTATATATCATTTATGCCTTGATAAAGATGATAAAAATATTAACATTGAATAGTATATATGTATGTGTGATAATGTATGTACATAAATGTATAAATGACTATCTTGTTGGTGATCATTCTTTATCAATAATCAGAAACATAAAAAAACTCATAGGCTGTGGACATGCAAAATTCACTGTTACTCTTAACAGTTAATACATTAAATTATATTAGAGTTATTTAATGTCAGCCTCCATCATGACCTATTGAGTTTCTTGAAGGCAAGAATCCTGTCTTGCTCATGTCTGTGATAAGCCTAGCACTTAACACAGTAAGTGAACATAGCACCTTATCAATGTTTTAATAACTGCAGAGCTGTCCCAGACAATTTATATAGTCTAATTCCCACAAAATCCCTGCAAACTTGGCATTGTTACTCCCATTTTTCAGATGAAAAAAGGGAGAATCAGAGGGCAGAAAGGTTAGAATAACTCACCAATCATCCAGAACTAGTTATTGAAAGAGCTGTGTTCCAAATCCACATCTGCCTCAACTCTAAACCCCATTCTTTCACACTACACCATATTGCTACCTCTCCAGGTGGGCATTTCATTAACTGTTTGATGAATGCTTAAATTCAAATAAAAATCAGTATTTAGGGGCAATGGAACCAGAGGAATTTTCCTGAACTTCTAGTGTTATAGCTGCATAGTGTTTAAATGGGTTCCCTTGAGACAGAGAGCCACTTGGCAGCTCTTGCTAGAAGATCAGGAAGGATGGATCTACTAGGGAGAAACAACTCCCTCCCAATTAAACTTTTCATTTGGGAGTCTGAAGAAAAAAAAATTACACAGAACAATGAGCATGGGAAAGAGAAAAAGAGAAACGCTGAATCTGCTGATATAGCTAACTAATGTAAAAGAATTAATCTAACAGTAACTTCAGCATTCAAAAATGAAAAGTTAGGAGATCCTAGAAAGGTGCTATTTCTACATCTTTTAGAGCTCCTTTTTAAATTAGGCTCCCAGAACCTCAGCATCCTGCTTGAATAATCCATACTTCTGGTTATTTATTCAGCTCCCCACTGCTGCACATTTCCAAGCCATATGCTACAGGAATACATCACCTCATATTTGCACTCAAACATCCAAAGACACTGGCAGTTCAGACCTTTAAGAAGCTTACAAGAAAGTCCCTGTAGAATATAGTTTTAAGGTTAAAAGGCCCAGGAAGCCAAATGCGTCTTCTTTATATGCTATGTGCTTGAGAGAAGGTGGGTCATTCCAACAAAAGGACAGGCAATTAGAACGGTAAAGAACATAAACAAACAAAAGACTCAAGAGAGGAAAGCCAGCAAAAATCAGTTGAACACTAAAGGCCTCTGAATAATTATAATGCCCCTCTCTGTACTTTAAAATAAATTTTTTAAAACAATTCCACCAAGGAAGATTTTTCAATCAATCCAAGGTCTGGTACACACTGGACAAACCAAGAGGTCTACTGTGCCCTTGGGCCTACACAAGCCTTTAAAAAGAAGATGTTTAGAAACACATACTCTGATGATCTTAAGTACAAAAATAGCTTTAAGCACAAAAATTTGTAGAATCTATCACTGGAGAATTTTTTTATAACAACAAAACATTGGAAATAACTACAATATTAATAACAAAGAAAGATCAAGTAAATTATATTCCCTTAGAGTCACCATTATTCAATTATTGAAAACTGTCATGAAGATTATGTCACAACATGGGAAACAGCATGTTAAGTTAAAAAAAAAAAGTACAGAAAATTACAAGTATGGCAGGCCTAAAAAGCTGTTAAAAATAAGACAACAATTACATGGGAAAAGACTCCAAGGAATCTGCATCCAGAGTTGGGTTGTGTTTTTAGCTTCTAAAACTAAGAACACAGGAGACAGGAATCCAACCATTCATTTCTGTATAAGCCAAGCACTTAACACATTACCTTATCAGTGCTTTAACAGTATTGTATGTCTATATTCTAAATTATATTTAATAGATATGTATCAAATTTATTAAAAATTTTTTTCACTGAAATTTTCAATGTATACAGATATGTTTCAAAACAGCAGACACGGGCTCAGTTTCATAAAGAATAATCCCATAATGCTCAGTCCTCCAACCAATCAAACATGCTCTTACATCTCTCAATTCAAAAAACTGAGCATTGTCAACTAAACACCCCACTCTGGTTACCCCTTTACCCTGTATCTCTTCCACCCTATATCTGCTTCCAAGCCAGATTTCTCAAGTTATCAATTACAAGCTATCTCCCATTTACTTCCAGATTCTGTGAATTATACTAATATGAAACCTACTTTAAGTATTTTAAGAAATGACAGCACAAATAAGATATGAAAGTGAAGTGAAAGTGACAGTCACTCAGTCATGTCCAACTCTTTGAACCCCATGGACTGGAGCCTGCCAGGCTCCTCTTCCATGGAATTCTCCAGGCAAGAATACTGGAGTGGGTTGCCATTCCCTTCCCCAGGGGATCTTACTGACCCAGGGATCGAACCCAGGTCTCCCACACTGCAGACAGATTGTTTACTGTTTGAGCTTTAAATTAGACCTCGATATACAAGGAAGGAATTATGAAGAAAAGTTCTAGAACTGTCTTGCACATTTTCGTATCTCCTATGCTAGCCACATAGCAAAGCACAACTCATTATTGAAAATAATATATAATGAAAAATATGTATAAATGAAAAACAGGAATTACATTCTGCTGTCAATAGTAAAGTATGTTAGTCGCTCAGTTATGTCTGCCTCTGCTATCCCATGGACTGTAGCCTGCCAGGCTCCTTTGTCCATGAAATTCTCCAGGCAAGAATACTGGAGTGGGTTGTCATTTCCTTCTCCAGGGGATCTTCCCGACCGAGGGATCAAACCTGGTCCTCCCGCATTGTGGGCAGATTCTTTACCATCTGAGCCACCAGATCTTTGTCAATAGTAAAAATATGGACAAACATACAGCATAGATAGGTCTATATAAGATAAAAAGGAAATTGGGCTAAGTTTAGAAATTAACATAGGGTATGTTTAGATTCGGAGAAGGCAATGGCACCCCACTCCAGTACTCTTGCCTGGAAAATCCCATGGACGGAGGAGCCTGGTAGGCTACAGTCCATGGGGTCGCTAAGAGTCGGACACGACTGAGCGACTTCACTTTCACTTTTCCCTTTCATGCACTGGAGAAAGAAATGGCAACCCACTCCAGTATTCTTGCCTGGAGAATCCTAGGGACGGCAGAGCCTGGTGAGCTGCCGTCTATGGGGTCGCACAGAGTCGGACACGACTGAAGCGACTTAGCATAGCATAGCATAGCATAGCATGTTTAGATTTCCCAAACCAACACACTGAGAAAGAACAACAACAAAAAAAGATTTTCCTTCAATGGAGTGGTCCTATTACCAAATGACATAACAATAGGGTACAGACAGACCAAAACATACTCTGTATTCATCCAAACTAATTTCAGAAAAGACCATACACTCACCTGAAGGCTACTGTTTTATATATCTAGGAAACTCAATGGAATAAAAGACCATAGCTAGCTATATGTTCTTGAATGCAGGCTAACAGTGAGGAGTTGAACAAAAACAGATGGATAGCTAGGACATGATAGGAGATGAGAAGCATACCTTAGCATGAGATTCATCAGCTGAAGACCCTCGCCCTTCAGGAAGCGCTCACGATTGGAACTCAGCATTAGGCAGGAACAGAGGGAATCGAACAGATTTTCCATCATCTCCTGCTCCTCGGCAGTGCTAGGATTGTGTCTTTTAAACACCTGTCAAGCAAAAATATCAGAAGGCACAGAATCATAAGAGAAGGTCTTTTCATCAACCAGCATTCAACAATTTCTGAAGCCTGTCTACTCCAATAACCCTACAACTGAAGAAGCAGAGCCTTACCAAACAAAATTCTCATCTGTTTCCATTTTAGAGAAACTGGGCTTTCTGATTCACAGGTATTAAATAAATGGCTGTCATGCAAAAACAAAACAAACAAACAAAAAACCCACAACAACAATAACAACAAAAAACCACTCAACTGACCATTAGGTTCAGGAGTGATTCATAGTTCCAAGGAGGCAGATTTAACAAAAACCAACAAAGCCTTTTTATTATGAAACATATTCACCTACAGAAAACTCTATAAAAGACATGTACAGCTAAATGAGTAACGTGAACAACCCTGAAACCATCACCCAGATCGAGAAACAACTTTGCCAGCTACCCCCACCCCAAAGCTCTCCACTTGGCCCACCCAACCACATCACATTTCTTCCCCTTCTAAAACAAACCACAGTTTTGAAGGGCAAATCCTGGCCCCAAATAAGGAACAGTTTCCTAATCACCAGGGGTAATGAACTGCCTTACAGCCCATTTGTGGCTCTAAGTCATGGGAATGGCTTCAAGCAGTTTTTATCTTTGCCAGAAATACATGGCATGTTAAGAGGAAAGCCTCTTAACAGTGTATGCATACCCATACAGTCTACTACAAAAAGATCAATCTTATAGGAACAGGACTAAGCACTTTGCCAGAACTGGGAACAGATTCACATTTCAAAGCTCTATTTTTTGGGGTGAAGGCCAAACCACTCAGGCTGCTGGCACCAGGATGGAAGCTGTATGCAAACTGACATCTCAGACACTCCCAACACTCTAAAGATTTTATCCAAATGATCTATTTTCAGTCCTGGTTTTGGAATAGCACAGATGAGATTCGTTTGGAAAAAAAAATCTTAAACAGTATTTTCAGAATGCCAACAGAACATTTCAACGGGATTTACATTTCTTACACTGAGCAAATGGCAATTTCTAATTTCTTTTTCCAGCCTCCAGTGCCATATCCTCCCCCTATCCTCCTCTCTGACCTCTATCCTGTTGCATTGGAACTTGTACATGTGAAGCTTACCTGGATCCTAAATGAACAGACTCCAATTTAGTGGCAGACTGACAGAAAAGTGAATAATCTTGGGAGTGGGTCAACTGAAAATAATGTGGCATTCTTGACTCAAAAATGTATACTTAAGTGGGAAGCACACGTCTTTGGGACTGACAAACATCAGGAGACTGAGAAAGTCCACACCAGATACGTGGTGATATCTGGTCATAAAGAGCAAACGACTAAGAAAGGAGGCAAACCATGTGCCTCCAGTGTGACCTCAAGCCTGCCAACACACCCTATATGGCTTGCATCACATGGCTTATTCCTTCCCACAATCTCCAGCTCCACCTCCCATTTAAAGATACAAGCCATGTATCTTCATGGCAGACAGGAAGCATAAGAATTACTCACGGATAACTGCTGAAGAAGCACATCAATTCCATCCAGCTCCCCAAGCAATTCCCTGTTTTCTAAAAGGGGGAAAAAATAGAAGAAAAAAAAAAATGAAGCTAACTGTCAGATTTTACAGCCGTCTAACACTGATACATCAGCAAACAAAATCAATACAGCTTGACAGAGTACAAAAGCTGCACAGAGAGCGAGAGGGAGAGCAAGGGGATGCCAAAGGCAAGAGAGCTTGCTGTCATGATCTGAAACAAGCCTGGCTCCTATTCTAACAGAATATCAATACCGAGAGGGAGTCTCACCATCGTTGTCCTGGAGCAATATGGCCAGCACTTCACTACAATACAGTTTGTTGGCATCGAAAGGCATCTTTGCCTGTGGGGAAACAGGAGAAAGGAGAAATATGTTAAGGGCGCTTGTTTCCTTCCCCAGGACAATTTTTTCCACAAGTATTAGGATCTGAGTTGGAAAGATGGACAAGTGAGAAAGGGAAAAGGTAGGTTATGGGTAAAAAAAAAAGTCTGCCTCTGCTCTCAAGAGACCCAACTCAAGTACTACATAGTAAAACCATAAAGAGCATTACGTACACAGCGGTCCTCACACTTCTAATGCCCAGATACAAATGTCACCTCCTCTGTGAAGCTGTCCCAGATTCTCCATTGTGAGTCTAGGGATTATGGTCGAGCACATAATATGTACTCAAATGCAAAGTAGATGAATGAAAGCTTTTAAGACTAAAATCTATCATGAAGCTTCAGTCACGAGTGACGGTCATAAAATTAGGCTGTAAATTAGCCTATGGAGATATGATCACAGAAGCTGAAAAGAAAGCCTGTTATTTAGATGAGCTGAATGTCTTTGTAACAAAGTAGTTCCTGTTTGGATTTTTAATTTTTTTTAATGCTTAAAATTTAATTTGAAATCATAAACCTATCTGCTCGTGGGCCATAATCTGCCTACTATTTAAAAAGGAAACCACATTAAATATGCAGAAATGTGTTAATATTTTAACACCCAAATTACTACCCACAATTCTTTCCCTGCTGCATGCTCTGCTACTTGGAGTCGCAGAGGGGACACATGTACTGCAGAGCCCATCTTTCATGGTCACCCACACTGTTGCTCCTGCAGCGAGACTCACGTGCCTCACCATTAACAATGCCCCGTAGATAAAGGGACACAGAGAGGAGCGTGAGCCTCATCGATGTGTTTTTATTTACTGGACCCTCGAGCCTTAAAATGCAGGCACAATAACAGCTGTTAATCAGCAGCAGCCCTGCTACCTATCCAGGTTTTTGAACTGACAAATAATTACTGTACCTGGAAAGGACAGGGGAGGTGTTTATCTTGAAGCTAATACTGCCATCCCCTTAGCACCATTCACAGCTCTGTCTGGACATTGATTTTGCACTTAAGAAGGAAGACTGGCCCCTAATGAAGCAACACCTTTTCAGTTCTCTCTGCACATCTTCCTCATCAAGCCTAAGTGCACCCCACAGGGCTTCAGGAGGCTGACCAGGTCTGACCCAATCTCAGGTTAAAATATCTGTAAATACAAGGTCTTATGTGTGCTGACTGCAAGGTATGCTCCCTGGGCAAGCTTAAGGTCTTGTTTCAGGAAATTCAGTACAACAGCCAGTGTTTAAATGCAAACTGTGGAGTTTTTCACTTTAAGAAAAACAGTTTTATACAAATCAAAACACAAAAGTGAAAAGCCAAGGGGTGAGTATCTCTATCAGAATAAAGAATCTGCTAATAAAATCACTCAAATTATTTAAGTTATGAGTACTGCTAGTTTGCTGACAAAAGTCCGTCTAGTCAAAGCTATGGTTTTTCCAGTAGTCATGTACGGATGTGAGAGTTGGACAGTAAAGAAAGATGAGCGCGGAAGAATTGATGCTTTTGAACTGTGGTGTTGGAGAAGACTCTTGAGAGTCCCTTGGACTACAAGGAGATCCAATCAGTCAATCCTCAAGGAAATCAGTCCTGAATATTCAGTGGGAGGACTGAGGCTGAAGCAGAAGTTCCAGTACTCTGGCCACCTGATGCAAAGAACTGACTCATTTGAAAAGACCCTGATGCTGGGAAAGATTGAAGACAGAAGGAGAAGGGGATGACAGAGGATGACAGAGGCATCACTGACTCAATGGACACGAGTTTGAGCAGGCTCCAGGAGTTCATGGTGGACAGGGAAGCCTTGTGTCCAGCAGTCCATGGGGCTGCAAAGAATCAGACATGACTGAGCCATGGATTTATATATTTATTGCTAGTTTAAGTGATTTAAGCCATATCAACTTACATGTAGTTTTTTAAGGGTCAAGGTTCTTGGTTCAAACAAGATACACTCAACCGAAAGAAGCCAAAAGATATCAGGCCCCTAGAGCAACAGCCTTTCTGTGGTTCCAATGACTCTTGACTTTTATTTGATTTTATAAAATTCTGTCTCCAAGGTAGGGGGGAAGGTTTCCCTCTTTTCCCAACAAGTTATTTATTAGGCATTTGCTAAATGTAAGACAAAAAATTAAACATGACAGCAAACAGAGGTGAATTTGCATGAACCTGATCTACTGTTACATCATTTAAAAGACTACACTGAATTAAAATTAATTTTGTCAAGAAATACATGTATATTTAAAAAAAAAGGACATAAATCTAGGATCAGACACACCTAGATTTCACTCACAAGTATGCACTATGTACGTATCCCAAAGTTTGCAGTTCCCAAACCGCGTGCCATGGGACACCATACTGAATCCACAGGAGATTCCAAGGATTCACAGTATTTCCAAGAAAAGCACAGTGACATCTGACATCTGTGGAATAGTGAATGCATTAATCATTAGCTCCAGGTACTGTTTATTTTGATAACATCCTTTCTGACAGGCTGGCTTTGGGTGGTTACTGTGATAAAAGAGCTGTGTGAAAATCAGTGTGGAGAAGAAACCAAGATGGTGGTGTTCAATCTGATTCCAAGGTTTTAGAAGTTGTGCAGTACTCAAAAGGCACACACATCTATCGGTAAGTAGCTGTGGTATTTAAGAATGAAATAAAAAATATATTTTAATCCAAGTATTTCATTTTTTCAAATGGCTACTAAATTCTTAGGACATAAATATGTATGAAATTATTTGTACCTAACTACCTTAAATGGGACTGTTAGGTCCTTGTTGGCATAAGACCTTATAAAAAAATTACTGAGATACTGATGGCACCATAAATTAAGAATGGTCATCTATGACTGAAGTGGCATTCCTGGTCTCAAGTTTCTTTATCTGTAAAATGGAGACAATAAAATAACATCTTCTTTGGAAGGTTACTATGAGAATTAAATAATATGGAAGCTGCTGTTGTTAGTCACTAAGTTGTGTCTGACTCTTTTGCAACTCCATAGATTATAGCCTGCCAGGCTCCTCTGTCCATGGGATTTCCCAGGCAAGAATACCAGAGTGGGTTGCCATTTCCTAATCCAGGGGATCTTCCCAACCCAGGGATTGAACCCAGGTCTGCTACATTGGCAGGCAGACTCTTTATCACTGAGCCATCAGGGAAGCCCAATATGGAAGTACCTAACACAATATGGAAGTATCAATAACCTCAGATACGCAGATGACACCACCCTTATGGCAGAAAGTGAAGAAGAACTAAAGAGCCTCTTAAAAAAAAAAAAAAAAAAAAGAGCCTCTTAATGAAAGTGAAAGAAGAGAATGAAAAAGTTGACTTAAAACTCAACATTCAGAAAACTAAGATCATGGCATCTGGTCCCATCACTTCATGGCAAATAGATGGGGAAACAGTGAAAGACTTTCATTTTGGGGGGCTCCAAAAGCACTGCAGATGGTGACTGCAGCCATGAAATTAAAAGACGCTTGCTCCTTGGAAGAAAACCTATGACCAACCTAGACAGCATATTAAAAAGCAGAGACGTTACTTTGCCAACAAAGGTCCCTCTAGTCAAGGCTATGGTTTTTCCAGTGGTCATGTATGGATATGAGAGTTGGAATATAAAGAAAGCTAAGCGCCGAAGAATTGATGCTTTTGAACTGTGGCATTGGAGAAGACTCTTGAGAGTCCCTTGGATAGCAAGGAGATCCAATCAGTCCATCCTAAAGGAAATCAGTCCTGAATATTCATTGGAAGGACTGATGCTGAAGCTGAAACTCCAATACTTTGGCTACCTGATGCAAAGAACTGACTCATTTGAAAAGACCCTGATGCTGGGAAAGATTGAAGGCGGGAGGAGAAGGGGGCGACAGAGGATAAGATGGTTGGATGGCATCACCGACTCAATGGACATGAGTGTGAGTCAACTCCAGGCGTTAGTGATGGACAGGGAGTCCTGGCGTGCTGCAGTCCATGGGGTTGCAAAGAGTCGGACACGACTGAGAGACTGAACTGAACTGAACACATAGTAGGTGCTACACGTTTTTCTGATGACCGGGATCAGAAATGTCCAGGTTAGAATTTCAGTTCTACACATTAGTTACTAGCTATGTGATCTTGGCCAAATTACTCTGCCTCTCTAACCTGCCATATATCTCTTACACTGAGTGAAACCGTGGGCTCAATGGGAAAAAAGGAGACTAATCTTTCATGTCTAGCCAAAGACAAAAGTCACCAAGGAAGTTTTATTTCTGTTTAAATCTCACTCAGAGATGACAGTCTCCAAGCCTGCAAAATACCAAACTGCCAAACTGCAAGGACATTTAGTCAAAATCCGTAGGAGGGAGAATTCATTTACCAGGTATCTTCTCTTGGATTTTGCAAAGTTACCCAATGGGAGTTGGAGCTTCTGGGGCTCTCCTCCATCCAGGAGCCTGGTGATCCTAAATCTTTCAGATGTCAGAGTAATTACAGAGTCGAGCATAGGTTTGTACTCAGCACACACGCCAGCCTTGAATAAAATTAAACTTCACCTTTTAGGGAGCTGCTGCTTTTTTGGAAAGTACAAGACAATTATGCTACCACCTGCAGCCAGAAGCTGCAAATTATTTCTGCAGCTCCCCTCTGGTACCTGGGGCAGGTTCAGACATGGCTCCAGCCCTGTACAATCATCAAAGTAATCTGTGCCCTACAAATATCCCAACACCTGGTCATAAGGGGCTAAGGACTTAGCATCAACCAGTTGTACATGTAGTATGCTGCTGCTGCTGCTAAGTCGCGTCAGTCGTGTCCGACTCTGTGCGACCCCATAGACAGCAGCCCACCAGACTCCTCCGTCCCTGGGATTCTCCAGGCAAGAATACTGGAGTGGGTTGCCATGTAGCCAATTCTTAACTCATGAGCTCAATGCTGAATATTGCAACTGTTTTTGAAGCAATGATTTAACTGGGAAACAAAAAGGAATCTTAATTTTGTTTCTTTAAAAAAGAAAAAAGTTTGGCATTATTTTCAATAGTACACAATACCCTAATAAGTTTGTATTCCCTATTAAAAAGTGCACTATGGTGCAGTGTCTCTCACACTACAGTTATCTGCTTACCTGTTAAACCTTTTAATGCAATCCTGTGAAATGGGTTTTATCCTCATTAGCAGCACAAATTAGTAAGGTTTCATTTAGTGAATGAAAAAAATCCGTAAGTATCTCTCTATATACTGCTAGCTAGGCTACTAGTACCAAAAGGAGACTCATTAATGTGCTATTCACTTAGGGGTTACTCAAGGACTACTGAATAAACAATGGGATGTTCAGTTAGGTGGCAAGGTTTTATAAAGCAATGTAAACATAGAAGGGGTTCTCAGACTTCAGCATGCATCAGAATCTCCTGGAGGGCTTGTTAAAACACCGACTGCTGGCTCCACTCCAAGCTGGGCAGATTTAGTCAGTCTGGGGTGGGTTCAAGAATGTACATGTCCAACAAGCAGCCAGGTAATTTGACGCTCCTCGTTGAGAATCACACCCAGAGAACAATGGGGAAGAGATGCACATATGATGGAGTCCTAGTCCTTGCTGTTAAGGAGTTTAAGGATATTTGGAGAAAGACCAGGAGCACACATAATAATATGAAAGTCTCCCAGGTGATGAAGAAAAGATACTCCATGAGGGTATGTTTCACACAGCTATAGGCATATGTTACAACCCAGATCTGCTAACTCCCAGAAGAGAATCAACAAGAAAAAAAAAAAATGATTGACACTCAGAAAAAAAAGAGGGGAGTATGGGCAAAGTAGTGCTATAGAAAGAGTACATGAAGAAATTCTGGAAGCTTAGGTTTAAATTCTAGCTCTATCTCTAACTAGCTACATGAATTTGGGCAATCTTAATTGTCTTAATCTCTATAGGTCTTGATTTTTAATTTTTTATAGAACTTGTAAGATTCCTTCTAGTTCAAAAAATGGTGGTGCCAATATGGAAGAGTAGGGGTTTATGTTGGTTAATGAAGGTTATGTACAATTTAGAAATACGTAAGGCAGGAGTCATTCCTGGTGGAGGGAGGAACATGAACAAAGACATAGAGGTCAACAATGTTGACCTTTGCAAAGAGGGCAGGTAAAGAGAGGCATGTCTGAAAACTAAAAGGCCAATGTTTCAAAACTGAGAAATGGAAGGGTCAGATCAGGCCAGGTTAAGGGGCCTTAAAAAGTAGGCAGAGATGGTGGGATCTGATGCAGAGGGCATTAGCATCACTGTAGGAAGGTTCTTGAACAGGGAATGGCATAATGAAAATGAAGTTTTAAATTAGTTTTGGAGTAGTACTGAAGAAAAACAGGTAACAAAAATGCTCACATTTCTAGAGACCAGTGGATCTTATACTTCACCGTATATTTATAATCACATGTGGAACATGTCTAAAATACACTGAGGACAGAGACTGAGAAAGTACATCTGGGAATCTGTATTTTTTAAAGTTCTGCCTGTGAAAGAAAGGATCTGGGTCCATCATTCAATCTGATTCACCAAGATGATTATGATGGTGAAGATTACAATAAGCACTTCCCCAGATTATGAGAAATAAGAGCAAGGCATTGCTTTTAAAGACATTCCTTCTTGCTGGCCTCACCCTGAAGCAGAACTTTCATTAATGTTCTGGTCAGCACAGAATTTTCTAAGAATTTTTGCTTCTAGTAAAATAACCAAATAGCATTTTAATGGTTAGGTACCCCTAAATTTTGAAAAACTGTTTTAGAGGTAACAACATGGCTATTTGTGCCCCGAGGATTGCAAAACACTACGCTTAAAGGCAAGAGTCAAAAGCTTGCAAGACGGCCAAATGGGACTCTTTATTACTCTCATAAGAGTGATGGAATCCAACCAAACACCCAAAGGTCTCAATTTCCCTTCCTGTTACCAATTCATAAAAAGACCGGCAAGTTTCAGCACCTTTCAAAAGGCAGAAGAGGCCGGATATTCTAGTTTTAACGAAGAATCCCTGATTCAGTACCAAGCTTCAAGCAACTGGGAAAAATTGGTCCTGACCTCCAAAAAATTATTGGATTATTTTGTATAAAGTTGAGGCCCCAACCTATGGCCATCCCATTAAGACTCAGGTCTCTGCCATCTATCCCATTGCCTTAACTCTGTGTTTTACTTCCCTTTCCCCTACTCCTCACCCCCAAAATGTCTCAAGGCTTTGGAGAATAAAGTTTTGTTGAATATCGAGGAACGAAGAAACTGAGGGAGCTGTGAGTGTAATTACATGGGGAAACCAAAGGACATAAAGATTCATGAGAGGAGGTCAAAAGGAAGCTGCAAACGTGACAATGAGCGAATTAACCAGACTTGACTGTCTCCTGAAAGGAAAGGTGAGGGTGTGTGTGTGTGGATAGGAAGTTGCAGTCTACTGAACTACGCATTAAGTTTATACTTCTACAAGCAAGTGTGCCCCTACCCACTGATGAGAACATACAGGCTAGCTGAATGTCCTCAAGTCATGTTATGTAACTCTATGTTACAGATTTAATGGCAACAAAGGGTTAAATAAGAAGGATTTGGTAAGACCTGAATTGTCAGAAAGAGAGGGAACCATGTGGACCTATGATATCTTAAGCAGAAATCTTCCTCCTTACCCCTGCCAAGACAGTGGGGGGGTTGGGGGGAGGGTGGGGGGATAAATTGGACCTGATGCACCTTAGACTTTCTGCATCTCTATGACCCTCTGGAGCTCAGCAAGGCCAGGACTACCTAAAGAATCATTTCAGCCACAAACAAGTGCCTCTTTCTCACTGAAAAGCTGAGAATCCTTGCTTGCCCAGAATATGTCAGTACTACAGTATTAAGTAGTTCCAAACTTCCTCCCATCACATCTTTGGTTAATACTATCCTGAGAGAAGCCCTTACCTCTCCCTTTCCTCATTCACTCTATGGTACAAGCACTAAATGGTCAAAAGATGGTCAAAAGGAATATGCTAACAAGGAAAGCAAATGAATGATCCAACAGAAATATGAACAAAGGATATAAATAGGAAGCTAAAAGAGATGAATACAACTGGCTAATAAACAGGTGAAAGCCAACACTGTGTACTTGATTTCAAAATTCCAAATTAAAATAAAATACCAGTTTTCACTTATCAAATTAACAAAATTTTAAGTTTGACAGTGTTCAGTATTGATAGGGGAAATAGACATCTCAACTCAGTGGAGCAACTGATAGAGGACAATTCTGCAAAATTTACCAAAAATGTTAATGTGCATATCCTTTAACTTGACAGTTCTATTTCTAGGAATTTATCCTACAGATAAACTGACACAAATGTGCAAAAAAAAAAAAAGAAAACAAAACGGTGTGTGTGTACATGGGAATACTCACTACTGTGCTGATTTAACAGTAAAAAACTGTTATGAACAGGGGAATGGTTACATTAATTTGCCACAACCATAAAATGGAATACTAGGCAGCCATTAGTTCAGTGAAAAAAATCAACCCGTAAAAGAAAATAATGTATAATTCTATTTGTGAAATACATATAAACACACACATACACTCCTATTTACACAGAAAATTTCTGGAGGATAGGTAAAATATTGTTAACAGTGGCTGTCTCTGAGAAGCGGAACTAGAAGGAGTCAGCAGAGGAGAACTTCTATTTCCGGTATAAACCTTCTGTACTATGTGAATTGGTGTTGACAACATGTTTATATTATTTTCGGGGCTATTAAAGGCTATTTTTAAAACAAATGAAAGAAGAGAAGCAAAGAGAGAGGCAACATTTGCCAAAAGATTCCCAAACTAGATCACACAGCACAGGAATAACAACCTGTGCCAATGACCCAGCATGAGCCATGCACACAGCAAAGACTTACCTTCAGCCTCTTCAACAGCCACTGCAGAAGGCCCTGCTGGGCAGCCTCTGTGCACATCTCTGGCCGGAACTCGGCCATGTTTTCCACAATAGCTGCAGAGAGACAGACACCAGTCATTTGAGAAGGCAACTTTGTTTCCATCTGCAGCCTGCTTCCCATGCCAGACATTATATTTCTCTTCCCACTTGCCTATATTCCTCCCAGCCAGATGCTGTGTTGTCATTCTTAGATTAACTAGGAACATGCTATGTTTTTATTTTTTTTCCCTTCAAGTTATGTTACAAGTAAAACTCATAACTGAACTTGTCGGAATTCACTAAAGGAATAGTGAAAGGTTTTCTACTATGTAGAACGCTGCAGCAGAATACACAAAGGTGTGAGAATCTGCCTAAGAAGGCCCTCTTCCTGTCACAGTACTACAGTCCCTGAGACCTGTGACCGAAGAGACAGGGGGCTAGGCAGAAGCCTTATAGGGAAAAATCAGTGAACGAATTCAGAGCCTCTTCCTCTCCTGATTCACCCATTTTCAGATCTCTTTCTTCAGATACTACAAGGGAAGCAGGCGTGATCTTCTTAATTGAACAAAATAAGGTGCATAGACAGGAAAGGCCATGTTGGCAGAGGTAACTGTCAGGTACTCAGAATCAAATATAATTGGTCCTGCTATCTCCTACAACAAGCACATTGCTGTTTCATAGAAAAATTTTAAATGAGGAGGCCAAAAAAAAAACAGTGATTGTATGATTATGAGACTAAAAAAAAGGACGTTAAAAAAAAAAACTACTGACTTCCTTGGTGGTCCAATGGTTAGGAGTTGATCTTCCAATGCAGGGGATGCGGGTTCAATCCCTAGCTGGGGAACTAAGACCCCCACACGCCACAGGGCAACCTAGCCTGCTTGCTGCAACTAGAGAGCCCACTCACCACAACTAGAGACTGTGCTGCAGCTAGGGAAGCACCTTCGCACTGTCCTGAAGAACCCACATGCCACTACGAAGACCTAGCACAGCCAAAAAGAGACCCAAACCTATACAACCCAAACCCTCACTCTAATATATCCAGTGCTTTCCTTTCCTTCAGGCCCCTGCTGCTCCCCATGCCAGGATATGTTACTACCGGAGAGCAGATGGAGCTCTGTGCTCTCTAAGCACAACGCCCAGCAGGCCTGGGTCTTAAGGAGAAAAGGCTGAAGGAAGCAATGTACCTCCTACTTCCTCCTCACTCTTAAGCTCATGTCAGCCTTGCCAATGGCAACTTAAAGGATGCCCAGGCAGCCCCCCAGGGAGTAGATACAAAGCTCTGAGAGCAGAGGAGCAACAAGACCACTGAGAGATGGAGATCATTTGAATACCTTAAATCACTTTCGACATTTTCTAAGAAACTGGCTCATTCTTTTTAACCTCTGATGCCTTTATCTTATTCTGCTTACACTTTAGTTGGCTTTCTATTGTCCACTAGAATAAACTCCAAACATCTTGCCAAGGTTTAGAAGGTCTTCCATAGCCTGGACAAGCTTACTCCTCCGGTCCCATCTCCCATCATCTTTACCTCTCGCTGCTACAGCACATTTCTAGTATTTCCCCAAAGCCCTTACCCATTCATGACTTGACAGACGATACT
Source organism: Giraffa tippelskirchi (assembly GCF_054371585.1). Classification (NCBI taxonomy): domain Eukaryota; kingdom Metazoa; phylum Chordata; class Mammalia; order Artiodactyla; family Giraffidae; genus Giraffa; species Giraffa tippelskirchi. The sequence continues at coordinate 108,455,815 of NC_137287.1, read as the reverse complement.
GCCCTGCCTGAGGGTCTGGCTCACATTTCTCCATCAAAATGTACCTCTCTTCATATTCAGCCTCAATCAGCTACCTGCTCCTACCCAGCCATTTGGAGACCCTTCCTCTTCTCTTCCGTAGGGCTCCCCACTGACTCCTATTATACTCCTCTTACAATACCCTGTATTACCTTTCCTTTCTGTTCAAGACTTTGCCATCAGTCTGATTCTTAAGAAATGTGCCTAATTCATCTTTAATACACCCAGTGGCCTAGAACAGTGCCTGACAAACATCATATGCTTAGTAGGGAAGAGAGGGATGACTCTCCTGAGCTGCTGGTAAGGGACCAAGTTGAAACTATACAGATCTTCACAGATTGACAGGCTGGTGCTTTTCCCACTACATCAGGCTCTTTTTATAAATAGTCCATTAAGACTTCTGATAAGCCTTCTATTCAGCGAAATTCAGCATTAGGCTAACAGATGGCAATGCCAAATTCTGGCTCTAGACTACAGCCAACCCCCAGATCACAGACTGTTGTGTTCTCTCTTCTCTTACTCCCTAGGTGCTATGTCTTCCTCCTTCTTTATGATAATTTCCCAGTAGAGAGTATAAAACTACAAGAGAAATCTGTGGTAGACACAAAGGAGCTGGGAGAAAATCTAACCTCATCAAAATTTTTACTTCTGCTGGGCCTTGTTCATTTCTCAAGCTCTGCTTACAGACACATCACCTTTGGTTTTATAAGATAGCAAATGGTGATAAACAGCACTACCCCAAACCACAATTTTAAACAGCCTATTGGCTCATCAACTTTGCAGAGGGAAAGACTGGGGAGACTTGAGGAGGAGGAGGGAAAATATTGCAGAGGAACCTACTTAAATGAACATATGATAAAGGGACAGCCAAGTTAACAGCAATATTTCAACTCACAGTTTACACGGCAAAGTACACATAAGAAGGGAAGGAAATACTAACTCTTTTTCAAATAAAATGTCCTATAAAGGCACAGGTGTACCTTGCAGATATTGTGGGTTTGGTTCCAGACCATTGCAATAAAGTGAATATCACAATAAAGTGAGAATCACATGAATTTTTTGGTTTCCAAGTGCATATAAAAGTTATACTTACACTATACTGTAGTCTACTAAGTGTGCAATAGCATTTCGTCTAAAAAACAATGTGCATACCTTAATTTAAAAATATCGTATTAGTAAATAATGCTATCTATCATCTGACAATGCAGGGTTGCCACAAATTTTCAATTTGTAAAAATGTAACATCTGCAAAGCACAATAAAGAACACACACAAAAAATGAGGCATGCCCATACACAGTGGTTCAAAAGTTTGTAGTTCCACTGCAGAGAAATGGGAAGAAAAACCAATAGAAGGGGATTAAAAAATCCTAAAATACATACTTTCCAAAGAAAAAAGAAAAAGAATCCATCCTGCATAGGCTTCATCCTGACTTTCAGAGGCAGAGGCAAAGGCCTATTCAGAGGAGGCAGCTGTTTTTGTCCAGGAAGGTCACCTACTTAGTGGATTTCTGCTTTTATTACCTGCAAGCCCAACCAAAGCAGCAGTTATATGAAATTAACACAAGGGTCTTCATTCCTGAACAGGCAGTTTGGGAGCAGAAAAAAGGAGAACCCTCTGGCTGTTGACTCTATTACGAAGGAGGAAGGAAATCAGTGCCAACCCCCCAAACAAACACAAACTCAGGAAGTGCTGGCCACTCTCCCCCTTACCCAGAGTGTTGTGGACGCCGTCCGCCTCTTCCTTCACAGACTCGTCCAGACGCTCCAGATTCTGCACGAGCAATGCGACCACCTGCCCGTCCACCTGTGCATCAGGGAAGCAAGAGAAAGGGGTACATGTCACAGGATGGTCCCCAAAACGTTCCCATTCCTGTACCCCCTTCTCTACTGAACGAGCAAAGTAAACAACCTCCACCTGTGGTCTGCAGGGTGCTTTCCCATCCCAAGCTCTCTTTTGAGTTGTGCAGTGACCCTGAGGCCAAGAAACAGCAGGCCTCATTATCCCTAACTTTAGTGAAGCTTAAGGGGACAAGGGAAAATTCAAGATAACAGTGAGTGAGTTACATGCTTCCACTTGAACCGAGGCCGTCTGAAATCAAGTCGTGTGCTGCTTCTACTTCTAGAGGGTATTGAAACACCTTACGAGAATGCCTTCTCAAGTCACAAGTTCATTCAAGTGAGTAGCACATTTCTCGACCACAGCACCAAGAGATATTCAGTTGGGAAGTTTACTTGCCGTATTTGACACTGATCTCAAAACTTCAGGTTAAACTCAAACCATTTCTAAGTTTTCATAACCAAGCTTGTATGAAACTGTTACCTTTGATGAACTTCTGACTCCTTCTCAAAAAGAATCTTAACATAATAAAATGCCTTATGTTTTATTATGTATAATGCCTAAAAAGCAATTTTATTTCTCTCATTTGATTCATATAACCACATACCACTCACAAGAAACTTTCAGTAGCTGTGTCATATAGATGATATTCAAGAGATTAGTGACCTGGCTGAGACCACACCGTCGTTTACTAAGCAGTGGCAGTAGAAGCAAAAACCAAGCTTCCTTCTTAGATGAAACAGTGTTTACACCACTTCATGCTACCTTCTGACACAATGTGTGCCCTTACACAGAGCCTGCCACTGGGGAACGCAGGAGCACCCGAGGAAGATAACTAAGGAAACAGAAACACTTAATAATCAAGAAGTGATTATCTATCTGGTAATAAATTTCTAAGTCGCAGCCAATAATAAACCTATACCGGTCGACGAGATCTGCTGCATACCCATGGTGCATCCTTTCTCTCACTGCCTCAGCTTCTTCACGTAGGAAATGGGAATGAGTTGTAAAGATTAAATGAAAGTATACGGCATGTCTTACTCTGGGTCTGGTTCAAAAATTAAGCAGATAGTTTGAATCCAGCCCTTTCCTTCTTCTGATACCTGGTTATTCACTGATCCATCTCTCGCACGGGGTAAGAAAAACTCAAATTCTGTGAAGGCAGACACTGTACCCTCATTTACCTTGGTACACTCTTCAAAGTCAAGTGCAACACTACACATACCAGTCATTTGGTAATTTTGCTAAATTTAAATTAACTGACAAAACATTTACTTTGTGTACTGTAATCGTATTTCTATATACACTGCTTCATTTACTCTCAAGTATCCCTCACAGTTTTTACATGTGAGAATACAAAGGTCCAGAAGGGATAATTAGCCTGGTCAAAGTCATAGAGCTTGTGGCAGAAGTGACCAACTCCAAGACTATTTTTTCCCATCACATCCTGTTACTTCTAGTGAGGGAGGGGAAAAGGAGAGGAGAGAAAGGACAGAGAAGAAATGATCTCATCAACTGATGCTTCCTCAACACTTCTGCACAAGGCACTCTGCAGACAATTCAAACTGAGCCTGAGGATGGAACAATGGCAAGAGAGACACATCTTGAAATAAGGCCTCTTTACTCTTTCCGGGTGAGACTTGAGGGAAGCATCCAGGTGAGGGAGAAGCTGAAACTGTTGACTAATTGGGGATACCTGCGTCACCAAGGAAGCAGATTTGCTAGGCTCTCCTTTCTGCCCCGGTGTGAGGACCCTAGTTGCAGATTGGAGGAGATACTGATGCCAGAATTGAGAGCTCCTATAAATAGGAGAAAGAGCTGTTTCCCCCTCTTATATATCAAGGAGATATACAATCTTGCTCTCAAATCTCACAGCCAGCAAAAGCTTCAAAGAAATCCACTGCAGAGCTTTCCCTAATTAATTGGACAATTTGGGTATGTGAGAGAAAACAGAAAAACATCTGGGTGAAAAACATGAACCATGTCACAGTTTGTTTTTCCCTAAATCACCCTGATTGACTTGTAATCTCCCTGAATCCTACAGCAGCAGACACTGCAACTCCACCGGGTATCACACTGCTTGTCAGTTCTGTGAACTGCCTCGCCACTTTCAATTGCTTACCGCGGCCGAATCTGCATTATTTTCCCTCCCTTTCCTCAACTCTTAGTTCTGTTACCAGAGTCGGCTGTCTGGAAGGTGGTGGGGACAATTCGTGCATGCTCAGTTGCTCAGTCATATCCGACTCTTTGCAACACCATGGACTGTAGTCCCCCAGGCTCTTCTGTCCATGGAATTTTTCAGGCAAGGATACTGGAGTGGGTTGCCATTTCCTCGTCCTGGGGATCTTCCCGACCCAGGGGTTGAACCCGTGTCTCCTGAGCTTCCTGCATCGGCAGGCAGATTCTTTACCACTGAGCCAGGCAGTAAGCAACACACTCAAATTCCAGAACTAGATGGTTATTGGTAATGGGTCTGGCTGGAAAAAACCTTTTTTCCTTGCTACAAAAATGTAACTTCTAACAAATAGCCTTATTAAGCTTGCAAAGTGTGAAACTTTATGTTTAGCTGGGTTAAATGCAATTTTATCTGACTGCAGGAGGGTCAAGGCAGTCAAAATACATTTAGCTGAGAAAACTCTCAGAAAAATATTTATACTATGCATAGCTCCGGTATCATCTAGTAAGAAGCACAAATTAGCATTCTGTCCCTCTACACTCCTGGGTCTACCGCCTTCATGCCTATTTTTTTGGTCCTGTGACTAACTCTGAAACTAAAAACAAATTCTTCTTAGGGATTAAAGCATCAGCTACAGCAACACTGGCCTTGGAAATTGTGACTGTCTTAAGTCTGACGTTTTCTGATAAGTCATTGGCTATTTCCGCTTGTTAGCATATCTGCCAAACAATATTCCACCAGATCCTACCGAGACAAAGTTCAGGGGCATAATCAGTCATATTTTTCCACTTGTGCAGAGAGGGTAGATACAAGAGAAAAGAAGGAAATAAGAAAGGGACAGATGAGCTGAGACGAGAGGGTTTGAAGGATTCTTTTTCTATCTTCCACAATCTGCCAACAAGGTTTCTTGAGTTTGACTGGGGTTTTTCTACCTACTATGAGTTCTGGAAATTTCATATTTCAAAAACAATAATAAACCCTCTCCCCCACCCCTACATACACACCCCCTGAATCTTGACCAAGCAATAAGTTTTGAAAATACACATGGTAATATGGTTATAATGCAAAACTTAGGCCTGCTGCAACCTATCTCATATACAGACCTACTACTGTTATTCCCACTTCACAGAAGAAGGAACTGAGTACAGAGAGGTTAGGTAACTTTTCCAAGGTTACACAGCTGTTAAGTGACAAAGCCACCACTTTGGCCCCTCCCCTGATGGGGAGCACATCTCAGGAAAGACAAGTTTATAAAAAGATGTCTACAAGCCAATGTGACGAGTGCTAGGATGTACGAGATAGTAGAGGAACACAAATTCTGAGGAGGTGATGAGTCTGAAAAAAAAACTCAGGAGAAAGGAGGTTTAAGTGAGGCTTTAAAGGATGAATAGGAGTATTCCAAATAGCCCAAGGGAAGCCAGGCTTGCCAAACTTAAGGCAGATGTGAGCAAAGACATGGGATTGCCAAGTGCATGGCAAATTTGGGGGACCGGTAAGTGGGGAAATGATGTAATTTAATCACGACTCTCAAGGAGTCTTCTTTAGAGAGGCATGCCAGAGGAACTGCCATCAAAGCAAATAGTCTTGTGTTTCCACTCTTCAGAAAAAAGTCTGTTTCCCAGGCTACCAAGTCAACTTGTTACAAAGCACAAATATTCGCCTCTGTGTAAGTAACAGCAGTGGATGTAAACCAAATTTTAAACCCCAAAGATCCCTGAGAATGCCAGGACCGCACTCTCTCCCCACAAATGTGCTGTTCTATTGCCTAGGACCTCCAGCTGGGAAAAAGACCAAGGCAATAACTGCAAACTGCACATCACAATAAATTCTACTATATGCCCTCTAGCCTCCGCTCATGCAATTCCAGGCCTCTGATATTGGCCCCAAATTAAAACTATGAGGACAACTCAACCCTTATAATATGAGAATACTTATCAAACTTCTTCCTGAATGCAGCACAAGGGTAGGAAAACACAGATGATGACCACCTACCAGTTCTGCTGTCTGACATTTACTGATGGCTCCTGACTGGCTGCAGATCAACAAATAATATATGGGAGTCTAGAAATGGTCACTTGTTTGTGATTCACACCAGCCTCACCAGTATAAAGCTGTAAGAGTCAAAACCTTAAAATAATATAATAAAACAGAAACTAAACAAAACAAACAGAAAACCCCATACAGCAGCTACTTAATGGGTCCCCAGACTGAGGATGAACTGTTTCTTTCGAAACAAACAATAAAATCTGCAAGATCCAGCTTCTGTTGGTGGGCCTGGCAACACAGAAGACACAAAGGGGGCTTTTGTGTGAACTGCTGTTTCTAGGTACGTTTTACAGGCAGCAGACCAGCTAGCTGTTCCTCTCTCATCTCCTCTATTCACAGAGGCAAAGGATGATAATTAAAATCGGTCCAGGGACCAGGCAGGAAGGCTCATTCAGGGCCACTGTAATTAACCTCTGGAAGGTAAGACTACACAAATGACACTGTGGGGACATGGAGAAGGAGCAAGCGCCACAGCCTTCCTTCAGATGCTCCTCCAAACAAAAGACACCCCGAAGGCATCCTTTTCTTTCCGCACGGCAGTTCAAAGGAAAAATAAAGGTCCTGGATTCGACAAAATTGGCAGTTCGCTCCAGGAAGGAGCTTGAAAGAAAAATGGCCATAGAAATTTTCATCATACTCAGTCACAAATGGCCCTGCTGGACTCCAGCCTCTCTCTCTGTAAGAGACAGTCCTTCATATCCAGTGGGTTCACAACCCCTTCATTCACACCAAATGCCAGCTGCGAGCATGGCACATGGGAAATTTCTTGTGTCAAGAAGGTTGAGAGAGAAGGGTGAGGAGGGGCTGGGCAGTGTAGCAATGGGGTCTCAGAATCATTTGGGGTCCCAGCCCCAGCCATTCTAATTCAGCAGGTCTTGGATGGGGCCAGAAAGTAGCCTAACCAAGCACCCCAGGTGCTTCTAATCCAAGTAGCTATACCAATCTTTGATGAACTCTGCACACTGCAACAAAGCCAGTGCTTAGGGCTTCCCTGGTGGCTCAGTGGTAAAGAATACGCCTGCCAATGCAGGAGACGTGGGTTTCGATCCTTGATCTGAGAGGACCCCACGTGACACAGACCAACTAAGCCCGTGCGCCAGAACTGCTGAGCCTGAACTCTAGAGCCCAGGAATTGCAACTACTGACCCCACGGGCTAGTGAGCCCATGCCCCAAAACAAGAGAAGTCACTGCAATGAGAAGCCTGAGCACCCCAACCAGAGAGTAGCCCCCACTCTGCACAACTAGAGAAAAGCCTGCGTAGCAATGAAGAACCCAGCACAGTAAAAAATAAGTAAATAAATAAACTTATTATTAAAAAAAAAACAGCCCCAAAACAAAACCGAAAACCCAGTACTCACTAATATTCTTAACCAGAGAGAAAAGACTAGACAGTAGACGACAGGAGAAACAATGGAAACTTGAGGAGCGAGATAGCTTGATGGTTAGATAAGAGCTCCGTAAGTGGTATCAGGGTAAGAGGCTAGACTGGCCCTGCCACTGGCCCTCTGGTGAGACAGGGAAGCTGGTGCCATGGGCCAGGATGGCAGAGGGGACTGCAACATGCAGGAGCTCATCTCTGCTATTACAGGAGCTGAGTGATGCGGGGGAAGGCTTCACTTCTGCAGCTGGGTTTCGTCATGGGTAGAGTGGGCTGATGAGACTACATCAGTTCACCTCACATATAAACTCTTGCAAGTGGCTGCTGCCTGGAATAATAGCTGAGGAAGGCTCTGAAGCCTTGCCTAGGCTCCAGAAAACAGCTTCTGCAGTCAGGGGCTGCTACTTGGGCCTGGGTAAGCTAGAAAGGTCGTTCTTGCTTTTAACATTCTCTGATTCCCTATCTGTAAAACAAGTAATAATGATACCTGTCCTCACCAATGCTTGGGAGTACAAAGCCTAGAGCCCAGAGCAGAAAAGAAACTCTTTTCCGCAAAAACTCTTTGTAAAGAGGTCAGAAGCAACACAGTGAGGGCAGGCAAGCAGGAATTGGAGTCAAAGAGAACAGAGGTTCAAATCCCAGCCGTGTGACCACAGGCAGGTTTGTTTTGTCTCTCAAAGCCTCAGCTCCATGACTATAAATGGGAATAGTAGCAATAATACCCTTCTGAGGGGACACGGTGAAGATTAAATAAAGTGTAAAGGCCTGCCTACAGCAGATAGTCAATAAATGCTAGGACTCTATACCCCCTGGCCTAATACAGTTCCAAAGAATAAGGTACCCCAAGGTTGCATTCTACTTTCATATTCTCCTTATTCAGTCCAGCCTTGTCACAGAGCTCTCTCTCTCCCCCGATACCCACCCTGTGCCACTCAGAGAGACAACGGTGGGTATGGTGTGGACACCATACACATACCTGCAAAACCCCAGAGGGCCGCGCAACTTACCAGAGCATCAGTGAGCACTTCTGCTCCTTCTTCACTCTCGTGGAGGGTGTCTATGTCTGTTAATTCCTGAAGCAAATCAACCACGGCTATGGACACATGTGAAAAAGGTTAAGGGTAACATGCGCATATGAAAACCCTAGTGACATTTTCCTAAAATATTTGGCTCCCGCCACTTCCTGGTCAATTGCTTCACCACCATTTACCTTTAATACACTCTAGTTTTACAAACATCTCTTCAACAAGATTCTAACCACAGTGGCTGTTCAATAAATGTTGGTAACTGCTTCACTTAGGCTCTTCCCTTATGCTGCCTTCCTGGCAACTTATTCCATAGGTTCACTACACCTTCCTAAGTTTCACAGCTTCAAGTGGATCACTTGGGTGGTCGCTTTTCCAGTGAGAAATAGGCCAACACCCTTAACCTTACCTCATAATTTAAACTCTTGGAGCTGAGTAAGTATAATCTTAACTACCTTGTACACTTTAGCTTCAAAGACAGTAAAGATTTTTTCTGAGATTAGATGGCTGGTGTTCACCAAGGAGTCTTCAGAAATCAGGGCATGACAAACAGATTTAGATTGCAGAGGGAAGGATTTATGTTGGACTGCGCTAGACTCCACCAACCTCCCTTCCCCTTAAATACACTGCTGCTTTGGACACAAAAGGAAAGTAAACGATGATGATTATGGAATAGGCAAAAAGGGGGGGGGGACATGTAAGAGCAAGAACACACAAAGAAGAGAAAAAAGGAGTTATGTTTGGTAACTGGTAAATTGGTAGCCCGACCTAAGGGCTTCCCTGGCAGCTCAGTGGTAAAGAATCCACCTGAAAAGAGACACGAGTTTGACCCAGATCCCTGGGTCAGGAAGATCCCCTGGAGGAGGAAATGGCAACCCATTCCAACATTCTTGCCTGGGAAATCCCATGGACAGAGGAACCTGGCAGCTACTCCATGGGGTCTCAAAGAGTTGAAAATGACTTAGGGACTAAACAACAACAAGAAGCCCGAACTAAACTAAGTTTCCCAGACGTACAGACACACACACACACACACCACTTGCCATCAGTCAGCATCTACTGAATGCTTATGATGAATAAAGCATTGTGATAGAGACGGAGGCAAATCCAGTCACTCTGGGCCTCAGTTTCCTCATCACTAAAATGAGGAAGTTAGGGTAATTAAAGGCATTTAAACAATTATACAGGCTTCTCTAGTGGCTCAGATGGTAAAGAATCTGCCTACAATGTGGAAGCCCTGGATTTGATCCCTGGGTTGGGAAGATCCCCTGGAGAAAGGAATGGCTACCCACTCCAGTATCCTTGCCTGGAGAATACCATGGACAGAGGAGCCTGGCAAGCTACAGTCCATGGGGTTACAAAGAGTCGGGCACAACTGAGTGACTAACACTTTCACCTTCAAACAGTTATACACCACAGGCAATTATCAACGTGTAACAAACAAGGAATAGAGACAACTTGAACTGCAGACATCCTAAAAAAATTGAACTGGGAAATCAGGAAAGATTTGCTAGAAGAAGACTGGTCAGAAAAGAGGCAACTAAAAAGATGAGGGCAGGTAGGCTGGAAAGCAAAACATCACGAATACAGGCAGAGAGATTAGAATGTAAGAGGGTGTATGAAGAGGAGAAGAAAGAGGATTAGGGAAGCAGGGAGGGAAGAAAATTATAACTAGAATCATATGAAGAAAATAATGTCTTGGAAGAATAACCTAATAGCTGTGTGCAGGAAGCACTAAATAGCAGTGTGAGGGTCAGGGGTGGGCAGATGTGGGGTGCAGGGAAAAGTCAAGCCTGAAGGAGCAAGACCTGTTCTGAAGCTACCACACACAAAAGAGTCCAGAAGTAAGACGATAAAGGTCTTATCAGGGCAGAGCAGTTTCAATACAAACTGGAAAAGAAAAAGATAGTAAGAAAGATACAGGACCTATTAACAAGAATGACAGGACTTGCTCACTGCCAACTGATGTTACAGATATTTTATGAACGCCTTTTGCTAAAAGAGAAATTATTCAAAGCTTTGTTTTATCTATAACTGACCAGCTGGCCATCATGAATAAGCTTTCTTTTATTCTCTCACACTTTAAAGCAATATTTGTGCAAAACATGGGTGTGCTAGGAAACTCAATGTGTATAGAAAGAGAAAAGGTCTCTGGACAAAATTCCTTCATGCTTATACAGTCTTTATTAAAAAGTAACCAGAAAGTTTTTGACACTAAAGACCAGGTATCATAATTGACATATAGTAAACCAAAATACATAGACTGTTGGAATTAATTTTTTTTTAAAAGGGCTAATCAAACTAACCTCTAGAAATGCTGAGCGGTAGGAATTAGTAGTTCTCCCTTTCTAAACACTGCAGTAGATATCATCATAATCACTAGCATTTTTAAAAAGTCATCGTTATGCCAAGCACTGTGCTGCTGAATTCTCACAATGGCATGATCCCTATTTTACAGACAGGAAAGTGAAACCTCAGAGCGGTTAAGTAACTTAGCTAAAGGTCACTGCAACAGTAAGGGAGAATGTTAGGTTCACATGATTCCAAAAATAGTACCTCTGCCACTACTCTTCATATTAATGCAGAGGGGAATATACACCAGGTTGAACTACAACTAAATTCTAGCTAATGACCCTACTATAATAACAAAGAAAAGGATTATCATTTATTTCCATCATAAATTATTAAAGTTCCAGGAAAAAGGACAAAATGCTGACAACTCCCCCATCATTCTCCTCATCTAAAAAGCTCCCATATTGATTCTCTTGAACAGTTTTTACATATGAGATGCAAAAATATTATTATTTATGTACCTGTTTATTTAATAAGCATGACATTTCATCCATCCGTCCATCCAACCACAGTGGAGTCAAATGTCTATAGGACAAGGGTGTGAATCAGGCATGCAATAGGTACTATCCTTACATTCCCAACATCATGCCCCACTAAGTACTTACTAACCTGATATGTGATGATTATTAATTAAACATTAACCTCAAGAAACATGTGGGATATATGTGAAAAAACAGATGAAGAGTCACAGCAAACTCAAGGATGGGGCCATATCATATTTATCTTTGCTTCCTATCTTTAGTGAACCAAACTATCGTCAAATTATTAATACTATGGAATCTTGCTCAAGCTTCTCTACTTCCGTATAGCTTAGTTGCCTCATCTGTAAAAGGGTGGTAATGATCTCTGCCCAACCTATCTCACCCAGTAACTATAAGGAATAAATGACATCATGAAGGTCAAAGGGCAATTAAATCAAAGTACTGAGAAAACAAGTAAGCTCTATAATAAACGTTGTTAGTCAATTCTTCCCACAGAATGGTCACATCTTCACTATTGCCTTCATTTTTTCTAAAACTTCTAAAATCTAAAATTTAAGCTGACACGATCCTCCCTTTTTGGGTCACAATGGGTTGAAAATCTAATTTTATATTTCAGCTATGCCACAGAAATTCAAATTGATCAAGTCCTTTTTCAGCCTCTAAGGTTTTATGGGACAGGCAGGTATCATATTTTTCTTTGATTATTCTTATACCATGCTCACAAATGGGTCACAGTAAACCTGGAGAAAAAAGGAGAAGAAAATTTGATAATGGTGGTCGTTTTATATAGGAACAGAATACATGTCTAACTCTTATCAAGAACAGCTGTTTCTTATAATGGTCCAGTGGTTATCTCCTTGCCTACATTCCTGCCTCAGTTGAGAAATCAAACAAGAAACGAGTTACCAGCTACCAGGTCTGGCAAGCAACTCAGCAATTCTAGCACTAACTGATTTTATGTAAATTCTCAACTTTCACCAAACAGCATTTCAGCAAGGCAGTAAATGAGTCTATAATTGTAATCGACTCCTGAGTAATATAATATGACCCATAAGATGGAGGTCATTTGAGGACCAGAAAGAAGAATAAGCAGTGACACTAAAGACAGACAGATGAACTCTCAATCTTGATGAGAACATTCAGCATGGTCTGCCACCCATCCAGCATTTTTTCACAAGCAGATTCAGGCATGGGTGATAGGTTTTTCCACTGTAGTTACAATTTCATTTCACAAGGTAAAAGGCTCTCCCATCCAAGTGTAATAGGAAAACAGAGAGCCTGTCTCTCTGCGAATTACTAAAACACAGTTTGTGACAGCCTATTCTGCCAAGTCAGGTAGAAAGGCCACCCCATTCACTCCCTCAGCACCTGCCCACTAGGGGGTCAATAAGCTAGTATAATAAGTGAAGTAGACAAGACCAGCTGGGCACAAAACGGTCCACAACCCAATGGCTTTTTACAAAAAGAGGGGTGTTGGCTTTTATTTTTTGGTTCTAGATACTTGTTTTTGGCCTGATCTCAGGAAGAGTCTTAGGACAGAAACAGAGCATTAATTGCATTAATCTCCAATGAGATATGGCCATAGGAACAAAATTATTAAAAGAAAAAAGATAAAGAGGAATAAAATATATTAAGCAGATGGCTTTTTAAAAAAAGTCATTTCAAAAACGTGTCTTAAGAAAAATGACCAGTCTAGATTCACAGTATATAACTGATTTAATGGAACAAATCTGGATGGTTTTTTTTATAAGTCTTTTTAAATTTTATTCCTAGACTAGGACAATGCTTAGATATAGCTCAATTGATGAATTTCTAAACAGACAAAATGGTCTTTTCCTCCTTTTATAGCAGTTGAAAGAGAACTACCTAGAATGAATCTAGACTCTTAATTTTACACCAATCCTTAATCAAAATAACATGAGTGGGGGAAATGCTCTCATTCTACACTTATTATGTACCCACTAAATGTTAGTGGGCACTACTACAGCACAGGGGAAATGTCCCAAGCAGGCCACAACCACCCTAACCTTCCAAGGACACAAAATTCACCTAAAACTCATAAGCAAGATCAAAAGTTACATTAAGAGGTCCTTTTCGTAGACCACCATTTTGGTACTTTTCATCTAATCTGATTTATTTCAGAGCATATTGAAACGGATCCAAAAAACGAGTGGTTGGTTTATCAGTACAGATTATCAGGGAAGCTGAACTATCAATGAGGAAAAGAAGTAAATTCTTTTCTATGTAATTTTGATTCTAGAAATATCAAGATGAGAATAGCTCCCAGCAAAACAACAGCTTGAGATACACAAGTCTTGTTAAGACAGTGCTTGCAAGAAAGTACTGGAGCAATAGCCAACTCCCTTCCAGTCCAACTAGAAGAAAGTCCCGAGTAGGCACAAACCCTTTCAAGCTCTATTCCTGCTCATCAGCATGGGGGCTCGAACATGAGGCACCCCTTGTACACACCCTCTGGGATAAAATGGTATGTCACAGTCACAGACTCAGATTGCTCAAGTTCAACGATCCCTGTTGGTCTTTAAAAAAACAAACAAACCTGTCTGCTCTTTATTTTCTCCAATAGGACAACTTTGCACAAGTTTTCCTGGCTTACTAGGGTCTGAGAAAACTAAGCAGTAATTTAGAAAGAATAGTGCTAGTGACCACTCCCTATTTCAGACAAAGTAGCACTGCCTCACCAGCACCAATAATCCACTGTGCAACTAACAAAACGAACCCCCCCTTCCTGCACAGGAGCACGCACTCCACTGTATGGATGCCCTGAGTCAACAGTACAACGTGTGCTGAGTGGCTGCAGTCGTGTCCAACTCTGCGATCCCATGGGCCATAGCCCGCCAGGCTCCTCTGTCCATGGGATTCTCCAGGCAAGAATACTGGACTGGGTTTCCATGCCCTCCTCCAGGGGATCTTCCTGACTCAAGGACGGAACCCACATCTCTATCTTCTCCATTGGCAAATGGGTTCTTAACCACTAGCACCACCTAAGAAGCTTGCTCAGCAGTACAATGAGACCTCAGTTTTCTGAATCACAAAAGGGTGGAGAGAAAGCAAATTTGAAAAAAAAAAAATTTTGGTTTAGATTACTCAATAGTTTTTAAATTAAAGAAGAGGGCATTTAGATGGGGGCAGTTGTCATGACTCTAAAAATAAATAAAGCCATGGACCTGATATCCATGTTAGTCTGAGGTGACTACATGGGCACATCAGCTCCCAGCACGTGAGGAATGGCAATTTCCATTGCCAAGGTAGACATTGTAAAAATACACTTGAAATGCACACTAATCCCTAATCTAACAAAAGCTTACCCATCTCCAATGCCCAATTCTCTCATCACTGCCAAGCCAGAGATGATGTGTGTTTTCTCAGAACTCCAGTGGTATTTTCTGCGCAAAACACTCCAAGGGTACTTATCACATAGCAAGGTGAGTGTTTTTGCTAACAACTGGAGTTATTATTTCTTGCCACCCTAACAGCACCCAACTAGGGCTTATCATACAAAGGAGGAACCCAGTAAATGCCATGATCTGTCATAGGACTTTAGAAAGGATTCCACTGACTTGTCCCTCAAGTTGAGAACGCAGTAGATGACATGCAAATATCAGATATTTATGGATTTCGTGCCTAGCTTGTTTTTTCTTTTGGTGATAGCAGCAGAGGTGATCAGCCATCATCTGGGGTTCTGCCTTCCTCTTGTTTTAGTCCTCCTTGTCCCTTTAGGCAAATTGAGTAAATCTGGGCCACAGAACTGATTGTTTAGCACTACCTTAAGAAAATATTGGTATCTTTAAACGTACCTTTGATTTCATTTTTCTGTAGAAATACTCCAAAAGGTTCACCAAAAGGGCGCTAAACATGTTTAAATGATTTACTTTAAAGGGAAAAATTGTTTTTAAAAGCCCGATTTCTGAAAGGCAACAGCTGTTGAATCCCACCTCGTGTTCCCTCCTAATGCATTCAGAGTGACTCTTCAATACTGTGTGAGGGGTGTGCCCCTCCCTCTCTCCCCCGCACCCCCAGAGGTGCTCTTCACAGACCAGAACTGCTCTCCACAACCAACCGACGGCTGGGCTCCAGCCTCTCGAGGCGGGGAGATGAGGCCCAGAAGCGCTGACAAGCCCTCCCCAGCAGCAGTGATGCAGAGCGCCAGAATAAACTCTGAAGCGGCTTCTCACGGTTGAAAGGACGAGGCACAAGCTGTTTTCTCACATCCTCTGCCTCTTAAGGTTACAACAGACCAGCCTATGATCCAATTAAAATCCCTATAGTTTATGTTTTCGCAGAGAAGGACAAAGCAAAAATGACCTGTGCTTGCTGGGAACATAACCAGCCATGTATGGCTGTGGTTGATAAATGAAGAGTTAAAAAAGATTAAAAATTTAAGTCATGACTGCCACGAAATTGTTTATTCATGGTAAGGTGTTTTGGGCAGTTACAGCTGTACCACAGTAAATTGTTAACAACCGTTTCCTGAAGAAAAATTTCCATTATAGATCACAGATAAGACAAGAAACAGAGTGCAATGCCACTGGGAGATCAACGCTCCAACAGATCGAGACTGTGTTAGATGCGAGTCAAGAGGGCTGACCCTTCCCTGAAACCACGCTCAAGAAAAATGGTACTATGAGGAGGATGGCATTTACCCTAGTTGCTGCATCTAATTAAAATTAGGTAATTTTAAAGATTTCAAGTGCACTTTAAATTTGATGTAGGACGTAATTAAAAAATCAGATTTAAAACAACATCATTAGGGCAGCAGGGTGAAGGTTAGCAGACAAGAGGGGAAAAAACAGTTTAGCTCTGAGAAAACAGGAGGAAAATGGCAGTCTGTCAAAGTTATTACAGGGGGACTTGTTTTTTTTTTTTCCTTTTTAAAGACCAGAACTTAACAACTTGGAACATCTGCGCCCTTGCCTTTCCCAAGTATGTCATGTCGAGCACACTTCTTGCGTCAGTCTTCTCCCCAGCAGGAACCAGGCTGGTGAAACAGCAAAATGTCAGTATCTTCAGAAAGCTGCCACTATTACTTTGAGTTGGCAGGAACAGGAAAAAGAAATCAGAGTTGTGTTTTCAGAAACAAAACAGGTGATGGCTGTGTCAATACACAAGGTAACGGGTGACACTGCAACTCTGTCAGGGATGTGGCGAATCCTACGGGGGAGACTCGGGGTGCACTAGACAAGGGCACTGGCCTGGAAACCAGGGGCCTGGAGGGCCAGCCTCCACCACAACAGCCAGTGGTTCAACATCTGGACCTCAGGCGTGTTACGAGCTAAACAAACAAGGCTCTGGACGAAGTCATCTCTAAAGTCCGTTTGGATTCTGAAAATCTACCCTTCTGTAGTTAAGGTGAAATGCGAGATCACAATTAGAACTCTTGGTCGCTAACTCTGGGAGGGCCAGTTAGTATCCTAAATAGGACTTATGCTAGATATCCACTATGTTTACTGACGGATGCTGCTTGAGCATCAGTGCAGCCTGCAGTTCGTGGGGGTTGAGCACAGTGCCTGATAAGCACTCAGAGCCATGTTATCCAAATGGATTCATGAGACCCATATCGAGCTCACCCAAAATAAGCTAACTGACTGGGGTTCTCGTACCACCCAGAACAGCCCAGTGAACCCTGGGGAATATTCTCATCAATCTGGAGACTGACAGAGAGATTCTCCAGACTGTCTAACATTACATGAAGTATCAGAAACGGCTTAAGATCACCCTTCAAGAAGCTTGCATTGAAATTATTCACTGATTTATTTCTATGAGAATTATCAGGCAGGAAAGAACCTAGTCAGACATGCTCTCAAGAGAGAGATTACCAGAAAGATGAAAATAACATGAAGCAGCAGCAGCTTTCCCATGAATATCACTCAAGCAGACTAACTACATTTGTCTCTTACCTTTGGAAATCTGGATTCACACAGAACAACTACTGGAAGAGAATTTGCTTTAATGACCATAACCATGACCACAGGCACATCAAAAACCTTTTCCACTAAAGCGGTTTTGTATCTGATAGCAAAGACAAAGTATAGAAAGGTTTTGGAAGTCATGATTCAGCTTCAGTTAAAAGCAACATTTACTAAATACCTACTAAGCATCAGAAATTGTTTAGCATTCATATGAACTCCTTTAATCCTCTCAACAATACTGAAAGGCAAATGTTTGTACACACACACACACACACACACACACACACACACACAGAGGATAGGACATGAGTTTGAGCAAACTCAGAGAAACAATGAAGGACAGGGAAGCCTGGAGAGCCTCAGTTCATGGGGTCTCAAAGAGTCAGACAGACTGAGCAACTGAACAACAACAACAACACAGAGGAGCCTGGTGGGCTACAGCCCAGGGGGTTGCAAAGATTCAGACACGACTGAGTGAGCGAGCACACACACACACACATATATTTTTAAATGCCATCCATGAATATACACAGTATCATACCCACAGAACAGCCTATAGCATTTAAGTCTTGAAAACAAGGTGAGAAACTAAATTCACAATTTTTAGATCTTTCAATGATTTAATGTTCTATGCCCTTAAGACTGTTAGACCTTAAGGCACCCAAGTCTGGTTATGTCCCAGTGACATAACTCATCTACTTTTGCAGATGAGAATACTAAAGGGCTGGGGGTGGGGGGAGGGCACCAAATTTCATACTGGAAATAAAGCTGGGAGTCAAACCTAGATTGCCTATTTATGTCTAATGCTCAGTTAACAAACATTAAATGTCATGTGCCCTCAGTCCTTTTTAAAGGAATTGGGAATATAGCAGTAGACAAAGTAGATAAAAATCCCTGTCTTCCTGGAAAATAAATGTGAAACTAGAGGAAGGTTCATGGTCTCCTCTAGGCTCAGCTCCACTGGGCCATCTGTTAACAAAATGATGTCTAGATCAACAGATGCAAATCCTGCCTGGTCTTGCCTATATAATGGGCCCCCAAATCAAGATCCCCCAAAATTAATGCTGTTAATATAAGAACAGATACATCACGATGAATTCTAATACTAATAAGAGCAAATAGGGCAATTAAGGGTTGCCCAAGATTTATTAATAGATTAAAAACCAGACTTCTGAATGAGTAAAAAGCAGCGTGTGTTTCAAGAAGGGAGATAATTAGAATGGAAATGGAACACCAGACGTGACAGCAGACATCAGCAGAGACAAACAGGAGAAGAGAGTAAACAGCACTCCCCCACCACGTCCGCCTTCCTACTGAGGACAGATCTGAAAGGATATCTGTATTATCATGTCCAAGCAGCCCGAGAAGAGACTGAACAGCATTCAGCTCTACCAGAAGGTGGTACAGGTCTGGCATGGTGGCCACCACGTGCATCTCCTGAATGATGTCATTGAGGTCCAACTCGGATTCCATAAACCTAGGAAGGGAAAACAAGACAGCATCATTGCAGGGGAAGGGGTACAAACAGTAGTGAGGAACAGACAGCAACATAATCCAGACAGAGAGACGATCTGTCAAAGCATCTTCAACAGACCAACCAAGAAGAATGCTCATCCAAACATCATGCTGTCACACAATTTCCTTGGGAAATCGATTTCCTCATTACAAAAATCAATCTCGGATTCAGATCTCGTTACAGGGTTCCCCTTACCCTTGCAGTCACAAGTTCCCTTTCAGAGGCTCTGAAAGCATTCTGCCGCATTCAGTGATCTATCTGCCCACCAGTTCTGTGGATTAGTTACCATTACTCCTTGGAATGGCAATTCACTTTGTTGCCCTGAAGGTAGTCATCCTGCTAATTCAAAAAGGACTTTTCTTTGCTGCCACTTCAGATCAAGGGCCAATTATCCCCCTTATCCAAAGGAAAATACAGATTCTGCTACCATCTAGAAATACCTTCCCCTCCTCACCCCCTTTCCAATGAGCTGATGAAGAGGAACATCCAAAAGTAAAGCAGGTGAAGTGTGGCATTCCGTAACCCCATACCTTAAGTAGCATAATACTTCACTCACCTGTCCACACCTGAACCTTTCAGCCAACATACACCCCAGCACTAAGAAAGAACTGCTTTGCATTCACCCCTGCATGCCCTTCCTGAGGGTCTGACATTGAAGAAATGCCCATTAAGCCTTTGATGAGCAGGACAGGAAAGTTTGTTCTGAGAAGACAATGAGCGAATCCATGTAGAGCAACTGAACAATACCTGACTGAGAGGAATCAGTGCTTAAACAGACTCTGGAGCCAAACGGCCTGGCTCTGAACCTCACTTACCCACTTACTTAGCCTCTCTACACCTCAGTTTCTTCATCTGTATAATAAATAGAATAATAAAGTTACCTATCTCACAGGCTACTGTAAAAAGTTAATGAACAAACACACTTAAAGCACTTTAAAAATGTTTGCCGTGCAAAAAGCACAATATGTTTGCTCTCATTTCCATTACTACAATTATTATTTATAATACGTCTATCTTCCCTTCTAGGATGTAAGCTTCTTAAAAACAGGAATTGTAAGAATGGATACATGTATATGTATGGCTAAGTCCCTTTGCTATTCACCTGAAACCATCACAATGTTGTTAATCAGCTATACTCCAATACAAAATAGTTTAATAAAAGATAAATAAAACACACCAAAAAAACAGAAATTAGATCTTTTGTCTCTACATATCCACAGATGTCTGCTAAAGAAAAGGAACACAAGCAGGGATTCTTGAAGTCATAAAGGACTCATCAACTAACAAGATACTGAGGAGCTGGGCAAACACCTTCTCTCCAAAACTTGGGAGATTCTGCAAGAACAAAATCTAGAGACTACCATTTTTAAAAACATGTCCATATTTTATACGATATCTTACCACTGTTTCTCTCCATTTCTATTTTTAATCATAACATTTATATATATATATTTTCTGATGATAAAATATTACTTTTTGTAAAAAACTGGGGAAAGATAAGCCCTCAAAAAATAAACAGAGATCTTAAAAATGGCAAAAATAAAGAAAAGTAAACAGAAATTATCTATAACCTTATTAACCAGAAACAACCACTGATAATACTCTGGTAAGTTTAAGTCATTGTTCTCAACTCATAGCCTTCCTCCTACCCAAAAGCAGCCTACATAGTATACAGTTCTAAATATGATTTTTGCTTATTGTTGTCAGCATAGGCTGAACAATTCCTCTTATCATTAAACATTCTACAACAGGAAAAGTCAGTGTCCAGCACACCTGTCAGTCCTTCCTCTCCCATGGCAAAATCCCACACTAAGCACAGCATTGCCTCTGCTGAGCCCAGACAAGACTTCAGAATCCTTCTCAACACAGTCTTTCAATGACAACAAATGATACTAAGATACATGTATCCACAGTTTTGTGGTAAGATAACTCCCAGGAAGGAAAGTACCAAGTCAAAGAGTATGCATAACTTAACAGGTTTTGATATATTCTGCCAGAAAGGTACCAATGGTGTATAAGCTTGTTTCCCCTCACCCTCTTCAAAAAAAGTATTATCTATTTAAAATCTCCAATTTGAGATGGGGAATGTAACTTTCTAAAATTCTGCATTTCTGATACCACAATGGTTAAAATTCAATGACTGTTTACTAGCTATCTGTATTTCTTCTTTGCCTATTTTTCTATCAGGGTGTTCATCTTATTTATTGATTTATAAGCACTCTATATATTAAAGAAATTAATCTGTCATATATTGCAAAAAAAAAAACCAGAGAAAAATATTTGCCCTTTAATTTGTACATTATGCTTTTTGACATAAAGGTTTTTAATTAGGGAAATTTTTGCCACACGAACTCTGTTACATGTATTCTGAGCAAGGTTTTCTCTATGCTAAGATCAGATATATTTTATGGTGTACTTTTATGTTTATACATTTTTAAATGTTTAGGAGTAATAAAACTAAGATTTATTTCAGAGTATAATATAGGGCAAAGACCTAACTTTATTTCTGCAAATGTCTGGCCCATTGCCCCAGTACCATAATCTATCTTTTATCCAAAGATTTGAAGAAATGCCACCTCTATCATACACTAAATTTTAATGCATACTCTAATCTGTTTATGGGCTTTTCACTCCATTTCATTGATTTGTCTGCAAATTCCTGAGCCAGGACCACACTTCCATAGTGTTACAGTACATTTTATGTCTGTTACTGCAAAACACTCCCATACTAGCCTTCTTTTTAAATGTTCCCTGTCTGTTCTCAACTGTTTATTATTCCAAGTAAATTTTAAAATTATTATGTCAAGGCCCCCCGATACCACATTTTCTAAAATAGTCTCCTTCTACAGGGTTTACAAACAGATTACCTTTTAAATCACTAGTTCCCCATCACTTCAAGTGTGGAAGCCAAATCAGAATCATGACTTGGAAGAGCTGGTGCAGAATTCAAATATTCTATGGGGCAGTAGATACTATATCATCTTTGAATCTAATGGGCTCAGCAAACCTCTAAGGCTTATTTGCCTCACGTGGGTAATTTTTTTTTAAAAAAATCTGATTTCTTGAGAGTAACTTGACAAAAGATTTTTACAGCTCACCAGGAAGAATCAGCAAGAGAGACTGGGCAGCAGCTAGTAATAAACAAATCATGCTGAATACAAGGAAGCGATCAGGGGACTTGAGTGATAATCAACGAATGAGTATCAGCCCGGAGAGAGGCTTCCGGTGGTACCCTTCCCTTCAGGGCTCCATCCTTAAGTCTCTTTAGATCAACTATAGTATTTTACTGTTATTTTTTGACCCACGACTTGGGTGAAGATACATAAAAGGCAAACTTAACAAATGTCACATAACACAAAGCTTACAGTGAACACAGCAGCTGACAGAATCAATTCAGAAAGTTCCTGACAGGCAATGATGACGGGCCAAATCTAATAGGAGGAAAATTACCTAGGATCCACATGGAGAATGCACTGAACCAAAAAGGCAAGAATACATGGATCAGGAAAGACAGTATAGTAAGTGGAAAAAAGTGAAAGTCACTCAGTTGTGTCCGACTCGTTGCAATCCCATGGATTGTAATCCACCAGGCTCCTCTGTCCATAGTAAGTGGACATGTGTGGAAAGGACTTGATGGTTTTAAGTCAACAGTAATCACAATACAAATCAGACCATGAGACAGCTCTGCCAGGACAGAGTCTACTTCTCAGTCCTCTCTGGACACCTCGCACTGGGCACACTCCTGGTCCACTGCAGAAATTCTGCTGCTGCTGCTGCTAAGTCACTTCAGTCATGTCCGACTCTGTGTGACCCCATAGACGGCAGCCCACCAGGCTCCCCCATCCCTGGGATTCTCCAGGCAAGAATACTGGAGTGGGTTGCCATTTCCTTCTCCAATGCACGAAAGTGAAAAGTGAAAGTGAAGTCGCTCAGTCATGTCCAACTCTTGGCGACCCCATGGACTGCAGCCCACCAGGCTCCTCAGTCCATGGGATTTTCCAGGCAAAAGAGTACTGGAGTGGGGTGCCATTGCCTTCTCCCAGAAATTCCGCAGGTGCCTGCCAAAGGGAGAAGAGGAAAGTTGCTGCCTCAAATGCTACTGTGGTTTTAGGCTGCTTAAAAGAAGACAACAAGATAGAGGTATGCTGACTAGATGGCCTAAAGTTTGTGACCTCTGTTATGGGAATCTACTTTGTGAGGGATGAAAGTGAAAGTCGCTCAGTCATATCCAACTCTTTGCGACCCCATGGACTTCTCAGTCCATGGAATTCTCCAGGCCAGAATACTGGAGTGGAGTTATGCAAACTAAATAACTTGAGGAAGCAACTGAGATCATAAGGAGTTTAACTACCCTCTCCCATGAGGATCTTTGAAATTCTTTTTCATTCTGAGTTAAAATCTTAAGAGTCAGAGCTGCCAAATAATGAAATAGGTTTCTTTGGAAAGTTATACCCTTGTCACTGGGGGTAATTAATAGAGGGTGATATTTTTAAAAATCAATAATTAGAAGGGAGAAATAGACTTGTACTTTCCAGTCCCTTCCAACTTTGAAACTCCTCTTCCAAATATGCAATCCTAACCAAATATCTTTAAGTTTAGGAAGTCAGAAAATTATCAAAACAAAATAAAACCAGCAGAAAGTCAACCGTGAGCAGGGACACAGCATTAAAATACTACTGGGGTCCTGTGTTATAAGAGTAGTGTGATACAGTGAGAAATACCTGGACTTGGGAATGAGATTGACCTGAGTCACACCCAACCTGTGTAGCCATTAGCAGCGTGTTACTAAGTATTTATGGGCACATACTAGGTGTCCATATAACAGATAACAATCCCACTTGCTGTCCTCACTGAACTCCTACCCTAGCACAAATATAAATAATCTATTGCATCCAATTAGTAGCAAGAATATCCAGCATTGCCCAGGAAAACTGCCCCTGGAACACAGAGCACCAGACTCCAACCTTGTCAAGGTAGACAGAGAATATATTAACTAACCTACTTCTAAAACTCAACTTCCTTAATCGTTCTCTCTGAATTACAGTGAGGATTAAAAGAGATAATAAAGTTCCTAACAATTGTTGGTAGATAGTAGGTAATCAATGAATCTAGACTCCCTCAAGTTTGCTATGCTATAACAAAAGAAAATTCTCTTTTTGCTGACAGAAGTACAAGCCGACTCATTTTTAAGTACACGCTACAGTATTTACAGACGGCTGTCTAGGGATTATGCATACCTTCAGCAACAGATGACTCACAGCTGGGGGAGAGGATCAAGTTAGAGGTCAATGGGAAAGCAATAGAGCAACATATTAAAACAGTACCCCAGGCTGAGATGGGGTCACTGATTCCATCTGGTATGATGGAGAATATTCTGCTAGCCTGCTCATGTACATTTGCTTCAGATCAGCAGGATGTCCTCCTTCAACCACAAAAGTGAATTTTAGCAAGTGACCAGCAGTGTTCAAAAACACTATAAAAGCACCCAAAACCAACGCATGCTCCTTCAATCACAAAACCAGCTGTAAGTACACAGAGAACACAGTGCTTTCTTCACTTGGTTAAAAGCGTGGTCCTGGGACTGCAGGGTCAGCGCAGGTGGTGGCTGGGGATCCTTTAAGGGGTCTATAACATCAAAACTATTTTTAGAATAACTCCAAAACATTATTTGCTTCTTTTACTCTCTTTCTCTCGGGAGTGTACAGTGGAGTTTTTCAGAGGACTATACAATATGTGATGCTACCACTGCCCTAATGGCTAATGATATGTGTGCTTGAATATTCTATAATATTCTAAGATAAGCACTTTGGGGTACTCAATAATTTATGTGTGCAAAAGATCCCTGAGACTAAAAAATTTGAGGGCCACTAAACTAAATAATTCTGCCCCTGCAAAAATGAAGAGAAAAACTACTAAAGGACTTACTGGGGAAATAGCACACTCCACTCTATGTGATTTTTGGGAGAAAGATCACACAGTGCAGAGCAGAGGCTACATAAGGAGAATTGTCAATTGAATCTGAAACGCAGCCAAATGAAGAGAGGCATTTTTTGGTATGCAATCAAAATGACAATTGCATATATGGGAAAATAAATTTGAATGTTTCTGATCTCAACCGGAAAGTTTCATTCAAATATGCTCTAGCAATTTTCATCTTAATTGCACCTCGCTGGTCTAGAGAATTATAAAAGACACTGCACCAGTAAGAATTCAAGAACTCAAGGTTAAAACACAATGTAGTTTCCTGACTGCTTTTGGACATAAAAAAAAATGTTCTTTATGCATGATTTCAATTTGCAAATGTTCAGATTTAAAAACTAAAATAATATAGATATTGTCTGAATGGCTAACACTGTTGGTATTTTTAAATAAAATAACATTTCCTTAAAACCAGTTCACGAATTGTAAAAATGAATTCATGTGGTACCTAAGACGTAGATGGTGAATAAAAGCTGCAGAAACCCACTGCTTTAAAGTATACCCACCAAATGGGCAAAGGCAATACTGGCATTTCAATAAGTAAACTGAGTTTCTTAAATTTCCAGTATCATCAATCTATGGCATAGCTGCCTCATAATGTAGCCTTAAGTTCTAAAAAATGAGGATATAGTAAACATGACATCAACTACATAAGACCTCTTACGTTTACTGAGTACCTACAGTATGACAGGCACTGTGCTAGGTACTACAGAGACAAGCAATACACAGTCTACCTAAAAGGAGCACAGAGTTGAATGCAGGAAGACCACTGAGTAAAGAAATAACAATAAAACAAATGGCAAAGATGTTAAGGCAGATCAAATTCATTATGGGCAAGAATGCAGGGAAGG
Organism: Giraffa tippelskirchi; assembly: GCF_054371585.1. NCBI lineage: Eukaryota > Metazoa > Chordata > Mammalia > Artiodactyla > Giraffidae > Giraffa > Giraffa tippelskirchi. Next base: position 108,430,226 of record NC_137287.1, on the reverse strand, counting down.
AGACCTGCTGATGGGAGAACTAAAGGAGACAGGGGGTATTTGGCAGTAGCTATCACCCAGGTGGCTCAGTGGTAACGAATTCACCTGCAGTGCTGGAAATGCAGGAGATGCGGGTTTGATCCCTGGGTTGGGAAGATCCCCTGGAGGAGGAAATGGCAACCCACTCCTGTCTTCTTGCCTGGAGAATCCCATGGATAGAGCCTGGTGGGCTACAGTCCATGGCGTCACAAAGAGTTAGACATGACTGAGCACGCACACACACATCAAAGTTTAAAATGCTCATGCCTTCAATCTAGGAATTCAATATTTAGATATGTATCCTAGAGAAACACATGTATACCAAGACAAATGTATATAGAGGTTCGCTACAGTATTACTCATAAAAGTCAGTATTACAAATAACATTGTAAATCAACTATGCTTAAATAAAAAAGGGAGACTAAAAAAAATAAATTAAATAACCAATCATGGTTATCTCCAAACCACAAAATACTATGCACACAGCCACAAAACATAAGGTAAATATGCATATAGTAACATTGAAAGATATTCTGTTTCATGAGCAAAAAGTAAAGGTGCAAGATAAATACAGTATGACTTAGGTGGGAAAAAAATTTTTGCATACATATATATATATACATATGTAAATCAGTGTACAGAAAATAATGAAAAAGGATACTCATAGAAGTGTTCACAGGTGCTATCTCTATGTAGGGGAATGGAAAGGGGGCCAATGCAGTGAAAAAAAGCTTTCATTTTTCATTCTACTTATGCACTGTTGGTATTTTTTATGATGACAGTCTATTTGTGTATTACTTATATAATCAAACACACACATGGTGCTATGACAAGTATAATTACTGCTGTATGGTGGCGGTGGTGGTGCTTAGTTGCTCAGTCGTATCTGACTCTTTGCGACCTCAGGGACTGTAGCCTGCTGTCCATGGATTTTTCCAGGCAAGAATACTGGAGTGGGTTGCCATTTCCTCCTCCAGGGGATCTTCCCAATCCAGGATCGAATCTGCATCTCTTGCATCTTCTGCACTGGCAGGTGGATTCTTCACCACGGAGCCATCAGGGAAGCCCATGTCGTATGGTGGAGGTCAGCACAAAACCTGACAGGACTCTGGAGCCGGGAAAGCTGAGCTCTGATCTAGCCACTCCTACCATCAAAGGGGGCTGTGGCCTGAGGTCCAGCAACCAGGTTCTCCTCTCTCCACCTCCTCATCTACCGTACAGAGAGAATGCAGTGGACACCAGCCTTTCCAGGTTGACGTGAGAACAGGATGCCCTCTGATATCCCTGTGCCTCTGTTCCTGCCGGTCACACTGCCTGGCATGCCTTTCCCTGTTCTTTTCTGCCTAACTAAAATCAAAATCGGCTCAAATACCACTTCCTCCGTGAAGCTCTCAATAAGCCCCAACTTGTTACTCACTGCTTCTTCCTCTTGTATTTCTTTTAAAGTATACTTTGTTCTACCATGTATTTATAGTCAGTCTCCCTAGTAATTTTTGTTTGTCCGTTTGTTTTTAAATCTTTTATTTTATATTGGAGTATAGACAATTAAAAATGTTGTGACAGATTCAAGGGGACAGCAAAGAGACTCAGCCATACATATACATGCACCCATTCTCCCCAGTCTCTCCTCCCATTCAGGCTGCCACGTAACACTGAGCAGAGTTCTTGTCCCCTAGTAACCTTAAAACTTGAGTGCAAAGACTATACTATTCAACTCCTCATTGCCTAGGGACAATGTCAAGATTCATTAAAAGTATATGTCCTGGAAGGGAGGAAGGGAGAGAAAGAGAGATTTAGGACATTAAAATCTGTATAAATATGAAAATCTACTTACTTAGGATTCAAAACTGATTGAAAGTTATCAGAATCTTCATTACAGCACTTCATAGTGTACTGAGGAGCAATCAGATTAACTATCATTTCATGAGCACTTACTATGAGCCGGATACTGAGCTAAATCCTTGTCATTATTCTTTTATTTCTCACAACAACCCTGTGAAGGAGGTACTATTTCTTAATACAGATGAGACACCTGTGGCTAAAAAAGGAGACCTGAGTTACTGAAGGTCATGTGGGAGTCACACCCATATTTGTCTAACCCCAAAGCCTTTGACTTGTTCTCAATAGTAAAGCTATCACTACTGGCAGCCATGGTCAGTTTTCTAGGGGCCTTGAAGAGAAATGCAAAAAAGAGCAAACAGGTCCTAGGCTGGTATCTGGGAATCTGGCTTTTGAAACAGTTCCTAAGTGATAAGGTTGCTTTGCCCATCTGGGGCACTGAACATCTGCTTTCCTTCTGTGAGTCTGGAATTTTAGTAGTTGTTGCTGGCAGAGAATGCCATGGTCTGTCTTCCATCAATATCCTGGTCTCAGTCTCAAATGGGCTTCTCTAACAGAAACGGGGCACATGCGATGATGTATTGTGTTGCTGGAAGAAGGAGCCTGTCTGCTGACCCCTCCCAGGGGGCGGGAGAAAATGCAGGAAGCCTGTATATGAGTCTCTCCACACTGCCTGATGAGTCTTTCCCCCTTGCTGACCCTCCTGTGTCCCCAAGAGTACCACTGATTCTGAGTCCCGAGAGAACTGCTAGTGATTTCCCAAACATGTGAGTCATCCTGGGACTCCCGATCCAAAGCGCAGAAACCAAAGCAGACAAAACACACAAAGAGCAAAACAAAAAATAGCAAACAAAACAACTCAGAGGAGAAGGGGCAAAAAAGAGCAAAACGGAGCCTTACTTCTCTGGATTGTCTGGAAACTTGATCCGCAGCTCTTGGTTTTTGTATGATCTTTTTTCAAATGTCAGGATCATTTTCTTCACTGAGCTTTCATCCAATGGTTCCTCCTGGTATAAAGAGACAAATGCAACAATTTCAGTCCAAAAGGGTTGTTCCTTATTCACTAACCACTACTTCTTTCTCGTGGCTCTTACATGCCATTCCTACCACTCACCTTTCTGGATTAAGTGTACAATACACACATACTCCCCCATTAGAATGAGGGTTAAGGGTCTACATCATGTGCTACTTAGTATTATTATTCAGTGTGTCTCACATTTAGCCCAGGAAGTTCAGCTTAAGATGTTAAATATTCATTCATTCAACAAATACTTCTTGAGCATACTGTATGGCATTGGAGTAAGCGACAATAGTAACTGAATATTATATAACATTTATCTCGTCCTTCTCTTCTTTTGTACAGGTAAGATAATCTTCAGAGGTTTAAAAGAACTTGTTCAAGGTCAAACCCTGAGTCAGTGACAGTGGCCCTCAATCTTTTCCTCACACCAGGGGTCAGCAAACTATGGTCCACATGTCAAATTCAACTTGGAGCCTATTTTTGTACACCTGCCTGCAATGTGGAAGACCTGGGTTCAATCCCTGGGTTGGGAAGATCCCCTGGAGGAGGAAATGGCATCCCACTCCAGTATTCTTGCCTGGAGAATCCCCATGGAGAGAGGAGCCTGATGGGCTACAGTCCATGGGGTCACAAAGAGTTGGTCACGACTGAGTGACTTAGCACACACACACACACATAAGAATGGTTGTTAAGCAGCAACAGTCACTGCTTTGTGTTTCTTATACATTCCTTTATCTAGCCCATCCTAGCCGCTGAGAAGGGAATCAAACAGGGACCTGGAATCCTGATACAGCAACAAGAATTTAGTAACCTCGCTCAGAGTAAGCATAAAAAATCCCCAGCAAGCCACATAGTTTTCTCACTTCTCATATACTGGAATAATACCTATAAAGGTAAATAAAATGAGCTTTTGAAAACAGAATCATTTCCTCCAAAAAAAAATCTACGCTAAAATTTCAGAAATGTTTTTTCTTCAGTTTATTTCCCAGTTTAATGTGCTGCAGTTCACTCTGCCTCTCTAACACTCTCCCAACTCCTAACTTCACAGCTTTGTAGTCACTGACCATAACTCAAACCAAAAGAAACTGCCATTAAGAGAACCAGAAACAGATCCTTTTGGAAAGCACTGAATCATCTCATAATTCTTTTAAGTTCCCAAAAATGTTAGCTATTATTTTATTAAATTTAGATTCTAACATATTGAGTTTTAAATGGGAGATACCTGTAACATTCATTTGGACATGACACATTTCTTTGATTTTTTAATCAATGACTCCTGGACCCTGAGGTACTCTGTTGGAACCACCCTCCCCACCCCCAACCTGCTCCCCAGTGTCTGTGTCTTTAAAGAGAAGTTCCCTGACTTGGTAAAAACTGAAGACAGTGCTCTGGCCCAGTCAGGACTCAGAGCTTTAGCTTCACTACTTACTACCCACGTAGCAACGTCACTTTGCTGAATATATTATCTTCAAACCCTAACCAAGTCTCATTGATTCTACCTCATATGTGAATTCATCCACTTGCGTTTAGAATAAAATTTCAAATTCTTCACATGACCTATATAAGGACGGTCTGGCAGGATTTGGTCCAGTAACCTCACCAACCCCAAACCCCCATTGGTAGTCCATGTCTACTTTTCCACTGTTGACTCTCCAGTGCCCAGGACAGGGCCTGGCATACAGGAGGCATCCAAGGAAGATCTGTTGAAGGAAGGAAGGCAGGCTAGTAGAGAGGGGAGAACTATTACCTATATCTTTCAAGGTCACAGAGATGACCTAAAGACATGAAGTACATAAAACTGTTTTATAAAGTACATGACACTATATTAATGTAAGCTATTATTGTAACTCGTTGTTGCTTGGTTAGTCGCTAAGTCATGTCTGACTCTTTTGTGACCCCATGGACACAGGGTTCCTCCATCCCTGGGATCCTCCCAGGTTCCTCCATCCCTGGGATTTCCCAGGCAAGAACACTGGAGTGGGTTGCCATTTCCTTCTCCAGGGGATCTTCTTGACCCAGGGATCAAACCTGTGTCACCTGCTTTACAGGTGAATTCTTTATCATTGAGCGACCTGGGAAGCCCTTATTGTAACTCTTAGCATGACTGTTAATGTACCCAACTTATCACTGGGATTTAACTAACAAATAATTTAAATTTCTAGGAAAGGGTTAAATCACTTTTAAGCAACTTCAATACCGACGGCTTTTCTTTCCCTTAGCTAACATCCTGCCCACCCTGTAGAAGAAAACTTTATTAGTGTGAATAATACAGCTCTCATAGGATTCCCAAAGTCTTAGCCCCTCCAGGGTTTGGCCTTCCCTCCTTTAATCTGTCTCCAACACTGGGGGAAAACTGAATTATCAGTCTTAGTCATCAGCCACAGCAGTATCTCCAATAGCTCAACGTCAGAAACCAGAAGGAGATTTCAGAAAGATGAATGCTGATGATGTAGCACAAAAAGGACAATCATATTTTACAAGTTCACGTGACTTTACAGGGGCAAACATCACTTGTTTTTCATCAAATGGGACTTCGGTGGCAGAGAGAAAATAACTCCTGGACTTGTAGCCTTCCATGTGTCATTTTTACAAAGCGATCTCTCTTTCCCTGTCCCTTCACAGAAGGGCTGGTCACACACTGCATTTCTGTCTCCCAGGCTAGAAACCATTTACCCATGACAGCTACTAGCCTAATCCCCCAGTACCAGCCGTGCCCGACACGGGAATTATACCTGCCAATTAACTGCTGCTGCAGGGCTAACAGATTGAGCAGAAGCTAGTGAAGAGGGAGGGCGAGAGGGAGAATGTGCTACACACACTGTTTGTCTAAGGCTGGCAGGACTGCTGTCCTCAGAGAGGAAATTCAGGACTGTCTCCCACCACAGATTTCCAAAGTGTCACCACCTTTTAGGGGCAGACCCCCAAATTAGCACTGGTACAAATCCTAATGAGGAGAGGGCTATTGTCATAACACAATAAAGACCTTTTTCAGAATACGAATCAATTTTTTTTTCTCTTCTCAGATTCACACTCCAGCTTCATTTTTTTATATCCAAACTTAGCGTCGTGTCTTTGAGGGAACCAAAGAACAGCTGGCTCTTAAGAATCTATTTCCATAATTCATATTGAACAAAATGCCAGGGTGAAATAATATACAAGTTAACATTTCAGGATTTAAAAAGACACAAAGGCAAGGTCATTTGATTTTTAATCGCTGATATTTTACCTCTATTCTTTCCAGCTTCATTCATTTATTCATTCAATAAATATTAGTTAAGGGCCTACACCAAGAGCTAGGCATTGCTCAGAATGCTAGAGATACAGCTGTGAACAAAACACAGCCAGTCCCTGTTTTCAGAGGAGGTTGGGGAGAGGACAACAAACGGGTAAAATAACAAATAGGAATTTCAGATCAAGACAAGAGCTGTGAAGACAATACGCAGAATAACGTGGTGAGAGAGTAAGAGAATGACTTACTCTCAAGAGGGCACAGAAGTGAAAAGGTTCAGAGGCAGAAGTGAGTGCAAGGGCCCTGAGGCAACTTGAGGAACAGCAAATAGAAAGGGCTTGGGCAGCTCTTTCCCTAAACAGCATTTTTTCAACCACATCTAAACACCTAATCCCTTAACTCTTCCTGTAATTTCTTCAACTTTGTTGCTTTGGTAAGGCCGTTTTAACTGCCTGAAAGGCCCTTCTTCCACTTGTTTGATAAAATTCTATTTCTGTTTCAAAGACTATTGACTGTACTTAAAAATGAGTGCCTTCTGTGTCCTCAGTAAAGGCTAGGAAACCACCGTGATCCTCCTCAGTCCATACCAATAGCTCCACAGTTCAGCGCTTGGGTCTCAATTATAATATATAATCCAGAATAATTTAAAAATTCTATCTGTAATGTTCTTCACACTTTGCAAAACGCCTGCCAAACTCCACTTAACCTTCATATCAACACTGTGAAACAAATATTCTTAACCCCATCTTACAGATTAAGCTGGGAAGCTCAGAGAAACTAAGCATTTAATCCCAAATTATGCTCTATAGATACTGTGTCAAGGCTGAGCTTCTCAGCCCCCAGCCCATCTCTGCCACCTTACCTCTTCCTCTTCCTCCTCACCCTCTCTGTCAATAATTTGAAGCAGCCGTTTTTTGTCATCATCTGCTTCTTCCACCACAGTCATCTCCTCCTCCCGATAGCGGCCACGCTCTCGAGTACCAGCTTGTCTCCGACGCATCTTCAGCTCTTCCTCTTCGTCATCCCGGGGACGTTTTGTGCCCCTGTTGGGCTAAGAAACACAAAAAAGAAACAGGATTTCAGAGCTGGAAAATATGTAGAAGGGCGTACACACCAAATATTCCAAAAGTGTTCAAAAATTCCCTGACCGAAAAGCACCATAGCACACAATTTCTACCACAAAATGAAGTAAAGCTCTTAAGTTGTTATTTTTCAGGCCCTTAGCAATTGATTCTATACATACAGGGTTACAGTCACCTACAAGATAGTTGGCTTTTATTTGTTACAGAATTTTTTCAAGACACAAAGGTTAGCCCTTCACAAAAGTTCTCGTTTATACAGAAACCACAGGGTACAAAGTCACTTTGAGCTAATTAAGCTCAATTTAATAGTTAGGATTCAGTCTTCAACACCAATCCCTTAGCACATGGTTTTAATTCAGGTCTGAGACAGATTATAGTCACTCACAAGCAGCTCAAACAGAGAATACTACATATATAACTTCCAAGGGTCTACAACACTTTAAATTCCTACTTTACAGGTGAGCACAGTAAGGCCAAAGGTCAATGATTACCCACGGTCACAAAACAGCAGTTTTTACAACTGCTTGCCATTCAATTGGAATAAAACAGGGCACTTCTGAAATGGGCTTCAGAACTGAGGAGAGAGAACACTGAACTAGACACCCAACAGCCCAATACCTCCATTCAGCTTGAAGTACTACTGTGCAACTTCAGGCACCTCATTTCATGTCTCTAAGCTTTAGTTTTCTCATCTGAAAATGGAGATCACAACCCCTTTCTCCCTGTGTAGTTCAAAAAAAATGTTTCTTTGTGTATCTGAACCATTTTTTTCAGCTTTATTGAGATACAACTGACATTACATTAATGTCAGTTAATATAAACTGACATTAAAAACTTAATCACTGTGCAAGTTTAAAGTGTACACATGACAACATGATGTGATTCACACACATATTGTGAAATGATACCACAATAAGGTGAGTTAACAACTCTATCACCTCATATAATTACATTTCCCTCCCACCCCTGATGGCAAGGACATAAAAGATCTTAGTAACTTTCAAGTACATAGTACAGTATTATTAACTATAGTCACTCTGTTATACATTAGATTCCCAGAACTTATTTATCTCTTAACTGGAAGTTTATACCAAATGGCTGCAAACATTAGTGAAAGAACTCTAAATTATTCATATAACAGTACTAGACAAATTAAAATTATTTTTGTTGTTTAGTTTCTAAGTCGTGTAAGACTTTTGAGACCCCATGGACTGTAGCCTGCCAGGCTCCTCTGTCCATGGGACTTCCCAGGCAAGAATACTGGAGTGGGTTGCCGTTCCCTTCTCCAGGGGATCTTCCCAACCCAGGGATCGAACCCACGTCTCCTGCTTGGCAGGTGGATTCTTTACCACAGAGCCACCTGGGAAGCATATAAAATTATTACTATGAATTAATCAAATGATTGTGTCTTCCCCAACACAAAACACTTGTGTTAGACTCTTCAACGAGCTTTTCTTTATCTGTTATATTAACTGCACGCACCAACAGTGTGCTGGGTGTAATGTGGTATGTTATTAGCAAAGTGAAGAAAATGCTGCATTCACTGCCATCCTGCTAAGTTGTTTGGTGATAACAGACAAATTTCTCTTCTACATGTTACACATCTCATCTTGTGACTTATAAGCCATACTGTTACTGAACTCCGCCACCCCAGTGGTGCAAAGTCATTCCCGTCTATATTCAAGTACCCTGCTGGGTCCACATACCAGGTGCTTCAGTAAGTCTCAGCGCACGACACTGCTTAGAAAACTCACATTAGACAATTTGATCTGTGGGGTACCACCTGCTATTTTTCGCTCTGTTCCTGAGTCTCCCTGGGATAGATTATAATTTCATATGATCACACTCTATTTCCATAAATATAAAAATTACCAAAATTGCTGCCATTATTACCCTTCTACATTTTAAAAATGAGAAGGAAAAGAAAAAGGAAATCAACATGGCAGTAACCACAGAGTACAAGGAAAAGGAGGTGGTGGTTTTCATGTGAGAAGGAGAAGGAGGTAGTTAGCTCCGAAAGGAGGGCAGGCTCTAAACTGGAAATCTGCAGCTCCCCAGCAGGTAAGGAACTTCAGCCCTCCCGGGAGCACTAATTCTTTCAGGCTCATAAAATAAGCCCTGCTGTGGTTCTGATTAGCGTGAGCCTATTGCAGCAGCCAAGTCAAAGCATGAACTCCATAGTTCTCCACGGAGAGGAGATTTCTGGATTGTTTATCTCAGAGCAGAGAGAAAAGGCAGTGGACCACAGTTAAAGGGGAAAGCTAAATTCAGCCACAGTTAAAAAATGCAAAAAAGAACACTGGCAATGGCTCTTTTGAACACATCTTCTAATCCACTTCTGTAAAACAAACATTTCAGAGGTCAGAGAGGAGTTTCATTTTTACCACTGAAAATAATAATTTCCAATGAAATAGCACTTTCCTTCTGCAGAACTTAAAGCGCTCCTTTTCATCTTCACCACACGTCTGGGGACGAGAAGTAGTTAACAGTTCTATTTTATAAGAAGGGAGACAGGATGCCTGAGATCCTTTAGTAAACTCCTGTAAAGACAACCTGGTGCCTTCTAAAAGTTGAAACTGATCTCTGGGAAGTTTGCCAATTTCCATGATTCCAGAATCCTAACTGAGACAGATTTGAGGGACTTTCAGGCGAGAACAAATACCCATGAACCTAAGTCATACAAGACCTCGGCCAAGTTAAAATAGCATTTGCTAGGCCATTCGTTCAACAAATAATTTATTAAAGAACTCCAAAGCTTGAAGGATCCTCGAGTAATCAGCCTGGCCTATACCAGTCCTAGGCTTCCATTCGGGTAATGTCTAAATGGGGACCTGGAATAGACTGTTAGAATGGATTTTGGAGACAAGAATAGCTTTGCTAATCTTCATGAAGAGTTTTAAGCACATTCCCAAGAGGGCAACCTTTAGGTTTACCCACTGTATCTCCAATTTCCTTCCTCTTCACACAGGGTATTCAGCTTTACCTCCCCTCATGGAGGACAACTCTATGACAGAACGAACACAGGAAAACCCACTGGGATAGTTCAACATGGCTCCTTCACCAACATACCAGCTTCCCATCCCACTCTCCAACAGATGGATAAGTTGCTCAAAGGCCTGGATATGTTTTATTTCAGCATTTTTCTCTCCTAAGGCAAAATTTTAAGAACTTCTGTTCTTCACTTCTCTTCTCAACTCTCAATTCTTTTTCAGATACTAATAACCCTCCAAATAGAGAAATTTCTATTCATTTCTGAAATCTGACCACTCTAAGTAATAAAGGTTAAAAATTCATTTCTTTAACAAATATATGGTAAATGCCAACTGTATGTAAGGTACTGTGCTGGGGACTAGGGACACATGTGAAAATAAGACAAACACTGCTTTGCTATCAAAGGGCTTAAAAGTCTAGGACACAGCAGTCAGTCAAAATATACTGCAAGCCAAAGATGTAATTTAAAATTTTTTAGCAGCCAAATTTTAAAAAGTAAAAAGAAACAGGCAAAATTAATTTTAATATATTTTATCTAATCCAATATATCTAAAATATTATCATTTCAACATGCAATGAATATAAAAAATTACTCATGATGTATTTCACTTTTTTTCTTTTAATTCTAAGTCTTTGGAATTTGGTGGATGTATTTTACACTCGTGATGCATCTCAACACAGACCTAGCCCCATTTCAGGTGCCAAACAGACATATGCAGCTAGTGGCTACCTTACTGACATCCCAGGTCTAAGGAATTTTCATCTGAGGGGTTCCTGTTCCCTGATAATGTCAAAATAAAATTGGGTTTCTGGCAACACTGAATGAAATAGGCACTCATACAAAGCTGAAGTCCTATTTATGAAAGATCACCCTTTAAAATCTATGAAGCTAACAACACCCTGACCCAGAAATAAACTTCTAGATTATATTTACCCATATTCACCACTGAGGGAGTGCTCAGTTGCATAAAACAAAGCAAGAATATGCAGGAGGGGAAGAAGCGAGGAGCTGTCAAACTGATTTCGCTACAGAAGAGCCAAAGGGCTCTGGATCCAGAAAGGAAACAGCACACTCACAGCCTGTCAGAGAGAGGTCAGCAGCTCGGGCCTGAGGTCTCCTTGTGTCTCACACCACCCATCCCAAGAGGATTAAGCCATTCTTACCAGTCACCTTTGGAGATTAATTTGTTTGGGTATCTGAAAGGTGTTTGGAATCCCTCAAGATGAAGGAATGACAAAAGAAACTGTTCTTAATAAAGTCATTTCTCGGCTGCTGCTGCCCACAGCAGAAAAATGATTAACTCCTAACTTCTGATGTACTAGAACATCAGCCTTTAAGGATTTTTACAGTCTTCTACAATTCCCTGCCTTGCTCCCAAGAGGTGGGGAGTGGAATAAGTGCTCACTAAGCGTTTGCCCACCAGCCAACCACACAGCTGGTATCCTTTCTAGGCTATACAAAGGGTTCCCACTTGCTCAAAGCCAATAGGAAGCTCCAAGAATACATATTACATATATATATTATATGTGTGTATATATATATATATATATGCATATATAAATATATATTTTTAACTTTCCAAAAATCTTGAAGCCTTGTGTGTTTGTATATGATGGATGAGATATATATATATATATATACACCCATCTGACTAGAAATAAAAATCAAGACATCTCCATGAAAGCTTTGAAAGCATTAAAAAATTAAATAAGTAATCTGCCTAGAATACTCCCTGCATCCCCAGACAATACCCAACCTAAAGCTTTAGGTTTCATTTTTCCCTCTCTCTCTCTTTCTCTGTCTCTCTCTCTCTTTTTAATTAAAAAGCAATGAGAAGCTGTAGCTATAATGAGGGGCTGTGGGAAAATGCAGTTATATTGGGCTCAAAGTAATGTACCATAGGAAGAGGCTACCTCACCAGAACGAATCCTAAATTAAAACTCCACTATGAAACCAACTCCATTTCCTCTGAGCATGCAATCTATATTATCGCATTTATGGTCTGTCTCGACCTCAATTAGACTTGGGGATGGGGGGAAAGAAAGGGGACTTCTATAATAAGCAATAATGGTATCATTATGATAAATTATGAAAACACACAGTGCAGTTATTAATGTGAAGAGCACATTTGTACCAGGATATAATGTAGATGTGCATTTGTGGGGGTAGCATCTAACTGTAGCTCAATATTCCTAGTTACCTGGCTAAGAAATGGAGTAATTTTCACAAAATGTACTTTGATGTTAATGGCAGAAAAAATATGTTCAATTTTATTAAGGAAATGGAAAAACTCAAAGGAAATCTGTTAACTTTATAATACACCAGGAATTCTTCGCCTAGCACCAAGCAGGTCACATATCTTCAGAATATGGGCCTTCCAAGTGGGGGCACAAAGTGCCGTTTCCTAAATATCAAACAATAGGAAAGACTCAGAAATCGGAGCTGAAAGAGATAATCTAGTTTGTCCCTCTTTTTATAGAAATAGGGAAATCTGAGCTCCTTGTCTGTGGTAGGTAATAACATATGGCTTCTAATTCCCCATAGAGTTTGTTTCCTCCTTTGCCATACTAATCAGTCATTCCTAACCTGTGTGCAGTGGTGATATCCTGTTTGGAAAAGGAATTTTGGAGTCAGATTTTTCTAAATTCAGATCCTGGTCCCTTTACTTAGCAGCCCTGGAAAGTAACTTACTCATTCCAGGTCTGAGATTTTTCAATCTACAAACTAGGAACAACAACCGCTTTCACAGACGTTTGTGTATATATGTATGTATATACATAAAGGCCAGTGTTTCTAAAGTGCTGATCACAGCTTAGCCCACAGAAGACAATACATGTATCTCTCTTGGACACAACTGACTCAAAATCAAAGAAATTCAAGGTTGGAAAGGGTTATCAGCTTTTAAAAGAAAGACTGTTATCAGCTTTTAAAATAAGGAACCCATTTTTAATGTCAACATATTTGACAGACTCCATACCCAGCTGCATTTTTTAGTATCCAATGAGTGAGAAAATACACAATGACAACAAACAGTTTCTATGTATTTGGCAATACTTTTCCATTGAATTTGTGTTTTTAACTCCCACATTTCTGAGAGAGAGAAGAGCAGAGCTGACAGAAACAGAGAAAGAGATTGATCAATTTTGAGAGAGATTTTGAGAGACTGAGATTCATTCTACAGAAAATGCTTGTGTACATCTGGATTCGAAACCTTGTGCAATAATTCTGAGGCGCTAGACACAATCCAGACTTCAGGAGCCCTTCATCTAACTGGATTATCTTTCTGAGGTGTGAAGACTCTTTAAAACATTGTGGTATAGGTTGGGGCTTTCCTAACACTTTTGGTGGCCAGAAACTTAACCTTCTCCCTAAACCGCACCCCCTTCATCTTTGGATCACTCAGAGAATTCATTCAATTAAGGAGAAACCTTTCAACTTATAATTTTCTTCCCCAGTCCATAATCTTTCTCCTTAAAGCCATATAAAGTTGGTTTAGTCTCACTTTCACATTAAAAAAAAAACTTTAGATTTTAAGACAGTAATCCTATTTCATTCTGCCTCTCCCATTGCCTTTTCATTTTCAGAATAAACACTTTCAATATGACAGGGGAAGAGTATATGCAACACAGTTAAGGGAGGTATATACATAATTAAATTCCTTCCTACCTTTATTTTGGGATTTCATAATTTTAAAGCTTTCTGATACCTCTTCAGATGGGTTAGACATATGGAATGCCACAAACCCAAGACTGTGGACGGATTGCTCTAACCAATCCGAACTGCTCAGAAATCATCTGCTGTTAACCTCGCCTGATTACATTTTGTCAGAATAAAAAGGAGTTTTCAAACACTCATTTTGACCAGATGGTAGTGAGTGGCCTGACCCAGAAGTTACAGATGAGCTGCAGTAATGAGTTTTCCCTTGCCTTTGCTGGCTGCACATTCACTGGTGACATTTTACAACTAGGGCTTCTGGCTCAATCAATATTTGCAGGCATGAAACCTGCCAAAGTTAACATCAGGGCTCCCTTGCAAATTTGCTTGAGGCACCAGAACTGAAAAAGCTCACAATCTCTAATGCTGCAAGTATCATCAGCCAGAGTTCATAATTAGGGATCAAAGTCAGAGACAGAAAATTCTACCTACTCAAAGGGTTGTTGTGATGATTAAAACATCTTACAAATGGGCTTTGTGTAAACTATAAAGCACTATTATCAACATAAGGGATTATCATAATCACATTTTTAAGAAATATCTCAGCGGCAATTCCAGATATTCACATATAATTATATATTACGCCTTTGCAAGAATCATGGCAATATGCCACCTTTTCTTCTGAAAGAAAAACCAGGTACCAAAAACTCAAAATCTCAAAGCAAAGTCAATGCAAATATTAAACAGAACCCTCATTTATTTAACTCCCAATTTAAAAGATTACAGATACTAAGAGCACAGTAATTACTTGAGAATGTGGGTTTTAACAACGTCCACAAGGGGTGGGGGCGGGGGGAAAATCAACGTATCAAAAAGAAACATCACCAAAGATCTCACATATGATCTGGAATCTGACTGACTGACAAGCAACATGGATGTGATTTACGATTTAAATCACCAGTCATGAAGACCCTACTTAACAACTTTTCCAACCAAAAGAGTTTTTACTCCTTGTTAAAGCCTGAATATATATTCGTCTCGCTTCCAAAGAGTGTGCATAATTTTTTTTTTTGGAAGTACAAACTATTCTTTAGCGTTTGTGATTTACTTTGACATCTTCTCTGATTAATTCTGCAGTTGCATCAGAAAGCCGAATGTTGATTTGGTTTCTTTATTTATCAAGCCTAACAGAGGCAGATACTTGTAAAATCATTGGCAGGTAAACCGCCTCCATTTTAACAGACAATATGAATGTTTTGTTAGCTACACCAGAATCATGATCATTCATTCATTCACTCAGGAAGTATTTACTGAGCTAACAGAACCTGAATATCACTCTATTAGGTGCTGGAGGGAATATCAGACATCAAACCAAGAACAACAACCACAGTAGAACTGCACTGATCTAAAAGAAGCAACAGAGTACAGTGCAAGGAGCAAGAGACCAATAATCCGAAAAATCTGGGCGCTGGTGAATCACTGAAAAGTCACATGACTTTAGATCAGTCATTGAACCTGCTGGCCCTGCATTTATAAAACTGCTCTGCCTTGCTCTGTTACCTCACAGGACTGTCTTTCATCAGGCAAGGGAGAGTAAGAGTAAGGAAAGATACAGCACTTTGAAGAGAAAACAGAGCCTAGGATTCAATTTCTTTTAATGACAGCTAACTGCAAAGTCCTACATATACAACAGACTTTTACAATTACTTTTGACGCAGAATATAATCACAATTATATTTCTCTGTCTGCCCACTTGAGTGACTTTGTGAAAGGTTTTGTTGAGATAAAGATACTCTGTAGGTATTGTAAACCCTTAGCCTTAGTCAGGAGCAACAATATCAAGGGACTACAATCAGTTGGGTATGACTTGTTCTGCATGATTCCCTACTAGCTTCTCCTTCCCCCCTTCCCCAATTGTGTGCATAACCGTACCATTTTGCCAAATTTATTTCAGATCTTTTTTTAAATAAAATATTATACAGTTAAAGTGTCCTTTGTACTCTTCTTTAATCCCACGTCACTGTGTACCCCTCCTTAATCAGGTTTCTTTATTACCCTTCTTAGAAGTGATCACTATCCTAAACTGGGTGAATGGTAGTACAGATAGGTAGAATCCTAATTGGTTGAACCGAAACAGTATGAGCAGGGTAAAATCCTCTGTTTAAATTCAAAATAGTAAATACATAAACTCCCTGCCAGGGGAGATATGACTTCAGAGCTGACAGTTTTAGCAAATGTCTTTTTCAACAGGATGGCCAACTTAAATTTTTAAAAAACTGAATGCACATTAAGGGTGCACTATTAGAAGCAAAACATCCAATTCGGCTACAGTCCCATAGAACAGAGTTAGCCACCACATTTTAAAAGAGGCACTGTAATCTCAATATTGCATAAGCAGGGTAACACAGGGTCTGAACTCTTGCTACAGAAAAAAAACCAATAAGGGATTGAGAGAAGAATCTCGAAGGGACCCAGGAGTCACCTTCAGTTATTCAAATGATGCCTTGGAATGGAGTGAACACATAGTGCTACCATGAAGAACAGATCACCCTCCTTTCTCCTTTTATTCCAGCTAGAGAAATCTTACTCAGCCTTAAACCCCAACTCAAAGGTCACCTTCTCTAAGAGAAATGCTGCCATCCAAATGCTACCCAGGAAGACCTCTGAGCTTCCTCAGCACTGTATCATATCATACCTCTATCAGTACACAAGTACATTAATAAATCTCCATCTCCACCACTAAATCATAGGCTAGGTCCTCCAGGGTAGGTGTCCTGAGATCTAACCTTGCTGCTAGCACACTCAGCATCCAACAGCGTCCAGCTCATAGCAGGTACTTAACCCATGTTGCTAAATCATTGAGAGATGACAAGGGAAGAGGAGAGCTAAACCAATGTACTACTCAAGAATCGTAATTCACTACTAGCAATCCTAAAGGAAATCAATCCTGAATATTCAATGGAAGGACTGATGCTGAAATTGAAGCTCTAATGCCTTGGCCACCTGATGCAAAGAGCTGACTCAATAGAAAAGACCCTGATGCTGGGAAAGATTGAAGGCAGGAGGAGAAGGGGATGACAGAGGATGAGATGGTTGGATGGCATCACCGACTCGATGCACATTGAGTTTGAGCAAGCTCCGGGAGTTGGTGAAGGACAGGGAAGCCTGGTGTGCTGCGTGCAGTCCATGAGGTCACAAGAGTCAGACAGGACTGAGCAACTGAACAACCATTAGCAAATGTATACAATGTATGCATATTCTCAGAATTACTTGGGTCATTAGATAACAGCAACCAGGCAGAATTCATCTGTTCTGTATTTACATCTTGAATCATTTTATGCCCCCCTGGGCCACAGCTTAGCAAATTTTCTCATGGTAGCACCAAGTGGTATTCAGAGGGTAAGAATAGTAAAGTGTCTGTGTAACCTCATAATTTACAGACAAACTACAACTCAAGGAAGTGACAAGACTTGAGCCTGAAGCCACAGAGCTGGGTCTGGACTCTAACTCCCACTTTGACAGCAGCAGTATACACAACCCCCCAATCCACCTTCCTTAGTCACAACTTCAGAAACTATTACCTCAAAGGCAGTAATTTGCATCATCTTTCCCTGCTGCCATCATCATTCAACTAACACTAAGATCTCTTCTGTCGCTTTTCTGCCCAGGCCGTTAGCCAGGAAAGCTCTTTTCCGTAGTTACTCCTTGCCTGTTTGGAAGCTCACTGACCAGACCAGCTTACTGTCATCTGTCTATAAGGAGATTTCTGTAAAACTCCTTTCCTTAGATCATCTGGGCAACCCACACTGAGCCCAGTGGGTACCTACCATGAACACCAGTTCACTCTTAATCTTTAAACATTAAATAACAAATTAATACAGCAATGTTCAAGTTATTCATAGTTTTAGACCCAAGGCTCAGATATAAGACTCAAAACTGCGTTCCTCTTTCAAACAGGAGTGGTTGCAATGTGGGGAGAGAGGATAAACTAGCAGAGAGACAGAAGATAGGAATGAAAAAGTGAAGATATTTTTAGAAAATGGGGTGGGGGGAATATTCAGAGTATACTGAATGGCCTGGGACTGACTGAGTGAGAAAAGACTAGCTCTTTCACAACTGCTTATTATTTCCTTAAGGGTTTGACATGATTTTGATCTCTGGAGTCCAGGACATCAGATATTACCATTATTTCTTTTAAAGCTTAAAACTTATCCACACAAATCTGTTACACAATGGCTGCCACATTTATTTCAAGGAAGACAGAACTCACATGAAACTTTACCCTAAGTATCTTGTGAAAGATACTGGCTTAAAACTCAACATTCAGAAAACTAAGATCATGGCATCTGGTCCCATCACTTCATGGCAAATAGATGGAGAAACAATGGAAACAGTGACAGACTTTATTTTCTTGGGCTCCATAATCACTGCAGATGGTGACTGCAGCCATAAAATTAAAAGACAGTTGCTCCTTAGAAGAAAAGCTATGACCAACCTAGACAGCATATTAAAAAGCAGAGACGTTACTTTGCCAACAAAGGCCCATCTAGTAAAAGCTATGGTTTTTCCAGTAGTCACATATAAATGTGAGAGTTGGGAATATAAAGAAAGCTGAGTGCCGAAGAATTGATGCTTTTGAACTGTGGTGTTGGAGAAGACTCTTGTGAGTCCCTTGGACTGCAAGGAAATCAAACCAGTCCATCCTCAAGGAAATCAGTCCTGAATATTCATTGGAAGGACTGAAGCTGAAGCTGAAGCTCCAATACTCTGGCCACCTGATGTGAAGAACTAAATCATTGCAAAAGATCCTGATGCTGGGAAAGATTGAAGGCAGGAGGAGAAAGGGATGACAGAGGATGAGATGGTTGGATGGCATGACCGACTCAATGGACGTGAGTTTGAGCAAGCGCTGGGAGTTGGCGATGGACACAGAGGCCTGGTGTGCTGCAGTCCATGGGGTTGCAAAGAGTTGGACAAGACTGAGCAACTGAACTATCTTGTCAAAGAGTATTTTTCAACATTATGGATAACATTTTAAAGTCTGCAAACGTAGCATGATTTTACAATATACTTTCCAGCACTGGAGTACCGATTTACCTCTCACTCTCAGCTTGAATGAAGTATCTGGTGTTATGGCCTCAACACATGCCTGTTGATGAGTCCATCAAAAACAACGAAAAGAGATGGCTTCATGTCTGCTTTTGTTTAGGATGCACTTTATTTTCCTCAACTCAAAGGTTTTACTATTTCTAGAAGCTTTACAAACCACTAAAGTTAGCAAAATACCTCCATTCCAATAAAGACAAGGATAGTAAGTGAGTTCGAGTCGGAAAACAGACTTCTACCCGGAAAACAGACGGAACCAATGACCATGTGGAATACAATCAAAAGGAATTCTTTGGTAGCCTGGGTGAATGCCTCCTGGGAACCTACAAATTCCCGCTACAAGCTCTATCTCCACCAGCACAATGCTCTCAGGAAGAACATAAAAGTGGCTTCAAGGTGATTTTAAACTAGTAACTGCTCACTTCAAAAACATTTTAGGATACTTAGTTTCCTAGCAATACTGTCTAGTAGACTAGATAGGGCAAAATTCATACCTTATTAGGCAGGAAAAAACTCCACCAAGTGTCAAGATAATTAAATAATGTCTTACACAGAAAAAAAAAATCAAATACATGGTAGAATAAAATAACTGTTTTGAACCATCTCTCTTCTTTTTAAAGTTTTCTTGGAAGCTTGGTAGGCTTTTGGCATTAAAGAAAAAAAACCAATTCTCCTTTAAAAAAAAGTTAAAGTCACTCAGTCGTGTCTGACTCTTTGTGACCCCATGGACTATTCAGTCCATGGAATTTTCCAGGCCAGAATACTGGAGTGGTAGCCTTTCCCTTCTCCAGGGAATCTTCCCAACGGAGGGATCGAACCCAGATCTCCCGCATTGCAGGAGGATTCTTTACGAGCTAAGCCACAAGGGAAGCCCAAGAATACTGGAGTGGGTAGCCTATCCCTTCTCCAGAGGATCTTCCTGACCCAGGAATCAAACCGGCGTCTCCCGCATTGCAGGCAGATTTTTTACCAACTGAGCTATCAGGGAAGTCTTTAAAAAAAACTTTACCTTAAAATAGTGCAAAGACACTGTTTTTGTTGTGTGTGTGTGTGTGTGTGTGTTTTGCATCATGCAAAGATATCAATACAAGTTATAATAGCTTTATTTTTTTATAAAGGAAAGTAAAGTGAATTTTCATAAGAAGGTTTCCTCTGTGAGTGAATCTCTAGCTGGTTACAACCAACTCTCTAGCTGGTTACAACCTTGAGAGAGCTATCAAGGCAAACTACACATTAGCTGTCAATTTAGAATGACTCCAGGAAGCTAGCCCCGGAGCTCCACTGATATCTTTTCAACAACCTCTTAATCTTGTTTATAACACCTGTGTTAAAGCAGTCTGACATCAATCCTACTCTCATCTCAGATTGAAATTACTTAGAAACTTGAGAATTCCAGTAAACATCAAAAAAACAGAGACACTGGCTGAGAAACCCTATACACAAGGGAACTCGGCCACCTCTTTTAAACAAAGCTGCGTAAGTAAGCTAGGACGGGCCTCAATAGGCCAAGCCGGATATAAATCTTACCAAGAGCTTCTCAGGAGGCACTAAGGCCAGAGAATCGCAGGGTTTAAAGAAACGATAAAGATTTCCTCCTCCAGCTTCCTCACCAAGTGATTATCCAAGCTACAGAATGGTCACCATTAACTGTGTGCTTATTATACACCCGGAACTTGACATTTCATTATTTTTTCAATCCTCACACAATCCTGCCAGGTAGGTAAGACCATTCCCCATTTCTTCAAGTGAGGAAACCAAAGCTCGGGGGGGGTGGGGGGGGGGGCTTGCTTAACAAGCTGCCTAAGGTCAAGGAGCTGGAAAATAGTGGGGACAGGATCCAAGCAGTCAATCTAAGCCCAAAGCTCTCACTCTTGCCAGGACACCACAGTACTACCATGTGATGGGGAAATCATCCCACCTTAACTGACTTCTGTGCTTACTACAGATCTGTGTCCCAAGGCTACTTAAACTTAAGTGAACTTTTAGCAGCTCTACCACTTCCCGTTTCAGAAACCCATGTGTGTCCTTGGCTTGTATAAAATATACAGTACCTTCAAAATGATGCTAAAGTAGTCCAATTTATAGAGGGGGAATAGTGCAGGGAGAAAAGAATGGATTCTAGTGGTCAGACACCTAACTTTGTTGTTACTAGTGCGTGACCTTGCTTGAGCAAATCGCCATGTCTCATCCTTGGAAAAACCTCCCATAGCAAGGAAGTGCATAACCCAGAAAAATAATAAATGTTTAAGGGAAAAAAAAATCAAATAGAAATGGATGTGCCAGATATAACCAACACGAAATAAAAATTAACCTTGCTGTATTGTTTCTTATCTTTTGCCTACAAGGCTGGGTAAAGAGAAAACAGCAATTACAACCCAAAGAGGCATTGGTATAAATCTTTGGCAAACAAACGATCAGTGAATCTCTTGTTTTGGAGTCAGAGACAATGCTGATCTTGGGAAAAAGAAAAATTCCAGTCAACTCTCAGGTTATTACAGTATTGAAATCAGAGTTTTATCAAAATCATCAACTGTTATTTAAGACAAGTCTCATCCAACCCAGTGAGTCCTATGACTAGGGCCACTAACAATCACAAACTAAGCTTAATCTTCTCTCCATCAAGAAATAAGAGACAAGAAAGAGAAGGCAACTGAGAGGGTGCCAAGTCTTCACATAAAAAGATACCTGGAAGAAACCCAAATTCAGCCACCTGATCACTGATTCACTACTTCATTCATTCACCTTCATTCTTTTTTTTCTTCAGTCAAGACACATTCACTGAGTATTTACTATACAGTAGGTACAGAATAGTCACTGCTCTAGAGGAAATCAAAGTCTAGTGGGAAGAGATGTAATCAAGTCATTTCAATCAAGAATTGTTGGCAAAGGCAGCTTCACGCATGCAGTATTTCAAATCCCACTCAGTCACATAAAAATGGGCCTTGGGCCTGGAATACTTCTTTACAAGAGATAAGGAACCCATATGGCCTATGCCTGGTTTATCACTTTGTACGGGAATATCTTTCCCTGTCTGAGGCTCAGCAAGTGTTCCTTTGTTCTGCTTAAGTATGTCTGTCAACGGCCCTGAGTCATACCACAACTTTCAGGTCTGGGTCCTTCTGCTGCTATAAGAAGAGGGGTGCACACAGGCCAGCTGTCCATCACTGGAAGGCGGAGGGCCCTGATAGCAACAAGGGACTGACAACCCTACGGGAGCTGATCTTTCTCTGTCTCTTCTCTTTGTGAGCAAAGCATTGTTCCATCCAGGGCTTGACTGTGTTGTGCTTTCCTTGGCAACTCCAATACCAAGATGCCATGGCAGCATTTGAAGTCTTCTCCTGGGATTGGTAACTGATGCACAGTGTTCTGCTGCCCTGGATTGGATAACCAGTGTGTGGTGCTCCACTGGACAAGAATGATATACATGGCAGACCACAGGTGAATACAAGGTAGGGTGATGGTAGCATTCTGCTGCATTCAACTCTTTAGGGCATTTCTTTGTTTAAGCTACTTTCATCCACTGAAGCCCTCAATTAGGAAAAAGATTCTACCACCTACTTCTTGGGTATCTTTGAGCAAGTCACTAAACCTCTGTGAACTTTCTTTCCTCACCTATATAACATAAGTAAGAATACTGACTTCCTGGACTTGCCTTTAGGATGTGACAGAATAACAAATCAAATAGCTCAATGCCTGGCTCTTCAATACCTTGTAGTTCCCAACCTTCTATTTTGTTCTTTTGCCTTGGTGACACAGGAAGGAGAAAACACATATTCTTTTATTTCATTGAAAGTATGACAATTTCTACAAGCTCCTCTATGAGCTGTTTTTCATTTGTTTCAAATCAGGAACATACTAACCCTTTAAGTGACCCCCTTCTCCGACAGACACAAAGATAATCTGTCAATTGAAGGCAAATCTACCTCTAATGTAGAAGCAATACTTCCAGACCAGCTGCACACCTACCTCCTGATATTATCCTGTTAGATTTGATGTCAAGCTCCTAAAAAAAGGTATACTCCCCATACTCAGCAATCAAAGTGCCTCCACCTCACACAAGATGAGCCACGGCTAAAAACTGCTTCTTTTTTTTTCAATTAAAATAAGAATTCATCAACATCTTGCCAACAGCACAACTAGAATATGGAGCCCAATATCAGACTGTTAACTAGTCTCCATCTTGCTCTAAGGGTGGTTTTAAGCACATAGAAAAGGTGAGGGCGGGTTGGGGGGCAGATTACTCATTTAAACAAAATGTTTAAACCTCTAATTATGGGGCGGGCACCAAGAAGATGGAAAGTGATTTGCAATCTTCATTACAGAATCTGACCACTCGTACAAGTCACGTCAGCCAGAAGGCAGACACCATCTCTTTTCCCCCCACTGAGCCTTCTGTGTCCTTTTAAGTTCTGTGGAGATGGAAGAAGAAATCTTTGGAAAAAGAAAAAAATTAAGGACAAGAATCAGAATTTCTGTCTCCTTAAGTTCATTATGCTGAATGAGGTATAAGGATCCCCAGTGAGAAGCCAGGAAGATAATATTCAGGGACTACATTGGCAGGCTAGGCAGCCTGAGGGCCTTTGAAACTCTCAAGTCTTGTAAAAACTGCCCAGCTCAGGTGGTGCTTAAGCAATTCTTTTTATTTGCAGAAAAGTCCTGTCATCAGTGGTAAGAGATGCACAGAAAATTAGATGGTGACCACCAACAGCACCTCTGGTCAGAAAGAAATCTGTTCCTCTGCAGATACGCCTGTACCATTGCTAATTTGTGTTATCTCTGCCCGTTCAGATCTCTACATGCTAACTCAGGAAAAAAAGTCCCTGCCAGCTAACTGTGACAAGTCTGATGGCAGAACTCCCACTGGAAGAATCAGCAGAGACGGCAAAGGCAGGCAATTATTCCCCCTCGTTATAGAGAGTTCTTTTCAAGTTGTTGTGTTTTCAGTTTTGTTTTTTTTAATTTTGAAAACAAAGAGTAGCCATTCACAACCACTGCTCACAGCAGTCACTCATAAAACTGGCAGAAACTGAAACTCCCCTCAAGCCAACTGAAAAAGATGTCCTGGAAGTAACCAGAAAGGCGGTGCCCCTTTAATTACTCACTGTAATGTAAAACCAGACATGGAGAGGATGGCCAAAGCAGAGCAGATCTGGGCAAAACAGTGGTGATATTTAATCATCAGTCCAGACCATCTGCAACTGTTTTGCAGAGGCACATAAAGTTTATGGATTCCAAAGCTTCCTACAAGTTACCAGGTGCTGAGGGTCACTTGCATTGTCCTCAGGTCCACCAGAGGCTGCTTTCTTCATTCTCTCCAGGCCAGGGTGCTCAACACAAGGCACCATGCCCACATGTTCTGTGCCAAGCCTGGCACTAGAAAAAGTGTTGCTTCTTGATTAAGCCAGAACACAGATTAAATGCTTAGAATTGGGAGATTCTGAAAACAACCTAGGCGGGAAAGCAATTATTCTAGGGAGAGTACAGCTTCAGCTGTGGCCCTCTGTAGCACAAAGGTGAATTCCACCCACTTTGAACAATGAAGCCAGCCAGATTGCTCCCCAACAATCCAGCCTCCATTCCACAGATGCAGTAGTCTTTTAAAACATAATCATATTGTGTCACTCCACAGCTTCAATCCCCCAATCGCTTCCCGATGTACTAACAATAACATCTGAACATTTTAGGGTTTCCCATCCTCCCCAGGAGAACTGCTTTTGAACTGTGGTGTTGGAAAAGACTCTTGAGAGTCTCTTGGACTGCAAAGAGATAAAACCAGTCAATCGTCAAGGAAATCAGTCCTGAATATTCACTGGAAGGACTGATGCTGAAGCTGAAACTCCAATATTTTGGCCACCTGATGCGAAGAGCTGACTCATTGGAAAAGACCCTGATGCTGGGAAAGATTGAAGGTAGGAGGAGAAGGGGATGACAGAGGATGAGATGGTTAGATGGCATCACCGACTCGATGGACATGAGTTTGAGCCAGCTCTGGGAGTTGGTGATGGACAGGGAAGCCTGGCATGCTGCAGTCCACTGAGTCACAAAGAGTCGGACACGACCAAGTGACTGAACCGAACTGATCCTCCCCAGAGCAGACCTCTCTGTCCTTACCCTCCTCACTCACCACGCTCTAGCTATACTGCCTCAATCAGGACAAGCTTGTTCCCACCTTAGGGCTTTTGTAGTGGTTTTCCCCTTGGCTTACGTTGCTGTTCCCACAGCTCTTCATGTGGTTGGATCCTGCTCATTATTCACTATCAGTCTCAACGTTATCTCCTCAGAGAGCCCTTCTGGAACTTATGATGGTCCACCATCACTCCATTACATCAGCCCTTTTCCCCCTTCATATCTCTATTCAAAGTTATCTTGGTTTTTATTTCTCTAGCATTATTCGTTTGCATGTTTAGGTGCTCTTATTTATATTTGTTTTTCTTTATTTTCTGTCTTGTTGCCTGGGTATAAGTTCTCTAAAGATGAGGGACTGCAACTGTCTCATGTATCACTCTATTCCTGGTGTCTACAAAAACATCCTGCATTTAGTAGGCATTTAATAAATGTGTTGAATAATTCAAAAATGAAAAGCTCAATACAGATTACCAATCCAAATGAAATTTAGGTATTAAACCACTTTAGTTGTGTCTGACTCTTTGTGATCCTATGGACTGTAGTCTGCCAGGCTCCTCTGTCCATGGGATTCTCTAGGCAAGAATACTGGAATGGGTTGCCATTTCCTCCTCCAGAGGATCTTCCCGACCCAGGGATCGAACCTGAGTCTCTTGCATCACTTGCACTGGCAGGCAAGTTCTTTACCACTAACGCCACCTGGGAAGCCCCAATGAAATTTACTAGCCCTCAAAAATCTGGATTGGCTCACAGCCTGACTGTGAGCATGTGTCATAATGCCCTGCTGCTGCTGCTGCTGCTAAATAGCTTCAGTCATGTCCGAATCTGTGTGACCCCATGGACTGTAGCCTACCAGGCTCCTCCATCCATGGGATTTTCCAGGCAAGAGTACTGGAGTGGGGTGCCATCGCCTTCTCCACATAATGCCCTAGAAACATACGATACACCGGCAGAGGGCTGATGGACTGTTAATGGTTAAGTCTATTGAAGATTCCAAAAGTGATTCTAAACTTAGTTGCTCTTAACTGGAGCAGGGGTGTCAAATAAAAACGTAATCAATCCTCAATATTATGTACTCACAGAATGAGCCCATGAATAATGCCAAAGTGTTCAATAATTGATCATACCTGCCTTCGGAATATAGTCAGACACAGTCAGAGAGAAGCATCATAATACTCTGTGCTCTATTTCAAATCCTTCTCAGTTCAGTCCCTGACTTTGGACACTGATGGGTGCTTGAAGGAGAGTCTGGGGAGCCAAAGTAGACAATCTGCTTACAGGCAACCGATCATCTAAAATGAGTTAAGAGATGAAATTGCGCTGTGGCAGTCTTACTAGACGTTTCACTGAACTCACAAGGAAGGTAATCCAGTTTCTATTTACCAACCCACAATGGAGCTGGAATTCCAAAGTTTAGGCCAACAGGCTCCGGGAACTCCGTGGAAAAGCAAATGTTCTTTAACAATTCAGCTGAAATGCTAGAATCAAATAGCTGGTCTTGGAGAAGGTAAGAAAATTCCTGCTGTATCTCCTCCTGATTCCATTTTCCCTACAGCTGTACAAGACTCAGACCAAAACCAATTACTTCCTTTAGGAACATTAAGGGGAAAAAAGAAAGGAGTAATTTGTAAATGAGATTCGTGGCACTAGAAAAGAGGAAAGCTGAGATATCTTAGAAATATTAAAGAGACATGGGAAAAAGAATTACTGTGTTGATGATATAATTCTTGATATCAGTGGCTGCTAACTGTGGTAGAATAGGGTTATACTTTAATCTATTGAGAACAGTTCCACACGTTGGCATGTGTGGGTGACAAACTGTTCTCATTTCCTTTTATAGCATTCTAAACCTTAATCTCTGAGGGACTGGTGACCTTGGGAATACTAAGGCAGCTTTGCAGAATTCAAGAAAAACATTTTCTCCTTCTGCTATACCATCGGTGTTGTTTATAATTATATCAATAATAAAATTAACAGCTGGCATGTACTGGGCACTTACCATATGTCAGGCACTATACTACTTAGCACTTCCCACACTGTCTCATTTGATCCTATATCTTCAAAAAAGATGGTAAAGTGCAGCTTTTTAAAAAGATGGTGGGGCAGAGACAGACTCTATTATATAATCTGTGTTTTAAAGAGGAAGACCTGAGGCTTAATGAGATTAATTAATTGATCCAAAGTCACGTAGCTACCAGTAGCAGAGGTGGGATTCAAACACAGGCAGTCTGTCTAACCCAGAGTGAAGGTTCACCGACTACACTAAACATTAAAAGACGCCTAAAATGAGCACATTCAGAAGGGCATGTGTTTGAACTATTTTCTCCAACAGAGCTATTTTGAACCATCCACATTCTCCAATGCAGTCATTTTTACATGTGAAAACTTTTCTATCAGGGTCTTATAAATGCAAACCCCCAATTTAAACAGTGACATCTAGCGAAAGACTACAGAAAGCTATGGCTTCCTTAAGTTCACCTCCAAAATTAGGCATGTCAATAAGACCTGTCTCCAAGGAAGCTGAAATAGGTAGGGCTGGCGTCTATGATCAGAGTAGGCACATGGAGGAAATAAACCAACATTTATCACGCCAGTATGAGATCTACTAGAAAGCTACTTAAGTCCCAAGAGTCTAAAGTAAGACAGTGGCGACTGAAATAGAAAGGATAGAGAGAAGGCTCCTAAAGAAGCCACAACTCCCTTGCAAAGCCTTCCCAACTTCCCAATGGCAGGACTGCTCCTGCCTCTTTGCCCTGACTTCCTGCTCACTCAGTGGTACTGTGTACTGGGTTTGCTGCTGTTCAGTCACTCAGTCATGTCCAATTCTTTGTGACCCCATGGACTGTAGCCCACCAGATGCCTCTGTTATCAATTCTCAAATCTGTGAGGTGCTTCCCTTTAGATTGTAAGCTCCATGAGAGCCAGAACGGTGACTTAAGCATTTTCAGATCCTAGCACCCTCCTGACTCCTGAGAGAGGAGCTAGCCCTCCACTTGAAAGTTCGTATTTTCCACAGGGAAAAGAATTTTGTCTTTCATCTTTAAGAAATAGCTCCAGGGCTTTTCTCAAGTCAGCCGGAGGCAGCTACATCCTTGACTGAAATGCAGAACGGGGGTAGGTGATAAGGGGGCTGGTGGAAAGACGCAGGGGATTATGTGATACCAGAGCATCTGGTTAGAAGGTTCAGTAGACACATGAAACCTAAATCAGGGCTAGTGCGCCAAGAGTTTACATAAAGCTGCTGAAGGACAAAAGGATGGATGAGTTCCTCTAAGCTGAGGAACTGGGTTATAGAATCAAATTCTAGTGAAGAGTAAAGAATAATGAGGCTCTAGAGGTTATCATCATTGGAGAAGGAAATGGCAACCCACTCCAGTATTCTTGCCTGAAGAATCCCAGGGACAGCGGAGCCTGATGGGCTTCCATCTATGGGGTCGCACAGAGTCGGACACCACTGAAGCGACTTAGCAGCAGAGGTTATCATCGGAGAAGGCAATGGCACCCCACTCCAAGTACTCTTGCCTGGAAAATCCCATGGACAGAGGAGCCTGGTAGGCTACAGTCCATGGGGTCGCTAAGAGTCGGACACGACTGAGCGACTTCACTTTCACGTTTCCCTTTCATGCACTGGAGGAGGAAATGGCAACCCACTCCAGTGTTCTTGCCTGGAGAATCCCAGGGATGGGGGAGCCTGGTGGGCTGCCATCTATGGGGTCGCACAGAGTAGGACACGACTGAAGCGACTTAGCAGCAACAGCAGCAGCAGAGGGTATCATACTAAGTGAAGTCAGAAGGAGAAAGACAAATACCACACGACAGCACTTATACGTGGAATCTCAAATACGATACAAATAAACTTATTTACAAAACAGACTCATAGACATAGAAAATAAACTTAAGGTTACCAAAGGGGAAAGGGGGTGGGAAGGGATAAATTAGAAGTTTGGGATTAGCAGATACAAACTACTATACATAAAATAGATAAACAACAAGGTTCTACTATATAGCACAGGGAACTATATTCAGGGTCCTATAATAAACCATGATGGAAAATATATACATGTACATATACACATGTTTTAACTGAATCACTTTGCTGTAAAACCAGAAACTAAAACAATATTGTAAATCAACAATACGTCAATAAAAATTAATTAAAAAAGAAAGCATTTACAATATATGTTAGAAAACAAAACAAACAAAACTGGTGACACTTAAGACTATGTGTTTGTTATCAGTATATGAATGTTAATTTCCTGATTTTGACCACTATACTCTGGTTGTATAACTTTAAGGGAAGCTATTTGGGGAGCATATGGGAACTCTCCATACTATTTTTGCAAAACTTCTGTAAGTTTAAAGTTAGATCAAAATTAAAAGTTTTTGGTTTTTTTTTTAGAAAGAATGTAGGTTTTGTAGCAAGAGGAACAAGACATGATAAGGAAGTAGAGGACAATTTAGTAACTGAAGTAATGGATTTGAAACAAACTTTCTTGAAGTCTAACATGAAAGCAGAGATACAAGCCAGCAACCAGACAAGATATTAGAACAAAAGCTTTCCAAAAGGCATATTTAAAGGCACGTACTGGTTCATTCACTCAATCATTAGACGATCATTTATTAGGTATCAATTATGAGTGAGACACTCCAGTGCTGGTCCTTGCCTCTCAGTTCACTGCCTAGTGTGCAAAGAGGCACATAAAAGCAATGTATTTTACGAGTATAAAAAGAACTCACCAGGCGAAAGAGAGAAGGTAAGATGACAAAGGGAGGGAGGGAACATTAACAAAAACGTCACCCAGAAGATGAAACAGAAACACCCCGAATAGCAATTTGTTATTTATAGTCCCACTAACAATAAGTAACTTCGAGAAGCACTAGTCTCAACTGTCATGCCAGAGAAGGTGATGGCACACCACTCTAGTACTCTTGCCTGGAAAATCCCATGGACGGAGGAGCCTGGCAGGCTGCAGTCCATGGGGTCGCTAACAGTCGGAGACGACTGAGCGACTTCACTTTCACTTTTCCCTTTCATGCACTGGAGGAGGAAATGGCAACCCACTCCAGTGTTCTTGCCTGGAGAATCCCAGGGATGGAGGAGCCTGGTGGGCTGCCGTCTATGGGGTCACACAGAGTTGGACACGACTGAAGTGACTTAGCAGCAGCAGCAGGAGCAGCAAACTGTCATGCAAAAACAGCCTATTTCATGATGCTGTAAGAGACATCATGATTAGGATAATATTCTCAGAGTTCTTGGTAAAATGGGGCTACCAAAGAAAAGATATATTTGAGCACAGTGTCCAGTCTTCCGAAATTTTTTCATCAACAAAAAACACAACAGAAAAGCACAGTTATAAACAACTCTAGGAAAAAGAAGCAGATGATAAGTACAAATGATAAACAAAGGAAAAAAATGCTTATTAAAGCCAATGAACTAACACTTTATATACTTACTAGATTAATGAGAAAAAAATTATGACAACTAGTAGTATCAAGATTGCAGTAAAACTGGAACATACACCACTGTCAGCAATGTCAACTGATAAGGGTTTAATCCCACATGAGCGCTGTGTACTGCTGACACTTCTGCAGCTGAGACAAACCCGTCATTTCCTGACACTCCCCTTCACTTGCTCAATGCTCTGTACATTTCACTCAGGGCTTTTGCACACCCTATTCGTAGTCAAGAATGACTCCTCAGCCCCCTTCATTACCGGCAGAATTTCTATTCATTCATCAGGGCTGAGATTCCAATGTCTTCTTTTCCTCAACAACCAAACCAAATCCATTTCCAGCAATACATACCCTCTCCAGGCACATCCAATCATTTGATAATTACTAACAGCAGATGTGAGGGGGAAATGCTACCTGAATAAAGGAGTTCACAGCAATATTATCTCCAAAAACAAAACCTGGAAACCACGTAAGTACTCGATTATAGAACAATTTAGGAGAAAATGGTTGGCCTATGACTTCAGCAAAAAAAAAAGTTTGCAAACATTAAAAATAACATGAAGACTATGCAGAAACACAAAATATTTCTGGCAATGTTAAAACACAGAACACAAAACAGTATATATATACAATGGCTATAGTCATGAAAAACACAAAAGTACTGTGGGAATATGAAAATATTTATAGGATTAGGGGTAATAGTTTCCTTTTTCTTGAACACTTTCTTTTACTACTACTCCTGTCAAATTACTGTCATTAAAATTTTTTATTTCAAAAGAAAGAAATACGAAGGGTAAAGGAGAAAGACGCTAGATTCCAACAAGCCATTGCAATCTCAGGAACTGTTACTGACTGATAGGTAACAAGAGGAGTGGGTGTCTGCAATATTGCCAAAACCAAGGGTCCTCGACCCCAATCTGCCTCAAACAGAATACTCTCATGTCACAAAGCGAGTCATTCCCACTGAGCCCAACTGCACTAAATGAGAATTCTTTATTGGAAAACTTCAGAGGTAAGAACTTTTTCCAGACATCTGTGGAATTAGTATTAACGAGAATGCCCTGGAGTTCATACACGCGTCTATGCAGCAGAAACTTCTCAGCCAAGGAACTGCTGGGCACACTTCTTGATGAGATGTCTAAGCCTGAAGGCATCAAAAAAGTGCATTTCCATATTGGGAACATAACTAGTTTCCTCTTTAAGACTTTTTCCACCACCTCCTGTCCACATTGTAATTCTCCTGTCTTCTCAAATGAATAGTTAACATATGTCAAGGATATAAGGCATATACTGAGGCGCTTGCTGCCTAACTCTATTATTAGAAGAACCAATCTCAGTAGAAAATTGGAATCTTCCCACCAAGCTGCCCCAAAAGTGAGACTTTGTAAGCATTCAAAAAATGTCAAAAATTTTTAATAAACATCTTTGACATTAAAGGTTTTCTTTATTTACCTTAGTCTTTAAATTTTAGGAAAGGAAAGAACAAGAAGTCATATAGCTCAATCTCACTGTATAGTAATTGTGATTTTAAAAAATGATGTACAGAGAAGGGAAGTGACTTACCCTGAGTCACCCAGATAAATAATGATAAAGGTAGGATTAAAACTCAAATCTCCCAGATTTTCAGCCCCGATTCATCCTTCTACATCAAGCTTTTTTTATCCCTTGAAATCTCTGGAGCTCTTGGCCTAAATAATTAGTTATCACAGAATTTTAAAGCTAGAAGGGAGCTCAGAAGAACTTACTTAATCTTCCCTCATTAGTCATATGAGGAAACTGAGGCCCAGAAAGATTAACTGATTTGTTCTCAATATCTTAGATGGCAGGGGGAAAAATACACCTAACATTCAAAATACTGCAGACTAACGGCCATGCAGAGACGTTACTTTGTCAACAAAGGTCCGTCTAGTCAAGGCTATGGTTTTTCCAGTAGTCACGTATGGATGTGAGAGTTGGACTATAAAGAAAGCTGAGCACTGAAGAATTGATGCTTTTGAACTGTGGTGTTGGAGAAGACTCTTGAGAGTCCCTTGGACTGCAAGGAGATCCAACCAGTCCATCCTAAAGGAGATCAGTCCTGGGTGTTCATTGGAAGGACTGATGTTGAAGCTGAAACTCCAATACTTTGGCCACCTGATGCGAAGAGCTGACTCATTTCAAAGACCTTGATGCTGGGAAAGATTGAGGGCAGGAGGAGAAGGGGACAACAGAGGATGAGATGGTTGGATGGCATCACCGACTCAATGGACATGAGCTTGAGTAAACTCCAGGAGTTGGGATGGACAGGGAGGCCTGGCGTGCTGCGGTTCATGGGGTTGCAAAGAGTTGGACACGACTGAGCAATTGAACTGAACTGAACTGAACGGCCACGAAAAGGGAGGTGAAATGTCTCAGTTGGAGAAAATTTTAAGAGGAATGTAGATAATTCTAGACCAGGGGGTCTCAAAATGGGGTCCCTGGACCAGCAGCTTAAGCATCACCTGGCATCTTGTTAGAAATTCAAATTCTAAGGTCTCATGGGAGACTTACTGAATCAAACTCTGGGGGTGGGGATGTTCAAATCAGACCGCTTTATCCCTGAGAAATGAATGCTAGTGGTCATACAGAGTCTACTTTGTAAATGACAACTAAAATCAAAAGCACTTAAGATTTGTGCATTCATCTATACATGTACCATAGTTCAATTTTAAAAGTTTTTAAAAATTGGAAAACTAGATTTGGGTATTTAATTGGTTCCAGTTCTAGCTCTGCTCCTTACTGGCTGTTTCACCTTAGGCAGGTAACCAACCCCTCCAGCTTGAGTTTCCTTTTCTGTAAAACAGGCATGCCACCTACCTCAAAGAGCATGTTAAGAATGAACGTAAGGACATATCTAAAAGTACATTAGTTCAGCCCAGCACAGTGGGTAGGAGCTCCAGCTTTGGGGCAGGCACTTTTTTGTACCTCAGTTCTCTCATTTGTATAACAGGGATTTAAAACAGCCCTCCACATAGAGTTGTTATATTTAGAAATAGGATGCAAGCATGCAATACATCTTTCATGTCTATAAAAACTTCCTGTTTTCAAAGAGCTTTTGCAGCCATTAACTTGGGTGATCCTCACGACTTTCCACAAGAGGATGGGCGCATCTGATTTATTATGGACTGGATTCTAGACTGTACCATCTCTTGGGAACAGGAGGAGTGGACACTGATCTTACAGAAAGAAAACTGCATGAACAGTGCCATGCAGAGAATGAACAGAGCTGGAAATAAGATCAGGATTCTGGTTTTGACTCTTGCCAATACCTTGGCCCACAACCTTTGGGAAGTCCCTTTACCAAAATGGGGTTCACTTTTCATTAGTAAACATGTGGGCTGAATGAGGGTGCCTGTAACATCTCTCAAAATAGAACTGAAACTCCTTATTATGGCCCACAGCAAGGCCTCCATAGCCAGTCATCTGCCTACATCTCCAATTTCATCGCTTTTTATTCCCCTGCTCATTTACCAAGTTCCAGCTACATCAGTCCTCTTCCTGATCCTCTAACAGGCTGCACCACCTTCTACTTCAGAGTCTATGTACTTGCTATTCCATCTGCTTTGGTTATTCTGTGCTTTTCACATGATTGATTTCTTCTCAACCATCTTATCATGTCCATTCCTCCAAGTCTTTCCCAGACCATATCATCTAAAAATAATAGGTCCTGTCTCCCACTTTCATGGGTTATTTTTTTTAACGGTGCTGTCCTGGGCTTCCCTGGTGGTCCAATGGTTAAGACTCTGCGCTTCCACTGCAGAGGGTGCAGGTTCAATATCTGGTCGGGCAACTCTAAGATTCCACATGCTGTGCAGTGCAGCCCCAACAATTTAAAAAAAAAATAAAGACAAAAAAAACAGTGCTGTCCAACAAAAACATATTGAAAGCCACAAGATGCATATATAACTTTATGCATATATAACTTTAAATTTTCTAGTAGCCACATTTTAAATTTAAAAATATTTTTAATGTTTTTAAGATGATAATGCTAGTTTTAATAATTTACTTTAAGTCAATATACCCTAAGCATCATTTCAGCATGGAATCAATATAAAAATTAATATACTTAAGTCACCTTTCTCATCACTTCCTTCACACTAAATCTTGAAAATCCAGTGTATATTTTACATGGGTAGCAGACCTCAACTCAAACTAGCCACATTTCAAGAGTTCACTAGTAATATGTGACCAGTGGCTACATCAAACAGCCCCAGTTCCATAGTATATCCTGTGTATCCTTCAAAGCACTTATCATTACCTGAATTTCTCATTCATTTACTCTTATCTTGTTACTTCCCCACCAGATTATAAGCTCCACAAAGCAAGAACCTTGTCTGTTTTGTTCAATGCTGTATATCAGTGGATACAGTGCCTTGCAAACTACATACTCAGTAAATATATGTTGAGCAAATAAATGAACCTTTTCAAGCTTTAATGTTCTATGAGTGTTCGGTCGCCTTAGTTGTGTCCAACTCTTTGGAACCCATGGACTTCAGCCCACAGGCTCCTCTGTCCATGGGATTATCCCAGCAAGAATACTGGAATGAGCTGTCATTTCCTTTTCCAGGGGATCTTCCAGGCCCATGGATTAAACCTGAGTCTCCTGTGTCTTCTGCATTGGCAGGTACATTCTTTACCACTTGAGCCATCTGGGAAGCCCATTTCATGAGTAGTGTGCTCATGTGTAGGCCAAACAGGCATCAAAGTGAAAGTGTTAGTCACTCAGTCATGTCCAACTCTTTGGGACTCAATGGATTGCCTTAGTTGCGTCCAACTCTTTGGAACCCATAGACTGCAGCCCACCAGGCTTCTCTGTCCATGGTATTCTCCAGGCAAGAATACTGGAATGGGTTGCCATTCCTTTCTCTAGGGGATCTTCCCGACCCAGGGATTGAACCCAGGTCTCTGGCATTGCATGCAGATTCTTTACTGTCTGAGCCACCAGGGATATAACCACTCATTCAACCCACCTATCTCCTTTCTTCTTTCACATCCAATTACTGTCTTAAAAAGGAAATCACTTGGCTATATACTTCCCATTGCTTACAAGTTCTTTCCCATGATGTCCAGAGTCTCCAAGGTTAGTCCTATGTACAATATATTGGCTGAGGGAATTCCATGAATATAATTGCTAACATTCTTCAAACGTTTATTCTTTGACAAGCATTGCTCCAAACACTTCACGTTTCACGACAGCTTCACAACAGACTTATACGATAGGTACTTTCATTGCCCTCACTTACAAGATGAGAAAACCAAGGCAGAGAGAAGCTAAATTTTGTTCCAGGTCACAGCAGCCAGGTAGCAGCAAAACAGAGACGTCAAGCAACAGAGCTCCAGACACATGGCTCTTAGTCCCCTATTCTCTACTGCAGAGCTGTCCAAGGAAAATGAAAAGCCAGCTATATACATAATTTTAGTAGCCACACTAAAAGGCCAGTAGCAACATTAAAAGTCAACAGAAATAGGTAAAATTTATTTTGAATATATTTTATTTTGCCCATTACCCATATATGATTATTTAATCAGTATGATCAATAATCAAAGTAATTGATATGATCATGTAATTAGTATTAAAATTTTACTTTTTTATACTGATTATTCTAAGCGTAATTTAACACAATTCAGACTAGTCCCATTTCAAGTGTTCAACAGCTGTATGTGGGTACTGTCTACCATACTGGACATTTAAGAAGACCACAAAAAGGTAAAATGGTTGAGCTGGGAGCCAAAAGACATTATCTCTAATCAAAGCTCTTACTGAGTGACTTTGGAAAAGTCTTTTCTACCCTCTGGGCCAGTTTCCCCACATGTATTCTGAGCAAATGGGACATGAAGATTCCTAGGGATCCAGCACATGTGAGAAAGTCAAACATCTGCCAACAACTGTATTTAACATGTGTCCAACTTTCTGCACTTTAAAATCAGCTTTCACGTTCATTTATTGACACAGTTCTCAAACTACCCTAATAGGTAGCTATTACTGACTGTTTTATACATATAAAAGTTGAGGTTCCAAGAAGACAACAGAAGTCCCAAAGCCACAGAGCCGATCAGTAGAGAAGCTAATACTCAAATGCAAGAAAGGCCATCACCCTCCCAACACGATCATCATCAACTCAGTGACTTGAAGAAGAGAATTAAAGGGGAATGGTTGTGAAGATAGTCTGGGGCCTTCAGAAAAGTGAAAGGGAGTCAAGTCCCAGAGTTGGCTGAGACGAGGCCCAGAATGAAGTTAAGAAGAGGTCCGGGCCTTGAGGATCGGAATGAATTTAAAGAACCCAGGAGAAATTTGAGGGAGGGACCCGGCTGACACGAGAAGTGAGAGGACCCAGGCCCAGGGCAGAGATGAGAGAAAGTGATAATGAAGGAACTCTGGTCCTGCGATTCCTGCCTGGGTGAGAGGACGGTCCCCCGACCCTTCCTCGACCCTCATACCTGGTAACTCAGAAGTTCCCCAACGTCCATGGTTCCAGTCTCAGTCACACCGGCTATTCGGATTCCTTCCACTCACGACCAAACCGCGGCCCCCAGAGCGGCAGCTCCAGACACACTGCCGTAAAGCGCCTGGAGCAGGGGCCGCAGAGCCAATGAAGCAGAAGTGCGCGCGACACACAAGCCGGCCACACTGCAGTAAAATGCAGCAATACTGCAAAGCGCCCTACTTTTAACAGCACTACTTCCGCCCGGAACCTGAAGGGGGCGGGGAAAGGGGCGGAGACTTGAAGTGGGCGGTGCGTTGAAAGAAAAGTCTTAAGGAACCAAGATTAATTGCGCGCCCCTTACGTGCTGGGCGGAGTGCAGGGTGGGGAGTACGGTGTTTCCGTTGTCCTCTCTTAATCCATTCAGTGACCTAGGAAGTTTTATCCCTCATTTTATTCTCAGTTCACAGAGGAAACTGAGGCATTGGACTGCGCTGTCCAGTACTATACCTACTAACCACATGTGGTTACTGAGGACTTGAACTATGGCTGCTGCTGCTGCTGCTGCTGCTGCTAAGTCCCTTCAGTCGTGTCCGACTCTCTGTGACCCCATAGACGGCAGCCCACCA
This sequence comes from Giraffa tippelskirchi, assembly GCF_054371585.1. Lineage (NCBI taxonomy): Eukaryota > Metazoa > Chordata > Mammalia > Artiodactyla > Giraffidae > Giraffa > Giraffa tippelskirchi. The sequence continues at coordinate 108,392,639 of NC_137287.1, read as the reverse complement.
GGCTCCGCCGCCCCTGGGATTCTCGAGGCAAGAATACTGGAGTGGGTTGCCATTTCCTTCTCCAGTGCATGAAAGGGAAAAGTGAAAGTGAAGTCGCTCAGTCGTGTCCGACTCGTAGCAACCCCATGGACTGTAGCCTACCAGGCTCCTCCGTCCATGGGATTTTCCAGGCAAGAGTACTGGAGTGGGGTGCCATTGCCTTCTCCGAACTATGGCTAGTCTGAATTAAAATGTGCTTTAAGTGTAAAGAAAATACCCATCCGATTTCTAAGACTTGTGTTGATTACATGTTGAAGTTATACTTAGGGTCAAATAAAATATAAAATTTAATTTCACTTTACTATTTACTTCACCATTTCTATTTACTCTTTAAAATGTGGTTAGTAGAAAATGTAAAGTACTCGTGTGGCTCTCTTTGTAGCTTCCATTCCATTTCTGTTGGACAGTGCTGGCTCAGAAAGTGTAATGTCCAAGACCATGCAATTGTTAGTGCCTGCGAAACAGTTGGTGGTGACATTTCCTTCTCTGGGCTTCTGTTTATTCATCTGTGCAAAGGCCAGTGGAAACTGGATAATCCTGTTTCTACTCAAGTGGCGTAAATAGGTTTTCCGTAGGTGAAAGTTGCCCGTCATTGGAAGAGAACTATTCAAAGAGTGCCTCTGAGCTCCTGGGATTTAAATAAGTTTCTGTCTTCAAAGAGAGCTAAGCCTCTTTACTAGTTCCCTTGCACATTAGTCTTGTGCTTTTCATGTTCATGCTGTCTGTTCTAGCCCTTTCAGGCTGCTATGAAAAAAAAATACACTGGCTGGCTTATAAACAACAGAAGTTTATTTCTCACAACTCTAGGGGGCTGAGAAGTCCTAGATCAAGGCACTGGCAGTTTCCTTGTCTGGTGAGGGCCTGCTTTATGGTTCATAGAAGTGCCTTCTTACTGTATCTTCACATGCAGAAGCTGGTGAGGGATTTTTCTCCCACCTCTTTTACAAAACTAATCAGGAGGGCTCCACTCTTTTGATCTAATCAGTTCATCAAAGCCTTACTTCCTAATACCATCATCTCGGGAGTTAAAATTTCAAATTACGGGTTTGGAGGAGACACAAACATTCTGACCATCACAATATTGATAACCATCCTCCTCATCCTACCTCCACTGTCTCCAATTGTACAGAAATTATTTTTATTCCTCAAACTACCAAATCCTTTCCTCTTCTGCCTAGCCACTAGCCCCACACCTCAACCGTTTCTCATCTTTCAGACCTCCAATGTCACTATCTTAGCATAATCTTCCGCTACTCACCTTGGGTCCAAGTAAGCAAACTCTCCTCATGAGTCTCTTTCCTAGTACCTTCTCTACTTCAGAGTGTATCTCAATCTGTCCGCAATGGCTGATTACTTGTTTATTGACAGCCTCATTTACTGGATACAGGCTGCATGGGAGCAGGAATTGTGGATGTCATGTTAACCACTATATCCTATGACAAAAAACCGTAATACAGTGTCCAGTACAGGAGGAGGTTCCACAAATGGGCCTTGTGGGTCACGATAAGGAGATTGGATTTTCTGCTAAGAACATTAGGAAGATAATGAAAGGTTTTTAAGCGGGGTGTGTGTGTGTATGTGTGTGTGTGTGTGTGTGTGTGAGATTGGGTTTATGGTTTTTAACAATCACCTATGCAATCTGCTTTGAACTGAGTTATTTGAGTGTCTTTTCCTCTCCTACTTAGCTATGAGTGTAGACTGTGCCTCATTCAGGGATGCAGGATAGAGTAATGCTGGGAGTGTACACTTTGGAACTGTGTACTCTTTAGAAATATGTTTCAGTTCTTAGTATCTGGAACCAGCTTATATAGACAGGCTTACAACACCCTGGGGTTAGACTTTCAGGAAATTTGCAGGCCAATTGACATCAGGTTGGTTCCTTCAAATCTGCCTTGGTGGGGTATTTACAACATGGTAATCAACATATGCTACAAATCATGCCTGTTGGTTTTCCAGTAAGTTGACTGTTAAACATTTACCAACACATCACTAATTTTGGTTCTAGCCAAAGTTTCACCACAATCACCTCTGTGCTCTTGGACAAGTTTCTTTCTCTCTCTCAAAGTTGCAATCTCCTCATATGTAAGGTGACTCATTCATTCATTCATTCAGGAATTCACTGAGTGCCTAGTCCATACCAGACACAATTTTAGGCTCTGAGGATATCGAAGTTTGTAAGGAGAAAAGTTCCTGCCCTTTTGGGACCTACATCCTAGTTGGGGAGAAAACCTAACAAGGAAGATGAGGATGTAAAATCATCCTCATTTTACAGGTGTGGAGACAGAGGCAAGTGGCTATGTACCTGATTGCCTTCTCTGAAAAGTGGAGATCCAACTGAATTTACATCATAAGATTATGGGGAATTTACAAGAGATGTTGCATGCAAAGCACTTAGCTTGGTGCCTGGCACAGAAAAGTACTCAATCAATATTTGACCTTAATATAAGAGTTGAGTGGGAATTGGGGGAGAGGAAGTAGGGCGGGGAAAGTGAGCTCATTTCTTATATCCTTTCCTTTGAAGGTATTCAGTCAAGTCTGTGTGTTTTTAGAAACCAGGCCTTAAAATATAGAATCATAAGGCAAAACCATATGAGAACCATGTTTGGGGAACACCCTGAAATTAGGATAATATACCTTCCAGGGAAGGTTTCCCAGAGAAGGTGCCATTCGGACTAGGGTTTAAAGGATGAGAAGAGTTTGCCAAGAGGACATGGGGAAAGATGGGTGACCTGGACAGAAGAAACAGCATGGACATAGACAAGGAACTGGGCAGGGAATATTGTGTGTGGAGCGAATGGTAAGAAGTAAGAGGGGCGAGGACAGCTGAGCTGAGGAAGAGCACAGAGAGAATTAAGAGATTTAGCACATAAAAACATGACACCCAATCATGTCTGAATTTTGGTTAAATGATAAAAAAAGTTTTAGTATAAATATGTTCCAGAAACTTCCCTGATGGTCCAGTGGCTAAGACTCTGCTTTCCCAATGCAGGGGGCCTGGGTTAGATCCTTGGTCAGGGAACTAGATCCCACATACCACAATTAAGAGTTTGCATGCTGCAACTAAAGATCCTGCATGCCACAACTAAGCCCAAGTACAGCCAAATAAATAAATATTTTAATAAATAACTAAGTGAATATATAAATATGTTCCATGGAATATGTAGTAACATACCGTAAGCTTTTTGTTGCTTATCTGAAGTCCAAGTTTAGCTGAGCATCCTGTATTTTATCTAGCAATCCTCATAATGGAGGGTCTTGAATATCACATTGAGATATTTCAATTTCATCTTGATGGGAAGGTCCATTAATAATTCCTTAGGAACCTCCCCAGGGATGAAGCTTGGGGCCCCCATTCTTCAGATCTCAGCTTAATGTCACCACATCACAGGTGTCTTCCTTGACTATGAGATCTATGATAGTCCCTCCCTCCCCTCAAGATTCTCCATCAGGAACTTCTCTGGTGGTCCCATGGTTAAGAATCTGCCTTGCAACGCAGGGGACACAAGTTTGATCTCTGATCTGGGAACTAAGATCCCATATGCTGTGGAGTAACCAGGTCCTGTGCATTGCAACTACTGAGACTGCATGTCACAACTAGAGTCTGTGTGCCCCAACAAAAGATCCTGCTTGATCCAGCCAAATAAATAAAGACATGAGTAAATTTTTTAAAAAAGACTCTCCATCAGCATTCCCAACCATTATCTTCAGAACACTTGTCATTTGTGTTTCTATATGTATCTTCTTTTCACTCATTGGGGGGTCTGTTTTCTCTTTCATATGCTATGCTTCACAAGGCCAGGGATTGCTGCATTGCTCACCACAGCAACCTCAGACCCTAATACAATACCTAGCACTCAACTGGCACTCCCTAAAGTTGTTGATTTAATAGATGAACCAATCAATCTACTGAAAAATTGATACAATCCTGGCAATAATACTATCAAGTACTTTCAAATCCCTACCCCAAATCCTAACAAAATGCTATTCCAATGTTAAAGATGAGGAAAGTTCAGAAAAGCTGTGTATATGCTAAGTGAACTAAGTCCAACAGAAAAAGCTAAATACCATATAATTTCACTTAGATGTGAAATCTAAAACAAAAGAAAAAAATGGGCTCATGAATATAGAGAACAGATTAATGATTGCCTGATGTGGAGGGGTGGGGAGTGGGCAAAATGGGTAAAGGGGGTCAGAAGGTACAAATTTCCAGTTTTAAAATGAATTACTCATGGGGTTGTAATATATAACTTGGTGGGTATAATTAATAATACTATATGCATATTTGAAAGTAGATAGATGAATGGATCCTAAAAGTTCTCATTACTAGAATAAATAATTTTTGTAATGATGTACCATGGGCTTCCCAAGTGGTTCAGTGATAAAGAATCAGTCTGTCAATGCAGTAGACATGGCTTCAATCCCTGGGTCGGAAAGATCCCCTGGAGAAGGAAATGGCAACCCACTCCAGTATTCTTGCCTGGGAAATCTCATGGACAGAGGAGCCTGGCGGGCTACAGTCCACGGGGTCACCAAAGAGTCAGACAGGCTTAGTGACTAAACAATAACAATGATGTTACCTGGACTTATGTGGTGATTGTTTTGCAATATATACAGATGTAGAACATTACATAGTACACTAATACAATGTTATGTAAATTATACCTAGAAAAACTAGCAAAGAAAAAAAAAAAGAAGAGCTATGTGTTATGTGCCAAGCAGTCCAAAAACATGTGATAATGATGATGATTTGAGTGTGGCATCCACAAGAGAGATGGGAGAAGGGCACCACCCTAGAGACCAGCTTCTGGGCTACAGCCTTTTAAAAAATCTAACGTGGAAGAATGATTACTTCTAGAAATTTTCAAGTAGCTGTGGGCCTCCTAGTTTCCTTAAACTTCAAGTTTTAGGTGCTCCAAGATGTAATCAGAGTCTCCTCCTCCATCTTTTATTGCCACAATAAATTATTTGTTGGAACAGCTTTTAAGAAAATATCCTCCAAAAAAACACTCATAAAGTGTATTTATCACCAATATTGAGCTCCTATCCTGCCATCATGGACTGATTGGAAACCTATGACAGTGCTGAAGAAATCAAGACGCCTCAATTCAGGCACGAATGAGTGGGGAAGAGTTGCAGGGTAGGCAGTGGAAAGGGGATATCTATTTCCTGGGGAGCAGAATGCAGTTTCTAGGGTTCAAGAGGAGTTCTTGGTCCCTCTGCCTCTCACTGCCCAAATCCAGGTTCTCAGATCCTCTCTGCTCTAGTATTTTAATGTTTTATTTTGGATTTTCTGTTTGCTATCTTTTTTAAAAGATTTGTTTGTTTGCTTATTTATTTCCTTTTGGCTGTACTGGGTCTTCGTTGCCGTGCTTGGCCTACTCTCTAGTTGGGATGCATGGGGTTCTCACTGCAATGGTTTCTCCTGCTGTAGAGCACGGGCTCTAGGCACAGGGGCTTCAGTAGTTGTGGTGCAGGGGCTTAGTTGCCCAACTGCATATGGACTCTTCCCGGACCAGGGATCAAACTCGTGTCCCCTTCATTGGCAGGCAGATTGTTAACCATTAGACCACCAGGGAAATCCTACTCTAATATTTTTAAATAGTGAAAGCTGAAATGTAGAAGGTTTAGTCACTTGCCCACAGTCATAGCAGTAGTCATTGGCAGTACTCCAATCCAAGCCTGTCTGACTATGCACTGCACAGTAGGGATTTGAGCTCAGTGAACCTCCCAAACAGTGCTGACACTTATGATTCAAGCACAGATGATTACTGAATGCTGAAGAGTAATTATCTCTCCCAGTAGGCACAGGTCTCAATTAGACACAAGGAGATTTTGCTTTCTTAGATACACTGGGAGCCAAGTAAGAACTCTAATAGTCAGGGAGGTGCAATGCAAGGGAATTATTTGGGGGCTTTATTATTTTTGAAGTATGATAATAGAATTGAATTACATTGTCCTAATCTTTGAAAGATACATACTGAAATCTCTGTATGAAATAATGTGATGACAGGAATTTGCTTGAAAATAATCCAAGGTGGGGGGTAGGTGTGGGGGTAGGTGTGGGGGATGGATGCAGGTGTGGGTGGAAGCCTGGATGAGAAGTTTATTGGTGAGCTGTTAATTGCTGAAGCTGGGTGATGGATGCATGGGAGCTCATTTTCTTACTCTCCTGGCAACCGAATGGCAGCGGCAGTTCCAGCCACAATAACATCAAAAAGAATAAAAAGGATCATCTTTTCTTAAGGCTTTCTTTTAGGAGGGAGGGAGAAGGAAGAAAGGATGTGGGTAGGGACCAACTTTGTCTATTGCACAAGAAAGAATTCCCTGATCAAGTATGTAGGGCTGGGAAAGCTGTGAATGCCAGTACACACAACGGCTCCTAACGGTGTAACAAGTCTCATAAACCCCTAATTCTGAAGGTTTCCCCTATCAATGCCCCATGTCAATGGTTCTAGTGAGTCAGACCTTGCAGAGAGGCTCTCATAAAAAGGGATGGAGGGACTTCCCTGGTGGTCCAGTGGCTAAGACTCCATGCTCCCAATGCAAGAGGCCCAGGTTCAATCCCTGTTTAGGGAAACTAGATCCCATGTGCCAAAACCAAAGACCTGATGCAGCCAAATAAATAAACATTTTTTAAAAATCAACTTTATAAAAAAAAAGGAATAGAGAGATTTCTTTATGCAATCACTATTTGGGGTCAGTGAAAGGACCACTTCTAACTTAGTAAGCAAGCTCTTTAGCCAGTGAGCTGAAGCAGCTGTTTATTACCTACCTTAGCACTAAGGGGGCTTCCCAAGTGGCACTAGTGGTAAAGAACCTGCTTGCCTATGCAGGAGATGTAAGAGTCAAGGTTTCGATCCCTGGGTCAGGAAGATCCCCTGGAGGAGCACATGCCAATCCACTCCAGCATTCTTTCCTAGAGAATCCCATGGACAGAGCAGCCTCGTGGGCTATGGTTCATAGGGTTGCACAGAATCGGACACAACTGAAGCAACTTAGCATACACACATAGCACTAAGGAGATGGATTAGCTATCTCCTGCTGTGTAACAAGTTACCTAAAAACATACTGGCTTAAAACAACAATGAACGTTTATTATCTCACACAGTTTCTGTGGATCAGGAATTTGGAAGCAGTTTTAGCAGGATCAAGATCTTTCTTGAGATTAAAGTCAAGATGTCAGTCATTTCCAGGATGGGTCAGTCACACGCCCAACATGTTGATGGTGCCTGATGGCCAGAGACCTCCATGCCTTATCACATGGATCCATCTGACCACCCGTGTGTTCTCATAACACAACAGCTGGCATCCCCCAGAGCAAGTGATCCAAGAGAGATCAAGGTGCAAGCGCCAACGTTTTTTGTGACTTAGTCCTAGAAGTTATAGTCCATCATTTCTGCAACATCTTATGGGCCACACAGGTCAGACCTGTTCTTTGTGGGAGAGGATTACACAGGGTATGAATGTCAGGAAGTGAGAGTCATTGGGTTTATCTTGGAAGCAGAGCCTCCAATGCAGTCCAGCTTTCAGATGATGCAACCCTGGCTGACATCTTCACTGCAACCTCTTGAGACACGGGGCACCAGGATCATCCATCTATGCCAGTCCTGACTTCCTCATCCACAGAAACACCAAGATAATAAATGCTTTGGTATTTTAACCTCCTGAGTTTTTCAGTAATTTGCTATGCACCAATGGATATAAAAAATCGAAGAAGCAGGTGAGGTGACAAAGAGTGACATTCCCATCATTGGCTGCCTCCGTGACCTATTGATAAACTGAGCATCTGATTAATAGCCCTTTAGACTCCGTGAACCGTTCCTGGTAGACATCAATGAGGGCAAAGAATGGACTTGCACATCAGGTTGACTTGGAGGGGCAGCTGCTAAGCGTACATCTTCTCTTAGAGGATCACGATGCATGTCAGTATATTAAAAAGCTCCAAGCAGTCTTGTAGGGGAAAACCTGTTTAACTGTTTTACTCAATGCTTTCCAGTCTATTTGACCACAGAAGCCATTTTTCATGCAACATCTGTGGAAGCAGTATTCTGAGAAACACACCTTAAGAAAAACTGCTCTACATCAACCTCTGCAGAAGTTTCAGCAAATCCTCTACTCAGAGTGAGATCTCAAATTTTTGCCTAGAAAAAAAATCTGTGCATATCCGTGTATACATTTAAAAGACCTAAGTTTTTCCAAGCCTGACCTCCTGAGTAAATGATGTCCCATTGACATTATTTAATATTCTCTGATGCAGAGCTTCTTCCTACACCAGTCAAAGCAACCCCACACCACCCAGCCCAATTCTCATAAACAACTGAGTTCTTTCTGGGCGTGCACATACCCATGTACACTCCTGGTTGATCCTCTCAAAAGACTGACTTCTTAGACTTCACTAGTGGTCCAGGGTTAAGAATCTGCCTGCCAATGCAGGAGACACAGGTTCCCTAGAGCTCACATGCCTCAACCACTGAAGCCCACATGCTCTAGAGCCCATGCTCTGCAACAAGAGAAGCCACTGCAATGAGAAGCCCACGCACCTCAACAAGAGTAGCCCTCATTCGCCACAACTAGAGAAAGTCCATGTGTAGCAACGAAGACCCAGAGCAGCCATAAATAAATAAATGAAATTTAAAAAAAGAAAAAAGGACTGACTTCTTCACTAGCAGCTGCTGCCCTCGAGTAACTTGAAGGGAAGCCTCACCCTCGCCATTGGTACACTCCTCAGGGTGTTGCTCCCTGGCGCTCCAGAAACTGCAGGACCTGGAGACGTCATGGGGTCCTGGTTGGGTCCTCAGAGCAGCAGAGCTGGAGTGTGTCCTGCAGAGGTGTAGGGAGTGGGCATCTCTCCTCAGTCTAGGTGGCACTTGCCCTTTGGACACCAAAGCAGTTCTGCTTGTACCTCGCATCTCACTTCCTCTGTCCATAGCATCTCTCTATAAGAGGGTTGGGCTCCATCCCTGAGTCAGACCAAGCAGTAGACAATACCCTGTTCTCCCAACTCCCCACCTACCCTCAGATGCCCACAAAACCTAAAAAGAGTCTTTTCTTTCCCATTGTTCCCTTCCCTACTTCTCTTCCTCCTCTTCTTTTCTTCTTGCTCCTCTTCTTCATCACCCTCATCACCTGGTTGGGGGCATTAATTAGTCCATCAGATTCTACTAGAATCTAAAGTCCCATTAGATCAGCTGGGACCCCCTTCTCTGAATCTTACATACATGTGTGCATGTGTGCTAAGTCGCTTCAGTTGTGTCCGATTCTGTGCGACCCTGTACACCACAGCCCACCAGGATCCTCTGTCCATGGGATTTTCCAGACAAGAATACTGGCATGGGTTGCCATCCTCTCCTCCAGGGGATCTTTCCAACCCAGGGATCAAACACACGTCTCTTACATCTCCTTCACTGGCAAGTGGGTTCTTTACCACTAGCGCCACCTGGGAAGCCCGGATCTTACATGAAGAAGATACAAAGGCTATGTGATGTCAGTGGTGATGCTCTCTGAGTGGGCTATGGGTGGCTTTAATTTTCTTTTCTTTTGTTCTTGCTGTTTATTTGCATTTTCTAAATTTCTATCCTTAACGAGTATTATAGAAGTAAATAATAAATATATAAAATATATAAGTATCTACAAAGGCAATAAAATAAAACCGTTTTTTATGTCCATGCTACGTGTTAGTTATTTGTAATGCCACACCTTAAGCTTTGTAAAATGACACAGTTTCTATTCTCTTTGGACACACATGCTCCCCTCCCCCAATGCACCTCTAATCATCCTATTTCTCTCCGTGATAAATAACCACTGTTGATATCTTTGGAATAGGTTTTTATGGAGCTTATTACATATTTTCTGTGTTTTTGTTTATACCATCACCTTATTCTGAAAAGGATTTAAAGTAACTTAAGATGATACATAGCTTCCCTGGTAGCTCAGCTGGTAAAGAATCCGCCTGCAATGCGGGAGACCTGGGTTTGATCCTCCGTTGGGAAGATTCCCCGGAGGAGGGCATGGCAACCCACTCCAACATTCTTGCCTGGAGAATCCCCATGAACAGAGGAGCCTGGTGGGCTACAGTCCATGGGGTCGCAAAGAGTCGGACATGACTGAGCGACTAAGCACAAGAAGATACATAAAACCCAACAAGGTGGCCTAAATTAAAAGAAGGTATAAGAAAAAGGAAGAAACATGGAGAAGAGCATACAACAGAGATAAAAAATGAAGCTAATACAAAAACACACAGAGTCCTATTGGCTTGCTCCAGGGAGGCCACTAGTTGGTTTTAACTAACTAGCAAATACAGAAAGAGAAACTTGCCCATTAATTGGCCCCTCCTACTCCAGCCAGCTCATCTAGTGGTTTTCAAATTATGGTCCTGTGGAACACTTTCATGAACTGCACCCAGCTGTTCCAAAATCCGGTGATGGAGAACTGGTGGTTGTAGGACGACTCATGGAGGGAAGGTTAATAGGCAGAATTACCTTCACTGATCATTTTCCCTCATTGCATGTCTCCCGACTTTAGCACCTGCTTTCACTTTTTATGGCAGAGCCCTATACATGATAGTATTTGATTTTAGCATAAAATTATATACTTACTCATTTAAAAAATTAATTTATCGCCATTTCATGCTATTTTTCAAGAAGGACCTTGAAGGTGTTTCTCTACCACCTAGAAAAGCTGGGGGAAGCCCAGTTTAGGGGAAGGTGCTATCTACAAGCCCTTCCCAGATGGCTCAGTGGTAAAGAAACTGCCTGTCAATGCAGGAGACACAGGAGACATGGGTTCTATCCCTGGGTCAGGAAAATCCCCTGGAGGAGGAAATCGCAACCCATTCCAGTATTCTTGCCTGGAGAACCCCATGCACAGAGGAGCTGAGCAGGGTACATACAGTCCATGGGGTCGAAAGGAGTCGGACACGACTGAATGAGCACATGGGCACACTATCTACAAGAATTCAGTTGAGCAGCCTTGCTCTGGCCACTGGGACATGCTTTGTCTATCTGTGGAACAGGTCAGAAGTGTCAGAGAATTAACAGTCCACCCCACCCTCCCACTCCAGAGCAGCTCTCAGCCTGATAGAACTTAGTACATAAATGCCCAGCTCCCTCACTCCTCAGGTGGGGTAACTCTGAGCTACGGTGTTGTTCACTGGCTCCCAGGGGTCTGGCCAGTGTTTCCTGGGGTCACCTCCCAAATAAGCTCTGTATATCTGAATTCTTATTTCAGGCTTTGGGGAAATCCCAAATAAGATAGTCTATCAGAAGCCACAACAGGTTTGAGTATTGCAGGGGAGGATGGGTAGACCAGTTGTCCAGGCAGGAGGTGCTTGGGGGTTTCAACTGGGTGTGTTAGGCATGGACAAAAGTTGAAGAAGAATCAGCAGAGCCACGATACACACTGGATGTGCCGGAAAAGGAAGAAAGCAATGTGAAGGCTGCCTCCTGGGCTTTGTCCTCCCTGGAAGGGAGGGCAAGGGGAAAGGTCAAGAATACATATGTTAATAATTTTATGCGTGTCATAGAACAGCTTGTAACCACCAGATTTTCTGGAACTCTCTGCTGTCTTCTCACCCTGCCCCGACTCATCAGACTATAGAACAACCTAGCTGCCATTGTCAGGGGAAGTCTGCATTTTCTCCTGCAGGGCAGGATCCAATAACAGTGTTCTTATCCAATAAAGGTGGCTGGCGCACAGGGACAAAATATTGAATTAAAAACAATACCAGTGCTGCTGAGCTCGCGCCACCCCTGAACTGCCTGTGCGTGCCTTTGCTCTGCAAATTGGTAACGGGAGCCCCAGGGAAATACTGTCCAGGAGAGCGAGGAGGAGGGAAGGTGGGGGAGGCGGGGAAGCAAAGTCGACTCTTAGCCTCAGTTGGCAGAGCCAGCACTTGGGAGCAAGGAGTCAGCTGCCAGAAACCCAGCCCTGAGCTGATGCCCTGGCCTTGGTCCTGTCTCCGTAAAGCCACCTTCAGTGAGAAACTTGGATCCTCTGGGATCAGGTATTCTTGGCTTTGCAGCCTGCCTCCACCCTACTGCATCTCCACCCACTCTGGTGGCTCAGACAGTAAAGAATCTGACTGCGATGCAGGAGACCCAGGTTTGATCCCTGGATCAAGAAGATCCCCTAGAGGAGGAAATGGCAACCCACTCCAGTATTCTCGTCAGGAGAATTTCAAGAACAGAGGAGTCTAGTTGTCTACAGTCCATAGGGCTGCAAAGAGTCTCAGACATGACTGAGTGACTAACACTTTCTTTCCACCCTGTTGCTTGACTCTGTGACCTTGGGTTAAGTCCTCAAATAACTCTGAACTTCAGTTTGCCAGTGGTGTTATTTCAAGGCCCAGGACATGCCATTTTATAGTTGCTGGAAGCAAAGCTCAGAGGAGTCAGGTAACTAACCTAGGGTCACACAGCCAGGTATAGCCAGATTTCAGACAAAGCGATGTGAACACTGCACAGGCCCTGTTAACCATTACATACTACTCCCCTTCAGGTAAGAAATCTGTTTCCAAGGTGTTGGGGGCATCCCCATGCCACTGGAGGGAGGGGCTCTCTCTGTCTTTAACACAGAATCTAGTCTCACACCTTGCTGTGTTCTCTCTTTCCCCCTCACCCTCTCCCCACTCCCAACTCTTCTTTTTATTTTTTTCCTCCAACCTTTTCCTAGCCCAGATTACAAATTCCTCCCCTTGGGTCTTGGCCAGCAGTTTCCCACAACATATCATTACCTTTTAGCTACCTCACTTGGCATCTTAGCGCCTGCTCACATCTATGCCCAAAGGGGCCTCACCTGTCTCCAAGGAAGCTTATCAAACTGTTCCCCCAACCCAAACAGTGGTTTTCATCAAGAATCCTGATGCCCACTGTTACAGTGATCAATGTGTCTCCACCATGCTTCAAAGCCTGAAGCTCAGATGGGGTCCTAGGGGTCCTAGGTCTGTCCTCAGAACAGACCTAGGGATTTGGACATAGTAAGTACACTGGGGTTGTTGAGGCTGAGCTGTGGAAGTGAACACGGCTGCCCAGGGAGAGTGAGTGGAGTAAGAAGGGCAACCTTGTCCCTTTCCTTCTCTTCCTCCAGATTCAGGAACACAATTCCAGGACCTTGAAATCTACATAACCACCAGTGTTATGGGAATTGGATTTGGCAAGTAGAGATCAGATGAGTCTAGTCGTAGGGTAAGTTTGGGGTGAGTGTAGAGGCTTCCTCAGAGGCAAAAAAAAAACCCAAATCAATAATGACCATAGCAACAACCAGAACTGGTATGAAATAGTGAGTACTTATTATATACCCTGCACAGTCCAAAGCAGCCCTTTCTGTGTATTACTTTATTTTATTGTCAAAGTCCTATGGTATGAGTTTTCTCCTCCCCAGGAACTGAATCTCACAGACATTAACTGAGACATTAACATCACAACTTGTCCAAGGTCACAGAGTTAGGAAGCAGTTAGCTGGGACTTGAATTGGCTCTGTCTGACTGCAAAGCCTGCACCTTAAGCCCTCTCAGGCCTGAACAGTGAAGACAACCACTTGGCTTGGCATCCTTTTATCCTCTTCTATCAATCAGAATGCTTTGGGCTGCAAAAATGGAACCACCAACTTAGTTGATTAACAATGGGAAAATGTATCAACTCAAAGATTAACTTTCAAGGTTTAATGGCTGCAGGAGTCATTAATTCAGCAGCTCAATGATGTCCCTTCCAATGTACCATGATGTCATCATTAATGTGTTGGTTCACCTTCCCGGTCACAAGATGGCTTGTACATCTCCAGATATCACGTATAAAACATGACCACATCCTACAAAAGAAGAGGGAATTTTTTTTTTTTTTGAGCAAGAAAACCTTTCCCAGAAGTACTTGAGAAAATATTCCTTTTACTTTATTGGCCAGAATTGTTCCCATTCCTGTTTCCAAACCAATCAGCCACAGGGCAAATGGAAACTTCATGAATGGCTGAAGTTTTGTTCATGTTCATTTGTAGGAGGATGGATTACCCTCCAAATCGAGTTTCTATTAGAAAGGAGAAAGAAGGCAATGACTGCTTTTGAGTAAACAAACAAAAATGTACACTACTCCTCTCTTTTCTGTTCCCAGCCCCCAATACCCTCTTTCTCTATCAGTTAACATTTTATTCACCCTTCAAGAATCAACTCAAATATTTCTGCTGGGCAGTCTTCCCTGATTTTTTTCCCCATCAGATGAATTACTCTCTTTACTGTGCTTCCAAGGAGCTTGGCACATGTTACTTACGTGGTCTTCACTACATCCTTATGGAGAGAGCTCAGGCTTTGGAGTAACTAGACCCAAGTTCGAATCCCAGGTCTGCCCCTTCCTTCACAGAGGATTTTAGGTATACCATTTTCTTCCTTTAAGCCTCAGCTTCCTCATCTGTATAGTCTGCATTCCTTTTTAGGCAGTTTTCAGGACTAAGGCAGGTAATATGTCTGGGATTATTCAATAATCTCCTTGGAACGAAGCAAGGGAGGAAGGAAAGACACTATCAGGCTGGACTAGGCAAAATGGAACTCTCAGCAAGAAAAGCAAAAGTCATTCCAAGGTGCCAACCACACGGCCCCCTTCCCCTGAAGTTCCCCTCCCCCCGGTTTTCCCAAGAAAGTCATTTTTCATCCTCAAAGCCATTTGGTTTAGAGAGTAGGGGGAGATGCAGTGGCAGGGTCTGTATTGTGCCTGCCCTGGCACCATCCATCATCCGGCCGACAGGAACTCACCTCCCACAAATAAAGTTATGACAAGCGTCCCCAACCCATTCTTTCAGCCGTTGCCTCCCTGTTTCCATCATCTCTGACATTATAAGCCATCAGCCAAGCTGTTTGTCACGCCTCTGACAGGACCTTGGCATCACGGGCAGGAGAGGCTGTGCTAAGGTACAGCTGGATTCAAGGGTGGGTGTCCCACTCCCACCCCCACCCGCTATTGGTGATCTTGAGTTATTTCACATGGGCTCTCAGAAAGCATTTCTCCCCTGAGGGGCAGGGGTCCAGAGGTGGAGTGGAACTGGGGGGGAATGTGCATTCATTTATTCATTTGGCAAACAGGAGTGAGTACTTCTACTGTCCTGACCCAGTGTTAGGCACAGCTGCAGCCACAGAGAGAAATTAAGCACAGGCCCTGCCCTTGAGGAGTGCCCAGTATAGTGGGAGAGTGGAAAACAAGTCATTTCAACAGACAGTGCCAGCACAACTGTGGCAGAGTCAGTCTAAGGGTTATGGGAGCACAGAGAAGGGTAGGAACATAGGGAAGGCTTCCTGGAGGAGGTGACATTTGAGCTGAGATCTGCAGGAGAAAGAAAAAAAGACATGTGATAGGGCAGAGTGAGTGATTCCTTGAAAGGTTCCCTTTCTCCTCTGCAGATTTGTCTACTTGTAAGCCCTAAAGGGCAGAGTGGAGAAGAGATATGGGAGAGAGAATCATATTTCATGGAGGCCGATGGCATCAGCAAGGTCCCTTCCCTTTTGCTTCCAGTAGGCCAATGGGAAGCAAGAGCAAGCAACCAGAAGGAGGGAGCAGACAGAGGTAGATTGTTTCTCTTTCCCAGGTCCCTCCCTGTAAGCTCCCTCCACCAAAGGCCCCAGTTCCTGCCAGGCAGAAGCCTCTTGGAACCACAGCTACTCTCCCTGGATTCCAGTAACCATATCTGGCTCTTGCCCTTCAGACTAGGGGTGCCAAAGGCTCCCCATTGTCTAGCCCAGAAGAGCTGCACCATACTTTGTTAGATTCTCGAACCTATCATAATTCCCTAAACACAATAGTTCCTTTATTATAGTCTCCTGAAATTACAGCTCCAGTGCTTCTGTCTCCTTCAAGGACCCTGCCTGTTATCCTGGCAGCTCAAGGCTCTGCTTGACCCTCTTCTGGTGGTAAGTAAGTCCCATGTGGTGGCCCTTGGTGAACCACATCTGCCATTATTTGTGCCCTTGTGCGTCCCCTCCTACAGTGAACACTGGACTTGGCCGTGTGACTGGCTTTGCCCAATGGAACGTTAGCATAGGTGAGGCAAGAACTGGCTTCAAAAGCACTTGAGCGTTTGTGCTTGACGTTTTGGAATGCTCCCTCTTGGGATCCTGCTGCTATGCTGAAAGGAATACTAGGGTATCTTGTTGTAGAGGGGAAACCACGTGGAAAGATCCAGGAAGATGACCTGCCATATGAGAAAAAAGGCAACACAGGGCAGAACTGAGGTGAGCTAATAGTCATCACAGTGGTTCCAGACCCTAAGCGAGAGACTTTGTCAAAGGGGGATGGCAGTCTGCCCTAGAAGTGTGGGGTATTTAACTCAAACATTGTTTAGAATTGTCAGCATTAGGTGGTAAAAAGCAGACTGACTTTTAACCAATGTTAACTATCATTTTTGGACTTCCCAGGTGGCTGAGAGGTAAAGGACCTGCCTGCCAATGCAGGAGACTTGAGTTCAATCCCTGGTCCAGAAAGATCCCCCTGGAGAAGGGAATAGCAACCCACTCCAGTATTCTTGCCTGGAAAACCCCATGGACAGAGAAGCCTGGTGGGCTTCAGTCCATGGGGTCGCAAAAGACTCAGATACAACTTAGAAACTAAAATAGCAACAACAACAATGATCACTGTTAAGCTTTTTGCAAAAAAATGCTTTTCCTTATTGTCAGCACCTAGGGTGGACCACCCCCCACCCCCAACCTGTCTCCCCACTCCAACTCTATTGGTCCTGGGCCTTTCTAGTCCAGTCACAGCTGAATGTAGCCATGTGAATGACCCCAGCCAATATCATGTGCAGCAGAAGCACCACTGTCAACCTATAGAATCTTGGGAAATAATAAATCTCTGTTGCTTCGCCACCAAGTTTTGGAGTGGTTTGTTACACACCAAAGAATAACTGAAACATATCAGCAGCTCTGGTTCTATTGCAGGTTCAAGGGCAACAAGAACTTTTCTGGCAGGTCCCCTAAGAGTCAGAGTCCTCAAATCACTTTGGTTTCCCCTGGCTCGTATGCCAGCTATGAACTAATGGCCTGGCCAGGGGAGTAATACACTGATTGGCTCAGTCTGGCTCACCTGCTTTATTCTGGTGCAGGAGGTGGAGCCCCACTTGGACCTCTGGACTGACAGTGGGGAGGGGATTCCTAAAGGAAGATGGGGGGAAAGAAGGCTTGCTGCTAAGGACACTTGATGGAGGTAAAATTCGGGGAAGATTATCCTTGGGGTTCCCCAACAGTTACTGTTTGTGCCTATAAGAAACGGATAGGGAAATCCCCTGGTGGTCCAGTGGTTAACACTATGCGCTTTTTCTGCTGTGGGTCCAGGTTTCATCCCTGGTTGGGGAACTGAGGTCACACAAGCTGCACTGCATGCCAAAAATACAACCAAAAAAATGTGCATATGTATGGCTGAGTCCTTTCACTATTCACCTGAAACTGCCACACCATTGTTAATCACTATACCCCAATACAAAATTAAAAGTTTAGTTAAAAAAAGAAAAGGGTAAAAATGGATCCCCGATATAAAAATATAAAAGACCCCTATGATAAAATAAGCAAAAGTGTTAGTCACTCAGTCATGTCAGACTCTTTTCCATCCCATGGACTATAGTCTACCAATCTCCACTGTCCATGGAATTATCCAAGAATACTGGAGTGGGTTGCCATGCCCTTCTCCAGGGGATCTTCCCAACCCAGGGATCGAACCCAGGTCTCTTGCATTACAGGTAGATTCTTTACCATCTGAGCCACCAGGGAAGCCCATGATGTGATAAGGGGACCGTAAAACTTTGGCCATGGATAGACCTGGCTTCTAACTCTCACTTTCTTTTTGGAAGTTGCTTTGGGCAAGCTGTTCAACCTCTATGAACTCATCTATAAAATAAGCTAGTTAATTCCTGCACTAGCGTAGAGCAGGGGGGAGGGGTGGGGGAGGTTTCAATTAGATTATGGCAGTGAAGTGAAGTGAAGTGAAGTGAAAGTCGCTCAGTTGTGTCTGACTCTTTGCGACCCCATCGACAATACAGTCCAAGGAATTCTCCAGGCCAGCATACTGGAGCGGATAGCCTTTTCCTTCTCCAGGGATCTTCCCAACCCAGGAGTCTAAACGAGTTCTCCTGCATTGCAGGCATATTCTTTACCAGCTGAGCCACCAGGGAAGCCCAAGAATATTGGAGTGGGTAGCACATCCCTTCTCCAGCGGACATTCCCAACCCAGGGATTGAACTGGGGTCTCCTGCATTGCATTGCAGGCAGATTCTTTACCAACTGACCTATCAGGGAAGCCCTGTTATGGCAGTGGTGGTGGACAAAGAGAGGGGCTGCCCAGATACCCCTTTAAGAAAGGGCTTGCTGCCCAGTGTGGGGAGTATGGCAGCAAACAGCTGTCAGCCCTTCCAGGTCTGCCTCAGCCGCAGAGAGCCACCTGGCCTGAGGTCACACCCTTCCCGGGACAGCCTGCATCTGGTCACTGGGTGAGCCAGGTTTTTCAGGCTTCACGCAGAGCCAGGCTGCCAAGCAGTGCTCATTTCAGAGCTCCCTGCTGGGCTGCCTGAGGCTTTGTAGAACCTGTATCAGTTGACTTCTCCCCCCATGCAACCCTGCTGTCTCCTCTTCCTTTCACAGGTGTTAATCCCTAATAAATACCTCCCATCCCGAACTCTGCTTCTGGAAATCCCAATCTGTGAAGCAACACTCAGCACTTAGTATCTTCTTTTTTTAATTAGTGAATATATTTTTAAATTATTTATTTATTTATTTGGTTGTGCCCGGTCTTAGTTGCAGCACGTGGGATCTAGTTCCCTGACCAGGGATGGAAGAAGCATCCCTTGCATTGGGAGCCTGGAGGCTTGGCCTCTGGACTGCCACACAAGTCCCAGGAGCCTGTTGATAAAGGGTTGCCGAGTGAAAACTGGCTCCTTGCTCAGGAGAATGAGAAATGGGAAACGGTGCGGGCGACAGAGTCTGGCACAGGGACTGCCAGGCGTTAAGCAGCTGTTGTGGAGGAAGGGGCTGGGGGGCTGGCAGAGGCACCTGCTTCCTCAGAGGGGAGAGGAGGGTCTCTCCAGGGAGCCTCCGCAGCTCCACCCCCACGCACCTGTAGCCACCCACTCACCAGGCAACTGGATCGATTATGAACAAGACCATACACGTGCTGGTAGACATGAAGACAAGGCAAGTCAGGGCTCTCCTCCAGGCTGGGCCTGGCCTCAGGTGGTCTGTCTGGGGTCCTGCGGCCTGGGGGCCCTTGGCAAGGTAGCAAAGACTGCTCAAGTCCTAAAGCAAAAGCTTCCTCCTCTTTTTGCAGAATCTTAAGTGTTCCAGAATCTTGGAAGGGGAGATTCAACATTCCAGGACCATCATCATAGAACCGGAAACAGTTCTAGACAGTCCTGGGACAAGGGACTCTCCCAAGGGACAGTCTTGGGCCACTCAGTTGTGCCCGACTCTTTGCAACTCCATAGACTGTAGTCCTCCAGGGTCCTCTGTTCATGGGATTCTCCAGGCAAGAATATTGGGAGTGGGTAGCCATTCTCTTCTCCAAGGGATCTTCCTGACCCAGAGATCAAACCCAGGTCTCCTGCATTGCAGGCAGATTCTTTACCATCTGAGCCACCAGGGAAGTTCCTGAAACAAAAGAGTCCCTGGTTTAAAGGATCTCGGTATTTATAGGCTAGAAGGGGCCAGGCAGGCTCTTCATTTGAGCATTTCTCTCTTTGAGCATTTCTCTGAGTGCAGACCCTAATCACATGGTGTGGTCTGGAAGCACTTACCACATTCCTCTAAGTGCACAGGAGGGGGACTTCCCTGGTGGTTCAGTGAGTGACTCTATACTTCCACAGCAGGGGATGCAGGTTTGATCCCTGGTTGGGGAACTAAGATCCCACATGCTGCTTGGCATGGCCAAAACATTAAAAAATAATAATAATAAAATGCATTTAAGTGCATAGGAGAAGAAAACAGACCCTACGGGGAGCGGAAGGGGGAGATACAGGAACTGAGACCAGAAGGAGGGTGTCATAGATGGAAAAAAAAACAGTGTGTAAGGATGGGATGAGGAACAGCAGTTGTGTAGGAGGGACTGTCTTTATGAAAGTGAGGGTTTCAGATGAAACAACACATGTAAAGCATCTGAACGGCACATAATAAATGTTACCTCACTTGCCTTTTTCTTCTGCTCACAATTCTCTGTTCCCTATATTTCTGAATTATCCACATTCACAGTGAGGAGTTTGGGGAAAATGCAAGGTTATCTGGAAGGGAGACTGAACTGACTCCCCCCACCCAGAAAGAATCATCCATCACAATGTATGGGAACATGTGCTCAGTACAGGCCAGGACTTTCTGCAGCAGGAGCAGGAGGATGGATGACTGATCACAGAGAGTAATCCAGAAAGGGGATATTTGAACAGGGTTTTGAGAGTAAAAGAGGAGTTCATTGTGCAGAGATGATGGTAGTCAGGCGGGGGAGGGGGGAGAGGAATTCCACATACTTTCTGTGCCTGTAAAATGAATTGCTAAGGCCTCTCCCTTTCCAATCCATACCTTAGGTACGAATTCAAGCAGCTACCCACTCTGACTTTACAGATGGAAAAACTTGTTGGATATGGGCAGATCAAAGCAATCCTCACATTTCTTTCCTGTTTCTAAAATCCCTGAGGCAGAAATACAAAGAAAATAACAGTGTATCCTAAAACCCAAGTTAGACCTTGAGATGGAGAGATGTTTTCAAGAGTAGGGGCCAAAATGAGGGCATTTTTGATACAACTAAGTTTAGTTCACTTAAAGGTCAGTCTTCATTCCAAGATCATGGCCTTCCTACTTTAAGGGTGTTTAAAATGGCTTTATACTTATGAACTTAGGGTGATAGTAAATGATCATTGTAAGTCAGATTTTGTGTGTGTGTGTGTGTTTACTTGGCAAAATAAAAAGTTAATAACCCTACATTAGTTCTCACAACAAAAAAATTTTATATCATGCCACTTTCCGAAATCTCGGAGTTTCAGAACCAAGGAGTCAGAAGCCATTGGTGGTAGGAGGTCCCATCTCATCATTTGGGCTCTGCTCTGTGTCACCTCCCGAGAGGGACCCTCCCTGGCAATCCTGCCTGAAGCGGCTTCTCTCCCCATCCCCAGGTTTTCTCTCTGCTCCATCTCCTTGTTTCTTCCGTTCAGTACACTTCCTCTCTGAAAGCATCCTCTTGTTCATTTGCACATACACTTATTTATAGTGTCTTCTCTATTTGAATACATGCTGTCAGGTCAGGAGCCATGTCCATCTTTTTCACACACTCTTCCCAGCACCTAGCACTGTTTTTAGTGTATAAAAACTGGGGAAGTGTTTGTGGAAGGAATGAGGGGGAAAAGAAAGGGAGGAAGAAAGGATGAAAGGAAGGAAGGAGGAAGGAAGGGAGAAAAGGCCATGGAGCTTGGGCACTCAGGCTGGAGAACATCAGGGGCAGTAGAGGGTGGAAGATGCTGTGGGTATCCCATGTCAGAGCCCCTCATCCCACCTTTCAGCCACAGCCCTGGTGAACAGCTCCCATGCCCACTGGCAGTATCCTCCCACAAGTACCCGCCCAGCCTCTTAGTTTTTCCACCCAAGGTTTTCTTGGGAGCCCTGAGCCCTTGCTCAACCCACCCATAGGCACAGTCCAGAGGTACAAGGGGGTTCATGCCCCCTGTGGAGATGCTTAACCCCTGGGGGAATGTAAGTTGGTGGATAAGAGCCCATCCTTGGGATGAACGATTGTGCCTGGTACTCAGAGGGTCCTCCGGGGTCTGAGTCCCAGGTATCCACAGCAGCAACCAACTCCTTCCCCATCTCCCCACTCTCTCGCCCCTGCTTGCCATGCTCACCTCTCAAGGAAATTACATGCCCTAAGTCCTTGTCTCAGGCTCTGCTTTGGGAGAGAATCTAGTCTTAAGACAGGCTGGGTCACTCGCCTGCACCTCAAAAATTCCCTTTCTCCTCTCTGAACCCCAAGATCCACCTGCCCTGCTGGTCCCAGGTGACTCCTAGAGACCCACCCCCACCCCCGCCAGGCAGGTCAGCCGACAGGTCTCGACCATCTTCCAACCCGGTCTCCGTTCTGAGAAATTTCAATGAAGGGACTTGGCACAGCACATGGGGGTCCAGGTGCTTGGGAGACAGGCAGGGAGGAAAAGGCCTCTCTAAATGAGCCTGTGATGATTAAATCATCGGCTGTTCCTGTGCTCCACCCCACCTCTTGCGCTTTGGTTGAGATGTTATCTCTAATCCATTATCTTTTCTTTCTTCTCTCGGCCTCTCCAGTCTGCAGCCACCTCCATGGGAAGGCTGAGCTGCTCTGAAACAGGACAGCCAGATGTGGCGGCAGAAACTTTATAGTTTACAAAGAACTTTACAGGCTTAGAGCTATTTATAAAGCCTTTTCTATTCACAAGACAATTCATTAGTATTATTATTGAGGTTGTTTTTCCCCCCCATAAAGAGAAACCTTTTCCTTTTTTTTTAATTTATTTTTAATTACTTTACAATGTTGTATTTGTTTCTGCTGTACAACAACATGAATCAGCTATAAGAATACATATATCCCCTCCCTCTTGAGCCTCCCTCCTGTTCCATCCCGCCACATCCCACCCAGCCAGGTCATCACAGAGCACCAAGTTGAGCTCCCTGTTGTATAGCAGCTTCCCACTAGCTGTCTGTTTTACACATGAAAAAAGTGAAAGTATTAGACGCTCAGCTGTATCTGACTCTTTGTGACCCCAGGAACTGTAGCCCGTCAGGCTCCTCTGTCCATGGAATTCTCCAGGCAAAAATACTGGAGTGGACTGCCATTTCCTTCCCCAGGGGATCTTCCTGACCCAGGGATCGAACCCAGGTTCTCCTACATTGCAGGCAGATTCTTTACCATCTGAGCCACCAGGGAAGCATATATGTTAATGGTACTCTATCAACTTGTCTCACCTTCTCCTTTCCCCACTGTGTCCACAAGTCCATTCTCTACAGCTCCATCTCTATTCTTGCCCTGCAAATAGGTTCATCGACAAAATTCATTCATTCATTCTCCTTTTGGTTGCTTCTCTGTGTCCAGGCCCTGGGGATACAAGATGGTGCCCTTCCCACCAGGAGCTTGCAGCCCTGGTAGGGGTGTATTTGAGTCTGCATATAAGCAGGAAACAGTTGAATATTAACAAAATAGGAACTCTAATCCAGGAAATGGAATGTGATGGAAGAGCTGAGAAGCCAACTGGACACAGTGAAGGAGCCCAAAGAGGAGTAACAGCCGGTGGCTGCCACCACTCACAGACCTGAAGGCAGATGAGGTGCCAAAAAATACTTGTAGAGCATCTCCTCTGTGCTGGCCATTCTAGATGCTGAGTATAAAGGATGACCAGGACAGCCATGGGACTTGCCGCCATGGAGCTGACAGTCTACTAGGAGAAATAGATCCTAAAAAATTTACTAGAAATGATTGTGTGAACACCCATAGTGGGCTAGGTGCTATGACCAAGCCCATCCTGGTTGTAAAAGGATAACCTAACTTAGCCTGGTGGGAGTAGGGGGGAGTCAAGGAAGGCTTCCTGGAGGAGGTGACAGTTAAGCTGAAAGTGAATGATGAACAGGCATTATTTAAATCCCATGTCACAAACTTCTGCTTCTACAGGGGCCTGTGATCAAGTACTTGACCATGTTGCATGTACAGCTTGGGCCAAACCCCCAGAATCCCCCAGAGGCCCCACCTCTGGCCAGACATGCATGGACACCCTCTTGGCTGAGATGGTAGCCTAGCCCACTACTGGGCCTGGCAATACCTCCTAGACCACCGCTGATGAGAGATTCCTGCCAGGGCTAGAGCACCTGGAATGCATTCAAGCTCAGCACAAGCCAGTGCCTCCAGGAAGAGCATGATCATCACTGAGGCTTGTCCTCCAGGCCCTGCCGGCTGCCTGGAGCCTTGGCAGACAGTCAGGAGGAGGTGGCTGGGAGGGAAAGACAAAGAGAATTCGATTTCCATTTTGCTCCTGGTTCCCTGTTTTCAGTCCAGATGCCTCCAGATCTAATTCCAAATAAATAATTGTACTGAGTTACCCGGGTCCCTTGGTGATTAAGTAAACACGCCAAGGCGGTGGAAATTGAATTAGTACGGTGTGCTCAGCCATTATTACCCGCCCCTTCTCATGAATATTAATAAGTGGTTATTAAGAAATGTAAATGCTGCCTCAGGGGGTGGGAAGATGCGGGGGAGGTCAGGGCGAGAGGACAGACCGTTCAGAAGGCAGCATGATTGAAGGCATTTTAAAAATTATGTCGGATCTTTCTCTTCCACACTGTGGCAATGTTTCCGGACCCTTCATTTTTATTAAAACAAGGATAAAGGAACAAATTTTAATTTGAGGATAAAATTAGCATTTTCCAAGCAGTGTTGGCGGCAGCAAGAACATATTTTGCCAGAAAATGGACATTTGGGGCGGGAGGTGTGGGTTTGGGGGAGCCGTGGCTGATGGACGATTACTTCTCTCAGTTCATCTCCAGGCAAGGGAGTAAACAAATTAATCTCTGAACGAGGAGCAGCCTGGAAAATGATGGAAGCCCGGAGGATCCAGCAGTGTCTTTGCTGGGAAGCCAGAAAGTGTCAAGGCCTCAGATCTTCTTTACTGCCGGTTCAGAGAGGTTAGGCACTTGTGTGAGGTCACACAGCGAGGGAGGGTGCTCTTGCTCAGTTCTATGGGCAAGTTGGGAACGGGGCTACGTCTCTGAGACAAACTGTCTCCAAGGGCAGCCCCTCCTCCCACCCTTATCCCCTGATCTCCAGGACCCTCTCTGGTTGTCCTACCTCTATGGCTCCAGCTTCTACTCTCACCATTCCTTCCCAATCTGTACTGCCAGGTCCATGTCCCCACTTTCACTATATTCTGTTTCTGCTCTACAACCTTCAATAGCTCACTATTGCCCTCTGGCTGAAGATTACACTCCTCCCTTTCACAGTTAAGTCCCTCCAGGATCTGACCACAAATCCACTTTTCCAATTTAAGTACCCACTTCCCCTCACAGCTGCAATCAGATGCATCTAGGAAGGAGAAAAAGTGAAAAGAAAGGAGAAGAAAGGACGGTGGGAAGACAGGAAAGAAGAGAGAAAGGGAGTGAGGGAAAGAGGAAGGAAGAGGAAACTAGTATCAAGTATCAAAATATTCCAGGTTTGCAGGACTTCCCTGGTGGTCCAGTGGCTAAGACTCTACGCTCCCAATGCAAGGGACCTGGGTTCCATTCCTGGTCAGGAACTAGATCCCACATGCTGCAATGAATATTCAAGATTCCGCATGCCATAACACCCACCGAAGCCAATAAATTAAAAGGAAAAATAGTTTAAAAAAATATTCTGGGTTTGCTAAATATTTTACATAAGAATAATGGTGATGATAAGGATAAATGTAGTAACTGCTATCATCTATTGAGTTGTCCCTCTAAGCCAGCCCCCAGTTTAACACCACTTAATCCTCCCATTGTCACTGTGAGGTGGGTATTGTTATCTCCATTTTACAGAGGAGGAAACAATCACACACTTTGTAAATGACAGAAAGAGCTTGTTGCACACTGAAATCTGAATTCTCGACTATTGCACCTCCCACCTCACATGGCAGACATTATCAGTCCCATTTTATAGATGGAGACAAGGAGGCTCAGTGAAGTTAAGTGATCTGTCTTACAAATACCTGAAAGAAACAAACAAACGAGAGGATTCAAAAGTCTCTGAGCCAGCCTTGCTCCATCGTCATGAGCACAGTTTCTGAAGAATCCAGGTAAAATGCACTGAACAGCCTGGCCCCCGCTTCCCACAGTCAATGGCACCAGGCACTCTGGAGGAAACTCAAAAGCTTGCACTTGCAAAGACCTAGCTGAGCTGTGCCCCCGACCACGTCCACCAGGTGAGGCCTGCAGCCTGGGTCTGTTGGATCCTAGAGGTGTCCTCACCCAGGTCCACGAACCTCAGGCCAGTGGAACGAAGCCCAGATGCTGGTTCAAGCATTCAGCCCCCTATGCTCCACTCTGCACAGGAAAGAGTGAATATAATCAAACTCATGCATTTTAACAACTTCTTCAGCATGCCTCACCCTATGCACTTGCAGGAATAAAGGCTGACAGGTGCAGCTGAGTTAATCAGAGTGGATAATAGAGGAAAAGACAGGAATCACTGGCCAAATTGCAGTGAGAAAAATGGGGCGAAATCATAAGACACAAGTCAAAGGTATCCAATTAAATTGTGATGATGTTTAAAGGGCAAGAACCCCATTCTCAGTCCCTTGGAAGTTCTTACCATGAAGATGCGTGGAACAGTGGCACATGAGATAATTTCTGGCAGTACACAGATGAACAGTTTTTTAATTTGAATAATTTCTGGCAGTACACAGATGAACAATTTTGTAATTTGAATAGGGATGTTTGATGTGTGTTAGAAAAAATATAGCTAGCACATAAAACTCATAACTAGCACATAAAATTTGATGTCTAGAATGAATCTAAACCTCACCCAAAGAAGTCATTTAATTGCTAGCCAATTAAAAGAAAAAATATTTTTTAAAATAGTATAGATGGAAGGAGAATATAATAAAAAATATGAAGTTGGTACTTATGTGACTGAAGTTTGGGAAGCAATGTTCTAGTTCTTTATCACTCAAAGTGGAGTCCATGGATCAGTAGCAGCACAATCAAGTTTGTGAGAAATGTAGAATCTCAAGACCCTCCCTAGACCAATGGAAGCAGCACCTGCATTTTAACAAGATTCCCTGATGATTTATGTATCTGTTCATGTATACTTTGTTTAAAAAGTGCTGATCTATCTTATTTATCACTGGGAACAATGAAGACCTTTTCAGATTTGGTCCCAGGGAAAGAGCACTGGACTGGGATTCCATTCCAGCCATGACACTCTTTGACGCTAAGAGTTTAAAATTTTGTAATTATAGAAGAGGAGACTGAGATCTAGAAAAGACATGTTGAAGACTGCAGTGTGTGATTTTTGTCAACTTTGGAGCCAGTCCAGGTCTCCAAATATCTTGTCTTATGCAGGAGGAAATGGTTGACAACAGAATTGCTGTCAACAATGTGATGTGACTTTTAAAAAATTGATTGTTAAAGACATCACAAGGAAAGAAACTATAGAACAATGTATGAATGAATACTGATGTAAAAATCTCAATAAAATACTAGCAAAGCAAATGTAGCAACATATAAAAAAGATTATATGATATGACCAAGTGGAATTTATCCCAGGAGTACAAGGTTGGGTTAACATGAAAATCAATTAATATAATATACCATAGCAATAGAATGAAGGACAAAACCCACATGATCATTTCAATATATGCAGGAAAAGCATTCAACAAAATCCAACACTCTTGCATTATAAAAAACACTCAGCAAAATAGGAAAAGAAGAGAACTTCCTCAATCCACTAGAGGCCATCTAAAAAAAAAAAATACACCTAATATATTCAGTGTGGCCAAAGGCATTTTCTTCCTAAGATCAGTAGCAAGCAAAGATACTTGCTCTCACCAAGTCTATTCAAAATTGTACTGGAGGTTATAGCCTTGGCACTTAGGCAAGAAAAAGAAACAAAACCTTCCAGACTGGAAAGGAAAAGTTAAACTGTTTCTAATTGTAGATGACATGATATTATATAGAGAAAATCCTAGGAAATCCCTATTAAAAAAAAAAACTATTAGAACTAATAAATGAATTCAGCAAGATCATGGGATACAAGATTTTCTAAAGTTGATTATGTTTGTATACACTGGCAATGAAATTAATAAAACAATTCCACTTACAATAGCAGCAAAAAGAATAAAATTCTTAGGAATAACTTTAACAAAAGAAGTGTAAAGCTTGTACTCTGAAAACTACAAAATATTGTTGACATATATTAAAGAAGACTTAAATAAATGGAGAGACATCACATGCTCATGGATCAGAAGATTTAATATTGTTAAGATGGCAGTACTCCCTAAACTGAAATACAGATTCAATGCAACTTTTACCAGAATTACAGCTGGCTTTATTGATTTTTTTTTTTTTGCATAAAATGGAAAGGTGATTCTAAAAATCATATGGGATTGCAGGGAGCTTCAAATAGCCAAAACAATGTTGAAAAAGAATAAAATGAGAGGAGTCACATTTTCTGATTTCAAAACTTCTGATAAAGCTGCAGTAATCAAGACAGCATGACAGTGGAAAGACATATAGATCAATGGAACAAAACTGAGAGTCCAGAAAGAAACCCTTACATTTATAGTAAATTGACGTTCAACAAAGTGCCAGTAGGAAGGAGTAGTCTTTCTAACAAATGGTGCTGTAACAACTGGATAACCACACCCCTACCTCACACCGTATGCAAAAACTAACTCAAAATGG
Source organism: Giraffa tippelskirchi (assembly GCF_054371585.1). Classification (NCBI taxonomy): domain Eukaryota; kingdom Metazoa; phylum Chordata; class Mammalia; order Artiodactyla; family Giraffidae; genus Giraffa; species Giraffa tippelskirchi. The sequence goes on along the minus strand of NC_137287.1, from coordinate 108,364,234 downwards.
AGTTAAAACTAAAACTATAAAAGCTAAAACTATAAAACTTTTAGAATAAGTGAACAATAAGAGCAAATTTTCATCACTTTGAGTTGGTCTCTAAGGGCACCAAAAGCACAAGTGACTAAAGAAAAACTAGTTAAATTTCTTCAAAACCGAAAACATTTGTGCTGCACATGATACCATCAAGAAAGTAAAAAGACAGCCCAAAGAATGGGAGAAAATATTTGCAAATCTTGCTTATGATAAGAGACTTGGAACCAGACTATATCAAGAACTCTTCTAACTCAATAATAAAATGATAACTCAAGTTTTTTAAATGGACAAAAAATCTGAATAGGCATTTCACTAAAGATATATAAATGGCTCAGAGCATATAAAAAGATGCCCAACATCATTAACCACTATGAAAACACAAATGAAAACCAGGAGATAATCACTTTATACCTACTAGATAGTTACTGAAAAAAAAAAAGACAGAAAATAACAAGTGTTGGTGAGGATGTGGAGAAAATGGAACCCTCATTCACCACTAGTGGGAATGTAAGATGGTACAGCTGCTTTGGAAAACAGTATGGTGATTCCTCAAACCTTAAGTATGAAGTTGTCATACGATGCATTAATTCCAACTCTATGTATATACTTAAGAGAAATATAAGCATGTCCACACAAAAATGTGCTCACAAATGTTTATAGCAGCATTATATATAGTAGTTAAAAAAGTGGAAACAACCCATATGTCCATTACATAATGGAATGATGAATGGATAAATAAAATGTGATATAATGCCTGCAATGGAATATCATTTGACAGTAAAAAGGAATAAAATACTGATGCATGTAGAATACTATGCCAAGTGAAAGAAGCCAGTCTCAAAGTACTGAGTATTATTTGATACCATTTATATGAATGTTCAGAATTGGCAAATCTATCATGGCAGAAAATAGACTAACGGTTGCCTGGGGCAGGAGAAGGGGAAGATCTGTGTGGAACTAGGGGAAATGGGGTGACTGTTAATAGGTTTAGTTTGTCTTTTGGGGGTTATGAAAAATGTTCTGAAATTGAAGTGGTGATGGTTTCCAATTACTCTGTGAATATACTAAAAAACCACTGAGTTGTATGCTTTAAATGGTGAATTGTATGGTGCGGGGCCCCTAAAAGATGTCTGTGCCCTAATCCCTGGAACCTCTGAATGTGGTAGGTTACGTGACAAACAAGAATTAAGAATGCAAGTGGGGGAATTCCTTGCCATCCAGTGGTTGGGCCTTTGCCTTCCAATTCAGGGGGTGCAGGTTCCATCCCTGGTCAGGAAGCTAAGGTTCCACATGCCTCATAGCCAAGGGACCAAAGCATAAAACAGAAGCAATATTGTAACAAATCCAATAAAGAATTCTAAAATGGCCCACATCAAACAAAAAAAAAAGAAGAATGCGAGTGAGATTAAAGTTGTTGATCACCTGACTTTAAAATAGAATAAAATAAAAATAAACCAGGGAGATTATCCCAGATTACCCAGTGGACCCAATGTAACCTCAAGGGACTTTAAACAATGGAAGAGGGACTCTGAGAAGAGAACCAGAGAGATGGCATTGTGAGAAGGAGTCATCCCAACATTGCTGGCTTTGAAGAAGGCAGAAGGGAACCTCAATCCAAGGAATGCAGGCAAGCTCCAGAAGGTAGAAAAGGTAAGAAAACAGATTCTCCCCTAAAGAGCTTAAGAAACACAGCCCTGCTGACACCCTAATCCTAGCCCGGTGAGATCTACATCAGATTTCTGATCTACAGAGGTGTAAGATAATGCATTTTTGTTATTTAAATTTGTGACAATGTGTTGCAGCAGCAGTACAAAATGAATACATATGGTATATCAGTTATATCTCAATAAAACTGTTTTTAGAATGATTACTGTCTTAGGCTACGTAAATAGAAGCATAGTGTCTAGAAGGAGGAAGGTGATGGTCTGCTTGCAATCTAAGTGAGACCGACTGGAGCTCAGCATCAATGTCACACTGGAAGAGGGATGTGGGAAAAGCAGAGTGGGTCCAGAAAAAGGTCACTGTGCTAGTGAAAAGACTCAAGATGATGTTGAATGAGGAATTCACTGAGGTGGGTTGAGGTTAGTGGGAATGAGAAGACAGATCCAGGAGCAATGGGGTATGTGACCTACAGTCAGGGTTCAGCTTGAGAAGAAGATGCGTTTTCTTCTTCTTTGCTTTTCTCCTGTGTTTGTCTTTTGGTTTGTTTGTTCTTTTGGCTGCACCACGTGGCATGCAGGATCTTATTTCCCCGACCAGGGATGAACCCCACACCCCTGGCATCAGAAGCACGGAGTCTTAACCACTGGACCGCCAGGGCAGTCCCTTCCTCTTTGTTTAAAAAAAATATTTTATTTAACCCCAATACATGTTTGGGCTTCCCTGGTGGCTCAGGCCATAAAGAATCTGCCTATAGTCCAGGAGACCTGGATTCAATTCCTGAGTTGGGAAGATCCCTTGGAGAAGGGAATGGCTACCCACTCCAGTATTCTTGCCTGGAGAATTCCATGGACAGAGGAGTCTGGCAGGCTATAGTTCATGGGGGCAAAAAGAGTCAGACACGACTGAGCAACTAACACTTTGAATACGTTTTACTTAGAAAAATTAGAAAATACAGTTAAACAAGAAGGAAAAGTGAATAACCAAATAGTCACATGCCATTTTGTTGCCAGTTATTAATGCTTCCAGCTGACCTGCACTGGGAAGGTAAAACCATGTTTTTTATTGTTATGTTCCCAGAGTCTGGCTCAGGGTAGATGATCATGGGATGCTTATTGAATGAATACATAATGCACACACACATTTTTAACTTACAAAAATAGGACCCTACTGTATATATTGCTTTATAACCTTCTTTTCCTCCATTACCAATATATTATGGGCTTCTTTCCAGTTCAATAAATATACATTTACATTAGGGATGTAATAGATATTGCCAGACTGCAAATAGAATTCAGGGGGTCTGTGAATTTGAATGGGGAAAAAATTATGTCCTTATTTTCACTAACCTCTAACTGAAATTTCTCATTTCCTTCAACTTGAACAGAGGCAACAAGCCAGGGTAGTATTAGCAGTATTCCTGCCATCAGAAGTGATCATAGATGTTTTCATAGTAAATTACCATTGTTGCTTGAAATATTGTTTATACTCATCATTCTTTCAAAACGCCAATGGTTATTATACTGGCTGCTAGCACTTGTTAGTGAATATAATAAAGAAGCATGAATCTTACTATATCAGAAATTGAAAAATATTTAAATAACTGTATTTTAATATAACTAGTCTTCTTGGAAATCTTCAACATCTTATTTTACATGCTTAAAGTCATTATTCTTGCAAAAGTGGCCATGAGTCTCACCTAAAATGTCCATGGCACAGCAAAGGTTAAGAAGGAACTTTGATCTACACTCACCTTTTTTCTTAATTTTTATTCTGGAATAATTTTAAATTTACAGAAACGTTGCAAAAATAGTGCATGTACTCCTCACCCAGCTTTCCTAATGTCAAAACATTAGGGACTTCCCTTTTGGCCCAATGGTTAAGACTTCACCTTCCAATACAGGGGGTGAGAGTTCGATTCCTGGTCAGGGAGCTAAGATGCCACATGCCTTGTAGCCAAAAAACCAAAACAGAAACAATATTGTAACAAATTCAAAAAAGATTTTAAGAATGGTCCACATTAAAAAAAAAAATCTTAAAAGAAACAAGTTACATAATCATAAAATAATTGTTGAAGCAGGAAGTTAACATTGATAACACTATTATCAAGTAATCTTCAAACTGAATTTGAATTTTGCCTGTTTTTCCACTAATGTCTTTTTTCTGTTCCAAGATCTTCCATTGTACATAGTTGTCAGGCTTCCTTGGTCTCTTCCAATCTTTTGTAATTTCTCAGTCTTTCCCTGTCTTTCATGATCTTAACACTTTCTAAAAACTGTTGGTCAGTTAATTTGCACACTGTCCATCAGTTTGGACTTGTCTGATAGCTTCTCATGATTAGATGGAGAGCATGCATTTTTTGTAAGAACTGCACAGGAGTGATGCTGTGACCTCTGCCAGCATCACATCAGAGGAGCATGATGTAGACATGTGTTATTTCTGTACATAGTGGCTGCAGCATATCCATTATATATTTAAGGGTATATAACATACAATTTACTTAATTGGTCCCCTTCCAACAGACTTTTAGCATATTTTCAATTTAGGGCAGTTTCAAATAGCACCATGATGAAAAAAGAAGTACAGGGCAGGGCAGCCTGAAGGAGCAACCAGCAGCCAGGAGTGGAGATGAGTATCCTGTCCCTGGAGGTATGCAACAGTAGAGTGGCACCAGACACCATTTCCATTTCCCCAGAAAGAGCATCTGGTGGCCCAGAAGACTAGCAAAATGCACAGGGGCAATAACAAAGGATGCTCCCCTCCCCTGGGTCTCCATTCATTGGCAAGGTGAGGCCTCAGCCCAGGTGGAGGGTGAGAAATGCTCCCCACAATAGACGATAACTAGTTAGTATTCTGCGGAGGAGGCAATGGCACCCCACTCCAGTACTCTTGCCTGGAAAATCTCATGGACAGAGAAGCCTGGTAGGCTGCAGTCCATGGGGTTGCTAAGAGTCGGACACCACTGAGCGACTTAGCAGCAGCAGCAGCAGCAGTTAGTATTCTGAGCTCCCTGCTCCACTGACGGCTAATTGCCCCTAAGAGCTGAGATCATTGGAGGGGAAAATGCAAGGCGGCCTAACCTTTGCTGTGCCCCGAGAGCCAGCCAGCCTCCCAGCAGAAAGGTCTGCACTGCCAGCTCAGTACCTCCTTTCTCTGCCATGATTGCTAATGGTGGAGGGTGGCTGCCACAGGGTAGCTCTGGGGCCCAGCTCCCAGCAGAGGAGTAGCTTTGTGACTTAACCAATCTCAGGAGGTTTGGAGGCAGCAGGGGAGACAGTACTGAAACTTCCAGCTGCTGGGTTCCTAAAATATATGAGTTACAACCGTTTTGGAAAAGTGTTTGTCAGTATCTGGGAAAGCTAACTGCATACGTAGTCTGCTCCTAGCTGTGTGTTGTGCTAAGTCGCTTTAGTCATGTCCCACTCTTTGTGACCCTATGGACTGCAGCCTGCCAGGCTCCTCTGTCCATGGGGATTCTCCAGGCAAGAATACTAGAGTGGGTTGCCACGTCCTCCTCTAGGGGATCTTCCCGACCCAGGGGTCGAACCCTTGTCTCTTACGTCTCCTGCATTGGCAGGTAAGTTCTTTACCATTAGGGCCACCTGGGATGCTCCTAGGTATATACCCAACAAAATAAATGCTTACATCTACCAAAGAACGTTCATATAAGCTTTATGCACAATCACCAAAACCTGGAAACAACTCAAACGCCTATCAGCAGTTCAGTTCAGTTCAGTTCAATTGCTCAGTCATGTCCAGTTCTTCATGACCCCATGGACTGCAGCATGCCAGGCTTCCCTGTCCATCACCAACTCCCGGAGCTTGCTCAAACTCTTGCCCATCGAGTCAGTGATGCCATCCAACCATCTCATCCTCTGTTGTCCCCTCGTCCTCCCACCTTCAATCTTCCTCAGCAGAACAGATAAACAAATCATGATCTAGTCATATAATGGAATGTACATGGCAATAAACTCAAAAAAGAAGCTATTGCTACATGCAACAGCATGGATGAATCACCAGATATTGTGTTGAGTGAGACAAACGAGGTCATAGTGTATGAATCCTTTACATGAAGTTCAAAAACATGCAAACTATGGTGATAGAATTGAGACTAATGGTTTCCCTTAGAAGTGGGGTGGTGTTGACTAGGAGGGGGTCCACTGTAAGGGGGCTTCTAGTATGCTGTTCTACATCTCAGTAGCGGTAAGGGTTCTGTGAGTGTGAAAGAAAGTGAAAGTGAAGTCGCTCAGTCGTGTCCGATTCTTTGCGACCCCATGTACTATAGCTTAGTAGGCTCCTCTGTCCATGGGATTTTCTAGGCAAGAGTAGTGGAGTCGGTTACCATTTCCTTCTCCAGGGGATCTTCCCAACCCAGGGATCACACCCGGGTCTCCCACATTGCAGGCAGATGCTTTACCGTCTGAGCCACCAGGGAAGCCCTCTGTGAGTGTATACCTAAGTAAAAATTCATTAGGAGTACACTTAAATTTTTATGGCATATAAATTACGCTTTAATTTAACAACATCAACAAAGAAATGGGTGCGTGCCAGGGCAGGCTCTGCTGGCCCAGGGAGGTGGGACAGGGGGCAAGGAGGAGGCAACAGATCCAAACCCTCTTAGGACTTGCTGCGTGACCTGGGCCACCAGATTAAGTGCTTCAGGTTCTTCTGCTGGGGAGATGCTGATACTGCCTACTGCCCTTGTCATGTTATTGGGAAGAGAATTTGGGGAGGCGTATCAGAAACCAGCTTTTAAATCAAAAACTGATGCACAAGGACTTCCCTGGTGGTCCAGGGGCTACAATTCCATGCTCCCAATGTAGGGGGCCCAGGTTCAATCCCTGTTCAGGGAAGTACACCCCACGTGCCACAACTAAAGATTCCGAACGCCACAATTAAGACTTTGCACAGCCAAATAAAAACATAAATATATATGTTTTAAAGTGATGCCTGTATTGACTCCTTCAATATATATTAAGCACCTCGGTCATGCAGGCAGATTAGACTCAGTCCCAGCCCTGGCATGAAGTCTCAGACTAAGCAGGGATAAAGGCCTCCAACCCTAAACAAACAATTATAACCCATGATGAGAGTTACAGAAAGGCCAGTGGGTACAGAGATGGTAAATAACCGAGCAGTGGGATAAGGAATTCATTAGTGTGGGGAGATGGGGATGACCTCTCAGAAGGGATGACTCAGAAACAGAGACTTAAAGGACAGGAAGGAGCCAGTGCTGCAGGAGGACATTTCAGGCAGAGGAATCCGAGAGGGCAGAGATCTCACAGCCGGAAAGTGTCATGTTTAGCCGCAGAGGACGAGCCAGAGACTGGGGTTCCTGGCAGGGCAGACCATGCACAGCCTGGTGGGCGGGGTAAGGGTTTGAGGTTTTTATTGGAAGCTTATTAGAAAGGGGTCAGGGGTCTTTTAATCAAGAAATGACATGATCTGATTTGTGTCTTTAAAAGACAACTTCAATAACTAATGATCCTTTGTGACCCCATGGACTGTAGCTCACCAGACTCCTCTGTTTGTGGAATTCTCCAGGCAAGAATACTGGAGTGGGTAGCCATTCCCTTCACCAGGGGATCTTCCTGACCCAGGGAGCGAACCTGAGTCTCCTGCAATGCAGACAGATTCTTTAACATCTGAGCCACCAGGAAAGCCCAATTAGCGAGGAGCCAAACACAAAAGATTATGTACTTGATAATTCTATTTATGTGAAATTCAGAGATCTCCCCAAACTAACCAGTAGTGATGGAAATCAAAATACTAGTCAGCTTTGAGAACTGTGGTCTTGGAGCTGAAGGGGTGGAAATGTCCCGTATCTTGATGTATCAATAGATGGGAGGTACAAAAATGTAAAAAGTTGTCATGATATATATATATACATAAGATTGGTACACTTCATGGAGTAACTAGACTATTTGTGCACCATACATCTCAACGAAAAAGCAAAATAAAATTTAAAATCACTAATATTTTTATTGGCTAACATTATTTTTTAAAGTGAGGAGTATTGAGATATAATTTTCATGCAATCAAACCTCCCCCTTTAAAGTACGTAGTTGGATGAGTTTTGACGGATGCATACGGCAGCTTAAGTACCACAAACAAGATATAGAACATTTCCAGCCCCCTCCTAAAGGTGCTTTGTGCCCCTCTGCAGTTGATTTCCACCTGTCGTCCCCGTCCCTGAGCTCTAGCTCCTGGCAACCACTAGTTTCATTTCTGTGCTTAGAGTCTGGCCTTTTCCAGACTGTCATTAAATGGAATCATTTAGCATTTAACCTTTTGAGCCGTCTGCTTCTTTCACGAAGCAGAATACTTCAGAGATTTAACATGTTGTTGGGGACAAGTTATTTCTTTATTATTATTTATTTATTTTTGGCTGTACTGGGTCTTTGTTGCTGCACACGGGCTTTCTCTAGTTGGCAAGCAGGGGCTACTCTCTAATTGCAGTGCACAGGCTTCTCATTGCGGTGACTTTTCTTGCTGGAGAGCATGGGCTCCAGGTGCGTGGATTTCAGTAGTTGTGGCATGCAGGCTCTAGAGCTTGGGCTCAGTAGTTGTGGCGCATGGGCCTAGTTGCCCCACAGCATGTGAAATCTTCCCAGACCAGGGATTGCACCCATGTTCTGTGTATTGGCAGGTGGATTCTTAACCACTGGACCATCAGGGGCATCCAATCGTTTGTTTCTTTCTATGGCTGAGGCATTTGCCTTGTATGGAAGTATTGCAATTTATTTATCCATTTGCCAACTGATGAACCTTTGGGTTGCTTCCAGTTTGGGACAGTTTCCCAGTTTGGACAAGCACTTGCAGATAGGTCTTTGGTATACCAGGGTTTTCATTTCTCTCAAAGAAATACATTAGTATTGGGATGATCAGGATATATGATAAGCACATTTTAATGTTGTAAGACACTGCCACAGTGGTTTTCAAAGTCATTTCCAGGGACTAAATACATTATCTCATTTTCTTCTCAGAATAGGTGAGGAAAGTGAGGGTCAGAGAGGCTGACCTATTTGCCCAGGGCTTCCCTGGTGACTCAGACGGTAAGGAATCTGCCTGCAGTGCAAGAGACCAGGGTTCGATCCCTGGGTCGAGAAGATCCCAGGCAGAAGGGAATGCAACACACTCCCATATTCTTGCTTGGAGAATTCCATGGAAAGAGGAGCCTGGCGTGCTACAGTCTAGACTGAGAGACTAACATTTCCTTTTTCATTTCCCAGGTAGCACTAATGGTATAGAACCTGCTTCCCAATGCAGGAGACTAAGAGATGAGGGGTTTGATCCTGGGTGGGGAAGATCCCCTGGAGGGGGAAATGGCAACCCACTCTAGTATTCTTGCCTGGAGAATCCCATGGACAGAGGAGCCTGGCGACCTACAGTCCATAGGTCGCAAAGAGTCAGACACGACTGAAGTGACTCAGCACGCACGCATGCAAGCTACTTGCCCAAGGCCCCACACTAAGGAGGTGACAGTGCTGGATCCCCAGGTCCCCACAGGGAAACCCTGCTCTCAAGCTCCTCCAAAGGGGCCACTCTCATGAGCAGGGCTGGTTCACCCAGAGCCAAACTCAGACAAGGTCCAGACTAAAACTTAGAAGCGTGACAGAGGAGACAGCAGCAGACCGTGTAACTCCTCCAAGAAAGAAAATAATGAAAGAAGGAGAACGAAGAGCCAGGCGACATGAAAGCGAAGAAAATTGTCAGCTACAAGCCAAGCATTAATTCATTTGAAGTCAGCCGTTTGCCTCTGCTCCCAATGTCCCTTGGTCCTCTGGCAAGTTTTCAAATTAAAGAGCCGAAGATTCCCTCCCTCCCCTGACCCCCAGATGATGAGGGCTGGCAGGGCAGGGGGCTGGGGCCAGCATATTGTCTGGAACTAGCAAACCAGAACCCCCACACTACCCCCAACCTCAGATAGAACCTGGACCCCCGCTGGCTGGGAGGTGGCCTCCCCCAGCCTGAGACAGCTCTGACCCCCGCAGGGCCACAGGAGGAATGGAGGTTAATGAGATTTTGATGAACCTGCAGTTTCCATTTTGTGAGGGAAAAGGCTCAGACCCTCGCTAATTAAAGGGAACTGACCTGTAAAATGAGTCTGGGGATGAATGACAGGGCAGGAGGGCCAGCTGAGGGAGGAAGGGAGGAGAAGCGAGACAATCCAGTCTGATGGGGGGAGCAGGCCCAGAGACTGAAAGGGATTTGCCCAAGGACACACAGCAAATCAGTCTAGACTTGCATCCTGAAAAAGGTAAGGAGAATGGAGGGGGAAAAACTAAAAACACGGAGACAGACAAAGAAATAGACTGAAAGAGACAAAAAGAGAAGTACACTGGCTGCATCTTCAATGATAACATCTAACCTTCCCTGCAGCCCGTCATCTCATTTAATCCTTACAACCCCAGGTTGTGCTCAGTCGCTCAGTTGTGTTCAACTCTTTTCAACCCCAAGGACTGTAGCCCGCCAGGCTCCTCTGTCCATGGGATTCTCCAGGCAAGCATGCTGGAGTGGGTTGCCATTTCCTTCTCCAGGGGATCTTCCCGACCCAGGGTTCAAACCCATGTCTCTTGTGTCTCCTGCACTGGCAGGCGGGTTCTTTACCACTAGAGCCACCTGGGACTTCAGGAGATAGGTATTATCATGCCCATATGTGGAAACTGAGGTTCAGAGAAGTTAAGTAACTTGCCCAAGAGCACACAGCCAGCCAGATCTACCCAACCCCATGCCCTTAGTCACATCCCTTATGCTTGGGGTGGCCCTGGGTCCCAGTTTACACCTGCTGTTCTAGTTTTAGTATTAAAACACCCCTTTCACTATCCAAAGTGACTCAGTTTAAGCCAAATATTATATAACCTCTCTACCTAGGCTGCATCTTATAAATTGTTTCCTATGTGACATGCATAGCCCAGGACCTAACACACAAATAGTCAAACCTAGACACAGAGTCTATTCTGTCATGTCTCAGAAATGAGGCAGAGAGCACAGTGGTAAGAAACTTTAGCTCTGGAGCTGGCCAAACTGAGGCTTAAACCCAGCAGTATGACTTTGGGTTAGTCACTTGACCTCTCTGGGCCTCAGTTTGTTCTTCTGGAAAGTGGGGATAACCATGGTTACTCCCCCAAGTTATGGAAAGGATATGAAGAGAGAGGTATAAAGTACCAGTGCACGTTTGGTATAATTTCATGGTACATCTAAAATGTTAGCCTACCCCCTTTCTGCTGCACCCTGTGCATTTCCATAGCATGTAGTTGGTTTATGTTTGCTGAGCTTCTTTACAGACCTTTCTCTCAGGACTCAACTGGCAGTTTCCTGCCCCAGAACCTTTGCACATACTGGGGCTTTTCATTTGCCTGTTTAACTTAAAATCGTGTGCTGGCCATCATGCTAAGCATATGGCATATGTTAACTTACTTCATCTTCACAATAATCCTGTGTTTACAAATGAGGAATCTGAGGCACAGAGGGGTCAGTCACCTTGTCCACAATCACACAGCTGTTTAGCAGCAGAACTGGGATTTGAACCCAATCAATCTGACTTAAGGATCAACCCTATATAGTACCTCCCTCTGTCCAGAAGGTGCTTCCCCACTCCCACCACTGACCCCTCCACTGCCTGTGCCTGAATAACTCCTACCCACCCTGCCTTTGCTGGAATATCACTTCCTCCAGGAGACACGCTGATTGCTTAGCCTAAATCACATTTCCCACCCCTGCCCGTGGAATAGTCACTCATCCCACTCTTTCCCTTCTTTCAGAGCTGAATTCAGTTTGTTATTCTCTATTTATGTGCTCATTTGTCTTCCTCACTAGACAGTTGCATTCCACGGAGGGCAAGGACCATTTTTGCACCCCAAGCATCGAGCAACAGACATATGGTAGGTCTTCAATAAATATCTGTTGAAGGGAGGAATAAAGGAAAGGAAGAAGGAAGGAGGAATTAGAGACCCCCTAAGGACAGGAGCTGTCCCTGACAGTGTTTTATCGTCCCAGGAGCCTGGCCCAGGGTCTCCAAACACACAGGAGGGCTCTCAGTGGTTGTTGACCCCAACTATATCGGCCACTGCGGCTGACCCACCCCCACCCCCTTGGGCCCTGGGGCTGTGGGCAGCCAGATGGCACAGGGCAGGCACCCAGCCCTCCTCAGCCACCAGCATTTCCCCTCTGGCTACACCCGCCTCCCCCCATACCCGACCCCTCCCTTCCTTCTCCCTTCTTCTTCGCCTTTCTGAGATGAAGTGGTGAAATGATTTTTCTACTTGAGCAGTTTTCAATTTAGATTAAGAAAAATGTGGTCTGCAGTCACTCGGCAAAAGGCCGTGGCAGACCCGTCCCTTCCGGGACTAGGGGTTTCTCAGCCGTTGAGAGCAGAGCTGGTTCTGGGGAGGGGGGAATGTAGAGAGAACTTCCCAGCCCTTCTGTGTCCTCTCAATACTCATCCTCGTCACTTGGCTTCCTCCTGCCTTCTTGGGTAAGAGACCAGGGTCCGGGATCAAACAGAACTGGGTGGGTTCAGTCTCTAACCCACGCATACTGTGTGACCTTAGGCAGGATCTGTACCTCTCTGAGTCTTCTTGTTTCTTCCATAAAGTGGGTCGACGGTAAACCCTCTAATGTGGTCCCTGCCTCCTACTCAGATCAAAAGGCTCCCTCTTAGCCTTCCAGACTATGGAAAAATAAATCGCAAGAACAACATGAGGACGTTTAGCTGGGCTATGCCAAGGTGGACAGAGCCTCAGAAACCCCAGGGCCAGAGCAGACAGCAGGAGAAACATGTTGATGGCAAGGGAGGCTTAAGCAGCACAAGAATAGATGGAAGTTTCTAAAGAGGCCCCCAAGGAGCCAGGGGTAAACTAGGGCCAAAGACAAGGGTGGGTCAGCCGGCAGAGGAGGAAGGAGGCAGAACTCTGGGATCACTTAACTCCTTCCTAATTCTGAAATCTGGGATAAATTTTGTACTGCTTGTTAATGTCGCCTTTTGAAATGGAAATGCTTTTGTTCATCTGGGTAAATAAAGGGCATATATTAACCCTAGTTAATGGCACCAACTCTGGAGTCAAGAATACCTGGGTCTCATTTCCTGCTCCTCCCTTCAGTAGCTGTGTGATCTTAGGCAAGTTACTGAGCTTCTCTGAACCTCTCCAAAATACATAATTTTCACACGGCTCTGTTTCTTAGGTTTTATTTTTTGGTAAATCAACTTTACAAAACTGGTGTAACTTACAAATGATAAAATGTATGCATTTTAAGTGTATATTTCCACGAGTTTTGACGAACATTCATGTATTACACCCAGGTAACTGCCACTGTGATCAAGAAACTGAACATCTTGATTATCCTTAAAAGTTCTCTTGTGCCTCCTTCTGAGTCCTGTTGTTTTTAATGTAAAAATAATAGGTTCTGCAGGCCCTATGATAACACATTTTGGCATCAAAATAAACACCCTAGGACATCCCTGGTAGTCCAGTGGTAAAGAATCCGCTTGCCAATGCAGGGGACACAGGTTCCCTCCCTGGCCCAGGGAGATCCCACATGCCGCGGGGCAACTAAAGCCTGTGCACCACAACTCCTGAAGCCTGCCCACCTAGAGCTTGTGCTCTGCAACAAGAGAAGCCATTGCAATGAGAAGCCCGAGCACTGCAGCTAGAGAGTAGCCCCCACTCCACAAAACTAGAGAAAGCTCAAGCACAGCCATAAACAAGTAAATAAATTTTAAAGAAGATAAACATCCCAGGAAGGTATGTGGTGTTTACACTGTGAATCTGCCTCTCTGCTCCCCACCCCTACCTTCACACACCCACACACACACACACACACACACACACACACACACACTCTGTCGGGGAGACCCAGAGGCTCAGCATCACGGGATTCAAGGTGGACTCCCCGATGCCAACTGTCAGTGGTGAGCCACTAGATAGCCCAGCCCTCCCTCCACAGGCAGCCAACTGACAACTGGCCTCCCCAGGGCCACTCGCCACGTGTCTTTGTATCTGACACCTCCAGGAGCTGGGAGCTGCTCCAGGGAGGGTACCTGGCTGTCACCTGTCATCAACCACTGTGTCTTCAGTTCCCCAAAGGGGCCTGGTGCACAGTAGGTGCTCCATAACTAGGAGTAGAATGAATGAATGAGGAGACGGGACAGCCAGCCTGAGGACCCCTGACAAACAGTGAGGATCTTCATACGCCTACCGGAGCATTGCCCAAACATCTGCCCTTCAAGTCCAACTTTCACAAGAACCAGGCACTATTATTTAATCTTCTTTAAATTGGCTCAATTAGTTTTTACTCTCTCTGTGTTTGCTTTGCCTTAAGCAACCATGAAATCATGGTTTGATTTGATTTGTATATATAACTTTCCATTTTAATATAATTTTTTTTTTGACTGTGCCTTGGGACTTGTGGGATCTTACCAAGTTACCTCACCAAGGATGGAACCCCAGGCCCTCAGCAGTGAAAGCGCAGTCTTAACCACTGTACTGCCAGGGCATTCCCTAATATGATCTTAAACTTTACATAAAAGTTGCAAAGAACATCCATGAAGATATTTTTTCACCAAGATTCACCAGTAATACACAGTTTTCCCCATTTGATTTATCTTTGTCTTTCTTTCTCTCTAACTTACGTCTGCATCACGTGTGTTAGTTGCTCAGTCATGTCCAACTCTTTGCGACCCCATGGGCTATAGCCCACCAGGCTCCTCTGTCCATAGAGTTCTTCAGGCAAGAATACTGGAGTAGGTTGCCATTTCCTTCTCCAGGGGATCTTCCCACCCAGGAATCAAACCCAGGTCTCTTGCATTGCAAGCAGATTCTTTACCGTCTGAGCCACCAAGAAAGCTCTACATCTGCATAGTTCTACTTTTTTCTGGTACACCTTAACATAAACACTATACTACATTACTATTAAAAAAAATAAAATAAAACTTATGGGACTTCCCTGCTGGTCTAGTGGTTCAGAATTCTCTTTGCAATGCATGACATGTAGGTTCGATCTCTGGTCAGGGAACTAAGATCCCACATGCTGTGGGGCAACTAAGCCTTTAAGCCACAACTAGGGAAGCCTCCATGCCGCAACAAAGACCCAGTGCAGCCAAAAAATAAATAAACAAAATAAAATTTTAAAAAATAATAAAATTAAAAAAAAAAAAAACTTGTTGCCCTCCTTACCAGGTTCCTCCCTGCAAAAGATTGTAGCTCTTACCTCATGGCCACCAGGTTTGGCCACGTGGCCTGCTTTGCCTCCTGAATTGTAAGTAGAACTGTGTGTGTCACCTCTGCCTGGAAGCTCTCACACCATCACGTGATTCCGCCATTGTTCGTCTCCTGTTGCCACGTAACCAGCAGCGTTGTGGGCAGGGGCTGCCCCTTTAGCTTCATCTCAGAATGATGTTATGGAGTAGAATCAGAGCACACCCGTGGCCGACATGCAGTGTGAACAAAAAATAAAACCTTATTGTTGAAAGCTGTTGAGATTTGGGGGAGGGTCATTTGTCACCACAGTATAACATTATTTAAGCTGACTGATACAAATGCATCACTATTAAAATGAAAAATGTTTCCATACCACCTGCAAATACACAGCAAATTGGAAAAACGTGGAGTTGGCCACAGTGACCCCCGCAAGGTATGGCTTAATAACCCACGTAATGAAGAAGGAAACTGAGGCTCACAGTGGATAAGTTGTTTGCCCAAAGCCTCTCAGTCAGGGAAGACGGCAGAGACAATTTTGGGTACTGCCGTCTGGCCTCAGTTGAGGGTGAGGCAATGGAATTGTCCTTTGGCAAATCAGTTCTGTCAGCGATCTTTCTCCTGCACAGTCATCTCTCCTTTCAGAGCCCCTTTCTTCTGCCCATGGTTCCCCAGGACCAGCAGGAACCATTCCTGACCCCATCTTCTTGAAGCCAAATGCCAGGTGATCCCCTTGAAGGAGTTAGCTGCTAACTAAAGGTGTTAACTGCTAATGAAAGTGCCAGCACTAACTAAGGTATTAGCTAATAAGCATTAACACCTCTCAAAGTGTTGGCATATTAATAAGGAACTTCAGGAGAATCCAAACAATTTCAAGAATCAGAGGAACAGAGCTCAAAAGGTGGCAGAATAATTCAGTTCCACAATTCTTCTTGCCCCTATTACAAGATGGGCCCTGAGCTAAGACCTGCATCTCATACAGTGTATATATATAAAGCTTTGCAGTATGCATGATATTCAATAGTCTGCAAAGCACTTCAGTTTACAAGCCACTTTCTTATTCATCATCTCCCTTGCTCTTCCCATCAGCCCAGTGAGGGAAGTTTTGCTATCTCCAATGTGCCAATGAGGGAGCTGAGGTTCAGAGAGCAGGAGTGACTTCTTCAAGGTTACAGGCTAGTGAGTAAGGGACTGGGGTCATCTCCTGCACTGTCAGACTCTCAGCCTGGTGCTCCTCCCATGGACCCCAAACCCCTAACACAAGTGAAGGAGTAACGAACGGGGACCAGAGCATTTCAGTTCACATCTGCCTTCCTCCTGGACCTAAAGTGGACTGTGACCCCCCCAAGGAGTCAGCCAAATCCAAGCTAGTTCTTGGGAGACTCATATCTGTAGGGCCCCTCTTTTCTGCTAATTCTTGTTCATCTTTCCAAGCTCAACTCCTTTCTCAGGCATCACCTCCTCCTGGACACCTTCCCAGATGGTCATGGGTTATCTCTCTTTGAGCTCCCAACATACAGGACATATCTTGATCCTGTAGATTGCATTAGAATGATCCCGTTACAGGTTGGAACGATCTGTATCCCAGTGCCAGTCATGTAGCACAGAATGGAGGAAGCTGCCATAAATGCTTATTGAGTGAATAAATGAAAAATGCCCCTGGTTGGTACAGAGAACCCATGACAGTGACCCACATTGCCTGCCCTCCCAGGGACAGATTAACACAAAATGTAGTCATTTAAAAGTAAGAGATGAGATATTTCAATTTCTTAAAGCCTGATTGATATTTTACTATCTAGCAGTAGTAGTTATTTGTATCTTTGTGTGTCTCTCTGTGTGTGAGCAGGTGTATAGGCCATAGGGGAAAAAAAGAAGGAAGTTTCAAGACCAAGTAAGTTTGGAGAGCTCTGGGTTTAAGAGGGGTCTACTGTAGGACTTTTCAGAGCCTTTAAGAGTAACATTTATGGAGCATTTACTATATGCCAGGTACTATGCTAAGTGCTTTACATTCATCGCCTTATTCCTTTATAGTTCAATCAACCCATTCGCTTATATTCTCCTAGATTGTAAGTTCCTTGAGGACAGAAGCTTATTAGTTAATTAGTATGCCCAATTGATAGATGAAGGAACTGACTATAACCTTGCTTCTAGTCTTCAATATAGTAACTAGTGAGCCTGGCAGATCTGCAGGGCAGAGTGCTTGCACTTAGCATTGCTAGTCTTTATTTGGCTCTGATCATTTTTCTCAAGAAGGATCTGGAAGGACAGTACCTTGAGGAACATACTCTATGAAATGATACTCCAGGCTCTGCAGGCTTTAAGGGCACACCCTGTCTTCTTTTATTTGTCTCCTCAGACCATAGCACATGAAGACTGGGGGGTAGGAAGGAGGGAGAAGCCAGGGTATTCTTTCTGTTCTTTGTACTTTATTCAGGAAGTAAGGGGAGAGAGAGGAGGTGAGAAAGAAAAAAAAGAAAGGAATGTGGAAGGAAGGGAAAGAAAAGACAGAAAGAAGGAAAAGAAGAAGGAAAGAAAGAAGATAAATGGATGAGGAGGAGCAGGGATAGGCATATGGATGGATGGATGGATGGATGGATGAAAGGATGGATGGATGGGTGGATGGATGGATGGGAGGATGGATAGGAAACAAATAAGGGGCTGGAAGAATGGATGTGTAGATAGACACAGTATACAGGGACAATGAGCTACTGATGCCCAACAATTTCTATGTGGGTGCAACCAACTGGTTGGAAGAGGGGCTTGACATTACATTTGCAGACCATGTTACAAAAGATTCAGAAACTATCAGTTGTCCATGCAAAAGAAATGAGGAAGAGGTGGCAGAAATTAGAGAGTTAATTAAATTAAAGCCCCCCTAAGCCACCCCTTCGTACTCCCTCTGCAGGTGTGACTTTAATAGTCTATAATAGTGAGCTGAAAATCCATGTCCCTTAGAAGATTCAAAGGTTTCGAGGTTCTATGTCTCTAAGACCGAAATGTAAGACTCTGTGTCCTTAAGGGCTCTTTATCTCTGCTCACAAAGTGAACGAAGTACTCTGTGCCAGGGAGTGTTCTAAGTACTCTACAAAGAGTAGCTGCTACCCATGGAGAAGGCATTAGTATCATCCTCAAGATGAGGCGCAGTGATATGAAGTAATTTGCCTTCAATCACACAGCTGGTAAGCATCAGGACTGGGACCGGAACCTAAGAAGGCTAGGCAGCATCCACAGTCCATGCTTTTAACCACCATGTGGTCTTGCCTCAAGGAACTGAGGATTCTGTGTGCATCTAATTTTTGAATATTCAGTGCTCAAAGCTTGAGGAGTCTGCAATTCTAGGACTCTGAGTGTCTCCATGCTAGGCTAGAAGGAGCCCTCAAAGGCGGAGGGGAAAGGAGGCGGGGGCAGGGACGGGTGCCGGCTGGCTTCTGTAAGCACCAGCCCTGCTGATGTCAGACGCCCGGCTGTCACTCTCCTTGTTAACCTTGGGGGGAAAACACATTTGTGGCAGATAACAGGCAAGAGGGTGTGTCGGCCCTCCGCCCGCTCCTGGGCCTGATGGATGGGCTACATGGGGCCCCCCTGACCTGTGTGTGTACCGTTATCTGCTCGGCCAAGGGAGGCTGTTCATCATGCCGACAGCTTGGCAAGGCACACCTGCTGGGCCTGCATCAGCCAGAGCTGCCAGCGTCCCAGGAGGAGAGAGGAGGGATAATGGGAGGGGTGGGGCAGGAGAGACACAGAGAGGAGAACCCCACACCGGCAGCATCCCTAGGCCCAGGATTGGCCCAGAGGGTGGCACTGACTGCCCGGTGTGATGCTCTTTCTGGTGGTACCGTGGATATTCTGTGTGACTGTAGACTAGTCACTTAACCTCTCTGCGCTGCAAACTAAGACTAAGATTTGCCAGAGGAGGGGAGAAAGGAGAGGGTGGGATGTAAGGAGAGAGTAACATGGAAACATATATTACCATATGTAAAACAGATAGCCAATGGGAATTTGCTGTATGACTCAGGGAACACAAACCAGGGCTCTGTAATTACCTAGAGGGGGTTGGACGGGGCAGGAGGTGGGAAGGAGGTTCAAGAGGGAGGGGACATGGGTATACCTGCGGCTGATTCATACTGATATTTGGCAGAAACCAACACAATACTGTTAAGCAATTATCCTCCAATTAAAAATAAATAAAATTTTTAAAACAGATAACAAAGAAAGAAATAGGCAGTACTTAATAAATTATTATAAAGTAAAAAACAAAAAGATTTGCCAGATACCAGAGGGCCCTCTTTCCTTCTCCTTCTCTTCATGTTCCACATCCAGTCACTAGGTCTTGTGGGTTTTACCTCTGAGTCTGTCACGATCCTGCCCATTTTTCATCATCATCTCCACTGGGACCACCTTGGTCCAGGCCACCACCACCATCTCTTGCCTGGACTCTCTGCTTCCCTTCCTGCCCCTGCAATCCACTGTCCACCCAGCAACCGGAGGACCTTTATTATAGAATCAGGTCATATTACTCCACTGTTTCAGACCCACCAATGATGCCCTTCACACTTAGAAATAAACCCAAGCTCCTGGCCAGGGCTCTGCAAAAGCTGGCCTCCCCTCCCTGCCCATCATCACCTTGTACCTTCTTGCCCATTTGCTTACCACGTTCCAACTACACTGCCAAGTCCTTTCCCATCTCCTGGTCTTTGCATATGCTGTTCCTTCTGATGCAAAAGCTCTCTTTTCAGTTCCTTGCACGACCAGCCAACTCTTTCTCAACCACAGAGCTCAGCTCAGTTGTCACTTCCTCAAAGAGGTCTTCCCAGCCTGAAATAATACCCCACCCTCCCTCTAAGCTCACTTTATCAAAGCACCAATGTACCCTTCGCAGCCCTTATTACAACCCCAAATTAGGCTGTTTATTTATTTGTGCATTTATTTATTGTCTGTCTTCCCCACTAGAAAGTAAGCTCCAAAAAGTCATGGGTTTGGAGGCCTTCCCTGGTCATCCAGTCATTAAGACTCTGAGCTCCCAATGCAGGGGCACAGATTTGATCCCTGGTCAAGGAGCTAAGATCTTGCATGCCACATGGCGTGGCCATAACAAACAAACAAATAATCAAAAATAACAACCAAAAAGGTCAAAGGTTTTTGTCTTATTCACCACTGTGTCCCTGAATGACTCCTCAGTGCCAGGCTCCAGATGGTCCTCTCCACCCCAGGGTCTTTGCACCAACCATCCCTCTGCTTAGAACACTCTTCCCTCTCTTCTTCCCCTATTTAATGCCTACTCATCCTTCAGATCTATGGAAGATTGCATTTTCAAGGATGGTCGCATCCTACATGTTGTTCATCAAATATAACCTTGACATCCTCCCCCTCCACATGGGGGTGGGCTCACGACTTGATTATAACCAATAGGGTGCAACAGAGGTAACAATGGAACGCTTTTGAGTTGAGGTCAAGGACACTGACTCTGGAGCCCTGAGCTACCAACTAAGCAGCATGACTGTCTGGAGGACACCATGCTATGAGAAAACCCAAGTGAACCACATGGAGAAGTCCTGAGATCACATGCAGAGAAAGAAAGAGACACTCAGAAGCCCCCAGCTGCACCAACCCCAGCCACCACCTGCACCAACCCCAGCCACCACCTGACTGAAACTTCTTCTTTAAAAAAAAAAATTACTTCTTTGTTGGGCTGTACCAGGTCTTAGTCTTGGCATGTGGAATTCTTAGTGGTGGCATGCAAGATCTTGAGCTGTGGCATGGGAACTCTTAGTTGCGGTATGTGGAATCCAGTTCCCTGACCAGGGATCGAACCTGGGCCCCTTGCATTGGGAGTGCAGAGTCTTAGTCATTGGACCACCAGGGAAGTCCCGTATAAGGCATTCTCATTACTGCCTTTCACAAGAGAAAACAGGCTCAGAGAGGTAACAGACTTACCCAAGGTCAGCAAGCTTGCAAGCGGCTGGGTCAGGATTTGAATCCAGATCTATCCATACCAGAACTCCTTCCAAGATAGCCTCCTGCCTCAACAAGAGCTAAGGGAAATTTGAGGTTCCATTAAAAAGGGAAATCAAGGCAGGTTGCATAGAGGAGGGAACACCCAAGTTGGGCTTTGAAGGAAGCCGTGGGATTTCTAAAGACTGAGCTGGGGAGAGCATTCCAGGTAGAGGAGAAGAACACGGGAAAGGCTGGAGGTGGGAGAGACAGGCCCGTGTGCTGGCTGAGGTTGGAGGGGTGGGCTGTGCTGGGCCTTGACAGCCACAGCTAGGACAGGATCCTGCTGTTCCTGCCCCTCACCGCCTCTGCCGCCCCTGGTCATCTTCCTCAACACCCACCCTCCAGCCCCCCACCTCAGCCACAGAGAGGGCTGGAAAATAAATGAGTCTGTTTATGAAGCCCATAATGTTGCCAGCAAAACAAGGCACTCAGCAGAGCAGCTCGGGGTCTCTAATGGGATATTATTTATGTCATTTTCCTCCTGGCGCTGGAGCCATTACCACCCAGGATGGCGCTCTGTCACCCTCCACTCCCCCAGCAATGTTCCAATGTCACGCTGAAGGATGTGAGCTGCAGTCATCTCGGCTGGACCTGGGGGAGGGGGATGCTGAGGGCGATGGGGCAGCCCTCACTCCCTGCCAATGGGATCTAGCTTGTCCTGAGCTGCTCTTGGTACCGGCCAGCCGGCCAGCCATTAAGGATGCTCCCATGTCTCCCCACTGCCCTGCAGATCAAGCCCCATTTCTCCCATCAACCAGTAAGGCTTCTGGGCTTTGGCCGTTACCCAGTTCCCCAGCCTCAGCTCCAACCACTTGTGCATCAGTTCCAGAATCAGGCAGACCTGGTACCCCAGACCCAGTTTATACATCTTCTCTGATTGACTTGGTCCCACCTGGTCCCTTCTTGCTCTGTGGTGAGCCTGGCCTCTGCCTTTGCTTCGTTGTCTAACCCAGCTGCCTCAGTGTTCCCTGGGTGAGGACCAGCCTTCAGCATCGCCTCCACCAAGTCTGCCAGGGTCCAACATTTGGGTTCAACCCAGTCTAAGGGAGACTCTGGCTCCTTCATGTTCTGATAAAATACCACGTGCAAGGCATGTGGACTGGTTCCACCAGCGGTTTCCCAGAGATGCCAAGTAACAGCACCCCATGGAGTGAACTGGAAATAATAATGACCAGGAGAGGGGACAGAGCCACAGACAATGAACTATTTCAAAGAATGGAGGCTTATGTGGCTTATGGATGCGCTGCCCCACATGACCTAGGCCCCTGCTGCATTGGCTCTAAGCTGGGGCCAGCCCGGAAACATACCATCATGTATTTCCCTCCTTTTCTATCTCACTTCTCTTTCCCCCTCATTCTTACTGCCCCAGAATCACATCCCCATAAAGGATGTAAGCTTTGCCTCAGCCTTCAAGTTCAACCCTAACGTCATCACTTCCTGCTGAAGAATCTGGGAGATCTTAAGGAACCTCTCTGAGCCTTAGTCTCCTTGACTACAAACGGAGATAATAATAGTCTCTCCTTCCTGGTTTGTTCTAAGTACTCAGTGAATGTCAGGGATGCTTGTTTTTCCTTCTGGGGCACAACTTGTCTTGTGTCAACCCTGGTACATGCTATTTTCATTGCCAGGAACACTGTTATGGAAAACCCCATTTATCCACCTCAGATATCAGCTCCTGGGAGAATACTTCCTGCTTCCTGTGGATGCCCCTAGCCCCCTGTGCTTCCTCCCTGATTTCACTGAACATCATACTGATTTTGCCTCTTTTACTAGACTGAAGACTCCTGGAGGGCAAGGCTGTGTGTTTTGCTTCTCTTTGTCCCCCTGGTACTGGGCACAGTGCCTGGAATATAGGATGTGCTGGACACCCAGGGTGTGCCACTCATTTTTCTTGAGTGAATGAATGAATGATCTTATTTCAGTCTTGCCACAGCTCTACTTTGTAAGGGTTATCATCTCCATCTCATTTTCTGATTCATCCATTTCTTCTTTGATCTTTTAAAATTCCTCCCATTTTCTTTTTTTTTTTTCATTTTTATTTATTTTTGGCTATGCTGGGTCTTTGTTGCTATGTGCAGGCTTTCTCTAGTTGCAGCGACAGGGGGCTAGCTACTCTCTAGTTGCAGTGTATGGGCTTCTCACTGCAGTGGCTTTTCCCATTGAAAAGCACGGGCTTTAGGCATAGTTGTGGCACACAGGTTTAGTTGCCTCAAGACATGTGGAATCCTCCAGGACCAGGGATCGAAGCTATGTCCCCTGCATTGGCAGGCATATTCTTAACCACTGGACCACCAAGGAAGTCCCCTTCTTTCTATTTCCTTTGGACTTCTTTTGTTGTATTTCTACTGTCTTGAATGCAAGAAAATTAAAGTTTTCAATCTTGCTTTCTAACAAATGCATTACCTGCTAAAAATCTCCCTCTGAATATTTTCTTGTCTGCATGCCACCAGTGGGGATATGACGCACTCTCATTGCCCTTCAGCTCTGAATGGCTTGCATTTTATTTCCATTTTAAATAAGGAAACTGAGAGTCAAAGGGGTGAAGAGGCCACAAAATGAGAAAGGGCCAGAGCTGGGATTCGAACCCAGGACACTCTAGATCCCATCCTCTGTCTATGTAGGTGGTATGTGTATGTCTGTCTGTCTTTGTCCCTCTGTTTTCAAGTAAACCTTTATTTTGAGATAATTGTATGTTCAAATGCAGTTGGAAGACGTAGTCCATTGAGATAACACGCACCCTTTACAAGTTTTCCCCAATTATGACATCTCGCAAAACTATTGTCCAATATCCCAACCAGGACATGGACATACAACCCACTAATCTTATTCAGATTTCTCCAGTTTTACTTGTATTCACGTGTGTATGTGTTTCTATACAATTTGATTACCAATGCTCTTTGCATTTTAAGAGCAATGTATTAATACCAATGGTCTTAGGATTGTAAGATGGTACCTCCTAGTACATCAGGTTTCTGAGCATCTTTCTGCCAAGCTAGGGCTTTCACACTCTGTTCCAGGGACAAGTCACACTCTATTAACTGTGTTCTTTCCTTTTCCCCTGGGTCTGAACCTCAGCTGAGCTTCCCTTCAGGGGCCCCGGCCCTCTACACTCAACTGTACTTGGAGCCCCACGTTATACTTGGGGAGTTGGCAGCTGACAGTCAGTATCTCTAAAGTCTCCTCGCTCACCTGTCCACCTCTCATCATCCCCTCCTGTAGACCACCACTAAGCAGACCCCTCCCTTTGCAGGTCACTGGTTCATGGAGGGATGAAGCTGGGAGCCTGCCTGGGGTGGTTTGGGAAGATCTAAACAGCCCCTGCCACATCAACAGCTGTCATGGGAGCTAAGGGTCAGACTTGACCTTCCAGTGAGAGATCTTCCGGTGCTGTCTTCTTGTTTTACTAGGGGGAGAAACAGTAGCTGAAGTTACTTTCCAGTTAGTCGCTCAGTCGTGTCCGACTCTTTGCAATCCCAGACTGTAGCTCACCAGACTCCTCTCTGTCCTTGGAATTCTCTAGGCAAGAATACTGGGGTGAGTTGCCATTTCCTTCTCCAGGGGATCTTCCTGACCCAGGAATTGAATGCTGGTCTCCTGCACTGCAGGCAGATTCTTTACAGTCTGAGCCACCAGGGAAGACCAGTTATTTTGCTGTGCACCTATTATGTGCCTAGCACTTTCAAACTCAGTGCCGTTTATTTTCATTGTTTTGCAGTTATGTACAATTTATGGGTGAGGAACTAAGGTTCAGAGAGGGAAACTGACTTGCCCTGGACCATAAAACTAATATATTGTGAAGGTAAGATGAAAACACAAAGTTGGTGCAACTCCACAGGCCATGAGGTTTCTGCTACACTTCATTTTAAGACAGGAGTCAAGAGCATCTCAGACCCTGGAACCAGACCGCCTGGCTCCATCACTTAAATTCTCTTCTCTGAGCCTCGGTGTCCCAGTCTGTAACATAGGAATAAGATGCCATCAACAAAGATTAGCCCCAGATAAAGCTTCATGTGAAATTCCTATAACTACCCAGGAGAAGAGGCCTTTCCTCTGTGGGTGGTGGACCTGATATAGAGTAGGGACTCATGGTTTATTCCCTTCTCAGCCTTCCCCCATGATCCAGACCCAGAAGAGTGAAGTGACTTGGTCAAGGTCATGCCATTGGTAGCTAGTGGAGCTGGGATTTCCACCCGTGGAGCTGAGTGGATGATTGAGGTCTCTGAAAGCCAGAGACATTTTAGGAGGGAACTAGGAACGTATACCCCAGGTTCTTCTCCTTTTTCCTTCCCTGGTACCCTCTTGGGGATCAGGAGTGGGTGTCAGGGTGGGCATCCCAGGTGGCCTATGCCCATCAGCAGGGCACCTGGGTCTGGGTACCACTGCCAGCCCCTGTCTAATCTTTAGCATCTCCCATCTGGAATATCAGCTCTCTTTTGGCAGCCCTCTCTGCTTCTTGTCCCCCAACCCTGTCCAGACCACCTCAAATAGAGGTTTTAAATCCCAGGGTTGGCCATGCCCACCGCTGTTCAAATGCTTTCAGTGGCTCCCACATCCCTGGGACAGGGTCCAAACTCCTCCTCTCAGGATTAGAGGATTGCTTGATCTCATGCCCTCCACCTCCTCTTCCTCTTCATCTCCCACCCTATGCGCGTGCGCGCGCGCGCGCGCACACACACACACACACACACACACGCAGACACACTCACCAGGAGCCTGCAGCTCCTCCCACTCCTTTACTCCTTTGTTCCTTCTGTTTCCTCCACCAGGAACTCAGGGTTTCTAGACGATCTGATCACGATCTGATCACGTGCTGCTTCCTTAGAAACTATACCCTTAACTTCCCACATCACGATCACTCGCTCCTCCCCAGCAGACTCTCAGCATGTGGTTTTCTCCTCTATTAGAGCTCACTCACGGGGTAAGAACCATAGATCAATGGCCATTGTTCACTGAGCACTCCTAGCACCTGCCTCTATGCTAAATCAGGCTTCCCTCATAGTTCAGCTGGTAAAGAATCTGCCTGTGGTGCAGGACACCCTGGTTCGACTCCTGGGTTGGGAAGATCCCCGGGAGAAGGGAATGGCTACCCACTCCAGTATTCTTGCCTGGAGAATTCCAAGGACAGAGGAGCCTGACAGGCTACAGTCTATGGGGTCACAAACAGTCAGACTGAGCAACTTTCACACACACTATGCTAAATCACGTTTGAATGCATGCCCTCACTGACTCCTCATAACACCTTTGACCATCCCCACTTTACAGATGAGGAAACCGAGGCTCAGAGGTACAGGAAATTCTCCCAAGGTCACACACCAAGTAAGGTCAGGCATTCTGACTCCAGAGTCAGTAATCACAGCTCCTTTGTTGTGCCACTTTGCTGAGTCTCCCAACTTGAAAGGCAGAGATGGGGGCTGGGTGGTTCATTTAGATGCCACTAGCACTTCACCCCTGTGCCTGGAACCAATATGTTCACTTATTAGCATCAATATGCTTTGAATGAAGTATGAGATAGCCAAGAGCAGCGGAGTGCATCCATACATTCTGTGCTTTACTGAGCACCTACTAAGTGCTGGGTGCTGTTCTAGGTGCTAGGAATAGGGCAGTAAGCAAAACACAAAACCTCTGCCCTCAGGGAGTCTGGTGAGAGGAGATCGTGTGCTGGGGAGGAGCAGGTAACAAAAAAATTAGTCAATAAAAGATCAGGATGTCAGATGGTGAAAAGGGTTGTGGAGAGAAAGTCGGGAGAAGGGGGTGACAGCAGCCACATGGGTGTGTCTATAGTGGAGGACAAGGGTCCCTCTGAGGTTCAGGGAGAAGTTGATCCAAGAGGAGACAGATCTCCACTCGGGGGTGAAGGGCAGCCTGGCGGGGTAGGGTGGGAGAGCAGCACTGGGTGGGGAGGGGAGGGGGAACAGGGAGGGGGGAGAAGGGGCGAGGGTGGTGAGTAGAGAGGGAGGGCCCCCACCGAGGTCCTGATCTGTCTTCCCCCACATGCCCTCACCCTCACCCCCTCACCTTCCTGCCTGGCATCTAACAGGCTCAGAAAGAAACGGCCCATGGGAGGAGCATCCAACGTCCCTCTACAGCCTCGGCTGTGACAGTGGTGGCACTAAAAGTAGCAGCGTGACGGGAAATGGCCGTCGAATTACTGCCTCCTCGTTGGCCTTATTTATGGCCCGTGCTGTCTTCACTCCTGCCTGCTAGTGTGGAGGGTGGAGGGTGTTGGAGGGAGGAGGGGATTGAGGGAAGGAGAGGGGGTTGGAATGGGGAGGGTGCCGCCTGGCGCGAGATGACCTTGGGAACGGTGTCCTCCAGGGTCCCAAGAGGAGGGGCGGGTTAGGGAACCTGGGTCACTGCCTTTCCTGTGGCAGCCCCAATACGAAGGTCACCTCCTCTATCTAGAAAGCCTCAGACAGCTCAGTCTCATTAAAGGCAAGCGTGAGAGGAGGCTGACCTTTATTGAGACCTCCACGCCCGACATTTGTTAAAAAATAATTTGTATTTATTTAGTTTCGGCTGTGCTGGGTCTTCGTTGCTGTGAGTGCTTTTCCCTAGTTGCGGCGAGCAGGGGGCTGCTCTCTAATTGTGGTGGGGCCTCTTGTTGCAGTGGCTTCTTGTCTTATGGAACACGGGCTGTAGGACATGCAGGCTTCAGTAATTGCAGCTCCTGAACTCTAGAGTACAGGCTCAATAGTTATGGCGCACGGGTTTAGTTGCTTTGCTGTGTGGGGTCTTCCTGACCCAGGGATCGAACCCCTGTTTCCTGCATTGGTGGGCGGATTCTTCACTTTGGAGCCACCAAGGAAGCCCTGTGCTGGACACTTCACGCAGTTTCCTTCAGCCCTCACGATCATCCTACCGCTCCCTCTTAGGAGAGGAAATTGAGGCTCAGGGAGGTTCATTAATGGGCCCAAGGTCACACAGCTAGTCAAAGGCAGATCAGGATTTGAACTCAGGTTAGTCTGACTCAAAGGGCTTCATTTTTCCCTCTAGAACTCTGGTCCTCAAGGTCACTTTTTATTTCTCTGGCAACTCTTGGCCAAGCCCACTGCAAATCATTAGCAGGCTGCAGACAGAGAAGAGTAAGGTCTCATAGCAGCGTGGACTCTGAAACCAGAGAAGTCTTGATTTCTAGTCCTGGCTGTGCCATGTCATATCTCTGAGACTCCAAGCAAGTCCCTTTCCCTCTCTGGGCCTCGGTTTCCCCATCTGTAAAGTGGACATAATAATAGCCTTCCTCTTGATCCGTTGTTTAAGGGTGGATGAGATGCCAGCCAAGATCGTCTTTGGAAAAGGCGCTGTTTGGAGACAGTGCAGTCATGGTGCAAGCAAAATCCAGGAGAGGGTTAATGAGAAAGGAGCTTTTATTGTTCCGGCAGTGGTGGCGGCATCTTTGCAGCAAACTTCACCTGTTTACAGTCCATTAGAAGCCATTATTGCTGTGTCTGAGGTAGATGCACACCTCTGACCTTGATGCGTGTCTGACAGCTGCAGGCAGCAATCTGGAGAGCAGGAGTCATTTTGGCCGCATTTAAAGGGCCACGAGAGGCTGAAGGCCTCTTCCAGTGCCCTTCTCCCTCCCCACTCCTGGGCCACAACCTCTGAGAACCAGAGGGCCAAGAAAGGGGCCCAGCCTGGGTTCCAGACCTCTCAAGCGTCCCCCCGCAGATTACCACCTTGAGTTTGCAACCTTAATGAAGCAGGGGTGAGCAAAGAAGAAACAAATAGACAGCTAGGGCCGCAGAGACTCAGAGAAATTGAGTCCAGGCCTTCCCTCGTGTGTCGGAAAGGAAAGGACATGCCCAAGGTCAGAAAAAGAGAGTCAGAATGAGAACTGAGCTCCTGGGACTAGCCTCAGCTTTGAGATACTAATGGTGGGAATTTCAGGCAGTGACCAGTGACACGTGGGCAGCAGGACTGGGCAGAGAGGAGGATTTTACATCATGTTACATAGGTAGCTGCCAACTCTGGCTTCAAGAAAGGCAAACCCCGGGCAAGGGTGGCTCCAAGTCAAGTTTTTTTACCCCCAGCTTCCAAAGTTTACTTGACAGAGGGAGAGAAACCATAGAGAAGATGGGGCAGCTACTACAGATGCAAAATCAAGTTTTTCTCAAAGCTCTTGCTTTCGTTTTCTGCCCATTTCCCTTCTCTGTTTTTTTGTTTGTTTGTTTGTTTTTTACAAATAATTTTTCCTCTTCAAAGTATTTATTGCCCCCAGACTTTTTCATTCCCCTTCTCTCAGAAAAGGATTAAAGCCTCATTCATACTCAAGGGTAAGTGACTGACAACAGCTCTAAGGCTGCAGCACTCCCTTCGACTTAAGCAGGACCAAAAGAAAGGGGTAGGAGCAAAGCTACACATACCTGTTTCCCCACCTAATTACTCTTAATCTTCAGACTTGTACTCAAAAGGCTCTCTTCCAGAAAGCCTTCCTTCACCTCCAGGCTGACCTGGGTCCCTCTGTTACACCCCTCACAGAACTGAGTTCCTTCTATTCAGAGACCTTTGTCTTTGGGTGTGATTACTTGATGACCTTCTGTCACTCACACTTGATTATGAGGTCCCTGAGGGCATCTTTTGCTCTCCAGTGGTTCCTCCAGAGCCTAGGAAAGTCTCTGGAACATAGAAGATGCTCAGTAAACACCTTCAGAGTGAATACACTGAGTGAGTGAAACTTGAGGCAGCTATAAAGTCTGGACTCTGCCTTCATTCCATGAAGAATAACCTTCCAGTCCCCTGAAAGCAGTGAGTCTCTCCTAAGATGCTGAGATGGGTCTTGCTGGCATGCCTATCCAGACCCCCTTTCCCAGGCAAGCTTTCTCATCCCCCGTCACTGGGAGGGGGACACCTCTTCTGGGAGGTTGCACCCTCCCCCCCAATCTGGGAGGTTACACCACCCCCCATCTCCTACCCAGGGGCAGCTCAGAGCCAGTGATGACTGCCACCGTATGCTCCAGAGCCCCCGGTGGATAACCTGAGATGACATCTGTGCTTGTCCCCTCTCCTCTCCCTCTCCCGCTTCCCACCCTCCTTTACTGGTTTTGCTTAAAAGCACTTCTTCAACAAATCCCGCAAACCAAACGCCTCTCATGCTCTGCTTCTAGGACTCTGACCAGAAGTAGGCACTTCCCATCTTCCCTAGGCTCTAGCTTAACAACATCACCCTAGGAATTAACATTTATTAAGCATCTTCTGTGTGCCCGAGTCCATGCTAGATGCTTTACATCCAGCATCTAATCGTCACCACCACCTTTTGAGATGGGTCCTATTATTATTCCCATGTTATAGAGGAAAAAACTGAGGTTCAGAGAGAGTGCATGACTTGTTCAAGATCACACAGTTGATAAATGGTGGACCAGGGATTTGAACCCAGTTCTAGCAAGTGAGGTGATGACGGCTACCTACCATTGTAATACAGGATGACTATAGTGGGGCTTCCCTGGTGGCTCAGATGGTAAAGAATCTGCCTGCAATGCAGGAGACCCAGGTTCGATCCCTGGGTTGGGAAGATCCTCCAGTATTCTTGCGTGGAGAATTCCATGGACAGAGGATCCTGGCTACAGTCCATGCGGTCGCAAAAGAGTCAGACACTGGTGAATGACTAACACTTTCACTTTCACTTTTTTCATAGTTAGAATAGCACACACAAAAAAGAGAAATCAACATTGTAGGGAGTTATGGAGGATGGTAAAGAAAACTTTCTCTAAGTAGAAAATATTTGCGTCTTGAAGAAGATGAAGAGGAGGGAAGGCCTGCAAGGCAGAGGGAACAGTGTGGGCAAAGGCAAGGAGGCAGAAATCCACATGCGTTTCAAGTAGATCCAACAAAAGAGTGTGAGGTACAGTAAGGGACGTGCTGCAGATATAGGCCAGGACCAGATCTTAAATGGCTTGGGTACTAAGATAAGTAAACAGGACTTTGTCCTAGAGGAAGTTAGATGCCACTGTTGGGTTTTAAGAAGAGAGATAATAACATGGTATGTTTCTACTTAGGAAGATTACTCACGTTCAGGATGGAAGATGGATGGAAGGGAAAAACTGGAGCCCAGGAGGACATCTAGGGGAAAGAAGGTGAGAGCGAGATTGTGTTTTAAGGCCATGAAGATACAGAAAAGTAGGTGAATTCAAGAGAGAGTGATTTGTGAGATAAAAATAGCAGGATTAGGGGTCTGAACATGGGAGATGAGGAAGAAGGAGAAGTCTGGGATAACGCCCATGTGTCTGTCATAGGTAGTACCACTTGCCTAAGTGAGGAAAAAGAGGGTAGATTTGGATACCAGCATGATGAGCTCAGTTTGTGACAGCCCGAATTGGAGGTTTCTTAGGGGCAGTGTTCAGGAGGTAGCAGATAAATGGCCAACCTCTCCTGTAGCTCAGAGCTTCCCTGGTGGCTCAGATGGTTAAGAATCTGCCTGAAATGCAGGAGACCTGGGTTCAATCTCTGGGTCAGGAAGATCCTCTGGAGAAGGGAATGGCTACCCACTCCAGTATTCTTGGGCTTCCCTGGTGGCTCAGATGGTTAAGAATCCACCTGCAATGCAGAAGACCCACGTTCAATCTCTGGGTTGGGAAGATCTCTTGGAGAAGGGAATGGCTACCCACTCCAGTATTCTTGCCTGGAGAATCCCATGGACAGAGAGGCCCGGTGGACTACGGTCCACAGGGTCACAAAGAGTCGGAAAACACTCCTGTAGCTCAAGGGAGAGGTGGGAGGTGAAGTTCTGTATCAGAAACTCTGATTGGCTCTTTGTGACATCATAGAAATGGAGAAGGGGTGGTAAAAGAAGCCCTTGACCATGAAAATACTGAGAGTACCTGGTCTAACCCGGTCTTCCATGTTGAACTTCCTGTCCCAGGTGAGCTTGCCAGAATTGAATTCTTTCAACTAAGCTCTTTGGACTTCTTCAAATTCTTTAGGATCACAAGCTTCCTGCTGCCAGGTCCTCCCCTCCCACTGCCACCCCATCCTTTATCCACCCCTCCTCCACAATGCCTTCCCAAAAAAAGAAAGGAAAAAACGGTGGAATGGATGATTTGGGAGCTGCAGACCTCCAAATGGGGAGGTTATATCCTCAAGACAGCAGCATCAATCACCACATTTTCATTATTAAGTAACATCGAGGTATGCAGAGCCGATTCGGCACCTTATCTGAACCTAGCAGCTGTGCCCTAAATTCCAGCCGTGGCGCCTGTCTGCAGGAATTCAGTTGCCTGTGTTTAAAATGAGTGTTAGCATCTATCATTTACCCACACCAAATGGTTTTGTGTTGGTGGTTGGCAGCACTAATCCGTCACCAGGGTTCTCCACTGCCCAGCTCGATACCCTCTTCGTCACTAGTGGGGGGAGGAATGAGGGGCCCCCAGGATGGGGGAAATGTCACTTTGAGGACAATTGCAACATTTGGGACTCTTTCACCAAAAAAAAAAAAAAAAGCAGGAGGGAGAGGAAAAAACTGTCCATATCTATTGCAGGCTCTGACTTCTTATCTCACTGATTCTGGGTAGTCAAGGGTCTTCCAATCATCCATTCTTTCATTGTTGTTTAGCCGCTAAGTCGTGTCTGACTCTTTGCGACCCTGTGGACTGTAGCCCACTGGGGTCCTCTGTCCATGGGATTTCCTAGGCAAAAATACTGGAGTGGATTGTCTTTTCCTTCTCCAGGGGATCTTCCCAACACAGGGATCGAGCCCACATCTCCTGCACTGCAGGCAGATTCTTTACCACTAAGCCACCTAGGAAGCAGTATACCTATGGCTGATTCATGTTGAGCTTTGACAGAAAACAAAAAAAGTCTGTAAAGCAATTATCCTTCATTAAAAAAAAAAAAAAGTTGCTGGGACCTTGCCACAGAGGATGGAAGGCTTTGGCTCTGTGATCTTTCGGCTCTCAAGGATACAGAATCCCAGCACATATAAGCTGAGGACCTTAAACCATCTGGTCTGGTTTGTCTCAACCTCCTTGGGGATTCAAAAACCTGTAAGGATCCTCTACCCAGACATACGGGCTTCCCTGGTGGCTCAGATGGTAAAGAATCTGCCTGCAATGCAGGAGACCTGGGTTCAATCCCTGGATCAGGAAGATACCCTGGAGAGGGGAATGGTTACCCACTTCAGTATTCTTGCCTGGAGAATCCCATGGACAGAGGAGCCTAGCAGGCTACCATCCATGGGGTTGCAAAGAGTCAGACATGACTGAGAGACTAACACACACACCTAGAAATATACACAAATCCAAAATTTTCTCTCATACATACCAAACTTAGACTATAATTTTATGGGATATGTGAACCCCTGGTTAAAAATCTTAGACAGAGTTTAAACCCCTCATTTGACAGATGGAGAGGCTGAGTTCCCATGAATAGAAAGCTATCTGTCAGAGTATTCAGAGTGAACAAGTAGAATTTTGGGTGGGGTGAATGAATCTCAAGCCAGTGAGATATAGTTGAAAAAGGAAGGGCTTAAGAGCCAAAAAGAACTGGGTTTGAATCAGCTCCACAACTAGTCATTACTACTTGTGTGATTTGGGAAAAGCCTAGTAGATACACTCTCCAAAATTCAGTTTTCTTATCTGTGAAATCACATAATAAGATCTAGTTTGTAAGATTGCAGGAAGGATTAGTGTTAATGGAAGTAGGTAGCATGCTGTGATACACATCCAGGTCCTCCATTCAGAACCAAAGGATTTTCCCCGCCAATGGGGGTGCCCATTTCAGAAAGCCACCAGTAACCAGTCCCCTACAGGGATTGCATCAGCTGAAGAGAACTGCTTCACTCAACCTAACACCTTTTCCTAGGGCGGGCTGCATCCCATAACTGACTTACATGGCAGCGTAAAGGCCCGTCCCAACTCTGGACAACTTTAATGTCATCGTATCTTCAAAACCATCCACAAGGTTGGCTGAGGCCTCTGTGGAGGCTGTATCACAGCTCTACTTCCCCTCTGCTCAATCCCAACCCCATCCCTTCTCATCCATGGGTGTCGACCCTAAAGAGCACTCCCTAATTGTGAGGAGAAGCACACTGACTGAAACCGCCCACCCTAGCCAGGCACCGTAGTCACCATCTGCGTGAGTTATTTTTATGACAGGAGGTCCCGGTAAGGAACACCAAACTAACGAGCAACCACTAACCGGAAGATTTCGGGAAATGTCAAGAGGAGACACCGTATGTCCTACCACCTCTCAGAAGCCTTCTCGCTGGCGTCCATTTTGGCAGAGCAATGCGTGTGCCATCAGGAAGGACCCTGAGTCAGAATGATTGACCAAAGACAACCCAGAAACTAATCCCATCACCATAAAGCCCAAGACTGTGAACCACGTGGCAGAGCAGTCCTCCTGGGTTCCTTTACACTCCTGCCCTCCGCCCCGGGCACCCCTTCCCAATAAAGTCTCTTGTTTTGTCAGCATGTATATCTCCTTAGACAATTCATTTCCGAGTGTTAGCCAAGAGCCTTGGGCCTTGGAAGGGGTTTTCCCTTCCCGCAAGAAATAAGCACCCTGCATCCGGAGCTCCATTCATCTCTGAGTCTGCCTTCCAGTAAACCCAGCCTGTGATATAGGACTAGATCAGATCCTGCTGGTTAGCAGGCTCTGGGGTATTTCCCTGATGTTCTTGTTGTGATTTGAGTTTGGAAGCCAGTCCTCCTGACTCCCAGTCAAGAGCCAAAAAGCCATCAGTTCCTGTGTTTCCACTGTCCCATCCCTCTTCTCCGCACGGGCTTGGTGCCCCTTGGAGGAAGAGGATACTTGAGCTGCTGTCATTCTTTCAATCCAACCCTCTGCCTCCCGTTATCAAAATGCCTCAAATGACCAGGTAGAGATGCCTGGGCTGCTTGACAAAGTGATACTCAGGGGCCCTCACTTCTTGAGTTGGAAGGGACAGAGTGAAAGTCATTTGGCTTCGTGTTTGTTTGGATTCAGAACCTGAGGCCCAAGGGGTAGAAATGAGGTGGGATGGGGGCTGGGGGCCTGCACATCAGGCTGGAAACTAGAGGCGAGGGATGCCTGACTGTGTTATCAGGCTCCCCGACTTCTGTTCAAGCCACACTGTATCCTGCACTGTCAGCTCTGAAGCCCTGGGTGAGGGGGCTGATGGACAGGCTAGAGCCATGAATCCCCTGGGATTCCACTATTCAATATCCTGAAGATGGTGGCTGAACTGGATCTTGAATCTTATGGCAAACTGAGGGTCAGAGTGACCAAGTCTGGTGATGCCCCCCCTCCCCTTTCATATCCATTTGGTCTTAAAGAGATACCTGGGCAGAACAGCAAATCTGCAACCAGAAAACCCACATATTCGACACTCAGCCCATGGGTGATGAGCACATGCTGTGTGTGAGGCTCTGTGCTCTGGGGAGAATGGTGTCTAGCTGCACCTTAGGGGGCTCCAGGAATAGATACATTCACTCATTAAGTAGGTTGTTTGGCAAATATTTACAAAGCCAAGCCTTCTGCTGTGCCCTGGGGAGATATGGTGAACAAGAAAGATGTGATCCTGCCCTAAAAAGACCACAGGCTAGGGCCTCCCATTCCATTAGGGTCTTCGTGGGGCTTTGTTGCCCTTCAGTTGTCGAGAACATTTCCTTCTACTAATCACGATGCTTCTGACTTTCATTTAAACTTGTTGGGGGCTTTGTCCTGCAGTTATGGTCCCATTCGCTGTGGCTCTTATCTCACCTTTGAGGAGCCTCCTTCTCACTAGGCCTTACATTTTGCTCACCCTCTCCTTTGTTTAAAACAAGAATCATCTTCTTGGGATAGCTCTAGACTGAATCAGACTGGCAGGAAAGAGACCAAGGTCAAAAGACCATTCACCACAGTAATTCACTGGCATCACTTGGTGACCAGATGGTGCTTGCTCCTAATCTTTGCCCACCCTCCAGGCCCAAACCCAGAGAGTGGGTGAGACTGCCCATCACTGATTGGAAGCATCATTTTCCTTTATGAAGGCCTGTCTTGCTATGCTTAGTGTCCCTCTGCAAGGAGTAATTATACTTCCTATTTCGAAGACTGGAAAACTGAAGCACAAAGCTGAAAAATGACTTCACCAAGGTCATACTACTCTCCTGAGGTTGAAATTCTGCACTGAATTTAAAGTGAGAAATTGACACATGCAAACACACAGTCAAGAAGAGCAAGCGAAGGTAAGAGGAGAGCCAAAGACAGGGGCTAAACAGAAATGTAGACAGGGGACAGAATGAAGGAGAGACAGAGGAAATAAGAGTGAGAATTCAGCCCAAATGATGACTTCTTTGCTTTCCAGAGGCATTTATCTTTCATTTGACCTTATAAGAGTCTATTTGTGTTGAGATTTTAAATTGAGGATTTTTTCCTTTTAAAAAACATCCCTGCGCAGTTAGCATGGTTCTGTATTAATTTTTATTCAGGCCAGTGGCTTCGGTATTTATTCTCCTCCAAAATCACTGAGATGGAAGGGACAGAGTGAAAGTCATTTGGCTTCGTGTTTGTTTGGATTCAGAACCTGAGGCCCAAGGGGTAGGAATGAGGTGGGGTGGGGGCTGGGGTCTGTACATCAGGCTGGAAACTAGAAGGGGGGTGGCTGACAGTGCTATCAGACTCCCGACTTCTGTTCAAACCATACTGTACCCTGCACTGTCAGCTATGAAGCCCTGGGGGAGAGGGCTGATGGACAGGCTAGAGTCATGAATCCTGAAGATGGTGCCTAAACTGAATCTTGAATCTTACGGCAAACTGAGAGTCAGAGTGACCAAGAGGTCAAGTCTGGGCCTGGGCATCTGACTTCCTGGGTATGCATCCCAGCTTCACCACTTACAGGCTGCATGACCTTCACTTCACCTCTCTGGACCTCAGTTGTTCTCATCTGCAAAATGGGATCAGTAAAAATGATGACTGCCTAGGGCAAGTGTGAGGATTAAGAAAATGACTACCCTTAAAGAACTTGGCTTTAGTGTTTGGCACCTAGTAGGTGCTCAAAAAGTGTTTGTGAGTTGAATAAATATAGTTTATGCACTTGCATAGGAATTCTGCAGGCAAAGGAGGCATGAAAAAGTGACTAAATACATAGGCTCTGGAAACAGTGTGTGCTGTGCTAAGTCACTTCAGTCATGTCCGACTCTGAGACCCTATGGACTGTAGCCCACAAGGCTCCTCTGTCCATGGGATTCTCCAGGTAAGAATACTGGAGTGGGCTGCCGTGCTCTCTTCCAGGGGATCTTCCAGACCCAGGGATTGAACTTGCGTCTCTGATGTCTCCTGCATTGGCTGGAAGGTTCTTTACCACTAACACCACCTCGGAAGCCTGGAAACAGACCTGGGTTCAAATCTGTTGTCTATTTCCCTGTTACCTAGGGGTCAGATTGCCTGGATTTGTGCCCTGGCCCTCAACCCTTAATAGCTTTATAACTTTGAACTAGTCAATTTACTGCTCTGAGCCTCTGTTTCTTCATAACTAAAATGGAGTTGATAATAATACCTACCTCACTGTGTTGCTTGAAGACTAAATTGGAACACATATATAAATGGCTTAGCATGGTACCTGGCATATAATAAGAACTCGATGAATGTTAGTTACAAACAAAACACGCCCCATAGATGGGAATTCACAAAGCAGAGAAATGCAGTGGCAGACTTTGAAAATAAATGGAACTGCAGGTGCAAAGGCCCAGAGGCATAGACAAGCACAGTGTGATAAGCAGGCTGACTGGGACCCATAAGGCATGCCTGGAGCAAAGAGCAAGGGGTTGGGGGAGGCAAGCTGTGTTTGTGGCAGGAAGTAATCATGCAGGGCCTTGAATATCAGTCTAGAGAGATTTTTCTTTCTTTCTTCCTTTCTTTTTATTCTTGGCTGTGCTAAGTCTTCATTGTTGCACATGGGCTTTCTCTAGTTGC
Source organism: Giraffa tippelskirchi (assembly GCF_054371585.1). Lineage (NCBI taxonomy): Eukaryota > Metazoa > Chordata > Mammalia > Artiodactyla > Giraffidae > Giraffa > Giraffa tippelskirchi. The sequence goes on along the minus strand of NC_137287.1, from coordinate 108,326,492 downwards.
AGTGAGAGGGGGCTACTCTCTAGCTGTGGTGCACGGGCTTCTCATTGCGGTGGCTTCTCTTGTTGCAGAGCACAGGCTTAGTTGCCCCCGTGGCATGTGGGATCTTTCTGGACCAGGGATCGAATCCCCATCCCCCACACTGGCAGGTGGATTCTTAACCACTGGACCACCAGGTAAGTCCCATCTAGGGAGTTTTGACTTCTCTCTGAAGGCCACAGGGAGCCACTGAGGGTTTTAATCAGGGGAGGGACATAGTATATTTGGACAGACTAAGCTCCTATTCCCTGAGGCTGTCATCCATGAAGGCCTTTGCAATCAAGGTGAGATGTCTCATTCCATGGATGGGAAAACCAAGGCCTCATATGGGGAAGGGTTTGCCCAGTGCCTAGAGTGAGGCTTTGGCAGATTCAAGGCCAGAATTCTGGGCTTCAGCCCACTGATTTCTTCCCATCCTCCTGGGCTTGGGTAAAGACAGGAAAGGCCCAGCATCCAGTGATACCACTGGAGCAAGGAACTGGATGTTGCATAACAAACAGCAGGGGAAATCTCAGTGGTAAACAACAAGAAGCATTTAATTAGCTTGCAAATCTCTGGGTCAGCAGGGGTGGCTCTGCTTGGCTCCTATCTCCTCCCAGGACCAGCAGGCCAGGCTGGGCACACTACTGTGGCGATGGCAGAAGCACCACCACGCACGTGCCGTTCAAGCCTCTGCTCTCACTGCACCTCTGCTGACATCCTCCTGGCCAAAGCAAGTCCCACAGCTGAGCAGTGTTAAGTCAGAATCCCAGTGGGCAGTCACGGCAAAGTAACATGGCAGAGAGCACAGAACTATGACGGGGGAAGCAGTGAGGGATGGAAAGACTTGGAACCACAGTCCAGGCTACTGCAGGTGCTTCTGGGGGCTGTCCAGGGTTCCAGGCTCCCCTCTTGTCCTCAGATGTCCATTTGTCACCCCAGCCCATCCCCCACAAAGAGGTGGAGCCACTTCCCTGGTGGCTCAGTGGTTAAGAATCCTCCTGCCAATACAGGGGCCATGGGTTCCATCCCTGGTCCAGGAAGACCCCACATGCTGCAGAGCCCACTAAGCCCATGTGCCACAACTAGTGAGCCCACACTCTAGAGCCCGAGTCACAACTACTGAAGCCTGCTCTCCCTAAAGCCCGGGCTCTGCAACAAGAGAAGCCACTGCAGTGAAGACCCCATGCACCGCAACTAGAGAGTAGTCCCTGGTGGCCACAACTAGAGAAAGCCCTCGTGTAGCAACGAAGACCCAGAGCCGCCATAAATAAATAAACACATTTGTTTTAATAAAAAAGAAGAGATGGGGGAAGGCCAACGCATTTCCTGAGCACACATACATACCAAGAGTCCTGCCACATGCTCTGCAAGCCCATGCTTCATCATGCACCTCCCTCTCTCCAGTCCGTCACATCACGCCGTCTCCCCCACGACCCCTCAGTCCCCATCTCGCTCCAGCATCACTCTAACTCCAGTACCCCAGGTGTCTAGGTGCTCCCCGACCCCAGGACCTTTATCCATGCTGTCCCCTCAGCCACATTCCTCGCTCTTCCCACCCCCACACTTTCAGGTCTCTTAAGAAACCACCCCTGATCCCTCCATCTGAGTCTCTGGTGCTTCTCTATGACCGAAGCCTGTTTATTCTTTTTCCAAGCTCTTATCATTGTTTAAAATTGTGTCAATGTATTGGTCTGATACATGCCTGTCTCTCTCAAGACTGCAAGCACCTTGAGGGACCTTACCACCTGTACCTTGTACAGGAAGGACTTTCTTCACAGTAGACGTTCAATAAATATCCATTGAAAGCAAGGAAGGAAGGAGGGAGGGAATGGGGAGGAAAGAGAGACCATGAGGTAAGAATTCTTGATGCCCATTTTACAGATCTAAAAAGACTCAAATAAGTGAAGTGCTTTGCCCATAGGCCCATAGCCACACCTCTAGGAAACTGTGATATAAACCCAGCCCCAAGAGATTCCTTAAGTCTGCTCTTCCCACTAGACCACTGATGACCAAAGATGATCTTAACCTACAAAACACAAAGTCAATTATGTAGCAAATACCCCTGTGCCCAGTATGTAGCTTAAACAATAGAACGTTATGGAGACCTTTGAGGTCCCCTGAGTTTTTCTTCTGAACTCCATCCCTCTCTTCCTGCCTCCCCAGAGGTGACCATCATGTGAAACTGATTGCTTAGCATTTTTAGGCATGTTTTTTAAAATACTTTTACTCTGGTGTGTATGCTTCAACAGTATTGTTTTATATACATTTAGAGTTTCATATACATAGCATCATCCTATGTGTATCTTTCTGCAATCTATTTTTTTTCACCTGATATGTGAGCTTCATCCCTGCAGTTCTAGTTCATTCACTTTCGCTGGGGCCTATCGGTCCCTGTATGAATAATCCATGGTTTATTTATCTATTCCCCACATTGACAGACATTCAAGTTGTTCCCAGGTTTATGCAATGTGTAAACCTTCCTTCAAAAGAAATATTTTGCAGACCCTCAACATAAAAAGCAGATAAAAGAAGAATTGCTTCGTTTGAGTTGAGGAAGGGGCTGTCCCGGGGGCCTTGGATGGGGTTCTACTACTGCCAGAAAGGCTGCAAATATTCCTGGGGCTTCCCCCAGGCAGTAGGTAGGCAAGAAGGCAAGAGGAGACAAGACAGTGAGAAAGGATGGTATTTAAAAAACAAAATGAGTGAGAGTCATTGCTCACAAGGCCTCTCAACAGAGCTAGGAAATATTATGCCTCATACGTACAGACACTTAAACACACACTTATGCATGTATACCTATAGTTACATCTATATCTATCTGTAACCATCAGTTCAAGTCAGTACCTCCAATTCCAACGTAATACGTCAGGTTTCTTTCTAGCCTGGGACCCCTGGTTCCCATCATCCTCAATATATTTATGGGTTTGCTCAGCCCCTGGATAGAAACAAGACTCCAACCATGCCAACTCTGTCCTTGGCCCTGTGGCCTCCTTGATCCCACTGTCTTCTTAGCCCCTGGCCAAGCTGTCGCTTCCAAGAGCAGGGAAGGAAAGGGAGCAGGGGAAAGGAGAGGGAGGGAGAAGAGAGATGAAGGAGAATCTCCGATTCTCTCTTAAGCTGCGCCAGTCAAGCTAAATCTCCCATCGTTCCTCCAAAACTGCTTAGATCAAAGTCACCCATGGCCCCCAGGCTGCTAAACCTAATGGTTAATTCTCAGTTCTCACTTTATTTGCTCTAAAAGTCATGATAGATACAATCGGTTATGGTCTCTTCTGGAAACACTTTCTTCACTTGGCTTTGTCTGGTCCCCCTCCCACCTCACTGGCTGCTACTTTTCTGTATCCTTTGCTGGCCCCTCCTCAAATCCCCATCTATTCAGTCTGGGGACCCCAGGCCTCAGCCCTTGGTCCTCTTCATCTACCTTCACTTGGTAATCTCATCCAGTCTCATGACTTTAAACATCTGGGATTTCCTTGGTGGTCCAGTGGTTAAGAATGCCTTCCAATGCAGGGAACGCTGGTTCAATCCCTGGACAGGGTACTAGGCCCCAACATGCTGCAGAGCAACCAAGCCTGTGCTCCACAACTACTGAGCTCACACACTCTGGAGCCCATGTGCCACAACTAGAGTGTCTGTGTGCTGCAATGAAAGATCTTACATGATATGGTGAAGATCCCTCAACCCCATGCAGCTAAATAAATAAAAACAGTAATAAGTAAATATCATCTATGTCCTGATGTCTCCTAAGTCCTATCTCTACCCAGGACCTCTCCTCCAGACCTCTAGATCTGTATTAATTTCTTTCAGCTGTCATAACAAATTACCACCAACTGGTTATTCTTACAACTTTGGAGGCTAGAAGTTCAAGATCAAAGTGTTAGCAGGGCTGTTTCCTTCTGGGGCACCTGACAGAGAACATATTTCCCGCCTCCCTCCTAGCTCCCGGTGGTTGCCAGCACCCTGGCACTCCTTGGCTTGCCGATGTATCACTCTGATCCCAGTGTCCATCTTCCCGTGTATCCTCACATCACCTTCACTATCTGTGTTTCTCTGCATCCAAATTTCCATCTTCTTACAGCACATCAGGCATTGGATTAAAGGCTCCATCCACACTCCAATCCAGCATGATCTTATCTCAACTCAATTACATCTGCCAAGACCCTGTTTCCAAATAAGGTCACATTCACAAATCCCAGGTAAACATGAGTTTGGGGCTGGGGAGAGGGAAACACTATTCGACCCTGTACAATATACCACTCAAAATCTCACTATGGGATGCCTCAATGCATTTCGAACTTAAGATGTCCAACCTGAGCCCCAATCTCCCCTTTCTGCCTCCAAACCTGCTTCTTCTTCAGCTTTCTCCATCTTAGTAAGTGACTACTTCATCCTTTCAGTCACACTGGCTAAACCCCTCTGAGTCATCTGTGATTCCTCTTTCCTTCATACCCCACATTTAATCCAACAAGAAACCCTGCTTCCTCTACTAACACGCGTCTAGAATCCGACCCTTTCTCACCACCTCCCCCACCATCACCCGGGTCCAAGCCTCCATCATCTCTCACCTGGATCACCTATAATGACCTTTTCATGAGGCTCCTAGCTTTCACCATTACTCCCTTTGGTCCGTGCTCCCCACACTAGCAAGAGAGATCCACTTGAAACACAAGTCGGGCCATGTCACTCCTCTGTGACACTCTCCAATGTTAGGATGCCAGATAAAACATGGGATGCCCAGTGAAATCTGAACTCCAGGTAAACAGAAAGTAACTTTTATTAGAAGTATGTTCCATGCACTATGTGGAACATACTTACACTAGAAAAAGAAAGAAAGAAAGAAAAAGCTGTTCATTATCTGAATTCACATTTTTAAATTTTTACTATTATTATTTTTTACTTTGTTTGGCTGCCCCAGGTCTTAGTTGCAGCACCTGATATCTTCACTGTAGCATGTGGGTGTGGGCTCTTAGTTGCAGCATGCAGCATCTGGTTCCCAGCCCAGGGATCAAACCCAGTCCCCTTGTATTGGGAGCAAGGAGTCTTAACCACTGGACCATCAGGGAAGTCCCCTGAAATTCACATTTAACCAGACATCCTGTATTTTTATTTGGTAAATTAAATGGTCATATTCCCATTGCTCCCATCTCATTCAGAGAAATTCCCAGAGTCCCTATACTGGCCTACAAGGGCCCTACATAACCTGGCCCCACTACCTCACTTCCTATCTTCCTATATTCCTCCTTTCTCACCCACTGAAGCCATGCTGGACTCCTTACCAAACCTGATAAACTCCAATCTTACCCCCACCTCGGGCTCTTTGCCTGGTACATACTTCCTCTGAATATTCACATGGCTTGCTTCTCACTTCCCTCAAATCTTTGCTCAATGGCCCCTCAGTAGGACCTTTTCTGACCACTCAAATTATTCACTTCCCCCAGATCGCCTATGCCCTTTCCTGCTTTACTTTCTCCCAGAGCCCTTATCACCAGATGATATATTTTACTTGTTTATTATCTATCCCCTAGATTAGAATGGCAGCTCCAAGAAGGCAGAGATGTTTGTCTTCCTCACTACATGTAGAGCCTGGAACAGAGCCTGGAGGAGCTCAATTAATATTTGTTCAATGAATGGCTTTCAGTTTCTCCATCTGTAAAATGAAAATACTTCCCTAAGTTATGGAGCTATTATGACAATCAGATGAGTTAAAAAAAAGTAAAGTGGTGCTGAATAAATGCCCCCTGCACTCCCTACCCTCATCTAGGTTTGCTGCCAATTCAGGGATTCTATAAAACAGGAGTCCTCAGGACTTCCCTGGTGGTCCAGTGGCTAAAACTCCATGTTCCCAATGCAGGAGTCCTGAATTCATTCCCTGGTGAAGGAAATGGATCCCACATGCTGCAACTAAAGGTATGTATGCTGCAACGCAGAGTTTGTTGCCTGAACTAAGATCTAATGCAGTCAAATAAAAGCAAGCAAACAAACAAATAGGGGTCCCCAACCTCTGGGATCTAATGCCTGATGATCTGAGGTGGAGCTGATGTAATAATAAGAGAAATAGAGTGCACAATAAATGTACTGCGCTTGAATCACAATAAACTGTGGAAAATTCTGAAAGAGATGGGAATACCAGACCATCTGACCTGTCTCTTGAGAAACCTGTATGCAGGTCAGGAAGCAACAGTTAGAACTGGACATGGAACAACAGACTGGTTCCAAATAGGAAAAGGAGTACGTCAAGGCTGTATATTGTCACCCTGCTTATTTAACTTATATGCAGAGTACATCATGAGAAACGCTGGGCTGGAAGAAACACAAGCTGGAATCAAGATTGCCGGGAGAAATATCAATAACCTCAGATATGCGGATGACACCACCCTTATGGCAGAAAGTGAAGAAGAACTAAAGAGCCTCTTGATGAAGGTGAAGGAGGAGAGTGAAAAAGTTGGCTTAAAGCTCAACGTTCAGAAAACTAAGATCATGGCATCTGGTCCCATCACTCCATGGGAAATAGATGGGGAAACAGTGGAAACAGTGTCAGACTTTACTTTTTTGGGCTCCAGAATCACTGCTGATGGTGACTGCAGCCATGAAATTAAAAGACGCTTACTCCTTAGAAGGAAGGTTATGGCCAACCTAGATAGCATGTTTAAAAGCAGAGACATTACTTTGCCAACAAAGGTCCGTCTAGTCAAGGCTATGGTTTTTCCAGTGGTCATGTATGGATGTGAGAGTTGGACGGTGAAGAAAGCTGAGCGCCGCAGAATTGATGCTTTTGAACTGTGGTGTTGGAGAAGACTCTTGAGAGTCCCTTGGACTGCAAGGAGATCCAATCAATCCATCCTAAAAGAGATCAATCCTGGGTGTTCATTGGAAGGTCTGATGTTGAAGCTGAAGCTCCAATACTTTGGCCACCTCATGCGAAGGGTTGACTCATTGGAAAAGACCCTAATGCTGTGTAGGATTGGGGGCGGGAGGAGAAGGGGACGACAGAGGATGAGATGGTTGGATGGCATCACCGACTCGATGAACATGGGCTTGGGTAGACTCCGGGAGTTGGTGATGGACAGAGAGGCCTGGCGTGCTGCAATTCATGGGGTCGCAGAGAGTCGGACACGACTGAGCGACTGAACTGAACTGAATCATCCTGAAACCATTCCCCTCCTGATCTGCAGAAAAGTTGTCTTCCATGAAACTGGTCCCTGGTGCCAAAAAGGTTGGGGCTGCTGCTGCTGCTAAGTCGCTTCAGTCGTGTCCGACTCTGTGTGGCCCCATAGATGGCAGCCCACCAGGCTCCTCTGTCCCTGGGATTCTCCAGGCAAGAATACTGGAGTGGGTTGCCATTTCCTTCTCCAAAAAGATTGGGGACCACTGCATAAAAGATCTAAGCTCTAACTTCTGCGCTGGAGTCACTGCTGTCCTTCTAGTGGCCACCGCTGGAATTACAGGCACCATGCCCTGGAAGGCCTAACCTGTCATTAGGGACCAAGCTCTGCAAATCCCCTTTATAGGTTAGCAAACATGCCCAGAACTCCTGATCAAGGCTCCCAGGAACACGGCAGCCAGCAAGTGTCTCAGAGATCCCTCCCACACCCCCAGGCCCACATATACCTGCTGCAGGCTCCCACTTTCCCCAGCACCTGCCTCTGCTCTTTCCTGGGTCAGGTTTTTAATTCCGTCTCGCCGTCTGCCTTTGCCTTCATTATCCTCTGCCTGCCGTGGAGGGGTTAGTTAAAGTGTCGGAGCGATGTCATTTACAGCCTCCTGTTGCTAAGCAACGGACCCAGGTGAGCCCTTGAACTTGTTTCTCAGCTGCTGAAATGTATCTGGTGGAGTGATGGAGGCCCGAGTTGAAGTATTTCATCACTGGGATGAGTTGCTGGCCTGGTGGCCCTATCCCTCTTGAGCCTGGACAGGACTGACCCATGCTTCAGGGCCCTACTGCCCTCAGTTCAGTTCAGTTCAGTCCCTCAGTCATGTCCGACTCTTTGCAACCCCATGGACTGCAGCACGCCAGGCTTCCCAGAGCTTGGTCAAACTCATATCTATCCAGTCAGTGATGCCATCCAACCATCTCATCCTCTGTTGTCCCCTTCTCCCCCAACCTTCAATCTTTCCCAGCATCAGGGTTTTTTCCAATGAGTCAGTTCTTCAAATCAGATGGCCAAAGTATTGAAGCTTCAGCTTCAGCATCAGTCCTTCTAATGAATATTCAGGGCTGATTTCCTTTAGGATTGCCTGGTTTGATCTCCTTGCAGTCCAAGGGACTCACAAGAGTCTTCTCCAACACCACAGTTCAAAAGCATCAATTCTATAGCACTCAGCTTCCTACTGCCCTCAGCCTCCCCTAATTAACCAGCGCTGCTCAGGGACTCCTGGGTGTCCAGCCCCAGGGTACCCATTCCCAGTAGAAATAAACCAGACATGGCCCTACCTTGGAGGACATCCCTGGCTCAGTGCAAAGAGAGGGCCTGCAATCTGGGCTTACAAGTGAGTCAGATTCACTCTGCCTGCCAAGGATGCTCCAGAGAAAGTAACTGGGTCTCAGAGGATGAACAGGAGTTGGCCTGGGACAGCTGAGGGAAGAAGACTTTCCAGGACAGGGCACAGGCTGTGCAAATGCCTAGAAGCAGGAAAAGCCCTGGCTCTGTTGGACAGAGGCTTCTGCCCCAGAGTGGTGGCAACACTGGCAGAGTCTGCAGTGTCTGCCCTCAGCCTTAGCACTCGCTCTGTGTGACTTCAGCTGCATCCCTGCTTCTTTCTGGACCTTGCTTTACATCCCTCAGGATGCAGGGGGTGTGGATTAGATGAACTCAGAATTTTGCCAAGTACTAAGTACATGCTGCTGGAGGTATACGCTAGGTTTTGGCAGGGGGCTGTTTCAGGATTAAACCTTTATTTGAATAGTTTTTAACTTACTTTTGAAAATAATATTATGTCTCTCTCTTTTACAAAATACTATTTATTTTTTCTAATTTTGGCTGCACTAGGTCTTCGTTGCTGCCTGGGTTTTCTCTACTTGCAGTGAGCAGAAGGGCTACTCTTCCTTGTGTTGTGTGGGCTTCTTAGTGCGGTGGCTTCTCTTATTGTGGAGCACAGGCTCTAGGTAGTTACAGCACACAGGCTCGGTAGTTGTGGTGTGCGGGCTCTAGGGCAGGCGGGCTTAGTCGCTCTGTGGCATGTGGAATCTTCCAGACCAGGGATCGAACCTGTGTCCCCTGTACTGGCAGGTGGATTCTTATCCACTGTACCATCAGGGAAGTCATGAACTTACTTTAAATAGGATTAGAAAGGTATGCAACTGGTATATCAAATAAGTGATGTGACATAGTCCCTTAAAATACTTAAAGTTTTTGACAAGCCAATTATTTTAAACAACAATATTAACTAATAATACAGGTGTGATCTGGGGATGTCCAAGATTTCAGAAACACTAAAGCAGTCTTCCAATCCAATATACACAAGGACTAACACTGCCCAGAGCTCTCAGTCACACCTAAGCCACAGTGCCTGGGGCACTCCAGGTGAGATTATCACCTTTTTTTTTTTCACAGATGGGTCACTCAGGCCCAGGGAGGTTACTGAGCAAGTCTGTGGTCTTGAGAACTGGGCTCTGAAGCTGTGTCCATCCTCCACCACACTGACATCACTCATCTGTATCTCCCAGCTCTCACCCCAGCATAGGTATAAACTGAATTTTCACCAAAATCATCCAGGAGCCCACCTGCAAAGTCAGACAAACTGGAGACAGCCCACCACAAGACATTGGGTCAGTTGTTTCCCCATCTCTGGACCTTGGTTTTGCCATCTGTACAATGGGAGTGTGCCCAGTGAGATGGGGTAAGGGTTGGGGTCTTTTCTAGCTACATGTTCTTGAAGTCAGAGTTTCTGAGAGACCCTGAATGTTCTGGCAACTAGGAGAGGGGGTCAATGAGAAAAGCAGAGAGCTGCAGCATCTCAGGCCTCCTTGCTGTGCTAGTGGCTCTGAAATGCAAAGGATGGGATGCTTCCCAGCATCACCTTGGGCAAGACTCCTCCATTGTTCTGAGCTATCTGGCTTGCTTGAGCCTGATCTCTGGGGTCTTCTGAGGACACCTTTTACTCCCTGCTGCCAGATGTGGGTGCCTGCCTGATAGGGTGACCAGTCATCCACTTTTCCTGGGATGGAGGGGTTCCTGAATCGTGAGACTTTAAGTTTTAACACTTGGATGGTCCCAGACAAAGATGGATGAATTTTCTCCCTGCACCCTTGTGCCAGGCCTTGTGCTGTGAGCTTTACTTTCATCTCCTCCTGGAATCCTTGACACAACCCAGAAGGGTAGGGCTCATTGTTACTATTATTTTCTCATTTTCCAGATGAAAAGAATAGAGGCTCAGAGAGGAAATGACTTGCCAGGGTCAGCAGTGTCAGTGATAGAGCTGATTTTCAAATCCAGGTCTGGGGTATCTGAGGTACAGATACTTGACACAAATCTTTTCAGTGGCCCAAGAGTCTCAGCATTGGCTGAGCCAGAATAAAGCCAGAGAGAAGGCAGGTGACTCGGAGTCAGTATTGAGGCCCTGCTCTCTGGTGTTCTCTGTGTCCCAAATGGCACTGTCTTCTTTTCCATGAAGGTCAGAGACTTGGACGATGGTGCCAGCTCCACAGCTAACTTGAATAACCTTGAACAAATCACTTGCTTCTCTGGGCCTCAGTTTTCCTAACTAGAAACTGGAAACGGTATCTGGGATCTCCTTGAAGACTCTATGAAAGAGGCTTAGAAGTCATCAGATTGAATCACCTCTTCATTTTACAGATGAGGGAAATGGAGCCTCAAGGAGAGAAAAAACTAAGTTCTTCTGATTGCACTTGCCTATGGTAGTAGAATTGGAGAAGGAAATGGCAACCCACTCCAGTGTTCTTGCCTGGAGAATCCCAGGGACGGGGGGATCTGGTGGGCTGCCGTCTATGGGGCCACAGAGTCAGACACGACTGAAGCAACTTAGCAGCAGCAGCATGGTAGTAGAGAATGTCAATATTCAAAGAGAAACAGAGTCAACATGAAGAGAAATGCACAGAGAGGAAAGGAAGGAGAGAGGGAGAAGATAAGGGGAAGAAGGGGGAGAAGAAGAGAAAGAGAGAGACACACAGAGAAGAAATGAGTGAGAATTTGCAGCTGGCAGTATTTGGTTTCTGGATCTAGCCATGCCTGAAGTCCACTTGGGCATCCCAGTGATTGAGCCAATAAAGTCCCTCTTTTACTTAAGCCAGCTTGAGATGTGCTTCTCTCACTTACAACCCAGAGAGTCCTAAGTCATTTACACCAGTTCCTTTATCCTTCCTTTCAGGGATCTGGGGATATGTGTATTAAGTAATTAATTCATTCATCCATTCAACAAACATTTATTAGCACCCACTATGTAATAGGTACCATGCAAGGGGCACAGTGTGGATACAGTGATAAACAAGATACATGGGAGGCCTCAAAGGACTCAAAATCCAGTTGGGAAGGCAGATAGGAAAATAAATTAGTGCAGTGAAGTGTGATGGAAGTTGCAGAGAGAGACTGCGTGCCTGACAGAGGTGAGGCACCGCGGGGGACGTGGGGGTGCCCAAGCGGGCAGACTAAGAGAGACATTTCCCAGGCCTGCCCCTGGGAAATGACGTTAAATGGTTGGGGGTGGGGTGGAAAGTAGAGAGGCAGAGGGTAGAGGAGGAATCTGATGTGCAGAGCTGCAGTCGATTTGAACATGGACCAGGGCCTCCTCTGCTACTGAAGTCTCGCATGGACCTAGGGTTTTCCAAGATGAGTAACACGGCATCCTCCCCAGGGTGACAGGGGAGCCAGAGGCACACAGACAACGGCACAGGGATTGTACAGAGTCTGGGAGAGAGGCCTGTCCACTGAGACACTGAGGGCATGGCCGATTCTAGCTGCGGGAGGGGATGTCAGACAAATTTTCATATAGAAACCTATCTATGTTGGGTCTTTCAGATGAAGGTGAGGTGATCAGGGATGGAGAGTATATTCCAGGTAGGGTTTTATTATTATTTTAATATTTATTTATTTGGCTGCACCAGGTCTTAGTTGCAGCACATGGGATCTAGTTCCCTGACTAGGCCCCCTGCATTGGAAGCGCCGAGTCTTAAGCCACTTGACCACCAGGAAAGTCCCCAGGGAGGGTTTTTGGTGGGCTAGGACTTGAGGCTGTGGAGCAGGGGAGCCCCAAGGCAGACAGATTGAGGGCAAATCCCAGTCTGAGGCTGCTTGCTTCATCGGGGTTTTCCTCAAAGTCGAATTTACGTGTGAGTGGCATATCTGGAGGGTGATCCCAGCACAGTGAGGGAATTGAGATCAGAAACGGAAGGGAAGTTAGCCAGTGCAGGGTATGTTCATGAGTGGGCAGCTGCTGTGGGCAACTGGAGCCCAGTCCTGCTGGGGACGCTCGAGAGCATGTGCCTAACAGGCTGCAGAACTGTTCTGAGGTGATGGAAAGGAGTTTGTGGAGTGAGGAGGCTGGAATCCCACCCTCATTTTTTTGACCTGTCTGCCCCCGTGGGCTCAACATGCCCCCACAGGCCAGAGATACCCTTTGACCTGTCCAGGGTCTGGCTACAGATGCCCAGTGAGGCAGGAAATCAAGAGCATCTGCCTCCATCACTCGCCAACTGTGTGACCTTAGCCCTTCTGTGCCTTGGTTTTCTGATCTGTAAAATGGGGCTGATAATAGTACCTGTTGCACAGAAATTGTGAGGATGTAAAATGCTTAGCACAGGGCCTCGGAAGTGGCCCTGATAATAGTTATCATCTTTAGGGAACTGTGACTAGCTCAAAAGGATGGAGAGGGAGGTGGGGGCCAGCAAGAAATGAAAGGGGAGGACAAAACAGGGATGGAACATGAAGGGCCTTGACCATCCGCACAGGTGGTAAAGTCTGAACCAGAGCTAAGGAGGGGAAGGAGTAGGACTTGGAGACAGACAGGGCAGAAGGAGGTTGGGACGGTCCCTGAGCATAACCTAGGTCGTGTGTTCACTCACATTCATCCATGAAGAATGGCTGCACAGCTTCTCTGTACCAAGCACTCTCCTGGAAGGTGAGTCCCATCCTGCAAAGATCTCTCAGTGTGGGCAGGGAGATAATATCTGAGCAGAAATAATAAGCTGGTTAAAAGCCATGAGAACAGCCATTAGAATGGGATACATGGGGGAAGGAAGTGTCACTTCTGGAAGGAGAGGTCAGAAGATGCTTCTTGCAGGGAGTGGGGGGTGGTAAATAGGACCTTATGGGAAGGACAGAGATTTGGACAAATGAAGTGAGCAAAGGCCCAGCCTATGTAAGGGCAGAGAGGTGGGAATTTACAGGGAGTGCTGAAGAAGGGGCATATGGGTCACATGACTATAGCTCTGACATACAGATCTCATTGTATAATCCTCTTTGGAATCAAGAGTCCTCTTGTCATGTCCAATTCATGACTACATTTGAGTTTAAAAGTTTGATAGCACATGATGTTGTGAGGCTGTGAGGGAATAGCTCCTCTCCCCTCCAAATGTACACAGTGAACACTGCATAAATCCTATAGGGGCGGGTGGGTTGGTTTCCTTCTAGGAGATGAGGATTCCTGTGCACATGACTTTTTACAAGAGTGCTCCCTGGGAAGACTGGGAAGGGTGTGGGGGAAGCAAGATAGGGAAGGGAAGAAGCCAAGCAAGATATATGTATAAGTTAGCTGTTGCGGCATAACAAATTTCCCCAAATTAGAATCTAAAACCATCAACATTTATTATCTCATGGTTTCTGTGAGTCAGGAATCCAGGAATGCCTTAGCTAGATGGGGTCTCTTAAGGTCTCTCAGGGTCTCTCAAGAGGATTCAGTCAAGGTCTTGACCAGGGCTGCAGGCTTCTCAAGGCTGGACTGAGAGAGGATCCACTTCTAAACTCATTCCTATAAGTGTTGACAGGCCTCAGGTCCTCCCTGGATGCTGGCCAGGGAGCATCAGCTCCCTGGCACATGGACCACTCTGTAAGGTTGCTTAGAACAGGGCAGAATAAGAAATCTGAAAGAGAGAGGGGACAAGAGGGGACAAAACAGAAGCCTCAGTCTTCTTATAGCCTACTCTTAGAATTGATGTCACATCACAGTCTAGATTCAAAAGGTGGGGATGACTACCAGGGGGTGAGCATCCTGGGGCCATCTTGGAGGCTGCCTGCCACAGTGAGATTTTAGGCAAAGTTCCAGCCTCAACTTGGTCCCACGGGAAGCTCTGGAGTATAAATTACACATCAGAGTTTGTCCAGCCTCAAGACATGAGAACTGGGCTTTCATTCTCCTGGGCCAGTCATTGAAAGTCCCCCTAGGTAGGACTTACATTCAGGCATTTCAGTTGTTTTATGGGCAAAGCAGCTCCAATAGCCTATGGACAGGCTGTTGAAGAAGGTCACAAGTGTGAACTACCAGGAGCAAAGCACAGAACATTGGCACACTCACAGCAAACCCAAGGGGATCACAGTGGAGCATCAACAGTGTTCCCTACAGGGGGATCATTTGGAAACATTTATCAACATAAAGAAGGTCTTTCCACAGGACTTCCTTGGTGGTGCTGGGGCTAAGGCTCTGTGCTCGCAACGCAGGGGGTCTGAGTTGGATCCCTAGTCAGGAAACTAGATCCCACAGGCCGCAACTAAAGAGTCCACATGTCGAAATGAAGATCAAAGATCCTGCATGGTGCAACTAAGACCTGGTGCAGTCAAATAAATAAATATTAAAAAAAAAAAAGAATATCTGTCCCCTTTAACTATCAATCTCATTTCTCCTACACACACACTGAAGAAACAGCCAAAATATTTCCTAGCAGGATCTGGTTAAATAATGGTCCACTTACACACTGGATTATTATATAGCTGTTATAAGAATTAATATGAAATGATCTCCCAAACACATCGTTAACTGAAAAAAGGAGGGTGAAAATATTGACTGCGTTGGAGAGAAAGGAATTACTTGTACATATCCATACTGGCGGGGCTTCCCAGGTGGCGCTAGTGTTAAGAACCGCCTACTAATGCAGGAGACCAAAGACACGGATTAGATCCCTGGGTCAGGAAGATCCTCTGGAGGAGGAAATGGCAACACGCTCCAGTATTCTTGCCTGGAGAATCTCATGGACAGAGGAGCCTGGCAGGCTACAGTCCATAGGGTCCATTTCCTCATCAAATGGTTTAAGATGATCCCTGCCTCTCTGGGTCTTCATGACAACTAAAAGAGACAATCCATGTAAAGCTGGCCTTGGGCCATGGTCAGTGCTCTGTCTGTGGATGCCCTTGTTATTATTAGTTATGCTGAGAGCAGCAGGGAGTCCTGGGGAGATTTCAGCAGCCATGGGAATCATGGGATTGGATTTGCTCCTTAGAGCTCTGGGGTGGCTAGGGGGAGGATGACCTGGATGGAGCCAGACAGGAACAGACTGGTGCAGGCTGGTAATTTGCAAAGCTGTCAAGTTCAGATCTTTCACACTTTTGGCCAATGGCTATTATAAAATTTTTAGAGTGAAATATAAAATACAATCTAATCTTCAGAGTAAATTATAAAACACAAAGCAGAAAGAAATTAGATAGATGATACAATCTCGTTGAAACAAAGCAGACATGTCCCAGTGATGACGCAGGGTTGGGTGAAAACCACCTCTGACAGGTCCTCAGAGCATCAGGGTCAAGTGACTGGAAGACATACACATATATGTGGCTTCCAGGGATTTGGGTTTCCAGGTCCACTTGCTTTTGTTTGGAAACTAGTTTAAAAATTATTATAAAAGTATTATAGGCACATATTTAAATATTTAGCTATTATCAGTGATACAGATTATCTGTCTCCTACCCCAGGCTCCCAGTCTTTCCTCTCACTTGATAATAATTTATTGTTTATTTTACCTAAAAATTTCCATCTCTTTGCAAGTATGGATATATATGCTAAGTCACTCAGTTGTGTCCAACTCTCTGCGACCCCATGGACTGTAGCCCACCAGGCTCCTCTGTCCTTGGGATTCTCCAAGCAAGAATACTGGAGTGGGTTGCCATGCCCTCCTCCAACCACCTGACATGTGAGATCGTAATTCCTCAACCAGGGATGGGACCAGTTTCCCCTGCATTGGAAGCTCTGAGCCTGAACCACCAGGGAAGTCCTACCTGGTACATTTCCTACCCTTTCCTCCCCATGCCAGCTGTCTGCACTGAGCCTCCAGCCCTGTCAGCTTCCTTGTCCCTCTCCAAACAAAGAGTTCTGCTGGGCAGCAGATGAGAAGTCACTTCCGCAGGGGTGGCTTCTGTATCAATACGCCTCCATCTCAGGAGGATGTGAGTCCAAAAAAGCAAGTTGCAGCGACCTGCACAATATGGGACCCCAGTTCATCAGGCCTTTTCTGCCCACCTCTCCTGGAGAGGTGGTCTTCCTTTGCTCCTTCACACCCCCCCCTCCACACACACCCACTCCCACTGTGTTCTCACCCCTCAGACTTCAGCTGTAATGTCCCTTATACAGAGAGGCCCCCTTACCCACTTTGATCACCATATGAATAATCTCTGCAGATAAGGCCTCTCCCTGCACCTCTGTTTGTAATAATAAATATTGGTTGGTAGGTTTGTCTCCCCACTGGTATTTAGCGTCCAGAAGATGGGACCGTGTCTTCCGAGATTTCAACTTCATCTTCAGTGCACGAAACACGTACGGCACTCAATAAAAGTGTTGAGTGAATCAAGGAATGAGTGAGTGAGTGAGTGTAGGAGATAGAGGCTGGAAGAGGGGAAATTATTTGACATGAGCCCCCAGCTGCTGGATGAGGCAAAGATAGACTCTGGACTATTTCTCCTGCCCCTCCCTCACCAGGAGCGCAGGCACCAGGGAGGGGATTCAACCTGGGTTGCGAGGCTCCCTGCCCCCACCCCACTGCTCCCCTGCCTGGAATCTCCCATCCCGTTGAAATCAGAGAGCCCGGAAGTCCTCAGGACACCGGCCGGCCGTGGTTCAGCATCTCCCCTCCCCCGGGAACGGAGAGGCGGGGCCCCGCGCCACCCCTCACCCCCACCCCCACCCCGTCCCCACACCCGGCCCAGCAAGGGCAGGGAGAGCGCGCAGCCCTCGCGCCCACCGCTGCAGCAATTTGCAGCCCGACCTCAATTAGCCCGGTGCCTACGCGCGCCAATTACCGCGTCAATCACTGTGCCCGAGGCAGCGGAGGGGGGAAGAGGGAGGGGAGAGGGCCAGGCTGGAGCAGCCCGGGTGCCCTGGACCGGCTGAAACCGGTCCAGGCTCCCAGGGAAGCAGTTCCTGAGTCCCGCATCCCCTCCGAGTCCAGCTCAGAGCTCGGGTGACCTCTCTCATCCCTGTTTTGGACCCCTCCCAGATGGAGCTGGGAGAGCCTCCCACCCACCTCCCCATGCCCCACTCTGCGCGCCCACTCTGCCAGCTTCAGTTTCCCCATCCTCTAGACTGTAAGCTTCATGAAAGAGAGCCAGTATGTTGCCTGTCTTGCACCCCCTAGACACTCGATAGCAGATATATAGTGACATAAATAAAACAGCAAATCTGTTATATGGAAATCAAAATACTACCACAGAAGACAGTTGTGAGTGTAAAGCAAGATGTCTAGAAAATTATGGAGAATTGGCACACCGCGAATGCTCGAGGAGTGCTGTCACCATCTCCATCCATTTAGTCAAACAACATCTGAAGGCACCGCCTTGGTGCCAGGCTCTGGGCTGGATGCTGGGTGAGGACCCAGCCAAGAGGCCGGCCGGGTGTACGCAGGAGCTCAGGGTCGGCTAGTTTTGACTAGATGGTTAAGGTTTGTCTTCTCTGCAGGATGGCTCATTTTTTTAAGCCCCAAAGCTTTTTTTGGCTTTGAAAAAAAATGAGGTGGAAGCACAGAAGGCGAAGAGAAGACTAAAACAGCTGAGTAAGAGAGCACAGAGGAGGGGAAGCCACCTCAGCCTTGAAGGACTTCCTGCCCGACAGAGCAGACAGACATGGGGTCCCCTAGTTTAGTGACCCCAGCACTCTTTTTCAGACTACCTTCTTCGGGTGCTCTTGAGGGAACCCTTTCCCTCTTCACCCCTCTCCTCCTGGAGGGGTTGAAGTAGTCACCAGTTGCTCTAGCTGTGACTCAGGCTGGCCAATCAAAAGTCCTTCATTAGCATAGCCAGAGTGATTGGTCCAAGGGTGATCATGAGACTCCAGCAAAGCCAATCAGAATTTGCCCTGGGATTGCTTATAAAAACCGTGGGTTGTGCCCTCTCAGCTAGGGTTCGGAGAAGGCAGTGGCAACCCAGTCCAGTACTCTTGCCTAGAAAATCCCATGGACGGAGGAGCCTGGTAGGCTGCAGTCCATGGGGTCGGTAAGAGTTGGACACGACTGAGTGACTTCACTTTCACTTTTCACTTTCATGCATTGGAGAAGGAAATGGCAACCCACTCCAGTGTTCTTGCCTGGAGAATCCCAGGGACGGGGGAGCCTGGTGGGCTGCCGTCTATGGGGTCGCACAGAGTCGGACACGACTGAAGTGACTTAGCAGCAGCAGCAGCAGCAGCTAGGGTTGCTGAAATGGGGACTTGAATCTGGAGTTGCTGGTAGCCATTTCACCAGCCACAGAAGAACTTTTTGCTTCAGTGAAGCCACGCCAGGGAAGAATGGGGAGAAAAAGAAACACACTGTTCCAATTCCTGGTTCCACTGTTAGGGGAACATGGGTCTATTGTTAAGTTACATGAGCCAACAAATTGAAACTTGCTCAAGCTAGTTGAAGTTGAGTTTCTGTCCATTGCAACCAAACGTCTTTCACTTTCCAAAATCTCCACAATGGACATACCTAATTATTCTAATTTTTTGAATATAGGGAGATGCTCTTAGATGTACTCAAGTACAAGTGTGATGTCCGTTGGTTTCTTTTCTATTCATTTGCACTTGATGTCATTTATACAAGGACAAGTGTTACTTTTGTGATAAGGCAAAAAGCAGAAATAATTATTTAAGAACAAATAATTCACTTCTGATATGGAAGCACAATAATGAGTGAAAGAAGCCAGACACAGAAGTTCATGCTGTATTATTCCATTTGTATGAAGTTCAAGAACAAGCAGACTGTCTATGGTAGTAGAAATTGAAAATGTGGTTACCTGGTTAGTCTAGCACAAGGCAGGCCTCTGGAATAATGGAAACATTATCTCATTCTAGGTGGTGGTTGTTCTTGTTCAATTGCTAAGTCATCTCTGAATCTTTGCAACCCCATAGACTGTAGCCCACTAGACTCCTCTGTCCTCCACTATCTCCTGGAGTTTGTCCAAATTCATGCAGTGATACACATATGTAAAAGTCACTGAGCTTTACACTTCCAGACTTGTGTGTTTTATTGGGTGTATGTTAGACCTCAATAAAAAATTTTTAAATAGAAAAGTAACATATTGGACTTCCCCGGCAGTCTAGTGGTTAAGAATCTGCATTTTCACTTCAGGGGGCACAGGTTCCATTACTGGTTGAGGAACTGTGACCCCACATGCCCAGCACCACAGGCAAAAAAGAAAAAAAAGGAAAGTAATTCAAATTTCTGGGCACAGTTCTACAAGCCCCCTTCATTTAGCCCATGATCCCACATGCATTTTATATGGAAAATAAGAAGTATTTTCTTTATAGGGATTCTGAAACACAGTAACTTAAAATTATAAAAGTTATACAAACTAATTAAAGACAAGATCATGGGGACCCCAACCTTCTTTCACTGCCTCTGAAAAGTCTTTTCTTTCTCACTGAGCCCTCTGGGTATTCTCACCACCCCCAGTTACTATCTCAGAATAAGATATGAATCAAAAGGCTGGTAGATTCAACAAAACTGCATCCTCTTAGAACAAAGAACAGTCTGGCATTTGGAACAGAAAAGCCTTGCTTTCCCAGCAACTTTGCAAAAGTGATTTCTCGTATTAATGGGCGGAATCTTCTCCTGGATTGATCCCCCTTTTCACAGGACTAATTATAGATTTATTAATATTTATGGACCTCTCGTCACAGCCAATAGCTCTTGTTTGAGGACATTAAGCCTTATCTCACTGCCTCCAGGAAGGGGCATTTGACGCCAGCCCTAATTGGGTGACCCGCAATCAAGATAGAAGGGAAAAAATGACAATAGCTTGCCTGTTGCCATATATTAAAATACCATCCACCCAGCTTAATGATTATCTTTAGAATTAATAATCTTTCTAGCCCAGGTTTGGGTCCTAATAGCGGGAAATTGTATTAAATACTTTGCTAAGAGCAATCAGCTTTTTGATAAGGCTAATGGCCTTGCCCCTGGCTGTTTCTCATCTCTGAGCTCTCTGTTTTCCTTCCCCAGCAGAAGGCCATTTTGTCCATATCGCTTGTCATCTAACATCAGCATAACCTGGTGCTGTCTCCTGATGGGGTTCCTGCTCCATCTCTCGCCCCCATCCAATCCATCTTAGATGCTGCAGTGAGATTTATCTGTGGAAGATGTGGCTCTGGCCCCACCATGCCCCTACTCTATAATCTTTCATGGCTCCCCATTGCCTGCCATATGAACTGCATGAACAGGCATCTAACTTTCTGCAATCCAGCCCAAATTGCTCCATCCTTTATTCCCTTTAAGGACTCTTGAATATTTAGAGTTGGACAATTACTTCTCTACTCCCAGGGCATATGCCTGATGTCAGAATCATAACACCTGGGACTGAGATTTGAGACAAAACATGGATTGGGGATTTGAATAACCTAGAGTCAGATCCCAATGCTACCACTTTCTAGTTTGATCTTGTGTAAAACGCTCAACCACTTCAAGCCTCAGTTGCCACATCTGTAGAATGGGAATAAATTGTTGTCCACCTCATATGGCTTCTTATAAGGATTGCATGTGATCAAGTAGGCCAAGGGCCTAGCCCAGGGTCTGGCATACTTCCAGAACAGGTGTGCAGTTAATTCTTGTACCCACCCTGTTTCTAATTCTGCAAATTTTCATCCCTCTACCTGGTGAACGGAAGAGTGTGGGGCTTCAGAGTTCAAGTAACTGGGAATTTAAATTCAGTCTTGAGTGATCTTGGCAAATGTCTTAGTCTCTCTAAGCCTCAGTTTCTTCATTCATGAAATGGGTATGATAGTCCTAACTAATTATCACTATTATGAGCCTTAAGTATCATAATACAGGCAAAACACAATATTACTGGCACAGAGCAAGTGCTTGATAAATATTAACTACATTGTCATTACACTCCCAGACATCAAAACACCAGTCAAAGGCCTTCTCCTCCAGGAAGCCCTCCCACATCTCACCTTTTTAATGACTCTTGTTTTGTACTGTTTGGTACTTTCCACACATTTGGATGTCTCTATATTTCCCCTCTGCCACCTCTTAATTGGACTGAGTGCTCAGGGACCAAATCAAGCCCAGCTCTGCACTCTCTCCCAAGACCCTTGATGCCTGGCATGAAGTTTGGCACAGAGTGGGTGCTCAAATGTTGATGCAAGAATGACAGTAATTATAGCTAATTACTTCTGAGTCTCACTATGTGTCAGGCATTGTGATGGGTACTTTAAAGCAATGAATTCTTGCAGCAATTAATTTTTAACATTCATAGTAATCAACAAGTAGTTCACTCCTAGAGCAACTAATAGCAATTTATTCTTACAAGCAAACTCTGTTTGTATTCTATTAGTATCTCCAGTTTATAGGGCAGGAAACTGAGGTGTCAAGAGGTCATACAGTTAGAAAGTGAAGGACTGAGGGGTCAGGTGCACCCTGAGGGCTGCTCTGAGTCCTCGTCCACCAACAGTAGGGAGCCAGAGTTGGCAGTATTTCCTAAGATTTTCTCAGATAATCCCAGCAGACAGAGCTGTGGTTTTCTTTCCCCAAGGTGGATAGCAGTGCTTGCTCTATGCCCATCTCTAGGTGAGGCCCTCCCCAACATTATCTCCTTACATTGGGCACTGTTATCTTCATGTTATAACAGTAGCAACCGAGGCTCAGAGAGGTGAAGCTATTCACCTAAGGTCACACAGCTGATAACTGGAGGAGCTAGGGTTTGAACCCAGGTCCAAGGGGCGTCAGTCTCCTTCACAATTGGTGGGCTCAATTAGAAGCATGAGGTTTTTCCCTCCAATTTTTGCTGGACCTCAGCCCTGCCTTGACCTCTGTGCCTCTTTCCTGGGATCCTGACACCCTGCTCTGTGGTCTAGAGCCCCTACTCTTGAGAGTTAGGAGGGCTCTGGGGCCCTTCTCTATGCCTTCTCCTCCCCCACTAGCTGGTGGTCTCATTTTAACACCAACAGAGTTGTCTTCCTGGGGTCCCTATGCTGCCTGGCCCCTGGTCCTTGTCCTTTTGGGCTTCAGGCAGCTGAGTCCACTTGGTCTCCCTCCTCGAGCCTCAAACACTGGGATTGGGGAGTCAGAGGCACGAGTCCACCTTGTCCTTCCTGGGAACTCCTTCCAGGCAGAAGAGGGAAATCAAAGCCTTGGAGGCAGAGGGAGTGAGAGTGGGAAACACAGGGAGAGCTAACATTAATGCTTCCTCCAAAAAGAGATGAGTAGGGGCTGTCAGTGGCAGAGGCCAGAGTCAAAGCCAGTGAGGTCAGTCCTTTGGGGGTAGGGGTGAGCTCTGTGATTCCAGATGAGGTACAGGAACTGGGGCTCACCCTCCCATGTATTGGGGTCAAAGAGCAGTGAAGTGAAGAGTACCCAGACTCCAAGAATAACTGTTCTGTGTCACCTTTTCCCTCCCTCCCAGGAGCCATCATCAGGACAGTGATTAGATGCTGCCGACAGGTGCCAGGCAGACTGCTTGGTATCACCGGTGAGGCCCCTGACAGCTGCTCCAGCTGCCTGCCGTCAGAGAGAACACACATCTAGGACCAGCCTGATGAAGCTGTCTCCACACAGGTGGTTGCGGAGAGAGAGAAGCGGAGACAGGTGGCTATTACAGGGCACACCCTGGCCACCTCCCCAATGCCACCCAACCAGAGGTTCCTAACCACCAGAGAGCCTTGGGGGGCCTTTTTCAGGCTCCTTTGACCTCGCCAGCATATGCATGTGTACAAGCATACCCTTAAACAGGAGTGAGAGCCCATCCACGCACCATATGACAGATACCTACCTTTGCCCAGACACAGGTGTGCAGAGCCGGCAGTGGAAGTGTCTGCACTGGAGTGTAAGCGTGTACAAACATGAATATGTGCACACACACACATCACACATGTACTCAAACAGAAAAGCTGCCATAGGTGCACAATGCCCTCATTCATCCCTTGATTCCTATGCACTCATGAACACAAATATGTGGGCACCATATTCATACATGTACACTCAGAGTCTAAATCTGGCTTCTCTACAAAAAAGGTGCTAAGATAGGGATTTGAATACAAGTAGTGGACTTGGGGTGGCAGGAAGCACAGGGTGGAAGACAAGAGACAAAGAGGGTGTGTTAATGAATGATTTGCCCATGGAGGTCCCTGGGGCTCGGTCCTGGTGAGTTACACACATTCTCAGAAATTGTGGACACATTCTGGAGCACAC
Organism: Giraffa tippelskirchi; assembly: GCF_054371585.1. Taxonomy (NCBI): domain Eukaryota; kingdom Metazoa; phylum Chordata; class Mammalia; order Artiodactyla; family Giraffidae; genus Giraffa; species Giraffa tippelskirchi. The sequence goes on along the minus strand of NC_137287.1, from coordinate 108,302,944 downwards.
GTTGGAACTGTGCAAGGAAGTTGGAATGTTTGCCTGAAACTCCTGTCCCTCGATGGCTGAGTGTTGCTCCTGGGCATTAACTCTCCTGAATTTCTAAGCTGAGTGCACCCAGGATACGCCCTTAGAAGGAGACACAGAAATCCATTAGCATAAGCGAGCATTGCCCACAGGGGCCCACACAGTAGGCCAGGAATATGAGTGGGACACTGAGAATGTCCACTATACACAGGGGACACCCCAACACAGGTACTCTCAAAACATGTAAAAAGGGGAGTAAAGATACACTAAAGACACAGATGGTGACTGCAGCCATGAAATTAAAAGACGCTTGCTCCTTGGAAGAAAAGTTATGACCAACAGAGACAGCATATTAAAAAGCAGAGACATTACTTTGCCAACAAAGGTCCATCTAGTCAAAGCTATGGTTTTTCCAGTGGTCATGTATGGATGTGCGAGTTGGACTATAAAGAAAGCTGAGCGCCAAATAATTGATGCTTTTGAACTGTGGTGTTGGAGAAGACTCTTGAGAGTCCCTTGGACTGCAAGGAGATCCAACCAGTCCATCCTAAAGGAGATCAGTCCTGAATATTCACTGGAAGGACTAATGCTGAAGCTGAAACTCCAATATTTTGGCCACCTGATACGAAGAACTGACTCATTGAAAAAGACCCTGATGCTGGGAAAGATTGAAGGTGGGAGGAGAAGGGCATGACAGAGGATGAGATGGTTGGATGGCATCACCAACTCGATGGACATGAATTTGAGCAAGCTCCAGGAGTTGGTGATGGACAGGGAGGCCTGGCGTGCTGCAGTCCATGGGGTTGGAAAGAGTCAGACACAACTGAGCAACTGAAGACCAATGTACTCACAACCCAGTTTTAACTTAGAATGTTGCCTGACTTGCTCCTGTTCTTGTTGGTTTAGTGGCTAAGTCATGTCCAACTCTTGCGACTCCACGGACTGTAGCCTGCCAGGCTCCTCTGTCCATGGAATTCTCCAGGCAAGAATACTGGAGTGGGTTGCCATTTCCTTCTGCAGAGGATCTTCCCAACCCAGGAATCGAACCCAGCTCTCCTGCATTGCCGGCAGATTACCAACTGAGCTACCAGCGAAGCCCAAAAACCTGGCGGTGGTTTAGTCACTAAAATTTGTATATTTATACTATATATTTGTATATTTACCCTACAAATCTGTACACCTATAAATATATATTTTATTAGTTATGACCTTTTAAAAGAAATAAAATGTTACAGCTACACTTGAAGACCCCTGTATATACCCCTCCTCCATTCAATCCCCTTTTCTTTCTCCCTAGCCCAAGGAACACGTTCTAGGAATCCTTCTGTGTTGTATTTTAACTGTTCATGAATGTATGCATACTGCTGGTGAGGTTTTACTCTTTACCTACATGATATTAAAACCTACATAGCCTTCTGTGATTTGCCTTTCATTTTTTCCACTCAACATTATAGTTTTGAGATTTATCCATGTCAATACATGTGGCTGAAGTTCATTACCTATAACTGGGATGCTCAGTTTACTAATTTGCCACATTTTATTTATCTATCTTCCAATGGAAGATTGTAATGGGAATTAAGTAATCCTGATTTTTGTGATTGTGAGATTCCAAGATCCCCAAACTATATCATTCTAATATCTCAATGGTGAGAGCAGGAGGAGAAGGGGGTGACAGAGGATGAAATGGTTGGACGGCATCATCGACTCAACGAACATGAGTCTGAGAAAACTCTGGGATATAGTGAAGGACAGGGAAGACTGGCATCCTGTAGTCCATGGGGTCACAGAGTTGGACACAACTGAGCAACTGAACAACAAATGTTTCAGTGTAGTCAAATGATCCTTTTGAAGTATATATCCATTTTCTTATTTCCAATTGGTGTCCTCCTGTCTTAAGTTTGCAAAGCCATAGCCCTGAGAGGAAGAGGAGGGCTTAGGGGCACAAATAGCAGAGGTGGGAGGCAGGCTGATGGTCTGGAGAGTGACCAGGCTCTCAGGCACCCCTGAGACCTCCAAGACATTCCCTCAGCTGGGCTTGGGATGAGGAATCAGAAGGAGCCTTGAAAGCTGAGGCCGGTGAGAAAGGAGTCCCACTCGAATTCCAGGCCTGAGGATGGTAACAGAACTCACAGCCAGGTCTGAAGGACCTGAGAGCAGGGGTGTTGTTGTTATTGTTTAGTCGCTAAGTTGTGTTCAATGCTTTGAGTCCCCAAGGACTGTAGCCCATCAGGCTCCTCTGTCCACGAGATTCTCCAGGGAAGAATACTGGAATGGGTTGCCATTTCCTCCTCCAAGGGATCTTCCTGACCCAGGGATTGAAACTGCCCTCTTGCATTGGCAGGCAGATTCTTCACCACTGAGCCACCAGGGAAGCCTGAGAGCAGGGGTGATCTGTGCCCTACTCCAGACTGAATCCCAGAGAAGAAAAGTCTGGGTACACAGGCCTGAGATGACCTCACGGAGGCCCCCATGCCTGGCATGGTGCAAGAGCATCGGGGAGACTCCCCAGCCGCAGAGGGCCCTCTGGACAGCAGGACCCCAGGGTGACCAGCAACAGAGAGAGGGGCGGTGTGTCCTGATGGTGGACAGCAGCTGAGGGTCAGTAGTCCTTCCTCAAGACCCCCGCCAGTTCCCAAAATGCCCTGCAGCCATATGAAAGAAAAGACCCCCATCTCCCTGGGCTTCTCCCACCGTGGCAGCCCCAGGCCCCCACACAGAAATGATATTGCACCATAGGAAAGCCAAGGAAGTGACATTTCTTGTACACCTGGGGTGAGTGGAGAATTACACCCACCGTACTTGGCACTGAGGGATCTGGGTCTCCAGGGAGATACGTGTCCCAGGTTCTAAGATTCCAAGCTTCCCAAACCCCACGGTTCAAGGTCAGTGTGGAAGTAGGCAAAGTCTGGCACTGGGGCTCCTGAGGCTTCTGCCAGGATCGTGTTCATTTTTCTGACTCTCCAGGCCACCTAGGAGGGCAGCTAAGGAATAAGGAGGTTTGGGGGGAAGCCGGTGATCTTCTTGGCCCCAGATCCTGCCAGGCCTGGATGAGGCAGGTCTCAGAGACCCCCGTCAGTCCAAGCTGTAGTGCCTTCCTTTGCGGAGTTCCCAGTCCAGTCATTGGGCCAGGCAGGGAAGCTGAGGCCCAGAGAGGACCTGATTTGCTCTGGTCACACAGCCAGCTGCGCAAACCCCGGCTCCTTGACACACAGCCTCCCACCCCTCCCCTGTCCTGACGCCTTCCCCGGTCCGGGCTGCCTCTGACCCTGTGCAGAGGCGAGCAGCCTGGGTGGGGAGTCAAAGGTCACCTGGAAATGTGTTCCCCACCGCTTGAGCAGTCATGGCCAGCTCCCTGCCAGGCCCCAGACCTCTCACAGCCTGCAGGTTGCCATCCATTTTCCGTCCACCCCATTTGTCTGCAAACCATGAAGAAAAATCACCCTCGTTTCTCTGTGTCAGCTATTGCTATGATAGATAGCCTCCATCAGACCCCTTACCCCAAAGGCACCCTCCTTCTCCCCCAAACTCCCCAAGGCCGGCATTCGAGGGTTGGAATGCTACTGAATCAGCTACCGGGGAGCATTTTCAGAGATCATTCAGCACCCGCTCTCCCTGCCTTGTCTTTGTGGAGGGAAGACATTACCGATCATTGCTGTGCAGGCTCGGGCAATGCATGTGACCTCTCCGCATAATAATCCCCTCCCACTTCTCCCCCCAGAAGCCACACAAGGTCTGTTTGCAACTTTTACTTCACTTGTTCTTTCAATCATCACTGCAGGGTACCTGACGAGAATAATCCTAATATCTACTTACCTTTTGTGCCAAGGCCTACGCTGAGCACAGGAACACACAGCCACTGCTCTTGATAAGCCTTGGCATCTTGGGAGAGAGTCTGACACGCTAAAAAATAAGAGCACCACCCCAGTGTAGAAGTGCAATAATCGAAAACTTCCTAGATACATAGGTGTCAAAGAAGGGGTTCCCTCTGCTGGGATGGAGGTGGGTGTGTGTAGCTGAGGGGATGCTCTCAGGAGCTGGTCTCTGAACTGGGTTCTGAGCCTCTGAGGTTGGACTGCCTGCACTGGTATCCTGTTGTGTGACCTTGGGCAACTTGCTTGGCTTCTCGGAGCCTCTCCACTGAATTCCGAAGAGCTGGTAACAGGATCCTTCTTAGGGGGCTGTGAGTGCCAAGCAAGGAAGGCATAAAAAGTGCTAAGTGTAGAGCTTGTTACAGAAGGTTAGCTGATGTTCTCAATTTGTGGAACACTAAGAGTGCCTAAAGGCTCTCCAAGTGATAAAGAACCCGCCTGTCAATGCAGGTAGATATGGGTTCAATCCCTGGTTTGGGAAGATCCCCTGGAGGAGGGCACAGCAACCCACTCCAGTATTCTTGCCTGGAGACTCCCATGGACAGAGGAGCCTGGTGGGCTACAGTCCATAGGGTCCCAAAGAGTTGGACACAACTGAAGCGACTTAGCATGCATGCTCCAGAGTTCTTAAAGGACAAGATGGAGGCAAATGGTCCAGGCAGAGGAAACTGTCTATGCACAGGTGTGGACACTGGGGAATATGAGCTGCTGAGAGATGCTAGAGCTTAGGGTGTGTGGCAGGAAGTGCTGAGGGAAGAGGCTGATGCAGACAGGGCTTGGAAAGCCAGGAACTTGTACCCAAGCCTGAGGGCAATGGGGAGCCCTGGGAAGGTCTTGAGTGGGAGAGGGGCAAAGGCAGACTGAATGTCAGAAAGTCACGCTGATGGTGACTGGGGAAGAGAGGCTGGAGGGGTCGAGTTGGGGTTCAAATCTGGTCTTCCTTCTCAAATGCCCCCGAATATTTCCAGCAGGATTTCAAATTCTTTGTGAAAAACCAGTGCCTGGTTTTCCTAAAGGCCTCGGGTACTAGTGAGGTTCTCATCTCAGGTATATGCAGATCGGGGTGGGGGGAATGGAGGAGTCCTGCTCCCAAGCAGGAGGCCCCTCAGCTAGATTCTGGCTGGGGTGAGGGGGGCGGGTATGTGGGGAGCAGGGGAGCCTCAGCCCACGGGCCCTTCCACTGTGGAGTCGGTCTAGTGATCCCCCCTCCAAGGAGCAGTGGCTGTCAGGCATGTCCAAGCTGCGCTCCCAGCTGCCTCAATTTCACATCCCCCAGGCAGCACAGACACTGTGAATGGCCCGGAAATTGAATGCAAAATCAAAATGCAGCAAATAAATGGATGCAAAAGTCATTTGGAGCCAATAATAAGAACCACCTCCAGACTCTGCAGCCGGGAGAGTCCCATGGAGGCTGAGCTGGTGGGGCACCCCCTCTTCCCCAACCTCCACTGACCCCCAGCTCTCCTTCCACTGACCCACATTACTGGATGAGCTCTAAGGTCACCCCGTTCACTGCCTTGGCGTACAGACATAGAAACTAAGGCTTGGAAAGAGAGGCCGAGTGGAACCCAAGGGCCCCAGAGAATTAGGGCCCTGGCATCAGCCAGTTCTGAGTTTTGATCCGGCTCCTCCACTTTCTAGCACACACGACTTTGGGTGGGTGGCCCGATGCTCAGTTTCTTCATCAAACAAATGGGGAGGAGAAGTCCCTCCTCACAGTTCAAATGGGCAGAAGGAAGGTGATTCCGAGTGTGGAAGGACCCCCAGCCCTGAGTAGAGTAACAGAAGAGGAACGTGGAGAGGAACGTGGTCGTGCCAGGCTTTTTCATGGCTTCTCTCTGAGCCTGCACAGTGCCCAGCGTACAGTGAGTGCTCAGTACGCATCTGCTAAATGCATGGATAGTGGAATGACCACATGGGAAACCAAAAGCAGGATTCGGCTTTGTTCGCTCACAGAGCCCAAGTCTTGACCGGTGATAGGCACACAGTAGGAGCTCAGTAATTCACACAGGAAAGAACTGTTTTACACTTTGACTTCCTTCTCCCCCTAATACCCTCACCAAAGAGCTCTAGCACCCCAAATCCCTCCCACTGTGGGTTCCCCGAAGGTTGTTGTTGTTCAGCCACTCAGTCGTGTCCAACTCATTTTGACCCCATGGACTGCAACTTGCCAGGTTTCCCAGTCCTTTACCATCTCCAAGGAGTTTGCTCAAACTCATGTTCATTGAATCAGTGATGCCATCCAACCATCTCATCCTTTTTTGCCCCCTTCTCCTCCTGCTCTCAACCTTTCCCAGCATCAGGGTCTTTTCCAATGAGTCAGCTCTTTGAATCAGGTGGCCAAAGTATTGGATCTTCAGCATCAGTCCTTCCAATGAATATTCAGGGTTGATTTCCTTTAGGATTGACTGGTTTGATCTCCTTGCTGTCCAAGGGACTCTCAAGAGTCTTCTCCAGCACCACAGTTCAAAAGCAGCAATTCTTCAGTGCTCAGCCTTCTTTATGATCCAACTCTCACATCTGCACATAACTACTGGAAAAAACATAGCTTTGACTATACAGACCTTTGTTGGCAAAGTGATACCTCTGCTTTTCAACTGGAGGTGGGGGAACAAATCAGCTTTTCATCTCATTGCTCAGATATCAGAAGAAAATGTGCCAACATCTGCTGGTCACAGACACCAACCAGGCACTTTATGGCTTATAGTGCAGGCACCCATCAAATGCCTTTGCTGTCCACCCCTCACCCCCGCCCCGTCCACTTCACAGATGGAGAAAGAAACTCAGAGTATTGTCACGACTTGCCCAAGGTCAAGTGGTGCCAAGCAGGGATGGCAGGAACACTGAATCTCTTTCTCTTTGTGTCACTCATTTCTCCAACAAAAGTACAGTGAGCACCCGCTGGCTGGATCAGGCTTAGGAGTCTGGGGTCTCCACTCAGGGCTTTGAGGGTCCCAGACAAGAAGGCTGAGAGCCAAGGCCCACCCTGAGCCACTGGGAGCTGTGGGGACCAGGGGGCTTGAGGTTAAATGAAAGACAAGAGGGGCCTCAGGCTGGGGCAGGTGGGCAACCAGTAGAGCAAAGAGAGGAGGAAGGGCAGAGAGAAAGGCAACACACCAAAAACATCCATTAAGCACCTCCTGAGCCTCTGGTATGGGCTTCCCAGGTGGCGCTAGTCGTAAAGAACCCACCTGCCAATGCAGGAGACGTAAGAGACACGGATTCAATCCCTGGGTTGGGAAGATCCCCTGGAGGAAGGCATGACAACCCACTCCAGTATTCTTACCTGGAGAATTTCATGGACAGAGGAGCCCGATGGGCTATAGTCCCTAGAGTCGCAAAGAGTTGGACACAACTGAGGCGACTTAGCATGCACACACGCACACACACCTCCTGTATACCAGGCATTGAGGATACAATGCTGATTAAGGCAAAAGCAGGCATGAAACTTACACTCTGGCGGAAGATGCAGACAGACATTGAACCGTCACCCTGATTTGTAATCATTCATTAGAAACAGAGGTAAGGGACTTCCCTGGTGGTCCAGTGGTTGGGGGTCCGCCTGCCAATGCAGGGGACATAGGTTCGACCCCTGGTACAGGAAGATTCCACATGCCAAGGGGCAACAAAGCCCATGCATCAAAACTACTGAAGCCCGTGTGCCCTAGAGCCTGTACTCTGCAACAAGAGAAGCTACTCCAATGAGAAGCCCGAGTACCTCAACCAGAGTAGCCCTGCCCCCTCTCCCCACCCACCACCCCCACTGCTGCGACTAAAGAAAGCCTGAAAGCAGCAATGAAGACCCAACACAGCCAAAAATAAAAATAAATTAGTTAACTAAAATTAAAAAAAAAAGAAATAGAGGGAAGGACTCTGAAGGGAAGGAACACAGTTCTAGGAGCCTGTGACATAAGGACATAAGCTGGGTCTGAAGGAGGGGTCAGGGAGGGCTTCCTGGAGGAGATGGTGCTGGGGCTGAGATCTGGAGGATGAGGAGGGAGGGAGGAAGGGAGAGAGAGAAGCAGAGACAAAAGGAGTGAGAGAGGAGTAGAGACAGAGAAATGGGGAAGGATAAAGACAAAGTTAGAGTTTAAGAGAAGATACTGGATAAAGAGGAGCCAGAAATGAGAGACAGTTGGAGGGCGAGGTAGACAGAAGTGATCCAGACTCAGCAAGCTGGACACACTGAAAGAGGAGGGGGGCTGGGGAGAGAGGGGGCGGAAAGAGAGACAAAGAGCCAGGGAAGGAGGGTGAGAGGAAAAGAAAGACTGCCGATGACTCCCAGCTCCCCACCCTCCGCACCTGGACTTTCATGTCTGACACGGGTAGAACCTGAGCTCCCCTTGAGGATTCGAAGGGCGTTTAGGCTGGAGCTGAATAATGCATTTCACGTTCCAGGGGTGTTTTATCTTTCCCTTTGTAAACCTGGCTTCTGGAGTGGAGGCTGGTGGCAACCCGTGGAGATATAGAGGCAGAGTGGGCAGGTGGGCACTGCTGCAGGGAGGCAGGGCCAGGTCAGGCCCCCCATCTTCCCACATCCCACACCCCCATCCCTCTACACTCCCACCCCCCTCCAAACCCCCACCCCTACCGCACCCCAGTGCCTCATCCTGGTTTTCAGCTGGAATTTAGTTCCTACTAAAGAATCAGCTGTCAGTGAAGGTGCTTGTTGTTGAGCGTTAACTGTTAATGAAGGTGTTAATAGGATGCTTTCCTAGGACGCTTTCACTGTGGACTAGCGTGTTCCTTGTCAACCAAGGTTTTTGTTAAATAGCATGTTTGCAGTTTACTAGGGTGTTAACTGTTAATCAGGATGTTTACTGTTCACTAGGGTGCTAACTAGGATGTTCAACAACAAGAAAGGTTTCTGTTAAGCAGAGTGTTTGTAGTTAACTAGGGTGTTAATGAAGGTACTGGCTATTAAGTAGGGTGTTAAATAGGAGGCCTCGGGTCTGATCTCTGGACAGTCACTGACTTGCTGGGCAACACTTATCAAGCATCGCCCTCTCTGGGCCTCGGATGTAAAGTAGGGTTTGGACCAGCAGGTATGTGAGGGTCCAGTCACCTTCATCGTTTGAGGCTATGCCTGTCAAGGTCTATTTCCCAGTCACAGAGGCCCAAGGGGGTGGCTCTGTCCTAGGTGTCCACCCAGCCTCCTCCAGACCCATCCATCTCCACTCACCCCCATCCTTGTCCCCTCCAGCCTTGTCCTCCCCAGATCCTGAGAGCCTCCTCCAGCCCCAGGTAATGGACTCTGCAGTCACCAGCCCTTCTCCTCTCAGGAAACTAAGTACCAGGAGCGGGTGTTGGAGAGGATGCCAAGACTGTCTAGTCAGGCCTCTGCTCAGGGCCTCCAGCCCCTTTGCCACCCCAGCAGGCTGGTTTGGGGCCAGACACACACACACACACACACACACACACACACACACACACACACACACACACACACACACACACACACACACACACACACACACACACACACACACACACACACACAGGATTTAGAATTAGGAGACCCAAAATCAAATCCTGCTTGCTCCTTTCTGACTAGGTGACCCAAAGAAGTGTCTTCACCACTGAGCTTCAGTTTCCCCATTCGTATATGATCAGGATAAATAAATAACCCCTGGCGTGACGTAGGGAACGAGATGCACTAGTAAGTGGTAAGTGCCCCAAGCTGGTCCCTTTTGGAGGGATGCTGCCCATGTCCCTAAGCCTGGCTAGAGGCAGAGCTCACACCTGGCGCCCTGGCTGGTGTCTCTTGACCAGGCAGAGAGCACAGCTGCGGCTGTCGGTCCACACAGTGGGCCACCCTGACCAAATGCTTGATGGGCATTTTCTTATTTAAATCTCTCCACAGGTACCTCTACTCACCCCCATTTTATAGAAAAAAACACTGAGGCTCTGATAACATGTTTAGGATGATTGTGGGAAAGAAAACAGGACCCTGTACAAGCAACCCCACCTCTGTACTTCCTTTGCAGGTCCTTCTCTCTCTCTCGCACCCCTGATGCTGGCATCTTCCTCCATCTCTTGCAATCCTTCTGGTCCCCCACCAGCTGCCACCTTCCCCTCCTCTCAGAAGAGGACAAAGAGAGCTAGGGATAGGTCTGGGCTTGGCCTGGATTCTGCCTGCCTCTGCCACTCACTAGCTAGCTGTGTGATCTTGATTGAGTTGTGCCTCATTTTCTCCATCTGCAAAGTGGGGTAGGAAATAAATAAGCCAATAGAAGTGGATGCCCCAAACCGCTTTCCCTGTTCTGTGTATCCACAGCTCACCTCCTACGGGTTTGCAAACCATATACAGAGACCTGAACGTGGGCTGAAGTGCCTGGGTCTAGGCACCCCTCAAGGGGCCCACAGCCAATGACTGACAGGTCCAGAAATGTGAAAGTCCAGTTCACTTGCTTCCAGGTAGGAAAAACTCTGAGGTACCCCTCCCATTCCAGAGCTCCCCATGGGATTAGGCTGTTGCCTTATCTGACCCCTCACCTGGACACACTTTCTTAATACATCTCTTGCACAGGGGTCTTGATCTCTAGGTCAAGACTTCTGGGGACCCTGGCCTAAGAAACAAGTCAAGCTGTTCAGTATGGGCCTGGCTCAGGGTAAAGGCTCAATCCATTTTGGCTACTATCATTATATTTTTTTTAGGCCATGCCCTACGGCATTGGGGATCTTAGTTCCCCAACTAGGGATTGAACCCATGATCCCCTGCGTTGGGAGCATGGAGTCTTAACCACTGGACCACCAGGGAAGTCCCTAGCTACTACCATTTTAATTTTTGGCAACCCCCAAATAAATACCTTTGTCTCTCGAAGCCTTAATTTCCTCACCTGTAAAATGGGCACATTGACTCCTGCTCTGCATAAATCTACAATAAATAATTGAGTGAGAAATAAACACATGTCCCACCTTCACCGAGGAGTGGCATTGGGTGAAAGGGTAGCTCCTGCCCTTCTTTGTCACTCCCACCTCCCAGCTCTCCCCCTAGTCCCAGCAGTTAGGAATCCACACTGCTGCCTGACCCAGAGGAAGAAGCCCCTGCTTCCCTTCCCTAGAAGCAGGAAGATTTCCCATCAGACTGCAGATATACTGAAATCAGCACAGCCCTCCTCCCATCTGAACAACTGCCCTCATAGCTATAACCTACCCTCCCAATCCTTCTGGATGCAACTACAGTGGCCTGGGCAGTCACCCCATCCCAGGATGTACTATAGCCAGCTTTTGCTAGTTTCACCAGAAGCAACTGGTACATTTTTAGAAATTTTGAGAACTGGCTGTTAAACTGTTGGCAACTTTGAATAAGCCACAGTGGGAATGTTTACACCATGGAAATTGGCAGATGGTAAAAAACAGACCTTTTTTTGGAGAATGAGTTTACCAGCATGCAATTAATTCTACCCCTTTAGCAGACCCCCACCTGAGCCCCTGTCTACCCAAACATATAAAATACTTTGCATTTTTCTAAGTTTAAAAAGCTAAATTACTTTGATTTCTGCATGGGGTCTTTTCACAGACTTCTTTTCTGTGGGTACATGGTTTGCCCTAGGAAACAAACGAAAAACCAGATTTCATATTCCCCTCTCAGCACCTCCACCTTTCAATATACATTCCTCATAGAAAGGTCCATTGTGACCTCTTTTTAACGATTTCTTGACTCAAAGGGTCTTAGAAATGTTGACTCCCAGAAACTCCAAGTTATAGAAACTTGATTCTGAAATCCTGAAACCTTTGACTCCTGATCTTAGACTTGGAACATCCCAATTCGGGGATTTGGTTCTAGAGTTAGCAGGTGAGAAAATATTCCACCCCAGGGTAGTCAAACTAATCCCCTCTCCCTGGGAATTCTTCAGGAGATCCCATGCTGGAGCCACCCACTGCTCAGTGGGTCCAGGGATGGAATGAAGCCTTGCCTTTTCAGTTGAGCCAAGTGAAAGTTGCTCAGTCGTGTCCAACTCTTTGCAACCCCATGAACTATACAGTCCATGGAACTCTCCAGGCCAGAATACTGGAGTGGGCAGCCGTTCCCTTCTCCAGGGGATCTTCCTAACCCAGGGATCTAACCCAGGTCTCCCACATCACAGGTGGATTCTTTACCAGCTGAGCTACCAGGGAAGCCCAAAAATACTGGAATGGGTAGCCTATATCCCTTCTCCAGGGAATCTTCCCAACCCAGGAATCAAACTGGGGTCTCCTGTATCGCAAACGTATTCTTTACCAGCTGAGCTACCAGTTGAGCCAAAGATCAAGTATTTGGTGTGAGTTTAGGGTCATGTGTGTGTGTGTGTGTGTGTGTGTGAGCACTCAGGCACTCAGTCATGTCTCTTTGTGATCCCATGGACTATAGCCCACCAGGCTCCTCTATCCATGGGATTTCCCAGGCAAGAATACTGGCTGCTGCTGCTAAGTCACTTCAGTTGTGTCCAACTCTGTGCAACCCCATAGATGGCAGCCCACCAGGCTCCCCCATCCCTGGGATTCTCCAGGCAAGAACACTGGAGTGGGTTGCCATTTCCTTCTCCAATGCATGAAAGTGAAAAGTGAAAGTGAAGTTGCTCAGTCGTGTCTGACTCTTAGCGACCCCATGAACTGCAGCCTACCAGGCTCCTCCATCCATGGGATTTTCCAGGCAAGAGTACTGGAGTGGGGTGCCATTGCCTTCTCCAGGGGATCTTCCCAGCCCAGGGATCAAACCTGAGTCTCTTGCGTCTCCTGCATTAGCAGGCAGATTCTTTACACTGTGCCACCTGGGAAGCCATGGTGTCATAAAATACATATATTTAAACTCTGGAATTTCACTCAAGGTGACAAGATGCCCACAACCATCATGAGAGGTGTCTAGGAGGCAAAGCCACACTCCTGCCATTTTACATGATCATGATGTTTACAGAAACCCCAAACGGCTCTCTCTCTCCTCAGTCATAGTTGAAGCTCTATATAGTCTTCAATCAAAGAAAATTAAAATCACAGACATTTGGGGGTGGAAGGGACCTCACAGTCAGGCCCTGTCAAATGCTGAAATCTCTTGTACAGCATCACCCCCCTGCCACCAGAGAGTTCATTCAGCATGTGTTTGAATTTCTTCAGTGGCAGGGAGCTCACCACCTTGCAAGACAGCTCTTGTCACTGTGGCTCACCTTTAATTATATTGTTGGAACAAGATGTCCCTTCCCATCGTGCCTATCCTTAATGAACATCTCCAAGCTCCTCCCCTGCAGCAGCTGGGAAATGGAAAAAATCAGGCCCTGCCTGACTGGGGAGCCCTAAAGCGCCAGTTTGGGGATGGAAATGATGCTCTGGGCACTCAGAGAAAGACCAGTCACTCTAATGAGCCTGACGACTCCCTTGAAACCAACTGCCGCCCCCCCACCAATTTGGCATGTAATTTCTGAATATTCATGGACCCCTAAAGTCCCATGATCCAGTCCAAATCTCTTATCACATAGATGAGAAAATTGCAGCCCAGAGACGGAAGAGACTTTCCCAAGGTCAAGGTCACACAGTACTTAAGAAGCAGAGTCAGGATCCAAACCTACATCTTCTGCCTCAAATCCTGCCAAGTTCCCCCCAGCCCACCCCACCCCCATCAGGCCCCATTTCCCAGCCCAGCCTAGACAAGCCCAGAATCTGGGATCTGAAGCAGAGCCTCCCCCCTGCTTTCCTCGTCTCCCCTCTCCCCATCCCTGGAGTTGGGGAGAGGTTCAATCTGCCTGGCAACCCTCAACCACAGTCGCCACAGGAGACCTTGGTGTGTATACAGGCCACTGAAGGGGGCGGACAGCCGGGCCCGGTGATGGGTGGTTTTAATATTTAAACACAGTTTGCTGCTGCACAGCCAAAGGCAAAAGCCAGCTGCCTCCTTTTTCTTCTCCTTCCTCTCCTTCCTTCTTCCCCTCCTTTTTTTTTTTTTTTTTAATCTTTAATGTCTCCCGCCAGCCTGCCAGTGGGGGAGGTGTTGCTGGAGTGTCATATTTCAAAGGGAAGCCACAGCTGGAGGGATATTCAGAGCATTTCCAGCCAATCCATTGTGTATAAATATATAGATATATATATATAGGTTTCATTATCCCCTTCAGGGCTGCCAGAGAATATATTCTTTTAATATGTATAATATATTTGAGCTGCTACATGACTCGCCGAGGGGGGAGGGAGGGTGAGTGCCCCACAATTGACATTTCAGAGGCATTTCCAGGGAAGAGAAACAGCTGACTTTGGGAAAGGGGAGGACTGCGTTCAGTTGAGACTGGTGGGGTCCTGTTGCTAGAAGGGCATGGGATCCCCATCTTCTGCCTGAGCCCAGCGTGGAGATTTATCTGGTCTCTTGCGATGCTTCATCTGATCCTTTTGGGTATCTGTAGCTTTGGGTATCTGGTGTTCAGCTATAACAAAAGATTTGGGGGCCACATTACCCAGATCTTCTGCAGCTGCACATGTTCAAGGCTGTATGCCTGCTGTGTGACCTTGGGCAAGCAGCTTAAACTCTCTGAACCTTAGTGCCTTTGTCTGTAAAAGGAGATGGCAGGCCTGCCTTGCAGGGTGAAATCAGATCGTGTGGATGAACATGGAAACAGATTGCCAAGTGGGTGCTCACAGTGGGGGACGTGACCCACTTATGGGAGTGAGGTTGGGGTGAGGGAGGGCTTCCCCGGAGAAGCGCCAGAGACCTCAGAGATGACTCCAGAAGAAGAGGGTCAGGGCAAGGGAATATTCCCTTCTCTCCCACGCCAATATTCCCTACCTCCCAGGCCGGCAAGGCTAAGGGACCTTTAGGCCATTTAAGACCTACTAGTGGGATGAGTCCGGAATGAACTGGGCTGCCCTCAATGTGCAGGCTTAGTTTGGAGTGAGCCCAGGGCCTGAGTGTCCCTGACTTTCATCTCTGCAAGTGCATGGCGCAAGGCTTGAACCTCTGTGTTCTGTGTCACTTGCCAATTTCTCTGGGTGATTCCCCCAGCTACTTTCCAGGAAGCAAAGTAATATCTTTCTTAGTAGCTGGGATTATTTAGAAATGAGGTCAAAATTAAAAAGAGGTTTGTTTTCCGCTGGCATTTCTCAGCATCTCAAAATCTCCAACAGCCTCTACCCATTTGTCTCTTGGGGTTCCCTCCTCATTCTCTTGCCACTGCCTCTTCCCTCACTTGGGTAGGGCCACCCGGGAAAGGAGGACAGAGGTCACCAGGGTCCCAGTGGAAACAGACACCCTGACCTCTGGGGTAAGGGTTCCCACACACAGACCCAGACCGGTTGAATCAGCACCCCCAGGAAGCTTCTGAGTGGGTAGACTGGGGGCCCAGGGATCATATTTCCCAACACTCCAGGATGATGCTGAGGCCAAATTTAGGAGCCACAGTGCTTGAGTTCAGAACCACAATCTACCCCCAAAGGCATGGGAAAAGAGGCAGGCTGGAGTCCGTTCTGGGATCCCTAAGTGTCTGCCAGCAGTTCTTCAATTCTGTGACCCTCCCTCTCCACTTGCTTCCCTCACACCCTTCCCCATCTCAGCACAGGGCACTTCCAACCACCTAACTTTTTAAGGCATCATCTTGGATTCTCCCCTGTCCCTTATCTCTCATCTACCAGAAGAACAGTCACCCCTATCTCTCATCTAACAGAATCCACCACCCCCTGGCCATCCTGATCTGAGGCACCAGCATTTCTCCCCTGAATTATTACTACAGCTTCCTCTCCGGCTGTCCGGCTTTCACGGCCTGCCCCAGCCCATTCTCCTCCCAGCAGCCAGAAGGATCTTTTAAAAATATGAATCTGATCATATTCCTTGCCCTATTTCCCCCCTTTCCACATGCCTCGCCTTTGCATGACTGGCTCCATCTCATCTTTCAGCTCCTGGTTTAAATGTTGCCTCATTAGAGTCCCTCCCCTGACAGTTCTGGCCAAGAACAGCCACTCCCTCCTTGGTTACTCTTTATCTCTGCCCATTCCTGGTTTCCTTCACAGCACTGATCCCAATTTGTAATTATTTGGTTGTTGTTTACTTGTTTAACAGTCTGTCTCCCCATTCAGGAGGGTGAGGTCCTAGAGGAAGGGCCTCATTTTCCTGTTTATTGTTCCATCCCCAGGACCCAGCACAAAGACTGCTGCCCTGAGCGGGCTTCCATATCAAATTCTGGAAGAGCAGGTATTTGATTGGCCCAATTCATCATTTCGAGTCAGGCTGCTTAGGTAACAAAAATACACACCCTCAGGTCAGATGACAAACCCATTTTCCAACTGAGCAGGGTCCAGGAATGAGCAGGGTGGTCTCGTCTAGAAGTGGTCGTCTGGCCAGGGCAAGGATGGAGTCCCCAGGACACTGGTCCAGCCACCTCTTAAGCCACAGATGAAGCAGAAAGGACAGGAGAGAACTGGAGGAGATGGTTCCCTACACATCCATTTTACAGATGAGTAAACAGGTCTTTGGGCTTTTCTCCATGACTCAGTGGTAAAGAATCCACCTGCCAATGCAGGAGATGCAAGTATGATCCCTAGGTCAGGAAGATCCCCTGGAGGAGGACCTGGCAACCCACTCCAGTATTCTTGCCTGGCCAGAGGAGCCTGGGGGGGCTACAGCCGGACATGACTTAGTGACTAAACAACAGAAGGGGCCTTCAGCCCATCCCTTATACTGGGTGACTTCCAGAGGGGCACGTCTCCCCAGCCTTAACCTCCAGACCTCACCCCCGGGCTCACAGACCTCGTGGCAGCTAATGAAGTTCTCTGAGGGGATTGAGAGGTCGAGTCTGTACCCCTGCCTCCGAGCAAGTCTGAGTGGCCCAGTGAGAAGACAATCCTCCCACCCTACCTCCCAGAGACGCCCTCCCTTCCCACGCTAAGTCTAGAGAAGGGTGTGGTGCGGTGGGAAATTGGGCCTGGGATTTGGGAGATCTCAGTTAGCCTCCCACTCGCTTTCTGAGCCTCAATTTCCCTTTCTGGACGAGATTAGGTATTTGGGGGCTGCAGAAGGCTCGCACCCGGCCCAGCGCGGTCTCTCGAAGTCCCCAGTCCGCCCCTCGCCCGGCAGCTTCTCGGCGGAGCGCTGGCGCCCCCTGCTGGAGCAAGATGAGAGAACAGCCCTGGCCCCGGCCGCCTCGGGGGTTTCTGGGGGTGGCCTCCCGCGGGGTGGGCAGCGCCACCGGGCCTGGAACCAAGTCTGGCTGGCAAGAGATTCAGACACGCAGGGACACAGATACATTCCAGGCCCATCCTAAAACATGGGCCCAATACTACCCGGGCCCCTCCCATGGTTCCAGGAGCACAGAAAAGCAAAGGGCAGAGGACGGCAGAAGGTGTGCACAGTTTGGACACATGGACCACAGTAGGGACTCGTATGTGTGTCCCGGAGGCCCTTCATGGTGTGTGAGGAAGCGGAAGAGGGTGGGCTGCATAAACATCTGGTGCGGGAAAGGCACCCAGTGCCCCAGCGCTGGGAGAAATGCCACACGCAGTGGGCGGCAGGCTGAGTCCTAAGGGACACGAGAGGAGGCAGGACGCCTCTGCCACATCTCAGGGTTACAGGAGACCTTCGGGAATTCCAGGTGTGAGGATCGAGACCCCTGGAGCCACCATGTCACAATTTCTACTCTCCTGTGTGCATTGTTCGCCTCCGGGGCTCAGAAAGTGTCAGGTTTCCCCGGGGAACCACAGCAGGAACCGGCCATTGGGGAGGAGGTGCCCCCAAACCCAGCGGATCCCTGGCTCAGA
Source organism: Giraffa tippelskirchi (assembly GCF_054371585.1). Taxonomy (NCBI): domain Eukaryota; kingdom Metazoa; phylum Chordata; class Mammalia; order Artiodactyla; family Giraffidae; genus Giraffa; species Giraffa tippelskirchi. The sequence continues at coordinate 108,285,353 of NC_137287.1, read as the reverse complement.
GCCCTAACATTTGGAAATCAGCCCTTCCAACTTTTAATTCATTCATTGTGGACATGCCACATGGATATGTCATGCCATGCCATGTGGACATGCTTGCTGGACACTGTCTGCATCCAGTGGTGAGCCAAGTCCAGCCCTGATGATGCAGAGTAGGGAAGAGAGACTGAATACAAAAAGCAAACAAACAGGTAATGTAATCCCGTTGATTATCCAGCAGGTTTACAGTTCAATATACCCAAGAGAATTGAAAACATACCACCATATGTCCACCCGCAGACGTACATGTGACTATTCATAGCAGCTTTAGTTCTGATACTTGAGAAATGGACACAGCCCAGGTGTCCATCAACAGGAAAGTGAGCAAACCACATGAGATCCATCCATATGGTGGAATACAGCTCAGCCACAGGACTGCACGAACCCCCTCACGACAGGTGTGTGCATGCGTGCTTAGTTGCTCAGTTGTGTCCAACTCTTTGCAACCCTACGGACTGTAACCCACTAGGCTCCTCTCTGTCCATGGGATTTCCCAGGCAAAAATACTGGAGTGGGTTGCCATTTCCTTCTCCGGGGGATGTTCCTGGACCTTGGGATCGAACCTGGGTCTCCTGCATTGCAGATGGACTTTTTTACCATCTGAGCCACCATGGAAGCCCCATAATGACGAGAGAGAATCTCAGAAACAATATGCTGAGCAAAGGAAATCAAACACAAAAGAACACCTGCCAAATTATTCCATGTATGTGGAATTCTAGAAAAGAAATAGCTGAGCTATAGTGACAAAAAGTAGACAGGTGAGTGCGTTGGGGAGGGAGAAAGCCATCTGACTGAACTTTGGAGGGTGATGGAAATGTTGATTCCAGTGCATACATATTCGTCAAAACTTGGCAGACTGCACACGCTAAATGAATGTCTTAAGTTATACCACAATTAAGTGGTTTTTTAAAAGATGCAATGCCAAGAGCTATAAAGACAATAGAATGAAGGGAAAAGGAGTCTGTTTAGGATTATATGGTCAGAGATGCCTCTCTGAGGAGTCAATATTTAAACTAAGAACTGAAATAGACAAGTTGGACTTGGGTGTGTCTTAGGGGAAACATCTCAGGGGCAGGACCAGCAAGTGCAAAGGCCCTGAGGCAGGAAGGCCCCTCCCTCCACCTCCAAACACCTGAAACAAAGCTTATGCCAGCACGTATCGGAGGGCTGCCAATTGCTGGCCTAAATGAAACAATAAAAAGGAGGCTTTCTCCCCGTTCCACAGTCTTGGTTTTCTTGTTGTGACTACATACTACCAACAAAGGTCCGTCTAGTCAAGGCTAGATCTAGTATGTATGGATGTCCATCTAGTCATGTATGGATGTGAGAGTTGGACTATAAAGAAAGCTGAGCACCGAAGAATTGATGCTTTTGATGTGGTATTGGAGAAAACTCTTGAGAGTCCCTTGGACTGCAAGGAGATCCAACCAGTCCATCCTAAAGAAAATCAGCCCTGAATATTCATTGGAAGGACTGATGTTGAAGCTGAAACTCCAATTCTTTGGCCACCTGATGTGAAGAACTGACTCATTGGAAAAGACTCTGATGCTGGGAAAGATTGAAGGCGGGAGGAAAAGGGGACGACAGAAGATGAGATGGTTGGATGGCATCACTGACTCAATGGACATGAGTTTGAGTAAACTCTGGGAGTTGGTGATGGACAGGGAGGCCTGGCGTGCTGCAGTCCATGGGGTCGCAGAGTCAGACACGACTGAGCGACTGAACAGACTGCTATAAGTGGTGGGCTGTTAGGGTGCACACTAGCCCTGGGTTTCATTTGGGTGGATGAAACCTACATCTCCAGGGCAGAAGAGGGAAGTAGGCGTACCCCTGGTATTTCTTGCTTCTCTGTCTCCCCTGGGGTTTCCTGAAAGCAGACCCTGAGCAAAGGATGCAGGTGCTTTTGCAGAGAAGTGGCACAATCTAAGAGCAAGAAGTGAACCTAGGAAGGGAAGAAAGCTTAATACAAGGTTGTTAATGTGGGGTTCCTGCTGTGTGTAATGAGGGCTGGATCTGGCTGGCGGCCTCTGGGACACTGCATGAAGTACATGGATGAGGGCCAGTCCTGGGACATGAATTCAGCTCGTCCAGCTGCCCGGTATGTAGGCTGACCTGGTTCTGGCCAGAGAATGCCCTCTGGCAGAGAGACACCCAGAAAGATGTCAGTGAGGGTGGTATAGTCTGCGAGCCACCTGCAGCATGGGCTGAGGAAGGGGGATGAGCGGGGCACCAACCGCATCTGCTGCAGCATCCGAATGGGGACACAGGGCAGGAACTATAGAGCTCTGCAAATTATATTTCATTGCAGGATATAAGAATCCGAATCTTATAAGGTGCAGCCGCTCTAACATGACTGACTCTGGCACCACCGTAGAAGTAGCCTGGTCCCTTCAAGCCAAACACCAGGGCTTCCCGCAACTCCTCATCTTTTTTACTCCCATATCCAATCAAACCCCAAGACCTGTGGATTCTTGCCTCCTTCCTGCCCTCTAGGCTCTGGACTCATGTCCTCCTATCACTCCCCAGTCAATCCAGGTGACCAATGAGCCAGCAGAGTGAGCCTCAATGTTCCAGCCTTGCCTTGCTCCTCCCTCGCTCCATCCTTGCTGTGGCTCCGACCAGCCTCCGCAGTACTCATCAGTCGTCTATCCCTGATCTACCTGCTTTTGTGATTTACTTAATATTTTCCTTCAAGTTGACTCTCCTATTTTATTTATGTACATTTATCTTCAAAACAAAACTATTAAAATCCCATACTATTTTAAAATCCTCGTGAAATCATGAATTTGATGTCCTATCTCAAATCATCCAGCCTCTTTCCTCTTTCCCTCCTTGGTACCCTCTTGGGGATCAGGAGTGGGTGTTAGGGTGGGCATCCTAGGGGGCCTATGCCCGTCAGCAGGGATCCTGAGTTGGTACCACTGCCAGCCCCCAGTTACTCCCTCGACATTCTATCAAAGCTTTAGCATCTCCCCCCTGGAATACCAGCTCTCTTCTGGCAGCCCTCTCTGCCTCCTATCCCCCTTACCCCATCTAGACCACCTCAAACAGATGCTTTATAACCCAGGGTTGGCCACACTACACCCCTACTCAACCCCCTTCAGCAGCTGCCATATCCCTGAGACAGGGTCCAAACTCCTTCTTTTAGCATTGGAGGATTTCTTGACCTCACTCCCTCCACCTCCTCTGCCTCCTCAACTCCCACCCTACACACACACACACACACACACACACACACACACACACACACAATTAGGGTGGCACTCACTTGCTTCCAGACTTTTAGCTACGCTGTTCCCTCTGCCTGATATTTTCTTCCCTCATCCTTATGTACCTGACGCTCTCCTCTTCATCCTTCAAAACCCATTTCAAATAACAATTGCTCTCTAGATTGTATTCACTTTCTGAGCTCCCAGAAGAATTAATTTCTCTCTCATCTGGCTTCCCACACTCCTCGGCCCCCCTGCCTGTTACAGTACAAACCATCTGGTGTCATAGATGCTTGTTTAGATGCTTCTCTTCCTATGTGGCTGGGGGTGTTTCTTTTAAGGAAAAGGGTCTGAGGTGTATCTTATTCACAAAGGGTTCACAAACGCTTATTTAGTATCTTCTGTGTACCAGGCACAGTGAAGGATATGGTAGATACAGTCATGAGCAAGACAGAGCCAATCTCTCTCTTCTGAATCTCACAGCCTACAGAGGACTAAATACACAGACAAACAAATGAGTATATAATTTCCAAATTGTGGTAAATGCTATTAAGAAAGCATCCTCGGTGTTTGGAGAGAGAATGATGAGGAATCCATTTGGATAGGGCGGAAGAGAAGGCCTTTTGTCAGGTGACATTTGAGCTGCATCCTGAAGGAGACAGAAAGAAGACAGGCAGAGGGCAGTGTTCCAGGCAAAAAAAACAGCCATGCAAAGGCCCTGAGTTGGGAAAGTGATATATTTCCTGATGAGAATGGAGGTCAAGGTGTCTGGAGTAAGAAAGACAGCAAGATGAGGTTACAAGGATGATGGTGTCTAGGGACTTCCCTGGTTGTCCAGTGGCTAAGAATCCACCTTCCAATGCAGGAGATGTGAGTTTGATCCCTGGTAGGGGAACTAAGAGATCAAATTGCCAACATCCGCTGGATCATCGAAAAAGCAAGAGAGTTCCAGAAAAACATCTATTTCTGCTTTATTGACTATGCCAAAGCCTTTGACTGTGTGGGTCACAATAAACTGTGGAAAATTCTGAAAGAGATGGGAATACCAGACCATCTGATCTGTCTCTTGAGAAACCTGTATGCAGGTCAGGAAGCAACAGTTAGAACTGGACATGGAACAACAGACTGGTTCCAAATAGGAAAAGGAGTACGTCAAGGCTGTATATTGTCACCCTGCTTATTTAACTTATATGCAGAGTACATCATGAGAAATGCTGGGCTCGAAGAAACACAAGCTGTAATCAAGATTGCCGGGAGAAATATCAATAATCTCAGATATGCAGATGACACCACCCTTATGGCAGAAAGTGAAGAAGAACTAAAGAGCCTCTTGATGAAAGTGAAAGAGGAGAGTGAAAAAGTTGGCTTAAAGCTCAACGTTCAGAAAACTAAGATCATGGCATCTGGTCCCATCTCTTCATAGGAAATAGACAGGGAAACAGTGGAAACAGTGTCAGACTTTATTTTGGGGGCTCCAAAATCACTGCTGATGGTGATTGCAGCCATGAAATTAAAAGACGCTTACTCCTTAGAAGGAAGGTTATGGCCAACCTAGATAGCATATTTAAAAGCAGAGACATTACTTTGCCAACAAAAGTCCATCTAGTCAAGGCTATGGTTTTTCCAGTGGTCATGTATGGATATGAGAGTTGGACTATAAAGAAAGCTGAGCGCCACAGAATTGATGCTTTTGAACTATGGTGTTAGAGAAGACTCTTGAGAGTCCCTTGGGCTGCAAGGAGATCCAATCAATCCATCCTAAAGGAGATCAATCCTGGGTGTTCATTAGAAGGACTGATGTTGAAGCTGAAACTCCTTTGGCCACCTCATGCGAAGAGTTGACTCATTGGAAAAGACCCTAATGCTGGGAAGGATTGGGGGCAGGAGGAGAAGGGGACGACAGAGGATGAGATGGTTGGATGGCATCACTGACTTGATGGACATGGGTTTGGGTAGACTCCGGGAGTTGGTGATGGACAGGGAGGCCTGGCGTGCTGCAATTCATGGGGTCGCAAAGAGTCGGACACAACTGAGCGACTGAACTGAACTGAGGGGAACTAAGATCCCACATGCCTCAAGGCTACTACTGAGCCCACACACTCCAGAGCCTACATGCAGCAACAAAGATCCAGTACAGTCAAAACTAAAAAAAAAAAGGATGGTGGTAGCCAGATGACACAGAATAGAGGAGACATCACTGATGGTGCTTCAGTCACCAGCACACACACCCGCTGCTGGCTTCCTGTGTCTTGCTGCCTGAGAGTCACTTACCCACAGCCTTGAGCTCGGCTGAATTCCGAGGACAAGTCAGGAGAGTTAAAGCCCAGGGTGACCCTGGATCAATGAGGATCAGAATTTAGAGGATAAACACCCCCATCTTCCCTTGGGGCCCAGATGAGTCCAGGATGTGCCCTGGGAAGGGAGATGCTGGCGGCACGAAATCTGAGACTCACACTCTCGGGCTGTGCAAGCGTCGAGTCAGCATCTGAGAGCAAGCACCTCCTTAACTGCTTTTATAACCGCTTTATTGAGATGTGATTTAAATACTATAAAGTTCACCCTCTTAAAGTGCACCATTCAGCGGTTTTTAGTATATTCACAAAATTGGACACCCGTCACCACTCTCTAATTCCAGAACATCTTCATCACCCTGAAAGGAACTCTGAACCCATTAGTCACTTCCTGTCTCACTCCCATCTCACCCTAGCCCCAGGCAGCCTCTCATCTCCTTTCTGTCTCCATGGATATGCCTGCTAGGGACATTTCACAGAAACGGAGTCATACAGTACGTGACCTTTTGTGATTGGCTTCTCTCACTTGTTGTTGTTCGGTAGCTAAGTCGTGTCCACTCTGCAACCCCATGGACTGTAGCCCACCAGGTCCCTCCATCCTCCACTATCTCCCAGAGTTTGCTCAAATGCATGTCCACTAAGTCAGTGATGCTATCAAACTATCTCATCCTCTTTCACTCAGCATAATGTTTTCAAAGTTCATCCATGGCGTAGCATGTGTCAGTACTTTGTTCCTTTTTATGGCTGAATAACATTCCATTGTCTGGATAAACCACATTTTGTTTATGCATTCCTCAGTTCATGGACATTTGAGTTGTTTCTACTTTGGGGCCATTATAACAAATGCTTCTATGAACATTCATATATAGTTTTGTGAAGTAGCATGTTTTCATTTCTCTTGGGTGAATTACTGGGTCATATGTTAACTCTGGGTTGAACCGCTTAAGGAACCGTTTTCTACACTGCTGCTGCTGCTGCTAAGTCGCTTCAGTCGTGTCTGACTCTGTGCGACCCCATAGACGGCAGCCCACCAGGCTCCGCCGTCCCTGGGATTCTCCAGGCAAGAACACTGGAGTGGGTTGCCATTTCCTTCTCCAATGCATGAAAGTGAAAAGTGAAAGTGGAGTCGCTCAGTCGTGTCCGACTCTTCACGACCCCATGGACTGCAGCCTACCAGGCTCCTCCGTCCGTGGGATTTTCCAGGCAAGAGTACTGGAGTGGGGTGCCATTGCCTTCTCCGTTTCTACACTAGCTGTACCATTTTACAAGCCCAGCAACAGCATGTGAGGGCCCCAATTTCTCCACACCCTCGCCAGCCCTTGTTCTTGTCTGTCTTCTGGATCGGAGCGATGTGGTGGGGTCGGAGGAGGGGTGAAGTGGTACCTCGTGGTTTCTCCTTGGCTTTGGCACTCTAGGTACCTCGCTTGCCTCATCCTAGTCCCGGGCCCCGATTCCTCGCTCGTCCAAGGGGCCCTTCGGATTCAGGTACCTTTATCTCCACATAGTCCCTCCGAGTGTCCGCTGTGGGACTGAGCCCATGGTCCACAGCAGTAACACACCGCCACAGCGCCCCCTGTTGGCCTTCCCGCTCATCTCGCTTCCCAACTCCCCACACACGCTTCCTGTGATCACCTCGCCTTTACAGTTCTTGCACCCAAATCCTTGTCTCAAGGTTTGTTTGAGAGGAACCTGAACTACATATTGCCAGAAGGGTCACAGTGAAGAATTAACACTGAAACTCTCTAGGAGTGACGGGTGGAGCCTGAAGAGTTTTAAGCAGTCTGGGAGGCTGTCGTTGTCCTGGGACTGGCACTTGCCCACTGGTGATTGGAGCTGGGTCCCAGAGACTAAGGCTACAGGGCCCTGGAGGTCTCGGGTCTAATGCCTGTGCACTAGTATGTGGAACTGGGTGCTGGGCACTCTGGTAGGCAGGGCTGAGTCTAGGAGTAGGTGTGGGCTAGGGGTTCTTAAGGCAGCCTGACTGCTGGTGGATGGGGCTGTGTTAGTTTCTTGGCTTGAAGTGTTCCAGTACTGGTACCTACAGGCTGTTGGGCTGGACACGGCTGGCTCCTGAGGCTGGTAAGCTAGAGGGAGGATTCCACAATGGCACTTGCCAGCACCAGTGTCTACATGGTACAACTGTTACCAAAAGAAGTGTGTATGTGGATTCGGCTCAAAAAGCCAATAGACAGGCCAGGTTGGTGGAAAAGAAACTTGGCTTTATTTCAGACACCGGCAACTGTGGGGTGGGGGGATATCTGTTCAAAGGCCAACCCCCTCAACTCCCAAAAGGCAGGGGACCAAGAACTTTTATAGACAGAAGTAGGGGGCAGCTACATGCAGAAACAGCACATCTTTTAACTTCTGTAACAGTCATCTTCAGATTGGTCATCAGTGATCTGGCCAGCATCATCTTGGTTGTTTTAGGTACAGTTACTCCTCAGTTCCAGGGCCCATTTGTTCCCATTTCTTTCTAGCCAGTTCTCGGAATTGTGGCAGTTCATGCCCTGGGTACAGTCTGGTTGTCAGGTAGTTAACTTCTCCACCTGGTGTTTTAGTATCTATAAGAGAGCTCACAGGATATGGCTCAGAATATTATCTATAGCCCTTGAGAAAGAACTAAAGGTCCTTGACTATGCTTCATGACTACATTATTATTATTTTGTCTCCTTTAACTGTTTTCCTTTGTTTCTGCATTTCTCACTTCTCTGATTAAACTTACTCTTCGACTGAAGTTTTCCACAGACAGAAGGCAGGCAGAGGACACGGGGGTGGGGGTGGGGCAAGGACCATAGGGTCTAATCTGTTTCAGAATGAGCTTGCAAAGATGGGAGGGAGTGTCTGTGTCCCCAGGGTGAGCCCCAGTTGCCTCCTGCCTCTCTGAGAGACTCTCCAAGATCAGCAGGTAGGTCCGAGGCAGGCTTCTTTCAAATTACTGCTTCTGCCCTGGGTCCTGGAGCATGTGTGATTTTGTGAGTGCCCTTTAAGAGTGGAGTCTGTATTTCCTGCAGTCCTCTGGGACTCTTGAAAGGAAGCCCTGCTTCCCTTCAAAGCCAGACGTTCTGGGGACTCATCTTCTGGGCCCAAACCCCGGGGGTTGGGGAACCTAATATGGGTCCCAGGCCCCTCACTCCTTGGAGAGAACCTTCCTATCTTGTGCTTCCTTCTTCGTAACTTTTGTTGTAGAAGATCTTTTCTGGTAGGTTCCAGTCTTTTTCATCAATGCTTATGCTATCGGCAGTTGTAATTTTGGTGTGCCTGTGAAAGGTGGTGGGGCTTGGGGTCTTTCTAACACCCTCTCAGCCAATCTTTCTACTCACTTTAGTTACTACACAGCTTACTTAAAAGCTTTTATTGTGGCAAAAATACACATACATATTTTATCCTTTTTGGCGCTATTGTAAAGGAAATTGTTTCCTTAGTTTTCTTTTCAGATTGTTCATTGTTTGTGAACAGAGATGCAGCTGACTTTTGTGTGTTGATTTTGTCTCCTGCTAATTTGCTGGATTCATTTATTAGTTCTAACAGGTCTTTGGGTGAAATCTTGAAGGTTTTATATATAGGATCATATCATCTATGAAGAGAGATAACTTTATTGTTTGCTTTCCAATTTGGATGCCTTTTATTTCTTTTGATTGCTTAACCTGGTTAGAACTTTCAGTACTGTGTTGGATAGAACTGGTGAAAGCAGACATCTTTGCATTTTTTCTGATATTAGAGAAAGAGCTTTCAGTCTTTCACCGTTGAGTATGATGTGCACTATGGATTTTTATGTATGGCTTTTATTATGTCAAAGTAGCTTCCTTATTACTAGTTTGTTGAGTTTCCTTCTCATGAAAGGCCATGGCATTTTTTTTTCAAGGACTTTTCTGTATCAGTTGAGATGGTCATGAGGGGTTTCTTTCCCCCTTTATTGTGTTAATGTGGTGCATTACACTGATCAATTTTTGTATGTCGAACCATCCTTGCCTTGCAGGGATAAATTTCATTTGGCCATGGTGTATAATCATTTTACTATGCTGCTGAAGCAATATTTTTATGGATCCACCTGACAGAGTAATGAAAATAAAAACAAAAATAAACAAATGGGACCTAATCAAACAAGTTTTTGCAGACTAAAGGAAACCATAAACAAAATGAAAAGACAACACTCAGCATGGGAGAAAATATTTGCAAATGAAATGACTGACAAGGAATTAGTCTCTCCAAATATACAAACAGCACATGCGGCTCAATATCAAAACAATGACAACAATCCAATCAAAAAACAGGCAAAAGGTCTAATAGACTTTTCTCCAAAGAAAATATACAGATGGCTAAAAAGCACATGAAAAGATGCTCAACATCACTAATTATTAGAGAAATGCAAAAGTCAAAACTGCAATAAGGTATCACCTCACAATCACAATGGCCATCATCAAAGTCTACAAACAATAAATGCTGGAGAGGTGAAGAAAAGGTAAGCTTCCTTCACTATTGGTGGGACTGTAAACTGGTACAACCACAATGGAGAACTATATGGAGGTTCACTTAAAAAACTAAAAATAGAGTCATCATATGATTCAGCAAACCCACTCTTCAACATATATCTGGAGAAAAACATAGTTCAAAAAGATAAATGCACCCAATGTTCATTACAGCACTGTTTACATTATAGGGGTCCCAGAAGGAGAAGAGAGAGAGAGAGGGCCTGAAAAAATAATTGTAGAATTATTAGCTGAAAGCTACCCTCACCCTGGAAAGGAAATAGTCAACCAAGTCCAGGAAGCGCAGAAAGTCCCAGGCGGAATAAACCCAAGGAGAAACACACCAAGACACATAGTAATCAAAATAATGAAAATTAAAGACAAAGATAAAATATTAAAAGCAGCAAGGGGAAAACAACAAATAACATAGAAGGGAACTCTCATAAGATTATCAGCTGATTTCTCAACAGAAATTCTACAAGCCAGAAGCGAATAGCACGATATACTTAAAGTGATGAAAGGGAAGAATCTACAACCAAGGAAACTACCAGCTTTACAATAAACCCTAAAGGAACTTCTCTAGGCAGGAAACACAAGAGAAGGAAAAAATCTAAACAAAATAAACCCAAAACAATTAAGAAAATGGTAATAGGATGATACATGTCAATAATTACCTTAAATGTAAATGAATTAAATGCACCAGCCAAAAGACATAGACTGGCTGGGCGGATGAAAACATGTGCATGCATGCATTTCCACTTACCACATCACTCTACTTAACCCCTAAAATTGTATGTAAGTATTTTATATTATCTTGTTAGCTTACTCATGTTTCCATTATGCCTTGCAATTGTAACTATCTTTTATTTTTTGTCTGGCTATTGATTGTGAAAACTGATAAACTGATAAACTGATAAACATCTTCTACTATTGTGATTGTGTGAGTGACTGTTGTGATTATGTAATTATTATAGGCTTAATATCATTGTATCATGACTGGTCAACAGAAAAAAATAGAATTCTATATCACTCTAACTACCACGTAATAGAAAAACTTGTGATTACTTTTTAAAATCCAGATGCATATCAGAATTATCTGGGAATTTTTTGAAAAATACAAATGCCCAGTTATTTCTTTTTTTCTCCAAAGCTCCAGATGTGTTGCTAATGAGCAGCCATGTTTAAAAACAACTTGACTATATGATTATTATTTTACTTTCATCTAGCTTGTTTCACTTTTCTATTTCTTTTTTTTTTTTATAAATTTATTTATTTTAGTTGGGGGCTAATTACTTTACAATATTGTAATAGTTTTTGCCATACATTGACATGAATCAGCCCACTTTTCTATTTCATATTCAGTGCTCACATTTCATTTAGTTTATGTTTTCCAATTTCTCTGTCTCTTTTTTATATATTCTTTCTCAAGTCTTTATCAAGCATAGTAGAAAAGTTTTTTTGGCAAGTGTGTGTGTGTATATATATATATATATATATATATATATATATATATAGTATGGATAATATAATATATATATTTTAGAAAACTTAGGAACTTTTGCCTAGTTAAAAAATTTATGACATTTTGATTCCACTTGTTTGACTTAGCATGAATAGAATGCTAGATTTCTAATTTCTATTCACTCAAAACTTTGATAAATTTCCATGTATTTTAGCATCTAATATTACTGCTAAAAGTCTAGAAAGTTTATTATATTAGTGATTTAAAAAAATTTCTTTCTGATGAGCCTTGAAACTTCTAATCAAATTCTGAGAATATAAAGAAATACTATGTTGTTAAAAAAACAGGAAATTAACATGTGATACAGTATTATTAGCTAAAATACAGATTTTGTTCAAATCTCACAAGATTTTTTGCTAGTGTCCATTGTTTTCATGCCTTATTCAAGATTCCACATTGTATTTAGTTGCATTGAGCAGCTTCAGCTGCATGCAACAAATTCTGGTAAATTCTCTTTTCATTTTTATTCTGTTACAAATATTTTCTAACTTTTCTTGTTATGGCTTCTTAAATACACCCATCATTTAAAAGTGGGCATTTAATGTCCAAATACATGAGTTTGAAAAGTATCTTTGATATTAATTTCTCATTTTGATGTTAATTTCTCACTTAAATGCTTTCTTCTCTGCAACCACTCTCTGTGTTTTTTAAGTCTTCTAACTTTATTGAGGCTTTCAATGGCTAAGTCAAAGATCTACTTGGTAAATGTCACACTGCACTTGAAAATATGTGAGCTATTTTCAAATATCTTTTGATATTGATCTCTAACATAATTCCACAGTGATGAGAGAACAGACTCTGTATGTTTTCAATACCTTTAGACTGTGAAACTTTTGCGCCTGGTCTTATTCCCTAGATCTATTCCAGTGTTTCCTAGTTTACAGTCTATGCAAACTTGAGTAGAATTTGTATCCTACTGTTGTTTGAAAATTGTATACATCTTAGTTATGTTGAATTGGTTCATAGTGCTTTCCAGGTCTTCTACTTCCTTCTACTTCTCTGTATATTCATTCTGTGATTTTTGAGAGTTTGATACTGAAACTCCACCAAAAAATCTTAATCTATCTACTTAAAAGATAATTGTTATATATAGTGGAACTAACATCACTTTGTTCTATATTTTCCAAGTCTCCTGTAAATGTGTTATCATGTTTTCATAATTTAAAAAATAAGAAAGAGAAGAATTTTAAAAAATGGGATAGCATGTTAGTACATACACTCCTCAGTAAAGAGAAAGGAAGATTTATGATCAATCAGAACAAGCCCTTTATTTCAATATTACTTCATTTGGGATTAAGATAAACTTCTAGGCAATAATGATTCTCATTTTCAGAGTTTTAAAAAATCCAGCAGTGAGAATCCCTCTTCAGATATATGTACTCAGAAAGTCCACGGATTCTTTCATTCAACAAATATGGACTATTTCACCAGGCGGTCTGCTAGAAAGGAGGCTTCCATCAGGAAGTGAAACAGGCAATGAAATGTACATCATAGAGGGAGAAGACAGATAATACACAGTAAACATACTGAATGAATAAAGTATATAATATGTTAAAAGGTGGTAAGTGCTACGGGAAAAAAATAGGATTGAGTGAGAAAGATCTGAGTGTGGGGTAGGCTGCAGTTTCAGATAGGATGGTGAGGTCCACCTGGTTGTATAGATGGTACTTGAGCGTAGATTTGTAGGAGAAGATGTCTGGAATCTGTAAGGAACAAACAGGAGACTGAAGTGCTGCGGAGGTGATGTCAGAGGGGGAGCAGGGAGAACCTTCTAGGATTTAAGATTTAACTCTAGGAGAAATAAAGGGACACTGGGGATTCCGAGGAGAGTATTGACATGATCTGATTTATTTTTAATGAAATCACCATGGCTGCTGAGTCTTGACCACAGCAGAGCAAGGCTGGAACGAGGAGGCCAGTAAGAAGGCATTTGCAATAACCCAGGTAAGAGATGATGGTACCTTGTATTAGAATATTAGTGGCAGAAATAGTGAGAAGTGGTTGGATTCTGGAGTTATTTCAAAGCTGGCATCACAGGGATTGACCAGATGTAAGAAAAGTGTCAAGGATAACTCAGAGGAGAAAAGGGAAGGGTGGCCTCGTCATCAGCTGAGATGGAGAACCCTGCAGGCAGAGCAGATTTGGAGTGAGGGGAAGATCAGGATTTCTGTTTTGGACACTGAGCTTGAAATGCCTGCTAGACATGCAAGCGATGGTATCCAGTAGACAGGTCAGGAGAGTGGTATTAACCCCCTTCTCTGTCAGTGTCAGGCACTGAAAATTAATTCCTTATCAACATGTCATGGCTTTCGCATACCAAACTTTTGTTTCTGGAAACCATGTGAGGCACTCTCCAGGATCAGTCCTTTCATGGAGTGTGTCAAATTATTTACAGATGTCTGAAATGGCAGCCCACTCCAGTGTTCTTGCCTAGAGAATCCCGTGGACAGAGGAGCCTGGTGGGCTGCTGTCCATAGGGTCGCACAGAGTCGGACACGACTGAAGCAACTTAGCGTGCATGCGTGCAAAGTAATGAGAGAAGTGCTCTTAGTCTCTCAGAGCTATTAATATTATGCAAAGGAAAAGCACTTGCTACTGGGAAGAGCATCTATCAAGGGCACCTGATTTCATCTGGACAACCAGAGAGAGCATCTGAGGAAGAAACAATAAAACTAGACCTAAGAATGAGTTTGACTCAGCCAGATGAAGAAGGGGAGGGACAATATTCCAGGAGAATGATAGGGAGTGTGGCACATGCAAAGGCCCTGGGGCAGGAAGGAAGATTTTGAAACTTTCTTCTTCAATTGCTTCTCATTTCCATGAGCCCCAAGATTCTGCTGATACATTTCCTTTTTACTCAAAGTAGTTGAAATTCCACTGCTTTCCACCAAAGGAGTATACACCTCAAATTTTAGGCAGGAATTTTTGGCTACAGTCTGCACCCTTTTCTCAGAGTCATATCAACCTGAGCCTCAAATAAATCCTCACCTCGATGGACTCACTGGCCAGAAAGAAGTTCCTGTGTTAATGGACATGTGGGTCCATCTGGCTTCTCCAAGGAAAGTCAAAAGAGTATTCTTGTGTGCAACTAAGTATTGAAAGGCTTCTGATTTCCTTTTTTCCTTACGTTGATTCTTCAGAGGGAGTCGATGGCATGATCCTAAACACACAGACCTAACATGGTCTCCCTCAGCAGCATTTCTGGCACCTATTACCTCCTCCCATCCCTGTGTCTGGGGCAATCACGCAGTATAACCTGAGATAGACAAAACAACAACAAATCTCTATCCTCTGGGGTATATCTGAACCCAATATAGTCTCCTTAAGCCTGCTATTCCTTCAGTCTTACCCATTTCAGTAAATCCATCCATTTTCGAGCACACATCCCAAGAATCATCCTCAATTCCTTTCTTTATCCCCTCACATTTTAAGCAATCAGCAAATTCTAACAGCCTTGTCTCCAAAAAAACAAACTAGCCCACTTCCCTGCATGACCATTGCCTCCACCCTCCATGAAGCCAACATCACCACCTAGACATCTGCCCCGGCCTCCCTACCACCTCCCCACAACCTCTCTGTTTCTCCAATCTATTCACTTAACGTAGAGTGATCTTTTAAAGATACAGGTATTCTGCTTAAAGCCTCTCAAAAGCTTTCCATTGCCTTAGGATAAAATGCAAACTCCTTTAAGACCTTGTGTGATATGACCATGACCAGGTCAACCTCTTTTCACCCTCATAGATCCAACCACACTGACCTGTTTGTGTTCTCTAGACCAGTCCTGATCTCTCACCTCCGGGCTGTCTCAAATTCTATTCTCTTTTCCTAGAATACTGTCACCCATATTCATAATCCTTTCTCATCCTCAGGGATCAACTTAGATGTCACCACCTTCAGGAAGCCTTCCTTGGCCTCCCCCACACTAAAGGGACCTTAGGTCCGCTTGTTTATGATGCTTCTCCTTCACACAGTGACATGCTTGTCATCTCCATGTCTGGCTCCTCCACCATCAGACTGTGAGCTCAGTGAAGTCAGGGGCTGTTTCTTTCCTGTTCACCACCGTATCCCTACAGCCTAGCGTGATGCCTGGCTTACACTAGGAACTCAGTAAGTGTTTGTTGTAGAGTTGAATGAATGAATGACAACTGGGATTCTGCAATCTAGGCTTTACAGCAAGTCTTGGTCAGGATCCCGTTATCTTCCGGGATTGACTTGGTCACCTGAGAAGGAAAAGCCCCCTCGGTCCTAAATTCGCCAAAGAATATCAGGGAGACATTTTACAGCTTATTCAAGCATGAAAGTCTAAGCTTCATTTATTGTCCCTAAAACAGCTATAAATTATAGTTACGTTCTGCATGAGGCAGGAGTACGATTTCTCATGTTTTCTCAGTATTCATGCAGAGGCCTGACATAGAGGAGTTAAAAATGCAAACTTCAGGTCCACATGGCCTGGATTCAAATCCAATTCTGTCACCTACAGCTCTGTAGCCTTAGGCAACTTCCTGACTTCATCTTCCTGAATCTTTCCTCTTCTGTAAAATAAAGGTAATAACAATCTTCTTCTTATAGAATTACATTGAACATTAACTAATACAACTCATGTAACGCTCAGAGTCTAGCATAGGGAGTATCTAACCATTACTGGTGAAGAATGTAACAGGTATTGTTCACACAGTTAATATTGTTAACTGTATTATTCATACAGTTAATAATAGGTTGAAGACAATTTATTAAGAATGTCAGGCATTTCCCCAATATTACCACTAGATGTCGCCACAGACTAGGCTAAAACAGCCATAAGTTCCAAATGTAGAAGCCCTGAAGTCTGGAACCAAAGGACCTTGGAGAGACTGAAGACAGCTTGGCAAGGAACTTCTCGAGGTCTTGAAAGCAGGTCTGGTACTTGACTCCACTTGTCCTGCCTCCTTCAGGATGGCAAATGTAAGGGCCATGGTTGGGAGGCGCCCTCCCCACCAGGGTTCCACAGCTCATCCAGCCCCGGAGACAGCCTGTTCCGTCCACTTGTTCTTGTTCAGTCACTAAGTCGTATCCAACTGTTTGTGACCCCATGGACTGCAGAACACCAGGCTCTCCTGTCCTTCACTATCTCCCAGAGTTTGCTCAAATGCATGTCCATTGAGTCAGTGATGCTATCTATCTCATCTTCCGCCTCCCCTTTCTCCTTTTGCCTTCAGTCTTTCCCAGCATCAGGGACTTTTCCAGTGAGTTGGTTCTTTGCATCAGGTGGCCAAAGTATTGGAACTTCAGCGAAAGTCCTTCCAGTGAGTATTCAGGGTTGTTTTCCTTTAGGATTGACTGATTTGATTTCCTTGCAGTCCAAGGGACTCCATTTCTACTAATAGGTAGCTCTGAGTGCTAACTTTGTGACCCTGTTAACAGAAAAAGGGGCTTCCCTGTGGCTCAGCTGGTGAAGAATCTACCTGCAGTGCGTGATACCTGGATTTGACCCTGGGTTGGAAAGATCCCCTGAAGAAGTGAAAGAATACTCATGCCAGTATTCTGGCCTGGAGAATTCCATGGACTATAATAGTCCATGGGGTTGCAAAGAGTCGGACATGACTGAGCGACTTTCACTTCACATACTTCACTTAACAGAAACAGTGCTATTCTAAGCATGAACTTCAGGAACAAACACATGGGATAGAGTCTCAAGCTTTCCTCATTATACACATGGGAAACATGAGGCACAGAGAGGTTAAGTCACTTGTTCAGTCACACAGCCAGTGAATGCAGAGTGGGATTAAAACCCTGGCATTCTGGCTGCAATCTGTGCTACCGTAGAGCTCACTGCTTGGTAATAGTGTTTCTTATTACATTTTTAAAATTAGAGTATAGTTGATTTACAATATTAGTTTCAGGTGTGCAGCATAGTGAGCCAACCTTTTTATAGATTATATTCCATTTAAGGTTATTGCAAAATAATGGCTGTATTTCTCCATGCTGTACAATATATTCTTGTTGCTTATTTTTATACACAGTTGTTTGTGTCTCATAATCTCCTATCATTATCTTGCCCCTCCTTTCTTCCCTCTCCCTACTGATAACCATGAGTTTGTTCTCAACATTTGTGAGTCTGTTTCTGTTTTGATATATATTTGTTTCTTATTACATTTTAAATCTTCTGATATCATGTAGCTTCTTTGGTGATTTAGCAAATAACTATTGTTCTCGTCCAGTTAAATTTCCTGACTTTCCTGTCTTGATAAGGAAATAATGTTGGTCTGCAAAAAACGTAATTGTCATGTGGAATGATGATATAGGAAAGTAGGTCTTATCGTTTCGCAAAACCTTGGGCTATAAATAACAACCTTTTGCTGATTCGTTATCATTTAGCTCCAGATTTGCCATCCAGTTCCAACTAACTTCCATGGACCTGGTTACCAGCTAAATCAGAGGCTTGGAGGAAAATGAGAAAGGACAGAGACTGTCCTGGCTTTTCATCCATCCATCCATCCATCCATCCATTCATTCACCAGTTACTGCCTCCTCCTTCCTGCCAGGCCCTATCCTAGGCTCTGAGGCCAAAAAGTGACCTCAAAATGAGCCCTGCCCTCAAGCAGCTGTAGCCAAGTGAGAGTTAACAGATGCAGGAAGCGCGCACAGATGGGCGTTACATAACCGCCCATCTCCCTGGACTGTGTACATAGGGTGTTTGTCTTCCTCATTTCTCTGTCTTCCATGCCTAGCACAGTACTGGGCCACATTTTAGGTGCTCAATAAATGTTTGCTGAATGAATGCAAAGGCTTCATGGAGGAGGCAGCGTTTGACCTGGGGCTTCGACACTGGACAGGCTACTGACAGGTGAAGATGTGGTGGCGGGTAGAGGGGACCACTCCCTCGAGAGGAAGAGTGACAAGCCATTTTAGAAGGATCATCCTGGCTGCTGGGTGGGGAATGGTGATTCTGGGTGAGATGGGGAGCTGCTGGGTGGTGGGTGGGGAAGGACATCTGCTAGGAGGCCAATACAGTGTCGAGGAAAGAGAGGACTGTGGTCTGGACCAAGGCTTTGGTAGTGAGGACAGGAAAGGCCTGAGGGGAGATTATGAAGGAATAGACAAGATGTGGGAGGCGTGAAGCAGGAGAGGGCGGGAGTCACAGGTGAGGGTATCTGGGGGAGGGGGCAGGTTGGAGATACCTTGGCAGGAAGTTCAGGTCTTTTGAGCAAAATTTGAGGGCAGAAAGACCTTCCAGGTCCCTCAGGTCGGCTCTGGTGTCATTTCTACTACCTGGAATGGAGCTGGGTGGGAGGGGGATGGGTGGCGCTGTCCTGTGGGAAAAGGGAAGAGAAATCAGTTCCTTACTAATAAGAGGCCCTGCCTCACCTTCACCTGTTTTCTGGGCCCTGAGGAGGAGAAAGTTTGCCCATGGGACCTTGTCAATGCCCAGAGGGTCGCTGGAGGGTAAAGTTCCTCCAAAAATGCACGTTCTGATTCTTGCTCAGCTGCACACATTGCACACCATGGATGGCAGGACCTCCTCCTCTCTCTGAATATCTTTTATTTTTCTTGGGATATAACATACATAAAGTACACAAAATCCTCTAATCTTAAGAAATAGCTTGCTGAATTTTTGCCCACATCATCACCATCCAGACTGAGATATGGACCTTTGCCAGCACCCCAGAAAATTCCCTCCTGCTCCTCTCCTATCTCTATGCCCTCCTCTGACCCAGGTGACTACTATTCTGATTTTTAGAACCATAGATTAGTTTTGCCTACCCTTGAACTTCCTGTGAATGGAATCATACATCATGTATCGTTTTGTGTCTGGATTCTTTTAATCCACATATTCTATGTGACTATAATCTATAGTGTCACGAGTCAGCAATTCGTAATTTTTTTTTTTCTTACGCCATGCCACTCGGTTTGTGGGATTTCAGTTCCCCTACCAGGGATTGAACCCAGGCCACAGCAGTAAAAGCCCAGATTCCTAATCACTAGGGCACCAGGGGACTCCCAACAATTTGTACTTTTTTATATAAAACATAGTATTCCATTGGATGGACATGCCATAATTTGTTTATCCATTCTTCTGTTGATGAACACTGGGCTATGTCCACTTGGAGCTATGAATAAATCTGCTATGAAAACCCTTGCACAAGGGACTTTCCTGGCAGTACAGTGGTTAAGAATCTGCCTTGCAATGCAGGGGATTTGGGCTCCATCCCTGGTGGTGGAATTAAGAGTCCCACGTGCCACAGAGCAACTACTGAAGCCCAAGTACCACTAGAGTTCCTGCATCGCAAGGAAAGGTCCTGAGTGATGCAAAGAAGATTCCGAGGGCCGCAACTAAGATCCGACACAATCAAATAAATATTTTTCTAAATCCTTGCACAAGTCTCTTTGTAATAAGCACTCATTTGTTTTGGAATGAAAAGTGAGGAGTGGAAATTCTAGGTGATAGCATAGATGTCTGCTTACGTTCAGCAGAAACTGCCAGTATTCTGAAGTGATTGTACCAATTTCCTCTCTCACAGGCAGTGTGCAAGAATTTTGGTTGCTCCACACCCTTGCCAATGCTTAGCCTTTCTCTTTTCTAAACAAGAGTTTCCACTCTGAGACTCCTCTTTTCCTCCAGTGTTGGTATTGGGTGCGCCTGGCATGAGTGCATAGATCCCTCAGTCCAGAAGCAGCAAGACAGAAGTCACATCTAGTTTGAATCTTACCTCCAGGGGGAATGGTCATCTCCTTGATGTGGATGGGACTCCAGGAACCGGGGTGGCTATTCTATGACCGTGAGTATGAAACCAACATGAGGACAGCAGGGCAGACCTGTAATGGACCTGAGAGATGGAATATCCGTGAGGACATGGCCAAGCCATTCAATTACTCTACCACTGGGTGGCAGGGTACTTATTTTTTTAAGCCAAGTGAATCAGGGTCTTCTTTTTGGAACTGGAATCATAAAGGCTACAGTCCATAAGTCCCCCTGGTAACCAAACCGAATGGTGCCATTTCCATCCTCCACAGCAGTCAGCGCCACTAAACACTCCCTCCACCCTTAAACCTTCTCTCTGGGATCCCATGCTCACCTGGTCCTCCTCACACCCCATGGGTCACTGCTTCCCAGCCTCCTTTCTTGTCTCGTCCTCCTCTGCCTACTTTTAAATCTACCTTTGTTTTCTAGGCGCTCATCCAGAACCATGACATGTGTGCTGTGTGCCAATGCTACCAAAATAGTGTCTCCAGCCCAGACCTCTCTTCGGAGCCCCAGTCTCATATACAACGGCCTATTGACCCTCTCAATCCAATCATTGCCCAGGCTTTTCAAACTTGCTTTCTTAGCCAAACTTGATCTTTTCCCTCAATCTGAGCCTTCTGCAGGCTTTACCACCTTAGTCAAGGACTCTTTCATTCCTGCATACCCGAGGCAAAGATGGAGGTGTCACCGCTGATGCCTCAACAACCACCCATATCCCATCTGAGATTCTTTGCATCTCCACCTCCCCAAGCCACGACCTTGCCAGGGTCACAGGTTTGCATATGGAAACCCGCAACAGCCTTCTAACTGGTCTCCCCACACCCACTGGAAAGTGCTTTCTGAGCTATGAAGCCAGGGTGGCCTTTCAGAAACCCAGACCTGGTATGATTCCCATGATGCAAATGGTTCTCCTCACTCTCAAGATAAAATCCAAATTCATTAGGTAACACTATCTGCCCCATTTGCTCATTCCTCACCCTCACTGGCTCCTTCCCTCCTCCACAACATCTGGGACAAGTGGTTCTTTCTGCCTAGAACATTTCCCCTCTCAGTCTTGCCCCGAACAACTCTTAACCATCCTTGGTTTTTTAGCCTAAATGCCAGCTTCCAAGGAGAGTTCATCATCACTCTTCACCCTACATTCGTTGCTGTTGTTTAGTTGCTACCTTGTATCCAATCGCAACCCCATGGACTGCAGCCCACCAGGCTCCTCTGTCCATGGGATTTCCCAGGCAAGCATACCTGAGCTGGTTGCCATTTCCTCCTCCAAGGGATCTTCCTGACCCAGGGATGGAATCTCTTGCATCTTCTGCATCGGCAGGCAGATTCTTTACCACTGAGCCACCTGGGAAGCCCTCACCCTACATTAGGACTCCATTAATTTTTCATAACACTCTTCATTCCCCCCCAGCACGTCCCATCATGCATAATTATATATTGATTTGATTAAAATTATTGTGATCATTTTGATGTTTTAAAATTTTATTTGATTGACATGTAGTTGACTTACAATGTTGTGGTAATTTATGCTGTACAGCAAAGTTATACACATATATATACATTTCTTTTCATATTCCTTTTCATTATGGTTTATCACAGAATACTGAATACAGTTCCCTGTGCTATACAGTAAGATCTTATTTATCCATTCTATATATAATAGGTTGCATCTGCTAATCCCAGATTCCAAATCCATCTTCCTCCTCCCAACCACAAGTCTCTTCTCGATGTCTGTGAGTCGGCTTTCTAGATTTGTTCATTTGTGTCATAGTTTAGATTCCACATGTAAGTAATTTGATGACCGTTTTCCCACCCTCCTCCACTAGCGGGGCAGCGTTTTGAGTTAAAACAGCGCCTATGTCACCCTCCATTCTATCCTCTTGCCTTTAACACTGCACTTACATAGAGTAAGTGCTCAAGGAATGTGTTTAATTAGCTAATAAATGGATACATTGAGTCATTTAATTCCTATAACAACCCTATTATGTAGGCATCCAATCAGACTTGGGGAAGCTAAGAGTCAAGGCAAGTAGCAAAATACAGCACAAGGGGAAGAGTTAGGGCCTGACCCAAGTCAAATCGTAAATTCTGAGCCAGAACATTTCCGCTCCTGACCTCTGGCCTTGGTAAAGGGGCCGGGGAGGAGGCCGACTTAAGGGTTTCCCCGCAGGACCGGGTCATCCCCAAGAGTCGACGTGCTCACCTACAGAGACAAGGGTACGCCCCCCTCCGCTCCCAGAGTGTCAAGATCACAATCTACTGCATATGCATGAGGGGACCAAGGGCGCTGTGACTAGGGGCTGTTCAGGATGCGCCTGATCAAAAACTCTTCGGATTTGAGTCCAGAGCCCGCAGATTTCGGCACACACTAATATAAGTCTTCAAATGGTCATCTATGCAAATGTTAGGAGCGTATGAGGCGAGGGCAAGCCCCCACAATTTAGGTCGCTTGATCAGGCGTCTGCTGTAGGCAGCCCGATTCCAGGAGGGGTCCTCGACCGGCTCGACTAGAAGACGAAGGGGGCGGTTCCCCGGCTTCCTGCGGCGTCGGTGGCGAGCTGAGGTGGAAGCGGGTCGCGGCAGCGAAGGCGACAGCGGTGGCGGCGGCGCCATGGCGGGGCTCGCAGGTACCGTGGCGTCGGCCTCCGGGGGGCGGGATGAGAGGCCCTCATGCGACCGCGCCGCCATGTTGTCCCTTCGGGGTCACCTTAAGGCGTCGTCCGGTCCCTCTCTGGGGTTTTCCTTCCGCGCACCCTGGGGGCCGCCCCTGTCCGGTGTCACGTGATCGCGCTGTTTGGCCTCCGGGCCGGGCCTTGTGGGGGGCGAGGGGTATACTACCTTCCCGGCCCGAGGGCGGGTCCCCGGCCTCCTGGGTTCTCTTTCTGGCCTCCAAGGTCAGCGCTTGCCTGTCAGCTCCCGGGAAGGGGCAGGCAGAACCAGGGAGCGCGGGGCTGGGGGTGCGACCACCGTGTCTTCAGCCCCTGGGACCCGTGGCAGGGGGCCCAGCTTGTGAGAGATCTGTCACTCTGTCCCCGCCACTTAAGTTGCTTTTTCTTCTTTTTTTTAAAATCAGAAGGGGCGTTGGGGAGAGGGGAGAGAAAAGGGTCTCCCTCCCCGGGTCCCCGCCGTGCCGTCTGGGGTGATAGGTTGACGCTCTGCTTTGGGTCGAGGGTGGTTCTTCCTCTCTCTAATTTTACACGAAGTCTGGACACCCGTTCCCTTTCCTACAATATATATGGGGAGTGGCCCTCAAGGGCAGCTGAAGGAATGGAATGCCTGGCACACTAATGGCCTGGAAAGAATGGGGGATGGGGGACAGTTGGTTTTTCCTTCCCTCTTCCACAGCTTATTTAATTTCCTTCCAGGCCTGCATGTCCCTTTTCAACGCTAAATGTTGGGGCAGACTGTGGTCTATCCTAGGAAAGAAATGGTCTTTCTGTTTATAGGTACGGATCGTGTTTTATCCCTTTCAGGGAACTGGTGTCTTGGGGACGGCTTCTCTTTGCCCTGCCTGACATGGTACCACCATTCCCTCAGCCTTCTGGACGGCAACACCAAAGCCAGAACCTCCCCTTACCCCCCAAAAAAAGTTCCAGCTTAAGTGCTAATTGCAAGTGTTAGATCTTGTTTATTCGTTTGTTTGAAATCAGAGACTAATTAATGTCAAGCAAAGCTGTTGAAAGATTGCGGAGCCCTGGTCGGTTTCCAGTGACCAGATCACTTCCATAACTAAAACAGGTCTTGTTAGAATTTCTGCCAATAATAGTTTAAACTTTTGTTTGTAATCTGTTGTTTCAAAGAGGAATCTTGAAGTCTGGGTCTGGTAGTGTTTTTCTGTTGTTGTTTTCTTATCTTCGAAGTATATGCATTCCATTTCAAGCCTGTCACTGTGTGATATACCAAGGACCATGTGTTGCCTGCCTCTCTGACTTCCTGTTCTGGGAATGCTCTGGAATCTGGATCCTACTGGGGAATGGGCCCCGTGGGAGGGAGAAAGGGAGAGGGGAGGTTGAGCAGGACCATAACCAGAGAAGATGGTGGCATGTCTATGGGGCTTATAGAGGAAATCGGAGGTCACCAGGGAAAAAGAGACTGTTGCGAGACTAATGTTGTGTATGTGTGTGCACGTTTAAATCTCTGGGGGTGAAACTAACTGCAAATTTAGAATCTCACTTTAGGGTGCTGGCTCCTGAGTAGATACAAGTTTGAAAATAGATGTCTAGCAAATGGCTTACAGCACACCTGCTCCCTCCTCCCACCCACGCGTAATAAGCTGTTGCTGTCCTGCAGCTGAAGCTCAAGAAACCTGTCCTTCCATCGCAATCCAAATATTCCACAGGGAGAGGTAACGGTGTGGCATAGCACCCCACACCTGTAATAGTCAGGGTACCTAAACCCCTCTGGGGTTTAACCGAAGCTGGTTGGGCTAAGAGACTAACATCCTTTGGTGGCATTTGTCCCAAGAGCCTTGCCTGCTGCTGGAGTCCCACTCAGCCATTCCAGTTCCCTCATAACTCATCTGCTCTATCCTTGGTCTTGTGGGGGCACAGTGGGGGTGGTGGGGAAAATTTAAGGAAAGAGGGGTGCTGTGGACTAAGGGCTTTGCAACAAAATTGTAGTCATTTTTAACTCCTCCCATTGTTCTCTATCAGAATAAAATGTTTTAATGGTATTGCTTCTGGAAAAAAAATTTTATGAACAAGTTAGGTTTGGACCAGACTTCTAAGCACTGCACACGAGTAGAAAGTGAACACATTCCTTCCGTCTTCTCCGGTGGACTGTGTTTCCTCCCATAACATGAGGGCTTGATGCAGGGCAGCAGGGCAGGGGGAGTGGACATTGCACATTTAAGCCACCTGTGTGAGTGCAGCCCACCAGGGCAGCCTTGGCCTGGAAGTCTGTCATCTCATCATGCCGCACTCAGAGTCCTGCCGATGGATGGATGGAGGAAGCCCTGCAGTGGGGCTTTGCCAGGATCATCTGGGAAGCCCTGGGGCTGCCAGCAGCCTCCTGCCTTTTTAAAGGGGGGCCTACTGTGTCAAGAGCATCCAGACACTTCCATGCTGCCTCATCTCGTCTCCCTAAGCCCAGCTGCCTTATACCTTGGCCAAGACTAGAGCATCTGGGCCAGTGGGGCCAGGGGGCACACCCCTTGAAGGCTCTGAGAGGAGGGGCACCCTTCATTGAGAACACATGTTGGAATATGTCCACGGTTCTCCCGGTTTAGTGTGGAAAACCACGAATACCCTCAGTCTTGAGACTTGCCAAGGTATGGGCTTCAGAAGGGAGGTGTGGACATTGCCTGCTGCTGAGTCACCCTGGGGCATGAGAAGACCTGCCCCACCTTCAGGCTGTGGTAGGGACTGGAACCACCCAGCCCGAGCCTCGGATCCTACATCCCCACCCCAGTCCCGTTGAGTCCTGATTGCCACTTTGATGACAGAATGTTTCTAGCAGGTTGGGGTTCACTGGGATCTTAGCAGTCCTTTCACAGAGGGGAACTAAAGGTAGGGCTAGGAGTGATCTGACTAGGTTCTCTGGGCTGACCAGTGGCAAGGCCACTACCTGAACTGAGGTCTGCACCCTCCACCCCCTTAATTCTCTGACCTTGAACTGAAGTTATAGGTGCCTCTGAAGGTGCTGGTGGTTGGCTTGAGAAATGCTAGGGGCTGGATTAGGAGCGGGCAACATGAGGCTCAAGGGATTGAGGTCCTTTGTGCTCCAGAAGTGTTTGCGACAGCTGTGACTAAGGGATTTAAGGAAGTGGCAGAAAGATTTATGGCCCTCCAACTCACTCCCTGGATGTTGACCCAAGAACAGGTGTGTGGTGACAGAAACACATAAAGCCACAGACGAGGCTGAACAGGCGGCAGGGCCACTTGGTGGGGCAGTCAGCTGACTCCACGTAAAAGAAGCCCTGACTCACTGAGGAGTGGGAGAGAGCAGTCAAGAGCTGAGCAGCCGGCCCACCTACCCACCCTGGCATGATGGCAGGGGAGAGCCCAGGGTCGGGGACCTGGTAAGCACCCTTAAGAATATGGAGGCTAGGAGTGGGAGAAGCAGAGAACCCAGTGATGGGAGAGTGCGCTGAAGAGAGGTTCCTGAGGGTTGGAGAGGAGGCCCTGGGAGACTAGGCTGGCCTGGCAGGATGCCCATGTTGTGATCCTGGTAGAGGTTATAGGGCCTGGAGGGGTGAGCAGGGCAGGGGAGGGCCACACCACACCTTTGATCCCAGAGAAGCATGGCGTGCTGCAGTCCATAGAGTCGCAGAGTCGGACCTGACTGAGTGAGAGAACACCAGCAGTGTCCAAACTGTGTACCCCATGCTTATTTCTTTGGGGATCCTGGATGGATCCCCAAGACTTTGAGTTCTGAATTCCTCATTACCCTCTTGGTCCCTAGTACCCTTAGGGAGGTAGGGCTCCTCCTGCCTTTCTACTCCTCCTCCTTTCCCTCCTCCCACTTTCTTCCCTCCCACCTTCCCTCCTCCTCCCATCTCCCCCTCCTACCTCTCTCCTCCTCCCATGTTTCCCCCCTCCCACCTTTCCCCCTTTCCCATCTTTTCCCCCCTCATCTTTGCCAAGGCCCCTATCCCAGGATGAGTGAAGACTCCCACTCCTTTGGGGAAGGAAAAGTGGTCCCTTATTTTGAGACCACAAGTGAAGATGGTTCCACCTTTTCCTGTGGGTGGTAGGGGGTGTGGTCCTTTTTCTCAGGACAGTGTTAAGATGAAACTGGGTGTGTGAAGGTTTATTCCCATTTTGTTGCCTCCCCCCACCCCAAGTAGTGTGCCCACTCAGACCAGTCTTAGAAGTATGTGTTGAAGCCACAAGAAGTGACAGGAGACAGACTTTTTGGTGCGCCTCCACCGCCCCGCAGGGTCCTGGGACACTGCGAGACGGGGGAGGTACTTTTTTTATTTTTTGTAGAGGCGGTCCCTGTCCTCCAGGAGCTTACAATCTAGCCGGGGAGACACAACTAATGCACACTTATACAATCATTACAATTAGCGATTACCACAATATTGACCACAATTGCATGAGACCTGGGGGATTCAAGATCAGTGAGGGGCTGGGGGCTTGGAGAAGGTGTTTTTATAAAGATGGGATTCGTTTTCTTCTTCAGTAGGTCCAAATTGAGTGACAAATTTCTTTGGGGTGGCAGTGAGGAAGAAAGGGGAATCGAGGGAGCAAAGGCAGCAAGGCTGGAATGCACATGCCGTAGGCAAGGGACAGTGAGGGCCCTGCTCTGTTTCTTAACCCTCTTCCCTCACCCTCGCCCTCCAGTCCTGCCACACAGGCACGTAGTTGTCGCTTGTCTGCTGCACCGAGATTCAGGGCTTCGGCTGGTGATGCTGGAATGTCCATTCTGCTGGCTGGTGTAGTTGTCTGGATCTCTGTGGTGTGGCCTGCTGGCATGGCCATGGCTGCGGGGCTGGGATGGCACTGTCCCAACTTGGTCCAGATCTGAATGCGTTGCCTGTGCCCAGATCTCAGGAGTCTGCTCCCCCCATGCCCCCCTCCTCCCTCTAGCCACCCGCAGTGGGAGGGGTGCAGAGGGGTGGGGAAGGGATCGCGTGTTGTCATCATTGTCGGTGCTGCTCCGGGGGCCTACCAGCCCCTCACTGACCTTGGCAAGTGCTCCTCTGGCGAGAGGGCACAGGGGACGCCCCATTCCTGCGCGGCGCTGGCTCCCATGCTGGTGGAATGGCACAGGAGCACCTGGTGACACGGCCGCCCAGGGGAGGGGGCTGGAGCCTCAGTTGGGGGCCCGCTGGCGGCGCTCTCCCAGCACGTGCCGTCCGGTTCTCGACACCGTATATGCCAGCTTCTGCAGGGAGTACCTGAACACCTGTGGCGAGTGAGAGACCCAGGACCTGCCCTTAGAGGCGGGCACCCGCAGCGTGTCTGCAGCGCTGCCGGGCCCGCCCCCGCCCCGCCCCCTGCCCCGCCCGCCTGTCCAATGAGGAGAGGCGGGTGCGGGCGCAGCTTGTCCACGAGTCAGGGCAGCTGGAGCTTTTCCAACTGTGCTGAAGGCTGCATGGCCGCAAGCTGATTGGACCCACAACTTAGGTATACCTCACTTCTCGCAATGGGCTGTGTCCCTGGAGGATTTCGAAAAGCGAATCCTACCCAGTAAATGCAGCATTCCAGGAACACCTTGAAGGAAATATGCGATTCCTTTGGCAAAGGATTCTTTTAGCAGGGAATTCTTCCTCCAAGGGGTGCTTTTAGGGTAGATTATTTTATGGACAAAGCGCTTTCTTCTGATTTATTTCTTTTTACACAAAGCAATTTCATTATTTTTAAATAAAGGGAACTGTCCTTTTTCGGAAGCGCTTTTTTCCTATTTTTCCTGCAAAGAACCTTTTCCTCTAATTACTTTCTTCAAAGCGCTTTTATTGATTCATAATTTCTGTTAGCTCCTTTGTCTAATTTTTTTCTGCAGTGCGTTTTTTATCTAATGCATTTTTTTCTGCCAAGTGCTTTTGTCTGATTCTTCCTGCAATGCGCGATTTCTCTAATTCATTTTTTCCCGCGAATTTTTCTGATTTGTTGTATTCGTGGTTTTTGCAAAGTGCTGGGTTTTTTCCCTGAGAAATGCCTTTTTCTAACTTATTTTTTGTCCCGCCCCCGCAAGTGCTGTATTTTCTAAAGGAAAATTTTCCCGCAATGCGCAATTTTTTTTAAGGGAGAAAAATTTCACTATGTGAGCGGTAAAGTCTCTTTTCGCAAAACAGAAGTGCCCCGCCTCCCTCCTGGGGTCGAATCTGGTGTAGCGGGATTTTCTTACCACGTTGGTCGCTAAGAGCCTCGGCGATCATCCGCGGCAGGCGCCCGCCGCGCCCCAACTCTTTGTTCCCGAGCGGGCTCACTGGGAAGGGTCTACGCAAGGAGGAGGGCGCAGGGAACGGGCGGGGGCGTGCAGTGCCGGCCGCGGCACTTGGGCTGGCAGGGGTCGCGGCAATTGGGGCAGGACGGGTTGGATGCGGCAACTGCAACGCGGGCTTGCCGGTTCTGGGGGTGCGCATCGGGACCCTCTTCCACCCAGAACCCGAGCACGCTTACCTGCAGCAGCACGCGGAAAATGTACCAGCCGATGATAAGCAATTCAGCCGACGCTGCCGCCACTGCCGCCATGGTTCCGAGACGGGTGGGTGGGTGGTTGAGAACGAGTGCTGCCGGTTCCGAGGTCCGCTGGCCTCTCGGAGTCCGCTGTTGGGCGCACTGCCGCAGCCGCGGTGGCCGCGCCTTAAGTATCTGCCCACTGCCCAAGTGCGCATGCGCGCTTGGGCGGTGGGTCCATGAGGAGGGGTAGCTGGGGGCGCTCCTCATTCGTCAGAAGAGGAAAAAAAAATAATCCATTTGCTCTTTCCACATAGACCCCCGCCTCCTGAGTTCATCTTCGCCCCTTTCCAGAAGATTCTGCTGTGCCCGCTCTTTGAATTTTAATTTAAAATGGAGGGGAAATGCAACTCTGAGTTAGCGCATAGAGTGAAAGTAGAGGCGCACACCTTTTGGTAGCGGAACCCCTCTCTCTGACCCCAAGCCTGCAGATTCGAGCCCAGTGTCCGATGCTGCGCCATATCGCACCTTGGGCTCGGGTGGAAAATCAGGAGGACCTAAGTTAGGAATCATCTGCCCCGCAGAGCAAAAACAGGTGCCCCTTCTAGAAGCCTTGGCTTCATAGGTACCCTGCTCAGTATTCTTTTTCTAATACTCAATGTGTTAGAAGCCCACGTCCTCTGCTTTGCAAGAGTCCCTGCGCGCGGAACCTTTGCGGGACTCCTCACATCCCGCTTCTTACGGTTGCTAGATCTGCAGCCGTGGCAGTTGTAGGGAGCTGAGCCAGGACACTGAGCACTAGGTGGAAAAGCGATAGTCACCGGGTGTCTACCTTGTGGGATGGAAAATGGGCGGGATGGCGCCTTTGTGTGCGCGGAAGAGATGGGATGAGCTCTCCAAAGTAGTGGTCTGAAGGTGCTCTGGGATAGTTTTCTGCTAGACGAGTTATTTCCACCTCTGCTCCCCTACCCCCAGGCCCTGGTAGGTCTTCCTCAGCCCGCAAGGTTCTTTGTACCCGTTAAGCTGGACGCCTGCAGTTTGGAGCGGGGTTTTGCTACAGCCATGGGAGGGTCGTGGCTGTTGCGGTTCAGATAGCAGGCGCGGCAGGAAGACCAGATCGCGGTCTGCGAGCGCGGCCCTGGCGTACCAGTGGCCCGCCGCTCAAGCGCACTTCTCTCCAGCGACTGCCTGGCACAGGCGCCAACTGGCATTTGCCCCAATATGGATAGAAAATTAATTTTGATTAAAATCACATGGAGGGCAAGTTCTATACAGTGCCGGCGGCAGATGGAGAGCGCAAGTGAACTTGGGCAAGTGGTCATGTTGAATGAAGTAGAAGGGTGATTTTTTTTTTTCCTATTTTGACTTTCGAAGAAGTTGGCAGGTTTTGGCAGAATGACATTGGATTATTTGAAAAAGCCAAGCTCATTCTGGGCTGCCATCTTGAAGCAGAATATTCGGAGATGCTGTGGTGGCTTCGCGGAGCTTGCAAGGAACCATTGCCTGCGATCTGCCGCCGGCGGTGCGCCGCTACTTTACACCAAGCACCTGCTGTGAAAGAGAACACATGCAGAATCCTTTTCTTATTCCGCGGGGGCACAGCACGGAGCCCATGGCCCTCCCGTGGTAACCACAGGGCGGTATTGTGAGGTCTGGGCCCCTTGAGGACGGGCCGCAGCCCCAGGAGGCGATACATGATCTCTGCTGGGCAGGGCCCAGGCGAAGCCAGTCCACTGTGCCAGACCTGCCTAGAGCCCTCTGGCCAAGCCCCACCCCCACCTCCCCCCCAAGAAGGGGAAACACCCAGGACGCTTCTTCAAAGGGTGGCTTGGAGAGGAGTAGACTCCATGGGAGGGCAGGGAGGAAAGGGCATTCACATTTGCTGTTGTTAACCATGATCCATTTTTCCAAATAAGTATACATTCTGTTCCTGTTTTTTTTTTTTTTTTTTTTGTCTGTTTGTCTGTCTGTTTTGTGTCTGTTTGTCTATTGTGTTGACTTTTCTCTTCAGGATCCCTGCTGCCTTGGTGATCCCGGGCTGACAGCCAGAGAGCACAGCGGCTCAGCTCCTGGAGAGCGAGGGTTGAAGAAAGCAGAGGGCAGCCGCCCGCGCCCGCTAGCTCCTATTAGGTCGGTTCCTGCAGCGGTGCCCGGTGGCCTTGGCGAAGGCCCTGTCCGGCAGAGATCATGTATTGCCTCCAGTGGCTGCTGCCCGTCCTCCTCATCCCCAAGCCCCTCAACCCCGCCCTGTGGTTCAGCCACTCCATGTTCATGGGCTTCTACCTGCTCAGCTTCCTCCTGGAGCGGAAGCCTTGCACAATTTGTGCCTTGGTTTTCCTGGCAGCCTTGTTCCTCATCTGCTATAGCTGCTGGGGAAACTGTTTCCTGTACCACTGCTCCGATTCCCCGCTTCCAGAATCGGCGCACGACCCCGGCATCGTGGGCACCTAACAGCCAGCCCAGTTAGCTTTCCAAGGAAGCAGAAGACGGGAGGGGAGGCATTGACATAGGTCATAAAGCATTGGAGTTTCAAATCCCGCAGTCCCGCGGGTGCCACATTCCTGACGGCGCCTTTTTGGCCTGTGATGTTTTATCCTTATAATGTGAATAATGGGCACTGACCGGTGCTTTTATCGTAGAGTCCTGTAGTCGTGGGTGGTCTTGTGGTTGTGTGTGTTCTGTCCCCATCTTGGCCCCTGGCTGGCGGGATGGCCACCCCCCTCGCCGCATTCCCACGAGGCATCTGCACCCATCCTGGTCAACTGCCCCAGCATGACCGGGGCAGATAAAATGCCAGTCTCATTGTCACCTCTGTCCTCCCTTCCGAGTATTAATGACTCCTCCGTCCCTCTCTTGGCTTCCTGTAAGTTCTCTTTACCCCTTTCCTTTTTTGGGGAGCACCTGTTCAAGACAGGGCTCGTTTTTGCACTTATCTCAAATATAAAGAGATTGCTGACGCCCGAGAGCCTCGCTTTTTCATCTTTCTTTCCCAGCCAACAGGCTAGACAGCACTGTGTCTCACCTGCTGGCCACAGATCTTCAATATTTCCCCACTTCATTTTGAAGGAAGTAACAGATAACATGTTGCTCTTTCATCCAGGGTTCTGGGCTCCTGCTCAGCCACCCAGCTTCGCTTCCTTTGCCCTTCCTCCTGCCTTTCAACTGTCGTGAGGAGAGGGGCCTCATTGTGTCTCCCATGCATGCGCTGCAGGATTGATGTGCAGTGTGTTTATGTAGATCTAGCAGTCCCCAGCCGAGTGAATGGGAGCGTACTTGTGCGTTTCATAACAGCCAGGATCCCCTCGATAGGTGTTTGGATATTTTTTGGTGTGGTGTGCTGTGCGTGCTGCGTGTGTGTTTACGTACCTGTACAAGTACATGTTGTAAATCCCTTTTAAAGAAGCTTTATCGAACGTGTTCTGATTTTGAGGTGTCGCAATAGCTAGCTCGTAGGTGCCGCTACAGTGTGTATTTAGCATGGGGATTGCAGAGTGACCAGCACACTGGACTCCGAGGTGGTTCAGACGAGACAGAGGCGAGCAGTGGCCATCGCCCTTGTGCCAGGAGCTTCTCCAGTCCTGCGCGTGTATAGACTGTACCTTACGAAGAATACACAGGAAGACTTTGTGACTGTCACTTGCTCTTTTCTTTTTTCTGCGCTTCAGTAGAAGTGTCGGCAAATGAGACTGTCTCCTGGCCCCTGCCCACTGGGGATCAGCATGGTTGTCCCTCCAGTCTAAAGCATCCATCTTTCTCTTGCCTGAAGCGGGAGGGAGATGGGCCAGGCAGAGGACAGAACTGGAGGCAGTCCATCTAGGGAATGGGACCTCAAGGCCACACTTGCGGGACATTTGGACTGCTATTCTGGAGCTTTTATTTCTGGTGTGTTCGTTGCACAGCTGTTTGAAATGTTTAATAAAGCTTTATAAACTTTACTCTGTGGTTTTATGTGGCTGCAGTCCATTTGGGTCGTGGTATTAGATTTCTGAGTTGGTGGGGGGCAGAGGGTAGCATGGAGGGGCAGAGTCCTTGGCGCCAGAGTACCTTAGCCCGAAAATTCGATCTGCTCTCTGGAGAGCAGATGGTGGGATTGGGGGCGGGGGAGCAGAGGGCAGGCCAGGCGGTGAACAGGAGGGAGCCTGAAAGTTTTCAGAGGAGACATGTGCGTTTCTCAGCTCCCATGGCTTCTCGCCTGAAACTGTTTCCCTCTGTAGGAGACTGGAGTAACCGATCCCTTGACAAACAACTTAAGACAGCTGGGGCTCTAATCATCAAGGATTTTTATGGTACTGCTTTTGAAGTAAAAATAAAGTGAAACCCCTTACGGCATTTCAAGTGGAAAAATAAATAAGGCCGGCCGGCCACACAGGGGGCTCCGAGCAATGGCTGGAAGCGTGGTTCTGTGCTGTCGATGTGCACGTGCTCCCGTGGCCGTGACCTTTGAGACAAAGCTGAGTGCCTTGTCAGGGCTCCATGCTGGGTGTCCATCTCTCCATCTTGTCTCCTTCTAGAAAACGTAACAGGAGCACTGCCTGTCCAAGGCACAGAACTATTGTGAGAGTTTATTGTGAAAGTACTTGGGTCATTTTACTTAGATTGCTAATTTATTGCTATAAAGTACTGTGTAGTTTTCTCCTGCCTTTTTCAATCTCCCCATTGTCCGTTTATCTCTTTTTCATTCCTACCGTTGCCTATCAGCGCTTTCTCTTTTCTTGGTCAAAACTTGCCAAAGATTTATTCATTTTAAAGGTATTTTCAGAGAACCAAACTTATCGATTATATCTGCTGGGTGTTTTCCTTCCTGATGCTTCTGTTTTTTCTCTCTGCATTCTTTTTTTTTCTTCTGGGTTTCTGGGTGTATTTTGTGGTTCAGCAAAGTCTTGTCAAGCTGAGGAGTCCTACATGTGGAAGGGA
Organism: Giraffa tippelskirchi; assembly: GCF_054371585.1. Lineage (NCBI taxonomy): Eukaryota > Metazoa > Chordata > Mammalia > Artiodactyla > Giraffidae > Giraffa > Giraffa tippelskirchi. The sequence continues at coordinate 108,251,128 of NC_137287.1, read as the reverse complement.
TGGTTTGTTCAGCAAACACTGATCCCCTGTCCTGGGCTTGCTGGGTATTTCAGGGCCAAGACCCAGGCCTGACTCTCCAGGAGCTCATGACTCGAGCCTAGTGGGAAGACTTAAGAAAATAGACAACTGCAAATTCCAAAAATAAAACAAACAAGCAAAAAAGGCTTTTGTGGCTACGCTTTCCCATGGAGACACCTGGATGATAAATGAAGCCAAGATTATTGCTTATTTTGCTCTCCTCTAGAAAGCAGCTTTCTGTCGTAGGTCAGGCTCACTAAAGAGTCACAAACAGGCCTCCCTCTCGAAAGATTTGTGGCCCTTTCCATCAGGGAGCCTGCAGGCTGCCCCTCCCCAAGGTGACTGCCAGATCAGCATTCTGTCTGTCCAGCACTGCTCTCCATCTTACCGCGGCAGCACCCAGCCCCGCCTCCTGAAATGCCTTTCAGGAAAATGAGAAGGAGATGCCTCTCCTGCAAAAGAGCAGGGTGCGAGGTCTTAGAAAACCACGCCCGGCAATTCTGACACTCTCTGTGGCTCCTAGTGTGAAATGGCTGGTACCTGGTAACCACAAGATCCCATGAGGCCTTGGTCTGGGCTTTTGTAGGAGCTGGTCCATGCCCTCGTATGGCCCTCAGTGTCCTTATGGGTAGAATGTGGTTTTTGGAGCAAACACAGTCTTCCTGCCCCTAACATACAGGGAATCCTTTCTCCTAGGATCTTCGTGTCCTCCTGGATGCACTTGAGGAAGGTGACTGAGCTCTGGGAGGGTGGTATTGCCCTTGCAGGGCAGCCTGCATGTGCTTTATGATTTAATCATCGTACCATGTTATCCCAGGAGTCCTCTGTCAGGAAGGCTTCCTGGACTTCTTCCCTCTCCCTAAAGATCCGCTTGCCCAGGTGACTTCACTCAGCCCTCTATTGAGTGCTAATGTTCATGCAGACTTCCTCAATGACTGGATTTCCCCCCACCTCCCAGGGGCTTACGTTGTTATTTAAGCCAAGGTACTTAAGCCATATGGAATCCTGTACAGGACTAGGCCTTGGGGCCACACAGTGGACAAGGTGGGTCCTCTCTGTCATCAGGGAGTCATCTGAGCTAAAGGGAATGACCTTGGGCAGATAATCCCACAGATAAGGTATAACAGGTGCCCTAAGAGGAGAGGACCTGGTGTAAGCTGGGGAGACCTGAGGTTCAGGCTGAGACCTGAAGACCAGTGTGAATGTTGGAGCCATGAAATAATAAAGGAGATGTTATTTCTCACTGTCTAATCAAAGCATCTCTGGCTTATAGCTAAAGAGACTGGGCTGAAAGTAACAGAAAGGACCATCAGGATCTGGCTGCCCTGGAGGGCAATGTCGGGAGACAGTGAGAGGGTCTAAGGTTGACATGGTGGCAGGCCCGCAAACTCAGTCCTGAGTGAGAAGCCTTCAGTTTCCAGCTGATGGAACCATCACAGACAAGAGTCTGCTGGGAATAGGGGTTGACCCAATCAGAGCAGCATTTAATTTAAGATGGGGTTTTTTTCAGTTGGGAACATGATAGCATTTGAGCAGTGAAAGCAGCAGGGCTGGCAGGAAGGCCCCTGCCCTTTCTAGATCATCACAAATGGGGAGAAGTGGATCCAAGGAGCCATGGTGGATGAGGAAGACAAGGCAGGAAGAAAAGCAGGCTGGGGAGGGAGGCCAGAGAAAGATGAGAGACTCCCATTGAATAGCCACAGGAAACCATCAGGGAGGGGTCGTTTTTGTGTTCAGTCAGCTAGCCAAGCCAGAACCCAGGCTCCTGGCATCTAGTGCAAAGCTCACCCTCATTCCCAACCCCCTCCCCCACCCCACTCCCAAGGGGAGAAAAGGTCACTGCTCTGGAAAGAAGGAAGAACTAAGCAGTGCTATCCTTGGCAAGCAAGGGAAGGTGATCCTGACTAAAAGCCAGAAGAGGGGCAGTGTTGGGTCTGCCAGGTTCAGGGAGAGAAGTCCATATCTTGAGAAAAACTTGGGTTATAGAGTGTTCTTGAGGTAAAAGGGAGTAGCTGGCTGAGCAGCAGCTTGAAGGTTTCAAACAGAAGCCCTGGGTCTCCCTCTTGGCTGTCAGGTCTTGGTAGGGTGAACTTGGGGAACAACTTAGGACTGACAAAAGTGAGAGATGAGGTTTTGGGGAGCCTGGACCCTGCCTCTGTGACCATATGTCCCTGAGCCTCAGTTTCCTCACTAGTAAAACAGAGATCATAGCACCCACTGGAGCTTAGCTCAAGGCCAAGTCTTCACAAATGTTCTCTCCTCTCTTCTGTGCCCCCACTGCCCTCCACTGACCCTTAGCTTCTTAGAGATGCGGTCTGATCATCCAGCTCTCTCACTCATTCATTCCTACAGGGAGTATTTGCCAGGCCCTGTGCCAATCCCAGAACCTGAGAAGACCGTGTGCTGCTTGAGGAGCTCAGCAGGAGGGAGGGCACCGAGGCAGTCCTGTAGGCGCATAATTACAGTGCCAGGTCATCAGGGCTGGACAGAGTTAGGGAGAGACCTCATTTGGGAGACCATATGTCAGCACCTCCACAGGAATTCCCTTAATTATTTTTCCAAGCCCCGAAATGACAATATCCTAAAAGGGAGAGGAACACCTAGACAGTGCTCTTTCCTGAGAGGCCAGAGTCCTGCTTGGCCACTAGTTTGCCCAGGACCATCCAGGGATTTTTGCCTCTTGGAGAGAAATCCCTGCCTGTACGGCCTTCTCCTCATGAGGGATCCAGATGTTCGAGAGTGCAACGTCAGATATGGGCAAACATGAACCTTCTCCACAGGCTGGCCATTTGAGCAGTTCTGGCCCCTCACTTCTTTTCCTGGCATCTTGTGGAGCGTCTACACAGGGAGACCTCCCCACTTTTTCCAAGCCTGAACCCTGCCCCTCCCTGCTTCACACTGCTAGTGGCAGGAAGCTGAGGCCCTGGGCCCCATCCTGACCCTCTTCCAATGTGACCTTGCTCTCCTCTGCCCGCTCTCCTCCAGGTCCATTTCCCGATCTGTTCACCAAAGAGGGACTGACCCAGGAAGCCTTCCACATTTCCAAAGGCTTCTTCTATGAAATGTCAGTGAACTTTATCCTTATTATTTCAGTCTGAGAGATCTTAATTGAGAGAAAGTGTGTTAAAACAAGCATTTAATCAAAGAATTTTTTGCACTGAAGAACAAACTTTATATCTCTTGGGTGCAGAAGTAAGAGTCTTAGAGTCAAAGCAGATGTGGAAGGGTCTCTGAGGGAGGAAGACAAACACAGCCCTTCAGTGGTTCCCTGTCACTTGTGGTCCTGACTCCTAAACTTGGCCATCAAAGCCCTGCACATCCCTTGAGGGTAGGGGCTTGAACTTTGTCCCCTAACCAGGCACAGTACTTGCCTGACCAGGCCTGGCATAGACTGCTAGTTGGCTTGCCGGCGGATGGATGGCTCAATCAGTCTGTCTCTCCCTAAAGAATTAAGTGGGCCGGTCTTTCTTAGAAGTGAAGGAATTTGGTTTACCTCCCAAATCTACTCTTGGAAACTCTGAAGTGACAATGTTTTCCAGCCTCCAGACTAATATTTTACACACAGATATCACAAACACTAACATGTCACAGAAGATACATGAGAAGAACCTCCTGAAAGGCTTAATAGCCTGGTGTCCTTCCTGCAGCAACAGAGGGCTGTGAGTCACCTCCCTCACTGGGCCTCAGTTTCCCTATTTGTAAAATGAGGCATTTGGGCTAGATAACCCTTAAGTTCCTTTCTAGCTCTGGCATTGTCCTCAGATGCCCTGGTTCCTAGAGCAGTCATTGGACAGGACTCATGGTGACTCCAGGATCTGGGTCAAGTCCACATCTTGGAGCATGGCGGAATCATGGCGATGGCTGCAACCCCCAGAAGATGAGCCAGGTAGGAACTGGCTGAGAGTTTTTTCTGCTGATGGTGAAATGTCCTGGCAGAATCTGTGAAGGTAGGTTGATGCAGGTGAGGGGAGGGCTTGGGCTTTCCCGCCCTTGTGGTCCCTGAGTAATGTTTCCTTGCAGAGTCAGAAGCTATCCAAGACTGTTTGTTGGATGCCAGCTAGATTCAGCCACTCGTATTGGCAAAGAGGGTGAACCATCTTTCCGCACACTGTCCCGGCCAGGCTTCCAGAAAGGTTTTTTGCTGCTACCCCTTAAATGCTTTCCTGCATTTCATTGTCACTGTGTCTAGAGTCATACCTTCCCATAGCCTTTTGGTTCCCTGTTTAGGTGGCATATTCTCTGAGGATGTTGTGGTCCTGATGCCATCATCAGCCAGGAATAACTTAGCTTAGTGTCAGAGCCACAAGGGGAAGACTTGTCCAAAGTTGGAGCTCTGACTATTGAAAGGTAATAATCCATTTTCAGCCTCCCTGAGAGCACATACCCAAATTCAAAAACTTTTGATCAGAAAGGAGACATAAATCCATTAAAAACCAGAGAGAAAAGGCATTGGATATTTAATGTATCTGAAAGCGGAAGCCCCTCTAAGCTAAAAAAACAACAAAGTACAAGAAGGCAAAGACCAACCAACTTGACCACATCAAAGCTAAGTATTTCCAAAGTCAAACAGTGTCACAAACAGAACCAAAAAGCAGAGCGGATGAACTGTTTGCAGATCTATAATGTGTAAAAAGATGATACACAAATCCTTAACAGTAAAAATAACCCTAACCCTTACCCAACAGATAGGTATGTCATTCACCTCAACAGCATACAGAAGAGAAAATAGACTTGACTAAAAATTTTTTGAGAAAATAATTCAATTTCAGTAATAACAAGAGATCAACAATAAAAACACAATAAAGAAGCGCTAGTTTTCACCAACAAATTTCGGGGGAAAAGTTTAAGAATACTCAATGCTGATGAGATACAGTGAAATAGGCACTAAGTACAAAGGGAACTGTGAATTGCTATAAACTTTCTGGAAAATAATATGATAGTCAAAGAGAAGGAGAGAGATGAAAGTTTCAAGCAAGTGCCAATAACCTATATATTAATACAACATTTGAGTGTCTACTTTGAAATCTGCCTGCAAGACAGGAGGACCTGGGTTTGATCCCTGAGTTGGAAAGACCCCCTGGAGAAGGAAGCAGCAACCCACTCCAGTACTGCTGTTGGGAAAATCCCATGGACAGAGGAGCCTGGTGAGCTACAGTCCATGGGGTGGCAAAGAATTGAACACGACTGAGTGACTAACACTTTGTCACCCATAGTGTCGGGTGTTAGAATGTGGAGATAAACAAGATATATCGTCTGCTCTTGGACATATGGTCAAAGAGATAGAAAAACACACAGATTCTAAAATGATATGTAGTAAGAAGGCCAGAGATATGCTTGGGACGTGGGCAAAGCATGGAGCAGCCGAGATGGGTGTTTCAAGTATGAAGCTTCATGGGTGTATCCAGGGAGGTTATCTGTCTCTGGTTACTTGGAGACATTCAGAGGTGCGAGAACTAATGAAGAGATGATTGCTTCGGTTCAGGTAGAGAAGGCAAGGACTGAATTAGGGTGGAGGCCAAGAGGATAGACAGAAGGTAAAATCAGGAGAAGCTGCTGACCGGTCAAAGCTGCTGACTAGGTCAAAGAGTCTAGGATGCCTTCCCTGTTTGTGTCTTGGGTGGGTGGACTACTCGGGAGAAAAAGCAGGCTTAGGGGTGAGAAGAGGATCATTGAGCCCAATTTTGCACAAGTTGAATGAAAGGTGGGCATCCAGGTAGAGATGGCCTGTGAGGATCCAGGAGAGAGCTTGGACCCCAGCAGGGATTTGAATGAAAGATTCAGATTGGGACTGAGGGTGACTATAGCCGTGGGCTTTGCTGAGCTGCCCTTGGAGAAGGTGGCAGCTGAGAAGAGAAAGGAGGGTCTAGGGCTGAGAATCTTTCCCCTGTTTAAGCATGGACAGAGAGAAAGAAAAGCCCACAAAGGCAGAAGAGACAGCAGAAAGAGATGGAAAAAGCACCTGGAGCCTGTGTTGGCATGGAAACCCAGGGATGTGGAGCGTTTCCAAGAGAGAATAATCAGTCAATAGAAGAGAAAAGCCAGTTAGATAGGGACGGAAGGCCCACCACACGGAGCAATTAGGGGTCCCTCGAGCCCCACAGGAGCGATTCCTGTGAGAGGTGGGCCCGAAGCCCCCACAAGGTGGGCAGAGGAAAGTGAAAGAGGAGGGTACAGCAGGCAGCATGCCACTTGTCCTGAGGAACTTGGAATATGAGGGAGAAGCTACCAGGGTTATGACTTGGGTCAGAGAGAATTTCTGGGCTGCGCCGAGAGGAAGGCAGGATCGACGTGATGGAAGAGAGGCTGAAAGGGCCGTCACCTAAAGTCTTCTTGTCTGTGTAAATCAGAGGCAAGATCAAAGGGCATGGATGGCAAAGAGGAAAAATGGCCATGAATGACCTTGACTAGAGCTGTTTTCCAAGAAAGTCTGCCTGCCAGTCTGGAGCTCACAAAGGAGGTGTGGGCTTCTCCCCAGGGGGTAGATGGGGAACTCGGAGAAGTGCAGAGTTCGTGGAGCAGAGCCAGACACTGAGCCATGACCGACATTTCAGGGACAGATGCAGGGATGCTGCTGAGGAGGCTAGGTTGGGGTGGGGGGGCGCGGAAGAAAGGGCTAAAAAATTGGGGGCCCTAGAAGCCCAGGGAGGAGAGAGCTTCCAGAGGTCAGCGTGACCATTCATGTGCCAAAGGCACAGAAGTCAGAGGAGGTGAGAGTGTCCCTGGTCTTTGGGGACCCCGGCCATAGCAGCTTTGGGGCAGGGGGCAAAACCCAGCTGGGTGGGGGTGATCTAGAGACTGGTTAAGAAAGCAGGAGGGGAAAGGGAGACCCAAGGGAGACCCGAGGGGACAGAAGTTTCTAGAAGGTACTCTACACATTGACATTTGGAGGGAGGAGGGCTATGCGAGGACACAAGAGCAGGGACAGGTAACGAAAGGGGCTCCCGGAGAGTGGGATTAAGTGTATAGGTGAAGGGATTAGTTGTGTTGGTGGAAAGGGGCAAAATTAAATCATGTACATTTTACCAAGTAATCTGATCTCCGTGTTTTTCTGGAGGTTGTTTTTCTGCCCTCTGAGTACTGACTACAGCTCTAATCAACAGTAGTTTCATCCTGCCTCGTGTCTGGGGCTGTGTCTTATTCATTTTTGTACCTTTCGGTACCTAGCAACAGGCAGCAATCTAGGTAAAGACAGAATAATTATTTCCTGCTTGAAATCAAATGCCTGAAATGGAGGTTCAAAAACAATTTATTTTTAAACCACAAAGATTCTGTGACCATTCCCAAGGAATCAACAAACAGGGAAATGAAAGTCAAAGTTGAAACTGTCTGTACGTGAGGCAGTCTGGGTCTCAGGAAATGCACTCTGCATTCTGGTGTGGGTGCTGCTCCTCATAGTTTTTAATGGTGAGGTTGTGATTGTTGTCTCATCTGGTCATTGCAAATCCACCCTCCTGTCCCTAGTGAGGCAGACAGAGACCGCTAGCCCCATTTCACAGATTAGGAAACTGAGACCTAGAGCGGCAGGATAGAAGGAAAGAATCATGAGCAATGAAGTCAGTGGGGATAGGTCTTGAATGCTGCACAGGGTCTTCACACCACTGCCTGGTGTAATCTCCTAGCATGTGTGCTCAGGCCCTAAGTCGTGTCTGACTCTTTGTGACCCCATGGACTATAGCCCGCCAGGCTCCTCTGTCCAGGGATTTTCCAGACAAGAATACCGGCATGGGTTACCATGTCCTTCTCCAGGGGAGCTTCCTGACCCAGGGATCGAACCCGTGTCTCCTGCATTAGCAAGCGGATTCTTTACCACTGAGCCACCTGGGAAGCCCAGTATCTCCTAGACATTGAGTAATTCTAACTATTTCTTCCAAAGTCAAGAAGGAGCCTTGGTCTAACTGGTTGAGCTTCGGCCTCATACCATCCCCTGATAAGAGCTGGGTAGCAAGAGGCGGGGACTGAAGGAGGGGCCTCTGTGGGTTCTGTGTAAGAGAGCATCCCATGTCGCACCACAGCCATGTAAAATGGAGAACAGGAAATCTTCCTGAATGTAACAAGGGCTGTTATGGGGGAATAAGGAATTCTGGAAAGCCTGACACCCCCACCCTCACCCCCAGACATCTACGTAAGAAGTAACCAGAAAGAGGCAGGCAGACCTGTTAGGAGGCCATTGTCCAGATAAGAGTGGGAGAAGTCTGAACTCAACCAGTGGAGATGGAATAGATCCAGAACTTAGAGGAGATTAAAAACCAGAAGTGATGATTAGCTTTTAGGAGGAGAGATAGAGTGAAGACAAAGACTCCTGTGTGTCTTGGGTAGAGAGTGGGGAGGCCCCTGGGAAGATGGGGAGTGAGTTTGAGGGTCAAGACTATGGTCTCAGATACAGCCAAGGGGTCAGGATCATAGCCAGGTGGAGCCCAGCAGGCACTTGAGTCAAGGGTCAGGGGTTCAGAAAAAGATTCTGCTGGGAGTCCTGCCTGGCCCAGGGCCATGGCCACTCAAGTAACAGGAACCCTGAGAATGAGTAAGATCACCAGAGAAAGAGAAATGGGACAGGGCCCAGGGCAGAATCCTAAGTTACAGTGACATATGAAGTACCAATCAAGGTGTAGGTAGGTGACAAAGGAGAAAAAAGGAAAGGCTTGAGACATGTGACAAACAACCAGGAGAGTGGGTTGCCATGGAAACTAAGGTAGTGAAGAGTTTCAAGGAGAAAGTAATCAACACTGTCAAATGCAGCAGAGAATTCCAATAAGATAAAGACAGATCCCGCCCCCCCCCTTTGGATTTGATCATTAGTAAGCTTTGGATGACTTCAATAAGAGCATTTTGGGGGAGTGATGGGGCAAAACTTGAATAATGTTGAAATGTGAGGGGGACTCTCGTCACTGAGAGTTCTTTGAGGAGTCCGGAAGGAAGACTTGGAGATGTGAAGGACAAGAGTGGGGAGGTTGAGCATAGGGAAGACAGGAGCAAGTTCATAGGCTCATATCCACTCCCAAATGTGATAAGTGTTGTTTAGTGACAAAGTTGATTCATTCCGCATATTCCAGTTTACCACCTGTTTGTGCCTGGCAGTGTGCCCAGCACTGTGGATTCTGTTGTGAATGAATTGAAATAGGCAGATTTCTGTTCTTGTGGCACTTATATGATAGTAGGGGAGAAAGATGTGAATCAGGTAATCACACACATAAATGTGTAATTTCCAACGTTGACAGCAAACACTCTGAAAGAAAGGTACCAAGTGCTGGAGGATGTACAACAAGGGCCCCTGCCCCAAGCCAACTCCAGAGGCTTCCCTGCAGAGGTGACACTTGAACCAAGTTGTTAAGGGGACAGAGTTCATGGGACAGAACAAATTCGAGAAGAGCCTTCTGGCCAGAGGGAACCGCCCGCCTGTGCAAAAGGAGGTGCATTGAGACCAGAGAGGCAGGCAGGGCTGGGTGGGTAGAGCTCGGGAGGCCAGGGCTGAGCTCCTGTGTACATTCTAAGAGTGAGGGAAGCGTGTTTGAGACCTGCCTGAATATTTCCTGTGGCCTGAGACTCTGGCTGGTCCCTGGAGAAGTCATTAGAGGAAGCACAGATGGACTTAGGGAGACCAGTTGGGAAGTTTCTATTGTCATGGTGGACAGGATTTGGACAATACATTCCGGTCAGTCTTGGTGCTGGATGGAATGAAGAGGGGTAAGGAGAGGAGAAGGTGTTCCAGATGACCCCTGAGTTTAGGGCTTGCCTTACTGGTGGTGTGGCAGTGCTTTCCTCAGAACTGAGGAGCCCAGCAAAGAAACGAAGTCTGTGAGGCAGACCCCCAAGTCTGGTGGTAGACAGCTGAGACATGCAGGCCAGAAGCTGGGGAGGAGGTGGTTGGATGCATGGACCTGGAACCCAGAGTGAGAAATCACAGAGACCGTTTCAGTACTCCTGCGGGATCCTGAGTGAAAACGTGAACTGAAGTGGTATCAGGTCTGGAGCATTCTGAGAGGATGAGGGAGGCTGAGGAAGAAGAGGCCAAGCACTAACATTTGGGGCCTGTAAAAAGAAAGAAAGATCCTCCTGGGGCACAGAAAAGAAAGGGTGAGAGAGGTCTTTCAACAGAAAGATGGAGTGGTCAGCAGTGGCTATGTGCACACAGTCAGAGGTCAAGGGCAAATCCAGGATTTCGTCTGATGTGCAACTGCCCAATCGCCATGGCACCCCTGGGATTGGGCAGTGTAATGTCCCTGCCGATTGGCACCCCCAGGTGCCAATTGTCCCCAGGGCCCATGGGAGACCTCAGGGGACCATAGCAGAGGCAGCCTGTGTAGGGGGTGATTAGGGAAAGGAAGAAGTGAGGCAGCAAAGTCTAAGGCCTTTAAATTAAATTTTAGTCTTCAAGGAAAGAGCAATGCTGGCATACAGATACTCTGAGGGAAGGGAGCCTGAGTAATGGAGTGATTAAGGATGGAGACAATTAGTGAAATAAGTTCTCACAGGGGTTGGGTTCAAGTGTGGTGGTGGATAAATTAGTTTCGGGCAATAATGTATATTTGACTGAATGGAGCAAAATTTAATTATTTACCTTTTAGAGAGTAACTTGATCTCCATGTTCTTTTGGGAGCTTTTATCTGACCTGTGTACCAAATACAGCTCTAATTAGCACCATTTTTATCCTGTCTCAGGGCTGGGATCATGTCTTATTGTTTTTTGTGTTTCTAAGCACCTAGCAACAGGAAGTAAGGTTTTTGGGTGCCGAATCAATATTATCTGCCTTGGAATGAAAAATCTGAAGTCAACATTCAAACTTTTTGACCAAAAAGAATCTGTGATAATTCTCCAGAAGTACAATGTGGGAAAGAATTGGTGTAAAGTCCTGGTGGCAGGAGTTTGGGGTGCTGAGGGGTGGAGAGAAAGTACAAGAGTCAGCTCTCTTCATCCTTATACGTTCTGTCCCATTTATGCATTTCACATTCATCATCTCATATGAATTTCACCTTCCCCCGTAAGAAGGAGAGCATCACCTCCCGTCATAGAGGAGGGAACAGAAACCGGAGAGGGGGAACTTCCCCTAATGGTCCAGTGGTCAAGAATCCACCTCCCAATGCAGGGGATGTGGGTTCAATACCTGGTAGGGGAACTAAGATCCCACATGCCTCAGGGCAACTAAGCTCACACACCGCAGTGAAGACCTAGCATAGTGTCCCCCCCCAAAAAAACCAGAAGGAAGTGCCTTGCTGACATCGAGCACAAATAACAGGAGCTGGATTCAACCTCAGTCCATCGAGGATCACAGTCCTCCTTTCCAGGATCGGGTTGAGCTGAAAGAAAGAGGAAGAGGAGTCTGTGAGGTCCAGGTGGAGACACTCCACCTGGACATGTGCGGAAGGTTGGAGGCACGCTCCGACAGGAGACCGGATATTAAAGCATCATATCAAACTTCGGTGATAACATCTGCAATGCTAGCACCAGAGCAGGTAGCTCATCGGTCTTAAGAAGCCTCCCTGCCACGTGAATGATATACACATTCTGTATCTACACTGAAGACTTCTGTATTTTTTTTCAGTGTTTGTCTTTAACCCATCTGAAATGTATTTTCATGCTTAGTGTGACACAGAGATCTAATCTGATCTTTTTCCGAACAGATAACCCGTTGGCTAAGCACCATTTATTGTCCCAGCACTATCTTTTCTCCCAGTTCCCTATGTCTACACTCTGTTCAGGTCTGTTGATCTGTTTGTCTACTTCTGGGCCAACACCAGATTTTAATAAGCAAAAGCTTTATCTTCCTACCCGATCAGGTAAGTGTCCCTCCCTTCCTGGCCCTTTATTCTTTTTTTAAAAGTACGTTGGTTATATTGCACATTTACTTTTTCACACACACACTTTAGAATCAGCTTGTCGAAGTTCTGTGAAAATCCTGTGGGAATTTTGAGAGGGATTTCACTGAAGGGAGAAATGACATCTTTAGATATCAGTTCTTCCCATCCGTGAACATGGTATCTGTCTCCATTTAATCAAAGTCTTATTTGTTTGGTTTGATTTTTAATGCCTTTTAATAAAGGTTGGTCAATTTTGTCATAAAGGTTTTTCACATTTCTTATTAGGTTTTTTCCTGAGTACCTTATCAGTTGTGTTCCTTTTGTGAGTGTAAAAGGCTTTTCTTTTTTTCTTTTTGCTTTCCAAATTTTAATCAGTTTACTAATCACGATGCTTCATTCACAGACACACACTCAGAGTAAATGTGCTTTGTCCCTGGGTACACAAATGAGAACACAGCACACATATAAAGTAGAACTAATTGGCTGGAAATGAATTAGAATTTTTGAATTAAAATTTAATTATACAAGTAATACATGAATACATTTTCCTTTCAATAAAATTAGTATTACAGATAAAGAAGTCTCTACTGAACACCCCCCACCCCCAGCCTCCATCAAGACCTCTCTCCCCCTGCTGTGGTAACTGCTCTTAGGTTTTGCTGCTTATCCAAAATGTTTTACAAAGCCCACTGAAGCTTGTCTTATGTTCTCTTTTTGTGTGTTTGTTTGCACAGACGTGGTGTGTACAAGCTGGAGGTGTTACTCAGCTTAGCGTGCTCTATGAGATTCCTGGTATAGCCGACACACTGTGCCACAGTGTTCCTCGCCACTGGCAACTGGCGGCCCTCGCCAATTACACTGTGTTTGATTTCCTATCTCCTATTGATTGACTATTAAATCGTTTCCAGTGTCATTCCATTAAGACACACCTGTAAGAGCCTCTTAGGATTGCTCATTTTGCACATGTACAAGTATTTCTCTGGGACAGATACTTAGAAATGGAACTGATGGGTTCTAGGGCATGCATATCTTAAATTCTAATAGAGATTTCTAAAAATGTTCTCCATATTGCCTTCTGATTTGCTCCTTTCTCCTGCTTGCAGTGTGTGTGTCCATTTCCCCAGACCATGTCCAGGTTTTCCATTTTTAACCAGTGAAAAATAGTATCTTGCTTTAGTTGGTATTTTTCTGAACTACCTACAAGGCTGAAGTCTTCATGTGTTTACTGTCCATTTTTTGTCTTTTTGCTATTGATTTTTAAGAGTTCTTTATTTGAATATTAATACTTTGTCATGTATATTGCGGATATTTTCTACATTGTGATATGTGTCGTTTAATTGTATAGTACCTTTTTGTCTTAGAGAAATTTAAATTTTGATACAATCAAATTTGTCAATTTCATCCCATTTTTGCAGTCTTATTTAAGAAAGCCTTTCCAATGTCAAGGTCATAAATGTTTCCTGTGTTTCCTTCTCAAAAATTCATAGTGTCTACTATATCCAAAAAATAAATTCCTTATGCACGAATCTTAGGGTCTAACTTTAATCTCTTCCCATTCCCCCCATATCGTCCCAACACCATTTATGGAGTAATGTATCATTTCTCCACTGATTTAAAATTGCTGTCTCTACCTGACACTAAATTCCAATGCGGGTCTATGTGAGAGCTCTTTCTGGTCCACTGATCTATTTGTCTACTCCTGAGTTTGATAATATGCTTTACTAAGTGGCGGGATAAATCCCACCCTCTTTGTTGTTTTTGTAAAGTTACCTTGGTCATCCTTGCATATTTGGCCCACCAGGTGAATTTTTAAATAGCCTGTCAAGTTTCAGGAACAATTCTGCTAGTATTTTAATTGGGATCACATTGAGTTTTGGATATTTTTGAAGAAAATTGACACCTTTTTCATATTTGAATCTTTCTCCTGTGCTCGTTGCTGTCTCTCAGTTCTGGTCATCTTTTATGTCTTTCATGGAAGTTTTATTTATTTATTTTAACTGGAAGCTTTCTCTAGTTAAAATATTGTGTATTTCTTGATAAATTTCTTCCTAGGTTTATTACAGGTTTTGTTGGCAACTGTGAATAGGATCTCCTCTCCCCTTATTTGTTTGGCCCTTGTTTTTCCATATTTCATTTCAACCTGTTTACTAATCAGTGGGCTTGACTTGCAGGCACACACGCAAAGTGAACGTTCTTCCTCCTTGGGCACAAACGTGCAAGCACAACCAAACTTGCAGAGCCGGCATAATTGGCTGAAAATAAATTAAATCTTTTCAGGTTAGAATTTAATTAAAGAAGTAAAGCATGAATACATTTTCTTTTTAAAAGTAGAACAATATGAATGTAACTAACGTTTCCTCTGGTCACCTGAGATCCTGGTCCCTTCCCCCTCCACAGAGGTGACCACTGTTCAGAGTTTTATGTTTTGCCTTCCATAGTAAATATATAGATAGTATTGATGGAGGTATTTTGAATAAATTATACCAAGTCATAGGTCTATTACTGTATCCTGCATTTTTCACTTAATCATATATTTGGGGGGAGTTCCCCATGGTAGTGATACAGCAGCTCTTGTTCCTGCTTTTTAACAGCTGTCTACTTGGTATAGTACTCTTTCTCACAACTGTACCATGTTTCCCCTTCTCTGATATCCATAGACCTGGGGGTTCCTCCTCTCTGCCCCCTGTAATGAAGAATACTGCCAGGAACACCTTGGCACTTGCCAGCTCCTGAAATGTTTCTATAGGGTAGGATCTGAGAGTAGAACTCTAGCCTCTACGGTGTCCACTGTTTCAGTTTCCATAGACACAGCACAGGTCAGCTTCGAAAGCTGCTGTGCCAATTTGAGATCCTAACACAAGTAAATGTCAATCTCCCTTTTTTCAGACCATTGACAGCTCTTAAAGCTTATGGATCTGATGGATGATAAAAAGTGGTTTCTTATCGGTTTCATTTGTGTTTTCCTGGTCACACCATGGTCTCCTCCCAGGTCTCCTGGCCATTCTTATTTCCTCCCATTGGGGTCATCTGTGCATCTCCTTTGTCCATCTTTCTTCTGTGTTGTTCTTTTCTTCCTGACTTACAGGATTTCTTAATTTTTTATATTAATTCCCTACCTACTCTATGCATTGCACATAATTCTCTACCATTGTGACCCTTGTCATTTTAACTGTATTGTATCTTTCATCATAGAACTTTTCATTTCTATGTCAAATTTAGAATCTCATCTTGCCTTAAGAAGGCCCTCCCTATACTAAGACCACAACCATTTTCCTGTGTTTTTCCTAAAGCTTTTGTAATTTTTCTTCTTGCATATACATTTTATTATTTTCACATTTAAGTCTTTGCTGAATATGAAGCTAATTTTAAGTGGGATAGTGCTAAATTTTTAAAAATGTCAAAATTGATAACCAATTTTTTCAATACCATTTATTGGATAACCTGTCATTTCTTCAGTAATTTAAAATTGCTGCCTCTACCTGACACTAAATTCCAATGCGGGTCTATGTGAGAGCTCTTTCTGGTCCACTGATCTATTTGTCTACTCCTGAGCTTGATAAAATGCTTTGCTAAGTGGTGGGACAAATCCCACCCTCTTTGTTGTTTTTGTAAAATTGCCTTGGTCATCCTTGCATATTTGGCCCACCACATGAATTTTTAAATAGCCTGTCAAGTTTCAGGAACAATTTTGCTAGTTTTTTAATTGGGATCACATTGAGTTTTGGATAACTTTGAAGAAAATTGACACCTTTATCATATTTGAGCCTTCCCCCCAATGCTCACTGCTTTATCTCTCAATTCCAGTCATCGTCTATGTCTTTCAGGCAAGTTTTATGGTTTTCTCTAGTTAAAGTCCTACGTATCTCTTGATAAATTTATTCCTGGGTTTATTACAGATTTTGTTGTCAACTGTGAATAGGATTTCCTGTTCTCTTATTTGTTTGGCCCTTGTTTTTCCGTATTTCATTTCAACCTGTTTACTAATCAGTGGCCTTGACTTGCAGACACGCACACAAAATGAATGTTCTTCCTCCTGGGCACAACCAAACACACAGAGCTGACATAATTGGCTGAAAACAAATTAAAATCTTTTCTGATTATACTTTAATTAAAGAAGTGAAGCATGAATACATTTTCTGTTTAAAAGTAGAACAATATGAATATAACTAAAATTTCCTTTGGCCACCCTCCCAAGTCCTAGTTCCCCTGCCTTCCTCCCAGTTTTATGTATCTCCTTCCATATAAATGTAGAGTAGAGTATTGATGGAGGTATTTTGAATGAGTCATCCCACATATAGAGATTTTACTGTAAGCTGCATTTTCCCTCCACCATATATTTCTAAGATGTACTCATATTGATACAGATGGCCCTTGCTGGTTCCTTTTAGTAGCTGTGTTATATTCATTCCCATGAATGGGCCACGCATTTCCTTCCCTAAGATCTGTGTACATTTAGTTTGATCTTTTCTTTCCTCCTTCATAAGCAATGCCACTGAAAACAGCCTCACACTTGCCTCCTCTGTAATGTTTCTCTAGGGTGGTGGTTGAGAAGTGGAATTTTGCTTCTCAAAGTTCCCACATTTTTAGTTTTAGATATTACCAAAGTGTCCTCCATAATCTTTGTACCATTTACACTTCTAGCCAGAGGGTATGAGAGGACTCCAGTCCTCACACCATAAGTAGTTGTTTTAAATATTTGCCAATTTGATGGGTGAAATTGAATCATTTTTTAAAGTTTATACATACTTGTTTGCTAGTGAGATTTTCAAATGTGTATTAGACATTTGTATTTTCTATTTTCTGAATGATCTATTTTTGCTCATTTAAAAAATTAGGTTGTTTGTCTTTATCTTATTGATTTTATGAGTTTTCTAATATAATCTGTTAATCTTTTGTGTGTATGTGTGTGGGCAGTTGTTTACTTCCATCTTGTCTGTTGCCTTCAGACTTTTTTAGGAACTTTTTTTAGAAGTTATCAATTTTGACATAATCAATTTTATTATTTTTTTCCTTTATTCCTTTTATTTATAGGTTGTGTTTAGGCCTTTCTTACTCCTAAGTTTTAAATATATTCTGCATTCCTTTCTAGTAATTTTGTTTTTATGTGAGTCTTTAGTGCAGCTGGAATGTATGTTTATGATTGAAATGAGATATGATCTAACCTTTCTCCAAATGTACAGCTGATTATTACCACATGATGGATTGACTAGTTGATTCTCTCCACTGAGCCGAGATGAAACTCCCTCACACACTGAATCTCCATGTCTAGGTAGGTCTGAGGCCCTTGTTCTGTTTCACCTGTCTGTGTATTTCTGTTTGCATCGGACTCTTTCATCCACCGTAGCTTTAGACCACCTTTTGGTAGCTGTTAAGTGGAAAGCTCCATTTCATTGTGCTTCCTTTTCAATTATCTCTGCTAACTATTACTGCACATTAACTCCTCTTCATGAATTTTAAAACCTGCTTGTCAAGTTCTGTGAATTTAAAGATTGATTTGGGAGAAATCAACATCAATACAATACTAAGACTTTCAATCCATGAACACAGGAGAGCTCCACACTTATTCTGATCATCTTATCTCCCCTTTAGTCCCATTTTATGGTTTTCTCCATAAGGAACCTACCCATTTCCTAATGTGTTTATTCCTATCCTTTTTATTATTGTTGTCAATGAGTTCTCTCCACTCCCCCCACTTTGTTTTTTCTCTTGCTTGCTACATTTTTTTAAATCTACTAATCACTGTATTTCATTCATAGACACACACAAAGTAAACGTTCTTCCTCCCTGGACACAAACATGCAAGCACTGCCAAACACACAGAGCTGACATAATTGGCTGAGAATGAATGGGAATTTTTCCAAATTAAAGTTTAATGACACAAGCACAACATGAATACATTCTCCTTTTTAAGAAATAGAACATTGCAGATGCAGCTCAAGTCCCTTTTGGCCACCCACTGCCATCCCATTTCCTTCTTCTTCCCCAGAGGCTGCCACTGCGATGGGCTCCGTGTTCACTTCCCTAGACTTTCTAAAAACTTGTAAATACATAGTAGGTACCCACAGGGAGTTGTATGGTATCATTGACTCAAATAATGAGAATTTTTTCTGTTTCACTTTTCATTGAGAGTCAGTTTTTGTATTGACCTGGATTTTATTGATATTATGGTTACCAAATGGAATGTCAATATTATCCATCACAATGTGAAAGTAAAGACATGGAAGCTGGGAGACAGCAGTGGAGGGAAGCAGGTCAGAGGACTGACAGGGACGCAGGGGGAGGCACAAGAGCATCTGTGGACACACAGTGGAGTCAGTCAGGAGTGAAGGGGAAGTAGATTTCTTAAAATTAGACCATAATTCAGAAAGATACGTGCACCCCAGTGTTCACTGCAGCACTGTTTACAATAGCCAGGACATGGAGGCAACCTAAATGTCCATCAACAGAAGAATGGATAAACAATGGATATTACTTAGCCACAAAAAGCAATAAAATTGGATCATTTGTAGAGACATGGATGGACCTAGAGCCCATCATAGAGTGAAGTAAGTCAGAAAGAGAAAAATAAATATCATATTTGATTTTGTTCAATTTCTTAAGTCGTGTCCGACTCTGCAACCCCACTGACTGCAGCACGCCAGACTTCCCTGTCCTTCACTCTCCCTTGGAATTTGCTCAAACTCATGTCCATTGAGTCAGTATATTAACACATAAATGTAGAATCTAGAAAATGGTACTGATGAACCTATTTGCAGGGCAGAAAGAGAAACACAGGTGTGGAGAATGGACATGTGGACACAGGTGGGGAAGGGGAGGGTATAGTGGATTGGAAGATTAGGATTGACATACCTAATGTACAGTGACTACCATGTGTACAATAGATAGCTAGTGGAAACCGCCATATAGCACAGGGAGCTCAGCTCGGGGCTCTGTGGAGACCAAGATGAGTGGGATGGGATATATATACATGTAACTGATTCACTTCATTGTACAGCAGAAACCGCACAACATTGTAAAGTAATTGTCCTCCAAAAAAAAAAAAAAGATAACCAGCAGAGGTATTTGACAGCTCTGGTGGGAGAATCAAGGAGGGAGGGGAGCAGCTTCCAAGTGACCCAAAGCCTCATCTGCCACATAGGACATCAGTGGGTCTTATGAACTAGAAATTGGGTGTCGTGAATACTGGTCCGAGAACTCTTGTGACCCAATTTTGACTAGGATCTTGTTCAGGGACATTGTCAGGCAGCTTCAAGGAAGCACTTTCCTCCCTGATTAAGGAGATGCATCTGGAAGGCTTTATTGGCCCTGCCCCTTCCTTTCCGCTTAGGTGCTGTTGGGTGAAAACATGATCCTTGGAGCTCTGACAGCCATCTTGTGACCAGGAGGGGAAGGCCAGGAGATGCAACTCTGTGCTGACTCCAGCTTGAACACCTGGCACCACTGACTTCTGGACTTTCTTTGAAATAAATAAAATGTTCTTACTGTTTAAGTCACTCTTGGGTGTTTTGTTAGCTGCTGGTGAAAGCAGCCTTCCTAATACAAGGGATCTAAGAGCTTCTTAGAGCTGGGAGGTGACCCCAAGGAGCAGATCACATACTCTGAGGTGAGAGTTTGGGGAGAAGGCTGCTCTTCTGTCTTCTTGTTAATATGTGGACAGTGTTTGCCTCTGGGTACTTTGGGTACTTAGCAATTTTCTAAGATGTCCACAAATTACTTTTGCAATTATAGAAATGCAGACCCAAGTTCTTAGGAGATGACACATAGATAAATTTTAATACAGGAAAAGGAAGGGCCCAGAGCTTAAGAGAAACTTCCTGGGTAAAATCCTAGATAAAGAGTTGGATTCAAAAGATTTGAGAGCTGCAAGATTGGGGGGAGGGCAGTGAAACAGGCAGAGTGGATGTGGATCTCATCTCTTACCGGGTCCCTGTAAGGCCAGCAACCTCCGTGGGATACACCAGGGACAGAAATGAGTCCAGCAAGGGTGAGGCACACAGGTTTGGGGCGTGAATGCAACTGGAAGGAGAGCAGTGACTCGTGTGTCAGGCTGAGGAGTTTGGGCTTTTATCCGAAGACTGCCACAGCTGTCCAGGTGAGATGAGATACAGGGCTGAGCTGAACCACAGGGCAGATGGGGAAGAGATGGATTCAAGATACAGAGGTAGAGGGGCTTCTCTGGTGGTCCAGTGGTTAAGAATCTGCCTTGCAATGTAAGAGACACCGGTTCTGTTCCTGATCCAGGAAGATCCTGTATGCTGCAGGGCAGTTAAGCCCACAAGCCACAGCTATTGAAGCCTATGCACGTAGAGCCCGTGCTCTGCAACAAGAGAAGCCACCGCAATGAGAAGCCCAATCACTACAACTAGAGAGTAGTCCCCACTCTGAGCAACTAGAGAAAGCCCTCACAGCAACGAAGACCCAGTGTAGCCAAAAAATAAATATATATTTTTTAAAGTGAGATGGTTAAAAGAGCAACATTAGAGGTGGAAATAGGAGGCCTGAGTCTAACAAAACACAAGAGATGAGAGAGAATGAAAAGATGAAGATGGCCCCAGTTTGCTGGCCCAGAGACTGCCACAAACAGAGCCTTGCCAAAATACAGCTTCTTTATTTCTCCATGATCAAGGTCACTCTTACCTGCACCCCTACCCCTTTCTGTTCAGAAGCACAAAATCTTTTCAGTTCAAGGTAAATGCAGTTGCATCTGAATGTTTCCTAAGTCTCTCTTAAGTAGATTCTTGGTCCGCTTCCAGCTTCTCTGCTTTTCACTGCTCCTTCCCTTCTCCCTGAGGGTATGTCATGTTCTGGGCTCTCCTGTTTTGACCTGGTCCCAGGGCATGCATCTGATCCTAGATCACGGGCTCTATCAACTGCCATCCTCTGAACCAGCACGTCGTCCCTGAATCCTTGTCCTGACCGCAAAGCATTTCTAAGTCCACCAGCTATACTCATCGGCTATACTATGCCCTCATCACCCCTACCTTGCCACAGGAACTCACAGGACCGTGGAGGACACCCCAGGCCCCTCTGTCAAACACTTCCTCCCATCAGAGCTCTCAAGCTCTCCAGCCCTTGCTGGGAGGTGTTGGTCTCCTGGGAAACACCATGAGAAACCAGGCAATATTCCCTTCTACTCTGGGATACTCCCAAATTTCTTTCAGGAGATGTAGCATCTACTGTTAGTTCTGTCTCCATGTGATTCCCCTCCTTCCTCTGCTACTGCTAAGTCGCTTCAGTCATGTCCGACTCTGTGCGACCCCATAGACGGCAGCCCACCAGGCTCCGCCATCCCTGGGATTCTCCAGGCAAGAATACTGGAGTGGGTTGCCATTTCCTTCTCCAGTGCATGAAAGGGAAAAGTGAAAGTGAAGTCGCTCAGTCGTGTCCGACTCTTAGCGACCCCATGGACTGTAGCCTACCAGGCTCCTCCGTCCATGGGATTTTCCAGGCAAGAGTACTGGAGTGGGGTGCCATTGCCTTCTCCGCTCCTTCCTCTAGATGGTCAGAATTTTATTCCTTCCAGGCAGAAAGACAGCTTCTGCATTATCCCTGTCTCATGTTCACGGTGTCAGTTTCCAGTTCTGAGTCCCCTGAGTTCTTTTCTGTTTACAAACCATTGACCACAACCAAACACCCTATCTCTGTTGTAGGTTTCAAGAGACTACTTGAAACCATCGACTTTCTTTCTCATTGCCTTCATGCTGTAACAACCCAAATCTTCCCCCAAAGCTGCGACTGAATGCAGAGAGGGTGACCATGGAAGCTAGTTTCCAACGTGGCTGCCAACAATTCCTGCCTCCTTGTATGCACGTGCTACTCACATCAAGAAGTAGAGTCTAATTTCTCTCCCTGTGAATCTGGGCTGCTCTTAGTGTTTACCTGGCAAACAGAATATTAGGCCAATGGCAGAAAAGACATTCTGGGACTTGTGAAACTAGGTCGTTAGGAGCCTTGTAGCTTCTGCACAGGCTTCTTGAAACACTTGATCTCAGGACATTCCCTCTTGCAACTCAGCTGCCATGTTGTGAAAAGTCCAACCCATATGGTGAATCCACATAAAAGCACTCTGGTTGCCAGCTGCGTGAATCTTGCTCAGTAAGCCCTGTTGAGCCTTTGATGACTTGAGCTCCAACTGCCTTCTGCCTGCAACTGCATGAGTGACTTTAAGCAAGAACCACCCAGCTGAGCCCTGTCAATCCCCAGAACCATGAGAAATAATAAATCATGCTTTTAAGTCGCTAAAGTTTGGGCCTGTTTGTTATGCATCAAAAGAGTGACAGGTAAGGAAGTGTGTGGGGGAACACATTGAGTAACATATAGAATAGTGTCCAGCAACACATCGTGTGAGTGGACGATTATAATACGGCATGGTAAGTGCAATCATGGAACACAGATATGTACAGAACTTTCCAGAGCAAGTGACCACTGGCCTGATTTCTTAAAGACAAGTAGGAATGAGCAAGCTACAAGGGATTGGAAGGACATTCCAAGCAAAGGAAGCAGCAAAGCAAAGCCCCAGGAGTGAGGAGTAACTAGAGTGAGCTTGAGGGCATTTGGTCTTCCTGGAATATGAGAGAATAAAGTGAGAATGTGAGGAGTGGATTAAAGATGTGGACAGAGATCAGACCCCTCAGGGCCGTGGATGCCCTCCACATCAAGGAGTTTGGACATCATCCTGCAGCCAGTGGGTACTATTTTCACATTGGTGATGTGTTCAGATTTGTGGCATGGGAAAATCACTGTGGAAGCCCTGTGAAGGCTAGATTTGGAAAAGTGATAGTCTCCAGGTAAGGAGATCGATTCAGAGATTGTGGTCGTGGTCCGAGCAAGGTAGGATGAGACCTGACCTGGAGCAAGGGCAAGAAGGTTGGACAGAACCTGGAAACTCTTAGAAAAAAAAGAAATGTATGGTGATTGTTAGCTGTCGGGATGAAAGTGAGGGTAGAGCTAAGAGTGATGCCCATAAGTCTTAGGTGGGACCCTCTGTGGATGGTGGGGGGCTGGGATACTTGGGAGGGGAAACACAGTATGGGGGCCAGTTTGAGGGGTATAACAATGGGCTTAGTCTCAGGTAGAGCTGTTTGGGGCTGGGGGGTGCAGCCCAGTGGAGCCCAGCTGGACCCTAGACCAGGAAGAGTTTTGACTGGAGGGGCTGACCCTGGGACAGAGGTTAATGGATAATTCTAACCCAAGAATTAGTAAGGTCCCCAGAGAGAGAGTGGAGGGAGAGGACCCAGGTCAGCATCGTGAGTTACTGTGACATTTGAGGGGCTGACTGAAGGTAGGTGGTCAACAAAGGAGAGGGAGAAAGAAAGACTTGAGGGATGAGACAAACAACTAGGAGAGGAGGTTGCCAAGGCAACCAAGGTAGTGAAGAGTTTCAAGGAGAAAGTAATCAACACTGATATGGCCCAAAT
Source organism: Giraffa tippelskirchi (assembly GCF_054371585.1). Lineage (NCBI taxonomy): Eukaryota > Metazoa > Chordata > Mammalia > Artiodactyla > Giraffidae > Giraffa > Giraffa tippelskirchi. Next base: position 108,227,901 of record NC_137287.1, on the reverse strand, counting down.
CTCAGAAAAATGAGAAGGCAAGTCCTTTGAATTTAGCAATCAGGGGGCTATTATGAACCTTAGCAAGTACTGTCTCAGGGAGTGAAGGGGCAAAAACTAGTTTACAGGGGGCGCTGGAGTGAATGGGTGAGGAAATACGGACCTCTCCTATGTAAAGGTTAGACTGAGGGGAGGAGCTGAGAGGCAGCAAGAAAAATGTGAATGATCAATGGAGGATTTTTTTAAATGAGAGGCCCTAGAATTTTCTCCTTGAAACAAGGGCACCCTCAGGGAGGGAGGGGATGAAAAGAGGAATGATTTGTGAGCTGGGATCCATCTTCTGAACCTGGCTGAAAGGAAACAAGTGGGTGTGATTGGAGATATCTCAGGGGAGGGGAGCGAGCCATGGAGAAGTCTCCCTATGATGCCTTCTCTGATCCTGAAAACCTGGACGCCAGGTTGTCTGATTTTGCAGGGTGGTGAAGACTGACAAGAAAGGGGAAATAGCTGGAGGGTCATTGGGTAACTGTTCTGGATATTCTTCACTGGCCCCTCCAGAGCCATTCTCTATCTTTCTGCATCCTGTCCCTTGCCCTAGATGGCCAACATGTATCACCACCCATGCTCCCTGCCCTCTGGCTTCTAGTTGAGGTTGACCAATGGAAGAACCAGTGAGAGAGTCGAGGGGAAAGGGGAGTGAGTCTCCCCTGGTCACCTGCTTGCAGGCAATGAGTTCGCAGTGACTACCAGTCTTTACTTATGGCCACAGGTAGGGTCCCTTACTTAAAGCCACAGCTTTCTTTCCAGGTTCTGAAAACCCACAGCCTCCTCTCATCTCTTTAGGCCTAGAGGGCTTCCCTGGTGGCTCAGATGGTAAAGAATTCTGACTGCAGTGCCGAAGACCCAGGTTCAGTTGCTGGGTTGGGAAGATCCCCTGGAGGAGGAAATGGCAACCCACTCCAGTATTCTTGCCTGGAGAATCCCATGGACAGAGGAGCCTGGAGGGCTACAGTCCATAGAGCTGCAAAGAGTTGGACACAACTAAGTGACTAACAAGAGGTACTGATGGTTTCCAACTGTTGTTCGTCCCTGGGTCCTTTGTCATCGCTGGAACCCTTATCCCTGCCACACATTTGGAGTCAGTCCTTTCATTAAAGTAATTTCTGTCAAATTATTTTGGGTGCACCACCTTAGTAGGACTGACCATCAGTGAACTTGGTTCATCTAAACACTGGGACAGTTGTGTCTGAAAGTACACAACACCGAACAAAGACCTCACCTTTCCCCACCTAGAACTGCCAGTCCAGCAAGGGAACCAGATATTAATCAAGACAATAAAGAAATCCCTAATTTTAAACTCTGGTTGTGCCATGGAGACATCTTCCTAGGTCAGAGAAGTAACATTTGGTCAGGGGAGTAGACACTAACTAGAAATGAGAAGAGCTTTGCACATAAAGATATGGCATGTGCAGAACTCTGTGCTGAGTGTATGATATATTCCAGAAACCAGAAGGCCATCATGGCTATGGCACTTAACAGTAAGAATGATTTTGACACAAGTGACCAAAAACCCAACTCCAAAATTGTTAAACAGTAAGAGATTTATTGTCATACATAACAAGGAGTTGTAATGGAGACAGCTCTAATGTCATCATGGACCCAGGTTTTGTACATCTTTCAGTTCTCCCAGCCGCTGAGTATGGGCTCCTGTCCCCATGGTCACAAGACGGCCGCAACCACTCCAGGCATTATATCTGCCATACCAACATCCAGAGATGGATAAAAAAAAAAGTGGTTCTTCCTTATACTTCTTTTTGAGGACTAAGAAACCCTTCCCAGAAGACTCTACCACCACCAACTCTCATCGATCAGATTTGTACCAAATACCTACTCAGAAGCCAGTCACTGATGAGAGAAATAGTCCTGCCCTTTGTGACTCTCAGAGATCAGTCTGTGTCATACGGAGTGGTTTGTGTTAGCAAGAACCAAAGAGAAATGACTGTTGGGTGGGAATCATGTCAGAGACCAAGGAACCATGGTATATGATGAAGCTGGAGAAATTGAAGTCCATCTTGCTTTGAAATCATTCAAACCATTGAATGATTTCAAGCAAGCAGGAGATAGGCATGAAAATGATGTGTATTCTTTTTTTTTTTTTTGGCTGCCCTGGGTCTTTGTTGCTGCACACAGACTCTCTCTAGTTGCAGCGAGTGGGGGCCACTCCCCAGTTTTGGTGCACCAGCCTTTCTTACAGACCATGGGTCTTAGGTGCGTGGGCTCCAGCAGTAGTGGCTCCCAGGCTCTAGAGCACTGACTCAATATTTGTGGCTCACAGGCCTAGTTGCTCCCTGGCATGTGAGATCTTCCCAAACCAAGGATCGAACCTGTGTCCCCGACACTGGCAGGCAAATTCCCAACCACTAGACCACCAGGGAAGCCCAAGATGTGTACTCTTAAATGACCACCCTGGCTGCTCTGTGAAGATTGAATCAGTGGAAGGAAGGGAGACAAATTAGGAGACAAATTAACAGGTAACTGCACTGGACCAAGAAAGAGATGATGGCGTGGACTAAGCTAGTGGTGATAATGATGGAAAGGGTTAGGAGGTAAGATCCACAGCCTCACGATGGGATGTTGCAGGTGAGGTCAAAGGAGATTCTAGGTGACTGCTAAGCATCTCCTACCATAGCAGGGGCATCATTCTCCAAAATAGGAAACCCCAGATGAGGATGGCTGGGGGGAAGAAGGGTTAGGAATTTGAATGAAAAAAAAGGATAATCAAGTGATTAAAAACAGACCAGGAGGACTTCCCTAGTGGTCCGGTGGCTAAGACTCCATGCTTCCAATGCAGGGGAGCTGGATTTTATCCCTGGTCAAGGAACTAGATCCCACATGGCCCAACTAAGGGTTTGCAAGCTGCAACTGAATATACTGCGCACTGCAAAGATCTTGAGTGCTGTAGCTAAGACAGCCAAATAAATAAATTTTTTTTTAAAAGACCAGGAGTTTCATTTTGGTCACAGGGTTGAGGTGTCTGAGATGTTGGTAGATGATTGGCTTTCAGGTTCTGGAGCTCTGGACTGCACGTGGGAGGGGGGTAGTTAAAGAGAAGGATGAATGTGTTGGTCTAGAGCTCAGAGGAGGCTTGGACTGGCCAGTCAGTTTGGAGAATTAGCTCCCAGGGGGTCTGCAGAGCATTAGGGATGTATGAGATTGAGAGGAAAGGTACTCAGTGAAAGAGCAGACCAAGCCCTGGACGACACTGACATTGGACAGGATCAGTGTAGACACGGAAGTAGAGTGCGAGAAAGAGAAGATAAGGAAAGATAGGCCTCGAAAGCCCATGAAGAGGAGTTTCCAGGACAGAGTGGCCATTGATAGGCCAGAGGCACAGACACTGGGGGAGATGTGGTCATGCCCTGGACCTGGACTGTGGGGACCCCTGCCACTGCAACTTTGGGGAAGGGAGCAAAGCCCAACTAGGTGGAGGATGAACTAGAGACTGACTGAGAAAGGATGTCAAAGGGGAGTTAGGGGGACAGAAGTTTCTAGAAGGTGCTATTTCTTTCAGACTGACATTTGGAGAGAGGATGGCTGTGTGAGCCCGAGTTTGAAAAGCAGGGACAGGTAAAAGAGGTGGTGGGATTAAGTGTATAGGTGAAGGAATTAGTTATGTTTGCAGAAAGGGGCAAATTAAATCATGTACATATTACCAAAGAACCTGATCTCCATGTTTTTCTGGAGGCTTTTTCTCTGCCCTCTGCATAGTGACTGCAGCTCTAATTAGCAGTGGTTTCATCCTGTCTCGTGTCTGGGGCCATGTCTTTATTCGTTTTTTCTTTTTTTGTACCTCTCAGTACCTAGCAACAGGCAGCAAGCTCTAGGTAGAGACAGGATAATTATTTTCTGCCTGAAATCGAATGTCTGAAATGGAGGTTCAGAATTTTTTTCTTTTTACCAAAAAGACATTATGAGAACTTCTAAAGGAGTGAGATTAGAGGCAAAAGAAAGCTCTGAAGGTTGGTAGGGATGGAAAGGTTGGGGGCTGGGACCGGGGAGATGCGCTCAGAGGATGTACCCAGGAGGAAGAACTGGAACATGGACCCAGCTCCTCACAGGTGATGCCACTGCCCACTGGCTGGGCATCGTCCCCACCTGTTCTTTTCAACAATTCCCATTGGCCCGTCCAGCTTTTCCCTCCTTCCCTCACTCGGGCTTGTGGCAGCTTCTGACCCAGCTGACATTTCCTCCTGAAAACACCTTTCCTTGGCCTCTATGACACCAAGACCTCCCAGTTAACCTCCCCACTAGGGACTTCCCTGACAGTCCACTGATTAAGACTCAGCCTTCCATTGCAGGGGTATGGGTTCGATCCCTGGTCGCAGAACTAAGATGCTACATGCTGTGGGGTGCAGCCAAAAATTAAAAAAAAAAACCTCCACCCTCACTGTTTCCTCCACCCACCATCTAAGTGTTGATTTCCCTCAAGACTCAGGTCTGGGCTCTTCCATCTTCCTCTATGTTCTCACCCTGGGTAGAACTCATGACTCCAATCGCAAGCCCCTAGCTCTGCCGTCTCAAGACTGGCTTGCCCAACCTACCCAGCTGACAGCTCTACACGGATGTCCTTCATCCAACTTACCACAGCCAATCAAGATGCTAACTTCTCCCCAAACTTGCCTTGCCATTCTTTGCAAAAGGCCCAGCTTTCAATCCAGTTTTCCAAACCCAGCCCTTTGAGTCATCCTGGAGTCTACCCTGCCCTCCCCGCCTCCCATCAAGTCCCAGGAAATCCTGCCATTTCCATTTCCAGAATCCTCCCCAGTCTGACCCTTCCCCCTCCACTACCACCTGCTTTACTCCCCCCACCCTCCATCTCCTTGCCACAAGGGCCTCGCAGCCTTCCTTCCTCCTCCTCACCTATCTCCTTGTCACACAGCAGTAAAAGCAGATCCTTAATATGTAAATAAGATCATATCAATTTTCTCCCTAATTCCATTCCTCTGTGACTTCCCATCACCCTTAGAACAAAATCCGGGCTCTGTCTCTCAAAGCCGACAGGGCTCACCAGATCTGCCCATTCATCTCTTCAATCCCCTTGGATGTTCAACTCACTGTCCTCAGCCCGTGGCGAATTCCTCCAGTTCCTCTCTTAGAGCCTTTGCTCACTTAGTCCCTTGTCCCAGGAAAGCTCTCCCCACCTCCTCCTCTCAAATTTCCAGAGCAGGGTCCCTGCCCCCTTCTTGCCTCAACATTCCACTCACTTCCCTCGTGGCCCTTGTCGCCATTTCTTTGGCAGTTGCCTTTTCCCTCTGTTTTGAAGAGTGTTAGTCTCTCAGCCATGTCCAACTCTTTGTGACCCCTTGGACTATAGAGTCCATGGAATTCTCCAGGCAAGAATACTGGAGTGGGTTGCCATTCCCTTCTCCAAGGGATCTTCCCAACCAGGGATCAAACCCAGGTCTCCTGCATTGCAGGCAGATTCTTTACCACCGTCTGAACCACGAGGCTCCACTGAAACAGCCCTAATTCTTACTTCTTCTAAAAGCTTCCTGAAGGCCATTTCTTCAGATCATTCCTTCCTTGCCCACTCTGGCATTCCTGCTCCTCACACAGAGCTGCTGAGTGGAGAATGAAGCTGTGTTGATGCTCTGTACTCACTTGGTTACAGTAACCCCATTTTACAGAAAAGGGAACTGAGATGTCCAGAGACACAGTGCCTGGCTGGCAGGCACTAAATCCAGGATCTAAATCCAGATCTCCTGACCCTGCCTCCAGATTTCAGGGTCGAACCCACCCCTGGGCTGCCCCTATGGAGCCCAGCATTGCAATTTTATTTCCACAGAGAAGAAATAGTTTGAAAAACGGGTACATGTGTGGGCAAATGGTGTTGTCGGAAACCCAAGATGAGACAGGAAGTTGGACGTGAAGGTTGGATGCTTGGGCAACCAATCTGATACGAAACAGAGATTTAATGTTTGTTCGTAACAAGTTGGTGGACCTCTTGTACAGTACCAAAGAGAAAGAAACAGAGAAAAGGCAGTCTTCTAAAAAATTATATGGTGATTAGCTCTGCTAACCCTAGTGCCAAGTACCTCATTGGGACAGGTGGCTCTTTCTGGAAATTGTCTTTAGGAGGACAGAATTGTATTTCTTTAATCTAGTATGGATACTCCAGGTAAGTGGGTGAACTCTGCATTCTGGGCTATGCAGTGCAGAATCTAGTTATGGAGTTTCACTACTTGCTTGTAACTTAATCAGAGAAAAAAAAACAACACTCTATAATTTCAATGTCTGCCACACCAGCTAGAGGTTTTTATCTTTTGTTCTGTCTCTGACACTGTTCACATGTACAATACACTCCCATCAGTAAGTTCTAAACAAAGAATAAAAAAAAATAGAGATTTCAAGAGTTCTAACCCTAACAGATATTGCAGTATAATATAAAATGAAATATTTTTTTCAAACACAGGAAGACATCTCAATGGAATAGAACAGAAAACCCAGATGAAGATCCCCAGATTATCACTGTGGTTTCTGAGAAGAACAGAAACATTACAAATGAATAGAGAATGGAAGGATTGTTCACTAAGAGGGGATGGCAAGTGGTATTTATCTATTTGGGAAACCAAAAGCAACTTTTACCTCCCCCTCCCTTTATCTTAATGATCAAAATCAATGCCAGGTGATTTATTTAATGAGTTCAATGCAAAAAAGAAAAAGAAAAGCAAAATACTACTAACTAGAAAAAAGAAGTAGAAATGATTCATTATCTCAACTGTGATTAAGGAAGGCCATTGTAGCCTTCACAGCCATGGAGAGAATTATAATGGAAAATACAAATATAATTGACTATAGGACATGTTAGTTTCTGAGTGCTGAAAGTTCTCATAAATAAAACATTCACAAAGCAATAAGAATTTTCATAATGAAATGTTGGGGCAATAAAAGGCAGTAAGAGTCCATTTATGAAAGATGAAGTTCAAAAGGCAAACTCAGTTGAAAATGTTAAACTTAGTCATAACAAAATAAATGTAAATTAGGATGGAGAGTTACCACTTTGGGCCCATCGAAGGAGCACTACAAAATGAGAGGCTGGCAGTGCTGGCTCTGTCCTGGTGGCGTGGGAGCTCTTGTGCACAGCTGGCAGGACTGTGAAGTGGCAAAACCTTTCTAGAAGGCAATTTGCTTAAGATGTGTGAAGAGCCTTCAAAGCTTCATACTGTTTGACTCAGGAATTCCATTTACAGGAAGCTCATCCCAAGAAAATGATCTAAAAGAAGGAAAGATGGGTGCAGAAAGATGTGCACTGTGGCTTTATTTATAAAAGGGAAAGGGAAGAAAAACAAGGAAGCTATCAAAATCTCCCACCCCAGGGGAATGGTTAACCAAATTATGTTTCATTCATTAGATAGATTATTAGGCAGCCGTTAAACATAATAATTACAAAGAATGTTGACTAACAGAGAAATGCTTAGCATATAATCAGTGTAAGAGGATGGTGCAAATTACATATATAATAAAACTATTTATTGCAAACAAATGCATAAAAAAAGACTAAGAAAAGATATGCTTTTCAGATGCATTTTCCCAGAACACAACTGTGGGTGCTGAGGTTCAAGATGTTTCTGTTCTCCATGCTTTAGTCACTGTGCACTTTTTCTGCAATGACCAGGTGTCACTGTTTTTATGTTAATAGATTTCAAAAATACAGATGAGAACAAGAATAGTGTGATGAACACGGTATGCAATGTATTCACCCTCTAAGATCTTTTATTACTTTTATAATAGGAAAACCAAAAAAATAAGAAAGAAAACAGACATCACGTAAAAGGTCAGGTTGTAAGAGAAGGGTACCTGCATCAGGCAAGTTTTGAAGGTAGGAAGTAGGGAAGATCAGAAAAGGAAAGAAAATGGTCCAATGTGGGGGAGGCTGCTTGGGTGGGCCCCTTTCAAAGAGCCGAGAAATGCGGAGCTTTGTGCTCCTGACGACCAGTGCCCATCATTTGAAATGCCCGTCCTAGAATATGGTAGGAACTCTTCAGTTCTATAGGTCAGCGTGTCTGTTCCTGGCCACATTGTTTAATCACTGCTGCCTTAGTCTATGCTACCTAGTAGGGCAAATTCAATCCTTTCCCTCCTACTGTGTTCCCACCACTTGTTTTTCTTTCTCAAAATTATCTTGGCTATTCTTGCCCATCTCCTCTCCCTTATGACCTTTCGAATCAGCTTATTAAGTTTCCATTAGAAAACCCTGGTGGGATTTTGATTAGGAAGGCATTGAATTCATACATTAATTTGGAGAAAATTGACATCTTCACAATATCGAGTCTTTGGGACCCTAACATTTCAAGGGTGGTTGAGTCAGAGGCTCTGATTAATGAGACTAGGAAGGAAAAGGCATCATAGAGATGGGTTAAAAACAAGGAGAGGATGTTGTCATGGAAACCGAGAGAGCTGAGCGTTTCAAGAGAGCGAGGGTGATCAACAATATCAGACCCTGCAGAGAATTCCAATAAGACAGGGATGGAAAAACACCCACTGATGTTGGTAATTAGGAGGTTATCAGAGCCCTCAGCAAGAGCGGTTTCAGGGGTGAGACAGAGCAGAACCCTGACTGCAGCGCCTGAGGAGAACAGATAGTCAGCGAAGACGCCCCTTTTGCCGAAGTTTAGATAATTAAGTTTAGATAATGAGAAAAGTTTCAAGGATTGTTTGGAAGCTAGAGAGCGCAGTCAGGGGAAAGTTTTCAACTCAAGTCAATAATTGTTTCCCAAGCGTCTCCTTTCTACGTGCTGGCTGGCTGCTGGAGAGACGAAATGAACAGGACAGGCACGTGCTTCCTATATGAGCTACACGTCTAAGCGGGGAAACAGACATGAGTGAAGCAATCACAAGAATAAGTGGATGATAACAAAAATGATAACCGTGAAGGACAGGTGTGTGTGATGCTGAGAGCAGCCAGGGATGGGAGGGTCTACTGATATTTCCCAGAAGAGATCTGAAGGATGAATGGGTATGGACCACTAAGGGGGATCAGAATGAGAGTTCCAGAGGGAGGCCCTGCAGCGGGAGGGGCAGGACTTGTGGGAAGGGAAGGGCTGGAAGGTGGGTGTATGATGAGAAAGAGGGTGAGAACTCAGCTGGAGAATTCAGCAAGCGGGGGACGTTTGGGGCTTGATCCCAAGAGTGATAGAGGGGTCTTTGGAGGAGTTTTAAAAAGCCATGACATGATGCCAACTGCATGTTGAAGGTATCATTCTGGTTTCTGGTGAGGAAAGGATTACAGGGAAGCAGGAGGGGCCTCCAGGAAAGCTGGGAGAGGGCAACTTACTGTCCATGATCCAGACCAAGGCTGGGGTCTTGGACTAGCATGTTGCCAGTGAACTTGAAGAGAGCTGGAAGGACTCAGGAGCCATTGGGAGGTCAAGTCTCGAAGGCAGGAAGCCAGCCTGTGAAGGCGGGATGGGTGCAAGTAAGTGGGGGAGGAAGACCCCAGGTGTCTGTCCATGAGACCCAGGATTCTAGTGAAGGACCAGACTGTGGACAAACAGACTTGTGTGTTGAGTGTGTGGTGTATGAGACGCCTTCAAACTTCTGGGTTCTGGAGCTCTGGGACTGGTGATGAGGACTAGGGAGGGTGATGACACAGGCGGGGGTGCAGGGGTTTTGAAGCAACTTGGGCGGTGGATGACATTAAGAACTAGAGTATGGAGTGAATGAGCAGAGGACAGAGGTTGAGCCCAGGCGAGGACCACCATTTAGAGGTCTGGATACGGAAAAAAGAGGCTGAGAAGGAGAAAAAGAAGGGAAAAGCAAGCTGTGGGGGAGGAGTTCCAAGGAGCCCAGGGAGGAGAGTTTCCAAAAGGACAAGAGTAGGGACTTCCCTGGTGGTCCAGGGGTTAAGAAGCTGCCTTCCAATGCAGGGGACGTGGGTTCGATCACTGGTCTGGGAAGATTCCGCATGCTTCAGGGCAACAAAGCGGGTGCGCCTCAACTAGAGAGATGCCCACAGGCCGCAACGAAAGATATTACATGCTGCAACTAAGACCCAGTGCAGACAAAAATAAATAAAATAAATAAATATTTTAGAAGAAAAAAGCAAAAGGACAGAGTGGCTGCCAATGGGCCATGGTCAGAAGTGTCAGGGGAAGTAAAAGCTGCTGGGCTTCCCCAGACTTGGTCTTTGGGACCCTTTGCCAGTTTTTTGGGGAGTGAGGTCTAGCTGTGAAGGAAGGAAGGTAGATAAAGTGTGCAGGATTTTTCATTTGGTTTTGGTTTTAATAGAAGAGCAATGTGTGTTAGTTGCTCATTCGTGTCTGACTCTTTCTGACCCCATAAACTGTAGCCCACCAGGCTCCTCTGTCCATGGAATTCTCTAGGCAAGAATACTGAGTGGGTTGTCATTCCCTTCTCCAGGGAATCTTCCCGATCCAGGGATCGAAGCCAGGTCTCCTGCTTTGCAGGCAGATTCTTTACCGTCTGAGACAGCAGGGAAGCCCTAGAAGAGCAGTATCTGCATATTAATTTTCCCAGAGGAAGACACCTGTGGGACATGAGCCATTGTAGAACAGGGCAATTAGCTAAATGAAGCCCCCAAGGAAATGAGGCCACGTGGACCAGAAGTATCCATCCTGGGCAATAATGTGCATCCAACTCCTGGGAGAGAATTCAAGACTCAGCCTTTTACCAAGTAACCTGCGTCCTCCCATTTTCTTTCAGGGAATTTGGATGTGACCTTTGTGACTTAACCATGTCTCACATTAGCAGTAACTTTTCATCCTGTCCCTGGCCAGGACTCTTGTCTTACTCATTTTGGAATCATTCCAGCCTGGGGCAGCCAAGGAAGGGCCACTGAAGAAATTATTTTCTGACTTGAAACAAAATGTCTGAAATGGAGGATCAAAATCTTTTAGCCGGGACTTCTCTGGTGGTCCAGTGGTTAAGAACCCGTGTGCCAATGCAGAGGACATGGGTTTGACCCCTGGTCCAGGAAGATCCCACATGCTGCATGACAAGTAAGTCCATGTAACACAGCTAGTGAAGCCCGGATGCCTAGAGCCTGAACTCTGCAACGAAGAGTAAACCCCATTCACTGCAATCAGAGAAAGCTCATACACAGCAAGAAAGACCCAGGGCAACCACAAAAAAATTAATTTTAATTAATTAATTAAAAAAACAAAACTTTTAACCAAAAAGGAGTTGGTGATCAATGGGACAAACAAAAAAATTTTTTGGGTGTGTGCTGAGTCCTGCATGGCAGAGTGAATGAGAGCTTAGGAGAGGTGGGTTTTGTGAGGGAGAGGGAGGATTAGATGGTTGGCATTCTTGCCAGGCAGGACCCATGGAATATGGGGAAAGGAGGTCTACTTGTGAGATAGAACCAAGACAGCGCACATCAGTGTGGTACAGGTCTTTATAGTTTACACAGTAGGGTCATAGCCACCATCTTGTTTGGTCATTACAGACCCTGTGAGGCAGATAAGGATGGGTAGCCCATTTCACAGACAATTGGCGAAGGAAGCTGAGCCCAGCAAGGGACATAGGCTGTGGAAGACCTCAGAGTGTGCTGGTGGCTGGCTATCCTTGCTTGACTCCATCAACCCAGCCTCTCTCCATCCCGGGATGAGCTCCAAAAGGAGCTCGGGTTCACAAGCTGCCTGCTAGCAGAAACCAACTCCTGAGCCAGAAGGAAAAGCTGTGCAAGTGTTTAGAGGGTTGGAACTCTCAGTCCTCCCCACTCCCCACCCCTCGCCTGCAGAGAGAGAAGAAGGGCTAGAGATTGAGTTCAATCACCAATGGCCAATGATTCAATCAATCCTGCCTATGTAATGAAGCTTCCATTAAAACCCAAAAGGATGGGGTTCAAGGAGTTTCTGGTGGATGAGCACTTGGAGATTTGGGGAGACTGATTCATGGGAAAGGGCGTGGAAGCTCCAAGCTCCTTCCCACATACCTTGCCCTATACATCTCTTCATTTGGCTGTTCATCCATGTCCTTTATGATATCCCTTATAATAAACTGGCAAACATAAAACAAAAAAAAAAAGAGGAAAAGTTGCGAAAGATGAAAGCAGAATTTGTGGGTCATCAAGAGAAGACCTACGTCAGAAGGCTTACTGAGGCTTGAGGTTGGACCACCCTCTTGGATATCAAAACATCAACAAAAAACCAAAACCAAAACAAACAGACAAGGATATCAAAACCACATCAGTGAGGCTGTGGTAGCTGGGTATGGGTCCAAGCCCTAGGCTCAGGGAATCAATGTCAAGTGCTCACACAGCTAGTCTGCTCAGCTCCGTCCTCATGTGACAGCAACCACAAGCCATTGTTCTGAATCCTCCCCAGCTTCTCCTAGTCTCCCCAGGACTCACCAGCTCACTCAGTCCCACCAGTCCCTTTGTGGACACCCCAGACATGCTCAGATGCCATCATGAGCCTGTACCAGTGCTCTGGCTGTGCCCTCTGTGATGTGAGCACCATGTTGGGCTGATGACTTCTGCTCTGGGATTCCCTAAACTATTCTGGGATCCCAACCTATTCCTTCCTGGGACTCAACTTAGGGGCTGAGCCTCTCCTGGGGCCAAAGTTCTGGTCAGACCCCTTGAATTTCTCTCTTTCTTCCCAAAGGTTCAACTCTTTGCCCTACTCATGGGGCCCAAGCACAGTGTTGTGAATTGTTTTGTCAATCTACTGTCTAGGCATAAGCTCTTTGCCTCTTTCATTAGCTTTTTTTACATATATAATTGAAATGTAGTTGATTTACAATGGTGTGTTAATTTCTGCTGTACAGCAAAGGGATATATATATATATATATATATACTTCCCTGGTGGCTCAGATAGTAAAGAATCTGCCTGCAATGTGGGAGACCCAGGTTTGATCCCTGGGTTGGGAAGATCCCCTGGAGAATGGCATGGCAACACACTCCAGTTTTCCTGATGTAGTGCAAGAATTGGACAGAGGAGCCTGGTGGGCTACAGTCCATGGGGTCCCAAAGAGTCAGACATGACTGAGAGACTAGCATTTTCACACTTTCATATATATATGTGTGTGTGTGTGTGTGTGTATTCTTTTTTATATTCTTCCCCATTATAGTTTATCCCTGGATGCCTCTTCCGTTAGCTTTGACTCCAAGGCCTCTAAGCTTTGTGGAATCCAGAGTTTTTCTTTCCTCAAGCTCCAACTCTCACCCTGAAAAGCTATGGCTCTCACTCCATAGGCTCTCTTGTACGCAAAAGTCTGCACAACCATTGTCTGTGCTATGGGCTTACAAAAGCCCACAGCGTAGAAGCTAAAAGCCAGGTCAGAGGCTCTGTATCATGGCACCCTGGGCCCCTGAGAAAAGTGTACCCAGGAAGCTTGGGCAGTGGGGTGGAGATTGAGGTAGAGAGAATTCTACCCACACATGGCACAAGAGAAAAATATTACCGTACCGACAAAGTTAAAAGAGAGCACCCTGAAACAGTGAGCAGAGAAAGGGTTAGTCAATAAAAGGTATTGGAACAATCGCTAAGCTGTTTGGAAACACAAGTCCACCTTATTCTTCACTTCATGTCATACATCAGCATCACGTTCAGGCGGATTAAGGATTTAAATTAAAATCACATTTGAATAAAGTAGAATTGAATATGCATCCAAAAACTCTGGATAAGTGTTACCTTCTAAGCTTAAAAGCAGGGGCAGCATTCACAAAGAAAAGACAGAGAAAACAAGTTTGAAATTCTGGACTTAAGTATGTGGACACTGAAAACAACTTCTAAAGATGTCACGCCAAGGGTTAATATCCTTGGTGTTTAAGAATCCATACAAATTGAGTTTTAAAAATTCACATCACTGCTGGATAAATGTGAAGGGAGAGGAACACTCAATTAACAGAAGATTAATTTTTTATGGCTCATAGGTTGAACCTATTTTCCAATATCTAATTATTTTTTAAAAAGTAAATTAAAACAACAGTGAGATAACACTTTTTGCCCATCACAGAATGAAGAAAAAAATTTTAATGAGAATACCCCATGCTGGCTAGGGTGTGATGAAACCAACAATATTGCTGATGGGAATGTAAATTACTACAGCCTTTGACCCAGTAATTACTCTTATGACACTCCATCAAAAGAAAATAATCTCAAATTGACAAAGATTTATGTACAAAGAGATGTAGTGTGGCCTTGTTTATAACAACAACAAAAACTGAAACAACCGAAATAACCAACTATTGGGAAAGTGTTAAGTAAATTATTTTATATCCAGTCAAATGGACTATTATTCAATTAATCATGATTTTTGCCAAGAGATTTGGAAAATTTTTATGATATAAAAGTGGAGCAGCAAGTGAGAAACCAGAGTGCAAAATGTGTGCCAGACATCATCTTAGCTCAGGAAACAAACAACCATTTAAAAAAGACTGAAAGGAAATGTGTTGGGACCCTAAATACAAGGGCATAGAACGCAGGACAATTTGGTAGAAGACAGGGAAATAAACGGCCAAGCCCTAGAACATGCCAGAGAGGGTCCTACTTGTCTTCTCAAATTCAAAGAAATCTAGAGAAGCAGGAAAGTGGAGTCTTACTTCATCCTGGTTGTCTGGTTCAGCCTGCTCTTAGGTTGAAAGAAAGAATTACACTGGCCACTGATCCCAAGAAACTGCCATTTGGGGGTGTGAGGGAGGGATGGATTGGAAGTTTGAGATTAGCAGATGCAAACTACAATATTAAACATAGAATGAATAAAAACAAGGTTCTATGATATAGCACAATGAACTATATTCAATATCCTGAGATAAACCATAATGGGAAAGAAAACTTTAAAAATATATACATGCATACATATATATATATATATCTCACTTTGCTGTACAATAGACATTAACACAACATTGTAAACCCACTATACTCCAATAAAAAAGAAATAAAATAAAAAAGAAATTTGCCATTTTATCAGTACATTCAGAGCAAATGACCAAGAGCAGTGGTGGGAAGTTACTGCTGAGCCATCCCAGAAGGTAGGATATTATCTTAAGGACAGTGAGGAGCCATGAAGGAACATTTGTGGCCTTGGGTTAGGCAAGGTTTCTTAGATATGATGAAAAAAGTAATAGTCATAAAAGAATAAACTGATAAATTGGATTTCATCAAAATTAAAAACTTACATTCTTTGAAAGACACTAGTGAGAGAAAGAAATAACCAACCTCAGACTGGGAGAAAATATTTGTGAGTCTTATACCTGACAAAGGATTTATATCTAGAATTTACTTTATATATCAACTTTTAAAAACTAATTAAAGATGAGCAAAAGATTTGAATAGTTACTTCACCAAAGAAGATTTATGGATGACAAACACATGACAAGATGCTCAACATTATTGGTCTTTAGGGAAATGCAAATTAAAACCACTATGGGATGTCACTGCATGCCTGTTGTAATGTCTAACATTAAAAAGAATGATCATACCAAGTGATGATGAGGATGTACAGCAACTAGAACTCTCATAGATCGTGGGTGAGAATGTAAAATGGTACAAACACTTTGGAAACTAATTGGACTGTTTCTTTACAAGTTAAACACACACCTATCATATGACCTAGTCGTTCTTCTTGATATTTACCCCAAAGTAATGAAAGCATGTATCCATACAAAGACTGGTACGTGAATGTTCATAGCAGTTGTGTTTATAATAGCCACAAACTGGAAACCAGCCTGAACATCCATCAACAGGTGAATGGATAAACAATCTCTGGTACACCTATACAATGGAATACTACTCAGCATTAAAAAGGAATAAACTATCAGTACCCAACAAATTGGATGTATCTCAAAGTAATTATGCTGAGTGAAATAAGCCAGAATAAACAAGAATATATCTATCTCCATTTATATAAAATTCTGGAAATTGCGAATTAATATATATTGACAGGAAGCAGATTAGTGGTTATCTAAGGAATAGAGGAAGAAAGTTAGATTGGAAAGAAAGAGAAGTCAGTTCAGTCACTCAGTCGTGTCTGACTCTTTGTGACCCCAAGGACTGCAGCACGCCAGGCCTCCCTGTCCATCACCAACTGCCGGAACTTACTCAAACTCATGTCCATTGAGTCGGTGATGCCATCCAACCATCTCATCCTCTGTCATCCCCTTCTCTTCTCACCTTCAATCTTTCCCAGCATCAGGGTCTTTTCCAATGAGTCAGTTCTTCACATTAGGTGGCCAAAGTATTGGAGTTTCAATACTCCAACATCAGTCTTTCCAATGAATATTCAGGACTGATTTCCTTTAGGATGGACTGGTTGGATTTCTTTGCTGTCCAAAGGACTCTCAAGAGTCTTCTCCAACACCACAGTTCAAAAGTATCAATTCTTCAGCACTCAGCTTTCTTTATAGTCCAACTCTCACATTCGTACATGACTACTGGAAAAACCATAGTCTTGACTAGATGGACCTTTGTTGGCAAAGTAATGCCTCTACTTTTTAATATGCTGTCTAGGTTGGTCATAACTTTTCTTCCAAGGAGTAAGCGTCTTTTAATTTCATGGCTGCAGTCACCATCTGCAGTGATTTTGGAGCCCCCCAAAATAAAATCTGTCACTGTTTCCACTGTTTCCCCATCTATTTGCCATGAAGTGATGGGACCGGATGCCATGATCTTAGTTTTCTGAATGTTGAGTTTTAAGCCAACTTTTTCACTCTCTCAGTTTCATCAAGAGGCTCTTTAGATCTTTTTCACTTTCTGCCATAAGGGTGGTGTCATCTGCATATCTTAGGTTATTGATGCCACTGCCGAGTTTTCCAAATTTGCTGGAGAAGAGGAGATCACAAAAGGCTTCAAGAAACCTTTTTTGGCAATGGGTATGTTCATTATCTTGACTGCTGTTGTTTTCATGGGTGTGTTGTTGCTCAGTCACTTAGTTGTGTCTGACTCTGCGACCCCATGGACTGCAGCATGCCAGGCCTCCCTGTTCCTCACCATCTCCCGGAGTTTGCCCAAGTTCATGTTCATTGCAACAGTGATGCCGTCCAGCCATTTCATCTTCTGACCTCATCTTCTCCTTCTGCCCTCAATCTTTCCCAGCATCAGGGACTTTTCATATGGTGTGCACATATGGAAAAACTTTCCAAACTTTAAGTAGGTGCAGTATTTGTATGTCAGTTGTACCTCAATAAAACTATTAAATAAATAGGAAAATAGGACTTGTACTGGTGCAACATGGTATCAGGGATTTTCCTCAATTTCTCATCTCTATATTCAATTTCCCTGGAACCCAGATGAACCCCTGCCCTTCCTGGGCCAATAAATTCCCTTTTTGCCTGAGTTGTTTCAAGCTTGGTTTCTGTTGCTTACAACCAAAATGTTCTGAATGGAGATGATGCCTGGAGTGTTTTTAAGGACAGAAGATGGGGACTATAACCTCATCTTAGGAACCCAGAATTGGTAGAAGTGGTCAGAAAAAAGATGCCTAGAGAAAGTGATCCTCCAGTTGATTTCTCAAGGAGTTGGGACTGCAAAAGTTCCTAGACAGAGGAAGAAGCGTGAACAATGCCATTGAGGACAGGCACTGTGAGCTGTGTGCTTGGGACAGTTGAGGGGTGCCTGGAGTTTGGGATGAGAGAGGCACTGTTGGAAAACGAGACTGAAAATTCAACAGGGAACAAGATATTTGTTTTGCTTTGCAGAGATCTCACTGGCTTGCATGGTGGCCCAGACTGTAAAGGATTCTCCTGCAGTGTAGGAGACACGGGTTCGATCCCTGGGTCGGGAAGATCCCCTAAAGAAGGGAATATATTCCTTCCTGAAGAATTCCATGGACAGAGGAGCCTGTTGGGCTATAGTCCATGAGTCAGACATGACTGAGCGACTAACACTGGGGCTTGGAGAAGCAGGTAGACTGAGGAGGGGTCATTGCCACAGTTCAGAGTTGACTTTGAGGAGCCCGTGGACACCTGAGGGAGGTGACCAACAGGGAGTCAGGGCTAGAAGTCTGGGTCTCAGGTGAACATGTCACCTGGAGTCACAGTCAGTGGCTGTGACTTGGGAAGCCTGAGAGGTAAAGAGAGCCCACCAGAGTCTGAGGATCTCCAACCCGCCATTTCAGGGGCTGCAGAGCCCGGGGCGCATACAAAAGCCGTGGAGAGAAGGAAATGTCAGCGCCACATGGCCACGTGAGCAGAGCTGAGAGCAGGTTGTCATGGAAACTGAGCTGGCGAAGCATTTCTAGGAGAGAGGGATCAGCAGGACCAAAGGTAGCAGAAAATTCCAAACCAATGAAAGCTGAAAATTTTCTTTTGATTTGGCAATTAAACGGACATTGATGAGCTTAATAAGAACAATTTCAGGGGATCATGGGCCAGTGAGGGGGTAGAGGTAGAAAGAGATCGAGGAGGTAAGATGGATCAGAGTTGGTGATGGGGTGCACATTGGAGGAGGAGGAGACAGTGTCTAGCAAGACCCCCCTGCCCCCCGCCAAGGATTCCGGCCTTCTGAAGCGACTAGACAGTAGTGGGTAACACTGAAAGAGGAAGATCTGTTTGGGACATCTTTATCTAGTGAATGTGTTTTGGCATTGACAATGTGCTGGACACTGTTCTAAGAGCTTTACTTGTATTACTTCGTTTATCCTTGTAACTATCCTATGAGGATAGGATAGCTACAACACTCATTTATCGCCAATTACACACGAAGAAACAGATACAGAAAACAGACATAGAGGTGGTGAAAGTTACCCACAATGAGGAAGGGCAGAGTACAGATTTGAAGCCAGACAAATCCAGGCAAGTAGGTGTGAGGTCCCCAACCCATACCCCAAGATAAACAAGTGGAGATCAAGGAGGCAGGTGGATCTAGGCTGGAGATGGGGTGGGGGACTGGGGGGGAGGCTCGGGCTGGAGGTATAGGAGCAGCCCCACACAGGGAAGGGCCTTGATTTGCCTGCAGCCAGTGCTGATAGAGGGTACACACTGGGGGTCACTGGGCCCAGAAGGGGATCAGAGCTTTAGGGATGGGTGATACTGCGGCCCAGGCCACGCCAACATTTAGATGAATCTGAGCAAACTCCGAGAGATAGTGAAGGACAGGGAAGCCTGGGGTGCTGCAGTCCATAGGGTTGCAAAGAGTCGGACATGACTTAGTGACTGAACACACACACGTGCATATCAGAGAGACTGAAAAAGCAGGGAGGGAGACTTTCCTGGTGATCCAGTGGTTAGGTCTCCACACTTCCACTGACCAGGTTCAATCCCTGGTCAGGGAACTAAGATCCCACAAACCGAGTGGCCGGTTTGCAGGATCTTAGGACAAAAGAAAAAGCAGGGCCAGAGGGTAGCTAGGGTAGATGGGGATTCAAAATTCAAAACCTATAGAGGAATGGATGTCGGGTGACAAGTGTCCCTCAGGCGCCTCTCCCCTTGTCTGTTCCCCTGGTCCCCTCCGTAAAGATGGCCAGCATCTCCTTCCAGAGGAAGAAAAGAAAAAGTCACCATGTGGAATCCTGGAATTCACAGGAAAAAGAAATCTCAGCGTATGGAAACTGAAGGGGAAGGACGCTGTGCCAAGCGAGTGATGGAGCAGAGGGACGCAGGAGCCGGGGGTCCCATGGGGAGCAGGGAAATTAGTTTTGGACGAGAACCCGTGTTTCATTGAATGGAACAAAATTAAATCGTCCTCCTGCTGCCAAGTACTGTGAGCTCAGCTTTCTCCCGGGCCCTCTGGGCGCCTGCCCCCGGCGGCTGCTCCCGCTCCCCAGAGTCTGTCCTGCCCCACAGCTGGAGCCCTGGCCCTGCCTTTGAAACACTCCACACCTGGCAGCCGAATTAATCCCGCCAGCTGCTCAAGAAACGTTTTCTGACAGAAATGAGATGTCTGAAAGGCAGCTCAATCTTCTTTCTTAATTACTGAAACCAATTGGAGTGTCCAGGGCACACGAATGAAAGCTCTAGGGCTGAGGGACAGGAGGTGGCGGGGAGGAGAAGCAGGGCAGAGACTGGGCTGCCCACCCGCAAAGTTCCTGAAGCTCTGGCTGCCTGTGGTCTCAGCAAGTGAAGCTGCAGCTGCAGGGCCATGACTCCCAGAGTCGCCAGGCCCTTCTCATGGTGAGTGGGGGTGTTTGCCCCCCTCACCTTAGCAGATCCCCATTCAGCAGAGGCAGGGGCTACACCACTAGGAGGCCCAAAGGATTGAGATGTGCTTAGAGTTGGGGTCACTGTGTCCCCTAGTGCCTTCCCTCAGCCTTCTTCTGTGACTCCCGGTGATGCCCCCCACCCACTGCGCTTCAGCCCTCTGGTAGAAATGGTGACTGGGGTTTGCGGGGAGAGCTTTCACTTGGTGACCTCTCCTTGCTTGCTTCTGCCATTTTTGCCCTGACCACACTGGACTCCCAGCATCCATTTCTATCTATAGTCATGCCCTGCTGGCCACTTAGGACCCAGGTCACTGTCCATGGGACCCCACTGTCCAATACACTCCAGCATCATGGCACCAGTGCAAGGGGGCACATGGCATCAGTGGGCCTCCCCAAAGACAAGCTTCTGGTAGGTTGAAGGGGTGAAGGCTGGGCCCTGGGGTCCTCCTAAGCCTGGCGGGGGGTGCGTCCTTGGGGAGCCAGGAGTTCACAGGTGAGCCTTGCACAGCCTCAATGAGTGATAAGAGCTCCATCCAGTGCGGTCCCTGCCACCCTGGCAATGCCTGGTCCCCCATTCTGCTGCCTCAGAAAGTGGCTTTCCAGGGCCTCATTAAGTGCTGTGACCCCTGAGATGGAGGAACCTGCAAAACTGTTCTGAGGCACTAACGTTTTTTATGTACATTTTAGGCTTGTTTTGTTTTTGGCTGCACTGGGTCTTAGCTGTGGCTTGTGGGATCTAGTTCCCTGATCAGGGTACAAACGTGGGCCTCCCGCATGGGACTGCAGAGTCTTAGACACCGGACCACCAAAGAAGTCCCCATTTTAGTCTTTTTAATTGAAAATAAATACCTGCACGGAGTGAGTGCCCCGGCCTCCCTCCCCAGAGGCCACCCCTGTCACCTGGTTGTCATGAATGTTTGGGACCCTTACCAGGCTGATGTCAAAAGGAGGGGACTGGAGGGACTGGAGGTGCACAGAATGAGTTGACCCATCAGATGTGGGGTGCTGAAGGGAGGGCAGTAGGGTGCTCGAGCCTGGGCTCCAACCTGGGTTCCCATCAGTTCTTCAGCATTCCCCCTTCTTTATGGTCCAAGTCTCACATCCGTACATGATTGCTGGAAAAACCATAGCTTTGACTATATGGACCTTTGCCGGCAAAGTGATGTCTCTGTTTTTATTACACCGTCGGGGTTTCCCCAGTGGCTTAGCTCATAAAGAATTTGCCTGCCAATGCAGGAGACACAAGACATGGGTTCGATCCCTGGGTCGGGAAGATTCCCTGAAGAAGGAAATGGCAACCCACTCCAGTATTCTTGCCTGGAAAATTCCATGGACAGAGGAACCTGGCTGGATACAGTCATGTGGTTGCAAAGAGTCAGACATGACTGAGCACACATGCCTAGGTTTGTCATAGCTTTTCTTCCAAAGAGCAAGCATTTCTTAATTTCATGACTGTGTCACCATCCGCAGTGATTTTAGAGCCCAATAAAATAGAATTTGTCACTGCTTCCACTTTTTCCCCTTCTATTTGTCATGAAGTGGTGGGACCAGATGCCACGATCTTAGTTTTTTGAATGTTGAGTTTTAAGACAGCTTTTTCACTCTCCTCTTTCACCCTCATCAAGAGGCTCTTTAGTTCCTCTTCACTTTCTGCCATTAGAGCGGTATCATCTGCATATCTGAGGCTGTTGATATTTCTCCCAGTAATCTTGAGTCCAGCTTATGATTCATCCTGGCATTTCTCATGACTTACTCTGCATTTAAGTTAAATAAGCAGGGTGACAATATACAGCCTTGTGGTACTCCTTTCCCAATTTTGAACCAGTCAGTTTTTCCATGTCCAATTCTAACTGCTGCTTCTTGACTCACATACAGGTTTCTCAAGAGACAGGCAAGGTGCTATCCCCATGTCTTCAAGAATTTTCCACAGGTTGTGATCCACGAAATCAAAGACTTAAGCATAGTCAATGAAGCCGACGTAGATGTTTTTCTGGAACTCCCTCGCTTTCTTCATGATCTAACGAATGCTGGCAATTTGATTATTCCTCTGCCTTTTCTAATCCCAGCTTGTACATCTGGAAGTTCTTCGTTCACATACTGCTCAAGCCTAGCCTGGAGGATTTTGAGCATAACCTTGCCAGCATGTGAAATGAAAGCAGTTTTATGGTAGTTTGGACATTCTTTGGCATTGCTCTTCTTTGGTACTGAAATGAAAATAGACCTTTTCCAGTCCTGTGGCCACTGCTGAGTTTTCCAAATTTGTTGACATATTGAATGTAGCGCTTTGACAGCATCATCTTTTAGGATTTGAAATAGCTCAGCTGGAATTCCATCACCTCAAACTAGCTTTGTTTGTACTGATGCTTCCTACGGCCCACTTGACCTCACCTTCCAGGATGTTTGGCTCTAGGTCAGTGATCACACCATCATGGTTATCCGAGTCATTAAGATCAATGGTTCACATCAAAAAAAAAAAAAAAGGCCATTGACACCACACTGCCGATTCCCAAACATCCAGCCTACCCAGCCCAGCACTGGACTCCACATCCAGGAAGTAGCACCCACCTGATGTCAACTGTCCAACTCATGCTGAAATGTGGGGCTCATCCTCGACCCCAGTCCTCTCATGCCTCTCCTGACAATCAGAACCAAGTCCACCCTGTTCAGTCTGGCTGACATTTCTTAGACCCACCCCCTCGTTTCTATCCTCACTGTCTGGTCCAGGTGCTATTCTCACTCTGCTCATGACTGTGACAACCCCTGACCTCTGCCCCCAGGTTCACTCTGGCTTGAAACAATCTCCGCTGCTTCAAACAATCAGTGGCTCCTCACTGCTCTTAGAATAAAAACCATACGGCGTGATTCTGCCCTCTGCCCTCTTTTCCGGCCTCATTGCCCACCATTCTGGCCTTCACTCACTACTCTCCCACTGCAAGGGCCCGTTAATTCCTCACATGTCATCCTCTACTTCCTGCTTCAGGGCTTTTGCACTTGCTGTTTTTGCTGTTTGAACTAACCTCCCTTTGCGGTGTGCCTCTCTCTCATAGTCAAAGCTATGGTTTATCCTGTAGTCATGTATGAATGTGAGAGTTGGACCATAAAGAAAGCTAAGTGCTGAAGAATTGATGCTTTCAAACTGTGGTGCTGGAATAGACTCCTGAGATTCCCTTAGACTGCAAGGAGATTAAACCAGTCAATCCTAAAGGAAATCAACCCTAAATATTCATTGCAAGGACTGATGCTGGAGCTGAAGCTCCAATACTTTGGCTATTTGATGAAAAGGGCCAACTCACTGGAAAAGACTCTGATGCTGGGAAAGATTGAGGGCAGGAGGAGAAGGGGATGAGGGCAGGAGGAGAAGAGGACGACAGAAGATGGGATGGTTGGATGGCATCACTGACTCAACGGACATGAATTTGAGCAATCTCCAGGAGATGGTGAAGGACAGGGAAGCCTGGCATGTTGCTGTTCATGGGGTCGCAAAGAGTTGGACACAACTGAGTGACTGAACAGCAACAACAACTCTGTCTACTTCAACCTGCTAACACCAGTGAAGGTTCTGTCTCAGCTCAGACATCAGTTCTCTGAGGAGTCTTCCTTGAAGGCCACAATAAGCACCTGGTCTGTCTTCCTCATCACTTATTTTTTGTAAGATTGCTTGTCAATAGGGGTCTTTTCCCCTGCATATGGGATGCTCCGTGAGGACCAGGATTGGGGCTGTTCTGTTCCCCAGCATAGAGTCTATTTTCTTTTTTTGGCCATGCTGCATGGCATGTGGGATCTTAGTTTCCTGATCAGAAAACGAGCCCCTGCCCCCTGCAGTGGAAGTGAGGAGTCTTAACCACTGAACAGCCAGGGAAGTCCCTCTCACTAAGTATTTTCTGATTGGCTAAATGTATCCAAGTGGAGTTATTAACCAGCAGCCCCCATGTGCCAGGCAAAGATGCAGAAGATACAGCTGAAGATGCCCAAAACCCTTGACCTCCTCACAAGCAAGTAGAGGAGACAGACAGCAAACAGGCACACAAATAACAACATCCTTGCCTTCAATGATCATAAATGTGATGATGAAATGCAGGATGAGGGCAAGAGGCTGAGAATGGCCAGAGCTTTTCTTTGCTGATGGGTTGGGGGAAGGGTCAGGCTATTTAGATGGAAAAAGTAGAGAAGGCCTCTCTGAGGAGTTGACATTTGGTCAGAGACATAAATGACATGAGGGAATGAGTCATGTGAGGACCAGGGGGAGGAGGTATGCCAGAAGGAGGGAGTGTATTAGTTTGCTAGGGCTGCATAACAAGGACTACAATTTCAGCAACAGAAATTCATTGGCTCACAGTTCTGGGGGCTAGAAGTCCAAATTTAAGGTATTTGCAGGCTCAGCTCCATCCCAAGGCTGCAGTGGAGGATCCATTCCACGTCTTCCTCCTGCCTTCTGGAGGTTCTTTGGAGTTCTTTGACTTGAAGACAGAGCCATCACCCTGATCTCCGCTATCATCTTCACCTGGTTTTCTTCCTATCTGCCTATCTGTGTTGAGATTTCTTATAAGGACATCAGTTGCACTGGGTTAGGGGCCCACCCGACACCAGTATAACCTCATTTTAATTTATTACATCTGCAGTGACCTCATTTCCAAATAAGGACAAATTTGGGGATGCTGAGGTTTGTGACATCAACACATGAATTTGGGGGAACTCAATTCAACCCATAACAGACTCTAGAGCAAGGGACCTACAGCTGGTCTGGCTTGATGTGCCTCCAGAATGGCGAAGGGGCCAGTGTGACTACAACAGAGAGAACAAGGCTGGGAGTGAGACAGGCAGGCACCCCAACCTTGTTGGTGTTTATTCCAAGAGCAGTAGGGAGCATCGTGGGTCTGAGATAGGATTTCCATCTGTAAAGGCCCTTCTGGGGACTTCTCTGGTGGTCCAGTGGCTAAAACTCTGCACTCCCAAAGCAGGGGGCCCGTGTTTGATCCCTGGTCAGGAAATAGATCCCACATGCAGCAACTAAAGAGTTCTCATAGCCACAACTAGAAGACTGGGTGCAGCCAAATAAATGAATGAATAAATATTTAAAAATATATATGCTTCTGGCTGCTGTGTGGAGAGTGACTAGCACAAAGTTCAGTCTGAATGTGGGAGCCCTTTCAACCAGAGAGGGGGCGAGGAGGCCCAAATGGAGTGCAATGGGAGACAAGACACCATTACAGAAGGACAGGCTCCAAGTGTGAGCTGGAAGAGCCAGAAGGCCAGCAGGATTTCTGGAGTCAAGGGCTCTGGAAACCAAGGAGGAGATGGGCCCGAAGACCTGAGCCACCTGTGTGCACCTGGGTGGGGAGGGGACTGAGAGGTGTCTGGCATGATTGGCATCTGGGGGGGTTAGGTGGCTTGGCCTACAGCTCGGAGACCAAATCTAACCCAAAACTCAGGCAGAGAAGGAGCAGACAGTCCACAAGCCAAGGACACATGGAGGAGAGGAATCCAAGAGCCTTACCCTGGAACTCACTGCTAGAACGGGGCACAGGATGCAGGGAGAGAAGCCCAGCAAGGCTACTCGGGAAGGGCTAAGTGGGGGCCAAGGGTACAGGAGAGGGTGGTATGCCAAGCAAGGGAGCAGGAAGGTTGGAATGGGGAGATGAGGAGAGAATGGTGACCTCCAAGCTTGGCAAGCTTTGGGAAGCTTCGGGGAACCTCTGTGAGAGAAGCTGGTCAGTAGAGGGGGTCAGGGGACAACCAACTGACAATACATACACCCCCACCTTTAGAAGGGAAGGCAGGAAAGGGAGAAGAGGGGAGGCACGGGCCAGCGGGGCCCTATTGTCTAAAAAGTGAAATGTAATATACTAGTTTTCTGAGAACACACGTCAGGGACATTGAGCTCGTGGGATGTGACCACTAGGGACCAGATGGGGCCAAGGGTGAAGGTGAGGGGATTATCGTCAGACATGCGTTAAGTTCGACATTTAATTAAACTGCCTCTTTTCCTGGAAAGCTTGATCCCTTCTGTGTTCCTCTCCATGGTGATGGAGCCCCATGTAGGTACCAGTTCCTTCTTTCATCATGGCTGGGGGCACGTGTTCCCCACCTTCTGACACCCTCGCCCACTTGCCATGGTCGATAAAACCAATGAGGGCTGAATATATTTATGTTCAGTGCTCAGTCATGCCTGACCCTTTGTGACCCCATAGACTGTAGCCCGCCAGGATCCTCCATCCATGGGATTTGCCTGGCAAGAACACTGGAGTGGGTTGCCATTTCGTACTCCAGAGGATCTTCCCGACCCAGAGATTGAACTTGCATCTCTTGTATCTCCTGCATTGCTAGGCGGATTCTTTACCACTGTGCCACTTATTTAGTTTTGTATTAAAGCTACAAGAAGTACAGCAGGCAAATCTGAGGTGTGCAGTTCAGTGATTTTTACCATTCCCTTCTCCAAGAGATCTTCCCAATCCAGGGATCCAACTCAGATCTTCTGCAATGCAGGCAGATTTTTTACCTTCTGAGCCACCAGGGAAGTCAAATTATGAACACATCCATGTAACCATCACTCAAGTCAAGATAAAAGCAATTTCAACCCCCTAGAAGTCTTCCAGTTAGCACCCACCACCCAGTGTGCAGTGTGGCCAGAAAACAGCTACAGCAACAAAACTGTGGTACATCCATCCAGTGGAACAGTTCTCAGCAGTAAAAAAGAACAAATACTGAAACATGCAACAACATGGATGAATCTCCAAAGCATTATGATAAATAAAAGAAACCAGACCCCAAGAGCTATCCACTCTGTGATTCCATTTATATGACGTTCTGGAAAAGTCAAAAGTATAGGACAGAGAACCATGGTAATGCTTGAGGGAATTTGGGGAGGTGGATGAAATGTTTTATATCTCAATTATGGTGGCAGTTATGTAACTATATGTAATTACTATGTAGGGTAGTAATTACTATCCTGACTTCTTTATCACCCAAGAGTGGTTTTGCTTGTTCTTGAACTTCACTTGAATGGAACTGGTGTATACAGTTTTGACAAATGCATATAGTTGCATGACTGCCACCATAACCTACAGTCCATAGGGTTGCAAAGAGTCGGACACGACTGAAGCGACTGAGCACACACACACACACGGGTATACAGTGGTTCGTGTCTTTTGCCTGTATTTTTGTTGGGTCGACTGGGAGGGTTTTGAGTGTAGGAAGGGCACGATCAGATGTCAGATGTGTATTCAAGGGCTGGCTGGATGGGACCAGAGTGGATGAGACTGTGCCCTGGGACCTGGGAGGAGTTGGCACGTTGTCTGGACGATAAGGCCACACCGAGGGTGACTATGAGGATCGGGGAAGGAGAGAATCTGAAAGGGGTGTGAATGTATTCAGGAGGGGCTGGTAAGCCTTGGCTATTGTGATGCCCACTGACCTAGATCAGGGTCCGCAGAAGCAAAACACAGGCCAAGCATTTAGAGACAAATGGCTTGTTAAAGAAGTGATCTCAAGACAAACTGGTAAGGGAATGGGAATGTGGAACAGGAAAGGGAAGGAGACTCATCTCAGATAGGTCCTGCAGAGCAGAGACCCAGCCTGATCCCCTGGGGAGCTCAGGAGGGTTAGGCACACGTCCAAGTTATCACTTCTGGAAGGAAGGCAGCTGGACTTGCACACTCCTGCACCAGCCAGGCATCGGCTGAGGGTCTTGGGGGTGCAGAGTGTGGCTGGAGGATGGAGCCCCAAATCCCCATGCACTTTTGGTTCTTAATACCTGTGGGGTGAGTAGCTCCTGACGGATGCCTACGAATAATCACCCCCTAAAAGCAACTGCAGGCGTGGGTTGTGAAAAACCAGACACACCAAAGGTGAGGATTGAAGAGCACACACACAAAAAAACTGGTCAAAAGGGATCAGGAAAGATGCCGACAGAGCATCCACAGTGTTCAGTCCCAATGACGTGTCATAGCACCAACATCAAGGCAGGTACCTCGCCGATGCTCAACAAACCCTTCAGACTGAATGAGATGGACACTCAGGAAGAAGGGCCGATTCAAGAGGAAAGAGGAAGGGTTTGGTTTGAGGCCTGATGCCCCTGAGGCAGTGAGGGGGCAGTGGGTGCTTTTAACTAAGGGCCTGGTGCTTGGTTGGAATTCCAAATGGTTGGAATTCTCTTTGTTTCAATTTGCTAACCAGGTGTCTCAGTGGGTAAAGAATCGGCCAGCAATGCAGGAAATGCGGGAGATGCAAGTTCGAGCCCTGGGTCAGGCAGATCCCCTGGAGGAGGGCATGGCAACCCACTCTAGTATTCTTGCCTGGAGAATCCCATGGACAGAGGACCCTGGCAGGCTACAGTCCACAGGGTCACAACGAGTCGGACACGATCGAAGCAACTGAGCACGCGCTCACTGGAGCTGGGCACAGGAAGAGGCGTGGAGAGAGGAGGCAGAAGGAAGACTTAGCCACTAGGAATGCAGAGAAGAGGAGCCACAAAGGATGAGAAAGTGGCCAGAGACAGGAGAGGGAAACCAGGAGAGATGCTGATGCTGAGGAAACCCAGGGGGAATGTACTTGAGGACACAAAGGTTGTCGGCCATCTCAGATGTTACTGGGTTGAAGCCTCTGGCTGGGACCCCATGGACCGGGCTGATGACATTGGCCAGGAAGGTTTCACTTGCCCAGAGGACCTGGAGCAAGCCCGGAAGGGGCAGCCAGAGACAGGCCCGAGAAGGAGGGGAACTGCGGGCAGAAGGGGCAGGAGAAAGGGAGGCTGTTGTAAGAGGGAAGAAGTAGGCGGGGAAGGGCGGGGGGTGGGGGGGTGCGGGATGTTGACAGGATCCAGGCCAGGTGGCAGGATTAGTTTTAAACAATACCTCAGTGTTGGGCTGAGCTGCCTGAGGTGAATTAATTAAGTCCTCAGCAGGAAACGTTATCCCCGTGTCCTGGGTGAACTTCCTGGGGTCCAGAATCCTCCTGGGGAGGGGGGGCGGTTACATCCTGCCTGGGGTCTCCCCTTAACTGTGGCCACCGCTGGAAGCCCCCCCGAAGTGGGCGAGTGGGCCAACGAGTCCCTGGGAGCCCTTGGGAACACCCACCCGAGGGGAAAAAGGTGAGGACAGCAGGCAGGATGGCGGCGGCTGGAGAGGGATCTGGGGGAGGCCAAGGAGGCGGCGTGGGGGCTGTTGAGAATTTTTATGGGCAGAGAGAAAAGAGCCGGCAGAGAGGGAGGAAATGGAGGAAGAAGAAGAAAGGGAATGTGAAGGCCAAGCAGAGAAGGGCAGGGGACAGCTGGCCTGAGACGTGCGAAAGGTGCTGGCAGAGCGCTCCAGAGACAGTTGGGAGAGGAGTGGGGGGGAGCTGGGGCCCCCACAAGAAGCCTCTGTTTACTCCACAGAGAGGGAGCCCAGGTTGTCTGTTGAGCCTGGGGAAGAAAGGGGCACAGGGGTGGGGGTAGTTCAGGCAGAACAGCTGCTGCAAGAGTGGAAAGGGAAGGAGTTTGGGGACCACTTGAGGGGGTGCTGAGCTGCATTTAAGACCCAGCCGAGGTTGGAGAAAATGAATCTATGTTGGCGCCAATCAGCGTGGTGATGTGATTTTCGCCTGCCGTACTTGGCAGCCCAGAGGTGGAATGGAGAAAACAGATGGTTTTCTGAGCTCCTGCTCATCCACCGTCTAGTTTAATCTGCTGGCAACCTTGGCCACCTCTGATTTACAGATGGGGAAACTAAGGCCCAGGGAGAGGAGACCACGTGCCCAGAGTGTTGCAACAAGGAAGTAAGGTCGAGCCCAGCCTGAGGACATGGACCCTCTGCTTGGGGCAGACCCCCCAGTCCTGCTACCTTCTGCTGGTTTGCAGCTCCTTGCCCCCCCACCCCCAAATACTAACTGAGCCCACTCCCTTGTATGCTCAGAACTGCTCAGCTCAGCTTTGCCTGCTCACTGAAACCTCTCTGCCAGGGACCAGGGGGAAACAGAGGCTCAGAGATGGCACGTGATTAGTCCAGGGTCACACAGTATATAACTCAACATCATTAAGATGTCTCCCCAAATTGATGTATAAATTCAACACAATTGCAATCAAAATCTTAGTAGGCTTTTTGTAGACATTGACAAACTGATTATAAAGAAGATAAAGAAATGCAAAGAACATAGAACAGTCTAAACAATTTTACGAAAAAAAGAACAAAGTAGGAGGACTTGTGGGACTTCCCCAGTTTCTCAGTGGTAAAGAATCCGCCTGCAATGCAGCAGACCGGGGTTTGAGCCCTGGGTCGGGAAGATCCCCTGGAGGAGGGCATGGCAACCCACTCCAATATTCTTGCCTGGAGAATCTCATGGACAAAAGAACCCGGCAGGCTACAGTCCACCGGCTCGCAAAGAGTCAGACACAACTGAAGTGACTGAGCATACAAGCACGCATGCAGGAGAACTTGTACTACCTAATTCCGAGGCTTACTGTAACTATACAGAATTGACTGTGTGTGGTTCTATTCGATCAAATGGAATAGAACCACACATACGTAGTCTATCGATGTTTGGAAAAGAGTGCTGAGACAATCAATGGGGAAAGGATGATTTTTCTCAAATGGTTTGGGAACAATTGGAAACCCATGTGAAAAAAAATTAACCTCAACTCTTACCTCACACTGTTCAGAATACATAAAGAACTTCATAACTCAATAATAAGATTGTCAAGCTTTTCTTTTTTTAATTGGCAAAGATTTGACCAGATACTTCACCAAAGGAGATACATGAGTGGCAGATAAGCATGTGATAAGATGCACAACATCACTGGTTATTCTAAAGGTGTAAATTAAAACCACAAGGAGATACCATTACACACCCATTAGAATGCTAACGTTAAAAAGACTGACAATATCAAAGTTTCCAAACTGAAACAACTCTCATGCATAGCTAGTGGGAAACATTTTGTTGGTTTCTTATAAAGTTAAATATACACAAACCATTCAATTCAGCAATTCCACTCCTATACATTCACCCAAGAGAAATGAAAAACTTGTGAACACAATGAAACACACAACAACCAGCTCACAAACATCATAGTAGCTTTATTTGTAATAGCCTAAAACTAAGAGGGAAAAACAAACGTTATCAACATGCAAAATGTTAAGCAAAATTTTATCTATTTACACAAAAGAATACTACTGAGCAATAAAAAGGAAACTGATACATCCAACAACATTGAAAAAAATCTCAAAAACATTCAATTCAGTTGCTCAGTCGTGTCCGACTCTGCGACCCCATGGACTGCAGCATGCCAGGCTTCCCTGTACAACACCAACTCCTGGAACTTACTCAAACTCATGTCCATTGAGTCGGTGATGCTGAGCAAAATCAGTCAGATGCAAAATAGTACATACTACATGATTCATATAAAAGTCAGGAAACTGAAAATCTACTCTGTAAATTATGGAAAACAGATGATTGATTACTTGAGGTGGAGAGTGGTGGGAGAGTGACTGTCAAGGGGCATTGAGAGGAATTTCTAGAGGGATGGAAAATTGTATATCTTGATTATAGTGATGGTTACATTGCTGTAATACTTTGTCAAAACTCATCAAAATGTACACTTAAAATGGATGCATTTCATTATATATAAATGTTATATCTCAATATTTTATTATTCTTTATTATACTATATTCAGTTCAGTTCAGTTCAGTCGCTCAGTCGTGTCCGACCCTTTGCGACCTCATGAATCGCAGCACACCAGGCCTCCCTGTCCATCACCAACTCCCGGAGTTTACCCAAACTCATGTCCATCAAGTTGGCGATGCCATCCAACCATCTCATCCTCTGTCGTCCCCTTCTCCTCCTGCCCCCAATCCTTCCCAGCATCAGGGTCTTTTCCAATAAGTCAAATCTTTGCATGAGGTGGCCAAAGTACTGGAGTTTCAGCTTCAATATCAGTCCTTCCAATGAACACCCAGGACTGATCTCCTTTAGGATGGACTGGTTGGATCTCCTTGCAGTCCAAGGGACTCTCAAGAGTCTTCTCCAACACCACAGTTCAAAAGCATCAATTCTTCGGCACTCAGCTTTCTCCACAGTCCACCTCTCACATCCATACATAACTAGTGGAAAAATCATAGCCTTGACCA
This sequence comes from Giraffa tippelskirchi, assembly GCF_054371585.1. Taxonomy (NCBI): domain Eukaryota; kingdom Metazoa; phylum Chordata; class Mammalia; order Artiodactyla; family Giraffidae; genus Giraffa; species Giraffa tippelskirchi. The sequence goes on along the minus strand of NC_137287.1, from coordinate 108,195,719 downwards.
GACGGACCTTTGTTGACAAAGTAATGTCTCTGCTTTTAAATATGCTATCTAGGTTGGTCATAACTTTCCTTCCAAGGAGTAAGCATCTTTTAATCTCATGGCTGCAATCACCATCTACAGCGATTTTGAAACCCCCCAAAATAAAGTCTGACACTGTTTCCACTGTTTCCCCATCTATCTGCCATGAAATGATGGGACCAGAAGCCATGATCTTAGTTTTCTGAATGTTGAGCTTTAAGCCAACTTTTTCATTCTCCTCTTTCACTTTCATCAAGAGGCTTTTTAGTTCCTCTTCACTTTCTGCCATAAGGGTGGTGTCATCTGCATATCTTAGGTTATTGATATTTCTCCTGGCAATCTTGATTCTAGCTTGTGTTTCTTCCAGCCCAGCGTTTCTCATGATGTACTCTGCATATAAGTTAAATAAGCAGGGTGACAATATACAGCCTTGATGTACTCCTTTTCCTATTTGGAACCAGGAAACCAATTTATAAAATATATAAATTTTATATATTTATGTATTATAATAATTTTATTACAATATAAAATTGTGCTTCAAAGTATTATTTAAATTGTCAACATGCAAAAAATTAGAACTCTGTGGACCTTATACTTACTTTATGGGTTTTCAATTGTTTTATTTATTGTTTGGGTAGATAAATCATAATTTTGAAGACCCTGAAGGCCTTAGGCCAGCCCTGAAAGCTGGGAGACACCAGAATTGAGAGCAGGGAGTTAGTTCACCCGGGGAGTGTGTAAGGATTAGAGGAGGAGGAGGAAAGGAAGACACAGGAGAGACAGACAGACAGATAGATCCTACTCAGAGCTAATGCATGCTGTTGGTGGAAGGATAGATGGGCAGACAGATGAAGTGTCTGCGAGAGTGGCTGCGGGTGGGAGCCAACCCAGACCAGGCCTTGGAGAGACGTGACCCACTGGCAGGCACACACATGACACACAGAGACACACACGGTGAAACACACAGAGCGAAACTCTGCAAACTCCAGGAAGAGAGAAGGAGCGAAGCAAGGGCCGCCCCCCACCACACACACACACACAGCAGGAATGACTCCCAGACAGAGATTCAACAAGGCTCCTCTGGAAAGCGGGAAGGAGAGTGAGCAGCTGAGCGAGGTGAAGCCAGAGACAGCAAGAGGAGGTGGGGAGGGGGGAGAGGGGCTCAGACAGACACACAGACAGGTGAGATTCTGACACAGCCCACGGGAAGGGCATATACACACAGACCCACACATGCAAATCCGCCCAGGCTCCAGCACCTGGAAGATGCTCAGTGTCTGAGGCCAGTGAATGAACTCGTGGGAGGGGAAGTGGGTTTGAAGTCACCAAGCAAATGAGAATTAGAATGAGAAAAACCCGTAAGTGTGACCTGTGAGACACACAGCCACAATTGTGACATGGCATGAGGACAAAATCTGGAGGGACAATGAGACAGCAAGAGAGACAGTGGGAAAAGGAGGACAACTCAGAGTCAGAGACTCAGAGAGGTGGATGTGTGCACACAGACAGACAGACAAACAGGTGCTCCACAGCCTGACATGGGGACCCCAGACAAGCGAGACGCAGAAAGAGGCTGTGCATAGAAGCCTGCCTGCCTTCTTTCCTTCCTTCCTCCCTCCTCCTTCCTTCTCTCCTTTCTTTCCTCCTTCTTCCTTCCTTCCATCCAGCTATCAGAATAATTCACAGCAATCTAATAATGTGGATCCATATGGGAGAATATGTTAGAAACCAGGATAGGGTAATCCTTCCTGCAATGTTTTACTCGTTTTTCAAGTTGAATGTATTCACACTATCACTTGGGTAATTAAAAATTAATTTTCTGAAGAAGGAGAATGAAAGAGGAAACAAAGACAGAGTCGGAGAGAAGAGATACCCACAGACAGATACGTTTCCTGTTTGTCCATCCATCCTCCCCTCCGGCTACAAGCACTCCTCACCCTCTCCTCTGTGCTGAGAGGCAGTGAGAACTCAGAGTCAGTCCCTGCCCTCCAGATGTTCATGGTCTGATGGGAAAGGAACACGTGCCTACAACACACCCATGTGCCTTGTCATTCCCGGAGACACCTGTGATACTGTACCATGGGGGCTCTCAGGGGAGAGGGGACACTGGACTTCATCAAGAAGAATGAGATGCCCAAGTCAAAAGCAGCTTTGCTGTTTGGCAGACCGAGAGAAAGGGCATCTGTGCAGAGGGCCAGCTTGAGCAAAGATGGGGAGGTGCTTTCCTGCCACTGCAAGAGGGAACTTGCCCAGGAGGGCAGCAGAGGGTACTGACCTAGCAGGGGTCAGGCCAGTAAAGGGAGAATTTTGCCAAATGGGAGATTTAGGGAGGTGGCTGGGACAACTGCACCCAGTGTGGATAGGCGGGGCAAGACTGGAGGTTGGCATTCAGATAAGACAGCGATGGACTCCTGGGGACAGAGGAGGGTCCCCATTTGTAACAGAAAGGACCTGACAGCACTATGGAGGGACTGGGTGTGGCCAGGACTCAAGAAGATGGCTGTGACTTACTCGGGGCTGAGAAAACCAGCGTGGAAATGGCGGGGAAGAGTCTTCAGATGTCCATAAGGAGCCCCCATTGCCTACTCCCCTGCTCGGGTACATGGATGAGCAGGTCCGCATTCAGGGAACTGAGCTCTGGAGAGCATCAGCACTGGATGTGGGAGGGTAGGGGTAGATGGAGGAGAAACGGCAGAGAAGTGGCCCAAGGGATGGGAAGAAAGCCAGGCGCATCCAGTGTCCTGAGGAAGGATAGAGTGTCTGGAAGCAAAGCTAGGCACCACAGTCTGGGCTACTGATGGGCCAGCAGAAGTGAGTAGACAAAGGGGACACGGGGCTCGGCAAGCAGGAGTCTACGAGAGCTTGCTTAAGTACCACAATAGACTCAGGGCCGCTGTGGTCAAGTGCAAAGGACTGAGTAGGGTGGGGGCACAAACAGAGGCAATCAGATCTGAGGGTTCCTTTCCTGGCTCTTGTATGGATGGAGAAAGAGAGGATGGAGCAAGAGAGAGAAACAATGGACAAGGTCTCTGCTCGTGTTGGAGGAAAGTGGACCCTGAAAGAGGGGAAAGGATGGCTGTGGCCAGAGCAACCATACGGGCCATGGAAAGGAAGAGGAGCCAAGGAAAGCTAGAGACTTTAGAGGAAGAAGCAGCCAGACTTGAAGGATGGAGGCAGAGAGAGAGTAAGGCTTGGATTCTTGTTCCTAGAGATGGAGGATGGGGAGCAGAGATGAGCAGCGGAGAGAATAAAGTCTGGTCCGGCTTGGTGAGCCTGTGATGCTGGCGGTATGGCTGAGTGGGGCTGAGTAGGGGACTGCAGATGTGTGTGGCTGGAGCTGAAAGATCTGGGAGAGGGGGAGGCCAACACAGAAACATGGGCCATTTGTGTAGAAGAAGTCTCTGAAGTCATGGACTGGACAGTGTGGTACATTAGAGCACTTGGAGGGGAACACACAGCCCTGGGAAGGCTCAGCCCTGGAGAGATAGTCCCAGGGAGCACTACTAGGGAAGACCAGGAGGAGGGAGGAGAGGGACTGGTCTGAAGAGATGGCCAAGGCAGACCATATACTAGCATGCATGCGTGCGCACAGTCACACACACACACACACACAAGAGTGATGCTAAGAATGACTTAGAGACTTCAGAATTCCCCATCTCTCCATCATCTAGCATTTGATCACTGGTCTTTCTTCCCCCTGGATTCCTTAGAACTCATCCTGGGGCTTTGGAACTCCTATCTTCAGAGTGCTCAGGTACCTGATGGATGTCTGCTGGTGGATAAATGGTTGATGGATGGATGGATGACTGGTTGGCTGGATGGATGGTACAGTCATCCACTCATCCAGCCACACGATGCCACAGCAGGGGCTGAGAGGATGGGGGGGCTTGAGGAGCCCCTTAGATGGAGAGTTAGCAGGAAAGGGGAAACAGATGGGCTGTGGGTAGCTAAACAGGAGTATTCAGAGACAACTCAGGGCTCCTGGCTGTGGGATGGCACCAGAAAAGCACTGATATTCTATGTTAATGAGAACAAGAAAGGGGTTGGCTTGGGATGGGGGGTGGAGATGAGTATGAGGCTCCTATGGTGGGGAACAGTCCACACTGGCTCCAATCTGTGGCTTGAGAGAGAGAAGGGGATGGGGCAGTCCTGAGGTGCAGGAGGAGATTGGGGGTGTCCTCCCAGCGGGTGGTAGGTAAGTCTGGACACAGGCCAGGTGGTGTGAGAAGAGGGGCATTGGGGAAGGAGAGGAGGAGAGACCGGACAGACAGACAGATCCCAGTCCAGAGCTCACCTGACATTCTGTGGACAGATGGGTGGATGTGCCATCAGATGACGAGTCCATAGGGGTGATGGAGGGGGTGGGGACCAGCCCTGACCATCCCTGGAGAGATGGGACTCACAAATGTGTACAAGCACACACATACAGAGAAACACAGAGAAAGAGCAAAACTCCACAAGCTTCCAGAAAGACAGAGAAGGAGCTGGAGGGGAAAGCAGCAGGCGCACATGCGCGTACACACAGCCACACACACACACACAGAGCAGGAATGACAGACACTCTCGAAGCAACATTCAATGAGGCTCCTCAGGAGAGCAGAGCGAGCGTGGCGGAGCGAGATGAAGACGGAGGCAGGGGTGGGGGCACATCAATAACAAAGTGAAAAACTAACATGAAGAGGGGGAGGTGGGACCCTCAGGGAGACAGAGGCAGGCCGATGCAGGGATACAGGCACACGCGTGTGCACACGCACACACACCCACACAGATGAGCAGGTGAGGGAGGGAGGAGTGGGAGGAAAAATCTGCCATGGAGCCTCAGACAGAGGGGCCCCCGTGACCCTTGGTCCACACCAAAGCAGACACCACTTGTGACTCTCGGGGCAAGGACCAGATCTGGAAGGAAGAAGAAGCAGGGCAGATGGAGGAGGGAAGGAGAGAGGCAGGCCTGCAGATCTCCGGACAGGCAGCCATGTGAAACCTCAGAGACAGAAAAGAACCCAACTACTGGGGTCATACGGACACATCCTGGAGGACAACCCCAAAACCAGAAGAAGAGAAAACAGCAGGAAGGGATGTCTGAGCACGAACTTTCATGGCAACTCTATCTGTCACAGTGAAAAAGAGAAAACAGCCTACGTACCCATCCACAGAAGGGGAGCTTATCAAACATACGTAACTGTGTTCTGTATTGTACTCTGGAGCAGATTTTTAGACGCGGGTGCATCTTGGACTGGGCTAGTGGACTGGCTCACTGGGCAGAGGGGTGGAGCATTCCCAGTTTGTAGCTTTTGTTGATTTCTGTGGCCTAAGTACAACTACCAAGGCCAATTTCAAGCTACGAAAGAGCTATCAATGGACAGAGTTGGTAAGAGATGGCTGGTGTTGGCTGTTGCAGCCGGAACAAGCCAGCTCCAGCACAGGGGCCGTGGGTCAGCGTGTCCATGAAAGAGCTCAAAGACTTGCCATTGGTTAAGGAAGCTTGTTGGCAAAACCTGGGAATGGTAAATAGCACGTGTATTTAAAACACTCTGCCCCTCCCCCGCAGAGAAATTCCATTTTATGTAAGTAAGACGAAATGGATAGATGCACATAGACTGGGTCCCAGTGACTCCTCTAGAGCAGCTTAGGGGTGGTGGAGGGGCAAAGAGACTTCAGTCTTTCCCATCATGCTTTAAATTTTTGCAAAGAAGACACCTTCATATATCACATGTGCAATTAAAAACTACTAGGTTGGCCAAGAAGTCCATTCAGGTTTTTTTCCTTAAGATGTTACCAAAAAACTCAAGCAAACTTTTTTGGCCAACCCAGCATCATTTTAATCGAAAAGGAAGAAAACTGGAGAGGGGGAAAGGGGAGAATGAGAGGAAGGGGGAGGAGGAAGAGGTCTTCAGATCTTTGGTCTGTCTGTCTGTCCAACCACATTCCTCAATCCCTTCCCCTGTGCTGAGACACAGAGAAATTAGATGCCAGCCTTGCCCTCAAGGAGCTCACAGACCGGGGAGGTGGTGGGTGAGGGTGGCAGGTAGGTTGGGGGGAGACACCCTGATGGTCAGATACATGCTCCTGTGTGCCCTGGGCATGTGGAATCCTCAGTCAATAAGGTGGGGTTCCCAGGGAGAGGCTGGCAAAGACTTCTTTAAGGAGGATGTGAGCCTCCTGGAGAGCACCCAAGACCCTGCTCAGCTGAGCTCCAGCGAGAAGGAGGGTCAGCAGGAGGCTGGCCACCCAGGCCCTCCAGAGAGACCACCCAGGGGAGCAGACAGAGGGAAGGGCAAGGATGGGTCCTAGGAGAATGGGCACAGAGGAGTGGATGAAGCCGAGGAGGCTGCAAAGGAAACAGAAGAGGCCCCCCAGCCACCCCAGTGAGAACAGAGTGGCTGCCATGGAGGCTGCAGAGGACCAAGGGCTGTGGAAGGAGTGGGGGGACATGGCCAGAGCTGAGAGCCCCTCCTCAGCTGTTCTGTGGATGAAAAGAGAAAGGGCAGGAGGGAGTGGGGAGCACAATGTCAAAGGACAATGTGACTCTCAGGTGGGAGAGATGTGAGCATGTCCACCTGTGGAGAGAGCCCAGGGGAGGACGAAAGAAGGGGACAACAGTTGCCAGGGCAACCACGTTTACCAGAAGGATGAAGATGGGACTTTGGGGTCAGAATCAGCCATAAGTTGGACGTGGGAGGCAGATAGAAGGGAAGGGGCTAATCTACGTTTTGGGACATGCAGGGAACACAGAGCTGGTAGCAGACAGTGAGTTGATGATGCTGGTGGGGTCTTCAATGCATGATACTTCAGAAGAGGGGCCTGGAGTGGACTCAGAGATGTGGGGGCATCTCTTTCACATATAAAACTACACACCCTGATACTCAGAGTGACAAGTAGCAGAGCTCCCTGTGCTATACGGTAGGGTCCTGTTTGTTATATCCATCTAAAATTTAGCAGTGTGTACCTGTCTATCCCAAACTCCCTAACTATCCCTTCCCTCCCTTCTAAGTCTGGTGCGCTTACCCCCTCAGCTCTACCAGGATGTAACCTGGGTTGTGAAGTCTGTGTCCTCAGCAGAGCATCCAGTAGGTGTTCAGTGCATGCTTGTAGGATAGATGGATAATGAATGGATAGATGGATGGGAGGAAAGGAGCAGGGGAAGAGAGAGGGAGGGAAGGAAGGGAGAAAAACAGATGAGTGGATGGATAGAAGAAAGTGTGGAGATGCCTTGAGATGCTCTAGGTCTGCATTGGTTTCAAATATGAAGCTGCATTTAGGGCAGAGCCCAGGCTGTGGGAGAGAAACAAGGATGTCAGCCAGAGGAGCAGGGCCAGGACAGGGAGCAGGGGCCCCGACCAAGGGCAGAGCGGGGAGGTGGCCAAGAAGGAGATGAAAGGACAAGGACTGAGCGTGCCTGGAGCTCAGTGAGCACTGTGTGTGCAGACAGAAAAATGGATGGACAGATGGAGTTTACACGAGGGATCTTGGCCACATCCTAGGGAGAGAAACACAATTCAGATAGGTATGAACACATACATATATCACGTACACACAATGAGACTGCCATGAAGTTAGAGAAAATGCCACAGATCCAGAAAGAGAGGGCTGAAGGGGTGGGTGGCACGTGTGGACAGTCACACAGCTGGGAGGATGTGCAAACTCAGAGCAAAATTCACGATCCCTTTGGAGAGAAGGAGGAAGCCTGGCTGACAGAGATGAAGACAGGGCAGAGAAAGGATGGAGGGCAGAATCCTCGGGGAGGTGAAGAGGAAGGAGGCATGGATGTAGGAACCTTGGGGGTGCACGCACGTGATGGCACGTAGGAGGCGATGGCTGGAAGGGGGGTGGGAGGGTGGAGGGGTGGATGGATGGATGGACACTTGGGGTGACAGGGGAGACAGAGTGACTTAGAGACACAAGTGGCTGACATGTGGGTGCCCAAACAGACAGACAAAAAGGGACACACGTACAGTAGGCTAAGGACAAATGCTGAGAACCCTCTAGAACTATGCTAGCACGGGAATCAGTAGCCACGTGTGGTTCTTAAGCACTTGAAATGTGACTAGTCTGAATCGAGATCTGATGCAAGTGCAAAATACACACTGGATCTCAAAGACTTTGCACTTTAAAAAGGTAAAATAATTCATTAATAAATATTTACATTGATTGCACGTGGGTACAATGATGTTTTGAATGCACTGGATTAAATAAAATATTTATTAAAGCTAGTGTCATCTATTTCTTTTTACTTTTTAAAAATATTTTTATTTATTTATTTGGCTGTGCTAGGTCTTATTTGACCATCTTTGTTGTGGCATATGGGATCTATCTAGTTCCCCGGCCAGGGGTTGAACCCAGGCACCCTGCATGGGGAGTGTGGAGTCTTAGCCACTGGTCCACCAGAGAAGTCCCTCTTTTTACTTTTCCATGTGGCTATTAGGAAATGCAAAATTCTATACATCAGTTCAGTTCAGTCGCTCAGTTGTGTCCGACCCTTTGCAACCACATGAACCGCAGCACGCCAGGCCTCCCTGTCCATCACCAGTTCCCTGAGTCCACCCAAACCCATGTTCATCGAGTCGGCGATGCCATCCAGCCATCTCATCCTCTGTCGTCCCCTTCTCCTCCTGCCCTCAATCTTTCCCAGCATCAGGGTCTTTTCCAATGAGTCAACCCTTCGCATGAGGTGGCCAAAGTATTGGAGTTTCAGCTTCACTATCAGTCCTTCCAATGAACACCCAGGACTGATCTCCTTTAGGATGGACTGGTTGGATGTCCTTGCAGTCCAAGGGACTCTCAAGAGTCTTCTCCAACACCACAGTTCAAAAGCATCAATTCTTCTGTGCTCAGCTTTCTTTATAGTCCAACTCTCACATCCATACATGACTACTGGAAAAACCATAACCTTGACTAGATGGATCTTTGTTGACAAAGTAATGTCTCTGCTTTTAAATATGCTATCTAGGTTGGTCATAACTTTCCTTCCAAGGAGCAAGCATCTTTTAATTTCATGGCTGCAATCACCATCTCCAGTGATTTTGGAGCCCAGAAAAATAAAGGCAGCCACTGTTTCCACTTTTTCCCCATCTATCTGCCATGAAGTGATGGGACCAGATGCCATGATCTTAGTTTTCTGAATGTTGAGCTTTAAGCCAACTTTTTCACTCTCCTCTCTCACTTTCATCAAGAGGCTCTTTAGGTCTTCTTCACTTTCTGCCATAAGGGTGATGTCATCTGCATATCTGAGGTTATTGATATTTCTCCCGGCAATCTTGATTCCAGCTTGTGCTTCAACCAGCCTGGCATTTTGCATGATGTACTCTGCATATAAGTTAAATAAATTGAAATTGAAGTCGCTCAGTCATGTCCGACTCTTTGCAACCCCATGGACTGTAGCCTGATAGGCTCCTCTGTCCATGGGATTTTCCAGGCAAGAATACTGGAGTGGGTTGCCATTTCCTTCTCCAGGAGATCTTCCCAACGCAGAGATTGAACCCGGATCTCCTGCGTTGTAGGCAGACGCTTTACCATCTGAGCCACAAGACTTGCTATAAGTTAAATAAGCAGGGTGACAATATACAGCCTTGACGTACTCCTATTCCTATTTGGAACCAGTCTGTTGTTCTATGTCCAGTACTAACTGTTGCTTCCTGACTTGCATACAGGTTTCTCAAGAGGCAGGTCAGGTGGTCTGGTATTCCCATCTCTTGAAGAATTTTCCACAATTTATTGTGATCCACACAGTCAAAGGTTTTGGCATAGTCAATAAAGCAGAAATAGATGTTTTTCTGGTACTCTCTTGCTTTTTTGATGATCCATTGGATGTTGGCGGTTTGATCTCTCGTTCCTCTGCCTTTTCTAAAACCAGCTTGAACATCTGGAAGTTCACGGTTCACATACTGTTGAAGCCTGGCTTGGAGAATTTTGAGCATTTCTTTACTAGCGTGTGAGATGAGTGCAACTGTGTGGTAGTTTGAGCATTCTTTGGCATTGCCTTTCTTTGGGATTGGAATGAAAACTGACCTTTTCCAGTCCTGTGGCCACTGCTGAGTTTTCCAGATTTGCTGGCATATTGAGTGCAGCACTTTCACAGCATCATCTTTCAGGATTTGAAATAGCTCAACTGGAATTCCATCATCTCCACTAGCTTTGTTCGTAGTGATGATTCCTAAGGCCCACTTAACTTCACATTCCAGGATGTCTGGCTCTAGGTGAGTGATCACACCATCGTGATTGTCTGGATCGTGAAGAACTTTTTGTACAATTCTTCTGTGTATTCTTGCCACCTCATCTTAATATCTTCTGCTTCTGTTAGGTCCCTACCATTTCTGTCCTTTACTGAGCCCATCTTTGCGTGAAATGTTCCCTTGGTATCTCTAATTTTCTTGAAAAGATCTCTAGTCTTTCCCATTCTATTGTTTTCCTCTATTTCCTTGCATTGATCACTGAGGAAGGCTTTCTTATCTCTCCTTGCTATTCTTTGGAACTCTGCATTCAAATGGGTATATCTTTCCTTTTCTCCTTTGCTTTTCGCTTCCTGTCTTTTCACAGCTATTTGTAAGGTCTCCTCAGACAGTCAATTTGCTTTTTTGCATTTCTTTTTCTTGGGGATGGTCTTGATTCCTGTCTCCTGTACAATGTCACAAACCTCCATCCATAGTTCATCATGCATTCTGTCTATCAAATCTAGTCCTTTAAATCTATTTCTCACTTCTATTGTATAGTTATATGGGATTTGATTTAGGTCATACCTGAATGGTCTAGTGGTTTTCTCCACTTTCTTCAATTTCAGTCTGAATTTGGCAATAAGGGGTTCATGATCTGATACACAGTCAGCTCCTGGTCCTGTTTTTGCTGACTGTATAGAGCTTCTCCATCTTTGGCTGCAAAGAATATAATCAATCTGATTTTGGTGTCGACCATCTGGTGATGTCCATGTGTAGAGTCTTCTCTTGTGTTGTTGGAAGAGGGTGTTTGCTATGACCAGTGGGTTCTCTTGGCAGAACTCTATTAGCCTTTGCCCTGGTTCATTCTGTACTCCAAGGCCAACTTTGCCTGTTACTCCAGGTGTTTCTTGACTTCCTACTTTTGCATTCCAGTCCCCTATAATGAAAAGGACATCTTTTTGGGGTGTTAGTTCTAGAAGGTCTTGTAGCTCGCATATTCCTACTGGACAAGGCTGGGCTAGAACCTTGAAGAGGGAGACAGGAGAGGAGGCAAGGGGCCTGGAAGTTGGTGTCAACCTTGTATGGTGATAAAGTGAAAAGAGTGGAAACAAGTTAAACTTCCATCAACGAGGGATCAGCCAAGCAAACGCTCTTGTCAGAGTCCTCAGGACACTTTGCTTTGGATCTAAGAACAGCAGAGCCTCCCCGTGAGCTGCCAGGGAAAGTAATTGTAGCTGGTCATCGAGTAAAAACCCCATACAGAACCATACACTCTTACAGTCGCATTTAGATTTCAGGGGAAGGAGAACTAAAAACACTGCATTTCTACGTGCACCTGAGAAAAAGGGTCAGAGGACTTTCCCCCCACCCAACGATCCCCTCCATTCCCTGGGTGTTCAAAGAAAACATAGCCTTGTCTGTAACATGTTAATATGTAAAAAAAAAATCGTTCAGTTGTGTTATTTCTGTAATGAAAAGTTAATTATTTTTTAGAAAAACAGAGAGAAAGCGAGGGCAAGAGGGAGAAACTAACATAGAAAGATGGAGAGCCGCAGGCAAACAGAACTTCTGTGTCACTCTGTCTGTTTATCCTTCTGCCCAAACATCCCACAGCCTTGTTGAAAGAATCACACCCTGCCCTCAAGAGTTCATAGTCCAGTTTGGGGCAAGACCTCCCCACACAGGTCTCTGGCCTCCCCTAGGTGGTGATCACGTGGGCTGGGGATGTTGCCAGAGGAAAGGGGTCAGCAAGGCTCCTTCAGGGGCGACAGAGTGCTGGGTCCCCAGGGATGCCAGGCTGTAAGTCAGACCTAAGGGAAAGGCATTCCTGGCCAAGATCCAGCATGAGGAAAGGCCCGGAGATGGGAAATAGGTTTTCTAAGAACTGTAGGTGGTTCAGGGAGCTGGGCTGAGAGAGAAGTGCCTCTAAGAGACTCAGGGATGAGGGAACCGATACCTGGTCAAGGAAGACCTTGAAGCTGGGCCAAGGGGCCTGGGTGTAGTGGAAGGACCCTGGGTAATGACCAGGCTTGGGAGGGGCAAGCTGGCCAGGCATAAGTTTTAGAATGGGTGCCCACTATTCACAGTAGCCGAGACATGGAAACAACCTCAATGTCCACTGACAGATGAATGTATAAAGAAGATGTGGTACCAAACACACAATGGAATATTACTCAGCCATGAAAAAGAACGAATTCGTGCCATTGAAGCATGAAGCAAATGAGAAAGATAAATACCATATGATATAACTTGTACATGGAATCTAAAATATGACACAGATGAAGGTATCTACAAAACAGAAACAGACTCACCAACATAGAAAACCGACTTGTGGTTGCCAAGGGGAAGGGGTGGGTGGGGAGATGATGAAATCGGAGTTACATATTGGGGCTTCCCTGGTGGAGCTAGTGGTAAAGAACCCATCTGCCAATGCAGGAGACGTAAGAGACGTGGGTTTGATCCCTGGGTCAGGAAGATCCCCTGGAAGAGGGCATGGCAACCCACTCTAGTATTCTTGCCTGGAGAATCCCCATGGACAGAGGAGCCTGGAGGGTAAGAGTACATAGGGTCGCAAAGAGTCAGACACAACTGAAGCGACTTAGCACAACACAGCACATTGGTGGCTCAGAGGGTTAAGCATCTGCCTGCAATGCAGGAGACCTGGGCTCAGTCTCTGGGTCAGGAAGATCCCTTGGAGAAGGGAATGTATACTACTGACTCCAGTATTCTTGCATGGAGAATTCCATGGCCAGAGGAGTCTGGTGCGGAGTCAGACATGACTGAGCAACTAACACTTTCACTTTTTCACTTTCATTAGCAGATGCAAACTGTTATATATAGGATGGATAAACAGCAAGGTCCTCCAGTCTAGCACAGGGAACTGTATTCAGTATTCTATGATACACCATAATGGAAAAGAATATGAAAACATATACATATATGTATAACTGAATCACTTTGCTGTACACCAGAAACTAGCACAACATTGTAAATCAACTATACTTCAATTAGAAAAAAGTTTTCTAGAAAGAGTACTCAGGCATTTGAGTGGGCATGGCAGGAAGAAACTGACCTTTGAGTTTAGAGATCAGGCTGGTGGCCTGATGGGGGGCAGTGCCAGGAGAACTGGGAGAGTTTGGAGTTACTCAGGAGGCAGAGAGGCTGAGCTGCAATGGGATGGATGGTGGGAGGGGAGGAGTAGCCTGGGATTCTGGACCAAGTTGGATAGTGTTCCCCCAAATCCACATCTTTCCCAGAACCTCAGAATAGGGCCTTGTCACAGAGAGGGAAGTTGGCCACAGAGAAGGAAGAAGGCAGAGGCAGAGATTGGAATCTGATAACCACCAGAAGCTAGGAGAAAGGCATGGGACAGATTCTCCCTCTGTTGTTGTTCATTTGCTAAGTCGTGTCCGACTCTTTGCAACCCCATGAACTGCAGCACTCCAGGCTCCTCTGTCCTCCTCTGTCTCTCAGTTTGCTCAGATTCATGTCCATTGAGTTGGGTGATGCCATCCAACCATCTCGTCCTCTGTTGCCCCCTTCTCCTCCTGGCCTCCATCTTTCCCAGCATCAAGGTCTTCTCCAGTGAGGAGGCTCTTTGCATCAGGTGGCCAAAGTATTGGAGCTTCAGCTTCAGCATCAGTCCTTCCCATGAGTATTCAGGGTTGATTTCCTTTCAGATTGACTGGTTGGATCTCCTTGCAGTCCAAGGGACTCTCCCTCTGAACCCCCAGGAAAAAAAACAACAACCCTGCACACAAACTGATCTTGGACTTCTAATCTCCAGAACCAAAAGGGGATACATCTCTGTTGTTTTAAGTCACCCAGGTTGTGGTACTCTATTATAGCAGCCCTAGGAGATTAACATAGGCTCTGACAAGGCTGCTGGGCAGGTGAGAAGGGGCAGGAGCGCATGGATTTGGGGAAAGGAAAGGATGAGGTCTGTGGTGGTCACACCAAGTGTGAGAAGGTTCCTGTGGATGTCCACAGCATTCTTCCATGTGCCTCTGGAGCTCTGCAGAGCATCTGGAGCCCAGAGAGAGAGTGTGTGCACTCACTGGGAGGTTAGCATGTGGACAGGTAGTGCCACCTAGGGGGCGGGAATGTCCTCCACGGGATCAGGCAGTGCAGGAAGTGCAGAAAGAAGACAGTTTAGTCCTGGAGAGCAACACAATGAGGAGTGGATGGATGCAGAAACAAACAAAAAGGAAACTTAGAGAGGACTGCTCACATGTGGTCAACTGGTGGTCAACATGGGTGCCAAGACAATTTGAGAAAGATTAGGCTCTTCAACAAAATGGAACCTAACATCCACTGCAATAGAAGGAACTTGGACCCCTATTTCATACCATATCCCAAACTTAACTTAAAATAGACTGTAGACCATAGCTCATGAAAGAGGCTATAAAACTCTCAGAAGGAAACATAGGCATAAATCTTCATGACCTTGGACCACAATGATTTTCTTAGATATGACACCAAAAGCACAAGCAATGAAAGGAAACACAGATAAATTGGGCATCATCAAAATTTAATTTTTTTGTGTGCTTTAAAAGTCACCACCAAAAAGTGAAAGACAACCAACAGGATGAAAATGTATTTTTTTGCAAATTATATATCTCATCAGGGACTTTCATCTAGAATATATAAGAAAAAACCATTACAGCTCAATAATTTTAAAAAGTCAGGTGGCACAATTTAAGAGATGGGCAAAGGATCTGAATAGACATTTCTCCAAACGAGTTATATGAATGGCCAGTAAGGACATGACAAGATGCTCAACATCATCAATCATCAGGAAAATGCAAATCAAAATGACAATACGGTACCACTTCACACCCATTAAAATAACTATAGTCAGAAAGATATATAACAACAAGTGCTGGTGAGGCTGTGAAGAAATGACCAGTCTCAGTAAGGGTACTGGAATCCTCAGCACCAGAAGGAGTGTTGCTTTGGAAAACAGTCTCATAGTTCCTCAAAAGATCAAGCATAGACCTATCATATCACCCAGCAATTCAATTCCTGATCTATACCCAAGAGAAATGAAATACTACATAACATGCCCACACAAAAACTTGTACATGGATGTTCATAGCAGTATTATTCATTAAGAGCCAAGAAGTGGAGACAAGCGAAATGTCTTTCAACTAGTGAATGGAAAAATTGTATGTGGTCTATCCATGCAATGCAATAGTATTTGGCAAGAAAGGGAATGGAGTGTCTGGTACATGCTACAGCGTGAATGAACCTTGAAAACATGATGCTAAGCGAAAAGAGCCAGTCACAAAGGACTACACATTGCATGACTCTACTTTCATGAAATGTTCAGAATTGGTAACTTCATAGAGACAGAAAGCAGATTGATGGTTGTCTTGGGCTGGAGAGGATGGGGAAGGAATGGAGGTGATGGTTGAAGGGTGGGATGTCATTTTTGCAGTAATGAAAATGTCCTGAAGTTAACTGTGATGAAGGATGTACAATTACATAAACATAATAAAAACCATTGAATTGTATCACTTTAATGGATATGTAAATTAGTCTCAAATAAAGTTGTTTAAAAAACAATAAGAGGTAAGGACTTCCCTGGTTGTCCAGTAGTTAGGAGTCCACCTTGCAGTTCAGGGGAAAGGAAAGGAAAGTTAGTCGCACAGTCGTGTCCGACTCTGTGATCCCACGGACTGTAGCCCGCCAGGTCCTCTGTCCATGAAATTCTCCAGGCAAGAGTACTGGAGTGGGCTGCCATTCCCTTCTCCAGGGGATCTTCCCAATGCAGGTGTCAAACCCGGGTCTCCTGCATCGCAGGCAGATTCCTTACCAACTGAGCTACTAGGGAACATGGAGGGAAGTGCAGTTCCCGGGGACATGGGTTCAATCCCTGGTCCTGGAACTAAGACCCCACATACCACGGGGCAACTAAGCCCACACACCACAACTACCAAGCCTGAGCTCTAGAGCCCATGGTACACAGCTATTGAAGCCTGCGCTCCTAGAGCCTGTGCTCTGCAACAAGAGAAGCCACCACAATGAGAAGCCTGCGTATCACAACTAGAGAGTAGCCCCCGCTCGCCACAGCTAGCGAAAGCCCGCAAGCAGCAGCAAACACGCAGTGCAGTCAAAAATAATTAAGTAATTAATTTAAAAAATAAAACCGTAAGAGGGAGTGCCCAAGAGGTGGGGCGAAAATCATGCATAGAGGGTGTCCCATGAGGAGAGAAGGAGGCAAGATAGGAAGGGCATCTGGATGTGAGGTTGCGAGGGCAGAGGCCCTCAGTGGGCTGGGAGGTGAATGGGGAACCAGGGCCACGGGACCCCGGAAACGAGAGGCTGGTGGGGTTCTCCTCCCACACTGAGGTGGGTCAGGACTGACTGGGTGCACAGTGGGAAGGCTGAGGGGAGGGCGGTCCTCCCCAGATCCTCTAGGACTGGGGGTGGAGTGGGGAAGGGGGTAGGGGAAGGGGACAGGTGCCGGGTGGGACAGGCACTGGGGAGAAAAATTCTGTTTCTCCAGGAGAGAGTTGAGTGTTCATCTGGATGTTGGATGTTGGCTTGGGGACGGAGAAGAGAAAAGGACTTTGGGAGAGACAGTCAAGGGAGGAGCTAGCAGGAAGACTAGAGGTGAGAGGTAAAGGTGTAGCAGGGGGACGGTCTTGGGATTTCTTACCCCAGAGCTGGGGCCGCAGGGAGCCTGCACAGGGGATGGGAAGGTGAGGAGGCTGACTCCGCACTGGTTTGCATTGCTGGGGCTGAGGAGGCTTCCGGGGATGTGTGGGTCTAGTGCTTCCTCGGCAGGGGCTGGAGTGGACGCAGAAATGAGGCAGCCATCTCTGGGGGGAGGGGCTCTGAAAGCCCTGGGGCTGGATGATGCGGTCCCAGAGAGAGAGGAGGGAGGAGGGCACAGTTCTGGGGAGCACAGTGTAATGGGAGTATAATGGGAAGATGGGGAAGAATCCAGTGAGGAAGGGAGCAAGACAGGAAACAGGCAGATTCCTCCTTTTCTCTCTTTTTCTCTCTCCCCTTCCCCACGTATGTACGTACACACACACACACACACACACACACACACACACACACACACACACCTGCAGCTCAGGGTGACAAAAAGATTTGAGACTGCTTTATCACTGTCTTCTCATGGTGTGTTAACTTACCCGTGTCCTTTGGGGTTCTGAGGTCCTCAGCAAAGAACTCAGTGGATGCTCAGTTAGGTTAGAAGGAAGGAAGGAAGGATGGGTGGATGGACAGATGGATGGATGTATATGACCCAAGCATAAAATTCTTCCATCTAAGCTGAGGCAGGGGCTCAGGGGATGAAAGAGGAGTCTTAACCTGTGCTTTGGGGGGAGACTTGGCAGGAAGAGGAGAACAGGTGGGCCATGGAGATAAGAATAGGAACAGTCAGAGATGACTTAGGGTTCCTGGTGGTGGAGCCCTGGGTGACGGTGATGCCCAGTGCTAATGAGAACAGGGAAGGTCATCAAGGAGGTGTAGAAACAGTGCATGGGGTTGAGGAGCTGGGTAAGGGCTTCCTCAAGCTCAAGTTGTGGCTGGAGGGAAAGAAAAAGAAGATCTGGGCTGCCAGTGGGGAGCTCTGCACAGAGGACAGTGGACAAGCAAGTCCAGGAATGTAAGTGTAGTGAGCAGGAACCTGGGAGGTGAGAGAGCAGGAGGAGGAGGTGGATAAGGACATGACAAACAGACACTGCACTGATTAAGCATGTAGAGGAGCCGGCTGATAAACAGGCAAGGAAAGAGACAGAGAGGGTAGGAGCCAACGCCAGTCACATCTCAGAGGAAAAGACGAGACCCATACGTGTTCACACACAGTGAGATGGAGCAGAGAAAGGACGTGGGTACTGGCCCCTGCTGCAGTGTGTTTGTGGATGACGGATGGGTGGATGGGCGGGTGGATGGATGGATAGATAGATGGAGTAACTCAGGGAGTAAGAATAAAATCAGATAATGGAACCCAAAAGAGAAAGACTCATGCGTGGCCGCTCTGCTGGTCACTTTCCTGATAACAGACTTCCTGTGGGGAAAGGTAAGGGGAAACTGGGATGGGGGGATCAAAGAGAATTTCAAGGCTTTAGAACAAAACTCCACAAGCCCCCAGAAAAGAGAGAGAGAGCTGCAGGGGAAGGGCAGGCAGCCCAAGCTGCACACACATATACACAGCAGGAATGACGCACAGCCTCAGAGCAAAATTCAATAAGTCTCCTCTGGAGAGAGGGAAAGAGCAGAGATGAGCAAGACACAGTCAGATACAGGAAGAGAAGGGGGATTAGACGTCAATAAGAAAGTTGAAAAGAAGTGGGGGCGGCGAGGCACACGGACAGACAGAGGAGGAGCAGGCAGAGACCGAGGCGAGGGCTCACATGTGCACACACACGCACCCACTCAGGACACGGGGAGACGTGCACGATGGTGGATGGATGAATGAATGGATGAGTGGAAGGGGATGGGCAGATAAATGGATGGGGATGGATGGATGGATGGATGGAGCAACCCAGAGATCGGAAACAAAAGCTGACAAAGGGCCCGGACAGAGAAAAATTTAGATGTCTTCTGCTGGCTCCTCCAGTTCCCCGCTCCACACTTCTCCTCTGCTCCAGGAGGCTGACCTCCCTGACTACCACCAGTGGGCTCCCTGCTCTCTGGGTTCCAGTTGGGTTTGGCCCCTGGGCTGCCCTGGCAGGAGACTAGTGGAGGAGGAGAGAGATTCCCTGGGTCACCTCCTGCCGGCCAGTCCCTAGACTGACGTTGCAGCTCCTCTCAGGGCAGCCCCTCTTCAAAACTATTGTCTCCAGGTTCTGGTCATTGCACCCACCCCTCATCCCCTAAAGAGCAGAGCTGGTCACAGTCTCACTGCTGTTATCTCCAGGTCTCTGTAAAATCCCTCAGGATTTTTCTATGATCACACTTGGCAGCGTAGAGTCTCTGTAAATAAACTCTCCTCGAATGCCCCTAACTGTGAATGTTCCATTTCCTTCCTGTTGGGACCCTGACTAATACAAACCCACAATGAGAGCAGACAACATAAATGTGTATATAAGTGAACACACACACACATCCTCACACACAGGGACACGGAGTAATGACACATCCAGAAGGAACAGGGAGATTGGAGAAGCTGAGCAAATGAGGAAGGCAAGGAGAGACCGAGTGACTCAGAGACCCAGGAGGCAGACAGAGAAGGGACATGGGGACACGGATGTCCATGGTGATCTTGTTTTAATGGCAAAAAAGTATAAATCATCTAAATGTCTTTTACCAGAAGAAACGCTAAATCAATGATGATATGGCTGTGCTCTGGGCTTCCCCTGTGGCCCAGCAGGTAAAGAACCCGCCTGCAATGCGGGAGACCTGGGTTCGATCCCTGAGTTGGGAAGATCCTCTGGAGAAGGGAAAGGCTACCCACTCCAGTATTCTGGCCTGGAGAATTCCATGGACTACAGTCCCTGGGGTTGCAAAGAGTCGGACACGACTGAGCAACTTTCACTTTCGTGGCTGTTCTCTGGGATACCATGCAGCCAGTAAAAAGGCTGGTGTACATCCTTATGTATTGAGAGGGAAAGAGATCCCCCAAAATTGTTTAGTCAAAAATCTCACAGCTGGTGAGGGGGAGGTCTTCCCTTGTGGCTCAGTGATAAAGAATCCACATGCCAACGCAGGAGACTCGTGTTTGACCCCTGATCCAGGAAGATACCGCATGCCTCAGAGCAACTAAGGCCACGCGCCAAACTACTGAGCCTGTGATCCAGAGCCCTGCAAGCTGCAACTACTGAAGCCCACATGCCCTACAGCCCATGCTCTGCAACATGAGAAGCCTCCGCAATGAGAAGCCCATGCACTGCCACTAGAGAGTAGCCCCCAATTGCCACAACTAGAGAAAAGCCCACACAGCAGTGAAGACCCAGGATGGCCAGAAATAAATAAATAAAATTATTTTTTTAAAAATCTCACTGGGAAATTCCTTGGAGGTCCAGCAGTTACAACTCTGCACTTCCACTGAAGGGGGTGAAAGTTTGATCCCTGGTCCAGGGAGCTAAGATCCTGCATGCCACGCAGCAAGCCCCCCGGCCACAAACAAACTCACTGAACAATATACATAGCTCAAAATAATTTCTATTGGGAAAAGTACCCTAAACTAAAACCTACCAAAAACATTTTCCATTTCCATAGGAAAAAAGCATACACATACATATATATGTATCATATATATGCATGTGCGTGGATCTAGGAATGTGTGTATGCATGTATATGTATCTAGGATGGAATGATACCTGCGAAAGTAAGGACCTGTGGTCTCCCCTAGAGGAAGTGCTTGGAGAACAGGATGGGAGGACGTTCAAAGGGACCCCTTGGTCTTATCTGTGATATGAAGATGATGTCTTTAGGTAATTAAATACTTAGGTATTTAGTTACTTAGGTAATTAAATACTGATTTTAACAGGAGAGGAGGAAGCAAGGGTGGCAAGAGAACAAGAAAGCTGAAAGAAGAGAAGTGACCTCTAGACAGACACAACTTCCATCCATCTGCCTGCTCATCCTCCCCTCCTGCCACAGCTATCCGTCAGCCCCTCCTCTGTGCTGAGACATGGGGACCTTGCCCCAAGACATCCAAGCCCAGGTTGGGTGTCTGGGTGATCCAGATGCCCCGGGGGTGCTTCCCCCTGGGAAGGGTCAGCAGACGTTTCTGGGGAGGACACAGGTCTTCCTCTGGATAGACATTGGGAGGGGAAGGGGAGGCATGGTGGCCATGCCAAGGGGAGCCATTCCCTCCAGCCAATGGACTTGGGGGGCCCGGCTCAGCAGGATGAGGCTGGACCACAGACACAGTCAGATGTGGCCAAGGTGGGAACGGTCCCCAGGCCCTGGGAGGCGGGGAACTGACCTGGAGGAAGCAGGCAGAGCAGGCGAGGAAGGCAGAGAAAGATTGTGGAGAGCAGAGACGCTGCAGCCCAGGGAGGAAGAGAACCTTCCAACAGAAACGGAGGAAAGACAGCTTGAGAGGTGGGAGAAAAATCAGGACCCTCACTGTTCCGGGAGTTGAGGGAAGAGCAAGGGTCCAAACGGCAAAAACAGTCTCCAGAGGCAGGGTTCCTTTGGACTGGTGCAGGAGGGAGAAAAAATCAGATTCTGTTTAAAGGTCAGTGGAAGCCTCGATGGAGCACCGTGATGGGCTCAAGTTCAGCTGCAGGTGGTTATGGGGAGGTGGGGGGTTGGGGGGAGGATGGGGAGAAAGAGCCTAATGTTTTCTCAAACCAAGCTCTTTTGTGGACTTAAGGAGAGAGCAGACAGGAGGTATTGGGGACAAAAGGTCAATGGAGGGAGGTGAATGTGTTTGTCTCGAAAAATCCCAGGAGAGGGGAAACATGGTGTTGCCAAGGCAACCACACTGACCAGGGGTGATGGAGAGAAGTGAAGGGGAAGATGGGAGTGGGGGTTCCGAGGCAGAATCAGCCAAACATAAAGGTGGGAGGCAGGATAGGAGAAGGGGGCCTCGATTTCTATTCTAGGAGATTGGGGGTGGGGGGGTGGGGAGCGGAGTGGGATGAAGTTTGGAAAGTCAAGGATTTCCTCCCAGACTTTGGTGAGTTTGTGATGCTGGTGGGACACCCACGTGGGGATGAAAAGATGTTTAGATACATGGGCCTGGGTGGACACAGACATGAATGAGGGGATGTTAGTGGCCCCCAGTGTGGATGGCGTGGCCCAGGGACAGTCGGTGAGTAGAGATGAACAGAAAGAAGAAAATACAGCCTGGGGACAGTGATACTAGAGGGATAAGGAGGGATACAGTCTGGAGAAGGAGACACCCAGAAAGACCCCACTACACCCTGAGTGTGAGACTCAGAGACCACAACCGAGGGAGCCTTTATTCCCCTCCTCATTTTCTCTTGATGGAATAACTGTTTTGTCTTCCCCTGAATTCTTGAGTCTCCTCAGGTCACAGCTTGGGACTTTGAGCTCTTTGCCCTCAACAAAGCACACGGTAGGTGTTTCACTGGTATTTGTTGAATCTCTACTGGGTATGGGTGGGTGGGTGGATGGATGGGTGGATGGGTGAGCAGGTGAATGGGTGGATGAGTGTCATCCGAGATCCTGAGTCCTTGCTGCGGCAGGGCTTTAGAATCAGGCAAGGGTTCTTGAGCAGGCTCCTGGAGGGTCACTTGAAAAGAAGGGGAGCCATATGGGTCGTGAGTGGTAAGAGAGAGAGACAGAGATAATTTGGGGTTCCAAGCAGTGGAGTGACATTCAGCGCTGATAAGAACAGAAAGCAATGCCCATGTGGGGTTTGGAGATGCTGTGGTGGTGTCATGATGCTCTGGATTTTAGACACCCGAGGGGCGTCCCAGCCAGTGTTGGCTCAGAGAGGGTCACATCTCCAGGAGCACAGTGGGAGATGCACACAGGGAAGGCATGGCAAGATGGTCCATGGAATATGTACGGAGTAGAGAGAGGAGCCACAGGAGTAGACTGAGGCACCCCAAGGTAGGAAGGTGGGTGGAGGAGGAGCAAGAGTTAGCGAAGAACATGGTGAGACTCAGGACACTCTGGCTCAGAGCTCTCCAAGAACCCCATGAACTGATGGGTGAGTGGATGAATGGATGGATGAGTGGATGGATGGATGAATGGATGAGTGGATGGATGGATGAATGGATGAGTGGATGGATGGATGGATGGATGGATGAGTGGATAGATGGATGAACAGATGGATGAGTGTATGGATGGATGAGTGGATGGATGGGTGAATGGATGGGCAAGTGGATGGATGGATGAATGAATGGGTGAGTAGATGAATGGATGAATGAGTGGATGGATGGATGAATGAATGGGTGAGTGGATGAGTGGATGGATGGATGATGGACAGATAGGGAGACAGATGAAGCTGGACAGAAAAGGTGGGCATCAACTCAGACCACGAACACACATGTACACACACACACACACATACACACACATAGTGAGACACAGAGAAAGAGAGCCTCCCTGAGCCTCAGAAACAAGAGAGAAAGCTGTGGGAGAAGCAGCAGCTACACGTGCACGTGCACACACACACACACACACACACACACACACACACACACACAGCAGAAATGCACAAACAGAGGAAAATTCGATCAGGCTCCTTTGGAGAGCTGAAGGAGATGAAGCTAGAGGCAGCAAGAAAGGGGGCAGCAAAGTTTCAAAATTCAAAGAAGGAGAGCAGAACCGCCAGGGAGGTGAGGTGGTGAGGGTGTGGGGCACACACAGTCCAGCACAGACACGCCCGGTCCAGGGCCTGCTCTGAGGAGACACTCACTTGTGCCTGAAGGGGGAGAGATGAACCCAAAGGGGTGAGAACCAAGCCTGGGGAGGGCCCTAGACAGAGGAAGACCCTGTGGCGCCCCAGGGTGCAGGGCAACTCCCCAAAGCTCTGCTCTCCACCCTCGGCCTCCTCCCGGCTCTCAGTCCCCTGGAGGTGGGCTGTGTGGACGGACGCAGTGCCTCCCAGCCTGAGCCCCCAGCTTCCGTCTGGGTTTGGTCAGTGAGGTCATCTGGGGAGGTCAGTGTGTTCGGTCCCCTGGACCTCAGGCTGCTGTGTCCTCCTCCTCTCGAGGCAGCCCTCTCTACACGATTCTGAAAACGTCTCCCAGTGATATTGACAATTCACTGCCATCATCCCTAGCTTCCTGCCCGGTGGTCCCCTAACTCACACTTCGGTACCTTTGTCAACAGACCCTCCTCAAATTCTCTTCATTGCGGAGAGTCCTATTGGGACCTGACTGAGGCCAGGATGGGAACAGGGGTCAAAGGAGACTTCAGTCTTGTATGCTGTACTGTGCTGTGGTTATTCACTCAGTCATGTCAGACTCTTCACCACCCCATGGACTGTAGCCCACCGGGCTCTTCAGTCCATGGGATTCTCCAGGCGAGAACACTGGAGTGGGTTCTTCCCAGCCCAAGGGATCTTCCCAACCCAGGGATCGAACCCAGGTCTCCCGCATTGCAGGCGGATTGTTTACCAGCTGAGCTACCAGGGAAGCCCCAGTCTTGTATAGGAAACTCTAATTTTTTTTTACAACTACAACTCAGTTCTTTTATCACCTATGGAATTTTAAAATTATTTTTGAAAAGGAGAGATGAAGCTGGAGAGGAAAGAGAACAAGAACGTGGAAGAGGAGACCCCCAGACACCTACCTGTCCAGCCTCCCTTCAGAGCAGACCCCGAGAGAAAGGCGGCCCGGCCCCAAAGAGCAGGCCACCCAGCAGGAGAAAGATGACCACAAGCACGGGGCTTGGTGCTGCCCGGGGAGCACTCATTGAGTCCCACAGGGCCCACAGCCAGCATGGGGGTGCAGGCTGGGCAGAGTGGCCTGAGCTGGGCAGAGCTCAGCACAGCCCCGGAGAGGCAGGAGCCAGGAGAGGGCCCTGGGGAGCACTGAGACCCCCACGGAGGCTGGCAGGGTAGTAGGGGAACCATTCAAAGGAAACAAAGGGGGCACGGCCTGAGAGGTGGGGAGAAACCAGGTGTCCTCAGTGTGGGCAATGCTGGCCTCTAGCATCAGAGGCCCCTGGGGGGCTGAGAGGGTAACAGGTGAAACCTGCTGGCTGGTCATCAACGAGCAGGTGAAGGAGGGCTTGCTGGGGGGCTGCAGAGTTCATAAGTGAGGGCCTAACTGCAGAAGATGGGAGAGAAAATGACCAGGGCCTGATATTCCACCACCAGCTCATCTGCAGATGGAAGAAGAGAGAAGACAGGAGGGAGACAGGGACTTCTCAGGTGGGAAGGAGGCAAGCAAACCCACCTACCAAGAGGATCTGGGAGGAGAGGGAGGGGACAACAGTTGCCAGGGCAACCACACTGGCCCTGAAGATGGGGAAGAGCAAGGAGAGATGGGAGAAAGCCTTTGGGGAAAGAATAGTGAAGAACTGGGGGCCGATTAGAGGTGGGGGCAGAGAGAGGGGCTGGACAGTCAGATTTCTGGCTTTGAAAATGAGGGGGGTGAAGAATTTGGAACTGTTTTGATAGCCAAGGAGAGAACTGTGGATATTTAGGGTCTGGAGCTTAAGCTGAACAGAGGGCCTGGGTTGAGGGTAGGAAGGAGACATGAGGGGAGGCAGTGTCTTGTGGAGGGGGCCCTTGAACCCCCAGGAGTGGACAACAAGGCCAGGAAGGAGGAGGGTGCAGCTTCGAGGAACATCAATGCTGGAACCACACCAGGAGGAGGGAGAAGGGTCTGGAAAAGTGGCCAAGACAGACACATAGACATACACAATGACGCTGAGAGTGACACAGAGTCATGAGAAGCCCCTATCACCCATGTTGTCTCAGAGTTCCTGGAGGATGTGGGCTTTAGGACCTGGGTCCTCAGTAGAGACTCAGTGTGTACTTAGGGCAAGTTAATGGTATAGGTGGAAGGATGAATGGATGGATGGTCCAGGCAGCAAAGAGGTGATGACTGTAGCTCTGAGAGGCTGAAGGGATGTGGGGGGAGGGAAGCGCTGAGCAGCCCCTCAGAGGGAGTCTTGACAGGAAGAGGGGACAGATGGGGGTGGACAGCAGTAATGAGCAAGTCAGAGATGACTCCAACTCCCGGCTGTGAAGCCCCAGGTGGTGGTGATGCACAGCGCTAATGAGAGTGGGGAGAGAAGCACATTTGGAGGACTGGGAGATGATGCACTGGGTTTGCATGCGAGCCCAGACTCAACGGCAGGAGGAAGGGAGAGGATGAGCAGGAAGGAGGCTGCAGGAAGAACATTGGGGTGTCCATGCCAAGAAGAACTCTGTGAACTCATCCAGGAAGCAGGTGAAAAGTAGGAGAGCGAAAGATCCAGGACAGGAACCTGGGGGTCTGCCACGTGAGGGCGTGTGAAGCAGGACGACCCAGGGAGGAAAGATGGTCAGGACAGACAGACCCTAGTACGCTCAACAGCAGTCTTGTAGATAGATGGACAGGCAGACGAACAAACACTCGTGGAGGATGGCAGAGAGGGTGGGAGCCGATGGTGACCGATGGAGAGAGAAGCAGGACCCAAACACGTGTGCACATGTGCCTGCTGCATACCCACAGTAAGACAGGGAGAAAGTAAAAAACTTTACAAGCTTGAAAAAAAAGAGATGGAGCTGAGGGGGCGGGCTGTGTGCACATGTGCACACACACATACTCACAGTAGGAATGACGCACAAATGCAGAGCAAAATTGAATAACGCTTTCTCAGGAAAATGGGGAAGAGCATGGCTGAGAGACAGAGATGAAGACAGAAGCAAGAGGAATAAGATGATGTGTAAGTTAGAAAGAAAAGAAAAAGAAGGAAGGTGAAACCTTCAGGGGACCCACAGGCAAGCAGGTAGAGACACAGGCACATGCGCCAGCACACATCCCCTAATACACACACACACTCTCTCTCTCTCTAAGCTCTGCTCCTAGAACAGCTTCCATGAGTCTTTCTGGATGGATGAGAGGATGGAGTAGCCCAGGGGGTGAGAACAAAACCTGAGAAAGTCCCCAGAAACAGGAAAGTTCCTCAGATTATCCTAATTTGATTGTGACATCAATTTCCTGATAGCACCTTTACTGATCCACATACAGATTAGGGAATAGGCAACATGGAAACACACACACACACACACACACACACACACACACACACATGCAGTAACTAACTAGGGCCAAGTCCAAAAAGAACTGGGAAGGATAAAGAAGAAACTAAGAGAGAATGAAGCAAGGAAGAAGATACAGAGAGTCCTCAGGTAGCCAGGAGACGGATGCACAGACAAGGTTTGGGTGCTCCAGGACCTGGAGATATGGGAGCCGGAAGAGACAGCACGCGTTCAGTACCGTCTTATCTGTAATAACGAGAAAGTGAAAACAACCAGAATGTCCCCACCATTAGCTCTTGGTGGGGAAGAGCTAAATAAACTTCAGTGCAGCTCTTCTCAGAAATCCTGTGAGCAGAGGAAGGGAACTGACTGCAATATACGCTCTAATAAGCAAAAGGAGCCCTCGGAGAACAGTTGAGTGTAAAAGCCCACAAGAGAATCATATACACAGTACGAGACAATTTCTTTTAAAAACAAGAACAGCGACAGTATTTTGAATACTGTTTACCAAACTATTCTCTGAATTTTCTAAAGGAATATATATGCTTCCATTTCCAGTTATTCACTGATTTTTATAGATTGACTTTGTATCTTGTGACCTTGCTAAAGTCACTTAACAGTTCTAGGACTCTCTTTTGTAGGTTCTTTAAAAGTTCCTATGTAGACAATAATGTCATCTGCTAAGAGAGAGAGTTTTATTTCTTCCTTTCCCATCTGTATGTTCTTTTACTTCTTTTTTCTTGCGGTATTGCACTGGCTAAGACCTCCAATGGGAGGAGATAAGACTGATAAAAGAGGTGATAAGAGTGATAAAAAGAGGACGTCCTTGCCACGTTCTGATCTTCAGTTCAGTTCAGTCACTCAGTCGTGTCCGACTCTCTGCGACCCCATGAATTGCAGCACGCCAGGCCTCCCTGTCCATCACCAACTCCCGGAGTCTACCCAAACCCATGTTCATCGAGTCGGTGATGCCATCCAACCACCTCATCCTCTGTCGTCCCCTTCTCCTCCTTCTGATCTTAGGAGGAAAGAAGTTTTTCACCACCGGGTATTATTTTGGCTGCTTTGGTACTCTGTGTGTGTGTGTGTGTGTGTGTGCGCGCGATTAATTTTTTTTTGCACTGGTTTGATAATGTTAGTTTCCTCTTGGGAAGGGAATTGAGAACCAACATGTAAGCTAAAGAGGAAGAGGGAAGGGAATTAAGTCTCATGTGTAATGTTTTAATATTCTAAGATAATATATTTGTATGTCACAGAAGAGAGCAAAATGTAATTTTTATTAAAGAATAGAGTGAAGGGTGGCTGAGAGGGGAGAAGGAAACTGATGAAGAACAAAGAGAGAGAGGAAACTCACAGGCACAACTCCTATCTGTCCACCCCTCCTCTTTCCCCAGGCCTAGCATTCCCCAGCCCCACCTCTGTGCTGACATCCAGAGAAGTCAGACACAAGGCTCAGTCTTGTGGGGAGAAAGGCACCCAAACCAAAGGCATGCCTGGATATTCCTGGGATATGATGGGATATTGGGAAGGAGGCTGTCAGGGTCTTCATCAAAGAGAATATGGTGCCTTATTCTTGAGCGATGGGCTTGAGAGGGGAAAGGAGAGAGGCCTTGCTGACAGTGAGGAGGGAACATCCATGGGAGCCTCTCCATTGGGCAGATGGATTTTCTTTTTGCAATAGAATAGAGACCGCGGATCTGGTGGACAGGAGGTCAGTAGAGGGACCTGCCGAGCATCATGGCAGATCCAGAGAAACTGGAGGTGGCTATGCTAAAGCCAGGGCTTCCTAGGTGGCGCCAGTGGTAAAGAACATGCCTGCCCATGCAGGAGATGGAAGAAAGGCAAGTTTGATCCCGGGGCAGGAAGATCCCCTGGAGAAGGAAATGGCAACTCACTCCAGTATTCCTGCCTGGAGAATCCCGTAGGCAGAGAGCCTGGCGGACTACAGTCCATAGAGTCACAAAGAGTCGGACACGACTGAAGTGACTTAGCACACATGCTCTCATGCTAAAGCTGAGGCTTCTGAAGATGGAAAGAGCAGCCAGGAGTGAGACAGGACAAGATGGAGTGTTTCTCCGCAAGTTGGAGGAAGGTGAGCACGTTCCCCTGCTGAGAGCAGCCTGGAGAGAAGGAGAGCATGGCCGTTGCTAGGGCAACCATATTGGCCATGAGGATGGGCAGGAACAAGGGGAAAGGCTGGAGAGAGATGTTGGAGGGAGAGTCGGCAAGAAATAGGAACTAAATTGGAAATGGAGGGCAAAGGAGAAGAGAAGGTGACGTGTAGATTTCTGATCTTGAAGAGGCAGGGCAGGAACAAGGGAGAAAGTGGGGAAACTGAGGAGCTTGATCTTGTCTTGATAAGTCTGTGATGTTGCCAGGGCATCCGAGTGGGGCTGAGGAAGGAACAGCCGGTATGCGTAAGGGAGCTTCTGCACAGAGGAGGGTCTCAGAAGCCCTGGGCATGGAGAGCTTTTGGAAGGAGAGGAGCAGAAGGACACAGCCCTGGGGAGCACCTAGCACCTAGTCTGCAGGATTGGAAGGACGAAGGAGGTCTGAAAAAGTGGCCAAGGCAAAAAAGACAGATGTCACCCCCAAAACACACAGTGTAGTGACCAAAGTGACAGAAAATCTTGGCACGCTCCATCACACGTCTCATAGAGCAGTGATGACTGGTCTGTTTTTTCCCTGGACTCTAAAGAGATCCTGCAGGACTTGGGCTGGGGCTTTGAGGGTCTGTGTCCTCATCAGAGACCCAGGGGTGCTTGGGGCTAGTTTGTTGGTTGGATATATGAAGGCAGTGGTCCAGGTCTCAATTTTTTGGGCCTGGCTGAGGGGAGGGGCTGATCAGACATTGGGGGGTGGGTGCTGAGCAGCTTTTGGAGGAAGATGCTACAGGAAAGAGAACAGATGGACTGTGGGTGGTGGGAGAGTGAGGACTCGGAGATGACTCGGGGCTCCTGGCTGCAGACCCAGGCAGGCAATGACACTCAGCGCTAATGAGAACAGGGAGAGAAACCCATCAGAGGTGCGGAAATGATGCGGTGAGCTTATCATATTCTAGGTTTGAGGTACCAAAGCCAGCTGGGAGTTGGCTTTGAGTTTTCAACATGTGAGCAAAATGGGAGTCTGGCCTGCAGGGCTGTTGTCCCGGGGGCAGGAGCCCATGAAGAGGAGTGGCTTGGGCCTAGTACACACACCTGGAGGCCCTGATTGTGAAGGCAGGTGGAGGGACAGGAGAGGGGGAGGTGGGGTGGTGGACAGCAGACAGCCATGCGCTTACACCACACAGACACACAGACACACACAGACACACAGACACACACACACACACACCCCTGGCATGAAGCAGGTGTTTCATAAACCTCTTGTGGATGAATCAATAAACAGTTGGACAAAGTGTGAATGACAGTGACCTGAAGACTGGGAACCACCTAAGCCCAAGCCCCAGGGGAAAAGATGTGAGAGACCAACAGATGTTCACACACAAACACACACACATACACACCAAGTGAGAGTGTCACAAGGAAATGGCAAAACTCCACAAGCTCCAGAGAGAGATGAAGCAGAGAGGGAAGGTCAGCAGGTGCTTGCACACACGCACACAAACACACACAGAATTGCTCGCAGACTCAGAGCAAAAATTTAATGAAGCTCCTCTGTAGAGAGAAAGGAAACATATCTTTGGAATGAGATAAAAAGAGAGGCCGTGAAGGAGGGCAAAGGGGCCCTCAGACAGCAGGGACACAGTTATAGGCACACTGCACACACACTCACATTCTCACTGATTAGCACAGAATACAGCACTTGTTAGATGATGGATGGCTGGATGGATGAATGGATGGATGGATGGATGGATAGATGGATGGATGAATGGATGGATGGATGGGATCAATAAGTAAATAGAGAGGTAAGGGGATGGATGGATGGATGAGATCAATAAGTGGATGGATAGGTAAGTGGATACATGAATGGATGGGTAATCCAGAGATCAGAACAAAATTTAATAAAGGGCCCTGAATAGGAGTGATTCATATATATCCACACACCCACATCACACGAATACATTGCCTAACATAGCATCCACCACAAGGTATTTAAAGATGGAATAACTAAATAAAGTAGTAATCTAACAAAGGAATGAATGAATGAAGCAAACCAGAAATCAGATTAAAACTCAGTAAGTAAGACTCAAGAATAATCCACGGTGAGACAGGCGCGCGCACACACACACACACGGAGGATGATCCACTCACAGTGGAGGGCCAAACTTGTGGGGGCCTGAAGAGAGAACTCAGAAGCTAGGAGAGAATGACAAACAGCAGAGCCAAGCAGGGACGCCGAGGGGTAAGCTGGAGTGGAGGGTACAGGAGGAGAGCTGAGAAACAGCAGACTTGACAGGGATGTGGTCACCAATCGGGTTCATGCACGTGATCCATGAACATTTATAGAGCACCTACTCTGTGCCAGACACTGTTGAATGAGTAGATTAAAATGGAATTTCTACTGTAGGAGATACAGCTCCTCTTCTCCCAGAACTGATCTTCTAGCACAGAAGACAGAAAAAAGCCAAGTAAGTCAGTGAGATGTGAAAGTGTTAGTTGCTCAGTTGTGTCTGACACTTTGCGACCCCTGGACTGTAGCCTGCCAGCCTCCTCTGTTCATGGAATTCTCCAGGCAAGAATACTGGAGTGGGTGGCTATTCCCTTCTCCATGGGGTCTTCCTGACCCAGGGATTGAACTGGGGTCTCCCACATGGCAAGCAGACCTTTACCACCTGAGCCATCAAGGAAGCCCCAGTAACTAACTACTAAGTCTAACATGATCAGGGCCAGATCATGTTAGACTTTGGCTCAAAGCTTGGGTTTTACAGTCAATGCAATGGGAAGCCATTGGAGGGGTCTAATCAAGCTGTGGCCCCATCTGACTTATAAGATTCCTCAGGTTCTGCATTCAGGAGTAGAAGCAGCGAGCCCAGGAAGGAGGTGGGGCTATTATCGTCTCAGAGAAATGATGGGTGCTTGAGTTAGGATGGAACAGATGGGGGTGAAGAAGCATAATGATTGTTGGTCCTCTGGAAGTTCAGTCTGTGGGACTTAAACCAGTGAACTGACCGTGAGTATGTATGAATGATGAAGGTAACAAGGGACTCCTGGAGAACTTCCAGGGTTTCAGGATGCTGTCATCTATCGATCTGGGGAAGAAACTGAGGCAGGAACAGGTTTTCAGGGAAGATGGGGTGGTTTCGGCTTTGGGGACAGTGAGTTTGAAATGTACGTTGGCCATCCCTGCAGAGGTGCTGAATGGGCAGTAGGGTCTGAAGCTAAGGGAAAGGTAGAGTTTGGGAGTCATCAGAGAACAGAGAGTATGTGAAACTGTTGAATTGGAGAGACTGTGTAAATAAAGACGAGAAGTGGGCCATTTAGAGGTTGGGGGAAGTGGGAGGATTCAGCAAAAGAGACCAAGAAACCAAGAAATCAAAAGGATGTCATATCATGACAGTCAAGGAAAGTGAATGTTTCAAGACTGAGGAAGTGTTCAACCACATCCAATACTGCTGATGGGACAGGAAGATGAGGATTGAGAACTGACCACTGGATCTGAAGACTGCAGACACTGTCAAGAGTAACGTCAATAGCAAGGTGGGAGTGAAAAGCTAACTAGAGGAGTTAGAGAAAGAATGGTGGGGGCTGACTTCCAAGGTCTTGCTGAGATCCAAGACATGCTCGAGTAAATGAGATGGAATGACAACAGGTGATGAAAGCATGGGAATAAGATGGCTTGAAGTTGGGATTTTGGAATTGGAGCCGTTGTCGCAAGGTCAAAGATGAGACCATGGTTAAGGTTGAGTGGAGGACAAGATTGTTGGCACTTGGGAGACCACGGTAATGGCTACATCATCCATGGGCTTCCCTAATGGTTCAGTGGTAAAGAATCCACCTGCAATGCAGGAGAACTGGGTTCGATTCCTGGGTCAGGAAGATCCCCTGGAGAAGGGAATGGCTACCCACTCCAGTATTCTTGCCTGGAGAATTCCATGGACAGATGAGCCTGGCGAGCTACAGTCCATGGGGTCTCAAAGAGTTAGACATGACTGAGCAACTAATACACACACACACACACACACACACACACACCCCATCCATGGGTGGTGAAGTCATCAAGGATGACCACAGGACTGGGAACAGAGAGAAGAACTGGGAAATACAATCCTCAGTGATTGAGAGGGTTCAATGGGAGGCTGGAAAATGACCACCCCAATGAGAAATGCTGGTAGAGTGAGCAAAGCAGGATTGAGAGTGATGTGGAGGTACCACCCTCCATGACAGGATACATCCTGTTTGCAGACCCAGGGACCCCAGCCAGAGAAGGACGTGTAGGCAAGATGCTGAATCCACTTTGGGACACATGGAGTGGCAAGTGCCTGGAAGAACATCCAGGTGGAAGCATCTAGAAAATGGCTAATCACACTGATCTGAGGCTCAAGATAATGACGAGGCAGGAAATTAAAACTTGAGAGTCACAGCGTTTGGGTGGTTACTGAGATAAGGGGCAGGGAAACAGGTAGGAGGAGAAATGAGAAGAGACGAGGACATGGTCTTGGCGATGAGGGAGGGCAACAAGTTGTTGTTCTTGGTCCAGGTGGTGGGTATGCCAGTTACAGAAGTGAGGGAGGCAAGGCGGGGGGTCAGTCTTGGGGAATGGACGTCATGGTCTCATTTGGAGCATGTTAGAGTTGAGTTGCCTGCAGACTCCTGCATAGAGATGTGTGTTTGGTGGTCTGAGATTTGGGCTCTAGAGGGAAGTCATGAGCATAAGGCTTGCTGGGACTGGATAGGATAGGACTGGATGAATCAAGATTCCTAAGGAAGCAAGGAGAGAGAGAGACAGAGAGAAAAAATCTCCAAAGACTGAGCCATGGGCTCGCCAATATTTCATCCACACTTACAAGGGGTTCTCCAGCTTTCTCCAGCGGCTAATCACGAAGGACACAAGAAGAGGGGGTGGGGAGTGGCATTGAATGTCCTGCGAACTGAGAACAGTGATGAAATGTGGCAACGACTAAAATTAAAATGTCCATTAAATCTGGCAGCAAGGAGGTCACACTAGTGACCCTGCTGGGGGGATTGCTGATCCCAGCGAGGGTGGAGGCAAGGGCTGGCTGGGGTGGGGTCAACTGTTTCCCCCAAGCTTTGCTGAGAAGAGAGGAGAGAGATAGAGCTGTAACTGGGGAAGAGATGGGGGTGAAGGGAAGGCTCTTTTTCTAGGATGGGAGAGAGGTGCATGCTGGCTGGAGGGATCCAAAATTGGAAGGGTATTCATCCTTCCAAAAGTACTGCCTGTGAGACAAGGAGGTGGAAGACACTGAGAGGAGGACAAGAGGAGGAAGGCGCAGCCACTGGGTCATTCATTCATTCATTCAGAAAATCTCTAATAACAACTATCTGTTTAATCCTTAATAACAGCTGTGGATGGTGAGCCTGGCCCTGCCGTAACAGCTTTTCAAAATTCATCTAATCCTCGTGACACCCCACGAGGAACATGCTGTCAGCGGCTTCACTGGCAGAAGAAGGGACTTGGAAAGGTGACAGGTGTTGGAGCAAGAAGTGGAGGGATGAGCGCAGAGGTGGGGGGCTGGGGGGGGGCTGCTGCGCTGCAGGAAGGGCTACACGGGGCTGCCGAGGGGCCCCCAGAGGGAGAGGCAGCAGGAAGTCGGCAGATGGCTGTGGGCGGAGGGAGTTGAGGAATCAGAGATGACTCCGGACTCCTGGCTGCAGCCCCCGGTGGGCACTAATGAGAACAGTAGAAAAACGTGTTTGGGGGCCGCAGAGACAAGGTGGTGGGTTTCAGGCATCCATGGAGAGGCCCAGCCGGCGCTGGCATCGTGTCTTTACCCTTGTGGGCTACAGAAGCAGGGGACGTACTGCCCAGCAAGAAGCAGAGTGAAGAGACAGCAGGCCCCGGGCAGGACAGGAGAAGCTGAAAAGAGAGAGATTTCAGAGCCCTGGAGAAAACTGCTAAGAGAAAAAGTGCTGAACACGTACCACCTTGTATCACTTAGAGGATGACTCTGGACCCAGGTAGCCTGATTCAAATCCCACCTCCACTACTTAGTTGCTACATGAGCTGGGACAAGTCACTTAACCTCTCTGAGTCTTGGTTTCCCCATCTGTAAAATGGGGCTAAGAACAGTATCAAGAATCATATTGTAGGGACTAAATGCAAAACACACGTGAGGCATCTAGGACAGTTTCAAGCATGTAGTAAGCACTGTACAAGATGAGCTGTTATTCTTTCAGGTGTGGTTATATTCTGTTTCACTCTGCCCCTGAGTACCCACAGCCCTTAGGAAGGCAGATATACAAAAATAGAACAGTGATGTGACCTGAGATTTGTTTTAACAGCCACACTGGTGAGAGAGCCCAGGAAGCCACTTACTAATAGGGGATCAGGAAAGATGTTAGTGAGGAAGGGTCATCTGAGCTGGGCCTTGAAGGATGCATACGAGTCTGCAGGTAGAGAAGAAAGGTTTATTCATTCTTCTAGACACTCTCTAGCATTCCCTAAGTGCCTCACTTATGCCTGGCCTTGTATGAATGTTGGCAGCCAAAGCTCCAGAGAGGGCCTGAGTACCAGACCAGTTCCTCTTCGTGTCACCCCCAGTCTCATGGGGAAGGCAAGCATGGGAGAAACAGATTGTGATCGGAGAATGTGGTACCAGCAGCCACAGGGATGTGCCCAGAAGGTTATGGGAGGGACACCATAAAGGAGCAGAGGAGGGAGCCAGGTAAATGGAATAACAAGGGAAGGAGAACTGCAACTCAGGTGGGGCGCAGTCACAGCCAAAGCCTTCAAGGTGGGCACCCGTGGTATGAAGGTCACTCGAGTCCCCAGCCTTCCCTCCCCCGTCCCTGCTGCCCACAGGCCTCCATGATTTCCCTTGCTGCCTAATTCCTTGAGTATCTATTGGACAACTCAGAAGAGCCACTCCTGGGTGGGAGAGAGGGAGGGATTGAAGAAAAGGACAGATAGAAGGGACCTATAGGGTGGGGTGAACTGCCCCAGAGAAGAGACAGGGTGTCGACACAGTGGCAGCAGAGCTGATCAGCATGCACTGGGCACTGCCACATGCCCACCCCATGCTGAGCCTCCTTGACAGGGGCCATTGCATGGAGCCTCAGAACTCTTATTATCCCCATTTTGCAGGTGGGGACACTGAGTTCTGAGGACCAGCATAAATGTGAACAGGTGTCAGGCACGAAAGTCCAGAGGCTTGTTTATCTACTGTGTCCTGATGAGAGGCAGGAGACAGAGGCTGAGCCCAGGGGAGAAGAGACGGCTGAGTTCTCTGACCCAGCCGCAGGAAGAGGCTGCGAGGGTTCAGACCGCCCCACTCCTTCTGCCTTCATCCCACTTTCTGGCCCCCAGCCCCTATGAAGCTGAAACAAGAGTGAGGCCCCTCCATGCCCAGGCCCCTGGGCCTCTGCCACCCTCCTCTCCCCAGCTGCGCAAGGAAAGCTTCTAGAAACTCCATCCCGTTTCCTGGCTCCACCACCAGCTGGTGGAAGCTGTGTCCTCCACCTGCAGCATCAACCCAACCCCTACCCCGCCCCCACCAACTCTTCTGCCAACTCTTCTGTCCATTTCTAAGAAACCCAAGAACAAAGGGATGGGGCAGGAAAAGGGTTGGTGGGACACAGAAGGCCCCCAGCATCCTGATGGAGGCAGCAGAAGAGAGAGAGAGAAGCGAGGGGAAGAAGGATGGGTCTTTCTCTGTCTCTGCCTCTAATCAATGCCCCCCACTCCCCACTATTTTTTTCCCTGGGTTTCTCTGTCTAGCTTCCTCCCCTCCCCCATCTTACATACAAACACACACACACGGACACATGTCTGATAAAGCCCCAGAAGGAGGAAGGGATGGAAGGAGGAGACTGTCAGACAGATAGACCTTCCCAAACCAAGACATTCAGACCATGCAGACCAGCTGACAAAGACACACAGGGGTGTCCCAAATGGGGACCCCCAAATGCTTCTGAAGGGACAGGTAAGTAAGAACAGAGTGAAACTGAATCTGCAGAAAAAGACACACACCGAGAAAAAAAAGGTTCACGGATATGAGGAAGATTGTGAGAAGATCCCCTAATGTTAATAGTAGTTCCTTTCTCTCTAGGAGCTAGGATTACAGGGGATTTTTATTTCATATTCTTCTGCACGTTCTTTCTGGTATTTTCCACCTTCTCTGCGGTGAACACATATTACTTCTGAAACCAAAGGAAAACAATAAATGTCATTTCTGAGAGGAAGAAGACGTCCTCCGGGTGGGGGGAGGGACAAAGCCTGCCAAAGCTGCAGAGAAGCAGCGAGACTGTGTACCACACGCGAATGCACGCACTCCACACCCGCCTGCACACTCACGGGCTCACACACCGCTCCACATTCACATGAACTGCCCCCAACAGGCACACACACAGGCCCATTTTTTATGCTCACAGCATGAACAACCAGAGTGAAATTCCAGAAGTCTCCAAGGAAGGAAAAGGATGGAGAAGAGGAGGAAGGAGAGGCAGCCAGGGAAGCCCAGAGATAGACAGACAGACACACACACACTCGACCCTCTAGCCCAGGACATGACTCAGCACGGCCGCTGACAACAGGCCCCTAACGCCTTCATTATTCTGATGGTGGCTGCGGTTATAACTTCCACATGATTTTCTTATTACAATGGTAATAATGTAATTTGTGTTGCTGGCAGACAATTTAGAAAAAAATGATGCTCTATTTTTTTGAATGAGCAAAAGAACTTATGAATGGGAGTGACCAACGGAGACACAGGGAGAGCAAACTGTGAGGAAACCATCAAGAGGAAGTGAGAGAGGCGAGAGCCTGCGGAGGGGAACACACACACACATCCACGAGCGCACGCACGTAACGGGGCAAGAACAAGGTGGCAATTTTAAAAGGCTGTGGAGAGAGGGAGGTGGCATGCAGACAGCCAGGCGGATGGGTGTCCAGGGAGCCAGACACATGGACACAAGTGCAACACGCCTCCCGCCCCCACGCTCACAGACACTAGGGCTAAAATTTCAGGAAACCGGAAATTGGTGGTGGGAGGGGACCTGCAATCCCATAGACACGCTCTCCTGGTCCCAGCGTCTTCAGGACGGGCTTTATGAATGGATGAGTGTGCATGTGGGAGATAACTGCCCCCATGGGGAAAGCAGAGCCCCTGCAGACAGAGACAGGCACCCAAAGACAGAGGGATGGGCGGGGAGAGACCCAGAGAGGGGCTCCGAGTCAGACCGGAGACAGCGACACAGGCTGAGAGGGGCAGGGAGTGTGAGACAGAACGGGAACAGAGGAAGGGGCGCGGAGGGCTACAGTTCAGCCCTGGGGCCGGGGCCCCGCCTCTGGGAAATGGGATCAATAGGAGACTTCTATTGTTTTCTCCAGGCTTCTCGGTATTTTCTAATCGCTCAGTCATGAAGATGAACGCATGACTTTGGGGATCAGGAGAAAACGTGTGCCTTGAAAGAAAAAGAAACGAAAGAAAAATGGTACAGAGATTGAATGGAGACGAAGCTACAGAGAACAAGCAGGGGAGTGATCAGACACATCCACGTGCACACACACACACACACACCCACCATCCCTCCCCATCCTGGCACTGAGGGCAGCCCCCCACCAAGGGAAGCAGGGAGCAATGGGGGCAGGGCAAATAGGCAAACTGAGGCTCCGAGCCCCAGACCTCCACACACACCTACACTCATACAGGGAGAACAAGCTCCTGGAGGAGACAGGGGCACATTTATTGATCACCTACTGTGTGCCCAGGGTTCAGTTGCTCCCCTCAAGCCTGCTGCAGTCTTGGGGGCCAAGTCTGAGCTGACCCCGAGGCCTGGGCAGGGCGCATCTCCCAGAGAAGGGTCCCAGAGCCCAAGAGCTCAAAGCAGGGTCCGGGGTGGGGTGAGGGGGAGGAAGCAGAGTTTGCCAAAAAGATGGATCAGAAGGCCTTGGGCATAAGGGGCCTCACTTACCAGGCAGGGGGAACGCTTGAGCTCGGGGCAATGGCTTGGAGGAGCACGAGTGTCTGGTGAGAGAGAGAGAAGCAGAGACAGCAAGAAACAGAAGGAGAGAGAGGCAGAGACCAGAAGGAGGCGGCAGGGCCCCCGAAGCCTGACCGGAGGACCTGGAAGACCTTGGAAGCTGGCTTTGTTCTTTGCACAATGAGAGTGAAGGGATTGGGGCTCTAGCGGTTGGGGGTTGCTTCTGATCCCTGATGGGAGCAGAAGCAGGAAGAACAGAAAGGAAGCCAGGGGAGCCTTCCAGAGAGAGATGAGGTGCCCTGACCAGGGAGGGAGAGGGTGGGTGAATTGCGAGCTGCTTGGGGAACAGTGTCTGCAGGGTGGGTTACTATGTGGGGAGAGGGGCCCAGCTGACCTGGACAGCTAGAGGAATGATGGAGAACACCAACTCTACGAGGGCTTGGGAGGGAGGGGTTAGATTGGTGGCACCTGCCAGATATGAGGGTGTGAGGACCCTGTCAAGCATGATGCCCCAGGAAGCGGTGAAGTCACAGCTGGGGGCGCTGTCGGGAAGACACTGGTTCTCAGGCAGGGCGCCCCTGGGAGTTCCAGCAGGTTAGGGGCAGGTGGAGGGAGCAGGAGACCCAGGTGTGAAGACACACTCACGGACACACACACGTTCACACACAGAGACACAGAGCCCTGGAGGAAGGGGAGCCCGAGAGAGGAGGAGGGACCGAGGCAAACACGTGGCATGAGACAGAGTCAGACATGGGCACATCTGGAAAAATCGAGGAGGAAGGAGAGGGAGGCCAAGAGATAGACAAAAGGCCGAGTGTGGCGGGAGCAGAGAGACAGAGAGGGAGACGGTGCTGGGCAGACAGGGAAGAGGGATGAAGAGCCAGCGATGCGGGAGAGACCCCGAGTTAACGGAGGCTGAGAGATGGACAGTGGGGACAGAAAGACAAGAGAGGGAAGGGAAGTGGGGAGGGGCACCCCTACTCCTTTCTCCTCCTTCTCCCAGAGCCCAGGCAGACTTCACTAATGCCTTAGAGACAGAGAGGGAACCGGCTGGAGGGAGGGGAAGAGAGAGAGTCACATACACACACACACACACAGCCCAGCACAGGAGAGAGACTGGAGCCATGTTGATTGAATAGAGGGCTGAATGACGGAGATTCACAGAATGAACACAAAAGCAAGAACCCTGCAGAGAGGGAGGCCGGCCTGAGCAGGGGGCTTCTCTATCTCTGTCTCTCTCTCCCTCTCTCGCTGTGTGTGTGTGTGTGTGTGTGTGAGAGACACATGTTCAAAGAATGACAATGACCCCCGGGACTGAAGCAGACAGAAAGCAAGCAGTACAGTGTTGCGGGCAGTCAGATGGACAGACAGACCAATGCGCGCGCGCGCACGCGCGCACACACACACACACACACACACACACACACACACACACACGACAAAGCATCTGATGCTTGAAAGGAGCACAAAGCCACCTAATGCTTCAGAGAGAAAGGTAGGAGAGAACACAGGGCAGGAGGCTCTCAGAGGAATGGGCAGGGGTTCCCCCCAGGGGGAGGCACCATCCTGGACACAGGAGACCCAGAGCCTGAACTGACAAAAGGATGCCATTGGCACACAGTGGGGCAGGAACTATTCAGGAAGCCCCTTCTTTCCTGAAGACACTCACTCCACTGGGGGTGGGTGTGCCGAGGGGGAGATGACTTGGATCGATTCCTGGAGCTCTGAGGCAGGTCAGGAAGCAACACTAGGAACAGAGCGGTGAGAACTCTCTGGGAGGGGTCTGGGCAGCTGGCATGGGGGAGCTGGAAGAGCGACAAAGCTAGAGAGCCAGTGGGAGCTGAGGCCTGGACTTTGATGGGGCAGGGGATGAATGATGCTGGACAGACGTGGTAGGACAGACGTGGTCAGAGGCGTGTTGGAGGAGCTGGTGTCTAGAAAGTTTGATCTTGGGGAACCGGGGATGGTTGGCTAGCCAAGGGGCAGCAGGAGACAGGCTGGCAAAGGGGAAAGGCAGTGAGATTCAAGAGGTGGCCATGGAAGGTAGCTCAGGTAGGGAGGAAGGGAGACACAGCCTGGGGAGTCCAGAGTGTGCAGCCAGCCCGCGGCAGCCTGGATCACCCCCAGGAACAGGAGGACCAGGTAAGGGAGGGTCAGTATCCCAAGACAAAGCAAAGTGGACAAGGTGTGATCTCTCTTTACAGTGAAATATTATACAGCCATAAAAAAGGAACAAAGTCCTGACACATGGGACAATGTAACCTGAAACCATTACACTAAGTGAAAGGAATCAGACTCAAAACATCACATATGGTAGAGTTCCATTTATCTGAAATATCCGGATTAGATAAATCAGTACAGGCAGAAAACAGATTAGTTGTGGCCAGGGACAGGAAAGGGGAGGGGAAGTGGGGAATAAGCATTTGATGGGTAGGGCATCTTCTTTTGGGAGGTGATAAAAAAAAAGCTTTGTAACTAGATAGAGGTTGCACAACATTGTGGATATACTAAATGCCGTGGTTCATTTTATACACACTTCACTTCAATAAAAACCAATTTGTTTTATTAAAAAAATAGGGACTTCCCTGGTGGCCCAGTGGCAAGACTCCAAGCGCCCCATGCAGGGGGCCAAGGTCCAATCACTGGTCAGGGAACTAAATCCCACATGCTGCAACTAAGACCCTGTGCAGCCAAATAAATAAATAGAATTAAAAAAAAATAAAAATAGTTCACCAAGCAGGCACCCGCAGAAAGGGATTTCCAGGTGGAGGAAACAGCACCTGAAAATGTAGAGAGGCATGCGGGCATGTGGTGGGGGTGGGAGGAGGTGTGGCGGGGGAGGGGCTTAGAAGCCAGAGGAGAGGACCGGGCGGAGGGGAGGGCTTGAATGCTTCTTGGAGGTAAGCACCATAGAGACCTACGAGGTAGGAGAGCACATGAGCGGAGCTGTTTTGCAGAGCTGTGACTGGTCCCCCAAGTGGGCAGAGGGGGTCCACAGGGTAAGATCAGAGACTGGAGGAGACCAGAGAGGATGCGGGCATCAGTCACTCAAGTGGGGGCTGATGAGCTGTGAGTAGTGGGCACTGGGGTGGAGGGAGGACTCAGCCAAGGCCCTGGGACTTGGGGACCAGTTAGGCACAGGTGACAGCTGATTGGGTCCCCAAGGCTGGAGCTGGAGGCTGCCTCCCTGGAACTGGATGGACAAGAAGAGGCACTTCCCTGCATCCCAGCCAGGCAGGGCTTAGACATTAGGTTGTTTGATGAGTCAGAGAACATGTACTGAGGGCCTTCCCCGGGCCGGGCAGTGTTCTTGAACCTGAAGACACAGCAATGAACAGACACTCCCTGTCTCTTCTGGGGGCCTACAACACAGTGGCAGAGAGGATGGTGTGAGAGAAAGAAAATAAACCAGGAAATTCATGGATAAGATGATAGCTGCAGGACTTCGAGAATGAGCTTATGGTTGCCTGGAGGGGG
This sequence comes from Giraffa tippelskirchi, assembly GCF_054371585.1. NCBI lineage: Eukaryota > Metazoa > Chordata > Mammalia > Artiodactyla > Giraffidae > Giraffa > Giraffa tippelskirchi. The sequence goes on along the minus strand of NC_137287.1, from coordinate 108,153,447 downwards.
GGAACAGTTGGGGTGTTTGGGATGGCCATGTACATACTGATGTATTTAAAATGGATAATCAACAAGGACCTACAGTATAGCACATGGAACTCTGCTCGATGTTATGTGGCAGCCTGGATGGGAGGGGGGTTTGGGGAAGAAGGGATACATGTATATGCATGGCTGAGTCCCCTTCCTGTTCACCTGAAACTATCACAACATTGTTGGTTAATTGGCTATGTGTGTGTGTTAGTCACTCAGTCATGTCCAACTCTGCGACCTCATGGACTATAGCTCATCAGCTGCCTCTGTCCATGGAATTCTCTAGGCAAGTACACTGGAGTGGGTTGCCATGCCCTTTTCCAGGGGATTTTCCTGACCCAGGGATCGAATCTGGGTCTCCCGCATTGCAGGCAGATTCTTTGCCATCTGAGCCACCAGGGAAGCTCCTAACTGGCTATACCCCAATATATATAAAAGGTTTAAAATAAATAAAAAAATTTTAAAAGATGACAGCTGAAGTGAAGAGTGCTCTGAAGACAAAGACAGCAAAATAAAGTAAGGAAAGCTAAAATGGAGGATTCTGTGTGAGGCTCAGTCATGAGGGAGGCCTCCCTGAAGAGGGGACAATGGAGCAGAGATCTGAGAGGTGAGCGAGCACACAGATCTCAGGAGACAGCGCTCCTGGAACAGCATATGGAACAGCACATGCAAAGGCCCTGGGGTGGGGCAGCACATCTCATTCAAGGAAAGGCAAGGGCAGGGTGGCTGGAGCAGAAGGGCAGCGGGCAGGAGCTGGGGGAGTAGGGGGTAGCGGACCCCTGCCTGCAGTCAAGGGCCATTCCTGTGGGTGCTGGTGGGTGCCTTGGTTCTGTAGGGGAGTGTCCCCCAGGGAGACGGACCCTAATGAGAACAGGAGGAATAAGAAGGACAAGGAGGACCTGTCAGGCCCCAGCCCTGCTGGCTCTGCCCCCCCACAGGGTTGGTTAATTAAGACTTGATTAAACCCTGAAAGTTTCCCCAACAGACTCCCTCAGCAACAGAAAAGCAACAGAAGGGGCGAGAGCAAGGTGCTTTGGAGAGACTCACAGAGAAGCAGGCCAGACACAGAAAGAAAGGAGAAGGAAGCTCGAGAAAGGCTCCAAGGAGAGCAGGGGGGCAGGGGGAAAGCGGAAGCGGCCAGGCGAGACCCCCAAGCTGCCAGGGGCTCAGGATGACGCACGCTGTCAGCCCATGTGGGCATGAGGTGTGACACACAGCCCACTCTCAGGCCATCGGGCACAGACCGTGACGTGATACGCCAACAAAGCCCCCAGGAGGGGGGACGCAGAGAAGGGAGAGGAGGGGGAGGGAGATACGTGAGCTGGATAGCCCGGCACTGGGGGGATCTGGGGCCAGACAGACAAGGAGCCCCCAGACCGAGAGGGAAGGACACATGGACAAAATCATCCAGACAGACCCCTCTACTCAGAGAGACACAGCCAGAGACACAGTGATTCTCACAACACATGGAGACACAACCAGGAAGGACTGTCCCTGAGACATATAGATGGACATCACGCACACATGCAACACCGCGCACAGACAGGAGATACACACACACACACACACACGAGGAGACGAGCACACACTCCCATTCTCGGGGGCAGAGACATTCAGAATCCCAGGTCAGGACACAGACCATCAGATAAATACACAAACCCAGAGAAACAGATTATATACACACAAATACAGATAGCAGACAGTCAAATAAATACATACACGAACGCATCCACAGACACACAGAGAGGATGACCAGATACTCACACGCTCCAGTGCATGGGGACAAACAGACAGACCTCACAGGGACAGAGACACACAGACCCTCAACCTGAGTCAGACGGGAACACACACATACTGACGTGTGGAGAGAGACGGGAGGGACACCCACAAGGGCAAGACGGAAGGACAGAGAAGACGGTGGAGATGAGAAGATAGAGATGAGGCCAGGTGCCTGAACCCCAGCCTCCCAGGCTCGGGGGCTCCCCTCCATACCAGGGAGCCCGGCCACGGATACACTTTTGACTCTAAGGTCTACTTCACAGCAGGGGGACTGAGGGGTGGAGGGGTCTTTTGTCTCCCTCACGCTGCCCCTCCCCACCCCATTGTGGAGCAGGAACCGAGTTTGTCGACCAAATTCTCCTGCTGTCAGATGCAGACTGGAGCACAGCAACAGGTGACAGGTGACAGGCCCAGACATGGAGAAGGAGTCAGCAGGGAGGGAGGGGTAGTGTCAAGGGATGCAGTGTCCTTGGGTCCAGAGAATGGACTTGTCTGCAGAGTCAGGCCCGAGTTGGCTGGAGAGAGGGAGAGGCCACAGCGAAGCCATTTCAGGGGGTCAGGAACACAATGCTGACAGCCAGGGAATGAGAGGGAGGTACATGGAGAGACAGCTCTGGGATGGGCCGAAAACAGGAGGGAGTGCTTTGCAGGATGGGGGAGACAGATCAGCAGTGGGGGGACAGATCTGGAGCTCAGCTTGGCTAGAGACCCCGATGGCAGCTAGTTGTCTGTGGAGCAAATAGAGTTTGCAAAGAGGTCTGGGGAGCTGCGAAGGGCAGGTGAGGGGGTCAGGCCAGGCACACACACACACAGCACCGGCCAGTGCTCACCCACCCTCCGAGACAGGGAGGGAAGAAAGGAGGAGAGAGAGAGGGAGAAACAGAGCCAGGCGCACCTGGAAAATTCTAGATGGAGCCCCCAGGAGTGGGAGAGGAGGAGAGAGAGGCAGAGGTGGGGGAAGCAAGCAGGAGCGAGGGGGAGGTGGTGGGCAAGCAGGGCACACACAAACACACTCTCATACACACATACACTCCTGCAGCGATGCACAGAATAGAAGCAGAATTCAATAATGACTTAGAGCTTAGAGCGGAGTGAATGGGGAGGGAGCAGCCGGGGGAGGGGGGAAGGGAGTGGGTTAGACACACACAGCCCGTCTCAGGAGGTATTCAATAATTGTTGATAGAATGAAGGAACAAAGATGAGGGACTCTCAGAAGGAAAGCTATGCCTGAGAAAATTCTGAGGAGGATAGACAGAATGTCACACGTATACACAGTGAGAAAAAAAAAAAAATCCCGATCACGTTTTGGATTTAAAATAATGAGAAAAAACAGTAAGACAGTCAGAGTAACCAGTTCGCTTGGCAGTTGGCGGTGGTCCTGAGCAAGAAGGGGGCTGCTGGGGGCTGAGATGATTTGTTTCTTGCTCCGGGATGTGGATCCACAGGTGTAGACCCATGTAAAAGTCATCAAAGTTTTCATTTAAGATTTGTACATTTATGGTATGCAAGTTATACCTCAGTTTTTTCTAACGAGAGAGAGTTGATAGGAGAGGGAAGGAAAGATGAATGTCAGACAACAAGAGAGGAACAGATGCACGAACGAACACACACACACACACACACACACACACACACACACACTATGTAACAATGTCCAGGTAAGAACAAACCCTGACAAAGTCTGACGAGAAAGGAATTAAAAAGCTAATGTGAGGGAGAGAGAAAGCCTAATGCCTAAACTCACATGGAAGGGGAGAGAGAACCCAGAGAGACCTGAATTGGGAGCAGTGTCCACAAGGCAGGAAAGAAATCGCCAACTTTGGCCCTTTGAGCTGGAGGCGCCAGGGGTGAGGGCTCCCGGGGCAGGTGTCCACCACCGGCTGTGAAACAGCCTGGCCAGGATGGGTCATCGGAGGTGGGGGTGAAGCAAGCATGTGGGGGAGAAGGGGGTGAAGAAGGTGCTGAGTCTGGGTGGACTTGAGGGGTGCAGGGGCCAGGCTTGCAGAGGGGCCTGGGAGCAGCAGTGAGCTCAGGTCTGGAGCTCACAACTCAGAGGCCGAGAGCAAGGCGTGGGCACTGAGACAGCCCAGCAGGACGAGGACCGCAGTAGAGCCAGGCCCGGGGGTAGGTAGGAAAAGGGCCCAGAAGTAACACTCAGACAGGCAGATGGATAGAGGGATGTGCTCAGGCACGGAGCGAAAGGAAACGCTGGACAGAGTCTCAGAGACGGATGGAGAAGGAGAAAGAGAGAGATACAGAGGGGAGTGGGGAGAGGGACAGGTCAGCATGTGTGGAAAAAGCAAAATGGAGCCAGAGAAAAGGAGGGGGAGCAGAGAGCAAGGGGTGCGAGGGAATCTGTCACACACACTCACACACAGACTCACACTCACGGGAGGTGTTCAGTGTGTGCTGACCGAAAGAAAATACAAAGTAACTACCCCTCAGTGTGGGAGCAGAGGATTTAGGTAAAGTGGCTGAGGGGACAGAGTGACAGACGGCTTGTCACACACAGATACACACACACACACACACACACACAAAACCTCTCTCTGTGAATCCACACGCAGGACCAGGGCAGCTTTCAGAACCGCCTTAGAGACTGGGCAGCTACACACTCACACCCAGCAGAGCGCTGACTGAACAGAGGGACAAATGCAAATCACTCAGAGAACGAGCACAAAGGCCAAGGGCCCGAACGAGAGGGGCCGGGGCAGGGGGCTACTGGGTCCCTGTTAGTCACTCTGTGTCTCACACACACACGTGCGCACACACACACCTGCCAGGGAAGGAGCAGCTGCTTTACCATGAGTGATCTAGGAAGAGCCTAGATGCAAAAGGAAACAAAGCCCCTTCCGACGGCAGAGACCCCCAGAGTAGAGTGGGGGAGGCGGCCGCTCACACTGGGAATTCCACAAGAGGCTCAGGGGTCAGATGAGTTAGAGCCTGGCTCGGCCACACGGGGACACACACAAGCCTGAGGGCCCTGCACAAGTGTTTGGGGCGGGGCGGGGGGTAAGCGAGTGGGGGTACACATTTTGGGACCCAGATACACATGCACACAGATGACCGTGAAGTCACATCTTGGCAGAAAAAATGAATTAATGTGGGTAACACAGAGAGTTAACCTAAAACTAAGAGGATGCAGGTAGCATGTCGTGTGTGCGTGCTCAGTCACTTCAGGTGTGTCTGACTCTTTGCAGCCCTGTGGACTGTAGCCCAGCTGGCTCCTCTGTCCATGGATCTCCAGGCAAGAATACTGGAGTGGGTTGCCATGCCTTCCTCCAGGGGATCTTCCTGGCCCAGGGATCGAACCCACGTCTCCTGCATTGGAGGGAGATTCTTTTACCACTGAGCCTACCAGAGAAGCCCGGGTAACATGTACAGCTAAGCTAAAACTGAGAGGCAGAGACAGAGAGAGACAAAGAAAGAAGAAAGCAAACAGAAAGCCAGAGACACAGAGACAAAGACAGGAAAATAAAGAGAAGGAGAAAGGCACTGAGGCAGGGTATGGATGGAGAGGTGACAGACAGACACGAACGCAAGAGGGACACAGATGGCTACAACTAGCAGAGCGGCCCAGAGAGGGGAGTTTGGAAAGAGAAAACGGAGATGGAGGCTGAATGAAGGAGGAGGGGAAGCTCAGCAGAAGACGGAGAGGCACCCAGACCACCGAGGCTGCAGAATAAGCAAAGGAATGAATGAAAGAAAGATGCCTGAATGGATGGGAGGGACCCTCAGCACAGCCCGGGCTGGCTTCAGGGGGCAGCCAGGGGGTCAGCAAGGGAAGCATGTACCACATCACACACACACACACACACACACACACCACACCATAAAACACACATCACACACAACACACACCATACCACACACACACCACACCACACATACAACACACATCACACGTAACACACACCACACCCCCCACACCTTACAAATACTACACCATACAACACATCACTGCTGAACTACATACACAACACACGCATGGCCCACACACACCACATGGGTGTATGAACAATCGCAGGAAACCCAGAGAAAAGACAAGGTTTCGAGAAGTCCCAGAGAAGGGGGAAGGAGAGAGCAGGAGAGGAGCGGGGAGGGCAGGGTTCCGGGCGCCTCTCTCCCCCCTCCCAGGGTCAGGCTGTAAGTCTGTCCGTCTCCCTCTCACTCGCTCTCGGCCCCTCCCCCGCAGCACACAATCACACTCTCCAGAAAAGGGGTGAACCAGGGGCAGAGAAAAGAGGGGCTTGGTGACTGTCCCACCCCAGCTCCCCGGCTCCCACCTCTGTGCCCCCAGGAGCGCTTCCCCATCCCATATCTCCTCCCTGGCTTCTCCACCTGCTGCCCTGGGGCCTCACTCAGCCCCCTCCTGGGGGGGGTGTGCCCTCTGGACCCTCTGTTCAAGCTCGGAACCCTGACCTACTCTCCCCACGGACCATGAGCCTTTCTGCATCTGTTCTGCTCATCTGTCCTTCTGGACACCAAGTGCCTGGTCGACGGCTGCTCCCCAGCAGATTTTTCTCACTCCGAACCCCAACCCCTAACCAGGATCAGACACACAGTAGGTGCTCAGTGGCCACGTGTTCAATGAATGCTTACACACCTGAGTGACAGCAGAGCTGGAAGGCGTTAGGATGAATGTGGAAGGGAAAAGCCAAGGGCAAAAGGGGAGGGCAGAGGGAGGGAGAGCCCTGGGCAGGGGACAGAAAGATGTGGCAGGCACATCTGGAATAATCTAGAAGGAGGTACGGGGGTGGGGTGGACCCCTGGAAGCTGGCAGGCAGTGGGTGAGAGGTGAAGCACTCAGTGGGTACAGGCTAATACACGAGCGCGTGTGCGCACGCGCACACATACACACACAGACACACACACAGACACACACACAGACACACACACACACGGGCAGGGCAGCTGCTTCATGACAAGTGCTTTATGAAGAGCCTGAAGAGCCCAGGGAATGAAATGAAACACCCACCCCCAGCACTCAGCAAGAAGAGGGCTGCAGGGAGAGAGCCCACACTGGAAATTCAATAAGCCTGCAGATCTGGGAGGCAGGTGGCCTAGGGGACAGACAGGGAGCTAGACCCCTGCTCCCTGGCAGACACACAAATGCCAGGGCCACGCATGTTTGTTGGGGGAGTGAATAAATGAACAGGGGACCCCAGAGCAAAAGACAAACCTGTCAGGGTGAGAGAAATGAAGAGAGAGGGACAGAGATTCAGGGGGCAGGGGTGCTACACATACCATGTGGCTTTGATGCTCTCATATGGAAGTCAGGGGCAGACCTCAGGGGACAGGGTGGAGCCCATAAGATCCAGAGAGGGTAGAGAGGACATATAGCCTGCCAGCAACAGCCTTTGCCCAGGGTCAGCACAGAGAGGGCGTTCAGTACATCTACAGCCCACAACACCTTTAGGGGCCTGTGAAAAATGTTTTAATTTCTTTCAAAATCATGAGAAAAAATGAACTTTAACTCAAAGAAAATATTTTCATATATAATGTTAACATATTCTACTTTATATCAATGTTGTAAAATACCATTTTTTGGTATTTTTATGGAGGAAAGGGCCCACGAAGGCAAAACTGACCAGGGTCCATGAAGGTCATCATGGAGCCCTGGTTGGGTGCCCAGCCTGGGATGGGGTAACACGAGGTAAAGGCTAGGACAGACCCTACAGAAGGGAGTGCTGGAGCCAAGGGAACCCAGAGAAGGGGCAATCAGGAGGCCTTGCCAGAGGAGGTGGACGTCCAGGCTGAAGGAAGGAAAGACATGTCAGGCAATCTTGAGGGAGATGAGGCTTCCTCCACCAGAGACAGAATTCTTCTGAGCAGGGCCAGAAGAAGAGAAAATGGGAAGAGAAAATGAAAGACCACAGCAGAGCGAGGCTGAGTGATGACTGAGTGGGGCCCAGGACCCAGGAGGGAGCAGACAGGAGCTGAGTTGAGTTTGGAGTGGAGGGTGCAGTGTCCTGGGGATGGTTGCCACAGAAACCGTCAGGGAGGGAGGCCTTGAGATGGAGGCTGGAGGAAGCGTGGGGTTGAGTCTGGGGCCAGGATGGGGAGCAAGCAGAAAGTGACCCTCCAAACCAAGTCCTAGGAGCCCCAGAAAGGAGAAAGGGGGCGGGGGAGGTTCATTCATACACACACACACACACACACACACACAGAACAACAAGAAAGGGAAGAAGAGAAAGATATTTAATAAATCTGCAGGGAGATGGAGGTGGGAGGTAGAGAAAGACAGACTCACTGGCACACAGACCCAGCTGCAGACACACGCACACACACGGGGACAGGACAATCAGAGCCAGAGACAGGCATTTAATGACACCACAGCAAGGGGGAGGCAGGGCAACAAAGGCAGACACACAGACGGATGGACAGATGGGCAGCAGGCAGAGCCCTGGGTCCCACTGGACATACTCTGAGGGAAGCACAGGTTTGGCAGTGGGTGGGAAAAGCCCCAGCAAGAGAGGGTTGGGGAGAGTGGGATGAACAGACAGATGGACAGAGCTTCATCTCCCACCCAGACCCCCCTATCACCATACCACGTTCCACCTCCATCTTTCCATCTCTGTGTTTCTCTCCCTGCAGGTCTCTCTCTGCCTTCCCCTCTGCAAACCAGAGCTTTTTGAAGCCCTGGAGAGAAAAATGGGAAAAGAAGACAGAGATGGGAGAAAAAGACGAGGGACCGTGTATGTGTCTGTATGTGTGTGTGTCCAACACAAGGTTTGGTTGGACTGTAAGGAGGGACGAGATGAAAGGAGCAGAAGATGAGCAAAAGAACCAACAGCAGATGGGGTGGGGGGCATAGCCTGGAAGGATCAGGAACACACAAGCCTCATAACACACCAGATACCACACACACCGCACACACACTGCACACATTGGAAGTGCAATTGGTGGGAAGGAGGTCAATGAAAACATGGAGAAAGAGAGGCAGTGTGTGGAGCTGAGACAGATACACGGGAGTGCCTGCACTCCCAAGGCGGCCTGGCAGGACCGGGCCCAGGATCCATCTTTAATGTAAGTTTTACATATGAATGTCTGAAAGAATCAATAGGCCAAGAGCCCAGAGTGACAGCCAGTAATGACAGGCCAAAGGATGACAAGACAGAAAGAGACAAGGAGACACTGAAGCCAGGGTAGAGGACAAGTGACAGTCCCAGATGGACACACACCCAGAAACATGTTCCATCCTCTCTAGGTGGTGGGAGGGGGTACATAGCACAAACTACCGTGTTGTTGGTTTTTTTTTTCCTGCTGCATGGCAAGCAGGATCTCAGGTCCCTGACCAGGGATGGAACCCACGCCCCCTGCAGTGGAAGCGCAGAGTCTTAACCACTGGATCACCAGGGAAGTCCCAATTACCACCTTTTTTTGTATGTGCTTTTCTGTCTCTCTCCTACCCTGCTGTGAGGAATTTGTGTTTGGGTGTGTGTGCAAACATCTTATTTTTCTCAAAAAGAAAAAAATGCATGCAGAACGAGAAAAACCACTGAAACCTGGACGGGAAGGCGGAGGGGTGAGGAGGTCCCAGGGTCTCCAACCCCCTGAAGAGAGCTGGGAACTGAAGAGGGCTGCAGAGGAGGAGCAGGCAGAGGGGCGGGGAGACGGTGGTCCCAGCAGAGGGGACGTCATGAGCCTTTTCACTGTCTCTCTCTCTTGAAGGGTAGAGAAAAAGCAAACTGAACAGAAGCCTAGAGTGAGAGAGTCAAAACCAGAGAAGGAACCAGAGCTAATAGGTGGGAGAGACAGACTGAACCTCTACCTCCCTTCCCTGAGCAGATAGCACCTCTGTGGGCCACGTTTGGGTGCCTCAGCCAGAATTTCTCCAGCCCTGTTTTCATTCTCTTGCGGGAGTTGTGTGAACCACTGTGACAACCTCTGCAAGTTCCAGGGGCGTCAAAGAGAGCTTCCAGAGGTGACCTGTGGCCTCTGAGATGTGTTTTGAAGGATGAATAGGAGTTTGCCAGGTTGCAGAGAGGTAAGAAAGGGCATTCTCAGTAGTGGAAACAGCCTGCACAGAGGCACCAAGTGGCAGGAGCGCTTGGGGAAGAACCAGAGGCTTTGAGAGATTGGTAAAAAAAAAAAAATCTGAGACAGAAACACACATAGAGAGACTAGAGGAACAGAGACGGCTGCGAGGCACAGAGAAAAAGAGAAACTAGCAACAGGGAGGGACAGACACATACAGACACACAGACACACAATCAGGAGCACACAGAGAAATACCAAGAAGAGTGCGTGGTGGTGTCGGGGGAGGGTGGGTGGTTAAGGAAGGAAAAGAAGCACAGAAAACTGTTAAGATAGAGAGCCAGAGAGAGAGCTGGAGAGACCCAGATAAAGAAACACAGGCCACTGACTCCGCCCAGCGCCACGCCGCGCAGGCGCACTCCCGACCTTCAGCCCGCTGAGGATGCGCTTTGTCCCGCCAGGGGCTGGGGCGCGTCCCGGGCTGCTAGCACATGTCCCTGCACCCCCCCCCCCCGCCCCGTGCATGTGGGCCCTGGCCAAGCGGCCAGCATTCTGTGCACTTCCTGAGCCCACAAGCATCCATGCGAACACACACGATGCACCGTGCAGACAAGAGGAGCCCCGCCATTCAATTCGGGGTCCTAGCCCCAGGAGCCCACAGATTGAGGCAGAACCTCCTGAAGTGGTGTCCACCAGTACTCAGAAATCGCACCCTCACGGCCAGAAAAAAAGCAGGTTCACACATTTGTGCACACCACCCCAGGAGCCCGGACACACAGGCCACCTGGACACATGTCCACATACCAGCACAGGCGTTCATGAGCAAACAGGCCCACAGGCGTACCCACGTGAGCACAAAGACACACTCCCAGGAGCACACACTCACACCCATGCTCCTACCTCTGCTCCCAAGACACGCACACCCATGGAGTCTCCAGATGTCCATTCAGATCCGGACATTGTGGTATTTGGCTTGTGAACATAACAGCAAACAGAGAAACATCCCAATTTTGAAATCTGTTTTTAATTAAACAGATTAAACAGTGTCATTAGGCCAGAGGTAACTCACATGGATAGGTGTGTGATCTGATAAAAAATACATTTCTTCCTATAGACTGTTGCAAATGAATTTCCCAGGCTGTGTGCCCTGCTGAAGGGGGACAAGGGAACAGAGGAGGAGTCTTTGGAGTTTTCTCCAGAATACCCAGGGTTTTTGCTGACCCAGTCTCACCACCCCCACCCTCCCAGGCACTCCTGGGAAACACACAGCATACACACAGCCACAGCTCCCCCTGGGGACATCCACAACTCCCCAAGGGCATGACAGCCCCGTGGTGCCCCCATAGTGTCAACTGCCACCATCCATCCAGGGCATCTGAGTCCTCAACTGCTCACACTTGGAGAGTCCTGGGCTTCACCCAGACACAAGCAAGGTTGCTGCCAGGCATGGTTACTCTCCAAACACAGGAACAGATGTTCACATACAACCACACTCCAGAGGTCTCCAATCTGATTACGTCCTTCCCTGGCCTAAAGCCCTCCAGCCACCGCTGCTGCCTGCACAAAGGCCCCTCTGACACAGCCTGTCCTCCCATCCCACCCCATCACGCTCCAGCACACAATAGATACTCAAGAAACCACTGGCCAAACTCTGAGGTCTGTTTGTGTTTAATCAGACAATATGCAAAGTATTTACAACCAATTCCAAATTCCCCCCTCCCCCCGCCAGGCCTGGGCCATGGAATGCGGGACCCTCTGGCCCTGCCCAGAGCAGGGGGTCCCCTAGGCCTCTGCATAGTCATCTGAAATCTACAAAACACTGTTTTGTTTTTTTTTTTAAAAAAAGGATAGTATTAGGATACCTTATACAAAGGGCGCAGGGCAGTTGGAAGGGGATTTGAGAGCACGCTGGGGTGAATCCAGATTTTGACTGGGACAGACAGGAGAAGACTTGGGTAATACACATGTATGAAAGGAAAAATTGAAATTTCATAGGCAGGCACCACTTGGCCTCCTTCCCCACTGGCAGGGCCTGGCTGGCTCAAGAACCCCTGGCAGCAGGAACGTTATTGCTATGATGGGGGGGCTGGGGGTGAAATGTACATGGCTGGGGGACAGAGTAGGGGACATTTTTACATGTTAAATATGGACACACATGGAGGCACACACACGTGCACACACACATATACACACACACAGGGGCCCTTGGCAGAATGCCTACAAAACTGTCAGCTGCCCCACTTAAGAAGGGCATGATGAGGCCCAGGGAGAAGCCACCACACAGCCTAAGGGCCAAAACACGGTCTCTTGATGCCACGAGCTGGACTCAGCACGTGATGCCAGGCCATAGGGTCTGGACAGGAGTGGAGCAGTTGCAGAGGTCATGGCCTCATATGGAGGCAGACACTGAAGCCCAGAAAAGCAGCAGGGGCTGCCTGAGTTCGCACAGCCAGTCTTGGTATGTCGCAATAGACAATCTGTCCTCTCTCACCCCAGCCTATGCACTCCTTTCCCTACTCGTGAGTTAAGGGTGCCAACTTGGAGAGGAGAGCAGGGGCCAGGCATTGAAACGACACAGGACAAACTGGGGGAAGGAGGACCTGGGGTTCCATCCTGAGGCCAGGGTCTCGCAATCACTTGGATCTTCTACTTCTTCTTGATTGCCTCCAGAGCCTGTGAGCTCCCTTTCATGCTTGGCTAGTGCCAAAGATAAAAAAAACCACCCACATTCTGATTGAAATCTGCCTTCCAACCCTTACACCCTTCATTTCTAGCTCAGCCCCACATCCACCTCCACTCTCTCTCCCCACAACAGCCCCACTGAGCAAGCAGTGGCAGGAGGACCCTGTCTGCTCTCTCTGAGCCACTCTCAGGCCCCTTGTCCCCTGGGTTGCCCCAGTCTGTCCACAATGCCTCCAAGGACAATTGCGTTGGTTCCTGAGGAAGACAGAGGGAGCACCGGCTTCCAACCCCACCTCAACCTGAAGTGCTCTGCTGCCTCGGGCAAGTCACATCCTCTCTCTGGACTCAGTGTCCCCATGGATGATACAGGGACAAGGAATTGATGATCTCTGAGGATTCCTCAAGCCTAAGAAGGGCAGGGTTTGAGGAGGGTGTCCACCCCCACCCACGATCATCAAGTCAAGCTAGGCCTCACCAGCCTGAGAGCCACAGCGAAGAGGGCTGGACCCAGGAGCCTTCCGCAAACAGGCGATTCAGAAACGGACGGCATGGGCCAGGGCGGCAGGCAGGCCGGGGGTCAGGGGCCCATCACTCCTCTTTGGAAAGGCTCTTTGGCCAGGTCTGCAGACAGACCTGGGGTGGCTTGGAAGTGGGAAGGAGCCAGTGCGCGGGGTGGGCTGAGGCTAAGAAAAGGGCACCCTCAGCCCCAGCCTTTCTTCCCAGGGCCTCCCGCTGAGACACGCAGAGCTCCAGGAGAGTACGCAGGGAGGGGGCGTGTTGGTGGGCGGAGCCAGGATGCAGTCACTGGCTTAGGCCAGCCTTAGGCCCCGCCCCACCACGGAAGAGGGCGGGGCCTCGTCGCTGGCAATTCCACAGAACGCAGGAAGGCGGAGGCAGGCAAGACCCCGCGTCAGGGGCCACCCAGCCCAGGATCCAAGCCAAGAAGGCAGTCTGGCCTGGTAGCCCCGCCCTATAGGTTCTCTCCGGGCTGGTACTGGGGCTCGGTGGACGTGAAATAGTCCTCCAGGAAGGCCTGCAGGTACTCGAAGGTGGGCCGTTCCTCTGGGTCCTTCCGCCAGCACTGGCACATCAGGTCATGCAAGGACTCGGGACACTCAGGCGGGCAGGGCATCCGGTAGCCCCGCTCCACCTGGTCCAGCACCTCGCGGTTCACCATCCCTGCGGGCAGAGGGAGGCGTGAGGCGATAGGGGAGGGAAGTGAGGCAGAGGGACGTTGATGGGGACAACCAAGAGGGATTCCTGCTTAGGGGCAGGGTGGCTGTGACCATGGGTAAGGCCCTTCCCAAGCCTGGGAGCCCTGAACAATGACAGAGCCTAGGATCAGAGGGTCACCTCTTTGTTATGCAGATGAGGAAACTGAGGCCCAGGAGGGGCTTTTAAGTGCCCAAGATCTCCTGAGCAGGGGGATCACTAGGGCAGGGGCAGAAGGACTAAAGATGGGCGGCGGGGAGTTCTCTTACCAGGGTAGGGCACCCGTCCTTTTGTCGTGAGCTCCGTCAGCAGGATCCCAAAGGACCACACATCTGATTTGATGGTGAACCGGCCATAGAGGGCAGCTTCCGGAGCCGTCCACTTGATGGGGAATTTGGCACCTGTAGGAACAAGAACGGTCGGGGGAGCTCAGGAGGACATCATGACCTCTCTGTCAGGCACCGTTCTGGCCCCCACTTGACAGAGGAGGAAACTGAGGCTCAGAGAAGGGGCGTGACTCCCCACGGCCACACGGCATCTGCTGGGAGCCTGCCCACCTTGCCGGGCTGTGTATTCGTTGTCTTCAATGAGTCGAGCCAGCCCGAAGTCAGCCACTTTGCACACGAGGCTCTCTCCAACCAGGATGTTGGCAGCCCGGAGGTCTCGGTGGACATAGTTCATCCGCTCTACATACGCCATGCCCGAGGCGATCTGCAGGCAGAACCCGGGAGCCTGATTCAGAGGCCACCCTGTGCCCTTCCCAGATCACAGGGCACATGCCCAGGGATGGGGTCATCTCTAGGAGTGGACAGCCAACCAAATGCCCTGCCCTTCCCAGTTTTTCAGGCAATGAAACCAGTTTACAGTAAACCCTGTTGGCACAAAAAGCGGAACCAGTGCCTGGCCTAAGGAGGGAGCATAGGGCAAAGGGGAGGCACAAGACAAGATGCAACCAGGGAAGTGGGGTGACCATGAAAAAGAGACCCTAGATGCTCCCAGAGACATAGATGACTGCCAGATCCTGCCAGTTGTCTCAAGTTCCCTTTCTGAGTCTCAGTTTTCTCATCTGTCAAATGGAATAATAGCCATCCCTACCTCCCCTGATTGTGATAAGGATGAAAAAGTGGCTGTTGAGCACCGCCTACAACAAACAAGTACTAATACACGTTTGTTGAGTGACTGAATGACCTTGACAGAGAAGAAAACTGAGGTCTGAGGTCCTGTAGCAAGTCAGTGACTCCTGATGCCCAGGTAAGGGCTCTTTCCTCTGCCCAGAACCACCACTCACAGCATCTGTAAGTGGTCCCAGTAATACATGGGATGAGATCAGTGAGAGTAAGGCCAATCAAGGCAAGTTTCTTGGAGAGGGTACTCAAGAGACCCGATGTGGCAGAGCCAGGTGGGTGGGAGAGCTCAAGGCCAGATGTAGGAGGTGGGAGGGGCTGACTCACCTGTGCAGCCATGTCCACCAGCTGAGGCAGCCGCAGGTACTTGCCTGTCTCCCCCTTGAGGAAGTCCAGCAAACTCCCTGGGCAGAGAGAAAGCAGCTCTAGCTCCTGTTCTGTCCTCCCTGAACCAGGAAGCAGTGATTCCCAGATCTTGTCCACTGGGGCAGGCCAGTCTTGCTTTAACCATACAGCAGATTTTATGTAAACCCATCTCTGAATAAAGCCTGTGTTTGTCACTCAAAAGGCAAGCAGGATGGGAAACCACCAAATGTTCACCTCTAGGAGAACAGAACTGTGGTACAGCCATACTATAATGGCACAGCCGTATTATAAAGGAATACTACTAAGCAATAAAAAGGAAGAAACTAGTGATATACACAACAAGAAAGAAAACCTTTGCATGTAAAAGATTTCATATATGAAGTTCTAGAAGAAAGAAATCTATGAAGACAGAAAGCACATCTATGGCTGTATGGGTTTGGGACTGTAGAGTATATCTGCAAAGGAATACAAAGGTGTTTTCTGGGGTGATGGAGATGTTTATCTCAACTACGCTAAGAGATACACAGCATATCCATTCATTAAAACTCACTGAACCGTACATTTAAAATGGGTGTGTTTTTTTTCAAAGATTTTTTTTTTTAACGTGGACTATTTTTAATGTCTTTATTGAATTTGTTACAATATTGCTTCTGTTTTATGTTTTGGTTTTTTGGCCATGAGGCATGTGGGATTTTAGCTCCCCGACAAGGGATCGAACCCACACCCCCTGCATTGGAAGGCAAAGTGTTAACCACTGAACCACCAGGGAAGTCCCCTAAAATGGGTGTATTTTATCATATGTAAGTTATACCTCCAAAAGTAGAATTTTGAAAAATAATTATTTTCAAAACTAAGTAAAAGTCAAGCCAGGAACTTGACCCAGATGTGGCTCAGCTTGGAGGATTTGGGGAGTTTTCCTTCCAGCCCTAGAAACGGCAAATAGCTTTACAAAAGCAGCAGACAGGGGGACACTGATGGATTGTGGGACATCACTAAAAACAAAATGAACCGAGAAAGGCAACCTGCGGTTTAATGTTCCATGGACATGCGAAGTTGATTCTTTTCATTCATTTCACCTTTAAAGGCATGCACTCTAACTCACAGACCTAGAAAACGAATTTATGGTTGCTGGGGGAAAGGGATAGTTAGGGACTTTGGGAAGGACATGTACACACTGCTTATTTTTAGATGGATAAGCAACAAAGACCTATTGGATAGAACAAGGAACTCTGCTCAATGTTATGTGTCAGCCTGGAACCAGGTGGATGGGAGAGCTCAAGGGAGGGAGGCCTGGGGGAGAAGGGATACATGCATATGTATGGCTGAATCTTTTTGCCTTTCACCTGAAACTGTCACAACATTGCTCATCAGCTATACCACAACACAAAATGTTTTTGGTGTTAAAAATAAATAAATAAAAAATTTTAAAAATAAAGGCACACATTCTAGATGTGGTGGGAAGTGAAGCGCGTCCCACCTGCCCTGTTGTGAGGACCCCCACCAGGGCCCTCCTGGCTTCCCTCACCCTTGCTCATGTACTCCGTGACAATGTAGATGGGCTCTTCAGACACCACGGCGTACAGCTGCACAAGTTTCTCATGCCTCAGTTTCTTCATGACCTGGGCCTCCTGCAGGAAGGCCTCCGGAGACATCGTACCAGGCTTCAGGGTTTTGATGGCCACCCTGGTGGTGCCGTTCCAGGTCCCTGTGTGGACAGGCGTGCAGGTTGCCTCAGGGGAGGACTCCCATTCCCATCCCACAGGGATGCAGGATCTGCCTGTCTGGGTACCAATGTCAGCTCTGGCCTCCCAGGACAGGTGACAAGCCCAGCCAAGGCCCAGCCCCTTTCTGAGCCTCAGTGTCACCATCTGCAAAATGGGCAGGACGCTCCTCACAGGGCACGCTCAAGAAACAGTAGCTGTTCTTAGGACGCTTATGATTAGAAATGTCCCCAAAAGCAGCACATTCGTCAATTCAACTGCCCTCCTCGGGGTGGTCATGTTCCTTCTGGGTAACACACCGAAAGGTGGCCTCGGTGTTCACAGATGGCGCATGTGCACTGGTGGGGGCTGGGGGTAAGACAGAGCTGGCCTCAGAACAAGGCCACCAGAACAAGAACTTGTCTCAAGCCACACTCACCAAAAAGCAATTAAAGCCTCACACCGAGTACAAAGACTCAGAGGTCAGACTGGCAGGAGTTTGGCTCCCACCTCTGCCCACTGTCAGCAGTGAGACCACAGGTGAGTCAGCGCCCCCTCTAAAACCTCGATTTTCTCATCTGGAAAATCGGGACGCTATAATATCCACCTATGGGGCTGCTAGGGTGGCTAAGCCCACTGTGAGCACACAGTTAATAGCTGCAGCTGTCATTTTATTATTATCTGGTTTTTCAAACTGTGATGCCTCAGGGAAAGCTACGTTTTAAACCAGTGTGTTTAATCCCAGCCAGGCCTGAGGCTCCTTTGATGAGTGGCCTTGGGCCCATGCCTCACCATCTCTGGGCCTCCATCTGCAGTTTGGGCCTCAGGCCCATGTCTGCGGTCCTCCAGCACAGGCCCTCTGGAGATATGTATCAGGCTCTTTGTGAGTCTGCCTGGATCATCCAGAGAGGAACAAGAGCCTCCTCCACTGACTTCACCGCACAGCCAAGCCAGGAATGAGTTTTGCAGCCACCAGAATGGCTGATGCTGTCTTGGTTTTGCTCAGGTTCTTCTTCTTCTTTTTTTTTTTTAATATTTATTTATGCGTTTGGCTGCTCTAGATCTTAGTTGTGGCACACGGGATCTCTGATCTTTGTTGAAGCATGTGAACTCTTAGTTGTGGCTTGTGGGATCTAGTTCCCTGACTAGGGATTGAACCTGGGCCCCCTGCATTGGGAGCATGGAATCTCAGCCACTGGACTGACAGGGAAGTCCCATCACGTCCTCTCTTTGTGCCTGTGCTTCGCATCCCCGCCCCCTCTCCCCAGCTCAAAGCTAGCAGCTCCCCTTTCCTGACCTGACCTGACCTCCAGCCTGTAGGCCTCTGTACCTGCAGTGAGTCGCCCAGGAAGCCCCTCTGCTCTCCTCCATCATCTTTTCCTCTGAAGGGAAGGAAGTGGAGGCAGTGATACACCAGAGCTCAGATGGAACCACCTTGAAAACCGCACACGGTCATCTCCCCGCTGGACGTGTGGGCTCACAATGGCCAGGCCTCCCTCACCACGACCTCCGCGACCCATGTCCGCAGAAACCAGTCTGCAGAAGGGGGCCTGGCTGTTGTCAGGGCTGCATGGCGTTTGTTGTCAAGGACGGTTTGGCCATTTCTCCAGAGTTAAACAGGAGATCGTTAACAGGCCAGGAGTGTTCGAGACCCTGCACCTCCCAGAGCTCCATCTAGGAGCTGAGGTTTCTCTTCCCATGCCTGAAGTTAACGTGGGGACGCACGTGGGGCCAGCATTCTCTCAATCCCCCAGGGGGTCCTATTACCCCCCCCCCCACTCCCAGCTCCATTTTACAGGTGGGAAGATCAAGGCTCAGAGGGAAGCCACCAGGCCCAGACCACAGGGCACGTCACTGGGGAGTCAGCTCCAAGCAATTCTCAGAAAACGGGCACCACGGCAGCACCACGGCAGCCGGAGGTGTGGCTTGCTGGGGCCCTAGCTTGCTGCTGCCCACCACTGGAGGAGTTCCACATTGAGAGTAGGGCCCACAGTTCACAGAGGTGATGAGATCGTGGAAGCAAAGGTTGGGGGACTCATGGGGCCTGGAGCCGCCACATGGGACAGACATCCACCTGGTTCTCAAGTGGGGACAAGGCAGGGGTGGGGGCACCAGGGGCATGGCCTTACCCATCCACACCTCTCCGAAGCAGCCCTGGCCCAGCTTGACCTCTAGCCGCAGCGACTCCCGGGGGATCTCCCAGGCGTCCTTGGCCAGGCCTTGAGTCTGTGGCTTGGACGTGGGGCACACAGTGGTCAGGCGGTGGCAGAGGCCGTCAGCGTGTTCTGAAGACAGAGACAGGGCGTTCAGGCCTAGCATCTGCGCCAGGTCACCGTGTCCCACAGTGTGTGTGTGTGTGTGTGTGTGTGTGTGTGTGTGTAGACTCACACACTGTATGCACACAGGCTTCGGGGCCACACAGGACACCCTCGAGGCCAGGTATCCATACCTGTGTGTATGCACTGCCCCCAGCACAGGCCCACACTGCCTCATGCATCTGCTCCCTGAGTCATTCATTCATTCATTCATTCATTCATCCTACTTTAAGGGGGTGCCAGGGAGCCAGTGGAGGCCTGCCCCCATGGAGCTCCCAGTCCAGAGGGGCACCCAACTTTCCCATATCACCTCCCAGGACCACAAGTGTGACAGAGGAGAGCTGTACATGCAATAGCAGGTGGGTTGGGTGGAATCCTGGAAGGCTTCCTGGAAGAGGTGGCACCTGGGTTTGGATCTGTAGGAGGGTGAGTGGTCGACTAGGGAACAGCCCTCTGGGCAGAGGGCAAACTGCCTCATGCATGTGCAAAGGCCCTGAGGGAGGAACAAGCCAGTGGGTTGGAGAAGCCGAAAGGAGGCCGAGGCGGGTGGAGAGGGCTGCCAAGGAGTGAGTAGGGGAAGGAGGGCCCCAGGTAAGGCATGGAGGCCAGTTGGGTTTAAACCACCCAAAACCTGAGGCCACATGGGGGTCTTTCTCCTAAAATTCCAAGGTGACCCCTGGAGGGTTTTGATCTGGGGGAACTGGGTTCAGAATAAATACAGCGGTGGCCAAAGGGATGGAGGTAGACAGTGACAGATCCTCGAGGGAGTCAGGAGGCCCAGCTGACAGAGAAGAAGGAGCTGGTGCTCTCAGAAAAGGCTACATGTGAAAGGCTGTGGCCACATGCCACAGACACCCAGGTACCCACAGGACCTCTCCACATGGGAGCACACAGGCCATGACACCACTGGAGTCCACCCAGGCAGCCCTGGACATCCAGACGGACTGGCCACACCCCTGCACACACAGCCTAGCCCGCGCCCACAACCTGCGCGTGTGAGCTCCCCGCCTGCCACTCTCTCTCCCCTTCTCTGCTGCAATCGATCTAGCCGCCCCCTCCTTGTCTCCTGGTAACCGGTTCTAACCGGTCCTAAGGCTGCAGGGACAAATGACACCAGTCTATTCCCCCCTCCTTCCCAGCTCACTTCTCCAGACAGCCCCCTCCTCATCAGGCAGCTTTGGAGGAGGCAAAATAGGATGGAGGGGTGGGAGGGGCTGGGGAGGGCAGAGGGAAACCAGGGAGGAGGGCACGGGAGGAAGGGAGTGGGAAAAGGGGCACAGGAGGAGGGGAGTGGGAGGAGGGAGAAAGGGGAAAGGAAGAAGGGGAAGGGGAGCAGGCGCCTTCATCCTCAGGGTGACAGGAGTCCTGGACCTGGTTGGCTCCAAAGCCCCCAGCTCAGGGTCTGCAGTATGGAAGGAGACCCCCACCTCCCACCCCCTCCCGGGGCCTACCCTCCCCTGCGCCCAGCTGGCAGCCGGGAGGCTAGCCGGCACTCACTGGAGTAGTAGGCCACCAGCTGCTGCAGACTGTTGAACTGGGTGCGGGAGGTGATGTAGAAGCCGCCGCTGTCCAGCTTGCGGATCTTATAGTGCTTCACGTTGAGGCCCTTGGCATTGTCGAAGTCAGACACCGAGAGGCAGTAGGCGCCTGCAGGACAGGCCAGAAAGGGGCCGTGACCACCACGCCCGCTCGCCCACGGCCGCGGCGCTGAGCACACCTACCTGACATGGGACAGGAGGCAGGCACGGACGGAACCAGGTCTGGTCCAGCCTGTCTCTGAGCACCCAGTGCCCGGGCAGCCACTGGGGCAGAGTCAAGTGACAAACGGCACCTGACTCAAGAATTTTCCATGCACCTTTGACCTGTGAAGCCCAGATATGCATCCCTGCTCTGTGACCCAAGCAAGTGACTTGCCCTCTTTGGGCCTCAGTTTCCTCCTCTGCACAAGTGGGCTACTCCCCAGGCATCTGGGCAGATTCAGTGAAACCACATTTAAGAAGGCCGGGTACACAATAGGTGCTCAGTAAGTGTTTGCGAGGAGCCTCACAGCAATAGCCCCAAGTAGCTGTGTGTCCCTGGCCTAACTGCCTCTCCTCTCTGGTCTGCCCACAGGAATGGTGTCCATGCCCTGCCCCTCCCTGAAGATTCCAGGCTCAGGCAGGAGCCAGTGGTTGGCTAAGGCCAGGCTGCCCTGAGCAGGAGATCACATCCTGGGCGTGGCCTGAAGGGTGCCAAGGCTCAGCTGAGCCAGTCCAGGTGGCCCCCTCCCTGTTTCCCTGGAGCCTAGAAAAGCTTTGGGCTTGAAAAGTTTCCTTCTGCCCAACAGGCCTGTTAACCTGAGCCCAAGAGATGCCTGGGGTGGCATCAGGGAAAAAGGCTGAGCCCCAGAGGTGGGGGAGCAGGCTTCAGTGGCCAGAGAAAGCCCTTCTAAGGAAACAGCATACAGGTATCATTCTAGAAGCAACCCCTCAAAGCCCCTACAACCTCTGGACAATCCTCAGGTGGGGTTTATAATATCCAGTGTCAAAAAGGGAAAATGAAGCTCAGAGAGGGAAAGCAGCTAGCCTCAGGTCACCCACCCAGCAATTCAGACACACACAGAACCTGTGCCTGGGTCTCTAAAGCCTGCAATGGACAACCATGACTTTCTGCAGATGGCCCAGGCCACGTGCATATAGAAGCCACAGCCCTAAATCTAAGGCCAAGCCCTGACCACGTGTGCAACACACCACAAACATGCCCATGTCCGGTGGCCATATGCTCACACAGGCTCACGCTCTCCAGGCCCCCAAGCACAAGGACAAACCCACAACAATTCATTCCCACACAGCATCACACAGACAACGCCACCCCAGGTGCACACACACACATACCTGAACCCACACATGGCATGCACAGCCACATGACCGCTCATAAATGCACACACATGACATGGACGCTCTGCTTTCCCATCTCCCACTGAGCCCCAGGCCCAGAGGAAGCAGAAGCTTCGTCACCATGGTGATGGAATCTGCAACCCACTTACAGAGAGGCTGGAGGGAAAGGGGGTGATCATTCTCTGGCAGAGGGGAAAGACAGGAGAGGAACAGAGGCCAGGACTATTGGGAGAAGGGCAAAGCCAGGTCCCAGTACCCAGTCCAGCCCCTAAGGCCCCTGGGGAAGGGGAAGAGGGGGCTATTGCATCAACACCCTCCCTGGGAACAGCCTTTGGCTCTGTGACCCTCAGGCCTCCTGACAATCTGCGTCCTTTCCTTATCTGAGAAACCTGAGGCCAGAGAGACTGGCCTCTTTTGTTGCACCCTTTGCGGCATCTTTTGCTCACCCCAGATAATTCAGTGCTCTTCAAATGTACCTCCCTGCCATTGATCCTGGCTTTTTCTCCAGCTGGAGGATTCTTCCCATCCCACGCCATATACCAAACTCGTATTCATTCCTCAATACCCAGCTCAAATAACCCACAAAAGGCTCAATTCCCAGTAGAAGCACTCATACCTTTCGTGGTCTCGCTTTCTCGCACTAGGAAGGTCCCTCTTGGGTTCTCCGCATTGAGCAGTAACCGCTCTGACTCACGTCTGGTGATCTTGCCAAAGTACCACCTGGGGCAGGAGGGAGGGGGATGGTACTGGTGGTCCAGGATTCCACCCACCCACCATGCCTCTTCCTGGGATGTGGCTGGGGCAGCCAGCCCTGCCACTCTAGCCCAGGAGAGAAGCTCTGAACCAGCAGTGATGATGGTGAGCAAGCAGGAGGCCAGAGTCAATACTCACTCTTCAGCCTGAATGGAGTCAGAGGGCGCCACGTAGTTGCTGGGGATGTAGCCCGTCTGTCCTGTGCTGAGCGAGTGGGCCAGCCACCAGTCTCCCTCTCTGAGCAGGGGGAGAGGGAGGGAGCAAAGGAGAAGGAAACCATCAGCAATGGGCCCCAGGGCGTGCGGTCTTCAGAGGTGCTGTGCTGGGGGCTCGCGAGGCTGAGCGAGGTTGAGGGAACACGGAGATCAGGCCACTCGCCCCTTGCCAACTGAGCTGGCCTGGGATTCCTCCCCTCCCTATCCCAGAAGCCTCCTGGCCAAAGCTGACTCAGACGATGAGGCCCGAACTCACAGGGGCAGAGTCCTGAGACGGGAAGTGTTCGGCTGCCCTGCAGATACACCAAGACGGCTCAAGAGCCAAGAGCCCACCTTGGGATTTAGGGAGGGAGCTCCCTGTCTCTGGGGACCAAGCAAGTTGTAACAGGTGAAGCTTCCTGCCTGAGATGGATGGTGAATCAGACCTTCAAAACCTCCCCAAGCCCTGAGATTTGGAAGCCCAAGCCTGGGAACTGGGGAGACCTGAGTGGAGGCAAAGGATGGTCCTTTGGGGGCGTGGTGACAATCCAGGTGCTCTCTGCAGAGCTGCCACTGCAGCTGGAGCAATGCTTGCCTTTGTCACAAATCACGGTTCACACCCACCAGGCTCCTTGACTGAAAACTACAGGCCTCCTCCTGCACCCTACCCAGCTATGGGGAAACTGAGGCCAGAGGGGGCTGGGACTTGCCCAAAGTCACACAGCAAGACATGCCAGAGGGAGCTGAAGTGGAAGAGCCCCAGTGCCCAGGGCCCTCCTACACTGAGTTCCCCATGAGGCAGGGAGTGTGATGGGGACAGGGTGATGGGGCAGGAGTAGCCCCCAGCAGGGTGGGTCCCCTGGGTCTGGGGGGGAGCGGGGAAGGGGCAGAAGTACCTTTGCAGCCATCTGAATGTGAACCAGGTCTGGCTGGAGCGGGGGTCCAGAGACACAGAGGAGGGAGGAGAAAGCGAGAGCCCAACAGGAAAGAAGAGGCAGAGATGGGGGTGGTGAGAGAGAGAGGCAGAAAGAGCGAGGGAGAGAGCGGAGTGCCAGGCAGTGCTGGGGATAGGGAAGGGGGGACAAGGCGGCAGCCACAGGGGCCTTGCATCCAAAGCAATCAATGGAGGCAGGGAGAGGGTCGATGGGGAGGGAGGGGAGGCCGATGGGAAGGGCTGCCTGGGAAATAGGGCCCAGCCCCCTACAATTCCCATTGTACAGATGGGAAGACCGAGGCTAGAGACGCAAGGGCCTCTGCTCAAAGTCACACAGCCAGGCCCAGTTTCCTAACTCCCAGATGAGGAGGAATCCTTCCCTACAGGGAGCTGTAGAGCTTGATACCTTGCTGAGCTTCTCACCCCAAGGCTGGTTTTGACCTCATCACAACCCTGAGAAGACACACAGCCAATGGGTGTGCTCCCTGCTGCCCATGATCAGGATCCAAAGAGAAAAAGGCCCTTGCCCACAGCCACAGTCTGAACTTGAACCTGGATCCCTGGCTCCGGGTTCTTCTGAGCTTCCCCACCTATGCTCTTCAGCCCATTTTGAAGATGGAGAAGTTGAGGCCAAGAGAGAGTGGGGCTGGGGAGCTCTCTGAGAACAGATGAGTACAGGTGAGCATATCAAAGTCAGCCAGGTGAGGCCAGGATCGACCAGAGAGTGTGAGTCCCTTCTGGATGGAGTGAGGTTGGCGCTGTGTGGGCTGTCTCAGCTATACAATCACAGGCAGGGGCACAGGCTCACATAGGGATCTCGGCAGGAGATGGAGGGCCCCAGAGTAAGGTGGCGATGCCCACCTCAAGGAAAGACATCTGGAGGCGCCCAGGACCTCCATCTACCTCTCTGTGTGTACCCACAGTGGATGGGGGGGACACACTGTTTGTGCCATTTGACCCTCAAGACCACCCTGCAAAGAAGGCAGGCCTCACCCCCTAGATGAAGAAAAGGTGGCTCAGAGATGTCTAGGGAACAGCCCAAGGACATACAGCACCCAGGCTGGAATAACCCAGCACTTTCTTCATAGAGTTGGTGAAAATGAGGCACAGAATGGGGCGGAGACTTCCCCAAAGCTAGCAGAGATCTTCCAGTCCAAAGCCTTCATTTCACCAAGGGGGAAAATAAGGCACAGAGAAGGGTGATGATTTGCCCAAAGACACACAGCAAATCAACAGCAGAGCAAGGGTGAGAACCAGGGCCCCTGGCCGGCCCCCTGGACTCCTGTGCCCTCCCCAGGCCCCTCAGACTCAAAGACCCTCAGGGAAACCAGGGGAAGATGGAGGAGGAGGTGCAGAGCTGGGGGCAGGGGACTGGGCAAAGGTCTAGGTCAGAGACTACAAAATGGGGCAGATTGACAAAGCCAGAGTTTGCAATGAAAGGCTGGCAGCAGCATGTGCCCAGAGGCTGGCCAAGCACGGCCCCAGAAGCCCCTGAAGGTGGGGTTCAGCTCTGCTGACATTACCCAGACTGGGCCGGCTGAGCCTCCAGCTCCCCGACAGCAGCCCATGTGTGAGTTTGGGCTCACAGTCCAATTTGGGGGTCTTAATTCACAAGGACACGGATGGAGGTGTGCTGAAATCTCACTAAGGATCCAAGGTCCAGCTTCAGCCTGGCCTCGGCTTGAGAGGTTTTGAAGAGCCTGAGCACCAAAGTCTGGGCATCCTGGTGCCAGCCCAGCTCAGCACTTGCAGGCATGACCTTGGCCATACCTCGGTTTCCTCCTCTGCAGGATGGGGATACTCATGCCTCCCTCCAAGGATGTAAAATCCCAGCACTATGCCTGGCACACAGTAGGTGCTCAATGTGCATGAGCTGTTAGTATCTTGATTTGGCTAAAAAAAAGGAAAAGAATGAAATCCGCGTCTCTATGGTACCCCTCCCCGCTCTCCAACACGGCTTTAAAAACCAGCACGCAGCTCATTTCCAGTCTCCGATAAGGATTTGCTGTGTGACTTTGGCCAAGTACCCTACCCTCTCAGCACCTCTATAAAAAGGAGGTAATAGTCACAAAATCTCCCTTGCAGGCAAAGTGTGGAAATCAGTCAGCATCAAGCCATCAAGTTTGGGTAAGTGGATTACTGTGACTATCATCTGAGCCTCAGTGTGCCCACCTGTGAAATGGAAATATCAAGCCCCACCTTCCGCTGCCAATGGTCTGGAAGGTTCAAACCTGCCCTAGGTGGCTGTGAGCTGGCTCTGCCGAGGGCCAGGGACTGCCCTCACAATGAGGGGCCCCATAGCTTCCCAGATCAGTCTAGTCTGGCGGGGACTCTGATCTGAGCTCAGAAGTGACGGTGGTGTTAACCTAACATGTTGAGCACATTTACTGCATCTCACACCTTTCCTGGGGCCTGGGTCCCATCAGATAGGCAGGAAGAAGGGAAGGAAGGGAATCACACATTCCCTGCCTGACCCCTCACCTTCCCTCATGTGGCCAGAGAAGAAAGTACTGGACCAGGAGTCCCCGAACTACGATTTTACACCTCAAGTGCTGTCACTAGCTGTGTGACTTCAAGCTACCGACCTCACCTCTCTGAACCTCAGGATCCTCTTTTTAGAGCCTAATCCTTGTGGCTAATTCAGACTGGCAGGTGGATTGGGAGGGTGGCGGCTTTGGAACCTGGGGAATTAGGGCAGCTTGCATCATTCTATTTAACTCATTTGGGCTGTTGGGACTGACCAGAGAAGCAATTTGGGGATTGCAGGCAAGCCAGGGCAGCTGGGCACAGCTCAGACAGTCAAGTTTCTGAGCCCTGAGGCCTGGACCCCTGCTTGGTCCTTGGGGAGAGAGCAGGGTGAGGCCAACGCAGGTCATGAGAGGAGGGCAGGAAGGGGCCCTCGCCCCATGGTAGGGAGTGGAACCAAGGAGCCCAGGGCAAGGGGGCAGAGATCAGTGCCTGCTAGAGAAGCTGCTGGAATAATCCGGGTGGGAGGAAACGGCAGTTTGGGAAGTACCCCAAAGTCAGACCCGAGGGGCTCTGGCTCCTAGAGAGACTCAGACACCAGGACAGGGGCTCAGGGCGGTCACCCCTCAGATGGGCTTCCTCCGACCCAAGGCCACACAGCACCCAGGATTCTAGGTCCAGGACCACGTGGCATGGAGATCCAGGGAGCAGGGTCTCCAGGCAGCTACTGTGAGGACCCCAGCCCAGCCAGCCCTGGCCCAGCCCCAACAGGCTCAGCCTTAAGCTCTCCCTCCCAGACTCCCAGCCCAGCCACAGGCTAGACTCAGAAAGTCCCTCACTCCTGCAGGGTGCGGGGTGGGTGCAGGGGGCTCACAATAATGGAGCTTAAGCGATAATGGTAGAAGGACATGCAGGATGGTCCCGGGGTGAGGTATGAAACCTCACAGGTGGGTGGCCCATCTTCCACTAAGGGAAGCAGGACAGGGATACTCCCCTGCCCCATCCCCGATCCTGTTACCCCTCCTCTTCCTCTAATGCCAGGTCCCCCCAACTCGACCATCACCCGATTCTAAGGCAGAGGAGCAGCTGAGTGTTGTGATATGAAGAAGGGCTCCCGATCCACTCCACCTTCCAATCGGGGCACCTCACTGCCCGCCATGGGCTTCCCATGGACAGGTCTCTATCACTTCCGGCCCTCCTGGCAGCCCCCAGCCCATCCCAGAAGGCAGGAAGAAGGAAGGGAAGGGGCTGGCAAAGGACAAGTAAAAGAGGCAGAATCAAAGTTTCCAGAAGTCTCCTCTGGCCACACCTTTGCTCAAGCTGTGAGCCCCCTGAGAAGCCCTTCCCATCGTTGCCAGTTGAGATTCCCCCCAGCACTTCAGTCTCCTCCAGCCTGAGGCACCATCCCTCCCCCAACTCGGGCCCCTCCCTCCTCCCAGCTCCTCTGTACCTGCACAGAGTCCCTCCTCCAAGGGCTCAGGGTCATGCCTACCTCCCCCCCACCAGGTCTGCCACTACTAGCTGTGTGACCTTGAGAAAGTCATTTCACCCCTCTGGGCCTCAGTTTCCTCATCTGTAAAATGGAGCCAATAAACATCTCCACTTCCCAGGGCTATGGTGCCTTTTAAATAAAACAACACAACTGAAAGCACTCAGCATGAGCACAGGCCCACAAGCAGGGCACAAGAAATGGTGCGCCAGTACCACCTGGGTACCCCCAGTGGGGTGAGCAACATGGGGTGATGGAGGACCCCAAAATGTAGCAGGCACAAGAGCAGCCCTCAACGAGTTCCCAGTTTGGGGGTAGGCAGATGGAAACAGCTGGAACCATAAGAGAAATAGAGTGGCATTGGGACTCAGACAGCATGGGTTTGGGGGAGCTGGGAAAGCCCCCTCCCCTTGGGAGAGCAGCTTAAAGAAAAGAGAGAGCTGCTGCCCAAGTTCCAATCCTGGCTTTGCTACTTGGTAGCTGTGTGACCTTGGGCAAGGGCTTTTACATCTCTGAGCCTCAGTTTCCTCATCTGGTGCCTCAGTTTCCTCATTCCATATGAGGAATCAATATGGTGATGGCCCCTCCCCCATCACTACAGCCCTGGTGGAAAGGCAGCAGAATAAAGGATATGGGTACAAATGCCTACTCCTCTTTTCCGCTTGCCTCACAAAGAAGGCACTTCTGAGCTGGATCTTGAGAGATGAATAGGAGTTTGCCAGACGGATGGGAGAAGGGGCCTTTCAGGCAGAGGGAACAACATGCATAACTGCAGGCAGGCACAAACAAGCAAGAAATGCCTGGAGATGGTGATGTCCAACCTCCTTAGCCAGGCCTTCGAGGATGCTCCACGATCAATCCCACTCTACCCTCTAGAACCTTCTCGCCCTTCCATAGCCCTGAAGGCATCTAGCCCCCTCCAGCACTGCACCCTCCCAGGAGCTGCCCTTCTGTGACGGGGGCTGCCATCTACCACTCCCCTCCAGCGCCTCGGCTTCACTGCGCTTCCTTCGAGGTCCTGCTTGAGCCTCCCAGCCCCTGGTCACCACCAGAGGTGGGGGCACAGCACGGCCCCCTAAAGCCCAAGCTGACCCCAGCCCCGCCCTCCGCCAGCCACGGGGCCCGGACTAGGGCTGGTCCCCCTACACTCTGGCCCCAGAAGGACGTGGCCTTCTCCACCCAGGCCTCCCTGGGCCCAGCGCTGGCCTGCATGCAGCTGGCGCTCGGGGGAGCTGAGCGAGCAGGAGGTGGATGGGGAGGAGGTGTGACGGGGAATGACAGGGGTGATGGGAGGACCCTCCCCATTCTCAGCCTGGGGGTGCAGGTCAGGATCTGGTCCAACTCTAGGGTGTGAGGACAGAAGCTGGGGAAGCTGGAGGAGGGGCAGCCAAGGGGATGCAGGTGGAAGCGCATGCAGCCCCATCCCCACCAGTGAAGCGCCCCCACCCAGCCCGCCACCCCGGGAGCGTGTACACACCTGACATCCACCTTCCTCCTAGGGCCAGCGAGAGAGAAGCAGAGAGGGAGAAGCTGAGAGAGAGCTGGAAGGAGCAAGCACGGGCCAGGAGTGGGGAGGGGCGTCCCCGAGGCTGGGGGGAGGGACGGGAGGTGGCAGAGAGGGGAGAGCAGGCCGTCCAAGGGCAGGAAGGCAGCTGGTGTGGAGCTGTGCCCCGCCCTCTGTCGGCATCCGCCCCCACTGTGATCACCCCGGGGTGCCATGCCCTGAAGCCTGCACTCCCCACCCCCCATGACAGGTGCTGCACCCCACTCCCCACTGCACTCTGGGCAGGGAAAGGAGAGGAGGGAGGAGGGGAAGGACCCCTCCCCCTGGCTGAAGCCCCACCCCCCTCATCAGTTCATCACTCACAGGGGCCCCAGAGTCTGGCAGGGCCCCCAGGCCCCCATTCATCAGCTTGGCCCTAGGGCGCCCCATGCCAAGGCTGGAGTCCCTGGAGGGGGACATGGATGCCACTCTAGGGTGCCCTGCCCTCCACATCCTATGCCCCCATCCTCCCCATGCCCTATCCTGACCTCTCTCACGTTGGGTCCCTAATATGGGTCCCCCAACCCTGCCAATGTGTGGCCCTCAGTCTAAGCTGAACTCACTTTCCAGGCTGCCCCAGGTGAACCAGCACCTCTAGGGGCACAGCCTCCAGCTACAAAGGTCCTGCGTTTGGAGCCCTGGGTCCCGGGCCCAGTCCTGCGCTGACCACACGCCCCTCTGTGGGTGCTGGGATCTGGAGTACCGTGCTCTACGGACTAGTTACTGAACCCAGATCCTTGTCCCTGGAGCCCTCCCGAAGCCCCACCCACCTCATCGGGGTGCCCGCCTCATCACTCTGACAGTCCCTAGGATGCCCAGGACGGGTTCCCTGGGCCTCGGCGGCCTTGACGTCCAGCCCCGCCCACTGCCCATCAAGCTGGCTCTGGGACGCTCAGAAGTGGCTCTGGCCCGCTCAGAAGTGGCTCTGGCCCAAGACCGGATCGGGGTCCCCAGGGGCACTCACGTGTTGTTGACAATCTGAAGCCGCTCCCCTTTCTTGAAAGACAGGTCAGTCTCTGTCCGCGACTCATAGTCATAGAGGGCCACGAAGGTGGTCACTCCGCCTGCTCAGAAGACGGACGTGTCAGATCGGCCAAGGCCCTGGCTGGCGGAGGAGAGCCCTGCACCCTGGGGGGGGGGGTCCCCCCACTGCCAGCCCAGAGGCCTGCTTTCATTTACAGATGGTGGGCTTCTACGCATGTCCCCTGTGTCTTTGTGTCTGGCACACCTGTGCCAGGGCATGGAGGAAGCACGTGCGTCTCTCACGTGCGTCTGAGTGGGTTCAGGTGATGAGCCCAGCGGGCTCTAGGTGATGCTGGGTGTTGGCTTCTGTTTGGTATCTGTCTTTCCCACAGAAGCAGAAGTCCCCAGTAACAGGCATCTTTATTTTGTTCCTAGAGTCTGGTGCATAGCAGGTGTTCAAGAAACAACCATGGGGTGAATGAAGCAGTGAATGAAGGGAAACTTCCCCTGGGGAGGTGGTTCTGTTCCTCTCTGTGTGACTCAGGCTGTCAGGGGAGATCTTGGCTGCAGGTAACTGTCCCTTCTGAAGCGCTCTCTGTCCCCCATTTTAAGTTACAACCTCCACCCACACATCCCCCAGCGCCCCTCCCTGCCCTCCGTGTTCTTTCAGAGCACTTACCATCCACACACACACACACACACACACACACACACACTGCACAGTTTACACAACTCGCTCTTTGCCTCTCTTCCCCAGGAGGGTTTTGTCTGTTTTACACATTGCTTGTGTCCCTGACACCAGAAGAGACCTGGCACACAGGAGGGACGCCACAACTGTCTCTTGAACAAATGAATGGCTGTGTTTGTAGGTCCGTCTGTCTCGCTTGGGTGTGTGTCTGTGTGTTCTCACTGCACATTTGTGCATCTGCGAGTCCGTGGGTTCTAGCTGAGCATGTGTGCACTTCTGAAGGGCTCTGACTGCACGTGTCTGTGTCTCCATCTGGGAGTAGGAGGTGTTTCTGCGTATGTGCATTTGTATTTGTGTGCATCTGCGTTGGGTGTGTGTCTGTGCCTAGAGGGTGCCCATTCCTGTGTCCCTGAGTGTGTCTCTGTGTCCACGGTGTGTCTGTGTTTACAATGGCATCTTCAGCCTAACATGTGCACATGTCCTATATGGGTGTCTCTGAATGAGTTTCCGACTGTGTGTGTCTGTCTGAAAGTGTCCAGGTAGAAATGCCCGTGTTTCTGTGAGGGTCTTACCTCTCCAGAACCACATCTACATCTCTTACTAAGCATCGCTCGCCCGGGGCTGCTATGCCCCCTCACTACCAGCAGAGGGCGCAGGGGCGCACCTCGTAGGTCCGGGCCTCTGAAGACCTGGGCTCGCTCTCCTTCTAAAACCTGCCCCGCCCCCTTGGCCACTCACCGCCTCCAGTCCTGATCCATCTCCAGGCTAACCAGAGTAAAAAGCAAAGCCTCAGACCTTGTCCCCGGGTCTCCCCAAGAAGCCCCCGGTTCTCTGGGCCTCAGTTCCCACCTGCAGCCCTTTATCTCTAGGGTCTTTTATGCTGTGCATCAGAATTCAGCCCTAAAGACAATGGCGTGTGCACCACACTTTCCAGTTTATAAAGCCTCCAAAAAATTCCCAATAGCCCCTAAGACCAAGTAACCCCCAGACTCCTCCCCGTCATTGAGAGAAAGAAACAGCCCAGAAAGCGGGCATCGCTGCCCCCTAGGGGACACAGCCCAAGGGGCCAGGGCCACCCGGCACTCACACTCCCAGGCACACTGACCAGCCAGGGGCCCCGCCCTCTGCGGGGAGGTGACTGTGTCCGAGGAGTTGAAGCCTCCGAACAGCTTGGGCTCAGCGGCTGCAGGGGCGAAGGCCGTGTTGGGGCCGCGGTGGCCATCAGAGGAGGCTGGCTTGCTGGGGGTCTGTGAGGACGGGAAGGCACCCCCACCGCCACCGCCACCGCCGCCGCCTCCATGGGTGTTCTCGGCAGGCTCCAGGCTGCGGCGCCGCTGGTTGGCATCCTTGGGCTTGCTCTTGTTGCTGCCCATGGTCCTGGAGACTAGAGAGGACCCTGCGGTGAAGGACTCTGGGAGCAGACAGGGCTACCTGGGCCCCTTAGCCCGCACTTCCACCCATTCTACAGATGGGAAAACTGAGGCCCAAAGAGATATCTTTGAGTAAGTTACCTTTCAGAACCTTAGTTACTCCATCTACAAAATGGGAATAGTGATGGCACTCATAAAGGGCTTCCTTGGTGTAGGGTCAAGCACAGAAAAAATGCCTCATAATCAGAAGCCCTAACCGCACCCCCTCCTTCCCCTGAGACACTGTGTCTGTCCCTCCTGGACAGGGACAGTATCTGAGGCATGTGTGTGTCCCAGGCACCCAGGAGAGGGCTGAGGGTTTGTTGAGTGAATACATAATTGGCTGAAATTGTCCTACACCAAGGAAAGAGGTGCTAAAAGTTGCAACCAGGGCAGGGATATAGCAGGCAGCTGGAAGAAGGAGAGATGGCTGATAGCTCACTCCAGCCCCAGGGCCTTTGCACATGCTATTCCTTCCACCTGAATGCTTTTCCTTGACTATTTCAGCAGAGTAACTCATGTGTTGTTCAGTTCTCAGCCCAAAGGTAGCATGTGGGGGGGTGGGAGGGAAACGTTTAGGGGTGATGGATTATCTTGACTACGTGGATGGTTTCATGAGTGCACCCATGTGTCAAAATCTATCAAACTGCACACCTTAAACATGTGCAGTTTACTGTATGTCAATTATACTTCAATAATGCTCTTAAGGAAAAAAAAAATTCACCTCCTTGGGATGTGCTCCCAAACTACTTTCATTGGTTTAAGTCCCCTTCCTTTTGTGCCTCTTCTTGATAACACGAAGCTTCCCTGGTGGCTCAGACAGTAAAGAGTCTGCCTAAAATGCAGGAGACCCAGGTTATGTCCTTGGGTTGGGAAGATCCCCTGGAGAAGGGAATGGCTACCCACTCTAGTATTCTTGCCTGGAGAATTCCATGGACAGAGGAGCCTGATGAGCTACAGTCCGTGGGGTCACGTGACCCTGTGTGTGTGCGCGCGCGTGCGTGTGTGTGTGTGTGTGTGTGTGTGATTATATGATTATTTTTATGGGCTTTTGCCTGTCTAGACACACTGCTGCACTCCTAGTACCTAGAGTGGCACATAGTAGGTGCTCAATAAACAGCTGAAAGAATGAGTGAATGTGTGACTATTCAAGAGTTAGGAGATGTCTAAGCCAGGAATCTGGGTGGGCTAGAGATCAGGAAACTCAAAGAAACTCAAGTTGCAAACTCCCCAGTGATGACCATTACCCCACCACCCCCTTTTGCTCCCTATGTCCCCATCCACAGGTACTGACTCCCACCAAGCCTGGCCAGGGTCTCCCCACCCACTATGGCCACCCCTCACAGCTCCCTCATTTTGGCAGCCCCGATGGGTCATCACCTCACCTGGTGGAAGGCAGGGGCTATCCCAGAGGACCTGGGAAGCAGCCTGAGGTCACAGCACGAACACCAGGTGTGGAGTCAGGGGTCGTGGACTAGAGGCCCTGCTCCACCTCTGCCTGCTGTGTGACCCTAGGCAAGTCACTTCCCCTCTCTGGGCCTCAGTGTCCTCATCTGCAAAGTAGGGATAAAGCAGACTTCTCAGGACTGTTGAGGGGATATGATTAGAAAGAGAAATCAGGAACTTCCCTGGTGGTCAGTGGCTAAGACTCTGAGCTCCCAGTGCAGGGTGCCTGGGTTCAATCCCTGGCCAGGGATCTGACCCCGGGTTCAGATCCTACATGCCACAACTAAGAGTTCACGTGCCACAACTAAGAACCAGCACAGCCAAATAAATAACGATTTTAGAAAGAGAAATTGCCAAGTCTCTGACACTTGGGTCACGATTTATCTGGCTCTGACTCTGGCAGGCCCAGTGCTAAGTGCTTCCCAGACCTGAAATATCCTTCATTCCTCTCAAAGCGAGAGAGAGAGTGAGGCCGGGTATAGCATGGTGGGCTCCAAAGCCAGACTCCCCACTCTTGGATCCCAGCTCTGCCCCTAACTGGCTGTGTGACCTCAGGCAAATGACTTAACATCTCTGTGCCCCATTTCTTCATCAGGAAATGACTGTGACAACTGAAGGCAAGGCAGGGTGCTGGGAACACAGTAGATCACCCTGCCACACTAACTATTACTGACACTGTGATTCTGGACACACTGGCGACGTGAGCTCCAATTACTCCCTCAGGGATGCTGCAGGTCCTGGAATCAGTCCAGAATTCCTCTGGGAATCCATGAATAGGAAGAAGTCCCCATGACTGGCTGGGGCCTTGGGCAAGACTGTTTGCCCTGAGCACCAAGCCCAGCTGTGCAATGCTCCTCCCTAGGTGAACCTTAGCCAGTCCCTCTAACCCTCTGGGACTCAGGCTGCCTATCTACACAATAGGGGTGTGGCCTGCGTGCTCCCTGGGGGCTAACCAGCTTAGAGAATGTGGGGCTGGGAAGGCCCTGGGGAGACCTGCTCAAAAGATCACCAGGGGAGCAACACGTCAATGGGCCTGGGAAAGCCGATTTCTATGGCAACTCAATCCCTTGAGGTCATGATGCCCAGCAGCGCTCATATGGTTGCCGTCCTATGGGACCTACTGACCCAGTTGCCCACAGCCCCAGGCTTGATGGAAGTTGAGCCCCAACCACCATACCTCCCACTCACCTGCTCCCCAGAACAGTATTCACAGCACCAACTGTGCAGCAAGCCCTCTGCCAGTCACCACAGGGGGATAAAGAGATGGACTGGCCAGGTCCTGTCTCTGGGGGTGCATGGTCTAACAGTGGACTTGTTTGCAGGACTTTGAGAGGAAATAAAAATATAAAAGTATTTTTTAATTTTAATGAAGAACTTTCTAAAAGCTCAAATTTTCTTTAGAAGGAACTAAATGATGAAGAGTGAGCCTGCTGTCACTGGAGGTAATCAAGGACAAGAAAAAGGGTCCTTTGACTAATGTGCCATGGAGGGCGAGGGACAACCAGGGCTGCACCTCGGAGGCCCTTCCAGCACCAAGAGGATGCATGTGCCCTCTGGGAAGGAGCAAGGAAAAAAGCTCCTGGCCTCTAAGTTCTTACACTGACAAAGAGGACCACTCCCCACTGGGGCATTCAGAAAAAGCATAAGAGGGCCTTTAAGACTAGACTAAGGTGGCTGGGGCCTCTGACTGCAATATTTGTTGGTTGGTGGGGTTTGGGTTTTTGTTATACAAATGATTATACAAGTACCATGTGTTTGTAGAGAGGTGGGCAGGTTGAGGTCAAGGGCAGGAACACTGGAGAAAACCATCTGTGTGAATTCCAGACCTCCAAGCCCAGTGTGGGACCCTGTGCCTCCGTTTCCTCCTCTGCCAACTGAGGATAACACCAGTACCATGTCATAGGGCCACTGGGAGAATCCATGAGGAAGTACACAGAACATGCTGGGGGCACTGTGGCCCACTGGCAACGTGCCGCCAGAGGACCAGGCCCTGGGCATGGCGGTGGACTTCCTTCCAGTGTCATATAAACATCAGACTGAATCCAGGGACCCAGCTAGTGTGCTTGACTCCAAGCTCCCTGCAGGCAGGACCAAGTCAGATCCATTTCCATATCCCCACTAGGTATTCTGAAATATTTGCGGAAAAGACAAAAGACTAAATGCAAAGACTAAACACTTTGCATCCTGCTTTGTTCCTGCAATGCCACATTGTCGAGACCAAGTATCTGAGATATTCAAACTCTCCTGGAGCCTGGACCTTGTACTGGGCCCTGCTCTAAGCACTTTGCAGATATTGACTCATCAAATCCCCATGATAATCTGGGAGGTAGACATTAATAGTGTCCCTATATTATTGATGTGGAAGCAGAAGAACAGAAAGGTTGAGGCACCTGCCTGAGGTCACACAGCAAGGATGAGAATGAAAAGAAGTGGGGACATGAAACCACACTGGGGAGGTAGGAATCAGGGGTGGCTCATGGGGTCCACCTCCCGCCTTCCAGACCTCTCCTTCACACAAACAGCCAGATAGATGCCCACAGCAGATGGGGCATGACTGGATAAGGCAGCCTAGCCCCGCTCCTCTAGAAAGACCAAGATTTCAATTTTTTAAAATATATTTTATTTATTTATTTGGCTGCATCATGGCTCTCAGTTGTGGCACGTGGGATCTAGTTCCCTGACTAGGGATCGAACCCAGGTCCCCTGCATTGGGAGCGTGAAGTCTTAGCCACTGGACCGCCAGGAAAGACCCAAGATTTCAAGCTCTAACACAGCAGAGTGTGCTAGAAGGACAGCACATTTAGGGAGAGGTCCAGTCCCCGCTGGGCTGTGTCACCTTGGGACCGACCACCCTTCCAGACCGTGGTCTCCTTTCTTGAGGCAGGACTCTGTCTCAGGGCCCAAACGCTAAGTCACCATGAGCTGCCCATTTGAGAAGGGCCAGTTCCGCACATCTCTTCCGCCACTTGCTCACTCCCAGGCAGAGACAGATCCCTGGGGTTCAAGAGGAAGTAGGGGGAGCTCCATACTGGGGATGTGTGAGGCTCCCAGAGGAAGGCAGTCCCTTTCCTCTGGGGAGCTGCTCCTGACCACAGGCTCAGGACAGAGGACCTGCACTATCCATACCGGGACAGGCCCCAGGAGGCCCTACAGCAGTGGTCCCCAACCTTTTGGGCACCAGGGAACAGTTTCGTGGAAGACAACTTTTCCATGGACCACAGTGGGGGGTCGAGGATGGTTTCGGGATGATTCAAGCCCATTACATTTACTGTGCACTTCATTTCTAATATGATTACATTATCCCCTTCTCAGATCATCAGGTATTAGATCCAGGAGGTCGGGGAACCCTGCCCTACGGCACTTCCCCATCAGGGTCCCCAGGGCTTCATGCTCAGTGGGCCCCAAACTGACTTAGCGTCCTCCTCTAAGACCACCCCGCACCCCATGTTTCTGTCTCAGGGCTGGTTCATGCATCCTTCCTTCCAATCTTCCTCATACACGTCCATCCCCCCACCCTGTCTCCACTCTCTCGAGGCCAGGCCCTTGTCATCCTGACCTGGGTCAGCAGTGGGGACCCCTCCTGCAAAAGCCAGCGGCATCTCTGTAATCCACACAAACAAATGGGGCTTTTATTCAACACTGGCCATGGAAAATCGGAAACGACCTAAGTGTTTATCATACGGGGACTGGATAAATAAGGGACGGTCCATTCACCAAGTGCACAGCTGTGCAGCTAAATAAACAGAATGAGTGCTCTGTGTGGCCAGGGAATATGCTCATAATACACACTATTAAGTGAAAAGAGGAAGATGGCAGTGTAGAAGGTCCTCTGGGCTATCAGGAGCCTCAGTTTCCTCATCTGGAAAATGGGGACAATAGTGCTACCTAGGTCAGAGGGTTGGTGGAAGGATTAAAGACACAATGCAGGCAAGGGCTTAGTGGGGTGCCTGGCATGTAGTACACAGAAACTCCAATTATTTCTGTAAAGAAAATTCACATGTGAATGAGTATGTGCGGACACACACACACGTGCTATAGAGGTTTAGCAAAAGTTTTGGAAGAAATCCGAGTTCTTCACAATATTTCATCCAAAGGGTGTGAAAAAGGGAAAGGAAAATCCCTTTTTTACGTTCAGTGTTGTATCACTTGGGCTTCCCTGGTGGCTCAGTCAGTAAAGAATCTGCCTGCAATGCAGGAGACCTGGGCACGATCCTTGGGTTGGGAAGATCCCCGGTAGCAGGGAATGGCAATCCACTCCAGTATTCTTGCTTGGAGCATCCCCAAGGACAGAGAAGCCTGGTGGGCTACAGTCCATGGGGCTGCAAAAGAGCTGGACACGACTTAGCAACTAAACAACAACAAAAAGAATAAAAGTAAAACATACATTTTCAGACAATTAAATACCAACATGGTCTTCACCAGTGGCTCAGATAGTAAAGAATCTGCCTGCAATGCGGGAGACCTGGGTTCGATCCCTGGATTGGGAAGATCTCGTGGAGAAGGGAATGGCAACCCACTCCAGTATTCTTGCCTGGCACATCCCATGGGCAGAGGAGCCTGGCGGGCTACAGTCCATGGGGTCACAAAGAATCAGACGTGACATTTAGAAATTACTCTCTCATCATTTTTTTTTTCAGTGAGACTTAAAGAAACATATAAGCGCTTCCCATCATCCTCTCTGGATGAGGCCTAAACACTTCACCTGAGTCTACACGGCCCTTTGAAGTGGGGCTGTGGCCCCGCCCCCCAGCCCCCTACAGGAGGGCACCACACTCTCTCACCTCCTGGCCTTTGCGTAAGCTGTGTCCCTCTGCCATGTACATAGATACAACATCCAGAAGAGTCCAAAATAGACTGTAATTGAGTCAGGACATACCCACTCCTTCCTTCCTGACTGAAGAATGTCACCTCCACCTCCTCTAAGGGTGGAAGGAAGGCCAGGAGCTTAGGAATTGAGAGTGAGGACTCAAGTCAGACCTGGACTCAAATCCCAGTGGAGCCAGCTCCACTATCTACTGGCTAAATCTTCTCGGGCAAGTCACTTCACCTCTTAGTTTCCTCATCTTTAAAAGGGGGGTAGGACTTCCCTGGTGCTCCAGTGCTTAAGAATCCACCTTCCAATGCAGGGGACATGGGTTCGATCCCTGGTCCAGGAACTAAATCCCACATATCATGGGGCAACTAAGCCCATGCACCACAATGACTGAGCCCACACGCCACAACTAAAAAGAGCCCATGCACCACAACAAAGACCCAACACAGCAAAAATAAAATAAATAGATTAATATGGGTGTTCATTGGAAGGACTGATGTTGAAGCTGAAACTCCAATACTTTGGCCATCTCATGCGAAGAGCTGATTCATTGGAAAAGACCCTGATGCTGGGAAAGATTGAGGGCAGGAGGAGAAGGGGACGACAGAGGATGAGATGGCTGGATGGCATCACCGACTCGATGGACATGGGTTTGGGTGGACTCAGGGAGTTGGTGATGGACAGGGAGGCCTGGCATGCTGCAGTTCATGGGGTTGCAAAGAGTCGGACACGACTGAGCAACTGAACTGAACTGAACCAAAAAAATAAAATGGGGATAGTAATAAACTTAACATCTGAAATTAAGTGAGAGAGTCCATGTGCCAGGCAGGGAATAAGTGCTCAATAAGTCACTCAGTCGTGTCCGACTCTCTGCAACCCCATGGACTGTAGCCCACCAAGGATCTGTCCATGGAATTCTCCAGGCTAGAATACTGGAGTGGGTAGCCGTTTCCTTCTCCAGGGGAATCTTCCCAACCCAGAGGTCGAACCCAGGTCTCTCGCATTGCAGGCAGATTTTTTACCATCTGAGCCACCAGGGTGGCATGGCGAGTCTGGATATAAATACTTTTTAAAAAATAAAATGGGGGTAGTAATAAACTTAATATCTGAGAATTCAGTGAGAGAGCCCATGTGCCAGGCAGAGAATAAGTGCTCAATAAACAGCACTCACTGTAGTTTGCTGTTATTACCGTTATGGGTGACGAGAGGACGAAGAGCAAGATGAAGCAAGAGTAGATGGCAGGGCCCTGAATGCCAAGCACAAAACTGAGACCTTTGCTTGCAGTCCATACTCAATTGTCCCCATAGCACAGTGAAGGGGGGACTATAACTACACCCTCTTTACAGATGGGGCTCAAAGTTCAGAGAAGCCGGAACTTTGCCTGAGGCCACACAGCAAGCGAGTGCAGGTGAGTTGGGATGCTCAGGTTGAGGGAAATGCAATCAGAAGGTACCTCTGGGGCCCCGCTGATGCTCTGACTACCCCAGGCGCTCCCACCACTCCACCGTCTCCAACTCCTTAACACAGAGGCAACTCAGGTCAGAGGTCAACCTCTGACATCACCATCCATATCTCTGGATCCTCCAGGAAAGAAGAAGCATTATGGAAGGCCTGGAGCCAGAATGCCAGATTCAGAAGCCAATTTGCCACTTTCTAGTCACACAGCCTCCAGGGGACCTCAGTTTATTCCTTATCAAAAATGGGAATCTATAATTGCACCTACGTGATTGAGCTTGAGAGGAAAACATGAGGTAATACTCATACAGTGCCAGGAAGTGCTTCCTAGATACTTGCTATTACCATCATTACTGCGGAAGATTTCTTTTCAGATCCTTGCTCTCTTTTCTAACCACTCTTATAATTAGGCAATGGCTTCCAAAATTCCTACTATGTGCCAAGTCCTATGCATGACCCTGGACAGAGTATCTGGCAGAACTGATTGGAGCCAAGGCTTACAGAAGCCACTTCATAGGGAAAGAGTCCAGAAAAGACAAGCATGTCTACTAGTTAACTTTGCTCTAAGATGCTTGCCAGTGCAATGGGCTAAGAAAAAGAAATGGAAGGAATAAAAAGAATTGGAAAACAGAAGATGAGTATCATCATTTGCAGATGTTATCAACGTATATCTGAGAAATCCAAGAGAATCTGCTATAAAACTATTGAAGAAAAAGTAAATAAAGTAAAATGGAAAGAAATTAAATGTAAATATCCAAAAGTCAATAATGTAGCTACACATCAACAGCAATCAGGAGATAAAATGAAAGAAAGCTTAGCATTACAAAAATATCAATTCTTCCTAAGTAAATCTAAACATTGAACGTGATTTCAATAAAAATCCCAGCAGGATTTTTTTTCTAATTAGGCAGGTCAGTTTTCAAGTTTATGAGTAAAGGTATAAGAATAGCCAGGAAATCATAAAAAGAAGAGTAGCGAAGACCAAACAGCCCAACCAGAGAGTACAGCTTACTGAAAAGTTACATAAGGAAAACTGTGTGATATCAGTACAAAAACAGACAAATTAATGGAGCAGAACAGAGGGTCCAAAAATTGTCCCCAAACATATGGGAATTTAATATATTATGAAGGTGGCATTTCATAACAGTGAGAAAAAAGGAAGGCTAATTTTAAGACAGAGTTGGAACCAATGATCTCCCTTCAGGAAACAATACTGGATCTCGATCTCACTCTACATGCCTATAAGTTCCAGATCAATCAAATTTAAACTACACAAAAAATGGCATCCAGACTGACAAGAAAGTAAAACTATTCATAGATGTCAGAATTTTGTATATAAAAATTCCTAAGGAGTACACTAAAAAGATTAGGAGAACTAAATAAACAAGTTCAGCAAGTTGCAAAGTACAAAATTAATGTATAAAATTAAAAAGTATACACTAGCACAATAAACAATCCAAAAATTAAATTAAGAAAATAAGTTATAATATCAAAAGAAGACTTAGAAATAAAATTAACAAAAGAATTGCACAACTTATACTCTGAAAAATACAAAAATTGTTGAAAGAAATTAAAGAACTAAATAAACAGAATGACAGCCCACAATCGTGGATCAGAAGACTATGCATTTTAAGATGGTAACGGTCCTCAAACTAGTCTATAGAGTCAACACAACCCTTAACAAAATCCTAGCTAGCTTCTCTGCAAAAACAGACAAACTGATCCTAAAATTCATGCAGACGGTCAAGGGACCCAGACAAACCACAACAATCTTGAAAAAGAAAAACAAAGTTGAGGGCTCACACGTCTCAGTTTAAAACTTGCTGCAAAGCGCTGGTAATTAAGACAGTCTAGTACTGGTATGAGGGCAGATTTATAAATCAATGCGAGAGAATTAAGAGTCCAGAAATAAGCACTCACATTTATGGTCAACTGATTTTTGACAAGGCTGCCAATATAATTCAATGGAGAAAGAAAAATTTTTTCAGTGAAGACTGTGGGAACAACTGGATACACTCAGGCTGGGCATCTTTCTCAAAACCCTACACAAAAATTAACTCAAAATGGATCACAAATCTAAATGCACAGGGTAAAACTTTAAAAATCTTATAAGAAAATACAGGCATAAGTTTCAACACCTTGGATCATGATGGTTTCTTAGACATGACACAAGCAACCAAAGAAAAACACAGATAAAACTGGACTTCATCAAGATTAAAGATTTGTTTGTGGCAAAGGTCACCATCAATCATAGGTATACTATGGCTGTTCATGGTGATGTTTGGCAGAAACAAACACAATATTGTAAAGCAATTATCCTGCAATTAAAAATAAATAAATTTAATTATTTTTAAAAAAAAGGGGGAGGGCACCATCCAGAAAGATGGAAAGATGGGAATGCCCTCACGGTCCAGTGGTTAGGACTCCATGCTCTCACTGTTGAGGGCCCGGGTTCGATCCCTGGTCAGGGATCCCACAAGCTGCATGGGATGACCAAAAAATTTTTAAAAAGAAAAAAAAGAGAAACAGACTTATGGACACTGTGGGAGAAGGAGGGGAAGGGATGAATTGAGAGAGTAGCATTGAAATAAATTTATTACCATGTGTAAAACAGCTAGTGGGAAGCTGCTGTATAGCACAGGGAGCTCAGCCTGGTGCTCTGTGACAACCTAGAGGGGTGGGATGGGGTGGGAGGTGGAAGGTAGATTCAAGAGGGAGGGGACGTGTGTACACCTATGACTGATTCACGTTGATGGATGGTAGAAACCAACAAAAAAACATTGTAAAGCAATTATCCTCCAATTAAAAATAAGTTAATTTTAAAAGAGAGAGAGAGAAAGTAAAAAGAATCCACCAAATGGGAGAAAATATTTGCAAATCATGTATCTGATAAGGGACTTGTGTCTACAATATGTACATAAGTTTTACAACCCAACAAACAAAAAGAGAAATGACCCAATTTTAAAACGGGCAAAGGATTCAAATAGACATTTCTCCAAAGAAAAGATACAAACAGTCAATAACTGCATGAAAAGATGCTCAACATCATTAGTGACCAGGAAAATGTAAATCAAAACCACAATGAGATATAGCTTCACACCCACTAGGATGGCTATAATTAAAGACAGAAAACAACAAGTGGTTGGAGAGGATGTAGAGAAATTGGAAACTTCATACATTGCTGGTGGGAATATGAAATGGTGTAGCTGTTTTGGAAAACAGTCTGGCAGTTCCTCAAAAGGTTAAACAGAGTTGCTATATAATCCAGAAGTCCCACTCCTAGGTATATACCCAAGAGAAAAGAAAACATATATCCACATAAAAACTTGAATGTGTCCATAACAGCATTGTTCATAATAGCCAAAAAGTGGAAACAATCATATGTCCATCAATTGATGAATGGATAAATAAAATGTGGTATATCCATATAACAAAATATTATTTGGCAAGAAAAAGAAATGACGTACTGATACATGCTACAACTTGGTTGAATCTTCAGAATGTGCCAAGTGAAAGAAGTCAGACCCCAAAGACCACATATTACATAATTCCATTTACATGCAGGATTCAGAATAAACAAATCTATAGAAACATAAAGTAGATTAGTTATTGCCTAGGGCTGGGGAGACAGGTTTGAGGGGCAGTGGGGGCTGACTAAATGGGTTACACAGTCTCTTTCTTGGGGGGAGGGGTAATGAAATTGTTCTAAAATTGATTGCAGTGATGGTTGTACAACTCTGTGACTATACTAAAAACCATTAAATTGTACACCTCCAGCCGGGGATAAATTGGCAAATTGGGACTGACATATACACACTACTATATATAAGATAGATAACTAATGAGGACCTGCTGTATAGCACAGGGAACCCTATTCAATACTCTGTAATGACCTATATGAGGAAAGAAGCTAAAACAAAGAGTTGATATATGTACAACGGATTCACTTTGCTGTACAACAGAAACTAACACAACCTTGCAAATCAACTCAACTCCAATAAAAATTTAAATAAATACACAAATTGTACACTTTAAATAAGTGAATTGTCTGGTATGTGAATTCTATACCAATAGAGTGAAGTGAAAGTCACTCAGTTGTGTCCAACTCTTTGCAATCCCATTGATTATACAGTCCATGGAATTCTCCAGGCGAGAATACTGGAGTGGGTAGCCTTTCCCTTCTCCAGGGGATCTTCCCAACCCAGGGATCGAACCCAGGTCTCCCACATTGCAGGCGGATTCTTTACCGTCTGAG
The DNA here is from genome assembly GCF_054371585.1 of Giraffa tippelskirchi. NCBI lineage: Eukaryota > Metazoa > Chordata > Mammalia > Artiodactyla > Giraffidae > Giraffa > Giraffa tippelskirchi. The sequence continues at coordinate 108,108,983 of NC_137287.1, read as the reverse complement.
CCACAAGGGAAGTCCAATAGAGGTGTGATAGTAAGAAAACAAAACACTACACCAGAGGCCATCTATTAAGATGCATCTATTAGATTGGCAGGTTCCCAAATTCTAGAGCAACCTGTGTTGGAGACAGCTAGGGGAAGCAGAGGGTGGGGTATGAAGGTCCATCATCACCACTTCCATGAAGGGCCATCTGGCCACATTTACCAAAATTACAACTGCACACATTCTCAGACCCTGCGATTTGGGATTATCTAGTGTTCCTCATACAGAGCCACTAAGTGAACAATGGAAGGTATGCATCACAGAATGGTCTGTAACAAGCAAAGCAATCTTCACTAATTAAATAAAGCACTGTCTCCATTCACACAATGAATCCTATGTAACCAGGGCAAAGAAAGCAGCAGCACAAAACAATCTCCAAGGCACACTGTCCAGAGCAGTCAGGCCTAGACTAGAATCTGCACCATGTGTGACCACTTGTGTTTTTTTATTATTTTTTTTAACATACATGCTTCCATATACGCCCTGGAAGGACATACTGGAAACACCTCCCCATGGCTGCCTCTGGCAAGGAGATCTGAGTGCCAAAGAGGCTTTGCTTTTCCCTGCCTTCCTCTGTACTGCTTGAATTATTTTTTACTGTGTGTGTTAATGCTTTTTGTTTCCTTTTTAAGAAAAAAGACAGGCTTACCTGGTTTCAGATCCTGGTGCCGCTCTCTCTCATAGCTGGGCAAGTCACTTCACTTCTCTGAACCTCTGGATTCTGCAAAGGGAGGGCCAATAATAGTCTCCACCTTGCAAGGCTGTGGTGAAGGATTAAATAAGACAAGGCCCCACACGCATGCACAGGGCCCCCACTGTTTCTGTGTCTGGCTCCTAGTGGTAGGTACGTGGTCCACGTTGGTTACTAATATGTCACTATGGACGCCAAGGTGGATTGTAACAGGTGCCACCAGAGAGCCTCAGACCAAGTGTTCAGAGCATCAGCAATTCCCTCCGCCTGGGAGAAACCAGAAGGGCTTCCTGGGAGAGGCAGCATGTGGGAAGGACTTCAAAGTTGAGAAGGAGGTCCACAAGTAGAGATGACTGGGGATGGTGCATCTGGCAGAGAGTCGCGCAGGCAAAGGCCTGGAAGTAAGAAAGCCCTGGGTGTTTGCTCAATCGTGCATTCACTGCCTCCTTCAACAAGCTCAGCTGAATACTGACTATGCACCAGGCACTGTCATGGGACAGACAGACAAAGCCTAGTACCTGGACCAGTCGAGGGGGGAATTACAGAGTGTGTGGAGACAAGGGGCTGGGGCAGAGCCACACCCAGGTCCAAGTGCTCATAGAGCAGACCAGGAAAAAGAGGCTCAGAGAGGGAGAGAGACCACCTAAGATCACATAGCACCTTCTCAACTTCCTGAAAGGGCCTCTCTCAGTTCCACCCTCCCTGTGTCTCAGAGGCCTGGAGAAGAGGAAGCCTACAGGGGCCATCCCACAGTGTGCTCAGCAAAAGGTGGATACAGATGCCATCACAAAGACGAAGGACAACTGGTTCTCAGATGATAACAGTACCCGGTTGATGGGTAGAGAGACTCCTGTGTACCAGGCACCAGACTGAGAAGTACATACAGTCTACAAGCCCAAGTAAACCTTCTGCAGCCCAACGTGGTCAGTTCGATTTTGCAGATGATGAAACTGAGACCCAGAGAGGTCAAGTGACTAGCCTAAGGTCACACAGCTCAAAAGAGACCGCATCAGCAGGCAGATTATCTGGGCTCCCTAATCTCACATCCCAGGGCCCATCCTCCAAGGGAGCCACTGCCAGGGCCTGTATCAGCAGTCACACCCCTTCTTAAAAGGGCCCAGGGTGGAAGCTGTTCTCAGCCAGTCCAGGAATGTGTCCTGATAACAGGACCAGGGGTGGGAGGGGTGGGTGGTGGAGGTTGTGTGGGGAAAGTGGGGGTAGAGGGGGGGAGGTGGAGGAGGGGCGGAGGGGCACAGCCCATCTGAGTCATGCCTCTGGAGGGAAGGGAGCAAAAAAATCTCTATCGGGTACCCGCTGGAGCCAGGCGGGTGGTGTGCAGCATCCTTGTTAAGAGGGGTCCTGCCGAGACCCATGGGAGGACTCCGAGCACATCAGCCAAAGCCTCCTTTGGTACCATGGCTATTGTTCAGCTGGTCAGCCATGTCCGACTCTTTGTGACCCCATGGACTGCCCCATGCCAGGCCTCCCTGTCCATCACCATTCCTGGAGCTTGCTCAAGCTCATGTCCATTGAGTCGGTGATGCCATCCAACCACCTCGTCCTCTGTCGTCCCGTTCCCCTCCTGCCTTCAGTCTTTCCCAGCATCAGGGTCTTTTCTAATGAGTCAGCTCTTCAGTACCATGGAGACCCCCAAAAGGATCCTGGGACAGTTATAAAGGCAAAGGAGCTAACCACATGTGCCCTGGGCACACAGGCCATGCTGGATAAACGTGGCCCTGACCATCACTGCTACCTTACAGTTTCCCTCGTTACTGTTGAGCTCTCCAGTTCTCACCGGGACCCTGCTTCACAGAGATCAACCCAGTCTCCCAGACGAAGCAACAGAGAGAGGCTCAGAAAAGCCAAGCCAGGTGCCCAGGCCACCATCCAAGACAGCAGAGGACCAGCTGGGGACCCTGGCTCTCCTGGCCCCGGGCCACTTTGGCCCCTTTCCCCAAGGGCACCGGTCCCAGCTGGGCTCTTGCAAGAGGTTGTTACACCAGGGACTTAAGCAGGGCCCTCGGCCAGTCCATTTCCAGCTAGGGGAATGGAGGCCAAGACACGGGGAGTGGGCTGGTCCACACAGCCCAAGAAGAATCCTTATTTTGGAATGAACCTCTCAGCCCTCTGAACCTCCAAGGCTGGGTCCCCAGCTGATGCCCCCTGCCTCCTCGCAATAGCCCTCCGGGGGGGGGTGTGTGGTCACCACCAGCACTGGCCATGTCCACAGGGGAGGAAGTTGAGTCTGGGGGAGCCTGGGAGAGGGGCCAGCCCTCATGCCGATCTCACAGATGGGGGCCGCCACCCCTGCCTGCCTCCCCAGGGGCCTCCCATATGTAGCAGGAATCTTCTCATTCTCTTTTTTCCTTCAGCCTTTCAAAAGAATGAGGTGTTTTTGTATAAGTGGATTCGGAATATAGAAAAAAGTCCTGCTTCAGAGAAGGGAATATGAATAACGACATGAACAAGATAACAGTGGAAGCAACAGCTAATACATATCTAGTGCCTACTGTGTCCTATGCTTTTCAACCCATTTTACAGATGAGGAAGTGGAAGCAGAGAAAGGTTAAATGATGTGATTAAAATCCCACCTCTTATTAAAAAAAAAAAAAAGAGGGAGGGAGGAACTTCCTTGGTGGTCCAGTGGCTAGGACTCCGCGCTCCCAATGCAGGGGCCTGGGTTCCATCTCTGGTCAGGGAACTAGATCCCTCATGCTGCAACTAAGAGTTTGCATGCCGCAACTAAAGATCTCCACGTGCCATACCTGACCTGGTGCAGCCAAATAAATAAATATATATATTTTTTAAATCCCACCTCTTGGGACTTCCCTAGCAGTCTAGTGGTTAAGACACTGCACTTCCAAAGCAAGGGGCACAGGTTCAATCCCTGATCAGAGAACTAGGATCCCACCTGCCACGCAGCGCAGTCAAATAAGTAATTTTTTAAAATATCCCGCCATCGGCTGTTCCAATGCGGGCTGGTGGGGTGGAATGGGGTGTGCTGATGGCGGTGTGGAGACCTACACCATTCTCCCTCAGGTCCTCCCACCTGGGGTTCATGTCCTCCCACTTGGGGTTCACAGTACTCCTTCCATACTCCCAACAGCCCTGGATCCACTTTACGTGTCACTCACTTCACATGTCAGCACATGCCGGGCTCCAGGAGCTGCCCCAGCCAGGAAGTGGAGAGCAGGGGTGCCAAGCCAAGCCCAAGGATACCAAAGCCCACCCTCTCTCCACCGCACCTGCAAGGAGGCATGGGAAGGGCTGTGCAGGAGGTGGACACAGCGCAAGCAAAGGCCCTGAGGCAGGAAGGTCAGATGTGCAGGGGGTTATTGAGTGAGAGGTCTGGACTGAGTGGGTTCCAGCCTAACTGGGTCGCTGCAGGCTTTTGGCCCAGGCACGAGGAGGTCTAAGAGAGGCCCCTAGAGGAACATGTCCAGCAATTTAGGTCAGAAAGACCTGAAAAATTGAGAGGGAGGCCCATGAAGATTTTCTCAGGCCCTGGAGTATGCTGAGCGGGATGGGGGCAGATTACTGAGACTTCATCCTACAGTGATCTGTCAGAGCACAGTGATCTCCAGCTCCCAAGGAGGCACCTAAACCGTGGTGGACTTCCAAGAGGAGGGGACATCATACCTACAGTCCAAATGTAAGCAGTTTATGAAAAGAGGAAGGGGAAGCGTGATCCAGGCAGAAGCAATTGCTTGGCCAAAGACCCAGAGGTGGGACCATTTAAAGAAAGGCAAAGAGCCAGGTCAGTTTAAGTCATGTGGCCTCAGTTTCTCCAGCAGCAAAATAGGGGGGAAAGATGAGCACAGAGTGGGTGTCTCCATCTCCCCCATCCCACTTCCTACCACTTCCCTTTTCCAAGGCCCCTACCCAAGAGGAAGGGCACTGGGACTTGGTCCTCCTGCCATAGGAACATCTTTGAGGCTGGCAGGGTTAGGAGGCTTCACTGACCGCCTCCTACCCTTCTACCCCACAGTCCAGGCCAGGCTGCCCAGCAGGCGGATGGGGAGGGCAGTTGATGGGCCAGGAGACCACAGCCCCAATCTCAGAGAGCTTTGTAAGAGATCCCCATTCACAGATGTGGAAGCAGAGGCTCAGAGAGGGGCACACTCAGCCTCAGGCCACACAGCAAGGTGGAGGTGGGCCTTCAAGTTGGACTCAAGATTCTCGGCACGCCAGGCCCAAGGGCGCTGGGGTGAGGAGGAGCTGGGAGAGGAGATGCTGGGCCCAAAGGACCACACATCAGGCTGGTCTCAGGGACCCAGCCAGGTACCACCTGGCCTGGCCACCACGTGGCTAAGCAGAAGGCCTCCCTCCAAATCTCCATGTGATCCCCACATATCACACCCACTCACAGGCCTTAGCATCTGCACCTGAGCAGAGGCCCTGGCATGCCGAGGATTCTTTAACAAACCCCACCCCCCAGTATCAGAGTTACCACAGGGAACACTGAGGTGACGAGTTTTGCTCTGTCCTGGCTTCTCCAAGGTCATGCCTCCCAGGCCCCCCAGCCTCGCTGGCGGATGGCTGACAGGCTTCGGGGGGGGGGACAGCTGCCAGCCGGCCCCTGCCCACGGCGCCCGCTCCTCCTGCCAGCAGCTCCGGCTGCGTCCCTGCTCTGGGAACACACAGCGTCCCTTCCTCCCCGCCCCCGTCCCAGCCCTCCCAGGGACACGGGTGGGCAGGAGCAGCTGGCGGCCAGGCCCCTCCAAAGGGCCAGCCCTGAACTCAACCCACCACACTCAGGGCCCACAGGTGCAACCCTGGTCCAGGCCTCCCTTTACTCATCCATGAAACGGGGACCTCTGGGAGGTCTCTGAGGGAGAGACCGTCCGAGCCTGAGGCCAAGGACAGAGGTAGCAAGATGCCAAAACCCTTAAAGCTCCTACGATTTGTTCATGGGATCAAGGCCAAGGATGGGTGGGGAGCAGTTTGCTGCTGCAACCTCCCTCCTCCCCACCCCTTGACCCTCCCTGGACTCAGAATTATGCTCCAGTGTGGCTCAATGGGTAAAGAATCCATCTGCAATGCGGGAGACCTGGGTTTGATCCCCGGTTGGGAAGACCCCCTGGAGAAGGGAAAGGCTACCCACTCCAGTATTCTGGCCTGGAGAATTCCATGGACTGTATAGGCCATGGGATCGCAAAGAGTCGGACACGACTGAGTGATTTTCACTTCTCCAGACCTTTGCACACTGCTGTTTCCTCCTGAAGCTGCACATCCCTGGCCCCGGCCAACTCCATGAACTCCAGTGCCCTCTTTAAGCCTGACCACAGGCCATACTTGACCCCGCCTGCCCTCAACTGAGAGAGGTGCCCCTCTTTTTCTGGGCTCATGTAGCCTCCATCACACAGAGATTAAGAGTTGTACTGCCTGGGTTCAAAACCCAGCTCTGACCCTTCCTAGCTGTGTGGCCTTTGAAAAGTTAGTCTACCTCTCTGTGCCTCCATTTCCTCACTTATAAAATAGATATTAAAAATAATCACTGTCAGGACTTCCCTGGTGGTCCAGTAGTTAAGAATGTGTCTTGCAATGCAGGGGACATAGGTTTGATCCCTGGTCAGGGAACTAAGATCCCACATGTTATGTGGCACGGCCAAAAGAAAAAAACCAAAAAGGAAGATGAAAGAAAACAATGCAAAGCAATGTTTGAGCCCCTACCCCTTGCCATGAACTGCCCCCAGGCTAGGCCAACCACTGTCACACTCTCCACTCACTAGACCAACGCAGTAGTCGTCTCTTTGGTCTGGGGGCTCCATCCCCAGTCCCCATACTCTGCTTCCCACACAGCAACCAGATGCCCTCAGAAAGCCTCCCAGGGCCCCATTTCACTGGGAGTAAGAGTCAACATCAAAAGGAGGCCCTCCCTGACCTCCATCTCTCTGTCCTTTCCTCCTGCCACTCTCCCCCTTGCTCACTCTGTTCCCCTGGCCTCCATGCTGTTTCTCCAACACTCCAGCACACCCCTACCTTATGGTCTTTGCATTCTCTTGCCTCAGGGAAGACCTGTCTCCTCTCTCCTCTCCTGGGATGTGAGCTTCTAGGAGAAGTCTTCCCCACGTGTCCCCACCCCTCACCATCCTATCTAATCAGCTAATCACAACCCTTTCTCTATCCCAGCCAGTCTTCCCAGTTTTATGTTTGACCCATGACATGCTGGGAAAGACTGAAAGCAGGAGGAGAAGTAGAAGACAGAGGATGAGATGGTTGGATGGCTTTAGCGACTCAATGGACATGAGTTTGAACAAGCTCCAGGAGATGGTGAAGGACAGGGAAGCCTGGCATGCTGCAGTCCCTGGGGTCACAGAGAGTCAGACACGACTGAGCCTATCAAGTTCTTACAGACCATGTGCGTATTTTCCTTATTTGCTCTGCTTTTATCTCCCCGACTAGAATGTCAGCTTTGTGAGAGTGTTGCTTCTTTGCTGAATCTCCAGCCTCTAAGAACATTGTCTGGCACATAGTTTGTGTTAGTCGCTCAGTCGTGTCCGACGCTTTGTGACCCCATGGACTGTAGCCTGCCAGGCTCCTCTGTCCATGGGATTCTCTAGGCAAGAATACTGGAGTGGGATGCCATTTCCTCCTCCAGGAGAATCTTCCCAACCTAGGGATCGAACCTGTGTCTCCTGCACTGCAGGCAGATTCTTTACTATCTGAGCCACCAGAGAAGCCCCCTGGCACCCAGTAGTGCTCAGTAAATATTTGTGAGAGGGGAGGAAGAGATGGAAAGAGGGACAGAGGGAGGAACAGAGGGAGGGAGGGATGAATGGGTTCTATCTAGGGCCCCCAAGATAAAGAGATACCGGCCTCCATCCCAGGTCTGCCCAGCCCCACAACCTATGTTCCAACCACAGCACTCTCCTGCCACTGCCTGGCCTGTCCCCGTGGCAGAGCCTCTAACCTCCCAGGGTACACAAGACAGTGTGCAAGGGTGAGACAGCTCTAAGCCCCGAGCCCCGCCCCGCACTGCTCAGGCACGGACTGGGTACCAGAGATGCTTGCTGCATGAGCCAGGGGTGAGTGAAGCGTGAGCCAGCGGCCATCCACAGGCCAGGGCAGCCAGGACATGTCTGGTCCTGTGTTCCCGGCGTGAGCACACGCACAGCTGTCAGACCTCAAACCAGCTCCACCAGTGCGGCCGGGGTGGGGTGGGCACTGCAGGCTCAGGCTGGCACGGCGGGCAGATGGAAGGGCTCTGTCTGAGCAGGGACCCATCACCCCAGGAGGATGACGGTTCAGCAAGCGGATCGTGCTGCCCCCACTAACCTTGGCCCCGTGGAGATGGAACTGTTCCAGTACAGGTGGCTTTAAGGTTTCTTTCTGGACAGGAAGGAGACCCCCTTTCCAGACCCTAGGTCCTGACCTGCTCTGTAAAGGGTAGGGTCCCTTCCTGAATCACCAACAGCCCAAGAGTAAAGATGATTCTTCTTGTGCCCCATGAAACCCAGTTCCAAGCCCTAGGACCTGTCCTCAGCCTGGAAGCCCAAAACGGGGAAGGAGGCGATGTCGGAGCTCAACAAGGCAGCAGGCAACCTGGTGTAAAGTCCCGCTCCACACCCAGATGCAGCACGGCCCTCGGCCAATCCGGGCTGGTCCAGACCGTTTCCCCAGCTGGAAAGCGGCACTGGGCATGGGTTCCAGGGACTTTCTTCCATCCCAACCTGCAGAATTATCTAGAAGAGGCCACCTTGGCGACTCCAGCCCTCCCCCAGAGCCCACCCCTGGGGTGGACGTGGCCAGAGCCTAGACTTGCACACACGTCCTTATTCCCCACAGAAACAACAATAATAAATATACCAGGCACTTTACTCTGTGCCTGGCATGCCGGCTTTACAGGCACTGTTTCATCTGGTCCTCCCAACAACACTATGAGGTAGGGACCTTTACTGTGCCCATTTCCCAGCAGAGGAAACTGAGGCCTAGATCACATGGCAAGTTGGGGTCCAGGTCCCCAACCCCACCCTTGTGGTCACACGGGCAGCCTCTCTCTCCCCACGACAGGTCAAAGCAGGAAAGAAATCTCAGGTACCCCCTGAAATCTATAGCTGGAATTGGAGGAGGTGGGCAAGGTCCATATTTCCAAAATCCACAGGCTTTCCTGAGTCCTGAGAGGCCAAGCCCTAACCCTGCCCCTACTGTGTAACCCAGGTCATGGGTGTACCACTCTGAGCCTCAGTTTTCGCATCTATAAAATGGGTAGGATCCTGCCAGGTTAGCCTAAGGTATACCATTGTTTAAAGCCACAGAAGGGAGGAACTTTCCTGGTGGTCTAGTGGTTAAGACTTCAGACTTCCGCAGGCGGCACGGGTTCGATCCCTGGTCTGGGAACTAAGATGCCGCATGGTACGGCCAAAATATTTTCAAAAGTAAAATTTTAAAATAAATAAATTTCCTCTTCTAATAAATAAAAATAAATAAAGCTTCAAGAGCCGGAAGACTCAGTCCAGCCCTCAGGACAAGGTGGAGAAGCTGCTTGGCCTCCGTGCCTCCAGATGGATCGGGGGAGGGGAGTGAACAAGAACAGGAAGCCCAGTGGTGTGCGGTGTAGACTCAGCCTGCATCACCAGCAGCCCAGGAGAGGAAGGATGATTCTTCCTGTGCTTCACGAAACCCAGTTCCAAGCCCTGTCACTCCCACCTCCAAACACAGCCTGAATCCACCTCCCTCCCTCCCACCAGAGTCACCCCTCAGGTCAACTCCCCAGGCTGGCCAGTTGCCTGCAGAGAGTGTCTCTGAAATGTCCATCTGAACCCATCATTCCTGCTTCACGCCCCTCACAGCCCACACTCCAAGACGAGAGACAAAGTCCTCACGGGGGCCTCCAAGGTCCCCCAGTGGACACTACCCGCGCCCCACGCCGCTTCCCTCCTGCTCCGCCCACACTGGCCACTTCCCCTTTCCCTAAGAACCCGATACACACTTGCCTCAGAGCCTTGGCACTTGCTGTTCCCTCCACCAGCGCCTACTTCCTTCAGGAGCTTTACTCAAACATCTCCTGCTCAGAGAGGCCAGTCCCGACCACCACACAGCAACACACTCAGCCAATTCCGCTCTCTCTTTGAGTCTCATTTCAAAAGCCACCTCCTCACAGGAGGCCTCTCTGACCTCCCCCAAGTGAGAACCTTCAACTTCTCCTTCCTAGCGGGGACCATAGCTGTGATGACATAACGCACTGGATGAGTACATGTCTGAGAAGGAGGACCAGGGCCACTTCTGTCTCACTCCCGGCCGAATACTCTAGTGGGTCTAACAGTCACTACAGTTCACAGCTGGGATGCTTGGGGGCCATCCGGTCAGAATGGACACTGCCCAAAGTATAGGGCCTAGCATGGAGTCGGTACTTGGTAATTACTGGATGAATGAACAAATGGACGGATGGAGGGATGATGGACAGATGGAGGGATGATGGATGGATGATAGATAGATGGATGGTAGATGGATGGATGGATGATGGATGGAGGGATGGAGGAATAAGTGAACCAGACACACAGTGGGCCTGGAACTTACCAGAGATGCCTGGGGCTCTGAAAAAGTGGCCCAGAGAAGGGAAGGGTCCGCCCAAGCCCACCAGCCTGGCTCTGCAGCTGGAGTCTCTCCTCCTGCACAGCCCGACTTTCAGTTCCCATCCTCTCGGTCTAAGGAAGCTCCTTCCCCTCCACCCCGAGGAATGGGTGAGGAGGAGGGGCAGACGGCCTCCTAGTTCCCAAAGAGGGAAGGGTGCTCCCAAGCTCCATCTGTCCCACCACAAAGGGGCTTTGTCCTCAGTGCTGAGAGCCCAGGGCAGACCGGAAGCTGCCCCTCAGCCACCCAGCAGGTCCAGCACCCCCGGTCAGCTGAGCTAACAGCTCCAAAGCCGGATCCCAGGGGCTGGCATGGTACTGGGCACAGCCTTCTAAAATCTCATTAATCCTCCCTGGGAGCCCTAAGAGGGAGGTTCTAGGATGACCCCCATTTTTACATATGGGGAAACTGAGGCAAAGTCACTTGGCCAAGGTTTCTCAGCCAGCAAAGGGCAAAGCCAGGATTCAGACCCAAGCCCACCTGGCACCGGCATCTTCAGCCCCTGCTCTCAACTCACCCTGTCTCTGGGTTCAGAAGGCTGGAGGCACCTTTTTGGAGGCACAAGTGGGCAACCACACCTGGCCCTTCACCCTTAGCAGAAGGCTGCTGCCCTGGCGAGGTTTACCCATCAAGGGAGGGGGGGTCGAGCTCTGAACCCAGAGCCCTCACCCCATGCCCAGCCCATGCCCCAGGTGTCTTCACAATCTGCTGGCCAGGCCCCAACACGTTTCCACCACTTCCTGCCGGGCAGGTGTCCACAGGGAAAGGCTGGGCGGGCAGATAGACCAGGGGGTAGACTTCCCCCACCCCTCACCGGCCACTCCCCTGTCAATCCCAGGCCTGCTATCTGCCTCCCTGGCACCCACCTTCTCTCCAGGCCCATCTGCTCTCAGGGCAGTCACCAGAGCCACTTCACCAAGGCCACAGTGCCAATGGGACACCTACCCTCAGTGGGCACTAACCACAGGGCCAGGCAAATCAGTCCTGCCCACCACCACCACCACCCCCGCCTCTGTGGCTTCTCCTTGTTGCCCAAGGGCAGTGTGTAGACTCCCAGCCCTCCACTGATTGGCACCAGCCACCTGCCAGAAGAAAACTCTGCAGTTCCTCTGAGCTCCAACAGGAGTAGAGCTACTCACACTGTACCTTCAGGCCTTTCACAAGTTCTATCTGCTCCCAAAGAACCGTTCCATGCTTCCAGGGATGTCATATGTATCACTTCCTCCAGGAAGTCTTCCCTGACTCACTTCTCTAAGACCCCAGACCAGCCCCCCCCTTCTGTCCCAGCTAGGGGCTCTGGATCCCTATCTTGAACCCCAGCCTCTGTGGGCTGTCTTCACTTGGCAACAGTAACTGAGGACCTGAGCCCAGTCTGATCCTTCTCTCCACCCTCCCTTCACACCTTCAGCAAGAGGCCAGCCCTTCTCCCAGAAGCTGCAGTCCAAAGCCTAGTCTGACCAATCTCATCACCGTCTAACTGCCTTGGATCTGACCTCTCCACTTCCTCAGACCTTTGCTCACCCTGTCTCTTCTTGCTGGCAGGCCCTCATCCTTCTCTTTCCTTCATGAGCTCCTGCTCACCCTTTAAGCTTCAGGCCAGGTACCACCTCCTCTGTAAAGCCCTTCTGGCATCATAACAGCTGCCCCAGTTCATATGGCATCTACTCGGTGGTGGGGCCATAATCAGGGTCTGTGTCTGGCTCCCCTGGGGTGTAGGCTGCTCCCAGAGTGCCTCTTTGGGGTCCCCGGCATCCAGCACAAGGCCCAGATCTCACCAGTAAAGAGTCCAAAGGCCAGCTGCCAAACCCCTGCCTGGAGAACCCATGAACAGAAGCCAGGAGCAACTCCCAGAGGCAGGACTGACTCCTATTTTGCCCACAGTGCCCACAGATCGAAGGTAGGGTGGTATGGGGGAGGGGGGCCTTCCACCAATGGCCAACTGGTAACCAAACCCACGTTGTTTCTAAAACTAGGGCACAGGAGAGAAATGGGAACAGCAGAATTGTCCCCAAATAGAACTGTGGCTCATCTGGTTCCAGGGCCTCCGGGAACACCTGGCAGGGGTGGGGGTGGGGAGGGCAGGTGGCTGCTCCCAAGGCTGCAAAGGGAGATCTAAAGTTTGGAGGACGGGGAGGTCAACATCACTGCAGCCAGAGATGGTGGTGCAGACACCCCATCCACCTCCCTCAGAGTTAGTCCCAATCCAATCCCACTTGCCCCCACCTACCCACCAGGTGCTCCCTAAACTGTCCCACCTCCCAGTCTTTGCTCACTTGCGTCCTCTGCCCAGAATGCTGTTACACTGGCTGTCAGTCAGAATCCTGCCCCTTCGTGGCATCATGGCCACCAACTGGGCACTCTGTATAAGCCTGACACAGGCGGGCACCTGGAGGGAATGAGCTTATCAAATCTTCCCAACAGTCACATGAGGAAAAGACTCTTGCCACCATCTCACAGATAAGAAAACTGAAGCTCAAAAAGAGAAGCCATTGGCTCAGGACACAGAGCAGAGGAGGCAGGTGGACCAGATGGAAGGTGGTGGGACCTTGATGGTGGCAGCCAGAAGACCATACAGGAGGCCTGGCAGGGTCTGGTTCACCTTCCTACGCCAGCCCAGCCTTGGGGACTTGACATAGCTCAAGGCCAGAGAACCTCCCTGGCTCAGATAGAACAAGAGCCCCTACATCCTTCTGACCTTCCCCTTAGGGTGGTTGAGGACTGAGGAGCCACCCTGGGGCAATGTGATACAACTGTCTCCCTGCAAATATGCACAGACCCACTGCACAGATGAGAAAACTGAGTCCTACAATGGGACAGTTTCCCCATCTGGAAAGTGCAATGTGACCCAGGAACTCTCTGGCTGTGACATTCCTCTATGGATTAACCTGGTGGATATGATTTCTTTTCTCTGAGTCTCAGATTTCCTATTTGGAGACTGGGGCTCCCATGTGTGCTAAACTACTTCAGTCCTGACCGACTCTTTGCAACCCTATGGGTCATAGCCCGCCAAGCTCCCCTGTCCATGGGATATTCCAGGCAAGAATACTGGAGTGGGTTGCCATGCCCTCCTCCAGGGGATCTTCCTGACCCAGGGATCGAATCTGCGTTTCTTACATCTCCTGTATTGGCAGGCAGGTTCTTTACCACTAGTGCCACCTGGGAAGCCTTGATACAAATTATAATAAAGTAACAGCCAACACGTATTGAGCATTTCCCACATGCTGGCATTGCTCAGAGCATCATGCATAATGCCTCACTTGATCCTTAGAACAAGTCTGTGATGCAGATATTGCCATCAGGCCTGTTTTTCAAATGGGGAAACTGAGGCACGGAGTGGTGAGCTGACTCACAAAGTCACACAGCTAGCATGGAGGCAGAGGAGAAGGCTGTGGGGCTGCGGACAGGGGCGGGGGTGGGGTGGGGCCGCATTTCCCAGAGGAGTCTCCTGGCCTTCACGCTGCCCCAAGAGGAAAGGTGGGGAGGGGGCTGGAGGAGAGGTCAGGGGTCAGGCAGGAGGTAGAGAGGACGAGGCAGGGCACCAGGAGGCCCTGGGTCCGCACCCAAGCCACTGTCCTTTTGCTCCTCTGAGCCTCTATCTCCTCTTTGGTAAAATGGGGCCAGAACTGCTGCTTCACAGGGATGCTGTGGGGACGGGACACGAACATTCATCTGTCACTGAGCGAGGGCTCAGCTGTGTGCTCAGGAAAGAAGCCTCAGGGCTGGGCCGTTGGCTCGCTGCTCCTCCAGGATCTGGGTGGTACCTGATTCTCTGCTCTGCAGGGGCAGGAAGGGGGGTACAGCCTACCTCTTCTCTAATTCCTAGAGGGAACCCTCTGAGCTCTGCCAGCTTTCCAGGCTGTGTGACCTCGGACCAATCACTTCACCTCTCTGAACTTCTGGCTCCTCCTTTTGCTACTAAGTCAAGGCTTTCACAGGGCCCTGAGGGAAGAGTTCCTCCCTGGAAGGACTGAGAGCATATGCAGGGAGGGCGGCTCAGTTCAGCCTGCCTACGCGGAGAGAGCAGTGCCTGGCATGATCCTGCCTTGAGACCTCCACGTCTTCACCCTGCCAAATGATGTCTGCTGGGGTTTTTTTTTTGGCTGCGAGGCTTATAGGATCTTAATTCCCTGACCAGAGATTGAACCCCTGCAACGGAAGGACGGAGTCCGAACCACTGGATCACCAGGGAATTCCCCAAATGAAGATTATTAGATGGTCTGTCTCCCTCCCAGCCCTGCTGGGGATGATCAAAAGTGATGGTGAAAAGCGCTTGGTAAACTGCAAAGCATGACACTCCTGAGAGTGATGGCGATCACTGTACTCCCTTAGAGGCAAGAAGAATCCTGTGACTTGCCATCTAAGGTAGAATGTGCTAGAGCCATGAGGGAAGGCAGAGAATGGGGGCGGGGGGGACAGAGGAGCTTGGAAAGTGTAGACTTGGGTTGGGGCAGAGAGTGGTCAGCCAGAACTTTCCAGAGGCAGAGACATTTCAGCCACATGGAGATGGCAGGAGAGGCCGGGAACGCCTAGCAGCAGGACCCACAGAGTCAAAGCATGGACGCTGACTGCCTGGGGCTGGCAGGAAGGCAGCCAGTGGTTCAGAAAGGCTAATGGGTCACCTGAGTGAAAGGGGAAACTGGGAGGTGAGAGGGTGGAGAAGAGGGAAGAGTGTGGTCCAGACCACCGCCACGTCCAGGAGCCCTTGCTGTGGGCGCTGGGCCCCTCCAGCCTCTCTCACCTTCGGCTGTGCCTCCCCCAAAACACAAGAGCGGTGACAGTCCCTGACTCCAGGCTCAGCGAGCAAAGACGCAAAGCACGCAGTGTTCAAACAGCAGCCACTTTTGGAGAAATGGACCCATTCAGTAAGGGAGTCCTTGAATACCAGGGCTCAGGACACTCAAAGGCCTTCACAAGCCACAGGAGGGCAGGCGCTGAGGTGGGAGGTGGGCTCAGGGAGGCTGGAGGGAGCTGGCGGCTTCCAATTGGTCCGGCCACCAAACCTGTCTGTCTATAGTTAACCTCCCCGCCCCCACTCCTGCCCCAGTGGACAAGCCTGGACACGAGCGTCCAGTCTCAGGCTTCAGGGTTCCTGGATCCACCGGCCTGCAGAAACCCAGAATTCCAGCCTCATCAGGGAATTACCTTCGTAATCACAGGCACTCAGAAACCATAAGCACGGACCACGTGGCGGCCCTGCACCAGAGCAGACACACATTTGCTCGCCTGACCCTCACACCACCTGGTCAAAGCTGCACTGGCCCTGCCATCCCCACTTCAGAGATGGGGAGACTCATGCTCAGAGCCACCATTTCCCTGCAGTTACACACAGCAAACAAGGGACACAGCCAGGACTTGAACCCAGAACCCATTCGCTCCAAAAATCTGAGTGGAAGTACAGTCCATGGAGCACTCACGCTATGCTGATCCTGGGAGCTGGGAGATCCCTGCAAGTCTCAGGATTCCAGTTCTGAGTGGAGATCCACCAGCCAGAGCTGGAAGCTCAGGGAGGCAGGATGGCCTGTCAGCCCAGCCACACATCCATGGCTATTCCCAGGGCAAGACCTCAGCTAAGCTGAGCTCTCATTCAGTGGGACTCAGATGCTACACATCAACCAGAAGCCAGAAATCTGGGTTCACACTCTGATGGGTGATTGTGACTCCAGCTCTTGGCCTCTCTGAGCCTCAGTTTCCTCTTCTGTGTAATAGAAACAAAAATTCCTCCCACCCCGGGATGACACAAAGGATGGAATGTGTCACCTTGCTGTGACCTGGACATTGACATCAGATAGAGTAAAAGTCAAGACCACGAATTTGGATAAAGCAGCAGGAAACAGGAGCTCCCCAGGTGGTTCAGTGGTAAAGAATCTGCTGCCAAAGCAGGAGGCATGGGTTTGATCCCTGGGTCGGGAAGATCCCCTGGAGAAGGAAATGGCCACCCACTCCAGTATTTTTGCCTGAAGAATTCCACAGACAGAGAAGCCTGGCAGGCTACAGTCCGTAGGGTCACAAAGAGTCGGACACAACTGAGCGACTAAACAACAAAATAAGCCGGAGAGAAGATAAGCAGACCTTGACAGAGTAGACCAAGCTTCCGGATGCCACTCCAACCCCGATTTCCATCCCCCAGCAGCAGGAGTCCGCCTGCGCCAGCCTCACAGCCCAGCAGGTCTGAAGACCCCAAAGACCCACCCCCACCGTCTCTCAACAGCCCCCAGCCCCACTGACATCCCCAGACCCAGTGGCATCAATAAGGACACAGCCGGGGCCAGCCCCTGGAGAACCCTGGCTAGGATCCCTGTTTCGGAACCTCAGGAGGAAAGAGCCCTTGGAGCACAAAGAGACTTGGACAAGATCACTGGGCTACTTCTCCCCTGTGGCTTCTCACTTTATTCTGGAACTTTGCTGGACAGTTTCAAGAGCAGGAGAGGAACTGAGGCCCAGGTTAGAGGGGAAGTCATTTGCTCAAGGTCTCGCAGCAAGGAGCGGGGAAATTGGGGTTCCGACTTCCAGCTCTGGGACCTTCCCCAAGCATCTACTCCTTGACTCAGCCTCCCCGATCCCTGCATTGTATTGTGGGGCTGTATTGCAAATAAGCTGGCTGGGTAGGGAGAGCCCTGGATGAAAAGATAGGAGATGTGCATTTTTCACCCTACTTGAATACTATGTCCTGGGTCTTTCTGGCCTCAATTCCCCCATCTGTGAAAAGAGAAGCTCAGAATAGATCAGGAATGACAAACTCATGGCACATACACAGTGATATCTAACATTACTAATCTATCACAGCCCTCTTTCCCATGAAGCCTCAGACTGGGCCTCAGCATGTTTTTCAACAGAGCAGTCCAGATCTGGGGGATCTGAGTCCTAGGGCCATCCCTAGATTGGGTAACAGCCGAGTCCTCCCCAAGGGAGGGGAGGGCTTCCCAGGTGGCGCTAGTGATAAAGAACCCACCTGCCAGTGCAGGAGACATAAGAGACACAGGTTTGATCCCTGGGTCAGGAAGATCCCCTGGAGGAGGGCATGGCAACCCACTCCAGTATTCTTGCTTGGCGAATCCCACGGACAGAGGAGCCTGGCAGGCTACAGCCATAGGGTTGCAAAGACTCAGACACGACTAAAGTGACTTAGCATGTACACAAGGGAGAAGAAGGGAGAAAGAAAGACGTAACATTTACTGGACATCCAGTAGTTTCAAGCGCTAGGAGACATTTGTTGATTTAATCCTAAGGAGGGAGGTGGGCACAAGCTGAGGTTCAGAGAGGCTGAGTGATCTGCCTTTGGACAGACAGCTGGGAACGGGGCCTTGAACACAGGGGAGGTACCTTGGGGGTCGCCCTCCCCATAATAGAGATGCAGAGCCAGCCACCAGGTGAGAGCCTAGGTTATGGCCTCACCTCGTCCTCCTTTTGGCCCTACTAAGTGCAAGCCCCATGCCCATTTTACAGCTTCAGAAACTGAGTCATAGGAAGGGGGTGTCAGCTGCCAGAAAACGACGGACTCGACCATGTGTCTAGCTGTTCCTGGCCCTATTCATCCAGCTAACCTGTGCTAAACGCTTTATTTCAGTCCCCTTGGGACACCCCAGGAGCCATGACTCATACCATCCCACTTCACAGATGAGGAAATTGAGGTGCCCCCAAAGGAAGTGGCCCCCAACCCTCTAGGGGCTCAAGTGGAGACCAGAGTGGTTTACCATGGAGATAAGTGGGGAGGAGCAGCGGAGGAGAAGTAAACAGCTGGGGGAACCCAAGGGAGATAGAGGCTGGGTGGCCACACAGCTGAGGCAGGAAATGAGGCTCCGGTCAAAAGGCCCAGGGCAGGCGGTGGAGGCCTCTAAAGGGTCTCTTAGGCCTGCAGAGGCAGGGAGGCCCTGCCCTGGACTAGGAGCCCAGAGCCCCAAGCCTAGGTTCAGCCCTATCACTTGGCAACTGGGAGACCCTACCAAGTGTTTTCCTCCTTTGGGTCTCAGTATTCACAGGTGGAAAATGGGCTAATCTCACTGAAGGCAAGCTTTCCAAAAGTTGGGACAGGCTGAACCCACAGGGATCTCCCCAACTCAGCCTCCTCACACACACAGGGCAAGGGAGGACTTCAGGCACCCAGTTAACGGATGGCCTTGGCCATCAACATCCTTTCTGAGGCCAGCACCTTCAGAATTAGTGAGCTCATCCCCTCGAAGCCTTCACGGGACAGCTGGGGAGGGGTCAACTCATCGGGGCAACTGACCCGCCCAGTGTTCACACCACACAAGGCAGGTCCTACTCCCCTGAGCACCTGCTGGTTCCAGGCACTAGGCTTACAGCCCTCCTTGAACCCTCACCCCATAGGGAGATATTTACTCTTCCCATTTTCAAGACAAGGAAGCTAAGTCTCAGAAAGATAGGATGAATGAGCCAAGGACACGTGGCAAGCAGGCAAGGTCAGAACTTGAATGCAGGCCTGTCTGACTCCTGAGCCCTTACCATACCTTAGTCTCTATCTCCCCAGCCGACCCCTTCCTGCTCCCAGCCTCCAGCCACTCTGCGTGGCACTACTCCTAGCCCTGGCTCTCATCCTCTCCTGCTTTCCTGCTACCGAACTCCTACTCTACTTTCAAAGCCCAGCCTCCAATGTCTCCTCCTCTTGACACCTGATCTAGGCCCCCACAGAATACGTGGAGTCCAGCCCACAGATTTACTTCTCCCAGGTGACTTGGTCAGCTCTGACCCCCCCTGGTCTCCAAGATGGAGCTGTTCACACAGGGGACATCAATCAGTGCCTTGTGTGAAGATGGAGGCCAAACTCCTTCCCAAGGCCCATGTGGCCCCACACAGCCCAGCCCTGCTGATAACATCCCCTCGCTTCACCTCTCACCTGCTCACCTTAATTTTCTGTGCTCCAGACTCACAAGCTTTCCCATTGTTTCTCCAGAATAGCACACACTCCCCGCCTCAGGGCCTTTGCACATGAGTTCCCTCTGCCTGGTAAGCCCTATCCCCAGCTCCATGCCTGGCAGACTCCTCCATGCTTCTTTCACGACTCTTCTGCACCCCACACCTCTCTCTCTGAACCCTTATCACATTTGTGATTATATATTCATTTACTTGGTAACTTGTTTGCTATTATACTTGGCTAACCCTCTAGACTTACATTTCTGGCAGCGAGGACTGTTCACAATTCCCCAGCAAGGACCCACCCAGGCTGACCACTCCCACACACGTCCCAGAGCCTCCCCCAGGGGCCCTGAGACATGTCTGAGCTGAAAGGAAGAAAGAGTACTGTGTCCCCTTCTTCGCTGAGGAAACTGCTGCTCCCCACCGACCCCATCACCACCTCCTGGAATCCTCCCAAGGTCTCCTACAGCTCCCAATGCTAACCAATCACACACCGCTCAGCTCAAGATCAAAGCTCCTAGAACATCATAGGTACTCAATACAGGGCCATGGATGCTTGTATCTCGGCAGGTTTGGGAAAATGGGGTCAGTTGAGGTTCAGGGGATGGGTGGTTGGTCACAGGCCACTGAGCCATCTCCTTCCTGGCTCCTGGGGTTTGAGGGAGCCAGACAACCTCCTCCCACCCCCCCACCCCGCCACTCCCAGGTCACAATCAGGGTAGAAGCCAAAGCAGGAACTGGCTATGAGCTGGGGATATTTCATGCCCGGGAGGAGGCTAAGGGAGAGGAGGAGAGAGCTGGGAGGCCTTCCTGGAAGACGTGGGCATTAAACGAAGCCTTAAATAAAGAGCAAAAGCAGACAAGCAGCTCTTAGAGGAGAGGGCACTCCCAGCAGGGACACCTTCAGGAGCAAAGGCCCAGGGGTCATACAGGAGGGCCTCGGCAGGCAGTCAGCTGAGAGAGGTGACACACTGTAAATCATCTCCTTGGGTGGAAAGACCACATCACCACAGCACACCACCTCACCCAAAGGGCCTCGTGGCTTCCACACAATCACTCATAGGAGTCTTTTCCAACACTGTCGTGTGCCTGGTCCCATACTGAGAAACACCCATTTCTCTATCACTGGAAGGCAACAAGCGCAGCCAGACCGGGGCCTCTGAGCTCTAGGCTCTCATTCCAGCTGCAAACTGTGTGGCTCGGTCGAGTCACTTCTGCTCTCAGAGCCTCAGTCTCTTCCCCAGCAAAAAAGGGATACACAAAAGTCCCTACCTCCTAGGAGGTACATGGTAGATGTTAGCAGCTATCATTCTCACGGGCCCATTTTATAGTGAACAAAACTGAAGCCAGAAGGAGAAGCGAGCTGTCTCAAGTGCTGGGTGGCAAGACTCCACTGAGGCTGGTTCCTCCTCAAGGGGTTAGGAGGTGGCTTTGGGGACATCGATCCACCCGCTTCTGGGATAAGCCCCACGAGAGCCAGCCATCTCATCTCATGCCCATCTTTTTCAGGCCATTCATCCAGTGCTGTGCTCATTTATTGAACACCTACTACATGCCAAGGACCTACCTGCAGAAGTGCCTACAGGTTTCCCCTGGGGATCCCCACTGCACACAAGCGGACTCAGAGGGGTGGTCCTTTGGCCCAGGTAATCCAGTGTGACCAGAAGCCTAGATCTTGTCTCTCCAGCCGAAAAACCAAGATGAGGGTCAGCAACAGCATCAGCCTGCTCCATTCTCGAAATCAAGTCTGATCTCAGCTGACTGAAGCCAGGCCTGGAGTCACCCCAGGGATCCAGAGACCACTGCACCAACTGGACAGAGTCGCTGCAGCTGGGGACGCCTCACCCAGGGCCACACAGGCTCTGTTCAGTCTCAAGTCTGCCTGAAGGCCCCAGAGGTTGAACTGCTATCCTTCTGTTCACCCAACCCTTCCACCAGCCCAGTAAGCCCAGCCAGGCTCACAGCTGGACCTGATGAGGGCCCCCAGCTCAGAGAGGGCAAGCAGTTGCTTGAGGAAGCACAGCAGGGCAAGAAAGTGGTGGCCCCCATTGGGACTCAAACCCACCACCACCCCTAGCCCAGGCAGGCAGATGGACCCAGCCTGGTGGTGAAAGCTTAAACTTTTGCCAACTTCTGAGCAGATAGGCGGTAGGGCCTGCCCAGAGAGGAGGCTGGGGGCTGTGGGCAGCTGGGACCAACCACAGTTTGGCCCAGTCCTTTCCAGGCCGGCAGCACCAGGCCCTACCCGAAGCCCCGCGAGGACAAGGAGATCTGGTGTCCTGGCCCGGCACCCCTGCCCGGCGCTCCCCCAGGCCCACGCTGCAGGCCCCTTCTACCTCCCATCCCGGGCTGGGGGCGCCAGGCCGGGTAGCGGCGGCCAGAGGCGGCGCCGACTGGTTCAGATTTCAGATTTGGCCTAGACCTGGCCTGGGGGCTCAGGCCCGGCTCGCTGCTCTCAGGGGGCCCGCAGAGAGAGGGTGAGCGGGAGGGGGGGTCCTCGCGCAGACAAGACCCCTACGCCCCCCATCCAGCCCCCTCCCCCCCGCGGCATCACAACAAAAGGCCGCGCCAGACAAGTCCGGGTGCGCCGCCTGCGCTCCGGGATCGCCGCTTGGCTCAAGGGGTGAGGGTTGGAGTGGGGGGGCAGGAGTCCCCGCGGCCCAGAGATCGGACGCCAGGATGGTCCGCGGCCGGGGGGCTCCCTCATGCGGGCCGGGAGCCGGGGCCGGAGGAGGGGCGGGGGGCGCTCACCTGGACCGGCGGGCAGGCGGACGCACCGGGCAGACAGACGCACGGGAGGACGGACCGCCGGACGGCCAGGGGTTCGGGCACACGGCAGCCTGGCCGCTCCGGCTCCCGGGGCCGGAATGGATTCCGGGCCGGGAGAGACAGATCGAGAGAGAAAGGGAGGCGGAGGAGGAGGAGGAGGCGGCGGCCCGGGGAGGGGAAGAGGAGGGAGGGAGCGCGCGAGCAGGGAGGAGGGGCCCGGCAGGCCGCCGGGAGGGGGAGGAAGGAGGAAGCGTGCCGGGACGGGTCCCCGCCGGTGACCTGGGAGAGTCCCGCGCGCGGCCTCCCCACGCCCGGGGTCCGGCGGCCAGGGAATGGAAGGGCGGGGGCACCGGGCACGGAAGCCCCGCCCCCCACCCCGCCCAGGGAGTGCTCCCTACCCGTGGGGCACCCACCCATCAGCTCTCAAGCCAAAAACGCCTTCCCCAACTCCTCCCAACCCACCCACCCAACTGACCCCAAATCTACCTCTCATGAAATTATTACTAATAATCAGTAACAGCAGCACTGATGGAGCACTCATTCCTTACTAGGTGCCATACTAAGCTGTTCAGGTCAACTTTAGGATCTATTCCTACCAACCAAGTGGGCTGAGCAGGCCAATGATCACCCCCATTTTACAGATGAAGAAGCTGAGGCACAGAGAAGGGACTCACCTGACAAGAACCAGGCCTTGGACCCTGGCCTTGACCTGAATTTCCCAAACCGGGGACTGAGGCAGGAAGGACAGTGTGGTAAGGAGCAACATTTTTATCCTAATAGATATGCATTCATTTTAATGTGCATCAGAAGCAAAAAAAAAAGTAACTAAGAAGCCAGTAAGTTCCAGATAAGGAAATTATAAGGGGCTTCCAGTAAGCCCTTTAGGAGGGGCCAAAGCAGGTATTTAGTGGCAAGTATACTCAGTGGTAAAGAACCTGCCTGCTAGTGCAGGAGACGTGGGTTCGATCCCTGGCTCGGGAAGATCCCCTGGAGAAGGGAATGGCAACCCACTCCAGTATTCTTGCCTGGAAAATTCCATGAACAGAGGAGCCTGGTGGCCGGTTTCAGTCCATGGGATCACAAAGAGTCGGACACAACTGAGCACGTGTGCTAGTCTCGCTCTTGGCTTTTCACAGGTCCTCCTGGGGTTACTGCACAGGGGAAGATGGGCCTGAATCCAGCTTTAAATGCCACCATCTGCCTCTATTTTCCTTCTCTGAAAGTTTTCCCATTTCACAGATGGGAAAGTAAAGCCCAGTCCAGGTCAAATGGTAGAAGCCTGGACTTCTGAAAGGAGCAGGAAGGGGAACTCTAGACTATGGGAGGCAAGGGCCTCTGGGTCCAACACAGTATCAGGGAGACCAGGAATGAGCAAGGCCTTAAGCCAGACTGATCTGGGTTCAAATCTAGACTGGTTGCCCAGCTGCTGTACCTTCTACTAGTCCATCACCTTGGGTCCCCTCGCCTATGAAACAGGAGTAAACATGTCCACAGACGACTTCCGGGAAGGTTAGAACTGACAAGAGTGAAGGTGGCTGAAGTTGTGCTCAACAAAGGTAAAGGACTTATGGTTGGTAAACTCAGGCCAGAAGGGGAAGGGGCTGCTTGAAGTCCCACAGCAAGTCAGCAACAGAGCCAGCGCCAGAAGCCAACCTGGGCTGGTGAAATGGCTGCAGGTATTTGCAAGGCTGGCTTAAAGATTAACCACAGCTTCCTAGGATATACTGGGCGGGCCCCTAGCTGGAGGAGCAGGTTTCTCAGCCCTCATTCACTCCCCAGACAGGCCTGCAGGCCTTTACTGGGGGGCCTGGGCTGAGGGTGGGATGTTCATCCAGTGGTGTGCTGAAGTTGGCTCTTCTCTCGTGCAGGAGCAGATTGGGTTCGTCTCTTCCCAACTCCACATTCAGTGATATCATGTTGGTAGCCTGACGTCAGCAGAAGTGGAAGTTTTAACACCACAGAAATCAGCAGACACTACAAATCAAGCCTTTTTTTTTTTTAATTCCAGAGAGCTAGTTGCTAAATATTTACCAGCCCATCACTAGATTCATCCCCAGGAGTTCAGTCGAAAGTTCTGGGCTTCTAAAGCTTGGATGACAAGAGTGCTTAAAAGCATAGACTTCGGACCCCTTGAAGGGAGCAGAATTTCTCTGAGCCTCACTATGCCAACTTGCAAAAGGAGCTAAAGAGAATGCTCCCCTCAGAAGACTCACGTGAACATGAAATGAAGCGATGTCCCCTCAGTGTGTCTCAGCCCTTTTCACACCCTACCGCTGTCTTGATGGAGTGGGCGCAGCTGGGACGCCTCTTGGCTCTGCGAGCACATATGTGGCCTTCCACCTGGAGCCACCAGTGGCTCGGCTCAGCCGCTGAGGTTGTCAGGAGGTCTTTCGGGAGGATGTGGCCAGCATAGTGGTTTCATGACTGAGCGTTGGAAGAGTTCGTTATTTGCAACCACCCCTCTGGGTCTTCACTCAGGCTGTAATCCCCACCAGGAATGCTCGCCCCCACCTCTCTAGCTTCCCGACCCTCCTTGTCCATCACGGTCCTAAGTAAGTGTGGCCTCCTCCAGGATAAGTTTCCTGACAATCCTCTGCTGGGGGCACACCCCAAGCCATATGGAAGTGTCTGTCCCCACCCAGAGGGCAGGGACTCTGGCCGGTTCCCTGGCACAGAGTAGGCACTGCCAAGCAACACTCTCTGGCCAAGAGAGCACTGGGATTAGGGATATACATACAAGAGTTCTAACTCTTCCATTCATTGCCTATGTGATCCTGCCCTCTCTGAGCCTCCATTTACTCATCAATAAATGGGAGCAATAACCTTACCAGGATTATGCATGTGCAAGAGTTGCTTGCTGGTCTAGCCTGGGGAACCGGTGAGTGACTCTTTGTATATTATTTTGCCTTTAAGATTGTTAGTAAAATAGCAGCTCATTGCTTCATACCTGCCAATCATTCATCTTTGTCCATGGATGGCAAACACTGGTCACCGATAATATACCCAGCCCCGTGCCAGGCCTGGAACGCCAACAGGGATAATTTCCCAAGTCCAAGCACCCAGCAGATGACAGATGTTACTGATGTCAACAGTGTGGAGATGGTGAGCACCAGCTATATACAGTTCTCTGTCTCTGGAAACCTCCTCTCTTTTCCTCCCCCCAACCTGGGTCAAAGCCACAACTGAGGGCAGGATGGAGCATGTGGGGTGAGGTCTGGCTCCTCACAACTGGCTGCAGACCCGTGGAGAGAATTTTCCCATGCTATGGGATCAGGGCACTCCCTGCACCTCCCCCAGGCTATTTGCCTCACCCATCCTGAGCCCACCACATCCTTGGAAAGCAACTGGGAAGCTGACCCATCCTAGGCGCTCAGTGGGAAATTCCAGACCCACACTCTCATTCCCTAGATGGTCTGCTGCAATTCCAAGAACCAGGCTCAGGGCTACAGGACAAGGTGAAAAAGAAGACAGACTCTGGCCTGAGGCTGTGAAATGGGTTTGGCACCTCTCGTGGCACTACAATTTACAGTTTACACAGAGATGTCCAGTGCATCAGCCTCGCCAACTGCTCGGGCCTCGCTTAGGAAGCCTCAGTCAGTTCAGTTCAGTTCAGTTCAGTCGCTCAGTCACGTCTGAATCTTTGCAACCCCATGGACTGCAGCACACCAGGCCTCCCTGTCCATCGCCAACTCACGGAGTTTACTCAAACTCATGTCCATTGAGTCGGTGATGCCATTCAACCACCTCATCCTCTGTCGTCCCCTTCTCCTCCCGCCTTCAATCTCTCCCAGCATCAGGGTCTTTCCCAGGGAGTCAGTCC
This sequence comes from Giraffa tippelskirchi, assembly GCF_054371585.1. NCBI lineage: Eukaryota > Metazoa > Chordata > Mammalia > Artiodactyla > Giraffidae > Giraffa > Giraffa tippelskirchi. The sequence goes on along the minus strand of NC_137287.1, from coordinate 108,083,220 downwards.
TTCGCATCAGGTGGCCAAAGTATTGGAGTTTCAGCTTCACATCAGTCCTTCTAGTGAATATTCAGGACTGATTTCCTTTAGGATGGACTAGTTGGATCTCCTTGCAGTCCAGGGGACTCTCAAGAGTCTTCTCCAACACCACATTTCAAAAGCATCAATTTTTCGGTGCTCGACTTTCTTTAGAGTCCAACTCTCACATCCATACATGACTACTGGAAAAACCATAGCTCTGACTATGGGAAGCATGACTTTGACTATGGGAAGCCTGCCTCCCTGTTATCACAGCAGCTTGTTCTACCCTGAAGCGTCTTCTCTGGTCTGTCTGCCTGGAATGGCCTCCACCCACCAGCCCCTGGCTAAGCCTTACTCTTCCTTCCTCTGGCCAGTCAGTATTTACCAAGCGTCTACTATGTGCCAGAATCTGTGCTCTGTGCATTCACCTCTGGGAATCAGTAGTAAACAGGCCAGGTCTGGTCTCTGCCTTGGAGATGCTCACAGTCTGGAGGAGCAGGGAAGAGTGACGGTGTGGTGCTTGGCACAGTGATGGGCAAGCATTGGGGGTTGAGGGGAACCGGCTCTGACTCTGCACGTGTGATGGAGTCAGGGCAGGGGGGTGGGTGGGTGCTGGTGAAGGAAGGAGGTTGAATATGGAGAGTGTAGAAGCCAGAGGAAGTAGTTGCAGGTGAAAGAGGGGCAGACAAGGCATTCTAGGCAGAGGGACCAGCATGAGCAAAGACACAGAGGCTGAAAACCCTGTTTGGAAGCAGGAGCAGGCAGCGCTAATGGAGCACAGTGTAATGAGCAGTGGGTGCCTGGGCTGGGGGAAGGGAGGTGGGAAGGGAGGCTGGGGGGAGCCCTGAAGATGCTTCATTGTCAAGCTTGGCTTCTGTCCTGGAGGCAATGGGGAGCCATGGAGGGTTGGTGGAGAGGTGCTGTCCCTGAGCGGGGGGCAGATGGAGGGGTGGGAGGAGCAGTCTGGGGGCCTCTGGGCTGATGGCAACTACAGCTGAGGACCAGCGGAAGTGGAGCCCCTGGCTTACAGGGTGTATGTGTGTAGGCACAAACCTATATTCCTGGGAGTGAGGCCAAACTGGCCCGAAGGCCTAAGACCCAGGACGCCAGGGAAGTGCCCCCAATCCCATGAGAGACAGAAGGTGCTGGGAGCAAGTGAGCATATGTGTCCTCAGAAGCCGGCCTCCGGAGGGGTGGTCAGCCAACGCAAGGCTCTGGCAGTATCCGCCCACCTCTGAGGAGGGATGGAGACAGTGGGCACCCGAGCAGATAGAGCCCAAGCGAAGACCACAAGTGCCAGAGCTGACCTCTGAATGCCACCCCACACACTTAGAATCCTTGCGGCCCACCCTCTGGGTCTGTACGGTCACTTCACAGATGGAAATGTGTGATTCCAATTTCTATTCTCAGCCTGGAATCTGGAGACAGAGCAGAGACTGCCCATGTGAAAATAAGGGAGACTCTTGCCCCCCACTAAGAAACTCAGCTCTTCATCACATCACTCTCCAGAGGCCCAGAGAGGGACAGACACTCTCCCAAGGTCACACAGAGAGTCACTGGCCAGCAGAACCAGCCCCCTTCCACCCCAAGCCTCCTTCCGCCATAATCTCAGAATGTTTGTGAGAAAAGATAAAAGGAACCAGGGCCCTTGATCTGCCTGACCTGGCAGGAGGGCAGAGGGCAGGGCGGAAATCTGCAGCCAGAGCTGTGACCCCAGACATCAGAGAGGGTGAGAAACCTGCTGAGCTGAGAGGAGACAGTCTACAACAGGAGGGCTTCAAAGAATGCTTGTGAAAATAATCAGCGTCGCAACAGCCCACAGTGACCGTGTCCGGAGCTCCCTGGGCAGTGCCCTGTTCTGAGGTCTGTGCGTAGCAATGTGTTTGTTCTTCACAGCACTACAGGGTAGGAGCTATTGTTATTCCTATTGTACAGATGAGAAAACTGAGGCAAGGCAAGGTGATGTGCCCCTGGGAGGGAGGGCAGGACTTCGATCTCAAGCCCTCCTGAGTCTGAAACTCAAGCTCTGTGGTTCTGTCCCACCCAGACCTTGGGCATATTTCACGTCCAGTAGGGAGAGGCGAGACCCACAGAGCTGGACGCCACCCCTGACCCCTCCTACCGTGAGCCTCCGCTTCCATCTCATGGAATGTCTCCATCTCCCACATTTCCCAGGTCTGTTGGATGGATGCAACATAACAATGTTCTGTGGGAGTACTTTGAAAAGTAGATACTAAAGAAGAAAAAAATGGTAACTCAAGGAGGGGTGCGTAACTCCCAGTTCATTAGGTGGGGGGTGCTCACAGTGCCTGCCTTCCTCCAAGAGAGGACAGCATGGGGTAGGAGGCAGTAACATTACCTTGGAGAGACCTGACGAACACTCACTCAGCCAGGTGGTCAAGATCTGCATCAGCAGGGATAGGTCACGATGATAATATGTCCCCTTGATATGATATGATGAACATAACACTTCACCTCTGTGGTCTTCCTCCCCAGAACCCACAATCCCAATGTAATCATGAGAAAGACATCAGACATAGTCCAAAGACATTCTACAAAACAGCAGACCAGTTCTCCTAGAAACTGTCAAGGTCACAGAAAACAAGGAAAGTCCAAGAAATTTTCACATCCAAGAGGAGCCTAAGGAGACATGATGATTAAATGTAATGTGGCATCCTGGTTGGGATTCTGGAACAGAAAAAGGACATTAGGGGAAAACTTAGCACTCTGAATGAACTACGGACATTAGTTAACGATAGTATGCTGAGATTGGTTCATTCATTGAAACAAATCTACCATCCTGATGGAAGATGGCAGTTATAGGGGAAACCAGTTGGGGAGTATATGCCATGTTGGGCTTCCCTGGTGGCTCAGCGGTAAAAAATAATCTGCCTGCAATGCAGGAGATGAGGGTTCGATCCCTGGGTGGGGAAGATCCCCTGGAGAAGGAAATAGCAACCCATTCCAATAGTCTTGCCTGGGAAATCCCATGGACAGAGGAGCCTGGTGGGCTACAGTCCATGGAGTCCCAAGAGTCAGACATGATTTAGTGACTAAACCACCGCCACCATATGCCATGTTATGTTCTATAACAAAGGACAGAATTTTAGGATAGACAGGAAGCCAAGAGAGTTGTTGCTAAACATTTCTTTTTAAAACTTGGAAAACCAAGGACTAGGAAATGGAAGAGATTTTCCCAAGGTCATATGCAAGTTTATGACAGCCTGAACTAGGATCAAGCGTTCTGGATGGCACAGATATTTATCAACTACCTACTGTACACAAGACACCAGCCTAGGTCCTTGAGAGTTACAGAGTTTTGTCCATAGGTCAGCACCTCCCCTGGGCCAGGTGTGCAGGGACACAGATCCTGCCCATTGAGAGCTCTCAAACCAGAAGGGGAAACAGATACTGAAACACCCTGAGCAGGAGAGCCAGAGAGCCATGAACTTCCATGTCCGGAAGATTCAGCCCCACCGTCTGCAACCCACATGATCTTGCTAAGCCTCACGCTGCTGCTGCACAGAAAGGAGCTGGTGATGGAACCTTCTCTCCATGATGCTCAGTGATGCTGAGAGGAGGCAATAAGGTGTTGGAGCTGTGGGGGATCTAATACAGCACTTTGGGCACTGAAATTTCTCAATAAACAATGATTCCTTATTTTCAAGTGCAGTCTGAGGGCTGGAGAGCTCAGAGAGGGAGCGATTTGTCAAGTTGCTTTGGTGGGGCTTTCTTGGGGGGCTTCCTAGGTGAAGAACCTTTCGATTGGGTCTTGAAGGATGGGAAGGAGTCTACCAGAAAGAGGGGATGTGGAAACTGCAGCCCCGGCCGCCAGAGTTCACCGCCTGGTCTGGCAGAGAAGGAAACGCATCGAGCTGCTCTTTGAGGGCATTCCCACGGGACGGGACTTCCCCATTTCTTGGCCCTGATGCCTCCTTCCTGGCCTCCCCTGGGCTTTCGGGTTCATCACTGCCTTGAGTCAAGGGCAGAGGCAGCGGGGATGGGCGAGGGCGGGGGCGGCCACCAGAGCTGAACAACTCCAGGACTGTCTGGAAATGAAACCCAGCCAGCCCTGCCTCCCACTCACCAGCTGAGTGTCGCTTATACAACTTCCTCCTTCTGTTCTTGTTCAGGAATTACCCGGGTCCTAGCTCTGCTGGTTGGGGGGACTGCCCCTAAGTCTGGGGCCGGAGCCTCCTGGGGTCTGCTCTGATCACTCAAAGACTCAGACACTTGGTCTCGTGTCCCGACCTGCCCTCCAAAGTACACTTTCTCCTTCCTACCTCCGTTCATCTGCCCGTGATTGCCGGCCCTCTCCCTTCCGCTGGTCCAAACCCCAGTTGTCCTCCTCAGCCCGTCCTAAGCTCCTCCCAGAGGCCTTCCACAGAGACCCCTCCTGGTCCCTGTATCCTCTCTACCCATTCATGCCTCCTGCCTGGCAGGCAGATCAGCAGCAAGCAAAACTGGCACAAACCCTGTCTTTGCAGCGGGGGCTTCTAGGCTCTATGTCCCGTGCATCCTGCAGGCTTTGTCCACACCCGGGGTGGGGAATCAGAAGTCTGGTACGGCCTCTGCACCGTGTGATCTTGGGCAAGTCCCTTCCCCTGTCTGGCCAGGGTTGTTTCCATAGCTGCTGAGGGGAAAGGTTCAATGCCACGTCCAGGGAGCCTTAATTAAGGGAACAGGCAGGGGAGATGGAGAGGGTTGCCACATGCCACCCCACCCCCATCCTGCCGACCCCAATACAAAGCTTCCCTCTGAGTGGAACGGGTAGAAGGCAGACTCAGAGATTCAGTTCATCAGAATTTCTGGGTGGAAACAGACATGGGGGCCGGGGAAAGGGGCCTCAGAGGTGGCCAGACATCATGATTAAGAGCAACTATGAAGACAGGGCTTTGAATCCTGCCTGGATAGTTCTGTGGCCTTGGGCAAGGCACCTGACCCTGTCACCCTCACTGGTCTCACTTGTAAGCTAGGGGTAACTGTACACATTTTCTTTGGTTCTTAGTGATTAGCATGACACGCGCTTCTTCTTGTTGTTTAGTCGCTCAGCCGTGTCCGACTCTTTGTGACCCCATGGACCACAGCACACAAGGCTTCCCTGTCCTTCAATGTCTCCTGGAGTTTGCTCAAACTCATGTCGATCGAGTCGACGATGCCATCCAACCACCTCATCCTCTGTTACCCCCTTCTCCTCCTGCCCACAATCTTTCCCAGCATCAGGGTCTTTTCCAATGAATAGGCTCTTCACGTCAGGTGGCCAAAGTATTGGAGATTCAGTTTCAGCATCAGTCCTTATTGAATATTCAGGGTTAATTTCCTTTAGGATTGACTGGTTTGATCTCCTGGCTCTCCAAGGGACTCTCAAAAGTCTCCAGCACCACAGTTCAAGAGCATCAATTCTTCGGCACTTAGCCTTCTTTATGGGACCATGACACATAACTAGATGCTCAGTAAATGGATATTATTGCTATTATTATTATTATTTCTAGTGTAGCCAATTTACAGTTCCATTGGAAAAGTGGACAGCTGTGACAGTCTTAAAATTAGCAGTGTACATCTATGTATTTTGCCCTGGAAAGAGTTCATACTCTACTGTTGCTGCTGCTGCTGCTGCTGCTAAGTCTCTTCAGTCGTGTCATACTCTACTAGTACATTTAAATGTTATAGTATTAACAATATAATCCCATTTCTGTTTTTAAAAAAATGTGGAAGTAGGGAAAATAAAAGGAATAAACACAACCATGTTTCGAGCAGTTATCCTGGGGATAGGTGGTGAGGGGACAACTCACAGATGAGCTTAGTAATTTTTTCTTCTGTGCTTATCTTTATGTTTTACATTTTCTAAAATGAGGTCATGATTTCTGTTGTGGTTCAGTCGCTCAGTCATGTCAGACTCTGCGACTCCATGAACCGCAGCACGCCAGGCTCCCCCGTCCTTCCCCGTCTCCCAGAGCTTGCTCAAACTCATATCCATTCAGTCGGTGATGCCATCCAACCATCTCATTCTCTGTCGTCCCCTTCTCCTCCTGCCCTCCATCTTGCCCAGCATCTGGGTCTTTTCTAATGAGTCGGCTCTTGCATCAGGTGGCCAAAGTATTGGCACATCAGCTTCAACATCAGTCCTTCCAATGAATATTCAGGATTGGTTGAGGTTGTGATACGGGGGCAACAGAAAGTGATAGAGATTTTTTGTGACTCGATCGGCTGCCTCACTGGTCTGGATGCCCAGGGCCAGGCCTGGTCATAGACTCCACAGCTCAGGGCTCCTGGGGGCCAAGGTCCATGGGGGTGAGCTGGCCCTGCACCTGGCCTCTCCATACCCACTCTGGGTGACCCACCCCCAGGTGCCTCCACATGGGACGCTGTGGCTTATTTTGCTCCTGGACCCACCTGATGAGGAAGAGCCAGACTCCCAGGGGAAGTGCCTGGTTCTCTTCCGTGATGTTCTGGGGCCCGCTCTTTCCCTTTCCCTAGACCTTGGCTCACCCTGTGTATGTCCACAAGCCCCTCCAGGATGGGGCAGAGGCAGGTAATGAGGAGGAGGGCTCCTTGGCCCGGGGCCTGGGTCTGGGGCTGAGGACACAGCCCCTAGTGGCCCAGGAGGAGCCCACAGTCTGCAGGCTCCCACTCATCTCCATCTTGGTCCGGTTCTCCCAAAGCAGAGCCTGAGGTCACACTCCTGTGGGAAGGGATGGCAGAAGCTGCAGGGAGGGGACAGGAAGAGACACAGAAGAGGACAGGCCAATAAAGAAGGTTGATCCAGGTCACTGCCGGAGGCCACAGGCCCTCCAGTTCCTCTGAGACCTCAAATGAGTCTCAACACGCCTCCACAACTGTCCATCCTACGGAGATTTTGTCCCTCACTTCTGACCCTCTTTGGCTTCAGGATAGCCCCCGGGCTGTTAACTCCCTCACATCCCATGACCAAGCCTGCTCCCTGCCTCCAGAGAGCCAGAGGGAGAAGAGTCCAGAAGGGAGCACCCACCCAGCTTCACCCCAGCGCCCCTCCCAAGTCTTGGTCTCTCTCTAGAGCTTTGGACCCATCTGTACATCATCCTCCAGACCTTTCCCCAGGACATGCTCCCCTCCCCGACTCTGGCATCCTGGATACTCCCCCACCGCCGGCGCTCAGGCGGGTTTGGAGCATCCAGACAGCATCCAGGCCTCTTCGTGATCTCCCAGCCTCTGGTCTCTCCATCCCCCACTCTTCTTCTAACAGCCCTGGCCTTCAGTGGCTCCTCTGTGGCCTCAGGCCACAGCCCATAAAGGAAGCCGCACAGGGCCAGACAGCCTCTCCAGTCCTGTCTGCATCCTCCCCAGGGCTGAACTGAACCAGCAGCACTGTCACCTTTGCTCTCTATTCCACAGGAGATGGTTCCTTCCCCGCCTCTCCTCCCAGGTTAATCCTCTTCATGTTTTGGCCCCTCCCCTGACCACCCAGGCTTTGATGGTGGTTCAGATGGTATAGAATCTGCCTGCAATGCCAGAGACGCGAGTTCGATCCCTGGATCGGGAAGATCCCCTGGAGAAGAGCGTGGCAACCCACTCCAGTATTCTTGCCTGGAGAATCTCACGGACAGAGGAGCCTGGCGGGCTATAGTCATGGGGTTGCAAAGAGTAGGACACGACTGAGCGACCAACACACACACAGTGATCCCCCAGTCTGGGTCAAAGTTTCACAAACCTCATCTGCCTGTCTCACAAGGAATGTTCAGTTGACCATTCCCCCCACCATGGGCCAAGAGTTCCAAGCGGGTAGAGTTTGGGCCAGGGTCATCCTTGCACCCCAGCATTGCCCCCCCTCACCCGCAGGGCTTGACACTGAACAGGCCCCAGGCTTGTCAGGACAGGAATCTCAGGCCTGGATGTCCCAGCTCCACAGAAACACTGCCAGGCCTGTCTCGGCCCCTGCCTGAGGCTAACACATTCACTCAGGCTTCCATACCAGGAACTGGGCCAGCCACTCTGGCCTCACCTTCTCCCCGTATCCTGCCAGCTCAGGGAGGGGCTCGGGGGGTCGGGGATCCCGAGGAGAACCCGGCCCTTCCCCAACTGAGACCTCTCCCATCCCAATGACTGGATCTGGGGACGCACCTCCCCACAACCCCAGTTTGAACCAGGTCTCTTGCCACTTCCTGTCGCTGTGGTCTGTCCTCAACTTCTACCGCATCTACCTCCCAATAATTAAACATATTTAATCATCCCCGGTGGCTCAGACAGTAAAGAAGTCACCTGCGATGCAAGAGACGCGGGTTCAATCTCTGAGTCAGGAAGATCCCTGGAGGAGGGCATGGCTACCCACTCCAGTATTCTTGCCTGGGGAATTCCATGGACAGAGGAGCCTGGTGGGCTACAGTCCAGGGGGTCACAGAGTCAGACACGACTGAGCAACTGAGTACTCGGAATCATCCAACAGGTAAGACAGCTCCCGGGGCCTTGTGCCTAGCTCCCCTTCCGGCTTCTGATTCCTGGAGGTTCTGGCATCTGTGTTTTCAGGGCCTTGGGGGCAGGGCTGTTTGAGTCAGTAAACACTGTGGAGCACTATCTGCAGCAAGTGATGGTGCCAGCCAGGCTGCCTCCCTCCCTGCTGCACCTGGGGCCAGGGCAAGGAGAAGGAGTCTGTCTACCTGCTGGGCACAGGAAACACAAGGCCCAGAGAGGGTGAGAAACTTCCCCAAGGTCACAGAGCTCAGGAGCAGAGATCTGGTTAAGGACTTGGGAGTTGATGAAATATTTACTTTATCATCTTGTGGGTACACACTGGTTGATAAAATACACACAGCTCTTGCCCGTGTGAAGTTCACCGGTTGGTGCGAGGGGTGGTGTATAAAAAAGCCAGAGCACAAACCTATAGAAAGGTGGATCTTGCTACCTACTAGGGTGAGAGGAAGCCCGGAATGTGATGGGGAAGAGTGGGGAGCAGTGAGAACAGGAGGTCTGAGAGGGCTTCTCAGAGGAGATGAATTTTAGCTTTGAAGTTTGAAGGATAAGCAGAGTGGCCATACAAGGATTTGGGAGGAAGAGCATTCAGGCAAAACCCTTGAGGTGAGAACGGGCTTGAGTTGGTCTGGGTGGAGCAGTTGGGGTGGGGGGGGCGCAGGCAGAAAGGTGAAGCTGGAGCCTGGAAAAGGGCCTGGGCTGTAGTGAGAGCCTTGAACTTTATTTAAATGCACTGGAAAGCCTATAGATGTTAAGCAAGAGGGAGTGACACAATTCAATGTATGTTTTTGAAATATCCCCCTGGCAGCTGCTCGGAGGGGGACTACCAGGAGGGCGGGCAGGTAGGAGCAGAGAGGCAGACGAGGAGGCTGGGACGCCCTGGCAGGGGGCGGTGAAGGTGGCTCAACCCCGGGGGCGGGGGCAGGGGAGGTGGCAGGGGGCAGGGGAGGTGGAGTGGGGCAGGGGAGGCGGAGGAGAGCATGATTCAATTGCATGTGAAGGAAGCACCCACAGTCCTTGCTTGCATTGGGAGCGAGGGCGCACACAGAGGGCGGAATCGAGATGAATCCCCAGGCTTTTGGTTTGAGTGGATGGAGTTGCCGTTAGCTGAGATGGGGAAGCCTGGGTAGGAGCCCGCTGAGGGCAAAAAGTCACAAGTTCAGCGTTGGCCAAATTATGTTGGAGAAACCTTTTAGGTATCCATGGTGATGTGGAAAAAATGAATACTTCAGTCAACACTCATTGCACACATTCTGCATCAGGCAATTTAATCTCTTCATCAACCCCTAGGAATAGGTACAATTATTATGTCCATTTCCTTGATGAGGAAACTGAGGCTTGGAGTAGGATGTAGCGTATAGGATGAGAAGAAAGCCAGGCAGAGTCTCAAGAAGCTCTCACATCTAAAAGACCACGGGCGAGGGTGCCTCTGAAGGGAGTCCTGGGCTTCCCAGAAGGTGGTTCTTCTGGATCAGCCTGATGTTCCCAGGGATCACGTGAGAGAAGGTTGAGATGACAGAGCGTCCAGGGGATGGAGACACAGCATGGGTGCAGAGGAGTAGGGGCCGGGAGCTGGATCACAAGAGGTCTGGAAGGAACGGGAAGGGGAGAGGAGGACAGAGAAAGTGGCCTCACATTTTCCAACATGTAAGTCTGGCTGGGGAGGGCAGGAGAGAGACAGGGCCAGCTAACAGGGGCTGAGGGTCCTGGGCTGCCGCCCTGCCCATCTGGGGGCAGGGACGCCCACCATTTGCCAGAGGGATGGACACATCAGAATAACTTCCTTTCTGATATGGTCCAGCCGGTGGTGCCCCAGTCCTGTGTTAGCATGGAGTGCTCCCTCCCACCCGCGGATTTTTTTCAGGGGACCGAGGACAGGGCGCGGGGTTAGGAGAGGCGGATGACTCACTGTCACTGCTCTCAACCCCCAGTATTCCCACACAAACCAGGGGTTTGTCAGAGCCAAGAGGTCTGTGGGGCGCTCTGGTACTTCCTGGGGACTGTGGGCCCACAGGGGATCAGGGTGCTCAAATGCCAGAACAAGGAGCCTTGCCTGGCTGCTGGACTAGGCACCCTCCACGGTCAGAAATTTAACATCAAGAGGAAGTGGGGTGATGGGGAGGAATGGGGAGATTGGGATTGACACATGCATACTATTGATACTATGTATAAAATAGATGACTAATGAGAACCTACTCTATAGCACAGGGAACTCTACTTAATATACTGTGGTGACCTGAATGGGAAGAGAGTCCAAAAGGGAAGGGATATATGTATATGCATGATTGATACACTTTACTGTACAGTAGAAACTAACACATTCTGAAGCAACTATATTCCAAAAAATTTAATTTAAAAAAAAGAAAAAGAAAGAAACTAGCAAACACTTTCCCCACTTCAGAAAGTCCAGAGTGACCACAGACAGCTCTCAACTGAGTTAGCCATCTCCCTGGAAATGTGGTCCGGGGAGTTTTAGGCCCAGAGTGGGGAAGGGTCTTGCCCAACACCTTATTCCATTGGTCAACCCCTCCTTCATCAGTGCGACCAGATGCTAATCCTCTGGCACTGTCACCTCCGCCTGGAAGCCTTCCCTGATTCTCTTCCAGGCTGGGTGAGGGACTTCCCTTGCATTTCCAAAGCCCCTCAGGTATAACATCACCAGACTTTCCTATCTGATTGTCTATCTGATGGTCTTCATGTCCACTTGGCCCCGCAGATTGAAGGCAGAGGCCACATCTGATCCACAGCAGTGCCCAGCTCAGGGTCTGCACAGAGCTGAGGTGTGGGTGTCTTTGTTGAATGGATCTCATCTGAACCAAACCAGCGATGCCTTGTGAAGGGCCACAGACTTTGATCCTTCTCTGGCTCCCAGGCAGAGTACCACATTTCGGGTTTAGCATCCCTACCAAGTGGACGTGCAGAGGCACAGAGCCCCTGAAAGAAAGGAAATTGAAAGGGACATCAGGCTTCTCGTGCTCATGTTCCAGGGGAGGAAGCTGAAGCTCAGAGTGACAAAGGCACAGTCCATGGGCTGAAGATCAGAGGGCATAACATGAATCACGCTCAGATGGCCTTGGCCCTGTTTCATGGCTCTCCTCCCAGAAATGCTAAAGCCTAGGTTTCCTCATCTGCAAAACTGGGCTAGATGCAGCAGTCTCTGGAAGCTCAGCCACGGTCCAGTTCTGTGAACTCACAGACTCCAGGCGCCGCGGTTGGGGAGGAGGGATCATTCCAGAGGCTGTTTATCATCTTATCGTACCCCCTTGAGCTCTTGGAGCAAAACATTCCCAAGGAGCAGGGTGATTCATCACAGCACCATTTGCCTGTTCCAGAGAAAAGACAGACAATGAAATACATTCTGCAACTTTTAAACAGGAGACAAAGAAATTTTAAGATGAAGTTTCTCTTTAGCGGACAGAGACGGAATTGGGATATATATATATACATATATATATATATATTTTTTTTTTCCTCCCAGAGATTCAGGCTTTGAGGGGAGGAAACTATCATGGTTTGAGTCAAATTGTCCCAAAGTGCAAGGTGGCATCCTCAGTGAACACCAAGGACAACACTGCTTTTTTTAAACAGCTTGATGGACTGAATCTGACAACAGCCACTGTGAAGGCCGACTGATTGGATGAGAGTTAAAACCAAATTAGGTTGGCTGCTTTTGTTGTTCTTGGCACTAATCCATTCCAGAACTCTGATGGTCAAGGGGAAGATCAGAAACTTACCTTGCTTGCTCCACTTAAATTAAGCAAAGGAGAGCTTGCTGGATGGTTTGGACATCTTGTAACTCAAGAAGACATGGAGGGAAGTAACAGATAAGTCTGGTTGGGGGATCTAGGGGGAAGCATGGTTTGATCGCGGTGAACTTGAATGGTGAGCTTCCACCATTCACAGAAAACCACCGGAACTGCTCCAGCAGTGCAGGGGCAGATGGATAACCCCATCTCTCATTTCAAAGTCACTGGATATCTGTGCCCTGAGTTTGCGTCTCTTACAATACAACTGTTATATTCAACTCTTTAAAAATGGTACTTTTTGTACATTGGTAAATGCCAGAGGTCAGGGTTGGGGGTGGGAGGGGAGATGGGGAGTTAGTGTTTAATGGGGACAGAGTTTCAGTTTAGGAAGGTGAAAAATTCGGGAAACAGATGGTGGTGAGAGTTGCACAGTGTAAATGTACTTAGTGCCACTGAACTATACAGTTAAATATGGTTAAAATAGTATGTGTTACATTATGTGACTTTTACCTCAATAAAAAAAAAATTTTTTTTTTTTGGTCATAAATGATCTTTATTAAGAATGCATCTTCTCATGATTCAAAACCAAATACTTTACAGGAATGGTATTCCTAATACAAATTGACATGAAAGTGTTTTAAAATTGTAATAAAAAGCAAACATTTAAAAGACCTTTGTCTCTAGAAACACACACTTTAAGGATTAAAAGTAACTCTAAACTGTCAGAATTAAAAGCTCACATCACAGAAACGTTTAATAAGTACTGACCAACAGATTACAACAATGGTGGTGGTTTAGTCGCTAAGTCGTGTCCAACTCTCGCGATCTCATGGACTGTAGCCTGCTAGGCTCCTCTGTTCGTGAGATTTTCCAGGCAACAATACTGAAGTGGGTTAAAAAAATTTTTTTTTTAATTGTACTTCTCTCTCCCATGCCCCGATTGGGCAGAAGTGGGAGTGAACTTGACCTCTTTGCCCAAGTGAGGTTGTGTGATAACAGTAAGAAATTTCCAGAGATCTGGCTTCTAGTTTGACTCTGATGCCAACAAGCTAAGTCTCCTCGCTGGGACTCAAGTTTCCCCACCTGTAAAATCATAGGGAAGAGCATAGGTAGAGTGAGAAGAGAGGACCCCTGAGGCATGGGCTTTGAAATCACACTACCTGGATTCTAATCTCATTTTTCTAGCTGTGTGTCCTGAGGAAAGTTGCTTTTCTGAGCCTCAACTGTCTCATCTGTAAAGCAGAGACAGTATCATCTACCCATGGGATTTGCTGACAGGTTAAATAACATGATGTGTACAAAGCACATAGCTTAACGTTTGGCCCATATGAATTTTTTTTTTTTTTTAATGAAGGTGTGGTTTACACATAGTGAAATGCTCGATCTTCAGCATTCAACTTTGATGATTGCATAGCAAGATACAGAACATTTCAATCACCGCAGTAAGTTTTCTCGTGCCCCTTCCTAGGCAACCCTTCTCCCAGGAAAAAAAAAACAAAACAGATCTGATTTCTATCACCACAGGTTAGTTTCATCTGTTTTACAATTCCATACAAACAGAACTAGGCAGTATGTATTGTATTTGTGCGTTTGTGGGGATGTTTAGCTTCTTCAGCGTGACAGTTTTGAGGGTCATTCCTATTACTGTGTGTATGAGTAGGATGCTTCCTTTATGGTGTGTAGTATTTCATCATATAAACGCAGTACAGCTTTTCCATTGTACTGGTGATAAGCCTCTGGGCTATTCCCCGTTTTTGCCTATTATGAAGAAAGCTTCTATAAATCTTCTCATTAGAATTTAGCAGAAGACTTTCATGGACAAATATTTTCATTTCTCTTGGGTAGATACCTGGGAGTGGAATGTTGGATCATAGGGTAGGTGTATGTTGCACTTTTGAAAGAAACTCCCAAATGATCTTCTAAAGGGGTTGTATCATTTCACATTTCCATCAGTGATGTATGAGCATTCTAGTCACTTCAAACCCTCGCCAACATTTGGTGGGGTCAGTCTTATGGATTTTGGTCATTCTGATATCACATCATGGTCTTAATTTGCATTTCCCCATGACTAATGAATTCCTGTCATGTGTTTATTTAAAAGATTTTCCAAGGTAGTTCCTCTCCCCTTTGCTGCCATGTAGCTTTCACCCTCTATGATTAGAAGGACTGATGAACAAATAAGGAAGGGGAAAACTGATGACCAAATCTACTGAAAATGTAAAGAGCTCTACAAATACAAAATCAAACATAAGCTGAGCTCCGGAACCCCTCTGCTGACTTGGGTTTCCCAGGACTGGGGAGCTAAGGACTTGTTTTTCTTGAATGAATTGGGGGACAAGATCATGGCTGACTTGACGTCAGAATTTTTTTTTTTTGGCTACAGTGTAGCGTGCGTGATTTTTAGTTTCTTGACCAGGGATTAAATCCCTGCCCTCTACAGTGGAAGTGCAGAGTCTTTTTTTTTTTTTTTAATATATTGTAGTATTAATTTGAGGTTTCCCAGGTAGCTTGTGGTAAAGAATCTGCCTGCAATGCGGGGGACATGGGTTCAATCCCTGAGTCATGAAGATCCCCTGGAGAAGGAAATGGCAACCCACTCCAGTATTCTTGCCTGGGAAGTCCCATGGACAGAGGAGCCTGGCAGGCTACAGTCCACGGGGTCACAAAGAGTCAGGGACAACTTAGCCGCTAAAAAACAAATACTATTTTTAATTTTTTGAGGAAGCTCATACTATTTCACAGTGACTGTACCAATTTATATTCCCATCAATAGTGCACAAGGGTTCACTTTTCTCCACATCCTAGCCAACCCTATTTATCTATTTTTGATAATAGGTAAACTAAAAGATGTAAAGAGATATGTCATAGTGATTTTAATTTGCATTTCCCTAATGATTAGCCATGTTGAGCATCCTTTCATGTACCTGTTGGCCATTTGTGTATATTTTTTTGTGGAAAAATGTCTATTCAGATCTTCTGCTTATTTTCTAATTGGATTATTTGTGTTTTGTTACTGAGTTTTAGGCTTTCCTTACATATTTTGGATATTGATTCATAATCAGATAGAGGACATGAAAATCTCTTTAGTTTCACAGTTGCCTAATTTTGTTGTTTCTTTTGTCATGCAAAAGATTTTTGATGTTTTTTCTTTTTGTTGCTTGTTGGTACTGCCAATGATTTTTTTGGATAGGAAGCAAGGAGTCAACCACTGGACCACCAGAGAAGTTCCCAGGGAAGTTTATGTTTTAATGATAAACTTGTCCCTGATTGAATAATCATGTCCACTGCTGCCATTTATAAACTGCCTACTCTGCTCCATAGTAGCATGGTACATGTATTTACACATAGTATGTGTATTTTTACAATAACCCTGCAAGGTTGTTATATGATCTCTATTCAGTGATCTCTAAACATCAGGTCTGAATTTCTTTTCATTTATTTATTTTTGTCTGTACTAGGTCTTCCTTGACACACATGGGCTTTGTCTAGTTGCGGCGACCAGGGGCTACTCTTCATTGCGGTGCACGGGCATCTCATTGCTGTGGCTTCTCTTATGGAGCACAGGTTCTAGGCAAATGGGCTTCAGTGGTTGCAGTTCACCGGCCCTAGAGTGCAGGCTCAGTGGTTGTCATGCACGGGCTTTAGTTGCTCCATGACATGTAGAGTCTTCCTGGACCGGGGATCAAACCCATGTCTCCTGCATTTGCAGGCAGATTCTTATCCACAGAACCAGAGAAGTCCAAAGATGAATTTCTTTGCCTAACACCACACAGCTGCATCTCCATGGGATCTAGATTCAAAATGCAACTATGGTTCCAAAATTTCACTCAAGTTGCTTTTTATTCAGTTATGAAATAGAATGAAGTGCTGATATATGCTGCAACATCAATGAACCTCAGAAATACTGCACTAAGCGAAAGACGGCAGACATAAATGGTCACACAGTGTATGATTCCATTTATGCCAAATATCCAGAAAGGGTAAATCTGCCTTTAGACGGATAACAAGTGAGTGGTTGCCTGGGGCTGTAGGGAGAGAACAGGAGAAATTGTTTAATGGCTGTGGGCTTTTCTCTTGGGGTGATAAAAATAGTTTGCAACTAGATGGAGATGGTGGTTACACAACACAGTAAATGTAATAAATGTCACTGAACTGAATATTTAAAAAATTTTTTTTTAATTTGCTTGCACCGGGTCTTAGTTGCGGCACGTGGGATCTTCGATCTTCACTGTGGCATGTGAAATCTTTCGTTGCAGCATGTGGGATCTAGTTCCCTGACCAGGGATTGAATCCGAGCCTTCTGCATTGTGAGTGCAGTCTTAGCCACTGGACCACGAGGGAAGTTCCTAAGATGGTTAATTTTATGTTACATGACTTTCACCTCAATAAATTTTTTTAAAAAAACCAAACACTTCACCCTGCAGTCTTTTCCTCATTAATGAGCATAATTTTACCAAGAATGACTAAGTCCTTGGGGTAGTAAAACTCCCCAGCATCTGGTCCCAATCTTTTCTCTTCCAGAGAATCCCCTGCTTGCTTGAGAATTTCAGGGAGGAAATGGCAGCACGACCCGGAGAATGGGCCCTAGAGTCAGCCTGCCTGAGTTCAAGTGCAGGCATCCCCATGTTCTCATCTGTAAAATGGGGCTGCTAATGCTACTAGGCTCATGGGGTTGCTTTTAGGAAGGACCAGTATCAGGCATGTAGTGTCCGGGCACAGGGAATGTTTAGAGGTAACGTTTATTCACTAAGCTGTACTGTTAGGGCAGACCACCTGCTCCTACTGTCACCCATACTGCAAATATTTAATGAGCACCTGCTACATGCCAGACACTCTTCTAGGCCTTGGGGATTCATCTTTAAGCAAGAACAATAAAATTCCTTTCTTCTTGGAGTTCACACTCCAATTGGGGTATAAGACAATAAATAGACAAAGTAAGTAAAATACATAGTATGTTGCATGTGCGTGTGGGTGCATGTGCTGTTTTCAGTCATGTCCCGACTATTTGTGACCCCATGGGCTGTAGCCTGCCAGGCTCCTCTGTCCATGGAATTCTCCAGGCAAGAATACTAGAGTGGATTGTCATTTCCTTCTCCAGGGGCTCTTCCCGACCCATACTAAAGAGGAAAAGATAAATAAAGGGTGTGAATAGGAAGTTTTGGGGAAAGATTAGAATTTTTTAATTGGGTGGCCAGAGGTTTCCCTGAGTAATGTTCTGAGGGCAGTGAGGGTTTTCATCTCTTCTTGCTGCTGTAGCAAGTTACCACAAACTTAGTGACTCAAAACAACACAAATGTAGTATTTTACATTTCTTGAGTTAGGAGTTCAAAATGGGTCTCATGGGGCTGAAATCAAGGTGTTGGGGGAGCCATGTTCCTTCCAGAGGCTCTGGGGAGAATTCGTACCTTGCCTTTGTGAGCTTCTAGACGCTGCCCACATTCCTTGGCTCGTGTGCCTGCATCATTCCAAGATCCACCTCCTGCTCTTTGACTTTCCTACCTCCCTCTTTTCCTTATAAAGACCCTTGTGGGGCTTCACTGGTGGCTCAGTGGTAGAGAATCTGCCTGTCAATGCAGGAGACACAGCTCGATCCCTGATGCAGGAAGATCCCACATGCTGTGGAGCAACTAAGCCCATGTGCCACAACTACTAAGCCTGTGCTCTAGAGCCCAAGAGCCACAACTGCCGAAGCCCACGCACCTAGAGCCTGTGCTCCGCAACAAGAGAAGCCACTGCAGTGAGAAGCCTGAGCACCACAATGAAGCACAGACCCCTCACTGCAGCTAGAGAAAAGCCTGAGCAGCAGTGAAGAACCAGCATAGACAAAAATAAATAAAACTTTATATATATGTATATTCATACATATATAAAGACCCTTGTGATTGTATTGGATTCACCTGGATAATCCAAAATACTCCCATTTTAAAATCCTTAATCACATCTGCAAAGTCCCTTTTGCCATGTAAGTTGACACGGTCACAGGTCCTAGTGATTAGGATGGGGACATCTTCAAGGGAGCCGTTCTGTCCACCATGAGGCATAGTATCTAGAGGACAGCAAGTGCAAACGCCCTGAGGCAGGGCTGTGCCCTCAGTGCCAGGCGTGTCTGAGGAAGATGGAGACCAGTGAAGATGGAGGGGAGTAGGTAAGAGGGGAGTGGTCTCTCTTGAGGTCAGAGGGGAAGAAGGTACAATGCCTCTTGCAGTCCCTTTTGGGTCCCAGTGAGGACTGTGACCTTTACTCAAATGAGCTGGGAGCAGTTGAGGGACATGATCTTATGGGTTTTAACAGGATGCTTCTGGCTGCTGTGTTGAGAACAGACTCTCCATTGCAGAGTCTGCAGGATAATGCAGGCGGCTGCAATATCCATGAGATGATGCCAGCTGGACCATGGCAGTAGAGGGAAGCGGTGAAATGGGTCTCATTCTGGAGGTCAAGTTGCAAGGAACCACTTAAAAATCAAAAGTGAAGTGTCACAGAAAGAGGGGAGTCAAGGATCATCAACTGAAAGGATTGAGATGCTATCCAAGTTGGGGAAGACCACAAAAAATCAGGCCTGGGGCTGCTGGTGTCAGGACTTTGAGATGCCTGTTGGGTATCCAGATGGAGATACCGAAGAGAAAGTCAGATTTATGAGTCTGGCGTTTGGGCGAGGGGTCTGGAGGAATCTGTTGGCGATGTCGGCATGTTGGTATTTAAAGCCATGAGCCTGGATGAGGTCTCCCAGGAAGTACAGGCAGAGTGATCAAGGGCTGAGACCTGGGTCCCTTTGCTGAGGAGGAACCAGTGATGCAGGAAGAAAACCAGGCCAAGGCAGGGTCCTGGAAGCCTCAAGAGTGCCAAATCCCGCCAACACTGTCCAAAGTGAGTGTGGAGCAAGGATGGCAGAGCAGAGGATGACTACGTCACTTTCCTAGGGCTGTTCTCTGGCAAACAGCCTCTATGGGAGACAATTTAAGGGAGATGGACCTACCAAGGCAGCCCTGCGATTCCAGAGCTGTCTCCCCTGCAGGCAGCTGGACGGATCTGCTCTCCCAGCATCATTTCCCTCTCAGCTCAGCTCCAGTTGGGCTTTTAAGACTCAGCTCAGTTACTCCCCTCTGCCACGTGGCTGTGCTGCCCCCCAAGGCTGAGCTGGGGGCCCTCACCCAGCTCCCACAGCTCCCCACTGGACAGCTCTCCACACCCAGCCTGTGTACACGTCTCAGTCTCCCACTGGGCCAGGAGCACACTGGGCTTCTCGGAAGCTTCCTGTTTGGGCATCCCCCGGCCTGGCGTGGCCTGAGGGGTCAGACCCTCAGTAAACGTCTGCGAACAGACACACTTAGCAGAAGCCCCTTCCCCTGGGATGTGGCTGTGTCCAGTGCTTCGTCACGCAGACGCTTCCGTCCCCTGAAACTTGGGATCCTCCTGGGCCCTCGTGGCAGACCGGTCATCACACAGCACCCACCTGCTGACACTCACTGAAGAGTTGTTAAATATCAGGAAAGGGGCCAAGGACTGGGTCGAAGTTCAAGTCCTGGCACTCCCAAGTCGTCAGGACTTCAACTTCCCATCTCTGAAAGGGAGAGGACGCATGCTCATCCCTTAAGCTCCTCCTCCTCAGCTGTGACCTTTGGGAGAGTGTTTGGCAAACTGTAAACCAGCCAGGCATTCGGAGGTACCACAGTCAAGGCTTCTCCCTGACGGCTGGTTCAGGGCATGTGACTAGAACTGACCCACCCCAGGCCACATGAGGCCTCCGAATGGGTTCTCCTCAAGCCACTCTGAGGATAAGCGGCGTCCTCCTAAGGCAGCCAGATCCGGGGACTGAGTGGGACCTGGCCCGCGGAAACGAACACACGTGTGGATGTTCACAGCATCTCCAGTGACAGTGACTAAGTGCTACGTGAAGCAGCTGGCTGGACCCTTCCTGAAACTCATCCCAGATCTGCTCTGACCAGACGTCCTTCACTCAGGCCACCCTCTTCTCCAGGGGTGTGCCCTGCCTCACCCTCCAGGGCGGGGACCAGGCTCCCCCTCAGCGCAGACAACACACAGGAGGCTCAGCGTGCAGGGCCATTCGTTGACCTTTACTTCCCCAAATGACTATGGTCAGGGGTTGAAGGAATCGGAGGGAGAGGAGGGGATCCAGACATAAGCAAAAAGTTACACCCTTAATGTGCTGTGATGGGCTGAAGAGAGGTTCATCTGTGACTGACAAGTCCCTGCCCCTACCCCCTATCTGAGATGCTCCGGAAGTTTGGGCTCAAGAATACACACTCATTCAAGCCATATCCCTTCCACCAGCCGGAGAAGGACCAAGTCTGTTTAAGGCCTGGTCGCTGCACCAGTGGGACCACTGTGCTAATGGCCTTGGCGCCTTGACCTAAACAAACAGGGGAGGCCTGGTCTGGCTCCCTCTGCACAAGCAGAGACAAAGGTGACTGATTAGCAGGGGATCTGATCTGCGGGGCATGGATAATGGCAGAGGGTGGTTCTTGCAGCAGTAGATAAGGACTCTAAAACATAGTGTAAACCCACAAGGTGGGTGACTAAAAGTAGAACACGGGGATTAAGTCAGAAAATGGAACTCTGTGAGCTGACCCAACTTTTCAAGAGGCTTCCAGGACAGTCTCTGTTCACAGGGTATTTCAGCCCCCTTGGCCTTAACCCCTCAGGAAGGCAGAAGGAAGAAGAAGTGGTGGTCTGCCTTCCGGGGCCTGGGCATTGTCATGATTGTCCAGATCTCTGTGGTCACAGGGCACCCCAGCCACCTCAGACCTTGTGCCCCAGGAGGGCTGCCCTCAAGGCCCTCATGCCAGGCTGCGAAGGCCGTCTCTTCTACCGCTTCTTCTTGGCCTCCTTCTTGGGTCTTTTGTTTGCAGAAGGAGCAGTGGCCTTGGGCTTCCTCGTCACCTCTGCACTTCGGGGCTCAGATGGTTCTGCCTCCTGTGTGGTGACAGAAAGGAGAGTCCTGCTTAGACAAATCAAGCCTGACACCAGCAAAATGAGATCACGTCTGAAAGGACTCTGCAAATGGGAGCAGAGAAACCAGGGATCAAACCATCACCACGGGGACCTGGGAGCCGTGTGTTCTGGGACTGTCCCCGGGGAGCAGGTGAAGGATAAGGGAGGAGGCCTGAAGGGAGGGGTGGCCTTTGGAGTCTCACAGGCCTGGAGGGCACCGAGGCTCCCCCAGTTCCAGCCAAGTGACCTTGTGGGCAACTCCCTTCCCCTTTCTACATCTCAGCTCACCCACCTGTGGGATGCAAACAGTGATGCATACCTTGCAGGGCTGATGTGAGGAGGAAAAATGCTCAGGAAGAACCTGGGAAACGCAAATGCACCCAGGGGCCAGTGGGACACGCGAGCAGGGCCTGGGCAGAGTATGGGTGGGGAGGCAGCGGTGGGCAGACCTTCTGTGGTTTGCTCTCCTTCCGGCCCTGGCATCCCCTCCTCCCATTCAAGCCACAAAGACGAGGGCAGGGAAGGGTGGAGAGCACGGCCGCTACACAGGGTTCTGCGGTGCCTGGCAGGGGTGCCATGTGGGAAAGGGCAGAGGGCAGCCTCGGGGCACTACTCCAGACTCTCCCTATGTCCGGGGCAGCTCTGGTTTTTATCTGTCATGTACACTGTGATTTGTTCCCTGTATGATCTGGTTTAAACAAAGGCTCTGCTGCTGAAAAAAGGTTTAAAACCACAAAGCCAGCCCTGGCCTTTACGGGGCTGATAAAGAGAGTGGACTCTGGGGAGGGGACTTGGCCTGCTCCAGCCTCACAGGCTGTCAGAGGAGACTCTGGAGTGGCCCCTGTCCTGTCGGGAGTCTCCTCCTCCCCGGCGATAAACCACACTCAGCCAAGAAGGAGGCTAGAGTTCCCATTCAGTGCAGAGAACATGAGCCACGGTCCGCAGGCCTGGTCCGGCCCACAGGCAGACCTCACTTGGCCTGAAGTGTTTATTTTTAGGAATTTGAGCCAGTTGGGAGATTTCCCATTCAATGTGGAGTCCTTGCTTTTCTTGAGAACTTTAAACATCCGGTGACACTGGCCTCATGGAAGAAATGGGCTGAGCAGTGGCTGTCCCTTTATTCAGTGGCCCCCTGCCCCCACCCCGGCCCCCGCCACTCCACTGCCCCCAGCACTGTAGTAAAGAAACGTTTCAGTATTTTGTGTTCTTTTGTTAAAAAATGGGAAAACAAAAAGCAGACTCAGAAGACAAAGAGGGAGCACGGTGTTTCTAGAAAAGCATCTCTTCATGTCTAACTGGCCAGCTCCAGCTCGCTTCACTCTCAGTCCTTCTCTGGTCATTGTTGGCTTCCGGCCCCAGCCTCGAGCTTCCATCAGACAGAAGAGGCAGGACTGTGGCTGCAGACGGGCGGTCCCCACCTAAGGCCCAGTCCAAAGGTCCACCAGCTCCCTCTTATCAGCCTTCACTAGCTCTCCACCCTGCTCACCTGCCAGCCAGGAAACCAGGCGTAAAGGCCCAGCCCAGTCCCAAGCACCCACGGGTGATCCTCCCTAGATAACCAGCGGGCCGGCCCCTGGCCAGCCAGATCTCTGATTGAGCTCAACCAGTCCCCTTGCAGTGATGCTGTTTATGAAAGAGAGGGAGGGAGGGTGGAAGGGAAGAAGGAAGGAAGAAGAAAAAAGAAAAAAAAAAGTTACCCCATTAAAAACACAAAGCGAACAAAACCTCAGAGGAGACACTGTGTCAAGTGCACAGGCTGACAGCTGCAGAGCCTGCAGGAGGGCGACGGTTTAAGGCCAACCTCACAAGCACAACGCCTCTGGAGACTTTGGGAACTGGAAACAGTCCCCAGTCCAGTACCTGGGTGGCCAGTGGAAACCAGTCAGTCCCTGCGTGCCCCGGGCAAACAAGATCTGATTAAACAAAAGGGTTTCTGCACAAGGGACTTGCCAGGATCTCCAGGGATAAAGCCCCACTCTCAGTTCAAAGCTGGGGCCTCCGATTTCAGTGGGGCCTGCTCAGAACCCAGAGATGAGGACACCCAGCTGTCATCCCTCGTGCTTCCTTTACTCCACAGACCTTCTCTCAGGAACCTCATCCTGTCACCTCCCGGACCTCTCTCTTGGCCCAGCGTGGAACGGGCACCTCCCAGGCACCTCCCACTTAAGTGCCGCAGAGAGAGCATGGCCCCTCTGCAGCCGGCCTGGCCTCCCTCCTCCACCCCACCCCCACCAGTAGGCAGAACAACCAGAGTCCCAGCAAGCCCACCCTCCCTTTGCTCCCCTCCGTCCAACAGTCACCAAATCCTGCTGACTTGACCTCCTCCTCCTTGACTTGGCCACCGTCTTGAGCATCAAAGGCCCTAAATCTCTATGCCATGGCTTGCGTACCTGCCAAAAGAATTTTTCTGAACTGCAGATCCTCCCCACCTTAAACATTCCAGTGGCTACCATCACCCACAGTCTTATGTCCCATACCTGGGATGGCAGCTAAGGAGGCCACCTCTCCAGCCTCTCCTGGGCTCTCCTCCATCCCCCACACCAGGCCAGGCCCCAGGGCTTCCACTGCTCAGCCCTAAGCAAGAGGAGCACCCTTCTTTCCTTGGCCGCCCAGCAAACCCCTCCCCACGGTTTGGCCCGCCCAGGAACACACCGCTACTCCCTGTCTAGCCTTCCTCCCTCACTCTTCTTCAGCAGGTGCATGCTCTCCTCCACCCTGACGCCCCAGGCACCCAAGAACCTCAACAATGCAGTTACACGTGCCCATGATGGTCTCCCCTCCTCGCCTGTGAGCCCTTTGGACGGCTTCAATTGTTCCTGAAAGAATGAATGAAATGAAAGCACACACAAGATCTCCCATAACCATGGGAACATCTCTCTTGCTTTATCACCATGAAAATACAGCACTTAAGACTAGATCTTGGGCTTCCTTGAGTGGCTCAGTTGGTAAGAATCTGCCTGCCAATGCAGGGGACATGGGTTCGATCCCTCCTTCGGCAAGATCCCGCATGTGGTGGAGGAACGAAGCCTGTGTACCACAACTACTGAAGCCCACGTGCCCTAGAGCCTGTGCTCCGCAACAAGAGATGCCCAAAATGAAGGGCAGGCCCTGCTCACCACAACTAAAGAAAGCTCGTGCACAGCAGTGAAGACCCACCATAGCCAAAAAATAATGTAAATAAATTAATTTTAAAAGACTAGGCCTCATTTTTAGCATAGGGACAGAGGACAGCAGATTTTAAACCCAATATACGCACCCTAAGTCAACATCTAGACATAGCCATCAATAAGAACAGTAATAGTAAGAGCCACAACAGCTGCTAATATTTACAACAGGCTCTGTGTTCTGTGGTCTGGACATGTCTTATTTTTCCCTCACAAAGTGCCATAATGTGCCCCATTTTAAAGAAGAGACATTCAGAGAGGTTATGGGACCTGCCTCTGCTGGTAAGCAGCAGGGCCAGGATGAACCTAAGCTGTATGGTATATAGCCTCTTTTAGGTTTCCTTGGGACCTTGGGCTGATGGAGATCAAGAGTCGGAGTGAACTGTGAATCTCCTTTCTCTCTGTTTAGCCGAATCTGGACGCATGGGTGACGGTGGACTGACAAAAACAGCTTGTTCAGGATCCTGCCGATGGGTGCTTCAGGACCCCCTGCTTGTGGCAGGAGTCAGGAAAGTCGTTTAGTGCTCCTCGAGTCAGGCTTTGCTCCTACAGTTGAGAGCAGCTCTCCATGGGCGTGTGGACACGGTCACTGAGTCATCTGAGCGCCTTGTCTGTCTCCTCCTCACCCCAGGCCTCCTCCTCTCTTCTCCAGCTCAGGTTCTAGCACTGTCACTCACCCAATTCCCCAAGCTACAAACCGCTGAGCCATTTCTGGGTTCTCGCCATTCCCTGCGTGCCCCCACATCCAATCTGTCCCCATGGCCAGTCCATTCGGCTTTCCACAGAGCTCTCAGCTCTGCCCGGTCCCCTCTGGACACTACTGAGCCAGCTCAGACGACCCCAGCACCCTCCACCCCATCGCCCCGGTCTCCTGCCTGCCCACCTCAAGGTTTTCCTCACCATCCGCCACACTGCTTTCAGTCTGTTCTCCTGAAACAACCGTCCTGGCTAGCCTGTTTTCTGCTTTAAACGTGTTGCTGGTTCCCTCTTCATATAAAGCAGATCCCAAGAACCCCCGAGTGGCCTCCAGAGCCATTCCAACTGCAGCTTTGGCCCTGTCCCTGGCACGCCCCCTTGTGCAGCCCACTCTGTCACTTCTGGGCGACTGGCCAGCCAGTAACTCCCAGATGCTCTGCGTCTTTCCCGCTCTGCACAGGTGCTCAGCACCCATCACCCATCCGTCTGCGCCCAGTGCACGCAGGTTCTGGGTCAGGCAGCGCAGGGGAACCAAGAGGAGGCGCACTTCGTGATGTGTGCCATGTGACTGCCTCACAAACAGCCGCTGAGCGTCCCATCACCCTGGTGGGCCCATCCCTGGGAGCCTCATTTTACAGGCCAGGAAACTGAGGCTCACCAAGACTTAGAGACTCAGCCAGGGGGGCAGGGAAACGAAGGCAGCTGTTACACACATGATTTGGCTCTGGGGTCCTAGCCACACAGAGCAAGTTCCAACTTCTTAGCTGGCAAGAATGACTCCGAATAAATGGCTGACTTTTCATTTCTCTTCAAATGCGCATTGCTGGTACAAGCCAGGCAGACGGCAGACTCCGAACACGACAGCCCCACCTTTCAGTCGCGCCTCCTCTGCAGCAAGTTCCCCCAGCAATCTCACGTTAGGGAGTGAAAGAATCCCTCCACCCGGGGAGTTCCTGGGTCTGCGGAGGCGTCCTCCACGACACAGGCCTCATCAATAATGAAGCAGCTCCACAGCCACTTATGAGGCCAGGAAATTGCTGCTATTCATCAGCTTCAAATAATCGAATCTGTGCCACAGTGCATCCAATCTCTTCCAGCAGGGAGAGCACACAGAATTTTTATAATTTCCATTATACAGTTCAGGGTGGACTGAGTCCAATAAATCAGGACAAAATGTCATTCTACACAGACTGAAGCTCTTCTCTCCTCTGAAATGATCCCGGCAAAGGAGACCCTGTGCTGTGTGCAGGCAGCCCCACGGGTCTTATCTCACCCGATCCTCAAGGATGGTGTGGGACAGACATATATACACGATCACGTATACAATCGATAACTAACGAGAACCTACTGTATAGCTCAGGGAACTCTTCTCAATGCTCTGTGCTGTGCTTAGTCGCTCAGTGGTGTCCGACTCTTTGTGACCCCATGGACTGCAGCCCACCAGGCTCCTCTGTCCATGGGATTCTCCAGGCAAGAATACTGCAGTGGGTTGCCATGCCCTCCTCTAGATCTTCCCCATTCAAGGATTGAACCCAAGTCTCCTGCACTGCAGGCAGATTCTTTACCATCTGAGCCACCAGGGAATCTCACTCAGTGCTCTACGGTGACCTAAACGGGAAGGAAATCCAAAAAAGAGGGGATATATGTATATGTATGGCTGGTTGATTTTCTGTACAGCAGAACACACTATAAAGCACCTATACTCTAATTAAAAAAAAAAATTATTCAAAAAAAAAAGACCCACATGGGTCGGGCGTGAACCACATGGCTCAGGACACGGGCTCGGAGAGGGGAAGGCACCCGGGGCTGAAGCTCCAGCCTGCCCTGCTGTACGCTCTTGCCTGAGGCTCTGGGCAGGGTGGTGGCTGGGACACCTTGCAGGGCTGGGACTAGCACTGGCCTTGAGCGGAGGCCAGGACTAGCTGAAATCAAGCGGGGGAAGCTGTTCACGTGAGCTCCACAGGCGAACAGAGACAGAGTCCAGGATGCGCCTGGCAGGCGAGGAGAGCTGTGATTAGAGAGAATGGCCCACGGAGCTTTCCCCAGACACGATTCAGCACCCCAGCAGGCCCCCCCACCAGCTGGTCTGTGGCTTCATGCATGTCCAGCCCTCTCTCCCATGAGTTGGTAAGCATCTCAAAACTGTGTTTAGACCTTTGCCCTACCCGCTGCATGGCAATCTCTTGAGGATGGCTCATTAAGTAAAAAACACCCTGCTGCCCAATTCAACTGCAAACCCCTCCCAAGCTTAAAAAAACACAGGGCAGAACTGCAGAGGTGGTTCTGTAAGACTACCTCCTGAGGTGTTGAGAACAGGTATACACCTTGCCCAAGTTAATTATTTACTATGGCAGCCTTCACTGGCAATCGGGGGCTGAGTTTAAAATCAAGACCTGGGACTTCCCTGGCAGTCCAGCGGTTAAGACTCTGAGCTCCCAATGCTGGGGGCACAGGTTCAATCCCTGGCTGAGTAACTAAGATCCAGTTTGTTACACAGCATGGCCAAGATAACAAAATCAAATCAAATCAAGACCTCCATGCTGGATTTCCCACCAGGAACTTCCAGGCCACGGCCCCACTGCCTCAGGAAGGCTCCATCTGTCTCATGGCTTCCTGGTTGACAGTGAAGTCTACGTGGGCATCGCATGGAAACCCACCACTCCTGCCATCAATTCTGGTGAGCTCTCCTCCACTGGATCACAGTGCTGGGCACCAGCTGTCTTTGTCTGCCCCTCCCACTCCCTCTCCATCAAGGCCATGCTCTTTCTTTGTCCCATGTGATCCTGGGGGGCTCTCAGTCACTGTGGCCACAGCCATGGCCAGTTAAACATGGCCTGGCCAGAAATGGTACCAAATGCCCCTTCCCACCTATGAGGCAAAGTATAGACATGTGGCCAGGCCACAGCCAAGCAGAGGCCTTCCATGAGATCTGGAAAGTGAGCAGAGGCAGAGAAATGGCTTTCTTTGCTTATAAAGCATGGGCAATAAGGACACAGACTGGGGCTGCTGCAGCCATTCTGCTGATGTGTGGCAAGGGTCTAAGAATGAACCCAACACTGGTGGGAAGGCAGGAGATGGAGAGACAAAGGGAGCCTTCTGAATCCAGCTGTGCCTTGAAATTCCCAGTTCTAAAAGCCAATACAGTCTCTTTCTTTCCTCCTTAAAAATTTTTTTACTTACTTATTTGGCTCTACCGGGTCTTAATGATGGCACGGGGACCTTTGTTGCCACATGCGGGATCTTCCATAGGTGCGGCCTGTGGGATCTTCCAAAGCTCCCTGCATTGGGAGCGTGGAGTCTGAGCCACTGGACCACCATGGAAGTCCCCTACAGCCTCTTTCTAAGGAAACTGCTGGAGTCGCATTTCTGAGTTTTCAACAGAAAGAGTCCCCATTAACAGAAGAGACTGAGGCAAGCCCGCAAAAACGGCAGGGTGGGAGTGAAGGCACCTGCCGAGGAGCTGGCGGCTGGCTAGGCGTGTGTGACATAAACATATGAAAACCTGAGAACAGTCACCATTTAAACTACTAGGAGAGTTTGTGACTAGCAGATGAACTACTACTACCTACGACATGAGTCACTGAACAAAAAGTCAATACCTGCTTGCCCAGGATGGACAGGATCAACATTCTGGGCAGAAACGGATCCAAAAGAGGCTTGGGGAGGACGCTCAGGTAGGCTGTGGGGAACATGGAGAGGACTCCTGACCTTCGCTTCCTCATTACCTACTCCTTCACTCCTGGAATGTGGCTCCCACCTCCTTCAAACTACTGTTCTCCACTTGGAGAAAAGCGATAGGCTATCTTCCCAGAATATGTGACTAAGCATGGAAGCATCATGTTTTTGCACAGAACTGCAGGAAGCTCACAGGTTTCTGCAGTCTTTATCTAGGGGCGCCCTAGGGATCCAGAACTCTGCTAAGAACTTAGTTCTACTGAAACCCAGCTCTGAAGGAGGGCGGCCTGAACATGTCATCATCAGGTGGAGCAGCCTTTCCTCCATCACTCAGCCCAGTCTCTGTGTCCTCCTTGAACCACATGGGGGTTTGCAGCGAGACCACAGTCTTCTAGCCCTCTGCCCACTAGTCTGCCCATCTCCAAGAGAGTGAAAGGAACGGAGACCCCAGGTTTGTCTGCATGGCACTCCTGCTCCCTTGGGAACTGACTTCCCACTCCCCCCCAAGGGGTCACACCGCAGGATGCTGCCCTCCTCCACACTGGCCACAGCGGTCCCAAGCTGGGTCCCAGGTACAGCTCCTCCTCTGGGGATTCTGGAACTGGGACCAAGCAGGAAGGCAGCCTCCAGAGGCTGCAGGTGAAAGATGCAAACTTGGGAATCTGTTAGTGGCCATGTTTTATCTTATCACAGGGGGCGAGCAGAGGAAGGAGGGCAAGAGAAGTGAGAGGAGATGCACAGGAGGGGACGCAGAGGGGATGTGAGTGATGGGGTCCTACCCCTTCCAGAGGCCCAGCTGCATCCCTGATCAGGGAGACCACCCATATATTCTCAGTATCTCTACACCGCACAAGAACTGCCTCAAGCAAGCCAGGCCTTCCTCAAGTCCAGGCCTTGCCTGAATCTTCATTTCCCTTGAAAGGCTTAGCAACTCATTCTTAGGGTTTCAAGAAGTAATACTATGTTGGTTAAAATAATCCCCAGGTCTCCACCTCCAACTTCTTGCCAGCTCTTCCCTTCCCACTTGGATGTCATCTGTTATTACAAACTTGACACACACAGAACTGAACACCTCCTGTGCTCCCCAAATTGGTTTGTGCTTCAGGGAAACAGTCTAAGGACCAGTGGCTGCATAACAGAATCACCTGGGCACTTGAAGAAATTTCTGATCCAAGGCTTCAGAGAACAACTGAACCAGAATCTCCACGAGTGCAGAGCGAGCCTTTGAAAATTCCCCAGGTGGGAACAGCCAAATAGAGAATCACAGACCAGACCAAGGAAAGGCAATTCATGGTAACACTTACCAATCCCTTGCTCAAGGCAGACATCAATGAATAACTTCTTTCTTTACTCTGGAACCTAAAAGCAGCCCCAGAATCCTTTCCACCATGGCCACCATACAATCAGACTGAGCATGAGAGATGAAACACAGCTGCATCCTGGAACTGACAGTAACAGTACAAGAACTACCTTCTTAGATTTTAGAACCTGGCCTACGAGAAAATGCTTGGATTAAATGTGGCCCAGGCCTCAATCAGGCTCACACAAATGTTTGTTTTCTCGGGTCTTAGTTTAATGAGGTGTCAATGAGAAAACGTTCTCATCTGGCTTAGGATTCTAGGGGCTTTGGTTTTAATTTTACAAATTAGTTCTCGCTCCTACTACGGAAAAGAAAGGGGGGTGGGGTGGGAAGCATCTCTCTGTGTTCCTTTTTTCCTCCCCTGATTACCCCCAAAAGAGCTTTCAAATAATCTGCTAAGTATTGAAATACTGAAGTCATAAACTAGTTGCAGAAAATCGGCTTACTGGAACAACAGGAAAGACATTCTTTTGCCTTTCAAAGCCTTTCCCATCATCTAGAGCCAAAAATATTATCTTCTGACCCAAAAAGCCACTAATAAACCTTGCTTCTATAGGCTAAGCAAGAGGCATGATTTTCCCCTAAGCAATGTGGCTGAGACAACAAGACTGTTCTCTGGGCCCCCCACCCCACGTCCACCCTCTCCCTCCTCCTTGTCACCTTCTGCTTCCAGGTACCTCGCTCCTGCTCTCAAGCTGCCTCTAATCCCCACAGCTGTCCCCATTCCCACAGGCTCCTTTCCTCCACAAGAGCTCCCCAGCCCCAAGTTAAAACTCCTTTCTTTTTTCCTCCCTATCCAAATTCCAGTCACAGCTAGCTGCTGAGCACCATCTCTAACCACAGTCTTAGCACTCATTCTCTCTTCATAAGGCTGTTTATACACATAGAATTTGGTGTTTCTTTTTCATTTACTTAAGAGTTGGGAAAAGGCTGCCTTATGGGGGCATGCAGAGAAAAGCTAGCAATGGAATCCCTGCATAACTGAGGACCATTTTCAGGCATGATGCATTAATAAAAAGTCAAATTAATGGTACTATATTTTTTGCTACTGATCCACTGAAAACCCAAAAAACAAACAGAAACAAAAAACATAACACAGGAACCTTCAGTTACAAAGACAATTCATTTGTGTTCCTTATTCCCCTAAACTTGAAGATAAAAGAAAATGAGATGTTTTGTACCACATTTGTATTTTATTTTATTTTTTTTAAATTTTTATTTATTCATTTATTTATTTTTTACTTTTGGCTGTGCTGGCTCTTTATTGTTGCATGCAGGTTTTCTCTAGTTGTGATCAGGGGCTACTCTCTAGTTCTCATGCATGGGCTTCTCATTGTACTCGCTTCTTTTGTTGTGGAGCATGGGCTCTAGGGCACAGGTTCAATAGTTGTGGTGCACAGACTTAGTTGTTCCATGGCATGTGGGATCTCCCCAGATCAGGGATTGAACCCGTGTCTCCTGCATTGGCAGGCGGGCTCTTTACCACTGAGCCACCAGGGGAAGCCCCCACATTTGTATTTTAAAACATGAGGTTGTTACAGAGTAAAGTATGTCAGAAAGAGTACTGTATATTAAGGCATATATATAGAATCTAGAAAAATGGTACTGATGAACCTATCTGCAGGGCAGGAATAGAGATGCTGACATAGAGAATGGACTTGTGTATATGGGGAGGAGAGGAGATGGTGGGACAGACTGAGAGAGTAGCATGGACATATATACACTACCACGGGTAAAACAGAGAACTGGTGGGAAGCTGCTGTATAGCATAGGGAGCTCCGCTCGGTGCTCTGTGATGATCTAGAAGGGTGAGATGGGGGGATGGGAGGGAGGTTCAAGAGGGAGCAGATACATGTATACATATGGCTGATGCACAATGTTGTACAGCAGAAACTAACAACATTGTAAAGCAATTATATTCTAATTTTTTAAAAAAGATGAGGTTGCTGATACCAAAACCAAAGATATCACAAATAAAGAAAATTAAAGGGTAATATCACTGATGAACACAGTGATGCAAAAATCCTCAACAAAGTATTAGCAAACCAAATACAACAGTATATTAAAAGGTTCATACATAATGATTAAGAGAGATTATCTCAGAGAGGCAAGGATTTTTCAAAATTCACAAATCAATCAACATGATATACCACATTAACAAACTGAAGAATAAAAACCATATGAGCAACCCAATAGATGCAGAAAAAGCTTCTGACAAAATTCAACATCCATTCATGATAAAAAACTTTCCAGAAAGTAGGCACAGAGAGGACATACTTCAACATAATAAAGGCCACATATGACAAACACATAGCTAATGTCATATTCAATGGTGAAAAGCTGAAAGCATTTCCTCTAAGATCAAGAACAAGACAAGGACGCCTACTCTCACCACTTTAATTCAACACAACATTGGAAGTCCTAGCCACAGCAACCAGATAAGAAAAAGAAATAAAAGGAATCCAAATTAGAAAAGAAGTAAAATTTTCCTGTCTGCAGATGATACTATCTGTCTACCATACATAGAAAATCCTAAAGAGGCCACGAGAGAACTGCAAAAGCTCATTAATGACACAGAAATCTGTTGTGTTTCTATACATCAACAGTGAACTATCAGAAAGAGCAATTAAGGAAACAATCCCATTTCCCATCATGTCAAAAAGAATCAAGTACCTAAGAATAAACCTATTAATAACTAAGGAGGTAAAAGACCTGTACTTGGAAAACTATAAGACACTGACAAAAGAGATGGAAGATGACACAAACTGATGGAAAGAAATCCCATGCTCTTGGATTGGAAGAATCAATATTGCTAAAATGACCATACTACCCAAGGCAATCTACAGAATCAATGAAATCCTGTCAAAATACCAAGGGAATTTTTCACAGAACTAGAGCAAATAATTTTAAAACTTGTATGGCAACACATAAGACCCCAAATAGCCAAAACAACCTTGAGAAAGAAGAACAGAGCTGGAGGAATTATGCACTCTTGACTATATAAAGCTACAGTAATCAAAGCAGTATTGTAACGACACATAGATCAATGGAACAGAACAGAGCTCAGAAACAAACCCATGCTCTTATAGTCAATTAATTTACAATGAAAGAGACAAGAATATATAGTGGTGAGAAGACAATGTCTCCAATAAATGGTGCTGGGAAAACTGAAAGTGAAACAAGTGTTTATTAGGAGGAAAAAGAGTAAGTATGGACAGACACACAGGTGGGCTCAGAGAATTTCGCCCTCATGGTGGTTTTATTATAATCACTTTTACGGGGCATTTCTTCCAGGTTTCCTTCAGCCAATAATCTTACTTTGCCTGGTTCTGAGTCTGTACTTGGCATCATTATATTTCAGGGTCCTTCCATGTATGCCCACGTATCTCTTAGCCAAAATGGATTCTAGCGAAGGGGCCTATGAGTAAGCTGACATCACTTACTACAAGCTGACGTCTCCTCTCTTGCTACCTCCAAGAAGTCTTTCTGGAGATGTGTAGTTGAGAAGGTCTCCTTGACTTTGAGAATGAGAAATATGTGGTCTTTTATCTCTTATCTGGGCAGGCTCAGCCCTTCTCTCTCCTGCTGTTTTGGAGTAGCTGTCCAGAGGGGAGAAACAAGCTGTTCACCCAGGGGCCCATCTAGCTCCTGCCTCTGCTCCACATTCCCTCCTAAGAGACCTCATCCTCTTTCATGGCTTTAATTTTATCTTACTGACTCTCAAATGTTGATCAATACTCAGCACAGACCCTCCTCCTCATTCAGACCAGTAGATGCAACTGTCTACTTGATGGAATCACCTGGACATTTTAAAGGCCTTTGTTAAAAACTGAATCCAGCATGTTCCTTCCCCATCCTCACCCCAAACCCACCTTTGCCCGAGTTCTCCCAGTTACACCAGCAGGATCTCTGGGACACAGTCATATCCAAGATATATACCTCCAGAATATATTGTTAAATAAGGAAACACGTAAAACTATGTTTAGTATCGTTTGTACATCAAAGGGAGAAAATAAATGAATAAATAAAGAACTATCACACACACATATCCATTTACGTACATCTTCAGAAAAAAGAAACAAAAGTGGGATAATCAAATAAAAATGGGTGCCTACCAGGGGAGGAAGGGGAAGGGTGGAAGATACAGAGATTCAAGGAAATTTCTGTAACTGCATCCTGTTACATAGTTTTGACTTTGGGGAAGTTTGTAATATAAAAGTTTTACTAATTTTTAAATTAAATCAAAAGGAGAAACCTCTAAAAGTAAAAAACAAAATGAAGCAAATCAACGTTATGTCATGGTGGGAGTATACCAATGTGAAGAAAAGGCTTATAAACACAGCACTCTGAATATACATCCCTACTGGGACATATTTTGGGGCCCAGAAAGAAACATAAAGAAATCGTGAATTTCATTCTAAATCTTACTGTTAATAGAGAAAAACAACATCATTATTTGAATGCTATAATAAGTATGTTTCAAGTGTACTGAACAAAGTTTACATTTAAAAAAAAAAGTAAACTGCTGTCCTTAGAAAACCCAGCTTGCAAAGCTGGCCCTTGGCTGACATTTGGGAAACTGGATTTTGGGTGGTTCCCACAATTCCCAGAACTGATAAGAATGGCTCGCTATGCCTAACCTGTCTGTGGAAAATAATATGGTTTATGCTGAAAACCTGCCTTCCTGCTAGAAGTCTGGAATTTTGTGTTTATTAACACAAGTCTGGTTTGTGTTAGGCAGAAGGTGCTTATGTGACCTGTCCCCAGTAAAACCCTAGCCAATGAGTCTCCAACGGGTTCCCTTGGTAGACAGTCTTTCACACAACTGGATGGGGTTCCCATTGAAAATCAAAGCTTTATTGGTCAAGATTGGAGGTTACTAGAGTCCAAACTCACAACTCTGAAAACTAATAATAGGAAAGAATCAAGCATTTATCCTGCCTTTTACTATGAACAGCATTTCAGACTAATCATATAGGCGTGATGAAAAGATCTTCTTCACTGAAGAATTCCAGCTAATAAAGTGCAGAAGGAAAGAATGGCTCTAAGCAATGATCAATGGATGCTAAAACCATTTAGGTGAAAGAGGGATGAAGATTTTATAACAGAGAGACCAGCTATAACCACCTGAACCCACAGATATCTTAGAATCTCTATATGACAAGCAGACACTAAATGCCTGTTGATTACAAAGAACAAGACATTCACAGCACTAGCTATGAGGTGTTCTCACTAAATAACTGGATCTGAATTGAATCAAGCCTCTAGACTGCATTTCTCATTGACAGGATATATACGAGGAACAAGTTGAACATGTCATATGACACCACACAGAAGCAATCAGCCAAATCCTGGATGTGGTAGATGATGACCTACCTTCTTCAACAAATCAATGTCATGAGAAAAGTGAAGGTGGGGTGGAGGAAGGAGGCTGTAGAGCTACAAAATAAACAGACCTAATGAATAAAAGTCGAAATAACAAGAAAGTCAATCTGATTGCATCACGCTCTTCTTTAAAACCCCTGGGCCCCCACCCTCACGCTTCTGGCTGTACCTTTCATCATGTCCCCTCTGTGCACTGGCCACAGTCACCTGCATTCAAGGGTGAGCCCATTCCTTCACTCCTCAGGTCCTTACACATGCAGTTCCTTCTCCCTGGGGGAGGAGTGTAAGTTCAGGTCCTCCCCCTGTTATACACCCTCTCAGTACCCTGTACTTCTCAAGGAAACATGTGCATTTGTTTCATATCTGCCCTTCTCCCAAAGACTAGAAGTTCCTTGAGGGCAGACACCACATCTTTCAGCAGAGTCTGACACATAGTAAGTAAGTACTAAATAAAAATCTGTTTCACACACATGCGAACAAATAAGGTATGAACCACGTGGCCCAATGCCACCAGGTGGGAATTTGGGGACACTTTAAATCAACCAAGCCCCGCATAATCCCTGCTAGTCTTCACTGCTGTGAAGTCTGTATTTTCAGGATCCAGAACTCAGCCTGAAGAGCTGAGGCTCATGGGGAAGGACTTACCGCCTCGTGGGACTTGGGAATGGGAATGATGATGGCCAGCACGCAGATGAGCTGGAAGATGGCCCCCAGGAAGAGTCCATACCGCAGCAGGTTCTCCAGGAATGTGGGCTCGGGCACCTCGGGAGGGGAGAAGTCCAGGTCGGAGGCCATGGCGCCAGCTGCCTGAGGTCCCCTCCAACTCACCGCTCTCCAGAGCCAACTTCTAAATTCAAAGAGTTAATGTCACGTTTCTACAACTGATGTTTAAATGGTTCCACTTACACAAACACGCCCACATACATGCAAGAATATGTAAAGCAACTGTGGTGAAAAGTTAACAGCACTTGAATCTAAATGGAGGATATGTGGAGAGCCACCAGGCCATTCTTTCAACTTTCTTGTGTTTTCAATCTTTTCCAAATATGAAGTTACAGAAAATAAATAAATGCAAACACTTCAACAAAAATCTCAAATCAACATACATTTGCTGAAGGTCTGCTCTGTTTCAGGTTTTCTTTACTTATTCATTTACACACCCAGTCCTTCATTCAACAAATACTTATTGAACACCAAGCACTGAAGGCTGAGGAAAACAGTCTTCTCTTCTCTTGAGGCCAACCTCGAAGGACAGAAGGACAGAGGCAGACACAGAACTCATCCAGATGAGACATGCCAGCTAGTGGTCACTGTTTTGAAAAAAAGCTTCAGAAGGGCATCATTTTATTTTGTATAGAGTGACAGGAAGACAAGACAGGAACGAAGTGGTGGAGACAGGAAGCGTGAGAGTGAGGCAGGGCGGCATCTCTGGGAAGTGTATCCCAAGCAGAGAGAAAAGCAAGTGCAGAGGCCCCTGGTCAGGGATATGAGTCCAAAATGGCCAGAGAGGAGTGCAAGAGGGAGGAGGAGGAGGTAAGACAGAGAGGAGTGGGACTGACCAGGAAGCACCCTGACACTCTGATTTTATGAAATCAAATGTAAAGCCACAGAAGGGTTTTGAGCAGAAAAGTGACATGATCTGACTTACATTTTAAGTGGGGCAAGAGTGGACATGGGGAGACCCGTGAGGACGCTACTATCAGTAATCCAAATAAGAGATGCTGGGGACACGGACGACAGGGTCAGTGGTGGTCAGCGGTGGCAGGTCCAGTCTCAATCCACCTCTCCAGACTCTCTTTTCACCAGAGCCCCCAACTCCTAACACCCTGGTCGAGCTGAAAGACCTACCTGTAATTCCCCAAGAGCACTGAGCTCTTTCAAATCCTGGCCCTTTACCCAAATTGCATACTCTGCCAAGAATGCCCTTTCCCACTCTGACCACTTGGCAAAGTCCCCACTCTACGTCTAAGGCTGAACTCATGTCACCTCCCCAGCATGCTTTTCTTACTGCCCTCCTCCTATCCTGTAGGACTGAACTGCTCCCCCTCTACCACAGCACCCATGAGTGGCTTCCTCTGGCCCACCCCAATTTTCTCAAGAAAGGGGAAAACTTTGGGGAACCAGACCCATCTGACTCCAAAGCCCTTTGTGTTTTCAGGGATCTGTGCCACAAGGGAACTTTCTGCTAAATCTAAGCTGTCTGCTATCATAGTCATGAGCCACATGCGGCTATGGAGAGTTGAAACACAGCTAGTCCAAACTGAGATGGCTGTTAGGTTAGATACACACTCAATTTATAAGCTAGGATGATCATAAGAATGCAAAATATCTCACTAGAAGTGTTTTATATTGAATCCACATTGATGGCATGTTGAAAAGATACATTGGGCTAAATAAATTATTAATTTCATCTATCTTGAAAAAGAACAAAGTTGGAGGATTCACTTTCTGATTTCAAAATGTATTATAAAGCTACAATAATCAAAAGAATGTGATACTGGCATAAGAATGTAGGCCAATGGAACAGAATAAAGAGCACAGAAGTAAATCCTCACTTATACAGTCAACTGATCTCTGAACAAAGGTGCCAAGACCATCCAATGGGGAAGGATAGTTTTGTTAGCAAATAGTGCTAGGAAAACTAGATATCCACGTGCAGAAGAATGAATGGAAGTTAACCCAAAATGTTTCAAAGAACTAACTGCTACTGCTGCTAAGTCGCTTTAGTCGTGTCCGACTCTGTGCGATCCCATAGACGGCAGCCCACCAGGCTCCGCCATCCCTAGGATTCTCCAGGCAAGAATACTGGAGTGGGTTGCCATTTCCTTCTCCAGTGCATGAAAGGGAAAAGTAAAAGTGAAGTCGCTCAGTCGTGTCCAACTAAACTTAAGAGCTAAAACTATTAAACTTATTGAAGAAAACATAGGAGGAATCTTTGTGACATTGGATTTGGCAACGACTTCTTAGATGCCAAACCACAGGCAACAAAAGAAAAAATAAACTGGACTTCATAAGAATTGAAAATTTTTGTGCACGAAAGGGCATTATCAAGAGAGTGAAAGACAAACTGGAAAACAGTTTGGCAGATTCTAAAAAACTTAAACCTAAAATTATCATATGATCCAGCAATTTCACTCCTAGGTATATATACCCAATAGAATTGAAAGCATGGACTCAGATACGTGTACACCAATGTTCACAGCTACATCATACACAAGAGTGAGAAGATGGAAACAACCAAGTATCAATCAACAGATGAATTGATAAACGAAATGTGGTATACACACACACACACACACACACATTTACTCGGCTATTAATACTGAGATGAATAAAATTCTGACACATGCTACTACATGAATGAATTGTGAAAACACAGTAAGTGAAATAAGCCAGACACAACAGGACAATGTAGTATGATTCTACTTGCTAGTACTTAGGACAGGCAAACTCATAGAGACAGAAACTAGACTATAAGGTTACAGGGACCTGAGGAGGGGGAATGGGGAGTTACTGTTTAATGGGTACAGAGTTTCAGTCTCGCATTATGAAAAAGTTCTGGAAATAGTGGTGATGGTTACACACACTGTACACTTAGAAGTGGTTAAAATGATAAATTTTATGCTATGGATATTTTACCACACACAAAAAACTGTACCTATTTCTTCTTACTTTTTAAATATGGCTACTAGAAAACTAAATAAAACACGTGGCCTGCATTATACCCCTATGGATGGCTCTGCGTTTGCCCGGAAAGCTTCCTCCACTTTGGCTCTGACACTTCATTGCTCTGCAACATTTTTCCAACATGAACGCGGAGTGACTAAAGGATGACAAAAATGATCTTTGAAGTGAATAGACTGGGGGGTTTATGCAAATACACATGGTCTACCTTTTAACCTAGTCTCTTAGGAAGGTCGTGCGCCTGTGCTGACGAGGTGGCCATTGTTTCACACCACTCCTGTCTCCCTGGGGAATGGTTTTCAAAGTCTGAGCTTCACTCCCCTGCCCCCAAACCCTCAGAGCTGGCAGATCTTATCCTCCCAGAAAAGATCTGACTTCTGTAAAGAGCCCAACGTCATCTGGATCCCAGGGTGGTGAATCAGGTGGAGCCTCAAGCCCAGGAATGCCATTTTTGGTCAAATACAAGGTATGACGCTCAGACCCTCGGCAGACTGTTTGTGGCTCAGACACCGGCTCTGAAGCAAATTCCAAGGCTGCTGCGAGAACAGCTTCACTAGAGGAAACGTACAGGCCAAACAGGGCACTGTATCCTCGTGCTGTGTGAACAGTAAGGTATAAAAAAAGCTCTCTCACTTCTTCAGTTACACCTCATAAATACACACTTTTTCAAAATGCACTTGGCCCTAAACTTTACCTTTAAGGCTGTAACCAGTCTAGTGGGCTTACCAATATTTAGATTTATTAGTGTTACTAACAGCAACGTTATTAAGAATATTTCTAATATAATAAAAACATGGGGACAAGAGTCAGGCTAGGGGCACTAACTCTGCTTCTATTACCAATTAGCTACACTTTGGACCAATCTAGAGATGTGATGTTCTCATGAGCCAAACAACAATAATGCATTCAAAGCTATAATGCATTTAGGCTTTTTTTTTTTTAATAGCAATTAGGCAATACATAACAAGAGTCATAAAAGTGATTATATCCTTTGACTGAGTAACTCACTTCCTAGAATTTACAGTAAGGAAACAATTCAAAAGAAGAAAAAGGCTGCAGGTACAAAAAAGAGTTCATGGCAGTGCCATTCATAATACTGAAAACCAGGAAGCAACTAAAGTGTCCAACAATTAAGAAGCAGTTAACCCAATTATGGTACATCATGGCATACTGCCTCTTGGCTTAAATAGCAAATACAGATGTTGTGTATCAGTCCAGCGGAAAGTCTTTCCAAAATTATATTACATGGAAAAAGAAAACAATTACATAAACACTATCACTGCAACCATGTATAAATTGTGATTTCACTGGCTAAAGATCAAAAGAGGCCATAAGAAAATGTAAATAGTTGCTATTAAAAGTGAAGGGGCCATAAGTTTTAATTCAGGGGAGAAGCTTATTGAAAAAATTAATACAATCTAAAAGAAAAATCCATGCCCTATCTGCTCTCTTCATAAGACTTTATAGAGTCTAATGAAATGTTGCCCAGGAGAACTTTCTGCAGTGTCCAAAATGTTCTATACTTGTGCTCTCCAATATGGTAGCCACATGTGGCTAGTAAGCACTTAAAGGAGGAATGAGGAACTTTATTTTTCATTTTAACTTCAATTAGTTTATAAATCATCACATGTGGTTAGAAGACTCCCAGACTGGACAGCACAAGTATAATCAGAGGGTGGCTGTAGTAAAGTTCCAGAAAACATAAAATGCTCTATATATCTTGTGTGTCTGCTTTAGAACTCCTGTCTAGTTTTCTCTGCACCCGGGCTTTACCTCCCTGCCTGCCTGCCTGGACTTCTGGGTTTTCCTTTCCTGACTACAGAAGTCACAAGAGTGCTACTCATCCTTCGGCTCCCAATGAAGAGGCTCTTAGTCCTCAGACTCCATGACAGGCTTTGCTCCCCCACCCCCTCCACTGTCACAGCAGATCATTTGCCAGATGAGCACAGTACTTTACAGTCTAACTCGTTCAATTCACAACCACTATGGACAGGGGGTATTACTAATGAGGATGAGGAAACCGAGGCTCAAAGAGACTATGTGGCCTACCCAGGGATTACTTGGCTGAGAAGTGGCAAAGTCAGGGTTCAAACTGGATGGTGGGTAAGACTGAAACTTACCTGGGGGTCAACAGTTCTCCAACTGCAGCTTTTGGCCCATTAGTGAGCCCTGGAAACCATTAAGGGGGCTGCCACTGGCACTTTTTAATTTTATTAACCAGTACAATAGAAAATATCACATTAGTAAGGGTGAGCATTATATCTTGAAGCTTTTTTTTTTTTTTCAATTATATCTATCTACATCCCAGCACGCACGTTCTGGGTCAAAATTCATTTCTTATTGTTTGAGAAATACCACAGTCTAATGTTCTTATTGTTCCACTATAAGCTCCTGAGGTAGCTGGGACCCAGGGTCCATTTTGAGTTTGTTCCAGGGCCTGACACAAATATCTGGTAACTGATCAAACCTATGCTTGTTTCCCATCTTTAAAGAGCAGCCTCATTTAACGAGAGGAGGGGGAGCTGAGAGGCATGGGGCTTATGTAGGCTCTCCCACTGAATCAGGGCAAAGCTGAACATCCCGCTGTGTCTCTAACCCCGCAGTGCTCCAGACTTAATTAAGAGCAAAGGTTTCTTTTTTTTTTTACACATGGGGAAACTCATACCCCCACTGGAATTTAATAAAAAGTACAGACCCATTTATTATCAAACATGGAATAATTTCATAAGGTTATCAGACCCTTTGAGGCTCATCCGTGAATGTCAGACACCAGTGGTCTGAGACATTCATCCAATGAACACAGAGTTACTGAGTCTCTGCCATGGAGTTTCCATCCAATCAGAGGCACCCATACATATAATGTAATGTCGGCGATGAGTAGTACGAGAAAATATAGAGAGGGAGGTAAGGGGTGCTATTTTATATGACGTGGTCAGGGAAAGGCCACCCTGAGAAGGCGACATTTCAGCAGAGGCAAAGAAGAAAGTGAAAGGACAAGTTATATCAACATCCGTTAGGTACCCCAAGATGGAGAAGAGCAAGGGATAAGGTCTGAGGTGGAAAGGAACTTTATGATCAGAGGAGAGTAAAGTGAGCAGCTGTGTAAGACCAGTAGGACTCTGGGTCAAAGGGGAGCCACTGAAAGGTTCTTAGCAAAGAAACAACATGATCTGACTCATTTTTAAAGGCTGCTGTATTGAGAACAGATCGCAGAGGGATAAGAATCTGAAACAAGGAGACCAGTTAAGAGGCTACTAGTCAAAGGGCTTCCCAGATGGCTCAGTGGTAAAGAACTGAGTCCTTTACCTGCAACACAGGAGTCCTGGGATCAATCCTTGGGTAGGGAAGATCTGCTGGAGAAGGAAATGGCAACCTACTCCAGTATTC
The DNA here is from genome assembly GCF_054371585.1 of Giraffa tippelskirchi. Lineage (NCBI taxonomy): Eukaryota > Metazoa > Chordata > Mammalia > Artiodactyla > Giraffidae > Giraffa > Giraffa tippelskirchi. The sequence continues at coordinate 108,040,720 of NC_137287.1, read as the reverse complement.
TAGCCTGGGAAATCCCACAGACAGAGAAGCCTGGTAGGCTACAGTCCGTGGAGTCGCAAAAGAGTCAGACACGACTTAGCGACTAAACAACAAAAAGCGACTAAACAACTAAACAACGACTAAATTAACAAAAAGACACACCTGCAGCAGTGGAGGCAGTAAATTCTCAGGTTATAGATACATTTTAAAGAGAGGGCCAACAGGATTTCTGGGGTGAAATCTAAAAGAAAGAAATTAACAATAAGACCTGAAGGTGAAATTATTCTGTATGATACTGTAATGGTGAATATATGACAGTATTTGTGAAAACCCATAGAACTTTACACCACAAAGAGTAAACTTTAATGTACACAAATGTTTTTCAAAAAATCATTTAGGTATCCAGGATGGAATGTAGAATGTGACATTCTGAGTCTAAATACATAACAAATGGATGAGGTAATTTCACTGAAGGGGTAGGGGGAATGTGATGCTGACCTCAGTAACTGTGGAAATAGATGGAATTTAGAAGACTAACAGCAAGAGGAACTGTACATGGGCTCTGTTGTTTTCCACATGGGATACAGGTTAACAATTCTGAAATTATACACATACATTGGAATTGCACAATTAAGTAAGTGAATGGTAGATGGTGGGAGCCAGGTTTGTTACAGTTGGGAGTAGAAGGTTATAGATAAGGCAGAGGAGGCTAGATGATCCACGTGGATGGATAAACATTGTGGATATCACATAAAGTCATATTTAGATTATTATAGATACAGACAGCTACATATATATATATATATATAGAGAGAGAGAGAGAGAGAGGGCAGGGAGAGGCTAGTCTACACACATACATCTCTTGCTACGCGTTTACTGAGAGGGCCTAGAAACATGGGCATCCCAAACAATAGCAACTAGCACAACTAGCACCCAGATCTTGGTGTCTAATACGATTATCCAATAAAACGAACCAGGGGCTCCTCAGAGAAATGGTTAACTCTAGGACTGAAGCAGGAAATATATAAGATGAGCCTGTAACAGAAAGTAAGAAAGTGTTCAAAAAAACAAAACACATTGATCAGGGTATGTCAAAGGGATATAAGACCCACTTCGATTGCCAAAGCCAGAACAATCTGCACAGCAAAACAATTAAGTAGCCCTGGATTATAATTCAAAGTATGAAAAGAATTATTCAAGGCCGTACTAATATTATTTAATAAGCAAACAACTTCCCAAGGAGAATTTAAAATAATTTATGTAGATAATCTGTCTTAAAGTGTGAAGTATAACTCCACACTCCTTAAGGATGGGCTGTGCATAATGACTTCCTTCCAGGAGTACAGTATGGAAAAGTGGTGGAAGGAGAGTAACTTTACAGTGGAAGAACTTGACTACTTCAAGCTAGTAATCTGGGTTAACATTAACAGTGATAACGTATACTGACAGTATGTACCCTACTGTGAGGGTGTGAGGTACATACAGGATAGTATATATCCTGTGAGGTGATGAGAATGGCACTTTACCTCCGGGATCTTCCTCTCTCAAACCTGTAACTCCAATGTCATCATAAGAAAAACGTCAGACAAATCCCAAACGAGAGTCATTTTATAAGATATCTGACCAGTAATACTCAACACTGTCAAGTTTATCTACAAGGAAAGTCTGGGAAACTACCACAGTCCTAGAAACCCCTACGGAGACCCGACTAAACGTAATGTGGGAGCCTACAACAGAAAAGGACTGAGCAAAGAGAAAACTGAGCAAATCTGAAGAAAGCATGGACTTTAGTTAGTTACCAATAATGGTTCATTAATTGTGACATACGTATTAAACTAATGTAAAATGTTAATAATAGGGAAAATTGTGGGGGGACATATGGGAACTCACTGTAGTATCTTCACAGTAATTTTGAAAATCTAAAATTATTCTAAAATTAAGTTTATTGGAAAAAAGTCAGCATTTCAACATAAATAACCGTTCAGACATGTACAGATGTCCAGACTTAGCAAACAGAAACTAAGTCTTGTCTAAGATGGAAAAATCCAGATTCCAAGTACCTTGGTAGGAGATCCTTGGCTTCTAATGAAATGATTTTAAAATTCTGCTCTGAGACTTCAACCGGAACAGAATGGTGAATAGAAAATCAGTGTCAGGAATTACTACCCTGGGTTGTTTACCCAGACCCGTCCCATTACAACAAATTCCCAAGAACTGCTCAAAACTGAGTTCGAATTTTGTCCTATGCAAAAGTAAGCCATTTCCCAGAGCAGTAAAAGCTGGCAGCCAGCGGGCTGAAAAAGATGGGCAGATGTCCTGTAAAATGCCATTATTAAATCAGAATGTATGGCCACATTCTGATGCGGCAAGTGTGGTTGCCACAAGAAAAAGTGTGGTTTCACATATTCATTTCTCACTTCTCTCAAAAAAAAAAAAAATTTCAGCAAACACGCACTGTACACTTACTAAGCCTTTTGCATTCACCATCTCATTTATTTATCCTCCAATCAACTATATGCACTCATTTTACAGGAGAACTGAGAACCAGAGAAGCAACCAGAGCTCGCCCACAGTTACCGAGTAATACGGTACACTAAGGGGTCGAACCCCAGCCAGACTGACTCCGGAGCTCTGGCTCCTCCGAATGCTCCGCCCTTGGGAAAAGGCCACAACTGTGAGGAGCACCGGGTCTGGTCCAGGCCCAGAGCTAAGGCGCTGGACACGAGCAAAGCAAGGCCCTCCGCCTCCCTGGGACTCAAACTCCCCTCCGCAAGTAACTTCCGAAGAGACACAGGAAGTTATTTGCGCCAAACACGGAGCGGCCCCCGGGCCAGCAGAACAGCGCCTCCGGGACAGGGGCAGCGGCGCCGGAGTCTAATCCCCGCTCCTGTACCGCAGCCTTGGCGACTACGCCCCGCCCCGAAGCTCGGACCGACCGCAAGCGCCTCGGTACTCACCTCCGCGCCGCCGCGCTGCGCCCCCGGAAGTGGTTTCTTGCGACCTTGGGGCCCGGAAGTGACGCTTCTGAGCAACCAGCGGCCTCGGTTCCGCCCCTCAGCGTTGCTAGGGTTGGCGGATCCAGGCTACTGGGCTTTGTTAGCCTTTTGTCCCAACCCTGTGGTTTGGAGCTGGAGAGAGAGGCCTGCAGAAGTGAAAGCCAGGCTCCCTCGATTCTCTAAGGCGCTGTATCACAGCCCATTTCAGCAAACATTTATACACGTTTATAGACGCCTTAATTTTTTTTTTCTGAAGTTTGATTTGCAAACTAGTTTGTAAGTTTTAGGTGTGTAAGTTTGTAATGATGTACAAACTTAGGTGTACAGCAAAGTGATTCAGCTATATATACTTTTTTTTCAGATTCTTTTCCATTATAGGTTGTTATAAGATACTGAATATAGTTCCCTGTGCTGTACAGTAGGTCCTTGTTGTTTATCTATTTTATACATTTGTTGTTGTTGAGTCGCTGAGCCGTGTCTGATTCTTTTGCGTCCCCATGGACTGTAGCCTGCCAGGCTCCTCTGTCCATGGGATTTCCCAGGCAAGAATACTGAAGTGGGTTGCCGTTTCCTTCTCCAGGGGATCCTCCCAACCCAGGGATGGAGCCTGCATTTTCTGCATCTCCTGCTTTGGCAGGTGGATTCTTTACCACTGAACCTCTAGAGAAGCGCATTTGACACATAGTGTATCTGTTAATCCCAGACTCCTAATTTATCCCTTCCCCTCATCCTGTTTGGTAACCATAAATTTGTTTTCTATGTCTGTGAGTCTATTTCTGTTTTGTAAATAAGTTCATTTGTATTATTTTTTTAAAGTTCCACATGGAGGTGATATCACATGGTATTTGGGCTCCCCTGTTGGCTCAGATGGTAAAGAATCTGCCTGCAATGCCAGAGACCTGGGTTCAATCCCTGGGTTGGGAAGATTCCCCTGGTGGAGGGCATGGCAACCTACTCTAGTATTCTTGCCTGGAGAATCCCCATGGACAGAGGAGCCAGGTGGGCCACAGTCCATGGGTCACAGAGAGTCAGACACAGCTGAGCAACTAAGCACAGCACACATGGTATTTGGCTTTCTCTGACTTACTTCACTTAGTATAACAATCTCTACGTTCATCCATATTGCTGCAAATGGCAATGTTTTTCTTTTTATGACTGAGTAATATTCCACTGTGTATACATACCACATCTTCTTTATCCATTCATCTATTGATGGACATTTAGGTGGTTTCCATGTCCTTGCTGTTGTAAATAGTGCTGCTGTGAACACTGGGGCTCATGTATCCTTTTGAATTAGAGTTTTCTTGGATATATGCCCAGGAGTGGGATTGCTGGATCATTTGGTAACTCTAGTTTTTTTAAGGAATTTCCATACTTTTCTTCATAGTGACTGCAGCAAATTTACATTCCCACCAACAATATAGGAGGGTTCCCTTTTCTCCACATCCTCTCTAGCATTTGTTATTTGTAGACTTTTTAATGATGGTCCTTCTGACCAGTGTGAGGTGATATTTAATTGTAGTTGGTTTACATTGTATAGATGCCTTAATTCTATGTGAGGCCCTGAGCTAGGAGCCTGCAATGCAGAAAGGAGACAAACAAGCACAATTTTGTAATTCAGACAGAAGCGAATTATTAAAATTCATTCAAAACATTCACCAAGTACCTACTCTATGGCTTGTGCTGGTTGTTGAACTACACAAATGGAGTCTCTGCCCTCACAAAGCTTACAATTTGAACACACTATCATATAATGTGACAAGTGTTTGGATGGCAGTACAGTTCCTGACTAAGTATGGGTTGGGCAAATAATGAAGGGGAAGAGAACTCTAGTTGGACATGGTAATCAGCCTCCACTTTGGACCTGAATGATTCTTGAATCCTGGAATCCATGCCCTTGTGTATCCCCTTCTCACACTGAATAGGACTAACAGATATAGCTGTTAGGATTTTATGGAAATCATGGAGTATGAGTTCCAAGATTAAGACATAAAAGATACTGTTCTTCCTCTTTGTGGTCTCTTCATCATTCATGAGGGATCCATATTATGAGGATACTCAAGCAGCCCTGGGGAGAGGCTTCCATGAATAATAACTGAGTCTCTTACCAACAACCACCTCCAACTTGCCAGCCATATGTGTGAATCATATTGGGAGTGGATCCTCTAGCCCCAGCCGAGCCTTCAGATGACTGCATCCCTGGCTAAAACCTTGAATATTATTGAGAGACCTTGAGCCAAAAACAGCAAAATCACTCTTGAATTCCTGACCCATAGAAATGATTTTAAGCTTCTAAGTTCCAGGGTAATTTGCTTTCAGCTTTCAGTAGAACTAGTACAGAGAAGATCAATGAGGGGGAGGGGGATGCTAGAGATTCAGAAAAAAGAATGAGACCTGATCTTTCCCTCAAGGAGTTCACTTTCTCCTAGAGGACACAGACAGAAATAATTATAATTCACTCAACATCCACTGTCACCCTTACTGTGTGAGATGATATGGAGGAGCCAAGGATGTATTATTTCTTCATTCATTCAACAGATGTCTATAGAGTTTCTACTCTGAATCATACACTATGGAATCAGGAAGGCAATAGTGAGTAGGTTGGTCCCTACCCTCACTGTGTTTAGAGGTTAGCGGTTATCTGACACCTTCATTAATCAATCGCAAAGAAATGTATATTTATGAACCATGAGATGTGTAAGGAAGAAAGAAGAGGAAACCATGAGAGAATAAATAACATGGGAAATGCAATCAAGAAAGGGTGATCAGGAAAGGTCTCTCTGTGGAGGTAACATTTAAACTAAGAAACAAAGGATGGATAGGAATTTGCCAGGCAAAAGAGGCATAAGGATGGTAGGAGCTGGAAAGGCTGTTGAAAAGCCTTGGCGCATAAAAGAGTGGGGAGAAGCCGAGGCCTGAAAGGTACAGATATTTAGGGGAATTCCCTGGTGATCCAGTGGTTAGGACTTAGCACTTTCAGAGCCCAGGTTCAATCCCTGGTAGGGGAACTAATATCCCACAAGTTACACAGCATAGCCAAAAAAAAAAAGAGAAAGTAATGTACAGATATTTAAGATAAGACTTGGTGTTTGTCCTGGAGGGGCTCACAGTGGGGTGTGGATGAGGAGGGCCATAGGAGACAGAGATGTCTTACATGTTGAATTGTGTCCCCCCAAAATGATTTGGTGGAGAATGAACCCCAGTACCTCAGAATGTGATCATACGCAGAGACAGGGTCTTCGCAGAGGTAATCAAATTAAACTGAGGTTATTAGGATGGACCCTAACCCAATATGACCGGTGTCTTTATTAAAGGGAGAAATTTGGACACCATGCACGCTTAGGGAGAATGCCATGTGAAGATGGAAGCAGAGACCAGGGTGATGCTTTTATAAGCCTGGGAATGACAAAGATTACCAGAAAACCATTGGAAACCATGGGAGAGACGAGGAGGGGATTCCTCCCCACAGCCTTCATCCTTGATTTCTGATTCCTCGCTGGCACAACTGTGAGAAAATAATTATCTCTTGTTGAAGCCACCCAGTTTGTGGTACCGCGTTCTGGCAGCCCTAGCAAACTAATACAGATGTGCAGGTGCTTTGAAACCTGTTAGTATCAGTATCCAAATGTGAAAGATTCCCAGCACGGCTGCTGCAAGCACAGCTACTTCCTTACTCTCTGGAAGCTTCTGGAGGGATCCAGCTGAGTCTTACTCATCTCTGTGCCCGGCCCGGCTTCATTAGCACCACAGCACGGTGGAGAACTCTGCGGCACGCTCGTTCCTATCCATAACATCTCTGCGAGGCACACTGCTTGCACAATGAAAGAGAAAAAGTTACAAAAAGCGTGGTGTCTGCTCTGAGAAACATTTCTAAACTAGATGAACACGACGGGGTGAACCAGTTTGAAATGATTAATTATAGCTGCTACTTATTGAGTATTCACCAGGTGCCCAGTGCTTTACATATATCAATATTCTCCCAGCAGCTTCCCTGTAAGGCAGGTATTATTATTCTCATAAACAGGTGAAGAAAAGTAGGGCTGGAGAAGTTAAGCAACTTCCCCAAGACCCCACAGAGATGGTGTGCATAACCACTGAGCTACCTAACCAAGCTGTTCAAGTCAGATGGGCATTCCAGGCTTGAGTGCTCTACGATGAAGGGAAGGATCAACAGGGAACGAGGTATCCAGGAGGGCTTCATGAGGAAGGTGGCTCGATGTGGGTCCCAGATGATGGGCTGGATTTGGATATGGGCAGAGGAAAGTGGGGTTTTCCTGGTGGCTCAGACAGTAAAGAATCTACCTGCAATGCAAGAGACCCGGCTTCAGTCCCTGGGCAGGGAAGATCCCCTGGAGAAGGGAATGGCTACCCACTCCAGTATTCTTACCTGGAGAATTCCCTGGACAGAGGAGCCTGGTGGGTTACAGTCCACCAAGTCGCAAAGAGTCAGACACGACTGAGCAATTAACACATACACAAAGGAAAGTGAGGCACAAGACTCGCTTTTCCACCTCCGAACCTTTGCCTTTGTTGATGTCTTCGCCTCTTCTCCCTGCTCTTCACAAGACAGGCTCATTCGCATCCCTCAGGGCTCATCCCAAACACTACTTTTTCAGAAACGTCTCCCATGATCACCTTTTCTAGCTAGTTATTTTTTCTAGAAATGGCTCCAGCAGTGTTGTTCATCCCACAGGGTCTTTTCTGCCCTGTGATTGCTTGGACCAACAGCGTACAGCGGAAGAGATGCTGCATCCATTTCAGACATGGCATCCAACTGGCCTGAAAGTCAGCCATCAGCTAAGAGGTGTGACCAGCCAAGCCACATGGGGAGGAACCAGACACATGAGCAGACACCAGACCTAGAAGTGAAGAAGTCATTTGGAGAGGTAGAAAGACAGATAGATGTGTGATAAAGCAAAGATGGTAGGATGTCAAGTGTAGAATCTAAGTGGTAGGCATAGCATGTGCTATACAATTCTTTCAACTTTTGTTTTTGTATATTTGAAATTTTTCACTACAAAGTTGTGAGCAAAAAAGAAACCATCTTGAAAAGGGACGCCTCAGCCCCAAACACCTCAACTGATCCCACTTGGAGCAGAGGTGAACCTCTCAGCCCAGCCTTTCCCAAATTCCTGACCCACAAAATCATGCATGGATATTTTAAGCCACTAAGTTTTGGGGAATAGATTACAAAACTTCCCTAAGTAGATCTCTTTTACTTTCTATCACAGCTTCCTGCCTATTTCCTTTATAGCATTTATCACAAATTGTCTTATGTGCTTGTTTGTCATCAGTCTCTCCCCCTCTAGGATGTAAACTTTATCTCCTTTGTTCACTCCTACCTCCCAGCACCTAATACCCTGCCTGGGGCACATGTAGGTTCAAATGAATGTTTGTTGAGTGAGCAGGACATGGAGCTCTTCTAAAGAGTACTAGAAGAGAATACGGAGTTCACACAGTCGGGGGAAAACTAGTATTTGTCTCTTGGGCTGCCCAAAATCTGAACCCCCATTTGTGGGAATCCCAAGAGGTAGGAGGAGACAGGCCCCCCTCACTATGGCAGATGGATGGGATGGACACACTCTCTCCTCAATCCATGCTGGAGCAAAGATGCCGAACTTAACCATGACCCATCGGAAGCCCCCACACCAGATTCTGAACCTGGAGGCAGGAGCGCCAGCTCGAAGGGTCCCAAGTCCAGGGCCTTGTTCACAGCAAGTGGATCTTGGCCTTGGGTGGTTCCTGCCTGAGCTCCTTCAGTCCTGCTGTTTTCCATTAACTCCTTCTCCACCCTTAGGTTCAGCTGCAGCAAGAAACTAGGAATGTCGAGTGTGGTGCATCCTCGTGAATCCAGAATGTATCCATTGGTGAGGAGGCATATTTTATGTATTTTTCTCCAAATGGGGAGGACATATTTTATGTGCCAGAAAGGCAAGGGACACATTCGTCTTGGAGCCAGCAGAGCCTAAACGACAGTGGAGGCTCATCATATTCTGGACCCTTTCTCTGGGCCTCCAGGAGCCTTCTAGCAGATAACAAACTTTGATAGTTCATAGCCTGTTCTCTTGCTTTCTACAAGGTGTGAACTTGAACTAAAGGCTAGATTTCACACTTGGGTGTCTATAAACCCATGGTAGACTTCCCTGGTGGTCTAGTGGTTAAGAATCACCTGTCAGTGCAGGGGACATGGATTTGATCTCTAGTCCAGAAAGATTCCATATGCTGTGGGGCACCTGGGCCCATGCACCACAACTACTAAGCCTGTGCTCCACAAAAGAGAAGCCACTGTAATGGGAAGCTCATGTATTGCAACTAGAGCGTAGCCCCCACTCATAGCTACTAAAGAAGGCCTACACACATCAATCAAGACCCAGGACAGCCAAAAATAAATTAATTCATTAAAAAATTATAAACCCATGGTTTGTTGTTGTTGTCCAGTCGCTAAATCGTGTCCAACTCTCTGCAGCCCCATGGACTTCAGCACACCAGGCTTCCCTCTCCTTCACTATCTCCCAGAGTTTGCTCAGAATCATGTCCATTGAGTCAGTGATGTTATCTAACCATCTCAACCTCTGCCACCCTCTTCTTTTGCTTTCAATCTTTCCCAGCATCAAGGTCTGTTCCAATGATGGTCATCGGTCATCAAGGTCAGCTTCTCGCATCAGGTGGCCAAAGTATTGGAGCTCCAGCTTTAGCATCAGTAAACTCAGATCCTAATACTGTGCTCTAGGATATTCCAGGAGCATGTCTGCTTCAGAGGAGGAGAGGTTTACCCATGGGCTCATTAAGTCATCACACAGAACTTCCATCAGAAGGTAGAGTACACATCAACGCCACAGAGGGTTTGCCCTTCCCAGGAAAATCCAAATGCTATAACTTGTTCTTGAGACCCCAGGCTTCCCACAGTTTTGAAACCTGAAAAGTTTTTTCCAGCAGACATTCACTGAGAGCCAACTATATGTCAGGGAAATACTGGGAATAAGATCTTAGGCTCTGGTGAGAGAGACAGACATAGACACAAACTAACACAATAAGATATTTTGAGTTTCTACAAAAGAAGTGTGTGCAGAACGACATAAGAACCCAGAAAAAGCATCAGACTTTGCTTTCATTGATCATGGAGGACATCCTAGAGTAGGTGACAGTCAATCTCCAGGAAGAGTTACAGCTGAAGCAAAGGCCAGGTCAGGGCTTATACTTCCAGAGTACTGAAGTTCTGGAAAGAGTCCAGAGCTTCATCTCTTTGAAAATCCTTCAGCCATGGAAGCAGCAAAAACTTAACAGCATCTGGATGGTGCTAACTACCTCCACCTTTATGAAGTACTGCATTAAACTAGGCACATGAAAAGATGTTCTGCATTGCTAATTATCAGAGAAATGCAAATCAAAACTACAATAAGATATCACCTCACACCAGCCAGGCTGGCTATCATCAAAAAACCCACAAACAATAAATGCTGGAGAGCATATGGGGACCCTCCACACTGTTGGGTAGGAATGTAGATTGGTATAGCCACTATGGAGAACAGAACGGAGGGTCCTTAAAAAACTAAAACTAGAGCTACCATATGACCTTGCAATACCACTCCTGGACATATATCTGGAGAAAAACACGATCCAAAAAGATATATGCACCCCAATGTTCACTGTAGCACTGTTTACAATAGTCAAGACCTGGAAGCAACCTAAATGTCCATCAGGAGAGAAATGGATAAAGAATGTGTGGTACATATATTCAATGGAATATTACTCAGCCATTAAAAAGAATGAAATAATGCCATTTGTGGCAACATGAATGGACCTAGAGAGTGTCGTACTGAATGAAGTAAGTCAGACAGAGAAGGAGAAATATCGTATGACACCCCTTATGTGTGGAATATAAAAAGAAATGACACAAATGAACTTAATTACAAAACAAAAACAGACTCACAGACTTCATGAAGGAGATTATAGCTGCCATGGGGAAGAATGAGGGGAAGGGATAGTTAGGGAGTTTGGGATGGACATGTACACACTGTTATATTTAAAACGGATAACTAACAAGGACCTACTGTATAGCACATGGAACTCTGCTTAATGTTATGCAGCAGCCTGGATGGGAGCAGAGTTTGGGGGAGAATGTATGTTTAGTTGCTCCATCATATCTGACTATTTGCAGCCCCATGGACTGTTCCTGGAATTCCTCTGTTCATGGAATTTTTCCAGGCAAGAATGCTGGAACAGGTTGTCATTTCCTCCTCCAGGGGATCTTCCTGACCCAGGGATCAAAGCCATGTCTCTTGTGTCTCCTGCATTGGCAGGCAGATTCTTTACCATTAACACCACCTAGGAAGCCCTTGGGGGAGAATGGATACATGTATATGAATGTCCCTTCAATGCTCACCTGAAACTATCACAACACTGTTTGTTAATCAGCTATACCCCAATACAAAATTAAAAAAAAAAAACTTTTTAAACAAAAACTTGACTCTAACCAAATAGCACAGGTGGCTCCCTAGGTTGCTGCTGCTGCTGCTAAGTCGCTTCAGTCGTGTCCGACTCTGTGCGACCCCATAGACGGCAGCCCACCAGGCTCCGCTGTCCCTGGGATTCTCCAGGCAAGAATACTGGAGTGGGTTGCCATTTCCTTCTCCAGTGCATGAAAGGGAAAAGTGAAAGTGAAGTCGCTCAGTCGTGTCCGACTCTTAGCGACCCCATGGACTGTAGCCTACCAGGCTCCTCCATCCGTGGGATTTTCCAGGCAAGAGTACTGGAGTGGGGTGCCATTGCCTTCTCCGGCTCCCTAGGTTAAATCCACACTAAATATTCAATTACGCACAACGCAAGCAGAGTCATATTTGGTGGAGATAAGTTCACTTGCTCTGTGAAGGCACTTTTCCAGCTGAATAATGATGGTGACTTTTAATTGTGCGCTATCTTCCTTCTTGGGGGCTTTTTTTTTTTTTTCTCTTTTTTTTTTTCTTGGAGGCTTTAAGTGGGACCATCTCCCCAGAGGAAGCCAGAAATGGGGTGTATCATCTCCATTTTGTAGTTGGATGAACTCAGTAAAGAGATCTGGCCCTAGCCACACAAACTGGACTCTTAACTCCTCCCCAGGGCCCAGCTCAAATTAACTTGTCTTAGAAGATTTTTTTGTTTCCCCCATCAGAATTCCCCTGCACACATGACCCTGGAAGAAGCTGAGAGAAATGGCTGAGCTTCACTTTCTACAGACCTTGTGTTGGATACTTGATCTGCAATCACTCACTTGATCCTCCCAGTAACCAGGAGAATGTGTTCCCATTTCAGAGCCAAGGAAACTGAGGCACAGAGATGCTGAGTGATGGGTCTTCGATTATACAGCTAATAAATGTTAGAGTCAGGATTCAAGCCCAGGCCTCCAAGCCCTTTGTCTTAACCACACAGAATCCTGGCCATTCATTCATTCAACAACTATTTGTTGAGCATCTACTGTACACCCAGTGTTTGCTAGGAGTATAATACTTGCTAGGGATGCAGTAGGGAAGAAAACACAGTCCCTGCCCTAACAAAGAGTATCACCTAGCAGGGAAGACAGATATGAAACACTTTCACAAACAATTATTTAATTACATATCAGGCATCAGGCAATGTTAGTAGAATTTAATTGAACTAAGTAAGACACTAGCAGGGCAAGAAAAGAAATCAGGTCTCTGGGTAGCTCTTTCTTGTCTGCAGTTCAGGAGTCAGTCAACTCTTCCTTTTTGCTTAGATTCAGTAGCTAAGCAATGCCTACAGATGCACACAACTGCTTTGGGAGTTTCCACAGACCACACTTCCTTCTCTGAATCATGGCGTTCCCAGGCTTTAAAATGGGGATGAAAATAGCAAAAGACTGGAAGTAACCCAAATATCCATTAACAGGGGACCATTTAAATAAGTGATGGTACATCTATAACCATGGAATATGCAGCTATTAAAAAGCATGAGGCAACTCTAAATACAAGAGAAGGATCACTAAGATCTGGATCCTGGTGAGTCATGGGGTGACATACTCTTTTTAAAAAATTATTTTATTTTTTTGGCTACACTGGATCTTTGTTGCTGCGCACAGGCTTTCTCTAGTTGCAGCTAGCGGACTTCTCATTATGGTGGCTTCTCTTGTTGCAGAGTACCGGCTCTAGGGCATGTAGGCTCGCTAGTCACAGTGCACAGGCTTAGTCGCCCCCACCACATGTGGAATCTTCCTGGATCAGGGATCAAACCCATGTCCCCTGCATTGGTGGGCAGATTTTTAACTGCTGGGCCACCAGGGAAGTCCATGACTTACTCTTAGTGTGTGCCATTTTGTACCTTTTGAATTTTGCACTCTATTCAGGTACCTTATCAAAATATAAATTAGTCACTTCAAGAATATTTTAATACAGCATTTTGATGGGTATAAAAAAGCAGTAAAATAGCCCTGCTCTTATCGGCCCATTTCGTGGTGTCATTGTTAGTTTCAAAGGAGAGGTTAGCTTTGGCAGACCTTGGAAAATCTAAAACAATTAGAACACACGTTGCTCCTAATGAGATGAGAGAGGAATAAGGGCCAAACAGAGAAGAAAGGAGGAGGAAAAGAGGAGAAAAACAAAGAGAACAAGCAGAGACTGGCAGAGAAAAAATCCACAATTACTTTAGTGCCACTGAGACCCCAAGGCAGCTGTGCTACCTGCTTCTTTCTAGCCAGCTGCCAGGTTGCCATGGTAATGTAATAGCCTGTGATAAGCTTATTTATGATTCTGAAAACATAAAAAAAAAACACCCCACCAGCAAGCTGCAGATATGCTGCAATGAGCAAAGAAGATGCCCGCATGAGAGGAGGCGTCAAGGTGACCTTCCTGAAGATTGAGGTCCTCCCTTGAAAACTGGTGGGGTCAGCCTAGAGCAGAGGGTCACAAACCTGAGCATGTAGCCAAATCACTTGGTGTGCTGTGCTGTGCTTAGTCGTTCAGTCGTGTCCTATTCTTTGAGACCACATGGACTGTAGCCCACCAGACTCCTCTGTCCATGGGGATTCTCCAGGCAAGAATACTGGAACAGGCTGCCATGCCCTCCTCCAGGGGATCTTTCCAACCCAGGGATCGAAAACACAGATTGTGGGACTTCCCTGATGGTCCAGTGGTTGGGAATCCATCTTCCAATACAGGGGACACGGGTTGAATCCCTGGTCGGGAAACTGGGATCCCGCATGCCACAGGGCAACTGAGCCTGCACACCACCGCTGAAGCACCTGAGAGCCACAGCTATGGAACCCGCACATTCTAGAGCCCGTGTGCTGCTACGCGAGAGCCGCGAACCGCAACGAAGACCTAGCGCAGCTGAAAACAAAATTTTTTTAATAAAAAGATAAAAATAATAATGATTTAAAACACACACACACACAGATTGCTGTACCCATCCCCAGAGATTCAGATTCAATAGGTATGAGTGGAGCGTTTCTAACAAGTTCCCAGGAGGTACAGAAACTGAGGCTTGGAGATCACCATCCTAACCATCTCAAAAGGCCTCTCCTACTCAGGATTCCATGAGCTTTGGGCTCCACCTCCCACTTGCCCTGAAACAGGAAATGATGCTTCAGTCTTTCAGGGTAAAGCACGGCCATCCCCTCCATTAGCTCTTCTGTTAACTAAGGAGCTACAACACCCAGCGTGGGTTGTAAGGTAGCCCAAAACACCTGGTGGGCCAAGGCCTTCGAGGGCAGTTTCCAAAGCCAAGGCCCATGCCTCATACAAGCAAGTGCCTGGGAAGATTGGCCGGCATACCAGCCGCCTTTGCCAGAACTCTCTCGTGGGGCCAATTAACTGGGTGTGATGGCCAACAGGTGTCACGGGGCCAGAGGAAAGGCGGCTGCCAGTCAAGACTGTGGCTGAGCTAGGGCCAGGGCCGGTGGGAGAGGATTTGAAACTGACAGAAGCCAAAGCTTCAGGCGCTATAATTTCCCACAGCGGGATTCTGACGCTCCACAGAAATGGAAGCAGGCAGACAAATCCAAACACCCAACCCCATTTAGTGCACACAGCATCCCGAGTGAGAAAGCTCCCGGCTGGGGCAGAATGCAATTTTAGTGACAGGTCCCTCCAAATTCAGGATTTCTTGTACATTCAACAAAATATCTATAGAGCACCAGTGATGCGCCAGACGCTATGATGGGTGATGCACAGGTGGGCAGCGGGCAAGAGTGGCCCCGGCTATTATGGAGCCTACATTTAAGTAAAAGGAGACAGACATTATTCAAAGAATCAGACAGTTTAATTGTGCTGTGGTTTTGTAAATGAATGATCTTGTTCTCAGGAAATAATGCTTAAGTATGTCAGGGTAAAGGGGCAAGATATCTGCAACTTATCTCAAGAAGTTCAGAAAAATAATCATATATCATATATTAGCTTTACATTTATGATTGTATATATTACCTATGTAATCTATTATATATATACATACACGGAGAGAGACAGAGAGGGAAAATGATAGAGCAAATGAGACAAAATACAACTGTTGAATGGAGGCAGAGTATATGGGAAGGAGTTCTTTGTGTTGATATTATTCCTAGAATTTTTCTGAAAGCTTGAAGTTATTTCAAAATTTGAATTTTAAAAAAGGCTCACATTGTGAAATCGCACCTTGTCCTTTCTCTTAGCATTACAAGTTTTGCCAAAAGAACGTTTTTGAGTCAAATATTGATGTGTGGAAGTGAGGGAGCTGGTCTGCTGAACCAGTAGTTTGAGATACTAAACTATCATTTTTGCACCTTTGAATACTTGAAAGGCCGACTTTGTATAAATGTATCCTCTGGTTTCCTATATTTTGGAGATATTTAGACCATAATTTCATTATAAGTAAATGAATAAATATTCAAAAACTAAAAAAGGATCACATAAAGACATGACAAATTACAAACAGTGAAGAGTGCTGGTTTTTTTTTTTTTTCAAGTATGTAATGGTGGTGAGGACCTAAAGACAAAGTGGTTTGTCTTAGGTAGGGAGATCAAGGAGGGCTTCCTGGAGATGGCAGGTTTGAGCTGAGGTCTAAGTGGAAGTTGACCAGAGAAGAGTTACCTTCCAAGCAGAGGACACAGCTCTGGCAAAAGCTCTTGGTAGGAAAGAACAGAGCTCATTAGGGGAATTGAAGAAAAGAAACAGGGCCGCTGGAGCTGAGCTCTACACATCCTCTCCTCCGCAGCATGATGGTGGGGAGCTGGGAGGGGGTCAGGGTTTCTGGAAAGGACTGCTCTTCTGGCCCCAGACAGGGTCTGTTTTGTTTCTCCCCTACCTTTCTGCCCTTTCCAGCTCACGTTCTCATGTATCTTCCTCTGGCTCCGCACCGAACCCTGGTCCTAAGATTCTGCTCGAACACAGCTCCCCAGGCCGAGGCCCAGAATCCCAGCAGCATATGGCAACGTGATCTGACAGCTTCCCACTGGCCCCTTCCCTGTAGCTCCCTCTCAGCCTCCAATCCCTGGTTGCCATCCATCAACCCTTTTACCTGCCATACAAAAACCATCGGGCTGTCATTTAAACTTATTTCTACGATTTGCTTCCCGGGCCTCAGGCAACCAGCTCCATCTGCGGATGGCTCCGTGCAGTTTCCATCTGGTCTCCATCCACTGCTGGTTTTCTGGAGAGCTCACACGGAGCCACCTTTCATATCACAACCAAGAGCAGCCGCAGGTGATTTTGGAGCATGAATCTGCCTGATAAAAGCATGGCATCCTTCATCTAGGTTAGCCACGAGTTTTGCAGACATGGGTAACGTCATACCGTACCCCAGTAATGCTTTGTAAACTCCAGGGCATGGGTGCCATTTTATTAGGTATTCATTGAATCACAGAATTAAAAGCTTAAAAGGGAACTTCTTGGGGTCTAACACTGTCACGTTGCAGATCAGCTCAGAGAGGGGAAGTCACTTGGCCAAGATCACAGAGCAAGTTCATAGAGGAGCTGGATTGAGAAACCAGGTTTCCTGAAGCCCAGTGGAAGGGTGGTGTCCAGCTGATGCTCCAAGTAATAAACAATACACAGGACCTCCCAGAAAGCTAAATGTCCTCACACCAGCAGCGAGACAGTCCTTATCTATGAAGTGAGCGGTCTGGAGAGCCTTAGTGGGAAACCAGCCCCATGAATCTGTCTTGTTACGTTTAGTAGCTACTCATTGTGTTATTTTTATCTGTTTGGTTTCACTTTAGACATGGTTCCCATTTCACATTTATGTCTAAAGGCCTTTGTGTGAGGAAAAGGGAAGTTGGGAAGAAGGTTCTTTTCTTTTGTACTCTGCAAACCTTTCCAACTTTTTTTTTTTAATAACATTTCCATTCCAGGGCCCCCGGAGCTTCTCAAATCTCCTGCATTTCCAATCCCCTGTTTGGCCTTCACTGTAATTATCTTGGGAAAATTTAAATTCTTTATCATGGTTCTGTGACAATACGGGCTAAAGATAAGCACATTCTGAGGTCTTGTCAAATTGCCCTCAATAGGTTCAGTTAATAGGAATTACAGTTAGATTTTTCCTTAAGTGTGATAACGGTATTGTGACGATGTTAAAGAAAGAGTCCTTATCATATTGAGATACGGACTGAAATATTTATGGATGATGTGATATGAAGTCTGGGGTTTGCTTCAGAATATTCTCATGGGGGAGAGGTAAAGAAAAATCCGCTCCCTTCATACACAGCTCTGCACTGGCTTTCTCTAGTTCCTTTTGCGGCCTCTTCCCCTCCCCCAATCTATGAATCTGTGTATTCCCTATCTGGGGGTGGGATTTGCCTCCTGGGGTCGCAGCCCAGAAGAGAGCCTATAGGTGCTGGAGCCAAAGAGGCTTAGATTCAAAATCCCAGCTCCACCCTCATGAGCAGAGGGACCGAGGACAAGCCATTTAAGTGTCTTAGTTCTCACTTCCCCATCTGCAGAGTGGAGATAATACATAGACAACCAACCAACCAACAGCCTATTTTTCTAATTTGTTCTTTTCCTCCACTTTTTCTAAGTCTGCCTCCACCAGCCCTGAAAGTGTGTCTTTTTCTCCAGGATCCCACCCACGCCACTTGGCTCTTCGGTGAAAGTCGCTCAGTCGTGTCCGACTCTTTTCGACCCCCATAGACTACACAGTCCATGGAATTCTCCAGGCCAGAATACTGGAGGGGGTAGCCTTTCCCTTCTCCAGGGGATCTTCCCAACCCAGGAATCGAACCAGGGTTTCCTACATTGCAGGTGGATTCTTTACCAACTGAGCCACCAGGGAAGCCCTGGCTCTTCAGAGGCTCCTACTGCCTTCCCTGTGCCGGCTCTCCCCTCCCACCCCCCCCACCCCCTGCCGCTTCCCCCCACCCTTACATCCAACCCTCGCACCGTCACCACCACTCCTCACCCTGCCCAGATCGAGGTCCAGGCTGGATCAGAGTGCCTGTTACCTACTTCCTCCTGGAGGTACCATGAGTCTGAAAATCCCAACACATGTAAATTGGAACTCGTTGCTCCTTCTCTTAATCTGTCCCCCGCAAAGCATCTGAACACCCTTTAGGCTCCCCACCCCTCTTCCCGTTTCCCCTTCCCCTTCTCCCCCCCCATCCTGTCTGCCCATGCTCCCATCTTCCAGAGCTCCCTCAAATCCACCTCAGGGGCCCCCCACCACTTCCTCTGCTCAGACCCACAGGCCTGGCCAGCTGTAAAAGCCTCCCACCTGGGCTCCTTCCCTGGGGCCCCTCTGCTTTCTAGCCCCCGCTCCAGGCTGCTGGCACAACTCTCCATCCAAAACCAGCACTCTTGGACTAGAAGGCCTCCCAGGGCTTCTCTCTGCTGAGAAGAGAAAAGTTCCAAATTCCTGAGCTCGGTATTTGATACCCTGCGCAGCCTGGCCTGTGCACATATTGTTCCAGAGTCATCCTCTGCATTCATTGCCAAGGAAGCCCTTGGCCTGGGCATCTCAGACTGCCATCTCTCACACCAGCATCAGAATCACCTGGGGCCTTGGTGGGAAATGCAGAACCCTGGGTTCTACCCCAGACAACTGAACCTGGAGGGATCTAGGCCCGATGCACACAAAAGCTGAGGACCCTCACTCTAATCACACCAAACTGCTTGCCTGGATCATGCCTCCAGGCCTCTGTTCATGCTAAATTAATGTTTCCCCTTTCTTCAAGGCCTAGCCTAAATGTCGTCTTCTCAGTAGTCATGTACAGATGTGAGAGATGGGCAATAAAAAAAAGGCTGAGTGCCAAAGAAGTGATGCCTTCAAACTGTGGTGTTGGAGAAGCCTCTTGAGAGTCCCTTGGACAGCAAGGAGGTCAGACCAGTCAATCCTAAAGGAAATCAATTCTGAATATTCATCGGAAGGACTGATGCTGAAGCTGAAACTGCAATATTTTGGCCACCTGATGCGAAGAACTGACTCATTAGAAAACACCCTGACGCTGGGAAAGATTGAAGGCAGGAGAAGGGGATGACAGAGGGTGAGATGGTTGGATGGCATCACCGACTCAATGGACATGAATTTGAGCAAGCTCCAGGAAATGGCGAAGGACAGCAAGCCTGGTGTGCTGAAGTCCACGGAGTCACAAAGAGTCGAATATGACTGAACAACAACTGCAAAGCCTCTCCTTCTCCCCAGTGGAGCGAATTCCGCACCCATTCTCTCCTGTAGCACTAGGCACACACCTCTGTTGCAGACTGCATGTAATGATCTGTTTGCCTGCCTTCCCAGCTAGAAGGAAGTCTCTGCCAAAGTCACTTCACAGAACACCCAGAGCCCCCAACACAGTGAACGGCACCCAGCAGGCACTTGATAAATATTAATTAATTTGAATTGCATCTTACTACTTCTTGGCTCCTGGATAGTAAACATAATGCATAGCTCCCGGCAGATTTTATTACATTGATGTCTGATGGATGAATTATCAAAGGATAGATGAGAGCCTGAAATGAATGATGAAATATGCAAATAAACTAATGATGAATTTTCATCGTTGATTAGTATTCGGAAACGCCTGGGTGTGCCTGAAACGTCTCTAACCTGACCGGATGTGTGAATCGGGTCCAATGTGAACCCAGGACTTTTGGTTCCAGGTTCCCTGGTTGAAATCGGCAGACCAAAGTTCTGATGTTAATCAGAAATGTCACTGTCACCATGATGAGTGCATGGCCATCTTCCATCACAACTTTCCTGGCATCAGCCTAGGGAAATCCTCACTTATCACGTTTATCGTTCCATCTCCCAGGGTCCACAGAGAGCCTACTGATACTGCTCAAAGGGAAACCTGATATCTGTTGTTAGGAGCAGGCAGAAATCAGCCTTCAGGTGCTGAGGTTGGCGGAATTCCCTGGTGATCCAGTGATTAGGATTCCACACTTTCACTGCCGAGGGCCTGAATTTGATCCCTGGTCAGGGAACTAAGATCCCAGAAGCACTGTGGCACAACCAAAAAAAAAAGATGCTGAGACCGGGGTAGAGGGCAGTAAGGCATGTCTGGAGGCAGACAGGTGCCACTTCTAGCCCTGGCCTCCCCATTTATGGTCTGTGTGAGACCGGACAAGTTACCCAATGACTCCAATACTCAAGTTTCTTCCACCATAAAATGAGGTCACTTTGTGCTCCTACCCTTTAAGATTATTGAACGAGATCATGTACATTTCATAAGTAGCACATAGTAAGCATCATGCTCTCAGTGCAGGGGGCCCAGGTTCGATCCCTGGTTGGGGAGCTAGATCCGACATGCAGCAACTAACAGCCAGTGCAGCCAAATAAAAAATAATTTTTAAAAGAGAGAGAGAGAGAGATGCTATTGCTACACTGCTGTAACCAGGGCAGCTAGATTCCTGTAAATGATTAGGTGGTGGTGAGTCGGGCTGACTCAAGGGCTGGAGTGACAGGAGTCAAGAAGCCAGGTACAGCCATCTATTAGAAATAGATTCCCCATTTAGAGGAGAATTCTAGCTTTAAGAATGGGGCCGAGCGTGGAAGCTGATCTTCGTTCTGCTCTGTGGCCTGCGTGTTCAGGGACCAAATGATGCAGAGCCAGGAAAGGCCAGGAGGATGTGGCCAGACTGGGAGCTTCAGCCCTGGAGGGAAACCCCAGCAGCTCTGCTTGCAGTCTGGAGTCAGGGCTCTTTGGCCAGGTTTGCCCCACCCATGGCTAACGCAGCTCCCTGAACTGCACTCTGACCACAGACGAAGTGAGGCTGTAATCTGGTCCCTGGTACGGGTCACCCACATCAGATGGGAAGCTGGAAACTGGAGTCCCAGGCAGGCCTTGGGTTTTTTCTGTAGACGCTGAATTACTGGGAACTTCCTCTCTCTGTGTCTGCCGGTCCTGTTGTCACTAAGATGCAACAAGTCTGACTCCCAGTGAGAAGGGGCCTCCCAAGAGATGCCCTTGTCCTCACCGGCCGTGTTCTTACTGGTGAGGCAGGCCGGAGGGAGGCGCCAAGTGCTGTTTTCTCCTTTGTCCTTCTTCCTGGGGACCCTGGGACAGGAGCTGAGCTTGGGGATCACACAGCCTCTCCTAACCGGAAACATAGCTGAGAACCCAGGGCAGGACCTGGGTAAAGAAAGATGAGGGGGTGGGCGGCGCAAGGGGCTGAGGAGGGCACGGCCTGATGGAAGTAATTGACCTGGACCCTCGGTGCTCCCGGGATTTCACGAGGAACAAAGCCCTGGCTGTGGGACCTCTGGCTTCCTTCCCAGAGCTCGACATGGTCAATGACTGGGGAACAGCGCCATCTCCTGGCTGCCTGCAGTCACAGCCCTCCTCCTGGTGGGAAAACCACAGAATGTTCAGAGATTTCTTAGGTGTGAGATGTCTTTAGAATCCTGGAACACAGAGGATTTGGTCTTTGATTCAGTCGTCTGGGGTGGAGTCCAAGATTCTGCATTTCTAACAGACTGCCCATACCACTAGTTTAGGGACCTGATCAGAAAGCTTTATATCTCAATATATCTCAATTATATCTCAATAAAAATAGAGGAAATGCTTTGAGGGGCTCAGATATGAATCACGTCTGGTCCCAGACACCCCAAGGGTCTCAGGGAAGATACTTTTCCACATACAAAATCTGTGAGTCACAAGGCAAGACGAGTAGGGAAAGCTTCTTGGAGAGAAGGGATCCAAAGCATGTTTTGAAGGGTGGTTGGATAGATCTTCACCACGGGAAGCTTGCCCAAAGGGTCAGCTGGGAACAGCCTTCCTGCTGCCTTGCGTCTACCACCCCAGACACAATGGTTCACAGCCATAATAACTGACCTGGGGCTGGCCCAAAGATTGCAAGCAAGGTGACTGATTAAAGTAATCATGGGAGGGCTTTCTTGGTGGGTCGGTGGTAAAGAATCCGCCTGCCAAACAAAGGAGACTCAGGTTCGATCCCTGACCCAGGAAGATTCTACATGCCTCGGAGCAACCAAGCCCGTGCACCACAGCTACTGAGGCTGTGCTCTAGAGCCCGGGAATATCAACTACTGAAGCCCGCTCACCCTAGAGCACATGCCCCCTAATAAGAGAAGCCACCGTAATGAGAAATCCGCACACCACAACTAGAGAGTAGTCTGCACTGCTACTAGAGAAAAGCCCGCACAGCAACAAAGTCCCAGCACAGCCAAAAATCAATAAAGTTATTTTTTTAAAATAAAATACTAATGGCAGTAACATTTCTGAGCAACAGTCACTTAATTGATTTGCTAAATATAATCAACGTCACCTCTTATAAAGAGTTCCTCTAATGACCTTCCCAAATATAGAATTTTCCAGAAAGAGACGAACGTCTAATGGTGATTGGATCACCCTTCAGTCACAGGCCCTTCTGCTTAGGTAGGACATGAAGTAGGAGAAAGGACCCCATTGGCCCCATTTCACAGAAGAGGAAACTGAGGCTCAGGGAGGTCACGTGACTTTGCCTGAGCCCACCCAACAAGGCTAACCCTGAACCCCCTGACATGGCACTCAGGAGCACTCCTGTGACATCTGCCAAGGTTGACTCCATAAAAACAGGCCAAGAAGGCACAGAGCGGTGAGGGGGAGCGGGGGGCCGGGGGTGTCATGGGAATCTGGGAGTCTGGGGTCCAGGCCTTCCATGCCTGCACAGTCACCTCGGGCTGGGAAAACTGCCATCGTACAGGGAGGGTGAAAGCAGCTTTTACAAAGCAGGGTCTGAGGCCCTCGGACAGGCCCCCCTTTGTCAACTTCCTCTGTCCTCCCCACCCCTACGCCCCTGCCTCGAGCATCACCCTCTTTGAAAGGCTGGCTCCAACACACTGGAAATTTGCAACACAAATGCACGGCTTGTATCTCGGTGGAGCCTCACTCCCCTAGCCTTTTGGAACCTTTTAAAGCCAGCCTTTCTCTGGGGTGCTTTCTTTCCACAGCAGCTCAAGCCCCCAGCCCTTACACACAGGCATGATCGCTAATTAATGCTGGGTGAAAATCCGTCTTGGGAAGAGAGCCGGGTGGCTAGCAGGTTGTTCCCACCCCTCTCTGAGGCGGCTGGCAGCCAGAACTGGTGGAGGGGGCTGAACTCTCACTCTCAAAGTTCATGCTGGCTTCTTCCCTCCATCCTCTTCCTTGATGGGTTTGAAAATTTACAGCAAATTAAGGTCATCACCCAGGATGGCACCCAGCTTTTCAGAGCTCGGCTCTATTCATAAGAACTGCAGTAATGGCTAACACTGACCAACAGTACCAGACACTTTATAAACATATTTCTGATACTCATAACAACCTGGAAAGGCAGAGGTTATCACACCCTTTTTACAGACTCGATAACTAAGGCTCAGAGTGATTAAACACACAGACCTGGATCACACAGCCTACAAGTGGCAGAACTGATTTTCAAATCCAAATCCCTTTGTGCCCCCAAATGCCTGCTCCCATTTTAGGTTTCTCTCTGCTCCTGTCTGATGCTCTCCCAGCTTTTCTGTGACTTCTCCCTTTTCTCGATTCTTGGAACATCTAGTGGTGTGTTCATCTCTAGGTCTACTTGCCTGAGGTGACAGTGGCACAACTGAATAAATTATGAAAATATTGGACTGTAGACTTCAAACAAGTGACTTGTGTGGTACGTGAATTGTACTTCAATAAAGCAGTTAAAGCTCTTAAAAAAAAGGGTAGGAGAATAAGAATTGGTGGACTATGGGGACTTCCCTGGTGGTGCAGCGGCTAAGACTCAACACTCCCAATGCAGGCGGCCCGGATTTGATCTCTGGTCATGGAACTAGATCCCACATGCCACAACTAAGACCCAGAGCAGCCAAATAAATAAATCAGTCAGTTCAGTCGCTCAGTTGGTGTCCGACTCTGCAACCCCATGGACTGCAGCACGCCAGGCTTCCCTGTTCATTACCAACTCCTGGAGCTTGCTCAAACTCACGTCTATCAAGTCGGTGATGCCATCCAACCATCTCATCCTCTGTCATCCCCTTCTCTTCCTAGTTTCAATCTTTCCCAGCATCAGGGTTTTTCCAATGAGTCAGTTCTTCACATCAGGAGGCCAAAGTATTATTGGAGTTTCAGCATCAGTCCTTCCAATGAATATTCAGGACTGATTTCCTTTAGGATTGACTGGTTTGATCTCCTTGCAGTCCAAGGGTCTCTCAATAGATACATAAATAAAAGATCTCTTAAATAAAGAATTGGTGGACTATGGAATATTAGCTTGTCATGGATCAATGAATTTGCAAGTCAGAAATATTTGAGTCTTGGCTCTGCCACTGCCCCGCTGTGTGACTGCTGGAAAGTGGGCAACCTCTCTGTGCCTGTTTCCTCATTTATAACAGCAATCATAATAGCAGTGGTAAGAGTTCATTTATGAGGCTTATTCTATTCCAGGCCTGTATTTTATCCACTGTCACATGTAATCCTCACCCTACAGCCTCACGAGTTGAGCCCCATCACTCCCATTTTACAGATGAGGAAACTGAGATCAGGCACAAGGTCTTTAGCACAACCCCTATCACAGAACTTCAGCTGAGGTTGAACTCGATCCCCATGGTTTCTTCAGCCGACTCTGTGTGTCCTACATCTGCACGCTGGTCTGGTGTCCATTCAGGGTGCCCAGCTCTCCATAGTACCCACCTCATGTTTGCTGAGATAACCTCCTGATTATATGAGCTCCCATTGCTCCAGGGGCTCCCAACTCCTCCATCTGCCACCTGCTGCTGTGACCCCTCAGTCCATGCTTAATCTCTGGGGATCTGGCCTGACCTGACCTCTTTGTGTCCAGGCCTGCAAGGAGACCTGTCACTCAGTCCCTGCTTCCCTGGGGAACATCCCATGTTTGCTATGTGCCAAGAACTTGGTTCAGTGCAAGCTAAGAAGCAGGATCACAAAGTATCACTGCTAGGAGGTTCCTTCAGAAACTACTGGCTCTGGCACTTCCCTGGTGGTCCAGTGGTTAAGAATCGCCCTGCAATGCAGGGGACGTGGGTTCGATCCCTGGTCAGAGAACTAGGATCCCATATGCCATTGAGCATCTAACCCTGCATGCCACAACTAGAGTCTATGTGCTGCAAGGAAAGACCCCACATGACACAACTAAGACCGGATGTAGCCAAATAACTAATTAAGAAAGAAATGACAGATTACCTGTGAACTGTAGAAGTGTGTCCTAAAAGGCAGTCTTCACTCCCTGCTCTTCAACCAGACCAGCCCTGTTTAAAAAAGTCTGATTTAGATACTACACTTCCCTAGATTTCCAAAGAAAGATCTATGCTTCAAATTCTTTTAAAAGTTTGAGAACTACTGTTCCTTGCTGTTTCGCTGTGGATGGGAGTAGGAAATTGATGGTATAGAAACTGAGGCCTGGAGGGTACAAGTAACTTGCAGAGGGTCGAGGTTGTTATGGATGGACACAGGAGGGCAGCAGGTGTCTGGATGCTTAGCTCAGAGCTATTTCCACTGCTCAACAACAGCCGTGTGGGAAAGCAGCACTTGTGCCTCCCACGCTTTCATGCCATTCTTGAGGATTCTTTAGCTCTAGGCTAGAGAAATCCGGAAGTACAATTCTCCCAAGACTTCTCATTTCTTGCCTCTCACTCCACACCCCTCGGAGGCAACTATCGACTTTGGCTGCCTCGATACAAGACGACGATGCTCCCCAGGCCAGTTGCCTACACCAGATTGTGACCTCAAGAGGTTAAGTCAAATAGAGGAACATTTTGATAATTGGACAACAAGGGAAATGGCAAACAACTCTCCTCACTAAGGGGAGAAAAAAACACTTTTGTCCGTAAAGTTGACTGTCCTCAAGTGAAATAAAGTTGCACACGGACAAAACAAGATCATGTGAACTTTTTAAAAGGCTCATTTAATCTCAGAGAGTAAATGAACCCTTGGCTGTTTCTCTGTTAGGAGTACTCCAATCATTAGACGAGCAGTATTAGACGCTTCCTCTGGGGATAATGTTATAACTTCTTGCTCTGTCCTTTCTCTCCAAGATGAAGTTCAATATGAATCTTCGTTTGCAAGGGGAAAAACCTCTCTCCCCTATTAGGGTTTGTCAGTGTGATGCTAAAAATGATCCTTTTGCGGACTTGTGAGTAATTGATCCTCTGACGCTAACAACACCGAGGAAAATGAAGGTATAATTGGTGGGAGTGCCACGCAGCCACTGGAGCAGACGCCGAGGCCCGTGGAGCTGGAGCAACCTCTCAGTGCAGAGGGAGACCTGCCACCTCGGAGGTGAGAGGGCAGGTGGGTGGGGGGCGGCCCTGGGGCTTGGTCTGGATGGGCCTGAGAACATTGAGCTTCTCGCCAACTCAGAGACCCCACATCCAAGAGGCCCACTGCCATCCTCTCTGCTCCTGGACTGGTGAGTACACTTGAGGCCCTTTGTTAGGGGCTCGGGAATATCCTTTGGATGGTGGGTACAATTTTGAGGTTGTCTTGAACGCGTGAACCTCAGTCCTTGGGGTAGTGGCAGCAGACAGGTGCCAGGTGGTCTGTCAGGGGCAGATGAGGTCTCGGTGCTTTTTCAAGGGTGTGCCAGGTGGGCTTCCAGGACAAATGCATCACCTGGCAAGATTCTCCTGTCAAGCACGGCATTCTGCCATGGACTAGGGCTTCCCTGGTGGCTCAGACGGTAAAGAATCTGCCTGCAATGTGGGAGACCCAAGTTTGATCCCTGGGTCAGGAAGATCTCCTGGAGAAGGGAATGGCTACCCACTACAGTATTCTCACCTGAAAAACCCATGGACAGAGGAGCCTGGAGGGCTACAGTCCATGGGGTTGTACAGAGTTGGACACGACTGAGCGACTGACACTTTCTTTCTTCAGAAAGGAACTAAGTGGCTGTGCAAATCAGTACCTCACACCGATCACTCAGAACCAATTCAACATAATTGCCTGGAAATTGATAACATTTTGCTTTCTTGCTCAACTGTAGCTGAGCTCCTTACCTTCGGTTTTAGACATGATTATCTGCCCTTGGAGTACTCCATTGCCCCTACACTTGTCTCTCAACCCAGACTTCAATGATCCTAAAGTATTTGTATCTTTTATCACAAGCTGCCTCAAACCCTTTCTGGAAGAAGGTGAGGTGTCGTTCTTTTGAATGACCATTCAAGATGCTTCTTCATGAATAACTTAGATCTCTTTGACTTGGAACACTAGTGGTGAAACAGTTTATAAAGTGAATCAGAACGTCAGTGCTTTAGGGTTCTTAAATTATATAGCAGAAGATTTAAGAGAGGTAAAAGATTGGTTTTTTTTTTCCAGAAGTTCAAAAGTGGCCTTGATGGTTTGGTACTTGAGATCTTACCTCTGTTGTTAACTGATGGTTTGTCTGCAGAATTCTTGTAGCATTCCTGGCATGAAGTCTGGCAAAATGTGCCAACTAATGTAGATTAAGTGCCCATTTATCTGAGTCCAGACGACCTCAAATATGTTTAATCACGGAATTAGTTTATAAGCACGGTGGAGAGCTAACTGATACACATAACGACAGCTGATAAATCCTAAAATGCCTTCGGAGCCATCCAGGAGGTGTTGATGGTGTTCTTGGATTCATGCTTGATTTAGTTCAGTGAATTCTAGTTTCTTAGACTGGCCTTGTGGAAGCTGTCTGCCACAACTGCTTTTTTATTCCTAGCGGCACAGCCTCCATCCTCATCATACAAGAAATGGGATGATTCTTGTTGTTTTCCCTCTTTGTCCAATGGGATTTTGTAACCCCATGGGTTAGCTTTTCGTGGGTCAGAGGTTACAATGGGTCTTGACCCATCCCTGGGGCACGCAGTTTTTGGCAAGTGTTGTGCCTCTTGGTTGACCAGATTATGAGGTTGCCCAGCCTCACTCTGAATGACTTGGGGTTACTGGATTTACTGTGACTTGACTCCCAAAGTCTGTCAATATCAGGTTATTTTCAGCTTCCCCAAACCACTGATATGCACAGGGACATCCAACCAAGCAGGTGTTCCTGTTTGTCCCACTTGTTTCCTCCTCAGAGACTCAGTAACAAAGAGCAAAAGCTTTCGGTCTTCTCAGAACTGTTTTCCATGTGCAGGGGATGAATTCTGGAGCGCCCCCATGAATAGGGAGTCCAATGAATAGGGGATTGTATCTGAGAGGCTGCCGCGCAGAGCAAGAGGCCGCCACGCAGAGTGAGAGGCCCATTCTGAAGTGCCCACTCTGCAACTAATTTGATGGAGGAACATGGAAAAAAAGCCCTTCTCCACCCTGGGCTCATTTTGTTGGCTGTCTAAGACTAGAGCTCGTGATACCTGCTTCCGAGGGCGAGTGTGAGGGTGGGCTGTGAGGGCCAGGGGTTCGAGGGGCTGGGAATCCCTTGTGCCAGCCCTGGGAGAAGGGGGAAGTGTTGGGGAGGCTGAGATGGCGCTTACGTCAAAAACAGGGGTTTGGGCTTTGCCCTGGAGGGAGTGGAATGCCAAGGGCTTCTGAGAGGTGAGAGAGGTAATTGTGAGCCTGGATGTGCTCAGGTCATTGAAAGAGCAGCCGGAAAAAAGGCGAGAAAGCCCAGACTGCAGCTGGGAGACAGAAAAAGTAGTGGTCATGTCAAGGAGACCCCTTCACCCTGAAAGATCTCCCTGTTTAGGAGACTCCAGCAGAGTACCAGGTCCGGAAAGGAAAGATGGGTGTGATAATGTGTGATGAGGACAGAAGGCTTAAGATCCTTGGTCTGGTGAACCAAGGTCTAAATCAGATGCAAAATGCATCTAAAGTGCTCATTGTGTGGTTAAATGTACAGAAGGTCTGGGAGGCACAGCCGGTGGATGTCAAAGGTGAGGCCACGGTTCCATCTTTTCTCTAGCCCTGATCCTTACCAGAGTGGTAAAAGCTTAACAAGTATTTGCAGGATAAGGGGACTTGGACTTGACACAACGGGAAAAGCTTCCGAACAGGAAAAGCTGCCTGGAAGTAGGACACACAGGCTTGGAGGTAGTGAACTCGCTGTCACTCAGTGTTTGGGCTGAAACTGGACCCTGCGCTATTGGGGGGAGGGGGATGGAGGGGTGCATATCAAAGAGGGGGCTGATGACCGAGATCTGGATGGCTGCTCCCTCCAGCTCTGGGGGTGCAAGGGTCTCAGGCAGCATTGAACAGTCCCCAGGGGTGCTTCTTGGGATCTCAAGGCCTCCCGGGTTTAGTCCAGACCCCAGTTCTGGGAGGAGGGTGATACCCTGAGAGGAGAAGTGAGCCCAGGGATGGAAGTGGATTCCTCCCGAGCTGGCCGCGCCTGCTGGAAATCCCTTCTGAGCAGGACTTGCCGGAAATGGAGCCACTCAGGGAGATGGTGGGCCGTGAGGTGTCTCTTGCCCTTTCCGGGGCTGGCCAAGCCTCTGGAGGGGTCCGTATGCCCCTAGAGGGGACATCTTGCTGAGAGGAGGGTGCCCCTGGGAGATGAGAAGTCCCACCCTGAAGTGACTGAGTCTCCCTGAGCCCAGCGATTTCCACCCTGAGGTCCGGGTTGATAGCAGAGCACGGCCCTAGCAGAGGCAGCTCTGTCCCCTGTAGACTCTGCTTCCTAATCGCCGAGCACGGTGTCAGCAGGCCCCCATTAAGGATAATTACGTGATCTATGAGATGATTCTGCGGCCGGGCTCCCCAGGTCCCTGGTCTCTTCCAGGGCTAAAACTCTTAGGCAAAATTTAAACATCTGGAGCAAGAGGCACAGCCGTTCTCCCTTCCCTCCAACTCCACACAAAACCAAGACAGCCTGCCCTCTGAGCAGGTCCTCAGGGCAGAGGTGTGTGAAGAATCCCCCCTGTGCCAACCACTCAGGTGCCTCATCTCAGCTCATGCTCACACGACCCTTTGCAGTAGGTCCAGTTATCGAGTCCATTTTATGGATAGAGAAACTGAGGTCTGGAAAGGAGAAGCCCCTAGTCCTGGGATGCACAGCTAGTGATGACCAAGCCTGGATGTGAACTCGGATTTTTCTGACTCAGGGCCTGAGCTGTTAGCCCCACTCAACACTGTCAGTGCCACACTGGGGCAGGGGGCAACTTAGGCAAATATGAGAAGCTATTTGCTCCTCCCCTACTCCAGTCTTCTTGCCTGAAGAATCCCCACGGACAGAGGAGCCTGGCGGGCAACAGTCCATAGGGTTGCAAAGCATCGGACACGACTGAAGCGATTTAATACACATTATTATATTATTTCTTGCTGAGACCTGAGTCCCACGTAGAATGCCCTACAGAAAGTGGTAGTTTCACCATTGTCTTTCGTTATATGTTCAACCCTGTGAGGTCAGCAGCGTAGCCTTATCATGCCCATTTTACAGATGGAGAAAATGAGGCCAGAGTTCGTGACTGGCAGAGGCAGAACTTGAACCCAGGTGTGTCAGACTTCGAGTCTGCTCCGTCTTCCCTACCCCACAGCTTGCAAAAGACAAGGACCATAGCTTGCACGGAGCCAGGCCGAGGGCCGGAGCTAGCAGAGGGCATCCCAGTGTCTATGGCTATGCCTGACCTTTTCTTCCTGTCTGTCATTTCCCAGGTGCCAGCACAGGGGTGAAGGATGCTGCTCTGGGTGTTCTTCCTCGTGACCCTCACCCTCAGCAGCGGCTCCCACGGTTCCCTGCCCTCCCAGCCTCTCAGGTAAGCAGTCCTGACAAGAGAAGCAGGAGAGGCGCTTTAAGGATGCAGAATCGAGCTGGTCCCGAGCGGGCTCCTCAGGCAGCCTCTGCTGCTCATCTCTGGGAGGGAGGCAGACTTAGCCCCAAGAGGTCACCACCCAGCCCTGGTTCCAGCCCTCTCTGGGGATGAGCAGGGCAAGAGGTGACAGAAGGACCTCACAGAGACCCAGTGAGCACAGTCCCCTGGGCCTCCCACCCCACCCTTTGACCTCTGACTCCTTCTACTAGGATCCCACGGTACGCAGATGCCATCTTCACTAACAGCTACCGGAAGGTTCTGGGCCAGCTGTCTGCCCGCAAGCTACTCCAGGATATCATGAACAGGCAGCAGGGGTGAGCTGGCGTTCTTGTGACTTCTCCCTGCACCCCCAATGCATCACGATTTGGAGGGACCAAGTCTGGTCTCTTCTTTGCACAGCATCTGTCACTTCTGGACTTGCCAGGGCAGAAGGGCTCCAGTGTCGAACCTCGTCTTACCCTTAACTAATAAATGATCATTGAGCATAGATGCTTGTCCCTGAGTTGGGCTCCAGTAATAACACTGACAGCAGTCACCACTTGACTGACTGTACCAGAAAAAAAAGACTTTACACTGGTTCATTTACACACACCTGGCACAGTGCAAAGTAAGCCCTTGGTAGTGTCAGCATTATTCTTAGGTTCTTATGTGCTCTTTCCAACAACTTTACAAAGGATGTCCTCTTGCCCCCATCATACAGAAGCTACATTAATAGCTTCTAAAGGACACACACCAATGAGTGGCAGAATTAGCATCCAATCAGCCTGACTCCACTGCCTGAACATGTTTTAGTTTTCATTTTGAAAAAATTCCAAACTTACAGAGAAGTTGCAGAAACAGTACAAAGGGCTTTTACATACCCTGCCCTAAGAGTCGACAATTCCTAATATTTTTTACTATATTTGCTTACTCTATTTCTGGGGCTTCCATGATGACTCAGTGGTAAAGAATCTGCCTGCAATGCAGAAGACGCAGGTTCGATCCCTGGGTCAGGGAGATTCCCTGGAGGAGGAAATGGCAACCAACTCCATTATTCTTGCCTGGAAAATCCCATGGACAGAGGAGCCTGATGGGCTACAGTTGATGGGGTCACAGTCGGACATGACTGAGCATGTATACACACACACACACTCTATATCTACGCCTAGATACAGCTCTAGACATACATACACAAACTCAGGTATGATTGTGAGTATTATTGTTTTGCTGAGCCATTTGAGAGTGAATTACAGTCATCATGATCCTTTATCCTTAAGTACTTTCGTGTGTCTCCTAATAGCTAATCAAAGGATACTCTCTTATAGAATCACAGTATAATTATCACTTATAGTCCATATTCAAATTTCACTAGTTGTCCCAAAATGTCCTTTATAAAAATTTTTAAATATTTTTGGCTGTGTCAGGTCTAAGTTGCAGCATGCAGGATCTTTCATTGTGCCACATGGACTCTCTGGTTGTGGCACACGGGTTTAGTAACTGTGGTGCTCAGGCTTAGTTGCTCTGCGGCATGTAGGATCTTAGTTCCCCCATCAGGGATTGAATTCATGTTGCCTGTATTGCAAGGTGGATTCTTAACCACTAGACCACCAGGGAAGTCCCTGTAACAATTACTGATCTTCCTCATCCAGGACTCAATCCGCCCACAGGTGGCATTTAGTTGTCATGTCTCTTTACTTTCTTTTAGTCTGGATCAGTTCCTCAGTCTTTATGACACAGACATTTTTTATTAGTAAAGGGCAGTTCTTCAAAGAATGTCCCTCACATTAGGCTTGCCAGGTGCTTCCTCATGAATAGATTCACATTATGCAACAGAAGTAATGTGTCCTTCTCAGTGCATCCTGTCAGGAGGAGCACGTTGTCAATTTGTCCCATTGGTGATGGTAACTGTGATCACTTGCGTAACACGACGTCTGCCAGGTTTCTCCTCTGTCGAGTTAACATCTTCTCCTTTGTGCTTCATAAGTCATCTGTGGGAAGATATCTTGCAGATGTGTACTTCACAGCCTATAATCTTCACTCC
The DNA here is from genome assembly GCF_054371585.1 of Giraffa tippelskirchi. Classification (NCBI taxonomy): domain Eukaryota; kingdom Metazoa; phylum Chordata; class Mammalia; order Artiodactyla; family Giraffidae; genus Giraffa; species Giraffa tippelskirchi. The sequence goes on along the minus strand of NC_137287.1, from coordinate 108,007,641 downwards.
TATACACACTGCCTTCTTAAACGTTGCTGAGTCTAATTCAGCTGGGTGCAAGAGTCTATGCCAGATATCGCAATAGGCCGAGGGATGCACCCCCGCTCTGCTCCCTTTGCCCTGACTTTTCCCCGGCCTCCTCCACTTCCTACTCAAACAGCAACTTCTGTTGTTCCTCTTTTTCTAATCAAACAGAGAAAGAAACCAGGAGCAAGGAGCAAAGGTACGGCTTGGCCGTCAGGTGGATGACATGTGGACGGACCAACAGCAGATGGCATTGGAGAGCATCTTGGTGAGCCTGCTGCAGGAGCGCAGGTGGGAATATGTGTGTGTGTGCACGTGTGTGAAGGTGTGCACATGTGTGTATTGAGAGGCCTCAGAGTCTTCTGTCCCCAGGGGTAACCAGGAAAAGGACTCTCCTCCTCTCCAAGCAAACTGGGAATGAGGTCCCTTCTTCCATACATCAAGAACCGGAAGAAGGGGGGACATGTGTGATGGAGACTGGCTCTCATCCACTCCTGTATCTCCAGTGTGTAGCCAGAGGCCAGCCTCAGTGTCTGTGTACAGAAATGTCCCTCACTCAAGAGTCCTAGAGTGGGACCCAGGAATCTGAATTTGAACGAGAGTCCCAGGGGACTCTGATGCTCCTGGTCTGAAATGCATGCCCTGGATCCCTTGCCAAGTTCATCAAACTGTAAAATTAAAGGGAGACCAGCCCCTCCCAATACCCTTGGGTGGAGGACTGTGAGCAGCACTTGTGAGAGGGAGAGATGAGAATGACAGTTCCCTGACCCTCACAATCCCAGTAGGAGTCAGGGAAGATCAGGAACGAGTTTTCCCATTTTACAGAGGAGGAAAACTGAGACAAAGAAGAGGCAGTAGATAGCCCCTGCCTAGTCCCTCTAGGCAGGCCCAAGACCTGCCTTTCTTCCCCAGAGCCCTTCACACGAACTCCATTTCCTCAAAACGACCCGACTGTTTGCAGAAACTGTGCTGTATTTTAGAGCCTGATTTTTGAACTGTGAGCACAAACACGCCCCAGCGTGACTCTGCCAGACACCTCCAGCCCGAACTATTAAGCAAATCCAGTTCCCAGCAGAGCTCTCCGTGTGCCCCCTCGCCTTCTTCCCAGCCTGATTAGACACCAAGAGCTCAGAGATCTGGCCAAGTATTGTCCTGGGGAGATGCAAGCGGCAGCAGGCTGACAGGCAGAGCGCAGCAGAGGTGAGAACCAACCCAGGAGGCCGGATGGACACCTGAGCCCCAGGTCTGGTTGTGCAGCCAAGTCTCTGCACATAGCAAGTCATCTTCCCTGTTCCCTCCTCTGTAAAGGGAGCAGCTTTGCTCCAATGACCGCCAAGGTCCCGGAGGATAGAATTCTTTTTTAAAATAAATGTCCCTAAGAATAATGCCTCCCCCCAACACGCCGCCCCGGCCTTGTGTCTCTCACACTGGGATTAGGTCACTATTCACCTCCTTCAGGGCTCCCACCAGGCCCCAGTGGGGCAGAGTGGCCCCAAAGAGGGCCACCTCCTAAGAATGCAGGCTTTGTTCCTGCAAGTTAAAAGCCAGAGGCTTCAAACTGAAAGTCGTAGAGCAGCAGGAAGGGCCCAGAGGTTGCTCCAGCCATTGTTCCCCCTCCAGCTCAACTGTTGCAAATACTAGGACATGAGGGTATCCGGGGGGTGCTGAGAAAACAGAACTGCTGAATGAATTCTCCTATTAATACCTTAAAATTGCAGAGTAGAATGATTTGGCAGTTAGCATCCTTTTGCACCCATCACGCTTTATGTCCACATAACAGCCCCCTAAGTTAACAAGTTCAGATTTCTCCATCTTCCCAGCTCTTAAAAGTCATCCAGGGACTTCCCCAGTGGTCCAGTGGTTAAGACTTCGCCTTCCAATGCAGGGGGCACGGGTTCAATTCCTGGTCAGGGAAATAAGATTCCATATGCCTTGTGGCCAAAAAGTGAAAACATAAAACAGAAGCAATATTGTAACAAATTCAGTAAAGACTTCTAAAATGGTCCATATAAAAAAAATCTTAAAAAACAAAAAATCACCCAAAGATGGCCAGGCTCTGGGCTGAGGGGACAGCCGTGGATGGTCCAGTCTTGGTATCTGCTCTCATGGAATTCATAACACACTGAATCAGACAGAAATTAAACAAGTACTTGTACAGTGGATTATTTAATTTGTGATCAATGGTAAGAGATGTGGTGAACGTGTGTGCTGGAAAGAATGACCTCATCTAACCCTGTTTGGGAGTTAGAAGTGGCTTCTTCAAGGGCCAATGACTGCTCAGACTCTCAATGGGAGTGGGTTGGGAGAGCCGGGGCTAAGACTGAAGTCATCTTGGGAGTCGGTCAGTCTCAACACTGGAGTCACTGTCACCCTAATTCCAAGTGTCCTGTCCTACCTTGCCTTGATTTCAGTGCCCCCAGACTAAGCTTTATCTTTCTTTCTGCAATAGGAATTCCCAAGGATGAAGATTATGCCTCTATTTTCTGCTCCCTGCAGCTGAAACACAACTGCATCCAGTTAATCCTTTTTAATTTCTGACCTACTTTTTCCTTTAATAAATACAATAAAATTCCCCCATACTGCTTTGCGTTTCAATTTTCTTTTATCTTCAGTCTAATTTTTCACATGTTTTACAGAGTGCCATTTCCCAAAGTGGTATTACAAGATATTAAAAAAAAAAAAAAAAAGCTAACATTTACCAAACACTCAGAGTGCCAGCTGGGCAGCTTTATGTGTAGAACCTCATAGACTCCCTACACAGCCTAACAGGAGGTACTGGCGTCATTCTTATTTCACAGACGAGGAATCGAGGCACAGAAGGGTGAAGTGAATTGCCATCCATGGTCACTGCCAACAAGGAGAGAGCTGGGATTCAACTATAGGGGACCCAGCCCAGAGCTGGGCTCTTAGCCATATTCAACTACTCTGGGCCCAAGTCATCTTTCACCCACTGGTGACTCATTCATCTATGAGCAATGCCATTTATTCACTCAACAAACATTTCTAGAGATCCCACTATGTGCCAAGTGCTGTGCTGACCTCATAGAGTTTATGTTCTTTCTTTCCTTTTGGCTGTGCTGGGTCTTCACTGCTACATGGTCTTTCTCTAGTTGCTGAGAGCAGGGGCTACTTTAGTTGCAGTGTGTGGGCTCTCATCACAGTGGCTTCTCCTGTTACAGAGCTCAGGCTCTAGGGGGCACAGGCTTGTGTAGTTGTGGCCACACGAGCTTAGTTGCTCCGAGGCATGTGGTATCTTTCCAGACCAGGGATCAAACCCATGTCCCCTGCATTGCCAGGCGGATTCTTAACCACTGGACCACCAGGGAAGTCTAGCGTAGAGCTTATATTCTAATGGGGGAAAGAATAATAAAAACAAGTAAATATAGAATTTGTAAGATGGTGGTGATTGCAAAGAGCAAAAAATTAAGGCAATGGGAGTACTGGAGGGGATAATTTATCCATAATGAATGAGTATGTGGTGGGGTGGTTAGGGAAGGCCTCTCTGATGAGGGACATTTGAGTAAAGTCCCTCAAGAGTTAGCCTTGCGGAGAATGACTGGGTGAAGAACATTCCCCAAACAGTGAAAATCCAACACAAAGGCCTCTAGGCAAGAGTGTGGAAGGGGGAGGCGCAGAAGGCCGTTGTGTCTAGCCAGAGCACAGCGAGGCTGTGAGTGAAGGAAAGGAGGCCAAGAGGGAGCGGGAGGCCAGCTCATGGGGGTCCTGGGAGGCCATGGGAAGGAATGAAAGGATCTCACTCTCGGCGAGATGGGAGCCACGGCAGAGTTTAAGCAGAAGAATGACATGATCTGACTTGCATTTACTGCCACTCTGAGAAAGGGTCAAATGCTGGGTACATTCTTAGGGTAGAACTCATTTGCTGATGGATAAGGTATGGGAACTGGAAAGGAGTTAAGAATAATTCCAAAGTTTGGGGCCTGAGCACCTGGAAGGACGGAATTGCCATTTAGGAGCTCTGGAGGTGGGGGCAGAATTAGGAGTTGGGGTTTAGACATATTGAGTCTGAGATGTCCTTTAGAGGCCCAGTAGGGGGACTGAGTAGGCACTTGGGCGTGCAGGTCTGGAGCCAGGAGAGAGGTCTGGATAGCTGTCACCTTTTAGATGGTCTATAAAGTCAGGAGATTAAAAAAAATTTTTTTTAATTTTTTAACAAGGACCTACTATACAGCACATGGAACTCAGTTCAAAATTATGTGGCAGCCTGGATGGATGGGGAGTTTAGGGCAGAATGGATACATTTACATGTATGGCTGAGCCCCTTTGCTGTTCACCTGAAACTATCACAACACTGTTAACTGACTACAATTCAATACAAAATAAAAAGTTAAAAAAAAATAATGGAAAATAATATGAAAAATAGTATATATGTATAACTGAACCACTTTGCTGTACAGCAGAAATTAACACAACATTGTAAATCAACTACACTTTAATAAAATTGTTTTAAAATTTTTAAAATTTAATTTAAATTTTAAAAATTAATTTTTTTAATTTAAAAAAATAAAAATAACATTTATTTTTTTTAAAGATAATTCCCTGGAAGTCCAATGATTAGGGCTCAGTGCTTTCACTGCTGGGGCCCCAGGTTCAATCCCTAGTTGGGGAACCAAGATCTCATAGCTGTGTGGTGCAGCCTAAAAAAAAAATTAAAAAATAAAGTCAGGAAAGTGAGTTAGATCACCAAGAAAAAAGAACAGACTAGCAGAAGTGCAAGGACTACCCCAGGGCACTCCGTATTTAAAGGGTGGAGGAAAGATGAGGAGCCAGCAAAGGAGACTGAGAAGGAAAAAGCAGAAAAACTACAAGAGAGAAATTTCAGAAGGCAGTTCAAGAAGAGAGGGATGGAATGTACCAAATGCCGCTGATGGGTCATCAGTTGAGAACTGAACATGAAAATGATCGTGGAAGACAATGATGACCTTGGCAAGAACAAACTGGGTGCATGGTGGACGCAGAAGTCTGACTCTAGTGGGTTCAAGAGAAAATAGCAGGAGAGGGATCAGATCCGGAGAGGAGAGACCTGGCTGTACAGTATGGTGACCACCGAACACATGTGGCTGCTGAACACAAAACGTGGCTAATATCAACTGAGATGTGCTTTATGTGGATTTCAAAGACAGTATGAAAAAAGAATACCAAATGTCTCAGTCCTGTTTTTGTATTGATTACCTATTAAAATAACATATCTGATAAATTGGGTTAAAATAAAATATATTAAACTTGATTTCACCTATTTCCTTCTTACTTTTTTTATTGTTGTTTCTAGACAATTTCAAATCACCTATGGGACTTGGAAGCCTGGTGCGCTGCATGCAGTTCATGGGGTCACAGAGAGTGGGACACGACCTAGCAACCTAACAGCAAATGGGACTTGCATTATATTTCTATTGGACAGCTCTGGCAGAGTCAATTCTTTTGAGAAATTTTGCTATTAATATAAAGAGAAGCAGAGAGCTGAAGTCACTTTCCAGAGTTACCTTTGTCAGTGATTACCCAACTTTTTCTTTTCATGAACCATTTTATCTGGGCATATCCCCACATATCGCCCCTCTGAAGAATTGGTGAACTTGGGACTTCCTGGAGGTCCAGTGGCTAAGACTCCACGCTTCCAATGCAGGGGGCCCGGGTCTGATCCCTGATCAGAGAACTAGATCCTGGCATGCTGCGAATAACAGTTCACATGCCGCAGTGCAACTAAAGACCCCACATCCTCCAACTAAGACTCAGCGCTACTAAATAACTACATATTTGTTTAAAAAAGAATCTGCTTTCATTGCAGGGGCCACAGATTCCATCTCTGGTTGGTGAACTAGGATCCTGCATGCCCCAAGGCACTCATGGCCAAAAAAATAAATAAAAATAAAATTTAAAAATAATAATAAAAAATTTTTAAAGTGAAAAGTCTAGATGATGGGATGTGTGTTTGGATTAAAAGCATGAAAATATTCACAGCATCTTAGAGTTGATGGGGACTTGGAGGTGAGCAATCTTCTCTCTGTCCTTTTCTGGCCTGAAACACACAGTGCTGGACCCGTGGGTCCGTCTCCCACACCGGGACCGTAAAGCCAGCATGGGGTTTCACAGCGTTCAGACCACCTGCTCTCCCCAGTTTACCCTCCAAGAAAGAATATGAAGCATGGGAATGGCTCCACAGGGGCCCGGGTGGCTCCACCGAGCAGACAATACCCATAATGGGGAACAAAAGACCCCTCCGGAGGAGAAGGCTGGCCTCTGAGGGCCGCAGTCCACTTCAACCAAGCTGAGCCGGCCACCGAGAACCTGCCAGGGGAGGAGAACAAAGGAGGCGGCTGCTGAATGGGGTCCAGCCCGACCCCCCTCCATCCCCCAGACCCACCTGCTCATCTCTTTCCTCCGCCTGTCCCCACAAAAGCAAACACTGAGGGCTCTGTCAACTTCCAATTAGTTTTTCAAATGAAATAATGACCGCTGGGGCCTGCTGCTCCTTGTGGGTTTCGAGGTGAATGCCGTTAATAAAGGAAAAGACTGTGATGGCCACAATTCTGGTGCTTTATCTCCAGTAACTACCACAGTAATGGCGGCTTAAAGGACTTAACCCCTGCCCACAGAGCGGCTGGGAGCTTCCCGTTCCCTTGAGGGTCCTGCTTAAGATGAAGTGCTATTTTTATTATTATTATTTTTGTTCCACAGAATGCTCTAATCAATGGAGGATTTGTTTCTTATGATAATCCCTTATGTTTGCATTAAAACTCACAAAGGGGTTCTCATCTATTGCTTCACGGGCTCCCTACCACAGCCCTAGGGGGAGGGCAGAGCAGAGGTAACAGGTCAGGTCCTACAGCTCAGAGGGGTCAAAGCTGGGAACTGACTCCTGATTCCAGGACAGTGTCCTTGTGTTGTTCCAAGATGCCAGGCCCCTCAGGAAATGCTGGGGAAGCAAGTGAATTCAACCAACCAACAAAGAAACAAAAGAAATCTAGGTCCTAGTACAAACTGCTTACTGGGCCCCTGCTAACAACACACAGGAAATAACAACAGTAATGTCTATACTCACCTGAGCAACCTCTGAGTCAGTGTCAGTCAGTGACAGACGCTCTGGTGTGTGTTTTGGATGTGACCTCATTTAATCCTTATAAAGCCCTCAGAAGTGTTATCCCATTTTTACTGATGGGAAACTAAGGCCCAGCGGGGTGAAGAAAGAAAGGTCAGTTGGATACTGACCTGCCGTGATGACTATACTCTTGGAAGGCCGGGTCCAGGCACTACTGTAATGTCAAATGAAAGACAGAGTTGCACAGCAGTTAAAGTAGTAAAAACAGATTTTATTCAAGACTATTGCAATAGGGAGAAAGAAATCTCATACAGAAGTGGGCTCAATTCTGAATACAGTGTGGTCCACTGGGAACTTGTAGCCAAAGAGCAGGGTGAGGCTCAGTGGGTGGAAACTTACCAAGAGGATACATCAGGGGTAAGGGGATTCTGGCTGAAGACAGACCAAGGAGATGAGACATCATCTGGGAGATGATGGAGGATGAGGATTCTGATCATGTATCAGCATGATCAGACATGGAGGTGGGAGGGTCTGGTTAAACTGCTTAGCAAGATTCTTGCTAAAACTAGATCTTAAAAAAAAAAAAAAAAGGCACAGATAGGTGAAGGAGAAATTTCAGGAGCCTGGCTAAAGTTTGATCAAGCAAAGAATCTTTGCCAGTGGTGAATAATTTAAGCAACAAATCTGGTGTATGTCATAAGTCGTAGTATAGAGTTAGGCCAGTTCTCAACTGCAGTCTGCCCAGATCCATCCCTAGGCTATAAGCAAGTGGACTCTCCCCTGCAGCCTTCAAGAGGCTTCTCCCAGTGGGTAGGACCAGAAAGACAGCATAAGAGGTGTTTCTGCCTCTGCTACATCCCAGCATAAATTTCAATTTCCCTAAACTTGCAGTTGGTCCTAAAATAAAATCTATCCCCTTTACCACAGCCCTTAAAAGCTGTATTTGGAACTTCCCTGGTGGTCCAGTGGTTAGACACGGGTTTGATCCCTAGTCTGGGAAGATTCCATATGCTGTGGAGCAACTAAGTCTACATGCCACAGCTACTGAGCCCAAGCTCTAGAGCCCACATACCAAAACTACTGAAGCCCACGCACCTAGAGACCGTGCTCCACAAGAGAAGCCTGTGCACCGCAAGGAGGAGTAGCCCCCACTCCCTGCAAATAGAGGAAGCCTGCAAGCAGCAACAAAGACCAAGCACAAGCAAAAATGAATTTTTATAAATTCCATATATATGTTAATACACAGTATTTGTGTTTCTCTGACTTACTTCACTCTGTATAATAGGCTCCAGTTTCATCCACCTTACCAATATGCAACGCAGCAAAATGTGGCTCAGCTGGTAAAGAATCTGCCTGCAATGTGGGAGACCTGGATTCAATCCCTGGGTTGGGAAGATCCCCTGGAGAAGGGAAAGGCTACCCAGTCCAGTATTCTGGCCTGGAGAATTACATGGACTATATAGTCCATCGGGTCACAAAGAGTCAGATACAACTGAGTGACTTTCACTTTCACTTCACTTTCAAAAGAGACACAGATGTAAAGAAGAGACTTTTGGACTCTGTGGGAGAAGGAGAGGGTAGGATGATCTGAGAGAACAGCATCGGAAGATGTATATTACCATACGTAAAACAGATGACCAGTTCAAGTTCAATGCATGAAGCAGGGCACTGAAAGCCAGTGCACTGGAAGAACCCAGAAGGGTAGGGTGGGGTGGAAGTTGGGAGGGGGGTTCAGGATGGGGGAACACATGCATACCTGTGGCTGAATCATGTCGATGTATGGCAAAAACCATCAAAATATTGTAATTACCCTCCAATTAAAATTAATCAAAAAAACCCCTGTATTTGTTCTAACTTTCAAGGATACTCTCTTTCTTGCTAACTCTGCCCTGTTTACACTGCCTTGCTTTCAGAACCTTTGCATAGGTTGCTTCTCTGCCTAGAATGTTCTTCCCCAGCTCTGCAAAGACTGCTCCTTTCCTTTCATTGTCAGCTTAGCCTTCCCCTCTAGATAAAAATTCCTTTTCAGATTTGTGCTCACTCTGCTCCCTTTCCCCTGTCCCCTCTGGGATATAAGTGAACTGAGGGCAGAGAAGGCATTCATGTTGCTCACTGCCACAGCTCAACCAACCCCAGAACCGGGCATGTAGCAGATGTCTGCTATGCTTTTTCAAAAGTTATTTATTTATTGATGGCTACGCTGGGTGTTTGTTACTGCACACAGGCTTTCTCTAGTTGCAGCGAGCAGGGGCTACTCTCTAGCTGCACTGTGCAAATTTCTCATTGCAGGGGCTTCTCTTGTTGCAGAGCACAGGGGCGGTGAGCTTCAGTAGCTGTGGTACACCGGCTTAATTGCTCCACCACATGTGGGATCTTCCTAGACCAGGGATTGAACCTTTGTCCCCTGCACTGGCTGGCAGGCTCCCAATCATTGAATCACCAGGGAAGTTCCTCTGCTGTGCTTTATTCTCCAGCCCCTCTGGATCTGCAGACCAGCCCCGAACCAGTCATGGCACCCCTGAGCCCTGCCAGCCCCTTTTCCAGACAGTTGTTTCCTTACCTCTTCCCCTCCATCCACTATATTTCTGTTCTCAGGCCCTACTGTTCTGGCTCTATACCTCTGTCCAGCAGGCTTCAATCAGTGTCTTCCAGAACGGTACACATCTGGTTTCAGTGTGAAACTCCCAGTGGGTGGGCTCTCCTGCTCTCCTCGCTTCCCCACCACTCTGAGCTGTTGAGGTCCCAGCATCCCTAAGTAGGGACACTAGGAGACACCACTTGGACAGCAAGGAGATCCAACCAGTCCATCCTAAAGGAAATCAGTACTGAATATTCATTGGAAGGACTGATGCTGAAGCTGAAGCTCCAATACTTTGGCCACATGATGCAAAGAACTGACTCATTTGAAAAGACCCTGATGCTGGGAAAGATTGAGGGCAAGAGAAGGGGATGACAGATGGTTGGATGGCATCACTGATTCAAGGGATGTGAGTTTGAGCAAGCTCCAGGAGATAGTGAAGGATATGGAAGCCTCGTGTGCACAGGGTCGCAAAGAGTTGGACACAATTGAATGACTGAACAACAGCATGGGAAACCAACATCACCTTTTCCCATCAGAGTGGGTCTCCAAGTCATACGTCTACAGCGGCCAGGTAGGTACCAATCACATGAAGTTGGTGGGAGGAACAGGACCAGGGTAGGTGGAACTGACACCGTTTGGGGCCGGGTGGGGGTGGGGTGGGACTATGGCTGACTGGAGAGTGCAGGCCCCACTTAAAAGGCAAGAGTTCAGCTTCAGCTGATGGTTGCCATTCAGAAATCAGGCCCAATGTTGCCAGTTCTGATTTTCTTTTTCCAGAGAATCCTAAACCCTAGACCTGGATTTTTGTATCAATTTTCTCAATTTGTGAATGTTAGCAACTGACTGAATTAAAAAAAAAAACTATGGATCAAATAAAACATGGGTCACTGGTTTGGAACCTCTGGGAAAGATGAAGTCACTTGCCATCTTAAAGGCAGCCCTGTAATTGCCCATATGGGCCTCTGCCCTGCAGAGTCCCATTCAGAACTAGCCCCGAGTTCTCGAATTCCCATTTCCTCACTGTAGCAAAGTCCAGCTAAGTTGGAAAGCAATATGATTAAAATCATTTCTCCCCCCACCCCAAACTCAGTAAATACTCTGAGGATTACCTGTATTTCAAAAGTTACCTTTTATTATGTTTATTTATTTATTTAGGCTGTGCTGAGTCTTCGCTGCAGCTCGCAGACTTCTCCAGTTGCAATGCACAGGCTCAGAAGTTGCAGTGCTTGGGCTTAGTTGTGGTAATGTGGGATTTTAGTTCCCCAAACAGGCATTGAACCCGGGCCCCATGTACTAGGAGTACAGAGTCCCAACCACTGGACCACCAGGGAAGTCTCCTATTATTTTCAGTTAATGGAAGTAAAGGCAATGAGTCTAAGTGTGTAACTATGGGGCAGTTAGGATAGACGCTAAGCACTAGGCCAAGATTTCAGATGCATGAAGCTGCTTCAGTCATGTGAGAAGGTACTGTCATTATCTTTTACAGAAGGATAAAAAAGGAAGCTTAGTGACATTAAGCCACTTGCCCAAACTCCTTCACCCTGTAGTGAAGTAGGCTTGCCCAACACTGAAGTTTGCACACTTGGAACACACAATTCAGTATTCCTTTCCTAGGTGATACCATATGACCTCTGTGCAACGGTGGTCCTGGGCACAACTCCAAAGGGGCATTTCCAAGATGCGTGTGTCCCTCTCAGCTCCTAAGATGGCTCAAGGGCTCAGCCTTCTTTTAAGATAATCCCTTCCCTTCCCCACTGCATGCCAAGACCAAACTTTCTGGAAGGCAAAAGGCCCCCCCTTTCCAGAGGGGCCTTCAGACATCAACAGGGCATAGCTGGTACCCAGTGCTGGACATGAAGAAAGGATGCTGGCTTTTCTAGGCAATTCTCAGCTCTGTTAGGATAACAGTGAGAAGGACCAATGTAAAAGGTCTGGAGAATCACCCCACCATCATGTCAAGCATACTTTCCAACTAAGGCCTCATGTCATGTGTCGCAGAGACCCCACAGCCCCAAAGTACCGAAAAAAACCTCTCAGGTCTTTGTTCCTGTTATTCTCTTTATTCCATTAACAGATTAATTACAGATTTCAACTTTTCAATGCAACAAGTGGGTAAGTTAGAATATTCGCAGCATCTTGCTAGGGTACCATGCCAAAGAAACAGAGTATCTGGGTATCTGCTCTGTGCTGGGGACATAGTAAAACAAGCAAAAGTATAACCACAATTTTGACTTTCTTCTCTTTAAATAAAGGGGTTTTTCATCCCTCTTTTCAAATTGTGAATTGTCCTTAACTCCTTTTATCAATATTCACTTCAGCTTTCAGAACTTCCTTCCTTTTTCTGGAACTAATGTGCTGTTCTGAAAGAAAATGGAGACAAACACAAAATTATCGAAGGTTCCAACTCATGGTTACAGCTCCTAACTTGGTGACAACAGAGAAACCAAGGTCCTCTCCCACTATGAGATCCCATTTGTAAGGGAATAATCATTCATCTATTAGTCCTATTTATTTATGTCCCATCTCATTTCATGAAAAATGAAAGACAGCTCAAACTAAAGCTGATGACAACTTAAATAAACAATGAAACACACCTGATGATACCTAAGTAAGTGTGATATGTGAAAACACAAGATGAGGTCATTAATTCCAGGCACACCTCTCACAGTGTAAGGCCAAAAGGACAGTGTACATTTCAACCAGATGAAGGGTTTAAAGAATGCTCATCTTCAACTTCCTAGACTCTGGGTCTGCCAAACAACACATGGCCCTCATGTAGCTTGGACGATGACATCCTGACCTTTTGGTGCAGAAACCTGCACCACATTCCTGCCATGTGGTCATGTTCTTGTCAATGATCAGACTGGATGTCTAAACTTCACAGAAAAAAATTAAATCTAAATCTCACTAAATCTCTTTAGCCTCCCCTAGACTTCAAGAAGTGACGGGAAACACAAGAAGGAAAATGATAATCTAGATAGATACTGTGCAACCAGAGGGTGACAGCACCCAGGAGGTGATCTGGACAGTTCTGGTGAGCAGAGGCGAGGGGCTCACACACATGCTCTCCTCATAGACAGCTGTCCCCAGTGGTGAGGGCTGATGTGATGACAAGGAGGTCTTGCAGAATGGCATGCTCCAAACCAGGTAACCAACAGCCCCAAGGGGCATACATGCATAGGCGTGGAACTCATCCTGAGTGCCCCTAATTCTGTGCCAACATTCAGAGTTTCCCAGGTACATCAAAATGTGTGTGTCCCAGGAATTCCCTGGCGGTACAGTGGTTAGGACTCCTCACTTTCACTATAGCGGGCATGGGTTCAATCCCTGGTCAGGGAACTAAGATCCCACAAGCCACATGGCTCAGCCAAAAAAAAAGTGTGCTCCGAAATATTTATGCAGAGAGGACAGAATAATTATGAAATAAGAACAGGTGAAAGGGTGGTGACCCACAAGCCTCCACTGTGGCTAAGAAGCTAGCTGCCTGTTATGCCTGATCAAATAGATACCTGTCCTCAGATCAAAAACACCTGGCTACCAGGGACTCTCCAATAAAAGACGAGGGCCCAACATCAGGAAGTCCCAGATGTCCAAATGATCACGTGACTTTCCTCTTTTTCAGGCAGTACAGTTCAGGGGTAGTAGGGTGGGGGGTTGACTATCTAAAAATCAAGAAAAACAAACCTAATCCAGTTAGTCTGAAAGAATTAAAGAGCTCAATATGCAGCAGAAAGGACTAGTTCTGAAAGCAAATCTCAGACAGAGCAACTATAATACAGGACAAAACCAAATAGGTAACGCTGAGGAACGGGGCGGGAGGGGCGGGGAGAGACAGACCACAGAGGGACATGGATAGGAGCTTGTTGGAGGGTGGAAATAAGTTTGTACCTTGGTTGAGATAGTGTTTACTACAAGACTGTCGACGTTTTTCAAGATTCACAGAATTATACACTAAAAAGGGTGAATTTTACTGTATATGAATACTGAAAAAAAAATCAAAACATGTGGTTGCTTTCTATGTTGAGAACGAGATGATTCAGCTTCTGTTCACACATCAGTGCAAAGGCTCTACATTCTATGCTCTTGTGAATTTCTCCTGTTTCCAGAGGAGTGAAAATTAGATGGCTCCATTTCTTTGGCAGGGAAAGCCATCTCCATGGCAAAGGAACATGATCTGAAAACTCAAATACCTCCCCTCTCTTTGTTGTTCTAGTTCAGGGGTCAACACGTTGTGCCCCAGGGGCCAAATAAAGCCCACCACCCGTTTCTGTAAATAACGTCTCATCGGAACATGGCCATGCTGGTTTGTTTACGTGGACTGGGCTGTCCTCACATTATGGTGGCAGAGCTCAGTAGTTGTAACAGAGACCGCATGGCCTACAAAGCCTAAACAACTACCTGGCTCTTTCTAGAAAACTTCTGCCAATCCCTGGACTATAGGAGCTGATCAGTGAAGCATCAAACATTCTTCTTCCCTCCTTTCACCTTGCCTCCACTTGCATCCTCATCCGAGGACTTGACAAGATGGAGTACGGGTGGTACTTCACTGGGCATTTTAGTCACACAAGGAGCACCCCTGAACCATATCCTGAGCTCTAGGAACGTGAGTTTGGATGCTGGCTTTGATCTGTGGCCATCAGTCTTCATAATTTAGTGTCTTACCAAACCCCACTGTTTGGCCCAACCAGAGGATAATACTACAAAAAGGCCTAGAACAGTGACCAGGTGTGCCGGGATTTTCCATGGGACTATCATCTAATGAATTTAGATGCCCTGAATGGGGGTGGGAGGGGTCCGCTTTAAGAAGCCCTAAAGTCCAATCAGTCTTTTCCTCAACTCTGCTCTCCCATGAACACAGAGAGGGGCTGTGTCTATGAAGCACCTGTGGGACACAAGTGAGGAGGAAGCCTTACAGTCAAAGCCAGGTCCAGGCTGCTCAGCTGCCAAGTTACCACCAGCTAGGCTAACTCAGGGGGCTTTGGCTTTTGCCCTGGTCCACGAAGTGGGGAAACGGCCTCAGAATTCAGCTCTGGGGCAGGGAGGGATGGGGAGGAAGAAGTGTGCTGAAAACAGGTAAGTAACTGACATGCATGGACGTGGGCAAGATGGAAAAGGGGCCCTGCTCCTGGGTCGAGTGCCCCTCATCTTTACCGTAGTGTCCTATATTTTGCCAATCTACTGCTCTGCTCTGCAGCGATCCTGCCAAAGGAAAGAGGGTTTGAGAGTCAAGAAAGGACAGCAAGAAGAGAAATAAGCTGAGGAAAGAAACGGCAAACAACCAACCAAGAGCTTCTGTTAATGTCACCGCTTTCCCCAGGGGCAGAGCCTGATTCTAGAACTCATGGAGACAGCAACAGACAGCTGTAACTTTCTATACAGGATGGAGGAGGCATGAGAACCATGGTCTTCCTCCCCAGAAAATGTACCTGATTTTATCTGTATTAGGAACTCCTGCTGAGTGGGATCTAAATCAAATGGTAACCACTCCCATCTCCCCTCAATCTTGTTCGTCTCATGTGAGCAACTTCCAGAAAACAGAGAGCTCGGCAGAGGACAGCCTTTTGGTTCCCCGGGGCCTAGACGGGCTGCTCTGAGAGAAAACAGCTGAGCCCCTGGCGCTCTCAGATGCAGCACAGACCTGCCAAGTTAAGGCTGCTGGAGGTGCTGAGAAATGAGCCAGCTGCCACTGCTGGTGCTCTGGGAAGCCCGAGCAGAATGTAGGCGACCCCAGGAGAGGCAGGGAGCACTCTGGGCCGGTATCCCCAGGGAGGCCCTCAGAACGCTCACAGCGGATACCCGGGCAGGAAGGAGAATGTGGCTCTCCCACCCATACGGTCTCTGAGAAAGCTGCTCTGTTGACCTGCCAGCTTAGCCAGCAGCTGCACTGAGGGTACACTGAGGGGACTAAGTTACATTCTTCCAGTGAGAGTCCTGGAGAGGAGAACACAGGGCGCGTCTGAAAATGCTAACTTTCAAAGGTGAAAGCAATTCTGACCTTTTCTTATTGACCTTTATGTGGTTGAAATCACCCAAGTTCTAATAAAGTCAAATCAATGTGAAACACCAATGTGACATTTAAATTTACTTCTAATCCCGGTTCGAAAGTCAAGCTGCCAGCCAGCTGCCATCACGTCGGGTCCTGACCCTTCGTGTGAACCAAAGTTGTCTGGTTCTCGGGGGCCTCTGTAAAGCCCGATGCTGTTTCTGGGGGGGAAGAGCATGGACCTCATGCTTAGGAGGAAAAGCTCTGGGAGGCTGTTGGGGTTACAGAGGAGTCCCTCTGTGGGGCATGGGAGAAGCATGGAGAAGGATGCTCTGTGGCGGCAGAGGAGAAAATGGTTACACAGCCAGCACTTTAACTACAATCTTCTGCCACCTGTCCTGATCCACTTTAATCTTCATGAAGCAATTATTCTCTCATTCTAATGTGTCAAGGCATAAACTGTTGTGGTTTTAATATATTTAAAGCTTATCATCACAACTCGTTTCTGATTTAAAAGGCTTCTGTTTCTGGCTGAACTGAGGTGTCACAATGGCCCCTCAGGATATGAATCTTTTCACCACATACTGTTGGTTCAAAGAGCTGGGTGGACAGAGCTGACAAAAATATTTCTAATCCACTCTGGGCCCCTGACCTGCCCCCAACCTTACCTCTTGATTGCCTGCTGGGCCAGCATCCGATTGCCAGCCAGAAACGTCACACTGCCTAAGATGGCCAGGTACTTCAGGGTCTGGAACATGTTGAGTTGTGTCCAGTAGACATACATGAGCCCCAGCATAGCTACAAGGACAGGCGTCATGAGAATCAACGGAATCAAATAGTGACATTGCCCAGGGCAGAAGACAACCAGAAGCCAGTAACTGCGGAGCCCGAAAAGGTTTGTATTTATAGACCAGCTGGTGTTATTCCTTTCCTCTGATGCCAGAAAATACGTAACTCAATATACTTGCTTCTCAGTCTTGGCTACCAAGAAATTCGGAGGTAAGAACAATCTGGTTCCACGTTTTTGCATCTTTGCTCTTAAACGACGGTTTTGCATTTGTTTTTTTAAATTGCTGTCAGGTTATACTGGGTTGGCCAAAAAGTTCATTCTGATTTTTCTGTACCATTGTCTAGAAAACTTCCGATGAACTTTTTGGCCAACCTAATAATTCAGCTGATTTTTCAAATTCTGAATGAAAGCCCTCAGGATTAAAGAAATAAATCCTTTTCCTTTTTACTAAAAGCAAGAAATAGAAAAAAAAAATTAAGGCTAATTTGCCAATGAGACTAGGAAGGAAGCAAGGAGGACAGGAGGAGGGTTTAGTCCAAAGGGCTCAGGTCCAGGGACTTCCCTGGTGGTCCAGTGGTTAAGACGTCACCTCCCAATGCAGGTGGAGCAGGTTCGATTCCTGATTAGGGAGCCAGGACCCCACATGGCTCGTGGCTGAAAAACCAGTACATAAACAACGGAAGCAGTGTTGTAACACATTCAATAAAGACTTTAAAAATGGTCCATATTAAAAAAAAAGAAAATATTACAACAACAAAAAAAGCAGCTCAGGGCACTGAGAACCCTGGGTTCTGACCCAGCCTCTGCCCTTCACAGCCACTTAATTTCTCTGAGCCAAAATTCTCTCACCCGCCAAACCAGGATCATAAGTCCTGCCCTGGTCACCCCCATCAGGGTTGTGATGAGTCAAATGAGGGAATGTGCACAAAAAGCACTCTGGCACAAAAAGTCATGGCTCTAAACAAATTTATATGCAGGTTTTGTTCTCCCTGACCCGGGAGGGCTATCACTCAAATTCAGTAACTGGGCTGGAGAGAAAGGTCATCCTGTCAATTTTGCCCAGAAGGATGACGGATGAACTACAGCAGGGGTTCTTAGCCATTTTTGAGGTCATGGATCCTTGTTAGAATTTTGATCATAGAGACAGACTTTCTCTTTCCCCAGGAAAACGAGATACACATTTGCCTAGAGTTTCAAGGGGTTCATCTGTGGACCCCTGTGGAATCTGAACACTACAGAAACATAGAGGAGGGCTCCTACAGAAGTCGAAGAAATCAGAAAAGAATATTGAGGTCTTGGTGAAATGCAGAGGCCACCAATCCAATAGTGTCGAAAAGTTTCTGAAACACTTAACTAATTTGTGAATTTACTGTCTTGTAACATTTAGGTTCTAAGTTCTCTAGAGGACAATGCAGGACAGCGTGTTTGATTGTGGAAGGGAATGTCTTCTATTACTGTCCAGACACAGCTGCCAGCAAATGTGAAGATCGATATGGCGGGGGAAGATAACCTTTGGAAACTGCATTAATGCTCTCCATCCAGGAAGATGGCTCAACGTAAAGATGCGATAAGTGAGTAATCTCTGGAAATGAACAGAGCTATTAACTGAGGATAAAATGGCCTGCCAATGGCAGCCTTGTACAATGAAACCCGATATAATGACAGCTGTTCTAAGCTGATGGGCCAAACAGGTTTATCATCATATTAACTGTCGTAAAAGGCCAGGAGGAAGAGGGAAATGTTATGCTATTAAGTCATTATAGTTAATAGGTTGTGGGTCTACTTAACAGGGCTTTTGTGTGGGCAGGTGAAATGTCAAAGGAGGTTAAATGGAATTAGCAGCCTGGGGCGCTTACCAGCATGTCCCACGTGAAAGACAATCGTGCTGGGAGCAAAAGTGAAGTTGGAGACATTGGCACCAATCCGGATCCACTGAAAGATGGGGAGAAATAAATTAAGAAGACATTAGAACTTGAAAGGGAGGCAACCCACACTGTGCCATGCTAATCCAAAAAACAGCCCTAAGGGCTTCAAAATTCATATATACTTGAAGGACAGGGAATTTCTCCAAGTGACAACCACCCTATTTTAAGTCCCAAGGAAAAAACGTTCCCTTTTTTCCTTTAGAAAGGCATTCCAACACTTGTTCGCAAAAGTGCTTGAAAATCATTTTTAATAACAGCAAACTTTTCTATTTTAAAACAGGCGACGCCATGAAACTGAAAGGTACAAAACTGTATTGATGATGAAGTAATTGGCACCCCTGCTAATGTCTCTAAGTTTTGGTAAGATAAACCTACTGGCAGCTGGGAGGAGGTGCACTCACACTATGGGTTCTTTGCCTTTTGAAATTCTGATCACTCAAAAGAACAGGTGTCTAGGATTGGTTTCTGAAAGCTTGTGGCATGCCTTTCAGCTTTCGACCAAGCAATAATTCTTTTATTAAAATCAGAGGATTAGGAACATCGGCAATTTTCCAAAAGCAAGATCTAATGAGTTTTCCATATGGTTCTCAAAATTCTCTGAACTTGGAGGATCTGCATCTATGTTTATAGTTTTTAGAGTTGGTTAAAAAGAAAGATTCAAATAGCATGTTAAAATGGTAAAAATGTCCTTCCTCTATACTCCCTAAAAGGCCTTCTCCTTAGAAGGGACCAACACCAATAGTTAATGCCTTTTTAAGGTTTTTAAACATAGAAGATGATACTAAACACCCTATCCTATCACTTGCCTTCTTCACTCAATAGGACATTTTTAACAACCTTGTCATATCAGTTGACAAGTACATAAATTTATCCATTGTTTTAACGAGCTGCATATTATTCCATTGTGTGGATGCACCATAATTTATTTAACACTTGCTTTTATGAGGACTTTAGGTTGTTTATAGTTTTGTGCTCCAAAGAGTATTGAAATGCACAGCCTCTGTACTCATTTTTTCTACAGCTATCAGCATCATGTCTTGTTTTTTTCACACTTGGCTTCATCTGAACATTCGTATGGAGCATCCGTGTCCATATTTTGACCATTTATAATGGCTACCAGGTACTTTCTCATGCCCCTTGTTAAGGGATCAGTTTTTTTGGCAGCTCCCCTACAGTAGGTAATTTTATTTATTCTAAAGTTTTTGGACCATCGGTTCGGGTCACAGCTGTTGGACCCCTCTGGAGCTGTGCTGAGGCCAGAGCACAAAGTCTCCTTTGGAACGGCTACATCTATGGAGTCTGGCGCCAGACACACACTGCCCATGCTAATTACAGCAACTCACCAGAGCAAAGAGAAGGAGCAGGGGCGAGAGGATCAGGGCGGTGAATGTATTGGACACCACTGTGGGGGGCCTCTTCTCAGGCTCGCGGAACAGGTGCTGCCAAAAGAAGACACACCAGGAATATTCTACCATGTGCTCTTCCCAGCGGGGGCTGCCATGTATACTAGCAGCCAAAACCCCAATGACAGTCTAGAGGAGGAAATGCCTCCCAGAGGCTGAGACTTCCTGGCCATGAGCACCCAGTTAGCCTTTTCCCTCTTCCTAACACTGGCTTCTGCTCCCACTAGTCTCCTTCCAGGGATATTACACCAGTCCCAGCTCATGACTGCCCAAGCCTCTTTCCCCCTCCAAAACACATTGCCATTTAGAGGCTGGAGGATGCAACATATGAAGCAGTGTCCGCCTGGTAACAAAGATGGGGCCCAGGTATCTGGATGGCTAGGGTAACACATCCCAGGCAGGACGCCAGATTTCATAATGTTTCTGCGTTCCCAGGGTGGTGTCATTGTATTTTGCTAACTGACTTAAGTTAGCTAACTGGTGTGTTAACAATTTTAAATTTTTAAATTTTCTCGCTTGCCAATGTCCAGTCAACCCAGCTCCATGACAAGGCAGCTCCATGTGAGACTCCTATTCCGAAATTTTTAACCTCAGCTCCTGTTTGCTGCCACTGCCATGAAAGGACTTCTAACATGGCCTGTGGCAGCTGCTGCCGCCAACCCCACCCTACAAAATCAGTCAGCACCCTTTGTCATCACTGTTATACCTTCCAGTGTTTAACTGCATTCTACATTCTTAAATGATGCTATAACAACATCAGGAGGAATTTTAAAAAGAATCCTACTACTCTACCTTTTGGGCCTTTGGCCTTTTTCTAACAGTGGAGTAAGAGTCAGTAGTCTGCTTGGAACACTTCAACATTATTTCAGACGTGCGTTTCCCTGTTACTGCAGTATAATAATTTCTGAGGACTCCAAAACAGTCCACTGAGTAGATCCACTCAGTTTCCTTAACCAGGGCTCCAACTGTCTAACAATTATTGTGTTCATTTTGTACACTGCTTTAGAAACTTTTCAAAGCCATTCTTTCCTTATCTGGGAACTATTCTGAGCCTCACAACAGCCCCATGTACTGGACTGGGCAGGGATTTCTACTATTTGTGTGCAAGGAAAGTGAATCCTGGGAGAGAGGAATGGCTGGCCTAGGGGATGAAAGCCCTGTGCTCCAGTCGAGTCGCCCACCTGTGGGCCCCATTGGCCCTGGTCTATGCAGGAACATGGAGGAGCAAAGCGAGACCCACCAGTGCTGTGGCATCAAGCAGTGATCTGAGGGCTGAACCTCCTGCATGTTTAGGAAAAACAGACTCAGGTTCTGATTTTGTCTCTAGTTATCTGCTTTTTGGGAACTGGCCGGCAGGCAATCTGAGCCTGTTTTTTTAAGCTCCAGGATGGGGCTGGTATCTGCCCTGCCTGATCCACAGGGTGGCGAAGACCAAGCTACAACATATCATATAACAGGTTAAAAAGGGGACCACAGCCAGTGTCTGGGGCTCTCCTGCCCTCTCTCATGTGTCCATTTCTCCTGTGTTTAGTGAAGAAGCCCTTTGGGATATACCTGAATTTCCTGTTTGGGGGTGAAAATGTTCTTGGACAGGACAGTTGACGGAACATCATCTTCAGGGAACCTGATGACCACATCAGCCTAAAACAATAAAAGCAGCGATGAAAGGCCCAGGGGCAGAGAAGGGGGTGAAACTTATCAGCAGGACAGTATCTCCCAACTCCCATCCAGGACCATGACTGAAAGGAGCTCCAAGCAGTCCAATCACTTCTGATCCATTAGCCAACAAATTGAGGCAGTAAAAATTTCAAGAACAAAATAAGTATTTGTTGAAAATGCTTTTTAGAGCAAGAGTTCCAATTTTCTACTGGTCTGGTGAGCCCCACAGAGCTGCTTAATACAAAAATCCCAGTTGGTACTCAGGCTGTTACAGTAGCAATCAGAAACTGCTCCTGGGGAAGTATAATTTAGTCTCAGACAAAGAAAAAAAAGAAAAAGAAATGAAAATGTGCTCTCATACAAAAAGCAGCCTAAAGTCCGAGAAGAAAAGGAGCTTTGAATACAACATAAGAAAATGCAGCTGCCCCTTTGTCTTGCACAAGGAGCCACCCACCATTCAAGGCCTGCAGTCTGGCCTCTGCTACCTTCCCCACCTCACCGTCTCCTGCCCTTGACCAGACGCAGGTGCTCCAGCAAAGCGGACTCGCTCATATCTCACTGAAAGCACTTCAAACTTTCTTGGAGGCTGTCCCCCAGTGATCATCCGACAGCCCCTCGGATACAATCCTGAAAAACCCCTGCAATTCTTCAACCCTTGGCTCCTATGTCATGTCTTTTAAGAAGCCTCCTCTCATCCCACCAGCCCAGTGAGTTATGTAAGTGAAATGCACTGTGCAAACTATGAACACACCATGCAGATGAAGGGTATTAGTTTATCCTAGATGGTTATTAGAATATCCTGCAATTCCACAGGATATGTCCACACCACAATGAATTGGAACTGGATTTCAAATCTCAGGCCCCTCCCCAGCCTACCCTGCAAGGGCACACTGTACCTCAAAAGCTAGAGCCTTTATCTCTTATATCTGTGTATCCCCTGCAGTGCTTTGCCTGTAATATGAAAACCTTCTTCAAGTACAACAACTTTTAAAGAAATCTGCTAGAACCCATTAGGGCAAATCTATATACTTCATTCATTCACTCAATCACTATTTATGAAGCCCCTATGACATGCCAGCCAGGCCATGTGCATGCTCCTAAGACTTCTAATGGGATCAGCATGATGTGTACTTATTTATGGCCCTCTGGGTAGCATGGTAGAGGCCTGGGTAGAGAGCCCATGCCCTGGAGAGGGGCCATCTTTGTCTGACTGCGGCACAGCCGCTCTTGTCTGAGTGAAGATACAAGGAGGCACATACCACATTCCACAGGATTGGGTTCTTCAAAGTTGCATCTCCGATGATCAAGTAGAGAGTGTAGGTACCAGATGCAGAGTCAAATTCGAGCTTTCTCTCAGAGGTGTCCAGTTCAAACTTGTATACATTCTTGCTGTCCGGCTCTGCGACAAACACCACTTCCTGGCCAGTCTTCTGGTTGTGGAGTCGGACAAATGTCTGGATGGAATAATAACGCAACTTTTCATCTGATGATTTCAAAACTCCCTCTGGGCTCAAATCCCTGAGGCACGAGGCTGTCAGCTCTTCTGTCCCACTGGGAGTTCTGGGGTCAGCCAGGCCTGTCTGAG
Source organism: Giraffa tippelskirchi (assembly GCF_054371585.1). Classification (NCBI taxonomy): domain Eukaryota; kingdom Metazoa; phylum Chordata; class Mammalia; order Artiodactyla; family Giraffidae; genus Giraffa; species Giraffa tippelskirchi. Next base: position 107,984,649 of record NC_137287.1, on the reverse strand, counting down.
AAAGCAGGAGGAATGGCCACCCCACCCTGCTTATAGCTCCAAGATCAGACAGTACTTTTTGCAAGTACAAGAAATTTAACTTAGGGGTCCGGCCAAATCTCAACGACTCGTAGGCCGAATGCCCAGTTTGTGAATGATTTAAACCCTTTGCTGAGGCTGTAATTTCCTCTTCCTGCCAGCCTTTTGCTGCCCAATTAACTTTTTCACTAGAGGGTGAAAAGAAGGGAAATGAGGTGGAACTGTAAGAAGCCCATTTTCAATTTCCTAGTGCCTCCAGCTAAAGATTTAGGAGAGGAGGCATGGGGATGGATAGCAAGGCAGAGTTCTCATCGTGTAGGGCAGCCCAGTGTCAGAGAGAATTCAGGCTTGAAGACAGTCAGATATGATTTCACTACTTAAGAGCTGAGCAAGTTATTTAACCTCCTTGAGCCTTGATTTCTTCATCTTTAAGACAGATTTAACTTCTACACGTGTTGTATCTGTATGAAGACTCACAATAAAGTACGCAATGCATTTAGCGTAGGACCTGCTATACACTATCTAGTCAACAAACATTTATCAATATGATGATACAAGTCTAATCATGTTATCCCCCCAATGGCATAAGAAACTAAGGTTTCTGCACATAAGATGCAGCAAAACTTAATATTCACTCAGCTTTGCTTTCAGAAGTTTCCAAATAAAGAATTCAACAAAGCCGGTAGATTGGTCCCATTTTACAGATCATAAGGCACAGAGGATTAAATGAGTTGCCATGGTCACAGAGCTAGTGCTGGTTCCACAAGAAAAAAATCTAAATCTCATTCGTTACTCTATACCTGGGCAGCAGACAACAACCATCAAAGTATTTCGGGAAAGAGACCCAGAGCTGTGAAGCCTCCTGGCTCCTGCAATTGTGGCCAAGAATGGGATTTAGGAGCCTGGATGCATGATCTTCCTCCTGTCACAGCCAAGCACAGGCAAGCAGCCAGGCTCACCAGCAAAATGCCATCTCTACCTAGGAGGTCTGTAGGCCAGGCTTTCTAGGATCTTGGATGAGACAAGTCTTCAGTTAAAGTTTTACTTCCTCACTAGCTCTTCCTGCACTAATCCTAATCCCACCAATTTTGTCTTGTATAATAATGACTTCTCTTCATATGCCTTCTTCTCTTGGGCTTTCATTGGCAAGTGTCATTTTGAGAAGGACCTCGGAGATGCTACGAAGTTGAAGCTATAGACACAGCTAAGTGGGGCTGACCCAGCTCTCTGGAGACTGGGGGTGGAGAGGACAGAAGCCAAGAAGGGCAGGGATGGTGGTGCCAGGGGCAACCACTCTGGGCCTGGGCACGAGTGCAGCAGCCGCAGCAATGAGAAACAGAAAGCAAAAAGGTTTCCAAGTAAATCCACTCACCTCCATGGTCTGTTTTGACACTGCCTCTCTGCGTGGATTTAAGTCTGTTAACTCCAACTCAAAGACTACTACAAAGTACCTCAGCCAAGGCCACTAGGGTCCAGGTTCTTTCCTATTTTTCCACACTCAAATTATCTCTGGTATTTCCCTTAACAATACAACCGTGGATGAGGCAGTGCACAGAACAGCTATTCTCAATCAAGTGGGAAGACAGAGGCAAGAAAGGAGGGAGTCTGAGAGGACAAAAGCCATATCAGATTCTCCGGGAAAAAGATATGGTTTGAGAATCTTTTCATAATAATCACTATTTGACATATGGGAGACAAAAATGAAGCCTATTGCTTTCATCATGCTTAGTAGGCACAAGTTAAAAAGTGCTGGTTTTATTTCCCATCTTCCCTTTCGATCCTTGCAGTTAGGGGAACAAGGTCGTGAGGTAAGGATCGCGCGGTTTGCAGCCGCCATTTCTGCCGTCTTCAGTCTCTGAATCTTTTGTAGAGCTTCCAACAGCGCTATGTTGGGACAGAGCATCCGGAGGTTCACAACCTCTGTGGTTCGTCGGAGCCACTACGAGGAGGGTCCAGGGAAGAATATACCATTTTCAGTGGAAAACAAGTGGAGGTTACTAGCTATGATGACTTTGTTCTTTGGGTCTGGATTTGCTGCACCTTTCTTTATAGTAAGACACCAACTGCTTAAAAAGTAATCCATGAGACAGATAGGAAGAGGAGCATATTAAGAGGTGCAGTCTCTTAAAAGGATCAAACCCTTGAACTCAGCATCCTGGATATGTTTGTAAATAAACTTATGGCATAAAAAAAAAAAAAAAAAAAAAGTGCTGGTTTTGGACTTCTCTGTTGGTGTAGTGGTTAAGACTCTGAACTTCCAACGGGAGCGGGGGGAGGGGGGGGCTCCAAAAAAAATAATAATAATAGTGCTAGTTTTCAGATTCTTACAAAATAGAAAATCTGCTTTGGCCAGGGCAAAAACATACTTTGGGTACACTGCCTAAGTTTTCCTTTTTTCAAAATTATTTCAATATATTTTTTTTATTATAGCCAGAAAAAAGCTTCAATTAAATGCTAATCTGCCTTAAATATATCTTTCCTACACCAGCTAATCTCTCTAAAAGAAAAGTGCATTCCAGGTTCAGGGCTACACCCAATATGAAAGCAGGAGAGTGTCACAGGGGAGAACCTGATGGACTGTGAGGGTTCAGAGTGAAGACATGAAAGCAGGAATTCAGAATTTTCTTAACTCAGTGTTAAATACCACGTCCACACAACTATCGTGTACATCAAGGTTTCAGGCCAAGAGAACTGTCTGGGCTTTTTCCTGACCTGGTGAGGGGTGAGTTCAGCGCCAGTGTTCACATCTACCAGCTGGAAGAATAAGGCAAAGTTCTGGTGGCTGTCCGCAATGAATGTGCCCTTGGCTTTGGCTGGGTAGGTCACCCTGAAAGAGACATTTATATGGTAAGTCTTCAGAGAGGATCTGCAGATCTCTGAGAACAGAGGGAAGGAGACCAACTTCGCTTCACTGCCTAATCCTCTCTCTCCCAACTCTGTCTCTCAGTTGTAACACTTCTGTGGTCGACAGAGTGGAGAATTAATTGTCTATGGCCTGAGGGCAAATGGGACTGATAAAGCTTAGATGGAGAAAAGCACAGAATCAACTTCCTTCGGGGCCTGGGGAAAATGCTATGTGTGAGTCTCTAGGCTTTCACTTCAAGGATCTAAGGATTCAACCAAGCCAGGCACTAGAGAGACTCACACGCCCTGCTGGAGGTTCCTGGGTGAACTGGAAAGCTGGGCTAGCAGAACCACAAAGATTAAAAAAAAAAAAAAAAAAATTAACAGTATGGACATTAGCAGTGTATGTGAGCATGGTTGGGAGACCAGGAGGTGGGAGATACAAAAGAATGAGGGCTACTGACAGCTTTTTCTTTTTTGAATGTTGCACTTTTTTTCCCTTTCACACCGTTTTAATTTATTTTTCTGCCTGAAATTGAGCTTTAAAAAGTCATTTTCTCCAAAGGCAGGAGTGATGAGAAAACTTTTTTCTCAGCTATCTCCTGGGATTTTAGGTTTAGGATGGCCAGGGGATAAAAAAACAATCCAAATGGTTATAGAGCTCACAACTGGCCATATTTCCTGCTTATTTACTTATGAGTAATACCAACTCTTCATCTATATAGAGCATTAAACTCTGGAAAGCACTCTTACAGACATCATTTCAGTGGGTTCTCAACAGTGCTCTCATTTCTAATGTCACTATAAAAATATCCAAGCCAGAGACAGAAAGACTAGCCCTTTCACGTGACTTAAAAGGAGTGAATGCCTGGCTTCTAGTCTCTGGCTAACAGGCTAACATCCCATTTTCAAAATGACCTTGAGGGTCCCCTCCCTTCTGTGGTATCTACAGCCACCCCAGTTGAGTAAACTTGGGGTCTGAACTCTACCAGATGTCTAGATGGGCCTTCTACCAAGGATCTGGAAGAGAACTAAGAAGTGGGCTTCATACAGTGTTCCGGACCAACTCTGATCAATTACTAATGGTGACCTAGAAGTGTGTTCCAAAAAAGATGCCGAGTTCCACAATCACCAATGCTGTGACTGATCAGTGATCACCATGGACTGGAGGAAAGGAATCCCAGCCCTTGCGCTGGGTACCTTCCATCTCATCTCTAAGGACCTGTGAGACATACAACTGATTTCAGACCCACTGTGGGCCACAGAATGTGGCCATGAGGACCCTAAAAGCAAGTTTAAGCCTGTGAGGAAAAACAAATAACACAAGAAAATAAATTAATACACTGCTTCCTCCATCAATAAAGTTTTTTTTTTTTTAATTATCATCTGAACTAAATAGTGCTTGGGAATAAGTCTGACACAGACTTACATTCTGAGGTAAGCTCCTTCCCAAACTGTGGACTGTTAATAGCTTGTTCAGGGACTGATTGCCAATATAGACAAACCCCAAGTTTGTCTGGATGCCAAGCAGCACCCCTGGTGCAGTCCCAGAAGAATAACAGCCTCTTTAAATTGGAATATAAGCTGGGTCACTGCTGACACGGAAAAGATGGCTGGAGGGCCTCAGGGCCTTGGCATGGTCCTCCCAGCTCAAGCCTGGGTTCTCCCTGGGCCCAGGAGGCATCCCACCTACCGCGTTGTTTTGGGGGCGATGCTCTGATCCTTATCCACAGTGGAGAGATCGACATTTGTGATGCCAACTTCAGTGGAAATCTTGATTCTGAGCTAAGGTGAAACACGGAATAAAATCGCCAAGTCAACTGGTGAATATGCCAGTAATCAACATACATATCCAACGTTTTCTCTTACTGGTGAGTCAAGGCATGAAAAAAATCCTAGGACAGGAATCGCCAATGATTTTAGTAAAACTGACCCAGCTAAGTAGTATTTCCATCTCTTCAATCCAGAGGCCTAAAAGTAACTCCTTGATTCTTATCCCACCTTCCATTCTTGGCTTTGGATGAATGGTATATATTAAAAAAGAAATGAAAAGAAACAAAGAAGATCTTTCCACAGGTACTTTAAAAAAAATAACGGGGTAAAAAGTCCTTAAGTAGTAACCTTCAAATAATTTAAATTAACAAGTACTCAATTCTAAGCCACTGAGATTTGGAGTTTGTTACCGGCATAACCAATCCCTCTTGACTCTTTCAGTGTTTAAATTCTATACATTCCTTATAAACATTTTCACAAAGAGGAGCTAGCCAATGCTATTAAACAAGAAATTTTTTAAAAAATTAAATTCAAATAAATGTAAATTTCCAAAAGAGAAAACACGCTAAACGTCAACTCAGGGGAACTTTTTTATTTAAAATTTGTATTTAAAATCAAAGTTAGAATGTGCAAATTATGCAATCCCAAAGCACTTCTAATGTGTAAACATATCTGTGAGACTTTCAAATATTTGAAAAACTTGAATGTAATGCTTAAGGTAATCCTTGCCAAATCCACAGCCTAAGTCAGGATCAAGGAACAGAGAGAGAAATCTGGGCAGCTTCAGCATTTTTCTCAAACACACTATGAAGGTGTGACAGCCTCAAATCAAGGGCAAAGAAGACAAATTAAAAAGGGATAAAGATAGCTATCAAGTAATTCTTTTTAACAGCCTCTCTCCTGCCTCCATAATAACTATTTTGTGACAATAACCTCAATTATCAGGTTGAATGGGGGGTGTTCTATTTTGCTTAAAAATAAAAAAAAGAAAACCCTAATAAAAGATTTATTACCAAAGGCCATAAGGATATTATTATCTCCTACTTTTGAATACAAAGCTACCTATTGGCAGAAGTATATTTAGCATCATAGTTTGTCACTGAATCTAGGCAACAGGTGAATTATGGTAGGGGGAGGAGGAACCGCTGGTCTTCAAGTTGAATAAACCACCAAGGAGAGAGCTAGAATCCTCTACTTTGGCTCTTGGGTGCTCTGCTGAGCAAACAGCTTCACAACTCATACAGGGCTTGGAACCAGAGCCAACTTTGCTATTACAAAGGTCAACCCAGAGAGGCACTGATAGCACTTCCATTTGGAGAAAACCTGGAGTGGAAGGCTCAAGCAAAGTAGTCAACGAGCTTTGATTAGCAAGACACCCACCTGAGATCACTTCCCCACAACCCCCAAGAGCATTTGGAGCACCCAGGTGCAGGGACAGACAGAGACAGTGAGATGCACTTCCTATCCTAGAGGGAAGCATACAGGCAAAGCTAAATTACAACAGAGCAGGCTGCTGCTTTGGTGGAGGGAGGAACAAAGTGCTACAGAAGCACAGCAGGAGGATCGGTGACCCAAGTCGGCAGCTCTTGGATGAGGAGGGAAATGGGTAGCAGGAGGCTTAGGCAGGCCTCCAGTTTAGGGAGAGGCAGGACCTGAGCAACCACTCCACGCTATAAAGATAATCTGTTTTCATAAGCAATTACTCTGCAATCTTCATCAACATTAACTAGATAATTCCCTCTTCACTTCTCACTCTCTTGCGGACTCATTTAATCTGTAAATGTGCTTTTAAAATCATCATCCCACCTAAACGTCCATAAACAGGAGACTAGTTAAATAAATAATGGGATATTCACGTACACTTTGAATTACTCTGGAGCAATTAAAAAGAACACAGTAGGTATCTATGGACAGATAGGCAATATATCTCCTATTTTTGAATACACAGCCACCTATTGGCAGAATTATATTTAACATCACCTGTCACTGAGTTCTGGCAACTGGGTGAATTATGGCAGGGAAGCGTGGAGGTGGGGAGTAGGGGGAGGCCATGAAGCTGAACAGACCCCAAGGGGTAAGCTGGGAGCCTCTACTTTGTAACAAAAGCCAAGAATATAACTGTTTATAGAATGATTGCTTTTGTGTAAATAAGAAAGAATGTGCATACATTCAATGACATGGGCATTCTTCTTTTTCAAAGTAAATACAGTTAACTGTTACTAAAGGAGAGGGACTGGATCAAAGGGATGAGAGAAGGCTTTTATATTTCATTACGTACTTTCTTACACTTTGAATTTTTTACCTACATGCATATTCCACTCTTTTTTTTTTTTTTTAAATAGGGCTTACCTGAGCAATGACACTGTGTGACAAATACTTTCTTCTTTATAAACAGTTTTGTATTAAAAAGTACCACCCAATAAATATAATTTAAAAAAACAATCGCTCTCCCTTTCAACAGATGGATAAACAAAAACAGATGTTTAAAGATTTGTATAAGGTTCCTCAATGTATCCTAATTATAGTGATAAGGAAGCCATCAACTTGTGGGTTTTTACTCAGAATCCTGACTATAAGCTTTCAATAATAACATGGTCACTAAGGCCTGCTAATCAAGATTCAACTGTGTGTTCGTTCGGAAGACTTAAAAGCATTCACAACACAGACATGGAATAATGAAAGGGCAAACTGCAATGAACTCTAGTCCTTTTGGGTTTGCTCTCAGACCTAATTTTAAAAGGTCCCCCAAGTTACAGCTTCCTGTGTTGCACAGAAACCATAGGGCTGCTCTTAAATAGGGAACAATTTAAAACAAGTCCTTCTGCCCCTAAAATCTTACTGCAAATGGGTCTCTGGAAACATTTAAAAGAAAAGCTTTTTTATGCTACTCTCTTAGAGCAAACTGAGAAATAAAAATCACCGTAACTTTTTTCAAAGCCCTGCTGTAAAGAGTTCAGAGGAGGATCCTTGTCGGTTATCTGCTCCTTCCTTCAAACTAACACTGCAGGCTTCGTTTTTTTATAATAGCAAAGGGACTTGTTTAGCCACTTTAAATGCCACTAAGCCTGCTTTACAGTGAATCAACCAGTCCTTCCTCTGCCTGTGCTGCACGCCACATATACCTCAAAAAGTTTTAACGCCAGGAAATGCAGTCTTTCTGCTGAGAGTAATAGCCTCCCTGTTTAGCTCATTACTGTCAAAAATAATGGTGCATTAGGGGCAATTAATGCTAATGACAGCTTCTAAAACCCATGCTTCCCCTGACAGCAAGTCCAATGTCAATGAGTGCTATTATAGGCCTTCCACACCAAACCACTGTTAATGCACTCTGACCAATGTCAAGCATCTCAGGAAAGTAAACAGGACCTGCTGACCCGCTCTGAGGTTCTAAGTGTGACTACTACTGAAATTACAAAGTAAAGCTGGCTATGTGACAGAGGTCAGAGCATGCACACACACACACATGCATCAAGCTTAATAAAATGAAGAGGAAGAGAAGAGATTTGTAACACTTACTCCATCACAGAGAAGAAAAAGGACAGCAGTGGCCTCGAAGGGAGCTTATTATTACTGCATGAGTAACAGAGCTATAAGGCATTTCTGCTATTTTGTACTTATTTAATTTTTCCAGCAACCACAGAAACACTTGCACAAACACCAAATTTGATGTTACAAAAAGTCAAGCTGTTACAACAATCAAGACAGCACAGTACTGGTATAAGGATAAAAGTATAGATTAATGGAATAGAACCGCAAGTCTAGAAATTAACTTTATATTTATGGTCAATTGGTTTTTGACAAGGGTGCCAAGACAAGTCAATAGAGAAAGAACAGTCTTTTCAACAAACGGTGCTGGAACAACTGCTCATCTACATGTAAAAGGAGGATGCTGGATCCCTACCTCATACCACATAGAAAAATTAACTCAAAATGGATCAGAAACTTAAATGTAAGAGCTAAAATTATAAAATCCTTATAAGAAAACATAGGAGTAAATCTTCATGATCTTGGATAAGGCAATAGTTGATTAGATATGGTACTTAAGTCAATGTTTCTTTCAATGAAAGAAACAATTAAAAATATTGGGACTATTGAAATTAAAACCTTTTGTGCATCAGAAGACAACATTAAGAAAGGGAAAAGACAACCTACAGATGGTGAGAGGATATCTGCAAATCATATGTCTGACAAAGAACTTGTATTAAGAATATACACAGAACTCATAACTCAGGAATATAAAAAGACAGTGGAGTAAGAAAAGGAAATAAGAGCTATATAGATTAGGAAGAAGAAATAAAAGGACAAATTTTTAATGGGGAAAGATCTGAATAGACATTTCTCCAAAAAAGATACACAAATAACCAATTAGCACATAAAAAGATGCTCAACATCATTAGATAGCAGAAAAATGCAAATCAAATCACAAGATACCACTCACACCCACCTAGGAGGGTCAAAATGAAAAAGACAGAAAATAAATAACAAGACTTGGTAAGGATGCATAGAAATTGGAATGCTTATACATTGTTGGTGGGAATGTAAAGTGGTGCAGCTTCTTTGAGAAACAGTGTCAGTTCCTCAAAAAGTTAAATGTACAGTTATCACATGACTCAGTACTTCCATTCCTAGGCATAAACCTAGAAGAACTGAAAACAGGTGTTCAAACAAAAACCTGTACATGAACATTAACAGCAGCATCATTTATAATATCCAAAATGTGGAAATATCCCCACGTGTCCATCAACTGATGAATGGATTAAAAAATGCAATATATCCACACAAGGGACTATTCAGTTATTTAGCCATAAAAAGGAATAAAATACTGATACATGCTACAACATGAATGAACCCCCAAAATATTATGCTAAGTTAAAAACACAAAAAGCAAGATATTGTATTATTCCAGTTATATGAAATGTCCCAGATAGGCAAACCATAGAGATACAAAGTAGATTAGTAACTGCCAGGACAGAGAGGAGGATATATTCTTATAGAACAAGGAGTGTCTACAAATAGACACAGGGTTGCTTTTTGGGGTGATAAAAATGCCGTGGAATTAGATGGTAGTAACGGCCACACAACTCTAGATACAGTAAAGATGCTGAATTATATACTTCTAATGGGTAATTTTCTGGTATATCCTCAATAAAACTTGTTTGAAAGAAAAAAGAAAGCTGCTTTATACAGAATAAAAGGCTCACCCCTAAAAGATGAATTACCACAGTTCTAAGGGCCTTGGAATGCGGGGAAACATCTTTAATCTTCAGACCACTCCATCCTTTTCTTCTCTTAAGTGGGCTGAGACGGAAGCTAAGTGCTGAAAAAACAAGAGTTGGTCTCTGCCCATAGGGAGCACCCAGCTCAATGAAAAAACAATACTTACAAGCAAACAATGATAATACAATGCAGTAAGAACAATTATGGACACAGTATAAAATACTATAGCAACAAAAATAAGCCAAGTAGACTGAAGCCCTAAATATAAGGGGAAAATAACTTAAAAACTCCTGGAAGAAAATGCTAGAGAATACTTTTTGGATCTTGGAGCAATGTAGAATTTTTTAAAGAAGACACAAAAAATACAAACAACCTAGGGGGAAAAAAAAACTTTTAAATTAGGCTTCATTAAAATTAATTTCTGGGCATCAAAAGATGCCATAAAGCAACACTAAGGAATTATATCTGATGCTTATAACTAAGGATTTACTAATACATACTGCTTCAGAATATATGCAGCGCCTAAAAAAAATCAATAACTAAAAGACTAACAAACCAAAAGAAAAAGACCAAAGATACATGGCAATTCAGAGAAGAAGAAACCTAAATAGCCAATAAACACAAGAAAATATGCTCAATCTTACCAGTCACCAAAGACAAACATTAAAACAACAAGATACCATTTCATATTTAACAAATTATCAAAACTCATCATACCAGATACTGATAAGAATATGAAGAAAACAGCAATTTGGCAAAACATAAGAAAGCTGGAAGATGAGCATACCCTATGATCCCACAACTTCACTCCAGATAAATAAAATGTGCATGAAAAAATGTACTAGGATGTTCACAGGAGCACTATCCGTACCAGTGAAAGTCTAAGTGTCCAGCAACAGAAAATGAATTAATAAATCTAATGCATTCATAAAAGGAAGATAATTTTATGAAAATTATTCATATTTATGCATAAATATGGCTAACTGTCATAAAATTAATATTGAGTGAAAACAAGCAAATTACAAAAGGATGCATATAATGAAGCATATAAATTTGGGGAAGATGCAAATCAATGCACTATACTGCTTAAAAATACATATGTAGCAGAAACATAAAAACTGGCGTTGGACTATACACTTCAAATGTGGGGAAAGAGGAAAGAAAAAGTGAGGAATATACAGAGAGCTTAAGTTCAATCTATAGGGTTTTATTTCTTACCAAAATAAAACCAAATGAAGGAGAGGGGTTTCCCTGGTGGTCCAGTGGTAAAGAATCCACCTGCCAACGCAGGAAACACAGGTTCGATCCCTGGTCCCAGGAAGATCCCACATGCCAGTAACAACTAAGCTGTGCGCCAGAGCCACTGAGCTGTGCTCTAGAGCCCAGGAGCTACAATTATTGAGCCCACGTGCTACAACTACTGAAGCCCGTGTGCCCTAGAGCCCATGCTCCGCAACAAGAGAAGCCACTGCAATGAGAAGCCTGCCTACCACAACTCAACAGTATCCCCACTTTCTTCTCAACTAGAGAAAGCCCACGCACAGCAATAAAGATCCAGCACAGCCAAAAATAAAATACATAAATAAAACAAAGGAGAAAATATAGCAAAATGTTTGGGTTTGAGGGAGATGAACAGCTGGTAGGTATGTAACAATGATACTATTCTCTATTCTCTGTATTTTTGAAATAGTCTAAACTGAAAAAATAAAAATAAAATTCTAAGGGAGCACTGAAGGAGCAACATTTGTATTAGATCTTACAGGATGAGTACTTCAGCAAGGGAGGGGAAGGACATTCCCCATGGAGGGAACAACAGATGCCCAAATGCATGAGCATGCAGAGTACAGATGAGGACCAGTATGCAGTCAGGAGCAGCTAGAGCGGAGTGGGTGAGGATGCAACCACAATGAAGGATCCCATGTACCCTGCATGCAGGACCTTCAAAAGCCACACTGAACAGTCTAGACCTTACTCATACGCAACAGGGAGCCAAAGAAACATTTCAGCACAGGAACACCGTGATCTTTATCATTCTAGCGGTGTTCGTGGCGCTCATGAAGTGGAAGGGGCAGAGACACAAGGCAATGAAACTCGCTGCAAACTACCTACCTATTTACTTGGGATCTACCAAAGTGGGACCAAAGAACAAAGGAAGCACGTAAAAGCCATTTAAAGGTAGACTCAATAGGACTTGGTGACTGACTGAAGTCAGAAGTGGACAGGAAGAGAGCGATTGTAAGAATGGCCGTGATGCATGGGTATGGCACTTAAATTGGGTATGTCGATACCAAGATTGTACAGATAGAAGGAAGAGGTTTCAAGCAAAAAAAAAAAGTTTGCCTTTCAATGAGTTCAGCTGCAAATAACAAAAATAAGGCCCCTTACAGAAGGAAACTAAAATGGAAAGAATCTGAATTTTAAAGGTTCAAGGCACACACTACAATAATTTCTATCCAAATCTTTGTTAGTGAATGGACTAGGATCAGATGTCTCCTGCCTAAAAAGATCAGACACGTGGTAGAGAAAAGGCAGAGAGATTAGAGTTCCAGAAAACATCCTCCTTTCTGCCAAACTTTTAATCTAAATGTTGAATCTATGTTAAGTAATGGCCCACTTTTGAAAAGGTCAAACTTTCTAGCTGTGTGTCCTTTCATTAAAGAAAAGTGACACAGGGCCAACCTGAGGAGCTCTCCAAAGGCCGTATCTGGGATAAAATGAGCTAAAAAATAAATGATGACAGTAACGGATTACAACCTATACAGTAAAATAAGTATCCATGAATAACTAAATACAGGGAGAGGTGGACAGCATTTTCTTACAGTGAAATTCCAACTAATAAATGTAGACGGAATGAAAGAAAGAGAAAATCAGCTTTTGGCAAACACCACATTAATAACTCTTGCAGGCAAAATTGTCAGGGTATTTACAGTCTCAAAATATCACTTCAGCAGACACTTAATTACAAAGCAGAAAAAACAGCAACTTTACAATAGAGAAACCTAGCAGATGCCACCTTCACCAGGAGATCAAGATTAACATCACCAGCAATGAGACATACCAACAGCATATACTTCCTAACAGGACACACTGAGAAGGAACATTGCTTTTAGAGTATTTTTGCATGACCTGAATTTAATTATGAGGAAACAGCAGACAAACCCAAAGCGAGGAACACTGTACAAACTAACTGGTCAGTACTTTTCAAAAGTGTCAAGGTCACCAAAGACAATATACCCTAATTGGAGGAAGGTAAAGGGTCATGGCAACTGAAGGAATATGTGATCCCAGGTTGAATCTGGGACCAGAAAAGGGACATTAGTAAGATACCTAGTGGAATCTGAATTAAGTCTACACAGATCAGTTAATAGTATTGTATCAGTGTTAATTTTCACTTACTGAAATTATATTATATATAAGGTATACATTTGCGGCAGCTGGATAAAGGGTATACAGGAATTCTTTGTACCATTTTTGCAATTTACGATTGAAATGATTTCAAAATGAAAAAGTTTAATTAACAAAGGAAAGTCAGTGGAAAATGACATTTGGATAGTGAAGAAAACAGCTGTCGCAAATAGCATACATATAATTATTGAAAAGGCACTGTAACACCTCAAGCTCCCCTGACAATGTGGGACAATGTGGCCAAGTAGATACAACAGAGACAGTGGCAGAAACATGAAGAAATGACAGCTCTAAGGACAAAGTAATATTATGAATAGGCCAGCAGCTAGAGCAGCACACAGGTCTCAGCCGCTAAGCTAGCTCAATATTCGCCAGGGCGCGTAACTAAACCAGCATTGTGGAGGGGATTCACCCAAGCACAGACAGGCTGGAGGTTCTGGACAAGTTACTTTACCCCTCTGAGCCTCCTCAGTGAAAGGAAAAGGACTCCACGCATCTGTTAGGACTGTTGTAAGAATAAAATAATACAAGAAAAGCACAGAGAACTGTGCTGTGTATGTCACATGCATTCGTGCTGATGACCCTAAGCCAGAATAAGAAAGGTTAAACCGTATCTCATAGTTCAAGAAAGTAGGAAAATGTGTAATGCATCTTCAATAAACTTTTATCCAAAAAGATTAAAATGAAAGCCACAGTTCCTAGAGGGGCAAACACCAATTAGCTGAGAAAACCACTAATGTGAAATAACTCATTCTCACAAAGCAACAGATAAATGAGGCAGAGCTTTCCACCCTTAAATCCACTTGGATCTTCAACACAACTTGAGACAGCTAAACATCTGAAACACAGTTCATTAGGAAGGATTACCGATTTTCTTTTGTACTTCACCCAGACAGCCTTGCTATGCTGCTACAGGTCACTTGATGCTTTTGGTCCCCTTAATTAGCACCAAGCCCATTTCTAAATCTATCAAGGTCAACCACAGAAAACATCTTAAGAATAGTTATATCTCAGTGGAATTAGGGATGATTTTAATTTTTTCTACTTCCTAAATTTTATGTAAGAGAGTAATGCTAAGTTACAATGCAAAATGAATAAATGACAAATCCAACTGCCTATGATCAAGTTCTTGGCTGAGTCTGTCAAACAGCATAGTTCAAACCTACCTCTCTCTTAACATATTCATTTTAACTGGGTCATAAGTGAGGTCAACATACCTAAATGGTTAATGCCATGTGCCTGTCTGGTCATTTCCTTGGGTATATTAACATGGCAATGGGGATGACAAGAAAGCACTTACCTCTACAGTATTTGCAATATAACGGTTGTCACCTTCAACTTTGACAGAGAAGTCATAATAACCACTGGAAAATTTGACATTCATGAAGTTTAGCTCAAAAACATCCCTGTTAAGAATGACAGTGGGGTGAGCAACAACTCACATAGGAAAATCACAAATGGATGCAACAAATGGGCTGCAAAGTACAGCATTCCAGGGATGCACCATTTTTTCACTTTTCCACTTCCCATCCATCTTGGGCCACCTCCTGCTCAATAACATATTATTATGAGGGGCAAACTTCAAAACCACCTAAAATGACCTTCTCTTTCAAGTCTCCAAAGTCTTCTTTTTCTATTCCCTACCCACCCTTCCTCCCAGCTCCTAAAAATCTCACCTTCTTCAGTTAAGTCTTCCACAATTAAATGCAAAATAGGTAAGTCTATAGTAGGATACCAATTACATTTTTTTAAAAAAAGTGGAAATGTTCAAAGAGGCTGGCGTAGGGTAGTAATAATTGTAGGTAATTTTCTGTATTATTTCTACTTTTCTGTGCTTTTTGAATTTCCTAAAAAGGGCATATCTTACTTTAACTTACTAATTCAAAACTTAAAAGTTTCCTATAAAAACTAACCCTTAATTTTTAATTACCTAACAATAACACGCAGCCACTGAAGATAAGACTATGGAAGTATATTAAGCCTATGGGGGAAATGTTCCTGACATATTGTTATTAATAAAGCATAATCCTAAGTGTAGGTAACTTTGGTTTTACGATCTGGGTTATATCGGCTGCAGGCAACTTTCCAAAACAAGTATGTTGGCACTCTGCAGAGATGTGCTCAGGACTTACCCAACGAGGGTGAACGATGTCTTCTGGAGGACTGTGGCTCTGGAAGCAACAGATTTCGCATGTTCTAGTTTAACAGTGGCCTGAGTCAGAGGCTGGGACAGAACATTGGTGACCTGCAACTGGAAATATTTCAAAATTATCTATAGCCACAGAAGCTGAGGGAGTACAGATTTTTGCTTCTAGGGGTGGGAGCTTTATCCTCAGGGAGCGAGCTCCGCTGGGGGAGAACCGTTTCATTTCAGGAACTGTCTCTGACCTGTGGCCTACTATCTCTGGGGGATCAAACAGAGGAAAACACAATTAGTTCGGAATGACATAGATTATAGAATGTTAGGGGTGGGGGAGATCTTAAAGATGATTTTACCCAATGATCTCATTTTTCAGGTAAGGAAACCAAAGTTTAGGGAAAGACAATGACTGGCTTCAGATCACACAGTTAACATTTCCTTCACTCTGATCCCCTGATCTTCCCACTCTACTGCTCTACTATAGTACTTAAAAATATATATATATTAGCAAGAAAAACACTTTATGAAGGTATGGGCAATGAGAAAACTGAATATGGATAACGCTAATAGCAGTCATTTGTTGAAAGTCGACTATTTGCCAGATACCAGGCTAAGCACTTGTATCTATCCTACTATCAATCGTCTGAGACAGCTGGTATAATCTTCACTTTACAGATGATGAAACTGAGGCCACAAGAGGATATGGGGCAACTGAAGGCCACACGGCCAAGGACTGAAGCCCCAGGCTATCCAGCTTCAAAAGCCAGTACTGTTTCTACTTTGCTTTCTTAGCTCCCCTGATTCATGGTGAACTATATTACCCAGGTGAGTTCTCACCCCAGTCTTTGCTGAGGCGACGTGACATATAAGTAGGGGAACAAGAGGCAACTCTGGAGTCTGGGGCACTTCTCCTGGAGAGCATCTGAAGGGCCCTGCAAAGCACAAGAACTGATGGGACAGGTGGACAATCCTATGTGAACTCGTGTATTTAGATATAAACAAGACGCTAATTTCTTATGAAGATTTTAGCTTCTCACTGGTTTGCAAACAATAGCAACAAATGCCTCATTGGAATGGAAAACTCTTAAGCGTGTGCATTTTGCTCTGTTCAGACAGTTCACACACACAACCATCCGCGCTTACTGCTGAGGGGAGGGAGTGCTATGTTATGAAGAAGTGGAAAGATACACTGTCGGCTCCAAGGAATAAGAGACCTGACATTGATCTTAACAATGTTAAAGAAAGCTGTCTTAAACTAATGGATTTAGAAAGTTTGGGTATAGGAAAATACATTTTAGAAGTAAGACTTCTCTATACATCTGGACTTATGAATCCATACATGCAGTTTTCCAGCACTTCATTGAAACCTGTACTATTTCAAATACTCCAAAAAAAACAAAAAAAAAGATCCTGTGACTAGTTCACCGAGTGGTCATCCCCATTTGCTCTTCCTTTAAGAGATCTGTCCTCATGGGGGTTATCATTGGCTGTGTAGATTTCTGGAAGCCTAAGACTGGAAATGGCAATCAGAGCAGCACACTGGGGACATGGAAGTCATACCCGCAGGATAGCCTGTTCCTGAGTGTAGGAAGGAGGGCCCTCGGGCACGACCACAACGGGCACATGGTAGCGGTTCTCAGAGAGCGCAGCGGCAGCAGAGGCCACACTGAAGGCTTCAGAGAGTGACTCAAAGTTCTTCTTGCTGAAGATGGTGTTCATGAGCTGGATGACCTGATCCTGCAAGAAAAGGCGAACACAGCTTGAGATCTTCCTCAGGCAGGCAGCGGGGACAGCCACCCCTCCCTCTTCACCTGGGCCCAGTCACTCCTTCTCTGTTTCCAGGTGTTCACATGGGAAGTCTTTCAGCCACTAACCGATTTGGTAGGGGTGGGGGAAGCAAATATTTTGCATTTAAGCATAAAACTTGAATTTGGTTGGTTTTTTGCATCTTCTAGTACAAACTGAAAGGGATGCATTTCTTTGTCAACCATTTATGAATGCTTGCTGTAGAAACGCAAGGAACTTCTAGACAACTACTGACACAGAAAAGTTACTATATAATACCTATCGCAGTACCCGTCTGTTCCATGTCTATGTGTGCCAGGCACTGTGACAGATGTATTAACTCAGATCGCGACAAAGAGCCCGAAAAGACGGCTCTCAATCCTTTCCAAATAAGGAAACTGAGGCTAAAGGAAGTTAATTAACTCTTACAAGTTAAGACAGAAAAAAAAGAGAAGAAGAAGGACCAAAATTCACATGTAGGTCTGTTTGTCTCCGAAGTCCTTTCATAATAAAATATGTCCTTTCCTGTTTCCCCTCACCCTCCCAGCTTAGCTCCCCTCCTACCCAGCCCACCTCCACACAGGATGCTGGGACTAAGTTGGTGTTTACAAGACCAAACTGCACAGCCAAAACGTACATTAGAAAGAAACTAAAATAACTCTCCATTAAGAACTAATGGGCTGCTTAGAGGAGAGGACTGAAAGCAATTTTTTAAAAAAGTAGAACCTAAAAGGCATTATTAAAATTCTAGAGGTTGTTTGCTTAAGAGGAAACATTTTCCATTTCAATCAATTTTGTTTTTTAAAATCTACCATCTAACAAAAGAGCTCCCCTTGTTCCCGACAGTGTTATTCACAGTCGACATGAAATAATTTTCTTTAATTGTACCAATTACATTTTCCATCACTAAGCTGTTGACATGTTAAAATGGGGGACTGTTCACCAGAATGGTTATATCAAAAGCAGTGACAGCAAAATTATCCTAGCCAAATACCTGGTTGGTAGAAGCCTGGGAATAAAGCAAAAGAAAGTTTAAGTTGTTTTATGCAGAATATCGCCAATTCATCAACTGCACTGTGTACAGGAAAATCTCTAAATGATTTGTACCGTAAGACCCATGTTCTTGCACTTTCACCCATAATGGAAATTTAATAAGAGTGTAGTGCCTCTAGACCTCCTAAACTTAGGATGAAGGAGAAGACAACATAAAAATGCTAACACGTGAATAAATTATTAGATCATAGCCTACAGAGAAAATACAAAATTAACTCAAATTACTCGAGAAAGGTAATTATTTACTGTTTAGTTGAAACTCGGCACACAACTCACAATGCATTCCTAACACATAAAAGAAGTGGAAGTTCTAACTTGGGACCCAAATCTTTCCTCCTCAAATTAAAACAGCAGTAGCTTGTATTTGAAGTCCTTGAGATCAAGGGTTGGTCACCTTCTTACAAACAAGGGGTATCAAGAGGGTCCCACTCTCAAGACTTCCCACACACATTTCAACTAAGGGTTCTTTCAGGTTAACAAGCTCCTCTTGAAAAAAGAAAGAAAAGAATTAACTCTTGGGGGATGTCTGGTAGACACACATGCCGCTCAGTGAACTATGTCAATCAGCACAGATTACGTCTGATTGAGCCATCGCTGAGGGTCGAAGGGAGAGAGAACAGGCAGTTTTGACGTATAGGGCGCTTCTCAAGAGAAACAGGATGTGCATGGGCCACCAGCGTGGAAAGAATTCATGAGACAAGCAGTTAGGAGCGTTGGGGAGGAAAGGGAGGTGGACAGAGAATAATGCACTTGGCCTTTGCTCCACTATCTCGTGACAAAACCATATTCCATTTAAAACAAGCGTAGCAATTTGCTTTCATGCCTGTCCCACTGACAACCAGTTTCTCAAGAACAGGATTCACATTTTTCTTTCTCACTTCCATGCCGAACCCAAGATAGCCCAAAGCTAACCAAACAGCCCTCTCTGAAAAGCTATCATTAGGAGATAATGTCAAGGAGGCCTTTGAGTTTCATGCCAGAGAACAATGATGTAGGCAGGCACCTCCTTAATGGACGGCTCCGTCCCCACATGGTCCATAAGCTTGTAGGTGGCAGCCACAAACAATGCCGTCGTTTCCAGTCCTTCTTCAAACTGGAGATACACACCTCCTAGTTCATCCAGGCGAGCAACAAGGTCCTGTCATGACAGAAACGGAGGCTGGTTGAAGTCACGGGATAAAACAGAGATGAGATGTACAAACCACCGTCACTCCAGTGCAGACAAGGTTTTGGGAAATGTCAGTCTGCAGACCGCTTCAGTCACTCAGTGCTTTCTCAACAAAGGTGCTTAGGCAGAAAGTGAAGTACAGCATACAGGCATCTGAAGAGAATAGGATCTTCTGCAGCTCTGAGAGTGCTCCTTCCCTGACCCCTTCAACTTACGCCCAAGCCCAGGAGTCAGGGCACTCAAGGCACCAACTACTCTGGGCAGAAGGCCAGTGGTCCAGGCTGCGGTGTAGCCAGGAAGCATTGTGACATGGATGGATTTGATGGCCATCCATTTGCATACAACCTCTAGAGCTAAGCCTTTCTCTTCCTTAATCAATGTTCTAAAGGATGGAGAGAGACATACTGCTCTCCTGGGGAACATGAAGAGGCAGCTAACGTGCCTGTGGGGCAACCCAGTGACAACACTGTCAGACTGCCTGTCATCACTAGCTATGTGGTCCATGAGAGCAGGCTCTGAGCAGCGGGAGGGCCTGGGCAAAGGATGGAAGAAGAGCAAAAACCACAGTGACCACTTGCTGAGCGTCAATTCTGTACTAAGCACTTTAGAACTCCACTTGTTCCTACTACCACCATGTAGGGAAATTGAGGCTCAGACATTAATAATTCGCCCGAGATTACAAAGTAGTAAGTAGAAAAAATAATTGAATTTCAGGTTTGCTATGTTCTAAAATCTGTGGACTATGAGATCATACCTACAAAAGTAGGATGAAGTAGTTTGTTGTCTCATTGATGGTGTAACTATACTTGCCTAACCGATACTCCCTATGAAATATTGCTCTGATACAAAGAACAGAAGTGTGCCATGGATATGAAAAGAAAGGTAACTGGCTGTAACAAATGATTCATGTTTATCTGCAAGACTCTTCTAATGGGTTTCAAAGACAGGAACTGGGAGATTCACTTGCCAAAATAAATTTGTACCTCAATCTCCTCCACAATGCTTCTCAGGTCAGCCTGCTGGGACAGGTAGGAGGCCGTCTGCAGAGCCTGGACTGTTCTGGAATGTAAAGAGTAGAACCCCAATGAATGGCAAGTCTCTATGCAGCCCTTCCTGTATCGGGATATCCGGAAAATATCCCACTCTTGTTCTTTAGAAACGTAAGACAGTCTCGGGCCTGAAGGAGCTGGTTTACAATCTATATGGGAAAGAGGAAACAAAGACCATCACATTACAAGGAGTTCCCTGGTGATCTAGTGGTTAGGACTCAGCGCTCTCATCGCTGGGATCCCAGGTTCAATCACTGGTTGGGGAACTAAATCCCATAAGCCACGTAGTACAGCCAAAAAAAAAAAAAAAGACCACTACATCACAAAGTTCACTACAGCTAGAGAGAAGGCAATCTGGGCAACAGGATCCACAAAAGTACTGAAGGCAGAGAGAAGAGATGGAGCACCAGTGAACCCCCTTCTGAACCTCCGCTTGGTTCCTAATGGCACTGCACAGAGAACACCAGACTAAGACTTCATCAGCTCTAGAAGAGATACACTCTGAGAGAGAATGGGGGTCAATTCGACCAAGGTATATTGGGCATCCCCGTGTCATATGAGGTACTGTGCCAGGCAGAGGCTAGCTACCTGTTAACTTTCTATTTTTCTTACTCCAAGACCAAAGAAACTTTGTGGAATGTACATATGTAGGTTGCTGGTAGAATCTGGAGCAACTTTTCTGAAACCAGATGAATGCAATAGAAACAGGAAGCAGTTGGTAAACACATAGCCAACACTTGTGCTGTCGTCATCCTGCTAGGAGACCTGAAAGCTGCTCGTCCTTGAGGCATTAAATAAGGTGAAAGGAATAAAAAATTTGGTTCTCAAACCAGAGCCTATTCTTTTTTTTTTCTTTTCTATTTCTATTACCATTTATTTCCGACTATAAAAGTACGTATTTGTCAAAAATTCAAACAGATTACTAAAGAAAGTTAAATTTCTTTAGGTTATTTAAGAAAGTTAAAATTCCTGTAATGCCTACCCCTAAAAGATACCTGCTCTCTAATTTATCTTTAATTTAATAGACTGTACACACCTTTCCATGAGTACATATAAATGTATTTCATCCTTATTAACAACAACAAAGTATTATATTGCTTAGATGAACCATAATTTATTCATTTAATCTTCAACTGATGAACACTTATGTTTTACTAGGGCATGCAGTGTTGTAACTGTTAACCCTTATCCATGGTTGTATATGTATATATACATTTTAATTCACTGAAGTGAAATTCACATGAAATTAGCCATTTGAAAGTGAACAATTCAGAGGCATTTAGTATGTTTCACAATGTTGTGTAATCACCACCTCTATATATTCCTAAAGCATTCCCATCAGTCCAAAATATTAATAAAACCCCATATCCATTAAACAGTTTCATTCCATTTCCCATCCTCCACTCTCTCCCTGCCCCCTGGCCCCTGGCAATCTGTGTTCGTCTCTATGGATTTACCTATTCTGGATATTTCATATAAATGGAGTCATACAAATGTGACCTTTTGTGTTTAGCTTCTTTCATTTAGCATAATGTTTTCAAGGCTTGTCCACTCTGTAACACAATCAGTACTTCATTCTTAAGGTGCGATGTAGTATGTATGTCCGACAAAGGTTTGCATAGTCAAAGCTTACGGTTTTTCCAGTGACTAGTGGAAAACTACTGTATGGATGTGAGAGCTGAGCACCAAAGAATTGATGCTTTCAAACTGGGGTGCTGGAGAAGACTCTTGAGAGTCCACGGGAATGCAAGGAAATCAAACCAGTCAATCCTAAAGGAAATCAACCCTGAATATTCATTGGAAGGACTGATGCTGAAGCTAAAGCTCCAACACTTTGGCTACTTGACGTGAAGAGCCAACTCATTGGAAAAGACTCTGATGCTGGGAAAGATTGACGGCAGGAGGAGAAGGGGGCGACAGAGGAAGAGATGTTTGGATGGCATCACTGACTCAATGGACATGAGTTTGAGCAAGTTCCAGGAGTTGGTGATGGACAGGGAAGCCTGGCGTGCTGGGGTCGCAAAGAGTTGGGCATGACTTAGTGACCAAACAATAAACAACAAGTATGTCCATGTAAGATATTTTATTAGGTTCTATTCTCTTAATGTGGATAACTTGGAATGGAAATGGTGCTTTTAGAAGTGGAATGGAGAGAGCTGAGGACCCCTGGTGGTTAAGCTGATGCTGCTCAACCCCAGAAAGGTTCTCTAATTCTCAAGAGATGACCAGGCCTTTGTGTAAAAACACCATTTATCAAGTCAGTATTTTGGGGGATGTATAGAGAGAATTTGTCTGCTTTCATTGCGATCATAACAATTTAGATTCCCTCCATGGAAAACAAATCCCATTAAGTTGGCAAGCTGGAAAACAGAGGAGTCAGAATTCATGGAGAGGGAAGTGTTCAATGACCCTTCTGGGATGCTTGTTAGAAAGCACTTGAGAAAATGAAACCTGAATTTCCAAACAAGATAGAAATCCCACATCTGCCTGCAATAAACGCTGAGCCCAGAAAAGACTGCTAGGAGAGCCTAGAAAGAACTTTTCAATTAAGATACCATTTTTCTCTTCTTCGGAACAAGGAACGTCATGCTGGTAACAACCTCAGAAGTTTTCAGAATGAAACTAATCCACTTAGATTTTGAAAAAATTTATCATTGGCTTTATTTATTCCCCAATCACCAACTTCTCTCCCTCTGGAGCACTATATGCAAACACTAAGAAAGCAGATCCTGTCTTACTAACATACTGTCGATGATTCAAAGACACTGGGTTATGAGAGACCAAAACAGCATCTGGTTAGATTGTTCACTCAAGCTTACAAATGTTCTTTTCCTGTTCTGGACAAGTTTATGAACATTCATTTCCTAGAATAAGTCCAATTAAATGTAGAAGGCCCATTTAGAAAAGTCCTAATTTATATCAGATTCCTATAACAGGGCAATTGAGTAGTAATATTATATAAGGCATTCTGCCAGTTTGATCTTCACAATAACCCTATGAGACCGCTATCATTCTCCCTGTTTAACATACGAAAACACTGAAGTTTAGGGAGGTTAAACAGCCTGCTCATGGTCACAAAGACATTAAGTAGAAGAGGCTGGACTTGAACATTTCTCTCGCATCCCAAGCGCGTGGTCTTCCTACCTGAAGTTTTTTACAAGAGGAGAGAATAGAAATATAAAAGTATAGTTTTGAACTTAACTCTTTCTTGGGCACCTACCATGTACCAGGCTCTCTAAGCACTACAAATAAAGCTTACAATCTAATCCAGAAAAAATTACAATATAATCAAGGAAGTAACCAGCTCCTTAAGAAAGGGACCTGAGAAGGAAATGCTCTAGCAAGCATGAACTCCATGTGGCCCATGCCCACTAACACCAGGCACTGCACTAAGCTCTTCACAAGAACTATCTTACTGAACCTTAATATTTGTTCAATGATGTAAGGATTACTGATCTCATTTACAGATGAGGCTCAGAGAGGTTAGTAACTTGCCCAAAGTCACACAGCAAGAAACAGAGCTGGTATTCAAACTCAAGTCTAACAGACCCCAAAATGGATGTACTTTCTTTGTACTTCTTTCTGTTCTGGAGTTTAGAGGGAGATTTTCCCATCTGCTCAGAAGGCAACAGAAAGATTTTTCTGTAGAAGGTGGCATCTGAGTGAGGCACTGACAATGAATTCATGACAGGAGACAAAGTGGTGATAAGTCATATGACCTGAAACCAGATGACCACAAGGGCCAAGCACTGGGCAAAGTGGGCACAAAATGTCATTTCTAGGAAAAGTCCCAGCCCCCAAGTCACTGATTACTGACCACGTGAAAATGAGTAGGACGTGAGAGTGACAAAGAGAAAGGCAACTGTGAACCTGCTCTTACAAAGCTTCAAGTTTAGAAACATTTTAGTTCCTAGCAAAAACAAAAAACAAACCAAACAAGACACTAGGAGACAACTGAACTATTCTGCAGTAGGGCACTGTGTCACTAATGTCTTGCTGATGATAAATAGGAGTCCAGGTACTCCAATTCCTCTTAGGGTTGCAATTAAATGGGGGACATGTAGAAAATGAAATATACGTATGCTGTGTTTAATGAGGAGTTTCAGGATCAAAGAGGGAAAAAAAACTACCTACAACTTTTAAGTTTAGTAAATATCCTGAAGTCAGTTACAATACATGTATAATAAATGTATAACAAACGGGAAAGTTGCTCAGTGTTCCTTCCTAGCGGGTGCTTCTCCTTCACCTGAGCCTTTTGCAGACAAGCAGGGTTAGATCCCTAGGATACTCACCCCTCTGAGCCCTTACTCCCCTGCTGGGTGCTATCACCCACACCTCTAACGGACCCCATGAACTCTCCTCCAGGGCAGAGTCTCCACTACCACCATCACACCGTGGCCTGGCCAAGCCTCAGCACGAGACGCACATGGCTCCCTGGCCTCCCTCTCCCTTGGTCACTCCTACCTTTGCTTCAGCTCCTAACCTCAAAAGCAACCGTGTCTCTCTGTAGCAGCATGCTTATGTTCTGACTCAGTTTTTGCCTTGGCCAGAGCAGCTACAGGAGACCATGTCTTGGGGAGCTGCACGAGGACATGGACCTTAGTACAATACGATGTCTGTAGTGCTGACAGGGCACCTGGAGCACAGCAGGTGCCCAGACAACACTGTGGAACCAGTGGATGCAGCCTTTCAGGGAAGCAGCCTGAGAAGCACTTGAGATGCGCACTTACGCCAGCACGGTCTCCTCCTTGCTGAGGCGAGCAGTAAGGGCACCGAGCACCTCCCGGGAAGCCAAGGGGAGGCCAAAGCCACTCAGGGCTGCCACTGCATGGTAGATCTGGGCCACTGAGG
Organism: Giraffa tippelskirchi; assembly: GCF_054371585.1. Classification (NCBI taxonomy): domain Eukaryota; kingdom Metazoa; phylum Chordata; class Mammalia; order Artiodactyla; family Giraffidae; genus Giraffa; species Giraffa tippelskirchi. The sequence goes on along the minus strand of NC_137287.1, from coordinate 107,959,346 downwards.
AGTCTTCGCTCACAGCTGCCAGCAGCAGGTCTTTGGTCTCATTTGAAATAGAGATCTAAGAAAGGACGGGCAGACACAGAGCTTAGAACAGGTGAGGGCAGCCTGCAGCAGGCAGAGCCACTACCAGTCACATCACCCACCTGGTCCTCAATTACTCTCTTCAACATCTCAGAAGCCAGAGTTAAATATCTGGGAAACCTCAGCACAACACTTTTGAAAATATTCTGGCAAGTCACTAGCCTACTGATAGAGTTCTCCTGTGTTCAAAAAAATGGATTTCTAGAAATTTAATCTTTCACTTGAAACATTTTGAAATGTTAGAGGGAGACTGTAAGAAAAAAAGCAAGACTTCCCAGAAGAGAGACAACTCGAGGAAGAAGTTACTTAAAAATTCATGAAAAGTGAAAACTTGGGAAACATAAACCAAGTCCATTTCTTTAAGAAAAAAAAAAACCCCACAAGAATGGAATTCCCACCCATACGGAATAGTCTCCTTGCTAAAAAAAAAGTCTCACGTGACCACCCTTCTTTAAAAAAGGACTTGACAGTTTAAAGTAAACACAAAAGTGAAGAAGCTGGACTCACCTCACACCCCGCGAGGGCCTGGCTGGACTGGGCGGCGTAGAAAAGGGAATCCACATTGCTGGGATCAAGGTTTGATTTAATGAAGGTGCACGCTTTCTAAACAGAGGGAAAATCAATGGTAAGTGGTGATACACACGATGGCTGGGTCAAGTGTACGTTTTTTTTGAAAGACAAATTTTGAGGGACAAAAATTTTTTTGAAAGACAAAAATTCTGAGCAATCTATGATGGCTTAAAGAATAAGCTACACAAGATTTCATTTTTAAACAGATATTTTTCACAGGAAGCTATATTACCCCCAAATGCTAACTTCATAGAAACAGCAACTCTAGGGCTTCCCTGGTGGCTCAGTTGGTAAAGAATCTGCCTGCAAAGCAGAAGACCTGGGTTTGATTCCTGGGTTGTGAAGATCCCCACCTGGAGAAGGGAATGGCTACCCACTCCAGTATTCTTGCCTAGAGAATTCCACGAACAGAGGAGCCTGCTGGGCTATAGTGCTTGGGGTCATAAAGACTTTTTTTGTTTTTTTTACACACACATAGTCCTTCTGAACCTAGAAAGTAAGGAAAGAAAACACTTCCATTGACCATCTGCTCTGGCTGTAACCTATGCAGGATGTTTACGATGCTCTTTCTCTTAATGAACATGAGGACCCTGTGGTAGATATTATCATCCCCATTGAACAGAATAAGAAACTGAGGTTCAGCATTGGTAAGTAACCTCATGAAGGTCACAAAGCTAATAAATGGCAATGTCTTCACTCAGATGTCTCCACAGCTAAGTCAGGTTCAACACATCTAAAAAGGATTTGAGGAAGAAAACAATCTATTCAAGAAATCCTTTCAGCAGAATGTGGGGAATTAATGTGTGCTTTGTCGCCATCTGGTGCTTTAACAATAGAACAACATCCAAAGCCCCAAATAATGAAGGGCATTGTTACCACTTTTTGAACACTTAAAATGTGGCAAGCAGTGTTGACAAGTGCTGTATAAGCATTTCTCCTTTAATAAGAGGATCTATGCATTAGGTCCTCCTATCACCTAAATTTTACAGATAAGAAAACTGGGGCATAAGGTCACTCAGCTCTTAATGGAGGAACTGGAATTCAGCCCCAGGCAGCCTGGCTTCAGTCTGAGCTAAACAACCTTTCTCGGGACTACAAAAACGACCTGTTCCTGTGTAAAACCAGCATCATGCCTACTATACTTGCTTTGCAGAGACAGATCTACCAGCAGTCGGTGATTTCAAAGCTCAAAATGCTGGCAGCTTGTTTTTGCTTTTTTTCCTATGTGGGATGGTTGATCTTGAGCCTGCAGGAAGGAAGCTGGCCCCAGACTTCTCCACGTCCACATTTCTTTGCCTCCAATTCTTACGTGTCTAAAGACAGGAAACCACAGACACGCCTTTGTAGGAGGGTCATGCATGCTCAGTCGTGTTCCATTCTTTTCAACCTCATGGACTATAGCCCGCCAGGCCCCTCTTGGGGAAAATTCCATGAATACAGAGGCAAGAATACTGGAGTTGGTTGCCATTTCCTCCTCCAGGGGATCTTCCCAATCCAGGGATTGAACCTGCATCTCCTGCATTGGCAGGCAGATTCTTTACCACAGAGTCACCTGGGAAGCCCTACATATACAGTACTTGACACCGAAATGAAAGATGCTCATTCTCTGTTAACACCTAAAATCAACTCTCATTCCACACTCCACTGTTCCCAGAGCTGTGCTCTCTTCTCATACTTATTTAACCCCATTCCTCTGTTTTCCTGCTGAATCTGTTATGACAAAATAACCAAAATCTCCCCTAATGATCTATCTATGAGAGCAGCCAACTCAGTGGATCTAACAGAACTGAGGGAGTTCTCCCTACTAACTGAAAGCAACGACAGCTGAGCAGGACACACCCCACGACACAGAAGTGGCAGTAACAGAGACTCTCTCTCAATTGTTTCATTTAATGTGCATCTCTAATAAGGAAATCCACCAGCTCCTAAACGTCCATACAACTCCCTTCCTTCCACGGCTTACAATGGACACATCACACCCTCACCACAGCATGTTTCATGAGTGATTAGAAAAATGAAGTATGTGATTAAGCCATTTATTTTTTGATTAAGAGGCACATTTAGAGAGCTTTCATTTCTATTATGCTCAAGTTTACAATTCATTCATTCAACAAATATTTGTGGAACACCTTCTGTTCAGTAGGCATTAAGCAATGCGGATGGCAGTTTGATAAAAACAAAACATCATTGTACATGAACTACCACTATTACATAACAGTACTATTAAGAGCTAATACTGATTACACACGTATTACCTGCCATCACCATGCTAACTACCATACATTCATCACCTGTGAACTATTTCCATGTTACAGATGAGAAAACAAAGATTCTGAAAGGTCCGGTAAGCAGCACAGGTCCCTCAGTGGTGCAGTTGTGCAGTCAAGATCCTGAAGCCAACCACTGAATTAGGAACAAAAAGCCACAGCTAATCATACAATTTGGACAAGGAGATGGCAACCCACTCCAGTATTCCTGCCCGGAGAATCCCATGGACAGAGAAGCCTGGCATGCTACAGTCCATGGAGTCCCAAGAGTCAGACACGACTTAGCGACTAAACCACCACCACCACCAATCACACAATTAGCTGTGGTGGTGAAGACTCTTGAGAGTCCCTTGGATGCAACAAGATCAAACCACTCAATCCTAAAGGAAATCAGTCCTGAATTATTCATTGGAAGGACTAATGCTAAAGCTGAAACTCCAATACTTTGGCCACCTGATGGGAAGGACTAACTCATTTAAAAAGACCCTGATGCTGGGAAAGATTAAAGGCAGAAGGAGAAGGGGATGACAGAGAATGAGACGGTTGGATGGCATCCTTGACTCGATGGACATGAGTTTTAGCAAGCTCCGGGAGTTGGTGATGAACAGGGAAGCCTAGTCTGCTGTAGTCCATGGAGTCGCAGAGAGTTGGACACAACTAAGCCACTGAACTGAATCACTCAATTACCCCCGAATCACAGTGCACTGCAGCTGTCTGGATGGCTTTAGCCTATACCTTCAGCCCGGGCCAACATCCACTCGAACTCGTGACATCAGCAGAGAACACCCGCAGGGGCATGAGTTCAACCTAAATCCACATGCAGCTCCAAATCATGAGACAGATTAAAAGGTAGCGTTCTAGGCTTCCCTGGCGGTCTAGTGGTTAGGAATCTGCCTGTCAATGCAGGGTACTCGGGTTCAATCCCTAGTCTGGGAGAAAGGATCCTACATGCTGCAGGGCAACTGGGCCCGTGCACAACTACTGAGCCTGCACTCTAGAGCCCATGAACTACAACTACTGAAGCCCACTTGCCTACAGCCTATGCTCCACAATAAGAGAAGCCACCGCAATGAGCAGCCTGCACACAACTAGAGAAAGCCCGCATGCCGCAACCAAGACCCAGCGCAGCCGAAAAATACAGAAATAAATCTTTTTTAAAAAAGGTATCATTCAAGTTAGAGTGAGACTACCCCACTCCTCCAGGAGGCCCCTGGACTGAATCCTATGGTCCCACAGATGTTTGAAATCCATCAGTAGAAACCACTCATCTGCATTCAAATCCGCCAAAATTTAAAATTAACCTAATAATCCCATTTTCTCTCCTATACCTGATGATACAAAAACTCTGCTGGTCAAGACTGCTCCACCCTATGCCTCCCAATTGTTCTCTCTCTTCCCAGGCCCTTCACAAACAGTCTGGGCTGTCCATACCGTATCTACACCAGCACCGTCTGAACTCATATGAATAAATTATAAATAAAAGCAAAAGTTTTAAAATATTAATTATAACAATACTGAACAATCAAAGGGCCTTTCATGGGCCTGTTACCTATTAGGCATAACGTGATTTCACATTATCTTTTCAATGATCCCAGGAGAAAGGCACCATCAACTCCCATTTTATGGAGATGCAGCCAAGATCAAAAGCTTGGGCTAATGACTCTGTTGCTTGTGCACTTTCTTTTGAGCAAAACTAATTTTATCAGGCGGTACCCTGACCTAGAGGGTTTACAACAACATGAGGAAAGTCGGTTTCAACAGTCACACACAGAGATGCCGGGCGGGAGCAAGTAACAGCTGTCGGGAAGGTATCTGAATTTCTGAATAGGTGCAGCTCTCCTACAGCAGGGTTAGCAAATTTCCTATAAAGGGCCAGAGAATAAACAGGGCTTGGGGGCCAGATAACTCCCTTTAGTAATTACTCACCTTTACTGTTAAAGTGCAAAAGTAGCCATAAGCAATATATAAATGATGGGTCTAGTTGCGTTCCAGTTAACTTTTATTTATAGCAACAGGCTTCAAGCTGGATTTGACCCTGGGGGCCATTATTCAGATGATGGTTGGCAGACACAGGGCAATTTTCTTAACCTTTCTGAACTTGTGTTTTCTCCTCTATTACTGGAAAATATTTCTGACCATACAGAATTAAGAACTGTGGAAAATTCTTAAAGAGATGGGGAATACCAGACCACCTAACCTGCCTCTTTGAGAAATCTGTATGCAGGTCAGGAAGCAATAGTTAGAACTGGACATGGAACAACAGACTGGTTCCAAGCAGGGAAAAGAATACATCAAGGCTGTATATTGTCACTTTGCTTATTTAACTTATATGCAGAGTACATCATGAGAAACGCTGGGCCAGATGAAGCACAAGCTGGAATCAAGATTGCCAGGAGACATACCAATAACCTCAAATATGAAAATGACACCACTGTTATGGCAGAAAGCGAAGAAGAACTAAAGAGCCTCTTGATGAAAGTGAAAGAAGAGAGTGAAAAAGTTGGCTTAAAACTCAACATTCAGAAAACTAAGATCATGGCATCCGGTCCCATCACTTCATGGCAAATAGATGGGCAAACAGTGGAAAGTGACAGACTTTCCTCTTTTGGGCTCCAAAATCACTGCAGATGGTGACTGCAGCCATGAAATCAAAAGATGCTTTCTCCTTGGAAGAAAAGTTATGACCAACCTAGACAGTATATTAAAAAGCAGAGACGTTACTTTGCCAACAAAGGTCCGTCTAGTCAAAGCTATGGTTTTTCCAGTAGTCATGTATGGATGTGAGAGTTGGACTATAAAGAAAGCTAAGCACCGAAGAATTGATGCTTTTGAACTGTGTGTGGTGTTGGAGAAGACTCTTGAGAGTCCCTTGGACTGCAAGAAGATCCAACCAATCCACCCTAAAGGAAATCAGTCCTGACTATTCATTGGAAGGACTGATGCTGAGGCTGAAACTCCAATACTTTGGCCACCTGATGGGAAGAATTGACTCATGTGAAAAGACCCTGATGCTGGGAAAGATTGAAGGTGGGAGAAGGGGACAATAGAGGATGAGATAGTAGGATGGCATCACCAACTCAATGGACATGAGTTTGAATAAACTCCAGGAGTTGGTGATGGACAGAGAGGCCTGGCGTGCTGCAGTCCATGGGGTCACAAAGAGTCAGACACCACTGAGCGACTGAACTGAACTGAGAATTAAGAACACTCAAAATAACATGTCCAGTGTATCTGGTGTATATGAGATATTCAATAGATAATAGCAATTACTGATTCTAGTCTCAGCCAGGAAAGATAAACTGAGGACATCAGAAATTCTCAAACACTACCAGTTCACAAAAATACACACATACAGAAACATTTTGGCCCACTGGCAAAAATGGAACATTTTGAGCATCAAAAAAAATAACAATTGCAATGGACTTCAAGATATCAACTGGGACTACCTGTTCTGACCAGGACGGAATTAAAATATTAAACTGCCACATATAACTATAAAGCTGAACAAAATGAGATGTTGAGACACCAGACAGCACAAGGCTGTGATCCTTGAAAAAAAATAAAAAGTATGACAGTAGTACAAATGATGGGAGTTTGAAGAGAAATATTTTGTTATAAGATCCTTCCCTTATTCATGATGTGGCAAAATAATTCAAAATATACTGTGGTAAGTTAAGATCCATATTACAGGGACTTCCCTGGTGGTCCAGTGGTTGAGAATCCACCTGCCAATGCAGGGGACATGGGTTCAATCCCTGGTCCAGAAGATTCCATATGCCACAGGACAACTAAGCCCAGGCCACAAAGACTAAGCCTAGAGCCCATGAGCTGCAGCTATTGAAACCTGTGCACCCTAGAGCCTGTGCTCACCAGCAAGAGAAGCCTCCGCAATGAGAAGCCTGTCCACCACAGCTAGAGTAGCCTCCACACACCGCAACTAGAGAGAGCCCACAAGCAGCCACCAAGACCCAGTACAGCCAAATAAGTCAATTTTTTTAAAAAAGATGTATATTACAATCTCTAGATCAACTGCTAAAAAACTAAGCAAAAAAGTCAATAGAAGAGATAAACTATTTAGAAAGATTTGATCTAAGAAAGGAAAGGAAGAGGAAAGAATGGATAGACAAATAGAAAATAAAATGGTAGACTTAAACCCAACAGTATAGTTACAAAAAATATAAATGAACTAAATCCCTAAATAAGAGACTGAGATTGTCAGAATAGATTAAAAAATAAATCCCTACTGTATGCTGTGTACGAGATAGACTAGTGTGACCAACACCTGACGCTACTGATTCAACTTTATCGTAACTAAAAATGAAACAATCAGGTATCACGCATCCACTAAAAGGAAGTACACAGCACTGCCTACAAACTGACCCTGAATATAAATAAGCCTCAAGAACTTTCGGTTTATAAGAATCCAAGAAGCAAGAAAACATGTTCAAAAACAACATGAGGATATAATCAATCAAAGGCAGTATGTGGAAAATTCTCCAGGACAAGTGACCTGGCTTGTTCCATAAGTAAAAGATGGGGGCAGAGGGAGACTGTTAAAGATGAAAAGGATCTGCGAGTCAGGGAGGAGGCCAAGACAGGCCTTAGCAAAGGGACTGAGCAGCTAACTGGACACGTTACCTACCGCTCCCTAAAATGCACTGTCCCCTGAAGATTATATTGCCCTAATCTGTTGAACCCAGGCATGGCTACGGGACTTGCTTTAGGCAAAGAAATGAGAAAGAAAAAAGAAGTGGCAGGTATCTCTTCTGAAGAGAAGTTGTAAAAGTCACACTTTCATCTCTACAACACTCCAGAAAGAGACTACTCCATCAGACTAAATCTTAGCCTGAAGAATATGGAGCAAAGCCCCAGCTGACTGTTGATGGCCATATTATAGTACAAGTGACAAAAAAACTTTAGCCATAAACCATTTAAATGTGGGGCCATTTCCATGCTAGTGTAAGAAAGGCAGCATTCTAAAGATGCCATTATCAGATTTCCATCCATTGATTATGTATTTAAACACTAACCTAAGAATTGCTATGAAGGGATTTTTTAGGTGTAATTAAAGCCCCAAATCAGCAGACCTTAAAATTTAGAGATTCTCCAGGTAGGCCTGACCTAAAAGGTAAGCCCTTTAATTGCAGAGTTTTCTCCAACTGGTAGCAGAAGAGGAGGTCAGAGAGACTTGAAGAGTAAGGACTCAACATGCCATGACTGACCTAAGTGGGGACAGGGCAAGATGAGAAGAAAGGAGGTGGCTGTAAGGAGTGGACAGCAGCCCTTGGCTTGACAATGAGAAAATGGGGACCTCAGACCCACGACCACAAGAAACTGGATTCTGCCAACAACCTGAAGAGCCTCCAGGTTAAGAGCCAAGCCTGGCCGACACCTTCAAAGCGACCTATGAGACACTAAGCAGAGAGCCCCGCCAAGCCTGTCTGGACGTCTGACCTGCAGAACTATCTATTCATAAATGAGTGTTGTCTTAAATCCCTAAGTTCATAGTAATTTGTTACACAACTATAGGAAACTGACACACAAGGCTTATGTGAGAAACCTGGCCCTAATTCCCTACCCTAGGCTGTCCACGTTGCTGTAATGAATAAAATGTAAATTCACAATTTAAGACTCTTCCTAAATCCAGGAAAAATTTCAGTCATGATGCATTTTTCCTCATCAAACATCCAAAAAGTATATCAGAATTGCCTGATGCTGTAACTGTCAGTGTTTAATAAAAGTGAATGCTCCCCATCTTGAACTCCTTTAATATTTATTAGCCACACATATGGGGCACTTAACAAGTATAGCCTCACTGTAAGTGAAGTGAAATGAAATGGAAGTCACTCAGTCGTGTCTGACTCTTTGCTACCCCGTGGACTGTTGCCTGTGAAGCTCCTCTGCTCATGGGATTCTCCAGGCAAGAACACTGGAGTGGGTTGCCATTCCTTTCTCCAGGGGATCTTCCCACCCAGAGATCAAACTGCGATCTCCAGCATGCTGGCAGATTCTTTACCGTCTGAGCTACCAGGAAAGCCCAGCCTCACCGTAAAAGTTTCAATAAAAGCTGCAGCAAGTTTCTAAAGGATTTATGACTTGGTCTTCTTTATATTTTACTAAACACCTGGCATGGTCCTAACATACATTAGTCATTCAGAAAAAAAAAAGAGGATCTGTCAGATTGATATAAATATTTATGATATTGGCTTAGCCTTGGGTATTCTCAAATAAGCAAGAGTTAGCTTTGAAGTACACAAAAAGAAGACAGTGAAGGAACGAGGCCACCAAGGCAAAAGTGGTCTCACCTTTACATCTGGCACCTGGGTACCAAGGCTGCTGAGTCCTATGATGGAGTAGAAAGCAGACTCCAAACTTGTGAAAGGGCGGTCCAGCGAGGCTTTCAGTCTCTCCACGTCATGCTTGGTGAGGTAGTGAGTGGGCGTCAAAGCCTGGGCACTGGCTATGATTGTCAGGGCCAACAGGAAGACATTGCTCGAACCTTGGGGGGAAATGATTGTTGAATAAATACACTCCACACTATTCAAAGTTCTATACACAGTTCCAATGATGAGGCGCACCAAGGTCTGGGAACCAAATCATCTGAGGAAGAGTGAGGGAACTGGGAGGTTCCACCCTGGGGAACCGGTGGGCAGTCTTCAAATATCTGAATGACAGTCGTCCCAGCAGCTTCTGGGCATCTAAAGCAAGAGGCTCATCATGCCATTCCCGTCTCAGGTATGTTTGTAGCTCCAATGCCTCCTAGGACAAATCCAAACTCAAGTCCTCATGTGGCCTTGCCTGTTTCCCAGTGGGATCTCTTCCCCGACTCTTTCATCTGTGGCTCTCTGCCCTCCTCTCCGTTCCTCTAACGAGTCGTGTTCCTTCCTACCCAGCTCTTTGGCATGTCTTTTCCTGCTTAATTTCAACTTTCAGATTTCAGGTCAAGTATCTCTTCCTTAAGAAGCCCCCCAGCAGCCCTCCTCTGGATGGGGTCCCAGTTCTATGGTGAAACACAAGGTGTCTGGGGCCAGGTTTAAATCTCAGCTCTGTCACTTCTTAGCCAGGTGGCCATGGCAGTTACAACGTGACCAGTCTATGCCTCAGTTTCCTCAAGTGGAATAATACCAGTGTCCACCTCACGGTTGTTAAAATTACATGCATTAAGTTAGAAAATCTTAATTAGTGGCATGTATATAAATAAGGGTTACATAAATGTTAGCTACTCCTTCTTTTACATTATTGTTGTTGTTTCTATATCCACTCAAAGCAACTTGCAATTCTATGTAGCATTTTTTACAACTAAATTTAGTAATGTCTGATTCCTCTGCTAAACTATAAGCTCCACGAGGACAGAGACTGTTGCTTTTATTCATCCCAGTATTTCCAAGCCTTGCACATGGTAGTACTGAATTAATATTTGCTGAATAAATGGGAGAAAAAAAACAGTCCTCATCTATTATGCCCCAGGAGACAGAGGGAAATGCCAGGAGTCGAACATTTCTACTTTTCATTGGAAGAAAATCCTTTCAAATGGGCAGCTTCAAGAACAGTCTGCCTTCCAAGTAACAGTAATCACAAGGTTAACATTTGTAATTAATGCTCCTTTGCCTATATCATCTACTTCAGTTTGAACTAGAACCCCTTAAGAAAGGTATTTTATAAATAAGAAAGAGAACCAGAACAGCCTAGACACAGCCAATCTTGGACTCAAACCCAGGTTCATCTAAAGAGTTCTCACTCCACTATTTTTGGAAGAATGTTGACGAAGGGATGCCTATATTAGGGATATCAATGTTCATGCTTCTTAAGCCCTTGTATGTATTAAATAACCTAAAGAATGTAAAAACTCTTTAAAAAAACTAGAAAGAGATCTGTAATGTGGATCATCATTCATCAAATGTTTTTGAATAACTACTATGTACCAAAAACTATTTTTGGTGTCAAAAATACAACATGAAAAGGAACAAAAACCCCTAACCTCATGGAACTTACACCCTAGTGGGAAAAGACATGACACAAAATAACTAAGAAACATTATTCATCATCTTAGAAGGTGAAAAGTGCTGTGGAGAAAAATAAAGAATGTAAGGGATATCTGGAAAGAGCTGCAACTTTAAACATGGCAGCCTCTGAAGGCCTAACTAAGAAATAGAGATATTATGTATAAACCTGAGGGAAAAGAAGGAGCAAGTCATGAAGATATCCAGAGGGAAATTATCCCAAGAAGAAAAGCAAGTACAAAGACCCTGAATCTGGAGTGCAGACGGGGCTTTCTGTACTAGCAAGGAGGACAACATGGCTGGAGAGGATTAAGCAAGGGGTGAGAAGTAGGACAAGGCGACAGACACAGCAGAGGTCACACCTGGACGACCCTATGGCCACTTTGGCTTTTATTAAGTGAGAAAATTTTGAGCAGAGGAGTGATCTGACTTAGATTTTAACAGGAACTTTGTGTTGAGAATAAACAATATTGTGCTGAGATTACAGAGGAGCAAGGATAGAAAAAGAGACACCAGTCAAGAGACCACAGCCATACCTCAAGAAAAAAGATGGTGGTGGTCCAAACCAGGGGACCAACTGGTTGAAGTCTGGCTAGAACTCAATTAGAATTGCTGATGCGTGTAAAGATGTAAAAGAGGGATCTAGATACTAATGCTGAATCTCCAGTGCCTTGAATACATGCATGTACTCTCAGTACATTAAGATCTAGTAACTATGACCAGCATTCTCCCAGCTAGACTGTAAGTTCCTCTAATGTAGCATTTGTGCCAGTATCCTGATCTTCCCACCTCATATCAACGAAATTAACCATACAACTTTGGGGACTGTAATCTGAGCACTTAACTTGTGCGGGGTATGCCCACACTATGCTAAAGTACTCTGTGTGCATTTAGTCATTAAATCCTCACAATACCCAAGTCTGTGCGCTTTACAGACTAAGAAACTGAGTCTCAAAAATAGTTACCTGCCCTAAGACAGGTTAACTAGTTGAGAATCAAACTGCAGGAACTCTATTATCCTCAACCTGTCATATAATGGAGCAGAGAACCCACAGATTTATTCATTGTTACCTTGGGCAAGTTACCTGTCTTCTCTGAGATTCCGTCTGTCAAGTGGAAATAATAAAATAGTACACATTTCCCAAGTTGCTTTGAGACTACACGAGGTTGCATCCTGCACAGCGTCCTCTCAGTACCTGGCAATATAGTTCAGCTTACTGAGTGCTTTCTGAGTGCCGCGCACTGTTCTCCACTATGCAGGGAGATGGTCTCATTTAACTCCCATCGTAATTTACGAGACTAACCTATTTAACAGATGAGAAACTGAGGTGCAGAGGAATTAAGTAAGTTGCACAGGGTCACTTTACGAAAACGTGGCAGACCGCAAGTCTGTACCCGGAGACATCTTAACTTCAAAACTCACGTTTGTAAGCTCTCAAAGAGGTGTGATCTTCTCATCCCTCTCACTGAAGAGGAAAGTGGTCCAAAGAAGGACAATTTAGCCAAAAGCTCACTCTTAGGCCACCTGGCCCGGAAGCCCGCGCGAGTCAAATGAATGGGTGAGGCCAGACCGCGAGTTCTCCGCGGCTGCGGTCCTCGGCTGGGTCTCGGGGGGACCCGTAGCCCGCGCCGCACCCACCTCCACCCCCTCCTCCGCTCGCCCGCAGCCCCAACCGCTGGCCAGCCCCCCATCAGACGCTGGACCCCCAAAGAGCCCGAGCTCATGCCCCTGCCCCGCAGGGGAAGAAGACCCCTCCTGGCCGGCCCCCGAGTGGCGAGCACTAGCCTCCCGCGGGCGACGGCCCACTAGCCAAAGCGTGTGGGCCGCTGGACCCCGTTGTTGAGCCCCGCGCAACGCCTCACCCGACAGCGCCATTCCTCCGCGCAGGTCCCACCAGGGCCGGAGCCGCAGGCGGACTTCCGCTCGGGAAGGTGGCTCCAAGAGGCCGCCGGAGGGGACGCCAAGGACTCGCGGCAGACCCCGTGTGCTGGGATGGGCTCCAGGCACAGGTCAGTCCCCGCCGTTCCGCTGGGCCGGGCGGCGCTCACCAGCCGCACAGTGCTGAGCGCGCAGTGCGCCACGGCCCTTTGCGTACAGGTCCGCTTTCCTCCCCCCCCCCGCGCCCCGGCTCACTTGGAACCGACCTCCTCGCAACGGTCCTATTCCGGCAGGCGGTTGGACAAGGCTTCGGGGGGGTGGGCCCCCGACGGGGCCTCCTGTGATTGGCCGATCGCTCTGTCACTCAATCGTCTCTCTGCAACCCGGCCGATTTTAAAGGAATGGAAAGGATCGGGTGGAAAAGGGCCAGCAACATTTAAGCGGTTTGCGGGTTTGTTTGTTTTTTTATAAGAAAATTATGGCAGCTTTCCCTGAAGATTGTTTCGGTTGTTAGTAACTGACCTATAAGTGACTTTGTAACTGATCTGCATCCGTTTGTGTGAGGAGAATATAAATCCCAATGGAAATGACTCGTCTAAGAATTTATTAATTAGGTAACTCAGATTATTGAGCGTTTACGGGATAGCCAGACAGGGTACTAAGCACTCCATGTACCTTGTTTCATTCACTCCTCATCCCCAGTGTGTGAGATATGTACTATTAATATTTCCATTTTATAGAGAAGAAAATTCAAAAAGGTGAACCGGGACAGTCTCACTATAATCTGCTTTTAACTGTTACGAACACAAAGTATTCACAATGCGATATAACTTTTACAACCATTAGTGTCCTGGATATTACCGTCTATCACTGTCCCAAACAAGGAAGAGTCAGTTCTTTCTCTGTTTGATAGTGTGCTATTGTATGGTATACTAGCCATTAAATATGTGTATATTTTAATTTGGATTTAATTAAAATTGAAAATTCAGTTTGTCATTTGTATTAACCATATTTCAAACATTCAGTGACTCCATGTGGCTGGTGGAGATAATACTGAATTACGCACAGTTATAGAGCATATAGAACATTTCTGTTGTCACAGAATATTCTATTGGACAGCACTGATCTAGAATATATAAAGAACTCCTCCAACTCAATACTAAGACAACCAGTGGTGTGCCGAACCCTCATATTGGCTTATGAGAGTCAGCTGTTAAATTTCTCAGGAATTTTGACAAACCACGAAGTCCTACAGGGATGTTGGCAATTTGATCTCTGGTGCCTTTTTTAAAATTGCCAAATTTGAAACAGTCAAATTGTCTAGTCAAAGCTATGGTTTTGCCAGTAGTCATGTATGGATGTGAGAGTTGGACTATAAAGAAAGCTGAGCACTGAAGAATTGATGTTTTTAAACTATGGTGTTCGAGAAGATTCTTGAGAGTCCCTTGGACTGACTGCAAGGAGATCAAACCAGTCAATCCTAAAGGAAATCAGTCCTGAATATTCATTGAAAGGACTGATGCTGAAGCTGAAACTCCAACACTTTGGCCACCTGCTGCCAAGAATTGACTCATTGGAAAAGACCCTGATGCTGGGAAGGATTGAAGACAGGAGGAGAAGGGGACAGAAGAGGATAAGGTTGTTAGATGGCATCACTGACTTGATGGACATGAGTCTGAGCAAGCTCCAGGAGTTGGTGATGGACAGGGAAGCCTGGTGTGCTGCAGTCCATGGGGTTGCAAAAGAGTAGGACATGACTGAGCGACTGAATGAACTGAAAAGTCCTACTGTATAGCACAGGGAACTGTATTCAGTATCCTATAGTAAACCAATGAAAAAGAATAAGAAAAAGAATATATATGTATTTTCAGTATATATCTATATATTCTCTCACGTTGCTGTACACCAGAAACTAACGCAGCATTGTAAATCAACTATGCGTGCATGCATGCTAAGTCGCTTCAGTCATGTCCAACTCTGTGACCCCATTGACTGTAGCCCTCCAGGCTTCTCTGTCCATGGGATTCTCCAGGGTAGAATACTGGAGTGGGTTGCCATGCCCTCCTCCAGGGGATCTTCCTGACCCAGGGATGGAACCCAAGGTTCTTATGCCTCCTGCATTGTCAAGACGGGTTCTTTACCACTAGTGCCACCTGGAAAGCCCATAAATCAACTATACCTAAGTAAAAAATATATAAGTGAAAGGAATTTTTCAAATTGGTTGTTAAATACAGCTATTAGAAGAACTAAATTATATATACTTGAAATAAAGTATATTAAAAACAAAATTCATCATTTCCTAATTATTTTCCTTTATTTTACCATTGTCTGTGCTTTTGTGGTAGCTTGTATCTACTGTATCTAAATGGTGGAAATATTATATCATACTGTGCTACTACACATCTCTTCCCAGTAACATTGGTAGCTTGATTTGGCTGCAAATGGAATATTTATACCATAGAGTCAGCAAATGCTACAAACCAGGACTTGACTTACTGCTTTGTTATTGTGTAAATTTAATGTTGGAGATAATGTTAATCGAGATTAAACTTAAAAATATATCACATTTGTAGATTTTACATTGTAAATAGCACAGAAACTTGAAAATATTTGTCTTGTGTTTGAAAATTATTATCTAATTCAGAAAAGAAGTCACTTTTAAAGTTTCAGTTACATGTTTATTGTTTTTGTTTTTCAGTCCCTAAGTCATGTCTGACTCTTTTTGACCCCATGGACTGCAGCACACCAGGCTCCCCGTCCTCCTGGAGTTTGCTTCAATTCATTTCCATTGAGTCAGTGATGCTATCTAACCATCTCATCCTCTTCCACCTCCTTCTCCTTTTGCCTTCAATCTTTCCCAGCATCAGGGTCTTTTCCAGTGAGTTAGTTCTTTGCATCAGGTGGCCAAAGTATTGGAGCTTCAGCTTCAATATCAATCCTTCCAATGAATATTCAAGACATTTTAGTAGGAGGATAATGATGATAAACAATATCATTAATAAGTGAATGATAGATGGTACTGTGTGATAAACAAGAAAGAAAAAGTAGAAAAGGGTAAAAGGGGTTGAGAGAGGGGCGGTGTTCTGCCTCAGTCTCTTTTATCAACGGAGTAGTATCTCTTACCTATCCATTCACTTCTCATGAGGCTGACAATATGTTGGGTACTGAGGATGAAACCACAGAAATATGTTTCAGGGGCTCCAAAGAGCCCCAGTTCTTTATGTCTCAACACAGAAAGAATTCACTGAGAGGCAATGTTATGGATAAGAAGTGATTTATTAGAATAGATTGGGGGCAGGAGGAGAAGGGGACGACAGAGGATGAGATGGTTGGATGGCATCACCGACTCGATGGACATGGGTTTGGGTAAACTCCGGGAGTTGGTGATGGACAGGGAGGCCTGGCGTGCTGCAATTCATGGGGTCGCAAAGAGTCGGACATGACTGAGCGACTGAACTGAACTGAACTGATTAGAGTAGGATGCTTGTGAGGTTTACAAGCAGATGGGCAGGAGGGTACAGGGCTCAGAACTTACTGCCCTACTGCCCTTATACTCAAAGGAAATGTGGGGAGGGGGAGAAGACAACCTTCTCCCTCATTCTTTAGTGGACCTCAAGCTTCTATCGTCAGCTCCTCCTTCTCCTCCTCTGTATCAGGTGAGGGAATTTTCTCATCTCCACGTGTTCAAACTGGGACTGTCATGGTACAGTGAAAATGAGCAAAAAGATGGTAATGTACATCATAAATGGCAAATCATCTCAGGTTTCAGTATAATGTCACTTTATCCCTTTTTTAGTGTGTGCAGAGGAACATGAAATAGGAATCATTAACTTATTGACTTCATTGGACAGGATGTGGGTCTCATTCCACTATTGTTCTATTGTGCATGGGTATACCTCATGCTTCGATTGCACAGGTTTCTGGGGGTGTTTTTTTTTTTTTTGGCTGTGCTGCATCTTCGCTGCAGGGTGTGAACTTTCTTTAGTTGCTATGCATGGGGGTTCCTCTAGCTGTGGTAAGTGGGCTTCTCGTGCTATGTTGCAAGATCTTCTCTAGTTGCAACACATGTGCTTAGTTGCCCCACAGCATGTAGGAACTTAGTTCCCAGACCAGGGATGGAACCTGCATCCCCTGAATTGGAAGGTGGATTCTTAACCACTGGACCACCAGGAAAGTTCCCTGCTGCACAGTTTTGTTGCTCAGCTTTGTTCTTGGTTTTGTGGTAAGTAAACCTGCTTTCAGAGAAGGCAATGACACCCCACTCCAGTACTCTTGCCTGGAAAATCCCATGGACAGAGGAGCCTGGTGGGCTGCAGTCCATGGGGTCGCGAAGAGTTGGACACGACTGAGCGACTTCACTTTCACTTTTCGCTTTCATGCATTGGAGAAGGAAATGGCAACCCACTCCAGTGTTCTTGCCTGGAGAACCCCAGGGACAGGGGAGCCTGGTGGGCTGCCGTCTATGGGTCGCACAGAGTCGGACACGACTGAAGCGATGCAGCAGCAGCAGCAGCAAACCTGCTTTCTTGAGTGACTGTTAACTTAGGGGTCTCCCATACTTTTTCCATTACTTATGATTCCTTAGTGGGATTACCTATTTAATCACCTACTTTATCCCTTTACTCTATCCATATCAAATATACAACTGTGACCACGTCGACAAGATTTCTTCCCTCGTGGAGTTTATAGTCTGATGGGAGATGGTCAGTAAACAAACACACATGAACTTGATAATTGTAGGTAATAATTAAATACTATGCAAGAAATGAACAAATAAATATGAGACTGGGTAGGGAGAAGCTACTTAATCTAGATTGGTGATCAATAAATGCCTCTCTGAGAAGGGGACATTTAAACTTTCACTTGAGACAAAAGCAGTCCTGAAAAACTAATTTTTCCAATCCCCTCTTCATTCCTAGGATCTGTAGTCGAGAAGAATTAGTGATGCCTTTTGCTTCTGACAGTTATTCAGGAAGTGTGGATTTGCAGCTGGGCAACTTAGAGGATATTGAAAAGCAACCAAGTAGCCTTGAACTTACAGGTGAAATGGGGGAAAGATAAAGTAGTCGGGCTGGGAACAGGGAATCTCTTGTCAAGTCAAGTTGCAGGGTGACCAGCTGTCAACTAGATTTTGACAACGAGTTTGGTTCCTGACTTTAAGACCTTGGAATGTGATTGGCAAAATGAGCTGATATATTATTCTAGGTATATAAAAATCTAAACTTGGTCCTGAAACAGATCATCCTAAAGGCTTGCACAGAGTCTAAGTGCTAGAAGGATTCTGAGAAGGGAGAGGTAGGTGTGGATGGTTGCTGGATTGGGTTACAGTGTAACTATCTTTTATTTATTCTACATTTATTGAGGACCAGTTGCTGGGCATGCAACCATGAACAGGGCCAACGTGATCCTTGCCCTCATAGGATTTGCATTATACTGCTGAAAATGACCCCAAAAATGTAAACAGACAACAAACAAAGTAATGACAAGTTGTAGTAAGCACTATGAAAAAGTTGAACAGCTACAGTGTGTTTGAGGAACTACATTCATTCACTTGTACATTCATTCAACAAATATTTATTGAAGCCCTATTGTTCTCTCAACACTGATCTAGCTGTAGAACAGTGTACTTATAAACAAATGATTGGAGCTCAGTAAATTGTGTGTGATTAAAGGTTGGGGAGAAAGTAATGAGCAGACAGAGAAAGGTTTATTAGCAGCTCAAGGATACTTAGCCAAAATGGGCAAAGAGGGGATTCAGGAAAGGGATCCTGGAGTCGAGCTCTGATGGATGAGTAGGGGTTAGCTAGGCAAAGAGAGGAAGGGAAGGTGGGGAGGGGAAGAAGAAACAGGCAGGCAGAAGGAAAGCCTGTGCAAAGATCATAGGTGAACAGGAACATGGGCTTCCAGTGGACGACAGACACGTGGCAGGCAGTGGGAGAAATGTACAGAAGACAGTAGTCAGGAAACCACTAAGTGAACAAAAGTAGAGAAACCCTCAGCTGATAGGTGTGTTAGGGAGGAAATAGGAAGGCTATTTGCCCAATAGGAATAAGAAATTTGGTATCAGAAATGGAGGAGGCAAGGATATAAAATGACCTGAATCTAGGAAGGCCCAAAGGAAAGTGCTAGGTTCCTCACTGGCAATAAAATAATTTTATTGTATTTCCTCATTTATAAGATACACATCTTCACATTGTAATATTTCTAATCATGATATATTTATTTTATAATCACTGTAATTGGTATGATAGTGTTCCATTTTTCCTGAAAAGTTTGGTTATTAAACAGAACTGGTGTATTTTATAATCTTAAAAAACAAAAACTACATGAAGAGGAAGATGATGCCAGCATAATCCTTGTCACTCGATAAAGAAGGTTGTTATCACCCCCATTTTGGAAATGTAGAAATAGGCCCAGAGAAACTAAGGTTGCATAAAGTCAGAAGAGGCAGAACCGGGATGTGAGCCTAGGCAGACTCTGGAGCCTGTGCTCTTAAAGTATTAGGTTGGCCCAAAAGTTCGTTCAGATGTTTCCATAAGATGGTATGGAAAAACCCAAATGAACTTTTTGGCCAAGCCACTATATCTCAGGTCAAAAAGGAGACATCTCAAGCACTTACTTACTCAGCTAC
This sequence comes from Giraffa tippelskirchi, assembly GCF_054371585.1. Lineage (NCBI taxonomy): Eukaryota > Metazoa > Chordata > Mammalia > Artiodactyla > Giraffidae > Giraffa > Giraffa tippelskirchi. Next base: position 107,939,921 of record NC_137287.1, on the reverse strand, counting down.
CTGCTCCATTTGGAAAGAGATCAGCAGCATAAGGGGCCACTATCTTTTAAGCTCTAGTCACTTCAGGGTCAAAGACTTTTGAATTTATATAAGAATATCTACCATTTAAGTGGTTACTGGGATAAGTCTTCTGTATGTACTACCTCACTCAGTCCCCAACAATAACCCTGTTTTACTGGTGAGGGATCTAAGCTTCTAAGAGACAGACTAATTTAATAAATGTCATATAGCTAGTAAGTGGTAGAGCCAGGATTCAAACTAGTCTCAGACTGAGAAAAATCCATGCTCTTATAACCCGCCTGCCTCAGCTCAGCCTTAAAGGTGTTTGTAGTTTAGGAGGCCCTTGGAGAACACTGGATTTGTAATTGAGAAAACTGAGACTCAGGAGGGGAAGAGACTTGTCCCAGGTTGCAGAGGAAGTAGGAAAGGTGAGAACAGGACCTGTCTCTTGATGTCCAGGGGTTCTCCCCACTAAACCGTATGACTTCACACAGTACAGAGGCATCACCCCATGTCTTTCTTTTGGTGTTAGACTCGGACATCTTGGAAATCCCTGGACTCCCCAGGGAATCCCTCACAGACACCTCCAGACACCTGACCCACCAAGGCCCCCTCGGTGAAGTCGTTGTTGAGCAGCTGATCCAATCCATCCAGGAGTTTTTTAAAGGTGAACTAAAGGTATGTGCAAGCAATCTTCCAAGTCATTCCAATTATTCATCTACCAAATATCTTAAAATTTTTATATAAATCATTTATACTATAGGCTATAAAATTGATTTATATGTATACTGTCAACTGAAAAAAAAAAAAAGCATAACCTGCAAGTGAAGAATTATGCTTTTTCAGAGGCGTTACTAAGGACTAAAGGGCTTCCCTGGTGGCTCAGACAGTAAAGAGTCCGCCTGCAATGCGAGAGACCCAGGTTAGATCCCTGGGTTGGGAAGATGCCCTAGAGAAGAGAATGGCAACCCACTCTAGTATTCTTACCTGGAGAAGTCCATGGACAAAGGAGCCTGGCGAGCTACAGTCCCTGGGCTCATAAAGAGTTGGATAGGACTGAGCAACTAACACTAAGGTCTAGAGCCTGGAATGACTAGAGCTCTGAGGGGCTGTTGGTAAGGGAGGAATCAGGATAAAAAGGAGTTTTTGATGGGGAAAAAAAACTATGTAGTGAAAGCACCAAAAGATGGACTGCTAATTGCAAAAGCAGACATTTCAAACTAATCATTTTAGTGTGTGTGAGAAGGTGCGGAGCAGCTGCAGTGGCTGATGGCTTGACAGGCGTAGCACCGTTTGTTCACTGAAAGGGCAGGTGGCATTCTTTATCCACAATACTTTTATATTTATTTTTTGTATTTATAATAAATATATTTACATAGTCTTCTAAATTACTTTTATGCTTATAATCACATTTATAAACATTTTAAATTTCCTATAAAAACAAAGAAAACTGTAATAAAAGGTACAGGTTAATCTTCCCTAATCCCCCTAAGATTTAAGTTATCTTAGTTTTCCTCCTAAGATAACTTCTGTTAACATTTTGGTGTATGTACTTTCAGACTTTTCCTTGTGCATAAAATGCATGTAATTATAGAAAAGCACACATCAGAGATAGTGGGAGAAAAAAGAAATTTCTAGGTCAGTAACTTTAGATCTGTATTATCCTACTGAATGTAGTATTCATTACATAAGTGAAACATTCATTCATTCTGTGGGAGCATATAACAAAAGAATTTGTCTTGACCTGGGGGTAGAGGGAGGCATTCCTGAAGAAGTAACATTTCAGCTCAAGTCTAAGGAATGAATAGGAGGAAGTAGAAGAAGTTAAAATTGGAGGTTTGATCTCTGAGTTGGGAGGATCCGCTGGAGGAGGACATGGCAACCAGAATCCTTGCCTGGAGAACCCATGGACAGAGGAGCCTGGCGAGCTACAGTCCATAGGGTTGCAGAGAGTAGGACACAACTGAAGTGACAGCACACACGCACGCATGTTCCAGAAATAGGAAGTGAAACGTTTAACAACTTTGTGGCAGAAAGGGTCAGAGAATGTCTGCTGAACGCAGAGAAGCCGGGCAGGTCTAAATCACAGCGTCCAAGGTCTCTGTCATCTGTCAACCGACCCTTGGGTTATTTCCACGTTCATGTGTGCTCAGCTGTGTCTCACTCCTTTCAACCGTGTGGCCTGCAGCCCACCAGGCTCCTCTGTCCATGGAATTCTCCAGGCAAGAGTACTGGGTGGATTGCCATTTCCTACTCCAGGGGAGCTTTCCGGCCCATGGATTGAACTCATGTCTCTTGCATCTCCTGCATTGGCAGGCAGATTCTTTACCACGGTGCCATCTATCTAACTGTGAATAATGCTGCAGTGAACATGGGAGTACAGATACCTCTTTGAGATCCAGTTTTCATTTCCCTTGAATATATGTACACAGATGTTTGGGGTTTGTGAAAATTCACAAAGTTTTATATTTTCTCTATGTATAATGCCAGTAAAAAAATTTCTTTTAAAGACTTAAAGCCAGAGTGTTGGTCTTCACTTTTGATTTGAACTTTTCTTTATAGTGGGGCTTCCCTGGTGGCTCAGGGGTTAAAGCGTCTGCCTGCAATGCGGGAGACCTGGGTTCGATTCCTGGGTTGGGAAGATCCCCTGGAGAAGGAAATGGCAGCCCACTCCAGTATTCTTGCCTGGAAAATCCCATGGACAGAGAGGAGCCTGGTGGGCTACAGTCCACGGGGTCGCAAAGAGTCAGACACGACTGAGCGACTTCACTTTCACTTTCTTTATAGTTCATGTCAGTAGGGCTCTCTAAAGGATTTCTTTGTAATTAATAAAGGGCTTGTATTGCTGCAGTGAATTAAAAAAAAAAAAAGTCCATTTCCTGCCCTGACCGAAATCCACAGCCAGTCGGGGTAATAGATGAGTAAGAAGGCAACTTTATCACAGTATTACAAATACCACATTAGCAATATATATATATGTGGTTTATGGATACACTTAGAAGGGTACTTGACCCAACTTCAGGAGAGAATGCATGATCCAAGTCTTAAAGCATATATAGATTTCAGTCAGTAAACAAAAAGTGTAGAGAATTGAGAAGGTGGAAAGGCTCAAAAGCAAGAAAGGGCAGCATGAAACTTAACTGGACTAAAACTCAGTATGCTACCAGGCAAGTTAGAAGATGAAATGTCAGAGGTTAGCTGCGGTCACTTTGAGAAGAATCTTGACTTTAATGGGTGCTGTTGAAAAAAGTTTCAGTAGAGAGGGAACTATGTGATCAAATTTGCATTTTATGACATGAAACTGGTAATAGCTGGGTGAATAGATTAGAAGGGGACAAAACTGGAGCAGAGTAACCCAATGTAGGCTTGTTCTACTAATCCAGGTGACAGAAAATCAGGCCATTGCTATATATTGCTACTATTGCCACTTGCTATCCAGAGGGCTTATACCAATTTATACCATCTACAGGCAGGGGAGAAAAGACTGGAAGAAATTTTCTCATGTTATGTAGAATTATTGATGTCTTTTGCTTTCTTCTTAATACCTTATTTTTTTCAAAGTTTGTATCATAGATATTGCTTTTATAATCAGAAAAGGAAATAATACAAAAGATTTTATTCTTCAAATCATAACTTGTATTTTAATAGGAAACAAATACTCAAAATAATGAATTTTTAATGACATCGGGAGAGCTGGAAGTAACAGCATCAGAGGTCGCCTTTAAGAAACTTAATCAGATAGCAGTAAACAGGAAGGGCTTCCCTGGTGGCTCAGACAGTAAAGAATCTGCCTACAATGTGGGAGACCTGGGTTCGATGCCTGGGTTGGGAAGATCCCCTGGAGGAGGGCATGGCAACCCACTCCAGTAATCTTCCTGGAGAATCCCCGTGGACAGAGGAACCTGGCAGGTCTGTCCATGGGGTTCCAAAGAGTCGGACACGGTTGAGCGGCTAAGCACACAGCACACAAACAGGGAAGGTAGGTGGAGACGCAGACTAAAGGTGGATAGAGCCATCATGGAGTACTTAGTAAAATCTAGCTGAGAGGGAAAATGAAGACCCAAACTTAGGCAGGGCCACTGGACAAGGAATTTTATTCCTCTGTAACTTCTTTATTCCTTGTAATAAAATACTAATCTTGGGTTGAATGAGATGTCAGTCATTTAAAACATTCCGAGAAGCTTTTCAGAAGCCCTTTACAATTATCAAATGAGATTATAATGTAGAATTGTGTTATCATTTTCCCACAAACTCAGAGTGAACTTGAGAAGCTGACAGTCCTGAGATCTTTGTCGTCTCTCAGCCGAACTTTACCTTCTGATGAAACCACAGAATCATTCATTCACAGCCACATAGCAGATATTGTGCATCTGCTAAGTGTAAGTATTATGACCTTATCCCAGATTTTTGTGACCATGCAGATTCTGTGACTTGGCTAACAAAATTTTTAGTGGCTTCATTTACGTTATCAATTCCCTCAACTTCTTTTCATGTATTTCTGCATACAGGAGAAATACCCAGGGTACTCCACTAAGATAATCAGCCTTGAAAACCAATTAAAAGAGCAGCAGAAAGGGAAGGAACAGCATTTAAATAAGCAAGCAGTAGATCTGAGGCAGATTCTATAATCAAATGCCTAGGTTCTGTGCCACTTCTGCCTCTTTCTAGCTGGGTGACTCTGGGAAAGTACTGCACTTCTCCATGCCTTGGTATTCTCATCTATAAAATGAGAATAGCTGTATCTATTGGAGTGGCCAAAAATTTTGTTTGGATTTTTGCATATGATGTTATGAAGTTTCTGGCCAACCCAGTACTTTACGTAGCTACTGAGAGCATTAAATAAATAAATGCCAGCCACAGAACATAGTACCTAACACGTATTTCACATTTGAGAAACATGATGGTATCCTTTTTATTGTTGTATTTTGTCCTATTTGTATTTAACTCTAGCCACACTCTGCCACTAACTCATTCATTCATTGCCTTATTAAGTACTTGACAGTTCCAGACAGTGTCCTAGGAACTGAGGCCGCAAAGATATAATCTCTGTTCCTGCAGCCAATCGAGTGTCACAGGGACTATAACAAAAGTTTAAATAAGTCTAGTAAGGGCACAGAGGAGTAAGTAAGTGGTCTGTTCCATGTCAAAGGATCCAGATGTACTTAGACAAGCACTTAACTTTTAAAAAAATTTTTTTAACTGAAGGAAAATTGCTTTACAGAATTTTGTGGTTTTCTGTCATACATCAACAAGAATCAGCCACAGGTACACCCGTAGGTACACAGATTTGTAAGATTTGTAAGGCTGATTAGATTGATGATTAATTTTCAGAGCTGAAGGCTAACCTGCTAACGGATTTGTTAAGTGGTAGGCGTGGTAAAGAATCCACCTTTCAGTGCAGGAGACACAGGAGACATGGGTTCAATCCCTGGGTCAAGAAGATCCCCTGGAGGAGGAGATGGCAACCCACTCCAGTATTCTTGCTTGAGAAATCCCATGGACAGAGGGTCCTGGCAGACTATAGTCCATGGGGAACCAAAGGGCCAGACACAACTGAGTGAGTGAGACCATAGCTATGCCAGACTATATCAAAGATCTTCTGTACCCAGAACATTGTGGTGCTTTGAAAAGAATACAAATTTCCTGGAAGGGTTATTCCTTGCCCTCCAAGCATTTACAGTTAGTTTGGAAGTGACTACACCTCATAAGTAGGTTGAGAAAAATTCCAAGTAATACATCAAGTAGAACAGAATGATATGATGCAGATTTAAGGGTGAGTGAAGCTTTTTACTTGGCTCTACTCCATGGAAAGAGGGTTATATGCAGCCATAGGACTCAGCCAAAATGGCATGATCATGCCACAGTTCCACCTCTACAAAAATTGGCAGGAGTGGGTTGATACATAGTTCAACCAATCAGCTCAGAAGATCCACAAGCAAAAGCACACTGAATTTCCCCATGCTTTGCACCTGGATCTGTCCAGCCAGTAGCAAAATACCTACTGTCAGGCATCAACCCAAGTTTGGGCTGGCAAGGGGTTCAGCCTCGAAGAGTTAAGGAGAGTCGGTGTCCACGAGAAAACTGCAGGGGTCAGTACATCATTGTTCAATACCATGTGCAGGGGCTAAAATAGTGTTGCTCTCAACAACCAAGAGGAGAGGCAGTTCTGAGGAAAAAACCAGGGTCATTCTAAAGAAAGAAGAAGTTTATGGGATTTGCCTGTCTTCTCTTGATCCATGACAAAGCATGGCTTTTCAGTATCCAAATAAAAAGAGCAAAGGAAGCTGAGAGCAGAATATGGAAAAGAAGGGGGAGAAGAATCTGTTACAGTACTTCACCAGGGAAGATTTACAAATAAGCACATGAAAACATGCTCCATCACTATGATTAGGAAAAAGCAAATTAAAACTACAAAAGGGACTTCCCTGGTGGTCCAGTAGCTAAGATGCCACGTTCCTAATGTAGGGGGCTTGGGTTCAATCCCTGTTCAGGAACTAGATCCCACATGATGCAACTAAGAGTCTACATGCCGCAACTAAGACCCAGCACAGCCAAATAAAGAAATAATACATATTTTTTTCTAAAACATAATGAGATTCAACTGTACACCAACTAAACTGGCTAAGATAAAAAGAAAGGTGATACCAAATGTTAGTGAGGAGGATGTGGCACAACTAAGACTCCCACGTACCACTGGTGGGAATTTAAATAGCATAGTCATTTTGGAAAACCAGAAGTTTCTTAAAAAGTTAAATATATACTTACCATATGACCCAGCAATTCCATTCCTAGGTAAAATGAAGCATATGTCCATACAATGACTTGTACACCAGTGTTTTATAGCAGCTCTATTTGTAAAAACTAAACACTGGAAACCACCCAAAGATCCATCAACAGATGAGTGGATCAACCAATTTTGATATAAATACATACAATGGAATACTACTCAGCAATGAAAATGGATGAACTGTTAATACATTGTACAACTTGGATGAATCTCAAAATAATTACACTAAGTGAAAGAAGCCAGATAGAGAATATACTCTGTGATTCTATTTACATGAAATTCTGAAAAATTAAGACTTATCTATAATGATATCACATCAATGCTTTCCTGGAGGTGGGAGTAGAGTGGGGACAGGCAGGAGGGAGAATTTACAAGGTAGCACAAGAGAACTTTTGGGAGTGATCCATATCTTGATCGTGGTGATGATTTCATGCATACATACCTATGTTCAAAATCATTAAATTACATGCTTTAAATATGTACAGTTTATTGTATGTCTGTTACTTCAAAATCAAAAAAGATGTAAACGATATGTGGAGAACTTTAATAGAAAAGAGAAGAACTTTAATAGAAAAGAGAAGAACTACAGTGACAATCGGGACATAAAGTAATGACAAGATTTGAGTGAAATTAATCCAGATAGATCTCCTGATCTAATCTTAAAAGGAAGTGATAAACAGGGTTGAGAGAAAGAACCAGTGAGTAGGGGCTTTGAGGGGTAAATTAGGATCTGGCTATTCGAAGTAGTAATCCTGAGTTATGGCAGAATTATCCATAACCCTGGGGGCTTCTCTTCTTGTGGGATGTAGGCTAATTTGCCTCACAGGCATTTGGGATCTTCTCCAACCCATGTCCCCTGCATTGCAAGGTGGATTCCTAACCAGTGGATAACCAGAAACGTCCTCCTGTTGCAGAATTTAAATGTAGCTGGACTTGTCCGTAATGCCTCTTAGTTTTCCTCTGGCAGCTTGAGACTCCACCCTAATTCTGCCTTGAGGTCCTCCACAAAACCCTACTACTATGTCATCTGGTAAAGAGTATACTCAACATTGAAGAAGCACTATGTTACTTGAGCAACACGGTAAGAAATGGATGAGAATGATGTTTTAGGAAGAGTCTTCTATGATATGAATAATGCATGCTGAAGGAGTACGGAGGATAGACAGTTCACACTAGACTGAACTAATAAGAAAATAATCTGTCCTGTTGTCCAAGTGAGAGTTTGAGCTCCCTGAGGCAGAAGGATGGAGAGGAAAGGGACCTGTTTTAGGAATCAAAGGACACAGTTTCTAGTTCTAGTTCTGTCAAGCACAACCTTTGTGATTTTAGACAAATCACTTTGCTTCTCTGAACCTCTAGCTCCACCTGGAAAATGGAGATAGTAATATCTGTATGGCTTTCATTAAGACCTTTGAAACAAATGCCTCAGTTTGTTACGATTGGTTAAGATTCTTCTTGAGGCAAGCAAGGAAGATCAACTCTGGCTCACTTTAGTTAAAAACAAAGGGATGGGGACTTCCCTGGTGGTCCAGTGGCCTCCCCCTCCCAATGCAAGGGGCCCAGGTTCAACCTGGTCAGGGAACTGGATCCCACAAGCCACAACTAGGAGTTCTCATGCCACAACAAAGACCTGGCCCAGCCAAATAATTACATATAAAATTAAAACCAACAAAGGACGCTGGAATATCTCGCTTAGAGTCTAAGGAAGATGTTTACCTATCAAGCCTCCAAAAGAGCCCATTCCAGGACACCTCCAGGAGTCTCAAAGGCAGAGGCTGCTCTGCCATCACTATGACCCTAACCTCTCCCAGCTCCCAGTCTGTCTGTGTCTGTCATTCCTTAATTCCACATTCTGGGGGAGAGAGGCTGCTTGGCCCAGGCTGGGTCTGTTCTCCACTCCTGCATCGATCGGGTGTATCAGGGGGCAGCATGGTATCATGATGCCAGGACTTCTGGGCATCCCTCCCTCCCTGTGTATTAGAGGCAGCTCCCAGAGAAAGGGTGAGTGCTGTGATTTGGATAGTCACCCCGGGAGGTCCCTGCTACACAAATACTTTACAATCAAAAAGCCTCTCAGCTTCTGATTCCGCATAGTGGTTAGCATAATTGTGAATATATAATAAGCCATTCGTACCTTACTGATTTAAAAAAGAAAAGACATACTGGGTGAAGTAAGCTAGAGAAAGACAAAAGATACAATATCACTTATATGTGGAATCTATAAAAGGGTACAAATTAACTTATTTAAAAAACAGAAGTAGAACCACAGATATAGAAAACAAACTTATGGTATCAGAGGATGAAAGGGAAGAGGATTGGGAAGATTCCCTGGAGGAGGGCATGGAAACCCACTCCAGTATTCTTGCTTGGAAAATCCCATGAACAGAGAACCCTGATGGGCTACAATCCATCGGGTTGCAAAGAGTTGGACACGACTAAAGCGACTGAGCACACACGCACTGAGTATTATGAACTAGCTCAATTAATTCTCACAACCAACTTATGAAGGTAAATAGTACTGTTATCTTGTTTTACAGATAAGGAAACTGAGGTACAGGCAGGTATCCGCTCAAACAGCTAGTAGGAGGCAGAGCCAGGCCTCAGAGACTAAACTCCTACCCTGGCCACAGTCCTGTTGCCAGCCTGGTGGAACCCAGGAGCAGGCCCGCCAGAGGACCTGCCGTGGTTCTTCCAGGCTATTTACGTCTCCCGCCATCTGGCCTAATGGCTCGGCCCATTCTCGACTCTAAAGTTCTTTCCCTCTCACTGCAGACGCTGGTGGAGGAGGAGCCCCTGCAGTCTCTCTTCAGCCCTGTGCTCCAGGAGGTCTTTATCACCATCACTGACTTCAGGTGAGGCCTGCGTGCCCCCTATGCGTGCATCCTGCTTCCTCATTCAGGGCCAGTGCCGAAGCCAACAGACATGCTTCCTATTTTTAACTCCTGAAAACGATTTAGAAAGAGAAGGGCAAGTCAAATCCATGTTTCTTTGTAAGAAGTTGGCTTTCATGTGTGCGCCCATCTGTATCTCAAAGACCTACTAGAACCTCTGTGGAGCTCGGTTGTGTCCAGAGTATATTCAGTGGAAAGATATTCCCATATATGCTTCATGACAGCAGAAGTCCATGGCCTGAGAAATTTGGAAGGGCTGTCTGCTATTTACCTCTCTTAGAAATTAGTACGGCACATTAACTGATTAAAGGTCCCAAGAAGTCCTGTAGTTAAAAGGTTTTTAAACTTGGGTCTGCCCACCAGTCCCCAAACTCAAAACCAAAAACTAACAAGCATTCAGCACAACACACTTTGGAAAATTGTGGTTTGCTGTATCAGACTCTAGCTGGCTTCCTTCTGTGGTTGAACTGGAGGAAAACCTGAGGAGTCCCTCTTGTGGGTTGGGGAGGGAAAGGAAGGGACCAGGTTGGAGGCTCTGAGCCTGAAACTCCTCCTCTTAACCTTTTGCGAGGTTTGTCCAGACAGACTGACAAGCATGCCATTGGTCTCCTCCATCAGAATGATACACCAAGCCGTCTCTCCTTCCCTTTGGGGTCACTTGAATTCCTGCTTATCAACATCAAAGCAAACTCTTCCCAGCTAGCTATTCCCAAACTGTCTTTTCTTAGTTACCAAGATGTCTACTTGCTGTTTGGTTCTGAAGATCGAGCTGACCTGTTGAGTCTTGTCACCAAAAGTGTAATCGCTCTGCCCTCTATCAAGAGCCTTACCCATCCGCAGGAAATCATGCCAGGTGGATCCTACAATTCAGAGGTAACTCACACCTGGCCAGAATAACTCACCAGCCACAGGGTCAGCTGATCTTGGCTTTTTGAAAGTACGTTCGATTTTTTGGAACTCACCAAAAACCATTTAAGCGAAGCCTAGTGAATAAAATAGGTGGTGCAGCCAGGTGGCGCAGTTGGCAAAGAATCTGCTTGCCAATGCAGGAGACGAATAAAATAGGTTGTTAAATAGTTTTTTTTTTAATTTTATTCCCACTTTATTTTGTTTTATTCCGTTCATTCCTTCTTTTCCTGCTTTTGGCTTTACAATAAGACGGGAACGTTCATATGCCTAGTTTTTCAGTAACATCTTATGGGAAAACCAAATGAACTTGTTGGCCAGCCCTATGCATCAGGTGGCCAGAGAGAGGCTTCCTGATGAGGTGACAGTTGCAGAGAGGGTGTGTGAACATCTCTGGAAGAAAAGGTTCAAGCAGAGAAAAGAGGAAGGGAAAGGCCAAGGCTGGATTTCCTTCTGCAGCTGGTGAACTGGAAGGTGAAGCAGTTGCCAAAGGGGAATTTGTTCTCCTGGGTTTCAAGGTGTCGGAAAGATTCACAAGTCAAGCTTTAAAAGTATGTTGATAACCCATAAGTAATTCTCACATGTAGTGAGAATCAGTTAACTGGGTTCCCAGTAAGACTGAGATGTCCATTTGAAATGAAGATTTATTGTTTCACCTCGAGTCACATAATGCCTGCTAGTGCTTTACCCAAAGGTCCTTCACCTTTGAGTAAGGTCTAAGATAACCAGGAGAGCCTTAAAGTGCACAGTGTGGGAGAACTTCCCGTGGGGTCCTCACTAACCCTGTGCCTTTGCAGTGTCTCTACAGGCAGACATTTCAGGCGTTCGTTGAGATGCTCCAGAGTTTGGTAATAAAAGACCGACATTTGGAAAATCTTGACATCATTTTTAAGGTAAACAGGATATCAGGAGAGAATGGGTAACTATTCCTATTAACTGGTGAAAGTGGAAGAAAAAATATGGAAGGGTTAAGTTTTAGGAGGCAACATAATAGGCGAGTATGGGCTTCCCTGGTGGCTCAGATGGTAAAGAATCTGCCTGCAATTCAAGAGACACGGGTTTGATCTCTAGGTCAGGAAGATCCCCTGGAGTAGAAAATGGCAACCCACTCCAGTATTCTTAACCTGGAAAATTCCATGGACAGAAGAGCCTGGTGGGCTACAGTCCATAAAGAGTCAGACGAGACTGAGGGACTAACACTTTCACTTTTTGTAATAGGTGAGTATCAGCTCTGTGTGTTGAGTCGGACTTGGGTTCAAATTCTGACTCTCTGCCATTCATTGGTTAAGTACATTCAGCAAGGAATCTAATCTCACAGTCTTCACCTTTTAAAAATACTTACCTATTTATTTATGGCTGCACTGGGTCTTGGTTCTTCGAAAGTACAGGCTTTTTCCAGTTGTGGTGAGCAGGTCTACTCTGCGGTGCACGGGCTGCTCACTGAGGTGGCTTCTCTTGTTGCGAAGCGCAGGCTCCAGGTACATGGACTCAATAGTTGTGGCACACAGGCCTAGTTGCCTCAAGGCATGTCAGATCTTCCAGGACCAGAGATCAAACCTGTGTCCCCTGTGTTGGCAGGCGGGTTCTTAACCACTGGACCACCAAGGAACTCTGTCTTCTACCTTTAAATGGAGATAATAATTACTATAAGTATTGAATAAAAGGCCTTCAAAAATGGTTTAAATGCTTGCTATAATTATTCCTTTAAATTATTTTTGCCCATTACTATAGGAGGGCTTCAATCAATGATCAAGAGAACAGAGTCAGCCTCGTGAAGGAGTAAATAGGCAGCTGCCTACCAGGCAAGGTTGTTCATAGCCACCTGCCATCACCTGTACCCGTTCCAGTAGCTGCCATTCCACCAATAGGGTGTTACTCATTGGAGTGCATTCACTGCAGTTCAAGCGTCTTACTCTCTTTCTCCTTTTTAAGATGCAGCTATTCTAGAAAGGGATAACCCTTTAAACTATTTTTAATCATTTGCACCTTTATACAGATGGATACTAACTTTTGCCACAACAGACCTTAATGTTATTTTTCATGCTTGTGCTCAGTCGCGTCCAACTCTTGGTGACTCTATGGACCGTAGCCTTCCAGGCTCCTCTGTCCATGGGATTTTTCCAGCAAGAATACTGGAGTGAGTTGCCATCTCCTCCTCCAGGGGATCTTCCCAACCCAGGGCTCAACCCAGTCTCCTACGTCTCCAGCGTTGGCAGGCGGATTCTTTAGCACTGAGCCACCTGGGAAGCCAGACATTCTTTCTCATCCCTCTTCTATTTATACATCAACACTCCAGCCACATTGGGTTTCTCTCATTTACCTGGTTGTGCCTTGTACCTTCCTGCTTTCCTAGCTTAATTCAAACCATTTCTTCTACCTGAAATGCCACCCTTTTTGTTAAGTTCCTCCTCCATGAATCCTTCCCTGACTGTTTCAGGCAGATACAATTTCCCATTCTCAGTTCAGTTCAGTTGCTCAGTCGTGTCCGACTCTTTGCGACCCCATAGACTGCAGCACACCAGGCCTCCCTGTCCATCGCCAGTTCCTGGAGTTTACTCAAACTCATGTCCATTGAGTCCGTGATGCCATCCAACCATCTCATCCTCTGTCGTCCCCTTCTCCTCCTGCCTTCAATCTTTCCCAGCACCAGGGTCTTTTCAAATGAATCAGTTCTTCAAGTCAGGTGGCCAAAGTATTGGAGTTTCACCTTTAGCATCAGTACTTCCAATGAACACTCAGGACTGATATCCTTTAGGATGGACTGGTTGGATCTCCTTGCAGTCCAAGCGACTCTGAAGAGTCTTCTCCAACACCACAGTTCAAAAGCATCAATTCTTCAGCACTCAACCTTCTTTATAGTCCAACTCTCAACATCCATACGTGACCACTGGAAAAACAATAGCCTTGACTAGACGGACCTTTGCTGGCAAAGTAATGTCTCTGCTTTTTAATATGCTGTCTAGGTTTGTCATGACTTTTCTTCCAAGAAGCAAGTGTCTTTTGATTTCATGGCTGCTGTCACCATCTGCAGTGATTTTTGAGCTCAGAAAATAAGGTCTGTCACTGTTTCCCTATCTATTTGCCATGAAGGGATGGGACCAGATGCTGTGATCTTAGTTTTCTGAATGTTGAGTTTTAAGCCAGCTTTTTCACTCTCTTCTTCCACTTTCATCAAGAGGCTCTTTAGTTCTTCTTCACTTTCTGCCATAAAGATGGTGTCATCTGCATATCTGAAGTTATTGATATTTCTCCCGGCAATCTTGATTCCAGCTTGTGCTTCATCCAACCCAGCCTTTCTCATGATGTACTCTGCATATAAGTTAAATAAGCAGAGTGACAATATACAGCCTTGACGTACTCCTTTCCCTATTTGGAACCAGTCTGTTGTTCCATGTCCAGTTCTAACTGCTGCTTCCTGACCTGCATACAGATTTCTCAAGAGGCAGGTCAGGTGGTCTGGTATTCCCATCTCTTGAAGAATTTTCCAGTTTGTTGTGATCCACACAGTCAAAGGCTTTGCCATAGTCAATAAAGCAGAAGTAGATGTTTTTCTGGAACTCTCTTGCTTTTTTGATGATCCAACAGATGTTGGCAAGTTGATCTCTGGTTCCTCTGCCTTTTCTAAATCCAGCTTGAACATCTAGAATTTCACAGTTCATGTACTGTTGAAGCCTGGCTTGGAGAATTTTGAGCATTACTTTACTAGCGTGTGAAATGAGTGCAATTGTGCAGTAGTTTGAGCATTCTTTGACATTGCCTTTCTTTGGGATTGGAATGAAAACTGACCTTTTCCAGTCCTGTGGCCACTGCTGAATTTTCCAAATTTGCTGGCATATTGAGGGCAGCACTTTCACAGCATCATCTTTTAGGATTTGAAATAGCTCAACTGGAATTCCATCACCTCCACTAGCTTTGTTTGTAGTGATGCTTTCTAAGGCCAGCTTGACTTCGCGTTCCAGTATGTCTGGCTCTAGGTTGGTGATTCAGGCAGATGCAATTTCCCATCCTCAAAGCTCCTTAATAGCACATCATTGATTTTCTTTCTTTCCTAAATAGATTTCATAAGGCTAAAAACATACAGAAGTAGTGAATAAATAATTGAATAAAGTTGGATGAAGAGAAAATAAAGTCTAGAATATAAGTACCAATAGAAGCTGGACCACCTGACTCCCTAGATCTTTGTGGTTGTTTGTCATCCCATTACTTTCATTTGCAACCAAAACTGGTTTGTAATTTAAGAAAATGTTTTCAGACGTGGTGGTGACATGTGGCAGACTTCCCAGAAGGCACAGTGGTAGGCCAGTGCAAGAGAGACAGGAGATGCAGGTTCAGTCCGGGGATTGGGACAGTCTCATAGAGCAGGAAATGGCAATCCACTCCAGTATTCTTGCCTGGAAAATTCCATGACCAGAGGAGTCTGGTGGGCCACAGTCCATGGAGTCGCACAGAGTTGGACATGACTTAGTGACTGAGCATGCATGCACAGAGTTACATGTGGGACTTTTCCCTCCACACTTCTTCCAAAAGAATACGGTGTTATCGCAGATCTTCCTGATAAACCATTTTTTTAAATGTAAAAAGTTAGTTTCAAGTTTTCCATTTATACTCTGTAAAAGCAAATTGAATGCCTCCTCTTATGCATAAATATCTTAAGTGCTAAGATTTTTTAGGATTATAACAGAAAACCAGTTCTATCAGAAAGTCTTTGAGTACCTATTAGAGAAATTAAACAATGTTAGTAAAATATGAGCTTGTGACTTTTGGATTATTTTCCTAGATCAAGCTGCTTAACCATTTATTTTTCACAGCACATGGACCCCTGGTTACAATCAGACAAAGATCATGAACGGGAACGGGCCACAGCCAGCATGGCTCAAGTTCTGAAGTGTTTATTCAAACATCTCAGCCTGCAAGTAAGTTGACCTCCAGTTGAAGATGAGGATCCAGAGCTATCCTTTTAACTGCTCAGTTCCCCTCCTGTTTATGGCTCCCCAGACTGGTGACTTCTTGGTGCTCATATAATAACATTTGGCATCATTCACTTATCTGCTCCTCTCCCCTAAGTGAGCAGCTTGAGGCCAGGTACTGTGTATAGTAACCTTGCATCCCCAAGGGGATGCACAAGAGTTTGAAGCAGTAAATTGTGGCAGGCAAATATAAGTATGTAAGTCAATTTAAATATCTCCCGGCATCTCAGAGAAAATGGTTCTACAATACCTCTTTTTAAATCCTCTCATTTCCCTTTTGCACTCTCACTTTCCAGTTGTTCTGAATTCTCTCCCATAATTCCTAAAAAGAATTCCCCAAACTCAGATCCTCTTTCCTGATCTGTTCCTTTTTGTCATCTACAAAATCTCTTTCTTCTTTCCTCAGTAGATCTTCTCCACATTGGAGTCTCTTCTGTTCTCCATCCACCATTTCTCCAATCTGCATAATAAGGCCCAGGATTTCGAAGAGAAGTTGGGGGAGAGTAGGAATACTAGGTCTTTATGAGAATTCTTCAGAGAATTTACCCTTGATGTAAATATTCTAACAATCAAAAGGACAGCATGCTGCTACCTTTCTTACTTCTCCCTTTGAAAACACATCCAAACTTGCCACCTCCTTACTGAAGCTCAGCCCCTCAAATGATGCTACTTCCCTTGTTCTCTGCTTAGTTGATGAGAGCACATGACATCTGGCCACCACTGACTACCTCATTATTCTGTGCTCACTGACTACCCTACTGCTAACCACAATGCATACTTCTTCCTCAAACTCTAATTTTGGCTGCAGACTAAAGACAAGAGTTTCAAATGACTTCTTCCTATACATAATCTCCCTCTAGGTTCGGCAGAACCTCTTCAGCATTTTCTTCCTGGCAAGAATTGCTAATGTAAGGGTGCTTAACTTAGGTGCCCGTGGGGTCTGTGAACATCTGGAAAGTCCTATGCAGAATTTTGTGTGGTGCAGTCTTCTGGATTTTTCTGAGAAAGGTTCACTGTTTGTGTCCCCAGTGCCAGTCCAAGTGCCTTATCCATAAGTGCTATAGTCATAACCAGTACCTGGCACATAATGGATACTCAGTGTTTGTTGATTGAATGAATGAACATATTATCAGAGAATGAAAGATCTTACACAGTTTGCATATATGTGTCTCTGTTTAGTGTACATAGGTTGCAGAAGCTGTTGTTTCCACTATCTCAATATATTTTTCTGAAAATCCACAGTGGAAATTTCTTTCTGCCTCAATCCTAGGAACAGTCATGCTGCCTCTGTATGGCTATTTGCTTCTCGCTTCATGGACAATGTGAATCGTTTTAGATGCGCTCCTCTGTTTGAGCCCTGAGAAAGTCTGAAGCCTAGCTCTGTGGCCTAGTTTGAGCAAAAGATGACCATGCATTCTGCATGCTAACAAAATCCTTAACTTCATTTATCTTTTCTGCCTTCATTTTTTTTTTTTTTATTGGTCCCACTTGCTTCACTGTTTATTTTAAATTGTATTTCTTTTTCTGGTAGGTTTTGACCAGCTACTTGACTTTTTTCCGTAATATGGTAAAATATCTACAAATAAAATTTTTAAATATTGTCAGTTGGTATATCTCAACTTTGTATCTGACTTTTTCACTAAGCAAACTAGCACATATTCCTGAAAAAAGGGAAAAGTGAAAGTTAGTCACTCAGTTGTGTCTGACTGTGATTCCATGGAGTGCAGACTGCCACGCTTCTCTGTCGATGGAATTCTCCAAGCAAGAGTTCTGGAGAGGGGTGCCATTTCCTTCTCCAGAGGATCTGCCTAACCCAGGGATTGAATCTTCATTGCAAGAAAATTCTTTACCATTTGATCCACCAAGGCTAATTTATTCCTAACTTATTATAAATTCTTGGGATACTTGTTTCCTAATGATCGTATTCATAGTTCTTGTTGTTGTTCAGTCACTCTGTTGTGTCTGACTCTTTGCGACTCCATGAACTATAGCACACCAGGCTTCCCTGTCCTCCCCTCTCTCCTGGAGCTTGATCAAACTCATGTCCAATGAGTAGGTGACGCCATCAACCATCTCGTCATCTATCGTCCCCTTCTTCTGCCTTCAGTCTTTCCTAGCATCAGAGTCTTTTGTAATAAGTCAGCTCTTCACATCAGGTAGCCAAAGTATTGGAGTTTCAGCTTCAGCATCACTCCTTCCAATGAATATTCAGGACTGATTTCCTTTAGGATTGACTGGTTGGATCTCTTTGCTGTCCAGGGGACTCTCAAGAGTCTTCTCCAACACTACAGTGCAAAAGCATCAGTCTTTCAGTGCTCAGCCTTCTTTATGGTCCAACTCTCATATCCATACATGACTACTGGAAAAACCACAGCTTTGACTCTATGGACCTTTGTTGGCAAAGTAATGTCTCTGCTTTTTAATATGCTGTCTAGGTTGGTCATAACTTTTCTTCCAAAGAGCAAGCATCTTTTAATTTCATGGTTGCAGTCACCATCTGCAGTGATTTTGGAGCTGAAGAAAGTAAAGCCTATCACTGTTTCCATTGCTTCCCCATCTATTTGCCATGAAGGAATGGGACCAGATGCCATGATTTTCGTTTTTTGAATGTTGAGTTTCAAGCCAGCTTTTTCACTCTCCTCTTTCACTTTCAATAAGAGGCTCTTTAGTTCCTCTTTGCTTTCTGTCATAAGGGTGGTGTCATCTGCATATCAGAGGTTATTGGTATTTCTCCCGGCAATCTTGATTCTAGCTTGTGCTTCATCCATTCCAGGATGTCTGGCTCTTGGTGAGTGATCACACCATTGTGATTATCTGGTTCGTAAAGATCTTTTTCATATAGTTCTTCTGTATATTCTTGTCACCTCTTCTTAATATCTTCTGCTTCTGTTAGGTCCATACCATTTCTGTCCTTTATTGTGCCCGTCTTTGCATGAAATGTTCCCTTGGTGTCTCTAATTTTCTTGAAGAGATCTCTAGTCTTTCCCATTCTGTTGTTTTCCTCTATTTCTTTGTATTGATCACTGAGGAAGGCTTTCTTATCTCTCCTTGCTATTCTTTGGAACTCTGCGTTCAGATGAGTATATCTTTCCTTTTTTCCTTTGCCTTTTCACAGCTATTTGTAAGGCCTCCTCAGACAACCATTTTGCCTTTTTGCTTTTCTTTTTCTTGGGGGTGGTTTTGATCACCGCCTCCTGTTAATGTTATAAATCTCCATCCATATTTCTTCATGCACTCTGTCTATCAGATCTAATCCCTTGAATCTATTTCTCACTTCCACTGTATAATTGTAAGGGATTTGATTTAGGTCATACCTGAATGGCCTAGTCATATCCCCTACTTCCTTCAATTTAAGTCTGCTTTTGGCAATAAGGAGTTCATGATCTGGGCCACAGTCAGCTCCCAGTCTTGTTTTTACTGACCATATAGAGCTTCTCCATCTTTGGCTGCAAAGAATATAATCAATCTGATTTAAGTGTTCACCATCTGGTGATGTCCATGTGTGGAGTCGTCTCTTGTGTTGTTGGAAGAGGGTGTTTGCTATGACCAGTGCCTTCTCTCTGACAAAACGTGGTCCACTGGAGAAGGGAATGGCAAACCACTTTAGCATTCTTGTCTTGAGAACCCCATGAACAGTATAGGTCTTATTACTATTGGCAATTATTTTGAATATGTGGTCTTTAAAAATCATGCTAGAGGGACTTCTCTGGTGGTCCAGTGATTGAGCCCACCTTCCAGTGCAGGGGACACTGATTCCGTGCCCAGGTGGGGAACTGTGATACCACATGCCTCCGGGCAACTAAGCCCATAAGCAGCAACTACTGACCCAGAGAGCCACAACTAGAGAGAAGCCTGTACACCACAACAAAAGGTCCCACATGCCACAACTAAGACCAAATGCAGCCAAAAGTGAATAAATATTTAAAAAGAAAAATATCTATAAAAACAGTGCTAGAATGAACATCTTTATACACAAAGCATTTTTCAGGTTGCTTACTTAAATTAGCATTTGTCCTATGTAATAGCATCTGCTGGATATATTGTATCTACACATGTTAAATGTGAACCCAGAAGATCCAAGGGCTGGATATAACACTGGCCCTTCTCTTGAGCAGGAGGTTCCAGGGGAATTACTTCTACAGTTGAAATCTGAGGCACCAAATGCACGTGCAGTCTAATGGTATTTTTCTTTTGCTTCCTAATCAGCTTCCAGTGCGATTCCAAAGACTTGGACACCTCGTGGCTCTGATGGCTCTACTATGTGGGGACCCACTGAAAGAGGTGGCCGAAGAGGCTGCAGAGGGCACGCACTACCTGCTGCACATCACCCTGAGGCTGAAGTGTAAGGCGCTGCTGGAGGCAGTGAGGCCCTGAGTCAATTCTCCAGCATAGCGCAAAAAGCACCAGGCCTCCTTGTGCACTCACTGCCCACATTCTAGAAAGACTTTTACCCTGGTTCATAGAGAGAAGGGTACCCCGTCCCTAGGCAAAGACAGAGCCACACTGACTTAATAATTAGAAGGATCAGACCCATCAGCGTCAGCCATGTGCATGACTGTGAAGTTGGAGTAGAAAACATGTGGCCCTGTGGACAAGCTGGAGTAATTAGTTTAGTTGGAAGTAGAAGAAGTTCTTGCCATCCTTTGGGCCTGCCTTTATGTGTTTATCCCAGAAACATTGACTGAGTCCTCACTCAGATCTAACAGTAACCAGAAGATAAGTGGTCCAGTCCTTATGTGGGCTTCACAGGTGGCGCAGTGGTAGAGAATCTGCCTGCCAGTGTAGGAGATGCAAGAGACATGGGTTCGATCTCTGGGTACAGAAGATCCCTTGGGGAAAAAAAATGGCAACCCACTCCAGCATTTTTGCCTAAAAAATGCCATGGACAGAGGAGCCTGGTGGGCTACAGTCCGTGGGGTTGCAAAGAGTTGGATACAACTAAGCACACACACACACAATCCTTAGACGTAACACACGATCTAGTGGGGGCATCAGAGAATCAGAGGGTCAACAAATAACTGTTATTATAACCATTTGACTGCTATGAAGGGAAATTACAGAGGCCATGAGTAAGGATCAAATCTAGTTGTGAGGTTCAGAAACGGCCTCTCTGAAGATAACCTAAAAAATAACATTTAGTCAGGTGAAGCGATAAGAAGAGTGTATTAGGCAGAAGGAACAGCGTGAGCAAGGACACTCAGCAGGTATGAGCTTGGGGAGTTTGAATAACAAAGAGAGGACCATGGTGGTCAAGGAGTGAATCACCAATCCCCACAGTTGGAAGAAACTTCAGAAGATATCTAATCCAGACTTCCCCCAGTGTTGAATCTGAGTCTATTCTATCCCTACCAAGCAGTTGCCCTGCCTGGACTTGCTTATACCAAGGACAATGTAGTGCGCTACTTCCCAAAGTAGCAGTCTCTTTTCTGGGCAGCTCTGAGTATGAGCTTTGTCTGCTGAGACATACAGCCACGGGAACACAGCTGGTTGTCCATTCAACAAATATTTATTAAGCACTTCTTGTTCGAGGGATGCGTTGGTGAGTAAGGCAGGCAAGGTCCCATCCCCCAAGAGCTTATAGCTGGAGAAACAGTATCCTCAACCATGGGCTCAGATACTTCCTATAGATCAACCATGGGCTCAGATACTTCCTATAGATCAACCATGGGCTTAGATACTTCCTATAGATCAACCATGGGCTCAGATACTTCCTAGAGATCAACCATGGGCTCAGATACTTCCTAGAGATAAATTTCCAGTGAAGATGAGTCACAATAAAACAGGAGGAAAACAAGACACTGTTAGGGCATCTTGGCAGACTCAGTATCAGCAAAACTAGACACATAGACAGTTCTGATTGCAGAACTATCAAACTCAGTACAAAACCGTGTAAGTTTTTGTGGGGACCTGAACTTCAGAGGAAGACCCCTCAAAAGTCCTCACCAATGGTTTAACTTGCCTCGTTTGTATTCCCAAATCACTCAAAAGCTCTTAAAAAGAGCTCTTCTCTTTTCTTTCAGCTCTTTTTATATATTGCTCTTCCGCAGAAGAGAAGCAAATCAGATTAACACACATTCCTTCCCCCATTTTTTGGGGAGGAGGTGTAAAAAGTAAAAATGAGCATTTTTACTCAAGTGAAGGAGACAAAAATGAGACTGGGGATCCACTTCAACCTGAAGATCAACCAGACTTGCAAAATCAAGAAAAAAGAAATAAGTCAGAAAGTATTAACATGTTATATTATTTTCTCAGGTATCACTTATGAAAAGAAAAATCACCAAAGCTTGAAAAGAGCAGTGAAAAAATGTCGAGAACTCCTGGAACTCTACAATATTAAACAGTTCTATAGTTGTCCCTTCAGAATTGCCCAGGTAATCAGAACGGCTAAAATTTTAAAGACAGACAGCTTGAAATGTTGGAGAGGATGGGAAACAACCAGAAGTCTCATACGTTTATTCATGAGAATGTGAAATGATAAAACCACTTTGGGAAAAGGTCCGTTAATTTCTTGTAAAACTAAACATACAAGATTGCCCAGAGAATTTGCTTTCTGAACATTTCATACTTTGGAGATGAGGTAATGGCCGTGACTGTTACACACTTTGCTCTGTGAGTTTAAGAGATTTAGGTCACACCATCAGTGAGGCCAGTATCACTGTGTAGACATTTTTTCAGACCAGCTTTGTGCCCGATTGCTCTCCTAGCCCCACCCAACCCCTTGCAAATGTAAATCCTTGTCACAAAAAGGGACCTCAAGAGGGTGAGTTTGAGGGACTTCCCTGGTGGTCCAAGGGTTAAGACCACCTTTCAATGTAAGGAGTGCGGAAATGATCCCTAGTTGGGGAGGTAAGATCCCACATGCCTTGCGGCCAAAAAACCAAAACATAAAACAGAAGCAATATTGTAACAAATTCAATAAAGATTTAAAAGAAAGCTCTAATTTAAAAAAAAAATGGGTGTAATTGATTCAAATACAACTACTAAAAAGCCATACACTTCTTTGTTAATGTAATTATTCAATACTCCATAAATACTAAACATCTTCTAGGTATCAGGGTCTTCGCTGGTGGCTCAGTGGTAAAGAGCCCACCTGCCAATGCAGGAGACCTGGGTTGGGACTATCCCCTGCAGAGGAAATGGCAACCCACTCCAGTATTCTTGCCTGGGAAATCACATGGACAGAGGAGCCTGGCGGGCTACAGACCATGGGGTCACAAAAGAGTCGGACACAACTGAGAGACTAAGCAACAATAGATGATACATAGAAAAAAAGCCTACAGATCTTACTCATGTACGGTCTAAGATACCAGGTAAATTGTCTTTATATCAGTTTCCTCATCTGTATATGAGGATCTGTAAAAATTAGGATAACTCAGTTGTTATGAGAGTCAAATGAGATACAGTACAGAAAATGCTTTGCTTAGTGCCAATCAGAGAAGGCGATGGCACCCCACTCCAGTACTCTTGCCTGGAACATCCCACGGATGGAGGGGCCTGGTGGGCTACAGTCCATGGGGTCGCTGAGAGTCGGACACGACTGAACGACTTCATTTTCACTTTTCCCTTTCATGCACTGGAGAAGGAAATGGCAACCCACTCCAGTATTCTTGCCTGGAGAATCCCAGGGATGGCGGAGCCTGGTGGCTGCCGTCTATGGGGTCGCACAGAGTTGGACACGACTGAAGCGACTTAGCAGCAGCAGTGCCAATCACTTGGTAAGTGCCTAGTAGATTATACCTATTATAATTATGTGGAGGACTTTATTCACTGTCACGTACAAACTGTGGAAAATTCTTAAAGAGATGGGAATACCAGACCATCTGACCTGCCTCCTGAGAAATCTGTATGCAGGTCAAGAAGCAACAGTTAGAACTGGATATGGAACAACAGGCTGGTTACAAATCGGGAAAGGAGTATGTCAAGGCTGCGTATTGTCACCCTGCTTATTTAACTTATATGCAGAGTACATCATGTGAAATGCTGGGCTGGATAAAGCACAAGCTGGAATCAAGATTGCCAGCAGAAATATCAATAACCTCAGATATGCAGATGACACCACCCTTATGGCAGAAAGCGAAGAAGAACTAAAGAGCCTCTTGATGAAAGTGAAAGAAGAGAGTGAAAAAGTTGGCTTAAAACTCAACATTCAGAAAACTAAGATCATGGCATCTGGTCCCATCACTTCATGGCAAATAGATGGAAAAACAGTGGAAACAGTGGCAGACTTTATTTTTCTGGGCTCCAAAATCACTGCAGATGGTGACTGCAGCCATGAAATTAAAAGACGCTTACTCCTTGGAAGGAAGGTTATGGCCAACCTAGATAGCATATTAAAATGCAGAGACATTACTTCACCAGCAAAGGCCCGTCTAGTCAAAGCTATGGTTTTTTCCAGTAGTCATGTATGGATGTGAGAGTTGGGCTATAATGAAAGCTGAGCACCGAAGAATTGATGCTTTTGAACTGTGGTGCTAGAGAAGACTCTTGAGAGTCCCTTGGACTGCAAGGAGATCCAACCAGTCCATCCGGGAGGAGATCAGTCCTGAACATTCATTGGAAGGACTGATGCTAAGGCTGAAACTCCAATACTTTGGCCACCTGATGCGAAGAACTGACTCACTGGAAAAGACCCTGAGGCTGGGAAAGATTGAAGGCAGGAGGAGAAGGGGACTTCAGAGGATGAGATGGTTGGATGGCATCACTGACTCGATGGGCATGAGTTTGAGTAAGCTCTGGGAGTTGGTGATGGACAGGGAAGCTTGGCATGCTGCAGTCCATGGGATTGCAAAGAGCCAGACACGACTGAGCGACTGAACTGAACTGAAAGTACAATGAGAAGCAGAATGACTCATTATTTTAATAAATCATCTCCAAATTATTTTAGCTAGGCTTTGGTCCCTGTCAGCAATAGAGGATTAGGGCCTTTCCTTAATTCCTATTCCTGTAAAAGTATCATGTGTCACTCTTTCTGAGGATCTCAGTAATCAAGCATTTTTATCTTTGGCCATGGTCCACAGCTTGTAGGATCTTAGTTCCCCAACCAGGAATCAAACCTGTGCTTCCTGCAGTGGAAGCACAGAGTCCTAACCACTGGACTGTTAGGAAAGTCAGTACAAGCTTCTTTCTAAAAGTCAGAGTTGTAAGAAACCATACACAGTCCCTTGGGACACTGGGTTACTTCCAATTTTTCACTTCTGTAAACAGTATAGAACTAAAGAGCCCTGAACATCTTTGTATGTTTCTCTGATTGTTGACTTAGAATTGTTCCTTGTTCAGGACTCTTCCTGTTAAACCATCCATCTTGAAAGTTCATTTTCCCTAAATCATCTCAGGTTTTCGAAGTTTTTCTCAATTCCAACGAGCTCTACCAGTTTGTAATGGCTACACTGGATGGCCTGAAAAACCTGAAACATCCACACACGCAGTGGTCAGCGGGGGAATTGCTGATAGCATTGGTGAAGAATGCGCAGTCCCGGTTTGAGAAGGTAAACTGCTGAGTGGACATTTCCCGAGTTTAAAATGCAGTCAGAGACCTGTCCCCACCCACAGATGCTAAGGTCTCTCCTACTGTTCCTATTCAGCAGAATACAACTGACAACAACCACTGAAGGGACCATAGTCAAAGCCTTAGTCTATTTAGTTAATGCTGAAAAATCATGCATTCAACAAGCATATACAACCACTGTGAATGCAACTAGGGATGGCAGGTTTGTTTTTTTATTTTTAATCTGAGGTATGGTCCCTATTTTCCAAAAGATTGTAGTTTTTTTCTTTGAAAATATAATTAACATACATGAGAATGGTAACTCCAATTTAGATCTTCATTCAGGTTAGTTAAAGGTACCAGAATTTTAAGAATCAAGCCACCAGTGATCCTAGAGGAAGGCTAACTTAGTAAATTTAAAATCAAGAGAATTTATTTTAATGAAATTGATACATGAACTAACGATATGGTCATATCATCTATAAATGTGGAAGGACATACTGGAAGAGATAAAATGGATGAAAGTAGTTGTCTCTGGAGTGTGGACCTGGGGAATAGGCCAGGGAGAGCCTTGAATACCACTGGACTTTAAAAATTGTGTGCATGTTGCACTTTGATAAAAATAAAAATAATTTTAAAATGATGAAAACCCATTTTTTAATCTATTAAAATAGCAAAGATACAAAAAGATCAGTAAAATATTGGAAGATGGTGAAATGGGCATTTGTATCTTTTGGGTGATTTCAGCTGTAAAAAAAAAAAAAATTGTGAGAAGCTTATACAAAGGGTTTATCGCCTCATGTATTAAGAAGTCTGGAAGTAGGGTGTATTTTCTAGGGTTGGTCCAGCAACTCAACAACTTTATAAGAGAGCCAGGGGTTTTTCCATCATTCCCACTTAACCTGTTCATATATTCGGAAGTAAGATAGTCACCACAATTTCCAACTCTCTGAGCAGATAAGACTACCCAGCAAAGAAGAGAGAGGTTGCTTTCCTTTCATCAGAGAGAAAAGTCTTTCCCAGAAGCCCCCAGCTGATTTTCCTCCATGTTCATTGGCCAGAATACCATCCCGTGCCCATCCTCAAACCGTTTCTGGCAGCTGGTGGTAACAATGGCCATTTTATATGAGGCTGCTAAGGACTGCCTTCTAAGAAGCTGACATTTCCACAGAGACCTCGAGCCACAAGTCTAGGAGCAGGAAGAGCAGTCCAAGCAGAGAAATGGATCAAGCCCTGTGGCTCCTGTTTACTTTACCTGAACATGACAAACATCTGCAGGAGGAAGGCAGTGATGACTCCCCTGCCATTCTCAGAGCCAGAGTGAGGAAAAACCAGCCTCCTTCCAACTTTTGTTAGTTTGTCTTATTATAAAACCAATACATAATCTTTCAGGAATAATTAGAAAAAATACATAAGCAAAAAAGTAAATATCACATCACTCAAAGACACATTAATATGTTTAGATATATGTTTTTCCAAATCCTGTTATGTATATATACATTCATATAGGTATATTTTT
This sequence comes from Giraffa tippelskirchi, assembly GCF_054371585.1. NCBI lineage: Eukaryota > Metazoa > Chordata > Mammalia > Artiodactyla > Giraffidae > Giraffa > Giraffa tippelskirchi. The sequence continues at coordinate 107,913,367 of NC_137287.1, read as the reverse complement.
AGTTTTGATAATAATAAATTTTTTGAAAAATAATAAACATTCTGTATTAAAAGTCACCCCCAGGACCTCTTCAAAATAACCACAGTATCTTCAGTAACTATCAATGTCCCACAGCAGTAAAGTCTTAAGCGATTTCTTTTCCTTTCTTCAGGTGCCAGAAATTATGGGAGTTATCTGTGCCCAGCTCTCCACAATCAGCCAGCCTAGTGCCCGCCAACAAATCATAAATATTGTGAGTTTGTTTATGTCCAGGCCCAAGTACACAGATACAGTGATCAACCACCTTCTGTGTCACCCAGTACCATATGACAGGTAACAGAATCTGGTACAGCCTCTGGATTAAATTGGGGTGTGTGCTACACCTCTGAGTACTGTGGAGCAGGGTTGCCCTCAAAAAATCTAAGGATGTTCTTGTTGAGATATGATACGGACAGATGTCTGCAGAGTAAATCAGAACATAATGCCTAGAATAAGGAAACAATCCACAATGAACATTTTACAAGATGGTTGGACTGAACTCTTCAAAAAAATTGTCATGAAAGAAAATAATTGTGCTGAAGGCACTGCTCTAGATAAAAAGACACAAAAGTGACATAACCAAATGCAATAAATGACTTTGATTGGATTCTGAAAGAAAAGCAAAAGCTATAAAAGAAAATTTTCAAGAGATTTAAATATATATCAGTTCAGTTCAGTCGCTCAGTCGTGTCCGACTCTTTGCGACCCCATGAATTGCGGCACGCCAGGCCTCTCTGTCCATCACCAACTCCTGGAGTCCACCCAAACCCATGTCCATCGAGTCGGATATGCCATCCAACCATCTCATCCTCTGTCGTCCCCTTCTCCTCCCGCCCCCAATCCTACCCAGCATTAGGGTCTTTTCCAATGAGTCAACCCTTCGCATGAGGTGCCCAAAGTATTGGAGTTTCAGCTTCAACATCAGATCTTCCAATGAACACCCAGGATTGATCTCTTTTAGGATGGATTGATTGGATCTCCTGGCAGTCCAAGGGATTCTCGAGAGTCTTCTCCAACACCACAGTTCAAAAGCATCAATTCTTCAGCGTTCAGCTTTCCTCACCTTCCAACTCTCACATCCATACATGACCACTGGAAAAACCATAGCCTTGACTAGACGGACTTTTGTTGACAAAGTAATGTCTCTGCTTTTAAATATGCTATCTAGGTTGGCCATTACCTTCCTTCCAAGGAGTAAGCATCTTAATTTCATGGCTGCAATCACCATCAGCAGTGATTTTGGAGCCCAAAAAAATAAAGTCTGATACTGTTTCCACTGTTTCCCCATCTATTTCCCATGAAGTGATGGGACCAGATGCCATGATCTTAGTTTTCTGAACGTTGAGCTTTAAGCCAATGTTTTCATTCTCCTCTTTCACCTTCATCAAGAGGCTCTTTAGTTCTTCTTCACTTTCTGCCATAAGGGTGGTGTCATCCGCATATCTGAGGTTATTGATATTTCTCCCGGCAATCTTGATTCCAGCTTGTGTTTCTTCCAGCCCAGTGTTTCTCATGACGTACTCTGCATATAAGTTAAATAAGCAGGGTGACAGTATGCAGCCTTGATGTACTCCTTTTCCTATTTGGAACCAGTCTGTTGTTCCATGTCCAGTTTTAACTGTTGCTTCCTGACCGGCATACAGGTTTCTCAAGAGACAGGTCAGATGGTCTGGTATTCCCATCTCTTTCAGAATTTTCCACAGTTTGTTGTGATCCACACAGTCAAAGGCTTTGGCATAGTCAATAAAGCAGAAATAGATGTTTTTCTGGAACTCTCTTGCTTTTTCGATGATCCAGCGGATATTGGCAATTTGATCTCTGGTTCCTCTGCCTTTTCTAAAACCAGCTTGACCATCTGGAAGTTCACGGTTCACGTATTCCTGAAGCCTGGCTTGGAGAATTTTGAGCATTACTTTACTAGCATATGAGATGAGTGCAATTGTGTGGTAGTTTGAGCATTCTTTGGCGTTGCCTTTCTTTGGGATTGGAACAAAGACTGACCTCTTCCAGTCCTGTGGCCACTGCTGAGTTTTCCAAATTTGCTGGCATATCGAGTGCAGCACTTTCACAGCATCACCTTTACTCTTCATTACTAAATTAATATAATCTTCTTAGTTGTGAAATAATAATATGTAGAAAATTTCCTTATTCTTAAGAGACAGATCATTTAAGGGAGATTTAGGGGTGAATGTCATGATATCTACAATACACTTGAGAAAAATTTAGCCAAAAATAAATATATATATAAAAAATAAAGTATAAATATGTATATAAAATAAAGTATAAATATATACATAAATAAGATTAGAATCACAGAGAGGAACAAAGAAGAAGCTTTTTTATGATTAGTGGTTTTGAGCTGGAGGCAAGGCACCCTGGAAGTTCCAGGAAATGCTTTATGGGGAAGGCAATGAGGCATCCAGGCCCCATCCCACTTTAACCAGAGCAGCTCTTCCATTTATCTGCTTTATATACTGTGATTCTGGGTAATTACTATCTTGAAAGAAATATTTCTTAGCTTTTTTTAAGTTGAAGTGTAAGTGATTTACAGTATTATGTTAGATTCAGGTATACAGCAAAGTGATTCAGTATTTGTATTCAGATTTTTTGCCAGATTCTTTTCAGATTCTTTTCCATTATAGGTTATTACAAGATATTGAATGTATTAATAGTTCCCTGTGCTATACAGTCAGTCCTTGTTGTTTATCTATTTTATATATGGTGGTGTGTAACTGTTAATTCCAAACTCCTAATTTATCCCTCACCCCCCACTTTTCCCTTTGGTAACCATAAGTTGTTTTCTATGTCTGTGAGTCTGTTTCTATTTTATTAAAAAGTTCATTTGTATCATTTTTTTAGATTCCATACGTAAGTGATATTATATAATGTTTGTCTTTGTCTGACTTACTTCACATAATATGGTAATTTCTAGGTCCATCCATGTTGCTACAAATGGCAATATTTTATTCATTTTTATGACTGACTAATATTCCATTGTGTATATATGCCACATCTTCTTTATCAGTTCATTTGTCGATAGATACTTAAGTTGCTTCCATGTCTTGGCTATTGTAAATAGTGCCACTATAAACATTGGTATGCATATGTTTCCGAATTAGAGTTTTTATCTTTTTCAGATATACATGCAGGAGTAAAATTTCTGGATCATATGGCAACTCTATTTGTTGTTTTTTAAGGAACTTCCATACTGTTTTCCATAGTGACTGCACCAGTTTACATTCCCACCAACAGTGAAGGAGGGTTCACTTTTCTCTACACCCTCTCCAGCATTTATTATTTGTAAACTTTTGATGATGGCCATTCTGACCAGTAGGTGTGAGATAATATCTCATTGCAATTTTGATTTGCATTTCTCTAATAATTAGCAATATTGAACATCTTTTCATGTGCCTGTTGGCCATCTATATGTCTTCTTTGAAATGTCTACTTAGGTCTTCTGCCCATCTTTTGATTGGATTGTTTGTTTCTATACTGAGCTGTATGAGCTGTTCATATAATACGTTTTGGAAATTAAGCCATTATCAGTTGCATTGTTTGTAAATATATTCTCCTAGTTGGTAGGTTGTCTTTTTGTTTTGTTTATGGTTTCCTTTGCTGTGCAAAATTTTTAGGTTTGATTAGGTCTTATTTTATTTCTTTTGCCTTGGGAAACTGATCTAAGAGAATATTGCTACGATTTATGTCAGAAAATGTTTTGCCTATGTTCTCTTCTAGGAGTTTTATGGTCTAGGAGTTTAATGTCTTATATTTAAGTCTTTAAGCCATTTTGAGTTTATTTTTGTGTATGGTATGAGGAACTGTTCTAACTTCATTGATTTACATGCAGGTTTCCCAGCAACACTTAATGAAGATTTCTCAGCTTTAAACTGTTTGAAAACTGTTTCAAAACTGGTTTCAATGAATGGGTCTCATATAATGTCTTGGTGCAGTGCTAATGTTTTCTGTAAGCTGAAACAAAGTTTAGTCGCTCAGTTGTGTCCGACTCTTTGCGACCCCATGGACTGTAGGCCACCAGGCTCCTCTGTCCATGGGATTTCCCAGGCAAAAGTACTAGAGTCTGTTGCCATTTCCTTCTCCGGAGGATCTTCCCAACACAGGGATCGAACTCCGGTCTCCCACACTGTAGGCAGATGCTTTACCGTCTGAGCCACCAGGGAAGCTGAACTTAGACGTTTTACTCCACTGTATCAAATAGAGAACTTTTTTTTTTTTTTTACTTGTTTTGCACTTATTTTTTGTGGCATTTATTCCCAAGCCATAAGTTTTTGTTTCTTCAGTTTCTTCTGGGGTATCTTTTTCTTCTGTGTAACCTCCTCTTCTGGTTTAGCAACAATCTGTTCTTTTGCATTAAGGATCATCTCAATGTGGCAGGGAGAGCTCATGTAGGGGTTGATCCAACCGTGAGCTCTATAAGTCCTGCACTGCATTTTGGGGATTTTGTTCACCTGGATGTGCTCAATGACCAGAGAATCTACATCTAAGCCCTTAAGTTCAGCATTACTCTCTGCATTTTTGAGCATGTGCAGTAAAAATTCAGCACTCTTTTTGGGCCACTGACCCTGCGTCCAGCCTCACTGTTTGGCCTGTGCACACCTACCAACTCAGCCGTTCTAACGACGGAATGGCACACATTGCTTCTTTAAAGTGACATCCTTCAGATATTTGGTGGCTTTTCAGATATGCATATCCTTTATGGCCTGGGCAGTTTCACGAGTGTTCTTAAAGTGAACACAAAGGTTTGAACCTGATGATTTGCATGATTTTGTTGGGTTTTCTGGATCAAGTGAATAGCTCACCATTTATAGAGGTCACCTCAGGCCACTTACCAGAAAAGGAATAAAGGAGAACTTTTACTCATCCAAAAGAAAAATGAGTTAATACAGATTGTTTAATGGTCTTAATTTTGTGTATTTCTCTGGAACATTGTTTTTAAATCTTTACTACTTGCTTCAGCTTACCTATTAATACACTAGATTCTTATGTAAAATATATGATTTGGTATAAAGTATTAACTATATTCAGTTGATTTAAATGTAATTTTAGCATTATTTTATTTTTTTATGTTTGTTCTAGTTCTTGGAAAACTACTGCTTTAGGTCAAGTGAGAACTGTAGAGTCTGTTAGAAATGAAAACGACGTAGGAAACTTAGAGTACAGAGTATGTCATAGGGAAGTTGTGAGATTGAAAAGATATGTTAGGACCAGTTTGTGAATGGTCTTAAAGTCCATGCTGAGGTTGTGGGAACTTGAGTCTATGAAACCTTGGGAGTTACTGTTGTGAAATCAGATAGCAATTCAGAAGAACTGAGCCTCAGAGAGGAAAACCTCTTATAGATTGGATTCCAGACGGATTCTGGGAAGCTCATGGTCATGGTTGGCCTAGAATAAGCCATTCTCCTGATCCCTCTTCCTCTGGGATTTCTAGGCATCTGGCTGAGTTGTGGAGAACTCTGAATGTGGAGCTGCCCAAAACGACCTGGATTCTCTGGAGACTCCTGAGGAAGCTGCAGAAATGCCATGATTCTGGCACCCAGGAGAAGATGGCCTATGTGGCTGTTGCTGTAAGCCCTTGAGCTTTGCCCCTCCAACTTCAGCCCACCATGGCCCTCCTGGATAATTGGCCCAGCATCATCTGGAGAGTGTTCCTTTTGGTTCCTCTCAAAGTTTGTTTCCCTCATCCATTTATAAATCCACCAGTGTTGCCACCAAGGGATGGATGTGGAGGAGGCTGAGATGAGTGAAGGAGTCAGTATGGTTTCATCTGTTTTAAACATTCTTTTCCTCGTCTTTTAAAAAATGCATATCATCATAGTCAAGAGAGTACAAACATTTCAAAGAATATAGAAGAATATAAAATAGAAACCAAAGGTCCTCCTTTGAAAAATTGTTTTTATTTTTTATATAATTTTTTTTGGCCACACCTCGCAGCATGCAGGATCTTAGTTCTCTGACCAGAGATCGAACACACATATCCTGCATGGAAGGGCAGAGTCTTAACCACTGGACCACCAGGGATGTCCCCCAAAGGCTCCCCTTGAGCAGAGATTGGCAAACTTTTTCCATAAAGGACCAGATGGTAAATATTTTAGGTTTTTCAGGTCACATATAGTCTCCACCACATATTTTTGGATATATTTTTAAATAATCCTTTAAAAATCAAGAAACTATTCTTAGCTCATGGCTATACCATGTCCCTAAAAATGAACTTTCTGCAAGTGTTTATAATATATAAACTTCTTATATATGTACTTGGCATACTTTTTCCCTCTATATTTTTTCTTATAAATAAAATTTTTTTAGAGCAGTTTTAGGCTCACAGCAGAACTGAGCAGAAAAGTACAGAGAGTTCCTATATATTCCCTTCCCCTCTGCATGCACAGCCTCGCCCATATCCATGTTTGTTTTATTTCATTTTATTAACAATGTATTAATTTCTACTATACAGGAAGGTGATTCAGTTATTCATATATATATGTATATTCTTTTTCATATTCTTTTCCACTATGGTTTATCACAGGATATTGAATATAGTTCCCTGTGCTATACAGTAGGACATTGTTGTTTATCCATCCTGTATATAAACTGTTATATACAGGATGGATAAGCAAACTCCAAACTAATCCCAAACTTCTAATTCACCCCTCTTCCACCCCACTTCACGACTACTTTTTACTTTATTTTATTCCCTACCAGTTTATGGTTCTGCTTTCTCCGATCTAAGTTATTATCATACTTTTTTTTTTAGCTTTCAAAATTACTTTGAAATCTCTAATCTTCTATTGTCTTCTTGCCTACGCTCTCTGTTCTTGTGGGTTTATGCCTTTTAAAAAATCCCTAAAATGTCCTTTTAGTGCAGTTTTAGGTATTAGAGCAGATAAAGGTATATATTTAATCTGATTAGCCTATAAAATTCTGCATGTGTATTAATAAGGTCACAGTATATACCATTTCATGACCTGCTGTTTTTCATTTAACCATACACAAACTGTTATCCTCTTCATAGTTACATAGTAATTGATTTTAATTACCTTTTAAAAAATAGGTAATACATGATGCAGAACCATTTATTTCATTATTGTTTCCTATTAGTGAACATTTGACACTTTTCAAACTTTTGCCATGAAAACAGTGCTGTAGCAAACTTAATCATGCTTGCATCAATTTTGTTATACATACTCAATTATTTTCTTAGGATAAAGTCCATTGAAGGAGAATTTCTGGGCCAAATAGTGGGCTGAGTTAAACTTTTGGTAATGTTCCCAAATGACCCTCTAGCACACTGCCCTTCTGTCATCATGTGTGAGCATGGCCTTGCCACACCAAGCGTTGTTGTCTAGCTGCTAGGTGAAAAAGGAACACATTCTAATTACAGTTCCGTCATTGGCAAGGTTCAACATTTATGTATGTTTTTCAGTTGGTCATTTGTGTTTCTTCTTTCTTCATGTCCTACACCCAAGTGCTTCTCAGTTTTAATACACACGCAAACCACCATCATCTAAGGATCTAATTGAAATACACACTCTGATGCAGATATTCTGGGGTGGAGGAGGGGCGCTTGCGAGTCTCTGTTTCTAATCAGCTCAGGTGATGCTCCTGGTAGGTGGCCCACACTTCCCACACTTTGAGTAGCAGGCCTTTTCATTTGTCCCTCCTGACATATAAGGGCATTGAATATATTAAAACTACCGCATTTCTGCAAATTATCTGTCATCCGACTTTGTTTATGAACAATTTTCTTTTTGCCCGGGCTTTAAATTTGTATGTGGTCAAATATGTGAATGGTTTCCTCATAGTTTCCTTCTGGATTTCAGGATGCCCCTCACTCTGGCAACTTTTAGTGACACCTTCACTCCTATCTCATTACCCTGTCACTTTCATATCCCTGCATTGCTTACCACTACTGTTCTGCCTGTGATTTAGTAGAACCAGAAAGCATGTTCTGGAACAAGCAGAAGTAAAACAAAAGTAAGACTTAGGACCAGCGGGTGTTCAGCTCTGCCTTGTGCTTTTCTCCATAGGTGACAGATGCCCTTTATGAGGTGTTTGTGGGGAACAGACTCCGAGCAGCTACGTTCCGGCTCTTTCCTCAGCTTCTCATGACACTGCTCATCCAGGTTCACCATACCATCGGCCTCACCATGTCTGACGTTGCCATCCCCAGTGGCCTGTACCCAGAACAGGAAGTGTCTTCAGAGGTCACCCCCTCGTGGTACTGTCCATTGTGATTTTGTTGACCAGGATTCATTCTGTGCTCTCACTGGCTCTCTTTGGTCTTACTGGTGAAAGTTACTCAGTCATGTCCGACTCATTGAGATCCCGTGGACTGAAGCCCATGAGGCTCCTCTGTCCATGAAATTTTCCAGGCCAGAATACTGGAATGGGTAGCTGTACCCTTCACCAGGGGATCTTCCCAACCCAGGGATCGAACCCAGATCTCCTGCATTGCAGGCGAATTCTTTACCATCTGAGCCAAGGAATATTGGGAAGCCCAAGAATACTGGAGTGGGTAGCCTATCCCTTCTCCAGTGGATCTTCCCTACCCAGGAATCGAACTGGGGTCTCCTGCATTGCAGGCAGATTCTTTACCAGCTGAGCTACCAGGGAAGCCCAGTCTTGATGTCAAGGCAAATTTGGCTATCTGAGTTCAGATGCACTGCAAAATAATGGGTGCTAGCATGCCAGCCCTTTCTTAATAAATCAGGTAGCAACAGAGACAAGCGAGACAGCCTTAAACCTACCTCCAAGACCATACTGATGCAAAGCTGAGCATTTTCTCATTTCTGCTTCATGCATAGGGAGGTATTTTTAAATTCTCCTTTAGGGTCTCAATAGAAATTTCTCAGTATTTCTGGGGCACATGGATTTCTTTCTGAGGAAGTGCTCTAATGTGGAATATTTAAGAACGCCTGACTAAGAGGCAGAAGAACTTGAGTTCTGATTCTCATTCAGTTTTTGTTTAAGTATTTATTTTAGGTTCTGCTGGGTCTTTGTTGCTGCACGCAGGCTTTCTTTTGTTGCAGCAAGTTGGGGGCTCCCCTCTAGTTGCTTCTCATTGCCATGACTTCTCACTGTGGAGCATGGGCTCTAGGTGCACGGGCTCAGTAGTTGTGGTGGCTTGAGTGCAAGGCTCCATGGTTGTGATGCACAGGCTTAGTCGCCCTGCTGCATGTGAAAGCTTCCTGGAGCAGGGATCAAACCCACGTCCTCTGCATTGGCAGGCAGATTCTTAACCACTAGACCATGAGGGAAGTTCCTTTAAATAGCTCTGTACTCTGGGCAAATCTTTCTGTTGTTCTGTGCCTCAGTTTCCTTATCTGTAAGTGAGCTCAGGCTTGGTTTCTCCAAGGACTTTCCAGCTTCAAGATTCTCTGATGTCATGTCCAAAATACTAGTTCGATAAGTAGTTTTCAAAAGCAGTGGAGTAAATTTTAGGGGGGTATAAATTCTATGTAAATAAAGCTGCAAAGAAAAAAGCAGTGAATCTCAGTTTAGCATCCTACATCATTTGTTTTATCATAGACTTCTTTCCATTCTCCCAGGGAAACACAATTTTATTGGATTTCTTTATGCTTAGAGTTTGTGTGAAGGGCCTTTCAATTATTAGAGCACTGAGAATCTTTGGGAAAATCTAGAAAGAAGAGAATTACAGTCCACCAGCTATCAATACGTGGCCCTCCTCGGTGAGAGCAGGTGATTTTATGCTCTTCAGTTGGAGGGACCTGTACTATATTCACTTGTACTGTTTTTGTTGGATTAGCTTCGCCATACAGGCTACAAAGACTCTCCTCCTCAGAACATCCTGCTGGCAGGAATTCAACATCATGGAAAAGAACAAAGGATGGACCCTTCTGGAAGGAAAAGACTGCCATCTTCAGGGAGTATCCCTCCTTGCCAAGTAAGACTTCCTTGCCATGCATCCCTGCTCTAAAGCAGCTGTGTTTTAAGGTAATTTTTTTTCCCCTTTTAGTTATCGTAGCCACCGAGGTTGAATCACCTTCTCATCCCAGAATGGGCAAATGCCCGTAATTCCAGCCAAATTTTTAGCCCTGCCTTACCCTCGGGAGGAGAAGGGGACAACAAAGGATGAGATGGTTGGATGGCATCACCGACTCAATGGACATGAGTTTGAGTAAACTCTGGAAGTTGGTAATGGACAGGGAGGCCTGGCGTGCTGCAGTCCATGGGGTCGCAAAGAGTCGGACACAACTGAGCAACTGAACTGAACTTACTCTCCCGTGCACCTGAAGCTGAGCAAAAACTTAAGAGCCCCCTCACCCCCCACCCCCCACCCCCCATGCCCTCTCTGAGTAAGAGCATTTCTGAGAGTTGTTCTGTGTTCTGTTTTGCAGTGCATTGCTGGAGAGAAATCACCTCCTTGCACATAAGGTCATGTACCTGTTAGTGCCTTTTCTTAATCGAGGGAATGATAAACATAAGCTCACATCAGCAGGCTTTTTTGTGGAGGTAAGACTTCTTTTTTAGAGGCTGTATGTATTCAGGAAGCCTATAAGGCAGCTGTACTGGCCTTTCTAGGCCTTGTCCAACTGAGTGACCAACTAGGGTCCGATTTAGACGTGGGATAGAAATGGTCCAAATTTAACCTTATTGAAGTTCTTCTGTCCACATATTTAGTGTTCCTTAGGTCCCTACGGTGGAAGCATCATCCTGTAATGTATGTGCTGTAGAGTAGAAGTTTCAAAGGAAAATAGGTGTTTCGGAGTTGGTGGGAAGCTGGCTCCCCTCATGAAATAGGGCTAAAAGGTAACTTCTTTGGCCACTTTCTGGGTTTTTTCAGCTTCTTCAGAGTCCAGTGGCTAGGAGATTTCCCAGCATATACTGTATTGCCCGCTTGAAAGACTGGCTACTTCTTGAAAATAATCCCTTTAAAATTCTTGCCCTGAGGGGACTGTGCTATCTTACCAGACAGGAGGAAATGGTAAGACCACTGATTCTATTTTTTTAATTAATTAATTAATTAATTAAAAAATTATTTATTTTTAATGGAAGGATAATTGCTACACAATATTATGTTGGTTTCTGCCATACATCAACATGAATCAGCCACAGGTACACATATGTACATAAGCTCTTTTGCCTTCTCTACGTATCAGTCCTGCCAATACTGAGAGATGGCATCAGGCCCTCTTTAATTCTATGTTCTGGGCTGGCCAAGACAACCAAAAACTCAACAAGCACCAGGCACAGAGCACAGGCGGGAAGCCCTACTCTGGTACCAGAGAAAGTGCCATTGGGAGGGGTGATGATACGCTGTTTTGGGCACACAGAGGGAAGACATGAAGAGCCTGCTGCCGTACATCCTAGACCTTTTATGTGAATCCGACGAGAAGATTGTTTTATTGGCCATTCAGATACTCCTGCAATTCGTCAGGACGATGGATTTCACCACCCTGACTGCCATGATGAGGACCCTCTTTTCCTTGTTTGGTGATGTAAGATAAGGGGAGAGGAGAGACTTTCCTAGGGGGAAGGTAATTGGCATAACAGCAAACTGAAGTTGGGATAGTAATAAATACATTCTATTTTAGACTGTACTTTTTTGTTCAGAACACTTTCAAATCTCTTAAAACTCTTCTAGGTAACCCATGATGTTGGTGGGGTTGGTGTTACTGTTTTTTAGGTTAAAAAAACTGAGGCATAGAGACTCCCCTGCTTCCTGGGATGAAGAAGGAGTTTCTAGAAGAAATTCAAAGAACAATCAGGACTGGGTCAGGATAGTGGACTATACTTATGTCTCCATCTGAGATCCCAAAGATTTGTCAAAAAAAATACACGGGGAGACTTTCCTGGCTGTCCAGTGGTTAAGACTCTACGCTTCCACTGCAGGAGGAGTGGGTTTCATCCCTGGTCAGGGAACTAAGATCCTGCATGCTAAGTGGCCCAGCCAAAAAAAAGAAATATATGTGGCACAGTGAACCACGTTCTGAAAGGTCAAATATGCCAAGGCTGGAATTTTTAATTTCATCAAAACAGCATGTGATGTGTATGTGCTAAGTCGCTTCAGTTGTGTCCAACTCTTTGTGACTCCATGGACTGTAGCCCGCCAGGCTCCTCTGTCCATAGGATTCTCCAGGCAAGAATACTGGAGTGGGTTGCCATGCCCTCCTCTGGGGGATCTTCCCAACCCTGAGATCAAAGCAGCATCTCTTACATCTCCTGCATTGGCAGGCAGGTCCTTTACCACTAGCACCACCTGGGAAGCCCAGCTTGAGTGAATAGTTAATACTAGGAGCAGATACAAGCGGTGATGACTCATTCTTAGAGTGAGAGAATGAGCCATGCAAAGCAGCAAATGTGACTGTCTCCACATATATTTGGTTTCTTGCCCTCAGCTACCAACATCTAAATATCCTCCTGTTAGGACCGGCATTTCAGCCGACCTAGAGCTCTTATAAGTTAAGCATGAACACATTCAGTGAGTTGCTTCCCTTTGAACATCCTTCATAGGTAAGACCGAATGTTCATCGTTTCTCCATGACCCTCTTTGGAGCCTCCATAAAATCTGTGAAATACACAGATAAGAAGGGTGTAGAGAGCCAAGTCCTGGACAGCTTGGTCCCACTTCTTCTGTATTCTCAGGATGAGAATGATGCAATCGCTGCGGTAATGCCTACTGTTAACTTCTTTCAGCCCTGAATAAGTTCAAATCCAGAGCCAACTCTGCAAACAGGCCCTCGTATCTCTGAGGGCAGGGACTCTGTGGTGCCATCTTTATTCCCCATTTCCTCTGGCACAGGCTTCCTTTCAATTATTTTACCTAAGTGAATTGTATGAAAAACCTTACTCCTTATTTCTGTGTAGCAAATCATGACCCTATGTGGGTGAGAATCATGTATTTTTATACCTTTCTGTAGCCCCTCCAATATTCAGCCTAGCCCAGAACTCTCAACACACTGCCCAAGTCAACAAACTCTTTCTGCTAATGATGATCACAGTCTGTTGTCTTTTCTCTTTAATTCAAGAATGGCCTTGTGGCCTTGAGACAAATAGACTAGTGTTGAGGCTAAATCAGGAAGAGAAACTTCTCTGAAATCTGGAGATTTCTTTGAACTCTCCTTAATCTTCCAGGGGTTCCTCCATAAGAATTGTGGGAGGGATGGCATCATCTTTAGTACTGTCCCATACCTCAGAAGCTGGTCTTTTTCAAGGTCCTGTGACCACCAGTTACAGCCAACCAGAGAGGTGGGTTTAGGCTGCAAGGAGTCTGGGAAAATGCTGGAGCGCCCACCCACCTATGCTCCTCCTTACAGAAAGATTCAGAAACAGAACTAAAGATTACAGTGGACCGTGGCACCTTGTTATGGGGGAAGTGTTATGGCCTTATAGCCATAAATATAAAATATTTCAGACCTCAGTGAAGTATAGGGCAGAGCTTCCCAACCAAGTGATGGGAAAGTGTGCTCCATAGAGGTCATGGACATGGAACAGACAGTACTGATCCCCAACCCCCACCCTGCACCCCAGCCAGCTTTTGGCGATCAGGCAAAGCCTAGAGCAGTCAAGACTCTGGGCTTGTTTTTCTAGCATAAGGTTAGGAATCACTGGCACTGACAATATAACCTAAAACATCCATACCACCTCGGCTGAGAAATAAAACCGGAAAAAATCATACAAAATCTCAAATTTTGTTATCATTTCTGAGGTATTAGTTTTCATGTTTTAAAACTTTATCTGAAAAAAAAAAATTTTATATATTAAAAAACTTTGTTCATATCATTTGTAAATCCTTTCAGCAATTTGCTTTTCTCTGTTTAACATATTTAGAAGATTTATTCATGTTATATAGCTCTAGTTCAGTTATCACTGCTATACAAAATTCTGTCATGTAACTGCAACTTCCCTATTCTTTTATTCCTGGACATTTAGATTACTTTTATATTTTCCTTATTACAATACTGCAGTGAGCATTTTGGTAGATTTCTTTGTGTACATGTGTGAGAGTTTCTTGAGGGCATCAACCCAGAAGTGGAATATCTGGGTATCTTTAACTTTACTGCTGCTGCTGCTGCTGCTGCTAAGTCGCTTCAGTCGTGTCCGACTCCATAGACGTGTGCGACCCCATAGACGGCAGCCCACCAGGCTCTGCCGTCCCTGGGATTCTCCAGGCAAGAACACTGGAGTGGGTTGACACTTACAATTCCTAACAAAGTAACTGAACTAATGTGCATTCCCATCTGTCCCCAGAGGAATTTTAATGGCCCAGATGTCTAGTGGACCTGGGACCAAACACTTGCTTGGAGACTACCAGGGGTGTTATATGGTGCATGGCAGCCTTCTGAGGGCAGTGAGTAAAGAAGGAGACCACTTGCTAATTTTGCTCAAGTATCAGGATCAAGTGAGGATCAATACTTTCCAAAGTTTCTTCCAAGCTAGAGATGTACAAGGACTGTGAGAAGGGGAGCTACACTTTCCTGTGTGGAGTGACAGGAGAATAACATAAAGAGCAGCTAGTACGCATGGGAGCCCTCTCTCTAGAGCATGGGGTAGTGTGACTCCTGCCCAAATCTCTGACCTGGGTATTACACTTGATGTTAGTAGCTCTCACTTATGCCCTCGACCAGTGGTTTCTCCATTTTCCCCAGAACCCTGCAGATTTTATGGGTTCTCTGTAGAGACTGTTTGGGAAAGTTGAAGGAAGGCACCTTGCCCTTACTTCATTCAATCAAGATAATTCTGAGTTTATCATATTAGACTTTAGTGTTTTATTTGAAGAAAGGTAATCTCAGCTAAAACATGTTTGAAAATGCTGATCTCTGATCATCCTTTTCACAGGAGAGCAGGCAAGTGCTAACTATATGTGCCCGGTTCCTGAAGTGGAAGCTGCCCCAAGCAGTGTACCGCAAAGATCCCTGGATCATCAACCCTAGTGACATTGAAACAATCTGCAAGTTCTTTGTATGTGAGCAATAATGGCTTTGTTAACTCCTTAATATGCTGACATGCTTATTTTTTTTCATACATCGTTTTTAATGAAGGAATATGACATAAAGGAAACATTTCCCATCCTTCTCACTTCAGCACTTGATATCTATGACCGGTCTTGTTCTATGAATCCATTTTTCTGTAGTTTCCTCCCAAATGAATCAAAATTCACTTTCTCTTACCACCCTTCCTTACCAAAAAAGCCTGGTGAACTCTTGGGAACTCCACTAACCTGGCTCAGGGGCTGCAGAGTCAGGGAGATAGTACATGCTCAAAAAACTACTTATGGAGTGAATGGAAATGAGGTTATCAATGATCTTTAATGCTTTCTTTGGATATAGTGGATTATTTTACCCTCCATCAGAGCATGAGCCCCAAGAAGGGCTGCCATGCTGTTGTAAGCTTTGCAACACAAAGCCTTGCAACACTTTGTCAACACAAACTTGACAGAGGCTACTGTGACTCATCTTAGGGGCAGGCTTGAGCCAGAGCAGCCTGAGGAGGCCCATCCATGGTTTCCTAGACAACTGAGTCTAGAACCACTGGGATCCTATCGTGAAGACCCCAGGACTGACTCTTCCCAGGGATCTTCCATATGCGTAACCATTGAGGACCCAGTAGGGCCTACCTTTGATCAGACTTACCAGCCTAGGAAGCCCCACAGTGCCCTCATGTCAGGCTTTCCATGCAGGATTCTCTCTCTGACCTGCGATCAAACCTATCACAGATGCACTAATGACAGTATTTTTGCAGCAAGAAATTCAATGCTGTCGGTCAATGAGACTACATATTGTCCATGTTAAATCATAAGTTCTATAAGAACAAAATCCTGCCCTCTTCCTGTCCCTGAGGTGCCTATCCTGGTAAGAGATCCACTGAGTAGTCAATTCGTTCAACCAACAAGCATAACATGCTCCATGTGCAACAGGCCGTGGAAAACCCAGAAACATGCCCAAGATGAAAACTTGTAAGGGGAGCTTACAAGCTAGTGAGGGAGATTAAACCTCTGTGAAACACTGAATGGAAAAGCAAGGTGGAAAGTGATATGTTGCCAAGACAGAAGGACCTGCAAAAGATTCAAAGAGTACAGGGTTAGGTCAGGAAGGTAAGAGGTGTCAGGGAAGAGCTATTCGGAAGGCAGAGCTCAAGACTGGGCTTAGAGACCCAAGAAGACTTAGATACAGAAAAGAGACGACAGATTAGAGGCATTGCAGGCACAGTATGCGGGTGTGAGCGAGGTATATTCAGAGGATTTAACATTACCAAGGGCCTCGTTATTGTGGCATAATTCACTGAGCAACTGTAGTTGTTTCAACCACTATACTCTGTATGTGTATCTGACATAGTCCCTTTATAGTGAGGCTGATAAAAATAGTGCTGCTACTTCACTCCTTCATACTCTTTTTTTTTTTCCCCCGCCACTTAGGGAAAAAAATGCAAGGGGAAGGTCAACATCTTAGCCCAAACATTGATGTTCTCCAAGAATGCAAAACTTCCTATCAGAAGAGCAGCAGTCTTATTTGTAGGTACAGAGAAAATCCTCTCATTTCTCCAGTCACTTTTATCCTGTGCTTTCCCAAATTGCGTTTTTGGGTGTCCCCATTCTTTATGAAGATGACTTTGAAAATATTTCTTTGGAGAAGGGGGCTATGTTATCTGTAGGTAACTATCAGGCACTTGGAGGAATTCAGTGTTTAGAAAATCTAATTATCAGAAGGTCAGTTGTGCCAGCTTCTTAAAGCCGGATCCAGATCACAGACTCACGGACTTTATCCTGCATTTAGGGCTCTTATCGAGGTACGTGGATCACAGTGAACTCGGGACGCAGGGTACCGACTGGATAGAGGATGGTAAGTGGTAAACACTTGGACTTGGGGTGCCCTGTGTTTGGAAGGTACCTGAGGCAGGCTCTGTGGTAGAGATGAGCCTGGGAACCAGAGAGCCTGACTTGTATTATTTAAAAAAAAGCCCTTGGAGGCTTCAACCAAATGTCAGTCTCCTTCCAGGCCAGTTTCTTCTTCAGGAAAAGACATGACCCTATTTGTCTTGGAAACTAGCTTTGGTGAATGTCTCAGGGGCAATTTCTGAATTTCATCATCTGTCAGAAAGTAAATTATGTAGAAATACTATCTTAGTAAGTTATGATGACACCTCATGAGTACTACACAAATTGACTGCAGTGGCTCAGAGGTTAAAGCGTCTGCCTCCAATGCGGGAGACCCGGGTTCGATCCCTGGGTTGGGAAGATCCCCTGGAGAAGGAAATGGCAAACCACTCCAGTATTCTTGCCTGGAGAATCCCATGGACGGAGGAGCCTGGTAGGCTACAGTCCACGGTGTCGCAAAGAGTCGGACACGACTGAGCGACTTCACTTTCACTTTCACTTTCCTTTCTCTTTTCTGTAAGTGGCTGTTGTCTTATAAGGTGGAGGGACTTGCTAATAGAGAAGTTTTATAGTCCTGTAAGGCAGCTGTCATGCAAGTGGTTTTCTACAGTTGTACAGCTTTGGGAATTTGTCACTCAGAGAATATTTATTTCCATTTAATAAATAGTTCTACAACCAGAAAGTGCCATGAAATGCTAAGTCTCACTATTCAAAAGCATGTACTTTGAGAACCAAATTAAAGTCCTGAACAATTCATTGCTTTTAAAATAAAAATATGTAACTGGTAATAGAGCCAGAAGCTGAAACTTTTTTTAAAAAGATCATGCCACTTTTCTCTATGGTGCCCTACTTCCCCACAGATATCAAAAGCAAAAAAAAAGAAAAGAGAAGTCATGTAGTTATTTTATTCTATGAGATGAGATTTCACATGGTCAATTCTGGTCAATTAAAAGGAAATTATTTTCTAATCTAAAATGCTGGGGAACCAAAGTTCTTTTTCCATTCCAAATTTATCTATATATATAAAAAATGTATCTGTACAGATGATTTAGGATAGTTGTGTGTGTGTGTGTGTGTGTGTGTGTGTGTGTGCGCGCACGCGCGCACGTGCTTAGTTGCTCAGTCATGTCTGACTCTTTCCAACCCAGTGGACTGTAGCCCACCAGGCTCCTGTGTCCATGGAATTTTCTAGCCAAGAATACTGGAGTGGGTTGCCATTCCTACTCCAAGGAATCTTTCTGACCTAGGGGTCAAACCCACGTTTCCAGTATCTCCTGCATTGATTGATGGATTCTTTACCAGTGAGTCACCTGGGAAGCCCAAAGATATGTATACTACTGCTAAGTCGCTTCAGTCGTGTCCGACTCTGTGCGACCCCATAGACGGCAGCCCACCAGGCTCCTCCGTCCCTGAGATTCTCCAGGCAAGAATACTGGAGTGGGTTGCCATTTCCTCCTCCAGTGCAGGAAAGTGAAAAGTGAAAGTGAAGTCGCTCAGTCGTGTCCGACTCTTCGCGACCCCATGGGCTGCAGCCTACCAGGCTCCTCCATCCATGGGGTTTCCCAGGCAAGAGTACTGGAGTGGGGTGCCATTGCCTTCTCCGTATGTATAGGGTTGGCCAAAAAGTTCATTGAAGTTTTCCTATTACCTATGGAAAAACCCAAATGAACTTTTTGGGCAACCCAATGTATAAATTATATACATATACATCAGAAAGAACCTTATTAAGTTGCCATTTTGTAAGGCAAAACAGTCAATATCCGCAATCTCCTGTGGTTAAATCTAATGGATAATCCCACCCTCTTTCTTCCTTTACAGTGGCTTATCTGTCTTAGAAACAGGGTAGAACATCCTAGCACTCTTTTTTGGACAAGTTTATGTCATTTATCACAGTTAATTTTAAGCTAAATTTGAACAAAAAAAATAACAAAAATTTAAATGTAAGTTTCTGTTCCTTTGGATTCCGAAACTGATGTCTACTCTTTCATGTGGTCTGTGGAACACATAGATCTTCATGCAAGAACTGTAAAAAACGAAAGACTAGTCAAATATTCCATTTTTTAAATAAGCATGATGAATTTAAAAACTAGACTACTACTTAAATAAAAGCTCCAGTCTGTGAAGAGGTCCTGAGTATTTTTGAAGTCTTGGAGAATTAGAAATTAAAAAGAGACCTTTTTTCTGTTTTTTTGGCTTTGCCATGCAGTAAGTGCGATCTTAGTCGCCTGACCAGGGATCGAATCCGTGTGCCCTGAAGTGGAAGCATGGAATCCTAACCACTGGACCACTAGGAAGTCCTGACCTTTTTCTAATATGATTCAAACACAGATCCATAAAGTAAAATGATAGATATGTCTACATAAAATTTTAAAAAACAAACTTTGAAAAATAAAGAAGCAGACAAAACTGAAAAATAGGAAATAATATGGGAGGAGTATATTTACATTATGATAAATAGTTAATATCCTTAAAACACATCAGTACTTCTGCCAAAGTGGCAAACAATATGAATAAGTAGTTCATAGAAAACCAATAGCCAATAAGTATATGAAAAATATTACTAGTAATCAAAAGTTTGTGAAATAAAACAATGATGAGATGACAGTATGTGTTTTTCTTTCAAAATGGCAAAGATTACTAGTTAATACCCAATGTTGATGTGTTAAGGGAAAACTGACATTATCATACACTGGTATGAGCATAACTTTTTATGACATACTCTTTAAAAAATTTTGTTTGGCTGTGCTGAGTCTTAGTTGAGGCATGCAGGATCTTCAGTTGTAGCATGTGAGCTCTTAGTTGTAGTATGTGGGATCTAGTTCCCTGACCAGGGATCAAACCCAGGCATCTTGCATTGGGAGTGTGGAGTCTTAGCCACTGGGCCACCAAGGAAGTTCCTGAGCATAATTTGGTACAACTTTTTATAGGGAAGTTTGGCAGTATGTATCAGAACCCTTTATTTTTATTTATTTATTTAAAAAATTTTTTTTATTTACATGGCTGTGCTGGGTCTTAGTTGTGGCATTCAGGATCTTTAGTTATGACATGCGAACTCTTAGTTGCAGCATGTGAAATCTTTATTTGTGGCACGTGGGATCTAGTTCCCTGACCAGGGATTGAACCTGGGCCCCCTGCACTGGCAGCACAGAGTCTTAGCCACTGGACTACCAGGGAAGTCCCTATCAAAACCCTTTAAATAAACGTACACACTGACTTGTTGATCCCACTGCTAGGAAATTAAACTATGAAAGTTAGCAAAAATTGTTACAGGAATGTTCATTTAAGTGTTATTTAAAATGGCAAAAATAGGAAGCATCTAAGATTAGAAAAAATAGGAAATTAGAGTTTGTCCATATTGTAGAATCATATATGTAGCCATGAAAAATATTGTAGGAAAATGTTTAAATGACTTAGATAAATGATGATGCAATATTATTAAATAAAATAAGCAATGATTAGATAATATGTATATTATGGTTACATCTGGACAAAAAATAGAAACATACTAGTGTAAATGAATGAATAGAAATAGACCAAAAAAGTTAATGGTGGTTTTCTCTGGCAGGAGGATTTTAAGTGACTTTGATTTTCTTCTAGCACTTACATACATGTATTGTCTAAATTTTCCACATAATGAACATGTATTTCCTTTGCAATAAGAAACCGTACACTAAAAACTTTAAAAAAAAATTAAAAGGGAATAATGATTTATTAAAAGATGCTTGCTCTTTGGGAAAAAAGATATGACCAACCTAGACACCATATTAAAAAGCAGAGACATTACTTTGCCAGCAAAGGTCCATCTAGTCAAAGCTATGGTTTTTCCAATAGTCATGTATGGATGTGAGAGTTGGACTATAAAGAAAGCTGAGCACTGAAGAATTTATGCTTTTGAACTGTGGTGTTGGAGAAGACTCTTGAGAATCCCTTGGAGTGCAAGGAGATCCATCCAGTCTATCCTGAATATTCATTGGAAGGACTGATGCTGAAGCTGAAACTCCAATACCTTGGCCGCCTGATGTGAAGAACTGACTCACTGGAAAAGACCCTGATGCTGGGAAAGACTTGAAGGCAGGGGAAGGGAATGTCAGAGGATGAGATGGTTGGATGGCATCACCAACTCAATGGACATGAGTTTGAGCAAACTCCAGGAGTTTGTGATGGACAGGGAAGCCTGGCATGCTGCAGTCCATGGGATTGCAAAGAGTCGGACACGACTGAGCGACCGAACTGACCTGAATGATTTAAGAGTAACCTCAAGAACCAACGGGGCTTCCCTGGTGGCTCAGTAGGTAACGAATCTGCCTGCAATGCAGAAGACCTGGGTTCGATCCCTGGGTTGGGAAGATCTCCTAGGAGAAGGGAATGGCTACCCACTCCAATATTCTGGCCTGGAGAACTCCATGGACTGTATAGTCCATGAGATTGTAAAGAGTTGGACACGACTGAGTGACTTTCCCTTTCCAGGACCAACACAGGAACTCAAAAATTAACAGTGTTATATACGGTCTGCCTGGTCCATATAATTTTAACATGGACTACTTGGCAGTTTGATTATTTTAAAGGAGTAAAATATTTGGCAACTCAGAAACAAGTAAGTTCTGTCAGTGAAAACTGGAATTGGTTAACAAGTAAGTATACAGACTTTCACACAGAGGCTTGGAAAAAGTTAGGTCTCCGTTTCAGCTGTTCTGGGCATACTGGGTCCTTTGTGTCTGACCAGTGATCGTTTCCGTAGATCTTCACCTGCATGCAATTTGTTTTCTTACCACTTAGATCTGAAAAAACTGCTGCATGACCCTGAGCCATCTCTGCGCATCATCACCTCCCAGGCTCTATTCCGAATCCAGAAGGCAGGGGCTGAACCACATTCCAGGCAGACGCTGTGCGGGCTGAGGAAGCTCATAGGTTGTTTGCCTATCTAGAAGTCCAAGGCAAGCAACACTAGGTAAAAAAAAATCTAATCCCTTCAGAAGCCCCAGAAGCACCTGGTGCTCCTTTAGAAAAAACTTCCTCCACCCACTTAATCACCTCACAACATATTTTTTGCTGTCAAAACCTTTAAGGAATGGCAATATAGAAGAGAGAGCAGCTTCTGGTGTACCTTTGCAGAAACAGTGAAAATCTACTGAGATTCTGAGGCATGCCAGAACATCCATAAAGTTCTAGTCTTGATAAACAGGTCGAGGAAAGCTTCGAGAGATTCTCAGTGTTCATACTGCAGTGTTGGTAGTGTTGGCTCTTTTGTCAAAGCTCAGTCTGCTTGTCAGCTATCTTAAGAATAAAGTAACGACCAGTTCTTATAATTTGATGCTAGTGATGTATTTTTTATAAAACTCCTTATGGCCTTTCTCCTTCCTCTTTCTCTTAAAAACAAGCAAGAAGCAGTTTCTGAAGTGGTGTAATACTAAAGTATCTGATATATGTAAAGTTTCTACTCCTCACTTTCCTTCTCTTATTTTCCTGATTCCTCTCCTACAACGGCTATCAGATCCTTAAACGGTTCTAGGATGGGAACTGTTATTGTTGAGGACCCACTGTCTGTTTTAACCTTTAACCATAGATGGAGAAAGTTTTCTTACAAGTAGACAAGTAGAAAGAGATTTGTTTTTACTGAGTGAATACTTTGATAAGCTGCATGTGGAAGGTTGGGGCTAGGTTAATTAGAGATGGTCTCTCATGGGCTAATTCCCAGGCTCTTGTTTAAGGAACCTAAGTGGAGAGCAGAGCTCAGTTATTTAAGGCAATGGAGAGGCATCTTGGAGGTGGGATGGGAAAAGAGAAAGGAAATAAGGCAACTGGCATATGAAGAAGAGACATATGCAATGGTGGATTGCATAAAGTTGTATGAATCCCTACCGCATCCCACATTCACACCATCCCTCTGCCAAGACATCTTTAGGAACACATTTCTCCATGATTCATGATAAGTTGTGCCGGGAGCCAGCCCACGAGATCCCACCCATGACAGAGTCATGGGAAAGAGGAATGATTGAGCACGGCTTCTCAGGCCTCAGGGATTCTCGGAAGGCTGCCTCAGCACTCACCTTAAAGATATGTCTTTCTGATGTTGACTATAATAAACCTCTTCTTATTTTCTATGACTTAGGCAAAAGGCCTTTCCTGATTCCCTTCTAAAATAGATCATTCTGAAACCTCAAATCAACAAGGCCCCTGAATGGTAGCACCCTAAATAAAATTATCTGGGATATAGAGTATGCTAATCTAAATTCCTTTTGCTAACATATTAGTTTGTTTAATAAATAAGCCTGTGCCTTTAGAGCTAATATACATGACTGCTCCTTAATAATAAAACAGCATTGAGAGCCTCCACACAGAAAGCCCCTATGGGCACAAAACCTTTCGCAGGAAAAAAGGCTTGTTAGGAAATATAAGAAATATTGCTTTATGAAACTGTTACTTAATCTATATTTACTCACTATGTTTTTACTCTTAATGTATTTAGCCTATATAATAAAAGCATAATAGTTAGAGATTTATATAAGTAGAAGTTTAGCTTTAATGCAAATAATAAGACAATTGTTGATTTAACTGATGATTCTTACTTAAAGCTGAACTTCAGCTTGCTGTTCTCTGACTTTATGGAACTACATTTTTTTCTGTTAAGCTCAAGGCATAGAGTAAGTTACTGAAAACAGGTTTTACCTTGAAACTTTCTATTGATGAATTCTTTCCTGTTGTGCCTGATACAAAAGTGTTCTGACTGATCAACCCTTATCAATGGAGAGTCACAAGATGTTAGCAGGCCCCCAGGCCAGAAGATGATGTAGACAAAATGAGGCTTTTGGTAACTAAAAACATGCAAAAGGTTTCGATGAAGGTCAAAACTGCTGGCCTATTAAGCTGAATTGATAGGCCCATTAAGCTGAATTCATATGCCCATTAAGCTAAATTAGTATGCCCACTAAGCTGAATTGGTATGACTCTATACTTTACATTTGTTTCTATGTACCACAAAAAATATAAAAGCTGTCTTAAAAATAATAAAGTTGGAAGACACTTGGGAGACACTTGGAAACGCTGAGACTTGCTGTGTCTTCTCATTCGCATCGCCGACGCCGTCCATCCTGAAGGAACCCCTGGACCTGCTGGAGCTGGACTCCAGCAAAGTTGGACATATTTTGAGGGATGTGACAGCCAAGGGTGGCTTCAAGAGCAAGATTCCTACTCAAGAGAGGTCTTCATATTTGGGACTAGCAGACAGGAGTTTTGAGCTAAAAGGCAGGCTCCAGCTGCCCATGGATTAACTCTTCACCCTCAAGCAGAGCTAAGAGTACACCTTGAGGGTGGCCACTGGATGCCAACTTCAGTGCATCGAGCACACTGGAGTCACGTGCACCCCTTACTGCTCTCTCTTTGGTCTCACTACGTGCCACCAACTCCACTCTCCCCTTTTGAACTATCCATTTTGTCAATCACGCAGTGAAGATGATTAATGCATATTGAGTGCTTACAATGAACCAGAGTCTAAGTACATTGTGTGGTTAACTCTTTTAATCCTCATTACCACTCCATGTACTAGTATCTCCATTTGGCAGATGGGGAAGCTAAGGGACATAACATGAAGGTGACTTGCCCAAGGTCACACAACTAGGAAATTCACAAACTCAAGTTCTGGCTCCAAAACCGACATCCTTGGCCGGTCTGCTCTGCCCCCCTCCAATGTGCCCTTTCCCTTCAATAAAGATTTCCTCTACAGTTCATCTCAGTGGTTGAATTCATGCCTGGAATCCATGTAATCACACAAATGTTGTGAAATGTTATTGAGCCTCAGATTACAAAGTTTGAACACTTCTTACCTAAAAGTTAGTGAATCTTATTATTATTTTTTTTTTCTCCAATGGGATAGAATGCACATGCTACAATGTAAGGAGTGGAGTTAGAGCAAAAAGTGGTGATTATTCTTGAGGAATATTTTCTGAGTCCTTGGTTTAATCTCATGAGCTATCCGTGTCTCACTGCAGCAAACAGATCTTTTGGATTTAGGAAGCAGTTTAGACCTCTAGTCACATATAAGAGGTTGAGCGAATCCTTTCTCTTTACTCATATTTACCCTAGAGTTGCCCTCCAGGTGGTTATTTTATTGTCTGTGTAATACCACTAACGGGGAGTAGCAGGCACAACAATGCTTATTCTATTTTATTTATGTTTATTGTGTTAAAATCCACAGAGAGAAGCATCCATTAAGAGGACTGCACTTCACTCAACTACCTCAGTGGTTTGGGAGGGGCTGAAGAAGCACTTAATAGTAATTGTATGAACAAGTCTATTTATTCTAAATATCTCCATTACTTTTATATAGGGCTCTCTTCATAGATAGGTTTATGTTTTTGTGGAATTTTAAAAATATACAAAACAAATATTTCTGGACACTTAATTTGTTGTAATATGTTGAAATAAAAGTTCCATACAATTAAATATCATTTTGACTTTATTTTCATCATATACTTTTCAAATGTATTGTTTGTTATCCATTACTGGCCCAACCATGTCTTTACTATTTTATATTTTCCCTTTTTTAAAACTTTGAGTATCACTTTTCCTCTGTATACTGAGATATATATTCTTTCTTCTTCTTATTGAAGTCTTTCAACCAACCAAACCAAACCTAGTAAACGCTGAATTTAAGCTCAGAACATGTATTAGTTGATCTGAGGAAATCACTTTTGTGGCAAGAGGGGCACAACACTAAAAATGAAAAGAATTTCTAGGCAGTTCATGTGTTGTGACCTTAAAGCTAAAGAAGTTGGTATTCCCAAGGACCTTTCCACTGCAATAATCTTGGTGATTTTTTTTAATACTTATTTTTGTATATTTATTTTTCTAAATTTGTTTTTCTATATTTATTTGGCTACACTGGATCCCAGAATGTTGCAGCATGTGGTTTTTTAGTTGCAGCCTGCAAGATCTAATTCCCTGACCAGGGATTGAACCTAGGCTCGCTGTACTGGAGGGGAGAGTCTTAGCCACTGGACCACCAGGGAGGTGCTGTCTTGGTGATTTCTAAAGAGTTTTTGTGTTGTATAACTGCCCAGATTATCATTTTAGGTCAAGACCCCTTAGAATTTATAAGTCTGGCCAACCAATTCCATTGCATTTTAGTATTTTATATGAAAAAATTTTTTTCAAACATGTTTTAGGCCAAACACATTTCTACAACTTCCTTTGTGGTAACCTATTTTAGAGCTTTAAATAGTCTTGTCATGTTTTGGGATTTTTTTTTTTTTTTTAAGATTTCTAAGCCAAAATTTCTGGCAAAGTCATTTCCATCTCCTGCATTATTAAGATAATAAAAATAATAGAAATTTTTCTTAAAATAATTGAAAATCTTTTTAAATTATAAAAGGATTTTATAACTCAGACCTTCAAAGCTTTTCTTATTTGACAGTTGATGAAATTGCCACAGCATCATGGCTGCTAAAGAACCTGTTAAGATGTTTGAAATATTAGTATCATCCCACCACCCAGGTCTTATCACGGCCAAAAGTGAAATAAAAGCATGAAACAGACATTATTAGTTAAGTAGTCTTGTGCTGAAACAAAATCAGTAAATGATTGAATCTGAAAATAATCTCAAGCTATTCATCTCTGCATCTGATTCTTTATATGAAAGCCCCGACCTCAATGTACTTCTTTGAACTCAGGATATTAAGTCAGTTAGGGTTATTGGAAGTTAAAATACAGTATTTTAAAAGAGAAAAAGTTCAGAAAACTGTTTTGTCTTATTACAGATTAAAGTGGTAATGCATGTGTGTATTCATGCATCAGTCAAGCTAAATCACTTCAGTCGTGTCCAACTCCTTGTGACCGTTTGGACAGTAGCCTGCCAGGCTCCTCTGTCCATGGGATTTTTCAAGCAAGAATACTGGAATAGGTTGCCATTTCCTCCTCTAGGGGATCTTCCTGACCCAGGGATCGAACCCGAGTCTCTTGTGTCTCCTGCATTGCAGATGGACTCTTTAGGCTTGAGAAGGTAATATTTGAGCAAAGACTTGAATGAAGTGAGGGAGGTGGTTAGGCAGATCTAGGGAAAGAACATTCTGGGCAGAGGAAATAGCCATTTCTAAGTCCTAAGGCTCCAGGGTCAAAAGTCCTAAGGCTCCAGGGTCAAAAGTCCTAAGGCTCCAGGGTCAAAAGTCCTAAGGCTCCAGGGTCAAAAGTCCTAAGGCTCCAGGGTCCCCTAGGCTAGTCAAGGAACCACAAGAAGGCCAGTATGACCAGGGTGGGGTAGGAAAGCTGAGAGGAGCAAATGAAGACAGAGGGAAGTGATAGACATGACAAAGAGTTGCGCTTAACTCTGAATGACACAGGAGCCACTGAAGCATTTTCAAACTTTTGGATTTTTGCCAATTTCAGAGTTTTATTTTTTAAATGGCTTCTCAGTGGCTTAAGTTTGCATGTCTTTTACCTAGACTGTATTCAAGTCCTTCCCCCATTTTGAGATTTGTCTTTTTCACGTTGATTCATAAAAGCTTTTTATACTCAAGAAATTAGCCTTTGGTCTGTTACTTTAGTTACAAATTCACTTAACACCTTAAATAGTCTAGCCACCTAGATTTTGCTTTCCTGTGTTGCATTTCAAACTTCAGACCTTGGCAAAGATATTGCAATTTTATATGAAAATTAATTCATGATTCTTCACCCCTGTGTTAAATCATATATACAGAAAAATCGTTTCTGAAATAAAATGTTAAGTTCCTAGAAGCAGTTTTTAATTAACTGTTTATCCATAAAAACAAGTAGTAAAAAAAGTATTTTAAGTATCTCTGTATACATATGTGATGGTCTATTTATTTTATAGCATACATTTTCTTTATTTAGTTTTTGGCACAAGTTCAAAGTTTAAAAGATACAAAAAGATAATACTAAAAGTAACTTTGTTCTCAGCTCACCACTATTGAATTCCTCTTCCCTTAAGCAACTACTGCTCCCACTTTCTCATGTATCCTTCCAGATATTTTATACAGATGCTCAAACTCTGTTTGCTCTAAGTGAACACATTCCCAATCTCAGTTAATCTCCATTTAAGAATCAGTAATATTGATTGAGACATGACACACATGTGGAAAGAAAGATCAGAGTTGATTGTAAAGCATCCATCTGTTTCTGATGCAGTAGAAAAGCAGTCGAGGAAACAGTAGTTATCATTGTTCTTTGCATAGAACTTTCATGTTATTTTTTTTACCTTGAGTTGATTGTGTAATTTAGATATTATTGTTATCGCCATTTTACAGATGAAGAAACAGACTCGGAGAGGTTAAAGCCAGAGAGCACAAAATTAGTAGGTAACAGCGCTAGGACTCAAGACTCTTGATTCCGATTCTCTGAACTTTCTTCAGTAGCTCCATAGGTAATAGCCTTAGCTGTTTCGAAGAAGGAAAATATCAACTTCTCTAAATCGAATGAGGAAATTGAAACAAGGAAAAAAGCAATAGGGATAGTCTTGCTGAGACTATTTGCTATTGCCGTCTTCAGGTGTTACATACATCTCTCTCGTATGGCTCAATTTTTCCACCAAGACCTTCTCCTTAAAAGGCTTATACCTGGGGTGGGTTTTCACTAATGTTCAGTTTTCCAACTTTTCTGGGAATGCAATGGAGCAGGAGTTACCAAAGTATGTATAGATTGAGGAAACAAAAATGATCCTAAGTTTTGGTTCTAGGTAGAATGAAGTCAATGTCAGGACAGTCTCTTAGAGGAAAACTTAAAAGAAAATGCTGTTCTGAAATTTCTTCCCGTGACTGAATTGAGTGCCCAGGACACAGATTTTGGTGGAGAAAGCCTTAGAATGAACATTTTTAAGTTAAATTGGGCTTTTCAGTTTTTAATTTCCTTATCTAAAGTCTGAAAGAGGTAGATAAAACATAAATTGTCCTTGTGAGCAGGGTGGGCTCTAATTTCTCTCTAGGGACCCAGCTAAAGGACCATCACTTTAGCTTTTTCTTTGAGGAACAACAGTTAAGAATGATGAGGTCAGGTCTTGCCCCTCCCCCACAACTATTAACTGCTTTTTTTTGTCTGTTAAAAGGCTAGCTGGTGAGTAGATCTTCTTAAGAGGGGCATGTGCCAACTAAGTAGTTGCTTAGGGCAGACTATCCCTGTTGCTTAGAGCAAAGCTGGGAGACAAAAAATTTGGGGGTGGGGGGAGAATTTCAAAATGAAATAGTCATGTTGGGGAAAATAATCAGAACTTTGTTGTACTTTCTTACACTTATTTTGGGGTTTGGAATTGTTTATATTTTAAATTATATTTGGGAGGGTGTAGATTATAATCTTTTTAGTCTTGGAGCCTCTAAAGGTCTGAATCAGGCTCTTGACACATGCTCCAGGAAACTCTGAAATTTTAAATCCACAACTGGGAGGCTGCTAATTATACAGGTACTATGGGATTAAAATATAAACAACCTTCATGATGTATCTGGGTCAGAAATGGAGAGTAAATCTATCTCACCACCCATAATTCATTTTCTATTCAAAGAAGCTCAACTGAGTGTTAACACAGCAGGCCACTGGATAATAACGAAAAATAAAAACCAACATGTACCCTGAGAAAAAAGCAGGGAGAGCATATTGACAAAAGGGAAGAAAAAGAAAAAAACATGAAGGTGAGGCTGGATCAATGCTTACCTATCTACATTTGATTCAACTGGTAATAGTGAAGCCCTGAAGAGTCTTGAGAAAGAGACATGATACAATGATGCTTGAGAAAGACTAGACTAGTAAGTAAACATAAGATGGATTGGAAGAGAAAATATAACATGAAACTAGAAATCTGGTGGAGGAGGAATCCACAAGATTTAGTGATTAGGTGTAGGGGATGAAGGAGCAGGAGAGTCAGTGATAACAAAAAGGACAGCATGGGCTGGGTTTTTTTGGTGAGTTTGGCAGTCCTGTTTATTGAAAACCAATGACACAGTTTAGTTAACAGTCCAAAAGAGGTGGGGAGAGTACAGTTTAAATCTGCTTTATTTTGTAAGGGAAAGAAGAGAATTCAAGAGTATTTTCCTTTTATCTTGGCCTCATTTCCAAAGCCTGCACTTTCTAATAGTTCACTTCAGGATAGTCTGAGAATTACCACATGGCAAAAGGAAACGTCATAGACGTGAGCGATTAATTGAATGTAAAGAGTTACAGATCAAATGAAACAAAAGACAGGAGAGGAAAATGGGAGGTTCACATAGACAGGATAATGACATACTGAAAACCCAAAGTTAGAGCACAGACTCATTCCGGAGGAGAAAAAAAACCCAGCATGCAGTGATTCTCATTTTTCGTTTGGTGGATGACCTTTGAGAGATGACACACCTCTTGTTCCTGGGTCATTTTCAAGCCAGCAGTGCCCCTCAGTTCAAATCTGGATGATCTGAAAGTCACAGCAAAAGAAGAATCAGTATCTTGCACATAGTAGGCATTCAGTAAACATATTTGGAATGAAGAAATGAAGGGTTTTCAGGACTTAGTGTGTGTGCATGAAGCAGGAAAAAAAATCAGAATCATTCAGCTCCAAAGAAGAAATGGCCTTATAGTACATATACTGCAACTCACTGAAAACCCCACTACTTACTAAAAAGATGAAAAATGCAGCAATGACTCTCTATTTTTCTTTGGCTTATAATTCCTTAAAAATTCCTGTTTCCTTTTATCTTGGTTTCTTTTCAAGACCAGAATGACCCTCTGAAATTCAGATCTGGATAAAAAAGAGATTAATGAGTTATGGCAAAGGCAAAAAACTTGAGGTCTCTCAGCTCTTGTGATCTTGTCCATGACCAGCTATGAAAGCCAAGACCCCATGGGGTAGTCCTATTTTTATCCCACTTTTCTTCAAAAAATTCCAACCATGATGTCTGTGTTTAACAGAGTCAGGGATACTTCTCAACAAAGAAATATCCTTTACCACTGTCAGCTCCCAACTGTATGTTGCTATTTTCCACTCACTAGGGTGGAAGTTCTGTTTTATCTAGATGTGCGGTGATAACCTTCCAGAAAAGAGCTGTGAAGAGGAAGACCAGGCTCTAGATCCCTGTCTTGGGCACCTTCTCCAGGGCCTGGCTACATCGCTGATCTCTTTATCTTCAGTCTCTGCCTGTCCCTGATTATTCACATGCTTGAGTTTCCCAGTCCTAGAAAATACCCTTCCATCTGGCTCTCCTCCACCAGACTATGAAAACAGAAGTTTTTACTTCGTATTCCAACTTTCTGACCTTCCTTCCAGCAGCCTCTCAACCACAGTAATCTGGCTTCCACTCCCACTGTGCTAACTAAAGACAGCTGCTTCTGGCAAAGGTTACTGAAATCATATGAAAGATAACATAGGAGGTCTTCATTGAATTCCTCATCCTATTTAAATTCTCTGCAGTGTTGTACTCTATGGAGTACTTCTTTCCTGGCCTCTGAAATACTGCTCCTCCTCCTTATACCTTCCTGGACAGTTTTTTTTTTTTTTCTTTTCATTCACTCCTAAAATTTTGCCTATTGCTGAAATGTTGGTACTCCTAGAGGGTCCAGCCTTGAGTCTCTTCTCGTGCCAACATACTCCCTGAGGGATATGAATCTGCTCCCTTAGCTTCAGGTACTGCCTGAAAATTGCCAAATCTTCACGTCCAGGCTGCCTCCACTCCTGGAGCTCTTAAAGACAGATGCACAGCAGCTTAATTAGAAAACAAATGATCCAGGGACTTACCTGGCAGTCCAGTGGTTGACTCCGTGCAGAAGGCACGGGTTTGATCCCTGGTCGGGGAACTAAGACCGTGAATGCCAAGTGCTGCGGCGAAAAAAAAAAAAAGATCCAGTACAGGAAAACCTTCATCCATTTCATCTCCACTAATCCTGACATTTCTTTGCTGACAGGAAGTTAGGAGGAGAGACAATGAACCCTGTTAAGAGACTCCTTGACCCTGGAGACAGATCTCCCCTTACCTGCCCATAATCTAGAAGTAAAATCTCACAGGAGGTGAGTCTCCATGCAGACACTACATGCCGATACCCCTTTCAGAAGATAATGAGATGGTCCTGAAGTCAGCTAGAAGAAAACAGAGCTGGAAGTACCACATTTGAGTTTTTGGGGGGAGTTTTAGTTTTTACTCATTTGAGACCCAGCCTGCAGCTGGTCCCCAAGTCCCAGTCCTCCCTGTGTGTGGGGAATGTAGAAGACTGGGAAAATGCCCAGGGGAGAGGGGCAACCTTCTAAGAGCCCACACACAACAGTTCCAGAACTGATCATAAGATCAGTTATACTGATCTGGTTATACTCCCTCTGGTTATACTCCATTCAGGTTGAGAGTATCACCTTTTGGAGCCCAAAGGGAAACCTATGTTATTGGAGACTCCTCCTCTTCAGCAGGGCCCCCTTCAGCTCTAGGACAGAGTTGTCTCTGCAGGCTGGCTCCTATCTATGCTGGACTCATCTCCCACCATCTCCATACCTCTGCTCTCTACCCCCATCTAACCCACGTGTGACACCCAGAGGAACCTGGCTGCACAGACTTCACCTCCTTTTATTAAAATCTCCATGCTTTTACCCTTCTGAGATCCTTTGCAACTTACCTGGACCTGCTTCCATGTTCACCTCTGGTGACTTCTTCCCTCATCCAAACAACAATGGGCTCTTTGTCATTTTTAAACACACCACATTAAGTACTGAGTGCCAGCTATGCCAGTCACTAATCTATAAACTCTGGAACACACTGAATATAAAAAGAAGGTTCCTGCTCTCACACAACTCACATTTTAGTAGGAAGAGCCAGCGAATGTCAAGATAATTTCAGATAGTAATAAGGTGCTATGAAGACAATGATGGGGGGGTGGTGTCAGGGTAGAGAGGCAGGTCAGCTATTTTAAATACAGTGCTCAGGGATAGCTTGACAAGGTGACTTTTTGTAGAATAATGAGAAGGAGCCAGACAAGCAAAGATCTGGCGTGGAGTATCTGGGGCTGTTTGACGAGCATGTGAGAAAGGCTTTGAGGCAAAAATTAGTTTGGCAGCTTGGCATGTCCAAGGTTCCAAAACAAAGCAGGTTGGAACTTATTACATACCTAAGAAAGGGGACAATGCCCTAGATGAGGTGGGACCAGATCACATGGGGCCTTATAGGCCACGGAAAGAAGTTTGGAAATTATTTTAAGAGCAACAGGAATCTATTGAAAGATCTTGAGTGAAGGACTGACGAGCTCTGCTTTACCTTTTTAAAAGATTCTGGCTCTTCCTGGAGAAGGGGTTTTTGATGGAGCAGAAGTGTAAGCCTTCAGACCAGTTCCTTGCCTTCAGGATTATGCTCAGGCCATTCCTAAAGTTTTTACTGGGTTCCAGTGTCCCAGTTCCTAGGGCCCAGGGAGGTAAGGAAGTGCCCCCTTACTCAGCTCTTTCAGCCCAGGTCAAGCCTCGTTTAGCCATCAAAAGAGATGGACAGGTGTCTGCTAATATCTTTACCTCATCAACTCCTCAGTGATTCTAAAAGACCACTCTCAAGGCGCTGGAGACTGTGAGGAGTGTCAGACGAGGCCCTCCCCCGCCCTTGATGCCGTGGGACCACTTTTTTCAGTTCCCTCCTCCATTTCCTAACTCAGAGAGCAAATCTCGATCAAACTGATTGGAGTCCTGGGGCAGTGACAAACCCAGGGAGGCCCATGGGTTGGCGGGGCAAAAGACGCTTCTCCCTAAGATGAACGGGGCCACCTCGCAACTGGTAGCCCTGCCTGAACCAAAGAGCCACCGAGAAAGGGATGCGCCGCTGGCCCTAAAGCTGGATACAACTACAACTCCCGGCAGACCCTGCGCTCGGACTGCCGATCCCTCCGCTACCAATTTGCCCCGCCGGCTGTGTCCACCGCTGCCCGCCAAGGGCCAAGTCCAGGTGTTTTAGGTCCCGAAGTCGGTCTTCTTATCACATATCCGGAGAGGGACGGCTGGGAGCCCTGGAGGAGAAACGGACTTTTTTGAGGAGAATCGCGGATGCAGACCATCGAAGAGACGTCGTCCTGCAGCTCCCGATTTTCGCGCGCTTTTGGCGCGGGTGGTTGTGGGTAGCGCGCCCAGGAGCGAGAAAGGAGCCGGGGGGCTGTGACCGCGCCGCCCGGCGGGCCTGAGGGGATGGACGAGGACGATCCCCACGCCGAGGGGGCGGCAGTGGTCGCCGCGGCCGGAGAAGCGCTGCAGGCCCTGTGCCAGGAGCTGAACCTGGACGAGGGGAGCGCGGCCGAAGCCCTGGACGACTTCACTGCCATCCGGGGCAACTACAGCCTTGAGGTGAGCGGCGGCAAGTGGGGCGGCGGGACCGAGCTCGCCAGGCCCCACCCCCGCCCCGCCCCTACCCCACCCTGTGGGGCGGTGGGAGTTTCCCTACCGGGAAGGGTCTCGCCGAGGAGTGCGAAGCTGGAAGGGAGGGTATAGATCCCATCTCTCCATTTATTTTGAGGCGGGAAACCGAAGTCCTGAAAAGGAGTGGCTTTTCCAAGGTCACACGCCGCTCAGGGGTCGTCCCCTGGTCTTCAGACCAGCGCCACAGACGTCTTGGGACTGCCCTTAAGTCTGTTTGAGAAACAAATACCATAACGATAAAAGCTTAAATGACTTGTGTGCCGAGACGCCGCTGCCCAGCGCTTTAGATGTGTCGTTTTACTTGGTTCTCTCCACAAACCTTTGACTATGTTCTGTGATCCCCATTACACAGATGAGGAAGTTGAACCCCAAAGAGGTTAAGCCCAAGGTCGCCCAGTTAATGGTGGAGCCGGACTGAGTCTGAGTCATAACCTCTCTACCCTGCCGGCCCGAAATGTGGGTTGCTTTTTTTGCCGTATTGCCGCGGCACAGCTATTTCATCAGAGCCAATTGTGCACACAAGGCTTATCTCTGGGCCCCAGATTCCTCCTATCTCAGTCGGGGATAATTAGATGGTCTTGACGCTAAACACAGTGTGTGTCTCTGAACAAAATAAATATAAGCTATCATTAGATTTTCCCTAGCCATTCTTGCGTTAAGTCCTCACAACAGCTCTGTGCCATGACTGGGCAGTGAGTTAATCCTGCTGTGCAGGTAATAGTATCAAAACCAGGAGGGTTGTGTTGCCCAGGTTCGTTCTGCTAATCATCGCAGGAACCCAAACAAGCATAAGCCCAGTATAGAGGTAGAATTATGATGGGATGTATTTGCAATTACTCCAGTGGCCTCATGATCAAAAGTTTTTGTGATCTAAGAGGGCTAGACTCAGAGTGTTCTTCTGACTCATCACCCGGTAGAATAGTTAATCGCTGAGTTCAGAGGCTTGGAGTTAGAAATTTGGAGTTGACTGTGTATGTGTGTGTCAGTATATGAGGGAGAAGAAGAGAGACTCTTGTATGTCTCCAGGGTAGGACTGGATAGACTGGATTAAGGACAGTCATCTGCATCTCTGGGTGACACGACTGGAAAGCTGAGTAAAGGAGGAGAAAGTAAGGGAGATTATAACTTACAGCTTCTCGATTGAAAACAAACTTTTTAGAAATCTGAGAAAGCATTTCTGACATCCCAAGTCTTCATTTAGTCTCTCATTGAATGCGCATTGCTGAGTGTAGGCTGTGTTGAAGGCATTAAACTAGGCGCCTCTTTCAGATTCTTGAATATGCCTAGCTTGCTCCTACTTTCTCCATGCCAGTCTCTCTGCCTGGAAAATTCACTCCTCAGTCCAGGGAAAGTTTAAGAGCCGAATCTCCAGTTAGGCAGAGTTGATCAGGATATCTTAATGTTTGACTTAATTCACAGTTGTGTTGAATTACGATTTTGTGTTTATTCTATCTAAAGCGTTTTATTTTCCTCTTGTTTGTTGCTTTGTTTTTGGTGAAAGGCATTTTCATCTATCTGCTGCTTCCTAAGAACCCCTCTGCCCAGTCCCTATCCCTTCTAGTCTACCTGACAAGCTCCTGATTACCCACCCCACTTCACCCGTACATTTTGGTGAATTATCACCACTTACCACTTTTGTCTCCCTCTGTGAACCCTTCTGTGACTCCCCCTAGTCAAAATCAGTTGCTCACTACACTATATTCTCCCATAGCACTTTATTTTCAATTCTTAAAACATGTATCTCACCAATTATAGATAATAGTATCTGTTCCTCTTAGTTCTACACTTGGAGTTTTATAAGGTCAGAAGTGTTTTTGTATTTTGAAGGCCTAGTATCAAGGAACTAATTTAAATACTATAGGTGGTTTTTTTTTTTTTTTAAGGAAAAAAGTCAAAGTAGTAATTTTGGTTCTTAAAGTTTCTCTATATTAATAGTGTTTTCATCTAGTAGCCTGTATCCAAAAGCTCTATAATACTTGGGTGTTATATGCAAACAACTCGTTAATCAAGGCTTCTAAAAGTATTCAACCTTAAGCTTACCTGCCTCAAGCAATTAAGACTTGTCACTACTTTAGGGCAGGAACACTGGGTCTTAGACTTATTAGTAGCTACCCATTTCTGCTAACCCCTTTTGGATTATTGCAGGAAATCTTTATTAGTCATTTTTACTCTTCTAGCTAAGTCGTTTCAGTCGTGTCCGACTCTGTGCAACCCCATAGACGGCAGCCCACCAGGCTCCGCCGTCCCTAGGATTCTCCAGGCAAGAATACTGGAGTGGGTTGCCATTTCCTTCTGCCATTACTCTTCTAGAGTCTGGTCTTAAAGAGGATCTGCACTACAGTATTGTGTTATGCTATGAGATTTGTGTCTAGTTCTTAATTTCATGTAAAGCTCAGCAATGAAGTCATAAAGTGAATCTAGCTTCAATAACTCAAGTCTAAAGCAGAGAGTTAGTGTTGAATTCTCAAATGTCACCTTTTTTGTAGCATTGTAAATTGAAATATCTGCTAAGATAGAGAGCCATACTTACTGTTTTAAAGATTAGGGTAAATAATTCCCCCAATTTCTACCTCACAAAACTGACAATCTCCTTTATATTGAACACGATAGGTATTAATTTTTATATGTGTGATTCTTTTGCCATCATTCTACTCTGTTCTTTCCTTTTCTCTGCCAAATTGATTAAAAAAGAAACAAAATGATAGAAAGGCACTTGCACATCATCAAGGCCATGACTGGTGTTATAATATTGAAAAAGCTAATGCTGAGAAATTGAGAACTTTTTCAGTAATATTAGATTTGGGGTATAGATGAGAGATCTATCTTTAGATTAATATCGATTTACCATGTTACACAGGACTGAGAGTAATGAATTTTATACCCATTTTTGGAACCAACTAAGCTTTCTGACCTTGGGCAAATATCTTCACTTCTCTCACCTGTTAATACAGTATGAAAATTAGACCAGATAATCCTAAGATCTCTTTTGAGTCTAGAATTCAAGTGTTCTAATGAAATATATCCATTTTGCTGTTTTATCTTTTGCCTGCCAGGGAGAAGTTATACACTGGTTGGCATGTTCGTTGTATGTTGCTTGCCGCAAAAGCATCATTCCCACAGTTGGAAAGGGTATCATGGAAGGAAATTGTGTTTCACTTACCAGAATACTACGTTCAGCTAAACTAAGGTAAAGCACTTTGATTTTTCAAACATTACTTTATAAGTCCTGAATTTAACTTTAGAATTTAACTTCTCTTCATTTTAAATCATTTAGCTTCATCCCATTCTAAGTTTTTTTTCCAGTTCTCACATTTTTTTCCCAGTTCTCACATTGTTTCTCTGTCTTTCTTCCTCAAATTCTAACTTCAACCAAAGGCCCCTGTTCTAAATCTTTTTTTTTTTTAATTCAGTTACAATTTATAAGTCATACAATTTACTTACTTTACTTGTACAATTCAGTGATTTGGGTATTTTTTACAGAGTTATATAACTATCACCACAGGCATCACAGGCATAGAGGTTTTGTTTTTGGTTTTTTTTTTGGCTGCACAATGCAACGGGTGGGATCTTAGTTCCCCAATCAGGGATTGAGCCTGTGCCCCCAGCATTGGAAGCATGGAGTCTTAACTTCTGGATTGCCAGGAATGTTACTAAATCTTCTTATCTATGATTTTTTTCATTAATATTTTAAGTTTGAGAATAATTTGAAGCTCTCAGAAGAGTTGCAAAAATAAGAAAATTACAAAGACCATCCATACACCCTTGACCTAGACTCACCTTTTAGTGACATTCTATCCGTTTGCTTTATCACTTAATCTTTTTCCCTTAAATAATGTATTTTCCTCAACTATTTCAGTTTAAGTAGCATCCAATATAG
Organism: Giraffa tippelskirchi; assembly: GCF_054371585.1. Taxonomy (NCBI): domain Eukaryota; kingdom Metazoa; phylum Chordata; class Mammalia; order Artiodactyla; family Giraffidae; genus Giraffa; species Giraffa tippelskirchi. The sequence continues at coordinate 107,875,291 of NC_137287.1, read as the reverse complement.
CCCTATACCCCTAAATATTTCAGTGTGTATTTCCTTAAATAACTATAGTGCAGTTATCCACATCAACAAAATTAACCTTGATACAATAATTTTCTATAATCTAACATCTCTATTCTAGTTTTATTACTTGATGCAGTAAAATTTTTTCTTTTTTTCGGTTGTTCTGGGTCCTTGTTGCCGCTCGTCAGCTTCTCTAATTGCAGTACAAGGACTTCTCACTGCAGAGCACAGGCGCCAGTGCATGTGGCTCAGTAGTTGCAGTATTCGGGCTTAGTTGCCCTATGGTATGTGGGATCTTAGTTCCCCAACCAGGAATCAAACCTGTTCCCTGCACTTGGAAGATGGATTCTTCACCACTGGACCACCAGGGAAGTTGCTAATTTTAAGTGACTATGTAGATCTTTATGGACTTGGGAAAATATGCATCAAATATTGCTAAATTATACTGCAAAATACTGTATAAGTATAGATTCATACATATACCTATAAAACTAGAAGATTTTTATTGAGTATTTACCTGTGTGCCAGATATTATATGCTAACAGTTTGCATTTGTTTATTCGTTTAATCCTCACAGTAATCCTATCAAATAAATCTCATTTTAAAGATGAGGAAGTCAGGTCATCAAGAGGTTAAATTATACCCAGTGGTTATATACATAAGTGGCAGAGCCTCTGAAGTCCATGCTGTATTACTTATGTATCAATAAACAAATATACATTAGTGTGTCTTGTTTTGAATTGTATCTTTTATTCAGCTTCAGTTTACAAAATAAAATTAGCCTAAGTAATTTCCAACTTAAAAAGATAGTTTCATGTGGGAATTCCCTGTCTGTCCAGTGGTTAGGACTATGCGCTCTCACTACAAAGGGCCTGGGTTTAATCCCTGGTTGGGGAACTAAAAATTCCCCAAATTTATGTAAAAATTTGTCTTGCTATTAATAGTGTTAAAAATTAGTATCTATTTTGTAATTTGAATTTTAAATTCTTAATAAAGCAGTTGTCTGAATCTCATTAAGTAGTGAGAAGTAGTTTTTCCTTAGTTTTTTACAAGTTTTTTAGTAACTTGTGATTTAAATCAAGATTATTTTCATTCACTCATTATTTTCATATTTACTAGAACCTGAATGAAAAATTACTTTTCATAATTTTAATTGAACAAAGTAATTTTCTTTTTTGCCTTTTGAGTACCCTTAAAATTAGATAATGTGCCACTATTGGGACATATGTTCCATATTACCATCTCTTCTCTGTACTTTGTTTTTGCTGGCAGGGTGAGTCACAGCTCCCAGTAAGCCATGCAATCAGGAGGGTAAGCAACCAATACATTTACAACTATTCTGTCTCACAGCCATTCTGTTTTTCACTTTCAGTAGAGTATTTGTTAAACTATGTGAGATAGTCAACACTTTTTTTTTATAAATAGGCTTCGTGCTAGATGATTTTACCCAACTGTAGGCTAATGTAAGCATCTGAGCATGTTTAAGGTAGGCTAGGCTAAGTTGTGATGTTCAGTAGGTTTAGGTATATTAAATGCATTTTCAACTTATATTTTCAACTTACAGTAGAGTTACAGGTTACATCCTGTAACCCCATTTGTAAATCGAGGAAGATCTGTATACATGTAAATAACATAGAGAGATAGATGACAAAGCAAATATGCAAAATGCGAAATTGGTGAATATTGGTGAATAAAGAAGTTCTTGTATACAATTCTTGCAGCTTTTCTGTAAGTTTGATGCTATTTCAAAATAAAAAGTTTAAAGATAAAAGGGAATGTTTAGATACATTTATGGCACATCTATATAGTGGAATAAAATCCAGCTCTTAACATTATGGAAGGACGTTCATGTGAACTGATAGGAAATGATCTCCAAAATTATAGGAAAAAAGAGAAGTATAGAATATCTATTGTAGGTAGTATGGTTTCATTTGAGTGGGGAAAAAGTATTTAAGTAGGTATGTGTTCATAAATACCCTAAAAAAATTCTGCAAGGGTAAATAAGAAACTAGTAACAATATAATTGTGACTTTCTGTGGCTCAGCAGTAAAGAATCTGCTTGCAGTGTAGGAGATCCAGGTTCAGTCCCTGGATGGGGAAGATACAATCAGTCACTAAGGCAAAGTTGGTTGCTTTAGTGGAAAAAAACTGGGAGGGAGTTGATGGACAAGGAGAGATACTTTCCATCATGTATCCTTCAGCACCTTTGAAATTTTGTAATTATGTACATTACTTATTAAAAAAAGGAAAAAAGAAAACTCTCATAGGGTAACATGATATCCATCTTTGTGTAAATATTTTTGCCTATATCTTTGACTCTCTCCTTAGATTCTTATAAAAAGCAATTTTTGGATGAAAGAATTGAGTGTTTTTAAGACTATATTTGTTGCCAAGTTGCCTTTAGAAAGGTAAATTACTAATACTTCTAGCACATTTCACTATATCCTTTTTGGAGTAGCATTTTTTTTTAACAGCCCTTCTGAGATATAATCTACATATCCATTTAAAGTATATGGCTCAACAGTTTTTAATATATTCACATACTGACTACAATTTTAGAACATTTTCATCACCCCAAAAAGAAACCTCATACTCATTAGCATTCACATGTTATACCCCCACCAAATCCCCTTCCTCTTGCAACCACTAATCCACTTTGTGTCTTTTTGCCTATTCTGGACGTTTCCTATAAATAGAATCATACAGTATATGATATTTCTTCATGATTGGCTTCTTTAACTTAGCATAATGTTTTTAAGGTTCATCCATGTTGTAGCATGTATCAGCATTTCATTCCTTTCTATGACTGAATAATTTTCCATTGCATGGATATAAACATTTTATTAATTTTTTGTTGATGGACATTTGAGTTGTTTCCACTTTGGACTCTTATGAATAATGTTGCTGTGAATGTGTACAGCTTTTTGTGTGGACGTATTTCTCATTTCTCTTAGGTGTATATATAAGAATTGTTGTGTCATGTGGTAACTCTGGTTAACCTTTTGAGGAGCTATAAAGCTGTTTTTCAAAGTGACTAGTCATTCTATGAAGATTCCAATTTATCCACATCTTGTCAACACTTATTATCTGTCTTTTTTTTTTTTAAGATTTACTTATTTGTTTATTTATTTATTTATGGTTCTGCTGAGTCTTCGTTGCTGCACAAGCTTTCTCTAGTTGAGGTGAGCAGGGGCTACTCTCTAACTGTGGTATTCGGGCTTCTCATTGCAGTGGCTTTTGTTGTGGAGCACGGGCTCTAGGGTGCATGGGTTCATTAGTTGTGGCTCCCAGGCTCTAGACCATAGGCTCAGTAATTGTGGTACGTGGGCTTAGTTGCCCCGCAGTATGTGGGATCTTTCCAGATTAGGGATCAAACTTGTGTCCCCTGCATTGGCGGCAGATTCTTAACCACTGGACTACCAGGGAAGTTCCTATCTGTCTTTTTTTTTTTAATAGTCAAGTACCCATGAAGTGCTACCTCATCATGGTTTTGATTTGTATTTCCCGAATGGCTAATGATGTTGAGCATCTTTCATATGCTTTTTGGAGTACTGTATTCTTTGTAATAGATTTTCAATGAAACAGAAACTCTTTTGAAAGCTGTGAAGTTTACTTTGTGTTTTAATTTAATTAAAAAAATCACATTAATAGTTTAAGTGATATCAGTCCTATAAGGCTCTTTTGTTTGTTTTTAAACACTCTGATGTACTTTGTTCCAGGTTAGGACAGCCATTTTGGGGATAGCAATATTGTACATTGGATTTATATGAGAACATATTAGTCACGGCTCTTATTTATTAAAAAAAAAACAGATACCAGATACCAACATTGGCTCTCTTAAGAAGAAAAAAAAGTACTGAAAGAATATTGGATAGCTGACAAAGTCTTTAGGATAACTTGAGAAATTAGGCTTAGAAAATGAGAAAGAGAGGCTGGCTACACAACCAAAAAGCATGTCACAGAACCCATCTAATAGGTACACAGCTTGCATGGCCAGCAATGCTGTCCCTGGATGTTGGCAGTGTTTTTGTCCCTAGGAGCTGCTATTGAGCTCCTTAAGAATTTACCGCTTCCTCATTTCTGCGCCATCACCTCTAGATTCAAAAATCAAGCAGATATGTCTGATTAAGGACCTAAGGTTTTATGCCTTCACCCTAAGTTCCAATCCAGCTGACCGTTCCAGTAGAAAATCCTCAGATAAAGGAAAGGATAGAATTTCACATGCAGAGCATCCCCATCTCCAACAAAGTCCTCTATAAGAGACTATAATTTTGTCAGCCAAAAAAATTTTAGTAATCTAGCTTTTTTTCTTTTTCTGCTGCTCTTGATAAGAATCTTTTAAAAAGACTCAAATTATTAGATTTCAGTCAGCATGTCTGGAGTTTGAACTTCTACAGACAACTAGCTGATGATTTCTTCTACCACCTTTAAAAAAAAAAAAATTACATGCATTATTCTGTTATATCACTAGACACTTAAATGAACTTTAATACTACAAAATTTCCAGTCCAAGACCATACTAACATGGGAACATAAAAAAATCCACTTATAATTGGATAAGCCAGAAATGTAGAGCCATAGTCCATTAAGTGATTTTTCTGGATGTGTACTACCTTCTTCAGCAATCAATGCAAAGAAATAGAGGAAAACAATAGAATGAGAAAGACTAGAGATCTTTTCAAGAAAATTAGAGATACCAAAGGAACGTTTCATGCAAAGATGGGCTCAATAAAGGACAGAAATGGTAGGGACCTAACAGAAGCAGAAGATATTAAGAAGAGGTGGCAAGAATACACAGAAGAATTATGCAAAAAAGTTCTTCACAACCTAGGCAATCACGATGGTGTGATCACTCACCTAGAACCAGACATCTGGGAATGTGAAGTCAAATGGGCCTTAGGAAGCATCACTACGAACAAAGCTAGTGGAGGTGATGGAGTTCCAGTTGAGCTATTTCAAATCCTAAAAGCTGACGCTATGAAAGTGCTGCATTCAATATGCCAGCAAATCTGGAAAACTCAGCAGTGGCCACAGGACTGTAAAAGGTCAGTTTTCATTCCAATCCCAAAGAAAGGCAATGCCAAAGAATGCTCAAACTACTGCACAATTGCACTCATCTCACACACTAGTAAAGGAATGGTCAAAATTCTCCAAGCCAGGCTTCAGCAATACGTGAACCGTGAACTTCCAGATGTTCAAGCTGGTTTTAGAAAAGGCAGAGGAACCAGAGATCAAATTGTCAACATCCGCTGGATCATTGAAAAAGCAAGAGAGTTCCAGAAAAACATCTATTTCTGCTTTATTGACTCTGACAAAGCCTTTGAGTGTGTGTATCACAATAAACTGTGGAAAATTCTGAAAGAGATGGGAATCCCAGACCACCTGACCTATCTCTTGAGAAACCTGTATGCAGGTCAGGAAGCAGCAGTTAGAACTGGACATGGAACAACAGACTGGTTCCAAATAGGAAAAGGAGTACGTCAAGGCTGTATATTGTCACCCTGCTTATTTGACTTATATGCAGAGTACATCATGAGAAACGCTGGGCTGGAGGAAGCACAAGGTGGAATCAAGATTGCCAGGAGAAATATCAATAACCTCAGATATGCAGATGACACCACCCTTATGGCAGAAAGTGAAGAAGAACTAAAGAGCCTCTTGATGAAAGTGAAAGTGGAAAGTGAAAAAGTTGGCTTAAAGCTCAATGTTCAGAAGACTAAGATCATGGCATCTGGTCCCATCACTTCATGGGAAATAGATGGGGAAACAGTGGAAACAGTGTCAGACTTTATTTTTCTGGGCTCCAAAATCACTGCAGATGGTGACTGTAGCCATGAAATTAAAAGACACTTGCTCCTTGGAAGGAAAATTACGACCAACCTAGATAGCATATTGAAAAGCAGAGACATTACTCTGCCAACAAAGGTCCGTCTAGTCAAGGCTATGGATTTTCCAGTGGTCATGTATGAATGTGAGAGTTGGACTATAAAGAAAGCTGAGAGCTGAAGAATTGATGCTTTTGAACTGTGGTGTTGGAGAAGACTCTTGAGAGTCCCTTGGACAGCAAGGAGATCCAACCAGTCCATCCTAAAGGAGACCAATCCTGGGTGTTCATTGGAAGGACTGATGTTGAAGCTGAAACTCCAATACTTTGGCCACCTGAAGCGAAGAGCTGACTCATTGGAAAATACCCTGATGCTGGGAAAGATTGAGGGCAGGAGGAGAAGGGGACGACACAGATGAGATGGCTGGATGGCATCACTGACTGGATGGACATGGGTTTGGGTGGACTTAAGGAGTTGGTGATGGACAGGGACGCCTGGCGTGCTGCAGTTCATGGGGTGGCAAAGAGTCGGACACGACTGAACAACTGAACTAAACTGAACTACCTTCTTAGGTATATATTGATATTTGATGGTAGAACCACACGTTGTAACATAAACACTTGAATTTTATTCCTGCCCTATAACAGTCTGGTGCTTTGTGATCAACTTTCAGAATCTAATACTGAGACAATCTGTCTTTCCTCAGACTAGTTTTGTGAACTCATCAGTCTGTTGACTAACATTTACTTTGTAATTTATATGCAGAGTATTGTGTAGGTGCTACAGGGTATAAAGAAGTAGATAGATACTACCTCCATAGTCAAAGATATTTTATGTATTGAGTGTTAATTCAGAGTTTACATTCTCACAGTGATTCTGGGAACCAAAGTAATTTCATAGCACTTGAAGTGGGGTTTTTTGTCCTTTTTTTAAAAAATAAATTCAGGGATTTTAATAAAGATTCTTAGGTATAAGTAGAGTGTTTCCTTTTCCTACCATTATATGGATTCATTTTAAATTTGCTTTTTTCTGTTTGTTTAGTTTAATACAGTTTTTTAGTAAAATGAAGAAATGGATGGACATGTCAAACCTGCCACAAGAGTTTCGTGAACGTATAGAAAGACTAGAAAGAAATTTTGAGGTGTCTACTGTAATTTTCAAAAAATTTGAGCCAATTTTTTTAGATATATTTCAAAATCCATGTGAAGAGCCACCAAAGTTACCACGAAGCAGGAAGCAGAGGTGAGACACTTTATCCTCATATAATTGACATAGAAATTATGATACAAACTTATTAAGGGCATTTGCATTTTAAAAGTCAACTTTTTAACCCCATTTAATAAACCACAGTTGTCTGTCCTTTGTGAATGGGATTTTTTGTGTAATATGACTTTACTACTTGCTGTATTTGCTGTTTCAATTTAAGTGACAAATGTGGAATGATATTTAGTAAGTTAGATAAAAAGTACGTTTCCCCCTCTTTTTTAGGAGGATTCCTTGCAGTGTTAAAGAGCTCTTTAATTTCTGCTGGACACTGTTTGTTTATACTAAGGGTAAGGTGACACTTTCAGTTGTTTTATATTTCTCTTGTGGGAACTCAGTGCTATTTGACATGGAAGGTTCCTGGGTTTTATGTCTCTTTTTTCTTGTAAAGGTAATTTTCGTATGATTGGAGATGATTTAGTAAACTCTTATCATTTACTTCTGTGCTGCTTGGATCTGATTTTTGCTAACGCCATTATGTGCCCAAATAGACGAGAGTTGCTAAATCCGTCATTTAAAGGTGAGACCTTATTTATTTTTGAAAACTGATAATCAATTTTTAGAAAAAGAGTTTTAAAAGTCGATCATATTCTTTTTTCCATCCATTGTTTCTTACACCCTGTCAAACTAGGTTTACCATCTAATTTCCAAACTGCTGACTTTCGGGCTTCTGAAGAACCTCCCTGCATCATTCCTGTACTGTGTGAGCTGCATGACGGACTTCTGGTAGAAGCCAAAGGAATAAAGGAGCATTACTTTAAGCCATATATTTCAAAACTCTTTGATAGGAAGGTACTGTACTTTTATTTAAATGATTCAGCTCCTGTGGGTCAGCAGTAGCAGCCTCCAGGAGAAAACCAGTATTTTAAGCAAGTTCTTAACATTACAGTACTCGGGCTCAAGTTCCCAGGTTTCAGTCTCTGCTGTGATGCAGTCCTGGCCTGTGATTTTCTGTGATGTGCAAAACTGAGCTGTAGAAGAATGTGACCATCTGTATGTCCTGTTAACTAAATGCACAGCCAGAGGCATCTGTAGGAGGTTCTGATAGAGAATTAATGAAGGACAAACATCAGAGTAAGCCTAAGGAAAAGCAGGAGGTCAGAGTAAGCTAGTTTATTGCCACAGTTTGAATACTGTTTACACAATTTGCTGTTTACTGAAAGTAGGGTGATATATAAACAGCTGTAGCTTTAATTCCATGAGTAGAGCAGAGAGTCCCTTATAGTTTTATAGTTACTTGTGGGCTACCTACATGCCTTCTAGATTTTTTTTTCAATAATTTACCTTGCTGTTTCTATATTCATGAACTGACTTTTTCTTTTGGGCCTCCGTTTATTTCCCCAACATTGAGCCATTTAATCCAGGTAGAACTTGAATTTTCTCTTTGGTTAAAAAAAAAAAAGAAAGGAATATGGATTAGGTCATCACTAACTGGGTTCTTCTCTTACGTATACTTTTGTATCTAGTCTTATCTTTCAATAAACAAATATTTATGTGTATATACACAATATATATATTTCTGTGTGTGTGTGTGTGTGTGTGTACTCAAAATGTCTCATTGTAAAACTTTAATCTCCAGCAAAGTAAACTTTAAAGGAACTGAAGGGTTTTGTCTTTTGTGCTCTGTAGAAGCAGTGCACTAGTGGCTCCTAGGTATGGTGGCCATATATCTTGCTTTGCCTGGGTTATCTGGGTTTTGGCTGTTGGTTTGGCATAATTACTAGAATGTCTCCTTGTTTTCACTCCAGAAGTATCCTGGTTTGAACAGTGGTTCTCTTGCCCATGGGCCACAGACAGTTTATTTGGCCTATTTAGGATGTTTTACATTTTTATTTTGTTCAATTTTTAGCTTCACATTTTTAGTCTTCACATGAAGACCTTTCATGTGAAAATTTTTAAAAAATCAGAATTGGCAATATTGGTAACTACATAGGTAACGATTGTCAAGCTAAATAATGGCTACCTCTTAGGACAAGGAAGTGTGCTTTCTGCCCTCTTCATTTATGTATGTTGAACCCTGACCCCTGAAAGCATTTGGGTTTACAATCCCTGATGTTTGATAATCTAAGTATAGTGTGGATACACAGACAATATTAATAACAGTGTAATTTTCCTTTCTCACCAGTTGTTGTTGTTAGTTACTCAGTCGTGTCCGACTCTTTGTGACCTCACGTAGCCTGCCAGGCTCCTCTGTCCATGAGGATTCTCCAGACAAGAATACTGGAGTGGGTTGCCATTTCCTTCTTCTCACCAGTAACAGTAGCTATATTCCTTTCAAATCTTTTGCTTGTCTGACACATACCATCATTCAATAACTGTTATTTTCCATTCTTTATAGACAGTCTTTAAAATTGGACAGCTTTCATCAGAATCACTTGGGGAATTTGTTAAAACTGCTGCCTTAGTTCAGGCTTTGAGGTCTGTCAAGTCTGCCTTTTTAACAAGTTCCTCTACATGATTGTTCTGTCACTAAAATTTGGAAACCACCGCTATGGATAGGCTAACTTCAAAGTATTCTGAAATCTTGATATTAAATGTTTTTTAATATTTTATTTGCATACTAAATAGGAGTTACTGGTCTGAAAAAAATATTTAATAATTCTGTTTTGTGTTTGTGTGTGTTAATTTAGATAAATGTAATGTTCTTGTGTGTACGTTAATATGCTTACTTACATAATGTCACAATGACTTTTTCTTCCCAGATTTTAAAGGGCGAATGCCTTCTGGACCTTTCCAGTTTTGCTGATAATAGGTAATTATCTAGCACTAAAAGTATCATGCATATCATAAACTGTCAGTAATGATTTGTTGCAGTTGGTTAAGTGATATGTTGTATCAGGTTAACAGCTCCAAATTCAAATTCAGGTTTCTTCTGCATTGGTGGCATTCAGTGAGTGTTATCGCTAAGCCTTGTAGTCTTAAATTTGTTTTCAGAAACCATTGGCACTTAAAATATCTGCTCTCCTGAGAAACTCATAAACAGACCCAGTGACTTCTGTATTTGAGTTTACATTCTTTCACTAATCAAATATTGGCAAACTCAGAATGTGCTTATATTCCAAGGCCACACACAATTGTTTCCTCAATGATCAAGCCTTAATTAGGTTCAGCTAGTTTTCAGATTAAGTACAGATTCTTTTCAGTCACCTTGCAAAGTAATTTATTGCCATATACGTGAACGTAAAGAATGTCCATGATCAGATAGAAACCTCAGATATTGTTAGATGGGCAGAGTTAATAAAGCCTAGAAAGTCATGAGCTTTTCCATGCCATGGAGTCAAAATCTATCTTCAAGATAAATCCATTGTGTAACTTAGTTGTATCCTAGGAGCTTAAAAGAATTCTCTTTTCAGCAAAGCAGTGAACAAGGAGTATGAAGAATATGTTTTAACTGTTGGTGACTTTGATGAGAGGATCTTTTTGGGAGCAGATGCAGAAGAGGAAATTGGAACCCCTCGGAAGTTCACTGGTGACGGCCCATTAGGGAAACTGACAGCACATGCTAATGTGGAGTGTAACCTTCAACATCACTTTGAGAAAGTAATATAACCTAGCCTGGCCTCAGTCTTGAATGATCTTTTTCTGTATGTATGTGTTTCTACTATCAGCAGAAAAGTGAAGAAAGTGAAAGATGCTCAGTCGTGTCTGACTCTTTGCAAACCTATGGACTACACAGGCCACGGAATTCTCTAGGCCAGAATACTGGAGTGGGTAGCCTTTCCCTTCTCCAGGGGATCTTCCCAACCCAGAGGTCGCACCTAGGTCTCCTGCATTGCAGGTTGATTCTTTACAGCTGAGCCACAAGGGAAGCCCAACAGCAGAAGCATCTTTCAAGTTAAATCTTGAATTTCTTCTACTAATTCATTTTTCCCATGAAAACTTTAAAGAATACTTTTCAAAACTATAGCATATAGTATTTTTACCTCATTTCTTGCTATTTTTCATACTTGGATATTTTCCCAGAATGCCTGGATTTTCAGTAGACTATGTGTCTTTGGATGTGAAGACATACTTTTTTCCTGTTTTTTTCTTTGTAACACTTTAGCTGCTGTTTTCTTGCTTTAAAATATGCTTTCCTACCATGAGAAACCATGTGCTTTTCTCAAACATCAGCCATATTACTCTGGATTTGATTGTTAATAGCCAAGGCTTAATTCTCTGTTTATGTGTTGCTGCTGCTGCTACTGCTAAGTCGCTTCAGTCATGTGCGACTCTGTGCGACCCCATAGACGGCAGCCCACCAGGCTTCCCCGTCCCTGGGATTCTCCAGGCAGTTTATGTGTTAGGTGGGTTGAAGTATAAGGTCTGCTAGAAAATTCATAGAAACCTAAGTTTTAGTCCCAGCATTTCCATTACCTTTGTCAGCTGTTTCCTCACATGTAAAATGAAAATGTGCATGTTATATTTCAAATTAATGTTATGAAGATAAAATGAGATTGTAGATAGAAAGCACTGTGAAAAAGTGTTATTCAGAGATAGGATGTTATTAGCATAATATTGCTAAAAATGTGGTAGGTAACCAGAAAAGGGGGGAAAAGTAACCTACTAAACATGAATAGAGTGGATGGTATCTGTACTAAATTAAACATGTAATTTAGTAACTTTTAATGTTACGTATTTTTCTTTTTTGTCAGAAAACATCATTTGTGCCTTCTACCCCACTGACAGGACGGCGATATTTAAGAGAAAAAGAAGCAGTCATTACTCCTGTTGCTTCAGCCACCCAAAGTGTGAGCCGGTTACAGAGTATTGTAGCTGGATTGAAAAATGCACCAAGTGAACAACTTATAAATATTTTTGAGTGAGTACAATACTATTTTTTTCCAAGTTTTCCAATCTAATTTTAAATTAGATTCTATATTTCATTCTGTTTTTAGTACTTCTGAATTCTGAAAATAATGGATATACGTCTGGCAAGTTTTACTATACCATTTCAATCACAAAGTATATTGCTCTAAAATCAGGTAGAAGTACTATTAAAAATTATATATAAATCTTATTTCATATTATTATAGACTTTGAAGATTAAACGTATCTTAATGGTTATGTAGCTCTAACATTCCACTCTGGTAACACCCCTAATTTATGCATTACTGTTGTTGTTTTCTTTTTTAAATGGGTTCAATCTAAATGTCCAGCAAATGGAAGACTGGTTACATATTGATGGTACAGCCATGAAATGGAATTTTATGCAGTTGTTGGAAAAAAAGAGACATATTTCGTAGTAAGATGATGAAATGAGGCCAGACCAGAGAAACTTATTTCCTAATACCTAATGAAATAACAGAATAATAAAAATCAGCAAACTGTGAGGAGCAACCAAATGAAGAGAAGGATATGATTTCATGCTATAATTTTTCAGAGTGATGGTCAAGAAAGGAAATGGATGCTCCTAGTATGCTCCACCCCCAAGAAGCATTAGTGAGGGAAAAGGGTTTGTTAACAGGATCTTGAAAATGATTATTAATACTCTAGATATGGAGGGAAACAAATGGAGTGAGTAGGCAGATGGGCAAAAAGTCCTATTAATAGAAACCTCCCCAAGTGAAAGTTGAAAGTCCCTTTATACCACTAAGATAGCAGCAGAAATATGAAAAATCCTTAGGGCCTTCCATTTTCTGAGGTTCCTACCTGATTTGTGGCGAGATCCTCATAAAACGGGAAGGTATCCCTGACTTAGGTATAGTGAACCCTGGAATGGGGATAATTAACTAAATCTCAGAAGAGAAAGTAAAGCCGTGGTCCTCTAACAAAAGCTGAACATAGCACCATCAGTGTTGTACTCCCAGTCCCCAAACCTCAGTCTACAGAAAAGTGGACAGAACATTCATCCCCAGCTTCAACCACAGCTCAGAAGATAAACAGATGGCAGGGAAAGTAGGAAGACTCATAGCATCTGATCTACCCTCATAGTATTTGAATAAATAAATCTGGACTGAGCTGTCCATTTAGCATGAACAAGTTAAAAAGAAATGGCAAAGCAACTATGCAAACTTTTTAAAATCAATATACTTATTTATTTATATATTTGGCTGTGTTGGGACTTAGTTGCAGTGTGTAGGATCTTTGTTGAGGCATTACAGTACCTGACTCTCTAGTTGTGGTGTGTGGGCATAGTTGCTCCATGGCATGTGGGATCTTAGTTCTCTGATTAGGGAATCAAACACCGCAAGACAGATTCGATTCTAAATACTGGACCACCAGGGAAGTCCCTGTGCAAACATTTTAAAGCATGAGAGAAGGAAGGAAGGAAGAAAATGTGGAATGCAAAAGACAACCTGGAAATAAATAAATGGAAAGACATTCCATGTCTATGGATTGTAAGATTTAATATTGTTAAAATGTACACATTACCCAAAGCAATCTACAGAATCAGTACAATCCCTATCAAAACCCAATGACATTTCTTATAGAAATAGAAAAAAAAAATCTAACATTCATAAGGAATTTTGAAGGACTTCTAAAAAATAATCTTGAGAAAAAAGCTGGAGGGCTCACACATCTTAATTTCAAAAACACATTATAAAGCTATAATAATGAAATCAGTATGGTATTGTTATAAAGACAGACATGTAGACTAGACATGGAATAGACTGGCATCCCAAAATGCAGCTTCATGTATATCATCAACTGATCTTTGACAAGGGTGCTAAGACCACACTGTAGGGAAAACTGGATATCCACATGCAGAAGAATGAAAAAAGACTCATTTACCATATACAGAAGTTACTTTTGATACCTATTATAGGTGGAATCATGTAGCATTTGTTTTTGGCTGGATTCACTTAGTATAACATCTTCAAGGTTCATCCATGTTGTAGTATATAACAGGATTTTAAGGCTGGATAATATTCCATTATTTCTATATATAAATGGAATATTATCCATTATATATTATTTGCATAAATAATGGAATATTTTGTATGTATATATATGTGTGTATATATATATATATATATATATATATATATATACACACACACACACACACACCAGTTTATCTATTCCTTCATCAGTGGACCTGTAGGTTGTTTTCACATCTTGGCTATTGTGAGTAATGCTGCAGTACACTTGGGTCTCTTTGAGATATCTCCATGCAAAAAAATGAAGATGGGATTTTGTCTTATGCTTTATACAGAAGTTAACTCAAAATGGATTAAAAACCTGAACATGAGACCTGAAACTATACAGCTAGAAGAAAAAATTGGTGAAAAGCTTTGCAACATTGAAATAGGCAGTTATTTCTTAGATATGACATCAAGAGTATAGGTAACAAGCAAAAATAGACAAATGGGACTACATCATACTTAAATATTTCTGTACAGCATTGGAAATAATAGGATGAAAGGCAGCATACTGGAATGCTTGCTTGCTTCTACATGCTGAATCATGTCTGACTCTTTGTGACACCAAAGACTATAGCCTGCTAGGCTCCTATGTCCATAGGATCATCTCAGCAAGAATAATGGAGTGGGTTGCCATTTCTTTTTCCAGGGGATCTTCCCAACTCAGGGATCCAACTCTTGTCTCCTGTGGCTCCTGCGTTGACAGGCTGATTCTTTACAACTGAGCCACCTGGGAAGCCTTACTCAATTAAAAAATGAAAGTGTTAGTTGCCTAGTCGTGTCTGACTCTTTGCAATCCTATGGGCTGTAGCCCCCCAAGGCTCCTCTGTCTGTGAAATTCTCCAGGCAAGAATACCAGAGTGGGTTGCCATTTTCTTCTCTAGGGAATCTGACCCAGGGATCAAACCTGGGTGTCCCACTTTGAGGACAGATTCTTTACCATCTGAGCCACCAGGGAAGCCCTATACTAAAATAGGAGAAAATAATTGCAAACTGTATATCAGATAAGAAGTTAATAGCCAGAGTATATAAAGAACTCCTACAACTCAAAAAAAAAAAAGCAAAAAACACTTCATTTTAAAAGAGGGCGAAAGACTTGACATTTCTCCAAAGAAGACATACAAATGGCCAAAAAGCATATGAAGAAAATTCTCATTGTCGTTAATCATCAGATAAATGCAAATGAAAACCACAGTGAGATATCACCTCATACCCATTAGAAAGACCACTATCAAAAAAAACCAAAATAACAAGTGTTGATGAATATTAGAACTGGTGTTCTGTTGGTGGGATTGTAAATGGTGTAGCTGGTATGGAAAATAATATGGAGATTTCGCAAATAATTAAAAATAGAATTTTTATGACCTAGCAATCCCACTTTAGGGTATATTTTCCAAAGAGTTGAAAACAGGATCTCAAAGAGATATTTGCACACCCAAGTTCATTGCAGCATTACCTACGAGAGTTCTAGAGATCTACTGTACACTAATGTGTACATAGCTAACAAAATGTACAGTTAAAAATTAAGAGGATGAGTTTATTATTTGTTTTACCACATAATGAAATAAAAAAGACAGCCTAGTTTGAAGAAAATATAACTCAAGAAGTACAGCTTTGCATTAGAAGAACTCAATAAGAACAAAGTGTTTTTGCCATGTATGCTACCTGCCTTTCTACACATGATGCTGGTCCATTTGAATATGGGATTGGGAATTCTGAACCCTGTGCTTGTTATTTGGCTTTGGGCAAGTCACATTCTTTCTCATAGACTTGGATTTGTCATTTCTGAATTAAGACCTGTATTCTGTGGTTGAATGACAGGAAGGTAACAGAGTTAATAATATAATAATATAAAAGTAACAGGGTTAATTAATTCTGGCCGGGTATCTTCCTTTTTGATGCTACATTTTTTTTTTACTTGTTATTCTTTTGGTTTTGGTAAGAGTTACGTGCAATTTATTTTTACACCACAATATATACATAAACACTGCCCATCATCTAGTTTTTTAAATCAGGGTTATTGAAGTATAGCTCAGTTGGTAAAGAATCCACCTGCAATGCAGGAGACCCCGGTTCGATTCCTGAGTTGGGAAGATCCGCTAGAGAAGGGATAGACTACCCACCCAGTATTGTTGGGCTTCCCTTGTGGCTCAGCTGGTAAAGAATCCGCCTGCAGTGCAGGAGACCTGGGTTTGATCCCTGGGTTGGGAAGTTCCCCTAGAGAAGGGAAAGGCTACCCACTCCTGTATTCTGGCCTGGAGAATTCTATGGACTATACAGTCCACAGGGTCTCAAAGAGTTGGACATGACTGAGTGACTTTCACTTCACTCACTTGAAGTATAATTTATATATGAGAGTCATCCTTTTTACTGTACAGTTGTGTGAGATTTGACAGATGCATACAGTTGTATCATCACCATGATGATTAATACATAGAACAGTCCCCCCAAATTTATGCCTCTTTATATTCAATCCCTACACCATCCCCAGCCTCTGGAAACCACTGATATGTTTTCTGTCCTTACAGTTTTGCCTTTCTAGAATTTCATATAAATAGAAGCATAATATAGAGGACATAGACTCCACTAATGTTGAAATTCTAAAACAGTATGCCAAATGATTACATTTAAAGGCTGTGGACTAGTTTGAAATATCCTATGTTTACATATCGAGGTTTACAACTTAAAATAGGACTTTGGTCACTTAAAACTAGACTAATTCTTGAAAGAAGACATGTTGGTAGTGTGTTTTTTTTTCCCTGGTCATTAGGTTCCTTTTGTGTTTTATAGGTCTTGTACGCGTAATCCTATGGAAAATATTATGAAAATAGTGAAAGGAATAGGAGAGACTTTCTGCCAACACTATACTCAATCAACAGATGAACAGCCAGGATCTCACATAGGTAAGGAGACAAAACTGAAATTGATACAGCATTGAAAGTAGACTGTCCCAAGAAAAATAGAAATCCAAGTTTTTCCTTCCCTGCAGTTTTTAATATATCAGATTTAAGTTTATGTAAATTTTGTTCTTTAGTTACTAACAGCTACATTTCATGTTAGCACGTTTTCTTTTTATTTCCCCTCATAGACTTTGCTGTAAACAGACTAAAGCTTGCAGAAATTTTGTATTATAAAATATTAGAGACTGTAATGGTGCAAGAAACACGAAGACTTCATGGAATGGACATGTCAGTAAGTAAATTCACTCTACCAGCCGCTGGCAAGTTCCATAAATCCTAATCCTGGAAGCGGTGTGTTGAGAGGCTCTGTAGTTCATTGTAGGTGGTTCATGATCAGCAGTTAATGGCACACTTAGCCATAATGACATATTAATTGGCCTTCATTATCTTTGGCACACCCAGTACTAGCCACCTCTTGGCAGAAATGTGGAACATGTAAAATTTGTTTTTGGTACACCATCATCGTCTTTCCCCTTCAGGTCTGTTGTTTGTCCTTCATTCCTAGTTAGCTAATGTTGAAACCCCCCCCACCCCCTGCAACTATTAAGCCAACTAATAACTTAAATATGTGGCCATACCTCAGGGATTTTTAAGGAATAAAATGTTAGCGGCTTTTTTTTTTAATTGCTCCATTTTCTTTGGACATTTGATTAAGTTGGATCACTCTCTCCAATAGCTCAGTAAAGAAATTTTTCTAAAAAGTCAATCCTAGCATATGATCTTTGTTTCCTCCTCCTCCACTCTCTTGTCACTTTTGGAGCCTTCTGACCTTAATTTCCAATAAGAACAAGTTGATGTTTGGGGGTGCTGCTGTTAAAATAAAATTTCTTTGTGTTTGCACCCTGGAAGCTTTCTTCTGTGTTGGTTCCCATTTTTACTGGATTCCATGTTTTTATTTTTCATGATTTACTAATATTTGGTGGAGCATAGGCTCCCATAACCTCCTAAGAAAGAAGTAAATTTTCAGTTTTTTATTTTGAAATAATTATAGATTCACAGAAAGTTGCAAAAGTAGTACAAAGGATCTCATGTATTCATTTGTCCCCAATGGTTACATTTTATATAGTATGATAGCAAAACCAGGAAATTGACATTGGAACAATGTATGTCGCTCCCTTTACCATTGTATCACATGTGTAGACGAGGTAACCACCACCAAAATCAAGATACAAAATTGTTCTGTCATCACAAAGATCTCCCTCATGTTACCCCTTTTTAAGTGACACTCTCTCTCTTTAGCCACTAATTTGTTTCCATATCTAATAATACTCTGTGAGTTCATTTTGTTTATATTTGTTGAGGTTTATTTTATGACCCAGGAATGGTTTATCTTGGTGAATGTTCTGGGCTCTTAAAAAGAATGTGTACTGTATTTGAGTGAAGTGTTCTGTAAATGTCAGTTCTGTCTTTTTGGTTAATGGTATTGTTGAATTCTTCTATATCCTTGCTAATTCTTGGTCTAGTTCTATCAGTTAGTGAGAGGAGATAAGGGTATTGAAGTTTCCAAATGAAACTAAATTTATCTATTTCTCCTTTCAGTTCTGTTAGATTTTTTTTAATTCATATATTTTGAAGCTCTGCTGTTTGATGCATAGATATTGAGGTTACTGTCTTCTTGGTGAATTAATCATTTTATTATGACAGAATATCCCTCTCTGAGTCTGGTAATTGTCTTTGTTCTGAAGGCATCTGGCTGATGTTTATATATAGCCACTCCTGCTTTCTTTTGGTTAATGTTTGTATGATACAAGCATATGTAGTTTTATTGTGCTTCACTTTTTTGTGCTTCACAGATAGTGAGTTTTCAATAAAAGTTTGCAGCAACACTATGTCAAGCTTGTTGGTGCTGTTTTTCTAACAGCATTTTCTCACTTCATTTCTCTGTGTCACATTTTGCTAATGCTTGCAGTATTGCAAACTTTTTCATTATTATTATATTTGTTATAGTGATCTGTGATTAGTGATCTTTGATGTTTTATTGCAAAAAGATTACGATTCATTGAAGCCTCAGATAACATTTTTTAGTAATAAGTATTAAAAAAATTTTTTTAGACATGATGCTATTGTACACTTAATAGACTATAATATAGTGTAAACATAACTTTTATATGCATTGGGAAATCAAATAATTTGTGTGACACGTTACTGTGGTATTTGCTTTATTGCATATTTATTGCAGTGGTCTAGAACCTGGTATGCCTATATATCTTTTTCTACTCTTTTACTTTCACTCTACCTGTATCATCCTTTGAAATTAGTTTCTTGTAGGCAGTGTATAGTTGAGTCACGTTGTTCTGTATACTATGTCAGGCTCTTTCTTTTAATAGATATTAGACAGCTTACATTTAATTGTTACTATGTTAAGGGCATAAGTCTACTATTTTATTTTTTGTTTTCTGTTTTGGTTTTTTGTTTGTTTTCTTTTTCCTACCTTTCCATGGATTACTTTGAACATTTTTAGAGTGTGTACCTTTGTGTTAAATTTTTTTTAGTGGTTACTCTAGGTATTACACTATACATACATAATTTCACAATCTACTGTTAAAAACATTTTGTCTATCAGCTTAAGTGTGGAAACCTTACCTTGCTTTAAATTTCTTTTTAAAAACTGCATGAATGTTTTATTTTAAACTCATACTTGATTCATAGTTGTCTGTATATAAGATTCTAGATTGACATCATTTTCTTTTCTGATTTTGAAGGCATTGCTCCATTATCTTCTAGATCCCAGGATTGCTAATTAAAAGTCCAGTGGCATTCTAATTCTTTGTATTAGTGTGTGACCTGTTTTTACTTTCTGGAATCTCAGAATGGGAGTCTTTCCTTGAATGTTGGATTATTCCTCAAATGTTAGATTATACCCTTGTATTTCAATTGGAGGCTTTCCTCAAATGTCTACTTTTTGAATGAGTCACCAAAAATGAGACATTAATAAGCCCTTATGTTGATAAAACAGTTTGGGTCAAAACTCTGTACGCAAGAGTGAGAGTAAAAGTCCAGAAGCCTCAAGTGATCATGTAGTAGAGGGACCCTCAACTGTTGGTGTCTTTAAGACTTATCTGGAGTATTTTGATTTGTCTAGAGAAGTATCTGCTAATCTCTTGCCTGGCTATTGGTGTTATGGAGCAGAACACGGAAGGGAAAGTTGGTCTCAAATTCAGTCTTCAGACTTTCACCTAAAACCATGATCTCTTCTATACCTGGTGTTCTGAGCTCTGTTTCTCTCTAGTTCAGTTTTTGTAGAGACTAATTCTCTAGTCTAGAGGCCTATCATTTGATTCCTTAGAGTGGATGTTCTATGGGAACCTGAAGAGTTCTATCTGTTAATACTGTAAACTTGCAGATCACCCATCCATGTCAGTCCCTGCCTAATAACCTCTACTTTCCATTCTGCCTATGCCTTCAGTTGCTGTGTTTTTCTCAGGTTGTATGGAGCAAATTCATTTAAGTGTCTCTAGTCAGGCCCTTATGTTTGACCATCCTGCTTTCTGCTGGGTAATTTGTCATTCTTTCATCCACCTTCAGTTTACATATACAGTTTGTGGTTATAGGTAACTCCTTGTTTTATCCAAATTATTTTCTATTTCTTACTCTCTTTGTTGATTTGGAGTGGTATTTTTAAGAAGGATGGCAAAAATACTATTTATAAAACTGAAAACTTATGTTAAATTTTAAACTCAGTGGTAAAACAGGACTTTATCTTCTTAGTAAAATGTTTCTTTCTCTGAACTTCTAAAAAGTCTTAGCTATGATATACTGTACCTTTGATTTTAGTGTTTGATTAATAAACACTGCCCTCATGTCGAGAAAACAGGTGACACAAAACTCATTTAAATAAAGGAGCCAACTCTTTATGCTTGTCTTTTTGTGGGAATATTAATTATTTTATTATTTGCTCCAGTTTCAAAGTAGATTGTTGTTTATGCCTCATTTACATTTAACATCTACCACTGACCAAGATTATATCTTACAAGAAAACTCTTTATCAGTTTAAGAACTTGGAGTTTTATCTGTATTAATCTAGTATAATGTAATATGCTCTTAGATAAGTTATAATATGATTTATAGTTTATGTAAGTTTTTTTTTCTTGTTTCTGTAGTCCTCTTTTTATAATGGCAGAGGCTAAAATCCTGAGAAATTTATTAAACTGTGGTCTTTCTCTTCCCCAAGGTTCTTTTAGAGCAGGATATATTTCATCACTCCTTGATGGCCTGTTGTTTGGAAATTGTGCTCTTTGCCTACAGCTCACCTCGTACTTTTCCTTGGATTATTGAGGTTCTCAACCTGCGACCATTTTATTTTTATAAGGTGAGATGAGAACAAAGTTTTGTTAATCCTTTGCCTCACATAAACATTCTGTTTGTATTAGTGATGAAGAAGTGAGCTGTAGTGATGTCTGGATAATATTTCCAGAAGTATTCTGAAAACACACTGCTTTTGGGTGGAATCAAGGACAAAGAGGAGAGGGAGAGAGAGTATCAGTAAACTAAGCCAATCTCACAGCTTCAGACATCACTGACTTGCAAGTATGGCCAGGAACTAAGTAGTTAACTTTGAGTTTTCTGTATTATGAACGAAAAATCATAATCCTGTTAAATAGAGGCATGATGAAGAACAGAAACTCTTTTCTCCTAGGAGAAAGAAAAATCTAAAATTAATCACGCTCCTCCCCCAAATCTGAGCTAATTCACTGTGGTAAATCTTACTTCCCCTTTTTTTCTGCCGAAACCTTTCTCTTCTAAAACACAGAAGTCACAGCTACAGTAACACTTAATGTTACCTAATTTCTGAATTTAAGATTGATGCTATTGTTATACTTGTTGGCATGGTTTAGTTAATATTTTGTCACCTATGTTACTTTCAAACTACTTTTCAAACCTATGTTACTTTTCAAACTTATGGAGAAGTTAGTTTGGTGGACCCTGATGGTCCAGTCCAGCGGTTAAGACTGTGCTTCTACTGCAGGGGGCATGGGTTTTACCCCTGGTCGAGGAACTCAGATCCTGCATGCTGTGTGGGATAGATAGATAGATACAGATAGATAAGCAAGCAAGCCTAAAGTTGTAGAAATGCAGATCGCTGAAAAGCTTACCCATTTGAATTGTTGACTTTGTGGAATTTAAAACTTCTTTTTAGTTTTATGCGGAAAATTGCTTTTCTATATTTAATGTTTATGGGAGTATTTCAGATTTTCCATTAAGAAATATATGTAGTTTTATTTGAGGAAAAAGTTTAGTTTTTGTCCTCACCTAATAGAAATTCATTTTTATTTGTAACACCCTTTTTTTCATTCTAGAAGTTAAAATGGTTGTTTTTTAATCATAAATAATACTCCCTGAAGAAAAATGAAAAGTATATACAATTGTAAATATTAAAATCATACATTATAATCCTAATATAAATGATAATCACTGTTAATATTTTTGTATATATGCTTATATACGTTTGCTCTAGATGTTTATTCTTATTGAAAGTGAAAGTTAGCTGCTCAGTCATGTCCGACTCTTTGCGACCCCATAGACTGTAGCCTCCAGGCTCCTCTGTCCACGGAATTCTCCAGGCAAGAATACTGGAGTGGGTTGCCATTTCCTTCTCCCGGGGATCTTCCCGACCCAGGGATTGAACCCAGGAATCAAACCCAGGTCTCCCACATTGCAGGTGGATTCTTTACTGTGTGAGCCACCAGGAAAGCCCATTTATTCTTATTAAAATGTAACTATAGTGTATATAGGCAAAGTTCCTTTTATATATGTTATTCATTCTCTTCTTCTGAGCTGTTGGGAAGAACAGTTTGAGAAAGGAAAGTGAATTCAAAACAGCACTGGCCTGGAAACCCAAGACCTGACTTCTACTGTTGGACTATTGACCAGTTTTGTCTATCATTGCTTCAGTTTTCCATGTACAGAATAAAACATGAAAACCAGAAATGTATGTGAAAGTATTTTGAAGATCTTTAAAACTTCTTTATAAATTAAAATATATTAATAAGCCACAGAATTATGGTTCAAAAATGTTCTTGGTTCTATGTCATTAATAAGACCAGAGCTAGCCATACATGTAAGCCTGGTCTAGAAGTGACTGCTTGAGACCATATTACTTTCTCTGTTTTCTCTTCCCCAGGTTATTGAGGTGGTAATCCGCTCAGAGGAGGGACTTTCCAGAGACATGGTGAAACACCTGAACAGCATCGAAGAACAGATTTTGGAGAGTTTAGCATGGAGTCATGATTCTGCACTGTGGGAGGCTCTCCAGGCTTCTGCAAACAGAGTTCCTACCTGTGAAGAAGTGAGTTGGGGCAAGGCTAATAATCCCATCATTTTATGAAATCTCTTTATTGAGACATGATCCCATACTGTATAGTTCACCTATAAGTATACAATTCAGTGATTTTTAGTATATTCAGAGCTATATGAAGTCATCGCCACAGTCAATTTTGAAACATACCACCTCAACGAGAAAAACGTTAGGTATCACTTCCCTACTACCTGCACCCCCCCAGCCACCCACCCCTGTCTTCTTCCTAACCCTAGGTAACCAGTAATCTACCTTCTATGTCTATTGATTTCCCTGTTCTGGACATTTCATGCAAATGATATAATATGTGGTCCTTTGTAACTGGCTTCTTTTATTAATATAGTGATTTTCAAGGTTCATCCATGTTGTTATATGTATCAGCACTTCATTCCTTTTTATGGCTTAATAATATTCCATTGCATGGATAGATAGATAGATAGATATACACACACACACCACTTTGTTTATTCATTTATCAGTGGATGAACTGGTGGTGTTTCCACCTTTTGACTATGGATAATGCTGCTATGAACATTCATGAACAACTTTATATGGACATAACGTTTTCATTTTTCTTGAGTATATGGCTTGGAGTGGAATGGCTGGTTGTATACTAACTCTAAGTTTTTGAGGAACTGTCAGACTGTTTTCCAAAGTGGCTGCACCATTTAACATTCCCACCATCAGTATATAAAGATTCCAATATCTCCACATCCTCTCCAGTGCTTATTATCTGTCTTCTTGATTTCTAGCAATCTTAGTAGGCATGAAGTATTATTTCATTGTGGTTTTATTTGCATTCCCTGATGGCTAATGATGTTCAACACTGATTCAAATGCTTATTGGCTATTTGTATATCATCTTTGGAGAAATACATGTTCAGATCCTTTGCCCATTTTTTTATTTGGGTTGTCTTTTTAATATTGAGTTATAGGAGTTCTTTACATATTTTAGATATACTCCTTTATCCATTATATGATTGGTAAAACCTTTCTGTGGGTTGTCTTTTTACTTTCCTGATGATGTCCTTTGAAAAACAAAAGTTTTTAATTTTAATGATGTCCAATTTATCTGTTCTTACTTTTGGTATCAGAGCTAAGAAATCATTAATCTCATCATTTAAAATTTTTCAAATAAAGAATTTCATAAAGAAGTAAATACTTTTCATTAGTAGTATTTAGAATAAAAAGGTCAAAAGCTTCTGCCTAATACACTCAAACTGCACATTTAACAGTTTAGTATAATGAGAAATTGAGTTTTCTCCCTCCACCTCTGTGTTATTTTTTGACTCCTGTCTACATCCTTCCTTGCTTTTTTGTGTCTACTTATACTTCAATTAACCATCTTGAATTTTTCCCTAATCTCAAACTACTGAAAGAACTATTTAAGACTAGGAAGAACTGAAAAGAAAATGATTTCTTAAATACTCTCTTCTATGCTTCTATTCGGAGAAGGCAATGGCACCCCACTCCAGTACTCTTGCCTGGAAAATCCCATGGACAGAGGAGCCTGGTAGGTTGCAGTCCACGGGGTCGCTAAGAGTCGGACACGACTGAGCGACTTCACTCTCACTTTTCACTCTCATGCATTGGAGAAGGAAATGGCAACCCACTCCAGTGTTCTTGCCTGGAGAATCCCAGGGACGGCGGAGCCTGGTGGGCTGCCGTCTATGGGGTCGCACAGAGTCGGACACGACTGAAGCGACTTAGCAGCAGCAGCAGCAGCATGCTTCTGTTGTCTTTACAGCAGACTGTGGTTAATTGGACAGTCTTCAGTATTCATCAATTTTTCCATTATAGGATCCATTGGGAAATGAAAAAAAACTATGACTTTGAAGGAAAAGGATTTGAGTTGAAGCCATTTCTCTAATACCTAGCAGTAGTGTGTCTTTAGGCAAATTTCACATTTTGAGCCTCAATTTTCTCAGTCCCTAAGTGAAGAACAGTAGTGCCCACCTCATAGGTTTACTCCCAGTGGTCAGTAACCTTAAATTCATATAAGGTTAAGTAAGATGAACTCTTTACATAATTTAGGATTAACTATTGAGCACTTTATACAAGTTGGTATATTTTGTGAAGAGAGAAAGGGAAATAAAACAGTAAAAAAGTTAAGACTTTTTTCTTACCTTTTCTGTTATGTTTTGAACAGTGGGCTTATCTGTATGTAAAGCAGAGGGGTTTTGTTTTCTCCAGGTTATATTCCCAAACAATTTTGAAGCAGGAAGTGGAGGAAATGTACAGGGGCATCTTCCCATGATGCCAATGTCTCCTCTGATGCATCCAAGGGTCAAAGAAGTTCGGACTGACAGTGGGAGTCTTCGAAAGGGTAGGTTCACCATTGGTAAAACAAAGGAAAAATAACAAAGACTTTTTTCATTAGAGAAAATTTCAAGTTTTGCCCTAATATGTTATTAAGAAATCAATTTTTTTTATCAAGATTTCAAAGGGGAATAATGTTTATGCCGATACCCTTTGTGGCTAATTATATACTTTTTTATATTAAAGTAATAAGGTTCCACTCTGATTCTGAATATAATTATTTTTTTAAATTTCAATATCACTTATTGTAGAAATCGTATTTTGGCCTTTTTATAAATACACGCAACTTTTCCTCAATGCTAGTGGAAAACTACTTAAATTAAGTACCTACCTTTGCAAATGGGACAGAAGTTATATTCTTTCTCTGACTATGTGTGACCTTATAGAGAAATAAATGTCTAAAGCAGAACGAAGAACTCGTTGGGATACTTAAGTTCATTTAATGAATTACTTATCTGTACTCTTAAAATAGTTCTTTTGAGCCTTACTATAGGAAAATTTTAGTGCATTCTTCTTTATTTTCTCTTGTGACGTACCAAACTGATGTGTGCATCTTCTGGACTATATAACTGTGTAATTTTTAAAAATCAGTTAAACTCTTCTGACCACAGAATATCCCTGAAGAAACCGCAGATGAATAAGTAATCCAGATATTTAGTAAAGCAGCTTGAGAACCACTTTTGAACTATAATTGTGTGTGTGTGCTTCTTGCTTTGCATGTAGTGTAAGTTCACAAAAATATGCAAGCTGTGCGTGCAAAACAATCTTCATTAAACTATAGGAATAATCAGGACTGTTTTATGACCTTTAAAAAATTGTCAGAACTAAAAACTTCCTTACTTTCAATTATTAGTATTTATTAAAGAAATGAAAAAATAGTAAAATATACTTAATATATGGTTGGTTTAGTTGCTAAGTCGTGTCTGACTCTTGCGACCCCATGGACTGTAGCCTGCGATGCGAGGCTCCTCTGTCCATGGGATTCTTCAGGCAAGAATACTGGAATGGGTTACCATTTCCTTCTCCAACTTAATATATACTATGATTAAAAACTTTGGAAACATTGAGAATGAAAGTGTTTTATTTTTTAAAAACTTAATAAAGAATCATTTAAATGACGCTTGCCACTTTCTTCTTATATAACTTGCGGTACTGAGTGAGCTTCTTTCCTGTGCCTTGGTGAATTTTCATGTTCCTTTCACTTTAAAGGAACAGCTTTCATCACTTTTATCCTTTGCTCTTTCAGTGTTGCGAGATTTTTTTCCGAGTTCCTTTAAAGTGAAGTTTTTTGCCATTGTAACTTCCTGTTGGATGTCTTCCTGCTGTTCATTGTAACAGCTTTGCATTTATATTAATAAGTCTCATCTTCGCACAGTTCTGGCTGTATATCTAATCTCTTAATCAGCAGCAGTGTCAACATTCTTAGGGTCAGCTATTCTATAATTTCATTGACAATTTTAATTTCACTTTCAGCATTATTACTCTTCATTTCTTTGTTGCACTTTTTTTTTGACAATTCCCTCTTTCATTTATTTTTGTAAAATATGGATTTATCACTGGGAAACAAAGAGGCAACGTAACTGTATGCTTTGCGGCCTACATGAGTTCAACAGCAGATTTGTCCTGACCAATCACTGACAGACTTTGAAAGAAGTGACAGGATTGATCACCAATCATGATGCACATCTATTATTTACATAATGATTTGTGGGAAAAGTGTGTAATTTATGCAATTATAGTTAATATACCGTGGCAACGGAAATTTGAAATTTGAACCTTTTTGTTAAGGCTTTTGTTAATTTAACTATGTTGTGGTAACTGAAATTCATGCATACTTTAACTGTACAAAGCATGCACTTTGTGTGTAGCATGTGTGTATGTATCTGACTATAATTTATATATTTATGTTATATGTGTGTGTGTTGTCACCTGGAGAATTCCATGGACAGGAGCCTGGTGGGCTACAGTCCATCGGGTTGCAAAGAGTTGGACATTACTGAATGACTAACACTGTGTGTTTGCAGCCTAGCTGGAGATCTCAGAACTAAGATCATGAAGAATGGTCACTGAAATGATTCTCTCTTGGTGGTGGGATTTTAAGTGTTAACTTTTTCATTATAGTTTTTGGTGTTGTTTGAATTGTTTCAGTGAGCTTTTAAAAACTGAAATATAATTCACATACCATAAAATTCACCCTTTTAAAGTGTGCAATTCAGTGGTTTTTAGGAAATTCACAAGACTATACAGCCATAGTTTATATATGCCATTATCTAATTACAGAACATTTTTATCACTCCCAAAAGAATTCCTGTATCCAATAGTAATCACACTTTATTTGCCCCTCTACCAAGACCCTGCAACTACTAATCTGTGTCTCTATGGATTTGCCTATTCTAGACATTTCATATAAATGGAACTATATAATATGTGACCTTTGTGATTGGTTCTTTTTCATGCATGTTTTCAGGTATATATATGTTGTAGCGTGTGTCAGCACTTCATTACTCTTTATGGCTAAATTAATACTTGTGTCCAACTGCTTGTGACCCTGTGGACTGTAGCCCTCCAGACTCCTCTGTCCATGGGATTATCCAGGCAAGAATACTGGAGTGGGTGCCATTTCCTCCTACAGGGAATATTCCTGACCCAGGGATCAAACCAGCCTCCCTTATGTCTCCTTCATTGGCAGGTGGATTCTTTTAATACTGAGCCACCTAGGAAGTCCTGAGCAAAGGTTTTTGAGCTTAATGTGCATTACCTGAGAGGCAGGGTTCCCAGAGATGGGCCATTATGGATAATTTAAGCTTATAGGCAACATCCCTTTAGTGATTAACCTGCAATAAAGGTTCTTCCTATTATATGCCAATGGGATTTTGCAGTGAAGTGAGATTAAGTTCAACTCCTAGTACAACAGAGAAAGTAGGAACTTAGCTGATGGGCATTTGGGTTATTTCTACCTATTGGCTTTTATGAATAGCACTGATGTGAGCATTCAGGTAGTATCTTATTTTTATAATTAGAAGGAAAAGTTATTTTCTTGTAGGGGTTCATGCAAGAGGATCAAATAATAGAAAATCCTTAGAAAACAATAATATTGAGCCTTGACTGTAGTGGGGAAAAGACAGTTTATTAATTTATATACTTACTAAATTTTTATTGAGTGTCTACTGTAGCTTTTCCAATACTGTGCTAGGCAAATAATCATTTCAAGGGGTTTGCAGATAACTTGGTGGTTATAACATGCGTTTTCCCCCTTGAAATGTCAGCTCTGAACATTCCTAGTTAGTTTCAAGGGTTGCATTGGTTTTCTTAGAAATAAGACATAGAGGTAGACTTCTGTTAAGGGGTAATGGGCTACAATAGAACTTCCCACTTGTTTGCTAAGGCTGGAAGTCAGAGCTGCTTTCATAACCCCTAGAATTAACAAGAGATTTTTATTAAACCATAACTATTTCCCCAGTTACCTCAGAAATCCAGAGTTGTCAAATTATTGCCAGTGGTAATTTTTATACCTTATAAACGTGTTTTGAAAATAGATGACATGACTGTTAACACACTGCTGCTGCTAAGTCGCTTCAGTCATGTCTGACTGTGTGACCCCATACATGGCAGCCCACCAGGCTCCGCCGTCCCTGGGATTCTCCAGGCAAGAATACTGGAGTGGGTTGCCATTTCCTTCTCCAGTGCATAAAAGGGAAAAGTGAAAGTGAAGTTGCTCAGTCGTGTCTGACTCTTAGCGACCCCATGGACTGTAGCCTACCAGGCTCCTCCGTCCATGGGATTTTCCAGGCAAGAGTACGGGAGTGGGGTGCCATTGCCTTCTCCATGTTACACACTAATGCCTCAAATTAAGGCAAATTAAGCAGTCATAACACTTCTGCTCATCTTCATCTTCTAGTGGGTTTGTAAAAGATGATTCTGTATCTACTAAATCAGAAAGCCACAGCTACTGCCTTAAACTGTTTGAAGTGTAGATATGTGGGAAGAGATAAAATTGTGAACCAAATCACTGATGTTTCCTTTTTATCAGGAGGAGACAGAAGTTAGTTGGACTGCTTTTGTAATTTAACAGTCACTACATTCTACCTCTTAGCTTCTACTTTCCCCTTAATATTTTGGTTCTTTAACATAGGCAGAGGTTCAAGAAACTAGGAAGGTTAGCTATTGTAATTTTAAGATTTATTTCATTCTTCTCTCTCCCACTAGATTCGACATTGCATGAGGACAGAGGCTGTTATTTTAGCATAGTAACTCAGTATCTAGGGCTTCCCTGTTGGCTCAGTGTTAAAAGAATCCACCTGCAGTGCAGGAGACACAGAAAATGCAGGTTCAATCCCTGGGTCGGGAAGATCCCTGGAGGAGGGCATGGCAATCCACTCCAGAAATCTTGCCAGGAAAATCCCATGGACAGCGGAGCCTGGCGGACTACAGTTCATAGGGTTGCAAAGAGTCGGACGTAACTGAAGTGATTGAGCACACAGTACAGCACAACTCAGTATCTGTTGAATCAGTGAGTAAACCTGATTTTTTCTTTTTGAAATACAAGTCAAACTGTTAAAATTTTTCTCTTTATTAGATATGCAACCATTGTCTCCAATTTCTGTCCATGAACGCTACAGTTCTCCTACTGCTGGGAGTGCTAAGAGAAGACTTTTTGGGGAAGACCCCCCAAAGGAAATGCTTATGGACAGGATCATAACAGAAGGAACAAAATTGAAAATTGCTCCTTCTTCAAGCATCACTGCTGAAAATATATCAATTTCACCCGGGCAGAGTCTTCTAACAATGGCCACAGCCATAGTAACAGGGACAACAGGAGATAAAGTTCCAATCCCATTGCATGGTAATATTTTGATGCATTTATTTTTTTTGAAATGGATAAAAATTTAAGAAATGTCTTATTGGATTATATAACATGGTCTTATTACTCCTGTATTTTCTCCTGAACCTGTACTTTTTTTCCTCTAGGAGTAGTTTTAGGTTCATGGCAAAATTGAGCCCTACACCAGACTAGCGCATGTATTACAATTGACGAACCTTCATTGTCACATCATTATCACTCTAAGTCCATAGTTTACGTTAGTGTTCACTCTTGGTGTTATACATTCTATGAATTTTTCAAATGTCTAATGACAACTATCTACCATTATACTGTTATAGAGAATAGTGACACTGCCCTAAAGCTCCTCAGTGCTCCCCCTTTTGTTTTGTTTTGAACATATAGAGGCATTCCGCATTTTATTGCACTTTGCTTTATTGAACTTTACAGATACTTTTTTTCTTTTTCTTTTTTTTTTACAAATTGAAGATTTGTAGCGACCTTGTGTTGCCGGGTGATGATTAGCATTTTTTTAGCATCAAAATATTTTTTAACTGAGTTACATAAAATTTTTTGGACATAATGCCTGTAACACACCCCATAGACTACCGTATAGCAAAAGCATAATTTTTATATGCCTCGGAAACCAAAAAATTCATGTGACTCATTTTATTATGATATTCACTTTATTGTGGTTCTGTGGAACCAAACTCTTAATATCTCTGAGGTATACCTGCACAGTTTTTTGAATTTTCATATTTTATGGATTTACTACTCTCTTTGTTAGGACTTATTTTCTTACCTGAGTTTTACAAAGGAGTGCATTGAGCAAGAATTTTGTTTAATGGTTTAAAACATCTCCTTTAGACCACAAAAGAGAACAGTATTATTGTTTCAGAGCAGAAATAGAAAACAAGAATATTGTAACCTAAAATTACTATTTTTGTGGCTTTCTTCTTCTAACATTACTATGCACAGATAGATAGTAAACAAGAAGAGGGAGGAGGAGAAGAAGGAATAACGAAGGAAGGAGTATTGACAACTTTTCTGGGACACATTTCTAAAACTAAGAACTCTTGCTTGTACATTCAGGTATTGCAAATGATGCTGGAGAGATCACACTGATGCCAATTTCCATGAATACAACTCAGGAGTCCAAAGTTGAGAGTCCTGTATCACTTACAGCTCAGTCATTAATTGGTGCTTCTCCAAAACAGACCCATTTGACCAAAGCACAAGAGGTACATCCAGTTGGAATAAGCAAACCAAAGAGAACTGGGTCCTTAGCACTGTTTTATAGAAAGGTATGTGTTTTTATAGCATCTAAAAAGATCTCCTTTAATCAATGCAATAAAGATTGAGTAACGGGACAGCTTTAGCCTTTTTTTGTATGTGGTAAAATATACATAAAATTTACTATTTTAACCATTTTTAAGTGTACAGCTAAGTGTCATTAGTACATTCATGTTGTTGTGCAGCTTCTACCACTGTCCATCTCTAGAACTTTTTCATCTTCCTAAACTGTAATTCTGTACCCATTAAACAGTAATTTCTCCCCCCAACCCCCAGTCATCATTCTAATTTCTGTCTCTATGACTTTAGCTACTCTAGGTACCTCATAAAAGTGAAATTATACAATTTTTCTCCTTTTATGATGGGCTTATTTTACTTATCATAATGTCTTCACAGTTTATCCACATTTTTGCATGTGTTAGAATTTCCTTCCTTTTTAAGGCTAACATTCCATGGTATGAATATACCATGTTTTGTCTATCAGTTCATCTGTAGATGGACATATGAGTTGTTTCTGAACCTTCCTGCCAGTGCAGGAAACAGAAGAGACATAGGTTCAATCCCTGGATCAGGAAGATCCCTTGGAGGAGGGCTTGGCAACCCAATCCATTATTCTTGCCTGGAGAATCCCATGGACAGAGGAGCCTGGCAGGCTACAGTCCATCAGTTTAGTTCAGTCGCTCAGTCGTGTCTGACTCTTGGCGACTGCATGAACCGCAGGACACCAGGCCTCCCTGTCCATCTCCAACTCCCGGAGTTTACCCAAACCCATGTCCATCGAGTTGGTGATGCCATCCAACCATCTCATCCTCTGTCGTCCCCTTCTCTTCCTGCCCCCAATCCTTCCCAGCATTAGGGTCTTTTCCAGTGAGTCCACAGGGAGGCACATAGTCAGACAAGACTGAAGCGACTTAGCACATGAATGTGCCTTATGGTTATTTTGAGTGAGTAATGCTGTTACATTGATATGCAGATATCTAAGTTTCTGCTTTCAGTTCTTCTGGGTATATACAGAAGTGGAATAGTAATTCTAAATTTAATTTTTGAGAAACTGCTATACTATTTCCCATGGTGGCTGCACCATTTTTTTTCCTGCCAGCAATATGCAGTGGTTCCAAGTTCTTTGCATTCTTGCCAATACTTGTTATTTTTTGTCTTTTTTATAGTAGTCATCCTAATCAAGTGGTATCTTATTGTAGTTTTGATTTGAGTTTCCCTAATGAATGATTACATTGAGCATCTTCTCATGTGCTACTAGCCATCCTTATACTTTCCTCAGAGAAATGTCTATTCAATGTTTTATGTTTGAGTTTTTTATTGTTGAGATGTAGAAGTTCTTTATATTGTCTGTATATTAGTTCCTTATCAGATTATGATTTACAGATTTTTTTTCCCCATTCCATGTGGTGCCTTTTTACTATGTTGTATATAGTCTATTTTGATGCAGTTTTTAATTTTGATGAAGTCAAATGTTTTGTTTGTTTGAATGAATCTATGTTTTGTTTTGTTGCGTTATTCCTTTTGGTATCATATCTGAGAGATCATTGCATATTCCAGTGTCATAAAGCTTTTCTCCTATGTTTTTTTTGTAGGAATTTTATAGTTTTAGCAATTGCATTTAGGTCTTTGATCCATTTTGAGTTAATTTTTGTATAATTTTTGTGTACAGTGTAAGATAAGGACCTGGTTTCATTCTTTTGTGTGTGGATGTCCAGTTTTCTCAATATACTTGTGACAAGACTATGTTTCTCCACTGAAACACACCTTGTTGGCACCCTTGTCAAAAGTTACTCATCACTGTACATGCGAAGGTTTATTTTGGGGTTCTATATTCTATTCATTGGTCTCTTCATGCCAGTACCACACAGTTTTGATTAGTATAACTTTGTAGTAAGTTTTTAAATCAGAAAATGTGTGACCTCCAACTTTGTTCTTCTTTTCCAAGATTATTTTGGCTATTCGGAGTCCTTTGACATTCCATATGAGTTTTAGGATGGATTTTTTCTATTTCTGCAAAAAAAAAAAAAATCACTGGGATTTTGATACAGACTGTATTGAATCTGTAAATGGCTTTGAGTAATGTTGACAACAATATTAAGTCTTACAGTCCATCAACATAGAATGTCTTTCATTTATTTGTGTTTTCTTTAATTTCTTTCATCAACATTTTGCAGTTTTCATTGCACAATTTTTGTTTCCTTGGTTAAGTTTATTCCCAAGTATTTTATTCTTTTTCATACTATTATAAATGGAATCATTTTCTTAATTTCATTTTTGGGTTGTCCATTGTTAATGGTATAGGAATAGGAGTGATTTTTATGTGTTGATTTTGTATCTTGCAACTTTGCTGAATTCAGTTTATTAATTCTAATGCTTTTTATGGACTCTGGGGTGTTTTGGTTTTCTACACATAAAATCATGTCATCTGCAAATAGAGATGAGTTTACTACTTTTCTAATATGGATGCATTTTGTTTCTTTTTCTTGCCTAATTGCTCTGACTATAACTTGTAGTATAGTGTTGAGTAGAAGTGCTGAAGTTGGGCATCTTTGTCTTTTTCCTGATCTTAAAAGAAAAGCTTACGTTGTTTCACTTTGAGTATGATCTTAACTATGGAGTTTTCGTATATGGTTTTTATTATGTTGAAGTAGTTTCTGTCTGTTCTCAGTTTGTAACAAAAGAGTGTTGAATTTTGTCAATTGTTTTTTTCCACATCAATTTTGAGGTGATTATATCATTTTTCCCTTCCTTTTGTTAATATAGTATATTATACTGATTGATTTTCACATGTTAAACTGTCCTTTCATTCCAGGAATAAATCCTAGTTGGTCACATGGTATAACCCTTTCAGTGTATGCTGTTTCATTCAATTGATAGTGTTTTCTGGAGGATTTTTACATTAGTATTCATAAGAGATATTGCTGTGTAGTTTTCTTATGGTGTCTTTGTCTGGCTTTAGTATCAGGCAATGTATCTTTTCATATAAAAAACACAACTTAGCAACTGAACAACAATAACAAATGTACCTTTAACCTTTTTTGAAAATATATTTAAAAGTATGGGGCTTCCCTGGTGGCTCAATCAGTAGAGAAATAGCCTGCAATGCAGGAGACCCAGGTTCAATCCCTGGGTCAGGAAGATCCCCTTGAGAAAGGAATGGCAACCCACTCCAGTATTCTTATTTGGAGAATTCCATGGACAGAGGAGCCTAGTGGGCTGCAATTCATGGGATCACAAAGAGTCAGACATGACTGAGTGACTAACACTTTCACTTAAAAGAACATTATGATCTTGATGAGCTGTGTTTGGACTCAAGTTCATAGAATTTGATTCTGTTTCCTGATATGACTTAACGTTTCCTGCCAACTTCATTTGCATAACTTTAAGAAAGCAGTTGGAATTTACAGGAACTCCATTGTGTTATAGTGCTTTGAAAAGTGAAAGTGAAAGTTGCTCAGGCGTGTCTGACTCTGGGACCCCAAGGACTGTAGCCTGCCAGGCTCCTCTGTCCATGAAATTCTCCAGGCCAAAATACTGGAGTGGATAGCTGTTCCCTTCTCCAAGGGATCTTCCCAATCCAGGGATCAAACCCAGGTCTCCTGCATTGCAGGTGGATTCTTCACCATCTGAGCCACTTTAGATTGAGTTTATTGTGGCGCAAGTACATCTTAGATCTTATGTATAAGTTTAAATTACTGAAGATTTATTATTAAGATTTTTGGGATACTGTGGGGAGTCTACATAATTTTTATCATAAATCTCGTTTGTTACCTGTAAGATATGACTAGTCATTATAATCCCTAAATTGTTTTAGTATTAATGCAGAGTTTAATGTAGAAATAATTTCTATCCTGCCTTGCTTTTATAAGCAGCTTCAAGCTTCTAATAAGACAGACATGTTAATCAGATATTTGTAGCCAAACATGCTGCTTCTCTAAAATAAATCCCAGAATAGGGAGATATCTCTCCAGTCCACTCTATAACTAGTGGCTATCTAACCCATTCTTAAAAATGGTAAATGAAAGATAGGTTTGAGGGTACGCTGGCGGGAATATTCAGCTTGTAGCCGAGTGTAGCCATGTCGGCGTCTGTGTTGTCGGTCATCTCGTGGTTCTTGAGCTCGACTCCTCAGCGTTTGAAGTTGTTGGACGCGTACCTCCTGTATATACTGCTGACCGGAGTGCTGCAATTTGGTTATTGTCTCCTCGTGGGGACCTTCCCCTTCAACTCCTTCCTCTCAGGCTTCATCTCTTGTGTGGGGAGCTTCATCCTAGTGGTTTGTCTGAGAATACAGATCAACCCACAAAACAAGGCGGATTTCCAAGGCATCTCCCCAGAGCGAGCCTTTGCTGATTTTCTCTTTGCCAGCACCATCCTTCATCTTGTTGTGATGACCTTCGTTGGCTGAATCATTCCTGTTTACTTAACTGAGGAGGAGGAGACTAGAGGAATGTTCACTTTTTAATTTCCCCTGGATAAGAGCTCTTTGAGATGGCAGTTTGCTGGACACATGGATTTTCTTCAGATTTATGCTTAGGTGGAGAGCCTAGAGAAGTTCCCTGGCTTCCAAGCCAGAACAACTTTGTAATAAGCATTTGTTAGCACAGCCTCTGCCTTCCATGAAATGTAACCTTTTTGCCTTCCAAATTAAAAAACTCCATACCACTCCTTCAAAAAAAAAAAAAGAAAAATAAAGGCACTGTTTTTTGTTTCTTTCTAGCATTGTGATTAGGGTTTAAGGCTTAAAATTTTTAAGAAATTCATTTCTTTTTCAGATTATCTTTTGATGCAAATTTATTTCCTCTATCTCAGTTCAGTTCAGTCGCTCAGTCGTGTCCAACTCTTTGTGACCCCATGAATTGCAGCACGCTAGGCCTCTCTGTCCATCACCAACTTCCGGAGTCTACCCAAACCCATGTCCATCAAGTCAGTGATGCCATCCAACCATCTCATCCTCTGTCGTCCCCTTCTCTTCCTGCCCTCAATCCTACCCAGCATTAGGGTCTTTTCCAATGAGTCAGCTCTTCGCATGAGGTGGCCAAAGTATTGGAGTTTCAGCTTCAACATCAGTCCAATGAACACCCAGGATTGATCTCCTTTAGGATGGATTGATTGGATCTCCTTGCAGTCCAAGGGACTCTCAAGAGTCTTCTCCAACACTACAGTTCAAAAGCATCAATTCTTTGGCGCTCAGCTTTCTTCACCGTCCAACTCTCACATCCATACATGACCACTGGAAAAACCATAGCCTTGACTAGACAGACTTTTGTTGGCAAAGTAATGTCTCTGCTTTTAAATATGCTATCTAGGTTGGCTATAACCTTCCTTCCAAGGAGTAAATGTCTTTTAATTTCATGTCTACAGTCACCATCAGTAGTGATTTTGGAGCCCCCAAAAATAAAGTCTGCCACTGTTTCCACTGTTTCCCCATCTATTTCCCATGAAGTGATGGGACCAGATGCCATGATCTTAGTTTTCTGAATGTTGAGCTTTAAGCCAACTTTTTCATTTTTAAAATATTTCTTGAGATAAGTGCTCTTTTTTCCACCTCCCACTACCTTTGCTACTCTGTCCCACCATCCCCACTCCTGCCCACGTCTTGTGCCTAACGCCTGTTTTTAAAGGAGAGTTCCAAATGTAGTATTTTCCCCATTCATTTCCTGTTTTTATTTTCAAAATAAAAAATTACTGCCTTTGATAATGAATCTAAGATTGACAAAAATAAGACTTTATAAATTTTTAGTTCTGAATTTATTTCAGAATCTAGCCTGTCCATTTCCTTCCATTTAATTATAGCTTACTTAGAAGCTAAAAAAGTTTTATTCTAAAAGGGAATTGAGATGTTTGTATCTATAATGAGTTCAAAATAACCATTTCTTGAGTAAATTGCAGCTGTTATCCATGCTGAACTCAGTGTGATACTAGTGTCCTATGCCTGAATAGAATTTACTGTGAATTTTTTGTTAGAATTAGCAGCCTTTCAGAGGATGTATATCAGATTAGCTTCAGAGGAAGTCATTGGATTAGCTTTGTAAAAGATGCTTAACAAGTAGTACTTTATCCTTCTAGCTAGGGCTATATCTGTTATCTTCTCCTATCAGATTAGTGATTGGATAGTTAAAATCATTTTAAAGCTCTAATTTGTAAATTTTTTTCCCTCTCAAAAGATACTTTGATGTAAAGAATGCCTTACCCTTTTATTTTTACTCCTGAATGTTTAGATTTAAAGCCTTAGTTCAAACAGAATAGTCTAGTTTAGGAATATCACAATAGGGTTACCAATTCTTAAAATAACAAACAGAATGCTTTTTGGATGATAAGAAATCATTTTAGAATCTTTCAGGACCTTTGGGTCATTTGCATTAGTATCAGTTCATATAAAGACTCTGTATATAAAAGATTAAAGGCGTTGAACTGAATTTACTCTGACATATTTAAAAACAACTTGACAGAGACAAATACTACATGATCTCATTTATATGTGGAATCTATAAAACAAGCTCATATATGCAAAGAACAGGTTAGTTGTTGCTAGGGGCAAGGGAGTGGGTGAAATGGTTGGATGAAGGGAGTCAAAAGGTACAAACTGGAAGATATAAAATAAGTAAATCATGGGGCTATAATGTATAGCATGGTGACTATAGTTAATAACACCATATTGCATATTGAAAGTTGCTAACAGGATAGACCTTTAAAGTTCTTAACACAAGGAAAGAAATTATAACTATGTGGTGATGAATGTTGACTTATTGTGGTGATCTTTTCACGGTATGTGTGAATACTGACTCATGTTGTACACCTGAAACTAATAATGTTTTTTGTCAGTTATACCTCAATAAACATCAACAGTAAAACCTAGTGTCTCATTTACTTAACATTCCTTTCATGTGCTCATAAAGACAATGTAGAATATAGGGGAATTTTTTTAATGATTTTGCTCTCAGACTCATTTTTGAAGTCAAACATTTTAGTGTATTATGTGACATTTTAGGCTTTCTAGCCATTTTACCTGAACCAAAAAAGAGACTTCTGATTTCTTAAAAAGTTATGTATTTATAATTGTCATAATGCTGATAAATCAAGCCATTTAGTTTTAGTATTTTTTGCTTTACATAGTGGACAGCATAGAATAGCACAAAGCATCTTTTCCCAAAAATTGTGTAGGGTAGTTTTACAAAGAGAGTTTTGTTGTAATATATTTTCTTTAGTCACAGCAGTGAACTGATACTGTAAAATAGGTATTTTATGTAACTTAATGCATCAGTAGCCTTAGGTGTTTATTAATCTTGACCTAAAAGCCCATCTCCATGGTAAAACATAAATTTGAGAAATTATTTACTTGTTTTTTTGCATCAATGTGCTATCTTTCATCTTAGGTCTATCATTTGGCAAGTGTACGCTTACGTGATTTATGTTTAAAACTGGATGTTTCAAATGAGTTAAGAAGGAAGATATGGACATGTTTTGAATTCACTTTAGTTCACTGCCCTGATCTGATGAAAGACAGACATTTGGATCAGCTCCTCCTTTGTGCCTTTTACATCATGGCAAAGGTAATGTATAAGTTGGGGGAAACTCCTTGCTGTAGTTACCTATATTTGAAGCATGAGGTGGAAATCTGTTGTGCTCATTAGTTTACTTTAAGTGCTTTAAGCCAACAGTGCCCACCTTCATTAATTAGGTGGTAAATTCCAGATAATGCAATTACAGGCCATTTGTAGTAATTGGGTCTCCACACTATTAATAGAGAACCATTTCCACCTCCACCCCTATAACACCTCTAATCTTATACTTTAAAGTAATCATTTTAGATCATTACATTTTAAGTGAGTAACAGAGACCCAGAGCTGAAAGTAACTTGGCCAAAATTACACACTTAGTGACAGCCTGTGATCTCTTGATTCATAATTTGATGTAAAATAGCTTCTATATTCCTTTTTAGTGATTTATTCCATTATCTCAGAAGAGCATTTTACTTTCTAGTTGCTACAACATGTTTTAAGTCATAAAATGGCATATCTTACTTGGTTTTAAAACTTCTAATGTGTCTGAAACAATCATGTGTAACTTTGGTCTTGATCATATTGGCCACAGATCCTAGCAGATGAGCATGTTACAACCTAATTTTTCAGCTTCTTGAGGCAAAGGACATATTTTCAAACTCATTTGTGACTTCCTTCTCACATTGCCTCTTTAAAATCACTATACAAAATATATATTAATAAATATTGTTAATTAACCTTTTTTAAAGTTATTATTATTTTTTAATTATTTCTCTTAAGGATACCAGAACTCTAAAAACCAGCCTTGGGTTTATAATTTAGAGAGTTAATTTCCATGTATGGTTACAATTTTTATGCATTTATTCCACAACCACTAAATAACATACAACACCAAAGTCCGCATAGTTATTCCCCTTTTATAGTCACATGCTACATTGGCATCCATACCAATAATCCTTTATATTTGTATTACTCTTTCCACTTTTAAAACCACACCTATATGCATATTTCATTTATTTACCATTCTAAGAATCTCCAGGGAATTCCCTGGGAGTCCAGTGGTTAAGACTCTATGCTTTCACTGCTCAGAGCATGGATTTAATCCCTGATGGGAACCGAGATCCTGTAAGATGTACAGCAAGGCTAAAAAAAAGAAAAGAATCTCCAAAGTCAGTACGCTAACGACACCAAAACCCAAAGTTGTCCCAGAACTGATAATACCGCTGGGTTTCGCAGCAGAAGCAAACTACTTTGAGACATGAAACACTCAACCCTTAAGCCATTCAGTATTCACGTAAGTAAAACCCTTACTAAAGTAGAACTAAAAAATCAAAAATTATACAACATTCAAGGAACCAATATGAGTATGTCAACAGATAAAGTTTAGAGCAGGTTAGATATTGAAAATTTTAGGTAATGAAATTATTGACCTCAAAGTAGGCAGTTAATATGTTTAAAAGGATTCAGTGTAAGGACCTAAAAATTTAAAAATTTTTAAAAATAAAAAGGACCCAAAAGATGTCAAAAAGAACTGAAGGAAACTTGGAGTGAAAACCAAGTGAAATTTCGATGGAAACAAAATTCCAACCCCAAAAGACTCAATAGATTAGAATAGAGAACTGTGGGAATGAAAAAGCAATGTATCACATAGAGATAGAAAATACAAAAATATCAAGAGACAGAGTTGCAAAACGTTTTTTTCTTGTTCCCTTTTTCTTTTGTTCTCTTGTGGTTTGATGACTAACTTTAGTGTTGTGTTTCAATTCCTTTTTCTTTTTGTGTATCTGTTGTAGATTTTTAATTTGTGATTACCATGAGGATTTGCTATAGCAATCTATGTAGAAACAAGATTGTTTTAAGTTGCTGATCTTTTCAAGTGCATTTCCAATATCCTGCATTCCTATTGTCTCCTCATAATTGCTGGTTTTGATATCATATTTGTGTATGGATGATTTCCTACCTTTCGTGTATGTTTGCCTTTACGGGTGAGCTTTTCCATTTGTAATTTTCCTGTTTCTAGTTGTGACCTTTTCAAAGCTGGTCTGGTGGTGCTGAGTTCTCTTAGCTTTTGCTTGTCCATAAAACTTTTGATTTCTCTGTCAAATCTAAATGAGAGCTTTACTGGGTAGAGTATTCTTGATTGTAGGTTCTTCCCTTTCATCAATTTAAATGTGTCATGCCACTTCTTTCTGGCCTGTAGAGTTTCTGCTAAGAAATCAGCAGATAAACTTATAGTCCCCTTGTATCTTGTCATTTTTCTCCTGTTGCTTTTAATATTTTTTCTTGGTCTTCTTCTTGTCAATTTGATTACTGTGTGTGTCTCGGCATGTTCCTTCTTGGATTTATCCTGCCTGGGACTCTGCAGTTCCTGGACTTGAGTGAATGTTTCCTTTCCCATGTTAGGGAAGTTTTTCAGCTATTATCTATCTCTTTGAAGTTTTTTTCAGATCCTTCCTCGCTCTCTTCTCCTTCTGAGACCACCCCTATAATGTGGAATGCTGATATGTTTAATGTCCCAGATGTCTCTTAGACTGTCTTCATTTCTTTTCACTCTTTTTAAATTCTGTTCCACAGCAGTGATTCCCACCAATCTGTCTTCAGGTCACTTATCTGCTCTTCTGCCTCAGTTATTCTGCTGGTGTATTTTTCATTTCAGATGTTTTATTGTTCATCTCTGTTCTTTAGTTCTTCTAGGTCTTCGTTAAACGTTTCTTGCATCATCTCGATCCTTGCCTTCATTCTTTTTCTGAGATCCTTGACCATCATCAGTATCATTATTCTGAATTCTTTTTTATGGAAGGTTGCCTGTATCCACTTTTAAATAAGTACTTAAAAACTAATAAAACTGAAGACTACAGGAGAGTCAGCGGATCTGAGTTTTCTTATGTTCTTTTTTGAAAGGCGTTTTGTGGTTAAAAAAAGAAATAAATTTTCAGTAGAGTTATACCATAACAATCTTAGTGCTTTTGATTAATGAAACTATTAGCTGAGTTCCCACAGGCCACAAAGCCTGAACTTTTAAGGTAGTAGAAGTCATAAATGGTAGTGGTATTTAGTTATAGAGTGGCCTGGGGTTAATAGCTTTCTGCAAGACTGCTCTCAATGCCAACTGGTAATTGAAGTTTTTGTTTAGAGCCATTTTTCTTTTAAAAGCAATTGATGAATGAGGTTTTTATTTTCCTTAGGTAACAAAAGAAGAAAGAACTTTTCAAGAAATAATGAAAAGTTATAGGAATCAGCCCCAAGCTAATAGTCACGTGAGTTATATTATTTTTCCTCCTGTCCCAAAATAGATTTGTACTATCTCTCTGCTGACAAGTCATATAAAAGGTAAACTTCTTTTCTAGGTTTACTATAGATATTTTGGTTTTATGGATGCCATTAAACTTGAGACAGTTT
This sequence comes from Giraffa tippelskirchi, assembly GCF_054371585.1. Lineage (NCBI taxonomy): Eukaryota > Metazoa > Chordata > Mammalia > Artiodactyla > Giraffidae > Giraffa > Giraffa tippelskirchi. The sequence goes on along the minus strand of NC_137287.1, from coordinate 107,832,772 downwards.
TAATCAAAAACAGTTTCAATAGAAGCCAAAAATCTTGCTGTTTCTGACTAATCTACATATTTGCATGTACTTCTCACATATTCTCTTATTCCATATGTCCATTTGTTGAGTGGGGATGTTTTTCACTAGAAAATCTAATGAAATGTATTTATAATACTAATATTCTTTAATTATATGAGATTTGATTCTCTGATGATATTTAAATCCAGTGAAATTTGAGGATATATTAAGTCTAGTTTCTTTTTTCCATCTGCTAAGAATCTTAATGTTTGCATCTTTGAATTTGAATAGATGTCAGGCATTTTTTATATAATAGCCCTGGTGAGAATTCTATACAACATTTCAGTCATGGAAATATAAAATGTTAGCATGGTGGCCTGGCACATAGTAAGCATTTAATAACTGTTAGCTCTACATGATTTTTATTGTTGTTCTGAAGAACACAGGATTAGTTTATTGTAAGGCTTTGGCCATTCAACAGCCTGATTGCTCTAAAGGAGCATATTGGCCTCCTCTTTGGCCCCAATGATCTGCCATCTTAGACTAGAAGAGAGAAATAGTAGCTGAGATAACCCTGGCCCCAGTACTAGTAGCCATACCCTTCTGTAGGAGAGCCCCACAGATAGTTTCACTTCTTTACTGAAGCCCCAAATACACTGCTAGCAATATAGAGATATTAGAAGAGCCAAGTATAGGCATTTCTTATATCCTGTGATAGACTAGAAGAGGCCTGGTTTCTGGGCCTCTTCAGAAAAACTGCTCAGGAGCAGAGTTTGGAGAGGTTCAGAACATCCCTAAGTTCATTAAGGCAAAGTTAATGTGGGTCAAAATTGGGTCAGGGGATTTCCCTCATGATCCAGTGGTTAAGAATCCACCTTCCAATGCAGGGAACATGGGTTTGATCCCTGGTAGGAGAATTCATATCCCACATGCCATGGGGCAGCTAAGCCCATGCGCCACAACTAGAGAGCCCACAATCCACAACTAGTGAGCCATGCAGTCTAGAGCCCACGCTTTGCACCAAAAGAAGCCCTGACACGCCGCAGCTAGAGAAAGCCAGCATGCCACAACAAAGACCCAGCACAGCCAAAGAAAAAAGTCATGCCACAGCTTCCTAAAAATTCTCTCAATACCATTATCCATAGGATGAGGGAGAATGAATCATGCTTTTCAGTTATCCTGGAGGTTAAAAACAGTTTGGGGGGTGGGGAGGACAGATTTTCATGTGGCCACCTGGAAAGATTTGGCATGGGATTGGAAGAGGAAAGCAAGCCCCGGAGAGATCAAATGAGTCTCACATAAGGAATTAAAGGGAAGAAGGAATAGGTTCAGATCTTTTAAGTAGCTTTTAATTGGCAAAACTTGCTCATCAGTGTTTAGTTGCTGCTTACTTAATTCTTCTAATTTGTAACCTCCTAAATGGCATATTTCAGGTGGTAGGCTCTGCTTTAGTAGCTCCTTTTCTAAGATGTTTGCCGTAATCTACATTTACCAGGCTAATAACATCTTGCCCTTAATTATCACCCATACAGACAAATACTTTTTAATTGGCTTGATATCTTGCTTTTCTTATTTTGGTTTTGCTTAACCTGTGCCTATTTGTGACTCAACAGTCCTTTATTTCCCTTATGACCTATAGGTCTATAGAAGTGTACTATTGAAAAGTATTCCAAGAGAAGTTTTGGCATACAATAAAAACCTGAATGGTGATTTTGAAATGACAGATTGTGGTAAGTTGCCCAATTTAGCATTCTATGTGTAGTACACCTTTGGTTATATTATACATACTACAGTGGATGTCTTGGAGTTACTTATGTAGGTGAGGTGGATAATGCATGTGTGTTTTGAGAAGAAACAAGTGACTTTGAAATAAGTATGGGTCAGGTACCTCCCTCCACAGAGACTGTGTATAGAAACCATTAATTTGTCCTCTGTTAATTGTGTTTTAGAAGTTTCCAAGTATACTTATACACATTAATATTGTATATACTTGTACACATTTATTGTGTAAAGACACAATAAAATTCGAAACTAAATCTGAATGACAGGAAAAATAAGACAGCTGTCAGTGATCTGCCTGAGGAGACGAGGAAATGTCCTGTTCATTAATAAGTATATTAGATATTATGCCACCATCAGCAAGGTCACCTTGTTGCACCATCATGCTAAGACTTAAGGCTCTAGTAATTTTTTTTTAAGAAATAAAAATCAAATATTTGGTATTCATATGTTGATAAATTATGAAAAGGCCTCTTCTGCCCATATCCTTTTTCGTGTCTCATCTTTCCATTACTTAATGTAGATGTATGTGTGCATGTGTATATAGGTACTGTAATTTATTTAATTCTGCAGTGTGAGGCATTTAGGTTGTTCTAATTATATACATAATTATATGTAGGTGTAAAGATGGAGAAGCTCTATACAGTCAGCAAAAACAAGACTTGGAGCTGACTGTGGCTCAGATCATGAACTCCTTATTGCCAAATTCAGACTTAAATTGAAGAAAGTAGGGAAAACCACTAGACCATTCAGGTATGACCTAAATCAAATCCCTTATAATTATACAGTGGAAGTGAGAAATACATTTAAGGGACTAGATCTGATAGACACAGTGCCTGATGAACTGTGGATGGACGTTCGTGACATTGTACAGGAGACAGGGATCAAGACCATCCCCATGGAAAAGAAATGCAGAAAAGCAAAATGGCTGTCTGAGGAGGCCTTACAAATAGCTGTGAAAAGAAGAGAAGTGAAAAGCAAAGGAGAAAAGGAAAGATATACCCATTTGAATGCAGAGTTCCAAAGAATAGCAAGGAGAGATAAGAAAGCCTTCCTCAGTGATCAGTGCAAAGAAATAGAGGAAAACAACAGAATGGGAAAGACTAGAGATCTTTTCAAGAAAATTGGAGATACCAAGGGAACATTTCATGCAAAGATGGGCTCGATAAAGGACAGAAATGGTGTGGACCTAACAGAAGCAGAAGATATTAAGAAGAGGTGGCAAGAATACAGAAGAACTGTACAAAAAAGATCTTCACGACCCAGATAATCACGATGGTGTGATCACTCACCTAGAGCCAGACATCCTGGAATGTGAAGTCAAGTGGGCCTTAGAAAGCATCACTACAAACAAAACTAGTGGAGGTGATGGAATTCCAGTTGAGCTATTTCAAATCCTAAAAGATGATGTTGTGAAAGTGCTGCCCTCAATATGCCAGCAAATTTGGAAAACTCAGCAGTGCCCATAGGACTGGAAAAGGTCAGTTTTCTTTCCAATCCCAAAGAAAGGCAGTTCCAAAGAATGCTCAAACTACCGCACAATTACACTTATCTTACACACTAGTAAAGTAATGCTCAAAATTCTCCAAGCCGGGCTTCAGCAATACATGAACCGTGAACTTCCAGATGTTCAAGCTGGTTTTAGAAAAGGCAGAGAAACCAGCGATCAAATTGTCAACATCTGCTGGATCATCGAAAAAGCAAGAGAGTTCCAGAAAAACATCTATTTCTGCTTTATTGACTATGCCAAAGCCTTTGAGTGTGTGTATCACAATAAACTGGAAAATTCTGAAAGAGGTGGGAATACCAGACTGCCTGACCTGCCTCTTGAGCAACCTGTATGCAGGTCAGGAAGCAACAGTTAGAACTGGACATGGAACAACAGACTGGTTCCAAATAGGAAAAGGAGTACATCAAGGCTGTATGTTGTCACCCTGCTTATTTAACTTAAATGCAGAGTACATCATGAGGAACGCTGGGCTGGAAGAAGCACAAGCTGGAATCAAGATTGCCGGGAGAAATATCAATAACCTCAGATATGCAAGTGACACCACCCTTATGGCAGAAAGCGAAGAAAAACTAAAGAGCCTCTTGATGAAGGTGAAATAGGAGAGTGAAAAAAATGGCTTATAACTCAACATTCAGAAAACTAAGATCATGGCATCTGGTCCCATCACTTCATGGGAAATAGATGAGGAAACAGTGTAAACAGTGCCAGACTTTATTTTTTTGGGCTCCAAAATCAGTGCAGATGGTGATTGCAGCCATGAAATTAAAAGATACTCCTTGGAAGGAAAGTTGTGACCAACCTAGGTAGCATATTAAAAAGCAGAGACATTACTTTGCCGACAAAGGTCCGTCTAGTCAAAGCTATGGTCTTTCCAATAGTCATGTAGGGGTGTGAGAGCTGGACTGTGAAGAAGGCTGAACGCTGAAGAATTGGTATTTTTGAACTATGGTGTTGGAGAAGACTCTTGAGAGTCCCTTGGACTGCAAGGAGATCCAACCAGTCCATCCTAAAGGAGATCAGTCCTGGGTGTTCATTGGAAGGACTGATGTTGAAGCTGAAACTCCAATACTTTGGCCACCTCATGCAAAGAGTTGACTCATTGGAAAAGACCCTGATGCTGAGAACGAATTGGGGGCAGGAGGAGAATGAGACGACAGAGGATGAGATGGCTGGGTAGCATCACCAACTCGATGGACATGAATTTGGGTGGACTCTGGGGGTTGGTGATGGACAGGGAGGCCTGGCATGCTGTGATTCATGGGGTCACAAGGAATGGGACACAACTGAGCAACTGAACTGAACTGAATCATATACAGCTTTGTGAGGAGCATCATTGTAAGTTGATCTTTGGTCCACATCCTTAGGGTAAATTCTTAAAGAAAATTGACTGGGTCAAAGACATTTTGTAAATTACCCAAATATCCATGATCATTATGGTGTCTACTGGGATCTTAAGTTTTAAGGTCTTAATGAAAAAATGCTTTAATAATAATGTCCTAGAATCTGATCCCATTTAAGGCCACACGGGCCAAATTCAATTCTTTTTGTATGGATATAGACTAGAGATCTCTTCAAGAAAACTGGAGATACCAAGGGAATATTTCATGCAAGGATGGGCATGATAAAGGACAGAAATGGTAAGAACCTAACAGAAGCAGAAGAGATTAAGAAAATGTGGCAAGAATACCCAGAAGAACTATACAAAAAGGTCTTAATGAGCTGGATAACCACGACAGTATGGTCACTCACTAGAGCCAGACATCCTGGAGTATGAAATCAAGTGGGCCTTAGGAAACATTGTATTAATATGAACAAAGCTAGTGGAAATGACAGAATTCCAGCTGAGCTGTTTAAAACCCTAAAAGATGATGCTATTAAACTGCTGCACTCAATATGTCAACAAATTTGGAAAACTCAGCAGTGGCCACAGAACTGGAAATGGTCAGTTTTCATTCCATCCCAAAGAGAGGCAATGCCAAAGAATGTTCAAACTACAGTACAATTGTGCTCACTTTATATGTTAGCACGGTTATGCTCAAAATCCTTCAAGCTAGACTTCAGTACATGAACCAAGAACTTCCAGATGTTCAAGCTGGGCTTAAAAAAGACAGAGAAACCAGAGATCAAATTGCCAACATTTGTTGGATTATGGAGGAAGCAAGGGAGTTCCCGAAAAACTTCTACTTCATTGACTATACTTAGGCCTTTGACTATGTGGATCACAACAAACTGGAAAATTCTTAAAAGAAATGAATGGACTGCTAGACCAACTTACCTGTCTCCTGAGAAACATGTATGTGGGTCAAGAAGCAACAGAACTAGACATGAAACAATTGACTGGTTCAAAATTGGAAAGTAGTAGGATAAGTCTGTGTATTGTCACCCTGTTTATTTAACTTCTATGCAGAGTATATCATGCAAAATGCTAGGCTAGATGAAGCACAAGCTGGAATCAAGACTGTCGGGATAAATATCAACAATCTCAGATATGCAGATGATACCACTCTAATGGCAGAAAACAAAGAGGAACTAAAGAGCCTCTTGATGCAGATGAAAGAGGAGAGTGAAGAAGCTGGCTTGAAAACTCAGCATTAAAAACAAACTAAGATCATGGACCCAGATTGCTTTGGCAATTCTGGGTCTTTTATAGTTCCATATACGTTTTAGAATTATTTGTTCTAGTTCTGTGAAAAAATGTCATGGGTAATTTGATAGAGGTTGCATTAAATCTGTAGATTGTTTTGGGTAGCATGCCATTTTAACAATATTCTCCCAGTCCAAGAGCATGGGATATCTTTCCACTTCTTTGAATCATCGTCAGTTTCCTTTATGAATGTTGTATAATTCTCAGTATATAAATCTCTCACCTCCTTGATGAGGTTTATTCTTAAGTTTTTTGTTGTTGGGTTGTTTTTTTGGATGCGATTTTAAAAAAGGGATTGTTGGATTATATTCCCTGTCTGATTTTTCATTGTTAGTGTAAAGAAATGCACCTGGCGATCTGCTTATTTTAAGTACTTCTAATTTTCCTCAACACAGACCAATTTTTAGGATTAGACATACTTAATAAATGATCACTGTTTTCATCAATAAAAACCTACTTCTGATGTCAAGTATGTTAATTATCAAAGCATTGGTCTTTGATTGAGATATGCCTAATAGAAACCCTATTTATAGTAGCCACCTGTGGAGAAAGAGCTTCCTTGTTAAAACACCAACTGGATGCTCGGCCTGTGCCTTCATTATCATGTTAGAGCACCCCAGACTAGCATTTTGATTAGAACACTTGAGAGATCCAGATTATAGCTTAATCTAAGTGACGCAAACGTAATGCTTAAGTAAATTGAAAACTTTACAATATTTCCTCCGAGGCTTGGCTTAAGAATTTTTTTAAAAAAAGATGCATGTGTGGTGTTTTCATACAAGGCCTTCTTAGAGTAAGGCCTTAGTAAGTAGTAGTTATTATTATTTTGTTTATAAGAAGTATAAAATATATCTTATTAATGAGTATGGCTCTTTAAATGTCTTTTTTTTAAAGCTAATTTTTCTAAGGCCATATTCCTTACATAAAATCCTTTAAATGTTGAAAACTAGGTCAGACACACAAAAACAGTTAAATCCTCTCAAGGGACAAAAGTTCTGTTTCCATAGGAGATGTATAAGCCTGATAACTGCAAATTGATAATTAAGTGACTTTATTCACATTGGAACTATTTTACGGTCACCAGATAGACAGCCAGATGTGGCTGTCTAGTTTTAGATTGTCTCTGTAAACAAGGTTTCCTTGGTTTTAGATTACAATGAATGCCTTTTAGAGCTTATAAGAAAGTGCCAAAATGGTCTAAAAGCATTGTAGTTTTAAACTGGTGTGTGCTTGGTGACTTTTGCATAACTGGAGGTCAAGGGCACCGCAGCCTACACACTTTTACAGTGAGGAGCAAGAGAGGATAAGGAGGAACGTGGTAGGAGAAATACACAACAAATACCAAATGCTTACTCCAGGGAAGTGCTGCTGCACTGGTCAAGCCCATCACATCTCAACATGACCTTTGAATTTACAAATAAATTCTGATCTTTCTTACTTTCATCCTAAAATAATTTTGCTTCTTTACTTTCTCCAGTTTCAGAAGGTAAAAACTCACTATATATGTTTCTTCTCAGACTGAAGACTAAGGACTATATGCAAAGAAATCAGCATCAGTCACTTGAGCAGCTCCTCTGAAACCAGTTCCCCTGAGAAATGCGTGTCTACTATGCTCTCAGTCTCTTTCCCCCTGAATGCAATTATATTGTCCTGGGATATGAAACTAACCACGTATTATGGTTGCGTTTGTTGGCCACTTGCAGCCCTGGAATAATTTGCCTTCTCCCTTCCCACTTTCACTTTAGATCCTTTGAAAATTCTGAAGTCAGAGATCCAGGCTATAAATTTCAGCATCTCTCTCCAGAGTTCTGTGGATAGTATCTCCTTTTTTCTAAGAGCTTCTCTCATTCACTGACAGTTTTTTATAAAACCACATTTTAATTGCTTGACAGTGTTATATGATAATCCAGAAAAGACATTCCTCTTATTCATGGGAACAGTAGGGAAAATTATGAATCCATATATAGTTCATTGGTTCATTTCACAAATATATATATCAAATATATACCATGTGCCTCAAATTATATTAGGCAGAGATCCCTTCTACCCTCTGAGGGAAAACAGATTTGAACCAATTATAGCACCAAGCAGGAAGATCTCATTCTCTTTCCCAGTCTTTCATAAGTTCTGTCTCCTAATGTATATGGTGTAAGATGGTCACCAGGCCTACTGAGGCTTTAATTTCTGAATGCCAAAGTCCTTGAAGAGGCAAGAATGTAGAAATCTTTTTCCAGCTTAAAGGATAACTGACATCTTGTTTTCTGTTTTGAAATGAAAAAATACTAAATAGCTAAATGTTGTTCTTGTTTCACTTAGTTCGACTCTTTTTTTAATGATCTGTGTAACAAGAATAACCTACAACTGCTGTAACTAAGCCAGTGTTTACTGTCTTGGAACAGTGTCCCCCAGGATGGTAGTGTCATGGTGAAGAGGAATTGCATAGAAATGCATGGAGAAGTGTCATGCATAGAAAGTTTGAGAAGTATGGAATTAAAGTGAACGTATTTTTTTTCTAATTGCAAAACTTCTCTAAGCCTTTATTATACTAACATGTATTCTGAATTCCTAAGAGAAGGCTATAATATGCGGCATTTTTTCAACTTATTGATCACATAGCTTTTTCTGCCTTACTAAGATCCTGCAAAAATAACAGGAGTAAAAAAGACATCCAAATGGGGACTGAGATTCCCCAGGGAGATTCCCTGTGGCAGCCTCACCCTTGGACCATGTCAAGAGTTTTCTTATTTTCTTATTTTCCTAAGGTGGAAGCGTAGTAGTAGTAGTAGTAGTAGTAGTAGTAGTAGTGTTGGTTGCTCAGTTGTGTCCGACTCTTTGTGATCCCGTGGACTGTACCCCGCCAGGCTCCTCTGTCCATGGGATTCTCCAGGCAAGAATAATGGAGTGGATTGCCATTCCCTTCTCCAGAGGATATTCTCGACCCAGGGATCGAACCTGGGTCTCCTGCATTGTTGGCTCGCACTTTACTGTTTGAGCTACAGGGAAAACTAAGGTGGAAACATGCTTCTACCCATATTCTCAGTGTTTGCAGGCCAATGTATTGAGAATGAGACATTTTTTTCACATGCTGAATTCTTTTTAATTGCCAGTAGTTTTCTTAGCTCTGTACAAGAAGCTCAGTGTAGGTAAACTTCAACCCAGAGCTAGGTGATTCTTGTCAGTACAAGTAGAAGATGTTTTGTAATTCTCTTTCCCCCAAAAAAAGAATAGGATAAAGTTCTGCCTGGCGTCACAAGCTACCCTAGAGTTACACTAAAAATATGAAAGTACCTTGGGGCAAGCTATAATTTTATAGCTGAGGATGATATCTATAGATAGCACTAAGTTCCTGTTATGCATGAGAAAATAAGGCTTTTTGAACACCTGTCACCTGCCATGTATTTGCAGAATAGTAAACATAAGCAATTCACCTTGCTTCTTCCTTAACCTTTGAGGATACACTTTACCTTTTAGAGTCTTTCCACTTTCCAAAGAGCCAGTAAGAATATCTGCAGTCCCTTTTGTTATCTGAAGCGCAGGATTTGCCACTGCTATCCATATTCTGAAGCTCAGTTTAGGTAAATTTCAACCCAGGGCTGGTGCCGCTCTGAGAGTCACCAGTGACATTGGGTTCAGAGGTATGGTTGTGAAAACATTCTTGCTGAAGTGATATCTAGAGAATAGAGTACCAACTTAAGTTCACATGTTTGTATTTCTCAAGTTTCCAATTTAATTTATCCATAATATAGGTGGATTTTTGAACTTTTCTAAAAATAGTCATTGTCTTGCATAAAGATTTAGGTTTATTTGATTTTTTTCGCTTTTATATTGTAGAGAGAGTTGTGTTTCAGATCCCCAAATTATAGATTAAGATACACCTATCACAACACTGAATTCTTTTAACAGACTTGGAAGATGCTACAAAAACACCTGACTGCTCCAGTGGACCAGTGAAAGAGGAAAGAGGTGATCTTATCAAATTTTACAATACAATATATGTAGGAAGAGTGAAGTCATTTGCATTGAAATACGACTTGTCAAATCAGGACCATGTGGTACGTTTTTTATTTTACTACTTTATTAATATCTGTACTCATAATTGGTTTACTATGAGTTTATTTTGGTAGATAAGTATTTCAAAGTAAAAGCCTTACTGATACATTTTACAGGAGAAAACATGCTAGTGACATGCTAGTGATTAATCAGAGTGATTAAGGCTATGATAAAACATACTAGAGGAAATCATGGAAATTTCATCCATACTGTAATCATATGTTGCTAGAAATTATGGATGCATATGGAAAAGGACTCAATGGGAACATGGAAAAATGAAAACAGTTCTGGTGGTTTTTTCCCTTGTTTTTGATTTCTGTTGTTATATTTCTGAGATAAATGTTTTTCTCAAGATAAAGAGAAAAGGAAATAAATAGGCTTGAATCAATAATAGAAACAACACTAAGAAATTTTTATACCGAATCTAGATTTGACACTACCAGCAGGCCTTTATAAGTATTATCAGTGTATAAGCTGAAGTTGGTTCCCAGGAGAACAGCCTTCAGTTATAAGAAAGAGGAACCTAGTAGAAGCTGCATTCAGGCAGTAGCTATATATGTGTCTGTGTCTCTACATTTCTTTCCTTGTCCTTTTCAAGGAATATGAGCTGACTATCCTCAGAGGCCATGACTACTCATCCTCCTCCCTCAGTTCCACACATCCCCCCACCATGTGCTATACTGTGAATATCTCTAACATCAGCTAATTGGGAAAAAAACAAAACTAGTTTTCCTAGCTTCAAGTGAAGATGATGAATGAAATACTAATTAAGGAGTCATCCCCATTTATGCTTGGAATAGAACATTGTATAGATTATTAAAAGTGCAGTTCCTTCTCACTTTATCTCTGAGTCCTTTTCATTTCAGTATAAAGTCTTATACTTTATACTAGTAACTCAGTCAGTAAAAGAATCTCCCTGCAATGCAGAAGACAGGAATTTTGTCCCTGGGTTGGAGAGGTCCCCTGGAGAAGGAAATGGCAAGCCACTCCAGTATTCTTGCCTGGGAAATCCAATGGACAGAGGAGCCTGGTGGCTATAGTACTTGGGGTCGAAAGAGTTAGACATGACTTAGTGACTAAACCACTGGGCATAAAGTCTTAACCATTTTATTAAGAGATTTGTTCCTTGTTGGACTCTTCTTGCTGGCCCACAGAATCCTCTGCCTCTCTTTTATTCTCTGTGCTGCTAATCTGGTTGTGGGTATGTATGTATGGACTCTTGAGACACCTTTGGTGATCAAAGGTGAATGGCGATCAAACCAGTCAACCCGAAAGGAAATCAACCCTGAATATTCATTGGAAGGACTGATGCTGAGGCTGAAGCTCTATTAACATTGACCACCTGATGTGAAGAGCCAACTTACTGGAAAAGACCCTGATGCTGCAAAAGATTGAGGGCAAGAGGAGAAGGGGGAGACAGAGGATTAGATGGTTAGCTAGCATCACTGACTCCATGGGCATGAATTTGAGCAAACACCATGAGACAGTGAAGGACAGGAAGCCTGACACTGCAGTCCATGGGGTCACACAGAGTCGGACACAACTTGGCACCTAAACAACAACAATGTGTGTGTGGAGAGAGATCCTTATTGCAAATGTTAGGACATAAATTATTCTTTGCCTCACTTTCTGAGCATGGACATGAAGTTTCTATGCTCTTGACTTACTGCTTCTGGTGTCTTACTCAGAATCCTTCAGGATTTCCTTATAGATCCAGAAAAATAAATTTTAGTTTATCCATTAGTAATTGTTGGAAAACAAGGGTTAATGAATCATTTTTTAATTTTTTTCAGCCATAATAAGTTCTTATGGTATAACTGACTTCTAATTCAGTTCAGTTCAGTTTAGTCACTCAGTCGTGTCCGACTCTTTGTGATCCCATGAATTGCAGCATGCCAGGCCTCCCTGTCCATCATCAACTCTCGGAGTTTACCCAAACCCATGTCCATCGAGTTAGTGATGCCATCCAACCATCTCATCCTCTGTCGTCTCGTTCTCCTCCAATGAGTCAACTCATTGGAGTCTTTTCCAATGAGTCAACTCTTTGCATGAGGTGGCCAAAGTATTGGAGTTTCAGCTTCAACATCAGTCCTTCCAGTGAACACCCAGGACTGATCTCCTTTAGGATGGACTGGTTGAATCTTCTTGCAGACCAAGGGACTCTCAAGAGTCTTCTCCAACACCACAGTTCAAAAGCATCAATTCTTCAGCACTTAGCTTGCTTCATCGTCCAACTGTCACATCCATACATGACCACTGGAAAAACCATAGCCTTGACTAGACGGACCTTTGTTGGCAAAGTAATGTCTCTGCTTTTAAATAAGCTATCTAGGTTGGTCATAACGTTCCTTCCAAGGAATAAGTGTCTTTTAATTTCATGGCTGCAGTCACTATCAGCAGTGATTTTGGAGCCCCCAAAAATAAAGTCTGACACTGTTTCCACTGTTTCCCCATCTATTTCCCATGAAGTGATGGGACCAGATAGTACAGGAAAAAAAAGTTCCATGTTGATCCTTCACCCTTGTGGGGAGGAGGGGAGTGTAGAATAAAAAATATGGTGGGATTCAAAAAAAGAAAGAAAAACTTTCATCTGATAAAAGCTTTGGTGGTGGTTTATTCGCTAAGTCGTGTCTGACTCTTGCGACCCCGTGGACTGTAGCCTGCCAGGCTCCTCTGCCCATGGGATTCTCCTGGCAAGAATACTGGAGTGGGTTGCCATTTCCTTCTCCAGGGGATCTTCCCGACCCAGGGATTGAACCTGGTTTCCTGCACTGTAGGCAGATTCTTTACCAACTGAGCTATGAGGGAAGCCCTATAAAAGCTTTACTTTTATGTTTTTTCAGATGGAAGCTCCGCCACTCTCTCCTTTTCCACATATTAAGCAACAGCCAGGCTCCCCACGCCGCATTTCCCAGCAGCACTCCATTTACGTGTCCCCACACAAGAATGGGTCGGGCCTTACACCAAGGAGTGCTCTGCTGTATAAATTCAATGACAGCCCTTCTAAGGTAAGGTGCTCCCAAACTTTACTCCAGAACGGCAATATCCATGTTAAAAATTGGATTTCAGATTTCCAGTTAGTAATCTTTAATCTTACCCCATTTTTTTGCAAAGTTACTGCAAATAAATACGAGTTCTTACTATGGCAAGTTTCCTGTGATCAAGGGCAGTGTATCCAGTTGAGGGAGTTTAATCTATTATGACTGACATGGTATTGGGGGAGTTCGCACCAAGAGCTCAGTGTGTCCCTGCTCAGGCACCATCTTGAGAAGGACCAGAAGGCAGCACCTGCAAGTGGTCAGATATGGGGACAGTCTGTAAAGAAAGACCTTGGAAGGGAAAGTTCATTTGGTGGATGGCAACCGGGATAGGGAAAAGTCTGAAAGCAGAGGCCTCTTCTGACTTACACAGACAGCTCTGTGGTCACCTCCATCTTTAGTCCCATTAATGATGACGATCCAATGGGGACATGATTGCTGTTTTCAGGTAGTTCAAGGACTGTCAAGTAGATGTGTTCATTGTATCTCCAAAAGCCAGAATGACTACCAACTGGAAGGAGTTGTAGTGAGATAGGTTGTAACTCAGTCCAAATACGTGGCAGCTCCTTAACTCATTAGTTTCTTCACTCATTTAGATCCACAAGCATTTGTTACGTTCCTGCCATACTTAGTTACTGAGATATACCTCACAGACTTGCATTTCCTATTCATAGAAGCTGATTTCATATAAGGACTTTTAGAAGAAATTCTTGGATAAAATCAGAAATGGGTCTAATTGAATTCTAAGGCAGTAATTTCACAATCATAGGTCAGAATCTGGGGAGCTTGTTGAACACAGATTCCTGTCCCATAGACTTACTGAATCACAAAGCTCTAGCAGGCAGATTCCATAGACAGTGTTGATGCACAGCGTTCAAGAACAACTTCTCAAAGGCTGTTTTACAGTAAGACCAGCAACATCAGCATCACCTGGGAGTGTGTTAGAAATTCAGAATCTCAGGCCTCACACCAACCCTACTGAATCTGCGTATTATGATTCCCCAGATGATTAGTAAGCACATTGAAATTTGAAAAGCACTGCTTCAGGAAAAAGACCTCAAACTTGACAGAAGTTTGTTTGATTTATCAGAATCACCTGGAGGGCTTGATAAACTAGAGATCACTGGGTCCAGTACCTAGAATGTCTGATTCATTCCGTGTAGGGTGAGGCTTGAGAACTTGCATTCCTAATAAGCTCCCAAATGCTCTGCTGCTTGTGGTCTGATGTTCACATGTTAAGAACTGTTGCTATAATGTAAATCCAATTTTTAAAATCACCTGAAAAGATTAACTCTAAGCACCCTTATTAAGTTGACCTAGATTCAAAAAATAATCTCTTCCTCAGTGTTTAGCTTTGGATAGAGGATAAAGGGTAGGAAAAAGCAGTTAGCTTGGTTCTTTGCTACTTTTTCCCCCTTCCCCCTTTTACTCACACATATCCTCTATTTTTGCACAGAGTTTGAAAGATATCAACAATATGATAAGGCAAGGTGAGCAGAGAACCAAGAAGCGAGCAATAGCCATCGATGGTGATGCAGAATCACCTGCCAAACGCCTCTGTCAAGAAAATGATGATGTTTTACTTAAACGACTACAGGATGTTGTCAGTGAAAGAGCAAACCACTAGTTCTCTCCTCACTTCTGTGGTAAAAGCACTTTCGGGTTGTTTTGCAGTAAGTTGGGGCTCTATCTTTCAAAACAATCAACCCTGAAGGTAGTAAACATCACTGAGTTACAAGAAAAGTTACACCAAAGTTAAGTGGATTTGTTTTTTGTTTTTTTAACTTTTATCCAAAATGTAGTTGACAGGTATATTTTGAGTTGGATTGTAAAGGAATATTTTTAAGTTCACTTAAAAAGGAATGGTTTTAAGTGCAGTTAAAGGAATGGTTTTAAGTGCCTTTTAAGCATATTAATAGTCATAGAATTGTTAAAATATTTGTTCTCTGAGTTTTTCAGACAAAGTAAGGAGAAACCTTATAATTTTTTTAGCTTACTTTTTAAAATAATCAAATATCCTCTCCTTCTGGGCTTTGTCATAAGAGGGTGAATAATCTATTTTTGGTAGGTATGCTTTGAGATGTTTGTGCTCCCAATTTAATATTGAGCAGGGGTTGGGTTCCATGGCATCTAGGCCAGAGGATGATGTTCGAGCCTGTCTCTGACCCAGTGTGCTCCACATCTAGGTACCACTGTGGGTTGTCCAGAGGCTTCTCATGCCCTTCCTCTCCTTGAGCAGAAGCGTGTTTGTACTTAAACCCATGCACTACCCCACTCCTTGCTTTCCAACCTTAAGGCCTCTTAGCCTGGTGTCACAACCTAATAAAAGAGCTACTTGCTCCTTTTTAAAACTACTATCACTTTGTTTTCCAAACCATTGACTGAATTATATATGATTATATCATATAACTCTTAAAATAGGAAACTGCTTCTCAGGCCAGTAGAGTAAAATACAGAAAAGAGTTGTTAGAGACTAAATTTCCTATTAGTGAGGTAGTAAGAGGTAGTAAGATACTGTTTTTTAGATCATTATAAGATTGATCATTCTCAATGTCTAATTGATTCCTTAAGAATAGTTGAAACCTTTCTCAAAATCATGTTAATATCACCTCATGCCTTATAATTATACTATTCCATCCATGACACAGCTGCTTATCACCTCCTGCTCTTTGCTTTCAGTATCATCAGTGCATTATGAGTTTCCCATTAGGGTCTGATCACTGGCCCCTTAAGGGTGTTTTCTAGGGCTAGGGGTGCAACTTTACAAAGAATCAGCTGTTCAGTATTCACTTTTCTAGTGTGTTTCCAGAATCTGGAAGGACATGAATAAGCCATTCTTAATTAATTTTGAGAAAATTTTATCAAATATATGTTTTTTAAACTGCAAACCTTATTTTTTTAATGCTAAATATTTAACTAGTGAAGAGTGAAACTGGCTCAGTCATGTTCGACTCTTTGCGATCCCATGGACTGTAGCCTGCCAGGCTCCTCTCTCCATGGGATTCTCCAGGCAAGAATACTGGAGTGGGTAGCTGTTCCCTTCTCCAGGGGATCTTCCCAACCCAGGGATCAAACCCAGGTCTCCTGCATTGCAGGTGGATTCTTTACTGTCTGAGCCACCAGGGAAGCCCATTTAACTAGTAACCCTGGCTAATTTGAATTAATCTAAAATTTGGCTATTAACTATTATCAATAATTATGATTATTAGGAATTTTATTTTTAAATTTTAAGAAGAAAAGTGAGTCTGGCACGTTTTACTTTTCTGAAAATTACATCATTTTTTTTGTGTAGTATCTACACATGTTACAAGCCAAATAACATCAAGTCTGTCTTGAATCCTTGTATATATTTTTATGTAGCTATAACTATTGTGTCATTATTAATGTGCAAAATGTAAATGAGCATTTGTATGTTGTCTTTATAAGAAAATCTGGATGAGTTTTTATCAGTTTTCTAGGCTGTATATTCATGTACATAAAATGGTTAATAAAATATTGGTGTTTTTGTGAGATTACTGGATAAAATCTATACTTGTGCTCTTTTCTATGTGACCGGATACAATTGTGCAGCCATCTAGAATCTGTGTCTCTAAATATCTGCTTTATATCTTTTAAATGTCTTAGTGTATCATTAACATTAAAACTTAGTGTAAATTAGTGTAACTAATTAACATTAAAAGTTAATATTCTCAGTGCTTTCCAGGCCAGGAAGAGAATGGGGAGTGAATGACTGATTGACAGGTACAGGGTTTTCTTTTGAGATGATGGAAATAATTTTATAACTCGATATAGGTGGTGATTGCATACCATTGTAAACTTATTAAATGACAGTGAATTTTACACTTTAAAATAGTTATTTTTATGTTGGGAGAATTTCACCTCAATTGAAAAATGCCTTAGGCACATATAAGAAGCAGAATTATGTCAGGGCCTTGAAATGGACCAAATTACCATATGATTTAAGGAAAAGTCTTCCCTCTTCAGAGTGCTTTCAGGTATATTTATCCATTTGAGATTCAAAGCTTAAAAGTTCTTTGCTATTTAAGATATTTTCAATTTTTTAAAATTTATTTATTTATTTAGCCACATTGAGTCTTAGTTTTGATGGCAGGGTCTTCACTGGGTCATGCAGGATCTTTGGTTTAGATCCACAGACTCTCCAGTTGGGGCACTTGAGCTCAGCAGGTACTTCCCAGTATATGGGATCTTAGTTCCCTGACTAGGGATTGAACCTGAGTCCTCTGCATTGCAAGGCAGATTCTTAACCACTGGACCATCAGGGAAGTCCCAAGATATTTTTAATTAATTTTTTAAAAATTTTGGCTGTACTGGTCTTCCTTGTGGCGAGTGGGGGCTTAGTCGCCCTGTAGCATGTGTGCATGTATGCTCAGTTGCTCAGTCGTGTCCTTCCGACTCTTTGCAACCCTTTGGACTGTAGCCCATCAGGTTCCTGTGTCTGGGATTCTCCAGGCAAGAATACAGGAGTGCGTTGCCATTTCCTTCTCCAAGGGATCTTCCCAATTCAGGGATCAAACCTGTGTCTCCTGCATTGGAAAATGGATTCTTAACCACTGGACCACCAGAGAGGTCCCTCTAATTATGTGGTTAGATTGTTTAAATTAAAAAAAAAAAAAAAAAGTTTTTTTAAAGATGGTAATATTCCTGCTTATTTTTATTTTGTTCCTTACACTACTTTCACTAAGTCAACAAACCTAATTGGTTGTTTACTCTCTGCCTGGCCCTTTGCTAGGTGCTAGGGATATAAAAGTGATCCAGGCATAGTTCCTGTCCTCAAGGTATATTTGTAGTCCATTAATATAATGGTATAAGTATATAGTACAGTACTACACAGAGAGGGATGGTGTTAGTTAGCACAGAGTAGATGGTTCACTCTGCCTGAACAGGTATGTTAAGGAATCTAAAATCACTCTAAGTAGTAGTGTTAGTTGCTCAGCATTGTCCGACTCTTTGAGATCCCATGGACTGTAGCCCACCAGGCTCCTCTGTCCATGGGAATCTCCAGGGAAGAATACTGGAGTGGATTGCCATTCCCTTCTCCAGAGGATCTTCCCAACCCAGGGATCAAACCTGGGTCTCCTGCACTGCAGGCAGATTCTTTACCATTTGAGCTACAGGGAAGACCAGAATCACTCTAAAGGAGCCAAATGGTAATTTAGTCCTTACAGATGACTAACTGCCAGGGCAGTAGAAGACAGCACAACCAGTAGAAAGTCCCAGAGGTAGGAAAGTACTGTAGGTTTAGGAATTGCAGATACTTCAGCGAGGTTGAAAGGAAGTGTACATACTCAAAAGTGCAGTGCAAAGAGGGCTAGAAAGGGGCCTTTCTTAGTTGGGCTCTAAGCCAGGTTAGCCGGGCCGGGGGCCGGGGGCGGCGGCCAATGGGGCCTAGGCCGGGCCGGGACCCGAGGGCCGGGGGCGGCGGCCGAGAGGGGCTAGGCCGGGCCGGGCGCCGGGGGTTCAGCTGTAGCGGCCGAGAGGGGCTAGGCCGGGCCGGAGGCCGGGGCTTCAGCAATACGTGAACCGTGAACTTCCAGATGTTCAAGCTGGTTTTAGAAAAGGCAAAGGAACCAGAGATCAAATTGCCAATATCCGCTGGATCATCGAAAAAGCAAGAGAGTTCCAGAAAAACATCTATTTCTGCTTTATTGACTATGCCAAAGCCTTTGACTGTGTGGATCACAATAAACTGTGGAAAATTCTGAAAGAGATGGGAATACCAGACCATCTGACCTGTCTCTTGAGAAACCTGTATGCAGGTCAGGAAGCAACAGTTAAAACTGGACATGGACCAACAGACTGGTTCCAAATAGGAAAAGGAGTACGTCAAGGCTGCATACTGTCACCCTGCTTATTTAACTTATATGCAGAGTACATCATGAGAAACGCTGGAATCAAGATTGCCGGGAGAAATATCAATAACCTCAGATATGCGGATGACACCACCCTTATGGCAGAAAGTGAAGAAGAACTAAAGAGCCTCTTGATGAAGGTGAAAGAGGAGAGTGAAAAAGTTGACTTAAAGCTCAACATTCAGAAAACTAAGATCATGGCATCTGGTCCCATCACTTCATGGGAAATAGATGGGGAAACAGTGGAAACAGTGTCAGACTTTATTTTTTTGGGCTCCAAAATCACTGCTGATGGTGATTGCAGCCATGAAATTAAGACGCTTACTCCTTGGAAGGAAGGTAATGGCCAACCTAGATGGCATATTTAAAAGCAGAGACATTACTTTGTCAACAAAAGTCCATCTAGTCAAGGCTATGGTTTTTCCAGGGGTCATGTATGGATGTGAGAGTTGGACGGTGAAGAAAGCTGAGCACCGAAGAACTGATGCTTTTGAACTGTGGTGTTGGAGAAGACTCTTGAGAGTCCCTTGGACTGCAAGGAGATCCAATCAATCCATCCTAAAAGAGATCAATCCTGGGTGTTCATTGGAAGGTCTGATGTTGAAGCTGAAACTGCAATACTTTGGCCACCTCATGGGAAGGGTTGAGTCATTGGAAAAGACCCTAATGCTGGGTAGGATTGAGGGCAGGAGGAGAAGGGGACGACAGAGGATGAGATGGTTGGATGGCATCACCGACTCGATGGACATGGGTTTGGGTAGACTCCGGGAGTTGGTGATGGACAGAGAGGCCTGGCGTGCTGCAATTCATGGGGTCGCAAAGAGTCGGACATGACTGAGCGACTGAACTGAACTGAACTGAAGCCAGGTTAGCGGAGAAGGCAATGGCACCCCACTCCAGTGTTCTTGCCTGGAGAATCCCAGGGACGGGGGAGCCTGGTGGGCTGCCGTCTATGGGGTCGCACAGAGTCAGACACGACTGAAGCGACTTAGCAGCAGCAGCAGCAGCAAGCCAGGTTAGGGAGCTTAGGCTTGGTCATTTCCAACCGGTTGGAACATTCTCAACATTGGCTGCAGCTGGGGAGTTTTAAAAAACACATCGGTGAATGGGCTTCTCCCCCCAGAGGTTTCTGATTTAATTGGTTTGGGGAACAACCTAGCTTTAGGATTTTTAAATACTCCCTGCTGGTGCTGCTAAGTCGCTTCAGTCGTGTCCGACTCTGTGCGACCCCATAGACGGCAGCCCACCAGGCTCCGCCGTCCCTGGGATTCTCCAGGCAAGAACACTGGAGTGGGTTGCCATTTCCTTCTCCAGTGCATGAAAGGGAAAAGTGAAAGTGAAGTCGCTCAGTCGTGTCCGACTCTTAGCAACCCCATGGACTGTAGCCTACCAGGCTCCTCCGTCCATGGGATTTTCCAGGCAGGAGTACTGGAGTGGAGTGCCATTGCCTTCTCCGTTAAATACTCCCTAGGTGAGTCCAGAATCACTGCAGCCATGAGACACTTGCAC
This sequence comes from Giraffa tippelskirchi, assembly GCF_054371585.1. NCBI lineage: Eukaryota > Metazoa > Chordata > Mammalia > Artiodactyla > Giraffidae > Giraffa > Giraffa tippelskirchi. The sequence continues at coordinate 107,812,372 of NC_137287.1, read as the reverse complement.
CTTAGAAGAAAAGCGATGACCAACCTGGACAGCGTATTAAAAAGCAGAGGCATCACTTTGCCCACAAAGGCCTGTCTAGTCAAAGCTGTGGATTTTCCAGCAGTCAGGTGCAGATGTGAGAGTTGGACCATAAAGAAGGCTGAGCACCCAAGAATTGATCCTTTCAAACTGTGGTGCTGGAGAAGACTCTTGAGAGTCCCTTGGACTACAAGGAAATCAAACCAGTCAATCCTAAAGGAAATCAACCCTGAATATTCATTGGAAGGATTGATACTGAAGCTGAAGTTCCAATACGTTGGCCACCTGATGCGAAGAGCCAACTCAGTGGAAAAGATCCTGATGCTGGGAAAGATTGAGGGCAAGAGAAGGGAGTGACAGAGGATTAGTTGGTTGGATGGCATCACCGACTCAATGGACATGAGTTTGAGCAAGCCCCAGGAGATAGTGAAGGACAGGGAAGCCTGGCATACTGCAATCCATGGGGTTGCAAAGAGTTGGACATGACTTAGCAACTGAACAACAACAGGTGAGCACCTAAGGTGAGAACCACTGGTATATAGGTCAAGGGGGGGGCACTAAAGTGTTTTGTTTCTAATATTTAATTTAGACTGTGCTGGGTCTTGGTTGCAGGGCTTCCCAAGTGCAGTGGAAAAGAATCCCCCTGCCAGTGCAGGAGATGCAGGTTCAGTCCCTGGGTTGGGAAGATCCTCTGGAGAAGGAAATGGCAACCCACTCCAGTATCCTTGCCAGGAAAATCCCATGGACAGAGGAGCCTGGTGAGCTACAGTTCATGGCGTTGCAAAGAGTCAGGCATGACTGAGCTTGCACACAAGGCGGGGTCAGGGTGAGGGGTAGTCTTAGTCGAAGCACACGGGCTCTTCTGTCTTTGTTGTGACATGTGGGACCCAGCATGAGGACTCGTAGGTGCGGCAATCTAGATCCTGACTAGGGATTGAACGTAGGCCCCCTGCTTTGGGAGCACGGAGTCTTAGCCTCTGGACCACCCGGAAAGTCCCAAAGTGGTTTTTTAATTTTACGTGGATAATGACAAAATCTGATGTTTATTTTAGAGCAGCAGTTCCCTAACTTGCCCAAAGATAAGGATTACCTGAGACACTTGACTCCTAGGCCCCACCCTTGACCAAAGGAATGAAATCTTCAGGAGAAGGACTTAGGAATTTTGTTAATCTCTGTTTCAAGTGATATTTAACCTCAAGCAAGTCAGAGATATTTCTGGCAGTGTTTCTCAAATTTTAAGAGCATAGCAATCACCAGGATTGTTAATCTTGTTAAAAATTCAGTCTGGTGTTGGGCCTGAGATTTTGCTTTTCTAACAAGCTCTTATCTAACACCAGTACTGCTAGGCCAAGGACTGTGCTTTGAATAGCAAGTTTTAGAAATCTGGAAGCTATGTGGAGGACTGATCAGAGGATGTTTAGCCTGATGAGAGGCAAGTTAGTCATTTTTAAGTTGGTTAATTTTACCACCTTCAGGGACATTTGGCAATGACCATAGACATTTTTGCATTTTGGGTTGTTACAACTGGGCATGGGAGGTAGTGCCTAGTAGGTAGCTAGCGGCCAGAAGCCAGAGATGCTGCTGAACATCCTACAATGTGCTGAGCAGGCTCACAACAAAGAATTATCCAGCCCTAGTATCAGTTGTGCCAATCCCTGAATTAAGTGAACTTTTACCTGGGCAAGAAGAGCTCTGTGTTTTAATGTCCTGGTAGTGGAGATAAAAAAGGAACCATCGGGGGTTACCCAACTGAGCAGGTATGGAGTCCTAGTCAGTGATGGCTTCATAAAGAAGATGACTTTCCAGGAGAAGGATTCATGGTAACAGATTCCATGTGGGGTAACTAATACACATGTGGGATTATTTGGTGTTGATGATAGATCTTTAATATGTTAAAGAAACTGTTCCTGAGGTTTCAGATTCTACCTGTAGGTCAGTGGTTCCATCAAATTTTCCCATGGTAAGAATCACCTTTGCGGGTTTATTAACTATGCAGATTTAAAGTGTAGCACACAAACAGCTTTGTTAAGCATCCCAGGCTATTATTCTTACCCAGGAAGCTCCGAAGGTACTTGTTTAATGATCAGTAATACGGAGATCTGGGTTCAAACATCTGCCCTGACACTGTCTCACCAAACCAAGTTGAACTTAATTGCTTACTCACCTCAGTTAGGTCACCATCACTTCAGGAAATAATTAATTACAGAAAATAACATTCATTGTAGAAAACCTAGATTATATATAAGCAAAAAAATAAAAACTATATTCTCACCAACCAGAGGTCACCTTTTCAAATTTAAAAAACATTTATTATGTTTTTTTCACTTGAGGAAATTGTGTAAATCTTGTTTTATACTATGATGAATTTTTTCCAGCTTCATTGAGGTATAATTTACATAGAATAAAATATACCCATCTTAAGTGTATAGTTTGATGAATTTTAGTAATTATGTATGATTGTATAACTACCACTACAATCTTCATCTTACTGTGCTTTGCTTTATTGCATTTCACAGATAATTGCTTTTTTTTTTAACAAGTTGAAAGTTTGTGGCAACTCTGCATCAAGCAAGTCTTTTGGACTTTTGCAACAGTATTTGCTCCTTTTGAATTAGAGTTTACATTTTTTCCAGGAGTGGGATTTCTGGGTCATATAGCAACTCTATTTTTAGTTTTTTAAGGAACCTCCATATTGTTTTCCATAATGACTGCACTGCAGTGACCTCTTGATGTGAATCTTCCTAGACTTTTTTCAGTGCATTTATTATATATTTTTAAAGTATTAATAAAAATGGATCATATATGTAACTTCATATATCTTTTTTGGTGGTGGTTGTTTAGTTGCTAAGTCGTGTCCTACTCTTGGGACCCCATGGACTGTAACCTGCCCGTCTCCTCTGTCCATGGTATTCTCCAAACAAGAATACCGGAGTGGGTTGCCATTTCCTTCTCCAGGGGATCTTCCCAACCCAGGAATCAAACCTGGGTCTCCTGCATTGCAGGCAGATTCTTTACCGACTGAGCTGTGAGGGAAAACTATATCCTTTTTGCAATGTCTAAATTTTACCTCTCTGACAGTATTAATGCTTGTGTTCCAAAGGATTTTTTTTTTTTTTTTAGTATTTATTTGTTTGACTGCATCGAGTCTTAGTACCGGCACATAGGATTTTCATTGTGTCATGCAGGATCTTTTCACTGTGATGCACAGATTCTTTACTTGTGTTGTGTTTGCTCCAGAGCAGGCAGCCAGTGAATTATTTATGTTATCATTAAACAAGGAAAGATTAGCACTGTCACTGCAGCCACTGCGGGAGGTGTCCTCGACAAGATGAAGCACAACATTCTGAACCACTATTCTCAGGCCAGTGAGTACTCAGCCAGATATATCAGGAACTGCATCACCCAGTTTAGTGCAAGACCAGACAAGTACTTCACTCTGGGGCTCCCCTCTGGGAGCACCCCCACTTGGCTGCTACAAGAAGCTGCTTGAGTACTATAAGAATGAAGACCTGTCCTTCCAATATGGAAGACTTTCAACATAGATGAGTATGTGGGCCTTTATTGAGACCACTGAGAGAGTTACCACTCCTTCATGTGGGACACCTTCCTCAAACACATTGATATCCTCCCAGAAAACACCCAAATTCTGGATGGGAATGCAGTTGGCCTACAGGCTGAGTGTGATGCCTTTGAAGAGACGATCAAGGCTGCAGGTAGGGATTGAGCTGTTTGTTGGAGGCATGGGCCTTGATGAACATATTGCCTTTTACAAGTCAGGCTCCAGTCTGTTGTCCAGGACCCATGTGAAGATGCTGGCCATGGACACTATCCTGGCCAGTGCTAGGTTCTTCAGTGGTAATCTTACCAAGGTGCCCACCACGGCACTGACAGTGGGCATGGGCACTGACTGTCATGGGTGCTAGAGAGGTGATGATCCTCATCACAGGGGCTCACAGGTGTTTGCTCTGCACAAGGCCATCGAGGAGGGAGTGAACCATATGTGGACCATGTTTGTCTTCCCACAGAATCCCCACATGGTGCTTATGTGTGATGAGGATGCCACCCTGGAGTTGAAAGTGAAGATCATCAAGTATTTCAGAGATTTAAAGCTTGTTCATAACAAGTTGGTGGACCCCCTGTGCAATATCAAAGAGAAAGAAACAGAGAAAAGCCAGCCTTTTAAGAAGTCATACACTGATTAGCTCTTGCTACTTGTAGTCTCAAGGACCTCACTGAGACAGGTGGGTCTCTGAAGATTGTCTTTAGGAGGACAGAATTGTTTTTCTTTAATCTAGTATGGTTACTAGCTATATGGGTGAACTTGTTCTTGGTGGTGCAGTGTGGAGTCTAGTCATGGAATTCAGCTAATTTATAATTTAATCAGAAAAAAATCACTACATAATTTTGATGTTTGCCCCACAGATTCGGGGTTTTTAACTTTTTCTTGTGCCTCTAACACTGTTCATATACTCTCATCAGGAATTTCTATCATTACATGCACTGATTCTCAATTGAGAGGGAGTTTGGGGCTTATGTGTATTGGACAAAACCTCTTTGGAAAGTATTAAGAGCCTGTCTTGGGTAGGTCTGCCCCTTGTTTGAGAATCATTGTTCCAGATTAAGGAACAAACTCAATGTCTAAAATCAGTGTAAGACAGCAATCCCTTTAGTTGGTAACATGTGCCATGGGAAGAAAACTCTCCCTCACTGTTTTTCTCCAGCTAGGAAAACTTTCCCCAGCTGCTTTTTTCTGCTCTCTCAGTAGGCCTTTCCATGAACTCAGAGGCCTCCTTGAGAGAGGATTCGGGTGAATGCAGTGCCTCAAGGGGGCCAGCCTCATCAGACTCCTATCCCTCGGGACGCTCCAGCACCAGGAGAAAGGCAGAGACCCTGTGTTTTGTTCCAAGGTCTCACTGTGGCGCCTCTCTTATATACACTCATTCATAGGTAGGAAGTTCATAGGGGCAACAGACACAACCAAGATTCAATGTTATGTTGAGCCAGGGGTATGGATGGGGTCAGGGGAAATAGCTCAATTATGAGTTTAGAAACAATACCAGAGAGACGTGTTTTCTGTGTCCCTAAGAGTTGAGTGCCAAGAAATATATCAAGTGCTTCTACAGTTTTCTAATATCCTTTCTTCATTTAAAATGTTCTGCCCTTCTAACCTCCTGGGTCTGTGTGGTGCCGTCTGATGTTCCCAGAACATCAGGAAGTACGCTTTTGCCCCGTTACCCTTCACTCCTTGTTCACAGGATGAGTCTATCGCTCTGCCTTCCATTCCCTCTTATGCCTTGATGGTCTGGATGCTGCCTCCTTCTCCTCCCAGTGTTTGTGCCTGTTTGAAGCCACTCCTGCCTCTATTTCTGGAAAGGTCTTTCAGAGCCTGGCTCAGGCTTGTCTTTAACTGCTGAGTTTGGTACCAGCGTTTCATTTTTAGCTTTTATACGTGATTGTGCTATCGTTCTGTGTTTTTGTTTTTGTTTCATTTTTCAAGTTGAGTATTATAGATTTATTTTTGGCTGCACTGGGTCTTCGTTGCTGTGTGTGGGCTTTCTCTAGTTGAGTCAAGCGAGGGCTGCTCTCTAGTTGCAGTGTGCAGGCTTCTCATTGTGGGGGCCTCTAACTGCAGTGGCTTTCGTTGTGGAGCACAGGCTCTAGGGCATTCAGGCTTCAGTAGTTGCAGTTCTCAGGCTCTAGAGCACAGGCTCAGTAGCTGTGGCGCATGGGCTTAGTTGCCCTGCAGTATGTGAAATCTTCTTTGACCAAGAATCAAACCCAAGTCCCCTGCATTGGCAGATGGATTCTTAACCACTGGACCACCAGGGAAGTCCTGTCATTCTGTTTTAACCTAATGAATCGATGGACTTGTTTTACAGTGTGATATTTTCTATTAAATCTAGTACTTTCAAGGAAAAGATATAGAAAAATTTTAAAGGTTTTAGATTTATTTCTTTGTTGAATTTGTTTTAGATACTGGTATTTGGAATAAATTGTTTAGTGAGTCTAATGTTTGCAAAGTTAAGAATTAGGCACTATTTAATCTATAATATTATGATGCAAGTTGGCTAAAATACGAGATATTCGTTACATAGTGGAGTACCCCACAGGCTCCCTCTCTTCATTTGGGTCTCTGCTCAAGTGCCAGGTCATAGCACTTCCTAGCCTTTCCTATACTCTTACTTAGCATGTTTTCTTTTTCTTCCCAGAATTTATAATCTACTCATATATTATCTGAATCCACCACTAGTGAATGAAGCACCATGTAGGTAGAACATTTTTTCTGTAGTTTTCCCAGAGTATAGAATGACACATTGAAGGAAGTATGGGCTTGACATTTGCCGAATTAGTGAACTGAAGAAAGAGGCTTAGGGATGCTCTCTCTTTTTTTTGGTGGTTTTCTTGGCCTCTTGGCATGTGGGATCTTAATTCCCCAACCCAGGGGTTGAACCCCCACCTCAACCCCCCCACTGCAGTGGAAACACAGAGTCTTAACCACTGGACCACCAGGGAAGTCCCAAGGTTGCTTTTTATAATAATTATATCTCATGTACTAACCACGTACATGCTGCAGTGAACAAGGGGGCATATTTGTTGTTGTTCAGCCACTAAGTCACATTCAACTCTTTGTGACTGCAGCCATGAAATTAAAAGACACTTACTCCTTGGAAGAAAAGCTATGACAAACCTAGACAGTGTGTTAAAAAGCAGAGACATTACTTTGCCAACAAAAGTCCACATAGTCTAAGCTATGGTTTTTCCAGTAGTCATGTATGGATATGAGAGTTGGACCATAAAGAAGGCTGAAAGCCGAAGAATTGTCGCTTTTAAACCGTGGTGTTGGAGAACACTCTTGCGAGTCCCTTGGACTGCAAGGAGATCAAACCAGTCAATCCTAAAAGAAATCAGTGCTGTATATTCATTAGAAGGATTGATGCTGAAGCTGAAGCTCCAAAACTTTGGCCACCTGATGCAAAGAGCTGACTCATTAGAAAAGACCCTGATGCTGGGAAAGACTGAAGGCAGGAGAAGAAGGGGACAACAGAGGATGAGATAGTTGGATGGCATCCCTGACTCAATGGACATGAGTTTGAGCAAGCTCCAGGAGATGGTGAAGGACAGTGAAGCCTGGCGTGCTGCAGCCCGTGGGGTCACAGAGGGTCAAACGTGACTGAGTGACTGAACAACAACAAAATGTACTAAGCACTTTTTATGTGCCACACCAAATTCCCATAAAACCCTATAACGAAACTGTTTACAGAGGAGGAATTAAAGCTCAGAGGTTTTAAGTAACTTGCCCAAAGTCACAAGATTCAAACCCAAGCACTCTGGTTCCTTAGTACATTTTTTAAAAATTCAATGAAATCGGGGGGTTTTGTGTGGTAAAATATGTATAACATAAAACGGACCATTTAATCATTTTAAGTATACAGTTTAGTGGCATTAACATTCACGTTGTTGTGCAACCAATCTCCAGAACTTCTTCATCTTGGGAAACTGTAACTTTATACCCATTGAACAACAGCTTCCTTTCCCTGTCCCTCCCTGCCCCTAGCAACCACCGTTCTACTTTCTGTTTCTCTTATTTTGACTACTTTAGATGCTTCACCTAAGTGAAATCATACAGTACTTTTTCTTTTCTGACTGGCTTATTTCATTAGCATAATATCCTCTGTGTTCATGCATGTTGTAGCATGTGTCAGAATTTCCTTCTTTTTAAAGATGAGTAAATATGCCATTGTGTGTATTGACCACATTTTGTTTATCCATTCACCCTTGGATGGACTGCAGCCCAATTCTAATCTGTAAACTTTTCAAAACTGTGTCTTTTGATATTAATCTTGAGGTGACAGATTGTGGTAAGTGCCAAATATCTTTCTTAAGCTTCTCTCTTTCTTTACTGTGGGAAACATTCTTATTTCTTCTTTCAGTTTTGGACCAGATCTTCTCACCCACATCACAGACAGAGGAAGTTCAACTTGTTGAAAACTTTCCATCCAAAAAGTTGCTCACAACAAATGCTTGGGGATGGGGAGGGGTTGTTAAGTGGTCCAGTAACAATCTTCTCCCTTTACTCCAATCCTTCACTTCCAAACCCTCTCTCCCATTTGCCTCTTGGGAGCCCTAGATTCCTTGCCTTCATTACATGTTCCCTAAACTTCCTATCTTAGCATCAGCTTTCACCAACATCGTGAAAATTGAGTCATGTTGGCACTGAAAAGGGACTTTTTCTCCAAGGAACCCTGCTGTCCTGCTCAGAATCCAGTGCCAGCTTATTCCCAGATACTCAGCGCACATTAGATGGGAGAATATTCAGTTCCCTAAAGCTGCCTCACATGTAAATTATACTTCTAGTTAGTAGAGATAATTGACATTTTCTCAGTCTTTTGAAAATATGTGAATAAGAGCATCTTACCATTTTGTTTTCAGTTGTGTTTGTTTATTTTGGCTGCAACATGTGGGATCTTAGTTCCCTGACCCAGGATCGAACCCGCATCCCCTGCATTGGAAGTGGGGAGTCTTAGCCACTGGACCACCAGGGAAGTCCCCTGAATAACAGTATCTTAAATATTACTATGTGTATTGGCATACTCTAACTCACAATGTAGGAAAATACAATACAGTAAGTCCCCCACAAACGAACAAGTTCCATTCCAAGAGTGCATTCATAAGTCCACTTTGTTCATAAGTCCAACAAGGTTAGCCTAGATACCCAACTAACATAATTGACTATACAGTACTATACTGTAAATAGGTTTATAATACTTTTCACACAAACAACACATAAAAAACAATCACAAAAAATAAAACATTTTAAATCTTACAGCACAGTACCTTGAAAAGTACAGTAGTACAGTACAACACCTGGCATAGAGGGGCTGGCACCGAGTGAACAGGAAAGAAGAGTTACTGACTGGAGGAGGGAGAGAGGGTGGGAGATGGTAGAGCTGAAGGATCATCAGCAAAAAGAGGAGGGCAAGCTGCAATTTCACTCACGCCTGACGTTGATGGCACAGATTCTGGTTCCTTGCTGGATTCAACTCTATCTACCTGCTTGACATGAGTTTGAGTAAGCTCCAGGAATGATGGACAGGGAAGCCTGGCGAGCTGCAGTCCATGGGGTCACAAAGAGTCAGACACGACTGAGCAACTGAACTGAACCCGCTTGAAAAAATGGTCCAGTGATGACTGGGTAGTAGCTCTTTTTTTCTCATTGTAGATGACATGGTAGCACTGGATTGCGTTTTGAACGGCTGCTGCATCCTTTGTGCACGGTTCTACATTCGGCTCCTGTGCCTCAGAAACTAACAGTGCCTCCTCAAATAAGAAAAATCCCCTCACCATTTCCTGTGTCATGAATCTCTTCCATTCTTCAGTTACTACTTCCTCTTGTCTCTATTCCTCCTTCCTCTGGGCCTCCAATTCTATGAGGCCTTCATTAGTAAGCTCCTCGTGTTGCACAGAAAGTTCCATTGTTTTCACTTGGTGCTTCTTAGCAATACCAGCTACATCACCACTCCTTTGCGCTTGCTTACAGACATCCTGGGCTTGAAATAAAAATATTGTACTACTGTACTCTATACAGTACTGTACAGTAAAGTACACAAAAGCATAACCACTTATAGAGGATGCACACAGGTGGCCATGGACACCAGACACATGAACTAACTTCCATGATTAGATATGTAAATGCACATTCGAGTCTTTTTTTTTTTAAGATTTTTTGATGTGGACCATTTTTTAAAAGTCTTTATTGAATCTGCTATAACATTGCTTCTGTTTTACACTTTGTTTTTTTTCGCCACGAGGCATGTTGGATTTTAGCTCCCTGAGTAGGGATCAAACCCAAAGCCCCTGCATTGGAAGATGAAGTCTTAACCACTGGACTGCTGGGGAAGTTCCAGGTTTACATCTTTGAAAGTTTGCAACTTGAAGGTTTATATGTAGGAAACTTATTACATATTTGTTTTTCAAATGCAGCTCCAAAGACAACCATCCAGTCCTACCCAGCTTATCGGCTCTAAAGTGAAAAGTGAAAGAAAAGTGAAAGTGTTAGTTGCTCACTTGTGTTCGACTCTTTGAAACCCCATGGACTCTAGCCCACCAGGCTCCTCTGTCCATGGAATTCTCCAGACAAGAATACTAGAATAGGTAGCCATTACCTTCTATAGGGGATCTTCCCAATCCAGGGATTGAACCCAGGTCTCCTGCATTACAGGTGGATTCTTTACCATCTGAGCCACCAGGGAGGCCCCACCTCACCTTAATAAAAATTTTGAAACTATTTTCCTTGTCAATCACAGTATTTAACAACTCCCAAACACTAAAATGCCTTTAGACCTTCTTGAGATAAGGGTCATGTTTTTAGATGAGAAGGATTACTATGTAACAGATATTTAACTTTGAGGAAAGAATATTTTTAAAAAGATCAAAGCCTTCCTTGACATTTGAATTATTAACTTTTGTTAATATGATAAATGATAAATGTATGATATTTATTATCATGTGATATATCATATGATAATGTAATAAATGATAAATATGATAAATGATAGCACACTTAGAGCTGAGAAACAGACAAGTATGTATGAAACTTTATTTTGCATGATATGCAATAGCACAAGGGTTCTTGGTTGTAACCAACTCCATAGTTGTCAGAAGTTTGGGGCCCAAACATTGGGAACCACTAAGTCAAAATGTCTGACCTCAGGACATCAACTCAGGAGTGGATGTCACATAGTCCAAGCATGTTGGAGGTGTGTATCAAGTCTGCTAGGGCTGCTATGACAATATACCATGGACTGGGTGGCTCAAACAACAAATTCATATTCTCAAAAGTTCTGGAGGCTGGAAAACCAAAATCAAGGTGCTAGCACAGTTAGTGTTACTGAACTAGGTCCATTTGCCCAATGTGCAGCAAGCCAAATACTGAAACGCCAAGGTTTACAGTCAAAGAAAGTTTATACACAAGACAGCCAAGTGAAGAGATGGGAGAACAAGTCTCAGATCTGCCTCTCTGAAGGCAGAAGGATTGGAGTGCTTATGGGATAAGTAGGATGGTCTAAAAACTGAGCAGGATATTGCAGAGCCCTCCTGAGTACAAAGGCTCTTCCATGTCCCCCATTTCTCATTTGTAGGAAAAAGGTTTCAGCCTTCTAGATCTTCCCTGAGTTCCAAAGGGCAGATTCAAGCAATTACCTAATAGAGAAATGAGGGAATGAAGAAACAAAGGAAAAGCAGTTAAATAGAAAAGTAATGACAAGAGTGCAGCAATAAAAGAGTCCTAGGTCTTCCTCAAGAGATACACATAACGATCCAATACATATCTTGAGTTGTTTTTACAGGAACTAAGTCTCCCCACCCAGGTGGAGGATGGTGACTTCATGCGGAGCACAAGATTCCTGGAACATAACCCATTACCTCACCATCCCCCTATCAGAAGAAAGCTGTTCACCCTGCAGCCCTAAGCCAAAAGTTGCCTTTAAAAACTCTTCCCTGAAACCCCTCATCAGAGAGTTTGGGTCTTTTGAGCATGAGCTGCCCCTACCCCATGTTTGGCACCTGCAATAAAAGCTGTACTTTTCATCACTATGAAAGTGAAAGTCGCTCAGTGTGCAACTCTGCGACCCCATGGACTATACAATCCATGGAATTCTCCAGGCCAGAATACTAGAGTGGGTAGCTGTTCCCTTCTCCAGGGGATCTTCCCAACCCAGGGATTGAACTCAGGTCTCCTGCATTGCAGGCGGATTCTTTACCAGCTGAGCCACCAGGGAAGCCCTTTCGTTACTACAACCCGGTACTAATAAATTGGTTTTGCTGCACAGGAGCTAAGTGGATCCTACTTCAGTTTGGTAACAGTCTCAGTTGTGGGATAAAAGTAGCTGGAAGTAGGGGAAAAGGTGACATAATAAGTGTTCTGCACAGGTGCTTCTGGGTTACATACAAAGACTTTATTAGGATATTAAGAATTACAGTTCAGGAGACACAGATTTAGGTAAAAACCAAAAGAGTGCTCAGGAGAAGAAAATGAATCAGAGGCTTACAAGACAAAAACCACAAGGTTGTTAGAGTTTTGTGTTTGGGTGAGAACTGTCATTGACTCTGACATAAAGAAGCATTTGTTATTAAGGAACAGGCTGTCACTAGTTGTTCTGGGGTAAGGTCAATAAGTATCTTGAATTTCTGGCAGATGTTCTGGATGCCTGTGTTAAGACAAAAGTGGTCAAAAGTTCAGTTTCCCTCCAGGCTGAGATATGCACAAGTCCTGTTTCCTTAATGGCCTTTCAGCTCCACCTTAGTCTCCTCTCTTAGCAATACCTACTCCATTTTGACTTTTCTTTCACATTTCCCCCTTTTGATCAAGATCTTTCTTTGAGAGGCATCAATGATCAACCATCTGGTTATCTGGCATCAGCATCAACTTCCTCTGTGCTGGGAAGGCTCTTCCCGGAGAGTCATGTCCCACAAAGGAGGGAAAAAGGTGTCTATGTGAAAGATATGTTTTTAGAAAGTTTATGGCCATATTTGAGCAAAACAAGGAGTAATCTAGGAAGTGAGACTTCATTGGCACTCAAAATAAGAAAAGTTCAAAAACCTTTATTAAGAAGAATCTTCAAATTGGAGTGGTCAGTCATCTCCAGATGTCTAGCTATCATTATTCCTTTTAGTATTTCTCCAAGACCTGGTATTAAGTCATTCATAGCAATTATTTGTTTTTTCATATGACTTATTAATTGTATGATATTCAGCAGTTCTCAACCTTTTTAGCACCAGGGACCAGTTTTGTGATTATTCAAGTGCATTACACTTGTGCACTTTATTTCTATTATTATTATTACATCAGCTCCACCTCAGATCATCAGGCATTAGATCCCGGAGGCTAGAGACTCCTAGATTAGATGGTCCATCTGGTCCGGAATCTTGGGAAAGCTGTTCACAACAGATTTCATCTGCTTCATTATCCTGGCCTTTTTCTGATTAATTTTGCTTTCAGGTCTGTAGGCTTGTTGTGACATCCAGGAAGGAGATGGTGCCTTCTTTAAATGAGAAACATGAATCCATGAGTCAATGTCCTTAGGTTTAGCAGCACAGGTTTAGTTAACAATACCTGTAAAGGTCCCTTCCCACAAGGTTGGAGGACATCATTGTTAAGGTGTCATTTCCAGTAGATATAGTCACCAGTCTGTTTTTTCCTGAACGAGTAGATCTGAGATTGAGCAAAACCAAAGACCACAGCAGCTTAAATGATTAGTCATCATAAATGTGCTATGGTAGGTGGAGCGCAAAGACTAAAAAAAAAAAATTAGTTTTCCAGGAAGCCAGGAAGTAACAAGCAGTTGTTTTGGTTTTCCTGTAGCCCCACTGTTAATTAATTTACATCCAGTGTTTACCCATCTTAATTTCTCTGATTCAGGAGCAGTCTGTTGCCATGTTACAAGATATCAGGATAGGAAAAGTCTGGCAACTAGAGGTCAATTCTTCTGAAGAAGCAGAATGGATTTCATCCACAAATGCCACAATATTTACATATTCTGTTGCTGCTACCTTTGCATGAAAATCAGCTAGGACTTTCCCCCCTTACACTCAGTCCTTTTAGTGTGAGCCTCTATTTGATGACAGACAACATTTTATATCAGGACCCATCAGACTTCTAAGAATTTCACACAATTTCTTGAACACCTAAAACACATACCCACATAGACACAACATAAAGAAGGCTAAACGTTACTTATTTGACAATTCTTCCCCTATAATTTAAACATATCAAGTACATCTAATTAGTTTAATATCTCTTCCTTTACAATGAGAGAGAATATATCTTTGAGATCTCTGAAATATCTCTTATCTCAAGTTAATTCTAAGTCAAAAAGAATTCTTTTGGAATTTGATTTGGGGAAGTCTGTCAAAAATATCCAAAAAGTTTTAAAATAGTCAAATAGGATCATACATCACTGTGAAACAATGCTTAGTTATTCATTTAACCAAAATAACAAAGACTTCATAGGCAAATATGAAAGGCTGGGCTTCTCAGAGGCCTCAGAGGTAAAGAGTCCACTTGCAATGCAAAAGAACACCTGCAATGCAGGAGACCTGAGTTCTATCCCTACATCTGGGAAATCCCCTGGAGAAGGAAATGACAACCCACTCCAGTATTCTTGCCTGGAGAATCCCATGGACAGTGGAACCTGGCAGGCTACAGTCCATGGGGTCGCAAACAGACACGACTGAGTGACTGAACCACCACCACAGTTCTGAGCAAATCTTAGTATCAAGAGGACTTGCATTACTTAAGTCATCATATGATAAAGACAGGTGATTATTTTGATAAGACACAAGATCTTTTTTTCTCCCAGGCACATTACTTAAAGGTAATGAAAAATCTTCCTTATTTCTTATTATCAAGAGCAGACAGATAGGAAAAAAATCAAAAACAAAAAACTGTCCTTTTAACAGAGGGAGAAAGCCAAACATATTACTTAAAGTTAAAGAAAAACCTTTCATAATCTCTTATTTGAAGAGCAGACCATTAGGGAAAAAAAAATACTTTGTCCTTTTAACATAGAAAAACAAATTCCAATTTTGTACCAGTTTTACTTTTGATATTAAAACTCATTTAATTAAATTCATTTCAATCATTTCTAGTCTTAACCAGGCATGAAAGTCCTTTCTAAAGATTCCTTCTTCATAAATTTCTTTTACGGAAAACAGACATCCTACTTTCCTCATATATGGAGATGTCTTTACTTACTTGTCTATTTATTTAGCTTTAATCACATATATTAGAACTGACTCATTGGAAAAGACCCTAATGCTGGGAAGGATTGGGGGCAGGAGGAGAAGGGGATGACAGAGGATGAGATGGTTGGATGGCATCACCGACTCAATGGACATGGGTTTGGATAAACTCTGGGAGTTGGTGATGGACAGGGAGGCCTGGCGTGCTGCAATTCATGGGGTCGCAAAGAGTCGGACACAACTGAGCAACTGAACTGAACATATATTAGAATTTTTAAAAAATCCTTCAGTTCAATTGCTCAGTCATTTCCGACTCTTTGCGACTCCATGGACTGCAGCTCGCCAGGCCTCCCTGTCCATCACCAACTCCAGGAGCTTGCTCAAATTCATGTCCTTTGAGTTGGTGATGCCATCCAACCATCTCATCCTCTATCGTCCCCTTCTCCTCCTGCCTTCAATCTTTCCCAGCATCAGGGTCTTTTCCAATGAGTCAGTTCTTCACATCAGGTGGCCAAAGTATTGGAGCTTCAGCTTCAGCATCAGTCCTTCCAATGAATATTCGGGACTGATTTCCTTTAGGATTGACTGGTTTGATCTCCTTGCAGTCCAAGGGACTCTCAAGAGTCTTCTCCAACACCAACTTAAAAATCCTTCTTAAGATTTTTAACTTCCCCACTTAAAAATCCTTAGAAAACTTTAATTTGAAAATTAGTAAGAAGTAAATAGCAATTATGAACTATGTTTTACATTGGCATTCTGTATATTGGCAAACTTATAAATAATTTTTATCATTTCTAGAAACATGCTTTCTCGTAGAAAATTTCTCAGACTGGCATCAAATACTTTAGTTTCTCTGTAAAAAGAAGTCTATGTTCAGTAATTAATTCAATATCTTATCTTATTTGGAAATGATTTAGATATTCAATGAATTTAACTTAAAATTTAACTCATTACTTAATTTAGTAAAACTCTAAGGGTATAAGTTACCAATGAGATTTGAGAAACCATTTTATTTATTTAAAATATTTATTTGGTTGCCTGGGGCCTTAGTTGCAGCACATGGGATGTTTACTTGCTGGTATGCAGGATCTTTAGCTGCGGCATGTGGGATATGGTTCCCTAACCAGGGATTGAACCCAGGCCCCCTGCTTTGGGAGCACAGAGTCTTAGCCACTGGACCACCAAGGAAGTCCCCCTGGGAAACTATTTTAAGTTATTGTTCAGTGCGTAAGTCATAACCAACTCTTTGTGACCCCATGGATTTTAAGCAGATATATCATTGCTAAAAAGTTTGCCTAAAAACTCAACTTATTTACATTTAATTCATTTGTTCTTAACAACCATGTTTAGATCTCCTATTAAAATACTTCACTAGACATTAGATAACATCAGTCATCCTTCTAAGTTATTTTTCTGACTGACAAATTTTGTAACAGATAACATGAGCTTATTTGACTTTTAGTAAACCTAAGTAGAGTAAAATATTATACTTGAGATTTTCCTGGTGATCCAGGGGTTACAAATCCACCTGCCAATGCAGGAGACATGGGTTCAATCCCTAGTCTGAGACGATTCCACATCTCAGGGGGCAACTAAGCCTATATACCACAACTGCTGAGCCAGAGTGCTCTAGAGCCCATGAGCTACAACTACTGAAGCTCACAGGCCCTAGGGCCCATGTTCGCCACAACTAAAGAAAGACCCAGCAACAAAGACCCAGCACAGCCATAAATAAATAATAAATAAATAAACTTATTTTTTAAAAACTCCTTAAAAAGTGTTATACTTAATGTTGGCAATGCTAAAGAAATGTCTGTATTAAACCAACAAACTTAAACTAGCTTTTATTTCCTAAAGATTCACCCTAGATCATGTGAACTTGAAAAACATTTGGGTTAGGTTCTATTACATTTTTGCAAGTAGACTTAACTTATATAGTGCTTGTTTGTGTTAAGCCAATGAAATAGAATTCTTTTACAGATTAATTTTAGCAGCACTATCCAAAAGTAGAAAAAATACCACATATTCACAACGTATTTATATATAGACACATATGAACATGGTCTTCCCTAGTAGCTCAGACAGTAAAGCACCCGCCTACAATGCAGGAGATCCGGGTTCGATCCCTGGGTCAGGAAGATCCCCTGGAAAAGGAAATGGCAACCCACTCCAGTATCCTTGCCTGGACAATCCA
Source organism: Giraffa tippelskirchi (assembly GCF_054371585.1). Taxonomy (NCBI): domain Eukaryota; kingdom Metazoa; phylum Chordata; class Mammalia; order Artiodactyla; family Giraffidae; genus Giraffa; species Giraffa tippelskirchi. Next base: position 107,795,421 of record NC_137287.1, on the reverse strand, counting down.
TGGACAGAGGAGCCTGGCGGGCTACCGTCCATAGGGTTGCAAAGAGTTGGACATGACTGAGCGACTAACACACACAGGTGAACATACAGACAGATGCAAACAGAAGCCTTATAGTTTTTGTTTTAAAACTTTTCTTAAACTGGATTTCTGGGCAAAGGCACTTCTATAGCAGCTTGTATTTTTATTTATTTATCTTTAATAATTTATTTATTCACTTGTTTTTATTTTTGGTTCCTGGGCCTTCCTTCCTTGCTGCTTTCAGGTTTTCTCTAGTTGCAGCAAGCGGGGGCTCCTCTTCCTGTGGTGCATGGGCTTGTCATTGCAGTGGTTTCTTTTGTTGCAGAGTGTGGGTTCTAAGGCGTGTGGGCTTCACTAGGTGTAGCACGTGGGCTCAGTAGTTGTGGCACACAGGCTTACTTGCTCTGAGACATGTGGAATCTTCCCAGATCAGGTATCGAATCCGTGTCCTGCATTGGCAGGCTGATTCTTATCCACTGTGCCACCAGGGAAGTCCAGCAGCTGTATATTTAAGAGTCTTCTTCTCTCCCTTCCCCTCTCCCCCCTTTTTTTTTTTTCGATTTTAGGAACTGGAGATGGTCTAGATAAGAGTTCCCAGAGAGGTTACAAGCCTTTGAGATAAACAGGGGAGATGTGGGGAATGATGAAAAGGAATGGGTGAAATATGAACTGTCTCTAGAACTGCATTTCCACTTTCACAAAGATTCATAAGGTATAACTTACTGTAAATGACACCATAGGCTGATCCACCCACCCAACTACTTTATCCTCAGTTTGCTTCTTTATATTAGGGAGATTTCTAACTGAGATGTAAATAAAAAAAAAAATTATGTTTTGCCCAGGCAACATTGTTGGTTAGCTTTGTCATGTCACTATTAATTGGACATGCTAAAGGGCATACTGAAGAGCATGTCCAATTAATAGTGCTTGAAGGGTGGATTTACATGTCTTAGTCCAGAGGATATATGTGATGGTGTGGTGCCGTCCTCATTGGACCTGGCTTCAAAATGGGCTGCCATTACAGGAGGGGCAGTATGGATGGTCTTCTGCAGGGGGTCAAGCTCAGTGTTACAAAAAAATAAGGAAGTTCAGAAAGAGATGGATAGCAATGAGGAGATTTTTATGAAAGATATTCAGAGGGAGAGAAAAAAAGGAGATTTGGAAAGAGCGAGATCTCAGAAGCCTAGGATTTTTCTACCTTGGAAATCTTTTGAGATAATTCTGAGTTAGTTTCTCAGGGGGAAGCAATAGTAGCAGATTCATTAATTATGACTGGAGACCTCAAAATATGAATTGAAATATGCTTCACATTCTCTTTGTTTTGTACTATAGCTTTTCTCCAGTTGAGCACACAAATAAACTAATTTTGAAATTCTGAACAAGCCAAAAGTAGACCAACAGAGTTTCAAGTCATTGCAGGTGATTTTAGTCCAACGCAAAAGAAATTTACAAGAGGAAGGCCCATAAGTTTTAAACATTAACTGATCTATAGTTCTGAACAGTGGCAGTGCCTTTAGGAACCCAATTCCCTGTAACTGAGTACTCACCAAGATGAACCATTCCCTTTCCAGATAAAGCCAGCCACAGAGGACCCCCAAATAAAGTCTCAGAACCTTGACCGTACTGGGAGGTTTGGAACTGAGAGGACTTACCCCTAAAGACGCAAGATCACTGAGGAGACGACTGAGTACAGAGGACTCCTGTATGTACCTTACTTGTGTTTGCAACAGCTCATTTGAATGTAGGAGCCAATGCTCCTAAAATAATATAAGTTGAAATACGAGTGGAGACTGGCTGTAAGCAATGAGTTTAAAAGGATTCATGAACTATGTTTACTCAGGAGCAACCCACTGAAGTCCCTCAAATATTGTTTGAGTATCCTAACTCCCAAATACATGGTCACTCCACCCCAAACACTGAGGCACTCCTAGGAAATCACCATAAGTGAAACTCTATAGGAAGAGTTGGCCACTCCCTGTGACTGCCTGAAAGCAATCCAACTTGTACCCAGCTCAAGTTACAGAACAGAACAGTGGTTTTCAAGGCTGTGCATGTGTGCTAAGTTGCTTCAGTCGTGTCTGACTCTACGAACCTATGAACTGTAGCCTACCAGGCTCCTCGGTCCATGGGATTCTCCAGGCAAGAATACTGGAGTAGGTTGCCATGCCCTTCTCCAGGAGATCTTCCCGACCCAAGGATCAAATCTCTGTCTCTTACGTCTCCTGCAGTGGCAGGCGGGTTTTTTTTACCACTAGCATCACCTGGCTGACCTAGATTCAAATCCCAAAGCACTTAACACATGGGTGTGGCCTTTGGCAAGTCATTTCACCTCCCTGGGCTTCATTTCCAAATCCCTTAAATAACACCAGGAATCTTTGTCCAGAACCAAGTCTCTTCTTCCTGATACTAGACCTTGCCCTCTAACCCAAGGGATAACATGCATCCTGACTGGGTCAATCATTTCATAACACAACTGGTCCAGGAATGAAAGCAATCCAGACTTGTTGAAGTCATTCCCTTACATTTGAACTGGAGGAGCAGAGGCTTTCTTTTATCTCTAGATATGAAGCCATAAAGATGGGACCTCAAAGCCACTTGCAACTGGTAGCCCTCATGTTTCCACATGATTTGCACCCTCCTTGACTTAATCTCTTAGCACTTCCCCTTTGCTCACTTTGCCCATCCACAATGGCCTCTTTGCTATTTCTTAACACCCAGCACGCTCCTGCTTCAAATGCCTTTGCACTTGGTGTTCTCTTTGTCTGGAATGCTTTTCCTCCAGACACCTGCATGGTTGAGGAAGGGTTGACTCCTTCCTCTCCTTCCCGTTTCCTTAAATGTCACTTTCTCAAAAGGCCTATTATGTCTCCACTACTCAAAACTGTGACTCTATCCTCCTCCTCTACTCCTCTTTAAAATTTTTTTCCCAAGTACTGTCTTCTAACTTTATTCTTGTTCAGTTCAGTTCAGTTCGGCTCAGTCGCTCAGTCGTGTCCGACTCTTTGCGACCCCATGAACTGCAGCAGGCCAGGCCTCCCTGTCCATCACCAACTCCCGGAGTTTACCCAAACTCATGTCCATCGAGTCAGTGATGCCATCCAGCCATCTCATCCTCTGTCGTCCTCTTCTCCCCCCTGCCCACAATCCTTCCCAGCATCAGGGTCTTTTCCAATGAATCAACTCTTTGCATGAGGTGGCCAAAGTATTGGAGTTTCAGCTTCAACATTAGTCCTTCCAATGAACACCCAGGACTGATCTCCTTTAGGATGGACTGATTGGATCTCCTTGCAGTCCAAGGGCCTCTCAAAAGTCTTCTCCAACACCAAAGTTCAAAAGCATCAATTCTTCGGTGCTCAGCCTTCTTCACAGTCCAACTCTCACATCCATACATGACTACTGGAAAAACCATAGCCTTGACTAGACGGACCTTGTTGGCAAAGTAATGTCTCTGCTTTTAAATATGCTATCTAGGCTAGTCATAACTTTCCTTCCAAGGAGTAAGCATCTTTTAATTTCATGGCTGCAATCACCATCTGCAGTGATTTTGGAGCCCAGAAAAATAAAGTCTGACACTGTTTCCACTGTTTCCCCATCTATTTCCCATGAAGTGATGGGACCATATGCCATGATCTTAGTTTTCTGAATGTTGAGCTTTAAGCCAACTTTTTCACTCTCCTCTTTCACTTTCATCAAGAGGCTTTTTAGTTCTTCACTTTCTGCCATAAGGGAGGTGTCATCTGCATATCTGAGGTTATTGATATTTCCCCCGGCAATCTTGATTCCAGCTTGTGCTTCTTCCAGCCCAGCGTTTCTCATGATGTACTCTGCATATAAGTTAAATAAGCAGGGTGACAATATACAGCCTTGACGTACTCCTTTTCCTATTTGGAACCAGTCTGTTGTTCCATGTCCAGTTCTAACTGTTGCTTCCTGACCTGCATACAGGTTATTCTTGTTAATTAGACTATTATTCATTGCCAGTCTCCCCCAGCTAGAATATGTTTCACTAGGGCAGGGGTTTCTGTTTCTTTGGTTCATTGTTGTGTCCTAGGTGCCAGACAAATTAGTACATACCCAGTAAATATTAATATTGGTGGAATGATTGAATGAATGTATTTATAACCAAAGAAGATCAGCTAGTATAATACCTATCTAATGACATTGTTATAAGGATTGGAAATTATGGATATAAAGTAAAGCACAAATAGAATAGTAGGTACTCAAATACGGTAGCTATTATCATTTTGCCAGTTCACTCTTTTTTTTTAACAAAGAATTCCCTGACAAACATGCAGATAAGTTTCTGCATCAGTGAACAAAAAAAGACGAAAGAAGGAAAAAGAAAAAGACTTATGGGGCATACACCAGGATCTGTATGTACCAGGATCTGTATCTTTGGATCTGTATGTGTGTATATACACATTTTGTTTTCCAAGTTTTCTTTCTTGAGCATTCTTTTTACCAGACAAAGAAATCTACACATTTTTTTAAAAAAAGGATTTTGGCTTACTCTGGGATTTTGGCAGATGGAACAAACAAGGTCCTTGAGGAGGTTAGGTTCAAAGAGAGAACCAGGGAGTGGTGATAGATGGCACTGAGAACTAGCAGTGCTGGTTGAAGAGGAAGTTGTGGAGAGATGTAAAACCACAAGGTTAATACTGCCAGAAATAAAATTCTGCAATTCAGGTGGGTGGGTGGAAGCTAGCTTGGAAGAGCAAGGAGGATTTGCTGAGGGTATTCAAAGTCATTAAACAATGGGCCTTAAATTAATTGAACTCTGAGTTCTTTTTTTCTAGTTCTAACTATGGTGATGAAATAGAGGAAAACAACAGAATGGGAAAGACTAGAGATCTCTTCAAGAAAATTAGAGATACCAAGGGAACATTTCATGCAAAGAGGGGCTCGATAAAGGACAGAAATGGTATGGACCTAACAGAAGCAGAAGATATTAAGAAGAGGTGGCAAGAATACACAGAAGATCTGTACAAAAAAGATCTTCACGACCCAGGTAATCACAATGGTGTGATCACTCACCTAGAGCCAGACATCCTGGAATGTAAAGTCAAGTGGGCCTTAGAAAGCATCACTACGAACAAAGCTAGTGGAGGTGATGGAATTCCAGTTGAGCTATTTCAAATCCTGAAAGATGATGCTGCAAAAGTGCTGCACTCAATATACCAGCAAATCTGGAAAACTCAGCAGTGGCCACAGGACTGGAAAAGGTCCGTTTTCATTCTAATCCCAAAGAAAGGCAATGCCAAAGAATGCTCAAACTACCACACAATTGCACTCATCTTACACGCTAGTAAAGTAATGCTCAAAATTCTCCAAGCCAGGCTTCAGCAATACGTGAACCGTGAACTTCCTTTTAGAAAAGGCAGAGGAACCAGAGATCAAATTGCCAACATCCAGTGAATCATCGAAAAAGCAAGAGAGTTCCAGAAAAACATCTATTTCTGCTTTATTGACTATGCCAAAGCCTTTGACTGTGTGGATCACAATAAACTGTGGAAAATTCTGAAAGAGATGGGAATACCAGACCAGCTCACCTGCCTCTTGAGAAACCTGCAGGTCAGGAAGCAACAGTTAGAACTGGACATGGAACAACAGACTGTTTCCAAATAGGAAAGGGAGTACGTCAAGGCTGTATATTGTCACCCTGCTTATTTAACTTATATGCAGAGTACATCATGAGAAACGCTGGGCTGGAAGAAACACAAGCTGGAATCAAGATTGCCGGGAGAAATATCAATAACCTCAGATATGCAGATGACACCACCCTTATGGCAGAAAGTGAAGAAGAACTAAAGAGCCTTTTGATGAAAGTGAAAGAGGAGAGTGAAAAAGTTGGCTTAAAGCTCAACATTCAGAAAACTAAGATCATGGCATTTGGTCCCATCACTTCATGGGAAATAGATGGGGAAACAGTATAAACTGTCAGACTTTATTTTTTTGGGCTCCAGAATCACTGCTGATGGTGACTGCAGCCATGAAATTAAAAGACCCTTACTCCTTGGAAGGAAGGTTATGGCCAACCTAGATAGCATATTGAAAAGCAGAGACATTACTCTGCCAACAAAGGTCCGTCTAGTCAAGGCTATGGTTTTTCCAGTGGTCTTGTATGGATGTGAGAGTTGGACGGTGAAGAAGGCTGAGCACCGAAGAATTGATGCTTTTGAACTGTGGCATTGGAGAAGACTCTTGAGAGTCCCTTTGACTGCAAGAAGATCCAACCAGTCCATCCTAAAGGAGATCAGCCCTGGGTGTTCATTGGAAGGTCTGATGTTGAAGCTGAAACTCCAATACTTTGGCTACCTCATGCGAAGAGTTGACTCATTGGAAAAGACCCTAATGCTGGGGAGGATTGGGGGCAGGAGGAGAAGGGGACAACAGAGGATGAGATGGCTGGATGGCATCACCAACTCGATGGACATGGGTTTGGGTAGACTCTGGGAGTTGGTGATGGACAGGGAGGCCTGGCGTGGTGCGATTCATGGGGTCGCAAATAGTCAGACACGACTGAGCGACTGAACTGAACTGAACTGAACTATGGTGACATTGACATCAGAGGAGAGCGTGAATATTCATTTCTCTCAATATGAGCAGAACAGAGGGCCTGTGTCTAGTAGGCATTTGTTTCCAGGTTGTGGAATGACTGGATGAAATAGAATCACCAGGTCCAAGTGGAAGTAAAGCAGCAAACTAGAAACCATCCAAGTTTTGGAGTCAGTTCTGAATCTTGAGTCTGTCACTTACCAGCCACGTGACATTGCACAAGAAACCAACCAACTTGTGTAAGATTTAGGGGCCCTACGAAGTAGATTAGGGGAAGCATAATAACTATGGCATAAATCATACTCTTTAACAAGCAAAAACAAATAGAAAATTAAATTCTCAAAAGCAACTGCTTTGAACAAACCCAACTGATTAAACTTAAAACCCTGCTTATATCACCTTCTACTGTCCAAGAAACCTTGCTGTCAGGGCAGGTTTTCCCACAAGTCTTATAAACACAAATTTTCAAACAGCCATGTTCAAGTTTAAATATGTATCTTTCACATATATATGTTATTTGTCTCTTTGACCCCATTGCCCTTGTGGTTTTGGTTTCACAAGTCTTGAAAAATGTTCTTTACTCAAAATATTCTGGGGTTTAAAGATATGTCTTTTGGGCCCTGGTCCTTCCGTCCTTCTGTGCAGAGCAGGGCAAGGTCACCTCTCTATACTTTCCCTCAGGGGTCTATGGGATAAGGGAGCAATTGAAAAATTTGGGTTAACTAATATAAAATAATTTTGTATCAGAATTCCCATTAGCTAGCAATTGTTGGCAAGTGAGTAAGAGCAGGGGCTTCAGAGAAAAGCTAGATTGCCCCCTGTTTAAATTCAGGCTTCATTACTCCCTGGCTGGGTGACTTTGAGCAAATCACTTATTTCTCCATACCTGAATTCCTTACATCTTAAGGTTATTGTGGGCTTCCCTGATAGCTCAGTTGGTAAAGAATCTGCTTGCAATGCAGGAGACCCTGGTTCCATTCCTGGGTCGGGAAGATCTGCTGGAGAACAGATAAGCTACTCACTCCAGTATTCTTGGCCTTCCCTTATGGCTCAGCTGGTAAAGAATCAGCCTGGGTTCGATCCTTGGGTTGAGAAGATCCCCTGGAGAAGGGAAAGGCTACTCACTCCAGTATTGTGGCCTGCAAAATTCCATGGACTGTATAGTCCATGGGGTTGCAAAGAGTCGGATACACCTGAGCGAATTTCACTTCACTTAAGGTTACTGTAATGCTTAATTAATACTTGCAAAACCCTTATAACAGTACCTGGAACACAATGAAGCTCTAAGTGTTTGCTAAAAATATTTGGCTCAACTGCTAGACCACTGACAGGTTCATGCTGCTTGATCATAGTCTGCCTCATTCAACCTGTATCTCCTACATGGGCCTATGGTTGGGTTGATGGGAAGGTGTATCGGTTTTAGTAGCAGCAGTAGTAATCCTTTTACAAGTAACTGTACAGATCAAGATTTATAGGTAAGTTTGGGTCCTGCCCCAGGGTGGCAAGAATGAAGGCAAGATGGCTGCCATTTTCATAGGCAGCTACCACCAGGTAGTAAAAGTCCTTGAAGATAAATTTTAACTTATCAGATTGTCCACTTCCTTTCCTCTGGGCAGAGAGTTAGGATGGAGAGAAGGGGTGAGGATTCTTCTGGAAAGAAGTCTGACATCTGCTGGTGTATGGAGACTTGAAGATAGGCTAAGAGTTCATAGACAGACATCTCCAAGACCCTCTAATTGGCCAGCAGTACTGCAGAACTTGTTAATGCAAGCAGATGGCTTTACATCAGGTTTGAATTCATTCCAGCATCTTCCAGTTCTGCTTCCTGCCCACTTTTCTCTTAATTAAGATGAGGGCAACCTTAAGGCCTTTCAGGTTTCTTTTAAGTTTAGGGCATCTGAAATACGGCCAAGGGTAAACCTGGGGTAGCCTGAAGTTCAGTCACCAGAAGAGCCTCTGCTCTGGACTGTAGCAGCATGTAGTGGGCGCACCCTCTGCAGGCTCACCCCCCTCCCTTATTAGCACTGTCGTCACTTTTCCTTCTACTCACTCCTTTTACCGTAAATGCCTGAGTGAGGTTTGGGTCCATTGGGCGGCCATTGCGCCTGCGCAGGTGCTGGAGGGGGTTGGGGGACTGAAGTGGGCGGCCTGTCTGGCCCCAAGGCCTGAGCTGTCAGTGCGCCTGCGCGGTCGGCCTGCAGCCTGGCAGTATTAAGCTGACTCGCCGCCGGCGCCGAGCTGCGAGTGCGCTTGCGCACGGGTAGGGCGCCGGGGTTCTTGAGTGTGCTGAGGCGAGCTGTGTGTGTGCGTGTGTGTGTAACCATGCAGAGTGCCGACTCCCAGAAGCCCCCCAAGCGGCCCCGGCGCGATGGCAGCCCAAGAACGCCGCCAAACACCCCTCCCGCAGTCGCAGAGACGTCTCCGAGCCACGACCTCCACCCGGACCACCGAACCTGGGGCCCGGAGCAGGTGTACTCCTTCCTAAGGCGCTGTGGCTTCAGCGATTCGGAACTGCTAAAACGCTGCCGAGGTATCAGAGCTGGGTTGTTGAGGGGCGTGGGGCCGGCGACCCGTGCCCGGGACAGCCTAGCCTGAGAGAGGTAGCCCTGAGGCAGTGAGCGGGGGCCTCTAAGAGGAGTCAGAGCGGCCGAGGGAGACCGGACGCGGGAGGCACCCGAAGGGGTGGACCTCAGGCGGCGGCGCCCAGGAGGGAATGACCTGAGGCGGAGAGCTGAAACCTGAGGCGGCGAGACCTCGGACGAGGGGACCCGAGGGAAGGGAGGGGCAGACTTGACACGGGAGGCACCCGTAAGGATGGGCCTGCGGCGGCGGCGCCCAGGAGGGATGACCTGAGATGGAGAGGGAGGAGAAATGGGGCGTCTGGAGTTGGGGACCCGTAGGCAGGGGGCGGACTTTGGGGGTTGGGACCCTGGAGCAGAAAGAGGGGGCAGCTGGTCTAACTCTGGTGGGCTTCTTCAGGAACTTACCACCCTGGCGGAGGAGAGGTGAGACTCGGGTCCTTTTTTTTAGAAGAAGGTAAGTGGGAGGGTTGTTGTCACTCAGGTTCACCACGTTTGGGACACCCCTCTGCTGATGCAGCTCCATGAACACTAGCCATATTAGAGTATGTGGGGATGCTCGAAGGGGCTTCCCAGGTGGCGCTAATGATAAAGAACCCGCCAGCCAGTGCAGACTTATTAAGAGACGCGGGTTCCATCTCTGGGGAGTCAGGAAGATTAACCTAGAAGAGGGCATGGCAACCCACTCCAGTATTCTTGCCTGGAGAATCCCCATGGACAGAGGAGCCTGGCGGGCTGCAGCCCATGGGGTCGGAAAATAGCGGACACGACAGAAGCAACTTAGCACACACTCTCTGGGTGCTTGAAAGTTTCTGTTTCCTCCGCTCCCCTCCCAACCGGGAGTTTTTCTACCGGGGAAAGAACATTTTTGTTCATCTCTGAATCCTCATGCCTACCGTACCATCCCGATAGGACTCAATATGTGCTTGGTGCCTGTACTTGCAGAACTTGGTGAAGATAATGTTTTGTTCTCCAAAAGCAATTTCCCTTGCTAACTCTAAACCCTAGAGTGGCTCAGTTGACCACTGAACTCCCAAGAGCTTGCAACTTGGCTTGTAGGTTGTGAATTGTAAGCAACTTTATTGGCTCAAGTTCAAGCATCCATCCACTTGAAATCTACTCAGCTTCCTGTAAGGGATGGAAAGCTTAACCTCTGCTTTACCCTCTGAAGTGTTCAAGAGGAAAGTGGGTGTGATTTGCAAATTCAGAAAACTTTTGCATTTACGAGGTGGAGCCCTGTTTGCTTAGGCTGGGGACTAGGGTGGGAGGATCTTTAGTGGTTCAAGTCTTAAGGATAGCTTGATGGATGTTGCACCTGACCACAGCCAGACAATGTCCTGTCAGACCGAGGTTACTTCCCCTCCAAAGGTTCTGCATATCTCTGCTTGTCCCTTCTTTATCCTATAAAAAAAATTTTTTTTGTTTGATTTTGAGCCACTTGCAGATTTCTGAGATCAAAACATTCTCCGTATTGCGATAATTTTTCTCATTAATTAGTCTGTCCCTAAGTTCAGATTTTTTTTTAATTGAAGTATGGTTAATTTACAATGTTGTGTAAGTTTCTTGTATACATCAGAATGATTCAGTTATACAAATGTGTGTGTATATGCTATGATCAGTTGTGTCTCTTTGTGATGCTATAAAGTGTAGCTCACCAGGCTCCTCTGTCTATAGGATTTTCTAGGCAAGAACACTGGAATGGGTTGCCATTTCCTACTGCAGGGGATCTTCCCCACCCAGGGATCAAACCTGCATCTCTTGTGTCTCCTGCATTGGCAGGTGGAATCTTTACCACTAGCGCCACCTGAGAAGCATATATATATATATATATATATATATATATAGAGAGAGAGAGAGAGAGAGAGAGAGAGAGAGATGCATGCGTGTGTGCATGGCTTCAGTGGTGTCCGACTTTTTGCAACCCTATGGACTGTAGCCTGCCAAGCTCCTCTGTCCATGAGATTCTCCAGACAAGAATACTGGACTGGGTTGCCGTGCCCTCCTCTGGGAAATCTTCCCAGCCCAGTGATCAAACCTGCATTTCTTATGTCTCCTGTATTGGTAGGCGGGTTCTTTACCACTAGTGCCACCTAGGAAGCAATATATATATGTATATATATATAGAATGTAGTTCCTTGTGCTATACAGTAGGAACTTGTTGTTTTATACACAGTAGCTTGTGTACAGATTAATTTTTGTTTGACAAACTAAGCACAAGGTGCTGGATCCCTTTCCTCATTTTGGAATACAATTTCACAGGAATTTAGGAGCTGTGATCCATGTTTTTGTAACATGATTTGTTTGAGGTTCAAAGGTCACACAACTAGAAAAAACAGAATTGGATTTTAAGATTAGGTCTTTGAACTCCAGAATGCATCCCAGCTATATCTTAACAAGTATTCTCATCAAAATAGACTGAATTTCCCTCAGCAATACAGGAACAAATAAACCAATAAGAAAAGAAAAGAGAACATATCCAAAGTTATAAAGTCAGCTAAGAGCAAGGAAAAAAACACCCCAGTAGGAAAAGGAGCAAAGCACAAGAACAAACAGTTGACACCCAGCTTGTAAACACAGAAAAAAATATTCAGTCTTAACAGTAATTTTAAAAAACACTGATTTTAAAATTTAGGTAGAAAAATATATAAAGACTGATATAGAAATGGGTAATCTAATAAAGTTGATGAAAGTATCAATTTGCTTAACCCTAGACAGTTTGGAAATGCCTTTCCGTTTATAGGGAATTTCACTTGTAAGAATTCATAGAAGTATTTGTACAATGTCCAAAGAAATATATTCAAAAATTATTCTTCTAACCACTAGTTATAAATAGCAAAAAAATAGAAATTTTCTACTGGACCAGGCCCTGGCTCACCTGGCACCTGAACATTCATGCTTTGATCTAACTCACCCCAGCCTTGGAAGGGCAAGGTTGGCTGTAAACTTGGGGGCCCAGAGTCACCTTTGCCCTCACGCCAACAAACCCACATGGGAGGTGCTGAGTCCTGAGTGTTCAGCGTCCGCACTATGTGACCCTGAGCTGTCTCCATGGAATTTTCCAGGCAAGAATACGAGAGTGGGTCACCATTTCCTACTCCAGGGGATCTTCCTGACCTAGGGATCGAACCTCCATCTCTTGGCAGGAGGATTCTTTACCACTTCGTCACCTGGGAAGTACCTTGTTGCCAGCCGAAATCTTGGCCTTCTCTGCCCACCGAAGCTGAATGAAAAATATGGAAACAAGAGTTTGGAGGAAATAGAAAGGTGCCTTTTATTCTCAGCTGGCTGAGAGGGGAACACAGTAGGGTTGTGCCTAAAGAACTGTGCCCCCTGCTCCACGAGGAGTCTGTGGGCTTATATAAGGCAAGGGCTTGCAGTCAGAGGAGTCAGTGATGAGGAATAAAGGTGATAGGATCTTGATTTCTTCCTCTTGTATTGTTTCAAAGACAATCATAAGCTGCCGTCAGTAACCCAGTAATTGAGTCTGGCAGTTCAGTGGCTCTGTGGCCTTCTTTCTGATATGTAACTACAAGGTGAAGGGTGTTGTAAGGGTAAACACCAGATAGGGGGATGTATTTAGCATAGAGTCAAAAGAAAATAGGTGAGAAGTGTAGCTTCTGCAGAGTTAGGGGGCAGAAAAGCAAACTCAGACATTCAGTTAGGAGCAAAGTAGAAAAAACTAGGAATGTTCAAACCTGCTCACTATTCCTTTATATTCTTTGTTCTCAGGAAAGAGAAAGAGAAAAACTCATTCCTCTTTTGTCCTTTTCACTGCAACATACTGGATGCTCCAAAAATCTTCATCTGAGTAAATTCTGATGGATCCAAATTGAAAGAAATCAAAAAGCAAATGCTGTTAATACTGAAATCATTTATTTTTTCTCTCTTTTCTTCCATAGAGAAGAAAATGACAGATTCATTACTGCCCTTTCTTGATAAGTCACGTTCTGAAGATCTTGGAATAAGGTGAGAATGATAAAATTCATATTGTAGCCAAGCACACTTAAGACCTTCTTAGTCACATTTGAAAGACAAAGCCCAAGATCATTAATATTAACTGTCCTCATTTTAAATTTGTAGTGTTTTAAAACAGAATACCATGCCTGCTGTTTAGCAGTTGTTTTTGTTTTTGCTGTGCAAATCCTGTGTTTAATATTACTAATGATTCCTATTTAAAAAATTTTTGCTGACAAACCTTCATGAAGTTTGTAGTGACCAGCTTTTTACTCTCAAGTTCAGAATAATTGAATTATTCAGATCAGAAAATGTAGAACTGATAGGAAAAAACATTAGCAAGCAAAATGCAGTCCTATCTTGAACGTATTTCTAGGTCTTTCTAAAGGTGTCTTAAGACTGAAATCCTTCGTTGGTGTTAAAGACACTGTCCAAAGTAGTTTGGCATTTTTCAGTTGAATGATTTGGGACAATTTATTTAACCCTTTAGTGTATGCACGTGTGAAATGGATACCTGTGAGACAATGTATGTAAAGTGATTAGCACATGATAAGCCCTTCATAAATTATATGTATAGGTTGAGGTCCGTATGTATGACTGGGGATCCTAGGATCTAGATCTAGGTCTACTTTAAAGATCTAGGTTGAGGATACAATATCTAAATATTCCTTAAATAGAGACTTTATTTCTATTGGAATTGGCAAGAGTAGTAAAATATTGTCTTTTTTCTGGAATTCCACTTAGTTAAGTGTTGTTTGTGAAAACAGTAAGCAAAGAATTGAAACAAAGGATTATACTTGAGTTACTTTATGCATTGCTGCTTAGTAGTTGGTAAGGAAAGTAGATTGAGAGAAGAGATCACCTTAGGACATTTAACTGACTTTTAACAGACTTCATTCCTCCAAATTCCCTCTTACTACCTATTTCTTATGTATAGTAATTGCTTACTATTTGAACTAAATGGATTTTTCTAGTAAAGTTTTGCTTTAAAAGGGAAACATGTACTTTGTGGATCCAAATACTGTTGATTTGTTCAACAAACATTTGTGGAGGACCATTATGTGTTAGGCATTCTTCCAAGAACTTGGGACACATGAATTAACAAAACAGTAAAAATTCCAAAAGGAAAACTATATGTCATGTCTTTTTGTGCCCATCTCTTAACTCTGAGGTGGGTTCTGCAGAACTCCTTAGAACTGTGTTTTTCTATATAGCAGCCACTAGCTATGTGTTAAAATTAATTAAAATTAATCAAAATGGAAATTTTAATTTCTCAGTTATACTGAGTCATAGTTCAGTTGAGTTCAGTCACTCAGTCACGTCTGACTCTTTGCGACCCCATGGACTGCAGCATGCCAGGCCTCCCTGTCCATCACCGACTCCCAGAGTTGACTCAAACTCATGTCCATTGAGTCGGTGATGCCATCCAACCATCTCATCCTCTGTCGTCCCCTTCTTCTCCTGCCTTCAATCTTTCCCAGCATCAAGGTCTTTCAAATGAGTCAGCTCTTCGCATCAGGTGGCCAAAGTATTGGAGTTTCAGCTTCAACATCAGTCCTTCCAATGAACATTCAGGACTGATCTCCTTTAGGATGGACTGGTTGGATCTCCTTGCAGTCCAGGGGACTCTCAAGAGTCTTCTCCAACACCACAGTTCAAAAGCATCAATTCTTCGGGGCTCAGCTTTCTTTATAATCCAACTCTCACATCCATACATGACCACTAGAAACACTATAGCCTTGACTAGACAGACCTTTGTTGGCAAAGTAACGTGTCTCTGCTTTTTAATATGCTGTCTAGGTTGGTCATAACTTTCCTTCCAAGGAGTAAGCGTCTTTTTAAAAATTTCATGGCTGCAGTCACCGTCTGCAGTGGTTTTGGAGCCCAGAAAAATAAAGTCTGCCACCCCTGTTTCTCCATCTATTTCCCATGAAGTGATGGGACCAGATGCCATGATCTTAGTTTTCTGAATGTTGAGCTTGAAGCCAACTTTTTCACTCTCTTTCACTTTCATCAAGAGGCTTTTTAGTTCCTCTTCACTTTCTGCCATAAGGGAGGTGTCATCTGGATATCTGAGGTTATTGATATTTCTCCCAGCAATCTTGATTCCAGCTTGTGCTTCTTCCAGCCCAGCATTTCTCATGATGTTCTCTGCATATAAGTTAAATAAGCACGGTGACAATATACAGCCTTGATGTACTCCTTTTCCTATTTGGAACCAGTGTGTTCCATGTCCAGTTCTAACTGTTGCTTCCTGACCTGCATACAGGTTTCTCAAGAGGCAGGTCAAGTGGTCTGGTAGTCTCATCTCTTTCAGAATTTTCCACAGTTTATTGTGATCCACACAGTCAAAGGCTTTGGCATAGTCAATAAAGCAGAAATAGATGTTTTTCTGGAACTCTCTTGCTTTTTCTATGACCCAGCGGATGTTGGCAATTTGGTCTCTGGTTCCTCTGCCTTTTCTAAAACCAGCTTGAACATCTGGAAGTTCACAGTTCATGTATTGTTGAAGCCTGGCTTGGAGAATTTTGAGCATTACCCAAGACGGATGGGTCATGGTGGAGAGGTGTGACAGAATGTGGTCCACTGGAGAAGGGCATGGCAAACCACTTCAGTATTCTTGCCTTGAGAACCCCATGAACAGTATGAAAAGGCAAAAAGATAGGACACTGAAAGATGAACTCCCCAGGTCAGTAGGTGCCCAATATGCTAATGGAGATCAGTGGAGAAATAACTCCAGAAAGAATGATGGGATGGAGCCAAAGCAAAAACGATACCCAATTGTGGATGTGACTGGTGATAGACGCAAAGTCCGATGCTGTAAAGAGCAATATTGCATAGGAACCTGGAATGTTAGGTCCATGAGTCAAGGCAAACTGGAAGTGGTCAAACAGGAGATGGCAAGAGTGAACGTCGACATTCTAGGAATCAGTGAACTAAGATGGACTGGAATGGGTGAATTTAACTCAGATCACCATTATATCTACTACTGTGGGCAAGAATCCCTTAGAAGAAATGGAGTAGCCATCATGGTCAACAAAAGAGTCCAAAGTGCAGTACTTGGATGCAATCTCAAAAACGATAGAATGATCTCTGTTCATTTCCAAGGCAAACCATTCAATATCACGGTAATCCAAGTCTATGCCCCGACCAGTAATGCCGAAGAAGCTGAAGTTGAACGGTTCTATGAAGACCTACAAGACCTTCTAGAACTAACACCCAAAACAGATGTCCTTTTCATTATAGGGGACTGGAATGCAAAAGTAGGAAGTCAAGAAACACCTGGCGTAACAGGCAAGTTTGGCCTTGGAGTACAGAATGAAGCCGGGCAAAGGCTAATAGAGTTTTGCCACGAGAACACACTGGTAATAGCAAACACCCTATTCCAACAACACAAGAGAAGACTCTACACGTGGACATCACCAGATGGTCAACACCGAAATCAGATTGATTATATTCTTTGCAGCCAAAGATGGAGAAGCTCTATACAGTCAGCAAAAACAAGACCAGGAGCAGACTGTGGCTCAGATCATGAACTGCTTATTGCCAAATTCAGACTTAAATTAAAGAAAGTAGGGAAAACCACTAGTCCATTCAGGTATGACCTAGATCAAATCCCTTATGAGTATACAGTGGAAGTGAGAAATAGATTTAAGGGACTAGATCTGATAGACAGAGTGCCTGATGAACTATGGACAGAGGTTTGTGACATTGTACAGGAGACAGGGATCAAGAAAATCCCCATGGAAAAGAAATGCAAAAAAGCAAACTGGCTGTCTGAGGAGGCCTTACAGATAGCTGGGAAGAGAAGAGAAGCGAAAAGCAAAGGAGAAAAGGAACGATATTCCCATCTGAATGCAGAGTTTCAAGGAATAGCAAGGAGACATAAGAAAGCCTTCCTCAGCGATCAGTGCAAAGAAATAGAGGAAAACAACAGATTGGGAAAGACTAGAGATCTCTTCAAGAAAATTAGAGATACCAAAGGAACATTTCATGCAAAGATAGGCTCGATAAAGGACAGAAATGGTATGGACCTAACAGAAGCAGAAGATATTAAGAAGAGGTGGCAAGAATACACAGAAGAACTATACAAAAAGGATCTTCACAACCCAGATAATCATGATGGTGTGATCACTCATCTAGAGCCAGACATCCTGGAATGTGAAGTCAAGTTGACCTTAGAAAGCATCACTACGAACAAAGCTAGTGGAGGTGATGGAATTCCAGTTGAGCTGTTTCAAGTCCTCAAAGGTGATGCTGTGAAAGTGCTGCACTCGACATGCCAGCAAATTTGGAAAACTCAGCAGTGGCCACAGGACTGGAAAAGGTCAGTTTTCGTTCCAATCCCAAAGAAAGGCAATGCCAAAGAATGCTCAAACTACCGCACAATTGCACTCATCTCACATGCTAGTAAAGTAATGCTCAAAATTCTCCAAGCCAGGCTTCAGCAATACGTGAACTGTGAACTTCCAGATGTTCAGGCTGGTTTTAGAAAAGGCAGAGGAACCAGAGATCAAATTGCCAATATCCGCTGGATCATCGAAAAAGCAAGAGAGTTCCAGAAAAACATCTATTTCTGCTTTATTGACTATGCCAAAGCCTTTGAGTGTGTGTATCACAATAAACTGTGGAAAATTCTGAAAGAGATGGGAATACCAGACCATCTGACCCGTCTCTTGAGAAACCTGTATGCAGGTCAGGAAGCAACAGTTAGAACTGGACATGGAACAACAGACTGGTTCCAAATAGGAAAAGGAGTACATCAAGGCTGCATACTGTCACCCTGCTTATTTAACTTATATGCAGAGTACATCCTGAGAAACGCTGGGCTGGAAGAAACACAAGCTGGAATCAAGATTGCCGGGAGAAATATCAATAACCTCAGATATGCGGATGACACCACCCTTATGGCAGAAAGTGAAGAAGAACTAAAGAGCCTCTTGATGAAGGTGAAAGAGGAGAGTGAAAAAGTTGGCTTAAAGCTCAACATTCAGAAAACTAAGATCATGGCATCTGGTCCCATCACTTCATGGGAAATAGATGGGGAAACAGTGGAAACAGTGTCAGACTTTATTTTTTTGGGCTCCAGAATCACTGCTGATGGTGACTGCAGCCATGAAATTAAAAGACCCTTACTCCTTGGAAGGAAGGTTATGGCCAACCTAGATAGCATATTTAAAAGCAGAGACATTACTTTGCCAACAAAGGTCCGTCTAGTCAAGGCTGTGGTTTTTCCAGTGGTCATGTATGGATGTGAGAGTTGGACGGTGAAGAAAGCTGAGCACCGCAGAATTGATGCTTTTGAATTGTGGTGTTGGAGAAGACTCTTGAGAGTCCCTTGGACTGCAAGGAGATCCAATCAATCCATCCTAAAAGAGATCAATCCTGGGTGTTCATTGGAAGGTCTGATGTTGAAGCTGAAACTGCAATGCTTTGGCCACCTCATGGGAAGGGTTGAGTCATTGGAAAAGACCCTAATGCTGGGTAGGATTGGGGGCGGGAGGAGAAGGGGACGACAGAGGATGAGATGGTTGGATGGCATCACCGACTCGATGGACATGGGTTTGGGTAGACTCCGGGAGTTGGTGATGGACAGAGAGGCCTGGCGTGCTGCAATTCATGGGGTCGCAAAGAGTCGGACACGACTGAGCGACTGAACTGAACTGAACTTGCTAGCATGTGAGATGAGTGCAATTGTGTGGTAGTTTGAGCATTCTTTGGCATTGCCTTTCTTAGTGATTGGAATGAAAACTGACCTTTTCCAGTCCTGTGGCCACTGCTGAGTTTTCCAATTTTGCTGGCATATTGAGGGTAGCACTTTCACAGAATCATCTTTTGGATTTGAAATAGCTCAACTGGAATTCCGTCACCTCCACTAGTCATACTTCAGGTGCTTAGTAACCACTTATGACTGGTGGTTACCATGTTGGACAGGGCAGATATAGAATATTTCCATTTTGACAAAGTTCTCCTGCTCAGAGCTACCTTTGAGGATCCCACCGGGATCAGCTGAAGTTGTTCACAGTAGTACCAATGCAGCCGATTGATTAAAGTATTTTCTCCTTGTTTCCTGTTTTACCTTTCCTAACCTTCCACTCCATTTCCCAGGATTCACATCCCAAAATAAATTACCTGTATGCAAGCTCTTGTCCTAGACTCTGCTTTCTATGGGGAAATCAGTTTAGATAAGTACTCCTGTATTTCCTCATGATTAACTGATGATTGTAAAAGGTTTTTCTAAAAAAATATTAATAACAAACATTGTCACATTAAATGTATACATCGGTTGTAAGAAACATTACATTTCAGAAATGATGAAATACAGAAATAAAATCTTATTGTAGTCTATCCTGGCCCAAATCTTTGTTTAAAGTATTTATTTGGGGACTTCTGTGATGGTCCAGTGGTTAAGAATCTGCCTGCCAATGCAGGGGACTCGGACTGGATCCCTAGTCCGGGAAGATGCCATGTGCCTTGGAGCCACTAAGCCCATGTGCCACAACTATTGAGCCTGTGCTCTAGAGCCCGGGATCTGCAACAAGAGAAGCTATTGCAGTGAGATGCCTTCACACCACAGCTGTGAGTAGCGCCCACTCACCACAACTAGAGAAAACATGCACAGCAAACAGAACAGCCAAAAAACAAAAGTATTTATCATAACTTTTGCCAAAACAAAGACATTTCCAGGTTTTGGGTGGCTTTTTAATATACTTTAATCAGTGATTTTTTAAATTAAATAAATTTTTATTGAGGTATAATTGACATGTAATGTTATATTCATTTCAAATGTATAATGTAATGATTCAGTATTTTTGTATCTATTGAAAAGTAAAAAGAAAAAAGGAAACAAAAGTGATCACCACAGTAAGTCTAGTAACCCTCTGTCAGCATACAAAGTTACAAAGAAATTTTTTTTTCCTGTGATGAGAAATTTTAAGATTTACTCTCTTTGGAATTCCATGGCAATCCAGTGGTTAGGACTCCGCACTGTCACTGTCGAGGGCACAGTTTCAGTCCCTGGTTGAGGAACTTAGATTCTGAAAGCTGCGCAAGAAAAAAACCAACACCAAAAAAATAACAACAAAAGTTTACTCTCATGAGTCAACAAAAAATTAGTATTCGATATAAAGGAGAAATAGAGAATTTTATTTGAGCCAACCTGAAGATTATAACCCAGGAGACAGCCTTTTAGAAAACTCTGAGGAATGTTCTGTCTGTTAGAAGTCAAAGACAGTCATGTACATTTTTGAGATAACAGATGGTACATCAAAGTGATGCACTGAAATTTACATAAAGTTCGCCAAAGATTCATACTCCAGATCTGCACATAGGAGTAATGTGTCACCATGACCTTTACAGGGTTAGGAAAGGAAAAATTCGTCTTCTAACGAGTTACATTGTTTACATCAGAAGGAAAAACCATTTTTTTTAAAGTCAGGCCAGCATTCTCACCTTTGAAGAGTCTGCTTAATGTGTAATCCAGATACACACTGCACATTAGGGAGGGCCTAGCACAAGCAGGGTGCATGTTACACTTAAATTTTCTTGCCCTGCCTTAAAACATAAAATGTATTTTATCATTTGGCAACTTTGAAACATGTACTGCAACATTAATTGACTATAGTCATCATAATGTACATTACACATCCATGACTTATTTTATAACTGCAAGTTTGTACCTCTTGAACGCCCTTCACCCATTTTGGTCACCTCCTCATGATTTCTTTATGAATACAGTAGCTTCTTTTTGAGTTCTAATTAAGTAATGAATACTGAATATCAGTTGAGGGAAAGACTAGGCAGTGAGGTTGGTTTAGGTTTGGTATTGTTTTATGCTATGATTCTTGGTTATGCTGTACTGTGCAACTATGCTTAACCTTGGTCAGTTATAGCTCTGCCTTTGAGTACTTCTCGGCCTGGCCTTTCTCTGTGCTTGTTAGGTCAAATGGCTGAGGAGAGGGGAATAGTAAAACACAGAGCATGCTGCTTTAATGGTTTATCAGCTGTAATGATGCTTCTATACATTCTAGGAAAATCATTCTTAGATTCTGTAGTTACCTTGAGTTTCAGGGTACAACACAGAGGTCAATTATAGTTCTTCTGGCTCCAAGTCTATTTAAGTACTTTTAGCAAACGATTTACATTTCAGTCTAATTAGCTAGCGGATTGATGAAACCTAACCCCTTGCCTTCTGCTTCAGCCAGGTATCCGGCAGACAGGCCTAGACCAATTAGTAAGTGTAAATGGAGACTAATTAATAAGTGTAAATGGAGCAGGAAAATTAACTACAGGATTTTGAGTTGTTAAATTCCTATTAAATTCTTTCTCAGGATTTTAGTATTATGCGTAATTACTGATAGAGGAAGATAGGTATAAATGAAGCTAAAACCATAAATATTTTATTCGTGCTTAAGTCATACCTGATACTCATAAGTCAAACTTGGACCTTTGAAACTCGTCACTATAGTGAATTTTAAAAGTCCATTCATGATCTTGTGACTGATAACCACCCCTGCCAAGAAGTCTTGTATTATTCTGCATTTCCTTTCATTGTATCCTAGATACTTCTTAATTGATGTAAGCAACAATTATTTCTCTTTGAAAGTTGTTTTGATATGACAGAGACTCAGATTGTCAAACAAATGTAGTTTTTCTAGATGTGATATCTTTGCCCATTTAGGTAGATGACTTTGTTTACATACTCACCACATGGTTACACTAATAAACTAGATTCTTGTACTTAAAACACTGCCGATGGGACAAATATTCACTTGGACATCAATTGTAATTTCTATAACACCTGTAATCATTATTAAAATTCTCCTATTGTTCTTGAGGGCAGGAACTGAGTCTGTTGTAACCTCAGTGCTGAACACACTGTTTAATCCCTCTGCAGCCCTGTGAGGGAGATATTAATAGTATTATTTCTGTACTATAGATGAGAATATCAATGCACCAAAAAAGGTTAAGTGACTTTTTCAAGGTCATGTAGATTCCATGTGCAGATGTGAGCCAAAAACCTTTTTCATTATCACTATGCTCTACTTCAAAGAGACCTACCTATCTTGAGATTTCACTTACATGAATCATGCAAATTTTAGGATCATTAAGGTAGATGTTAGCCTCGGTTAGGTTAAAGTAAGTTTGAAGTGTATATTGAGCATTTGCTGATGCAGATATGGAAAGTGTTGAAGTCTGAATATATCAAGAAAGAAGAGGATTAAAGGCAGAAGTCTCATGTCTCAAAAGCAAAGGAAGGAGAGGGTTTCTGGGGAGGAGTATGTTTGGATTACTAATTGTTCCTTTTAATCTGACTTCTATTCTAACAATCTAAAGTTGATTATATACTCCAGGATTATTAAGCAAATAATGATAGATTTGCTTATCCTGTTATAATTTTAGTTCCTATGGGAAGAGAATGAAGCTGCTTAATTGTATCCAACATACAGTGAAGGTAAGAGAAATCTGAGTTTATTATTATTTTTTAACATAAAGTGATATAACTCAGTTATGTAGAGTTCATTTTTAAAAGAATGGAAAGAAATCTCTTTTCAGTAATTGGATTGAGAGTAATAGGTTATTACTTTCCTAAACTTTCTGCACTTTCTAAAATAACCATAGAGTATATAAGTCAAGAAAAGCTAAAATATTTTAAGCACATAGAAAGTATACATAGGCTACTGCTGAGCTTGTCAGATCTTAATATTTTGCTTAATTTGCTTCAGACCTTTTATTTTTATAACAAAATATTAGAAACAATAGAAGGCCTCCTTTGTATCCCTCTTGAATTGTTTCTATCTTTTTTTCTCCAAGAGTAAGCACCATCCTGAACTTGGTGTTTAATCATTTTCTTCAATGTTTTTTGGATTTTTTACTACATATGTATAGCCATAAACAGTGTATAGTACTGTTTTACATGTGTTTTTAAAACATTGCTGCTGCTGCTGCTGCTAAGTCGCTTCAGTCGTGTCTGACTCTGTGCGACCCCATAGACGGCAGCCCACCAGGCTCCCCCGTCCCTGGGATTCTCCAGGCAAGAACACTGGAGTGGGTTGCCATTTCCTTCTCCAATACATGCCAGTGAAAAGTGAAAGTGAAGTTGTTCAGTCGTGTCCAACTCTTAGTGACATTATATACATGGAATTTCATTCACAGTAAGTAACCTTCTAGTGTTGTATTTTTGAGAAATATTCATATCAACACATATAGCCCTACCCTTAGTCATAGAATAACATTTTTTTCTTTTTTGCTATCTGGGTCTTGTTGCTGTACATGGGCTTTCTCTAGTTACAGCTATTCTTCGTTGTGGTACATAGGCTTCTCATTGTGGCTTCTCTTGTTGCAGAACATGGGCTCTGGAGCACTCGGGCTTCAGTAGTTGTGGCATGTGGGCTCAGTACTTGCAGCTCCCAGACTCTAGAGCACAGGCTCAGTAGTTGTGGTACACAGGCTTAGCTGCAGTGTGTGGGATCTTCCCAGACCAGGGATCGAACCGATGTCTCCTGCAATGGCAGGCCGATTCTTTACCACTGAGCCACCAGGGAAGCCATAGAATAACTTTTAAATTAAAATTAATCAGTTTTGTTAAACATTCTTATCAAATGATGGGTCAAAGAGTAGATATATGCCTAAAAATTAATTGTTTATTTTTCATCCCCCAGCCCCTTCCAGACATTTTAAAAGCCCTGTTTTTCAGACTTAGTGTCCCAAGAATCATTTTAAGAAGCAGTCAACTGCCTAGCTCCCATCTCAGAAATTCTGATTATGGGAACTTACTTTAGATACCTAGAAATGTGCATTTTTCATAAGCTCTTCAGTATGGGTCTAATACCATAATTAAATGTTTCTTAAAAAAAAAGGAAAAATATTTCTTGATTGGTTAGTGATAGGAAATGTACATCATTGCTTACCCTTTTGACATCTATAGGGTAAGAAAACTTAGTTTCAGATCTGGAAGAGGAGACAGGGTTGTCATTCTCCTTTTACCAAGTCACCATTTGTATTTTTTATCAGAGGTATTATATGCACTGAGTTATCTTAGATCCTATGATCATTTTACTTTTACAAGTTAGTCTGCTTATTTTCCATTGAAAATTATATTTGAAAATTTGCTTCAATTCTGCAACAACTTTCTTTTAGAGACGAAGTAGTGATTCTTAGAGTAAATTTATTTAATCCTAGCCCTTTTTGAAAAAGTTACCTAATATTAAAATAACTTCATTTTCATAAAGAAGTAAATAGAAGGATCACTTCCAAAGATGATATCTAAATATTTCGTCCTGCAGTTGGAAGACAGTTTGTCCTCCATTCTCTTGTGTCCCTCTTCAATAGTTGCAGCTTGAGTGGTCTCTTCAGGCAGGGCAGAGATAAGATGAGTTTTCTTCATTAGTTGAGATCATCTCAGATAATCTGAGGTCACTTTTTCACAATTTGCTGCAAAAAATCTTTTCAAAGTAATTTTCAAGTCAGTAGTTTCATTTATTCCCTTTTATTTATTTTTGTATTTTTCATGAAAAGCAAAATTGTTTAACCTCATGTATAAACTATAGTCATTGAAAATAGGTCTTAAAGCTACTAAGTGCTGGAGTCAGTGAGTCAATGTCTAGTAATGAAATCAATACCTTTTTGACTTTAGCTTCATGAGCAGTACAGTTGAACAAAAAATTGATTTCTACCCTAATTTGACATCTACCTTTATTTCTTTTTAAATAAAAACAGCTTTAGTGAGATATAACTCACATACCTTACAATTCACTGTTTATTCTTTCATTTTTATTTTTTATTGAGATGTAGTTGATTTACAATGTTGTGCTAATCTCTGCTGTACAGCAAAGTGAGTCAGTTATACACGTATATACATTCTTTTATTCATTCATTTTAAATATGAGTCATTGTTTCTTAGAAATTTCACAAGGTTGTTCAGTCATCACCACAATCAATTTAACTTATGAGTTCTTTATATATTCAGGATATAATTCCCTGATCCGGGAGTTGGTGATGGACAGAGAGGCCTGGCATGCTGTGGTTCATGGGGTCGCAAAGAGTTGGACACGACTGAGTGACTGAACTGAACTGATTTGATACATTGTGCAACTATTTTCTCTCATCTTCTGGATTATCTTTTTATTTTTATTTATTTAGGCCACATTGAGGAGCTTGTAGGATCTTAGTTCTCAAACCAGGGGTTGAACCTGGTCCCCCAGCAATAGAAGTTTGGACTCCTAACCACTGGATTGCCAAGGAATTCCCTATCTTTTTACTTTCTTAATAGTGTTCTTTGGGGCATGAAAGTTTTTAATTTTGATGTAGTCCACTGTATCTATTTTTGCTTTTGTCTCTTATGCTTTTGGTATCATATCTAAGAAACCATTGTCTAACCCAAGATTATAACCTCTTATTCTTGAGTCAGTTTTCTTCATGCTAAATTTAGTTCAGTTGGCCTCTGAAGCCAGAAATTATATAATAGTGAAGATGAAGTACAGTATTTGACATAGCAGGCACTAACTCCAGGACCAGCATTACTCACTGGTGGGTGGGCACCAGTCCTAGGATCTCCAGGACCCCATCCCCCCACCCACCAGAGGGCAGACACAGGCCCCAAGACCACTGCAGCCCCACAGCCTACCCTGTCAGGACCCAGCCGACACATTAGCAGCCCAGCAGCAGTCCTGGGCCCCTACCTCCTGGCCCTGCCTTACAGCAGGCTAGCTCCAGCTCTGGGACACCTTGGGTGCCTCAGCCAGCAGTCCTGGGATTCAGGCGCATCCATCAGCAGGCTGATGTCAGCTTCAGGACGCCAAGGGCCCTGCATCCAGAGACCTCGGGACCAGCTCCACCCACCAGTGAGCTAGCACTAGCCTGGAACGCCCCTTGAGCCTGGCCCTGCCCACCAGCAGGCTGACAACAGCCCTGGGACCCGCCCCCCACCAGGCCCTGGACTCACTCATCAGCAAGCCAACACAAGCTATGAGGTAGTTTGGACTCCTCAGCCAGCCACAATGGAATTCATCCCCAGTCACCAGCAGGCCAACACCAGACCCAGGAACCCTGGCCTCATAGCCTCTCATCTCAGAGCCTGGCTCTGCCCACCAGTGAGCCAGTACTAGCCACAGGACGCTTTGGGGTTCTGCAGCCAGCTACCTTGTGATCTGGCCCTGCCAACCAGTGGCTGGGAATCTCCACACAAGGCAGGGCCTGGCAACCAACCGAATTGCGGAGCAGGCCACACCTACCACACTACCCATGATACTCATGCCAGCACAGTAGAAGGACCCACACTGGGGGCACCCCTGAAGCATATAGCCCTGGTGACCAGAGGAATGTGAGATTCTGGGACACACAGGACATCTCCCACAAAAGGCAACTTCTCAAAGTCAGGAAACATAACCAACCTATCAGATACATAGAAATAAAATCTGCAAGTTAGACAAAATGAGACAACAGAGGACTATGTTCCAAACTAAGAAACAAAACCACAAAAGAACTAAGTGAAGTAGAGACAGATAATCTACCTGATAAAGAGTTCAAGGTAATAATAGTAAAGATGATCAAAAACTTGGGAAAAGAATGGATTCACAGAGCAAAATGTTAGAAATTTTTAACAATTAGAAAATATAGGGAAGAATCGAGCAGAGATAAAGAATACTGTAACTGACATAAAAAATACACTAGAAGGAATCAACAGTTGACTAAGTCATACAGAGGAGGAGATCAGCAAGCTTGAAGACAAGAGTGGAAGCCAAACAGAAAAAGAAAGAAAAACAGAAATGAGGACAGTTTAAAAGACCTCTGAGACAACGTCAGGCATTCACATTCTAGGGGTCCCAGAAGGAGAAAAGAGAGAGAAAGGAGCAGAGAACATATTTGAAGACATAATAGCTGAAAACTTCCCCAACCTGGAAGAGGAAATAGATGTCCAAGTCCAGGAAACAAAGAGAGCCCCAAATAGGCCCAACCCAAAGAGGAACACATCAAGACATTGTAATTAAAATGGCAAAAATTAAAGATAAAGAGAGAATATTAAAAGCAGTCAGAGGCTAGCAGCAAGTTTATATAATGAAACTGTCATAGACTATTAGCTGACTTTTCAACAGAAAATCTGCAGGCCAGAAAGGAGTGGTAGAGTATATTTAAAGTGATGAAGTTCAGTTTATTTCAGTTCAGTCGCTCAGTCATGTTCGACTCTTGGCAACCCCATGAATCCCAGCACGCCAGGCCTCCCTGTCTATCACCAACTCCCGGAGTTTACTCAAACTCATGTCCATCGAGTCGGTGATGCCATCCAGCCATCTCACCCTCTGTCGTCCCCTTCTTCTCCTGCCCCCAATCCTTCCCAGCATCAGGGTCTTTTCCAGTGAATCAACTCTTCGCATGAGGTGGCCAGAGTATTGGAGTTCCAGCTTCAACATCAGTCTTTCCAATGAACACCCAGGACTGATCTCCTTTAGGATGGACTGGTTGGATCTCCTTGCAGTCCAAGGGACTCTCAAGAGTCTTCTCCAACACCACAGTTCAAAAGCATCAAGGGAAGAACTTGAAACCAAGAACCTACCTGGCAAGTTCTCAGTAAAATTTGATAGATCAAGTTTTACAGATAAACAAAATCTAAAAAAAGTTCATTACCACCAAACCAGCTTTACAAGAAATGCTAAAGGCACTTATGAAAGGAAAAAGCCCATTGGTAAAGGCAAATATACAGTGAAGGTATTCAAACAACCACATACAAAACCAGTTACAAGACAAAAAGCAGAATCATCTATAACTGTAGTAAGTAGGGGTAAGGGATATGCAAAACAAAAAGGTGTAAAATATAATACTAGAAACAGTACTCAAGGGGGACTTCCCTGGTGGTCCAGTGGTTAAGAATCTGCCTTATAGTACAAGAAACTTGGGTTTGATCCCTGGTCAGGGAATTAAAGATCCCACATGCCACAGAGCAGTTAGGCCTGCATGCCATAACTACATGAGCCCTTGTACCACAGCTCGAGAGTCTGCACCGCAATGGAAGATTCCACATGATGCAGTAAAGATCTTGTGTGCCTCAACTAAGACCCAAGGCAATCAAATAAATAAATATTTTTAAAGAATAGTACTAATGGGAAAAGGGGAATAAATAGAAGTTTGTTAAGACTCATTTGAAATGAAGAGATCAGCAACTTAAAATAATCATGTGTGTGTGGGTACATATGAGTTTGAGCAAGTTCCAGAAGACGGTGAAGGACAGGGAAGCCTGGCATGCTGTAGTCCATGGGGTGGCAAAGAGTCAGACATGACAGAGTGACCAAACAACCAACACACACACACACACACACACACACACACACACATATTGCTATATATAAACCTCCCAGTAAGCACAAACTAAAAAATCTATAATATATACACACACAAAAAAAGAGAAAGGAATCCAAACATAACATTAAAGATAATCATCAAATCACAAGGGAAGAGGACAAAAGAAGAAAGGATCAAAAACTACAAAAACAATCCCTAAACAATTAACAAAATGGCAATAAGTACATACCTATCAATAATTGTTTTACATGTAAATGGACTAAATGCTCCAATCAAAAGACATGAAGTGGATGAATGAGTATGAGAACACAACCCACATAGAGACTGCCGGAAGACTCACTTCACACCTAAAGAAATACAGACTGAAAGTGAAGGAATGAAAAAGTGTTTCATGCAAATAGAAATCAAAAGAAAGCCAGGGTAACAAAGCCAAGTAGTAAGTTAGTCCTGTATTCAAGTTAAACACACTCACTTAACACACTCATTCAGATCATATAAGCCATTAGACTCACTAAAGGCTGATGAAATCATATACGTAACAGAAAGGTTGAAATCTTTACCCTTCTGTTATTAGAAGCCATTAAGAAGTAAAATGTACCCAGGTCCAGTACACTTGGTCTGTCTGGTTCAGTTCAGTTCAGTTGCTCAGTTGTGTCCGACTCTTTGTGACCCCATGAACCGCAGCACGCCAGGCCTCCCTGTCCGTCACCAACTCCCGGAGTCCACCCAAACTCATGTCCATTGAGTCAGTGATACCATCCAACCATCTGATTCTCTGTCGTCCCTTTCTCCTCCTGCCCTCAATCTTTCTCAGCATCAGGGTCTTTTCAAATGAGTCAGCTCTTCGCATTAGGTGGCCAAAGTATTGGAGTTTCAGCTTCAACATCAGTCCTTCCAATGAACACCCAGGACTGATCTCCTTTAGGATGGACTGGTTGGATCTCCTTGCAGTCCAAGGGACTCTCAAGAGTCTTCTCCAATACCACAGTTCAAAAGCATCAATTCTTCGGCGCTCAGCTTTCTTTATAGTCCAACTTGCACATGCATACATGACCACTGGAAAAACCATAGTCTTGACTAGACGGACCTTTGTTGACAAAGTAATGTCTCTGCTTTTTAATATGCTCTCTAGGTTGGTCATAACTTTCCTCCCAAATCTGTCTGGTAGTGATTCCTAAATAAAAGTAAGATTTTCATACCTTGTCATTTCCCGTAGTATTATTGTTACTTGAAAGCAAATAGCTTTAACTTCACACTGTAGATTGGAATGAGTGGACAAAAATTTTAGATGGTGTAATGTATTGTTGCTCACATTAATTTAAACATAATTTTCTAGGTGATTAATGATCCTATCCATGGCCACATTGAATTTCACCCTCTCCTCATCCGAATCATCGACACACCTCAATTTCAGCGCCTGCGATACATCAAGCAGTTGGGAGGCGGTTACTATGTTTTTCCAGGAGCGTCACACAATCGATTTGAGCACAGTCTAGGGTAAGAAGCCTCTCTGGTGACTCAGATGGTAAAGCGTCTGCCTGCAATGCAGGAGACCTGGGTTCCACCCCCGGGTCAGGAAGATCCCTTGGAGAAGGACATGGCAACCCACTCCAGTACTCTTGCCTGGAAAATTCTGTGGATGGAGGAGCCTGGTAGGCTACAGTGCATGGGGTTGCAAAGAGTCAGACATGACTGAGCGACTTCACTTTCACTTTAGGGTAAGAAGAATACAATGCGATGAAAGTTATGTGATGAATTTAATTTTTTTAAAAAAAGTTATGTGAATGTAGTTTCTCCCTCTGTTTCTCTCCGAATATCTTATTGTATAAATTTAATGCCTTTTTCATCTTAACTAAGCACTTACCACACACCATAGCTGTAGCTTTCACAGTTTGAGGTGTATCATTGAAACTAGCACAAATTTCTTTTTCCTTCTTGACAATTTCACAGATCTATTCTCATGATAGATCTTAGCAACCTCAGCATAACAATTTTTTTCCATCTTTATTGAGTTGAGAATTTTGACCTTTTTGCTCACTTACAATGGACATGAGTTTGAGTAAACTCCGGGAGTTGGTGATGGACAGGTAAGCTTGGCATGTTGCAGTCCATGGGGTCGCAAAGAGTTGGACACGACTGAGCAACTGAACTGAACTACTCACTCACAGGAAGCATTTCTAGGCTTCTCTTTGGCACATCTGAATTGCTAGATTTACTGCTCCTGCACTCTGGGGCAAAATAAGGGTTACTTGAACATAAGCACTGAGAAACGTTGATAATCAGTCTGATAATTGTGCTGGCTGCTAAGTGGCTAATGTGTGGGATACACTGGACAAAAGAAAGAGTCACTCATGACCTGGTCATGGTGGAGCAGAAAAGTGTGAGATTTCATCATGCTACTCTGAATGGACTGATTTAAAACTTATGTGTTGTGTATTTCTGGAGCTTTCCATCTAATATTTTCAGACTATGGGTGACTACTGGTAACTGAAATGAGAAGAATGAAACCAATGATAAGGGAGAACTACTGCATTACTTTTGTTTTGTTTATTTGTTTAGAAGCATTTTTAATTAGCCAGAACACAAGCATCTACTCAAATTTTTATTCATCAATAAATACCTATTAAAAAATTGTTCAGTTCAGTCACTCAGTTGTGTCCGACTCTTTGCAACCCCATGGACTGCAGCACACCAGGCTTCCCTGTCCATCACCAACTCCTGCTCAAACTCACATCTGAGTCGGTAATGCCATCCAACTATCTCACTCTGTGTTGTCCCCTTCTCCTCCTGACTTCAATCTTTCCCATCATCAGGGTCTTTTCCAGTGAGTCAGTTTTTCACATCAGGTGGCCAAAGTATTGCTAGAAAAACTGTTAGACCATACCAAACTGATAAGGTAGCAACTGTTTCTATTCTTGTGGAGCTCAGAGTTTAGGGAACAAGAAAGATATTTATTTATTCAGGAAGTACTTTCAGGTGGAAATGCTAAAAGTGTATTTAACACTTGTTGGGTACCATATCTTTAATTTATGTTGTAAACATTACAATGCCAGAAGTTTGCTTTTTTAAAAAATGGGATAAAATATACAGAATATAAAATTTACCTTCCTAACCATTTTTAAGTTTACAGTTCAATAATGTTAAATATGTCCACATTATTGTGCAACCAATCTCCAAAACATTTTCATCTTGCAAAATTGAAACTGTATCCATTGAATAGCAAGTTCCCATTTCTCTTCTCCCCAGTCCCTCAGTAACCACTATTCTACTTGCTGTTCCGGTGAATTTGATCATTCTGTGTACCTCATTACAGCTTCCCAGGTGGCACATTGGTAAAGAATCCACTTGCCAATACAGGAGATACAAGAGACTTGGGTTTGATCCCTGAGTCAGGAAGAGTCCCTGGAATACGAAATGGCAACCCACTGCAGTACTTTTGCCTGGAGAATATCATGGACAGAGGAGCCTGGCGGGCTGCAGCCATATAAGTGATTTCATAGGATATTTGTCATTCTGTAATTGGCTTATTTCACTTAGCATAATTTCCCTAAGTCGCTCATGATGGAACATGTGTCAGAATATCCTTATTTTGCTCAGTTAAAAACTGCTGATAGGCTACCCCAAGTGACAGACACTGGGAAATTTTTATTATGTATGTACAGAATTTATACTTACAAGTACTTGCTTAATTGGGAATTAACTCTTATCCTAAAATTGGCCAAAATGGGGTTCTTTCGACATTCCAAAATTAATTTTTTTTCATGTGCATCTAGAAAAAGCCAACTTGATAAAACATCTTTTCAAAATTCTTAACTTAAACAGAAATCTTTCTGGGAGCATTGGCATTTCTCTTCCTGTATCTTAGAGATATAAAAGTTCTACCTGATCTTCTTAGGCATCCCCCCACCCCCACTGTGTTCTGAGATCTTGGTCTCTGCTCCCTGAAAGTTACTCACATGATAGACATTTGGCAAGCAGTCAGATAGACTGGGAAGTTTATTTGTCTGGCTGTGGCAACTCTCAGGAAAATTTGTTATAAAGGGTCTTTTTCATCTTAACCTTCATTACCTCCTCTTATACACCAAAGGACTTTACTCTCTTACACTGTTTTGGGAAATAAATTTCTAAATCTTATGAAGGCTGCATCCTTTGCACTCTCTTGTGGGGACGCCTCTTGCATTTTATTGGTTTGAGTCACTGTTAAGATACTACTTGTCAGTGACCAGACAATGAATCCTTAAAAGTGGAGAAGCTTGGTGAATTGGTAAATTTTTTAGAGAGCTTTCATTATAAAGAGCTGTTTTATTGTTACCTATGAAAAAAAATTAGAAGATGGATAGTATATAAAACAGCTATGCCATCAGTTTAGAACTGACAAAAATAAACAAATTTGGGAAGCCTTATTTTGTAGTGTCCATTTAGGGTTCCCTGACAGATGCTAATAAAAACATTAGGTTAATTAGATTGATTAATAGAGAAAAAAGCTGAGAGGAAAGTGAAGAGACTTCATCCCAAGAAGGTGAAAATTTTAAAGGAGTTTGTCCCAACAGGATAAAAATCTTTTTATTTTATTAAGAAATTAGATGTTTAAAATGGATGTTAATAGGATTAAAAGAAAGGTTTTGATACAACACTATGGAAGGTTGGATGGGCCATGGGAACCTTCTGTTGGTGCCCATTATTAAAGGGCCCCAAACAAGTCATTCTTTTTACCTCAGTTTAGTATATATACATAAATAAATATATGTTTAAAATATTTAATTGATGTATATATTTAGAAGGCTGGAAGAAAATTACACTGAGATACCTGATCAATAATTGTTTTGGGCAACGGTTAAGCCCAAAACAATTAATCAAGTTAAAGGTATTTTTTAAAACAGACCTGAGTCCCTTAGTTAACCCCCTCACTGGAGACCCCAGAGCCTTTATATAAAAATAGATAAAATGACCAGAGGATAAAAAGGAAAGTTTCTAGAACCCCTTGTAAGAGAATAGTTTGTTGATGGTACTAATGAAGGCTAAAGTTAATGGTGTAAGAGTTGATAGGATTGAGATGACAGTTTATAAAAATAGGTGTATTTAAGTAGGTTTAATATAATATGTTTATATCTCTTTTTCCTAACTATGTTGTGTATAGACATTATGTCTCCCTGGGGAATGCTTCCCCTGCCTGGTATTATAAGACAGGATATATAAATCTGCCCTTACTTTTACATTATACTGTGTAAGTTCAGGTAACCCTATTGGGTTGTTTGTTTTGGAATTTTTTGTATATTTTTCAAAAAGTATTAAATATACAAAAAATTCCAAAACAAACAACCCAATAGGATTACCTGAACTTACACAGTATAATGTAAAAGTAAGGGCTAATATTCATAAGCTAATAATAATCAAAGTAAAGCAAAGGTAGTTGGGGAAATCAGTCTTTTAATATTATTCAGGCAGCAGACCAGTTCTTTGGGGAATTAAAATCAACTCTCTCTGTCTTGTGAATCTCTACAAATCAGAAATATAAAACAGCCTACAATGACCAGAAATGTAATACAGGCTATTACAGAAATGTAATACAGCCTACAAGCTCAATCAGGTAGACTATGAAACAAAAAGTGAAAAAGAGGGCTTTTTACACTCAAACTGCTGAAAAGGGTCCATAACCCATAGTCGGATTCACAACCTCCTTAAGGATTTATAATGGACAAATACACATCTTAACAGTCACTCATCTTTCAAACAGAAAAATAACTTTTTCTTTTTCGTTTTTGTTTTATTCCTTCCTGTTCTGCAGTGTGGGGTATCTAGCAGGACGTCTAGTTTGTGAACTGAGTGAAAAACAACCAGAGCTGCAGATAAGTGAACGAGATATCCTCTGTGTTCAGATCGCTGGTCTTTGTCATGATCTTGGTAAGCAGTTCAAAGAGCCAGAGTTCTAGTGTAAAATCACCTGTCACCTCTCTTTGAAATACAACTAAGAGCAATATGAAAGTTGTGTTCTAATTCTTTAGTTAACATTAATGTAAATTTGCCATTGCTTCTTCCTAGAATGGTTCATAAGCCCAAACCATTGCTTTCTTTTTTTTTAAGAGTCTTTCAATGAATGTCCCACGTTGTACCCTTCATTGCAGGTTATATGAAAGGACGTTCTAATAGTGATTTTTTTCTTACTGCTGTGTGTTGGAATGATGTAGATTTGATTTTTCCTTTATCTTTGCTGAATAAAATTGCTATTTCCCTTCAGTTACTTTGTGAAATCTACTCTTCTCACACCTAGAATACATAATCTGCTCTAACAGATTAACAACAGATTTAGAGAACTCCTTGTGACCTATACTCACAACCTCAGTCTTGGGCCACTTAAATCCAAGTAAAAGAATATCATCTTTTTCCAGAGACAAAGACAAAAAAGAATGTTCTCTTTTATCACAGGAATTTTTCCCTTTATCCTTGTAATTTATTCATACTTACTGGAGTTATCTATGGATTTCCCAGGCAGCACAGAGGTAAAGAATCTGCCTGCTAATGCAGGAGACACAAGAAACATGGGTTCGATCCCTGAGTCAGGAAGATCCCCTGGAGTAGGAAATGGCAACCCACTCCAGTTTTCTTGCCTGGAAAATTCCATGGATGGGGAGCCTGGCTACAGTCCATGGGGTCACAAAGAGTCAGACATTGAGCACCCACACACACACACTGAAGGATCCTAAGAGTCTGCATGTGCCCTCAATGCAGAGAAAGGGAGGTTTTTGCGTTACAGTAGTCAGATAATTAAAGGCATAGGGCAGTCTTTTCAGCACTTTCCCTTGGAGATTTCAGTAGGACCAGTATCAGCCCTCAATCATTAATTTAAGATTCTTGATATTTTGAGAGAGAGCTTTTGGGAATCTTTTACCAATCCCCAGGAGTCTAAACTCTGCAGTAACAAGCCTTTATTTATGTACTGAAACATGCAAAAAAGGCCTGGGACTGGTCCAAGTGAGCTCCCTCTCCCATCTAACAAGGAAGTGTAGGGGGGATTTGTTCCAGGACCCCCTCTGGATACAAAATAACCCTCCAAAAGCCCAATGCTCAAGTCCCTTATATAAAATTTGTATATAACCCATACACATCCTCTCCTGTGTATAGAGAATTGAATCAATCTAGAATTAAATTAATTCTAGATTACTGGTAATACCAATAATATGTAAATAACTGTCAGCAAGCTTGGCAAATTTAAGTATTGCTTTTTGGAACTTCCTGAAATTTTTTTTTTTCCCCCAAATATTTTCTGTCCAAGGTTGATTGAATCTGTGAATGCAGAGGGCCAAGTGTAACTCCTTCAGAAATTCTGATGATTCCAGATTTGTGCCTCAGAAAAGTTTCATATTTATAGATGTTGTGGAATGTTAAGGTCACTTATGAATAGGATGAAGTAGTGATCTCCACTTTTGATTGCCCATATCATCAATAAAAACAAAGATAAGCCCTGATGTGTACATTTATTCTAAAATAAATTACATACATTATAAAATTTACATTAAAAGGGATGTTTTTAAAGGTTCAGAGTAATGAAGTTCTAATGTTTTCTTCCTGACCCTAGTAGATTGTCTGAAACTGCTTTTCTAACACTACCATTATATAATCTAAAGAAGCCAAAAGTTTTTGTCATTAACATTCCTTTAGTTACACAAAACTGTCCTTTTATTAAGTTTATGTAAACTCTGGTGACTCAGAGACCCCTCAGTGGAGAATTTACATTCTTGTATTGTTCTGCTTCCTGTTCTCTTGTTTTAGAAAATGGGAAGGAAGAATTTGTTCCTTTTTGTGATTATGTATAAATTATTAATTTCTGTTGATATTCACGTTCAACTAAAAAAATTCCCTTTCCACCAATTTACAGTTTTCCTGTTCTAAGGCAGCTTTTGTTTTTAAGGTCATGGGCCATTTTCTCATATGTTTGATGGAAGATTTATTCCACTTGCTCGACCAGAGATGAAATGGACGGTATGTATCCATATTCAATATTTAGTAAAATAAAGACTAAGAAGTGACTACTGTGTTATAGTATACTTCCTGTTACAGTTTTTCAGGGTGTTGCTTTCATTTGATCCTCACAGCAGTCTCTAAGGAGGAAATCATTATCTCCATTTTTGTAAGTGTAAAGGAACTCGAAACTCAGGTGTACTGATGCACCAAAAATCACAAAGCCTGTGAAATGATAGAGAGCCAGCACTAGAAAACCAGGTTTCCTAGAAGCTAATTTAATGCTCTTTCTACTCTGTCATACTAGTATAAATAAAAAATCAAAGGCTGACTCTGGCTTTGATTCATTTTGTGTGACCATGAAGTAAGGAATACCAACTAAGTTCTTTGTATAATTACAGATTTGCAGGTAGCTAACCCATTTTTCTGGAATCAGTTTTTGAGAAGTAAAGTTAGGTCATCTTCCATTTTTGGCCGCACTATATTTGGAGCAGCAGAAGATACTAATAGTGTCA
Source organism: Giraffa tippelskirchi (assembly GCF_054371585.1). Lineage (NCBI taxonomy): Eukaryota > Metazoa > Chordata > Mammalia > Artiodactyla > Giraffidae > Giraffa > Giraffa tippelskirchi. The sequence goes on along the minus strand of NC_137287.1, from coordinate 107,758,550 downwards.
ACCATTATTTATTCTCTCATTTTTAGAAAGATATAATTCATCTTAAATATGTTGTCCAGATCTTCATTGTACAGTTCAGTGAGTTTTGACGAGTGTATTCATCCATGCAGCCACGACTCAAGTTGAGATGTGCAATATTTTCATCTTCCTGGAAAATTCCTGTGTGACCCTTTCTAGTCAGTTCCTACTCTCCCCATCTGCTGCTAAGTCGCTTCAGTCGTGTCCGACTCTGTGTGACCCCATGGACGGCAGCTCACCAGGCTCCGCCGTCCCTAGGATTCTCCAGGCAAGAATACTGGAGTGGGTTGCCATTTCCTTCTCCAGTGCATGAAAGGGAAAAGTGAAAGTAAAGTTGCTCAGTCGTGTCCGACTCGTAGCGACCCCATGGACTATAGCCTACCAGGCTCCTCCATCCATGGGATTTTCCAGGCAAGAGTACTGGAGTGGGGTGCCATTGCCTTCTCTGACTCTCCCCATCATCATCACCTAATTTTTATAAACAGATTGATTTTGTCTGTTCTTAGACTTGATATAAGTAGAATCCTATAATAGGTACTGTTTTGTCCTGTTTGTATTCATGCAGTATATTGTTTGTCCCTATTCATTGCTGAGGTAATAGCCCATTGTATGAATAAGTCACTATTTGTTAACCTTTTCTCCTTTTGTAGAATTTGGGTTGTTTTCAGTTTGGGGCTATTACAAATAAGAATGTTGTACATGTTACTATATACGATTTTTGTGGAAAATATTTTCATTTGTCTTAGGTTCATTTCTCCTTACCTAGTAGTAGAATTGCTGGGTCATCAAGTAGATGCATATTCAACGTTATAAGAAATTACCAGACCTTACCCATTTTACACTCTGCCAGCAATATGAGAGTGCCTGTTCTTCCATGGCCTTACCAACATTTAGGTTTTTAGGTTATTCTTTCTGTTGAGTGTGAAATAGTCTCTTGTGGGATTTTCTCTCTTTTTTTGGCATTCTCTGTGGCGTATTAACTTCCATTTCCTGTACTTTGTCACTGATAAATCATCTTTTGTAAAGAGATTTTCCATTTACCCATCTAAAAAAACTGAATATTTACCTTTTAGTTGTCAGTTTGAATAAATATATATATAGTCAGATACATGTATTATGGATATTTTTCTCCCGTCTCTGACTTACCAATTACCAATTCATTTCTTTAAGATTTTTTTTTTTTAATGTGGACCACTTTTAAAGTCTTTACTGAATTTGTTATAATATTGCTTCCATTTCATGGATTTTGGGGGTTTTTTATTTGTTTTTTGGCCACAAGGCCTATGGGATTTTAGCTCTCTGATTAGGGATTGAGCCCACACACCTTGCACTGGAAGGCAGTCTTAACCACTGTACTTCCAGGAAAGTCTTAGTTCATTTCTTTAACAAAGGTGGCTTTTGAGAAAGAAAATTTAAAATTTTGATGAAGTATTCTGGTTCTTCCACCTAGTAAAAAGAATAGTTTCTCTCCAGTTCTGCTGCCCTAGGGCCTCCCTCAGGCTAAAAGCCATAAAAGAACTGGAATGTAGCCCACAACATAAAAGAACTGGAATGTTTCTCTTCCAAGTGTTTAGTTCCCTCTAACATCTGCCTGCTTTTGGTGGTAATCCAATACCTTCAGGAAATTCATTTCGATTCCGTTTAGTCGCTCAGTCATGTCCGACTCTTTGCGACCCCATGGACTGCGCCAGGCCTCCCTATCCATCACCAACTCCCGGAGTTTACTCAAACTCATGTCCATTGAGTTGGTGATGCCGTCCAACCATCTCATCCTCTGTCATCCCCTTCTCCGGCCTTCAAACTTTTCCAGCACCAGGGTCTTTTCAAATGAGTCAGTTCTTTGCATCAGGTGGCCAAAGTATTGGAGTTTCAGCTTCAGCATCAGTCCTTCTGTTGCAGGAAAGGGGACGCCTTCCAGGGCCCGAAACTGGGCTCTTGTCTAACGCTCGGAAATGAATTGTCTGAGGAGACACATGTGCTGACAAAGCAAGAGATTTTATTGGGAAAGGGCACCCGGGTGGAGAGCAGTAGGGTAAGGGAACCCAGGAGAACAGCTCTGTCACATGGCTTGCAGTCTAGGGTTTTATGGTGATGGGATTAGTTTGCGGGTTGTCTTTAGCCAATCATTCTGATTCAAGAGTCCTTCCTGGTGGTGCACGCCTTGTTCAGCCAAGATGAATGCCAGAGAGGATTCTGGGAGGTGGCTGGACATGTGGTGTCTCATTTTGACCTTTCCCGAACTCTTCCAGTTGGTGGAGGCTTATTAGTTCTGTGTACCTTACTAGGACCTCCTGTTGTAAAACAACTCATGCAAATGGTTACTCTGGTGCCTGGCCAGGGTGGGCAATTTCAATCAGTGTGCTTCCCCTAACACTTCCAATGAATATTCAGGACTGATTTCCTTTAGGATGGACTAGTTGGATCTCCTTGCTGTCCAAGGGACTCTCAAGAGTCTTCTCCAACACCATAGTTTAAAAGCATCTATTCTTTGGGGCTCAGCTTTCTTTATAGTCCAACTCTCACATCCATACATGACTACTGGAAAAACTATAGCTTTGAGTAGACGGACCTTTGTTGACAAAGTAATGTCTCTGCTTTTTAATATGCTGTCTAGGTTGGTCAGGAAGTTATCCAGAGTTAATAGTTGTTTTCCAGCAGGGTTAATTTAAATAGGATCTACTTAGCCATTCCCAAGTCTTTTTCTTTAAATATTTTGTCTTTCACATGTAAGTCCTTACCTCGTGGAAACTTATTTCTCTGCATATGCATGGTAGAAATCTGATTTCTTTTTTAATATGGATAATTATTTATTTTCCCACTGATCTGCAATCAAATGCTCTACACTGTCCCCACTGATTCTATAATACCAACCCCAACAGTTTTTGAACTTTCTGTATATGATGAATCTTCCTGGATTCTATTCCATTCCATACTTTCATAGTTGTCACTACTTTATAGCAAGTCTTGATAGTTGGTAGGACAGCTGTCCACACCTTGTTCTTTTATTAGGTATCTTTGGCCTCTTGTTCTTCTATTATAAACGTTGTAATTTTCTCCATAAAGATTTTATACATCTTTTGTTGTGTTTACTCCTTAGTTGCTTATAATTTTAGTCATTATTGTCTGTGCTATCTTTGTGAAACTTAAAGTTTTCTGTGTGTATAAATTTTTTTCTGATCCATTTTTAAGTATGTTGTAGGAATGCTCCTTTATTCCTATATGCATCAGTGGGTATTTCCTAAAAATAAGAACATTCTCTTACATAACCTCAGTACATTTATCAAAATCAGGAAATTAATATTGATACAATACTATTATCTAACTTACAGACTTTCAAATTTCATCAGCTTTCCATAGAAAAGCGGGAAGAAAACCTTTTTTGGTCCTGATTCATCCATATGTTACACTTAGTTGTCATTTTTCATTAGTTTCTTTTGATCTACAACAGTTCTTCAATCCTGTCTTTCATGACCTTGTCATCTTTTGAAGTATACAAGCAAATTATTTTGTGGAATGTTCCTCAGTTTGAGTTTTGGTTTTCGGTTTTCTCATACTGTCAGACTATCTATTTTTGGCAAAATGCCACAGAGTGACCTTCTTAGTGTGTCCCATCAGAGGCACATGAAGTCTCAAGCCTGGTAATATTAACTTAAATCACTCGATTAAGGCAATGGCTGCCAAATTTTCCCACTATGAACTTAACTCTTTTTCCTCTATATAATTAGTATGTACCTTGATTCGATTAAAAATAAAAAAATAGATATAGGATCATTCAGGGTTGTGTTTTCATCTTTCTTGAGTTTGTTTTTGCCAAGAACTGTGATAGAGCAGTTCTTAGCAAAGATCTGTCCTATCACAGTTCTTAGAAAAACAAAGGCCCTCCTGGGGGCCATTTGATCTTTATAACAATTACAAATGAGTGACCAGAGACTATGAGTAAAATGAGTCTATAGTTTGAGATTCCAGCCCAGATCTTGACTTCAGATCTCTGGAACATTCCCCCCCACACCACCTTTTCTTTTTTTTTTTGCTTCCAAGTTTGGAATTACCCTTTTCCACCACTAGATGGAAATGCTAATAGAACTTGTAGCTTCACAAATTCCAAAGCTGATGATACTATAGAACTAAATTTTATAGTAATATTCATTAAAATGGTATTCTACTGGGAATTTCCCGGCAGTCCGGTGGTTAGGACTTGGCACTTGCGCTGCAAGGGCCTATGTTTGATCTCTGGTCAGGGAACTAAGATTCTGCAAACCATGAAGCTCACCAAAAACAAACAAACAAAAAAGGTATTCTATCCTTATAATCTGGTAATATTCAGCTGTGCTCTGTAATACATATGTATTATAAATGATTTTATCTCATTAAATATATTTATGAAATAATGATGCACCTGGATTATAAAGTTTTGTAGACTGGTAAAATATAGACAAATTTGACAGATTTTTAAAAATATCTGTAAGACTAGCTGAAAACTAAATCATTAACATGCATTAGAACTTGATCTCTGAATTACCAGGGAGCCAAGAGTAACTTGAATAATCAGGGGTCCCTGATGGATGAGAGTCTGTAACAGACTGTACTGCTGCCTTTTCCTAGCATGAGCAGGGCTCAGTTATGATGTTTGAGCACCTCATCAATTCTAACGGGCTCCAAGATGTCATGAAACAGTATGGTCTCATCCTTGAAGAAGATATTTTGTTTATCAAGGAACAAATTACAGGACCACCTGAATCACCCATCAAAGATTCTTCAAAGGTAAGTTTGTATACAACCTGATTTGAACCGACTGGTTCTTTTCATCTAGTCTTTTCTTGGTTCCTTCAGATCTATATTTGAAGGGGTGACATTTTGCTATTTTAGGAGACTAAATGATAAAATATGTGATACATTTCTACTGTTTAGCACAAAAAATAAAAGGCTTATATAGTTCTTCCAGCTCTTAACTGAGTTCTTTAGAAGTTATCCCCCAAATTAAAATACACATATTAATATTTTTAATGAATATGTATGCATAATTTTATATAGAAGCCTAAAGTAACTTAGTTCTGAACGTATGTGTCTTGTTGATCCATTAAAATTAATGTTTGGATTATTTAGATATGTGAAGACCTAGAAAAAAGTTGAATTAGTTCAGAGGGAAGTATGATTTGTTTCCTTTTTGACCTTTTTTCTTTTAATTGGAAAAAAGAATTTCCCTTTGTGTTTTTTAGTCTTTTTTCCTTAAAATACACAAATCTACTTGTAAGGTGTAAGATAAATAGGAGGATTTTATAGCAAATATCCTATTTCCAAAAAACAGAGTTCCTAGGAATTCCCTGGTGGTCCAGTGGTTGGGACTCTGGCGCTTTCACTGCCGAGGGCCCAGGTTCCATCCCTGGTTGGGGAACTAGGATCCCCAGGATCACTCAGCGCAGCCAGAAAAAAAAAGCAGAGCTCCAAGAATTTTCACGCCTGAATTTAAGCATTCGAATATAAGGAACATTCTTACTAGTTTATAAATAGATCTTAATATTTTTAAAAATCTTTTGAACCAAGAAAACAAGAAAGCTTGTTGGTTATCTAAGTGTAATAGAGTTAGGATCCTTCCAAAGGCACTAGGTTTAGGATTAACAGGATATCATACTTTAGCATTTCTAGCATTTCTTTCCCTTTTCTACTAATTTGGGAATTAAGTGAAGGAAAAAAGAGTAGAACCTTCTCACTTACCTAACCTTCTCATTCAAATATCTGTTTATAATTTTCAGTTAAACACATGCTTTGCTTTGCTTATAAATAGATGTATTTCCTGTTCTATAACTTTCAGTGGGTTTTCTTCTCTTCCAGTGGCTCTATAAAGGGCGTCCTAAAGAAAAAAGCTTCCTTTATGAGATAGTGGCCAATAAAAGAAATGGCATTGATGTGGACAAATGGGATTATTTTGCCAGGTATGCACTGAACACTTCAGAAAAATTGATTAAAAATCTTGTATACTTTAAATAGATACAATTTTTATTTAAGTAAATAAGCAAGCAAAATAAAACCCTTATATAAATTTAGTATTGATATTTAAGGTACGGTTTCCTTTGCTGAAAAATTTCATCTCTCTGCTTGGGAATCTCTCCAGGGACTGCCATCATCTTGGAATCCAAAATAGCTTTGATTACAAGCGCTTTATTAAGTTTGCCCGTGTCTGTGAAGTAGATAATATGAAGCATATTTGTACTAGAGAAAAGGTAAGCTATGTCAGAGGACAACAAGGAAGGTGTGATTCTTAGCTTGAAGTCTAGAAATACCCTTTCAGTAATTTGGAAAAATCACTACCTGGTAAATTGTCAATCTCTTTACTTCATGCTTAGCATTTGTAAATATTTTAAAGCTCTTTTCACTTCTTCTGTATGGTCTACCGTCTACAGTAGACATTTACTGAGTCTTGTTCTCGGTACTGTTTTCAGTGCTTTAGAAGATTAACTCAATCTTCACAATCCTGTTAAGATAGATACTGTTATTTTCCCATTTAACAGATAAGCAAATTGAAGCACAAAGAAGGCATACAGTTAATGGCAGAACTGGAGTTTCAATCCAGGAAGTTTGGCTTGAGTCTTGTCCTTAATCACTATATTATGTGTTTCATAGTAGTTATACTCCTATAATCATTATTTCCCTGCTAGGTTAGTCATATAACTAAAGAATATAACAGTACTATACTATACAAAGTCTTTCTTTTGAGAATGAAGACTAGAACAATAATAATACCTAATTTCTAGAATTATTGGGAAATTTAAAAAATATATTTAAAATGCCTAAAACAGAATGCATCACAGAGTTAAGATGCTCAGTAGATTTTGGTTTACTAACAATAAAAGTTGCAGATTGGTAGTATTATGAGTCTTCCTTGCTCTTTCTTGGGAGTCTCAGGGGTTTTGATGCATTTTACCTGTGTCCAGTCTTCTTTTATGCCACCATCCCTTTTTCTTGACTTATATGCTTGTCTATTAACAAGGGAACCTAATCTGATCCTACCTTAATGTTTGTTTCACCTCTTTCTTCAGGAGGTTGGAAACTTGTATGACATGTTCCACACGCGCAACTGTTTGCACCGCAGAGCTTATCAACACAAAGTTGGCAACATCATTGATACAATGTAAGAAATTTGATTGTTAATTCCATATAAAATTTTCCATGATGTTTTACTAGAGTATCATACTTGGGTCAAGTTGAGATTTCTAAATAAACTCAAGTAAAGTTTAAGTGAACAAATCTAAAATGGTTCCCTTAAACAAAACAAAAACTAGCATAAAGTGAATTTAGAGGTGAGGAGGAGAGTGTTAAAGAGGACAGACTCAAGCAGAAGAGGGGGTTTAGGCTAGGCAGGAAGAGGCCACCCTGAGATGGCTTAGATCTCCACACAGGTAGTCACTTAGGTACCAGATATTAATCATGGAGGTGAGAAATGAGATGTGGATAATTGACACTCTGAAATTAATGACAAAAATGAATTTTGAAGATTAATGTCTCTCCCTCCCCTGTCAATTATCAACATTAGTAGAAAACAGTAAAACCTACAGGAATTTTGGGCTTCCCTCGTAGCTAAGTTGGTGAAGAATCTGCCTGCAATGCAGGATATCCAGATTCAATTCCTGGGTCAGGAGGATCCTCTAGAGAAGGAAATGGCAACCCACTCCAGTATTCTTGGTCTGGTACTGCTTCTTCCTAACTTGATTAAATGAAAATTACTTAATTTCTATGTCTGTACAATTGAGCTGATTACACCTGTGTTATTGATAGAAAGATTAAATAAGATGGTGTATCTAAAGCTTTGTCGTAATGCCTGGAGCACAGTAAATATGGTAGTTTACAAATCATCATGGACTTACTTAGCATGGTTGAGATGCAGTTGTCTTTTTTTTTTTTTAATTGTAAGTTACAGGTATACAATATAGTGATTCACAATTTTTAAAGATTATATTCCATTATAGCTATTATAAAATATTGACTACATTCCCCATTGTACTGTATATCTTTGTAGCTTATTTTATACTTAGTATTTTATACCTCTTACTCCCTCATCTGCCCCCTTCCTTCTACCTACTGACCACCACTAGTTTATTCTCTATAAGTCTGAGAAGCAGTTACATTTAGAACATTGTGTCTCAAGATTTTGTTTCTTAAAAGTAGAGAGATTTCCTAAATTTTAAGCAAAGCATAAAGCAAATATTCAAATTTCTTCATAAACATAAATGTTTATAAAATGATCTTTAGGATTACAGATGCCTTCCTCAAAGCAGACCCTTACATAGAGATAACAGGTTCTGCAGGAAGAAAGTATCACATTTCTACAGCAATTGATGACATGGAAGCCTTCACTAAGCTGACAGGTAAGAAGTAGAAGGTAACATAGGTGGTCCATCTCAGAAACCGTGTAAATTTTCCCTGGATTGCAGATAGGTTATTTTCCAGACATACCAATGTATTTAGCTTCTGAAGTGATTGTATACTACTGGATTTGAGTTTCATCTCTGCTTTGCACTAACAAGGTTAGTTATTTATAAACTAAATAAAGTTATTCAACCTCTCTGAACCTTGTTTCCTCACCTATAAAGTGGGAGTAATGATACCTAGCATGCAGTTTAGTTGTGATGCTGCAGTGAAGCATATAGCACTTGGAATAGTACTTGGCACACAAGTGCTGTGCTGTGCTTAGTCGCTCAGTCTTGTCGGACTCTTTGTGGCCCCATGGCCTGTAGCCTGCCAGGCTCCTCTGTCCATGGCGATTCTCCAGGCAAGAATACTGGAGTGGGTTGCCATGCCTTCCTCCAGAGGATCTTCCCAACCCAGGGATTAAACCCAGGTCTCCAGTGTTGCAGGCATATTCTTTACTGAGTGAGCCATTAGGGAAGCCCAAGAATACTGGAGTGGGTAGCCTATCCCTTCTCCAGGGGATCTTCCTGACCCAGGAATCTAACTGGGGTCTCCTGCATTGCAGGTGGATTCTTTACCAGCTGAGCTACCATGGTAGCCTAAGTGCTCAATATTAATTCTTTTTAACTTCTAATACAATTGGGCTTCCCTGGTGGCTCAGCTGGTAAAGAAGCCTCCTGCAATGTGGGAGATCTGGGTTTGATCCCTGGGTTGGGAAGATCCCCTGGAGAAGGGACCAACTACCCACTCCTGTATTCTGGCCTGCAGAATTCCATGGTCTGTATAGTCCATGGGGTTGCAAAGAGTGGGACACGACTGAGCGACTTACACTTTTATAATACATAATTACACTTTCATAATACCAGACCAATACCAAAAAGCTGACTTGCCCATTTAACGTAATTTTTGTTGCAAAACAGGATGCCAAAGACATTTCTGTGCACTTCAGCAGAAACAAACTCTGCAGCTTAGGGTGGGAAGGAAGAGAGGTGAGGTGTCACAACTGATTCTTTAATGTGGGAAAGTTTAAGATCAGTAAAGCAAAAGATGTAAACCAAAAAGTATATACCAGTTAAGAGTTCTTAGTTGCAAATCCTGAAACTGACTCTGCTTAACTAAAAACAAAGTGACAGAATCAGTGAGAAGGCCGGAGTTTCCGAAACAAGAGAATGGGAGAAGCTGAGTGGCCTCACACACAGCTAAGATCAACTTCCTGTTCCATCACTGCTAAATTTTTTTTATACAGGTGTAGGCAGTTAATATATGGGCTTCCTTGATGGCTCAGATGGCTAAGAATCTGCCTGCAATGCAGGATACCCGTGTTCAATCCCTAGGTTGGGAAGATACCCTCAAGAAGGGAATGGCTACCCACTCCAGTATTCTTGCCTAGAGAATTCCGTGGACACAGGAGCCTAGTGGGCTACAGTCCATGGGATGGAAAAGAGTCAGACACCACTGAGCAACTAACACTTGCACCTTCAGGCAATTAATACAGAGAGTCCCCATTACACTTGTAACTTTTTAGGCACTTTCCAATCATACCTAAACTACAGGTTAGAAGTGAAATGGTGATTCTGTGTATCAAATGTCTGTACACTGAGAACACTGTGTCCATCAATATTTGCAGTTTATAATGTGACAAGTGAGTTTACTTTTTTCTTGTTAATTCATCTGGGTTGGATTGATGACAAAGTTACTTATAGGGGATAATGTATCTGAATTGTTTCTGTGTTTTGTTTTAATAATACCATAGTAGGTACACTAGTTTTCTGTCCTGTGTGGCTGGAAATGGAAAAAGAGATTATAAGAGAATTTAAGCAACCTGCAGATAGTTATTTTTAAACTTTTGCTCATACTGAAGCAAATGATGCTGTATTTTAAAAAATCATCTTCAGTCTTCTTCAGAGACCAATCCTAACCATTTATCCTATAACAGTATGTTACATTTAAATTATCTTTTCAGTTAAAAACAAAAATGAATTTTGGATTTTATACACTTTTGGGTTAACTGCTGCTGCTGCTGCTGCTAAGTCGCTTCAGTCATGTCCGACTCTGTGCGACCCCATGGACTGTAGCCTACCAGGCTCCTCCGTTCATGGGATTTTCCAGGCAAGAGTACTGGAGTGGGGTGCCATTGCCTTCTCCTGGGTTAAGTGACAAACTGTCAAATAGCGTACGTCTTAATGAGGTCATAACTGCACGTGACTATATGTAGCTCTTGCTCACCATGAACATGGTGACTAGAACACTGAAACTGGCTTTTACCCTGTTCAGTGAGATGAGTTCACTGATCACTTACTTGGATGTTGTCACAATGTCAAAAGTCCCAGAAAAGAAATTAGGTCACATTTTTGTGCTTTAGCTGTCAGAATATAGGAGAACAAGCATACTGCCTTTCCCTTTCGTAATTTGAGCCAGGAATCATCTTACTTTTCTTGCATATTATTCTGAGCAGTCATAGGATCCTTATTGTCCTTAATAACAACACGAGCTTGAAGGAATAGGATCACATGAGCCTTCCTTTCTTTTGTTGCAATTCCAAAACCAACTCATCTTCATTTTGAAAATCTTCACTTCTTATTTTCAAATTTTTTAGAATTTTTTTTCATGTTTTAGGGACAAGTGTTGAAAATATACAGCAATGTTAAAAGAATTTTACACTTAAAACCTGTATACCTAAATTCTAGCATTTACTGGACTTGCTTTATCACATATTTATTACTTACCATCCCTCTACCCATTTATTAATCGATCTAAAGCTTGATACATTTAAAAGTAAATTTCAGACATCAGTATACCCTAATTCCTGCAGCATGCAGATTAACTAAAGTTCAGTCTAACTGTTATAGATTTTTTTCTTTTTATGCAAAATTACATGCAATTTGTATGTTTATAAAAATTGTAAGGTTAACATTTGCTGAACAAATGCAGTACACAGAACATTATCTTCTCCTTAGAAAGTTCCTTCATGCTCCATCCCAGTCAATACCTGTTCCTACCTCATCTCTAGAAGCAACCACTATTACCTGTCCTAGAGTTTTGTATCAGTGGAATCATACAGTATATATTCTTCTGCATAAGGCTTCTTTCACTTAGCATTGAGATTTATCCAGATTGCATGTATCAGTAATTCATTCCCTTTTATTGCTGAGTAGTAGTCCATTGTATGAATATGCCACAGTTTCTTTATCTATTCTCTCTGCTTCCTAAATTCCTGTTTCTGATGGATGTTTCGGCTTATCTGGATGCAGCTATCTTAAGCATTGCAAATGCTATGACCACTGTCTTAGGTAGTCATTTTCTTACCTTTGTCTTTATTCCGCAATATTCCTAAGCAATAGGTGGACCTTACCCCTTCCTCCCCTTCCCTTGCAAGACCTTACCCCCAAATCCCTTAATTAAATTGGGGCATTAGAATGTTAAATTCAGAAGAACCTTAGAGATCATCTGCTTAAAACTCCTCAGATGAGGAAACTGAGGCCAAATGAAGGAAAGCAACTTATCCTAATAAATGGCAAACCTGAGCTCAAACCAAGTCTTCTGACTCCCAAGTTAAATGTTGTTTACACTCTTTTAGTGATATTTTAATCATTAAGTTTAATAGACAAGCAGTTTCCCTTTACTTTTGTACATGACTATTTTCTGAAAACATGTATGTGGAACAAATAGGACTCTCATACATGGCCAGTGGGAATGCAGATGGCACAGCCACTTGGAAAATGTTGAGCATTTTCTTTTAAACATATATGTATCCTGTGACCCATTAATCCCTCTTCTGCCCACTTGGCCAATGAAAACATCAGTCCACCCCAAAACTGTACCTGGTAGAATAAGATGAAAGGCATAAGAAGAGTATCAGTCAAGTTCTTTGGGGTTCGAAGGAAGAAGGAATTACATCTTTGATTTGGATGCACTGGGGAAGGTTTCGTAATCAGGCATTTTTTGAGATGAACCTCAGAGATTAGATAGGCCTTCAAGAAGTGAGATTCTGTCATGGGGGAAAGCATTTCCCTAATTTAGCTGGGAATAGGGTAGATTAAAGCATGGATTAGAAAAGTGTGGTCTTATTATATTAAAATTGTTTTGTTTTTCACACTGAGTATAATATGTAAAGAAATAATGAAAACCAGACTTCCCTGGTGGTCTAGTGGTTAACAACCCTCCTGCCAATGCAGGGGCCACTGGTTCGATACCTGGTCTGGCAGGATTTTCCATGCTGTGGGAAAACTAAGTCCATGCGCCACAACTGTTGAAGCCCATGGGCACTAGAGCCCTTGCTCTGCAGCAAGAGAAGCCCCCACAGGAGAAGCCCGAGCACCACAACTAGAGAGTAGCCCCTACTTGCTGCAACTAGAGAAAGCCCGTGCACAGCAAGAAAGACCCAGCACAGGGAAAAATAAGTAAAATGAACAAGTTTTTAAAAAATGTTTTTTAAAAACATCACTGAGAGGGTAAGGAATCTGTTAACCAAGTATTAAGAGGGAAGAACATACATATACATGTAGGTGACATGAATGACATAGGCTGCTAATATTTTGCCAAGAAAGGGCATTTTAATAAAATTAACTTTGCAAAATGCAGTGGTTGATTCAATCAAGGATAATGAGTGCATGCTAAACCATTGGTTGAAAACTTACTGGGATAATCAGAGCCTCTGAAAATATCACCTTGCAGAAGGGTTCATTTATTACAGAGAAAAACCTGGGGATTATTGCCCTAACCAACTTTTGGAACTTGGTAACAAAGCCCATTATGTGACACATGATGTGATGCCCTGGGCCAAGCTCATGTAGTGCTCTTAGATTTTATAACACTTGTATAATGTTCTTCATAACAGTGTTTTCCTTGAATCTAGTGGTGAAGAAACAGCAAACAAGTTCACAGTCTGGACATTTTACAAAACGACTGCCTGAACTTTTCTAAATTGTCAACATCATGAAAGAAGTCAGAATTACCTAGTTGTAGATGGGAGGAGCCTAGAAAACATGACAACTAATGTCATCCATAATCCTTGATTGGTATCTGTATCCAGCAACAAAAATTTGTAAATTGCCTTATTGCAACAATTGAACAAATTCAAGTACAGATTATATGTTAGATATCTTTATATCAGTGTTAAATTTCTTGACATGATTGTGATTAAGTTAGAGAATGTTCTTGTTCTTGCGAAGTGTATGCTGAAATATTTAGGAGTCAAGAGTCTTGATGTCTGTACTTTTCAAATGTTTCCTCAAAAATTTATATGTGCACACATACAGAGAGTGTTTGCATATTTTGAAACAAAACAGTTGATAAATTTTGGTGAAGGGTATTTTATTTTGAAATTTCTGAAATAAAAAGTCTGAAGAAAAAGGAAGAAGGAAATTAAGCTTTCTTCTATTATTATGGAATGAAACCTTTAAAAACTTTTTCTTTTTTTTGACTGTGCCTTTCTTTGCAGGATCTTAGTTCCCCTACCAGGGATCGAACCCAAGCCCCAGAAGTGAAAGTACTGAGTCCTAACTACTGGACCTCCAGGGAACTCCCTTAAAAACTTTATATTAAGTAAATTTACATCACTTAGCTTCATGATTTAGCTGCAATAATTAGCATGGCAGTTTTATTTCATCCCTTCACCCCATCAGACCCTGGGCCATTTTTGAAGCAGATCTCAGACATAATTTTGTAATTCCTTAAGTTTCATTCTCTTTAAAAAAAAAAAGCAATAAACTAATACACTCTTTTGTACCCCAAACCCATTCTCAAGTCATCATCTCCAGTGCAGTCTTATCTCATGTCTCCCCTTTCCCGCTCATTAGGTTATCCTGAAAGAAATCCAAGACACTGACTGGAGCACTTTTTACAAACATTTTTTCACATCTTTATAATCATAGTGTATGTACGTTTGTAAACCTCTGCTTGAAATCATTTCAGAAGTACAGCGATGTATGAGTCTCTTTAAATCTTGGGGTTTTTTGTTTGTTTGTTTTGTTTTTTTTCATTTTAATATAACTGAAATTTCATCAAATTGGCAGATAACATTTTTCTGGAGATCTTATACTCCACTGATCCCAAATTGGATGCTGCACGAACGATTTTAAAGCAAATTGAATCCCGTAATCTATACAAGTTTGTGGGTGAGACTCAGCCCAGGACACAAAGAATTAAAAAGGTAAGTTGAAAGGTCCTCTGTCCCCCCAAGAGGAAACCATTCCCATCACAATACCGCGGCTGTATTCTAAGCCCTTTATTTTAATATGTTCTCATTTAATCTTCACATCAATCCCTTGAGGCCTATCTTGCAGACAACTGAAGCTTGGGAGAGATTAAATAACTTGCCTACAGAAGCACATTTAGTGAGCTAGGATTCAAAGTCAAGTCTCATTTACTCCAAACCTTTACTTTCTCAACTCGGAAGTGAGAGGGGGCCTCACATTTTATCTAGATCCAAAGACCAGAAAATGAATGTAATGGAAAAGGGGCCTCAAAATAAGGCCTCTGCATGAGCTTCTTTGAGACTCTAAGGACCTGCTTTTTAACTACTTCCTTCTTTCACGGTTTATCACTTTCTCCCAGACAGTGCTTGCCTGCCTTCCTTAGTTCAGTCATTAGTTCTCCCTCCTGCTTGTTGAAGGGTCTTATCTTTGTCAAAAAACCTGTAACACAAGCTATACTGATAACCACATCCTGCCTCACAATACTTCCTTAGGTCATACTTCTTGTTTTACTAATAGGTT
The DNA here is from genome assembly GCF_054371585.1 of Giraffa tippelskirchi. Taxonomy (NCBI): domain Eukaryota; kingdom Metazoa; phylum Chordata; class Mammalia; order Artiodactyla; family Giraffidae; genus Giraffa; species Giraffa tippelskirchi. The sequence goes on along the minus strand of NC_137287.1, from coordinate 107,743,413 downwards.
AATGCCTCATTTTTTTCAATGTGAAATTCTGTTATGAAAATCACACTATTGTGATTTGATTAAAAGGTAGCATGGGTATGTATTTGTTGGGAAATTCTATCTACGTTTCTTGGTAAAGTGCCATTTTTAGAGAAGAACCCTCTTCGTGGCACCAACACTGTAGGATGAAGAACTGGACTTCTAACATGAGGAGCCTTGTCTTTTCCAGGAAAACTACGAACACCTTCCAGAAGAGGTCGCCAGTGCTAAACCCAGTGATGTACTGCTAGAAGCTGAACTGAAGGCTGAAGATTTGATAGTGGATGTAAGTAGTTAGCTCAATAACATGCTAAGCAAAGAATTTATTTAAGGTAAAGCATCACTACCACCCCTATTATAACAGTAGTACATGTTCATTATAGAAAATCTGGAAAATACAGAAAAAAGATGGATAGAAGAGAATCACCTATGATATCACAGAAAAAAATAACATTAGGCAGATTTTTTAAATGACAGCCAACTCCAGTATTCTTGCCTGGGAAATTCCGTGGACATAGGAGCCTGGCAGGCTGGGCTAACAGTCCATGGGGTCGAAAAAGAGTTGGGCACAACTGAGGGAGTAAACAACAATGAACAAAATTTCCTTTGGCATATTTTTATGTCAGTATTGTCAGTATTTTATGTAATTGTGGTCATGTTATTAATAGAGCATTGTATACAGTGATTTTTGAATGTTTTCTTGATCAAAAAAGTAATTGTTGTTCAGTTGCTCAGTCATGACCCCATGGACTGCAGCATGCCAGGCTTCCCTATCCTTCAACTGTCTCCCAGAGCTTGCTCAAACTCACGTCCATTGAGTTGGTGATGCGATCCAATCATCTTGTTTTCTGTTGTCCCCTACTCCTCTTGCCTTCAATCTTTCCCAGCATCAAGGCCTTTTCTAATGAGTGGGCTCTTCACATCAGGGGGTCCACTGGAGAAGGGAATGGCAAACCACTTCAGTATTCTTGCCTTGAGAACTGTATGAGCAGTATGAAAAGGCAAAAAGATATGACACTGAAAAATGAACTCCCCAGGTTGGTAGGTGCCCAATATGCCACTGGAGAAGAACAGAGATATAGCTTCAGAAGGAGTGAAGAGAATTAGTCAAAGTGGAAACAGTGCCCAGTTATGGATATGTCTGGTAGTGAAAGTAAAGTCCAATGCTGTAAGGAACAATATTGTATAGGAACATGGAATGTTAGGACCATGAATCAAAGTAAATTGGAAGTGGTCAAACAGGAGAGATGACAAGAGTGAACATTGACATTTTAGGAATCAGTGAACTAAAATGGACAGGAATGGACAAATTTAATTCAGAGGACCATTATATCTACTACTGTGGACAAGAATCCCTTAGAAGAAATGGAGTAGTCCTCATAGTCAACAAAAGAGTCTGAAAAGCAGTACTTGGGTGCAATCTCAAAAATGACAGAATGATCTCTGTTTGTTTCCAAGCCAAACCATTCAATTTTACAGTAATCCAAGTCTATGCCCCAACCACTGATGCCAAAGAAGCTGAAGTTGAACAGTTTTGTGGAGATCTACAAGACTTTCTAGAACTAACACCAAAAAAAGTTGTCCTTTTCATCATAGGGGACTGGAATGCAAAAATAGGAAGATACCTGGGGTAATAGGCAAGTTTGGTTTTGGAGTAAAAAATGAAGCAGGGCAAAGGCTAACAGAGTTTTGCTAAGAGAACACACCAGTCATAGCAAACACACTCTACCAACAACACAAGAGATGACTCTACACATGAACATCACCAGATGGTCAATACCCAGATCAAATTGATTATATTTTTTGCAACCAAAGATGGAGAAGCTCTATACAGTCAACAAACACAAGACCAGGAGCTGACTGTGGCTCAGATCACGAACTCTTTATTGCAAAATTCAGACTTAAATTGAAGAAAGTAGGGAAAACCACTAGGCCAAGGTATGTAAAAAAAAAAAAAGTAATACATACCAATAATTTTTTAATAGCACACACAAAGGAAAAAGTTAAGACTTTTTGACTCCTATTTTCGTAGAAAAGGTAGTGTCTTCTTATATCCTATGAGAATGCCAAATGACTTTCTAACATTTTCTTCTGTTGTCTCATAAGAAATTCTTTTCAGAGTTCTACTCCTGAAATCTCAGAACAGTCTTCCCTGTGTAAAGCCTCTCAATTTTTATCTTCTTGCTGACGCATCTTTGAGGGAAGGGCAATCTTTCTATAACCATTCTTTGCCCTTGAACCCCCTCTCTATTTCCTTGGTTGTGTGTTCAAGTGCCTTAGAGCTGCAGATCAGGCTGCAGGCTCCTCTTTCATTAGATGAAGTTCCACCAGAATAAAGGGATCTCACATCCTGACTTCCTGAGGCTCTGAAAGGCTTCCTTCTCCAGAATGTTACCCCTGGGCTTGCACGTGTCTGTCCTTGCCCTCAGTGCAGGGCATTGCTCCTGGTAGTCCCCCCACTTCCCAGTGGATCTCCATCCAGGTGGCCTCATGCATAGAAGATGACACACACATGGCCAGTAGACATGAAAGGAAGTTTAACTTTCTTATTAACCTGTAGGCAAATTGATGCAATGAGTTTTTTGATTCTCAGATATATAAGATAAAAAAATTTTTTAAAGATATTGTGATAATAAAGATATGTGATAATGGGAGTGTAAATTGACAAGAGATCAAACTTGGGTCAATTTTAACTGACCCAGTAATTTCAGTCTGGAGGTTTGTCCTAAGGAGATAATCAGTTTTGCACAAAAACACAAATACATTTATTGTGGCATTATTATAGTGTGAAATTTGAGGGAAAGTGTGTATGTCAGTGGAATACTGCAAGCATTAAAAGTTGTTTTTAACATGGAAAGATGTTTATAATAAGTGAAAAAAGTACATACAGAATTATTTTATTTTTGCACCTTTAAACTTATATACATGTGTATATACAGTGAACACACTGAAAAATCCTGGATATATTAACATTGTTTCTACCTGGGTGGTAGAATTTCAGGTGACTTTTTCCTATAGTGAGTGTGGTATAAGAGTTTCATAATCAGAAAAAATAACTATCCATTTTAAGATGGGTAAAGCCCTTCTATATTCTGAGAAAGCAAGTAAAATTGCTAACTACATGTCTTATCGTGTATTCGCATTCCAATTTTAGTTTTACGGTGTGATATATTTGTGTGGTCCATTTTACCAACTCCTTTTAAGACTGCGAGTAGTAATTTTATGATTATCTATTGGGCTGTAAAACATAATTTACTAGATAGAATTAAAAATACGTAGTTGTTGGTCTGTAGCTACTTTTTACTCTTAAGTCCTTGGTTAAAAATGGGATCTCTGGGACTTCCTAGGTGCTTCAGTGGTTAAGAATTTGCCTGCCAATGCAGGGGACACTGGTTCAATCTCTGCTTCAGGAAGAGTCCACATGCCACAGGGCAACTAAGCCCGTGCGCCACAACTACTGAGTCCACACTTTAGAGCCCACAAGCCGCACCTACTGAGCCCGAGAGCCCTTAAAGAATGGGATCTCCAACTACTATAACATTGCCCACTGGAAGAATAACTGTTTCATCAAATATGCTTAAAGGAGGAATTTACAGTACATTGTAGAGAAAATGAGGATTGCCTTTTATTCCAATTTTAAAGCCAAGGAAAGAAATACCTAAGAGCTAGCAGCACTTGTAAAATTGTTGAAAATTTGATTAGTATTCATGCGTTACCATGATGGGTGAAAATGTCAAGGCTGCATCGGTCCCTCCCACGTGGCACTTACACAGAGGCCTGTGATAGCACCGGCCCTGGGATCATGGGGAGGACTGAGCAGTTTTCCCTCACATCAAAGGGATGCAGCTCTCAGAGCCAGTGGACCACACAGCACGGGAGGGCCAGCCGTGTACTGCAGACGCTGGGCTCACTTCTGGACCACGGCTGAATCTCAGATGTCCATGCTTCTCACAGGGAGCATCGCCACCAAAGCTCACAGACTGGTTTTCTTCTGTCTCCACTCGCAGGATAAGCCCCTCTTATCATCTGTTCTTTTTTTTTTTTTTGCACTATCCTCGCCACATTACTCTATTCTTCCTGTTATTTCACTTCCAGTCTCTTCCCTTGTCCAGAACCTGTCCATGAGGCCCTTAGGAATTTCCATTCCATAATTAATGCACCTGTATCTTCAGCCTCTTCACTATCTCTTTGCCTTTGTTGCATGCAGCCTGCTGTCCCCTGAGAACCGTATCCCCTGCAGCTCTTTCAGGAAAAGCACATTCCTCAGGGTCAGGAGATCTTCCTGGTCATCAGTCCTTTTGTCCCCTACGACCATCTCCAGACCCCATGCAAGATCCCCGTTCCTCTGAGACTGCCACCCTTAAACCAGCTCCTGTCCTCTTGGTTGAAGATTTTGGCATAGTATAGAGCCTTCCACTCACTCCAGTTCCTGCCATCATCTTTAGTGGCTTCATAGTCCCATGACGCCAGCTCAGATCTCCTTATCCTCATCCTCAATGACCTTATACCCTCCACCTCAGCCAGCACACTCAGCAGATTATGCACTCTGAATCTTATTGACATTGAAAAATGCCCTTCCTCTAAAATTCACTAATTTAAGCATCCCATCTCTGTCCACAAATCCCTTTCTTCCTTACTTGCTTGTTCCTAGCTCATTGGGAACTCCAGTTTATTGTCTCCTTCCTTCCTTCCAGCTTGTCCCCTCACCTTTCCTGGGTACCACGGTCCACTCCGTAGTCTCACCTCTTGCCTCTCTTAACCACCAAACTTCTAAGAGTTGTCTTCTCTCTTTTATTTCTCGACTTCTTTTTTGTGTATTGTTGTTTGTTTTAAGCCATGCCACGTGGCATGCGGGATCTTACTTCCCCGACCAGGGACCGAACCTGTGCCCCTACAATGGAACCATGGAGCCTTAACCACTGGACCATCAGGGAAGTCCATTCTCATTTACTTCTGAACCGCTTTTCTGTCACCATCACTATAGAGCTCTACCTCGTTTTATTGCCAATCATCTTATTGTACTTTGCATGTATTGCAATATCTCCAAGGTCTAGGCCTGTATTAAAACTACTCACTAAGACCACCAGTGACTTCAGTGTTACTAAAACTAGCAGAAAAGTTTCTGTCCTTTCTGCCTCAGAGCTCTTTCTCTTTCTTCTGCCTAGAATTCTTTTTTTTTCCTATCTAAGCCTGGTTAATTCTTGCTCACTTTATTAGTAAAATCACTTTCCCAGGAGAATATTTCCAGTCATTGCCTAGGAGCTCCAGACTACTAGGTTCTCAGGTCACAAAGTTTCGCAGCACCATTTGCTTTTCTTTGGTAGCTCTTTTTTTTTTTTTTTTTTTAATTTTTTGGCCACACCACCATACAGCTTGCAGGATCTTAGTCTTCCGACCAGGGATCAAACCCAGGCCCCTGGCAGTGAGACCACCAAGTCCTAACCACTGTACCAACAGGGAATTCCCAGTAATTACTTTTATAATTATTTGTTCTACCTTAGTCTAGGCCATGTGATCTGTGGGGGCTGGGATTTTATCAAACATCCTTGTATCTCTGCACAACAGTGCCTGGCATGTGTCTGTCACATAGTGGATATTGACTTGATACCCTACTTATATTAAAAGCATAAAATCTCTCTCCTCACCCCACCCAGATTTCAAATCCCTATGGGTCGTGAACCAGAACTACTTTTGTTCCACTATGAGCCACTCTACCAGGGCTCCTACTTCTCCAGAGAGTGCAGCTTCATTTCTTGTGATACCCTCACAATCCCGAATTTAATTCTCATTGCTGTTATGTACATGATCGCTCATTTATTGCTTGTATTAAGGTTATCAACATGGATTATGGGATGGAAGACAAGAATCCTATTGATCATGTTCGCTTCTATTGTAAGAGTGACCTCAGCAAGGCAATCATGATTACTAGAAACCAGGTAACTACTTACAGTGGCATTTGGCAAATCTTTGTAGTAAAGTGGCATTTTACATGCAGGTTAGGCTCTGAAATCAATGTATACAGTTTAAAAAAAAAAAACAGAAACCTATCTTTAAAATTAAAGTATACTTGATTTTGGTAGACTAAACCATCTTAACAGCCAGTTTTTCCTGTTTGCTGAGCTTGAAGAAAGCTCCATTTTTTGGTTTAGAAGGTAATTTGTAAGTCTGGTGGGACAGGAATATCATATGGTTGAAGTCATCTAAGTTAAATGTGCTTATTTGTATATCTTCTGTGAGAGAGTCTGTAGTCTTCATATAATTATATCATATAAACCTTTCATCTTTTATTAATGGACATAAAATTATGGGACATCTTGCAGTATGACAGTTACCCTGAATTCTTTCCTTTGGATTATCATTGGTATAAAATACCAAACAACATGGTGCGTTTAATATCACATCAAGCATGGAGCTTAGGGACAGCTGATTTCTCTCTTCAGCGTGTGAATTCAAGGTGACAGTGAACTCTTTCCTTCTTTAAAAAGGTTTCTCAGTTTTTGCCAGAGAGATTTGCTGAGCAGCTGATTAGAGTTTACTGTAAGAAGACAGATGAAAAGAGTCTGTTTGCTGCAAAACAGCATTTCGTCCATTGGTGTTTAATCAAAGACTTCACCAAGCCACAGGTGGGTGACATTATTCACATACGTCACAGAAATTTTTAAGTAAAAACCACAAGCAATCTTTACTTCCCTTTGAAAAGTTCTCGTTTAAATGATGGTCGTTTGATGAACTTATTAACAAGATAGAAACAGACTCACAAACTTAGAGAACGAACTTATGGTTACCATGGGTGAAGGATGGGGGTGGGCAGGAATAGTTAGGGAGTTTGGGATTGACATGAACACACTGCCGTATTTGAGATGAATAACCAGCAAAGACCTAGGACCTTCTGTATAGCACAGGGAACTCTGCTCAGTATTATGTAACAACTTAAATGGGAAAGGAATTTGAAAACGAATAGATACATATTTAAAACTGAATCACTTCACTGTACACCTGAAACTGACACCATATAGTTAATCAACTGTACTCCAATATAAAACAAGAAGAAAATAATAGTCATATGACTTGGGGAAAAAAAAGTTTTTCCACATTAAGCTTCCCTTTTAATTTTTTGATTTAATTATTTTTAAAATTGGAGTATAATTGCTTTACAGTGCTGTGTTAGTTTCTGCTGTACAACAGCGTGAATCAGCTCTATGTAATCATATATCCCGTCTCTCTGGAGCCTCCCTCCCACTCACCTCCATCGCACCCCTCTAGGTCATCACAGAGCACTGAGCTGAATTCCCTGTGCTATCCAGCAGCTTCCCACTAGCTATCTGTTTTACATTCTGGCAGTTTTGCCAGTCATTTTATTGTACTTGCATGTATTGCAATATCTCCAAGGTCTCGGCCTGTATTAAATCTACTCTCACTAGGACCACCAGTGACTTCAGTGTTACTAAAACTAGCAGACAAGTTTCTGTCCTTTGTGCCTCAGAGCTGTTTCTTCTGCCTGTAATTCTTTTGTTTCCTACCTAAACCTGGTTAATTCCTGCTCACTTTATTGGTAAAATCACTTTCCCAAAGCTGAGTAAATTCAGCATTCCCAAACTTGTAACCTATTTAAATTCACTAGTTGCCAGTCCCATAGAGAATGTTGTTGAAATGGTCCTTTATTGACCTGCACGTGGTGGATGCCTGGCACAGAGAACATGACCAATTGATAGCTGTTGATTGAACAAATGATTGGTAGGTAGGTCGGAAACGGCATTCTGCTTCCTGGTCTAGTACTGTCTCTCACAGCACCCTACCTGCTTCCCCCCAAGCATTAGATACTGAAGGAAACAAAAATGAAAGGTTAGATGTGAAAGAGTAGCCCAGTATATCAGATCTTTGTCAAATGCCAGAGGGAGGGACATAGGGAAGTCTTTTAGTATTCAGGGTTGAGAGAGCTGTCAGGTAGGAGGGAGGATTCTTCTAGATCCAAAAGCTGGGTTGTGTTTGGATGAGTAGCAGAGAGAACTGAGAGCTACACAAAAATGAAACTGGAACAAGTCAGGTGTGTTTGGGAGCTATGAAGAGACTGGTCTGACTGGAGGAGAAAACTCTTATTGTTGAGGTGACAGGGGAAACAGAGTCGGCTTGATGGTGGAGAAGCACTGATAATCAGCTAAGAAAGAGTTATTCTTGTGCACAGTGGGGAGGGAATTGCCGAAAGTATTCAAGACTTACCATGCTGCTATAATTATTTTCTTTTAACAATTTTATTTATGTGTTATTTTATTTAATTTTATTGATTTGTTTTTGGCTGCACTGGACCTTCATCACTGTGTACAGGCTTTCTCTAGTTGCAGTGAGCAGGGGCTACTCTTCATTGCAGTGCACGGGCTTCTCATTGCAGTGGCTTCTGTTGTGGAGTGCAGGCTCTGGGTGCACAGGCTTCGGTAGTTGTGATGCACGAGCTCAGTAGTTGTGGTGCATGGGCTTAGTTGCTCCACGGCATGTGGGATCTTCCCACCCGGACCAGGGATTGAACCCGTGTCCCCTGCATTGGCAAGCAGATTCTTATCCATTGTACCAACAGGGAAGTCCCTGCTGTAATTATTATTTACTTCTGGGCTTTTATCTCTAGCTAGACCTGTGGGAATAAGGAAGTCTGTCCGTCTTAAGAACTATAGCTTCTAAGGAGACTAAACCCCTCATGAGGAAGGAAGACTCTAGCGACAGATAGACTGGCATGTGGATAGACTGGAAACAGAGAGACAAGAGGCTACTCAAGTTGGACCTTAAATCCAGATACATTCATTCAGGGAATGAATGTTCCCCCAGGTCCTGTGTCCCGGACCAGGGATGGAACAGTACCTGAGACAGTTCGCGAGGGTCTCGCTCTAGTTGGGGACAATAAAAACTCGAGTAAATAATAATTACAGTAGTGTGCAAGTACTTTGGGCTCGGAGCAGTGTGTACAGTCTTAGAGGAGCAAAAAGGTGAAGGGTTTAAGCCAGAGTTGGTTGGTTGGGTAAGACTCATTTAAAGAAAGACTTCCCTGGTGATCCTGTGGTTAAGAATCCACCTGCCAATGCAAGGGACACGGGTTGAATCCCTGCCCAGGAGGACCCCACGTACCATGGGGCAGGTAAACCCATGTACCACAATTACTGAGCCAGTGCTCTAGAGCCCGCGTTCCACAACTAGAGAAGCCACCACAATGAGAAGCCCATACACTGCAACTGGAGTAGACCCTGCTCGCCACAACTAGAGAAAGCCCATGGGCAGCAGTGAAGACCCAGCGCAACCAGAAATTAATTAATTTTTTAAAAAAGGGCTTGGAAGCTGAGACCTGAAGGATGGATGAGGAGTCAACTGGGTAAAGGGGGAGGGGGTCTGGAAGGTGAGAGAGAATGAGGTGCATTTAGGAGGGTGAGATGTGGGCTCTGTGCATAGTCCTGTAAGCCAGGAGCCTCAGAGCAATGGGAGCTGTTGGGGTGTTTTAAGCAGGAAAGTGACATATTCAAGTCAGCGTTTACAGCAGAGTCACAGCCACTGTACCCGACCAGAGGGCTCATAGTAGAAACACCTTGACTTCTCTGCCCACCTGTCTTCCAGTCTCCCGCCAGTGCCTCCCACTAGCCCAACCTGACTGGAGGCCAGTAGGCAGGGGAGCTGGGAGATGTTGCTCACAAGAGCAGCTCCTGTTAACGCAGAGCGGGGCAGATGGAGGCAGAGAGTGGATCTGAGAGCAAGTAGGCATGAGAGACCGGCAGTGTTCTACACGAGCCTTCTCTTCCTCGTGCAGTAAAGGCTCTGACAGTCCTGTACCCTCATGTCGCCTAGAGAATCAATTTAGGATAGAGTAAGGCGTTGGAGGGCCTAGCTTCTTACACTCTTTGATTTCCAGTCGTAGTGTCACTTCACTTTGACACCAACCCTTGTTTTGGGTGGAGTCTAGGAGGCTGAGGCCAAAGTGACAGCTTTGATTATGGAGCAAAGGTCAAGTTCCACAGGTACACACTATCTTTCCCCCTTTTTGCCATCTTATAGACCTGGGCCATTTGTTACAGGGGAGACTAAGAAAGAGGGTCCAGCAAGGGTCCAGCAAATTCCATCTTTCCCTGGAAAACCAGGACAAGGTGTGTCCCCGGAAGCTGCATGAAGGGAAGGGGTTGCCGAGCCAGGCCATGTGCTGCTTCTGGCCATCTTTGAAAAGAACTGATGTGGTGGCTTTTGCTCTGAAAGCTCTTCCCTTCCCAGGACCATGTGTCTCTAATTAAGCATGTACACAGTCCGGGGTTTCCCAAGAGTAAGTCTGTCCAGAAGCAGGCTATCTGCAGGACGAGGATATGTGTGCCTGGGACATCCGCTCAGAACCACCAGAACTGGCTTTTCTTTATTCCTGGTTACTCTCTCTTTGACAGGATAGTGACGTTGTAGCCCCGCTTATAACACCTCGGAAATCAGAGTGGAATTCAGCTGGCACCCTGGAAGCAGCCCAAGTCAAAGCCCGACTTTTCTCAAATGACTCGATGTGAATGTCTGCACTGAATTGTTTACAAAAAGCCCCTCCCTATCCCCTTTCCCTCCTCCCCCAGCACAATTAATTTAGGGAATTTGATCACAGAGGTCTACAACTGGAGTGACAGCTAGTGCTTTATATTTTATATCTTGAATGTACGCACATACTAAGTCCTTTTTATCTAGAGGAACAGGTATTAGGCAGACCTTATTAACATGAGCTGTGGAAAGCTCTGCCTTCCCTCTTTTTAATGTTAATCAAAGCCTTTCTTCTTTAGCAGTCTATTTTCTTAGAATTAACAGCTTTTTTAAGTACTTTGAACTCTTATGGCATAAGATTGTTTTTTAAAAAATTTGGAAATAAGACAAAGGCGCACACTGGAATTTGCAGTTGGGGTTGTCATGAATAGCCGCGGTTAAAAACAGAATGTGAAACCCCAGCCCCCTGAGGAGGTGCCCATCACCCTGAATTTGAGGCTAGCTTTCCTTGAGTGATTGCAACATTAGGGAAAGGCACCTCCTCTCACCCTTTTAGTCCCCCATAAACTGCCAGCTTGGGGTGAACAGTATAGGAGGGCCATGGAGGGGCTCCAGCTCTTCAATGAGAGGCCTGATTGATTTGTTGAAAAGATCTGAGGTGCTGGCCTCCTCTGAAATGGGACATAAAACTGCCTTATACGAGACCCCCTAGCTCCAGTAGCAGAGGGACTCCCCAAACCAGGCTATCCTCTGGGTCAGCTGTGGCTCCAGCCCAAGTGGGTTTCTTTCTCTCCTGAGTGCTCACTGCCCACTCTCTGAGGGTTCCACCATTGCCCAGCCTGGAGAAAGCAGCTCCCCTCCCCCTGACCTCTGCATCTCGCTTGGGTGCTGATCAGAGGCCATCATAGGAACCGTCCTCCAGGCTGCTCAGAGCTGGGACTTCATTTTTGCCAGTTCAGTGCATTTGATGAGTTTCAGGGCAAAGACTGGCTGCCTATGCTGACACAAAGTGACTTACCCAGTGAATTCCAGGTTCCCCGTTGTGTCTCTACCTCCAGCAGTGGAGTAGCCACTACTGTGGTTGAGCAGTGCTCCTGAGCTAAACAGAGTCTGGAGTTAGAGCTAAAGCTGGTGGCTGCCAGAGGCAGAGCCATGGGGAGTGCAGTCGTGAGCCCCTGACGTCCTGTACTTCACCACACCTTTACAGAAACCTCCCTGGCAGCCTGGGTGTGGGGAGCCAGCCTTGGCTCTGGGTCAGAGCAAGAGGGAGCGGGAAGAGCTCAGACCGCAGGGCAGAAGATCACCCCCAACATCTTGGGGGTGCTGCCACCGTCCACTGTGTAACCAGGTGCTCCTCTGTTGACACTAGAGTGACAAGCATTTGGAATGTCTGCTGTTCTGCTCTGTCACCCCTCCCCCACCCCCAGTAGATAATCGAGTTGACCCTAATTCCTAGAGTAGTTAAAACCGTGCTCCTCTCCCACCACAATGCTGTGTGATGGGGATGTGGGTACAGTGGGCTCCTAGAAGCCCAAAGAAAGTGGTCATGGTACCAGGTCATGTCTGTTTTGGCCACGGTACTTCCGAAACGTCCAGTGGGGAGAATCCTCCACCTCAGACTTCATGTGTCCAGGCCCAAGGTCACGAATGTAATGTTTCTCTGCAAAGATTGTTTGATTTTTGCCACTCCTCCATTTACATCATTGTTTTACTCTGGAATTTTGTCATCTCAGAGTGTATCATTGTGCTCTCTGAGGAACAACTTGAATCTGTTTTGTTTGCATCTTTTGGTACTTTCTGGCAGCTGCACTTTATGCTCTTTGCAACTGTTTTAATTATGGGAACCACGTGCCGATGACAAGGTTAAATTTTTCTTAAGAAGCATCTTCACTATTGGTATAAAAACGGAGCCTTTAAGAGCTTGGCCTCTAGAGTTACTGAGCTTTGTCACCTTGAGAATGTGAATGGGACTGCAGGTTCAAGTGCCTGGTCGCTTCATCCTGGTGAGAGAAACAGCTGCAATAAAGCCTCATGAATGTATCTCTGTCTTGAAATCAGTGGTGTCTTCCTCAGTGACTTTCACACTCGCGTGCCCAGTTTTGACCCTTTTGTGCAAAAGAACTGTGTTTGGTCTAGGAATGTGCCCAGATGTTTCTTTATACCTCAGTACTGTGTTGGGTCTTCCAGAGGGGATGGTTTTAACAGGCCCTGTGTTACTTGGTTTTCCTCATTCAATAATGGCAAGTAATGACCTTATAAAGAATCTTATTCTGTCAGGAGGCAGGCACTAGCATGGGAAAGGTTATGGATTTTTTTATTTTATTTTTTTTTAGTTTTTCTAAGTTCCTCTTTTGCCAGAAAAAGTGTCCTTCCTCCTTTTTAATCTCCCTGACGTTCCCATCTACAGAATTTCAGCTTCTTTACCCAAATGTGCATATCGTTCATTTGCTGCTTTCATATTTTCCTTGTGGAATTAAATAAGAGATCTGCAAGTAACCAGCACACTAGTAGCAGACAGAAAGCTTGTCAGTTTTCTGGGAAAAGAAAAATGCTATTTTGGAGTCTTTATTAATTTCACTGGTTGAGTTAGGTGTCTGTGGTTTGACAATATTCTTTAAATGAAAATAATGTCCAAAGCATATAGAGAAGAATCTCATTTTGTAAGAATCCCATACACCTCCTTGAAAAACTGTCTGGAAGGATATACATGAAAATGATAGTGTTTAGGGGGTGGTTGAATTTTAGGCACTTTTAATTTTTTTATATCTTCTGGTTTTTCTACAATAAACACGTATTAACGGTGTTCTCTCTAAAAGGATCATTTTCCTGAGGAATTTTGTGGTGCTCGGGTGAGGTATAACTGTCTTTTCCTCCCTCAAATCCCCTCTCTAGTAGAAGGTGGCCTGTCTCCACACCTGTCTTGGTCCTCAGGCGCCAAGAGGCTGCTCTCAGCCACAGTCCACACTGAACACTTCTCCATCTGTGTTCCGGACGGAATGGGCTGCCCTGCGTGAGCGTGGCCACGTCGGCACCCAGGGGCAAGTCTGAACGCCTGTCGCCTCAGGAAGCTGCCCGCTGTGGCATCAGCTCAGGACCCAGGCCTCCAGCTCGCTGATGCAGAACTGCTCCTGCTGGGCCAGCACCTCATTGTTGAAGGTCGCACAGGGGTGGCTTCCCCCACGGTACAAGTCTCCATCCAACCACAGCCCAAAGCGGCCACTAAAGAGAGGAGAGTCTTGGCACAGCTCCCTCCAGCACCCTTCAGACCTGCCTCAGCAGCCCTTGGCCACACCATGACTGCTCTGCCTTAGTCTCATCTCCTCTGAAACCAGTTTGTCCCAAATTGTTAGGGACTCACACATTGTTCCCCACGGGGTTTCAAGTTGTTTGTTTTTTTTTTTAACAGTTCAGTGATTTTGATAAACATATACGGTGGAGCAGCCACCACCACAGACCAGTTTTAGAACCTTCAGAACATTGAGATGGCAATGCCTTAACCAAAGGAGGGACTCTCATAAGCTTGGACTCCAAGCCCAGAACACGTCAGACCAGGGCGTCCATTCTAGTCCCCTCTTTTGACAGCAAACCTAGGCTGGAGCTGGGAAGTGGGTTACTGCAAATTGGCAGCGGCTGGTGGGGTCTGTGTCAGTCTACCTCTCTGTGGAGCCTATTCGGGCAGCTGGGAGAGCAAAGAACTTGCCTGGTGCTAATCAAGCTGTGCTGTCATCTGTGCCCTCAGGATAAGACTTACTCTGCCTGAATATGCAGGTCACACGAGAGGCGAGATTGACCTTATAAAACACACTCCACTTCCCACCCCCAACACACACACACACTTCACGCCATCCTCTCCTCTCAGTATTGACTTAGAGCAGAGTTTAGGGGGTTGGCTGGGGTCCAGGCACCTATCAAGGGGAGATTCTTGAAGGTTAACCAGCAGCCTCCCCCGTTTTGTCTGGGCTAGCCTAACCTAGCATTTCCAGACAGGGGAAAGGACCAGAGTACAGACCACCTTGAGACTCAAGACTAGGGAAGACTAGGACACGCACCTGCCACAGCCCATCATCAGAGAATCCAAGTCGCCTTTCACAAAGAAAGAGTTGCTTCCTGTCCACTTGAAGACCTGCGATAAGAAACCTCCAGTTATTGGCGGAGTCCTGCTCCTGCAGTTTTACTCTGGACCACTGGGTGGCAGTGTGGTGAAGGAAACAACTCCAAGCCCCAATTAAGGCCCTGGAGCTACTCTAGGCTCCTAACTCTGCAGTTTCTCTCAGTCTCCCTGGAGTTCACCTCCTCTTGCCCTCCAGTCTGAATTCCCACAGCCCAAAAGCCCTTCTGTTCTAGGAATAGACCAGAACCCTCTGAGGCTTCCTGCCTCCAAAGTTGGAGAGAGGAGGGGAAAAGTCCACACCAGGAGCCAGGCCCTGATTCTACCATTAACTGTTTCCTCCTCTCACTGGAGTTAACACTAAGCCTGCACACCCCCGGTGCTATTTCACACCCAACAAGTGTTTCGAGCCCCACCCCAAAGAGACACCCTGACTGCCACCAATTCTGTCCCTGCCAGTCACTCCTCCCCGGATCACAGCCTCCTAATGGGTCTCTGCTTCCTCTGTCTCCTGACCCGAAGCCCATGTCTGTTCTGCAGTCAGTGAGCTATTCAAAATTAAGTCAGGGACTCCCCTGGTGGTTCAGTGGTATAGAATCCACCTGCCAATGCAGGGGACACGGGTTCAATCCCTGATCCGGGAAAATCCCACATGCTGTGGGCAACTAAGCACCTGGAGCCGGTGTTCCCCAACAAGAGAATCCTGTGCACCACAGCTAGTGAGTAGCCCCTGCCCACTGCAAGTAGAGAAAGCCCGCGTGCTGCGACAAAGAGCAAGCATAGCCAAAGATTAATTATTTTAAACAATCAAATTGGATATTAGCCCTCCTCTGCTAAAGCTCTCTGATGGCCCTGACAATGGGAATAAAATCCAGCATCTAACAACAGCCGAAAGCCCAGCGTGCTCTGCCTTGATTTTCTCTCCGACCTCTTTCCCCCTTTACCGCCTGCACTTCGTGTACACTGGCCTTTCTGTCCTGGGACACCTGAAGCTATTGCTGTTCCAGGGTCTTGCTGACCCCTCTGCCCAGAACGCTCTTCCCCCAGATCCTCAGAAGGCTCACTTCTCAGCTTTCAGACAAAATGTCATCCCAGAGAAAGTAGCCCTTCCTTCCAGGCCCTGTTCAGTGACAATATGCCCTGGTAACATGTAAGTTCCATGAAGGCTATCTTGATTCTGGCAGTATTCCCAAGACATGGTGTAGATGTTTGTTAAGTGAACAAATTATTCAGGAGTCAATTTAGGACTTCCCTGGTGGTCCAACGGTTAAGGATCCACCTGCCAACACAGGGGGAACAGATTCGATCCCTGGTCCAGCAAGATCTCACATGCCACAGAGTAATTAAGCCCACACACCGCAACTGCTGAAGCCTGCACTAGAGCCTGTGCTCAGCAACGAGAGAAATCACTACAATGAGAGCCCGACCCCTACAACTCAAACGCAACTAGAGAGTAGGCCCCGCTCGCTGCAACTGGAGAAAGCCTGAGCCCAGCGATGAAGGCCTAGCGCAGCCAAAGATAAATAGAAAACTATTTTTTTAAAGTCAGTTTAGCTAATAAAAAGATTTTTAAAGGGCTGCAAAAGTATAGCCTATGATTGCCTGTAATTAGTTGCAAAAAATGCTCTGAGCAACCAAAGGGTTTTTAGCAAGAAAATGGACTAATCAAAGATAAGCTCTGGGCTCAGAAGAGATGAGATAATATTAACAAGTGACCACAAGAAGACAGAACCATTCAACTCCTCCTCTACTTTCCTCAAGGAACATGACCTTCAGACTTGAAGGGGGAAGATAAACATTGCTACAGAAAAAATTAAGGTGATGTTCATGGTGCTTCTTGGAATGAGGGTCAAGGAACTGCTGGGAATTCATGAAGAATGCAGATTCCAGAAGACCAAAGACAGGCAAAAATTAACCAATTTTTTGAAAATATGAGATTCCATAATAATAGCCTGGGAAGACTATAGCAATTGCCTGAAAAAAAATCATTCCATTCAAGAGTTTGGTTTTTGTTTTGTTTTGCATTTAGCACAAGGCACTGTTTTAGGTACTGGATAGACCAGTGATGTAACAGACAAAAATTCCTGCCTCCTAGGACTCCCACTCTAGTGGCCAGAGGCAGGTAAATAAGTAAAATAAATAGTGTGTTAGCTGTGACAAATGCTTAAGAGAAAGAAGTAGAGAAGGGCAATAAGAGTTTCCAGAGGCTGGAGTGCTGTAAATGTAAACAGCAGGGAGGGTCCTGCTGAGAGGCTGACATCTGAGCAGAGTCCTAAAGGAAGTGAGAACTGACTCATACGGAGATCCTGTGGAGGGAACCTTAGGGAGAACAGCGTTTTTAAAGGCCCTGAGGTAGGAACAGGCTTGCTTGTTTAAGAACCAGCTCCGAGGTCAGTATAGGGAGAGGGAAAGTAGCAAGAAATGACTTCAGAGAGAGTCCAGAAGATGTAGAGACTCATAGGTTATTTTAAAGACTCTGGGGATTTGTCTGGTGGTCCAGAGGTTAAGAATCTGACTGCCGATGCAGGGGATGTGAGTTCGGTCCCTGGTCGGGGCGCTAAGATCCCACACGCCTCGGAGCAACTGCCGCAACTACTGAGCCTGTGTCGCAACTACAGAGAAGCCTGTGCACCACAGCGAAAGATCACACGTGTCGCAAATAAATAAATAAAAACATTCTGAAAAAATACTTTGGCTTTTCTCTGAGGGAAAAAAGAAGCCATTGGTAGCTTGGAGCCAAGGAGTGATATGTTCTGACTTCATTTATTTTAAATATTTATTTGGCTGTGGCTGTGCCGAGTCTTAGTTGCATCACATGGGATCTTCAGTTGCGGCATGTGGGATCTAGTTCCCTGACCAAGGATCAAACCTGGGCCCCCTGCAGTGGGAGCTCAGAGTCTTAGCCACTGGGCCACCAGGGAAGTCCTTGACTTACCTTTTAAAAGGCTCACTCCAGGTACTGTGATGACTGAAGGTGGAAGCATTAGGAAGCTATAGTAGGGACACAGGCAAGTAATGATGGTGGCCTGAACCAGGGTGACAGCAAAGGACACTGTGAGAAGTGGTAGATTCTGGGTAGAGATAGAAAGAGAAGGAAGACCCATCAGGATTCGTTGACAGCTCATCTGATGTAGGGTGTGAAAGGAGCGTTAAGAAGGGCTCCAAAATTTTTGGTCTCAATGGCAGGAAAGACAGAGGTGCCATTCACTTTGTCAGGGAGGATGGCAGGAGGAACCAACTTTCTGGGAGAAAGTCAGGAGATCAGCTTGGCAAAACCCCAATCGTGGTTGGACCCTCCCATCCACGCTGTCTGTGCTTGAACCTGACGAGCTGAATGTTGCTAGAGGAAAGCACACAACAAAGGAACCATCCCTGGGACTTCCCTGGAGGTCTGGTGGTTAAGAATCTTCCTTGCAGTGCAGCAGACGTGAGTTCTATCCCCAGTCGAGGAACTAAGATCCCACCTGCCACTGGGCAACTCGGCCCGTGCGCCACAACTACTGAGCCTGCTCGCCCTAGAGCCTGTGCTCCCAAACAAGAGAAGCCACCACAGTGAGAAACCCAAGCACCGCAACTAGAGAGTAGCCCCTGCTAGCCGCCACTAGAGAAAGCCTGCACAGAGCAATGAAGACCCAGGACTGCCATAAAGAAAGAAAGAAAAATTTTTAAAAAGACAAAAAAAAAAAAAAAAGAGCATCACCTTCAGCTGTGGAGAGAAGGAGAAAAGGAAGGTCTCGCCAGTACCGTAGAAGCCTTTGCTGAGTCGAAGGGCCGAGGAGGAGAAGGCCCCAAACATCTGGAAGGAAGACTTTGTAGTTTGCAACTGGAAGGAAGCTGGAGATCCCCTCCAGGCTGGGGGGTCTGGGGCAGAGCTGGGGGTCGGAGAGGCCCCCAGGGGCCCATCAGCCCTTGGTGGCAGCCCTCCCCCCAGCACCCCCAGCACGGCTCACCTGGCCGTCCTGGTCTCTCAGCACCAGCAGCACCGGCCCACTGTGGCCCTCCATCTGCCTGTACAGGCTCCGCAGACTGAAGCCGTCCCTCGACGTGCAGAAGGCCAGGCTCCAGGAGTATCCAGTGACTCTTGGGGGCAGGTGGAGACTGAGCTGGGGACAGAGCAGAGGGTGAGCGAGGGCTCCCGGTCCCCCCACCCTCTGTGCTCCGTATCCTTGGGGTCCCAGGAGAACTAAGGTTAGACAGCCAACCCTCACCCAAGCCCGTGCTTTACAAGTTCAGTTCAGTTCAGTCACTCAGTCGTGTCTTGACTGTTTGCTATCCCACGGACTGCAGCACACCAGGCCTCCCTGTCCATCACCAACTCCCGGAGTCTACTCAAACTCATGTCCATAGAGTCGATGATGCCATCCAACCATCTCGTCCTCTGTTGTCCCCTTATCCTGCCTTCAATCTTGCCCAGCATCAGAGTTTTTTCCCAATGAGTTGGCTCTTCGCACCAGGTGGCCAAAGTATTGGAGCTTCAGCTTCAGCATCAGTCCTTCCAATGAATATACAGGGTTGATTTCCTTTAGGATGGACTGGTTGGATCTCCTTGCAGTCCAAGGGACTATCAAGAGTCTTCTCCAAGACCACAGTTCAAAAGCATCAATTCTTTGGTGCTTAGCTTTCTTTACAGTCCAACTCTCACATCCACACATGACTACTGAAAAAACTATAGCTTAGACTAGACGGACCTTTGTTGGCAAAGCTTTACAGTACTTTCATGTTTCCAGGGGGCACCATGGAAACACCAATGAGCAGGAGCCCTCAGAGAAAGGGATTATTTTATAGATGAGGAAGCTGAGGCTTGAGGAGATGAAGCAGCCTGCCTGAAGCCCACATGGGGAGGAAGTGGCAGAGCCAGGATTTGAACTCAGGTCAGGCCCATCGTGGCCCCTATCAACCAGAGAATAGATGAGATATTGACTGCCTCCTCCTAACTCCCCATCTCATCCTCCCATTCCCACCCCAGCTTTGGCCTCAGTTCCCAAGGACTGATTCCACTTAAAGAGTCCGATTAGTTCACCATATCCCTAACGTCCTAGTGCAGTGAAGAAGGTGGTACTAGGGTTACTGACTCATTTTATCAGAAAAGCCCAGCGAGGAGAAGTGAGTTGCCCAAGGTGACACAGTGAGCAGAGGACAGAGCAGGAGGGACCCCAGGCATCCCTGGGCCTGGCTGGGGTGGGGCAGGACTGAAGTCTTTGTACCATGGACTGTGCCCAAACCTGACTCATCTCCAAGGCTCCTAGAACCTGGCTGGCTCCTGCCAGCTGGAGCTCCATGGGGTGTTCAGGAACCGGAGTTGGGACTGGGGTTGTCTCCTCCTCCTTTTCCTCCTCCTCTTCCTTGTCCTCCTCCCGAGACAGAGCATCCTCCACCTGGCTGGGCTGTAAAGACACACAGAGGCCTGGTGGGTCAAGAGACAAGGAGACACGAGCTTACACACGTCCAGAGCCTGAGAGCCTCGGCCACCTCATCACCCCTTCCCTGGCCCCTGCCAGTCCAGCCAGAGGAGGCAGCAAAGTGTCCACGACAGGCCAGACCCTGTCCTTCCCACCAGCCAGCTCCCTCCCTGGCCCCTTCCAGGTACGCCACCGGATTTGGCCTTGGACTGGGCCTTAGACTCCGGGAGTTGGTGATGGACAGGGAGGCCTGGTGTGCTGCAGTCCGTGGATTGTGTTCTAAGCTTGGAGAGAAGGGCAGGTGGCAGCTCCCATAATGTATGCATTTGTACATGAAATAGCAATAATAATAATACAATAGTGGCTGAATATACAGTAAACAGGCCCGTGTGAAATGCTTGGTGAGCATAATCTGAATTTTCCCAAGAATCCTAAGAAGAATGTGCTTTTTTGTTTTTGGCTGTGCCACAAGGCTTGCAGGATCTCAGTTCCCCAACCAGGGATTGAACCTGGGCCCTCCACAGTGAGAGCGTGGAGTCCTAACCACTGGACCACCAGGGAACTCTCCAGAGTAGGCTTTTTATTACCCCCATGTTATTATCCCATGATCTTAGTTTTCTGAACGTTGAGCTTTAAGCCAACTTTTTCACTTTCCTCCTTCACCTTCATCAAGAGGCTCTTTAGTTCTTCTTCACTTTCTGCCATAAGGGTGGTGTCATCCGCATATCTGAGGTTATTGATATTTCTCCCGGCAATCTTGATTCCAGCTTGTGTTTCTTCCAGCCCAGCGTTTCTCATGATGTACTCTGCATATAAGTTAAATAAGCAGGGTGACAATATACAGCCTTGACGTACTCCTTTTCCTATTTGGAACCAGTCTGTTGTTCCATGTCCAGTTCTAACTGTTGCTTCCTGACCTGCATACAGGTTTCTCAAGAGACAAGTCAGATGGTCTGGTATGCCCATCTCTTTCAGAATTTTCCACATGGCATCTGGTCCCATCACTCCATGGGAAATAGATGGGGAAACAGTGGAAACAGTGTCAGACTTTACTTTTTTGGGCTCCAGAATCACTGCTGATGGTGACTGCAGCCATGAAATTAAAAGACGCTTACTCCTTGGAAGGAAGGTTATGGCCAACCTAGATAGCATGTTTAAAAGCAGAGACATTACTTTGCCAACAAAAGTCCGTCTAGTCAAGACTATGGTTTTTCCAGTGGTCATGTATGGATGTGAAAGTTGGACGGTGAAGAAAGCTGAGCGCCGCAGAATTGATGCTTTTGAACTGTGGTGTTGGAGAAGACTCTTGAGAGTTTCTTGGACTGCAAGGAGATCCAATCAATCCATCCTAAAAGAGATCAATCCTGGGTGTTCACTGGAAGGTCTGATGTTGAAGCTGAAGCTCCAATACTTTGGCCACCTCATGCGAAGGGTTGACTCATTGGAAAAGACCCTAATGCTGGGTAGGATTGGGGGCGGGAGGAGAAGGGGACGACAGAGGATGAGATGGTTGGATGGCATCACCGACTCGATGAACATGGGTTTGGGTAGACTCCGGGAGTTGGTGATGGACAGAGAGGCCTGGCGTGCTGCAATTCATGGGGTCGCAGAGAGTCAGACACGACTGAGTGACTGAACTGAACTGAACTGATGTTATTATCCCCAAAGAAGAAAGAAGGCCCTTTGAGCTGGTGAAACAATGCATGTTTCTCATGGGTGAGACAGTGCACAGATTCACATAAAATGCGCATTTAGGGCTTCCCTGGTAGCTCAGTGGATAAGAATCCACCTGCCAATGCAGGAGACATGAGTTTGATCCCTGGCCCAGGAAGATCCCACACGCCGAGGAGCAGCTAAGCCTGTGCGCCAAGACTACTAAATCTGTGCTCTAGAGCCCGGGAGCCACAACTGCTGAGCCCTTGTGATGCATCTACTGAAGCCTGTGTGCCCTTGAGCCCATGCTCCACAACAAAAGAAGCCACTGCAATGAGAAGCCTGCGCACCACAACCAGAAAGTAGCCTCTGCTTGCCACAACTAGAAAAAAGCCTGTGCAGCAACAAAGACCCAGCATAGCCAAAGATAAAAATAAATAAAAAATGCCTCTATTAAAAAAATGCACATTTGTGTGAAGGTGTGTGATGTGTTGGCTTAAAATAGAGTTGTGTAGGCAAATCAGTGTGAGAAGTGTTGAATGCAACTTTGTATGTTACCTTTCAATGTGTTTGTGGTTGTGAGCTGGGGTTGTGTTATATGTGAGTGTCAGTGGGCATGTATGTTGGTGTGTTCATTCATTCATTCGTTCATTTAATCACTGAGCTGCCACTCTGTAACAGAGTGTGTGTGTGTGTGTGTGTGTGTGTGTGCATGCATGCACATGATACCTGCACACAAGGACTTTGGGGCTTTTCATCAGGAGAGATCTCCTTGGGGAGAAGAGATGGACAGGACACTGCTTTCCTGTTCCCAGGTTCAGGCCTAGGGAGGGAGTTCTAACCGGACAGGCTTCTGGACAGAGCTCCATCTGGCACCCACTCCAGGGAGGAAAGAATGGAGACAGTAGTCTGTGCTCCTTGAGGGTCCTGGAACCACAGGGCTGGGCGCTAAGGCCCCAGGTTCCTGAGTCCTTGCTTTGAACCCTGGGCCAGCCAGGGAGGGCCTCACAAGGGGGACACCCAGCTGTATGCACCCTGGCCCAGTCCCCTCCCAGCCAGAGATCTCACCTCCCTCACCTCTCCTGCCCGACCCCCAGCCCCAGCTGGGCCTCTTACCAGCCGAGTGTAACGCCAGCGGAGACTTTTCATTCTTCTGTCCGAGCCCAGCCAGGGGCAGTAAGTAAGCCTTCAGCCCTGCCAGGGAGGAGGCAGCGCTGGGTGAGACCTGGAGATGAGAGGGAGGGGCCTGGGGCACACCTGGCTGTCTCCACACCCACCCAGCTGCCCTTTGCTCTCTCTCACCTGTCACTCACCTGTCACTCCCAGGCCAGCTTGTCCCTAGTGAGTCTGTGAGGTCAGCTATGCTCGGCATTCAGGGCCATACTTGTAGTTAGCAACTAATGCAGGTTAGCCATAAATTCTAGTTGTAATTCAGGCCCATAGACTGTAACCTTTGGGCTGCTGCCTGAGCCCCAGACAGGGTGTCTGGGGCCTCTACTTCCTTGTGTGACCTTGCATAAGTGCTATGCACGCCTGGGCCTCAGTTTCCCCACATATGACATGTTGGACCAGATTATCTCTCAGAGGCCCTCACAAGACTGACAGCATGCAATTCAGTTTTCACTCAAAGCCATTATAACAGAAGCTTGAAAAGGGCCAAGCTAGACCAAAAGAACAGATATTGTTTTTTAAAAAAAATAGTCATTTTTCTAATTAAAAGAGCAATACATGTTTACTATAGAAAATTTGAGAAATTTAGAAAAGAATAAAGAAAAATACAAAAATATTCATAATTCCACCTCAGAAATAAACTCTCAACCCCTACAGGTTTATTTTTCCATCTTTTATATTTATTTCACATATATGTATATACATACATTTATAAATAGATCATACAGTGTGTTGCTTTATAAGGTGCTTTGTCAAGCTTAACAAAAGAAAAATTTCCAATTATATTCAGTACCCTTTGAACATGTGATTTTTTTTTTTATGTATTTATTTATTTTGGCTGTGCTGGGTCTTAGTTTCAGCACACAGGATCTTTTTTTGTTTATTTCATGTGGGCTCTAGTTCCCTGACCAGGGATTGAACACGGGCCCCACCCCCCACATTGGGAGCGTGGAGTCTTAGCCACGGGACCACCATGAAAGTCCCATGAACATGTGATTTTTAATGGCTGCATATTATTTCATCACAGGATGTTCATCATTTCTCAAATGTTTGACATTCTGTTTGCTTATAATTTTCTGTAATTATAAGCAAAATTATAATAAACTTCCGTGTTCATAAATCTGATTATATTCTTTATGATAAATTTCAAAAGTTGAATAATGGATCAAAGGGTGTTCACACATTCTTTTCCAATTGTTTCCAACAAGGCTTCCCAGAGCTTAAGGCTAACCAATGTCTGGATATCTTTCAGGAATCTCAAGGTAATATCTTTCTGATCATCATGCACATTTTACGTCCTTAAATTACAGATAAAGAAACTGCCACTCAGAAAGTTGAAGAAGGAACTAACCACAGCCACTGGATAATATAACACAATACAAAGAGCACAGACTCTGGAGTCAGGGAGTCTAAATCCTGTGTAACCTTGGGCAAGTTACTTAACATCTCTGTTCTTCTGTCTCCTTGTCTGTAAAATACTAATACCTATTTACCTGATAGAGCTGTTGTAAGAATAAATGAAGGTAATGCCTGAAGGGACGATTCATTAGAAAAGACCCTGATGCTGGGAAAGATAGAGGGCAGGAGGAGAAGGGGGCGACCGAGGATGATATGGTTGGATGGTATCACCAACACAATGGACATGAGTTTGAGCAAGCTCCGAGAGATAGGAAAGGACAGGGAAGCCTGGCGTGCTGCAGTCCATGAGGTTGCAAAGAGTTGACACAACTGAGCAAATGAACAATGCCTGAAGAACTAGGAGGCTGAGCCAGTCTCCATCCTCCGGTTCTGAGTTCAGTGAGATAAAACACAGTGCCTGGTGTTTGGTGAAAAAGTGAAAGTGTTAGTTGCTCAGTCGTGTCTGACTCTTTGTGATCGCATAGAGCCTTTGTGAGCATGTAGCCCACCAGGCTCCTCTGTCCGTGAGATTCTCTGGGCAAGAATCCTGGAGTGGGTTGCCATTTCCTCCAGGGGATCTTCCCAGCCCAGGGATCAAACCTGGGTCTCCTGCATTGCAGGCAGATTCTTTACCGTCTGAGCCACCATGCGTGCTGATAAGTGGCAGTGCTTAAGGCCATCCCCCCAACACTGCCTCTTTGGGAGATTCAGAGCTCAGATCGCTGACAAATGGCCAGTCAGTCTCCACCTGAGCACCTCGGGGACAGTCACTTGGTCACTTGCAGGGGTAAGTAGCTCAATGGGGCAGGGAAGGACAGGAATGTACTCACTTTGCCAAGTCTCGACCTCTGGTGACCTCTTCCAGCTTGTCCAGCCTGATGGCTTCCTTAGTGCATCTCCAGGATCCCACAGAGAAGGGGCCACTTCCAGAACCGAACCTGTCCACCTGGAGGTCTGTACAAAGCAGTTTTATCTCTGTACCCTGGTTCCCCGGCGGATAATTGTCACCTCTGCCCCAGCCAGGCTCCAGCCCTCCTCTCCTGGCTCTTATAGCTGCCCGGAGGGTGGCAGGCCCTGGCCCCGGAGCCTGCTCCGGTTTCAGCCGGAAGGACCTGGCTGTGATTATAATCCATCAGAAACTCAAATCCCACAAACAAGAGCTTGTCACCTCGGGTCCCTGCTCTGCCCCTACCAGCCCAAAGAGGTGGGGTTTACCGAACTCCTGGGATCTTCCTGGAGCCTCTCACCCATAGCTACTGGGCGCCACGTCGTGCCTGAAGCCCATCACGGAGGGCACTTCCCTTAAGGGGCACAAATGTTATAGGAAAGGGTCAAGCCGTGGGGCCACATCCACCTCCCTGTGCTTCAGGGGAAACCTGGGGCTTGGGGGTGAGGGGAGGCCGCCCTGCTCTGGTCCTGTTTCCCTTCTCTCACAAGGGGAGATGATTCTTATTGGCCTGTCGTGCCATGGGGTGAGGTTACGCAAGGAAGCCCAGCGTCTGGCACACAGTAGGCACGCTCTCGGTTCGGGTAGTTTCTCTGTCCCAGGCTCAGAGTGGGACTTCAGTGAATGCTGCTGTTGAAACACAGAACCTCAAAGTTGGAAGGGGTTTCAGCCAGTCCCAGACCAAGTGACCTCCACGCAGGGCAGAAAGTCATGAAAAAATACGCCCAGCAAGGGTCCCCTAGCCTGTTTGGGGTGGGTGAGCCCACTCCCTTGGGTGGCTCACACCCTCGGATGGGCCAGCTGCCCACTGGGGGCCAGGGTACACAGCTACAACCGCTTCACACAGACCTCCAGGTGAACAGGGTCAGTTCTGGAAGTGGCCCCTTTTCTGCAGGATCCAGGAAATGTGGGGTGGGGAGGGCAGCTGTAAAAGACCTCTTCCTGCTGGCCTTGGTGGAAAGGGCTTGGGTCCCCAGATCCTTTCTCCATGGCCAGGTCTCCTGGGGCAACGCCCCTACCAGGAAGATAGGATACTGAAAGGACTTGTATTAATATTATGGGGAAAACATTCAAGTGATGGGCCCTGTTGCCACCTCAAACAAGGCTGTTGCAATACATGTTTGAACTGTTAACAGCCTGGGGGTCACAGGTCTGGCCCTCCTGCTCTCACGGCCCCACTCCCAAATCTTTTTCCTCCACCCTCGATTCCTGAACCTTTGGGCACTTTGGGAGGCCAGTGAGATGTGCCTTGCTGTCCCATTCTTTGTCCTTAAGTCTAGAAATGTGACCTGGCAAGAAAGCTAATTGCCACGTAGTGTGTTCAGTCGTGTCTGACTCTTTGTGATCCCGTGGATTGCAGCCCACCAGGCTCCTCTGTCTGTGGAATTCTCCAGGCAAGAATACTGGAGTGGGTAGCCATTCCTTTCTCTGGGGAATCTTCCTGACCCAGGGATGGAACCTGGGTCTCCCACATTGCAGGCAGATTCTTTACTATCTGAGCCACCTGGAAGCCCAAATCCCATGTAATTGGCTTCTGAAAAGCTTCCACGATCAGACTCTAGATGCCAGAGGGTTGAATGTCCCAGCTCTGCCTTGCAGCCTGCTTTCTCCTTTCCCCACCAGACCACATGCCGCCTCTTTCAGCCCGGCAACAGTCATCGCCAGGAAACAATTTCAATGTCCAGTAAAAGGAGAAAAGGTTAATTGACCTATGGAACATCCACTCTGTGGATTATTTCTAAGAATTAAAAGTGATGTTTGCCAAGAGTTCATAAATGCACAGGAAGATGCTTCTGCTATTCTGTAAAGTAAAAAAGGCAGATATAAAATGAGATGTGCGGGACAGTTTCTGCTATGCAAAATAAACCTGAAGACATTAGGAGAAAAGGGAGAGAATACACCTGGCGGCTTGCTGGGCTGACTGGCTTCACTCTGAGCCATGGATGGGTGCATGATGTACCCCCTCATGCATCCTGGGAGCTCTGATCTCCGTGCTCTGGTCCCTGTTATGGACAGTCTTTGCCCTCCTCACACACAATTGCCACTCCTTCGGCTCCTCACTCTCAGCTGGTGACTTTGTTCCTCTTTGAGAAAATGGAAGCCATCAGTCCCTCCCTCACCCTTCCGACAGCCCCACCTACATCGCACCCATTTCTTCCGCCTTCCTTCCAGGACAATGAAGGAACAGCCTCTGTTCCTTTCAGAAGCCAGTCCCTGGGGTCCCCCTAGATTTGTCGCCCTCCGTTTCTCTCTGCCTCATCCATCTCTTGCTTGCCCCTACCTCTCAGTGTGACCATCCCCTCCGAGACAGCTCCATCCTCTTTTTCCTACACTCCACCTCTACCTCCTCGTCACTGTTCAATCCCCCGCCTTTGACATCTGTCCTGACCACCCCTGCTCTTGTCAAGGTCCCCAGCAGCCTCTGTGTCACTCTAGGCTGGGGGGGGGGGCGTTCACTTTTCTGCTCTCATCTTCCTCCAGCCCCTCTGCTATTTGACAGAGTGATTCTCCCTCTCTTACACTTACTCCTTCACTGGCAGCTCCCTCTCTGTCTTTTGTGGCTGGTGTCACCTCTCTTACTTTTTAGAACCAGAAATTCTTTTATAATTTTCTACTTTATTAAAGAAATGATATATGGATATAGCTTTATTTAATAAGATTTGAACAATTAATGATAGATGTTCTGGAAGCAATTATTGAAGGCCCCTTTCATCCTGTCCTCTCCCAATCTCATCCACGCTTGGAGGGAACAACTACCAATTTTTTTTCATTTTTAAATTTTACTTTTTATTTTTAATTGAAGTATACTTGTTGTACAACATTATATAAGTTACAGGTGTACATGAGAGTGACTCACAATTTTTAAAGGCATAAACTCCATTTATGCTTATTATAAAACAGTAGCTATATTCCCTGTGTTGTACAATAAGTCCTTGTTGCTTTATTATTATTATTATTATTATTTTGGGAGGTATGTGCCACATGGCTTGCAGAATCTCAGTTCCCCAACCAGGAATTGAACGTCAGGTCACGGCAGTGAAAACCTGGAATCATAACCACTAGGCCACAAGAGAACTCCCACTTGTAGCTTATTTTCCACAAAACAATTTGTACCTCTTACTCTCCTTCCTTCTTCCCACTGGTAAGCACTAGTTTGTTCTCTATATCTGTGATAGAACCAGGGATTCCTAACTTCCTGGTTCTAGGGCAGTTTTTCTTCTCTCTATAGACCCGCTCTGTATGTGACCCTATCTGGTCTCATGGATTTAAATATTATCTAAATGCTAATGACTTTTCATGATGCTGGACCACATGCTATCCTGGGCTCCACACTCACAGATCCATTGCCTATATGCCTTGAAAGTCTCTAAAGACATCTTAAACTGATTGGGCCCAGAAAGAACTCTCAATTTCCATCTCTAAACCTGGTCTCTCTACCCACAGTCACCTTGAAGCTGTTTTCCCTGTCTCATTAAACCACACCACCACTCGTCCTGTAACGAAAGCCAAAAACCTGGGAGTTGAACTTCATTTCTCTGATCCCTCACCTCCATCCATGGGTGTCTAACTCTTCAAAGTTCCAAAAGAGATCTCAGGAGCATCCCTCTTCTTCCCTCTCTACTGCCTCCACCCTCATCCCAGCCACCGTTACCTCTCAGAAGCTGGTCCAACAGCTCCATGCCCCATCTTCTAGCATCTTCTTGCCATCAGCTAGAGTGATCTATTTAAAACACAGATTACATCTCACCCTGGCTTACTCCAAAGTCCCCAGTGGCTTGTCACTGCATCAGGAATAAAGCCCTGCAAGGGCTGCTGTGACTCCCTCTGTCCACTCCAGCTCTGTCCTGTCCTTTTATCACCTGTCAAGTGCTGGTTACATGGCCCTTCTCACTTTCTTGAACATCTATCAAGTGGGTTCTCTCTGCTTGGAATTCTCTATTCTGGCTCTCTGAATAACTCACTTTAAATGTCACCTCCAAAGAGAGGCCAACCTGACTACCCTTTTTAAAGCAGGCTCACCTACTAATTCCTCTAACTCTCCTTCAGCCAGTGGATTGTATAAGTGACAAAAACTTTGGGACTTCCCTGGTGGTCTGATGGTTAAGATTTCACAATTTTTAAAGGTTATACTCCATTTATAGTTACTGTAAAATAGTGGCTATGTTCCCTTATTGTATAATAAGTCCTTGTAGCTTATTATTATTTATTATTTTAGGGGGTGTGCTGGGGCATAGGTTCCCTCCCTCATTGGGGAACTAAGATCCCATATGCTGCATGGTGTGGCCAAAAAATAAAGGCACTTTTAAAAAAGGAATAAAAATTTCAGTTTTTAAAAAATCACCTCCTCTTGAGAGCCTTCCAGGATTTAGTCTCTCTTCAGTTTCCATCATGTTGGTCAATTCAGCTGCTTGAATGGGAGAACATAAACTATTTTTCCACTGGGTGATCAGCATCTTCATTTCTTACAATCTGATTTATTTCTTACAATCATTTAATGCTTCATGACTTCTAGAGTAGAGCTTTATACAGTGTGTGCCTGAGCTGAACACTACCCAACAGTGCAGCACAACAGGCTCTAAAGCTGGATGGCCCTGGGTTCAAATCTACCCAGCACTGCCACTTCCAAGTTGTATGACCTTGAACAAGCATTCCAGTTATTCATTGCTGCGTAACAAACTACCCCCAAAATTAGTGTCTCAGAACAACAATATTTATTTTGCAGTTTGGGACGGCTCATTTCTGCTCCACTTGGCATCAGCTGGCACAGCTCCAAGGCTGGGGGCTGTATCATCTGAAAATTCCTTCCCTCGCGTGTCCGGGGCTTAGTGGGGACCAGAGCTGGAGTTGTTGACTGGAACACCTTCACGTGGCCTCTCCCATGAGGCCTCGCTTCCTCCCAACATGGTGGCTGGGATCCAAGGGAAAGTGGATTGAGAGAGAGAGAGAGACTCAGAGACAAGAGACAGAAAGAGATTGAGCTGTCAGTCGTATTGCCTTTTAGGACCTAGCTTTGGAAGTCACACTGTCACTTCTGCCGTTCTCTGTTGGTTGAGGCAGTCACAAAAGCTGCTCAGGTTCGAGAGGAAGGAATATAAACCTCATGACTCAGTCAGAAGAGAGTCAATGCCACACTGTAAAAAAGAATAATTGGGGGACTTCCCTGACGGTCTAGTGGTTGAGAACCCACGTTGCAATGCAGAGGACGTGGGTTCTATCCCTGGTTGGGGAACTAAGAAGCCTGCATACACTTGGGCCCTGCACCTCACCACTAGAGTGTCCGTGTGCTGCAGCAAAAGATCCCGCAAGACACAGTGAAAATCCGACGTGCCACAACTAAGCCCCGACGCAGCCAAATAAATAAAGAAATATTTTTTACAAAAAGAATAATTGGGATAAGCTATACATCCTTGAACTTATCTTTGAAAAATACAGTCAATTAAAAGAAGTTCCTAACCTTTCCGAGATCCTCGGCTGAAGTGTTGGGCACCGAGCCTGGCATGAGTGCTCAGGGGTCATAAAGCCCCAGGTGGTCTCCCCACCTGCATGGAGCCAAGTCTGGGCCCCTGGCAAGTCTTACTCCTACTGTTTCCCTCCTCTGAACTGAGTCCGGAGCCCCCACCTTGACTCTACCCAACCCTCACTGCCCCCACCCCCAACCAGGTCCTTGCTGTTCCCCAGGCTCTTCTGGGGCTGCAATGTGGATTCAGGGCTCCCCACATCTGAAGACCCTCAGAACAGGAAGGGCCATTAGCCCCCTGCTCAGCCATGAGTGTTGGGACCCAGACAGGGTATGTGGTAGAGCCAGGACTCGTGCCCAGGCCCACGTAGGGAGATCCAAGCAGCTGCTGTTGTGGCCATGAGTGTGTCAGGAGTGGCTGGGCAGCCTGCTCTAGCATCTCCAGGCCCACATTCTGCATAGATGGAGAAATTGAAGCTCAGAGAGGGTATGCAGTTTCCAAGAGCCACACAGCATCTCTCTGTGCCAGACCAGACCCAGTCTACAAGAAATGGGGGCATCAGAGCTAGAAGGACCCTGTCATCCATTATATCACATGGGGTCTTCTGAGGTCCGAGAAGCAGAGGAGTGCCTACCTCGGCCCTTGCCTTTGTGGAATGTCATGCCATCCTGTGGGTGATGACTCTTTTGTGGCTCATCTCCTCCCTTGACTGTGTGCTCCACGAGGTCAGGAATTCACCACTGACAAGTCCACCACTGTGGCCCTCTGTGGACTGGGTGAGTGGACGATCAGTGCAGGCAGGGGAGCTGGTGCTTTGCCAGGAGGGGGTGGAAATGCCCTGAAGAAGTGTTTGCAGAGGACCTGTGGAGTGGCCCTGCTCCTTAGCTGGCTGGTGGAGGGCACCTGGAGGAAGTGTTTGAAGATGGAGGGGGCATTGACACACCTAGATGGGAAGAAGCCGTGCCTCACAAGGAGAGGGCATACCCCAGGAGTGTATTCGCCGCTGCGGGGGAGGTGGGACAGAAACACAGTGGACCTGGGGTCAGCTGTGTGTCAAGGGCGGAGGAGGTGAGGCAACGGGATTGGGGGGAGGAGGGAGAGGAGGGAAAGAGAGAAATGGAAAAGGAAGGGGGAAAGGGTTAGGAGGAGGAAAGGAAAGGAAGAGGAACAGAGGGAGGAAGAAGAGGCTGCAGAGGGGTAAACACAGCCCTGCCCCCCACCGTCGCAAGGGGGTGCCACCCTGAGGGTGATCGTCAGCCCGCTGGGCAGCCAGAGGACTTCTGGTGACTCTGCCCAGCAGGGGCTCAGCGGCCATGGGGAGTAGCAGCGAGGAGAGGGGGCAGGGAAGGTGTGACAGCCACATGGGAAAATCAATAACACAGGAGCACAGTTCTGGAAGGAAAGAAACGACACCCATCAGAGTCGGGGCTCCAGGGTCATATGGAGTTGCTCTGTCGGGGACGTGTGAGGATCAGGGCAACCGGGTCCAGCTCAGATTAGCCCCCGCGGGAGCCAAAACCTATTCCCAAAGCACCCGCAGGCCTGACTCCTCAGAACGGGTCGCCTCCATTTTAGCCGGGCAGAGCCTGAGACCGGGTTCAGGGAAGGAGCGAGTGTGCCTGGGGTCACAGCCGGTCAAGGCGTGCAGAGCTGGGCTGGCACCGAGGGCCCGACGCTCCCCACGACTATGAGAGGGAAGCCAAACCTGGACACCCGGAGCACGCCCTTGGAGGCGCGAGGTCTGGCGTCCATCCCGGCTCTGCCAGTAACCGTGGGCCGGGATCGCCGGTCTTCCCCAGGCTTCAGTTTACGCATCTGTATATTGGGATGATCTGTCTCGCTCCTCCAGGTTTGGGGGCGGAGTTCGCGCACGCTCCGCACAGCCGCGAGGGGCGAGGTGCTCGGCGTGTATATGGATGCTGGCTCCCGCGATCTGAGGTCCGCCCGGCTTCTGCCTGGGAGTCCCCCCTCTCGCCGCTCGCGCGACCCCTGCGCGGACGAGAGGAACGGGGGCGCCTCCGCCGGGAGCGTCGCCCAGGCCGGCAGGGGAGGGGACGGCGGCGGAACGGAGGCGGAGGGAGCCCGGGCCTCGGCAGCCTCAGCCGGCCTGACCCTCGAGGGGGTCGCTGTTGCCTCGCAGATCCCTCCCTCGCTCGCCGCCTGTGTCCCTCCCTGCCGCTCCCGCCGCGTCCGCCTTTTGTTCGCGGAGCCGCGCGTCCCCGAGCCGAGGCGGCGGGGCGGGGAGCTGGCGGGGCTGCGCGGGGGGCGGGCCGCGCCGGGCGGAGCCGGGGCCCGGGCCGCAGCCGGACTCGGAGCTCGAGAGAGCGATCGGCGCGCGGGCAGCCGGGTCCCGGGCACGCTCCGGGGGCGCGGCGAGGCCGAGGGGGCGGGCGCCGGGCGGAGCCGGAGCCGGAGCCGGGGTGCCTGGAGGCGATCGGGCCGCTCTCTCCGAGCCCAGAGCAGCGGAGAGTCCGTGCGGCGGGGGTCGGGGCCGGAGCGCAGCCCGGGAGCTGAGGTGGGCCGAGAGGAGCCGCGACCCCAGCGGCCGGAGCGGCGCCAGGAGCCTCCCCCGGGGCGCGGAGGCCGGACGGGCCTGGGCCATGCGCGCCGCTCATTGAGGCCGAGGGAAACCGCGATGGAGGTGCCGGCGGGGGAGCCCCCGGCTCGGGGCTGCGGCCCCCCGCCTGCGCCCGCCCCGGAGAGGAAAAAGAGCCACCGCGCGCCGTCGCCGGCCCGGCCCAAGGACGTGGCCGGCTGGTCGCTGGCCAAGGGCCGCCGCGGCCCAGGCCCAGGCGCCGCGGCCGCTTGCAGCGCCGCGTCCTCGGCGAGGCCCGACAAGAAGGGGCGTGCGGTGGCGCCCGGGGCGCGGGGCGCAGGGACGCGGGTGGCCGGGGTCCGCACCGGGGTCCGCGCCAAGGGCCGTCCGCGCCCGGGGACCGGGCCGCGACCGCCGCCACCGCCGCCCAGCCTCACCGACAGCAGCTCGGAGGTGTCGGACTGCGCGTCGGAGGAGGCGCGCCTGCTGGGCCTGGAGCTGGCGCTGAGCAGCGACGCCGAGTCGGCAGCTGGGGGTACCGGGGGGGCGCGCACGGGACAGCCGCCCCAGCCGGCACAGCAGGCACAGCAGCCCCCGCGGCCCCCCGCCTCCCCCGAGGAGCCGTCGGTGGCCGCGTCGTCGGTGGGCAGCAGCCGCCTGCCTCTCAGTGCCTCGCTCGCCTTCTCCGACCTCACCGAGGAGATGCTGGACTGCGGACCCGGCGGCTTCGTGCGAGAGCTGGAGGAGCTGCGCTCGGAGAACGACTATCTCAAGGTGCGGGGTCGGGGCGGGGGGGATCCCGGTGTGGGAAGGGGAGGCCACGGGGAGGCGCGGGTGTCCGCCCCACCGGTCCGAGGCACCAGCCGGCCCGCTGTCCCACCGCTCGAGCTGGGCAAGGGGCCTAAACTCTCAGGGGCTCCCTCGCATCCCATTGTATCTGGGAAACCTTCTCCTAAGGGAGGAACCTGGAGGAGACTGCCCAAGGGCTCTGATTTAGGAAGGGGGTCTTGATTGCTTTGGAGGATGCTTAGATACGGTGCCTGGGATGGGGGTGGGTGCTCCGTGAGGGTCTGGACCTCGGATTCCTCGGCTCAGAGCCCTCACCCCCAGGCCGCTGGGTGGCCCTCCTTTCTGGGACAGGCACTGGTGTGCAGTTTGCCGGGGAGACCTGTGGCCATCTCCGGCCAAGGAAGAGGCCTGAACACTAGCCTGAGTCTTCACCCAGGGCTTTCCTGCCTCAGGCCTGTCCCTGCCTGCCTTTCAGGGCGGGTCCTCGTTTGAAAGCATGACATCTGGGAACATCCCCTTGGCTAGAGTCCGACTTCCGCTCAGTCTAACGGTCCGGCAGCCTGGGAGGATGGTGTCCTGGGAGAACCGGTTCACAGCTCCCTAAATCCCAGGGTATTGTCTTCTGCCCAGTTTGGGATAGGCCTTGTATACCCAGCAGTCCTATCAGTGCCCCCCAGCAGTGCCCATCTCCTTTCCAGTGAGAAGAGGGAAGCTGGCATCTAAAAGAGGCTTTTTCTCTGGGCCTGTAGGGAACCTGAGAGCTTCCCAGGGAAGCAGGCTTGACCTTCACCCTTTCGGTGGACATGAGCACCTACTGGATGCAGGCCAAGCTCTGTCTGCCCACTGAGGCAACTTCAGCGACGGCCCAGCACTCATATGTTGGTGTTGGCCTGGGAGATTGCCGGCTTTCTGGGTTCTCCCGCTACAGGCTGGGCACGGTTTGGAAGAGGCTGAAATGTTACCTGCTCCTATCAGTTGATATACTGGCACAACACCCAGAGCACCCCTGGCCAAGAGCCTCTGAGTTCATGGCACTCTGCTAATTTCTGTCTGCCTGGCAACACTTGGCCTTGCCCTGTAGCTCTTCGGGCCAAAAGGGTTTCTCTGTCTTTAGAGTCTGTGAGGTCTTGCTTAACTGTGTCTCTCCCTCTCCATCTCCCCCAGGATCTGCTACCCAGCATGTGTTTAGTAACTGCTTGTACGATAGAAGGACAGGGTCTGTCTGAATCAGAATAACCTACGTCTTTAGCCTCTAACCTTTCCTCAGGCCAGGCCTTAGTTTTCTCATCTGTTAATTGGGAGGGTAAGCTTTCCTGAAGTCCCCATTCAATGTGGACAATCGGGGGCTCAGTCAGCTCCTGCAGTCTTCACAAGCCAGCTGTGAGGACAAGACAGTGGAGGGTAGGTGAGAGGAGGGAAACAAGCCAGAGAAGGCCTGGCCCTACCCAGTTGGTGCCTGACCTGCTCTGAACTCGAACCCTGAGCTCGTCAATCCTGCCTCCTGGCCTCCATCGCTCCCCCTGGCAAGGGAAGATGGGCCATAGAACTTGGCTTCACAGTCTCCCGCACCCACCCCCAACCGGCTCCTGTTCATCCTCTGGAGTCCTGCTGAGCCACCCAGGACTGTTAGGATGGAAAATAGTTCCAGAAGGCTGGAGATTGAACCTGAGGCCTCACAGGGGCCAGGGCCTGGCTGGGGACCACCCACTGCCTGGGTCAGGGCTCAGCCTCAGTTTCTCTCATTCATTCAGTGTTTCTGGCTTCACATGCAGGCCTCAGGCCACTGTTAGATCTGAAGAGTGTGCCCTCCTGGCTCTGTGATCTTGGGCAAGTCCCTTAATGTCTCTGGACCTCAGTCTCCTCGTTGTAAAAAGAGACATCACACATCTTCCAACCTTAAGGGTTAAATGAGTTATGTGCGCAAACACCATGAGAGCGCCTGGCATGGAGCGAGCCTCAGAGGAGGGTAATTTCCATCACTGTTATTCTCAAGTGGTACGTGACACATTTCCGTGGGCGCTTACCATGTTCTCTGGCAAACTCTGTGGGGAAGGAATAGAGCCTCCTCCCCACCCGAAGCAGTCCTGGCCCCTCATTCATTCATTCGCCAACTATTTACTTAATGCCTGCTGTGTACCAGGCACTAGCAGAGATCTGAGGATGAAGTGTGTGTTTTCATGGAGCTGTTGGTCCTAGTGGAGGAGACTGGAATTAGACAGTAGTCATACACTACATTACAGTGCGGATCGTGATAAGGGTGGGGAGGGACACAGTGTGCTGAGAGCACACGGGGGTGCTTAGGGAGGCCGGGATGAGAGGGAGCCAGCTGAACAAGAAGCTGGAGCGAGACCCTTCCAGGCTAAGGGAAGTAGGAAGAAACTTGTGGAATTCAGGGAACAGTTCCGAGCCTGGAGAGAGGGAAGAGTTTGGATGGGAGAGGTGAGCAGGACTGGACTGTGAGGTTAATGCTGTGTACATGTGAATCAGTCCCTGATCTTCTCTCCAGCTACCAGCCTCACAGAAGCATGGTGAGAACCTAAAGACTGTGGATGTGGGCCATAAATGTAGTTGAGTTCTTTGTTTGGTTTTGTTTTGAAGGGCATGCCGTGTGCCATGCAGGATCTTAGTTCCCGGACCCAGGGATCAAAGCCGCATTCCCTGCAGTGAAAGTGCAGGGCCTTAACCACTGAACCAGCCAGGAAGTCCCAGGAGGAGTTGTCTTGTTCATTCTACAGATGGGTAAACTGCGGCCATAGCGGGGAGGGGACTTGCTCCAGATCCCAGAGCCAGTTCTCCAGGCAGCCAGGCTCGGAGTCAGAGTGCTTTGTACTCTTGACGTGTTTCCTGCCCCTCTGGACCACTTTGCTTCTAGGATACAGGAACCGAGTTACCAGGAGAGACTCCAGGTCCCCAGCATGTCCACAGCAGGCCTGGTGCTGCCTGGATCGAGTCCCTCTGAGCCCGGTGGGGCCTTGCTCGAGCTCACCTCCCGGTTGATGGCAGGCACTGGGACCTGTTGCTTGGGGAGGGCCTTGCGGATGATGACAGCAGATCTCCTGTGGCCTGAGGCTTGCTCTGGGGCCCCAGGGGGCAAGGTGGAAACCTGGCAGCTCTCTCCCAGTGAGGAGCTGCTACAGAGAAGGGAGTGAGCTTGCTGTCACTTCAGAGTTATTCGATGCTGGAGTTATCCGCATGTTGGATAAAGCCATGGGGCTTGTGGAAAACAGCTTGTAAACTGAACAAAATGTAGTGGTTGTGATTACTTGAGGAGGATTTAGGAAGAGGTTTATGTGAAGGCTGTAGTTGAAATTGCCTGACCTCAGGGTCCTTCCAGCCAAGGAAGTGTGGAGGTTATTAACTTTTAAAAAAATTTTAAAAAGACATTGAAGTATAGTTGCTTTACAATGTTGTGTTAGTTTCCACTGTACAGCAAAGTGAATCAGCTATATGTATACATATATCCCCTCTTTTTTCCTTCCCATTTCTCAGTGTCCACAGGACACTGAGTAGGGTTCTCTGTGCTATAATAGTAAGAGTCTCATTAGTTATCTATTTTTACACAGTATTAATAGTTTATATATATCAATTCCAATCTCCCAATTCATCCCATCCCCTCCTTTCCCCCTTGGTATCTATGTTCTCTACCTTGAAGGTTATTAACTTTTAAGGGTCCAGGATTCAAAGAAGCATACAGATTGTCTGTTTGACCTTCAAAATCCTGGTGGTCTGAGGTCTTCTATTTCCCCATCACCACTAACTGTTGCCTATGTACCATTAGGATATGCTGGGAACCACCCAGTGTGGACTGAGGAATCTGAGAGTTGGAACCCAAAGATCTAGCTTTGCGATCTGACTGTCATTTACTGTGTGGCCATGAGCGAGTCACGTGGCCTCTCTGAGCTCTCTTTTTGTTTCATTTGTATAATGAAAGTGATGGAACCTGCCTGGGCAACCTCACAGGACTGTTTACAGGGATCAGGGAGGTGTGAATAGACAAGAAAACATTTTGCAAGCGGTGAAATCCTGCACCTTTTAGGGAATTACCATTATTGTTAATCAATGAGCAGAGAGGATGTCTAGGTCTTCATTCTTTTTTGGGGGGGCACGGCTGTGCTGGGTCTTTGTTGCTGTGCAGGCTTTATCTAGTTGTGAGGAGTAAGGGCTACTCTTTAGTTGTGGTGTGTAGGCTTCTCATTGCGGTGGCTTGTCTTGTTGCTTAGCACAGGCTCTAAGGCATAGGCTCAGTGGTTGTGGCGCATGGGCCTAGTTATTCTGGGGCGTGTGGGATTCTCCCTGACCAGGAATCGAACCCATGTCTTCTGCATTAGCACTTTACCACTGAGCCATCAGGGAAGCCCTGAAGTCTTCATTCTTGATAGAGCTGGGAGAAGACAGGAGGGTAGATCCCCTTAACTTTAAGATGTCAATAAATCAGGAGCTGCTGCAGGGAGAACAGGAAGGTGTGGGTCACATTCCATACTGTGTGGACTCCATGAAGCAAGCCCTCCCCACCTCCCTGGAGGTTCTACATGTGAGAGTTTGTGTGTGCATGCTAAGTCACTTCAGTCATGTCCGATTCTTTGCGACCCTATGGACTATAGCCTGCCAGGCTCCTCTGTGCATGGGATTCTCCAGGCAAGAATCCTGGAGTGGGTTGCCTTCCCTATCCAGGGATCGAACCCGTTTCTTTTATGTCTCCTGCACTGGCAAACGGGTTCTTTACCACTAGCGCCACCTAGGAAGTTGGAAGTACAGCCAGTTTTAGATGTCAGCCCAGAAGGGCCCAGAGGAAGCATCTAATTCACTTCCAGTTCCCGTTGGGTACAGTTGGGTAAATGGAGGCTGCAGCTCACACAGCCAGAATTCCAAACCTGGTTGGTCCAACTCTGCTGGATTCTGTTCTTTTCACAGTCTGAGAGGAACTTGAGCTTGTGGTTGCTAACAATGGGTCTAGTGTGGGACATAGGTTGGTGAGAGGAATTCTATTGTGTGCAGTGCCCTAGGCTAAGACTTGTTGGGAGCAAGTAGAGAATAACCTATGCTGGGGCTGAGGGCCTGGAGCCTGCAGGCAGTGTCTGTATGTGTGTGGGGGAGGGGCACGTGCCTGCCTGCGTGTACATGGATACGTACCCTGCATCAATGCGGAGTGAGATTGGGACCAGGGGTCTGAGACTGGAGGAAGTGATGGGGGGTTGGATTCAGCTTTAAGGTTTAGATAATGGTTAGGCTGGAATCCAGAATGCTGGAATGTTAGAGCCCGCCTGGGGACCCCCAAACCACTGATTACTGGCCTTCTCTGGCTCTTGCGCACAAAAGCTATCAGCTATGAGATCATTTCCAGAGTGCCAGGCCCTGAGTTAAGTAAGTCCTTTACTCCTCACAGCATTCCTATGTGGAGAGTTCTGATATCAGACCCATTTGACAGAGGAGGAAGTGGAGAGGTTATGTCACGTGCACCGCTGGTACACTTGGGACCCTCAGCAGACAACCCCAGGGAGCTCCCTTCCCCAGTCGTTCTTCCACCCTCTCCCATGCAGGAGGCAGCCCGTGCCTCCAAGTTTCACAGAATAGGATTCTCACCTGGTTCTGCCGGTTGCAAGCTGTGTGAGATTCTCAATCTTTCTGAGTCTCTGTTTTCCCTTCTGAAGAATGGGAGATAAGCATACCTGTCCCTTTTCCAAGTGACGATGTAGATTTGCGTGCGTGCTAAGTCGCTTCAGTCGTATCCGACTCTTTGCGAACCTAAAGACTGTAGCCCGCCAGACTCCTCTGTCCTTGAGATTCTCCAGGTAAGAATACTGGAGTGGTTTGCCATACCCTCCTCCAGGGGAGCTTCCTGACCCAGGGATCAAACCCACATCTCCCGCGGCTAGGCATTGCCGGCGGATTCTTTACCGCTGAGCCTCCGAGGAAGCCCGATATACATCTAGCACACAGTAAATGTCAGTGCCTGTCCTGGTTGTCACTTTTCCCTTACTTGCTTCTTCAATCATTCATTCATTCATTCAACATATATTTTCCAAGTGCCTCCTGGATACCAGGCCCCGTGCCAGGTGTCTTGGGCAGTAGCCAGCAAGTTGTGAAGCATTTCTCAGCTCCCGGGAGTTGTAGGGGGAAGGGTTCAATCTGCCTGTCACTGGATGGGTGGAGAGGAGTGGGCATCGGTCAGCAAAGCTCCTGGCTAGTCCCTGTCTTGAGTCGCAGCCGTCTCTGGGGCAGCTGAGAGGTGGCCTGGAAGAAGCAACTCTGAGAGCTGGGTCTTTAAGGATCTTCAGCCTGTCGTGGGGGGAGGGAGCAGCTCCAGCGAGATGGAGAATGAGATGGAAAATGTGAGATGGCTGCTGCTGAGGCCTTAGGAGGACCATGAAGCTCCCAGGGCTCCCAGCATTCCTGGCAGAGGGGCTTGGCCTGTGTCCCTAGGCACACTCTCTCCTACACACACAAACACACGTACCCATATTCACAGCGGATGCGCAGAGATCCACGCCCACTGACACACGTCCCATGTACCCATTCAGGGACAGGCTTGTGCTCTCTGCTTTCCAGAAGCACACCTGCGGGCGTATTAGAGAGGAGACCCGCTCAGAGAAGTACACAGACCCACACAAGATACACCACACATGTCTCCTCACACCCACCGTTACCGGACAGACACAACACAGACTCACACCATCTAGGAGACGGCAGGCTCAGAAACACACCCTCACACATCACCAGACATGCTTGGCCATGTCCCAGAGACGGACACACCCTGGAGACAGTCTCAGATGTATTGGAAGTACACGTGCGTATGCAGGCGCACACAAACCCACTCAGACTCATTACACACAGGTGCTGGCACCCGCAGACCCACCCCTGCCAGGCGGGCACAGACACGGCCCATCACCCAGACACCCCCACTGCATCTGCCACAAAGACAGCAAACAGCAGACCTGGGCTCACACACCTGGGCTCGCACACCCGGGCTCACAGACACACACAGCGAGGAGACGCATGTGAACAAGGCATGCAGCCACGACATAGAAGCAGGGCATGAGCACAGAGCACTCAGGTGTCAGGTCTGTAGCATTTGCTAACAGGAGCCAGAGACCCTCAAAGGAGGATACCCAGACATGCGCGCGCACACACACACACACAGAGGCTGTGACATTTCAGCCACACAGAAACACAGGAAATCCTGGCCCGTGTCTCCCTGGAGCTCATGTGTACAAACTACTGTTTTCAGCGCCTCCACGAGGCTTCCTTCCACTAGGCTGCTGGGAACAGTGAGGAGTGTGACAGGGGTTTGATTTTGCAACCTCCGGGATCTGGGGGCCCTGGAGCCTGACTGAGACTGAATGGATTGTAGGCAGATAAAGGGCTGGCAGGTCACCGAGGTGGAGAAACTGCATCAAAGGCCCTCAGACCCTGGACACACGACACTTGGGCTGGGGCCCAGTGAGCCAAATGGAGCAATTGTCAGGCCTGCCTGTGGGAGAAATAGTGCCCAGGGGCACCTCCCTCCTAATCTCCTCGGAATTTCCTGCTTGCCCTCATCTCCTGCCTCCTCCCCTTGCCCCTTTGCTGAGGGCTGTGGAGGACTGTACCATTCCTGTCCCTGATGAGTGCCTGATTCTGCCTGGGAAAAGGAGACTGGGATAGAGGAAGTTATGTGGGCACTCAGAGGAGGGGCCTGGAAGACTTCCTGGAGGAGGAGGCATTAGAATTGAGGAGTTAGCCTTGAATGACTGCCTCTGTGTCCAGCTGCTGGGACCGTGCCTGGCACATCCCAGCGATTCAATAAATATTTGTTGCACAATTGAATGAAAGGCAGTGATCAGGATCTGCAGGTGGGCTGCAGGCAGACTGTGGGCTTGAAATAGAAGAGTTGGGGGGAGTGGTGGGTGGGGGCAGTGGTGTGGGAGAGACTGGGAAGGGGAGCTGGGCCTGCTTGGGAAGGGCACTGAGTGCTGAGCTGAACTGAGGCATTGTGAATACCTTGCTGGTAGGGGCTATGTTGACCTAGAGCAGGGCGAGGCACTGCCTCCTTTCCATGTGTCTTCAGCACGGGGCACAAGGCCCAGGGGCCTCGTGGGAGGTGGAGAAATTCCACTTTGGGGATCAGGTCTGGACCAAACCTTGCTTTGTTTCCTCTTCCCTGTACATGAACCCATGTTCAAGGCCCCTCTTCAAGCCTGTCTTCCTGTCTGTAAGATGAGACTTTAGGGGGTCCAGGGATTAATAACCTGCCTTCCAATGCAGGGGATGCAGGTTTGATCGCTGGTTGGGGAACTAAGATTCCACATGCTGTGGGGCAACTGAGCCCACACACTCTAGAGTCTATACTCTCTAATAAGAGAAGCTCCCAGATCGCAATGAAGACCCACTGTAGCAAAAACAAAACAAAACAAAACAAAGGGAACTTAATTCCTTTCTTTCTTTCAGAGCACTTGGGAGGATTAATGGTCAGGTGTACAGCACATTCAGCACCATCCTGGGCACAGCAGAAGGGAGGGAGCCCCACATGTGTAGTCTCTGGGGCAGAAAGAGTTCATCAGGGGAGGAGCTTGGCTAAGTTCTAAGCAGAGGCCTGACCAGCAGCCAAGGTTATAACTAACATCATTCCCCTGGTTGCCCCACAGGCGTGACCTCATATGCAGTCACATTCTCTTCCTTCTGGCGCCAGAAGGAACTGGGAACTGGGGTGGGGAAAGAGCAAGAGACTTGGGTATTCTGGGCCGGGCTGGCCCTGGCAATCACTGGAGGAGCCCCACAGGTCAGCAGATGGTGCTGGCCTCCCTGAGGAATGGTGGGGAGTCGGAGAAGGTGGGAGCAATAAGCCAGCCTTTCCCTTCTTTGGGGTCCAAGGTGGTAGAGAGCACTGTGGTCTGGAGCCAAACCCAGTTGGGCTTGAAACCTTGTTCTGCCTTTTCTTCTATGAGCTTTGCCTTTACAAGCCTCAGTCCCCTCATCTGTACAATGGACGGGCATGCTGATGGTGCTCGCCCTACAGTGTTGCTGTGAGGATTAAATACGAGAAAGCATGTATGTGAGGATTACCCGGGGCCTATAAGGGCTCAAGCTCTGCACCCTCATCACTCGTTATCACCAGGCTTGGATCTGACTGCCCATGAGCCCTGGGGTTTTGTTTTTGTTTTTAATATTTATTTATTTATTTCACTATGTTGGGTCTTAGTTGCTGCACACGGGATCTTTGTTGCGGCATGTGGAATCTTTAGTTGCAGCCTGTGGGATCTAGTTCCCTGACCAGGGATCGAGCTCAGACCCCCTGCATTGGGAGTGCGGAGTCTTCGGCCCTGGACCACCAGGGAAGTCCCAGGCCCTGGGTCCTTGATGACAGGGGTTGTGCCTGGCTCTGGGTGTGGGTCTTGGCATGGAGCAGGGGCCTAGGAGGTGTGCGTGCAGCTGAAGTGCATTGTGGGTATCCCCAAACACATCTCTCCCTGTGCTGCCCACCCTTTACCCTCCTGCCCCAACTCAGGCCAGTGCTGCAGGCTCTCATCCAGAGATATGTCTTTGCTGATGGAGGGCCACCTTTGGGGATCCCACATTCTAGAAGTGGGGTGAAGAATCTCCCGTTGCCTGTGCCTCAAAGAGAAGCTCAGACTCCAAAGAGTTTGGGGTCCTGTAGCCAGGCTGGACCAGCTGTCTTTACCCTGGTTTTGCCCCAGATCCACATGAGTTCTTCGGGGTCAGGTGCCTTGATCTCTCCCCTCCACACCCCTCCTGAGCCCTGCCCAAGTGCCTGGGTGGCCTGTGTGGTCCTGCTTTTCTCAGCCTCATCTCACCCCTGCTCCACCCAAGTTCTGAGCGCTCTGTGCACCCCAAGCCTCCGTCCCTGTCTTCTCTGCCACGGGGCCTTTGTACTGCAGTCCCTCCCGCCTCCCTTGGTTTCCTCCTCCACCTTCCTGTGTTCAGCTCCAGGCCAGGCTCCTGAGTTAGACACCTAGGCGCTTCCTGTAGGCTCCTTTGGGGC
Source organism: Giraffa tippelskirchi (assembly GCF_054371585.1). Lineage (NCBI taxonomy): Eukaryota > Metazoa > Chordata > Mammalia > Artiodactyla > Giraffidae > Giraffa > Giraffa tippelskirchi. The sequence goes on along the minus strand of NC_137287.1, from coordinate 107,699,485 downwards.
ATTTACCTCTAAGTAATGACATTATTAACTAGATAATTACAGGTTTCATCCCCCCTCCCCACGCTCTGCATGAGGGCACTGATCTTACCCTGGTGGGACTTAACCCCTGCCTTTCACACTGGTGTCCGTAAACCGAAATACTCAGAGAGGTTAAGGGGCTTGCCAAAGGTCACACGGTCTGTAAGTGGCAAGAGGCAGAAGGACTAGGGTCTCCTGGTGCGCTTTGCAGGATGCTAGGCAGGGGGAATGATGCCAGAAAAGGCTCGGAGGTGTGCGATGCTGGGGTGGGCTGGTGCCTCAGGCCACACTGCCTGGAGCCATTCCCTTGACTCGCCAACCTCGCCTTCCCTCCCTGTACACCTCTGAGCGCCGTGCTCTCCCTGCTCAGAGATTTGGCTGCAGCCCAGAGGCCGTTTGGGGGATGATTTTGAATATATTAAAAATTATATTTATTTATCATTTATTTTGGCTGTCTGGGTCTTCGTTTCGGCACACAGGATCTTCAATCTTCGTCGCGGCCTGTGGGATCTTATTCCTCGACCCGGGATCAAACCTGGGCCCCCTGCATTGGGAGTGCGGAGTCTTAGCCACTGGACCACCAGGGAAGCCTCTGGGGGACGTTTTAAATACATCCGGATTGGATGTACCTTCCTGTCAACAAAGAAAGTACAGGAGGGACACTGTTGGGTGTCCCTGCTCTGAGCGCCCCCCAACCCAGAGGCATCAGGAGCTGCAGAGGTCTCCCTGCTTCGGCTAGTGACGCCTGGAATGGGACAGCGGCAAGTCAGGCCTGGCCTTGGAGGTCAGCGGTTTCTGGGCATCTCCTCCCTCCTCAGTGCCCTCCCGCCCATGTCCGCATATGCGGACACACACACACAGCTCCCCACCAGAGAGAGTGTCTGTTGCCTCATGCATAGAACTGTGCCACATCTGAGAGGCTCACTCCTGATTGCCTTTGGAGCCTTCTTCTTCCTGAGCCTCTGTTTGCTTATCTGTAAAATGGGCGTCTATAGAATAGCACTTGCCTCAAAGGAACTGTTGTTGAGGTAATGGACATTCAGAGCTCACCCCGGTGCCTGGCACAGGGTAAGCCCTTGTATATATTAGCTATTATTATTGTCACTATTGTCCCATCAGAGATATCATCTAATTTAGTTTACAAGTGCTCAAATTGGACTCGAAACCTGGCCATGCCATTTAACATGTGACCTTGAGGTGACCTTTCCGACCTCAGTCCCTCACCAGTCAGTGGGGGTGGCTGGGGATACAGCGATATAATGTGTGCCACATGGCACAGGTTGAGCTCTCAGGAAGCTCTGTGCCTGTGGTCGTTTATTGCTGTTGGAGAGGCAAGTCCAGGACTCTGTCTTCCGTCACTGAGACCAGGCAGCCTCCATGCCAGTGCAAGGGGGCATTGTGTGGCATGGCCATGCCTGGCTGGGGTCCAGGCCCTCCTTCTCCAGGACCTTTGACCCTGACTCCACTAAAACTAGAGCCCAGCCTCCACACAAGGAAGCTAAGCTGGGAAACAGGAGGCTAAGCAGAGTCCGTCCCGGCTTGACTCTGGACAGTCTGGGGGACGGTGGGACTGTCCCAGGCCCCCTCTAGACCTCAGAGCCCCTGCCTGTGAAGGGATGGAGTCTCTGGGCACCCCCCCACCCCTGCTGCTGCTCCTGTAGTTCTTGGCTTATGAGCTGGAAAGGAAGTGGAGCTGCACAGCCTATGCCCTCCTTGGGGTCCAAGTGCGATGATCTCATCTGGAGCCTTGACAGATCCCGGAGGACGGGCAGAAGGGACAGCAGATGGCTGCCCTGGCCTCTCGGGGGTGCTGGCATGCCGCCCTCGTGGCCACTGCTGGCCCACCCTGCAGGTCAGCCCATCTGGGTGGGGGTGAGTGGCCCGGCCAGAGCCAGGGTGGCAGATGGGCAAGCAGCCTGGGCTTTGGCCTGAGGGAGGGACCGTGGTGGCCAGGGTGGTGTGGAGAAGGCCGGCCAGGAGGAGGCTCCCAGGCCTCTGTGGAGTGGTTGCCATCCTGCAGAGTGAAGCTTCTGGATCCCTCAGCTCAGTTGTCATACTTGCTGGGTCTGTTGCCCACTTGTGGGTCGGGTCCCTAGGCCCTGGGAAGGAAGTGATAAATTTGGGTAAGGTTTGAAATTGAGCAAGGCTTCCCTGTGGCTCAGATGGTAAAGAAACCGCCTGCAATGCGGGAGACCTGGGTTCGATCCCTGAATTGGGAAGATCCCCTGGAGAAAACAATGGCAACCCACTCCAGTGTTCTTGCCTGGAGAATTCCGTGGACAGAGGAGCCTGGTGGGCTACAGTCCATGGGGTCACAAAGAGTCAGACACGACTGAGCGACTCACACTTTCACTTTTCTTTGAAACCGAGCAGGGGTGCAGTTGGGCTGGGACATGTGTTACACTCCATGAAAGAAAAACAGGGTTGAGATGGACTCGATGGGCCTAGAGGGGTCTGGAGGGCTTCTCTGAGGAGGTGGCCTTTAAGTGGATGCTTCAAGCAAGATGGGCAGCCGGTAGTGGGAGATGCAGTGGAGGGGAATCCAGACAGAGGCTTAGAGGTGGGACAGGCAAGGTATAATCTGGCCTCTGGGAAGAGGCCTGAATGGCTGGAGTACAGCCGCTGAGAGGAGGAGTTGGGGAAGATGAAGACGGACAGGTTGACAGGATCAGGCTTCTCTTGCTTTCGGGCCCAGTGATTTACATACAGTAAAATGAGCTTTGGCAAGTGTATGGAGCTTTGTAACCACTACCATAATCATTCCATTCCCCAGTGGCTCAGATGGTTAAGAATCCACCTGCAATGCAGGAGACATGGGTTCAGTCCCTGGGTCAGAAGAGCCCCTGGAGAAGGAAATGGCAACCCACTCCAGTATTCTTGCCTGGGGGAAATCCCATGGACAGAGGAGCATGGCAGGCCACAGTTCACAAAGAGTAGGATACGACTAAAGCAGCTGAGCCGCACCAGCTATCGCCCCCACCGACATTCTCCCTGTACCCCTTGGTGGTCAGGGCCTCCCTCCTCCAGCCCCTGGCAACCACTGATCTGTTTCCTGTCCCTATAATCTTGCCTGTTCCAGAATATCATGGAAATGGCTTCATACAGTCAGTGGCCAACTGAGTCTGACTTCCTCCACTTAGCATACTGCCTTTGGGCTTCACCTGTGTGGTTGTGGGTATCAGCAGTTCCTTCCTCTTTATTGCTGAGTAGTTATTATATGGATGTACCACCGTTTAGCCATTCACCAGTTGAGGGACATTTGGGCTGTTTCCAGAGCTTGACGATTGTTGAAGGATTTCTCATAGGAGAATTAACGGTTAAAAAAAAAAATCACTCCATGTACTAAGTGGAGAACAGATTAGTGGGGAGTAGATTGGCCATCACGGGACTAAATTCAGTGATTTGGTGATGAATCTGGCTCACTGTGTGTTTGTGTGCTCAGTCGTGTCTGACTCTTTACGACCCCACCTGACTCCTCTGTCCTTGGAATTTTCCAGGCAAGAATACTGGAATGGGTTGCCATTTACTACTCCAGGGGATCTTCCCAACCCAAGGATCAAACCCCCATCTCCTGCATCCCCTGTATTAACAGGTGGATTCTTTACCCACCTAGGAAGCCCGTAGGTACTCAATAATTCTTCATATAAAATGGCTGTGCCCTGTGGTAGCCAGGGAGGCTTCTTGGTGGAGGTGGCATTTGAGGTGGAGGGGTGAGGAGGTAGGAGACAGATACAGAGAGGAAGGAGGCTCAGGCAGTGCAGAGTCCCCATGGGAACTGGGTGGGCTGGGACCCCAGCTTCCTGCTCCTACCCCAGCCTTGGTATCCCAGAGTTTCTAGGATGTGGTCTGCAGGGCCCAGATCAGGATTCCCTGGGGATGCTGGGTGAATGGGCACCTGCCAGTGCCCACCCTAGCCCCATGCAGGCTGACGCTCTGGGGTAGGAGTTAGCCAGGGGACCTCAGCTCTGGAACAAGCTCTTCCTTGTTAGCTGATAAGAGGCTACCCCCTCACGCGTTCAGGAACCTCCTGTCCCCTCTGGGCTAGCTGGGAGCTGTTGCTGGGGGCTCTTCCGCCCTTTGCAAATGGCTGTGTTTCTTCAAGGGGTTTCATGTTTGGTCACTTGCATCTCCAACCCCATGGGTTGGGATACCTTCTCACCAGCTGCTTTCCCAGACCAGTTGCATCAGACCCATGTATCTGGAGCCCCTCCGAATGTTCCAATAACCTCGAATATAACCCCTCCCTTCTGTCCTCATTGTGCAGAGATTAATCATCTTACATTCCAGTAGGTTTCCTGCTGAAACTATTTTTTCCTGGAACATTTTGTATTTTTTTTGGCCATACCACACAGTTTGCAGGATCTTAGTTCCCTGACCAGGTATCAAACCCCCACCCATCACAGTGAAAGCACCGAGTCCTAACCACTGGACTGCCGGGGAATCCCCTTTTCTGGAATATTTTAAATGTGGCTTGAAATCAGAGCACTTCTTCTCCAGCTTTATACCCTGATGGTGGAGAGTGAGGGTCTGGGATTGCTACCTAGACCCTACAGATGAGGTGACTCCAGAGGAAACACAGATTCCATCTTATTTTATGCCGTATCTCCCTTTAGTCTCTCTGCTGAGAGTAATTTTCAGAATAGTGTTTCTAAATGTTTAAAACAAAATGTAAAGGAAAGCAAGCATATGGAAATATAGTTATCAAAGTATATTTTTAAATGATGACATAGTAATAGGTGTGCTTATTAACTCATAAGATCTGGAAATAGGTCTATTAACGCTGTAATTTCAAAGTACTGAAGAATGTAAAGGATATTTTGACATTTCTGCAACAACTGTTATATGCTATGAAAATCTGTGTGGTTTCTGTTGGTGCCAAAGCCGTAAGTACTGCTGATACAACTGTGGTTTGTCCAGAATAGAAGGAAATGTTAATTTTTAGTTAGTGTTAGTGAAAAATAAAGACATGATTTTTTTTTTTTCCCCTGTTACCACTGAAGTTCATGTGCTCCCTGCATTCTGGTGCAGACAAGAGAGCCTGAGTCCTGCTTGGAGGTGTCTCTGGGTGACCTTGGGCACAGCCCACCTCCCTGTGCTCCTCTGCAGTTCTTTGCCCCTAGATCAGAGATGATAATTCCTGTGCTGCCTGGCCATGGGGCTTCTGTAAGGACCCACGAGATGAGTCACGTGGAATGTCTTTGTAAACTGTGACGCCCCGTGCTGCCATGCAATGCCGCGCTATTATTAGCGGTCGTGTGAGCTCATGGTTGGCCCTCTGGGCCAGCGTGAACCGAGAGACTCTTCCTGGCTAATTCCCCCAGGGTTCCTGGGAATCAGTCCGTTTTGGGGAACTCGCCTGCCCCTGAGAGGCTGTTTCCTGCAGGCTGACCTCATGGGTCATTAAGGAGTGTGGTGGGGATAGGCAGGGTGTGGGCAGGGTGTGGGTGGGGGAGCAGACCCTGCCCATCCTCCTGGGTGGCATGGGGGTCTGAGGCCAGTGCTGGAGCAGCCTAGGCTCTCCCTCATTTTTAAAAAATTAATTAATATGGCTGCATCAGCTCTTAGTTGGGGCACATGGTCTTCGTTGCTACATAGCATATGGATCTTAGTTCCATGGCTAGGGATTGAACCCATGTCCCCTGCATTGCAAGGAAGATTGCTAATCCCTCTGGGAAACTTCTGAGCCTCAGTTTCCTCATTTGCAAAGTGGGAACATTTTCCCTACCTACCTCACAGGGCTGGTAAGGGGATCAGACAGTTGTGCATGTACTCTGCTTGGACTGGTCCTAGTAATCAGTGAGCTGTTTTTTATTTGAGGGCATGTCTGGACATGGTGGGGCTGAGGATTCTAGGGCAGAGGCAGGGCTGTGAGGGCTGTGAGGAGGAGACCTGGGGAGAGGCGGGGCTGGATTCCAGGGTAAGAAGTGTGAACCTAACACAGAAACCAGTAAGAATCAGGGAGGAGATAGAAAGCTACCTGCTTTTTCTTTTTTTCAAGTTTTTCCCAATAAACAGATGTTACTTCTATGAAAGTGAAAGTGAAAGTGTTAGTCACTCAGTCGTGTCTGACTCTTTGTGACCCCATGAACTGTCCGCGGAATTCTCCAGGCAAGAATACTGGAGTGAGTTGGGTTACCATTCCCTTCTCCAGGGGATCTTCCCGACCCAGGGATCAAACTCAGGTCTGCTGCATTGCAGGCAGATTCTTTACCATCTGAGCTACCAGGGAAGCCCATTACCTCTATAATCAGAGCAAAATATTTTTTTTTTTTTGCTGCATCGCACAGTTTGCCAAATCTTAGTTCCCTGACCAGGGATTGAACCTGGGTCACAGCAGTGAAAGTGCTGAGTCCTAACTACTGGACCACCAGGGAATTCCCGAAATAAACAGTCTCTGTAAATGGAAAGTCTGACTACCGAGGCTGCAGTATGGGTGTCTGACCTAGTCCCCAGACCCCCACCTTCTGCTTCCCGTCCTCAGGTTAAACAATCAGGTTAAGCTTCAAGGGGAGGAGAGGTTACCTCGAAGGAGCAGCCAGAGCGGATGAGTTTGGAGGCCTGGCAGACTGGGCCCAGTCTGGGCACCTTTCCTCAGCTTCTTTTTTTTGTTGTTCGTTTTTTAATTTTTTACTTATTTGTTTCTTGGCCCTGCTGCATGGCATGTCGGATCTTAGTTCCCTGACCAGGGATTGAACCCGTGACCCCTGCAGTGGAAGCAAGGAGTCTTAACTGCTGGACTTCCAGGGAAGTCCTTCCTCAGCTTCTTTAGTCTAGCCTTTCTGACAGGGGGTTGAGAATCAGGGGCCCCCAGGCTCTGAGGTGGGCACCTTTGGGCAGTGTGGCCGTTTCCTGTCTGCTGTAGGGGATTAGGTTTGGGTTTCCCCACCGATACGGGGCGGGGGTGGGGGTGTCTCTGACAACCTTACTGCGTAGCCACTGGGCTGGCAGAGTCCAGTGGAGTTTGGCCCCTCTCTCCCCACTTCCGTGCTTTTGGGGTGAGGGGCTCAACCGGGTCACTGAGCTGTCTTTGAAGGGAAGGCTGAGCTCCCCACTCCCTGGCAATTCCCTACCAGCTCCCTCCATTGGATCAAACAGCCCCTGGATGGAGGAGTCCTGGGAGATGGAGAGGCTCAGTGAGGTCTGAAAACCTCGGAGGGAAGCAGAGTTCTGCTCTTCGCCCCTCCTTATGTCCCAGAAGCCTCTTTCCCAGCCCCCACCTCAGACCCCGAAAGCTTAACCCTGGTCTATGTCCCACCTTCACCAGCTTCTGCTGCCCACATCCCAGCAGACCCGGCCATGGGGCCCACAAGCCAGCCTTTGTGGACTCACCCTCTCCTGTGGACCGTGCCAGGAGGGGCTGACTGCATTCTGCCTGCAGCTGGGACAAACCCCCAAGGGCCCTGGGCTCCCCTTGGCTGCCACGGAGAGATGGAGCTGGTATGAATGCAACATCCTGCATTTTCAGAAATGGACTGTGGTGAAGGGTGGGCCTGGAGAGGCAGCTGCTCGTGTGAGAAAGATCACTCATTCATTCATTCACTTCTTCAATAGATGCTTACTGAGACCCTGCTCTGTGCCAGGCTCTGGGCTGGGGGAGATTGTGTGCTGAGACATGGGACTCTTGCCCATTTAGGGAAAAAGACTGTAAGGAAACACCCTGCCTTAGAGTCACTTAAGAGCCCCCATTTCCAGGGTTTCTGATTCAGTAGGTCTTGGTGAGGGTGTAAGAATTTCAAAGTTCCCCGATGTAGCCAACACTGCTGGTCCAGGGACCACACTTTGAGAAGCACTGTGATTCAGGACCAGGTGGAAGAATTTTGAGTGGTTTGTATCCTCTATATTTTCAAAACTACTTCTATGGTCATCATTTACTTTCATAAGTAGGAAAATCAGTTTTAAAAGGTTATTTTTAAAGTGGTCCTGCAAAATTGACTTCAGTGCCCTGGATGTGGTCCTGTGATGAGGGGTGTCACCTCTTATGATCTAAATGTCACACATCTTTTTTAAAAAAATTTCATTTATCTTTAATATTTATTTATGTATTTGGCTGAATGGCATCTTCGTTGCGGCACGTGGGATCTTCATCGAGTCATGTGGGATGTTTCGTTGCGGTGTATGGACTCTCTCTTGTGGCACACAGGCTCCAAATTGTGCAGGCTCAGTAGTTATGGCACATGGGCTTAGTTGCTCCTCAGGGATCCTAGTTCCCTGACCAGGGGTTAAACCCACATCGTCTGCATTGCAAAGTGGATTCTTAACCCACTGGACCACCAGGGAAATCCCTAGATGTCACACATCTTTTATGTAGCCGAGTATCATTAGTTGTGCATGCCCTGCACTTCCCTTTGGCTCTTCCTGAGCTTGGGGTCCACTTAGACTCCCACATCCTCCTCATCAACATGTTCTGTAAATGGTATAGTGAGGATTTGAACACAGGCCCATCTGGAGGCTGGTTTAGCTTGGATTTAGCCAACTGGCCCACACTTCCTGAGTGCCGTTTCCTTTATGCTTCCTTAATCTTGCCAGCTGAAATGCGTGTGGACCCCTCACTTCCTCATTTCTTTAACTGGTGTGATCATGGACTGGCCCACTTCCTCCTTCTCCACGTATTAGTAATCTATTTTATATATAGTAGTTCAGTTTCTCTTTTTAGTCTACAGTCTTATTTAATGTCTTCAGTCACACAAAAGGTTGATCCTTTTATTTGTGATTCAGCTTTCACATCTGCTATTAGACATCGTGATCATTCGTTTCTTCTCCCGGGTCTCCCCACTGCTCCCTGCTACACTTTGTCTAATGATTGCTGCAGGTTGGTGTGTCTTGTTATGGTTGTTTGCCTAACCAGACATGCCACCATGCACTCAGGATGTTGGGCCCTATGCTGAGTGTGGGGGATACAGCAGGGAGTGAGTGAGACATGGGGAAGCCCCGCCCCACCCCACCCTGCCCGCGGCACTCACAGAGCCTCTGGGAGATAGACTATTAAATGAAGAATTACTGATGCGTTCATGTTGACAAAGGGGAAGTGAAGGACATCTGGGAACTGATGACAGAGGTGGTCAGGAGCTGCCTTGAGGAAATGAGGTCACCCCCCTCAAACCAACCCCCTCCACTTAAAACCCAAGCTCAGATTCTTTTATTTTTTTTGGTTCTGCTGGGTCTTCGTTGTTACGCACAGACTTTCCTCTCTAGTTGCAATGCACAGGCTTCTTGTGGTGGCGTCTCCTGTTGCAGCGCATGGGCTCTACAGCACAGGGTCTTCAGTAGTTGTGACCCATGGGCTTAGTTGCCCCATGACATGTAGAATCTTCCCAGACCAGGGCTCAAACCCCTGTCCCCTGCATTGGCAAGAAGATTCTTAACCACTGGACCACCAAGGAAGTCCCAAACTCAGATTTTTCACTCAGTCCTTCAAAGCCCTGGATTGCTGACCGTTGTCAGTTTCCCCAGCCTCACTTTACTCCTGTAGCTTCCCTGGCCACTTTGCTGTATCCTGATACACTGAGCTCTTTCCTGCCTCAGGGCCTTTGCACACATTGCCCCCCCTCCCCACCCTGTCTCATGGGTGTTCCTTCTGCCTCAGCTCAAATGTCCCTTTAGGGGTGGCCTCCCCAGCCATGTCCTCTAACATAGCACATTCCCCCATTACTCTATCATATTACCCACGTGTTTTGTTTTTGGTTTTTTATCTTCATAGCTCTTAACAGTATCTGAGGTTTTTTTTTAATCTGTCCATTTATACTGTGTCTGGCCACTGAGACTTGGGGCTCCACACAGACAATACAGAAAGGGCCACATTCGTCTTGGTTGCCATGCTCCTTCCCCACTCCCCTGCTTGCACTGGGCCTGGTATGCAGTTGGTGCCCATAAATGCTTATTGAATGAGCCCTTTTCTACTTCCCCAGTGTATTAGTTTCCTGTTGCTGCTATAAGAAATTACCAGAACTTTAGTGGTTTGCAGCAATCCCAGATTATCATCTTACAGTTCTGAAGATCAGAAGTCTGAAAACCGAGGTGTTGGCAGGATTCCATCCCTGTACAGGCTCTGGCGAGAGTCCATTCCCTTTTCCTGCTTCTAGAGGCTGCCTGCCTCCCCTGGCCCTTGGCCCTTTCTCCACCTTCAGCGTACATCATCCCGACCTCTGCCACGTCGCCTACTCCTGCTCTGATTGCTTTGCCTCCCTCTTTTTTTTCTTTTAATTTTTATGTATTTATTTGGCTGCTCCCAGTCTTAGTTGAGGCACGTGGGTTCTTCAGTCTTCATTGCAGCATGCAGGATCTTTTATTTAGTTGCAGCACACGAACTCTTAGTTGAGGCATGTGGGATCTAACTCCTTGACCAAGGATCGAACCTGGGCCCCCCTGCATTGCGAGTATGGAGTCTTAGCCACTGGACCACCAAGGCTTACCTCCCTCTTATATGGATGCTTGTGATTACATTGGGTCCACCCAGAAAATCCACGATAATCTCCCAATCTCAAGATCCTTAATTTAATTATATCCGTACAGTCCCTTTGCCATGTAAGGTGACATATTCAGATTCTGGGAATTAGGATGTGGGCACTTGAGGGGGGTTGCATTGTGCAGCCTACCACTCTCAGACCTCCCCTCCCCCGATGGGTGCCTAGGACAGTGTCGGGTGTGGCCTGTGCTCAAGCACTCTGGCCACCACGACAGGGCCCAGCGACCTGACCTCTCCTCCCTTCTGCAGGATGAGATCGAGGAGCTGCGGGCAGAGATGCTGGAGATGCGGGATGTCTATATGGAGGAGGATGTGTATCAGCTACAGGAGCTGCGGCAGCAGCTGGACCAGGCCAGCAAGACATGTCGCATCCTGCAGTACCGGCTGCGCAAAGCCGAGCGCCGCAGCCTCCGCGCTGCCCAGACTGGCCAGGTGGATGGTGAGCTCATCCGCGGCCTGGAGCAGGACGTCAAGGTAAGCCTGGGCCCCCCTCCCTAGTCCTCAGAGGTGCCCCTGCTGGGGGCGGTGGTGGGGAGGATCATGAGCCTGAGTGGGCCCTGGTCAGCTCACTCCTTGTGTGTCCCTTGGGCAAGTTCCATCATCTTTTTGCACGTCAGCATCCTCATCTGTAAATGGGGATCCCTGATGAACTGATAGGCCATCATCCACCAGGGTTGTTCCAAAGTGGTATCACAATATAAATCCTCCCAACAGCAGCTGCTGTGTGAGTCACAGCCACACACCTGGTGCTGGGCTCCATGTTGTCTCTGCACAGTTCCGTGGAAGTTTTCTTTCTTGTGCTGATGGAGAGTAGTGAAGGTCTGGAGTTGGATAAGCCTGGTTTATTTCTTGGCTCCAATATGCCCTAATTTTATGGTTTTGAGCAAGTCACCTATGTTTCCGTTTCCTCATCTGTAAAATGGGTATAACAGCAGCCCATGCCTCATAGGGCTCTATGAGGATCAGATAAGAACAGGTAAGTAAGAGGTCACTGTAAACAGTGAAAAATGTTAGCTACTATTATTATTCCCATTTTTCTGGATGAGGAAAGTGAGGCTCAGAGAAAGGAAATACCTCTCCAGGGTCACGGGACCCGCTAGCTGGCAGAGCACAGACTCATCAGCCTCCCATGCTGGCTGCCTGACCTCACTGTGCTTGGCCTCAGGGAGCAGGAGAAGGATGGCCTGGAGTCTGGCAGGGGGAGGAGTCTGCCTTACCTGTCTGTGTGAGCCCAGGTCCGGGGACTGAGAAATCTGGGGGACCTGGCCCAACACCCAGCTCTCAGCACTCAGCCCAGTGTTATCCAGGGATGTAGGAGCTGGGGGTGAGGACATCTCACACAGCCTGGGGGCCTATGGGGTCTTCCTGCAGGGGGACCTCTGAGCCACGCTTGAGGCAGAAGTTGAAGGAAGAGGGCCCCTGTAAGGCAGGGGGTGGGGAGGTGAAGGGTGAACACCAGCCCCACCTTGGACTTTACCTCTCCCATTGTCCTGCATGTGCCAGGTGCACAGTGGGTTGGTAGGTCTGCTGCTGATGAAACAGAGCTCAGAAAGCTTATATCTCCAAGTCCAAAGTGCACCAGGGACCTCCCTGGTGGTCCAGTGGCTAAGACTGCACTCCCAAAGCTGGGGGCCTGGGTTCAATCCCGCATGCCGCAACTGAACATCTAGATTGAAGATCCCACGTGCAGCAGCTGAGACCGAGAGCTGCCAAATAACTAAATACAAATACTTTTTAAAAAAATCAAGAAATGAAGTGCTCCTCTCTATTTGAGAAGGCAGCTCCTGGGATAAATGGTTACAGAAATACTCAAATTCCCAGCACCGGATTGAGAGGGTGGCGGGTGAAGGAGAGCCCTAGAGGCTTAGAGGAATCTGGGTTTGGGTCCAGGTAATTGGGGCTTTCAGGCAGAGACCCAGAAAGTCAGCTTTAGATGAGGAAGGCGTGGAGGAAGGCTGCAGCTGGGAGCAGACTGGCTGGGTGGCTGGTGCCTCCATGGGAGGAGCCGGGAGCAGCTGGTGTGTGTGCAGAGTGTGAGGGGGGAGGCCCCTGGAGTCTGGGCGGAGGGGAGCGGGCCCCTTCTGTTGTGATTTGAACCAGCCAATCAGCAATTGGCTTGCCCCTTCCCTCCCTCCTCTCCCTGAGCCTGCAGCTGGGGTGCTGAGCTCATCCATGCCGGCCTGGACTGGACAGCTCTGGCTGCCTCCCTCAGTCCCATGTGCTGGGGACGTTCTGGGGCGTTTTTCGGAGGTTCTCAGAATGCTGACTTCCCTGGTATCGCCTGGGAGGGCTTGATGGACCTAAGTGTGGAGAGGACTGGTTGCTGTCTGGAAGGGACCCTCTGATTTCTCAGCCAGCGAGAGCAGACTGGCGTGGGGCCCCTTCTTGGGGTCTCAGTTTCCTCTTCTCTTAAATGGCGGGCTTAGAGCAGCTGAATCTTCAGGGCTTTAGCAGCTCCAGTGGTTTTAGCAAGCAGGTGGTTTATTGGTGTGGGTGCTGTGAAAGAAACTTCAGGCCTTGGTCCTCCCTCTCCCCCCACCCCCTAGGCTCTCTCTTTGCTGGTTCTCACAGGTGGCAGGACCCACAGAATCTCAGCTGGAACGTTGTCCATCATGAGGAGTGCAGAAGTCGGGGCAGAGACCGGCTCTGCCCCTTGCTTGCCTTGTGGCTTTGGGAGAGCTGCTTTGCAGCCTGAGCCTCAGTTTCCCCGTGTGGAAAATGGGGGGTGCAGCAAGTCTCTACCTGGAGAGACTTTTGTGAGGCTAAAGTGAAATAGTGCAAGTAAAGAGCATGCTAAGCGCAGGGCCAGCTCGGGATGCTCCCCCAGCAAATAAGCAAATGTTGGTTGGGATGTTACTGTTATTGTTCAGGAGAAAAACTTAGAAGTGGGATGAGTGGCTAGGCCAGGCCGAGGAAGCGGGTAGAATCTCAGCCTCCCTGGATGGATAAGTATAGCCTGGAGGTTTGTTCACCATGCAGATTCCCAGGCCCCAGCCTCAGGGGCTGGGATCCTGTGGGAGGGTATCAGGTTCTAGGATCCGGGATGAAAATTCCCACCTGAAGGGACCCTTGTAGGGGGCCCCAGGACACACCAGTAAAACATTTCTTAGAAGCAGTTGTTGCTGGAGAAAAAGTTCTGGCTTTGGGTTTAATTCCTGGGTGACTTGAGCAGGTTACTTTCTCTTTTTGAGCCTCAGCTTTCTTATCTGTACAATGGGGGTGACATTCCCACCCTCCCTGGGTTTTTGGGAGCATTTAGCCACACTGAGTCCAGATGCTGCCTGGACACGGGGCGTTCCTCAGTGAGGGCTCCCAGCCCCTGCCCTGAGGATTCAGTGTGACAGAGACGCCTTAAAGCCTTAGGCTTAGGAGCCGAGGGACTGATGAGTGAGGTGGCTGTGGCCTGGAGGCTGGCACTTGCATTTGGCAGGAGCCGGGCCCCAGTGCTGTAAACAGTGACCTCATGGCTGAGAGCATTTGTTTGTGCTTTGGGGATTTGCCCTGGTTTCCGGAAGCTGCAGCTGCTTCACCTCTTGTAGTATCTCAGTCTCCCCAACTTGGGGATAGTTGGGAGGGTCGTGAGGGGATCACATGAGACAGGCAGGTGGGGACCTTTGAGCCCCAGACACTGTGAGCACACGTTGTGCTTTAAAATATATATATATTTATTTTTTGGCTGTGTTGGGTCTTAGTTACAGCACATGGGATATTCCTTGCCGTGCATAGGCTCTATAGTTGTGCCTTAATGGGTAGGATCTTAAGTCCCTGACTAGGGAGAGAACCTGCATCCCTTGCATTGGAAGGCGGATTCTCAACCACTGGACCACCAGGGAAGTCCCTGTGCTTATTATTAATACTTTTATTACCAATATTAACACAATGTGTTTTCAAGTTTCAGGCCAACACCAGGCTCAGACTGAGAGCAAGACCCCAGAGCTGACCCACCTGATTTCAAACCTGGTTCTGTAGTTTCCTAGTGTGTGACCTTGGACAAGTGATCTTTTCTTTCTGAGCCCCAGAATGGGGATGGAAAAGTACTTCCTGAGGGTTGAAAGGCGCATGGTGCGTGCTCAGGGAGTGACAGCTGATTCTTCCTGCTCACCTGTGGGAGCCAGGGGACCAAGGACCACTGAGACTCAGAGAGGGGAAGGGACAGGCCCAGATAGCAAGGCGCCTGCCCTCTAGACGTGTGCTCTTTGTTCCTGTGGGCCTCCGTCAGGGGCACAGGGCTCTGTGGGGATCTGAGATTTGTCCACATTGGAATTCTGTAAGCTACCTGGTGCTAGGCCTTCTTTACAAAGCACCCCTGAGGGTAGAGAGCAGATGGAGAAGGGGCTTCCTGGGGAAGGGGACAGAAGGCAGCTGAGGACTCATGGAAGGGATGAAATCCACAGAGTCACTCATGGACCCCAGGAGATCCAGAAATCCATACTGATCATGACTTCTTGGTGGGGAGTGGGTCACCTGGTCACCAGGTTGAGGCCTTGGTGGGAATGGAGTGAACCCCAGGTGGAGAGGAACTTGCCCAGGTGGGAGTGTAGTTGGGACGGGAGCCCCAGGTGCCCCCAGCAGCTGGTCCCTCAACCCCAGCCAGGGACACAGCCCTCTCTGGACATTTGGAGGTGCGGGTGGTTGGGGGGAGCATCCCCAGCCAAGTTTGGCCAGTGCAGCTCCCCATGTGTCAGTCATTCACTCCTTCATTGCGTCCCCCCCCACCCCCCTTGCTTGTTGGAGTCTCGGATCTGTTTGTTCATCCAACAAACATTTATTAGGCACTTAGTATATGCCAGACTCTGCACTGCTACCGGGACAGAGAAATATGAAGGAGTCCAGGCATGGCCTGGATTCTAGACCTCTATACTCCACCACTCCTACCCCTAGGGGCTAAGCAGACAGATGAGTAAGTGAATGAATGAATGAATGAATGAAGTATTCATCAGGAAGGGGCTCACTGGGACCAGAGCCACAAGCCTGGGGCTGAATACCTCTAGCAGAAACACTGACACTAAACTCAAGAGTGAGGCTATGAGATGTTGGAACAAGTCAGATAAAATCAGTGCACAGAGGTGAAGCAGTAATCTTAACAATGCATTTCAAAATCATTATTCTTTTTTTTTTTTTTGGCCACACCACGTGGCATGTGGGATCTAGTTCCCTGACCAGGGATCAAATCTGTGCCGGCTGCATTGGAAGCTTGGACTCTGAACCACTGAACCACCCAGAAGATCCCTCAAATCATTACACTTTTGAGTACCTGCTATGTTTCAGCCATCAGCCCAAGCACTGTGCTGTTTATTCCTCATGGCAGCCCTTGAGCCAAGGCTCTGTTACCCCCTTTTACTGATGAGCAAACCGAGACTTCAGATGGTTAAAAAAACTTCTGTCCTGGGTCACACACCCAGTGAGAGCTGAAATTAGGCTTGAATCTGGTTTTGCCACCTGCAATGTCTTTGTTCTGCTAGTGAGGAATCACCCACCCCACTTTGTGGAGGAGGAACGTTTTGGGGGCCTGGAGAGACTGTGGAAGGAGGCTGGTGGGCCGGCTTCTGGCCGCCCTTGGAGATCTTCAAGGGTGGAGAGAGGCAGTGGGCAACGGAGGGAGGAGAGAGAGGGAGTGCTGAATTTCCTCTCTGGCTGTTGTTTTTCCTGGCCTGCCTTGCACACTGCCAAGGGGTCTGTGCTGAGCTGGGCCTGGGCCCAGGCAGAAGGCAGAGCCAGGGAGGGCCCTCTTCCCTTCCGGCGGGGAGGAGGTGCCACGGTCATTTCCGAGACTGGCAGGCCCGAGGCGCTGGGCTGTCTGCCTCACTTATCCTTCTTGCTGGCAAAAGTCCTCTTACCCCTTGTGGAGTCCTGGCCACATGGCCCTTCAGCCAAAGCCCCTGAGGTCCCCCCAGCTCGGCCCACACTATCTCTGTTTGACTCTGAGCAGGTCATTTGCGCTCTGAGCCTCTTATTTCCTTGCCAGCAAAATGGGGGCAGAATTGGGGTGAAGACGGGTGAATCTGGCACATAGCAGGTATTCAACAAATGCTAGTGCTTAGTCCTCTCAGGGACGGAGGCTGGTTATGATTTACCATCTCAGAAAGGCCTTCCTTGGGACTTCCCTGGTGGTCCAGTTGCTGAGACTCCACGCTCCCAGTGCAGGGGCCCCAGGTTCAATCCTTGGTCAGGGAACTAAATCCTGCATGCTGCAGCTAAGACCTGGCACAGCCAAATAAAAAAGAATATTAAAAAAAAGAAGAAAGGCCTTCCTCATCCCCAGAGACCCCTTTTCCTACCCTTTCACCCTGCCATCAGGGGATAGGACAGGGGGGTGTCCTTGAAGAAATGGGGCATTGTTGCAGCAGAGTCCTAGAGCCGGTGACCTGGGGTTTGTGGTTCTGTCAGCTCCTCCTGGAGGGATGACCTGGACGGCTGCCCAGCCTCTGTCATTTGGGGCATGTTCTGTATCCCAGATAATTGGAAACAGGCCTCGGGGTCTGTGTCACACTGTGACCCCCCAGCAAGCCGTGCCCTTTCTGGACTCAGCCTCTCCCAGCAGCAGCTACCACTCACCCAGCGCTCACTGTGCAGGCCCTGGGCCAAGCCTTTGGTGCAACAGCTGATTCAGGCCTCCTGTTGGCCCATGAGGTCGTGCTATTATTATTGCACCCATTTTGTAGTAAAGGAGACAAAGGCAGAATCGGGAAATGATTTGCCCAGGAACACATGCTGGTCATTGGCAGAGAAAACGTGGGGTTCAAAGGGCTTTAGGGAAGCCTATCTTGCTCTGGGTTTCCCCTCTGTATTCTTATTTTTTTTAATTTATTTGGCTGTGCTGGGTCTTAGTTGCAGCATGGGGGATCTCTTTAGTTGTGGCATGGGAACTCTTAAGTTCAGCGTGTGGAATCTAGCTCCCTGACTAGGGGTTGAATCTGGGCCCCCTGCATTGGGAGCATGGAGTCTTAGCCACTGGACCACCAGGGAAGTCCCTCCCCTTTCTTTAAAGTGAGCTTCTGGGACTTCCCTGATGGTCCAGTGGTTGGGACTCCGCCTGCCAGTGCAGGGGACACGGGTTCAATCCCTGGTCAGGGAGGATTCCACAAGTCTCAGGAGCCCAAGAGCCACAACTACTGAAGCCGTGTGCCTGGAGCCCGTGCTCTGCAAGAGAAGCCACTTGAAAGAGAAGCCCACTAGCGCAACTAGAGAGCAGCCCCTGATTTCCGCAACTGGAGAAAGTGCATGTGCAACAACAAAGACCTAGGGCAGCCCAAAATAAATAAGTACATACATATAGACATAAATAGAAATGAGTTTCTGGTCCTGCCATAGGCTCTTGAGAGAACTGGGCAAGAGAGTGGACAGGAGAGGCTTTCGGAAGCATTGAAAGGTCCAGATAAGTGTAAAGGCACTGCTAAGGATAGACAAGGCCTCTAGCTTTCTAGGGGCTGGACCATGATGTGAACACAGGAAGCACAGGGTTCCTGGGTTTGGGTTTGGGTTCTCCCACTTCCTGGCTGTGTGACCCTTGTTGAGTTACTTGATCTCTCTGTGCCTTGGTTTCTTCCTCTCTAAGTGGGGGTGATGAGAGTACCTGCCTGCCCTGGGGTTGCTCTGTGACCAAGATGGGATGGCCCTCGGCCTGCTCACGCCCTGCTTGTCGCTTGCCTTTGCTCAGGTCTCTAAAGACATCTCAGTGCGGCTGCACAAGGAGCTG
Source organism: Giraffa tippelskirchi (assembly GCF_054371585.1). Classification (NCBI taxonomy): domain Eukaryota; kingdom Metazoa; phylum Chordata; class Mammalia; order Artiodactyla; family Giraffidae; genus Giraffa; species Giraffa tippelskirchi. The sequence goes on along the minus strand of NC_137287.1, from coordinate 107,681,309 downwards.
GAGGCGGTAGAGAAGAAACGGGCGAGGCTGGAAGAGGAGAATGAGGAGCTTCGGCAGCGGCTTATCGAGACCGAGCTGGCCAAGCAGGTGCTGCAGACGGAGCTGGAGCGGCCGAGAGAGGTGAGGGTCCTGTCCTACCTGGAAGGGCCAGGCCTGGGCCAGGCGGGCATGTGCCAGCCCCACCCCAGCCAGTGTCTCTGAACCCCTGCTCTACACTGTTATGCCATCCTGGCAGAGTTGGCTAGTCATTCATTGCTCCAGCACATGCTCCCTGAGCACCTCCTGTGAAAACTGTGTGCTGGACACCAAGAACACAGTGGTGCTTGAGAGACACCTGGCTCCTGACCTCCAGGAGCCCAGAGGCTAACAAAGGAGACAGTCAGCCATCAAAAGAGCACAACTGGGTGGGAGATTACCTGAGAAAACATGCAGCAATGCCCAGCCTAGAGCCCAGCCCTCTGTGCCTCAGTCTCCTCATCTATAAAATGGGATAGTAATACTTTGAGTCATCAGAAGGACTAAGTGGGATAGATTTTATGGATGTGCTTTAGGGATGGCCAGGTGCTGCCACTCGGTATAAAGTCACTGCCAGGTCTGGCCTCTGACTGGTGTCTCAGCACATTTCCAGGACATAGTTGCTTCTTGAATGTGACTCCAGGCACCAGGCTCTCTGTCTTTGCTCATGAGCGCCCCTCCCACCTGGCAGCCCGTTCTTCCTCCTGCTGTGTGTTAGGTGTACAACATGTTAAGCACCAAGCCAGACATTTTCTATAATTTCCATAATAGGCCCAATGAACTTGTGATTGTACCCATTTTATGGATGGGAAAATGGCCCTAAGGGGGGCAGGAATGTCCTCGAGGTCAAGTAGGGCCCACTGGGGTGCACTGATTGGAAACCACCAGCAGAGGTGATGCCTAAGGGTTGGAATCTTCCAGAAGCCAGCGCTCTGTGTCCCAGGCAGCCCGGGTGCCTTCTGGCCCCAGCTGGGCCTCAGCTGTCTGACTGCTCCCGAGGCATCCTAGGATCGAATGTTGTTCTGGGGCACAGTGCTCATCTTCCCGGGGACAGGCATTCCAGCATTCCAGGACACACCACAGCCCCGAGGCCCGAGCAATCCTTCAGCTGCCCTTCCTGCTGGGTGTGTTGGTGTGATGTGCCAAAGGCTTCTCAGAGTGGAGAGGGAGGTATGTGCTGCTCAGGGCTTCCCAGGGCGGGGTAGGGGGGGTAGGGGCCCCCTTCCCTCAGGCAGCCTCCTCTCCCCCATGACCTGACCTGGCCTGGTGCCACAGGGCACCGCCTCCACACATCTCATTGTTGCCACCCTTCATAGTGAAAAGGAGAGATAGTTTCAGAAAGTGCCTTGGAGGTCAGGCTGTTCCCATTGTAAAAGAGGGGAAAAGGAGGCCCACAGAGGGAGAACTCGCCTGAGGTCTCCCAGCCTTTCCTTGGCTGAGATGTGGCCGAGACCCTGAAGCCACCTCCCCTTTCTAAGTCTCAATTTCTTCCTCTGTGACGTCAGGATAATAACAGTACCTAGCCTACGAGGTTCATGATCAGTCATAAGATTCATAGCCATAGAATACTATGAAGAAGTTAGAATAAGGTAATATGGCAGTTCCTGAAAAAATTAAACATAGAGTCACCAAATAAGCCAATTCTACTTCTGGGTATATACCCAAAAGAATTGAAAATAGGGACATGGACAGATATTGGTACCCCCATATTCATAGCAGACCTCCCTTTTGGCTCAGTGGTAAAGAACCACCCCCCTGCCAAGCAGGAGACCCAGGTTCGATCCCTGGGTCAGGAAGATCCCCTAGAGAAGGAAATGGCAACCCACTCAGTATTCTTGCCTGGAGAATTCCATGAACAGAGGAGCCTGGTAGGTTGCAGTCCATGGGGTCGCAAAGAGTCGGACACGACTGAGCGACTAAACAACTACAGCATTCATAGCAGCATTATTCACAGTAGCCAGAAGGTACAAGCAACCGACATGTCCATCAATGTACAAAGAAATATGTAGTAGGTACTTATACTGTATGTGTAATCCTAAAAAGGAATGTGATTCTAACACAGGTTACAGTGTGGGTGAACCTTGAGGGCATTGTGCTCAATGAAATAAGCCATACACGACAGGACAAGTATTGTATGATTCCACTCGGATGAGATACTGAGAGTAGTCAGATTCAAAGAAACAGAAGTAGGTCGGAGGGTATTAGAACCTGGAGGGGGTAGGGTGTGGGGAGATATTGTTTACTACATACAGCATTTCAGTTTGAGGTGATGATAAAGTTCTGGAGGTGAGTGGTGATTATACCACTGGATTGTACACTTGCAAGTGGTTAAAAATGGCAGATTTTATGTTATGTATATTTTACTACCATAAAAGGAAAACATGGTTAAAATGGTAAATTTTATATTAGGTATACTTTCCTATGGTTTTTTTTTTTAAAGGTAGATACATATGCACTGATGTGGAAAGATTTCTAAGGTACACTGTTAAGCACAAAAAGGAAATAATAGAACCATGCGTATTGTGCAATCTCGCTAATCATTTTGGAGACCTATATAGAACAAACTGGTTTTGAAGCATATGTGTCTATGTGCAAAAATGCATAGCCTGGAGGAAACTCTGGGGAAAAACCCGCTGAACTCAGGTGTTAGAAGTGGTGGGAGTGCTTTTGATTATATGACTGCTGTAGTTAGGGGTTTTTTGGGGGGGGGCATGGTCATTATTAGTGAAATTTTAAGTGAAGTCAAGCATGTAAAGAGCCCTTTGTGGGGCCTGGCACACAGTAGATGCTCAAGAAACACTGATTCATTTCCTACTTATTTATTTGGCTGCCGCAGGTCTTAGTCATGTCACGTGGGATCTTTCGTTGTGACGCATGCACTCTCTAGTTGTGGTGGACGGGCTTAGTTGCCCCTCAACATGTAGGATCTTCGTTCCCCCACCAGTAATCGATCCCGTCCTCTGCATTGCAAGGTGGATCCTTAGCTACTGGACCTCCAGGGAAGTCCTTCACTTCCTCTTGAAGGTGATATCAGCAGGGCTGGTTTAGCCCTCCCTGATGTCCCTTGGAGTCTTAGGATCTGGGCAAGGAGGCGTGGCCCTGTGTTTATTGGCTGATTGCCCTCTCCCCCCTCCTTCTCTTTCCTGATATAGTTTCTATGGAGACAGGGGTCCCTTAGCAGTTCTTCTGCCAGAGCTGCTCTAGTCCTATCATCGAGATCTGCCTTTGCCATCCTGACAGGTTGCTGTGGCGATGCTGTCACCCGGCTGGGAACAGGAGCCCCTGGCCTGAGCTGATGTGGTTGCTATGGAGATGGCACTTCGCTGGAGAGAAGGGAGGGTGGCCTGCCCCAGCCGTGTTCTACAGTGGCACTGTTGCCAGCTGGATTGCAGCTCAAAAATCGTAATAGCAGCCCCCAACCCCAATCCAGTATCATTTCCCTTCTTTGTATTTTAGGCAGAAAGCCAATATCAATGTTGATGGGATTTATTATAATATAGCTGCTGTGTCTGAGCACTCTGTACCAGGCACCGCACTAAGGAATTTATGTGTGTCTTCACGTTGTATAGCCAACAGCTTCCCAGGGTACATAGTGATTTTTGTCCCCATTTTATTTTGTTTTATTTCTAGCCACGCTGTGAGGCTTGTGGGATCTTGGTTCCCCAACTCAGGATTGAACCCGGGCCCTTGGCAGTGAAAACTCAGAGTCTTAACCCCTGGACATCCAGGGAATTCCCATTTTGTTCATGTTTTATAGATGGTACTCCTCTTGGCAAGTGTTTAATTGCAATATACTCCACATACCATAAAAGTCACCATTTTATGTGTTTATTTTGGCTTGTGAGATCTTATTTCCATGACCAGGGATTGAACTTGGGCTCTTGGCAGTAAAAGTGTGGAGTCCTAACTGCTGGACCACCAGGGGAAAATTCGCCATTTTAAAGTGTACAATTCCACGGGTTTTAATATATTTATAATGGTCTGCAACCATCACCATTATCTAATTCCAGAACATTCTGTTGTCAGCAGTCACTGCCCACTCCCCCCTCCCTCCAGCCCGTGGCAACCACTCATGTATGAGTGACATACACTCGTACACTCATGTATGAGTGACATAGAGGCTCTCTGTCTCTATGGTTTTGCCTATTGTGGACATTTCATCCAAATGGAATCATGCAACGTGATCTTTTGTGACTGACTTTTTTCACTTAGCATAATGTTTTCAAGGTCTCTCTATGCTGAGACAGGTGTCAGTACTTCATTCCTTTTCATGGCCATATAATAATCCTTTGTATAGAGAGACCACAGTTTGTCCGTTCATCAGTTGATGGACATCTGGGTTGTTTCCATTTTGGGGGCTGTTATGAACTAATGCTGCTGTGAACCCTTGTGTACAGGTTTTTGGGTGGACATGTTTTCAGTTCTCTTGGGTGTATACCTGGAGTGGACCTGCTGTATGTAGACGGGATAGGAGAAAGGACTCTTTGCATCTTCCAAAGCCACACTGACTCTCATGGCAATGCCCCTGCACTCCTTGCCCCATCCAGGGGCCTTCCAGGAACCCTGCTGCATTTCAGGACCTCTGAAGCGGCCGCTCACTCCAGTGAGTACCTCCTTCTCTGGCCTGGGCTTCTTGGCCTGATTCCCACTCTTGTGGGGTAAGAAGGGCACTGACTGTAGCATCAGTTCACCTGGGTTACCGTCTCCGTTCTTCTGGATTCATCATCTCATGCAGCTCTGCTATGGCCTGTGTGCTGCAGGATGAACTTGAACTTGGAGTCACGTGGGCCTGGGTTTGAATCCTGGTTTTGCCACTTATTGGCAAATAACTGTAGCATTGGGCAAATCGTGTAACCTTTCTAGTGCTCAGTTTGTTCATTTATAAAATGGGACTATGAATCCCTGCTTCTCAGAGGTGTTTGTGAGAATTGATCCAGACAAAGCAGGTAAAGGACTTGATCAATACTGGTTATCAGTATTGTATCAGCACCCTGACAACCTCTATGATGGCTGTGATCCTGAAGAAGTATTTACCTTAATCTAATAACTATGCTTCTGGGACATGCCTGGCGATCCAGTGGTTAGGACTCTGCACTTCCAATGCAGGGGGTGGAGGTTTGATCCCTGGTCAGGGAACTATGATCCCACAGGCCACGAGGAGTAGCTGAAACATAAAATTTAAAATTTAAAAAATAAGTCATAAGTAAATATGCTTCTGCTGCCTCTGGCAAGGAGCTCTCCATATCAGGCTGCCAGTTGCCCACAGAAGGAGCAGTTAAGTTGCAAGTCTGCGCTTGCAGTTGGCGGCGTCCGTCTCAGTGATTTGATCTGGGGCCCTTGTCAAACCACTCTCTGTTTCCTCCTCCCCAGTGGTCTCTCCCAGCCTGGAGCCACACCCCCTCTCTAGCTTCTTCCACCAAGAACGGCTCAGTCTTTGAGATGCACCCTCAACCCAGATCCACCCCCACCACCACCACCACTCTGGAGGAAATTTCATCCACACTGCACAGTCTGTGTTTTCAGGAGACCTTTCCAAACATCCCTGCTAAACTGGGTGAAAATCTACCCAACTGTTTTGGCAGAAGGCTCATTTTATTCCTTGAAGGTTGGTCTTTGTTTCCTGGCAGGATGGAAGGTGTTAGCAGGCAGCGGGCCGCTGCAGTTGCGTTCGGCAGCCTCTCCTGTGCAGGCTGGGGGGTGGAGGCACCATCCTGGTCTCCCCAAGAAGGGAGAGAAGGGCAAGCGGGGACAGAGCTCCTACTGCTACTAGGAGCCGTTAGACCAACGATGCTTAGAGGCGCCACCCTGGCTGCCCAGAGGCGGCCTTGTGCATTGCTCGTGGGTGGGGAAGCCCCCTGCTGCTTGCGGGCCAAGGAGTGTGCCCTCGGGGTCCGCTACATGTGACTGGCATTCCTGTGGGTGCTCAGGCGTTGTCCTGCCCCGCCCCGCCCCATCCCACCCTGCAAGGCTCAGGAACAGAACATCTGCCCCCGGGGGCTCCACAAAGGGGCTTTGACTGGCCCTGGCTCCCTGGAGGGAGTCCCACCTGACCAGCTGCTGCCCTGCAGAGGGGAGGAAGGTCTGTGTGCTCTATGAGCCTGCCTTGTTTTCCCCCCAGAGCCACAGATCACTGTGGGAGTCCACATGGCTGAGATGGGGTTCAGGCAGGGTCCATTCCGTCCAGAAAAGACTGGAGCCACTCTGATCCTGAAACGGTTTCCTGCTTCAGCCCCTTTTCTCTGCCCACCGCCCACACTTTCTTTCTTTATAAAAAAAAAATTATTTTTATTTATTTGGCTGCACTGGGTCTAAGTTGCAGCATGGGGGATCTTTACCTGTGGCATGTGGGATCTAGTTCCCTGACCAGGGATTGAACCTGGACCCCCTGCATTGGGAATGTGGAGTCTTAGCCACTGGACCCACCAGGGAAGTCCTACGCTCCCTTTCTGGTGGGCACTCAGGGCTCTCCCTCTGCCTATTGAAAAGGCATTCATGACTTTCCTCGAGGAAAGTACGTTTAAAAAAAAAAAATCCTTTCCTATAACTTTCTCCTTCCACCTGACAGTTAACATATGCTTAGTAGAGAAAGACTACAAAATACAAGGAAGCCATAAGGAGAAAAAGTTTCACCTGTAGCCCACTATTCAGAGGGAATTCCTCTGAGTAATTACCAGATTACTATTTGGGTCGGAGTATTTCCAATCTGTTGTATTTCCAGGATGTTTTTCTATGTGTGTGCACACATATTGAAATGTACATATGCGTTTGTTTTGACTAGAAAAGTAATGTAAGGTCAGTGAAACAAAAATTTCATTACAAAAACACATAAATGCATGCCTAGCATACCTCAAAGGCTGGACACAGCAGACTCTGGTTGCTTTGGTTGCCTGGGGTGAGACAGCCAGTTACTGGGTTCACTGTATTCCCTGATGCTGGGAAAGACCGAAGGCGAGAGGAGAAGGGGACGACAGAGGATGAGATGGTTGGACGGCATCACCGACTCAATGGACGTGAGTTTGAGTAAACTCTGGGAGTTGGTGATGGGAGGCCTGGCGTGCTCTGGTCCATGGGGTTGCAAAGAGTCAGACATGACTGAGCAGCTGAACTGAACTGAACTGTATTCCCTTTTGGATTTTTTTTTGAAGTTTGAATGTGAGTGTGCTCTCCAAAATATAAGAAATGATAAAAACCATACATAAAAGAAGAAAGCCTCCCCTAACCACTTCCCTCAATTCGATGCCTGATTCAGCCTAACCCATGATTTTAGTTTGTGCCTTTTCAGGCCTTTCTCTATGCTTTACAATGTATAGTTGTTTCTGTATGTATTTTTCAAAATAAAGATGGGATTATATTATAACCACAGTTTCTGTAACATACATGATAATGTAGCATGAACACAGGCTGTCTTTTTAAATGCTGGATGTTTGGGGGTTTTCTTCTGCTTAAGGTGCTTATTATAAAACTCAAAGATCACAGAGCCAAGTAAACATAGGAAGGAAAGAAAGTCTAAAAGAACACCATCTATTTCAGTATTTTAAACACAGAGCCAGAGGTCTAGAAGGAGCTCCAGCCAACCTTTGGCTGTGGTCACCCTCAGGAGGATGGGTGGGGGTATAAACAGGGAGACTCCTGCTTTGTCAGCATAGTATAGATTTACAGTGAGAATATAGCTTTATGTATGAATCTACTTTTAAAAAATGATATAATTTTTTAAAAACTTTAAGGAAAAAACACTAGTGGACTATGTCTTCGCTCCTCTCAAAAACATGTGGGGGAAGAAAAGTGAAAAGTGCAAGTTCTCTGTACTCTCCTTGTTTTCAACTTAGTGTATATTCTTTAAATCGTATCCCCCCACCATGCACACGCACACATGTATACCCACATGCATGCATGCACACACGTGTCTTATTTTTATAAAGATGGTAGCATGTTCTAGTTTTTTTTAAATAGTTTTATTTATTTATTTATTTATTTATTTTTGGCTGTGCTGGGTCTTTGTTGACGCTTGGGCTTTTCTCTAGTTGTGGCAAGCGAGGTCAACTCTCCAGTTGCAGTGCGTGGGCTTCTCATTACAGTGGCTTCTCTTCCCAGATCAGGGATCAAACCTGTGTCTCCTGCATAGGGAGGTGGATTCTTATCCACTGAGCCACCAGGGAAGCCCTCCTCTAGCTTGTCTTAAATAACAGCTTTCTTGAGATATAATTCATTTACCATAAAGGTTGTCTTTTGTGGAGTTCAGTGGTTTTTAGAATACTCAGAGTTGCACAGCCATCACTGCTCTCTAATTCCAGAACATCTTCATCGCCCTAGAAAGAAATCTCAAGCCATCAAGCCACTCCCCACTCCCTCTTCCTCCCTGGCAACCACTAATCTACTTTTGGCCTTTATGGATTTGCCTCTTCTGGACTTTTCATGTAAATGGAATCATATGCAATGTGTCCTCTTGTGATAGGCTTCCTTCACTCAGCACAGTGTTTTCAAGCATGTTGTAACATCGATCAAGACTTCATTCTTTTCCATGGCTGACTAATATTCCCTGGGTGGATATACCATGTTTTATTATCCATTCATCAGTTGGTGGACATTTGGGTTGCAGGTTTTGTTTTACAGTTTCCTTCTTTCTGTCTCAGATTTTATCATGTCAACGAATTTCACTCTCCTACTGTCCTTTTTAATGACTTTAGGTTTTATTTCATCTCAGTCCTTATATGTGATGGCTGGGACCTCTCAGTGCCTCTGGGAACCCCTGGCTCCCCTTCCTGTCACCCCACTTCCCTCCTCCAGGAAGTCTTCAGTAGTCACTTAATCTGTGGCTCAGTTTTGTAGATGATGGAGTGGAGTTTCTGGGAGAGGAAGTGGTTCACCCAGGCCTCCCACCTGAGTTCCTGGACCCACCCATCAGCTTGTGATGTGAAAGTGAACGTGTTTTATGCTCAGTTCTGTCCGACTCTTTGCCACCCCATGAACTATAGCCCTCCAGGCTCCTCTGTCCATGGGATTTTCCAGGCAAGAACACGAGTGGGTGACCGAACCTGGGTCTCCCGCATTGCGGGCAGATTCTTTCCCATCTGAGCTACAAGGGAAGCCCAGTACGCTTGTGATGGGCAGGCCCAGATCTGTAACCCTGACCACCTGACTCCAGCGCCTCCACCTCACCACTGCTGGAGGGTGTCTCACTCTGAGCATCCCCTTCCCAGGCCTCTTTTGTGGGAGGAGCTCTTTGTGGAAAGACTTGTTTTGTGACCCTCACCCGCCTTCCCTATTCTTACCTCCTAGCTTTTGAAAGATTCCCCCATCAGCCCCTCTCAAATACTGCCTTCCTGCTCTTAGCACCCAGTGTCTGAAATATCAGCCTCTGCCTTCCTCCCTTATTTACATTTCAAAAGGTCTCTTTAGGATTTGATCAGGCTTTAAGATAAACTTAAGAGCCTGTCTCAGGTTCATCTTCCTCCCTAGCTCTGCAGTTCCAACCTTAGCTGCACATTAGAATCACCTGGGAAGCTATTTAAAAATACTGATGCCTGGGACCTACTCAGACCAATCATGTGAGAATCTCTGGGGTCGGGATCTTGGATATCACTTTTTAAAATTTCCCCTAGGTAATTCTGATTTGCACCCAGGTTGAGAGCCACTGTTCTGGATCCACTCTGGCCTCTGTGGAAGAAGGTACATTTTCTCCTTCCAGTTTTTTGGAGCTAGAACAAGAGTTCTGTCCAGAACTGGTCCCAGGTCCACTCTGGTTTTGCTGTGGGACCTCTCTCTTGCCTTCAGTAGAGAGGAGGCTTGGATTACATCGGTGGTTCTCACCTTTAGGGGTGGGGTGTGAGAGGTGGCGGACAGGAAGCACATGTATTCAACTGCTTGGAAGCATGCTCAAAGATGACCTGCCCGACTTGAGAAGTCAAATGCAACCCAAGAGTGGTTTTATACTCCACTAAGATGAATCACCCCTCTCAAGGGAAGACGTCTTCAATGGACTCATGCCTCTGAGTGACTCTTTTAAACGCTGAGAAACTTCAGAAAAGATGATTATAACAATTCCTCAAATTCCCCTGTATAGAACTTGTGCCATTTTGTGTTCTTGCCACTGATACTGAGTGTTCCTGTTTTTCCATCGCTTCATCAATAGAATGTGTTGTCAGATGTTTGGATTTTTGCCAATCTGATAGGTGAGAAACTGTATCTCAGTGTAGTTTTAATCTGCATTTCTCTTCCATGAATAGGGTGAGCATCTTCCTATGGTTGGAGCCATTTACCCTTCTTTGCCTGTGAACTGGTTTTCATCTCTCTAGCCCATTTTTCTGTAGGTTTGTTGGACTTTATTTTGAGACTTCTTTATGGATTTAGGATAGTAACCATTTGTCAGTGTCATACACTGCAAACATTTTTTCCCAGTTAGTCATTTATATTTTTACTTTTCTTAGAACATTTCTTTGCCCCAGGTAGAATTTGCTTATCTAATCAAATGTATCAGTTTCTTCCCCTATTGCTTCTTATTTTTGTGTTTGGTTTTGTTTTTTGTGGTTTTTTTTTGCCTCATTGTGCAGGCTGTGAGATCCTAGTTCCCCCAACCAGGGATAGAACCCTTGCCCCTGCACTGGGAGCACGGAGTCTTAACCGCTGGACCACCAGGAAAATCCCTGCTTCTGTATTTTTGAATCATGATGATTATCAGAGCCTTACTTTGCTTTAATCTGCATGAAAACCTACCATTTACATTGTTAAAAAATGATCAGTTCCTCATCATTTCTAAGCCTCTTATATAATTATGATTTGTTTTACCATATTCATTTTATTTATTAATGTGTGTTAGTCACTCAGTCGTGTCCGACTCTTTGCGACCCCCATGGACTGGAGCCAGGCTCTTCTGTCCATGGAATTCTCCAGGCAAGAATACTGGAGCGGGTTACCATTCCCTTCTCCAGGGGGATCTTCCCAACCCAGGGATCAAACCCTGGTCTCCCACATTGCAGGCAGCTTCTCTACCATCTGAGCCACCAGGGAAGCCACCTGGCTGCTGCTGCTGCTAAGTCGCTTCAGTCGTGTCCGACTCTGTGTGACCCCATAGACCACAGCCCACCAGGCTCCCCTGTCCCTGGGATTCTCCAGGCAAGAACACTGGAGTGGGTTGCCATTTCCTTCTCCAATGCATGAAAGTGAAAAGTTAAAGTGAAGTCGCTCAGTCGTGTCTGACTCTTAGCGACCCCATGGACTGCAGCCTACCGGTCTCCTCCGTCCAAGGGATTCTCCAGGCAAGAAAACTGGAGTGGGTTGCCATTGCCTTCTCCAGAAGCCACCTGGAGTTCTACATAAAAGTGATGTCATACAGTATTTGTCTTGCCCTGTCTGATTTATTTCACTTAATATAAGAGAAATATTACCGTTTATTAATATCCACTCTGAATTAAAGTTCTCACTAGAATGCCAGTTCCTTGAGCTCAGGATTCCCCCTGAGAAGATTTGCATGCAGAGGCTTATGGAAGTGTCCTCCTGGAATAACGCCATCGGAGATGGAGGCAGCGGGCAAGCCAAGTTGCAGAGCATTCACACTCATGGCCTCAGCTGATCCCATGGGGAGCTCTGGAGCTGGTGTGGGTAGAGGGCATGGACTAGTCATTGGGTGTCGCTTCCCCCCCATTGCTCCCTTGCCCCCACAGACTTCGGATTAGGTGGTTGCTCTCAGCCAGTGACCATTGCTGGAAGGGGGACTAGAGGAATGCTCTGTTACTAAAGGGAGGATCTGGGCATAACACTCCAATATCCCCCTGAGGTACCCTGTCTGTCATGGTCCCTGCTGTATTCTCCATGCCTTACTCTGCTGTATTCTCCATGCCTTACTCTGCCTGGCACATGATGGGTGCTCAGGGAGTCTTTGGTGAATGAATGAAAGACAAACAAGAATGGAAACCTAGATTTTCCAGGTCTTGGGCTCAAGCCAATTAGATCACAATTCCGGGGTGGGAGAGAGGGGAGGAAGCCGGGGTAGGTGGGGTCAGAATCGTCTTAAGTACTGACCTGGTTCTCCATTTGCAGTCACTGGATGGTCTTAAGACTCCTCTAACTCAGCAGTTGGTGCTGCTCAAGGCTGGCCATGGCTGGGCTGGGCTGGCTGGGGAGGGGAGGGGTTCTCAGCGGAACCCTGGGTACCATGACTGCTCTTGGATGTGCATTACCCTTGTGAGCTTTCAGTTCAATTTATTTTTAATCCTCCTCCAGCACTCCTTGAAGAAAAGAGGAACGCGCTCCCTGGGGAAGACGGACAAGAAGCCTTCGGTGCAGGTACTTCTGGTCAGCCTCCACATCTGCAGGCAGCATAACCCCAAGTGGCAGGTTTTAGTCTGAAGGCCCCCAGCTTAATTCCAAGTGTCCCCAGGAGTCCCCAGAGGTGTCCACCTCTCCATTGTTTCTACTCCGTCCTCCCCTTGTTCATTTTCTTAGCTTTGATGCCAGCTTTACTTCCCCAAACTACACCCTGAGCCCATGGTTCTCACATGCTCTGCTCTGTATAGTGCTGTCTGTAGCACAGGTCAGGCACAGAATATAGTTAGTCTCGAGTGGTTCTGGATTATCGGGGTGTCAGGCACTTTTTATATATTGTCTCCTTTAATTTTCTTCATGGTCTGTTGGGGGCAGTGTTATCGCCCCATTTTACAGATGAGAAAACTGCAGTAGCAATGGTGGTAGTAGCAGCAGCAACAGTCACCCTGACAGAATGTCGCCTACTCCAGGAAGCCTCCTGGACTCCTCAGGCTATATGTGTGCCCCATTTGTGTGCTGCGATATCCATGTCTGCCTCTCTGCCTCCCCTCTGGACCCCCAGCTCCTTGAGGGTCAAGGCTCTGTTCCCAGCACCTAGTAGTTAGAGCTGCCCGAAACGGTGTGGCTGAGCCTCCCAACACTAACTCTCCTGGCTGGTGCCTGTTCCCTGTTCCCACTCCGGCCGCAGGAGGACAGCGCCGACCTGAAGTGCCAGCTGCACTTTGCAAAGGAAGAGTCGGCGCTCATGTGCAAGAAGCTCACCAAGCTGGCCAAGGAGAACGACGGCATGAAGGAGGAGCTGCTCAAGTACCGCTCGCTCTACGGAGACCTAGACGGCGCCCTGTCCGCGGAGGAGCTGGCGGACGCCCCCCACTCGCGGGAGACGGAGCTCAAGGTGCATCTGAAGCTGGTGGAGGAGGAAGCCAACCTGCTGAGCCGCCGCATCGTGGAGCTGGAGGTGGAGAACCGTGGCCTGCGGGCCGAGATGGACGACATGAAGGATCACGGAGGCGGCGGCGGCTGCGGGGGCCCAGAGGCCCGCCTGGCCTTCTCCGCGCTGGGCGGTGGCGAGTGCGGGGAGAGCCTGGCCGAGCTGCGGCGACACCTGCAGTTCGTGGAGGAGGAAGCCGAGCTGCTGCGGCGCTCCTCGGCCGAGCTGGAGGACCAGAACAAGCTGCTGCTTAACGAGCTGGCCAAGTACCGCTCGGAGCATGAGCTGGACGTGACGCTGTCGGAGGACAGCTGCTCGGTGCTCAGCGAGCCCTCGCAGGAGGAGCTGGCGGCCGCCAAGCTGCAGATTGGCGAACTCAGCGGCAAGGTCAAGAAGCTGCAGTACGAGAACCGCGTGCTCCTCTCCAACCTCCAGCGCTGTGACCTGGCCTCCTGCCAGAGCACGCGGCCCATGCTGGAGACGGACGCCGAGGCCGGCGATTCCGCCCAGTGCGTGCCCGCCGCCCTGGCCGAGGCCCCGGGGCCCGCGGCTGCGCGGCTCTGCCGGACCCGGGAGGCAGAGGTCCTGCCGGGGCTGCGGGAGCAGGCCGTCTTGGTCAGCAAGGCCATCGACGTCCTGGTGGCCGACGCCAACGGCTTCTCGGCCGGCCTGCGCCCCTATCTGGACAACGAGTGCGCCGACTTCCGGCTGCACGAGGCTCCCGACAACAACAGCGAGGTCCCCAGGGACACCAAGCTGATGCACGCCCTCCTGGTGCGGCTGAGCCTGCTCCAGCAGGAGCTCAACGCCTTCACAAGAAAGGCGGACTCGGTCCTAGGGGGCCCCGTCAAGGAGCCTCCGGAGCCCTTCTCCACACTGCCCGCCTTGAGCTCCCAGGGGCCCTCCAAGGAGATTCTTCTGGCCAAAGACCTTGGCTCAGACTTCCAGGTAAGAGGTCCCAGTCAAGGGCCCTATTGCTTTTTTTTTTTTTTCTGGCCGCACTGTGCAGCAGGCAGAACATCTCCGACCAGAGATCGAACCCATGCCTCCCGCAATGGATGCGTGCAAAGTCTTAACCACTGGCGGTACTGTGCTAAGTCGCTTCAGTCATGCCCGACCCTGTGCAACCACATGGACTGTGGCCCGCCAGGCTCCTCTGTCTCTGGGATTCTCCAGGCAAGAATACTGGAGTGGGTTGCCATGCCCTCCTCCTGGGCATCTTCCCAACCCAGGGATCGAACTGGCCTCTCTTCAGTCTCCTGCACTGGCAGGCCGATTCTTCACCACTAGCACCACAGGGAAGCCCCTTAACCACTGGACAACCTGGGAACTCCCCTATTACTTTTTATATATGTATACACACACACACACACACATATATAAACCTTTTACTGAACCATATCGTACAGAGAAGCGCACAAAACACAAATGTGTAGCTTAATGAATTTTCCCAAGGTGGGCACACCCATGTCATCATCAAGATCACAAGAACCCCAGCAGCCCCTCCTCAGGTTCCCTTTTAGCCACTGTCCCCACTCCCAAGGGTAACCCCTCTCTTGGTTCAGTTTTGTCTGTCTTTGAACTTTGCATAAATTGTATCACACAGAACACTGCATAAATTGTATCACACAGAACACACTCACCTGTGCCTGACTTCTTTCACTCACCATTATGTTTGCTGTCTCAGGTAGAAGTAGTTCCGAGTGTTCTCCTGACCGGATATGACCTCATAGAGTGACTATACCACAGTTCCCTTAGTCATTTACCATTGATAGATACAGGCTCCTCTGTCCATGGGATTCTCCAGGCAAGCATACTGGAGTGGGTTGCCATGCCCTCCTCTAGGGGATCTTTCCCACCCAGGGATTGAACCTGAGTCTCTTTTATCTCCTGCATTGGCAGGCGGGCTCTTTCCCACTAGCGCCACCTGGGAAGCCCCTAAAACCTGACACAGTCAAATAAAGTTAATTCATTAAAAAAAAAAAAAAATCATGGAGAAGATGCATGCCACCAACCGCTGGAGGTGAGTCCACCTAGATCCCTGCCCTTAGGTGCCCGGTCAGAGGCTACTATAGAGCCCGGGGCCTGGAGTGGGCACTGTTTCTGGCACCCCCACGTGCCCCTCCACGGGGTCACCTTTAGTCTTTTCTGCTTGCGCCTCTAGGTGCAGCCTCCTGACCTCCGGGACCTGCCGGAATGGGAGCCCAGGATACGAGAGGCCTTCCGCACCGGCGACCTGGACTCCAAGTCCGACCCCAGCCGGAGCTTCAGGCCTTACCGAGCTGAAGACAATGATTCCTACGCCTCTGAGGTGGGCCTGGGCCTGAGCAAGCAGGGGCAAGGGGTAGGAGGAGAGTGGCTGGGGTGACTCAAGAGCAGAGTGACCTGTGGAGAATCTTAGCTGGTGATGATATGGGTTCTGAGTGTTTCCTTTGGTTCCAAGCTTCCTGGCAACAAGGGCTGGAAGAGAAACAAGGAAGTTTGGGCCATTCTCAGGACCTGATGACAGGAAGTTTATAAACTCATCTGAGGAAGTTTTTTTTTTTAATTTATTTTTGGCTGTGCTGGATCTTTGTTGCTGCCAGCTTTCTCTAGTTGCAGCAAGCGGGGGCTACTCTTCCTTGCAGCGTGCAGGCTTCTCCTTGCGGTGGCTTCTCTTGTTGCAGAGCACGAGGTCTAGGCTTACGGACCTCAGAACCAGGGCCCTCTGCATTGGGCGTGCAGAGTCTTAACCTCGGAACCACCCCAAGTAATTTTCATAAGCTGAACACTCCTATGTAATCAGCAAGCAGACCAATGAATAGCCCATGACCTGTCCCTGGAAGCTTCCCTTCTAGTCCCCATTTAGTCACATCCTGACTTCTAACCAGATAGATTTGTTTTGCCTGTTTAGCTCCAAATCCTTATAAACGGAATTTCCCCTGAAAATGTAGAGTTTTATTGTCTTTTTCGTGGGATTTTCTTACATTATAAACAGCAAGTAACTATAACAGAGTCCCTAAGTAGCATAGCATAAGGATGGAAAAAGAAAGTCAAGATCACAAGATTAACACGTGAATGTGTTAACATGAATTAGCACTGTGAATGTTTAGTTTGTTTAACTTGTTATTGAAATATAGCATAAAAATATACATATAGTAAAGGGCACTATCCTTTTTGGTTTTTTGGCCACACCTCTCAGTTTGTGGGATCTTAGTCCCCTGACCTGCACCCTCAGCAGTGAAAGCACGTTGTCCTAACCACTGGACAACCAGGGAATTACCAAGGGCACTATCCTTAAGTGTACAGTTGAATGGATTTTTACATAAGTATAGACCCATTAAACACATATGTTTGATCCCTGACTTACCTAAGCTGTTTGTAAATTATTACAGTTATAAACAATGAGATGAACATTTTTGTGAATTCACTTAGTTTTCATAGTATATTATTTTCTTCAAATAAATTTTCGCCA
This sequence comes from Giraffa tippelskirchi, assembly GCF_054371585.1. Taxonomy (NCBI): domain Eukaryota; kingdom Metazoa; phylum Chordata; class Mammalia; order Artiodactyla; family Giraffidae; genus Giraffa; species Giraffa tippelskirchi. The sequence continues at coordinate 107,664,651 of NC_137287.1, read as the reverse complement.
GAAAGTATCAAGTTAAAATTCTAATAATAGCTAGATTTGATGTGCACTGTTTCATTTCATCGTCATGACAACCCATTGAAGTAGGGACCTGCCATCATGCCTGGGGTATACGTGAAGGATAGCTTGGGTCTGACTTCCTGCTGTCTCGCTCCCCTCTGACTGTCATCCTTTGACTGCAGTTTCTGTCCTCCTGCTCTCTCCCTGCTCCTCATCTGTGTCCCTCGTCTTGACCCCAGATCAAGGAGCTGCAGCTGGTGCTGGCCGAGGCCCATGACAGCCTCCGGGGCCTGCAAGAGCAGCTCTCCCAGGAGCGGCAGCTCCGGAAGGAGGAAGCCGAAAGCTTCAATCAGAAAATGGTGCAGGTGGGTGGGGTCCTCTCCTGTACCTACTGCAGCCTCTCTTCCCTGAACTGAGGGCAGAAACCTTGGCGGTCCTTGGGTTTTCAGAAGCAGGCATGTGAGGGGCAACCTGTGTCTTTGCAACGCATGCTGCACTGGTGCTTATGCATTAACTGTGCTGGGCTGGGATCCTGGGCTTGTCATGGACTGTCTGTGTGACCTGAGGCCCATCCTGTCTCCTCTCGGGGCCTCAGTGTCCCATCTATGAAATATTGCCCCCCTCAGAGCTGAAGTTCTGTATTAGAAAGTCCGTAGCCCTAGTTGATAATCAAGAGGGTAGTTCTGCTAGTAGAAATCATTTATGAAGCCCTTACTGTATGTAAGGATTGCAATCCACTTCCCACACATCATGTCCTTTAATCTTCATGTTTTCCCCTGTGAGGTGCCCCCCTTTTACCCCTGGGGAAACTGGTGTCCAGAGGGCCGAAGTGCTTTGCCCAGGATTCCACTTGCAGGGCGAGGTGGGGCTGGGATTCTAATCCAAGTTATTGGCTCCCTCTGAGCCATAATACCTTGTTGCTTCCTAGGGTATTGATGTCACCCCGAGCATGGCCTTTGCTTTGCACATGGGTCACCCCTCCCTGCCATCATCACTCACCCTCCCAGGTGTCTCATTAAATGTGAGAGTCCGCGTGAAACACTGGTGCCTGGTATGGGCTCACTGTGAAGAAGTGAAAGTGTTAGTCGCTCAGTCTTTTCCGACTCTTTGCGACCCCATGGACTGTAGCCTGTCAGGCTCCTCTGTCCATGGGGATTCTTCTGGCAAGAATACTGGAGTGGGTAGTCATTCCCTTCTCCAGGGGATCTTTCTGACCCAGGGATTGAACCTGGGTCTCCTGCATAGCAGGCAGATTCTTTACTGTCTGAGCCACCAGGGAAGCCCACCTGGGCTCATTAGATAATGCCAATGTTTTTATAATCAGACAGAGCAAGTTCAGATCCCAACGCTTTCACTGATAACTGTGATTGCTGCTGTTTTTATGAGTTTCTTTTCCCTGGAGTAGCAGAGGGAGGTGTCTGTTTCAACAGAATGAACTGCTAGTGATAGAATCCCCAGCAGGGTCACCACTAGGCACCACATGTAATTTCTGCCTTTATCTGAGGCCTGGAATGGGAAGAATCAGGGTCCCCAAGACAGCTGGGGTGGCTCATGCTCTGGTCCCTCTTGCAGCTGAAGGAGGACCAGCAGAGGGCGCTCCTACGGCGCGAGTTTGAGCTCCAGAGTCTGAGCCTACAGCGGAGGCTAGAGCAGAAATTCTGGAGCCAGGAGAAGAACATGTTGGTGCAGGAGTCCCAGCAGTTCAAGCACAACTTCCTCCTGCTCTTCATGAAGCTCAGGTGGTTCCTCAAGCGCTGGCGGCAGGGCAAGGTTTTGCCCAGTGAGGGGGATGACTTCCTTGAGGTATGGTTCCCCTGGGACTGGGACTGAGCTGGGGGTGGGATGGAACAGAGAGGAGGGGAAGGGGCACCCAGCTGGGTCAACACAGACCTGGGGCTCAAATCTGAGCCATCAGCTTGCAGCTTCCATCCCTGCATTCATTCACTCACTCAGCATCAGTTTGTTGAGAGCCAGCTCTTCACTGAATGCTGTGGCAGGTTCTGGGGATACGGTGGTGAAGACTTGATCCCAGCCTTGCCAGGAGGAAGTCTCCTTGGGGGCCAGTAGGTCTTTAACACCTTTCTGGTATTTGCTGGTTTCCCTTTTTAACAAGTCTGAGTCTTCAGCTGGCAACCGTATCTGCGTGAATTTAATGATCTAGTTTTGTTGTTTTTGCATTATATGCAAATATGATATATATTAATGTTTTTTTAATCTTTTAAGGTATAATTTATATACAGTAAAATGCACACATCTTACGTGGACAGCTGATGAAGTTTTATAGTATACACCCCACAGATACATAGTATAGCATCCCCCAGATTACAGTGAGCACATTTCCAGTGCCCCAGAAGATTCCCCAGTTCCCCGGGTGATACGCCCATCCCAGCAGTCAGCACTATTCTGGCTTCATAAATGCCATGGATTAATTTCACCTGTTCTAAAACTTCATTTAAAGACATGTAGTCTTTTGTGTCTGGCTTTTGCTTAACAGGCATGCGGAATCCTCCTGGATCAGGGATCGAACCCATGTCTTCTGCATTGACAGGCAGATTCTTTACTACTGAGATAACAGGGAAGCCCCTATTTTATTTTTAATGTTATCTTTGACAATGGTAATGGACAATGACTTTCCATTTTTAATAATAATGTCAACTTCCTTTTTAATTTTATTTAAAAAATATTTATTTATTTGGCTGAGCCGAGTCTTAGTTGCAGCATTCAGTATCTTTAGTTGCAACATGTAGGATCTAATTCCCTGACCAGGGATCGAACCCAGGACCCCTGCATTGACAGCTTGAAGTCTTAGTCACTGGACCAACAGAGGAGTCCCTTACCTTTCTTTTTTACATTTATTTATTTAGCTAGAAAGAGTAGGTTGACTTAAAAGCATCAGTGATACTACAGGTAGTATTTGGGTGTGGCAGGAAATAGGACAAGTGGGGCTTTGGGAATGTGTGAAGGTTGGGAAGGACTCACATGGCGTGTTGGTCCCTCAGCCTGTGAAGGCTACAGGTTGACCTCAGATCCTTATCCTTCTGTCACAATAAGCCAGTGTGCTTACATTACTGGGAGAAGGGGACAGGTAAGGATGTCATACCTGTCACATCCACCTGAGTTGGCACTGCCCACCTAGCCTTTTGAGTACAGGTACCTCTGGTCTAGACCAGGCTTTGCCCTTCTCTCATTCAAGCTCCTCATTCCACAGTCAATGGAGACTAGTGGCCATCCCAATGTACCCCTCTCTGGGGTCCCCTAGAGTAGCCTGAGTGTCCCAGTAGCAGGGGATGGTGGTTAGACCCGAATCTGTAGCAAGGGTTCCCTCCCCTACCCCCAGCAGAGCTCATGATTCTTCTCACAGGCCACCCACTTACTCCTGAAGGGCGTCGAGAGAAAGTTGCTGACCAGTTTCAGTGGACATGCTCCTAGCTGCCCTTGTCCAGGAATGTCTGACCCAAAGGTGCCCCTATGAGAAGCACCTTGAAAGCCCAGCATGGCTGCCCCTTGAGCATCACTCTTTGTGACACCTGGGTACTACTGTTTTTTTTTAAATCTTATCCATGTATTTTGGAATATAATTGCTTTACCTTATTGTATTAGTTTCTGCTTTACAACAACATGAATCCTGTATAAGTATACATATACCCTCTCCGTCTTGAGCCTCCCTCCCACCCCTGGGTACTACTATTTGAAACCACTGTCTGCTTTAGGACCACCCCTCCTGTTTGGAAGTCCCACACAAGCCTCTGGATGAAGCCCAGTGTGGGTTTTTTTTTAAATAATTTTTTAAATTTATTTTTTTAATTATAGTAAAATATATATAACATAAAATTTTAACCATTTTTAAGTTTACAGTTCAGTGGCATTAATTCACATTCTTGTGTAACCATCACCACCATCCAGAACTCTGTCTTACAAAATTGAAACTCTCACCCATGAACTCTTTATTCCTCCCTGTGCCTGCCCCTGGCAACCACTACTTTACTCTCTGCTTATATGAGTTTGTCAGATTCCACGTATAAGTGAGACCTTGTAGTATTTGTGTTTCTGTCTCTAGCTGATTTTGCTTAGCATAATGTCTTCCAGGTTCATCCATATTATCACAAATAGTAGGATTTCCTTCTTTTATAAGACTGAGTAATATTTCCTTGTGTGCATATGTGACATTTGCTTTACCCTTTTATTCATAGACAGACATTTAGGTTGTTTCTATATCTTGGCTATTGTGAATAATGCCACAGTGAACAAGAGAGATCCAAATTTCATTTCCTTTGGATATATACCCATAAGTGGGATTGCTAGATCATATAGGAGTTCTATTTTAAAATTTTTGGGAAACCTCTATACTGTTTTCCATAGCTGAAGCCCAGTTTTGGCAGCTAGGGAAGATGTTTTGCCCCCAAAATGAATTGTCTACAGGCCATATATCCTGTATTTTATTTTTATTTTATTTTATTTTATTTTATTTTTTTATCCTGTATTTTAAATCAGTTTGTTGCAAGCAAATTCTCCGTATTTGGTGAAAATCTTTCTAGCCATTTCAATGTACTGGGATAACAGAGAGAAACAGAAACTTACTTTAGGAGAAAAATAAGGTATAAGCATAGAAAATGAAATGATATATATACCTATAATAAATAGAAACATACATACTTACTGAAATAGACATAAATAAATAAAAAATAAGTGTAGGGGCTTCCGTGGTGGCTCAGAGAGTAAAGAATCTGCTTGCAATGCAGGAGACCCGAGTTCAGTCCTTGGGTCAGGAAGAGCCCCTAGAAGGGAATGGCTAGAAATAGACATAATTAATAAGAAATAAGCACAACCACCCATATTGTAAAATATATGTATATATACACACATATAAAATATGATATAAAGCCCAGTGTATAAAAATATATATACACAAATGCATAATAAAATAGATATAACTATAAAATAAGGGGCTTCTCAGGTGGCTCAGTTTGTGAAAAATCCACCTACCAACGCAGGAGATGCAAGAGACTCGGGTTCCATCCCTGGATTGGGAAGATCCTCCGGAAGAGGAAATGACAACCCACTCCAGTATTCTCGGAAAATTCCATGGACAGAGGAGCCTGACAAGCTACAGCGTATGGGGTTGCAAAGAGCTGGACACACCTGAGCACACACGCACTCAGATGCATGGGCCCTGGGCCCAGGAATACAAATAACAAACGATGTATATTCATACTTTTAAAGAATATATTTGTCCACATATGCAGAATTAAAACTGGGTATGTGAATGATAACCCTCATATATTGAGTATTTATAGTGTCCTGGGCACTGTGTTAAATGCTCTCCGTGGATAACTGCATTTCACTTTTACACATACCCTATGATTTGGAAACAAGTACTACTCCCATTCTACTACAGATAAAGATCTTTGATTCCTTGTCCTCAGTTCTAAAATCCAGAAATTCTGAGAACTGTTTTGTTGAGTCTAACTCAGATGGAAAACTTTGACTTGATATTCCTTTGGCAGCAAAACTTTTATTTATCCCATTTCATTAGTATTCACATGTTTGAAGGGGAAACCCTGGTGTTGGTGAGCACAGGGTGTTACTCCAGATGGGGCTGTTATATAATACACAGGGTGGGTACCATATTATCTTTCTAAATCCTGATTAATTCTGAATTCCAAGCACACCTGGCCTCAGAGAATTTCAGAGAAAGAATGGTGCCCCTGTGTATACAGATAATAAAGTCTGTATGGTGGACTTCATGGTGATCCAGTGGTTAAGACTCCACCTGCCAATGCAGAGGACATGGAAGATTCCACATGCCACGGGGCAATTAAGCCTGTGCACCACAACTACTGAGGCTCACACACCCTAGAGCCTAGGCTCCTCAACAAGAGAAGCCATTGCAGTGAGAAACCCAGGCGCTACACCCGCTCATGGCAACTAGAGAAAGCCGGCATGTAGCAACAAAGACTCAGCATGGCCAAAATAAAATAAATAATTTTTTTTTAACTTTGTATGTTTAGATACTGGTGACCTAAGATGGAACTGGGTGTTTATTCACATAGGCCCTTCTACCTGCACATACGTCCCAGTGCCTGCCCTGACCCTGGAAGCTTCTTCATTTGGTTTTTAGGACACCATATTCTCTTGGTTTTCTTTCCACCTCACTGGTTGCTTCTTCTCAGTGTCCTTGGCTGGACCCTCCTTTTCTCCCTGAACTGACCCCTTAAGGTCACAGTCGCCAGGGTTCAGCCCTCAGGCCGCATCTCTCCTTTTGACCTTTGCCTCTTGCCTTGGGAACCTTGTCCAGGCACTTGGCTTCCATGACCTTTCCTGCACATTGTGAATCTACCTAGAATCTACAGAATCTGCCCCAGCTGCACTGCCCACCCCTGTCACCACCCTCATCTGAGCCATCATTGCTTCTTGCCTGGATTATCACTGCAGCCTCCTAGCTGGTCTTCCTGTCATTGCCCTTGCACCCTTCCACCGAGCATCTTCTATTCAAAACAGGCAGGTACCAGGCTGCGTGTACTCCACGTGGATGGTACCCCCTGGTGCTGTGCAGTATGGAGCTGTTTCTACCCTATAAAGTATCCCAACACAGCAGCCAGAGTGATCTCACAAAATTGGAAGTCAGGTCACTGTCACTCCTTAGCACAGCCCTCCTCTGGCTCCCACATCACCCAGAGTAGAAGTGGAAGTCCATACAACACCTGGTCAACCCGCCTTGGTCCCCTTACCTCTCACTTTCTTCCTGGCTCTCTTGCTCTTCCTCAGACAGACATGTTCCCACCTCAGGGCCTTTGCATTTGCTATGGTCTTTCCCTGGAATTCTCAACCTGCAGGTCTTCACATGACTTACTCTTTTACTTCCTTCAGAATGTTGCCCAAATACTACCTCCTCTCTGAGGCCTTCCTTGACTACCCAGTGCAGCACATCCTAGCTCCTTTCACAGTTCTCTTCTTCTTCATAGCACTTATTATTATGGAACATTTCATATACTTAATGACATTTCATGTATTTCACATATCTGTTTGTTTTATTGCTACTGGAATGGAGACTCAAGGGGACCAGGGTCTTTTGTCTGTCTTGCTCACTGACATATCCCCAGCTTTGAACAAGGACCTGGTGCATGGAAGGTATTCAATATATATTTGTCAAATAAGGGACTTCCCTTAAACTTCTTGCTGTCAATGCAGGGGACACAGGTTTGTCTTGGATCAGGGAACTAAGATCCCACATGCTGCCCGGCACAGCTAAAAAAAAAAAAATTGCCCAGTGAATGAATGAATGAATAGTAAATAAGCACCCACTTCTCCTTCTCTCCTTTCTTGAAGTTGACCCCGGTCTCCTGGGCTGACTCGGGACTCCTGTCCAGAATCAATTAATAGCAACCGCTACTCCCAGAAAGGGCCCCTTCTGTCTACCCAAACCTCTGGTTGCCCTTATCTATAGTTTAGAGGGTGCCTTGTGGCCCTTTTATTCCATCCACAGTGCCTCCCTTGACAACAGAGCTATTTCTGAGTAGTTCTCAGGATGTCTCATGGTCCTTGGGGCAGAAGAGATGGTTGGGGGGCGGGGGAGGGCCAGAAGGACCTGACTATCTAGCTGTGCTCCTTGGCCTGGACGGTGCCTAGGAATAAAAGTTAAAATTTGGGAAATCAATGCCTAGCTGGGGTGCCTTTGGTCCATAAATCCTCGTACTTGCTTCCTGCCTGTCTGTTCAGCCCCCTTTTATCTGAGTCACTAGCCTGTATCCTCTCCCCCTGAAGGTCAGACCCTGAGGCGTGATGCCCTGCTGCCCCCTGATCAGTGTGTTTTTTTTAAAAAAAAAATAGGTAAATAGCATGAAGGAGCTGTACCTGCTAATGGAGGAAGAGGAATTGAATGCCCAGCATTCTGATAACAAGACCTGCACGGGGGACAGCTGGACCCAAAACACGGTGAATTCTCAGCCCATTTCCAGTCCTGTCCTGTCCATTTGTTCCTTTGTCTGTTTGGTGATCATGTCTTGCTGCTTTCTCTGACCACAGTCCTACACCAGGAACTAGAGCTGCAGTGGGTTGTTGCCTGGACACTGGCCCCAGATGCTCAGTACTGTGGGGTACATGAGTCATTCCAGGGCAGTGATAGAGGGTCAGATGATGGACCTCGGGGTCACGGTTAAGAGAGCAGTTAATTCTGTTCAGAGTGTAGGGGATGGTATTACAGAGAATGTTGTGGTCCTTTGATGGACCGGAACTTGGGGGTACAGAGTCGACCGATAAGAAAGTGAAAGAAGGAAGAAAAGAGGCTGAGCAGCCTGAAGGGGACAGAGAGAGAGAGAGAGACACAGGGACCAGTGCTGATGGAACAAAGGCGTTTATTTAACATATTGTGGGCATATGTATACTCTTACAAGATAGCCCTTTTTAGCAGAGACAGGGATCAAAAATCTAACAAGTCTTCCAGAAAGCCAGAGGCTAGAATCATTCTCAATAGAGGGAATTGTAAAAGTTACTTTACATATCAGAAGGGAAAAGAGTTGTACATGGCTGCTGTTCACCATATGGAATTTCCATACGAATGAGATACATGAATTTCTATTATCCCAGAAAGCTGGTTTGCCAGCTCTCTGGCACCTGTATTCAGGTGCTGTTAAGGAATATAGAATTCATGCAAGACTGAAAACAGCACACAGGAAGCCTCCTGTTAAATGTGTCCTGACAAGAGAAGGGGTTTTAGGTGGTGGGTTTTGAAGGATGAATAGGAGCTTGCTTAATAAAGAATGAGGAAAAGGCCATTCTGTACCAAAAGAACTGTGTATGCAGAGGTGCAGCAAGGTATTCTGCGATGGGCTGCAGCTTGGGATGTACATAGTAGGGTTAACGACACCAGGCTGGAGTGAGTTGTATGAAGAAAGACCTTGTGGCCTAGGATCAGGAACTTTCAAATCAAAGCAGTGGGTAGTGGAGCAGTGGGGTTAGGCTCCCAGAGCTGGGTTATAGGTGGGAAACAGGTCATGTGCCCAGGAGAGAAGATTAGGCCCAAGTCAGATAGTCAGGTAGGCTCCAGGGTTCAGACTGCTCATCTGGCCCCTGGTGGGTCAGAGAATGCAGTTGCTGAGCAGAGAGAAAGACCCAGGCCTAGATGCTGCAGAGCCTCAGAGAAGCCAGGGCCCAGCTCAGCTTTAGGCTGAATAATTGGTATAATTACAGAATTTTGTGTTTATGTGAAGCTGGGGCATGTGTCAGCCTTGGAGGGAGCCTGGGCTGGGCTTGTTATGCCTGTTTTATGAAGAGATGACCCAGAGCAGTCGTGAGACTTGCCTGAGGCCTGGTAGAGTCCCAGACTGTACTCTGGATGAGTTCTCAGGCCAGCCTCCCCTCCTTGCCACTCTGAAAGCTCCTGACTGAGACCTTGCCCCCATCTGCAGCCCAATGAGTACATCAAGACACTGGCCGACATGAAGGTGACGCTGAAGGAGCTATGCTGGCTGCTCCGGGATGAACGCCGTGGTCTGACTGAGCTGCAGCAACAGTTTGCCAAGGCCAAGGCCACCTGGGAAACAGAGCGGGCGGAGCTCAAGAGCCATACTGCCCTGGTGAGTCTCTCACAAGTCAGAGACATCCCTCTCCTTGTTCCTGTCTCTGCCAAGGTCTCAGCTGTCAGATTGGGAAACAGGATGGCCAAGCCATGCTCTAGAAGCATAGGAATCACTTTACTTACTTTGTGGCCCAGAGAAGGCAAGAGCCTTGACTAGATCACACAGCAGGGATACCAGAAGCAGTGGGGACTGGGGGTCTCTGGGCTAGGAAAGGCAGGTGAGGGGTTGGCAAAGGAGCCTGAGGGCATCATGGGCACCTTTCCCACACCACAGGCTCACAGGTGAGGCCAGAACACTTAAATGCCTGTCTGCATCTGATGGCATTCTTCATCCTCACACCCAGACTTCTGTGGCCTGCTGTTCTTGTAAGGTCCCCTTAACTCTCTGCTACCTAGCCCTGTTTTGCTCCCTCCACCCAAAGTGGGGGACTCCCCTCCCTACAACCCAAATAATCAAAGGACCCTTAACCAGGAGCCCTGGGTATTTAGTCTCTGCTGTGTGCCTGGCTGCAAGTTAGCTGCCCTCTACTGTGGTCTGAGAAGTGTAAGGGTGGGCTTCCTCCCACTCAGAGTGCTCTCACCACCCCCATTCCTCCCCCATGGCCTAGCTTCCTCCCCCCTGCCCCTGCTACAGGCTGCCTTCCCAGGTGTCACGGGCCCCTTGGAGGTGGGTACACCAATTATCTTTGTTGGGCAAGTGACAAGACAGGCATAGAGGAGTTAAGTTTCTTCTCCAAGACACCCAGCTAGTAAACGGCAGACCTGATCTTCACTCCCCAAACCTCTGCCCTCCTGGCTTCTTATGACCGTGATCCCCCTTCTTCCCAATTCTCAAACTTCTGGCTTCCCGGTGCCACCATTCTGTCCTCCCAACCTTCCCTGCAGATCTCACAGCTCCCTTCCCACCTGCACTTTACACAGTGTCCACTGCTCATACTGCCCCCGCAACTCCAGCCATTCCAGGGGCCCCTCCCCCATGGGAATCTGACCACAGCCTGGGGTGTGGGGTGCCTTGATTCTATAAATGGCACACTTACCTCCTGCTTCCCCACCTCTCCTGGACTTGGGACCGGGAAAGCCATCACTCTTGAGTGATTCCTGCACACATTTTTTTATATTTAGACTGTGCATATCTCCCACTAACTGTAAATGCTGGTAAATCCTGGTAAGCATTGATGAAATATCATGAGAAGCAATAACTAGGAACCTCTGCCATTTTGTAGCTATGTGACCTGGGAAAAGTAACCTCTTTGAACCTCTTCCACCTTGGTAAAAATATCAAAAATGGTAGTTATCTTGCTGAGTTTTCTTGAGGATGCAGATAATATCTGAAAGGCCCTTAGCACGGAGCTTGGTGTGTAGAAACTGCCACACAAGCCTTGATTGTGAGAAAAGACTAGTTCTAACTGAGGAGGTCAGCGACAGCTCCTGGGTGAGGGGGTCTTCCGAGGAGAGGACCCTCCTCCCTTTGCCTACCCTCTGCTGGTGCCTGGGAGGGAAGATCATGGGAGGGGACGGCGAGGGTCCTCCCAGGGCCAGCCACCCAGTTTGCTCTTCCTTCCCCAGATGGAGCTGAAGGCTGGGAAGGGGGCTGGGGATCGGACGGGGCCTGACTGGAAGGCAGCCCTGCAGAGGGAGAGGGAGGAGCAGCAGCACCTCCTGGCCGAGTCCTACAGCGCAGTCATGGAGCTGACGCGGCAGCTGCAGATCAGTGAGCACAACTGGGCCCAGGAGAAGCTGCAGCTGGTGGAGCGGCTTCAGGGTGAGAAGCAGCAGGTGGAGCAGCAGCTAAAGGAGCTGCAGAATCGCCTGAGCCAGGTGAGGCCTGTCCCAGCCCCAGCTGCCTTACGCCACAAGCGGGGAGTTGCTGTGGGCACAGACCAGAGGGAGGACTCCTTCAGGTACTGCTGGATCCGTGTGCTCAGAGACTTTGGTAGGGACCAGGTCTTCCTCTCTGCTGGTATCATAGGCTTGCTTTCCTGTGTTTTATTCTGAAGCAAGCTGTTCTCCAATGTGGCCTCTTTGAATTTTATGTTCACATCCTCACAGCTTAGCATTTGCAATGGGAAGAGAGTTTTCTTTTTCTACACTGCTCTGATTAGCCAGGTATGAGTCATATGTCCACATCTAGAGTCTACCAAAACCCTTGAACCAAGAGGGAAGAACCAAGGCTGGTTCCTCATGAAAATTAGAGTTCTCTGACCAAAAGGGGGAAATAGGAAAAACAGTCATTGACTGTAGCCCCACTACAGTTAACATGTGCCTAGCTTATCAAGCTCTGTGACTTTTTCCTTTGTTTATTATTTCAGTTATATAAATCAGGACTTCATCTTTATATAAGACTCAAATACTGCAAAAGCATACTCTAACCCACTCCCTCCCTTTCTTGCCGTTTAAATTTACATTCAGAGATTTTTTTTAATATTTAATTGAATCATAATATGTATATTATTTACATTTTGCCTCTTTCATAGAGAGCTGTTCATAACAGAGTGCAGAGGCGTGCCATTCAGTTTAATTGCTGCTTAGCATACCTAGTGTGGAGATACCACTTTAATATCATTCAGCTGCTGCTTAGCTGATGTAGCTGTTCCAGGAACTGCAGCATGAATTAACATAGTAATAACAACTATTACTGTATTTGATATAATGACACTTATAAGGATGCCTGTAAGTGGTTGGTTTCATGATCATTTGCCAAACCCACTTTGTTGGCTCAGAGCTGCTGTCCACTCGGAAGTTGGCTCCGAGCCCATGATCTGGGTCATCTGGGCTGCAGAGTGGAGCCTGGGGAATGGCACTGCACAAAACAGGGCCCTGCTCCCCAGCTTCACCTGCACGTGACCAACTTCTTTATTCTTGTCCAGCTGCAGAAGGCTGCTGACCCCTGGGTCCTAAAGCACTCAGATCTGGAGAAGCAGGACAACAGCTGGAAAGAGGTGAGAGAGGTGGCAGGCTCCTGGCCACAACTGCAAAGTCCCTCACTTGGGGGAAATGTGACCAGGAAGATGCTAATCCTGTCCCATAGATCACATACCCTCACCCCCCTGGGCTCCTCAATCCTGAGGTCTCTACCTCATGATTCTAGCCTTAAGACCTGTGAAGGTCATCCCCTTGGTAACTCCGTCCTTCCATGCCTGGAGAGAAAGGTTAGATGTCTCTCTGTTTTAATTATGCCTTTCTCAAACACAGGGCCTCCAAAAGAGCTTTGTGATCCTGGGCAAGTCACTCTATCTCCTTGGGCCCCAGTTGCCTCATTGGTAAAATAAAAATCATATTCTCTGCCTTAGCCCAGCCCAGGTTGTGGAGATTAATCAGTGAAGTTTGCTTCTGAACCTCAGGTGCACTGTCCATATAGCAACACACTGAGTAATGAAACAGTGACCATACAAGCCCTTGCTCATGACAGCCTGAGGATGTGGTGAATTAGATTTGGTTGCAGCAAAAGCCAATTCTGGGGAACTGAAGTAGGAGAGGATTTCATTAGGGGCTCAAGAGGGCTGATGATGCCAGGTCAGAAAACTGGTACAAGTCTTGGGACCTGTTCTGGAACCAGGGTGGGGCAAACCCCAAACAAGACCTCAGGTCACTGCTTTCACCTTCAACTGAACAGTGGCTACTGGTTGCTTTGTTGCTGCCATTACATTCAAAGTAAGTTCTAAATAGACTCTATTGGGTTCTCTCTTGGACCGTGGATTGGCCAAGCTTGGATCACATACCTATGGGGGGCGGGATTAGATGCACTATAGCCAGAAACTGACCAATGGGCTTCTAGATCGGTGCTGACAATACTGCTCTACCGGAGGAGACTCAGGCAGAGGGCTAGGGCCAGCTCCCACACTGCCCAGACTGACCCTTTTCTGTCTCTCTTCCATGACAGACCCGCAGCGAAAAGATCCACGACAAAGAAGCTGTTTCTGAAGCTGAGCTTGGGGGAACCGGCTTAAAGAGGTGCTGGCAGCCCCGTCCCCTTGCCCTGTCCCCAGCCCCCAGCCTGCTGTCTGCCCTGCCACTTTGCCTTTCTTCTTTGCTCCACGTGCCCAGAACTGCACGTCAACTGAATTGAGAGAACATGGGGATATGTTTTTTATGGAACCCCAGCCACTTAGGAGCTGGGAAACTTTGGTGATAGCAATTCTAGCCTGCGATTTTTTTTTTCATTCTAGTCATGGAAAATGGGCCCCAGCGTATCCTAGCTGGGAAAGAAACTTTAGCTCCTTTTGGGGTTCTTCCTGTCTCTGGAGTTTGGAGAGTCCTGCAGGACCTCTATTCCTGGTACTACTGACCATCATCCTCTGGGCCCAGCCCTGTGCTATAGCCAGGGAAACCCCTGGGGCTCTGAAGACCATGTCTCCACCATTAGGAAACCCATGAAGAGAGTTGGGGTAACAGAACCCCACAGGGGCCATGTGAGCAGCCCAAAGCCAAGTGAGCCCTGGGGAGGAGGGTCGCTCTGGAGTTGTGGTGTGAGATTTGAATTTCAGCACTGCAGGTTCTAGCTCTGTGCCTTGGTGCTGTACTTCCCATCTCTACCTATGGGGTAACAGGAACTGCCCCCTAGACTCGTCCGAGGACTGAATGGTCTGACGTGTGCAATGCTGTCACATATACCTGGCACTTACAGTCATCAGACAGCACGCATACCAGGTCTGGGCCAGAGATTAAATGGTGTCCTATATTGTGTTATTATTTGTTGTTAGTTACTCAGTCGTGTCTGACTCTTTGCGACCACATGGACTATAGCCTGCCAGGCTCCTCTGCCCATGGAATTCCCCAGGCAAGAATACTGGAGTGGGTTGCCATTCCCTTCTCCAGGGGATCTTCCCAACTCAGGGATCGACCCTAGGTCTCCTGCGCTGCAGGCAGATTCTTTACCGTTTGAGCCACCTGGGAAGTCCTAGATTGGGCTCCCCCAAAAGTAAGCCTTCAGGCAAGGATTTGAGTGCAAATGGAACATTTGGGAGGGGATTCCAGGAAAAGTCTGGAAGTGAGACAGGAAAGGGAAGGCACCATAAAGGAGGTGTCATCCACCAGGTTACACGTGGGCAGCTGGAGCTATTTCACAACATTGCTAGGAGCCAGAGTGGAACATGAGTGCTCCCACCTGAGGGGACCTGGGGACTGACACCAAATTACCAAGCCCCACCACGGTTTGTTGATGGCTACGTCTATAAATCATGTGAAATTTTTAGTTTCCGCTCTGTGGTAAAGAATCTGCCTGCGATGCAAGATACGTGGGTTCCATCCCCAGGTCTGGAAGATCTGGAGAAGGTAATGGCAACCCACTCCAGTATGCTTGCCTGGGAAATCCCATGGACCGAGGACCCTGGTGGCCACAGTCCATGGGGTCACAAAAGGGTTGTACACGACTTCAGCAGCTAAACAACAACTGGGTGGAGGCCAAGTATGCTCCTGCAGACAGAAAAAAAGCCCTCAGGTGGAGAATGGCAGGTGCTCGGAACATGCAGTACTGCACGTGTAGGTGTGCGTGTGGAAGGAGGGAGGGGCAGGGCACCAACAGCATCTTTCACAAGAGGTGAGCAGGACCGTCGTCGTCTCAGCTCCCATGAAGCGCAGGGACCAGCGAGGAAGACCAGAGTGCTTGCTCCGTATAAGGCATCTTCCACTAACTCAGCCATTCTCTCTGCTCTTCCCAGGACCAAATCTGTTTCCTCCATGTCGGAGTTTGAGAGTTTGCTGGACTGTTCCCCGTACCTCGCTGGGGAAGCCTCCCGGGGCAAAAAGCTGCCCAACAGCCCTGCCTTTGCCTTCGTGGGCGCCCAGCCAGTGGACCCGGAGAAGGGTACCACCGAACAGCCAGGGCTCTCGCCCCGTGACTGCAACCGCCTGAGCGCTCTGGGCTGCCCGGAGCCAGCGGGGAGGCAGATGCAACGCAGCTACACCGCACCCGATAAGACGGGCATCCGCGTGTACTACAGCCCCCCGGTGGCCCGGCGCCTGGGCGTCCCCGTGGTCCATGACAGGGAGGGGAAGATCATCATCGAGCCGGGCTTCCTTTTCACCACAGCCAAGCCCAAAGAGTCGGCCGAGGCGGACGGGTTGGCCGAGAGCTCCTACAGCCGCTGGCTTTGCAACTTCTCCCGGCAGCGCCTGGACGGGGGCTCTGGGAGCGGCCCCTCGGCAGCGGGGCCTGGCTTCCCGGCTGCCCTGCACGACTTCGAGATGTCGGGGAACATGAGCGACGACATGAAGGAGATCACCAACTGCGTGCGCCAGGCCATGCGCTCGGGCTCGCTGGAGCGGAAGGTGAAGAGCACGTCCAGCCAGACGGTGGGCGTGGCCAGCGTGGGCACACAGACCATCCGCACGGTCAGCGTGGGCCTGCAGACCGACCCGCCCCGCGGCAGCCTGCACGGCAAGAGCTGGTCGCCGCGCAGCTCCTCGCTCGTGTCCGTGCGCAGCAAGCAGATCTCATCTTCCCTGGACAAGGTGCATGCACGCATCGAGCGGCCCTGCTGCTCGCCCAAGTACGGCTCGCCCAAGCTCCAGAGGCGCTCTGTGTCCAAGCTGGACGGGGCCAAGGACCGCAGCCTGTGGAACCTGCACCAGGGCAAGCAGAACGGCTCGGCCTGGGCCCGCTCCACCACCACGCGGGACAGCCCCGTGCTGAGGAACATCAACGACGGGCTGTCCAGCCTCTTCAGCGTGGTGGAGCACTCGGGGAGCACGGAGTCGGTCTGGAAACTTGGCATGTCCGATGCCCGGGCCAAGCCCGAACCGCCCAAGTACGGCATCGTGCAGGAGTTCTTCCGCAACGTCTGCGGCCGGGCGCCGAGCCCCACGGCGTCCGCGGCTGGGGAGGAGAGCGCCAAGAAGCCGGAGCCCCTCTCCCCCGCCAGCTACCATCAACCCGAGGGCATGGCCAGGATCCTGAACAAGAAGGTGGGCAAGTCAGGCGGCAGTGAGGAGGCCAGGCTCTCCGTGCTCCCCCAGGTGGGGAAGGATGGTATCACTCGGGATGGAGATGCAGCCACGGTCCTTCCCAGTGAGGTAGGTGGGTTGGGGGCAGGGTGCCCTTTTTCTCCTGAGGTGAGATTGGCTTATAAGGTCCAAACTCTTCGGTTTTCCAACTCAGGTGTGTGGTTTGTGTGTTTCAGTAAGTCCCTGTGCTAGTGTGGGATGGGGTTTGGAAGGCCTCCGTCCGCGAACACCAGACCTGATGGACACATGGTCTGAATGCTAGACGGGTAAGCATGGCTTACCCGTGCACACCCCTAGAGACTGCCAGCATCCCCTCCAGGGAAGAGGCGTGTGCACTGATCTCCCATCACCCAGCGATGTGCCCGCTGCCTTGATTCATGAGAGCCAGTCGTGGATTTCTCTGTGTTCAGTGGTGTCACTTTAGCCCCCTGAGATCGGCCCCTGTGGGAGGATTTACTCTGTGAAAACTGGAATTGCTGAAAATTGGGGCTTCTCCTCCCACTCCTGGGAAACCAGTCTTTAAACATGTCCCAGCACACCACTGCCCCGAGCCCACCAAGACTCCATCCCCAAGTGCTTCCATTTTGAGACCCTTTTGTTGCTCATTCCACTCTGGATATCAATTTCAGGTTTAGTTAAGGCTTATGTGCATATTAGTAAAACATATAAGTTAGTGTTGCAGAAAGGGAAATTGCGGGGTATACCATAGAACCCAAGGGCAAGGATCCAAAGGCCCCAGTGATTGCTCTGCCTCCCTCTCCTCTCTCTCTTTAAAAAAAAAAATTGTACATATATATATATATAATTTGTCTGTCTGCACCAGGTCTTAGTTGCAGCATTCAGGATCTTTTAGTTGCAGCATGCAGAATCTAGTTCCCTGATCAGGGCTTGAACCTGGACCCCCTGCATGGGGAACTTGGGCGTCTTAGCCACTAGACCACCAGGGAAGTCCCTCCCTCTCTCGAGCTTCATTTTCTTTGATGTCCTCTTCCTCCCTCCCTCTCTGTTGTATTTGCATGTGGTCCAGGTGGGCTCTCCCTACTCTGCTTTTATAACATCTTCCGGTTCAAGCACCTAAAAGAGATGGAGTCAAATCCCTGTGTCCCCATTCCGCATTTCAGGAAGAAACTGGTCTAATTTGAGTTCAGTGGGCCCCCTTGGTCCAGTCAGTTGTGGTCAGGGGCGGTATCATGGTCTGCAGCACAGGGAGTGAAGGAAGGTTGTAGGTGGGGGCATAGAGAGATGGCATGGGTTGGAATTGACCCATGTGATTTGTATGGTTTATATGTTTAGCTGGTTTCTAGGTTTTCCCTATTGTACATAATGCTGTGATGAACATCTTGATACAAAAGCATTTTTCCATATTGCAGATGATTTCCTTAGTTTTTAAAAATTAAGTTATTTATTTTAATTGTATATTTCCTTAGTTTTGAGTTGTAGAAATGGGTAAATTGTTAAAAATATTTGGTAAGTGTTGCTGAATTATCTTTCCAAAGACAATTTGGAAACTAAACTTTGTCCAGTTTCTAGAACCCCTAAGAGAATATAGTGAGTGCTTTACTTCCCTATACTCTCTGGCTGCGTTAAATTAAAAAAATTAAAAAAAAAAACTTTAAGATATTCCAATTTTTTTTAACTTAAAAACTTTTTTAGTTTAATGTACATACTGAGCATACTGTAAAAAATATCGCTTATTGAATTCTCACAAACTGAACATAGCCATTATATTAGCGTTCCTTGGAGAAACAAAACCAGTAGGCTTTGTGGATATGCGTGCGTCAGGGTGTGTGGGTGTGTGTAGAGAGAGACAGAGACAGACAGACTGAGTCCAGAAGCCTGAGAACAGAAGAGCCAATGGTGTAGTTCCAGTACAGCACATATAGCTGATGTAGTTCTAGTCTAAAGGTCATCAGGCAGGAAGAATTCTTTCTTACTCACGGAGAGTCAGCCTCTGTGTTCTGGCTCAGTACGTCAACTGATTGGACGAGGCTCACCCACGTTAGAGAGAGCAAGCAGCTTTACTCTGTCTACTGGTTTAAATGTTAATCTCAATCAAAAGCATCCTCGCAGAAATACCCAGGATAATGTTTGCTCAGGTGTCTGGACCTGTGGCCCAGTCAAGATGACACAAAATTAATCATCACAGCCAAATAACCACAACTACATCACGAAACCAGAAATACAAAGCTGATTGTATTTTGCATGTTGGTTGACTCAAACATTTTTCAGTATGTAAAATGTGCTTATTACCCATTGACCCAGTAGTTCTCTTAGGAATGTAGCCAATGGAAATTTTTACAGAGGTGGATATGTATATAAAGAAATGTATTGCATTATTAATAAAAATTGCTAAGACTTACTGAATACTTAATAGGCGCTATGCCAACAGTTTGTTGTTGTGATCACAACAGACTTAGAGGAAAAAATCAGGGCTGAGATCAAAGTTGATCACAACAACTTTGAGGAAAAAAATCAAGGCTCAGAGAGGTTAAATAACTTGTTCGAGGTCACACAGCTGGTAAGTAACTGGCCTGGAATTTGAACCAAGCCATCAAGTTTTACAGCAGCACATTTTTGTTTTTTTTTTTTTTTAAGTATAGTTGATGTACAATATTATATAAGTTACAGGTGTGTAATATAGTGATTCATGATTTTTAAAGTTTATACTCCATTTATAATTATTATAAATATTGACTATATTCCCTGTGCTGTAAAATATATCCTAGTAGCTCATTTTTATCCCTAATAACTTGTATCTCTTAATCCCCTACCTCTATATTGTCTCTTCCTCCTTCCCTCTCACCATTGGTAACCATGAGTTTGTTCCCTATATCTGTGGGTCTGATGCTTTTTTGTTATGTTCACAAGTTTGTTGTATTTTTTAGATTCCACATATAAGTGATGTCATTCAGTATTTGTCTTCCCATGTCTAACTTAACTTTACTTAGTATAATGCTCTCCAAATCTATCGACGCTACTGCAAATGGCAAAATTACATTTTTTTTTTAATAGCTGAGTAGCATTCTATCCATTCATCTATTGATGGACACTTAGGTTTCCATATCTTGGCAACTGTAAATAATGTGTAGCAGCTCCCTGTGTGTTGGTAATAGTAAAAAATTAGAAACTACCTAAAACGCACATAAAAAATGAGTTGGATAAATAAATTAAGCTATTTCCATTCAGTGGAATACTATGTGGCCATTAAAAAGAAAGAGATCTGGACATACATAACGACAAAAAAGTATTCATGTTTTTGCGATTACAAAGTAAGCTGTAGGAGTTGAGATCATTTTGGTAAAGGTATGTTCCAGAATTTATTTATGTATATTCCAGAATTTTATTATATTCTGAAATGTGTGGGGTTTTTTGTTTTGCTTTTTTGTCTGTACTGGGTCTTTTTTGCGGCACACAGGCTTTTGCTAGTTGCACTGTATGGGCTTCTCTCTAGCTGCAGTGCATGGGCTTAGTTGCCCCGTGGCATATGGGATCTTAGTTCCTCGAGCAGGGATCGAACCCGAATCCCCTGCATTGGAAGGTGGATTCTTAACCACTGGACCATCAGGGAAGTCCCTGGAACGTTATTTATGAACACTCATTACTGCTTTATTTATGAACGTTCATTACTGCTCTAATGGGAGAAAATAAGTTTTTAAAATTGGTTCAAAGAGGGGCTACAGCTCCTAGGAACTGGTCCCGGGGCACAGCTGAGTCCAAATTCCTTGCCTGGCTGGCCACCCAGTCCCAGGGTGTGCGGTCAGTGCCTCCTGCCTCCTCCTGACTTCTTCCTCTCTCCCCCCAGGATGCAGTGTGTGACTGCAGCACCCAGTCGCTCACCTCCTGCTTTGCCCGGCCATCTCGCTCTGCCATCCGCCACTCTCCTTCCAAGTGCAGGCTGCACCCTTCAGAGTCTGGCTGGGGTGGGGAGGAGAGGGCAGCCCCACCCAGCGAGTGATAGAGCAGCCGAGCTCCTCACCTTAACCAGCCCCCGTCCCTGGACAGCCGAAGGGAACTAGTGGAGAAGAGAAGACGCTCGAGGCCCGCGAGCTCCCTGCATCTCTCACCCTGGAGGGCTGCATCTCTGCCATGGAAGCGCTTTCCCAGCCAGGTAAAGCGGGGTCTCCTGCTGACTGCTGGGTGGTGATTTCTGACTTCCCAGGGGAAGGCAGCGAGTGGAAGAAAGAACAAAACTGGGCTTTGGAAGCGTCTCCAGAGAGATCCGTTGGGAGCTGATCCTTGGGTCGTAAGTTGGGAGAGCCTTGCCTGGTTCCACCCACACCCACTTCTCAGAAGAGCCAAGGAAAGGATCCACTTCCAGCCATGCGCCTCAGGGAAAAGGGCTCACAGAGATGTTCAGATGTTCACAGAGATGTTCCCGGCCAACCACATCCCTCTTCATGGGGAGGAAACACCGATGAGAAGAACAGGCTTTGCTCTAGGGCTCAACATAGGGTGTCTGATGGAGCTGAGCTGGGCGTCACCCCATACCTCTCTTCCTTTCACCACCTCCTCCTCCCGGCCCCGCTGCTTTGGATTGCTGCAGCTCTGGGAGATATGATAGGACAGTAGCCAGGGTCAAGTATCTGCTTGGAATCCTGGGGCCCTGGATCTCCCTGCCCGTAGCTCAGATGCAGCAAGACCTAGAACGTGAGGTAGAAATGTGCGGGGCCCAGGGTCGGGGAGCCACTGGAACTGCCTTTCTTGCCAAGGTGACTTGGGGGGACCCCAGCCTTCCCAGGAGACTCCTTGAGGACAGACATAGGTAGAGTCCATCTCAAGACCTGGTGCACAGATAAATAAATGCCTAATTGCCCACTGCCTTGATTGCTGGGGGCTCTTTCCCCAGCACCCTGGAGGGGTGCCACATCTCCACTGTGTTTACATCCTGCAGCTGGTGGAGGGCAAAGATGTTCCCAAAAAGAGACTCCCAGTTGGCTAGATCAGGCCCAGGAGCCTCCCACAAGGCCGGTGCCCCAGAACATGGCAATAGACTGGGGCCTGGAAATACATTTCTTGCCTAGGTTGTTTATTTTGAGTTTTTCTTACTATAAATATTTAAGGTGGTTTTACTTTATTTTAATAATTTAATTTACCCCAAAGTCCCTAAGGTAATTTATTGGAGGTTGAGACATGTACTCTCGCCACTGGGACAATGCAAGGCTTTAACACAATGGATGGGCGCAGGGTCCCCGCTATGGACAAGGCAACTCAGCAGGAGAGCTCTGGTCTCCTGGTTCAGGTTTGGAGGGGGCCCCAGCAGAGTCCCCACAAATCTGCTGACCCTTTGGCCTCAGAGCACCACTTTTATGCTTCACACCTGCTACTTGCCTGGCCCCCAGCCATGAGTTTGTAAATACTCACAGACAGGACAGAGGGCTGGACCAGCAGCACCGCTTCCCAATCACTTCCCATTTTCCTTCTCATTTTCCTCCCTCCTTCTGACACCTTTTTTTTTTTTTTTTGGTTTCTAATGAGTCCAACACAGATTACTAAGGCTTTATCAAGAGCATGGAGATCTCTCCAAGTTCCCTAAGTGAGAACTCGCAGGAAAACAGGACTGAACTTCGAGAATGTTGTTTGTTGCAGCTTTGCACATGGATCTGAGAGTGTCTGCCAGCCTGCCTCAGTTCTCACCAGCCTCCAGCCTTTTCACCAGCCTCTCTCCTTTAGCCTTATGGACTCTCCAGGCTCGTCTCTCAGCCCCAACCCCACTGCCCACCCTTCCCCCTGTCGCGTGTGAGCTGTCTGAGCCATCGGACAGATTGCAGCATGGCTCACTGCAGTGGTGACAGGGCAGGGGAACGCAGAGGGCCTCCCCCTTGGCACCAGTGAACCCATTTTGGTTGCACACATACCTGCATATCTGCGTGTAACTGGTTGGGGGCTCAGAATGAAAACATCAGGATAAACTGGCTTATCAGTGAATTTTCCATCAGAAAGACTGAAAGCTGGCAGCTTTGCTAATGTGCCCCCAGGACTCAGGAGATTCCTCTGCGCTCCTACCCACCAGCCCCCAGTCTTGCTCTTTCTGGGGCACCTGGACCAGTTACCCAAATACCTTCATCTCCATTGCCTATCGGCAGAACTTTGGGGTCACGTTAGTACAACCAGCCACTTCCTCGTACCATAGTGACCTGTGTGGGCAGAGCAGGCAGGTCAGTGGAGGCAAGGGCCAGGCTCCTCTGGGATGCCAGTGCTCCCACCCAAGAGGTTGGGTGGCCCCTCCAATGCTGTCTCCAAGGGAGGGGGTTCACACCAGGCCACAAGCCACCAGAGGCCTTCTGCCACCTCCCCAGCTGCAGAGGGCCAGGGAGGCTACACTTCTATCCTTGGGGAGGAATCCTCATGAGACCTGGACCCTGCTGATTGCTCAGCCTTACCATCATTGTTCTCATCCAAAATCATCCTTGCGTTCTCATTGTCTTAGCATCTGGCCGTCCAGCCCTCAGCCAGTGTCAGAGGCCTCAGACTTTGGTTTTCAGTAAAGTCCCAGTTTCTGCTTCCTGCATGCCACTGGGCAAGGTCACTCATCACTGTTCCTACAGAAGCCTCTGGACATGGGGCTTGATGGGGATGAAAATGTTACGTGTAAATATTGGTTTGATTTGGGTTTTAGCATTTTAATTAGTAACTGGTTGTGTTTTCTTTTTTGGGGGTGGGGGGTTGTCTTGTAAAAACTCTCTACTCTTTTGGAATGTAATTTCTAAGTTAGTTTGTTTCTTCAAATGCCTTTTAAGTCTTGGTAACATTCCTGAAGCAGCAAACTGCCTGGCCCACCGTGAGGACTCCTCCCCAGGAGCACCGGGTCCCAGGAAGGAACACTGCCCTTTCCCCTTTCTTCTTTCCTGCCTCTTCACTCCCAGCAACTTCCTTCTCTTCCTCGCCCTCTGTCCCTCTTTTTCCTCTCCTTTCCTTCTATCTCTGTTCTCTTCAGCCAAAGTCCCAAGGAACCCCGGGGTCCTAATTCCCTACAGGCCCCTAGGCTTGGATCCATTTTGTTGGCACCAGTTGGTTGAGGAGACATGGAAGACCAGTTGGCATGACTGACCCCAAACTGGACGATCTTGTGTTTCTTACATCTGACCTCTTCCCACAGCCAAATCAGATTCTCCTGGGGGCAATGATGTCTGTATTTGAGATGAAAATCAAACCATTCTGGCACGTCAATGGCCCCTAGATCCTGCATGCACGAGGTATCAATATTCAAGTCCCTGTCACTCTGGCAGCCCTCTCCCCAACCAATTCTGTCCCCAGCAAAGGCTGACCAATTTTAAAAACCCCTCCCAAGAGGTCTTGCTCAAAACAGCCCCTTCCCTTCGTCTCCCCAGGGATGCTCCTCTACCAGCTGCTCTCCCAGGTGACCAAGTTGAGGGTCCAAGAGTTGACCCTCTTGTGCCCTGATTGCCACATGGCTCCCTCCTGCTTGCCTGCATCCACTTTTCATGGTTTCATCACATGGCCTGTTCTCTTGCCCATCCAATTTCCAGGGCCTTCCTCCCTCTCCTCTCCCATCTAGAATGCCCCCCCCCAGCTTTGCCAGTCTTCCAGGCCCATCAGTCCCCCAATCCCACCACCTCTTCATTAATAATAAGTCCCTGGACACCTCTTCTAGAGCACATGGCTATTTAGAAATTGCTCCCCCTGCCACATCTCCTTCAGGCTTCTACATGCTAACTCTGGGAGGCAACCTTGGCAGGACAGGGTTTAGTGCTCCCATTTTACAGATGAGGAAACTGAGGTACAGGTCTCATTCCAGAGTCAACTAACTAGGAAGCCATCAAGTTCAGACTAGAACCTAGGTCCACTGGAACCCTCAGTACAACCTTGTCCCTTGCTGTGTTAACCTACTGCCCCACTGGGGGCTTTGTGTGGGTGCAGAATACCCGGACTATGCCACTGCCCAACCCAGACATAAAACCAGTCTACCCTGAATCTCTGGACCTGTGTGTCCCAGAGGGTGGTGTGGGGACCCTCTGCGTCAGAATCCTCTGTGGACATGTCCAAAATGCAGCTTCTTGGGCCCCACCTCACCCCAGAGGGCCAGGAATCTGCATATCTAACAAACTCCCAGAGAGATCCTAAGTACCAGTGCCACACCATTGATGTTCACAGCCTTGACCATTGTTGTTCAGTTGCTCAGTCGTGTCCGACTCTTTGTGACCCTGTGGACTGCAGCATGCCGGGCTTCCCTGTCCTTCACCATCTCCAATTAGGCCATCTTTTTTAAGCCAAATAACCATGGCGTTATATCTTTAGAAGAGCCTTTAGCTGAGAATTAGGGGACCTGGTCCTCAACCCAGCTCTGATTTGGGTTAATTATGCTGAGAATCTCCAGAAAGCACCGGAGGCAATTTACAATCTTAATCGTAAAGTTCAGTAAGACAATAGAAAAAAAAAAAAAAAGTCAAAAAGCAAGAGGAATTATCACTCCCCAAATCTATCTTCCCAGGTGGCACAGTGGGTAAAGAATTCTCTTGCCAGTGCAGGAGACGCAGGAGATGTGCATTCGATCCCTGGGTCGGGAAGACCCCCTGGAGGAGGAAATGGCAACCCACTCCAGTGTTCTTGCATGAAAAATCCCATGGACAGAGGAGCCTGCAGGACTACAGTCCATGGGGTTGCAGAGTTGGACAGAACTGAGCAACTAAGCGCGCGCACGCGCACACGCGCACGCACACACACACACACACACACACACACACACATACTTAAGTCTATCTGATGTGATTCCCATAATCCTGCTATTAAATTTTACTCTGGAGTTTCCTGGCAGCCATGGTAAAAAGGGAAGCACATCAGCTTTCATGACTCTCATCATCCAGTCATGGGAAATGACAATATTTGCCCCAGGAGGCAAACTCTTCTGCTAATTTAGAGCATGCATCCTTTCTTCAAAGGCCACTAAGCCGGTTGTGGTATGAACCTAAAATGCAAGGATGTTTTCCAGGTCACTATTTTAAAAATAATAATAAACTGCGACCAACTTGAATGACCTTGACCCCAGAGCATGTGGCTTGTCTGTGCCTCTGTTCCTCCAGCTGCAAAGTGGAAGAAATCCTACCTCACATGGCGGTGCTGAGGACCAAATACAATACTGGGCCTGTGAGTCTACGTGGGAAAACATAAGGTTCTACACCGATGTAAAGCAGTCTGATCACACTCATTGTCCCCTAGTGCCCTCACTAGTCTTAGTGAGTCGAAAGGCTAATACACTGGACCAACCTTCTCACTTTTTAAAAAACTGTGGCCCAAAATACGTAATATAAAACTTACTGTTTTAGCCCTTTTAGTGGCTTTAAATACATTCACACAGTGGTACAACCATCAGGACTATCCATTTCCAGAACTTTTTCATCACCCTAAACTGAAACTCTGTACCCACTGAACAGTAACTCCCATCCTTCCCTCAGGCCCCTGATAACCTCTATTCTACTTTCTGTCGTTATGAATTTGCCTATTTTAAGTATTCTAAGTGGAATCATACAGTGTTGGTCCTTTTTTGTCAAACCCCTCACTCTTTTGGATGAGGAATTGGGCCCAGAGAAGGGAGTTCCTCACCCAAGGTCACACAGCAAACTGGAGGCAGGGTCAGGACCAGAATTCAGGTTTCCTGACTCCCAGAAGGTTCTGCATCCCCGGGGGTGAGTGAGACCCCACCTACCATTCCCTGATCTTGGCTGAACCCTGTTTTCTCTCCGGGCTCAGCCTGTTTGCTTCCCACCACCCATCCATCCTCTGTGTTATCACCTTCCTCCGAAGCCTCCCCTCCTCCTGCCTCCTCTTCTCTGACTGATTCCCACCAGCAGTGGCCCTGACCCATGGCCAGGTTTTCCTCTTCTGAGCCCTGGCCTTCTTTGTAGCACTTACCCCCTTCAGCCCTCCCAGAATGGCCTCCTGTGGATTTCCTGGCCCCTCAGGCTCACATCCCCATCCTCCCATGTCTGTGGTCTCCCAACTCCTGATGTTTGCTTTCAGATCTGATTGTATTTCCTGGGTTCTATTTTACTTTGTTTTCTCACACTGAAGGGGGAACCTTTCCCTGATGCCTCAGGCTGGGCTTGGCCCAGTGACCGCCCCCAGCCCAGAAAGACACCCCCCATCCCACCCTTGAGTCCCATTTTCTTCTGTCCACAGTCTCCTGACAGGACCCCAGCATTATCCACTGGGAATTGGCGGAGGTCACTGGGACCCCCATTTTGGCTTCTCCTATCCTGCCCAGTCCTGCATAGTCTTGTTTGTAAAGCAGATGAAGCCTGACTTGGGTTCTTCCCTCCTCTCCCTGGCCATCTGTCCATCCGTCTGCCTTTCCATTTGACATCCCACCATCCTCTCTACCCTCCCCTGGATCTCTCTGCCTCTGAATAGCTTGTCGTGGCAGAACCTATAGCCTACCCTGGCATTACCCCTTATCCCTTCTGTAGTATTTGCAGTTTGCAAAGTCCACAGAGCCAAGAACCAAAGGGGACTGGTGACAAGGTGACCCCTTGCCCAGGGCTTCCCCACCCCACCCTTCCCTGCACCCCTCCTTGGACCCTCCTTTGTCTACCCTATCAGCCTTGCTCCCCTCCCTTCCTGTCCTTTACCAGCTCCCTGAACCCCAGGCAGTAAGGAAAGGAGCTCTGGTTTCCCTTAAGCATACTTGAAGGGCCAAAGTCATCAAGGCCTAACCATCTTGTCTTTCTCCACTCTATGCCACTTGAACTGCTCCTGTGAAAAGGAATATCAGCCAGGATTTTGGAGACCTGGCCCAGGTCTGGGCAGTTGTCCTAACTTCTCTGTGTTTGGCTGGTTGTATGATTTTATGATGATGATCCTTAGGGACCCCAGGGCACCCCTCATGTTTTGGGGTCCTGCATCACCATCTTCTCTCCACTGGGCCCTGGTATCCTGGCTCCTCTCTCAGCTCCGCCACTGATCTCTGTGCCTTAGTTTACTTCTCCACACAGGGGGCTCACCACAAGTCTATTCCCAGCAGCTTCCCAATTTGGTGCCTCTAAGGCAGGGCCTTGGCAGCTGTGGCCCAGCTCCCTGGCACTGTCTTAGGGCACCAGGTTGCTGAGGATGAGATGCCTGGAGGTTCTCAAAGAAGCCGGAGCATTACCTGGGAACTTGACAGAAATGCAAAGTATTGGCCCCACTCAAGAACTACAGAACTAGAACTTTGGCGGGGGTGGGGGAGGGCAGCAAGCTGGGGGTTTAATAAGCCCTCCAAATGATTCTGATATACACAAGTGCTTACTACCTGCCTATCTAAACCAGCAAATAGTGTGGCCTGGTGAAGGACTGAGGCTGGTCCTGACCAGGAACAAGGGGGAAACATCAAGCTCATCTGGATTTCTGAGGCTGGGAACCCTGGCCATCCCTACCCAAAGCAAAACACAACTGTGTTCCCTTCCCAGAAACTGGGGGACTGGGAAAAGGCAGGCATTTTTCCTTTCCCTACCCCTGGCTTGGTTCCAGTTCTACCCACCTCTCCTACTTGTCTGGGTTTTACTAAAGGTTGTATAGGGTTGTGCCAGCCAGGCAGGGGGTGGGCATCCTGGGGTGGGGGGGCAGGAGACAAAAGACCCTGACCCTTTATCCCTTGGGAATCTCACCATAGGCTTATGGCTTCTTTTCAAATGGAAAGAAACTTAGCTCCTCAAAGAAAGACTCCTAAATCCCCAGCCAGCTCCTCCTCCTCCTTCTCCCACCTCCAGGGAGACCTTGTAGACAGTGCCAAAAAGCAGCTCCTGCCCCTAGGGACTGAGGGGAGAAAGCCAAAAGCTGTCCCTCAACCTGGCCCCCCATCCCGAACCCCCGCCAATACTGTGAAACCCCCTTCCTGACCATCCTGGTTTCCTGGTGTGGACCCTGAAGTCATGGGCCCAAGGGGTCCCCCCAGGGAAAGGCCCTTGGAAAGGAAGGGACCAGGGGCATCCTTGGGCCAAACTCTCTGCCTCTCCTGCCTGCTCTTTCTCCTCCCTACTCCTTTCTTCAGAAGGCTCCTTCCCAGGAGGTATTGGGTGCTAGACAACCATGGTCCAGTCCGCCAGCTCTCCTTCCCCCACCCCGTGTCTTATTTCAGACATGAGAATAACTGTACAGTGTAAACTTACAAAGGGTTTTTAATGGTTGTAGATTGGAAATAAAGTATGTCATATGAACAGTTTCCATGGACTTGGCTTCTCTGATTTCTCACGTGATGTGGGTGCAGTCCCCAGCAGACTTGGAACTTGACTCAACCCCACACCCAGTTGCCTGGGAAGGAGGGAGCCCTAGGAATGCCACAGTCAGCTGGCTGGTCTAGGGTCACTTGCGAGGAGCCACCAGGGGCTCCCAGCTACTGACTGCTGACACCTCAGAGTCTCCCATGAAGGGTGGTAAGGCCACTGAGAAACAAATGCAGAGTCATCAAAAATGGAATTGAACTTCTACAAAAGACTTTCAAATATTTATCACAAAAAGGACATGAGTTAATTATCTATTACAGTATAATTAATTATCCCCAGACATTTATTATATCACAGATGCCATGGGTCAGGGATTCAGGAGCTAAGTTGTTCTGACTCAGGGTCTCCTGAGGGTGCAGTCAAGTGTCAAATCAGGCAGCAATCATGTGAAGGCATGAATGGGGCTGGAAGATCCATTCCCAAGGTGGGTTTCTCATGCCTGGCAAGTGAGGGTGGGCAGGAGGCCTCAGTTCCTCCCCATGTGGACCTCTCCCTAGGGCTGTTTGAGTATCCTCACAACATGGCAGTTGGCTTCCCTTAGAGCAAGTGATCTATGGGAAAGCAGGAGAGGTCACAATGTCTTTTATAACTTAAGCCTTGAAAATCATACACTATCATTTCTGCAGTATCTCAGTAGTTATACAGATTAGCCCTATTCCTTTTGGAAGAGAACTATACAAGGGCATGAACAGCAGAAAGTGGAGGTCACTGGGGGCCATCTTGGAAGCCAGCAACCACATGAAAATTATTTTTTTTGTGGGATGTTAGTTCTCAGACCAGGGATTGAACGTCAGCCCTCAGCAGTGCGAGTGTGGAGTCCTAACCACTAGATCACCAAGGAATTCCAGATCTCTTTTTTGAGGGTCTAACAACAGCCAGGCCTGTGCTGGGCATCGAGGATAACAATATATGAACCTGAAAAACAGGAAAGCAAATGTTAATGGCCAAAGGGTGGTCAGGGAGTCAGAGGGATCAGGAAAGGCTGCAGTGATTCCTAAGGTTGAGATGTTGACCAGATGAAGGAGATGGTGATATGCTGCAGCCAGGAGATGGAGACAATATGTTCCAGGGAGGGAACAGCATGTGGAAAGCCTAGTAGAAAGGAGAGCAGGATCAGAGAACTGAAAGAAATCACTGGTGTGGGGAATGATGAAAGAGGCTGGGTCAGATCATACAGTGCCTTATGAGGGAAGGAATGTCCTCATCCTGTGGACAGTAGAGAGTCATGGAAGAACTGAAAGCAGGGAAAGGACCTAGAGGATGTACTGGGTCTGGATTCCATGAGGCAACATACTCACCCGCCGTGCCCCAGGATGGCCAGTTCTGGCTGTGTTCTGTTCTTGGGACATTGACAAGTGAATAGTTGAAGGAGTGGGGTGGGAAGAAAAGGAACTGGGTTCCAGAAAGTGATACTCAGGGAACAAAGAGCAAATCTCTGCTTCAGACATCTATTGGGAGACAAGATGCTAGAACCACAAGGTGGAAATTTCAGGAAGGCAGATTTCTGCCTACCACCAGAAAACTTTTCCAGGGACCACAGCTGCTACAGAAAGATGACCGCAGTCACATTCCAGCTGTGGCTCATTAACCCTTCTTGCAGTTTTTGTGGACTGCTTGTGATTCAACACTTGAAGAGATTTCAGATCTCAAAGGCCTGCATGTGCAAGGTGACACCCTGATGACATGATGCTGGGTGTTGAAGCAGCAGCGTGCTATCCAGGAACCCCCAAACCAGCAATGGATAGTGTGCCAGGCACAGGCTAGGCTCCTGGGAGCACAGAAAGGGCATCTGCTTTCCAGCCTGGGGCCTCAGAGAAGGCTCTGAGCGCACTGGATCCTCAACTGAGGCTTAAAATTGGAGAATTCTGCCAAGAATAATCAGGGAAGGGCTTCTCAGGCCAAGAGAAGCGCTTAAGCAAAGGAGCAGAAGCAATGGGGGTGATGAGAAGAGTGGCAAGCAATTTGGGGAGGGGCAGGTCTGCAGTGAGGTTGTAAAAGGAGAGATCCTGAACTTTTCCAGGTGTTGAAGGGGCCACAAAAAGAGAAAATATGCTAGAGGAAAACTGGAAAAAGTGGTCTCAGTCTGCCCTGGGAGAGTCATGGTCCACAATTTTAGAGTTAAGACAAAGGGAGGGATTGTGGCCTAGCGACCGGACAGGGCACCATTGCCCACTCGCTAATGTATTCCTTTGGCAAGTACCTTTCTGGCCCTCTGCTCCCTCATCTTGGAAAGGCTCTGGGCCTGTCAGGCGCAAAGAACACGATGGGGTAACGGTACCCAGTCAGGGACTCCTTGGGCGTGCCATTGTTGGGAAGGTGGTAACTTGGCCAATACTGGGCGGGGAAGAACTTGGACAACCCGGGCGGGGCCACAAGAGGCTCGAACATCGGTTTGCGCATGCGCCTCGAGGAAACGGCGTTGTGCGCTTGCGCTAGCCCTGGAGCCCACCGGCCGCGCATGCGTAGTTGGCCGGCGGGAGTTTAAGGGGCGGCTCTGGTGCTGCGGGAAGGTACTGAAGCGCTCCCATAGTAGCAACGGCGTTGGTGCAGTGCGTCCAGGGGTAACCCGGCGTTGCGGAGAGAGTGACCTGCGGCCTTGTGTTTCGGAGACGGAGGCTCTGGGCTGGACAGGCGTCTCTCTGAGGTGAGGAAGTCGCAGGCCTGTTGCCGGACGAGGCCTCCCTCACCCCCGCACCAGCCTCTCTGGGGTCGGACACAGCGGCTCAGCCCACACCCCGCCTGCCTGTCGTCACCCCCGACACCGGGTAAGAGGAGACTCGGGTAAGAGGAGACCCGGGGGCGGGCGGCGCCTCTCGCTGAGGGCCTGTTTGCAGAGCCCGCGCTCTAGACGTCACTGTTGTTGGAAGGTTGAAAGCTTGGTGGGGGTGGGTCACACAGGCCAGGGTTCGAATTTCGCCTTTTCTCCAGGCTGGCTGCCTAACAAGTTTTTGTGTTTTTATTTGCTTCTCTGAATCTCAATTCAGCTAACTGCAGCGTGAAACTGTTGATGGTACTTCCAGAGCTGTGGCAACGATTAAATGGCACAGTAATGCATTCAGTTTTTACATACACACAGGTCCTGGCATGTAATAAGCGCTTAAAAGGTTTCAGTTGTTGCTGTTAAGTAACCAGACTTTCATCTGAATGATACAGTCGTAACTGACGATTCAGATCCTTGATCCTGCTACCCCTCGTTATTCTGTTATCTTTTCCACGTTGTCCCTTCACATATATTTATTTTTCTTTACTAAGCACTGCGCCCATCCCGTATGGATTTTTATTGGTGGTGGAGGGGGGGACTCGGTCATGTCCCTGCCCTTTCCCAGTCAGTTACTTGTCAGTGACAGGCACTAGGAATACAGTCTGGCCCCGGGAGACATGTAAACAGACTTTACAACCAATGCCAGGGAGGCCCAGGGGTGGAGCTGCCAACTTTGCCAAAGAGATGTGGCATGAAAGCTTCACACTTGAGCTCTGTTGGGAAGGACGAATAATACAAGGCTATGTGTACAAAGATTCAGAAGTGGTGCGTGGAAAATGAGAAGAGTTTTCTGGGTAGATGGTGGGATGGTAGCCAGCAATGTGAATGTACTTAATGTCACTGAACTGTACACTTAAAAATGATTAAGATGGTAAATTTTATGTTGTGTATATTTCAGCACAATTAAAAAAGAAACAAACTTTAAAAAGTGGTGCATGGAATGGGAGTGGCAGGAGAAAGCAGGAATGGGTACTAGTTAGAACTAGCTTCTGGAAGGTGTTGAGTACACTGGAGGAATCTGCTGCTGTCTGAAGAATGGATTAGAGGGAATTACCCAGCAGTCCAGTAGTTGGGACTCGGAGCTTTCACTGCAAGGGCGGGAGTTCAGTCCCTGACTGGGAGACTAAGATCCCACAAGCTGCTCGGCATCGCCAGAAAAATAAAGAAAGAATGGATTGGAGAGGAACAATGCTGCATGTAGGAAAAACTAGTGGAGCGGCTGTTCGATTCTTGGAAGTGGGGGAGAGGGATAGAAACTATGAAATCCGAGCTAAATAGATAGCTGGAAATGTGGAAGAGTTTTAGAGATTGTTGGAAGTAGAATGGACAGGGCTTTGAATCTACAGAATTAATAAGTAAAGGGAAAAGTGATTGTTCATGTTTTGAAGACCATGTAGATCATAATGCCATTGATTGAATTTTGCAATTAAGCCCTTATTAAACACAAAATAATTGGGAACTAAGAGAGGTATGTGTTAAGGAAGATAAGATTATTTCTAGTGATAAATTCTGTAGAAATTCAGAACAGGAGGTGATGAGCCCTGCTGATGTTCTATGGAAGAGGTGTGGAGGTGAGGTTGGACTGGTCCTTGTCAGGCAGGTAGAGTTTCATGGGGCAAAAAGGGGCGGTTCAAAGAGACGAGAAAGCGCAAGGCGGATTCTGGGGGAGTAAAGCCCCAGCACGACTGGGTCTGAAATGTGGAGAACAGATTACTTCATTTTCCTATTTCAGGGTTCTCCACTCAGGATGACTTCTAGACCGGAGATGGTAGAAGGTGAGTATTGTGAAGTTCGGTACCTTCTTGCCTTGGGTTCAGGTTCATGAGCTTTACCTAAATACCTCCCTGGCTCTTGGTGGATTTGAAATCACTTATTTGTGTATTTGCAGAGATGCTTCCTCAGTGTTTCCATGACCTGGGGCATATGTTTTCCTTTTGCCACTTTTGTTGCACAGATACTTAGTTGTGATGGGTTTGATTCTGTATTTTGACTTTTTTATGACAAGTGCTAGAAGAGGAACCAGTGGCATCTAAGACTCATGATCATCAACTGGAATCAGATCCCAACCCTGTGGAAATGTGTAATAAATCGTCCGCCTCCCTGGAGATGACTGAACGTGTTTCAAAGGAACGAATTCACCTTGGCCGTAGCCCCCAAAAAGGGGAAAGTGGTGGTCTCAGCCACCAGGAAGGACTTGAATCCAGGTCCCTTCATTTGTCCCCACAAGAGCAGTCTGCCTGTCATCAAGACAGGAGGCAATCCTGGCGGCGAGCAAGTATGAAAGAAACGAACCGGCGGAAGTCACTGCCTCCCTTTCATCAGGGCATCACAGGTGGGGTGCTATGTATGTAAGACTGGAGCTCCAGCTCAGATAAGAGACAGTGAGGTATGGCAGAAAGTTAGGCTTGACTTGGCTACTTCCTAGCTATGTGACTGAACAGATGACTTCACCTCTCTGAGCTTCAGTTTCCTCATCTATAGGAGTATTCTCAGATTATAAATACTGATGTCAAACATCTAGTAAGTATTCAGTATCAATGCTGTTTATATCATGTTATTAGCTACCCATTGTAATCTATACCATGGACAGAAAATGTGATTGACAGTTGTTCAGTATTCACCTTTGCTAAGTGAATGTTCAGCATTCACATTGGCTAGAAGTAAAGATTTCCTCGGCTTTCTTCCTCGTATCCTAAAGTAGAATAGAAGGTAGATGGGTTGCTACCTGATTTTAGGTTTTATAACTGAAAATATCTCAGAAGGACGAACCCATAAAAATATATAGGGTAAAAACCTAGTTTTGAGACATGCTGTATTTGAATGTGATTTTATGTGAATTTATAATAGCATCTCAGGAAGCACTGAAATACAAGATTTAACGTGGAAAGTAGCACGTTTCAGGAAGAACTTACTAGCTGTGTGACCTTGAACAGCTTACTTAACCTCCTTTGCTTTACGGTCCTTATCAGTAAATGGGGTGAAATAATACCTATTTTACAAGAGTGTGAGAATTAAATGAGTTGATACATAACACAGTGCTTGGCACATAGTAAAGAAATATAGCTTGTGTTAAGCTATCATAGGAGAAGGCAATGGCACCCCACTGCAGTACTCTTGCCTGGAAAATCCCATGGACAGAGGAGCCTGGTAGGCTACAGTCTGTGGGGTCTCGAAGAGTCAGACACAACTGAGCAACTTCACTTTCACTTTTCGCTTTCATGCATTAGAGGAGGACATGGCAACCCACTCCAGTATTCTTGCCTGGAGAATCCCAGGGATGGCGGAGCCTGGTGGGCTGCCGTCTATGGGGTCGCAGAGTCGGACACGACTGAAGTGACGTAGCAGCAGCAGCAGCAGCAAGCTATCATAATTAAAGCTATTACCTCACTTCCTGAAGGTCTGATGTTTAGAAGGAAATCTATCTAAAAACAGCCATATAGTAGCATATCGGAAAATTGCTACCACAATTATGCTTGTATACTTCCTCCGTAGATGTGCCAAGAAATTACAGTTTCCTAAGGTTACCCTTATACGTTCATCTATGTTCCAGAGCATGTGGACCTAAAATCCTGTGCAGTAAAACATTAGTGACGTATAAGATTTGTTATTTTCTGGTTATTCCCGGCCACTTCCCAGGTTTCTTTGGTTATAGGCAGAGGCTAAAAGTGAGAAGAAGTAATTGAGAGAGGGCACAAAAGAACTTAAAAACAGCCAGCTGAGGCTGGAGGGCTAAAAGAATGTATCTCTCCTAATTCTCAAAGCAAATTTCCTTTACTATATAAGAATTGATGTTTTTAAATGGACATAATTGAGAGAAACAGTGTCTCCATCTTTTATTGATAGCTGTTTGAGGATTCAGTGGCATAGTTATGTAAAATGCCTGTTTCGTTCAGGCTGAAGCACTGTGTGACCTTGGGCAAGTTGCCCAGCACCTAACCTTTGTTTAATGGTTAAGCGATAAGTCACTTGCCTCAAGTGAGGGTGAAGGTTAGAATTTAATAAAATGCCTTTTAGATAGTCTGTGTTCAACAAATTTACTGTTAATGTTATTGTCTCTGGCTTCAAACAAGTATCTCCCCTCTGAGCTTCAGTTTCCCCATCTGTAAAATGGAACTCATAGTTTATAAGAAGATTCTTTAGACACTGTATTTAAAGCACACTGCAATGGCTATCATAAAAATTCTGAAATATTCCCATCTCCTTTCTTCAAATGGTGAATATAAAACACAAAGAGAAGTTAAATTATTTTTTTTAATCTATTTTATATAGCAAGACAAGATTTTAAGGTAATACATAAAAGGTTGTTTTAACTTTTTAAATTTAGGATGCACAGATAGGTAAATTTTATTCTTGGTGATCTTGAACAAGTTAGATGTAAGAAGACAGATTAGAGAAGACTGCTTGGGTTTTCTTACCTTAAGTTGAACTGCATCAAGAGGGAGGGAATTTTTCAGGGTTTTTTTTTACTTTGCTAACTGTCTTAAGTGTCCAGCTCTTTGAATGTGGTAATATTTTATGTTAGAGCTCTGCAGATCCGTCAGTGTCGACCTAACAGAAAGCAAACGGCTGAGCTCTCTCCTCCTTTCCAGTTTCCAGGTGAGAGTCGAGAGTCTCAGGATTGGGAGTATTTTCTTTTTTCTTTCCTTTTTTTTTTTAACTGTTATTGTGACATCCCCAAAGACACGTCAGTACTGTGTGATTTATCAGTAAAGAATAAAAGGTGTTTCTCTCTAGTGAGATTAATTTGAAAGCCAGATTTAATCCCAGAAGCTTTGTCTCTGGAGCAGGCTCTACCAGTCCTATTGATGTTGCTGTGGCTAACTGAGCAGTTAAGAGAGTTCCCCTGTCTAGTATATTTTGCTCATTAGCAGCAAATGATGAGACTTTAAGGTGGGTGGAGGTCATATCTAAGTTTAAGCAGACATTTGAGATCTGGCTGCTCTCTAGATTGGAATTATATGACTAACTGGTGATAGTATCAGTTTAGATAAGCAAGTCATTTGTGTGAATTAAATGACCATTTTTTCCCCTGAATCAAAAATCATATCATGTAGTCTAGGCAACAAAGAGTTTTTTCCTTACCTTTTTATTTTCTTGTTTTGTTTATATGAAAAATCTTAGGTGTAGAATTAAATCATGCTTACTCACATTTATTAAATGTCCTAAGATTACATGAATTCAGGACTGGCCTGGCAAATCTTGGTTGTTGTACTGAAAATGCTTTTCTTTATTTAGTTCTCTGTTCAGAAACTTGAACCTTTCCTAAGGGGAACTGAGGGCTTCAGTCTTGAAAGTTTTAGAGCCAAAGGTAAGTTGCTAAGACCAGACACTCGAGCCTTGACCTTGGTCTCTACCTTCTATTAGGGTTGGTTGAAACCTCATTCTCAGGGTCCTTATTTACAGGAACTGCTGCCTTACACTGGAGAAGGCAATGGCACCCCACTCCAATACTCTTGCCTGGAAAATCCCATGGACGGAGGAGCCTGGTAGGCTACAGTCCATGGGATCACTAAGAGTCGGACACGACTGAGCGACTTCACTTTCACTTTTCCCTTTCATGCACTGGAGAAGGAAATGGCAACCCACTCCAGTATTCTTGCCTGGAGAATCCTAGGGACAGCGGAGCCTGGTGGGCTGCCGTCTATAGGGTCGCAAAGAGTCGGAGACGACTGAAGCGACTTAGCAGCAGCAGCTGCCTTACACAACCAGGCCTCCTCCTTTTTTGGGGGGACTGCATTAAAAAAGATACAAATATGTGCTTATGAAGTTTAGAAGGTCTAAAAGTAAGCCTCTCTTGCCCCATGACCCCCAGTCTCAGCTCCTCTCCTCCCAGAGGCAACCACAGCCACCAGCTTCTTGGGTATCTGCAGATTTACTGTATTTCTAAACATTTATCCATTAAAATCAAATGAGTAATCTTCTCTACACACTGTTCTTAATCTTGTTTGTTGTTTTTTTAAATCTTAATTTATCTTGCAGGTAGTTCTTTATCACA
Source organism: Giraffa tippelskirchi (assembly GCF_054371585.1). Classification (NCBI taxonomy): domain Eukaryota; kingdom Metazoa; phylum Chordata; class Mammalia; order Artiodactyla; family Giraffidae; genus Giraffa; species Giraffa tippelskirchi. The sequence goes on along the minus strand of NC_137287.1, from coordinate 107,627,170 downwards.
CTGATAGAGCTGTCTTGACATTTTACAAGCTACATGATACTCTATTTTATAAATGTACCATATATGATTTAAACAGTTCTTTATTGATAGACTTTTAGGTTTGTTTTCAGTCTTTTGTTATTACAGTGAATGGATAATGAATACTTTTTTATACAAGCCTTTTAGCACATATTCAAGTAAAAATAAGATACATTAGAATTAACTAGTATAAGTATACTGTAACTAAAAGTTTATATTTTTTAATTATTTAGTAGGTATTATTTAAAGGTCTTTTTTTGGATTTTAATCTGTGTTTCTTTTTCTTTTGAGGGGGATAATTTTTCATATTTTTAGAGGAGAGCCATTTGTACTTTATTTTCTATGTATTGTCTGTCCATATCCTTTGTTCATTTTTTAATATTGAGATATTGCCTCTTTTATATTGGTTTTGCAGGCACTCTTTATGTGTTAAGGAAATTAGCTTTTGTCTGTGGACCTAAGGTGCAAATATTCTTCCCCAGGAGTTGATTTTCAGCTTTCTAGGAAGTAGCTATTCTCCTTACAGTGTAATTATACAATCATCCAGGTCAGAAATAAAAGACCTAGAAAATACATGAAGTCAGACTTACTTACCAGTTAAGGCTGTTTATATCAGAACTGCCCTATTACCATAATTAGGGTAGACATGTCCAGGTTATTTTGATAGCTATTTAACATATCTTTTCCCCTTTGCATTCCTCACCTGAATTTAATTGTGAGCTCTTTTTAAGTCTAAGCAGAGACCTGTTTTTACCTTATGCCCATCATTTTTTTATTTGCTGCTAGCATTTCTGACTTCTGTAATATGTTTTTTCACCCAGTGCCAGCAGATCAGATCTCTTGAAAGAGTGAATTGTCAATGCAGATACATCTTTCTAACACATCTTTTAAACTGCTTCTTCATCAGTTGTGTGAAAAACACTATTATAAATGTTATAAAGAGGAGCTGTCTTTTATAAAGAGGAGTTGAACATTTTATCTGTACCTACCCAAAGAAAAAAGATAAAATCTTCCTGCATATTTATATCACTTTTTTGAATGGGTGAGAGGGCCAGAATGTAACAGATGACCCTAGAGCTGAGATTACCTTATGTAAGTTACATCTTTGTCAGCAGCTCACTCTGAAAAGTATTATTCTCTTTATTTTACAACATATAATTGTATTCTCTGTAGCATCTTCCCTTTCTGAAGAACTGAAACATTTTGCAGACAGACTGGAAAGTAATGGAACACTACAAAAATGTTTTGAAGATTCAGAAGGGTAAGAACAGTTCCCTTTCTCTCCAAAATTATAATTGAATTAGGACTTTTAATTTTTTAATTTTTTAAATTGAAGTATGGTTGATTTACAGTGTTGTGTTAATTTCTAGTGTACATCAAAGTGATTCAGTTATATGTGTGTATATATGCGTGTGTGTGTGGGTACTTCAGTTCATTTGTATCATATTTTAGATCCCGCAAATAAGTGATGTATGGAATTTGTCTTTCTTTGTCTGACTTAATCTGTTAGTATGATAGTCTCTAGGTCCATCTGTGTTGCTGCAAATGGCATTATTTCCTTCTTTTTATGGCTGAGTAATATTCCTGCGTGTGTGTTTGTGTGTGTGTGTACACATACTTCACATCTTTGTTTGTTCATCTGTTGATGGACATTTAGGTTGCTTCTATGTCTTGGCTATTGTAAATAGTGCTGCTATGAACATTGGGGTACATGTATCTTTTTGCATTAGTTTTTGTCTTTTCCGAATACATGCCCAGGAGTTAGGTTGCTGGGTCGTATGGTAACTCTATTTTTAGTTTTTTAAGGAACTTCCATACTGTTTTCCATAGTGACTATACCAATTGACACTTCTACCAACAGTGTTAGGAAGGTTTCCATTTTCTCTACACACTGTCCAGCATTTATTCTTTGTAGACTTTTTCATGATGGCCAATAAGATGATACCTCCCTGTGGTTTTTATATATAATTTTGTTTATTTATTTAATGTTTGGCTGTGCTGGGTCTTTGTTGCTGCGTGAGTTTTTCTCTAGTTGCAGTGAGCAGGGGCTACTCTTCAGTCACGGTACATGGGCTTCTCGTTGTGGTGGCCGCTCTTGTTGCAGAGCATGGGCTCTGGGTGCACAGGCTTCAGTAGTTGCAGTACGTGGGCTTGGTAGTTTCGGCTCTCAGGCTCTGGAGCACAGGCTCAGTAGTTGTGGCACATGGGCTTAGTTGCTTTGAGGCATGTGGGATCTTCCTGGATCAGGGATTGAACCAGTGTTTCCTGCATTGGCAGGAGGATTCTTTACCACTGAGACATCAGGGAAGCCCCTCATTATAGTTTTGATTTGCATTTCTCTAATAGTGATGTTGAGCATCTTCATGTGCCTGTGGGCAATCCGTATGGCTTCTTTGGAGAAATAAGACTTAATTAGACAGTTGTTCATTCACTCACCAAATGTTTATCCAGCATCTTCTATGTACCATGCTCTTCTGGAAGCTGGAGATACAGTGATAAATAATCAAAAAAGATCTTATTCATTGTAGTAGGAGAGACCGTCAAATACTTAGAAAATAATGACTTCAGATATAATCTGAATGATTTCAGTGATAATCTTAACTGGGCAGTTAATATGATAGTGACCTGAGGGAGTGGGCAACTTAAGCTCGAGTGTTCAGAGAAGTCCTCTAATGATTTGACGTTTGCACTGAGACCTGTAAGACCTGGATGGTGAGAAGGAATCAAATATGTGAAGATGAGATGAAAAGCATTCATAGTTTTGCTAGCCATGCCAGTTGGAGATAAAGTCATGTGTTTAGCTGTTGGCCAGCAAGGATATTAAGAGAAATTTTACAGCTGCTGCTGCTGCCCTTCTTCCCCCCACCCCAACCCCTGCAAAACTGGTAGTCCTTCAGCAGGGGCAACACCGAGCCCTCTCCCCATCCTGCAACAAATTATGTGACTTGATCTTACACTTTTGACTTCACAAAGGTCTGCCTTTCCATGGATCCTTAGAATTAACATTGCTAGTCAGGAAATGAAAACTATGTTATCTCGACCTCGCTTCTCTTTTAATGAAGTATATTTAAACCACAGGCTGCTGTATTGCAGCTAGAGGTGATACAGGCTGTTTGTCACAGGCTTTGATAGAAAAACATAAAAGTTGACACAGTTGATTTGCCTTTGCCAGGTAGACTACCAAGTACATCTGCAAAATTTTGGCATTTTCAATGCCTCCTGCTTTTCCAGTAGAATTAATCACCCTACTGAACCAAGCTGTTGGTTTAAGTAGAACATATCCAACCGAAAGCTTCAATTTTTTTTTTTTTTTTTTTTTTGATTGGCCATTTGGGATATTTATTAGTGAAGACTGAGCATCCCAGATCAGTCCTCAATGCTCAGTTCCACGATTCTCAGAGTCGGGCTTTCCAGCTCCTGACTGTCTACGACTCTGCACAACTGAGCTGAAGGCATGAGTGCCGGGCTGACACAGCACAGCTCCGTGGGAAAGCTTCAATTTTAAGTGCAAAGACAAGACAGTTGTATGAAAAAGCCATTAAGGTTTTGATTAGTGGGAGGGTAAGAGGCTAAATTTAAAAAAATGGTGTGAACAAAACTTTGGAGATTGAAACCGGCAGATACTTGAGGCTGAGTGGCATTATATGGATAGAATAAATAAAAGGTAATAGTAGGAATCAAAGTTAATGAGCTGGACAGAGCCAGAACACAGAGAACCTTAAGTGCCAGGTTAAGGAGTTTTGGCTTTTCTTCTGAATCCAGTGGAGAGTCACAGAATTTTTAAGCAATGAAAAATACAAAAGGAATACTTGAAGAGAGGTTCAAATACACTGAGAAAGCTAATACCTAGTGCAAAAGTGAATTAGAGTCCAAGAATAAATATTCGTTGAAAGATAAATTCTAAACATGTTTTATTGCTGTTAAAATTATGTGAGACATCCAATACTAAAAGCAAGCACTTTTGGAAGATTTCTGTTAATCTCATAATCCTGTCTGTTCTAGAAGAGTATCAGATTTGGCTCTGGAAACATCAGTGGCCGAGATGAAGGAATATATAACAAAGTAAGTGAAAATGAGTGAACTTCTGTTGGGAAATTAAATTTGTCTGGGGAAAATAACTAAACCCAGGAAAAATGAATAGTAAACAACCTTTTCAGTGTGTCAGTACTGCTGTATCCACACTGGAAGTTAGAAAGCTGCACACTGGGATTTTAAGTACTGTTGTTGTTTTGTCACTAAGTCACGTCCAACTCTTTTTTGACCCCATAGACTGTAGCCCACCAGGCTCCTCTGACCATGGGATTTCTCAGGCAAAAACGCTGGAGTGGTTTATGGACTGTATTGATGGCCAGTTTCATAGAATAGAGTCTGGAGACTAAGGGTGTGGATTTGATATAAAGAGGCATGTTTGATTTGATTAAGTTAATATCCTCTGACTTGGTAGTGCTTTCTAATCTTTTTTATGACCTTTTTATTTACATCTTGGAACCAGAGTAGACACCTAATGTATGGTTGCCCTGAGAGATTCAGAATGAGATGATCAAAAGTTAACTGAATTTTTTCCTGCTTCTCTAGGTTTTCTTTAGAACGTCAGAGTTGGGATCAGCTCTTGCTGCGCTACCAGGAAGAGGCTGAAGAGATCTTATCAAGGTTAGATCTATGACAGGAAATAGGAAGGTTTTACCTTGTGACTTTTGATTTGATTTCAGTTCTGTTAGCACAAATTGAATGATGAATTCAGTCTTACAGGCCAGTCAGCTCGTCAGATCTCTGTGGAGTATTTATGAACAGTGTGACTGAAAATGGAGAGTGAGGGGGCTGGGAAGGAAGAGTTGTCACTATTTTCGGTCAAAGAACAGAATTGCCTCTGTTCTGTGCCCTTGACTGCTGCTCTACATTCTGGGGGAGACAGGCATGTCTCTGCCCTGTACCTGGCAACCTGGGGCTGGGCCAGGAACAGTATCAAGGGACTTCAGTGAGCACATGGCCTTTGAGCTGTGACTGTGGGAGAGAACCACGGCCAGGGCCCTCATGGAGACACAGGGGTGAAAGAGGTGATGGAAGTGGGTCTACAGGAGAGAAAAGACCTTTGGGTCTTGAAGGCATAATAAAATGGGAAAGTGCTAGATTTTGGTTTCATTTTACTGTCCAAACCAGTGGTTTTAAGCCTTTTTTCCCCAAACAGAACCTTAGCTAGAAACACAACTATAAAACGTTAGCCAAAATAGTAATTGTTAAAGTGGCCTCTTAGTAGAGAGGCACCTTGAGGAGCACAGAATGAGAAAGTTCCCTAATCCAAGCACTGATGCTTATTACTTTCTTCACCCTTTAAATGTTCTATGTATGAAGACAGATAATGCGTAAGATGGCAGTTTCAGAATAAACACTTTTGACGGGCCATAGTTTATAGTTAAGAGGAAAGCTTCTGGAAGCAGACTGTCTCTGTTCAAATCCTAACTACTCCTTAATTCTGTGACCCTGGGCACACTTAATCTGAAGTTCCTCATTTGAAAATGAGATAATATTACTACCTACCTCATTGGGTTGTTATGACTAAAGAGTCATCAGCAGTTTCATAAACTTCTCCATTATATTGAGTTATTTTACATAATTGAAGTGGGCTTTATGACCAACCTAGACAGAATGTTAAAAAGCAGAGACATTACTTTGTCAACAAAGGTCCATCTAGTCAAGGCTATGGTTTTTCCAGTAGTCATGTATGGATGTGAGAGTTGCAGTATAAAGAAAGCTGAGCGCCAAAGAACTGATGCTTTTGAACTGTGGTATTGGAGAAGACTCTTGAGAGTCCCTTGGACTGCAAGAAGATCCAACCAGTCCATCCTAAAGGAGATCAGTCCTGAGTGTTCATTGGTAGGACTGATTTTGAAGCTGAAAGTCCAATACTTTGGCCACCTGATGCGAAGAGCTGACTCATTGGAAAAGACCCTGATGCTGGGAAAGATTGATGGCAGGAGGAGAAGGGGACGACAGAGGATGAGATGGTTGGATGGCATCACCGACTCAATGGACATGAGTTTGGGTAAACTCCGGGGGTTGGTGATGGACAGGGAGGCCTGGCGTGCTGCGGTTCATGGGGTCGCAAAGAGTCGGACACGACTGAGCGACTGAACTGAACTGAACATCTTTTTGGTAAAAGATCATAGATGTTAACTTCAGGCTTTACCTCAGGAGTAGTCCTTTTTGTAAATGGACCTTACTGTTAGATGGAGTCAGCTAACCTTCTAGCATTTCCTGGAGTCAGGTATAAAAACATTAACATTGGATAATTATCTCAGAATCTCCCGTTAGTAAGAGAGCCTATGCTCACTGTGGGGTGGAAGAATATTGATTCAGGTTAGTAAAGTCTTTTAGGAATTATTTTCCCTAGGTAAATCTTTGCTATTTTCCCACAGAAAATGATTGTAAAATTATTTGAAAACTTTTTTGTTTTATTTTGTTTTTAGAGGATCAGCTGAAACCAAAAATACTGAAGTTGAAGTGGAACCTAGAATGTATGTTGGGTCTTCCCAGAGTGAAGTCCTTAATACAAAACCTGACTACCAGAAGATACTGCAGAACCAGACTAAACTCTTTGATTGTATGGAGTTGGTGGTGAGTTGGGTCATGTTTCTTTGGCTGAGTTATCCAGCTTTGATACCTTCTCATCCTTGTTAAAAGAGCTGGAGAATATGTGTAATTAGATAAGTATATTCAACTCTACCTTGGGGAAACATGGAGAGACAATGAAAAAAAATAAACAAGTAAATGGTGATAAATGCTAATAAGTCAGGTGGAGGAAGAGAATGTGCAGGGAGGGCTTCAGTTTGCTATATAGAGGGGTTGAAGGCCCTTCTTAGGTGCCACTTTAATAAAGACTTGAAAGAAATGAGGAAGTTAGCCATGAGGATATTTGAAGAATGTCAACCCCATTTTTTTTTTTTTTTTTGCCAAAATACCATCTTGAACTTATGGCATGAGGTCTCAAGTTGGACTTTTTGTGTTTCTGTTACTTTACTTTATTTTGTTTCTGTTACTTTACTTTTTTTGTTTCTGTTACTTTACTTTACGCACAGTATGTGGGATCTTAGTTCCCTGACCAGGGATTGAACCTGCACCTCATGAATTGGATGTACAGTCTTATCTACTGGGCCACCAGGGAGGTCCCTCAATCCAAGTATTAGTTTGGCCAAAAAGTTTGTTCAGGTTATATAAGAGCTTACAAAAACCCAAACAAACTTCTTGGTCGCCCAATATGAACAGGAAGCAGGTGGCATTTGATACAGGGTTAGGAGAGTCTGTTCACAAAGGGGCTGAGTATAAAGATGTGGGTATCAGGAATTCAAAAGTGAAGTGAAGTGATCTGGGGCTTAGAGGCAGCTGAGCTGTTCCTACTTCTCAGCTGGAGGGTGAAACAGTTACTGTGGTACCTGGCAGGGAGTTGTGTAGTGAGCTGCTCTGAAAGAGCCATGGTCTTCAGTTGAGAGGCACTACTAACTCCAGATGACCCTTCCAGGAGCAGGCCCAGGTAAAAATAGCCTGAGCTCATTCAGCTCACTCCTACTTGGCTCCCTCTTGGCCAACCCCACCCAGAAGCCAGAGGACCTGGGCTCCTGTTGAGGTTGTGCAGGTCAGTCTGCTCAGGAGCAGAGCGGTGTGGAGAGGGGTGGAGTATGGATGTGAAAGGGCAAACAAAATGTCTGGCACAAGCGTTCCCACTTGAAAGCCCAGCAAAAGCAAAGCTCCTGAGCAGGAGCTTGCCTGGTGCGTTGCACCCTTCCGATTCACAGTTGTCCGTTGTCTGCAGATGGACGAACTGCAGGGATCCGTGAAGCAGCTGCGTGCCTTTATGGCCGAAAGCACCCAGTGCCTCCAGGACGTGTCGGTACAGCTGGGTAAGCCTGTCTTAAGGGGACCAGAGCTTGCACTGTTTCACATCTAATGGCCCTTCAGATGTACAGTGCCCTTCGAGACATTTTAGGGGTCATTCCGATTGTAAAGGGAATGAGACTGATTTTCTCCTGTGACTTTGAGGGTGATTTTAGGTAAAGGAGTTGTGAGCATTGTTTGCATTGTATGGATACAAACAGTCATCTCCAAGGGTAAGGCCTGTATCTGGTGACTTTTATTTCCCCCTCACAATAACAATTACTATTGTGGGTACTCAAAGTTAACTGGAAATTTTTACACAGGAGCACAGTAGACTGAGAATTAAATCTCTACAAACTGACAAACTGTGTTGTTTGGGTGGATCCAGGACAAGAAATACCTATCCATTGCCTTTTTTCTCTTTCCATTCTTCAAGAATCCACCAAGTGACACTGACATTACTTTTTTAAAAAATAATATCTATTTATTTGGCTCTGCTGGGTCTTAGTTGAAGCATGTGGGATCTTTAGTTGCAGGCTGTGAACTCTTAGTTGCATTTGTGATCTGGTTCTCTGACCAGGGACTGAACCGGGCCCCCTGCAGTGGGAGCGCAGATTCTTAGTCACTGGACCACTGGGGAAGTCCCTATCAGATTGTATTGTGGTTGTAGTTGCAGCTGGCTTTCCTGCCAGAGAGCCATCTCCTTGAGGGCAGATGCCCTCTTAAGTTGTCCTTCAAGTACCCTTCAGGGTCTGGCACAGTATTCACACAGTAAGTTTTCAATAGTGGTATTTGAATTCAATTGAAATGTATTTTTTGGCTCCTTTTCTCTGCAGGGAAGAGAAGCACTCAACAGTTAGATCCTTCACCAGCTCGAAAACTGCTCAAGCTTCAGTTACAGAAACAACCTAGCACATATTGCTCTAAATCTTGTCAGTGACCTTATGCAGCTTTTCTGCCACAAGGTGCTCTAGAGGAGAGAAACCAGAAGAGTGCCCCAGTGCACAGCAGGCTGAGCTGTGACATCTGCCCTGTTGCCTTTGAAGATAACTGGCTGACAGTAAAGCACTCTGATTTGTTTTCTTAAAATGGGATTTATGCATTTGAAAGAATGTCATATACAAGGTTTTTCCAAGAATGGACGAAATGCTTGAGACTTTGTTTTGGAATGACCTTTAGAACTAATGGCCCATTCTTTGAAATATCCTTTGTGATCAGAAATCTTCTTACTCCGAAGATGTTTTTGAGGTTTTGAAACAACCTGAAGTCATTCTGAACCAAATCCAGTAAGCATTTTAAGGGTCATTCTGGTTGTAAGCAGAATGAGACTGATTTTCTCCTGTGACTTTGAGGTGATGTTAGGTAGAGGAGTTGTGAGCATTGTTTGCATTGTATGGATACATATATCTCCTCACAAGATTCCCAAATTGAAGATAATAACACTCATTCTCTATACCCTGATGTCTGTAATGTGTTTTAGCTTTTTTGGGGGGGTGTGCTATACCATGCGGCATGCAAGATCTTAGTTCCCCAACCAGGGATCGAACCCATGCCGCCTGTGGTGGAAGTGTGGAGTCCTAACCATTGGACTGCCAGGGAAGTCCTGTATAGTCTGCTTTAGCTTTTAATATTGAGTTGATATCCTAAGTTCTAGATTCATGGCAAGAAGGGGTTAAGTATCTCTTTTCATTGTTCTCCGTATTTGTTAATAATTTGCATTATAAGATTGCATGTTCTTAAAAGCTTTCCCTTGTCCTCCTGTATAAAAAAATGAAAACGCGGGGAAGGCTTAGCAGAAAATAGGATTCTTTGTCAGGACCCAGAAGTGAACAGTAGCGTGGAGATATGCCTCAGTGTTAACAACCAATAAAACACCAACTAATTTATTGTCAGTGTCTCTTATTTTCTGATCCTCCTAATAGAACAGAACCCACTTCACTTAAATGCCGAGTCATTATCTTAAGTCTTAAAGCTTGGACTATGCACCAGTTAGTGAGAAGTGATATCTCCTAGCTTTGCCCTGTGTTCCTTATTGTTTTTTAAAAATTGTTTTGATTTATTAGTTAATTTGGCTGTGCCAGGTCTTAGTTGCTGCACATGAGATCTTTGATCTTTGTTGTGACATTCAGGATATTTTTTTTCTTAGTTGCAGCATGTGAACTCTTTTAATTGCAGCCTGTGGGATCCAGTTCTAGGGAATCAAAGCCAGGGCCCCCTACCTTGGGAGCACTGAGTCTTAGCCCCTGGACCACCAGGGAAGTCCCACGTTCCTCATTCTTTCATATATTTACATAGCCCGTGCTATATGCCATGCACAGTTCTAGGAACTGGGAAGACAGCAAAGAACAAAAACAGTCTTAGGACCTCTTTTCATGATTCTCAGTCTGTTGGGCACAGGGAACAAGAAGAAACCTCTTTTCCACAGAAGTAATGTTTTAGTTGACTTGGGAAGGAGAAAGGAGTTAAATAGGGCAGTTATTTGAGGTAAAAGGAGCCACATTTTAAAAGGCCTGAGGAGAGAATAAAACATTCTGGGATACTAAAAAGTAAAAAAAAAAGACTGGTTAAGCACAAATGCTAAGTGCCAGTATAAGAACCGCCTGAGACAAAGATAATTGAAAGTTATTGAAAGGTTTTGAGAGATGGATGGGATCAGAACTTTTTTAAAATTTATTTTTAATTGGAGGATAATTGCTTTACAATATTGTGTTGGTTTCTCCCATATATCAACATGAATCAGCCATGTATACCATATATGCATAGGTGTACATATGTCCCCTCCCTTTTGAAGAACTTTATTTTCAAAAGATCACTCCAGTTGCTGTTTGGAGAACAGTTAGAAGCAAGTAGATGTGGATATTAGAGACTAGTCGTGCTCTTAACAGTCTGCAGTGGTCGGGTGCGGAGTGACTGCCTGGGCTGGGAGTTAGCAATGGATGAGTGGGCGGCATCATTCATAGTGTCTGGAACACAGCAGGCATGTCACCTCCATTTTAAAAGCCTAACTGCTACTTACTGAGAAAAAGTCATTTAACCTCTTTATTTGTAAGACTGGGAGAATGATAGAATCTATAGCACAGGGATGCTATATGAGTTAGATTAACAAGTTAAAGAACAGTGGATGGGGGACTTCCCTGAGAGTCCAGTGGCTTAGACTCCAAGCTCCCAATGCAGAGGGCCCAGGTTCAATCCCTAGTCAAGGAACTAGATCCCACTTGCTGCAACTTAAGAGCCTAAAAAATAAAAGAACAGTGGATGGAGGAGGGTAAAAACTCCAACTGGGTAGATAATGAGCAGTTAATTAGATGGGAAAATTCACAGTTAAATTTGGCATACCAAACAGATTTCAACTAGATTGTTGGATATACAGGTAGAAAAGTGGGTAGGAAAACCTAGACTAGGAATAAAATTTGGAAGTTACCAATACCTAGTTATTAGAGCCTTAAGAGTAAGATAATGTCCAGAGGAGAGCATGAAGAGAAACTGGACGGTGCCAAGGAAGCTTTTAAAAATCAGAGGAGTGGTGTTAATTGCCACTCTTTCAGAAGCAGAATAATATAGTGGAAAGAGGGTAGTTTGGAGTGAATCTTCATCCTTATCCTCAGTTTCCTTTCTGTGAAATGGGGAGAGAACACCTCTCTCCAAAGGTGACTGTACCCCCCCCCATTTTATTTAGTACACTGTATTACATTTTTAAAACATTTATTTGTGGCTGCATTGGTTCTTCCTTTGCGGCATGCGGCTCCAGAGCACATGGACCTATAGCTGTGGCATGCGGTCCACATGGCGTCTGGGATCCTAGTTCCCTATCAGGGATCAAACCCAAGTCCCCTGCATTGGAAGGTGAATTCTTAACCACTGGACCACCAGGGAAGTCCTTGGTGTTTTGGAAGTTTTGTTTATAAGAATTAGGAAGTGTCTATATCTCCAATAACCATACAAAATAGAGCACAGAAAAGAATAAGATCTGAGCATTCTGTATCCATACACACCACAACTTGAGATTGTCCCTTTTTTTTTTTCATTATAGATGAGGAACTCAGGCATGGAGGGGCTTAATAATACAACCAAGAACATAAAGATAGCAGTGGAGGGTCAATTAGAACCCATGTAGCATTCAGTAAATGTTAAGTAACACAATAATTAGTAAAGGCTGTGCCCAGGTACTACTAGTTTTTTCTCCCCCCAAGTTTGGTTCAGGAATTGTGCTAGGTGAATGTTGTAGATAGTTGGAGCCTTAGAGATGTTTGGTAATATTCTTCCTTTTGCCCTACTTCAGTTAACGAGTATCTTGCTTTTAATCAGTGATATTTAACACTAAAGAAATAATAGGTTATATTATAAACTCTTTCAAGGAAGGGAATATATCTTCTAGATTTTGATTGCTTAATGTAATCTGGGAAAATCTACTCAGGTTGCACTCAGAGGAGACAGTGTGACTGGTGGTTGTAGTAGAGGTGATACAATGGAGGACTGGGAATTAGGAGCCCTGTTTTGGATTGTAGTTTTGGGTGGGTTTTTTTGTTTTTGAGTATAGTGGATTTACAATGTTGTGTTAGCTTCTGTAGTACAGCACAGTGAATCATATATACACACACACACACACACACACACACACACACACACACACACTCTTTCTTAGATTCTTTTCCCATATAGGTCATTACAGGGTATTGAAGAGTTCCCTGTGCTATATCTAGCTCTTAAGTGACTGGTTCATTCACCAAAAACTTACTAAGCCTGTTCCTGATGCCAGGCACAGTGCTCGGTGCCATGTGACCTTGGGTACCGCTCTAGACCCATGTCAAAGGAGAATGCCTTGCCATGTAACGAGTTCTTAGGGGCTTCGTAAGGATGTAACTTGGCAGGAAGGGAGAAGCCAGCTAGACACAGCTCTCAACACCCCTCCATCTGAGCAGTTCTTGTTAAAGGTTCTCCAGGAAGACTCTGAAGCAAGAAAACTACAGTACTTCCCCCTTAACTGAGGGGGAATATGTTCCAGGACCCCAGTGGATGCTTGAAACTGCAGATAGTATGCCCTGTAATTGTGACGTTTTTCCTATATTTACTTACCTACAATAAAGTTTAACTTATAAATTAGGCACGTTAAGAGATTAACAACAATAATAAAATAGAACAATTGTAACTATATACTGTAATAAAACTTGGGTAAATGTGGTCTCACTCTCAAGATATTGTATTGGCTTGTACTTACCTTCCTCAGAGATGATGTGAGATGAGACAGTGCCTATGTGATGAAATGAAGTGAGGCATTGTGACATAGCTTTAGGTTACTATTGACTTTCTGACTGTACATCAGAAGGATCATTGAGGCATTACAGTGCCCATGGTTGGATGTCTGAGTAGGTGATTTTGGGGATCCATGAGATATAGTTGAAGGATTTTTTGCTGAAAGCTTTTGGGAAAACATTGTAATTGGAGTTGTCTCTTTAACTCATTGAAGTGTTGCTGCAGCAATTATAATCCTTTGGTGATCGTGAGTAGTTGCTATGATGCTTCTTTTCATCTGAGGGTCATATTCCATATATTTGAAATTGTGAAATTTGAAACATTTTGGCAAATTTCAATAGTGTCCACATTGCTGATTCTGCTTCAGTTGCTTTACCTTCCTCTTTCTCAGTAGATGACTCCGCAAGTTTGTCCAATAACTCAGTTAACACTTCTCAGTGCCCTTCAATATGTTCTTCCACTTCTTCATCAAGCATGTTGGCAGATCCTTTGCCACCAACTTGTCTTGCTATGTGAATGAGTTTCCTAACTTCTCCATCGAACCTCAGTAACCTTTAAAATCATTCACAACTTCATAAGTTCTTCCAGCAGGCATTAAGAATGTGGTTTTAATTCACTTACTGCACCTCTGATGAATGTTATTCATTGGCAATAGTAATGATTTCAAGCACTGCATTGTGTCCAAATTAAAATCTTCATTCACTGCTGACCATACGTGGTCAGATATCAGGCAGGTGTATGTGGCCTTGACAAACTGATGGCTTGTCAAGTGGCTGAAGCATTGAGGTTGTATTTGGAGATAAAAATACAACTTTGACATTTTCATAGCAAACAGATTCAGGATGATCAGGTACATTGTCTATTAGTAATAGGATTTTAAATTCCAACCCTTCCTTTTCCAAGTATTTTTCGTTTCTGGAATGAAGCATTGGTAGAACCATTCCATAAACAAGATAGCTGTCACCTAGATTATGTTGTCAGAATACAAGCAGATAATTCTTGGTTTTGTTTTTGAAAACCTGTTGGGTCTTTGCTCTGTATACACCTCCTGCCTTTAATATATGCTCTGTAGCATTGCCAGTAATACCAGAGTTAATCTGCTCTTCCATGTTTTATGATCTAGTGCCTCCTTTGCACTTTTATGACAGTAGGTTTTTTGCTGAATGCAAGTTCATGTGCCTGACACACAATGAGGCCAAATAAACTCAAACATGAGTTTGGAGCAGAGAAAGATTTATCAAAAGGGCCAAGAAAAGAGAATGGGTGGCTCGTGATTAAAAAATTAGAGCTTCCTGGATGGTGTTTGGTTCTGTTGGGACTCTTCTTCCAGAAGAGCCCAGTTTCATCACATGAAGACTTGCTTTGGATGGTATCCTTTCCTTCCTCTTCAATCAAATTCTTTACTTCTGATGTAAATCTGGCAACAGCTTCTGAAGCCAAATCTGGCTTCTGTACCCTGACACCAAATTAATTCTCTGGGACAGGTTTTGGTGAAATAGGAAAGAATAGCTCTATTGCTTTGCAAGGCAAAGGGGATCAGTAGGCTAATGCCCTCAAAATGGTGTGTCCCAACCTGGAGTGGGTAGTAAGAAGTTTCATAGTAATGGTTGAAAGAGGATGTGATCAACTAGCTCATGGATAATCTTCTGATTAGTTGGTGGTGAAGTGGAAGTCAACATCATCAACCTGGTTCCAACTGGTCTGGGATTTCTCCCATCTGGTGGGGGTTTCAGTATCTGCAAAATAGCTCAAAGATATTGAGACCTGCCCCAAGGCTGGTCTATTGTTTCTCTTGACTGTTCCTTGCTTTTGCATCCCCTCTCTTCTCTAATTTGGAGAAGGCAATGGCACCCCACTCCAGTACTCTTGCCTGGAAAATCCCATGGCTGGAGGAGCCTGGTAGGCTGCAGTCCATGGGGTCGCTAGGAGTTGGACACGACTGAGCAACTTCACTTTCACTTTTCACTTTCATGCATTGGAGAAGGAAATGGCAACCCACTCCAGTATTCTTGCCTGGAGAATCCCAGGGATGGGGGAGCCTGGTGGGCTGCCGTCTATGGGGTCTCACGGAGTTGGACACGACTGAAGCGACTTAGCAGTAGCAGCTTCTCTAATTGTTGTTTAGTCACAGAGTCATGTCCAACTGTTTGCAACCCCATGGACTGCAGTGTCCAACTGTTTGCAACCCCATGGACTGCAGTGTGCCAGGCTTCCCTGTCCATCACCATTCCCAGGCTTGCTCAAGCTCATGTCCATTGAGTCGGTGATGCCATCCAACCATCTCGTTCTCTGTTGTCCCCTTCTCCTCCTGCCTTCAGTCTTTCCCAGCATCAGAGTCTTTTCCAATGAGTTAGCTCTTTGCATCAGGTAGCCAAAGCATTGGAGCTTCAGCTTCAGCATCAGTCTTTCCAATGAATATTCAGGATTGATTTTATTTAGGAATGAATGGTTGGATCTTGCAGTCCAAGGGACTCAGGACTCTTCTCCAACACCACAGTTCAAAAGCATCAATCTTTCGGCCCTCAGCCTTGTTTATGGTCCAACTCTCACATCAGTACGTGACAACTGGAAAAACCATAGCTTTGACTATATGGACCTTTGTCTCTAATTAGCAACAGTTTGAACCTGCCTTTGCAAAACAGGGACGGTCATGGAATGAATGAGGCCTATTTCCTGAAATCAAGAAATGGGAGGGGGGATTCCCTGGTGGTCCAGTGGTTAGGATTCGGTGATCTCATGCCAGGTCTGCTGGGTTCATTTCCTGGTCGGGGAACTAAGATCCCCGCATCCTACCAAGCCGTGTGGTGCACCCCAAACAACAACAAAAAAGAAATGTGGGACACAGAAAGGCTTTTGTGCCCAGGAACCGCCCCCCTCCCCCCCGCAGGGTCCTGCTTGGTATCATTTCTTCATTGGCAGACACAGTCTCCCCAGTAATTTTTCTACTTTCCAGTCCAAACTATTGCTGAATCTGTGTAACCATCTCTTATGTTAGTGTTAGTTGCTCAGTTGTGTCCAGGTCTTTGTGATCCCATGGACTGTAGCCCACCAGGCTCCTCTCTCCATGGAGTTCACCAGATAAGAATAATGGAACGGGTAGCCATTCCCTTCTCCAGGTGATCTTCCTGACCCAGTGATCAAACTCAGGTCTCTTGCACTGCAGGCAGGTTCTTTATCATCTGAGCCACCAGGGAAGCCCCAACCATCCCTTATTTTCAGTAAATGGCTTGGTGTCACTCTTCAGGGGATCCCTTGCTGAAGTCTTTGTAATGGCTTGGAACCAAGCAGGAGCTAGTGGGGCCCTCCTGCATGCAAAAGCCCTTTGACATCCCAATTCTTGTCTGTAGAAAGAGGCTTTGATCTCCTAGGCCTCCTCTTGAGTTCCAAAGAGCAACGCAGAAAGAAAAGAAAAGCAACCAGGAAACAATAGTTCAGTGATAAAAGAGTCCTTGTTCCTCCTTAAAGGATATACATAACCATCTGACATGTGTCTTTGAGTTGTTATAAAGAAACTAAGACCTACCCCCCATCCCACCCCCACCCAGGTGGAAGATGGTGATTGCATGCGGACAGCAGTGTACCCCAGACTGATTGGAATCATAAAGTTGAAACATCACCCTGTTACTTTACCACCAATCAATCAGAAGAAAGTTATGCATCCTGAACCCCTCACCCCAAATTTTGCCTTTAAAATTCCTTCCCTGAAAGCCATGGGGGAGTTTGGGTCTTTTGAGCCTAGGTTGATTGATCCTTGCTTAGCCCTGCAATCAACCTTTCTGTTCCAAAGTCCAACATTTTGGTTTGTTTGGCCTCACTGACAGTGGAACACATGAACTTCGGTTTAACAATAGATTCAGTGCTTTCTGGGGCAACACATCAATCAGAATATGAATTTTGTTCGTGTCTTTCACAAATTTAATGCCTTTTCATTTTTTAAAAAGTTTATATTGAAGTATAGTTTATTACTATAAAAGCAAAGCCATCACTTTGCTGACAAAGGTCTATATAGTCAAAGCTAGGGTTTTTCCAGTAGTCATGTATGGATGTGAGAGTTGACCATGAAGAACGCTGAGTGTGGAATAATTGATACCTTTGAATTGTGGTGCTGGAGAAGACTTGAGAGTCCCTTGGACTGCAAGGAGATCCAACCAGTCAACCCTAAGGGAAATCAACCCTGAATATTCATTGGGAGGACTGATGCTGAACCTGAAGCTCCAATACTTTGGCCACCTGATGTGAAAAGTCGACTCACTGGAAAAGATCCTGATCCTGGGAAAGACTGAAGGCAAAAGAAGAGGGCAGCAGAGAATGAGATGGTTAGATATTATCACTGACTCAATGGACATGAATTTGAGCAAACTCCACAAGAAAGTGAAGGACAGGGAAACCTGGCGTACTGCATGCAGCCCATGGGGTCACAAGAGTTGGACACAACTTAGTGACTGAACAACAACGAATAGTTTATTAACAATGCTGTGATAGTTTCAGGTGTATTTCATTCTTAACTAAGCACCTTTTATGCACTGTGGCCCTAACTTTAGCAGTTTGAAGTGTGACCTAAAAGCTAGCACAATTTTTTTTCCTGCAATTTTACAGAAAATTCAATTTTTTAAAAAATTATTTATTTAGCCGCACCAGGTCAGTTGCAACATGTGCAATCTAGTTCCCCAACCAGGGATTAAACCCAGGACCTTTGCGTTGAGAGCTCAGAGTCTTAGCCATTGGACCATCATGGAAGTCCCTCACAGAAAACTCATTCTTACCATAGAGCTTAGCAACCTCAGCATACCCGCTTTTTTCTTAACTAATTTGAGAACTTTCACCTTTTATGGCTTCTCTGGCTTCTCCACATCACTAGCAATACCACTTTTGGACTTTGGGGCCATTATCAAGCAAAGTCAGGGTTACTTGAAACAAACACTTCCGTATCCAGACAATCGATCTGATGACAGAGACTAAAAGACTAAGGGGGCAAGCAGCATATACCGCGTGGGTATGCTAGACAAAGGGCTGATTCACTTCCCCTGGTGGGAGGGAGCAAAACCAGAGATTTCAACACACTACTCAGAAGGGCACAGCAAATAAAAACGTATGATTTATTTTCCATTCAATACTTTCAGACTGAAGCTGGCCAAGGGAAGCTAAAAACACAAACAATGAGAGAAAATCACCGTATGCCGAACATGGCGCCAACTCAACCACCATCTCCGTAGTTCCCCAGCCGGGCAGGCACTGCGCATGCGCTGCCTGGTGTCCTCAGCGCGCCTGCGCGGGCGCAGAGCCTTCCCCGCCCCACTCCCGCCGCCGCGGCTGCTGCGCTGACGGCGGTTGTCGGAGCTTCAGGTGAGTGTGAGCGCCTCAGCCTGGTTGGCTGCGGGCGCGCCGTGTTGCCTGCGGGGTCGACTTCCTTTTGCCTTCTCCTTCCCCGCCTCATCACCCCAGCGCGCCTGGGCTTGGGTCAGCGCTGCCAGTCTCCTCCAGGTGTTCGGCGCCCTCCGCCCTCGTCGCCTGGGGACCCAGGGCAGCTGGCCTCTTTCGGCCGCTACTCACCTGGGCGGCGGGGCTCACGGCGAACCCGCTGGCGACGGCGTGCAGGCGGCAGCGGCCGAGCCTCTGGGTGCCCAGCACCTCAGCCTCGGACCCGCCGCAGGCGCGACCCCCTTTCCTGCTCCTGCTCTGCAGACGCCGGAGCTCGGTTGGCCTCGGGGTCGGACATTCGTCTGCTCCGTCTGCCCGGGAGCCGGGTGAGGGGGTGGGGAACCTGGAAGATGCGCCGAGAGCTCGGCTTGCACCCGTGGGGTCCTGGTGCGGTCAAGAGTACCCTCTGGCTGGACCCCGCGACGACCATGCGAGGGAGCGGCTTCTTATCCCCGGGTTAACAGATGAGGAAACTGAGGCACCAAGCGGTGAGGCTTCCTGCCCAAGGTCACGCGCCAGACAAGAGGCCGGAGTGGCTCTTGAACTCAGGGTCGGGGGCTCTCAGGCTAGTGCGGTTGAAATTTGATCTTGTCCCTTTGAAAAAAAAATCTGAAATACACTCGCATCTCCGGAGATTCTTCAACGTCATAAAAGTAGGCTGCAAAAACAGCATTTTCTTGTTGATGGAGTACAGTTGAGGTGTTAACTGTAATAATGGTAATAGCATTGTTGTTAAGAGCTCACGTTCACCCAACACTTCCAAGTGTGCCAGGGATCTTCGTAAACATTTGAAGATTATCTCAGTACCTCAGCGTTTCGCCATCAGATGCGTCCTCTTTCCTTTTCATGCAGCTTTTTTCTGCAGAGCTGGCCTTTCTGTCACAGGTAAACTGGGAGCCTCCTGGTTTAGGAGCAGGGACGGTGGCTTACTGGTAGAACAGAGGTAAGCCTTATCTTGGGTCCAGATTTTGCCCCCAGAGGATATTATTAGGCTTCCTTTTCTGGCTGCCAGGAGGTCAAGACTGATAGAGCTGGGTTGGTTGGAATTGGAGGTGAAAGAACAAATCTGGTGAGTACTCCCCTTATCCTGGGGCTTTCTGGCTCTATTCCACTGCTGGGCTTGAACCTCTCATTTAAGATGAAGTAAAAAGAGAAAGAAAGAGATCCTTGACAAAATAGTGTTGAATATAAGAAGCCTCACCGATTTAAAGTCCCAAAGGAACAGCTGTAAAAATATGGGTATGTTTCTTCCCCAATAAATAGCTCAAACTGTCTTTTTTTCCCCAATCCTTAGCAAATTCTCCTGCATACTTCAGAGCTCCATTAACTTACCACCTTTTCTGTGAAGCCTTCCTTGCTTCATTTTCCCAATTAGAATTACATACACACACGTGCGTGTGTGCGCGTGCTTGTGTGTGTGTGTAGGTAGATAAGTAGGTGGGTAGGATAGAGGCTTCAGTCTTACTCTTAGGACTGTTAGCCCCTTGAGGTCAGGGAGCATCTTTGCAGCCCCAAGTGCTTGGCTTACAGTAGGCCCTGGGAACAATCAGTGAATTTCCACAGTTCCTTTCTATTACTCAACGAGTGATGTTTTCCTGCTGCCCTTCTGTTCCTTCATTCTGCCCTTCAATTTCTTTTTGCTGGCCTTGTCTTTAGATTCAACTTCTGGTCATCACTGACCACTCAGAGGTCTCTAGTCCACCCTCTTGTGTTTGAAAATTTGCAGAAAAAGATCCTAAGTCAAGAAGCCTGTTTATCTTCAAGAGTGGAATTGGTATATGTTGCTTAAGTGTACAGGGCAATTTTTATTTGCATGATGCATGAAGGTAGCCTCAGGCTTATAGGTTTTTAGTCTGTCTTTAAATACATGTAGGAGAGGGAACAGGCAACCCACTCCAGTATTCTTGCCGGGAGAATCCCATGGACAGAGGAATCTGGAGGGTTATAGTCCATGGGGTCGCAAAGAGTCGAACACGACTGAGTGACTAGCACAAATACATGTAATATTCAGTTTTACCTTCTTTTGCTTTATGTGGCTGACTGCCCCAGTGTTATCAGAGTAGTTACAATTTTTACTATAAATCTTCATAGTACTTATAACAATAAATATTCAAAGGGCTGCTTGGGAGGCAGTAGATGGTTGCATAGGCTTTCTATATAAATAATTAATTTAAAAGATTTTTTTCCAAATAATCTGCAAATAGGTTGAGCTGTTATGCGTAAGCAATGGTGCTGGGTATGGTATAAGGTTCTCATAGTTCTTGTTCAAAGAGCTTACTAGCTAACTAGGAAATATTATTCCTAACTGTAACTCAAGTCTAAAAATCACCATAATAGCATTATAAGCAAAGCAATATGTATAATGGTATACTCAAATATAACGGAATACGATATTCCAGTGTGCGACATTTCATAATATTCTACATTGCCCAATGCTGAAAGGAAGCATCAAGTCATTGAGTCCAGCTGTGCCACTTTTGTAGACTTCTTCCTGAGAAGGGAACTTGTCCAAGGCCAGGGTTACAGAACTAGTGCTTCAACTTGAATGTAGACTTTTTTTCCACTAAAAGTTTATCAATATTTCAGTGAATTCATCCTTGTGTGTGTGTTTAGTCTCTCAGTTGTGTCCGACTCTTTGCAACCCCGTGGACTGTAGTCTGCCAGGCTCCTCTGTCCGTGGGGATTCTCCAGGCAAGAATACTGGAGTGAGTTGCCATGCCCTCCTCCAGAGGATCTTCCCAACCCAGAGACTGAACCAAGTCTCCCACATTTGCAGACGGATTCTTTACTGTCTGAGCCACCAGGGAAGCCCAACTCTTAAAATTTGTGAAACGGGTGAGGAAGGGATGAAAGAAATACAATTCACATCTTCAGGGAGCTTATGGTCTGTTGGGGAAGAGTTAAAGAACCCGTCTCTAACGTTGGAGACAGTGCATACCTAACTGTTAAATTATGTGGTAGAAGGACTAGGTATGTCAAGAGGGATCAATATGAGCTGTGACAGAGCACTTTGGGGAGGATCAAGGGCCTTTCTGGGCTTTGACAGATTGGTACGGTCAGAATTAATCAAAAGGACAAGGAATGCATTTTGAAGCGGGGTGGTAGATGGCTCACATGGTAAAGAATCTGCCTGCAATGCGAAAGACCTAGATTCGGTCCCTGGGTCGGGGAGATCCCCTGGAGAAGGGAATGGCAGCCCACTCCAGTGTTCTTGCCTGGAGAATTCCATGGACAGAGGAGGCTGTTGGGCTACAGTCCATGACTTTGCAGAGTTGGACACGACTAAGCGCCTAACACTTAAAACCAAAGCACGGTTGCCACACCTGACAATAAAATATTTAAGGGACAATTAAAAAAACCAGCTTGGCCAGGGTGACTTGCTTATGTTCAGTTTGTCAACCATTAGTGTGTATAAGAATTACCTGAAGTTTATTAAGACAGATTGTGGGGGCCGCACCTCCAGAGTTTCTGATTCAGTTGGTCTGGGTTGGGGCCTGAGAATTTGTATTTCGAACAAGTTCCCAGATGCTGCTAATGCTCCTGATTCAGGGACAGCACTTTGAGAACTTGAGCGGGATTAGAAAGTTGAAAAACTAGAGTCAGAAACTATCAAAGAACTTGTTCCAGAAAAAGTGTATCTGTGTGTGTTGTATACCAGCATAGGAAAGTTCTAGAAAGATACATTTCTAACTGTAATAGTAGTCATTTCTGGGAGTGGGATTTAGAGGGTTGGAGAATTCACTTTTTACTCCATAGCTTTCAGTACTATTTTTGCATTGTGCACATATTGTTTTCGTGTTTTAAAAAGGAAAGAAAAGTAAGAGTTGTTTTTGAAGATATGTACTAAAATATTTATGGAGTTAAAAAAGAGCTTGCTAAAGTAATCTAGTGTCACACAACAGACATTTTTAGAGTGTCTGCTGTATGCCAGATGCTGCTGGTTCTGGAAATACAAAGCCTTTGCTAAAGCTTGCAGTCTGGTGATCGAGATGGGCAGACGGCAGCTCTGCTGAGTATCACGTGAGCTTCCTAAGATGAGGGGCAAAGGTCTAGCTCTCTGTGTGGCAGGTAATAGGCACTTGGTAAATGATGAATGAATGAACAAATCCAGGCAAGAAGTGAAGATAGTCAGAAAGACAAGGAAAGGGCAAATGAGACATTCTGGGGGAGAAAAGAAATGACAAGGCTGAATAGAGATGATGAAAGGAAGGGGTGTTTTGAGTACTTTCAAGTCCACAGATTGATAACGTTTGGGTTTACTGCTGAACTGGATATCCAGTCATCTATTCTGAAAGAACATCCTACCCCAACCCCACGTTTTTTTTTTTTAAGAGACTGCTTGAAAATAGCACACAGATGCTTAACTTAGATTTAATATGAGTATTGACCAGGGCTTTCTTTGGTAAATGAATTTTCTTTTTCTTTAACCACAGTGCTAATTCTGTTGTATTTATAATTTACCTATAATTTTGCCATTAATTGTCATCCTATTAATGTGAAATTAACTGAGATGCATGGGAGACTGGTTTTTTTTTTTTTGGCTGCGCTGCAGAGAATCTCAGCTCCCCAGCCAGTGATTGAACCCTGGACTACTGCAGTGAAAGCCCAGATCCCTAACCACTAGGCTGTCAGCAGAACTGGAGGATATTTTAAGTGCCATACAAAATTGGGTATTTTGTCTTTTGATCTTTTCTCTTCGGTGAAGGGATGTTACAGTGATGCAGAATTCTGTCATGTTCCCAAAGTGCATCACAGAGTTTGACATATTATCAATCTTAAATAAATATCCATGGTTGTTGGAGATTTCATGGCTAAATGGGGTGTGCTTTGGAAGAAATATGGCTTCACTGCATTCTGAGTTGAATTCTAGTTAACACTACTCAGAAAACTTATCAAGGCATGTTATTAAACTTGGTAGAGAACATGATGTGCAGCAGGCTTTCTCCCCCACTTTTTGTTTGGAGGTGCTACTTTTTATATTCCTCAGAGATTTAATATAGAAAAAGAAAATTAATTTCCCAAGTAGAGAGGTTTAGCTCTGTCATTTGATTGTTAATCCTTTACCACCTAAAAATGCCCACTGTTTACAGACTGAGTTTTCTTTTTTTTTTTCAGACTGAGTTTTCATTTGGGCAAAGGATAAATTTCTGATACAGCCACTCTTCATGCTTGATTTTATTACTAATTATTATAAGGTGTTTTTGGTTGTTGTTATAAGTTTTGCAGTATCTTTTTTTGTTGTTTGTTTAATTTGTTTTGCTGCACCAGGTCTTAGTTGCACCATGTGGTATCTAGTTAGTTCCCTGATCGGGAAGCACAGAATCTTAGACACTGAACCACCAGAGAAGTCCTGAAGGTGTTGATTCTTTTAAGCCTTTCTGTCGGGTCATGGTTGTAACCAGGATGCTGACTGGAATGTAACTTTGGGTGATTAGACAGTCCAAGGGTAATTGCTTTCCAAATATCCTCAGAGAGGTGCAGGTCTCTCCTCTTCGTTAGTAATAATGGTGACGATAATAATACCTAAATTTTGTTGGATGGTTCTCATTTTCA
The DNA here is from genome assembly GCF_054371585.1 of Giraffa tippelskirchi. Taxonomy (NCBI): domain Eukaryota; kingdom Metazoa; phylum Chordata; class Mammalia; order Artiodactyla; family Giraffidae; genus Giraffa; species Giraffa tippelskirchi. The sequence continues at coordinate 107,603,065 of NC_137287.1, read as the reverse complement.
AAATTCTTTGATCATTAAGATCCTGGTAGGTTCCAGTAGCCAAACCTGAAAGGAATAAGTAGAAGAATTAATGATCAGTTGGGATCAAGTGGGAAAAGTCATTTATAGAGGCCGGCCAAAGCTCTAGCTGCAGGCTGCTCAGGTTCAAATCCTTTCTGTGCTACTTGCTAGCTGTGTGACCTTTGGCATATTACAAAAACCTCTCCACACCTCAGTTTCTTCATCTGTAAAATGGGAAGGATTACTAATGTACTATCTTATAAGTGTGTCAGGAAATATAAGGAAATAATGAATGGACAAATAAAGTGCATATTATGGTATCTGGCATAGAGTAAGTGATCGGTATATTATGAGCATGAAGTTCGTGTGAGTTTTAAGTACTGCCTCTTAGGTCTCTTGTTTGTCCTTTACCTCCACTCAGGCTGTCTTAAAGAACAAATTGTTTCCTGGATTCTGTCTTAGAGCTGGCGGGAACCTGGAGCCCATCCCAAGAGCGTGTACCAGAGCTTTGCCAGCAGTAGCTTTCCTAATGTCCTGAGCTGCATCCTTCAAGAGTTGAAGGCAGAGGGTAGTGCTTGTTCTTCTAGAGTTACTTTAGTGTGATCCCCTCGTTAGAGGGGATCAATTGGTTGATGGGTGTGTGAGGTGAAAAAGAACGCCCCGAGATGTGTGTTGCTTTGTTCTAATAGTTATCTGTACTGATACCCTGGAATTAATCGAATGATTATACAGGCAGACTCAGATTCCCAGCTTGGCAGTCTCTGCAAACCTCCTGTCCACCACCTGCTGCCAGAATCCAGGAGTGACACAACAGGAGGGCGGGCCTGTTATGAGGGGTGCTGTTCTTTTCCTTTCAGAAAAACACAAAGTGTGTGGATAGCCCTTATCCAGGGCTGAGGCCTGGTAGAGATATTTACTGTGAAAATGAGGGTCTGCGAGGGTGCTTCAAGCAGCTGTGATCACTTCCCCATCCCCCACCTTTGCTTATGGCATAGCATCTCTCAGAGTATTTTCTGATAAAGAGTAACCCAGACTTTCCTTTATGTAGTGCACAAGCTCAGTGAGCTAGCTGCATTTTAAAAAGCCGTTGTTTCTTCCACAGAGCTGGGTGGTTTGGCTTGTTTATCTGGCTTTCTGGGGAGTCTCCTGAGACCCTTTCCTTTCCTAAGGGCTCTCAGGAGACAGCAATGAAACCAGCATCCATTACCCTAGACACTTGAGAGGATGCTTAAGTCAATAGTTTTATGATCAGATTAATTCAGGCTTTAACCCTGGCAAAACTTGAGAGCCAAGTCATCAGATTATGCTTCTTAAAGACTGAAGTGTGGAATTTAGCCCAGGACTCTGTGATATCTTTCAGAGCCTGGAATAGGAATCCAGACGCCAGCCAGTCCCAGCCCCACACCCAGCTGACTATGAATTTAGGCAAATCACTTCAATTTCTAGGCATATCTGTAGACCAATGGTTCTCAGCTTTAACTGCATGTTAAAAACCACACTGGGCCCTATCTTAGCCCGATTAAGTTGGATCCTTAGGGTTGGGGCTTGGTATTGACATCCTTCAAAGCTCCCCAAGTCTTTTTAATGTGCAGATAAGAGAACTATTGGACAGGATGCCACATTTTAAAAGACTGTTACTTTGCTTCTCAGGAAGCACAATGAAGTGTGGTTGTCCACACAGTGAAGTCTGATTCATGTGCTCAGTGTTCTGACCAGCCTTGTTTTCTTTCCCAGCTATGTTGCTCTTCCTGCTGTCTCTTGGATATGTTGTGTACATTTATTTCTCTCCCAACTCAGATGTCCTCACCTGGAATGGCCTCTCCTCTCTTCCAGCTATCCAGAACATGTCCCTTCAAGGCCCAGCACTCTGTAACTCCTTTGGGAAACTCCTGACCAGCTCGGTCCTTAGTTATTTCTCCCACCTCTGCTCTGGTTCCAAGCTTCGTTTGCTCCGTGCTCAGTTTGCTCAGTCATGTCCAACTCTTTTCAACCCCATGAACTGTAGCCCTCCCGGCTCCTCTGCCCATGGGATTTCCCAGGCAAGAATACTGGAGTGGACTGCCATTTCCTATGCTATGGGATCTTCCCAACCCAGGGATCGAACTTGCATCTCCTGCATTGGCATGCAAATTGTCTACCACTGTGCCATCTGGGAAGCCCCAAGCTTCGGTTAACGCTGACTAAACGTAGTGCACACTAGATGCGATGTAAGACATGATACTCAGGCAACATTCTGTCCTCCTGGGTAGGTGGGAAATATGAAAACACCACAGGTTTGACTCGTACACTCTTAATGTTACTCTTTGTAGTATCCTGTATTTTTGGCTACTTCTTTATGTGTATGTGTATCTTGTAACTGTTAGTTGATAAATAGCTATTTGTAATGTGACTCCAGTGGACATTTTATCACCTATTGCCAGCAGCAAGCTCCTCTTCTTGCCGAACTGGAGCATTTTTCAGCACTGCTTTCTCGTCTTGCTTTTATGTTCTCCTTTTCTGGATTTCCTTCATTTTATTCTCTCATCCTCACCTATAGGAATTTTATCTATTCTTCAAGGTCCAGTTCAGATATGACTTCCTCCATGAAACTTTTCCTCAGCACCCACAACTTACATTAACTGACTTTTGCCTTAAACTTCTGTAAACCTCTGTAACCCTTAGAGCAGTGGTTCTCAACTGGGGTTGATTTTGCCCCCCGGAGGACATTGGGCAATATCTGGAGATATTTTTGGTTGTCTAAACTGTTGGAGGAGGGTGCTGATAGCATTTAGTGGGTAGAGGCCTGGGATGCTACTAAACGTTGTATGATGTACAGGACAGCTCCCATGACGAAAAATTATCTGGCTCAAAATATCAGTACTGAGGCTAAGGGGCTTCCCTCCTGGCTCAGTGGTAAAGCATCCGCCTGCCAGTACAGGAGACACGATTTCGAACCCTTATCCAGGAAGATCCCCTGGAAAAGGAAATGGCAACCCGCTCCAATGTTCCTGCCTGGAGAATTCCATGGACAGAGGAACCTGGTAGACTTCAGTCCATGGGGACATAAAGCGTCAGACATGACTTAATGACTGAACAACAGCAACAACTGAGGCTGAGAAAATGCCTCAGAGTTTGTCTAGTTCATAGGCTCATGTTTATCCTGCCTTGAACTGTAGTGATTTATTTACAGACTTAATCTCCCCTACTCAATTGAATTAATGGGTGAAGGCAGACTCTAGTTCCAAATCTGGGCTTTCTTGTTATTAACTTCATATTAACGTTTAATCCTCGAGCCTGTGCCCAGATCCTAACTGCACAGTGTAATTTAGGACCAGAGATAAGAGCACAGTGAGACAGTCAGCTGAATTTCTTTTCCTTTTTTACCAACCCACGTCTTTTCATCTGTGATAACCTGGGAGGAAGTATGGTACAGGGCACAGAGGAAGCATTTGGGATCAGAAGGAAATTGGGTTTTGGTTAGAACTGTTGCGTTTATTAGTTGTGTTTTTTGTTCGTCCCGTTTCACCTCTTTAAGCCTGGGTTTCCTCATCTCTGTAATAGAAGTAATGCAGTGCCCCAGTGTTTTATTCATGGTGCCATTGTGATAATCCAGTGAGATGTTAGACATGAAGGTGCTTTTTGAAGTGCTGTAATCATGGTTCAGCCAGTAGTTGATAGGTAAGAAGAGAGGATGTGGGTCAGCTTGCTATAGGAGCAGCTATGGAATGCTTCCCAGCCAGTCCTCTGGCCACTTCCTACCGCTTTCCAGTCATAACAACTCTAGGACCAGCTCCAGCCGACCCCTTCCAGCTCTCCTGAGAGTGCCTCCTTTATTTGCTGCCTTCATTCTGTTTTGATTGTCTGTCTGCAATCTTGCCAAAACCAAAAGTGACTGACTCTGCTTCTAGAATACAAACTAGTAGCCTGCTGTCAGTTCGTTTCTGGTAAAGCGTGACAAAGGCCAGGCAAATTACCCTGGTCATGGAGAAAAGCTGGAAAATAAGACAGCTTGCAGTTTAGAAAGCCAGTACTATGTATAGTCCCTTATTTAAAGTCACAGAGCAGTGTTTTTAAGCACTGGAAATCTCAGCAAGCTTTTCGTGACTGGAAAAAAAAAAACATAATGTGGGGTGTGCTAAAAGCCTGAGACCCTCCTGTGCCTGGAATCAGGCCAGGTGCACCCTCCCACTGATTTGCTGAGTGAACTTCAGCTAATCATTGAACCTCAATAAGTTGATAACTGGGTGACCTCTTAGGATTATAGTAACAGCCCTGTGAGGCGGAGGATAGATGCTTACCCTCAGGAATAATGTAAAGTGCTACATTTACAGGGGGCTTTTGGGTCACAGAGGGCTTCCTTAATGGCTTAGTGGTAAAGAATCTGCCTGCAATGCAGGAGACCTGGGTTCAATCACTGAGTCAGGAAGATCCCCTGGAGAAGGGAATGGCAGCCCACTCCAGTATTCTTGCCTGGAGAATTCCATGGCCAGAGAAGCCTGGCAGGCTCAGTCCATGGGGTCGCAAAGAGTCAGACACGACCAAGTGATTAACACTAATTAACTTTGGGTCACAGAACATCAGTCCTAAATGGGGGCGAAAATGTTATTCTACCCAACCTCTTCTCTTGACAGATGGGGAAACAGGTCCAGAAAGGAAGAATGCTTTGCCCAGTGCCACTCAGTTAGGTAAGGGCCCACCTAGGTCTAGAGTCCATATCTGATAGGCTTATGGGCTCTTTCCATGACTAGAAGAATCAAATTTTTAAATCCTTGCCTTGTTACTCACTTAGATGTGGATATTAGAAAAGTCACTTAACTTCTCTTAGCTTAAGTTTTTCCTGTCTATAAAGTAAGAAATGAAGATGTCTACCCAGGAGGAGTGTTAAACATAACTCCTGGGATGAGGAGAATTAACATAAGATCCTTAGACTATAATTTCTGGCACAGAGTAGGAATTACACTTTTCCCCTTTCCCTTTTTAGCCTTTTGATACAAGGCTCACTTCCTCAGTTTGAGGATGGCTGTTTTTTTTACTTGTCACTCTTCCCCCTATCTCATGAAACTGGAAAAGAGTTCTTATGTACCACTTTTATAAAATCTCCACTAGCTTTTTAAAAATATTAATAGCCCTTAGTATCAGGATGGGATCTGGCAGCCATATCATTGGTCAGATGAAGGCACTGAAGGCCTTTGATCCCCGGGAGGGAGCGAGTCTGTGTAGCAGAGAGATCTGGAGATGGAGTTTTCCACCATGTGATGTTAATTTTCTTATAGGAGTTATAAAACTGCTCACTGGCAAGGGCTCAAGACAGTGAGAACTGAGCAAAAATCAGGTCTCTGGAAGAATATGTTGGGTCCCCTGTCATGCGGAAAGGGAACACCTGCTGTCTTGTTGCCAGTTCCTAAGTCACACCGTCCTGCAGTGACTGCATTGGGCCCAGCTGATAAGGACGGCCTTCTCGTTTAATTTCGCCCTTGTTTAAGTGTTTGTCCTGGCACACACTGTATCTTTTTTTATCTTTAAAAGATGCTCGGGAGCACTAGGTGAATGCGTCACTTTGGAGGCACCTCAGGCTTCCCTCTGTCCCTGAGGCTCCTTGACAGGCTCCCCGGTAGAGTCACATTTGAATGATTCACACCTTGCAGTGCCCTGCTTTCAAATGAGTGAATTAAAGTAGGGAATAAAGCAGGGTTGGAAAAGTTTCAGGATATCACCATTTTGTGTGTGTGTGTGTGGCAGGGGGGAATGGAAATAGACTGAAATACTAACAGTGATTGTTTCTAGAAGGAAGGACTGTGAATAAAATATCTTTTCATTACCCTGTGGTTTGCATATTTTCTAAAACAGGCCCGTATTACTTTTATAATAGGAAGAAGAACTTTAAAATTGCCATTTTGAATTACTGATAAATAGTGAAGTCCAAATGAAAAGTAGCCACAGTTCATAGTGTGGTTAATAAACACTGTGAAGGGACTTCCCTGGTAGTAGTCCACTGGTTAAGACTGTGCTCCCAATGCAGGGGGCCTGGGTTCAATCCCAGGTCAGGAAACTAGATCCCACATGCCTCACCTAAGACCTGGTGCAGCCAAATAAATAAATAAAAATTTATTTAAAAAATTAAAAACAAAAATTCAATGAGTAGATCCCTGTTGGGCCAATATTTGGGGCACTAAGTGGGTTGATGTGGGGACTATAGAAGAGAGAAATGTTAGATGCTAGCTGAAGTTTGTGTTAAAAAGTTCAAGCCATCTCATCCCCTTTTGAAGTGTGACTGATATGAAAATAAAATAAAAATTCTGGGCATTTGGTAGCTCAGCCAAGTGTATAGGGTACCTGGGGTCTGAGAAAAGACCCACATCCTAAAGGGAGAGTAAATACCGGGCTTGTGCTCTTGCAGTGACACAAATGTTTGGGTCCTCATGATTGGTGTGTGGGATCCATGGTTTGAGCAGTGGTCCCCATTGGCACCCTCGAGGTTCTTCAAAATAATGGTAGAAGAGCTTTTGTTAGTCAACCTAAAGGAAATCAACCCTGAATAGTTCATTGGAAGGACTGATGCCGGGGAAGCTGAAGCTCCAATACTTTGGCCACCTGATGCGACGAGCTGACTCATTGGAAAAGACCCTGATGCTGGGAAAGATTGAGGGCATGAGGAGAAAGGGACGACAGAGAATCAGATGGTTGGATGGCATCATCGACTCAGTGGACGTGAGTTTGAGCAAACTCCAGGAGATAGTGAAGGACTGGCATGCTACAGTCCATGGGGTCGCAAAGGGTCAGATACAGCTGAGCAACTGAACAACAACAGCAAATGCAGGCATAGTTGAAAGCAGGGTTCATTTTGGTGTATTGGTCATTAATACCTAAGAGGTAACGTGGAACACAGACCCTCTCCATAGCTAAGTCAAAGCCATACATCCTATTTCTGGAGGGAAAAACAGAGAAATAGATTAATAAACTAACATATTGTGAATGATTCCCACCAATCAGAAGTAATTGCTCCTCCTTTGAACTCCTCTGGCCCTTTATTTCTCATTTTGTAGGTAACTTTATACATAGCGGTCATCTCTACTAATAAACTTGTAGAAGGCAGGGACCTTATTTCTGTTGTCCATAATGCTTTGCACAGTGGAAACTCAATAAGTGGTTGTTGAATGTATGAATTCCCAAATCATTGAATTAGCATTTTTCCTGCAAGGCCAAGGCAGAGGAAACGAAGCTTTGAAGTCTGGGTGGGAATCACTTGTATCCAGTATTTGCAATCTCTCCCCATGGCTTCCTGTACAGTAGGATGGAATCTATGCCTTTCTACTCCACACCTTCCCCTAACTTCTCCCTTTCAGTCTTAGTTATCTCTCACTATGTAGCTAATCACTCCAAAACAAAGTTATTTATTATGTTTCACTGTCTGGGTTCAGGAACTGGGGAGCAGGCTCATTGGAGGCCTTTGTGGAGGCTGGCTGCCATACTCTGCATCTACTGTTGTGATTCCCCAAGTGAAGGCTAGTGAGTGTAGCCTTGGTTCACCTCTCTGTTCATGTTAGGCTACAGCATTAACTTTCAATTTTTGTTCTCCCTTAATCCACCCTCCAGACTGTTGCTTTCTAAATTGTAGCTCTGAGCATGTTGTTTTCTTACTTATGTATCTCCAATAACTGAAATGAATTCTCCATGTGGGCAAAGGCTATTGTATTAATTATCTGTTGCTGCATAAAAATATTACTGCAAACTTAGTGGTTTATAACACACATTTATTATCTCAGCTTCAGGGAGTTGGGACTCCAGCATTGGTTGACTGGCTCCTCTGCAAGCCTGTAGTCAAGGTGCTGGTCAGGGCAAGGCGCAGCTGGGGAAGGATCCCCTTCCAGGCCCACGTGGTTGTTGACAGCCTTCAGTTCCTTGCACGTGGTTGGACTGAGGATCCCAGTTTCTTGCTGTTTTGGCTGGAGGCTGTTTCTTGCCACATGGCCGTCTTACAACATGCCAACCTGCTGCTTTTCTTTTTTTTTTTAGAGGAGGACAACACATTTACAACCTGCTTCTTTAAAGCTAGTAGGAAAACTGTGTCTCTTTGCAAGACAAATGTTTAAATATTATATAATGTAATCATATACAGATACTCATGTACTTTCCATCACTTTTGCCGTATTCTAATGGTTAAAAGCAAGCCATGGGTGCCCCCCTCACTCATTTGGTGGGTTGGGGGTTATGCATGGGTGTGTATGCTAAGAGGTACAGAGATCACAGAGGCCACGTTAGAGTCTGTTTGCCATAAGTATCTAATTCACTGTGCCTTCAGCACCCTGAGCAGTGCATGACACATACTAAGCTCTAATATTTGAATGAATGGATGTAGTGTGACCATTATGTTTCCAACTCCTAGTTTAATCCTTTTGCTCCACTTCTCTTCGTTTCAGAGTTACTGATTTATTCTTGAGAATCCTCTGCTCTCATCTGTCCTCATGGATGAACTTCAGGATGTTCAACTCACAGAGATCAAACCACTTCTAAATGATAAGGTAAAGACTGCTGTTGTCACTAAACTATATGTAAGTCCTTTCTTCTATGGTTAGTTTATTTTCTATATTATCTGAATAGTAACTGAAAACATATTTATCTTGACTTTCTGTGGGGAGAAGACTTTAAAAAATATATTTCTTAACCTTCTTCTTGATGTCTTGCCTCTCTTTCTTCCTACTTTTGTTTCCACCAGCCAAATTCAGTCAGATTATCCTTGACATATTCCTGTTCTACAGATAGAGATGTTAAGCAGAAAGTATGAGTGGGGTTTGATTTAGAATCCAGGTATTGTGACTTTTAATTTCTATAAGGAAAACTTAGCATCCATGGCTGGTAATGCACACAGGCTGCAGTGCTCTCCGTAAGGTTTGTCCAGTCTGTGATGTGACCTCTCCGTCTACGTTGAGGTTTTCATCAAGGGTGCCTGGATGTTGGTAATATAACTCATTTTTCTGTTCATCTCAGAGAATACACAGTGAGCATCATAGTTAACAGTCACCAGGATTCAGCAGGTAAAGAGTGCTGTGATGATAAGAGTTACCAAAAAGCTGAGAAAGGTTTATCCTCTCTCTTCTCCCTCTCCATTCAGTAAGTGTGCCTGAAATTCCTTCTTTTAAGCCCTGTTCTTTTGATGTATTGTCATTGTCCCCTATTAAATTACTCTTCTAGCTTGGTATGGATGAGCTCATGGCATCCTTTCCTGGGGAAGTATTGATGGAAAGGGTAAAGTTGGGTAGGGTCAGGATGCCAGCGGGGGCTATACCAGAAGATGCTGTTGCTTGTTAATCTTTTTTTCCCCAAAGCAGGGCCCTTCACCTACAGCTTCTAGGGCTGTTGGCTTACTCTGTTCACTAATTTGCTATTGAAACCTGTCAACCCCATTCTTGTCCCTGTGACCTCATCTCTACCCCTATTCCCACCCTTTCCTTTATCTTTCACCAGATCTCTTGCTCTCCCCCTTGGCAAACTGCACACTTTTTAAACCCTTATTTGGCTTCTTTTGTTGCTTCCCTTCATGTTTTCAGAAAACTCTCCTTTAAGTACTGAATTTTGGTGCATGTGAAGGGCTGTGCCCAAATGATGGGCCACAAAGAATAGGAAGGAAGTAGAATCTGCATCTGTAACGCTTATGTACAGCCACCGAAATGAATAGTTACAAGGCAGGTGTGGGTAGGCAGTTTAGCTTCAGGAACATAGAAACATATCCTAAACCTGAGTGATCACCAGAATCAGCTAGGACCTTGTTTAAAAATACAGATTCCTGGGTCCCCACTCTAGAACAACTAAATTGGAATCTGAGGGGGTGGGGACAGGGCACACACACCCCTCTATGATCACTGGTCCTCAGCCTTGGCTGCTTATTGGAATTACTTGGGGAGATTTAAAAATAACCGATGCCTAGGTCCTACCTCCAGAGATTATGATTGAATTGGTCTGGGGTGAACTTTTATAAAAGCATCCAAAAATTGAGAACCATGCTTAAAGTGATTCTGATTAGCCAGTGTTGGAAACCTATGACCTGATGGATCTCAGACATTTGAGGACTGGGGTCCAGGTAAGAGGAGGAGTCTTCCCTGACCTTGGAAGTCCACAGGATGCCTGAGGCACCTACATGAAGAATTACAGGAGTTAATTGACTGGATGTCTCATAGAGAAGACAGCTGGAAAAGAAAACATTCTGTGACTGTAGCCACATAAAAACATTGGATTAATGTTTGGGTCCTCATCTCTGAAGCTATAGTGATTCCCTGGCTGTGTCTGATGTGTGCCCAAGTGCTATGAACAGAATTATGTCTCCTCCCCTAAAATTCATATGTTGAAGCACTAGCCTCCCATGTGACTATACTGGAGATAAGGGCTTTTAAGGAGATGACTGAGGTTAAATGAGGTCATGTGGTAGAGCCCTAATCTGATTGAATTGATGGCCTTATAAGAAAAGTGAGGGAGAGGGAAAGAGAGATCCACCGTCTACCTCCATCCCTGGACAGATGAGGAAACACGGATGGCGGCCATCTGCAAGCCAAGAAGGGAGCTCTCACCTAAAACCAAACCCTGCTAGAACCTTGATCTTGGACTTCCAGGCTCCAGAACTGTGAGAAGATAAATTTTTGTTGTATAAGCCATTCACGCCGCCTGAGCAGTCTGAGATACCAAGCATTGTCTCACTTCCTAACATCTGTTAGCTCCTCTTCGATATGCCTGTGCTGTTCCTACCCACTTCCCACGCTCCATCTCACGCCTCTGTCTCCCTGGGAGGTGCTCCTAGCCCATCACTATTCATGAGCACTCCCCCTGCTCCAGCCAAGCTTTATAGAAGTAGATTGGCACTAGGCCCTCTTCAGATGGTGTCATTCCCGAACAAAGCCTTCTACCCTATTCCACCCCCGACTCCCCAGTATATCAGTGCTCTGCCTTTGCCCAATAAGTTGGGTACTTTTCATACATTTTGAAAGGTATAATGACAGTAGTGCTTCTCATCCATTATTTCATTTGATCCTCCCAAAGGCTTGGTGATTTAGGACACACAGATCAATTTATTCTCATATTGCTGATGAGGAAACTAGGGCTAAGAAAGGTGAAGTAGCTTACTCAGATTGTGTACCCAAGAACACGTGCTGTGGGACAGGGTTTCTTGATCTTGGCACTATAAATGTTTTGTTGTGGGAGGCTACCCTATTCATTGTAGGGTGTTTAACAGCATCCTTGGCCTGTGTACCCAATAGATGCCAGTAGCATCTTCAAGTCATGACAACCAAATTTGTCCCCAGACGATATCAGATGTCTCCTGGGGGTCAGAGTCTCCCCAGTTGAGAACCACTGCGGGTAGGGTATAAGCTTCCAGATTTGAATAGGAAAACAAGTCTTATTTAAAGTTTTTAGTTTTCAGGGAGGTTTTATTTTTGCCTAATAGCCTATCCTGCTGTATTTGCTGGGTGCTTTACATACCTTCTCTCTTTTAATCATCAGAACATTCCTTTGAAATAGATAGTCTTCCTCACTTAGTAGATGAAAATCTGACTATAAGGCTTGCCCAGTCAGGAAGTGGCAAAGCCAGGACTGAAACCCAGACCTTTCCTACTCCTCAACCTGAGGCGTTTCCACTGTGTTCACCCTGTAGAAGTTTTGGCATCACCTCTGAGGCTTGCCCTCTCTCTGTAAGCAGAAACCTAGAGGTTCATATCATTTCGCATTCTTTCTGTCCATTCTCCTCCTAGATGCATTCTTAGTCAGAGATATTGTTGTGCCCTTCCAGGTTTCAGGGAGCTAAAGGGAGTCTAGACCCAACCTGAAATGCAGAAATTTATCCTGAGCTGACTATAAGGAAGCATTCTCAAAATAGCTTTAAGCGAGGCTTATGTTAACTTTTTTCTTGTCATTTGTTGGTACTTTTCCCATTTAATTTTAGTATGCCTGTGATTTTGTCTATGGCTCAGAATTGTGAAGAAGTGGGTAATTTTGCCATGCTTGTTTTGGCTCCAGTGAAGAAAAGAAGCACCTGCCAGCACTTCTGTGTGGGTTTTTTTTTTTTTTTGAGACAGAATTATATGAAATGATTTTTTTTTTTAATAGCATTTAACCATTTTCAGAGCATTTTCACAAGTACTATCTTAATTTGAATCTCCTAACTTCTTGTGAAGGAAGTAGTTAAAGGCATTTTTAACTCCATTTTACAGATGAGGCTCAGAGAAATTATGTGACTTGTCCAATGCTGGTGTCTACTGAGGTGGTGAAGCCAGGACCGGACCCCATGGATGTTGACTTCAGCCTTGGTCAGGGAGTCTCAGGTTCTTCCCACCACCTGTTGCCTCTTGTAGCTGGTTGTTCCATCCTCTTCCCCCCAACCTCCACAGACCTGTATAAACAGGAGAGCTCCCTGATTTGTGCTTCATTTTCCCTGCCTTCCTTTACCTACCCTTAGTTCAGATACTGCTGAGCCTGTGGCAGCCAAAGACCAGACTTGAGAAAATAAATGGGAGACCACAGTTGGCTTCAGCAGAACTGGGGACCTACCAAGAAGGGGAATAAATATTCAGTGGGGGGAACAGGAACAAATTGTTAATTTGTTTTGGTTGTTACAGTAGGAAGTGAGGTAGACCCTCTACTGGTGACTGGAAACAGAAGGTAGGAAGGATATTATAAGAGGAAAAGCAGGAAGAACCCAGGGATGAGCATTTTAGTCATCTCCAGGGCAGCAGAGACAGGCAGAGATTGTTTTGTTTGGTCTTTAATTTATTTTTAATTGGAGGATAATTGCTCTACAACGTTGTGTTGATTTCTGCCATACAACAATGTGAATCAGCCATAAGTGTACATACAGCCCCTCCTTCCTGAACCTCCCCCTACCCCACGCCCTCCAAGGTCTCTTTAAAAACAACAGCAACACAGACTTATTGACATTTTCATTAAAGAGCATTTGTGAAGTGCTATTAATATATTGCTTGTACAATTTCCCATTTTTCTACTTTTTGCTGGTAAGAGTTATCGTCCTTTTTTTTTTTTAATAGACATGCCATATTTTATTCTCTTTGACAGTCTTTAATCTGCTGTTTCTAAAACTTTTCCTGTTTTAACAACTGTACTTTAGTTCCAAGCTCATCAGTTGGATGTCACTCTTCCTCTTTGGTATTCATTTCTTACTCAAATTGACTATCTCTATTTTGAGATGCTCATATCTCATGCAGAATGGTGTTTATTGCCTTTACTAAGTGCCAGAACTGGGAACAGGGTAGTGAGTCAGACACTGCACCCCACATCAAGGTCACCAAACAGGTAGATTTGCCCCAAATCTCCTCCTGTTGGTAGTTGGTTCTAAGGTCTGTCTTTCTGTTTTATCTATTGCTTTCTGTCTTTTGAAACTATATGTTAATCTTGACTAGATCTCATAGTGGGAAATTATATTTCTCTTCTGCCCAGTTATATTTCTATAACTGTCCAGCAGTTACTTGATTTTTAAATTCTTCTCCTTGCCTTCCCCCCTTTTCTCATACTTCTCTTCATACACTGATAGATTCTCGGTTGCTTTTTGCCTATTCTCCAGGCTTGAACTGAGAGAATTACTTTTTTAAAATTTACTTTCTTGACCTTCTTCATTTACCTTCTGCACTTGGCCTAGAGCCTCCACCAAGAAACATGCCCCTTAGCTGGCTTCTACCTTGACTGCAACTTTCAGTTATGATTTCTCTTTTTCCTTGATTTTTTCTTTTTTCCCTCTTCCCTTACATTATTCTGTTGTTTTAATTTATTATCTTGAATCCCTTTCTGTTGCTTAAGTCTGCTTAGTGCAAGAATCTCTCTGAACATGGAATTAATGCTATATTCAAGAGGGACAGAAAATAGAAAGAAAGCACCCAGAGCCTGGAAGTTTTGTTGGAGTGGAACCCTGCGCTACAAATATCGGAGACAAATAAATCCCCAGGGAAGTGCCCCAGGGAGGTCTTTCCCCTTCCAGAATCTATCTAGTGAGCAGTATTGAATTTTTAATGAGTTCAGAGAATTTGGCTTTGGTTGACCACACTCAGATCGTTTGGGGACCAGCTAATGATCTTCGCTCAGAAAGTCTGGGCACCAAACACAGTCAGACTGACCCAGTCATATCCTTTCTCCAAGATGATTGATCACTCATGAAGCCTGAAGCCAGACTCCAAGAGGATCTGACATCTTTTTAAAAAAAAAAGCCAAGAAAACAAGTGTTAGTCTTCCTCTGATTACTAGTATCTTTTCTTTGGGAGGTGAACATTGCGTAAGGAATGTGAACCATTTTCTTGCTAGGTTCTCAACAAAGATCACTTTGGTTTCAGGAGAGAATTGCATCTTTCTGCCTTTGGCATTTCCCTTTGTGCTCATCTCAAGCTTCAGCCTCACAAAATGCTTCTTGACTGTGATCACAAGATAGTGAAGAAAGGAATTCATGCACAGCAACCGCTGCTTCTCAAACTGCTCATCAGAATTTGTGTGTCTCTGTTCCAGGACCAAGATTTTAGTTCAGACTGGAGTGATTTTCCCTAAGCTTTCTAAATAATCTCTAAGGGAACCTCTGGGAGCCCAGTAAGATTGAAGCTCTAATATGATCTGTTTTGATATCATTATAGATTATTTCTCAAAAGATTAAGTGAGTCTTTAAATCATATATTACAAAATACTAAGTTACAGACATATTTTTTGTGCCACACCAAATCTTTTTTTTTTTCTGTCTGTTTTTTTTTTTCCCATTGCAAAAGGTGAAGTACATGCTCATTGTAGAAAAGTTTCAAGAAAAGTGTAATCACCCATAATCTTTCTATTCTGAAATAGTTGCTATTGTTAATGTTTTGATATTTTTCTTCTAGTCTCTTTTGGTGCATATTTTAATGTAGTTGAGGTCAAACTTTGATGATTATTTTATAGTCTATATTTTTATTTAATGACTGGGATGCAGTGGAATTTTTCTGTTGTTTTTCCCCCAAAATCTTAACAGAAATTTGCCAGTATTTAATTTTAAATTATGTTGGGTTATTCTTTTTATAAATATACATCAAGTACCTGACTTATACTTGGCCCTGTGCTGAATGTGGTGGAGGGTGCAAGTTGAATCAGGGATTGGAGCTCACTGGCTGGTCACTTACATCCTGCTACAACAATCTACCCTAGTCCATGAGAGGGTCCTCCCTTTTGCTTCTCACAGTCATACTAGAAATTAAATACAATGACTTCTCTGAAGGAGGTCTCAGGAGTTGTGTGGGGCCAGTGGGGGCCGTGGAACACTATTGATCCTTTTTATCAAAGGCAGCATTCCTTGGGAATGTGCTATCTGCGTGGCATCGTAGTTGTCTCTCCTTGCTGTGACTGCATCAGACTTTATTTTGTGAGCTTGGTTTCATGCCGGGACTAATACCTCAGACTAGCTGTCTCCACCACTCTCTCCTCTTCTCGGTGTCATCAATAGTCTCTCTGTGATTGGTAATCTATTGTGACTTTTCTGCCACCTGTAGAGAGATAAGGGCTGCTCATCCATAATCTGGAGAAGGCAATGGCACCCCACTCCAGGACTCTTGCCTGGAAAATCCCATGGACGGAG
Source organism: Giraffa tippelskirchi (assembly GCF_054371585.1). Taxonomy (NCBI): domain Eukaryota; kingdom Metazoa; phylum Chordata; class Mammalia; order Artiodactyla; family Giraffidae; genus Giraffa; species Giraffa tippelskirchi. The sequence continues at coordinate 107,587,512 of NC_137287.1, read as the reverse complement.
GAGCCTGGTAGGCTGCAGTCCATGGGGTCTCGAAGAGTTGGACATGACTGAGCGGCTTCACTTTCACTTTTGACTTTCATGCATTGGAGAAGGAAATGGCAACCCACTCCAGTGTTCCTGCCTGGAGAATCCCAGGGACAGCGGAGCCTGGTGGGCTGCCGTCTGTGGGGTCTCACAGAGTCGGACATGACTGAGGTGACTTAGCAGCAGCAGCTGCCATAATCTTATTCCTTCAAAAGCTCTCTAGATTGGCCCTGTCCACTAGAAGTTTCTGCAGTCAAAGGAAATGTTCTGTATCTGCACTGCCCAGTAATACAGTAGCCACTGGCCACACGTGCGTGCTGAGCATTTGAAATGCAGCTAATGTGACAATGAGACTGAATTTTAAATTTTAGTTTAAATTGGCAGCTGTGGCTATTGGCTGCCGTATCGAAGAGTGCTGAGCATCATCCCAGCTGCTTCCACTAGTTCCTCTCAAAGGAGGACAGTTTGTTTCTTTGGGTGGCTTTTTTTGTGTTTGTTGTTCTTTCTTTACCACGTGGGGCTGTGCTTTTAACCTCTCTGCTTTGTCCTGCCAGCAGTGTGAGTGGTAGGACACAGAACTGTTTCTAAGAGGATCTTCTTGACAGGAGATGGGATTGCTTAGTGCTCCCTTGGCATCAGAGACCTCGATCTTCTCTGAAGGGGCAGCTTTGGATAAGGTGCTTATTATCATTATAGCTCCACGCCTTCTGGAAGGTGGACGGATATAACAGTTTCTGAATGAGGGTAATGAGGTTCGGGAGGAGCTTTTACTTTATGAGTCAGAAGGGTTTTTTTACTCCCAAAGACATCACTCATTTACCCTTTTTATACTCTTATATCATACTCTTGCACCTCTGGCATCTGAAATATTACAGAAATGCCTCTGAGTCATTACCATTGATTTTTTTTGGCAATCCAACCTTACTATGATACAATGTCTTCTTAGAAGCTTGGTGAATTCTCCTTGGATCTTTTGACTATGTCCTACTTTTTAAACAATTCAGTGATTTGTCCTTTATCCTGTTAGCAGTTTCCTAGGATATGCCAGTGTATGAGGAACTGCGTTTTCTCTGTTTCCCTCCTTCAGTGACACTGCCTTTCTTCCTTGTTAAATTTCAGATCTTTCATTCCTGACCCATCTGTATCTTTGTTTTTGTCTTCATCCGTTCTTTGCTTCCTTGTCCTGGGCAGGCTGGCTCCTGTCGGGGTTGGCCTCCAGCTCCTTCCCTCCCAGGTACCTCCCGTGTGGACTGTGAACATGTTCTCAGACTCTGATCCGTGTTTTCTCTCTTCTCACACGCTCTCCCTGCTCTCCTTAGGTAGGGAGACAAGTTACAAGCTTTACTAGGAAACCAGACTCTTTTCCTTCATCTTCACGGGAAGCCTGCCAAAGTGTAACCCCATCACGAAAGACTCCCCTTTTGCTAACATGCATTGCCTCTGAAGCCTATTGATGAGAACCATTTTAGTTTTATGGCAACCAAGAGGCTGGACATGCACTGCTTTCACTGTGAACTGAATTTGCTGCACATTTGGGGAAACCACATGGGGAAACTGACTGTGTTTTCTGCCTTCTGTTGACAGAATGGTACACGAAACTTCCAGGACTTTGACTGTCAGGTAAGGACTGTACAAGCACCGAGGAGGGCTGTGTACAGGATCTCTGCAGTGCTTCCCTCCCTGTGCTGGTGGTCTTGTAGAGGCGGATCTCTCTTCATAGCTGATCATGATTCCTTCGTGTTCTTTTGATCACTGGATCAAGTTTATTTAAAATGATTTGCTGTTGTGTTCAAAAATTGCTTGCCAGGTCCCTGTGGTTGTAGGTTATTGGGTGGAGCTGTCTTTTTGCAATTAAGATCTCCTTTCCTCAAATTGATACTTGAAACTGTAATCTCGAGTGCCATATGGTTGTCACCTCACAGCAGAGAAGGTTAGGGGCAGTCAATTTGGAGGGGAGACTTTACTAACAACAAAACCTGTTCTAAAAGAAAGATTTAGTGTTATTAATACAAAAAGCAGATGTCCCTTGGCTCTCTCTCTGGGACACAGAATTCAACCTGACTCATTAGTATTTTCCTAAATGGTAGTTCGTCTTAGACTGCTTTTGCCTGTAGCTCTGTTGCTAATTTGAAAATCCATAAAGGAAACCAGCAGTTCCATCTTCCTACTTTTATCTATTGACTGGCCCTGAAAGAAATGGGAAGGAGGAATAAATACAGGGAAATGGATACCTTACAAACCCATTCAGCCCAACTCTCCTACTTTTGGGGTAGATGTGGTAAGTGGCTGTCAGAGGCAACACGAAGGAGACTCAGAGCATACTAAGCAGGAATGGAAGGTGCAGGGAAGGCAGCTTCCCTGTGTCCAGGATTCAGCCAACTTGCACACCCACAGGCAAATCATTATTTTCAGGTACGCCTTTTATGTTAAGTACAGTGGAATCTCTCCATATTAGCGTTAGAATCAAAAGGAGAAACTAACATCTGTCTCATAGGCAACCCAGTTATATCGTAATAATTTATTGGGTACCTAGTATAGATAACAAACATACATTTCTCTAATCCTTGGAGCAATATCACAAGGTGGTTTTTTATCAGAAATGAGGAAATTAAGAATCAGGTTTCATAACTTGCCATGGGTGGAATTGAAGTTGAAAATCCCACTTTGTTCTGAATCCATCACCCATTCTTTCTCACCTGGCAATGTGCAGAGCTGAGATGTGGCAAGGAGTTGAGCTGTGTATAAAGCTGAGCTTCCTTAGCAAGACAGATGAGACTGAGACTCATTGGAAGGGGCAGGCTCACAGCATTGTTACAGATTTTTAAATCCCTGTGCCAAACACTTCTTATTGTGACTGTTTGGTATACTTTATGTATACCACATAATCAGCCTGCTGCTGTTAGGAAATCATTTGTTGTAGACTCTTTACTCAAAAACAAGAAGCCATATTAATTTTTGGTAAATGGTGGCAGTCAAGTTTTGGTTTAGTTGTTTTTAATTTGATCTTTTGATCTAACTTCAGTTATGGTTTAGATTCTAGGTTGAACTAATTGAATTGCATTACTCTTAATATTTGATATAATTTACCTAGAAGGAGATCATTTGAGAGGGTAATAGTAAAATTCAGGGTGAAAAATTCCAGAAATAGTGTATATTTTCCTACTTTAAAAATGTGAAAGCATTTATTTTCATCAAATTGGACATGCTGCTAAATCATAATATTAAAAAATTGTGTGCTTATAGCAAAACAGATATAAAAATACCAAAAGGTAAAGAAATAAAAATCACTTGTTATTCATCACTGTTAATATTTTGGTGTATATCCTTTGGGATTCTTCTCACATATAAATATACTTAGATATAAATGAAATTGAGTTTTAGAAATTGTATTATCAACTACTTTTTAATACTAAGACTTAAAATAGTCTGACAAAATTCTTTGTATTTTGGATGAAGCTTTAATATAACAGCGTGTTCTGGCCTCATTAAATATAACTTTTAGTTCAGTTCTGATACAAATGGAATGATGGCAAGTGTATGTCACTGTCAGTGGTTATGAATGTACAGGTTGTCTGTGTTCTAAAGAAGAAAAGATCATAGGCCCTTCTTTTTTTCTCCTCAGCACCCATGAATGCACTTCATTCTCATTTGTCTCTTTGTTAAAGGCTTATGTGGTGTTCTGGAGACTGGGGGTATCTGGGTCAGGAGTTTGACTACAGTTGATAGAAGGCCTCAGAGGTAGGAACTGTGACGTGAGACATCTATAGAGTGGCAGGGTGTACCTGAAGGCTTTTTGGAAACCACTGGGCATTCTTAGGAGACAAAGCAGAACAAATCTAAAGCTAGCATTGTTACATTCAGCCTTGGCATCGGTGTTGTTCTTTAGCATAACTGTGGCATGGGACTAGCTGATGAAGCAAGTTCCTCTGGTCTCTATCTTGCCTTAGAAAAATCTTGACTGAATTTGATGATATTCCAGGAAGTTATCTTAGCATCACAACTAAGCTCATAACTTCAATCTGAACTGTCTTTTCTTCCTCTGTTTTCTTTACTAATCCAACTACATGCTTCCCTTCCCCCCAATAATTGAAAATATAATTAAAATCATACCATTTCTTTTGGTTCTTTGATTGTCCTAGTGACTTCAATACTATACAGCTCCCTTGAGGCAAATAGCAGTTATATTGAAATTTAAGTAATGAGGGGAGGGGTGATTAGAGGTGAGGTACTTGGAATTGATGTGCAAGGAGAAAACCTATTGCAAGTTGAAACAATGAATCAACAGACTTACTGTTAATTATCTACTTTGGTGCTGCTTAATTGTCTTCTGCTTGTGAGAATGTTTAAAAATTTGAAATTAGAACTAAGACAAATGCTGTAGCTTCTTTGTGCATGTGATATATTGCTTTCAAAAATAATTATACTAGGAAATTAAGAGGCACAAATTTATATATCTTACTATGTATAAGATAAATAAGCTACAAGGATATAATATAGGAATATATTATGTAATTAATATGATATATACAATATAGGATATATTATATAATTAATATAATAATATATAATATAGGAATATATAAAATGGGAATATAGCACAGGAAATATAGCCAGTATTTTATAAAAATTTTAAATGGAATATAATCTATAAGAATTTTGGATCACTATGGTGTACACCTGAAACTAATATATTGTAAATCAACTATACCTCCACTTAAAAAAAGGATTAGTAAAATGGGTACAAGGTTGGATAAATGCATGATAATTGAGTGTAGTAAAATATTAATGGCAGACTCCAGGTTGTGGGTATACAGATGTTCACTGTAAATTCTTTCAGCTTAGGTGTATGGTTGAAAGTTCTCATGGTAAAATGTTGTGGGGGGGGAATCAATGTTTAATTTTACAAAAAAGTACACAAAACTGTTTTTCATTTTTAAACAACTCTCTCCATGGACATTTCCACATGTGCACACACACTTATTATGAAGTTGTAATCACTATGTTTGTATAAATATCATCATCATTATTTCTCACATATTTCTAGAACTTCATGTGTAGTGTTTAATGTGTGCATATCACATGAGTAAATATGCTGTATGTTTAAAAACAATTCTTGTGTATAATCAAATTTAGAAAATTCAGAAAAGTGTAAAACTAAAGGTTGCCTATCTATAATCCTGTTACCTAGAGATAGCTGTATTTTATTATATTTCTTCCCAGTTTTTACTTCTGTATTCTGGTTATCAAAAGAGTACATGCTCATAGTTGAAGAGTTGGAGAGCATAGAGAATTATGAAATAGCTAGAGAAAAGCTCAAAATCCTAGAACCCAGGGACAGCCATGTTGCTGTGTTTAGTTTGAGATATGTTTGTGTGTATATAGTGTTTTTAATAATTTTTAAAGTTTATTTGATTGGTCACACTGGATGTACAGTTATATATTTCCTTTTCTGACTTAATATTAGAACACAATCCCATTTCCATATCATTTTTCAGCTCTCATAAAAACAGTCTTTAATGGGGAATTCCCTGGCAGTCCAGTGGTTAGGACATGGCACTTTCATTACATGGGCCTGTGTTTAATCCCTGGTCAGGGAACTAAGATCCTGCAAGCCACATGGCACAGCCAAAAAGAAAAAAAAACTCTAATGGCTGACTATTATATCCTCATATAGCTATCCCATCGGAGAAGGCAATGGCACCCCACTCCAGTACTCTTGCCTGGAAAATCCCATGGACAGAGGAGCCTGGTAGGCTGCAGTCCAGGGGGTCACGAAGAGTCGGACACGACTGAGCGACTTCACTTTCACTTTTGACTTTCATGCATTGGAGAAGGAAATGGCAACCCACTCCAGTGTTCTTGCCTGGAGAATTCCAGGGATGGCGGAGCCTGGTGGGCTGCCGTCTGTGGGATCGCACAGAGTTGGACACAACTGAAGTGACTTAGCAGCAGCAGCAGCATAACTATCCCATGACTTAACTATTCCATTATTTTTGGAAATTAGATTCCTTATAGTATGTTATTATAATTTGTTCAGTTCATTGAACATTTTTCTGCATAAATTTTATATACATGTTGGATTATTTCTTTAGGTGGATTCTTGAACACACTTAAGGCTCCTGGTATATCTTGTCAAGTTGCCTTCCACTTCCATCAGAGGGGCACTCAATAAATATTAATGGAGAGTGAAAAGCTGCTGTCTTCCAGGATATATATTCCTGTAGAAGATGCTGATAATGGGTGAACTCACAAGAATGGAGTTCATATTCCTAGGATAAGACCTGGCTGAGGGCTGGGTAGTTTCATGCTGGCTGTTTAATTGCAGTAGTTCTTTAGAGGACTGATTTATAGAACCCTACTGTGAGGATTGGTTTTTAGTACCACAGTTCAAATGTATATATGTGACTGCCTCTTCTAAAGGGATTTAAACACCTTTAAACTCTCGCAGATCACTTGGTAAATGGGCACTATTACAAAATAAGAATTAAGTGAGGTAAATAACTGGAAGTTGCTTCCACAGAAAAAAGGTGTTTGGAAAGAACTGAAATTCAGCCACCTGCTATAGTCTGTTAGAGAGCTTGACCAGTTCCATGCTCCTCCCTTTGCCTTAAAGGATGTGAATGTGGCCCCAGTCCCCCTTTCAGCCTCTGGCCCTGTTGCCCATTGTTTACTCCACCCCCTCCCCGGAAAACTAGAAGTATTGCTGACCCACCCATACTTCTGCTGCTGCTGCTGTGTCGCTTCAGTCGTGTCCGACTCTGTGCGACCCCATAGACAGCAGCCCACCAGGCTCCGCCGTCCCTGGGATTCTCCAGGCAAGAACACTGGAGTGGGTTGCCCTTTCCTTCTCCAGTGCACGAAAGGGAAAAGTGAAAGTGAAGTCGTTCAGTCGTGTCCGACTCTTAGCAACCCCATGGACTGCAGCCTACCAGGCTCCTCCATCCATGGGATTTTCCAGGCAAGAGTACTGGAGTGGGGTGCCATTGCCTTCTCCGCCCATACTACTACTTTGTGCTTTTCCTTTCTGATGGCCTTTGTTCACAGGTCCTCCCCTCAAGATGCACACCTGCCTCCATTTGGTTTGATTTTTTTTTTTAATTGAAGCATAGTTTATTTACAATGTTGTGTTAATTACTGCTGTGTTGGTTTGATTTTGCTGATTTTTTTGGGAGGGGGTAAGGGAGAAATTGATTATTAAGTTCTAAGGATAGAGGTGACTTTATTTTCATTTGCAGAGAAAAAAGAACCTTATAGATTCTAAGGCCTTTTTATCACCACCCCCAATGTCAGTTCCCTTTCCCCATCACTATTTCTCTGACAAGCTCTGTCACAGCATGGGCCTGATGGCTCCCAAGGCCCCAAATTCACGTCCTTCCAGCTTAGCAGCCTCACAGCCGAGATAAGATCTTTACCTGTAACTTGATGGAAAAGGCCAGGGGAGGAGTCTTGTTGGTTTGGCATGGGTCATGGGTGTGGGGGTCACACTCTCATCCCTGGACTATTACCGTGGCGAAAGATTGGGGTGTTTGAATTGGCCAAATCTGGTCCTCTTCCTACCTGGACTAGATAGTCCATGTTCTGAAGGTGTTCTGGGCTGTTGCATGTAGGTTAGTCATTCACTCTGTTTTTCCTCATTGTTTACTAAGGCTGTTTGAAGAAGATATTGGATTTGGCTTTGAGAAAGATAGATTAGGAAAAAGACAGATTTTTATCTTGACATATTGCAAAAAAAGCTTTCAAATGAAGAGCATGATTTGTGAGAGTTCTGAGAGTGTGGGTAGCTGAAAAGTAAAAGTAGACGTCTGAAAGAATGTTGATTTAACTAGGCTGAAGGATGTGAGAGGTAAGAGGGGAGAGAGTGAGGCTAGAGTTAGGGAAAACATATTACAGAACTTTAAGAAGGAAAATGTCATTTACTCATAGGCAGAAGGCTGAATAATTGTGGAGACAGATTATTTTACTATGGGATTAAATGAAGTCATGCAAATGAACTTTATACCACTACACAGGATAAGGTAATGGGGGTATTATATTAAAATTTCCTATGTAATAAATAACAAAAACTATACCCAGGGATCGTAGAGAGGTCTGCTTATTAGAAACAGAACAAAATTCATACTAATAAGAATGTTGATATTTCTAGAAGTATGTTGTCCTACAGGTTTGCCTAAACTGTTTCAAACTGGCCAGGGAGAGGAAGCAGCACCAACAGGCATGATGTGGTCAAAATTTAAATTCTCAGAGAGGTATGACAAGTCAGATTGTGTAACTCTGGTGATAGCACATTTAACTGAAGGAAAAGGACTTAGATAAAAAGGTGAATATTGGTTATTATCAATTAATGGTAATAACCTAAACTCTTAAAGTATTGAAAACATAAGCTACATCTTTGATGAAGAGGGAGAGGCAGCCCAGGATGGAGAAATGTGCTGGGGACCAGTATGATCTCAGGCTGTTTTATAAACCTGGAGAATAAGGGATCATGCTTAAGAGAGGTGCATAGCCTTGGAGGTGGTAAGTAATCGGAGTGCTGGGGAAGATCTATGACCAGAGCCTATTAGGCACTCTCATTGTGCAGTCACACCCTCTAGAATGCTGGGGCGAATGGTGGGGTAACTAGAGAAACAGCCTGTGCAGCGGATGATCGTTGACTAAAGTGGAAAGGTGGCAACAGCAGCACCCCTGGCCTGACCATTGAATCAGCTCCATAGCCAGGGTCTCTGCACAGTCAGTTCCAGGTGGAGACTTGTTCAAGCCATTCACACATAAGGTCACAAAGGATATATTTACCGGTCCACATGGAGGTGAGTGTCTCCTTTCTTTCCATGTTTCTTTGAAAATGAAGAGTAACCCTATGAGATACTGGTAACCAAGGGTTGCTTCAATGGGACAGCAAGATTGACAGATAGAGCCCAGGAGGTAGGGGCTGAGATCTCCCTAAAAAGTTGAAATATGGCGAGCCAACTTTAACTCTGAATTTCGTCCAGATTATGAAATGATGACAGAGTAATTACTTTTCCCTATTGCCTTGTCTGCTTTTAATATGTCCTGTTTTGCCCCATCTGTTATAGCTCCCTTTTCATATCATCTGAACTTCCCTGACAGCTTGCTATTCCCCACCCCTTCACTCTGCACCCACCTCCCACCTTTCCTGCACACACTATCCCCATTAATTATCAGATCTTGGGAGGTCCTGCTAACCCCAGGGCCAAAGTATAAATTTTTTTTTTTACTCATTTCTCAGCATAGCTGAGACCAAGCTGGAATACTTAAGCAAGACTGTACTGAAAGCTTGGATATGACAGAAAGAAGGCTCCAGCAACTAGATTGTTGGATGACAGATTGTTGCCCGTTCTCTTCAGTTTGGATTCTCCTGTTGTGTCACTCCTCTGGCAGGGGCTGACTCCTCCCTCTCTCTTTACTCTTTCTCCAGAAGTAAGACATGAGAGAGGTCAAAGCCTCCTTAAATTCACTTGCAGAATAGGTCACTGCCCAGAAGGAATCAGGTCTAAAGTTAATGTATGTTCCTTCTCCAAGTTTTTGCACTTTATGTATGTAAACACATACAGTCTATGCAATGTTGCTTTTTAAAAAAATCTGCATATGTAGATCATATATCTATAGAAATCCTTCTGTGCTTCTATTCAGCATTGTTTTTTCAAGATTTTCTCTGTGTATTAATGCTTATAGTTCTAGTTCATTCATTTTTATCTGTATCTCATTATGTGAATAGAGAAAGCAATGGCACCCCACTCCAGTACTCTTGCCTGGAAAATCCCATGGACGGAGGAGCCTGGTAGGCTACAGTCCATGGGGTCGCGAGGAGTCGGACACGACTGAGCAACTCCACTTTCACTTTTCCCTTTCATGCACTGGAGAAGGAAATGGCAACCCACTCCAGTATTCTTGCCTGGAGAATCCCAGGGACGGCAGAGCCTGGTGGGCTGCCATCTATGGGGTCACACAGAGTCGGACACGACTGAAGCGACTTAGCAGCAGCAGCAGCATTATGTGAATATGTCATAATTCCATTTTCAGTTTCCTTATACATGACTGTTTAGACTGCTGTCAGTTTTTTGGTGTTATAAATAAGGCTGCAGTGTGTATGTATATATGTACATATACATATATATATCTGCATATCTTTTTTGTGTGTTTGAGTATGTTTGAGAATTGCCTTAGATTATACGTAAAAGTAAAACTGCTGTAGGGTAGACATTGCTTAACTTTGCTTAAAATTACCAAATTATTCTCCAGAGTAGCTGTTCCTGGTTACTGCCTACCAACAGTGTATGAAAGTTCTTATTTCTCTACACCTTGGCTGACAGCATTATTTGACTTAAAATTTTTTGCCATTTTGCTATATATGAAATTACATCTTATTGAATTTAATTTGCACTTTCCTGTCTGCTAATAGAGTTAATATCTTCCTCCACAATTTTCTTTAAGAGCATCCTATTTTCTTCTTTCTCAGTACTGATTGCAAGCTGTTGTTATGGTTGGTTGGTTGGTTTTTTGTCTGCCTCCCATGTAGAACATAATCTCTGTGAGAACAGGGATCATATCTCTCTTGCTCACTGTTTTGTGCCCAGAGCTCAGCCCAGGGCCTGGTCTTAGGAGTTCGGTAGATGCATAGTTGTTTAGTGAAGGAGCCTGGTGGAGAGGTTCCTCACTGCCTGATGCTGTGTGTTAGTCTCTCAGTCATGTCTGACTCTGTGTCCCCATGACTGTAGCTGCCAGATTCCTTTGTCCATGGAATTCTCCAAGTGAGAATACTGGAGTGAGTTGCCATTCCCTTTTCCAGGAAGTCTGACATTTACCACACAAGAAATGCTCATACAGCAACAGGAATTTGTGTCTCTATATTCCTCCATCTAAACCCTGTACTTTATTTCATAGCCAGCTCACAGTACCTGATTCTCTCCTTCATTTCTTATTTCCCCTTTTTAAGCCTTTGAATAGGAGGTAGCAAGCAGTAATAGAGAAGAGCAGAAATACTGAGTCATTTGTGATTTGATTTGATAGAGATATCTGCTCCAGCCTGGGACCTATGATTTGAGATGCGCTGATGTTCAACTAGTGTAAAATTGGTCTGTGCTCAACATGAGAGACGAAACCAAGGCTCCGATGAGGTTTATTGTTAGGTTGGAAGACCTTTGCCTTTGTTGAGATTCTTACTAACCGTTTGTCTCATCTACCGTAAGACTTCCTGAGATGGATACAGACTTTGTCAGCAAATATTCACTAGGCGAGGCATGATAATGTATAGACATTGAAGAAGACTAGGATAAATTTCAGTCACTTTTCCTACAGAGTCTTTATTTTCCACCTAGCCACTCTTAGCACTATCCCAGCACCTCTGACTGCATCTTGTCCTGGCTTTATTCAGTTCCTGAGCTCTACTCTGATTACATCTTAAATTTTACTCATTGCCTTGGTTACGATCCTTTGGGATGCAAGGAACAAACCCACCCAAATAGCTTAAACCAGAGGCAGTCCAGAGATGTCTCAGAACTTGATGGCATACACAGTTGGAATCAGGAATCAGAGCAGTAGAAATGCCTATTATAAGCTCCCAAGTTTACTTCTCTTTTCAAGAGAAGAACCAAACTAAGGATGGAATCTCTTAGTCCCAATTACACATTCTTAAGGAGGGACTTAGCATGGACCAAATGTTCACCTGACTCCAGTGAACCATGGCTATAAGGTTACAGTCTGCAAGCCAGGTGACCAAGAGCGTTTCCTGCGCTGTATGGATGACACAGAAGGGCAACTCCCAGGGAACGGGAGAGACTTTTTAGACACATTCATAGGTGCTACCGAATTTATCAATTGCTGAACATACATTTAGAGGATCTGAAACCTCTGCCTTTTTCCGCAGCACCTTCTTCATATCTTCTGCTTCCTTCACTTGCCTTTCTCCAGGTCTTACCTGGCTTCTTATTCAACTTGCTGATCTCACCATAGCCAGTTGTGAATATATTCTTAGCAGATACCCTGGCTTCCCCCACTTAAGAAAGTGAACTTTGTAGATAAGGTGCATTTTTTCTTCATTTGTTTGTTTATCTGGAAGGAATTAACAAGTAGGAGTATCCTGTGTAACATAACATCTCTCTAGTAAGCTTATCGGAGAAGGCAATGGCAACCCGCTCCGGTACTCTTGCCTGGAAAATCCCATGGACGGAGGAGCCTGGTAGGCTGCAGTCCATGGGGTTGCGAAGAGTCGGACACGACTGAGCGACTTCCCTTTCACTTTTCACTTTCATGCATTGGAGAAGGAAATGGCAACCCACTCCAGTGTTCTTGCCTGGAGAATCCCAGGGACAGCGGAGCTTGGTGGGCTGCCGTCTATGGGGTTGCACAGAGTCAGACACGACTGAAGCGACTTAGCAGCAGTAGCAGCAGCAGTAAGCTTATGGTTCAGTGACATGTCCTGCCCCAGCTAGTGGGAAATAGTGGTGAATCGGGTATCGTAAAACTTCAGCCTGGGCAGTCCGTTCTGCCCTTGCTGAGACCTTTACGTTCTCTTGTTACAGGAACATGATATAGAGACAACTCACGGAATGGTCCACGTCACTATCAGAGGCCTGCCGAAGGGAAACAGACCAGTCATTCTGACATACCATGACATTGGCCTCAATCGTATGTATTTGATTTTATACCGTTCTTTTTGTTATAACACATGATCTTTGTACATTTTTTAAAAACACAGAAGAAACCCCAGTATTCTAATAGAACATAGGTTTTCTCCTCTCTGCCTTATCCTTGTTGCTACTTGTGTTAATGGCAGAATTGAAGTTCCTGGAAAGTATGCAGCTGAGTGTATTTTGGTGAATGCTGGGATGATATCTCATTTTGTGTCACATCTGTTAAAGGACTGAAGATTATATGATAGACTGGTTACGAAAGTAGGGTTGAAATCAGTTGGGTTTTTTTTAATCGCTACTCTGGGTTTTTTCATATTTCAGGTTAGAAAATTTAGAATGTGAGCTTATCTTTGTTATGAGCCCTACAATGAGTTAGTAAAAGTATTCTTGCTATAGCCTGTCCTTGATGACTCTAAATGGACTTTTCTAGGTGGTAATATAAGATTCTGGCCTTAGCCCCGGGTCCACGGAGTCCACATTACATGTGTTTCTTCTGTACTCCTCTGGCTGTCAGAGGTGACCTGCATTTGAAGTTACAATCTAGTCCTGGAGCTTTTGAAAAGGGATTGAAGCAGTAAGCCCTCCCTGCACCTTAGCAATTTTGCCACGAGAGAAGTTTTCCACATGGTGAATGTAAGCAGCAAGAAACTCACTTTAGCCAGGCTCCTGGGATATGGTCAGTATCTCTGTATCAGGTAGGGAATAAGATACATGAAAAATTACAGTGTTATGGGTGTAAGATTGTTTTGTGAAACACCAGGATTGGCTTCCACTCTGTAGATGTTCTGTAGAATTGAGGATTGATTAAATGTTCTTTTCAAACCGTTGAGACGTCTGGTAGTCAGCCTTTAGGGCAGCTTGAGTTAGACAGATTGTTCAGATACTTCATTTTAGTGAAATAGCGGTTAAAAAGGAGTAGGAGAGGACGATGATATGGAATTGATTGAATAGAGGAAAAGTGAGGGGAAATGAAGAGCTTGTGACTTACTAGTGTTTTGCTGTTACAGATAAATCCTGTTTCAATGCGTTCTTTAACTTTGAGGACATGCAGGAGATTACCCAGCACTTTGCTGTCTGTCATGTGGATGCCCCAGGCCAGCAGGAAGGTGCACCCTCCTTCCCAACTGGGTAAGGCCACAAGCGAGACCCTTCTGGAAAACAGGCACTCAGAGAGCAAAGCTACAGTGGGAGCACCAGCCACGTGCTTCCCTCCAGGCTGGTTTTTAGCACAGCCTACAGGTTATACTTGTCAACCAACCATCCAGCTGCTTTCTCTCCTCGCTCTGGGAGAACTGTCATGGACAGTCTATTCAGGAAGACTGTATGTTTTCCTATATCCAGGAATGGCCCTCCATAAATGGGAGCCAATCACAAGACATTCATGTCTGGAACACCCACTTCTTACTGTCTTCTATCTGTCCCTTTCTTCATCTGTTTTAAACCTGTCATTTTTTTTTTTTTAATATTCATTTTATTATTTCTGTTAAATAGTAGGTGAATAATTGCACTAAAATTTGAAAATTGTGAAATGCTGACAGTTTCCCATTCTAGCTGGAAATAGATTCCAACAACTTATTTCAGTAATTATTTATTAAAGACTGCTGCTGTGAGGGTGGGACGTTCTGGGAGAACAGCACTGAAACATGCATATTATCATATGTGAAACAGAACACCATTCCAGGTTCGATGCATGAGACAAATAAATGCTCAGGGCTGGGGCAATGGGATGACCCAGAGGGATGGGGCGGGGAGGGAGGTGGGAGGGGGGTCCAGGCAGGGGAACCCATGTAAACTCATGGCTGATTCATGTCAATGTATGGCAAAAACTACTACAATATTGTAAAGTAATTAGCCCCCAACTAAAATAAATAAGTTTATTAAAAAAAAAAAGACTGCTGCTGCTAAGTCGCTCAGCCGTGTCCGACCCTGTGCAACCCCATAGACAGGAACCCACCAGGCTCCCCCGTCCCTGGGACTCTCCAGGCAAAAACACCGGAGTGGGTTGCCATTTCCTTCTCCAATGCATGAAAGTGAAAAGTGAAAGTGAAGTCACTCAGTGGTAGCGACCCCATGGACTGCAGCCCACCAGGCTCCTCCATCCATGGGATCCTCCAGGCAAGAGTACTGGCGTGGGTTGCCATTGCCTTCTCTGTAAACCTGTCATTTTTGTCCCCTCCTGGAACTCGCAACTCCCTTGAGACCCAAACTCAGATTTCTCTGAGCTTCCTGAGAGCACCTTCCCCGCCTGACCTTCAGTGTGGTGACAGGAATTTGAATATCAGTGTAATCATTTATTCAGAGAAGCTGCAGTGTCAGATGGAAGTGCATTTGCCTGAACGTGCACATGGAGCTCTCAGTCTCAGCCTCATCTGCTCTGCATGGCTGAGCCCCAGTCTCCCTGACTCTTCCCTGGACAGCATAATTATGGAGGAGACCTTGGGGGAGGAGTGAAACCACAAGCTGTGGAGCGCTCATCCTTCCCCTCTTTGCTTATCTCCAGAACTGCCTTTGCCAGTGATTGCTGTGAAATAGACCGTTGCAGACGAATAGCAGCTAACACTTACACTGTACTCAGACAGTAATCTTGAACACTACATTACATACTTAACCCATTTAATGCTTAAAACCCTATGGGATAGGTTTACTATTATTCCCATTTTACAGGTGAGGATACTAACGCCCAAAGATACTATATACTTTGTCCAAGCCTACATAACAAATAAGCAGCAGAGCTGGGATTTTCACACAGGCGGTCTGGCTCCAGAATCTGTTATTCACAATGCCCAAGCCATTTCTGTCCCTTAAACACAAATTGGCCAATGACAGTTTATATCCAGCAAAATTTAGATACAGGTCCTTTTTTCTGTTTTATGCTCAAATGGCTCAAAAGCATGCCAATGCTTGAAGTGTTTCAAGCAGAGGCAGGCTGACATCCCTGTCAAATGTAGAGCAGATACTGCCACATATGTAGGAAGTTGTCTTAAGATCTCTTTCATCTTTGATGCTACAGTTTATGTGGACACACCCTACTTTTCTTGGATTCTTGGTCTGAGTCAGTTTTGGGCTTGCTTGACCATCTTAGGATCCAGTGGCTTAGATCAGGAACCAAATTCAAAAGCAAATAATAAAGTAGCTGGGTTATTCTAAGTGAAACAAATCAGCCTTCATGATAAGAGCCCAGGATTTGTGACCGTGTGCTCTAGGCCCATTAAAGGTTTGTTTACTTTTGCACTTAGCTGCCTAAACATAGCAGCAGACCAAAAGCCACTTCCTGAGTTGACTCTTACTTACTGCTAGAAGTTTACTGAACCTGAATCCCAACTGAAGTAGTTATTTGGGGATTAGAAATAACTAAGAACTCTGTGGGCTTCCCTTATGGCTCAGCTGGTAAAGAGCCCGCCTGCAATGCAGGAGACCAGGGTTTGATCCCTGGATTGGGAAGATCCCCTGGAGAAGGGAACAGCTACCCACTCGAGTATTCTGGCCTGGAGAATTCCATGGACTAGTCCATGGGGTCGCAAAGAGTCAGACACGACTGAGAGACTTTCACTTTCAAGATAACTGTTCTAGTGATTGGGAATTGTGAGTGCATTCCAACTCAGGAGGTATCCTTCTGGATTTCAGGTACCAGTACCCCACCATGGATGAGCTGGCCGAAATGCTGCCTCCTGTTCTCACCCACTTAAAGTGAGTTCATTCTGCAATTCTTCATGTGGTTTTTGTTTTTCAAAAAACACTTTCTGCTATGTGTCTGATCTGGGTGCTATGATGGTAATCAAAACAGTATGGTCACTACCGTTGTGAAATGTGAAGCTTGCATTTTGATATGGAAAATAATTAACAACAGGTAAACAAACAAATAGTCCCAGCTTTCATGCTGTAGAAGAAATCAGTAGGGATGTGTGATAGAGAATAAAAGCAGGCTCTACCAGATATGGGTAAGTGAGGAATACCTCTCTAAGGAGTCCTGTAGGTTAAGACCTGGAGGATAAAAAGGAGTTACCTAAATAGAGAGCCAGGGCAAGAGGATTCCAGACAGAAGGAATATGTCCAAAAGGCCTGACCCAAGTGAGCAAGTGGGAGAAAAGCATAAGATGAAATTGGAGAAATAAAACAAGAACCAGATTATGCAGATCTGACAGATCAGGTGAGACTTCAGGATTTTATTCAAAAGGCAAAGAAAAACACTGAAGAGTTTTATGCAGGGGGGTGCTATCTGATTTAGTCTTTTAAAATGATCACTCTAGATATGTAAACTGCACATCAATAAAACCATTTACATTTTTCTTTTGATTACTCTAAAGACTTCCTGGCAATCCAGTGGTTAAGATTCCATGCTCCCAACGTTGGGGCACGGGTTCGATCCCTTGTCAGGAAACTTAAGATCTTGCATGCCGCATGGCACAGCCAAAAATAAATAAATACTGCCAAAAGGAACCTTTAAAAAAAAAAAAAAAAAGATTAGCTGTGGAGAGAATCTCCACAGGTTTAGAGAGGGGTAAAAGAGAAAAAGCAGGGGACCAGTTAAACTATTACAACAATCAGGCAAGTGATATTGATAGCTTGGCACTAGATGCTTCCCAGAGGATGGAATGGAGTAGGAGAAGGCAGATGGAAGGACTGTGAAGGTGACTGTAGGACCTGCTGATGGGTTGAGTGTGGAGGTGATAGGAGAGTGAGCTGTCAAGGATGACTCTCCATGTTTTAGTCATATTTCACATAATCTTTAAAATCAACTTAGAAGTCATCATATCATTGTTTCATAGATAGGGAACCCAGGCTTAGGAAGTTAATGAAACCTAACCAAATTCTCCATCCTGTAAGCATCAGAGCCAGATTTGAATCCAGTTGTATTCTTTCCGTTATGCCATGCTCCCTTCAAATGAGTTAACCCTATTCGTATTGGTCTGTTCCATTTACAGTCTGAAAAGCATCATTGGGATTGGAGTTGGAGCTGGAGCTTACATCCTCAGCAGATTTGCAGTAAGTACATGGAGGATTAGTCTCAACACCCTTGAGGCACTGCCTAGGTCACAGCTCTTACTGCTGTGTTAAATGAAAAGGAACTGTTGTGGATCTTATGTCTGTTTTTCTATAAATTCTGTGCACAGATACAGGTTTGTATAAAGCCTTGCTTTGTACTTCTAGCACCTAAAAAAATAAGAGATGTAGGCAGGATATCATCAATAAAAAATAACTCTCAGAGAACATTTAGAGTGGAATTTCTTACAGCCATTAAAATTTTATAAGACGAGCTTATGATATGTAATTCACATATATTACAACCTTCACAAAGAGGTTAGAATACAGATTCAGGTAAAGTTTGTCATAGGCATAGGAAAGAACTGGAAGAAAACATACCAAAATACTAAGATTGATGATGTGTAATTAGATAATAATGAGATTTTATTTTTTGCTTTTCATAATTTCTCTGTTTATCACATTTTCTATAGTGAGCATAATCAGAGGGGAAAAAGTAAGCTGGAACGTTTTTAGTTTACATAGAAATGTTTTTAATGATTTTTCCCAAATGCCTCCTGGTTGATAGGGCAATCTTCTGAGGGTGGTATTACCTCTTCATGTGGTTTTAGAAAAAACATAAGAAGTTGCTATTGAGGACAGTCTAAGCCTTAACAGCCCCTTATGTCATGTAGTCCCAAGGGCACTGCCCAGGAGGGTAGACCCACCCTGAGCTAAACAGCTGTGGAGATAGCTGTGGCTGCCCTCTGCTGTGGAAATAAAAACCATCTCCCCCATAGATCCTTGCAAGGCAAGGTCATTTGATGGCAATTTAGAAAGCTGGTTTTCCAGATGCTGAGTTAGATTTATGGAGCTGTTTTTCTAAACATCCTCCCTAGCACCTCTCTGACCTTTTTTTTTAAATCTGAGACATCCAGGCCTAGGAAGAGTTGACTAACCATACTCCAGTAGTTGTAGAAGCTGAGATTTGGGCTCTCATACTGTTGTCTTTGTCTCGTTTCAGCTCAGTCACCCAGAGCTTGTGGAAGGTCTTGTGCTCATTAATGTTGACCCTTGTGCTAAAGGCTGGATTGACTGGGCAGCTTCCAAAGTAAGACCAAACAGTATCCACTGGCTCATCCCTTAGTCCCTTCTCAAAATGGCTTATCTGTTTTTTAATTTTTTCATTCATACAGTTAAGGCAAGAAGTCTTAAGTATACAGCTTGGTATGAATATTTACACACATAATCACCACTCAGTCAATATACAGAATATTTCCAACTCGGCCCTTAATACTTCCTCCCTTTCCCAAAAAGAAACCATCATTCTGGTTTCTATTACCGTAGATTGATTTTATATATTCAGAATAATAGATGTGTTCTTTCATATCTTGCTGCTTTCATTCATCATTGTCATCAATGGAATACTATGCAACTGAAAAATTATGGGGTTTTTTTGTTGTTGTTGTTTAGGGAAATGAGAAAATTCTCACGCTTAAAAAACAATAAAATTTTTTTAAATACATACATGCATAAAAAAAGAAGGAAAATGCTACTAGTAGTATATCTTTGGTTGGTAGCATTATAGATGATTCTTATTTTTATTTTATATATTCTATATTTTCCTAATTTTGCTTTGCTTTTATAATTATTTTAAAATATTAAACTGTTCCACCTACCAGCAGACCAGATTCTCAAAAGTTGATCTATTCTTCCCCACCTTTAACATCCAGAGAAATGATATATTTCCTAGCTTTGGATGAAATATATCAACATTGCTTTTGCCAGATATTATGGAAATTCTTTCTTACAACTGACTTCAATTTTGTTCTAATTCCTGTCTAGTATGTGGGTACATTAAAACTTACATGAACACTCTTAATACCATGATATAATCTAGTAAACATTCTTATAAAGCTTTAGAATGACATGATGAATATTAAATAGGTTATTAAATGATGAAATGAAATAGGTTATTAATTCTAATTATCTTTAATTTATAACCTGTGGATCATTGATAACCCAGGTGAAGATTGCTGGGCTTCTTTCTTACTCCATCTTTCCTGGACTACCTGATCCTGCTCCACCCATAACTGCGTCTGTCTCCCTTATCTCCTCTTCTCCATCTCCACCTCCAACTCGGTACTTTACCTCTGCGCCAAGTCCACAGTAGGAACTGAGCTTAAAATCAACAGAGAAGGTTTAAGGGAAATCAGCAACATAATTTGAGTTGGAAATTTTTCTGAAAATAGACTAACAGGCTGCAGATTTACACAGATTGATGCATTTATTAGACTGCGATGTGCATAGCTTTGACGTGGGGAAAATGAAGAGAAAAGCTTTCAAAACGCAAGAACATTCTGTAAACATAGCAGTTTCCTCCCACTGCTTGAAATGAAGATAGCAAAAACTAGAGGAAAGAAAAAAAAATTGCTTTTTCTTTTGGATGACTTGGGAGTGATTGTAAGTCTACCTTATTAAGCATAAATCCAGTATAAATGCAGAAACACAGGTAGAAATTAAGTAGCTCTAGCTGTGTGCTCTAGGTCCCACGTTCTCAAAGAAGGAACAGCCAGCATTTCTTCTAGCCACCTATTTCAAAGTAGGCTATATTATTACCCCAGAAGGAAGATTTCGTTTTTTCCTGACGTCTTTCTTGTTCTCAGGTTTCTTAGGACCACCATCTCACGAAAATGTGTGACACTGAGTTGTGTTTTTTGTATTTTTAAGCTTAGCATATTTACAAGAAAGTGCACTAATAAAGTGGACAGATTGATAAAATTTTACCCATGCTCACTCCCTTGACACAAAGTTTTTATCTTTTTAGCTCTCAGGCTTGACAACCAACGTTGTGGACATTATTTTGGCTCATCACTTTGGGCAGGTAAGTGCCTATTCCAGCCAGGAGAGGGGTATGTTTATTGGCTTGTGTATAAAGTCTTATTCACCTCAGGAAAGAAAGGGTTCCCTGGAACTCACTTGATTGCACTGGGTTAACACTTTCAGTGCCGTGGGATATGCACATGGCACCCACCAAAGGCCAGTCTTAGGGGAGAGCATTAACTCAGTGCCACCCAGCTCTTGGCGTTTAGAGAGATGAGAGAAGGCAGCTCCCACCCCACCCCCACCCCGTTCCCTGTAAGCCGCATGCCATCTGTTCCTGTTTGACGATATCACGTGCCTCTCCAAGCTTCTTTAGAGCCATAATGAGGTCTGGGAAGAAGGGCTGCACAGAAATAGAGATTTCAGAGAAGATAAGAAACAAACCAAAAGACACCACGAATGTTAGTGCTAAAAGAACCTTTTGTTCAAATCCCATGTCTTACTGGTAAGGAAACTGAAGTCTGTAGAGGAAATGACTATTATGTGGATAGCTGTTGGGTGAAAGAGGTCGGGACCCCAGTCCTCTTTTCAGAAAGTAAGTTGAGTAACAGAATTCCTGTACCAATTACAGTGTGTTTTTTCTTAAACTACCAAAGAATTCTCAGACAGCAGCTGGATGTCCTGCAGTTCAGCTCGATGACATTGTCTACCTGAAGATCGGTCAGATCCTGCAGATTAGAGCTGAGTGCCAGTCACAGAGCCGCCACCACTGCTCCCTCTCCCCCCACTTTAGCCACTCCAGGTGGTCACCTATGCTTCTGACCAACCAGCTATAGAGCTGAGGTTCCAACAGCCCCCTCCATGGGTCCAATTTGTTTTCTAGAGCTGCTCACAGAGAAACACTGTATTTACTAGATTGGCTTATTATAAAAGGACCTAACTCAGGAACAGCTGAATGAGAGAGATGCACAGAGCAGTTGTATGGAAAGGGGCAGGGAGCATCCCTGTCCTCTAGAATGCCCCAGTCTCCCAGAGTGGCCATGCATTCCCCAACCTGGAGGCCCTCCCACACCTGTCTTTTGGGGCTTTATGTCGGCTTTGTTACAGACACGTGATTATGTGGCAGTCAATTCAACATTCACTTCCTTTACCCCCCTGCCCCTGGAGAGAAGGGCAGGGTAGGGTTGAAAGTTCCAGCCCCCTACTCACAGGGACTGGTTCCATGTAGAAGTTACTTAGGGGCTTTCCTAAAATCCCATCTTTAACCAAAAAAGATCCTTTATCAGTCTCATCGCAAGGTTTTACAAAGCTCTGTGCCAGAAGGGGTATGAAGACCAAGTATATGTTTCTTGCTATAAATCACAGCATCACAGATGACCTGTGAAGGAGTGAGGGAATGAATGAGCAATGAGTGTGGAGAGCTGTGAGGTGTCTAGAATTGGGATGAAAACTATAAGTACTAGTAATAATGCACAACTGTCACCTATGTATTAAAGGAAAATGGTCAGTGTGGAGAAAATTAACATTTACTGAGTATTCATTCTGTGTAAAGTACTTTGACAAGTACCTTTTAGGCACAAACTCAGTTATTTTTTTCACACGGTTCTGTTAAACTTATTTTAAGATGGAAAAACTGAGGGCCAGAGAGGGAACATAATTGTCCAGCTAGCAAGTGGTCTGAATCCAAATCAGGCTCACTCCAAAGTCCATAGTTTTTTCTTTCATTGAGATTGTATTTCATCAAAATTACAAATTCACATATATATTTTTTTAACATTTAAAAAGATTTATTTCTTTATTTGTGGCTGTGCTGGGTCTTTGTTGCTTTGTGCGGGCTTTCTCTAGTTACGGTGAGCGGGAGCTAGTTTGTTGTGGTGCACGGGCTTCTCATTGTGATGGTTTCTCTTGCTGAAGCATGGGCTTCAGGAATTGAAGCACACAGGCTTAGTTGTTTTGCAGCATGTGGCATCTTCCCAGACCAGGGATCAAACCTGTGTCCTCTGCATTGGCAGGCAGATTCTTTTCAGTTGTGCCACCAGGGAAGTCCTCACATATATTTTAGAGCAGAGGAGTTCTGCAGGGCTTAATACAAAGACTCTGTTACTTACCCCATTTCTGCTTCTTAGAAGTAACCACTTTAATTCTTTTAGCAGATTCTTTTGGGTTTTGCCTCATTAAGTAAGGTATTATTTATATATAATAAAGGACACAAATCATAAGTACATCTCAGTGACCTTTTATACATATACTCATGTCCGTCCATCCTAAGTCACTTTAGTCACATCCAACTCTTTGTGACCCTATGGAGCCTGGCAGGCTCCTCTGTCCATGGGAGTCTCCAGGCAAGAATACTGGTTGCCATTTCCTTCTCCAGGGAATCTTCCTGACGCAGGGATTGAACCCGAATCCCTTATGTCTCCTGCATGTCCAGGCAGGTTCTTTTCCACTAGCGCCACCTGGGAAGCCCATACTCTCACGTAACCATCACCGAATCAAGATACAGAACATTTCCGTCATCTCAAAAAGGTTCCCTCATGCCCTTTCCTAATCACTAATTCCCCTCCCCAAGCGAGTATTCACTATTCTGTTACCTCTATAGATTATCTTACCTGTTCTTGAACTTCATATAAATGTAATTACATAGTGTACACTCTAATGGGTCCAGCTTCTTTTGCTCAGTATAGTCTTTGAAATTCAAACCTGTCTTCCTATGTATCAGTAGTTCATTCTTTGATTCTGTGTAGCAGTCCATTGTTATATACCATGAATGTTCTTATGAGCATTTGGGTTATTTCCAATATTTTGCTTTTGTTTTGCTATTATGAATAAAGCTTCTATGGACAGTCTTTAGTCAGATCAGTTCGGTCGCTCAGTCATGTCTGACTCTTTGTGACCCCGTGGACTGCAACACGCCAGGCTTCCCTGTCCTTCACCAACTCCCGGAGATTGGTCAAACTCAAATCCCTTGAGTCGGTGATGCCATCCAACCATCTCATCCTCTGTTGTCCCCTTCTCCTCCTGCCTTCAATCTTTCCCAGAATCAGGGTCTTTTCCAGTGAGTCAGTTCTTCGCATCAGTTGGCCAAAGTGTTGGAGTTTCAGCTTCAGCATCAGTCCTTCTAATGAATATTCAGGACTGATTTCCTTTAGGATTGACTGGTTGGATCTCCTTGCAGACCAAGGAACTCTGAAGAGTCTTCTACAACACCATAGTTCAAAAGCATCCATTCTTCAGTGCTTAACTTTCTTGATGGTCCACCTCTCACATTCATACATGACTACTGGAAAAACCATAGCTTTGACTAGATGGACCTTTGTTGGCAAAGTAATGTCTCTGCTTTTTTTTTTTTTTGAAACATGAAAGATTATTTTATTTTTTCTTTCTTTTTTTTTTAATAAATTTATTTATTTTAGTTGGGGGCTAATTACTTTACAATATTGTAATAGTTTTTGCCATACATTGACATGAATCAGCCATGGGTTTACATGTGTTCCCCTTCCTGGACCCCCCACCCACCTCCCTCCCCATCCTATCCCTCTGGGCCATCCCATTGCCCCGGCCCTGAGCCCTTGTCTCATGCATCGAACAAGGAATGGTGTTCTGTTTCACATATGATAATATACATGTTTCAATGCTATTCTCCCAGAACGTCCCACCCTCACCTTCTCCCTCAGAATCCATAAGACTGTTCTATGCATCTGTGTCTCTTATTCTGTCTCGCATATAGGGTTATCGTTACCATCTTTCAAATTCCATATATATGCATTAGTATACTGTATTGTTGTTTTTCTTTCTGGCTTACTTCACTCTGTATAATAGGCTCCAGTTTCATCCATCTCAGTAGAACCGATTCAAATGTATTTCTTTTAATGGCTGAGTAATATTCCATTGTGTATATAATATGCTGTCTGGGTTGGTCATAGCTTTTCTTCCATTGAAGAAAAAGCTTTTCTTCCGTGAACATTGTTATATGTGTCTTTATGGACGTAAGCCTCAGTTCTCTTCAATTGTCTTTGCCCCTATCTCTCTAAATATGCATGTATTTCCACCTGTTGGGTTTTCAGTTGTAGGCATTATCTTTGGCATTCCATTATGAAAGATGATTTCTCATATTCACACATACACCAACGCCATGACCCTCATTTATGTTTTCTACTACTCCATCCTTCCAATATAACATGATTTGAATTAGATAAATTTCCAGCATTTATACTAGCATGTAAATGTAATTCAGAGATGAGCCATAACAGATTTCTTTTTCTGTACATTTCTCCTTTACTAAGTGACAGTGTTAGAATTTTTAAATAAAGGATACCAGGGGTACACTGTAAGGTGATAGTGGCAGGAAAGCACTGCTATTTTTATTTTAATTTTTTCTTTTTGCTGCACTGCATAAGGGGCTATTGTTCAAGGACTGAACTCTCACCCCTACAGTGAAAGCAGAGAGTCTTAAACTGGACTGCCAAGGAAGTTCCTGTTCTGACTTTTAAAAATATTTTAGCATAAGAATCAGGACTTGCCATACAGAAGACCTGGTGACACTCATCTCCGCCTCCTTTAGGTCACACTTTCTCCATCATATGGACTGTGTCCAGGGTCCAGTCAGGGGACAGAAGCTACATGCTTTGAGTAGAGAAAATTTCATGTAATATATCAACTAGTAGAAGGTGGCTTAGTTCTTGAAGAGGTGAAAAAGGACTTTGAGGTGTCCAAAAGTAGCAGGTGGAAAAACAGCAGCTATTCCTAGGCTGAGGGGAGGAGAAGCGGGGGATTGGAGGGGGACAGAGAATATAATGGTTGGATGGCATCACCAACTCAATGGACATGAATTTGGACAAACTTCGAGAGATAGTGAAGAACAGGGAAGCTTGGCGTGCTGCAGTCCATGGGGTTGCAAAGATTTGGATACGACTTAGGGACTGAACAACAACAACTCTTAGGCCAAGGGAATGTGGACACTGAAGGAACTGAGGACTTAGTTGAGCCCCCACCACCACGCCTAAGAGTTAGGCCTGTTCACAGGAGGAATGGTTTCCACAGAAAGTACAGCTGGCCAACTGTGAAGAAACTTGCCCAGAGGGTAAGGGCCCTAATTGGTCCACAGAGCCATTCACCAGACGGGGGAGACATTTGTCTAAAATAAGGTCTGAACAGCTGCAGAAGCTACAGAAACTGCAGTTGGATGGGAAAAACCTGGGCCTAGGATGTGACAGCTAGTCTATGAGAATTCTTGAGACCTTGGGCCAGTGGCGCCTGTGCTAAATTTTAAACAAAGGACTAGCGAACAGAAAATATTTTTATTTTTGCCTGTGCTAAGTCTTTGTTGCTTAGTGTAGGCTCTTCGTTGGGGCTCACAGGCTTTCTCTAGTTTCCGCTCACAGGTTTAATTGCCCCATGGCATTTGGGATCCTGGTTTCCTCAGGTATTGAACCCACGTACCCTGCTTTGAAAGGCGGGTTCTTAATCGCTTGACCTTCAGGAAAGTCCCTGTCTTATAACTTTCTTTCTTTTTTTTACTATTTATTTATCTGGCTGCTTCGAGTCTTAGTTGTGGCATGTGGGATCTTTGTTACGTCCTGCAGATCTTTCGTTACGGCACATGGACTCTGCTTGTAGCACACAGACTTAGTTGCTCCTTGGCATGTGGGATCTTAGTTGCCTGACAGGGATCAACCACCTCCCCTGCATTGCAAGGCAGATTCTTAACCATTAGACCACCAGGAAAGTCCCTCTCGTAACTTTCCTGATGGTGTCCTTTGAAGCACAGTTTTTATTTATTTATTTATTTTGGTTTAACCTAATGAAAGTATCTTTTTGTTTTGTTTTATTTCATTTTTATTGGGATATAGTGTTGGAGAAGGAAATGGCAACCCACTCCAGTGTTCTTGCCTGGAGAATCCCAGGGACGGCGGAGCCTGGTGGGCTGCCGTCTATGGGGTCGCACAGAGTCGGACACGACTGAAGCTACTTAGCAGTAGCAGTGTTGATATACAATGTTGTGGTAGTTTCAGGTGTACAGTGAAGTGAATCTGTTACATACATATATCTATATGTCCACTCTTTTTTAGATTCTTTTCCCATATAGCCTGTTACAGAGTATTGAGTAGAGTTCCCTGTGCTGTACAGTAGGTCTTTATTAGTTACCTGCTTTATATATAATAGAAGTGTGTGTGTGTCAATCCCAGTCTTCCAATTTATCTGTTCGCCACCCCTTGTCCCCGGTAACCAGTTTATTTTCTACATGAAACGCAAAAGGTTTTAATTTTGATGAAGTCCAGGCTATTTTTTCTTTTGTTGCTTGTACTTTTGGTGTCGTATCTAAGAAACCATCACTTAACCCAAAGTCATGAAGATTTACAACTATCCTTTCTCTTTAGAGTTTTATAGTTATAGCTCTTAACATTTAGGTCTGTGGTCTATTTTGAGCTAATTTTTTGTACATGGTGTGAAGTTGAAGTCTTAACGTCATTCCATTGAAAATCCAGTTTTCCCAGTACCATTAAAAAAAAGACTTTTCTTTGTCCAGTGAGTTGTCTGGGCTCCCTTGTTGAAAACCAGTTGACCATAAATGTAAGGATTTATTTTGAAAGGCTCATTTTTATCTTACTGATATTTGTCTAGCTTTATGCCGGTATCACAAAAGGGCTTCCCAGGTGGTACAGTGGTTAAGAACTGCCTGCCAATGCAGGAGATGCAAGAGATGCAGGTTCGATCCCTGGGTTGGGAAGATCCTTTGGAGAGGAAATGGCAACCCGCTTCAGTATTCTTGCCTGGAAAATTCGTGGACAGAGGAGCCTGACTGGCTACAGTCTATGGGGCTGCAAAGAGTTGAACACAGTTGAGCAACTAAGCACACACATACACACATGCCCATATCGCAGTATCTTGATTACTATAATGAATTCTATAAAGTGAGAACATCCTCACAATATATACATATTGTGTGTTTAATTAAAAACTTGTGCAGCCACAGACAAGAGGCTGTTACAAGGCTGATGAGTTCATTTAAAATTTAAACAAGTGAATGCATGTATTACTCTTACTGCTTTGAAATGGAAGCATATAAGGTTTCTGTACATTAATAATCTCACCTTCACTAATAAAAATACAATGATAACCCCTTTTTATCTGTCAAATTAGCAGAAGTCAAAAAGAGTGATCATTTATACTAGCAAGGGTGTGGGAAAACAGTATAAATAAATGAGAACGCCCCATATGCCCTGATAAGGAGTGACCTCAGTGCAGAATAGTATGTCTAGCACACTGCAGTTTGTGTTCTAAAGAAATGTGGGTGATGGGGTGCAATTTACACATAACAGCTTTTCCTAGGGAGTTCCATTAGCACTTAAACCAGTTTTACCCCTTTCATACCAGTATTACTTCTGCCCCTTTTTTATCTCAAACTTCTGCTCAAGTTCCTCTTCAGACTTTCAAAGGGGAACTGTAGAGGTCATTTCATCTCTGATTGCGATGTGGTTCATTTGTTGTCCACTTTTCTTAATATCTTCAGCATTTATCAAGCTTCCTTGGAATGGCTCCAGTGCCCTTCGTTCCAGGCACACTCTGATTCAGTTGATCAGTTTCCTACTGTATTGGCTCAGTTTCCCCATGTAGCAGTGAGAATACTCACACAAGTTCTCCTTACCTCGGTTTCCCCACAAGGCTTGCTGGTTGGGGACCTTTGCACACTGCTTTAGATTAACTGACTCTCTCACTACCCCGATACATTTTTTTCCTCCAATGTAAACCCGTTTCCTTCTGCTTAAAACTGTCCGTATTTACTGGTGTATGTGTGTGTCCATATATGTACTGCTGCTGCTAAGTTGCTTCGGTCTTGTCTGACTCTGTGCAACCCCATAGACGGCAGCCCACCAGGCTCCCCCGTCCCTGGGATTCTCCAGGCAAGAACACTGGAGTGGGTTGCCATTTCCTTCTCCAATGCATGAAAGTGAAAATTGAAAGTGAAGTCACTCAGTCGTGTCCGACTCTTAGTGACCCCGTGGACTGCAGCCTATCAGGCTCCTCCATCCATGGGATTTTCCAGGCAAGAGTACTGGAGTGGGGTGCCATTGCCTTCTCCGCCATATATGTACATATATACTTAAATATACAAAAACCTGGCAATTGGTTCTAGTGGCCTCCGAGAAGGCCAGCAAGATAAGGATCATTGGATAATGGGTAGTAAGGAGGGAGATTTTCTTTTTACTGATAGACTCTTGTGTCTCTTGAATTTTATACAGGGCTATAGCCAGTATTTTACAATAATTTTATTTATTGCTTTTTGGCTTCACTGGGTCTTCGTTGCTGCACGCAGGAACTTCTCTAGTTTTAGTGAGCAGGGCTACTCTCTTGTTGCAGAGCACAGACTCTAGAGCCAAGAGCTCAGTAGCTGTGGTACACGGGCTTAGTTGCCCCCCAGCATGTGTAATCTTCCCGGACCAGGGATTGAACCCATGTCCCCTTCATTGGCAGGCAGACACTGCACCACCAGGGAGGTCCCTGTAATAACTTTAAATGGGACATAATCTATAAAAATTTTGAATCAGTATGTGGTACACCTGAAACTAATGTAATGTTATAAATAAACTCCACTGCCTCAAAAAAAAAACCCTGTAATATTGGTAAATAAATGATAAATTGACTTAATCAATAAAATATTAATGGAATGGAATGTGCAGTTCTAGATTGCATATTATTAAATAATAGTATATAAATAGATATTACACTCACTATATTGATGAAAATATAGATAAGTTAATGATACAGATTTATGACTAATAAGAGAAGTGTTACTTTACATTTATTTTATACTTTACAATTCATATAGCATTTCTTATTTAATCTTTAAAACATCCCTATTGGGTAACTGGTTATTATCTTCATTTTACAGACAAGACACTCTCTTTGAAAGTGGCAGAACATGAATAAAACACAGATAAGGAAATTAGGGTTCCAAATGGTGAGGTAACCTCAGTTTTACATCTAGTACTCGAATCCAGGTTGAGTGCAGTTTCCACTGTGCTGCAGAGAAGAGGATTCACAGTATAACCCCAGGTTTTTGTGCTTGACTTGGAGTTGATTACCAACCTTTTCCATCAGATTCCTTGGAGCCCTCATCCAGCACAGAATATGGCACTGAACCAATCTGATGCAAATAAAAATGGTGTCGTTCAACCTACCAGGACATCAGTAGGCCCTACGGTCTGCCCCATCTCCCATGATGGGCAGGGAGCTTTGGCTTTGGGCACTGAGAATACAAACCAAACAAGATAGATTTGTACTGTAGCTCAGAAGTTCACCTGTGTCTTCTTTTCATTGTTCTAGGAAGAGTTGCAGGCCAACCTGGACCTGATTCAGACCTACAGACTGCATATTGCCCAAGATATCAACCAGGAAAACCTACAGCTCTTCCTGGGTTCCTATAACGGGTACAGTTGTTTCTATTCCTTCACTTAAATGCAGACGAGGTCTGAGAAGCTAATGGATATTTAAGAGAGAATCAGGAGGGGAAGTAAACTGCTTCTTACAGTGTTGTGTGATGGGGTCCCTTTCGCACTTTCACCACAGTAGAAGAGGAAGAGCTTTCAGATAGATATGAAAATAACTTTCAAGAGGAATCAATGAACTTAATGCTGTTTCAGGTATATTCACCTACCAGTTGTACTTTTAAGATGTTTTGAGACCAGAAGGACCTAAAAGTTAATGTACACACACAAAACACACAATTTGGGTGACACAGAAAAATGCATAAAGAGGATAGAAGGATAGAAGTTTGGGACCTTAATTCAGTCTCTCTCTGCTGATATCCCGTCATCAGGCAGAACTGAAACGTGAACAGTAGTAAATTCTCTTTTGTTTGTGTATTCCCAAAGTTGTCACATTTCCCCCAGTCACTGAGAGAAGCCTGATTCTTATCTTGGGTCAGCTTCTCCAGTGAAAATGTTAGCTCCTTCCAGCTTCCTGGGTATATGGAAAAAGACTGAGGAAATGGGTCAGCGGTAACTTACTCAGAGTTACACAGCCAGTAGGAGCAAAGCAGGTTTTGAATCCAGTGTCTCTAGCTCCTTCCTCTGTATTACAGAGCCTCCTTATTTTTAGCTGAAATCAGAAAGGATATTAAATACTACAATAAACTGTAAGTACCAGAAAAACAGTTCCCCTAAAAGGGTCCCCTTAAGAAATTATTCCTAGGGACTTCCCTCATGGTCCAATGGCTAAGACTCCACCCTCCCAATTCCAGGGTCCCGGGTTCGAGCCCTGGTCAGGGAACTAGATCCTGCGTGATGCAACTACAGATCCCACATATGGCAACTTAGAAGATCAAAAATCCCATGTGCTGCCACTAAGACCCAGAACAGGCAAATAAATAAAATAAAAACATATTTAAAAAAATTATTCCTGTAAAGTAATTGGAAAATTAGACACTCAGGACTTGAGGATTTCAACAGCATTGCTGTTAAGTTTTAAGTTGTCTCCTTTCAGCATCCTCCCGAGTTCCTTTTTCCTTCTCTGTTCCACTCTGGATGCCACTGACGAGACTACTTATGAACAAAATCTATAAAATCTCTTCCCTTGTCAGGTGTGAAGGAAAGACAGTTTTCAGATTCTTTGATACCTTTGGGTTTTCACATCCAGGAAATAACCTGAGTTGCCATGATTTTACCAGAAATGTGCATTGTTTCCTTTGTGTCTCTCTAGACGCAAAGACCTGGAGATTGAAAGACCCATTTTGGGACAAAATGATAACAAATCAAAGACGTTAAAGTAAGTCTCTCGATCTGCCCACTAAGTTGCTAAATATACCTGCCTTTGGTAGATGAAGTCAGTGTTCTGTGGAGTATGTGTGCTCCTGGCTGAGTGTCCTCTTGCTTGCCTTCCCCCAGGTGCTCTACTTTATTGGTGGTAGGTGACAGTTCTCCCGCAGTTGAGGCTGTGGTAAGTATGTCCTGACATTGTGAAGATGAGTAAGATGAAAATAATAAGTTGTTTGTAGCACACTGCTGATGTACTGGAAACAATTGGTAGATACTAGTTCTTGTTATTTCTGATTACACATAACAGGTTTGTGCTTTATTATCCAATCTGGAAAAATAATTACTCATTGAACACTCGGTTTCATCAGAAGGAATCAATAGTGTCCAGACTGTTTTATTGGTGCAGTTCATTCGGTGGCAGGTAGTACCACTAAATACCATTTGCTTATCATCAGATTTCTGACAGCCTTGGCCTTCTTCAGCCACCACAAATCTGGATCTGTTTCAGCAGGCTGGAAGTTTGCCGAGAGCTTGCGTACTTTTCTCTACCTCTTTCTCAAGCACATAGCACATTGGTAAAAATAGTATGTGTTCATTGTAGAAAATTGGTAAATAGAAGGACAGGAGGAAAAAAAATCACAATCCCAAAGACAAGCCACCATGTTTTTCTTCAGCATAGATGTTGTTTAATCACTAAGTCATGTCCAACTCTTTTGTGACCCCATGGACTGTAGCCCGCCAGGCTCCCCTGTCCATGGGATTTCCCAGGCAAGAATACTGGAGAGGGTTGCCATTTACTTCTCCAGGGGCTCTTCCTGACCCAAGGATCAAACTCACATCTTCTGTATTGGCAGACAGATTCTTTATCACTGAGCCACCAGGGAAGCCCCTCAACATAGATTGGATGATACTAAATATACAAGGTTTGGGGACCTGATTACTTAACACTGTATACTATTCAGTCTTGTAAATACACCCTTGTTTATATAACTTCATTCTCTTGTTGATTATTTATGATTGTGTGCCATTAATAATGTTGCTGTTGAACATCCATACAGAATCTTTGCGTGAATTTTTGATCATTTCCCTGGGATGAGATGAAAATAATGTGTCAAAAATCATAACCTTTCTAAGGTTTATAATGCCTTTTGCCAGATTCCTTTCCAGAAAAGATATAACAGTGTATTGCTGCTGGCAATGTAGGAGAGTGCCTGTTGCACAGCATGCTGTTCAGCATTGGACTTTTCAATTATTAGTAGTTAATTTGGTTAAAAAGTGGCATCCCACTGTTTTAATTTGCACTTCTTTAATTACACATGAAGCTTTCAGTTTTTCATAAGTCTGTTATCATTTTCTTGTCTTTCCCACATATATAATGTAACTTAAGTTTCTGCATGAAATTATCTGGTTTTCTTTGGCCACCTTCACTTCTTTAGCTGAAAAGGTGGAGATACATGTTTTTAATAGATATTTTATATCTATCAAAAACATTTTTTCATGAACATGTGTATTTAACAGAGAAAAATAGTATTGTTTATAGAAAACATGTTTTTAATAGATATTTTATATCTATATTTTATATCTATCAAAAACATTTTTTCATGAACATGTGTATTTAACACAGAAAAATAGTATTGTTTATAGAAAATACCCTTAATGAGAATTTTCTAATGATGCTGAGTTGTCTTTCTAAAATTACATGGACTTAAAGTAATGTTACCAATTATTTTTCAAGATTGTATAAGTTGGCCATACATATACGGTCTTTTTCTGATTCCATACTTTCAGTGTGTATAGAGAATAACTTCAAGAATCCCATCTGTACCACAAACTAGATGCTCTTCTAGACACTTTCAAAACTAATTCCCCTGCCAGAGCCTTTTATCTCCTAAATTGGTAGGGATTAGAGGGCTGTCCGTGTGTGGAAGAGCAGGAAGAAACTCCACAAGTTCTAGTCTCTAGCTATTCTTGCTCACTTATTCATTCAGTATCATTTTTTGAGCTTCTCCTATTTGCTCAGTGGGCTTCCCCGGTGGTTTAGCAGTAAAGATCTGCCTGCCAATGCAGGAGATGCAGATTCAATCCTTGGGTCAGGAAGATTGCCCTGGAGAATGAAATGGCAACCCACTCCAGTATTCTTGTCTGAGAATCCCATGCACAGAGGAGCCTGGCTGGCTACAGGCCATGGGGTCGCAAAAGAGTTGGACATACTTAATGACTAAACAACAAATATTTGCTCAGTGCTCTGGAAAAGGTCAGTTTTCGTTCCAGTCCCAAAGAAGGGCAATGCCAAAGAATGCTCAAACTACCGCACAATTGCACTCATCTCACATGCTAGTAAAGTAATGCTCAAAATTCTCCAAGCCAGGCTTCAGCAATATGTGAAATATGAACTTACAGATGTTCAAGCTGGTTTTAGAAAAGGCAAAGGAACCAGAGTTCAAATTGCCAATATCCGCTGGATCATCGAAAAAGAAGAGAGTTCCAGAAAGACATCTATTTCTGCTTTATTGACTATGCCAAAGCCTTTGACTGTGTGGATCACAATAAACTGTGGAAAATTCTGAAAGAGATGGGAATACCAGACCATCTGACCTGTCTCTTGAGAAACCTGTATGCAGGTCAGGAAGCAACAGTTAGAACTGGACATGGAACAACAGACTGGTTCCAAATAGGAAAAGGAGTCCGTCAAGGCTGTATATTGTCACCCTGCTTATTTAACTTATGTGCAGAGTACATCATGAGAAATGCTGGGCTGGAAGAAACAAGCTGGAATCAAGATTGCCAGGAGAAATATCAATAACCTCAGACATGCAGATGACACCACCCTTATGGCAGAAAGCGAAGAAGAACTAAAGAGCCTCTTGATGAAAGTGAAAAAGGAGAGTGAAAAAGTTGGCTTAAAGCTCAATGTTCAGAAAACTAAGATCATGGCATCTGGTCCCATCACTTCATGGGAAATAGATGGGGAAACAGTGGAAACAGTGTCAGACTTTATTTTTTGGGGCTCCAAAATCACTGCTGATGGTGATTGCAGCCATGAAATTAAAAGACCCTTACTCCTTGGAAGGAAGGTTATGGCCAACCTAGATAGCATATTTAAAAGCAGAGACATTACCTTGCCAACAAAAGTCCGTCTAGTCAAGGCTATGGTTTTTCCAGTGGTCATGTATGGATGTGAGAGTTGGACGGTGAAGAAAGCTGAGCGCTGAAGAATTGATGCTTTTGAACTGTGGTGTTGGAGAAGACTCTTGAGAGTCCCTTGGTCTGCAAGGAGATCCAACCAGTTCATCCTAAAGGAGATCAATCCTGGGTGTTCATTGGAAGGTCTGATGTTGAAGCTGAAACTCCAATACTTTGGCCACCTCATGCGAAGAGTTGACTCATTGGAAAAGACCCTAATGCTGGGTAGGATTAGGGGCAGGAGGAGAAGGGGACGACAGAGGATGAGAAGGTTGGATGGCATCACCGACTCGATGGACATGGGTTTGGGTAGACTCTGGGAGTTGGTGATGGACAGAGAGGCCTGGCATGCTGCAATTCATGGGGTCTCAAAGAGTCGGACACAACTGAGCAACTGAACTGAACTGAACTGAACTGGAGAATATGAAAATGAATAAGATGGAGTCTTAGCAAGACTGGAAGGAGATCAAACCAGTCAGTCCTAAAGGAAATCAGTCCTGAATATTCATTGCAAAGACTGATGCTGTAGCTGAAACTCCAGTACTTTGGCCACCTGATTTGAAGAACTGACTCATTGGAAAAGACCCTGATGCTGGGAAAGATTGAAGGCAGGAGGAGAAGGGGACGACAGAGGATGAGATGGTTAGGTAGCATGACTGATTCAATGGACATAAATTTGAGCAGACTCTGGGAGACAGTGTAGGACAGGGAAGCCTGGCATGCTGCAGTCCATGGGGTTACAAAGAGTTGGACACGATTGAGCAACTGAACTGAACTGGAGTCTTAGCAGCTGGGCCTGGGGAGAAAGTAGACATATCAGAAACCAACCATTGTTCTTGGCCTACTGGCTACTGAGCCTTCGTCTTACACAGTTATAGAAATTACAAAGTGATGAACCAAGGAAAAAGCATGCTTTATTATATTAAGTACAGACTTAGGAGTCATTCTTCCAGAAGATACTTACTGTATATCTAGTATGTTCTCAGCACTTTGCCTGGCATTTAGGGATCAAGTTTTTACATTCTTCTCTCTTTTCTTTTTTTCGGTTGGGCTGGGTCTTAGTTTCTGCTCACGAGCTTTCTCTAGTTGCAGCGAGCGTGGCTACTGTAGTTGTGGACCACAGGCTCTAGGTGCATGGGTTTCAGTAGTTGCGACACAGGGGCTCATTAGTTGTGGCTCATGGGCTCTAGAGCATGGGCTCAGTAGTTACGACGCACAAGCTTGGTTGCTCTGCAACATGTGGCATCTTCCCAGACCAGGGATTGAACCTGTGTCCCCTGCATTGGCAGGCGGATTCTTACCCAGTGTGCCAGCAACGAAGTCCTACATTCTGGCCTTTAGAGCATATTCTGTAGTAAGTAAACAGGTACAGTTGATTACTGCCTGCATTGGCATTTGTATAAAGAAAAAACTCTGACTTGATGATCCTGGCTTTTAGATCATCCCCTGATTTTAGAAGAGTTTTGAGTACCCACCCATCAGCCATCCTCAGAGTAAGCATTCAGCTGGATTACTGATTCTTGCCTAGGTAATTTTCATGACTCCTTATGGCTCGCTGCCTCTGCAGTCTGTCATACAGGCCACTGCTGGTTATTTTCCTGAAGCACTTCACATCCCATCACCTCAGAAACCCTCTGTGACTTTTTGCCTTCCACAATCAGCTCAAGTTTTCTCACCCTCTCCCCTCATCCTCACACCATATGCTGGTCTCTGTAACCCCACACATGCCCAGCACACTCACCTTGCATCCCCTGGGTCGTTGCTTCTGCCTCCCCCTGACTCTGGAAGCCTTCAAATGCCCACCCCTTCTTACTCTGGCTATAGAAATCCTATTTATCCTTCTCTTCTCACTCAGCTCAGAAGTGAAGTTTTCAACTACTCTCATTCTGCCTTGTGGAGAAGGCAATGGCACCCCACTCCAGTACTCTTGCCTGGAAAATCCCATGGACGGAGGAGCCTGGTAGGCTGTAGTCCATGGGGTCGCGAGGAGTCAGACACGACTGAGCGACTTCACTTTCACTTTTCGCTTTCATGCATTGGAGGAGGACATGGCAACCCACTCCAGTGTTCTTGCCTGGAGAATCCCAGGGACGGCGGAGCCTGGTGGGCTGCCGTCTATGGGGTCGCACAGAGTCGGACACGACTGAAGCGACTTAGCAGCAGCAGCAGCATTCTGCCTTGGGACTTCCCTAGTGGCTCAGCAGTCAAGAATCTGCCTGCAATTCAGGAGACATGGGGCTTTGATCCCCAGGTTGGGAAGATCCCTTGGAGAAGAAAATGACAACCCACTCCGATATTCTTGCCTGGGAAATCCCATGGACAGAAGAGCGTGGTGGGCTGCAGACCATAGGATTGCAAAAGACTCAGACATACCTTAGTGATTAAACAACAACATTCTGCCTTGTGTTACATACTTTTGCCCCTCTAGATTCCATGTTCTTAACACAGTGTTTTATATGTGTGCTTGGGCAAGCATGTGTAAAGAAGAGATCTAGTGGATCAAGTTAACCATAAAACATTGTTGAACCATAAAACAACCTCCGCAGAACATTTTCTTTGAGGTCCCTACCTTTGTGGATACTAAGGTATGAGATACCAAGCATGAAAATATACAAGATTGTAATTCTTAATTGTGATGATTGCTGGGAGAGAAAAAAACCATAGAGAAGTTTAACTTTAGATGGGATAGCCAAAGATCTTGAGGCTTAGAAGAGTCAGGGTGAGAGGAATGGCACACACCTGCTACCTCCAGGGCACAGGAGAGGGATGAGAAAGGGGCACAGGAGGTGTGAGGGCTCAGTCATAGGACTGGTTGTGCTGGGGCATCATCAGGACCTCAGCAGGTGAGGCCCCCAGTTCACTTTTTAAAGAAGGAGGTGACTTGCCCTGCTGCTGTATAGCTGTAGGAGGAATTAGATTCAAAATGTAGCTCTTTAAAGACTCTACTTGTAACGGATCCAGAAAATGAACTTAGCCAGACTTTTAGATCTACTAAGAAATACAAGCTATAAAGTATGTCATGTAAATATATCTCCCGTTTTTTATTTTGGTAATTTCTTTGGCTGATTCAGCCAAAACTGAGTTTCTCCAAGCCGAGCTTCTTGAAAGATCATTTGTGTGCCAAGCTATTTTGTATTGAGCAGTTCATAAAATTGCCTTTCTCTGTTTTTTTTTTAGGTTGAATGCAATTCTCGCCTGAATCCTGTAAATACAACTTTGCTAAAGGTAATGTGTTTTCTTTCCTCACTGCCAACCATTAGTGAGTAAATTATATGTGGTTCAAATCACTTTATTTCTGGAATAGTTGCCCAGAAATAAGGAAAACTTCTTTCCCTCATTTTCTTTTTTTTAAAAAATTATTTTCCTAAAAAAAAAAAAAAAAAAAAAAAAAATTATTTTCCTGAATATAGTCTCAGTATAGAAAATTGGAAAATAGAAAAAAGAATGGAAATATAGAAAGAATAAAATAAAATTACTCATAATCCTGCCACCCACAGGTTACCCTCTGGTAAAAAATATATATATATTGATCTTTTTCCTGGGAGGTGAGGGGCTATACTCGGTCTATGTTGTGGTGCATGGGCTTCTACTGTTGTGGAGCAGAGGCTCTGGAGCGCATGGGCTCAGTAGTGGTGGTGCTCAGGTTTAGTTGCTCCGTGGCATGTGGGAACCCAACTCCCTGACCAGGGATCGAACCTTCATCCCCTGCATTGAAAGGCGGATTCTTAACCACTGGATCCCTGGGGAAGTCCCTCTTATTCATTTTTAAATCATTAAGATTATAGGCTATTTCTAGCCCTGTGTCTGTTTTCCTCAACTTTTTGACATGTAAACATCTACCTGTGTCATTGAAAACTTCATAAGCATTATTTAATGTTGTTGTGAGATATTAGAT
The DNA here is from genome assembly GCF_054371585.1 of Giraffa tippelskirchi. Lineage (NCBI taxonomy): Eukaryota > Metazoa > Chordata > Mammalia > Artiodactyla > Giraffidae > Giraffa > Giraffa tippelskirchi. Next base: position 107,549,227 of record NC_137287.1, on the reverse strand, counting down.
AATGGATGGAAATTCTTTTTTTTTTTTTTAATAAATGTATTTATTTTAGTTGGGGGCTAATAACTTTACAATATTGTAGTGGTTTTTGCCTCACATTGACATGAATCAGCCATGGGTTTACATGTGTTCCCCATCCTGAACCCCCCTCCCACCTCCCTCCCCATCCCATCCCTCTGGGTCATCCCATTGCCCCAGCCCTGAGCATTTGTCTCATGCATCAAACCTGGAATGGTGTTCCATTTCACATATGATACTATACATGTTTCAATGCTATTGTCCCAGAATGTCCCACCCTCACCTTCTCCCTCAGAATCCATAAGACTGTTCTATGCATCTGTGTCTCTTATTCTGTCTCGCATATAGGGTTATCGTTACCATCTTTCAAATTCCATACATATGCATTAGTATACTGTATTTGTGTTTTTCTTTCTGGCTTACTTCACTCTGTATAATGGGCTCCAGTTTCATCCATCTCAATACAACCGATTCAAATGTATTTTTTTTAATGGCTGAGTAATAATCCTGGAAATTCTTTACAAGCTAAATTCCCTTGTATGGATAAGAAAGTTTTCTAGTAGCATTGTCACGATGAGGGTAGATGCGTTTTCTGGAGCCTGTAGTGGAATATTTAAGGGCCTGACCTCCTGGTCTGAATTTGGATTACAGTATATTTAAGCGCTAAACTTACGTTGCTTACTGCTGCTTTCTCAGCCTGAAAGACCTCTGCTTTCTTCCCTTTTTCTTTGAAGTGCAGTTAAAAGGGGAGTGCTGCCACTATAAGCAGCCCATAGTTCCTGGAAATAAAACACGAGGTTAATGCTCTGATGTGACAAAACTCAGAGTGTTCTAGGGTCCAGGTAATTGATGAACTAGTCTAAAACATGAATTTTTTTTTTTTTAATGAGTATGTGGTTTCAAATTAGCCTTTCAATGCAGGTTTGAATCAATTTTCTAAAAGTGCGGAAATGAACTTTACAGTAGCCACAGGTGTGCTTGTTTCTGGGCAGAAATGCCCATCCCACAGCAGTGTGATGGAATTGATTCTCTGTTTGATAGGTACCCAGCTTGGAAATAGTCCTTCCCAGTACTGTCTCTGTGTATGAGAACTGTTTTATGGTTCTAATCAGATTTTGACTCCTAAACTTCATGAAAATACAGCCTGGGCTAATTAGGTCTGTTGCTGATGGTGACTGCAGCCATGAAATTAAAAGACGCTTACTCCTTGGAAGGAAGGTTATGGCCAACCTAGATAGCACATTTAAAAGCAGAGGCATTACTTTGCCAACAAAAGTCCGTCTAGTCAAGGCTATGGTTTTTCCAGTGGTCATGTATGGATGTGAGAGTTGGATGGTGAAGAAAGCTGAGCACCGCAGAATTGATGCTTTTGAACTGTGGTGTTGGAGAAGACTCTTGAGAGTCCCTTGGACTGCAAGGAGATCCAACCAGTTCATCCTAAAGGAGATCAATCCTGGGTGTTCATTGGAAGGTCTGATGTTGAAGCTGAAACTGCAATACTTTGGCCACCTCATGGGAAGGGTTGAGTCATTGGAAAAGACCCTAATGCTGGGTAGGATTGGGGGCGGGAGGAGAAGGGGACGACAGAGGATGAGATGGTTGGATGGCATCACCGACTCGATAGACGTGGGTTTGGGTAGACTCCGGGAGTTGGTGATGGACAGAGAGGCCTGGCGTGCTGCAATTCATGGGGTCGCAAAGAGTCGGACACGACTGAGCGACTGAACTGAACTGAACTGAACTACACTTAAATCAGGTTAAATGTTTGTTCCTGATCTTATGCTTAGAATTTTCAGGGAACTGACTAATCCTTGTTAACCTCAGATTCCTGTGCCTCCTGTGGCATTCCCATGTGCAGAATAAGAGTCCACCCTCAAAGTTCTCACGTTAGTGAAGGTTTCACGAGGTTCACGTCTCTTTTCTAAAAAATGCCTGGATATGCTCCTCTGTGAATATGGAATACCTAACAAGTAGAAGGAAGAAGGTGGCCTCGTGATTGGCCATTGTGCCCTAGAAGCAGTGTTCTCTGTGGATTGGCAGAGTATGCATCACCAGGGCTTGTTAGAAGTGCAAGTTCTTGAGCCCTGCTCCAAAGCTATTAAGTAAGAATCCCTTGGGCAGGAACTCTGAGTTTTAACAAGCCCTCCTGATTGTTCCAATGCATGATAACAAAACCCTACTCTAGAAATTTTTGTGCAGATGACAGTAACCAATGTGTAAAGATTTATGAAGTAAGAGAGAGCCTCATCAATTCCAGCGGTGAAATTAAAGTGGCTGACCAAGCAGGTTGGCTGAATTCAGCATCAAATGCCTGATTGGAGACCTCCCCTTAGTCATGAAGTGGAGACGGTGTAGAGCTGAGAGGGAACTTTTAAGAGTTTGAAGCCCTGAGAAGTAGGGGTCACACTGCTTGAGGACTCTGAAAGTAAATCCTCCGGGTAGTGGCAGAACCAAGGTAGTAGTTAACTTTACTATCACCCTAATGGAAAATTCCTGACATAGACTTGAAAGCCGGGCCCTGCACTACTGATTAATAAATAGTGAATAATATTTCAGAATTAAATCCAAAGTTATTGCTAGAATTTAGGTCTGTGTATAAGAGTGCATTGAGGAGGGACTTCCCTGGTGGCTCAGTGGTAAAGAATTGCCTGCCAGTGAAGGGGATATGGTTCAATCCTTGAGCTGAGTGGATCCCACATGCCATGGAGCAGCTAAGCCCGTGTGCTGCAACTACTGAAGCCGAGGAGTCCTAGAGCCCACGCTCCACAGCAAGAGAAGCCACTGCAGTGAGAGGCCTGCGTTCCACAACTAGAGAGTAGCCCCTGCTTCCCAAAACTAGAGAAAGCATGAGCGCAGCAATGAAGACCCAATGCAACCAAAAATAAATAAATTAAAAAACAAAAAGAGTGCATTGAGAAGATGGACACTGGGGTGCCGTTAAACATTAAATTAAGGAACCTAAAATTTGATTCTGTCTTGTTTGATAGGACCCTGGATATTCAGAGCATTTCCCTTAAGTGTATTTAGGTCTCAGCTGACTTATATGTTTTTCCCTTCTAGATGGCAGACTGTGGTGGACTACCCCAAGTAGTTCAGGTAAGGAGACTTTTTTAAAAAAGCACTCATTTGATTTCAGCTCTTTGTCCGTGCAAAGATTAATAGCTTCTTCTTTTGTCTCCCTAGCCTGGGAAGCTCACTGAGGCCTTCAAGTACTTTTTGCAGGGAATGGGCTACAGTGAGTAGTACACAACTTTCTATTCTAACCAAGATTTATTGATAAATGGGGTTATTTTGGCATCTGAGGAGCACTCAGTTCTCAGGGGGTAACCTCTGTGCTAGCCAGGCTGAAGTCAAGTAGAAACCAAAATTTTTTATGAAAGATTCTTCTGCGCATATATACAAAGATGAGCTAATGCTTACTGGGCACTTACTTTGTGCCAGACACTCTGTATTCTTAACCTTAAGAGGTAAGTTCTGCTATTAGTCTCATTTTATAGAAGAGGAAATTGAGGCTTAGAGGCTAAGCATGTTTCTCAGGATAGCAATTCAGCTGCAGAGCCATGATTCAAACCCTGACAGTCTAACTCCAGAGTCCACATGTTCAACCACTGAAGCTTCGGCAGTCCTGGCTGTGAATCTGAGGTTGTTACTTGCATTTGAACTGAGCTGGTTAATGACTCCTGGCCTAGAGAAACAAGTTAAATCAGTGAAGTCTGCTCCCCACAGGAGACAAACTTGCAGAGTATTTCAGAGTGGATCCAAGGATGTGTTGTATCATGTGCCACTGTCCTGGTCTCTTGTATTGTGAGACCCCTGAGTTCTCTCATTTGTCCCAGGATATCCTCACTGGCTCCTTTCTTGGAGTTTTAAAAAGGAAAACCCTTCTACCCAGGTCCAGAGCTCTGTATCCAGTAGGGTGATTTTTCTCCTGTCTTTGGTGTCAGTGTGATTAATGACCCCTGGGCAGCTGCTCTGGGCAGCAGCTGGACCCCTGGGTACAGCCCTGTACCTGGCAGGCAGCCCATGTATGTCTCGTCTGGAGTGGCCGTGTCATCCCCGTCTGTGAGCCACTACCAACCGAGCCCACACCCCTGTCCCTCTGGCTCGCTGGGAGGAGCAGAAGTCCCTCTCCTTTCCTAGGACGCAGTTCATCATCAAGGCAGGTTGGCTGTTTATAGTGGAGGGAAAAGCAGTTGCCTTTGACTAGTTGAGAGAAGTACCATCCGAGATGCTATTGAAGCATCAGTTGGCCTTCCCTCCTTTCTGGGACCTTAGAATAAAACTTCACCCCTGGCTTAGTTTGTTGTGTCAGTGTCTGCCAGGTAGCCAAGTTTACCACTTGGCACTCTCAGGTCACTAACCTACCTTTTCCTGTGTCCCTCCTGCTTCCAGTCCCGTACGTGCAGCTCGGTCACCTGAGCACCGAGTCAGGTACCTTCCTCTGTGCTGGCCCGCCCCTGCCTCCCAGCCATGCTCTCCTGGCTGCACTGGCTGCCTGCAGCATGTCCGTGGTTTCCCTGTGCAGTGAGAGCCCGATAGAACGCGGCTCATTGTGCTCCGAGAGAGTTAGCCTGCAGGTCCAGCCCTGGTCCCCCAGGAGTAAAGGGGTGGGTTGTAACAGCCAGGGTCGCAGCAGCAGCTGAAACTTGACAGGGGGCCCTTCTTCCACCACCACCACCTACTGAGTGATCCTTGAGTTAACTCCCAGACACAGGGTTCTCAATTACGAGAGTCAGAGCCTATGCCCGGAGAATGCAGGTACTGGCAACTTCTGACCCCAGCATTGAAATGACAGCTGGAAGAGTGGCTCGGGTCTTAGAAAGACAGGCAGGGAGGTAGGCCAGGTTAGGCCCTTTCCTAGCCAAGCTAGAAGGACCTTACGGCCAGAGCAGTGGCACAACAGAAGTCTGACGTAAACAGGCCCCCAGTGCGCTTTCTCGCAGTCAGCCTGCACCTCAGTGCCTGCGCAGAGGCCAGCTCCAGGCCCTCCCTGCCCGTCACCTGCCTACATGTCTCCTCCCCAGGTAGCAAGGGTCACCTGTGGACACGGATGGTAGTCTTGTTGTATCGGGCTTGCACTGTGTGTGTGAAACACCTTCGTAGTTGTATGGCGTGATTTGTCTTTCTTTGGTTTAGTCTTGCATGCATCACAGGTTTTGGTTACCTATTTGGGTTCCCAAAGCCTTCTTCCTAATCACTGTATGGATGGCATGGGCATAGCTAAGAGGTTATACTCTGGACTTAGTTTACCCGTTGTTCTGCTGTAGACTAGAACCAGCCGAGATTTCAACCAGATCCAGAGGATTAAAGCAGCCTTGCCTAGAGCCCCTCACCTAGAGCAAAGTGGCATGGCTGTGTCTCGTCCTGGTGTCACCTTAGATGATGGGTTGGGAAAGCTACATGTAAAGCTGTTGGTGAAACTTCTAGATTAGCCAAGCTTAACCAGAGCTCTATCCTCTAGACCTCTCCGTTCTCTCTTACAGTCCCATCTGCCAGCATGACCAGGCTCGCCCGATCCCGAACCCACTCCACCTCAAGTAGCATCGGCTCTGGAGAAAGTGCCTTCAGCCGATCTGTTGCCAGCAATCAGTCAGATGGAACTCAAGAATCCTCTGAGTCCCCTGATGTTCTGGACAGACACCAGACCATGGAGGTGTCCTGCTAAGCAAATGCTCCTGCCCAGGACCATGCAAGTCCATCCTCCTTCAAACAGCCACTCCATAATATAACACTTCATCCAGCAACCTGGCATCTATCTTTAACTCCTGCATGGCCACTGACGCTCTCTTTCTGGTATCCTGGATTTATCATCCTCTCTGCCTGCCCATCCTCCTTTTTGTATGTACCAAGAACCACTTCCATGTCATTTCTGTAACATTCCATCCTCTTTAGCTGATCAGATCTCCATATCTTCTCTTACCAGCTTTTCCCTGTGCTTTCCCAACTATGTATCTAAGATTCTTTGATCCTGATGTATGTGTGTGAGCACGCGTGTCTGTGTTTGTGTGTGCATAGTTTTGTGATTTTAGACATGCTTTCTTGTAGAGCTTCTGCAGACAAAAACAAAAAAAAGGGACTCTCTTTTTTTGCATTTTCGGTGGTGTTTTTAGGAGAAATATGCAGAACAGTTTTCTAGATTGGGTAGGCCATTACATTCTCTTTCTCCTCCTTACTGATGGTCAAGATTTGAGAAGTGACTTCAGGAGAGAGCAGATCTGAGGAAGGTGGAAGATCATAATTCCTGTTTGGATTGTTGATTATGACCAACAGAAGGGAGCCTGTTACATAGAGAAGCAGGCCAGGTGGCTAGCCACCTTCTCCTGTCCAATTGAATTCATGTATCCTGTAAATGAAAGGAAGAGATATGTTCTCTTAGAAGCCCATGAACGATGACATTCTGATGCAATGTGGCATTTTTTTGAAGGAATGAGTGTGGCTTAATTATTAGGCTCTCTTAGTGCAGGAAGGTGGAAAACGAAATTGCAGGCCTCTGCTCTGTCAGAGCAAAATTGACCTCTCAGCAGTGTCTGATGCCACACACCAGACATCGGAAGGAGGCACCTCCCAGGGGAAGCACTCGCCATCTCTCCATCCCCCCAGAAGGGAGAAGTATGGCCTGAAAATTATATAGATGTTGAGGAAATGGCTGGAGAGAGAGGAACAGACATTAACACAATATGATGCTTTATAAGTATAACCTTGATTTCAGAAGACTTAATGGAGCCTAAATGAAAGATAGAGCCCATTTCTCAGAAAGTTAATCCTGTGAACTCCCTCTTGTAAGAGGGAAGGGGCCATAAGGGCACCCTGTCCAGGTAGAATTGTGTTTGGTCCGCTGCTATGTGAGGGGGTCACAGCCACCCAGAGAGTGTCTCCAAGAGGAGTGTGAAAACAATTGCCACCCAGTAAGGGTCCCGCTTTGACAGCACAGAGATGTCAGCTCAGGGTTACACAATTTCAGTCCTAGGAAGGGGCTTTTCAGATGTAGCATTCGCTTTCTGCTCAGATAGGGAATGCATCACTCTGCCGGATTACGACTTTTTACAGATGACGAAATAAAGCTGTAAATGTCTCATTGTTACCCAGTGGCTGGTGTGACTTCTCTCAAGCCACTTCCTGGGGCTCTGGTGGGGACTGCACATGGGCTTCATACTGGGTCACATACCTGATGATTATCCACCCAGCGACACCATCCATTTAAAGTGAGGAAACCAAGACCCGGGATTAATCATTTGCCCGAGATCATCATTCCAGTAAGCCCGCTGGGATTGAACCCTGAGTCCACCTGACACACCTGTACTCCCCTCAAACCAAAAGCCATGAGAAGCCTGATCATGTGGTTTTTGATGGAGGAGAAGCTGAGATCTCAGGAAGGTGTTCAGCATCTCAGCTCTGCCCTTTGTGCGCGGTCCCGCATCCCACCTCTCGTGCAGTAATCCGCAGCCACCTGCCAGGGCTCCTTCAACAGGCCAGGCTGTGTTTCTCCAGAAGGGGCTCTTTGTACCCTGCCCCCCAAGAATAATTCCAGGGGGGGTGGCCATCCTAGATCAGTTCCAAGTGATCCAGGGGCTGCGGCTACCAGTACACCCAGGTAGCAGTGTCTGTGGGAGGTACTTGAAAAATGACTCGACCCTGCCTCTCCTAGTAGAGCACAGGAAACCAGTGCCTGTGTGGCAGATCAGGTGACCGTGCTGAGTTCCTGACAACCGTCCAGCACTGAGTTCCAGAGCTGCAGGTGGTCTGATGGCCACGGCTGCTCTGAGAACCCACCCTGCTCTAGCCGTCTTGGCTGCACAGCACAGATGGTTGCCTCTTTCCCAGCTTGGCTTTGTGCCTGGAGTCAGGCCCCAACTGGTCCTTACCATACTCATCCTCTCCTCATTTTCATTTTCTTTCTTCCTATTCAATATTAAAAAAAGTTGGAGCACCTACTTTGTGAGAGGTAAGGAAGTAGCCAGGTAGACGCTACACACGATGACTGTGTTAAGCTTTTCTGTGTAAATTGTCTCAGTTCTTGTGACGGCTCTGCGAAGTGGGCAGTGCGTTTTACAAAGAATAATTGAAGAAAGTTAAGTGATGTCGCCAGAGACACCTACTCGACAAGGTTCCTAGTTCTTCCAGAATCAATGCATTTTCATGTTTTATTAAGGCTTTTATTGAGCACCCACTACAGATCAAGCCCTTTCATCATCTTGTGTGACCCTCCTCTGATCCAGAAAGGTAGACCTATTCCAGTTTTATGGATGAGAAGATAGGCCCAGAGGTAACTAACTTAAAAATAGTCAAGAAACTAATAGAGCAGCACATCTAGGCTTTAAACTCTCATTTTCAGGTACCTCCCTGAGGGGAATGGGAGAGCATATGGTGGGATTATTTTGAGACCAGAGATATCATTCCCTACTTCGTTCCTTGCTCATGGACCGCTCCTTAAGGCCAGTGTGAAAGGCTGTTTGTCAAATGGAAAGAGGGACATCACAGCGGTGTGGAGGCAAGAGTAGGGGGTTGGGCCTGTGATCAGGTCCCTCCCAGCCACAGGCCACATCCTTGAGGGGCCGTCACCCACGCTAGCATGCTGGTTAGAACTTTCTTAGGAGGCACTTCCACTCTGGCCCTCCACTCTCCACACCATGTGCCTCAGGAGTTAAATCTCAAACAAGCCTTCCCAAGGAGAAAGGGAGACCATGAGCTCAGGTACAGCAAGGCTGCAAAACAGGCTGCATCGTCTGTGAAATGATAGTTTTGTGTTCAAAGCATCTGTCTCCAGGATTGCTAAGCCCCCTGAAGGGGAGATAATGAGTGGGTGTGATTATTTAGATAGTAATGAGCTGAGGTTTTTATTAATTTTATTTAAATGTTAATAACTGACTTAAACACACCAATCAGAGACAGTTCTATCAGAGATTCTTCATCCTAGCAGAGTGAGTCTCAAGGTTACGGAATGCATCGTAAGGATCACCTGGAGGGCTTGTGAAGACAGGTTGCTGGCCCTCCACCGTAGAGTTTCTGTTTGGGTAGATCTAAGATGGGCCTTGAGAATCTTCCTATGAAACGAAGTCCCAGATGATACTGAGACTACTAGCCTAGGGACCACACTTGAAGAACCACTGTCCAGGTCCTGCTACGTACAGTGTGGCTCCCAGATGGGTCAGCCTGGTTTTATCCACTGGGAGTTGTTAGCAATGCAGAATCTTGAGCCCCACCCAGACTCACAGAACCAGAATCTACTGTCTAACAAGATCCCCAGGGGCTTCCTAGACACAGTAAAGGTTGGGACACATCCCTTCATGGCAATTCTTCCCATACTTGCCAGCCAGAGGAGTCTCTTGGAGTGGTGAAGATTCAGAGTCTGGGGGCTGCTTCTCTGCTGACTTGGATTCAGAAGATGTGGGAGGGTCCCAGAGATCTGAGACTAGCAAGCCCCCTCAGGTGATGGTGACGATCAGGGAAGCCTGGCTACCCATTTGCCTTGGGTCTGTGTCCCTCAGAACAGACCCAAACCCCAGAGCCAGAAGAGAAACCTCTCCCTCCAGGATCGTGACGCGGCAGCTGCTTCTCCCCCACAAACAGGAACTTGGGGAAGGTGGCTCCTTGATGGTCTGCGATGCCGTCAGAGGAAACGGGTGGTTGTGAGAACCACAGAGCCTGCAGATGTGAGCCGGGAGCCCCAAGAACCCTGCAGCAGAGCTCAGAGACGTGGGTCCCGCTTCCCCGCCTGGCTGTTCTTGACGGCCAACTAGTCAGAGGTCTCAGGAGCACGGGGCTCCCGTCCCATCCCCAGGGCACAGACCGCTACCACAGGCAGATGCCAAGCTCCCCAAAGCTCCCTGAAGACTGTCACAGGCCGAGAGGTTTCTGGGTGGCCTGGGACTAAGGACATTGGCAGACTTCCAGAAGACTTTCCACCCCCCTCCAGAGCTCCAACCTCTTCAGCTAAAGCATGCGTCTTAGCTGGGCCCCCACCTCAAGACTCTGATGACAGGAAACCAGTAAGTATGCTTGTTTTTATTTTCCGATGGCCTTGGGACTGAAGAAGGATGGTCCCCTCAAGACTGGGAGTGGGCTATACGGTTGGGAAATAAGCTCAAGGGCAAGGGGAGGTGGTTCTGCTGAGGCTGTGAGAAGCGGCTTCTGAGGGTCCTCCTCTCCCCCTTTGCTGTTCCCTCCAGCTGCTTTTCATGCCCATTCTGGTACCATCTCAGTTACCAACTTGCTCTGTGACTTGGGGACCCTCTCTGAGCGATAGCCGTATGGTGTCAGTGGATACGAGGAGTCTAAATTATAACCTCTGAAGGCACGTTCATTTCTGGAGTCTACAGTTCCTCTCGAAAAGGTCTTCAGCTGATCTTTCTCAGCTAAAAGGGAAGGTAGGGGTTCTCTGTTTAGCTCAATCCAAACCTATGAGTTACCTCCACTACTGAGAAATTATCTTCAGAAGCACAAACACACAGAAGACTCAGATTGTAGACCCAGGTCTTCACTAACCGGCTACGGCTACCGACAGAGCCCGAGATCACTTTCTCTGGGCCCTGGTCATTGTTTGGAATGGTATTCAAACTCTGCCAATCTCTCAAAAGGTCAAGTGCAATGATCAAAACAATGTGGGCCATGTGCTGACCTCAGCTGTCTTTAACTCTTTCCTTCCGCCCATGCCTGGGCCCCTGCAAAGTGCCTAACATGAGTAAGTTGTTCAGATACTTAACACAGTTATTATTAGATTCTTTCTCTTTAAGTTTGGGCCAATACCACCTCCTCCTAGGTCTGCCCACCCACTGTCTTCATTTTGCCCCCAGAAGTCTTCCTGACCTTGACCTGACCAGGCGAAGGGAGCTGGCAGAGTGCTGGGAGCTGGCAGCCTGCGTGCAGGGTTCTGCCTCCCGTGGGCCCAGCCCCCACCTCCACCTGCAGCGGGAAGAAGCCTCTGGGTTTAGTGTGGTTGGTAACGGTGGTGACTTTGTCTTGCTTAAGGAGAAGAAAGCAACCTTCACTGAGCACACACTCCCTGCCGGGCTGCTCAGCTTCTCCTCGCAACCCATGGTGTCAGTATTATTCCCAGATTCACACATGAGACTCAGAGAAGTCGCGCGCTTTGCCTGAGGTCACACAGCTTGAGTTTGGTTGGTCTGAATTAAGCCCTTGCGCTAGCCAGGCATGATCTGTCCCAGGGATTTTCTGGACCCATGTCTGTACCTCATACCCAAGTGGGAAGGAAAGGCTGGGACCAGCAGGACTGTTGAAAACCTGACCATGAAGAGCTGCCTTGACCTTGAGGGAAGCAGAGACCCCAGGAGACAGCAGCACCAGCTCTGGCTGCTAAGGTTTCAGGATTTCCAAGTCTGAGCAGGAAGTGGCTGCCAGGAGCCATCCCCTAAGGGTGGGCCTGAGCTCCCCTGGGAGGGAGAGCAAACAGATCCTGTTTTCCCCACATCGATGGCTGGCATGAGACGGCAGATGGTTTCACAGATAAATGTTCTAACCTCTAAGGCAGGACCTTGACTCCTCAGACAGGATGGCTGGTGAGGCCACAGGAGCCCCTCCAAGATCATGGTGAGCAGCTGTCCTCCCCCAGGGGTAGGGAGATGTTCAAAGGCAGGATGGAGCCTGCCGTGTCCCCACACTGGTGTAATCGTGTCCTATCTCTAAGGAAAAAACTGAAGCTGTCTCAAGGAAGGAAACCACCTTCCTGCAACATCTTAATAATATATTGTTTGAAAAAATCAGCATTACCATGGAAACCTGAGAATTTAAATTATTCTAAAGATAATGGGCAAGATCCCCTGAAGAAGGAAATGGATACCCACCCCAGTGTTTTTGCCTGGAGAATCCCATGGACAAGGGAGCCTGGGGGACTACAACCCATGGGGTTGCACGAGTTGGCACAGCGTAGAGATTAAACAACAACAAACAAGGATAAGACCTATCCACAGAGCTTATAATCACTCCATCCATTTAGGTAATGTGCATCAAGTGCCATCTATGGGTGAGAATGCCAAGGAAATGGGCAAACGGAGAGGTCCTTATTCACAGCATGCTATGGAATCGTGACTGGTTAAACAAGCACCCCAGCACATGAATAATTAAAAACTGGGAAGAGCAGAACAGGGAGCCGAGAGGGACACAAGGGAAGGCCCCCAGAGACAGCCTCTGGCGAAGGGACATTCAGGGTGTGAGAAAGGAAAAGCAGGCGCTGGCCAGGCTCTTCACAGGCATTATCTCTCAGGCCCGCATGGCGGGTGTCGTTATCCCCTGTTTCAAGTGAGGAAATGGAGGCAAAGAGAGGGAAATGGTTCGACAACCAATCCTGTAAAGACTTGCAAGTCATCACCGTGTCATACAGTCTCCCATGCATCTCACTTTGCCCTGTGACACTAGCCACTGTGTGCTCAGGGTCACCTTAGCTTGCGAGACACACCAGCTCCCAAGCCCCCTCAGATCCCTGTTGCCCACCTAACCATGGGTCCCAGTGTGCCTGGAATGAATGAACTCTGTCCTGTCATTGGCCCCTGCCCCCCAGGTGACAATGTGATCCTAGGTCAGGCAGTGGTTCTGAGGAACCATAGCAATGAGCAGCGAGGGCTGGGGGATTCAGGGAAAACTTCCTGGGGAGGGTGGGATACAGACAGGCCGGAAATGGGAAAAAGATCTTCCAGCCAGTGGGAGGGGACTTCACACAGGGAAAGGCCCAGAAACATTGAATGGAGCATGGCTGCAGCATAGAAAAGATGGGATGAAAAGAAAACAAGTTCCGGTTTGCAGAAAGCCTTCATAGTCTGGTGTGGAGGGGCTGGAGCCTGGTCCTGACGGGAGGGATCTCATTCCCTTGTGTCCGCCAGGAGGTCAGGAGGGCTGAGCTGGGGTGGGGTGGGGTAGAGGGGGGCTGGGCAGGAGCGGGAGGAGGCAGGGGTCTGGGCACCAGGCTCAGGGAGCCATGGCACTTCCCCATCACAGCATCTCTTTCAGATTTCTCTTGGCGATGTGCTCCTGAGTGTTCTTCTGACGAACCATGGGAAGTCAGCCCAGCAGGGGGAAAGCCCTTCCAAGCCCAAGCTTCAGCCCCTGTGTGCAAGGCCAGGATCCTGAGCCCATGCAAGCAGGTAGGCCGTGGGCCCCGGGGCAGCCAGGGCCTTCCTGACCAGCCACTCCGACATAGCTTTAAGTATCAACACAGCTTCGACTGTTCGCCTCCCCATGAACCACATAGCCAGGGTCCCTGCTGTCAGGGAGTGTACATATTAGTGGTCAGAACAGTAAACCAGATAAACTAGAAAATGTGAGAGGGTGACAGGTGCGAACTGGAGGGTGTGATGGGCCCCCAGACATCTCCCATAGCTTCCCTCCCCCTAACTCAGTTTATCCAGAGACTGAGCTGCAGCTCTCAGACCAGCTCACTTCCACTGCTCTCCAAAGCTGCACCATCCATTATCACAGCCACTAACCTTATGTTGCTATTTCGGTTTAGACTGAAATTAATTAAAATCAAAAATTGAGCTCCTCAGTCACACCAGCCTTATTTTAAGTGCTCACCAGCCGTATGTAGCTAGTAACTACCTTATTGGACAACACAATTATAGAACATTTCCATCAGCACACAAAGTTCTGCTGGATGGTGATGCTGTTATCCTGAGAGGTGCTATGAAATAACTTGAAGCAAAATAGAGCTATGATGCCTGGAAAAAATGAGTTCATACAAGGCTTAGGCTGAACCTATCATTGTGGTTTTCTAAGGCAGTCCTGACTAAAAATGTCTGTCTTTATGATGATTCAGTTCAGTTCAGTCGCTTAGTTGTGTCCGACTCTGCAACCCCATGGACTGCAGCATGCCAGGCTTCCCTGTCCATCACCAACACCCAGAGCTTGCTCAGACTCATGTCCCATCGAGTCGGTGATGCCATCCAACCATCCCATCCTCTGTTGTCCCCTTTTCCTCCCACCTTCAGTCTTTCCCAGCATCAGGGTCTTTTCCAATGAGTCAGATGATTAAGATGATTAGGCCTTCAAAATATCCTGCAGTATCTAATACTTTGATGTTAGAACTATAGCCCCAGTTTGTTTCTTGTTCCCTAAAACAGCCCACAAATCCTTTCTAACATCACTTTCTGATTTGGGGTTTTGATAATGCATTTGTCAGCGGTCCCCAGAGAGAGAGAGAGAACTAGTAGAGTATGTGTGTGCACACGTGTGTAAGAGAGAACTTAAGAAATTGGCCCATGCAGTTGTGGAGTGGCCAGTCTGAAGTCTGCAAGGTAGGTCAGCAGGCTGGAGACCCGGGGAGGAGCTGATGCTGCTGAATTCCGGAGTGGAGCCTGGAGGCAGGATTGTCTCTTCCTCCAAGGACATCAACATTTTTCTCTCAGTCTTCAACTGACTAGAGAAGATCTACTGATTTAAATACAATGATTTAAATCATTGGAAAAGACCCTGATGCTGGGAAAGATTGAAGGCAAAGGGAGAAAGGGGTGGTAGAGGATGTGATGGTTAGATAGCATCACTGACTCAATGGACATGAATCTTAGCAAACTCCAGGGAGGACAAAGAGGCCTGGCATGCTGCAGTCCATAGTGTTGCAAAGAGTTTGACACAGCTTAATGACTGAACAACAACTGACTTAAATGTTAATCTCCTCTAAAAAAAAAACAGCAGCATGGCATCATCTAGACTAGTATTTGACCCAATATCTGAGTACTGTGGGCTAGCCACACTGACACACAAAAGTAACCATCACAGATAACAAGATTTCTCTAAACCATCAGCACTTTTAGGAGGAAGGACACAGCCACACAGTTAAACAGAAGTGGGAGAGTGCAGAGCCACAGTCTGGATGTCTGTGTTTGGCAGGTGTTGCCCCCAATCTGATAAGTCCTCTACATTGGCGGGGGCGTCCTTTCCAGTTCTCTGCCCCCATCCCCAATATCCTCCTTTCTTTTTTTTTTTTTTATTTATTATTTGTTTTCTTTTTGGCCACACCGCACAGCATGTGGGATCTTAGTTCCCCGACTACGGATCGAACCTGTGCCCTCTGCAGTACAAGTCAGTAGTCCTAACCACTGGACCCCCAGGGAAGGCCCAGTGTCCTCCCTTCTTTAATACCAGCCTCCCCCAGATCCCAAATCCAGGTGTTATCGACACCTGGACCCTGCAGACACCTGGTGGGCAGGCAGCTGCCTCCTCTTTGCCACTCACTGTGTACCCAGAGCCTGGGCCCCTGCAGGAAGAGATCTGGAAACCACACAGACCTCCACCTTGTTTCCTCTGAATCAAGCCACAGGCAGTGCCCCCAAGGCAGCTCTGACTCACGGCGAGGCAGCTGAGAGGGGTGACCCCCAGTGGAGCCCTCCCTGCCTGTGGGAACAGAGGGGAACTGGGTACCTCCCTCGCCCAGGGTCTCCAGGGGAAGGACGGGCCACAGCTGTGAACAAGGCAGACATAGCCCCTGAGACAGTAGCTAAAGCAGCCATCAATTGCAATTGTGTTAGATTTTGGTGACAGTTTTAAGGGTCTCTGAGAGTGTGGGCTGAGGGGCTTGTCAGGGAAGGGACATTTCATTTCATCCAAGGAGTGAAGGATGAAGGTGACTCGGCCACTGGAGGGGACCCGTCAGGGGGCAGCATGTGCAACTCAGTGGCTCCTGGGGGTGTGAAGCCAGGGCTTCCAGAAGGGAGAGGGGCCCTTCTGGCCACCTGCTTCCATTCTTGTCTCAGGACACCCTCCCCAGACTTACTCGCACCGTGTATTCAGGCATCAGGCATCCCCTTCCCTGTGGGATGGCCAGGCCCCAGGCTCTGGGGACTCCAGTCTGGGGCCAACAAGGGGATCTCCACATGGGTCTGGGAGAACATGCAGGAACCGGTCCATTTCCAGAATCTCAGTCTCACTCTGTCCATGTCCTGGAGGCCCTCAGTCCCCATAAAGAGTCCAGCTCTGTGTCTGCCCCGCCCCATCCCCTGGGTCCTTGTCTGTCCTCTTCTCTCCCTCCCTCACTTCCTGGGGCCCCAGCTCTGCCTAGAGGGCCTCACAGAGGCCTCTCAGGCCCTGAAGAGCATCTATGAGTTACATAAGCCTTTCTTTCTGGCCCTGACTGCTTCTCATATTTTGATTCAGAGGCCCCTACTGAGATGGGATGAGGAGGAAGGGGAGGGGGCCATTGGAGTGTGGGTGAAGGGTGCTTAGTAGAATGTGATTTTTCAGTAAAAGTGGGCCTGGACAAGCATCGGGAGGTCTAGTTAGATGGGGCAGGCTGGTCCCCAGTGGGGCGAGGGGATGAACATCCTGTGCTAAAGGTAGCCGCTTGCCTCCTGCTGTCCAAGATTAGGCCTCAAAGCCCCCATGTTCTCAGGACCAGTCCTGGTGGGGTGGGGTGGGGTGGGGTAGGAGTGGGGGTGGCTTGGCATCCTCTGTCTCTGTGACTCCCTCTTTGAACGTCAGCCTCCCAAGCAGTCTGGGCCTTTCAGAGATGTGCTGTGCAGGCCAGTCCACCCTCCCTGGGCCCATGAGCAGTGCCCCATGGGTGGAGAGGGACTCCCAGCAGAGCGCCCTGGGGAGCCTCAGTTGCCTTGCTGTGTCATGGGGCTGAATAGAGATGATGCATACAGCAGGTGCTCAGCAAGATATGGCAGGTGTGTGACTAGGACACTTGACAGAGCCATGCCCTCCGCTGGGCGCCTGCTCTGGGCCAGGCCTGTCACAGCGGGCCTGGGGCTGTACTTCTGAGGGGGCAGCACAGACTTGCGCCTGTCACTCAGGACAAAAGTCACAAGAGAACCGCTCTGCCCACGTGCAGACACTCCAGAGTTACAGTGCCCATCCAGATGGGTAATGTCCCGGGCCCCTCCAGGAGCCCTCACCCTCCTGTGTCCCCCTCCCAGACCCTCAAATCTGGTCCATCTGGTAACCACCTCATCAGTAGCTTTCAGAAGCTGAGCTCAGAAATCCAGGCTAATACCTGCTTAGAATTGTCAGTTTTAAGTTTGCTGAACAGCAGAATTCCTCTATCAAAATCTCCTGTGATGATCTGTATAAAAATGGGGTTGTAGGGACTTCCCTGGTGGTCCAGTGGTTAAAAATCTGCCTGCCAGTGCGGGGGACACAGGTTCTATCCCAGGTCCGGGAACTAAGATCCCACCTGCCACAGGGCAACTAAGCCTATGCACCTCGACCACTGAGCCCACACACTCTGGAGCTTATACTCCACCCACTGCAGCAAGAACCCCACTCACTGCAACTAGCTAGAGAGTAGCCCCTACTCGCTGCAACTCGAGGAAAGCCTGTACACAGCAACAAAGAGCCACGTGCTGCAACAAAGACCCTGCACAGTCGAAAAAAAAAAAGGGATTGTAGCCAGGAGGACCACTCCCCTTGCCACACCGGTCCTCTCCCTGAGGGACCCCAGGAGATGTCTGGGCGTCCTGGGGCTCTACACAGCTCTGTGGAAAAGCATCAGATCCAGGCACCCTCTGGGAGGCCAGCCTCCACTGAAACTCACGTCTGGCCAGAGGGTGACCACCTCTGTCCCTCCCTCCAGAGAGGAGCCGGGCCAAGGCTGTGGCCCTGGGCAGTTTCCCAGTGGGTGAGCAGGCAGAGCTGTCGCTGAGACTGGGAGAGCCGTTGACCATCGTCTCGGAGTAAGTCCTTCCGAGGGCACTGGGTGGGGTGCTCTGTCCCCTCCCCCAATCCCTGAAGATGCACTCGTGGGGGGAGGGGCCCCTCCCGGGAGAAAAGAGTGTGGCCTTTGGTGCTGAGCTCACACAAGCTGAGTGTCTACAGCTTGACACTCCTGCAGGGAGAAGCAGTGGCGGGGTGGGGGGAGGCCTGAATCAGACTATCTGCTGCCCAGGAGGTACCTGGACCGGCTGGTGCAAGGAAACCTGGGACACTCAGGTGGGACAGGTGGCCACAGGACCCAGCCTGGAGGGTCCCTGTGAATCCCCCAGGAGCACTTCCCAGGGTCTGGCCCTTCTGAGAAGGGGGCTCCCTCATCCTTCTCTCTCCAGGGATGGAGACTGGTGGACGGTGCTGTCGGATGTCTCAGGCAGAGAGTACAGCATACCCAGCATCCACGTGGCCAGAATCTCCCATGGGTGAGTCCCCACCCCAGGCCCTGCCTTAGGGGGCTTCCTGCTGTCTCCTCCCACAAGTGTGGATCTGTACGCCCAGTCTTATCTGAGCAGAGCTGGTATCAGCGGCGAATCAGGCCAGGACCCTGTCCTCCAGAGGAGCTGACAACTGACTCTTAGGTCAGCCCTGTGAGGCTTGGGAGCCCAGGGGAGGGGGCTCGCGAAGGCCTCATGGAGATGTGGCACCTAGTGTTTAGAGGGTGGCCAAGAATCTGGTGAGGAGGGCACAGCAACCAACTCTAGTATTCTTGCCTGGGGGATCCCATGGACAGAGGAGCCTGGCAGGCTGCAGTCCATGGGGTCACAAAGAGTTGGACACAACTGAAGCGACTAACACACACGCACACGCAAGAATCTCGTGGTGGAGAATGCTGAGCATCAGTGTTGGGCACACATGGTCTCTTATGAAGTGTGAACCATCTTTCGCCAAGAGTAAGGGACAGACTGACTCCTGAGCAAATTCTGTGTCAAGAGAGAGAGGCAGTGAATAACCTGGAGCCAGGAACCTGTCACTGTGTGTGCCGTGACAGCCGCTCTTCAGTTCTGAGGAAAACTCAGAACTCAGGGACGGCCTTACTTTCTGAAGCTCACGGGAGGCCTGGCTCTGATCCTGAGACATGAGAACCCCTCACAGAATCAGTTCACACAGAGGCCGGGTGAAACCCACGTGGCCTACGTGTCTCTCCATGGCCTAGGCCTGCTGGGCAGAGTTTTGTGTCCATAGCTGACAGTGAAGTTTAAACTGAGGAAACACTGACTACCTCTAAGAGTCAGTCCCCTTTAGGGCCACGACTTCATTTGTAGCCTCTTTATGAAGGGATGTGTTTTATTTGCTATAAAATTAGGCTAAGTTTGCTGCTGGCACCAAGAGAATCACAGCTTCTTATTTACTTGGGATCAACTCAACCCTGACTCTGGCTTAGACTGTGGAATTTCACAGAATGACAGCCATTTCCATCAAATTGGCTTCTTGAGGCTTTGCTTGGGCCCCCCAGCCTGATGCTGGAAAAGATTGAAGGCAAAAGGAGAAGGGGGTGGCAGAGGATGAGATGGTTAGGTAGCATCACCAACTCAATGGACATGAATTTGAGCAAACTCCGGAGATAGTGGAGGACAGAGGAGTATGGTGGGTTAACAGTCCAGTTCAGTTCAGTCGCTCAGTCGTGTCCGACTCTTTGCGACCCCATGAATCACAGCACACCAGGCCTCCCTGTCCATCACCAACTCCCTAAGTCCACCCAAACCCATGTCCATCGAGTCAGTGATGCCATCCAGCCATCTCATCCTCCGTCGTCCCCTTCTCCTGCCCCGAATCTTTCCCAGCATTAGGGTCTTTTCCAATGAGTCAACCCTTCGCATGAGGTGGCCAAAGTATTGGAGTTTCAGCTTCAACATCAGTCCTTCCAATGAACACCCAGGGCTGATCTTCTTTAGGATGGACTGGTTGGATCTTCTTGCAGACCAAGGGACTCTCAAGAGTCTTCTCCAACACCACAGTTCAAAAGCATCAATTCTTCAACGCTCAGCTTTCTTCACTGTCCAACTCTCACATCCATACATGACTACTGGAAAAACTATAGCCTTGACTAGACGGACCTTTGTTGGCAAAGTAGTGTCTCTGCTTTTTAATATGCTGTCTAGGTTGGTCATAACTTTCCTTCCAAGGAGTAAGCATCTTTTAATTTCATGGCTGCAATCACCATCTGTAGTGATTTTGGAGCCCCAAAAAATAAAGTCTGACACTGTTTCCATTGTTTCCCCATCTATTTCCCATGAAGTGATGGGACCAGATGCCATGATCTTAGTTTTCTGAATGTTGAGCTTTAAGCCAACTTTTTCACTCTCCTTTTTCACTTTCATCAAGAGGCTCTTTAGTTCTTCTTCGCTTTCTGCCATAAGGGTGGTGTCATCTGTATACCTGAGGTTATTGACATTTTTCCCAGCAATCTTGATTCTAGCTTGTGTTTCTTCCAGCCCAGCGTTTCTCATGATGTACTCTGCATATAAGTTAAATAAGCAGGATGACAATATACAGCCTTGACATACTCCTTTTCCTATTTGGAACCAGTCTGTTGTTCCATGTCCAGTTCTAACTTTTGCTTCCTGACCTGCATACAGGTTTCTCAAGGGACAGATCAGATGGTCTGGTATTCCCATCTCTTTAAGAATTTTCCACAGTTTATAGTGATCCACACAGTCAAAGGCTTTGGCATAGTCAATAAAGCAGAAATAGATGTTTTTCTGGAACTCTCTTGCTCTTTCAATGATCCAGCAGATGTTGGCAATTTAATCTCTGGTTCCTCTGCCTTTTCTAAAACCAGCTTGAACATCTGGAAGTTCATGGTTCACATATTGCTGAAGCCTGGCTTGGAGAATTTTGAGCATTACTTTACTAGTGTGTGAGATGAGTGCAATTGTGTGGTAGTTCGAGCATTCTTTGGCATTGCCTTTCTTTGGGATTGGAATGAAAACTGACCTTTTCCAGTCCTGTGGCCACTGCTGAGTTTTCCATATTTGCTGGCATATTGAGTGCAACACTTTCATAGCATCATCTTTGAGGATTTGAAATAGCTCAACTGGAATTCCATCACCTCCACTAGCGATGCTTTCTAAGGCCCACTTGACTTCACATTCCAGGATGTCTGGCTCTAGGTGAGTGATCACACCATCGTGATTATCTGGGTCGTGAAGATCTTTTTTGTACAGTTCTTCTGTGTCTTCTTGCCACCTCTTCTTAATATCTTCTGCTTCTGTTAGGTCCATACCATTTCTGTCCTTTATTGAGCCCATCTTTGCATGAAATGTTCCCTTGGTATCTCTAATTTTCTTGAAGAGATCTCTTGTCTTTCCCATTTTGTTGTTTTCCTCTGTTTCTTTGCACTGATCGCTGAGGAAGGCTTTCTTATCTCTCCTTGCTATTCTTTGGAACTCTTCATTCAGATAGGAATATCTTTCCTTTTCTCTGCTTTTCGCTTCTCTTCTTTTCACAGCTATTTGTAAGGCCTCCTCAGACAACCATTTTGCTTTTTTGCATTTCTTTTCCGTGGGATGGTCTTGATCCCTGTCTCCTGTACAATGTCACGAACCTCTGTCCATAGTTCATCAGGCACTCTGTCTATGAGATCTAGACAGATTTTACAGTCCATAGGGTCACAAAGAGTTGGACACGACTTAGCCACTGAACAACAGCAACAACCCAGGAATGACTCTGGGGACAGTGTGAAGCAGATAGACTAGTACGCCAAAAAATTCCTGTAAAACTTCCTTGAACTTTCCATGGCAATGAAGCCCCTCATGGACATATATGAGTGAGGGATTAATTGAAGAGAGGAAGTAAGATGTGGGCTCAGAATTAGCAAGAATCCTAGCATTGGAAGCATGTATGGAGGTCCGTGGGCTATGTGATTTTTTTCCTCAAAATTTTAGAATGTCTTGAACATTCTAGTTCCAAACTTTCGACCCACAAATAAGCTCCAGTGGAAGTGAGATTTCAGTGATAATGAGTAAATGTTCACCTGCACACCGTTTGACTACATAGTTAAACTTTAAACTGTTGAAATAAAATATTCACTAAACTTAAAAAAAAAATAAGAACAATTCTTAGAGAGGTGAAGGCTTAGAAATGTGAGTGAATGGCGTAGGGGCGCTGGGGGAACTGGGTGGCAGGAGAGGATCTGGGATCACCTAACCTGCCTCCAGACCCTGGCCATTTAGGAATGAGGTCTCCAGTCAGAAAAGACTGGGGCTGACCCCGTGAGATTGTCGTCTGAGGGCCCTAGAGCCAGGACCAGGACACAGCTGTGGGGTCTGAGAGACCCCGAGGCCAGCTCTCCATGGGACAGTTGGAATTGGAGGTCCACAGAGGCAGGAGAGGTTCCAGTAGGGTCTTGGCCCCCCCACCCCCTGGCTGACCCCTGACCGTCTCTCCCCACCCCAAGGTGGCTGTATGAGGGCCTGAGCCGGGAGAAAGCTGAGGAACTGCTGCTGCTGCCTGGGAACCGTGGAGGGGCCTTCCTCATCCGGGAGAGCCAGACCAGGAGAGGTGGGTAAGCTCAGCGCCACCCTGGGCTCGTCCCTGTCGTGCCAAGAGCCAGGTGTGATGTGACTCAAGGGTAGTGGTGGGAGGCCAGATGTGAAGGGCTGAAGACTGGCCTCAGAGTGGGGCAGCCTGACTAACTGACCACATGCTGCGGCCATGAGAACCCATCAACAATGGGGAAAGGGGACTCCCCTGGTGGCTCCAAACTCAGGGGGCCCAGGGTTTGATCCCTGGTTGGGGAACTAGTTTCTGCATGCCACAACTAAAGATCCCGTGTGCTGCATCTAGGACCCAGTGCAGCCAAATACATAAATGAAAATATTAAAAAAAAAAATGAAGCAATGACCTGCATTTCCAAAAGTGGGTGTGAATTGCCCACAGAAGGGATCCAGGCTCAGCCAATGCTTTGGCAACCAGGACTAATCATATAGTCATAGGAGAGTATAGTCATTCCCTGCCTTGACCAGCAATGATTTCTCCTCCCCAAAACACAACAGGATCCTGATCTCTTGGCAAAATGTTGACAAGTTGACAAGGTCTCTGTGCTTTGGGTCATTAGCCAGTTGGAACTAGAGAACCCACCAGTAGTCACCTCATGCCCCTCCTCTCTCTGCTGTGCAGATGGGGAAACAGAGGCCCACAGAGAGATGGAGACCTGTCATACTGCACATCCAAATGGGGCCTCTCCCACCCCAGGTTCAGGGCCTTTGCAAACAAAACGCGAAGTCAAGTCTGTCTCTGATACCCTTGCTTACTCTCTGAACTGCAGCCGGGCGTCCCTTACAGCAGGGACAGAGAGGGACAGTGTTCACGTTTATGTTAGGCCCTTTAATTGCCTTCGCACAGCCCTGTTGCAGGGGCAGGGGTTGTACTTCCAATGTTCCCATTTTACAGATGAGGAAACTGAGACTTTTAGAGAAGAGAAACGATTTGCCTAGGGAGACACAGATAGTAAGTGCAGAATTGGGATTCAAACCCATCTGAGGTTCATCTCACTTCAGACCCCCAAGAGAGGCCCACCTATGATGATAATGGTGATTCATTGCACCCTCAGGGATGGACTGGGAAGAGGCTCTGTAGGATGGGCTTTCTGTGCTTGCCCTAAACTGAACTAACTTTGATGCGTTGTCAGGGGTGTACTCAGTTCCCTACTCAAGTCTCCCTCCTGGGGCTCCTTCCAGCACATCTTTGCCTCTCCTTTCCTTTCTTCGGGAGCTCCCTCCCCTCTCCACCTCTCTCCAGCCCCTCCTACTGTTTTCCAGAAAGTACCAGCATCACCTCCTCACACACACCCATAGGCTGACCAGGGTCAGGGGCTGGCTCAAGTGCAGTAGCCACAAACAGGAAACCGTAGCGGTGCTGTTGGGGGCAGGGGTGCTGCAGACCAGGCCCCAGTGAGCTTAAGAAGCCACAGGAAGTGCTCCAGTGCTCAGCTGCCCCACCCCCACCCCTTCTCTGGCCTGGTTGAACCCCAAGAGCGTAGTGACCGGAACTTATTGCCACTCTGCCCCTTTTCTAAGAAGGTATATATACAGGAGGAACCAGTGGAGAAATAAAGGAGAAAGCAGATAAGAATCCGTAGGGTCTTTTTTTTTTTCCTTCCGGTTTTATTGAGACATAACTGATATCCAGCACTGTATAAGTTTAAGGTGTAAAGGATCCATAAGATCTCTAAGGATCCACAAAACTGTTGGGATTAAGATTAGATTTGACTCTAAGTTTTCCCACAGCAACGCCAGAAGGGATTAGTAAAGAAGGCAGCTTTCATCAAAAAAGAAAGAAAATTGCCAATTCTACAGGAAAGGCAGCAGTTTCCCAATACTAATTTTTGATCTCTCATCTGGGGCTTCGTTTTGGAGAATACTTGTCAAGAAAATGGGTCACGACCCATTTGTGGGTCAAGAAATCAGGTTAATTCGGTGGTTATAGACCAGTGGGTCTCAAACCTGGGTGGCCATCAGAATCACTTGAGGGTTTATTAGACCAAAGACCTGGTCCAGGCAGTTCTGATTTGGTAAGTCTGGGGCCTGAGAGTTTGCCTGTCCAACAAGTTCGCAGGTGATGCTTGCTGCTGCTAGCCTGGGGACTGCACTTTAAGATCTATCTAGACCTTAATGGGCTTCCCAGGTGGCTCAGTGGTAAAGAACCCGCCTGCAAATGCAGGAGGCACAAGGGACGCGGGTTCAATCCCTGGATCAGGAAGATCCCCTGGAGTAGGAAATGGCAACCCACTCCAGTATTCTTGCCTGGGAAATCCCATGGACAGAGGAGCCTGGTGGTCTACAGTCCAGGGGATCGCAAAGAGTCGGACACGACTGATCTAGACCTTGGTTATGTGTTGGAATCATCTGGGGGAGATTTATTAAATTACTGACACCTGCCCTCCACCCCCAGAGTTACTGATTTAATTGGTCAGGGGTGTGGCCTGGGCCCTGGAAGCTATAAAAGCCCCCCACCCCCAACCCTGGGTGATTCTGATGTACAGCCAACGTTGAGACCCATTAAGCTGGTGAATCCGGACTGGTGAGTGTTTAAAGTGAAGTACAGCTGAAACATTAGGGTGCCTCACTGGGGTTGGGGAAAATACTACTTCATCAAACTTTTGTTTTCAATCATTTTAACTGTGTCTTGGGTCACAGTGTAAAATTTTGTACTGTGGTTTGTGGTCGAAAAAAAAGTTTGACACTAAAGCTGTAGGGGCCCAAGTGACGCTGTAGGATGGTGGTTCTGAGACCCGAGTGTACAGGAATCGTCAGGGAAACATCTTACCAGTGTGTTCCTGGGCCCCACCGCAGACCTGCCGAATAAGACTGTGGGGCACAGAGGTCAGAAATCTGCTTCCGTCACAAGCTCTCCGGACGATTCTCCTGTTCTTTTAAGTTTGAAAACACAGTTCCAATCTAGGGAACCCAAAATCAAGTAATGAGAGACAGTGTTTTTCATGTTTGCATAATGCATCTTGTCATATATAATGGTAATTAACTGTTGACTGAGTGTGTGAGACCAGGTTCAGCTTTTCTTTGGCCCAAGGTGCGGACATACCTCTGGGAGGGGAATTCTACAGGGGCTTTGAGCCTGTGGATGGACCAAGGATGAAGTCCTGGGGCACTGAGCTCCCAAGAACACAATTCAGGGCCTGGAGTCGGGAGGGGAAGAGTCCTCTACATCTTCCTGAGAGTCCCTCTGGCATACTTTGTGTTCTAAGGAGCCATGGCAGGGCCCGAGTCAGGCTGAAAATCTTGGTCTGTGAAGGGGCTCTAAGGGCTTCTGGAGGTCCCAGGACTGTTCCAGAGGTCAGCGCCAGGACGAGACCCCAAGAGTACCACTCTCTAGCCTTGCTACTGTGTGTTGATACTCTTGAGCATAAGAGATTGATGAGCCGGACACGCTTCCTGCCCCTGAGGGGCTCACCTCTGTGCATTCTGTCAGCTGAGAAGCGCTTGTAAGCATCTCCTCTGAGTCAGGCCTGCTAAGTTGTGGTTCCTGCCCTTAGGCTCCAGACGGTTGAGGGTCCAAGGTGCAGCATCCTCCAGGCTCTTAGCTTCTCAGAGGTCTCAGTGGAAGTTCAGTCCTCACACCACTGTGGACCCCTCCCCTCCTCTTGGCATCAACATCAGAACACCTGGGAGAACATGGTGCCTGACCCCACAGGTCACTGCAGGTCAGCCTGTGACATTGGCTCAGCCTGCCTGAGCTTCCTGCAACCCCAGTACCTTGCCTTTTCCCCCATGGGTCTCCCAATGGCCCTGCACCAGCTGCAGCTCCCACAGCCTGCCTTCCGGCCCACTGCCTACCAGAACACTCCATGAACAAACACTCCTTGTTCTTTCCATTGCTGCATCCTTGCACATGAGCCTCAGCCTGGAAAGCCCCCTCCTCCGTTCTTCCACTTGGCCAACTCCTACTCATCCTTCACGACCCATTGCAACATCATGTCCCCAGGCTGTTTGTTACCTTTTGCTCTCGATTCCCATAGCTACCTGAAAAGACCTCTTCTGTAGCCACAATACATTTATTTCTTAAAACAAAGTCGGGTGTGTGGTCTAAGAGCAGGGGAACTAACCATAAGGATTAGGACCATAAAGGAAAATTCTGGCTGAAGCATGTGCCAATGAGACATCCCTGGCACATGCCCCACAGAACGTGCCCCAGAGAAAGGAGATCTGATTACCTGTGTCCGGGGCTCGCACAGTGCCAGCTCCTGCTCAACAGATATTTGCTGGATAAAGGGATGAGTGAATGAGTGCATGTATGTACACTGAGGGGAGGAGAGAGGGTGAAGAACCAGGCTAGGGTAGACTGCCCCCTCACACCATCTGTGCTCACAGCGGTTGGAGTACAAATGGTGGCAAGGACTCCTCAAGTCTGCTTTTAATCATGGCTGTGTCCAGTGTTCATCACTGAGATTCAGTAATTCATTCAAATATTGTAAATATTGCATGGTGACTCTGTGCCAGCCGCTGTTGTAAGTGGTGGGCATTCAACAACAGAAAAAGCAAAATACCTGCTCACAGTTTAGTTGGCAATGTGGATAGTGAACAAATAGTAATTAAGCGTCTGATCGTGGCAAGTGCCCTGGAGTAGGAAATGGCAACCCACTCCAGTGTTCTTGCCTGGAAAATTCCATGGACAAAGGAGCCTGGCGGGCTGCAGTCCATGAAGTCGCAGAGTCAGACACGTCTGAGCACACACAGCAGCATGGCAAGTGCCACAAAGGAACAATAAAGCAGCAGTTAGGAGGAACCAAGCAAACAGGTGCATCCTCTGCGGGAGGCAGGTGTGTGCCTGGAGCAGATTCAAGGTCACGGAAAGTCAGGTCACACAAGGTGTTGCCAGGGTGAGGGCTTCTGATTTATTTTAAATGTGACAGGGAGAGTTCTAAGCAGGGGAGTGACATGATCTGATCCCTGTACTGTGCAAAGAGAGGATCTGGCAAGGGATGAGGCGAAAGTGCGAAGCCACAGTAAGAAGTGATTGGCTTCCTGATTTGTTCTGAACGTAGCCAGTACATTCAGGTTTTTCGGTAGGGCTGGAAGGGAGATTAAGAGAGAATGGAAGCTGTGAGGGATGATGCTGGGGTTAGGAGTTTAGTAATGGGTGAATCGTGCTGCCGTTTTCTGAGATGGAAAGATGGTGGGCAAATAAATTAGAACCATCCCTCGTGAGGCTCACCGTTGGTTATATGATGGGTGGGGTAGTGTTGAGGGAGAGCTGGGGCTTCTCCCAGGCAGAGAACGAGCTCTGGAG
Organism: Giraffa tippelskirchi; assembly: GCF_054371585.1. NCBI lineage: Eukaryota > Metazoa > Chordata > Mammalia > Artiodactyla > Giraffidae > Giraffa > Giraffa tippelskirchi. Next base: position 107,521,819 of record NC_137287.1, on the reverse strand, counting down.
AGTTGTCTGAGTAGGGACTGAGTTGTAAAAGGAAGACTGGTGTTGACTCAGGTGGAAGAGTGTTCCATATAAAGGGAACAATGTGAGCAAAGAAGCAGAGAACGGATAAGGAGTATTGGATGCTTCCTATATGCCAGACCCTGCTGAATGTTTTATCTGCTTTACCATCTGAATCCTTGTGGCAATCTCCTGAGACAGGGACAATTATTATCCCCCTTTATAGATGAAGAAACAAATCTGAGAGGTCAAATAATGGCTTAGAGACACAGGTAGGGTTATAGTATGCAGGGATGTTATAGGGTGTGACTCTATGGGATATGAACCCAGGAAGTCCAAGTTTAAAAGATGTCCTAAAGCTGGGAGACAGCAGTAGATATTTGGGACTGGCTGCAGCATGCAGGGGGATGGGAGAGCAGGATACCAGGCCCACAGAGCAGTCACAGGTAGCCTTGGTAGGAGACCTGTCCCCACATGGGGTTGACAGAGTTTATGATCTGAGTCTCCCAGTCAGGTTCTCAGTGTAGCTGTGAGGACCCTTCCTGCTTCTGGTAACTGTGGTGACAGTGGCCAAGATGGGGTGGCTGGAGAACCAGGCCCCATAGAGGAACTTGGTCACTTAGTTCAGCTCACTGGTTGGCCTCCAGAGACTACTTTCAGATATGTAGCCCTTTCCCAACCAGAGAGCTTTTTCAGGGTGACAGCACAGTTCCAGAAGAGATACTTCTCTTTTTTAAAAAAATTTTGTTACTTTTGGCTGCTCTGGGTCTTCACTGCTGCAAAGACTTTCTGTTTTTGCGGTGAGCAGGGGCCACTCTATGTTGCAGTGCTCGGACTTCTCGTTGCAGTGGCTTCTCTTGTTGCAAAGCACAAGCTCTAGGTGAGCAGGCCTCGGCGGCTGCAGCACACAGGCTCAGTAGTTGTGGTACATGGGCTTAGTTACTCTGTGGCATGTGGAATCTTCCCTGGCCAGGGATTGAACCAGTGTCCCCTGCATTGGCAGGCGGACTCTCAGCCACTGGACCACCAGGGAAGCCCCAGAAGAGATTCTTAAAGATACAAAGTCAAGGTGTCTCCAGAGTCAAGTAGAAGACAAAGGAAAGGAAGCAGGAACCCTACACCATACTTCTCAAAGTATACTGACTTTGTAGCCTGTAGCCTTGCTAAATTCACTTATTAGTTCTAGTAGCATTTCTGTAGGTTTCTTAGGATTTTCTACATATATGATCACACATTATCTATAAATAGTTTAATTATTTTCCAACTCATAGATCTTTCATTTTTTTTCCTTGTCTTGATTGCACTCGCTATGACCTGTAGTATATAACAAGTAAAGTGGTAAGAATATTCTTGCTCTGTTCTTAATCTTTGGAAGGAAAAATTTAGTCTTTCCCATTAAGTATGATATTACTTATAGATTTTTCACAGATCCTCTATGTCAGGTTACAAGGAAGTACCCTTCTGTGATAGCAGTATAGTTCCCCAATAATGTCCAGGTCCTAATCCCTGAAAGCAGTGAGTGTGAATTACCTTACATTGCCAAAGAGAGTTTGTTGACGTGACTAAGGGTTTTGAGATGGGGAGATTATGGTGGATTATCCAGATGAGCCCAATGAAATCACAAGGGTCTTTACAAGAGGGACACAAGAGGGTAAGAATAAAGATAGAATAAGGGGCCATGAAGTAAGGAATGCAGGTGGCTTCTAGAAACTGACAAGGCAAAGAAAGGGGTTCTCCTCTAGAGACTGCAGAAGAAATACAGGCTTGCTGATACCTTGATTTTTGTTTAGTGAAACCCATTTCAGATTTATGTCCCCCACCATTGTAAGATAATACATTCTTGTTGTTTTAAACCACTAAATATATGGTAATTTGTTACAGCAGCCATAGGAAACTATTACACCTTCTATTTGTAGTTTTATTTTTAAAAAATCATAATTGAGCTGTGTCAAATTATTTTTCTACATTTCTCCAGGTGATCGTTTTTTGCCCCTTTATTCTACTAATATAGTGAATTAACACTGATGTTCAATTTTTAAATCAACTTGTATTCCTGGGATAAAGCCAATTTAGTCATATTGTGTTATCTTTTTTATATATTGCTGGATACAGTTTGCTAACAGTGTGTTAAGGGTTTTTGTGTGTGTGTATATATATATAAGGGATATTGGTCTATAGTTTTCTCATAACGTTTTTGTCTGGTTTTTATAGCAAGTTAATTGGTGATCTCATAAAATGGGTAGGAAAATGTTACCTTCTCTATTTTAAGAGAATTTGTGTAAAATTGAAATTATTTCTTCTTAAGTGTTTGGTAGGACTCACTAATGAAGCCATCTGGGCCCAGAGTCATCTTTGCAGCAAGTTTTAAAATTATGAATTCAACTTCTGCAATAGATATAGGTCTATTCAAATTTTCTATTTCTTGCATCAGTGTTGGTAATTTGTGTCGTTTAAGAATTTGTCCATTTCATCCAAGTTGTAGAATTTATTGGCATAGAGTTGTTTATGCCCTTACCCTTTTGATGTGTGTAGGATCTATTCTATAGTGATGTCCCCTCTTCCTGATGTTGGCAATGTGTGTGTGTGGTTTTTTCTTTCTTTCTTGATCAATCTAGCTCGAGGTTTAAATCTTTTCAAAGAATCAGCATTTTATTTTTCTCTATTGTTTTCTATTTTTTATTTCTGCTTTATTTCCTTCTACAAAAATTTATTTTTTCCAGCTTTTTAAGGTAGAAACTTTATTTTATGCCTTTCTTTTCTTCAAATGTAAGGTTTAAAGCTACAAACGTACTTTTAAATCTTGATTTATCTGAGCTCACAAATTTTTATTTGGTTAAAAATATTTTCTAATTTTGTTTGTGATTTCCTCAATCTCTGGGGTATTTCCAAGTATCTGGGAATTTTCCATATATCTTTTTGTTATTAATTTATAATTTAATTGTTGTAGTCAGAAAACATACCTTTAATTCTTTCAATACTTTTAAATTTCTGTTTTTATGGCCCAGTCTACAGTCTGCCTTGAATATTCCATGTGCACTTGTTGGGTCCAATGTTTGTTAATTAAGCCAAATGGACTGATTGCATTGTTCAACTGTTTTATTTCCGTACTGGTTTTCTATCCTATCAAGTACTGAGAGAGGAGCGTTGAAATCTCCAGTTATGATTATGGACATCTCTTTCTTCTGTTAGTACTCTCAACTTTGCTTCTGTATCTTTAATCTCTGTGATTGAGTGCATACAAATTCAGGACATCTTCTTATTTCTGACAATATTGTTGGTCCTGAATTCCACTTTTCTGATATTAATATAATCACTTCAGCCTTCCTGTGGTTAATGTTTGCATGATACATATTTTTCATCTTTTAGCCTATGTTTTAATAGTCAAAATGTGTTTATCAAGTAGTTATATATTTTTTTAATATATATTTATTTATTTGGCTACATGGGGTCTTAGTTGTGGCATGTGGGATCTGGTTCCCTGACCAGGAATCGAACCCAGGCCCCCTACATTAGGAGCTCAGAGTCTTAGCCTCTGGACCACCAGGGAAGTCCCAAGTAGTTGTATTTTTAAAATACAGTTTGAAAGTCTCTGCCTTTTAATGGAGTATTTAGACCACTTCTTCAGAGTAAAAGCTTCCTAAAACCAAGCAGTACCTGTGGTTTGGGAAATTCCCTCCTGCATACTGTTGGCATTCCACAGGAGAAGGTTAAGTGACAGGTCACTGCCTCTTCTTCCAGGTTCTCTGTGCCAGTTTTCTCATCTGTAAAGTGGGGATAATTGTACCTACCTCATAGGGTGGTTATGAGAATTATATCCCATATAAAAGGTGCATAGTAAGCACCCAATAAATGAAAGCTACAGATGGCTTTAGATCCTTAGATAGTAATAATAGATTATTACTATTATACCACTAAAGAACCCTCTTCCTATTTGGCTTTTTTAAAAACTAATTTTATTTATCTATTTTTGACTATCTGGGTCTTCATTGCTGCGCATGGGCTTTCTCTGGCTGTGGATGCTCTTCACTGTGGTGTGTGGGCTTGTCATTGTGGTGGCTTCTTGTCGCAGAACACAGGCGCTAGGCATGCGGCTTCAGAAGCTGCAGCATGTGGCTCAGCAGTTGCAGCTCCTGGGCTGTAGCGCACAGGCTCGATAGTTGTGGCGCACCAGCTTAGTTGCTCCTCGGCATGTGGGATCTTCCCGGATCAGGGGTCTAATCCATGTCTCCTGCAATGGCAGGGGGATTCTTTACCACTGAGCCACCAGGGGAGCCCCCCTTTCGCTTTGATGAAGTGTTGACTGAAGAAATGAATCCCACTCTAAAGTTATAGAGAGCGCTCATATGTATCCTCATCTGCTGAAAATTACTATTCTAGGCCTGATTTTTTTTTTTTAATAAATTTATTTATTTTAGTTGGGGGCTAATTACTTTACAATATTGTAATAGTTTTTGCCATACATTGACATGAATCAGCCATGGGTTTACATGTGTTCCCCTTCCTGGACCCCCCACCCACCTCCCTCCCCATCCCATCCCTCTGGGTCATCCCATTGCCCCGGCCCTGAGCCCTTGTCTCATGCATCGAACATGGAATGGTGTTCTGTTTCACATATGATAATATACATGTTTCAATGCTATTCTCCCAGAATGTCCCACCCTCACCTTCTCCCTCAGAGTCCATAAAATTGTTCTATGCATCTGTGTCTCTTATTCTGTCTCGCATATGGGGTTATCGTTACCATCTGATTTTTTTTTTTTTACCATCTGATTTTATATAGTCCTTTTTTTCTCTTTTTCAACCATGGCCAGTTATCTATTTTTTGTTGAAACCTATCATCTATACACTTTAAATATTTGCATTTTCATTTTATATAAATTATATCTCAATAAAGTTGATTTTAAAAACTAAAACAGCCAATTCCCTAGTGGTTAGAATTCTGGGCTTTCACTGCTATGGCCCAGGTTCAATCCCTGGTCTGGGAACTGAGATCCCACAAGCCACATGGCATGGCCAAAACCACCACCACCCCCCTAAAAAAAAAAACAAAAAACTGGAAAAATTCTGTCACTTGCATCAGTGTATATAACATTCATGTATGAAGCTCCAATACTTTGGCCACCTGATGCAAGGAGCCAATTCATTGGAAAAGACCCTGATGTGGGGAAGAATTGAAAACAAATGAAGAGGGCAGCAGAGGACAAGCTGGTTATGTAGCTGACTCAGTGGACATGAATCACTGACTCAGTGGACGTGAATGAGCAAACTCCAGGAAACAGCGAGGGACACGAGAGCCTGGCACACTACCGTCCATGGGGTCGCAAAGAGTCGGACATGACTTAGTGACTGAACAACAGCAATAGGTTCAGTTCAGTTCAGTCGATCAGTCGTGCCGGACTCTCTGCAACCCCATGAACTGCAACACTCCAGGCCTCCCTGTCCATCACCAACTCCCGGAGTCCGCCCAAACCCATGTCCATTGAGTCGGTGATGCCATCCAGCCATCTCATCCTCTGTCGTCCCCTTCTCCTCCTGCCCCCAATCCTTCCCAGCATGAGGGTCTTTTCCAATGAGTCAACTCTTTGCATGAGGTGGCCAAAGTATTGGAGTTTCAGCTTCAACATCAGTCCTTCCAATGAACACCCAGGACTGATCTCCTTCAGGATGGACTGGTTAAAAGACTAATAATAAAAGCAACACCCATATGCCCACCTATCAGCTTAAGAAGCTGTGCACCATTACCTTTGAAGCCCCTTTCCTGCTTCACTGTGTTGATCAGTTTCTTTTCTTCCTAGCTTTGCCACACATGCAATATAGTCAATATAGTCTTGGCTGCCTCTGAACTTTATATAACAGAATCATACTGAATGTATTCTTCTGTGACTTGCTGTTTCTGCTCATTATTTTAAACATTTACCTACGCTTGTGTGCATTGTGGTTATTAACTTTTACTACAGAATAGTGGGGCTTCCCTGGTGACTCACATTGCAAAGAATCTGCCTGCAACACAGGAGACCTGGGTTTGATCCCAGCATCAGGAAGATCCCCTGGAAAAGGGAATGGAAACCCACTTCAGTATTCTTGCCTGAAAAATTCCATGGACACAGAAGCCTGGCAGCCAACAGTCCATGGGGTCACAAAGAGTTGGACACTACTGAGCGACTAACACTTTGACTGAATAGTGTTACTTTCTAGAATCTACCATTCTCTTGAGTGCATATGGGCTGTTTGCAGTCTGGGGCTTTTCTGAACAATGCTGCTCTGAATGTTTTTGGTTTTGTATTGGCAAGGGATCATGCTGGGATGGAACCACTGGGTTGTGAGGTATCGGCATGTTCAACTCAACTAGTTAATGCCAGCTGTTTCCAAAGTGGCTTATACTGACTTACCTTTCCACCAGCAAGCTAAGAATTCCTTTTTCTCCGCATCCTTGCTGACATCTACTGATCACATTCTAACACTTCTGCCCACTTGGGTCTTTATAATAACAGCCAACACTTAGTACTCTCTTCAGCTGTGGCAGCCCCTGTTCTGAGCACTCTGTGTGCATGACCTCATTTCATCCTCACGAGAGCCCTAGCTATTATGAACGTGTTGTCATTTGTGAACAAGAGAGCAAGTCTTTGTCCTTCCCCTCCCCCTCCCCTTCTGTCTGAGCCTGGTGGCCACTCTCTGTGGCCATTTCACATGTTCCTTCTCCCATCCTGAGCAGGGCTGGGCCCCAGCATGGCCTTAGTCCCACCCAGAGTCTTTCCTCCTCAGGCTGTTACTCCCTCTCAGTCCGCCTCAGCCGCCCTGCCTCCTGGGACCGGATCAGACACTACAGGATCCAGCGCCTTGACAATGGTTGGCTGTACATCTCACCACGCCTCACCTTCCCCTCGCTCCTGGCCCTGGTGGACCATTACTCTGGTACGGCCGCCCCCCGCCTCATATGAGTAGATGGGAATTTGGGCTCTGGGGGCAGTCAGTCATCTCTTGGACAATTTACCTGCTGGAGAATATCCAGACAGAAGAGGGACCACTCCTTTCTCCACGCCAGTCCCTGTGCCAAGAAATGCAGCCTGGGAGCCCCGGCTTCATCTCACAGCAACATAGCCACACAGACGTCCTGTGGGTGTGCAGGCCAGTACCTCACCCACCACTGTGGTTCTGAGTCAAGGTCTCCCACGCTGACACGGTTCTCTCTGCAAGAATTAGGCCCACAGCTGTTGTTACTGTGGAATTTAGTCAATTCTCAGCATCTTCTGGTGCCTATCCTGTAACAGCACAGTGTCAGAGGCAGAGAGGAAAGACCACTGCTGAGAAAACTGATCAGGGGGTTTCTGGACAGCTGTTCCAGGCAGCAGATACTGACTGAACAAGTGGAGACTAATCATTCCTTAGCTTTCTTCTTTCCAAAGCACTTTCCTAATCAGAAAACTGGGGCTCAAAGAGGTCCCTCAACTTACCCAAAATCACACAGTAAATTAAGTCTCCCCAGTTAGCCCAGAATCTTTGACTGCATCTCAGCTTCCAGATGAACAGTTTGGGGCTCCCAATCCCACCAGCCAAGTGTGGAAGGCTGTCAGGGTGAGGGTGGTTGGTTGGGGAGGGAAGCGGGGCTGGAGTCGGCCAGGTCAAAGGTCTAGGTCTCTTCCTCAGAGCTGGCGGATGACATCTGCTGCCTCCTCAAGGAGCCCTGTGCCCTGTGGAAGGGTGGCCCACTTCCTGGCAAGGCCATACCCCCACCTGTGACTGTGCAGGCGACACCACTCAACTGGAAAGAGCTGGACAGGTGAGGGGCCCCTGGAATGGGAAGGTGGAACAAAGAGTTACAAGGACCCACCCCTGGGAACCTGGACTGGGGGTGTCACCTTCATGGACACCTGGGAGCCACTAAGCATTGTCTGAGCTCAGAGGCCAGCCCAGGCTCAGCCGGTCTGCTGGGGGGACCAGCAGGGACGCCAAAGCGGGCATGGATATAGGGCATGCCTGGACACCAAGGTGGCCAGGATGGAAGGGCAGACAAGATGGGATACAACAGAGTACCAGCCCTGAGTGAGGTCAAGCATGGGTCTGATCTGACAGGGAACAGGGAGCCAGGGGGTTTTCAGCAGGTTCTGAGAGCAGGGACTGTGTGGTAGGGGCGGGGAGGAGGCTGAGGCTCCCGACCCAGCTCTGTCCCCTCTCCACAGCTCCCTCCTGTTCTCTGAAGCATCTGCCGCAGGGGAGGAATCCCTCCTCAGTGAGGGGCTCCGGGAGGCCCTGAACTCCTACATCAGCCTGACTGACGACACCTCCTTGGACGATGCCAAGGGCGAAAGCAGACGGCGAAAGGGGAACCAAGGCTGCAGCACCTAGAGTCCCATCTCAGCTCAGCCTGAGCGAGCACCCCAGAGGCAAGGCTGCACGGAGGGGGAGGGAGGGCTGGGACACAGAGGCACATCCAGGGTCCCACCAGTATCCTCTGTTCCTTCCCCTCGTAGCCCTAAGAAGTCACTTAACCTCCTCCCAGTGTGATGACTTGGCCTACAACCTCTAGTTCAAGTCTAGAGCAGTTAAGAACAGGGCCAGGACTCCAAAAGAGACCAGATGTCCTCTGGGGTCTGACCCAATCAGTTCCTGAGTTTGGGATTTCCAGTGTCATCCTCTTCTGCCTGTTGAGAGTCATTCTCCATCCCACAACTCCTCCCACAAGGTAGAAAACCACCACCAGCATCAGGGCGGAAAAAGTAACCATTTAAAGAAAACTGACCAGTCTCACTCAGAATGCTACCACACCTCTGAAGGTAGGACTGCAGCCTGGAAGGAACAGGAAAGCAGAGGGGATGGGTGGTTTAAACAGCAGCAGAACCTGGGCTGTCCAGCTCCCACCTGACCGCCATGCCAAAGAGCAAGACCTCTGACAGTCCAGGTCCTCCACATCCCCGTTAAGCCCCTTCTCCGGCCGGTCCTAGCTCTCAGGTCTGTTTCATTGTGCGGCTCATCCTTTAAACCTGATACGCTTTTCTGGCTACAGCAGCCTCGCCACCTTGTGGCCAAATGCAAAACGACACCATGTGAGCCCAGCACACTGCAGCAAGGTTAGTCACGTTCCCTGGGCAGGGGCATCAGAGGGTGGTGAGCCCTCTCTCCACAAAGTCAAGGCCACCGCCAGTACCAACTCCAGTCCTCCATTTCCCTGCTGTCCATGAAAGGAAAGGGGTCTGGCTGAAGCTGCTAAGTGAGCAGAGAGAAGAGGGAAGAAGGAAGGGGAGGGGAGGCCACCGCCTCTATTACCCTACTGGGTTCTGAAGCTAGAGCGGAGGTGGGAAAGGCTTTACCAGTATCATCAACAGGGTCTCAATTAAAGATCTGATTTATTCAAGTATCTGAAAACATTCTACAATGAAAACCGTTATCAGATGCTGCTTGTACTGTGCTATGGACCATGCACATACTGCCATATTGTTTTCAGAAGACTTGAAATGCCCGTGATTGGTAGTTTAAAAACTACACCTGATGGAGAAGGAAGACAATTTAATGTTTCATCCAGATCCAGAGGTGCAGCAAATTAAAGGACAGCTCCAATTGGCAAACAGGTATCTCATGATGGTCTCCAAGAAGAAACGGTTGGCGATGGATAGTTCAAAAGTGCTTCTCCAAAAGGTGGATGGTTCTTTAAAAAGTTTCAGGTCGCAACCCTTGCAGAAGACACTGACGCCCAACACACTGATTCTCGGTCCAGGAAACATGGGTCTTCCGGGTTCCACGTGGCTGGGGAGCCCCTACCAATCATGCTTCTCTGCTGTGACTAAGAGGGTCCTCTGGACCGGACAGGGAGCAGGCGGGGGCCGTGCACCGTCAGTCATAGTGGATGGCAGTGTAGAAGATGATCCAGATGACCTAGAGAGGAAAGAAGCAATGTTTACAGGTCCCTTCACCGCCAGAGTCAACACAGGCTCCTACTCCACAAAACAAAAGTGTCCTAACAAAGTGCACACAGTGGACTTCCTGGGGGCTAGCCAATGCACAAGCTGCTTGGGGGCTTACATAATTTCACTGAAAACAAGATGTCTCCAGTAGAACCCAGGACCACCTTCTTATGCTCCCCAAGAACCCTGGACAAGTCTCTCCTGCCAAACAGTGCGAGGGCTTAGAATTACAGATGTGCAAATGATGGAGGTAAAGCAAACTGTACTGCTAGGAAGTGTTAGGATTAGCAACAGACATGAAAACAGAACTCATGTCATACCCTGTCAGCTTCATATCAAAGCAGAGGTTCTCAAACCTGACTGTCCTTGGCAATCTTCTGGGATCTTTAAAAACATACAGAGATGCCCAGGTGCCACCTCCCAGAGATTCTGAATCATCGGTCTGGGCTAGGGTCTATAACTTTTAAAATATAACTTTGAGATGTAATTCATTGTTCATAAAGTTTACCCCTTTAAAGTATATACAATTCAGAGGTTTTTTTGTATATTCAGAGTTGTGAAAACATTTTAGAGCATTTTCATTACCCTGGAAACAAAACCTATTCCCGTCATCAGTTACTTCCCATTCCCCTTCCCACCCGTGTCCTAACAACCACTAATCACTTTTTATCCATATGGGTTTGCCTCTTTTGAACATTTCACATAAACAGAATCACAACATGTGGCCTTTTGTGTCTGCATTTTTTTCACCTAGCATCATGTTTTCAAGGCCCATCCATGTTGGAGCCTATACCAGTACTTCAGTCATCTTTATGGCCCAGTATTTCTACTGTATATACAGCATTTTATCCAGCCATTTGTCAGGTGATGGCAAATGCAAAAAATTTCCTTTTGGGGACTATTATGAATATATGTGTTAAATGTTTCCCAGTTTTCAGTATGCAGCCAGAGTTGAGAATTAGACGTAAAAGTTGACAGTGAGCCCTGCATTCACTCACCACAGGGAGACTACACAGTGCATCACCCCACATCTTATGAGACAACATTAACTCAAGAAAGGCCCTCCAGCCTCAGGAGCCTTGAAAAAACAGTACGCAAATCACACAATGTAACTATCAAAGGGCTCCCCTTGAATAACTGAGAGCTCCAGGAAATGACAAACCTTGCTGTGAAATCTTCAGTTACACATACCATGAACAAGGCAAACGATGTCATAAATCCTTCTTTCGTGAGCTCCCACGTGCCACCATATTCTTCCTCGTCTATCTGCAGGTAGTTGCTGAAGTAGAGGTACAGGACACCCGCGTTGATCAGGCAGAACCTAGAGCAAGGGAGGACAAGCACCAAACATGAGCTGCAGGTGTGGAGGACCCAGAACTACCAACATGGTCCAGCTCCGTCAGGGCACTGGCAGCTGCACAGTTAACCGTGTCATGGGGGCAGATAAAATGATCCATGAAAACACACCTAGGTCCTCAGTGGAGCTGCCCACTTGGTTGTGTTAGAGAAAAAAACCCCTCTTTTTAGTTGATCAGCAAGCATATGTAAGTTCTCCAAGCCCCCTTGAAGTAAGACAGAAGGCTGCTGAACAATCCCAAATAGGACCAGTTCCTGACGGCCTCCAGGTAGTTCCAGCTCGGAAAGGAGGGCGGCCATGGAAAAAACCCATGTGAAGCTGCTGCTTCATGGCTTAGTCGGGCAAGCAAGGGCATGGTAAAGCAGCCCCTGCATAATTCCCAATGGGAGACAATTTCTGAATGTTCATTGGCAGCTACTGCACCTGATGCAAGGTGAACATGGCAGTGCCAGCCGTCAGCTCACCATCTATGAGGGGGGCAAAAACAACAGTCAGAGTGGACTGAAATCAGAGGTTTCAGAAAGGTCTCTGACCCCCATCACATATGATTTAACTGATGCAAGAATCAGAATACGGAGAACAGTAACATAGCACTGTGCTCTACTGATCTCTTGGTACTGTAGCTGTGTAAAAGTAATATTCATAAAGTGATCAAAACTTCCTTTATGATCTTTCCTCTTATAGCGCCTAATCTTACGGGAGACTATATGCCTTAGGCCACACCCCTTCTGAAGGCTGCAGTGGAAAATGCAAAGAGAACAGGTTCCTCCTGGCGGATGAAGTGTGAGCTGCTGCAGGGCCATGGTAGGGCAGTGTGATGATAGGAGTGTAAATCCTTGTGTAAGGCGGGGAGGGGGTGTGCTATAGACCTGAGGCTGTCTGAGCAAGATGAGGTTGAGGCAGGGTGTGAGTAGTCAGTGCGGGCTTTCTCAGGCTGGAAAGAACAGGAGTTGGGAGACTTGTTTAGACCTGTTTCAGGACATCAGTACAAACAAAGTTTGAGGACAGGGACTGGGAAAATGGCTGAATAGGGAGGCAAGAAGCCCCGAAGGCTTCGAGCCTAAGTGCTTGGGAGAACCATGGGTCCAGCAACAGAAGCAGGGAGTCAGGATGGACAGATGGTTTTTCGTGGGATATCACACAAATTACAGTCCTTGGCTTAGCTATGTCATGGCCACATCCTTATCTGCTACTAGAAATCTGGGGACCCAGCCAATCTGGCCATGTCCCTCTGACAGGAGTTCCATTCTGGACAGGCTGAGTTAGTGGCTCTAGACAGAGCCTACTAATGGGACTTAGAAATGTCACTGGGGCTCAGCTACTAAGCTCATTTAGTCTCCTACTGTAAAAGTGGTTGCTTAATGAGATGAGAAAGGGAAATACAAGTGAAAGAGACAAAGGAGGACAGGGACAGAGAAAATGGCTGACATTGGGCCTGCCTGCCAAGGGTCACACACTAAGTAGAAAGTGAAGTCACAGCATTTAAATGTCTGGTGGTCAAGGGGGAGGGGTCAGGAAAGGACTGGAAGTCTCCGCACTGAGATTTAAGGATGGGCATCAATTCTATATTGTAAGCAGGAGAGAACCACACAGCAAATGTATGGGCAAAGACACAAGCATGCTGGATCAGGGTGGGGGGCAGGGGGCTGTGTGCGCGTGTGTTAGTTGCTCAGTTGTGTCCGACTCTTTGCGACACCATGGACTGTAGCCTGCCGGGCTCCTCTGTCCATGGGAGTCTGCAGGTAAGAATATTGGAGTGGGTTACCATTTCCCTCTCCAGGGGATATTCCTGACCCAGGGATCGAACTCGCATCTCCTGCATTGACAGGCGGGTTCTCTACCACTGAGCCAACAGGGAACCCTGACTAGTGTGAGTCTTTGCTATATTATTCCCAGATTGGGTGACTTCAGAGAAGTCCCTCAGGGCTCCTGCAAGACAAGACAGGCGCAGGGGGTTCGAACCACTGTTACCCTCTCCTAGAAAAGTGATCTGGGGAAGACAGGAGACTACTTTTTTTTGGCTTTTAGATTGACTTCTGCTGTCTCTGGCCATTTTCCTGGTACCTGCCTTTCTGTCTCACAGGAAGCTCAAATGGGGTGACCAACATTCTAAAAATGTGGTAAGTATCTTCATATCACTTCCACCCTGAGAAGACCTCTGTGAACCCCAGGTCCTGCCTGCATCTCAATGAGTCCTCATCAAATGTCCACTCTGTCAAGAGTGATTTGGAGGATAAAGCCTATGGTTTCCTTGGACAAATAGTTTGCTCAGCATCATAAATCAAAAACCTCTTTAGCTGGGAGAGAGGACTGTACATTCCTTTTCGGTTACCTTCCGAGAAAACAGCCAACTCAAATGAGTTTGAAATGATTTCACACTTTTCACCCCAGAGTAAGGAAATAAGACATGTGATCACAGTTAACACATCTATGTGATTTTCCAATGTTGAGTACTGACAGTTTGTATTCCCTGTGTGAAAAGAGAAAAGGCCAGAGGTTTGCTTGTCCATTCCTACCACAACTTGCCCACGACTCCCATCTTAAGACAATTCCCACAAATCTTTTAAAATCAACCTGATGGGCATGCAGTGACTTCTTAACAAGTTGAGCCATGACCAGGGGCTGGTGTCAAATGCTGCCACTGGCCACAGGTGCACAATAAAGGAAGAAGGACCAAACCTCCTACTTTTTCGCTGCCTGTAAAATGTAGGGACCTGGGGCTTCCATGGCAGTCCAGTGGTTAAGTGCTTCCACTGCAGGGTACACGAGTTCAATACCTGGTCTGGGAACTCAGATTCCGCATGCCATGTGGCAAGGCCAAAAAAAAAAAAGTAGGGACCTAAAACAACTTCTGCCAAAGCCAAGATTCAGGACATCCAGCACAGTGCACAAGGGAGTGATCAGGTACAGGAGCTCTTCCACCTACCAAACTTCCCCAGACAACAAAGGTCATGTCAGAACTAGATGCCTGTCACCAACAGGCAATATAGCAACCTCTTGCATGAGGTCACTATGGACCCATGAATGAATAAACTAACTCAGATCTTCGTAAAGGTAACATCCTGACCCAAGATGTTCCCAGGCCTGCTGAACTGAGGAGTACTGCATCAGACCCAGGAGGGCCATCATGGGGCCAGTTTTTTGCTTTAGTTATTACACACACACACACACACAGAAACTTAGAAAGACAAAAAAACCCCAAGACTTACCCTGCTATTCCCAAGAAACCTCGCAACGGTAACACTCCCCAAATGACACCTAGGACCACAGCAATGATCTGTCGGAACCAGTAGATCACATCTAAAAATTCATCCTGTAGAAAAAAGAGAGAATGTATGCATTATCTGGAGGGGGTACCACAAGAGAACCTCTTGTAACAGGTGAGGAACAGAAAAGCTTTCTGCTAAACTCATCTTCCAGAGAAATTTCCCCCCAAAACAATGGTATTTGGTTCTCCTATCTCCACATCTTCTTCTTATACTGAATTGTGGTTTAAAAAAAATGATATATATTTACTTATCTTGGGACTTCCCTGGTGATTTAGATGGTAAAAGAGTCTGCCTGCAATGCAGGAGACACAGGTTCAATCCCTGGGTCGGGAAGATCCCCCGGAGAAGGAAATGGCAACCCACTCCAGTATTCTTGCCTGGTAAGTCCCATGGATAGAGGAGCCTGGTGGGCTCCAGTCCATGAGGTCAAAGAGTCAGAGAGTCTCTTGTAACAGGTGAGGAACAGAAAAGCTTTCTGCTCAATTCATCTTCCAGAGAAATTTCCCCCCAAGACAATGGTTTTTGGTTCTCAAATCTCCACATCTTCTTGTACTAAATTGTGGTTTAAAAACAGATGATATATTTACTTATCCTAAGTGATGGCTTCCAGGGTGTTGTACTCTAGATAAAAATTTTAGAAAAATCATTTACTTTTTTTTTTCAAAGCTACGAAAATGAAATCGCTGTGACAGTAACTGAGCTACTGGCCAGTTATCTGACCTGGGGATACCTGGACAGACTAGCCACAGGCAGAAGGGCTGTCTGTGAACCAATTCACTACCACTTCCCCACACAAGGAATTCTAAGTAAGTCACAAAGGAGAGGCTGAATTAGAAACAAAAGTGAAGAAGGAGCCAGCACATCTAATTTTCATACAAGAACATGGAAGATTCAGGTTTCCGACCTTCCCTGGACTGCAGAAACCAGTCCTTACACAAAGAAAGACAGACATGACACAGCAAATCAGAAAGGTTTTACAACAGCTGGGCAGGACAAGGGCACTTTCAGGAAGTACCTCCCGTTCACCCCCGCCCCCTTACAGGAACCCCAGGAAAACCTATTTCATCATTCAAACAAACAGACAAAAAAAAAAAACAAGGGAAAGATTGCAGGTATAACAATCTTTTCAGGCCAACTGGAACCAAGCTATTTGCAATAGTTCCTTCCCCACCATGCAGCAGAGGTGGGGAAGTGCTCACACTCAGATCTTCTGAATGCATGTGACCAGTAAGGACATCTTGAAGTTCCCCAACCATTCCTCATACACATTTGGTGGTCTCTCCCCGACCCCTACACCCCACCACACGCATGCACGAACGCTCGCCCCTGAAAGGTGGTCTCTGTCTCCCTTCTTAACTCTCACCCTTACTAGGGTATTCAGTTTTCTCATTCGACAGGAAAGCAAGAGCAGCTCACCTTTAGTGAGCCTCACTATGGGCTAAGCACTTTAACGCAGCAGGTACCCCACTTCAGAGTTTTTCTGAGACTCAAGTGAGATGATACACAGAGAGAACCGGACACATAGTAAGTATTCAATAGAAGTCTGCTCCGGTTACTGTTCGTGCCAACGACGCTGGCAGTTAATTCTACAACATCAGTCACTTACTCAAGATCCTGCTGGCACTAAAAGGCGGAGATCGAATCGAACTCAGTTCAGTCTTGCCGTTCAAGCACGCGACCTGCCTGCGGGGACAACTCCTCCGCCCCTCCTTGCGGCTTCTCGCGTGACCCAGGTGATTTCACCCCTCGACCACTCTGTGATGAGCCCCGAGCCTGACAGCTGGGCCCGCGCAGTTTGCCGCGACACCCTTGGGCCACCCGCCCCGCCACCCTGAACACTCGGCCGCGCTCGGACCGGGGCAGGGGCAGGATCGGGCCTGTCCTTTCGTCCCCGAGTCCCAGCCGGCTCCTCGAACGTACGCCCCCGCTAGTCCCCACCGCACCTTGTCTTCCCAGGCCGCGTCGCTCCGCAGCACCTTGCTCCAGACAGAGACTTTGAGGGCCCCGTTGGCCAGCTGTGGCTGAGACGGCTCCTCCTTCCGCCGCCCGCCGCTCATCCTCCCGTCGCGCCGCCCGGGCCGGGCCTGGGGCGCGCGGGCCTATCTAAAAGGGGTCGGGGTCTGGGGTCGCGGGTCACGGAGCGCAGGTCGGCGGTGGCGGCGAGAACGACAGGCTCAGCGGATCGGTCCAGCGGCGCCCCTCCAACAGCTTGCACTTGGCCAAGCAACCCGGCTCGGTCGGCTCGGTAGAGACCAGGCGCGCGGAGGGCGGAGCCACGCAGCGCCGCGCGACGTGCACACGCAGCCAATCGGCGGCCACGTAGCTGTCCGAGCTCAGGAACAGCCGCCGCTTCGGCGCAAGCGCACTATACGCGGGGACGTGACGGCAAGCTTCCGCTGGCCCCGCAGTAAGGTGAGAGGGAAGGGACAATCTTGGTGACGACGACGCCGTGAGCGCGAGGAGGCGCTGCGGAAATACAGGAAGGATGTCACCGAGGAAAGCGAGGTTGAACAGGAGCTTCGTCCAATCCGCCACAGCTTGTCCCTCGAGCAGCGGGGCAGAACACGACCCTGCCTTACCCGAGGCGTCCTTTGTAGCCCAAGCCTTGCTCCCCGGGGGCCCCAAGTTGCCCCTCAGGGTTTAGCCCTTGCTTGTTTTCCCCTAACCTTTCAAGTCCCTTAGGACCTTGTTCAGAAAGTTCACTGTTTTGTGTAGTGGTAACTTAAGTGTTTCTTCATGCCTAGCGTCCTCTTTTGACAGATGTGAGCCTTGCGATCCAAAGAGGGGAAATTATTTCTAAGGCTTTCGAGCTTGTTGCAACCAGCTGAGGACTCCTCAGGGGAGAAAGGTAGTATCAGAATATCTGAGCATTCATCTAGCGTGTTGGAGAAGGCAATGGCACCCCACTCCAGTACTCTTGCCTGGAAAATCCCATGGACAGAGAAGCCTGGTAGGCTGCAGTCCATGGGGTCGCTAAGAGTCGGACACAACTGAGCGACTTCACCTTCACTTTTCACTTTCGTGCATTGGAGAAGGAAATGGCAACCCACTCCAGTGTTCTTGCCTGGAGAATCCCAGGGACGGCGGAGCCTGGTGGGCTGCTGTCTATGGGGTCACACCGAGTCGGACACGACTGAAGCGACTTAGCAGCAGCAGCAGCAGCAGCATCTATCGTGTCCTCGCTACGCGCTTGGAGAGTGATTCACAAGTGTGGGTCTGGACCAGCAGCAGGTGCATTACCTAGAACTTGATTAGAAATTCAAATTCTCAGTACCCACTCAGACTCATTGAATCAGAAATTCTGGCGTGGGGCCCATAATCAGCGTTTCGGCCAGCCCGCCAGGTGGTGCTCTGCGCACACTACAAAGTAACAAGGCACATGGGTCCTGTGTGGTGCGTTTATAGAGGCAAAGTAACTTGCTCTGAACCGCTCAGCTAGTACCTGGGTCTGACTGATTTCAAAATCTGCACCCTGGGGCGTTTCCTGGAGGTCCAGTGGTTAGAACTCAAAGTGCTTTCTCTCCTGTGGAATCTGGTTCAATCCCTGGTACCGGAACAAAGATCGCGCAAACCAGAGGAGCGACCAGGCGACCAAGAAACAAAACAAAAACCTGCAATTTTTTTTTTTTGGTAACATATCAGAATTGCATTCTTTTTTATTGCCAAGTACTATTCCAGTCTATGGACGTATTACATATTGTTTATCCATTCATCCTTAAAAAAAATTTTTTTGGCCCCACCCCGTAGCATGTAGGATCTTAGTTCTTCCACCAGAGATCTTTCCCCAGCCTCCTGCATTGGAAGGAGGAATCTTAACCACTGGACTGCAGGGGAAGTCCCTTTTTATTTACTTTAGTTGTTTTTTATAATGTAGTGTTGTTCCTGCCATACAACAAAGCAAATCAGCTATAATTATATATATGTCCCCTCCCTCCTGAGCTTACCCCACCCCTCTAGGTCATCACAGAACACCAGACTGGTCTCCTTGTGTTATACAGCAACTTCTCACCAGCTATCCATCTTCCACTTGATAGTGTGTATTTGTTGTTACTTCTTTCTCCATTCGTCCCACTCTCTCCCTTCCCCTATTTTTATTTATTTATCTGGCTGCCCTGGGTATTAATTGCAGCAGGTGGGATCCTCCTTGTGTCATGGAGGATGTTTCCTCCCAGTGCAGGACTTCTTTTTTAATCTGCACTCTTAACCTTAAATATAGCAGCGATAGGGTCAGAACAACCTTTGCATACTTGTCAATATTCATGTGTAGCTCTCCACTTTAGGTGAACAATGGAATCTCCTAGGAAGTTTTTTCAGAATACCATAGCTGTTGTCTTCTACCACAACCCAATCCCAAGATTGTGTTTCAGTAGGTTGAGGGGGACTGGACCCTAAAGATGATACACATTACAACAGACATTTCTTTGTCCGCACCTGGTGGGATGGCCATATACCTGACATGGGTGTACACCTTTCGTCCTAACTTTCACATTATCAGCCCTCCCTCCTCTGAACCAGTTTTCCTCCCCTATGCAAACCTAAAGTAAAGCCTAACCAGCTCACTCCAGTTTGGACATGCATCACTGATATAAAACCTATTTTACAGACTCCCTGATGGCATGCAGTGCTGGAGATAGATCATTCTATCACAGAATGTTGGAAGAATACCTGGCCTGGAGTCAGAGACAGAAAAAGTAAGTTTTTAGCCTGCTGGGTCTGGTGGCAGAGGATTGTAATGGGAGTCTGATCTGGGCTGTTAGGGAACTGAACTCGGAAGGAAGAGTAGGAGTTAAGAAGAGGAAGAGAGAGGGGAAAGGAGGAGAGTATTCCAGGAGATGAAACCATGTCTGCTGTTGGTGAGGAATAAAGCCACAAGTTAGGGAAGGAAGGGGAGACTCGTGCTGAATAACTTTCTTCCAGTTTTATTGAAAAATGGTGTGCATCACTGTGTAAGTTTAAGGTCCACGGCATGATGGTTTGATTTACGTATATTTTGAGATGTTTACCAGAGTAGAATCGGCTAACACCCACCTTCTGAGATAGACACAATAAAGAGAAAAGAAAGAAGAATATGAAAAAGGAAAAATAAAATCTCCTGTGATGAGAATTCTTAGGATTTACTCTTTTTTTAATTATGAAAATTATTTATGTATTTATTTTTGGCTGCACTGGGTCTCCACTGCTGAGCTCGGGCTTTCTCTAATTGCAGCAAGTGGGAGCATCTCTCTAGTTGTAGTGCCTGGGCGGCTTATTGAGGTAGTTTCTCTTGTTCCACAGCATGGGCTCTAGGGCCACATGGGCTCAGCAGTTGTGGTACATGGGCTTAGTTGCCAGACAGGTAGAATCTTCCTGGAGCAGGGACTGAACCTGTTTCCCCTGCATTGGCAGATGGATTTTTAACCACTGGCCCACCAGAGAAGTCCAAAATTTCACCATTTTTCAGTGTGTAGCTCTGTGACCCAGTGCAGTACATTTACTGGTGGTCGCATCCATTTTTAGAACACTTTCATCATACAAAACTGAAACTCAGTACTCATTAAACTATTAACTCCCCATTCTCCCTTCCCCTCAACACCTGGCAATTATCAATTATACTTTCTGTCTCTGAATTTGACTGAGTTCCTTGTTAAGAGTGTAATCGCAGCATTTGCCTTTTTCTAATTGCTTATTTCACTTAGCACTACATCTTCAAGGTTCATCTATGTCATAGCATGTCAGCATTTCCTTCTTTTGTAAGGTTGAAGAATGACTTTCTTAAATGTCCACAGTGTATGCATTCTGTTTATCCATTTATCTATTAAGGGACACT
Organism: Giraffa tippelskirchi; assembly: GCF_054371585.1. Taxonomy (NCBI): domain Eukaryota; kingdom Metazoa; phylum Chordata; class Mammalia; order Artiodactyla; family Giraffidae; genus Giraffa; species Giraffa tippelskirchi. Next base: position 107,501,494 of record NC_137287.1, on the reverse strand, counting down.
TGGGCTGCTTCCACCTTTTTGCTATTGTGAATAATACTACAATGAATAAGTGTACAAAGCATCTGTTCAAGTCTCTGCTTTCAGTTCTTCTGGGTATATACTCAGAGTGGAATTGCTGAGTCATATCATACTGCCTTTAATTTTTCGAAGTATTGCCATACTATTTTCCATTCCCACCAAGAGTACACAAGAGTTCCAATTTATCCATTCTCATCAACACTTGTTTTGTTTTTTAAACAGTCAATCTAATGAGTATAAAGTGACATCTTATTGTGTTTTTATTTGCATTTCTCTAATGATTAGTGAGATCAAGCATCTTTTCACATGCTTGCCGACCATCTGTATATCTCTTTTGGAGAAATGTCCAGTCTAGAACTTTGCCTATTTTTGAGTCTAGTCATTTGGGTTTTTGTTGTTGAGTTTTAGGGGTTTTATGTATAGTCTAGATACTAATCCCTTATATGTAATTTGCAAATACCTCCTCCCATTCTGTAGGTTGCCTTCTTACTTTGTTGATCATGTCCTTTTTGGGGGGAGCAGAGCAGACTGTATGTTCATGAGAACATATAATCAAAACCTTTGTCAAGTGCTAAGTACCAGGTCAATAAAACTTCTGTTGTAATGTTTCCACTTTGTCATCAGGGAAGTAAAACAAGGAGTGTCCTTTAATAAACAAAAGTTTTAAATTTTAATAAAGTGAAATTTGTCTAATTTTTTTATTGTTGTTGCCTGTGCCTTTGGTGTTACATTCAAGAAATCATTGTCAGTCCTATGTCATCAAGGTTTTCAATGTTCTCTTTTATAGTTTTAGCTCTTATGTTTAGGTCTTTGGTCCATTTTTAGTGTTAGGTAAGGGTCCACCTTTATTCTTTTACATATGGATATCCAGTTTTCCCAGCACCCTTTGTTAAAGACTGTCCTTTTACCATTGACTGGTTTTGACATCATCATTTGACCATATATGCGAGGGTTTATATCAGGGCTGTCTACTTTATTCCGTTGGTCTGTTTGTCTGTCTTTATGCGAGTGCCACTCTTTTGATTACTGTAGCTTTGTTAAGCTTTGAAATCAGGAAGTGTGAGTCCTCCAACTTTGTTCTTATTTTTCAAATTGTTTCACTTAATGGATATCCCTAGAGATTCCATATGAATTTTAGAATGAGTTTTTCTATTTCTGCCAAAAAAAAAGTCATTGGGATTTTGATAGAGAATGACGTGATTCTGTAGATTGCTTTGCAGTAATAATATCAAGTCTTCTAATCCATGAGCATGAAATGTTTTTCCGTTTATTTGTATATTCTTTAATTTCATTCAGTGATGTTTAGTTTTTTGACATGCAAGTCTTTCACTTACTTGGTTAATTCCTGAGTATTTTATTCTTTTTGATGCTATTGTAAGTGGATTATTTTCTTAATTTACTTTTTGGATTTTAAAAGTAATTTTTATTTATTTATGGCTGTGCTGGGTCTTTATTGCAGTGCAGACATTTCTCTAGCTGCAGCAAGCAGGCTTCTCATTGTGGTTGCTTCTCTTGTTGCAGAGCACCAGCTCTAGGGCTCAGTAGCTTGTAGCATAGTAGCTCAGTAGTTGTGGCACACAGAGTTAGTAGCTCTGCGGCATGCAGAACCTTCCTAGATCAGGGATGGAACTTGCGTCTCCTGCATTGGCAGGCAGATTCTTTACCACTGAGCCACCAGGGAAGCCCCTCCTTTTCAGCTATCTCACTGAAGAGAAATAGCTGATTTTTGTATCTTATAGCATTGCTGAATCCATGTACTAGTTTAACAGTTTTTCTGTGTGTATAATCTTTAGGGTTTTCTACATATCTGATCATACCATATGCAGAGGTAACTATTTCTTCCCCCTAAGAAGAGTTAATTGTTTATACGTCATATTGTATCATATTTTGAAGCTCTGATTGGAACCCCAAGATTCACTACATTTATCTTTATGTGGAAGGAGGACAGTGTCACAGAAAGTTTTATTTGAAAGGCTGCTTAGGTCCTGCAGTCCAGCCCGAGGTCACTTGGCTAAGTTAGAGGTCCAACAGGCATCGTAAACCTCATCTGAGTCCCTCCTCTTATCTTTCTGTGCTGTGCTTAGTCTCTGTCATGTTCGACTCTTTGTGACCCATGGGTTGTAGCCTGCCAGGCTCCTCTGTCCATGGAGATTCTCCAGGCAAGAATTCTGGAGGGGGTTGCCACGCTGTCCTCCAGGGGATTTTCCCAACGGAGGGATTGAACCCAGGTCTCCTGCATTGCAGGCGGATTCTTTACTGTCTGAGCCACCAGGGAAGCCCAAGAACACTGGAGTGGGTAGCCTGTCCCTTCTCCAGAGGATCTTTCCAGCCCAGGAATGGAACCCGGGTCTCCTGTATTATAGTATTCTTAACCTGCTGAGCTACCAGGGAAGCCCCTTAGCCTTCTAGGAGCAGACAAAGCCAAGCTGGTGGCGTGGCAGGCCCTTGCCTAGAAGGCATTCATGGGACTGACACTGGTTCCCTTTCTTGCTTTCACCCAAAGCTTTCCTTATCTTGAAGTGGGGAATTTGGCTGAAACCCAGTGGATCCATCTGGTTAAATAAACATCTTGGGTGGTCTAAGATGGAAAAGAACTTGATGAAGAGTCAGATTTGGAAGGAAAAATTTTGCTTTGTGAGGTTGGGGTTTTTTTTAGCACCAGTTAAACCCACCTGGGACCGAGGGTGTTCTCCCAGTTGAATGCCCCTATACCACTGCCAGCTGCTTGTAGCAGGGTTTGGAGGAAGGTGTGCTCTGAGGGGCAAGATTGTGGCCTCAGAGAGAAACAGATGGAATCACAGAAGCCAGGTGCCCTGGTGGGGGACAAACTAAGGATCTGTGAAGAGAGCACTGGTTGTGAACTAGAGGCCTGAGTTTCTTCTTTTTGCTTAAAAGAAATATTTTACTAGCATTATTCAGCCCTCGCATGCGTGCAGGCTAAATTGCTTCAGTTGTGTCTCTTTGCAACCCTACGGAACTATAGACTGCCAAGCTCCCGTCCATGGGATTCTCCAGGCAAGAATACTGGAGTAGGTTGCCATGCCCTCCTCAGGGGGATCTTCCCAACCCAGGGATCAAACCCATGTCTCTTCTGTATCCTGTGTTGGCAGGCCAGTTCTTTACCACTAGTGCCACCTGGGAAGCCCATTGAGCCCTTACCAGGTGCCAACTTTACTAAATGTTTTATATACATTTGTTTTTCTCCAAAAGCTGGCTGAGATCTTAGTCATTATACTGAACCCCTCTCCTGTAAACAGTAGTCCTTCCCTTATCCATAGAGTATGTGTTCCAAGACCTTCAGTGGATGCCTGAAACTGTGGATATCCTAGGTATACTATGTTTTTCCTGTGTACATACCTATGATAAAGTTTAATTTATAAATCAGGTACAGTAAGAGCATCACTATTCTTGTACTTTGGGGCCACTATTAAATAAAATAAGGGTGACTTGAACACAAGCACAGAAGTAGAGCAACAGTGGATCTGATAACTGAGCAGGCTCCTGAGTGAGTAACAGGTGGGCTGAGTAGCATATATAGCATGAACAAACAGGATAAAGGGGTGATTCCAGGCCTGGAGGGTGGGAGACTTCATTATGCTACTCAGAACAGCATGTACTTTAAACTCATGAACTGTTTCTTTGTGGAATTTTCCAGTTAATATTTTCAGACCAAGGTGGACCATGGGTAAATGAAAGTGTGGAAAGTGAAACTATGGGTGGGAGATTACTGTACCTTTACTTAAAATTTGTAGTGAATGTGGACTACTTATGTAATGAAAATGACCACCTCAAGAAGGCTACACTTAACCTTCAGGCCACTATAGCTTTGAAGTCAAACAGTCTTAGGGGACTACTTGGTGGTACCCTTCTTCTCACCTTGTAACTTTGAAAGGTGAGATGCTGTCCTCCCAACCCAGCAGTTTCCTGGGGTAAGTCAGAATCCTGATTATAAATGATCAGGTCCCTGGAGCAGCAGCATGAGAATCTTCTGTGCCATCACTGAAGGGTGCCGATTCCTGGACTCTCTGGGGGTAAGGTCTGAGAACTGACACCTTTGTAAGCTCTCTTGATGCATAGGACTACTTCTCTGGGTCATCAGTCCCAGTTCTGCCACTTAGAAGCTGTGTGGTACTGGGCAAGTTACTTTAATCGTTCTGTATTACTCTCAGCCCTGTGCTGAGAACCAGATAAGGACAATAACATACGGATTATCCCATTTCATTCTCTGAAGAGTATTACTGTTCCTTTTGATTGATGAGGAAACTGAAGCTTGAAGTGGTAGACCGAATTGCCTGTGGTCACAACAGCTAATTAAGTGACAGAGCCAGAACTTGTACCCAGGCTTAGATCATAAGAGGAATGCTTTGGAAAAGTTTTAACACTGGTAGTAGTGATGATTATTTCCACATCTCCCGAGTTTATTCTCTAAAGTTCCAGTGGCTGACATAGAAAGGTTACAGCCACACCAAGGCATACTTGGCCCCTCTCCTCTGGGAGCTTTCATGTTTGCAGCTTCCAAACTCTTAAGTGTCCTTTTACAATCCAGAGTCCTAAATTGTACCCTTAAAGTGTTAAGTCTCTCGGTCGTGTCTGACTCTTTGCAACCCTGTGGACTGTAGCCCACCAGGCTCCTCTGTCCACGGGATTTCCCAGGCAAGAATACTGTGGTGGGTAGACATTTCCCCAACTGACCTGTGGTAGAGATTAGATGTCCTCCACCTAGGTACGTCTAGGTGTACTCAGGAGAAATCAGGAAGAAGCCAATTTGGTTCAATGAGAGAAACTTCTAATGCTTAGCTTAAACCACGTTAGATAGCTGGATGCCAGCAGGCAGTGAACCATCCATCATTAGTTTACATAAGAGAGGGACTGACTTCAGGGTGACCTTAAAGCCAAGACAGACTTGAATTCATACCCTGGTTTCACTCCGCACTAGCTGTGTTAAGTTTGGGCAAGTAACTTAACAAATCTCATTTCTTTACCTATGAGAAGGGCTTCTCACTTTTTGGTGAATGTTAAGTGTGTACAAGAGTTAACGAGATAATGTTTGGGCTGTAATTGCAATGAAGTAATTTCATTATAACAGAAATGCAACGCACAGCTAGCTTAAGCAAAAAGGGGAATTTACTAGCTTACATAATAGGGAATTTCTACTGGTTTTAGACATGACTAGTGTCCATATATCATCTCTGCTTCTTTCTGTGCTGGCTTCACACTGTCGTCACACTCCTTCCTCATTAGGAGAGGGGGAGGATAAAGTTGCGAGCTCCCTGTCCCCTTACCACTTCAATTAAATTCAGTCGCTCAGTCGTGTCTGACTCTTTGTGCCCCCATGAACCGCAGCACGCCAGGCCTCCCTGTCCATCACCAACTCCTGGAGTCCACCCAAACCCATGTCCATTGAGTCGGTGATGCCATCCAACCATCTCATCCTGTCGTCTCCTTCTCTTCCTGCCCTCAATCCTTCCCAGCATCAGGGTCTTTTCCAATGAATCAGCTCTTTGCATCAGATGGCCAAAGTATTGGAGTTTCAGCTTCAAAATCAGTCCTACCAATGAACACCCAGGACTGATCTCCTTTAGGATGGACTGGGTAAGGGCTCCTTACCACTTAGCATCCCCAGAGCATGACTTTTGACCCCAAGGAAGGCTGGTCCAGCTTGGGATACAGATGCTCCCTGCACACTGTGATGAAAGGATATAGGACTTCCCTGATGTTCCAGTAGTTAAGAACTCGCTTGCCAATTCAGGGGAAATGGGAACGATCCCTGGTCTGAGAAGATTCCGAATGCTGCAGGACAACTAAGCCTGTGGGTCACAACTATAGAAGTCTGCATACTGCAATAAGAGTGTAGCCACTGCTCGCCGCGTGCAGCAAGTGCAACCCAAAGTAAGTAATTAAAAAGAGGATACGGAATGCAGTTGGGGCCTAGAAAACAGAAACACAGAGTACACGACACTTATAAGCAGCTACTAGAGAGGGTGAAAGAGCTAAGGCAGAGTAAGAACTCAGCCACTGTCCCATCTCCAGGCTGGGCCCACGGTCATAGTGAATCAGCTTTCTGCTTTGAAAAACAAAGACAAAAACAAAAAAACAACTTTATTTGACAAAAGACAAAAACAAGTTATTTACAGTAGTTTTTTGCTCAGATAATTCAACGGGTATCTGTGCTTCTCTTCCAGGCTTCTCTCACAACCAGACCAAGCAGAGCCTGCCCCACCCCCAGCCTCCCCATCGCGTACAAGGGAGGAATGCCAACCAGAATTCAGCAGCACGGCTCCCTCACCCCTTACTGCCCTCTATTGCTCAGTGCACTGTGGGAAGGGAAAGTCCCCCCACCCCCAGCCCAATACACTTCCAGAGTCCCCCACTACAAGTGTCTTGCAACAGTCACGCCAGACCTGGGCTCACAGACACGGGGTGGGGCGGTAGAGGCTGGGCAAGCAGCAGCCTCCACTAACCCTGAAGCTGCCATGTTCATTCTTCCCCAGCGGGGCCTCAGGAGGGTGAGGGTCCCTGATCCCCCTGGGACATGCAAGGAGAGGGCACAGAGAAGAGAGGAGGCGGAAGAGACAGCCTAGAAGACTCGCCTGCTAACAGAGACAGAGCTCCCTCTCTTAATAACCAATCCTCATTCCTACAGCAATGGGTGGGCCAAGCCATTCAGAAGTTGGGGAGCCTCCCTGAAGTCTTCAGGAAATCATCCCAGAAGGATAGAACACATGTTGCTGCCTTTCTCCTGACCAGGCCCACCCCAGTCAGCCAACACCCAGGAACTATGCTCCTGTGCCCAACCTGGCAACTTCAGGAAACTACAGGATGAGAATCCTGACCTGTCTTTTGGCCCAGTAACAACGTTATTCATAACAAAAATATTTCAGCTAATAACCTAGGATTAGTGTTTCTTAGGATATACTAGTAGATGGGGATATATTGCTGTTGAATGCTATCAGCAATGAAACAGCAAAAAAAGGGGGGAGGGGAGGAAGGAGAATAAGACTTAACTGATCTTTCTCACTGTGAAGTTCAGGGCAGGGGCTTCTGCAGCTGATTAAAGAAAGGTGCAACAAAGAGACACTCACAGAGAACAGGCTTCATAACTGGCTTCTAGCCCCAGCCTCTCCCAAGGGAGGTCCACAGGCAGCAGCGGGGACACCATCCCATGTTTCCTCTGGGAATAGTCTCCGGCCACCATCATGGGAAAACCTGCCCACTTAAGGGCTTCCTGACCAGTAGATGGCTCACTTCTCTCCAAGCAGGAGCTACAGGGAACTTTTTGACATTCTGGCCCCACTAAGCCAAGTTCCTAGAAGGAATTCCAAACTCAGGCCACGGGGTGAAGCTTTCAAGGACAAAGAAAGAGAAAAGATTAAAGAGGGAAAAAAAAAACCAAAAAAAAACCAACCACCCCACTGCCTCAGTCTAGCTTACCTGCCCCACCCCCACCCCCACCATACAGTACAAACAAAAACAAACCAAAAAAAAAAAAAAAAAAAAACAACCCAAAACCACCTCTCTGTTTTTATCCTCCTCCTCTGCTCTGCATGTAGGTTTGGTCGGATTCTCTGTTGGACCCTCTCTGGTGTGGCTTGATCCCCTTCTGCGCATGACGCAGAAAAGCCAAAGCCCGTAAAAGTGTTTCTGCTATTGGGGGGGGGGGGGCGGGGGCGGGGCGGGGAGGGAACCAAACCAACAACAAAACAACCATTTGGAAATGTGCAGAGATTTAGATGGTCCCCCAAATGAAAATACTCCTTCCTTGTAAAACAATCCCCAGTTGCAGTGGTGAACTAGCTAGCCCCAGCTCATCAGGCTCCATCAGGCAATGCACTCTCATGCCCCACACGGGGCTAACTACGGCTGTTCATGCAAACCACAGCAAAGAGGAAAAAATAAACACAAAGTTTGGCGAAAACCTAAACATCCAACTGGACTCGGTTCTGTTACATCTGATCAGTACCTCTTTTCTTTTGTTCACACTTATGAACCTGGAATGTCCACACTTGGCTTAACAAAGAGGCCCTGTCAGGGACAACCTGGACCCAGCACAGGTCCCGTGCCCAATCCAGGAAAGCAGGCTGGAACAAAGGCGTCCTGGGGATTCTCTGAAGAAGCAGCAGCACCACGCCTGTCTCCCATGCCTTGGTCTCCTCACCAAGCAGGCCTAGAGAAACGGCAGAGTCAGCAGAGAGGTCCCGTCACAGCGCAGGGACACCAGCTGGTGTCTTCCTGCTAAAGACCTCCGGACAGAGGAGATGATCCTGATGTCTGGCAGTGATCCAAAGAAAACCCTCTGTGGGAAGGGGAACCAGAATGGAAACCCAGGACAGCGGGCTCGAAACATGAGCACCCCTGCTGGCGGATGCCTACTTGGGGTTTTCAGGGACTAAGGCGATGGGAGTGCGCAGCAAAGGGGGTGACGGGTTCTGCTGCTTCTGGAGCTCCATCTCCGCAGCCCTCTGGAGCGCCACCTCCACCAGCAGCTGGAAGCCGCTGAAGTCCTCCTTGTCCTGCTCCGGGGGTGTGGGCGGGGGTGTGTTGAAGAGTCCGCCCGTGGGGCTTCCAGCTTCGGCCCTGGTCAGCAGGGTGAGTGTGCTACCAGGGGTCACCAGGGGCTTGGGGGGCTCCAGCTCCCCTTGTGGGAAGGTGGCGCCTGGCTTATCTCCCTGGCCCGAGTGGAGTGGCATGGAGCACATGGACAAGGAGAGCACGTTGGTGGGGGCCGGTACAGACACAGCCAGCACGGAGGGGCTTCCGCCTCGGGGGAGGGCCACATCGGAGGCCTTGCCCCCGCGGCGGGAAATGGTGTACTGGTTGGGGTCTTTGCCATCCTTCCGAAGCATGTCTGGGAGGAGCCGCCGCCGGGCATTGATGAACCAGTTACAGATCTGGAATGAGAATGAGAAATTGGGATCAGGTTCCTCGATCAAAACCAGATACAAAGCCCCTGTTCCAGGCCCCAGGAACACAGCAGCAAACAAACAATTCAGGTAAAACTGCAGCCCTCAGACAGATGTTTGTTGGGAAGAGAGAGTTAAAGAAGAAATCATATAAATGAAAATAAAAAGCAACCGTGATCCAGCCAATGAAGGGACAGTACAGCAGTGCTGTTGGAGACAGTAATGGGAAGATCCAGTCAAGTTTGTGAGGACCCATGGAAGTGTTCTCTGAGGACAAGGCTTGCAAATTGAGATGTGAAGGATAAGCAGCAGGTCAGGTGGGAGGCCAGAGAGAAGAGCATTCAATCGGGAGGGATTACCTCTGAAAAGACTGGGTGGCAGCAAAGTGCCTCTGAGCAGCTCAGTGAGGTCAGCTCAGAGAAGGTTCCATCCTGCCTGGATGGAACTCAAGAGTGGAAACCAGAGGTTACTTACCTCTGATGGCGGGGACTTGATTCTTTATACTAAGGGTGATGGGGAGCTGTAGAAGGGTTTTAAGCAAAGAAGTGACTTGCAATGTGGAGAAGAATGGAAGCAGAATGAAAGGTTTTAGTAGTTCCAATTAGGTTAAGAGAGATGATGAAAAGATGACAAATGTTTGATCTATTTGGGAAACTGGTGCCCAGTTGGATCTGGATGTATGAGAGAAGAGGGGATAGGACCAAGGATGATTCATTCACTCCTGAGATTCTAGAACAGTCTTGATGTAGGCCAGGGAAAGAGACAGAGACACTATGGGACTCTCAGATAGAAGAAAAGTTATTGTTTCCAAGCAAAACCAGGGTCGGTGGTTCCAGCTGAATGTGCATTCAACCAAAATACTTAAATCCTTTTTCCTACATGCTGCTGGAAAAGCTACCATGAACCTCGACCCCATTCCTGTCGAGCTGATTTAGATCAATCCTCTTGGGCCTGTGCACTTTCTTACTGTGAAGTGGTACGCTGCAAAGTCAGGACATGTCCAGCACCCAGTCCCGTATCTGTCTGGACTCTTTTTCATAGTCCCCAGCTTCACAGCTCCCCGGTTCAGCCGTGCCACTGGCTGTCACTCACTTTCTAAAATGCAATATCCCAGAACTTCCCTGGTGGTTCAGTGGTTAAGAATCCACCTTTCGACGCAGGGTACGTGGGGAAAGTTGGTTGGGCAACTAAGCCCACGTGCCATGACTACTGAGCCAGCGCCTCAACTGGAGAGTCCATGTACCTCAAACTACCGAGTCCACGCACTCTGGAGCCCACCTGCCACAACAAAGATGGTTTGTGTACTGCAACCAAGACCTGATGCACCTAAAATATAAAATATTTTTTAAAAAGGAAAGTAAAATGCAACACTATTATTCTTGTTCTAGAAAACTGCCATTTGTCGCCTACCACCTATAGGATCAAGTCCAGACTCCTGGGCCTGGCTATTAAACCCCTCCCCTGTTCGTTGCCTATCTTTCCAGCCCTTGTATAATTGTTAGTGTGAAACTGCTCACCAGCCTTTGTTGAGGACCTGTGCTTAAAACAGAAAAAAAAAGAGGCTCCATGCTTTTTTGGCCCATCACATTTGTTCTTTCTGGAACACCCACTTCTCTACCTGGAGAAGGCCTACTCTTACAAGTCTTGGCTGATCTAAATTGGGCTGGACAGAGGACATGGTTTCAAAATACATCTCTTCACCTAGAGCTGTTGCAGTGTGTTAGTTGGTCTGTCATATCTGACTCTGTGACCCCACGGACTGTAGTCTGCCAGGCTTCTCTGTCCATGAAATTCTCCAGGCAAGAAAACTGGAGTGGGCAGCCATTCCCTCCTCCAGGGGATCTTCCTGATCCAGGGATCAAACCCAGGTCTCCTGTATTGCATATTCTCTACCATCAGAACCACCAGGGAAGCCCACAGCTGCTGTACGGCCCAACAGTTTTTTCATACTTGGATGGATGACACCATGAGGGCAGACAATTGTTTAGGAAGTGTGAACAGTTTCTGCACACCCGAGAGGTGAAGGCACCTAATTATGGCATGACTACCGGCATCTAAATCACCAGCCTCTCATATCTCCTTTCCTCTCATTTACTCCTAACAGCCTGGAGTAACATGATCGATCCTGTAACAGCTCACCTGGGCATTATTTCAAAAGCTATGGATTAGACTAGGAAACAGTTTCTTAGCTGCATGGCTGGTGTAAGCTCATAAATACAAAATCTGTTTTTCCTTAAATAGGCAAATACAACCCCTTAGTTTTTCCATGTCCTTCTCCCTCTTGCCTTCCACTGGAGGAGCTACCGCCGGGGGAAAGCAGCCAAATCCCTTTCCTGCTAACACGAAAGTGCTGGAGAGAAGAAACAAACCATGGGAGCGTGCTGGTGATGAGGCGTGGGGGTAGCGTGGTCCATACCCACACATCTAGGCACGTTTCTAGGCGTTTCCGTTGAGAAGGGTTCATCAGCAGTAGTCGTTTAAGCACTGTGTGTGCATGCGTGCATGCTAGATCACTTCAACCGTATCCTACTCTTGGCGACCCTATGGGCCATACATCTACACAATTTTCAGACAACGGTTTTATCAGCCCTATGTGTTTGATCAACTCCCATTCTACTCAAGAACATACATAAAGCTGAGCCTGAAGAAGTCAGGCAGGAGTCCACCTCCAGCCAGGGCTCCCCAAGCCTGGCCCTTAGGATCTGTAGGAACAACAATCGCTACTCTCTGGCATCTTTCTCTAGGGATATCAGAGTCCCAAAGCCCAGCTTACTTTATTCACTGGGCCCTGCACCCAGGGAGGGCTCCCACACTCCCAGGGAACGTCAAGGCAACCTCCACACGGCTGTTCGGTCACGTTTGCTCTGCAGGAGAGAGCTTGTGAGCCTAGGCCTGTCTGCACCGTGCTCGGCTCCTGCGGGCACAACACCCTGGGCACCCACCTGGAGCCTGGGCCTAGGGGCCCAATCTGGCATTTTTCGCCCGGGGAGTCCTAACGTCAAGTTAGAACTTCTCACCTTCCTGTTGCCCTCCCTTTCAGGACTTTGTGCTCACTCAGTATTTACGGAGTGCTTACAGTGTGCCAGGCCAGTTCTTGGTGCTGGGGATGCTTCTGTGAATTAAATAGATACACACTCTCTCCCGTGGAGCTTAAAGTCCATCTGGTTGTGGAGACTGGCAATGAACAAACAAAACCACAGCTGCCAAGAAGTGCCAGGAAGCAAACAGATAGGAATAAAAAGGTAGTATATAAAGATATAAAGATAAGAGAGACTTCTGTAGATAAAGGGTATGGGAAGGCTGAAACCTGATGGATTAGAAAGAGCCAGCCATATAGAAAGCTGACGGAATAATGTTCCAGAGGGAACAGCAAATGTCAAGGCCCCGAGAGGCAGGAAAGGGTTTGGTGTAAGGAACAAACAGAAGCAGGCAGGGCTGACCCCATGAGGCCAGAACACCATGGTTAACCACCAAAGCGGCCTAAACTGTTGAGTGGCCTGACCTAGTTTCCACACTGTTGGTTCTTCTCCTCAGTTCAGGTCAGTCGCTCAGTCGTGTCTGACTCTTCATGACCCCATGGACTGCAGCACACCAGGCTTCCCTGTCCATCACCAACTCCCGGAGCTTGCTCAAACTCATGTCCATTGAGTCGGTGATGTCATCCAACCATCTCATCCTCTCTCATCCCCTTCTCCTCTTGCCCTCAATCTTTCCCAGCATCAGGGTCTTTTCCAATGAGTCAGTTCTTCACATCAGGTGGCCAAAGTATTGGAGTTTCAGCTTCAGCATCAGTCCTTCCAATGAATATTCAGGACTGATTTCCTTTAGGATTGACTGGTTGGATCTCCTTACAGTTCAAGGGACTCTCCAGAGTGTTCTCCAATACCACAGTTCAAAAGCATCAATTCTTTGGTGCTCAGCTTTCTTTATATTTATAGTCCAACTCTCACATCCATACATGATTACTGGAAAAACCATAGCTTTGACTAGATGGACCTTTGCTGGCAAAGTAATGTCTCTGGCTTTTTAATATGCTGTCTAGGTTGGCCATAGCTTTTCTTCCAAGGAGTGAATGTCTTTTAATTTCATGGCTGCAGTCACCATCTGCAGTGATTTTGGAGCCCAAGAAAATAAAGTCTCTCACTGTTTTCATTGTTTCCCCATCTATTTGCCATGAAGAAATGGGACCAGATGCCATGATCTTAGTTTTGAATGTTGAGTTTTAAGTCTGCTTTTTCACTCTCCTCTTTCACTTTCATCAAGAGGCTCTTTAGTTCCTCTTCACTTTCTGCCATAAGGGTGGTATCATCTGCGTATCTGAGGTTATTGATATTTCCCCCGGCAATCCTGATCCCAGTTTGTGCTTCATCCAGCCCGGCATTTCTCATGATGTACTCTGCATGTAAGTTAAATAAGCAGAGTAACAATATACAGCCTTGACGTACTCCTTCCCCGATTTGGAACCAGCCTGTTGTTCCATGTCCAGTTCTAATCGTTGCTTCTTGACCAGCATACTGATTTCTCAGGAGGCAGGTAAGGTGGTCTGGTATTCCCATTTCTCAGAATTTTCCAGTTTGTTGTGATCTACACAGTCAAAAGCTTTGGCATAATCACTAAGGCAGAAGTAGATGTTTTTCTGGAATTCTCTTGCTTTTTCGATGATCCAGCAGATGTCGGCAATTTGATCTCTGGTTCCTCTGCCTTTTCTAAATCCAGCTTGAACATCTGAAAGTTCACGGTTCAGGTACTGTTGAAGCCTGACTTGGAGACTTTTGAGCATTACTTTGCTAATGTGTGAGATGAGTGCAATTGTGCAGTAGTTTGAACATTCTTTGGCATTGCCCTTCTTTGGGATTGGAATGAAAACTGACCTTTTTCAGTCCTGTGGCCACTGCTGAGTTTTTCAAATTTGCTGGCATGTTGAGTACAGCACTCTAACAGTGTCATCTTTTAGAATTTGAAATAGCTCAACTGGAATTCCATCACCTTCACTAGCTTTGTTCATCATGTTGCTTCCTAAGCCAACTTGACTTTGAATTCCAGGATGTCTGGCTCTAGGTGAGTGATCATACCATCATGGCTATCTGGATCATCAAGGTCTTTTTTGTATAGTTCTTCTGTGTATTCTTGCCACCTCTTCTTAATATCTTTTGCTTCTGTTAGGTCCATACTATTTCTGTCCTTTATTGTACCCATCTTTGCATGAAATGTTCCCTTGGTATCTCTAATTTTCTTTAAGAGATCTCTAGTCTTTGCCATTCTATTGTTTTCCTCTCTTTCTTTGCACTGAACATTTAGGATGGCTTTCTTATCTCTCCTTGCTATTCTTTGGAACTCTGCATTCAGATAGGTATATCTTTCCTTTTCTCCTTTGCCTTTAACTTCTCTTCTCAGCTATTTGTAAGGCCTCCTCAGTCAACCATTTTGCCTTTTTGCATTTTTCTTGGGGATGGCCTTGATCACTGCCTCCTATACAATGCCATGAACCTCCATCCATGGTTCAGGCACTCTATCAGCTCTTATCCCTTGAATCTATCTGTTACTTCCACTCTGTCTAATCGTAAGGGATCTGATTTAGGTCATACCTGAATGGTCTAGTGGTTTTCCCTACTTTCTTCAATTTAAGTCTTCTCCTGGTCCTGTCTTTTCTCTCCTCCTAGTTCATCAAGAGATTGAGCATGTAGCAGCTGCTATAGGGGGAGGAAAAGACAGGACCCCCCTCCCACACTTGCCTTGTGCTGAGATGCTGGGAACTGTGTGGGCTGCAGCAGCGTCTAACGTTCCTCTTACAGGTGAATGGACCAAAGGCCCAGTCTCCTCAGGGCTCCTGTACCAGTTTCTACCTCTGCCTATCGCCTTTCTTGGCTCATACCTTGGCAAGGCCTTGAGTACCACTACTTAGTCAAAGAGATAGCCACCTATGACCAGAGCTGGCGCCTGGAGTTGGCATGGCTCCTTGCCCAGCAGCCACACTTGCTCTACAGGTGACCCAAGGACAGCACTGGACTTCAGGTCCTGTCAGAGTGGGAACACTCCTGGGCAAGGCAAAGCCAAAGCCTTCTTGTGGCTTCTCTCCCTCTCCATTCCAGCCTAGAAGGACCTTGCCTCTGCGGTTCTCATTTCCTCCGCCTTACCTCTCTGGTCCTCTCAGTACAAGCGAGGACACACATGACAGCGGCCATCAGCTGACAGGGGAGCCCTGAGGGAGAAGGTACTGAACAGGCTAAGAGGACAAAAGAAGTGAGGACTTTGATATGAGGTACCAGGCCAGCCATCTCACTTGTGACATGTTTAATCTGCAAGCAAGCCTGGACGGTAGTAAGCAGCGTCCCCGAAGTACTACAGAGGGACCTGGAACTCAGAGATGAAAGAATCTGCCCCAAGTCACACTGCCTCCGAGTACAGAGCTGGGGTTCAAGTCCAGGTCTTTTGGCTTTAGGGGCCCTACCGTTGGTCTCATTCTCATTTGCTATGTCTTACTTAATAGAGGAACAAAATGAAGAGCTGAAAGTCATCATCGTAATCCTAAAAGCGGACACTTGTTGAACAAGACAGTAAGGAGGCTGCCAAGTTTTCTGCAGGCCAGGGTGAGCTTGGGGAGAGGGGTGTTCTTATGCTGTTCGCTTCTCAGAATTAGAAGCCAAAATGGGAGGGGCAGCTAGAGGCTAGGTGCCCATGCATCTGCTGGTAAAGCCAAGCTCCCCTCCACATGACTGCGCTGCTATTCTGAACATCTCGCATTGAACTAACTCATTTAATCTTCTACCTGGTGGCTCAGCGGTAAAGAACCTCCCAGCAATGCAGGAGACACGGGTTAGATCCCTGGGTTGGGAATATCTCTTGGAGAAGGAAGGAAACAGCAACTCACTCCTGTATTCTTGCCTGAGAAATCCCAAGGACAGAGGAGCCTGGTGGGGCTACAGTCCATGAGGTCACAAAAGAATCAGGATACCATTTAGTGACTAAACAACAAGTTTATGAGACTGCTTCTGTGATGAGCTCCATTTTATTTCAGCAGTTGAAAAAACAGAGCCCTGATCAGAGAGATTCAGTAACAAGTGCAAAGGCTGGGATGTGGTCCAAATAGCGTGGTTCCAGGCAACAACCAGGTGAAAAACTGAAGGCAGTCAGCCCCAGGCCCTTCCTCCTTGCTCAGAAGCTTCCATCTCTCTGTCTCTAGCTGCCTCCCCATCTACCTGTGCCCCAGGAGAGCACTGCACCTCTCCCCCTTATCCCAGGATGTAGCAGAAACGTGACTAGGGTTGAGAGGAGCAAGGGACCAGTGTTTCTGTTTTAAGCGTAGTCGTGTGGAGGGGAGTCTGGCTTTACCAGCAGATGCGTGGGCACCTAGCCTCTAGCTGCTCCTCCCATTTTGGCTTCTAATTCTGAGAAGCGAACAGCATAAGAACACACCCCTTCCCAAGCTCACCCTGGCCTGCGGAAAACTTGGCAGCCTCCTTACTGTCTGTTTTGTCTTCTCATCCGATAGAAATGCACAGCTGAGGGAGGCAGGGGAAGGGCCCAAGGCTCGAGTGTACCACCAGTGCCAGCTGTGATAACGGGCAGTGTGGATTTTCTGCAGCTCCCTCTGGCTGCTCAACCCAAGCCTAAGTCAGGAATAAAAAGCACGTGACTTGCCCCAACTCAAGGTCCTTGAGGCGTGGGTAGGAGAATGCCAAGGTGAATTCTATAATTGATACGGCAAAACACAGGCTGGGTGCCTGAAAACCGTCCCTACCATAAAGCAGGGCTCTGTCTGAAAGGGTGCCGCCCTGTCAGTAGTTTTTTTTTTTTTAATCAGTGGCCCAGATGAAGGACACAGAAGGAATCACTGTGGCAAATGGGAGTGGGAGGGGCACTAGGGAGCCGATGAAGGCCATGAGGATCAGAGTAAGTCTTTTGAAGGCGACGTGTGTGCTTTTTTTTTTTTTGGCTGCGTCATGCACCACGTGGGATCTTAGTTTCCCAACCAGAGATCAAACCCTGGTCTCCTGCATTGGAAGCGTAGAGTCTTAACCACTGGACCACCAGGGAAGTCCCAGGAGTGCTTTAATTTTAGTAAGTCTTTTCAGCTGTGAAAGACAGAAGCAAAAAGAGGGGAAAGAATGAGAACACAGAGAGACCTTTCCCGAACATCACGGTCCCTCCACCTGAGTTATGACTCCTATCTGGGTGCTCCTAAAGGCAGCTGGCTGTGTTAGATCACCTTAAGAGTGATTTTTAATAACTATATATTCTGCTTTATAGATGGGGGAGAGGGGAGGGAGGAATCAGGAATATGTATTTTTAGACAAGCTTTCCAGAATTCTGTCACCCAAGCTTAAGAACCAATGGTTTAGCTCACTGGTTTCACTTGTCCTAGTGGGACAAACCCCTTATTTAAACAAAAAAGCTTTACACAAAGGCTCAGAAAACACACAGATGAAAAGCCTTAAGGTGGGGAGACAGTGGTTACTTGCAGGAAGCAGCAGGGAGTCTGGCTTTGGAGCCTTTTGGAGTAAAAAGAGCAACTTCGAATGGTAAAGGCTCAGTGGTAAAGAATTCGCCTGCCAATGCAGGAGATGTAAGAGACACAGGTTTGATCCCTGGGTCAGGAAGATCCCCTGGAGGAGGGCATGGCAACCCACTCCAGTATTCTTGCCTGGGAAATCCCATAGACAGAGGAGGCTGGCGGGCTGCAGTTCATAGGGTCATGACTATGCATGCCAGGGCAGGGCCAGGCCACCCCTGGCCAAGCAGCAGGTCACTACAGCTTCGGCTCCTTTCTGGCCCAGGACAAGTACCAGAGGGACTGCTGATCCCACCTCCCGGATCCTTCAAGTCTGTCAGGATTCCAGTCAGATTCAGCTTCCTGAGAGAAGCCTTGCCTACCAGGGCAGTTCAGCTGACACCACACTGGTAATTAACTACACTGAATTCTTAGTCCTTTGAATGCCTTCCCTCCCTCCCGCGGGGGGGGCGGGGCGGGGCGGGGCGGGGCGGGGCGGCAGTGCCTGTTCTACTGTGGTGTTTCCAGGACACAGCACCAGGTCCGGCACAGAGCACACCCCCCATCAATACTCCACACGATGGAGGGAAATGGGCCCACCTCTCCCTGCCACGCTTACCTTCCCTGCCCAACAGGCAGCCCTTAGAACAGTTAGAAAGCACAGCAACACAGTGGGCTTAGAGGGTGTCACTGGGACCTGTGAAAATCCTTCACAAACGACTTTTTGCTTTTACCCTCGCAACTGCCTAGCCTGGGGGCAAGTACCAGCAAACCAGTTAGTTAAATGACTCATTGACTTGCTAATGAGATTGCTCCTGGGCCACTTAAAGGAGACAATCAAAAGGGATGTCCCTGGGGAGAGAGAGAAGCAGCTTGGCAAAATGTTGATGCTGGCTGGAGCCAGGTGATGGATGCCAGAGGTGTATTTACAATATTCTCTTACTTTTGCGGTTATTTGCAAATGTTCTTAATAAATACGGAAATTTTAAAAATTAAATACAGGAAAAAGAGATGCCTCCAGGGACTGGCTTACAGCACCTTTTCCAGGTTGAGGAGCCACTGCATTTCCGTACTTCCGAAGTCCTCACTGTTGACATTTCCAACAGTTTAATCTTCGCTTTGTCACTTCAAGATTTATTTACTGAGCACCTACCAGATACCTGGCATTAAGCTAACACTTAGGCTGTATGATAAATAAGACTAGGCTTCTTGAGTTTAGTGTTCTAAAAATCATTCAGGGCTTCCCTGGTGGCTCAGAGGGTAAAGAATCCGCCTGCAATGTGGAGACCTGGGTTCAATTTCTGGGTTGGGAAGATCCCCTGGAGAAGGGAATGGCAACCCATTCCAGTATTCTTGCCTGGACAATCCCCATGGACACAGGAGCCTGGCAGGCAAAGAGTCGGACAGGGCTGAGTGACTAAGCACGGCACCAGTGACTAAGACTCCGAACTCCCAATGCAGGGGGCCTGGGCTCAATCCCTGGTTAGGGAACTAGATCCCACATGGAGCAACCAAGACCAGTCACAGCCAAATAAACCAATCAGTTTTTTTTAAAAGGGCCATCAGTCAATTCCATATGCTGACCAATCGCGGTGCTGTGAAAGCACAGAGCTCCTCTAGGGGTCAGGAGTGGGAGCAAAGGGGTCTGGGTATCTATCAGGGTGACAAGAACACAGGAGGCCGGGGATGAGGCCTGCTATGCAGACTGGTACAGCAGCCACTGAAAGGTTTTAAGTAGGGGAGTGACAGGTGATCCAGGTTGAATCAGGGTAGGAGAGAAGCCATATTCCTGAAATACTGGCTTCCCTGGTGGCTCAGTGGTAAAGAATTCACTTGCCAGTGCAGGAGACACCGGTTCAATCCCTGGGTCAGGAAGAGCCTCTGGAGAAGCAGATGGCAATCCACTCCAGTATTCTGGCCTGGGAAATTCCATGGACAGAGAAGCCTGCTGGGCTACAGTCCGTAGGGTCGCAAAGAGTCGGACATGACTGAGCGACTAAACAACAGCAGCAAATGTATAGGAACTGGCGAGATCCAACGAGTTGAGAAAGGACTATCCAAGGGGTTCCTTAGAGAAGGAAGGATCCAGCTTGGAGAAATTACCTGTTGTCAGTCAGGAAATCTGGGGTGCTGGTGAGACCTTCACACATGGGTGTACAGCTGGAGCTGCTTGGGATTCATAGTACAGTTTTCATCAAGAACGCCAGTTGGGGGACTTCCCCGGTGGCCCAGAGGTTGGGAGTCTGCCTTGCAGTGCAGGGGATGCAGGTTCGATCCCTGATCAGGTAACTAAGATCCCACATGCTGCGAGGCAACTAAGCCCAAGCACCACAACTACTGAGTACTCGTGCTGCAACCAAGACCTGACACAGTTAAACAAATATTAAAAAAAAAAAAAACATATGGTCCAGACTGCTCCTCAACTCTCAGCATGACTCTAGTGCAGGGTGGCCACCTCTGAACCCCTCCCACCAGGGGATGCCGAGATCCGGCCCTTCTGCAGAAGCCTCTAGTCTGCAGCAGCTAATCCATGCCCCAGACCTACATTTCTGTAATGCAGGCATCTGGGGTTGTGGCATCTGAGGGGCCCACGAGTTCCGCACAAGAACGGTTTGGTCTTATGTTTCCATTTTGGTCACAAGTAGCAGTGCCGTGGCCTCTGGCCACCCAGGTTTGCTCAACTCTGGAGCCAGGCAGCGCCTCTGTCTTCCTACTCATCCTAGTGCAGTCAACACACCATCCACCATTTGATATTAATGCAGTTGGATGGAATCTCATTCCTTTTACATTTCTTTACCTTGGAAAACTGGTTATTTTACAGTAGTGTATAAGAGCAAAAGCAAGAAGCTTTTTTCTTTAAAACCCAGTTTTATGTTTGTACATGCTTAAGCAATGTGATAAAAATTATTCAAGTCAACACTGTGAGGTAGGCAAGTCCATGAAAAATATTTTCTTTAAGAGAAATCAGTACATTATTCAGGCTTGAGAAATAGTGTCCCTGATAAAAAACAATTTCAAAAAAGTGTGACAGGTGGTTTAGCAGCACAGGTAGAGGCATACTGGAATACACAGCACTGGTCTCCACCCTCGGCTGCGGGAGTCAGAGCATGAGTTCCTGAGAAAACGCTTCACCAAAGTAAGCCAGGCTCAAGAGAGGTCAAAAAGAAACCAAGGGAGAAGTCCAGGAGGCCTGAGAGTTCAAGGGCCCGAGAGACAGGAGGAACAAGGCTGCGGGCAGAAGACTGGCAAGAGGCTATCCAGGTAATCCTGGCTCTTAGGCGCCTGTCTTTGGCCTGTGCTGTTCTATATCCTGTGAGTTCAAGTCCACCTCTTCTGGGAGGCCTTCTGAGGCTCCACGCCTGCTCAGAAGCCCTGCCCTCATCTCTGCTGCCATCTGTCCCAGCGGTGATCACTTCTTCCAAACATCAGTGACCGGGTCCTCCCCAAGTGTCCCATCCCAGACTAGACATTGCCTAGGGTAGGCCTGTGTCTGGATCCTTTCCGGGGTCCCAGCTCTGCCCAGCATATAGCACTTGTCGTTACACTGAGGGTCTCGGAAGTGCTAGGCAAGACCTGTGATCTAGGAGAGGATGAGAGGGAGAGCAGAAGCGACCGCCCTTGCCCAACACCTCCCAGTAAGCCTTGAATTCTTCTCGGTCTCGTGCCCTGACCTACTATCAAAGTGCTACCAACATCTCCCTTTCTCAGATGAGGAAACATGAAGCTCAGAGAGGAGGCAGTCGCTTGGCCAAGGTCCAGGCTTCCTCTTGTGGAGAAGATGGGATCTGAGTCAGGGTCTGTAACTCTAGAGCCTTTCTCATAGACAAACTCCAATTAACCACCGCCCAGCAGGTATAAAGTCAGGTGACAGGAATTCAGAGGGCTGAATACTCACTATGAGGCTTTGTAGAAGAGGGAAAACAGCTGGAAGATGTGGGAGGTTTGGAGTTGGGTAAGGGAAAGAGAGGTAGGGACTGGAGTCCATGGACTGGAGTAACGGGCCAGGAAAGAACAGAAGTGGAAGGGGGGCGGTGGGCATGGAGGTGGGCCTTTGCTAGGCTGGGGGCCTGCTTTAGGTCGGGTGTCTTACCTCAGCATCATGAAAACAGAACACACACACCTGCAGATCAGCAACAGGGACAATTCAAAGTAG
Organism: Giraffa tippelskirchi; assembly: GCF_054371585.1. Classification (NCBI taxonomy): domain Eukaryota; kingdom Metazoa; phylum Chordata; class Mammalia; order Artiodactyla; family Giraffidae; genus Giraffa; species Giraffa tippelskirchi. Next base: position 107,479,935 of record NC_137287.1, on the reverse strand, counting down.
CTAATTCCCCTCACTCTGACCAAAAGTGGTAACAGGCTTCTTTGAGCGTCTTCATGTTTGTGGTTTCAAGAGCACTTTCACATCCAGTTCTGAATCTCTTCCTCACAACAGTTCAGTCAGGTAGTCTAATCCCACTTTACAGATGGGAAATCAAGGTGTGGTTCACAACTCCTGTGTGGCAGAATCGGGTTTTGACCCCAGAATCTCTCCCTTCTGCCCTTTCCTTCACTGTGATTTCAAATCCTTTTTAACCAGTCTGCAGATCACCGGCTGCCCCTGGAAACCAAACTACCATCCAAGCACCAGTCTGGGTGCTTTTCACCTTCTCTTGGCCTCCTGCATTAATGATGACACCCAGACATTAATAACAATTCCCTGCCTCTTCAGAACACTCCAGAATCCGAAATCTAGCTGTGAAGTCTTCATGCAGTTGTCTTCCCGTGAGGCAGAGAGGCTGGCTATTCTCACCTGACCCAAGAAGAAACTAGGGCCCAGGGAGGGGAGGTGACCAGCCCAAGGCCACACAGCTGAGTCAGTGACAGGCCTGGGATGGAACCAGAATCTGAGTCTCCTGCGAGCCCCTGCTTACCTGCAGCACCGACAGGTTGGTCTGTCCAGAAAGGCTCAGCTTCTCCTGCTCTGAGGGGTAGGCGTTGTAGCGGTGCAGGTACAGCCAGTCCCGAAGGATCTTCACCGACTCCTTGGGCAAGTTCCCTCTGCGCTTCCTCTTGCCTGCCAGGGAGAGGAGGCCTTCCTCCTCGCCCAGGTCACTGTCTGACATGGTGTCTAGGGGCAAGGCGAGACCTCAGGCAAGCCTGAAACAGGTGACAAAGGGGATGGGGATATTATTACCACGTGCTGCCTGTGACCCTCTTCTCAGCACGTCATTAGAGCCTGGGAAGCCAAAAATGGGGTAATCGAAACTCAGTCTCAGGCCACACCAAAGCCTGGGCAAGGTAGAAGGAAGAGCCCAAAATGCCTCTAGTTCATCAGGCCAGAGAAAACTATTGAAACAAATGGCAGATCATTAATAAATAGAACCAGATAGTAATTACAGCTACCATTGAGGCCTGTTTTCTGTGCTCTGTACCGAGCACTTCCCATTTGTTATCTCATTCAGTCCTCACACATGCCCTTGTGAGGGAGAAACTAATATCATCATCATTTTATAGATAAGAAAAACGAAAGCCCAGAGAGATTCAAAAAGTCTTCCAAGATACTATGGCTGTTAAACAGTTACCATGGGACCCAGTAATTTCACGCCTAAGGTAGCTGGTTATGAAGATAAGTGAAAACCCATGTCCATACAAAACCTTATACAACATTATTCATTAATAGTAACATTATTCATAACAGTCAAGGGTGGAAGCAACCCAAGAGTCCTCCAACAGATGTATGGATAAATGAAATGTGGTCTACCCATAATACAGTAGAATATTATTTGGCCGTAAAAAGGAAGTCTCTATACAGGCTACAGTATGCAAGAAATTGCAAATATTATGCTAAGTAAAAAAACATACACTGTATGATTCCATTTTTATGAAATGTTCAGAATGGGCTGGAAGGGGATAGAAGAGTGATTGCTAAAGGGTACAAAGTTTCTTTTCCAGGTGATAAAATCATTGATTTGGGGACTTCTCTGGTGGTATAGTGGATAAGAATCCGCTTGCCAATGCATGGGAAACAAGTTTGATCCCTGGTCAGGGAAGATCCCACATGCCGAAGAGTTAGTAACTAAACCTGTGCACAACTAAGCCCATGCTCCACAACAAGAGAAGGCACCACAATGAGAGGCCCTCGCATCACAACAAAGAGGAGCACCCCCTCCACCATCCAAGGCAACTAGAGAAAGCCTGTGAGCAGCAACGAAGACCTAGCATAACCAAAAAAATAAAAGTGTAAGCTGTATGGTATGTGAATTATACCTCAATAAAGTTGTTATTAAAAAAAAAAATCTGACCTCCAGGATATGGTATGGAAGCACGGTTTGGACCCTGATAGCTTGCCCTGCCCCCATGCCTTCTTGCTTCCCAAGTCTCCCAAGACCCAGTTTGGAGTCTGGAAACCCTATCAATCTCCACACTCCTACAGCAATCCATGCAACATTTACTGTGTACCTACTGTATACCCTGCAGAAATGTTGAATTATCCCTACTGGTTGTCGCTCTGACATTCTCCTTTGTCATTTAGCCCTTGGTCTGGTCCCAGAAATCAGTGCCTCAATAATCCACGAAAATGAGCAAAGGCTGGGCCAGCTCTGGTTCCTCTAGTTTGGCTGTGTGACCTGGGGCAAGCAACCTTCCCTCTCTGGGCTTGACCTTCCTCGTCATCTGTCAATCAAAGGAAGGTGTTCCCTAGACACTCCCAACTCAGTTGCTCATACCCCACCCCCCCAAAAGTTCTCCTTTGCAAACGCAGTAAGAGATTTACATTTTTAAAACCAAAAGTTCCAGGACAAGCTGATGCCAGAATCTCAAGGCTCCTCCCTCCTCAGCCTTTTAACAGCTCCCTCGCAGTCTGGGCCAGCAGACTCTGGCATCTCCCAGGTTTTGTTTCCTCGACTTGGGCCAGAGCCCAGATATCTGGGCTGGCTAGGCCAGGCTTTCGAGGGAAGGGTCTACTCTCCCAGCCAGGACACCTGGAGGTGAGACAGGCACTGGTTAGAGATGCCACTCCTCAGCACCAACAGCAGGCTGCTTTCTGAGGTCAGGTTTCTGAGGTTTAGCTGGCCAGGGCAGTCGGGACCTGAGCTCAGGCAAGGATGCAGCCCTGGCAGGCTGTGAGTTTACCCGAGGTGATCTGCACAAATTCCACCCTGGCTGCCAGTCAAATCCCAGTCTGTAGGGTTCCAGTGGGTGGCCTGCAGAGATGACCCTGCACAGACTTCCCCACCGCAGTGTCTGCGCCCCAGCCATGATATACACCGACAAATACAGCAGACACCGTTCACAAACCCTAAGCTGGGAGGTTCGCCACATACACACCCCACACTCCCACCAAGCCTCACACCAGGCAACTCTTAACAGCACTCCGATAACTGGCACCAACCCATTGCTCAGCCCCTGGAACCCCCACGATTTCCACCGACAAATACAGCAGACACACAGTTTACAAATCCCACCTCCAGCACGAACAACTGGTACCATGCAACCAGTTCCTGGATATACGCCCACCCAAGAACTCCAAACGACTCACCCACCCACGAACTCTCAGACTGGGAAAACTCCCGACCACATCACACCAGTGATCAGTTCTTACCCTCACTGGCCTGCGGCAGCACCCTCCGGACACAACACCCGGGGCACCACTCCACGACGCCGGACCTGCAAGCACTCCCGCACCGACTTTCTGACAACTCCCTGCAGCTCTGCCGACACTCCCCCGGGCCGAGCCCTCGCGCGGCGTTCCCAGCAGTTCACACAAAGCGCGCAGCCTCCCCCGCGGCCCAGACCCGAGTCGGAGCACATGGCTCCCGGGGCGGCCGGGGAATCGGCCTGCGCTCGGGGCGCCGGCACCCCTCGCTACCCACCCCCCCGCAGCCACCCTGCGTCACACTCGGCGCTTCGGCTCCCCGCCGGGTCCGCCACCCCCGTGGGGCGGGGGCTCGGGAAGAAAGAAAACTCACGTGTCTGTCCCAGGGCAGGAAAAAGTTTGGTTCCCACCCCCCTTCCCCCGCCGCTCGGCGCTGGCTGACTCTTCGGGGCGCGGGGCCGGCCGAGCCTGCGCGCTCGGCTTTGTGCTCCGAACTCGGCCCGGAGGGGGAGGGGAGGGGGCTGGGCTCCCACCTCCGCACCGCCCCCCCCCCAGCCCTGCGCCCAGACTCCATGTTGGCCGCCCCCTGCCCTGGAGGCGGCGCGCTTCCCCTCAGAGGGAGGCTCGGCTCCGACTCGGCCTGCCCGAAGGACCCGGCGCGCACAAACTTTCTTCGGGTCGCCGGCCCCACGCGCCCCGCTCCCTTGGCCCGCCCGGGAGTGACAGATGCCTCAGAGACAGACTTTCCTTTGTTCCAAAGGAAAAGGGAACTCGCGCGGGCTCCCCGGCCCCCCCCCCAGCTCCGAGACCTTCCCGCTGCCCCCACCCGCAGCTGTCACTCTCGGGGGGCCTCTCCCCGGCTTGGCCGCGGCGGGGGGCGGGGGGGGGGCGACCGGCGGTTAGCAACGTGCACTTTTGAAACCAAACAAACCCGCCCCCCGCGCGCTCAACCCCGGCCCCGGGGCTGGGGCGGCCCTCTCCCGGGGTGGGGTCCTCGGGAGCTGGGTTCCCCCCCCCCCCGACCAAGGGGCCCCGAGCGAACTTCCTCCGGGAGGGGAAGGAGGGCGAGGGAGCCGCGCCCCCCCGTACCAGGACCGACCCCCGCCAGCACACCGCAGTCGGGACTCACAAACACACCCGAACTCACACACCCTCAATCGCACGCGCTAGGACGACGCCCCCTCCCCCGCCCGGCCGAGAGAAAGAAACTTTCCAAGTTGTCCGCGCGCCCCCCCCGCCCCCATCCGCCCCCCTCAACTCCGGCGCCCCGCACTGACTTTCCCCCAGCGGCTTTTCCGTCCACGCGGCCTCGGGCTCGGTCCCGGGCGTCCCGGCAGGGGGCGGGGGGCGCCGGGGGAGCGCGCCGCGTACCTGCCGGGCCTGACACTCTGGCCTGACAGCTCGCGGCTGGAAAGCACCTCGCGGCCTGACGTCAGATCCCCTCTCCTCCCCTCGGCGCTCGGCTCGCCCTCCCCCACCCGCCCGGAGGGAGAAAACAAACTTTGTGCGGAGCGCGGTGCGCTATGCCCACCCCCCGCGGGGCGGGCCCGCGGCGGCTGGGGGCTCGGCCCCGCCCATCGCGTCCGGAGGGGGCGGGGTCGGGAGGGCACCTTCTTCCTGCGCCCACCCCCGCCCGCAGGAATGCCGCATGGCCTCCGGAGAGGAGCGCTGGGGACCCCAGTCGGGACGGTCCGCTTGGGGGGCAGGAAGTGGCCTGTTCCTCCTTTCGGAGAGCGTTTCCGGAGCGCCTACTGTGTGCCCCACGCTGGGGGGTGGGGGCCGTAACGGGGAGGAGAAGTCATGCAGATCCTAACGTCTGTTCCCTCCGCGGGGATCTCCCGCCGGCGGGTTGATTGTTCCCATTCTCAGAGGAAACTGAGGCCCAGTTGGTCCGGGGATTTACCACCCCCCTCCTCCGCCCCAGCTGGTAAAGACTCCGGTCTGAATGTGACGCTGGTTCTGTCCTCAAGGTCTCGTAGAGTCGGGTGGAGGTCACCTCTCGGACACAACCCCAAGGCACGTAGCCATAGAGTTCATCACACAAGGGGCAGCCAAAGGGAAAAACAGCCAGTGTTTAAGGAGTGTTTGTAAGGCAGTGATGTTTAGGCAGTGACGTTAAGCGAGGCATTGCGTGTGTGTCACCCTCGGCTTATGCGGTAGGTGCTGTTATATGTCAGTCCTTGGTTTGCCCGTGAGCGGTTCTTGGCCATTGCTTGTTACACGGTCAACCAGTGTCATTCAGCCCAGGTGTGTCCAAGAGCGCAGGCCAAGCCTTTAACTGATCGAGACTGGCCTTTGAAGGAGGCAGACCACCCGAGAGCTCTCAGTGCTCCTGGCTGGTATCTTTTTCCTATCCCCAGGACACCCAACTCTAGTATCTGTCCCTTGGTCTTCCCCAACCCTGCCAGCACTCTCCCTGTTCTTTGCTCTCTGTTCCACATACAGAAATAATCTGTTGACCAACCCAATGGCCTTTCGGGGAGACTTTGTGCCCTGCAGAGCCTAGCACAGAGTCAGCCTAAAAATGGGCAAGGCCTTTGCTGGGCCTCTGGTTCCTCATCTGGTCCCAGATGATCTGAGACCCTTGAGCTTGGAAATCAGCAGCTTTGAAATGGCTTTCAGTCTTAACTGCACTTTAACTATGGAGAACTCAGAACAAAGATCTAGTTTGCTCCACAGGCCCTAAGCCCATCAGAATGCTTATTAAATGATTGTTAAGGTGCACCTGGGTTCCCCATTGAAGCCAGACCAACCGGCAAATGCTTAGAACCCAGTGGGCCACACTGCTGTCCTCGATGGGATCGCCAGGGTGCCAGTACTGCCGCCTGGTGCTTCCATTTCAGATGGGGAAACCACGACCCGACTAGAGGCCCCAGACAATTTATTGGGGTGCTCTGTCCACAGCCTTCTGAGAGAAAAAGGTTTGCATGAAGTCTCAGGTAAGAAAGGTAAAACCTCAAGGCCCTGTTCACTAGGATCACAGAGGGGATGGGGGCCTAGGTAAGGGGGACCTGGAAGGGGAAACAGCTGCAGCCAGGTGAGCCTGGCGACGTGACTGTTCCCAGCACTTGGTGACAGGCATTGTGCCGAGTGCATGGGATGACCCTGTGTATTCAGCCAGCGGTGGCCCCCTAGGCCAGTATTTCCCAGCTCTTGTGCTACAGCAGGTATCAATCCATCGGGACGAAGGGAAGGGAGCAGCTCCTTCCTCCTTTTAGCCCGAAGCACAGCCACCTGGGAGCCGATAACAAAGCAGCTTCAGGAGCCCCTCCCCAGACTTCCTGGAGGGGGAGGGGGAGTCAGGAGGTACAGGGCAGCTGGTAGTGTATCAAGATGGTGCATTGTAAACAAATTCCCCAGGTAAAGCCTAAGTGCTCCTAGAGTTTGAGAATTACCATACAATGTTTCTCAACTGGTAAGTACCAGAATTTATGTGCATCCTTTAAGCCAGGAAGTGTACTTCTAGGAATGTCTTGAGAAATGGTTGCAGAACAAAGATGAATGCTTACACAAGATTGTTCTTTGCAGCACTATTTACTTTGGTGGAAAATGTGAAACAACTCCCTGCCTCACCGGGAGCCGATTGCTTACGGTCATACGCACAGCGGTATGTCGAACTGGGGTAAGTCTGAGCGCTAACCTAGGAGATGGCCTAGGTTTATTTATTATGTCGCTTTGTGGTGTCCTAGCACGAAGGGGGTTTGGATATACTTGCTGAGAACTTTCGTGGGAAAGCTTTTTCCAGCTGGGAAGTTATTTTGTCATTTTTCTCTCATCCAGTTTTGCACCCTGCCCTGCTGCCTTTTTTCACGTGCGGAAAAGCTGTGTTCTTGAGAGGGAAGGACTGGTGTGGTGATGAACCTGGGGTCCTGACTCCTGGGACAGGTCTAGGGTGGAGCTTGGAGAGGGAAAGAGAGGTGGGTGGGGCCTCAGAGCCCAGGCTAACCTGGTGGCCCCCAGGAGGCCATTTTAGAAAGAGTCCCAGGAACTCAAGGGCCCTCAGGCTAGAAAAGGGACTGGACTGGTTGCATAAGGGAGGCCTGCCTCTGCACCTGAAAACCCAAATCTGAGGCTCATTGCAATGGGGGTCTTTTCGTGATTGTTCCTGTTTCTAGTGAACTTGATTGTTGCATAGGTTCAAATGAATGTCATGCAAATGTATTTCCCTTAAAAAAAAAAAAAGGAATAAAAAAGGAACTTCCCTGGTGATCTAGTGGTTAAGACTTCCCTGCTTCCAATGCAGGTTGCACCGGTTTGATCCCTGGTTGGGGAACTAAGATCCAACGTGCTGTGGGCCGAGTCCGCAAAAGTGAAAACAACAAAGAAACCAGCCAGTACCTTTTTCACCTGTTAGTGTTAGTTGCTCAGTCGCAGACTGCGATCCCATGGACTGTAGCCTCTGTCCATAGAATTCTCCCGGCAAAAGTACTGGAGTGAGTTGCCATTTCCTTCTCCAAGGGATCTTCCCAACCCAGGGATCGAACCCAGGTCTCCTGCATTACAGGCAAATTCTTTACCATCGGAGCTACCGATGGAATTGGGGAAAGGGACCAATATTCACCAGAAGCCAACATGAGCCAAAGTTACAGCCAGTGGCATAAAGGAGATGAGGCTCCGGGGGCGAGAGGGGAAGCATCCAGCAAAGGCCAGGGTCAATAATAATTCAGAAAACAGCTGTGTTGGATCGGCTTGAAGGGCCTTGAAGGACGAGGTGAAGAATTTTGGCAGTGTGGGTAAGTAGGGAACTCCTAAAGATTTCCAAGACAGTGGCCGAGGAGAGGTGGGAAGAGATGGGAGGCAGGGTGATCAGGTGAGGCCCATCTGGGTAATTGAGGCCAAACAGATGACCACCTGTCTCAGGTCTAGGAGATTTGTGGCTCTCTTCTCTGAGGTTCTGCATTTTCAGCTCCTATGAATTTTAGTGTATCAACATCTTACTTTAAAAGCCTTGTAGTATTTTGTTGAGCAATTACAATACAATTTGTTTAGCTTTCTCCTAGTTGTTGGGTGTTCACTCATCTAATTTTTCAAAAAGTATTTTTTTTACTTTTTGGCTGCGTTGGGTCTTAGTTGCAGCTCATTGGCTTCTCTAATTGTTGTACGTGGGCTCCAGATCTCCAGCTCAGTAGTCGCTGTGCACAGGCTTCCCAGGTGGCGCCAGCGGAAAAAACCCGTCTGCCAGTGCAGGTTCAGTCGCCCAGTCATGCAGTCGGTCAGTCAGTGCAGGAAACGTAAGAGACTTGGGTTTGACCCCTGGGTCGGGAAGATTCCCTGGAGAAGAGCACGGCAACCACTCCAGTATTCTTGCCTGGAGAATCCCATGGACAGAGGAGCCTGGAAGGTTGCAAAGGGTCGGACATGACTGAAGCGGCTTTGCACACATGCAAGCATGGGCTTAGTTGCCTTGAGGCACGTGGGATTTCATTTCCTCCGCCACAGATCATCCCCACATCCCCTGCACAGGAAGGTGGATCCTTAACCTCTGGACCACCAGGGAAGTTGCCTCATTCATCTAATTTTTGAGCATCCAGTGCTTTGACAGGGTGTGCTTGAAGCTGGCGAACCCACCCCCTAGGTTGTCGCGAAGGGTTTGGGCTGCAGCACCCAGTGGTGGAAATGGTATGGGAATTGGGGTTTGGAGATAACTAGCCTCATGATAGAAGCAAGTCATCCAAAGCCACTGAACCTCAGTTTTCTCATCTGTGGAAACATCTAGCTTTGGTAGGGGTCAGAGAAAATAAAGGCTGTGTAAAAACCGTTTTGTGAATAGCATTCAGCATTTGTAGAAGAGCAGATACCATTATCAAGATGTCTTAGCTCTGCTTCTTTTTTTTTTTTAATGATTATTTTTGGCTGCTCTGAGTCTTCGCTGCAGTGTGTGGGTTTTCTCTATTGTGGTGCTTGGGCTTCTCACTGCAGTGGCTTCTCTTGTTTCGGTGCTCAGGCTCAGTAGTTATGGCGCACGGGCTTAGTTGCCACGCAGCATGTGGGATTTTCCCAGACCAGGGATCGAACCTGTGTCCTCTGCCTTGGCAGGCAGATTCTTAACCCCTGGACCACCAAGGAAGTCTTCAGTTCTGCTTCTAACAGCTGTGTGGCATTTGACACTCCCGAGTTCCCATTTCTTTCTCTTCGTCTGAGGGAATTGAGAGGATAGGTCATGATAATCCTAAAGGTCTCTTCCTTCTTTGGCATTTTACCATCTGAGGCTTAAATGTTTTTGAAAGCAACATGTTGTATATATAAATGTCTGTTTGCCCATAGTTCAGGTAACACTGGGTTAAAGATTAGAACGCTAGATTAAGATTTTAAAAATCTTTAAAATTGTTATCTTTTCAGGATTAAGTGGTGAGGAATATTACTTAAAAATTGTATATGTCTGCATGACTTTCTTAAATAGTTTTCTAGTTACAGTTGATTATCTGATTTTCTTCTTATGCAGTTTGCATTTCCGATGGTCCCCAAGTTGTAACTTGGGGATGTTGATGTGGCAGAGATGAGTCAGTAACCTGCAGGTAGAAATACCACAGTCTCGTCTCTTGATGCCCTCTGGCTTCTGGCCAGATTAATTAGCGAGCGTTCTGCTTTTAATTCGGGGATTGAAAAAAATCCCTTTCTATTTTTCTGGTAGTCCCTACCTGTAAACCTCTGGGTCCTGCAGAAATAAGCCTCCAGAGCTGGCTGTTGTGGGGACTGGGAGACTTAATGATTATATTTTTCTTCATTCTTTTTATTAGGGTCTCAGATGGGGATCAGATTCTATTTGGCATGCTTTCATCTTTTTTATATATGGGAACTTTCTTACCTCCTGAAGTATGTTTTACATTATAAAAGCAAATACGCTATGTTAATTATGGCAAGTTGAACAATGCAAAAGCATGGAAAGAAAAAGTGAGTAACCTCCCCCTTATTCCCACCTTCCATTAGCAGTGATAGCAGGTGTGTTTTCTTCCTCACCTTTCTCTGTGTTCATGTAGACACATGCAAATATATACACACATCCTGAGAGGTGTTTTTCTCTCCTCCCTCTTATTTAAATTTTTTCCTGATTGTCAACAACTGCAGTTAACATTTTGAAGTAAATATCTTTGCAATTCTGAAAATTTCCTTAAATAGATTCTCTGAAGTGGAATTAATGGGACGAAGAGTTGGAGTGCATATTTGTAAGGCATGTTAACGAAGTGCTCTCCTTAACAACATTTGTAGTGTTTGAGTGCTTGTCTTACCTTGTCCTTAGCCGCGAGTGTTAGCAGTTTTGTGTTCATCTCTGCTCATTTAATGGCTGAAGAATTGTCTTTGGATCTTTTAATCTGCGTTTAAAAATAATCTAGTTTGTCTGTGCTGGGTCTTCGCTGCTGCGCATGGACTTTCTGTAGTTGCAGTGAGCAGGGGCTCCTCTAGTTTTGGTGCTCAGGCTTCTCATCGTGGCGGCTTCTCTTGTTGCAGAGCATGGGCTCCTCTAGGGCACATGGGTTTCAGTAGTTATGGTACGTGGGCTCAGTAGTTGTGGCCCATGGCATTAGTTGCCCCGAGGCATGTGGAATCTTCCCAGGCCAGGGACTGAACCCATGTCTGGTGGATTCTTAACTACTGGACCACCAGGGAAGTCAGATGTTTGTACTTTAAGGACCCTTACTTGCCTCTGTCTCTTCCAAGGCCCTGAAGAGGTCATATGTTTCCATAAAATGTACAAATTAAGAAATTTTCCTTGTAATCAATCACTTAAGGGGCTTCCCAGGTGGCTCAGTGGTAAAGAATCTGCCTGCCAGTGCCAGAGACTCAGGAGATGTGGGTTCAATTTCTGGGTGGGGAAGATCCCCAGGAGGAGGAAATGGCAACCCACTCCAGTGTTCTTCCCTGGGAAGTCCCACGGACAGAGGAGCCCCGAGGGCTACAGTCTATAGGGTCACAAAAAGTCGGACACGACAGCACGCATGCAATCACCTAAGACCACTGTCTTATTCCACCATGACCTCCCTCCTCACTGTTCTGCTTGTTCTAAGTGGGCTTCTGTTGGCTCTGGACATTGTTTAGGATCAACCTAAAGGTTTAGTTAGAATGCGTTTGAATGCTTGTGTGCTTAAGTCACTCAGTCTTGTAGCCCACCAGGCTCTTCTGTCCATGGAATTTTCTAGGCAAGAATACTGGTGTTAAGTTGCCATTTCCTCCTCCAGGAGGTCTTCCCAATCTGAACGAAGATCAAACCCTCATCTCCTGTGTCTCCTGCATTGCAGGCAGATTCTTTACCCACTGAGCCATTGGGGAAGCCCAGAATGCATTTAGGTTGGGTTTATCTAGTTATGTGATTTGCAGTCACTTCCACCAACAGTTCAGATACTGACAACTGTTCTGGTAGAGGGAAGGCTTTCATGACACAGAGTTACAGGAACAGAGGCATTAATAGTAGCGCCGTATAGATGTCCTATAGAATCCACATCAGAGGTTCCTAGGTAAAGGAAGATATGACGGGGTTTGAAACCTTGAGTCAGAAGCTGGTCTGTGGCAAATTCTTCCAATCATGGAGACCATAAAAATGGAAGCAGAGGGCTCAGTTTTTAACCAACACTTATTAAAAATGGAACTTTTCTTCTGCTAAGAATGTACTTAATAATGCAGTGTACACAGTTATAAGTGTACACCTCAGAAGAAAAACTGAGTCATCTTTATTTTCTCTCTATAAAAATTGTATTACAAAGCTATTATCATAGGGTCAAATAAAGTACCCCCAGGGACTTCCCTGGTGGTCCAGTGGCTAAGACTCTGCACTCCCCGTTCAAGGGGCCTGGGTTCAATCCCTGGTCAGGGAACTAGATCCCACATGCTACAGCTTAGACCCTGTATGCTGCAGTGAAGACTGATGATTCCACATGATGAAGCTAGAACCCAGTGCAGCCAAGTAAGTAAATAAATATATTCTTTTAAAAAAGTGTCTCCAAGGACTTCCCCGATGGCTTAGTGGTAGAGAATCTGCCTGCCAATGTAGGAGACATGGCAGGGAAGATCCCACATGCTGAGGAGCAACTAAGCCCGTGTGCCACAACTGTCGAGCCTGTGCTCTAGAGCCCTCGAGCCACAACTACTGAAGCCCACACGCCTTGAGCCTGTGCTCTGCAGCAAGAGAAGCCACCACAATGAGAAAGCCTGTGCACCGCAACTAAAGAAAAGCCCAAGCAGCAACGGATACCCAGCGCAGACAAAAATAAATAAAATTATAAAAATAAGAGAAGATTTTTAAAAGTAGGAAAAAAGACTGCTTTTGTGATAGTGATATTTGTGATGTGATATTTGTTAGTTGTTTAAAAATTTGCAGTTTGCTATCTTTTTTTCTCATTTTGAATAGTCTTGTGCCAATTTTATATATTTAAAACTACATTTTTTTCTTTAATAAAAGCCCCCCAAATTATATAAGTTTCAGTTCCCTCAAAGCCCTTACCTGGCTTCAACCCTTAGGATGAATATATTGGTAGAGATTAAGCCTTACCCCTTAAGAAGACCTGAATATAGTTTGTCCTGCTGCAGTTTAGAGCTAAGTCGTGTCCAACTCTTTGCAGCCGCATGGACTGCAGCCCGCCAGGCTCCTCTGTCTGTGGGATTCTCCAGGCAAGAATACTGCAGTGGGTTGTCATTTCCTTCTCCAGGGCATCTTCCTGATTCAAATATCAAACTCATGTGTCCTGCTTGGCAGGCGGATTCTTTACCACTGTGCCATCTGGAAAGCCCTTTGGAAATGAAATTTCTTGCCTTTTACTCTGATTTTGACACGGAAACAAAACTTCTGAAGGGAGTGATTACTTTTTAAGTGATTGATTACTTTATGCAATCTGTTCATCACCTTGCCTTTTTCACTTAACAGTATATCTTAGAGGCCTTTCTCTCTTCATACATGAAGAGCTCCCTTGTTCTTTTCAGCAATTACCTCTTTTTTTAAAAAATAAATATATATATATATATATATATATATATTTACTTATTTGGTTGCATTGGGTCTTAGTTGTGGCATGTGGGATCTAGTTCCCTGACCAGGAATCGAACCCATGCCTCCTGTGTTGGGAGCTCAGAGTCTTAGCCACTGGACCACCAGTGAAATCCCACAGCAGTTACCTCTTATTTCTTTGTGTAGATAAACCATATTTATCTTACTGCTGTGCTGGGGATTGTCATGTAGGTTGATTCCAGTATTAACTGTCACAAACAAAACTGCAGTAAGGAGCCTTATATACATCTGTCATTCCGCAGAGTACAGTTGTAGGATAAACTTTCAGAATTTGCACTCCCATGAGTGTATGAGAAAAATTAGGTTGGAAATAAGTTTTATTTGGATATTTTTTATTGTGGAAGAATATCTGTAAGATAAAACTTACCATTTTAACCATTTTCGGGTTGTATAGTTCCATGGTATTAAGTACATTCACATTGTTGTATGGCCATTACCACCATCCATCTCCAGGACTTCATCTTCTCAGACTGAAACTCTGCACCCATTAAGTAGTAACTCCCTATTCCCTGTTTTCCCCAGCCCCTGGTGGCCACCGTTTTACTTTTTGTAGCCATAGATTTGATTACTCGGATACCTCATATAAAAGTGGAATCGTACAGTATTTGTCCTTTTGTGTCTGACTTATTTCACTTAGCACAGTGTCCTCAAGGTTCATCCATGTGGGAGCGTGTGTCAGAATGTCCTTCCTTTTTTAAGGCTGAATGATATTTTACTATGTGTATATGCCATGTTTTTGTTTATCCATTCAGCCATCCATGGATGCTTGGGTTGTTTCCGCTTTCCGTTGTTGTGAATAGTGCTGCTATAGACATGGGTATGCAGAAATCTATTGAGTTCCTGTTTTCAATCCTTTTGAGTATATACCCAGAAGTTTCATCAGGTTTTGAAGGCATCACTCTGTTGTCGCTCAGCTTTCAATATTGCAGTTGGGAAATCCCAAGTCATTCTGAATACTGATACTTTGCGTATGACCTACTTTTGCTTCTCTAGAAATTTCTAGAATGTCCTCTCATCCTTAGCAAACTGGAATTTCTTGATGATATGCCCTGATATGAGTCTATCTTTTTTTTTCCCTGTTGTGCTGAGAGTTCTGGGAGTCAAGCCGGGGATGAAAACTGGGGGGGAGGGGGTAGACTCAGGGTGGGTGGATCTCACCATTTAGTACTGTGAGCTCTGTGTCTCACTGGCAGTGTTCCCAGAGCTGAGTAGAGGAAGAGGGCTGAGGATCTGGACATCTTCAACAGTTAGTAAATGAAGCTTCGTATAATTCCTCTCCTTGGCTTCTTCTCAGTCTCCTGTGTCTAGTAGCTACCTGTCCAGGGACCTTCTTCCACATTCTAAAATAATTCTGACCTGCCTAAAAATAAATTTCTGATCTGCCAGGGTCTGGGTTGCAGCCATGGTGGGCGGGGAGTAATAGAGGGAAGGGATCTAAGAGTCTACTATTTTATATATTTAAGCTGCTCTTTGGAGAAGGAAATGGCAACCAACTCCAGTATTCTTGCCTGGAGAATCCTATGGACAGAGGAGCCTCGCGGGCTGTAGTCCTTGGAGTTGCAAAAAGTCGGACATGACTGAGCGACTAAACAGCAAGCTGCTTTTTAAGCCTTCTTCTGCCAATTTTCCCTCCTGTAGCAGCCCTCTCTCCCAACCTCACCTTCATGCCCCCTTCTAGAGATGCCACTAATTTCTGAGTCTTTTGGGGGATTCTGTGGTATAAATCAGGTTAAATTTTCACCTTACTGCCAGCTTGGCTTTGCCATCTGATAATACTTGCCCGTTTACTTTCTACCCCGACAATTTTGTTGTGTGGTCCCTTCTCCCGTTCTCCTCTTTCTTGTAGGGTTATGCTGGTTTTTTTTTTTTTTTGCCACACAGCTTGCGGGATCTTAGTCCTTGACCAGGGATTGAACCCATGCCCTCGGCAGTGAAAGTGCAGAGTTCCAACCACTGGACCACCAGGGAACTCCTGGTTTCTTCATTTTGAAAGTAGAGTTTCAAGAGGGTGTCTAGTGGCATACCTGTGATAAATCCACTATCTTCAAATGATTTTTTCCCAAACGTCTCCTCAGTGGTCCCAACGCCCTGTGTTGACTAGTCTACCTTTCTACCTCTGGGTTGAGATGCTGCCTTTGTCCTGCACCGAATATAAAGTCCCATTTGTCTGTGGATCCTATTCTGGAGCTTTTTCTTCTGTTTCAGCAGATCTTTTATTTATTTTTTAAACTTGAAAGTAGTAGAGTTTTTGTGGGGTGGAAAGAGAGTTCTTTGAGTTATTTATTTGATTTTCCAAAGGCATTGTCCTTCTTCTTTTTCTTGTTTTTCTGGGCCGCACCGTGCAGCATTTGGGGTCTTAGTTCCCTGACTAGGGATCGAACCCGCACCCTAGTGGACCTTCCACCCAGTGGAAGCATGGAGTCCTAACCACTGGACTGCCAGGCAAGTCCCTCAACATACCTTTATTAGCACATTCTACATGTCAGGCTCTGATCTAGGCACTGGAGGTAAAAGCAGTGTGTAAAGTAAAGCCTCTGCCTCGTGGAGATTACATTGTAGTAAAGGGAGACAGGAAATAAATAATGTCAGAGAGTGATAAGTACTAGGAAGAAAAATAGAAAGTAAGACAGTAAGAGGTTGAGCTACTGTAGATACCAACAGAGAAGTGATGATGAGTGGAGTCTTTAATAAAGTGGAAACTCCAGCCACGCTTGGATCTGTAGAGAGGGGGATGTTGTGGGCAGAGGAAATACCCAGAGCAAAGACCCTGAGACAGAAATGAGCCGGATGAGTTGGAAGAATAACAAGACCAGTGTGGCTGGAGCCCTGCAGGCAAAGGGGAAAGTGGTACCTTGGCCTAGATTTTGCAGGGCCCGCTAGACCATGGCAAAAAGTGTATTTTTTCCCCACACCCAATGAGAAGTCACTGGAGCATTGAGAACAGAAGAAGGGAGATGTGCACATCATTATGTGTTAAAAACAAGGCTGTGGTGGTTGTGTAGAGAACAGACTGTGGGAGGAGGCAGGAGTAGCAAGCAACACTTGGGCTGTTGTCAGTGAGAGAGAGTGGTGACTTGGACTGACTAGGGGTGTGGTGGACAAGGCAAGAAGCTGTTGCTTCTGGAATATATTTGGAAGGTAGAGGCAGCCGAACAGATGGGCTGAAGGACCGATGTGGATGGAAAGGAAAAGAGTGACCTGATCAACTAGAGAAGTGGTAGTGATTAATTGAGCTTGACCAGGTACTTGATACAAATCCTTTCATTTACTTTTCGTAACTTTGAGAAAAATGATGTCTTTTTGAAGAGTAGAGGAAATGGAGGCACAGGTAGTTTAAGTAACCTGCCTGTGATGACACTCTGGTCATTGGAAGAGATAGGATTTTATTTCTGTAAGGTCAGTAGTAATGTCCCCTTCTCTTTCTGATTCTAGTAATTTTGTGACTTTTCCTTTTTCGTCTTGGTCAGCTTAGCTGAGGATTTGTCAATGTTTACAATCTTTTCAAAGAACCTACTTTCGGTTTTGTTAATTTTCTCTAATGTTTTTCTAGTCTCTTTCATTAATTTCTGCTCTAACTTTTATTTCTTTTCTCCTGTTTGATTTAGGTTCCATTTTCTCCTCTTTCCCTCTTTTCCAGTGTCTTAAGATAGAAGGTTAGGTTATCGATTTGAAATCTTTCTTCTTTTTTTTGGCCATGCTGTACGGCTTGCAGGATCTTAGTTCCCCAACCAGGGATGGAACAATCACCTTCAGCAGTGAAAGCCTGGACCAGCTTCCCACATGGGAAATGAGAATAGCAGCACTGTCTCCTCCAAAGGCTACTATGAGAGAGAAAATAATGAAATGCTTATGCCATGAGCTGCCTAATGCTTGGCAGATAGGGAAAGTAACACACACACAAAATCTTCATTTTGTTACATTATATGACTTCTTACAGTTTTCTTTTTATTTATTTGCTTATTTATTTATTCGGCTGCCTCGGGCCTTAGTTGTGGCACCCAGGATCTTCACTGCATCACGTTGGATCTTTCCTTGTGGCACACTGACTCACTAGTTACAGCGTTTGGGTTTGGTTGCCCGGCTACAGGTGGAATCTTAGTCCCCAACCAGGGATTGAACCTGTGTCTCCTGCATTGCAGGGTGGATTCTTAACCACTGCACCACCAGGGAAGTCCCGACTTGTTACAGTTTCCTAATCTGTATTTCACAAATCATTGTGTGTGTCTGTTTTCATATGGGAAAGACTGTAGTAAATCAGTAGTAAGAGAGTACTTATTTTTTGCATGGAATAGCAAGAAATATCAGAGCAATCTGTCATTTTTGGGAGGGAGCCAAGTATGTGTCCACACAAAAACTTGTACATGAATGTTGTTCATCGCAGCCTTATTCATAGTAGTCCCAAATTGTAAGCAACCCAAATAGTTACCAACTGGTAAAAGGCTAAAGAAATTGTGTTATATAGCCTTACAGTGGAATACTACTCAGAATTGAAAAGGAACTGCAGGGACATGCAGTAACATAAAAGAATCTCAAAAATATGCCACGTGAAAGGAGCCAATATTGTATGGCCTATTCATTTAAAATTCTAGAAAAGGAAAGAAATCTATAAAAAAGTGGATTCATAGTTGCGTGAACTAAGAAGGCTCAGCCAAAAAGGGGAATGAGCGAACATTTGCCAAAATTAATTTCATTTTTGCACTTAAAATGGGTAGGTTTTATTTAAAACAAAAATGGGACTTCCTTGGTGGTCCAGTGATTGAGAATCTGCCTGCCAATGCAGGGGACACGGGTTCAATCCCTGGTCCTGGAAGATTGCACATGCTACAGAGCAACTAAGCCTGTGCGCAGCAACTAGAGAGTAGCCCTTGCTTGCCCCAACTAGGGAAAGCCCTCAGGAAGCAGTGATGACCTAGTGCAGCCAAAAATAAGTAATTAAAAAACAAAAACGAAAAACTGTGGGACACAGACAAAGCAATCGTAAAGAGAAGCAAGTGCAACAACAATAAACGGTTAAATTTAATCATACATTAAATTTAGTTGATCAGTAGCTTACATACACAGTGAAACTATGCTCTTTTTCCATTGGGTTGTAAATTCACTTTCTCATCTTCCCAGTTGGGGACATTTTACAGCTCAGCATCTGGATAAACAAAACTCTTCAAGGCCCAAGTACTCAGTGGTAAAGAACCCACCTCCCAGTGCAGGAGATGCAGGTTTGATCCCTGGGTTGAGAAGATCCCCTGGAGAAGGGAATGGCAACCCACTCCAGTATTCTTCCCTGGAAGATCCCATGGAAAGACCAGCCTCAGTTCAGTTCAGTCGCGTCCGACTCTTTGCAACTCCATGAATCGCAGCACACCAGGCCTCCCTGTCTATCACCAACTCCTAGAGTTTATCCAAACTCCTGGCCATCGAGTCGGTGATGCCATCCAGCCATCTCATCCTCTGTCGTCCCCTTCTCCTCCTGCCCTCAATCCCTCCCAGCATCAGGGTCTTTTCCAATAAGTCAACTCTTCACATGAGGTGGCCAAAGTATTGGAGTTTCAGCTTCAACATCAGTCTTCCAATTGACACCCAGGACTAATCTCCTTTAGGATGGACTGGTTGGATCTCCTTGCAGTCCAAGAGACTCTCAAGAGTCTTCTTCAACACCACAGTTCAAAAGCATCAATTCTTCGGCACTCAGCTTTCTTCACTGTCCAACTCTCACATCCATACATGACCACTGGAAAAACCATAGCCTTGACTAGATGGACCTTTGTTGGCAAAGTAATGTCTCTGCTTTTTAATATGCTATCTAGGTTGGTCATAACTTTCCTTCCAAGCAATAAGCATCTTTTAATTTCATGGCTGCAGATCACCATCAGCAGTGATTTTGGAGCCCCCAAAAATAAAGTCTGACACTGTTTCCACTGTTTCCTCATCTGTTTGCCATGAAATGATGGGACCAGATGCCATGATCTTAAGTTTTCTGAATGTTGAGCTTTAAGCCAACTTTTTCACTCTCCTCTTTCACTTTCATCAAGAGGCTTTTTAGTTCCTCTTCACTTTCTGCCATAAGGGTGGTGTCGTATGCATATGTGAGGTTATTGATATTTCTCCCGGCAATCTTGATTCCAGCTTGTGTTTCTTCCAGCCCAGCGTTTCTCATGGTGTACTCTGCATATAAGTTAAATAAGCAGGGTGACCATATACAGCCTTGACGTACTCCTTTTCCTATTTGGAACCAGTCTGTTGTCCAGTTCTAACTGTTGCTTCCTGACCTGCATACAGGTTTCTCAAGAGATAGGTCAGATGGTCTGGTATTCCCATCTCTTTCAGAATTTTCCACAGTTTATAGTGATCCACACAGTCAAAGGCTTTGGCATAGTCAATAAAGCAGAAATAGATGTTTTTCTGGAACTCTCTTGTTTTTTCGATGATCCAGCGGATGTCGGCAATTTGATCTCTGGTTCCTCTGCCTTTTCTAAAACCAGCTTGAACATCTGGAAGTTCACGGTTCATGTATTGGCTGAAGCCTGGCTTGGAGAATTTTGAGCATTACTTTACTAACGTGTGAGATGAGTGCAATTGTGCGGTAGTTTGAGCATTCTTTGGCATTGCCTTTCTTTGGGATTGGAATGAAAACTGACCTTTTCCAGTCCTGTGGCCACTGCTGAGTTTTCCAGATTTGCTGGCATATCGAGTGCAGCACTTTCACAGCATCATCTTTGAGGATTTGAAATAGCTCAACTGTCCATCACCTCCACTAGCTTTGTTCGTAGTGATGCTTTCTAAGGCCCACTTGACTTCACATTCCAGGATGTCTGGCTCTAGCGGGCTACAATTCATGGGGATGCAAAGGATCAGACATGACTTGGCAACTAAACAACAACCTCGTGCCTCACAGTTTCCCTTTAGTGGAAGTGAATTCCTTTTATTTATTTATTTTTGGCTGCACTGGGTCTTCGTTGCTGTGCACAGGCTTTCTCTAGTTGCAGTGAGCAGGGCTACTCTTTGAGGTGTGGGCTTCTTCTCATTGCGGTGGCTTCTCAGTGTTGCCGAGCACGAGCTCTAGGGTGTGTGTGCCTCAGTAGTTGTGGGGCACGTGCTTAGCTGCCCATGGGATCTTGCCGGATCAGATATAGAGTCCATATCCCCTGCATTGGCAGATGGATTCTTTACCCCCAGACCACCAGGGAAGTCCCATGAATTCCTTTCTTAAGGGAGAATTTATATCTGACTTTATATTTTTCTTTCTCAAAAATAAGGTGTGCTTATATTCTGTGTAAGTCTCTGTCCTGAAACATTCCAGAGGAAGAACGTGCTGGGGGGTTTTGTCCAGGGCAGTGACATGGTCCCATGTATCAATACAACTGGAAACTGCCCTGTGGATGGAGGAGAGGCGCATTTGGGGAGAATCAGAAAGGCTGGTTAAGAGGCTTAGTGCAGTTCATGGATCTGTATGCTTCAGTGTATGCATTTTTATATATATACGTTTTGTGCTTGCATGCAGAGTCGCTTCAGTCGTGTCCAACTCTGTGCGACCCTATGGACTGCAGCTCACCAGGCTCCTCTGTCCATGGGATTCTCCAGGCAAGAATACTGGAGAGGATTGCTATTCCCTTCTCCAGGGGATCTTCCCGACCCAGGGATCGAACCGGAGTCTCTTATATCTCCTGCATTGGTAGGCGGGTTCTTTACCACTAGCGCCATCTGGGAAGCCCCATGTATAAGTTACACTTCATTTTTTAGAACATGAGACCAAAGAAATGTGTCGGTAGTCCACATGAAGTCCAGTGGTCGGAGGAAGAGGCTCCAGGTCAGTCTGACAGTTAGTGGGACAAGTCCAGGGACTTGCGTTGGATTCTGGTTGTAGAACTGACAGGGTTTGAGGGGAGATTGGGAAACTGAGAGGAGGCACTGAGGGAGGAACGGGAGACCAGGAGGGGAAGGAAGCCAAGTCATACTGAAGACGAGCGTTTCTGCGTGGGGCTCGGGTTCTGAACGAGTGAATAAACTCTGGGATTCTGCGAGGATGGGGAGTCAAGAAGAGACCTAGACTCCGTCCTCAAGTGTCATGGTTCAGTGGGGGAGGCGACAGCCTTCCTGGAGCAGAGGGGGACGGCATGGAGGGCCTTTGGGGGAGGAAAGAGACATTGCTTCATGACCCCTCCTTCATACACTCTCCTTACCTGTTCGCCCCCCGGATCTGAGGGTGGGGATTAGTAACCAAGTGACAGAGCTCTCACCCACCTGGGTGTGATGGCAATTCTAGTTCTGAAGTTCCCTAGCTGTGTGACCTTGAACAGGTTGCTTAACCTTTTTGAGTCTCGATTTCCTCACTTGCAAAATGAGGATAATATCCTATTTGCTCACATAGGACTTGCATCTCCTCTTCCCCTTCCTAAAAAATACATTTACAGTTTCCCTGCTGCCTTGTAATATGTCCGTATTGTAGATGGACAGAAATGGTGCAAAGGGTGGTTCTTGGGTACCTGGGTGAAGAATTCCTTTATTTCAGCTTCTGAGGGCTCTATGGATCCGGGGCCACCAGCCCCTTGAGCATTTTAGAACAGAAGCGGCTCTGAGGAGGCAGCAGGCAGGGGAGGAAAGCAGAAGGGCTGGGAGTGGAACTCTCTGGGTGACCTTGGGCGACCCCTAGTGGGAAAGTATAGCAACACACAGCATGGCTGCAAGGATGTGTTTCGCAGCTTTCTAACAGATTTTGCTGATAATATATGCTTTTGCTGCAGGTACCAGGTAGAATCCATTGTAGCTTGCTTTGTATTCACTTGGATGCAGCCCTGATGTCCTCATTTATGCCATTGTATGTATGGAAGGGGGTTTCCTTTACTGGCAAATCTGGTAAATCTTGTTATTCATGTCATTGTTTTCTTTAGCTTTTACAGTTGTTGTCCTTTCCAGAGCTTATGAATTCCTACTAGAATCCTCTGAAATATATTTACGTAACAAAAGTGTTTTCTATAAAAGGACTTTAAGATCAAATTCAAAGCATGTATTTTCAGATTCATTTTATGGTGTTTTTAAGATTCATGTTATGGTATTTTAAGATTCATTTTATGTAATAACGTAAAAGTAGCACTTGCTGTGTACCAGGCACTGTTCTATGTATAACTATAAGTTTATTTAATCCTCATAACGACTCTATGAGGTGCATATAATTATCCCACTTTTTTTGGCCACGGTGCAAGGTATGCGGGATTTTTAGTTTCTCAACCAGGAATAGAACCCGCGCCTGCTGCATTGGGAGCTCAGTCTTAACCACTAGACCGCCAAGGAAGTCCCTGTTATCCCCATTTGATAGTAGAGAAACTGAGCCTTAGAGAGGATAGATAACATGCTCAAGTTCATGCCGTTAATAAATCGCAGAACCAGGATTGCAACCTAATTTTGTTCTCTTTATTATTCCATTGTATTACCTGTGACCTCAAATTATTTCTCCAAAGCTTTCCATGTAAAATTGGGGTGCATCTTTTGTATCTTATAAGCTAATAAATACAGTAATAATAGGCTAACTAACTTAACCTCTAGTCTGAGCCTTGGTTCTTCGCAGTGACCTTGGATCCCCTAGACCTCATCTATAAAGTGGGGGCGGGCATGTGAATAATTATATGAATTTTTTTTTTTTAATTAAAAAAATTTTTGGCTGTGCTGGGTCTTTGTTGCTGTGTGTAGGCTTTCTCTCCTTGCGGCGAGTGGGGACTACTCTTCATTGCGGTGTGCAGGCTTCTCATTGTGGTGGCTTCTCTTGTTGCAGAGCATGGGCTCTACGCTCGAAAGCTCTAGAATGCAGGCTCAGTAGTTGTGCTCGGGCTTAGTTGCCTTTGGCATGTGGAATCTTTCCAAACCAGGGATCAAACGCGTGTCCCTTGCGTTGGCAAGTTTCTTAACCAGTGGATAGCCAGGGAAGTTCCCTTATGCTGGTTTTAAAATCTTATGCACGTTTAAAAATTACATTTACGTTATTAGGTGCTAGCACTCATTCTGTTCCTCCTTTCCCCACCTCACACATTGTTTTTTCCTCCCCGCAACCAGGGATTGAACCTGGGCCACAACAGTGAAAGGGCCAACTCCTAACCACTAGGCCACCAGGGAGCTCCCCCATTGTTTTTAATAACTGTCTGTGTTCATGCAAGAACATTGATTCATTGCATGAGAATGCTGCGTCATATTCCACAGCATGCGTCTGTCGCATTTCTTATTCCTTCTCCTTGTGACAGGTATGGGGCTTCTCTCCAAGGCCCTGCTGCTATCTGTGCTGGGGCAGTGGACATGGTGTCCTGCCCCTCTGGGCTTGCCCCCAGTCTCTCTGGGAGATGTCTGTAGCTGTGGGGTTTCTGAGCCAGAGGGCCTTCACTTGTTCACAAATGCTGGCAGGTGCTGTCCTGCGGGGGGGACCAGTCTGTCCCCCATCAGCCAGCGTATGGGGATTCCCCCTCCTCTCCATCTTCGCCAGTGTTTGGTATTATCTGTGTCTCTGATTGGCAATCTGACGAGTATAAAATGGTCTCTTGTTTTTGCTTTCTGAACACCAGTGAGGTTGAACAATAAGATTGTTCTTGTTGGTTAAAATTCCCCTTTTGTGAGTCTCCTGTTTATACACTTTGCTCATTTGTCTATTAGGTTCTACAACTTTTTCTTTTATATTTTAGATATTAATTCCTTGTTTCATTTTAATACAGTAAAAATTCACCCTTTCTAAAAAATGAGTTTTACTAACACAACATTGTAAATCAACTAAAGTCTGGTATAAGACAAAAACTAAAATTAAAAAATGAGTTTTAGGGAATTCCTTGGCATTCCAGTGATTAGGACTCTGCTTTCACTGCCGAGGACATGGGTCGGGGAACTGAAATGCAGCCAATAAAATAAAACATGTTTATTAAGTGTTTATTTCTTCTGAGATTTTTTTTCATGTTATTTGCCCATTTTTTCCTACTGACATGTCTTTTTTTTTTTTTTTGTCTTGTAGGGATCTTAGTTCCCTGATGAGGGATTGAACCATGGTCCTGGTAGTAAACATGCTTAGGAGTCCTAACCATTGGACCACCAGGGAATTCCCTTTTTCTTATTGAATGATTGAAGCTCTTTTTATAGGATAGTGTCATTAACTTAAAAAAAAAATTAATCATGCTACAAATATTTTCTCCCCCTCTGCCCTTGGTTTTAACTTTGCTTACAGTTTCTTTAGCCTTACAGAAACATTCAGTCTTCATCATTTAGATCCACTGGTCTTTGTGTGCATGCGTGTGTATCTCTTCTGAGTTTTGTGCCAGACATTGAAACTTTCGGGGTCCTTCGCTATTACCTCTAAATGTTGCCTGTAAGAAATAAAACATTAGCTGCTGTTGCTGCTTTTCTAAAAGGCTGCTGTGAGATGGTAATAAATTAACGAGTGAAAATTATCTTCCTCCTGGGTCCTACGCCTGTGCCACATGCATTCCTGTTCCCGGACTTTTGTTCAGATTGTCTCCATTCCTTGCAGTACTCTCTTCCTTAGCGCTTTCTGCAACTTCCTCCTGGTCCTGCCCTTCCCATCACCTGGGTTCCTTCAGCCCCCGGCCAGCTCTGAAACCAGTGAGGCTGCACTGGTTCCATCCTGCCATCCCTGGGTGTGAATCTTTCTCTCTGGGGTGGAGTGGGGAGGAGGCTTGTGACACAACTGGGGGTTGAGACCAAGGAGGTTTGTTCCTGACCCCACGTCCCTGCCTTCTTCCAGGAAGGCCTTTGGTACCATGGTGGCTCTGCCGAGACCTGGACCCTGGTGTCCGGCATGCGTGGCCAGTGCTCTGGGAGTCCTGGGAATTGGTCACAGTGGGTGGGTGGCCAAGCTCAGTATCAGGTTGGGGTGAGGGTTGCTCAGGGCCCACAATTTGGGGTCAGAGTCAAGGGTTTGGTGTGGTTGGCACTGAGTCTGGGGAGCATTTGGACCCTTTTGGAACTCGTTTGGGGCTGGCTCCATCTAAAGTTGACCTCAGGGATTTGTGGGGCTCGGTTTGGAGGCAAGAGGAGGGCTTTCATGGCTTTCTGCTGGAAAGGGCTGGGCACCTATGTTGGGGCAGTGGCCTGGGGGAGGTTCAGCTTCCTGGGCCAGTGCAGGGTCCCGAGTGCTCAGCGCGCCTTTGGCCCTGACCTCACACCTTTGACCCAAGCTGGGTCTAGCACCTACTCACTGCTGGGTTCAGATGGGATGTGTCCAGTCCTGGCCCGAACAGGGACCAGCTTTCCCTCTGCCCCAGATCCACTGGGTGACCTCAGGCGGTCCCTGTCCCTGTTGACTCTGTTCATTCAACCAGTATTTCCCTTCCCCTTAGGCTCCAGGCACCGTATTCAGTGTCCCCACTGTCAACTGTAACAGGGATCCCAGTCCTGCCAGTCTCTTGGGATGTGAAAAGCTGTGGCTTGCTGTGCTGCTGGTCACGTGGCAAAACCAACCCTCCAGCGGCGGAGGGCACACCCAGAGCACACCTGGTAGCTGCCTGCAGGGAATCCATTCTTTCTCATCTCCATCCCCCAGCGAAGAGGATGAACCCTCCTCACAGCTCCCAAAGTCTCCCTGCTCTTCTAGGACCACCTGGCTTCCCAGGAGCATTGAGGGGACCCTGGAGACCCAGCTCTAGTCCTGAAGGCTGTGACCTTGACCCCTGCCCTCTCAGAGCCCCAGAACCCCAGAACCCCCACTGGGATGTGCTGTGGTGGGTCCTCCCCACTCTGCCCGCTCCCTCCCAGGAGTGCCTGCTCCCCACCGCTGGTCTGGTCTCAGCTGAGCCTTCCTTGGGCTGGGGGTCGGGGGTGGAGGGGCAGCCACTGGGGAAGGAGAGGGTGGGAGGTGTTTGGGGCCTCAGGGCGCCTTTATTTCACCCCAACCACAGACATACACACCCAAAGCAGTGCTCAACCTTCTATTAGAGGCTTTGCCTCCCCGAGACGAACGTCCGCCCTCTTGCGTCTTCCGGGAGCACACTCCCGGTGGGGTGGGGTGTGTTCTCGTGGCCAGGCAGGGTGCAGGGGAGGGGAGTGGCACCCTGTCCTCTGAGAGGGGACCTCGGTGAGATTCGTGTGTTTGCAGCAGTGGCTGGGGAAGGGCTTGCATGGGGGTGTGAGTGGAGTGGTGTCCCAGACCAGGACATGGGGCCCTTCCTGCGGGGAGCAGCCAGAAGTGGGCAGGCAGCAGCCGAGGCCGGGGCTCTCCTAGGGGCCTCCCCTCGGGGCCTCCCGGTCCAGCCCCCTGGCCCAGCTCCCAAGAACATGGGGTTTCCTCGAAGGGTCACCAGCCTCCCGTTGGCTATGCCCCTGGCCTGGTACGGTGCTCTCAGCCTGTTTCCTTCACTCGGAGCTGGGCCCCCAACCCCTCAGAGGGAGAGTCCTCTGAGAGGGGGCTCTGGGCTCATGGGCACAGAGCCGGTGCCGACAGTGTGTGTGGGAGCAGGTGACTGGGACAGGGGCCTGGGCGGGGGCGCGGGGCTGGCCTAGTCGTCCTTGTCCTTGGCGCCGTGTTTGAGGATGCGGGTGAACTCCACGTAGTTGAAGTTGCCTTTCTTATCAATGGGCGCCTCTCGGTACATCTCGTCCACCTCCTCGTCTGTGAAGCGGTCGCCCATGGTGGTGAGCAGCTCCCGAAGGTGGTCCTCATGGATGAAACCTGGGGGCGGGGGGGGGGCCGCAGGGCCTTGAGACACACCTCACACCCCCTACCTGGGGCCCCCACCGGGGCTCACAGACCTTGTAGCTGGAGGGTGGGGGGCCGGGGGAAGACAGCCCTGGTGTCTGTTCAGTCCGAGGTCGCCAGGGCCCAGTGGGAGCAGTTGCACAGTGGGGCTGTCTGCGAGGTGTTTCTGTGGGGGTGGGGGGCCCTGCCTGGGGCTCTGGGGGTGCTGACTGTGCTGCTTGAAGAACGTGTGCCCCAGAGCTCCACTGCCTGCGTCTGAATGCTGATCTCCTCTTTTTTTTTCTAGCTGTGTGACCTTGGGCAAGTTACTTAACCTTTCTTTGCCTGTTTGATCTGGAAAATGGGGAGGAAAATATGCCAACCTACTCAGGGGGCTGTGACGCAGTCAGGAAAAGGTTCTGAACGTGCTTAGGCCTGTGGTGCACTTGTGGCCCCTGAGAAACCGCTGACGCGACTACTGCCGGCGGCATCCCGCAGGCCTGTCCCTGGGAGAGAGCCGCGGTGGCTGAGAAGCCCTTTGGGGGACCTGAGGGTCGGGGGCGCTGGTTTCTGTAACCTGTTGGCCCGCGGGCCTGAAATGGTTTGGTTCCTGGAAGGGTCAAAAGCAGAAGCCAGTGCGTTGGGCCAACAGGAGAGCGAAGAAGTGGGAAGGCTTGGGGGATGTGGGCTGTTTCAGTTTAGCCTTTGGGGAGGAAAAACAAGGAAGCAGTTTTAATCGTTCTGGTGGCAGAAACCGGTGGACAGGTGATCTCTGTCCTGGCCTTTAGGGGCAGAGGGGGACCCTGAGGTGCCATCGTGGCCGGGTCCCACTTGCGTACGCGGGGTGCCTGGGCGAGGTGCGCGGCCCCAGCCCCATCCAGGCCTCTGTCCCAAAGCTGCTGACCTGAGGCCTCCTCATCGAAGCAGGCAAAGGCGTTGCGGATCACGTCCTCGGGGTCTGTGCCGTTCAGCTTCTCCCCAAACATGGTGAGGAACATGGTGAAGTTGATAGGCCCCGGGGCTTCGCTCATCATGCCCTCCAGGTACTCGTCCGTGGGGTTCTTACCTGTGTGAAAGGATAGTCACTCAGTCATGTCTGACTCGGTGACCTCATGGACTGTAGTCCACCTGGCTCCTCTGTCCATGGAATTTTCCAGGCAAGAATACTGGAGTGAATAGCCATGCCCTTCTCCAGGGGATCTTCCCAACCCAGGGATCGAACCCATGTGTCCTGCATTGCAGGTACCATCTCAGCCACCAGGGAAGCCCTAGTGTTGGTAAACTAGAGCTGACTCGTCAACTTAGTAACCTGTAAAGCATCTCTCTGGGACCGCCGGCTCTGACTGCTCCGTCCCACTGATAGTCACTGCCCACTGCTCTGGTGGCCTCGACCAGTTTCCGCCTCGGGTCTGGGGTCTGGGTATCCGCCTCAGGTCTGTCTGAGGTGTTAAGAGCCTCCATCTGCTGACTGCTCCTGCCTTTGGCGCTCCATGTGCCTTAGGGCCTTACGTGTCACTCCCTCAGCCTTCTCACCCCCTTCACCGACGTGGGACCTGAGGCTCAGAGGTGAGGTGACTGGTCCTCTATCACACAGCGAGTGAGGAATGGAGCCAGCATTTGAAGCCAGGCAGCCAGACCCCAGGCACCAGTTTCGAAAGTAGTTAAACCAGTGAGCTTTGGTGCCACACAGGCTAAGATCTGAATCCCAGCTCTGTGCCTGCTTCCCCAGTCCCTGAGGAGAACTGTGAAAATGAGGAAGGCAATGGCTGTAAAACGCACAGAGCAATGATTGGCCCAGCCCTATGGACTCAAATCAGCTGCTGGGTTCAAATCTCAGCTCTGCCACTTTGTAGCTGTGTGACTTGACCTTGACCTTGTAGCTACTTAAGCTCTCTGAGCCTCTGTTTCCTCATTTATAAAGTGAGAATGATAATCACATCTACGTAATAGTATTGCTTTGAGATTTAAGATAATACCTGCAGAGCTGCCACTTGTTATTACTGTTTTATTGTTTGCTGCTCTTGTTTTTACCATCTGAGCCACCAGGGAAGCGATTTTTTGCTGCTCTTGTTTTTAAACCTGAGGATGGTGATACTGATTCTTGTTTTCGGCTGCGTCATGCAACCCACAAAATCTTAGTTCCCCTATCAGGGATCAAACTCACGCTCCTTGCAGGGGAAGCACGGAGCCCTAACCACTGGAGTGTCGGAGAATTCCCAGAGGGTGATGTTCTTAACCAGAGGCCCTGACTGATCTGTGGCTCCACTGACATGAGCTGCAAACAGGAGTGGGGGTTTTTCTGGGCAGACATCCAGTCTAGTCTCTGGGGTTGAGAGCCCAGGTGTGTGTGCTCAGTTGCTTAGTCGCATCCGACTCTTTGCGATCCCATGGACTGTAGCCCACCAGGCTCCTCTGTCCATGGAGGCAAGAAAACACTGGAGCGGGTTGTCCTTTCCTACTCCAGGGGATCTTCCCGACTCAGGGACCGAACCTGCGTCTCCTGCATTGGCAGGCGGATTCTTGACCGCTGCGCCACCTGGGAAGCCCGGTTCTACCTCCTAAATGGGAAGGAGTCTTTGTGTCCCTGTCTCCTCTGAGCCCCACACTCTGCTGTGTCCCCGTGGGATGGCTGGTGCCTGAAGAGCTGTGACAGCAGGACACACAGCTCCTCTCTTGCCCAGGCCTCAGTCTTCCTTCCTGCCCCTGACCTCCCCAGGGAGGAGCCTCCAGGTGAGTCTGGCCTGAAGCTGGGAGAGGTGTGGCGTTGAGGGTGGGGACAGTGTCCAGTGTCTGCCCTCCTTGTCCCTCTAGGTCGTTTGCTTCTCTCACCACACCCCCTGGGATACACACAAGGGCCACGGGCCAGAATGGAGCTGCCCAGTGAGGGGCGATGCCAGGGACTGACTCAGGCCTGTCTGCCATAGGCTGCCTCCTCTGCTACCCGAGACCACCACCCAGCCAGTGTCTGACCCAGATGCTTTCACGTGGATGGAGGGGGTGCCAGGGACTGGGACTGGTGGTGGGGGGGTGGTGTCTGTGGCCAGTGCACGGGGAGGGATGTGGAGGCAGACCACCTTGGTGTTTGGAAGCCTGGCCTCTGGGCCTCAGTTTCCCCATCTGAGCAATGGTGCAAGGTGCTAGATTCCTGAGGCCTTTCAGCTCTGAGATTCTGAGTCTGGGGAAGTCACGGGAGTCCGCCTCTCAAGAGTCTGACACAGGTGACCTCTGAGGGAGCAAGGAGGTGCTCTGGCCTCCACTCTAGGCCTCAGTTTCCCCATCTGTACAGTAGAAAGTCTGTGCAGTTTTGTAGTTGCTCATCCTTTTCCTTCAATGAAGTGGTACCAGGCAGTTGAAACCACAGATCTGCCTGAGGCAGGAGTGGGCCTGTCTGGGTTCAAGTCCAGTACAGAACTGCTCTGTGCCTCAGTTTCCCTATCTGTTAAATGGAGAAAGAGATGGCAGCTCCTCTCCAAGATGGGCACCTCAGTCAGTACACAGGAAGTGTTCCCAGAGGGCTGAGCCACCCCACCGCCTGCTCCAGCTGCAGCCCTCGTGGGCCCACTCAGAGCCCCCAGCCCTGCCTCTGCTCACCCATTGAGGCCAGCATGTCATGCAGGTCCTCCTTGTCGATGAAGCCGTCTCGGTTCTGGTCGATCATATTGAAGGCCTCTTTAAACTCCTGGATCTGGGACTGGTCAAACATCGCAAACACATTGGACGTGGCCCTCTGTGGCCGCTTCTTGGTGGTCTTGGCCTTGGCCCGTTTACTGGACATCTTGGCTGCAGGTGTGTGGGGCTTTCCTGTAGGCAGAGGGTACAGATGGGAGAGCCAGTGACCCTGGGCCAGAGAAGCTTCTGGCCTACCCCCACCCCACTCAGCTGTTGGTACCTGGGCCTGGCCTTCATGCTCCTATAGGCTAGGGGCTCCTGCCACCCGGCTCATCACAGAAGCAGCCAGCGTTGGCCCTGTGACATGATCTGAAACAACTTCCTCTACCTCTCTGAAGTGTTTCCTCATCTGGAATGGGATAGGAGTGCCCAGCCAAAAGGATCCATTGACTTGTGCCCGAAAAGCCCCTGGCATGGTGCCTGGCCCAGAGGAAGCTATTTTTGCTGTCATGGTTTGAGTAGACACTTAGGATTGGGTTCGGTGCCAACCATTTCCGTGCTTTATCTCCCTTAATCCTCAAGAGCATTCACACCATCCATCTCTCTCCCAGTGACAAGGTGGGCAGCCTTGAGAGAGACTCTGAGGCTCCCTGCCCCCAGCAGCAGGAAGGAGCCGGGTCAGCGGCCCTGCATTCCTGACGTTCCTCCTCCTCTCCTCCCTCCCTCTGGAGGTTGTGGAAGGCCAGTGCTCTGGGCAGCCTCCCTTCCCCCCACCTGTCCACACTTGACCAGCCCCTTAGGGTGGGGGACAGACCTGATTTGGGCCCTGCTCTTTGTTCTCCCTCTTCAGTGCTTATAGAAGCATAAAGCTCCCGCAGACTGAGCATCCCAGCTTCCTGTCACCTCTGTTTAGGCCTGGCCTCCGAACCTCCAGCCAGTTTCACCCATTGCATGCAGACCCCAGTAGTTCACCCTGAAGCCCTTGAGGGTTCCTGCCATCCCCCTCCCCTATCAGGCCTGGCACAGAAGGAGGCCCTCTGAGCCTCTCCTACCCTGCTCTTGACTGGCCTTGCCATCCCTCTTGCCAGCTGTGATCCTGCCCAGCTGGACCTCTGGCTGCTCACAGATACCCCCAGACTTTCCTTCTTGGTTCTCCCCCTGGAACACCCTTCCTTCTTGAGCCCAGTTCTTCAGATAGCCCTTGGGGAGTAGTTCCCCCACCCTGGCTTTGATAGCAAGCACTTAAAAGTCTCTCTCCATCACAGTCAGTCAGGGCTGGTGTAAGCACCCTGAATTATACCTAAGCCCATGGTGGCACTAATAGATGCTTGTTTAATGAATGACCTTGAAGGCAGCAGCAGCCAGTCTACTGACCCCACTGTACAGATGGGGAAACTGAGGCTCTTTCCCTGAACTCTTGTCATGGCTTCTGGGGACTGTGCTTCTGGGGCAGTGTGGGGCCCCAGGACTGCTGCCCCCTCTTTCCTCTGTCCTGAGTCTCGTGGTTGAGGATCTGCAAGAAGCCTTAACTGCTCCTCGATCTGTCTTCCAGGCCTTTATCCCATGACCTTGTTCAAGCCATTCTGGATCTTTGGCCTTTGAGATCTTAAACCCTGAGCTGGGACGCTGGCCAGCCCCAGCCTTTCCCCACAGGCACAACTGCCTATAGTTATAGACTGTCCCCCTGGACCCACACACCTGGCCCTCCGTGTTTCTCATGTGGTTCAAGGTGGGTAGACAAAGCCTTTCCCTTTTGGGAAAGGGTGGGGGTGGGATGGTGCCGTGGGCAGGGAGTGCCACCCTCTCCCTGTATGCGTGCTTTAAAGGGAGCAGTTCTTCCGTGAGTCGGGTCTCTGGGAACTTTAACTCATGACACCCACAGAAGGCAGCCGAGGAGAAGTCCACCACGCCCAGCAGAGACTGTCACGGTCCCCATCAGTCACTGCTACCCCCATCTGTACAGTTCTAGGACAGACGGGGCAGGAGTGGCCAAGAGCTCACCCACTGCTCTGATCCTGGCTTGGCCGCCCTGTCTCCATGGCCACCCCATCCCCACCCTCTTCTCTTGAGGGGCTGTGACAGGGCTTGGAGCACTGTACTTCGCAGGGTGGGGAAAATGGGGTGCCCCCACTGCGCAGTTAAAAGAACTGGTGTGTTCTATCCCTCCATAAGAGGGATAGAGTCCGACTGGAAGCTGGGACCCCTGGGCTAGGCTTAGGTCTGGGGGTGGCCTTTCCTGGTGGGCGGATGGCAGTTGAGGGGCACTGTTGTGACCAGAGGCAATTTGTAGGCTTGATTGAGGAACTGGGGTCAGAGCTAAGCTGAGCTCTTGAGACCTGGAGCCATCGCTGCCTCCTCCTGGGGGTCCTAGACACCACGGATCAGATATAACTGGTCCTTGGCCTGCTACAGCTAGGTGCCACCTCCCCACTTCTGATCCCGGAAACCCCACTGTAACAGCAAAGACACAGCCTGTGTCCCCCATTACCTCATGGTCTCTACAGCTGGCAGTGCCAGCTGCCTTGTTGGTCTCGCCTCCTCTGAGGGGGAGTTATCTGACTCTTTCCTGAAGTAGCCAGAGCAGCTGCAGGGCTGGGGAGGAGCGGGGACCATTTCCTGCAGCCCAGGGCCTTGTCAGGCCAGGAGGTACAGGGGATGAGCCCCACGGCCCTTGGCTGAGCTTCCCGACCCAGCAGGCCAAGGAGGGCAGCGGGCTCAGAGCAGGGAAGCTCCGGAGATGGCACTCAGCATTGGTGTGATGGCGGAGACAAGTTACCCCTGACTCTATCCCTCTTTCCTGCCCCAGGAGATAGGGGAGGGGTCAGGGATGCTCCGCGGGGAGCCTGGCAGGGCTGTTTCCCATCTGTGACACAGATGGGTCCTCTAGAGCAGGGAACGCTGGCGACCCCAAGCCCCTCCAGGGCTCGGCATCTCTAACTTCACAGGGAAGGGGCAGGGCCTGGACAGTCTTCCCTCGCTGCAGGCCCACTGGTTCCCAGAGCCTGTCCAGTCTCCCTGCTGCCCAGCCGCCGCCCGAATCCTCGTAGGACGGAGCAGCCTCGCAGCCCCAGCGCCACGATCTGTCCCTGCCCAGAGACCCTGCGACCCCCGCCTCCCCCTTGCGTCCTCAAGTCCCAGCTGCGGCCGTCACACCGCCCACTCCAGACCCCCCGGGCCGCGGGGCTCCCACCTGGTGCGGAGAAGGCGCTGGCGCGGTGTGGCTGCGGAGCTGGGGCCGGCGGGCCGTCGGTGGGGTCTGGGCCCGGGGGTGGGGGCGCGGGGCGGGGCGCGGCGCCGGGCCTTACAAGGCAGAAGAATGTGCGGCGGCGGGCAGGGGCGGGGCCGCGGGAGCCCGGCCTTATTTGGCCGCGACCCACGGGCCAGGGAGGTGGGGTGTTCCCGGGTGAACCCCCCCAGGCTGCGAGGCCCTTCCCCATGGTGGGCTGGGGGAGGCGACGGGGGTGAGTGGGGGGCCTGGACAGCCCGGGGGAGGGGGGTCTGTCTGGGCTGGTGCTTCCTGTCTAGCGAGGACACCGGACCTCCGGGGGCCTCCAGCCCTCAGACCCCACCCCCACCATTCCCCCAGAGCCGGCGCCCGGCCTGTTCCCCAAGGAGAGCTTCTTTCCACCAGGCCAAGTACGGCTTTTTTCCACTCCCAGAGAAGAGCCGTGTCAGAGGGATCTGCTGTACTCACAGGTTCCTGAGGGGGTGGGGTGCCCGTGAGCCTTGGGCCAAGTCACTCTCCAAGTGCCCTCGGTGTCCTCATCTGCAAAAGGGGAGGGTGGTGGTGAGAATTGGCCAGAAAGACCCAGGGAGGCCCTGGGGAGCCAGTGAGAGCTGGGACCGGGGGAGCCCTGGAGCATCTTTACCATTGGGGCTGCACTCTCCGACCCCGCTCTTGTTGGCCTGAGTCAGAGGATGGAGGCTGGGAGGACAGACCCATCCCCTTTGCCATCGGCCATCAGGCCCTGTCCATCATTGTGACCCCCGAAGGCCCAGCTTACCCATCAGGCCCGGCCCAGACTCCTGCCTGCTGCTTTATCTCCCTCCCTTTGATCCAACGCAGACGTTCCATTCCCAAGGGAACTTTTCAACATCCTGTTACTTACTTGGTAAATATTAACTGACACCTGCTACCTGTCTGGCACGGTCCTCGAGTGCTGGGGAAATAGCAGTGAACTCGAGTGATTGCACTCAGGAAGCTTTTGTTCTTGTGGAGAGAAATGTCATGAACACAGCTTGGAAGGTAGAAACAAATGCCTTGAAGGAAAATGAAAGGAGGTGAGGGGAGAGAGAACAGTGGAGAGGTAGGGGCTGCCTCCCAGGAAGCAGGTGAGGGAGTGAGCCCTGCCCAGTGAACACCTGAGACAGCCCTGGAGGGGCGCTTGTCCAGCTCATGGTCAGGGAGCTGAGGGAGGTCAGTGTCACTGAGGGACGGGCCAGGGAGAGGAGGTCTGAGAAGCAGTAGGGACCTAGCCCCGGGGATCCTTGTGTTACCCCAAAACTGGGTTTGCCTTTTGTGGATGTTGAACCAGTAGACACTGCCAAGCCAAAGATCAGGAGGAGGAAGGAAATAGTATTTCTTGTAGTCAGTAAGGAGAGCACGGGGAATCTTTCCCAAAGCAATGTCTCCCTGAACAGCAAAATTGGGGGAGGCTCTGCGGCTTCCCTGGTGGCTCAGACAGTAAAAGCGTCTGCCTACAATGTGGGAGACTCAGGTTCGATCCCTGGGTCGGGAAGATCCCCTGGAGAAGGAAATGGCAACCCACTCCAGTACTCTTGCCTGAAAAACCCCATGGACGGAGAAACCTGGTAGGCTACAATCCATGGGGTAGCAAAGAGTCAGACACGACTGAGCGACTTCACTTTCACTTTCAGCTGGTGAAGAATCCGCCTGCAATGCGGGAGACCTGGGTTCGATCCCTGGGCTGGGAAGATCCCCTGGAAAAGGGAATGTCTACCCAACTCCAGTATTCTGGCCTGGAGAATTCCATGGACTGTATAGTCCATAGGGTCACAGAGTTGGACACCACTGAGCAACTTTCACTTTAGCTTTTCAAGCTAAGGGTACGTGCATATTCATGAAGGGGTTAAGCAGAGGAGAATTCCTTGTAGAATTGGGGCCACAGTTGACTAAGAGTCCAAACTTTAATTGATTGAAGTCAAGAGGGTCAGTGTCATCATTCCTTCCTCTACCTGGGTGGGGACTTTGGTTCCTGCAGTACTCAAAGATTAATTGTTATGTATAATCCCTTGAGGAGGAACTGAGAGTCAGCTTTATCACTGCTGTATTGTTTGACTGCCTTTTTTCTGCATGCTATTGTTGCCTTAAGATCATTCATTACTGAGAACTGTTCAAGGGCAAGCATTGTGGCCAGGCTTAGATCATAAAATGGCTTAGGCCAGAATGGCTTCCCTTATGTCAAGAAAGCTATTCCTGGTTCTCTTTTTCCAGGGACCCCTTTGCTTACCTGCTTACACCTGTAGACCTCTGTAAGACCTCAGAGACTTCTGAGCAAAGGGTGGCATGATCTGGCTTATGTTTTAACTGAATCCCTCTTGGAGTGGGTGGGTGGGTGGGTGGGTGGGGGGCAGGGAGCAGGGTGATCAGTGAGGAGCTATTGAGCAGGATGAGGTGTCCAGACTAGTGAGCTGGCAGTGGGAGAAATGATGGGATTCTGGACATATTTTGAAGTTGCATCTGGTAGGATTTTCACATGGATTGGTGTATGTGTGTGTGAAGATTCCAAGGTGTGTGTGTGTGTGTGTGTGTGTGTGTGTTCTCCAAGGTGATTAAGTAGGGGATTAATCACAGTAGGGGATTGTAAGTAGAAAAATATGGGAGACCCCTGTAAGTTAATGGTTACTCGAGAAAGCAGGTTTGCTTAACCACAGAACCAAGCAGTCTTGCTTAGCAACAAAACCATGCAACAGAAGCACGAGACATGCCCCACAACAATAAAAAAAAAACTGTGGCATGAGCCCCATATCTTGCCCAGTGAGCACAGTAAGTTACTGATCCCTAGGACATGCTCTCTGCAAACATAAAAAAAAAATTTGTGGATCTAGTTTGACCACACAGGGACAAGAAGACTCCCCTGTACAACCTGGAGGATGAACTAATGATGAAAACATGACGTCTACTCAAGGAAGACAAAGGTCTTCTCCCCCTCTCCACTTATCCTTCGATTGTAAAACTGTAGCCCAGTTAAGTTCTCGGGTGTGGCATTCCTCACCTGTCCACTTGCAAGCCTCACAAGCATCCTATTCTAATAAATAACTTCTCATCTACCACTCTGCTTTCGCTGAATTCTTCTCTGCACTGAGACATAAAGAACTATGGTGCTGGAGCTCTTCAGAGCCCTGGAAACGACACCATATACTGGTTTCAGTCTGAGCAGCTGGAAAGGAAAGAGCTGACACTTTCTAAGCTGAGTGTATGGAAGGAGCAGGTTTGGTTAGGAATCAGAAGTTCTGTTTTGGACATATTTAAAACTTATTACATTTTAAAAACTTCATTTTGAAATAGTTTCAAATTTAGGATAAAGTTATAAGAACTGTACGGAGAGCTCTTGTATACCTTCATCCAGATTCTTATTAGCATTTGGCTTTCTTGCATTCTCTTCTGTGTGTGTGTGTGTGTGCATCCTCCTCCCCAACCATTTGAGAGTAACTTGCACAGATAAGCCCTTTTACCCTGAAATACCTCAGTATCTCCTAAGAAGGAAAGTCTATTACATATCCATAATGCAATGATTAATACTAGGAAAAAGTTAAAAATTGAAATATAGTTGATGTACAGTATTATATAAGTTACAAGTATACAATATAATGATTCACAATTTTTGAAGGTTATACTCCACTTATAGTTACCATAAAATATTGGCTATATTCCTCACATTGTACCATCTATCTCTTGTAGAACTGTTTCTTTGACTTGCTTTTCATTGCTGCTGTTATTATAATCATACATGCTGGCCTGCCTCAGAAGACCCTGCTCCTCTGCCTGACTGTTAAACTAAAGTGTCTTTGTTCAGCTCACAAGGAGATAATCTGACCCTGCCCACCTGTGAAAAGAAGAGATTAACACATCCCCTTTCACACAGCTGGCCATTCCCGTACACATTTTGCAAGACTGATGTCCCTTTCACTTTACTTCCCCACCACCTCTCCCTCTCTGTTCTGCCTTTTCATTTTACTTCCTCACCCCTTCTCTTTCTGGTTCTACAAAAGAACCTGGCGTCCAGACCCCTGAGAAAGATGGTTATTTTGAGACATTGATCTGCCATCTTCTCGGCCTGCTGGCTTTCCAAATAAAGTCATACTCCTCGCCTCAATACCTCTTCTTTTGGACTCTTTGGCCTGTCATGTGGTGAGCAGAGTGGGCTTGGACTTGGTAACATATCTTTGTAAAAATCAGGAAAATTTCAACATCAATTTAATACTATTGTCTAACAGTCCATATTCAAGTTTTGCCAATTATCCTGATAATGTTCTTTACAAAAATTCTTTACAAAAATTTTTTTTTCTGGACCAACAGCCAATCCACGGTTGTCATATGTCTTTGATCCTCGTGTGTGTGTGTGTGTGTGTGTGTGTGTGTGGTTCGGCTCAATTCAGTTCAGTCGCTCAGTCGTGTCTGACTCTTTGCAACCCCATAGACTGCAGCACGCCAGGCCTCCCTGTCCATCACCAACTCCCGGAGTTTACTCAAATTCATGTCCATTGAGTCAGTGATGTCATCCAACCATCTCATCCTCTGTCGTCCCCTTCTCCTTCCTTCAGTCTTTGCCAGCATCAGAGTCTTTTCCAGTGAGTCAGTTCTTTGCATCAGGTGGCCAAAGTATTGGAGTTTCAGCTGCAGCGTCAGTCCTTTCAATGAATATTCAGGACTTATTTCCTTTAGGATGGCCTGGTTGGATCTCCTTGCAGTCCAAGGGACTCTCAAGTCTTCTCCAACACCACAGTTCCAAAGCATCAATTCTTCAGTGCTCAGCTTTCTTCATAGTCCAACTCTCACATCCATACATGACTACTGGAAAAAACATAGCTTTGACTAGATGGACCTTTGTTGGCAAAGTAATGTGTCTGCTTTTTAATATGCTGTCTAGGTTGGTCATAACTTTTCTTCCAAGGAGCAAACGTCTTTTAATTTCATGGCTGCAGTCAACCATCTGCAGTGACTTTGTGTGTGTGGTAAAATAGCAAAATTTACCATTTTAACCATTTTGAGTGCATAGTTTAGTGGCATTAAGTACATTCACATTGTTGTACAACTATCACCAGTGTCCATCTCCAGAACCATTTCATCTTCCCCAACTTAGATTCTGTAGCTCAGTAAACAGCCCTTACCTATTCTTTTCGCTCACCTGCTGGGCAACCCCCCTTCCACTTTCTGTCTCTATGAATTTGACTGGGAAACTCATATAAGCGGAATCACATAGTAGTTGTCCTTTTGTGACTGGTTTGTTTCACTTGGCATAGTTTCTTCAGGGTTCATCCATCTTGCAGCATATGTCAGAATTTTCTTCCTTTTTAAGGTTAAATAATATTCCTTTGTGTGGAAAGACCACAGTTTTGCTTATCCATTCATGTCAGTGGACATTTGTGTTGTTTCCGTCTTTTGGTTATTGTGAAGAATACTGCTCTTAATATGAGTGTAGTACAAGTATCTTTTTGAGTCCCTGCTTTTGATTTTTTTTTTTTTTTAGGGTATATATCCAGAAGCAAAATTGAAGGATTATACGGTAACTCAGTTTTTAGTTTGTTTTTTTTGGGGGGCGGGTGGGAACCGCCATACTGGTTCCCGTAGTAGCTATACCACTTTACATTCCCACCAAGAGTGCACAAGGGCTCTAATTTCTCTACATCCTTGCCAACACTTGTCATTTTCTGTTATTTTTTCTTTTTGCTAAATAATAGTCATCCTAATCAGCGTGAAGTGGTATCTCATTGTGGCTTTGATTGTATTTCCCTGATAACTAATGTTAAACATCTTTTCATGTGCTTATCGATCACTTGTGTATCTTCTTCGGAGAAGTGTCTATGCAGATTCTTTGCTCATTTAGGGAATTCCCTGGTGGTCCAATGGTTAGGACTCAGCATTTTCATTGCTGGGTGGGCCTGGGTTTGATCCTTGGTCAGGGAACCAAGATCCCACATGATGTGCAGTGCAGCCAAAAAAAAAAAAAAAAAAACTCAAAAAGCTGTTTAAAAAATCAGGTTGTTGGCTTTTTTTGTTGTTGAGTTGTAAGAGTTCTCTGTATATTCTGGATACTAATCCCTTATCATATACGTGATTTGCAAAAAATGCTTTCCCATTCTGTGGACCTCTCTGTTTAAGATAATTTTTAAAACTGATATAATTTATGTACCATAAAATTCATTCTTTTCAAGGGTACAATTCAGTGGTTTTAAAACTCACAAAATTTAAAAAAAAAAACTCACAAAATTATATAACCATCACCACCGTGTAATTTCAGAACATTTCATCACCCCCAAAGTGAAAGTGAAAGTTGCTCAGTCCGGTCTGACTCTTTGCGACCCCATGAACTATACAGTCTATGGAATTCTCCAGGCCAGAATACTGAAGTGGATAGCCTTTCCCTTCTCCAGGGGATCTTCCCAACCCAGAGATCAAACCCAGGTCTCCCACATTGCAGGTGGATTCTCTACCAGCATCACCCCCAAAGAAACTGCATCCTCATTAGCAGTCACTCCTCTCCTCCCCTTCCCGCATCCCCTGGCAAATGCTAATCTACCTTATGTCTCTTGATTTGTTTACTCTGGAAATGTAATGTAAATGGATATAATATGTGGCTTCTTTCACTTAGCATAATGTTTTCAAATTCCATCTATGTTATAACATGTATAAGTGCTTCATTTTTTGTAATTTTTTTCTTTTTTGGCCACACCACATGGTATGTGGGATCTTACTTCCCCAACCAGAGATGGAACCCGGGCCCCTTGCCTTGGGAGCACGGAATCTTAGCCACTGGACCACCAGGGAAGTCCTGTTAAGATATTCTATATGAGAGATCATGTTATCCGCAAATAGAGGTAGTTTAACTTCTTTCTTTCCAATTAGGATGCCATCCGTTCATTCACTTATTCATTCTAAGCTCATTCTTGCCTAAATGCCCTGGCTGGAACCTACTGTACAGTGTTGAATAGAAGTGGCAAGAGTGAAACTCTTCATCTTTGTTCCTGATCTTGAGGGAAAAGCTTTCACAGTCTTTCACCATAAAACATGTTAGCTGTGGATTTTTGGAGGAGTGGGGGGTGTTTCCTCCTCAAGTGTCAGCTTGAAGAAGTTCTAATTTGTCACGCATTCTTTATCATGAAAGGGTGTTGAGTTTTATCGAATATTTTTTTCTGCACCGATTGAAATGTTTTTAATCTGTCCATTAGCTTTTTTTTTTTGGCTATGCTGGGTCTTTGTTGCTATGTGCAGGCTTTCTCTAGTTATTGTATGCGGATTTCTCATTGTAGTGGCGACTCTAGTTGCAGAGCACAGGCTCTGGGGCCTGAGCGGGCTTCAGTAGTTGTGGCACGTGGACTTAGTTGCCCCGCGGCATGTGGAATCTTCCTGGACCAGAGATCAAACCTGTGTCGACCGCATTGGCAGGTGGATTCTTAACCACCGGACCACCAAGGAAGTCCATCTGTCCCTGAGCTTTTCTGTGTCTTTCACGGACTAACATTTTTGGAGAGTCCGGGCCAGTTACTTGGTACTTCCTCTTGAGTATTTTGTGGATTTTTTAAAATTTTATTTATTTTATTTATTTATGTTTGGCTGTGCTGGGTCTTCATTGCTGTACGTGGGCTTTTCTCTAGTTGGGCCAAGTGGGGGCTACCCTCTAGTTGCGATGCGAGGACTTCTCGTGATGGCTTCATCTTGCAATGGCTCCTCTTGCGGCTCACGGGCACTACAGCGTAGGCTCAGTAGTTGCAGCCATGGGCTCAGTGGCCCCGAGGCATGTGGGATTTTAATTCATGGACCAGGGATTGAACCCAGGTCACTGAACCACCAGGAAAGTTCCCAAATGGTGATTTTTCTTACCCTTCTCGTTTCCTTTTACTAGTTGGTGGACATGTTAACTTTGAGATTACCTGTTAGACATCTAAGTGGAGATGGTGAGTAGGGAGTGTAAAGTTCAGGAAAGGTTCAGGTTGTAGATTTAGATGTAGGAGTTGTCAGTCTGTAGGAGTTCAAGCCATTAGCAGTTGAGGGGCTCTAAGGGCCCACATCCCCTCTTGGTCATGGGACTTCTCCAGGCCTGGGTCCCCTGACCTGTTTTGGGGCCAAACTCGGGTGCTGACTGGGTCACCAGAGTACCATGGCTCCATGGAGGCTGGGACTGGGGGCTCCTGTCTTAAGGGAAACTGGGTTCTATGAAAGGAAATGACCTTGCTCTGTTCAAAGCTGGTAAAAGCTCTTAGACTTAACCTGGCATTCAAGGCTTGTCCAGTGCACCCCCTCCCCAAGCAGCAGCACAGTCCTACACGTCTGCCTCTGCTCGCTGTGCCCTTCACTGCCGCAGCTTGGAGAACTCCTGCTCATCCTTCAAAGCCCAGCTCAAATATTACCTTCTTTGGGAAGTCCCGCCCCTGTGCTCCCCAACAAAGTCGTTCATTTAAGAAATATTTCCTGATGCTAGGCACCAAGACTAGTGAAAAAACACTCTATTCCTGCCCTCGGGGAGCCCATCTGTCTCCCTGGTGGAGACAGATACTGTATTCATTTGTAATCTCACCAGTGACAGCAACAAAGGACATCACTCTTGTGCTCCAAATGTAGAGCAGGGGATTTGCACCAGCCTGGCCTGGCTCAGGTGTTTTGGGAAGGTTTCCCTGCAGAAAGGCTGGCTGGCTGGAAGGCAGAGGGCGAGGGACGGGCTCCCATGGGCGGTACACCTAGAACAATAGGCAGAGGCCTCCAAGGCCAAGGTGAGGAGGCTGGATTTTCTCCCACTGGTACCGGGAAGTGTGCAAAGGGTCCTGATCAGAGGGGGAACTTCTGGAGGGAGCAGAGGGGGTGCTTCTGAGGAGTCCCTTGGCTGCCATAAGGAAAGGGCAGTGAGGACTGCGTTGATTTTTCCAATCAGCCAGATTCAGGTGGGTAGCAGACGCCCGACTTCATTTTATTTTTAAAAAAATATTTATCTGGCTGTGTCAGGTCTTAGTTATGGCACACAGGATCCTCGTTGCACAGGCTTCCGTGGCATGTGAGATCTTAGTTCCCTGACCAGGGATCACACCCACGTCCCCTGCATTGCGTGGCAGATTCTTAACCACTGGACCACCAGGGAAATTCCCCAACTTCACTTTAAATTTCTCTTATCAGCCCCGCTCCAGTGCTGGTGGTGATGGGAGCTTCTCATCTCAGTTCATCTGCGGTCCTCATGGTCTCTGGCTCAGAGAGCAGGCTTGGCCCTTTCTGTTCCCTCAAGGGTTGTGCTTTAGAAACCCAGACGCCAAGGATTCTCAGGTCCCCGGGAAGCTGCCTTTCCGTGAAGAGATAAACGCCTCCCTGATAGAACAGAGTACGGGAGAGGGGGACATCATCTAAGCCATGTTCATGTGCACACTGTTTAATCTGAGTCTCGTCATGAGAAAACGGAAATCCAAATTATGTAACATTCTCTAAGATGCTTGGGTACTTTAAAAATGTCAGAGTCATGAAAAAAAAAGTGGGGAAACTGTTTTTGATTCAGTGAGAGTAAAGAGACATGATAATGTGAGAGCAGTGAACGGTCCTGCTCTGGATCCTGGCTGAATATGAAGGAAAAGCCGTGGAAGCTGTTGCAGGGCCATCTGGAGTATGATCCCCACTTTAGCTGGTATTAAGGTCTCAGTGCCCTCCTGGGTAGGGGAGGTGCTTGAGGGCCACTTGTTGGTTAAATTAAGAGGGTAACAGTGGTACTGGGCTTCCAGGTGGTGCTAGTGGTAAAGAATCCGCTGCAGTGCAGGAGATGCGAGAGACGTGGGTTTGATCCCTGGGCCGGGAAGATCCCTGGAGAAGGAAATGGCAACCCACTCCAGTATTCTTGCCTGGAGAATCACTATGGACAGAGGAGTCTGGCGGGCTACAGTCCATGGAGTCGCAAAGAATCAGACATGACTGAAGTGACTGAGCACACAGCACACGGTGGTACGTGCTCATGTGGGAAGGAATGTCCTTCTTCTTAGACGTCGCCTGGTGGGTTTGGGGTGAACCAGCATGGTGTGTGCAGCTTATGTTTAAATGCTTGAGGTGAGGGAGATGTTTGTGTCCCTGAAAGGAACAATGCAAATACGGCAAAATCTTGCCAGTTGGTGATTCTGGGTAGAGACATGAAACTCTTTCAGCCTGGGGATGCGGGCCTCTCCTCTGCTGCACCAGGAGGGCTGGGAGCAGGGGCCCAGATTCAGCACGTCAGGTGTGTTCCTCCCCCCACCCCAACTCATGCTCTGATACAGGGTGTGCAGGGCTCTCCCTGGTCTGACCCGCAATGCCTCACCCCTGCTGCAGCAGAGATGCTCAGGCTCTGCAGGGGTGAGAGTCCTCCCAGTGCCCCGAGGCTGGGCTGGCATAAAGCTCAGCTGCTGGTTGGTCAAAGTCCGGGGGAGCAGCTCCTATATTCCTCCAGGTTTCTGAGCACCCAGCTCAGTGCCCAGGCCACCTGAAACTTGTTCACTTACCCTTGAGTCACTCTCGGCCGTGTCTCAGGGCGGGGCTAGGTCCAGGCAGCCCCAGGAGTTAATCTGAGTCACCCATGGTCACTGGATGCTCAGCCATCACTACCAGGATCTAGACATGAGGGCACCCTGCTCCTAGTGAAGGGGGTCCGGCCCAGTGGCTTCAGATGAGCTCGCAGACAGCCTCATTGGGGAGGGCAGGGCAGCCGGAACAAAGTTCCTGGGAAGGTAGTTCCCTTGGGCCTGAGGTCAACCAGCACCTCGGCTGGGTTGGGCCAAGGGAGGAGACCAGGTGTCTGCAGCTCAGCCGGGCCCAAGAACTTGCTTTCTTTTCTAAAAATGTTTATTGGAAGTAGAGTTGATTTACAGTGTGGTATTTACAATGTTGTGTTAATCCAAGAACTTTCTAAAACACATGTTCTTACCTCCAGACATCATTACTTCCTGTTCCTTCTGCCTAGAATGCACTTTCCTGCGGTCTCCCCCACACCCCATCCCCACATCCGCTCCTGAAGTCTGTGAGCCCCCCGTCCCTTGCCCTGACCAGAGGCTGCTGCCCAGGCCAGCTTGGGCAGTGCCGTCAGGGTTCCCATGGCCTCACTGCGCCGCAGCGCCTTCTCTACCGCCTGCCGTGGGCTGGAGCTCACCTGGGACACACTTCATGTCTCCCCCATCAGAGTGTGAGCTCTGCGAGTGACCTGCTGGGCCTGGGCCTGGCAGGGTGGGTGCTCAGGAAGTGCATCCAGGGCGTGTAACTGTCTGGGTGGAGACAGCTGTCGGGGGTACCGAGTGCCCTGTCCTG
Organism: Giraffa tippelskirchi; assembly: GCF_054371585.1. Taxonomy (NCBI): domain Eukaryota; kingdom Metazoa; phylum Chordata; class Mammalia; order Artiodactyla; family Giraffidae; genus Giraffa; species Giraffa tippelskirchi. The sequence continues at coordinate 107,434,947 of NC_137287.1, read as the reverse complement.
GGTGAAGTGCATGCAGGGTCGGGGTCTGGAGCAGGCACCAGCTGTCAGCGAGGGTGGCCCATCGTGGCTCCGGTATAGCAACTTTTTTAAAAACATTTTTTAGCCGTGTCACATGGCATGTGGGTCTTTTAGTTCCCCAACTGGGTTATCAAACCCGTGTCCCCTCATTGGAAGCGTGGAGTCTTAACCACTGGACTAGGAGGGAAGTCCCACCATATAGCAACTTACTAAGCATTTATTTCTTCAAGGAAGCTTGTCAGGCAGATGTTACACACTCAGCTTCCAGATAAGGGAGCCCAGAGCTTCGTTTTCTTGCCCAGGGTTACAGAGCCGGTGCTTTAGCAGGAATTGCAGTTTGCCCTCCAGACCACCTGTCTCCAGAGACCCCTGCCACTTGGAAGGGGTCTGGCTGTCTCCTGGGGCATCCACTCCACCCACCTCATGCCAGCCTGGCCCATCCCACCGCAATAACACCATGAGCCCTTGGTACACATTACCTCATTTATTCTCACAACATGCCTGTGAGGTAGGGAGGGGTGGGGACTGTCCCCATTTTACAGAGGAGGAAGTTGAGGCACACAGAGGTCAAGTGACTTGCCCAAGGTCACAGACGGCGGCCAAGCTGGAATGGGCCCTAGAGCAGGCCCGCAGTTCACCCAGGCCCCCTGCGGTGGATGCTGGACAGAGGACAGCCCCAATACCGTAGCCGTGGCCGCTGGAGCACGCAGCTTCATGCACAGAGCTTGCTGCGGGCCAGCCTCACCTTCTCCCTGCCCCCTGCCCACCCTCCCCTTATCCTGCAGGCCTGGACCGTTGCAGCTCAGGGCTCATGACACCCTGGGAGTGGGGCTGGGGAGAGAGAAGGATGATTGGGGTAAAAAAGTAGAAAACTCAGAGGCTGGGCAGATGGGCCCATGGTGGGGGGCAGGTGAGAGTCAAAAAAAAAAGGGGGGGGAGGGCTGCTTACACACTAGGTATATATTTTTACACACACTTGTACACACACCTAGATATAGTACATGTAAAAATATATGCTATTCACACACCCGCCTCCTGCCAGGTGCCCCGAGAGCCAGCGGTGGCGCTGGTGGGCATGGGTGAGCAGAGGGGCGTTTGTTAAATATACACTCTAAGGTCTATGTGCATATGTACACATACGTACAGACACAGCCGCCCACCCCTCAGGTACTGTACACAGGCTCGGCCAGGGATAGACCACCCCTGGAACGTGGGGGCCCTCTCTTGAGTGGCCCCAGCAAGTCACTCTGAGTCATACGTTTTTGCTGAAGGAAGGAAGGGGCTGGAGAGAAGAAGGCGGGAGTCTGGAGTGTGGTAGCTGTGGTTTTTATCTCATCCCCCACCCCCGACCTCAGCCCTCCTCCTGGTCTCAGGTGAGACCGGAGGCTGCTCCAGCACAGTGGGAGGGCTGCTTCTGCTGAGAGGAACCTGCAATCTTGTGCACGCGCGTGTGTGATTGTGTGTGAGCACTTGGTGGGGGAGGGGATGTGTGTCCATCTCTCTGTTCTCTGGGCTCAACCACACAAAGGGCTGAGAACCAGAAAGCTGATAGTCAGGATGTTGACCCCTGTGTGAGCTCTGAAGGGCAAAGAGAAACGTAAGAATGAGAGCTCCAAGGTCAGAGCTGGGGTAGCCGGGAGGAGAAGGAAAGACATGGCAGGTGCCCAAGGCTGCCCCTGGGTTGTCGTCATCTTGTAAACAAGCTAAAGTTCTCATTAGACAGAATGAGTAAAAAGACCGTAGTCTGGAGGCCGGGCCAGGGAGTTGCCGAAGTCCATCTATCTAGTCCGCCGCGGCCAGCGAGAGGAGAAAAAAAATTGTTTCCTAGTTTCGTGTTTTTGTTGATTTTTTGTGTGTGTGAAGTCTCCATAACCTAAAGCTTGGAGGGACCCAAAGAAGCCAAATCGTGAGCCCTTGGATGCATCAATTTGAAAGTTGGCTCAGGGTCTCTAGACAGAATAACCATACTAAAGGTTGAGAAAATTTTGTTCCATTTGCATCTAGTTTGTGGTTTGTTTGTTTTTTTTTAATGACTTTAAAATTGTTTGCTTCCTGGTCTCAGAGCCGGGTCTGGGCCTCAGGGACGTAAATCTCGATGCTGTCCGCACTCTCTGTGGCTGAGTTCTGCCGCACGGAAGCTGCCCGCTTGGCCGCCAGGAGTCTCTTGCGGGCCTCCTGACGCTGCTTGTCCCCAGCATCAGAGGCCTTGTCGCGGCTCACTGCCGGCTTGGATTTGGCTGGCTTCTTTGGGACCGGAGGGGGTGGTTTCTTCTCTTCCTTTAGTGAGACAGTGAGGAGGGAAGAAAAATAAAATAAAGGTGCCACCTTGTGTGTGGCAGCACTGCCACCCGCCGTATGCTGGCGGCTGGAGTCTCCGCCCCAGCTCCCCCGCATCGGGCACAAGCATTTGGAACCAGGAGCCACAAGAAGCGATGATGGTGGGAGAGCACAAGGCGCAGGCGCAGAAAGCAAGCTTACAGTCCTAGAGCGTTCTAGAGCGTTCTAGTAGGCGGGGACGGACAGCTCGCCCCTCCCACCCCTGCCTGGAACCACTGAGAGCCCAAAACTCACGCAGGAATCACACAGCCAGAGACGGGATTTAAATTCAGGGCCTCTGACTCCCACGTCACATTGCACGTGCTATTCTAGGGGATCAGAACTCACCAGGGCCACCGTCCAGTACCCAATAACCAAAGGGGTCACTGGGCGCCACTGTACAGATGGAAACCCGGGCCTCAGGGACGAGGCCGGCTTGGGAGGCAGAATCCAGTCCAGACCCCTGGACTCCTGGCAGCGTGGTCCTAGGACCATTTTTCTGCCTCTGACGTTCCAACGGCTGTGACTACACTAGCACTCCAGGCTGAGGGCATGTGTCTCCCAGGAGTCCCATTTTCCGAACATGCAGGGCAGGAAGGCATGCTTCGGGGGCAGCCTCAACTACACAGAGCCAGCGGCATGCTGGACGAGCGCCGAGCATGGACCCCGCACACTGATGGACGTGAGCCCCCAGCTCAGAGACGACACACGGAGAAGGGAGCCAAGCAGCACTGACCGATGTGGGCAGCGTTATTGCCGACCAGGAATTTGTCCCTGGACTTCCCCTCCGCACTGCTCCATGCTCACCTTCCTCTTCTCGGGGGTCTCCACCAGCTGCCAGCTGTTGGCCTTGAGGTGGTAGAGTTCATCAAACTTCATGCTGATGTCCTCGATGGACAGCTGGAGCAGGTCCCAGAACCCTGCCAGGTCCTGGGCCGTTGGACGTGGGTTGGCATCAGGGTTCTGTGGGACAGAGGGGAGTCAGTGGAGCCAGCAGGGCAGGGGGGCTTGTCCTGCACCCCATCCCAAGTATGGTCTCCTAGCCCTGCATGGGTTCTCACACACATGGTAACTGAAGCCTTCGCTACCTCTGTCAGTCTCTGGTGGGGAAGGCCCTTGTGGCCTTACTGTATGGCTGGCGGGCGACTCGTCTCATTTTATAGGGAGGAGGCAGCATCACTCCCAGGTCGGTGTGATTACAGACCCATGGGGGTTCCCTCCCATCATCCTGTTCTCAGCCAACACAGTCCTCATCATGACTTCCTTGGTGAACCCCCAAACCCCTACTGGTCCTAGAGACAAACACTGGCCATAGTCCCCCACCCCTGGCCGGATGGAAGGAGGCTCCCCACAGGAAAAGCTACCACCTGACAGGTGAGGGTGAAGGAGAAGGGAGACCTTCCAAGCCTAATGGTGGTTATTTCTTTAGTTCTTACCTTGACTGTCTTCTTAGATACAGAGTATGTTGTAAATAAATCACTGCTAACTGATTTTTAACTTCCATGTGTCTGTTTTTACATAGAGTTCACTTTTCTATTTCAGAAGGTATTAAAGATCTGAAAGGACCACTCCTGGCCCTTTTCTTGTGGCAGGCGCTGACATGGGCCACTGTCATCCTTCCAATGGCATGAGGAGGCAGGACCTTCTCCATGTCAGGGAGGAGGTCACAGAGGCTTAGAGGCTAATCCAGCCCAGGGCTCTGGCTGGGAGACCCACTGTGGAGGAAGAAGAGTCACACTTACCAAGTTTTGCTCACAGAGGCCCCGGAACTGCTGGAATTTCTGCGACATCAGTAGCTGGGCACTGCCCACAGCACTGAGGACTTTCCCTAAGACTGAGAAAGAGAAGAGGGAGAAAGGCTGAGCAGAGCACAAGGTCTGCAAGGTCTGCTTTCACCTCCCCTCCCCACCACGTTAGGATGCTAATCATTATCTGGTGGTGGCAGCTAGTCTTCATTTTATTTACACAGTAATTATTAACCCACTCTGTTGTGAAAAATGTAGACCATACCTATAAAGTGAACCCTACCCACTAGTTGCTAAGGATGTTTCATGGTGATAAATTGGAAAACTGAGTTTAAATGGAAACAAATTTTACAGGAAGACAAATTACTACCATAGGCTCAACAAGAAACAGAAAATCTGATTAGACCAATAATTGTTTTAAAAAACTGAAGCAGGAGTTAAAAATCTCTAGAAAAAGGAACCAGGCCTATGTAGTTTTATAGGTGAGGTTTTACAAAACCTTCAAGGAACAGATAACCCCGTTATATATATTCAAATTCTTCCTGAGAGTAAATAAACGCAGAAAATGACACAGCTAATTTCAGGAGCCCTGAGAAAAGATAGGACGTGACAAGAATAGGCTACTTTCATTAGGAATGCAAAAGTCTTCAAGCAAAGAGCAGTGTTAACCATGAAGTGTTCAGCCCAGGAATACAAGGTTGAAGTCTTTTAGTGTGATTTCTGGCTTTAAAGTGGCAGGGGAGACTTCCCTGGTGCTCCAGTGGTTAAGACTCCACGCTTCCAATACAGGGGACACGGATTCAATCCTTGGTCAGGGAACTAAGATCCCAAAAGCCACATGCCACAACGAGAGAGAAGCCTATGGGCTGCAGCAGAGAGCCTGTGTACTGCAATGCAAGATCCCCCATGCCACAACTGGGGCCTGATGCAGCCAAATAAATATTTTTTTTCTAAAGTAAAAAAATTAATTATGTTGTATGTCATCAAAATAATAAAGTAGCAGGAAGACAATACTATCTCCTAAACCCCTTAGAAATCACTGAAAAGCAAAACACAGTAAATAAATCAAAATGCACACTGTCTCCTGATAGAACTCCGGAGCACAGTATGTGAGGAAATGTCAATGTGCAGTGATAGCCACACAGGGAGAGTTCTTGCAGTTGAAGGGCTCAGATAAAGGTGGCAGTTCTTAAAAGTAGCATAACTTGAGAGGAGAACCAATAATCTCTTGTTTGAAATAAAAAGGGGTGTGGACTGCAGCAGGAGCTTCCCTGAACCTGATTCAGCACCAAGAGTGGGGGGGGGGGGTGGCAACAACACCGCATGGTAACTGCCCTCTGGTGTCCTGGAGAGAAGACCAAGCTGAAGGCTGCACTGCACCCGTCCCCACGCTGAGTTCCTGCCAGCCTGGGACACCCTCCTGCCTCCTCCCCCACAACGGTCTACTAACACCAGCTTATCTAGGAGGAACTTCACCTCATTTAGAAATTAGTTATTACAAAGGAACCCATGCAGGAGCTCGACACGGTACAGGAGCAGCAAATGGCAGATAAGTGTTCACCAGAAAGTTGTTGCCAGAGAGCAGACGAGACGTGTGACATGCAGCCACAGATATTTAAACAGTAGTTCAAAGCAGAGATCAAGGTGCTCTGAAAAGAGATTTAAGAGCATGGAAGGAGGTAAGACATGAACTCTGAAACTACTGCAAGAGAAAAATCAGGCATCACAGAAACAAGGGCCATGATGGACACAGCACAAAGAATTAAACCCTAATGAAAACCAGTAAGGATGAGGGGAACTGGAGTGGAAAAGTTCCTGGTGCAAAACCCTGATACTGCTAGATTACATCTTAAAGCTGCCAGGAATAACTGCAGGTAGTAGATGTACATACCTGGCTTGGTCTAAAGTAGAATGGGAATAAAAGAAGTCCCTTTTGAAGAATTCCTCATCATAAGGCTGCACTTAGGTATCTTATTTTTTTAAGAAACAGAAGAAGCAACTAGAGGACTTCCCTGGTGGTCCAGTGGCCAAGACTCTGTGCTCCCAATGCAGGGGTCGGACTTGATCCCTGGTGAGGGAACTAGATCCCACATGTGGCAACCCAGACCTGGTGCAGCCAAATAAATACTAAAAAAAAAAAAAGAAGCAAGTAGGTATATTACAACGAAGAGACTATTTAAAAGAAAGTGACTGAGAGAGCACCAAAGAATTAATGCTTTTGAACTGTGGTGTTGGAGAAGACTCTTGAGAGTCCCTTGGACAGCAAGGAGATCCAACCAGTCCATCCTAAAGGAAGTCAGTCCTGAATATTCATTGGAAGGACTGATGCTGAAGCTGAAACTCCAATACTTTGGCCACCTGATGCAAAGAATCGACTCACTGGAAAAGACCCTGATGCTGGGAAAGATTGAAGGCAGGAGGAGAAGGGGACGAAAAAGGATGAGATGGTTGGATGGCATCACCAATGCGATGGACGTGAGTTTGAGTAGGCTCCGGGAGTTGGTGATGGACTGGGAAGCCTGCTGCAGTCCATGGGGTTGCAAAGAGTTGGACACAACTGAGCAACTGAACTGCTACTGACTGAGAGACATGGAGGAGAGAGGGAAACTTAAGATACATCCGTCAGAGTTCTAAAAGGACAGAGAGAATGGAAGAAAAGAAAATTTCTTCAGAGTGACCACGACTTCGGATATGACTAGAAGAACCAACCCATCTCATTTTATGCTTAGAGAACCTTGGTACTAAAACAAGACACAGATGAGAAAGGAAAACTACCAGCCAAAATATCAAGAATAAAGGCAAAATTATTAAATCAGATATTAACAAAAGTGCAACAATGTACTAAAATAATATAACTCAGTTGGGTTTATTCTGGTACTACAAGATGGATTCAATATTAGAAAATTCTAATAACTTCTGATTCTGGCTATGAAAAACCAGTTACTATCAGATAAACTGAACTTAAAAATCCACAAAAAAACTAAATAAGATACCCAAAACAACAAAATATCTCTTTCAAGGCATTAAAAAATTACCAAAGCAGCCAGAATTTGAGAGGCTAAGATTTCAGTGAGAAGGGAAACTATAATCAGGTGAGTCTGATAGTCTATTATCCCAAGGCGTCTCCCAGATTTACAAGCAGTAAAAAGCTGAGATGCCAAGAAGAAAAAGTGGTGGCTGAGAGTCTGAGAAGCTGAGCAGAGCTTGTGTTAGTTCCCAGGGACAGGGAGACCAAAACTGGAATTTGGAGCTACAAGGCAGATAGGACTTGGGGGAACGTACCTCAAGCTGAGCAAAGCTTCCAGCCGTCCTAAGATGGGGGCAAGACAAAAATTGGAGCTCAGTGTCTGCCAAGAAGGAGGGGCTTGGAAATATCCCAGGCTGTCACAAAACCCAGCTCTGAATCAGCTGAATCCCGTATTAGATTAAGTTGGTTTCACCCTATGCTGTTGTCTGCAAGAAGCAAAAGTAAATCCATTCTTGAAGAATAGAAAATCATCCTTAAAAAAAAATCATCCTGAGTCTCAAATTATTTCTGTAGTTTTCATATACAGTTTCTGGTGTTGAATAAGAATTACCAAGCGTGGGGATTCCCTGGTGGCTCAGTGGTAAAGAATCCACTGCCAACGCAGGAGACAAGGGTTCGATCCCTGATCCAGGGGGATCCCACATGCTCTGGAACAGCTGAGCCTGTGAGCCTCACAACTACTGAGCCTGTGCTCTAGAGCCAGAAGCTGCAACCACTGAAGCCTGAGCATCCTAGAGCCTGTGCTCTGCACCAAGAGAAGCCATTGCAATGAGAAGCTGTGCACCACACCTAGAGAAAAGCCCATGCAGCAACAAAGACCCAAAACAGCCAATAAATGAATAAATAAAAAAATTTAGAAAAATTACCAAACATGCCAGGAGGTAGGACCAAATGACTACACAGCAAAAGAGAAAAATCAGAAAAAAGTAAAAGACCTACAGGGGATACAGGTATTAGAAGTACTGGACAAGGGCTTTAAAATGACTGTGAATTTGTCCAAGAAAATATATGACATGATGGGGAATTTCAGTGAAGAACCAGAAATCTAACAAAAAAGAATAAACTGTAATTCTAGAACTAAAAACATACACTAACTGAAATTGACTGCAGTGAAAGGCACTCAGTCGTGTCTGACTCTTTGCAACCCCATGGACTATACAGTCCATGGAATTCTCCAGGCCAGAATACTGGAGTGGGTAGCCATTGCCTTCTCCAGGAGATCTTCCCAACCCAGGGATCGAACCCAGGTCTCCTGCATTGCAGGCAGATTGCACTGTATTGGATTCTTTACCAACTGAGCCATCAGGGAAGCCCACTGATTGCAAGAGATAGGTTTTGTAGATTAATTACAGCTAAACTATAAAATAACCCAGCAGAAAATATCCAGATTGAGGTCCAGAGGAGGGGAAAAAAAGAGGAAAATTCAGAAGAGAGGATGAAGAAACGACATGGCAGTCTAAAATATCTGTAATTGGAGTCCACAAGGAGAGAAGAAATAAAATGAAGCAGAAATCTGAGGAAATGATGGCCAAGACTTTTTCTGAAACTGATGAAACTTATTAAAGCTGAAGATTCAAGAAACCCTGTGAACATCAAGTTGGAAAAACACAAAGAAAACCATACCTAGGTATCCTAGTAAAAATGGATAAAATTCAAATACAAGAGAAAAATCTTAAAAGCAAAGGGGAAAAAAATTACTCTTCAAAGAAGCAGTAGGAAGACTGACTTTCCAATAGAAACTCTGGAAACTAGAACATAAAGACTTACTTATAAATAAAAGTGCTGAAAGAAGATCAATACCTACCTGAGTTTTATACTTAGCAAAAAATACTGTTCAAAAAAAGATGGAAAAATATAGACATTTTAAGACAAATACTGCATTAATATAAATACTAAAGGGAGTTCTTAGGGCAGAGGAAGGTGATCCTAACAACCACAAGCACAGAAATAAAGGAGTGAAGTGAAAGAAAAGAGTCATTATGTGGGTAATATTGATTGTATAAAACAAAAATAATGTCTTGGGGCAGTTAGATCATATTTATAGAACTGAAATATCTCATGCCCATAGTACACATGATCAAGGGCCTTGCATTATCTGTAAAGTGGTAAAAGTATTAATTTAGGCTTTCAAAGTCAAGGATGCAGAGTAACTGCTAAAAGAAAATAAGCTAACATGAGAAAAGTGGAAATAAATATTTGATCTAAAAAGAAGACAAGAAAGGAGAAAAATCTATCAATAAATTCACCACATTACAGATAAGAAAAACCATCTGATTATTTAAATAGATACACAAAATTCCATTAAATTCAACTATTTTCTTAACCAGAATAAGTATATTTACAACAGACCTATAGTAAACATCATATGCAATGGTACAATGCTAAAAGCAATTCCTTATTTACAAATAAGAATACAGCAGTATTTCTAGATACAAGATCAATAAAAAGGCCAAGAGCATTTCATCAACCAAAGAAAAAGAATATAATAACAAAAATACTACTTACATCCTTCCAAAATTAAAATACTAATTAACAAATCTTTAAACAATATGTAAAACTTCTATGTGGAAAATATAAAATTTAAATGAAGGACACTACAGAAGACCTACATAAATGGAGAGACATAATCATGTTCTTGGATACAAAAGACTCATTCATAAACATCAATTTTCTACCAAACTGATGTACAGATTTTATATAATTCCAGTCAAAACCTCAACATAGAAGTTAAAAAGCCAAGTCTAAAATTTATATGGAAAAAGCAAAGAGCCAGTGCCAAGATATTCCTGAAGAAGAACAGGTTGGAGGAATTTGTCTTTTCAATTACAGTAAATCTCCTACGTACGAACCTTCAAGTTGTGAACTTTCAAAGATGAGAACACGCGTTCCATCAGTGTCAGACGGGAGTGAAACTGCGGCTTGCCTTCTGTCTGCTATGGCTGACGGTCTTTCAGCTCTACTGTCTCCCACCTCCTCTCCCTCCTCTAGTCAGTAACGCTTCCTGCCTGTTCATGCCAGCTCTGTATGCTAGCTCTTGTACTGTACTACCTTACTTTTCAAGGTACTGTACTGTAACATTAAAAATGTTTTCTTTACTTTCTATATTTGTTTTTTTGTATTATTTGCATGAAAAGTATTATAAACCTATTACAGTACAGTACTATATAAATGATTGTGTTAGTTGGATACCTAGGCTAACTTTGTTAAACTTAGGAACAAACTCGACTTACAAATGTGCTCTTGGAATGGAACTCATTCGTATATAGGGGACTTAATGTATATAAAAAATCCTAAGGAATTCCCTGCAAAACAGTAAGGTTGCAGCATATGAGATTGATGTACAAAAATCAGTTGTGTCTATATAGTAACAATGAACAGCTGAAAATGGAATGAAGAAAAACTTCATTTACAATACCATCAAACAGAATAAAATATTTAGGAATAAACTTAACAAAGAAATATGACTTGTCCACTGAAAACTGCAAAACAGTATTGAAAGAAAATTTTAAAAACTTAAATAAAGATAGCCTATGTTCATGATCAGAAGACTTAAAAGATGGCAATACTTGTCTAATTGAATTACAGATTTAAGCCAATCCCTATCAAAATAAAATCCTATCCACCTGTTTTTTGAAGAAATTGACAATCTGATCCTAAAATTCATATGGAAATGAAAGAATGAAGTATGAACTTTAGAACTTCCTTTAGTGAGAAAATGAGAGCTGGCCATAAACTTCTTTTACTTGAAAAATAAAATTGGAGGACTCACATTTCCCAATTTCAAAACTTATTTCAAAGCTACAGTAATGGTACTGTGTGGACACTGTGGTACTGGCATAAGTATACACATGTACGTTAATGCAGTGGAATAGAATTGAGTCCAGAAATAAATGCTTACATTTAGTCAGCTGGTTTTTGACAAGGATACAAGACTATTCAATTGAAAAAGAAGAGTCTCTCTAATAAATGCTGGGACAACTGGATATCCAAATGTAAACAATGAGGGTGGACCAACACCTCACACCATATACAAAAATTAACTCAAAATGGATCATAGACCTAAACGTAACTACTAAAGGTATAAAACTCTTAGAAGGAAACAGGAGTAAATCTTTACAAGGCTGGATTAGCAATGGCTTTGTAGACTTCACAGCAACTCATAAGCGACAAATGAAAAAAACCAACTGGACTCCATTAAAGTTAAACTTTTGTGTTTCAAAGAATACCTGCTACCAAAAAGTGGAAACAACTGATGAATGGATGAGCAAAATGCAATATATCCATACAATGGAATATTATTCAGCAATAAAAAGGAGTGAAGTGTTGACACATGCTACAACATGAATAAACTTTAAAAATTAGGCAAAGTGAAAGAATCCAGACATAAAAGAACACATTGCATATGATTTCATGCATATGAAATGTTCAGAATGAGCAAATCTATAGCAAATGAAGCAGATTAGTGTTTTAATGCTTGTGCTCAGTTGCTAAGTCGTGTCTGACTCTTTGTGACCCCATGGCCTGCAGCCTGCCAGGCTCCTCTGTCCCTGGGATTTCCCAGGAAGACTACTGGAGCGGGTTGCCATTTCCTAGAGAGTGATGGCTGAATGGGTACAGGTTTCTTTTTGGGGTAAGGAAAATGTTTTAAAATTAGGTAGCAGTGATGGTCACCCAACTCTGTGGATATACTAAAAACCACTAAATTGTATACTTTCAAGGGGTGAATTTTATGGTATATAAATTACATTTTAATACTATTATAAAAAAACTGCTCACAACCAAAAAGTAGAAGCAATTTAAATGCTCATCAGTGGAATCGATAAGCAATGATATGTTCATATAGTGGAATGCTGCATGTCAATGGAAAGAATGAACTACACGTACATGTATTAACATGGATGAATCTCACAAACAAGGCTGAACCAAAAAGGTAAGCTTCAGAAGAATACAGACACTCGGTTTCTATGAACGTAAATTTTGAAAACAGGAACATTTCCTTAGGGTCACACATATATGTGGTACAAGTATAAAGAAAAGCAAGGGTATAACTAACACAGAATTCAGCATAGTGCTTACTGCTATGGCAGAAAGAAGGTGATCTATCACCAGGTTCAAAGATACTGGTAATGTTCCATTTTGTAAACTAGGTGGTGAGAAAAGGAGTGTTCTAAATTTTTCTTTACTCGGTCTACTGTTTGCATATGTATGTCACAATAAAAATAAAGGTTAATAAGAATGAGAGCAAAAATGAACGTTTTCAGATAAATCAAAACAGGGTTGATGTCAACCTTCCAATGCAGGGGACACTGGTTTGATCCTCTGGTTGGAGAACTAAGATCCCACAAGCTGTGGGCAACCAGAGAGGCCTGTATTCCGCAACTGGAGACAGCTGATACGCTGCAACAAAGCCCACACGACGCAATCGAGACCCAGCACAGAGGAAAACAGAGAGAAAGTTCTAAAGGATGAACTCGGCAAAGAAGAAAATGATCCAGGAAGGAAGATCTAAGGTAAGGAACGGTGAACAAAGAAAATGATAAACACACGGGAATTATTATTTATACATGCATTTAGATAATTGAAAATTATATAATGATAATGTGTGTGGTTCTAAATCATAAGAAAACAATTAGATAAATTATATGTTAAGGCTTTTGTGTTGTTTGGGAGAAAGGTAAAAATGTTGAATAACGTACTTTTACAATTTTAATTGTTAAAGGAACAGAAATACAGTGCATAACTTCTATGGCAGATATGGCTAGTTGTCCTAGCGTTTGTTCCTCCTTCTCCCTCAGAAGTAGAACCTTTTCTTTATTTTGTTTCAAACAGCAACTTTATTCAGATGAAATAAAACACAGAAATTTCTCAGGCAGACTGGATTTTCTAGGACAAAGTACTGTCAAATGGAAAATATGAGACATGGTATGCAAAGTCATAGAACAAGTTACATTAGCATCAGGGTTGAATAAGGACTTCTGCTGTTAGTATGATGTCCTGTCTCTATAATATGCACACTCTGTCTGCCAAACACAGCACAGGCGTTTGAAAACAAGGTATGGGGGGGGGGGGCGGGACGGACCTGTAGTTTTAACTAGGTACATACATGGCTGCCGGGACTCAGGCATTTCCCAGGCTACCCTTCTGACAAGCTATGAGTAGCTTGGTCAAAGGGATAGAAGTCGGAGTGGTAGGTGGGGCTGGCTTGTTCTATTTTGCTACTGATTCATTTGCTGCTGGAATGCACTTGGGGTTCTGGAATCTAGCAGCCACTGGGAAAGATGAGAAGATCTCATGAATGGAAGCCAATTATGACATCAAACCTAAAGAAGAAAGCCTGGGGCTATAGCCATTACTATTGCAGACATTCTTGAATGTGAGAGAAATAAACAGTCTTGTTCAAACCACCTTTTCTTTCCTTTTTATATGTTATTTATAGGCAAACCTAATCCAAATTAAAACACAGCCTCAAAATAGCAAAGGGAATGGAGAGAGAGAAGTGTGTTAATGCAAAAGAAGGCAAGAAAGGAGAGGAAAAAAAGAAACCTCTAAAAAGTAGAATGAAGAGCACAAAATAACATGGTAAGAATAAATCCAAAGAGGAGAAACCCCATTGTAAATGGATGACATTTTCTACTTTTGAAATAAAAATCAACAGACTGAACAAATTACCAAACTCAGGTATATGCGTATAAGCAGCATAATTATAAGGTGAGTGAAAAGTTGAAAGGACTGAAAGCTGAGTAACAGATGACCAAGGAAAGCTGGTACAGCAATACTCAACACTTTACAACAAAGACTTTGAGGCAAAACACAATTAGGCATCTGGAAAAATAGAATGAATCACTAAACATTCACCAGGAATATTATTACATCCTGAGCTTCATACATCTAAGATATCTTCAAAATAATATAAAGCAAAATGTGACAGAACTTTAAGGAGAAATGGACCAATTCACCATTTTATAGAAAGTGCTAGACTTCCTCGTGGTACAGTGGATAGGAGACACCTGCCAATGCAGGGGACATGGGTTCGATCCCTGGTCTGGGAAGATTCCACATGCCTCGGGGGCAACTAAAGCCCATGGGTCACAACTATTGAGCCCTTGCTCAGAGCCCAAAAGCCGCAACTACTGAGCCTGTGAGTTGCAACTACTGAAGCCCATGCACCTAGAACCTGTGCTCTGCAGCAGAAGAAGCCACTGCAATGAGAAGCCCGTGAACCGCAACAAAGAGTAGCCCCCCGCCCCCACCCCCACCCCCCAGCAACTAGAGAAAAAACCCTCACAAAGCACGAAGACCGAGCACAACCAAAATAAAAAAAATTTTTTTTAAGTGCATGATACACATCCCCTAATACAACACAACCACACTGACAACAAAGTAAAAAGAAGCCCATCTTTTGGATTAACATCCCCCCTCAGACCTCCCTCTATAGCCTCATCTTGCACAAGGTTCCTTCGCTCTCCTCGATGACCATTTCAAATGCTCCCCAACCTCCCGATGCCCCCTCTGACTCTCTCAGTCTGTGCTGATAACTGCTCTCCCACTGCAGGGCTCCCCGAACACTGCTTCCTCCTGTCACTCTGGAGGAACTGTGTGTTCTCTACTAGTTCAGTTCCTTCTCGCCCACCTAAGAATGTCATCCGACAGTTCTCCCCTTTCTCTCCTGCATAATGAATTTCCTTTTTCCTGCAGAGTCATTCTCAACAATATAGAAATGTGCCTGCATCACTCCATTTAAACATAAAAAGAACAACAGAAAAATCCTAGCCCTCCCCTTTGACCCTTCGCTCCCTTCATTTCTCTGCTCCTTGAACAGAAAACTTCATCAGTGGAGTCATCTGTACTTGTGGTCTCCCAGTTACTCTCTCTTAATCCCTTCAGTCAGGTTGTCCTCCCCTCGGCACCCCACCACCTCCCAAAGCAGACCAGCTCTTGAAGCCTGTGATGACCTCACATTCCTAAATCTGACCTGCTGTGCCCATCAGAAAAGCATCTGACACAGTTGATTCTCTCGAGAATTCTCGTCTCATTTTTGACCTTAAGTCTGTACTTGCTGATACTGCTAAGTTACTTCAGTCGTGTCCGACTCTGTGCGACCCCATAGACGGCAGCCCACCAGGCTCCCCCGTCCCTGGGATTCTCCAGGCAAGAACACTGGAGTGGGTTGCCATTTCCTTCTCCAAGTGTGTACTTGGATGGCTTTCAAATATGATCTCCAACCCAGAGACCTGGGGAGACCCAGACTCATGTATCCAACTGCCTGCTTGACCTCTCTCTCCACTTTGATACCTAACAATGTGTATAATTTGATAGTGTTCAAAACCAAACTCCTGATTTTTCTCCCAATATCTACACTAGTCTTTCCTATCTCAGGGGCAGCTCCATCCTTTCTGTGACTCACAATGCCAAATCATTTTTGACTCCTTTCACTCTCAAGTCTATGTCCAACCCTGTCAAGAAATCCTGCTCTACCTTGCAGATACACCCAGAATCTGACCCCTCCCTTAAACACTCCACAGTCTCCATCTCCTCTTCCCTCCTCCTAACTCATCTTCCAGCTACCCCTTGTGCCCCTCCCCCCCTCTCTTTTGAACAGAGAAACTAGATGAATCCTGTAAAAAAGAATGTCACATTGCAGGGCTCAGAATTCTCCAATGCATTCTCTTCTGCGGAGTCAAAGCCAAGCCTTTCCTCTGAGGCCCTCTGTGATCTGGGGCTCCGCCACGCCGACTTCATCCCCCACCAACCCCCTGCTCACTCTTGCAGCTATACTGGCTGCCTTCCCCAAGCCTGGAACACGTCAAGCTCTTGCTCACCAATGGAGTTCTCTGATCTTCAGAGTTCTAAGACTGCTTCTCTCTTCCTTCCTTCCGGCTTCTGCTCCAAGGTCACCTGATCTGGGAGGCCTTTCCTGACCACTCCATGGGGCACAGCAGCACTGCCCCTAGCCATGCAGCACTCCATCCTGCTCTTACTGGGCTTTATTTTCTCTGTTGCATGTCTAACCATCCTGCACATTATATGTTTAGTTGGTTATTTTCTGTCTCTCCCCATAAGAATGTAAGCTCCACGAGGGCAGGGACTTTTGTGTTATTCTGCTACATCCACAGGAGCTGGCGTGTGGAAAGAATTCAATAAATATTCACTGAATATTCACAGAATGACGGTCAGGACCAAGGGAAGGATGCTGCTGTCTTCCTACTGTCCCACAATGTCCTGACACTCCTGCAGTTATACAAGATGCGCATGAGACACAGTAAGATTAGAAAGACAGACACGAAACTGCCATTCAAGCAAACAACGTGATCATTTATGATGTGAATCCAAGAGGACTGAGAGTTGTACAAGGCTGCTGGACACAAGATCAATGTAGATGTCTCAATATTAAATACTCATTTAAATATAAAAACTCATTTTACTACCAAAAAAAAAAAACCTAGAAAGTAGCAAGGAATAAATCTAACACAAATACGTAAAGTCTTCATAGATATGTTACTCAAACTTGAAAAGGAGCATATAAGAGGGAGATCTGAATAAATGAAGAGATAAACTACATTCATAGCTAAGAAGACAGTATTTTTTAGGTATCAGTTTTTCCCAAAGTAACCTATAAACTCTATTTCTAGTCAGCAATCCAGCAAAATTTTTCTGAGGAACTTGATGTACTAATTCTAAAATTAGGATTGGAAGAATAAAGATGTAATTAGACTTTTTCTTTCTGAACAAAAAGAACAGGGAAGGGGATTCACCCTCTGAGATGCCAAGGCATGCCATAAAGCTATGGCAATTAAGTTGTATTAACACAGAAACAGACAAAAGGGTAGCAGAACAGAATAGAACTCAGACACACACCCCTGCGTGTGTAGAATTCTCCGCAGAGGTTATGACTGCTATGACTAATCAGCAAAGAAAGCAGAGACTCCGGAATGTGTTGTGACAACTGGCTCTGCATATGAAAAAGTAAGATGAGATCTTAGAATGCACAAATGTAAACTGCATATGGATTAAACACCTACATGTGAAAAAACAAGAAACCCCCCCCAAACTTTAAAACTATGAAAAATATCACTGGAACACAGAAAGTGTTCCTAAGAAATACTGGTGCATTTGATACAACAAGAAGATGTAACAGTTATAAACATTTATAGACCTCATGACAGGTCAACAAAATATATGAAGCAAAAACTGACAGAACTAAAGAGAGAAATATGCAGTTCTATACTAACAGCTGGAGATTTCAATACCTAACTCATGATAATAGAACACGAGTCATAAGTAAGGAAAATGATTTAAACAACATAATAAACCAACTACATCTAGCCGACACATACAGAGCACTCCACCCAACAACAACTGAATACACATTGTTCTCAAGTATACATGGGACATTTCTCAGGACAGACCATGTGTTAGGCTACAAATTAAGCCCCAGTAGACTTTTTAAAAGATAATATCATACAAAGTATCTTATTTGAGTTCAAGAGGACAAAATGAGAAATTAGTAACAAAAAGAAAACTGGAAAATTGACAAAACTGGAAATTAATACACAGTTGAATAACCAATAGATCAAAGAAGAAATACAAGGGAAACTGGAAAATAGTTTGAGACAAATGAAAACAAAAGATATACCAAAATTGATGGGACACAGCAAAAGCGATGCTAAGGGGGAAATTTATAGCCATAAACATTTACATTAAAAAACTTATGAACGATCTCAAATCAACAACCTAACTTACAACCTAAGAAACTAGAAAAAGAACAAACTAAACCCACAGCTAGTAGAAGGAAGGAAATAATAAAGGTTAGAGCAGAAATAAATGAAATAGAGAAACAATAGAGAAAATCAATAAAACCAAAAGTTAGTTCTTTGAAAACTGACAATACTTCAGCTAGGTAGACTAAGAAAAAAAGATTCAAATACTAAAATAAAAAATGAAAGTAGGCATATTACTACCAATTCTACAGAAATAAAAAAAGGATTATGAGAGAGTACTTAAAATAACTGTACATCAAATTTGAAAACCTAGATGAAATGGATAAATTCATAGACAAACAAAACCTACCAAGACTAAATGATGAAAAAATAGAAAATCTGAATAGACCTATAACTAGTAAGGAGACTGAATCGGTAATAAAACTTTCCCAACAAAGAAAAACTCTGGATTTGGTGGCTTCACTGCTGAAATCCACCATTTAAAGATGACTAAAAGCACTCCTTTAACTTTTCCAAAAATTGAAGGTGAGGAAACACTTCCTAACTCATTCTATGAGGCCGGCATTACCCTGTTATCAAAGCCAGACAAAAGATACTACAGGCCATCATCCCTTATGTACACTGATGCAAAAATACTCAACAAAATACAGAATTCAGCAGCATATTAAAAGGATTATACATAAGACCACATGGGATTTAGTCCTGGAGTGCAAGGATGGTTCAACATGTTAAAGCTGATCAATGAAACATGCCACATCACCAGAATGAAAGGGAAAAACCATACAATCAATTCATGCAGAAAAAACATTTGACAAAATTCAACACTCTTTCATGAGAGAAACAGTAAACAAAGAATAGAATGAAACTACCTCAATAAATAAAAGCCATATATGAAAAACCCACAATGAACATCATACTCCAGGGTGTTTTCCCTAAGATCAGGGATAAGACAAGAGTGCCCACACTCATCACTTCGATTCAACATAGGATTGAAAGTTTCAGCCAGAGCAGTTAGGCAAGAAGTAATAAAAGGCATCTAAATTGGAAAGGAAGAAGTAAAATAATGTTTGCAGATGATATGACCTTATATGTAGAAAACCTAAAGAGTCCACCAAAAAAAATCTGAGAGAACTGAATCCAGCAAAGCAAGTAGGATTAGGATATAAAGTCAATACACAAAGATAAGTTCCATTTCAGAAATTCCCTGGTGGTCCAGTGGTTAGCACTCTGTGCTTTCACTGCTGAGGGTCTCGGTTCAATCCCTGGTCCGGGAACTAAGATCCTGCAAGCCATGTTGTGCGGCCAAAAATAAATCAGTTACATTTCTATATACTAACAATACATACCTGAAAAGGAAATTATAAAAATGATTCCATTTATGATACCATCAAACAGAACAAAATATTTAAGAATTAACTAAGGAGGTGATAAACTAGTACAATGAAAACTATAAAACACTGCTGAAAGAAATTAATGATAAATGGAAACATATCCCTTATTCATGAATTAGAAGACTTTATATTGTTCAAATGTCAATACTACCCAAAGCAATCTTCAGATTCAATATGATTCCTATCAAAATTCCAGTAAATTTTTTGCAGCTACAGAAAAACCAATCCTAAAATTCATACAGGACTTCTCTGGTGGCCCAGTGGTGAAGAATTGCCTGCCAATGTAGGATACATGAGTTCTATCCCTGGTCCAGGAAGATCTCACATCCCACCCGGCAACTAAGCCGGTGCTTCACAGCTGCTGAGCCTGCGCTCTAGAGCCCAGGAGCTACAACAAGAGAAATCACTGGATAAGAAGTCCTCGCACTCAATGAAGAACAGCCCCTGCTCACTGTAATCAGAGAAAAGCCCGTGCAGCAAGGAAAACCCAGCACGGCCAAAAATACATAAATAAACAAAATTATATTTATAAAAAAAGTAGGACATTGATGCTACTATCTCTTAGGTTCTTGCCAAGGGCTTCGTGTTTGTAATCTTGCATTAATACACAGCCCAGTGGGGTTGACATTGGTCCACCCAAGTCACATGTGAGGAAGTGGAGGCCTGGAGAAGTGAGGTGCCTCACCCAAGGTCTCTCTCATAGCTCCCTTCCTCGAGAGAGCCGAGGAGATGGGATGGCGGGGCCCCTTCCTCAGGCTGCTGGCTCTGTCTCTACCCCTGTTCACCTCTAGTCTCTCAGCACCGAGGCTAAGGGCTTGGCCTCCTTTTCAGTTCCTGGCTTGGGCTGCATCCATCTTACAAGGTAGGGTGATGGTGGCGGCAGCTGCAGCAGGCACAGCTGGTACCATTCACCGCTGGGCACTCAGGCCAAGCACTCCTCATACACAGGGTCCCATCTTACCCCCACCATAGCCCGAGGGTGGGGGTCACGACCCCCACTGAACAATGGGGAGAAGTAGGGTCAGATGTGCCAAAGGTCACACAGCTGTTGGGCAGCCGAGGACTTCACCTCTGTGTTTGTTTCTTCTTCAAGACAGGATTTGAATAGCTCTGACCTCACTGGGTAGCAGCGAGTAAACAAGACGTGAATGTCATGGTAAGCCGCCCAGCGCTCAAGGCTGATTCTCTGCAATGAGTCTTATCAACCCCCCAGTCCACAGGAGTTTCCACAGGCTATATTTAAGTGTTCCTTTCATAGGCACCTCCTTCAACAGCAAGAAAGACATGTGCGCAACTTGATCTTTATAATCTTGCTTCTCCAAGGGCTCCCCCTTATCCAACCAGGCATGTCCTGCCTCTGTCTCCCTCTTTCAAGTAACGACCTCTCCAGTCACCTGTGGCCCAGACCAGGGGAGCTGGAGCCCTCCACTTGACTCCAACCCAGGGCCCCTCTGGCTGGTTCATTCAGAACATTCAGAAACATTGTTTATCCATTCCTTCCTCCTCCACCCCAGGTCTCCCTGTTTCCAAAGCCTTTTCAACACAGCAATCAAGGGTAATCTTTCTAAAAAGAAAATCTGACCATCTCACTGTTACTTCAGATCTTCAGCTGCTCCCCGCCCTGCCTAGAGGGTAATGCTCAATACTTTGATCTGATATTTGAAACTCCCCCATCCCCTTTCAGTTGTGGTTCCTGGAACCTGCCCTTCCCAGCTTCCTGCCTTTGTCCCTGTTGTTCCCTCCAGCTGGAATGCCTGGAGGATCTCCGCCAGGTTTCTGCAGGATATGCAGGTACCACAGTCTCCTTCAGGCACCTCCTTGGTAACGCTCTTCCAGAGATCTAAGAACAGTGACATTAAAATTTGTGGCCATAAGAAAAAAAGAACAAAAAACAAACTTGTGGCTGTGGACTTCGCTGGTGGTCGAGTGGTTAAAAATCCGCCTTACAATCAGGAGATGCAGGTTCAATCACTGGCTGGGGAGCTAAAAGCTCACATGCCCCACGGCAGCTAAGCCCGTGCGCAGCAACTACTGAGCCTGCGTGATACAATGAGAGAGAGGCTTGAGTGCTGCAACTGCAGAGATCCTGCGTGCCGCAACTAGGACCCAATGCAGCAAATAAATATTAAACACAAAAAACCTGTGGCCATAAGTTAGACAAGGGCCTTGGGTGGACACACATAATTTGATCAGAAAGCATGGTTGTCAAGGAAGAATTGTGGTCCTAAGAGATAGAAGTGTCGTTATTGGCAACAGACAAAAGATGGAAGCAACCCGTGTAGCCACTGACAGATGAACGGGTAAGCAAGATGTGGTCTTTCCCCACAAGAGAATATTATTCAGCCTTAAAAAGGAAGGAAATTCTGATAGAAGCTGTAATGTGAATTAATCTTGAGGACATTATGCTAAGTGAAATAAGCCAGTCACAAAAGGACAAACACTGTATGATTCCACGTTATATGAGGTGCCTAGAGTAGTCAAATTCACAGAGACAGAAAGAATGGTGGTTGCCAAGGGATGGGGGAGGGGGAATGGGTAGTTATATTTGATAGGTACAGAGTGTCACCTGGGGAAGATGAAAATGTTCTGGAGATGAACGGTGGTATAACACAAAACCTATTTGAGAAAGGCAGCCACCTGCATGGGTGTTACTGATTCACCTGAGCAGTCAGAATACTTAATCTTGAATCTAAGGGACAGAGCAATGTGACCGCTTCTGTCCTTACGTTATAGTCACAGATGCAGGGCTGGGAAAAGGGCTCCATGCAGTTTGGGTTCAACACAGGGGCTGGGGCTGCTTACTGAGAAATGTCATCATGTTGAAAGAGCACGTGCTCATGATACTATAGAAAGCTAATACTGTTTGGCATGACATAATAACCCTTAGCAGGGAAGCCTTTTCTCAATCCAGAAAGAATTAAGAAAGTTTAAACTACTCTACCAACACTTTGTCACTAAGGTATCTTTGCATCTCCACCTTAGGCTTTTTTTTTTTTAATGTATTTGGCTGGGCAGGGTCTTAGTTGCAGTATGTGGGGTATTTAGTTGTGGCATGCAGGATCTTTTAGCTGTGGCATGTGGGATCTAGGTCCCTGACCAGGGATTGAACCAGGGGCCCTTGCATTGGGATCGTGGAGTCTTAGCCACTGGACCACCAGGGAAGTCCCCTCAACCCCAGGCTTATTCTCCTCATCTGTGCCATCCAATACGACAGCTCCCGGTCATATGAAGCAAGTGAGCAGCTGAAATGTGGTTTGTCTGGATTGAGATGGACGATATGCACTGGACTTTATTTATTTTGGACTTTAAATATTTAGTATGAAAGTAATGTAACGCCTCAATAATTTTCTGCGTTGAACACATGTTGAAACACTACTACTTAGACATACTGAATACGATAAATGTATTAAAATGAGTTTCACCTCTCTTTTTTTTCTAAATGCAGTTCCTAGAACATTTAAAGTTCATGGTTCACATTGTATTTTGACTAAAAGTGCTGCTCTAGGTGCTCCAACCCTAGGCCACCAGGCAGGGTCAGTGGTGGACAGCATGGAATGAATGATAGTCTGTGAGCTCCCTCCTGCTGCCTACCACCTGGGATGCCAGCAACCAGACACAGGCCCCCGGGAGAAACTAGAGGATTCTTTTCTGAAGAAGATTCCGAAGGGTTATAGAGAAAAGATACTGACATTTCAAGATCTTCTAAGGACAGGACCAGTTTGTCACCCAGTCACCCTAGAACAGGATGCTCTTAAACTCAGATAGGCAACAAACTACTTTGGTTCAGTGTCAGCAGTACCTGCCACACTGTCACCAACAGAAATCAAAGATAATTTGATGTCGCATTACAGTGGTTACAGTTATCTCGAAATAATGCTGTCATCATTACTTTAAAATTTAGTAGACAGACTGCAAGACTATTATTTAATGCCTTAACAAAGAAGTACATATATTATCACATCACAGGTTTATTTACTATTTTAGTAACTATATATTAATGTACCTGGTTTCCTTTGTTATCTTGACATGATTTTTACTGTGTGTTATTTGAAACCAATATTCTGAGGTGTCCGTAAGCCTACTTCTCAGAAGGCCCTGCCCACAAACCTGCCGGTTACCTCTCACTGCCTCATTGTTTTTGGTCCTAATTTAAAAAAAAAACATTTTTTTAGTTTTGGTTGTGCTGGGTTGTCACTGCAGCTTGCGGGCTTCTCTAATTGCAGGGTGTGGGCTTACCTGCCCTGTGGCATGTGGGATCTTAGTTCCCTGACCAAGGATCAAACTTGAGTCCCCTGCACTGGAAAAGTGGATTCTTAACCACTGGACCACCAGGCAAGTCCCTGTCCTAATTTTAATTTTTATTAAATTAATTTATATTCATAATTTTAAAAATAGAAGCACAGCAATAAAAGAAAAATAGATAAATTGGATTTTATCGGAATTAAAAACTTTTGCACATCAAAGGACACTGTGAAAAAAGTGAAAAGACAATCTACAGAATGAAAAGGAATATTTATAAATCATATATCTGACAAGGGCCTATTATCCAGAATATGTCAAGAACTCCTAAACTCAACCACAAAAAAACAAACACCCCATTAAAGAGACTGAACAGATATTTCTCCTCTATACACATGACCAATAAGAACACAAAAAGATGCTTAGTATCAGTCTTTAGGGAAATGTCAATCAAAATGACAACAAGATACTACTTTATACCTACTAGGATGGCTATAATTTTTTTTAAAAGATGGAAAATAACAAGTGTTAGCAAAGATATAGTGAAACTGGAACCTTTATGCGTTGTTGGTTGGAATATAAAGTGGTGCAACTGGTGTGGAAAACAGTTTGGCGATTCCTCAAAAAGCTAGACATAGAATTGACCTATCATGTGACCCAGCAATTCCACTCCTGGGTTTAAACTCAAAAGAACTGAAAATTGGACTGAAACAAATTCTTACATCTAGTGTTCACTGCAGCATTATTCACAGTAGCTAAAAGGTGGAAAAACCCAAATGTCCATCAACAGATGAATGGACCAAACAAATGTGTTATCAATATTTACATACAGTGGAATACTATTCAGCTATAAAAAGGAATGAAGTTCTGATATGCTACAACATGGATGAACCTTGAAAACATGCCAGACACAAAAGGACAAACACTGTATCATTCCACTTACATGAAAGATCTAGAATAGGGAATTCATAGAGACAGAAGGCAGATTAGAGGTTACCAGGGACTGGGTGGAGAGGGGA
Organism: Giraffa tippelskirchi; assembly: GCF_054371585.1. Lineage (NCBI taxonomy): Eukaryota > Metazoa > Chordata > Mammalia > Artiodactyla > Giraffidae > Giraffa > Giraffa tippelskirchi. Next base: position 107,410,473 of record NC_137287.1, on the reverse strand, counting down.
ATGGGGAATTATTGCTTAATGGGTACAGAATCTTGATGAGATTAACAAGTTTTGGAAATAGATGTTGGTGATATACAACATTGTGAATATAAGTAATACCACTGAATTACACACTTAAAAGTGGTTAAAATGGCAAGTTTTATATATACTTTACAGTAACAAAATGAAAAAAATTAAAGAATTACCATACAATCCAGCAATTCCACTCCCACACATATACTCAAAAGACTTGAACACAGGTAGTCAAACAAAATCTCGTACATGAATGTTCATAGCGGCATTATTCATAATAGTTTTATCTGCTATTATGAGTTTTATCCTGCTATTAGAGTGTTTTTATCCTGATGGTTAAATAATTATTTCTTCATTTTTGATGTTATTACTGTATATTACCAACACACCAGTATAGTACCATGACTTTTGCTATTTTTATATAATTTGCTTTTGCTAACCCTAAAATTAAGTTTTATTTTTTGGTCACGCCACATGGCTTGGGGGATTCTTAGTTCCCCAGCCAGGGACTGAACCTAGGGCGCAGCAGCGAAAGTGCTGAGTCCTAATCACTGACTTCTAGGAAATTCCAAAGTTCTATTTTAAATTAAATCATAAAATTAAAAACCAAAAGGAACTACTAGGCTAACAATAAAATTAGCAACCTTCTACTCCATCCCTTCCTACTCCTGGGCTAGTTGCTCACTTAATATGAATAAAAAACCAAAGATTACTGGACATTCCAAGAAATAGTCCAACCGAAAAAGATCCATAGAAAGAAGGATCTAAAGGAAACAAAGACAACACAGAGACACATGAAAACTTAAATAAATATATATGTAGGTCTTAGAAAGACAGAAGATAACTCTATCCATATAACAAGGAAAAAATGTTATGAAAAAGGAACAGATTAAAAAAGTGCTGTTATACGGATGGCTCTAATAAACATTTGATGGACAGAGTTTGAAGTCAAGAAAACCTCCAAATCTCAATAGATTTCTCCAATAAAAGATACACAAGTAGCATATGCAAAAATGCTATACACTTTATTAGCCACCATGGAAACACAACTCAAAGCCACAACAAGGTACTACTTGACCACTGTGATGGCTATACTCAAAAAGAGCAGTAATTACAAGAGTTCGTGAGGATGTGGAGAAATTAGAACCCTTGTGTGCTGGTAGTGGGAATATTATAAACGGAGCAGTCACTATGAAAGTTCAGCAAGTTCCTCCAAAAGTTAAACGCAAAATAACCATATGACCCAGAAATTCCACTTCTGGTTATATACACAAACTTGTACACAAATGTGCACAGCAGCATTATTCATACTAGCCTCAGAGTGGAAACAATTCAAACGTCCGTCAATAGCCAAATGTTTAAATAAAATGCAGTATATCCATAAAATGGAATATTATTCCACGATAAGGAATGAAAACCTGATACAAGCTACAACATGAATGAACCTGCAAAACATGTGGCCAAAAAAAGGCAAAAGGGAGACACAAAAGACCTGTCATACGATCATACTGTATGACTCAATCTGCATAAATGTCCAGAATAGGCAAATCCTTCGAGACAGAATTAGTGGATGCTAAGAGAGACAGTAGGGCAGAGGAGATGAGGAGTGACTGCTTACAGTCATGGGGTTTCTTTTTGGAGCGATGAAGATGTTCTGAATGCAGATAGGAGTGATGGTTGCACAGCATTATGAGTGTACTAACGGTAACACTGTAAAGGGGTAAATTTTATGGCATGCAAATTATATCTCAATAAAGTTGTTATAGCATGGAAAAAAAAGAAAAAGCCTTCCAGAAAGACAATCAATAAAAAGATAAGAGACAAAAAAGATCTGAGACAGGATCAACTCAGCAAACCCAACATCTGAGTGACAGTGGTTTCAGAGAGAGAAAACAGAACAAGTAGAAGTGAGGGAATTACTTTTAAAAAATTAATGCAAGACTATTTCTCAGAAACAAAAGGTCTGAGTCTCCACATACAAGTGGCCTATTAACTACTGGCACAAAGACCCATTCCAGGACACATCATCTAGAACCTTCACAAAAGAGGTGAAGTGAAAACTCTAACAGCTTCCAAGGACTGAGAACTGGACCGACCTCAAACTTGTAGGCACAAGTGAAAGTGAAAGTCTTGCTCACTCAGTCGTGTCCAGCTGTTTTGTGACCCTGTGGACTGTAGCCGGCCAGGCTCCTCTGTCCATGGAATTCTCCAGGCAAGAAAACTGGAGTGGGTTGCCATTTCCTTCTCCAGGGGATCCTCCCGACCCTGGGGCTGAACCCACATCTTCTGCATTGCAGTCAGGTTCTTTACCGTCTGAACCACCAGGGAAGTCCACACTTTTTTTTTTAAGCACAAATAATGGAAGCTAAGTATAATACAGCCTCTTTAAGGTTCTGAGGGAAAGTTATTTCCAATTTTATTTAATATTATGTATATATCTACATTTCTATAAAAATAATTGGTATTTATTATTTTCAACTTTACATTCAGCCAAACTATATGAGGTCTGAAAAAGGACATGGTGGTTTCCAAAAATTTATCTCCAACTGAAGGTGTGCTCCAGGAAAGTGAAGGACTAAACCCAGGAAAGCAGAAGACCCCATGGTCCAAAAAGCAGGAAAGTAGCTAAGGGCAGTCCCAGGTGATGAAAAGGGAAGTCGCCGGACAGCAGCTAGGTAGCAGGCCTAGAGAGCAACGTGGCCAGTCCAGAGCCGGGGACAGAGGGCACGGGGAAAAACAGGAGATCATGAGATGATCTGATACATCTGCACACCTAGGAAACAATGTCGATGGTGGGCTGGCAAATCTCATGGGGCGTGTGAAAAAAATTACAAATAAGAGCTTAGAAAACAAAGTATACAGAAGAGGAGGCAACCATTCATTTTAGGAAAAACAAAATGTATGAGACAATGAAATCATACAAGGCTCTGCAGTGAACATCATTTACATGCTCACAGTAAATAGAAATATTGGTTGTTTTTTTTAACCCCAAACTGATGTAATATATGGAGGGTGGGGCACAGGAAGTGGAGGTGACAGAGCTAAATATGAACCATTATAGCAGATTTCAATACATGATGATGATTGGGAGGAAATGAAAGGTATTCCCATTAAAAAAACAAAAAGAATGAAAGAAGCATTGCAGGCAGACACCAGAAGACAGAGCGGTTGAGAGCTGAAGGTGGGGAAGGCTGAGGAAGAAGGCCAGAGGGCTGGATGATTTCTATCAGAAGCAGTTCAGGATCCGTGCCTCTGCCCTGATTTTGTAAATACTAGTACTGTAAGAAGTGATCAGGTATATAACTCACAACAGTTCCCTGCACACCAGTGGGTGTGACATCAAAGCTGGGAACTGGCCTAGAGACAGTGGAAACAGGGACTCTGCATCATCAAGGGGTGCCTTCCTCAGGCCCTGCCCACCAGGGGTCAGTGGGATGCTCCGTCCCTTCTGGACATTCTGAGGACCTGTCCCTCCTGCCTGGTATGTGGAGGGGAGCGAACTGGGGGCCAGAGCTTCCCCTCCCTGTATCAACCACCTGTGACTCAAGGCTCCCTACATATTCCTAGATCTTTCTTGAACTAATTGCTCAGGGGAATTTTTGGATACAGGCATGGTATAGACAGAAACCTAAGTAGGGAAGTACTGTCTCAACCATGATTTCTGTCTCACCCATTCACAGTTCCTCACACTCTGCTGAGCCCACAGTTAGATCCTTTAGATGCTTGGCACACAGTAGGTGCTCAATAAGGAACTGCTGAAGGCGTAATTATGGTGCCAAGTTTCTGTGCTTGGTACTTCACCAGACCTTGAACATGCACCACCACATCAGAGGGTAGGACTATCTCCACATTACAGGCAAAGAAACTGAGGCTCAGAGAAACCTGCCCAGCTCACTTCCCTAGTAAGGCAAGAGCTGGGATTCAACCCCGGGGGCGGCTGACCCCACAGCCTGTGCAACTAGCAGCCGCTGACATAGATTCTTTCTGGAAAAAGGCTGGTTATGTAGGTGGATAGAAGGAAGAAAAGCAAGAATGAAAATAAGAGGTAGGCTCACAACTGAGCTGAGATGAGAACTTAAAGAGACTCCCCCTGCCGAACCCTGGAGACTCGGGGCTGGCACCCCCAACTGCCTGCCCCAGAGAGCCGGCCTCGCAGTACCCACCTTCTTCAGAGAGATTGTTCTCTTTGGTCTCCTTGTCCATCTGGCAGCACCAGCCCTCCAGCCGCTCTGTCTCTGCCTGGAGCAGCTTCAGGAACCAGTAGCCATCCCGGCGGCAGGCCCCAGGCTGCGCGGGCTCTGCTGGGGAGCTGGAGGAGGTCTCCAGCCAGGGGTCGGGCGGGGGCAGCGAGGACGCCTCCAAGGCAGGGTCGCTGTTGTCTCCATAGGAGAGGTTGCGCTTGATCTGGGCAATCTTGGGGGCCTGCCGGGGGCCGGCATCGATGCTGATGGAGTTGGGGTGCGGGGTGCAGTCTGGGAGGCTCTTCTCAGAGGACTTACAGCTCGAGTCGTTGGCATCCTGGGTATCCGAGTCGGTGTCCCGTCGGGAGGACATGCTGTGAGAGGGGGCACTGCTTCTGTTGGGGGGGGGGCGTGGGGAATGGCATGGAGGTGGGGTGGGGACAGGAAAGGGTGAGTCACCAAGAGGGTCGGAGACCAGAGGCCACCCCGACCCGGACACACGGGAGACAGAGAAACGGATGCATCGTCTGCTCACCATGCGCCTGAAGCGGGTCCCACAGCCCCATCTCATTCTCAGCTCAGCCCCCGCCCTGCCCCCACACGCACACACGGACAAGGTCATAAGGTTGCCTGTTTACTGCAGTAGGGCCAGGAAGCCCACCAACACTGGGGGTGCTAGGCCGTGACTCCGCCCGGCCTCAGCCCCCGTGGCTGATTCCTCTCACGGAGCAAGCGCTCACCCTTGCTCATCAGTGCACCCGGCTGCCCGCCCGCCCAGCCTCCCACGCCTGGGCCACCGCCCGCACCCCCAACCCAGCTTGGTTATTAGAAATCCAGCAAGGAGAATTGGGTTAGGGAGAGCAGGAGGAGGTGGCGCGGGAGAGGTGAGAGCGGAGGGAGGGAGAGGAGAGGGGAGAGGCAGCCACCACCTCGGCGCCACTTACCGCCAGTCGTCCTCTACCTGAACCCCGATGGACTGGAATTTGGTAGCGGGACTGGGCTCCTCGTTTGGCACTGGCTGAATGCAGTCAACCTTATTGAAGGACAACGACAGCCACGGCACGGGGACAAAGACAAAAATAAAAAAACAAACACCACACTTGCTGCTGAAATTCACATTAGTGGGACGACGCAAATGGACGAGCGGACAGACGCACACGAGGCATGCGGACACTGCACGTGGGCCTGAGGCCGGACCAGGTGAAGCCGGGCACTGCTCATTCGCGCGGAGGCGGGCGGGCAGGCGGGCAGGAGGTGGGATGGGGTGGAGAGGACCGCCTTTCCCTACTCTGAGGAGGGTGCCATCACATCGATCGCTTTGGGTCCGTTGTCCTCCGAGAGGTGGGAACCGTTCCTTCTAGTCCTCTCCTTTACACGCATCAGAGAGAAGAAAAAAAAAAAGGACAACGAAAGAGAAAGAAAACACACACACACAAAGCCACAGCCGTTATCTGGTGTAGTTGAAGCCGGGCTGTCTCGAGGCAGAGGTCACTCCCCCAACCCTGCAGCTGAAGGGCAGGCTGGGGGCACTGCACGAGGCACAAACCTTGGGCAGCAGTTCTGGATTTCAAAGCTGTCACCAAGGCCACAGCCAGCCCAGTCCCTGGGCCCTATGGGACGCCATCCCTGGGCCTCGATCACACTTGGCTGAGGTTACCTTCAGCACCAGGTGGGCCAGGGAAGCAGTAGGACTAGGGCCACGTGCAAGGCTGGCACTCTTTCTCTATACCAGTGATGCCCGGGGCCTACCTTTCATTCCTGGGACAGAGGTACGTGGCCACAGAGTAGCCAGGCCAACCCCTCCATCACCGCTCACGAATGAGGGAGAACCCACACTTGAGCCAGGGCTCGAGGCACCAAGGAATGGGATGAGGGTTGCTGGGACCGTCACTGGAAATTGGAAGCTCTGGTCTCTTGGCTTCACAGAGGCCAGAGAGGCTTTTTGGGATGGGGTTGAGCGCCAGGCACCTCCCCACCATGGAGGGTGTAACTACATGTCTCCTTTAGCTATAGCCAGCTCAAGCGACGGGGCATCACCAGCTCCCAAGAACTGCTTGGAGAGCCTGGGGGGGGGGTGGGGGGGGGTGATCCGACAGGTGATCGCCAGAGTTCGCAGCCCCGTGTGAGCCTCTGAGTGCAAGAATCAGGGTGCGTCTAACTCGCTCTCGGGTCTTCTATAAAGATGAGAGCATCTGGTTTGGCCAAGGAGAGGGTGGGGCTGCCCAACCCTAGGAGTAGGCTAGGCTAGGCTATTTTCTGTACCCCTCAGAATTCCTCCAGAGTGACGTACAGGCCAGGGGCTGAACTTCTTACGAAGGAGACCAGAAAACATAGTCTCCCGGCCAACTTTCTTCTTGTATCCGTGGCGAAACTGTAGCCCAGAGCTGCCTAAACTCTGCCTCCCCAAGAAGCAAGTGCAAGCCATCAGCCAGTGAGCCATCTCTGGTCCATTCATCCCTCCTTAGAGTCCCATGTTCCTTCTATAACTCTGGTGCTTTGTCGTGCACTTGGCCAGGGGTGGCCAGGGAAACGGAGATCCTGTCTGATCTAACCCACCATGCACACCACCTGGATGTCCTTGATCGCCATTTGGGTTAGGAGGGGCTCTGCCTTCCCCAAGCTCTCAGCCCACTGTAGCTGCCCTCCCCACTCCCCACCCCGGCACAGAGTGTGCTTTACTTAAGGATGTAGAACAGCTCCTTGAAAGTTGCAAGCCGGGGCCCAGGTTTCCCCCGCTCAGCTCACAGCACAAGTACTAATATGAGATCATGCAGGAGGCGCCGTGCAGCAGTGGGGGGAAGCTGGCACACCCGGCCCTGCTGTGCGCAGTGGTCACGAGTGCACAGTGAGCCTGGCTTCCTGAAGCGTCTCCTGGCTTTGGCCCCTCGGTCCCAGGGAATTATCTGCCTGGATCCTTTCTTGCGGAGGAAGGCGTCAGGACCGACATCCCACTTCTCAATCTGTTGTGGACCTGGCACCTTAAGCAACCTACCTGTCCCCAAGGCCCAAGAAGGCTCTGGGCAAGGTCCCCTTGGAGCAACCCCCAAGGCTCCAGGGCCCTGGTTCCTGGTCCCCCCGGCCCTTGGCGTCTACGCTCCACGCTGCTCCCACCACCAGGCAGGGCTGCAGCCTCCGCACCTGAGCTGACCTTGGATCAGAGAACTGTCGGGCCAGTCCTGTCTCCCACACGTCGGCTGGCAGGGCAAAGGGTGGAGTGAACAGACAGACAGAGGACAGGCAAACAGTGGACAGGAGATGGCTGGCTGAGTGTAACTACATTCACCGGGACAACCCATCGTTGGAGCAGGGACACGTGCCCACAGCTGCACGGCCCGCACCACGTTCGGGAGACCTCGAGGAAGGCATGGCTTACGGGTGGAATTTGGTTTGGCCACTTGGGGCCAACCCCCCAAAACAGACAAACCACCGTGACCCAGGAGACCTAGTGGGCCTCCGCCAGATGTAATTACACGCAGGCAGGTGCACGGTGCAGGCCGAGGACAGAGTGCGAAAGGGGCCCCTACTTGTATTCCTATAGATGACAGTTTCCTTTTGGGGACGGCCTCTGGGTGAGATTCAGAGCTGGTCAGCGTCCCTTGTTCGCTCTTCAGAGCTGCATGTTTTGGGGGTGGCTCGGGGGCCTCAGGGGCTGGGGTGACGCCGCCCCGTGTCACGCTGGGCGGGCGGGTACTGCTGTCCAGGCTGTCCGAGGAGTTGCTCAGGCCGGACTGGCTCGTCACTTCACTCTTGTGGTCCTGGCTGTCCAGGTAGGTGTCCTGGGCGGACTCGGTGCTGCTCTGGACTGTGACTGAGATGAACGGCTTTGACGTGGTGCGTGGAGGGACCGGTGGTGGGGTCTTCTTATACGCCACTAGGCATGATGAACCTGCAGATGGGTGAGAAGAGGGCAGGGGAGGGGTGAAGCCGCCAGCCCTCTGGAGCCCCTTTCAGGGCTGAGGCCCCACCTGACCCGATCCTAGCTCTGGCCTCGGTGAGGATTTCTGGAGGAGAATAGGGGTCAGACACAGCCATGACCAAGACAGACAGACCCAAGCCCTGCCCATCCTCATGCTGAGCCAAGGTCAAGCCTAGTGGGGGATGCCCACAGGGACCAACACACCCTCACCCTCTTAGTCCCACACAAAGGGATTATCCAGCTGGGGTGACAGCAGAGGTGTGGTCCGGACAGTTAAAGAATGGTTAACCTCGCGTGTCCTCAAGCTCACTGAGACCTGCCACTCCCCTTCTCAGTCTTTCCCTCCTACTCTACCTTCCCTTCACCCTGCTCCTTTGCCCAGAGGACCCCCTCCCTGTCTGGTCAAAGATCAACACATCCTTCAGGGCTCAGTTATCCTTCCCCACAGGGTGTCATTCCCGCCCCACCACCCCCACCTCATTATGTGAAAACCCCACACACCAGTCTGCCTCCCCTAAGACTCCATCACGCCCAGTCAGACTCCCTGTTTCCAGCAAGACTCAGGGAACTAAGACCTGCCCTGGGTGGGAGGTAGGGTCTCAGCATCCCGTTCCGATCCTGGCCCAGGGCTGGCTCCACTTTCTGTCTGAAACAGGAGATGCTGGTCAACTAGCAGAAGCTACTTCCTCTGAGGGGTGGAGTCACATCCAGTGGCTTTTCTTGGTATCTTAACTCCAACTGCCAGTTCCCCAGTGAGGACGGAAACATCCTCTACCAAGGTGAGGCCCACAGGGAGCAGGAGCCAGAGGAGGGGCTTTAAGCCTGCCTTCAAGGGGCTGCCAATCAAGATGATGGTGATGGCCCAGTGGGAACCCTCCAAACGAGGCTCAGAGCCACTGGGGCCATGGACAAGGCACAGTAGAACCCATTCATCTGCCCCGTGAGATCTCACTATGCAAACACTAGAATGACCAAAATAAGAAACGGTGACAACACCAAATGTTGGCAAGGATGTGGAAAAATGGAATCACTTGTACATGGCTGGTGGGAATGTAAGATGATACAACCACCCTGGAAGATGATCTGGCAGTTTAAAATTAAACATGCAAATACCATACAACACAACAACCAAACTCTTGGGCATTTAGCCCATAGAAATGATAACATGTTCAAGAAAAACTTATGCATGCATGTTCATGGCAACTTTATGTGATATAGGCCCAAACTGGAAACAACCCAGATGTCCTTCAATGGGTGAGTGACTGTGGTGCACCCAGACCATGGAAGACCCCTCAGCAACCAAAAGGAACCATGGATACAAGCAACCACTTGGATGAATCTTAAGTGAATTATGCCTCGTGAAAAAGCTATCTCAAAAGTTACATATCACATGATTCTATTTATAAAACATAACTGAAATGACCTAATTATAGAGATGGGAACAGATTAGCAGTTTGTGCGGAGACTAGGGGGAGAGAGTGATGAGGAGGCTGGAGCGACTTGGTTATAAAGGGTGACAGGGAGGACTCCACTATGTGCAAATGGATGGGAGCTGTGTATCTTGATGGTGCTGGTGGATACAGGCACCTGCGCTGGTGATGAAAGCACAATGGATTAAATACACCACAGGTGATACAAGTGAAGATGGCGAAATCTGAGTAAGATTGCTGGGCTGTATCTATGTCAGTATGCTGGCTATGACAGCAGACTACAGTGTTGCAAGATTTTATCACTGAAGGAAACTGGGTAAAGGGTACCAGGATCCTTCTGTATTATTTCCTGCAAGTGTATGTAAATTACCATTGCCTAAAAATAAAAAGCCGACTCACTGGGAAAGACCCTGATGCTGGGAAAGATTGAAGGCAGGAGGAGAAGGGGACGACAGAGGATGAGATGGTTGGATGGTATCACTGACTCAATGGACATGAGTTTGAGCAAACTCCAGGAGATGGTGAAGGACAGGGAAGCCTGGTGTGCTGCAGTCCATGGGGACGCAAAGAGTCAGACACGACCGAGTGACCCAACAACAAAAATAAAAAATGTAATTTAGACAATCCGCCTGTCTGTTCACCTGACAGACACATGTACTAGACCAGGCCCGTACCAGGGACTAGAAAAGCCAGGCAGAGAGACAGCTGTGACAGGAGTGCTTCAACAACAACAGAGGTCACCACAGAAAAGCCCCAGAGCCAGGAGCCATGTCTCGTGCCCGACCCAGTCTAGGTGAGTAGGTGCTCTGGGAGCTCAGAGCTCAGAGCACTCAGTTCCTTCTCTGTTCAAAATTCCCCAGCCCTGCTCGGGGATCTCCTCAGACAGACACACCTGCTACATCACTGAGGTCAGACAGCTTAAGGCCAGCATGGCTCTGACTACTTTCTTGTTCTGAGGGAGATAGGCCTAGGGGTGAGCCAAAAATTTACCACTCCCAGCCCCTGGTGGGAGACTGGATTAGTTCTCTGACCAGGCCAGGGGCAGTCTCCCTCAAGAGCTGGACACGTAGTGCAGCCCATTGAAGCCCATGACCAGCAGAGCCTGGACTCACTGGGGATTTCATGATTCATTTGTTTGGCTGGCCTGAATGTCCCAAGGAAGCTTCAGTGGAGTTTTCTTCCCAGATCAGAAGGAGGAAGCCTTGATCTGCTCAAAATGCTTAAGGAGGGACACCTCCCTAAGAACATCTCCCTAAAGGGGGTGGCAGTGAGTGTGAGGACCCAGAATCGGGCTCTAAGCCTAGCTGAGGCCCTGTGATCGTAGTCGGGGTCCTTGTCCCCCACCTGTGTTGTAGGCTGACACTGGCCTGAAGGAGTCAATCTGTGCAGGGACTCGCCCCACCCAGGAGACAATGGGACCGTCCACAGTCAAGGGCCTGTACAGACGGCTGACCCTCCAATTTCTCTCTCAGGGTGTGTAGGCCAGAGTTCTGCTGACGCAGCCACTCATGAGAGAGAGAGAGAGAAAGTGAACTAGGGGGAGGCCAAGCCAGATAGCCAAATGTGATAAAAGGACAAGTGAACTTATCTTGGATTTTCTATGTCTCCGGGGGCACAGGTGTCAGTCAGACAAGTGGTGGGACTAATGGAGTGGATTTAGAGACCTTGGGGCCTCTGTGGGTGGGAGGCATCACTCAACTGTGAGCACTATACCCGTCCCCCGCCAGGGCAGGAGGATGGGGCCTGACTCTATGGTACAGCTCTCATTTCACAGGCATGAAATGCCAAGAAATACAGGCCGACACCTTTGCAGCCCCTTCCAGCATCCAGATCTAGCCAGTCCGTGTTCTCAACTGTCGCACCTCCTCCCACCTCGGGGCCTTTACACATGCTGTCCCTTCTGCCTGGAAGGCTTCTCTCAGTTCCTCACGTTTCAAGGGTCACTTCCTCCCAGAGGCCTCCCCGACTGCTCCCTAATCTCACATCTCTCAGGATCTCCATCAGAGCACCTGCCACGTTTGTCGTCCGCCCATCTCAGCATTTACTTGCCAGTGGTTACAGGCCTGACGTGGATGGGGGACTCTGTCTGTCTTGGCACAGCAGGTCGTATCCCAGGCCCACGGTGACATCTCAAGCACAGAAAGCTCTCAATAAGTATTTGCTGAATAAGAAAAAGAACCTTACCACTACAAAAAAAACCCTCGGGTGCCGAAAATCAAGATTTAGCCATAGTGAAGGTTTAGTCATAGTGAAGGCTTCCGGCACTTTAGAACCCGAGGTCCTTGTCCCGTTGCAACTTTGGAGCCCTTTCTTCTTGGTCCCACCTTCCCATGCTGACAGCCTCACCTCCCACCCCCTCAGCATGCCCCTTCCAGCTTCAGAGAGCCCTGCCACCCTTTCCCAAACATGCCACATTCTTCATGCACCGAAGCCTTCTTGCACATGCATCATCTCAGGCAAAACCCCTTTGCACATCCTCCGTGTTTCCTGCCCTCCGGCCCATCCCTCCACCCCCAGCCCTTTCTGGCCCAGGCAGAGTCTGACCCTCTCCTCTGGAGCACTCAGGCCTGTGGCCAAGTCTCCAGCTGTGTGTCCCATGTGTGTTGGCAGCCAGCCCCCAGTCCAGAGGGTTCACAACCATCATTTGCCAATGAACTTTAGAGAAAGCAAGTGCCCTGAGACCCAAGATGCTGGCGCCGGCCAGGACGTGACTGCGGCCCTCCCTGCCCTGTGTGGAGACGTTCTGTGTGCCACACTTGACACCGGCGTGGCGAGTGGGGCAACTCTGTGTCCATTCACTCTGGAAAGCTTTCAGACCTGCCCTGGGAAGCTTGGGGATCAGCATTACTTCAGGATGACTGGCTCCTCCAGCTGGTTCTTGTGTGTATTTTTAAAGATCCTAAGAGAAGCGTCTGCTGAGCCCCAGCACTGTCTGCGCACTGCACTGCTGAGCCCTGGGGGCCTGCCTTCACCTTGGCCCGGCTGGTCCCTCATGCCCTGGCTCAGACAGAAGCCGGCTGTGTGAGGCCGCCTGCCCCTGGCCCCAGACATCCAGCCCAGTCTCCCCGCCCCATTGTGCACAAGCCCTTGCTTCTTCTGAGAAGGAGCCCCCCTTTTCTCATTTCTGCCTTCTACACCAAGATTTTACCCAGCAAACTCTTAGCTCGGAATAAATTTGCTTCTGCATGTTGTCTTTTTTAATGTCAAGGTACAGAAGATGGCCAATCAGAGTTCAGGTGCTCAGAAGAGTGGCTGTGATTCCCTAGCAACCTCAGGATGCTAGCCCCCCTGCAAGTGCTTTGGAGGCCCAGCCCGGCCCCCAGGTCTGCTGGCGCCCAGGGGCCGAGCAGGAAGCAGCCTCAACAGTGTGGGAGGCATGACCGCAGGCTCTGCAGAAGAGCCAGTGGACCCACCCGAGACCCCGTGCAAATGGAGCTGACCTCAAAGACAGACCCGTAACTCCCTTGCTGGCTCTGCCAGGCTCCAGGGAGGGCTCATCGGAAAAAGGGCTAACTGAGAACCTGTAAGATCCCTCTTTGTCTCATGCAATGGGTCAACACGTAGCTAAACTGCGCAGTTCACCTGCTATGGTAAAAACAGAAGTCAAGGCTCCCCACCCACTCGGCCTCCAATTCCTCCCCCTTCCCTGTCTCCTTCCCCAAAGCAGAGGATGCTGGGAGAAAATCCCAAGCAGTGATGTCAGGACCAGGGACAGACTGGCCTCTGAGAGCCACTTTCCTGTTGATGGCCCACATGCCCCCTATTCTTCCCTCCCTGTGCCAGCCTGGAACCACCTCCCTCACTGCTCCTTAGAAGAACAACATCCAACTTTCATTTCAAACACCAGCAAGAGGGACTGGAGGCACTTCTCCCCCCAGCATCCTCCTGGGGACTGAGTGCACACAGCCAGGTGCTTCCTAACCGCCTCCCCATCCTTCCCTTCTCTCCTGATCGAGAGCCAGCCCCCCCAGACGCCCCACACTGCTGCTCCCTGGCCCCCGGACCTCCTGTCTTACCTTTCCTGTCCCTCTTTCATGCTGGTCAATGGGCCACTTAAGGAATCCAATCACACCCCTGCTTTGAAACTTTTCAGTGGTGCCAACACCCACCCAGTGGAATTGTAACAAACCCTTCAGTAGGGGCGGGGAGCAGGGGTGTGGTGGGGTGGCCTCAGGGCCTCCAGAACCTGCACTGGCCTCCCACCCCGAAGTCCACAGCAGCCAAGAGGTTACCGAGGTGACACTCTGGGGAAGACAAAAGCCACAAAGCTCAGGGAGTCCCAGCCCCACCCTCGGAGCCCTGTCCAGAGGGGACGCACTCAGGACACACTCCTGTTGGTGTCGGGTCCAATACTAACCACAAACCTCACTGAGTGAGTGCTCCATCTACACCCAGCCCTCAGTATTAACAAGTCTGTAATGTGAGTTTGCCTATGCACTAAGATTCATCTATAACCTTTAAATCAACACTCATGGGGCTTTTGTGGCCACTGGCAGAGCCTGACAATTCGAACTGCCCAACACACAGGTTCCCAGCTGACACTGAACAAGGCAACACTGTCTTTTTGTTTCAGCTCATACTGTAAACAAGCCTCCTTTTCCTGGTCTACTTAATGCTGCGCTTTCACATTTTTGTGTTTTTTGTTGCTGGTGGTGATTTCTCAGTTTGAAATGGCCCGAAGTATAGTGCTGAAGTGCTGTCCAGTGTTGTTAAGTGCAAGAAGACTGTGATGTGCCTTATGGAGAAAACGTGTGTGTCAGACAAGCTTCGTTCAGGCATGAGTTATGGTGTTATTGGCTGAATTCCATGTTGACACACCAACAATATACTAAATAGGTGTCATTAACAGAAACCTCAGTGTTTTCTGCTGGCAGCTGGTGGACATGCAGGGACTCTGCATTTCCCATTGGAACAATGGTTCAATGTTGCTAATTCAGTGTCTGTGAGACATGTGTGTAAGCACTGTGAATAATGAGCATGGATTGGACTTTGGCCAAACGAATCCTCAGAACAGGTATGTGAGGTAGGTCTGTCGTTGCCCCGTTTTCCAGGTGGGGCTCAGAGAAGTGGGGAGACTCGGCTGAGCTCACTTCCAGCCAGGCAGTGTTGGGGCCAGGGCTTGAACCCAGGCTGCCTGAAGTCTGACCCTTCCCTCATGCCCCAGCCACTGCACCAACTCCATGAGGGTCACATGGAGACAACAGCCTTGAGCAGGTCAACTGCTTCACCCAGAAAGTGGGGTGTGACACCCCAAGTGCTCTGAGTGGGATCCAAAGAGCTGGTGGATATGGAGATGCTTTGTAATCCTGGGGTGGCCCCTGCAACTCCAGTCATCATGGTTTCTGGATGAAGGAGACTGATCACCTTCTGGGGGGCAGCTGGGGGCCTTTCTGGAAGACATTAAGGTTGACTGGGTCTGGCAGGACGGACCAGAGTCACTGAGAGGAAGGAAAGGCGGGGTTTTTAGGTGGAGGGGTGCTCTGAGCAGAGGAGCAGGGCAGAAAAGCTCAAGGCGTAGGCGGACAGATTCAAGCAGGGCCTGGCTTGGTGAAGTGCTGCTGCTGCTAAGTTGCTTCAGTCGTATCTGACTCTGTGCAACCCCACAGACGGCAGCCCACTAGGCTCCACCGTCCCTGGGATTCTCCAGGCAAGAACACTGGAGTGAGTTGCCATTTCCTTCTCCAATGCATGAAAGTGAAAAGTGAAAGTGAAGTCGCTCAGTCGTGTCTGACTCTTCGCGACCCCACGGACTGCAGCCTACCAGGCTCCTCTGTCCATGGGATTTTCCAGGCAAGAGTACTGGAGTGGGTTGCCATTGCCTTCTCCATTGGTGAAGTGGAATTCAGGTAATTTAGCTGGTGAAGGGAAGCCAGGGGACCTGAGAGAGGGCTGCCTCCTCTCGGATAGGGTCCTTGGTTTCCTGGGGCTGCCCAGACAACAGGAACAGTGCGACCTTCTTCTTGCCCAGAGAATCCCTCACACAGTCCCTCTGAACTGGCCTGCAGTCGGAGGATTCCACAGCAAGGAGACCTGACTGTAGCTGGAAGGGTTTATCGCCTCCTATTTCCACGGCCTGGCACACGAGGCAGCCCTGCGTCAGGCGCCAAGGCCATCTCAAGTCCAGAGTGTCCAGATGAACCTGTGCCTAGCTCCCTCACATGGGCTTTGTTCTCTGGAGAGGGGACCCCCTGCACTCAGCTACACACTTCAGGAGCCTGGAGAGTCCCATCCCCTCTTCCCCGGCCTCCCCTACAAAACCACATGTCACAGAGCTGGGCTTCTCTCCATCCCATCAGCCTGGTCCAGGCTTCCACCCTCTACCCTCCCACCTCCCTGCTTTGTCAGTGGCCCAACTCACCCATAACCACTCTCCGGACAGTAACCCGAGGAGTTAGTTAAAAGTACAGACTAGATTACTGCCTCCCTTTTCTAAAGTTTTTCAAAGGCTCCCCACTCCATAACGTTGCCTACTTTGGCCTGCGACAGGCACTGCCCCTTCTTCGGGCTCGCTCAGTTCCAGCACGTCCCCCTTGCTCATTCCATTCCAGTCACACTGCTGTTCTGCAAACACTGCAGGTGTGTGCTCACCTCAGGGCCTTTGAGCCTGCTGCTCCCTGTCTGAGATGCTCCCACCTCCAGATCTGCACACCTACTCCTTCCTAACCTGCTCTCATCACTGCTGCCCACTCAGGTCTTCCTCAGGGGTCATACCCTTGATGGGTCCTCCCTGACCACCCTTGTCTACAGCTGCTGTTCTTGCTCTGAGGACATTGTTTGTTTCATCAGGCACTGATCAACTTACTGGTTCACTTGACTTCTGTCCCTCTCCCAGACCAGATACACATCCTGGGTATCTATATAGCTTCCTGAGAGTGTGTGTGTGCTAGTCACTCAGTCGTGTCTGACTCTTTGTGACCCCATGGACTGTAGCCTGCCAGGCTCCTCTGTCTGTTGGATTCTCCAGGTAAGAATCCTGGAGTGGGTTGCCATTTCCTTCTCCAGGGGATCTTCCTGACCCAGAGATTGAACCCGGGTCTCCGGCATTGCAGACAGACTCTTTACCAACTGACCCTGAATATTTTATAGAATTAAGATGCTTTCCCAGCACCAAGACCAATACAGGGCTGGGCTCAGTAAATATTTATTGAATGACTGAACAAACCCATTTGACAGTTGGATAGACTGAGGCTCAGGGAAGAAGGATTTACTCCCAACTTGGAGCTGGAATCTAATGCCCAGGGCGAGCACTCTGAAAAACTCCCTGTGAATTGGTACAGACATTGTGGATATGTACCATATCCATATGGTGGTCCCTTAAAAAACTGCACACTTCAGGAGCCTGGGGAGTCCCACTCTCTCTTCCCTGGCCTACCCCACAAAGGCACGTCACATGTCCCTTAAAAAACTAAATGGTGAAAAAAAAACCTAAATGGTGGTCCCTTAAAAAACTAAAAATAGCGCTACCATATGACCCTGCAATCCCACTCCTGGGCACACATCTGGAGAAAACCATGACCTGAAAGGATACGTGCACCTCAAAGTTCACGGGAGCACTGTTTACAACAGCCAAGACTGAAGCAACCTAAATGTCCACTGACAGAGGAATGGATAAAGAGGATGTGGTGCATATATACAATGGAATATTACACAGCTCTTAAAAAGAATGAAATAATGTCATCTGCAGCAACACAGATGGACCTAGAGACTGTCACAGTGAATGAAGTAAGTCACTCAGACAAAGGAGAGATATTGTATGACATCCCTTATAGGTAGAAATCTAAAAAGAAATGATAAAAATGAACTTATTTACAAAACAGAAACACACTCACAGACTTAGAGAATGAACTTATGGTTGCCAAGGGGTAGGAATAGGGGGAAGGGATAGTTAGGGAGTTTGGGATAGACATGTATACACTGCTACGTTTAAAATAGATAACCAACAAGGACCTACTGTATAGCACATGGAACTGTGCTCATGTTATGTGGCAGCCTGGATGGGAGGGGAGTTTGGGGGAGAGTGGATACATGTGTATGTATGGCCGAGTCCCTTCACTGTTCACCTGAAACTATCAAAACATTATTAATCAATACAATATAAATTGTATTCCCAATACAATATCCCAATATAAATTGTATTCCCCAAAAGTATATCCCAATACAAAATAATGTTAAAAAAAAATAAAAAACAAAAATAGAGAAAAGATCCCTTTAGGTCAGCCCCCAACACACACACACACACACACACACACACACACACACACACACACACACACACACACACACACACACACACACACACACACACACACACACACACACACACACACACACACACACACTATACAAGTGCAACCTGGTGGGAGGTAAAGCCTGGAGCAATTCTGTTTGAAGTTTAGCAATGAAGCCGTGCTTCAAGCAATGTCTTCCAGGCAAGGCCTATCTTATGTACAGATTTAAAAGGATCATGACCAAGTGAGTACTGGGCCAGGTACTACTTTATTCCAGACACAGGCCTGGGTGGGGAGATCATCATCACTGATGTTTTATAGATTAGAGAACAGGCTTTTAGCTTTCAAGAGTGGCTGTATGGCTTCCCTGGTGACTCAGTGGTAAAGAATCCGCCTGCCACTGCAAGAGACTTGGGATTGATTCCTGGTCCAGGAAGATCCCACGTGCCTCGGAGCAACAAAACCCATCTGTGTACTGCAACTACTACTCAGCCTGTATTCTAGAGCCTGGGAACTGCCACTACTGAGCCCATGTGCCTCAACTACTAAAGCCCAAGGGACTAGAGCCTGTGCTCTGTAACAAGAGAAGCCACCGCGATGAGAAGCCCATGCACTGCAATGAAGAGTAGCCCCCACTCACTGCAACCAGAGAAAAGTCCTCAAAGCAGCAAAGACCCAACACAGCCGTAAATAAATAAAAATTATTAAAAAGGAAAAAAGATTAGCTGTGTAGAAAAGTCTGCTCTGTGAGACCGTGGTGGGCCACATACTTTGCACAGGGTCTAATCCCTAAATGTTCCCAGCTAAGTGGGTTGGCCTTGAATGGGCGTCAGAAGTTTAAATGTCTATGGGACACTAGGCCTCTAATGCCTCTGGCCCCTGGCTGTCAGGTGGAGACATGGGTCAGCGAAGCCAGAAATACCTGGACTTAAAAATAAATAAAACCTCGAGATTAAAAAATGGAGTTAGTTAATCCAAAGTTTAAAAAAAATAAAGAAAACCACTGTGCAGGTACATGCCCACCTGCTAACATGGCCCGAGGCACAGAGGTCTGTGACTGCTGGAACTGCTGTCCTCAGACCTTCCTGCTCCTTCCGGAACCCCAGCTCCTCTCCCCCTGCACCCCAGGAAGCCGGTCCCCAAGAACCTCCTTGCAAAGGCAGGAGACCCTTGGGAACTTTGAAATCAAGGCAGCAGGAGGCCCCTCTAGTGCTATGTCAGGTCTGCTGGGCGAAAGCAGAGAAACCCCTTCTGGTGGCAGGCCAGGTCTGGTTGCGGGCTCATGGCACCAGGGCGCAGGGGACAGGAGAGCCCCATCAGGAACACAAATGGCTGCCCCCTCCTTCAAGGGCCTGGAGCAGCTGCCTGAGAGGGACCTGCTCGGTTGCTGCGGCAACAGCCTTGGTGCCCTCCAGAGACAGCTGCTCCTTAGAAAGCCCAGCTCACATCCCAGTTGGGCTCAAGGTCTGAGGTGGTTCTATCTTGACATGTTCAGGCCAGAGGGGCTGGAGGATAGGGTTAAGCAATGCCCTCCAGATGGACCCACAGTTCAAGTCAGCTGGTTCTCTGAGGACAGCGAGCTGCCAAGCAGATGACTCACAAGCTCCAGGACATCTTCCCGGAAGGAGGGCTGGCTGTGAACTGGCCTAGCATGAAAAGATATAACTGTATCAGATCATCAATTCCTCACCAGGCCTATCGTTCCCACTTCAAAGAGGAAGACAGGCTCAGAGAGAAGCGAACAGCCCCAGGTCAGGCGGCCAGGATCTGAGCTCCGGCTTTCTGATTCCAGAGCCGGCACTCGTAGCTGCTGTTTCACCACCCTGCCCAGGGCTGGAGGCAGGTGCCACTCAGCCAGGCCTGCGAGATCTTGGCCAGGCCAGTTCCCCAGTCATGACCCCAGTCTTGGTCCTCACACAGTGTCTGGCGATATCCTCTGAGTGGGTTAGCTGGCGGCGCCTCTGGCTCTGCTGCCCATGGAGACAGAGGCCTGGTGCCCCTGGACCAGAGCCCCAGCATATGGACGAAAAAGGTGTCCTGCCCTCCCTGTGATCATGGCCACCCAGCACCCTTCTCCCCTGGATGTGCGGTCCTGGACACTCTGACCCTTCACCAGAAAACACCAGAACCCCTGGCATGGGTTTCCCAGTCACTCAGGACTTTCCCAGCTTGGCTAAATCTCACTACAGCTTCAGAGCAGAGACCAGAGAGGTGAGGCCACTTGTCCCACGTCACATAGCTGGTTGACAGGGTACTGTGACTGGAACGAGGATGTGAAACTCTCAAATTCCAGAGTCTGAGGAGACAGTAATTCCAGTGATTTTCGAGCCAGATTCCGGGGGCCCCCGCTGACTCCCAGCCAGGGCCCTTGGAGGGGCTCCATTTTCCTTTTCCCTTCCCTGTGGAATTTCCCCATGTGGTATTTTGAGCTCCACCAGACTAATTCAACCTCTTCATAGTACAAATGAGGAGACTGAGGATCAGAAAGGCAAATGTGCTCCCTGAAGAGCAGATACCAGACCAAGGACCTTGCCGGGGGCTCTGAGTGTGGGTATGTTCCCCATGCCCCTCGCCCCGCCTCCCAGCCTGGAGATCACCAGCTCCAGGCATTCAGGGAGGCACCCACCTGTGGCCAAGCCTCACCTCCTCCAGCCCCTAACCAGCATGCTGTTTCTCAAAAAACATTTCCACCATTATCACGACTGCATCCAGTCAGCAACCTGTCAGGCAACATTCACCCCTCGCCACCAGTTCTGTGCTGGAATCTCCTGCAAGCATCCTTTATTTCTCCCCAGAGACCTGCCTGCAGAGTTGGCTCTGCCAGCAGCTCTGCTGAGGCCCCTGCCCTACCCCGCAGGACACCTTATTACCACCACCCCTGGGAGTCCAAGCTTTAAAAAGATGCCAGCAGTTCCTGAATCATGATTTCCTTGTACATTAAAGCTATAAACTCTAGTAAGGAGGTGCTGACAAGTAGAAGATGGCCCGTTACAGGGACACTATGGCTCCAGCCCAACGCAAAAACTTGACGTGGACAGCCCCTGCCTGGCCTGGCGGAGGAGTAGGGGGTGGAGGATCCAAGATTTGGCTTTTGAAATACTATCTGACTTGTCAAATATTGACTCTAGCATGTGAACCTCACTGCGGCCTTTCCAAAACTCTAAGGTCCCAGGAGTCCAGCCTGGGAAGTGCCAGTTAAAAGAAAGGGGCTCTAAAACCATCCTCACTCCTGGAGGGCTGACGTCAAACCCTGGTAACGGGTCACAAAAAGCCTGGCTTTTGACAAGCTGTCACAAGACCCTGCGTCCAGTGTGCAAAGCCAGACACTGCCAGGCCCTGTGCACCTCGATTGCTGGCCTCTTTCATCATTCTGAATGACCAAGCGGATTCCAGAATAGAAAGACGGTGTTAATAGGCTCATTCACTGTGCCTGGAGTGACAGGTGGCCTATCGGGTGACAGAATCTGGAGCCAAGAACCCTGGGCGGCTGAGAGACGAGATGAGATGAACGGTGCAGCAGTGAATGGGGAAAACCGTGAGTTCAGCTCAGGTCAGCCCAGGCCGGCCGCCTTCTGTGGTGCCAGGCCTAGGGACAGGGATACAGGAAGGGAGAGGGCCTGGTCCTCAGAGCTTATATTAAGGTCCTGAGTTCAGGATCCCAAGTTAGACAATTACACAAAGCAGCAAACACGTGGAAAAATGCCTTAGTGACTCCAGCGGATCACAGACACGGTCTGAGGCTATACCACCAGAGGAAGGTGAGGACCAGGGAGGGGGCAGCCCCAGGGGGCTCCTGGGTAAAGCAGTGGGGACTGTTGGTGACTGTGGACAGGGGCGTTGCCAAATTGGAGCCTGATGAGAAGGGGACAATCTGCACTGGGGAGAAATTTCTAATCCATCCTCCCATTACAAGTGAGGCCACACGCTGGCCCCCTGGTGGGCACCAGGGACTCAGGATGAGTGGTCCTTGACCTCAGGAAACTCACAATAAAGTAAAGCTCCACCAACTGGTTGCAGCTACATGGAGTACTGCAGGAGAAAGCCTGGGACTGACTGAACAGAAAGAGAAAGTATTAGTCGCCCAGTCGTGTCTGATTCTTTACCACCCCGTGGACTGTAGCCAGCCAGGCTCCTTTGTTTATGGAGTTCTCCAGGCAAGAATACTGGAGTGGGTTGCCATTTTCTACTCCAGGGGATCTTCCCGACCCAGGGATTGAACCTGGGTCTCCTGCATTGCATGCAGATGCTTTACCATCTGAGGCACCAGGGAAGCCCTAGCCACCAGGAAACAAGAGTTACTGCAACTGACTAGTGACGCATGTCACAGATCTACCACAGACACGGTGTGACACGTGTGCACCATGAGCTGTGCCCAGTCTAACAAGAGGGGTGGGGGGGCTTCGAGAGACTGGAGTAGGAGCCTGGAAAAGTCTTCAAATACCTAGGAGACTGTCACATACAGGTGGTCCAGGTCATCACAGTGCAACCAAAGGGGGACAGGAAGGTGGGGGTCCAGGGGGAGCAGATGTTGGCTCATCCTAAGGAGACGTTTCTAAGGGGCAGAGCTGCTTGGGAGGCAGTCAGCTACGCTGGACCCAGGCACGATGGATGCAGGGAGGGACTCCCGCTCCCACAGGTGTGACCTCTAAGATGCCTCTCAGGCCTGAGATGTTTGCTGTTTCTTTGCTTCCTACTTCACACTCAGTTCTCAATGTGACATCAGACATCATTTTTGTGTGTATGACATTCACTGTTCAATTCTTTTTTGGCCTCCAGAAAATTGTTTCTAACAATCATAGGAGGGGGAGGGGAATGTTCAGATGGCCAAGCTACAGAGGAAGTAAGGAAGGACTACTTCTACGACAGCATGGTCAGGGCTGGACCCGAACTTCCTCTGGACAGTCTGGCAGCACAGAGCCCCTACCTGAGATGGGAAACTCCCTCTTGAAAACATGAGAATGGCTGGCACTGGCTATCCTGGCTCTGGCCTCCCCCAACACTCGCTGATGAGGTGGGGGAAGCCTGTAAGTTGGGAGGCCCTGAGTGTGAGCACCATTCTGCACTGACTCATGGTATGACTAAGGCTCCCACTGGTAAGATGGGAAGGATACGCCCTGTTCATCACCCTGTTCATTGCCCTAGGACTGCCACAAGATTCATCTTCCCACAGATGGGAAAGGGCCTGGCAGGTGAGGAACCATCATTACAACTGCCTGTGTGTGTGTTAGTCGCTCAGTTGTGTCCGACTCTTTGCGATCCCAGGGATTGTAGCCCGCCAGGCTCCTCTGTCCATGGGATTCTCCAGGCAAGAGTACTGGAATGGGTTGCCATTTCCTTCTCCATACAACTGCCTGAGGGGCCTGCATATCAGAGCCAGGGGCCCACAGGGCAGCTGTCTGACCCCAGGCCCTCCAAGCATTTGAGGGCCCAGAAGCTGGAGGTTTCTGGCCTAGGGCAGAAGCGAGGTGTCCTGTCCTTCCAGGGGGCAGGCTCAGGAAAATTCAGGGCCCTGAGGACCCCAGCCGCCTGCCCACCCCCCAGGCCACACCTGCATCGCTGTGTTAGTATTTTAGGGTAGTGACCTCTGGTGTCCCTGTCTCGCCAAGCACCCCTCTAACTTCTCTCTGCCCCCCTCTCCATGCCAACACCCCATGTTCTCAGTGTCCAGGCCTTTGCATGGCTGCTCTCTGCCTTCACTGCCCCTCCTGCACCCTACCTTCCTCCCCCTCCTCCAGGTCTTCTCTGAGCACTACTCGCTCTGAGACTTCCCTGACTGTCCTCCCGCCCCGGCCCGGGGCCCCTCACTGGGTCACTCCCTGGGGTTTAGAGGCGTCACATGCCTCTGCCATCACACTGTTTCACAGGCCTGCTTACTTTTTTCCTTTTCCCTTTAGATGCTGAGTCCCCAGAAGGCAGGGACCGCATGCTTCCCATGCCCGTAGTACCCAGAAGGGGTCCCCTGGAGAATGCCTGCTGCCACTCATGAGGCTAGATTCTGACTTCACCCCCAGAGCAGCACAGGGCTGCAGGGCCTTCTCCCGGAAGACCTTGAGGACTTGGCAGTAGGAAGAGTCTGTGAGAGGTGACTTGACAAGTGGAAGACAGAGGTGCTAGGACAAGCCGTGACTATCGGCTTCCTCCTCACGCCTCCATACCCCTCTCTACTCGATGTTTCTCCGGACCACCTCTAAAAGCACAACATGGTGACACTTGGAAAGATCTCTCTGAAAGAACACCTACCC
This sequence comes from Giraffa tippelskirchi, assembly GCF_054371585.1. Lineage (NCBI taxonomy): Eukaryota > Metazoa > Chordata > Mammalia > Artiodactyla > Giraffidae > Giraffa > Giraffa tippelskirchi. The sequence goes on along the minus strand of NC_137287.1, from coordinate 107,386,464 downwards.
AAGGGAAGGTCATCAGCTTCCCACCGCCATCCACAGAACCCTGCCCTCACAATGGCCCAGTGTGAAACCCCCTGGAAGGACTGGCTGAATATTAGTGACTAATAGTCATAGTTACTGGTGTTTATTGCCTGCTCAGGCATCGGCAGCTGTGGCCCTGTCACTGTCCGAGGTCCTTACATTTGATCCCCACAAGAGATGTTTTCACCATTGACCCTTGTGCTGCTGAGGAAATGGAGGCTGAGAGAGGCTGAGAGAGGCTGAGGGATTTGCTCAGCATCACACAGCAAGCTGTGTTCTATCTACTAAATGAGGGAAAACCTTCCAGGTTTCAATCTCCAGAGAGCAACCTTCACAGCATCTGGTCTCACAACAAAAATACAAGTTTGCTGGCAAGGAGACTGACAATACACATTCCTATAAACTTAGAAGTCACGGCACAAAGTCTGGTCTTCCCTGTCTGCTGGCAGACTCTGGCTAGCATATACTTTTATACAGACCTCTAGCCCAAGCCAGCATTCTGAAGAGCACCTGGAGAAAGTGGACTTTACCTGGACAACTTCCACCCCTCTGGGAGCTGCTCTGCCCCGATGTTTTGCAAGCATTACCTATCACCCACCTCCCCCAAGCTTCGGGCTGTCCTGCCAGGCCCTCTTCCGCTCTCACAAAGAGACCTGTGACATCACTTGCCCCTCAAATGGTCCCTCCCCCTCCTAGGACTGATGTTCACCGGTAAAGGCTGGGACGGCACCGTTTCCACCGGGTATGCTGCTTCTGGTTGATTAGTAGCACCTGCCTGTGTTAAGAAGGATCCTGAAGCTGTGCCCAGGCTCCACACAGCCAACTCGGGCGTGGGAACCAAGGCTGCCTCTGGGGAGACAGCCCTCCTGGGAGATGAGCAGCCTTTTAAAAATTCTGCTGGAACCCAGCCACATAAAGCTGAGGGCTGCGGTGTGCATTAACTTGGAGAGTTAACCCCAAGAGTTTGTTATTCAGACACCACCTACTCCTCCTTTCAAATATACCTCCTTAAAAGGGGCTAGTGCACGAGGTCCCCGGCCACAGAAACAGAAAGTAGAAGTGTAATTTCCAGGGGCTGGAGGAGGAGGGAACGGGTACAGAGTCTCAGCTCTGCAAAGATGAAAAGAGATGGAGGGTTGTGATAGCTGTAAAACATGTGAGCTGTACTTCATACTACTGAACTGTGCAGTTAAAAACAGTTTCAGCGGTAAAGTTTTATGTATACTTAACCACAATTTAAAAAAAAAATGGGCTAGTGAGAGTCCACTGAGGAATTCTCTACAAATGAGCCCCAGTCATCACACTGATTTTTCACCAAAATCCAGAAATCACAAATACAATATTTAAAGCTACTTTAAGCATGAATTTTCTGATTTGACTTAAATGTATTTATGAGCAAGGGATGACTAATAATCTGAGGCTATTTCCTGAGATTCAGGAAATAGAAATTTTAAAAGGGGGGAAAAAACATCAGAATTCAAATAGGGCTTCCCTGGTGGTGCAGTGGATTAAGACTCCATCTGCCAATGCAGGGGACATAGGTTTGATCCCTGGTCCAGGAAGATCCCACTTGCTGTGGAGCAACTAAGCCCATGCACCACAACTATTGAGCCTGTGCTCTAGGGCCCGGAAGCTGCAACTACTGAGCCCATGTGCCGCAACTACTGAAGCCCTCAAACCTAGAGGGTGTGCTCCGCAACCGCAAAGGGAAGCCCCCACCTGCTCCAACTAGAGAACGCCTGAGCTAAGCAATGAAGAACGAGTGCAGACAAAAATAAATAACAAATAAAATTTAACAATGCAAATAGAAAATTAAGAAGACTGGAGGTCTACAAGGGTAGAGATGGATGTGTTAGTATCAGAGCCTTGGAAAGGAGTTAGAGGGAAGGTAAACGTGGAGGTTAAAAAAATTAAAACTTGGAACTTCCCTAATGGTCCAATGGTTAAGAACCCACCGGGCAATGCAGGGGGTACAGGGCGGATTCCTGGTCTGGGAACCAAGATCCCACATGCCACAGAGCAACTAAGCCTGTGCATTCCAGAGTCCATGCACCACAACTAGAGAGTCTGTGTGCTGCAACTAAGACTCAACACAGTCAAACAAATAAAATATTTTTAAAAATAAAACAAAAAAAAGAACTACATTGTATAACATTATAGAAAAGTTAAAAAGTCACTTTAATCCCAGTACCCTAACACAAGCACTATGACATCATTCTACACCAAAACTTTTAAACTGGGCTTCCCCAATGGCTCAGTGGGTAAAGAATCTGCCTGCAATGCAGGAGATCCAAGAGACATAGGTTTGATCCCTGGGTCAGGAAGATCCCCTGGAGGAGGAAATGGTAACAACCCACTCCAGTATTTTTGCCTGAAAAATCCCACAGACAGAGGAGCCTGGCAGGCTACCATTCAAAGGATCGCTAAGAGTTGGACACGACTGAGCATGAGCCATTTTGGAATGGCAATCTGGCTAAAAAGAAACAGAAACTTCTGCTTTGGCCTTCTTAAATAAAAGCAGTTGGCAGAAAAGAAAGAGTAGTGAATCAGGATTTCAAATCTTAGTTAAGCTGTGTGACTCCAGTTAAGTCACTTGACCTCTCTGTTCCATCATTTCTAAAAACAGTAGTACTAACTGCAACCCGCCTCCCTCAGCAAGGGAAGCAACAGGGCTCTGTGCACTGTTGAAGTAGTATGTGAAAGGGCGTTAGCAATAAGTAGAGAGTGCTAAAGAAGTTTTTTCTGATGACTAATGATCAGTATGAAAACTTGATGATGACAGTGATGATGATGTAAGTATTTGGAAGCTCTGATGTTACTTAACCAGGCTCACCAAGCCCAGCCAGGCCCGGCCCTGACCTTGCAGACCCTTTCAGACCTGAATCTGTCCCAATTCCCTCCATACACCAAACGCCTTACACCTCAGGGTCTTGCCCCTTGCAGTTCCCAATCTGCCCTGGCCTGCCTCCTTCCCATCCTCCACCCTACTTTCCCTAAGGTGCCTTCCCCATATTCTCTGACAAAGTCCTTCTCAGCAACTATGTTTCCTTCAGGGCTCTGATCTCAATTATACAGTATCCTGTGTATCCCTACTTGCTCGGATGGGGTCTCCAAGCTCCCTGAGGAAAGAGACCAAGTTTGTCTTGTTCCCTCTTCTTCCCCTGGCTCAGCACCTGGCATGAATGGCCGATTGTTTGGAAAGGGGCGTGGATGTGGGGGCGGGGAGGAGCTGGCTGGGATGAACTCAAGTCCTTTTCCCCTGGATTGTTCCCACACATTGCTGCGCCTGCGCTCTTTGAGGAAACTGCTGTGGTAGCAGTAGCGCTGGCTGCCCTGCCTTCATAGGTACTGTCAGACAAGCTCAGTTCCTCCCACCCCGCAGGCTCACAGCTCCTGACTGCTACCACTCCCTGTGCTGGGCCAACAGCACCTCATGCAGCCTGGGAAGCTTGGGAAGGCAAGAACATTCCAGGAGAGCCTGGATCTATTACTGTATTCACAACACATAAGAGCAGACTCCTCATCACAGCCCGTGGAAGCAAACTGCCCAATGGAGTGATGACTGTGCTGAAATAAACCCTGGCTGAGTGCCTGGTGGACTCTGACGGCCCTGGGCAGGCTTCTCTAGACTGACTCAGATCCCCAGTCCCTTGGACAACCAGCCCCTGCCTCCCCTCTCCTACCCTAGGCACCCTCCCCTAAAAATCTCCATCCATTTGGAGCTTACCTAGCTTTTGAAGTCCTCTCTAAAGCCTGCCTCGACTGGCTTCATCGTCCCCATCAGAGCCCCACACCCGACAAAGAGCCATCAGATGACCAACTCCTCTCCAAACACCAAGTGCATCTGTACTTTACCAGGCATGGGACAGGGATGGTCTTTAAATATTCCAAATCTTCTCTGGGTATCAATAAAGAGCAGGGCTAACATTTCTTAAGTGCTTCCACTGTGCCCGGCACCGAGCTGAGCGCTTTACAGACACACACACACTCTCGTCCTCACACTGTGACTTGTGTGATATCAGTATTATCACCTCTATTTTGCAGATGAAGAAACTGAGGCCCAGAGAGATTAAGCAACTTGCCAAAGCCTCACAGCTCCAGGCCTCAGTCTAGGATCTGGACCCTGGCAGTATGACTCCAGATCTATGCTCTTAGCTACTGGGCTGGACGACCCCTGGCATGTGGGCTTCGGGACACGGCTGGGCTTTGTAAGTGCCGGGTTCTGCCTCCCAGGGGAGCAGCACGGTCCGGTGTGGATCGTCAGTGCAGTCACTCAGCCACAACTTCTAGATCACCTACTGTGTGTTCAGTGTGTGCCCTCCCGGGGCGGACTTGAACCAACATGGCTCTGTGCCTGGGGACTTTGGGATTGTGCAGAGGAGAGGAAGAGAGGTGGACAAAAATCCGATCTGTTGAAGCAACCAAGTTGTTACCATATCTGCTTTGGCAAGGCTGAGAGTTTCCTTAGAAAAAGCACAGAGAAACAGGAACTTGAGACCCCAGGTAGTTAGGCAACGGTTCATCTCTGAAACACACAGGCAAACCCAAAGCGTGTTAGAACTTTCTCACTACCTCCCAAGGGACCAAGATCGATTTGGCTGAACAGCAGAGCTAGAAGGATGTCGCTCCTGTCAAGAAACAAATGGGGAACCTGAGATCCAGGGGCTTGTTGGAGGCCACCAATCGACTTCTGGAGAAGCATGGCTCCTGCTCCCCACACCCTGTCCTCTCCAAGCCCCTGGGGCTGGAACCACAATCAAGACAAAAGGCTTTCACGCCATCTGGGTCCTTGAAACCGCCAGGGGGTGAGGTAAGTGCCCACAGGGACTGAGAGTTTAAAAGCTTTCTCGGTGGAGACGGGGGGGGGGGGGGGGGGGGGCGCGCTAGCTCTTACCTTCAGGGAGACTGGAACTGCTCTGTGCAAGCTGGATTCGGGAAGTCAGGGTTGATTTCCCAGGCCAACACGGGCCCAGCTCCAGCCCGGCCTTGCCCCCGGAAGGACGGGAGTTTCAAAGGCAGCTGCTCCCCACCTGGGGCCACACCCGGGAGAGGCTGACTTTACCGGGGGGCGGGGGGAACCCGTCGAACTGGCCGTCTCCCAGACAGCGTCGGCCTGGCCAGGAGGCCACCGCCTATCTGCAGCCTGGCGCCTGTCCCGGCGGGGCCCTGCCCGGCCCCCACCCAGCCAGGCCCCCAGAACCAGGGTGGGAGCCGGTTGGGAAGAGGCCTGCTCCCCTGCCAGTGTGGCCTTGTGAGGCCCCCTAGGGCCCACCCCGGCCTGGGCTGGGTCTCGGGTGGCTGCTTCCTGCTGTATCATTTTCTTTCACTTTGGTTTTTAACCCCAAAGTGAAACTAAAGATGGGGACGACGTTGGAGAGGTAGTGAGAGTGAAGAGCTGAACACCTGACTTCTCACTTGGGAGGAGGGCCTCAACCTCGGCTTCAGTCTCCTCACTGATAAAACAAGAGGAGGAAATCGGCTAGTGATTTCAAGTGTCCTTTTAAACTAGAAAAAGGAAAGAACTTCCCCTTCCTCATCCCCGCCACCACTGAGAACTGAACAGCAGCTGCAGAAATGACCAGAGGATGACCTTTTGGGTTATCCTTGTGCATCTTCCTGTGGGCTTGTGGGAGGATGCAAAACTCTAGCCACCATGTGGAGACCCTCCCTCATCTCCCTGTCTCTCTCTCTCCAACCTGTCAACACAACTCTTTTATCCTGAGCAGCCCCTGGGACACAGCAAAGTCAGGAAGACACCGGGGATGAGCCCAACCCGGTCTTGGTACAAGAGGAGACACCAACAGCTTCCTGGAAACTCCTGACTCGAGGACCAACAAGGCCATCTGCCAAGAATGACAGAAGCCCACCCAGGATGGGTCCAAACTTCACTCTCTGCTGACCCCGGGGTGCCTGCCACAGTATGGCTAAGACCACTGCCATCTGTTTTTTGGAGTTTTCCCACTGGCTGGTTTACCACATCTCCCCACTGGTGAGATGGAGCCTGGTGACAAGAGAAAGGCAGGGAGGAGCCTCCCCATCTCTCAGATGAGGAAAACTGAGGCTTGGAAAAGCACAGAGACATAGTGGCCAAGCCAGAACTGGATTCAGGAGCTAAGTGAATATTTTCTGGACCAATGAGCTCACTGGCCTAGCCGCTGCCAAGCAGGTGTGGCACACACCAGAGAAGCAGAGGAAGGAGGATACAGTGTGTGTGTGAGTATGTATGTGTAGGGGGCAGGCATCTCGCCCTGGAGACCAAGTCACAAACAGGTCCCCAGGTACCTATAATAGCATCCCTTCCCCCCATCCTGGCTCCACTTCTGATGTGTCCCCTAGCCCATCTCTTCCCTTCATTCCTCCCTTCCTCCCTCCCATCTGCACCTTACTCTAGAGACATCTCACTGGCTGAGGACTGCTGAGTGACACTGGTCGACCTCCCCCTCTCTGGGCTGGATCAGCATAGTCAATACCTAACCACGGTGCTTTACAAAACATACAGATTTTCAGGATGCAAGAGAAGGTAACAGAATTTTAGGTGCGCAGATTCTTGAAAACAGCAATTCCACTTGCAGGAACGGCTCCCACAGTGATGCCTGCCCACATACATACAGCCGAGTGGGGAATGGTGTTCGTAACAGCAAGGCTGGGAACAACATAAAAGTCCCTGAGTAGAGGACCGGATAAACAATGGGTGGCCCATCCGCCAACGGACTACACGGCCACATGCAGGAATAACCTACAACAGAGACAGTCCTGCGTGAAGAAGACAAGGAACAGAACAGCAGGGTCAGTAGGTAGTAAAACGAGATGTACTGATGGACACAACTGCCCGCGTATGCAAAATATTTCTAGAGGGAAATATCAAGACAGTGATTATCTAAGAACCTAGGTGGGAGACAGACAATTGTCACTGGACATTTTTTTCCCTACCAGTTTGAAATGTTTAACCACCTACATGGATTGCTTTCTCAAGAAAAGCATAACTTTTGCACATAAAAAAAGAACTCCAGCAATATGTACCCAAGGAAGCTTTCTTCTAGGTGACAGGGATTGCATTCCCTGGGGGCAATGCCCAGACACCTGGATTTTGAAGCTTCCTCAAGGGCTGCTGGTCACCTTGCAGAATAGGTGGTCAGCCTCCGAGAGCAGACTGAGGCAGCCTGGACACCACAGGGCTCTGGGCAGGGAAGAAAGTAGCAGGGAAGACTCGGGCGGGAAAAACTTGGCCTTAAGGCATAAGAAGGACTTGAAGAGGGCTTTGAATGATCAACAGGTACAGTTGGGAGGGGGGAGTTCCTCCAGAAGGACTGGGGAAACTAAGTCGGGCTGGTAAGACAGAAAGGAGGAAAAGAGTATCTCTCCATATGGGATACTGGCAAGTCCCTTCCCCTCTGATACATGGTTCCCACTCATGGGAAAGTGAGGAGGCTGGGAGAGTTCCTTCCAGACTGATATCCTACGATATGCCTTTATTTTGTCTCATTTAATATTAAAGGAGGCAAGGAGGGTCCCCAGCTTAGCACATGGCCACAGGGCTCCACATCTGTGCAGACTGTAATCAAATATTTGGAGGTGGCAGAAAATTCAGGCCAAGATCTTAGGTACAGCCACCCTTGGGTGACTTCCATCCCCCTGGGGAGAAGCAGATGGCCTTCTGTAGAGATGCCCTCCCTCACCTTCTTGTTAATAATTAAGTCATTACTGAAGACCTCCTTTGTCACTCTTGAAGTTCAGTTTGCAGAGACTTGCCGTCTTGGCTTGCTTTATCATGATGCTCCAGGTTGAAGGCTCACAGGCTACAACAATTTACATGTAAGCCTCAGGCCCAAACTCCAGGGCTCTGCAGTGCAAAGAGCCCAGAGTGGGGGGTAGGAGCACTGGGGTGGATCCTGGCTAGTAGACCCTGATGGTTCGGTGGACTCTGGGAGGTCAGAAGCTAAGTCCCTAGGATGGCTCTGCTGGTCACTGTATCCCCAGGGCCAGCTCATCACCTGGCACACAGCAGGCACTTAATAAATATTTGTTGAATAAGTGAACAACAGCTCAGTCAATGAATCCCAGAGTGACCTTGGTCAAGTCACTTTCTGGAAAATGAGGATGACAAGAACAGTAGTGACCTCCTAGGGCTGGATAAGAATCTGAGATAAAGTGGATGAAAAGTTCTCTGCAAATCAAAAATGGGCTACACAAACATTAAGGATCCAAAACTAATGTGCTGAGAACAAAATAAAAAGAACGAATATACCTGAAAATGATCACATTTACAACAAAGCACCTGGCAAGTGGTAAAGCATTGATCAAATGAATGACTACAATTGAAAGGGACAGCTCAGGGCACTCTCATTCACTGCTCCAACGTCTGCACAATTTCTCAGGCTCCTCAGGCCCAGTCTGTTCCAAAGGGGCCCAGAAATCTCTCATCGAAACTCTTGCCCTGCTTTCCGGTATGAAAATTGTGGGAGCAGTTACAATTGTACCCTGTAAACCCCTAGGCTCAGAGAGTAGATGCCAATGTATTCCCTGGTGGCTCAGTGGTAAAGAATTAGCCTGTAATGTAGGAGCCGTGGGTTCGACCTCTGGGCTGGGAAGATCCCCTGGAGGAGGAAATGGCAACCCACTCCAGCGTTCTTGCCTGAAGAATCCCTGGTGGGCTGCAGCCCATGGGGTTGCAAGAGTCGGACAGGACAAAAGTGACTTATCACTAGCACTGGTATAAGGATCCCAGGGGTGTTTACTGCAGACAAGGGAGGAGCGGGGAGAGGAGCATGGAAGCTGTGCTTGCCACATGACCTCAAGACCCCCGGCCAAGGCCCTGCTCAAGGGGGCACACAGAGAAGGACTGGCCACTAGTTTCCAAGCCGCGCACTGTGACCAACCACGGCTGCCTCCCCTGGTAGCCACCCTCCTCGCCTTCCCTCTGCCCAGTGGGTATCCCTGGCTGCAGCCTGGGAAAGGAGAACTGGGTTTCATCACCTGGCTCTCCTGTGCTCAGAGGACCTTGGACAAGTCCCTTCCTGCCTTTGTGGCTGGGCCAGGGAACACTCTCTCTGGGGAGTGGGGGAGGAGGCTGGAGGAGAACTCCAGTGCGCCCAGTCATGGACGTGCCCACAGCTGGACCAGACACAGGAGGCCCAGCTTTGGAGGTTGCTCACAGCCTGGTGAGTAAAACGGCCGATGTGAAGGCCCTTCAGTTCTCTGATGCTTCCACCTTAAGGAATTCTGAGTACTCAGCCCCAATCTTCCAGGTCTTTAGAAAGCAGGGGGCGTGTGGGCTTTTGGGGATGTATTTGTGCATGCGTGTGTGCTAAGTCACTTCAGTCGTGTCTGACTCTTTGCGACCCCATGGACTATAGCCCACCAGGCTCCTCTGTCCATGGGATTCTCCAGGCAAGAATACTGGAGTGAACTGTTGTACCCTCCCTCCTCCAAGGGATCTTCCCTACCTAGGGATCGAACCCAGGTCTCTCACATTTCCTACAAAGGCAGGTGGGTTCTTTACCACTAGCACTCCCTGGGAAGCCCAGGGGATGTATTAATTCAAGGGTCAAGAAGGTTCAGATTCCTAGGACCCTAACAATAGGAGGTTCCTTTCTAAGAAGCTGAGCTGAACTGGGAGAGCCAGTGTTTGCAGTCACCCTTGGGTCTGAGCCACACATTCCTTATCTGTAAAAGGGGGATGGTAAGTCCTCCTGCCTCAGGCTTGTTGAGAGGATTTCACGAGAGCACCCATGGAGGCCTTGGCACGGAGCCTGGCACAAAGCAGGTGGACGAGCAATGCGTTCAGACTGTTATTTCCTGCTCCAAATAGCAACACCCAGCATCTTTCCCGCTGGCCCATCAAGCCCCTAGCTGGGCTCTCCTCAGGGAACATACGTCCTCTGCCACCCCAGCTGGCCCTTCCCCTTCGCACGGGCCCCACCTGCACCCCGCCCTCTCCCTTCTCCAGGATAAACTCCTCCCCTGTCACCACTTTCATTCATTCCCACTCACCCAGCCTGACTCATCTTGAAAAAAATCCTCCAGTTGTGCTGCTCTGGCTCTAAAACCTTCCATTGCTCTCCAAAGCCTCTGCTCTTCGGCTCAAGTTCAATGCAGCCTACAACCTTCTGGGCCCTCCCAGAGCAGCAGCTAAACTCATCTACTCACTGTTTCCAAAATATGTGCTCACCTTGTCCAGCCCCCGCACCCCTGCCTTTGGAGTAACCATCCCCAGGAATGCCAGCCCCAACGCCGGTCTCTGAATCCAGTCCCCCTCTCAAGGGCTCGTTTCCTCTGGCTCACGCTCACTTCTTCCTCCTCAGACAATGCCTTTCTTTAGCAGATGCTTAATTACAGACTGTCACACAGTCTCTCATAATTGTAGGCCTTGTCTCCCTTGTCAGAGCCTGAGTTCCCAGGGGCAGAAGCCCTGTCTGTCTGGTCTTTCCCATCCTCTCAGAGCCCGGCCCAGGGCTGGGAGGGCAGACTGCTGGTCAGAGAGTGTTTTCCAAGCCCAATTCAGCTGAGCTGGGTCCAGCTTCAACCACTTGGGACCACTTTTCTGGCTCTTGTCCTCTACACTGGCCAAATGGAGCCTCCGTGCACCAGCTTTCCCCAGGCGATCCAGCCCAGGGACAGAGAAACGTGGGAGACCTGCGCGGGGAGGCAGGGCAGTGGTGCTTGCCTGGCCCTGACATGGTCTTCTGGGGTGCTAGGCACACCCTGTCCCTCCCCCTCCCTGGGCCTGTTTCTTACAAGAAACAAGAAACAATAATTTTTTAACTCTAGAATATAGATTTTGTCTTCCCTGGTTCCCAAGAGCGGGCGGGTGAGAAACCAGCTGATTCCAACACAGGCTGAGGGATGGGAGGCAGCTGTGGCTCCCCTCCCACAGGACTGGGAAACCTGAGAACCTGAGAGGCACTCACAGCGCACACCTGGACAACCTCATTCAATTCCTGTTGCTGACTGCACTGCACTCCTGCCCAGCTGTTCAATTTCACAGCCCCCACCCTGGCCAGGGCTGAGAGCATCTACTGCTGGGACTGAGCAGAGGAAGTTGGTAACCTCTTTCTGCAAACAACCAATCCTGCCTGAAACAAAGAGCACGATGAAGGACCAGTCTTCCCACCTGTCAGTTGGGGATCATATTGGGGCCCGTATCACAGGATTGTTGCAATAATGCAGTGGGATAATGTCAGAAACCGCCTAGCATGGTCCCCGACACCCAGTGATTGGCAGTGTAGCAGACATGCTTCTCTGTCTTGCGGGATCTTTCTGATATCAGTTCACATTCTCAGAGCAACCTGGGAGGAATGCATTTCCATCCCTTTCTGACCCAGAAGAAAACTGAGGTGCAGAAAGTCAATCAGTCCAAGGTCACACAGCAGGGACAAGCCGAACTGTGACACCAGCCCAGGAATCACTCAGTTCAGCTTTTCCCCGAGCGCGGTCCACAAGCCCTCAGCATCAGCCTCCTCCAGGGGGCTGGTTTAGAAAGCTCATTCCTGCTCCCAGACCTGTCAACTGAGACCCTTTGCAGATAGGGCTCAGAAGCCTGGACTGTGTCAAGATGTGGAGCCTAAATTTTATGAGGAAATGGAGGCAGAGAGAGGTGATCTCCAAGGTCACACTTTCAACGAGCGCAGACTAAATTCACAATCTCACTCCAGAGGCAGCAATCACAGACTTCTTGGAAGAGGAGGCATTTGACTATATGGCCTCCAAGGGAAGAGAGGCACCACAGGGGAGGGTAGAGCACACATAAGGGCTTGGAGCAGGCGAGGCCAGGCAACAACTCAGTGTGGCTTGTGCTTCCAGATTCCCTAGGCGTGAAGAAATACATATGGAGCCTCCCTGCAGCCTTCCCCTCCCCGGAGAGCCCAGAGAGCACCACCTGAGCTTCTGGGAGGAACGCCTGTTGTGTGCAGGGTCTATGACCAGCAGGTCTATGGTGGTGGCCCTCTGGGCATGTCTGGCTGCCACTCAGGGTGAGAAAGCAGAGGAAGGTGGTGACTCAGTCCCCACCCAAACTCCAAGCTAGTCTCTTTAAATCTGAGATGAGCTCAGAGTCTGGGGAAATGTCAAGCAAACCCTCCTGGCAGAACAGATGCCAGATGGAGAGAAGGTGGCCCGAGGGGTAGGCTACCAGGCAGCAGTAAATGTGGAGCAACGCTGTGGTTGCAGGGGAAGACAAGTCAAGAGGCCTGGGCGCAAGGCGCTCCCGGGGCCCCCTAGGCTTCATTCACCTGTGAAACAGGGAGAACTCCACTGGCTTCTGACTTCCTCCCAGGACTGCCATGGGGAACAATGGGTAAGGAAAGAGCCTGGCAGATTATACAAAGTCTCACACAGCGAGGGAGAGATTAGAGGATTACTGCTATTATACATCAGAACAGCCAGAAGATGCTTTCCTTGTTACCTGAACCCCAGCCACAGGGGGTAGTGGGAGAGGCTGGGCCTCTGTCTTGTTACCACAAAGAAAAAAGGGATCCAAATATTACTTGGAGGTGAAGGCTCCCATTTATTAAATGCCTACCGTGTATTGCACACGTGCGTAGTTGCTAAATTGTGAACAAATCATTGTGACCCCAGCCTGCAGCCCACCAGGCTCCTCTGTCCATGGGATTTGCCAGGCAATGACTGGAGTGGGTTCCCTTTCCTTCTCCAGGGGATCCTCCTGACCCAGGAAGTGAACCCATATCTCCTGCACTGGCAGGCGGGTTCTTTACCACTGGGCTACCTGGGAAGCCACCTACTGTGTACTAGGTTATTTTTAAATATAGAATCTCACTTAATCCTCACCATGACCCTGCAGTGTAAACATGATTATCTTGAGTTCAGATGAAGAAGCCGAAGTTGAAAGTAACTAGACCAAGATTACACCCACAGCGAGTAGAGACCAATTAAAACCAGGTGTTTTCGACTCAAAACCCCACACTCTTTCGTCTTGAACAGTTCCTATAAGAGGCAGAACGTGTCAGGTACAGGGGCCCAGCTCAAGCACTGCCTCCTTGTGGAAGTGTCTGATCCCTTTGCCCAGACAAGGTCTCTCTCTGATGAAACCCCACAGTATATCATCAGCACACACCTGGCAGCACTCAACACATTCTCCCTGTTATTTTGTGATCATACACACTTTTACAGGTAAGACGAGATGTAGGTACAAATAGGCCTTTCAGTTACCTCAATATCCTGAAATGTTATTCATAAAAAAAAAAAAAAAACAGGTGTTTTAAAAAAAAACCCTCAAATGTCAGAGCTGAATGCACCTCCAAGACCACAACATCCAACTTCCTCATTTCCTTGTCTCAAGTCACACAGCATATTAGCATCCGAGCTGAGAATAAAACCTTGGCAGTCTGCCTCCCAGAATTTCTTTAGGGATTCTATGATTTCAGAATCAGTCTGAGGACAAGAAAGATCATTCCCATATTGCAGATATGGAAGCTGAAGCCCAGGGAAACGCAGCCTCCCTGAGACGGTGCAAAGTGGGGACCACACCCTGATCCTCCCACTTCTAGACCAGAAACCTTTCTCCTCCCCACTGCAAGAAATCTGTGTAACATGTCAAGCTCAGGGCCCACAATAAAAGGTCAACAGATGCTGGGAATTGTCATTATACACCATTGAGCAGGTGACACCCGCCTGACTGTGACTGGTCTGGCAGTGCTACAGAAGAGGACGCAGGAGTCCTGGCTGAACCCTCTGTGCTCTCTGGACCTTGTCTGTAAGTCGAGGGAGCTATCATAGCTGATCTGATCTCCTGCTCCAAAGTTCTGGGACATCTGAGGCTCCCTGACAGTGGACCCCAGCTGTCTGCAGAGCATCTCTCAGTCAGGGCCTTTGTTCCCCTGCTCTACAGGAAGCTGGCAAAGCAGATGGGACTCAGCACCGCAAATTGACTGACTTTATTCCCAAGTGGCACTGGACAAGCAGGACCACCCTTAAACAACAATGGGGTGGAACACAGAAAATCCGACTGCCTCCCAGCACAGACATCCCGCTGGGCACACCCACCTACCTTTACAAACTGAAAAGAACAACTGGGAGTCGGGGCATAAAAGGGGACAGCTGGCTCCCTGCCCTATTGGCAGGGCAGGTGTATTTCTGAATAATAGGTGGCAATGGAGTTTGGGGTAAAGAACTCTGGACTGAGGCATCCCAGGCCCGGATCCCCGTCCCAACTCTGCCATGAACTAGCCTGTGTGCCCATGAATTAGCTGCTTCCCCTCTGTGGGGCTCAGGTTAGAGCTAGGCTGGCAGTTCCCAGAGTGTCTTTACAGATATTTCATTTGATCTTCATGACAACCCTGTAAAGTTGCCACAACTATTCCCTTTTTACAGATGGAGAAACTGAGACTGGGAAAGGTTGAGGGTCTCATTCAAGGTCACAAGGTTTGAGGCTGGCAGACCCATGGCCCCAGAGGTCTTAGACCACCATGCCCAAACCTCAAGGGTGGTCAGGTGAAGAACAACTTCTTTCTCCCCTCACCCTGACCGACCGTCTCAGCCAAGACCAAGGCAGCACAAATCCTGGTTCACCTGCCCAGTCTGGTGGCTTGGAAGTTCTGGCCCCAAACCTCACAGCCCAGCTGCCTAGGAGGCCGCACCCCCCTGCAAAATTTGATTACTCAAGTTGGCAAGAACGCAGCTCCCACCCCCAGTCGGGTCTAAATAAACGCCCAAGTGATATCACATCCTGCTGGCTCCAAAATAGCCCAGGCCTGCCCACAAGCGATCACAAAATGCCAGGCCATGCAGGGGCAAGCGGGCAGGGATGCCCAGCCCGTGGCACGGTCCACACACACACACACACACAAGCAACTAAAGCAGAAGCCTCAGAGCAGGAAGGCTCCCCACTCCCACCTCTGCCAGAGAGCCTGGCCCCTCCCCCCTTGCCCTCTTGGTGGGGAGTCCCCAGCGCCAGCCCTCGCCACAGCGCCAACCCCATGGAGCCTCGGCCGCGGCCAGCCTGCGGGCAGACTCCGGCCCGACCCGGACACCCCACCACTCACATTGCTTCAAGAGCTCCAAACACAAAGCCATGAGGGCCGGATGGGGGTCAGAGACCCAGAGACCGGCAAAGACAGAAAAGGGGAGAGGGAGAGACACAGGAGCGGAGAGAAGGGGAGACAGGGGGCCGGGACAGAGAAAGCGGGGTGGGGGGCAAGAGCCCCCGGCAGAGGAGAAGCCTCAAAAAGGGGTCTGCAGCGCAAGAGACTTCGAGCGGTGACACCAGCAAGACAGATGTGAGGACAGGGAGAGGCAGGGAGAGCAAAGCAGAGGACCCCGACCCAAGGGGCTGGGGAGCGCGGAGTCCCGACAGAGAACAACGACTGGGGGACAAACCAAGGAAAGGCAGGGAGGGGATACGGAACTCAGGGAGCTGGGGAGCTTCGGGGGTCCCAAGGAGAGACCCCAAGGGATCACAGAGGTCCCAGCGTATGGAGGGGGGTGGACACCAAAAGAGGCAAAAACCTGCAGAAAGGAGGGCTAAGAGCACCCCCGGGGTGTGGGGGACAGATGGAAGGGAGGATCCCCAAGGGATGTGCGCGGAGTGTGGAAGGTGTTCTGAAAGAAAGCCCCCTCCCCACAAGATAAGAGGGCGCTCAGAGAGGGAGTCCCGAACAGGGGCGCTCCGAGAGGGAGACTCTGAGGGATGAGACGAGCGCTTTGAGGGGTACCCGAGATCGGGGAGCGAGGGAGGGGCTGGGAGGCAGCGCGAGGGCAGAGACAAAGAGACAGCGAGCCAGGGAGAGACAAAGCGGGCGGAGCGGGGAGATGGGCGCCAGGGTCGGTGGCTGGACAGAAGGACGGAAGCGCGAGAGGGCGGGAGGACGGACGGACGGACAGACTGGGAGGAGGGCGGGGGCAGGGCCGGGCGGGGGCGGCGCCCGTCTCCTCGCGGGGCCGCGGCTGCTCTGAGCGGCGCTGGGCGGGCCCCAGGCGTCCGGGCTGAGAAGGCGGCGGCGACGACGTGGACCGGACAGACCGACGAAGTGACGGACCGGCTGGCGGCAGCTGCGGCCAGCGGCGGGCACTCACCCTCCTCCCTCACGCGGCCCGGCCCGAGGCTCCGGTTTTGTACGCCCGAGGGGCGGGGCCTCTGGGTTAAAGCGCCGCGCCGGCCCCGCCCCGGCCCGCCCCCCGCGTCAGACGCGCGCGCGCGTCGCTCGGGACTCCCGGAGCGGGCGGGGGCGCGCGCGGCCCTCTCGGCACGTGGCCCGTCGTGCGCGCCCGGCGGGGCGAGTGCGCAAGCGCACGGGGAGCTCAGTCCAGCCTACGCCCAGGCCGCCCGACCCCGCGAGGGAGCGCGCGCCCACGTCAGCACGCGCGTGCCTGAGCACCCAGGACTCCGCCCCTCCAGCCGCCCCCATCAAACCGGTTCCAGCTGGAACGAGACGCATGCTCCCTGACGAGCGAGGGGCCCGGGGAGTGTGTACCAGTTTATTGTGGCTACACCTGGATATTCCCCAGGGGAAACAGAGGCTCCGCACAAGCAGGTCGTTTCACCTGTGTGTGGTCAAATTAGCCTCCTAATACTATGGACTCTACGTCCTAAGGGTTTCTAGTATCCCCACCGCTCCCTCCTGGTTTTGCTGTGCTCATCTGGGGTCTTCCAGGTTGGGTTCTAATCCCTGCTCAGCCTCTGGAGGGCTGTGTGACCTTGGACAAGATGCTCATTCAACCTCCTGAACCTTAGTTTTCTCCTTAGTAAAATAAAACCATTACATCCACGATACCGTGGAGGGCCAAGTGCAGTAGGAGCTGTGTAAATTCCTAAGTCACACTCCCTTCAGGACTCATGGAGCTTCCCCATCTCATGGAGTCCCCACCTCTCCCCTGCGAGACCCCCTACTCACAGTCCTGGTCCTTGCTCCGGGCCTCATTCCTCTAGGCTGTACCTACAGTAGGTCTACCATGTGCATATCCAGTTTCTGCTCTCCGACTTGCCTTGCTAAGTGACCTAGACAAGCCCCTGTCCTTCTCTGCACCTCTGTTTTCCAAATGTAAAATGGAGAAAAATTTACTGAAGATGATACAGTCTTTCCAGTACCACTGTTGTGATTTTTGCATAAAGTTATAATGATAACAGCAGGCTTCCCTGGTGGCTTTTCCCCTGGAGAAGGAAATGGCAACCCACTCCAGGATTCTTGACTGGGAAATCCCGTGGACAGAGGAGCCTGGCGGGCTACAGCCATAGGAGCACAAAAGAGTCAGACCTGACTGAGTGACTAAACAGCAACAACAAAAATATTAAAAAGCAACTGTTTGCCTTTAATATTGATGCCAGGCCCTGCCACTTTGATGCCAGGCACTGCACTAGGCACTTTGAAAATACTAGCTTACTCTGCCCTTCTCACAGTCACTAGGCTACACCTATACCATTCAGTCTTTAGATTGATTGTGTACGAAAATTCAGGAAACCCCAAAGCACAGCCTGACTGTCTTGCTGTGTTCCAACCACACCCAGCCCTGCTTCGCCTCTATCAGCTACTGAGCCCTCCTGCCTCAGGGCATTTGTACCACTCTTCTCCCAGCCTGGAGTACCTCCTCACCACTACTTCTTCCCTCACTTCCTTCAAGAGTTTTCTCAAACATGTTTCTCAATGAGGTCTACCCTGGTACATACCCTATTTATGCTGCAATATCCCTCCCCTCCCCCTGCTGGCACTCCCAGTACTCCTTGCCCTACACTACTTTCCAATAAGCCATATACTTAGGGGACATCCCTGGTAGTCCAGAGGTTAAGAATCCGCCTTCCAACGCAGGGGATGTGGGTTCAATTCCTGGTTGGGGAGCTAAGATCCTACATATCAGGACAACTAAGCCCACGATGTGCCCCGCGCCACAACCACAAAAAGATGGTGCCACAAGGAAGACTGCAACCTGACACAGCCAAAATAAATAAATATTTTTTAAAAGCCCATATATTTATTTGCATTATTTATACTGAGTGCTTTGTCTGTCCTCCAACCCACCCATCTGCACCCCACAAAAGTGTACTCTCTATGAAGGCCAGGGTTTCCATTTTGTTCACTGAGGTGTCCCTGGTCCTGCACCACCACTTGGCTCATGGTAGGTGATCAGTAAACATCTAGTCAGTGAAAGGGATGTCCCATGGCAAGGCTCCTGTCCTTCACCACCACCGTAGGGCCTCCACGGTTCAATTTAAGCAACTTCGTCTCTCCTCCTTTGGCCTGACCTCTCTACCCTTGAGGGAGTAAGGGATATTTTTGTCTCAGTCAGAAACCTGGGGTTCCCAGCCTGCCCACCAGTCCTTGAGCCCAGTCACTGTTTCCCTGAGAAGGTTCTACGGGTCTGCTTAAAAATAGGACTTAGGAGAGTGGCTCAGTTAACCAGGGACTTCCTGGTCCAAGGCTGGGTGGGGCCCAGGGAGGAAGGCCCCATTCTGCCCAGTGCCCTCTATGGGGAGGGCCCTCGTTCAGGGGGCAGGAATTCTGGCTCCTCATCACTCACTCTAGGAAGGTCTCCTAGACACTCGCGTTATTCTCTGACTTTATGTTCCCTGCCCAAGCTCCCTGGGCCTTGCCTGGGCCACTGCACAGCCTCCAATCCATCCTGCCTATGTTGCCAGATGATTCTCCTTGAAACTCCTGTGACCACACTGCAGCTCTTTATCAGAACCTTGGATGTGCACCCCTCAACACTCACAGAATAGTGGGGAACTCAAGTCAGGCTGACCCAGGGGGGGAAAGAGCTCCTTGACCTACTAACTGGGTTACCCTAACTTGACACTCACCTCTTCTAGGCTACAGTTTCTTTGTAAAATATCTGTCAACATGTACATGTGTGTGTGCACGCATATGCGTGTGTGTGTGCGCATGTGTGTGTGTGCACATGATTAACTGGGCTAAATCAGGAATGTCAGATAAGTGCCACTCTCCTGGCCAAAGTAGACATCACTAATCAATGGTGTCACACTTCTCTGCTTAACTCACTCTCACTCCTGAGCTCCAGGGATCAGGAATGACACGTGAGTTGAAGCCTATTTGCATCGCTGAACATGGTCGTCTTTGAGGTTCCTCTCAGCCCTGATGCTCTGGAGACTGGAGTGTCCAACCTGACAGGAGCCTGTAGCGTGATAATCAGAGACTGTGGAGCGTCAGGCCTGGGAGAGGACTTTGGGGACGAGGCCGCCTGGAAGTTTGCCTGCTTACTGGAATTTTGTCAGCCTTCCTTCCTGTGTCTGTGCAGAAGAGAATGAATCAGAGAAGAAACTGGGGGAGTTCTGGGGGAGGGGAGAGGGAACAAAGAAAGGAGGACAGAGCATTCTGTGACTCAGATAGGAGGTGTTTGGGGGTCTCCAAATCCAAGCCTCACAACATAGATGGAGAATCTGGGGCACAGAAAGGGGCCAGGACCCACCCAGAGTGACTTAGCAGAGCAGAAACTAGATCTCAGGGCTCCTGACCAAGAATCCAGGGTGTTTCCCAGGCCAGCAACCTATCCCAGCTCACCGTAGAGCCTCAAGCACCACCAGAGAGTGACCCCAGGTGTGTGGACCTCTGTGCATGTACACACGTGTACCCATGTGCCCGTGCAGAGAATGCAGCTGGCACAGGGCAGGGGCGGCTGGCGGGTATCACCCCACAGCCCACCACCATCGCGGCTCCTGAGTGATGTCACAGCCTCTCTTGTGATTCAGAGGGAGTGGGAGAGAGACAGGCTGGGGAGGGAGAAAGGCCAGAAATGGGGAGGAAAACGGGAGAGAGGGTGGTGGGGAGAAATAGGGCTGAGGGAGACAGACAGAAGGCTAAGATGATGGTGGGGAGGGGAAGCTGGGAGAAAGGGATGGAGGGAGGTTGGGAGGGAGGAGAGGAAAGGAGGTGGGCAGAGTCAGAGAAGGGAGGAGTGGGAGGGAGGGCGTTCTCTGTTCTCTTCTTTTTCAGAAGTGGAGAAAGAAGAGGAAGGATGGGGCAGACTGAGGGGTACCCAGGGGCCTTCCCGGCAGGTCCTGTGGCTGGGGAGGGGCGTGTGTATGTACCTAAATGTGTATGTGCTGCTTCCCCTACCATCCCAGTGGGGGCTGACCCCCGCCTGCCAGTCACCTGCCAGAGCTATTTCTGGAATGTGGAATCTGGGTCAGAAAGGGGGAGGGAAAGAGAGGGTGTCTGTGGAGGCAGCGCTGGCAGCTGGGAAGCTGGCCAGTTCCCTGCGGGTGGGTGGGTGGGCAGCTCCATGCCTTGCCCATGGCCACTGGGGAGGTGCCTGGCCCTGCCAGGCTCTCACTGTCTCAATAATTGCCCCCCACATCTCCCACTTGCCAGCCAATGGCCCAAGAGCATATGTGCCCACATGAGAGTGACAAAGAACTTTCACGCCCCTTAGCAACTTGGGGGCTCAGAAGAGCCCTCGGTGGGTTCACTTCTTGGAGACATATGCTGAGGACAGGGGGCAGCCTTCTGAGCAGGAGACCCCTGCAGGGAGACAGTGGCTGAGGGAGGGTGTGCCTGTGCGTGTTAGGGTGTGTCTGTAAGGAGGGAGGTGATGGCGGGCAAGACTGCCATGTACGGTGGTACAGGTTGTACACAGATTAAGGGTGCCACATATAGGAGAGGGTGCTGTTCACAACATAGACATAGTTGAATTATATATTTATTATGACATGTTTGTGGCAGATGGCAGTACAGGATCTGAGCCTAATAAAAATTGTGCGACATGATAATTTTGCAACAGATGACAGTTAAGTGTCTTTCCCAACCCAGCACTAAGGTACCTAAGGGACCAATTGCAGCTCTGGGTAGAGGTCTGAAAATCTGGTGACTTTGGTTTTCCCTGCAAGACAGGTGAGTTTACCTGCTGAGCGTGAGGGAGTCAGAGGTTGGAGTAGAGAGAAGCAAGAATGTAGTGGTCACTATGGAGACCTGGATGGAGGGCTGAGTGGGGAAACAGAGCGGCGGGGGAGGGGGGAGATGTTTTTGGTGGCTCCAATCTGGTAGGGGCACAATTTCCTCACTGGTATGGAGGTGGCATGAGCCCTGAAGAAGACACACACATATGTGAGAGCATGTGCAACTGTATGTAGCGATTAGATGTGTGTGCATACATGTGAGAATACCAATGTGCGTATGTTTTTATATGTTTTCATAGAGAGAGGTCTAAGGGTTTAGAATCTTATATATGTCCACAAATAGGTATATATGTGCACACATATCTGGGTAGGTGTCAGATGTTGCTACCAATACTTTTTAATTTAAAAATACATTAATTTAATTAATTAATTTGACTGTGCTGGATATTAGTTGCAGAACACCAGACCTTTAGTTTTGGCAGGTGGGATCTAGTTCCCTGACCAGGGATTGAACCCAGGCCCTCCGCATAGGAAGCACAGAGTCTTAGCCACTGGGCCACCAGGGAAGTCCTCCCATACTTTCCTGAGTATCTTGGTTTGGGCTTAAGTTCCCAAACTGAGAATAACTGGAGCCCTCCTCCCCTCCCCCCACCACCATCCCTACATTTAAAGCCAGAAATGCTGGATCATTCATATGGGAGGTGCTGAAGGGGCTGTGATTGAATTTTTGGCCTCAATCCTCAACCCTTCCCTGTATTCATGCCCTTTGCTACATAACTGCAGTTTCTTCCACAAAAGGTTGAGTGTATTTCCCTGGACATTGGCTTTGGGCTCACGTGACTTGCTTTGACCAACCAGGTGTTCACAGGAGACTTGAAATGTGCTTGTACAGTGGGCTTAGCCCTCTTATACCTCTGCCACCTCCGTGGAAAGCACATGGCATGGCTTGGGCACTGATTCCAGGAGTGCACTTTCGTCCCAGGAGGAGAAGGATATAGGACATGTAGAGCAAAACCAGGTGACTGGAAAGCTCATGAATGAGAACAAATGAGTATTATTGGGTGCCGCTGAAACTAGATGTGTTTGTTTGTTCCACAGCATTATTGTGGTAACAGTTGATAGATACAGAAATTGATACCAACAGTGGGGTGTATGAGCAATAAAAATAAAAATATGTAGCACTGTCTTCGGGACCAAGTGGTACGCAGTGAGCTGTTACTGGAGGCTTGAAAAAAGGTGACCTCACACTATGCAGAGACAATATGCTTGGTAAAACTGTCCATCTATAGTAACTTGAAGAGAACCAATGGATTTGGGCAAGATGGTTTCCAGGTAAATGTTGAAAGCAAGAGCTGGTGCCTCTGGGCTGAATTTGATAAAGACTTACAAGAAAGAGTGGAATTCATAAAAGATATAGGGAGTGTTGAGTGTTCAGAGGGAATACAGAGATCCCAGAACTTGGCTGAGTTGGAAAATAAATCAGTCAATGCTTCTCCAGCCAGTAAATCAGTCTCAAATTAATATGCAGCCTGGAGACAAAGATCAAACCAAGGTCATGGCCAGTTAAGATATAACATGTGGGCCAGATCCAATCAAGAGCATGGTTATAACATCTTTTATTAATACTTGAAAATAATAAGGTACCATTTAGTAGATGCTCTCAGATGCTCAAAAGGGCTTCCAGAAAGTTTAACAGTATGGCCCCATAGAAGCCTGATGCACCCAAAGTAGTCATAATTGAGTAGAGACTGTCATAACTCAAAAATTAATGGTGTAGTTTTTGCAACATGGAAGTTAAGTGGAATACAATACATAGAAAACCCATAAAGTGTTTGAGGGAGCTATGTGGCCAAAACTATGATCACTTAGGCTAAAGAGACTGAGACCATTCAGAAGACATAAAAAGACATCTGGGTCCCCAACTTCCTTCAGGCAGGAAGCAGGCAACAACAGTTCATCAACTGCCCAAAGACCTATACTCTCCAGTGCTTTCTTTAGACATGGCCAAAAAAGGCTAATGGAAAAGGAAGGGCTTCCAGAGAGCTATAGAAAACCATGACTTAGGGAATCAATCCCAGGGAGCAGTCCTTGGGCCTCATCAAGAGATATTCCCTCTCCCAGAGTATTTGCCCAACATTTGCCAAGAGGGACTTCACAATGGCCATGGATCAGTAAGTCTCTGAACCCCTTCCTCCTCCTTCTGAACAAGAATGTGACCTGCAAGTCATCCTGTCTCTATTTCATCAATGCATGCTGTGTGTGGGGGCGGTGGGAGGGTGGGCGGTGTTTGGGAGGTAGGAGGTAGATACCTTTTTTTCTTTTTTTAGGTTTTAGGTTCCTCAGTCAAGAGGAGCCATATTCAGATTTGATACAGATCATGAGATCTTTTTTCTTCCTTAAAAATATATTTATTTATTACTGAAGGATAGTTGATTTTCAGTGTTAATTTCAGGTGTACCATGACATCCTGATGTTATGGTTGAATGCGACTTTTCAGGATCTTTGGGATAAGGGTATTTTCTGTAAGAGGGACAGGAATAAATGTGGCCAAGCAAGTGGACCACAGTAGATTGAATTACTGACCCTGATTCTTCACCCCTTCCTCAATCCTCACACTTTACCATATAAATCAGTTTCTTACACAAAGGTGGGAGGGTACATCTCCATCCCTTGTCTTTGAGCTTAGTCATATGACCCCCTTCAACCAATAGGATTTTTGTAGATATTATGCAAGCAGGATCCTTGAAATGTGCCTGTGTGGTTAGGCTTGTTCTCCTGTGCTTCGGCCATCACCACAAGAAGAACATGCCCTGCCAAAGCCACTGATCCCAGGAGGACACTTTGGTCCTGGGAAGAGGGTGAGAAACATGTGGAGCACATTCCAGCTGACCACAAACATGTGCAAAAGAAATAAATGTTACTTTTTTTTACACCCCGTTTGTGGTTGTTTGTTATGCAGCAATGTTGTATCAACAGTTGACCAATACAGGGTTCCAAACAGTTGTGAGACATGTAGCCCATCACCCAACCTCAGCCCATTCATGAGTGAATGAGGTAGGGGGAGACTGGTGAATGAGGGTTTATTTGAAGAAAATCGTTGGAGGTGCTGTTTGATTCCCCACGCTCACCTTCTGCTTAGAGAACTTCCCTTACAGGACTTCCCTGCGGATCGAGTGGGTAAGACTGTGCTTCCACTGCAGGGGGCATGGGTTCGATCCCTGGTCAGAGAACTAAGAAGATCCTGCAAGCTGCATGGCGTACTCCCACCCCCACAAAAAAAAAAGAGGGAGAATTTCCCTTGGGCCTGGTGATGTGGAGAATCTGATCCTTCCACCCAAGGCTCTTAAAGGACTGGAATGGAGTGCCTGGGAGAGTCGGGCAGAGAGATTCTGTGGATTTGGAGGCCAATGTGGACCCCAATGCCTGCCTGAGACTCCTAAAATGGGAGAGGCTGGCAGGGTTAGCTAGAAGGAAGGGTGTAGCAGACCACCCTGTACTTTCAGAGTTCTGCAAGGCACAGGCCCCATTGTCATATAGGTTCAATTGAGCTAAGGGAGACAGTAGGACTAGAGTTGTCTTCAGAGGAGTCAGTCCAAGAAGCCTGCCTGGCAGGGGCAGGTCCCCTGGCAAAAAGAGGCTGAATGGGGAGGAGAAGGACCACTGGATGGAGGAGCTGAGGGGGAATAAGCAGCAGTGGCCTGGAGCGGGGTTGCCCAGACCAGGAGAGAAGGCATCATGAGGGCCTTCAGGACAGGAGAAACTCCAAAAGCATCACCTGAGAGAAAGAGCTGCAAGTGGCGTCTGTTCCATAGAAAAGTCCTGATGCTAGACAACCCCTACACTAGCGACCTTCCCCTCCCACTGGAGGAACCAGCAATGGCCAATGGTGAACAAGGAACCCAGGAGACACTGACCACCATGCCCAGCTCCCCACTGTGGGCTTTCCAGCCCAGTCAAGCCCTAGCTGCCAGGTGCATGAGGTCTGAAGTGGATGAGCCTGGTGTTTTGAAATGAGGCCAGACTCTCAATACCTGAAAATGAGACTGTTCTTTAAGGTCTAGAAGTGACAGAAAAAGCTCAGGAACCTGCGCAGATATCACCCATGATTTGAAAGGCAATAGTGGTTTCTCGCTCTGTCCCCAGCCAAGTTCATTCCAGTCAATAAGCTGGTTTCTTGTGTATAGAATTCTTTGAGATTCAGGCTCATTTGTTCACATCAAACACCAGCTGAGCACTTGAAACAAGTGTCTTCTACAATAATCCAACCCCAAATGCCTTTGATTGGCAGGAGGCTCTGAGTCAAGACTGAGAACCAGTAATAACAACTACACTTGTCAGCTCCTACCACATGCAAGGCCCCACCCACCCATGCCTCCCCAGGCACAGACTTACTTCATCTCCTGGAAAGCTCTCTGGGGTCTGGCTTATGCTTCAATTTATAGATGGGGAAACTGAAACTCAGGGAGGAAAAGTTGCTGGCCAGAGTGAGATCAAAGTTCTGTCTACTGAGCCAGAAACTGTACTATGATTTTCCTTGGTCTTAATATCATGGCTTGCTCTGGGAGAGAGGGTCCCCCTTTTCTCTGATCATCCCTGCGTTATTGTCAGAGAACTCAGAACAGGTATCAGGAAGGACAGGTTGTCTCTGATTGTGAATATGAGAGACACCTGCAAACTCACCCCTTTGAGACGGCTCAATGCAAATCCCATTCTCTTCCCTGCAGGGACCCACCCTCCCCACAGGTCTGCCTACCTGAACTAATCCAAACAGGTAAGTAGGGCTTCAGTGAGCCCTGCCTGCCAGCAGGAGGCTGCTCTGAGTCAGGGTTTTAGAGACCCAGGGGCCACCAAGGATCTCACAAACTAGACCCCTTCACCCCACTCCCAGTGTTGACATCTCCCTCTGTGACCACCCCCCCCCACGCCCCATTTGAGCTCCAATTTACCAATTGGTGGGAATATCAGCCCCAAGGGCTCCTGCTTTGGTTAACCACCCCTCCACTCCTGGCTTGCCCACTATGGATTCTTTTCCACCGTGCGGTCCACCAGGCAGGGTCCCAGGGCCCCCCTGGCAAAACAAATGAACAAGTCCCGCCCCCACCTCGGTACTCACTTGGAAGCGTACGACTATTGCTGAGGCTGCCGGTGCTGGGTGGTGGGGAAAGGGACTGCAGGGAAACACTGTCCTCCTCCTGTGAGCAGCCCGCCTGGATGGCGCGCAAGTAGCTGTGGCTGCGGGAGCGGAAGTAGCTGGGCAGCGGCAAGTCTAGAGTCTCAGCCGCAGTCGACTCCGCTTCACTGCAGGCCGACTCACAGGCCGCCTCATACTGGTCGCTCAGATCTGCCTCCCGGACCTGTCCGGGCAAAAGCAGGCATCAGGGGCCATCTCCGCCCATTCCGGAGGGATGGGGGTGCTTGGTGGTTGGCTCAGCTGCAGAGCTGGAGTCTGGTGCTGCAACTCAGCCCACCCTCCTGCTCCCATCTCACTCAGGGCATGGGATGGACAGAGGGAGCCCTTAAGAAATAGACAGCCCCCTCACCTCTCTGGGCCTCAATTTTCCCATCTCTACAATGGAGGAGAAACTGTTCAACATACTTTCTAGTATGTTAACTAGGTTATATCTTGTGTCTTCGGACTGATTAAGTAAGAGATTTTGAGGTCACGTCTGAAGTCAACCAGAAAGAAGGCTATAATCAATTAGTAATGTTTGCCCTGATGGTTGGAATGGTGAGGTGGCACTAGATGTGCTAGATATTTACCATCTTATGGTCCAATTCCTTCATTTTTTTATAAGCAAAGAAACTGAAGGCAACTGAGGGGAAGATACTTGCCAGGTGCACCCAGTGAGGAAGTAGCAGAATCAATACTCCAAATGTGTATTTAAGGAAGATCAATCTAGCCCTGGGATACAGAATGGATGTTGGCTAGAGGGTGTGGAATAGAGGCAGAGGCCAGAGACGAAGCAATGCAATAGTCTGGTGAGAGAAAATAATACTGGAATGAGGGTAGTGGCAGTGAGGATCAATTAGTGATGTCTGCCATGGGCGGTATGGAGAATGGTGGTATATGTGCTATTTGCCATCTCACATTTAGCTCAACCTCATCTGGACAGTTTCTAAGTGTCCCTCTAGAGATAACCATTCAAGATCCCACAAATGTGCAGCTGGAGCTGTGGGCATAGAGGGGCCTCACCATACATACACTCTCCAAGAGTTCTGGAAGGGTCTGTCTGACCCATGTCTCAGGCCATCTTGGTACCTGGGGATCACAAAGTATGAGCTGAGGAGTGAGTCGGCCAAAGATGGACACTGGGTGGGGGTCCTGGGAGACACCTGGGCTGGGCTAGAGGGCAGGGGGGCAAAAGTTGACTGAGCACCACGTGGAGGAAAAGACGAGGCTGGGCCTGGGGCCAGCTCTGGCCTGGGCCTGCTGTGCAACCTCAGGCCAGCACTACCCTTGAGACCAGTGTTTCCTCTTCTAAATGAAGTGAACTAAATGCCTGTGAACTTTTCAGGTCCTGAACCAGATAAAGTGGCCAGAGGAATCATCACCCAATTTAGAGTATATGCTTGGAAAGGTCTAAATTTGCTCTGCTCGATATGGTAGCAACTAACTGTGTCTGGCTATTTAGGTTCAAGTTAAATACAATTAAAAAAAATTTCAGTTCCTTAATTACACCATCCCCATTGCACTCGTTAATGCTACCTTTATTGGACAGCATGGATTATAGAACATTTCTAATTATCACCAGGTTCTATCAGACAGCACTGATAAATTAACATGTAGGCCATTTGACATATCCAGAATTCAACTGGAGGGAGTATTAAAGAGATAAGTGTTTATCCTCCAAAGCTGCAACCTGAGGGAGGTATACTGAGAGGCTCTTGTGATTGCCAAGGGCGATGAGGTCTTGCTTTGGGATTGCACGGTAATGGCCCAGCTCTGGAGCTAGATGGCCAGAGTTTCTCTCCTGGGTCCAGCATTTGCTCACAATATGAATGTGAGCGAGTCACTGAACTGCTCTGTGCCTTAGTTTCCCCATCTATAAAATGGGGGCTAATTAGAGACCAGATTTCACAGGATGGTGGTCAAGATTAAACGAGATAATTCATATTGCATGCTTTGAAGAGTGTCAGGGGGAAAGTAAGTACCTGATAACCTGTACCTGTTATTACAGGTAGCTCTGTGGGGTGATTGCAAGGATTTGTGAATGTTGGTTAAGATGCTCCCAAGCTCTTGGGGAGAGGCCAGCTGGTTAGTGCTGTTGGTATGTGTACCACTGAGGGCAAACTGTGTGTTGGGAACCTCTCCTGGAGATTTTATATATGAAACATCACATCCTTATCACGAGGCTGTTGAAGGAAGGAAGAGATCACCTGGCCCACTGTGGGCTCCCCAAAGACCCTCTGCATCAATGTGATCAAGAGGAACTACGAAATGAAGGCAGGAGGTGCATGAGGCATCCACGGCTGGAATCAGGAGATGTAGGGCCAGTCCTAGTTCTACCCTGTAGGCCATGTAGCCTTGGGGCTGGGGATGGAGGGTGGGGGGAGGAAAGGACCACTTCTGGGGGTAGGATGGGTGTGCATGGGAGGGGCTACCCTTAGGACAGGCAGGCAGTGCCAATACCAGCATCATCTTCACCAACTTTGGTAAACTTGAAAAGTCTCTGCATTCATTCCAGAACCCTAACATCCTTAGAAATCTTGATAGAACCCAAGAAAAGAGATAAGTCAGAGGATCTGGGGCCTGGAACGTGGAGGCCAATGCCCCCAGCCCCTGATCTGTCCAAATAGAACAGTCTTGCCTGGCCTTTCCCAGGGTTTGGCGGAGAAGACAAGGAGGGAGCTATAATCTCTCAGGATATGCCTTCCCTTATCCTAGGGTTACTCTTTTTTTTAAAAGTAGAGTTGATTTACAATGCTGTTCTAATGTCCTGGGGCTATTCTTGCCTCATCCATAGAACCTAACTCATTCTTTTCCATTTTTGAGAAGAGGAAACTGAGGCACAGAAAAGTGAAGTGACAGGGCCAGGGAGTGAAAGGTCCAGGTGCCAACATGAGCCCCAATTCCATCCTCCTTGGAGGAGGTTTTCCTGGTGCTAGCTCTGCTTGCATCTGTCTGGGTTAGGGGCCAGGACACTGAGGTGCCTAGGTCCAGCCCTGGACTCTGGGATGAGGTGGTGAGAGAATGGCAAACATACTGACCTGCTGTTCGTGGCCAAACAACTGGGGGATCAGGGAGGCCTGTCCAAAAATCTGCAGGAAAGAGATGGGGAGGGTTACGGGGAGACCGAGGCTGGGGGCTGGGGTGGGGCCTTCAGGCTCAGCTACAAGAGAACTTGGGGCTGGTCTAGCCTCCTCCCCAGACTGGCTGGGGCCCAGTTACTAGGAAGTCTTGGTTTCCTCCATGGATAGGAGGCTCACTCCTTCTGGGACTGGGTTTATAAGTGTTTCTTCTGGGTTGGCTTCTGGGACCATGGATGTCCTGTATGCTGCCTCTCAGCTGGGCAGGTAGTGTCCCAGGGTGTATAGATTAGGGGCAGAACCTGGATGCTTCTCTTCCCTGGTCAGGGCTTACCCAGTCCAGTGCCTGGTGGGAGGGGAGCTTCTCCTGGCAGGAGTTGAGGTTCAGAGATACAGACAGAATCAGACATCTCTGACTTTGAGGCCACATATGTGGCTCAGGTCACTCAAGCTTCACGGGGTGAGGGTTTTGGGGTTCAGAGGACCCTGGGCCAGAAGAGAACTGGGCCTGGACAGGGGGTAGTGGGAGAGACTGGCTGGGGTCCGCAGCCTGGCTGATTTCATGTACCTTTTTGTGTAACCAAGGGACAAAAGTGTGTTTCCGGTCTGGGGCCAGGCAGGGGATGGAGAGGGTGCATGTGAGACAGACAGACAGACCCAGAGAGAAACATGGAGATGAGACACACCGGAGAGAATCAGAGAAAACTGTGAATGAGAGGAGAGAAAAACAGAGGGACACAGACAAGACGGCTGAGGAATGAGAGAACAGACAGGATGGGAGAGACAGGGAAGGGCACTGTACATTCAGCAAACACCTTCATGCCCTGTGCCACCTATTGGGGGACGCTGCGGGGACAAGACAGCAAGGTCCCCGTCTGCAGGGAGCTCCCAGTCTTAAGGGTGAGACAGACACCAAGTAAATAAGCAAACAAATATAATTCCTGATAGTGAGAAGTGATGTTGAGAAAATGAAGCAAAGTAAGGGATCAGGGCCCCGGGGACCCCCTGAGGTGGGAAGTGATAGTGCAGGTCCCTCTGAGGTGACATTTGAGCCAAGACCTGGATCAGAGAGAGGAACCAGCTGTGCAAAGATCTGAGAGAAGAGTGCTCCTGGGGAGGAACAAGCGCAGGGAGGCCGAGGCAGGAATGAGGGATGTGAGGAGCAAAAGGAGGCCAGTGTGGCAGGAGCAGGGCCGGTGACAGAATATGTGAGAGATCACTTCTGAGAGGGAGGCCAGGCCTCGCGGGTCTGGCTTTCCTGGGGTGAGGCCGGAGCTATGGGAGGGTGCGTAGCAGGTGACGTGATCTGACTTCTGCCTTTTGCTAGCTCCCTCTGGCCGCCGTGAATAGGTTGGAGGTGACAGGCATGGAGGCCAGCACAGCTGTTCAGGTGAGAGTTGGTGGGACCCGGAGGATGGGAGGGGCAGAGGGTCCCCTGGCTGGGGTGGGGGGGCTCTACCTCTCCCCCAATCTGAGGTTGGTCTCTTTGGA
Organism: Giraffa tippelskirchi; assembly: GCF_054371585.1. Lineage (NCBI taxonomy): Eukaryota > Metazoa > Chordata > Mammalia > Artiodactyla > Giraffidae > Giraffa > Giraffa tippelskirchi. Next base: position 107,355,911 of record NC_137287.1, on the reverse strand, counting down.
GTCTGGGAATGACAGTCCTGAGGGTGGGGGGTTGGGGAGAGCTTGGGCAGGCTAGGAATAATGGTGTGGTGGGGATCTGGGGTCCAAAAGTTCTAAGCAGTCCATTAGCCTGGGCAGTGGGGCTGCACACAGTGGGACCCGGGGCCTGTTCCTGCCTAGAGAGGCAGCTGGGTCTGCACCTGACTCTCTTTTGCCTCACTGTGCTACCATTGGCAGGTGTCTGCCCTCTCTGGGCCTTGTCCCCCCATTCACACTATGGAGGGAGCCCTCGAGCCTTGCCTGGCTATCCCTTTGCAAATGGTAAAGTACTGTGCACAATACAGTAGGGACTGAGGTCCAGGTCTGGGTCTGACAGCCTATCTCTGCCCAGTTTTGCCTCCTCCTTCCTGTGTGACCCTACCTATCTGGGCCTCAGTTTCCTCATCTGTGAAATGGAGGTATGGATATGGCCCCTCTGGGGTGGTGGTGAGGGATCCAGGAGCTGATGGCTGAGAGAATTAACAGCACAGCACAGCATGCTTACCACTATTAGTGGCAGAACTGGCCGGGTCCTGGAAGCCCAACTATCCACTGAGCAGGTGGGATATGGAGGTCCAGAGTGGAGAAGCAACTTGCCGGAAGTCATACAGCAAGATGGCAGCACTAACCATCAAGGTAGCTACCCTGTGCTGAGGACATTGTGTTTGTTATCTCACTGATTTCTCATAGCCCTTTCAAATAGGAATTATTACCTTCTGGTGATAAGTCAGGAAACTGAGGCTCCGGGGGGTAGGGGGATTTGACCTGGGTTTACACTGTCAGTGACAAGACTCGGACTCAAAGCCAGGTCTCCAGTTCCACATCCTCAGGGTGGACAGCAGTAGTGCGACCCCTCCCTCTGGGCCCACAGCTCAGGCCATCAGTGTCAGGCCCTGGGGCTGCTCTCCAGGCACAGACAGCTTCAGGAACAAAGACTGAACAGAAGCACAGGGCAGACATTCAGGACCACTCAGCAGAGGCTGGACCTGGACGTTGGTCCTTCTCCTGGGTGGGAGTCAGGGCTCTCTCCAGCCCACTGGCCTTCTGGCTGCCCACCGCCCTCACCTGGCTGATGCAGCTGGAGTCGTTGAGGCTGTCGCTGACGGGGTTATAGTCCTCCTCCCAGCTCGGACACTTGGAGGGCAGCAGCATGTCCACGGAATCCAGGCGGTCCAGACTCCTGGGGGGGATGGGGAGCAGATGGGGCTCAGTCTACCCTTTGTTCACCCTGGGAAACTGAAGCCCAGAGGCGGGAAAACAGGCCAGGGTTATCCAGTGGTAGAGGGAAAAATGGAAGTCATTGCCAGCCTGGGTAGTATGAGGGGTGATGAGCAAGGGGAGAGCTCCTAGCTTTTGGAGGCCTTATGAGTCTCGTGGATGCAGGTGGCCTTCACCTGTCATGTCCGCTCCAGTCACAAGGTGGCAGCACAAGCTTGCTTTTGACTGTTTCAAACCAGAGGCACTCCACACCAGCTCAATTCTACAGCGCCTTCCTCTGCAGGCCTGGGGCAATTCCAGGGGCTAGAGAGAGGAGACTGTCAAGGCCCACAAGCCTTGACCTCCAGCCAGGGCTGCCCAAAGGTCATCAGTTTTGACAAAATGGCCAGGTAGCCTCCTCCAGGCTCCTGAAGACTCGCCACTTTCCCCCCACATTTTTGGTGCTTCAGTCTTTCTCAGAACTATCTGACCACGGGCCTCCTCTGCACCTCTGCTCTCAAAATAAAGTCCAAGCCACCAACAGCTCAGCCCTTGACATAGACAAACTTGGATTGGAACCCAGGCTCCTCCCAGGGTGATCTTGGGTAAGCTGTCACCCTGTGAGTCTCAGTTTCCTCACCTCTAAGTGGAGGTGTCACCATGCCTGTCTGCTGGGATTGTGGGGAGGTTTCAGAGATGCAGATTAAAGGGCACTGGGGCAGGCACAGAGCCCAGAGAAGAGCAAGTGCTAACAGATGGCCCCCATTACTGTTACTACAGGCATACTCCTTTTATTGCAATTCCCCTTACTGTGCTCTGCAGAATTTTTTTACAAATTGAAGGTTTGTGGCAACCCTGAGTTGTCAGGTGATGCTTAGCATTTTTCAGCAATAAAGCATTTTAAAATTAAGGTATGTACCTTTTAAAAGACATAATACTATGGCACACTTAATAGACTAGAATGTAAACATAGCTTTTACATGCACTGGGAAACAAAAAAATTCATGTGACTCACTTTATTGTGATATTCTCTGTATTACTGTGGTTTGAAGTATGCCTGTACTATTATCAATTCCCTCTCATTCAAGGCCTGTGCCCTGGTCCTGCCCACCTCTCCCACCTTCATGTCCACAGATGATTCAAGAATTGTAGGAGGTCAGGACTAGAAGGGATCTTAGGGATCATCCAGCTCAGCCCCCTTTACTTAAAGCTAGGGAAACAGGCTCAGAGAGGGTGAGACCTAGAAATGGCCCACGGTGTCCTGAATTCCCACCCGAAGGCCATTCCCTGCCTTCTGTTCTGGCCAAGGAGATTCCCTGTCTCAGTGCTCCTGTCACCTGCCTGCTCTTTTCCCACAGCTGCAGTCCTCCCAGCCTACCTTCTCTGTGAAGCCTTGGCTGTTGCCCCCAGGAACTGAAGAACTAGGACTAACCTCGTTTCCTTTAACTCGGCAAGTCTTTTGTCTGCTTCTGACTTGTTTCTCTTCCTCAGTGGGTTCTGAATTGCCTGCACCAACTTTCACCTGTTTTCTACTCATTCTTTTCTGTTCTAATCCCCACTGTGACTTCTGCACGTGAAAGCTCACTTCTCTCTCTAACACATTAATTGTTGCTTTCTGTGTGAGTGCATTTCATTTTCCACACTTTCACTAACTCTCTCAAGCCTTAAAGCAATAGGTTTGGGCCCCATTCCAGGAATTCCAGGCGCGGTAACGGACAGGTGAAGGCTGTATATCACCCCCTTTGACTTCTGGATTCTCCCTAATCCCCCAAAGGGCAGGGTTCTTCTAGCCAGAAGAAGTGGGTCCCCTGGGGCAGGTCCCCTGTGGGAGTGTAAACCACCTGGGGGTGTGGCTCCTCTGGGCAGGCTCCTCCTGGGCCAGTCCCTCTAGAGACACTCCCCTTAGCTTTATCAGAGCATAAGGCTCACCTGTGGCCAGGACTTAACTGGGCGGAGGTGGGGGGGAGGCAATGGGGTAGTTCACCAAATGGCGAGGCTCTCCGAAGTTAACTCAACAAAGAGCAGGGGCCAACCTAAGGAGGAAGCTCTCAGGAGGGGGGGCTAAACATGAAGGAGGGTTCACCTAGGGGACCTGAGTCTGAAGCTGGAGGGCGGGATTCATCTGTGAGGCTGCGCTTTCCCAGCTGCCGGCGGCCGAAGAGGAGGAAGGCGAGGTTCTCGGGGGTGGGGCATACCTGTGAGGGGCTCACCTGGAAGGCGAGGCTTGGAGCCGGGGTTGCAAGCAGGTAAAGAGGCTTTCCCAGAGGCGAGCTCACAAGTGGGCGGGGCCCACTGGGGGCGTGGCCACTCGAGGCGTGGCTCACTTTAAGGGAGTGGTCCTTTTAGGGAGCGGAATTCCGTGTGGCCAGGGCTTCCGGTGCGGGGCTCCCGGGAGCGAGACTGGCCTGTGAGCCCGACACTAGGGGCCGGGGCTGTGCGCTCACCTGCGGGGGTTGCTCTGCTCTCCCAGCGACTGCTGAGTGGCCCTCAGGTAGCTCTGGCGCCGCGCCGCCGTCTTGGGGGAGGGCTTGGGGCTGCCGCCGGACTCGTCACTGTCCTCGTCGCCCATGGCTTTGATGTAGCTGCCGCTGCGCATTCGCCGGCACGGAATGGGGCCCTCGGCCGTGGCGTCCGCCTCGCGCGGGGACAACAGCGAGGTGGTCCACTCGCCGCCGCCGCCGGGCACCTGGGGATGGACCGCTTTCAGCGAAGGTGGGCAGCGGGTGGGCACCGCTGCTTTCTGCGGGTGGGCAGCGCACACCCCCAGAGCGCCACCGGCCACCCAGGATGGGACTCATCACCTGGGGAATGAGCTGCGGGATAGAACCCCCCATCCTCAAGACCGTAAAGCTCCCTCGCTCTTCCATCTTGGAGAATTCGGCCTTACAGTCGAAGATATCCTGGCAAGTTTCAGTATGTGGCCTTCCCCCACCTTAAATTTTTCCATGGATCCCAGGCTGGGTGCCCCAGCAAAACCGCCCAGACAAAATGTTCACAATGGCTTCCACCCCAGCTACACTTGTGAGCATCCCTTTACCTTCCTATCACTTCCCCTACCAACTCAGTGGATGGCTCATGATCCCACTGCACAGATGAGAGCCGCAGGCCTGAAAGAGGTCCCCAGACCTTAGGATGGTGGGGGAGGACAAGTCAGAGGGCCCCAGCCAGAGGACCTCACCCGCAGGATGGGGGTGAGGTCTCTGGGGCCAACCAACATTTCTCACCCCATAGATGGGTGAACTGAGGTATCGAGAGCAGAGGGGCTTTCCTGGGTTGGGCAGCCATGTGGTGAGCTGGAAAAAGGGCTCAGTGTTCCCATCTGAACCCCAGGGGCCCCATCAGTGGAAGGGAGCTGTGATAAGGACAAGTGAGGTTGCAGCTGTGAGGGCAGCCCTGACCCCCGTGGTTACAACGGCAAACCAACTGGGGGGACCTCTCCTGCCCTCTGAGGCCAGGATCCGCCAGCCACTCCAGGCAGCACATAGTCCACGCCCTCGTTCACCTAATACCCACCAACGTGTCCACGACAGAGGATGGTCACCATGTGACGGAGTATGCCCGTACCTCAGCCCAGCACAGGGTGAACACACCATGCCATGTACACTCATCTCAGAGAGCAGGCATAACCCCCCATTCCCATCTCCCCAAGGACACAGCCCAGCCACTTCAAGGTGTGCCCATCCCTCAGTGAGTACATGATGTGAACACAGCATACATGCCTTCTCACGCGCACACTAGCCACCAGTGCACCTCGGACCCACCTCACCGTGTCCCTGCCTCAACACATGCAGAACACACACTCTCGCTGGGTCTGTATGTCACCATGGACACCCAGGCACACACGTTTCTCAGTGTACACAACACACCGATTCTTGCCCACACCCACAAATGCACATGCTCCCCAAATCGCCATGCCTGCAGAGTCCACATTCTTCTTGGTCCCTGCATTGCTGGTGGCTGATTCCTGGCTGAGGGGAAGGTCCCTGCCTGGGGTTCCCAGCCCAGGTCCCCCCTGCAGACTTCTCATTAACGCCTCCTCCCCAGCTGACTGTTCTGCACATTCCACCCCAGACCATTGGCTAGTCCATCCTCCCTTCTTCCACCCGTCCCTTGGGAAGATGGTTTTGTATACCCCTGTTCAACACCTGTTGCTTCCCCAGCTCTTACCCACCTACTTCCTGTGGAGCAAGCAGGTGGCACCAACCCAGCACCCGCAGGGCCACTTTTTCATGGTGTTTCTGAAGCATTTTCACATGATCAGACTAAACCACACCATCTGAGAGGGAGCTAGGTCTCACGCCACCCTCCTGTATTTCTAAACTAAGGAAGGTAGACTGAGAGCCACAAAAGCCTTAAATATATAAAATACTGCCTAGATTTCATTTCCCTCCTTTGGAAAAACAAAAAGAGCCTTTCCCCTCCATAGTCTGTCTTTGGAATTTTATATAGAATGACAAGAACGCAGGGATCTGTCAGATTTTGATGTTCATCTGGTTCAAAATGCATCTAATGTGTTCCCAAGGGCTGGCCAGGCCTGTGCTGACCTGCCCTCTGGGATGAGGTACGCGCTACCTACTGAAGCAGCCCCTCCCATCTAGTGAACAGAAAATCTACTTCCTGTCATTTTCACCCGCAGCTTGGGCTCTGGCGCTGGGAGCCACCCAGTTCACAGCCACTCACCCTGCCCTTGAGAGGCCCAGTGCATGTGTAGTGGCAGAGACATCTCTGAGCCTTCTGCCACTTTCCAGCAGTGGGACCTTGGTGCATAATAAGTGCCTCAATAAACTCTAGTGTCTGAAAGAAAAAGCTAGTCCTCCAAAAGGACTCAGGGCCTCTGGGCTCCTACAGCTCCCTGCTCATCTTCATCACATTCTGCTCTCACTGACAGGACTGTCTGTTCATGTGTCTTTTTCTCCAGCGTTCATGCTCAGTCGCTTGGTCATGTCTGACTCTTGCGACGCTATGGACTGTAGCCGGCCAGGCTCCTCTGTCCATGGGTTGCTATTTCCTCCTCCAGGGGATCTTCCTGACCCAGAGATTGAACCCGCATCTCCTGCACTGGCAGGCGAATTCTTTACCACTGAGCCACCTGGGAAGCCCCTTTTTTCCTCCTAGCATCCTGATAATCGGGACTAGGTCTTATTTATTTTTTGATCTCTTCACTTAAGTGCTCATCTGCTCATCTACTGCTCTCTCCTCTCGTGTTTCTTGAGCACTTCTTCTATGACAGACCCTGTCTTGGGCCTTGGGGGACACAGAATGGCACCAGATAGGCACCAGACAGAATGGCACCTGTCCTCAAGGACCCCCCAGTCTGGTGGCAGTACCAGGTAGGAGGCTGGCAACAGAATGCCATGCAATTGGTTCTAGGAGGGGATAGATGGCACAGCTTTCAGATTTTTCTTCTCAAGAGCAGGGACGTGGGCTTCCCTGGTGGTCTTGTGGTTAGGAGTCTGCCTGCCAATGCAGGGGACGAAGGTTTCATCCCTGGTCCAGGAAGATCCCACATGCCATGGAGCAACTAAAGCCCATATACCACAACTACTGAAGCCCATGTGCCTAGAGCCCATGCTCTGCAACAAGAGAAGCCATTGCAATGAGAAGCCCATGCACCACAATGAAGAGTAGCCCCTGCTCGCTGCAACTAGGGTAAGCCCATGTGTAGCCATGAAGACCCAGCACAGCCAAAAATAAAAATAAATATTTTTTTTTTTTAAAAAGGGGGAGCAGGGACATGTTTTAGTCTCTACTCAGGGCTGGTCTCAGAAGGGTCTTAATCAATGGCTGTTGAGCACATGACCAATGGAAAGAATCTTCTTATTAGCAAGATACCACCAGTCACCCAATTCCTAGGTGAGTAAACAGAGGCCTGAGTGAAACATCTTTCCAAGTCAACCTGTGGTACTGCTGGGTCTCAAATTGGTGCCTTCCCCACAACCCCTCACCCCACCCCTGACCTTAGCAGGGACCCACCTGCAGGTAATGGTAGGCGAGACCCTGGTGGCAGGATTTGGACTTGAGCAGGCTCTTATCCAAGGTGGCCGAGGTCTTCTGGCAGACCTCGTGGGCGTGGCTGAGGGTCAAAGTGGACCAGGAGCCCCGCTTGACATAGTTGGTGTCGGTGCCCACCCCAAGGCTGGGGCAGGTGGCCGGGGGTGCGGGCGGGGGTGGTGGGGCGGTCAGCTCGGTGGTGTTGTTCTTGGCGGTTTTGAGCATGTGCCCGCTGATGGTGTTGTAGGCGTGCATGAAATAGCGGGGCTGGCTGCGTTCCGCCTGGCGGCCGAGCGTCATCAGTCCCGAGGCTGGGCCGCTACTGCGGAAGGCGCCACCTTCGCCATCCAAGTTGTCATCGGAGCTCCACCAGCCTGAGATGTTGGAGCGGCTGCGCCGCTTGGGTTCCCCGGCCTTGGCCCGCTCCTTACTCTTGGCCCTCCGGCCCTTGCCGTCCTCCAGGCCACCTTTCTTGCCGCCATTGCCACTGACCTTGCCTGCCGTGCCCTCCAGGGAGGGCGCCTTGGTGAAGAAGAGCCGCTGGACGGAATGGACCAGGTGGCGAATACGGCCAGGACTCTCCCCCCGGGCCTTGGCCTCCCCACGGGGGAACTGGAGCGTGCTAAAGCCATCGCGATGGATGGGCAGCTGCTTCTCAAACTGGTCCAGTAGGTTGGCAGGCAGCCGGTTGATCTTGGTGGCCTGGGCGTGGCTGGGGAAAGGGCTCTCCTCTGGCACCTCGAAGTGGGAGTTGTAGTGGATTCGGGGGAAGGTGCTGCTCGGCGGTGGCAGCTGGTTGTTGAGCGGGAAGAGCCCATCCCCTGGCAGGGCATTCTGCCCGGGGAAGCGGGCCTCGCGGGCAAAGGCCTCCGTGGGCGATAGCAGGTAGGGGTTGCGGTCAGGCCCGGCGAACAGGGGCTCGTGCGGTGGGTCCAGGCTGTCGGAGAGGTGGCGGGGGCGGCTGTCACCGAGGCCTTTCATGATCCCGGCCCTTGGGGCAGGGGCCGTCGCCCTAGCGGGGCGCCCGGGTCGCCTCTCCCGGGCAGCAGCTGACCTGGGGAGAGAAGATAGACAGGCGTCAGCTGGATTTGGAGGGGAAGGTTAGCCCAGACCCTCCACAGATTTCAAGGTTGGGAGGATTTCTGAAGACTCCTGGCCTGCCCTTAGCATTGTGCATTGAGATCAAGAGTAAAATGGACAATGAAAACCCAGCACAGCAAAAAAAAAAAAAAAAAGATATATATTCTTCATTGACAAGCTTATTCTAAAATTTATACAGAAACACAAGGAATTTTTTAAAGTTCATTTGTATCATTTTTTTTATTCCAAATACAAATGATAGCATAAAAAAAAAGAGTAAAATGGAGACCCACTCACCCGCTCATTTATATATGTAAATAAAAGCGACAGCTCAGGCTAGCAAACTGTTAAAATAAGTTCCACTTTCCTACCTTGACGAATATATTTTCACAGTAAACTGGAAACCCAGGTTCAAACTCAGACTTCTTGTGTGTGTTAGTCACTCAGTCGTGCCCGACTCTTTGTGACCCCATGGACTGTAGCCTGTCAGGCTCCTCTGTCCATGGAATTCTCCAGGCAAGAATACTGGAGTGGGCTGCCATTCCCTTCTCCATGGGATCTTCCCTACCCAGGGATCAAACCCAGGTCTCCTGCATTGCAGACATTCTTTAGCACTGAGCCACCAAGGTCTCCTCCAGATTCCACGGCTGCATGACTGTTCCTCACCAGAAGAAGCCCCATACACGCGCACTCACTCCACATGCCCCCCAAACAGCCACCTCTCATCCCTAGGGCTGGTCCCACTGGCAGTGTAGACCACCATGGGAAGATCTGTGCTGGCCCTGGAAGCAGGCCTGCCATCCTTGGACTTGGCCATTTTCATGACCAACAGTGCCTCAAGCCTTCCTCAGCCAGAGACTTGCGCAGAGTCCACCAGCTGGAATTCTCCCCGTTCTCTGCCAGAACCTCTCCTTGCCTCTAGAAGCCTGAGGGACCCCACTCCTGAAGTCCAGAGCATTCTAATGATGGTCCTTGTGACTGAACAGCCCCCCCAGAAGCATCTATGCTTCCACCAGGTGACTTGTCAGAGCCTTATCCCCAGCCTGGAGAGGAACTCTGCTGATTTGCATCTTTATCTTAAGCAGCCAAACGAGGTGGAGGACCATTATCTCCATTTTACAGGTGGGGAAACTGAGGCCAGGAGAAGCAATTCTAGCCAAAGTGAAGTAAGTAACTCAGACTTCAGCCACTGCATCAGTGTCCCAGACAGTCAAGTATCCTTCTCCACTCCAGCCAGCAGCAGCTCCCTCTGAGCAAACCTCTTCTTGAAGACAGTTTCAGGCAAATGCAAAACCACCCCCGGATCCCTCTTGCTCCTAGCCAAGCTCCTTTACAGCCCCTCAGGGCTGCAGTGTCCCTGGGCTCAGGGGCCAGCCTCCTTGGCTCTCCAGATGGAGAACTGTGTGTGTAGCAGTCTGTCCTCAGTGCGCACTCAAGTAAGGCCAATGATACTGAAAATTCAGAAGAGTTTGCAACACAGTCTGCTTGCTCGCTGGTTCGGCAGGAGACTGTCTCCCTCAAAATACCAGAGGTGGAGCGGGCTGGTCACCAGGAGCAGAAGACAGCTCCAGTCCTGCCCCAGAAGTGCACACTACACTCATCCTCTCAGCCCAGAGCACCTTCTCTCCTGACCTTTTCTTATTTTTCCCCTAATAACCGTTCCCACTGTGCCTGGAAAATGATTCAGACTCCTTTCCTGTGGTCTAGGTCGAATCAGCCTTATGCCGGAGCCCCAGGGGTAAACATGTGACCCAGGCCTGGCCAATCAGAGCTCTGCATCCTGGAGTACTGATTGGCTCTGATACAGAAACAGGATCCTTCTTAGCCAGTGAGAGTCAGCCCTGGGATTATGGCTGAACTCTTGGGAAAGAGGCATCCTCAGGGGGCTATATGAGTATCAGCCTGCAGTCCTTTGTCAAGATCTTGCCTGACATCTTAGATATGAGAGTTAAGAGCCTTTTTGGTTAAGTCTGAGTTGAGTTTCTGTGTCTTTCAACAAAAGCCTGTTACTGAAATCATGTCCAATTGGTCGCCACAGCAGTGGCTGTGGGTACCCCACCCGTATCTCCTGTGGCCTCATCACTGCCGTGTCCAACAGGCTGATTTCCAACTGTCAGCGCCTGCATCCCTGCTGGAGGGAGCAGGGGCTTTCTCTAGCAGCTGGAGCGCGTTCTGCTCACATGTGGCTGGCAGGAACTGGGGGAGAATTAATAACCCCCTCCCCACCGCACCTTCTGGTTGCAGCTCTCAGCCACTGACTCTGGGTGGTTGGTGTATAAATACCCTGACTCTTTCCACCTTGGGTGGGACAACAGAGAAGTAGGCTCTACAGTTCTCAGTGAGAGTGAGCTCTGGTTGGGTGGTCACTTGCTTGATAACGCTCTCTTCATTGGCCACCTCCCTTCCCTGCCTTACCTCCCCCTCCCACACTGTGCCACCGATTCCCAAATAAAGTACTTGCACGTGAATCCTTATCTTGGTCATGCTTCTGAGGAACCCCAACTGTGATAGCCCCAGGAACTCCACCTCAGTTATGTTTTCGGATGCCCTCCCATCTCTGTATCCTCTGTCTATGTCACTCCCACTGCCCACCTGGAAAATCATACCAGCCTCCTCCCTGGTCTCTCTGCATTCATTCTAAGACCCCGAAAATCCAGGCTGCAAACTGCAACTAGAATGATACTTCTAAAATGCCAAAGCAGTAGCATCCTTCCACTTCAGTGGTTCCCTGAAGCTCTTTTTAAAAAAAAAAGATTTTTGTTGTTGTTGTTAAATTTATTTATTTATTTAGTTGGCTGTGTCAGGTCTTAGTTGCAGTGCACAGGATCTTCACTATGTCACAGGGGATCTTACATTGTGGCACACAGACCATCTAGTAGCCCCACAACATGTGGGATCTTAGTTCCCTGACCAGGGATTGAACCCACATCCCCTGTATTGCAAGGTGGATTCTTAACCACTGGACCACCAGGGAAGTCCCATCCCCATGGCTCTTGGCTGGGCATTCAAGGCCATTGTGGAGAGCTAGTCTCTGCAGACCGCTAACCCTAGGCTGCAGCCACATGGCATGTTGGAGCTAAAGCAACTGTGAGACAAAGAATGTCAGCCCGGGAAAAGGACAGCATAAGGCCTCATGGCAAGAACACTCCAGCCTGGAACCCAAGGCTCTTCACTAATAACCCCACTGGTCCTCCTGCACTAGAGGGTCTGCAAAGGAAGAGGACTGTGTTGGGGCTACATCACCAGCTAAGGAGTAGAGGGTAAGGAGATGCCTCATCGAAGAGTGAAGGGCCAGGAGGCCCAGCATGGTCTAGTTTCTACCAGCTTCTCCAGCCTCAGTCCCACTTCAGACCTGAGGCACTCCCGTATCCAGGGGCCAAGGGCACTGGCTGTTGACAGTTCATGGTCAGGTACCTGTTAGGACTTGCTCTCCGCCAAAGGGCGATGCCGCAGTCAAGGTCACAATTATTCCCAGGGGTAGCCTGTGTCTAGTCACTGATGGGTGTACAGCACCAAGGTCTGGCCTCCCTATCCCATTAAGAACAAATGGGCCATCCCAGCTCCAGAGCTTCCCCTGGGATTAGCCGAGGCCTTTATTGTAACTGCATCTCCACTTAACTCCTCCCACTGCCCCATCCTGTGCCCCTCAGCTGTCACAGGTGTTCCCAAGAGACTTCCCAGGGAAACCTCAGAGTCTATTTCCTGGGGAATCTGACCCAAAGCCAGGGTGTAACTGGGTTCTCTTCTTTCTCTTCTTACGGCGGGTCATTTGGTGATCTAATTATTCCTCCTAAGCCTCAGTCTCCTCTTCTATAACATGGGTATGAGGATCTTCACTTTTCAGATGAGGATTAATTATATGTCAGATAGAAAGCCTCTAGGCACTTGATAAATATCAGTAGTGCTCTGGTCCTCACCTCACTGTGTTTCTTGGGGGCAGGCCAAGGCATCCAGTGTAGGAGGGCACATAGCTTAGTGGAAAATGCAGGCAACTGTACCCAGATTCAAATCCTGGCTCTGCTCTGTACTTGCTGCGACCTTGGATGGGTCCCTCTCAGTTTCCACCTCTGGGCATTTGATAGAGGGTTTGCTGAGGGTGGTCTGGCCACATGGATCTGCCCTGAGCTTTCTTGGTCAGGATTCTTGGAACACTGGGTGCCAACCTCTCAGTCACCCAGCACCCAGGGGTGGCAGGAGCCTCACCTTGGGGAAGTCTTAAAATAGGCAGGCCTTGGCCTTGCAGGGGAAGCAGCTGGCTGCCTTTGTCTCCGAGCTATACTTAGGCCCATCCGGGTGCCCATAATTACCTCTCATTAATATAAGCCTCATTGCCCTCCTGGAAACATGGAGGAACCAGCAGAGCTGCTGCCTCCCCGAGAGCCCTCCCTGCTCTGTGGCGCCTCTGTGTTTGCAGCCGCTACCCCCATCTGCACAGAGTGGGGCCTCCCTGCTCTATCCCAGCTCTCCTTGGAGCCAGAGTTGGCCAGTGAGCAATTCAGCTCATGACAACTCCATCCTCCTGCTTGCTCAGGTCGGAAACCTTGGAATCATCCTTGACTCATCTTTTTCTTACTGCTTCCTCCCAACCCCAATCCCATTCAACAGCAAATCCTTCAAAATCCCACCACTTCTCCTTACCTCTACTGCCCTGCCCATGGCTAGGCCCCTATCGGATCTCACCCAGACAATTTAAACTCCCATTACCCTTGAACTCAAAGGTTATCTTTTTTACTCTTCTTCTTTTTTTAAAAAATATTTATTTATTTGACTGCATCAGGTCTTAGTTGAGGCATATGGGCTGTTCATTGCAGCACGCAGGCTTCTCTAGTTGTGGCACATGGGCCTACTTGCCCTGGGGCATATGGAATCTTAGTTCCCTGACCAGGGATCAAACCCACATCCCCTGCATTGGAAGACGGATTATTAACCACTAGACCACCAGGGAAGTCTGCTTTTCATTCTTCTTACTTCTTGCTTTCCTGGCCTCATTTCCTGCGAGGGGCCTTCCTTGGACCTTCATCTTGTTCCTTGGACACAAATCATTAACCCCCCATCTTGGGGCTTTTGCCCTTACTGGTGCCTGAAGTGCTCTGTCCCCCTCTGACCATGTGACTCCTCCTTCACTTCATCCAGATCTCAGCCCACAGGCTGCCTCCACAGAGAGGCCGGCACTGACTACCATCCAAAGCAGTCCCTTACCTGCCACCCCTTCCTTCTGTATCACCCAGATTTATGTCCCATGGAGCCTGAGATAGCAGGGACAGGGTCTGCCTTTGTCACTCTTGTGTCACTTGTACCCAGCACAGGGCCTGGACTCAGTGGAGACTCATCAAGCTTCTGCTAACTGAAAGAGCGGCAAAAGGTCTTGGGGATGCTCAGAAGCGATGAAGAAAGTGAGGCAGCTACAGGGTGGTGAGCTTTTAGCTCCAGCTCATCAAAGTGATCCTTTCTTGAATGCTTTCTGGATAGCAGGATAGCCCATTTGTGAGCTCATTTAATCCTCAGTGCAGCTCTTCTTGGTGGGCATAATGAGCCCACTATGGTAGTGAGCCTGCAACATACACTCCAGAGGTCCCACCTCCTGCTATTCATGTTCTTGTGTACAACCCACCCCAACCCAAACAGGGCTGACTGTGTAACCAACAAGATATTGTGGAAATGACCGAGAATAACCTCTGAGGTAGGTCAGAATAGACATTGCAGCTTCTTTCTCGCTCTCTTGGACCACTGGCCCCCGGGGGCGGTCAGATGCCATGTTGTGAGGACACTCAAGCAGCCCTAAGGAAAGGTCCATGTAGGGAAGAACTAAGGCAGCCTGCTGACAGCCAGCTCTCATTTACCAGCCACATGAATGAGCCACCTTGGCAACAGATCCTCCAGCCCAGTTAGGACTTCAGATGGCTGCAGCCCCGGGGAACACCTAGACTGCAACCTCATGAGAGACCGTGGGCCAGAACCATCCCCTGAGGCTGTTCCTGACTCTCAGATACTGTGTGAGATATAATACATTCTTTTGTTTGTTTTAGTATTTATTTATTTGGCTGCACCAGGTCTTAGTTGCAGCATTGGGGATCTTTAGTTGTGGCATGAGAACACTTAGTTGTGGCATGAGGGATCTAGTTCCCTAACCAGGGATCGAACTTGCCTCCCCTGTATTGGGAGCACAGAGTCTTAGCCACTGGGCCACCAGGGAAGTCCCTACACGTTGGTTGCTTTTAAAGCCACTGCCAGGCTTTGATATCATTTTTTTTTTTACACAGAAACAGGTGACTAATATTAATACATCCATGTTTGCAAAGAACTCAAATCAGTCCAACTCCTGAGCCCACATTCCAGGCTGAGGTTCCAGGATCCTCCCCATCTGTGAAGGACCTGTTATCCCGATGGTTTCAAGGTCAGGATTATTTCCAGCCTAAGTCTGTGTCCATAGCAACTGTTTAGAAAGCATGACATTCAATCAACTGGTTGTTTGGTCAACAAGATAGCCAGAAATGAATGGCTCCAGCAGGTACTCCTGGATGGGGCTGCTCAGGAGACATGGCTGACCCTGTGCCCCACTTAGGTCCCCTCCTCTGCTCAAAGCCGAATTCCTATGCCTTCTATCCTGGTGGTGAACTCTAGACCCAGGGCTCGGGATGTGGGTGCTGAGCTCCTCTGAGGTGAGGGACACAGATTTGGAGTTGAGGGGCTCTGTGGGGACAGGACTGCTAACCAGGCCTCTCTGAGACCATACCCCATTTAAATCGCCTGTTATCAGCAGAGGCTTCAGAGGTCACCAGCACACTCCCCACTTGGCACCCAGTGTTGCGTGGCAGACACAGAAAAGGTAGAAGAAAATAAACCTAGAGCCTCAGGACAAAGGGACTACAAGGGCAGAATCAACAGAGTCATCCTTTCAAAATCCCAAATAGAATAGAATCACTTCATCCAGTTCCCTTCAAGGTTTCCCCCTGCCCTCGGGCAAAACCCCATCTCTGGACTTCCCTGATGGTCCAGTGGTTAAGAATTCATCTTCCAATGCAGGGGACATGGATTTGACCCTGGTCTGGGAAGATTCTACATGCCACGGGGCAACTAAGCCCGTGCACCACAACTAGAGAGTCCATGTGCTGCAATGAAAGATCCTGCATGTAGCAACTAGGACCAGACGTAGCCCTCCCAAAAGACCAACAACCCCCCAAAACCACCCATCCTCCTCATCCTGACTCAGCCACACCGGCTCCCTCATTCAGCATTTCTCCAGCACCCCCAGCTCTTTCCTGCCACAGGGCCTTTATACATGCTGTTCCCTCTGACTGGACATTTTTCCTTCCAACTCTTCACATACCAGCTATTTCTGTTGATTTGAATCTCTGCACAAGTGTCACGTCTGCAGAGGCCTTCCCTGACCCTTATGTCCAAGATAGTTCCTCCGTCCCACCCTCCTCTCCCTTGACCTTCTTGATTTCCTTCAAAGCACTCGTCAGGGTTTCCAGTTATCCTGGTTGATTCCCTGTGTACTTGATTAATATATCTCTCCAGTCTCTGTGGGCTCTGAGGTGGGGGGGACCAGGCTATTTCATTTTCAACTGTAACCCCGGCACTAAGGACAGAGTCATCACATAGTAGGTGTACAAAACACAGTTGTTAAATGAGGTAGTTGGACAGACAGAGCTTCAGGGGGAGGGCAGCTAGAAAGAGCTGGAGCTGCCCAATGGAAGAGAAGAGAGTTGATTATTGGTTCAACTCACTCCCATTTCTGGCTTCTTCTCCATGCCTGTGTCCCACATAGGCTGGTCTATTTCTAGTCCCTAGAACCTTTCTGAAAAATGCTCTGTTCCTAACCGCCTTCCCTATTTAATATCCTCAAAGCCAAGAAGAGATACCTCCTCCACCAGGAAGTCCTGTCTGACCTTACAGGTGGAGGAGGAAGGCCTCCTCTGGGTTCCCCAGTGACGGGAGCCACCACCCTAAGGAATCGTAGGCAGTCCTGAGAGTTCCTCTATGCCCAAAACAGGACCCCACACAGAGCTTGGTCTCATACATGTTCAGGCACGAAGAGGGTGACATACATCGCAGTTTACTGAGATTTTAGCTGTTATCCTGAATCCCTGACGGCTAGTCTCCCTGTTTTATTCTCATAAGTGTCATGGTTTAAATGGTGAATCATATGTTTACCCCATGCAAGAAGAAACATGGGGACACAGGCGAAGGAAGAGGTGTCTGTGGCTGAGATGGATTAAATGAGATCTGAATTTCTGCCCCAAATTCCCAGGCCAGGACCCCCTCAATCCTAGGGGAATCAGGGTCAGCCCACCCTCACCTAGGAAAATCCAAAGTTGGGGAGATGAAAGGGTGATTACCATGACTTCCCCTTCCCCTCCTCCTCTAGGCTTCACCAAGGGGCTACCACCTGGCACATTAAGCCTTGTTGCCCTTCTTCAGCCATTCTGTGAGATGTCCTAGGGAGTAATGAGGATAGTCCTCTCCCTGCAGGCAGTGCAGTATGGAAGCTGAGAACGTGGGCTCCGGAGGCAGCCTCCCCAAGTTTGAAGCCTGGTGCTATGTGACCTTGAGCTGGTTACTGAACCTCCCTGAGTCTGGAATCCTAAAATGGTTGTTGGGAAAGATATATGAAGTTATTAATAATATAGTCAGATGGATTGGCACAGCACCTGGCATGGTGAATGCCCTATATGTATTCACTATCACTGTCCTTATCAACAGGACCCACCCACAAGCAGACAGGGCTGGACACCACCCATGTTTAGCTACTTAGAAGCTCAGAGAGGGAATGAGATTTGGCCTGGATCACACAGTATGTTGGTGGTAGGTGTGATTTGATCCTAGGCCTCTGACTCCTAGTCCAGTGCACTCTGGAGGTGAAGAACCATTATTATGGCTGGGTGTGTCCTGGACTGTGGGCACTTTCTGAGTGGCCCTCTCCTTTCCACATATCCCCAGAGCCCAACTGTCTAGACCAGCTCTAGACATTTAATTAAACTTAAAAAGAATTAAATAAAAATGAAAATTCAGCTTCTCAGTCTCACTAGCTATATTTCCACCGCGTAATGGCCATGTTTTTGCTAGTGGCTACCACACACACAGTGCAGATAGAGACCATTTCCACCAGTACAGGCAGCTGGGACAGCGAGTGCTGCCTGGAACTGGATCACTGCATGTGGTTGTTGATCATGATGTAACGTCGGACTGGAGGGGGATAAGATGGGGTCTCAACCTTTGCCATGCCCACAGAAGCCTCTCTGAAGCCCACTAATTGTGGAATGCTCAGCATTGCATCTGTTGTATCTTGTCCCACTTCCTCATGATACACTTTGCTGACTGAGTTCAGGCAGAGGCTGGGACTCGCCCAAGGTCATATGGCAGGTGGACGCTTCAAGGGGCTCAGGTCACCTGACTCTGGGTTTGCTGTGCCCCAGCGCCCTGCTGCTTAGGCTACAGTCAGCAGTCTGACTGAGGTGCTGGTAAACAGAAATGACTCTTTTTTTTTGCTGATTAAAAAAAGCCAAAAAACCACTCTGGGATGGATGGCAAGGGACAATTGATCACAGCTGCAGAGCGGGTGCCTGTCAGCACCACGGACAGCTCCCCAGGTCACACTGGGATGACTACAGGACTAAGAAGGGGGCAAAGGCAGAACTCATCTCCCCATCCCACTCCAGAAGGGCCTGGAGGGACCTCAGCAGCCCCGGTGGCTGCCATGTCAAAACATTCCTTGTGTTGGTGGGGCCTGGGACTCTCAGTTCTGGAGGACTCACTATGTGGCCTCAGGCAAGTCATCTTCCTTTCCCCACTTCGGTTTTCTCATTTGGAAAGTGGAGATGATTATCCCAACTGTGTGGGGCCCTTGTGAGGCGCCAAATGGGACTAATTTGGCTAAGAGAGTGTTTGTCCACCAGGAGGTGCTAAGGGAGAAAGAAAACAGGTGTTGGATCTCATCTGACTTGGGTTTGAATCTGGCGCTACCTCTTCCCAGCGGTGTGACCTTATACAGGTCACCTGGCCTCTCCAAGCTTCAGTTCCTTCGCCTAGGAAACGTGGATAAGATACTTCACTTGCTACAATAGAATATTATTTCACCATAAAAAGAACAAAGTACTGATACATGTTCTGGCATAGATGAACCCTGAAAACATTACACTAAGTTAAAGGATCCAGACACAAAAGCCCAGCTTTTTTATGTGATTCTATTTATGTGAAATATCTATAATGGGTAAATTAATAGAGACAAAAAGTAGATTAGTGGTTGCCAAGGGCTAGGAAGAGCAGGGAGTGAGGAATGACTGTTAAACAGGTACACAATTTTTCTTACAGGTGATAAAAGAGTTTTAGAAATAGATAGTGGTGAAGGGGGACTTCCCTGGTGGTCCAGTGGTTAAGAATCTGCCTTTCAATGCAGGGGACACAGGTTCGATTCTTGGTCAGTGAATTTAGATCCCACATGCCGTGGGGCAACTGAACCCACACGCTCTACCTACTGAGCCCACATGCTCTAGAGCTCATGTTCCACAAAAAGAAGCCCTTGCACCACAACTAGAGAAGTCCCCAAGCACTGCAACGAGAGAAAGCCGGCATGCAACAATAAAGACTGGTATAGACAAAAGAAAATAGTGGTGAAGGCTGTACAATATGGTAGATGGACTTAATGCTACTGAATTGCATACTTTGAAACAGTTAAAATGGTAACTTTTATGGGTATCCTACACAATTTAACACATTAAGATACTTCACTTAGAGAGTATGTCTGAGCTTCAGCAAGACCATATCTGCACCCACAAAAGTTTCTGGTAGGTACTTGTTATGGGAACCCCCAAAAGCCTTTCAAGACCTTTCTGAAGCTTATTTATCAGGTGTTTCCTACATATGCACAAGCACTTATATGAATTGTCTTGTTAGAGCCTCAAGTAAGCCCTTGGAAGAGCATCCTACTGTTAGTCCCACTTTATAGAGGGCACAGAAAGAAGTGACTATCCAAGGTCACATAGGTAGGACATGATGGAGCTGGGATTTGATCCCAGGCAGTTTGGCTCTAGAGCCTGTCCCTCCAGCCTCCTCCCTGAGCCACCTCTCAGCTTTCAGATAACAATGTCCCCTGTGCCACCACCTTGCAGAGCCCCAAGCTGGGATCAGGGGACACACCCTTGAACCACCTGCTCACCTTGACCCTCCTATGAGAGGTCTACTAGGGGAAGGTCATCCAAGGGACACACTGCCCTGTTCTCCAGCTTTCCGAGGCCTGACTGTGGGCACATGGGCCCCAGAGTTCACCTGCCTCAGCCTGATTCCTTTTGGGCCCCGCTGAGGGACCATCCTGGAAGGTCGTGTTGGCAAACAACAGAACAAAATGGCTAGAATGCAGCAATTGCCAGCACATTTAATTCAATTCCTTCAACATTTATGGAGCCTGCTCTGTGACTCAGACAGTTCCAGCCCTTACAGAGCATGTGGCCAAGTGCAGGAGGCAGAAATACACATGGCAACTAGACAACACATAAAAATAAATTCCGAGAAGCACCAAAGCCAGAGTGTGCGGTCGAGGGAAAGGAGGCATTAATACTCACTGGGGCACCAGAAGGCTCCCTGGAAGAGGTGGCATTTCAGCCAGATCTCTGAGGACAAGAAGGATTTCAACAGAGGAAAGTGTAGAAAAGAGCATTTCACGGAAGGGAAAAGCATAGGCTAGACATAGTCAAGAGGGGAGAGATGGAGGCAATGTTGGAAACAGCAAGTTGTCCTTGCGGTGGGGGTGGGGAGGCAGATGCCTGGGCCCAGATCAAGGGGGCCTTGTTGAACCCCAGGGGCCTAGACTTAGACCATAGACTATCCACCATCAAAACAGAGCAGGGCCCCAAAGGCCACTGCCACCAGCAATTCTACTTCCAGGAATTATCCAGCAGCTCAGGCTTATGCATGGGAAATGGGGATGCACAGGGTTCTTACTTTTTTTTTGGCCACACCATGCAGTTTGTGGGATCTCAGTTCCCCGACTAGGGATCAAACCCAAGCCCTCTGCAGTGAAAGCACAGAGTCCTTACTGTTGGACCACCAGGGAATTCCCCACAGGGTTCTTCTTAAAATGCTGTACTAGCAAAAGCCTGAAGACAACTCAGATGTCCACTAGGAGACTAAATAAGCAAACTATGATCTAGCACACTAAGGAATACTATGTAGCTATGAAAAAGAACTAGGCAGTTCTACATACTGCCATGAAAAGCTCTTTAAAATGCATCAGTAAGTAGAAACAGCAAGGGCCTGTCTTAGCCAGGAGGAGACCCCTAGCCAAGGATTTAGGTCTATCTGGAAGGTGATTCCAGGAAGCACAGTGGAGGGGTGGGAGGCAAGGAAAGAAAATCAAGGACTCATTCCTGTGCAGTGAGCAACTGAGTGCAGGCCCCCCAGGGACCCTGCATAGCAGGGAGAACTCACATCTCAGAACCTCTCAGAATCTCCTAGGAGAGGGCCAAGGGAACAGGGGTGCTTACTCTCCACTTCCTAAAGCCCCAGCAGAGGGCTGCCTGGGGGCACAAACTCCCAGTACTTCCACCCTTTCTAGGCAAGCTGAAAGAAATCCCTCAGCTGGAGAGTTGCAGGTGTTTCCAGGAGGAAGCAGCTGACATGAACCAGACAGTGAGATGAGATGGTAGGGGCAGGGCCCTCACGGCGTGTGCTACAGAAGCGTACTGATTGATTGCCTGAAAAGAGGACATATTTGCTTATCTGTGGATTGGTACCCAAAACTCTAGGAACCGAGTGGATGGAGGAAAAGGTAGGAGGGGGACTTTTCTACTATGTTTTTTGAGAATTAAAAAAAAAAATTAAGCCTTTTGTTTTGGAATAATTTTAGATTATACCAGGTTGCAAAGAGAGTTCAGAGAGTTCCTGTATAACCCTCACCCAGTTTTCCGTAATGTTAGCATTTTACATAACAATAGTACATTTGTCAAAACTAAGAAATTAACACAGATACAATACTAGTAATGAAATTCCAGGCTTTATCTGGAGTTCACTGTTTCCATTAATGTCCTTTGTCTGTTTCGGGATCCCATGCAGGTTATCACATTGCATTTAGTCTTTAGAATTCTGATCCAGGTGAGTATATTATCTATCCCAAAACAGTATTAAAAATAATGAACTGCAGCTCTGAGGGGTGGTCTGAAGGCTTCTGAGCAGGCATGACCTGACCCGGGGGTAAGTGGACAAAGCCTCAGCACTGGGTGCCTGTGGGAAGGTGAGCCCAGGCTGTGCAAGTGGCCCAAGAGCTGGGTTTCCTGGCACAGGCACTTTGCTGGTCCCTTCTCCCCAGAAGATAATGGAAGGATGAGACATGCCGTAGATGCTGTCCAAGCCCCGCCCATATCCGCTGGGCACTCACCTCCACCTACCAAAGACTGTGACTCTGTCTATAGGAGCAAGCTCAGCCCATGCACAAGGCAAGCAAGACATATCCCAGAGCGGATGCCCCCAGAAGTAGCATCAACCCACGATGGATGGGGTGTGGGTGGAATAAACCCCCCGACTCCTCAGCTCTCTTGTGCTGGTAACTCTGAAATGTGTGGTGTTCTACTCAGCCTCCCAGGGCCCCTCATTGTCCGCAGCAGTACCTGCCTAGATAGCAATCCTTTACTGACTGCCTTTTCTTCCGTTCTTCACCCCAACAAGGCTTTCTTAGGATCACCCCGCAAAAGATCTCCCTACAATCCTTATCACTGGATCTCTAGAAAAACATCAACCAAGTTAAAAATCAAGGCCCATGGCCTTATTCACAGGCTGTCTGCACCCTGATCCCTGTCTTCCACCCAGAAGGCACACACAAGAGGCCCTTTGGGGCACCCTGAACATGATCCTTTCAGATGTCTACGGCTCTGCACCTGCTGTTTCCTCTGCCTGGAGTGCCCCCCTCTCCCTGATTGCCCAGGAAACTTCTGCTCATCTCAATGGCCCAGCCTGAATACTGTCTCCTCTGGGAGTATTTCTCTGACCCTCGGGGGCACGTAGTCCCAAGAGACACGGGTTTGATCCCTGGGTTGGGAAGATCCCCTAGAGAAGGACGTGGCAACCCACTCCAGGATTCTTGCCTGGGGAATCCCATGGGGTCGCAAAGAGTCGGACATGACTGAAGCAACTTAGCATGCGCTCATGCACTACTGACTCCTGAAGGCTTTCCACTGTCCCCCTCAACCGCCATCCCCCCTCTAGCAAGCTGGAGCACAGAGCCTGCGTCTGGCCCTGGCTGAGCCCCTAACTCCGGATGTGAGCTCAGGCTGGCCCCTGTTGGCTTCTGGACCTCCGTTTTCCCATCTGCACAACATGGGGTCTGTCTGGAATAGGAAGTCTTTGAGGTCTCTAAGGCTCATAGTCTGAGATTCCAGTGTCCTCCAGCTGACTTCCCTGGGTGAAGGGGACCCAGCCCTGTCCCCTCCTCCCTCAGGGATGGGATGGTGTTCCAGGGTCAAGAACCATCTGTGAGCTACACTCCCCACACAGGTGCTCCATCATTCCTTCCAGCTCTGAGACCAAGACAAACAGGGTATCTATGCTCTCCAGTGCAAAAGCGACTCATCCAACATGACTTCAGCCGTGAACCTTTCACCTCCACCCAATCCCTCACCAAGATGAAGGGGCTGAACAGGTAGGACAAGGGGTGGGTGCCTCACTGTGGCTCCAGCTCCCAACAGTGACCTCCATGACCTTGGGTGGTGGACCCAGCCTCTCTGTGGACACCAACAGTTTGCTTCAGCTGTTTTTCTCAGGACCTTCATGGAAGCATCCTTGGGCCCTTCTCTCAGGGACCAGTCTGGCACATTTCCTGTTTCCTGGTACCCGCTCCGTGGAGGCCCCTGGCCTGATGTCCATTTGGACCTACATGTCCCGATATGGTTGTATCAACTCTGGGGTACCCTCACTCTACCCTCTCCCTGTTTTCCACATTTAACAGGTCATCAGGCCATTCTTGGGTGACTGCATCTAATACCCTGATCTAGCCCTTTCCCATTCCCCACATCCTCTGCATGACTGGACCCTCATCAACTCTGGTCTAACCATTCCTCAGTCCCGTCTGACCTTCCTGGCCTATCCACCATCATTATGAAAACAGCACATGCCCAGGATATGTTAAAAAAAAAACACAAAAAACAGGAAGTTCCTCCCAACTTACACCCCCTCATGAAATGTCTCACGTGGTCTTTCAGAAATGGCCTCTGTCTCTCTCACTTGTGTATACAATACTTACAATAACTAACACTTAAACAGCCTCGCCATGGGTTGGACTCTGTTTTAAGCACTTTTAGCACATATACTAACTCATTTTAACCTCCGACTCTCCCATGTGGCACTTAACTATCATCAGCACCTACATTTTACAGATGAAAAGCTGCCTAAGGTCCCAGAGCCAGTTGGTAGTAGGGCTGGGACTTGAACTCAAGCCATCTAAATCCAGAGTCCTTGCTCTTAATGACTGTATGTGTCTTCCTGACTCCAATCACATCTCCCTTTACCAAAGACCCTTCCGTGGCTGCCCTGCTCCCGTGGCATTCAAGGCCGGTTGCAGTCCTGCCACTGCCCACGTCTGCAGCCATATCTCCAGCCCACGCCATCTGCTCTTCCCAGGACACATTCCCTCCAGGCTGTTGTGTGCGCTGTTCCCTCTGCCTTGAATGCCCTCCTCCCCCAGATCTGGCTCACATGTCAGTCCTCCAGTGGTGCTCCCTGATCTGCTCGCCCACCACCCCTGTCACTTGCAGCCTGGTCAGCTGTCTCTCCCTCCAGGAGATCTTGCATGAGGCTACTGGAACATCTTACATCTTCTGGAATGAGCTGTCAGGGTCCCTCTGGACCAGGGGCTCCCCATAAACTGGGGTGGCAGTGTACTTCTTTCTGTATCTCTTTTATTCATTCACTTAACAAACATTTGTAAACATCTCCTAGGAGCTAGGCCAGTTCTCACCAGCAGAGCTGTCTCATTGGAAGGCCAACATCTCATACACAGAGCATCATCTATGCATGCCCATTTCCTCTGCATCCTTCATTCCACTCTGCCCCATCATACAGTGTCTCTCTGGAGAAGCCTTCAGAAACAGAGCACTGGAAGAGGAGATGGAAGATATAGGACCTGACCAATGAAGGATTTTGGGGGGAGTGGAGGAACGTGCCAGTTGCAGCCTGAAAGTGAAAGTCGCTCAGAAAGTGTCTGACTCTTTATGTAACTCTATGGACTGTAGCCTGCCAGGCTGCTCTGTCCATGGGGATTCTTCAGGCCAGAATACTGGAGTGGGTAGCCATTCCCTTCCCCAGGGGATCTTCCCAACACAGGGATCGAACTCGCATTGCAGGCAGATTCTTTACCATCTAAGCCACCAGGGAAGGCCAAGAATACTCGAGTGGGTAGCCTATCCCCTTTCCAGGGGATCTTTCCAACACAGGAATTGAACTGGGGTCTTCTGCACTGCAGAAGGATTCTTTAACAACTGAGTTACCAGGGAAGCACACCTGCTCCTAAGACTCCCCCTTACTCCCTTACTCCCACATAAGATGTAACCCAGTGTCTAAGGATGGTGCCCTCAGTGGAACATCTTACAACCCATCTTGGTGCCTCTCGGGGACTCTGGGGTAACCATGGCTCACTAGGAGGAGTAAATGAGTTAATGTAATGATGATGACAGCATAATAACACCAGCTATTTCATTTTCAGGGCACAGACATTAGTCCATTTAACAGTCCTGCAGGCGAGGTGAGATCATACCTCATTTTTCAGAGGAAAACTAACTTGCCCAGCTGGTAAGTGGTGGAGCTGAGATGTGAACCCCATACAACTTCCCAGGTTGAGAGAGATCTTGGGTAAGGGGTAGTTCCTTTCTGCTAGCCTGTTCTCATCAGTACACCCCCAACAGGGAACCTGGACCGGAAATGCACTGACTCACTGCTCTTCCCACTAGGGTAAAGCGAGTCTTCCTGGCCCTGCTCAGTCACAGCAGTGAAGAGCCTCACAGATCATCTGTTGAACAGAGATGTAGCATGACTCTGACATCTTACTTGGCCCTGGCTCTGTGTCCAGAGTCTTCTCACATCTCTCTCCCCACTGTTCACTTGGCTCCAGCCACAGTGGTGTTCCTGATCCTCAGACTCACCAGGGGGTTCCCTACCTCAGGGCCTTTGCACTTGCCAAGCCCTCTTTTGGGAATCCTTTTCCCAATTCAGATCTTGGCTTCTGGGAGACCTGCCCCAAACTTTCAGTCTATAGTATGTGCTCCAACACAGCACCCTGAGTGTATTCTTGGCAAAACTTATCTCCTGCAAAAGCGGTGTTGGTTTCCATGATGATTTCTGCCTCTTCCTCCCTGATCACAAACTGTGCAAGGGTGAGGATCAGCTTGTCTTCTTCACAGCTGTGTTTCCTACCACTAACCACAATGCTGGGCACAGGAGCTACTCACTGACCATTTATCTGATGACAAACACAAACTTCCCGTGTGCCCAGCACCTTGGTCAGCACTCTGTGGGGGAGGATACAAGCAGGAGAGGAGGTTTTGCAAGTCTGTTCTGCAAGTGAGGCCGTGCAGTTCCCAGGAAGGAAAGCGGCGGCTCCGAGGTCACCGGAGGGGTAAGGCAGCAGCACATGGCACAGACTGAGGGCTCCATCTCTCCATTCAAACCACCTTCTTGGCCAGGACTGTCTGGACCCACCAGAGAGATGGCTAGATGCTGCTTGATATTCTGCTTGGGACCACTTGGAACAAAATGAAATATTTATCTGTGGCTGGAGGTTTGCAGAGGACATTTGAGATGGATCGTGTTTTCATGTGCCTGTGAAATCTAATTGGATTCATTGTAGGATATTTGATTTCTCGGAACAGACGCATCATTTTCCCAGGGAACAGAAGCCTCTGCCACCCAGGATTGGGTGGGAGCTGGTTTGGCCTCAGGCCGCCTGATTGGCTGGGCCCGGTTTGGGTCTCTGGTTGCTCTGGGGGCAGCTGGCAGGAGGAGATCTGTCTTGTCTCTCTATGGGGTGGCCTGATTTCCCCTGGCATTCCCAGACAGAGATGGCCAGGTTTTCCAGCAAAGGGAGGAATTCCTCAAGAAAGAACTAAAAGCATATGCCCTCCCCCCGCCCGACAGTGCCCTGTGACACGTGCCTGCCTGTCCTCCAAGCCATCTCTCCACTCTGCATCTCATCTTCATTGCTCCAGCCAGCCCTCCTCTCACTCCCATTCTTCTGCCTCAGGCACTACGTTTATCTCCTGCCTCCCTGTTCCCCCCACTCTAAGGGGAGATAAATCTTCCTAAAGCCTGAGCTTCAAGTTCTGCCTCCCACAGGCCATATAAACATAGGCAAGCCTCTTCTCTCCCTGGACCTCAGTTTCCCCATGAAAGGATGCAGCTGGGCTCCAGCAGGAGTTCTCATCCAAACCAATCAGACCCCAATTTCCATTTTTATAGCAAATATTTGGTAATGTCCCCCTTTACCATCTCTGAAATGAAATTCATAGATAACATTGCCTACCTACACATATAATTTAAACAAAATGCAGGGATTTCCCTGGTGGTCTAGCGGTTAGGACTTTGTGCTTCCACTGTTGGGGGCGCAGATTTGATATCTGGGTTGGGAAAATACCATGCAGTGAGAAATGGCAACTCAATCCAGTGTTCTTTCCTGGGAAATCCCAGGGACAGAGGAGGCTGATGGGCTGCAATCCAGAGGGTCGCAAAGAGTCAGACACGACTGATAATATCACGCACACACACTCGCAGGGAACTAGATCCCCCATGCCACATGGTGCGACCAGAAGGAAAAAAAAATACAAAGCCTTAACTGAATATAATGGAGACGTGAAAGGCAAGTAATTTATAATAGAGTATATTATGAAGCATAAATGCTGGGCCGCAACTCCACTAGAAGGCATAATGAAGGAATCGGATGCCGGCACCTACCCATACATAATCAGTGACAGCGATGAATCCAGACAGAGAGAAATGTGCTATTGAATCAGTTACTCAAATACTACATGTACCAAAAGCTAGAGATAGTGAAATTTTTCTCAAATGGTGACCAACTCTTGGCAAAGTTCTGAACAAGCTGGCAAAGTATATCATTTCCTTTGTAGATGTTAATAGTTACCTTCCTGGAAAATTCAGGGTATGTTAAAACTCTGCAGAAAATACTTCATGCATGTATATGAAATATAGTGAGGGGACAGGCTCAGTGAATTAGAAACATTTTTTAGCCTGCTAGAATGACTAGTGCATGCGTGCAGGCTAAGTCGCTTCAGTCGTGTCCGACTCTTTGCCACCCCATGGATTGTAGTCTGCCAGGCTCCTCTGTCCAGGGGATTCTCCAGGCAAGAACACTGGAGTGAGTTGCCATGCCCTCCTCCAGGAGATCTTCCCAACCCAGGGATCGAACCCATGTCTCTCGGGTCTCCTGCATTGGTAGGTGAGTTCTTTACCACTAGTGCCACCTGGGAAGCCAGGATTGACTAGTAGGACATTTGAAAGTCATGTGGGATGCAGGTGGGACAATCCTTCATTGTGAGGGGCTGACCAGAGCATTCCCAGTTCTCCGCCCTCGAAGTGCTAGCAGTGCCTGCCCAGTTACTGTGGTAACAACAACAAAGAAAGGTCCCTGGAGGGCAGAGCCATTCCCTTGAGAGCCTCTGGACTAGACCCTGAATGGCAGACATATAGCTTGCCACCACTGCTGTTTCCTGCATCTGAGGCAGACATGGCTAATCAAAAGTTCACTTCCTTGCTGAATCCTCAAATTGGCACTCTATGTAACCCACTGGAATCTACTCATGAGCTGAAACTTGGCTCAGGGTAGAAACTTACTCAACTCTTACAAATATTTACTGAGTCGACAGACTGGATGGAGGATCTGAGTGGTCTTTTTCAGTTTCAGGCTCAGGATTTCCTGCCCTTCCCCAGCTCAAAGCCCACCCAAGGCATTCCACCTCTGACAGAAGGCAGCTCTGCTTCCTTGGCCTGACATTCTAAGTTCTCCCTGAATTGGTCCAATGACACACATGCGCAAAGCACTGTAAATATTGCAAAGCATGCAGGATCATATTTGATCCTTACATATCACCATGAGGCAGGCAGAGAAGGAGGGCAGGCCCATTCTACAGATAAGGAAACCAAGGCTCTTTGAGTAGAAGTGACTTTCCCAGAGTTACAGAGCTGGGAAGTAGTCAGCAATGGAAACCTGTTTGATTTTTTTTATAATAAGATTTTAATTTTTTTAATTTAAAAAATTTATTTTTATTTTTATTAGTACTTTTTCATTTTTGGCTGCTCATGGAAATTCCCCGATCAGAGATCGAACTTGTGCCTTCTGCACTGGGAGCACAGAATCTTAACCACTGGACCACCAGAGAAGCCCCAGAATCCTGTTTTTTGAGTGTAAAACCTTCATCTTGTCCAGCCTGTGCTTTTCAGCTCTATCCTGTCTCAGATAATCCAAGATCAACGACAACGGGCCACAGGTCATTCCTCTATAGCCCCATCATACCTGGGAAACAGCAGTGTAGTGGCTAAGATTGCGTGGGAGTTAGAGTCAGAGTGCACCTGGCTGACTTCAAGTCCTGGCTCCACCACTTGGAGCTGTGTGACCTGGGGCAAGTTACTTAACCTCTCTTGTCTCTGTTTTCTTATCTATAAAATGGAGATGATATGGTATCTATTTCACGGAACTGTTGAGGGGATTAAATGAGTGAATCTATGTAGAACTCTTAGCACAGTGCTGGGCAAGTAGTGAGAGCTCAATAGATGTTAGCTGGAATTTGTATTACTACTCTGAGTTTCTGCTACCTGACATGCCCTTCTACATGGCTATGTTAGTTGAAACTGGATTCATCCCATCATCTTAAGATCAATATGTCCTCCTATAAACATCATTCCCTGACCCTGCCATCTCAACCAGATTCATCTTATCTCCCCTGAATTCCTAGCAAGTTCTATTGGTGTTTCCTTTTTTTTTTTTTTCTGCAAGTTATTCCTACCTCCTCTTCTTTGCCCATGCTATTCCCTCTAGATGGAATGCTCTTCTTGTCTTGCCTACCAGGTTAACACATCTTTAAGTAGCATCTCCTCCAGGAGGCTTTCACTGAGACACACAGGCTGTGTCAGGAGTCTCCTCTTGGTTCCCACAACCTTCAGTTCTTCTCTGAAACACCAGAACTGCTACTGAAGATGTAGAAAATTCTGACCCCAATAATTAGAAAACACATATTCTTTTCAAACACTCATGCAACATTTACAAAACTTGGCCATGTTTTAGGCCATAAAGCAAGTCTCCTTTTTTTTTTTTTTGGCCCTTAAGCATATAGGATCTTAGTTCCCTGACCAGGGATCAAACCCATGCCCACTGCATTGGAAGAGCAGAGTCTTAACCAGTGGGCTGCCAGGGAACTTCTGCAAGTCTCAACAAGTACCAAAGAAACAGTATCATACATACATTAAAAAAAAAAAACAAACCCACAAAGCAGTAACAAAAGATAACTTAAAATCACCTGCATGTTTGAAAATTTAAAAATACATACTTCCAAATAACTCATGCATTGAGGAAGAAGCCAAAAGGGAAATGAGAAAGTATTCAGAACGGAGTGATAATGAAAATACAATATATCAAATTTGTGGGATGCAGCTAAAGCAGTACCTAGAAAGGCATGCATTGGCTTAAGCTCTTAACATTAGAAAAGGAAAAATAAGACTGCAAAATAATATAAGCATCCAACTCAAGAAGTGAGAGAAGAACATCAGAATAACCCCAAAGAAGGTGGGAGGGAGGGAGGGAGTGCTTGCTAGCTTCCACGTCTGTGTCCCCCACATGCTGGGCGCATCGCTGGGTCCCCAGCACGGGCTGGCCCAGGGCTCAGTGCTGGAGGACTGTAGTAAGAGGCAGGTGAACGCGTGCTGTGGGGACAACGGTTTCAGTCTCTCACTATTCCATTTTCCATGTCAGTATTTCTCAAGCTGAGGTTCCTATCCCTCGTGGGGTCCTGCGGTGTGTGTGAATGAGTGTGTATGTGTGTGTGTGCGTGCATGCGTGTGCTGGAGGAGGGAGTTAGAGGCCCCTGGCCCCACACTTTCTGGTCATTCTCTTAAACACAAAAGAGGTCTCAAGTAGGCTGAGTGACCTCTCGAGATGCCAAGGGGCAGATGCTGACCCAAGGTCACCTGGTGATGAGGAGGTCAACCTAGGACCAGAATTTGGGGCTCCCGTTTCCAGGGCCCACCTTTCTCCTCAACACAGAGCCACCATCTTCCTCCATGGGCTATAGTGCCTGCTGCCAGGATGCTATATCAGTGGGGCTCCCAAGACCGCTGTATTTGCAGGTGGTGACCTTGGAGTTGGCAGGAAGCGCTGGCTTGGAGCTGGCACTGTGCCAGCTTGGGCTCCAATTCCAACATCCTGGCCAGCCTCAGGGACCCCTGGCAACTTGAGAAGCCTCACAGCCTCCTCTAGGAAGTGGGGATAATGACATCTGTGCCTCCCTCCCTGGACTGACTGTGAGGGTCACAGGCAGTAAGGTGTGTGGAAATGCCCAGCACAGACCTGACCAACACTCGCTCAGAGTGAAGAATGGCATCAGCTATGAGAGATACAGTCCCGATCACCAGGGGCCGGGCTCTGGCCCAAGGGCTTTAGGTTCACTCGTTTGTCCCTTTAACTGATTCTGGCTGTTGTTGTTCAGTCACTCAGTTGTGTCCGATTCCTTGCGACCCCATGCTCTGCAGCACACCAGGCTTCCCTGTCCTTCACCACATCCTAGAGCTTACTCAGACTTATGTCCATTGAGTCGGGGATGCCATTCAATCTTTCCCAGCACGCGGGTCTTCTTTTTTTTTTTTGCGGGTCTTCTCTAATGAGTCAGCTCATTAGATACTGACTGAGCACCTATTAAGGGCCAGACCATCGAGACTTTGGGGTTCAGCAGTACAGACCAAGTTCTTGTTCTCATAGACCTTATATCCTGGGGGGTGGGGTGGGGGTATAGATGGGCAGATAACAGAGGAATGTACATATTGTAACTCAGGTAACGATAGCTTCTTGGAAACTAATCAGAGATGGTGAAGAAGAATGGGCGTGATGCGTGGTCAGGACAGGCTTTCCGGAAAAACAGTGCTTGGGCAGCAGCGAGGGGAGAGCCTGTGGATACTTAGGGAAAGGATATTCTGGGTAGAGGCACGGCAGGTGCCTAAGTGGGTGTGCAGCTGGTGCTGCGAGTGAGAGACAGTGTAACACAGTGGGTGTCAGAGTGTGTGAGTGTGTGTTGGGTGATCGGCTTACTGTGAGGGGGTCAGAAGGGGCAGGAGGAGCGAGGCAGAGTGTGCAGAGGAGGACAGATCCTGAGGGTCCCGTGACTGGGTCCCTCAGGTGCGCCGGCATCATCTTCTGACCACTCACCGGGGTGGAGGAAGAGAGTCCAGCCCAGGCAGTCGCATGCCAGCGCCCACTCTCCACGTGGTTTCCAGGAGCGTGGTTGGTCCTGGATGAGAGGCGTGTCTGGGGAGAGCCCCTTGAACCCCGAGCATTCAGAGGCGAGACCCCTGTGGATGTGGGAGGCGAGGCAGGTCGAATCTGGGTCATGGAGAAGCCAGGAGGGGAGCCAGCTAGGGCAGCAGAGGCAAGCCACCCGGGGCTGGGGTGGTGGGGGTGGCCTCTCCATGGAGACGGTGTTCGGAAGCCCCACTGGAATTACTCACGGAGGCCCGTGTGCACACGTGTGTGTGCACCTAGGGCCACGTGCACACACACGCACCTCAGAACCCACACAATCCCAGCTCATCTCAGAAGCCACTTAATGACTGACGTCACACCCTGGAGGAGACAGGGGCCTGGTGTCTGTCTCAGCAGGAGGATGGGTGACAGGTGTCCAGTGGGACCAGCAGGGACAGGGCTCCTCTGTACCCCTGCAGCCTTGCTTCCCCACAGGGCTGGGGTGCTGGGCAGCCCTCCATCAGAGTTCTGGAGCTCTATTCTGCATTAGGCCCCATGGGAACCAGGAGAAACCTGGTCCCTGTCCTTAGAGTCTCTCAGGGGAGAGAGATCATAAACATAACTACAGAGATGGTTGAACACTGACCAGACCTGCAGAGAAGGAACAGGTGGATCACAGAGGGCATTTAAAAAGAGAGAAAGTGTAACAAAGCTTTCTGGAGAAAGTGAGGTTCAATCTGAGGTCTGAAGGATGAGTAGGAATTGACAGGATAAGGTGTGTGTATGTATGTGTGTGTTTCAGGCAGAGGACAGTGTGTGCAAAGGTCCCGGGGTCAGAGAAAGAATCACAGGTTTAGGGAAACAGAGAGAAGACCAGTGTGGCATGGGGGACAGAGGTGTGTACCACCAAAGTCATCCTTCTCTGTGTGTGTGCAGGGCCCAGAGCTGGCAGAGAGACAGGTCAGGGCTGGAACGCACCCATTCACTGTGCAACTTTGGGCAGGTCACCTCCCCCTCTGAGTGTTGGTTCCTTATCTGAACAATGGAGACTCCAACCGTGCTGAAATTCAAGATGGCACATTTAAAGTGCCCCGAAGGGTGCAGGCACGTGGTAGCTCTTGGCAAAATGGAGCCTGTCTCCTGTTTCTTTCTCTCTTCTGTGCTGGTTTCCCCCTCTCACTTCGCTCCCCAGCTCCTTAAAGGAGCTGGAGTCTTGTCTGAGGCTGGGGATGGGACGAACTTAGCCCAGTCAGCGCTCACAGCAGCCGGCGCACCGAGATTGGTCCCACCAGGCACACCAAGCTGGGCTTTCTCCCCAAGTGCTCTCTGGGGTCTCCATCTCTGGAGACCTAGGGGCAGGAACAAGAACAGAAATCTAGACCAGCCCTGCCTCCCCAGCTCAGCCAGAGGGCCTGGGCTTCCGGGTCACCAGGGCACTCCCTAAGTGTACAGCCCTTCACAGCTCAGCAGCCTCCTTCTCTGGGGACAAGGATTAGTGCCTCCATCTAACAGAGGAGGAGGTTCAGTGAAGGGAGACCTACCCAGGCCAGGGATCAGGGTGCTAAGTCGAGCTCTTCTCACTTCCAGGCCTCCTCAGGCTCTTGGCCAGGCCAGTGTTCCCCATTCAGACCCCCTCTCCCATCTCGCACCTGGTCCCCCTCAGAATTTTAATCAGACATTCTGCCCTGATAACTCCCAGCTCCCAAGTTCCACCCCACCCTTGTCCCTAAGGGGGTTTATTTTGGCCACTCCAAACTGTGCCCCCCATAGTGGAAGGGCTAAGTCCTAACTCCTGGGCCACCAGAGGAGTCCCTGCCCCTGAATTCCTGGCTCTTTTCGGGGAAGTCACGAAACTCCTTCCTGCCCGCCCTGGCCCCCCAGCCCTCTGCACTCTCCATTCCCTCCACCAGGAGTGCTCTGCCCTAGATCCTCATGTGGCTCCTCCCTTCCTTCTTCATTCAAGGCTCAGCCCAAATGCCACCTCCTTAGAGAGCCCTCCCCTGCCTCCCTCTCCCACTCCCATGTCACCCAGGTTTACTATCTTCAAGAGCACTTGTTCATTTATTTTGCTTACTGTCTGTTTCTTCCACTATAGAGAATCCCTGGAGAGCTGGGGCTGGGTCCTGTCCATTTCAATATCCCGAGTCTGATACAGTCCCTGATCACAGGAGGTGGTTATTAAGTGTACGTTGAGTGGATGAACACATAAATGAGTGAATGAATGACCAGTAGCCCCGAGGATGCATCACCTCCCGGCCGCCTGCCCTTACATGTCCACCTGGCACCTGAGACTCAACACGTGTGAACTGAATTCCAGATCTCCCCTGGCAGACTTGTTCCTTCCATGTCCCCATCCCAGTGGCTTCCAGCTGAGCTGGATGCTGAGGTGCCCCTGCTCCCCTTCTCTTGCTTAAAAAATCCCTCTCCTGTAGCCACATCTGTGGCTCCCTCTCTGAGCCAGCTCTCAAATCTACCTGTTTATTTCCATCACTGCTGTCTCAACCCTGGACCTGGCCGCCATCACCTGTCAGGAGAGTCACAGCAGCCAGGCTCCTTCAAGTCATGCCCCCGATCATGCCTCCTAACCCCTCACTGGCTCCACAGTGACCACAGGCTGCAGCCCAGACTCCATGGCCCAGTAACAAGGGTCCCCGTGATATGACTCAGGCAGTTTCTCCAGCCTCAACTGCCACTGCACACCCAGGCTTCAGCCACCACAACAGCCTGTGAGTGTCATGCCTCCACACCTCTATTCAGCAATGCCTGTTTCCAGGAGAGACTTCCCCTTTGTCAGCCTGCCCCATCACATCCCAGATTTGCCCCACCTTCTCAGGAGCTGTTCTCCTGACCAAGCGTGAGCCGATTTTCCCTTCCCTGGGCAGGTGTCTATTGCAGCCTGGGCCATGCTGCCCTCAGTGTGTATCCTCCAACCCAACCATCTATCATTTTCCAAATGCATGTCAGCCCCTGTCCTCAGAGCCTTGCATGTATCACTTCCTGTAACCTGCATGGCAGCCCATTTTACAGGTGAGGACACAGGTTAAGTGACCTGCCAAGATCACATAGCAAGTAACACGTGGAGCTGGAATTAGGATGCAAGTTCCTCTGACTCTAAAGGTGGATTATGAATTCCTCAACAGCTGGGTCATGTTAGGCTTTTTCCCGCGGGGCTTTAGAGCCCAGCGCACAGGACCAAGTGTTCCAAGCAGAACATGTGGGTAAGAGGGCAGAAGTCTCAGGGAGGAAAATTTGGGCACAATCTAAGAAAAATCCCAGCAGTGCATGGAGCTGCCCAGGAGATGGCAAACCTGAATGCAAGCAGAGGCCAGAGGAAGGCTAGTGGAAATTTGAGGAGGGGCTTCTGCTCTGGGAAAAGGTGTCCTGGAAGACCTCTGAGACCTCTGACCTACTGTTGAAGGTTGGGCACGACCCCAGGCCACTCCTTCCTATCACCCAAGTCCTGAAGCCCATCACGGGAAGTCAGGAGCCTCTGTAACTCATCAGAAGGAGAGCTCTAAGCTGCCTCCTTCCTGGGATGACCTGTGTTTTAACTGAGATTTCTAGACAACCCAAACGATTCACCTTCAGGCCCTGTGACAGGCTATGGGAAGGGACAATAGGGCCTGTCCACTTGCTCATATGGCACGGGTCATGGTGGGAACACGTCTAACACCAGGCAGACCGTATCTGCCAGGCCTGCACTGAGCACTCTGCCCCTCACTGAACCCTACTCCCAGCCCACGGACTCAGGGGGCCAATGTTCCATTTGCAAGACAAAGAGCCAGGCGCTGAGCGAGGGGTAGTGACTCATTGGCA
Organism: Giraffa tippelskirchi; assembly: GCF_054371585.1. Taxonomy (NCBI): domain Eukaryota; kingdom Metazoa; phylum Chordata; class Mammalia; order Artiodactyla; family Giraffidae; genus Giraffa; species Giraffa tippelskirchi. The sequence continues at coordinate 107,320,375 of NC_137287.1, read as the reverse complement.
GGTGCACCGGGGTCCCAAGGGGAGCTGCTGCCCGCCTCCCTTGCCCCACCCCTTCCGCTCCAGCAGGGCTGGCGGCTGCTGGGAACAGTGTCCTGAGCCTGGTAGGGCCCAAGAGAGGGGGCAGCTCTGAAATGCAGGAGTTGTGGCTTCAGCTGGACTGTGATGAGGGCCTCTGTGCTGGATGTTTGAAGTTTGGGGGCTTGGGAGAATGAATAGAGCGGCTTTGGCCTTGGTCCCTGGGACTGGCTTGATCATGAAGGACACGGATTTTATAAATATCTCAGCCTTCACATGGATCACACGGCATGGGGAATTAGCTAGGAGGCAAATGAGGAGGAAGGGGAGGAAAGGCTTCAGCTGTGCTGGCAGCCCGTTTGGAGATGCAGAGTTCATGGTCAGAGCAGACGGGACTAAACGGCCTGTCCATTACCCATGGATACTGGTGTCCAGGCCACTGAGGCCAAGGCCAGGGTATGGGGAGCAGGTCTTTGAGACAGAACCCTGGGGGCACAATCTGAATCAGGAACCACTGCCTTTATTGTGGGGAGGTGGGCGGAATCCTCAGCTGAGTTTCTGGCAGTAATGGGGGGAAGGGCCGACCCCAGATCTCCATGAGCTCAGTCTGGAGAAGGGATCAGGGTTCAGTTTGGAGTGAGGTCAGGGCCCAGTGTGGGGCTAGAGTGAAGAGATCGACTGGGATCAAAATCGGGGCTTGGTGTGTATTCAGGACCCCCCCAGTGGGTACTTTACTCCTTTTATTTGGCTGTACTGTGCCTCATGCAGGATCCTAGTTGTCCAACCAGGGATCAAACCCACACCCCCTTCACTGGAAGTGTGTAGTCTTCACCACTAGACTGCCAGGGAAGTCCCTGTTTCTTTGGGGAGGTGGTACTTCACCTCTCATATCTGAGTCTGACTGAGGGACAAGCCAGTTCTGCAATGACACCGAGGCCCAGGATCCAGAACTCTGCTCTGTCTTAGGGAAGGAGCTGCGACCATGAGAAATTCAGCTAGGCTAGAGGGGAGGGCAGTGGAGGCATGTCCCCCTCCCTCGGGGTTGCTATTCTGGGTCTCTGTAAGTCACAACGTGGGAGTTAAATATAAGGGGACGTCACGTGACAGGCAGTAGGTGGTTAATGACCCAGCAGAAGGCGAGTCAGAACCCAGAGAAGGCACCATGGGGGGTAGGGGTGTGGGGAGGGGGAGAACTAGCCTTGGCCAAGGAGACAGGAGGCTTGGCTTTGAAGACCGCAATGTCCCTGCCTCTGTGTGTGACTTCAGGCTCATCCCTCCCTTCTCTGGGCCTCAGTTTTCCCTTCACGGGGTGGGCAGTTGAACTCAGGTCTCTACATTCTCTTTATCTGTGAGATGCCATGCACGGGTGCTCCTTCCCTGGGCAGGACCTGGTGGGGATCTCACCTCCACCACCTTCACCCTCACTGGTTAAAGTCTGAGCTGGCCTCAGAGGCCCCAGGGCAAAGACCACTTCCTCCATGAAGACTTCCCCCATGGGCAGGGATAGTTAGGGAGTTTGGGCTGGACATGTACACACTGCTGTACTTAAAATGGACAACCAACAGGGACCTACTGTTTAGCTCATGGAGCTCTGCTTGGTGTTATGTGGCAGCCTGGATGGGAGGGGAATTTGAGGGAGAATGGACATATGATTATGCTTGGCTGAGTCCTTTTGCTGTTCACCTGAAACTATCACAACATTGTTAATCAGCTATACCCCAATACAAAATGAAAAGTTAAAAAAAAAAAGACATTCCCCACTGAAATTCACTGCCCCTTGGCTCAGTCTGCGTACTTTTGAACCCCTGTCTCGGCCTGGAGCCCACTCTGCCATGCAGTAGGGGGGGTGTGGTCCTGTCTGTCTCCCCCACCAGACTGAGAGCCCAGGAGTTCAGAGTCCACCCGCCACCCACCCCCTTGGTATCCTGGCCTTCAGGGTCCCACAGCCATGGTCCCCAGCCCCTCAGATCCTTCAGAGACTAGAGCTGTAGCAGCCCCCATGGTTACTATACTCATTGTATGAACGGCATTGCAGACATGGTCATTCTGCACATACCTGAGCCATTAATTGCCTCCTCTTTCAAGGGTGCTGTGTGAGTCATGCTATTCCTTGTATTTCTCTTTTTTCTTTGTCTATTAAGAAGGTCAGAGGCAAATATATAGCCTCCCTTTGGCAAAATATAACCTGGAATTATCTCATTTTTGTCTCTGTTGATTCTTCTTTTGACCTCTTATTTCTTTTTCTTACTTCTATAAGGAAATTTTTAAAAAGATAAAGGAGAGATGAAGAAAAGGAACACAGGGATGAATTGGGAAATAATACCTCAGACTCTTAGCTGTAAACGATAAACATTAGTTCAGAGTGTAAGAGTGTTTTGCCCATGACAGGCCTTAGCGAAGCCTATGACTTGGCATTTATTATCTTCTCTGATCTCCACCGTTCCCATAAGGGGCAGGTGGTATACGTGTTATCTCTCTGTTGCAAATGGACAAGCAGAAACATAAAGACAGGAAATAACCTGCCCCAGAACCCATGGTGAGGAAGAGCGAGAACTGCAACTTCAACCGTCTGACTCCCAAACCAGTCTCCTTAACCACTGTGCTTTCTTATTTCCCCAGCCACAGAACACTGGAATCTCTAGGTGGGAGGGGTCCTCAGGTGCCCCTGCAGCTTGAATTCAGGCCTGTTCAAGACCTGACTCGATAAATATTTGCTTTCAAACTTTCCAAAGAAACTTTAAACTCTCGGGTAGAAGCCAAATATTAAAAATGTGAGCCTGGAGCTGCCATTAGCTCCGAGGTGAGCCAGAGCAATTCCATCTCCTGCACAAGGAGACCTCTGCGAAATTGCTCATGATACAGTGAGTGAGAGAAGAAGGCAAGAAACACCCACTCTCCAACACTAGGAGACTGGGAATATAACCTACACCCAGCCACACCGTGGAATATCATGCAGCCATGAAAAAGCAAAAGGTTCATTTCTAAGTACTGACCTGAGGAGAAATCTCCAAACCATAGGATACATGAAAAAAGCTGGCTGCAGATAAATTAAAGTATGGTTCCATTTATGAGAAAAGAAGACAATAAAACACCTATGCAATTGCAGAGAAAAAGATCTAGGAAGATCTTTTTACATCTCCACCTGGATTCCTCCCCTGAACTCTGGACTCATGTAACCAGTTGCCCACTCAGCATCTTGGACATCTAACTGGCATCTCTAACTCAACATGTCCAAACCTGCAACCCTGACCCTACAAATCTGCTTTTCCCAGTCTCCCCATCCCAGTTTCTGGTAGTTCCACCCTCCTAACTGATCAGACCCAATCCTTGGATTCAGCCTTGACTCTGCTTTGTCATCCTCACAACCAGCCCAGCAACAAATCCTGCCATCCCATTTTCTAGACAGGAGAGGCCATGGTGGTCTCTGCCCTGGCCAGAGCCCACCCAGGTGCTCCTTTCAGCTCTGGGCGCCTCTACTGATGGATGGACATGGGACAGTGACCATGATGAGAGTCAGTGATGGAATAATCAGTGACTATTGATTAGGAATAATTACAGGAACAATGTTAACAGCTATCACTTTTTTAGGGCCAGGACTTGTCCTGCTCCGAATCCTTTGTATCTCTCTTGACCCTGTCCTCGCCTCAGAGGGCCTTTTCATAAATGGGCACAGAGAGGTTAACTGGCTTTCCCAGAGTCACAGAGCTAACAGGTAGGAAAGGAGGAATTCTAACCCAACATGTCCAACTGAAACTCCAGAAGTGCCTGAGAAAGTGTCATGTTATGGATTCCATTCCTGGCAGCAAAGCAGAGTGGAAAGAGATTATGAGAAAGAAGAATCGAGAGGGGGGCAGGGGCTTCTCCTATCAGATAGCAAAGCACATTTGACAGTTATTTGTGGTGGTTCTCAACAGCAGGTGGAACTGTTGTCTTAGGGTGTATTTGGAAATGACTGGGGCATTTTCAATTGTAACAGTTGCTGGGGACAAGGGAGCGGTTCTACCGGCATTGAGCACCAAGGACTGAATCTGGGATCCTAAAGAACCTATAACAAGTTGGATAATCAAGCCCCAAAAAGAATTGTTCTACTCCAAATGCCAAGTTCTACCCCAAGTCTCTGCTGAAAAAACAATGAGATACAGTAATTAATGCAGAATTAAAATAGACAAAGGGGAAGACAAGGAGATCAATGAGACGGAACAGAACTCCAAGAAGCAGATGCATAAATACACAGGCACCTTAACAGAAAACAGAGATGATATTTCAAATTAGCAAGAGAAGGATGGACTATTTCTAAAGCTGCTGGGACAAACTATCCAGGTGCTAAGTTGCTTCAGTTGTGTCTGACTCTTTGCGACCCTAAGGACTGTAGCCCGCCAGGTTTCTCTGTCCGTGGGATTCTCCAGGCAAGAATACTGGAGTGGGTTGCCATGCCCTCCTCCAGGGGATCTTCCCAACACAGGGATCAAACCCTAGTCTCTTTTGTCTCCTCCACTGGCAGGCAGTTCTTTACCACTAGTGCCACCTGGGAAACCCCAAAGATATGCCGTATCTCCTTCTAATCATTTTAAAGGTTTGTTTTTCCTTTATGTTTCAAATTAAGCCCTTGATCCACCTGGAATTTTATCTTTGCATGTGGTAGGAGGTAGGGAGCCTAATTTCATGTTTATATGGATAGTTTCGAGCTTCCCTGGTTGCTCAGATGGTAGTCTGCTTGCAATGCAGGAGACCTGGGTTTGATCCCAGGGTTGGGAAGATCCCCTGGAGAAGGGAATGGCAACCCACTCCAGTATTCCTATCTGGGAAATCCCATGGACAGAGGAACATGGTGGGCTACAGTCCATGGGGTCACAAAGAGTTGGACACAACTGAGTGACTAATACACACACAGATAGTTTGGGGCTTCCCAGGTAGCGCTAGTGGTAAAGAACCCGCCTGCCAATGCAGGAGATGAAAGACATGCGGGTTCAATCCTTGGGTCAGGAAGACCCCTTGGAGGAGGGCATGGAAACCCACTCCAGTATTCTTGCCTGGAGAATCCCATGGACAGAGAAGCCTGGTGGGCTACAGTCCATAGAGTCACAAAGAGTCAGATAAGACTGAAGCAACTTAGCATGCACACATGCATAGAATATCTTTATGACCTCAGGTTGGGGAAACGTAAATAAGAGCAAATAAAGGAAAAAAAATGATGCTTTTTTTCACCAAAAATTTAAACTTCTAAATGAAAGAGACACAAAGGTAAAGGAAAAGCAAAACACTGGGAGAAAATATTTGCAACAAACGTAAAAAGGACTAAGATCCACATACATAAACCTCTTTAACAAGTGAATAAGAAAAGATAAAAAGAAAAAACTGGGCAAAGTATATGAACAGGCATTTTGCAGAAGAGGAAATTCCAAGATGACCATTAAACACATAATGAAGCTCAGCCTCTCTGATACTTGGGTGATGCTCACGAAGATAAGATGTTTTTTCCCAGCAGACTGGTAAAATTGAACAGTGATAAATCAACTGATAGGGAGGTGCTGAGGAAATGGGAACTCAGATACATCACTAATAGGAGAGCAAAGAGGCATAACCACCATGGAGGGCAATTTGCAGTGTTCGTTAAAACAGAAAATCCTGCTTCCAGGGAAACACGAACACGTCTACAAGGAAGTTCATGGCAATACTGGTTAAGATGAAGGACTGGAGACGTTGAAATGTCCACCAGCGGGAGGATGGGCAAAATGTGGTATCAACATCTAATGGAATCCTGCTCAGCAGAAGAAATGAATGAACTACAGATACACTTGTTTTTGGATAGATGTCAAAAACAGGGGAAGTGAAGAAAGCAAAATGCAAAGATAATTCACTTATTATGACATAATTTATATAAGAAAATCATTCAAATAACACCCGTGAGCTTGGGTTTGTGAAAGCTCCCTCTAATACCTGGAAGGACTTTCAGCATTTCCTCCCTCCCTTCCTTTCTCCCTCCCTTTCTCCCTCCTCCCCTTTATTCCTCCTCCCCTCTCTTCCTCCTTTCCTTCCTTCCTCCCTTCCTTTAACCCTCCCTCTCTCCTTTCCTGTGACATGCTTGCTCTGTGCTGACAGGTGCTGGAGATGAGGCCAAGGCTCCAGGTTGTAATCCCTGCCATGCAAAGCATCCCACCATGACCCTCAAGCCCACCCTAGACTAAGCCCTCACTGCAAACCTCATGTCACATATCTCTTGGGGTCTGTGAGATGGACATGATCCTATGTCCTGCCGGTTTCCCAGGCTGTTGAGAGCACTCCAGGAGGGTGTGGATGAGCTGACCGTGTGTCTTCTAAAGTGCACCAGCTGACCCCAGTGTCACCAAGGAGAGTGGCTGGTGTGTTAAGTTCCTTGCCTTGCTTTCCCACTGTCCTCCACTGTCACCCCCTCCCATCTTTCCTTCTTCATTTGATTTAGTGCCTGGGAGCCAAGGTAGGGTGTGGGGAGAGAGGCCCCCCAGAGCCAAGTCTCTGGGCCTGGGAGATAACCTCTCCTTACCTGGGCTCAGGCATTAGTACCCTAAGGTCATAGGTGGTCGTAAGAGTGGGTGGACACCTTGTCACAAAAGCCAAACAGGTGCCAAGGACAGCAGCCATGATCATGTCCAGGACCTCAGACAACCACAACAGGGCCCTGGAGAGACGGTGGTGGCAGACAGACTAATTGGGCATGACAGCAATCCTGTGAGGCATATTAAGCACAGAGCTGTTAGGGTGGCTGGTGGAGGAACAGCCAGAGCTGGCCCAGCCTCTGACCCCCACAGGGACACTTGGCTCTGAGGCCCAAGTCTGCCTGCCTGAAGGAATGTCTATCAGCTCAGGCTGCCAGGTGCTGTCCCAGCCTGGCTGCCACTCCTGCTGGGTAGTTCAGGGTGGCAGGGCTAGGCCCTTCTCTGTAAGTACATTCTAATACTTACTGTGCTGCTTTAGGGGGTTTCTTTCCCTTCTCTGGGTCTTATTTATACTAACTAAACTGTCAGCCCTTCCCACCCACTGACTCTTCTGATTTTCAAAAATAAAAAACAAAAAAACACCCCCACCCTGTAAGGCAGTGATGCCATGCGAGCATGCTAAGTCACTTCAGTTGTACCCAACTCTTTGTGACCCTATGGACTATAGCCTGCCAGGCTCCTCTGTCCATGGGATTCTCCAGGCAAGAATGCTGGAGTGGGTTGCCATGCCCTCCATTTCCATACAGTCCCTGAGCCTCACACTCTCTTTCAGATTTGGCTCATATATATCACAAACCATTCAGGAAACCCCACCAGATTCTAAGAGCTTATATTTAACAATCCTTTCACGCCTTCCTCTGTGTGTAAGACCAAGGTCACCCCTCCACATATCAGTTTACAAAGACTGGCCCCACCCATTAGGCTGTGTAGCGCTACCAGCAACCTTCCTATTCCGACTGAGGAAACAGAGGCTAGAGAGAGACAGAGTCCTCAGTCCATTTAAATTTTCTAGGCTTCAGTTAGCTCACACCTAGAATGGGGAGGGGATATATGTTAGTACCTTTCCTGTAGCTTGATGTTTGGAAATAAACAGCATAATACATTTCTTAGTTCTTAAAAAAGTGTAAACAATAACATGGACCCAAATCCCACCTCAGATATTGTTAGGGTTTTTCAATGCCAAGGCCAAAGACTCTGATCTCCCAACTGGGTTCCCAGTAAATCAGTCCTGGAAATGATTCATGAGATTTTCTGGAGACAGAACCACGGACAGCGTCCCCTGATGCTGGGACCAAGCTAAACCCTCTGTTCAGCACCATGGACAACACTCCACTAGCTCCTGAAGGACAAGGCAATCACATCGTGCACACCTTAGACAGCTCAGTGCCAAGGTCAGTGACAAAACCGCCTCTGCCCATGCTATGGTGGCACTGAAAGCCTCTTTTTTCCCCAGATAGTTACCTGTTTCTCTATTTTTAAGGCCCAGAACAGGCTACTTTTTTTTTTTTTCCTGTCCCCATATATAGTCATCTATTGCCACTGGCCTGTTTTCCTGTTTTTCACCCAATGACTGAGGTACCTCAAGAAGGCTTTCCAGGGGTATTTGACTGGGAAAACCCATCTTACTAGGCCAGGAGAGCCTCCCAAGCCTTCTCTTTTTCTCACTCCTGGCCTCATTTCAGACACAAGTTAGTGATGGCCACTGGGCAGAGTGTCACAAGCCAAGAGTGGCAGCAAGGGCCAGGCCCATTGCCACCTCATCTCAAGAACTGGGCTCGTTGCCCTGTTCTTAAGATACTGAATAAAGAGGAAAAGCACTTCTGAGTGGAATAGATGCCCGTCCCCTCCCCCTCCCCCCATATCACTCATCCCTGAGTCCATCTTTTACTGGCTTCTTGCCCATTTGATGAGGGCTAGATTCCTGCCCTGCCCACCTCCATGTCTGACTTCCTAGGCCACCTACATGGTCTCAGAGGAAGCATCACGAGCTGCCTCAGGCCCTTCTTCAAGGACCTGCAGGGCCTCCATTCACCAGGGACCCCAGAAAAGCCAGCAATGTCCTTCTAAGACAGCAGGAGGGGAAGATGAAGCCAGAAAACAATACCAGTGTCCTCCTCTGATAAACAGGAAGAAGTCCATCTCCTCAGAGCTGTGATAAAATGAGGCAGTGTGTCCAACACTGAGCCTGGCATACAACAGGGGCTCAGTAAATTTCCATTCCTCTTCCCAAGAAGGGAAATACAATGATGGTAATGAGGATCACTACTGATACTGAGTGCCTACTACGTGCCAGGTGCTGGGTCAAGGTCTTCAGGGGCAGAGAAGACAAGGATCACTAGACCAGTTTGTCAATAAGGAAATCAAGGCTCAAAGAGGTCAAGAAATCGGCCAAAGGTCACACAACTGACCAAATGACAGAATCAGATTTTCACCCTCAAATTCAAGGCCACTTCCCTATCTCCAGGGGCTCTCTGATAACTACAATCATACTTACTTCTCACCTGGGGGACCCAGTACAGCCTACTCGCTACTTGCCCATGTACAGTGCTGGAAGCTCCATGCCCAGTTACTTGGCAGTTGTCAAGCTATTGGTCCCAGATAGTGGAGCAAGTGAGGATGGAGGCAGAGCCCATACCCCTTGCCCTCCCAGGAGATTTCAAGGGTCTCAGATGCAGTCCCTTCCCATCCATCTCCTAATGTGGCAAGATGGCACTAGCCCACTTGCCTAGGTACTGCTTATACACCCAGCATCCCTGAGCTTCCACATACAGCCCCACACCCCCGTCATATGGATGAGAACCCTGAGGCCCAGCGAGGGGCAGGACTTATTCCAGGACACATGAACAGATGTGATCTCAGGACCCCAGACTCCTCCAGACTTCTGCTCCTGCCCCTAGACTGCAGGGTCAATGGGGGCAAGCATCCAACACGCTTGTTCACTCCTAGGTACCTAGCATCCACCTCAGGCCTGGCCTGTAGCAATTTTCTGTGGAAACAGGTGATGTGTCACCCATTTTCTCTATATGGCCCAAGGAGCTGTGCACACAATGGCCCTTAACGAATACTTCCGAAATTCTTTCATTCAGAATGCTTTATTGAGTGCTTAATGTATGCCAAGCACTGCTGTAGGTGGTGGGACCACAGCAGTAAGAAAAAACAGATAGGAATTCCCTGGTGGTCCAGTGGTTAAGAATCTTCCTGCTAATGCAGGGGACACGAGTTCAATCCCTGGTCCTGGAAGATGCCACAGGCTGGGCAGCAACTAAGCCCACGCACCACAACTACTGAATCTGCACTCTAGAGCTTGGGAACTGCGACTTCTGAGCCTGCGGCGTGCTGCAACTACTGAAACCCTTGCTCTCTAGAACTTGTGCTCTACAACAAGAGAAGCCACTGCAATGAGAAGCCCATGCACTGCAACTAGAGACTAGCCCTGGCTTGCTGCAACTAGGGAAAGCCTGTGTGCAGCAATGAAGACCCAGCATAACCAAGAATAATAAATAAATAGTTTTTGAATGGGAAAAAAAGTCATAAGTAAATGGACTTCCAGTTCTCCTGTGACACTGGAATAAATCTGCCAGCTTTCTTGCTCATTTTCCCTATTCATTTTGGGTACTAAAAGGGTAGGGGCTGCCCCTATCAGGACTGTATATGTGCCCAGAATACAATATATGCTTGCTGAATCAATGAATTCAGTAGTGCAGTATAATAAAGACAGCCATCATATACTGAGAGGGTTCTCTATTTGGTGCTAAATATTAAACTTATTTAAAAACTTTTTTGATGTGGACTATTTTCAAAGTTGCTGTTGAATTTGTTACAGTATTGCTTCTGTTTTACGTTTTGGTTTTTTGGCTAAGAGGCACGTGGGCTCTTACCTGTCTGACCAGGGATTGAACCCGCACCCCCTGCAATAGAAGGCAAGCTCCTAACCAGTGGACTGCCAGGAAGTCCGAGGTGCTAAATATTTTATACACATTAATATCTTCCCAACAGCTCCTGTGAGGTGGGTGCTTTAAAGTGGATGCTGCTAACTATCTTGCTAGCCATTTTTCCTTTTGCCTAATTGGCAGAAGTGCCCAGTCAGTGTTTATTCACTTCACCAGCTGCCCCTGTAACAAGGATTGCCAGGTGACCACAACTGATAAATGAGATGTAGGCAGAAGTCCACTGAGTAGGTCTTCTAGGAAATCCATTGTTTTCCTGATAAGAAGGGTAGACTCAGAAAGCATACAATCTTTATTTCCTTTGTTTTGCCTGGAATTCAGATACAACATCCAGAGGTGGAGCAGCCACTTTGCAGACATGAGAACAAAACACACATGCTAAGGATGGCAGAGGCTTTGGCCCTTGATCACTTGTTTGAAGTGCCTGCTTCTGGGATCCCTGTTACACGAGAATAATCTCCTGGATGTGTGTATCACTGTTATTTTCTTTTTTTCTTCTGTTAAATGCAGCCACTTTCAATTTCAGTTGATTCAATATTATAACAAGTGAGGCTCAGAGAAGTCAAGAGATTTTCCCAAAGTCACATAGCAGGTAAACAGGTCTGGATTGGCCTCTAGGTCTATTGTGAGTCAGTGCTTCAGCCTATGCCCACTCCGTCACCTGTGTGCTGTCAGTCCCAGCCTGATACCCCACACCTAGCACTTGGCTCTCCTTTGACTGCTCTGGTGTCTGGCTATAAGTTCCCTGATGTCTGCTCTCTTAGCTGACTCCACCTGCCAGCTAAACACAGGTTTGGATCCTCTCTTCAAAACTTGACCCTGCTGACAGCTTCCAGCAGTGCACACAGCAGGCTGTCAATCAGTCTCTGCAGACACATTTCCTGGTTCCCATCTCTTTCCCACCAGAGTCCTACATGTACCACCAGAACGACCATCCTCATGAGCAGTTCTGACTGCACCTGGCATTCAAGGCCTCTAGGATCTGGCTCCTCCCCAACATTTGTTCTTGCTGTTCCCTCTGCCCCCTGCCCCCGTACCCTGTATTGCAGGTCAGCTCCAACTTCAGGTCACAGTGAGGCCCTCTCTGCCCACCTGCCTCCAGTAGGTACCCACCACCACCAGCCCGCACACCCTCCTCTCTCAGCTGCTTGGTCAGTTTCAGCACACACAATCTTGTTAATTCGCTGTTTGCCATCTACACCCCCCCCACAGGCCCCACCAGAACCAGAGCTTCTTGAGGGCAGGAAGCAGGCCCATCTTTTCCACCCATCCCCCCATGCCTGGCATGAGGCCCAGTAATTGAGCTCAATCAGGAGGTGCTGAATGAAGCTCAGGCTAGCTTCCCACGCCTTCCCGCCTCCCACGTTCTACTCCAGCTGAACAGCACTACTTAGGCTTCCTGAACCTTCCTATTGCTGCCGAGGCCCACAGCCTCCCCTCAACTCTGCCTCCTGCCAGGCCTTCCTCTCCCTCCGTCCATCAAAACCAAGCTGTTCTGTGTCTCATGCCCTCAGGATGTTGCTTAAAACTCAGCCCTAACAGAATTCAAACAGATGGGCATTCCAGACTCCAGGGTGTGAATGAAACTTTGGGACAGAGAGTGGGTATGTGTGTGTGTGTGTATGTGTGTGCATGCACGTGCAAGTGCTGGAGTGTCTGGCCACCAACACTCTACCCTAGATGTGGCAGCTTCTCTATGTTCCTTTTCTTGCATGTCTGTCTCTGGTCACCTCTGTTTGAGATCATTTTGAGATGTTCCAATGTTCCCTAGGTAGCTACAGCAGTAAGAAAGGAGAAGAGAAAGACACCAGTGTTTACTAAGCCCCTACCATGTGTCAGGCATTGTTCTAGGTCAAATAATAATGACGACCACGATGATGACAGCTGCTAGTATTTGTAGAGCACTTTAGCATGAGCCTGACACCATCCTAAGGGCTTCTACTCAGATAGATGCTATTATTCCCATTTTACAGATGAAGAAAAAGAGGTTCAGAGAGGTGGAGCCACATCTGCCCAAGGTCACAGACACACAAGTAGTCTTGAGTTCAGGTCTCTCTAATCTGAAACCTGCTTCTCTGCGAGGTTAAGTTGGGCAACGCCCAGGGGTCTTGGCATACACGGAGGAGGCGTCCTCTTGAAAACTCTCGCTGCCTCTGAATACAAAGCTGGAAGCCACCCTTCCTAACCAGGGGCTCTCCTGGGGGGACGGCCCAGCTGGTAAGACTTACCCTAATCTGCAAAGCTGTAGCACAGGGCTCCGGCCCCCGAGGAGCAGGCTGGAGGATTCGTGGAGTAGACGGAAGTTGGTGAGCCTGGGCTCTGCTTCCTCGGAAAGGCTAAAGATTTTCCCAACAGCCAGGGCCAAATTTATCTGCCAATCCCCCAAAGAGCTGATTCCAGCGTCTGTCTGGAAATGTCAGCCCGAGCGGTTGGAGGAACGCGAGGAGAGTTTTCCTCTAAATAGCAGGAAGCATATGGGAGGCGGATGGTGCCCGCCACCCCAACCTGCCAACTCTCACTCAAGCAGGAGCTAAAAGGGACCCAACAAGGGTCTGGAATTCCTACCAACCCTGATGGGATGGGGGGAGGGGAGGAGCTGGAGACAGAGACAGTGGCAACAAGAAGGTCAGAAAGTGGATCCTGAAAGGTGGTCGGGCAGGACCACCTGACCCACACACGGCAAGTGGAGGCCCTCAGATTAAAGTGACACACCCAGGAATTTAGCGTAACATCAACAACAGTGAAAACCACTCACAGAGCACTTGCTCTATGCCAAATCTGGGCTAAGCACTTTATTTGGATGATTTCACTTAAACTTTGCAATCAACTCTAAGACAGGGCTGCTATTTCCCTCCATATTACAGATGAGCAAACTGAGGCTCAGAGAAGAAAAAAACATGAACTCAAAGATTCTCTGAGCTAGAAAGGACCTTCCAGATTCTCAGCAGATTTACAAATACTCTACAGACTTTTTGGTCAAGTTGTGATGCAGCTGATGCTTGAATACTCCCATTGACAGGGAGCTCACCATCATTTGAGTTAGCCCATCTACAGAGAATTCTTTGTATCCAAAATATTTCCTAACCTTAGCTGAAATCTCCTTCCCTGGAGCTTTTTCCCTGGGTCTGAGTGCCAGACCCTGCCCCTGCCTTCCCTCACAGAGACAGAACGGCAGGGAGCAAGGCCCCCTCAAGGTCTCTGGACTCCCTTCTGCAGGTGACACACCCAAGTTCCCTTGACCATCTCTGCACCCCTGACCATGATAACCAGAGCAGCCCCCAGAACTTAATGTGTGCCAGGTACTGTGCAAAGCCCACCCACTCCCAAATCCTCCTCTGACCCTCCCCCCAATTCCTGGGGAGGGACTATCATCAGCCATTTTACCAAGAAGCAAAATGATGCTATGCTTCATGGGAGGAAGAGACTTGTCTCTGACATTCGGCGGGGACATGGGGACCCTGGAGGTCTCACTGGGTTGCTGCTCTAAGTCTCACAAAAGCGGAAGAGGTCCCTACTGGCCCCACCTGGGGACCATCTCACTGACACTGAGCCAGTCTTTGCCAGGATTCTCCTCCACACTGGTCCACAGTGCCCCCAAGCCCCACACCCCGCTCCTCCCAGGACTGAAATGAATCCCTCCTCCCATTCTGCAGCACCTGCTAAGTCCCCAAGTCCTGTTAAGTCTCCCTGCTAACCGCCCCTCTGAGCCATTGCCATGGTCCTGCCCTGCCCACTGTCACCTCACCGTCACCAGCCCAATGTGTGAGTTTTTCTAACACTCAAACTGTCCTGCCCTTGGCTCCCTTCTACTCCAAGGATCAAATGCAACGTCCCTGGCCCAACAGCTGAAGCCTTCCTTCCTGGGATGACATCTCCAACCCTCATGCCCGGGTGGCCTAAGAGCTTAGCAGGAAGGAGGCAAGGTCTTTGCAGAACCCAGTTCCTTTACTTGGTTCAACCTTCTCAGTTGTTTCTCCTGAAGAACCCCTATGCATCCATCAAGACTCTGCTCAAAGGGACAAAATCAGTGCTCTTGCCCCAGACACCCCCGAGTGATCGGCACCTCCCTCTGATCTGCCACGTGTCGCCTGCCATCCATGAAGGAGGCATCGCTGTCCCCAGCTGAACTGTGAATTCCCCCTGGGCAGGGGCTGCCCTAATGCACTGGTGTACCCTGGTGTCTAGTACAGTGCCTGGCACATGGCAGGTGCTAACAAATGTCTGAGTGTGAGAAGAAATGATTAAATGGGGACCGTGGGCTGCAATGAAGTATTAGAGATGACCCATAAAATATGGTTCATGCGTGTCACAGCTCTGATGTATCAGAAACAAAAAATGCTGCTGTCACAATAAACAGACACACAAAAAAGTGTGATTAATGAAGACTTTGCTGGCTGCCTCTGAATTTAGAAGGGTATCAGGACGATCTGGCATGGCTGGAACTTCCAAAAAAAAGCTGTTCAAGTAGATGAAGTAACTGGGGCTCAGTGAAGGATGGAAGGAAGGCCGGCCATGGAGGTGGCAGGGGTGAAAGAGACTGGGTCCACGTCCCGGACTTGCTTCTAACTTGCTCTCTATTGTTGTACGGGTGGCTTGGCCTCTCTCAGCCTCGGTTTCTTGTGTGTAAAATGCAAAGAGGGGTTTGGAGAACTGCTGAGGCAGATGTTTGTCCAAAGGCCTAAACAATCCTCTGTGATTAGATTGATGTGACACTGTCTGCCTGCCCCTCTCCATTCAAGCTACCAGCAGAGTGTGCAGACGCTCAGGGCTCCTTGGCTTTAGAACCCTCTAGCCTGAAAATGCTGTGGTTTTTCCAGTAGACATGTATGGATGTGAGAGGTGGACCATAAAGAAAGCTGAGTGCCGAAGAATTAAACTGTGATGTTGGAGAAGGCTCTTGAGAGTCCCTTGGACTGAAAGGAGATCAAACCAGTCAATCCTAAAGGAAATCAGTCCTGAATATTCATTGGACTGATGTTGAAGCTGAAGCTCCAATACTTTTGTCACCTGATGTGAAGAACTGACTCCTTGCAAAAGACCCTGATGCTGGAAAAGATTGAAGGCAGGAAGAGAAGGGGATGACAGAGGATGAGATGGTTGGATGACAATACCAATTCGATGGACATGAGTTTGAGCAAGCTCTGGGAGTTGGTGATGGGCAGGGAAGCCTGGCATGCTGTAGTCCATGAGGTCTCAAAGAGTCGGACACGACTGAGTGACTGAACTAACTACAGTCTGAAAACATAGGTCCCTGGCAGCCCTCCCAGCAGGTCATTCAGGAGATAGACCTCAGCGCAGGTGGGTGGGCAGTGTTCTGGGTATGCCTCAGGCAATGGCAGAACTGTGGACTTGATCCTGTGTGGGAGATGTTTAACTGGAGGTAGAGGGAACAGGGGCTTCCCTGGTGGCTCAGATGGTAAAGAATCCTCCTACTAACGCAGGAGACTCGGGTTCGATCCCTGGGTTGAGAAGATTCCTTGGAGATGGGCATGACTACCCACTCCAGTATTCTTGTCTGGAGAATTCCATGGACCGGGGACCCTGGTGGGATATAGCCCATAGGGTCACAAAGAGTTGGACATGACTGAGCGACTAACACTTTCACACTTCAGAGGAAACAGAGAGTGAGCTCCCCTTCTCTGGGGGTATGCAAGCAGTGAGTGGATACATCAGGACAGGAATTCTGACCCAAGGTGGGGAGGAATTCAGATCAACAGATATCTAAGGCCCCTTTAAGGGGCCACTGGGTCTCTTCTCTCCTTCCCCACATGGAGCTTTGACCTGATCCCTTCAAGGCTGTGCTTTCAGCAACAGTCACACTGAACTTGCTCACATTTCCCTCCTCCCATGACATCCCTCCAAGGCTCCCCATCACCTTCAGGAGTAAGTTCAAGCTCTTATCCTGGCACTCAAGGCCCTTGTGATCCAGGCCTGCTGCCGTTCGTCCACTTGTTGTTCTCCTACAACACATGCCTCCAGGGCCCTCATGCCTCATAACTCATGGCCTTGGACACATTGTTTTGTCCACCACAATGTTCTTCCTGTACTCCTGGCTATTCAGCTTAGGGGTCACCTCCTCCAGGAAGCCTTCCTTGCTCCCATGCTGGCCATCGTGTTCTCTCAGCCCCAATTCACACACCCACATTACAGGCGAATCATCTGTGGGCTCCTCTCACTCCTCCAAAGACTGCAAAAACTTAGAAGGCCAGGACAGCTCCCCTCCTGGCCCAGAGTGGGCTCTGACACAAAGGCAGTCGAGGTCTCCTGAACTGAACTGGTGCTTTAGAGATCCTGATGTTCTGATTCCAAAACAGTTCCCTCAGGGCGATTAGGATTCCTTTTAATAGCTACACTTTTTTTTCTCCCCGAGATTATGAAAGTCATACATCTTGGGAAATTCAGATAAGTACAGGAGGGGAAATTTGCTGTGTTTAGCTATTGCTGGGTCTACTTCCCAGGTGGCGCTAGTGGTAAAGAACCTGCATGACAATGCAAGAGAAGCAAGAGATGTGGGTTCGATCCCTGGGTAGGGATGATTCCCTGGAGGAGGGTATGTCAACCCACTCCAGTATTCTTGCCTGGAGAATCCCATGGACAGAGGAGTCTGGCAGGCTACAGTCCATAGGGTTGCAAAGAGTCAGACACTACTAAAGCGACTTAGCACACACACGGGTCTACTTCAGGATCGGCCTTTGGGGAAGCTATGCTTCCCCATTCTCCACTGATAAAGTTCTAGTATCAATTCCCTCTCCAGCTGGGGGGTGGTGGTGCATAGGCCCAGGATGCCAGTCAGAGGACTTGACTGAGGAGTGAGAACATCCACAAACAAGACTGATCAACACTAAGACTCTGTTCTGGGACTTGTGTCTGAGCTATCTCGGAAGAAGTCTTGCATGCTCCTCTGGACAGGCATCTTATCACCTGTACAAGAAAGACCTATAAGAACATAGGAACAACTCAGAGAGAGCAAACTTGAGACACGATGACTAAAAATCAGGTCCAGTGGTTACGTCTCTGTGCTTCCACTGCAGGGGGCACAGGTTTGCTCTCTGGTCAGGGAACCAAGATCCTTCAAGTCACATGGCATGGCCAAAAAAATAAAATACAGTTTAAAATAAATAAACAAACCAGCAGTAAAAAAAAAAAAAATCAGGTCCTAGTGACAAGGTTTGAACCCCTGAGACCAGCTGAGCCTGAAGTTGGACCTGCCTCTGGACTTCCAAATCAATAAATTCCATTTTTTGTTTAAACCCAGTTTGGGTTGGGTTTTCTATCACTTGTACCTGAAGAGTACTTGAGTGATACAAGCAAAAATAAAAATAGAATTTGTCTCTATTTCACCATTCAGAGGAAACCACTATCAACAGTGAAATGGTTGTCCCTCTGGACAGGAGCATGCATATATTGATACTTCTTAACAAAAATGAGATCATACAACATACACCATTTTATAACCTCCTATTTTTCCTTCAACAATGCACTGTGGACATGTTTCCATGTCAACAAGTATAGATCTATGGCATTGTCTTCACTGCCACTGAGAACACTCTTGTCTGGCTGGACCATAATTTATTTAACTATCTCTTGCTGATAGATAATTGGGTGGTTTCTAATTTATCACTGTCTTCAGGAAAGGTGCAGTGAGCTTACTTGAAAAATGCATATGCTTGCTCTTGCTAGAGTATTTATGACTGAGATTCCAGGATTTCAAGAGTTTGACTTCACCAGTGTAAGCTTCTCTGCTTGAGATTTCAGAGTCTCTGAGTGTCTGAAAGGTAGCATCTGTCTTCCCAGGCAGGATAAATGGTTATCAAAAAAGCAAATCCAGGGCATCTCCATTAAGAGTGTCTCTGGCGAGAGACTTCCCTGCTGGCACAGTGGATAAGAATCCATCAGCCAAACGCAGGGGACACGGGTTTGATTCCTGGTCCGGGAAGATTCCACATGCCTTGGAGCAACTAAGTCCATGTGCCACAACTACGGAGCCCATGTGCCACAACTACGGAGCCCATGTGCCACAACTACTGAAGCCCTCCCTAGAACTGGTGCTCCGCAACAAAAGAAGCCTGTGCACCGCAACTAGAGAGTAGCCTCCGCTCACCGCAACTAGAGAGCCCGCACAGCAATGAAGACCCATAGCAGCCAAAAATAAATAAATAAATAAAATTATATTAAAAAGAGATGTACATGTGAAAAACAAACTTAAAAAAAAAAGAGTGTCTCTGGCAAGAGTGCTTATTGGCAGACTCAAGTGAGTCGGTGACGATGTAGTTGGGGTGTGGGGCTCCAGGTGGTGCTGGTATGTGGTCCAGCCAATCATGTGCACCCCGTTGAGCTGTGTGCCTCCCTGTGCCTCATCCCCCAACTGGGTCTGACTCTCAGTAACTGAGGGGAAAGGCGAATGTGGGGACCAGCCGGCACCGAGGGTCTCGGTAGGATGTGATGAGCAGATGAGCATGCAGGAGGTAGGAATCACCTCTGGAGGTCACAGTGGGGAAAGCAGCGGCCACCAGTGATCCAACAATGGGATTGTTCCAGACTTCTATGTGTTATAGTTCGCTGAGGCCCCACAACCACCCTCTGATGCCATTATGCAGGTGCCCTACCCCATTTATCTTTATAATGTCACCATTCATTTCCTTCAGTGCAATGATGGAGTCTCTGCTTATTCAGTTAATTTGTTTGGGTGTCTGTATAATATCTTTCCCTCCCCAAGGCTGAGTGCTCTTCACGAGGCACAGACTAGCAGGGACTAGCCTTCAATAAAGGCTTCCCAGGCGGTGCTAGTGGTAAAGAACCCGCCTGCCAATTCAGAAGACATAAGAGATGCTGGATCGATCCCTGGGTCAGGAAGATCGCCTGGAGGAGAGCATGGCAGTTCACTCCAGTATTCTTGCCTGGAGAATCCCATGGACAGAGGAACCCGGTGGGCTAAGGTCCATAGGGTCGCAAAGAGTAGAGTATGACTGAAACAACTTAGCACAACACAGCCCAGCACTCAATAAATGTCCTGTTAATAAAGAAATCTTGCTGGGGCTGGCGCCCTGTCTGTAGAGCAGGCGTCTCTGCTTCTGGGCTTGGAGACATCTTCTGCCATGCCACCCTCTGGACCACATCCCCAGCACCAGTTTGGGGACCCACAGATCTGCCTTAGAACTTGACTCTGCTCGTGGGCT
This sequence comes from Giraffa tippelskirchi, assembly GCF_054371585.1. NCBI lineage: Eukaryota > Metazoa > Chordata > Mammalia > Artiodactyla > Giraffidae > Giraffa > Giraffa tippelskirchi. The sequence continues at coordinate 107,300,764 of NC_137287.1, read as the reverse complement.
GCTTGGAGTTTCTGTGTCAGGTGCCTGCCCTGCTGGGACCCCTGCCCCAAGTGGTGCTTGCTGTACCCACAGGACACTGGGCCCTGGAGATGGCCGAGCTGATGGAGCAGCTCCATCCTTCACTGGTGGTGTGGACTTGGGCCAGTCATCTCCTCTCTGGAAGCCTCAGTCCCCTCATCTGTAAAATGGGGCAAATTCCACCAATCTCTTGGGGTTGTTCTAATGATGAAAGAAGACAACGGATGTGCCTAGCACACAGTGGGTCCTCAGGAAATGCCGATTCTGCACCATGTGCAGTTAGTTCAGAGGTGGAATCTGATCCTGTCTCACCTAGATGACCTGTTTTTACCTTCAATGATTCCCGGGTGAGCCCTAACCTCCTCCCTTAGTCTGTTGCTAGGGAGACCCATTCTTATTCATCAACGGTAATCATTTTTTAAAAATTTATTTTATTTTGGGCTGCACTGGGTCTTAGTTGTGGCATGTGGGATCTTTCGTCACAGTGTGCAGGCTCCAGAGCTCATGGGCTCAGCAATTGAGGCGCAGGGCTTAGTCGCCCCATGGGCATGTAGGATCTCAGTTCTCCAGCCAGGGGTCGAACCTGTGTCCCTTCCACTGCAAGGAGGATTCTTAACCATTGGACCACCAGGGAAACCTCTGTCAACACTTATTAATTGGTTAAGTGCTCTGCTTTGACCCCTTGTCAGATTCAGATACCTCCTGTGTGGCCTACAACACAGAAACCCATCTGGTGTCCTAAGCCTTAAGAACATACTAGTGTCGATGCATGTCTAAGGGACAAATGTAGGAAGCCCTGCCCTTTGTGGGGAACTTCCTGGCCCCTGATCTCAAACACGGGACAGTGATATGGGGCTGAGTCTGTCTGTCCTGTGTCTCATCCCATCTCTCCCACCTGAGTGCCCTTTGATTATATAATAAATAACACTATATTTCTCAAAGCCTCACTTTCCTTCTCTGTAAAATGGGTAGAATCATAAAATCTGTGAGAATTCTGTGAAATAAGGTAAATGCTTTGCAAAGAGCCAGGCTTTAGTAAGTGCTCAAGAAGTATTAACTATTATTGTTGTAATTGCTTTTTACCCGTTATATTGTGAAATCAAATTCACAGAGACAAGCACACAAAACAGAAATGTTTACTGTAATAAATGATCACAAAACCACCTGGGCCAATGACTAGAATACTGCTTGCCCCTAAGAAACCCCTCCTGCCCCATTCTTAATTCTTATATCCTCTTTTCTTCATAAATCTAATCCCTTCCTAGATTTTTATGATCCTGTCACCATTATTAATAATAATAAACAAATGAAAAAAGAATGCATGGCTACCCCATCTGTACCCAGCCAGGCTCCTGGACCCCTGGCCGCCTCTGCCCTGGGCAGGGAGACTCCCCATCCATTTCCCAACTCTAGCTTGGACTGTTCTTTAAATAACCAGCTTGTTAGCAAAATAGCAGCAGTAACACCTCCCTCGCTGCCGCCCGGGCCTCCAACTTTCAGCACAGTGCTGACGGCTGTGCTCCCAGCTCTTGCCAAGGAATCCCGTTCTCCGTCACTGGGCCACACATGCCAGGGGCTGCCAGCTACGCAGTGTTCTTGGCGGCCAAGATCCTGCCCCTCTGGCTGGGCCTGGCCAGTGGGGGCGGGGGTAAGTGGGCACAGAGTGGCGGTAATTTAAGGGAAGGACTGGAAGGTTGCCAGATGAGTCCTCTCCCCCAGGTCCATGCTTCAGTCTCCCCATCAGACTCCCACAGGGTCACCAGGAGCTTAACTGAGATGATGAAGACAACGAAGCATCAGCACAACACCATGTACGTGCTCAGTCACTCAGTCATGTTTAACTCGGTGATCCCCATGGACTGTAGCCCGCCAGGCTCATCCATTCATGGAATTCTCCAGGCAATACTGGAGTGGGTTGCCATTTCCTCCTCCAGGGGATCTTCCTGACTCAGGGATCAAACCCGCATCTCCTGTGTCTCCTTGCATTGGCAGGCAGATTCTTTACCACTGAGCCACCCGGGAAGCCCAGCACAATGCCTGGCACATAATAACTGCTCACAAAATGCCCACTGTCATTCAGGCTGCACCTGTCACATACTTAGTCCCTGGGGAGGGCATGCAGGACCCTGGGCACCACCAGGAGTATCTGCAAAGGATTAAATCCCACAGACACAGCTCTCAGACCAGGTGGCCTTAGGACACTTTTTCCTGCGACAGCTTCTCAACCAAATGCAAAAGCTGTCTGTGGTCACTAAGTCTGGCCCGATTGGCAGAGCTGGGTCGGGGGTTAGCAAATTAATAAGGTCCTTTACATGGTCATTAGTACTAAGTGGGCATCTCAAGAGTGTGCAGCTCTTGTTCCTGAAGAAGCACTTCTACAAACGTTATCTACAGCGAACTTCCCAGGTTTTTATTAGCCTATGATACTTGCCTATTATCCATATTTACGAGTCTTTTCCCTTCTCATAACCATTCTATTAAGGAGGTTGATCAGTTGTTGGCAGATGAGAGAATGGGGACCAGAGGGGCTGGCCGCCTTGCTGAAGGTCTGAGCGGACCGCCAGCTCTCTGGGGTCAGCAGGGACCAGTGGCTGCCCAAACATTAGTGGGCTCTTGGGTCCCGCTGGGGTCTGGGTGGAGGGAGGTAAGGAGGTCTTCTCTCCTCTCTGTCTCTCCTTCCTCCCACGAAGACATGAAGATTTACTGTCTTCCCACTCTGTACCAGGCCCAGCTGCTGGCTGTCCAGTGGAGAAGGAAGTGATTGTTCCTGACCCTTGGGCTGCTGAGACCAGACAAGGAAGTCGATTGTGAACCAACAGCCCCATGTCGTGGTGAGTGGTAGTGGGTGACCCTGGGTGAGCCCCTTGAGCACTTTTGAGCCTCAGTTTCCTCATCTGTGAACTCGTCACACCTGCGCCGCCTTGGGATGGGGCAGGAGAGTGAGATGCAGGAAAGGGACGCCTGGCTCTGTGGCTGGCACCCAGTGGGGGCACCCTGTAGGGGTCCTTGTTGTAGGACCAGGTGTAGGTGCACAGAGGCATCCTCAAATGGATGTCAGAGATGCTGCAGGGCTGGGCACCTCGTCCATGCTGGGGTCAGGCACCGTGGGGACTGCAGGGTGTTAGTGGAATGGGCTGGAAGTGCAGGAATGACGGGGCTCCCCAAGATTCAGGAACTCTGAGGGCCTCATCTCAGCCCCCCATCCTGCCGGGGGCCCCAGAGGTTCCATGGCTTCCTGCCCAGCTGGGCATTCCCCTTTCCTTCCTGAGCCCGTGTCACCAACCCCCCCTCCCAGCCCCTTGGGTTTGGAAAGAGCTGGCCTTGGAGATGGATAGCACTGGGCTTTCTCTGCCTCCTTGGGCAAGTGATTTCTCCACCCTAAGGCCGTTTCCCTTGTAAAAAATGGGCACAATCACTGCATACAACTTCTGGGTTGTTGGGAGGACTGGATGAGAAAGGGATCACACTATAAATTGAGCACAGACATACAGAAGCTCTCACTGAAGTCCCTTCACCAGCACATGGGCGCTGCTAGGTAGGAAGACTGGGCATTTCCCAACTGTGCCAAGCGCGGGTGGGTGGGTGAGCAGCCCTGACTCCGAGTGCCCAGGCTGCAGCCATGGTTACTTACCCACCCGGGAGCTACGTGCAGAGGGAAAATGGGAACCAGTCGGAAAGCAGCAGGTGGCGTCACCTCGGGAGCAGGCGCTGGACCGAGGGCTGGCACACACATCCTCTGGGCACTGGATCAGAGGCGCTGGCGGGAAGCAGCGTGGGATGGGGCCCTCCAGCACCTGGAGTGACCAGGTTCTGGCCACCGGGCACCTGGCAGAGGGGAAGGCACAGGTGCCTGCAGGAATGAAAGGGAAAGTGTTAGTCGCTCAGTCGTGTCCAACTCTTTGTGACCCCATGGACTGTAGCCCACTAGGCTCCTCTGTCTATAGGATTTCCCAGGCAAGAATACTAGACTGTGTAGCCATGCCCTTCTCCAGGGGATCTTCCCAACCCAGGGATCGAACTCTGATCTCCTGCACTGCAGGCGGATTCTTTACCGTCTGAGTCACCAGGGAAGCCTCCCTGCAGGAATGAAGGGGGACGTCAATGAGGAGGTGGCCGGGGTAATCCCGGGACCTGAGACCCCTGGGTGGGCCCTGGGGATGCTGGGGAGGGGGAGGCCATGGAGCCATCAGGATAGAAACCCAAGTTTCTGTACAACACTATCCCCGCTCACATGGGCCTCCACATTGTTTATCAGAGGCAGATTTGCATGTCATGGATATTTATAATGCTTTCCCCACCACCCACAGAATCCCCACAGCAGCTGGGAAGTTGGGGTTTCAAAGGCTCCGATCCTCCCCCTCTTGCTTGTCCCTCTTTTTCCCTGGATGGGGGCGGTCAGGAAAGGGGCCAGAGTCACAGTCCCAAGTTCGAATCCCAAATGAGCCCTCACTCTCTGGGTGACACTGAGCAGGCAGCTGCCCCTTTCTGAGCCTCAGTGTCCCTGCCTGTCAAAGGGAAATAAGAGTGCTTCCTCTGAGGGCTTCAGTGAGGATTAGGATGATAATGCAGGTAGAATACTTGGCACCAAGTCTGTACCTGATAAAGGCTTGGAAGGAGGCTTGGTCCCTGTCCCCTGCACTTGGAGCAGGAGGCGTTGCCTCACCATCCCCACCACCTCCCAGATCACACATCTCATTTCGTCTCACACGAGAGGCCCAGGGAAGCCAGGTGTCCCTCTCCACCCACTTCTGCTGAACAGGTGCCGTGATCCCACTTGGATCTTTAAGTTAGCAGGAGCCAGGCTCTCCCGGGAGGAGAAAAAGCCTTGCCCCCCCGCCCCATTCCACACCCATGCTCCCAGGAGCCTGAGTTGCTCTGGAGGTTTCAGTGGAAGCCCCCACCCTAGTCCTCTCGTTCTACAGGTGGAGCCACGGAGACACAGGGCTCACTGAGCTGATGTGGGAACACAGACGCCAAGGGGTGGGGCTGGGATCCTAACTCAGGGCTCCCCCTCAGCCCCGCGAGGAGGGGTCCAGGGGTCAGTTCACAGTAGGAATATGGAGAAAGGGGCAGTGGATGGTGGAGGAGGCTTGTCTTTTTCTCCTGGTTACACCAGGACCCCGGAAAGCCCTCACGCTCTCTAACCTCCCTGTCTGCACCGCTTTTGACCTCATTTCCCCCTCACAGCCCTACATGTAATCTGCACTTGTCAAAGGGAGGGACTGGGGCTCAGAGAGCTTCAGGAATTACCCCGCTGAGGACGAGTCAGGGCATCTGATTCCAAGACCTGGCACTTAACCCCACCCAACGTGGCTCTGCCTCCCCAAGTGGGGAAATCACTACCCCAGAAAAACAGGCATAACCATCTGGATAAGAAGTGTTTAAACAGCAGGAAAGGAAAATACTGAACTCCAAAACATTCTGAATTAGCAGACACAAATTCTTAAAAGATTTCTAGATGAACCATGAGGCGTGAAAATTGCCAGTACATGAAAATCCAGGGCTGGGGAGGATGTGTGCCCAACCATGCTGTCACTTTGAGCCAAAGTCAGCTGGAACCCAGAACGGAAGGAAAAGAGGGGAAGGCCGAGGGAGGGGCAGGAGGTCCCCAAGGCTGGCCTTGGAGTCGCCCCTCAGCTTCCTTACTGAGGGGCGTGGCAAGGCTCCTCCAGACTCCCCGCTTTACAACAGGTGGGAGAAGCACACGAGACAGCCTCTGAGGTTCTCGCCAGTTCTGACGATGATTAAGATTCTGGTTCTTCCAACAGGGATGAACCCCCAGAACATTATGTTAAGTGAAGAAGCCAGTCACAAAGGACCACATGGTACATGATTTCACTTATATAAAATGTCCAGAACAGGCAACTCTGTGTGGACAGGAAGTAGATGAGTGGTTGCTGGTGGGGGGGGGGTATTGGGAGAGGGTGACAGTTAAGGGGTTCATGGTTTCTTTTCAGGATAATGAAAAGGCTCCAAAGTAGACTGTGGTGATGGATGCGCAGCTCTGTGAATATGCTAAAAGCCACTGAATTGGACACTTTAAGTGAGTGAACTGTATAGTATTGTATAGTATTCTATAGAATTCTATATAGCCTATAGAATTCTTTGTTGAATTCTCTCAATAAAGCTGCTAGAACAAACCAAACTAAAAGAAAGATTCTGTGACTTCTCAATGGACAGCTGTCCTCTGGGAGGCAGGGGTCCCCTTGGGGGTTCTTCCACTATGACCTGGGAAATCAGGGAGCAGTTTTCTAAGAATTCCTCAACACACCCACAGACCCTTCATCCCAAAGGCCTTTGCATTTGACATCCACCTCCTCCAGGAAGCCCTCTCTGACCTCCCAGCCAGGCCAAGTCCCCAGTTCCTAGGACTCCCTCAGTTTCTCACCACTTATCATGCTGATGTGAGGAAGTTGAATCTATGATCACTGTTTGACACTGCTTCCTCCATCAGACTTGGAGCTCCTTGAGGGCAGGACCATCATCATTGGCCATCATTGTCAACGTTTAGCACAGTGCCTGCCACACAGAAGGTGCTCCAGAAATGTTTCCTGATTGGACGAGTGGATCAAAATATCAACGCACACTTGGTTTCTGGTCCTGGTTTCGCCTCATTCCGGCTGAGTGATCCTGAGCAAACCTCCAAGTAACCCCCGAGAGTTTCAACATCCATCACAGAGAGCAGCCAGATCATTAACAGGGCTAATGGGCATGAAAAGTACTTCATAAAGCAACTTCCGCACAGCTGCCCCATCGCAGTCAATGGAACCCCCTCCTTCCAGCCACTCAGGCACAGGCCCTGGTATCATCCTCGATGCCTCTCTTTCCCTTACCCTCCACATCCAAGCCCTCAGCCACTCCTGCTGAAGCCACCTGCACGATGTATCAAGAGGCAGGTGCACCCCCTGCACTGTTGCCAGTGCTGTGGACTGAGCCATCGTCACTTCCTACCTGGATCAGTCACGTCCTCTCTTGTCTCCTGCTTCTGCTCTGGCTCCTGACACAAAAGCCAGAGGAATCAGGCTAGAACCCAAGTCAGAGCCTGCCCCTCCTCTGCTCTACACCCTCCATGGCCTCACTTCATCTCAAGTAAAAGCCAACAGCCCTACAGATGCCACAGGTGGCCCCTCCACCACATCTGAATCTCCCCTTTACTCTTCACCCACTCCTTTTGCCCCAGCTACCCTGTCCCCTGTGGCACGCTTCTGCCTCAGGCCCTTTGCACTTGCTCTTCTCTGCCTGGAAAGTCCATTACCTAGATGTCCGTGAGCCTTATCCCCTCACTTCCTTTAGATCTTTGCTGAGACCTGACCTTGTCAATGAGAAGTAGTTCAGCACAACAGTTAAGACTCGTTTTGTTTGTTTTGGGCCATGCTATGTGGCTTGTGGGATCTTAGTTCCCTCACCAGGGATTGAACCTGTGCCCCGTGCAACAGAAGCATGGAATCCTAACCACTGGACTGTCAGGGAATTCCCTCAATAGTTAAGACTCTTAACAGAAGAGCATGGACTTAAAGTAAAAATCCATGTTCTGCCAGCTATACAACTGAGTGACTGTAGGCAAGTTTCTTAACATCTCTGTGACTCAGTTGCTTATTCCTAAAATGGGAATAATTATAGCACCTTCCTCGTAAAGTTGTGAGGTTTAAATGAATTCAGTGAGCACAGCCTTGATGGCTGCCCAGCCACTCCACCTAACATTCCCAGTCCCTCCACGCCTCATTGTTCTCCTAGGCACGTATCACTTTATAACAGGATATGCAAATGAGTAATTTATCCCAATTACACCCTGCTCCTCCCACTAAAATGTCGGCCCCACGAGGCTGAGAGTTAGATCTACTCAGTTTATTGCCAGGTCCCCAGTGCCTGTCACAGCACCTGCGCTTGGAGGTGCTCAGGGAAGACATCACTCAACAAATGTTTTTGGTGCTGAATAAATATTTATTGGCTAATTGTCATGAGCTCTTGGTTCCCCCTCCTTCCCTATCACAGACATTTACTTCTCTCTCCAGCCCAGCCTGCCACATGGAGTGCCAGGTCTGCAGAACCAAATTCCCACTGGCAGCTCTGCCTGCTGCCCTGTGGACACCTCATGCGTCATGTGTCAGGGTCTCTTCCGCAGAGACCCTGCCCTCTGACAGCATCATCTAACCAGGTACCTGGAATCAGCTCACTCTCTTTGATAACCAAGATGCCAGGGGGCTCCTGTGTATCTTCCTCCTCTCCCACTATTTGTCACATTCCCTTTTCTTTATGCCCAGTGAAACTGAAAGTCACTCAGTCATGTCTGACTCTTTTCTACCCCCTGGACTATACAGTCCATGGAATTCTCCAGGCCAGAACACTGGAGTGGGTAACCTTTCCCTTCTCCAGGGGATCTTTCCAACCCAGGGGTCGAACCCAGGTCTCCCACAGTGCAAGCAGAATCTTCACCAGCTGAGACACCAGGGACGTCCCTTTATGCCCAGAGTCACCCCGTCTGGGTCACCATGATCCCTCCTTCAGACCATGGAACTAGCCCCCTCCCTGGGTGTCCTGCTTGCTGTCTCCCTCAGTCCATCACCTTACATCAGTTGGAAGGATCTTTTCAAAACACAAGAGGAACAAATGAGAGCCTTCCTTTGTGAGCCTAGAAAGTCAAAATCCTTGTTGACTCAAAAAAAACCCACAAAAACCAACAACAAACCAAGCAGGGGCTCCGGGTTCCCTTGTGGCTCAGCTGGTAAAGAATCCGCCTGCAGTGTGGGAGACCTGGGTTCAATCCCTGGGTTGGAAAGATCCCCTGGAGAAGAGAAAGGCTACCCACTCCAGTATTCTAGCGTGGAGAATTCCAAGGACTGTATAATCCATGGGGTTGCAAAGAGTCGGACACGACTGAGTGACTTTCACTTCACGAGCAAGGGCTTTTCAAAAGAAACCAACTCAGGGCTCTTCAAATAATGAATGACCTCACCAACCTTGCCACCCCAGGCCCACGTAAAATAGTGTTTGTCATACGAAAATTTAATTTACACAGAAACTTTTAGCTCCATAAATATTTGTAGAGTTGAAATGAAAAGACAGTTTTTAAAAATAGCATTTATAGAGTTTCCTTATGCAACTGGGGGCTTCTCACACTCCCACTTCTCATTTACTCCTCTCAGCAAACCAGGCTGGTGGTGTTGATTCCAGTTTCCAGATGAGGCAATGGAGGCCCAGAGAGGGGAGGTGACTTGTCCCAAGTAGCACAGTGCCCAGACTACCCCCAGAGTCCTCCCAGACCCTGGAGCCTGTGGCCCCAGCGTGCTATCTGGGCAGAGAAAGGGTGTTGAGCCTCCTGTTCTCCAGCTGACTGGCTGCCACAGGCTCTGAGGCCCGCAGAGCATGTGGACATAACCTATTTTCACTCCCTGCCTTGGACTATGCTGTTTCCCTGCTCAGGTTAACCCTCATCAGACTGGTCAAAACCTCACCACCCTTCATGGCCCATTTCCAGCGTGGAGTCTCCTGCCTGTGCCCCCTTGTCACTGGGTCCCGACAGCACACTGCCTACAATGGTTGATGGAGGTTTGCGATATGGCAGGGCCCTCCCGTCTCATGCAGTGTCCCTCCTGGCTGCTCCTCTACCTCAGGGGCCATGGTTCCTCCACCTCCCCTGATGGCTTGTCCTCCAGCCCTCAGTCCTGAATCCATATGATCTCTCAAGTCTCTGTAAGGCCCGCCCTTGCCCCAGAACTTGACCAAGGCTCATCTCCCCAGCTGCCTCCCAGGCCTTCCTTCCATGGGCCCTTCAGGCTCCCACACGTGAAAAAGACCTTGGCAGCTTCTACCATAAACCTGCTTCTCCCTGAAAATACCATGATCCTCCCCAGTCCCCAAAAGCTAGAAACCTGGCCACGGCTCTAGACCCTTCCCTGCCCCTCAGCTCTCTGTGCAAGCCCTGCTGATTCTGTCCTGAAATATCTTCAAACCACTGCTGCTCTCTATGCCACTGCCCTGCGCTCAGTTCAGCAGCCCCCGGCATTTGAGCACAAGCCACCTGTCCACCCACACTCTATCCACCCATCCAGTTCCCCATCCTCCACCAACTTCTACTCTCCCGTTGACTCACCATCCATTGACGCCACCCATCCTTCCATCCACTCACTCATTCACCCATAATTTATCAAGACCTCCAATGCTCCAAGCTACGTGCCAGACATTGTGATACAGAAAGTACTTAGGCCCAGTCCTTGGCCTCAATGTACTCACACTAGAACTGGGTCCCAAAGGATGAACAGGACTCTGTGGAGGGTTAAGGAGAAGGTGATGAAAAAGGGCACAGGCATAGGAAGGAGACAGCTGGGGTGTCTGAGGAACTGGACCAGATAGGTGGGGAGTGACTCAAAAGTGAAGGCAGAAAGACTGACTGAGGCCAGCTCTGCAGGGACTTTCCAGGTTAGGAGTCTGTTGGAGTGAGTAGCCATTCCCTTCCCCAGGTGATCTTCCCGACACAGAAATTGAACCCTGGTTTCCTGCACTGCAGGCAGATTCTTTACTGTCTGAGCCACCAGGGATGCCCAAGGTAGTCTGTATTTTATCCAAAGCATATATTCTGGGGCCTGGGGTCAGTCTCCTGCTCTATCACCTCATAACTGTGTGACTTAGAACAAACGTCCTCAATGTTCCCCATCTGTAAAATGGTAAGAACAACATACCTATTATAAAGGGATGTTGTGAGGAGAAAATGAGTTAACGCATCTGCATAGTATGTCCCTCATACTATGTGCTATGTCTGTATACTTAGCACAGTGCCTGATATATAGAAAATTCTCTGTAAATACAGCTGCTAGTGTGTTCAGTTCAGTTCAGTCACTCAGTTGTGTCTGACTCTCTGTGACCCCAGGGACTGCAGCATGCCCACGGACTGCAGCACACCAGGCTTCCCTGTCCATCACCAACTCCCAGAGCTTGCTCAAACTCATGTCCATCGAGTTGGTGATACCATCAAACCATCTTATCCTCTGTTGTCCTCTTCTCCTCCTACCTTCAATCTTTCCCAGCATCAGGGTCTTTTCCAACGAGTCAGTTTTTCGCATCAGGTAGCCAAAGTATTGGAGCTTCAGCTTTAGCAGTAGTCCTTCCAGTGAATATTCAGGACTGATTTCCTTTAGGATTGACTGGTTTGATCTCCTTGCAGTCCAAGGAATAGTATGTTCATATTATTATTAATTACTATCCTCCAGTCAGCTAGTGGACAGCGGGGAGTTTTACATAGAGGAACTACAAGCTAACTTGGACTGAAAAGCCCCCTCCTCAGCAGGTAGAGGCTTGGAAGTGAGCTTCATTGTCCCAGCTCAGCCTCAGCCCCACCAGCTCCAGACTCATCCTCTCCTACCAACTGTCCCCAGCTGGGCACACCCACAAACCACTGCCCCTGATCGGCCCCCAGTGTCTGGAGAAACTCCAGCATGCCTTTCCCCAGGGCAGTAAGCTCCAAGCTCCAATGGTCCAGGAGACTCCTGCTCTGGACACATGCATCCTATTCTCTGGCTCTTGTACAGGGCACTGATAAGCCCTTTACAAGTTTCCTCCTCCAACCCCCACGGCTCTGTGCAGGCATTCAGTCACCCATTCTACAGATGAGGACACTGAGCCTCAGAGAGGAGGCGGAAATTCCTTTGCTTCAGGCTGAGCAGGGATCCAACCCCAAGTCGGTCAGGCTCCAGAGACCCCTCCCAGAAATCTCAGTTGTTGTTCAATCGCTCAGTTGTGTCCGGCTCTTTGTGACCCCATGGACTGCAGCATGCCAGGCTTCCCTGTCCTTCACCAACTCCCAGAGCTTGCTCAAACTCAGGTCCATTGAATTGGTGATGCCATCCAACCATCTCATCCTCTGTCTCCCCCTTCTTCTCCTGCCCTCAATCTTTCCCAGCATCAGGGTCTTTTCCAATGAGTTGGCTCTTTGTATCAGGTGGCCAAAGTATTGGAGCTTCAGCTTCAGCATCCGTCCTTACAATGAATATTCAGGGTCGATTTCCTTTAGAATTGACTGGGTTGATCTTGCAATTAAAGGGAAATCTTGGAAGCCCCTTGAAATGATCAGGGCCCCAGATAACGCATGGATGTGCAATTTCTAGGCATTGATGAATGCTGTCCAAGAGAACTCTCTGCAGTGATGGGAATGCTCTCCCCTGCACTGTCCAATAGAGGCCATGGGCCACATGCAGCTATCGAAAGCCCAAAATGTGACAAGTGCAACTAAAGAACTGAATTTTAAATGAAATTTAAATTGAAATAGCCCCAGGTGCTTCAGGGCTATCCTATTGGACAGCACAAGACCAGATGGCATTTAGCATCCTCAACCCCGACACTGCATTTCTGGACACTCTCACTGCTGGAGCCACAACTGATGAAGCATTTTGACATTTCACTGGAAAGACTTCTACCATGTACCAGCCAGTCCCTGTTTTTACAAGCAGAGGCTACCCAGCACCCTCATGTTACCTGCTTCTCTATGAGTCAAGGTCATTCAAGAACTCCGTGCCAAATTCCTGCTCTGTGTCAGGCACTGAGCCAGACGTAGAAGAATGATGCGCTTGTCCCTGCCCCCAAGGAGCTCAGTCTGGCGGGAAGGGACATGTCCTTCCTTAGGGTCTGTGACTGAGGGGACTGGGTCCAAGAGTGAGGTTTATATACAGTCTGGGGAGGACAGGGTGACTCATTCAGCTGGGAGAGTCTCTGAGAAGGCTGCACAGAGGAGAGACACCGACAGGGTGTGACAGCACCTTAAAGTTTGCAAGGCACATTTACATCCACAGTCTCATCTGCTCCTGACTCTGGTCCCATGAGGGAGTTCAGGCCTGGCCTGGTTTCTGGTTTTCTGTGCCCTAGATGCATATCAGCACCTGTTTCTGGAAGGAGCCCTGAGCTGGGCCCCAGGCCTATGCCCTGGCATGTGGAGGCCAAGACCCCACAGTGTGTGAGGGCAGGGCTCCCCTGAAACCTCCATAGCAGCGTCTCGGGGAAGGTTCACCCAGGACCCAGCCAGCTGGCGCCCAGCAGGTTTTTCATCCAGGACGTAGAGATCAGACGTTCCCTAAACCCTCCAAAGGGCCAGTCTTGTAAGTCCCTAAACTTTCAGGCAACTCTGATGGGACCCAGGGGCCCTCTCACTGGCCATCTGGTCTCCTCTTGGCCCCCTGACTTTGGGAGGCCAGGGAAGATCTTCATTTTAATGTCATTTCCTCATAATCCTTTCATTTCTCTTCTGTGGTCTCTAGGGCCTGTCACCGTGGCCCCTTTTGCCTGCCCTACTTTTCCCTTTTCTGAATACTGGGAGGCGTTTCTCTGCACTTCCTGAAGGTGCTCCGGCCTAGGGGACCCAGACAGTTTCAATCCTCCCATCTCCTCCCTGTTAACACTGAACCCAGGTCATCTCTCCTTCAAAGCTTCGTCTTGTCTGGAGCCCCTCTGATTCCTCACGGTAGCTTTGGAGCAGAAGGCAGGGGACACTGTGCCCCACAAACAGACATTTCTTGAGCCCCTATTTTATGTGCACACGGATTAGCTTAGCCTTGGTCACATGCTCTATCCCTGGGTTGGGGAAGTAGAGTTTCCGAGCAACCACATGGCTTCCCAGTGAAAATCAGGCCCTGGCAGGACGGTGGAAAAAAGAGAGCAATGCAAGAAAAGCAAAAGTATATGTCCTTACAAAGACTTGTACATGAATATTCATAGAAGCATTATTCATAATAGCCCCAAATCCAAATTTCCATCAAGCAGTGAACAGATAAACAAAATGTCATATATCCATAAGATGGAATATTACTCAGAACTAAAAAGGAATGAAGTACTGATATGTGCCACAACATAGATGAGCATAAAGAATAATATGCTTTCTGACTTATTTCACTCTGTATGACAGATTCTAGGTCCAAAAACAAATATTGTATATTAACGCCTATATGTGGGATCTAGAAAAATGGTACAGATGAACCTGTTTGCAGGGCAGGAGTAGAGACGCAGACGTAGAGAGAATGGACGTATGGGCCCGGGAGGGGGTGGGTGAGATGAAGGGAGAGATTGGGATTGACATATGTGCACGGCCATGTGTAAAATAGATAGCTACTGGGAACCTGCTGTATAGCACAGGGAGTCCAGCTTGCTGTTCTGCGGTGACCTAGAGGGGTAGGATGGAGGGGCGGGAGGGAGGTTCAAGACGGGGGTGGGAGGGATATGTAAACACATAGCTAATTCACTTTGTTGTACAATACTGTAGAGCAACTCTACTCCAGTTTAACAAAACAACAAACAACATGCTAATTGGAGGAAGCTGAAAGCTAGATGCAAAGCCTACATATTGTATATTCCCATTTGTAGGAACTTTCCAGAAAAGGTAAAAACTAGAAAGCAGATCAGTGGTTGCCTAGGGTATGGGATGGGAGTGGGAATGACTGCAAGTGTACACAGGGAAACTTTGGAATTGTGGTAATGACTGCACCCGATAAACTGACTAAATAGCACCAAAATTCATAAGATAACTCAACTCTAGGGTATGTAAATTATACCTCAATAAAGCTATTTTTGAAAAAGGCTGATGGGGGCAAAGGGGATACTATGGCTACCAGCATCCACACAGAGGATGGTGGTGCCGCTCACTAATCAGGGGATGGGGAGGCAAGGGCAGGCTGGAGGGCAAATGCCAAGGTGTCCCTGGACACGCTGAGCAGGAGGTGCTTCTGGGACTCCGGGAGTCCATCCAGGAGAGCTCCAGGGAAAGGTCAGGATGAAGCTGGAGATCAGGGGATGGTGGGTGTTCAGGAGGACACTGAAGTGGTGGCAGCTGATGAGTGTCCATGAGGGAGTGTGGTCTGAGGACAGAAGGTGGACAGTACAGAGCCCTGAGAAGCAGAAATATTTAGTGGACCAGCTGAGGAAGGGAAACGGGCAAAAGCTCGAGAGGCAGCAGCTAGAGCGGCTATCAGAGGTCCTGCTGGCGTGTGCCGATGGCCAGAGCCTGGGGGGCTAAAGACTGAGATATGGCCACCTGGTGAACCAGTGGAGGTCCCAGTGGCTTTGGTGAGAGGGATGACCATGGAAAGATGAGATGTGATCCAGGCTGCAGTGGGTAAGGGAAACAAGGCGTCGGTGAGCATAGTGAACACTGTTGAGAAACTCAGCTGGGGATGGAAGCGGGGCAGCTAGGGACAGGGCAGAAATCAAAGACAAGCAGTGGGCGCGGTCTGCACTTGTGTTAGGTGCAGAAGAGAAGGGACGAGGAGGAGACTGCGGAGGGGAGGCAGCTGCAGCCACTCTGAGCTCCATCACACTGCTGGAACGGAGCCGCCTGCCTGTCTCTGGTACCACCACACCCCAGTGAGCCACCCAGCTACTCACACTGGAGACAGACGGCTCCTCCTGGGGTTGCCTCCCAATCTGCCCCAGGGCACTGTCCACTGACCAGGACAGTGTGGTTGCATCCTAAGTGTGGCCAGCCTGGGCACGGAGGAGGCGACATTGAATGCGGCAGAGGACAGATCTTAGTCCCCAAGGCACTACTGTTCTGGCTTTTTCTCCTGACTCCCCAACACTGTCCTGGCCCTCGGAGACAAATTCTGGGAGTGCTTTGTGTGAAATGCCAAATAGGCAGGAGTTTCCCGGAACTTCAGTGGTTAGGACTCAGGGCTTTCATTGCCTTGTCTGGGGTTCAATCCCTGGTTGGGGAAACTAAGATCCCAAAAGCCAAGCTGTGCCTTGGTCAAATAAATGAATTCTTCAGGTTGGGGAAAAAAAAAAAAAGTTGAGTGAGAGAACTTGCTTGGCACTACCTTCACTTTAGGTCTAGGCATGGCCTCCCACCAGATAACCCAGATGCCCATCAGCCCAGGGTGCATGAGACTGGCACCTGTTAGCCTCCTATTTTTCCAGTTCTACAGTGTTCATCTGGTAGTTCAGACAGTAAAGAATTTGCCTGCAACTTGGAGACCTGGGTTCAACTCCTGGGTTGGGAAGATCCCACGGAGAAGGGAATGGCAACCGACTCCAGTATTCTTGCCTAGAAAATTCTAGGGACAGAGAAACCTGGCGGGCTACAGTCCATGGGGTTGCAAAGAGTTGGACACAACTGAGCAACTGTCAATCACTCGCTCATAGTGTTCCGCTGGCTCCTCCCCACAGCCCTGATAGATTGTCATCATTATCTCCCCTCTGGCTGACAAGGAGAAAGAGACTCAGAGAGGTTGAGCGGCTCAACTAAGGTCACACAGCAAGTGAGTAGTAGAAGTGAGTTTGGTACCTAGGTCAACCTGCCTCAAGAGCCTGCTCCCTGTTCCCCAGGACCCTTGAAAAAGGGTGTGGAAAACAAAAGGGAAGGGCAGGAGGGGTGGGGGAGGGAGGACAGAGTTCTAAACAGCAAGTGGTGAAACCTCAGCTCTGTCCCAGCTCCTGGGGTCAGGGTGACTCCCCGGCTGTACAAGGAGCTCTTAGGCCCCTTGTGGCTGTCACCTGCTGGTTCTGTGACCAGATGCTAACTGGAGATACCTCTGTCCTTTATGGTGAAAACAAAAAATGCCCCTGGGAAGGTCAGTAGCAGGGAAAGGCCATGGGGGTTGGGGGGACGGGGCTGGGGGTGGGGGTGCAGAAATGGCCTCCTCTCTCAGGCCTGGCCCGGGAGGCTCCGCACCTGGGGAATCCAGCCAAGCCCGGCCTACACGCTGCCTCAGCATTTCGCTGGGACAAAGGCCCAGCCTGAGGTCTTCTTGCCTCTTGCAGGAGCTGCCCCTTCTCAGTCATCCCAGCAGGACTTGTCACGGCTCTGCATGAGCCTCTCCTCGTTCTCAGCTGTGGCCTCCCTGTCTGCATGACCCCTCCAGGGAAGCAGCTCTCCAGGCCAGCTTTCTCCCCACCCTTAGCTCCCCTGTCCACCCCTCCTCCCTGATTCCATACCTGCAGCTCCCTCTGGAATCTCACTGCAGCCCCAGAGCCTCCACGGGAGATCCCTGAAAGATGACTCCCTAGTCAGGGAGTCCAGACCTTCCGAAAGGAATCAGAGGCCCAGAGAGGGTAGGTGCTTAAGCAGGTCACACAGCAGACAAGGTGGGGGGAAGGGCAGCATGAACCTGGGCTCCTGATCACCCAACTCATTTCTGTGGCCCTTTCCAATAGTTTTCATGGCACAAAAGATTTTATTCTTCTTTACGTCTTTGTGTCACGTTTATAACTCAGACTCACAACCTAATTTTCAGTTCACCAGACGCATTTCCAGTCACTCAAGCGATGCTCCCCAAAGTGACCATGGCTCAGTCCGCTTTCTGTCCACATAGGTAATCTCATCCAGCTTTGTGGCTTTTTAACACCGTCTCTTTCTCTGCTGCTCCCCTCTCCTCTTCTCCCTGTCCTATGTTCTCTCTCCCCACATTCAATCCATCAGGAAATCCTGTGGCTCCCACCTCCAAAACATCTCCAGAATCCAACCACCCCTCACCACCTCCACCTCTGCCGCCTGGTCCCAGCCACCATCATCTCTCTCCTGGATCAGAGCTGTAGCCTCCCAAGGGCCTCCCTGCCTCCACTCTTGATCCCTTCAGCTTGGTCTCCACGCAGCAGCCGGAGGATCCTGTTAAGAGGCAAGTCTCTGCTCAAAGCCTTCGGGGCTCTCATCTCACCAGGAGTGAAAAGACAAAGACCTTGCCTTGGCTTACAGGACCAAACACCTCTGACCTCCAGGTGCCCTCACCTCCTACCACTCTCCCATCAAGAACCCTGTGTTCCCCCTGTACTGACCTCCCAGCTGTTCTGTCACAATCCATACCCGCCCCAGGCCCTTTGCACTGGCTGTTTCCACCACCAGGAGCACTATTCCTTGGATATCCGCACATGGCTCCCACCCTCCCTCACTTCCTCTAAGTCTGTGCCAAATGCCACCTCCTCAGAGAGACCATCCTAGACCTGGACCCCCCCAGTCTAATGCTACTCTCACTCTCTACCCCTTTGTCCTGCTTTATAGCATGCATCACCACTCAGACTGTAGTACCTCATATCTACTGGTTGGTTCAATGAGTCCCATCCCTAAAGTAAGCCCAGGAGGAAAGACAATATCTCTTTTCCCTACGGATGTATGCAGAACCCCCAGTCTAGTGCGTGGAACTTAGAAGGTGCTTAATAAATATTTACAGAGCAAATGACAGAATGAGACCTAGCACCTGCCCTCCTGTCTTGTAAGGTTTCTGCCATTTATAGCATCACTACAACAACATGCCAGATCCCGCCAACTGGCAGAGCTGGCATGAGGCTAAGGGTGATGCCAGTGGCAGCAGGTGCTCCTCGCTCCTCTATGCCATGTAATCAGGTCCCCCTAACTCTGAGAACTCTAATCCCCATTTTACTGAGGGAACTGCAGGCTCTGAGAAGTGAAAGTACCTGTCTGAGGTCAGATGGCCAGCATGCATTAGAGTTGGGATTAAAATTTACATCTGTTGGGCCCACAGATCCCCACCCCCAATGCTAGCTGCCCTGGCCTGGCATCCGAACTCTCAGGTCCTCAGGGTTCCTGAGTTAGGGGCTCATGGTGCTGCCAGGTAATAGCAGGATGAGGTCTTTCTGGTGGGAGGAATAGTGCCCCTCCCAGCCGCATGACCAGCTTCTGGGAGCAGCAAAGTCCTCACGCCCAAAGTGGGAGGAGTCAGGCATCAGTGACTGCATCCCTTTCTGGCCTCAGCAAAGGGGAGATGGAACCCTTGACAAAGGGTGATGGAACCCTCAACACACATCACCTTCCTGCCATCTGCTGCTGGGGCACAGAGTCATCACCTACTGTATGCAGAGGTCTGTGCTGACACTTGTGGGAATGAAGGGATATCACCAGCCACCCCCTCCCTACCTGCTGGTGCTGTGGGCAGGCAAGCCCCTTGTCAGTCATCAGAAATAACAGGTGAGTAATATCAGGTCTATTTTACAGGCCAGGAAAGTGAGGCACACATTTTTGTCAAGCACCTGCCAATCCAGCTATTTGATACTTTTTTTTAAAAGTACTGTATTTTTTCAAATATTTCTCCTTTATTTATTTAGGCTGGGCCATGTAGCTCTTAGTTCCCTGACCAGGAATCAAACCTGCACCCCCTGAACTGGAAGCATGGAGGCTTAACCACTAGACCACCAAAGAAATCCCCAGTCCAGGAATCTAAAGGGGTTGAGTTCTGAGTCTCAGAAGCGTCAGGATGGGGCAGGTACTGGCACAAGGAGAGACTGTCCCCAGCGCCAGGATGATGGATGAGATCACAGGAGGCCACCCCACTGCCTTGTCCAGGAGGGACTGTCCTCAACACAATCCAGGTACTTTCTCAGGGCTCCAATCCCAAAGAAACACATCCACTACTTCATTTGTGCCTCCACATCCACAGGGGGACTGTTGCTCCAGCACCGAAGAAACGGGTGCCAAGAGTGGGAAGGAACCAGCCAGGCCCAAGGTCAAGTTGAGCAAGGGGGACAGATGCTGGGCACATGCCAACCTCCCGAATCCCTGCGTGGATCACTTTCCTGTTCCCAGGCACCTCCTTCAGAGACACATCTGGGGAAATCACGAAGCCACCTAAGACTCTCATGCTGAAAGTGTGCCAACTGTGAGATGCTGACACTCTGTTCACTTGGGGGTGAGGGGCTGGCACAAGCATCTCTGTGCCCAGTAGGGAAGGGAAGTGGGGGCTGAGATGGGGGAGAATGTCGATATGAGGAAGGTGGCCCATCTCCTGGGGACACAGAACATGCTGGAGCTGCTGCTCTCCCAGAAACACCTTAGAGAATCAAGCTTCCCAAGAAATAGCTATTGCTTACAGATGCAATGACCATATATTTTATTATCCAAACCAGGAACTTATGGAAAGGGAAGCTGTTAATAATTACTCCAGAAATGACCCGGGAAAATCATGACATGGGCACATCAATCATTGAACATCTACTATATGCCAGGATGAATGCTGGATACTTTATATGCATCATCACTTTTTATCTGCATAATGACCCATGAAAAGGTACTTCAGTCATGCTGGCCTCCTCTCTTTCCCTCTATCATGTCTGAGTTCTTACCACTGGAGTCTCTGCTTTGTGCTAAGGTACTATACCAAGATACTGTGAGTGTTGGACCATAAAGAAGGCTGAGTGCCAAAGAGTGATGCTTCTGAATTGTGGTGCTGGAGAAGACTCTTGGGAATCCCTTGGACTGCAAGGAGATCAAACCAGTCAATCCTAAAGGAAATAAATCCTGAATACTCACTGGAAGGACTGATGCTAAGGCTGAAGCTCCAATACTTTGGCCACATGATACGAACAGCCGATTCATTAGAAAAGACCCTGATGCTGGAAAAGATTGAAGGCAAGAGGAGAAGGGGATGACAGAAGATGAGATGGTTGGATGCCATCACTGACTCAATGGACCTGAGTTTGAGCAAGCTCTGGGAGATGGTGAAGAACAGGGAAGCCTGGCATGCTGCAGTCCATGGGGTCGCAGAGTCAGACACGACTGAGCAACTGAACAACAACTGTAATTAAGACACACCTTCTCACCACCAGGACCCCCATCCCCAACGTCATCAACCATTTTCAGCTGCTGTGACTTCAGCATGGATTCATTTCATAGGGAATAGATTTCATTTCATAGGGAACTGATTTCAAGGTCAGGATATGGATGAGAAAGAGGAGAGAGGGGATGGGGAAGAACTGGGGCTCGGGAGGGGACTAATTGGGATCAGAGGTGGAATAAATGGGTCCTAAGATTTTGTAGTGATGGAAGGAAAGAAAACAGAGAAAGCTAAGGGACTTGTATAAGATGTAGCATTGGAGGTCCTTGACGATTCACATAAACCCCACCCACTTCTCCAAATATATCATCTACTAGCTCCTCCCACGCCACACACCAGGCACAACCTGTTTTTCCTGCCCCCACCACCTTGTGTGTACTACTCCCCGATCCTCAGTGTCATCTGCCAATCTCAGCCAGGGAACATCCTCCCCACTCTTCAAGGCCTGATTGAAGCACCACTGCCTCCAGGAGGCCTTCCCTGATGGCTTCTCTCTAGGGTTTACCCTTCCCTCCCCTGAGATCAGCACCTTGTCCAGACTTCTGTGGAATGAGGCCTCAGGTCCTGGTGGGGTTGAACAGGACTGCCTTAGCAGCCCACCAGCCCCGTGCTTGCCAGGCAGTTCATCACTGAACCCCTCAAGGCAGCCACAACAGCCTCCCACCACTGATGACAAGAACAGGGTGCTCAAGATCCTGGACCCTGGACACTGCCCCTAGAGAGTTGGATCCCAGGGGCCTTGATGGGGCCAGCAATCTGCAGTCTCAAGTCTCTCCAAGGGATTTCAGTATGTGGTAAATTTCAAGGTCTTCTGACAAGACAGATGAGGAGTAAATGTCCACTGGAATGAAAAACACCATAGAATCAGGAGGTGGCTGCCCCTGATGCCCTCAAGGAAAGTCCTCATGATGGGACTGGCAGGTGGATTCCACTCATTTATTCAATGTACATCAAGTGCCCACAAACCTGTAACAAAGACAACAGCTGACACTGGCTGGCACCTGCCACCTGCAAGGCTTGGTGTTCCTACCAACTGAGCAAATGTGCAAAGCAAACATCCTTCTCTCCATCTCACAGGTGAAGAAACTGAGGCTCATGGAGAAATGACCTGCCTGAGGTCTCACAGCTGGTAAGTTGCAGAGCTGGGATCTCAACGCAGGCCAGCTGGCCCCAGAGCCCATACCATGGTGAATACTACAGTGTGCAATAGCCATAGGATATGTCCATAAACAAATGGTCCTGGCCCCAGTTTGTCTGCCAGCAGAGAAGAGACATCAAACACACAAAACACATACTTTTAAATTATGGCACATGTAAGGAAGGAAAAGAAGCGATGCTTTCAGAAGACATTTGCAGGGGGACCTATTGCATCTCCCTGATGATGGTCCCTTTGCCTCAGTTTTCTCATCTATATAATGAAGCAGTGGGGCCAGAAGATCCCTGGGAATTTTCTAGCTAGCACATCCCAGGAATCCAGCTTTCCTTCTTTTGGGCCTTGGTTTTCCCATCTGTACAGCGTGTTGGAGTGACAGCAGAGTCAGTGGTGACCCCTTCAAAATCAGGCCCCTGGGCTTCCCAAGGCCAAGTCAGCCTGAGGTTCCTGGAGCCATGTCTTCAGGTGTGCAACTGCCACCTGTTGCCATGGTGACCCTACAGCCTAGGATGGGGATGTGGTGATTCTGGGACCTGGAAGTGGTGCCCTGGCTCCTTACCTTCCAGGAAGATGGGCCTTGTGTACAGCAGACTCATTGAGCCAGGGGATGCAGTGGACCCTTGGCTTTGCTGGCTCATCCAGAGCCCTGCTATCTCTAGATGGTGAGGATGAGGTGGAGGGTCCCAGGCACAGCTGAGAGCCAGTTCTCTACCCTCAGGCCCTCAGCCTGGTGGCCACTGAGCTCTATCCACGGTGCTGAAACCCCTGCAGTGTTCCTAAGACAGGGTTCCCCTTGGCAAACACTTCCAGGAGCCGGCTCTGCTGGGGTTTGGGAATTCAAGAGGAAAGATTAGCACTTAGGGACAAGCAGGGAGCCATGGCCAGTCAGGCTCCACACTTTCCAGCAGTGTGATCTCAGGATGGCCCTTTACCTCTCTGTGACTCAGTTTCTCCAACGTAAAATGGGGGCAATAAGAGTTTTGACCTTGAGAGTCTGCAGTGAAGAGTGAATGCAGATGAATTACGTGGTGCATGGAGGGGCCCAACCAATGCTAGCTATTATTGTTGGATTGTGTATGTGTTATTTCTTTGTAGGCTGATTTTTGATTGTGTGCCTGCTCTGTGCTTGGTCTTGCAAGAATTTTACCTGCTTCTTCTCACAGAAGTCCTGCAAAGTAAGTACTAAAATGAGGATAAGAATACAGACATTTTGAAGTTCAGAGAAGTGAAGTTAGTTGCAGAAGATACACAGAAAATGAAGTGAGGAGCAGAGATTCAGACCCGTGGGCCTTCAAAGTCACTGAATCCATCCCACTCCACTTCCACTGTCCAGATGGGAAAACTGTGGATCAGAACCAGAGAGGGACCTGACTTATCTGGGGCCCAGGAAACCCAGGGTCCCATCACCCAGGTTCAAGCCAGAATCCCCCTGGCAAGGGGAACGGGACACCTCCATGCCCACAGCAGCCAGAACAACAGGCAGGCAGCTCCCTCCATGGTGATACCTCTGTTCTGCTGGAGGGTCCTCTGTCAAAAGCAGAGACGTGAAGCGGACAGAGACAATGTGTGTCAGCTGCAGCCATGGGCCAGCGGCCACTCACTGCCCGCCAGTACCCTTGCCAGCAGGCATCTAAGTGCCAGGGAGAGGGCGGGGCCAGGGCAACGCTGCTGGGCCCCTCCTTCCCCCAGCTCTGGCCTGATTTCCCAGCAAAGAAGAGACCCAGACATATACCCAAGCTGCTCCTGTCCCAAATTTCCTGCTGGGTGGAGCGTGTGCACACACACATGCAGATATAGTTCAAATCCACCCAACAGGAGGCTCCCAGTAGTCTCAAAACCCCAATTTTTACCCTGGAGGAGGTGCAGCCTTGATCTCTGGTGGGGGTAAGGGGCAAGGGGAGGTATGAAAGAGTGGTGGGGCCTGGAAACCTGGCTTCCTATTCCAGCTCTGCTCCTCCCGAGCTGGGTGACCTTGAGCAAGGCATCAAGTTGTCTGATGCAGTACCACCTCTACTAAACGGGGTTCCTGGGACTTCCCTGGTGGTCCAGTGACTGAGACTCCATGCTCCCAATGCAAGGGGTCCGGGTTCAATCCCTGGTCAGGGGACTAGATTCCAAATACTGCGTCTAAGAGTTCACATGCTGCAACTAAAGGTCCCACCTGCTGCAACTGACAATCCCCTGAGCCGCAAGTGAGACTTGACGCAGCTAAATAAATAAGTAAAGTATTTTGAAAAACAGGGTTCCTGGGCCCTAGAGAGGGGTATCATGGGGATCATGGATTGGAATGGGTTCTGAGACATTAGAATTGGTCGCTGCCCACAGGGTGGAGAGAGGTTTAAAGTAGAATCATAGAGACAAATCTCAGCTCTGGGGTTGGGTCATCCTTGGTCACCTTTGCCCCAGGGTTGACAGCAGCCACCCTCCCAGGCTCCCCACTTCCCCCTGTGCCTCTCTAGGTCACCTTTCATGAATGGGCAGGAAGGCTGTTTGGAAAATGGAAAGCAGAGCTGTTCATATACCTCCAGAACCTGCCCAGGGGGCTTAGCATGAGGCCCAAACCCCTGGCTGGGGCTTGGAAGACCCCTCAGAGTCTAATCAGGCCCCACTCTTTGCAGCAGCATCACTAACCCTGCCCTTCCCCCTCATCCCCTGGAGCCACCCTGCACTCCTCGCTCTTCCCTGAAAAAGGCACCAGCCTCTGTCCCACCTCCAAGCTCCAGCCTCTGCGGGTGGCTCCACCCAGTTCACTCTCTTCCTACCTTCACATGACTGGCTCCCTCTCATCCCTCAGGACTTAGCCCAAATGCCATCCCCTTTGAGTGGCTTTTCTCGGCCAGTCTGAAGTCTACAGGACCTCCCAGCACCAAACACCAGCTCTGGCTCTTGATTTCTGCTGCTAGTTAGAGGAAGAAGACTCTCTGCTGGCAAACGGCAAGGATACAAACCATGTGTGCCAGGCAGCTTGGGGTGTGTGAGCAGCAGAGTAACAAGTCCTGACATTGAGGAATCCCTCTGCTGAGTGGCCCTGGGCATGTCACCTGCCCTCCATGGGCCTCAGTTTCCCAGCCAGGACCATGAGTCAGGGGACTCAGTCTCAGCATCCCTTCTGGGTGGCTGTGGTAGCCTCCATCCAGGCCCTACCCTGCTTGGCCCATTTTTTCCGAGGCTTCTCTGAGCTCAGACAGTTGCTCCCTGAGGGCTCCAATCCCATAAATTACAGCTAATTCCACTGACGGGGGCGGCTACTGGCGCCCAGGCACCTTGAGGCCATTAATCAACATCGGTAGGACGGAGGCTGTTGCTGGCTTTGGTGGGAGCTGGGCCTGGACTTCAGGGCTTCCTGAGTGGCACTAGTAGTAAAGAACCCACCTGCCAATACAGGAGACATAAGAGATGTGAGTTTGATCCCTGGGTCCGGAAGTTTCCTTGGAGGAGGGCATGACAACCCGCTCCAGTATTCTTGCCTGGAGAATCCCTGTGGACAGAGGAGCCTGATGTACTACAGTCCATGGGGTCGGACACAATTGAAGTAACTTTGAGCGCACGGGCCTGGCCTTCAAGGTTAGGGAACTTGCCAGGCCAAAACCCCAGACCCTAACAGGCTCCCCTTGTCCTGACAGGTTCCCACCCAGCAGCAGCCCTCTGGCTACCCTGCCTCCCTCTTCCCCATCCAGTCATCATACACTCCCATTACTCCTTCTGGAGGCACCCCTTAGCTGCCCAGGTCCTCACGGTGTCCTGCACCTTCCATCATCAAAAAGGAGTCTGAGGCACAGAGAGGAGGAGTGACTTGCCCAAGGTCACACAGCAAGTGTGTGGAGGTCCCTGGCCATAAAACTTCTGTTTTTGCCCCTTTCACCAGGGATACCCCAGTCCAGCGAGAAGGCATGGGGGGGTCCACTTGCCCAGCTCCATTTGACTCTGTTAGGACCCCAGCTGACTGTTGTGCCTGTGTTCGCAGCCCCCTCTCTCCGACCTCGGGGGCCTGCTCCAGCTGCCAGGGCCTCCTGGGAAATTAAACCTCTCATCCCGACATACCAGTCTAACAGGCTGTCTCTGTTCCCACTCTTCAATCTGCTCAAAGAAATGAGGAGAAAACCGAATGAGGCGTCCCCAGGGAGCCGAGCCTGGACTGCCAGCAGGCAGGAAGCAGGAAGCTGTCAGGGTCCCCCCCCCCCCCGCCCCAGGCTGAGGTTGATATCCCAGCAGCAGCCAAAAAAACACTGGGGAGGAAGAAGCTGGGGTGATGGGTGGGCTCTTCCCTCAAAGTCTGGGTGGCCCCGGGAAAAGCCTGATTTCCTATCCATCCACCAAGCCAATGTCTACCAAGAAAGCTCCTACTGTGTGCACTGGAGCAGGAGTGAGGGAGGGGGGAGCCCAGTGGCTTGTATGGAAGTGCGGGCTCTGGGTGGACTGCCCAAGACCAGGTCCAGCCTCCTTTCTGCACAAGCATCCTCAACCCTAAAATCGGAGTGATGGAAACTGTGCCTCTCTCAAAGGATTACGCGGGATCAAGGCCTCTGGAGGGGTCTGCATTGTACCTGGCATGGAGTGCGTGCTTAGTCGCTCAGTCGTGTCTAACTCTTTGTGACCCCATGGATGGTAGCCTGCTAGGCTCCTCTGTCTGTGGGATTTCCCAGGCAAGAATACTGGAGTGGATTGCCATTTCCTTCTCCAGGGGATCTTCCTGACCCAGGGATCAAACCTGGGCCTGTTGCATTGCTGGCAGATTCTTTATTTTCTAAGCCACTAAGGAAGCCTGCCTGGCATGGAGTGAATGCTGGGTATTTCTACTGTCATTGTTCTATGCCAGGTTAGAGCTCTGAATGAGATGGATGTGGACTTGGAGCTCACAGAGCTTACCTCTTGGCAAAGAGGAGAGATAAAACTGGTAAAAGCTATTATAAATCACGGTAAGTGTTCAAAGGCAGGGGACAGAGGAAACCAAAGGGCCAAGACAAGGTTATAGAAGGCCCCTTTGAAAGGACAGTAAGCTGAGAATCTTGATGTATATATAACAAGGAGGGGGGAAGGGTTCCAGGCACAGGAAAGTGCTAGGCAAGAGCCTGGGGTCAGTAAGCATCTGGGTGTAGTGTTCTGGACCTGAAAAGAGAGATGTGTAGGCAGAGAGGACTGAGTAAGCAGGCATGTGTGTGCCCTTTCCGAGCCTCAGTTTCCCTCTCTATGCAAAGAGGGTGATGGAAATGCCCCAGGCTCTCCTTGCAGCCATGAAATTAAAAGATACTTGCTCCTTGGAAGAAAAGCTATGACAAACCTAAGCAGTATATTAAAAAGCAGAGACATCACTTTGCCGACAAAGGTCCGTCTAGTCAAAGCTATGGTTTTTCTAGTAGTCATGTATGGATGTGAGAGTTGGACCATAAAGAAAGCTGAGGAGCAAAGAATTGGTGTTTTTGAATCGTGGTGTTGGATAAGATTCTTGAGAGTCCCTTGGACAGCAAGGAGATCAAACCAGTCAATCCTAAAGGAAATCAGTCCTGAATATTCATTGGAAGGACTGATGCTGAAGCTGAAGCTCCAATACTTTGGCCACCTGGTGGGAAGAGCTGACTCACTGGAAAAGACCCTGATGCTGGGAAAGATTGAAGGCAAAAGGAAAAGAAGGTAGCAGAGGATGAGATGGTTGGATGGTATCACCGACTCGATGGACATGAGTTTCAGCAAACTCCAGGAGATGGTGAAGGACAGGGAAGCCTGGTGTGCTGCAGTCCATGGGGTTGCAAAGAGTCAGACACAACTGAGAGACTGAACAGCCCCTGGGAGCTACCTTGGAGCAGGCTGATCGCTCCAGAAGCAGCCTGGGAGAGCAGTGGGAGGCTCTGGGGGAGGCCTGGCCCAAACTGCTCGCATGCGACCTTGACCATGTTCTCTTCCCCTTCACCCCCTGGGGCTGACTCAAAGCTGCAAGGGGTGCCTGACTCACTACTGCGGTGACAGTTAATTACACCACCCCCTCCACCCACTGGATCGCAGCACCTGCATCGAAGCATTTTGGCTCCTGACCCCCCTCACCCAATCAGCCTCCTGACAGCCCCCTGGGGGACCAGGCCTAGCCAGGAAGACCACTCTGTGTCTCCTGGGAGGCTGGGGGGGCCCCATCTGGAAGCAACCTCTCCCTCGTGTTTCTCTTGCCCCCTGGTGACTTAGAGCCAGGGGGCAGGATGGGTAGGGGCACAACCAACATCTCTCATCCGGTGTGGCCACCGGGGACCCAAATGCCTCAAGACCAGTGGAGACTCCTGGCCTAAACTGGGGACACTGAGCATGGGACTGGCAACATGGGAGCCCCGGCTTCCTTCCTGAACTTCCCCTCCCTCCACCATGTGCCCCTGGGGAGGGTGAGTCACCAAAGTGAAGCCAGCCATGTGCAGGCGAATCACAAGACGGGCCCGGCCCTCAGGGTATGTGTGGGTGTCCCAGGGACACCCCTCTTCTGTACCATCCCCACTTTTGGAACAGCCAGAATTTCCCGAGAGGTGGGGGGGTATACAGGGACTGGCAGGCAGCCAGGAGAAGGCAGGAGCTGACACTGGGAATGTCGAGGACTCCCACCCCTAACTGGGGCTCCATTTCCAGAAGAAGAGGGTGCTGGGATCTTAGCTACCCCCCTCAACTCTCTGGGAGGTTATTAGCATATTCATGAGGGTTGGCATGATCGTGAATATGCTAATAAGACACTGCTGGCAACTCCAGGTTCCTCCATCTTCCCTGCTCCAGCCACAGGCTCCCTCTCTCAGCCTCATCCTTCTCACTCCCACTCCCCTGGCTGATTGTGGGCCAGCCTCGCAGGCTTTTCCCACGTTCGAACTTGGCCCATTTCTTCCTGCCTCAGCACCTTTGCCATATGGTTCCCCCTGCCCTGCCCTCCATCTCTACCTGGGTGGCTGTCACTTATAAGAGCCCAGTTCAAGTGACACCTCCCCAGAGATGACTTCCCAACCCCTGACTAGGTTGGGACTCTCCACTTGATTGCTCAGTTGCATTTACTTGTTTTTGTGATATTGCATTTACTTGTTTTTGTCATAATTTGGCGACTGTCTCCCTGACTGGACCGGCTCCCTGAGGGCAGAAGTCAGCATGCACAGGGCCCTGCATACAGGTGGTGCCCGATAAATGTTGATAACATTGGCGATTTTTACCACTGTTGCAGCAGACTCCAGATGGGCCTCCCTGCCTCCCCCTCACACTCGTGGCTGACTCTCCGCCAGCACCCAGCTCTGAGCAGACAATGCTTCCCACGTCACACGCAGCCGAAGAAGCCTCCGCCTCCCTCCTTTGACCCTCTCACTTGCTGGACAGCCGAGGTCCGCAAGGTTCAGAGCCTGGCTCGTCTGCATGATGCGGAATGTGGAGGCCAGGGCAGGAACTCAGGCTTGCCAACCCCCCAGCCCTCCCTTCGGGGCCTCGGCTTCCCCACCCTGGAACAGGCCCATCCCCATCTCCTCTTGGCCTAGTGATGAGGATGAAAGGAGACTGGGTGGGGTGAGGGCCTCTGGATGTCCAGCTCCCCTCACATCCTAGACTAGGTGGAAGGCAACACCAGCCTGGGCCTTCTTCCCCTGGGAGAGGTCAAAAGAGGCGCAGAGGGTAGAGGAGTGGGCCTACCTGTGGGCCCTCACTGGACACAGCAGGGAAGGCACTCTAAAGTCAACATTCTAAAATGTTAGTCACTCAGTTGTGTTTCACTCATGGACTGTAGCCTGCCAGGCCCCTTTGTCCATAGGATTTCCCAAGCAAGAATACTGGAGTGGGTTGCCATTTCCTTCTCCAGGGGATCTTTCCAACCCAGGGATGGAACCTGCATCTCTTGCATTGCAGGAAGATTCTCTACCACTGAGCCACCACCGGACACATCGGGGAAGGGAAGGCTGGGCTTAAAACATGCCTCATGGAAGCTCGTCCTTCCCTGGGCAGGGGTGATCGCTACAACTCCTACCTCTGCTGCAGCCACCAACTCTCAGGACCCCAGAGCCAGGAAACACCACAGGAGCCCCAATCCCACCCTCCAGCTCCCTGAAGCCCTGAAACAGAAGGGGCTGCTGATCACCTTCCCCTCGGGCGTCTCCATTCAATGCTGAAAGGCTCAAGCCTGCCCCTTACCTGGGCTTTCCCTCCCTCTTTCCTCATTGGCCAGGGAATGCCTGCTCATCCTTCAAGCCCAAAATCCAACCTTTCTTGGAGGCCACCCCCAGCAGACCTAGCTGCCTCCACCACCCCTACAACTGCCCTCCCATCCCCCTGCTCCCGAGGATGGTGCTGGACACTAGCATGTTGTTTGAGTGAATTCTTGGGTGACTGGGCAGTAACCCCTAAAACACTATGTAGGTTCTAGCTTTACCCTCAAGCTTGGAGTGTGTCTGACCCTCCATGGGCATGTGAATAACATAGGGGGTTGAATCTGAGTTCTTCCACTGGGCAAGTAACTTAACCTTTCTGGGCCTCAGTTTCTAATTTGCAAAATGGGTCAACCCGATCCAGAATGGGAGAAATGCTAAGCTACTGAGCCCCACCTATCTTCTCTCCCTCATTTTTCCAGCTCCCCAGGCTGTATCTTCCTTCTTTTTTTATCCTCAAGTCCAAAAGCTTCCAATGGATAGTTGTTAGGGGGAGGCAGAGGTGTGGCCACCGCAGGGAGAAGGCAGAGACAGAGACTGTAGGTGCTGGTAAGAGTCCAGGTGGGGGTCTGCCAGGACCCCTGTGTGGAAGGAAGGTCCAGCTACTAGGAACAAGGCTGGACTGATGCCCACTCTGATTGGACTCAGGGCCACAGTCCTACCTGGAAGGAGCAAAGGAAACCAGAGCAGGGGGAAGAGGCTGATGGTGGGGCCTCCCCGGGGGCAAAGCGGGCCTTTCAATTTGCCTGCCCCTGGGATTGCTGAACCTCAGTGCCTGCCACCCCCTCTCAGTCCCACCCACACAGAGAGTCTGCAAACCAAAGGAATCACTCATCCACAAACCTATGGGTACTGTATGTCAGCCACCATTCTGGGGATTGGAGATAAGAGGTGAGCAAAATGAATGTGGCTACTGACCTTGAAGTTCAGCAGAAAAGATGGAAATTAAACAGACAACTGTGTGATATTTCAGGGTGTGACCTCTGTCACGAGGCAAAATAAAGCAGGATTAAAGGTGGAACAGAGGGCTCTTTGAGGAGGTGACATCTGAACTCAGGCCTGAACTCAGGCCTGAAAGAAGTGAGGGGGGAAGCTTGTAGGTATCCGGGGGCAGAAAGTTCCAGGCAGAAGGAACAGCAAGTGCAAAGACCCTGGGGCAGAAATGTGATATGGATGCAGTTGCCAACATTGCTGAAGAGAGTGAGCACCAGATGGAGTGTCAATGGTTGTCAGCTGGGTGACCTTGGTGGTGAAAAACTTCAGCTCTTTTGTCTCCTTATCAGTCAGGTGGGCACAGAAAGATGTCATAGGTGGTTACCAGGATGAAAATGGAGGAAGTCAATGTAGGTAGTACCCTATAGCTCCGGGAAACACACAGACCTTCAATAAAAGAGGACTGAAGTGGCAAAGGTAACTGAGGAGGCAGGAAATGGCCACAGGACGGGAGCAGGTCTTAGAAACAGGAATCTCATCAAAGGGCTGTGGTCCTTCCCTCCACAACATTCCTCTTGACCTGATCTGCTGGGTCCTGCAGGCATCAGTTTGCAACTCTTGGGAGTAAGTCAGTGATCAAAAGCAGAAGACTATGTCCCTAAGAGGAGATGCTTAGGCAGCTCTGAGAACCCAGGTCCCAGGGAGGAGGAAGGGAAGGCTTCCCAGGAAGAATGTCCACATGCAAAGGTAAAGGGCAGGTTCGGTCTCCTGCGTGATCCAGGATAAGAGGAGGAAGTAGGAGGGAAGGAGAAAAGAGTGACAGCATCAGTGATAAGGGTAGCTTGTATTCAGAGAGCACCTGCTGTGCAATCCTCACAAGTCTTGACAATCACAACCACACAACTCTCATTCATAGGATGCTCAGTACGGGCCAAATGCTTGGATATTCTGTGTTCTTCTTAACAACCCTACACATGAGACAAGAACTCAGCATTCCCATTTTACGGAGGAGCAAACTGAAGCTGTGGGCCATTAAGCAATTGGCCCAAGGTCCTGCGGCAAGTAAGTTGCAAAGACCAGACTCAAACCCAGATGTGTTCCACAAGTTCTCCACCACAGGCCCCCAGCTTCCTGCAGGAGAGGGCACTAGGGAACCACAGAAGGTTCTGAACAGGAAACGGAAGTCATGGGAGTCATTCTGGGACAACTTTCTGGTTGCATCACAGGAGGCCCGATCCCCCCCAGTGGCTGCTCTCAAGGTCTCAATGGCAGGGCCCCCTGCCTTAGCCTTCCTGTGGAAGGAACCCCGGCACGGAACCTCCAGCTCCGTAAGGCAGGGAATGAGCACTCAGCAAGGCCCCCTCCCACCCACCCCAGGGGCTTGGGCACCAGCTCCAACCTGCAGCTTTAATTAAAAGGCTTTTTCAAACCATTAGCAGCAATAATAATAAAACCCCAAATAGGAACAATAAAACAGTACGACTGTCAGAGAATTAAAACAGGCACCTGGTGTTCTGCCACCCCCCAGGGGGCAATTTGGGGCAGGAGACACAATTTTCACCTCCAATAGACCCATCAGTTCCAGAGGTAAGCTGGGAGGGGATGGCTTCAGAGAAAGGGACCACTCAGCTCCCCCCAGGCCACTTTGGGGAGCCTCTCAAGGAGGGCTTTGGCTGCGTGTCCCAGCCCCGGTCTGGGGAGCCAGTGTCCCCCACGCCTCCCTCCACATAGCCTAGCACAATGCCAACAGGCCTGGCCACTAAAATCTAATTGGCCCCTCCCCTCCACATCCCCGGCCCATCCTGATGCAGTCCACTTTCATCTCTCCTGAAACTGCACCGGCCTCCTACACAGGGTCTCCACATTCATCTGGCCCCCAGCAACTGAGCCCAAACCAAATGTAGATTTTACTACCTCCTCTGGCATCTCCTCCCTCCTGGAGAACACCCCCAACTTGTCCTGGGTGAGCCCAGACTTTCTCCACCGCAGGGCCCTTGCACAGTCTGCCTGGGAGACCTTGCAGCCCATAGCTCCCTGATCGGCTGCCTTACCTAGTAGAGCTCAGCCTCAACACCACCTCCGGAAAGCCTATGACACTTGCTATGCCCGCCCCTACTCCACCCCACCCCGCCCATCATTCTTTTCAACACTCATTGTAGCATTCCTGTCAATTTCTTGTCTGGCCATCCTCTGCCTCTCACAGGAGAGCCCTGTGAGGGCACAGATTGGGTCTGTCACTGTGCCCTAGTGTCTACCACTCTGCCTGGCACACTCTGCCTGGCACTTAAAAAATGTTTGCTGGATGATCCAGCAACCATGAACTCCCTGCTGTTCACTGAACCCTGTCCTCCCCTTGCAGTCCAAGGAACCACTGCTCCCCAAATATCTGGTCCTCCCTGTAGGTAGGTGGAGGCAGTGACTTTCTAGCCTCCCCAGGTTTCTAGATCTTGAGGCCTCTACAGGTGGCTCATGAGACCTGCAAGCCTTCGCCTTCACTTTATACTGGCAGTGAAAAAGTGAAAGTGAAAGTGTCAGTCGCTTAGTTGTGTCTGACTCTTTGTGACTCTATAAACCGTAGTCTGCAAGGCTCCTCTGTCTATGAGATTCTCCAGGGAAGAATACTGGAGTAGGTTGCCATTCCCTTCTCCAGGGGATCTTTCCAACCCAGGAATCAAACCTGGGTCTCCTGCATTGCAGGCGGATTCTTTACCATCTGAGCCACGAGGGAAGCCTCCATAATGTCAGGGAGTGGGGTAAATGCTCTCCAAGATTCTGGATCTAGGTTGTCACCCATTTGACAGACGTCTTCCTGGTGCCAGCCCTGGGCTGAGTACACAGACTCCAGAGCCCAGGACCCATCCTTGGGGGGCTTCCAGGCCAGTAGGGGAGACCAAGCCAGAAAGACCTGTGCTACAAAGTGCCATGGTGTGATACGCAGGGCAGAGCGGGGAGGGGTTTGGGGCTGGGCCACATAGCCACACACTCATTTGGATCCCAACCCCACCACTCCCTTACTGTGTGACTTTGGGCAAGTGACCTCACCTCTCTGAGCCTCAAATTTCCTCAAGAAGGCATGGGAACCACTGCCTGAGGTGTCAGAGCCATAGTCTGGAAAAAGAACAGAGCCAAAAGCACTGTTCATGTACTGGTGAGGGCTGAAGGTGAGGGAAAATGAACCAGGGGCTCTGAGAGAGGCAGGTGTGGCTGCCTGAAGGAATCTGGGATAGCTTCAGAGAGGAGGTGACATGGGAAATAAGCTTTGAAAAATGAATAGGAGCTTGTGAGGCCAGAGGGGAAAGCACATGCAAAGAGTGAAGAGCATGTGTAAAGGAGCAGACCCTCACTGCAGCCCCAGCACTAGAAGCCTGGTTACAAAGGCCTGGGCTGCCATGCCCAGAAGGGGTGGCCCTCCCCGCGAAGGATACCAGTCTGCAGAACAGAGTTTGTTTGTTTTTTTGCTTTTAGTATTTTTTTTTAAAGAACTCCTTTATTAACTTCTTATTATGAAAACTCTCAAACATACACAATGGCAGGGAGAAGAGCTGCATTTATGGGATGCATTTTAAGCAGGGTGAGGAGGTAACCCTGGCATGCCGAGGCCCCCTCTGCACTCTGCCCCCAGTTCTCTGTGACTCCAAAGTGAGACCAGATGGCCTGGAAGGGAGGACGGAGGACACTACTTGGCCAGCAGCTCTGGGGCCCTCCCACCTTCTAGAACCAACCAGGCAGAGTCTGAACCAACCCTGTTCAGAAGTCAGAGCTGGAAGCAGCCGTTTTCTTTTACCAATGGGTGAAAAAGGAAAAAGAAATCAAGTCTTTTCCCAGGCAGACTACATTTCCTGCATCTGAGAGGGTGAGAATCTGCACTTGGAAGGAAAGAAAGAGTCTCCTGTCTGGAGCTTCCTCTTTGAAGCTCCATGAATATACATGGCGGCAGGCAGAGGGTTCTTTGAGATGCTAACAAGCTGCCTTACCTTGGAAAATTGAGGTCATCGGCTTTGAGGGGATCTTGACTCTAAGGGGGGAAAGGGGGTTGAGAGAGCAGCTGCTGGAGAGACCCGGTGGCCAGCTCTGACCTTGGGCAACTAACTCCTTTCCCTTCTGAGCCTCCATGTCCTCATCTGTGAAATGGAGATACTTAACTCCATCTTGGGGCTGGCAGGGACAGAAGATGATGCTAAGTGACACACCCAATATGCTACTTGGTACACACAAGGTGCCAATACTTGTGGTGCTTATATCACAGAACCCAGAGCTTTGGAGGGGCCGCTGGAATAGTTAACAATGAAGGGTGGGTTTGGCAAGGCATCCAACCTGAATTCAAATCCTTGCTCTGCTTGCCACTAGCTCTGTGCCCTGGGGCAAGACACATCACATCTTTGCACCTCAGTTTCCTGATCTGTAAAATGGGAAGATCTCTGTTTACCTACCATGGGGATGAAAGAACCTAAGATATATGTAAACCTCTGGTCAATACTAACACAGAAAGCCAATCTTGGTCCTTGAGGTTCACGGTTATGTAGGCTTTGGCTCCTTGCTTCAGCTGAGGCTGGGGGTGGGAGGGTGGGGTGGGATGAGGCATGGACCAGGCAGGGGAAAGGCTGACAGGAGAGATGCCTTGGAGATCAGCCCACTTCTTGGTGAAGAGGATGAGGAAGACTCAAAGACTAGGAAGGACTCACTGGAAGGACATGAACCCTTTGCCCTGCCCAGTTCCACGATCTGTCCTTCATCCTCAAGACAACTGCACTCCTCAGCCCTCAATGCCTCCCAGATCAGTGGCCACACCACTGGGACAACTGGCCCAGCTGGGCTCCTCCCAGGGCCCCTCCTCCAGAAGAAAAGTCTCATGAAATGCAAATCTGATCACCTTACCTCCTGGCTCCAAGCTCGCCAACAACTCTGGCTTGACTCGGGGAAAAGGCCAAGTCCCTCCTACAGCCCTTATTGTTTGATCACTAAGTCGTGTCCAATTCTTTGCGACCCTCTGAACTGCTGAACACCAGGTTTCCCTGTGCTTCACTATCTCCCGGGGTTTGCTCAGACTTAAATCTATTGAGTCGGTGATGCCATCCAACAGCCATATGCCCATTTATTTCCATGACCGCATCTCCTGCTACTGATCTCCTCACTCTTCCCAGCCACACTTAAACATGGCAAGCATGTTGGTGCTAGTGGTAAGTTCAGTTCAGTCGCTCAGTCGTGTCCGACTCTCTGCGACCCCATGAATTGCAGCACGCCAGGCCTCTCTGTCCATCACCAAGTCCCGGAGACTACCCAAACCCATGTTCATCGAGTCGGTGATGCCATCCAACCATCTCATCCTCTGTCGTCCCCTTCTCCTCCCGCCCCCAATCCTACCCAGCATTAGGGTCTTTTCCAATGAGTCAACCCTTCGCATGAGGTGGCCAAAGTATTGGAGCTTCAGCTTCAACATCAGACCTTCCAATGAACACCCAGGATTGATCTCCTTTAGGATGGATTGATTGGATCTCCTTGCAGTCCAAGGGACTCTCAAGAGTCTTCTCCAACACCACAGTTGAAAAGCATCAATTCTTCGGCGCTCAGCTTTCTTCACCGTCCAACTCTCACATCCATACATGACCACTGGAAAAACCATAGCCTTGACTAGACGGACTTTTGTTGGCAAAGTAATGTCTCCGCTTTTAAGCATGCTATCTAGGTTGGCCATAACCTTCCTTCCAAGGAGTAAGCGTCTTTTAATTTCATGGCTGCAGTCACCATCAGCAGTGATTCTGGAGCCCAAAAAAGTAAAGTCTGCCACTGTTTCCACTGTTTCCCCATCTATTTCCCATGGAGTGATGGGACCAGATGCCATAATCTTAGTTTTCTGAACGTTGAGCTTTAAGCCAACTTTTTCACTCTCCTCCTTCACCTTCATCAAGAGGCTCTTTAGTTCTTCTTCACTTTCTGCCATAAGGGTGGTGTCATCTGCATATCTGAGGTTATTGATATTTCTCCCGGCAATCTTGATTCCAGCTTGTGTTTCTTCCAGCCCAGCGTTTCTCATGATGTACTCTGCATATAAGTTAAATAAGCAGGGTGACAATATACAGCTTTGACGTACTCCTTTTCCTATTTGGAACCAGTCCGTTGTTCCATGTCCAGTTCTAACTGTTGCTTCCTGACCTGCATACAGGTTTCTCAAGAGACAGGTCAGATGGTCTAGTACTCCCATCTCTTTCAGAATTTTCCACAGTTTATTGTGATCCACACAGTCAAAGGCTTTGGCATAGTCAATAAAGCAGAAATAGATGTTTTTCTGGAACTCTCTTGCTTTTTCGATGATCCAGCGGATATTGGCAATTTGATCTCTGGTTCCTCTGCCTTTTCTAAAACCAGCTTGAACATCTGGAAGTTCACGGTTCACGTATTGCTGAAGCCTGGCTTGGAGAATTTTGAGCATTACTTTACTAGCATGTGAGATGAGTGCAATTGTGCGGTAGTTTGAGCATTCTTTGGCATTGCCTTTCTAGTGGTAAAGGTGGTGCTAATGGTAAAGAACCCGTCTGCCAATGCAGGAGACTTAAGAGTCGCGGGTTCAATCCCTGGGTTGAGAAGTTCCCCTGGAGGAGGGTACGGCAACCCACTCCAGTATTCTCGCCTAGAGAATCCCATGGACAGAGCCAGTCCATAGGGTCACAAAGAGTCGGACACGACTGAAGCGACAGCACACACAGTCTCCTTGGCATGTAGTAGGTGCTCTAGAAACATCCTCTGAATGACTGAGTCAGTAAGTGAATATCTGCTTCCATCTTCAGTGATCTAAGGAACTCTGCTGCCCAAGAAACCCCCTTCTCTGGCCCCTCTCCCCGGGGACAGAGCGAGTACCCAGCAGAGGTTGGGCAGGCAGGCGGCCAGCAGTCTGGGTGATCCCTGCCCGGCTCTGGCTGGTGCTCAGACTGCATGCAGGGCTAATTGCTACAACTCCAGAGCAAAGTGAGTTAATGAGGCAGATTAATGTTCCCATGTTGCTCCTGTCCCCACCACAGCCATCAGGGAGCCAGAGGAGGGACATCTGGGGCTTCAGGGTACCGGCCACTGGGTGCTTGGGGTGCCTGAGCCCACCCAGCCTGGCCACGTGGCCGCTCCTACTCTTCTCCCTGACACAGGTGTCATCCACAAAGGGCAGGGAACAAATCTTTGGTGTCTTTGGCGTGTGGGCACTGGACATGGGCACCTGTTTACCCATCACACGTGGAAACAAGCATCCCCATTGGAGAGAGGGGGAACCAAAGGCCAGAGAGATGGGGTGGCCTGCCCTAGGACCTCCAGCTGGGTTGAGCTGTCACCTCTCACATGCTGCTTCCTCTTGTGAGGGAGATGGCGCCCCTCTTTGGATTACCAGTCCCCTCCCCTCCCCACCTGCCCTGGAGGCAATGGTGAATGCCTATAATAAGAAGAGTAGTAACAACAGTGACAACAGTTGATACACTGTCCACTGGGCACTGTGCCAAAACTAAACAGTCAGGACTTCCCTAGTGGTCCAGTGGCTAAGACTTCACGCTCCCTATGCAGGGGGCCCAGGTTCAACCCCTGGTCAGGGAACTAAATTCCACCTGGTGCAACTAAGAGTTTGCATGCCACAACTAAAGACCCCGCATGCTGCAACCAAGACCCAGTGCAGCCAGACAAATAAATTAATAAATATTAAACAGGTAGGCTTTTAAAAAACAAAACAAAAATAAGAAACTAAACAGTCACTGACACCTCAACAACTCTACGAGATAGAATCTCTTATATGTCCATTTTACAGATGAGGAAATTGAGGCACAGAGCGGCAAAAGTGCTTGACTGAGGCACACTGTGAGTAAGCTGACCTGCAATACTATATGCTCCACCACCTCCCTCCATGGCCTCCTTTTGGATTCGAACCTAGGCTCTGGCCTTGGAGGTGGAGATGTGGTCACCTGGCCCTTCTCCAGCTCTGTCACCCCCACCTCTGGCCTGGCTCATCAGGTTTCTCATTCCTTTCAAAAGAAGTTTTGGAAGAATGATGCATATTGTGTTTTAACTGCCATCATTTTTTCCTCATTACAGAGGCCATATATGTTCAGTATAGAAAACTGGAAGAAAACAGAAAAACATTTAGAAAATAAAATGACTCATCTCCCAGGGATGATCATTTTTGATATTTTGGGCATGTCATTCTTGTGTTTTATTTTCCATATATAATCATCATCAAGACATTGCCCAGCAGCATAAGATTTACTCTCTGCTTGACCCTGTACTGAGTATCTTGCACATATTATCTCATTTAACCCTCACAAAATCTCATTTCATCCTCACTACAACCATGAAACCATGATTAAAATCCCTGTTTTACAGATAAGCAAATGGAGGTTCAGAGAAGTAAAGTAATGTGCCCAAGGTCACAAATTTGGTCACTGTCCAGTCTTCAAACTCACATTTTTTGGCTCTGAACTGTTTTCTTATAACTTCCAGGAGCTGAAATCACCAGGTCAAGCATATATAAAATTCTAAGCTTTTAAAATTTCAATTATTAAAAATTCTAAACCAACTTATCTTAAAAAAGAGGGGGGTCTCAAATTCTCAGTTTGCACCTTTGCCAACAGGGTCTAGGAAGGCCTATTTCCCCATACTCTTGTCCATGCCAAACTTTTGTTTTAAAAATCTGCCAGATTAATTTACAAACAAGATGTACCATCTCTGTTTCTGATATTTCTTTCCTTTCGCCATGTATTATTAGCCTCTGTGTGGATCTGGGGCCTGACTGGCCGGGGCCTAACGTCCTCCCAGCTAGAAGCTCCATGTCTCAACACAGAAGGAACCAGAAGAGAAACTGAGTCATCAAGTTAAGGGTCGTACCCAGTTACCTGACACCTCAGTCACCCTGTCATGGTGTACTCTGACCGTCGAAGCAAGTCTTGCACAGAAAAGAGAATGCCCTGAATGTGCAGTATCCCTCAGCCTACTTGACAGGCAAAGTGAGTCAGAAGTAGCTTTCCCCCAGCTTTTGGGCCTGATGCTTCTTCTCTATTCCTGAGTCTCACTCTATCATGTGAAAAATTATAAACCTTCAGATTCAAAAAATTCAAAGAATCCAAGATCAAGAAGTATGAAGAGAACTACACTAAGGTAAATCATCATCAAATTGTTCAAAACCCAAGATAAAGAGGAAATCTTAAAAGAAATCAGGGTAAAAAGAAGAGAACAAAGATGAGAATGACAGCAGATTTCTTGCCAAAAACAATGCAAGTGAGAACCCAGGAACATATTTAAAGTGTCGAAAGAACAAAATCTGTCAACTTAGAATTCTATGTCCAGCAAATATAACTTTCAAAAATGAAGGATAAAAATAAAGACTTTTTCAGGCAGAGAAGCTGAAAAAATTCATCACCAGCAGCCCCACACTAAAGAAAAGTCAAAGTTGAAGGAAAATGATATGAGAGAGAAATCCGGATCGACAAAAAGGAATTAAGAGCACTGGAAAACATAACTACATGAATAAACAAAAGATTATTTTTCTCATTATTTAAATCTCTTTAAAAGATAAGTTACTGTTTAGACAATAATAATATGATTTTGTATTTAAAACATGTAGAAGTAAAATGCATAACAATAGACTAAGAATGCAATAGTCTTATATTATACATGAAGTGATATAATATCACTTGAAAGTAGACAGTGGTTAAGTTACAGGTGTGTACTATAAACCATACAGGAATCACTGAAGTAACAAAATAAAGTGCTAAGTCACTTCAGTCATGTCTGACTCTTTGTGACCCCATGGACTGTAGCCTGCCAGGCTCCTCTGTCCATGGGATTCTCCAGGCAAGAGTACTGGAGTGGGTTGCCATGCCCTCCTCCAAGGGATCTTCCCAACCGAGAGATCAAACCTGCTTCTCTTACCTTAGCAGGCAGGTTCTTTACCACTAGCACCACCTGGCAAGCCCAACAAAGCAAAGACCAACAGCTAAAACAAATAGCAAGAGAAAAGATTTAAACCTAACCATATTAACAATCACATCAAATGTAAATGGTCTAAACACTCGAATTAAAAGTCAGAGATTTTCAGATTGGATAAAGAAATAGACCCAACTATATGCTGCTTATAAGAAATGCACTTCAAATTATAAAAAAAAAAAGTGGGTTAAAAGTGAAGATATAGAAAACCATAGACCTTTTTAACACTGATCAAAAGAAAACTGGAGGGCTATTAGAAAAAGTATTAGAAAAAAATATGCTCTAGAGGATAAAGTCATTTTATAAGGATTGAGAGGTCAATCCATCAAGAGGAACGATAATTCTAAATATTTACATTTTTAATAACAAAACTTCAAAATACATAAAGCAAAAAGTGATAGAAATGCAAGAAAAAACAGACAATTCCAAATTATAGTCAAAGATTTCAATATCACTCTCTCAATAATTGATGGAACATGTAAACAGAAAATAAATAAGGCTATAGAAGATTTGAATAACACTATCAACCGACTTGACTTGACATTTATGGAACACTTCACCAATTAACAACAGAATATATATTCTTTTCATGGAACATTTACCAAAATAGACCATATTCTGGGCCACTAAACCAGTTTCAATGTATTTCAAAAGATTGAAGTCATACAAAATACATTCTATGATCACAGTGGAATTAACATAAAAACCAATAACAGAAAAAATCCCTGGAAAATCCCAAATATTTGGAAACAAAATAATATAATTCTAAAGAAGCAGTGGGTCAAAGGGAAATCAATAGGGAAATTGGAAAATTTTGAACTGAATGAAAGCAAAAGCATCACATATCAAAATTTCTGGGATGCTGCTAAAGCAGTACTTAGGGGAAACTTTATAGCACTGAATGCCTATATTAGTGAGGAAGAAAGGTTTCAAACCAATGACCTCTGCCTTTACCTTAAGAAACTAGAAGAACAAATTAAACCAAACTAAGTAGGAACAAGGAAATAATACAGAGTCAATGGGAAATCAATAAAAAAGAAAACAGAAAAGCAATAGAGAAACATCAGACACACCAAAAGCTGGTTCTTTGGAAAGACCAGTAGAATTGAAAAATCTCTAGTCAGAAGGATCAAAGAAAGAAAATATAAAAAGAAGGGAGAGAAGACACAAATTACCAATATCAAGAATGAAACAGGTGATATCACTACAGATTACACAGATATTAAAAGGATAGTAAGTTTCAAAATTTATTACAAAGCTACAGTAATCAAGTCAGGGTGGTACTATCATAAGGATAGATCAGTGGAACATAATTGGGAATCCAGGGGAAAAAAATAGCCCTCATATTTATGGTTAGCTGATTTCCAACAAGGGTGCCAAGACCATACAATGGGGGAAAGAACAGCCTTTTCAACATATGGTGATGGCACAACTGAATATCCACGTACAAAAAAAAAAAAAGAAGTTGGACTACCTCACACCATGTACAAAAAATTAACTCAAAATGGATCAAAGACCTAAACATAAGAGCTAAAACTATAAGGCGCTTAGAAGAAAACACAGGTGTAAATCTTTACAACCTGGAACTAGGCAATGATTTTTCATATATGATACCAAAAGCGCATGCACCTAAAGAAAAAATGGGTAAGTCGGACTTCATCAAAATTAAAAAGGACACTCCCAAGAATGTGAAAAGACAACTCAGAGAATGGGATAAATATGTGAAAATCATATATCTGATAGCAGACTTATATTCCAAAATATATAAAGAACCCTCCTAGCTTAATAACATAGAGGCAAATAGCCCAATTGCAACATGGGCAAAGGATGTGAGTGGACATTTCTCAAAAGAAGACACAAATGGTCAATAAATACATGTTCAACATCAGAAGCCATGAAAATAATGCAAATCAAAACACACACACTAGGATAGCTATAATTAAAAAGATAGACCATTAGGGACTTTTCTGGGGATCCAGTGGTTGAGACTCCATGCTTCCAATGTAGGGGGTGCGGGTTCAGTCTCTGGTTGGGGACCTACGATCCTACATGCTGTGTGACATGCCCTCTCCCATTCCCGCACAAAAAAAAAAAAAGGAAGAAGAAGTTAAAAATATTGGTGAGGATCTGGAAAAATTGGAACCCTCATACACTGCTGTGGAAATACAAAATGGTACAGCCACTTTGAAAAACAGCCTGGAAGTTGGTCAAAAGCTTAAATACAGAACATAGGAACAAGTGATTCCACTTCTAGATATGTGGTGATGGTTTAGTCAGTAGTTTAGTCACTAAGTCATGTCTGACTCTTGTGAACCCATGGACTATAGCCCACCAGGCTCCTCTGTCCTCTGTCCATGGGATTTCCCAGGCAAGAATACTGGAGTGGGTTACTATTTCCTTTTCCAGGGAATCCTCCTAACCCAGGGATTGAACTTGGGTTCTGCATTGCAGGCAGATTTTTTACTGACTGAGCCACCAAAATGAAAATATATGTCCACATGAAAACCTATATACAATGTTCAAAGCAGCATTAGTTGTAATGGATAAAAAGTAGATACAACACAAACACCCATAAATTGAAGAATGGATAGATAAAATGTAGTATATCCATACAATGGAATGTGTGTGTGTGTGTGTGTGTGTT
Source organism: Giraffa tippelskirchi (assembly GCF_054371585.1). NCBI lineage: Eukaryota > Metazoa > Chordata > Mammalia > Artiodactyla > Giraffidae > Giraffa > Giraffa tippelskirchi. Next base: position 107,257,399 of record NC_137287.1, on the reverse strand, counting down.
AGTTGCTCAGTTGTGTCCAAGTCTTTGTGACCCCATGGACTGTAGCCTGCCAGGCTCCTCTATCCATGGGATTCTCCAGGCAAGAATACTGGAATAAGTTGCCATTTCCTTCTCCAGGATACAATGGAATACTATTCATCAATAAAAATGAATGAGGTACTGTTATATGCTACAACTTGTATGAACCTTGAAAACTTCATGATAAGTGAAAAAAGACAGTCACAAGGACCATATTATATGATTCCATATTATATGAAGTGTCTCAAACAAGCAACTCTATAAATATAGAAGGTAGATTAGTGGTTGCCCAGGACTAAGGGTAAGGGAGTAGGTATATTAATAAGTATAGAGTTTCTTTTGGGGGTGATGAAATGTTCTAAACTTGATGTGATGATTGGTGTACAACTGTGTACAATGGTACTAAAACCATTGATTTTTATATTTTATGCAAATTGTATGGTATATAAATTATAACTCAATAAAGCTGTTATTTTTTAAAGTGGTAACAAAGGAATATGATGAACAACTTTATGTCAATAAATTTGACAACTTAGATGAAATGAACAAATTTCCATGAACATACAAATGACCAAAGCCCACATAAGAAGCTGTAGGTAACCTGAGTAGCCCTATATTAAATAAAGAAATTGAATTTTTAGATAAAACTTTCCCACAAAGAAAACTCATGGCTCAGATGGCTTCACTGGTGATTTTAAACAAAAAATTGTATGTTAATTCTATACAAACTCTTGTAAAAAAACTGAAGAGAGGGAAATATTTTACTTTCTACTGCACTTTATAGGGCCCTAATATCAAAACCAGACAAACTCAATACAATAAACAAAAACTACAGACCAATAGCCCTTATGAATATGGATGCCAAAATCATACATAACATTTTCAGTTCAGTTCAGTTTGCTCAGTCGTGTCTGACTCTTTGCGACCCCATGAATCGCAGCACGCCAGGCCTCCCTGTCCATCACCAACTTCTGGAGTCTACCCAAGCCCATGCCCATCGAGTCAGTGATGCCATCCAGCCATCTCATCCTCTGTCGTCCCCTTCTCCTGCCCCGAATCCTTCCCAGCATTAGGGTCTTTTCCAATGAGTCAACTCTTCACATGAGTTGGCCAAAGTATTGGAGTTTCAGCTTCAACATCAGTCCCTCCAATGAACAACCAGGACTGATCTCCTTTAGGATGGACTGGTTGGATCTTCTTGCAGTCCAAGGGACTCTCAAGAGTCTTCTCCAACACCACAGTTCAAAAGCATCAATTCTTCGACGCTCAGCTTTCTTCACCATCCAACTCTCACATCCATACATGACTACTGGAAAAACCATAGCCTTGACTAGATGGACCTTTGTTGGCAAAGTAATGTCTCTGCTTTTAAATATGCTCTCTAGGTTGGTCATAACTTTCCTTCCAAGGAGTAAGTGTCTTTTAATTTCATGGCTGCAGTCACTATCTGCAGTGATTTTGGAGCCCAGAAAAATAAAGTCTGACACTGTTTCCACTATTTCCTCATCTATTTCCCATGAAGTGATGGGAACGGATGCCATGATCTTAGTTTTCTGAATGTTGAGCTTTAAGCCAACTTTTTCACTCTCCTCTTTCACTTTCATCAGAGGCTCTTTAGTTCTTCTTCACTTTCTGCCATAAGGGTGGTGTCATCTGCATATCTAAGGTTATTGATATTTCTCCCAGCAATCTTGATTCCAGCTTGTGCTTCCTCCAGCCCAGTGTTTCTCATGATGTACTCTGCATATAAGTTAAATAAGCAGGGTGACAATATACAGCCTTGACGTACTCCTTTTCCTATTTGGAACCAGTCCGTTGTTCCATGTCCAGTTCTAACTGTTGCTTCCTGACCTGCATACAGGTTTCTCAAGAGACAGGTCAGATGGTCTGGTATTCCCATCTCTTTCAGAATTTTCCACAGTTTATTGTGATCCACACAGTCAAAGACTTTGGCATAGTCAATAAAGCAGAAATAGATGTTTTTCTGGAACTCTCTTGCTTTTTCGATGATCCAGCGGATGTTGGCAATTTGATCTCCGGTTCCTCTGCCTTTTCTAAAACCAGCTTGAACATCTGGAAGTTCACGGTTCACGTATTGCTGAAGCCTGGCTTGGAGAATTTTGAGCATTACTTTACTAGCGTGTGAGATGAGTGCAATTGTGCGGTAGTTTGAGCACTCTTTGGCATTGCCTTTCTTTGGGATTGGAATGAAAACTGACCTTTTCCAGTCCTGTGGCCACTGCTGAGTTTCCAAATTTGCTGGCATGTCGAGGGCAGCACTGTCACAGCATCGTCTTTGAGGATTTGAAATAGCTCAGCTGGAATTCCATCACCTGCACTAGCTTTGTTCATAGTGATTATACAGTGGAAGTGATAAATATGATTATACAGTGGAAGTGACAAATAGATTTAAGGGACTAGATCTGATAGAGTGCCTGATGAACTATGGAAGGAGGTTCGTGACATTGTACAGGAGACAGGAATTAAGACCATCCCCATGGAAAAGAAATGCAAAAAAGCAAAATGGCTGTCTGAGGAGGCCTTACAAATAGCTGTGAAAAGAAGAGAAGTGAAAACCAAAGGAGAAAAGGAAAGATATTCCCATCTGAATGCAGAATTCCAAAGAATAGCAAGGAGAGATAAGAAAGCCTTCCTCAGCGATCAATGCAAAGAAATAGAGGAAAACAACAGAATGGGAAAGACTAGAGATCACTTCAAGAAAATTAGAGATACCAAGGGAACATTTCATGCAAAGATGGGCTCGATAAAGGACAGAAATGGTAGGAACCTAACAGAAGCAGAAGATATTAAGAAGAGGTGGCAAGAATACACAGGAGAACTGTACAAAAAAGATCTTCATGACCCAGATAATCACTATGATGTGATCACTCACCTAGAGCTAGACATCCTGGAATGTGAAGTCCAGTGGGCCTTAGAAAGCATCACATAACATTTTAGCAAATCTAATTCAATAATATATTAAAAGGCCAAGTGGGGCTCATCTTGAGTGTGGAGTTGGCTCAACATTTGAAAACTAATCAATGTACTTCATAACAGACTAAAAGAGAAAAACCATGTGATCATCTCAAAACAAAGAAAAAGCGTTTCACAAAATCCAACATCCATTCCTAATTTTTAAAATTCTCAGCAAACTGAAAATAGAAGAAAAATTCCTCCAATTGATAAAAGCATCTACAAAAACCCCACAGCTAATATCATATCTAATGGTGAGAGACTGAAGTCTTCCTTCTAAGACCGGGAATAAGACAAAGATGTCCATTCTCACCACTCCTATTCAACATTGCACAGGAGTTTCTAGCCAGGGCAATTAACCAAGAAAATGAAACAAAAGGCATCCAGACTAGAAAGAAATAAAGAAAACTATCTTTATTTGCAGGTAACATGCTCATCTATATAGAAAATCCAATAGAAGCCATGCACAACAAATCTATTATAACTAATAAGTATGCTTATTAAGGTGTAGGATAAAAGATCAATCTACAAAAATCAATTTTTTTCTATACACTAGCTACAAACTATCAGAAACTAAAAGCCTTAAATACCATGTATAACAGCATCAAAAATATGAAATAATTAGGAATAAATATGACAAAAATGTGAAAGACTAGATATGGGAAACTAAATTATTGCTGAGGTAAGTTTTTAGAAAAACACCTAAATAAATTGGGATATCTTGCTCATGGATTAGGAGATTCAATATTGTTAATATGTTCATTCTACTCAAACTGACCTACATATTCAAATCAATCTCAACTAAAATAGCAACAGGCATTTTTGTAGAAATTGATAAGCTAATTACCAAATTAATGTGGAAATGCAAAGGATCTACAATAGCCAAAACAACTTTGAAGAAAAAGGGTAAAGCTGGAGGGCCTGCTTTCAAAACAGTATCATACTGCTTTGAAGTATCAGAAGACAAACAGATTAATGGAACAGAAGACCAAGTCCAGAAATAGACCCACACACATATATGAACATATACGACTTTTGACAAAGGAGCAGAGATAATCAGCAAAGCCAAAGTTTTTTTTTCTACAAATGGTGCTGGAATGATCAAATATTTATGTGCAAAAAGTGAAATTTAATCTATATCTCACACTGTAACAAAAAGTAACACAAAATACATCATAGTTATAAAACCTAAAACTATAAAACTTCAAGAAGAAAACACAGACTAAACCTTTATGATCTTGGACATGGTAAAGATTTCTTAGATATGACAACAATAGACACAGTCCATAAGAGAACAAACTGATAAATTGGACTTCATTCAAATTTTAAAATGCCAGTGCTTTGAAAAGACAAGTCATAGGCTGGAGGAAAATATTTGCAAAGCATATATCCTTTATAGGACCTGTATCCAGAATACAAAAAGAACCCACAAAACTCATGAATAAGAAAACAAATTTAAAAATGGGCAAAAGAGACAAAGAGATATTTCACCAAGGAAGATATACAGATGGCAGCTAAGGACATGAGAAGGTGTTCAACATTAGTGGTCATCAAGGAATTGCAAATGAACACCACAATGAAATACTCCAGCTACCAGAATGCTTAAAATTGGAAAGATTGACTCTGCAAAGCGTTGGTGAGGACGTGGAAGAACTTCCATACACTGCTAGTGGGAATTTTAAATGGTGCACCCACTTTGGAAAACACCTCAACAGGTTTCCTAAAAAAATTAAACACACACCTATCAAATCATCCCGTCATTCCTCTGGATGTGTTTATGCAAGACAATGCAAACATATGTTCATACAAAGACTCGTACACAAAACTTCATAGAAGCTTTATTTGTAACAGCCCCAAACTGGAAATAAGCCCAAATGTCCATCAACAAGTAAATGAATGAATAAACTGCAGCATATTCACACAACGGAATACTACTCAACACAATAAAAAAGAACTACTCATACATGCTACAACACGGGTGAATATCCAAATAATTATGCTGAGTGAAAGAAACCAAACATAAAGAGGATGTATGATTCCATTTATATAGAATTCTAGAGAACACAAATAAATGCTTGTCTGTGGAAGGGGAGGGACAATAGTCGAGTGTGCAGGAGGGAAGAGGGAACAGGTGAAAGAGGGAGGCTTACCATTTAAGGCCATAAGGACACTTTCAGGAGTGATGAATATATTCATTATCTTGATTATGGTGATGGCTTCACGGGTATATACATTTGCTAAAACTTATCAATTTGAACACTTTAACTATGTGCGATTTATTGTGTGTCAGTTATACGTCATTAAAAGCTGTTTTTTAAAAAAGGAAAATAAATCAAAGTTACGCGAAAAAGAGGGGGGAAAAAAAATCAAACTAGAATACTTTGGTTTTTTTCAACTTAGAGGTTCTAATGTTTTTAGAGTCTTGAAATGTTAAGTCACATCTGTTCAAAGATTCATAATCATTTATTTCCAGAATATAAACATATCTCATTCTGTCATTTGAAGATAACTCTACTGAGATTCTGAGATGCATTGGTACCAGGTACAAGGCTGTCATTCTAAATCATTTATCCTAAAATGCAATACCCATCACCTGAGATCCCCGGATTCCGTTACTTTGTATGTGCTGTGCTTAGTCGCTTCAGTTGTGTTTGACTCTTTGAGATCCTATGGACTGCAGCCCGCCAGGCTCCTCTGTCCATGGAGAATCTTCAGGCAAGAATACTGGAGTGGACTGCCATGCCCTCCTCCAGGGGATCTTCCCAACCCAGGGATCGAACCCAGGTCTCCCGCATTGCAGGCAGATTTTTTTTACTGTCTAAGCCACTGGGGAAGCCCAAGAATACTGGACTGGGTAGTCTATTCCTTCTCCAGGGGATCTTCCCGACCCAGGAACTAAACTGGGGTCTCCTGCACTGCAGGCGGATTCTTCACCAGCTGAGCTACTAGAAAAGCCCTCCATTATCCCCTCTCCATTCTTTTCTCCAAACGTGGAAGGACGAATAGAATGGCTCCTACTCTGTCACTGGAATTCTAAATCATCTCCTACTTTAGGGAGCCACGGAACATGATATTTAGAAAGAGTTTTAAGTAATAGGGGGATGTTCTTCCACTATAAGAATGAGCAGGAAGAGAGCGAACAGAAGTGAAACACGGAGGTGTTCTGGAGTCATCTCCCATGGAGAAGAAAAACCTCCCCAGACTGAACAACCAATGGGACCCATCTCCAACACTACAGCAGAAACCTCTAGTGAATTTTGTTGTCATCTTTTTCCTTTAAAAAAAAAATTACATTTTAATTTTTAAATGAATAGCCTTTGTTTTTTAGAGTAGTTTTAGGTTTACAGAAAAACTGAGCAGAAATTACAGAGTTCCCATAGATCCTTTATCCTTCCCCTCCTTACAGTTCCCCTAACACCTTGCATCAGTGTGGTACATTTGTTACAGTGGATGAACCAATATTGATACATTATTATTAACTAAAGTCCAAGGTTAGAGTTCATTCTTTGAATTGAAAAGTTCTATGGGTTTTGACAAATATATAATGTCATGTATCCATCGGCTTAGTGTCATACAGTAGAGTTTTACTGCCCTAAAATATTCTGTGCTCCACCTCCTACTCATCCCTCCCTTCCTCCCCTCAAATCCTTGGCAACCACTGATCTTTTTACTGTCTCCACAGTTTTACCTTCTCCAGAATGTCATACAGTTGGAATCAGACAGTGTGTAACCTTTTCAGACTAGCTTCTTTCACTTAGCAATTATGCTTAAAGCTCCTCCATGTCTTTTTGTGGCTTGACAGCTCATTTCTTTTTACTGTTGAATAATATTCCACTAAATGGATGTACCACAGTTTGTTTAGCCATTCATCCAACGAAGGACACCTTGGTTGCTTCCATTATTTTCCATTATATATACATATACACATGAATCAAGTCATACTACATATATACATTAAGGTTCATGTACTCCACAACACATAGGTTACACCTCAATACACAACTTTTAAATATAATAATATTCTGTAGTCACTTCAGAAAGATGGCCATAATATAAAGGGGAAAGGTAGCTACAGACAAAGAGAACTTACATGATACTATTTATGCAAAATCATCTACACATATGCACTTCATCTGCAGATGACTTCAAAACTGAGTGACAATTTATGAGAGTACTTTGTGTACACCAAGCATTGTCCTAATCACTTTTTAATATCATTTCATCCTCACAACTTACGAGATAGGGAACTTTACTGGCTCCACTTTACAAATGAGAAGGCTGAGGCACAGAGAGATTAGGTAACTTGCTCGAATCAACCAGCTAAGTGGTAGAGTGGGATCTGAACTTACATCTTATGGTACTAGCAACCATGCTCTTATGTCCATGGGGTCTCAAAGAGTCAGACACGACTGAGTGACTGAACAACAAAACCCTGACCACAGCCCCTGAAGCTGCACACAGTCTGGTCCCTGTCACCCCCTCATGCCTTACCTCCTCCTTCCTCCTCACCCCAACACTCATGGCTTCCCCTCTTCCTCTCTTCCCTGAAAATGATGCTGCCCTCACACCACAGGGTTTGCCCATCAGCCATTCTCTCCACCTGGAATGATTCCTCCCCACTCCTCTTTGTAAGGGCAATATCTTCTCATTCTTCAGGTCTCAGCCCAAGTGTCACCTCCTCCATGCAGCCTGCCAGACCCCCAGCCTGGGCTGGGAACTCTCATTTAAGTCCATAGCTTCCATGACCCACCCCTGTGGACATCATCTCTGTTCTATCTGCTTTTCCAGTCCCCTAACAGTGAAAAGGGCTGAGTGCCAAAGCATTGATGCTTTTGAACTGTGGTGCTGGAGAAGACTCTTGAGAGTCCCTTGGACACCAAAGAGATCAAACCAGTCAATCCTAAAGGAAATCAACCCTGAATATTCATTGAGAGGACTGATGCTGAAGCCGGACCTCCAATACTTTGGCCACCTGATGCGAAGAGCCGACTCACTGGAAAAGACCCTGATGCTGGGAAAGTTGGAGGGCAGGAGGAGAAGGGGGGCAACAGAAGATGAGATGGTTGGATGGCATCACCAACTCAGTGGACACCAGACTGAGCAAACTCGAGGAGATAGTAAAAGACAGGGAAGCCTGGTGTGCTGTAGTCCATGGAGTCGCAAAGAGCCAGATAGGACTGAGTGACTGGACAACAACAACAAAAGTGAAGAAGTGTGTTTCACTCAGAGCCAAGTCCCCTCTGCCCACCACGGTGCCCACAGAATTGGGCACTCAACAAATACTTGATGAAGGAATGAATAAATGAATGGATGAATCCACCTGCCAGGGAAGATCTACTTGGAGGGGCCTCCAGAAGGTTGACATCAAAAGGTTAATGATGCTCACCACAGGGAGGTGGATTTCAGGTCATTTTTCACTCTCACTTTTGTACTTTGGGTTTATCTGACTGGAGAGTATTCCAGGGGACTGACACCATCTTCTAACCCCTCAGCATTTCCTGTCTGGGGGACCCTCATCTGCCACCCTCCCTGCCCCCTACAACACTCTCCGAGCTCTGCCTGCAGCTCCAGAGGGAGATGTATTAATAAACTGAGGGAGAAGGTCACCCAGCTCGCAAACGCTGAGCAGAGCTGTCCTTGACTCCAGTACGGATGAAATGTGCTGGGGGCGGGGGGCGCGGCACCGAGTGAGCGCTGAGCACGTGTGAGCTATTTCTGATTCCCACCTGGCAGGGCCCAGCACATCTGCCAGGGAACTGGAGCCAGCTCGGTGGGTAGAACCGCTGGCCAGCCACCCCGTAACATTCACACCAGACCTGCCCACTGACCTGCTGAAAACCCTCGCTCAGCTCCCCAACACCCAGGGTGCGGGGGAAAGGGAGGCCAGAACCTCCCCCTGGCATTTAAGGCTCAGCGAGGTCTTGTCCCTGCTCACCGGCCTGCTCTCCACTCTCCCAAGTACAGCCAGGTCCTCGCTCAACTCCTCACCTTTGCACACGCCATGCCCTCTGTCAGGAACGCCTGCTTGGCCCCCAGTAGTTGCTCACTCCCACTTAACCTGTAGGTCTCAGCTTGGACAAGTCCTCTAAGAAATCTTTCCCGATCATCCCCCCAGACCTTGTCCCGGGGCTGCATGCTAAGGCGACACAGATCCTGATGACTTGTGGCCTTTGATCCCTCTCCCTGCCTGTGACAATGTGGCCACCTGGTGGGCCCTCATGGTCATCTCTGTGTCCCAGGGTCCTGCAAGGGCGTGGCTCAGGGCAGAAGTGAATCCATGTTTGCTGATTGACTATACGATGGAGAAAGTGCTCCTAGTGCAGAGAGGGACAGAAGAAGTGGGGGGCAAGAGAGCGGGAGGGGAGCAAGTGATTGCATTTGGCTGAGGCTTGGGCCAAGGGTAGAGAGATGTGGTCCTAGCGGGCAGAGAGGCGTCCACAGTCAGCTGCACCTCCTCCAACCAGCCGGGCCCAGAGCTCTAGGGACCAGGTGTGGCTGCGTGCAGGCCCTGCCTCCCCAGCCCCGACGGGCACAGTGGATGTAGAATCTGTACAGAACAGAGCATTCTGTCTAAATATATCTGTTCCCAACACAGGACACACAGGGAGGGAGTGAGGGGCACGGTGGGCCTGAGTGCTGGGGGAGGCTTCCTGGAGCACTCGCCCAGCCCATGGCCCCCTGCCCTGGCCGGGGGGAGTCCAATCTGGGGCCCAGACTCAGCGCTGGGCCTGGGTGGGCCTTTCCAAGCAGGGTTCCCAAAGCCTGACCTCCTACCCAAAAGCAGCTGCCTTGAATGTGGGCCACGTACAAACCAGGCCAGCAGAGGAGGGAGGGGACACTGAAGTGGAGCCTGGGGGAGGAGGCCTCGGTCCCTGGCAGTCCAGAGTCCGGGCTCTCCCCTCCACCCTGTAACCAAGGCACAGAGAGGGAGGCAGCTTCAACGGGGTCACACAGGGGGCTGGGGGCAGTGAGGGGTGGAGAACCCAAGGGTCCTGGCTCCCAGACACCCTGAAGGCTTCTAGAATTCTCTTCAGCTTCTTGGGGTTCTCTCAAGGATCTCTCAGAGTGGGACAGCAGAAAGAGCACTAGGTTCAGAGTCAAGACTCTGTAGTTAGGGATTTCCCTAGCGGTCTAGTAGTTAGGACTCTGTGCTTCCACTACAGGGAGCATGGGTTGGATCCCTGGTCAGGGAACTAAGATCCCACATGCCACATGGCGCAGTCAAAAATAAAAAAGTTTTTAAAAGGACACTGCTTCAGTCCCATCTCCACCACTGAGGCTCTCAGGCAAGCCCTTCTGGGCCTCTGTCTCCCTACCTGTAAAATGGGGATGAGCACATGTTCCTGTGTGTGCAGGTACTCTGCACACTGGAGTGTCCATTTCTCGGCCCTTCCTTCCAGGCTGGTCTCAGTGGGAGCCCAAGCGAATTTTCTGTGAGCAGATCTGGACTGGGGTGTGGGGAGGGGACACCAGAAGCCTCCAAGAGTGTGTGTGTGCAGTTGGGGGAAAGGGTCATAAGAGAACACAACATCAGCTGCTTTTTCTTGAGCACCTACTGTGTGCCAGGCCCCATCCTAGGTACTTTAACACAGAGATGTCACCTCACCCTCATACCAAGCCTCCAAGGCAGACAGTGATGCTGTTAGCCCATGGGGAACAGATGGGGAAACTGAGGTTCAAAGAGGTTCCTGTGACCTGCTAAAGGTCACACAGCTGGTGAACAGAGCGAGACTCAAACTGGGGCCAACCCTCAGAGTTGACTCACTTCCTCCTGTGGGTAGACTACCTCGCTAGGGGCCACCCAGGGAGGTCAGCCTGTGACTCCAGAAAGCCTCCTGAGGTCCTCAGAACTGAGGCAGTTGCTACTTTTCCACTCAGTTTTTCTCTTTCAATTAAAAACAAAACCAGATGAAAAATACCTGTATATTCAAACAGCTGGACATAAATACTGACTGGTATTAACGCTTCAGTTTTAAGCAGGCATTAAGGCCCCACATGATCCCTTGGAGAAGGGAATGACCACCCACTCCAGTATTCTTGCCTGAAGAATCCCATGGACAGAGGAGCCTGGCAGGCTACAGTCTATGGGGTTGCAAAGAGTTGGACACGACTGAGCGATGACTAAGCGACTAAGCACACACCAGGCCCCAAACAGCTGAACCTCCCTCCTGCCCCTCATCCACTCTCACCCTGGGCAGCACAGTGCAGATCCTGGGCAAGTCTGGGTTCAAATCCCAGCTCTACCAGCTGCCGGCTGTGTGACCTTTGTAGCGTCACTCTCCTTCTCTGTGCTTCGTTTTCCCACCCTCCATCCAGAGTCACTGGGTATTGGAGAGACAGGGAGGTCAAGTTCTGGCCCAGGTTCCACAGGAGACAGCTAGCATCACTCTGGTTTAACTTATCACTGATGATAAGTTGTCGTTGTTGTTCAGTCACTCAGTCGTGTCCGACTCTTTGTGACCCCATGGACTGCAGCATGCCAGGCTTCCCTGTCCTTCACTACCTCCTGGAGTTTGCTCAAACTCATGCCCATTGAGTCACTAATGCCATCCAACCATCTCATCCTCTGTTGACCCCTTCTCCTCCTGCCCTCAATCTTTCCCAGCATTTTCAGGGTCTTTTCCAAGGAGTCAGCTCTTCGCATCAGGTACCCAAAGTATTAGAGCTTCAGCTTCAACATCAGTCCTTCCAATGAATATTCACAGTTGATTTCCTTTAGGATTGACTGGTTTGATCTCCTTGCAGTCCAAGGGACTCTTGAGATTCCATAAAAAGTTCCCTAGATTTCCTGAGTGGCTCCTGGAGATTGTGTGTGTGTGTGTGTGTGTATGAAAGAGAGAGATCATAAATGTTTATTATCTTTTTAATCTACTAAGTTTTGGGGTAATTTGTTACACACCACCAGATAACTATTAATAACACAGAGGGTCAGGGTAGAGGAGAGGACAGAGAGCAACTGGGGGCTGGTTTCAGAGAGTGTGATTTACATGCTCCCAGGCTGGGCGTGCAGGGCATCTTTTTCTCATGTTTCCCCACCCTCACCCCCAGCCTTCCCTGTATGAATTCTTCTTACAACTGTTTACAGACACAAGAACAGATCTGAAAGAATTCCTCTAATCCAGAGAGCATATCATGTGCCAGCTCAAAGCTAAAGGCTTTCACATATCAGTTTTCATTAAATTCTTCCAAAAGCCCTTTGTTGGAGAATAGCATTATGCCCAGTGCCAAGAATAAGGCCTGGCACATAGTAGGTATTGGTATTACTCTGTATGGACTGGCAGTCCTAAATTTCAGGGGCTTAAGGAACAAAAACTGTATCCCTTTCAAACAGTTGGTGGGTCCACAGGTAAAACAGGGAGACCAACCAGCCAACTTCCCACTGGCTCAGTCCCTGGGCACCCCATGGAGCCCCAGAGGGGCTTGTGCAGCCATCACCCCCACTCCTACTTGGGGAGGATGGAGCAAGAGCCCATAATGGGTGGTGTGGGCTGGACTCTGGTCTGAGGCACCTGCCCCCTGGCCCAGGGAACGACCCGGACATCCCTGGGGGAAGGAGTCTGAAGGGGCACAGGCCATTCCCTCATCACAGTGCCTTACACCCTGTCATGGGTTCAACAGTGCTCAGCTGACACCCATGAGCTGTGCACCCACTGGGTACCAAGCTTCAGGCTGGGCATGATTGGGGGAACCAAGAGGTGCCAGCCTGGCCACCTGGAGGGGCCTCCATCTGGTAGAGGAGGAGGGACCCACGTGGGACAAGAAGGCTGGTTCCTGAAAAGACAAGGCCCAAGCCAAGTGGTACAAAACAAACAGGAGTTCCTGAGCAAAGACTCTGGGGAAGGGATTTCTGGGCAGAGGGAACAGTAAATGCGGAGGGTGGGGGCCAGGGGACATGGCGTGCTCAGAGAGTCCCAAGTCATTCAGCGAGGGCACGGCGGGGGCAAGGGGACTGCAGGGAGGCAGGTGACAGGTGTGGACTGCTCAGGGCTCTGGGCCCTGACGGTGTTGGGGCTGGCTGTGGTTCTAGATAAATCTCTCTGCCTCTGTGTGGAGGGTATACGGGTCGGAGACCCAGGAGGGGCCAGGACAGTCATCATGGCCATTGGACACTTAGGGCTGGAGTCAAAAGATGCTTGAGAAGGAGATGTGGGGCAGAGGAGGAGCCCAACTTCTGCTTCGTGGCCGAACCCGTAGTCCCACCCCAAGGGCTCCAGGCCTAAGGCTGCCTCCCTTCCTCCAGCCTCCAGGAATGGACTTGTCATTGATTAAACCCAGCCTGTGAATGGTTCCTAGAAGCCCTGGGGCTGCTGCTGTGGGGCACCCCTGCCCACCATCGCCCCTCAACAGGCGGCCGGCCGCCTTTGCCCCTGCCCTGTCCAGCGTCAGCAGAGGGTGGTGACACACCAGGTCAGCGGAGTCAGTCGGCTTTGGCCTCAGCCTCAGCAGACAGGCAGGTGGCCAACACCCCGTGCCAGTGCCGGGAAGGCCTGGGGCGTGGCCGGCCAGGGGAGCACTGTGGGTCTGCCCTTCTCTGGAACCTTCTGTGACTCCCTAGTTTCACTCGGCGGGAAGCACCCTTGCAGGGGGTGGCTGAGAGGCTGGGAAGAGGGGCCCAGCTCCACCTGGACTTGTGGCAGGACCTCTAGCATGTCGCTCAAACAACCTGAGCTTCCCCCAGGAACCCCTCAGTGATTCAACCCCCATCTGGCCAGGTGGCCAGCCCCCCTGGACAGGCTGCTTCACCTCTCTGAGCCTCAGTTTCCCCACATTTCAGCCATGCCTGATTCTACTTCACACTGAGCTCCTCTAAGTTCCTCCGGGCTTGGGACCCATATGCTTCCCAAGCTGCCTGCACCTCAGGGCCTTTTCACCAGTTAACTCTTCACTCGTAGGTCTCAGCTCCAGCATCACCTCCCTGGGGCAGCCCTCCCTGAGCACACCCCCACCCCGTCTGGGTCAGTTCTCCTTGTGCTTCTCTGGAGCAGCCGTGCCTGTCTCTGACGTGAGTTTACATTCATCTCGGAGGTTAGGTCATGACTGCTGGCTTCCCACGAGGATCGTGGGCCCCACGATGGCATACTCACTGACGTACGCCCAGTACCCACTCTGGGCACATGGGCTTCCCTGTGGATTAGATGGTAAAGAACCTGCTCACAATGCGGGAGACCCAGGTTCGATCCCTGGGTCGGGAAGATCCCCTGGAGAAGAGAATGGCAACCCACTCCAGTATTCTTGCCCAGAGAATCCCAATGGACAGAGGAGCCTGGCGGGCTACAGTCCTTGGGGTCGCAGAGTCGGAAACGACTGAGCGACTGACACTTTCACTTTCACTCTGGGCACAGAGCAGGCATTGACCATATGTCTGTTGAATGCACACTTAGAAGAAGAAAGGGAGGAAGGTAAGAGAGGTCTCGAGGGGTGACAATGTCTACCTCACAGCACTAGGCAGATCTGACAATATACAAAAGGCCTGGCCTTAGCAGAGGCAAACATCACAACCCCCCCACCCCCATATACACCAAACACACACACAACACACATGTATCCCACACAGGGATGGGAAGGGGCCTGAGCGCGGCCCTACCTCCCTGTCCACGCCCACACTCTCCCGAAGTCCCCTGATGAACCAGAGAGATGAGGGTCAGACGCACAGACCGGCAGAGGTGGACCTGGCCTCATGACTCGCAAAGACCATCATGCTCCTCGGAGCCAGCCAGCCCACACCGTCCCTGGAAGGCTTTGCACTCTCCCCGTCCTCCAGGAATTTCTCACACCCCAAAAGTGGCAGGTTGCACCCCCCTCCCCCCACTGGAGGAGCGGCATGAGCTGCTGACACCTCTTCCCTGCTATCACACCTCAGCTTCGAGGACAGAGGACCAGAGATCGTTGAGCAGCCTCGGAAAATTCCTACCACGGCCTGTGGGGAGCCCAGTATGGACCAGGGCAGCCCCCACCCCTCTGAGCCCATCCCGCTCCTACCACACAGATGGAGAAGCTGAGACCCAGGCCGGCCTTGTGCCTGGATGCCCGAGTCACACAGACCTGGCTTCAAATCCTCCCTCTAATGCCCACCAGCTCTACAGCCTCAGTTTCCTCAGAGGTAAAATGGGGATGAGCATGGCACCTTGCCCACTCCACTGCAGGGTGCACACAGGAACACAGGCATCAGAGGGCCCTGTCACCCCCAATAGCAGACAGTGTCCAGCCAGGACAACCCCCCTGAGAACCATCCCTGCAAAGCTGCCTACTTAGCCTCACTCAGAACCCCAAAACCTGGCCCAGAAAAGGCAGGCAACCAAGCCAGGGTCACACAGCAGGACCCCAGCCTGCAGAGACGTGAACTTGGGCTCTGTTTGGCTGAAACTCCAGCCCTGAGCCTCCCACCCTGAAGTGGATCTGGCAGAGCCAAGCAGGTGCCAGGGCTTGGCGGCAGCCGGGGGAGGGAGGCAGGCAGGCAGGCAGCTGGGGGTGGTGGGAAGAACCTTTTTTCCCCATGTCTTTAGCAAACCCGGATCCCCGTTTCCAAGCTGCGCTCCAGAGCCCTCGGCGGCTGCTGCATCACTGCGCACAGTCAGCCCACAGTGGGCGGAAGGGAAGGTTCCCTCCCTCTAGCAGGGGCTGGGGGCAGGGGGAAGGCAGCTGTGGGGGGGCAAGAGTGAGCACAGTGAGGGCTCCCTGACACCTCCCGGCTGGGTTTACCCCTGGAGTTACAGAGGGCTGAGTTGGGAGAACCTCGGAGATCAAACCCCCAGCACAGATGGAGACCGTGAGGCTCAGAGAGGTGCTGCAACTCAGTCAGCAACACACAGCAGCAAGGCAGCTCACCATTCTTATCCCCAGCCCCCGTCCCCTAGCAGCTGCAAAGCAAAAGCCTCCTGGAGCCACCTCTATCACCACAGGCTCAGCTGTCACTGTAGAAAGAAACACATCGGAACCAGAGGCCCAGTTCTCACCCCTCAGCCCCAGCACCTGGGACCGCAGAGACCCCGCCTGCATGATCAGAAATACCTCTTTGGGGTGGGATCCTGAGCCCATGTCACGGATCACAGCACAGTGCTAGGTACTCAGCAGGTGCTCAATAAGGGGTCTTGTGTTCCGTGTATAAGCCGAGATGCTGGTCTCATTCCTACACTGTCAGAGACAGAACCTGCCCACATCCTGTGTTTTCTAAAGATGACCCTCTCGTGTACCAAATGTAGCTTGAGCCGTTTTTGAAGCAAACTCTGGAAGATGGATTACCTGCACGGGCCTTACGCTAAAGAGAGGAATACCAATGCTCGGTTTGCTTTGCTACCTTCTCAGGAGCGTCTGCACCCCGTGACGGGGCCCTGGGGGCCGTGGGTGTGTGTGTGAGAGCCCCTGTCACACATCCCCATCCCCCCACCCAGAAGCCGTAACTGTACACTAGTGGCGACCACAAGAGCTGGGAGAAGCCAGCTCTCACTAACAGCAGCTTCCTCCGGGGCCGCCGGCAGGGCCTGGGAGGCGAGGCGCTGCTGAGTGACCAGTGAGATCCTCGGGCACTCTGACGTCGCTCTCAGGCCAGGCTGAGCTCCGCCTCCAGTGTGTGTCCAGGTGCCCTCACACCAGGGTCTGGGTCTGCCACATGCGATTCCTCTGCCTAACTCCCACCTTCTGTGCCCCCTACCCATCAC
The DNA here is from genome assembly GCF_054371585.1 of Giraffa tippelskirchi. NCBI lineage: Eukaryota > Metazoa > Chordata > Mammalia > Artiodactyla > Giraffidae > Giraffa > Giraffa tippelskirchi. The sequence goes on along the minus strand of NC_137287.1, from coordinate 107,240,753 downwards.
TTCTGTCGATCAAACAGTAACTTTAGAATCTCCAGAACACGGGGCTAAGACTAGACTCTGAACGCTAACTGACCTGGATTCAAACCCTGGTGCCACCATTTCACCACCTGCGGGACATTGGAGCACCTACTACAGCTCTCAGTGCCTCAGTTTCTTCCTCTGTAAAATGCGGAGAGTAATCAGAGGGTGCAATGGGATGAGAGGAGAAGCAGGATTTACGGTGCTCAGAGCCACTGCTCACTCAGCAGAAGGCCCAGCCCTGTGCCTGGCTCCTGGGATGCCGTCACAGGGGCTCTGCAGAATGAATGGGTGTTCATCTATGATCCCTTGTTATTATTATTATCATCATCAACATCAGCAGGGATCCCCAAGCCTGGTTTTGCAGCCAGCCCTGGTGAAGGGTGTAGCAAAATTCTCCAAACAAAATTTGCTTCCATTCATTTTGGGTTTTTGAAAAGGCCACGTCAGACAGCTCGGTGGGGAGGAGGCGACATTGCAAAACCAGCACAGGGGAATCTGGGCCCCGCTTCTCGGCTTGGGAAATGAGGTGCAATTGGTGAGCAAGGGGAGCCCTGGGAGCCCAGCGGCAGGGGACTCCCGCGTTGTGGGTTTATCTCCACCCTCTGAGTGACCTTCAGCAGCCAACCAACTGCTCTGAGCCTCAGTTTCCTCAATCTGTCAAATGGAGACAATATCCCTTTGTACTCATATTCCTCTCTGGGGGTGATTGGAAGATGGAGGGGGCATTAAAAGTGTCCTGAAAACTGTGGAGTACTGCACACACCCTAGAGGCCTCAGTCCTGGCCTGGGGCAACCACCAGGAGACCCTGGAGGGGGCATGAGAGGGAACAGGCACCCCTCCCCCACCAAAGGCCACAACTAAAGGAAGTCCAGTCACTGGAGTCTTAAAGGGCTCCCCTCACAAGAGTCTGATGAAGTGGGGAGTGGGCATGTCTTTGTGCCACACAGGAAGCCCCTTCTCATGCTAGTCTTTCTCAAAGAGGCTGCAGTGAGAGTTAGAATGGCAAGGCTCCCCCGCCCCCGCAAGCTAAGCCAGCCCCCACACTCCAGTAACCACCAGGGTCTTCCTTCAGAAGGAACCGCAGAGCCTGACACGCGGCCCCTCAAAGCCACCAACCCCACGGAGGGAGAGCCCTCCTCACACCCAGAGAAGAGGCAGGGCCCGCGAGGACTCCCTTCCCAGACTGTCGGGATCACAGACTCTAGACTGTGGGCAGACGCAAGGCCCCTCTGAGTTCACCAGGCCTTACCTTTCACTTTACCAAGAGAGTGCAGAGAGGGGACATGCCTGGTCCAGGGCACACAGCAAGGCAGCACTGGGGCTCCTGGCATCGGCTGGACACCCACCCTGACAGCACAGTGCCCACCTCCATGGCCAGCCCGCTCAGGAGGCTACCTCTTTCAGGAGGCCGCCCCCACCTACCCCAAGCCCGCCCAGCGCTGGCTGCCTTGATGCCTCTAACCATGCAGTTCTCTCAGCCAATAGTGCCCTTCCCTGCCATCCTCCATCGACCCAAATCCCTCTAATCCTCCATAATCCACCCCAGATCCAGTGGACATCCTCCAGGAAGCACTCCCACAGGTCCATGCTAGGGGCCCCTTCCCAGCGCTGGGGCCGCCCCAGCCTCCATCATGGAAGGGCGCCTGGCGGGATGACGAGAGTTTACAGAGCAGGGCCCTGTGGGCTGCACTCCGAGTCCCCGCGCCTGGCACAGGGCTGGGCACTCAGAAGGCCTTGGGAAGCCCTGGGGTCCCAAAGACAGAATGGAGGATTAGAAGCTGGAGAGGTGAAGGTGCTGGTGGCCTAGTGAAAGGAAGACAGGATGAACCAGTCAGTGAGTGATGATATGAGCAGATGAACTGATTCAGGAAGAAATGAACTGATTCAGGAAGAAATGCCTGGCAAGACGGGCACACAGACATACCCCCTAAGATGTAGCGTCTTGCCCAAGTGTGGCCTCTCACCCTCTTGTAGAGCCTCCAGGGGCCCTAGATGTATTGGGATTTTATTTTTTAAAGAACTAACCATTCTATCTTTTTGGCCATGCTGAGTGGCATCCAGGATCTTCTCCGACCAGGGATAGAACCTATGCCCCCTGCAGTGGAAGCAGACTCTTAACCACCAGACCACCAGGGAAATTCCCGTCCTGGGATTTTAGATCCTACAGGCCTGTCACTCCCACAGAGCCCAGCGAAATGACTCTAAGCTTGCAGACCCACTTGGAGGCCAGGAACCCACAGAGATGGTCCGGGTGGTGACTGGGAGTGGCCAAAGGTCCCCAACACGCTCTACCACCCAGCCCTTGACTGAGAATGGCCTAGATCTGTCCTCTGCCCCAGGGGAATGGCATAAAGAGGCAGAGATACAACCTGGCCTGGGGACCAAGGAAAATGAGTAGTAGTTAAGTAGGAAAACAGGGGGAGGGGGTTCTGGAGGTTAGGAGGAACCAGCATGTGCTAAGGCCCTGAGGCTGAAGGAAACCTGGCCTATTCCAGGAACTGAAAGCAGGCCAAGGGGACTGGAGCCAAAGAGGGAGGCAGGGAGGTGGTGCAAGACGTGGCTAGAGGAGTAGCAAGTTGGGGAAGGAGTCTGGGCTTCATCCTGGGAGCTGTGGGCAATTATTGAGAACCTACTGTGTGCTTTAAAAATATCTACATTCAAGATTTTATGAAGTCACATTCCAGAATGTTTGAGTGAACATGTTTGTGTGCACATGTGCTCAATAGAATCCCACTCTTTTTGACCCCATGGGCTATAGCCCGCCTGGCTCCTCTGTCCATGGAATTCTCTGGGCAAGAATACTGGAGTGGGTTGCCAGTCCCTTCTCCAGGGGATCTTTCCGACCCAGGGATTGAACCTGTGTCTTCTGTGTCTCCTGCATTGGCAGGCAGATTCTTTACCACTGAGCTATCTGGGAAGCCCAAGTGGAAATGTTTAAATGCACTGTAATCAGATAATGCTATTTTTTAGTGTTTTTTTGAATGACTGAATGAATTGATCAATCAATCAGGTGGGGTAGAGACCACCTTCCCTGTGTCACACAGAGTGTCCAATACAATTCCTCAGAGCCTCCCCATCATGGAGAAACACTGCCATTTATGAAGCCAGAACCTAACAAGATGCCTGTGGGTGCCCGGGGTACATCCAATACGTCACTGAGTCTTCCAAAATCTCCAAAGTACACAGTCTATCGTTAGTTTCCAAGGGCTGCACAGCCTTCTCTTCAAAAATACCAACTAAGCTGCCAAGCAGCCTCGCGCTCAAACCTTAAACCTGCAGCTCCATAGCAAGGCTGGAACAAGCTGGGTGTTGTCCTGGGTCCCATGGAACAGCCATCCCTTGGCCCACCCTACCCCACGCTTCCTCTCCAGTCTGGACCTCGTCCTCTGGTCCCAGGGCTCAGCACAGACCACCTCCCCCTGACAGATCAGGGGCTCCTGGAGGGTGGGGACCACATCAGGCCATCCCAAGTCTCCAGCATTCTCACAGGCCCAGCCTGGCCTCCAATGGATGAATGAGGGGTGGGGGCCCTGGACACCACACGCAAGCACTCTCGCCAAAGTCCAGCTGCCATCTCCCAGCTCCAGGAAGACCCAGGAGCCCTGGGGCACTCCTGCCACAGCACAGGCACGAGCACACACGCCTGCCCCACGTGCGCAGCCACTGTCTCCAGGAGCTGCTCGGAACACAACCAGCATCTGCCGCTGACTGGCCGCCAACAGTGGGCTCCGGGGCCTGGCGGTGGCTCCCGGCACTCCAGCGACCAGCGGGCCACCGGCTCTGCGGCCCCACCCAGTCCTGCTGCCCTCAGGAGTCTGGCTCCGGCCCCGAAGGCCACCCGGCAGCCCACAGTCCCCTCGGTGGGACAGAAACTGGGCTCCTCCAACAGCTACTCTCTGAGACAGTCCTGTACAATCTTGCTTCACCACCTCCCGCCTGGCAGAAAACACAGCCCCCCTCTCACCCGCGCGGAGGCACAGTGGTGGAGAGAGCCAGGGCAGGGAACTGGGCTGGCAGAGGAGGTGCAAACCACTAAAGGCAGGCTGGCCGGCCTCCTTTGAAGGTGGGGACTGCAGCCCCCTCCCCCTCTGTCATTTCCACTTCCAGGCAGGTGGGGGTGCAGGAACCTTCCCCCATTAGCCCGGCCCTCCAAGCTTGAGGCTTCCCATCCTGGGGGCACCTCCTCCACTCCCCCCTCACCCCTCAGCCCCCACAACTGGCCTTCCCCAACCCATAACCCCTTCCCCTGTTTCATTTTTCCCCACCATATCAACAGTCAGTCTCTGGCAGCACCTCTGCAACACAGGCAGCGCGGAGGAAGAAGGGAGAAGGGAGAGGGATGAAGGGACAGAGGAACGTAAGGATGGAGGGGGATCGGAGGCAAGAGGGCTCGGTCCAAAGAGGCCAGGGGCCATCACATGTCCAGGAGTGCAGGTCCCCTTCCCAGCAGCCCTGGCACATCTGGACCCAGCTGGCCTCACTGGCCACCTGGGCCACCTGCCACCCTCTCTGAACGCGAACCCCTTTCACCGCGGGGCGCCGCACGTGGGGGCCTCCTGTAGCCATGTGAGCGCCCCCCAGTACAGGTGCCCGGGTCAGCCCGGGCCCTTCCCGGGTTCGCAAACAGGGAGGGGGCGCTATGCAGCGCTGGGGTGGGAGATGTGTGTGTGTTGCCCTTGCCCCCTCCCCAGATGCCAGGTCCCGGAAAAGAGCTGGGGAAGGAGGGGTGCCCGGCCAGGCAGGCCCCCGGGGCTACCGAGGCGGGATCGGAGACAGCCGGGCTGAATGGAGAAATGCCCGGGCCGGCCGACTGGGCAGAGCCCTCCTTCTCCTCGGCTCCAAGGTTGGTGGGCAGGGAAGGGGTCTACCTGACCCCCTGGCCGCCCTGCGGATGGAGGGTCGGGCCGGAGAAGGGACTTCTCAGCTTTGGTAACCCGTTGACAAGGGGCAGTCCGCGGGAAACAGAGCTGGAATGGGGGCCCGGCCCTGGATAGGGGGTTCTGGGCCCCAGCGCCACCGCCTCCCCCGCCCCCGCGGCTCGAGGGTCGGGCAGAGGGAGACCTAGATTGGGGATCCCATCCAGAGAAGGGGGGTTTCCCAGCCGTAGAACTGCCCCCTCGGATCCGGGGCTCAGAAGACGGAACTGGCAGGGGGAGGGGGCTTGTCTGCGCCAGCGCCGCCCCTCGGTTCGGGGAGGTCTGTCCGAGAGAAGACCCGGATTTGGGGGTCTTGACGAGGGACGGGGCGCGTCGCCCCGGAAAGGGGGTCCTCCGCGCTACCGCGCACCACCCCCGCGCCCTCACCTGCGCCCGGCACCCCGGCCGCCTCTGGCCCGCTCGGCCGCTGCGCTGCGCCGCCGTCGCCGCTCGGGTCCTCTCGCAGGTCCGCCCGCCTAGGCCCCGGCCCCGGCCTCGGCCCGCGGGCACCCCATGCCTCTCCTCCGGCCGGCGCGGCGCCCCAGATGCGGCTGCGGGAGGAGGAGCCGCGCGGCCCCGGCTCCCCGAGAGCAGCGGGGAGGGGGCGGGGGGCGGGGAGATGCGCGCGGGGGAGGGGGCCGCGCGGCTGCGCCCAAAACCAGGCGCGGATCCGGCCGCCGGCGCGGGGCTGGGGGTGGGGGTCGCCGTTTCCAACGCCTACCCCCACCAACGCCCCGCAACCCCACGGGGAGGGGGAGGGTCTCCGCGGCCGGGGACGCTCGGTCGCGGACCGGAAGGGCGCTTAGAGATCCCCGGTTGACCGCCCAGAGAGTGCAGGCTACTGGTACAAGGTCACACAGCGCGGGCTGCGGTAGCGCGGGAACCTGGAAATCCAGGCTCCAGAGTGGGTCAGCGAGATCCTAGGTTGCCGAGAGCCGGCCCCGTGGAGAAGAGAAACGGAGGCCCACACGGGACGAGATTGGCCCGGTTCGCACCGTGCTAGTCTGGAGGCCCTTGGGATTCGAACTTAAGGCTCCTGCCGCTGAGAACATTGCCCCCTCCTGGTGACCCGTTTCCTGCAGAAACCTCCCCCTGGTGTCTTCTTGCCTATGGCAGCATGGGGGTTAAAAACCATCCCTGAAGTCTGATGTACCCGGCAGAGAGTATCCGTCCTACCTCTCTTGAGGCTCTGCTCTGCGATCAAAGAGGAGTGACTGCCTTGTCTGAGCCCGTTTCTCCACCTGTGAAATGGGGACAATACCAGCATAGTATCCCCAGCCGGGATCGAGGAAGCAAAGAGATAATGGATGTAAGCTCCTTGCTAGTGCCTGGCATTCAGTAAGTGTCAAATGAATGTGCTTGCTCTCTCTGGCCGGAGAAGGCAATGGCACCCCACTCCAGTACTCTTGCCTGGAGAATCCCATGGATGGAGGAGCCTGGTAGGCTACAGTCCATGGGGTCGCTAACAGTTGGACACGACTGAGCGACTTCACTTTCACTTTTCCCTTTCATGCACTGGAGAAGGAAATGGCAACCTACTCCAGTATTCTTGCCTGGAGAATCCCAGGGACGGTGGAGCCCAGTGGACTGCCGTCTATGGGGTCGCACAGAGTCGGACACGACTGAAGCGACTTAGCAGCAGCAGCAGCTCTCTCTGGCTCCGACATCTCCCCAGAATGCCAGTCGAATGCAAACAGAGTCAAAATAGTGTTAAAGGATGGCATTCAAGGCTCCTCACAGCTTTTCCCAGCTTCATTCACCACCCACCCACACTGCCCACATTCTCATCTCAGAAACGTCTCTTCCAGTACTTCTCTGCCTTTCCCTAAGCCTGCAAGGCCTTCCCATCTTCTCTCCCTGACAAACTCCTATTCATCCATCAAAGCCCTAAGCCATTAGCTGCATATCCCAGTTTCACACACTCCCTCTTAGCCCATCTGTGTGCCTCCCTTTATCATTCCCACTGTCTGCTCTAAGTTAGTCTCTGTCTTTATGGCCTTTGACAAGTGTGATGAGAGGATATCACTCAGAGGAGATGACACCATGAGGTCATGTTCCCCAGAGGAGGCAACTTCAGCAGGGCCTGGAAGGAGAAATGAGTTTGGAGTTCAGGTGGGGGTGAGGAGGAGAGTATGTAGCAGGCAAAGAAGTGGTTATGTTTTAGCAGAGTGTCAGTAGGACCACAGAGAATGGACTGCCTGGAGCAGTTGGGAAGACCTTCTTATCTGAGCTGGGAGCTAGCAAGAGCCAAGAGCTGGACAGTGACCTGGCAACATATGGTCAAGTCAAAGAATAGCAGGATTTGCCCTGGAGAACACCTCACACAGCGGTCCCCAGGAGATTCGTACAAGGATGTTCATAGCAGCATCAGTGTGTAAGAGTGGAAAGCTGGACACAGCCTAGCTATCCATCAAGCAGAGACAGGATAAACAGTGATGTATTCAGGCAATGGAAAATTCTCCATGCCATGATCTTCAAAATAGGTGAATCCAACCCACATGCCTCTGTGAAGATGAATCTCAAAAAAACAAACAAGCAAGCAAACACTGTTTTATTTGTTTGATATCTAGTTGGTCTTTTTATATGAGGGAGATGGACCTTTTGCCTCTGATATGAGTTTCAAATATTTTTCCCATGTCAGTTATTTGTCTTTTGACCCTGCTTATATTTTTTAATGTAGTAAAATATAGCAGGACTTTCTTGAAAGAAAAAAAACTACACTGTTGATTCAGTTCATGAAGATTCAGAGTTGTACAATTATGATTTGTGTACCCTTTGTATGAGTTTTATACTTCAGTACAAGGAAAGAAATAAAAAATATATATCATTAGATGAAAAAAGCAAATTGCAGGTGGGAATCAGTTTGATGCTGGGTATATAAAGTTTGAAAACCTGCAACACAATACTATATATTGTTTAGGGACACATGCGTGTATAATACAAGTGTGTTAACATAAAAACATGCCTTGCAGCGATAAATAGAAAATTCAAGAGAGCAATGATCCAGAGGGAGAAAGGGAAAGGAATGTAATAAGGGCTTCAAATATACTTGAAATGGTTTATTTCTTAAGCTGGATGGCAGGTACATGGGTGTTTATTATGCTGTTCTCAAGACTTTGTTGTGAACGTGAAATATTCATAATGTAATAATGCTTCCCCCCCCTTGAGAAAGTCAGGAGATGCCTGGAAAGGTAATGGGGTGCCATGGATGGTTTTTAATTGGGGTTGTGACATGGTCAGAGGACTGGATAGGGCAAGCCTAGTAAAGAAGGTGGGGGAGGCTGGTGTCACAGTTCAGGGGACAGGTATGAAGGCCTGAGCGGGGACAGGGACAGAGTTCCTGGGAGGAGGGAAAGGATGGGAGAGATTAAGAGGAATAAACAACGGGTGTGCTTTAGGCAACATCACAAACAAATGCCCACGGAGCCCACACAGGTCATTAGACAGGCTGTGAGTGTGGAGGCGTGGGGGCCGTGACACACGGTCTGGTAGGGGCAGCCCCTGCTTAGTGCCAACTGACTGTTGCTCTGGAGGAAAGGCGACCCAGTGGGGTGACATCTCATTTTTTGAGGAGAAATCAGCAATTCAGGTTTTTGAAAATACAAAATTTTCTGAATTTTAAATTATGGAACTAAATTGAAAAAATAAATCAAAACCCTGTAGGGGCCAAGACATAAGGTTTGCAGTCTCTTTGGTGAGGAAGAGCCTTTAGGAGATGAAACGAAGGGACGATGACACCCAGTTTTCCCGCCAGTGGGGCTGAAGAGGCTCTTAACCCGAGCAGCAGTCAGGGAGGGCTTTCTGGGAAGAACGGACACTGGGGAGTGAAGCGGGGAGGGGTTTCAGGCTGAGAGAAGAGCAAGTGCAAAGGTAGGGGTAGCGCTGAGTGAGCCCAGTTCAGTTCAGTGGCTCAGTCGTGTCCGATTCTATGCAACCCCATGGACTGCAGCATGCCAGGCTTTCCTGTCCTGGAAGTGGGCCAGGAGAGCAACAGTGACCAACAGGGCATTTCACAGAAGGAAATCGTGGCTGGTATATATAAGGAAGGTGCCTGATCTCATTAGTCATGAGGGACAGATAAGTCGAGACCATGTTGAGCTACCACTTCACCTCTATTAGGCTGGGAAAAATGAGAAAGTCTGACAACACCAAGTGTGGGTGAGAATGCAGATCAGTGCAGCCCTCTGTACTGCAACACCAATGTGACCCAGCAAATCCGCTCCTGTACATGCACCCAAGAGAACCTTGGACACGAAGCCTGGGCCAGTGCTTCTCAAACCTTAATGTGTATAGGAATCCCTCAGCGATCTTGCTCAAAGGCAGATGCTGATTCGACTGAGCGCCGAAGAATTAATGCTTTTGAACTGTGGTGTGAGAGAAGACTCTTCAGAGTCCCCTGGACTGCAAGAAGATGAAACCAGTCAATCCTAAAGGAAATCAGTCCTGAATATTCATTGGAAGGACTGATGTTGAAGCTGAAGCTCCAGTACCTTGGCCACATGATGCAAAGAACTGACTCATTGAAAAAGACTCTGATGCTGGGGAAGATTGAAGGTCAGAGGAGAAGGGGATGACAGAGGATGAGATGGTTGGATGGCATCACCGACTCAATGGACATGAGTTTGAGCAAGCTCCGGGAGTTGGTGATGGACGGGGAGGCCTGGCGTGCTGCAGGCCCTGGCATCCATGGGGTTGCAAAGAGTCAGACACAACTGAGTGACTGAACTGACTGAGGGCAAGGCTAGAGAGTCCACATTTCTGACAAGTTTCCAGGTGATGCCAACACACTTTGAGGAGCATTAAGAGAAATGCACACAAATATCCGTAGCAGCAGGCTTCCCAGGTGGCTCAGTGGTAAAGAATCTGCCTGCCAATGAAGGAGATGAGAGTTCGATTCCTGGGTCAGGAAGATCCCCTGGAGGAGGAAATGGCAACCCACTCCAGTATTCTTGCTTGGGAAATCCCATGGGCAGAGGAGCCTGGCAGGCTAAAGTTCATGGGGTTGCAAAGAGTCAGACTCGACTTAGTGACTAAACAACAACTCATTCATAGCAGCACTGTTCAAAAGAGTGGAAAACCTGAAAACAATCCAATTATCAATTGATGAGAGAAGAAACAAATAAATAAGCTGTGGGATAGTCACACACAGATTCAAAATGAATGAATCACAACTACACACAACACAGATGAATTCTCATTCAATGTGGCACTGAGATTTTTTTAAAGACAGCATTATGTACAGTATGGCTTTTAAAATAGTAAACAAGAAAAAACAAATTATTTAGGCATTCATACATGTAATAAAACCAAAAAAATTAGAGAAGGATAAACTCAAAATTCAGAATATTAATGATTCTTGGATGGCGTGGGGCACAGAAGTGGATGTTAGGTTTTGCTTCTGTTCTAGTTCTAGGGGCGTGGACAGTGGTTCACAAGCACATATATTATATTATGTTGTGTTTTATAGTGTATTTTATATACATAGAGCTGTGCATGAACCAATATTGAGATTGTGTCATGAGCCAAGGATGCTGTTAAGGATGCTCAATCACATGTATCTGAGGCCCATACTTAAAAAGAGAGAAACTATTTGTAGAGACTCAAAGAGAGATGAAAAGACTGAGAAAGATGGGGAGAGTTGAAGATAGGTATGATCCATTTGGGAAAGGGTGTTATGACCCAAACATAGCACAGAACAGTCAGGCTCTGAAGGAAGTTGTGGGACTGGGGGATGTTTGCCTTTCTGGCCCACCCCAGGGGCCAGACAGGATACAGTGGAGGAAAGTCTGCAATAGCCTGGGTGTCAGATTCTCCTCCAACCCCCGCCATCAGCCCACCAGCTCAGACCACGCAGAGACACAGGCTTCAGGAAAGACCCTGGGAGAGGACAGAATGACTCAAGGCAAGTGAAGAGAGTCCACATGGCAGCAGATAACCTCCAGCCTTGGGTAATGATCAGCTCTGGTAATGATTAGATCCATGCAGTAACCACATCTAGCTATGAGACTTGGCTTGTGACCAAACCAGATAATGTCCAAATCCTTCAAGATCGGATCATCGGGTAAGTGACCTCAGTATTGTTCTCAGGTCAACCAAGCATCTGGTCAGGCTGGATCAGCCCCTGGGAGGAGTGGAGAGGAGGGAAACTCCCAGGACCCCTGCCAACTGGCCTCTGTCTCCTCACCCTCTGGCACACATCAACTTTCTCTCCCCTACAAAGACTGTGGGTCTAGCCTCTCCTCCCCATCGCTCTGGCCCTACCCTGGCTCTGCCTCTGCATCCCCAACTGGACCACCCCAGCCTCCTCCCAGGACTCCTGTCCAGTCTCTTCCTTTCCAATCCATCCTCCATACCAGCCACAGAGAGAGAGATCCTTCTATAGAACAGATCTGTGCCTCTCTCTTGCTCAGAATCCTGCAATGGCTGGTTCCCTAGCACCTAGAACCTGTGAAAGTTTTTTTCTTTTTAATTTTTAATTGGAGGATAATTGTTTTACAATGTTGTGTTAGTTTCTGCTGTATAACAACGTGAATCAGCTGTCAGTTCACTTCAGTCATTCAGTCACGTCTGACTCTCTGAGACCCCACAGACTGCAGCATGCCAGGCTTCCCCATCCATTACCAACTCCCAGAGCTTGCTCAAACTCATGTCCATCGAATCCGTGATGGCATCCAACCATCGCATCCTCTGTCGTCCCCTTCTCTTCCTGCCATCAATCTTTTCCAGCATCAGGGTCTTTTCCAATGAGTCAGCTCTTCGCATGAGGTGGCCAAAGTATTGGAGTTTCAGCTTTAACATCAGTCATTCCAATGAATATTCAGGGTTGATTTCCTTTAGGATTGACTGGTTTGATCTCCTTGCAGTCCAAGGGACTCTCAAAAAGTCTTCTTCAACACCACAGTTGAAGAGCATCAATTCTTCGGTGCTCAGCTTTCTTTATAGTTCAACTCTCACATCCATACATGACTACTGGAAAAACCACAGCTTTGACTAGACAGGCATTTGTTGGCAAAGTAATGTCTCTGCTTTTTTAACATGCTGTCTAGGTTGGTCATAGCTTTTCTTCCAAGGAGCAACTGTCTTTTAATTTCATGGTTGCAGTCACCATCTGCAGTGATTTTGGAGCCCCCAAAAATAAAGTCTTTCACTGTTGCCCTTGTTTCCCCATCTATTTGCCATGAAGTGATGGGAACGGATGCCATGATCTTAGTTTTCTGAATGTTGAGTTTTAAGCCAACTTTTTCACTCTTCTCTTTCTCTTTCATCAAGAGGCTTTTTAGTTCCTCTTCACTTTCTGCCATAAGGGTGGTGTCATCTGCATATCTGAGGTTATTGATATTTCTCCCAGCAATCTTGATTCCAGCTTGTGCTTCATCCAGTCCTACATTTCACATGATGCATTCTGCATATAAGTTAAATAAGCAGGGTGACAATATACAGCCTTGACGTACTCCTTTTCCTATTTGGAACCAGTCTGTTGTTCCATGTCCAGTTCTAACTGTTGCTTCTTGACCTGCATACAGATTTCTCAGGAGGCAGGTCAGGTGGCCTGATATTCCCATCTCTTGAAGAATTTTCTACAGTTTGTTGTGATCCACATAGTCAAAGGCTTTGGCATAGTCAATAAAGCAGATGTTTTTCTGGAACTCTCTTGCTTTTTCTATGATCCAGTGGGTGTTGGCAATTTGATCTCTGATTCCTCTGCCTTTTCTAAATCCAGCTTGAATATCTGGAAGTTCACAGTTCACATACTGTTGAAGCCTGGCTTGGAGAATTTTGAGAATTACTTGGCTAGTGTGTGAGATGAGTACAATTGTGTGGTAGTTTGAACATTCTTTGGCATTGCCTTTCTTTGGAATTGGAGTGAAAACTGACCTTTTCCAGTCCTGTGGCCACTGCTGAGTTTTCCAAATTTGCTGGCATATAGACAGCAGCACTTTCACAGCATCATCTTTTAGGATTTGAAATAGCTCAACTGGAATTCCATCACTTCCACTAGTTTTGTTTGTAGTGATTCTTCCTAAGGCCCACTTGACTTTGCATTCCAGGATGTCTGGCTCTAGGTGAGTGATCACACCATCATGATTATCTGGGTCACGAAGATCTTTTTTGTATAGTTCTTCTGGTGTATTCTTGCCATCTCTTCTTAATATCTTCTGCTTCTGTTTATAAAGTGTACAATTCGATGTTTTGATATATATGATATATATATACACAATTGAGTTTATTAACATATCCATCACCTCACATATTAATACAAACTTTTTTTTTTCTTGTGGTGAGAACAGTTAGGGACTTCCCCTAATCCCTTCTTGGGACTTCCCTAGCCATCCAGTGGTTAAGACTCCAAGCTTCCACTGCAGGGGTGTGGGTTCGATCTCTGGTCAGGGAACTTCAGATCTGGCATGCTGCTCGGTGCGGCCAAAACAAAGAGGAGGGTTTAACCTCTTACCAAATTTCAAGTTGTGCAATGCAGTATTGTTATCTGTAGACTTCTCAAATGCTTTATGATGGCAAAGACACACCATGTCTCAAACACCTTATAGCAGCTGCTTTTGGCGCCCACCTTGGAGCCCAGCGGCAGCCAATGTCAACAGCTCCCAGACACTGGTCCACTGGAGGCACCCAGGTGTCTCCACTCTTCAGCCCGATGACTTTAAAAAAAAAAATAATTGAAGTATAGTTGATTTACAATATTGTGTGTTTTAGATGTATGGTGAAGTGAGTTAGTGAGATATATATGAAAGTGAAAGTGTTAGTCGCTCAGTTGTGTCCGATTGTTTGTGACCCCATGGACTGTAGATTGTCAGGCTCCTCTGCCCATGGAATTCTCCAGAGAAGAATACTGCAGTAGGTAGATATTCCCTTCTCTAGGGGATCTTCCAGACCCAGGGATCAATCCCAGGTCTCCTGCATCACAGGCAGAGTCTTTATAGTCTGAGCCACCAGGGGAGCCCTATATATATTCTTTTTCAGATTCTTTTCCATTATAGATTATTGTCATATATTGAATATAGTTCCCTGTGCTACACAGTAAATTTTGTTGTTTATCTATTTAATATACAGTAGTGTGTATACAGGAGGGATGTCTCTGGCCTCAGGAGTCTTGCCAGCTCCAGGGTAGACCCAAGAAAACCCACCATTCCAGAGAGGCCCTGACCAAATGTTAGCAGAGTGTAGGAAGGCATCCGAGAAGTGCCTCCCGAGCTGTGCTCATCACCTAGTCCGATGAGCAAAGTGAGGACAGAGTGGACATTCCAGCAAGAGGGGACAGTGTGCACCAAAGCCTGGAGCCCAGGTCAGGCCCTTGCAAGTGTCAGCCACAGATTGGCACTTGCCATGGGCGCTTGCCATCTACCTGTACAAGGATTAAATCATGTGCCATAGCAGCTGCTGACCTCCAACACCCCCTGAAGGAGTTCAGAAATGAGGAGAGCAGAAATGAGGCACTCTGTGCTCCCAGAAAACTGGCAGGACAGGTCTTCAGATAGTTAGATAATCTCAGAAGCTGATTTTATGAGCCCAGTTTTTATATCTCCTCACATCTAGAAAAGCATTAAAATCCTTCATGGTGACGACTGTTCCTCGTGACTAACAGAAGCTTCACAAGACCAGCAGAAACTTCCTACCAAAAATATGTGCTTGATTGCATGTACTCCCCCTTTACCAAAATCACATATATACCGTCTTTTGCCCCTATCTCTTTGGAACAGTGTCTCAGAGCTATCTGAGGTGCTGTCTCCCAGGCTGCAGTCCTCCTATGGGCCCCAAATAAAACTTAATGTGCAACCCTCATGTTGTGCTTTTTTTTTTTTTTTTGAAAGTCAACACAAGCCACTATGGGCAGCTCATTGGGGCTGAAGTCCCAGAGTTCAAAGATGAAGGCAGAATCTAGCCAATTCTGCATCACGACCCTGAGGAATCAGGATTTTCAACTGAAGGTGGAGGTTGCTGTTGTTCATTCAGTCATGTCTGACTCTTTGCAACCCCATGGACTGTAGAACGCCAGGCTTCCCTGTCCTTCACTATCTCCCAGAGTTTGCTCAAACTCATGTCCATTGAGTCGATGCCATCCAATCATCTCGTCCTCTGTCACCCCCTTCTATTCCTGCCCTCAATCTTTCCCAGCATCAGGGTCTTTTCCAGTGACTACGAACATGGAGGACATCTGTGGAAAATGAGGACAAAACTGGGGGAGAAGCTTTGACTTTCTTTTGAACCAGGGCAACTCCTTTTTGCCTCTCAGAGCCTCAGTTTCCTCGTAAGTACAGTGGGGGCAAAAATATTACATCAGGGATAGTCTGAAGAAGTCTTGAAATAAAGTGTGCTACTGACCTGGCTGAGGAAGGCGCTCAGGATACAAATGGTATGAATGGTCGAGTGAGTGAATGAATGAGATTCTGCTGAGTGCAGGAGCGCCTTGGTACCTTCTCTCACACGATTCTCAGCCCAGAACTCAGCCCCCTGCCCCCAATCCTACATTTTCCCTGCCTCATCCCTCACAGTAGGGCCTCCTATTTGCTCATAGACCAATAGACCAAAGGGCTGGGACTTTTCTAGGGTCATCAAGTGAGTCAAAAACTCAGCCAGGTCCAGTGCTCCATCCTGCTCTGTGATGCCAGAAATGCCTTTTCTCTGCCATTGGACAGATTCACCCGCACGCCCAGCCCTAGTACTTTCTGGGATGGGGAGGTGCTTGGGTTCCATTGTCTCCTTGAAGGGCCAGGGCCTCCTGCCTCTGCTTCCCAGATGCCTGAGCCACCATCTGCTCCCACCAGGGCCCTCAGCTCTTTTCTTAAAATAATTCCTCCCGTTTCCTTGGAGACATCTCTCACACAGAAGAAAGGAAGGGAAGGAGGGAGAGAGGAAGGAGGAGGCGGACAGGTTGGGTCCCATCTCCTGAGTACCTACTGTGTGTTGGGCCTGACTCTTGTCACACCGCTTTCAACTGGGGATCCCCTCACCCCTTTTCAGATGAGCAACTGAGGTTTGGAGACCAATGACTACATGGCCCAGATCTCAGAGCAAGTAAGAACACCATCAGTATTTGGACCTGGGTCCATAGGGTTCAAAACCTAAAGCTGGTATGACATAAGGGGAAGGTGCACTGGGGCTGCCCTGACCCCATGTCTGAATGGCCTGGGCAGGGCACTGCGCCCAAGTTGCCCTCCCTTACGTGACCAGTTCAGAAACACTCGTGGACACCTGTTGTATCTTACACCCTGAGCCACGCATGAAATAGCAGGAGTGCCTCAGATATGAATGGAACAAAGTCTCTGCCCTTGAAATAGGGTGTAAGGGGAGTGGGAGGGGCAGAAGGACATTGTATTTCCTGTGCATACACCAAAAGCTTCGGAAGGATTGTTTTGGCTGATCCTCTGAATACTGCAGTTGGTAGGATTTAAGAGCCGCATTTTTTCAGAAAGGAAACTGAGGCCCTAAGAAGTTAATTCACTTATCCAAGGATAAATGGGGAAAAAGTGGTGGAACAAGCATAAAGTGTTAAAACTTTATGCTAAAACTTGCTAGAATTGCTGCCCACTCCCACCCCAGAGACTGTACAAAGTGCCTCTGCGAGGTTGGGAGGGAGTGGTGGCTGACAGCTCAAGGACCCCGGAGTAGGGGGTGGGAAGAGATGAAAGGATGTGGGCAGACGGGTCTCAGCCCCTTTCTCTCAGCCCCAGCAGTCCTCTTGATCTGGCTCCAAGGCTGACATCACCACAGTACCTGATACCACCAGCTCTAGTAAAGAGGTAACCAGATCCCACCTGTCTTAGTATCTAGTGAATCACACTCAAAGCATTGCACAGACATGCCTTACCCAATGGATATCTGGTCAACCCTAAACCTTTGTGTCCTCTGGTTGACCTTTCCCAGGTAGCCCATCTGGTTGATCGCATTAGTCCAAATCTTGGGTTTAAGAGGCAACTCTCACATCTGATGACTAAACCTAGGGAAGGAGAGGCCATTTCCAAAGATATCTGGCAAAAGTGGGATCATTATCATATCAAAATGCCTGCATGCTGCATGTGTACCTTGCAGTTTCCTGCTCTGCAGTGTGGGTCTTATTACAAGGGGTGTGACACCCCTGCAGCAGGCAAGGGAAGAAGGGGGGAAATTTGGAGTGGAGGCACTCGAATAAACAAAAGGCAGGAGGCACAGGGGATTCAAGGAAAAGCAAACAGATGAGTGAGGGTGCATGTGGAGGGCAGAGCTGAGGCCAGAGCAGGGGCTTGATCAGGAAAGACCTGGAGTACCAGGGGAACAGCTCACCTTCATCTGGGAAGCAAACAGGTGCTAGTACAGGGTTTAGAGAATGGGGATGATGTGATGTGATGCTGTTTAATGGAGGCCAGTGTAGAGAATGGCTCTCAAAAGAGTATGAGACAGGAGGCAGGGAAGCCAGGGAGGAGGTCACTGCAACCATCCAGGGGAGAGACGATGGGCCTGGACTAGGCTGGAGCTGTGGAAAGGGAAAGGAAGGGGATGGTTGGGAGAAACATCAAAGAGGCAGAATCAACAGCTGTTGCTAGACTTCGCTGTGGTCCAGTGGTTGGGAGTCTGCCTGTCAATGCAGGGGACAGGGCTTGATCCCTTGTCCAGGAAGATTGAGGGCAAGAGGAGATGGGGGTGACAGAGGATGAGATGGTCGGATGGCATCACTGACTCAATGGACAAGAGTTTGAGCAAGCTCTGGGAGATAGTGAAGGACAGGGAAGCCTGACATGGCTGCAGTTCATGGGGTGGCAAAGAGTCGGATATGACTTAGCAACTGAACAACAACAACCATGGCAACTACTGAGTCCACATGCCCTAGAGCCTGTGCTCTGCAAGAGAAGTCATTGCAGTGAGAAGCCCTTGCACCGTAACTAGACAGTCACCCCTGCTCCCTGCATCTAGAGGAAGCCCGAGGACAGCAACAAGGACCCAGCACAGCCAAAAAGAAATAAAATTTAAATAAATAAAGTTACTAATGTTTGTTTAAAAAGAAAAGAAAATGAAGAGTTATTGCTGATGGATTCCGCCGTGTGGCCACAGGAGGGGAGGAGGCAAAATTGAGGCTCAGGTTTCTGGTGTGAGTGGCTGATAGAACTGCCTTGAGATGGGAGGACTGGGCAAAAGGTGAAGGGGAGGAAGGCTCACCTGGGAACCTGAGCCAGGTGAAGTATATATGGGCACATGATGCCACTCCTCCTGTGGGCTCCATATTTTACAAAGAGTTGTCAATTCACAGACGCCTGGGAAACCTCACCCCCTCCCTGCCCCCAACAGCCTGTGAGGCCAACACCATTTTTCTCAGAGAGAAAATTCAAGGCTCAGAGAGCAGCAACGATTGATCCAAGTGGGTGATGGAACTAGGTATTCTGCCTTCGATATCAAGGCCTTTTCTTTGGCACCCAAGGGGCCTCCCAGTTACCCCAAGGTTTGTAAGAAGATGTCCAGGAAAATGGGAGACCAGGGGAGAGTCTGGAGCTGGAGACAGAGAGATTGAAGGCATGGAGCAGACAAAGTCATTCATAGAGAAGGCGTCTGGAGAGATGAGAAAATTTCCTGGGCAGAACCTTAAGAATCAACAGCCTTCAAGAGCTGAGCCAAGGGAAGACTGCCACCATGTCCTGCCTTGACATTCACTCATTGCACATGGTGGGGTGCTGCTCCAGGGCCTTGCTTCAGGCGTAAGCTCCCTCATTCATTAAACCACTGATATCTCTGTCACTGACTCCGGCCTCTTTCCTCAGTCTTGAAGTTGGGCAAGCACAGGCCTTCTAGTCCTGTGGGGTACAGCCCAACAGGTGGAGATAAAGAGCCCATCTTCCAGAGCCCATCCAGGAGGGATGAGAGCCCTAAAGCCCGTGCTCCCTGACAAGAGAAGCCACTGCAGTGAGAAGCCTGTGCACCCCAACTAGAGAGCAGATTTCACTCAACACAACTAGAGAAAAGCCTGTGTAGCAATGAAGACCCAGCTGAGCCAAAAAAAAAAAGTCAGTTGCTTTCCTATACACCAGCAAAATGGAATCTGAAATTAAGAAACACAATGTATTTTATGTTAGCATCTCCCAAAATGAATTACTTAAGTATAAATATAAAAATATGTATATAAGATCTTTACAAGAAAAATTATAAAACTAATGAAAAGAAATTGAAGAGCTAAATAAATGGAGTGACTTCCATATTTATGCATAGGAAGACTCAATATTGTCAAGATATCAGTTGTTACCAACCTGATCTACAGGTTTAACATAATACCAATCAAAATCCCAGCAAGTTATTTTGTGAATATTGACAAACTAAGTCTAAAATGTATATGGAGAAGCAAAAGACCCAGAGTAAACTCTGTACTGATGGAGAAGAACAAAGAGAACTAATACTACCCAATTTCAAGACTTACTATAAAGCTGCAATAATCAAGCACTAGTGAAAGTATAGATAAATAGATCCACAGGATGGAATTGAGAGCCCAGAAATAGAACCACATAAATACAATCAAATGATCTTGGAGCAAAGGCAATACAATGAAGCAAAGATAGTTTTCAAAAAGTGGTGCTGGAACAACCGGACATCCACAAGCAAAAAAAAAAGAGAGAGAATGTAGACCCAGACCTTGCAACTTTCACAAAAATTAACTCAAAATGGATCATAGGTAGACCTAAATGTAATATGTAAAAATATAAAATTCCTACATGACAATAGAAGAGAAAACTTAGATGATCTTGGATATGGTGATGACTTTAAATACAACATCAAAGGTATGACCTGTGAAAGAAATAATAAGCTGGACTTCATTAAAATTAAAGAACTTTGCTCTGTGAAAGACAGTGTCAAGAGGGTGAGAAGACAAACCACAAATTGGGAGAACATATATGAAAAAGACAAATCTGATAAGGGACAGTTATCCAAAATATACAAAAAACTCTTAAAACTCAACAATAAGAAAATGAAAAACCCAACTTAAAAATAGGCAAGAGACCTGAACAGACACCTTACCAAAGAAGATATATAGATGGCAAGAAAGCATATGAAAAGATATTCAACATCATATGTTATTAGTGAAAGTGAAAGTTGCTCAGTTGTGTCCAACTCTTTGTGACCCCATGGACTGTAGCCTGCCAGGCTCCTTTGTCCATGGAATTATCCAGGCAAGAACACTGGAGTGGGTAGCCTTTCTCTTCTCCAGGGGATAGTTGCTCAGTCAGTGTCCGACTCTTTGCAACCCCATGGGCTGTGGCCCACCAGGCTCCTCTGTCCATGGGATTTTCCAAGCAAGAATACTGGAGCGGCTTGCCATTTCCTTCTCCAGGGAATTTTCCCGACCTAGGCATTGAACCCAGGTCTCCTGCATTGTAGGCAGATTGTTTTACTGTCTGAGCCACCAGCGAAGTCCATATATGTCATTGGAGAATTGCTACTCAAAACAACAAGGTACTACTACACACCTATTATCAATAGAATGGACAAATTCCAGAACATTGAAAACACCAAATACTGATACAGATGTGGAGCAACAAAAACACTCATTTCATTGCTAGTGGGAATGCAAAATGGTAGAGCCATTTTGGAAGACAGTTTCTTACTAAACTAAACATACTCTTACCACATGATCCACCAATTGTACTCTCTGGCATTTACCCAAATAACTTGAAAAGTTAGGTCCACACACAAAGAAACTACACACAAATATTTACAGCACCTTTGTGTATAACTCCAAAACTTGGAAGAAATCAAGATGTCCTTCAATAGGTGAATGGATAAATAAACTGTGATACATCCATACAATGAAAAAAAGAGGTGAACTATCAAGCCTTGAAAAGACATAGAGGACATTTAAATGAAAGTTGCTAAGTGAAATAAGCTAATATGCAAAGGCTTCATACGGTTTAATTCCAACCATGTGACTTTTGGAAGAAGTGCAACTATAGAGACAATGAAAGGATCACTGGTTGCCAGAGGGTGGAGGTGGGAGGGATGAATAGGCAGAGCACAGAGGATTTTTTTTAATTTTTAATTTTATATCAGAGAGTAGTTGGTTAACAATGTTGTGATAGTTTCAGTGGACAGCAAAGGGACTCAGCCATATATATACATGTATCCATTCTCCCCCACACTCCTCTCCCATCCAAGCTGCCACATAACATTGAGCAGAGTTCCCTGTGCTATACAGTAAGACATTTTGGTTATCCATTCTAAATATAGCAGTGAGCAGAGAAGATTTATTTCATTTCTTTTTAATTGGAGCATAACTGTTTTACAGTGTTGTGTTGGTTTCTGCCATACAGCAACATGAATCAGCCACTGTAGGTATACATATGTCACCCATCTAGGTTGTCACAGAGCACCGGGTTGAGCTCCGTGTGTCATATCAAATTCCCACTGGCTATCTCTTTTACATTTGGTAATGTATATGTTTCAAAGCTACTCTCTCAGTTTGTCCCACCCTTTCCTTCTCCCACTGTGTCCATAAGTCTGTTCTCTATGTCTGTGTCTCTATTGCTGTCCTGCAATAGATTCATCAGTACCATTTTTTTCTAGATTCCATATTTATGCATTCATATACAATATTTGTTTTTCTCTTTCTGACTTACTTCACTTGAGCACAGAAGATTTTGATGGCAGTGAAACTACTCTATACGATACTGTATTGGTCATGCATTTGTCCAAACTCATAACACTCAGAGTAAATCCTAGTGTAAATTATGGACTTTAGGTGGTAACTATGTGTCAATGTAGTCCATAGATTATAACAAATATACCCCTCTGGTGGGAGATTTTGATAGTGGGAGAGGCTGTGCAGATGTGGGAGCCAGAGTTACATGAGAATTCTCTGTAATTTCCACTAAATTTTGCTGTGAATATAAAATTGCTCTAAAAAATACAGTCAATATATTTAAAAAAACTAAACATGCTATCACCATTCAACCCAGAAATTGCGCTCTTGTGGGCATTTATCCAAGAGAAACAGAAACAGGTTCACATAAAAATCTGTATTTGAATGTTCATAGCAATCTTATTAATAATTGTTTCCCCAAACTGGAAACAATTCATATCCTTAACTGGATGAATGATTAAACAAATGGCTACATCCACACCCTGCAACACTATTCAGTAATAAAAAGGAACAAGCTATTGGTACTGTAACAACTTGGGTGAATTTATGCAGAGAAAAAGACACCAGTCCTAAAAAATTACATACTATGTGATTCCATTTATACATCATTTTTGAAATGACAAAATAATAGAAATGGAAAATAGATTAGTGATTGCCGGGGTTAAGGAGGGTTGATGTGATGGGGAGAGGGTGTGACAGGGAGGTGGGTGTGGCTAAAAAAGGGAAACAAGGGATTCTTCTGAAGATGAAACTTGTTTATCTTGACTATAGTGGTAGATTCATGAACCTACATGTGTGATTCTGTTTAGAACTGAACATCCACACACAGTGGGGAATTTCGAATAAGACTGTAGATTGTATCAATATCAACATCCTGGTTGTGACACTGTATTACACTTTTGTAAGATGTTACCACTGGGAAAAACTGGGTAAAGAGCTCACAGGATCTCTTTATTATTTCTTACAACTGTATGTGAACCTTCAATTATCTTGAAATTAAAAGTTTAATTATTTTGCAATATATATTAATATCAAATTGTTATTTTGTACACTTGAAACTAATGTAATACTCTATGTCAATTATATCTCAATGAAAAGTAAATTAAAAGTTTTCATTAAAAAAGAAGGAAATTCTCCAGTGGCCCAGTGGTTAAGACTGCATTCTCACTGCCACGGGACTGGGTTCAATCCCTGGCTGGGGAACCAAGATCCCACAAGCTGTATGGTGCAACAACAAAAAATAAGTAAATAAAAAATTAATAAGAGAGAAGCTACAGTAATTAAGGGCGCGTGCCATTAGTGCACGGATAGACAAGTAGATCAGGAATACAGAACAGAGAGTCCAAAAAACAGAGGTGCACAGATATGATCATCTGGCTAATGAGTTGTCCCTGCAATTCAGTGGGGGGAAAGATATGCATTTTTCAATTAAAAATATTTACAAAAAAGTATATTTATTTTGTATTTTCAATAAATAGTGCTGTCAAAACTGGATATCCACATGAGAAAGAAAAGATTTTTGAGCCTTACCTCACACAAAGAAATCAATTCAAGATGGAGGATCATACATCTGTATGTGAACACTGAAACAATAAAAGTTCTAGAAGAAAATGTGGATAGATGTCTTCATTTCCCAAAGATGTATGAAAAGGTATAAGAGAAAAAAAGGATAAATTAGGCTTTATTAAATTTGAACTCTTCATTTAGGAGAGGTCAAAGACAAGCCTCAGACTGGGAGAAAGTAGGTTTTTCAGTATATGTATCTAAGGAAGGGCTCATATCCTGAACATACAAAGAACTGCTATGAATCTGAAGAAAAAGACAGACAATTCAATTATATATATATATATATATATATAATATAGCTAATTAACTTGGCTGCACCAGGTCTCAGTTATAGCGTGCAAACTCTTAGTTTGTGGCATGTGAGCTCTAGTTCCCTGCCCGGGGATTGTACCTGGGCTCCCTTCATTGGGAACATGGAGTCTTAGCCACTGGACCACCAGGGAAGTCCCAACAACCCAATTTAAAAAATACCCATCAGAACAGTTTACCAATGTAGGCCTGACAAGAGGGGCCACTGGCCTGCTCACACCTCAAAGGCTCAGCCACCTTCCCCTGGCCCCTGGGCAAGAGGGCTCCCCTTGGACTGGACAGCACGGGACATGGGTCTATTACAGCATCCACTGCCCCTCAGAGAGAGGAGATGGATCTAAATCATGGTCTTCAGACAGGCTCTAGAGGAAGAGAAAGACTTAAGAAATCAGGTCTGAGACAGCTCAGGATAGAGGGAGGCCTGGGATAGGATGTTTCTCAGGTAAGCACAGGATTTTCTAGGGGAAGGGAGTGGCCTTGGGCCTGAGCATCACTGACCAAGTGGCTGCCCTAACCAGCCACTGTGGGCACAGATCAGCAAGGTGGCAAGATGGAGAAACACCCCGAGCACCATGCGTGGGCGGGCAGCATCGGTCCTCGGGTTGCCGTTGCAAAGTATCCGCCCTGCACTCACCAAGGCTGACTAGGCCAAGATACTCAATGCAACCTGGGGTCTCAGGTATGAGGAAGCCCCCAACGGGCATCTCCGAGATGGTCCCTAGGAATTCCGTTTTTTTGTAACCTCAGTTTTCATGATCAGATGAGGAAACCGAGGCACAGAGGGGTTTAATGTGACAGTAAATAGTAGACAACTTCCCTGGTGGTCCAGTGATTTAAGAATTCACCTTCCAATTCAGGAGACACATTGCAGATTTCGATCCCTCATCTGGGAAGATCCTACATGCCGCAGAGCAATTAAGCCCATGCACCCAAGGTACTGAGCTTGCGTGTGCAACTACTGAAGCCTGTGTGACTACAGTCTGTGCTCTGCAGCAAGAGAAGCCACGGCAACAAGGAGCCAGAGCACTGCAATGAAGAGTAGCCCCGTTCTCTGCAACTAGAGAAAGCCCCCACCCAGCAGTGAAGACCCAGCATAGCCAAAAATGAATCAATTAATTAATTTTTTAGAAAGGCAAATGGCAGAGCCGAGATTCTAAGCTAGGCAGCCTGACTCTACAACCTTCTGTGGGGAAAGCTATGTGACCTCTGGGCTCACTAGTTCCAGAAGTCACATTTTGGAAGACTCTATTCTACAGCTCCAACACTTTGGCCACCTGATGCAAAGAGCTGACTCATTAGAAAAGACCTTGATGCTGGGAAAGAATGAAGGCAGAAGGAGAAGGGGACGACAGAGGACAAGATGGGTGGATGGCATCACCGACTCAACGGATAAGAGTTTGAGCAAACTCTGGCAGATGGTGAAGGACAGGGAAGCCTGGTGGGCTGCAGTCCATGGGGTCGCAAAGAGTTGGACATGACTGAACGACTGAACAACAAACAACAACAATTCTACAGCAATGCTAAAACAGAAATAAAGCAAAGGGGACAACTCATGGAATGTTTCTTGAATGTTCAGCTGTAGACTTCCCAGACTAGAGGAGACTTCAGAGGTGAGCTAGCTCAAAATCGCTGTTTGTTGCTGGGCACACAAGTCCAAGAGGATTTCCTGACATGGCCCAACAGCACCAGCAAACCTTCAAACGGTGGATTAGAAGCAGTTGCAGATCCACCACCTTTCACGTGCCACGTGAAAACCCAAAGAGCTCTGTAAACCGAAAGTTCTCTTACAGTTAATTGGTGGTTGACTCATTTGCAGGCAAAAAAATGACCTCAATTGATGTTAGGCTGTTTTATACTAATTAGTGTGAATATTTACATATTTTGTTGCAGAAATATCAATTAGTTTCGTAAGAGATGTTACCCCAGACGTAGTGGTGTCCTAGAGCTGATCCAGACTGGCTCATGGGATCTGCTTGTTAAATATTCAGGAATTTTGTGAGCCATTCAGTCAGTAGCTTGAAATCGACTGTTGCTGGAGTATTTACACCACAGAAACCAGAAAATGATTCGAATCAGGCTAGTTTTACTTCCAAGAGCCAATATCAGTGCACTATTGCCATGCACTCTGCTGGAGGTGTTATATAATGTGGAATATGCACCATTTTTACATTTCCATTGAATTCCAATTAAGTCTAAGTTCAAAAAAAGGAGGGAAACAGATTTGGACATGCACCAAATAGGGTATCAAAATAGCCAGTAAACATAAAAGGTGTTCTACAGCATTAATCATCAGGAAAATACAAATTAAAGCCACAGTGAAATATAACTACATCCCCATCAGAATGGCAAAAATTAAAAACACACAAGGCCAAGTGCTGGTAAGGATGGAGAATACCTGGAACTCTCATATGTGGCTCGTGAGAGAGTAAACTGGCACAACTGTTTCGGAAAACTGTTTGGCAGTATCTACTAAAACCAAACATCCATATACTCCATCAATCAATAATTTTACTCCTGGGTATTTATCCAATAAGAATAAGTGCTTGTGTTCACCAAAAGTGATACACAAGGATGTTCACAGCAGCTTCATTTATAATAGCACCAAACTTCCATTATCAGGACAATGGATAAATGAACTACGGTATCTTCATACACTGGAATACTACATTGTCAGTAAATATAATAGCAGGAATGAATCAGTCAATATCGCATCAATATTAGGAATCCCGCGTGATTCCATTTGTATTAATTTTCACAACTTATCAGTGATGGTAGAACTTAAAATAATGGTTCCCTCTAAAGTCCTGTGGACTTTACTTTTTAGGAAATGATTCCATGTTTGAAAGTATAAAAAAATATAAAAGTAAATTCTGCAGTGATCCCAGGAGCTCAACAGAAGCAAAACTAAATCCTCCCTGGAAGAAAACACCCTCAATCTAGTCTTCAGTGAATCCCCACTGATATATTAATAGGTCCAACTGACAATTTTTTTTTCCAATTGACAATTTAAAAGGTGCAAAGCATTCAAGAAACATGCTGCCCTGAGCAAGACAGAAGAAATTACACATTATGGAATCATATCCCCAAAGACTTCAAGTATTTGTATGACAGGGCGGAAAATATAAAATAAATACACCCCATGTGTTTAGAGAAGCTATAGAGCCTGTTGAAACATGAATAAGAGGCTAGAGACTCTCCCAAAAGAACAAGCAGATTTGAAAGAGAATGAAGTCAAACTTCCAGAAGTGAAAAATACAATCAATGGAATTTTAAAACTCTTGGAGAGGTTAAACTACAAGTTAGCCTCAGATGAAGGGGAAAGAAATGTGACCTGGGATCTGAAGAAATTATCTGGGACATAGCAGAGAGGAGACATAGAAGTAAAATATGAGACTTAGAGGCTAGATCAAGAAAGTATAGCAGGGACTTCTCTGGTGGTCCAATAATTAAGAATCTGCCCCGCAATGCAGGGTCTGATCCCTGGTTTGGGAACTAAGAACCCACAAGTTGAGGAGCAACTAAACCCTTGTGCCCCAACTAGAAAGAAGCCCAAATGCTGCAATGAAGATCTGATGCAGCCAAATAAATAAATGATTTTTTTAAAAAGAAGGTATAACGAATGTCTACGTAGAGTTCCGAGAAGAGAAGACAGAGAGAAGGAGGGAGAGGGAGGATTCAGAGAATTCCAGACCTGATGAAAGACAGGAGTCCTCAGACTCAGAATCACAATAAACCCAGGATAAATGTAAACAAACAAACAACAAACAGCCTGCACATACCGTGATCCAGCGGTGGACCACCAAACACAACAGAAGATCTTAGCAGCTACGTCCCACGAGGGGCCCTTCCCAGCACTGGGCACATGTCACAGGACCTAGAAACCAAGCCCTCAGGCTGATCCCTGAGGTGGGGTATTTATCACTTTTACATGAAGAATTGTGAGGAAACCTACTGGGGCTCTTAACCTCAGAGTGGAAGATAGACGCAATAGCTGGGCCCTCAACTGTTTAGGGGAAGGGATGCTCACTACAGAGACTTTCCCATGGCAGCCGCACCTTCTGGAACTCATGGAAACCTGGGTGGGGCTCCATTGGTTTCCCTGCTTCCAGACTCTTCCTCTCCTGTCCATTCTTCATGAAGGAGCCAGAGAGATCTATTCAAAACACAACTCTGACCCTAACACCCCTCTGTCTAACTTTTCACGTTTCCCCAACCCTCACCTGCAGAGCCACCTTCACGCTCCTTTCTGTAGCAGTCAGGGCCCTTGGGATCCAGCCCCAGTGACTTCTGCAGAATCATTCCCTCCACTCCCAGCCAACCCATTACTCTGTCCTGTGTTCTTTCTTTCTTTCTTTTTTTTAAAGTATTTACTTATCTGACTGTGTTGGGTCTTAGCTGCGGTATGCTGGATCTTTGTTGCATCATGTAGGATCTTTCACTCCAGTGCACAGACTCTCTAGTTGTGGTGCTGAGGCTCAGTAGTTGCACTGGGCAGGCTCCAGAGTGCTAATCGGCACCTGGGGTTCTTAGTTCCCCCATCAGGGATTGAACCCAAGTCCTCTGCATTGCAAGGCAGATTCTTAACCACTGGACCACCCAGGAAGTCCTAACACCCTGTGTTCCAGAGTATCTCTGAATACCATGCTGTTCCCTCTGCTTGGCAGGCCCTTCTTTCTCTTGAGTATCTTAAAAATTTAAGCTTGTCATTTAAGATTTTGTTTAAACATCCTATATCCTGCACTCACAAAGGATCCCTCTCATGTTTTTCCTATCCCACCACCAGCAGTCTTTTGCCCCCTGATGCTTCTCCAATTTTATACAGACTTGTATTTTAATAAAGTCAAAGTGTTTCTCATGTTACGCTTAACAATCTGTTTGTGTGCCTGTCCTACTGCACTTGCCACATCCTGAGAACATATTGAAGTCAGGGACCAGGTGTTACCATGTCCATGCCACCAGGGACCAGCCCATCACGAAGTGGGTCCCATGCCACAGAGAAAGTAGGAAAGTCAGCACGAAAGGTGAAACATGAACAGTTAAAATTGCCCTATGAGATCCAATTGATCCCCTTCTCCCCGTGTTGAACTATGGCATTTGTAGGGGCTTTTTAAAGCTTCAATTAGCTTTTATTGACATGTATTTGAGAAGCATTTTTAAGTCTTTCAACACACTCCTCAAGGAGACTGATCAAATAAACAAACCATCTATACAATGTCTGAGTACTTAAAAATATCTTTTCTTCTATTCTCATTTTCTTAGCTGCTTGTAAGCTCACCAGCTTCAAGAGCCATAATGAGGTGCTTTTTTGAACCAAATTTACCAGTTTATTCATTCTAATAGCAAGCATGATATTCAACATAATTAAAAACGCACAGAAACTTCAGTTGGTTTTTCTTAGACTTGTTTAAATTACTAAAGATTAATCCAAAATACTTACAGTATTAAGTGGCTAAATGCTGACAAAGTATTTTAGTTCTGCAATGCCTGATTATTAAATGACCAAACTGCTGTGTATACAAGGGAAGGTACCTGGTGGCTCAGACGGTTACGAATCTGCCTGCAATGCAGATCTGGATTCAATCCCTGTGTCAGGAAGATGTCCTGGAGAAGGAAATGGCAACCCACTCCAGTATTCTTGCCTGGGAAATCCCATGGATAGGAGAGCCTGGTGAGCTATAGTCCATGGGGTTGCAAAGAGTCAGACACAGTTCAGTTCAGTCTCTCAGTCATGACCAACTCTTTGCAAGCCCATGGACTGCAGCACGCCAGGCTTCCCTGTCCATCACCAACTCCCAGAGCTTGCTCAAACTCATGCCCATCGAATCGGTGATGCCATGCAACCATCTCATCCTCTGAAGTCCCCTTCTCCTTCTGCCTTCAATCTTTCCCAGCATCAGGATCTTTTCAAATGAGTCAGTTCTCTGAATCAGGTGGCCAAAGTATTGGAGCTTCAGCTTCAGTATCAGTCCTTCCAATGAATATTCAGGACTGATTTCCTTTAGGGTTGACTGGTTTGATCTCCTTGCAGTCCAAGGACATCTCAAGAGTCTTCTCCAACACCACAGTTCAAAAGCATCAATTCTTCAGTGCAAAGCTTTCTTTGTGGTCTAGCTGTCACATCCATACATACAAAACCATAGCTTTGACTAAATGGACCTTTGTCGGCAAAGTAATGTCTCTGCTTTTTAATATACTGTCTAGGTTGGTCATAGCTTTTTCTTCCAAGAAGCAATCGTCTTTTAATTTCATGGCTGCAGTCACCATCTGCAATGATTTTGCAGCCCAAGAAAATAAAGTCAGACACAACTGAGTGACTAACACTTTCACTTTCACTGTATATATAAGGACTTCCCAGGTGGTGCTAGTGGTAAAGAACCTACCTACCTAATACAGGAGACATAAGAGATGTGAGTTCATTCCCTGGGTTGGGAAGATCACCTGGAGGAGAGCATGGTAACCCATTCCAGTATTCTTGCCATGGATAGGGGAGCCTGGTGGGCTACAGTCCATGGGGTTGCAAAGAGAATCCCATGGACAGAGGAGCCTGGCGGCCTACAGCCCATACAGTCACAAAGAGTCAGACACAACTGAAGCAACTTAGCTTGCATGCATGGTACCTAAATTCAAATTTTCTTATTTGCTCAGTGTGGGAAATATCTAAATCACAGAATTGAGGAAAATCAACTTTGTTTTATGTAAACTATAAAAGGCCAACCAAAGTCAAATCATGTTTGATAAAAGAAACAATTTTAAATTAGAAATATATAGCATTTGTCTCCCAGAGAATATATATATATATATATATATAAAATACATTTTAGTTACTTTGTCTCTTATTAACAACACCTGGGCATACTAATTTTATCTTTTTAATGCTATTTTTAAAGCAACCATGGAGGTAAGAAAATATCCTTTACTTTTGAAAATATTTTTAGCATAGTCTTATTTAGTTGTTACATCGCATCCAACTGTTTGTAGCCCCATTAACTGTAGCCCGCCAGGCTCCTCTTTTCATGGGATTTCCCAGGCAAGACTACTGGAGTGGGTTGCCATTTCCTTTTCCACATTTGTGGTTTTGCTTTCACCACCCTATTTGGTTACATGTTCCTGTATGATGATCTGCAAAGGCTCATGGCTCAGCTCAAACTCCCTCGAGGGCAAACACCCACTGAGTGGAATGACAGGTAGAGTCAATTGTGCTTTTAAAATTAGTTTTCCCTCCTCTCTGTTTTCCTAAGGATATAGTTGAATTTATATAAATTCAGTGTGCATATGATCCAAATGTACTGTTGAACAAATGAAAGCACAGGTAGATAGAAGAGGAGATAGGTAAATGGATCAAAAAATAATGGATGGATTAGAATTCCCTGGTGGTCCAGTGGTTAGGACTCATACTTCCAGGGCAGGGGCCATGGGTTCGATCCCTGGTACGGAAACTAAACTAAAATTCCACAAGCTATGCAGCACAGCCAAAAATGAAAAAAAAAAAAAAAAAAGGATGGATGGGTGGGGGAGAGTGGCTGTACTGATGGAAGGATGCTGCTGCTGCTGCTAAGTCTGTTTAGTCGTGTTCGACTCTATGCGACCCCATAGACGGCAGCCCACCAGACTCTGTCCCTGGGATTCTCCAGGCAAGAATACTGGAGTGGGTTGCCATTTCCTTCTCCAGATGGAAGAATGACAGATAAACAAATAAAATAATCTCTGTTCCTCTGCACCAGATCAAGCCTTGCCTTGTTACCACCAGCCTTGTTGCCTAGACCTCAGAAATCAAACCTCAATCAAGCTACTTATTCTTGGATCCACTCAGACTACTCCTCCCCCGTTCGAGCTTTGGCAAAGCTGCATCCATCTCCACTCAGAGCAGCCACTCACTCAAACTGGTCTCGTAGTTTTGACAGCCAACACCCACCTCCTGCCTACAGCAGTAAAGTATGTTTATAGCCGATTAGGTGACAGTGATGGCCACAACAATGTCTCCAGTTCCACATGCTGTCCCATCGAGAGGTAAGGTCTATGTTCCTTTCCCCTGAAACTGGGTGGGCTTGTGATCCATTGCGGAAGTGATACAAGGCTCTGTGATTGCCAAAATTAGGTCATCAATGGTGCTACAACCTCCACTTGGCCCCTTCGGAATGCTGGCTCTTAGAACCCAGCTGCCATGCCGTGAGGAAGCCCAGTTTAGTCTGGGAAGAGGTGGTATGGAAGGGCCGCCCGTAGTCGTTCTGACAGACAGCCCCACTGAGGTCCCAGCCGACAGCCAGCATCAACCATCAGATGTGTGAGTAAAGGTATTTCAGATGATTCCAGCCTTCAGCTGTTGCATCACTCCCAGCTACTGAGCCTTCCCAGAGGAGGCCCCAGACATTGAGAAGCATACTCCTCTCCCCACCGTGCCCTTTTCATATTCTTTTTTTAAGAAAATTTGGCCATGCCGCGTGGCATTTGGGATCTCAGTTCCCTGGCTGGAAATCAAACCTGCATCCTCTGCATTGAAAGTGTGGAGTCTTAACCACTGGACCACCAGGGAAGTCTTCTTGTTCATGTTCTTGACCTACAGAGTCTGTGACCATAATTAAATGGATAGATTGTGCCTCTAAGTTTTAGGGTGATTTGTTTTGCAGTAATAGTAGCTGGAACATCTAGGCCCTGCCTTGACTACCCTTGGGGAGGTGACGGGGGTGGGTCTGAGCCCTGAGCTGCTCTGAATCCCACAATAGTCATATCCGAGGTCCAGTGGGTTTGGGGAGCAGGCCTCTACTAAGCTCTCCATCTCTGACTTTTGGGGGTAGAATGAGGTCAGCTTCCAGGTGTCCTGGATTCCCCACAGACAGGGGTCAAGACCAGGCTGGGGCCCCTGTTGCTGAGACAGGGCTTCTGAGCAGGAGCTCGACTCCAGCAAAAGTGTGTTCTGGCTCCATCTGAGACTGGCCTGGTTTGCTTCCAGGTTTTGTTCTTTTTAAAACTGGTTCACTCAGTAGGTATTTAAGACAAAAACCACAGTCTGATTCGAGGGGAAAAAATAGTATTGGGGTCTAGGAATCCAACAGATCTAGGCTGAATCCCAGCTCGGGCACTTGCTCGCCATGTGGTCTTATAAGTGACATCACCTTTCTGGGCCTCTTCTGTGTAGTGGGGAGAAGAATAGCTACCTTGTCCTGGGTTTGTTGTGAGAAGAAATAAGCACTTTCAAAGGCACCCTGCTCTATGCCTGGCACACAGTAGGAGCTCAATAAATGTCAGTTACCTTTCCTTACTCCTGAGTGGAGTATGGCTATAACCCATCTCTCTTCCAGTCACAAAGCCTAGTACAGTGCCTTGTATACCCTAAGCACTCAATAAATGTATCTCAAATAAATGGATGAATTTCTCAGTCTTCTCAGCTCCTCTCTAATCTCAATCTACATGGTGACATGTCTCTTCCCCAATTAACACTGACATCCCTAGGGGCAAGGATGCTCACTCTTATTCAATTCCTTTTCATCCTTTTGTATACTCAGCATACAGGGGCTACTTAACCGGTGATTACTAAAGCAAAGCAAGAGCCTTCCAGGTTCAGCACACAGTCCTATGGTCAGGATCTGCATCAGGCTCCCGACGAGGATTTACAGCAAACTGCCCCAATACAGCTTGTGATTCATGCAGCCCGGCACTTTGCAGGATGTCCTCTGCATATAAGCTAAATAAGCAGGGTGACAATATACAGCCTTGACATACTCCTTTCCCAGTACAGAGCTCTCTGCTACCCAGCTTTCCACTGATCATCCACTTTTCTTTACTAGAATCATCTGCTGAGCAGCACGTCCCACTCTAGCACCACAGGCCCCCACAGTTTTGTCATCATAGCTCACATGATGGATGCAGTCCCAAGGGGATCCACAGGCCCTGGATACCTCTCAAAATTTTTTCTAGGTCAGGAAAGCACACACGATTTTGCAGAGTGTCTTCAGTTCAGTTCAGTTCAGTCGCTCAGTCCTGTCTGACACTTTGTGACCCCATGGACTGCAGCATGCCAGGCTTCTCTGAAAGCCAACTCCCAGAGTTCACTCAAACTCATGTCCATTGGAGAGTGTCTTAGGTCAGGTTTTCTCCCAGTGCAGATTCTGGATGAGGTCTGGGCTGCAATAGTTGTGATGAAGGGAACGAGCCAGGAAAGGGAGGGACGCCAAGAACAGGGCTAATCCTTGAGTCACCGCTGTGGCTGTCTGTCCCCCTGAGGGGTGAGGAAGGCTTTCTCCACCATCCCCGTCCCCGTGGTTAAGGGTGGCTCCTGGGGCATGAAGGCCCTAGGACTTCTGGTTGAGTGTCACCCTATGGCAGAGAACACCTTCAGGCAGAGAGGCCAGCAACCGGCCCCTCCGGGGAAGGTGGGCAGGGCACACCCCCCTGCCACAGCGCCATATTCACGCGAGCCCTCTTGTCAAGAGGGAATGACTGTCAAAGACTTCATTTGCTCACGGCTTGGGGTACAGGTGACAGGCTCCTTTATCTTTCACTCAAGGATGCAAGTGAGTGGGGGCTCACCATTCTATGACTCTGAATCCCCTCAAATTGATCATTAAAGTGATTCATTTGGAGAATCTAGGACTTTAACAGTTGTCTGTATAACAAACCTCAGATCCCAATGGAGAGGTTGGAAACCACCGCCCCACGGGACAGAGATAATAATTTCCCAGTGTCCTCTGAATCCCCAAAGTCTGGTTCCCTTGGATCCAGCCTGCTTCACGTGGGCTGCAGGCTCCAGCCCCTCAGATCTCTCTGCACGTCCAGATGACAGGAGGAAGGGGCTCTTCCAGGGTCCCCCCTTCCAGGCTGTGGGTAGCTTAGAGGTTTTATAAGCAGATCTTTGCAGGAAACCACCCCCTATAGGCAGCCCCTTTTCTTGTTTTAGCAAAGTTACATTGTAACTAACTTTTAAACCAGGCACCCCCATGCTCTACTCCTCTCCCCGCCAAGCACACCTTTCAGATCTTTTGATCACACAATACCTTGCCTAATCTGTTGGTTCTTTCCATAGATCAAAGAAGTAGAAATGAAGACAGATCTCTCCCCCAGCTTCCCCTTCAGTCATCTTGCGAACAAACTGTGTGACCACATTGTGTGAACAAGATAATCTAGGGGAAGATCACAAGAAGCCCACAAGCCTGCATGCAGTGGGGGATGGCTTCGACTTTGACCCTCTGTCTCAATGATTAACAGAGATTACTTCCCTTCTCTCTTTAAGACTTCCATGGCTGAGATGAATCTTCTAGGGTGGTTTTTGGACCACATTGCTTGCATTCTGATTAAAGGCATCTTTCCTTTCTATCAACATCTGTGAGTATTGATTTGGTAAGCGGTGAGCAGTGGTACCCCTGTTTCAATAACAGATTCTGTAGCTGTCCCCAGATGACTCCTCCAGAAGCCAGGTCTCTTTCAAGCTGTTCCTTTACCTCTTAGCAGCCATTTGTGTATTGAGGCTTCTTGTATTTTCTAGACTTTTCCTGAACCTGTTTCAGGAAGGGCCAGCTCTGAATAGCAGAATTGGGGCATAACAGTGATAATAACAAAGATAACAAGAATAACAATATTTGTCTCCCAGAATCATTTTTAGAGTGAGGCAGAATATAGAGGAAAGACTATCTCACATTTATTTGGCATTTTGCAGCCTACCAAATGATGGCTCACATATGAATAATTTCCAAAACACGTTGTTATTGTGTAAAGTCCCTAAGTCATGTCCAACTCTTTGCAACCCCATTGATTGTGGCACGCCAGGCTCCTCTGTCCTTCCACTATCTCCCGGAGTTTCCTCAAACTCATGTCCATTGAACCAGTGATGTTGCATAGCCATCTCATCCTCTGCTGTACCCTTCACTACCAAGTGAAAATTGCTGGTGTTACAGGGGTGAATGAGGTGGACATAGTCCCTATCCTCATGGAGCTCACATTCTAGTGAGAAAGATGGACAACAAATAAGAAATTAGGGACTTCCCTGGTGGTCCAGTGGCTCAGATACTGTGCTTCCAATGCAGGGGACCCAGGGGTTGACCCCCGTCAGGGAACTAGATCCCACATGCTTCAGTTAAGGCCTGGCATAGCCAAATAAATAAATAAAATATTTTTTAAAAGAAATAAGCCATTAGACAAATTGTGATGATCAGCAGCATTTGATAAACACTTGCTGAGTGCCAAACACTGTACTAAATTCTTTGCATGGATTGTACCATTCAGTCCTTAAGATACTATTTGGAAGTCATAATGTTTTGTCTCCAATATACAGATGAATAAATTGAGGAACAGAGAGGGTAAGCAATCTGCTTGAGGCCACACAGCCAGCCAGAGGCACAGCTGGAAATTCTGCAGCTGAGATTTTCTGATTCCAAAACCCATGCTCTCAGCCAGGATTTCTCAGCCCTTTGCTATCTGCTCCTCAGTTTCTCTACTTGTAAAATGGGAAAAAATAATAGCACCCCCCCGTCACAATTAACCAAGACAGTGGTAGGAACACTCTGTAAATGGCCAAGTGTGAGCTTCTGGTTTTCTTACTGCTGACTGAAACTCTGGTCTCTTGTGCTTGCCCCCCACCCTGAGGGCTGCCTGCGCGTGGCTTGATCCACAGCCACCTGGCAGGGCCCTTGTTTCACAGAAAAAGCCTATTTCCCTCATCAGCCCTCCGATGACAACATGGTTCTGTGCTGATTTAATTATAGATTAATCAGGAGAGTGGGGTTGGGGTGGGAGCTCTCCTCTTTTCTTCAGCAAGCTGGAACATGACTCCCAAATGCACATACACGTGTGAGGGACAGAGATAAGACCCCACTCAGGCTCCCTGCCTCAGGGGAGAACTGAAGCCAGTCCAGACCCCTCTGAGTGGGGCTCAGGATTCTCCCAGCCCCATCTGACACCTCCCAAACTGAGTTTCCAGCCCCTTTTCTGTCCTCTAGACACTAACTGTCCTTCTTATTCCATCCTATCTCTTTACAGCCACTTTTTCTTTTCTTTCAAGTTTTTTTTTTTTTTAATGTGGACCATTTAAAAAATCTTTATTGAATTTGTTACAATATCATTTCTGTTTTATGCTTTGGTTTTTTGGCCATGAGGCATGTGGGCTCTTGGAGAAGGCCATGGCACCCCACTCCAGTACTCTTGCCTGGAAAATCCCATGGATGGAGGAGCCTAGTAGGCTGCAGTCCATGGGGTCGCTAGGAGTCGGACACGACTGAGCGACTTCACTTTCACTTTTCACTTTCATGCACTGGAGAAGGAAATGGCAACCCACTCCAGTATTCTTGCCTGGAGAATCCCAGGGACGGCGGAGCCTGGTGGGCTGCCGTCTATGGGGTCGCACAGAGTCGGACATGACTGAAGTGACTTAGCAGCAGCAGCAGCATGTGGGCTCTTAGCTCTCTGACCAGGGATCAGACCCCCATCTCCTGTATTGGAAGGTTAAGTCTTAACCACTCAACTGCCAGAGAGGTCCCTATAGCCACATTTTCAAGGTTCAGCCTAAATGCTGCCTCCTGCAGGAAGCCTTCCTTGATGCTCTAGTTGGGATGGCTTCTTCCATTCCTCTTCTGATTTTCCATGGAAATTGATCTGGCTTCATCTGAAGGTCCTATTTCTTACAGTGAGCTCACCTCCTTCATGGAATGAGATCTCCTAGAGGATAAATTGTGTCCCCAGCATCAATAAACTGACAGAATGAACAGTGAACAGACTAACTCTACAGAGAAATTCCCATGGGCTTGAAGAGCCTGGAGCCAAGAGCCTCCTGCCAGAGCCCCAGCCTCAGGAGGACCTACTGGCCCCAGGAAGGGCTCATGCATCCACACTTGTGGCCTTTCCTCAGAGGCTGGAGGGCTTCTTGGGCTTCTCCTGCCTTCCTGGGGACTGGCCTCCTGACAGTCATTCAAGGGAGCTGGTATCGGCAGGCAGGCACAGGCTGGGGAGAAACACCACCCACCCTACTCCTTTCCTGGCCAGAACAGACCCAGGTATCACCCAGCGGCTGCCTTATTTCTCCTTGGGGAACCAGACCAGACGAACCACCACTCAGCGGTGACCATAATGATGACGGTGGAACACGTTGATTGCTTATACCCACTCCGACCCCCTCCCACCCCACCCTGTGATCACTGACATGCATTATTTCTTGTAACACTTCCAGTGCCCTGGGGAAGTGCCAGTGTGTGCATGCTAAGTCACTTCAAGAGTGTCCAAGTCTTTATGACCCCATGGACTGTAGACTGCCATACTCCTCTGTCCATGGGATTCTCCAGGCAAGAATACTGGAGTGGATCGCCATGCCCTCCTCCCGGGTATCTTCCCAACCCAGGGATCGAACCCATGTCTCTTATGTCTCCTGCATTGGCAGGTGGGTTCTTTATCACTAGCGCCACCTGGGAAGCCCCAGCAGTGCCAATACTGGCCCCTTTTGCAGATGAGTAAACTGAGAGGTAAAGTCACTTCATTAGCAACCAACAGAGAAGGATTTAAAAGCCAGTTTAGCTCCAGAGCCTGCGCCCAGTGACTCCTCACGCAGGCTGTACTCTAGGCCACTTGCCTGGCTTCAACCCAGGCCCTTGACCCCCTGACCCTGGGGAGCCCTTACCGCGGGTGGGATCCGTAGGCCCCGGCCCGCCGCCCCTGGCGCCGGCACCTGGCAGCCTCTCGGGTGGCATGAATGAACCGGCTCATGAATATGCAGGCCGGCCCGCGCGCAGAGCGCTCGCGGCTAAATCTGATCACAATGCGAGATAAATTAAGCGCCAGGATAAATGCATTAAAAATCACGGTCGGAGGAACACGCTGTTCAGGGAGGGGTCTGAAGAGTGAGGAGAGGAGCAAGTGGGAGAAGCTCCGCCAGGCGCTGCCAGCCGCTCCCCAACAGCCCCAAATGAAGTTCCCTTCCGTGGGGGAGGACTCTCCCTCCATCTCTACCCTCCCCGCGGTTCCTATGGAAACGCAGAGCGAGTTTAGGAGGGAAAATGCCTGGCGATGAGCGGTATGGGAAGGGACCAAGAATAGCTGCTGGAACTGGGGCTGCGAACAGGTGTCAACGGGGCCTCTTTCCTGACATGGGGTGAAGGGGAGAGCCTGCCTAGTGCAGCCACACAGCAGCGCCCCCATCACCCCACAAGCTCCTGGCAGCATCCCGAGAGGGGATGTAGGAAGAGGACCACGTTTGTCCAGACCCAGGGTCCAATACTGATGGCAGATGTCCTTGGGTAAAAGCATAGTAATATGAGCTTCCCAGGTGGCTCAGATGGTAAAGAATCTGCCTGCAATGCAGAGGACTTGGGTTCCATCCCTGGATGAGAAAGATCCCCTAGAGAAGGAAAGGCAACTCACTCCAGTATTCTTGCCTGGAGAATTCCATGGACAGAGGAGCCTGATGGGCTACAGTCCATGGAGTCACAAAGAGTTGGACACGACAGAAGCGACTTAGAACACACGTGTGTGTGTGTGCATACACATACACATGGATGTGTACGCACGCATATGAAAAAGCCCAGTGTTTTACAGCAAAACCCTTTTTAAAAAATTATTAATTTACTTGGCTGTGTCAGGCCTTAGTTGCTGGATGCAGGGTCTTTGTTTGTCATAGGGATCTTTCCATTGCAGCTCACGTGCTCTCTAGTTGCAGCGCATGGCTTCAGTAGTTGCAACGCCCAGGCCTAATTTCTCAGAAGCATGTGGGATCTTGGTTCCTCAACCAGGGACTGAACCCACATCCCGTGCATTGCAAGGTGGATTCTTTTTTCTTTTTTTAATTTTAATTGGAGGCTAATTACTTTACAATATCGTGGTGGTTTTTGCCATACATTGACATGAATCAGCCACGGGTGTACGTGTGTCCCTCTGTCCCAAATCCCCCTCCCACCTCCCTCCCCATCCCATCCCTCTGGGTTGTCCCAGTGCACCAGCTTT
Source organism: Giraffa tippelskirchi (assembly GCF_054371585.1). NCBI lineage: Eukaryota > Metazoa > Chordata > Mammalia > Artiodactyla > Giraffidae > Giraffa > Giraffa tippelskirchi. The sequence continues at coordinate 107,201,425 of NC_137287.1, read as the reverse complement.
GAGTGCCCTGTATCATGCATCGAACTTGGACTGGTCATCTATTTCACATATGGTAATATACATGTTTCAATTCTATTCTCTCAAGTCATTGCACCCTCGCCTTCTCCCACAGACTCCAAAAGTCTGTTCTTTATATCTGTGTCTCTTTTGCTGTCTCGCGTATAGGGTTGTCGTTACCATCTTTCTAAATTCCATATATATGCATTAGTATCTTGTATTGGTGTTTTTCTTTCTGACTTACTTCACTCTGTATAATAGACTCCAGTTTCATCCAAGGTGGATTCTTAACCACTGGACCACTAGGGAAGTCCCTACTGCAAAATTCTTAACCACAGCTTGGTGGTAAGAATCGGGGAACTTAAGGAGCTTTTTCCTTATCTGCATTTTCTAATTTTTCTTTATCACATATTCATTGTGGAAAGAAAGAATAGAGTTATAATTTTGCATTTCTCTTTTTTTTTTTTTTTAAAATGTAAACTCTTTGACCAGTCATTCAAATTCCAGAACATTGTCCTAAGGGAATAGTTAGGATAAACACAAGGGTTTAACAATAAGAATCAATGATTCGTTGCTTCTCATGGGGAAAAATTAGACATAAGTTGAAATTTTCAGCGCTGGGGATTGGCTGAGCAAAGTGTGGTGTAGTTATATGCAGGACACTATACACCCACTAAGAATCATGCTGGAGAAGTTCAACTGTTGACTAGGACAGATGTTTGTGAATATATCATTGGAAGAAAAAAAAGAACAGGTTTTAGAACATTATGTACTGAATTAGCCCTTCTTTCTATAATATGTGTTTGAGTCAAGGTCTGGAAGGATATGTGTTTAGATGCTAATTGTTTTATTGGGAGAAGTTGATGATAGGTGATCTTAATTTTCTTCTTTATACTTTCTTCACTATTAAACAATAAATAGATATTGCATGTTTACTATTACCTATATATTATTACATCTGGAGAAGGAAATGGTAACCCACTCCAGTACTCTTGCCTGAAAAATTCCATGGACAGAGGAGCCTGGGGGGCTACAGTTCATGGGGTCACAAAGAGTCGAACATGACTGAGTGACTTCACTTCATATATTATTACATGCATGGTTTTTAAAAATAATTTTTAAGGAGTTTTTGATGTGGGCCATTTTTATAATCTTTATTGAATTTGTTACAATATTGCTTCTGTTTCACGTTTTGGTTTTTTCACCTCAAGGCATGTGAATCTTAACTCCCTGACCAGGGATTGAACTCCAATCCCCTGCCTTGGAAGGAGAGGTCTTAACCACTGGACCACCAGGGAAGTCCTTAAAAAATAATTTTTTAAGAAGGAAAAATCAATAGCCTATTCTGAGAGTTCAGGCAATGAATGGTGGGTTTTGCAGAGTGGGCAGGGGCTGAAGCCCCTGGGGAGAGGGCTGGGTTTGGGAGCAGCCTGCTCTGCGCCTGCCCAAGGAGCCTCCCTCCGCATGCGCTAGTTAAGGAAGGGCCCCTACCCCCACCCCCCAGGCCTGCTCTCTGCCATTCACCCTCTGGAATTAGCTTGCAGAGACCATTTTAGGAAGCCTGTGGGTGGTTGGAAGCAGCTTGTGAGCAGAGCTGGGGGCCGGCTGAGAGCTGTGGAGAATGAGTGCCCAGAGGAAGGCAAGACAGAAAATAAAAGGAAGCCAGCACCCTTTCCCATTTTTCTTTTTGGTTTGATTTTTCAAAAACAATCTCTGGAAAATCCTTGCTTGGGTCCAAATGTTTCCTCCTCTGCCTTCCCCCATCTCCCTCAGGCCTCCATAGATGGGCCGTGTCTAAGCCTGTGTGGCCAGGACCAGGGTTCTGGTCTCAATGCTTCCATTAACTTGCTGTGCAACCTCACCTCAGTCGCTCCCCCTCTCTGAACCTCAATTGCCTCTTGTATCAAACTGGACTAGAAAGGCCTCAAGCTTCTCTTCCCTCTCCATGGTTGGGATTCCATCCCAAGAGTGAGGCCACTGGACCAGGTATCTCCTGGTCCTCCTTACAGCTCCAAGATTCTGGATTCTGAGATTTGTGCTTTGAGGTCCTTGAGAGTCTAAAATATGCTGGCAAAGCCTTTGCATTTTGCACTCCATAGTTCTAGAATGCAATGATACTAATCTGCCAAGATTCTAGTTCAGGTTCCAGCAGTGGGGCTGCTCACTGTTCCACATCAAAGACTGTTTCTGGGGACATTCTGCTCCTAGCTCCTGAGGCTGACCAGGCGCTTGGAAGCAGTCTTCATTAAGTAGGGAATAGACATTCTCAGTCTTGGGCCCCTGAAAGGGGGACACATGAGTTCAGACCTCAGGGAGCCTCCTGAAGGGCCATGGAAATGATAGCTCATGAATAAAAGCCCTCACCACATGTGGGGCTGCAGGGAGTGAGAGGCCATTTGGTAGCTGAGCCTGTCCCCTGAACTAACAGCAACATCTCCATTTACTCCACATCTACTAGGTGCCAGGCCTGCAGGCTACAGAGATTACTGGATCTAAGAGATATCTATGTTGATACCCATTTTCCAGCTGAGAAAGGAGAGGCCCAGAGGTCCAATGACTTGCCAAAGTCACAGAGCGAGAAGGGTAGTAGAGCTAAAGCCTAAGCCTAGGTTGGCTGACCTGAGAGTCTGCTGAATTACTCCCCTGCCTCCCTGCAGACCCCAGCCCTGCTGGCTGCCAATGGGCTGAGTCAGGCGTGGGGAGAGATAGGAAGTGGTTTGCATACAATCTGGCTTCAGAACAAGGGCCCAGCGCACCCCCCACTCCTGGGGCCTGCCCACCTTCCCCAGCCAGGATACCAGCGTTCATGCCTGTGTGGCTCCAGGAGGGTGTGTCTCTGTCTCCATGTGGGTGTCCCTGTGCACGACGGATGCCCATCAGATGTGTGTGAGTGGTTTGGATGAGAGTGCTGCTGTGCCTGTCCCAGAGCGGAGTGTGTGAGAGAGGCAGATGGGTGTGAGCTCTGTGGAGCCCAAGAGAGGAAGGCGGGTGCTAGAGAGTTCTGGGCTGTGCTTTCTCTGCCCCCTCATAGAGGTGGGTGTACAGACCTTCAGAGACCATGGCCTTGGGCCCCTGAAAAGTTGCCTATCCCCCAGGTATCCCCACATTTTGCCAATTTGAAGCCAGAGCCCCTGGTCCCCACCCCCATTGCTTTCCCTGGCCCCAACACCCCTCTGGTGGTTGGACAGACCACACAGCAACATCAGGAGAACCTCTTGGAGGTTAGGGTCTCTCCTCTGCCTTGGCCTTGATCCAGGGAGGACCAGTGAAGCCCTTGCAAAAAGGCAGCTGGGTTCCAGGATCCTGGGTCCTGAGCCCACAGTGTGTTCACAAACAACTCTCCTTCAGTCTCTGATACCCCTTTCCTTGGCCCTGAATTGGGTTTGCTATTGCTCGTGTTCATCTTAAGGGAGTGGGAGGGAAGGAGAAAGTCCTAGAAAAAAAGGAGATTTGAGGTCTAAGAACCCAGAAGGGAACTTCACGGCCACCTAGTGAAGCTGCTCTCTGGGTGGAGATCTCTGTTAGCCCCATGAAGTTGCCTGGGTTTCCCACCTGCATACTTTCAAGAATGGAGACGGGCTTCCCCGCTGGCTCAGTGGTAAAGAATCCGCCTGCCAATGCGGGAGACGCAGGTTCAATCCTTGGTCTGGGAAGATCCCCTGGAGAAGGAAATAGCAATCCTTTCCAGTGTTCTTGCCTGGAGAATCCAATGGACAGAGGAGCTTGGGGCCGCAAGGAATTGGTCACAACTTAGCAACAGACCAACAACAAACAAAGAATGGAGAACTCACTTCTTCCAAAGAGCTTATTGCATTCTGGGCAGGTTTAACTCTAAGTTCTACCTTATACTGAGGTTTTAGACTTGCATCTCTTAGCTTCGCCCCACTGGTCTCAGCTCCGCTCTCTGAGATCCCTGAGGCTCAACTTTAATCTCTCCTGGTGAGGTCGGGGGAAGTCAGTACAAAGCCTTGTGGAGACAGGCCCTCAGGCCAAGAGGCTGTTTCTGAGGCCAGGTGAAGGGTTGAGAACCCTCAAAGACAGACATGCCAAGCTGAGCAGACACGAGGAGGCCAAGGGCTCACCATTCGCCGGGGACTGATCTCATGACTGAGGACATGAGCATTTCTGGTCCTGCCAGGCCAGGATCGAAGGAACCTTGGGGGTGGCTGCCCTGGCCGGGCCTGGGTCAGGGGTCTCAGGGACAGTTCCGGGCTCTGGGGAGCTCTGGGCACCACGGCGTGGAGAGAGAACGGTGTGTGCAAGGTGAACAGAAGACGGGGAGGGGGTGTGGCTCCTTCCACAGCACATGGTCGCCACCAGGATGAGCCTGCGTGTGCAGGGAGCCTGGCACACAGAGGGGGCTGGAGGAGTGCCGCTGTTAGGATATTATTCATCCATCCCCCCATTCACTCACTCACTCTCCTCCTCTCTTTCAGGCCCAGGACTGAGGACTGGTGACCCAGTGATGGAGCCCCGCCCCTGAGGACTGAGCAGGAGGGGACAGACTCCGCTCTGGCGTGTCTTTGTGCCATCAGTGTGTGCTGGGCACACAGACTCTGGCTCCAGATGTAGTGCACAGAGGGGGCCGTGAGTGCTGTAGGCTCAGGCCCCTGCTTGGGGAGGTGGGGAGCACACAGCCCTCTATCCTCCAGGACTGGGCACTGGGGTTTCCCAGGAGCCTGGGACACAGCCAATCCCCTATGTAATAGAAAAGACTAGGCCCCAGAGACACTGACCAACTTGTCCAAAGATTTCGGTAGGGTTAAGACTCTCTGCTCCTTTGCAAGGCTGCGGCCTCTCCTCTCGGTGGGGAATGCAGGTGAGAATGCAGATCTCCAGCTTGGGGCAGGTGAAGCCACAGGACACCTGTCCTACTGAGCAGCTTCAGCCCCACAGAGCCCACGCTCCTGGTTACACAGGGCAGCTGGGACCCCCGCCCTGACCTGAGCATGCTTGTGACCTTGGACCAGGGCTTTGCCCTTTCTGGGCGTCTCGTCCCTACTCTAAGACAAGGGCACTTTAACTGCATCAGGAAAGACAAGCTGGTTTCCCCTCCTGTGTCAGTTTCTTGTGCTGGCTGAGGCTGCCTGGGGCACCACATTGAGAAGGAAAGGGCGTCACAATCAATTTGTCACATCTCCCAGGGGTGAGGACCGGAGTGGCAGTGTGTGCGCTGCGGCCCACCCAGTCTGGATCTATCCACCAGGAGCTCCCACCCCTGGGGCTCAGCGTCCAGTGAGTCCACGAGCCTGAAGCCTTCATGAATGCACCCCCCCGCCAGGGATCCCCCTTTGCGGCACGGGAAGCAGGAAACGCATTGAGCCTCTTTCTGAGGAGCACCCAGAGCGTCGTGCGCTGTGGCCCAGCCCTGCCCCCAGAGGGCCCTAAGCCCAGCTGGCTTGTGATCTTGCGCCCGTCTCCACAGTGACACAGGCCTGCTGCCCTGCCAGCTCCCCGTCGCCTTCCCCTCTAACTGATTCCGACAGATGACCAGGCCTACCTGCCTTCAGTGCGACTGAATACAAGTGCAGCGTCTGAGTGGAGGCAGGAAGGACTGTACTGAGAGGGAAGGGCAGGAGCGAGCCTTCCCCTCGCCTTCCTGGTTCTTGGCTGTGTCCTGGACAGAGCGGGAAGAAGAGGACTTACTGTGTGCCAGCCACTTCCACAGTCTGTCCTTCGTGTGCTCTTCACTCTTATCCTGAGACGTGGTTACTACCCACTGCTTGCCAGATGAGAAAACCGAGTCCCAGAAAGCTCCCGTGACTCCCCCTGGTACTATCATTATGAGCAAGGCTGGGAGGCTGTCACTTCCAGAATCCAGGTGTTTCCTCTTTCTAGCCCAATGGCCATAAGCGCACCACACCTGTGGCTCAGAAGGACATCAGATCTAGTACTGGTGTCTGTTTTGCCGAGTTACCGTGCATGGGATGTCGACCATTTACACTGCCTCACTTGGTGTTCCATTGTCACCCATAAAACTGAAGAGTAAGTCTCCGTCTGCTCTCTTGGCTCCCGCACAACCCCTACCCTGCCCCCACTTCTGGTGCTTCGCCTCTGAGGCACATTCAAGAATGAATGAGTGAAACATGTATATTATCATATGTGAAACAGAACACCATTCCATGTACGATGCATGAGACAAGGGCTCAGGGCCGGGGCAATGGGATGACCCAGAGGGATGGGATGGGGAGGGAGGTTGGTGGGGGGTCCAGGAAGGGGAACACATGTAAACCCATGGCTGATTCATATCAATGTATGGCAAAAACTATTACAATATTGTAAAGTAATTAGCCCCCAACTAAAATAAATAAATTTATAAAAAATGAAAAAAAAAAAAAGAATGAATGAGTGCGGGCCTGGGCAGGGGCAAAGTCTAACAACATCAGTTCTCCCACCAGGGGATGGACAGAGACCCCCAGGGGTTAGAATATCATCGTCCAGCCACACAAGAGTAGAGTAAAGCAGAAAAGCTACAATCCATGGGCTTTTGGTTGGCTTGCACAGTGTTGTTGTTTTTTTTAATCTGAGTTTGTTGCCAACGCTTTAAAATAGAGAAGTTTTATGTAAGAATTCAGGTTTCTGGCTTCTCTTAAAAAACTAGAAGTTTTAACAAGCCTGCCTTGAATTGGCTGCCCCGGGCTGGAGCACAGGAGCAGAGTGGGCTCCTGTCCACTCAGCCACAGGCCCACCTGACCCCTGTCAGAGTCTGAGTTTGCCTCCCCTGATGCAAAGGGTAAGATCATGGGTCTGGAGTCAGGTTGACCTGGGTTACCGCAAGCATGAGTGCGTGCTCAAGTGCGCAATTGTGTCTGACTCTTTGTGACCTCATGGACTGCAGCCCTCCAGGCTCCTCTGTCCATGGAATTTCCCAGGCAAGAATATGGAGTGGGTTGCCATTTCCTCCTCCAAGAGATCTTCCCAACCCAGGGATCAAACCCGAATCTCCTGTATCTCCTTACATTAGCAGGAGGATTCTTTACCACTGAGCCACCTGGGAAGCTAGTCCAAGCATGTGGCTCAATTACAGTGTGACTATCAGAAAGTTCCCTAACTTCTCTGGGCCTGTTTCCTCGCTGATGGAATGGGGATTCCCACAGTACTTCCTTCACGTGGATGCTGCTAGGCTTCATATGAAGGTGAATGTATGCAAAGCTACTGTATTGTCGAAGATGCAGCCTGGCACGTAGTGAGCACTCAGTAAATGGCAGCCATAGCCTCAATCACAGTCACCCTCTCCCGACAGGGGCCACTGGGTCTGGAGCAGCAGAAGCAGCAGCCCTTGACGCCCTCCCCAGCCTGGTTTGGGCCCATCCTGGAGCACTCCCTTGGCTACACATGTGCTTATTGGGCGGTGGCAATCCTGTCTGGGTGATGCATCCAAAGACAACAGATCAATAGCCACTGAGCACTCTGATGCCCACGGCATGGTCCAGGCTGCTGGCCAATGAGTTCAAGCTCCTTTTTCCTCTTGGGCAGAAAACAACTCACCATGTAAGGTTGGACGAGTTCTTTTTTTCCTCCTGAATCATGGTTTCACTAACTGCAGGGTCAGCCTATGGTCTCTAGTGCTCCTTTGGGCTCTGACATCTTGGGAGTTTTGCAGACAGAAAGGCGATTAAGTCCAAAACCTTACCATGCAGGAATGAATTAGTCTGGAATCTTTTGGCTGCAAGGGCAGGAACCTGTCACAAAGGGGCCTAAAGAAAAAAGGTATTTGTCTTCCTGGGACTGGCTTATTTCACTCAGTATAATGTCCTCAAGTCTCATCCAGGTTGTCACATATTGCAGAATTTTCTTCTTTTTTAAGGCTGAATAATATTCCATTGTATGCATAATCTACAATTTGATTATCCATTCATCCGTTGATGGACATTTAGGTTGTTTCTACATCTTGGCTATTGTGAATAGTATGAAGTATCAAAAATAGTCAAATTCACAGAATCAAAGAATGGAATGGTGGTTGCCAGGAACTGGGGGAAGTGGAAATGAGGAGTTACAAGTCAATGGACATAAAGTTCCAGTTAAGCAAGATGAGTAAGTTGTACAACACTGAACCTATAGTCAACAATACTGTATTGTACACTTAAAATTTCTTAAGGAGGTAGATCTCATGTTAAATGTTCTTACCACAACAAAATTAAACTGGGGTGGGAGGCATATTGGCTCATTTGGAGAAATACTGGGGATGATGGGCTGCAAGTGGGGCTGGATCCAGATGTTCCAGTGATGTTGTTGGCTCTCTTTCTCACTCTCATCTCTCAATTCATCTTCTTTCTGTGTTATTCTCACCCTCATTTCTGGTGCAAGGGCTTTTTTTTTTTTTAATGGATATGATGATCCCTATCAGGTCCAACCAAGAGTCCTCTATCATCATAACTCCAAAAGTATGTGGTATCTTTCTGCACCTCCTAGAAGAAGCATTCCAGGGAAGATGCCAAGTGGTCTAGCTGAAGCTGTGTGTCTGTCTCAGGGTAGAAGGATGGAATGAGGTACTGTGATTGGCACTCCTACCAAAGATGGTGTGGAGTAGAAAAAGTCTTCCTCAAAGCAAAGGAGGCTTGACATGAGTAGAGGGGTGAAGAGAAATGGGTTATTTAGTCTACAAAGCAGCAGCCATTCTGGGTTACAGCGACGGGACCTTCTCAGAGAGGGAGAGGTGATCTTTCAATCAACAAAGCATTGAGGCCCTTAGCCCTGTGCTTGGAAAAAGGCAGTGCAGAATCGCGAACAAACAATTCTAGCCTTGGGAAGCAACAAGAAAAGCATTCCATGTCACCAGCCTCTAATATTATGGGCTGGATATGGGTGTGGCTCTGGCTGTAAAGGCTCTGAGGTGATCAGGAAGGCTTTTGAGAAGCCCTCCGTGGCCAAGGAAAGGACAAGGTTGGAGGTGTGAAATGGTTGTTAGGACTTAAAATCTGAGAGAGAAATCAAGAGCAGATGTGAGGTGTGATAGGTAGGAGTGGGATGGATTAAGTGAGGCCAAGGAAACAGGGTTTTTGACTCTGGCAAAATACAAAATGAAAAACGGTAACACTGAGAAACACTAGAACAAAATATAGGTTAGTATATATTTCATCTTAGTACAGGAATGGACTTTTAAGCATTTAAAGCAGTGGGAAAAATTGTTAAAGCAGTAAAAAAACCAAATCAAAAAGAACAAGCTCAATATATTTGACATAAAAAAGTATACATTTTAAAACATCATGAAATTAAAAGGCAAATTGCAGGAAATATTTCTAATGTTAAGATCTATTATGATAAGATAAATGCATATTTTATTGGGTCAGCCAAAAAGTTCATTCAAGTTTTTCCGTAACGTCTTACAGAAATTAAAAAAAAATTTTTTTAAAGATTCAACAGGAAAATGGGCAGAGGACATAAATAGACAATTTCTAAAACAGAAAATGAACAATGGTCTGGTCTTCTTTATGCAAAATATTCCACGGAGACACTCCCTCAATCCCCTACATCCTGTTGTCTATCTTCGGGCTCCTCTGTGTATGTGTGTACATGTGTATGTCAGTCGCTCAGATGTGTACGACTCTTCGCGACCCTATGGACTGTAGTCCACCAGGCTCCTCTGTCCATGGAATTTTCCAGGCCAGAATACTGGAGTGGGTTGCCATTCTCTTCTCCAGGCGCTCTTCCTCACCGAGGGACCGAACCCGGGTCTCCCTCATTGCAGGCAGATTCTTTGGTGTCTGAGCCAACAGGGAAGCCCTCAGGCTCCTAGACTTGGAATAGAACAGCTTATTGATCCACAGAGGATGTCCAGGTTTTTTTATCAGCTCCTCACAGGCCCCACATCTCAAAGCATCTTTCTCTCAAGCAAATACCTTTTGCAAATTCAATACCAACTCTGGCAGGACAGGGTGGAGAGGCCCCCGCTCAGGCGTACCCCAGATTTGAGCAGCCCCTCAGGGGCCCCAGTGGCCCACAGAGGCTAGAAGCAGCCTCCTTCTGGACCAAATGCTGCCCCTTCTCCTCCCACACCTAGGTGCCACTTCGCTTGAACCAGTCGGTCCCTCACGGCCAAGGCCAGATCCGGACACTAAGAGTCTGGGCGGAAACATTAGCAGCTGTCATGAACCAAGAGGCCATTGGGGCCTGCCCACCACTCTTGTAAGTGGCTGACACTGCCAGTTACCAGGCTGGCAGCCTTGGATTCACTGGTAATTATCACAGATTATGTAACCGTCCTTATTAAGGAGAGCTGTGTGATGGCAGGGCCGTGCTGGACTCAGGCTGGGATTCGGGCCTGGAGACTTGGTCGCCTGTGCTTCACCTCTCTCACCTTGTCTCCTGTCTACACAATAAGGAATGATAAGACCTTCCTCAAAGACCTGGAGCTCCACCGGAATAAGGTGAAGCTCATTCCCAACACGTTCCCAGCCGTGAGGAGGGAGGCCCCCAACTCCATGCCAGCTCATGTTAGTCCCCTGGAAGTCCATGGACATCCCTTAGGGGAAGTGGGTGCGTGAATGATTCTTGTCCAGGACAAATTAGTACCAACAACCCTCAACTCTCTGTTAGTCATGAGAACCCAGAGTGACCCTCCTCGTCAAGCACTAGCAGAACAGCCGCATGGGTGCTGGCAGTGCAACCACAGCCTGCGGTGGCCCTGACTCACTTACGGTTTCTCAACAGAGCCCTCGAGTCTCTGCCTCCACCCCACCACCCAGAATCCCTGTGAGTTCCTCCCCAGCCCTTGATCATTGCTCCACCTGCGCTAAGGTACCACATGGACACCTGGGAACTGCCAGGGCTGGCAGATCCCTGATGGGAGAGTTGACAGGGGACTCGTAGTGTAGGGGTGGGTGACCCAATGAGTCAGTATTCTGCCCAGGTTCTGAGACTTAAGAGAAGGAGGGGTTATCAGGCTAGAAGGGCCCTTGAAAGGCATCCAGTGCATCCCTGATCTGAGTCATGAGTCCAGCCCTAGCGTGCACACGTGATCCCACCCTGGTCGAGTCAGTATCACCCATCCCCTCCATTGCACCAGCCTCCTTACTGGTCTCCCTGCTTCCACCCATTCCCCTGCAGCCTATTTCCAACAGGGCAGCTGGTGATCCTGTTAAAACAAAAATCAGACCACTTCACTCTTCTGCTTAAAACTCTCTAATGGATCCCATTTCACTGAGTAAAATGCAACGTTCTTACCACCGTCTCTAAGCCCTGGACAACCTGATCCCTTTGTAAAGTTGGAGATGGTCTCTCCTTCTATTCTTTGCTTTGATCACTGCACTCACACCATGCTGACCCCCTGGTGCTCCTCTAACACACTAGACATGCTCCTGCCCCAGGGCCTTTGCACTCACTGTTCATGCTGCCTGGAACACTCTTGCCCCAGATACCTGCATGGCTCACTTGTTCACCTCCTTCCAGTCTTGGCTCAAGTGTCACCCCGTTTAAATTGCAGCATGTCCTCTTGCCCTGCCATTTCCTTCATCCTGCTCTTTTTCCAGAGCATTTCTCACAACTCACATAATTTTTAGTCTACTTATTACACTTATTGCCTGCTGTCCCCAGCCCCCACCTCACTAGAATGTAAGCTCCCAGAGGCAGGCGCTCAGAAAGTGTGAGTTGGGTAAAGAAGGGAAGCCAAGCTCTGCCTCCTGCAGACTGGGGTCTCCACTCTGCCTTCTGAAGGATGCAGAGAGCTCCTCTTTCAAGACAGCTCTCTCAGCCTCTCTGCTCTTGGGTGAAGGTCCCATATTTTTCTTCCAACTTCTTCTCATTCCACAGCTCTGTCTCCTCAAGATGAAACTCCATCTGTTGGCACCCCCCTTGGCCATGCAGAGCCCAGACTTGAGCCAGGTAAAGACGTCTGGAGGCGGATAGAGGGAAAACAGAGCAATCTGGGGAGGGAAGAAGCAAGACAGAGGCGCAAGGAAGGTACCCCTGTGCAGCTGCTTGCGAACTGGCCGTCTGACATTGGACTGAAGCCTCTGACTTCTCCTACCTTCCTCCCACCAAGGGTTTTTAACTGACAGCCTGAGAACCCTGAGGATCCCTGTTCTCCAGACATCTATTGAGTCTATGCAGGTGAGCCCCAGATTGAGGACACAGGACAGAAGGCCTAGCAGGTCGGGGAGGTGCTGGACACACTCCTGCCCTGCCCCCCAGCAGGGAGCAGCTGACATTACATTTGGTCCTCAACCCCCATCTCAGCAGGGAGGCCACCTGCCAGTCCACAGCAGGTGCCCAGGGTTTGTGAGAACGAGCCAGCCCCAGAGACAGACATTGGATGCTGCAGAGGAAGAAGGGACTGGAAGGGCCTAACGACTGCAAAGGCTTCCTGGACCAGCTGTGGTGAGCTCTGGGGTAAAGTAGTGCTGCGGTCCCCGGGGGCGGCTCTGAGGAGTCGCAGGACCACACCGCCTCCAGCACCGCCTCCAGTATTAGCAGGTAGCTCAGGTGAGCTGCCCAGCTCCATCCTGCTTTCAGTCTTGGCGACTGTGACTCAGCGATGGCTTTGCCATGGTATCCTCTGCTTCTCCAGCCCCCGTTTAAGCAGGGGATGGCATCTTGGTCAAGCCAGAGTCTGATTAGTTGGAGAAACCAACATGTCACAGCGCCTTGAGAATATTAAATAATATTTACAAGGGAATGATGTTAGGAAAGTAATTACCGGTGGGAAGAGGCAATCAGTGGCGGGGAACTCCTCCCCTCCTCAAGTGGTGAGAAATGAGCCAGAGCGGAGCGGGGCCCCAGAGCAGCAGGGTTTGTCACAGGGACAGCGGAAGGCATTGGGGAGTCGCTACCTCTGCTGATTCTGTTAATAGGATAAAGCAGCCTGGCAAATAAGAGCCAGACCCCAGGAGGCCTGCATTTGAGGGGATTTGAAAATCAGGCCAGGTCCTGCCAATACCTTCACTTTTAAATGTGCTAGAACTGGAAGGGAGCTTAGAGATCAGCGACGCCACTGGTTCGTGGTTTTCAAGGTTTCTGCCTTCCAAAAATACTGCAAGTGTTAAGTAATAATTAATTTGTTTTCACATTTTTTATTCATCAAAGACACACAGAGGACTGCCAGCTGGGACAAGCAGAAGACACAGCGTCGATGTCGCTCCAGCCCCAAACAAGAGATCTATTGTTGTTGTTGTTGTTTTTGTCAGCTCAGCCATATTATCTCGTGTGAATGTAATTTCCCTTTGAAAACATTTAAAATGACACAGGGGTCCATTTTGTAAGTGGAGGGAGTCTGAAGGAGCCTGGAGTGTCTAAAGCAGAAATCTCCACTCCAAGCAAATCCTCACACTTTATACATAAGTACACTGAGAACCACAGAACGTACGTGGCTTGTCCAGGGTCACACAGCTGGCTGTCAACAGGGCCAAGGCTAGACCTGGGGATGCAGAGAGAGGGGAAGGTTGTCCTGGACAGGGAAGGGTTGGGAAGGAGTAAATCATAGTGAATGCACTGCAGAGCGTGGGCTCTGGGCACCAACAGGCTTGGCTTGACTCCTGCCCCAATCCTTATGAGCTATGGAGCCCTGGTAAAATGAAGCTCTCTGAGCCCATTTTCCTATCCGTAAAATGGGGATAATAAGAGCACTGACCACATACTGTTGTGAGGATTAAGTGACAGAACAGAGTACATCTAAACTATAGCTACTTTTCCTTAACCCATTTGTGTCGGTGGGCAGAAAGGGGAGTCTGTGTAGACAGAAGACCAACAAGCTTAGAGAACAAGGTCACATGGCCCACCTTCCAGGTGTTGCCCTGACAAGGTCATTGGGAGCAACTTGTCTCAGTGGAGCTCCAGGTACTAAATTGCGATGCTGTTACTTCTAGGTAGTAAGTCAAAACCGAGCGTGCCTCAGAACCCAGGCCGCATCCAGATTGATTGCCTTAGTTTCTGTAGGGTGGGGCTTGGAAGTCTGAACTTCGAAAAATTGAAATAACAATTTACACACCATAAAGCTTACCATTTTTAAGTGTACACTTTCAGTGGTTTTTACTATACGGTTGAACCACCACCACCACCATCTACTTCCAGAACCTGTTCGTCATCCTGAAAAGAAACCTGGTACCTATTAGCAGTCATTCCCCATTTCTCTCTTTCATCCCTGGTCTCCTCAGATTTGTCCACTCTGGACGATTCATACAAATAGAATCATGTGGCACGCTATCTCGGTGGCTGGCTTTTTTCACTCAGCACAGTGTTTGCAAGGTTCATGTATGCTGCTGAATGGATCAGGGCTTCGTTCCTTTGGAATCTGCACTTTTAACAAGCTCCCCAGGTAGTTCTGATGAGTGGGCTTTGGGGAGAAAAAGAACAGCAAACCCACACAAGGTGAATCTGCTGGTTACTACATAGATACAGGGCCTCGATCCTTCCTTCCAGTGTGTCCATCTCAGAGGCCCCATGGCGACAGGAGACGTCGCTGGCTGCCTGCCTCCTCAGAGCCTGCAGAGGTGAGCAGGGTCTTCCAGTACCTGAGAGGGAGGACATGTTTATCTCAGGACAGTGCCTAACTGCACGGGGCCCTGTGCATCCACAAGAGAGACTCACACAAGGGGATTTAGTCTCAACTCCAAGACTTTAATGTACATTATGCTCTTGGAAAAACAATTCCAAGGAAACAAGTGGAACTGAAAGTCTTAACCAGCAGGGATTCTCACTCAGAAACCTGGTGTGAGCCATAGCCTTGGGAGGCAGTGGGACAGGGACTCTCATCAAGGTACAACAGTGTGAGGTGAGGGTGACAGGGCCTGTATGCGTGATGGGTGAGCCCCTCAGGACACCCAGGAAACAGGAACCATCATCCACTCCTGTGGTCTCCACAGCAGGACAGGGGGACCCAGGCTGACAAGGTCGTCTCTGGAGCTCTGGATAAAGATGCAGAACTTCCACGAGGCCAAAGAAGCCTGTCCAGAGCAAGAACTGTTCTCTTTGTTGCTGAATTTCCAGGTCATCAGAAACAGTCATGGTGACTTTGGTGAGGAACAGGGCCATCTGGGAGGGTTGCCAAGGGCCACTTCTGGGTCTGAGGCCTCAGAATGGAACAGGTGGGAGGAGAGTGGCACTAGTTAGGCCTCTGAGGTCATGGGCCACAATCATCTTGAAAGGTTATCCACTGGGACCTCTGGACAGGAGCGAGGAACTTAAGAGACTGCAAGAGCGGACCACTCGCCAGATTTAACCCATTGTCTATTTTGCCCTCCTCAACCTGGGGCTCCAGAGAGGTCATAGGCCCATGTTTTCTGTGATGTATTCTCATCCACAAGGGGCAGGCAGAAATTCTGCCTCATTTCCCTATTACCCTGTGTTTAAATTTAAAAAAGTCAACAACTGGCATCTCAGACTCCCGGGCAGTCCAGGGTTTCCTGAAACCACTCTATGGAATAAGCAATCCTTTCTCTTGGGCTTGGGGCTCAACAGCTTCTCTTCTGGAAGGAAGTAGACTGCTGCTGAGGCAGGTCTCTCCTGAGAGCCTGTGTGGAATTCAGCTGGGTTAGCACCACGACCAGGCTGATGGGGAACCCACAAGGTGCCTGCTAGATGGGGAACAGCCTCTCTGGCACTGAAGGGACTTGATTATTGGTGAGGGAGGGGATTCTGGCTTCATCTTTGCAGAACCTAGAGAGGCTCCTGTCCCAGCAGGGCCCAGTGACATGGGTGAGTGGAGAAGCCAGGACTGCGGCCGTGGGGAAGGGGGCCTCTCCCGGTTAGCCAGTCCCCATGGCGTCGGGGAGCTCCACCACCACCGGGGCGCAGTCCTCAGGCTCCGCCTCGAAGTCCCACCGGAACTTCTTGGTCAGGTGAGCTTGGAACTTTCCGGCTTTCTGCCTCAGGGCGGCATCCACAGCAACGCTGCGGGCGGAGGAGAAGAAAACCTACAGAGAGCAGAGGAGAAGTCACTCCCGAGAACATGCTGGGGCCGAGAAAGTGGTGGAAATTTCCTCCGGTGTTCGGCTCTCCGGGGCAGGAGGATCAGCTGCTGCTGGCACAGACTCAGAACACCTGCTGTGCTCCCCTCCAAACCAAGAAGGTCCAAGCCCAGATGAGAAGCTGGGGCAGGACGAGAATGGAAAATTACTGTCTTGGGCAGAGATGCCCCACTGAGAATAAGGTCAGCAGGGCCATCACCTGGCCCCTGCCCTCTGGTGAGATCTACTGGGCACCTGGGCAGTGACTTAGAAAAATAGGCAGTTAGAAAAAAATAGCGACACCAGCTGGTGCCAAGAAAGGTGTGGGGGGCTTATGAGCCCCTAGATCCCATAAAATCCCAGGCCCTACCCGATGAGGCTGAACTGCTGCTCTAGTCTAAATGGACTCCAGGTGTGTGTACACATTGTATACAATGTGAGGTTTGTATTCTCCTTAAAAGCTGTCTTTGATTTTTTTAAAATTGTGGCCATATATGCATAACACAAAATATACCATTTTAACCATTAAAAAATTATCATTTAAAACACTGTACTAAATATATGCACTAAATATATATATATAACATTTACCATTTTAAGAGTACAGTTCAGTGGCATTAAGTATATTTACATTATTATGCAACCATCTCTAGAACTTTTTCATCTTCCCCAACTGAAGCTTTATACCCATTAACTCCTCACTCCCCCTCCTCCAGCCCCTGGTAACTATCATTCTACTTTCAGTCTCTTGAATCTGACTACTCCAGGTACCTCATGGGGCTTCCCTGGTGGTTTAGTGGTAAAGAATCTAACTGCCAGTGCAGAAGATGTGGGTTCTATCTCTGGGTTGGGAAAATTCCCTGGAGAAGGAAATGGCAGCTCACTCCAGTACTCTTTCCTGGGAAATCCCATGGACAGAGGAACCTGGTGGGCTACAGCCCAAGGGGTTGCAAAAGGGAAGGACATGACTTAGCGACTAAAAAACAAAAAAAAAAGCCCAACAGGTACCTTATATAAGTGGAATCACACAATATCTGTCCTTTTGTGACTGGCTTCTTTCTCTTAGCATAATGTCCTCAAGGCTCACTCATATAGCATGTGCTAGAAATTTCCTTCTTTTTTAAGGCTGAATGATATTCCATTGTATGTATATACCACACTTTGTTTTCCGTTCATCTATCAATGACCATTTGGGTTGTTTCTATGTTTTGGCTATTATAAATAATGCTGCTATTAACATGAATCGAAAAATATCTCTTATAGAAGCCTTGCTTTTGATTCTTTGGGGTATATACCCAGAATGGAATTTTGGATTACAAGGTGATTCTATTCAACGCTTTGAGGAACCACCATGGGCCACAGTGGCTGGGCCATTTTTACATTTCCATCAGCAATCCAACATCTCTCTCTAACATCTTTTATTTTCTGTTTTTGTTTGTTTACAATAGCAACCCAAATGGGTGTGGCAAGAATACTGGAGTGGGTTGCTGTGCCCGCCTCCAGGGGATCTTCCCGATCCAGGGATCAAACCCACATCTCTTACGTCTCCTGCATTGGCAGGTAGGTTCTTTATGACTAGCAGAAACATGGGCAGGAGCAAACAAGAGTAATTTTCTCTATATCCGAAACTCCATTTCAGACTGTCCTAGATCTCAATCCCTTCTAATAATGACAGTAAACTCATTTCTTCTCCTCACACTATTTTACTATTTTCAAAGAAGTTTCACAGAGTAGCCCAATAGATCCTCACAAGGCCCTGGGAAGACACACTAGGATGCCTATTATGGAAACGGAAGCTAAGGGGAGTTAAATGCCTGGGTCAAAATTACCAGAAAGGAAGTAGTTTTCCCAGACTACTCACTGGCTCCCTGCAAGACCACCCTAGACAAGCGGCAGGAGGGTGAAAGCAGCAATTTGATCCACGTCACCCTCGTGCCACAGTGGCCATAGACCACCACAGAAGGAATCTGGGCTCCAGGAGTCTTGACCTGACAAAGGTACCAGGTGTACTCTGCAGCTGCTTCTAGAGACAACCCCCTCCTGCCTGCCTCTCCACTGTCTTTCCGTTGGCAGGTGGAGAGAGGCTCACGTTTGTCGTCTTTGTTTGCAGCCACTCTGTTGGGGTGGGAGCAGGGACAGAAGTGACAAAGGAGGGGGTACAGAAGCAGAAGGTGGGGGGGTTACAGAATTTGGTTTCATTACTTGAGAATCGACTAAAATACAGGAGCAGGAAGCACAGCCACAACAAAACACAGGATCAATAACTAATTAGAGGGGCTGTGCGGGCTCGGTGGCCAGCGGGCAGTGGGGAAGCCGGCGGCCTGTCTGCAGGCGGCTCATGGAGCTTGCTCTGGAGCGCTGAACTTGGGGGAGGGGCCTGGTACGGGAAGCAGAGAATCCTTATTGCAAACAGCCTTAGCGCTGGAGGCCTTGCACCCTTGTGGATCTGTCTCCAGAGGTCCTGAGGGGCCTGATGGCTCAATTAGCAAAAGCCTCCACTCCTTACATGGTAAACTGTACAACTCGCTACACAATCCTTCCTCTCCAGCTGCCTTGAGCAGCGACCTAAAGATGCTCCACTGTCTCTTCTGCGTTTCTGCGCACACAGGCTATTCCCTCGGCTTACAGCACCCTTCCACCCCTGCTTTCTCCTCCTGCACCTACTACTTTCTACTAGTGACCCAAGCCCAGCTCAGATGCCACCCCCTTGGGATGTCTTCCCAGACCACGGATGGACCAGGTGCTCTTCTGCGCTCCCTGGTGCCCAGGGTTACCTGGGACACAGCCTCACTCTCAGTCAGTGCTAATCCATTTCCTGTTGAGCTCTCCCAAGAGATGAGGAGCAACTCCAAAGCGCTGACTCCTTTACATACCTGCATCCCACTCCCCTGGTATGAAGCCTGACATATAAAAAGGACCCATGAGATGTTTAAGGAACCAAAGACAACCATAGGTTCTATGAAAATCCATTTCTGGGTTCCTTTGGCACAGTGCCTGTACCAAATGATTACTCAATAATTATGTGATGGTGCCGGACAGAGTAAGGGACTCATCCTGGGGAGGAGGTGGCTTGTTTATTATGAGGCCCCTGAATGCCATCGGCTCACAGGCCATCTCTGTGTGACAGGACTCTTATAAAAGCCCAAGCTGAAAGGAACTGCTCCAACCCCTGCTCCCCCAGTACCATGCCTGAGCTTCCCTTATGGCGTTTCTCACTCTCTGCTTGCATTACAGTGATCTGTGATCTGTGCCCCTTCAGAGTAGAGGTCACTCCCTAATTATCCATGTGACCCACATGGCAGATTGCCCAGGGCTTGGCATAGAGTTAGAGCCCACAGGACGCTCCCTGAATGGATATGAATGAGACGGAGGGATTGCTCTGCATTCAGCAATGGCTAACAGCGAGGGACTGGAACAGGCTGGGCTCAGACTCATCGTTCACCCTCCCCACCCCCACCCCAACACCACCAGCGGGGTAACATCAACTCTAGGCAGGTACAACAGAAGCCTTCAGTCTGAAAAATAAGGCTTCAGATTTGAAAAGTGCTATGTTCTTTTTAAAGAATCTGTCAGTCTAATCTTTGCTACAAACCTGGAGGTAGGAGGACAGGAAATTACTATTCCCATTGTACAGATGAGGATGGTGATAAATGCTGAGCAAGTGATATATGTCAAGCAAGATGCAGTCCAAGTAGGGAAACTGAAATCCTTCTTCCCTACCAAGACCTTCTTTTTGTCTTGACACAGACTTAATCCATCCTTGATATTTTCAGCAGTGCCTGTGGGGAGCCAAGGGGCCTGGAGACCAGGTGCTTCTGGAACTGTGCCTTCTGTGGGCCTCCGAGACCCAGGGAACAGTCCAGGTTGACTGTTTTAACAAACCAACTTTATTGAGGCATAATTTACTTACAATTAAATTCATCCATTTAAAATGTTCGATTCATTTTGATGAATGTATACATCCGTACACTGACTTCCCCAGTGGCACAGTGGTAAAAGAATCTGCCTGCAATGCAGGAGACGCTCAAAAGACCCAGGTTCGATCCATGGGTCATGAAGATCCCCTGGAGAAGGAACTGGCAACCCACTCCAGTGTTCTTGCCTGGAGAATCCCATGGACAGAGAAGCCAGGCAAGCTACAGGCCATGAGGTCGCTAAGAGTCAGATACGACTGAGCGACTAAACAATAAACAACAATATACCCATGTAACCACTATATGATGTAATCAAGATAGATATCTGTTTATAGCTTTTTCTTTTGGTACCTAGTTCTATGAGTTTAAAGGCCCACATCCCATCACTATCAGGATATTAAGCAGTTCCATCACTCCAAAAATATTCCCTCATGCTGCCCCTTAGGGATCAAATCCTCCCCTGTCCCTAGCCCCTGGGACCCACTGATCTATTTCTGTCCCAAGAGTTTACAAAATTCATTATTCAGAAGAGAAGATATTTAGACAGTTTCACATTGAGACAGATGTTTAGACATCTTGTTTTTAGATAAATTGTATGCCTTCTTATGTAAATTTAGTAATGATCTGGTTACTGTGAAACAGTAAACTTTTTAAAATCACTGAGAAATGAATCACCTTAATATGGGAATATTAACCCTGGATATTTTAAAAATACTTTTGAAATAGAAAAATACATTTTACAAGCATCTGCATTTATCTAAAACTAAAAGCAAACCCATTGGGGATTTTTCTTCAAATGTAAAAAAAGATATTAATACATCTACCATTAAGTCTATATATTGTAAAACTGTAAATTATTTTAGTCAGAAAAGTGAAAGCTTTCTTTTAAACCCAAGTTAAATAAATTGAGTTCAGTCAGGTCACCTTGAGAAATTCAAAATGCCACGGTAGATAGCTGAGTCACTTCTTATCCTATTTTTCGGCTAGACCAAAAAGATGCAATTTTCTAATTTTTTAAACTCCCAGATGATTATTCAACTTAGAATGAAACTAGCCAGAGGTAGAACATTTTATTTCCACTTGCAGAAGAAGAAAGTGGTGTTAAAAGCAAGACTATCAGTTCACAGTGATTACCAAGAAGGCGAAAAGCAGCAGCAATCATGCTTTCTAAGGTCAATTTAAAGAATTTAGGATGTTTTATCTGGGTCTCTAATCACATATGGGAGATTCAGAATTAAAGTTCAGCCTTGTCATCCACCAGCTCTGCCAATCTTGGGCAAAATGATTTGTTTCCTCATCAGTAAGGTAATCAGTAAAATGGGATTATATACTTAACTTCTTAAATTGTTGTGAGAGCTAAACAAAATAATGGACAGGAAGTGTGCAGAAGTGACAGCTGACAGCAGGAGGTGCAGGAGCAGGTGGGTGAGTTTATCACGGCCGGTGTTATGATAAAAACACAGGCACATCTTGTTTTGTTCCACTTCACGGGTACTGCATCTTTTTACAAATTGAAGGTCTGTGGTAACCCTGCATGAAGTAAGTCTATTAGTGCCATTTTCCTAACAGCATTTGGTCACTTTGTGTCTATGTCACATTCTTGCAATTCTCAAAATATTTCAAACCTTTCAAGCCAAAAAGATTACAACTCACTGAGGGCTCAGATGGCAGTTAGCATTTTTTGGCAATAAAGTATTTCTTCATTAAGGTTGTTTTTGGACATAATGCTATTAAACACCTAATAGACTATAGTATATGACAGTATATGACTTTTTAAAAAAGTATTTATTTACTTGGCTGCACTGGGACTTAGTTGTGGCACACAGGATCTTCAGTTGCAACATGTGAACCCTCAGCTGCAGCATGTGGGATCTAGTTCCCCAACCAGGGATCGAACCTGACCCCCCTGTGTTGGAACCATGGCGTCTTAGCCACTGGACCACCAGGGAAGTCCCAGTGTATGACTTTTATACACACTGGGAAACCAAACAATTCATGTGACTCACTTTGGGCGACGTTTGCTTTATTGTGGTTGCCTGGAACCGAACCCATAACTCCAAGGTATGCCTGTGCTATAGACATTGTCAGAGCTAGTGTTCTCCCTTGAGAGTTAAAGATGGGCAGTATTTAGAATACTGGCAAGAAATGAAGCTGGAAAGCCTATTTGGCCTACTGTGACTAAAAGTATTTAAAAAAAAAAAGGTTACATGACTATATGCCTAAATGCTATGCAATCAGCAATAAGAATTCTTATTTTATACATAACTCACTTTATAACATACTATTAAATTCAGATTATCCTTTCATTGGCTTTAAACAAATCATGATGACTCAAGTTGCTTTCAGTAAAAGAAAAAACTGTATCTATTTTTGTAAAACAAATAATTTTTATTCACGCTAAATCCATGGGATTTGTAAAAATCCCAGTGGCATCTATTCAAAGGGGCCTCTAATGGCAGAGGGCATTACATGGTTGATTTTACACAAGCTAATGTGGCTGTCTAAGTGCTCACACACACAGACACCAGTCCCTCTCTGTGGGTAGTAGCCATTTAAACTCCAAAGTAAGAAAGCTGGTTCCACTTACTTGACGACCTGTGGGGAGAGCAGGCGACTGGCTGAGGAAGGCTTTAATGGGCTGATTCATTCCCTCACAAACACCCAGAGTTGAGTGCCTGCGTGTGGGGGGGACTGGATCTCAGTGCCAAGATGGCATCAATGTAACTCACCATGGAAAAAGCGAAAAAACTTTTGTAATATCTTTTCCACATTTTGCCTGTTGAAACATGTGTCATCTTTCAAGCTCATGGCCAAATGCCCCCCTTTACAAAAAAGCCATTCTTGACCCTCCATCTCTTAAATCTCAACCTGTATGAATGAACCAACCAACCAACCCTCTCTGGTGCTCGTAATACTCGTTGATCAGACTTCACTGTTTACAATATCGTAGCATGGTCATCTATTTACATTGTCACAGGAATCATGCACTGTGTTCATCTAAAAATACCCAGTAACACAAAGTAAGATAAGTGCTAAACCTCAACTAGGTGTTGAAGATAACCAGATGAACAAAAAGTAGGCTTCTGGAAAAAGCCCATGGCTCAGTGGGGAAGTCAGACAGACAATACGTACATTTTAGCAAACACAGCCTGTGCCATGTAACAGTGACAAGTACAAATTAGGCTAACAGTATGGAAAGGAGGGAGAAATCAGAGATGGCACCACAGAGAGCGATGCTAGTGGGCACCTTGTAGGATGAAGAGTACACAGCAGGCAGGGAGAAAAGCAAGGTTCAGTTAAGAAGACATGAAATGTGGGTATAAAGTTTTAGTTGTACCAGATGAAAAAGTTCTAGAGATCCGCTCTGTTCATAGTTAACAAGACTGTACTGCATCCTTGGACTGCAAGGAGATCAAACCAGTCAATACTAAAGGAAATCAACCCTGAATATTCATTGGAAGGACTGATACTGAAGCTGAAGCTCCAATACTCTGGCCACTTGGTGTAAAGAGCTGAATTACTAGAAAAGACCCTGATGCTGGGAAAGACTGAAGGCAAAAGGAGAAGCGGGCAGCAGGGGATGAGATGGTTAGATAGCCTCACCAACTCAATGGATATGAATTTGAGCAAATTCCAGGAGACAGCAGAGGACAGAGCAGTCCATGGGGTTGCAAAGAGTCAGACACGACTTAGCGACTGAACAACAACAATTGCTAAATTGTTAACAGGGTAAATCTCATGTTATGTATTTTTTACAGTTAAGAAAATAAAGGAAAGCATGAAACAACATGGCAGGTCTGGCAACTTGCAGGGAGACCACTGCCGCTGTTGTTGATGGGGGGAAAATAGGGAAAGAAGTGAGAAGCTGGAGAACAGGTTAGCAGCTAGATCAGAATGGACCTTATGACCTAGGTGTGTAGGCAATAAGGACTACAGAGAAACAGGATCACAGGTGCCTTTTGGTGGCAGCGTGGGAGATAGACGGATTAACAGGGATAAACATGGAAGTTGATAAAGTCTGATGCAATCCAGATGGGACCAAAAGGCCTGGGTTAGGGAAATGGTACTGCCTTCTAAAATACTTAGTGCTACCTGGAGTCATTTGGTTAATTCACTTGTTTACTTTCCCACCAAAATATAAACTCCAAGGGACTATGTCTTGCTCATGGCTATATTTCCCATCCTAGATCAGAGCCTTGTATACAGCAGGTGCTCAGCAAATACCTGTTAAATCAATGAAGTGAAGCCACTGCACAAGTCCTTCCACTTCCAGAGTTACATGTCAGCTACCTGATAACAGGAACTCTTCCAACAGTATGCTGGCTTTAGAAAAGTGTTCTGTACCTCCAAGAAACAGGCTAACTCATGTATGTGTCCCTTAACACTTTCAGAAGAATGTTGTACACAAAGAAAAGATGCGCAAAAACAGATGCTGATTTATTTTTTAAAAGGCACATGTCCTGGATTTTTCCAAATAATGACACTGAATTTTCTTGGTGAAAACTCCAAAGACAGAATGCCTCTAACCATCAGCTTTGCACACCCCACCTGGATATCGAGCAATCCAGCTGGGCCCTTTCTGCTTCATAAATCATTGCTGGCAACAAAGCCTCAGCAATTAGAGCTCAGCTGTTGGTTGCGCTGACAATGGCTGGGACAGCCAGTGACACAGTGTGGCTCTCCTATGTTTGCGCGGCAGCATTAATGCACATCGCAAGGGCAGTGTGTATTCCTGTGGGCCACAGCCACCACCAGAGGCAGGTTGGCAGGTTAGCAGGCTGCGGCCTCCTACTGCTCTGCAACCCACAACCCAGTAACCGTGGGGCGGATTTCCCCTGCAGAGGAAGAATAAAGGGATTTAATTTCTCTGTTACATCAAAAACCAATAAAAGGGCAGTTTTATAACTTGTATGAAGTGGAATATGCCAGGCTCAAACCATCAGCTTGCCTGACTCATCCCTCTTGTCTGCATATGTCCTTGAACGTTCAGAGTTTTATCACAGCTGCTTGATCACAGGGACTCTTCCGACAGCATTTTGGTTTTAGAAAAGTATTCTCTACCTCTGAGAAACAGGCCCCTGATGGTGTCGCCACTAATGTTGATCAAGACTCTTTCCAGAGGGAGCGACACTGTATTCAGTACATAGGGGCATAAGCACAGGCCTGAAATCAAGACTTGGGCCTGGGTACAAATCCTGACTCTGCCACTTACCAACTGTGTGACCTTATGTGCATGATTTAACCCTTTTGAGTCTCAGTGTTCTCATCTGTAAAATGGGACTAATCCTCCCTGCCTTATGGTGCTCCAGAGAGATTAAATGAGAGAACCCACATAAAGAGATAAGCCTGGTGCCCATTAAATGTCAATAGGCATTTCATGACTGTTCATTCCTTCCCTTACCATGTGTGGGAGTGGGAGATGAGTGACTGGCCCCTTTTTAAGGGGTAGGCCTATGGGGGTCTCCCACACAGGCAGAAGAAAGCAGTCCTGAAACAGAAAGTATGGAAACTGACAGCCTGCAGCTCTGCCTCTTCTACACTCAAGAAAGTTACAAAACGTGAGTGACAGAGGCTGTCCCAAGAACATAAAGGGAGCTAATCTGTTTGCAAAGGGAGGAAATAGCGCAGGATGAAGATTGTAAGTTGTTTGAAGCTTCTTCCTTAATTAGCACTCATAATGAAAATTTAATTGCTGAGTTAAAAGCAAATTTCACTTTTTTCTATCAGAGGATCTCTGCAGAAAACTGGCACATTTTGTTTGAACAGGAAATCAAAGTTACTTTCCTGCTTAAATGAGATCTAAGCAGTTGCAGTTGTTTCCTTGGGAATAACTAGCTTCCAAACTCTGTCCTACTGGGTTGCAGCAACTCACAGCTCTAGGCCGGGAGAAAGAAAAACTGTTTTGAGTGCAGTTGCTTGAGGGGTTGGGGCTGATTCAAATTCCAAGTGCCCCACTGCTAGGCATGTTGAGGTGAGGCAGGGAGAAGAGGGTACAGAGAGAGGGTCTCTGGCATTAAGAAGCTTACAATTGAGTAGGAGAAAGAGAACCGGGGAATAGTCTTATGATTAGGAAATTGAAATGAAGAAAGCTTGGCTCAGGAAAGCATTGTTGTTCAGTCGCCAAGCCGTGTTCAACTCTTTTGTGACCCCTTGGACCATAGCCCGCCAGGCTCCTCTGTCTATGGGATTTCCCAGGCAAGAATATTGGAGTGGGTTGCCATTTCCTTCTCTAGGGGATCTTCCCAAACCAGGGATCAAACCTGCGTCTCCTGCATTGGCAGGCAGATTCTTTACCACTGAGTCACTGGGGAAGCCCCAAGGAAAGAACAGCAAGAGACAAAAATGTAAGCCTCTATGGGTGCTTTCACACACTTTGGCCTTCACTCTGACCCACTTGGGTGTCAGCCAGAAGCCCACTCACCTGTAAGGTGCTGGTGAGGAAGTTGTCCTGGGAGACAATGTCCACAAAGAAGTCAGCGGGGATCTCCCCGAGCTGGTGGTACAGGATGGAGATGAGGTTGACGTAGAGGGTGTGGTGCTTCACCATGGCCTCTTCTGACCGGCACAGAAGGTTCAGGAGCCGCTTCCAGTGCTCGAAGGCCTCGTACACATTCCCCAGCAAGAAGCACACAAAGGCAAACTGGAGCTCACCTGAAAGGTGCAGAGAGGAGAGATGAACCTGAGGGAGACGAGTGCTGGCTGACTCAACTAAGCCATCAGAGCCACTGGACCTCAGCCAGAAGTGGCTGTCTAGCCTTGTCACTCCTCCAGAGCCTGGCATGGGGTTTTACACCTAGCAGCTGCTCAATAAACGTTTGCTGAACTGCTATAAACTCAAGCCGTGAGAAACCCAACTGGCTTTGGATTTCTGTAAGATCAGATTGCAAGAGAAGAGGCACACCGAGTATTTACTTAGCATTTAACAAGTTGACAAAATGGGTCTGTGGACATTACGCCAAGTGGATCCTCAAACTGGCTGCCCATCTGAATTACTAGGAGAACTTGGGAAAAATAAAGCTGCCCAAGCCTCACTGCAAGAGATCCTGGTTGAGGACAGATGATGAAGTCTTGGCATCTGTAGCTCTAACAAGCTTCCCGGGTGAGTCTGATGCAGATGGTCTGCTTCAGGGGCAGGGAAAGGCTGTGTAACACCATGTAACCCTCAGCCCAACTCCATAAGGTGGTCAGGGAAGGTGGTATTTGCCTCAGTGTATAGATGAGGTCAAGAGACTTGCCCAAGGTCACACACCTAATGCTTAGCAACTGAACAACAGAAAGATAAAACAGATTTCTATTGGGTGGGAATAGTTTTAGGGCCTTCTAGAACAGGAAAATTCATGAGTACTTTTTCCAGGGTGAGCCTGCCAGCCAAATTATTTTTGTTTGTTTAATCATGGGGCTCTATGATTTGCTTGCTATGAGCAGCTTGTGGCTAAGAGCATGGGCTCTGGAGCCAAACAGCCTGAGTTCAAATATCAGCTCCACCACTTCCCAGTTGTGTGACCTTGGGCAAGCTACTTAATCTGTTTATGCTTCAGTTTCCTTATCTGAGGGATGCAATAAAGATTAAGTGAATCGATCCAGTATTGCATTGGCCCCAAAATTCGTACCAGGGTTTCCATAACATCGTATGGAAAAACCCGAACGAACTTTTGGGCCAGCCCAATAAATATAAAGCATTCAGCGTAATGCTTGGCACAAAATAGCACTCTAGAAACCTCAGTTATTATTCCCACATTCCCAGCAGATCCCTGTCTCAAAGAGACCTGACAGTCCAGAAGCCACTGTCCTTGGCTGAGCAGCTAGGTCTCTGGGTGCAAAGATATACTGTTGCTGATGAGACATGTTCTCTCTGGCTTCAAATTTAAGAGGGGCTTCTGTGGTATATCTACACGTCGGCCATAAAAAGAACAGATGTGGGTCATCCCTGGTGGTCTAGTGGTTAAGACTCTGCCTTTCACAGCAGGAGGGGCAGGTTTGATCCCTGGTTAGGGAACTGTAAGGTCCCACATGCTGTGGGGTGTGGCCAAAACTAAAAAAAAAAAAAAAAAAGATGTACTCAACACTAAACACCTCTTTAAACACATGGTGTCCAATTTCTGTCACTTCTGGAGACCTGGAAAAACTAGTTCTCTGTTCCCAGGCTTGTGGAACTAAGTTTGATTTGAGTGGATAGCTATGGGGTCTAGACATTTTGGACATTTGATCAATATTTTCAAAATATAGTCAAGTTTCCTTTGTATGACAGAGGTTAATGATTTGCTTCTTCAGTTGGCTTTACCTGGTTAGTTTGTGGAAATATGAGCTTCTTCTCTGAATTTAGGGCATTCATTTAAATTTATACATTTCTGGCTTAGTCTAAAATTAAATTGAGATGAGAAATAATTTCAAAGAGCTGTCATAAAGATACAGTGATCCTCGCAACAGACCTTTTCACAAGATTACTTTGAAGAACTGAAATGTTTAAGAGGTAGAAAACAGGATTTCTGTTCATTTTGAAGCCAGGATTTCAAGGGTTACTTATTAAATGAAAATAGATACACCCCCTTAAAATGTCCCTTTTTATCAGCTGAGCCTATTATATAAAAGGCCCTATATTCAAAATTCTCACTGATCTTCCAATAGAAAAATATGCAAATATTAGACAACTTATAAAAGAAAAAATATTAATAGTTATTAAAGATGTGACATATGTTTGCTGTCACTAGTAATCAAAGAAATACAAACTGAAACAGGAAGTCATTCTTCAACTATCCAGTCAGAAGAGGACTTTGCTAAATCACCATGTCAAATGCCATGTCAAAGGTGATGGGCCACAACCTCCTCAGCTAGCAGAGATGCCAGACCTTCTCCTGGCAGCATGCACACTCTGATCCAACAATTCCAACCCAAAATTATGCAAAAGGGCACACCAGGAGACTCATTCGACAGCACTTACAATAAGGAAACCAGGAACACCTTAAAAGATTCATTAACAGGGGCTGGTCCAATAACTATGGAAGTTCAGTAGCCACTAAAGAGAAGTGACCATTTCAGTGACATGGAATAATATTTATATTAAAGCAAATTACAGGATAATATACTGTAAACCTGTTTTTGTAAAAATATCATATATACATAAACATATAGTTGAATAAAAAGACTAAAAGGAAACAGAAACATATTAAACTGAGAAATACTTACAAATATGTACCTTAAAAATGTGTACGTATCTTAAAAACATTGTGCATGATTTAATTCCTTTTAAATTGTCAAGGTTTGTTTTAAGACCCAGAATATGGTCATACTTGTTTATGTTCTGTAAGGATTTGAAATGAACGTATATACTGAGGTTGTTGGGTGGAATGTTCTATAAATATCAATTAGATCCTATTCGTTGATGCTGTTGTTGAATTGCTATAAGTATTTGCTGATTTTCAATCTAATTGTCCAATTTTAGAGTTTAGTGTTGAAGACTTAAACTATTGTGGGTCCATCTATTTCACCTTTCAATTCTATCAAGTTTTCATTCACATATTTTGCAATTCTGTTGCCTGTTGCACACAAATTTAGAATAGCTATGTCTTCTTTGTGGACTGGTGCTTTATCATTAAATAATGTCCTTCTGTGTTTCTAGTTTAAAAAAACAGAAAGAAAAGTACCACAAAGTGAACAGAGATGGCTATTTCCAGGTGGTGGGATTTGGACTTTCATTTCTGTTTTCCTTTAAGGATAAACATATGTTATTTTTTGTAACAAGGGGGGGAAACAACAATAAAGACTAAAACAGTTAAAAGAAAATCACTGTTCTGGTTGAAGCCTCAAGAGAGTCAAGAGTAAACTGAGGGGACAGGTGGATGGCTCCCAGGAACATGGATGGGCCTGGGAACCGGGAACCCTGGGCTCTGGTCTCACTTCGACTATACCACTTAGCAGTCAAATCCCTTCCCTCTATGGACCTCAATCTGTAAAATGTAGTGGTGGGCAGGCGAGGCCATACCATGGGTTCCCCGACACGGGACAGTTTGCATCAGGTTCACCTACAGCGCTTGTCTGTCAGACAGACAGACAGGTAAAATGCTGGGAACCCACTCCAGATCTCTTGAATCACTCTCCAGGAGTAAGGCCTGGGAATCTGTACCTTTAAAATATATATCTATATGGTTGATTTATTTGGCTGCATCAGGACTCCGTTGTGTCATGCAGGACTTTTTGTTGTGGTGCACAGGGTCAGTAGTTGCAGCATGTGGGCTTAGCTGCTCTGCGGCCTGTTGGATCTTAGTACCCTGAGCAGGGACTGAACCCAAGTCCCCTGCAAGGCAAGGTGGATTCTGAACCACACTGAACCACTAGGGAAATCCCTGGGAATCTGTTCCTTTAACAAGCATTCTGGGTAAGACCCCCCCCAGCCAGGTTTAGGAACCACTAGACTAAATAATCAAAGATGGACTCCCTATTCTCAAGCCCCTCGGCTACATACCCCTCCCCTGGCCCACTCTCAAAGCCTTGTTCCTCCTCACCGAGCACGTCCTGGGGGCTGCAGGGGAACTGCTTGCTGAGCACAGTCTCCAGGGCATAACTCAGGTCCATGCTGTGCCTGGTTATCTCGGCCGGCGTGGCACCTGCCGGGAACATCTGTGTGGGCAGCTCGGAGAAGCGGATCTCTGTGCCGGCCCTGGGCTTCATCTCGGGCAGCCGGGCCAGGCCCTCCTGGTAGCTCTTGCACTCAGTGCCGCAGCGGGGGAGATTCTGCCCCACGCGGTCCTTGGTGTGCTTCATGGAGAGCACAGGCAGCACCTCTGAGAAGGCACAGATCTGCCGACTCTCGGGCTGCAGCTTCTCCACGGTGGCCTCGCTGATGAAGTTGGTGAGGGAGATCCACTTCTTGAGCGTGGCATAGGGGTAAGGTCCCAAGAACTGGTCCAGCTCCTGGAGGTTGGCCCTCATGGCCTCCACCTCAGCCTCTGGTGCTGGGGACAGGTCGACCTCTTCCCGGGCTGCATCCCAGCGTAGGACCTTCAGCCCCCGCTGCTGCAGGTTAAGGAAGAAGCCCATGCGAGGGCCCACCTCCCTGGGATTGGCCTTGTCCACAGAGCTGTAGTGGAGGAAGTGGATGCCCGGCGGGATCATCTTCACGCCCCGGAACTTGGGCCCCACCTCCCAGGAGTTGTAGTCAATGCCAAACTCTGTCCCCTTGGGCATATTCAGGATGACCACAGTGGCCCCTTCAAAGAAGAGGCGCCTGGCAAGCTCAGGATCCATCTGCATGGCAGCCATGGGGCCAGGGGTGAGTGACCACAAAGGAAGCTTTTCTATTCCACTGAAAAAGAAAGAAGTCAGAGTTAGTCAGATCCTGGGGAAGGATGCTTCATTTGCAGAGCATTATCTATGTGTCAGATACTGAATTAGACCCCTGACATAATTCAGTTCAGTCGCTCAGTCGTGTCCGACTCTTTGCGACCCCATGGACTGCAGCACATCACCAACTCCCGGAACTTGCTCAAACTCACGTCCATCAAGTCGGTGATACCATCCAGCCATCTCATCCTCTGTTGTCCCCTTCTCCTCCTGACTTCAATCTTTCCCAGCATCAGGGTCTTTTCCAATGACATAATTTTCTACCTTAATTTTCACTGCAGATGAAGAAAACGATACTCAAAGAGAAGACGGTTTTTATTTATGGGTGTAATGACCAAGAACACTCACTTCACAGCTGGAAAGACATCAGTTAAAGAAAAGACATGTTCAAGATCACACAAGGACCCAGTTAGAACCTAGGTACCCTGTCCTCCAGGCCAGTGTTCTTTCCACTGTGCACTTCGAAGCTACTCTTCAGATCTCCTTCTTATACCAGAGGATGAAGGCGGAGAACGCCTGGCTGGTCCACTCTAAAGGATAACTGTGCCTAAACTGTCTTAAACTATAATTCTGTCTAAAACCTAGAAGATTCGACAAGCATCCACCCAGTTTCCCATAAGCCTCAGCAAAGGCCCAGAAATGGACAGAAGGTGGAAATGGGGTGTTTAGCATCTAAAATTCACAAAAGGTTTGGGCAATGGAGAGCTTTTCAACCACAACCCTCTTCTCCTACATATATATATATAAAATATGTATTATATATATAATATGTATTATTTATATATATATGTGTATATATGTGTGTGTGTGTGTGTGTGTGTGTGTGTGTATAAAGAAATCTAAAGTTCAGGGAGTGAAACAATTTCCCAAAGGGTCCACAGTCAGTAGCAGCTCTGGATTGCTCGCTCAGAATGGATCCAGGAGGCATGGCTGGCCTCAGATCAGTATTTAGAAGAGAAAGACCTTAGAACATTTATTTTTATCTACCTCTGAACTACGCATGAGGACACACTGATAAGACTTCTGTAAACAGACACAGCCTCTGTATTTATAAGGATGGTTCCAACATGAACTAATTTAAACAGAACACGTCTAACTCTCTAGTCCCAAGACACCTACCTATTCAATTCAACAAATAATCCTGGAGTGCCTGCAGGCACTAACAATAATCGTTCCAGGCACTAACAAACAATCACGGAGAAGACAGTTACTGCCCTCTAGGCACTTCTAATCTAACCAGACATATCAACAAGACCACAAAACTTCACAAGCAGAAGAACCAGCTGCCTGTTTAATTCCTTTCACTCATTTTTATTTAAACAAACAAAACAATACCATGAGGAAAGGAAGACCAACTCTTTCCCCACTATGGAAAGGACATATTTTATTGTCTTTACCCGAAAGCCACACAAATGATTATGATTCAAAATCAGCATTTTTTTTCAAACTGCAAGTCACAACCTGATAATGGGTTAAAAGATCAACTTAGAGGATCTCAACCAATATATATATTTTTTTAATAAAAGGGCAAAAATTTTAAAAATCAGAGCACACCCTAAGTAGTAAAGCTAAGTATCGTTTTCTGAAGCTTTGTGTGTTTGTATGGACTCTTGGTCACCATGTAAAATGTATTTGCTACTGCAGGTCACAGTGCAAAAAGTCTGAAAGCCACTGCTCTGAATAATTTATATCATCTTACTATCCCCAATCTTGAGTTCAAAAGGTACTTAATATATTTGCTAAATGAACAGCTATTGCATTTAGAATAATTGCTCATCAGCCATTTTCCCAGTGGCATCTGTGTGCTCCTTTTTGATAATGCCACTTCTTTCTATTTCCAGCAGATTGTAATTCTCTTCACTATATCTTCCACAGTTGGCAAATGACCTGGCACAAAGAAGATGCCCTGAGATGCAGAGAATCACATCTACTCACTTCTCTCCACCACATCCTTAATCTAAGCTACCATGTCCCTCAGCCACATTGTCTCTCCAATCTCTTCTCCATCCAAAAGCTGGAGTGACCTTCTCAAACTGCCAGTCTAGGCATGTCACCACCCATACTTAATATCCTCTGAGAGGCTTCTCACGTGGCTCTTGGCAAACCAAAATTCTCACTGTGACCTACAAGGCCTGTATGGCCTAGTCCCTGGAAACTTGTCCAGCTTGTCTCATACCATGCTTCCTCCACAAGCTCTGCTGCAGCCACACTGACCTCTTTCAGACCCTCAAACAGAGGCTCCCCTGATAGAAAACTCTTCCCTCCCTTCTGTCTCAAACCATTTTTCTGATCTCTACTCAATATTTACCTCCTCAGCAACGCTTCCTTGACCTGGGGCTAAATCAGATCTCCTGTGATGTGCTCTCAAAGTGCCTTTTGTCTTTCCATTTCACTGATCACAGCTGCAAGTTTGCAAATATTAATACAGGGCTGTCACCTCCAGGAGATGCGGGTCTTTCGTATCTCTAGTACATATTAGACGCTTGCTGAACATGTTTCATAAAAGCACGATATCCATTTCGTAGATGAGAAACAAAGGCTCGGTTCGCGGAAAAGACCTTACCGAAGTTAAAGAGAGTAAATCAGAACCACGTCAGGCGGAGCCAAGGCCTCCGACCCCACAAGTTCTAAAGTTAGGAAAAAAGAAGTTTCCCAGGTGCCCCCAGGAAGTCCTGGCGACGGCGTATCTGACGGTTACTCAGGGAGCAAGTTAAGAGTAACCCACCTGAAAGAGGCCGGTGGGTCCCACCCACCGGCTCAAGGCCGGGACGCCACAGTCCCCGCTCAGTGCCCGAGTTGAGGCCCTCTACGATCCCCAGCCAGGAAGAGCGGTGGCCGGACCACACAGACAACGAAAGGAGAACAGTTAAAAAAGGACAGGAGGCTGCACTCACCGACTGGTGTGTCGCCCAGGTCCAGGGACCGCAGAGGCGCACCGGAAGTTCTTCTCTGGCGCCGGACGGGAGCAACAGGGGAAAGGGGCCGGGCGGGTCCCTGGGTCGCGAAAGAAACGGCCCGTGCCAGCAGGTTCCGCCCCGTCGAACGTTGCCTTTTGCTACTTTGAGTTACTGGATGTAGTTCTTGAACCCGTGGATAATAACTTTCATCAAACGATGCATTTTATATCCCGGTCCAGAAACACATCCGCCAGCCACGGCTCTTCGGTTTCAATCAGTCATGGTCTCTGAGGTTCGGGTCAAGGTCCTAGCTGCCCGGTAGCCACAGTCAGAGGCTCAGTCATAGTCCTGGTCAGCCGATCTCAATCCGTGTGAATGTCACAGTTGGCCCTTTATCACCTGGTCTTAGCTTCCAACCATACTTATCTGTAGGGGAGAGCTTCAGAAACCCAGGCCGGAGAGACCCAGTCTAACAGCAGCAGTCACTACATTGGTCCTTCCAGCCATAAACACTGGATATCTTCTGGCAGTGCAGGCCTAGTATGAAGTCTCAATCAGGCTGTATAAGCACCTTGAGGCAGGGAACCTGTCTTGTTCTCCACTGTTTTTCTGGGATCCAGCACAAAGACCCAGTTCAACACATATACTATGCATTTAATTAATGACAGTGATTCTTTATTAATTAACGACTTCTATTTTGGAGCCCAGCCCTGTGCTGGGTAGGAGCTTCCCTGGTAGCTCAGACGATAAAGCGTCTGCCTGCAGTGAGGGAGACCCGGGTTTGATCCCTGGGTTGGGAAGATCCCCTGGAGAAGGAAATGGCAACCCACTCCAGTACTCTTGCCTGGAAAATTCCATGGACGGAGGAGCCTGGTAGGCTACAGTCCATGGGGTCGCAAAGAGTTGGACATGACTGAGCGACTTCACTTCACTTCACTTCACTTCCTATGCTGGGTGGTTTTATCAGTTAGGGTTCAATCAAAGGAGCAGAGCCAGCAGGAGATATTTAAGAGCTTTATTACAAGGAATTTGCTTATGTGATTCTGAGGGCTACCTAAGGAAATACAAAATCCAGAGGGCAGGCCCTTTGGGTATATGATTTCTAATCCTTGCACTAACCCTAGTAAGCAGACTCAGTATTCCCAACATGCAGAAGAGAAAACTGAGGCTCAGAGCAGTTGTACAGCCAGAGAGAGGCCAGGCTAGGATGCAAACCAAGGTCTGACTGGTGACTGGCTGTTCTTGTCTCTCTGCTGCTGCTCCTTAGCTTGCCTGTCACACTTCCTCCAGATGGGCTGGACATGCCCATCTGTCTCAGTCAAAATTCATCTCTTAGTGGGTTGCAGACTAGACCGGGCCCTGCAGTCATGGTTGATCATAACGAGCTGCCACAGGATTAGCCAGAGATGGCCTCCATCAGTCACAGTCATGCATGTCAATCTCAGCCTGTCATGTCAGTTCCATTTCCTGCATGAAGAAACTCAGCTCCCTCCCCACCCTCCCCATTCCTGGTCTTGGGCGCTGAGCATCATGGTCTGTTTTCATGAG
Organism: Giraffa tippelskirchi; assembly: GCF_054371585.1. NCBI lineage: Eukaryota > Metazoa > Chordata > Mammalia > Artiodactyla > Giraffidae > Giraffa > Giraffa tippelskirchi. Next base: position 107,165,854 of record NC_137287.1, on the reverse strand, counting down.
AGCTCCCTGTTCCAGCTGAACTCATCATCTTCTGAGACTCCGGGGCACTGAACTCTGGGCACAGGGACCGTAGATGGTAGCCCAGGAATCCCACCTAGTGGGTTGCATGTCCGTTCAAATCAGGTTTCTCAACCTTGATACTATTGAGATTTGGAGCCAAATAATTCTCTGTTGTAGGGCAGCTGTCCTCTTGTGTTGTAGGATGTTTAGCAGCATCCCTGGTTTCTACCCACTATATGCTAGTAGCATCCCTCAGTTGTGACAACCAAAAATATTTCCAGACATTGCTAAATGTTCCCTGGGTGACAAAATCACACATACCCCCAAGTTAAGAATCACTGATCTAAATGAATCAGCCACGCTATTCCTTAACAGCTCAAAGGCTGACCCTGTATTTATGGGAGACAGAGACACAGATCCAGGGTGTGTGGGTACCCAGTGTTTGCAAACGATGTCCTATTCCAGGATCCCAGGAATGACAGATAACTAAAGGAAACCTACAGGGAAAATACGGGGAAGGATTCACAATTGCTTCTGACAATGGACAGGAGTTTGGAGAGAGTAGAATAATTGATTTTCATTGCACAGCATTTTGTATCATTTAATGAATTACCTTCAAAAAGAAAAGACATAGGGCTTCCCTGGTGGACCAGTGGTTAAGACTTCGAGCTCCTAATGCAGGGGGCACAAGTTCAGTCCCTCGTTGGGGAACTAAGATCCCACATACTGCCTAGTGTGGCAAAAAAAACAAAACAAAGAAGAAAAGACGTGGTATTTAGTCTTTGAAATTATAGGGAAATGATCAGGATTTAAGTTTTTATAACTATTTAGAATGGCATGTACAAGGTGACTTCAACTCTGATAAGATACTTATACATGAGAAAAGACTGGAAGAAACTGCACCAAATAGTTTAGCAATGGTTGTTGCTTGTGAGATTTGGGATAATAAAGAAAGGTGGTTTGGGGTGAGCTGTTTGGTAGAATTAAAGTGCTGGTATGTGTATCTCAGGTAGCTCACAGGAGAGGTTTAAATTTTACATGGATGATGGTTTTCAAATTTTAGTATCTTTGCGTTTATTTTTATAAAGACCTCCTTCCTTTGGCAAGTGACCCTAGTTTTTCATTTGTGGACGTAAAATAGTTTCCTTTGCAAATAATTCTGTTGCTGTTGTTATTGTTGAGTCACTCAGTCATGTCCGACTCTTTGTGACCCCATGGACTGCAGCACACCAGGCTCCCCTGTCCTTCACTGTCTTCCAGAGTTTGTTCAGAGAGTCAATTTAAAGAAAAATGATGTCAACATCGGGACAGGTGGCATGTACGGGGATATGGCAACATATGCGAAGGGGATGAGCAAAGGCTGAAGTCGGGGCTTGCTGTGTATGTTATCCACTCGACTCCCACACACCAAGCCCCTCTCTGTCCTGGGCCCACTTGCTTACTGTTCCTGCTGCCTAGAATGCACTCACTCAAGTTCTTCACCTTACTGATCTTTCTCTTCATTCAGCTCAAAAAGATGTCCTCAGGGAGGCCATCGCGGGCCACCGTATTTAAAGTGGTCTCCTTCAGTGACCATCCCCTCCCCCGGTGCATTTCCTTCCTGGTGCTGATCACCCTGGAATCGTCTTTGAGTGCTCGCCTGTTGTCAGTTTCTCCACCAGCCTCTGAGCTCCTGGAGGGCAAGGGCTTTGTCTTATTCACTGTCGTTCCAGTAAAGCCAAGACCTGGTCCACGTTGGGATCTGCAGATATTTGAATGAAGGTGTTGTAGGCTGAATGAAAATGTTCCAGTTGGGATCTCTCCACCCCAATTTTAGCCTTTCCCACAATGTCAACTTGTACTGGTAGCCAAGGTCAGAGAGAGATGCCAAGGCCGTTTGTGGTTCAGCATCAAACACATTTATTTCACTTTTATTGAGTATACAAGAACAGAGAGCACACGCATACAGCACGGAGCACTGAGGTGGGGGAGCGCGGGGACGAGAGAGGAGAGAGGGGTGTGAGTAAAAAGGACCAGGACAGCATCGCAGTTGGTTAGGAAGGTGCTTTTTGGAAAAAAAAAAAATTTAGAGTGATGTTGCTCATGCAATTTCAGGCCAGTCTTGGAATGTGCTTACAGGATTCAAAAACTGAAACAGGTCTTGGCACTTCCTGTACCCTCAGATGGAAAAGATCCCAAGAAAGCAAAATAGGGGAAAACAAAGACTTACAGGCTGGCAGTGTGGACAAAGGCCATGGAGGGCATCTGCTTTTCCTGTTCCTTTTGCAAGTGGGGAAACTGAGGCCCTGAAGCGAGGATAAGATGAGCTCAATGGCATGTGGTGAGTTAGAGGCTGAGCCAGGATGGCCACCCAGAACTCCTGACTGCCCTCCAGGACTTTTTCCACTATGCTACATGGTCTCCTGGGTGGAGAGGCGGCACAGAAAAGGATGTGAAATGTAAAATGGAAAAGTAGGTTGAAGACAGATAAGACAAACATCTATATTCCCTATGAAGAGGAGGATGGGAAGGAAACAGCGCCCTAGATTTCAGCTTTGCAGCTCCCCTCCTCCCTGCTGGCAGATGCCTGCCTCTCTGTGGAAGGTCAGAGCATCTGTGGACTGGAGAGCTCCATAAACCCTGGCTGGCCCACAAACCAAGCCTGGTCGCTTCTTCCCTGTCCTGAAGCCACACACATAGGGTCTGTAGGCAGGTGCAGAACCCACAACAAATATTCTCCCTCTGAGGTATGTCCAGTGTGCTCAGGACGCCTGGTTCCTGCAAAGACAAGGATGCCTGAGCCAGATTCCAGATGGCCCAGAGAGGGCAGAGCCACTCCAGCTCTTGGCCCAGAAAGAGTGGGGGCTCTCAAGCTGAGGAGGACAGGGAGGAGGTTCTGTGGCTTCTGTGTAAGAACCTGGTGCACTTCCACTCTCAGGGGGAGCTGGAGGGGATGTGGCTGACTGTGCCATCTGAGCCCCAGATGCAGAGCTCTCTCTGCCTCTCCTCATTCCATGTTTACCTACAGAGGCAAACACTGTTCTGCCTCAGGTCAGCACCAGTTAAGCAGCGAAGCATATGTGTCACCAGGGGAACGGATAAGCAAGCCTGGGCCCTTGGCGGGGCATCCGCAGATGTCTGATAATTGGAGAGAAGGCGGAAGTGCTCTCAGAGGGGCTGGAGATGTAAGGCTGGCTCAGGGAGCTTCCCAGGTCCCTCTGCTCCCCCCACGCTTTCTCCTTGAGCCTAACAATAGTGCCTGGCACAAGTTAAGTACTCAGTAAATATTTGTTGAATGAATTTATCGACTGCTTTAGAAGCAAGATGGGGGAAGTGAAATGGGGCTGAGAAAGTAAAGGGCAGGGAGAGACAAATGCCCTCAGAAGGGGCCTCATTGAGCTCAGGGAAGCAGCTTGTGTCTGGAAAGCCCACATGTGCCACAGGGCAATGCCAAACTTTTGATGGGACCTTCTCCAAGGGCTCCTGTGGTCTCCAGGCTTTTTTTGAGACTTTGAGGGCCCAGGATCAGAGAACAGATGTTGACTGAAGGGGAGGTCTCCAAAGCCAGGGTCTTATTCGCAAGTGAAGCCCCAGCAACACCTCCTGTCCACCTCAGCTTGTTTCAGGAGCCTCCAGGAGTCCAGTTTTGACCTGTCAGGGTCTTCCCTGTGTTCAGTCTCTACCGTGGCTGTTTTGACCCAGGAAGAAGAGAATGATTCAGAAAAAGAATACAGGTGTGGCCAAAAGAAAGAACTGAGCTGGGGACATTCAGACAGCCAGGTGGAAGCCACCATCTTCCACGGCAGCTGGGGGCATCACCTCCCTTGGGATAGGAGTTAGTGTCGCACTGCGGTCAGGGAAAGGCAAGACATGTGGCACAACAAAGAGATGACTGAGAACTGAGGCGAGCCTTCCAGGGAGGTAGGGGGACTGAGCTAGGGAACCTGTGCTGCAGAATCCTGAGCAGGACCAGGTCCCAGCTGCTACTGCCTGGGGGAGAAGGCATCTTGAACCACACCCGTGTCGCTTCCTTCTTGCCAAACCCCTGCCTCTCCATATGGGGATCCCACCCCTCCCCACCAATCAACCAAGTACAAACACCACACACTGTATTTCTACACTGAACTGTCAGCTCCTACTGTGAGCGACCCACAGCCTGAGTCCAGGTCTCCTTGGCTGGGTTGGTTCGGTGAGATCTAGGAACCTTGGGAATACATCAATCACAGTCAGATAATTATAATTTTAAAATGTCAGCTTCATACTTACCAGCACTGTTTATTTTAATATTTGTTTCCTGTTATATGTAATATACATAACTTAAAAGCACATCCATACAAATCTCCTACAAGCGGCACCTTCATAATGAGAACCCATAAACATACAATGTCTACTTCACCTCCTGTGGCTTGGCTTCACGTTCTTGCTTTGCTTTTCTTTCTCTCATTTCCAGTGAGAGTCATCTGCAGTGGCCCTCGGCAGGACCAGGACACAGAGGGTGAGGGGCGTAGGGTGGGCGAGAGGGAGGAGGGAACCCAGACAAAAAATGACAACAAGACGTATGAGAGTCGAGGGGGAAAGGAGGCAGAAGAAAGGAAGGTGGATTTTGCAGCCCAGTGTCAAGACCCAAAAAATAAGAATCCAGTGTTCCTCCTCCTCCTTTCCGAATGGGGGATTTTTCTTTCTTGGAAAACGGTTGACGGGGGCGTGTCTTGCTGCTGCAGCTTCTCTAACTGGCTGCAAAAGTGTTTTCCTTTGCATTGGAGTGGGTAACAGAGGCAGGAAAAGAAGAAATGGGATGCTTGTCCACTGAAGGGAACATGTAGACCCAGGTGGCATTGTACTTCTACAATCAGCATGATCTGGCTTGCCTTGGTTGTTCTGCAGGGCTTCAAACTGGGGTGGGGAGGGGAGCAAGGGATTACTGTTGTTATAATTTTTGTTTGTTTCCTGGAAAATCCCACCAATTCTTCAATTTGTCTGCAAAGGAAATATAGGCATTCAGATGTTGGTTGTTGCTGTCGGCCGAATGCTCGGCCAGCCCCGGCAGCAGTGCAAGGACATGGTGTTTCCTGTATATATATCTGTATCTATATATATCTATATATATCTGCTTTTCCTTTCCCAGTCTCTTTCAGGGACAGTACGTCACAGCTGGGACGTCAGTGTTGAGTTGGAGAATTCAGGATGAAGGCCCCTTCTTTATGGTTCTCTGGCTTGGGTTGGACCAGAAATGCCAGCATCTTTTCACAGAGGTCAGGATTCCTGAAGCCAGAGGTGAGGGTGGGGTGGAGAGGAGAAGGGAGACGCAAAGGAAGGAAGAGGACAAGCAGAGTTAGTCAACTTTCGTCATTCATCTTTAAATACATGGTTGTTTTCCCTCTTTTTACCACGTGCCCTTGATTATGACTTAGGAAGACAGAGTGACTTATCCAAGCTCACACAGCTTGTAATCAAGTGGCCACTGACAACTGAAGCCACCTTGTTGTTGTTCAGTTGCTCAGTCGTACTCTTTGCAACCCCATGGACTGCAGGACACCAGGCTTTCCTGTCCTTCACTATCTCAAAGTCACCTGTCTGATCCCAAAGTCCATGCAAGTTTGCTGGGTTGTTTCCAGGCAGGTAGGATCTTTCATTTTGGCTGAAAATTTTTCAAGTTCCCTTGAAACTTTGTCCTTAGCTTTCCTCAAAAGCTAAGATCACACTTGTTTCATTTTGTCTTCCTATCTGCTCTCGGATCTAAAAAATATTTAGATGTGATGGCAGAGGTGTTTTTTTTTTTGTCTTTCCTGTTTGCCATGGGCTGCTGCGTCCTGGAGGTTAGTTAAACCCCAGAGAGTAGTGTTTAAGTAAAGAAACTGGGATCTGGATCCCAATTCAAGTTTGACTCCAAACTTGAATGGTTAAGGGGTCTGGGCTCTGAAATCAGACAATGTGAAGTCAAATCCCACTGTGTCGTCTACTAACTCTGTCACCTTGGGTGAGTTTCTAACCTCTTTAGACTTTAGCTGCTCCCTCTGTAAAATGGACAGAAGTTGTAGGGAAGATTCAAGACAAAGATCAGTGTAAACAAATGCTGATCAGTGAGACAAGTGCTGAGTAAATACTGGCTGTTCTTATCATTACTATTGTTGTTGTTAACTTAACCACACACTGTTCTGATCTCATTGAGGGCAAGGGCTGTCTCTTACTTACTGCTGTCTTTCCAGGCCCAAACCCATGCCTGACATATAACAACTACCAAGAACTATTTAACAGGTGGGATATCATCCCTGTCCTTTACCACTTACCCATGGTCAAGTGCTAACTGAGTTGTAGATAGCTGATCCTTCTTGGCTCATTTGATAGATGGGAAAACTGAGCCCAGAGGGTGCAAAGACTGAGCGAGTTGGTGGCAGAAACAAGACTAGAACCCAAGGCTCCTGCTTTGAAATAGGTCAATCCTGCCTCCCCCCACCTCCCCCACTTCATTAGAATTTTGAAAGCAAGAAAGCTCTGGGAAGCTGGGTGGGTGCCACCCTCTTTCTGGCAGTGTTTGGGATACAGATCCTGCCTGAAGGAAGAGGGCCAGTGGAGCAAAGATAGAGCCAAAGCCACACAGCCAGCTTGTGAGTTTCAGGGAGAGAAGACTGTATAAGATGGGTGCGATTTCCACACTCACAGCAAGAACTCCAAGAAGGAAGAACTTCATAAGGAAGTCCACTGGAGCAGGAACAGGAGGAGGATTCAGGGAGGGGAGAGACAATGAAGACGGGCAAGACGGATGCCCACATAGAAACAGAGTCTCGTGCAACAAGCTGGTGATAGGAGTTTAAAGTCTGACTTGCTCAGGGCTCTCATCAACCACTTAACATGGCAAAACTATAGGAACAAAGAAGCAAATTCACATCACCAAGCATCTTCGGTATGTGAGACACCACCCTCGTAAGTCACTGCTATGGACTCAATGTTTGTGTCCCCCCAAAATTCACAGGTTGAGGCCCTAACTCTCAAGAGGATGGTATTCGGAAGCAGGGCCTTTAGGAGGTGCTCATAAATGGGATGAGGGCTCTTATAAGAAGAGACATGAGAGAGATGACTTCTCTGCTCTCCACTCCATGAGGACACAGAGAAGACGGCTGTCTACAAACCAGAAGAGGGCCTTCACCAGGAACCAGATTAGCTGGCACCTTGACCTTGGACTTCTCAGCCCCCAGAACTGTGAGAAATTAAGTGTGTGTTGTTTAAGCCATCCAGTCTTCTGTTCTGTTACAGCAGCCCGTGCAGTCTCTTACACTCATAAATATGGTTTATTACAGCAGCTCCAATGTATAGATTAACTCCATTTTGTAGATGAGGAAACTGAGGCCCAGGGTGGTTCCTCTGGACACACTTTCTGGGTCCAAAGTCGAGTGTGTTCTTTCTACTCCACTCTGCTACTTTCTGAGCTTTTCTTACAGTGCTGGTTTCACTTTAAGTTTGCTCATCAATTAATAGAGTACCTGCCTTAGAGGACTTCCCTGTGGCCCAGTGGTTAAAAATCTGCCTTCCAGTGCAGGGGACGCAGGTTCGATCCCTGGTCAGGGAACTAAGATCCCCCACAATGCGGGGCAACTAAGCTGGTGTGCCACAATTACTAAGCCTGCATGCCTCAACTAGAGAGAAGCTGAATGTCACAACTAAGACCCAACACAGCCAAAAATAAATAAATTTTTTTAAAAGAGTTTTTTAATTCAGAGAAGACTTCCCCTCCAGAGTTAGTGAGTCTGACTATATTATGAGTCAGAGGTGGTTCCTACTTGGCGACAATTAATGGTAAGGAAGGTGGGCAGAAAAGGCAAGGGGGAAACTTCTGTCTTTCCAGGGCAACATAACAAGGTGACCTTTACAGAAGAATCCAAGAGAGAGAGGGAGAGAGGGTGTGTGGTGACGTGTGGGACAATGGCAGCTAAGAAAGAAGTAAAGGGTGGGGGGAGAAGAGGGAATGAGATGGCAAAGGGAGCACTGAGGTGGGCAGACGTGAAACACCGCATGGGGTGGACAGGATGTGGACGCTGGGACGAGAGCTGAGAGTACCGAATAGCCAGGGAACACGGGAAGGCAGGAGCCTGCAGGGACTGACTGGGATGCTTCTAGGAAAGACAAGGAGGAGTGAGACAGGGAATGGAGGCGATATAAGAACCTAGGGAAGCAAATAAATGGCAAGAGGATTGTATATAACTACAAGAAGGCTTGTTCTGTCTCTTCATTTTGCAAATGAGCACACTGAGACCCCAGTGGTCACAAAGCTAAGTCAGTAGGATGGGTGGAATGGAGTCAGGTCCAGATTCCCAGCACAGAATTCTTTGCATCAGTGGCTCCTACACTTGGCTGCACATGGATTTCCTAAGGACTAATGGGGAAGACAGTGGCACCCCACTCCAGTACTCTTGCCTGGGAAACCCAATGGACGGAGGAGCCTGGTAGGCTGCAGCCCGTGGGGTCGCGAAGAGTCGGACACGACTGAGCAACTTCACTTTCACTTTTCACTTTCATGCACTGGAGGAGGAAATGGCAACCCACTCCAGTGTTCTTGCCTGGAGAATCCCAGGGACGGAGGAGCCTGGTGGGCTGCCATCTATGGGGTCGCACAGAGTCGGACACGACTGACGCGACTTAGCAGCAGCAGCAATGTATAAATAAACATTCCCAGGGGGTTTCCCTGTTGGTCCAGTGGTTAAGACTCTGAGCTTGCAATGCAAACAAGCAGCATGGGTTCAATCCCTGGTCAGGGAAGTTACTCATATTATGCAGCCAAATAAATAAAATAAAACTGGGAAAAAAAAAAAGATTCCCAGGTCCTAACCCAGCACTTCTCAGTCAGATTCTACGACAATAGTTCTCTAGTATCTGTGTTCCAGCAGTAATACAGCTAGCTCGGCACCAGCTTGGCAAGTGACCTACACTCTACCCCTCTGAGACCTGGGTAACAAAAAGCAACAATAACTGAGCAACTGAGGGGACAAGAGTGACAATTTACATGAAAGTCTGAGGAAGGCGGCCTCTGCCTGTGATTAGCTTACACGACTTCTAGACCAGCCCTGTCTGGGTCTTCCCTGGTGGTCCAATGGCTAAGACTCTGCACTCCCAATGCAGGGGGCCTGGGTTCACTCCCTGGTCAGGAAACTAGATCCCACATGCTGCAACTAAGAATTCTCATGGCGCAACAAACCCAGCACAAATAAATAAATAAAGCACACAAATAGACCAGCACTGTCCAACAGAAATATGAGCCACAGATGGAACTGACAATTTTTCGGATAATAGATTTTCTAGACAATATTTTCTAAATGTTCTCGAAATTTATGGCTTTCTAAAATTTTCCAGCTATATTAATAAAACTCTAATGCTTGAATTTACATCAAAAAGAGTAAAAAAGAATCAGGTGAAATAAATTTTAATAGTGTATTTTACTTAGCCCAATATATCCAAACATTATCACTTAACAAGTAATCAATATAAAAATTATTGAACTGTTTTATATTCTTTTTTTCCGTATGTAATCTTCAAAATCCAGCACACATTTTACCCTTAAGGTACATCTCATTTCAGATTAGCTAGTTTCAAGTGCTCAACAGTCACATGTGGCTAGTGGCTCCTACACTGCACAGCACAGAAAATTATTTCCATCACTGCAGAAAGTTCTGTCGGACAGCATTGGCCTAGATCAGGGCTGGCAACGTTTCAGAGTGGCAGGAAAATATTTCCATGTCTTTTCTTGTGACATGAAGGGAGTGGTAATAAAAGGGTGAAAAAGAAACATTCTTGTGTCTTTCTAGAAAACACTGGTTTTCTTCATCAGGGAAGAGGACAAAAGGAGACCTGCTGCTTGTGGGGGCCTTTGAAATGGATTTATTTTTCAGTGAGGTATAATGTGCAAAGCAAGTCAAGTACACAAATTTAAGTGTGGAGCTTAACACATTTTTACATGTGTACACATCCATGCAACCCTCCGAGTTCAAGACACTGACACTTCCAGTACCCTCGAAGGTTCCCTTATGGTTCTTCCCTGTTAACGCTACTTCTCAGCAGGAACAGATATTCAGACTTTGAGTATGTTTAGTATGGCCTGTTTTTGAAATTCCTATGAATGGACCCATTTGTAAGTACTTTTTGTGTCTAACTTATTTCACTCAACTCAATTATTATAGATCTGATAAAATTCAGTAAATTTCTAGAGGGGCCTCACCAGCTTCCCCCAAGTTCAGGGGGGAGACCTGTCTGCTCCAGCACCATCTCCCTCCCGTTATTCACCAAGGCACTGATGGCCCAAGAGGAAAGAGAAAGAATTGAGGTCCCCTCAGATTCTGGCCTCAGAAGGGTTTCCAATCTAGCAAGACAGATGGGATGAAGGACTCTGGTCCACATATTCCTCCTTAGCATCAACTATACTTCAATTAAAAAAAAATTAGGACTTCCCTGGTGGCACAGTGGATAAGAATCCTCCAGCCAGTACAAGGGACGCAGGTTCAATCCCTGGTCTGGGAAGATCCCACATGCCACGGAGCAACTAAGCCCGTGCACCACAACTACTGAAGCCTGTGTGCCTAGAGCCCGTTCTCTGCAGCAAGAGAAGCCACCACAATGAGAAGACCAAGCACTGCAATGAAGAGTAGCCTCCACTCTCCACAACCAGAGAAAGCCCATGCAAAGCAGTGAAGACCCAGAGCAGCCTAAATAAATACAATTTTTTAAAAAAAAATTAAAAAATTGGCACAACATTCAACTATACTTCAATTTATAAAACTTTCCTTCTTGGCGACACCTAGTGACTGGTGATGGAGACAGAGACTTGGGGACAAGAATATGGCTGTGAGCTGGGTAGGACTTTTTCTGATTTCCAGCTTATGGGCAATGGCCAGTAAGGTTTTGCTTATCTCTGTCCATCCCACCTTGGTATCCACCCATCCAATCCTCTCTCCCCTTTTCTCACCACTTCTGGGTTTACTTGTCTGCATCTGGAGCCTGAAACCCCAAAGAAACCAGTCTTCCTTCCCCTCTGTCCTCATATCAAATCTAGGGGAGCTACTTCTCCCCTTTGAACGCCAAATCAGGAAGTCTAGGGGGTGGTGGTCAAAGCTGTGCTGGGGACCCAGCCTCTGGGTGGGTCCTCACATGGAAATGCCTCTTGGAGGACCTTGTTCTTTCCTCTGTCTCACAGCTGCTGAGCCCCACGAGCCTCACCTGTGGCTTCTTGTCTCTTTCCTCCGGGGATGGGTCTGTTTCTCTGTAGACGACGGCTTTGGTTACCAGCATGTCGGGATGCTGCAGTTTGGCCTCCTTGATGGCCAAAGCCAGGGCCTGGAAGAAAAGAAGAGCAGGGTGAGGAGCCAGAGCACACTGAATACGGGTGAGGCTGCGGAGACCAGAAAGCCCCTCCAGTGCACAGCAAGGCCCCCACAAGGTCAAGGGAGAGGCTGGAGCTCAGGTCTTCCGGCTCCTTCTGCCTCCCATTCAGTGCCCCTTCCTTGAGGGCTTCTCCTCTGGACAGGGTCAGCAGGAAGTGAACATCTTTTCTGCTCACACATGCAGCCGTCCACAGGTAACCCAACGCGGGAGGGCCGGAGGCCTGGGCAGTGCCGCTGGGACCCACGCTCCCATCCGCATACCTGGTCTTGATCGACATCTTCGTCCCCGGTGATGATGATCCGCTTCTCGATCCTCGTCTCAGAAAACCCTCCTTTCACAGTCTGCAAAGGGAGAGGGAGGCGGGTTCAGCCTTGGGTCCGGCTGGGGCAGCAGCCTCGACAGGGGACAGAGCCAAAGCACCCCTCAAGGGCAAGGCTGGAACCAGCAGTCACCTTCTCTCCTGGCTCCCTCGGTTTTTCCCTTCTCTAGTTTTGGGACTTCAGACTGAACACTCTGCCTGGCTGCCACCGCTCTCCCAGCTACCAAGCTGCCCTCTCTAGCTCTACCAAGCCGGGCTCGATTGCTGTGGCCCTCACCCTGGTGAGCGGTCCTTCCACCTTCCTGCCTCGGTACTCCCTGAGTGGCAAGTTCGTATCTCTCATGGTTCTGGGCCTCTCCGTCTTGTGCTGACGTTGTGTGTGTGACAGCCCCACTAGGCTGGGGCTCTTGAGGGCAAGGGCTGTTATTTTTGTTCACCTCTGCATCCCCTCCTCCCCCATTCCCCTGCCCCACCTGGCCAGGATAGGTGCTAAAATGCGGATTTGTTGAATGAAACACATGAATGAAATGTGAATGGTGACAAGGTTCTCCTTTAAATGACTTCCAACGACACTAGAAGAGAAAAGTGCATGCATGATGCTTATACATAAGCTTATAGCTGCCACTGTTTTCTGAAGGGGTGGGGCCTGGGAGCAAGCTTAGAAGATGGGGCAGGACCTAATTGCTTGGTATGTTAAAGGCGGGTGGTGGCAGAGGGAAGGCCCAGCTGGAGTCAGGAGTGGACAGAGAGAAGAGACGGCTCCCAGGTGGCGGGCCAGGAGAGACTTTTGAGGTGTATGCTGCAGGGTGTGTGATGGAACCCCTTCCCATAAAGCTTTCAGTCAAGTCATCCTTGCTCACTGATGCTTTTGGTAGGAATGGATGCTTTCTGGGGACCATGCTGTGTGGGAGGGGGCAGGGCTGGGACGGTCTTGCTTATTAATGGCTAGTGCTGTCTACCAGATTCCTCCTTCCATGCTTGAATGGAACCTCCCACTCAGCCTGGCTCCCTGGCCTCTCTCCTCCAGGACTGCATCTCTGCCCTGGGCCCCTCCTGTTCTTCCTCCTGGCCACTCAGGCATGGACCCAGTGGTCAGCCTGTCCTCAGCACTATGGCCCCATCCGCTAAGTCACGGCTGACCCACCGGGAAGGTCTCCCTCCTCTGGCCCCGCCCCTTTCCCCCCTCCCATGGCCCCGCCCATTTCTCCTGGAACCCTGCTCTAGCCCTCCACTCTTGGTCTCTTCCACAACTCGTTTCTTTCTCCCATCTAAATGCACATCCTTCTCCCATCTAGCTGCACATCCCAGAGAAGGCAATGGCACCCCACTCCAGTACTCTTGCCTGGAAAATCCCATGGACGGAGGAGCCTGGTGGGCTGCAGTCCATGTGGTCGCGAAGAGTCGGACACAACTGAGCGACTTCACTTTCACTTTTCACTTTTGTGCATTGGAGAAGGAAATGGCAACCCACTCCAGTATTCTTGCCTGGAGAATCCCAGGGACGGCGGAGCCTGGTGGGCTGCCGTCTACAGGGTCGCACAGAGTCGGACACGACTGAAGCAACTTAGCAGCAGCAGCAGCAGCAGCTGCACATCCTGGTGGACCTCATCTCCTCTCCTTAAACCCCTTTTCACTGGGTTCCTTCCCACTTTAAAAACCTTGATAGCTTTCCATGGCTCTCAGACTCAGACCCTCTATTGTCACCCTTGTCCTGGGATTTCTCTTTCTTGTCTCTGTTCTGCTTACCCTCCCTCATTTCAACCTAATTTCTCACAGTTCCACCCCTACATGCTGCTTCTTCCTGGCAGAGACGGCTTATCTTGTTTCTCCGTGTGCACTGCTTGCAGCCCCTCTAGCAGTCCCCAGCACAAAGGCAGCGTAAGGGTGACACTCACTAACATTTGCTCAGAGAATGAATAAGCAAACACACAGTTTCTGCTCCCATCTTCCATGTGGTTTAGAATGTCTGCCTCCTCCCTCAAGAGTCCTCCCCGGCTTTCCAAGACCCTACGCAAAACCCCACTTTTCCCAAAAGCCCCGTCCTGATTCTTGGAGCCCCTCTTCAATTGCTCCCCGCTAAATCCCTCCGGCACTTAAGCTCCATAAGGCGCAAACACTACGGTTCACAATGTCTTCCAAGGAGACGGTCCCATCCCCCCAGCCTGGCCGTCAACACTGAAGGGCAGGTCGGTGCCTGTGATGCTTAGCAGGGAACAAAGTGCACAGCACTCCAGAAACTGGGAACGCCGCAGGTCTTCTCTATCCACGTCACAAGGCAGAGCCGTGGCCATGACCTTCCCGAGCCCCACGGCCAGGCTGGGGGCACAGGGGGTCCTGCTGCTGTTACTCACTTTGGTAACATGGGTGGTGGTGGAGGTGGAGAGGGTTTCCGCGGTGGCGCCGTAGGTGCTGGTGAGGACATCTTTCCCGATGATCTGCAGAATATAACCACCACCACCCCACCCCAGGGGTCAGGTGAGGATGCTGGGGTCTGCAGGATGGGGAGGGGGTGGGGCCAACCAAGGGAGAAGTGGGGAAGGGGGTGGTTCCGTGAAGGTGAAGTCTGGAAGCCAAGATGCTTTGAGTCACGGAGTCTAAGAACTCAGGAATACTAGAGTCTTCAGAATGCTAGACCCATGAAATTCTCAAACCCTGGAATCTAAGATTCCTAGAACCTGAGATTCCTAAGGTCTCGAATCCTAACAAGACTCTAGAATGTAAGAATCCTGGCCTTTGAGAAGGATGAACAGAGGGATCCAAGGGCGGAAACAGAGCCCTCCTCATCCGCCATCCTGTCAGGGTGGCGAAGACGCTCTTTCTGGGACTAGATGATGAAGATGACAGATCTGGAGAATGGAGGCACTGCCAGAGACCTCTCAGTGACAGACTCGGGCTGCTGAGGATGGAGCAGGTCCAGAGTCCAAGCCTCTGGACTCCTAGTCCATTCAGTAAGGAGAGCAGATGCTAAATTACAGGCATCACCAAGGGGAGGGACCAGTTCATCCCACTCTGCCACTGCCCTACTTGTACGTGGGGGGTGGTGGGGAGGGCAATGGACGAGACCCTGACCAGGGAACCCTGTGGGCATCCAAATGTGATGCCGTTTCCTACTGCTGTCCTTAAAGGGGCGGCCTCCCAGGCTCCATGCCACACTTGCCTTGGGCCACCTGTGGACCCGTGTCCACATGCTCTGCGTGGAGTCCCCTAGCCTGAGCTGGCCCTGCCCACTTACCGGAGAAAGAGAACGGATTTCCGTGGCCACCGTCTGTGGGCCTGGGATCATGGCAGCTGCCCCCTTCCCGGACTTGAGACTGTTCTCCTGGGGAAACAATAGTGCTCAGATGGCCAGGTCTCAGGTGGGCAGGCCCCCAGGATGGCCAGAGCACGTGACCATGGAGCTCTCCCGGCCACAAGGTTGAATAGTGATGTTAGAGGCAGAGAGCTGAAGGCATCATTCAGTTCAGTCTGCTCCTGTTCATCCCTTGCTCGCTCACTCAACACAGACGCTTACACACTTACTCACACACCCACTCATTCAACAAATATTTACTGAATGCCTGGCGTTAGGGACACTGTGGTGAACAAGACTCAAGACTCAATGTTCTTCCTGGAAGTACTAACAAAGGAGTTGAGACATCCAGGCCTGCCATGTTCCAGCCATGTGATCTGGGGCAGACCCACTTCCACTCTCCAAGCCTCCTCGATTCACCTACATAAAAGGACCCTGCAGTATACAGGTTTACCAGTGGCAACAAATGTCCCACTCTGGTGGGAGATGTTGATAATGAGGTGCGAGTGGGAGGTTGTGTATGTGCTGGGGGGCAAAGGGTCTAGGAGAAATCTCTGGACCTTCCTCTCAAGTTTGCTGTGAAAACTTAAAATTGCTCTAAAAGAATAAAGTCTTAAAAAAAAGTTTTTTAAAGGGCAACCCCTGTCCCACTCGCACAGAGACATTATGAAACTGACAGAGGATGAAAGGGTTTTGCAAACAGCAATCTGTCAGGTAAATACAGAAGTGCAGGCTGGTACTAACAACATAATGACTATTGCTTTCTGAGTACTCGCGAGGTGGTAGGTATTGTGCTAATGATGCATGGTCTCATTTAAGCCTTTGAACCACCTAGGAAATTGTTTTTAATATTCCTGTTTTACAGGTGAGAAATTGGAAGGTCAGGGACTGTTAAGTGACTTGTTCAAGCCTCCGTGCAAGTGAGTGACAGCACCTGGCTTTAGATCCAGGTTGGTCAGACTCCAGATTCAACACACTCCTTCTGCCATGCCCCTCTGCCCTTGAACCAGCTCTCTTGGTCCTGCCTTGGGGTCTAACTCCTAGATATTCCTGGAATTGGACCCGGACTTACTGGCCCACACCCACTTCAGTATTCTTGCCTGGGAAATGCCATGGACAGAGGAGCCTGGTGGGCTACAGTCCATGGGGTCGCAGAGCAGTCAGACATGACTTAACGACTAAACAACAACTTACTGGTGGGAGCCTCCATCTCCCACTTCCTGCACCACCTCGAGGTTCAGCCTTGTCCATCCAGGGGCCCAGAGCTGTGTCCACTCTGCAGCTCCCCAGTGGGCTGAGCCCCGGGTCTGGACTGTGCATGACTGATTCTAGATCTGGACCTCTGTCTGCCAGGGGACAGGTGAGGACAGAAGCACTCTGCTTCGCCCCACCCTCCCCTGATCTAGCCACAGCTGTGGGTGACCTGGTTACCTGGCATTCTATCCACAAGCCGCTTTCTCAGAGGGAGTCCCAGAATGTGGGTCAGCAGGAGGCCTGAAAAGGGCAGCCTTCTGGGCTTCAGGCTTCCTTTCTCCCAGCCGAGGAGTCAGCCACTAGCCCCTCTGAATCCTCCCGTCCCTCCAGGCTTTCAGACTTCTTCTTCCTCCATGGATCCCTGTTTTCTAGCCAAGCCTCACCTCCACCTTCACACTGCTGGGCACACAGGTCATTCCAAGCAAGGTGCCAGCTACTCCACCTTCCTTTCCTGGATCTCCAGCCCACCAGTCACCTCTCCTGCCTCGAGGAGGAGCACCCCTTCTCCCTGGCTGGGGCTACACCTCCATCTCCGCCCCAGGTCCTTCCTCCCCAGACTCGGGCTTCCTCTCCACCCCACCCCCACCCCCACCCCCACCCCCCTCCCCCGCCCCGCACTACCCTCTCTCTGAGACACTTCGGCCACTCACGCCCTCTACGGCCTCGTCAAAGCCACAGTCCCCTCTCCCTTTATCTGCAGCTCAGATCTTTCTTGAACCCTAGACCTTTAAAACCAACCATCTCCGCGACATTTTTCCCTGGAAATGTCCCACAGGCACCTCAGACTCAGACCCCAAATGGAATTCGCTGCCTCCCCCACCCCCGACACGCACCTTCCGCTAAGGAGCACCCTCGGCTGTGCTCCTCGTTTGTGTAACTGCTTCTCAGACTTGAGGAGTATCACCTGAAGGACTTGTGAAAACATAGACACGCACCCCGGCCCCGCCAGGCCCCACCCTGGAGTTTTCAAGTCATCTGGGGTGGGGCCTGAGAATTTCCTTTCTAGCAGATTCCCAGGGCGGCTCTCTGAGAACAGCGGCGCTATTGAGCAGCATCACTGGTCCATCTTTCCTCCCATCATCTGAACGTCCAATCAGTGACTAAATCCTGTACTTTTCTGCCTCCAGACATCGTTAACCCCATATCCCTGGTCAGCCTCCACCACCTCTCACTCTGGCCCTGCCCCAGCCCCTCAACTAGTTCCCTGCCTGCTCTTTCCGTCTCTCCCAGCAGAATGTGGGCTCAGCGCTGCTGTCTGTCTCCCTCCGTGCTGGAGTCGCAGCGCCTGGCTTCACACTACTTCACACACCATGGGTGTTCAATAAATATTTGCTGCAGGAAGGAAGGAGGGAGGGAGGGGAGGAGGGAGGAAGGATTAGAGGGAAGGAGGGGAAAAAAAGGGATGTGAGCTCCCAAGGGAAGGAAATTTGTTTCAATCATGCTCCACACAGGTTGCTAGAGTAATCTTTCTAAAACACAGAAACACATATTTGATGACATCATGCCCGTACTTAAAAAACTGAGGGGCTTTCCTGGTGGTCCCAGTGGCTGGGAAACTGAGCTCCCAATGCAGGGAGCCTGGGTTCAATCCCCGGTCAGGGAACTGGATCCCACATGCTGCAACTAAGACCCGGCACAGCCAAATAAATAAATAAATATTTTAAAAATGGAAGTGAATCTCCGTGGTCTCCAGGATGAAGTCTGAACTTCATACATGACATTTGAGGCCCTTCCAGCCCAGCCTTCCTTTCCAGCCCCTTCTCCCCCTGCTCCCAATCCACACACTTGACATCTCACTTCCCTGACCACTTCCTTTCCCTAAATGCTCCACTTCTTCACATCTTTGCCTTTACACCTGCTGTTACCATGACCTAGGAGACCTCCTCCCATGACTGCCCCCTAATGTATCCTCCAGGGTAGCTCAGATGTCACTGCCTAGGGAAAGCCTTCCCCGGCTCCTGCGGTCTCAACCCACGCCCTGGGCTCCCTGGGAAAGCATTATTACACCGTTCCCTGAAGGCAGGAAAAAAATAATGGCCACTCTCATTTACAGACCACTTACAGTGCGCCAGGCACTCTTTGGAGGGCTTTGCATAGATTGCCTTAGTTTAGCCTCACCTCAACACTTTGGGGGATATACTATTATTCCCCCCACCCCATTTTCCAAGTGGAAACAGGTCTGAAAAGGTTTTGGGTAACTTGTCCAAGGTCACCCAGCCAGGAAAGTGGGAGAGCTGGGCCTTGTTCACCACTGTGTGCCAGGACCTAAACATTAGACGTGCCCGTGATTATCACTTGGACGAATGAGTTCTAACAGGCAGTGTCTTTTCTTCAACTCTATATCCCCATTCCAGGCAGAGCAGAGACTAATACATGTTTTTAGAACAAATGAATGGATGGATGGATGGATGAGTAAATGAATGATGTAACTGCCTGCTCATCATGGTACAGATTTACATTTAGCCCGAGGAGCATCCTGATGCCACATGGCAAAGGGTTGAGGGCAGAGGAGGAATGGAGTAACCCAGGGAAAGTGTGCAAGCTGGTCACTGGTTTAGGCTTATGTATCTTAAAAGTCTTTGTTTACTCAAAACCTTTCTGTGGAGTAGTCTAAATTAATGTATGATTTTCTTCCTATGTGTGTATCAGGAGTTTGGCAAGAGAAAGCATTTGAAAACAACCCCCCCCGGCTCAAGACAGATCCAGCCTAGGCACTGATACCCGCTCAGCCCCAGCCCCAGCCCCATGTGGCCACTGTTCACAACGGTCAGGATTGGGGAGCAGAGCGGTTGAGGTGGACAGTGGGGCTTCTGGACTCAGAATGCCTGGCTTTGACTTGGCTCTAGCATGATGTGTTTGGTGCTGTGACCTTGGGTAAGTCACTTTACCTCTCTGAACTTCATTTTCCTCCTCTGTAAAGGGTGGAGGAAAAAGAGCATCCACCTCACAGCTCTTTTTCTGCCCCTGTGCGTGCTGCATGGCGCCACAACCTGTGGCTGAATGCTAGCCATGCTGTGTCATCATTTGAAGAATCTGATCTGACGGTTCTCTTAAGAGCAGAACCACAGGGTCCCTCAGGACTTGAGCTTCCGGCTTAAAGTCACCACACGCCATCTACTGACCAACGCGAGGAAGCGGCCTGGGCCACCCGCAGGTGCCAGGAGGATGGACTTCATCCAGGAAGGATTTTATAGGCACAATCCTTCCATGTTGCTGATAATCAGTTAATCAGACAGTACCATCTTCTCTTTGTCCCTGCCATAGCTCAGATGGTCCAGATGGCTGAAACTCAGGGATGCCACGTCCCACATTATTCACCTTGCAAAACTGAGATCTGACAGGCTGTCCTGTGGCAGCTACAGGCCAGACTATCAAACTTCGACTCTGTGTCCCATGCCTGACACAGTGAGGTGGATGAGGGTTTCCTGCCACACCTGGCGAGGTGAGCTTGTTATCTGGCTGCTTCAGGGGCAAGGGGGCTGGTCAGAGAGGCAAGCCTCAGGTCCTACTTACCATGGTGGTTGATATGGTCTCTGTGGTGATGGAGGGAGTAGTTGTGAGGAACTCCTTCCCTCCTGGGGCAGTCCCATCAACCTGGGGGCCAGAGGAGGAGTTGTTAGACAGAGGGGTGGGAGGAGAGAGAAGGAGTACCGAAAATGACTGCAGCTTCTGCCCCCTGGGCAGGAGGCATCCCCAGGTACCAAATGGCGGGCAGTGTGAGCAAATGTGCACTTGGGGAACGGGATGTCCACACACAATATGTATATGTGTGCAAGCACTCAGTTGTGTCTGACTCTTATTGCGGCCCCATAGACTATAGCCCACCAGGCTCCTCTGTCCATGGGGTTCTCCAGGCAAGAATACTGTAGTGGTTGCCATTTCCTCCTCTGGGGGATCTTTCCAACCCAGGGATCGAAGCCGCATCTCTTCTGTCTCCTGCACTGACAGGCAGGTTCTTTACCACTAGCGCCACCTGGGAAGCCCTATCCACACACAGACCAAACTACAAAGGGGCCTCAGGTCATTCCAGGTAACAGGTCCTCAAGCTCATTGGAATCTTTTTATTTCACAAAGGGAAAACAATCCCAGATAATTTGAAACATTCTATCCAAATTTCAGGGCCTGTGTTCTTTGACTGAGGAGCACATTGCTAGGGCTTCACCCTTCGGATGCAAACTGAAAGTTTTACCAGGGAGTCTGAACAGAAAAGTTCATTGCAGCATTCAGTGTTAACTGCAAAAGACAAAAACAATCACAGGTCCATTGATGGGAGATAAATACATGCTAAATCAGGATCCACTCCTAAGTGGGAATAAGGAGAGTGAAGTGGGTCCACATGGGCCAACAAGGAGGGATCTCCAGGGTAAATATTAAGAAAAAAGGTAAAATGTAAAAGAGAACAATCTCTTTTGTGTAAAAAATTTAAATATCTAGAGATGTAAGCACATATGTTGGTATATGCATAATTTTTTTTTTTCTGGGAAAAATCACAAGAAAAATTTCATTTTGTTCTGTCTGAATTTCATAACTGTGACTATTTTGTTGTTATTTTGTTCTAGGAGCTGTGGGGCCATTTTTAGTTCTCTACTTCTCTGTATAAAAACAAAGCCAACACACATCACTAAAACAAAACAGACCAGTGGGGCGGCTTGCCCAGGGTCACACAGCTTGTCGGAACTCGAAGGTTTTTACAGCTGCACTAGCCACCTTAGAAACCTCTATGCTCGTTATCAAAGATGGAGAAAAAGTTCTGGAAAAGACACAGTTGCCCACGTCGTCGTGTAGATTTACATCTTACTTTAGTTCTTGAGACAAAGACTGGTCTCCAGGGCAAAAGAGCCCCCAGCACTGCAGTTCCTCTGGCCGGCAAGAACCAAGAGGACATCTATCAGACCCTCAGTCTCCCTTTTCAGAGCTTAAAAATGAAAGGAGCTGAGGAAATGCACTGTAAGTAATGGATCTGTGTCTGTTTACAACAGCCTCTCCAGGTTGGGCTTCCCTGGTGGCTCAAACGGTAGAGAATCTACATACAATGCAGGAGACCCGGGGTTCAGTCTCTGGATCGGGAACATCACCTGGAGAAAGGAATGGCAACCCACTCCAGTACTCTTGCCTGGAGAATCCCATGGACAGCAGATCCTGGTGGGCTACAGTCCATGGGGTCACAAAGAGTTGGACATGACTGAATGACTTGCTGAGACAAATAACTTATCTTTTTTTTTTTCAGTTTGTTCATTCTGTCAGTCTGATGTGGAACCCCCATGCATAAAAAACAAAATGACCCCATGTGAGCAGCTCTGATTAAAGCTGAACTGGGATCTCTCCTCGCAAAGCAGTCCCTGGGACAGCTCAAGAAACCTCTCCAACTCCTTCAAGTGACCCATCGTCACTTGATAAGACCCATTGTCTTATCCATGTAACACTCCCAGGAGAATAAAGGCCACATGACCATCCCCATTTTACAGATGGGAAAATTGAGGCTTTAAGAGGAATAGTCTGCCTGTCCCATCACCCACCGCTGGGACTCAGGGAATATAATGAAACTTGGAAGCACCTCAGCGTTAAAATTGTGGCGCTGGGGGAAGCCAAGGTGGCAAGGGCTGGCCAAGGGAGTTTGCCACGGTGGGGACGCCACACTCCAATGCCCAGTTTCTATGCTTGGGCACATAGGAAGGCACAGGTTACCTGGGTGGTGTCCACAGCGGCAACCCTGGTCTGCAGTACAGCCTCCGGCTCAATCTTCTTCCTGATGGCCAGGCTGCTGACAGTCATGGTTTCTGTTTTCACGGGCTGTAGGGAGATGAGGGAGGAACACTGTGTCTCAAACCCTAGCATGGTTCCTGCTCACAGGCAACTGTGATGTAGGGTCAGCAGGTGAATTCCAACCCCTGCTGCTGGCTGACTTTCCAGAGGGTGATGCAGGCCAGGGCAAAAGAGGCCTGGTGTGATGTCACAGACAAACAGCCTGGGAAGGGAGCCAGACCCATCAGCAGCACCCAGACAGGCTGCCTGTGACCCTGCCACAATACAACCTCATGGTGGTACGTGCTGGTTGCAGGCTACCATTAAGAGAACATTCACTATTCAGTAAACATGCTCCTTGCCGGGTCTCACATCCAGCATCTTCCTGATATACACCGTCCTGAATGACTTCAGGGGTGATGCCACCACCTCCCAGCCACTTTGTCTGTTCTTTAGAGCAAGAGTCACACACCTAGAGGCCTGGGGGTGGGGGAAGGGGCAGGCAGCAGATGGAAATGAGTGAAGTGGGCTTGCTGAGGACGGGGATGAAGTGGAGAGCACACAAGGTCCACTCAGGTTTGGCCTGAGTGACTGGATTATCTGATTTTTTAAATGATATTAAAAAAAATCCTTGGATCTTACATTCATCGCCCTGATTTTTAAACCAACGTCAAAGAAAACACACGAGCCAGCCAGATCTGGCCCGTGGGCAAACAGATTACAGCCTCTACTCTAGAAGTCTTATGTTAAATGATTAGTTTCTTCTGAGCCCACCATCGAACCTAGTTCATGGCTATAAACACAGCAGGTGCTAACATACGTGAATGAAAGAATGAATGAATGAATGCCAGTTTTCATCAGGTTGGGAGGATGGTAAGAGGGGGCTCTTCTATTAATAGATGGTTATAACTTAGAGATCTAGCCATTCATTCAATTAACCATTATTAGTGCTTGGTATGTGCAAGCTTAGTGGAATTGCCAACTGGTAGGAGTGCAGACCTGTCAGCCAGTAACCTGACAACTTGTTGTTATGATGGGAACGGAAGCAAGCAGAGCAAGGGGGCTGAGCAGGGAGCAACGCTTCTGCCCTGGGTGATCAGGAAAGCATTCACTCGTTAAGCAATATGTGAACTCGGTCCTGGAACATGACAAGTTTGCAAGGCAGAGAAAGGGAGAAAAAATCTTCTCCAGAGGGTACGGTACGGAGTGAAAACCCAGAGTGGATGAGCTCCTATTTCAATGCCTGGAACATGGGGGAAGGGAGAGTGTGGTGGGAGGAGGCTGGGGCTGCAAGGGACGCAAAAGCAAAGGACTCGGGACCAAAGGTCCCCTGAATGAAGCACTGAGAGCAGAAGGCCCAGACCCAGTCTGTCCCCTTGTCCCCTTCTGCAATGACGTTTCCGTTTCTCTAGGAGTTGCCACTGTTCCCCCAAGACCCCAGGCCCCAGGGATCAGAAACAAACATCTGGCTTTCAGAGCAGGCCACAGGCGCCCTCATGAGTCCACAAGCACACGGTCTCTGCAGGTGCCATGCAACGCAGGCAGGGGGAGGAGTCGAGTCCGACAGGACTGCCTGTCGTCACTTGACCTCAGGCAAAAGATGGGGTCACGGGGTTAAAGCGCCCGGGAGTGCACGTTAGGGGTAACCGAGCTGCCAAACATGCGAGCACAGAACCATGCTGCTCTGCAGAGGGGCGGTCATGCAACACGGATCAGAGCTTCCGGCTGGCGGCTCAGTCTTCTCACGCGTGGCCGAGGGCCCTCTGAACATGCAGTGCCCGGTGGGCCCGGTTCCCGGTGACACTCCACTGTACCTCGAACTGGGCCATATCCGGGGTGGAGCAGGTCCCATGGTCTGGGCTGTCCTCCAGGCCCCCGGACTCGTCATCCTGGCTGGGGCCCCGTTTGTTGAGATCCCGGGAGAACACCAGGCCCTCGGTTTCAGAGTCGCTCTTGTCTCGGTCAAGCTCAGGCAGGCTGCGGGAGAAGTCTTCAAAGGCGCTGCCGTGGTAGTCACCGATGACTGTGAAGTCGACCTCGGCCTCCAGGCTGGACGTGGAGCTGACGGTGATGCTGGAGCACTTCCGCTCAATGGCCAGGTGGTTGTCCTTCAGGAACACGGCGTCCCTCTCCTGGTCTTGGTCCTCGTCTCCCGTGTCACTTTCTGGGGCCCTGGGCCGTGGCGGTTTGACCTTCTCCTCGGAGCCCTCCCTCAGCCCTGCTCTCTATGGCCAGATAAAATCAGAGGAATGGCGGGGTGTGGGATGGGGGGGGAGAGAGAGAGAGAGAGAAATCAAGATGGTGAATGACAGAAGAAATCTTGGGGCCAGTTGATGCCCCCAAATGAAAGAGCAGGTCAGGAAAAGAAAAACACCCCCGGAAAGGTTCTTTGACACCATAATAAGCTAAAAAAAGAAAAGAAAAGAAAACACACACACACACACACAAAGAAAATTTCTCAAGAGTGAGGACGCTCCTTTCCGAGGGTCTCTCACTGATGGCAAAAGCAAGTACAAAGCAAACATCCTGCCAGTGGGCCTGGACAGGAGGCTCCATCCAAGGTTTGGATCTGGGAGTTTATCAGAAGCGGCACTGTGCACGAGGCAGGGATGGGAGCCCGGACCCCAGGCCCATCCGTGCAGGCGGACATTGAGGAGACAGAAACCAAGGAGGGAGGCCCAGGGACTCGGGGACACCCAGGGTGGGGAGGCAGAGAGGCTGGAGCCAAGAGCTTTGAGGAACTAAGAGGAAGCCAGCACAGTTTTGTCAATTCCACTGAGTCTCGGTGGGCGGAGTCAGCATCGTCTAGAGGGAGGAGCCACACAGGGTAATTCCTGGGCGCTGGGTGCTGCAGCCCTTCACCCTGAGCTCCATGAGTGGAGGTTCTGGTCAAATCAGTGCAATTGACAACAGCAGGCCAAGGAAGTGCTGGAGGGGGACCAGCCACTCTTGTCTGACATACATACCTCTCAACTTGGCCTGTCAGGGATTAAATACCACACACACATTTTTGGCTGTTTTATGACATTCTTTTTTTAAAGACCAATCTAACATCCACCAAATATTTTTTTTAAAGTACTTGGCTCCAGGTTCTAGAGATTCAGTAGGCTTAGAGATTCACTCGCAAGACAAGCCTCCGTTCAGCCAGTTTCTGGAAGGTTGAGAGGTGTGAGGACACATTCCAGACAAGCCAGAGGTGAGCTGCCACAAGAGGCGCTGCCAGAGCAGGTGGGGGTGTGAAGGCCGCGAGGCACCCTGGCCAGGCGAAGGTGACCGGGTCATCAGGGCACCAAGGGGCTGCAGAGACCTGAGGGCCCGGGGGGCTGGCGAATCTCAGGTGCCCCCCCTTTCCTGGGGGGTTTGCCGCTAAGCTGGTGACCTGCGTCTCTTGCCTGACCGCGTCTCCGGCTTTGTTCTGGATTAGAGAAGACAGTTAGTCTTAAGGAGGCAGAAAGGAACTTGGCACTGGGACCGAGAGGGAACCAGAAGCGAAGGATGGAAACCTCTGGACTGTCAGCTTCCCGCAGGCAGGAGCACCAGGGAAGGGAAGAGGATGAAAGAAGATCGTTGGACAAGCCAAGCAAAACGGTAGGAACCCAGCAGGTGGGGACAGCAAGGCAAAGCGAGTGTGTAGTTTGCTGGAGGTGGTGCCACCTTCTCCGCCCGGGCTGTGGGACCCTCCCGGCGCTGGGTCACACCAAAAGCCGAGGGTCTCTGTGGCTAAGCTAACATGGGCCAAGCAGCTGAACCCGTTATTCCGCCTGGGCCACACTCAGGCCCGTTTAGGGAAGAGAACTCATAGGGTTGGACAAGCAGCCTCTGGTTGCGGTAATGACGAGGGGCCACGGAACCATGCTTCTACAGAACTACGCGGCATGCGGTCAGCTCCCCGGCAGGGAGCAGTGGTGGGGGCGGGGGCTCACGTGGCCAGCTCCCCCAGGGGCTTCCTCCAGTGTGGTTTCACAGCCTGGATTGGTGGACACGAGCTCGACATCCTCGCGTCCTTCCCGAGGGAAGGATGTAGAGACGCCCTCCTGGAGGCGGCTGGGAGCTGGCAGCATCGTTGAAGGCTGTGTGGCTGTGGGGACAGCCAAATCCCCTGGGGGCTGGAACTGGACACATCCCAGGTCAAAACGCTTACTCCGCTGTTGCTCTGCCTGCCCCGTGGGGGCCTCTGAAGACAACTCGTGGGCAAAGGCCCTGGTTTCCCCCAGACCTGTCCAGCGAGTTTCAGCTCCATGGGTCTCAAAGATGCGGATTTTGTTGGCCACGGAGGTCTTGCTGATATCTTCCAAGGAGCCCTCTTGACCCCCAGCCTGGAGAGAGGGTGTCTCCCTGTGCTTCCCTGCAGGGAACACCAACCCCTCGGCCTCTTCAGAGATGATTCTGGGCTTCCTGCTGGCGATGGGAGGGGCCCTGCGCTCCCCTCCTTCCGTCGGGGTCACAGCCAGCCCGACTCGGTCCTTGGGCTCCGGGCTCTCTTTAGAAGGATGGGCATATTTGAGAAACACAGGGGGCTGTTTTCCAAAGGGGTCCCTGAGCTGCACAGGCTCCCCTGACCCACG
This sequence comes from Giraffa tippelskirchi, assembly GCF_054371585.1. Lineage (NCBI taxonomy): Eukaryota > Metazoa > Chordata > Mammalia > Artiodactyla > Giraffidae > Giraffa > Giraffa tippelskirchi. The sequence goes on along the minus strand of NC_137287.1, from coordinate 107,139,342 downwards.
AGGGGATGAGCTTGGAGAAGCTGCCTCTGGAGAAATCTGAGCCGCAGATGGAAGCGGGGAGGTTGGGAGCGGGGTGATCACTTCCATCTGAAGGAACGCTGGGACCTTGCTGTCCTCTGCTGCAGGTTCTCCTGTGTGGGTGTGAACCGGTCCCCTCTCTTCGGGCAGGAAGTTGTGTCTGTCTGGCCTGGCTGGCTTCCCGATGTTGCCAGGAGGGATGACCCATGGAAGAGCAAAGACCTGGGGGTCTGGACGCACGGCCCCTCCTCTGTGAGGTGAGTGGTTCCGTTCTCTGGGGGGGATTTTCTCAGCCTTTCCCATCAAATCTCCACTCTTGGGGGCCTCTTCCTCAGCAGCTTCTGAGGATATGGCGTGGGCAGCCTCTCCTTCCACCCCACACTGGGCTGTGTCCCCATCCTCAGCGAACGTCAGCCCTGGAGAAGGTCCCTTTCCGAGCTGCTCAACAAAGACCTCCAGGTCCTCTGGCTGGTGGTTCCTGGGGGGCCCTGCCTCATCCTCCGGGGAAGCTGAGGGGGCAACACCCCCATGGTGCTTGTTCCCAGCAGCAGCAGAGCCCCACGGGCCTGAGGAGTCCAGCTCCAATCTCTCCGTGAGCCCCTCCACCAGCTTCCGTCTGGTCTCCCATTCGGATGGGGCATCTAAGTGCTCTTCTCTCTCCTCCAGGGGTGGAGGGAGGACTTGATCTTCAGCATCTCTCTCTCCGTAGCTGAAGTAGAAGCTTCTCTCTGCGAAGGAAGTGTCGGTTTCGTCGCTCGAGTCGGCTCTGGCCTCTGTGTGGGCGGGGTCCAAAAGGAACGACCGGAGTCCTGCCAGGTCGGAGGCTGGAGAGGGCACGTCCACCTCTGCGGGTTGGATGCCAGAAGAGGCAGTGGGCCTTCCACGAGCCTGGAACTCCTCCAGCTCCTGCCTCAGCTCTGCCAGGCCCTCCAGCTGATCATCAGAGGCCGGGGGCTTCCTGACCGCTACCTCTGCAGCATCCACCCTGAACTGGGAGCCCTCCGGGAGCCTTCCTGCTGGGGTGCAGCCTGCAGCCAGAGAAGCCCTTTCTGGGCATCCCCTGGCCCAGAGGGCTTCCTCCCACATGGACTCAAAGTCTTCAGGGCTCGCAATCATTCTTCCTGGTCGCTGGGTGTTTGCTCTCCTGGCTCCCACCTTCTCTTCTGTGGCCACTTCCACCTTGAACTTGTCCACCAGGATGTCTGCCTTGGAGAGTCTACCATCAGCAAGGATGCCGGCGAGGCTTGAGTCGCTTCCTTCCTGCTGCGTGCTGGTCACTTTTAGGAGACTGAGCTCTTCTGGCCTAATGTACTCTCTCTCTATAAATACCCAATGCTCTGAACCCTGCGTTTCAATTGGAGCAAGAAGAGTTAACATGAAATATCAGGCACCTGAAGAACGCGTCACTTTTTCCCTCTGCAAGAAGGGGCCAAGGTCAACTTGTCCCCAGAACCGGCAGGGCAGAGGCAGGCATGACAATGCCGGTCAGCCGCATCAAGGATCAAGGCTACTCTTCCCATCAAGGCACCCAACCAATTATCTACTGACTCCCCTCAACCACCACCCTAACTTGATAAAATGGGGTGGGGGTCTCATACCCTCCCCGTGTTAACCATGGGGAAATGAAGATCTGTTGATGATCCAGGACTCTTTCTCTTTAATAATAAAACTGTCAGTGACAGAGGGGAAAGTAGCTTACATCACGTGGAATCTTTGAAGGCTAGAGCCAAAAGAACTCCTAAGACTTCCTCCAGTCCAATTTTCTCCATGTACTGAGAAAGTGGGTAAACCGAGGCCTAGAGAAGGTCAGTAACTTACTCAAGGTCATGGTCAACTGATGGTAAAGTCAGGAAAAGAATGCTTGATTTTTGATGCCTGAGAGCATGGTCAACTTACAGCCAACAGAATATGGGTCCCAATTGTGATCTAATGTCCAACTGAGGGGGAAGCACTGAGTTGAGTTTCACAGGCCACAGCCTGAAACCTTTCTGCAAGAGCTAATTGGAATGAAAGAGATTAGAGTGAAAACTGCCACGGGGCCAGATCTAGAGGTCAGTGCCAGTCACCATAATGGCTTAAACAGTTTGAATTCTGTGGGGTTCATTCCCAAAGAAACAAATACCAAGGCCTATTTTTAGAAATGACTTTCCTGGTAGCTCAGATGGTAACCCACATGCCATGCAGGAGACCCCAGTACAATTTCTGGGTCGGGAAGATCCCCTGGAGAAGGGATAGGCTTCTCACTCTACTCTTGGGCTTCCCTGGTGGCTCAGTCGGTAAAGAATCCGCCTGCTTTGTGGGAGACCTGGGTTCAATCCCTGGGTTGGGAAGATCCCCTGGAGGAGGGCATGGCAACCCACTCCAGTATTCTTGCCTGGAGAATCCCCATGGACAGAGGAGCCTGGCGGGCTGCAGTCCATGGGGTCACAAAGAGTTGGACACGACTGAGTGACTAAGCACACACATTCTTAGAGAATTCTAATGAAGTTCACAGAAAGAATGGAAAAGGACTGACTGGAACACATTAGAGAAGAAAAACATCTAAAGATCCAAGCATCATCATCAGTCAGAAGCACTGAGTGTGTCACAGTTTGCCATCAACGAGACAGCCCTCTGCCTTCCTTAGAGTTTCTCAAACAACACTTAAGGAGGGAAGAATGGACTTTTAGAATTGTCATTAAAAAAAAAAAAAGGCAAGAAGGCTGGGAATTCCCTGATGGTCCAGTGGTTCCTGATGGTCCAGTGGTTAGGACTTAGTACTTTCATTGCCAGGGGCCTGAGTTCGATCCCTGGTTGGGGAACTAAGATCCTATAAGCCAAGCAGTGTGACCGAAAAAAGAAAAGCAAGAAGGCCACTGGGATTTTAATCTTGCAACCACAGAATACTTTCTTCACATGAAATCTTGATGGCAGTTCAGTATGTAACATGGATACTGGACTGCCCTGATGACACTGGAGGTCTGGGCTGCCCGAGTGCCTCAGAATGTCTCCCTCTTTTGAAACCACTGCTCTGACACAAGCCCACAGGTGTGGAAACTGAGGTCTGGGGTAAGTAAGCACCATGCCCAAGGTGAAAGAGTGAGCCAGCGATAAAGGCAGGCCTAGAACCCAGTCTCTGGCTCCACATCCTACGAAGAGCTCAATGGTAAGATGTGTTGAAAATTGCTCCCAACAACAGAAGGGGGCAAGTTTCCATGAGCTTGGGCTCTGATGCACATGAGCATTTGGTGAGGAATCTGTCAGATCCCAGAAGATCTGAAGCGTTCTGAAGGATCAAGGGAGCATGGTCAACCCTCTCACCTCCACCCACCAGATCCACTTTAGCAAAATCTCCATGACTGTCAAGGAATCAAACCTCATGAAAAGAATCTTGTCAACAGGAAAGAGAGAGACAAGGAAGGGGGAGGGTCCAGATAAAGTCTGCATCGGTTTCTGAGATTTTCCTTCAGGTTGTTAAGCTTTCAGGACAACAGCACTTGAACCATCCCAGAGGGAAGAACTTTGAGAGCCTACAAAGCCTCCTTTCTCTTCTATTTGGGAAGCAGGCAGCTTTAGCTGCTCCCATTTCAGTTTGTACTGACATCATCACCTTGGCAATCAATGATAGCCAAAGATAGTCCGTGAGACCACTTCTGGAGCATCCCTGCCCCGAGTTTAACTGGAAACTAGTTTCTAGAAACCAGAAGCTTAGGAACTAGGTTGAGTGGGGTGGAAACTAGCACAGAACAGAAAGTTTCTGCAGGAAGAAAAAGGGAAATACACCCTTATATTTAGTTACTATGTGCCAGGCAATGTCAGCCCTTTGGAGACAGTATTAAATTTAATCCAAATGGAGACCTGCGAGGCAGGTCCTGTTACCCTTATTTCAGAAGGGGAAACTGAGGCTCCCAGAGGGAGGAGAAAGCTCTGCTTCTAACAGGTAAAAATCCTGAAGAGAAAAAAAGACTGAGCAAAAAGAGGAAAGCTTTGGCCTTCTGACCGGATTCACGGGATGGACGATGTCAGAGAAGCCTCCCTAGCCGTTCTTTTTCACTGAGCCAGGGGACCTTTAGCACCTGCTCAGAGCGCCCCCTGCTGTCATATGGGGCCACTGCAGCAACGCTGGCCCCCAGACAGAAGCAGGGAGCTGGGAGCTGGGAGCCAGGGCAGTTCTGTTCCCACACAAGCCCACAGGAAGAAAATCTCCAGCCAGGATTCTGCTGACTTCAGGCTCTTCTGGGTCCACCTGGAGCTCTGGATCACATTTTGGGCCCTGCTCTTTACAGGAGATGCCCCCGCCCCAAGCAGGGGTCCAGGACAAGGAACTCTCTAGAAACCAAAGTAGAAGCTGCTGAAGAAAGTGGGAGTTGGGGGTGTAAAAGGGATGCTCAACTCTGAAGGGTCTTCCTGGAGGAGGATGCAGACCAGATCTGCAGGCGCCAGGGGGCAGAGCAGCTCGCAGGCAGGTGACTCAGAAGGGCAGGTTATAATTCAATACGTAAACTTCCCAAAGGATGATTGAAGACAAAATGGGATGCTGTTAAGAATGGTGAGAGTCCCCCTTGTAGAAGGGGCTGGATGGACCAGTTTTTGGGATGCCAGTGAAGGATGTATGTGGTGCCTCAAACAAGGGCACTAGTGCTTGGCTCCACTCACATCTCTATGTTCCAAGACATCACTGCTTCCCTAACCTTGGGATGCTGTTGATTTCTGTCCAACTTCTCTCGAGTGCTCCTGGTTTTGTTTTTATTTTTACATTGAGGAAAATTTCAGAGTGTAACTGTGATTTATGTTTTACCATTTATGTAGCTGACTCACGTCTCTCTTACGGCTCCAGGACATTTCTAGCAGCTACAAAATTTTCCTCTGGGAGTATAGAATACTACATGCCCTCACACACCCTCTGCCAACAGAGAAGGGTTGGCTGTCAGGGAGAAGGAGGTTTCACCCAGATGATCAGTTGGTCATCCTTTCCAACCCTGTCAGTCTATGAAGTCCCAGCAGAGAGGGACGATGCAACCCCCTGCCCTGGACCTCGATTCCACCTGGCTTCCAGGCAGGGGCACAGGAAGTTCTGAGAGCCCTTGGCCTGCTGTCATCCTGAGCACAGAAGCAATGCCCTCCTAGTTTAGAATGCTTGCCTGAACAACATCCGTACAACCCCAAAGATGCTCCCTGGAGAAAGACACCCACTTCTACCTGCCTGGAGACCCTGACAGACCCAAGCTCCAAGTGGAGTTTAGAGAAGATGGAGGCAGGGGATGGCTGGACTAACGAGCCACAGCTAGACTTCACTCAGGCCTCTGAGCAGAGACAAGACCTCAGGGCAGAAGAAGTTAGGTGCCACGACCCCTGATCCCAAGCCTAGCAGTCAGAGTCTGCCTCCAGGTCACCTGCCTCAGTGGGGCTGGAGAGGTCATTTCTGCCTTCCCTTTTTAAGCCAAAGGTGACTCAGACTATTCTGTCGCCCTTGAATGGTTTCAGTCCTGTCCTTCCTTAGAAACCACGGATGAGGGATGGGCTGGCCCTTTATGGATCCCTGGGAGGGGGGACACTCACTTATCACAGCATGTGGACAACATGGGGTACCCACTGTTCCCACCTGCAGGACAGACCCTGGTCCAACCCCCTCAACCCAGAGAAAGGGCTTTCTTAAGACCATGAAAGTGGTTCTGGGTGGGCAGGGAGGTGATGACAATAACCTCAGGCGACGCTGCGAGGCTTTTCTGAGTGAACACTTCCAAGCCTATGGCCGTCCCAGGCTCAGGTGCCAAGTCCTGCTGAGAGGTGTCCTGGGTCCTCTGGGACTGTAGGGGAGGCCCGGGGCCGGAGGAGAGAGAAAGAGGGAGGAAGGGAAGGAGAGACAGAGAGGGAGAGAGACAAAGCAGGAGAGACACACACACAGAGTCCGTGAATAGCCCAGCTTTGTAAACCCCGCATTCTTAGGTCATGAAGGAGGCATGTGGGGGCTGCAGGGTGAGATGGAAAGTAACCTGGAGCCATTCAAGGGAGGGAGGCCCATGGTCAGCTGCCAGCCAGCACCTGATCTCGGGCCTTCACCACCTGCCACTCTCGTTCAAGAGGTTTGGAGTCCTGTCACTCGGACTCTGAGTCCAAGTCTTCCCTGGGTGTCTTTGGTTGAGGCAATGGTTCAATCCTGCAGTTTGGGTCTCAGCCCCTTTTAAAAAATTATCTTTGGAACTTACTGTACCGCACATGGAACTCTGCTCCGTGTTTTGCGGCAGCCTGAATGGGAGGGGAGTTTGGGGGAGAATGGATACATGTGTATGTATGGCTGAGTCCCTTCACTGTTCACCTTAAGCTATCACAACACTGTTAATTGGCTATACTGTAATACAAAATAGAAAGCTTTTTTTAAAAAGTTATCTTTGGAAAAAAACCTGGCTTTGGCAGATGGGAACTTTATAGTATGGGGTCCCCATTTTGGTTTAAGTTCCTATCACTTTACCACTGGCCCATATGGGGCCCCGAAGTATATGAGGAGGTATTAGGAACTCTGGGTGACACCCTGCAGGATAGACCCAGAAAGCCCAGGTCTGGATCAGGGATCCTAGTTACCGTCAGCCAACGGCCCCGTGACTGTCCAGCACTTTCCAGTTTATAAAGTGCTTTATATCCATCATTTCATCCAAACTTCCCAGCAATGCTGTGGAGTGGCAATTTTGGTGCCCTTTTAGATGGTCTGACTAGGCAGTGAGGTCAGAGAGGTGATGTCACCAGCCCAAGGACCCAGTCCAGTCCTGGGCTACAGCTCCTCCCATTTCCCAAATTTCCAAGGGCCTCTGAATGCCAGTGGGAGCTGTAAGCCAGTTAAATTGTCCATCTCTCCAAGGTCAGCTCCTGCACCAGACACAGCACTACGCTTCTTACAGGGGCGGTGGGGCGGTGGGAGGTTGAACAGACTCCACCTTTCAGTAAGATGCACCTTCTGGCAGTTCCAGCTGTCACCAGCAGGTGGGGCACCCACCCCGTCAGAGGCACCTCAACTCTCCAGAGCCGGGTTCTCCCTGGCTCAGCCTTCCCTTCTCGGCTGGAGTTCGACCCTTTCAGAAGCCTGTGCATCCACGTCACCCACTTCAGGACTGAACAGAGGCCACCCGGGACAAGAGTCTCTCAGGGAAGTTAGGAGAGGGGCATGTAACTGGATCACTAGATCAGCCCCACAGCCTCATGCAGGGTCTTCAGGGTCCTTGATGGTGCTGGTGGGGACCACAGAAGCCCTCAGGGGGTGAAGACAGGGGCCCTCCTTCCATGACATCGGACTTAAAGGCCTCCAGAGCATCCGTGACTTTGTGAATCACCAACCAGGGGGCTCCTACAGCAGCCTCACTGGATGAGGCCCTCTGTCACTCTGGATGTCAAGGCCACTGGAGTACTGATTCAATCAAAGTGCTGATCTCGCTTATTAGATCACAGCTGCGTCACCGATTTTCAAAGCATTAAAGGGCAGCACACGCACAGCTGACTCTGTCCTGGTCTTCACATGATTTGGTCTTGCTCCCAGGCAGCTGTGATTTAATAGCGAATACAATGGCCTGGGTCACAAGAAAATCAGATTCCGGCTCCTCTTCTAGCAGCTATGACATTGATTAAGTCCAAGGCCTTCCCCTTTCTGATCTTCTGTGCCCTGTGTGCAAAATGATGACCTTGGACCAAGTAGGTTCCCAGGGTCTTTCCCACGTTTCGAAAGGATTCTGATTTGAAATTAACTTTCTGTCCCAAGCCTATCCAGATGAAAGAAGTAACTCACACTGAGTATCTAGGTCCTCTGCCGGTCCCTCCCTGCTTTGTCTCATTGGCTGCTCACAACCGTCCTAGGAACTAGGGACTTTTATTATCTCTACTTAACAGAGGTTCAGAGAGGTTAAGTAGCAAGCCCAGAGTCAGCCAGCTAGCAGGCAGCCGAGCCACTATATAAACCCAGGCACTCTAAGTCTAGACCTCAGATGGGTTTGAGATCAGTTAGCAGCAGCACTAGAGAGAAAACACCTAAGTGTCAACAGAGGGGAAAGAGTGCCAAGATGTAGCAGTGCTAAAAATAACAGTTTGGGATTATAAATACAAGAATTCTCAAGAGCCTTTCTCTTTTCCCATTGAAAAAACACCCCGTGCTCTCCACTCTGACCTTTTCCTGGAGCATCAGGAACAGTTCTGACTTTCCTAGAGGACCTGGTCCCCTCTGGTGGGTTCTGAGGATCCTCCCAGGAAGGAACACAGCCCCCACCACCTAGCCGTGTTTTCGCAACAGGCATAAATAGGAGTGGTTACTGGACAGAGCAACCAGGTTTCTTAAAAGTTAGTGTATGTGTGAGGATCTCCTTGTTTAAAATACTGATTCCAGGGTTCCACCACCAAATATTCTGATTCAGTAGGTCCGATGCAGGACCCCAGAACCTGCATTTCTAACCAGCACCCCATCTCCATTATATTCTGGCTGATGGAAGGGAAATACTCCCAGCTATGGTGAGTCTTTATAGCATTTCAAGGTGGCCCCTGAGGCCCAAGAATCCAAGATAGAGTGAATTTGCCTTCCTCGGCTTAACCCGCTGTCCCATTCCCATCAACACCTCAAGCAGCAGTGGGGTGTGGAGGGGAGTGATGAGTCAGGACATGGCAACCTTCCCCACCATCCTTATCCAAGGCCCCAGGTGAGGGGCTCGGGGTGAGACCTACCTCACTGACCTTCTCAGGGGTGCCCTTGGGGGAGGGGGAGGCAGGCGAGGAGGGCAGCCGGCGTTCCCGCTCCCAGTCTCGATCCCGGTGGATCAGTTTGCTGTTGGGTTCCTTCAAGGTCCTCTTGAGCTCATTGATGCTGGCCTGGTGCTTCAGCAAGACGTCCTCTGGCTTGTCTAAGAACTAGGGGTGCACGGAGAGGGCAGTCAGCTGTCAGAGGAACAGTTCCGAGGGGAGGATGCAAGGCGTGGGTGAAGATGGTGAAGATGGTAATGGTCCCTATTACCGCCCTCCATCAGCAAAGTGGGTCCCATCCACGGCCCCGTCTTACCCTCACAGCACACCATAGCCAAGCAGAGCAAGGATGATAAGCCCCAACAGGTGCACAAACCACCCAAGATTAAACAGAAGAGCAAAGAGCACTCAAGATTAGACAGAAGGACAAAAAGGACTCAAGATCAAGAAGAGGATACTTCTGGCCAAGTACCACCTTTTCTTCTCCCCAGACTGGCTCCTGGCATCGGAACACCTAAGTCAACTCAAATTCCACGGGTCTGGGTAAGTTCCCTTTGGTTTCACAGGGTGTGCCTTTCCTCTGGTTACTAAACCAAGCCACAGTGAGAATTCACCAACTCTGTTCACTGGGCTGCTCCAATCATTCCATGGATCCTGGTCCCCACTTCTGGCCAAGCCTTGGACCGCTGTGTTTAAGTAGGATTCTCAGTCTAGGCCCCTCTTAGCCCAGTGTGTGTCACTGCTCAGGCCCTGTAAGGCCCTTCTAAAACCAGGGACATCCAGGAAAAAGCATCCTGCTTCCATGCCAGGGACTGGGGAGAGATGACGTTCAGCATTATCTGCTGTGAGCCACTACTGCCCTGACCACACAGGATCTTCCAGATACCTTGTGGGCACCCACTCCTCAAGAGCAGACGGGGTGAAACACAGCTAGACGGAGAAACTGGGGCTCCGTGAGATGTTCAGGAAGACTACCATTAGAGACCAGGAAGCAGGGAGGTAAGTCCCAAGGCTGGGCACAGGAATGGAGCCTGGTGTAGCTGGAGTCAGAGATGTGTCCCTATTAAACTGTCAGGTTGGAGCTCTGGCCAGTGCAGAGTGAGACAGTAATCTGCCCTGAGTTCAAGTAAAGACCAGCCTTTGCAGAGAAGCTGGAAGTGGTCTGCCCACTTCTGGAAGGCAGGGCAGGTGGCCTGGCAGCCCATGGACCCTTATCTGCAAAGCTGTTTGAGGATTCAGGACAAGAAACAGACAATCTCAGCTCATGATAAATTCAGATCAGTGGTTCTGGAACAACTGCCTGGGAGGCAAGCTTGCCCTTGGACAAGGCTAGACACTTCCCCCGGGCTTATGTCTGACATCCAAGGATCCACTAGGACTGACTGTGAAGTCACTTCAGGAAGGAAACCGATGCCACGGAGGCTCTGCTTCCCCTCCAGACATCTGTCTGTACCTCCTGCACCCCTTCCCGAGCAAAGCTGCCCCAGGATGACAACTGTCTGAGAAATCAAGTCTGAGAGAGCGTGCACAGGATGGTGGGCTTGGGCCGCCATGAACCCAAGACGTGGCTGCTGACCTTCCATCCGGAAGCTGCCGCCCTGGCCCTGTGGGCACGTGGTGTTCCCCCAGGCTGGAGGGAGCAGTGGGTCCCCGAAGGCTAAGGGCCTGGGGGAAACCTAGTCTGAATGCCCTGCTGTGCAGACAGGGGGCGGGGGCCTGAGGGGACTTTCCCGAGACCCTCAAAGAGTCAGTGGCAGAACTGGGGCTGAAACCCAGATCTCGGGACCCCAAAAACCAGACCCTTCTGATGCCCCAGCCTCTGGCCTTTCCCTCAGTGGCCTAAGAATAGACCCACTTCTCTGGCAGTTAAGTTTCAAAGGAAGAGTTGGAGGCTATGTGAAAGAAAGGAGACGTGGTTAACACAGGAGGAGTAAGATGAGAGAATCAAAAAATGGGAGAAGAAGAGGAGGAGGAGGGGAGGGGGAGGGGGGAGCTTTCCTGGTGGAGCTGGAGCAGGGGGGTCCCACCGGGGTGGTGGGAGGCACACCAGGGGTCTGAGAAGACAGATGTGCTCTGAGGCTCCGCCCCCCCATACCCTGCCCCCCACATCTGGTTGCCAATAGATACAAAAAGCAGTTTGGGGTGGGATGCAGCAGACACAGATGAGGTGGAGGCATGAGAAGACAGTGGTGCAGGAAGAGGAGTCTAAGGAAGGGTTTGGGACAGGGGTCGGGGAAATGGGAGTGGAGATGAGCTCAATAAAATCATGGAGTCATGGATCGCAAGAATGGGAGGGGGGCGACACAGTGGGGATGGTCAGCAGGTGGGAAGCAAGCAAGGGGTGGTCTGGAGAGGCGGACCATGAAGCTGGGGGAGGAAGGGGTAGGGAGAGAGGGGAGCATGGCTGGTTGGGGGGCTGAAGTCTATCCATGAGCTTAAGACAGGGAGGGAGTGATGGCAGGTGGCCTTGGGTGATGGAGAGAGATGGCCGCGAGCGAAGAAGCTGAGATATGAGCTGGGATATGAGCCTGGGATGGACGGTGGTGACAAATGATGCATGGCTGGGTGGGTGGGGATGGGCACCCCCCCTCCCCCGCGCAGTACCTCCTGCTTGTGTCTCGGCGTGGTTTCCTGCTCCGGCTAGCGGGACGTGGGAGGAGGAAGAGGAACCAGCAGGATCAGTAGAGCAAATGGATTAGAGATAACCGCGACCGCCCTGGTCTAGCAGGTAGCCCGGAGCACCGTGGGAGGCTGGCTGGGCCACCAGCAGGGCAGTGAGGTCGTCAGAAGGTGCGGGAAGCAGGGAGCCCAAGAAGGCGAAGAAGGGGGTGGGAGGACCAGAGGCAAAGCGGGCAGTCACGCTCAGCCGATGGGACGTAGGGGTTCTGGAAAGTCATGCTTCTTGCAGGCAGGGTGTGTTCCGGGGCCTGTGTTCCCGAGGTGCGTGATGGAAACATACTACACCCGTATGTGCATGTGCCTGAGTGGGCACGCAGGCTGTCTGCACGTCTGGGTGCATAACCCTATGGGTGAGAGGGGTACACAACTGTGAGTGAACGCGTGTGAGTCTGAGGCCATGTGGGCCTGCATGAGCGTGTGCACAGGTTGGCGGGAGATGGGGGTGGCAGCAGGAGGTGTCACACTTGAACCTCACCCCTGTGGTCCACAGGGACACCCCATCACGGGTGGAAGAATGCTGTACAGACCCAGATCAGAGGCCAAGGGGAAAATCAGGAGTGAGCAAGAGGAGGCCAGAGTGCACCAGGGGGCAGAGTGTCCCTCCGGGAAAGCAGGGCCAAAGGAGGGGAAGGGTACAGGGTGGGCAGCATGCCCCAGCCCCACCTGGCAATTCCAGGTACAGAGCATGGCCCAAGGGCAAGGCCCTGTCCATGGTGCACTGCACAGCAAGGGTGCTTGGCCTCAGCTGGGGGTACCTGAAGGCCAAGGCTGAGCCTAGACCCAAGATCAGCCTCTTGACCCCCCAGGTCAGAGGAAACAAGAAAGCCAGCCTTGTACCTTTAGCTCCTTGATCTTGGTGGGGGTCTTGATCTCTCCCTCCTCAGCCTCGGACCGCCGCCCTCCAGACTCGCCGTCCTCCTCCCGCTTGTCACCGTCTGGTCCTGCATCGTGGTTCTCACTGACGGAGGCTGGGCGAGAGAACTCTGCTGAAGTGGGCAGAGATGGCCAGACAGCTGTGTGAGTCATCTCCCAGGTGCAGGGACCGGGAGCCAGCCCACCACCTGCCCAGCCACGCCTGGAGTAGAGAAGACACTCAAACAGCCCCAGCACACTGGGGATAAGGAGCCAGTGCCCCGAGGAGCGAGTGGGCTTTCCCAGGTCACGTGGATGGTGACTGAGCTGCCTCCAGCCCCAGCTCCTTTCCTGATTCTATAGCACTAGAGCCTGGGTTCAAATCTCAACTCCATCTATTCTTGGCTGTGTGACCTTGGGTAAATTACACAACCTCTCTGGGCCTCAGTTGCCTCCAGACTCGCCAAACAGTAGCTAATTCTGGCAACTGAGAGGAGGAACAAATAAGCTGATGTGTCTAAGAGAAGAAGTGGCTGGCACAGAGTGAGCCAATTCGATCAATGTTGGCTCACGAATGTTACTGTCTTGGGGGACTTCCCTGGTTTAGACTCTGTGCTTCCAATGCAGGGGAACTCAGAACTGCCTAACTCTCAATGCCCCAAGGGGCTCCTGAGTCTCTCCTAAAAACTTGTGTGCATATCCCCAGACAGTCCTGGGCCCTAAGGGGTGTTGATTTAGTAGGATCAGGTCAAGGTCTGAGACTCCTCAAGTTCACAAGCTCACAGCTGGTTCTGGTGCTACATTTTGAGAAACCCTGGTCTGCTTCATACAAGGGCAACTGAGCTGCGTCCAGTCCCAGGTCCTTTCCTGATTCCACAGCTTTAGAACCTGGGTTCAAATCACAAATCTATCTCTTATTGGCTGTGTGACCTTGGGTAAATTACACAACGTTTCTAGGCCTCAGTATGGGCAATTCTCATTGACTGTAAGGGCCCTTATCAACTCAACAGAAACGAGGGCAGTGGAGAGTGCCCTGTGGTTAGATGTCCAGAGCCCAGTGGAACCAAAAAAATGATTGGGAATAACTCTGCCTCTGGTAGGACATCACCAGCTCCTCACTGCAGTTACAATAAACCATTCCATTATGGTGACAAGCTGTGAACGGCTCAGCTTCTTAGGAAGGGGGCCCAGAATACCATATGGTGAACCTGGGACCCCAAAAGGCCACAGCTCAGGGAAGTTGTGAGAAGCCCAGCGAGTTGGCAGTGCCACATTCTGGCAGGAGGGGAACCTGGAGGCTGAACTAACCCACTGAGAGGCACTGGATGCAGGAGTGTTCCTGGGCCTCCAGGCTTGATGTAAATCAAGTGTGATGTACCCTCCACACACCCCGCTCCCCCAACCTCCAGTGCAGGGCATACCTCCATCAAGGCTGCGGGACATGGTGTACCGTTTGCTAGAGGAACGTTCAAAGAAGGGCGCGGGCCGGTCGATGAGGGCGCTGGCCTGGCGTGTCTGTGCCTGGGTCCTCCCACTATACCGGAACTTGGAGCCCATCACCAGGAAGCCCTTGGGTGGGGGCTCAGGGGACACCAGCCTGCAGGGCAGGGGTAGAGGGGTGGAGGTAAGGAGGGAGGACCAGACCTGCAATGCCAGACCCAAGGCTGGACCACAGCTGGCCTTCCAACCAGCTGTCCCACCAGCTACAACAACTCTTGTTCAATTGCTCAGTCATGTCTGACTCTGCGACCTCATGGACGGCAGCATGCCAGGCTTCCCTGTCCTTCCCCATCTCCGGAGTTTGTTCAAACTCAAGTCCACTGAGTTGATGATACCATCCAACCATCTCATCCTCTGTCACCCCCTTCTCCTCCTACAACTCTAAGTGGTCCAGAAGGGGAGAGGCTTGGGGAAAGAGGAGGAGGAGGACAGTTTTCCTAGAGTCCCTACTGGCTCCTTCTACGGACAGAACACAGACACTACCCACATCCACTCATACGGCCTCTAACTCAGCTCCAGCTACCCACCCCGCCGGGGGGCAGGCTCACCGGAAGAACGTGTGGTGCTCGATGCAGACCTTCCACAGTCTCTTGGCTGACCGGTGATTCGGGAGCTTAAAGCCAATCGTGCTCTCGAATTGCTCGTACTGCAAAACCAGGGAGGGCGGGTCAGAAGGAAGGCCTGAGCCCACTCCCGCCGCCAGTCCAGGCTTTTTGCACCTCTTCTCAGGCCTGTATGACTCTGGCCTGCTTATTTATTTACATAAATACATATATATAAATGATATATATGTATCATTTATTCATTCATTTAATCAATCAGGTGGGTTAAGCCCTTACTCTGTGACAGGTCCAGGGCTAAGCAGCAGAAACACCATGGTGACCAAACAGAAGTTTCTCAGGGGTTGGGGGAGGTTAGGGGGATCGATAAATGAGTACACAAGCTCATCTCAGATACTGATAAGGGCACAAAGGGAAGGGACAGAGATGTGTGATGTGACAAAGATTGTCTGAGCAGGCCCGGGGGTTGGATGCTACTTTAGAAAGGGTAATCAGGGACCTCCCTGATGGTCCAGTGGCTAAGACTCTGTGTTCCCTATGCAAGGGGCCCAGGTTCGATCCCTGGTCCGGGAACTAGATTCCACATGCAGCAATTAAAAGATTCCACATGTTGCAATGCAGAATGAAGATCCCACATGCCACAGCTAAGACCTGGTGGAGCCAAATCAATAAATAAATAGAAAGAAAGAAAAGGTTATCAGGGAACACTTTCTACACAGGGGATCTTGGAGCAGAGAGCTGGAGGATGGGAAAGGAACCCAAGCTCTGTGAGGAGGGGCAGAGGATTTCAGGAAGAGGGAACATTAGATGTAAAGGGCTTGGACAGGTGAGAGTTTGCTTACTCAAGGATCTCAGAGAAGCCCCAAGGGGCTGGAGTGCCACTGGTGTGGGGCAGCAGGGCAGAGACATGTGTGAGAGGCAGGTGGGCAGAAGAGTTAGGACTTGAGTCCAGGGGCCAAAGAGAGCCCTTGAAAGGCTCAAGTGAGGGGTGGGAGTGAGGTGGGGTGGGAGTGGGGTGGGCTTGGCTTGATCTGCTGGAAGGCACTCTTAAGCAGCTGTGAGGGAAAAGGCCTACAGTGACCGTGGAGGCCGGGGGACTAGTGGGAAGGAGAGTGGAGGGGTGGAGGGGAGACGCAGTAGCCAGGGCAGTGGACAGAGGGCCAGAGGCAGAAGGGCTCACCCTAATTCTAGAGGTAGAACAAAGTGGAGTTTGTGATGCATGGGATGTGGAGGGTGGAAGTATTCAAGTTTGCATGTGTGTATAATCAGGTGTGTGTGTGTGTGTGTACCTTGAGATGTGTACACAGTACCACATGTAAGCAAAACACAGGAACATGGACATGGTGCTGTTGTTATCTTAGTTGCTAAGTTGTATCTGACTCTTTGAGACCCCATGGACTGTAGCCCCACCAGGCTCCTCTGTCCATGGCATTTCCCAGGCAAGAATACTGGAGTGGGTTACCATTTCCTTCTCCAGGGGATCTTCCCAAACCAGGGATTGAACCCGCATCTCCTGCATTGGCAGGTGAGTTTTTAAGCACTGAGCCACCAGGGAAGCCCAGACATGGTCATACATTCACTGATCTGTGTAACCTAAATATATGTGGTTATCTTTTTATTATTAATTTTTTGCCGCACATGGCATATGGGATCTTATTTCCCTGACCAGGGATTGAACCTACGGCCCTTGCATTGGAAGTGCATTGTTTTAACCACTGGACCACCAGGGAAGTCCCTGAGTGGCTGTCTTTATAGGTACACTATTGTATGTGTGTGTGTGTGCACGCGTGTGCGTACACACACACATGCATGCATAGGCACACGCTGAAAGTGCAATGTCTATGTAGAGAGCCCCAGCAAAAGAGGGCCCTCTCCTCACCCAGCACCCAGCACCTCCATCTATGCATCCCAGGTAGGAAAAATCCCAGGCCCAGCTGCCAGGGCCCCACCATTTTAGTTGATCCCAGGGAAGAAGGGGTTCCCTAGGCAGGCTCACCTCCCCAGGCCGGATCTTGATGTAGAAGTTACTCCTCTTGTAGGAGATCTTGAGAATTTTGGGCCAGGCGAAGCGGTTGATCCTCAGCCGGTCCCGGTAGATGAGCAGGCCGTTGGCACAGACTCCTAACATGATGTCAATGCCCTCAGAGTCCTGTGTGAAAAGGGACCATGCAAGGACAGGCCTGGGGTCCATGCCTGAGGACAGCCTGCCACTCACCCCAAAACCCCTCCGTGGGCTCTGCCTGTAATAAGCCCTCAGGAGCAGGGTTTGAGCATCCATGTGGAGTCCCCCTGATGCATCCCTCATGGAGCATTCGGTTCATTCATTTTGTCATTGATTCACCCACTCACTTGTTCGATCATTTTCTGCCAATCACTCAATCATTCATTCACCCAGCAAACATTTAGTGGTACCTAGGCATACTAGGTCATATGCTATGTGCTCAGGATACAGAAATAAGTTCAGACCCATGTCTTTCCTTCATGAAGCTCTCAATCTAGTGGCGGCACAGACAGGTTCATAAATAATAAGAAAAATCATAAGGGTCACGGGGAAGTAAAGGGTTATGGAGCGTCAAGGAATGAGAAATGAGAAGACTGGCACACCAAGCCCTCCAGAAGGCCCTGGTGGTTCCCTGGAGGACACTCCCAGGCCCTGGGGAATCCCGGGCCCCAGCAGTACCTTGGCATGGTGCAGGTCTACTCCATACATAGAAAGCTTCTTGGCATTCTCTAGGAAGTGGATTTCTGCTTCTCCTGGGGTCATGCCCCTAAGGGAAAGAAAGTGATCAATGATGTCCATGGGAAAGGCCTGGGCCCGAGTCCTGCCAGCTGAAGGTGGCTATGATCAGAACCTGGGATTCCAGGAAGCAAATTTTCTGGAGCACAGCGCAGCTCGGACTTCCCGGTCCCTCCCCTCTGCTCTCAGTGCCAGATGGTGTGCCCCTAGCACCCCACTTCAGCCCACTGAACTCTCATCTCCTGCCAAAGCTCAGGGCCAGTCCTATTTCCTCCAGGAAGTGTTCAAGGGCTCAGCCGGGAGTCTGGAGTTTTGCCTCATTCTGCCATTGGGTTAAGTGTGAACCATAAATTCTGTTTCTTCATGACAATGAAACCACTGTGACTGACACTGCTCATTATAATCACCCAGGGGCTCCTGAATTATTACCCACATCAGGTATTTTTCTCAGAATTTTGTATCAGAAACCATTTAATCTCCCCTGAAGAACAGGTGCACATTCTCCTTTCTGAAAAAAAGAGTTATGTAATTCACCACGTTCCTTCTTTGCTTTGGCTGCCAGGAAACCGTATGCTCTGCACTTAGCCACGGCTAATATTTGTTGAGTACTATGTGCTGGTTATCATTCCTAGCACTTAACGTGTACTAACTCATGTGAATCCTCATAACAAGTCTACAAGGTAGATATCACTATTCTCATTTTATAGATGAGGAAACTGTGGCATAGACAGCTTGAATAACTTGCCTAAGGGCACACAGTTATTAAGTAGCAAAGTTAGGATTTGAATCCAGACAATGTGGCTCCATGGCTGTGTTCCCAACCACTTTGCTTCCATCTGTCTTGTATCCTCAGTTTCTTGTGTTCTGTCTACCTTGGGGAGCTGCTGCATGGATGCCTGGATACTAGAGGTCAGTCTGCTTTAAGTCAAAAGAGCTGTTAAAGCTGAAGTACTGGGGACTTCCCACTGGTCCAGTGGCTAAGGCTCCATGCTCCCAAGGCAGCGGGCCGGAGTTCAATCCCTGGTCAGAAACTAGATCTCACATGTCTCAACTAAAGGGCTTCCTGGGTGGCGCCAGTGGTAAAGAACCTGCTTGCCAACACAGGAGACATGAGAGACACTGGTTGGATCCTTGGGTGGGAAAGATCTCCTGGAGGAGGGCATGGCAACCCACTCTGTATCCTTGCCTGGAAAATCTCATGGACAGAGGAGTGGCAGGCTAAGTCCATGGGGCTGCAAAGAGTTGGACACGGCTGAGTGACTAACACTTTTGTATCATTAACTGGGTTCCCCTAACAAGCCTGGACT
Source organism: Giraffa tippelskirchi (assembly GCF_054371585.1). Taxonomy (NCBI): domain Eukaryota; kingdom Metazoa; phylum Chordata; class Mammalia; order Artiodactyla; family Giraffidae; genus Giraffa; species Giraffa tippelskirchi. The sequence goes on along the minus strand of NC_137287.1, from coordinate 107,121,001 downwards.
TGGAGTCTAAAGTACCTCCAGCTTAAAAGGACCATTTAATTCCAGGGGACCCTCAGGGAGGGGGTATCACCCTCATGGCAGGGATTTGGAAATGGAGGGTGCATTTTGGTTGTTACAATGACTGAGGGGGTGTTACAGGCATTTAGGGCCTGGGGTCCAGGGATGCCAAACATCCCACACAATGAATTCTCATGCCCCAAAACCAGCAGTTGAGAAACACCTGATAATCTATGTCCTTACAAATACAGGCGGGAAAAAATTTTTTTTTAAAATACAGGTGGAAAATGGGGCAGATAGGTTAAATAGCCAGCCCACCATCACCCAACTAGTTAACTATCTTCTAACTCCTGAAACAAGGTGTTTTCCACTGCACAATCAATGACTCAACCCCTCAAATCACAGAGCAACAATTACATGCAGTGAGTCTCTAATACATCACATTTAGTGCCCCTAGGACCCTTTAACATCGATTTTATTCATGCCCACTGAACAGATGAGGAAACTAAAGCATGGGGAAGTCTAACAACCAGCCCGAGATGCCCCAGTTAGAAAGTGGCAGAGCCAAAAGGTGAACCTGACTGTCTGGCTTCAGAACGTAAACCTGACCTTTATGCCAAGATGGAGACATCACAACACTTACCCAGGGACACATAATAGTTATTATTATGTTAATTGTGTTATTATTGTGTCCAATTGGCCGATCAAGAGACCGATTCTCAGAGACCAAGGACAGGGAATTATCGCACCCATATAGAAGTCATTTAAGGTCACATAGTGAGTTACCATCATTCCCCTCTGATGAGTAAATCTGCTCTCAGACACACTTCACGTTAGCAGCAGAACCAGGTGGGGTTCTTACAGCACAGCCTCTGGGGTCTAGCCAGGAAGGTTCTGGCCGATGGGCCGAGGAGCCAGGGGAGGCCTGGGTGGAGGTCCTCTTACCTGTATGTCTTGTGCAGCTCCATGATCCTTTCTTCCAGCTCCCGAGTCTGGTTAGGGGCGAAGCGGAGCTCGCTGACATAATTGCCCACGTGCTCCTCGGCGTCGTAGTCGCCCAGCTCAGCCTGCACGGCGTAGGAGCCCAGCAGAGCGTGCGTGACGAAGGAGCAGGGCAGGCGGCCCGTGATGATGTCCGCCCGCAGCTGCAGGCACAGGTAGTATCTGGAGATAGGGGAGAGTGGGCATGGGCACGGGGGGGCCCACTCCCTCCCTAGACGCCCCCAACCACAGCTTCCTATGGATCCATCAGCTCCAAACTAATCGATGCTCAACACAGAGAGGAATATTACCAGACATGCCATGTGTTAATACTGGCAGGTCATGTGTTAATATTCTGGGTGTATCTTAGAAGATGGTTATGTAACATTTCATGAAATGTTAAGCATTTTTGTTCATTTCCAAGTTTGATGGATTTTTCCTACTATGGGAACATTTTCAATTTCGAACTCATTTTCAAGCTAAATTAGGACTGCTTTGCTGGTTTAGCCATTTTTTAAAACTGTGATGTATTTTGAATTATACAATTAATATACACTTATTGTGGGAAAAAAATGTAAACTTTAGAGGTAATTCTAAATTTCCTCTTTATAGTCATCCTCAGTTCTAATCACCTCCCCCGGAGGTCACTCCTGTTATCCCTGTGGTGTTTAGACCTTTTTCTTCCATGGACATCTAGAAATGTATGTAATTTTTACAAGATCATCTTCATAGATTCAGAAAAAGCATTTTATAAAATTCAACATCCATTCATGATAAAAAAAAAAAGTCTTAAGAAAGTGGGTATAGAGGGAATATATCTCAACATAATAAAAGTTATTTATGACAAACCCACAGCCAACATGATATTCAATGCTGAAAAGCTGAAAGCCTTCCCACTAAAATCTGGAACAAGCAAGGATGCCCACCTCACCACTTCTATTCAACATAATATTGAATAGAAGTCCTAACCACAGCAATCAGACAAGAAAAAGAAATAACATGTATCCAAATTGGTAGGGAAGAGATAAAACTGTCATTATATGCAGATGACATGATACTATATATAGAAAATCCTAAAGACTCCTCATAAAAACCACTAAAACTGATAAATGAATTCAGCAAGGTAGCAAAATACAAGATTAACATATAGAAATTGGTTGCATTTCTTTACACTTTAACAATGAAATATCAGAAAAGGAGTGTAAAAAACCAAATCCCCTTAGAATCTGTATCCAAAAAAAAAAAACCAAGAATCAACCTGATCAAGGAAGTAAAAGGCTTATATGCTGAGAACTATAAAACATTAATAAAAGAAATCAAAGATGATTCAAAGAAATGGAAAGACATCTCATACTCATAATTAGAAGAATGAACATTGTTAAAATGGCCATACTAGCCAAACCAATCTAAAGATTTAATTCAATTCCTATCAAATTACCTGTGACATTTTTCGCAGAACTAGAATAAATAATCCTAAAATTTCCATGGAACCATAAAAGACCCAGAATTGCCAAATCCTGAGGAAAAAGAACAAAGCAGGAGGTATAATCCTCCCCAGACTTCAGACAATACACAAAGCTACAGTAATCAAAACAGCATGATATTGGCACAAAAAAAGACATATGGATCAACAGAACAAAATAGAGAGCCCAGAAATAAACCCACCCACCTATATGGTCAATTAATCTTTGACAAAGGAGGCAAGAAAATACAATGGGGAAAAGATAGTCTCTTCAGCAAGTGGTGTTGGAAAAGCTGGACAGCCACATGTAAATCAATGAAATTGCAACATGCCCCCACATCATACACAAAAATAAACTCAAAATGGCTTAAAGACTTAAATATAAGAAATGGCACTGTAAAATTCCTAGAAAAGAACATAGGCAAGACATTCTCAGACATAAATCATACCAATATTTTCCTAGGTATTTCTCCCATGGCAATAGAAAAACAAAACTAAATAAATGGGACCTAATCAAGTTTATAAGCTTTTGCACAGCAAAGGAAACCATCAACAAAACAAAAAGACAATCTATGGACTGGGAGAAAATATTTGCAAATGATGCCACCAACAGGGGCTTAATCTCCAAAATATACAAACAGCTCATATAACCTAGTTAAAAAAAAAACCCAATCAAAAAATGGGCAGAAGACCTAAATAGAAATTTCTCCAAAGAAGACATACAGATGGCCAATAGGCACACGAAAAGATGCTCATCATCACTAAATATTAGAGAAATGCAAATCAAAACTACAATGAGGTACCATCTCACAACAGTCAGAATGACCATCATTAAAAAGTCTACAAATAACAAATACTAGAGAGGGTGTGAAGAAAAGGGAACCCGCCTAGACTGTTGTTGGGAATGTAAATTGGTGCAGCCACTATGGAAAACAGTATGGCGCTTCCTCTAAAAATTAAAAATAGAGTTGCCATATGATCTAGCAATCCCACTTCAGGGCATATATTCAGAAAAAATATAACTAAAAAAGATGCATGCACTCCTATGCTCATAGCAGCACCACTTACAGCAGCCAAGACACAGAAACAACCTAAATATCCACCAAAAGATGAATGGATAAAAAAGATGTGTTATATTGGGTTGGCCAAAAAGGTCATTTGGGTTTTTCCACAGGATATTACAGACAAGCCCAAATGAACTTTTTGGCCAACCGAATACAATGGAATACTACTCAGCCATAAAAAAGAATGAAATAATGCTATTTGCAGCAACATGGATGGATTTAGAGAGTATCATACTAAGTAAAGTAAGTCAGAGAGAGAAAAACATACCACGATAACCCTTATATGTGGAATCTAAAATATGACACAAATGAACTTATCTACAAAACAGAAACAGATTCACAGACACAGAGAACAGACTTGTGGTTGCCAAAGGGGAGGGGTGATACAGGAGGAACAGAATGGGAGTTGCGGGCAGGTGCAAACTATTATTAATATATACAGAATAGATAGACAACAAGGTCCTACTGGATAGCATGGGGAACTATTACCTGTAATAAACCATAGTGGAAAAGAACATGTAAAAGAAAATACATGTGTGTGTGTGCATATAACCGAATTACTTTGCTGTACAGCAAAAATTAACACAACATTGTAAAGAAACTATACTTCAATAAAATAAAGTTTTTAAAATGCACATGGTTTTGATTAATGGGGAGTTTTTAGCAGATAAATGCTAGCAAATGCAACATCTGACTGCACAGCTCACTTGCTTTCTCACACTCAACTGGGTGCCTTAGAGCCTTTCCCATGTCAGCACGTGCAACTTGATTTTATTCATTTTAACTTCTGCACCATAATCCACCATCCGGACAAACTTGTTTGCCGATGTATTCTCAGAACTTTTTAATTTGGCTACAGCTTATCTAAGTGAATTGTCAAAAACCAAATTGGCTCAGACTAAACATTTCCAACCACTTTGATAACTTTCAAGACTTATTATAACTTTCATGCACACTTGGATGATTTTACCATTTTTAGAACCATTTCAAACGATTTTTTTTATTGCTTTTTAAGTTACTGTGTATTCTTTTTAATGTTCCAGTTCATTCTCAGCCTGCAGTACCTCCCTGATCACTTTGCCATGTCTCACCATTTTTTTTTTCCAATTACTTGTTTCTTTTAAGTGGCTTTTATTTTTAAGTAGTTTGTACTGCTCCATGACATTATCTTGCAGTCAGAACTGAAGCTCTGGCAAAAAGTACATGCAGCCTCAGTGTATGCTCAGAGCAAGGCTGAGGTTCAGAATCATTAGCAGTTCAAACATCACAGGCACCGAGGGTGGGCTTATGGGCATTTCATTCAAAAGTCTCCAAATTCAGAAATCATTGCCAAGTACACAGACTGGTCTTTCATTCTAGTCACCTTGTCATTTTGACCAGTTTATTTGGGGTTTAAATATTTTTTGCTAAACAGCTGCCACGGGGACTTCCTTGGTGGTCTGCTGGTTTCCACTGTAGGGGGTACAAGTTTGATCCCTGGTTGGGGAACTAAGATCCTGCATGCCATGCAGTGCATGCCCCCCAAAATAAACACCTAAATAGTTGCTACTACCAAACTCATTCCCTAAGGCCATCCATACTGGGCAAGGCTAACTTCTTTCCTGGTGTCCCAATGTCCAGGAACAAAGAGGGTAGGCACCAGTGGGCAAGACCAGGAAAGGTGGGGGTTGTCTTGGTCTAAAGCTCTCAGCCCTTTCAGGAATGAAGTTTAGACCCTGCTGCTGCCACTCTGGCCCCAAGCTGACCTCAGGAATTAGAGGAGGGTTAATGAGGCCAAGGCCTCGGATTTGATCTATTCCAGGAACATCTGTTTTATCTCCCAAGACCAGAGTATCTTGACCGTGGCTGATTGCTTGGCAAGTGGCAGAGATTAGAGAGGGACCCAGTGGGAGACAAGGACTGGCTTAGTCACTCCAAACCACATCCTATTGGTGGTAGGTGTTACACAGCCCCAGGATATCAAGAAGTAAGACTATCTCTTTGGATGGGGCTTAGATAAAGAAATGGAGGAGGAAATGGCAACTCATTCTAGTATTCTTGCCTGGAGAATTCCATGGACAGAGGAGCTTGGCAGGTTACAGTCCATGGGGTTGCAAAGAGTTGGATATGACTGAAGCGATTAACACACTTAGATAAAGAGAAAGTCCTCTCCCTGTTTTGGGTTCCAGAGGCAGGCTGAGCCCCATGAGGGATGCTTCACACCCTCTTCTAATCATCAAGCCTTCTTATCTACTGGCCCAGAGGCACAAGGTCTGCATCCACAATCCAAATTCACTCCAGCAGCCTGGGCTTGCCTCCCTGGGGATGTCACACGCCCCATTTGACTCCCAGGCTGTGTGCAGCATAACATGCAGGACCAAACTCCCACTTTCAAAGGCATCTGTGTTCTAATCTCTTCTTATCCCCAAAGTCAAAACCCGGTGGTCCACCCAGCCCATCAGCCTTCAGATGTGTCTGGCTTATCCTACCCAGAGATGGTCCACACCATGTGCTTTGCAAGTTTAAATATGTTGCCAGCATTTTAAAATTGTGGCTTTTACTCTCAAATCTCTAGCTTTCCTCCAACAATAGGGCCGGATGCCCACGTGATTGCCGAGGGACCGTTTTAGGTGGGCTCTGTCCTCTTGAATTCCCACTGAGCTCCTCTGCTCCCTGTGACACCTCCCCCTCCGAAGTCAAGGATTCATTGCCATTGACCACTGTGCTTGCATCACTCTCTCTTGCACTGAATCAGATTCCTTTGTTGATGCTGTCTGCATGGCCTCAGTGGGCATCTGGGTTTGCACTGTGTACCCATATTCCATCTCATGTCTCCCAGGGCCCTGTGCCCAACGCCCTCCAACACCACCCCTCCCCAGCCCTCACCTTGTGATGTCTTCTGTCAGCTGGGCAGGGTCAGGAGGGTAGAACTTGACTGTGAAGGCAAAATTCCAGGGGCTACCTGAAAGGAGCAGGTGGGAGAAAAGATCAGAGAGGCCCCATCTTCCCAGTGGGTGGCCCAGACGTACCATCTTATGGGCAATTTTTCAAAGTTTTTCCATAACTGTAATCTTAGGACAAAGCCATAAGAAAGCCTGGAACTTTATTCCCATTTGACAGATGAGGAGACTGAGTGAGGCCCAGATTAAAAGACTTGTGAACTAGCAGTGGGAAGGAAGGTAGAAAGAAAGAAAACCAATGCTAGAAAGAAAACCCAACATGCTAGGCATGCTGTTAAATACTTTACAAACATCACTTCATTAAACCTCACAACAGCCCAGTAAACAAGTCCTACAATCACCCCCATTTTGTAAATGAGGACGGCGAGGCCCAGGTAGTAAAATGGCCAGTCCAAGGTCACCAGCTAGGAAGTGGCAATGCTAAGGTTCAGACCCACCCTGGCCACCTGACTCCAGAGCCCACTCTCTTTCCTCTATACCAAAGTCTATGCCCCAGGACATTAATGGGAAGATAATTAATCTAGAAAGTACCACATTAAACAGGTTTCCTGACTTGGGGTTTCTCAGAGCTCTCACTCTGCTACTGTGCCTTGCACCTCTTAAAGGGGGGACATGCATTCAAGAGTTTCTAAAGCCCGTTTGACCTGCTGCATCCATTTGTCACGGGGCCTCCTTCCATACTAATGTTTCTCAGAACAGACTTTGCAAAACTCTGTCCTATCTGATGTTGACTCCATCTCAAATGGATTATAAACGAGACTGAAAGGCAAATATAACGGGCTAAAAGTAACAAAAAACATTTCACTGGGATAAATGTTAACCTCCACATTTAGCTATGAAAAATCAATGGTACACATTTAAAAAGTAAAGAAAAATAAAGGCTGAGGTTTTTAGCTGGAGGAAAGCTCTGAGAGCCAAGAAAAGGGATGACCACTTAAGAAGTGGGGGTGGGAAAGGAGGAGGCCTTGATGAAACGTCATAGTCCAGAATAATGGTCAGATGTCCCCTGTGGTATTTGGGCTCCAAGTTCTAAAAGGACCCCCAAAAGGGACTTCCCTGGTGGTCCATTGGCTAAGACTCCATGCTCCCAATGCAGGGGGCCCAGGTTCAATCCCTGGTTAGGGAACTAGATCCCACATGCTGCAACTAAGTGTTTGCATGCTGCATTGAAAATTGAAGATCCTGTGTGCCACAACTAATACCTGGCATGGCAAAATAAATAAATATTTTTAAAATTAATTAATTCAATTTTTTTAAAAAGGACCCTTGACAAAGTGAGAAAGCAAGGCCCATCCAGGGCATGGCCATGGTCAGGAAGGGCTGGGGACCACAGCATCACTACCATCCTTGTCTCTGTGGTCATCACCATCTTCACAGCTGTCATGTCTCCCACACTTACTAAGAGCTGGTTGCTTGGCTTGCTAAGAATTTTCTACGTGTTTTTTTGGAATTTAATCTTTATAAAGATCCTGAGGTACACTTTTCTTTTAATAGATGAAGATTTTGAGAGGTTAAGTCATCCTCCCAGGATCACCCAGCCAGTGGTAGAAAACAGGTCTAGCCTCTGGTCCCAAGACCCCACAGCTTAGGTTCCTGACCACAGCTGACTCCTCTAGGGGAAACAATTCCTGTCTCAAGAATAACAATGGAGGAGTTCCCTGGTGGCCTAGTGGTTCGGATTCTGGGCTTTCACTGGGTTCAATTCCTGGCCGGGAAGCTGAGCTCCTGCAAGCCATGCAGTGCAGCCAAAAAAGAGAGAGAAAGAGAGAAAATAATGGCAATAATTAACAATAATAATAATAATGGCTAAAACAAACTGGGTGCTACTATGTGCAGGCATGTTCTAGGTGTTGAACACCTCTCAAGAACCCTAATTATAAGGGTGACCCACACTTTATAGATGATGAGGTACAGAACAATTAACTAACACAAGAAGTAGTAATGGAGTCAGGATTCAAATCCAGGCAGTCTGACTCGTTGTCTGCCCTTTTAACCATCACACTAGATAGCCTCCTACCGTGTGAAGCACCTACTATGTGCTGGCTATTGTCCACACCCACATCATAGAAACTTCACCCCCACCTAGCAAGGCAGGAATCATTAATCCACTTGCTAGGGAGACGCAGGAATCCAGAGAGGTGGAGGAAGTGCCCTGAGTGATAGGCACTGAGATTCTGGAGGAAATACACCAAACTCTGAAGGCCAGGACATCAGATCTCAGGTGCCAGCTTCAGAAGGCTGGGGCTGTCACAAATCAAGGAAGGGGACAGGGAATTCCCAGGTGGTCCAGCGGTTAAGATTCTGCACCCTACTGCTGAGGGCCTGGGTTCAATTCCTGGTTGGGGGAGATTCCACAAGCCACATGATACGGGAGATAGGGTAGGGGATAAAAAAATTGTTCCATGGAGCCCCCGAACTGGGATGAATGAGTAGAAACTATGGGGAAAGGAACAGAGACTGAAGGAGGCAGCTCTGCTCCACAATAACTTGAGGAGACCTGACTCCCTGCCCTGGGAGGGAGCTGAGACCTAAAGATTCTATCAGCAGCTTCTCTTTTCCGAAGTCCTGGTCCATCTCAAACACTCTCAGCCACCTGTATGTGTTCTGATTCTCTCAGGCATGAGAGGCAGGCTTCCCGGCTGCGCTGACATTCCTGGGGACAGCCGGAAGGCCAGGCCTAGGAGGCCAGGCTAGGCCTGTTGGCCCCAGAGGAGAGGGCTCTATCTGTGAGCCTACCTCTTTGTCTCCAACTGACAGGAGGCTACAGGAAGAATCCTCAAGCCCCCTCCTGCATAGTCAGCTGGCATCCCTAGACCCAGCTGCCTGCTGTCATGGCAACAGGCTCTGCTATAGCCTTCCAGCCAGGGGACCAGGGAGCCCAAGCACAGCCAAGGGGGCAGAGCCCTGGGTGGAGGCATCTCTGCCTCCAGGCTCCAAGTCCCCACCTACTGCATGTCCCCCTGGCTGAGGCCACCTACCTCTCCCTTCTGCCATTTGAAGGCTGCCCTGTCCCTCCCAATATGCCTTGTTTTCCCCTCTGGGCCAGAAAAGAGAGGTTGTTGGCCTGCTCATCTGTCTTCACCCCAGGCCTTGAAAAGAGTGCAGGATGGTATTGGGAGGCCAGGGCTGAAGACCTGGCATGGCCAATACCTCGCTCTGTGATCTTGGGTAAATAACTACCTTTTTCTGGGCCTCAGTTACCCATCATTAAATACAGGACAGGTTCACTACCAATCAGTTGGCAGTGGCCTAGAGTGCAGTGCAGACAAGGATTCCGAGCTGAGTCAAAGGTCACTGATCACCCAAGACAACACTGGCCCTGCACAGGAGGGTGGCTGTTTTGAGGGCCATCAGTTTGTCCCCTTGTCTTAGATGACTCTGCAAGCCCCTTCTAGGGCTGACATCCTGAATATTCCTCTGTTAACATGCTGAGTGACTCCAGACAGTCATTCCTCTTGTCCAGGCTTCAGGCTCCTCATCTCTACAATAATAACCTGCCTTCCCTAAGATCTGCCATGCAGAGCAAATGAACTCATGGGTCTGAATGCATTTCCCCAAGGAGGATGGAGTCCCCACCACGTTCCCAGGTCACTCACTCCGGATCTGCTTCTTGATTTCCTTGGAGGGGTCCAGCCAGTTCTGCAGGAGAAGACAAGAGGTCCTGAGAGGGAGCTGGGGGAGGGGACGTGGGTAGGGCAAGGAGACAGAAATATCCTGAAACGCCCTGCAGACAGCGCCCTAGCAGGGAATACCCTTCCCTGGCTGAGCAGTTTGGGTCATTTCCCTCGCGACTGGGAGGTGAAGGAATGAGGCCTGGCTTCACGCAGGATTGGGAACCTAGGGCCCTGGGCCTGGCAGCACGGTGAACAGGTAATGCAGCTGGCATGGGTGAGAAGGAGGAAACTCAGAAAGGAGCTTCCCAAGGGTGGGGAGGAGGCACCGGGGTTATTTCCCCAGGAAGCCATGACACGGCTCTCCAGATACCCATCTGGGGCTGACTTGCAGGTCCCAAGGAAGGATAGGCACACAGAGGAGACAGAGAGCTGAGGATAGACAGGGCTGGATGAACCCTGGGGTTGTGCAAACAGAAGGTGCCTAGTGGGGACTTCCTTGGCAGTCCAATGGTTGAGGTCACCTTCCAGTGCAGGGCTGTGGGTTAGACCCTGGGTCGGGAATTTAAAATCCCACATGCCCTGCAACCAAAAAACCAAAACATAAAACAGAACCAGTATTGAAACAAATTCAATAAAGACTTTTAAAATGGTCTACATCCCCCCGCCAAAAGAAAAGGTGCCTAATGAAGGTCTGAGGATTGATGGAAGCCATAGCATGCGGCCAGGCCAATGGGGGCTTAAGAGATGACGTCTCCCCGCAGCAGACCTTCCAGCCAACTCTGCTCCCCAGTCCAGGTACCTTCTGACTGTCGGCATCACAGAAGGTCAGGCCAAAGTAGTCCTTCTCCAGGAGGTTGAGGTGCTCACAGACCAGGTCAAACAGCACCTGGCCCCGGCCGTGTTTCTAGAGAGAGAAGCAGAGACTCCATGAGGCTGGAACACACATCAGGGTGGGGCGGGGAGGAACTCCAGGCTCCACCAGGACGACGTGAAAACCGCCAAGAGGCTTCCAGCGTCTGGGGAGGATCTCAGTGCTCCTGTCTCCCACCAGGCTCTGCTCACCAAGTCCTAAGGGGTCCTGGGGGAACACTAATCCCAGCCCATCCACTGCCTTCGTCCAAGCCCTCCTGGGGTGCTCCTAGCACTTAAATCTGCTTTGGGGGAAGCCAGAGTGGGGTCAGGGAGTGACTGACTTCTCCTTCCTGTACAGCAAGTAAGAGAGACAGTCTAAGTTGGTCCCAAGGAGGAGAAAACCAAAAATCTGAGCTTTGGATGTGAGAGGAAGAGACGAGCTGCCTGACATGTGACGGATGTGGGCAGGGGAGGAGGGGAGGGCCTGGGACTCAGAGTCACAGCATAATTCTCCTCCCGGGTCCCTCCCCTTACACTAAGGGAGCGCCCCCTATCCAAGCAGCAAGTGACATTCTTCAGGGGCTCATAGAAACTAAATCAGCTTCAGATGCAAGCAGCACTGTGAGAGTCACCTTCTCCCCTAGTTCCCATCATCCATGCGTGGTACCTCTCTGGGCACCGTCCGGGCCTGAGGATTAGGAAGGACAAAGCCCAGAACTTGTAGGTACCCAACCCATAGGTGTGTAGACGAGCACCAACAGAGGCGTGTGAAACAGTCACTACCCAAAGAGGCAGGGGGCTCCAGGGAGGTGGTGAGGTCCCTGCAAGGTCCAGCAGAGTCACTGGGAACTGGGATCAGGCCTGACTGTGGCAGCGGCTGGAAAACCAAGGGATTCCTGAACTTGGAGGAGGCCTTCAGAGACAGAGGCCTCAGCCAAACCCTCACACTCTCCTTGGGCAGCAGAAACAGCACACTGGGGCTAGCATGGGCAGGAGAGAAGAGAGAGAGAGGATATACCCCTCTTTTGCCCAGGGTGTCCACCCTGCAACCCTTCTATGGAAGAAATAAACATCAAAAAGAAAAAGACAGAAACCCTAACCCTGCAAAGAAGATGGAACCAGCCTCCCAGGGCTTAGAAGTAAGTCAGTCCCTTAAGACCAGGGCTCAGAGGTTGAGAGGTTGGATCGGGGGGAACTGGTGGCTCTTGTAAACTCTCAGCAGTAAGGCCACCCTCTGGACTGTTCCATACGTGTGGATGGGCCAGGAATGGCACCTGGACGGGGGCAGAACCTCTAAGGGGGGCGGTCAGAGTTCAGAATTCTAGTGGGAGTTCCAGCCAACATAGGAAAGGGAGACGCTAAATGTGGGGCCAGGAGGGCTGACCCCAGAGAAGAGGTGTCCTGCCTGCCACCCACTGGGGGACAGAATCATGCCACAGGGTTTCTACAAAGCCTGTGGGGAGCAGTCCTTCCCATGGGCCGCCTCCCTATGCCTGGGGGACACTTTACCATGGAATCCTCTAGTGACCAGTTTGTCCTGGCGCCCTGGACAGGGTGGTTCACAGGGAGAACCCCTCTCCCCATCCAATAAATACATGAAAATGATTCTAGTCGAAACCTCAGTGCCTACAGGGTGAGATAGAAGAGCCCAGGTCCAACCAGGCTACAGATCAGCCCCTAGACAGTGAGTCCTACCCAAGGTACAGGCATCCTAAGAAGCCTTTTCCTGGCACCAGGCCTGGGCCTCATCTAATACTATGTGCAATCATAAGAGCCCTCTCTGGGCCTCGGTGCCATGGTCTGGGCAAAGGAGGGCTGGCCTGTCATCTACACGGCAGTCAGTCCAGGCCTCCATTAAGAATGGATGCCCTCTGGCTTGGCCCAGGCTGAGTGCCCAGAGGCCTGTTCTGGCTCCGAGGCCAGTGGGCTGGGGCTTGGCTGTGGCTCCCTACCTCCACCTCGCACTCATACTCCGAAGCATCGAGCAGAGTGACTCGGCAGACGGCGCTCTTGTACTTCTTGGCAATCTTCTGGGGTGACTTCTGGGCCTTGCTGGGCGTGGTCCTCTCTGACAGGCCATCAGCCTCACCGTAGTCCTTCTCCTCCATGTCTAGGCTCTGCAGGTCCAACCAAGGGAAGGATTTGGTCAGCGAGTTTGAAACTAGAGCCTTTCATCCAAATGAGTTGCAATGAGGAAGCAGCTGGAGCTAAGACAGACTCCAAAATGAGAGCCATGGCCCTCTAAGACCCCCCTGGGTGACCCCGGTCTATGGTGCAGGAGGAGAGTCAGAGCTGCGTACGATGGGTGGGCTCATAGGAGGGGTCCACTGCTCCCCCGCAGGCAGAAGCATCCCACAGAACCAAACCCAGGGCCCGGAGCTATCCTTTCTCCTTAGAACTAACAGTGCCTGAGTTATCAGGGCTTGGTATCCTCCTTCCCAGTCTGTCACTGGGTCAAGCATGAGGTTTTGTTGTTGTTGTTTAGTCACTAAGTTGTGTCCGACTTCTTTGCAACCCCATGGACTATAGCCCCTGCCGGGCTCCTCCATCAATGGGATGTCCCAGGCAAGAATACTGGAATCTGTTGCCATTTTCTTCTTCAGGGGATCTTCCCGACCCAGGAATCGAATCCGAGTCTCCTACATTGGCAGGTGGGTTCTTTACCACTGAGCCACCAGTGGCTAGGACTGATCTAATGGAAGGAAGGGAGGTCAGAGCCCTGCACATCAGTCCTAACTCTGCAACGGACACCCTCAATGATCTTGGCTGAGCCCCTTCCCTCTCTAGTCCTGTCGTGAATTAAGGGAGGTGTGAATTCAATGGCTAGATGACCCCCCTCCAAGTCCTTTGTCTCCTTATTCTTTTATTTAAGTTTTTCTTTTTTGACTGTGCTAGGTCTTTGTTGCAGCGAGCAGGCTCTTTAACTGCAGTGTGGGCTTAGCTGCTCTGTGCATGTGGGATTTTTAGTTTCTTTACCAGGGATCAAACCTGCATCCCTTGCATTGGAAAGCATATTCTTAACCACTGGACCACCAGGGAAGCCCCTTCTCGTCTCTTTAGATGATGACTTTTGCTCTGGAGTCACACCGAGGCTTGCCCAGCTAGAATGGACAGCTTAAGGGAATAGGAAAATAAGGTTGAAGGAACACAGATTTTTCAACATCAGACCTAGATTTGACTTGGGACTTCCCTGGCAGTCCAGTGGTTAAGACTCCACGTTTCAACTACAGAAGGTGTGGGTTCAGTCCCTGGTCAGGGAACTAAGATCCTGCATGCCATGCAGTGCAGTCAATATATATATATAGAGAGATAGATAGATAGATACAGATTTGACTTGCACTTCTGTCACTTTATGCTTCCCTGGTGGCTCAGATGGCAAAGAATCCACCTGCAATGTGGGAGACCTCGGTTCGATCCCTGGGTTGGGAAGATCCCCTGGAGGAGGGCATGGCAACCCACTCCAGTATTCTTGCCTAGAGAATCCCCATGGACAGAGGACTACAGTCCATGGGGTCACAAAGAGTTGGACATGACTGAGCGACTAAGCACACAGCACTTTATAGCAATGTGACTCCATCCTGCTGAGGCTCTGTTTCTCCCAGTGTAATGGATAGTTATCTCCTGAGGTCCTGGAGAATAAAATGCAAAAATGAACATGATGGCCCCTGCACAGTGCTCGGCATGTCATGGGTCAACAGTACACCTGTTTCCTTCTTTCCCTGCTCCCGGGCACATACCTGTTCTGCAGGCCGAGCGTCCTGCTGGGGCGGCTGCTTCTCATTGGAGTTGGCCTCGAGATGGCCGTGGCCCGCGGGGGTCACAGGGGTGGTTGCTGCGGCGGCTGCTTCAGGCTGCTGTGGGGCTTCTTCCTGAGCCTTCTTCACCTCAGAATCAGGGCCTGTCTCTGTTGTCATGGTGACCAGCACGCCTGCATTGGCATGAAGGAGAGAGAATGTGATGAGGGAGAGGGGCAGTGAGGGCGTGACAGAACAGAGCGAGGGGGACAGGAACCACACGCCGAGAGAGACAGATGGAGACAAATGGACAAAGAGCCACAGAGAGAAGGGGGAGGAGGGAGAGACAGAGGAAGGGAGGATGGGGAGAGAGTCCGGAGAAGCAAGGGGTCAGTGGAAGCAGCTGAGGTCACAGACCCTCACCCACTCTTTGCCCATATAGCTCCTCAGGAACTCCAATCTCTTGGCCCAGGTCTGGAATCAGGGCCTTTCTTGGGGACAAGGAGAGTCTCTCCAGGGGGCCCCACCCTGCCAAGAGCACCAGGGACAGTCAGGGACTACCTCCAGGCAGGCCCTGGGCCCGGCTGTCTCTCCCACCACAGCACCGGGCACATGGCAGCCCCTCAGCCAATGCTGGATAAACTGAACTCGATCCAAAGAGCCCTGGGCTCCCAGTGCTTCCAGCCCCGACACTAGGCAAGGCTCTTCATGCCCCAAGCCTCAATAACTCCTGCCCCCTGACTCCACGGGGATGCGGTCAGGATGGAAATAAAGGAGTAAGACAGGTCCTCTTAACAAACGCATAGCCCTGATGATGTCAAAGATGGAGATCTGGGCTCAGGCCCTACGTCTGCTACAAATGGGCAATCAGTTCGTCTCACTAGGACTCATCCCAAAAGCGAGGGACTCAGAAATTATCTCTGTGACAGACTATTCTTACCATTTCCCCCTTGAAACAGGAAATGAGATTTCAGAGAATCAAGGACCTACTGCCCAGCTGCTCTTTGGAATAAGCAAATTGCAAAGAGAGAAAAGGAGAAAGAGAGAGAATGGCATGGTCCCATTTATATTTATATATATATAATTATAGATAATATATAATTTTATATTATATTTAAGTTATATTTTAAATTTATGTTTATATTATTTTTATAATATATTTATATTTATATAATTATATATAAAATTTATATATACAAATATAAATGGGACCATGCCATTCTCTCTCTCTCTCTCCTTTTCTCTCTTTGTAATTTGCTTATTCCAAAGAGCGGCTGGGCAGTAGGTCCTTATAAACCCCAACAATCTCAACATCTTAGTGCTTGTACACATGTAATAAAAGATCTGAAAGGATACTCACTAAACTGTTAAGAGAGGTCAATAACTTGGAAGTAGGTAGAGGAGAAAAAGAGAGTTCCATAGGGCATGATAAGAGAGGGAACTTTATTTTTAACTTCATACACTTTGGAATTACTTGTATAATTTTAAAAATACACACAAACACACACATACATATATACATATATTTAACCCAGAAGTTGTTTGTTTTTAGGAAAGCAAAAGAATTCATTTCTGACCCCCATCAGTGAAAACACATTTCTCAAAAAAAAAAAGTTTGGAGCTAAAACCTGGAAACAGAAATGAGCAGGAACCCTCACCTGCTGAGTCTAGAGCCTTCCTCTGAATCTATCACTTTAAAAGAGAAAGATCCAGATGAGATTTGGCAGGTCCCTCCCTCACTCCACCCACCATGGGGGCCTTTGATGGGCGATGCAGACAGACACTGGATCCACCCTGAGCTGTGCACATGCTCTAAGCCCCAATCTTATTTCCCCCACTGCCTTCTAGGAGCCACCAGCCCCGCCCAAAGCAAAGGGCACTGAACAGAAAGTCAAGGGCCCTGAGCACCCCCACTCAGCCACCCAAAGTCTCCAGGGCCCAAGATAGGTCATGAGCATCCTCAATCCCCACCTTATGGATAATGAGCAGAGCACTTTGTAAGCTGGAGCTTGTCGCACAAATGAGAGGGTCTGGTGTTATGGATGCTGTTGTTAAGAAGATGAGGAGGAAGGGAAGGCCTTGGTCCACATGGCCTCATCCCCACCCAGAAATGCTTTCCACTCACATCATTACCCTGGGCTTTACGGGTATAACTTAAAGCCATCGTTAAATAAAAGGTCTGTTGCTTACATGACGCTAAGTGCTGACTCAGTGCCAGAACACAAAGCCACAGAGCTGCTCCAGGGGAGCGCACAGCCTCATGAGGTCAAACTGAGATGAATCCGCCTGGATCTGGATTTCTTCTAAGCCTGCACTGGAGATATCAGCCATTATGCTAGATAAGGCCTACAGGAAAGAACTCTTCAAATAAATGCTTGCTTAATTTTGCTTCCAAAAAAAAAAATTCACAGACTAATTTGTATATTTTGTGCTGGGAGAAGCAGAATCCACATGCCCCTCATGGGCTCAGGCAGCCCAGAGGCTCCAGGACATCTCCTCCTGCCTCTGCTTCAGTCTGATTTCAGCCTGGACTCGCTGAACCTTCACCAGGGCCTGCATTGTCTTGGAAATAGCCAGCTGAGTAATCTTAAATAAATACCCCAGGCTTTCACCGCCCAGGTCTCCAGCAGAGGCTGCTGGCATGACTGCTTGGTGCTGGCAGAACTACAGATGAGAGGAGCTGGAAGCTTCTGAGATAATTCAGTCTCTTCCTCTTCTTTTACAGGTGAGACCCAGACAGCAAAAGGGGCTTGAGCAACAGTCATTTCCTCAGACAGGTTTTCCCTGGTCCCTCCCGCCCACTCTCCTCCTCACCCAGCCTCCTGACTCCCCAGATCCCAGCTCCGGGTCCATTATTCTTCCCGCTGCACTCTGCTGCCTCAGGCAAACCTCAACAGAATCTCAGAGGAGGAGAAAGCACTCAGGCCCGGGCTGGGAGCCAAGGCAGCGGCATGAGCCACGGACAAATCCTGTGGCCAGGGGCTGGCGAGATAAAAGATGGCGTGTCTGCTCTAGAGAGTGAAAAGAGGTGATGTACAAAATCATGGAGGACACCGGAGTGAAAAAGCATGACACGCGACAATTTGTACAGATCAACCCTGTTTTAACTAATGTATACATACAGATACAGAAAATTCAGCAAAGGGGACTTCCCTGGTGGTCCAGTGACTAAGACTCTGCACTCTCAATGCAGGGGGACCAGGTTCAATCCCCTGGTCAGGGAAAACTACATTCCCCATGCCACAGCTAAGAGTTCTCATGTTGCAACTAGAGATCCCGAGTGCTGTAAATAAGACCCGACGCAGCCAAAGAAATAAATATTTTAAGAAAAAAGAAAATTCAGCAAAATATTAACTACGGTTGTTTCTAGAAGGTGGGTAAACAAATTTTTTTTTTTTCTTCTTTCTGTTTAAATGTAGTTCTCATTTTTCTCTACTACACTTGGAGATTTCTTGAATGATTTAAAAAAATAACTAGAAGTCAAAAAATAAATGTTTCCAATGCACATGGTCTGGTATGACAGGATGAGACAGAGATAAATAAAATCTGTTTAAACCTAAAAGAAAATTTCTGAATTAAAAAGAAAAATCACATTATTATTTTTTAAATCTGTGATGAGGAGAACCTTCTTCATCTCACAAGTCAGGGGATAACGGCATGGTTCTCTCACTGGGGCACAGAAAGTGAGCCAAGAACCTGACCTTGGCTTCTGCCACAGCCAGTCACATGGGCACAGTTCTACCCAGGGCCAGGTCAGCACAGACTGATGGAACCTGCTGGGTGGCCAAGCTGGCCAGGCACTGTAGGGGACCCAGAGGACCGTGTGCTGGTTCCCGTGGAGCTCCCTGCCACATGGAAGGATGATACTCACCCAGGACGTGACATAGATTTGCCCATGTACATTTCAGCCTCTAGAAGATTCTGGGACCTGGTGATTGGGAGTATGGCCTGGGGTTTCCAAGGAAGACTTATAGGGTAGGGAGTGCAGGGTGAGCTGGAGATAGGTTTTGAAAAAAGGGAGACTCTAGAAGGTGATGGCAGGGAGGACATTTGGACTAGGTCACCATGTGGGCAAACGCTCAGATGTGGGAACAAGCCGGGATGTGTGGAGGACAGGGAGTCTTGACCTCTTGTTTTTTTTCACATTTAGTTATTTGGCTGCACTGAGTCTTAGTGGTGGCATTCAGGATCTCTTTAGTTGTGGCATGCAAACTCTTAGTTGCCACATGTGGGATCTAGCTCCCTGACCAGGAATCGAACCCTGGCCCCATGTTGGGAGCGTGGAGTCTTAGCCACTGGACCACCAGTGAAGTCTCAGCATTGACAACTTGACTTCTTGGAACAAGAAGCCTATAAACGTGAGGTCCACACAGGCTGGCAGGAGGAACAGGTTTGAGTCAGGGAGAAATAAAGAAACTGGAGGTGGGGGGCGAGGGGGTGCGCCGCAGGGGGCGGCAGCCTTGCAAGACTCAGAAACGTTACTCTGCTGCAAAGGACAAGACCCGTCACTGAGCCATTGCAGCCCAGGCCTAGCGTCAAAGACCCTATGCATAGTCATCTCATGGATCCCTCCATGCAGGGCAGCAGGGCCAGAGGCAGACCCAGGTCAGTGAGACCTAGACCAGGAACCCTCCCCCGTTAGCTCCCTCTGGGACACTGGGCAAGTGACTTCACTCCTCTGAGCTTAGCTCATCTCAATCCTAACACAGAGATAGTCCTCCCTCCTTCTCAGGAGGGTGATGGAGAAAATAGCATAAAGAGGGCACCCAATAAAACAATCCTGAGAAGATCCAGAATGACAAGCAGTAATGGGAAGCCAAAATGGAGAGTGGTCTGTGAAACTGGGGTTTACAAGTGCCCACCCAGGGATGTCCCTGGTGGTCCAGTAGTTAAGACTTGGCGCTTCCACTACAAGGGGCACAGGTTCAATCCCTGGTCCATGGTGGGGGAACTACGATTCCACGTGCTACATGATGAGGTCAAACCACACACACACACAAACCAAACAACAACTAAAAAAACAAAAACAAAAAAAAGAAGTGCCCACCCAGAACAGATGGAAAGAGAGAGACAGAGGCCAGCAAAGCCTGACTGATGACACTAACATATGAAAACCCGAATGCACAGGATTAGAAAAGGGAAAGGTCAGCCAGAGAAGGAAATGCTGACGGTGCCTGCGCCAGCCCTGTCTGGAGGTGAGGGGCCCAGTAAGGCCCAGCGAGTTCGTCTGGCCCCCTCTGGGGCCAGCTCAGCAGCCTGTCAGCCTCTGACACTCTTCAACATTGCAACCACAGGCTGGCTCCCCAGGCTTGCTTTCCGGGGGCACTAAGCAGCCTTCAGACGCTGTGGCTTTCCATCTAGGCTGCCTAGAGGGAGAGGGTGTCCCTGCCCGGAAGAGGCAATATCCACTTGGCCTGCGGTTGTACCCCTACATTAAAAGTGAATCGACTGGTTTATACATCAAGCTCTCCCACCAGGATCAGCGTGACTCAGCATCTCTGAGTCCAGTAAATTGGATCTGTTCTTTTTCTCCAGCTCTACTTCTACCCAGGTCCAAGCCACTCTCAGCTCCTGTCTGCATGGCGGCTCCATCTCTTCCATGGTCCTTTTAGCCACTTGGGCTCTCCTAGGGCTTCTTCTCCACAGAGGAGCCACAGTTAAAGTCCAACTGGATGTCCTCTTTAAAACCCCCAATGACCTACCATCAAAATAAAGTGCAAACTCCTTACCAAAGCTCCAGGTCCCTACATAAGGCCTCTGCTTAGCTCCCCTACTGGCACCATCATTGTGACAGTGGTGTCACACAGGTTTTCTGTCTGCACCTCAGTCACGCCAGGCTTGCCCCTGTCTTGGGGCTTTGCCCTTATTGCTCCCTCTGTGCAGACAGTGGGCTTGTCCCCTGTGTCTTGGCAGCTCTCACCCTTCAGATCTCAGTTTATGTGTCTCTTGACCACTCTGTCCAAAGTGGGTCCCTCCTTCTTTTTTTTTTTTTGGTTACAGCTGGTTTTTTGGTTTTTCTTTATTCTGTTTTTGCCATCTTAACCACCTTTAAGTGTAACAATTCAGGGACAATAATTACATTCACAGTGTTGTATAACAACCACTCCTATCTACTTCCAAAAATTTTCACCACCCATCAAAAAGAAACTTTATTCCCATGAAGCAAGCATGTGTTTCTTCATAAGTTCGCAAATTGTTTCTACTCCTCCTCTAGAATATAAACTCCACAAAGACAAAACTTTATGCCTTGAAATTCCTTGGCCGTCCAGTGGTTAGCCCTCCCGCACATCCACTGCAGGGGGCCTGGGTTCAATCCCCGGTCAGGGAACTAAGATCCCACAAGCTGTGCAACATGGCCAAAAGACAACAACAAAAAACCTTTATCTGTCTCATTTGCCCTTTTCCCCAGGGCTTAGAGCAGTTCTTGATAAATAACAATGGCAAAGCTAACATTTATAGAGTTTACTATTTACCAGGCCCTGATCTAAGCATTTTACATCATTTAATCTTCAAAATAACACATAATAGATATTCTCAATATCTCCATTTTACAAAAGAAGGAACTAAAGCACTGAGAAGTGAACTGGCCCAAAATCATGCAGTTAGTAAACGGCAGTGTCAGAATTCAAACCCACGGAGCCTGGGGTCAGATGGATAAATGGAAAAACACATGAGTGATGGGTGGATGGAACAGCAATGAGACAAGTCAAAAGACCTGGGCTACACTCACCTCAGGAGTCTTCCTGGCTACCAGCCAGTCAGCCTGTCCTGACAACTTATCAGATCTTAAGCAGCTGACTTTTCCATCCAAACTCCTGATATTATCATCCTTATTTGACTGATGAGGACACACGGGCCCAAAGACACGTACCAATTTGCCCAAGGTCGTAAGGCTCTGCCAAGACTCTCTGACTCCAAAGTCCATCCTACTACCTGACATTCCAGCAGCCTCAGAGGGTTCATCTGTACTAATTTCTCCCGGGAGTAAAACTGGCTAAGGAAAAACTTCCGAAGATTAAAAGGCAAATACACTGAGAAGAGCTGAAGTTAGAATCAGGACCACCGTTTCTTGTTTCAGTTCTGCCACTTTCTGTTTGATGGGTCTTGGCCGAGTCACTTCCCCTTTGTGAGCATCAGTTTCTCCATCTGTTAAAACAGGGAGGAGAGGCCCTAATCGCCCACTTCAGAGCAGGGCCATGTAGAGAAAAAGGATGTTTCAGAGAACAAAAGGACTTTGAAATGCAAAAGTTACAGTCACGCTAAAGACAAGGGAGCGTGTATCACAGATGTTTATGACATGTGTCCCGGAAGCATGCCTTTGCATACATATGCACTGCAGTGGAACAGCGTGAGGGCACACACAGCCACGAGTATCCACGGTCATGAACGGTCACTCCCCAGCCACGAAGGCTCTCTTCTAAATCTGAGATACTGACGACTTCTGTCCAGACATTTGTGGGAATTCTGAACCAGGCAGGAACTCACAGTAGGAAGGAGTGGAGAGAGGAAGAAGGAACAGGGTGTGGAAAACGCCAAAACAAAGAGAACGCTAAGCAGAAAGTGAGAGTCTTCTGTCCTGAAAGATGTTTTCAATGATCACGGTTACCAAGATCATCCCTTCTTTTGGGGAAGTCACGGAGCACATCTTTCCCATCCCCCTATGACCAATTCCTGGGCTATTGATCCCCATTTGCACCCCCAGAACAATGTACCACTCAAAGAGCCAGGAAGGAGGCCAAGCTCTTGGACGGTCCTTTGAACTCCTTTGCCTGCTGACCTCTGGTTGCCTTTGGTCAATGGGAGGCACTGGCAGGAGGTCAGAGAGTGGAAGCAGAGAGTGGGGGTCTATCTCCCCAGTCGCCCTCCCTGTGGTTCTAGTGGTGGCTGAGCAGCTCTGTGACAGCTCCACACACAAGCCCAGTAACACTATTCCCTCCCTCTGTTCATTCAGGCCGAAGGGAGGTTTCTGTCACCGTGAGTTTGTGGGTCCCCTTCGTGGGTTCCCTTAACCCTTAACCCTGCCCACAGCTTTCTTAACATCTCCAAGTTAAAGCATCTGAATGGAATTCTGTTTTCTGCCAGAATCTGACTGATAACACCGTGTCGTGTGCTAAACTGCTTCAGTCATGTCTGACTCTTTTGTGACCCTATGGACTGTAGCTCGACAGGCTCCTGTGTCCGTGGGATTCTCCAGACAAGAATACTGGAGTGGGTTGCCATTTCTTCCTCCTCCAGGGGATCTTTCTGACCTAGGGATTGAACCTGAGTCTCTTATATCTCCTGCAGGCAGGCAGGTTCTTTACCACTAGTGCCACCTGTGATTGATACACCACCTGACACTAAATAGATACATGAATTAGAGAGGGAGGGGAGGAGAAATTGGAAAGAGGCAGGATGGTCTAGTGGTTAAGGCTAGACTAGGGGACCAGGAGACCTTGCATTCTCCCTTAATCTTACTGGGCCTCAGTGTCTTCATCTGTAAAACCACAATGATAATCTTACCCACTTACTAGGTTTACTAAGAAAACTGAATTAGATCAAACTGAATTTGGCTCGTAAGGCACTTACAAGCCAAAGCCCACAGTGAGTACTCAAGAAATATCAGAAATTCTCATCGTCTAAAGGCTCAAAGGTTAACAAGAGCAGAAATTACAGAATTTTGTTTTTTTGGCTTTTTAGGGGGTTCTCTGTGTTACACCATTTTCCTACTATGAGCCTGTACTACTTTTGGAGACAGAAAAGAAAAAGAAAAGAATTAAAAGAAAAAATACAGTGAGAGAAAAAGAGGCTATTAAGATTTATTCTTCTCCCTCTGGGGATGATGTTTACTCCCATTGGGATCTCCCCAGTACAGAACATTCACTTCCTTCAGTGACAATCTCCAGGTGGACATGAATGAAATGACCGCCCCTGAGGAGGGAGGAGGGGGACTGTGCCGCCCTCCCAGCCAGGCCTCTGATGGAGCCCAAGGGGTAGAAACAGGAGCTAGGCCTGCAGTCATTCCTACGCGGCAGGGTGGAGACGGCAATTTGTCAGAAGCCAGCGGTACCCATGGGCACCGCATTAAATAAAACCAAGCCATGTGAAGAGGCTGCCACCCGTCAGTACTGGCTTCTTGCCCAAAGGTCTCATGTGCCACCGCGGAGCCACAAACTGATGTGCCATTGTAGGCCGGGGACCACGTGACATGCCCAAACTGCAGAGTAAATGGCATCAGAAAGGAGAAAAGCCTCCTGCTTGGTCCACATGGACGACTGCAGAGGCAGAGAAGACCTCTCTGGAGCGGGACACCCTCTGAGAGCCGGACCATGAGCTGACTGTCTTCCGGGCTTTGTCACCTTTGAGCTCCACCAGGGCCACATGAGATGGGTGGGTTTATTCCCCCGTCAGGTGGGGCTGGCCAAGGTCACACGGCTTGTCAGTCTGAGTCAAGCGGGGACTTGGACCCAGGTCTGCTGGCTCACGGCTCCATGCTCTTCCCCCTCAAACCTGCTACATCCCACTTGCTGTCAAGCATGTAACCAAAGCTACTGTTGCTCTGGATGTAGAAATAATAACAGCAGTATCAACCCCTCCCACGTGCCGGGTGCTTTACAGTCTAAAGGATCATTTTATCATCATCATTTCGCTGGGATCTCACTGATCAGCAGTTGGTGAGAGGGAGCGGGGAACTGCAGTTACAAACATGGACTTTGGGTCAGTGTACTGGCCCCTTGGGGCTCCAATGCTGAGAAGGGAGGTGAGGAGGGGAAAGGAGCCCAGAGAAGCGGGGGACCCTCCCCGGTAACCCTGTGCAATCTCACAGTTTCTGAATCTCTCTCACTTGATTTTCTTGTTTAAACACTACGAGAGTTCATGGTCAGCATTATTTAGAAAAGAGTAAAATTGGAAACAACTTTAAATGTCCATCAACTCCCTGTTGATGGCCAAATGAACTAGGATTTATCCTGTGAAAAATAAATTACAAAAGTATTACATATCTAGTGTGAACATTTTGGGGATGGGGTTTAGATGCACAGACACAGAAAGATGTTGGCATATAGAATGAAAAGAATCTAACTTGTAAAACAATAATGCAATTTATGGTCCCATTCCGGTTTGTATGCTTATTGTTTATGTAGGCATAGAAAAAATTCTAGGCACCACCCTGTTGTAATTGGCTACCTCTGGAGAGAAGGATTTTGGTTGGGAAAACAAGGAGAGAGTATGCTTCTGAATGATTAGGATTTTTCACATAATCCTTTTGTAATTAAAACAAGAAAAAGTAAGTATTCTTAAAAAGGTTTGTCTGGGTCAGTCATTCATTTCCCATAGTACCTGCTGTAATGCTATTTCTACCCATTCTCTTCCAATCTGTACCTATGGTCAGACAAAATTTTATATCATTTAATCTGAGTGCTCATAGTTTGGGGTTTTTTTCCATATAACATTAGGTTGTATCAGAGGGACCTTCCTGGCAGTCCAGCGGTTAAGACTCCAAGCTTCCACTGCAGGAGGGGTGGGTTCGATCCCTGACTGGGGAACTAAGATGCCACATGCCACACGGCACGGCAAAAAAAAACAACAACAACACATTTATTGTATCATAAATATTTCCACAGTATTATATCATCATTATCATCACATCTAGCATTCTTGGGTACTTCTCTGCGTGCTAGTTCCTATGTTAAGGATCTTACATACCTGAAATCATTTAATCTTGATGACAAGCTTAAAAACAGACACTTGGGTTATCCATATTACAGATGGGGAAATTGAGGCTTAAGAAGATGAACTGACTTGCCAAGTCCTCACAGTCAGTAAGGATAGAAATGAGACTTATGCCCTGGTCTGTCTCCAGTCCTCACTGCGCACCTTTCCATCCTACACCCCTCCCAGACACTGAGTGGTGAGTGAGAAGAATGTGCCAAGTAGGGATGAGAAGACCCCGGTCCTGATCTTCCTACCTGCATGACCTTGGACAAGTCACTTGCCGTCCGCTTTGTCCACTCCATCAATTCTTTCACCAGACAAGCATTTGCAAACCACTCAGCCACGCGCTGAGGACAGAACAATGAATAAAACATGAACACTGCCCTCCAAGAGATGACAGCCTAGCCTGAATCTCTTCACGCACCGGAAGGCTCTAACCCCTGTCCCGCCTCTGTCACAGCGACATGAAATGAAATGAAGAAAAGATGCCGAGGAACCTGACAAGTGCACAGCTCCATACGTTTCGAGGGTAAGTATTTCTGCGGCTGTTCACGGCTGCATATTATTTTATCCACTGGATGTTCCAAAACGCTCTCAATCATTCTCCTATTGTTGGGCACTTAGTCCCAATTTGCTGCTATTATGGAAGAAGCTCTGATGCGGCTTCATCCAAAAGGAAATTATGCAAAAGGGAAAAAAAAAAGCCAGATGCACAAAGACGACTCTGCGCAACCTTCAGAATGACTGAAGGGAGATGAGTCCTTCATCTTAAACTTCTGAAGCTGCAAACCAAATTCATGCCCTTCCCCCAACCCATGGCCTTCCCCACCCTAAGCTGCTCCTCCCACAACCATCCGAGGGGACAGCTTAGTGTGGTTTCAACCTCCCTCCCTCCCCAGCCCTCCAGGTCCACAGGGCTGATGGTTTTCCTGCAAGGCTGAGCCCATTCCTTTCTCATGGTTCTTACAGTTACCAAAGGGACCTTCCCAGACCCAGTTCTGTCCTGCCCCAATGCAGGCCCCATACAGATCAAACACCCGCAAAGGATCCTGGAGCCTCCAGGCTCCTGGGGAGGGAAGTGATGTTAGCCGAGTCCCTGCGGCATGCCAGCACTGCACTAGGTCCTTTACGTAACAACCCTAATGTGGTCTCCTTGAGACAGGCATGCTTGGCCACACTTTACAGATGAGGAAACTGAGGCTCAGATCAGCTAAGTGAGAGCCCAAGGGCACGTGGCTAGGACACAGTGGAGCTGCGACTAGAGCTCAGGCCCGGCAGATTCCAGAGTTTTGCCAAAGACCCAAACACAAGCTGACTTTCTGAGTCACCTCTCAGCACCCTCAACCCCCTGCACCATCTGCTACAGGCACACCAGACCACCCGTTCTTCGAACACATCCCGATTTCCCTTCCCTCTGACCCAGGCGAGGGGGTGCCCTTCCCCCCACAGCTATCAAAATTCCACTTGGCTTTTGGTGCCCAGTGCCAAGGCTGCAATCTCCTTGAAGCCTTCTCTGATCACCAGAATAGGAATCCATGCCTACAGAGGCAATAGCTCATCCTTCACCTTCCCTGTGCCATGTCTATGTCTCTCCAGGCCAGAATGGGGGCCCGGGGAGGACAAGGATGTTTCGCCAGAGGCCATATAGGATCAGCAGCAGGTACTCAGGGAATATTTTTCAAATTGAACAAAACCGAGTATGACATCTGAAAAGAAACTTTGGGCTGCTGGCATGGCCATGGAGAAAGTGGCTCCACCTCACACTGCCTGGATTTGAATCCTGGCTCCCCCACGACTGAGCTGTGTGACCTTGAGCAACTGTCTTTCCCTTGCTAAGCCTCAGTTCCCTTCATCTGTAAAATGGGAGGAAGAAGGATTTCTGCCTCAAAGGGCTTGTGAAGATTGTCTGAGTGGTACAGTTAAGCCCTTAAAATGGGTGCCTGGCATGTAGTAAGTGCTCGATAAATGTTGGCTGCTACTATTCTTACCCACAAGCCTCCCGCCCACAGAGGAAGCGGTGCCAGCCTGTTCCCACCCCCACCCGCCTACCCATGCACAAGTCTCCTCCCCACTGGGCCTCCTCCTCACAGTCCCAGCTGGTGCGCCTGCATTCCCTCCTTTGTATGTTCTGGTCACTGGGTTCCTGTCTAGTGTGGCAGGGGTGAGTGTCAGGGCCGGCCAGCCATAGAGCCAACCAGTCTTCCCCTGCAGCCAATGGGAGCACGGAGTCCAGACATCCTCACTTCTGCGGGATCTCGGCCAAGAAGCAGAAAGCCATGGTCAGTCCCTCTCTCAGGCTTCGGGCCAGTATCTTTCTGCCCCCTACCCCTCAGGACCCCAGCAGCACTCAGGCCCCAGAGCCACCCTTGCCTCACAAAATCCAACCCACCCTTGAACTATCCACTGGGACCAGCCCTGGCACATCAGTTGTCTGGCTCTGCCGGACACCAACCTGGTACTCCCAGACCTTGCCCCAGGTACAATGCCATGGTAAAGAGAGACACTCTGGACTCAGCCACACTCTTTCCAGCTGTGCAAACTTAGGCAGGTGACACAACTTCTCTGAGCCTTAGTCATGTGTAAAGAGGATAAAAATAGCACCTACCTGTCAGAGTTGTTGGGAGATAATGCAAAGCATACAGTAAGTGCTCAATAAATGTCCTCATTCTGATTGTATAATCACTGGTATTACTCCAGATGGAGATTATTATCCGCTTTTAATAAATGGGGGCACAGAAGCCCAGACAGGCTCACCCGGACCACCATGCTGGAGCCACACAGAGGCCCCTCCCACCTCAGAAGCATAGGTGGGAGACCCTCTCCACTGCTCCTGGGGGCTCAGGCCCAGAACACGCCTGGGCACCCAGCATCTTCTTGGCTCTGGGTACTCCCAAGAGGGACCAGGGCTCCAGGCCGACTACGCCTCAGCCCTTGCCCCTTAACTGGGACAAGGCAGCCTAGCAGCTGAGGCAGCCTGGCCTTGCCTTCTCACCTTTTGGGATCAAGGGCTGGGAGACCAATGTAAGTCCCCCTCTAGAAGGCAGACTCAGGCTCCAGGCTATAATGCCAGCCCATCAGAGTCCTGTGTATGGAACAGCCACGGCAATAGGGAGGCAGGCATTTGGGCTACAAGAACCCCAAACGCGTTAGAGGATGTGGGTACCTTAGTGCTGGCTCTCACACCCATTTGCCTGTGACTTTGGACAAGTCATTCCTCCTCTCAAGGCCTCAGTCAATGTTTCAGTATTTCCTGAGTGACCCTCCAGGACTAGGCATGGCTCTCGTGCCGGTTCTGGGAAGCAGCTCTCCATGAAGCTCACCGAACTCAGACTCAGGGAACTGAACATGGCCCAGGAAGGGTTTTAATGGGAATAAGGCCCCTTGCACTGGTTTCTATCTCCTCCAGGGCTGCTTTGAGGGGCCCCTTAGGAGCCATGCTCTGCGCACACACAAATACGGCACACAGGGTCACCAGTAGGCATGACCACAGACTGGCCAGTGGAAGCCAGCTTCATCCCTGCACGGAACTGGCAGAGCCTCCCTGGGCCACGGCGGCTCAGAGAGGAGGCTGGCACAGGCTGCCTCTGCCGCAGGCTCCATATGAAGGAACGGGTGGGCAGGCGGGTACACAGTCGCCTCTGTTCCCCACACCCTTGCCCGAGACAGCCCCACTTCCTCCAGAGGTATCATTCGAGGTCCTGAGCCTTCAGCCTGGCCTAGTGGCTACTGACTCTGGAAGACTCCTAATGCTGGGACGTGGGGGAGAGATGGAGCAGCTGTAACCCCACCTGGCCCTGGAGAGGTTATAAACCTAGCCCTCTTACACTCCCACCTCTGGGTACAGAGGAGGAGATACAAAGTGATGGCAGGAACAAATGGTAGTGTCTCTCTCGCATCAAGGTATTCTCAGAGCTTGCGGGGGTGGGGGTGGGTGAGTGCGGGGAAGGAGGTGGGCAAGGACCACAACCGGCAGCCGCAAAGGAGACCAGGATCCTCAGAACTCCTTCCTAGTCCTTGTCCAGCCTCTTAAGCCATATCTCTGCCAGACAGTGGCCTTAGATCTGATAAGCACCCTGGTGGTTGCCGTCACTTGCACCCCCTGCCCCCCGCAGCCACATACCATGCTGCTCCCCAAGATCCCAGCCCCACGGGCCCTCAGACGTCCCCCAGGTGAGAAGGTGCCAGGCACAACTGGGACCCACAAGTCCTCTCCCTCTAACGTGTCAATGCCAGGCCAGAAACCCCGTGGTCCTAGAGCCAAGTTCTATCCCCCTAGCTTTGGGAGACATGGAAGAGAGGTAGGACGGGGAATGAGCCAGAGTGGAGGAAGGTCTGCAACCAGAGGATGAGTGAGGACCAGGGCTCCCCAACAACCCAGGCTCCAGTCAAGAGACTGTCTTGCAGCGTCTGAAGCCCAGAGGAAATATCCAGAGGGCTCTGGGCCTCCTCTGAGGCGGCAGGAGTGGTCTCTGAGAACAGAGAACGGGAGTGGGCCAGCCAGGCACCCACCCAGCAAAGGTTCATCCTTACAGCAAGCCTTAGCTCCCCGCCTGCCCACCTCTCTCTCCCGGCCTGGCGGGAGGCTGCAGACCCGGAAGGTCGGGAGGACCAGCAAGGACCGCTCCCACACTGGCCGGAGGGCCGAGAGCCCGCAAACTCAGTTCCTGCTGGTCTGCCCCCCACTCCTCGTCTTCCCCCAGGGCTGAAGGCTGGGCCTCCGGGTAACGAGCCCCCAGACCACCCCCACCCAAACCCACCCACGCCCCCTCGTGCCACCTGATCGCCGGCGCGTGCCTACCTGGGCCTGGGGGTCCCCATCTCGGGCGCGCGGGGCGGAGGGCGCCCCCTCGGCTCCTGCGAGCCGGCAGGCCGCGGGGCGGGGCGGGCTCTGCGGAGCAGCCTGTTCCGCGACACCCCCGCCCGCTGATGGATGCCGACTGCAGCAGCGGCGGCGGCGGCGGCGGCTCGGCGTGCGCCGGGGGCTGGGCACCGTGCCCACAGCCCCGGGCCTGGCGCCCGCCGCGCGGCCCGCCCCCGCCCCCGCCCGGCCTCCGCGCCCAGCCCGGGGGCCGCCGCCGCGCGCCCGCCTGCTCCCTCGCGGCGGCCCGGCCCCTGCCTCCGCCTCCTCCCCGCCGGTCTCCCTCCTCTTCTCGCCGCTCTCCCGCTCCCGCAGGCTCCCAGGCCACCTCCTCCGGGGCGCCGTCACACCGAACAGTCCCCGGGACCCCGGCGGGACTGTGCCTTGGGCGCCCAGTCCTGGGGCTCCGCGGCTCCCACTCTGGCCTGGGCCAGCCTCGGGTCCCCTCGCGCGAGGGCTCGGCAGGGAGAGAGGAAGAGGGGAGTGGGGGAGGAAGAGGAGAGGCTCCCTGACTCAGAGGGGGTGACTCAGCTTCGGCCCACCGAGCGCGGCCGGATACCCTCACCTCCCCTCCCCGGCAGCTCAGCGCGGGGCAGAACTTCCCCGGAGCCCGGGCTCCTCCTCCACCAGGGGGGCGGTATCGCAAACGTCTCCCGGGGGTCCCATGTGTCTCTGAGTGTGTGTACGTGTGCATTTGTTCCTATGTGCTTCCGTGACAAATGGCCGTGTGACGGTGGGGCCTGGCTGGTGTACAGCTGTTTCTGGAGGTGCCGCGTAGGCATCCAGGCTCCAGGAAGGTGGGCTTGAGGGGTGGCCAGAGGGCCTGCGGCACCGGCACCGAGGTCCTGGCTCAAAACCAAGTGAAGCCTGGCTGCTCCCCTCCAGCAGCGCTGTTACAACTCAGAAAGCCATCCAGACCACCTTACCAGACCCACAGAGGAGAACCCCCAACGGCCTGGGATCCAGTCCAGCCCTGTCACGTGTCAACCAGTACCTTTGGGCACATGGCTCTCCTGCTCTGGGCCTCACTTTGCCAGTGAAAGAAAGAGCTGGATGTACCTGTCTCCACAACATGATCCCCTGAGATTTCTGCCCACGGGTCCACATTTGCAGCCCACACGACCCCTGGTCCCCGACCCGCCACCATCCCAGGCATACACATGCACATTCTTTCAGTCTTCAAATCATTCCTGAGTACCTACTGCATTCCAGCCACTGTTCTAGGTGCTGCAGAATCCACCACACTGGGAACCGGAGCTTCAAAGCTGGGACGCCATCCACGCGAGAACCAAGCCTCCACACCCTCCCCGCCCCTCCCAGGCTGCATTTCCTTCAGTGTCCACCTCACCAATGGGCTGCGTCCCTTAGTGTCCACCTCACCGGGATCCTTCTGCACTCCCACACTCCAGAGACAGGCAGCTCCTTCCGTCCACTCCTCTCTCCTAAGGCAGATGCTCCATCAGGGCGACCTTCTACCCCAGGTTCTAATAGCAACCCTAGATCCTCCACGGAACGCAGCTATGCCCCTCTCCCCAGCCCCTCTCAGAGAACCAAGAGAGCAAGCATGTCCCTTCTCCCCACCCCCAAACCAAGCCTTCTCTTCTCCAAGTTAAACATCACCAGCTCTTTCACCAGATGTTCCCAAGACGCAGCTTCCGGTACCTCCACTCTCTCTGCTGCCCCAGGCTCAGGAGTAGTCAGAGAGCAGAGAGCAGAAGGAACCCAGCTCCTCCGAGTCCTAGAGAACACGCCCTCCCTCCAGACAGGAGACTGAAGATGCACAAACCAGCCCAGGGCCAACTCCCAGAAGGACTGGAGTCCTGCTGGGCGGACTTCCCTACAGATGTCCTCTTTTGTCTGTAGACTTTTCAATCCCCAGCCTCCCAGTCAGCTCTTCCCAGGACCTCCCCAGGCCCTCCGGGGTGTGGCCTTGGGCAAGTCACTTTTCCACACTAGGGTGATCTACTTGAGTTTAGTTCACCACATTTATTCAAATGAAAGCGTGAAAGGACCAGTAAAACTCAGGAGTCACACCAGATGAATTTGTTGTTTGATAGACACATCTGCTAAGAGATTTTTACTGACTGCTTACTGCAAATATTTTCTTCCAAATTGACACTCAGCCTCCTCTGCTTGCTGCCCTCCCCAACGCTGGGCTCCCGTGGGCCAGACCCAGCTGCCCAGATGGTACTGCCTGGCCAGGCCAGAGCCCTCTGTTCCTCCCAGTTCAACTCTCCTTCCCTCGACCCTCCTCCCCTTCCTTTCTTTCCCCAGGAAGGAGCCTTGCCCTCCCCTCCTCTCCCCTCCCCTCCCCTCCTCTCCCTTGGGGCAGGGCCACTTTCCCACCCTCCTCGGCTAGATGGAGCCTCTCACTTTCCCAGAAGAATCCAGGCTACATTCCAAAGACCAAGGCAGAACATTCCCAGATATGACTCTGGATTTAAACCCAAAGAGCTTGATTCCCTTCAGGTCAGTGGGACCACACAGAAAACTGGGCTTCTTCTACTGCTATCATTATTATTCTTTATATTATTATTATTGACTAACTTTTTTTTTTTTAACTTTTAAAACAATATTTATTTATTTGACTGCAGCAGGTCTTACTTGCTGCATGTAGGATCTAGTTCCCTGACCAGGGATTGGACCTGGGCCCCTTGCATTGGGAGTGTGGAGTCTTAGCCACATCAGGGAAGTCTCTAACATTTCTATTTGTTGTTGTTCAGTCGTTAAATAGTGTCTGACTCTTGTGATCCCATAGATTGCAGCACACCAGGCTCCCCTGTCCTTCACCATCTCCCAGAGTTTGCTCAAACTCATGTCCAATCAGTCCATGATGCCATCCAACCATCTCATCCTCTGTCATCCCCTTCTCTCCCTGCCTTCAACCTTTCCCACCATCAGGGTCCTTTCCAATGAGTCGGCTCTTCACATCAAGTGACCAAAGTATTGGAGCTTCAGTTTCAGCAACAGTCCTTCCAATGAATATTCAGGGTTGATTTCCATTAGGATTGACTAGTTTGATCTCCTTGCTGTCCAAGAGACTCATTTCTATTAGCACTTTCCAGTTTGCAAAGTACTTTCAGGCGTCATCCTCACGTCCTGTGACACACTGTCACCCTCTCATTTTATAAACAGACAATTTGAGGCCCAGAGCAGTGAGTGGCTTGTCCAAGTTCAAACTTGCCAAGTAACACTGATTTTCTGGACCAGACACTTTCCACTTCACCCCACAATAACTTTTTCCAGAGAAATCTGATTGGGATGAAGGCAGTCTCTGAAGAACAAACAGCCCCCTATAGGCATCAGTTGAAATCATTACCCCAGTTACTTGCCTTCCTTCATTCCCAGAACAGGGAAACTGAAACACAAGACCAAGACCCAACCCAGAACCAAATCTTAGAGAAATGCAAGGAGCCCAGGTGGAGGAAAAGAAGCCCTACGTTACCCTCCTCCCTCAATAAAGACGGGTTCTTCTGAATTCTGCTTCTAGCCCTGGCTCTGCCACATCTTTCTATGTTACTTGGGTAGATAATTTGATCTTTCTGAGCCTCAGTTAATTCCCTATAACGTGGCAGAAATTCTTCCTGCTTTACTCCCTGAGTTGCTCTGATGGAAGATCAGCAGATGTCAGCAGAAGAGAAGGTCACTCCCTCTCTGGGCTGCTAGGGAGGTAGGAGAAAGTCTTCTTATTTTTGTCTTTTTTTTTTTTTAGGCCATGCTGCGTGGCTTGTGGGATCTTAGTTTCCCAATCAGGGATTGAACACAGGCCCTTGGCAGTGAAAGCCTGGCATCCAAACTACTGGACCACCAGGGAATTCCCAGAAAGTCTTTCTTCTGAAATTTTAACTGGAGGGAACTTGATAGTACAAAAGTGCTGCTGCTGCTGCTGCTGCTAAGTTGCTTCAGTCGTGTCCGACTCTGTGCGACCCCATAGACGGCACCCCACCAGGCTCCGCCGTCCCTGGGATTCTCCAGGCAAGAACACTGCAGTGGGTTGCCATTTCCTTCTCCAATGCGTGAAAGTGAAAGTGAAGTTCCTCAGTCGTGTCTGATTCGTAGCGACCCCATGGATTGCAGCCTACCAGGCTCCTCCATCCATGGGATTTTCCAGGCAAGAGTACTGGAGTAGGGTGCCATTGCCTTCTCCCACTGGTGGGGCAGAGACCAAACCAAATACTCAGGTAGGGTCCCTCCCACCCCGCCCTTTTTATCTTTTGAATGAGGAATCCAAAGCTCAGAGAAAAGTGGCAACTTGCCAAGGTCACTCCATTGGAGGCAATGGTCTCCTGACTCCCAGTCACCAGGGGCCCCTGGATTCCTGAGAAGGCAGGGTGGGGTGGTGGGTGCTACTAGTGTAAGGATTTCATCTTTCATTTAACAAACAGTGATGTACACGCTGAGCCTCTGGAAGGCAAGAGGAACTGAGTAGCCTCTGTCCTGGAATTCACTGTCAGACCAGCAGCAGAGAATGGTACCTAAACCAGCACATCAGAGGGTGTTGTAAGATGAATCACCACCACTTTCTGAGTACTCGATCTGTGCCTGGCACCGGTCACACATTCATTTGTTTAATCCTTACAACAATTCTCTGGCATTGAAATTATTAACTCTTTTCATAGCAGGAGTCTCTGAGGCTTGAGGTTAACGACTTCCCAAAGTTCACTCAGCTAATAAATGGCAGGGCCAGGATGTGTCTGCCAGGTCTGTCTGAGGCCAAGTGCTGAGCTTCAACCCTTATGCTTTGCTCCCTGCCTCTAGGGCTCTGCTGACCTATGAGCTACCCACTACTCACATATGGCTTCTGAGCACTTGAAATGTGGCTTGTGCACATTAAGATGTGCTGTAAGTATAAAATCCACACTAGATTTTGAAGATTTAATCAAAGAAATGTCCTATATCCTCTTAATAATTTTTGTATTGCAATGATATTTTGGATGTATTCAGTTAAATAAAATACATCATTAGAATAATTTTATCTGTCTCTTTTGGCTTTTTTTTTTTTTCATGTGGCTATTAGAAAATTTAAAATCACATATGGGACATCCTTGGTGGTCAAGTGGTTAAGAATCCACCTGCCAATGCAGGGGACACCGGTTCGATCCCTGGTTCAGGAAGATTCCAAGGTTCTACAACTACTGAGCCCATGCTCTAGAGCTGGAGATCCACAACTAGAGAAGCCACCTCAACGGGAAGCTCGTGTACCACAACTAGAGAGTAGTCTCCACTCACCTCAACTAGAGAAAGTCCACGCACAGCAATGAAGACCCAGCACAGCCAAGTAAATAAATAAATACATTTAAAAATAAGAAATAAATAAAATCACATATGTGGCTAACAGGTGTGGCTCACAGATTTCTTTTGGTCAGCACCAGTTTAGGTGCTCTGAAGTCCTAACCCAGCCCATGGACCTCACAAAAGGGTTCCTGTGGGAGGAGATGCCTAAACGAAAGTGAGTAAAAGGCATGGTCCTAGGGAGGAAGGTACGCGCCAGGGCAGGAGGGCAGCAGGGCCTGGGTGCATGCTAAGTCATGTCTGACTCTTTGCAACCCCATGGACTGTAGCCTGCCAGGCTCCTCTCTCCATAGGATTCTCTAGGTAAGAATACCGGAGTGGGTTGCCATGCCCTCCTCCAGGGGATCTTCCCGACCCACGGATCGAAACCATGTCTCTTATGTCTCCTGCATTGGCAGGCGGGTTCTTTACTGCTAGCGCCACCTGGGAAGCCCCGAGGGCCTGGGTGGGCTGAGCTGAATGAAGCCCCAGGCAGCTGAGAGGGGGGCCAGTTTATAGAGGAAATTACCAGAGCCAGACTTTCCAGAGCAGCGTGATCAATGGGCCTGGGAAGTTCTGCCTGATAAGGCTGTTCTCGTTGATTCTGGGCGTGCTCTGGAAGGCACCGCAGGGCAGCTGTGTCCGGGGGTAGGGAGCAGTCCGGGTGGATGGGCAGCAATGCCCCCTGGCAGGGATCTCCTGGCTACAGCTGCCCCTACTGCCGCTCCTTCAGTCTCCCCCAAGAAACCTCTTGAAGAACTGCAGTCTCCAGAGACCTCGCCATCCTCTCAAACCTTCCAGTCCAGACTGTGGAAACCACACATTCCCGCATTAGGTCATGTTGAAGTTGCACACATCATGCAATGATGAAGTTACACGGAGGGTCACACAGTGCAAAGCACTTTTCCATCCTTAGTGTGACAGTGTTGAAGAGCCTGGGGGCAATAGTTATCTCTGGGGAGAGGTCAGGGGGAGGGACAGAGGAGGCTCATTAATAGCACAGGAGCTGTGTGACCTTGGGCAGGGCCCAAACCTCTCTGAGCCTCAGTTTCCACCTCTGTACAATGGGGTTTCCCCAATGGCTCGGTGGTAAAAAATCCGCCTGCGATGCAGGAGACCCAGGTTTGATCCCTGGGTGGGGAAAATCCCCTGGAGGAGGAAATGGCAACCCACTCTAGTATTCTCGCCTGGAGAATCCCATGGACAGAGGAGCCTGGCAGGCTACAGTCCACAGTGTCACAAAGAGTCAGCACGGCTGAAGTGGCTGAGCACACACAATGGGGATATTGTCAGCACCACCTCTTCAAGCTCCTATGACATGGGAGAACACCTGTGAGATACCCGGTCTCTTCAAAGCCTCCAGAGGTCACCTCCCCTCCAGGAAGCCCACCTCCCACCCCTTGCTTCTACCATCCAGCCTGTCCCTCCTCTAGCCTTCTGGACCACACATCTCTTGTCTCTACTTCTGAATTTGGGGTTCAGCTGTCATGAGGCTCTCTGACCGCTCCAATAAGACTGCAGCTTGTCAAAGGTGCAGTCCCCTCATTTCCCTCATTCTTCCCCCTCCCCCTGTCTTTGCCTCCCCCAACTCCCCCACAGCCATGTTCCTGCACAGGTCTGCACAGCCCAGAGGCTGCGATAGCCTAGCAGCTTGGACACTTGGCTGCTGTCTTTGGCCCAAAGCAATGCCAGTCAGGATGACTGTGCACACCCTGAGGAGCTGCACCCACCCTGCTCCCTCACGGGCAGAACCTTCAGTAGCCAGGTGTTCTCTGATAAAGTGACTCGAACCCTTGGCCCACCTCTGCAGACCTTTCACAGCCTGGTCTCACCTGCCTCTTCATCCTCAGGTCGCTGTGAAACTGACTTGTTCTGGGCCCCCAGGGCGTGGCCACGTGGGGCCCTGCCTCTCTGCTTTTGCGCACGTTCCTCCTCCGCTGGGGAAACCCTCTTCCCCTTTCCCATGATCGTGCTTTCAGCCATCCTCCAGGAAGTCCTTCCTGATCCCCTCCTCTTTACAACCCCAGTTCCCAGCTAGAAGGGACCTCAAGGCTCCTCCCCTTTCTCCTTTGCTCTGCCCTCCAGTCCTGGGATGTGTGAATTGCCCCACTCAGCGCTCGGCTCAAAATAGGTGCATGGGGTGTGTCTCTTGGGAGCCAGAGCCAGAGGCCAGGGAGCCAGGAGTTCACCCAGGATGCCAGGACCCTGCTGAGGCTGAGCTCTGCTGACCCACACTCCACCTGGGCTACATTTTTTAATGGATCTCCACACTCCTGCTCCCCCTGGGAAGTCAGCCCTCCCCTAGGACGTCTGGGAGCCATACTCCTGGGGCCTGAACATAAAAGATCTGGCCATGTTCCCACTGGATTCAGACATCCACCCAGCCTCCGGTCGGGTGCTTGAAGTGTCAGCTGAGGTTTGCCTCATCACAGCATCACAAATTCCTTGCAGTCAGAAGAGACCTTGGAGAGAATCACACTGAGGCTGGGAGCAAGGAGAGGCAGCAGAAGAAAGTCTGTGTGGGTGTCTGCGGTCTCCTGTGCCAGAAGATGCTGCAGAGACACCATCAATCAATATCATCATCACAGAGAGCCTTTGGGACCCACTACGTGCTGGCACTGTGCCTAGCAATATGCGTCCATTTCAGTTCTTCACTTCTTCCTTCCCTGTAAGGCAGAGGTGATATATTCCACCTTAATTTTATAGAGAAGAAACTGAAGCTCAGAGCAGGTAAGCCAGCAGTGCAAGGTCACATTGCTAGTAGGTAGGGGGCCAGGATTCAGTCTGAGGTGTGCCTTACTCCACAACCCGTTTGTCCACTATTAATCCTGCACACACATGGTCTAACACAAATTCACTGCAGAGAGATCGGCTATATTTTATCTCCTGTCTGAGGGTGGGGGGTGGGGGTAGTTACATAAATGTGTATAAACTTATGATCTGTGTACTTTTCTGCATTTATAACCTCAATAAAGGTGTTTGTTTTTTTTTTATGTTTTTGTGCCAGAGATGAATCTATGCTAGATATTTGGGGGATGTGCAATACTCTTAGTATTAGAGTCTGAAACTAGATAACTGTTTTTTTCCTTTTTCAACCATCTTGCCATTTCAACAGGGACTGTTCTGAAGAACTCATAAACCCCCAAGTCAGACCCAGCAAAAATTCACCTGTTATCCACCCATGGCTCAGACCACAAACATTTTCTTGCACTTACATTCCCAGACCAAGTGCCACCTAACCAAAAATCGATTTCCAAAAACTAGCACTGCTCTGCAGTGTTTGCAACCCTCTCTTCATCCACCCATCTGCCCCAGATGGCTGGACCAGCCGCTGCATCACTGTTAATCCCCAACTTCATGAGATGGCCAGGCAGCCACATCTAGATGTTCCCATCTCCTCACACCAGGCCAGGCTGGGCAGAGAAGCCGTCTGTGTGTGTAAACACAGCCTTCTGCTCGGGTGGCACTTGCCGGACTCTCCTGGCCAACTGGGCCCTCTATGGCTTTTATCTTTCTGCCCAAAATAACCATTGGCTTCAGTGGTTCTCTGGGCATGAATCAGACTCTCCTGAGAGCATGTGGCAGCTTGAAGACAGGAAGGGCACGTTATCCATCTCTGCTTCCCCTAAGCACTAGGACAAAGATCTGCAGGATTTACTGAGAGCCTCTGTGTGCCTGGAAGAATCCGTGTTGGGGGTGAGGGCTCACTAGAAAAGTCTCAGGAAGCTGAAAATTTAGGGAAAGAGAGGAAACACCAATATCAGCCACCAGCAACAGAAGGCTGAAATACTAAAGGTTGTCATAAAGGGGGAAAGTGTCTTGGGAGTTCAGAGGAGAAAGAGATGAGAGGGGAGGGGGTGTCAAAGAAAGTTTCAAGGCAGAGGTGGCATTTAGGTTGGGTCTTAAAGGCATGGCACAAGGACAGTCTGGATGGAGGAGAGAGTCTGAAGCAGGCACAGGGTTGGGAAGTACCGGGTAGACTCAGGAAACTGGTCTTTTCTTTTCGGCCAAGCCACGTGGCTTGCAGGATCTTAGTTCTCCGCCCAGGGATGGAACCTGGGCCCCGGCAGTAAAAGTGACAAGTCCTAACCACTGGACTGCCAGGAATACCTAGGAAACTGACTTGCATGACCTGGAACAAAAGATGCCGAGGGCTGAGGCTGGGGCTGGAAGGTCACACAGTGCCAGCAGAAACCTCAAATGGCGCACACCAGCAGGTTTCCTGCACTGTCTGGCAATGAGCCACACATGACTGTTTACATATGAGTTAATTAAAAAGGAAAAAAATGTAAAAGTCACAGCCACATGTGATGGTGGTTACCATACTGGACAGTGTAGAACATCTCCATCACTGAAGATAGTTCTACTGGGTGGCACTGGAACACACAGCAGAGAATCCAAAAGGCATTGAGCAGAGGTGAGACTGATTGGAGCTGGGCTTTATGAAGATTAACTTGTCCCTGGAGTAGGTACCTGAAGGTAAGAGAGAGACCTGGACCCAGGGCAGGCATTGTAATAATACAGGTGAGATCAATAACCACGTTTAGGGACTTCCTTGGTGGACCAGTGGTTAAGAATCCACCTTTCAATGATGGGGATGAGGGTTTGATCCCTGGTTGAGGAACTAAGATCCCACATGCCACAGAGCAACTAAGTCTGTGCACCACAACTACTAAAGTCCATGAGCTCTGGAGCCCACACACCCCAACTAGAGAGTCTGTGTGCTGCAACAAAAGATCCCACATGCCGCAACTAAGATCTGATTCAGCCAAATAAAATTAAATAAATAAATCTTTTTAAAAAATAACCACATCTATTCCCTGTGTTTTTCCTATCAGTACGCAGGAAAGCAGAGAGCCATGGTTCTCAAAGTGTGGTCCCTAGAACAGCAGCATCACCTGGGAACTTCTTGGTGTGAGAAAGCTCAGGTCCCACCCCAGATCTACTGAATCAGAAACTAGGAGTTCAGAGCAGCAGCCTGTGCTTTCATCAGCCCACTCCCGATTCTGATGCACGATGCCCATACAGAGGCTAGTAGCCTACTCTGGTTCCAGACTCTATACCTCTAAGTTCTACAATCAGAAAACCTGGCTCCATGTCTTATATCTCTTGGCTCAGCTGTTTACTAGCTCTGCTTAATCCCTTTGTGCCTCAGTCTTATAAAGATTAAAGGAGTTAATACATGTACTTTTCTTAGAAGAGTACCTAGCCTATAGTAAGTGCTCAATGAATATTAATTATTTTTAATCTTCATGGGCCACCTCATCAAAACTACTATGGTACAGGGACTTCCCTAGTGGTCCAGTGGCTAAGACCCTGAGCATCCAACTCAGAGGGCCTGAGTTCGATCCCTGATTAGGGAACTAGATCCCACATGCCACAACTAAGTGTCCGCGTGCCACACTAGAAGATACCACGTGCTACAACTAAGACCCAGTACAGCCAAATAAATAAAAATAAGTATTAAAAAATAAATAAACTCTTATGAGAAATGCTGGGCTGGATGAAGCACAAGCTGGAATCAAGATTGCCGGGAGAAATATCAATAACCTCAGATATGCAGATGACACCACCATTATGGCAGAAAGAGAAGAACTAAAGAACCTCTTGATGAAAGTGAAAGAGGAGAGTGAAAAAGTTGGTTTAAAACTCAACATTCAGAAAACTAAGATCATGGCATCTGGTCCCATCACTTCATGGAAAATAGATGGGGAAACAGTGGAAACAGTGGCTGACTTTATTTTGGGGGGCTCCAAAATCACTGCAGATGGTGACAGCATCTGTCATGCTGGTGAAATTAAAAGATGCTTGTTCCTAGGAAGAAAAGTTATGACCAATCTAGACAGCATATTAAAAAGCAGAGACATTACTTTGTCAACAAAGGTCTGTCTAGTCAAAGCTATGGTTTTTCCAGTAGTTGTGTATGGATGTGAGAGTTGGACTATAAAGAAAGCTGAGCGCCGCAGAATTGATGCTTTTGAACTGTGGTGTTGGAGAAGACTCTTGAGAGTCCCTTAGACTGCAAGGAGATCCAACCAGCCCATCCTAAAGGAAATCAGTCCTGAATATTCATTGGAAGGACTGATGCTGAAGTTGAAACTCTAATACTTTGGCCACCTGCTGCAAAAAACTGACTCTCATTAGAAAAGACCCTGATGCTGGGAAAGATTGAAGGCAGGAGAAGGGGACAACAGAGGACGAGATGGTTGGATGGCATCATCGACTAGATGGACATGAGTTTGAGTAAACTACAGGAGTTGGTGATGGACAAGGAGGCCTGGTGTGCTGCAGTCCATGGGGTTGCAAAGAGTCGGACACAACTGAGCGACTGAACTGAACTGATGGTACAAAGTTGAATTCCTCCCACAGACAATGGACTAGCATCTGTCTGTCTCTTACCTGCCTGTCCATCAAATAATATTCCTAGGCCGGCTCCCCACCCTACCACTTACTTCCCCCCAGGCCTAGAATGTCAGTTCTTCTCCCGGAAGGCAGGGGCATTTCCTGTGTCAGGGGGCATTTCCACCGGGGGAGAATGTCAAGGCACAAGAGACGGATTTAATGTCCTGTGCTAAGATGTCCTGTAAGGAAACAAGTCAGGAGATGCCCCAGGAGACTTCCTCACAAGACCACCTGGGGATAGGAACGTCCAGAGGAAAGTGCCCAGTTGCCCACTGTTATTGAAAGCCTCAATTCATTTGGATCCATGCCAGCCTAAAGGCCATTTGAAATGGTACCTGGAATTCTGTCTACTGCAGGTAGCTCGATCCTGACTCAGGGAACCAGCTGGGGAAGGATGGTGTCAAGAAACCTGGGTTCTGATCTTGGCTGTGAGAACTCAGGCAGTTATTTTCTTCTTTGGATTCTATTTCCTCGCCTCTAATGTGAGGGGTTTGGACTAGTATGGTCCTTAACCTCTTATGGGTCC
The DNA here is from genome assembly GCF_054371585.1 of Giraffa tippelskirchi. Taxonomy (NCBI): domain Eukaryota; kingdom Metazoa; phylum Chordata; class Mammalia; order Artiodactyla; family Giraffidae; genus Giraffa; species Giraffa tippelskirchi. Next base: position 107,078,609 of record NC_137287.1, on the reverse strand, counting down.
TGGTTTCCTTAGAAAATATGATAAAAATTGCAGAGCTTCTCCCAGAAAAATGTACATGGGCACACGTCCAGACATACACAGCCTTATTATGAGTTTAGCATCAGGAAACCTCATGAAACCCATACATAGCTCACCCCTTGCATCCATGGACACTTGGTTAAGAAACCTTGGCTAGATGGTCTCTAGTCATCAGGATAAGAAGTCAGCTGTATTTGTATCTAATCTAAAGGAACCTTATGTTAAAAAATGTCACCAAAAAGAAGAGATGTGAAATGGGCTTTCATAAGATTCAACTGTTGATGGGGTAAATGGTACGCATCCATCCGAGAGCCTACCCCCAACCCTGTCATATTGCCTTGGCAGTCTCCCCTCACTTCCTATTTCCCACCCCAACTCAGCAAAGAGCGAGCATGTAGTCCTGAAAGACACTCCTGTCCCCACCAGCTGTCTCTGGCACTTCCCGAAGAGTAGACAGATTGTCTCTGGGCCACGACAAGGTAGAAGAGGAGGAGCCTGGCCTGCCTCTTGTCCCCCCGCCCCAAATCCCTGGCTCAGATGCCAACCACTAAAGAGGCTCCCAGATGCCACCCTCCACTCCCCAACACACACACACACACACACACAGAGCCATGCTCATGCTCTCCCTCGCACAGCCACAGCCAAGGAAGGGACGGCACCTCCAGACACGTGGTGGTGTGGCCACCTGGAACAGGCAAGAGTTATTTTTAGAGGCCAAGTGACAGGACGGGTGAGACCAGTTCCACCCGTCAGAGCTCCCGCTCGCCACCGGCTGCGATGAATCACCACCCACTATGCGAATGTCCACATCTGTCAGCATGGCCAGAGAGGCTGCACTGGCTTCGGGAGCGACTGTCTTGGATTGGTGACCATGCTGATCACACCAGCATGAGGCCAGGATCACACCAGGGGCAAGACGCCCAGCTTGAGTCAGAGCAGACTGACAGCCTCTCCCAGCCCAGTCCAGTCCAATCCAGCCCCGCCCCGGGCCACCAGGCCAACAGGGGCCGCTCTCTGCACAAGTCCCTTTAAAGTGGCTGTTGATACCTCTTTCTCTCCTCAGTCTATCTGTAAGCCACCCACTCCACCCCCAAACCACGGCAATCTGGTTATTACGGTAATGAGCCTCCCTCTTCCCCCCAGTTAAAAGGGCAGACTTGGATGGTATCAATGCAGCCATCAACTGGTTTCATCCTTCTGGAGGGCATTTTGTGGTTTAACTGCAGGAGTTTTTGTTATGTTTGTTTGTTTTTGGCCACACCATGTGGATAATGGGATTTTAGTTCCCTGACCAGGGATAGAACCCTCAGCAATGAGAGCACAAAGTCTTAACCACTGGACAGCCAGGGAATTCCTCTCTGGAGGGCATTTTGGAAAAGTGCATGGTAAGTCTTAAAAGTGTGTCCACCTTGGGGACTTCCCTGGTGGTCCAGTGCTTAAGAATCTGCCTTTCAGAGCAGGGGATGGTAGTTCCCACATGCCACAAGCAACTAAGCCTTCCCACTGCAAATACTGAGCCCATGTGCACTGGAGCCCAAGCACCATAGCTAATAATTAATTCTTTTTAAAAGTGTGCACACCTTTGAACCCAGAAACTCCTCTTCTGTGAACCTATCTGTGGGATCAACAGCGATACTCAAGGATGTAGTTATAAGAACACTTGTCTGTTATATACAGGAGTCTTGTACACCAGAGTAAAGTGGAAAATTGGAATTACTATAAATGTCCAAAAATAGTGGGTATTTTATATAGTGATAATATATATCCTGAAATACTAAGCAGCTATTAAACTATAATGTCATGAATCTATATGACTATATGTAATAATGTTCATAACATAATACAGATTTTTTCAAAGCATATGGAACATGTAACCCAATTTCTATAAAATATGTCTGCACACGCATAGAAAAAAGAAAACCAGAAGGAAATATTTAAAAAGTTATGTTCCCAGAGATTGTTTTATGATAGTGGAATTTCTTTTGTGCTTGTTTGAGTTGGGTTTTATTTCGTTGTTTATCTTCTGCTGTGCATATGTGTGTGAACATATACTATTTATATGAGAGAAGCAACAAGAAAGGCCCATAACCCTCACCTCACTCACAGCTTCTGGGCTGAACCACCAAAGCCCTTCCTAGAATCTCAGCAGAACCTCTACCCCTTCAGTCACCACTCTTATCAACTCTCCCTCTGGCTTTAAACTTTGCTGCCTTCCTCAGTAGACCCCTGGGATTTTGCTAATCGGGGGCCCCATCCAGCCCTTCCCCAGAGCCCCCTGACACACGCCTCCACAGTGGAAGTCCCCTCCTCTAAGTTCCCCTGTTCATGAATCTCATCCAGAGAGAGTGTATCTCATTTTACAGTAAGAGAAATAATAATTAATAAAGGTAAGAGTGGTAGTGAACCTTCACATTTATGTTTTGTGTTCCTTTTTATAGAGCACTTTATCATACACATTTCACTGAACCTGCCCAATGGCTTGTGAGGCAAGCAGTATCATACCCATTGCACAGATGAGGAAACTGAGGCCCAGCAAGTATAGCAGCACATCTGCCAAAGGTCTCATAGTGACGCAGATTCAAGTACAGGTCTGAGTTCGACATAGAAGGAGTTAAATGGAAGAACTGAACAGCTTACCCTGAGCCCACTTCTAAAGGAGCCAAATTCTACAGAGTCCCTCCTTCCAGCAGAGCTTACAGTTGCTACATCACCACCCCCTGCCCAGAACCCCACAAAAGCCCATCTGAGGCCACGTGCCCTGTGTCTCCACACCAGTCCATCACTCTCTCCCAGCTCTGGCAACGGGTCCTTACTGGCTCCTCGGGTCTCCTAGCAACAAGACATCCTGTGGCGCCTCTCTTGCCACCTCTGGGCTCTCCAGCTCGGGCCTGTCTCACAGAGAGAAGGGGCAGTCAGCAGCTCCTCTCACAGCGGCTGTGGCACCCATGTGTGGTGGGGGAGTGGGGGAGGAGATGGCATCAGCCAGCATAACCCCCACTCTGGGCCTGCTCCCAGCTCCACATTTGGGGCACTGGCTCTGGCTGCACTGTTCTTTTCTGGAGCTCCTGACTGTCTGCTGACTGGGACAAAAAAAAAAAGCTGAATCCTAGGGTTTAAATTCTGGTCAATTCCAATTTACTTTTGCATTTTTGAAATAGATGGAATCTTCCCATTAGAATAATATTAGTATTAAAAATAGCAGTAATAAGTACTAGCCACAAAACAGCTGCTTTATTCAGGGCTCAAAACCACCCCTGAGAAGCAGGAGCTAGCATCCTCATTTCACAGATGAGGAACCTGAGATGTAATTTGCCTAAAGACACTCAGCTAAGGCATGAACAAGATTTGAACAAGTGTGTCTGACACCAAAGTGTATGTTCTGACCACTGCACCACATCACATCTCTTAGAAATCGCCTGGTCCCACCCTCTTACCACACAGAGAGGGAAACTGAGACCCAGAGAGGGGAAAGGATTTGTAGTCATCTAGCATTTACTGAGCAGCTACTACGTGTGAAGCCGAGTCAGGAACGTGAATAATAAACTGTTTCAGTTCCACACTATTGGATAGACAGGCTGTGACTATTTACTGAAAACTGTCAAAGCTGAGCAGTGGGTTCATGGAGGCTCATTATACTAGTCCCTCTAGTACTTTTCTGATTGAAATTTTCCATAATAAATATGTATTTGGCTGTACCAGGTATTAGAACTGGCACAGGGGAGGCATGCCGACTCTCCAGTTGTGGTATGCAGACTTTGTTGCCCCAAGGCATGTGGGATCTTGGCTCCCCAACCAGGGGTGGAACCTGGATCCCCTGCATTGGAAGGCAGACTCTTAACCACTGAACAACCAGGAAAGTCCCTGAAATTTTCCATAATAAGAAAGTTTAAAAGGACTATAGAAAGATGACTGATGAATATGTAAATTTTAAGTCTGGCTCTACTCATTGCTGTTGTTCAGTCACTCAGTTGTGTCTGAAATTTTTGCAACTCCATGGACTATAGCTCACTGGGCTCCTCTGTCCATGAGATTTCCCAGTCAAGAACACTGGAGTGGGTTGTCATTTCCTTCTCCAGCGAATTTTCCCAACCCAGGGTCAAACCCACGTCTCCTGTATTGGCAGGTGGATTCTTTACCACTGAGCCACCTGGGAAGCACCTTTGGCTGGACTAGATAATCAGTAAAATCACCCAAACTTGGGAGTATTTTGCTCTGATTGTTTTGAAATTCAGGAAAAGGCAAGTGTACTGGAACCCACATCGTAGCCTCCTCTCTTTCTCCATCCTTCTGTAAAATTCCTGCCTCTGTGTTGTTGCTAGGATACCAGTGAGCCCGGAGAATCCCAGTCTGACTGACTGGGCCCTCTGCCTTCTCACACTGCCCCTTGTGGGAGACAGCGACCCTGCCCCCAGGGAGCCAACCCTCCTGGGCAGGCTCTCTGTGGACCCACAAGCCACACAACACAGGAGATGCCGTCGGCCACTGGGAGAGAGGCAGCTAGAAATCCAGAGGACTATGATTAGAAAGCAAGCAAGTTACAGGTCTCTGTAGGTTTCCAAGTCACAAAAACTTCCTAGGAATTAGAGGTCCATTATTCAAGTTGCTCAAAGTTTCTAGAGAGGGTGAACACAGTCTCCAAAGAGGGTGAACACACACAAAGCAGGAGAATGAAGATGTGAGATGAACGACAGAGAAACTACACAGCCAGACACAGAAAAATGCGATTAGACAGGTGGAGAACGAGAGGCCACTGGGAGGCAGAACAGCACGATGGTCAAGAACCAGCAGCAGGTCAGAGTTCCAAGCCCTGCTCCAGTGCTTCCCAGCTGGGAGACTGAGCAAATAGCTTCACTTCTCTAAGCCTTCGTTTTCTCAGCTGCAAATTGCAGATAATTCTAGCTACAATAGAGAGTGAATGTAGCCATTGAATGAGGCCAGACATGTCAAGTGCTTAACCCGATTCCTGGCACATAGTAAGCACACAATAAACAGTGGCTTTATTATTTTTTTTAAAGATATTTTATTTTATTTGGCTGCTCTGCGTGGCATGCAGGATTTAGTTTCCCAACCAGGGATCAAACCCATGCCCCCTGCAGTGGAAGCTGGGAGTCGTAACCACTGGAACTCCAGGGAAGTCACAACAATGGCTTTAAAAAGAAGTGCTAACCGTATGATCCAGCAATTCCACTTCTGGGTATTTATTCAAAAGAACTGCAAGCAGGATCTTGAAGAGACGTTTGTACATCCATGTTCACAGTATCATTCACAATAGGCAAGAGGTGGGAGCAGCACAAGTGTTCAACAACAGAGGAATGGATAAACAAAACGTGGTATATACATACAGTGGAATATTCGACCTTAAAAAAGAAGGACATTTTGACACAGGCTACAGATGAACTGTAGCGTGGATGAACCTCAAGGACATGATGCTAAGTGAAATGAGCCAATCACAAAGGACGAATACTGTATGATTCTACTTATATGGTGTTATCTAGAGTAATCAAATCATAGACACAGAAAACAGAATGGTGGTTACCAAGAGCTGGGAGGGAAGAAGAATGAAGCATTATTGTTTAATGGGTATAGAGTTTCAGTTTTTCAGAATAAAAGTTCTGGAGAGAGACGTGATGATGATTGCAAAACAGCATGCATGCACCCAACACTGCTGAACTCCACTCTTAAAAATGGTTATGATGGTGAATTTCATGTTATGACTATTTTAACACAACAACAACAAAAAATGTTTAACAAAAAGTGCCAGGCCAAAAACCAAGAAAGAAAGTAAAAGACTAAGAGACCAAGCTAGAGAAAGAGAAAGAACTGAAAACATGAGGGCATAGTAATACAGTGATGAGGTGATTCAAAGAGGAGACACACATCACATGCACTCCCTTGCAAAGCCATCGAGCATAAATAGAGGGCTTCCCAGCAGGGATCTGCATTTCCAGGATGCTCAGTGCCCACTTTCTACCCCCAATTCTGTGCCCACCGAGGCACTGTTCTGATCATCACTGAAACACAAGCCCGTGGGAGAATCCTCTATACTACCCAGAATCCTCAGAGAAACAGTGAAGGAAGGAATAAGAGGTAGAGATGGCAACGTTCATGCAGCAGAGCAGCATGTATAGGGGCCCTGAGCCATGTGCTCCGTGTGGAGAGCACCCCAGGGCAGCAGAAGTCTCTGGTATGGAGAGGGAAGTGGGAAGGAGACAGGGGGCAAACAGTAAAGGGCCTTCAGGGACCACCTACCACACCCTGGACCTTGTCCTGCATCATCATCTCAGTAACCTTTCATCATAGCAGGCAGGCATTAATGCCCCCATTTGATGGAGAAAGAAATGAAAATTCAGATACATAAGGTAACTTACCCAAGAAAACAGACATGGTAAACAGAGAGTAGGGATTTAAAAACCAGCTGCCTCCTACCTCATGCTTATTCCTTCAGCCCATGGGATACCACTACGTTAAGGTCAAGACCATGGGTTCTGATGACCCAGCAATCCCACTCCTGGGCATGTACTTGGAGAAAACCATAATTCAAAAAGATATACACATCCCAATGTTCATTGCAGCACTATTTACAATAGATAGGACATGGAAACAACCTATGTCCATCAACAGAGGAATGAATAAAGAAGATGTGGTACATATATACAATGGAGTATTACTCTGCTATAAAAAGCAACAAAATTGTGCCATTTGCAGAGATGAGGATGGACCTAGAGACTGTCATAGACAGTGAAGTCAGAAAAGAGAAAAATAATTATCATATTATTATATGTGGAATCTAGAAAAATGGTATCGATAAAGTCATTTGCAAAGCAGAAATAGAGACACAGACATAAGAACAAATGTACGGATACCAAGGGGAGAAAGGGGTGGGTGGGATGGACTGGGAAATTGGGGTTGGCATTTATAATACACTACTATGTATAAAATAGATAATGAGAACTGACTGCATAACACAGGGAACTATACTCAATTCTCTATGGTGACCTAAATGGGAAGGAAATCCAAAAAAGAAGGGATATATGTATACATATAGCTGATTCACTTTGCTGTACAGCAGAAGCTAACACAACATTGTAAAGCAAGTGTACACCAATTGAAAAAAAAAAAATGAACGTGGGTTCTGGAGTAAGAATCCCAAATGCCACTCTATCCCTCACTAGCTGTGCAATGGGGAGAAAATTACTTAATCTTCTGAGTGTTTCCTCAACTGTCAAGTAGGAATGACCATAGCACACACGTCATACGGTTTTAAGAGAATCAAATGTAATACTACAAGAAAAGTGCTTTGCACACAGTCAGGATAGCAAACCCAAGGTAACTTTTATTATATTTAGGCCTCTAGTCACCCCTTGCAGAACTCCCACACAGACTTGCTGTCACTGCCTGTCCCTGGTTGAGTCTAGTGCAGTCTTTGGAGCAAAACAGAGGCCAGACCCAGAGCCCAGAGAGAGAGCTATGAGCCAAGGCTGGGCAGGAACCTTGCAGGAGCAGCAGGAACATCCTGGAAATGACCTCCTCCACTCTGTTCTCAATGCCATGGCTCTGCAGACGCTCAGTGGGACGCAGTCTGAGCAGATTCCATTCTCATGGGGCTGGACATCATAGAAACACCAGGGCTGCCAATTCACCTACACACTGGCCTCCAGCATTGACTGACCCCTGCCCCAACACACCTTCCAGGCCCAGGTGATCTACAATCGCAGAGCCTCAACACCAAGAAGGCCTTCAGAGACCATCTAATTCCACCCCTTGTCATATAGATGGGAACACTGGGGCCTGGAGATAAGCAAGGACCAGCTTAAGGTCACAGAGTAAGCCAGTGACAAAGCTGGAACACAGCCCTGAGCCACCATCTCCCTGGTCTACTGGAGTTTCCTATTTTGCTTTCTCTATTTCTTTGCTGTGTCAACTTCAAGTTTAAATATTCAAATTTGAAGAGGTTTAGTCACCTCTGTAAGTCTAACCCTGGGATGTGGGCCTTTTAGGAAAGGCAAAAACTCTGGGGACAGACAGACCTCGGTTCAAACCCCTGCTCCACCATTTCCCAGTTGAACGGCCCTCTATTCATTTATATATTAGAAGACTATGGAAGACGGCAGCTAAGCACAGAGTGTAGAGATTTCTCTGGTAGTCCAGTGGCTAAGATTCCACACTCCCAACACAGGGGGCAGGAGTTTGATCCCTGGTCAGGGAACTAGATCCCACATGCCACCACAAAAGATCCTTCACGCTGAAACAAAGATCCAAGATTCTGCATGCCCCAACTAAGACCTGACACAGCCAAATAAATAAATAAATTAATTAATTAATAAAAGGGCTGAGTTTACAGTCCTAGCTCTGCCACTTTCTGGTGGGCAAGTCCCTTTACCAATCATTGCTTCGGTTTCACTGCTTCCGTTTCCTCTTCTATAAAGGCTGCCTCACACAGTCAGGTATAGATTGAGAGAAATATTAAGAAAAGAACTAGTATAATGCTTATTCAATAAATGATGTCTATTGTTAGTACTATGATCTTTAATGCTGTGATTGGAGCATGTTGCCAGCAGGTAGCAAGAAGGTGTTTGTCACTCAGTCATGCTGGACTCTTTGCGACCCCATGGACTGTAGCCCACCAGGTTCCTCTGTCCATGGAATTCTCCAGGCAAGAATACTGGAGTGGGTAGCCAGTCCCTTCTCCAGGGGATCTTCCTGGCCCAGGGATCGAACCCAGGTCTCCTGCATTGGCAGGCAGATTCTTTACTGTCTGAGCCGCCCTCCTTCTAAAAGCTCTTTCTCTCTCAGTTCCCCTCATGGAATCATGGACTGTTAAAGCTTTTTACAAAAAAAAAATCAAGACCCAGAGGGAAGCGGCTTGCTCAAGGTCACAGAGCAAGTGCATGAGAGAGCTGAACCGGAACTCAGATCTCTGGACTCTTACAGACTTCATCCATAAGCATGAGATCTGACTCTCCAGATAGCTGAATCTGTTCATGGATTTGGAGAAAGGGCGAATCGTCTTTCAGACCCCAAATATCAAAGTATAGCTGGCTTCAGCCAGAATGGAACTTGGAGCGGCCAACCCTGGGCCCAGGGCAGGAGCAGGGCGGGGCTCCGTGCTGGCAGACCAAGCCAGCTGGGCCAGCAGCCAAAGTGGCACTATAGGCACAGCTCAGAGCCCTCTCACCAGCTACATAATAAAGTAATTATGGGATTAGGGATAAAATTAGTCACTTGTGTAATTATTTTGCTTAGAACAAGAACAGAAAGGTCCTTTTAAAAGAGTTGTTCCTTGGCCCCTCCCAAGAGTATTGCTGCAGAGACGCAGATGAGTGAACACACACACAAACACATATACACATGGCAGTGACGGCAGTGGACGGACAGGGCTGCTTGGCTTCCTGTGGCGATGCTTCCCAGTGGGCCCGCACCTATCAGTGAAGGCCAGGGGGCCACATTCTCTGACGCCTGCCTTGTGGGACACTGTTGTCACACTGCAGTAGGGTACACTGCCTTCCCTCAGGGCCTTCCACCACGGAGAATCTAGTGATTCAGTCTCTTATGCCCTTCCCCAAGCGTTAGTCACTCAGTCGTGTCTGACTCTTTGCAATCCAATGAACTGTAGCCCACCAGGCACCTCTGTCCATGGGATTCTCCAGGCAAGAATACTGGAGAGGGTTGCCATTTCCTTCTTCAGGGCATCTTCCTGACCCAGGGATCGAACCCAGGTCTCCTGCATTGCAGGTGGACTCTTTACCATCTGAGTCACCAGGGAAGTTCCATGCCCCTCCCCAACTACATCATAATTAGATCTGGGTTCCCCCTGGCCCTTCTTCCATCATAGAGGTTGGTGGTACAATTTCAGCAGTAGCTGGGGTCCACTAATTCAGAGAGATCCCTGATAATGGTCACTGTGGTAAGTAGAATAAAGCCCCCCCACCCCGAACAATGACCATGTCCTAGTCCCTAGAGTCTATGAGTACATTACCTCGTATAGCAGAAGGGACTTTGTACATGTGATTAGGTTAATAATTTAGGGATGGATAGATTATCCTGGATTATCCAAGTGGGTCCAATGTAACCACAGTGTCCTTATAAGTAAAAGAGAGAAGCCATGGAGTGAGTATCAGAGAAGGCGGTGTGACAGTGGAAGTAGAGGTTGGAGGGATGCCACTGCTAGGAAAGGGCCACAAGCCAAGGAATGTGGGCAGCCTCTAGAGGCTGGCAAGGGCAAGGTACAGATTCTCCCCTGGAGCCTCAAGAAGGAACACAACCCTGTCAACACCTTGATTCTAGCCCCATAAGGCTAACTTTCAGACTTCTGACCTCCAGAACTATACAGTGATAAATTTAGGTTGTTTTAAGCCTCTAGGTGTGTGGCAATTTGTTACAACAGCAATAGAAAATTAATACAGCCTTGGAGCCCACCTTTCCCTCCAGGATTGAAGCCCTCAATGAAATTCTGTCCTCAAGGGCCAGTCAGGGAGATTCCTGGGGCCAGAAGAAACCTCAAATCATCCCTAGGGAATAGGCCAGAGAGACACCTGGGGGAAAACAGCACCCCAGAAATAGGGATGGTTCTGGGAGACAAGGAGAGGCTATCTAACAGCTCCACTCCAGGGACTCAGCCCCTCGACCACATTCTCATGTAGGGACACTGGTCCCCATCAAGCAGACCATCCCCAGAGGTAGGCTGGCTCCTCTGGTAGGCAGGGAGAGACTTCCCGGAAGGCAGAGCCTGGGTGCTGGCCTCAGCTCAGTCTGAATCACTCGGTAGCTTCCTCTCTCTGAACCACTGTCAACATGTCTCAGCATCTCTCAAGTGCCAGGCTGAGTGCATCCATGCTTTACACAGATGGTAAAACCCCACAATGACTCTGTGAGGTAGTCACTCCCATCATGCCCATTTGAAATATTTGTTTATTTATTTGGCTGAGGTTGTAGCACGTGGGATCTTTCACTGTGGTATGCCGGCCCTTCGTTGTGGGTTTCTCTCTAGTTGTGGTACACGGGCTTAGTTGCCAGAGGCTTAGCTCCCCAAGCAGAGATCAAACCCGGGTCCCCTGAATTGGAAGGCAGATTCTTAACCAGTGGACCACCTGGGAAGCCCCAGTCATGCACATTTTACAGCCAAGGAAATGGACTCAAGCAGTAGAGAAGGGAGCATGGTTTGAACCCACAGCCCTACTCCACCCCCATCTTAGAGTGAATGAGGGCCTAGACACCAGGAACAGGCTCTTCAGACCTGCAAGGAACCCACAGCAGTTCCTGTCCTATCACCCTGGACGCTGGGGCTATAAAGTGGCACAGCAGTTGGTCAAGAGTTACCATCTGAAAGTCACCCACAGCATTTGACCCAAAGTCTCCCTTTTGGGGCCCTACCCTAAGAAACATCATCTGAAATACCGAAAAAAACACTTTAGGCCATGTTCATTGCTGTGTTACTTAAAAGAGCAAAAACTGGAAACAACCCGGCTGTCCATCAACAAGAAAAGAGGTAAATGGATCAACATCTTTAATGGAATCCTCTGGAATGACCCTAAAGGGGACTTTGCATACACAATTAAGTGAAAAATGCAGGGTGGCCCTGAAGATGTACTGGAGGGAATGATGGCTGGGAGGAAACACACCAAACTCTCAACAGTACTCAGGAGTCATTTTTCCCCCTCTTCCTGTTTTCTGAAATCTCTGTACTGTTATTACTTTGATAATTTTTTAAAAGGATTATTAAAAAAAATTCAGTAATTACAATGGAGCCCTGAGGACCCCACACTGAGCAGTCAAGGAGACGAGGGGGAACAGGCAAATGCGAGCTGGCTAGGGATGTAGTGGGGAAGCTGAAAAGAAGGGTGGGGTGTCATGGAGATGAGGGAAGAGATGGAAGTGGGGATCCCCAGGGTCAGTGTGGCCTGGGAGGTGCTGGTGACCCAACACTTGCCCCCATGTCTCCAACAGCATTCACAGCGCAATCCAGGCGCCAAGAGGAATCAGCCATCGACCCCCACATATTCCTCAATGAGGAGTCTAAGAGTGGCCAGTGACCCACAAGCAGCAGGCACTTCCAATGCAAACTAGGCACCCAGGAGAAGCAGTGATGCACCGCCCCATGGCCATCAGCTCCCAGCCCAGCTCAAGCAAAGCAGGAAGGCCTCAGGCAGAAGAGCCTGGCCAGGATTTCCTCCTATCTCCAGGACAAAGCTCTCCTGGTCCATAGAGGAGACAGTTGTTGTTTAGTCCCTAAGTTGTGTCTGACTTTTCTTTGACCCCATGGACTGTAGCCTGCTAGGCTCTTCTGTCCATGGGACGTCCCAGGCAAGAATACTGGAGTGGGTTGCCATTTCCCTCTCCAGGGGATCTTCCTGACCCAGGGATCAAACTCGTGTCTCCTGCATTGGCAGGCAGATTCTTTACCACTGAGGCACTAGGGAAGCCCTCCTGGTCCATAGCGAAATGAAGTGAAAGTCACTCAGTCGTGTCCAACTCTTTGTGACCCCATGGACTATACGGTCCATGGAATTCTCCAGGCCAGAATATTGGAGTGGGCAGCCTTTCCCTTCTCCAGGGGATTTTCCCAATCCAGGGATTGAACCCAGGTCTCCCACACTGCAAGCGGACTCTTTACCAGCTGAGTCACAAGGGAAGCCTTCCTGGTCCACAATCACTCACCAGTTCTGTCACTTGTTCCCACGGGGATCACATTCTACACAAGAACGCATGCGGGTGCAGGCGCATATACACACACACGCTTGCTTCTCAGCCCTTCCCTCAGCCTCTCTGATGCTGGGCCTCCTTGGTATAAGCAGACACCCCACCCCACACCCAGAGTCATATCACCAGCTTGCTTTCTTCACCTGAAAACCTCCTTCCTCTGTCCCCCCACCTCATCACAGACCCTGGGCAAACCTGAGCAGAAGAGGGAAGGACCCCCAGCAACTCACATACCACTTCACTGTCCCAGCCCCAGCATTAATCCCTGCCTCCTGCCACACCCAGGGCAGGCATCGGCCAAGCTGGGGCTGCTGCTTCCACAGCCCCGAGGTGGAGGGAGGTTGGGTCACAGAGCTAAAACGCCAAACCAGGCACTGAAGGCCAGTGACCTAAGATGCAACCTCTGACGCTCAATCTAGTGAGGCAACAAGAAGCAGGGCCGAGTCACTACCAGCAATCGCCCATGACACCCTCATTCTGAAAAAGCAGACCTTCCTTACAGCAGCCCATAGCATACACGCGGGACCACCCTCCCGGTCAGCCTGTGCTCTTGAGCGTGGCTGGGCGAGACAAGGCCAGGACCAATGAGCCGCCCCCTTTCCTGCCAGTGAGCTCAGCCTTATTACTTTGCTTCATTTTCAGCTCATCTGAAAGAGCCTCATTTGAGGTCCCTGGAGGATCTTAAAAGTGTTATTCAAACATTAGCTCTGACACGCGGCCTCCCCTCCCCAGACATCACCCGCCCAAGGCAATGCTTTGCTGCCTGCTTTTTGGCACCGCTGGGGAAGAGCAGCGGCTTCAATCTGCCACGTGGCACCACGGGCCCTGCCACCTCCAGCCCTCCTCAATATGGACTTTCCCCAGCTCCCTGCCTATTTTAGAGGAGAGACCAGGGAAGGGACTCCGTATTTTCCGTATGGCAGGCACATCATCTCGTTCAACCTCTGCCACAACCCCAAGGGTGGCATTATTATTCCTGCATCATTGATGCAGAAACTAAAGCTGAGCACCCCAGCCAAGGTCACCTAGCTGGCACATAGCCAGATGAGGCCAGGAACCCAGGACTGCCGAGTCCCATGGCTTTTCCAATCACTCACACCTGCCCCAGAACGCTCTGTACTTCCTGCAGCTCTGCCCCACCCTAAGCAGAGATGGGCAGCCATCCTTAGCTACCCCGTGGCATACAACCCTCCCTCATGGCATACAACCCTGAGCCGGGGCCCAAGTGGAAGAGACAAGAGGGGGCTACAAAATTTGGGGCTTCTAGAAGAGAAGGAAAAATGAAAAAAAAATGAGACAATGCTAAGAGCTGGTTGCAATGCCCCATTCTGCTCTGCATCTTACAGGGGCACCTACAAAAAAGAACATGGTCTGAGCTCAACAAGAGGCCAGGTGGGAGGATGGTAGGTCGAAAAGGAGGAGATATGGGCTGTGTTGTTAGGAAAGCCAGAGCTGGAAGGCCTTGGTCTTTACAGGCAAAGAAACTGAGGCACAGGGAGGGGAAGGAACCCACCCAAGGCCATGAGTGAGTCTGTGGCCAAGCCAGGTCCTCTGACCCATAGGTTAGTTTTCTTAGATCTGGAAGAATGAAGGGCTTGGAGCAGATGCTGCTTGGGATAAATGAATAGTGAATGAACGAGGGGACCCATCATCTCTAGATCTGAAGAAGAGGAGCACAGAAGCCTACGCAGTGCTTCCATGGGGACCCCAGTCTCGCTCTAGTCTCTCACTTCCATGGAGAAGATGTAGGCAGGAGGGAGGCCCCTCCATTCACCAAAGCTCAGGCTCTACCAGGAGCCAATCACAGCCCCGGAAGGAGGCAGAAACTTTGGTTCCCCTGGCAACGCAGACAAAGGCCTCTGCTCAGCACAGCAATCAGCTGGAATAGGATGCAGACCATATTCCACCCCATTCAGACAGGGCTCTCCGCTCCTTTTCTCATAAGGAGGGAAACAACCCCATCCTTCTGGTTTTAGCTCCCAACCTCCAGCCACACTTCTGGGCCCATCTCAGATCAGGAGGAGGGGTAGGGATGGGCCTCTGAATTGGGGGCTTAGGGCAGTAGTTGACCCCTATCCTATCTGGGGGTAGGGGGTGCTTCCCAGGTGGCTCAGTGGTAAAGAATTCATCTGTCTCTGCCAACGCAGGAGACGCAGGTTCGATCCCTGCCTGGGTCGGGAAGATCTCCTGAAGGAGGGCATGGCAACCCACTCCAGTCTTCTTGCCTGGAGAATCCCCATGGACAGGGGAGCCTGATGGGCTAAAGTCCACGGGGTCACAAAAGATTCAGGCAGGACTGAGCGACTAAATAGTAACAACCACCACCACCCTGTCTGCAGGGGTCCTCTCTTGCCATGTGGGCACCCCTGAGTTGAACCAGGGGCCTATGTGGACGTTCCTCAGCCCATCAAGCCCCTCCACCACCAACCACTCCCCAAGAGGCCATGCCAGCTGCCTGGCATGGAGCCACAGAAGCACCAGGAAGGGCAGCACATGGCCCAGCCCAGCCCCAGCAGTAACGCACTACTGGATCTGAGCACGTCTCATCGCCTTCCTCCTGGAGTCTCATTTTCTCCATCTGTAAAGTGTAAAATCTAAGACCTATGGTTCTTGGGAAGAACAGCTCCCTGTTCACACTCACCAAAAAAATGTCTGAGGAGAGGACACAGGAAGAAGCTTACCTTACACCACTTTCAAAAGGTTGCCTGGGGGACTTCCTTGGTGGTCCAGTGGCAAAGACTCCAAGCTCCCAATGCCGGGCCCAGGTTCAATTTCTAGTCAGGAAACGAGATCCCACATGCCACAACTAAGACCCGGCACAGCCAAACAAATAAATTAAATGTTAAAAGAAAACAAAGAAAGCAAGGTTGCCTGGCCCCTGGTCCAGAGTCTGCTGCTGCTGCTGCTGCTAAGTTGTTTCAGTGGTGTCCGACTCTGTGCGACCCCATAGACGGCAGCCCACCAGGCTCCCCCGTCCCTGGGATTCTCCAGGCAAGAACACTGGAGTGGGTTGCCATTTCTTTCTCCAATGTATGAAAGTGAAAAGTGAAAGTGAAGCTGCTCAGTCGTGTCTGACTCTTCACGACCCCATGGACTGCAGCCTACCAGGCTCCTCTGCCCATGGGATTTTCCAGGCAAGAGTACTGGAGTGGGGTGCCATTGCCTTCTCCAGGTCCAGAGTCTGGAAATACAGAAAACATTTCCATTCACTGGAATTGTCTCTTTGTACACACTTTGAGAAGATGAAAGAAAATCACAAGAAAACTGATGGACTCTTAAAATAGCTTCCAAATACAACCTCCGGCTCAGCCACCTCCAGGCCAAGCCAGAACATCCCTGCTCCCTCATCCAGACTCCAGCCCAGCAGAGACAAGTATGTGCAGTGTCCCCACAGAAGGATCCCTTGTCACTCAGGGAGGAGTCAATTATTCAGAGATTTCAGGAAGACTTTCCACATCGAGAGTCAGAACAAAAAGAGAGGTTTTTCAGGAAGCTTCTTAATTCTCAGAAAAGTCAAACTATTGATGTCCAAATCTACATGCATTCACTATGCTTTCAGCTCTATGATCCCTCAAGCACCTAACAAAAAAACCTGAAAAAAAAAAAAAATATCAAAAAGGGCATTCCCTGGAGGTTCAGTGGTTAGGATTCCAAGCTTTTACTGCAGAGGGCTCAGGTTCAATCTCCGGTCGGGGAACTAAGATCCCACCGAAAAGAAAGAAATCCTGCAGCCCTCCAGGATACGGCTGCTTCCCTTATCCCATCGCCCCACACCCATCAGTCCCTGCACTCTGTCCACTCCTCCTTGTCTCCCACTCTCTTATCTGTTCCCTCTTGTCTTTCCAGGCACCCGAGTTTAGGCCCATCCCTTTTCACAGAGCCACCCAACAGCCTGCCCACAGGCCTCTTGGCTGCAGCTTTGCCCTTCCAACCCATCCTCCCGCCTCCAGAAATCAGATCACATTATTTCCAACCCATCACCCTGCAGTGGCCCTCATCACCGTCCAGACAAGATGCAACTCCTGGCCCATGTGCTGCAGGATCTGGGCCTGTCTGTGGTCTCCTTTGTTTTTCTTGTTGTCCCCAGCGTGCACAGCAAATTTCCACCACTCCAAAGCACCCTCCTGTTTCACATCTCTGTGTGTTTTTCTTTGTATTCATGGTTCCCTCTGTCTGGAATGCCCTTTCTGAAGCCCCCAACACTGGATGGAGATAACAGATAACTTTCCTGAGAGCTCAGTGTGCACCAGGCTCTCTGCTAAGCCCTTTGCAGGCACTACTTCATTTATCCTCACCAAGACCCTATGAGGAGGTACTTAACGCAGCCTCTTTACGGGTGAAGAGAAATGGGATCTGAGATGTGAATGAGGCTGGAAGAAGTCACATGGTTGACAAGGGGAGGAGCTAGAATAGAAATCCACATATCTGACTCTGCTTTTGTTCAGTTGTTCAGTCGTGTCCAACTCTTTGCCACCCCACGAACTGCAGCACACCAGGCTTCCCTGTCCTTCACCATCTCCCAGAGTTTGCTCAAATTCATGTCCATTGAATCAGTGATGTCATCCAATCATCTCATCCTCTGTCACCCCCTTCTCCTCTTGCCCTCAGTCTTTCCCAGCATCAGAGTCTTTTCCAATGAGTCAGCTCTTCACATCAGGTGGCCAGAGTATTGGAGCTTCAGCTTCAGCATCAGTCCTTCCAGTGAATATTCAGGGTTGATTTCCTTTAGGATTGACTGGTTGGATCTCCTTGCATCCAAGGGACTCTCAAGAGTCTTCTCCAGCATCACAATTCAAAAGCATCAATTCTTCAGCACACAGCCTTCTTTAGGGTCCAGCTCCCATACGTATACAACTACTGGAGAAACCATAGCTTTGACTACACGAACGTTTGTCAGCAAATCTGAGTCGTAGGTGGCCCCAATCCTCTGCACCCCACCCCCAACCAGGAACAGTTGCCACTATGATGGGGAACAGAAAACACAGTTTGTCCCCAGTGGTGCCCCTTCTTTCTGGGCCTTTGGGAATAATCTGCCTCAGAGCCCCTTTGGGGAGGGCCAGCCTGTTCCTCTCTGAGTTTGCCTCTAACCCTGCACTCCCACTACCACACAGCACAACCTCTTCAAGTATACAAAGAGTCTGAGCCCCCAGCTCAGGAGCAGAGGTCTGGAATTAAAATTACTGGCCCATCAGTGACTCTCAGCAATGTCTTTCAGGAAGTCAAAACTCTTTGGCTTAGGATCAAGGGACCACCACAATCTGGTACCAGCTCATTTTTTCAACCTTAATTTCTCACTGCATCCCTGCCCCCAGGCACGTGTGCTTTAACCACAATACACTGGTATTTACCACTCCTGCCGTGTTGGTTCTCACTAAAAGTTGCCATTTACTAAGTACCTCCTAAGAGTCATGCCCTGAGCCAAACACTTAACTAGCATCTTGTTTCCCTAAAATTAATTCATTCAATTATCCATTGCCCTGCAATGTGGAGCGAACATGAGGTTAAAAATAGAAGACAGGGACTTCCCTGGTGGCCCAGTGGTTAAGAATTCGCCTTCCAATGCAGGGGACGCAGGTTGCAGAACTAAGATCCCACATGCCACAGGGCAACTAAGTCTGAGTACCGCAACTAGTGAGCCCGAACCTTATCTAGAGAGATGCCCAGGTGCCACAACCAAGATCCCACAGACCATAATTAAGACCTGATGCAGTCAAATAAATAAATAAATGTTTTTTTAAATATAATAAAAGATAAATGGTTACAAACTGTGATAAGCATTACGAAGAATTATGAGGCGGAGGTAGAGAGCAGTGCAGTGGGGCTGGGGAGGGAGGTAACTAACCAAACTGAGTTGTAAAGAATGAGAAGGATCTTAGACAGCAAAAAGCCAGGGAAAGAGAATTCAAAGCAGAAGGAATCAGTTCAGTCCGGTTCAGTCACTCAGTTGTGTCTGACTCTTTGCAACCCCAGGGACTATACAGCACGCCAGGCTTCCCTGTCCATCACCAATTCCCAGAGCTTGCTCAAACTCACGACCATCGAGTCGGTGATGCCATCCAACCATCTTATCTTCTGTCATTCCCTTCTCCTGCCTTCAATCTTTCTCAGCATCAGGGTCTTTTCCAATGAGTCCATTCTTCGCATCAGGTGGCCAAAGTATTGGAGTTTCAGCTTCAGCATCAGTCCTTCCAGTGAATATTCAGGACTGATTTCCTTTAGGATAGACTGGTTGGATCTCCTTGCAGTCCAAGGGACTCTCAAGAGTCTTCTCCAACACCACAGTTCAAAAGCATCAGCTTTCTTTATAGTCCAACTCTCACATCCATACATGACTACTGGAAAAACCATAGCTTTGACTAGGAGGACCTTTGTTGGCAAAGTAATGTCTCTGCTTTTTAATATGCTGTCTAGGTTGGTCATAGCTTTTCTTCCAAGGAGCAAGCGTCTTTTAATTTCATGGCTGCAGTCACCATCTGCAGGTCCTGGGGTAGGGAAGGATTTGCTAAATCAACAGAGAGAAGAAGTAAACGACTCGGGCTCAGGATGGCAGCGGCTGGAGTAAGCCCCCCTCTAGGTACACTCTCTCCTTCTGCTTGAGCCTGATAAGGGCAGGTCAGATTATAGAGAGAAAAACCCTTCGGATGGAGACAGGCTACTTGCTAGCATGTTAGCTGATCCTATCACCGTCCCCAGGAAGCAAGCAAGGCTTGTGGAACTCATTCTGTTCCTCAGAACCAGAGGCACTTGGTATGCTATGACTCGCCTAAGGGTGGAGAGAACACAGCGGAGCTAGAACTAGAATCATGGTACGTGGCTGTTTGAGGATTACTGAGCTGAAAACCCTGCTGTACTGATGAAAACACTGAGGTCCGAGAAGAGGAAAGGATGTGCCCATGTTCACATGCTGAGTAAGCAATGGAGCTAGAACCAGGAGTCCCAGTAGCTTCCGCTTATGAGCTCCCCACGCAGCCTCCCTTGAGAAAGACGGCCAAGGGGACAGAGGTGAGGCTGGCCTTGGGCGGGGTGGGGGTGGAGGGGGGGAGGGCAAGGACAGGGCAGCCCTGCCTCCTTCCGCCTGCCCCTCTCCAGCTCCCAGCCCTCCCACTGCTCGTGGGTGCGGCAAAACCTGCCAAACCAGTGCCTGTGCCCGGGCAAGTGGCAGGGCACAGAGTTAGAGAGGCACAAGTAGGCTGCAGGCACCAAGAGCTAAGGGCCATGGTGGCTTCCCTGGAGGTCCAGGGGTTAGGACTCGGTGCTTCCAAGGCAGCAGGCGGGGGTTCAATCCCTGGTTGAGGAACTAAGGTCCCACATGGCCCGCAGCACAGTCGATAAAAGAGAGAGCTAAGAGACAGGGAGGACACAGAGCAGCTCCTCTGAGACCTGCCAGCCAGGCCACACGGGCACTGCCCCGGGGCCAGCAGTGAACCGGTCTGTCATCCAGAATCACCCACAGCTGGCCATCTGGCACAAAGCCCTGCCCCCTGCTTCCCCTCCTGCTCTGGACACTCAAATGTCAGCTGTCAGAGCCACCAGGACAAGAGACCCAGGAACTTACCTGGGAGGACAGGAGGCAGGGAAAAGTGACAACTAAGACGTACAAACACATCTCCCCTCCCAGCCACAGCCACCAGGATTAAGTCCCGCCACTCTTGGCCTTGTCGGGGACACCCTGCCCTCCCCCCAACCACACTGACCAAGTGCCAGGAGATAACTGAGCGCAAGTCATGACTGTTGGGGGCGGAGGTCAGGAGACCAACATGCCTAGGTAGCTCTGGAGCCCTGAGACTCTTGGCACTTGTCTCTGCTCGAGAACCCTGAGACTCTAGACACTCTGGAGCCCTGAGACTCTTGTGGACCTAGGAAAACCTACCCTCTGGGGCTTCAGTCGTGCTGCCTTTCCCGTGGAGTTGCTAGGTCAACTCCATCGTTTCAGGGAGCCTTGAAATTTTGCTCTCACCCCACCACCACTGCACCTCTCACCATCTCCTGCCCAAAGGAAAACATAAGAGGTTACCCCCATCAGTGTTCAGGGCCCCCACTGCACAGGGCTGGCCTCTATGTCAGGGGCCGCCTGGCTGGAACCTGTTCCGTCAGCACTAGTGCCAGCCAGGGTTGTGGAGCCCACTGGGCAGAGTATGGGGGAACTGATGATTCCATCAACTTTTCCCAAGTGCTCAGAACCCAGTTCAGAAACGACTCTCAAAGCCTGTAAGACCCAGAAGCCAAGCTCTCTGCAAGAAGGAGCTCTGACATTAGTCTGGGCCTTTGACCTTGGGACACATGGATCAGGCAGGCACTCCACAAATGTCAGGGACTATCCTCATATCTCCACTGAAGGCAAAAGGAGACGATGAGATGGTTAGATAGCATCACTGTCTCAAAGGACATGAACTTGAGCAAACTTGGGGAGGACAGGGAAGCCTGGTGTGCTGCAGCACATGGAGTTGCAAAGAGTTGGACACGACTTAGGGACTGAACAACAAAAACAAATTCTCGTATCTCAACCAATCCCCTTCCTTGGTAGACGGGGAGGAGGAGGCCCAGGGAGAGGCAGGGACTGGCCCAAGGTCACACAGCAAGGCCGCAGCAGAGGTGGAACCTCCACCCAGACCTGACCCCCAGCCCAGGGCTTCCAGCACCTGCTGCCTCCTATGGCACAGACGATTTCCCAAATTCAAAATCATGCATCCCACAGAGGAACTGAGAGACACCTTCCTCACCACTGCTTGGAAACCACCAGAGACTGGTACAAAGTTCTGCTGTTCAATACGGATCATGTGTGTACCTGCTGTGTTCACTTCTGTGTCCCAGCATGTGGGTCCATGAAAGGAGTACAGCATGAATTCAGTGCAGACTGGCTGACCAACTCAAGGCTCAGTGGAGGGGAATTCTCTGGCAGTCTAGTGGTTAAGATTTCATGCTGACACTGCTAAGAGCCTGGGTTCAATCCCTGGTCAGGAAACTAAGATCCCATAAGCCATGCAGTATGGCTAAAAAAAAAAAAAAAAAGACTCAATGGAGGAATGACTGGAGGCAGAATCCACTCCGAGGCCCAAGCACTGAGGGTGGGAGTAGAGGTGGGGGTGGCAGAGCAGGAAATAGCAGAGAGAAGCAGAAAAAGCTCAGGATCCAAGCAGGTTGTGTAGAACAAGCAGGGACACTGTGGGCCCACAGCTTCAGAAATCCTGGGCTCCAAAGTGAGACAGGTCTCCCCCAGTCACCTTGAATGTATGGACCTGAAGACTTGTGTGCATGTTCCTGTGACTTGGCAAGGCCACCAAGCCATCCACTCTGTCGTTTATTCGGTCACTTGCTCCCTCGCTCTCCAAAACTTACAGGGTGAAAATCAGTGTCAGTAATAGTCATCTCTCACTTGCCAGTTGGTGCTGCCAGACCCAGAGGCTGATTCTCACAGCACCTCTGGCCAGGAGTCGACCTCCTAAAGCGTGAGGACCTGAGCTAAAATCAGGGGCAAGCCACTTCTCCTAAGACTCACAACCGCATTTGCAAAATGGAGATGGTGATGCCTCCCTGCCCTCCCTTAGGGAATGCTCTGAAAGTCATATACAGTGATGGATGTGAACATGCCTTGTAAACTGTAAAATGCCAAAGAGATGTAAGAGATTATTCATAACAATAACATTGCCATCACTAGCCTCACTAACCCCCAGAGAACTTTGTTGTTCAGTTGCCAAGTCGGGTCCGACTCTTTGCGACCCCACGGACTGCAGCACGCCAGGCTTCCCTGTCCTTCACTATCTCCCAGAGTTTGCCCAAGTCCATGTCCATTGAATCAGTGGTGCCATCCAACCATCTTATACTCTGTCACCCTCTTCTCCTTCTGCCTTCAATCTTTCCCAGCATCAGGGTCTTTTCCAATGAGTTGGCTGTTCATATTAGGTGGCCAAAGTATTGGAGCTTCAGCTTTAGCATCAGTACTTCCAATGAGTATTCAGGGTTGATTTCCTTTAAGTTTGACTGGTCTGATCTCCTTACTGTCCAAGGGACTCTCAAGAGTCTTATCTAGCACTATAGTTCTAAAGCATCAATTCTTCTGCACTCAGCCTTATTTATGGTCCAGCTCTTACATCAGCACGTGACTACTAGAAAGATCATAGCCTTGACTATATGGACCTTTGTTGGCAAAGTGATGTCTTTGCTTTTTAAAACACTGTCTAGGTTTGTCATAGAGAATTCCAACCTCTAAATGTCAGTGAGCATCATCATTATGACAACCAAAAATAATTAACACCTATCAGTTGGAAATGGCAACCCACTCCAGTATTCTTGTCTGGAGAATCCCATGGACAGAGGAGCCTGGTGAGCTACAGTCCATGGGGTTGCAAAAGAGTCAGACACGACTGAGCGACTAACACATAACACATCAGTTATGAAACACTTGACTGTATCTCAGGCACAGTCCTCTGCTCGTTGCCTGCCTTCTCCCATTTCAGCTCCATAACCTCTGAGGTGAGAACTATTATTAGGTCCATTTTACAGATGGCAAAGCTTAGGCACACAGCAATGAAGTATCTCATTGAAATTCACACAGTAGGTGGTGGAGCAGGGGTCTACACCCAAGTCTGTCTTAGTCTGGAGTTCCGGCTCATTCCACTGCCCTGTGGGAGCCTGTTGCCTTGTTAAAGCTACTCCCCATTTACCAAAGCCTGTTGTGGCCCAAAGTGATATGGTCACTTCTCTGACCCTTGCAACAGGAACCCCTGACGTGAGTAGGACTGGCTGATTTTGTCCTCCCTGTTTGACAAATGAGGCAACTGACCTCCAGGAAAACTTGTTAACCATGTATTTTAGGTCAATGATCATAGAACAGTAGGAATATAAAGGACTCAGGAGAGTGGATCCAGTGGGGGAAACTGAGGCCCAGAGAGGGAAAGAGACCTGCCCAGGTCATTCATTCAAACCTTTCCCAAGACCTCTGCATATGTGAGACACACATATGAAAAAAGCAGTGTGGGGACTTCCTTGGTAATCCAGTGGTTAAGAATCCACCTTCCAATGCAAGGGACTTAGGTTCAATCTCTGGCCAGAGAACTAAGATTCCACAGGCCACAGGGCCACTAAGCCATGTGCCACAACTAAAGACGCCCTCACATGCCTCAACTAGAGAAAGCTCATGCCTGTCAATGAAGAACCAGCACAGCCAAAAAACAAAGAAAAAGAAAAGAAAGCAGTGTCTACTCTTCTAGTTTTCTAATACTGCCCCCTCCACCCCCCGCCCAATCCCACCTTTGTATCCAGGGCCAGCCACTGCCACCACTTTCCTAGCCTTAGTTCCCAGTTTAGCAAACAAGGAAACTACCTTGGCCAGTAAAGAGTTCTAGAGGCCAACACAGCTGCCCCAGGACCACAATAAAGCCCAGGAGGCCAGTCTCTGTGCCCTGTTACCCCCAGTTCAGGGAGGTCTGGCGGTAAGACAGTGCCCATGCTGTATTCACAGGGTTGTGCCACCATCACCACTAATTCCAGAATACTGGTTATTCTTAGCCAGTGCAGAGCTGTATCCCCCAACTACAGCCCCCAGCTGCAGTCCTAGAACACGGGGCTCCTCCCTGGTTTGGCCCAGAGGCCACTTTTCTGGGAAAGGCCAGGGTGCCCCTAGGAGGAATTTCTCTGGAGCAGAAGTGGAGTAAAATGTAAACACTCAGCGGACACTGTGTTCCACTTAGCGAAACAAAGTTGTGGATTTTCTGGGAAAGGGGCCCACCACATGATGCCAGCCCAAGCCCAAGTCTTTTCCTAGCCTTACCTCTCTAGCTGCTCTAAATGCAGCGATTGTTTAGGCCTTGGCCTCAGTTTCCCCATCTGCAGGCTAAAACATGAGCCTCCAACACCTCACAGAGGGATCCCTCCTAACAACTGGCTAATCTCTTCCACCTTGTCAGAAGAAAAAGGCCAACGTCTTATGTCAGCGGAGATTGGCAAGAACAGCAGTCTGGGGCTGGGCTAGGGAATGCTCAGATTTAGAACTGGTGAGGAAGGTTTTTTTCTGGAGCCTTAGGAAGATTGGGAATGTGTGAACTGGGGACATGACTCCCACATTTTGGGCCAAAAAGGGAGTCCCAGAGGCAGTCCTTATAGCCATCAGCACTGGGCAACAGGAAGAAAGATCAGGATTCGAGACACTGGTTTCTCTCTTCTACCTCTGCTCTGCCACTCATTAGCTGTGTGACCTTGGAGAAGTCACTTACCTTCTCTGAGCCTCAATGAACCCATCCACAGAATGGGAATAATTATATCCTCTGTGCCTTCCCTTTCAGGAATATGGGGAAAATCTGATGAGATGATGAATAGAAAAGTCTTAGTCCCGCCCCATGAAAAAATTCTCCTACCTTTCTCCACCTCTGTTGCCCCTAGAGAAATGCTGGAATCCCTCCAAGAAGGGTCAGAGAAATCCAGGGATCCCAGAGACAAGAGGGGCCACAGAAGGAATGCTGAACATCTGTGTCCTCTCTGGATGACATTTGTGAAGCCTGGCCACCCTCCCCGAGACAGCCCCTCTAGCTCTCAGGCAAACAGCAAGCCAGGGAAAACAGTCTGTATTCACGTCGGGAAGAGGCTAGGGGGCAGACAGGGGAGGCAGAATCAGCATTTCTGAGCCATGCAGATAACAGGAGTCGCTGGACAGAGTAGGGAGGAGGCTGTTGGTGGTCGGGCAAGGGAGGAGCGTCCTCCTGTTGAGTCTCCCCCATCTCCATCCCTCCTGCAAAAACCAATGATGTCACCTTTCATGTGACAGCTCTAGCTGTGTCATTTTCTTCCTCTGTAAATGGGGGTGATAAAGCTTCTGACACACCGTGAGTCTAGTTCAATAAACGTGCCTGTCATTCTCCCATCCTTTGAAACCTGGGAGGCTCCCGGTACCAACATCATCTTCCTCCAATTTTCCACCTGAGTTATTTGAAAAAAAACCTGAAGGCACTTTCAGGACAGAGCCCAGGCTCTGAGGGCACTGTCCATCTGCTGACAAGGCGGATGAGATCCGCGGTATGTGGAAGGGGCAGGGGGAAGGAAAGGGGCCTCTCCATGGGATAGAGGTCCATGCTCCAGCCTGCTGCCTGGGGAGGGGATGGAGAGCCCTACTGCTCACAAAGCTCTTTCCAGAAACAGTTCTGGTTTCTCGAGCTCGTTCTGCCTGGAGAGAAGCCTCTCCTCAGAGCAAAGGACTGCAGGGGAGCACTCTTCCCATCATTTGCCCCCAGGAATGAAGGACTGACACCTATTGGTGCCCACATGGCCTTTTCCACCCTCTACGTGGCACCTTGGAGAAAAGGTAAGGGACCTGGGCACCCAGGTGCAACTGGAGATGATCAAACCTCTTCACGTCTCTGAAGAGAATAACATGGAATGCAGCGGGGGCGGGGCGGGGGGGGGCGCTTCTGCGAAGCCCGAAAGATGGCTAGCTACCCTGCCCCACCCCAGCTCTTTAGTTCTGGCCAGACGGAACCACTCTAGCTTCTTCTAACGCCTTTTCCCTAGCAGCTCCCCACCCCCGGAGAGCCCTCCCTGAACCCACTGCCCCAATCCAGCCCCTTCCAAGGCCTAGAGCCAATGCCTTCTCCTCCAGGAAACACATTCTGGCTGCTGGGCCCCAGGCTGCCCCTTTCCTCTGGGTGTCAGTTTCCTATCCCTCTCCGATGGTGATCTGCACTCTTGGCTGTGTCTCGGCCACACCTGCACACATTGATTTCCCCTCTGGGTGGCACGGAGCTCACAGACGTGAACTCAAACGCCACCTTTGCCACTAGTTAGCCACCTGATCATGGGACAGTCACTTATCCTTTCTGAGCCTCAGTTTCCTCTGGAAAATGGTGAGAATAATCACACCTATTCCACAGAGCTGTTGTTGCAATTAGATGAGACAATGACCATTCAGTGCTCAGGACAGAGACTGGCACAGCGTGAGAGCTCAGGAACGTGACTTATTTGCCATGGTGACCTTTCAGGTAGGTTCATTAACGATTTTTCTTTATATCTCCTGAAAGACCTACCACAAAATCCTATGTGTGCTTAGTCACTCAGTCGTGTCTGACTCTTTGTGACCCCATGGACTATAGCCTGCCAGGATCCTCTGTCCATTGAATTTTCCAGTCAAGAATACTGGGGTGGGTTGCCATTTCCTCCTCCAGGGGATCTTCCCAACCCAGGGACTGAATCTGGGTCTCCCGAATTGCGGGCACATTCTTTACCAACTGAACCACCAGGGAAGCCCACAGAACCATATACCAAATGGATTATGGATTCCTTTTTTTTTCTTGGATTATGGATTTCTATGCAGGTGGATCTGCATGCACTCCGAGGAAGCCTTTCCCAATGGCAGAGTAGAAAGTAACCTGGGCTTGGCTGCCTCTGCAGGTCACAAGCTGTGTCACGGGGCAGCACGCAAGTAGACATAGAATCCACTTGAACTTCTGATCAGAGGCAGTGGACATAGTGATCAGAGGACAGGCTCTGAAGCCAGACTCCTTGAACTTGAACCTGAGCTCCTCCTCTTACTCAGTATATGACCTTCACTAGCTGTGCCTTGGTTTTACCATCTATAAAATGGGGAGAGTAATTGTACCTACCCAAAAGATCATCTGGAGGATTAAATGAAATTACACATGAAAAGCAATAGAGGGACTTTCCTGATAGTCCAGTGGCTAAGACTTCCCACTCCCAATGCAGGGGGCCCAGATTTAATCCTTGGTCAGGGAACTAGATCCCACACATCACAACTAAAAGTTCACATGCCACAACTAAAGATCCCTTACGCCACAGTGAAAATTGAAGATCTCATGTGCTATAACTAAGACTCGGTGCAGCCAAATAAATAAATAAATACTAAAAAGAAAAGAAAGGGAATAGAACGTGCTCATCATAAGGAGAGTAACTCAATAAACATTACCTACTGTTTTCATTGTTGATATTTGTATTCCTGTTACTGAAGAGGAGGGTTTTTGGTGCCTTGCAGGCCTATAAGCTGTTCATTCTCCTATAACCCAAGATTCCACGAACATGCTCGTATGTTCTCGTGGCTCTGTCTGCCCAGCGGCCTTCCGCTCCTTCTTCTGATGAGAGCTCTGCTCCCCCATTTGCTACACAAGTAGGCACTTGACCCAGGCCTGGCCACTATAGGGAATGGCCCTATCCCCTAGCAACAATGACTGAACCAATCAGAATCCTTCCCTTGGGTTGATATATAGATCCTAGTAGAAAAACTACGATCATTCAAAAAACTAAGATCATGGCATCTGGTCCCATAACTCCATGGCAAATAGATGGGGAAAAACTGGAAACAGTGACAGACTTTATTTTCTTGGGCTCCCAAATCACTGCAGATGGTGACTGCTGCCTTGAAATTAAAAGACGCTTGCTCTTTGGAAGAAAAGCTATGACACACCTAGACAGTGTATTAAAAAGCAGAGACATCACTTTGATGACAAAGGTCCACATAGTCAAAGTTATAGTTTTCCCAGTAATCATGTACGAATGTGAGAGTTGGACCATAAAGAAGGCTGAGTGCTAAAGAATTGATGCTTTCAAATTGTGGTGCTGGAGAAGACTCTTGAGAGTCCCTTGGACTGCAAGGAGATCCAACCAGTCAATCCTAAAGGAAATCAACCCTGAATATTCATTGGAAGGACTAATGCTGAAGCTGAAGCTTCAGTACTTTGGCCACCTGATGTGAAGAACCTACTCACTGGCAAAGACCCTGAGGCTGGGAGGGCTTCCCTTGTAACTCAGCTGGTAAAGAATCCGCCTGCAATGAGGGAGACCTGGGTTTGATCCCTGGGTTGGGAAGATCCCCTGGAGAAGGGAAAGGCTACCCACTCCAGTATTCTGGCCTGGAGAATTCCAAGCACTGTATAGTCCATGGGGTCGCAAAGAGTCAGACACGACTAAGCAGCTTTCACTTTCACTGAAGCTGGGAAACATTCAGGGCAGGAGAAGGGGCAACAGAGGATGAGATGGTAGGATGGCATCATTGACTCAATAGACATGAGTTTGAGCAAACTCCAGCAGATAGTGAAGGACAGGGAGGCCTGGTGTGCTGCAGTCCATGGGGTCCCAAAGAGTTGGACATGACTTAGTGACTGAACAACAACTTTCTGTTTGGGTTGCTAAGCTAGGGCAGTGGACAGCCAGTTCCTCAGAAGGACAGAGAGGAGAGACAAGCTGTGATGGAGACAGATGGAGCATCTACCTGGTTTCTCATCCTACAATTTCATGAACTGCCCAGGATCCATTCAAGTCCTTTTCTGGTTTAATTCACTTTGAATAGAGCTTTTGTCACTTGTTTCCGAAAAAGCCAGGTCCAATTATATAGGCCCTAACCAAGATACAGTCTGAGCTGGCTGTGGGCAGGGTAGGGCAGCAGCAGTATTAAGGCTGCTCCTGTGTGTTCCAGCACAATCTTTGTCATCTGGGCTACAAAGGAGAGTCTGCAAAGCATGTTCTCAAGAATCATCCTGATCCCATGGTCTTCAGACACTGCCTCCCAGAGCCCTGGGAGCCTGCAGAGGCACCTCCAAGAACATCCACCGAGAGACTTTCCTGGTGGTCCAGTGGTTAAGAGTCCGCCTTCCAATGAAGAGGACATGGGTTCAATCCCTGGTCAGGGAACTAAGATCCCACAGGCTCCAGGGTAACTTAGCTTGAGGACCACAACTGGAGAAAGCTGGCATGCCACAGCGAAGACCCAGTGCAGCCAAAAGAAAAACAAAAACACCCATGGAACAAAGGGGAGTAAGGAAGGCAACAAGATTCTAGGTAACTGCTGCAAATTCAACCACAGTAGTTCTGTTTCAAATGCTTATGTATCAGGATTCTGCTGCCTCCAAAGATGTGAAATACCTGATTCTAATGGTTGCTCAAAAGAGCATTAAGAGGTAACTAAGGCTGATGTGTCTATCTCCATTCTCCAAAAAGAAAACCGAGGCCCAGAAAGGGGAAGTGATGAGACCAAGGTCACAGAGCAAGTCAGTGTCAGAGCAAAGACTTGAATGCAGGGCTCTGGACTTGCAGGCGGAATGAATTCCATTGCACCAGGCTGCCTGCGAAAAATCTATCATCTCTCACACTTCCTGTGTCCTCTGGTAAACTGATGGAGGTTAATATCTTCTAGTTCGTGCATGCTAAGTCACTTCATTCAAGTCCAACTCTGCGACCCCGTGGAACGTAGCCCGCCAGGCTCTTCTGTCCATGGGATCTTCAGGCAAGAATACTGGAGTGCGTTCCCATTTCCTCCTCCAGGGGATCTTCCTCACCCAGGGATTGAACCTGAGACTTGCCTCTCCTGCATTGGCAGGCGCGTTCTTTACCACTAGCACCATCTGGTTCTAGAGTCTCACCTTTCTCAGCTCTGACCCCTCCAGGGTCACCTACCTCTGAACCTGGCTCCTTAGAGGGCTTCCAGAAGCTCAAGGAACTTGTGGAATAAATATTATGGACCAAACTCGACCTTCCTCTCCACCATATACACATACACTCAGTTCCCCTTCTCCCCACCCATTTGCCCAAAGGTCAGGCAAAGCCCAGCAGGCCGCCTCCCGGGAACCCGGGAACTCGTAATCCACCTCCTCTGTCCAAGCTGTGCTGTGACTCCAGACAGAGGATTCCTTGTTCCCAGTGCTTCCTGCCCAGAGACCTCTGTGGGCCCCGTGCGCTGGCCGGAAAGAGCCAAATAGTTCCTTTCAACTGGAGCTAAAGCCACCTGAATCCCTGCCACCCCTGGGAGCAACATGCTCCCAGCTCTGCTTGGCATTTATTCTACCTGCCCTGGTCTGGCCCAGCCCCATCTCAACACCCACAGCCGCTGCTGCCTACACACACACTCACACACACACACACACACACAGGAGTTCCCCTAGGGTACAAAGGTGCCTCACGTCTAATCAAAAATCAAAACCAGAGTGGGACGTCCCTGGTGGTCCAGTGGTTAGGACTCCGCGCTTCCACTGCAGGAGGCGCGGGTCTGATCCCCAGTTGGGGAACTATGATCCTGCATGTCGCATGTGCGAGGCCAGAAAACACAAAAAGAAAACAGAGGATTCTAGAATGACAACATCACAACCCTGACAGTTGTGCCTTACTAATAACCCCACAATGACATCTGCCTATTACTTCGCAATCTCCCCGACCAGTATAACTTCTTGGTTCAGTTCCCTCTCCATGCCCTCTCCCTGCCAGAGTCACCAGGAGGTGGAAAGCAGCTTTGACACCCCCAGGCCAGTGGTTTGTGAAGTATCTTGCACAGAGCTCAGGAGAGTTCCATGGCATTGTCGGAGGGCTGCTAGAGGTTGAGGAATTAGCCAATTAGAGTCCTCTAGGCTCACCCCAACTTTGACCATGGCTGCAACTCCTGTACTGTTTTGTACAGTGAGATTCTTTGGGGTTCACTTGACAAGGAGATTTCACTGCTGGAAGATTTGAAAGCAACTCTTTCACCCTGACTCCACCTCTGCCCTACCTTGACAATGTATATATTACCCCGAGGCCAACAGAGAGGCAGGGAGCTGCCCAAGGTCACACAGGAATCAGTGGCAGAACCAGAATGAAAAGACTCCCTTCTGAATCTAGTCTACAAACTCCCAGCAGTTAAGCAAAAGAAAACCAGGGCCTCAAGTCAGCGGATCTGGCTTCTAGGTCCAAGGTCACTCGCCCCCAGGCATGGTGGATGGATAAGCAATTTGGGCAAAGCACGCTGCCTAACACAGAGGCACTTAATGAATACTCATTTCAGTCCCTTCCTCAAAATAAGCCCAAACCAGAGAGAACTCTCAACACTGTCCCCGTTTTTCAAGCCCACCAGGAATCTGTGGCCTAGACAAACTCTCCCACCTCCCCAGCAGTAAAATATGTTAAAACAGCCTGAGGGCTGAAAGGTCAATTTGTCCAACCTGAGCAGAAGAGGCTGGGCCTCTGGAACACTCACCCCGGCTCCGACCACACCAGCTCCCCAGGCGGACGGACGGCAGTCAGGCACCTGGAAGGAGCAGACAGTGTTAGCGCCTCTGAACTGAGTTCGTGGACCCAGCATGGAGCTGGAAACTGAGAGGCTGGCATTTGACTCTCTGAGGAACCTTCAGGAAGTTGCTGAACCTGTTACACAGAAAGGTCCGTGTGACTCTGCAGAGCCAAAGGGAAAGTAACAAATATGAAACTGGAGCGGCCTGCAGGGGCCAGGCCAGGAAGGGCCTCAGAGGGTAAGGTAAAGAATTCAGTCTCGAGAGTCTAAGAGCAATGGGAAACCATTGACCTGCAGGGTTGAGAATGGACTGAAAACAGGTTAAGAGTAGCTTTAGGGGTGTGAGTTGTAGGCTGCTGTGGTTGTCTGGGGGCACATAATAAGGACCCAGGCTGGGGTGGGGACAGCAGACCTGGAACCTGGTGGCTGTATTCCAGAGCTCTTTGAACAGTGGTATCCCCAGAAATGACCTTCCCAGGTAGCGCTAGTGGTAAAGAACCCGCCTGCTAATGCAGGAGACCTAAGAGACCTGGGCTCAATCCCCAGGTTGGGAAGATCCCCTGGAGGAGGAAATGGCAATCCACTCCAGTATTTTTGCCTGGAGAATCCCATGGACAGAGGAGCCTGGCGGGCTATAGTCCATACGGTCGCAAAGAGTTGGATAAGACTGAAGCGACTGAGGACACACGCATACATGCATTCCCAGAAATCATTGGTGGACCAGATCTGGGCGGATAAGGAAGAGAGAGGTCTGCCTACTCCTCAGGTGCCCCTTTCACAGCAGTCCCCTGGTATCCACCCAGGACAAAGCATAGCCATTGTTCTTTCAACCCGGCCTATCCTTACCTCAGTTTCCCCATCTGTAAAATAAACATGGTTGGACGCAGGGGTCCCTAAGGTCTTTATAGCATTAATATTCTGTTCTGGGCTAATTCATTCAGGTTTTTTTTAATATTTACTTATTTGGTTGCATTGGGTCTTAGTAGTGGCATGTGGAATCTTCATCGCATCGCGTGGGATGTTTTGTTGTGATGCACGGGCTTAGAGCAGGGATTAAACCCACGTCCCCTGCATTGTAAGGTGGATTCTTAACCACTGGATCACCAGGGAAGTACCCACTCACAGGGTATTGAAGGCCCTTTTTAATCATCTTTCTGCCCCAACTGTAGGCCTGGCCTAGTACACGATGAATCACTGGAGGAGAAACCTCGGGTCCCCTGGATTCACACACTCAGAACAGTAACCTCCAGGTGGGATGGGATGTTTCTGCTTCACATAGAAAATAGGAATCGAGCAAATGGGAAGATCACCTGGGCTGAGATTGAAATAGCAGGAGCAAGCGCCTTGTTCTTGCTCCCCTACTCAAGAGGCCTCAGGTCACAGGCACTGCAGCTATAACATCTGTCACCCAGTAGCTTACAATCTGTTTCCCCATCTACTGTTTCCCAAAGTCCAGTTTCAACCTGGGAGGTCAGCTACCAAGGGACCTGGGAGGCAGTGCAGTGCAGTGGTTTAAGCTGGAACTCTGCAACTGGGTTGATCCCTGGGTCAGGAAGATTCTCTGGAGAAGGGAATGGCAACCCATTCCAGTGTTCTTGCCTGGAGAATCTCATGGACAGAGGAGCCTGGCAGGCTACAGGCCATGGGATCACAAAGAGTCAGACATGACTGAGCGACTAACACTTTTCACCTTCTGCAGCCATGCAGACCTGGTTTGAATTCTGGCTTTATCACTCTCCAGCAAAGTGGCCGGGGGCAAGCCACTTCTCTGAGCCTCGGTTTCCTCATTTGGAAAACAGGAGTAAGAGCGTCCGCTTCCAGGGCTAAAGGGAGGATTCAATGAGACGCTGCCTGTGAAGAACTCAGCACAGTTCCTTATCACAACACCCAGGAGATAGCAGCTACCATTTCCAGATGTGGACCCTGGGTCCCCGGAAGGTGAAAGGATTCACTGAGGAGCATTAGAGAATCCATGCAGGAGTGAGACCCAGAGTTCAGGTTCTTACCCCCCAGGTTATACACTCATTCACCATTTGGGTTCCTTCCTGTGGCTCAGACAGTAAAGAATCTGCCTGTAATGCAGGAGACCCAGGTTTGCTCCCTGGGTGGGGAAGATCCCCTGGAGAAGGAAATGGCTACCCACTCCAGTATTCTTGCCTGGAGAATTCCATGGAAAGAGGAGCCTGGGGGGCTACAGTCCATGGGACCGCAGAGAGTTGGACACAACTAAGCAACTAACACTTACTTTTTAGATGAAGATGTTGAGCCTAAACATTACAATGACTTGACCAAAGCCATAGAGGGAACTCATGGTAGAAGAGGGATTAGAACCCAGGCCTTCTTGATGATAAAGTCCCTGATCTCCCCTACGGTTATCCAGAAAGTAGACATGATGGTAGAAGAAAGTAGAAGCTTCAGATTTCAGGGCCCTTTAAACCTGAAACAGGGACAAATGCAAACCAGGCAGATGGAGTTAGGGTGGTGATGAAGCTACCTTGAGAGGAAACCAGAAGGAGCTGGTGAAACAAAAGCCTCTTTCTCAGCAGCCCTCACCAGGGACCAGGCAGGAGAGGAGGGGCTGACAAGCAGGGCCATCCGTCCCGCCAGGGCTGAGCCGAGGGCTGGATCTAAACAAACAGACACAGTTCCAGCTTGGCCACCAACTTGTTGGCTGATCCTGGAGAGGTCACACACACACACATACACACACTCAGGTCTCTGTTTCTTTAGCTCAAGAAGGAGACAGTATACTGAATGGTGTCAAGATCCCTTCCAGCTATGGAAGACTAGTCATAACCATTCCTCATGAATGCCAGACTCTAGCTAAGGCTCTGCTCTCACAAACCTCCAAAGGGGGCCTCTTAACAGTGGCTCCAATATTTCCACAACAGGCATGGGAAATCTTGCATTCAGCCTCTGGCTATATAGCCTGATCACTTTCCCTTACCTTTCTTATCTGTAAAATGGGCTCATATCTTTGGCCTGATCACCTACAGAACCCGAAGAACCAAGGAGCTTCCCCAAAGTCTAGCAATCCCCCTAGGTACTGAACAAGGCATCCCCACAGTGCTCATCCCAAGTCCCACCCTCAAGTTCTTTTAATTTCTCCTTTCCCTCTGGCCCCTGTCCCATCTGGACCAAAGGAAAAACTGAATCCAAGCTCATGGATGCAACAGCAGTAACAACAGCCCTGATGACTAGCAGTAGAAGGAACCACTGTCCTAGCTAAGACTCGACTGTGCATATGTGCCAGGCACTGTGCTGGCACAAGAGCTGCACCTGGATTCTATCTCAGGTAATCCCCTCCATCAACGAGGTAAATCTCAACCTTAGTCTAGATTTACAGATGATAGACTAAGGTTCAACCAAATGAAGTGACCTGCCCAAGGTCACACTCAGACCAAGTGAGTAGCATGGCCACCCAGACACAAGCTCTTCATTTGACACTGGAAGTCCTGATCTTATCCTTGAGGCTATGGGGTTATTCAGGGTAATATTCCACCATGAGGTATGGACCCAGATATAGAGGGTCAGTGAGTAAGGGGATATCTGGCCTTTACTCTCACCCCAAACCTCCCCAAGTAACTAATCTTTGAAGTTTTGTATTATTATTCCAACATGTCCAACTCAACTCTCAAGCTACAACAGTTTTTATCCAATGAAAATATAATGCAAGCCAAATATGTAATTTAAAATTTTCCAGTAGCCACATTTAAAAGAGTACAAAGGAATGGGTGAACTTTATTTTAATAGTATATTTATTTAACAATATCAAAAGTATTTTTGAGGGAATCCTCTGGCAGTCCAGTGGTTAGGACTCTGAGTTTCCACTGCTGGGGGCCCTGGTACAATCCCTAGTTAAAGAACTAAGATCCCACAAGTCGTGCGATGCAGCACCACCCCCCCAAAAAAACCCTAAGTATTATTGAAATATTTTACAATCTTTTTTTTCATACTAAATCTTCTAAATCCAGTGTATACCCGACGCTAAATTTTCATCAGAT
Organism: Giraffa tippelskirchi; assembly: GCF_054371585.1. Classification (NCBI taxonomy): domain Eukaryota; kingdom Metazoa; phylum Chordata; class Mammalia; order Artiodactyla; family Giraffidae; genus Giraffa; species Giraffa tippelskirchi. The sequence goes on along the minus strand of NC_137287.1, from coordinate 107,042,924 downwards.
ATTTAGAGTCTCTTAACCTTTACAATTGAAAAAGTGTTTTCACAAACCTAAGTTCACAAACAGACACAGATGTTTTCCAATAACTGGAGTATTCTGTTTAAATTTTAAGTTATTTAAAATTAAATAAGATTAGGAATTTCTTGATGGTCCAGTGGCTAAGACTCCACGCTCCCAATACAGGGGGCCCCAGGTTCCATCCCTGGTCAGGATACTAGATCCTGCATGGTGCAACTACGAGTTTGGAAGCCTCAACTAAACATACCTACACGCCACAACTAAGACCCGGCACAGTCAAATAAATAAATGTTTTTAAATTAAATACGATTACAAATTCAGTTCCTCAGTGGCACTAGCCACATTTCAAGTGCTCCATAGCCACATGTGGCCAGGGGCTACTGTATGGGACAGCAAAGTTCTAACAGTCAAGTCCTAGAGGGTGGGGCTAGTAGCCTCCATGCCCCTAAGCCACAGCTGGGCCTCCTAAAGTAAAGTTGAATGTCAGTAGAATGGGATTTACTCATTCCAACCCCCAATGGAGCCTGATATTAGTCTCTACCCGAGGTGCCTTTATATTCACAGGTGACAAAGGGATCAGCATGCCCATGCTCCGAGGATGGCATGGGGGCTCAGAGAGATGGGAGACCAGCCCAAAGTCACTCAGCTTTGACCCACAGACTGTCTGACTTGGAAGCCTAAGCTCTGTCCCGAAAGCCTGGCAGGGGCCTGGTCTCTTGCACAGACTTCTAGAGGAATAAATAAGCCTTTACCACTAAATTCCCCCTCTGCAAGTCTAGTGGCAGAATATGTGCTCAGTCGCTCAGTCATGTCTGAACTCTTTACAGCCCCATGGACTGCAGACCAGCAGGCTCCTCTGTCCGTGGGATTTTCCAGGCAACAACACTGGAGTGGGTTGCCATTTCCTTCTCCAGGGGATCTTCCCATCTCAGGGATTGAACCCAAGTCTCCTGCATTGGCAGGCAAGTTCTTTACCACTGAGCCACTAGGGAAGCCCAGAGAGTGTCCCCTAACGGGGTTAAGGGTTAAAGGAGAGGAAGTAGCATGGGCTGCGCTACGTGCTGGTCCTGTATGTGGGGCTTAGGCCACTAGGGTATCGTTCCCACCCGCCCTCCCACCCTTACCTGGCAGGAGGCAAAGCCAGCAAGGTCCACTGGCTGCTTGTCCTCTGGCTTGGGTCCCCGAGGCTAGCTGCCATGCCCTCCCTGACACCTTGCCCAAGAACACTCACCCAGAGGCCCCTGGACTCGGGCCAAAGCCTGTACTCACCTCCCAGGGTCACCTCAGCTGGAGTCCAGGGAAAGGGTCCAAGAGGCAGTCCACCCCCACCCCCAGGAGGAGGGAGGAGCAGGCCCAGGAGGCAGATTCCAGAGGAGGGAGAGGGTGGCAGGGATAGGCCAGAAGAACCTGGGTGGTTCCACCCATCTCCAGGGGAGCACGGCTAGCATTCAGCCCCCTCCCTTCAGCCTAACGGGGTGAAACTCTAACCAGTTATTAGGTTTAACAATTAACTCTGGTTTCCACTTCAGCAGGAGGCAGTTCCAGCAGAAAGTCCCATCTGGGGTAGGGGGACTTGGAAGGGGATAGAGAGGAAAGGGTTGGAGTGAAAGGGAGAAAGGGGTGGTTAGTAAAGCCACCCTCCTCCTCCTTCCCATCCTATCAGTGTGGGGCAACTAGAGGGGGATGATGTAAGTTCCACAAGGTCAGGGGCAGCACCTGGCACATAGTAGGTGCTCAATAAATTTTTAAAAAAATATTTATTTGGCTGTGTTGGGTCTTAGTTGCTGCACATGGGATCTTTCTTTGTGGCAGGTGGGCTCTTTAGTTGTGGCAGGCCAGCTTAGTTACCCACCCCCACCACCCTTCACGAATGTGGGATCTTTGTTCCCCGACCAGGGACTGAACCCACGTGCCCTGCCTTGGAAGGCAGAGTCTAAACCACTGGACCACCAGGGAAGTCCCTCAATAAATATTTTTAATTAACAAATAAGGGGGTGGGGTGATAGAGAAGAAGTGTGTGTGTGTGCGCACGTGTGCACATGCACGCGCTCAGTCGTATCTGACTCTCTGCAACCCTATGGACTGTTGTAGCCCGCCAGGCTCCTCTGTCCACGGGATTCTCCAGGCAAGAATACTGAAGTAGGTTGTCCTTTCCTCCTCCAGGGGATCTTCCCCACCCAGGATGGAACCCTCATCTCTTGCATCTACTGCTTTGGCAGACAGGTCCTTTACCAGTTGAGCTACCCAGGAAGCCCCAAGTGGAGGAAGACAAAAGTTGACTTGTCCTGGGTCCTTGCTGAGACCAAGCTGGGCTGAGGACCAGGAGGGCAGTCACCCAGAATATGCCAGGAAATGGCTCTGAAGTCCCCCAGCCCTGACGCTGCCCTTCCAAGCTGTGACCTTTGTCGTGCTCATTCTTCCCCATAAACAAGGGGTGACAGATAACACCACGGTGTCACGGTCAGGGCTATATGGGGCCAGGCCAAGCTGCTGGTGTGCTCTGTGGCACTGTAACATAGTCACGTCTCTCGCTGCCTGGCAACAGCTTCTTCTTCTCAGGCCACCCCCTGAACTCCCCCACATCCCAATATTCCCCTGGATCCCACCTATGTGGCCTTTTTTCCTTTCCGGGAAGAAGGAAAGCCCAGGATGATGACGGTTCCAGCCCACTCACATCCCACCCACCTGGGATCACACACACACCCTAGCAACAGACTGCTCTCATTTGGCGTTCGCTTGTCATTTATATACCCCTCCTTGGGCCCCCTCCTCACCCTCTTCCCCCCATCCCCTAACCCAGGCCTACAAAGGACCGCAGCCCAGCCCAGGCTGGTGTGGAACTCACTGTGGCCAGTTCCCTGGGCGTTCTTGGGTAGGGGCTCCCCCTTCTGGACTGCTGCTTCCGGTCTATGTAACGAGGAAGTGAGAGGGGTGGACTAAGAGATTGCTTCTCCTGATATTCAGAGTTTCTGACATTTCTGGGATCAATCTGAGTTTTAATTTCAGACAGACCAGTGTTCAGATCCTGGCCAGGTAAACAGGCAGCCTTGATGTTACGAGATAGACTCTGAGACAGGACTGCAGAGCCCCAAAGCATCAGTTCACCCCTGACTATTCTCAGCTCAAGCCTGGCCAGTGGGCCTCCACACTCACGGGGCTCTACTACCTCCTCCATAAAGTCCCAACTTTCTTTTCCTGCCCCACCTTTCCAGTCTTCTCTCTGTCATTCTCAGTAGCAGCATCATGAGTGATCACTCCCCCAGTTTCTTCTTGGTAAGACAAAGTTCGAAGATCACCTTTCATCTGGGGCATTGACCCTAAGGCCCTTTTTTTAAAAAAACAATTTTTATTTAAAACAAAATACATTTTTTTATTTACTTGGCTGTGTCAGGTCCTAGCTTCAGCACATGGGATCTTTCTTGCATCACTGCGGTGCATAGACTCTCCAGTTGTGGCATGTGGAGGCTTAGTTGCTCTATGGCATGTGGGATTTTAGTTCCCCAACCCAACTGGGGATCGAACCTGCATCCCTTGCATTGCAAGGCAGATTCTTAACCACTGGGTCACCAAAGAAGTGGAGATTCTAGAGTTGCTTCTGCTTCCACTCCACCCTTTCCTGCTTCCTTCTCACAACTCTCAGGGCACTCGGCCCACTCTCCCATCTTTGGCCTGACGCTCGTCTCCTTGATCTCCCCAGGGAATAGCTGTCTCCCTGACTCCCCTGTCCCCTCCTGCTTCACCCTCTTTCAGCTCTAATGCTGCCTACAGCACGGAGCCTACACTGAACACTCACTCCTCAACTCTCTCAGCCGTGTCTCTTTCAGACACTGCTTCCCGGAAGACAGTCTTACCAGCCCTGCTACATGACCTTTAGACCCTGCACACCAAGGACCCCCTGCAATGATTTTTCTCTGTCTCTCACCCTTGCCCCCTAGCACAGTGAGAAGACAGTGGGTGCCTGCTGAAACAGTGAGAGTAATAACCATTAGCTAAAAAATAATGAATTATAATCGCTTATTGAGGGACTTCCCAGGTGGTCCAGTGGCTAAGACACCGTGCTCCCAAAGTAGGGGGCCCTGGTTTGATCCTTGATCAGGAACTAGATCCCATATGTCAAAACGAAGAGTTCCCATGCTGAAACTAAAGATCCCACATGCCACAACTGAGACCCAGGGCAGCCAAATAAATAAATATATTTTTAAAATTGTTTACTGACCATTTATTCTTTACAATGCTCGGATCTCAGCATTTAACACATGTCATTTCAGTTAAGTCTCTCAAGCCCCCATTGTCATTCCTACTCCTTTGTTTTAAACTGAGGAAACTGAGGTTCAGAGAGGTGAAATGATTTGTCCGAGACCACGTGGCCAGGAAATGGCAGAGTCAAGACTGGAATTTCAGTCCTTATCCACTGCCCTACTTGGCCTCCCTCCAATCCACACATAAAAGAGGGGATAAGTGAGAAGTTGTGACCCGACAGTGCCGAGGTCGTGGGGGCTCCAGAGAAACCAGTCCTTCCCCAGCGCCAGAGGCAGATTCGGTAAATAAAACTACATAACCTTCTATTAATCACCTGCTCTGTGCAAAGCTCTGTGCTAGGTGCTGGCTGCACAGAAGGTTACATGAACAACCTGGTACTCACAATCCAGCACGAGAGACAAGGCACGTGTCAGAATAAATCAAGGAGCAAGCAGAACTTATCCCCAGAGGGGAATAGATAAGGTACTAAGGGACTGCAGTGGGGGGAAAGACAGATGTCACTGTGGGGGTGGGGATGAGAGGGCTCACAAGGCTTTGGGGGACAGAGGTTGGCATCTGAGCTGGGCCTGGACAAGGCAGGCAGGATTTCAACAGTGACTGGGGAAGGAGGTGAGTGGCATTCCTGGCAGAGATGAACCCAGGATGTTGGGGCAAAGACACAGGTAAGCACTGGGTGTGTCCCAGGAGCCAGAGCGAACCCCCTCTACCAGCTCCTCCTCTTGGCACTGGGCCCAGGCGTCCAGCCCTGAAGAGAGGTCACCATGAGTGTCCCCAGACTCACAGGCACCCGGTTGAATCTGATGAGTGGGCATGGATAGGAAGAAAGGGCTGGGTGCCTGGACACAAGGTCTGACAAGACGGACTCAAGGGGCTAGAATCCAGGCTCTGCGTAGAAGCTCTGAAGATGGGAGATGCTGAAGGGAGGAGGTGGTCCCACCAGAAGTGGGTGAAGCTGGGGAGGCAGCAAGGAAAGGGGCAAAGAATGTGAACTGGAAAGCAGAAGACCTGGCTTCTAGAACCACAGATCAAAGTTGCGTGGGACCTGGGGCTTATCCTGTCCAGACCTCACTTTACAGCTGGGAAAACTGAGGCCCCGATAGGAGAAGAACCGGGTTCGCAGTCCCCTAGCATCTTCACAGCAAAACCAGCCATGTGCTGAGAGGAGGGAGAAATCTGACTTCAACACCTCCCTCTTCCATGACCTCCTAGTGACCTTTCTCTAGTCCTTAGGCTCCCACTCAATACAACAATCCTTGTCTCGGCAGTTCTAAACTTTTATGGGTTGTGACTCAAAGACTCACGTGGTGCCTAGGGGTCCTTTCTGGAGGACAAGGAACACTCTGAGAATTGTGCATGCCATTTCGGAAGTTCATAAACATCTGAGACCAGTATTCTCCAAGGACAATCTGAGAACCCTCCATGTCCCAGTCACCTCAACTGGAACGGATTAAAATGGGCTGATTCCAGGGCCCCAGCACGGGGTGCTGAGTCACAGTGCTTTTTAGCTGTCTCACCTATTGAATGTAGAGAGGGCTCCATGGCTAGAAGTTTTAAAGCCACTGCTCATTAATCAAAGTCCCCTCTGGTTGAGCCACCTGCTCAAGCTGACCATGGTCAAGGTCAAGGTCATGGTGGGGGTGGGTGGAGGCCCAGCAAGTGGACTGCAGCTGGCCAGCTTCTGAAGTGACCTTCTGAGATCGGCAGCCCTGCCTGGGAGGCAGTCTGGACTCCTGGGCTGAACTTGGGCTGGGAGGAAGGTTTCTATCAATCTCAGCCGAAAGGCTCTTTTCCTTTCTCCAGACTCTCACTCTGGCCCTTGGCCAGGTCTGGCTCCCTTCCTTTTCCTTCTGAGCACAAATGTGCTTCCCTGGCTTCAGCCTCTGCCTCCCTCCCCACCATCACTGAGGCTGATAGAGGACCTCCAAGCCCCCAAGCACCCTTCCAAGCTTTGAAAGCTGATAAGCTTATTTAACTGGGACACTCAGGGCAATCCATGAAAAACTAAGAAAACCAGTGACAAAACAACATCTAAAGAAAAAGCCGGGACTTCTCTGGTGATCCAGTGGTTAAGATTCCACCTTCCAGTGCAGGGGGTGTGGGGTGTGGGTTCAATCCCTGATTGGGGAATGTAGGTCCCACATGCCTCACGGTGCGGTCTAAAAATTTTTTAAATAAATAAATCAATAAAATGAAGTCTGGATTTTTTTTTTCAATAGTTAATAAATATATAAACAAAAAGCCAAATGCCTTCAGTCCTACCCTGTCACCTGCCCCTGATATGGCATTTCTCCTGCAGGTGGGCAGCTGCCTAGAACCAGAGGCCGAGCACCTATAGGAAGGCTGGTCTCTGATGGGGTAACAGCACAAGCTTGAGAGGAAGCCTGGGGTGGAATCCATAGTCTCTGAGCCAAGGATCTGTTCTCCAGATTCAAGCAAATATGCATCCCTCTGCGGACACCTAAGTATCCTCCAAGGCTCCATCAGGGCAGTATAGGAAAAGTTCAAGAGCACCCGTGGGCTTTGGATAGATCTGGATTGAAATCTCGGCTGTGCCACTTGCTGGCTGAAGACTAGGTAGGACTTGGGCAAGTTATTAGCCTCCTTTAATAAAATGGGATCATAATCCCTGCCTCACTGGGTAGCTTCGTGGATTAAAAGACATAAGGCGTATAAAGCGCTTAGCACGGGGCCTGGCACCTGGTGAGCCAATAAACGTAAGCACTTGTTTATCAGTCACCAGCCCGAGCCTCTAATGAGGACGACTCTAAGCTTTCTAATTCTTAGGTCACCTCAAGCAACCCCCAAGCCACTCACCAGAACTGGGTCTTTATCTTCAGACCTTTAATCTGGAGAGATGGTGGGGAGAGAGAGGGAGGAAAGGCAGGAGAAGGGAGTGAGAAGGAACTGAGGAGAGGGAGGAGGAAGGGAAAGGAAAGTCGAAGGTGAGGAGGGGCCTGGCTTCCCAGCTTGGGGGAAGGAAGATGACTTTGGGGAAACTGCCAAAACAGGGTAAGCCTTCTCTCCTTTCCAGAGCCTTCCCCAGGCCAGCCAAGGCAAGGCTGAGAGGTACACAGCCTGCTGAGAAGCACCGCCCCAGCTGTCAGTAGGGACATTGAAGCCTTGGGTTACCTCCAGGCTCTGGCTCCCCACGAGGCTGCTGCCTGCCCATGGGGGGCGGCCTCCACCCCCAGAGCAGGCAGAGATGGCCAGAGTCAGGCTGAGAGCAAAACGACCTGCCCATTGAGCCTGCGGAGGCAGCGCTCATCCACTCAGGACTCAGGGACCCCCTTGCTGGGGATTCTGATCCTAACTGAGCAGGACTCTCCCCTCTGGGTCCCTAAATCTGGGCCTTGTGTCACCCTCTCTCCAGGCCACCACCTGTGCCAAGGTCCTGCTTCTGGGGCTAAAGTTGCAGCCGGGGAAAAAGGACCATTCAGACTCTAAACAGGAACCACAAACAGGGTGTTCCAATTGCCCCTGACCAGCTGTGTGACCTTCAGAGGTGTCACTTCCCTCAGAGCCTGTTTCCCTCCTCTGGCTAATGAGGGCAATGGAGTACCAGCATCTCTAAGGTTCTCCTGAATCTGACAGCAGCTCTGCTGCTGGTAGGACACCTTGGAGCACAAAGGGGCAACGAGGACTTGCCTCAGAAGAAGAGTGGGCCGGGCTAGCCTCTGCTGACAGTGCCGTGGACGTGGCAATGCCCAAGGGTTATCATGGAGATGATGATTATAATTAAAAATCACAGCCATGAACTCAAAAGCAATTTACAAAGAGCTTTCTCATTATCCCCTGGAATTCACAATCTGGTGAGGTAGGTAGACCTGGATGATGACTATTCATATTTGGCAGATAAGGAAAGTGACACAAGATTTAGGTGACTTGTCCAGGTTATTAAGGGCAGAGAAGGGGGAACCAAAGAGGAAGTAATAATTCCTGGGTGCCTGCTGTGTGCTACCTCACCAGGCTCACTCATGTCTGTTGTCTTTGGTTTTATTTTTTCAGTATATTTTTAATTAATTTATTTGTTTGACAGCGTCGTGCCCTTGTTGCAGCACACAGGATCTTTAGTTTCGGCATGTGGACTCTTAGTTGCAGTCTGTGGGTTCTCAGTGCCCTGACCAGGGATCGAGCCCAGGCCCTCTGCATTGGGAACTCAGAGTCTTAGCCATTGGACCACCAGGGAAGTCCCCACATTTGTTACCTTGACCACGTCTCACCACCACAACCCAGCACTCCAGGTGCTACTGTTCCCATTTCAGAGAAGATGACACTGAGGCTGAGAAAAAGCGTCATGGCTGTTCCATGGCAAAGCCTGGACTGGGACCTGGGCTTGGGGGACCCCAAGGCCTGCACTCTTTTCCACCTTCCTGTATGTACTGGGTTGACTAGTGTCCCCTCTCAAATTCATGTCTTCAAAGAAACTCAGAATGTGGCCTTGTTTGGAAACAGAGTCTTTGCAGATGCAATTAGTTAAAATAAAATGAGGTCATGCTGGCACTAAGCCCAACATGACTGATGTCCTTAGAAGAGGAGATGACACAGAGACACACCAGGAGGAAGGGGAGAAAGCCACGTGACAACAGAGGCAGGTGCAGCTGCAGGCCAGGGAGCTCCAAGGATTGCTGGCCATCACCAGAATTTAGGAGGGGGCACTGAACAGACCCCCTTCTCAGAGCTTTCAGATGAAACCAACATTGCCAACACCTTGCTTTCTGACTTCTAGTTTCACACTGCGAGAGAAAACATTTCTGCTTTTTTAAGCCACCCAGATTGTGGTATTTCATGAAGCAGCCCTAGGAAATTAATACATGGTGAGTCCACCAAGCAGCAGACCTAGAATTCTTAAATTCCAGTTTTCAAATTCCCAGGCGTTAGGCAGCCTTGGAGATGAATGGAGGCCTGGAGTCCTGGGAGGAGTCATTCTCATCTCTCCTTCACCGCTCTGGTTCAGGCTGGTCTCCATCCACCAGGCTTATTCCGTGTTCCAGGTCTCTATCCACCCCACCAGGCCCTTCCATCATGCAAATAAGCACCCTCTGTGCCCCAGGTGGACGATCCTCCCCCTCCTCCCAAGCCAACCTCTCCCACCACCTGGAGAGCTGTGGTTTTGAAATGCAAATCTGATCCTTCCTGGCTAGCTTAGTCTTCTTCCCTAACTCCACCAGCACCTGTAGGACTCAAGCTCTTCAACTCCGGCCAGATCTGGCCTCAAACTTCCTCTTTATCTCCAGCCACTCACCGCACCTGTCCCCACCACTCACCACCTTCTGCTCCAACCACATGGAACTCTTTGTATTTCCCTTAACAAGTCATGATGCCTTTGCATGAGCTGCTCCAGCTACCTGGAAAATAAAATCTAGCCCAAACATCGCCTTTTCCTCCATGAACAGCCATACCCTGACACCCTGTACATTGTACCATGGCATTGCACATTGCCCCACACACCCAGCCTGGGAACATGCTGCATTCATTTCTGTCTCTATAGGCCTAGGGCCCAGGACAAAGGCATTCAAGAATGTTGAACTGTTGGGACTTCCCTGGTGGTCCAGTGGTTAAGAATCTGCCTTCCAAAGCAGAGGATGCAGGTTCGATCCCTAGTCAGGGAACTAAGATCCTATATACCATCGCAGAGCAATTAAGCCCACACTCTGCCACTACTGTAGCTCACTCACTCTGGAGCCCTCAGGCCACAACTACAGAGTTTGTGCACCATAATGAAAGATCCCATAGAACGCAACAACAATCCTGCATGCTGCAAATAAGTCCCAATGCAAATTAATAAGTTAATTTATTTTTTAATAAAAGAATGTATATTACTTCATTTCATTCTCAGAACAACCCAAAACTATTATTGATCCTATTTTATAGGTGAGGAAATGAAGAAATGAAGTCACTTGCCCAAGTCTACTCGACTAGTATGTGGCAAAGACAGTGCTACATACTCTAGTGCCAGTGCTAGTAACCAATAGGTATACCATCCATCCTAATACCCTCATTTCACAGAAAAGGAAACAAACAAGAAAGGAGAGGGGACTTGCTCACAGTCATGTAATAAGACATGGACCTAGATCTTTAGATCACTTATTCAGCTTTCTTCTTGTCATTCTTGAAGGAACTTAACCCAGGAGGACATGGAAAACTGTGCCTTCTGAAGAGCTTTTTCCCGCCTCCCCTAGAGCAGAGCCCAGCATGGACCTGGGCACACAGTAGGGTCTCAAATCTATGGTGACATAGCAGTGAAAAATAAGACATATATATAAATCTACTTCAAAAAGAAAAGTCTGAGGCTGCTTAGATATTAAAAGATCAGGGCTTCAGAGGACACTTTAGGTACCATTTAATATGAGCACTGCATGTTCAGTTGCTCAGTTGTGCCCTGCTCTTTTCGACCCCAGGGACTATTGCCAACCAGGCTCCTCTGTCCATGAGATTCTCCAGGAAAGAATACCCGAGTGGGTTTGCATGCCCTCCTCCAGGGGATCTTCTCAACCCAAGCATTGAGCCCACGTCTCCTGTGTCTCCTGCACTGGCAGGCAGATTCTTTACCACTGAGCCACCTGGGAAGCCCTAAGTATCATTTAATACCATCTTCCATTTTATAAAGTCATCTATTTAACAAATTTATCAAACACGAATCGTAAGCCAAACACTGTGTGGGACACTAGGAGGACTGAGAAGCAGGTTCCTGCCCAGATGGCATTCACAATCCAGCAAGGGGAGACAGACAACCAACTAACAAGTTCAAGTATAATTACAAATTCTCACAAGCGCTACGAAATACAGGAAGCTATAAGAATGTAAAACAGGAAAAACTGACTTGTCTTAGGAAGTTGCTGGGTGAAGGCTCCCCTGAGAAAGTGATTTTTGAGCTGAAATCTCAAGAGTGGGAGTTAACCAAGACAAGAAACAGAGGAAGGGTGTGGTAGAGGGAGGGAACAGCAAGTGCAACATCCCAAAGGCATATTAGCTCCTGGTGCCTGGATGAACTAAAGGAAGGCCAGAGTGATGGTTTATAGAGAGGTGGGCAGTGACTCAATCTTGCGGGTCTTGTAGATCAGAGCAGGGAAAACCCCTTACCCAGAACCTGGCCCAGAGCAGACACTGTCAACGAGTCATTGCATTATTTGGTGAAGGAGCAATTTGTCCAAGATCACAAGGAAGACCTGAGACTCGAAGCCAGAACCTCTACTAGCCAGGTTATGGCTGTCAGCTATTTCAGGAAGGGGCAGGAGATGCTTTCCAGGAGTTTCCTCCTCTAGTAGGTTCCAGCTCCCTCTCTGCACCTCTCTTGAGCTCTAGTGTGCATCAGAATCACCTGTGTTTGTTAAAACATGGACAGCTGGGCACCATCCCGAGAGTATTGCTTCTGTATATCTGGTGGGAGCCCCAAGAATGTCTAACAAGATCCTAGGTCACCATGCTGCTGCTTCTGGTGGGGTGACCATACTCTGAGAATCATTGCTCTAGACTGGACTATATGAGGGCAAGGGGGAGTGGTGAGTGAGGCCCATGGTCAGGATATTTGGAGGATGTGTTGTGCTCAGTCGTGTCTGACTGTCTGCGACCCCATGGACAGTAGCCCACCAGGCTCCTCTCTTCCATGGGATTCTCCAGGCAAGAATACTGCAGTGGGTTGCCATTTCCTCCTCCAGGGGATCTTCCCTACCCCAAGGATCCAACCTGGGTCTCCTGCATTGGCAGGCAGATTCTTTACCCTTAGCGCCACCTGGGAGGCCCCCATTTAGGGGCTATAAAGGTAGATTTCTAAATGTGAGTAACAGTGAAACAAACTCTAGCACTCTGAGAAAGGGAAGGGGCCTCAAAGTCCCAGAATCCAGCCTAGTAGCTGCTCAGCTAGGGAAACTGAGGCTTAGGGGGTTTAGACTCTTACATAAGAGAAGCTCAAAAAAATGTGTCCAGTGAATGGGTAAGTACATGAAAGGTTTGACCAAAGTCAAAAGGGGACCCCTGCACCAAATTCCAGGGCTCCTGAGCTGCAGACCAGCCTTTGCTGCCCTGGGAAAGAGATTCAGGAAAGACAACAGCAGGCTCAGCTTATCCCCAACTTCTGCTGCCTTGGTGGGGAAACATTTTTAAAATTGCAGAAATCTGCTGTTGGCCCAATCCTATCACCCAGCTACCCTCCTTCTTTTCCCACTGCCAGCTCACTCCCTTTATACTTCAAATCCTGTTCACTTTATCCTGGTAAGCTGAGCAGCAGAGGGGGAGGTCAGGTTCCAGGGAAGAAGAACTGAAAGTGAAGGGTGAATTCTTACACTTGGATAGCCTCCTTCCAAAACACTTCCTTCCTCTTGGAAGGGTCTCCATTTCTATCCTCCTCGCTAGTCTAATCTCATTCTACCTACATTTCAGTACCAGCATCTGAAACCTGCAAAGCCAGGGCCTAATTTCCAAACCACCTTTTCACCCAGTTTTTCTAAAACAGGGTGGCCCTGGACAGAATTTTTCTATCCTCTTCCAGTTGGCAGCAAAATGCCACTTTTCTTGCAAACCCACATGCACAGACTCACTAACACACAAACAGCTATGTGTACATACATAGAAACGAATATACCAAAGCTCATGGAAAAACACATACACATAGACATCAAGAGATGCCTTATTCGCTATTCACTGATAAAATACACCTGTGCCTTCAAACGCACAAGAAACACACAGAGAGAACACGCACACATGCACACATTTCCAAATGCCTGCGCTGCACCAATTGATGGAGAAAGGAGTAAGACACACCCAGAGACCTCTCTCGGAGTAGATATCTCCTGAGGGGGGATTCCTTGGAGTAGGGGCACTGGCCCTTTAAGAGAGTGGATCTCCCTCCTCCTCTCCGGGCGCCTAAGGTGCGGCTCTACCCCAGGGAGCAGGGAGGGGTGAGGGTGGGAGTGCCGCAGACCTGGTCGGGCCGGGTCTGCCTCTGGGCGACGGTCCCAGCGCCGCTACAGGAAATGGATCCCTGAACCGACTGGGTCACCAACCTGGGGACCGCTGTCGCCACCGCCACCCGCACACACACAGCCCCGGGCTCCAGGCAGGACACGCCCTCCGCTCCAGCTCGGCCGGGCGCGCCGGCTCCGCTGTCATCCCGACTCCCTCCGGCCTCCCGGGCGTGGCCGCCCACCTGCCGGCAGGGAGACTCGGCCCCGAGGGCACGCTCCCACCGCCGCCGCGGCCCTCTGCCCAGGCCAGGTGCCCGGTTCCCGGCGACGGCGGCGCCTTGGCCGCCGCCCCCACCCCTTTCCTCCCGGCTGTGTGCAGACAAAGCCGCGCACACGCACACCGGGGCTACGCGGGGCTACGCGGGTGCACACCCGCCCTCACACGGGGACTCACACTGGCGCGCGCGCACACACACGCACACCGCCACAGTTCCAGTCACCGGCGAAGCCATCGGCACACACCCTCATCCAAATGTACACACACTCAGTTACACATTCAGACACACCCTCTCATAGACACATTCACTCCCAGACACACGCACACACGCACACCACCCGGACGCGCGGAGACACAGGGCACACACCCTCTCACACACGCACGCGCACACACCGATCATCCACTTGCACGGACCCACGGGCACACGCGCGCTCACACCCAACACACATCCGGCGACGAGGACCCCGACACACACATACGGGCGCCAGTACTGAGACGCACAAACCGAGGCCCGGGTCCCCCCAACCCCGCCGGCTCTGGGCGCCCGCCGCCGGCCTCGGTGGTGTCCACCCCGTCCCCGGAGCCTGCCCACCGGCCTGTCAGTGCTCTAGGACCGGGAATCGCGCTCGGAGCCCTCGGCTATTCCCTCTCCCCACGCCCACCAGCCCAGACGCTGCGGGGTCCCCGGGGCCCCGAGTGGGCGGCGAGGGCGGCGAGGGCGGCGAGGGCGGCGAGGGCGGCGAGGGCGGCTAACCTGGCTGCGGCGGCGCGGCTTCCGGGCACTGTCTGTCCTCGGTCGGTGTGTCCGGCGGCCGCCCGGCGGGCTCCGAGGCGCACTGGAGCTGCGCACAAACGCCCCGCTCGCTCGCTGGCTCGCCCGCTCGCTCCCTCCCTTCCTCCCTCCCGCAGCGCAGCCCCCTCCCCGCCCGCCCCCCTCGCCCGGGCTCCCCACTCCGCCCCGCCCCGGCCGGCTCCCCGCGAGGAAGGGCCGGCGATCCCTGCCGCCACGGGCGAGCGAGCGAGCGAGCGAGCGAGCGAGCAGCGGGAGCAGCGCCGCCGCGCGAGCTGTCCGAGCCGCCCGAGCCGGGGCTGCGCGTCGGGAGGAGCCGCGCCGGCCCCCGGGGAGGGAAGCAGGGGAGGGGGCTGAGCCCCGCGAGCCCGCCTGGCGCTGGTGGCCAGCCGCCCGCTTCCCCACGTGGGCCGGGCGCCTACCTGCGTCGCCGCGGAGCTCAGAGGCCCGGGCGAGCGGCGGGGCGACCCCGAGGAGACCCCAACCAGGGCCCCCGCGCCCTCCCTGTCCCAGCCTGGTGGGCTCGGGCCCCGCCCCCCGCCTCCTCCTGGTCCCCGCCAGCGCCGACCTCGGTTTTCCCTGACTAAGACGCCTCGGCTCTCGGCCCAGTGCCCCGGACTAACCCCACAGCCCCGGCGCCCAGCTCGCCGGCCCGGTCCACCTCCAGCCCCGACCTGGCCGACGCCCACCCGCCTCCCAGCCGCCCTCCCATTGTTCCCGCGACCCGAGCTCCAGGAAGACCGCGCCGCTCATTCGGGGGGAGGGCTCAGGTGGCAATACCTCTGAACCCTGGCAGGGGTAGGGGTGCTTTCCAAGGGCTGGCCCCTGTCTCGGTGCGCCAACGCCCACCCTCCACCATCTCAGGCACACCCAAAGTAAAGAGCTTTTCTAAATTAGAGTTTAAATCACTACTGCCCTTAGCGGTGCCCCGGCAGGTCCTACTTTGAGTATAGACTGAGGCTTGGGGGGAGGAACTAACCTAAGTTCAGCAAGCTGGAGACAGCAGCGAGGAGAAGGCAGGGAACCCATTAGGGATCCACATTTCACAGAAGGAGAAACATGGGATTCCTGCCCAGAGCTCCTGGGATAGGGGCAGGCCCTCCAGAAGTACAGGGAATAATGAGCCTGACCTCCTTGGTTAGACACGACTTAAAACACAGAAATGTGGAAGAAGCCGCACTTTCAGAGGCTTTACTGGATGAAAAGGCCTACTAAGTGCAGGAAGTCGCATCTACTTTGTCTCACTTAGCCCTGACTGTGGTGCTGTGAGGCAGCTGTTATTATCATTTAATCATTTTATAGATGAAAGCTTGTCCTAGGTCTCTCCAGCAGGACAAACAGAACCAAGATGAAGCCTAACAATTATTGGAGTTCTTCACTGCAGTACTCACTCCAGCAGAGGATACGAAGCAGCCAAGAACATAAGAAATCAAGGAGGGCAGGCTTTGTTTGGGCCTGAAAAGTCCACAAACTAAAAGAGGACAGAAGTGAGGACCTGAGACCCCAAAGCAGGACTGAGCATGGCTTGTCCAGGGGAAAATTATAATTAATCATGAGAACAAATAGTAGCTAATATTACATTAATTACTATATGCCAGGCGCTGTTCTAAGAGCTTTACTTGCACTAACTCATTTAATCCCATAACAACATGGTGGAATGGAAGTTCTTAGGAAACTGAAATATGAAGACATTACATAGTCTATAAAGTGGCAGAGAAGACGTCCCTGGTGGTCCAATGATTAAGAATCTGCCTCCGAATGCAGGGGACACTGGTTCAATCCCTGGTCCTAGAAGATTCCACATGCTGCAGGGCAACTGAGTCCACATGCGGCCACTAGAGAGCCCCCGACAAAGACCCAGTGCAGGCAAAAAATAATAATAAAAATAAATGAATAAATATTTTTTAAATAAATAAAGTGGCAGAATCAGGATCCAAACCCAGGAAGCTGATTCTCAAGCCTGCACTTAGCTACTATAGGCCAGAAAGAAGCAGCCCTGAATGCAAGGTGAAGGCATTTGAATTCTCAGCGGGACTCTTTACTTGCCATTGTCTGTGTCATGTGTATCAGGTGCCTGGTATACAGGGCCTGGTATATAGACCTCATTGGTTAAACTACTGCCTGAATGACCCTGGAATGCAGAGGCCCATGTGCAGCGCTCTGTTGCAGCTCTGGTCCACTGGACATTTTTATCAGTGGTTTTAGAGGAAGCAGAGGAACGCATGAAACGTTAATCAAATCTACAGCTGTCATGAAGTTGGGAGGACCTACAAACACTCCGGAAACCAAAATGAGTTTTCAAAAGATCTCAGCAGCCTTGGAGCTGAGCTGGAACTAACAAGATGAAGTAAGTGCCACAAGGGATAAATGTAAATATCTGCCCTTCAGTCTAAACCAGAGCAGTCCCATAGAACTTTCGGTGATGATGGAAATGTCCTAAATAGGCATTGTCTGACTTAGTAGCCACTGGACAACTGTGGTGGGTGAGCCCTTGAAATGTGACTCCTACAAATGAGAAACTAAAATCTTAATTTCAATTCATGTTAAGTATTTTTTTTTGTCTTTTTAAGTACTTTAAATGTAAATTGTCACATGGGGCCAGTGGCTGCCATGTTTGACCAGTGCCCAAAATACAGGGTAGAAAGAATCTAGATTAAGAGCAGTTTCAGTGACAATGACTTACAGGTTTGAGTTGACCTCAAGCTCAACAACATGTGGCTGCAAAAATAAAAAGAAAGAAAGAAAGAAGGAAGGGAGGGTAGGAGGAAAGAAAAAAGGAAGGAAGGGGAGGAGAGTAAACATGATATACTGTATCAACAGAAACAGAAGGTTAGACCTCCGTGGTTCTAATTCAGCCTCTGTTAGAGACTCTGGGCTGCCTTGGGCTGATCACAACTGGGCCACAGAGCTCAGCTCCAGGTCCACATTCCGAAGGGTACACTGTCACACTAGAGCATGTCTAGAAGAGACCAGAATGCTGAAACCCAGATGCCATGTTCTGTGGCAAATTATTTAAATACCCTGGAGAAGGGAAAACACAGGAGGATATAGTGGCTGTCTCCAAACATTTGAAGGGCTGTCATACAGAAAGGGGATTTGATCAGTTTCTTATTTTGTAGGCCTAATAAACAAAACAAAAAACTCTGTGAAGCCCTGGGCCCCATTCTCTGATGGAAGGATCCATGTCCAATTCCTCTTTTTGTTTCCCTCAGCACCTAATCCACCCAGGACCTGGCTCATATCAAACATCGACTACAATTTGCTGGCAAATGGATGTGAAAGAATTCCACTCAGCTTCAGTGAGTGGACATCCAGGAGGAGAATTTCAGCTTTTTATAAAGAACTCTTATGACCAACCTAGATAGCATATTAAAAAGCAGAGACATTACTTTGCCAACAAAGGTTCGTCTAGTCAAGGGTATGGTTTTTCCAGCGGTCATGTATGGATGTGAGAGTTTGACGGTGAAGAAAGCTGAGCGCCGAAGAATTGATGCTTTTGAACTGTGGTGTTGGTTAAGACTCTTAAGAGTCCCTTGGACTGCAAGGAGATCCAACCAGTCCATCCTAAAGGAGATCAGTCCTGGGTGTTCATTGGAAGGACTGAAGTTGAAGCTGAAACTCCAATACTTTGGCCACCTGATGCGAAGAGCTGACTCATTGGAAAAGACCCTGATGCTGGGAAAGATTGAGGGCAGGAGGAGAATAGGACAATAGAGGATGAGATGGCTGGATGGCATCACTGACTCGATGGACATGGATTTGGGTGGACTCCGGAAGTTAGTGATGGACAGGGAGGCCTGGCGTGCTGTGGCTCATGGGGTCGCAAAGAGTCCGACACGACTGAGTGACTGAACTGAACTGAACTGAACAGTCAGTGGGGTTTCCCTGGTGGCTCAGGGGTAAAGAATCTGCCTGCCAATGCAGGAGTGCATGCCTGCGTATTCAGTCGCTTCGGTCATGTCTGACTCTTTCAGACGCTATGGACTGTGGCCCACTACACTCCTCTGTCCATGAGATTTTGCAGGCAAGAATACTGGAGTGGGTTGCCATGCCCTCCTCCAAGGGATCTTCCTGGCCCAGGGATTAAACTCCTGTCTCCTGCGTCTCCTGCCTTCCAGGCAGATTCTTTACCACTGAGCCACCAGAGAAGCTCCAATGCAGGAGACATGGGTACAATTTCTGGATCTGGAAGATCCCCTGCAGGAAGAAATGGCAACCCACTCCAGTATTCTTGCCTGGGAAATCCCATGGACGGAGGAGCCTGGTCCATGGGGTGGCAAAGAAGTCAGACACAACTTATCGACTAAACAACAACAATAATCAACAGGATCCAAGAATGCAGTGGACCACTGTGGGAGTGATGAACTCCCTGTCAATAAATATATTCAAAGATTGGATCTTCAGTTAGAGGTTGAACCAGGAATCAGATAACTCTTCAAGCTGAAAAATGAGTAAGTTCTATTAGGAGGGAAGAGACAAGATGAAGGCTGTGCTTCCAGACAGTCACCAGGCTGAATATATAGAACAAATTGATAGGAAGGCACTAGTGGGGGGAGGACCAGTTAGGGACCACTGCAGTGGTCCAGAAGGTTAGAGAATAGGTTGGGTGGCAGTGGGAAAAGAAAGCCTAGGACAGGTGTGTGGTGACAGGAGCGTTGGCCCTGGGCTGGAAGTCAGGAGCTACAGGTTTTAGTCCTACCTCTGTGGGAACTTTTTGTGGGGTCTCGGGTAAGTCCCTTCCCTTCTCTGGACTTCAGTTTCCCCATCTGTGAAATGCAGAATAATCTCCAAGTACCTGTTAACTCTGGATTCTTTATATATATATATATATATATATATATATATATATATGTTTTATTTAACTGGTCTCAGTTGCAGCATGTAACTTCTTTATGGCTCAAGGGCTTCTCGAGTTGCAGCACACGGGCTCTCTAGCTGTGGTGCCCAGGCTTAGTTGCCCCACAGCATGTGGGATCTTAGTTCCCCGATTAGGGATCGAACTTGTATCCCCTGCATTGGAAGGCGGATTCTTTTTTTTTCCCCCCTGGGGAAGTCCCAGGATAGCTTTATTTATTAATTTTTGTTTGCTTGTTTATTTTTGGTTGCTCTAGGTCTTCCTTGCTGAGCACAGACTTTCTCTAGTTGTGGCCAGCGGGGTCTACTCTTCATTGTAGTTTACGGGCTTCTCATTGCAGTGGCTTCTCTTATTGCGGAGCACAGGCTCTAGGCACATGGGCTCCGTGGCATGTAGAATCTTCCCAGACCAAGGATCAAACCCATGTCCCCTACATTGGCAGGCAGATTCTTATCCACTGTACCACCAGGGAAGTCCCTAACTCTAGATTCTGTTTCTGGGAAAGAGACTGTGAAGGATGCTTCAGAGTAACAGTACCACCAGTCTCATACAATCATTATTATTACAAAGGCTGCCGCCGTAAGATTAGATTGGTAGGAAGGGACCAGAAGGAGTCAATGGACTGTATGTGTGTGTGGCGGAGCATGGGGTGGGCAGGGGACAAGGACATCTGATCTTTGGGGTGGGTCCGCTAACCTCTCTACTCCTCCCCCTTGGGAGGAGATAGTGTGAAGACAGTGTGCTCTGTGCCATCGTCATATCCTGAACAACTTCCTCATTCCTTCGAGCCACACCTCACACTTGGCTAAAGGAAGCAGTCAGTTCCAGGGTAAGTTAGACTCTGTGTCCTTCCTTTTAACGTTCCCAGGTGCGGTCCTTTCCTTAAATCATAAGTGTCATCAACTCATATGAAAACAGACAGTATTATTGAGCACTATGTGCCAAGCACTTTACTTACATAGTTTTCTCACCCTGGGAGGTAGCTGTAATTATTACCCCAATTTTATAGATGAGGGCACCTTGGCTCATGGAGCTTTGCATTTTCCCACAGTCGCATCGTTTATGAGGGGAATTCCAACACAGGTCTGTGTAATATCAAGGCTGCATTCCTAAGGGCTTCTAACATTTAACTATATATTTTTACAACTGCTTAGGGAAGAAGGCAAGATCAGTATGGTCTCCAGATGATAGCTGGGGAAACTGAAGCTCAGAGAGGTTAAATTCAATCACTTGGACAAGTTAGTAAAAGCTTTCATGGTGCAGTTCACACTCTTTCCTGTTCTCTGTTCCTCTCCTCTGACCCAGCAGTGCTTTCACCCTTCCCTGTACCTTCCAGGGCCTCCCCAGTCCTCCTACACCTGATGGGTAGGGACTTGCCCAGACTATTTAAGAGAAGGACTTTTATTTGTCCTTTTCCTGGGGTGGGGGAAGGGGAGGACTTCTGAAAGGCAAAAGTTAATTCCCACCTCCTCCCTCACCACCATCAACACACACACACCCCAGCCCAAGGGCTCGAGGTGAGGGTGCTAAAGGCTTACAGAGTGAGTCACGGGGGAGCTGACCTGCCAGTCACCTAAGTACCGGGTGCTAAGCTTAGGTTAGAGGGATGAAAAAGTAGGTCAAGTGTTCTCATCCCCAGGAGCATGGCCCCATTGCAGCTCAGCCCGCCCCCCCACCCAGCCCATCTCATCCCCAAACACTGCAAACATTTACCGCACACTGTGCAAGGCCCAGGGGCAGAGGAGACACATGAGAAATAAGAATGCATTCCCACCCTTCAGAGAGGATAGGGCAGTGAGTACAAAATAGTATATGCTTATAAAGTGTGACGGGAGAGACTTACCTGGTGGTTCAGTGGTTAAGAATCCACCTTCCAATGCAGGGGACTCAGGTTTGATCCCTGGTCTGGGAACTAAGATCCTAGATGCCTCGGGGCAACTAAGCACATTCTGTTCAGTTCAGTTCAGTCACTCAGTCGTGTCTGACTCTTTGCAACCCCATGGACTACAGCACACCAAGCTTCCCTGTCCATTACCAACTCCCAACTCCCAAAGCTTGCTCAAATTCATGTCCATCGAGTTGGTGATGCCATTCAACCTTCTCATCCCCTGTCGTCCCCTTCTCCTCCTGCCTTCAATCTTTCCCAGCATCAGGGTCTTTTCCAGTGAGTCAGTTCTTCACATCAGGTGGCCAAAGTATTGGAGTTTCGGCTTCAGCATCAGTTCTTTCAATGAATATTCAGGACTGATTTCCTTTAGGATGGACTGGTTGGATCTCCTTGCAGTCCAAGGGACTCTTGAGTCTTCTCCAACACCACAGTTCAAAACCATCATGGCACTCAGCTTTCTTTATAGTCCAACTCTCACATCCATACATGACTACTGGAAAAACCATAGCTTTGATTAGATGGACCTTTGTTGGCAAAGTAATGTCTCTGCTTTTTAATATGCTATCTAGGTTGGTCATAGCTTTTCTTCCAAGGAGCAAGGGTCTTTTAATTTCATGGCTGCAGTCACCATCTGCCCATTAACCACAACTAGAAAAACCCCTAAAGGTCACACTAGAGAAAGCTCATGTGCTAGAACAAAAACCAGCACAGCTGAAATAAAAAAAAAAAAGTGATGGGGGCACATAGTGATTAATTCCAAGGAGAGAAGTTCACAAAGGAGTTATCAGAGTGGATCTTAAAGGGTGAATTGAACATGCAGAGGAAGAGGACACTCCAGGCTACAGGAACTCACATGGAGAAGGCCTAAAGCTTAGATGGATTTGCACACCATCTAGCAGGCATGGAGGTATGAAGTGCACTATGGCTGTGGAGAAAGACTGTCAGAGTTTGAATCCTGGCTCTGTCCCTTCTCAGCTCTTTGACCTTGGGCAAGTTACTTAACCCCTGTGGGAGAGATATCATTGTCTCTGATTATTTGCTCTCCCCCTTCCCAGTAAGATTACACATTCTAGCCAGTTGCCATGTGAGTCCAAAGGAAGGAGTACACTTCCCCAGGCCGATGTCAGACTTGATCACATGACTCCCTTTGGCCAGTGGAATTTGAGCTGGAAAGACTATAGGCCAGTCCTAAGCAGAAACCTGAAGAACCATAGCATGTTTTAGTCTAAAATCAAACTCTTTTATCTCTGCCACTGGAATGGCATCACCTGTGCCTACAGCCTTCCACACAGAGAGCACAGCCTCAGCCAACCCACAGCTGCCCCACAGCTGCTGATACGTAATCTGAGGGAGAAAAATTTATTGTTATAAGACAATGAGATTTGGTGTTGTTTATTATCACAACAAGAACGTAGTATAACCTAGTGATTTTCATAGTACTTACCTCATAGAACTGTTGTGAGGATTAATAAGATGATCTTGTGACTTGTATAACCATTTCATCAGAAGTTTGCATGATGACTATTCTACCCACACTTATATGGACATTTGCTGTATAATAGAGATGACATTTGCAAAAGAATAGCAAAGGATGGTGTCACGGGTGGAGTAGTATTGCCTCCAAATTCATTTCTATCTGGAACCTCAGAATATGACCTTAGGCAACAGGATCTTTCCAGATGTAATTAGTCAAGGATCTCAAGGTGAACACACCTGGATTTAGAGGGTGCCCTAAATCCAGTGACTGTGTCTATGTGAGAAAAAAAGACACACAGAAACAAAGAGAAGAAGGAGATGTGAAGGCAGAGGCAGAGACTAGTGTGATGTGTCTACAAGCAAATCCTTTGTGGTAAGGATCGCTAGTACCACCTGAAACTAGGAGAAAGGCATGGGATGTTTTCTCCCTCAGAGCTTCCAGAAGAAATCAATTCTGCCCATACCTTGATTTTGGACTCCTGGCCTCTTGAACTGTGAGAGAATAAATTTTCTGTTGTTCTAAGCCACCCAATTTGTGGTAATTTGCTATGACAGCCCTAGGAAATTAACACAGATGGATTACTTTTTAAATGATACTGAACAACTGGTTATTCATTTGGAAAAAAATAAAATTGGTTTCCTACCTCAGAGCACACACAACAATAACCTTCTGTCAGATTAAGGACCTAAATTTGAAATGCAAAACCTTAAAATCTTTAGAAGTAACTAAAGGAGATTACATTTAGGACTTTAGGATAGAGAAGAATTTCTTAAACAAGACATAAAAATCACAAATTGTATTATTCTGAGTTCTCCACAGAAACAGAACCGATAGGATATATAGACTATATTAGGCTTCGCAGGTGGAGCTAGTGGTAAAGAACCTACCTGCCAATGCAGGAGACGTTAGAGACTCGGGTTCCATCCCTGGGTCAGGAAGATCCCCTGGAGAAGGAAATGGCAACCCACTCCAGTATTCTTGCCTGGAAAATCCCATGAACAGAGGTGCCTGGCAGGCTACAGTCCAGAGGACTGTAAAGAGTCAGACATGACTGAAGCAACTTAGCATGCATATCAATAGAGAGATAGATTTATTATAAGGAATTAACTCATGTGGTTACAAAACTGTGCAACTCAGTCAGGATTTGAACCCATGGGCGAGGACTTGAACTCTGCCAGAACCCATCGTCTTTTCACTGAGATCACATACCTGGTCTCAGGACTTAATGAAGCTCAAGTTCTTTATGTGTCATGGCAGAAAGTGAGAGACAAAGGTAAGAAGTGGATTTATTTAAAGAGAAACACACCCCACAGAGTGTAGGCCGTCTTAAAAGGTGAGAGGCCCCAAAATATGGGGTGGTTAGTTTTTACTGGATGGGTAATTTCATGGACTAATGAGTCCCAGAGGATTATTCCAACTGTTTCAAGAAAAGGGCTGTCATGGCACTGGTGGGTGTGTCATTTAGATTCTAATATATTACAGCGAGCATATAATGAGGCTTAAGGCCTACTGGAAGTTGAATCTTCTGCCATCTTGGACCTAGTTGGTTCTAACCAGTTTCTGTCATGTCCTACGACTATGTCATTCTTAGAAAGGCTGTGCTCTGCCCCCTTCCCTTGTTTCAGTTATGGAGGCCAAGAAGCCCCAAGATCTGCAGTTAGCAAGCCGGAGACCCAGGAGAGCCAGCAGTGTAATCTCAGTCCAAAGGCAGGAAAGGCTAGTGTCCCAAATTGAAGTCTATTAGGCAGAGAGAGTGAAATCTCCTCCTTGTTGTTCAGTTGCTAAGTCGTGTTCGACTCTTTGAGACTCCATGGACTGCAGCACGCCAGGCTCCCTGTCCTACACTGTCTCCCAGAGTTCACTCAAATTTATGTCCTTTGAGTCGGTCATGCTACCTAGCCATTTCATCTTCTGTCATCCCCTTCTCCTCCTGCCTTCAATCTTTCCCGCCATCAGGGTCTTTTCCAATGAGTCAGTCCTTCACATCAGGTGGCCAAAATATTGGAGCTTCAGCTTCAGCATCAGTCCTTCCAATGAATATTCAGAGTTGATTTCCTTTAGAATTGACTGGTTTGATCTCCTTGCTGTCCAAGGGACTCTCAAGAGTCTTCTCCAACACCACAGTTCAAAAGCATCAGTTCTTTGGCACTCAACCTTCTTTATGATCCAACTCTCACATACATACATGACTACCAAAGCTATGGAAAAACCATAGCTTTGACTATATGGACCATTGTTGGCAAAGTAATGTCTCTGCTTTGTGTATATGTGTATGTGTGTGTGTGTGTGTGTGTCTGCTTTTTAACACACTGTCTATGTTTGTCATAGCTTTTCTTCCAAGGAGCAAGCATCTTTTAATTTCATGGCTACAGTCACTGTCCACAGTGATTTTGGAACCCAAGAAAATAAAATCTGTCACTGTTTCCATTGTTTCCCCATCTATTTGCCATGAAGTGATGGGACCGGATACCATGACCTTAGTGTTTTGAATGTTGAGTTTTAAGCCAGCTTTTTCACTTTTCTCTCTCATCTTCATCAAGAGGCTCTTTAGTTCTTCTCTTTCTGCCATAAGGGTGGTGCCATCTGCATATCTGAGGTTATTGATATTTCTCCTGGCAATCTTGATTACAGCTTGTGCTTCATCCAGCCCAGCATTTTGCATGATGTACTCTGCATAGAAATTAAATAAGCAGGGTGACAATATACAGTCTTGATGTACTCCTTTTCCAATTTGGAACCAGTCCATTGTTTCATGTCCAGTGCTAATTGTTGCTTCTTGATCTGCATACAGGTTTCTCAGGAGGCAGCGAAGGTGGTCTGGTATTCCCATCTCTTTAAGAGTTTTCCACAGTGTGTTGTGATCTACACAGTCAAAGGCTTTAGCTTAGTCAATGAAGTAGACGTAGATATTTTTCTGGAACTCCCTTGCTTTCTCGAAGAATGTTGGCAATTTGATCTCTGGTTCCTCTGCCTTTTTTAAATCCAGCTCGTAGATCTGTAAGTTCTCAGTTCACGTATTGCTGAAGCCTAGCTTGAAGGATTTTGAGCATAACTTTGCTAGCATGTGAAATGAGTGAAACTGTATGGTAGTTTGAACATTCTTTGGCATTGCCGTTCTTTGGGATTGAAATGAAAACTGACAATTCCCAGTCCTGTGGCCACTGCTGAGTTTTCCAAATATGCTGACTATTGAGTGCAGCACTTTCACAGCATCATCTTTTAGGATTTGAAATAGCTCAACTGGAATTCTGTCACCTTCACTATCTTTGTTCGTAGTGATGCTTCCTAAGGCCCTCTTGACTTCACATCCCAGGGTGTCTGGCTCTAAGTGAGTGATGACACCATTGTAGTTATCCAGGTCATTAAGACTTTTTTTGTATAGTTCTGTGTATTCTTGCCACCTCTTCTTAACCTCTTCTGCTTCTGTTAGATCCTTACTGTTTCTGTCCTTTATTGTGCTCATCCTTGCATGAACTGTTCCCTTGACATCTCCAATTTTCATACAATGGAATATTATTCAGCCTTAAGAAGGAATGAAATTCTGATATATGCCACAACATGAACCTTGAAAACATTATGCTAAGTGACAGAAGCCAGATACCAAAGGATACAGAGTGTTTGTTTCCACTTATATGAAGTTTCTAGAATAGGCAAATTAATAGAGACAGAAATTAGAATAGAGGTTACCAGGAACTAGGAGGAAGGTAGTTATTGTTTATGGGTAAAGAATTTCTGTTTGGGATGATGAAGTTCTGGGAGTGGTGGTGATGGCCACACAACATTGTGAATCTACCTAATGTCACTGAATTGTACACCCCTAAAATAGTTAACATAGGACATTTCATGTTATATATATTTTGCCACAATAAAAATAACAATTTGGGGACTTCCTTGGTGGTTCAGTGATTAAGAATCCACCTTCCAATGCAGGGGACTCAGCTTTGATGCCTGGTCAGGGAATTAAGATCCCACGTGCTGTGGGGCTACTGAGCCAGCAGGCTGCAACTACTGGGTCCAAGCACTCTAGAGCCCATCCTCCTCAAAAAAGGAGCCCGCACACCATAACTAGAGAAAGCAAGGAACACTCAGCACAGCCAAAAAAAAAAAGCCCTCTTGGGGCTTCCCTGGTGGCTCACTAGTAGACAATCTGCCTGCCAATGTAGGAGACACAGGTTCAACCCCTGATCCGGGAAGCTCCCATATATCAAGGAGCAACTAAGCCTGAGCACCACAACTGTTGACCCTGTGCTCTAGAACCCATGTTCCACAACCAGAGAAGCTACAGCAATGAGAAGCCTTCACACCCCAACTAGAGAGTAGCCTCTGCTTGCTGCAACTGGAGGAAAGGCCTGAGCCACAACAAAGACCCAGCACAGCCAAAAATAATAAATTAAAGTATTTTTAAAAGCCCTCAAAAAAGAAAAATAACAATTTATATTCCTAAAAAAATTAAGCAGAGTGAAAAATCACAAGTAATTGTATTTAACTCTTAGCTTATCCAAGAATAAATACGACCAATTTCCTTCAGCTATTCCAGGATTGCTGGATTTGTTTAGGATTCCCCTGCTGTGTTGCTAATACAATCCTCCCACATAATCGTGATCACTTTGAATATGGTACGTTAATTGATCACACCTTTGGCAGAGCAAAGAGCAAATGATAGGCAAGTGTTCTTGGGGAAAAAATTGAGGAGTCAAGATATCCTTTTATGGGCAGATATAGAGCTCAAATTGGATTTACGTAGGAGGGACATCAGCTCTCTGCTTCTAGTGAAGACAGAATCAGCAGATACTTCAACAGGAAAGAGATTAGCTATCAGGAGTCCTCTCACCATGTGGAATGAAAGGGTTGGACCAGTCCCTTCTAAGACCCCTCCAGCTCTAACAGTCCGTAGCTCCGTTACTGAAAGATGAATAAGAATTCACATTTGCCAAGTGCCTGTGGCTTGTGTGGCACTCTGCCAATAGCATTAACTTATTCAACCCCCACAAGGACTCTCCGTGGTTGGTGTTACTCCCTTCATTTTACCTACAAGGAAATGCAGGCTCAGATATGGGCTTCAGCACCTGTAGTGTGTGGATTTAGTTGCATGTGGGATTTTATTTCCCTGACCAGGGATCGAACCCACATCCCCTGCATTGTAAGGTGTAGTCTTAACCAATGGACCACCACAGAAATCCCTTTGTGGAGATATTTAGGACAGGGCAAGGGCTGACTCTGGGCTACTGGCTTGCTAAAAAGCAGGAGCCTGAAGTTACTTGTTAAGATCCCTTGCAGCTGCTTCTCTTATTATGTCAGGTTCCCAGTGACAGGGGCTGCTGATCCTACTGCTCTCCAGAAGTTTGGCTGGAAACTGCCCAGATCTTCGAAGAGTGAGCATTTTACGAGGGTTCACCTGCCCTTGTAAATTTCTGGAGCATCCATTTCCCCGGTGAAGTGCTTGCCACACTGGGAGAAGGAAGGGACAGCCCCTTTTAGCAGAGGTGTGACTCTGTCCTTTTGAGCTTTCTGACGTAGGATGAGGAGAACAAAAAACAAACCAAGTTACAATGTAAAGTACACTGAGGTGGGTGACAGATCTTGCATATGGATTTTATCAAAGAACATGCTGGAATAATTTCCCATCAGTGCCTGGTCTTCTGGCCTCTGGTCCATTCTATACTTTAGTGGTCTGATTAAATATTCCAAAGCACAGCTCCAACAAGGACCCTCTCCAGCTCAAAAGCAAGTCTCAACTCCTTAGCTTGTTACCTGAGGCCCTGCATGGGGGCCTCCCCACAGGGAGCCTCAGGTGTCTCAGCCTCCCCACCAATCTCATACAGATCCCTGCCCTAATAAAATCCCTACTCCTCCCGACGTGCCTCACCTTTTTCCATTACAGCAGGCTGCGGCAGCCATGTCTGGTTCTAATTTCTTCTCTTCTGGGAATAAGCTCCCCCTTTTCTTTAGAGAACTCTTTGCTCTTCATTCATACACAGAACTCTGTATCCTCCAATGAGATTGATCTTCCTGGGCACAAAGATTAATTCAAGGTTGGGTATGTAACCTAAATTGACCCCATTACAATCTTCTCTGGGACTTCCATGCTGCAAGTAACAGGGAGGGCTGTCTCACTTTCCTCTGATCTCCCATGACTCTTATCTGGACCTTCCTTAGGGTACTTAGCAATTTCTAGCTTAAACTATGGTTATTCTTATACCTGGACTTCCCTGGTGGCTCAGATGGTAAAGAATCCACCTGCAATGCAAGAGACAGGGTTCAATCCCTAGGTTGGGAAGATCCCCTGGAGAAAGGAATGGCTACCCACTCCAGTATTCTTGCCTGGAGAATTCCATGAACAGAGAGGTCTGGCAGGCTACCGTCCATGGGGTTGCTCTGAGTGAATAAGCATACACACACATTCTTACACTCTCTATGAGATGGTCACAGCCCCTGCTTCCTCCAAGGACTCCACTTTCGGTTCAAGTGTTCAATTTTTCTAGCCATTTCCTGACTACCTCTTCTGTGCAAATATTGTATTATGCTTTTGGGATACAGCATTGGATAAGACACTGTCCCTTGTTAAATGGATGGATGAAGGAAAACACCTCTCTGGCCCTCACCCAGCTTATCACAGGGGATTTGAGCTGCAAAAAATAGTAGACATAAAGTCTAAATCTGTTAGCCTGGCATTCAAAACCTTTTACAACTTGATTGTAATTTTGTCTTCCCTATACACACTCTTAGCTCCAACCAAACTGAACTGTTTTTGTCCTGGAAAACCCCAAGACGTCCCCACGTGTGGCATATGTCCAGGCTGCGGTCTTTTCCCACAGGCTCTCTTCCTGTTTTTCTCTTTCATTCCTACCTTCTTCCCCCTATCTCATTTCACCCTTTTTCTTTCAGTCTTACCTCCTCTTGCTTCTACTTTCCCTCTTTCATCATCCCCCACCGTCCCTTTTCCTTCCTCTTTTCTCTCCCTGAGCTCTCTTTCATCAGTTCTGTGTATCCCACCCTTACCTCTCTCTCTCTCTCTTTTTTTTAAGTTTAATTTGTATTTGTTTATTAGTTGTGTCAAGTCTTAGTTGCGGCACTCGGGACCTTTGATCTTTGTAGCGGCATGTGAACTCTTAGTTGCAGCACTTGGGATCTAGTTCCCTGACAAGGGATTGAATGGAGAGCCCTGCACCGGGAGTGTGGAGTGGTAACCACTGGACCACCAAGGAAGTCCCTCCTCTCTCTTTTATTTTCTGCCCTCCTTCCTGTCCCTCTGGGGGCAAAACATGGAATAAAAAAAATGTATACCAATCAGCTTCTAGATCTCATCTCAAGAGGTCATCAAGAGGACTTCCCCCCGCAGTCTAATGTAGGGGGTGTGGGTTCAGTCCCTGGTTGGGGAGCTAAGATCTCACATGCTTCTCAGCCAAAAAAAAAAAAAAAAAATACCCCAAAACAAAACAGAAGCAATATTGTAACAAATTCAATAAAGTCTTTAAAACTGGTCCATATGGGGAAAAAAGAAAAGAAGAAGAAGCCCTCCAAGTGAGGTGGAAACGAGGAGGGGAAGGGATCGTGGAAGCAGAGAAGAGGCTGCTTAGTGACTGCTGGTGAAGCCAGACAGCACTGTGTCAGCTACCTACGTCTAACCCACCCCCAGCTCTTCCTTTTGCTCCCTGTGATCACAGAATTTTGAAAAATCAGAACTGCAAAAATTCTTGACATTTATCAACTCTGCCTCCGTATGTTTGCAGGTGGGAAAGTGAGGCCAGCTAGTGAAACAGGGGCACAGAAAAGGAAAGCAACTGGCTACTATTACCCAGCAAGTCAGTGGCTCAGCAGGAACTGGAGTCCTGAGCCTCCTGACCCCAGGTCAGTGAAATGCCCTTTGTTTTCACCTGTGCTACACGCTCTTCCTTCCTGTAGTCAGTAGTCCCTCCCCTTGATTTCCACCCACCAGGTTTGGATGACATCTAAGGATTCTCAATCTGCCCTCCCATCCCCCATCCCCCGAACCCCACCTCTGAGTGAGTGTAGGTCAGTGAAACAGAGGCAGAAGGGAGAACTGACATTAGAAGGGCTTGCTGTAAATCCTAGGGCATATATGGCAGTGGTGGGATGAGAACGGGCTTCCCCAATGGCTCAGCAGTAAAGAATCCGCCTGCCAATGCAGGAGACTCAGGTTTGATCCCTGGGTTGGGAAGATCCCCTGGAAGAGGAAATGGCAACCCATTCCAGTATTCTTGCCTGAAAAATCCCATGGACAGAGGAGCCTTCTGGGCTACAGTCCATGGGGTCGCAAAGAGTCAGGGCACAACTGAACGACTGAGCACATACACAGACACAGACAGGATGGTGAAAGTGTCACTCTGGCCTGTAGGGGGACCAGTCTCCAGTAGAAGAAGCAGCCTCTGTGCAGTTAAGGGACCAGACGCTCAGTTTCAGCAGGCCCTTCTGCCAGGACCCTTCCTCACGCCTCCAGTCTAGCTGGTTGCCTGGATGACCTACCTCACTCTGCCAGCCTCAGATTTGCACAGAGGCCACCCAGGTGCAGGATGGTCCACGACTGCTGGGGATGGGGCGGGGGGTGCGGGGAACGGAGGCAGCTCCACTTTCAGTCCTGCTTCTCTGCTCCACAAAGGGCCACTGTCTGAGCACAGAGGGACCCTGGAGGGAGGCCTCCCAAGGTGCTCGGCAACAGGGCCAGGTTTCATCAAGCTGGGCCTCCCGGCCAAGTAAACATCAGGGGGAGGAACAGGCCCAACAGTTTCTGCAGACAGGCTCCTGGCTCCAGGCTGGCTCAGGGGCATCTTCCCCCAGGGCTTCCCCGAGACAGGAAGGAGGGCCAAGTTCGTGTGCCCACTTTTCTCCAGAAACAGAGAGTCGGGACGAGGAACCAGTTCTCTCCTAGTTCAGTTCCATTGTTCAAGATGCAGAGAAGCATCCTATTCCCCTCTTCAGAAGTAGACACTTTACAAGAAATGTTTAACTTAGTTCAGAGAGATCAGTGAGCCTGAGTAATCAGGGAAGACTTCCTAGGGGAAGTGTGATTCAGATGTGATTCTGCCTCAGTGTGTAGGTAGAATCTCTACAAATAGGAAGGAGAGGTGCATTTCAGAAAGAGAGCACGGACTGTGGTATCTGGGAAGCAGGAGCATCTGGGGTCAGCGAAGAGACTTATTTGGCCAGGGTAGAGAATTCACATAGAAGAAGGTGGAAAATTGGTTGCAAAGTTTGGTTATGAACTGAACCACAGCTAGTCGTAACAGCCATGTGGAGGAGTCCTTTCACTTTCCAAGCAGACTGGTGATGGGGCTCTAAAAGCAGAATTATTGAAAGCTTAGTCTTAAGATGTTGTGAAAGAGGCCCCAGGGTGAGCCTTAGTTCTCTGGGAAAGCTTGGGCTGGTTATGGCCTCTCTCTGGGGCTTCGTTTCTTCATCTTTAAAACGAAAGTGTTCTGCCAGAGAATCTTAAAGCCGTCTCCGTTTCTAAAATGCAAGGATTCTCTAATGGGACAACACAGACTACAGGAAATGAAAGGAACGGAAGTTGTGGCCACACCCTGGACACCCCTGGGCTGCATTTCTGCATTGATTCATCTACTTAAAGCTGTGGAATGGCTGTCACCACCACCGCTGCCAGGCACTATGCCAACTAGTGTCTTTTTTTAAAAACTTCATTTCTGTGAACAGAAAATGCATGTACATACTGCAAATTTTAAGTCATAAAAAGATATATGTAGGCAAAAATAAATTTCCCTCCTTTCCTTCTTTCCAGCCACTCATTTCTTCTCTCACTGTATCCTGAGTATGCTTTCAAAGATAACCTATGCATTTTTACAGATTGTGTAGTCTTTTTCTTTACACAAATGGGAGCCTACTAGACATACCATTTTGTACTTTGCTTTTTATATATTTATTATTTTTAATTGGAGGCTAATTGCTTTACAGTGTTGTGTTGGTTTCTGCCATACATCAGCATGAATCAGCCACAAGTATACATATGGCTCCTCCCTCTTGAATTTCTCTCCCATCCCCCAACCCCATCCCACCCCTCTAGGTTGTCACAGAGCACCAGGTTGAACTCCCTGTGTTATACAGCAACTTCCCACTGCTGCTGCTGCTGCTAAGTCGCTTCAGTCGTGTCCGACTCTGTGCAACCCCATGGACAGCAGCGCACCAGGCTCCCTTGTCCCTGGGATTCTCCAGGCAAGAATACTGGAGTGGGTTGCCATTTCCTTCTCCAATGCATGCATGCATGCTAAGTCGCTTCAGTCATGTCTGACTCTGTGCGACCCTATGGACAGCAGCCCACCAGGCTCCGCTGTCCACGGGATTCTCTAGGCAAGAATACTGGAGTGGGTTGCCATTTCCTTCTCCAAATTCCCGCTAGCTATCTATTTTACATATGGTAATATATATGTTTCAATGCTGCTCTTTCAATTCTTCCCACCCTCTCCTTCCCCAACTGTGTTCACAGGTCTGTTCTCTATGTCTGCACCTCTATTCTTGCCCTGCAAATAGGTTCATCATGTACTTTGCTTTTTTAACTTGAAAATTCTGGCGATCTTTTCATAGGAGTCTACAAAGAGCTGCCTCATTCTTTGTATGTCAGGACCATGATTTATTAAAACAGTCCCCTATGGATTGAAATTTAGGGTGTTTCTTTTCTATTACAAACAACAAATCAGTGAATATCCTGAACACACATCATCCAGCATATGCTGGAGTAGGTTTACAGGATACATTTCTAGAACTGAAATTATGTGCTTCATATGACCTAATATTCTCAACAAGAGTTTAAAGTGATCATGATTATACTGACTATGCAAATAAGAAAACTGAGGCTCAGAAATTCATTAACTTGCACAAAATCAGTAGAGTTGAAATTCTAATGTGGATAGTCTGACACCAGAGATACCACAATCATTCCCCTAGTGTTTCTAAAACTTTAGTACGCATCAACAGCACTGGGAGGGCTTGTTAAAACATAGACTACTGGGCTTCACTGGTGGTCCAGTGGTTCACAATCTACCTTGCAATGCAAGGGACACAGGTTTGATCCTGGTCAGGGAAGATCCCACATGACTGGGGGCTAAGTCCATGTGCCACAACTCCAGAGCCCATGGGCCCTAGAGTCTGTGGCCCTAGAGCCTCTGGTCGCAATACGAGAAGCCACCACATTGAGAAGCCCGAACACTGCAACTAGAGAGTAGCCCCTGCTCACCACAACTAATGATGATCCAGCACAGCCAAAATAATTTTTTTTTTTTAAAGCATAGATTACTACTCCCTACCATAAGAATTTCTTGGACTTCCCTGGTGGTCCAGTGGTTAAGGCTCTGCAGGGGTCATGGGTTTGATCCCTGGTTGGGGAACTAAGATCCTGCATGTCATGCGGCATGGACAAACAACAGAATAAAAAAAAGAGAGAGAAAAACAGCAGAGCTCTCTCTCATCACTATGTGAGGACACGGTGAGAAAGCTGCTGTCTGCAGGCCAGAAAAAGGGCCTCATCAGCAACTGAATCTACCTCCACCTTAATCTCAAACTTTCCAACTTCCAGAATTTTGAACAACAAATGTGCGCCATTTGAGACCTCATGGTATTTTGTTATAGCAGCCTAAGCTGACTAAGACAGAGCCCTTGGGAGCAGAGCTGTTTCTTTCCTCCCATCCCTCCCTTGGCTTATAATGAAATCAGTGAGGCAGCTAGGCCTCTGTTATTAATGGAAAAGCAGCATCTCAGAATGCTGGAGCTTGAATGAGATAAGCTAGTCTGGTACTCTCATTTATTATTATTAATAGCTATAATTCATAGCACACCCAGGCACTTGACATGCTTTTTTTTTTTTTTTAATTCCCCCTAATCTAATTCTCTGGCATGTGGGATCTTAGTTTCCTGATCAGGAATCAAACCCATGTCCCTTGCTGTGGAAGCACGGAGTCTTAACCACTGGACCATCAGGGAATTCCCACCCTGTATTTGCTTTCTCCTTATTCTGGTACACAGCCTCTTTCTCCATTCCATGCAGTTGATGTGGCCAGTACACACACACAAACACACACACACACACACACACACACAATGAGAAAGATTTAAATTCAGGAATTTGGAAGGAGACCTGAGGTCTGTGGGACAGAGCAGCAAGGCACAGACAGAGACATCCCACACACGTGAAGAAACAAAGAGTCATGCTGCGTTGTGGTTCCCACACGCCAGCCTGTCTCCTCAAGGTGCTGACTCTGTTACATCACTAGGTCCTGAGCCTGGGACCTTGAGGACCCCTGCAATTTCTTCCAGATGCTCCCTGTGTGGCCTCCAGTCCTTCTCTCTCCGTCCCCCGAAGGCTCCATCCTAGGTTCTCTTCCCCGTCTATGCCCTTGCTATGAACCCCCAAGGCCAGACTTACAGCTGAAAACGTCTAGGCCCCAGCTCCCTGGACAAGGAACAACTCAGAAGCCATTTGTCAGGCAGCTGGAGTGAAAGAGGTCGTTAGGGAGAGAATTTCAGAGGCCAAGTCAGATTCAGTTGGTCAGCGCAGTTCAGGCAGCAATCTGATTCAACCGACATTACGGAATGTAGAAGAGGCAGCCGACAGTCAGGTGTAGCCAGAGACAGACGCTGTCCATAAAGCTGAGTCAGGCAGAGGTGGTCGGGGGAGGGGGGCAGTCAGGCAGACTCAGTCATTCAGAAACCTGGTCCCTGGGATTTCTCTGGTGGTTCAGTGACTCTGTGCTCCCACTACAGGGTCCACGGGTTCGATCCCTGGTAGGGGAACTAAGAACCTGCATGCCGCGCAGCCAAAAAAAAAAAAACCCAACCAAATACAAAAAAGCACAGAAACTGGGTGGTGAGATACAGTTAGATTCAGTCAGCCAGCCAGAACCAGCCAGCCGCAAACTCAGCCCCGCAGTCTGGCAGATGCAGTCAGTCTACCCTTCAGGTGGGCTGATCCCACCTGTCAGACGGCCAGTCAGGCCCCACCAGGCACAGAGGCTGTAGTGAGGCCAATGCAGTCAGGGTAACCAGCCAGCTTGTCAGCCAGCCAGTCAGGCAGACACGCAGGGGCCTCGGGCAGATGCGCAGGCCTGGGTGTAGTTAGAATCAGCTGAGCTGAGCTGGGGTCAAAACGCCAGCACAGAGGAATCAGTGAACCGGTCAGTCAGTCACACAGGGCCTCGGTCACTCAGATACAGCTTGTCGAGCACAGAGGGAATCTGGTCAGTCAGAAACAGCAAGATCAACTCAGTCAGACACGCACTGTCAGTCCCAGCTGCCATTAGCCAGGTAGGGCAGTCAGTCAGTCGGCTATGGTCAGGCAGACAGATCACGCGGTCTTGGTCCATCAGGCATCCACGAAATCTGTGTTCATTAGACACAGCCAGACACACGACAGTGATGGCGTCTGTGGTCAATCAGACACAGTCGGCCAGTCAGAGGCACTTCTGTCAGGCACTCATGGGATCAGAGAGTAGGGGCAAAGTTGCGGCGGAATCCCGGAACTGAGGCCCTAGGCCTCCTTTCTGGGCGGAACCTTGTTGGGGCGGGGCTTCTTTCTAGGCGGGGCCTCGTTCTCTCCTCCCGGCAGTCTCCGGGCGTTGCCATGGCAGCTTTGGACACGGCCGGAGTCGCTGGTTTCCTCCTCCAACCCCCCTCCACCAGCACCGTGTCTGCGGAGTGGAGGTCCGGGCCGCGTAGTGGCGGGGCGGCGGGGTTGGGCAGGCTGCTCTCCGCAGAGCGGTAGAGGCTGCGGCTCGCGCTTTTGTCATCCCCTTGTACAGAGGGGGATGATTGGGAGCCCGGGAATGACAAACGTCAAGCTACACAGTGACAGAGACCCAAAACTTCCGCCTCTTCAGAACCCCGCGTTGCCCCTCAGGAGGAATCAGATTTCCCCAGGCAAAGGGCGCGTATGGAAACGGGAGAACAGCTCTTGGAAAGAGGTGTTTAGGGTTCTCTGGGCTTAATAATGAATAGGGCGAACACTCACCTTGTACCAAGCGCTGTAATAACAGCTTCGTGTACAATAATTCACTCGAGCCTCACAATTTTCTTTTGAGGGAAATAATGAAAGTTTCCTTATTACAAACGGGGAAACAAGTACAGAAGGGCTGGTGACTTGACCAAAGTCAAGGGGCTGTGAAGGGAGCCAGGATTAGAACCTGGGCAGTCTAACTCCTGACATGGGCTCCTGGGCCCTCCGCCCATCTTCCGGTCCCTTCCTTCTGACCTCGGAGGGCAGAGATAAGTCACCTTCAGCAGGCCTTCGTGGTCTCCTTAAGAACACCCAACCCTGTGCATGAGGCTCTTGTTTTCATCTCTGCTTCAAGGATTCAGAATAAGGAGCTATCGAGACCAGGATCCTGGCCAAATCAGGGGACAAAGTGTGGGTTTGTCTCAGAGAGTTCAGAGAAGGGAAAGCCTGTGAGATCAAAGAAGCCAAGGGCCAAGAGGCCACTGGAAGCTGTCGCTGGAGAACCCTATGGGCACAGCCTCAGGGCTTTGAGTTTAAAGATCTTTGAACAAATTCCAGCAATGTGAGCCAGGAGTTAGAATCACATCATGGGTCATAAACTCAAATGCCTACAAGGGCCAAAAAAGTCATGAAAGTCATAAAAAGAAGTCAAGTGACCAGAATGCAAAACTCTCCCCATCTAAAGGGGGCACTGCCTCCTGACTCCTGCCCATGCTGTTCTCAAGACACCTGCTGTCTCTAGCCTTCTAACTGGGTGATGTTGGCTAAGTCAATTAACATTAAGTCTCACTTTTCCCATCTGTCTAATCTGGGAAGGAAAATTTGGCTTTATCTCACCATAAAATGGTGAAATTTTATGGCACTTAAACACATTTTTGTATATAGAAAATATTTTGTGAGCTCTAACATACTCTAACATACTCTATAAAGTGGATGGAGTATGAAGAGGAGGTTGACTGAATGTCTGCTGTACATCTGCTACATGGTCTACAGGTTCTGACAGCATTCCTCTAGGCAAGGCTTAGCATCCCTCTTGTACAGAAGATGAGTATACCCTTCAAAAAATATGCTGACTTACCCAAGGTCACAAGTTTGTATGGAGTCCATTTAGAATTTAATTCTGACTTCTTTTTTAAAAAATATTTATTTATTTGGCTGCATCTGGTCTTAGTTGGAGCACGTGGGTTCTTGCTATTGTGGTGTGTGGGCTCTGGAGCATATGCGCTCAGACTTAGTTGCTCCAAGGCATGTGGGCATGTGGGATCTTAGTTCCCCAACCAGGGCTCAAACCCACATCCTCTGCATTGCAAGGCAGATTCTTAACCTCTGGACTACCAGGGGAGTCCCTCTATGACTTCTGAGACTAGACTCTTGTACCAGTTGTTTTGCAAAGTGTTGCTTGGGTTCCACTAGTTGCACTAAGATGATTTCAAGTGAAACCCAAATGAAGATGTTAAAAATAGTTACACAGTTTTTGTTGTTTTCAATTTTAGAGGAAACTTATTGATATTACAGAAGTCCTAAATTTCACACAGCCAGGCTGAAGTAGGCTGAATAATGGCCTCCCAAAGATGCAGAGATCTAATCCCTGAAGCCTGTAGATACTAACTTAACTGGGAAGAGGATTTTTACAGATGTGATTAATTAAATTATGGATGTTGAGTTGAGGAGATCATCCAGGATTATCCAGGTGGGCATGAAATGCTATCACAAATATCCTTACAAGAGGAAAGCAGAGAGAGAGGGGGGCAGGCAGACACACAGAGAACAGCAGGAGAAAATGAAACCTTGGAGGCAGAGATCAAAGTGATGCAGCCAGCAAGCCAATGAATGCAGGCAGCCATAGCCTGCAAGAGACAAGGACAAGTCTGGAGGGAACATGGTCCTCTCAACAGCTTGATTTCAGCCCAGTAAATCTAATGTTGAGATTCTGGTCTTTAGAACTATGACAGAATACATTTCTGCTGTTTTAAGCTATCAGTTTTGTGGTAATTTGTTACATCAGCCACAGGCAACAAATACACAGGTCTACATCTGCATGTCTTCGAAATTCATGTTCCATACCACTAATGTGTGCATAACCCCCCCTCACTAAAAACAATACAATTATACTAAAATAATTTTATATTTACAGAAGACAAATATAAATCTTTGATTTACAGAGTATAGAGATTTCCTATAGCACAGAGAGTTTCCATGTACTCCTCCCCGTTTCCCATATTGCTAACATTTAACATGACTCCAGTGCATTGGTCACAACTAAGAAACCAACCCTGGTATCTTCTTATTAACTGAACTCTACATTTTATTTGGATTTCACTAAGCTTTCCCCCTAACATTCATATTCTTTTCCAAGTTTCCATCCAAAATACTATATGACATTTAATCTGCATGTCCCCTTAGTCTCTTCCAGCCTGGGACAATTTCTCAGACTTTCCTTGTTTTTCATGACCTTGACAGTTTTGAGGAGTACTTCGGTGTTCATTATCTTATAGAGTGTCCCTCAATTTGGGTTTCACTGATGCTTTTCTTATGGTTTCAGTGAAGGTTACCATCAGGGTTAAGTGGCCTTTTTCGTGGCATCATGTCAGGGGTAGGTGCTATTAATACGACTTGATCACTTTGAGTACCTGGCCAAGGTAAAGTTTACCAAGCTTCTCTCCTGTGAAGTTACTTGTTTTTCCTTTCTTTCTACTCTCTGAAAGCAAGTCACTAAGGGCAGCCCACTTTCAGGTGGGGAAGTAGGGAGAGAAGATTAAACTCCATATCTTGGAGGGGATAAATTATTTGGAAACTTCCTTTAGGAAGATTTGTCCCTTCTCCATTTATTTATTTGTTCCATTATTTATTTACATCAGTATGAACTCATGGATATTTATACTCTGCGCTATAATCTGGTACTGTGTTATTTCTTTTCTTGCTCAAATTGCTCCAGTTTTCGCCACTGGGAACTCTTTCAGGATGTCTCTTGTGTCCCTTTGACTCCAACTGTTTTGCATTTTGGTTGCACTAAGTGAACTCAGCTGATCTTTTTTAAAGAGTTGTATATTTGTAATATTCCAGATCTTAGGAAAACATAACGTGTATGTCAAATTGATGAGTTCACAAACAGCACTGAGGACAAGGCTAACATAGTGATGATTGTGCTGAGTGAGTCAGTTCACAGAGAGGTAAGTAAAAACTGGTATCGATGGTACAAAGGTATGGCGGTAGTTGTTAATGCCGATTAGGGGATAATTCAAGTTTGAGAAACAGAACTGTCTCAGATTCAGGCAATGATGACAATGATGAGGATTACGAGCAGCCTCTCTGGGACACACCCACACACAATCCATCCCCCGGGGCCTTGATGCCAAGCAGACCTGCCTCAGTGCAGAGACGTGCTGATGTTGATAACGCTGGAACTGCGCATGCCCAGGGCGGGGAGGGATGGATGCTGCAGTGTTTAGTCTCCCAAACGAGCTGCGTGGGTGGCTTGCTGTTCAGCACCATTCCCGCTAATGAGCTTGGAACCGTTGGCCTAACAAACACGCTCCATGTCACAGGCCTGACATGTGATGTTTCCCGAGGAGAAGTGCCAGGAAGGCTCGTTATTTTTACTTTTTTTCCTTGTTTCACCCTTGATCTGAGACAAGCAGACAGACATGGCCGTGGCCGGGGTCAGCAGTCAGACCTTGTACACCCCGAGTCTTGTCTGGGGTCTGTAGGCCAGTTCTCCAGCCCCACTGAGGATGCTTACACTGCAGTATTTAGCTTGCCCTACTCTGCACCATCCTGAGTGTGGACCCGAGGCCCTGAATCTACCTCCTGGTTGAGCAGTGATGTCCCAGAATCTCTGACCTGATCTGAAACAGAAAGTCCTTCAAGAAATAAGTCTTTTTTAATTTCCCTGCTTCTAGTCTGAACTGTGGGTGGCTGCAGGCTGGTGTGTACTCAGGCTTCTAAACCCTCTCTAGTGCCAGGGAGCTCTGGAATCACATGACCTAGGTTAGAATTCTAGTTCTTCCAAAGAACCAGATAAATTACACAGCCTCTCATAAAAGGAAGAGAGTAATAGTACCTACTTCACAGAACTGGAAGGAAGGAAGAATTGCAGTGCAAATTAAATGAGACAGTTATTAGCACAATGCCTGACTCATAGTAACTGCCCAATAAATTCATTCGTCTAACAATTATTAAGTTCACTATATGCTGGGCATAGTACTGGGTGCCAGGAAGGGACACAAGGAGAAAACAAGAAAGAAAAAAATAATAAACTAGCAAATTAATAAATAAGGTAAAGCTTATAGCCAAATCCCGTGTACAGTGCCTAGCACAGAAGTACACGGACTTGTTTATTTTTGTTGTTGTTTTGGCCACACTGTGTGTCATGTGGGATCTTAGTTTCCTGACCATGGATCGAACCCATGACCCCTGCAGTGGCAGCATGGAATCTTAACCACTGGGCCGCCAGGGAAGTGCCGAGACATGTTTTTCTTTTTTTTTTCAGATTTACTTATTTATTATTTGGCTGTGCTGGGTCTTCATTACAGTATGTGGGCTTTCTCTAGTTACCGTGAGCAGGAGCTACTCTTTGTTGCGGTGTGTGGGCTTCTCGTTAAGGTGGTTTCTCTTGTTGCAAAGCATAGGCTCTAGGCCAGTGGGCTTTCAGTAGCTGCAGTGTGTGTGGGCTTAGTAGCTGTGATGCATGGGCTTAGTTGCTCCTTGGCATCTGGGATCTTCCTAGACTAGGGATCCAACTGGTGTCCCTTGCATTGCAAAGTACATTCTTAACCACTCTACCACCAGGAAGGCCCCTCCAGACATGTTAATTATTAATAAAATAATGAGGTATTCTGGTGGATGAATGAAGGAAATAAGTAAGGTCACTTGATGATAACTGGAAAAAACCTTTTTGAGACAGGGAGGTCAGGAAATGTCCTGATATGTGATATCATATAATATGTTTTATTATATGAAAGACATATTACATGATATCACTCCAAATAATATTGGAGCTGAGGCCTGTAAGATGAGAAAAAACTTAGCCTTGCCAGGAGCCAGGTGAAAAGCCTTTCAGTTAGAGGGAACAGCACATGTAAAGCCCCTCAGGTTGAGAA
Source organism: Giraffa tippelskirchi (assembly GCF_054371585.1). NCBI lineage: Eukaryota > Metazoa > Chordata > Mammalia > Artiodactyla > Giraffidae > Giraffa > Giraffa tippelskirchi. Next base: position 107,001,409 of record NC_137287.1, on the reverse strand, counting down.
GAGCTTGAAGAGTGGAGAAAAGAGCAAGGAGACCAGTGTCTGGGAGGTAAGAAGTTGGCATTTTGTTCAAGGTACAATAAAGAGCCAGTAAGGTTGAAACAAGATTTGATTTCTGATTAAAAGTTAATTCTGGTTTCTGTACGGAAAATGGATTTGAAGGGAAGAGTAGTAGAAACAGTCAGAACTTCAATTAAGAGGCTATTCGAGTCACCCAGACTAGAGATATTGCTGATTCAGACTAGGTTATAGATCCGCACTGCCCTATGACTTTCTAGATGGTGGAAATGTTCTAGCTCTGTGCTCAGACAGTATCCACTGGGGTGGATAAATTAGGGGTATGGGATTAACATACTACTATACATAAAATAGATGAGCAACAAGGATTTACCATATAACACAGGGAATAATACTCAATATGTTGTAATAACCTATAATGGAAAATAATCTGAAATATATATATATAACATATATATATTTGAATCACTTTGCTGTATACCTGTACAGAGAAGGCAATGGCACCCCACTCCAGTACGACTGAGAGACTTCACTTTCACTTTTCCCTTTCATGTATCGGAGAAGGAAATGGCACTCCACTCCAGTACTCTTGCCTGGAGAATCCCAGGGACGGGGGAGCCTGGTGGGCTGCCATCTATGGGGTCACACAGAGTTGAACACGACTGAGGTGACTTAGCAGTAGCAGTAGCAGAGCCACCGGGAAGTCTAGTTTTTTATTTGAGAACTGGGTGGATGATACTACCATTTACTGATTTGGAGAAGAGCAGGCTCTGGGGAGATACCAAGAGTTTTCTTTTGCACAAGAGGAGTTTAAGATACTGTTGGAACATTCAAGTGGAGATATCAAGTAGAAAGCAGAATGTGTACATGGTTGTCCTCATCATCTTTAGGCTCCAGGGGTATCAGCCTGTTGGCTGCTTAGAAGGGAGGGAGATCAGAAAGGGGACCAGGAACTCCACACTGAGACTTTCCTTTTCCTTGTCTTGGTTATTCTGCCAACTACTCACCTAGCCAGGTGGATCTTGTTTGAAACCCATGTATGATCTGTGATACCTCCTTCCCCCTCCTCCCTCTTCTCTCCAGGTATTGAGCCCAGGGGGCTCCTTCCTTTGCTAATCTAGAAAGCCTCACTCCACCTGTTTTCTACTCCTATAGACACTTCCATGGCTCAGGCCTCTGTCATCTCATTGTGGACTACAGCCTCAGTGCCCAGAGCTCCTGGCCTTCTCAACATTCCTGCTTTCCACCTTCCAGCAGAAGGGTCTTCCTAACTATAGGATTTTCCTCCTAGGAATCCTGTCTGGATCTGCATCAAGAGTCTCAAGCCTGAACCAACCCTTGCTCTTTCTTTAGATTTCTAGAATTGCATCCAAAGGAAATCAGAGACTTCCACAAAGTTTGAAAAACCACAAGAATGTTCCTCATGATATTTATTATAAAAGCTAGACATACACTTCTCAACCATATCTTACATGACCCATCAGCAGTATTTGACGCTGTTGATAACTCTCCCTTGAAACACTTTCTTCATTTACTTCCAGGATACCACAATTCTATTTTTGTTTTCCTACCACTCTGGTCACTCCTTAGTCTCCTTGGCCAGTTCCTTCTCATCACCCTGATCTGTACACGTTACAGTGCCCCAGGGCTCAGACCTAAGAACTCTCTCTGCCCATGCCCTTGGTTCTCTCATGCAGCCTCATAGCTTCAAAGATAATCTATATACATTCTGATGACTCCCAAAAGTGCATATTCAGCTCAGACTCTCCCGTGAATGCCAGACTCACAAATCCAACTGTCTACTTGACATTTCCATTTGAATGTCAAACAGGCATCTCAAACTTACCATGCCCAAAACTGAATTCCTCATAGTCTCCCCTAAATTCCCTCTTCCCATGGTTTCTCCCATTTCACTTAAGGGCAATACCCTCCCTTATTTGCTCAGGCCAAAAGCCTTCAAGTTATCCTTGATTCCTCTCTTTCCCACTTCACATCTGGTCTATCAGCAAATCCTGCAGGCTGGATCTTATATTTATCCTGAATTCACCTTTTTGCCATCTTTCCTGCCATCAATCTGGTACAAGCCACTATCCTATTTCACCCCCTTGACAGCCATGGTCTATTAGCTCTCCCTGCTTCTACCTCTGGTTCTACATCAGCTATTTTCCATGCTTCAGGCCAAAACCCTCCAATAGTTCCCATTTCACCAGAAAAAAACACCAACTTCCATACCTAAGTGGTTTAACCTCTACAGTTTTGACCTCTCACTCTGCTCTAGTCTATTGGCTGTTCCTGGATCAGGCCATCTCCATATTCCTCAGCTTTAGAGCCTATTCACTGGCTGTTCCCTTTGCCAGGAAGGCTCTTCCACCTGACATCCCCTTGGCTGGCTCATTCCTTCACCTCCGTATGTCTGCTCAAAAGTCACCTGGCCATCATTTAAAACATTCCACAGGCACACCTCATATTCTCCTTCTTTTATTTTTTTCATAGCACTTTCACCATTTCTGCCCTTTCACACATTTTAAGGATTGTCTGTTTTCCCTACTAGAGTGTAAATTTCAAGGGGGCAGAAATTTTCATGCCCCTTTGCAGCTGCATTCCCCAGTGCTTATGTGGCACACAGTAGGTGCTCAATAAATAAGTGGTAAATGAGTGAAAGTCGCTCAGTCCTTTCCAACTCTTTGCGACCCCATGGACTATACAGTCCATGGAGTTCTCCATGGGCACTATAAAGGACAGAAATGGTATGGACCTAACAGAAGCAGAAGATATTAAGAAGAGGTGGCAACAATATACAGAAGAACTATACAAAAAAGATCTTCATGACCCAGATGACCACGATGGTGTGATCACATCTAGAGCCAGACATTCTGGACTCTGAAGTCAAGTGGCCCTTAGGAAGCATCACTACGAACAAAACTAGTGGAAGTGACGGAATTCCAGTTGAGCTATTTCAAATCCTAAAAGATGATGCTGTGAAAGTGCTGCACTCAATATGCCAGCAAATTTGTAAACTCAGCTACAGGACTGGAAAAGGTCAGTTTTCATTCTAATCCCAAAGAAAGGCAATGCCAAAAAATGCTCAAACTACTGCACAATTGCACTTATCTCACATGCTAGCAAAGTAATGCTCAAAATTCCCCAAGCCAGGCTTCAACAATACGTGAACCGTGAACTTCCAGATATTCAAACTGGATTTAGAAAAGGCAGAGGAACCAGAGATCAAATTGCCAACATCTATTGGATCATCAAAAAAGCAAGGAAGTTCCAGAAAAACATCTACTTCTGCTTTATTGACTACGCCACTCCAATACTTTGGCCACCTGATGCGAAGAGCTAACTCATTTGAAAAGACCCTGCTGCTGTGAAAGATTGAGGGAAGGAGGAGAAGGGGACAATGCCGGAGGATGAGATGGTTGGATGGCATCACCAACACAATGGACATGGGTTTGGGTGGACTCCAGGAGTTGGTGATGGACAGGGAGGCCTGGTGTGCTGCGGTTCATGGGGTCATAAAGAGTCGGACACGACTGAGCGACTGAAATGAACTGAAAGCCTTTGACTGTGTGGATCAAAACAAACTGTGGAAAATTCTTAAAGAGATGGGAATACCAGGCCACTTGACCTATCTTCTGAGAAATCTGTATGCAGGTCAAGAAGCAACAGTTAGAACTGCACATGGAACAACAGACTGGTTCCAACTTGGGAAAGGAGTGCATCAAGTCTGTATATTGTCATCCTGCTTATATGCAGACTACATCATGAGAAATGCCGGGCTGGATGAAGCACAAGCTGGAATCAAGATTGCTGGGAGAAATATCAATAACCTCAGATATGCAGATGACACCACCCTTATGGCAGAAAGTGAAGAACTAAAGAGCCTCTTGATGAAAGTGAAAAAGGAGAGTGAAAAAGTTGGCTTAAAACTCAACATTCAGAAAACTAAGATCATGGCCTCTGGTCCCATCAACTTCATACCAAATAGATGGGGAAACAATGAAAACAGTGACAGAATTTATTTTGGGGGGCTCCAAAATCACTGCAGATGGTTGACAGCAGCCATGAAATCAAAAAACACTTGCTCCTTGGAAGAAAAGTTATGACCAATCTTGACAGCATATTAAAAAGCAGAGACGTTACTTTGCCAACAAAGGTCTGTCTAGTCAAAGCTATGGGTTTTCCAGTAGTCACATATGGATGTGAGAGTTGGACTATAGAAAAAGCTGAGCACTGAAGAATTGATGCTTTTGAGCTGTGGTGTTGGAGAAGACTCTTGAGAGCCCCTTGGACTGCAAGGAGATCCAACCAGTCCATCCTAAAGGAAATCAGTCCTGAATATTCTTTAGAAGGACTGATGCTGAAGCTGAAACTCCAATACTTTGTCCACCTGATGCAAAAAGCTGACTCATTTGAAAAGACCCTGATGCTGGGACAGATTGAGGGCAGGAGGAGAAGGGGACGACAAGATGAGATGGTTGGATGGCATCACCGACTCGATGGACATGAATTTGAGTAAGCTCCGGGAGTTGGTGATGGGCAGGGAGGCCTGGCGTGCTGCAGTCCATGGGGTCGCAAAGAAATGGACACGACCGAGCGACTGAACTGAAATTAGTGAACGATTGTAAGGAGCCTCACCGTCCAACAGTCGGGGGTGTGAGGGAAGAAAGAAATACAAATGCTCGGGGAATTCTGAAAAATTACCGTTTGGAAGGGCAAGCCAGGCGGGCGTCCCACTTTCACGTGACACCTCCCTTGTCCTCCTCCCAGCCGGAACGTTTCAGTCCCGGAACCTTGGCTCGCGGGTCCCGCCGCGAGGCACTTCCGGTGCCCCTCCTCTCTAGCCAGCGAAGAGAACTGCCAAGTCAGTTCCGGCAGAGAGCGCGGCTAGAAGCGGATCGTGGCGTTGTACCCTGGGGCCCTCCAGGCCCTCCGGCCTCTGGTCGGTAGGTGAACTGGGGGGCCCCGGGACAGTTTCGGTTGTGTTTTGCAGAGCGGTCGCCGAGGCCGCCAGTTGGCAGGGCCCAAGACTGAAAGCAGCCATGAACCTCTCTCCCCACCCCCACCGCCGCGACATAATGGCGGCGGCCCCTCCGAGCCAGGATCCTGCCGATCGCTGGGTCTCTTCACCCAGCGCTGCAGGGCTTGGGCTTAGGCGAAGCCTCCGCCTGGCCACCGAGAACGTGGCGCCTTTGGGCGTCGGGCGTGGCAGGACTAGAAGAATGGCGGCCGCTCGAACTCAGTGGAGGGCCGTTAGAGCCTCGGGGGCCCGGGAAGGATTGTGGACGCCAGCTCGTCCACCCTTAGGCTTTGGGGCCACGCGAATCTGCCACCTGAGGTGACCGCTCTGTCCCAGTTGGACGAGACCTCACCTCGTCCGGACAACGACGGACAAAGGCCTTAACGGGCCCGCAAGGTGAGCGGAGCCGCGGTTGACGACGGGTGGAACGTTAGCGGGCCATCGGGCGGTGATCGTCGTTCTACCGAGACCTTGATGTCGGAAGATAGAAATGGTAGAATAACGTACCCCTTGTGGCCAAGAGAAAGTGCCCGCCGCCCTCTGTGAAGATTTACTGGCCGCTGATACAAGGCCTGTGTATATAATATGAAAAAGCTGCTCTCAACTTTACCCCCAACCTTTCAAAAGAAAACTTTCGCTACATCTAGGCCTCCTAGATGTGAAGAGGTTGCCGACGTATGATAAAATAGATAGAAAAATCACGTCTTGTAAATGCCCATTTGTTTAAAAAAAAAAAAAGCTATAGAAAAGAAATGTCTTCTGGAAATGACTTTTCGAAATGGAGTTGTTTGATTACCTGTAGAAGCAACTTCCGGAGCCACCGAAGTCCCCGTTTGTTCAGTGGGTTGGAGGACGTGGAATGGAAGACCTTGAGGAGGAAGAATAGAAAGTTCTTTGCTAGAGTCGTCATACTTAGAAGACATTTCTATATAACCATTGTTTTGTGTGTGCATTTTATTCCTCACTACTGTATATATAGTTGACAATAAGTACTTTTTTGAAATACCTAGTCTTTCTAGATGTTCTGAAGTGCCTGATACATGTTAAAAGCCGAGGTAGTAAGAAGACATATTTGTAAATACCTTTTTGTTAAAATTCACACGAAATGTTGCGAAGTGGGGGGATTGGCCAGACCACTTCCTGGAGCAGTACACTGTGTTTTGTGCACTGGTTCAAGGTCGGGGTGTCGGGAGAGGGGAGGGAAGTGCAGATCTCTGCCAGTGTGTTGATAGTGAGGCAAGATTAACCATTGTCTTGTCAGTTAGTGCATTTTGTTTCACTTTGCAGAATATATAGTGTATATAATGGACAAATGAGTCCTAATTTACAACATCTAGTCTTTCTAGATGTTAAAGAGGTTGCCAGTGTATGACAAAAATAGAGTTAGTAAATAATACATTTTGTACATTTTGTGTTAAAAGTTTCTAGGAAAGATTGTCTTCTGAAAATTTGAGCATTATAGCCCCTTGGGTATGGTGGAGAGAGGAGAGAAGAGAAGGGAAGGGTCTTAGGCTAGAATACTCATATTTTGAAGACAATTTCAATATTATAACTGTTACATGTGGCAGTTTATTCAAGACTGCTTTGTATATAGTGGACAAATTAAGTCCTTACTTGAAACATCTAGTCCACCTAGATGTTTAGAAGTGCCCGACGTATGTTAAATGTAGAGGTAGTGAAATACCACTTTGTAAATAACTTTTTGCTCAAATTCATAGGAAGTACTGTCTTTGAGAATGTTAACCACCTCTGTGAGCAGTATACTGTTGTCTACACTTGTTCAGTGGTTTGGAGGAGGGAAAGAATTACAAAAGGTTAATATGCTAGTTGTTTGCACCTGGACATTTTCAGATGAAACTATTTTTTGTGTTATGTGCATTTTGTTTTGCTGTGTATATAGTGTATATAATGGACAAATGAGTCCTAATTTTGTGACATCTAGTTTCTAGATGTTAAAGAGGTTGCCAGTGTATGACAAAGTAGTAAAATTAGCACATTTTGTACACTTTGTGTTGAAATTCATAGGAATGCTTGTTTTCTGTAAATGATTTTTTTATATGAATGTATTCAGACACCTCTAAGTGTTACACATGCCTGTACTTGTCCACTGGATTGGTGGTGGAGAAAAGGAAGTGAGGGAGGGAATGGTTCAGGCCAAAAAGGTCATTTTTAGGAGATACCTCAAATTATAACCATTGTTACCTGTGTGCGATTTTACTTAACAGTACTGTGTACATAGTGGACAAGTAAGTTCTTATATGAAATATCTAGTCTTTCTAGATATTTAGAAGTGCTTGATGCATTTTAAAGTAGTAGTGTAGTAATGCTTCCTGTAAATAGCTTTTTAAAACTGATGGGAAATACTGTAATTGGAAATGGAATTGTTAAACCTCCTCTCCGAACAGTATACTCTGCTTTTTCATTGGGTTGAGGGAGGTGGGAGGGAAGTTTGCAAAAAATGTTTTACTAGTGTGTACTAGAACATTTCAGCTTACCATTGCTTTATATGTTAAGTGCATTTCATTTAACTTTACTGTATATATTATGTATATACTGGACAAATGGGTCCCAATTTTATAATATCTAGTCTCTAGATATTAAAGAGGTTGCCAATGTATGACAAAAGTAGGGTTAGTAAACTAACACATTTTGTACACTTTGTGTTAAAATTCATTGGAAAGGCTGTCTTCTGAAAAGGACCTTTGAAAGTGAAATTGTAATAAATCACATCTAAGTGATACACGTGCCTGTACTCGCCACCCACTGTTGGATGGATGGCGAAAAGGAAGAATTGGAAGAAATGAAAGATTATAGACCAGAATGTTCCTTCGTAGAAGATACCTTCAGGTATAACCGTTGTTACATGTGTGTAGTTTATTCAACACTACTATGTATATAGTGGACAAACTTAAGTCCTTATTTGAAACATCTAGTCTTTCTAGATGTTTAGAAGTGCACAAAGTATGTTAAAAGTAGAGGTAGTGAAATAACATTTTGTAGATATATCCTTTTGTTAAGATTCATACGAAATACTCATTTAGAAGTGGAATTATCAGAATGATCAAACCACCTCTCAGAGCAGTATGTATTATTTTATTTGTGCTGGTTCAGGGAGAAAGTACAAGGGGGGGTTATACCAGTGTGTTTATGTTAGGCAAGGTTAACCATTGTCCTGTATGTGTCTGTCTTTTGGTTACTTAGTTGTGTATATAGTGTACATAAGGGACAAACGTCCAAATTTACAACATCTAGTCTTCCTAGATGTTAAAGAGGTTGCCAGTGTATGACAAAAATAACCAATAAATACGTTGTGTACACTTGATGTTAAAATTCATAGGCAAGACTTCTGAAAACAACTGGCAGAAGTGAAATTGTTAAAATCCCTTCTAAGCATTATAGATGCTTACTAGACTTGTCCACTGGGTTGACAGAGAAGGGGAAGGGTCCTTGGCTAGAGTGTTCTGTTTAGTAGATACTTTGAGACTATAGCCATTGTATGCAGTGTATTCAGTGCTACTATGTGTATGTATAGTGGACAAACTTAAATCCTTATTTGAAACATCTAGCCTTTTAGATGTGTAAAAGTACACAACCTATTTTGAAAGTAGAGAGTTAAATACCTTTTAAGTTTTTTTTTTTCTGTTAATAGGAATGGTTTTATTTGGGGAGTGGGGTTGTTTTGCAGAGTAAGCTGATGTTTACTGGGTGGTGGGGTGGGGGTAGGGGACAGGGAAGGAAGTGCAGAGAGAAGGGCTCTGTGCCCATCCGTCTTTATAGACAAGTTCAGATTGTCTACCCATTGTTCTGTTTATGCATTTTAGTTAATATTGCTGTGTATTAAAGAACAAGCAAGTCCTAATGCCCAAAGTATATTAAAAGTAGAGGTAGTAAAATAACCCCTTAATGAATGCCTTTTGTTGGTTTTTAGGAAGGGCTGTGTCTTCTGGGAGTATCTATGTTAATCCACCTCTTAGAACTAGATGTAGTCTGGTACTTAGTCGCTGCAATGCTGGAGGAGTAAGAGGAAGGGTGAGGGGAAGGGCTCTTGGCTAATATCTCCCATTATCTGGAAGACAGTTTTAGGTTATAACCATAGGTCTGTATGTGCATTTTTGTGAAGTACCTACGTTTATTGTGGACAAGGTTCGTTACTTTGCAACATCTATGCTTTTTAGATGTCCTGAGGTGACAATGTATGATATATAAAGTAGAACTAGTGAATTAACCAATTTGTAAATATCTTTGTTATAATTGATTTTTAAAAAAGGCAGCATCTTGGACCTGGAATAATTACACCTTGTCTGAGAAATGTACATCAGGACTTGTTCATTTAGGTTGGCAGCTGAGGGGCGGAAGGAAGTATAGAGGGAGGGCTGAATGTGGATGTGTTCACGTTTGTATTTTGATGATAACCATCGATGTGTGTGCATCTCCTGGCTGTACTATAGGAATGCATTGTTAAATAATTCAGCAGAAACATACCTCCTTGCTAATACCTTAATAGTTTAGATCAGATGATGAATCCTTTTAGAACTATTATACTTTGTGTACTCTCTTGCTTTATGTCTCATTTTAATTGAACATTAAGGGAATGTAGTATTTTAATCATAGCTCTGCCAATATGTTTATCTAGAGGCCTGTTGCCATTTTTGTCTTTGAAATTTTGTTGCCAAGAAAGGCAAGATTACATTTTTTTCCTTCCAGATTGAGTTGGTGTAGTCTATTCTTGGTTATCAAAATACTCATAGCTGTGGGACTTTGAAATGGTAAATATTCATAATGTGTGAAACAGCATGATACATAACTATATGATCTCAATTACATAAAAAATAGATGCTTAGTTGTGAAAATAAACAAATGAGACCTAGAAGGACATGTCAAACAGTAAACTGCTTGTGATTATGAATGACTTTGTTTTTTGCTTCTTGTGCTTTTTGATTTCCTATTATGCACATGTTAACTTTTAAGAAATAAATGTTATTTTAAAAACCTTAATGAAGTCTACATTCTTGTAAAGTTAGCATACACACTCCATAGAACATAGTGTCCACATCCTTCATGCCTGGGCTCTAAGGCATCTAATGAGGCCTTTCATTGCTTATATACCTCCCCGCCCACCCCCCCCCCCCCCCCCCGTGTCTAGGTAGGTCTGCTCTGGCAGTGTTTCCAACTTTGCTCAAGCTATTCCTTCTGCCCATAGTGCGCTTTCCACATTTTTCATCTAGCAGAATCCTTCTTCATTGCCCTCTCAATATACAGTCTTACCTGACACCCCAGAATTAAAGTGCCAGAACCAAATGTCCAAAGTTACACACTTAACCTTGGCAGCCCCTTTTTGATGGAACCCACTTCTACTGTCATTGTTTGCAGCACAATGCCTGACACAGTAGGTGCTTAGGAAGTGTCCATTAAATACAAAAGAGACAAAATCTCTTGATTTTCAGACTATCTTGTTGTATGGTATAGCTACTGCTGACACTGGTTGAATATTCGGGGCTTCCCAGGCTGGCAGTTCCTGTCAGATGACCCAACCAGAGGGTGAAGGTAGGGTGAGCACCACCCACCCTCAAATCAGGCATGAAACATTCTCTAATGGAGTATCAGAGGGGTTCTCAAAGCTGGCTTTGGGGGTGATATTCAAGACACTGGCTCCAAATGTCAGGAGGTGGCATTTCTAGTGCGTCCCTGGGGCTGTTCGTATAACAGGTGGGCCAGGAGCCAGTGAGGGTGTGAGAGGAGGCCCTTCCTGTTGCTATCTCCTATTGCTTCCCCTAAGAGACAGGTGTTGGAGAAGGCAGTGGCACCCCACTCCAGTACTCTTGCCTGGAAAATCCCATGGATGGAGGAGCCTGGTAAGCTGCAGTCCATGGGGTCGCAAAGAGTTGGACACGACTGAGGTGACTTAGCAAGAGACAGGTGTTAGCTGACGGAGATGGGCTTCAGGGAGGCACATATGCCTGGAACCCCTGACCTAGAAGGGGAGAACTAGGAGCATTTGGACAGCTCATCCCAGGCTAGGACCAGTCTGCAGCCCCAATCCACAGAGCTGGATAAAAGCTGAAGCTCTCTGTAATTTAAGGCAGAGTCATCCATAAAGGTCTGCAGTGTAGAGAGAAGGTAGACTCATAAAGAGTTAAAGAGACAAGGTTAGGTGTTTCCCAGGTGTCTCTGGTAAAGAACCCACCTGCCAACCCAATCTGGGTTCAATCCCTGATCTGGGAAGATCCCACATACCACAGAACTAAGCCCAGGAGCTGCAACTACTGAGCCCGTGTGCTGCAACTATTGAAGCCCACATGCTCTAGAACCAGTGCTCCTCAATGAAAGAAGCCCATGCCCTGCAATGAAGAGTTGACCCCACTCCCTGTGACTAAAGAAAACTCGCAGAACAGTGAAGACCCAGCACAATCCAAAAATAAATAGAAAAACAAATTTAAAAAAGAAAGACAAGGTTAACCCTCAGAAAGGCAGTCCTGGACCCCCAGGGCAAAGCTAACCCTCAGTGGACAGAAGAGGAAAAGGAAGTCCACAGAGGAGCAGACCCCACCAGGATCAAATCTTGGAGCTAACAACGTGTATTACCAGGGGAAGAGCACTGAAAGGGAGTCAGATGCCTCAGCTCTCTTTTAGCTGTCACATGAGCTGGGAAACCTTGGCCCCTTGATCCCATCTGGGCCTCAGCCCCCTTCTCTGGAAATGAGAGGCTTGTGCTGGCTGCTTGATGAGCTGTGCCTCTCCAGTTGCTAGGTCTTTCAAAGCCACACATTTCATCAACAGCAGACCCTGGGCCAGAAGTTTCTAAATCCCATTCTCTACTAAAAGGAAGCAAGGTCCTTGGAGAAATGGTTAATTTCAAGGGCTGCAACAGGAAAGTACAAAATCATCCTGGACTACCCCGGGGCAGCAGAAAACAAGAGAGTGCCTCAGAGAATGGCAGGAACATGTCAAAAGGACCCAAGAAGCAAGCTTGAAGTGGCTTCCATTGGCCTAGTCTGTGACAATTTGTGCATCAAAATAGAAAATGATAATAAGATTATAACACATATGAAACATGTAAATTATCATATATGAAATGAACCACCAGTCCAGGTTCCATGCATGATACAGGGTGCTCGGGGCTGGTGCACTGGGATGACCCAGAGGGATGGGATGGGAAGGGAGAGGGGAGGGGGGTTCAGGATGGGGAACACATGTACACCCATGGCGGATTCATGTCAATGTATGGCAAAACCAATACAATATTGTAAAGTAAAACATAAATAAATAATAAAGTCAGAAAAAAAAGATTATAACACATTGAATAAAGTAGGAAGCTATGAAGCCAATGCCAGTATAAATTAACGAATAGTACTCATGTATGGATGTGAGAGTTGGACTATAAAGAATGCTGAGCACTGAAGAATTGATGCTTTTGAGCTGTGGTGTTGGAGAAGACTCTTGAGAGTTCCTTGGACTGCAAGGAGATCCAACCAGTCCATCCTAAAGGAGATCAGTCCTGAGTGTTCATTGGAAGGACTGATGCTGAAGCTGAAACTCCAATACTTTGTCCACCTGATGCAAAAAGCTGACTCATTTGAAAAGACCCTGATGCTGGGACAGATTGAGGGCAGGAGGAGAAGGGGACGACAAGATGAGATGGTTGGATGGCATCACCGACTCAATGGACATGAGTTTGGGTAAACTTCGGGAGTTGGTGATGGACAGGGAGGCCTGGTGTGCTGCAGTCCGTGGGGTCGCAGAGAGTCGGACATGACTGAGCGACTGAACTGAACTGAACTGAAATGCAAAGTATGCTAAGGAACATTCTTCCCCAGACATCTGCATGGCTCATCTCCTTACTTCCTGTTGTTGTTGTTGTAGTTCAGTCGCTCAGTGGTGTCTGACTCTTTGTGACCCCAGAGACTGCAGCATACCAGGCTTCTCTGTCCTTCACCAAGAGTCTTGGTAATCTGTTTTCTTCTTGATTCTGATTTTCCGATGAAATGGGGGGAGGCTTACTGTCTGTTGGCTCAGACAATAAAGAATCTGCCTTCAAGGTAGGAGACCTGGGTTCGATCCCTGGGTTGGGAAGATTCCCTGGAGAAGGGAATGGCAATCCACTCCAGTATTCTTGCCTGGAGAATCCCATGGACAGAGGTGCTGCTGGACTACGGTTCTTGGGGTTCCAAAGAGTCAGACACAACTGAGTGACTAACAGTTTCACTTTAAGAATGCCTACTGGATCCCACAAATTTTATAAATGATGGAGGTGAAGCTCCAGAAAGGGAAGGAGCGTGGCTGAAAGTCACACAGCACTTGTCCAGATATGCCACCCTCTCAATGTCCGCAGGCTCTGTCTCCAGGGCTAAAGTCCACAACCTTTAGAAGCCATGAAAAACCCTCGTTCCAGCTTTGGTGCTGCTTCTCAGCCACCTAGAAATTACTCGCCTTCATTATCAGCTCTGAACCAGTGATTACAAATTTTGCAACTCAGCACCCTTGTGAATAAACCCTTTAAGTCCCCAAATGTCAGCAAAGCATCACAGCAAAATGGCCTCTGGTGGTGCCATGGGAGTTGCAGAGTGACCCATCTCACCCCTTAGACTTTCCATAAGTGGAAGGCAAGACTTTTCCATGAATTGTATAAAAGGGATAGAGAACTTAATTCTTTTTGCTTCCAACCCTGAGAAGGGATCTTAAACACTTTCTACAAACAAATGCTGGCAATATCTCCTGTGTTTCTCAAATGGTTTTTTTTCTTTTTCCCCAAACAGTGGAAGCTGTCAGTGCTGGGGGCTATATTTCTGGCTTGAGTGGCCTGGGTGTGCCTCTCCAAGTATGACTAGGCTCACTTACGTATGGGAAACCACCCCAGAGGGTGGATGGATTCTCTCCAGCACAGTTCCAGGGTTGTGTGTACAGAATTTGTTTGAAAACAGGTGGCTCATTTAGGATAGATGAGTAAGGGTGGTGTCACAGTACACACCCGATGCTGCCTGCCTGGGAGGGCCTGGGGGAACAGAGAAAACACTCGGATTTCCTGGAACCACCACCTGGTAGGTGAGTGAGCTTAGGCCAGGCCTTTGCGTCTCTGGGCCTCAGGCTCTTCATCTGTCAAATGCCTTAACCTTAACCCTAGTGCCACCTGGTTAGTTGCCAGAAAGTATTTTCAGGATAAGTGACAGCCTGTGTAGAGTGCCTCCCACAGTGTAGGCACATGGGGTCGGGGGGCGCTCCGTACCTGAGCCTGGGCCCTTCTCCCTTGTGATGGGTCAGTGTGGGCTTGCTGGCCCTTGGGTCTGTGCTAGGTGGCCGAGGTGAACCTCCATAGCACTGAAAATGTATACTGGTTGCTAATGCTTGTGCCAAAGGTGTCATTCTGGTTCCTTCTGAATGAGCTTTTCTGCCACATAAATCCTAATGTGTCCTCCCTGCCTGATTCTGATTCCTGGTGTGTGCGGGGGAGGGGAGGATTCTGAAGCCACAGCCCACAGGCTCTGAGGCTCCTACATACCTACGATCACAAGCCTGCCCACCCGGTTTCACCCATTCTTCCTTCAAACAGCACCCTCACCCACAGTGCAGGCTTCCCTTATAGCTCAGTTGGTAAAGAATCAGCCTGCAATGCAGGAGACTCTGTTCGATTCCTGGGCTGGGAAGATCCACTGGAGAAGGTATAGGCTACCCACTCCAGCATTTCTGGGTTTCCCTGGTGGCTCAGCTGGTAAAGAATCCTCCTGCAATGTGGGAGACCTGGGTTTGATCCCTGGGTTAGGAAGATCCCCTGGAGAAGGGAAAGGCTACCCACTCCAGTATTCTGGCCTAGAGAATTCCATGGACTGTACAGTCCATGGGGTCGCAAAGAGTCAGACATGACTGACTGACTTGCACTTTCACTTTTACCCTTAGTGCTGGTTAAAGTTTTGGTGACCTGCCTCTGCTCGCTCCCAAGACTTCCCCTTAATATTGATGTTAACCTTTTAACTGAGTGAAGAGTGTGGGGGTTGGGCAAGACAACTGCCAGGACCCTCCTATCCCAAATCTCTTGGAGATGGTCTTTATCATTGATTATGAAGGCTTAGCCTTCCAAAGCCTCCGTTTCCCATTTCATTGAAGGAGGAAGAGAGTCTCTGGATGGCCAAACTGATCTTGATCAAAAAGGCACTACAGCAGTAGCCTGGCAGGCTACAGTCCATGGGGTTGCAAGAGTCGGACATGAATTAGCGACTGAACCACTACCACCAATACCAGGTAACATGTATCGAGCATATACTATGTATCAGGGACTTCACATGTGTAACCGAATATAACTAGGACACATTCATATGTCCTAGTTATGAATGGGTTGAACAGGGTGGGGAGGGCTGACTCTGTGACCCCATGGACTGTAGCCCACTCTCTGCTTGGTTACTGAAGTCAAAGAAACAGCAGTACTGCATAAAATCGTAAGTAAGAGCTATTCAAATGTTGACTTGGTTTCTCAAGAACACGCTGAAGGAGAAGCATATTCTCAGAGCATGGAAAAGCTCTTTGAAGACCTCTCTGGGCATTTCTCATTCTCAAGTTCTTCTATCTATTACGTACTGACTTTCTCTGCTCCCCTCATGATTTCCCAAAGCCCAGCCCTCACAGCCTCTCCCCCACACAGGGCGCTCTGGCTTCCAGGTTGCCCTTCTAGTCTAATTTCTCACCCACCGCTCCCCTAGAAGACATACTCTGCCCCTACGCTGGAAGTTTTTTCTCTCACATCCCAGGAAGCTGGACACAGGGGTCTTGGTGAATATAATCCTCCACCTTGCTGTACATGTCCCTGCTCAGTCGCTCAGTCATGTGTGACCCCCTGGACTATAGCTGCCAGGCTCCTCTGTTCATGGGATTTTTCAGGCTAGAATACTGGAATGGGTTGCCATTTCCTTCTCCAGGGGAACTTCCTGACCCAGGGATCAAACCCACATCTCCTGTGTCCCCTGCATTGCAGGCAGATTCTCTACCCACTGAGCCATCTCTTTAATCCTAAGCAGCCATTAAGTGGCAGACCTAGGATCTTAGTCCAAGTCATTAGATGCTTAGCAAGATAGCTGTCATAAAACAAATGCTCAGTAATAAGCCTCCCACCTATTCTCTGGTCATGTCAGTTCAGCTCAAGAACCTTCAAGGGGGGTACTTCCCTGGTGGTCCAGTTGCTAAGACTCTGAGCTCCCAATGCAGGGGGCCCAGGTTCAATCTCTGGTCAGGGAACTAGATCCCACATGCTGCAACCAAAGATCCTACATGCTGCTCAAAGACTGAAGATCCTGCCTGCTGCAACTAAGACCAAGCTCAGCAAAATAAATATGTTTTTGAAAAACCATTCAAGGGCTCCTTGTTGCTCAGAGAGGGGTCAGCCAACAATGGCACATAGGCCAAATCTAGCCTGCCACCTGCTTTTGTAAATAAAGCTTTATTGGAAAACAAAGGCTGCCTTCACTACACAGAGTTGAGTAGTTACAACAGAGACTGTAAGGCCTGCAAAACCTAAAATGTTTTTTATTTGTCCTTTTATAGAAAGAGTTTGCCAACCTCTGGCCTACAGAATAAGAGGAAATGCAGACTGCCTCTTATCCTCCTTTGGATCTGCTACTGAGCAAGTACTTAATAAGTATATTTCAAATGAATGAACAAAATGTCTACGTCTTCATCTTGGAGCCACAGCCCTACACACGAAGAGATCGCTAAATGTCGTCAGAAGCCCCAACTTACCCCGTCCCCAAACCATGCCACCCTGTCCTTGTAAGTCACAGGCAGCCCTTCCACACTGCTACAGACATCCCAGATCCCTCAACTCCCTGGAACCATCAGAAAAGTTGAGATGATGAAGCGCATTGCTTCTCACCTCTTTTTTATCCACACCCTCTTCTGAGAGATAAATTCCCCACTCCTTTAATTCATTTTAAAAAAATAATGACTTACTTATTTGGCTCTGGTGTAATGGGAATTCCTAATAATGTACTTTCACAGCCTTGAAAAATTTCACAGAAATAGCACCTAGAAAAACAGCATATATTAAGAAACCACGTTGATGATTGTTTTTCATGTTTTTCTTAGAATAATAGCCTTGCTACAAACCCCAAGGCCAGACCCAGAAGGGAGTATGACTGGGATCATGAAAGCATGGACCTTGGAACACGGGGTCGGCATTAGCTATGAACACTGCCTACGCACTTGCTGATTGTTCCCGAGACTATCCCAGAAGGGAGTGGCCTGGGGTAAAAACAAAGAGATCTGGACTATGTCAATGTAGTGTCTTGGGAAAGATAGAGCAAAGAAAGTTTTGTAGTCTGCAGTTAGGAATAAAAGCTGGACTCAGAGTGGACTCTGCACCTCAGTCCAGTAGAGGCTGCAGGTCCCCTGACCCATTGCAGCAGATTTCATGTTCTGTCTTCATTCTTGTTGCTTGCTCCTGGACCATTAGGGCAACAATTGGCGCCCAACATGGAGCTGTAGCCAAAGACCACTAGGAGCGAAAGTGAAAATACAGCGTAGCAGAACCTGGGACAGTTGAGAGGCCTCCCTCTGAAAATTCCCGCTGGTAAGTCCCCAGGCATTTAATCAGGGTTAAAATGGGAAATGTTGAGAGTGCAGAACACTATCGCCCATATATTTATTAAGACAGCTCTTGAAAGCGGGAGGAGCTTCTATTAGTGAAGGGTGATTATTAGAATTGTTACAAGCAGCAGATAAATATTGCTGCTGGTTCCCGTCAATAGGGACCTTAGATTTAAAAGTCTGGGAAAAGGTTGGAGCCGAGTTAAAGAACATACAAAAGGAACTCCGCTCCCTGTTTCTATTTGGAGTACATGAGCATTAATTCAGTCAGTACTGGAGCCTTTGCAGACTTCTGGTTCTTTTGATGAAAGTGACGATGACTCCTGAAAAACCTCAAAATCAATATAGCGAGGCCAGTCGTCAAATTATGTTCAATCAAGGTCATATACGAAGATTGGGCCTGGGCAAAAATCAACAAGGAAGAATTTATCCTTTGACTGCTCAAGATTTCAAACCCCACCATTTTCACTAGGGGCCACTGCTCGTATTAATCTTCCTCCACCCACACCTATACCTCTTAACTGGAAAACTGGTCAACCTGTGTGGATAGAGCAGTGGCCTCTAAAACAAGAAAAATTGGAGGCTTTACATAAATTAATTAATGAACAACTTAGCAAGGGACATATGGAGTCCTTTAACCCACAGAATTCTCCAGTGTTCGTTGTACAAAAGAAATCTGTTAAATGGAAAATGCTTACTGATTTGAGAGCTGTTAATGCTGTTATTGTTCCAATGGGTGCTTTACAACCTGGTCTACCTAATCCTAGTATGATTCCAAGAAATCGGCATTTGTTTGTTATTGATCTCAAAGATTGTTTTTTTATTATTCTTTTACACTCTAATGATCAACCTAGATTTGCCTTTTCAGTTCCTTCCATTAATTTAAAGGAGCCACATAAAAGATTTCAACGGACTGTATTACCTCAAGGTATGCTTAACAGTCCCACTATTTGTCAAAATTTTGTAGCCAAGGATTCACACCCACTGCGACAGCAATTCCCTCATGCATAATCATTCATTTTATGGATGATATACATGACTACAAAAAAGAGAGACGGCATTTTTGACACTGAATGGCCATGATATTCTTTAGACTCCAGAGATAACTGGTTAAAATAAAATCTTTTTTGAAATTGCAAAACTGGTTCTTCTTGCACATGCAATTAGGAAAAAGTTGACTTGTTAAAATACTTTTCTGGAGCTCCAGTTCTGCCTGGGAAACAAAAACAGGCCTGAGAAAAAACCTGAAGTTAACTCTTATCATGTTCTTGGGATACACAGCCCACTCTGTCTGGGACTCCACCCATAAACAAATTGGTAGAACTCAAACCAAGAAAAAAAAAAAGAAGGGGCAAAAAGATATTTTAAATTTCAAGTGGAAAACTATGACATCTCTGTCTGTCGTCTGTCTAAAATTATCTGTGTCTCAGTGTGTGTCTTTGTTTTTGGATAATATGAGGTTAACTTATAAATGAGCTCTATTTAAATTCAGGTTCACATGAACTGAAAAGTATTCAATATTAAATATCTAACATTAATGTTTGTTTGCTAATCTAATTGAGACATGTCTTAAGTCATCAACATTGTGTAATACTTTTACTGAGCCTAGGTTTAAGGTTAAAATTTGTCAACACATAGTAACTATATATACAAATATATATAAATGAGATGAAAACTTTTAGATAAACTCTATTAAAAGTAATTATATTTTAGAAATGTCTGTCTAAAATAATCTCTGAGGACTGGGGAAAATTAAATTTCTAGGGTTGTACTAAACTAAATGATAAAAGTTTATTAAATAGCTAGGTCATTTCCAAACAAAATAAGATTTTAAAACATTAGTTACTAAACACTAACTTCCTCTTACAGAAAAACTAAAGATATTTTGGACTATTAATAAAAACGTTTGGTGCCATCCTAAGATGTTCTCTATTAAAAGAAAAAGCAAATATATTTTTAAACTTAAAACTGGTATTTATGTTCACCAATCTATAAAATGCTAATATACAAGAGTTCATGGTTGTTAAAGAAAAGTAAGATGTGTGTTTTAAATAAAAAGGTATAAGGAGTGGAATTACATTCTATTACAGGAAATACATCTGAACTTACAAATGGCTGTTCTCTGAATGGGCAAATAGAGTCATGAATGCTACTGCTACTGCTAAGCCGCTTCAGTCGTGTCCGACTCTGTGCGACCCCATAGACAGCAGCCCACCACGCTCCGCCGTCCCTGGGATTCTCCAGGCAAGAATACTGGAGTGGGTTGCCATTTCCTTCTCCAATGCATGAAAGGGAAAAGTGAAAGGGAAGTCGCTCAATCGTGTCCGACTCTTAGCGACCCCATGAGTCTGCAGCCTACCAGGCTCCTCGGTCCACGGGATTTTCCAGGCAAGAGTACTGGAGTGGGGTGCCATTGCCTTCTCCGGAGTGATGAATACAGAAATGTAAAAAAGGGTTGTGGCAAGTGGAAGAGAGTTTTGTGCATGATACAAGTTAAGACACTAAACTGCCTTTGAAATCTTTTATGGTTACTTTGACTAAGTGAATAACTATTGTTTCACAATGAATATAAGCTGGTACCAATCTGGAATTTGATTTTTTCTTCCTGTTTAAAAAAAAGTCTTCTTGGAATATGGCTTTTGATAACAGACTATATAAATTTCTTTGTCTTTAAGTGATTCATACTTGCTTTTAAAATCTTTTGTTACTTTGATAAAGTGAATGAGTGTTATTTCACAATGATATATGGAGATTATGACACACATAGACAAAGCTCATACTGCTACAAAATTAACCCCTCATCAGGAAATTTAAAATAGATCAATAATGGCTATAAACCAAACAGTCAGGGCTATGGGAAGTCCAAGACAGCCGCTTGGCTTTTCCTGGCTCCCTGACAAACCTCACTTTTATTTGATAAGATAAAGCCTTTCCTGGCTGTAGGGTTAATATTTCACAATGAAAAAATTGGTTAAAATACATTTTATGCGATCTCCAGCGACTGGGACACCCAGTTTGCTAGACAGGTCGTACAGACATTGACAAAAAACTTCACAAACTTCTTGGAGACTATCATTTTTACTGACATCCTCGGTCGTCAGGCCAGGACCACAAAACAAAGGGATTGAACAGATTGCTAAATATGACTACAATTTTCATGACTCTTTCTCTGACACATTACTGGCTTCTAATCTTTGTTTTCAGATACAAAAAAGCTCTTCTCAAGTCACTGATGGTTTAAAACAATTTAGTGATTTACACCTGTGGATAAAATTAAGACATTTTTCTTTTCTCTCTGCCTCATTGCTCCAGAAATTAGAAACATTTGGGTTCTGAACAGCCTCATCAAGGTTAAAAAAAACAACAAACTGTCTCCAGACATATACAAAAATCTCAAGAGTATACTGGGGAGCTCTAAAAGAAATATCCACCCAACTGATGTCAGGCCTATGACATCTTAATGTTTCACTGAATCTTAAGTTCTAGTTTTGTTAATTAAGATCTATATTTACTAAGACACACTTCTAGATAATTCCTTATAGTTATATTACATTGCTAAGAGGCTTCATTAAGTTAAATTAAAAAGGTCCTTCATTGAAAAGACACTCTTTAAGTTTGTTTCTTAAACTTATCTCAGTAAACAGTCTTTAAATAAAGATCAGATGCTCCAGGATCTACAACCAGGAAATTAACAACAAACTATAGTCATTTAACAAACTAAGTCAGATGACTTAAAGATGTCACTGGGCTATACCTAATAAAAGTTCTTGACTTAAATTCTTACTTATGATTTTACTATTACTGCTAACTATATTGCTTTCTTTATTGCCTGTTTCAAGAAATGTTGTCCCTTACATTATCAAATGTGTGACTGATCCACTGATATAATGACGGTATACAGTTCCATATAAAATCCACAGTTATAACGGATGTAACTCATCTATCTTCCTTTGGTAAACTCTCTTATGTACATATGACTATTGATACATTCTCTCAATTTATATGGGCCACTGCTCACTCCAGTGAGACTACAATGAGGCTATAAAACATATACAAAGACATTTATATGCTTCTTTTGCTGTTATAAAACTACCAAAAACTATAAAAACTGATAACAGCCCTGCTTATACCAGTAGAACATTCCAACAATTTTTTAAAATTTGATCTATAAAACATCCTACTGACATTCCCTATAACCCATAAAGATAGGCCATAATGGAAAGGGCTAATCAATCACTTAAACATATAATACAAAAACAAAAAAGGGGAAATGCCATAGGACAATAAACAATATTGAATAAAGCTTTATTTATTCTCAATTTTTGAATATTTCGACACAAACTATGGAAACTATAGCTGAGCGACATTTTCAGGCTACATCCACAAATACAACTAAGACTGTAATTTGGTGGCAAGATCCAGTAACGGATCCTTGGTCACTGGGAAAGTTAATTACATGGGAAAGAGGGTTTGCTTGTATCTCCCCAGGAGAAGGTCTAGAACCTATGTGGATTCCAGCTCGTAGAGTAAAACTGAGCAGAAACAACCAGTGAATCCAGACAAACTCATCATGGTTATGTTTGCCCTGATAACCATTGTAGTGAGTATACCCCTGGTTTTCGCAAAAGCAAAGAATTATACTTATTGGGCATATATACCTAAGCCCCCATTACTAAAACCCATTGACTGGGGGGATTATATGATCCCCGTCTATGTTAAATGATTCTTCCTGGATACCAGGACCTGAAGATACACATCTTCCTCTTGTTTAAAAAGAGAAAGTGACTCCCTTCAGTGTTACTTATGGGTATGAATCCTGGCCAATTTGTGTAGGACCAGCCACAGGATGTCTTAAATTATCTATGCAAGCCTGGCTGTCCACTAATTCTTTAAACCATAACCATACTAAGGTTCACGAAGAAGGCAACGGCAACCCACTCCAGTACTCTTGCCTGAAAAATCCCATGGACGGAAGAGCCTGGTAGGCTGCAGTCCATGGGGTCGCGAAGAGTCAGACACGACTGAGCGACTTTACTTTCACTTTTCACTTTCATGCATTGGAGAAGGAAATGGCAACCCATTCCAGTGTTCTTGCCTGGAGAATCCCAAGGACGGCAGAGCCTGGTGGGCTGCTGTCTATGGGATCGCACAGAGTCGGACACGACTGAAGCGACTTAGCAGCAGTAGCAGCATACTAAGGTTCAACTATATTTTCTCTCTGGTCTGAGTTTTGCTTATAACGACTCAGAATCCAATAATGACACCAAATCAGACAGACCTTTATGAAAACATCGCAAGCTGTTCTGAATAACAAGATTGTATTCAAGATCTGAAAAACAAGATTGTATCCAGTGGGATAATTGCCGCAGGACTCAGGGAGTAATTTTGATTAATGGTTCCTATAGAATTGTATGCGACTGGTCCTCTAAGTGGTATGCAGTCTCTAATTGCTCTCATCAAAATCAGTTCTGCAATCCTCACAAAAGACTGCATTGGCAGGTGCATAAAGTCTTTGACCATACTAATATTACCACTCATTCAGATCCTCCAATTATATGGCATGGTAGTAGCATGTCACCCCCCCTTCCCACAATTGGATCAAGAAAGAGGGCAAAGAGAGATTTGGAGATTGACTTTAAGTCTAAAAAAATTCCAAATTCGGGATGGATGTTATTCTGATAAAACTAATTATTCATTGACATTTAATACCAGAACAAACTGGACATTTTACATTCAGGCTTGTGTGAGAGATCCTTCCGTGCCCTTGAAAGGAACAATTTCTACCAATGAAAGTGTACAAAAACTTTCTTGCCAGGATTGCACATTATATATTTGCTTAAATTCTTCACTTTATAATTCTAATCACTCACTTGTTATATTAAGAAGGAGATTGCGAATATGGCTTCCAGTAAATCAAACCAGACATTGGGAAGGCTCCCCTGAAACACATGCTCTTTTAAAGGTTATAAAGAAAGTACTACCACATTGCAAAAGGTTTATTGGACTCCTTGTAACAGCTATTGTGGGAATTATTGCTATAGCCACAGCCGCAGCAGTAGTCAGGGTGGCACAGCATCAAACTATACAAATGACTACCTTTGTACAGTAGCAGGTACCAACTTAGCAGCAGCAGCGCCAGAACGCAAGTTAAGACCAAGAAATTAATGACCGATTCATTGATTTAGAAAATCCAGTTCTCCTAGTAGGGGACGAAGTGCAAAATTTAAAATTACAGATTCATTTTAAGTGTGATTGAAATATCTCTTCATTTTGTGTCACACCTCATAAGTATAATCAAAGTGCATATACTTGGGATCAATTATCTAAACATTTGAGAGGACACATTCGTAATAATCTGTCCTTAGATATTTCCCAATTACAGGCTATTTCTAATATGCAGAATGTTCACTTACAATTACTTCCAGAAACTGATTTATTTAAAGAAATTGAGGACAGCTTACATAAACTTAACCCCATAATGTGGATTAAAACTTTAGGAGGAGTATTACTTGGTACTACAATGTTCAAGCTGGTTTTAGAAAAGGCAGAGGAACCAGAGATCAAATTGCCAACATCTGCTGGATCATCGAAAAAGCAAGAGAGTTCCAGAAAAACATCTATTTCTGCTTTATTGACTATGCCAAAGCCTTTGACTGTGTGGATCACAATAAACTGTGGAAAATTCTGAAAGAGATGGGAATACCAGACCATCTGACCTGCCTCTTGAGAAACCTGTATGCTGGTCAGGAAGCAACAGTTAGAACTGGACATGGAACAACAGACTGGTTCCAAATAGGAAAAGGAGCACGTCAAGGCTGTATATTGTCACCCTGCTTATTTAACTTATATGCAGAGTACATCATAAGAAACGCTGGCTGGGCTGGAAGAAGCACAAGCTGGAATCAAGAGTGCTGGGAGAAGTATCAGTAACCTCAGATATGCAGATACCACCACCCTTATGGCAGAAGTGAAGAAGAACTAGAGCCTCTTGATGAAAGTGAAAGAGGAGAGCGAAAAAGTTGGCTTAAAGATCAACATTCAGAAAACTAAGATCATGGCATCTGGTCCCATCACTTCATGGCAAATAGATGGGGAAACAGTGGAAACAGAGACTTTATTTTGGGGGGCTCCAAAATCACTGCAGATGGTGACTGCAGCCATGAAATTAAAAGACGCTTACTCCTTGGAAGGAAAGTTATGACCAACCTAGACACATATTAAAAAGCAGAGACATTACTTTGCCAACAAAAGTCCGTCTAGTCAAGGCTATGGTTTTTCCAGTAGTCATGTATGGATGTGAAAGTTGGACTATAAAGAAAGCTGAGCACCGAAGAATTGATGCTTTTGAACTGTGGTGTTGGAGAAGACTCTTGAGAGTCCCTTGGACTGCAAGGAGATCCAACCAGTCCATCCTAAAGGAGATCAGTCCTGTGTGTTCATTGGAAGGACTGATGTTGAAGCTGAAACTCCCAATACTTTGGCCACCTGATGCAAAGAACTGACTCATTTGAAAAGACCCTGATGCTGGGAAAGATTGAAGGCAAGAGGAGAAGGGGATGACTTAGGATGAGATGGTTGGATGGCATCACTGACTCAATGCACATGAGTTTGGGTAGGCTCCGGGAGTTGGTGATGGACAGGGAGGCCTGGTGTGCTACGGCTCATGGGGTCGCAAAGAGTCAGACACAATTGAGCGACTGAACAGAACTGATAATATCAGGATGTACATTTTTAACTCTTTTGTGTCTAGTCCTCAGATGCACGAGAGAAACCATCCGAGAATCGATGAAGAAAAAAGTTGCTCAGACAGCATATCTACTCCTGCAAAAAAGAGAAGGGGAAGATGTAGTGGGAATTCCTAATAATGTACTTTCACAGCCTTGAGAAATTTCACAGAAATAGCACCTAGAAAAACAGCATATATTAAGAAACCACGTTGATGATTGTTTTTCATGTTTTTCTTAGAATAATAGCCTTGCTACAAACCCCAAGGCCAGACCCAGAAGGGAGTATGACTGGGATCATGAAAGCATGGACCTTGGAACACGGGGTCGGCATTAGCTATGAACACTGCCTACGCACTTGCTGATTGTTCCCGAGACTATCCCAGAAGGGAGTGGCCTGGGGTAAAAACAAAGAGATCTGGACTATGTCAATGTAGTGTCTTGGGAAAGATAGAGCAAAGAAAGTTTTGTAGTCTGCAGTTAGGAATAAAAGCTGGACTCAGAGTGGACTCTGCACCTCAGTCCAGTAGAGGCTGCAGGTCCCCTGACCCATTGCAGCAGATTTCGTGTTCTGTCTTCATTCTGGTCGCTCGATCCCAGACCATTCAGGCAACACTCTGGCAGGTCTCGGTTGTGGCACATGGGATCTTTAGTTTCGGCATGCAAACTGTTAGTTGTGGCATGTGGGATCTAGTTCCCTGGTCAGGGATAGAACCCAGGCCCCCTGCATTGGGAGCATGGAGTCTTAGCCACTGGACCACCAGGGAAGTCCACCTACTCCTCGTTCTTTGCTGTGTAACACGAAAACAGTTTTCTTTTAAATTCAACACACAAAATTATAATGTCGAGTACGCTTTTCAAACTCCACTCA
This sequence comes from Giraffa tippelskirchi, assembly GCF_054371585.1. Classification (NCBI taxonomy): domain Eukaryota; kingdom Metazoa; phylum Chordata; class Mammalia; order Artiodactyla; family Giraffidae; genus Giraffa; species Giraffa tippelskirchi. Next base: position 106,975,215 of record NC_137287.1, on the reverse strand, counting down.
CCTCTCGTTCACTGGTGAAAACCATCCATCTTGTCCAACATGCTCATTTTGCCACTGGGGAAATCGGGCTGCAGGTGACGGACTCAAGGTGCTTACCGGGATCCCATGAGACAAGCAGAAGCAGGCTCTCTAGAGTTCAGTGTCTGGGTGTTCCTCAGAGTCTGCTCCTTTGCAAGGGTGGTATAGGTGAGTGCGTGGGTACTGGGTGGGGGAGGGCTTCTGTCTTCTACCAGGCTGGGCTCTTGTGCTGCCATGGCCTCTTCCAGGCCCCTTGGGGCTCTCAAAGCTAAACCATGGGGTTTCCCAAGGGAGAGAGATGACTAGGTCCTGGGTCTGTGATACCAAGACTGGAGGGGGACAGGAGCCCTGAGTTCTAGGCCCAGCACTACCAAGTAAAGCTGGCCCAGATCAGTGACTGGCAGCTTCCAGGACCTGCCAGAGGGACCAAGGAGCCCTCCTTAAGTCCCACCGAGCACCTCCTTGTCTCTGGTCTGCGTCCTCCCTCTCAGGCTGCTGACTCCTCATCCTTCACCCAGGATGCCAGCTCCTGTCATGCTGCCCATCTGTCTTGGGCTCCTTGTATCTGTCTTGGGCTCCTTGTATCTGCCCCCACGGTCATGCCTCACTCCAGGCTCTGGCAACACCCTGTCAGTCTGACAGAGCTAGCTGCTCGACAAGCTATTGGCAGACTGGCAGCCTGTGGGCCCAACACAGCCTCCGTATGTGTTTTGTTTGCCCAACACAGTATTTCAAGAACAATCTGAATTCACTGCTCACATTTGAAAACCAGTACAAGGGGGGCGGGTGGCAGAGGATGAAATGTTTAGATAGCATCACCGACTCAATGGACATGAGTTTGAGCAAACTCTGGGAGACAGTGGAGGATGGAGGAGCCTGGTGTGCTGCAGTCCATGGCATCTTATTGAACATGACTTAGTGACGGAACAACAGGAATCATCTAAACCATTGGATTTCTGGGTTTTCCTGAAAAGAATCTAAAGCTTGGCCGTATTGCATCCACATTATTTCTTGGCATGGCTTCAACTGATTGGAGCTACCGAGCAGCTGCTCCACTGGCATGGGGAATGTGCACGCCAGTCCCCACCATTCCCCGTGACCTCCCCAGGCCTTCTGCTATATATCTATCTCTTTAATCTCAGCCACACCACAAAGCCTACCATCTTGACTTTCCTGTTGGCTCCAGGGGTCTTGGTGAATAAAATCCTCTACCTTGCCATACTTGTACCACTTCTTTTAATCCTCAACAGCCATTAAGTAGCAGACCTAGGATCTTAGCCCAAGTCACAAGACTCCAGTCAAATGCTTTAGCAAGATGGCTGTCATAGAACGAATGCTCTATGGATCTTAGTTCCCTGACCTGGGATCAAACCCAGGCCCCCTGCAGTGGAAGCACCACCAGGGAAGTCCCCTTCAGACAACCTGTCTGGCCTTGCAAGACATTTGAGTTTGCAACCCTGTCTTTCCTCTGTGCCTCCCATCCATGTCATAAGACCCTCTCTCCCTGAGGCCACCCCCAGTGATTAACCCCCACACACCCAGCCTCCTGACCATCCCCTATTCAGCCCTACAAGTGTCAGGGGAGACAGTGCCCCCTAATACCTCTCCAGATCCATAGGTCCTCCCCAGGGACCCCCACTGTAAGCCCCACAACTCCCATGGTGGTTATTCAGGAAACATGGTGGTCAACCCAACATCTTTTATTGATTCTACATGAGGACCCCTGCATTCTTATACTGAGGCAGGAGCTCCTGGATTTTGTACCGGGGTGCTATAATGGCTTGGACAATCCTCAATGGGGGCAGGTATTTCTGGGGTGCCATAAAAATGGGATGACGACGATGTTTAGTCTTCTTGTCTAAGCTATACAGATCCAGCATCACAATTCTGGGGTTGTAGGTCCCTTTCTTCTTGGGCTGGATTGGAGTGAATGGGGGACACCAGCGAGGCTCTACCAGCAGCCGCACCAGGTCCTTCCGGAAGATATTCCAGCTGTTCTCCTTGAGGAACTTCTGGCACAGATCTTCATCGCTAAAGGTAAGGAACAGGTGTTGGAGATCCCACACCAGCGCCTCCCTGTCCCCCTGCCCCTCCAGTCCTGCCTCCTGCCACTCCTTCAGTCCCTAAACACGCTGAGCTCTGTCCCACCTCTGCGCCCTTTCCCAGACCCTTCTATCTGCCTCCTTTACCTTTCCATGCTTTCATCCCCTAGACTTGCACTACTACTCCATGCGGTGGCCATGACCCACATGTGGCCCCTGAGTACCTGAAGTGTGATGAATCTGAATCAGAGATGTGCTCTGAGTATAAAATACACACCAGATTTCAAAGACTTGACACCAAGAAAAGAATGCAGAGTATTTCAGTTATTTTTATGTTGATTACATGCTAAAATGATAATATTTTAGATATACTACATTCAATAAAATATATTATTAAAATTAATTTCACCCGTCTCTTTTTATTTCCTATAATGTGGCTACTGAAAATTTTAAATTATACCTGTGATCATTAGCCATCAGGGAAATATAAGCCAAAGCCATACAAGATACCACTTATGCCCACTGGGATGATGACATTTAAAGAGACAAATAATTATTAGTGTCAATGGAAAAGTGGAGATATTGCAATGACGGTTACAATACATTGCTGACAGGGATAGAAAATGATGCAGCGACTTGGAAATACAGCCTAGCAGTTCTTCAAAAGGTTAAACAGTTAACTTACGACCCAGCAATTCCACTCCTTGGTATATACCAAAGAGATATGACAATATATGCCCACATAAAAACTTGCACAAGAATGCTCCTAGAAGCATTATTCATAATAGCCAAAAAGTAGAAACAACCCAAATGTCCATCAACTGATGAATGGATAAATAAAGTATAATATGCACATGCACTGGAGTATTATTTGACAATAAAAAGGAATGAAATACTGATATTAGATTGGCCAAAAAGTTTGGGTTTCTCTGTAACATCGTATGGAAAAATTCCCGAATGAATTTTTGGCCAACCCAAAACTGGCTACAACACGAATGAACCTTGAAAACACTATGCGAAGAAGCCAGTCACATGTGCTGGGATGGCCAAAAAGTTCATCCCGGTTTTCCTACCAACCTACTACATGGTTCCATTTATAGGAAATGTCCAGATCGGGCAAATCTTTAGAGATAGAAAGTCAACTGGTAGCTGCCCTGGCTGGTCTTGGTGCCCTGTGTCTACTCTGCCCCCCTCCCTCTTAGTACATGAGGGTAAGGAAAGAGGTGGGCAATGGTGGATGCGCTCAGGACTCACTGGCTTATTTCCTCCTGAGACCACAGCAAGGGAAGGCCCATTTGACTTTCACTACCTCAGCTGTACTCTCACCTAAGGAGGCAAGCTTGGTAAATCACTAACACATTAGAGCATTCTTTCGGAAAATTGCATTGACCGGGACAAAATCAACTTTGATTCACAGAGATCAACTTAACACAAAATCTAGAGGTCAGAATGGGCTACAGGTTAGTCCTGAGACCTTAGGTCTCAGCAGTGCCAGTGTCAGCTCCTGCCAGCTCACGAGAGCAACTCCATGCTGAGTGACAACAGGCTGGTAGCCCAAAACTGGCCATGGGAGGAGTATGTGTACCATAGAAACTGGCCAAAACTTCCAGTCAGGTGACCTCCCACCTCCCAAAGAGCTGCTTGTTGAACGTTCCCCAGCATACCACTGGAGAGTCTCTACCTAAAGAGACCCACTAACTCCCAATTTCTCACATAATACATAACAATATCTAACTCTGCTTCGCACTCACCATGCACCAGGCACTTTATACTTGTTAACTCATCAGATCCTCATGACCACCCCATTTCACAAACGTGGAAACTAGGGCTCAATGAGGTTAAGGAACTCACCAAAACTTAAGAGGGGGCAAGCATGTGATCACAAATTCTTAGATCTTTTTGATGTTGTTGTTCCAGAGTAAAAGTTAAGACAGACAAGATTCCACGTCACCTCCTGATGCTGATGGTCACGTTGATTCTAGTCTAGTCTTTCACTAAAGGGGGCAGCTCTTCTAAAGCCCTCCACTTCATGCAGGGGTTCCATTTCCACCCTCTGCCTCACTGGAATTGCCACTGTCATCTGTCCCTGCAGGATGCCACACTTCAGCCCATGGTGCCCTCAGTTACTACCCCCATGCCACATCCTCCCGGCCATCCAGCGCTAGATCACACTCAGTGCTTTGGTTTTAGGCTGGGCCCTTGGGAGAGTTCCCTTTTTTCCTGCGAACTCAGCTGTTCATATTCTACATGTGCTCCTTGTGTCTGTAGGGGGACAGGCTTCAGATAATCTATCCCATAGCATCCATGGGACAGGTATCTCACCCATGGATTGTGCGATCTTCAGCATGTCACGTCCCCCTTTCCTGGGCCTCACAGTCCTCAATTAAAACATGGGGGATTTGAGCTAGATAATGGATATATTTTCCGCCTGCTTTAGCAGTCTAGAAAACCATGAGTTCGACAATTAATGAATAAGCCAGAATTCTGTCTGTCAGCATTGCAGACGACTGTAGCAGAGTGCTGACTGTGCAGCACAGAACGCTGAGGGCCCCAACATCTGCCATCCTCAAGTCTACGCAAGCCTTCTCTGAATTCCAATTCAACCAATGTTAACTGACACCCATCATATACCAGACATTCTGTGAGAAGCTAACGCTCCTTAAACCCTTTCTTTCCTCCTTAAATCTTTCCTTTCTCCCTTAAATCCTTTTTTGAGCAGATGGCTCTAAATAGCTATTTTCTACATTGATCAGGAATCAGAGAATTGGGGCATCGCTGAACTGCAAGGAACCATCAGTGTTTACCAACTTTTTTTTTTTTTCCGCAAAACTGCCCCCATTTTTATTATTCTTTTAAAACTTTTTATTTTGTGTTGGGGTATAGCTGATTAACCATGTGATGGTGGTTTCAAGTGAACAGCAAAGGAACTCAGCCATACATATACATGTAAAAACTGCCCCCAATCTGGATCACAGCTACATTATCACCTGTTCTTTTATTAATGCTTTTCTTAATTCCACTTAATTTCTTTTACTTAAATATTTACTTTGGCTTGGTTCAAAAGCAACAAGATTGTCTAATCAAGGGTTTAGTGAAGTAGTCCTGTTTTTCTAACTCATATTCAAATAAATATGTAGCTGTTTATAATCCATGTACCACCTAAAATCATCTTGTAAGCCTTCTGAGAAGATGTTCCATAATTTGGGGAAACTGTTCCACTCTAATTGTTTTGTTTTGCAAATTGGAGCCTGATGCCTAGAGGAGGGGAAGTGACTTGTCCAAGGTCATACAGATCCCATGTCAAATTCTTTCCTGTGCTTATTAGATACGGTTGAAGTAACTACAGATCTGCTTGCCTTCACCTCTTTCTCAACCACAGAATCACCACAACTGCTTACAAAACCATGTCTGATCACATCACCACCACAAGAAAAGAAAAAGGTGGGGGGATGCAAAATTATATCTGTATGGTTTCTCTTATGAAAGTTTGTGTGACTGAATGATAAATGCATATTTGGCACATATCTATGCAGTAAAAAAAAAAAATATATATATATATATATATATACTGAAAGGAAATACATAACATGCTAATTGGGATTGCAGGAGTAATGCAAACACTTTCAGTCTTCACCTTCTTAAATGTTCAGTCTTTTCCAGTTTTCCACAGTGAGTGGGCCTCATTCATCTTCTAACATTTATCAAGCACCTATCACATGCCAAGTACTATACAGGTGCTAGAGGTGAGAGTTGGATAAAGCCCAAACCCTGTCTTCAGGAGGCAATTAATCAAGTGGTGGGGAAAGAACTGTGCAGAAATTACACAGTTCTAAGGACTTCCCGAGCAGTCCAGTGTTAAGACTTCACCTTCCGATGCAGGGGGTGCAGGTTCAGTACCTGGTCAGGGAGAAAGAGCCCACGTGTCTCGCATTGTAAAAAATTCAATAAGGAGTTCAAAAATGGTGCACATTAAAGAAAGACAAGCAAACTACAAACCTCTAAACAGCTGTAATACAGCGTGGTGTGGCCACTGTGAGAGCTGTGGGACTATGAGCGAACAGAAAGGGGTGCCTAGCCCAGCTTTCTGGAGGAGATGAATCTTAAAGAATGAGAAGGTTATCCAAATAAAAGGCTGGAAGCAGGATTGAGGGATGGCGTTGCAGGCAGAAGGGCCTACGCTGGCAAAGGCAATGGTCTAGGAGACAATCTGCCTGGGTGGCCTGACTGCGTTAGAGACAGAACAAGCGCTGCAGGCAGTTGAAGGGTCAGACTATCAAGGGCTGTTTACGTGGCACTGAATCTGCACTGTATCCTACAGGCAGTGAGGTGCCACTGAAAGGAGGTGCCACTGAAAGGAGGTGCCACTGAAAGGCTTTAAATAGGAGTGTAACATGGCCAGATTTGAGTTTTAATAAAAGCACAGTGCAGGCTTCCTGGTAAGCTCAGCTGGCAAAGAATCTGCCTGTAATGCAGGACACCTCAGTTTGATTCCCCTGGGTCAGGAACATCCCCTGGAGAAGGGATAGGCTACCCACACCAGTGTTCTTGGGCTTCCCTGGTGCCTCAGATGGTAAGGAATCTATGCCTGCAATGCGTGAGACCTGGGTTTGATCCCTGGGTTAGGAAGATCCCCTGGAAGAGGGCATGGCAGCACATCCTAGTATTCTTGCCCAGAGAATCCCCATGGACAGAGAAGCCTGGAAGGCCACACTCCATGGGGTCGTAAAGAGTCGGATATGACTGAGAGACTAAGCACAGCACAGCACAAAAGCACAGGATGCAGAAATGATCCAGCACAAAGAAGATGGAGGTAGGAGACCAATGCTAAGGTGGCTGCAAGAGTCTAGGTTGGGGGTTCCAAAGGGGGGCTGGGGGGTGTCACCTAGGGAGGTGAATGAGATCCACTGGGCTGTGTGAAGAAAACAGTAGGACTTCATCTATATTTATCTTTGGCTTTTCTTTTTTTATTTAAATTTTCAGCCACATCATGCAGCTTGCAGGACCTTAGTTTCCTGACCAGGGATCAAGCCTGTGCCCTCAGCAGTGAAAGCACAGGGTCCTAACCACTGGACCACCAGGGAATTCCCTCTTTGTCTTATTCTTTTTAAAGATCTATGTTTGCATATTTATAATGTATAGGAGATATACAACACACGGCAGATACAATATAGATATAATAAGATAAAAAATAAATAAACATTATGTTATTCATATCACATATATATTCTAGGGAGTATACACTCAAACACTCTTTAGTAATAACACTGTAAAATCAAAACAGTTCTGTGACCAGTGATCAGGCAATAAATTAATTTTTATGTAAAAAATAGTGGGTTTTTTTCACGCTATTAAAGTGTTCACTTTAATGGAAAATTTCAAAACGAGGGAAATATAAACAGAAATCTTTTTATTAAATCTTTTAAGATAAATATTTTTAATTATAAAATAAATATATCATCATTACCAAACATTGAGAATAAAGGGCAAAACCCACTTGGAATGTTACTATCCTGACAACAACTTTAAAAAGTATATCATTTTTTCCCTTATTATAAAAGAAATGTAAAAAAAAAAAAAAAAGAAACATATACTCACTGCAGAAACAAACATCAGAGGAATATATAACTATAACCAGAAAGTCCCTTTTATGCCTGTCTTCCAGAAAGAATGACCATTACAAATTGGGCAATACTGCAGAATTATCATTTTTGCTCATTTTCCTTCTAGATTTTTCTCATGTTAGTGTTCTACAAAGGCCCTAGTCATAGTATATATACAACTTTGTACCCTGTCCTTTTCATGTAGCATTTTATCACTCATTTTACTTTCGCGTCTTCAAAAAAAGTTACTATTAAGGGAATGTACCACTGTTTTCTAAACTTTTCCCTTGGTGTGACACGTGTGGATGGGGGTGGTTGTTTTTCTATTATGAATATGGCAGCTACAAACATCTTAGTATCTTTCCCTATAATTTAGTTATATAGAGATAAATTCACAGGTAGACCATTGCTTCAAAGAGTAAAAACAGTTTTGGGCCCTTGAAACATTATTATCTAAAATTATTATCAAAAGGATTGAGCCAATTTAGAGGGTATCAGCAATTACCAGTTTCATTCTACCCTTGTCAGCACTAGATATTATCACTTTTTTTCTTTTACTAAAATAAGAGGTAAAAAATTGTTCATTTGATCTGAGGGAATGCACACACTTTTCCAGCACTGACCTGGGGTACTTGATACTGAACTTTGACAATTTTTCTATTGTATTACTGTCAAGCAGTTCACAAAAATTTTCTTTCCTGATCCGTATCACCTCAGCTCCCAGGCTCACAAGGATCAAGGGCCGAGTGTCACGTTCGCTCTCCGGGAGGAGGATCTGGTGAAGGCCCTAGAGAAAAGAAGTCCCAGAAAGTTCAACCTCAGAGACCATCCAGTCTACAAGCAAATTTTCCAGATTGGAAAAGCAAGGCCCCAAACAGGACTTGAATCCATCTGGGGTCATTCAGCAAGTGATAGGGAGAAGTCCAGGGCTCTCTTTGCCAATGACATCAAAGTCCTCAAAGAATCCTCCGAGCACTTTGTCCATAGTCCCACCTCCAGGCAGCAGGCTCTGCAAGAATCATGCTTGTGGGACTTTCCTGGTGTCCAGTGGTTAAGAATCCACCTTGCAAAGAGGGGAATGCGGGTTCGATCCCTGGTCTTGGAACTAAGATCCCACATGCCAAGGGACATCCCTTGTGAAGCAATGAAATGCTGCAACTAAGACCTGACGCAGCCAAATAAATAAATTTTTTTTTAAAAGGATTTGTACACACACAGTTGCTTGCCAGGTAGCAGCATTTTACCAGCTTTCCCTGGTGTCCAATCTCAACTCTTCTTTGTGCCAGGTCAGCCCATTTTCTCTTCCTTAGGATGATGACAAATAGCTCATCCTCCTAGATCTTCCCTTTTTTACAGCCACCACGCCCTCCCCAACCCTTTCCTCCAGGGCTTTGTTCATAGCACTTGTCCCCATGGAGCCTTAGTTCTTTCTGTCCCTCACAGGCTCTGGGGCCACTGGCCGCTACTGTGCAGCTCCCATTGCTTCTTGGGCTCTCTGGTGTGGATTCCTACTCCATCATATCTGGAAGGGAGATGGAGGTCAGCAGGCCCATCTGCTTGCTTTACAGGGACTATATTCCCCTTTGTAAGGAGACACTTTGAGATGGGGCAAAGCTGGGACTAGGGTCCTGGCTGCTGAAGTCCCAGTCCAGTGCTCACTCAGCCTCTCAGCTATTAAGACTCTGGCAAGGAGGGGAGAGGAGGTCAGTGGTCCAGAGCTTGCAATGCCCAGCTGTTTTGGGCTTAAGAGGACATCAGCCATAAATCAAGAGGTCTGCTCTAGGCAAGCCAAGTGGGATTGGGAAAAACGCAGGCTTCAGAACGAAGATCCACATGTTTACTTGCCATGTTGATAGGGACAGAGTAAAGGGAAAAAGTAGGTGATTAAATAGTTAATCCCACTAAAGGATCATAAGTAAAGGAAAAGGTACGAAGACCCCTGTGAGTCAATGATCTTGCTAGAAAGCAGGTTTGCTTAGCAACAAAGTCATGCGACAGGAGCACGCGATGGGCCCCAAAACAATCAAACAATGGTAGCATGAGACCCACATCCCGCCTAGTGAGCTCAGTAAATTAACGACCCCAGGACACCCACCCTCTCTGCACACACCGAAACAATAATTTATGGAAAGGTGATAATTCAAATTCAGTGGTTAGGACTCCAAGCTCTTTGATCTCTGGCTGGGGAACTAGAAGCCCACAAGCTGTGCAACGCAACCAAAAATTTTGGGCTTCCCAGGTGGCTCAGTAGGAAAGAATCTGCCTGACAATGCAGGAGACACAAGAGACTCAGGTTCGATCCCTGGGTTGGGAAGATCCACTGGAGAAGGAAATGGCTACCCACTCCAGTATTCTTGCCTGGGAAATCCCATGGACAGAGGAGCCTGGTGGGCTACGGTCCATAGGGTCCCAAAGAGTCAGACATAACTGAGCACACACAGCATATCATAGGCATTTCAAAGTGAAAGGCCCTCATTGTACTGAGACCTAAATTAATTTTCCCATTGTGCTATGACAGTCCTGGCTTGACCATGTAGCTGTAAGAAAACTCCCCTGCCCAACCTTGGAGGAGGAGCTGCTGATGGAAGCCTGAGGACTATTCAAGAATGAGAAAGAAGGTGGGCTTTCCCCCCTCCCCACTTTTCCTTTGATTATAAGACTGTAGCCCACTTAAGTTCTCTGGGCATAGCACCCTCTTGCCTGCCTGCTTGTAAGCTTCACAAACATCTTATTCTAATAAATCACTTCTTGTCTATCACTTTACCTCTCGCTGAATTCTTTGTGTTGAGACACAAAGGACCAGAGTTCCCCAGAGCCCCCGGAAAGCCACTCAGCAGTTTCAATGTGATTTTGGGTGAAGTTACACCTCCCTGGCCCATTGTTTGCTCACCTGTGAAAGAGAGGTGAGAACACCTGCCCCGCATGTCTCTGAAGGATTCCCAAATTGAAGGAGACGTGAAGTAGGATTTGGAACTTTCCCCTGCCTCACCCTCACCCACACTACCACCATGATTTGGGTTCTAGACCTTAAAGAATGACCATCTGCTCTGAGCCCTGGCCTTGTCTCTCCTTGGTAAGACTGGAGTGGAGACGTGTCATCTTTCTTAGGAAGCTGTTGACGGTCTAAACAAGCTGGTGTGTTGTAAGGATGCTCTGGGAGACATGAAGGTCCTCACACTTCAGTTGTGCTCACTGCAGTGGGCATGAAGCCCCTTCTAATCAGCACTAGGTCTTGCAAAGAAGCCAGAATGGCTGCTCTTTAGTCAGTTTTGACTGTGTGGGAGAAACATGTATATAAATTTAATCCTCACAACCACCCTGGGATATAGGGATTATAAGCCTTAGATGCGGAAACTGAGGTTGGGCAAAGGAAACTTGCTTGTCAAAAGTCACATATCTTATAATTACAGTAAGGATGATGCCAATGATAGTGATGGCAGTGATGGTGGTGATGGTGATGATAGCATCAACTCATGTTTAATGCTGCTGCTGCTGCTGCTAAGTCACTTCAGTCGTGTCCGACTCTGTGCGACCCCATCGACGGCAGCCCACCAGGCTCCACCATCCCTGGGATTCTCCAGGCAAGGATACTGGAGTGGGTTGCCATTTCCTTCTCCAGTGCATGAACGGGAAAAGTGAAAGTGAAGTCGCTCAGTCGTGTCCGACTCCTAGCGACCCCGTGGACTGTAGCCTACCAGGCTCCTCCGTCCATGGGATTTTCCAAGCAAGTCACTAAATCCCAGGCCCTCTTGTAGCTGTGGTGTCTGTTAACTCACGTAACCCTCACTAAAACCCCACGAGGTGAGTTCTTTTATTATCATCATTTTACAGAGGATGCTGCTGAGGTTAAGAAACATGTCCAACATCACACAGCATGGAAGCAATAAAGCTAGGATTTGAATTCAGGTGGGTCTGTCTTTAGAGTCCATGCACTTAGTTATCTATTTATTTATTTTGGCTGTACCATGGGGCATGTGGGATCTTAGTTCCCTGACCAGGGATCAAACCTGTGCCCCCTGCAGTGGAAGCATGGAGTCTTAACCACTGGACCACCAGAGAAGTCCCTAGAGCCCATGCTTTTAGCTGCTACACTTCAAGAAAACTGAGCCACAAAGACATTAACTACTTTGCCAAAGGTGACAAGGCAGAAAGTGATGGAGAGGGATTTGAACCCATCAACCTGCCCAGGACCTCACTAAGGGCAGCCCAGCAGCAGGCACTGTTATTCACCTCCAGTCCACCCTACACGTTCCAGCCCGAGTCAGGTCCTCAAATAGCTTCCCAAAGCTCCCAGGATAAAATAAAACTCTTCATTGTGGCCACTGAGGCTTTGGCTACCTCACGCTTGTGAGGTTCCCACCTGGTTTACTCTGTTTCAGCCACACTGCCCTCCCTTCCTGTTCCCTCAACGAGCCAAGCTCCTTCCCGCCTCAGGCTGGACCTGCTTTCTCTTTCTGGAACACTCTCCCTCCCAGGTTGTCCACAGCTTATTTGTTTTGTCATTCAGGTCTCAGCTTAAACATCACTGTCTTAGAGCAACCTTCCCTGACCACTCCATTTAAGACCACCTCCCCCCTCAACCCAGCTTTCTGTTCTGTTCCCAATAGCAACTTAAAATGTTCTGTATATTTGCTGCTTTGTCTGTTTACTGTCCCCAGACTAGATCATAAGCCCCACAAGGGCAAGAATGACATCAGTTTACTTGCCTACATTGGCACCTTGGGCCATGCTTGGAGCTTGATAAATGCTCAAGAAATACCTGTGGGGCTTCCCTGGTGGCACAGTAGTTAAGGCTTCGCCTTCCAATGTGTGGGGAATGAAGGCCTTGCTCTGAGCCCCCACCCAGAGCCTTCTAGGATTGTCTAGAGCAGGGGTCCCCAACCTCCAGGATCTAATGTCTGATGATATGAGATGACGCTGATGTAACAATAACAGAAATAGAGTGCACAATAAATTTAATGCACTTGAATCATCCTGAAACCATCCCCTCCCACCTCCAGTCCATGGAAAAATAGTCTTCCACGAGCTTGGAATCAAGTCTAAAGTCCCTCTTGTTCCACTTTCCACAGATTCCTACATGCCCTCTACCAGAGTAAGCAATGCCCTTCCTGGCCTTGGTGCCTCCATTCACCCAGGGTGCTTGGCATCCCGGCTCCTCACTGGGCCGGCACGAGATGCATTCATGGCAGGTGCCCAGCCTCAGGCAGCCTGTGTTCAGTCCCGAGAGCACCTCGCCCTGAGACTCTGAAACTGCAGGGAGGCGGAAGCGAGAGGGCTGGAAACCACATCACATGAACACTGCAGGAATGGAGGAATGTTTTCCCTGAATAAGAAAATAATTAACGGGGCATTGGCATGCTGCCTGGCTCCATAAATGTTGAACAGAAAAACAAAACAGCATTCTTTAAATTCTAAGAGGCCATCATGTGGCAAGGAAACTGATTTCTGTTTGTTCTTGGGGGGTGGGTAGGGTGCAGCGCGTGCTGGGAAGAACTCGTTAAAAGCTGTAGGAGGCAGTTTTATTGAGAAAAAGGAAGAGCTGCTGAAAAGCTCCAAACTAGTCACTCAGCATGGACAGAGGGCTGGGCCAGGGCCTGGGGCTCCAGACAGTGCTGGGCTGGCCTCCCTGCCTCCCAAGGCCCACAGTCCAGCAGAGCAGAAGCGCAAGGAGATCAGCACAACACAGGGTGAAGGGGTATGAAGAGGACCCTGGGGATTCATGGTGACAATGACTGACCACACATCAGAAGACAGTGCCCCCAGGAAAACTGAGGCACATGGCTACTCACCAGGAGGCCTCACGCCCTCCCTGTGCCGCTCACCTGGCCTCCCAGCTCCAGCATCTATCTTCTAGCATCTAGCTCCCACAACGGTCAGAGTTCAGGGTCAAACTTGTTTCACCCATACATTCCCCTCCACTATTGGATTTTTTTTTTTTCTGGCCGAGTAACACGTGGTAATTAGAGCTTCCCAGGTGGCGCAGTAATAAAAAATCCGCCTGCCAAACCAGGAGATGTGGGTTCAATCCCTCGGTCTGGAAGATCCCCTGGAGTCAGAAATGGCAACCCACTCCAGTAGTCTTGCCTGGGAAATGCCATGGACAGAGGAGCCTGGAGGGCTACAGTCCACGGGGCCACAAAGAGCTGGACACCACTGAGCACACCACAGTACAGCACAGAATGTGGGATCTTAGTTCCCCGACCAGGGATCGAACCTGCGTCCCCTGCATTGGAAGCACAGAGTTTTAACCACTGGACCACCAGGGAAGTCCCTGGATAATCTTTAGAACCATTTCAGACTTACAGAAAAACTGAGAAGATGGTACATCTTAACCAGTTTCCCGGGTAAGATCTCACATTGTGTAATAGTTTTGTTACAATTAATGAACCACGATGGATACACATCAATAACTGAAGTCAATGAGTTATTTAGATTTCCTTTTTCTGTTCCACAGTCCTCTCCAGGACACATTACCCTTAACTGTCATGTCCCTTGAGGTTCCTCTTGGATGTGGCAGTTTCTCGGACTTCCCTTGTTTATGATGATCTGGACAATTTTGAGGAGTTCCAGTCAGGTAGGTCTTGGGTTGCCCCGCTATTAGAATCTGACTGATTTTTTCTCATCATTGGATGGGGGTTATAGGTTATTGGGAAGAGGACTGTAGTACACCATTGTCATCACATCACATCCCACATTTATCATCTCATAAATAAGGGACATACTATCAATGTGATTTATTACTGCCGATGTTGGCCTTGATCACCTGACTCAGGAAGCACTTTGCTTTCAGTACTTTTTCCTCTGTAAAATTATTCTTTTCTTCCTCCTTTCTATAGTGTACTCTTTGGAAGTAAGTCACTACGTGCTGTCCACGCCTAAGGAGCAGTGAGTTATACACCTTCTTTCAGGGCAGCATATCTACATAAATTATTTGGAATTCTTCTGCATGTGAGATTTGTGTCTTTTCCCCATTTATTAATTTATTCATATGTATGCATTATATCAGTTTACACTTACAGATTTTGTTAATTTTATTTATTTTTGGCTGGGCTGGGTATTCCATTACTATGTGCGGGCTTTCTCTAGTTGCCGTGAGCAGCGGCTACAATCTAGTTGCAGTGCATCTTTTCATATTGATCTCTTTCCCTTAGAAATAGTCTAAGGGAATTCCCTGGTGGTCCAGCGATTAGGATTTGGCACTTTCACTGCCAGGGCCAAGGTCAGTCCCTGGTTGGGGAACTAAGATCTCTCAAGGCACAAATTGCAGCCAAAAAAAAGGAGAAATATTCATCTAACTTTGCCACATCTTTTCATAGTTTGCTAATTTCTTTTGCTTGCCAAATAACAATTCACTGTATGGGTTTGTCAGTTTGTTTATATTTATTTACCTTTCCATATAAATTTTAGCATCAGTTTATCAATATCCACAAAATAATTTACCGGGATTTTGATTGGGATTGCACTGAATCTATACATCAAGTGGGGACAAACTGACATGTTAATGATACTGAGTCTTCCAATCCACAAACATAGAATATTTTTCCTTTTATTTAAATCTGCTTTGAATTCTTTCATTATAGTTACTTGGTTTTCTGCATACAGTTTCTGAACATATTTTGTTATATTTCTACCTAAGTATTTCATTTTTTGGTGCTATTGTAAATGGCACTGCATATTTTATTTCAAATTACAACTGTTCGTTGCTTTATGCCTTGTGACCTTGCTATAATCATTTGTCAGCTCAGGAGGTTTTATTTGTTCTATTTGTTTGTTTATTTGTTTTATTTGTTCTTTTTTTGTCATTTTGTTTCATTTTTTAATTCTTTCGAATTGCCTATATTGACAATCATGTCACCTGCAAACAAAGAAAGCTATATTTTTTCCTTCCTGATCTGGATTTGTTTAACTTCCTTTTCTTAATGCACTGGCTAGGACTTCCAAAACAACACTGAATAAGAGTAGTGAGAAGGGACACCCTTGCCTTCTTCCTGGATTATTTTAAAGCAAGTCCCAGATGTCATATCATTTTATCTATAAATATTTGGATATGTATCTCTTAAATATAAGGACCTTTTAAAAAAACATAACCACAATACATTACCACATCTTAAAAAGTCAATAATATCCTTTAATATCACCAAATCCAGAAAAGGATGTTTTCAAACCTTTACTCTCATTACCTAGCACCCTCAGCCCATCATGTTACACACTGTATTGTGAACAAGGCTCTCTGCACACTTACCAAGATCTCTCCTTGCTCCACGGTGTGGATCTTCATGTAGGCCCCCACCGCAGCCTCCTTGGGGAGATCGCCATACTTGGTTTGGATCATGGGACATTCGATCAAATGAGAACACCTGGACCTGAAATTAGACAGCTTGTTAAAGAGAACTCGCTTGTAACACAGCTCTTGAAGCCCTTGATATCCATCCCTCACTCGACTGCATGTTAAGATCACCCCTCCCTTCTCCCAGGTGGTGAGAACACAGAAAATCAAACCCTGGGAGAGACGGACTGTCAGGAATTGTTGAGGTTTAACAGGGAGGAGACTTGGGAGAGGGGGATTTCATCAAACTTTTTGGCCAATCCATAAAACAAGTGGCCAATCCAGGTTCAAATCTCGATTGGACTGATTCTAAAGCACTTATCTACTGACTCCCTTAGATGAGTAGACTTTTATGAAAAAGCTCAGATTCAAAAAGGCCAAGTGATACACAGACAGAAAGTCACCACCAAAAAATGTATGCAGCCCCTTCTTCTTTGGATGGGCTCCCTGAGAAAAGAATAAGCTGACTGCCTGATGAGGCCCTGTGAGTTGGAGGCAGAGAAAGTAGACCCAAATATCAAACCCAGGACCTCTCTCGGCTGCCTTCTTTTTTAAGTCTTTTTTGAACTTGAATTCATTACAATATTGCTTCTGTTTTATATTGGTTTTCTGGCCACGAGGCATATGGGATCTTGGCTCCCCAACCAGGGATCAAACCCGTACCCCCTGTATTGGAAGGCAAAGTCTTAACCACTGGACCACCAAGGAAGTCCCCCTAGGCAGCCTTCTAGACACACCACAACCTTTGGGGGAAAGCTGTGATTGCTACCTCTGCTCATCCCCTAGCATACTTGACAATCTGCCCTGTAAGTTATACCCCCTTTCAACCAGACTCTGAACCCTCCAATCTGTCAAGGGCAAAGCTTACTTGATTTTTGAGCCGAAGGTCTTTGGGAGAGTATTTCCTGAGGTTTTAATCTTCCTACTGAAGCTGGATCCTTCTTGCTCCTGGGCTTTCCGGAGATGAAAAAGCTTCAGAAAACTAAAGTCCTGTACAGGATATGACCTGATCTGGAATTCCTTAAATCTCTCCATAGGAGACAAATCTGTTAGAGAAAGCACAGGAAAACACATTAACGACTCTTTCCATACATGAGGATTATACTGGTGGTGTTTGGAGGTGTATCATAGTCTTCTGTGTGGTGAGTCTGATGCACGGGGGAATTAAGAAAAATAGAAAAGAAAAATATTGTGGCTTCTGCGTATTTTCCCTCTGGGCTGGGCCCTGGGCTAGAGCTTTATAACCATTACATCCAGACGAATGTCATTAGCCTGATTTAAGAGAGAAAATGAGAAGCAGAGTTCAACACCCAGGAAAGGGCCCAAGGGCTTCCAGGTAAAGAATCGCCTGCAATGCAGAAGACCCCAGTTCAATTCCTGAGTTGGGAAGATCCCCTGGAGAAGGGATAGGCTACCCACTCCAGTATTCTTGGGCTTCGCTGGTGGCTCAGATGGTAAAGAATCCACCTGCAATATGGGAGACTTGGGTTCAATCCCTGGGTTGGGAAGATCCCCTGGAGGAGGGCATGGCAACCCAGTCCAGTATTCTTGCCTAGAGAATTCCATGGACAGAGGAGCCTGGCGGACTACAGTCCAAGGCATCACAAAGAGTTGGACACAACTGCGTGACTAAGCACAAAGGGCCAAAGCTTGAATATGAACTCAGGTGTTTCTAATTCAAAGCTCATGTCTTTCCATTAACAGATCACATATATCTGGTTTTTCAAACTGGGATTGGGGGTAGGGGTAGCAATAAAAGATAAATGGATGACCAGCCATAAAACCCTGAGCGTGTGCTATGCTTAGCACAGTGCCTGCACCATAACAGGCCCTCTGTGAGAAGTATTAAAAAGATTTCCAAGAGAATACCACTCAGAAATGCTATGCTGAGTGAATGGAGCCAGACACTAAAAAGTACATACTGTATAATTCCATTTACATGAAGCCCTAGGAAAGACAAATGGAACCTACAGTGATAGAAGACAGAAAAGTAGTTGGCCAGGGGTAAAGGATAGAGATTGACTGGGAAGGGGCACAAGGGAACTTTTAGGGGTGATAGAAATGTTCAATAACTTGGTTGTGGTGGTTACAACATATGTAAATTTGGTAAAACTCATTGAACTATACACTTTAAATTTGTGTCTTTTACTTTATGAAAGTTGAACCTTAATGACACTAATTTAAAAAACAGATCTCCTGAGAGTTCCCTGGTGGCCTAGTAGTTAGGCTTTCACTGCCATGGTAGGGATTCAATCCCTGCTCAGGGAACTAAGATCTCACAAGCTGAGCAGCAAAGTCAAAAAAAAAAAAAAAAAAAGAGCCCCAGTGTTAGAATCAATTGTTAAAATTAAAATTAATGTTAGTAGAAGTAAATCCAAACTACAGAAGGAGTAGTATTGGAAAAACAGAGCACATATTTTTTTTTAAACCCTAAATACAACCTATTTAGAAGATGTTGTAGCAATATTTATCAACATTTTAAATGCATTGCCAGTACACACTGGACCAATTACTTGATCCAGTAATTCTAAGAATTTATCCAATATGTTTCTGTGCACAAGTATGCAAAGATAAACACACCAGGAAATTCACCACAGTAGGGTAATAGCGAAAAACTGAAAATAACCCAAAGTTTTGTAAAAGATAATTAGTTTAACTGTAGTATGTCCATACAAGAGAATAAAACTCAGCTATTAAGAACCAAAGATCTAGACTTTTGCTTCCAACCAGAGTAAAAGGGACTAGATCCACTAGATCTACTCTCACCAGAAACTAATAAAATACTGGGCTAAATACACAGAAAAAAAAGTGGTTTTCAAGACATTGGGCATCAGGCCATGAAGAATCATTATCCCTGCAAGATAGAAGACAGATAGGATAAGCTCTTCTATTGCCCCAGCCGACCACCTGGAGGCTTTCTGGACAATGGTGCGGCAAAGGGAAACCCAGGAGGAGTCCTGCCATCTCTCCAAATTAATGCGACAGAAGTGCGAGTGCCAGAGAAGACAAGGCAGCTGGAGCTCACAGAGCACAGTTCTGGAGAGGAGAGAGCTGCACGAGAGAGAGGCCTGAAGATCTTCCAAGGGTCTCCTTCAGTCTCAGCTGAGCACTGAGCGACACACATATAATGTCAGGGAAGCACCAGCGGATGCAACCTCTAAGGCGGCTCTCAGTGACTCCCACCTCCTAACGGCCACACAGGTGTGGATGGTCTTCCCATTAAGTGCGGGCTGGATTTGATTCTAACAGAATACAGCAGAAGTGACAGGATGTCCTTTTGAGATGAGGTTTTAAAGGTTGTGGCTTTCGCCCTTGGCTATACTCTGTGTTGCGCTCTCTCTCTCTCTCCAGGGGAAGCAAGCTGCCATGTCAGCAAGTAGCCCTATAGAGAAAGCCACAAGGTGAGGGACCAAGTAAGGTTTGCAAACAGCCATTAAGTGACCTTGGAAGTGGGTCCCTCTCAACTGAGTCTTCACATGAGAACACAGCCCCTGGAAGACAGCTGCAACCTCACAAGAGAACTTGAGCCAGAGGCACCTGGCTAAGCCATGCTCAAAGTTCTGACCCACAGGAACTGAGAAATAATAGGCATTGTTTTATGTCATTAAGTTTGGGATAATTTGTTCTGCAGTAATAGATACTACATAGTAGTAACAGTAGTAATACCCAAGGCTGGGGAAAGAAACACCCAAAATGTTTAGAGGGATAAATCATCAGAGTTCTCAAAAGACCAGAAACAGCTCCTATTCCCAACAGCTAGATTAGAAAGCCTCACAAGTAAAAACGGTTTTGTCTCATAAATGGGGCAAAACTAGCTCTAGATTAACTGCTCTGATCTTACCTACCAAAGCCTAAGCACTAGTTTTTAAAAGATCAAAATATTTCCAAATAACTTGTCTGCATCCCAGAACAAATCTCAGAAATACTTACAGGAATTTTAAAATATGCAACACCCAAAATTCAGTTTTTGGCATTCTGTGAAAATTTACTAAACATGCAAAGAAGTAGGAACATATGAACCATATAAAGAGAAAAAAAGCTAAGAATTGAAACTGACTCAGAAATGATACAGATGACAGAATTAGTATGTAAGGACATTAAAACAGTTACTACCATTGTAGTCCAAAGAGGAAATTTTGTGTACATTAAGCAGAAAAATAGAAATTATTTTTTAAAAGACCCAAATCAAACTTCTAGATGTGAAAACTACAAGGTCTGAAATGAAAAAATGTATTGGATAGGATTAATAGCAGATTAAACAATGCCGAAGAAAGACTGTTAAAGTCGAACACATAGCAACAAAAATGATTTAAAATGACAGAGAGGAAAAAAGTAAAATATTAATAGAGCATCAGTAAAACAACTTCAAGCAGTCCAATATACATATGATTTGAGTCTCCAAAGTGGAGGAGAAAGATAGAAAAAAAAGAGCATTTTAAAAATAGTGGTTAAAGATTCCAAATCTGATGAAAAATATAAACCCAAACATCCAAAAATTAAATGAACCCCAAGCACAGAAACATGATGAAAAATTTTCCAAGACACAATGTAATCAAATTGCTTAAAACTGATAAAAAGAAAAATTTTAAAATAACCAGGTAGTGGTGATGATTTTACCACTTACATTGAATTGCTACATTGTACACCAGGAACAAACATACTGTTGTGGGTCAGTTTTACTTCAAAAATAAACAAATGAACTCGTAGAAAAAGAGATCAGATTTGTGGTTACCAAAGGTGGGAGTGTAAGGGGGAGAAGGAACTGGCTGAAGGTGGTCAAAAGGTACAAACATCCAGTTATAAGATAAATACTAAGTAACAGAGGTGCAATGTACATTATTAATATAACTAACATCACTTTCTGTTATATAAGAAAGTTGATAAGAGTAAATCCTAAGAGTTCTTATCACAAGAAAAATTTTCTTTTTCTTTTATTTTGTATCTATATGAAATGATTCATGTTCACTAAATTTATTGTGGTAATCATCTCATGATGATTTGTACGTCAAACCATCTTTCTGTTTACCTTAAACTTACATAGTGTTACATGTCAATTGCATTTTGATAAAACTGGAAGAAAAAAATAACAGCCTCAGCAAAAAGGCATATTATGTATAAAGGATATAAAAAGTTATGCAAAGAGATTATATGAAGATAAGAATGTTGGCAGACTTCTTACTGAAAACAATGTGAGCCAGAAGACAGACTTTAAGGCAAGTCTTTAAAATATTGAGCAAAAAAAAAAATCTGTAAATCCTGAATTCTGTACCCAACAAAAAATTTCTCTATAAAATAAATACAAAATCATTCTTAAACATAGAAAAGCTGAAAGAAATGTTAAAGGAAGCACTTTAGGCAGAAAGAAATGGTATTATGGAAATCTGATCTATACAAAGGCATGAAAAAATCAGGAATGGTACCACATAAAGATAAAATAGTTTTGTTCTTATCACTTAAATATGTTTAAAAGATAATTATTTAAAGCAAAAGTAATAACCATGTGTTGTAAGGTTTTTAACGTATGTGAAGGCAGAATACATGACAATAGCACAACATCTGAGAGGGGAGAAATAAAAGTATATCGCTGCAGGGTTCTGATTCCATACGTGAAATGGCATAATAGCACTTGAAGGTAGCCTGTGATAAGTTAAAGGTATATACAACAAACTACCAAGCAACCACTAAAATAACATGACAGAGCTAATAAGCCAACAAAGACAATGAAATGGAACCATATAAAATAATCCAAAAGAAGGCAGGGAAGAAAAAGAATGTACTTAATACTGCTGAACCGTGTGCTTAAAAATAAAGATAGTAAACTTCGTGTTATGTGTATTTTACCATAGTAAAAAAAAAAATGGGGAAAAAAGTGTGAGGTGTAGCTTTTTCTCAGGTGGATTAGCAATGGAAAAGAGAGAAAAAGAACTGACATGAGAAGAGAAGAGAACTAAAATTTACTGAGTACCTCCTAGGCACTATGCATACAAGATTTCCCCTCATTCAGCAGTAACCTCTGTGATCATGACAGTGAACATCAACTATATACTAACACATCTAGGTAGAGTTCTAAGAGTGTTATATATTCATTTGCGTAATTTTATAACAAGCCTACATGGTAGAGACCAGGGTCTGCCTTACAGACGCTGAGGGCATCAGTGTGCAGGCACACAGAATCACTTGCCCAGTGTTCACAGTGAGTAAGAGAAGGATCCTGGATTCAAACACAGTTTGGCCCCTAGGCTTATGCTCCTAACCATCACACAAAGCGACAGACTCCAGGACACCAGGCCCAGAGGCCTGAGTACTCACCAAAGTCAGGCTGCTAATCAGTGGAACTCACACCCAGCTCTGTCTAGCTCCAGGCTATCTTTTCTCCACCCCTCTCCCTGGAAGAACCTGAGGCTGAGGGGAAAGGCTGGAAGGGGCTGCAGGGGTCAGCAGGAGCCTCACCTGGAGGCCGTGTGGACCCAGGTTTCCACAGCTGGTAGAAGACTTGTCTATCCTGCCAGGCTTTGCTGGCTCTAGGTTTCTAAGATGCTGTGGACCAGGCACCAGGAAGCTGCAGGATCAGGCGCCCCCTGCTGGCTGCCAGATGTGGATGTTGGCTTACCCTTGAGGTGGAGGTTTGGAGGTGTGTCGTCTATCAGCTGCAGGTGCTCCCAGATCCACTTATGGTAGAAGGACGAGTTCTCAAGGTCTATCAACCTCAGGACTTCACAGATGCCCTGGACACGCAAGGGACACAAGCAGAGGAGTCAACCGCAGCTCCAGGCAGGACAGGCTTTGAAGATAAGCTCTCTTTTGTTTTACTTGCTTCATGCAAGCGGTTTGAGGTCCTTTTTAAAAATGAAAATGCTATCTACTCATAATTAAAAAATTCAAATAGCTAAACGGCACAAGAACTAAAAAAAAAAATCACCATTAAGGATGTTATACATATTTAAAATTTTGATATATATTGTCAACCAACCCTCTAGATACATTAGATAAGTTTATACTCTCCCCAACGGTGCATAACAGAACCCATTGTAATACATCTATGTAGTACACTAACAACTTGGTTTTCACAGCCCTTTTAATCTTTCCTAATCTGAGAGACAAGAAAGATATGTCATTTTTCACATGCATTTCATATCTTTATTAGACCTTCATTTTAAAAAAAATTTTGGCCACATCACACAGCTTGTGGACTTTTAGTTCCCCAACCAGGAATTGAACCCAGGCCCTTGTCAGTGAAAGCATGGAGTCCTAACCACTAGAAAGTCAGGGAGTTCCCAATCTTAATCTTTTTTAGTAGGAACTCTAAGAGACACATTAGGATTAATGTTCAGGATAGATTACTGT
Source organism: Giraffa tippelskirchi (assembly GCF_054371585.1). Classification (NCBI taxonomy): domain Eukaryota; kingdom Metazoa; phylum Chordata; class Mammalia; order Artiodactyla; family Giraffidae; genus Giraffa; species Giraffa tippelskirchi. The sequence continues at coordinate 106,951,885 of NC_137287.1, read as the reverse complement.
TGAAGAGATCAAACATTTAATAAGTCCTTATTATATTGCAGGCATTGTGTTAGGAGCTTTACTCAACATTCATTCAACAAACATTTATCCACCAGGAACTGCAGGTACTAGAAAAATACACATGAGCAGTTCTCTCTGGAAAGACTCTCAGGGGTGTTTAATTGCATCTGAATCTGTGGAGAAAACAATTTCACCATGTGTTCCCAAATGATAAACTGTTCAAAATGAGTTGATTACGAGCATTAATTATGTTTGCAATGCTAGCAGAAATTATGTTCTCCAACTTTGCCCAGGCCCCAAGGACACCCAGCCGCTCAAGGCCGATTTCTCCCTCTAGTGGCAATAAGAGTAAACTATAGGAGTTGGGACAACTGTTCAAACAGCTGGCCAGGTGGGAAATAAAAATGAGGAAAAAGAGCAGTCCCTTTAGAGGTGGCAGGAGCTCTTCAACTCCAGCCAGAAGGGCCACACTAGAATACACCCTGGTATTGCCTGATCTTCTGAGTATTCTAAATAAGCCAGAAATCAGAATTTTCATGTATTATAGAATCTTCACATTAACAATTAAATCAGGGGTTTTGCTTCTTTTGCCTACTCAGGCTTCTCTAGTTGTGGCTCCAGGGCTGCAGAGTGTGTGCGCTCAGTAGTTGCGGTGCAGGCTTAGTTTCCGTGCAGCATGTGGGATCTTAGTTCCCCAACTAGAGGTCGAACCCACCTCCCCTATATTAGAAGACAGATTCCTAACCGCTGGGCCACCAGGGAAGTCCCATAAATTGGGTTTTAACACAACACTGTAAGGGACTAGTCTACTAATCTGCTAGTCAAGGGGCCCTCTGCCTGCTGTCACTTTGTGACATCTATATCAGGATTGCACAGAGTCGGACACAACTGAAGCGACTTAGCACACAGGTTGGCCTTCAGGGCTCTCCCCTACCAGTTCCTCCTCTAGGCCCTCTCCCACCTCTCCTCACATGACAATAGGATTCTCCAAATTTACCAAACCATTCCCCCCCTCCACTGGCAAGGACCTCACCCTCATCCTCACCCTCCTCTGGGTCAGATTCTGTGCATTCAATCCCCCTTCAGTGTTAAGCGTGTAGAGGCCAGAAGCCAAACACTGTTTCCCAAGCTCCCCTGCTGCTCAGGCTCTGGATGTGATTTTTTTTTAAATTATTGTATTTATTTATTTTTGGCTGTGCTGGGGCTTTGTTGCTGTGTGTGGACTTTCTCTAGCTGCGGTGTGTGGGCTTCTCATTGCAGTGGCTTCTCTTGTTTTGCAGCACAGGCTCTCAGGTGGATGGGTTTCAGTGGTTGTGGCACATGGGCTTAGTTGCCCTGCAGCATGTGGGATCTTCCCGGACCGGGGATCGAACCTGTGTCCCCTGCATTGGCAGGCGGATTCCTAACCACTGGACCACCACGGAAGTCCCTGGATGTGATTTAGCCTCCACCAATCCAATGAACCTGGGCAAGGCTTGGTTATGGAACTGAGGGACATCCACTTTGTCAGTGGAGACAGTGGTTGTAGATGTGGCTTCCTAAACTTGGCAGGGGCAGCAAGTATCAGGGACAGTCCAGTTCTGGGTTCTGATTTGAAGCTATGTGGGAGTCATTTTCAGTCCAGAGCCTGTTTATTCAGGTCTCCCCTCACTAGTAAATCTGTTAGCCGTTTAACATCCTGCTTACAGTAAATCCCTTTCCTACTTACACTAGCTAGACTTGACTGTTCTCTGGGACTCAACACAGAATCACAACACAAACACACTCCTAGTGACGCTCAAACAGCTGGCTCTTGGGTCAAGTGTATGCATGTCTATACATTTTACTGTTATGAAGGGTGCGTTACACACAATTTATAAACAGTAGTAAAATATACCATACTCTTATTGGAAATTCCATATAGCCAATTGATTCTCACAGAATGCTTTTGTTGATGTTGGCTGAACTCATATGTCTGTGGCTAGTCTGTACTCACAATTCAACCGTGATTTGACAAACTAAGTTACATGCCAAACTACTCTTTTCCCAAAATAATTAATAAGTCTGACTTGTAATCTACTGGTAAACTATTTCTCACCCTATTTCTCATATAAATTATATTCATTACACTGAAACCTCTTTTAGTTTTAACACTATGTATATTGACTTTCCTGGTGGCTCAGTGGTAAAGAACCCACCTGCCAATGCAGGAGATGCAGGTTTGATCCCTGGGTCAGGAAGATGCCCTGGAGAAGGAAATGGCAACCCACTCCAGTATCTTTGCCTGGGAAATCCCATGGACAGAGGAACCTGGTGGGCTACAGTCCAGAGGGTCACAAAAGAGTTGGACATGACTTTGTGACTAAACAACACTATGCATATCATAACTTCACCTCTTCATCAATGATATAACTTTTATGATGAATCTATGATGAGTCGTTCTTAAATACTGAAAAAACATTTCCTTAATTTTGTTCTCTTTACAATGTAACAGCTAGAGACCCAGCCCACTGTGGAATTTAACCTGTATTATAAATATTTTCTATATAGCTTTCTTAAGACAGTCAGCAAAGTCATAAATCAAGACCTGACTTAAGAGTGTCTGCCTATTTCCATTGCATACATACTTACACTATGGCTGATTTTCAGCTACCAGTGGGAAGTCACTGAACACGGAATTGAGAAGAGATGTGCACAATGGTTTAATTTCCACCATATGGATATGACAGGCAAAAGTAACCTCAAGAGCATAGATAATAGTTAAATGCATTAACGCTCAGGAATGATACGTTTTTCAGTATTAATAGCCTTGTTTTCAATATAATATATTTAATTGTAATTAAATAAATTCCTGAGAACTCAACAATCAGCTCTCACAGGCCAGGAGGAACCAGCTCTAGCACACAACCAATTTGACCCCTGCTTTTGTCTAAGGGCCCTATATTTCAAGGCTCATCCCGCATCTCACCTTCTCCAGGAAGCGCTCCTGAGAGCCTTCAGCCTTTAAAGAGTTTCCTATCCTGCATTCTTATAATTCACAGAGTTTGCACTAATTGCTTGGTAACTGGAACTGACAATTTTGTTTGTCTACACACAGAATCTAGTGGAGAATATATATAAGGAGAGAGAACCAGCCTTTTCCACCTTTGTATCCCTCCAGGGCCTGAACCAATGTGTCATGACCTTGGCAAAAACTTGCCAAATGAATGTGTTGGTTTAACATGTAAACCATCAGTATATAGGAGATACTAAAAGTCCAGGGGCAGAGTTCTGGCTCTGCTACTTACTAGCTGGGTGGCCTTTCCTAAGGCATCTTAGCTTCAGCTTCCTCAACTGTAAACTTGGAATAATAATACCTTCCTGGTAGAGCTCTGGTGAAGATTTATGGTGGAATGGTACTTGATACACAGCTATTCATCAAAGCACTATTTGAAACAGCAAGTGTTGAGATAACCTAAATATCCATCATTTAGGGAACTGGTTAGATAAATTAAAATACAACCATACAGTAAAATACTATACATGTGTTAAGAGAGAATGAGTAAGTGCTTTAGGTACTGATATGGAACAACCTATAGAAATATAAATGAAACAGCAAGGTGCAGAAGAGTCTGTATAGGGTGATGTGACTTATGAAACAAAAGGAAAAAACATACACTTGCATTTGCCTGTGTACACAGACAACGTGTGCAGAACAGAGATATAAGAAACTGGTGCCAGGAGTGGTCTGTGAGGAGGGGTAGTCTGGGGAAGAGAGGGGAACAGGAGACATCACTCTTGTGAGTATTTTGAATTTTGAACCACGTGAAGTACTACCTATTCCAAAGTAAACCAAAACAAGATTAATGATGCTAGTAGAACTACTAGCACAGGAGTGAAGAGGCCCTCCCCTGCAAAATGGTGGTTTTGATGATGAGGATGTTGGTGGTGATAATGAGCTACTTAGGGGTTTGAGCAGAGTCAACAGTTGACAGAAAGGCGGACTCAAGTCAATCCCAAGCCCCAGCTTCTGGGCAAAGGAGCCTTGGGGTCAGATAGACCTGGGTTCAACCCTGCCTCTGTCCCTCATCAACTGCATGAAGTTAACAAGCCACTTAACACCGTCCCTTCCGAGTCTACAAAACGGGAATGATGACAATAGCAACATCCTTTGGTTACACAGTAAACACACAATAAATGTTAAATTTTCTTTTCATTATCAACCAACAGAGAAGTTGGCAAAGGACATAAAGCAATTCACAAAATACAAAATTTAGATAGTAAACAAATAGGATTAATCTCATTAGTAGTCAGAAAAACTATATAAGTTAAATCCTCAAAGAAGTAGTAACTGTACCTATTAAATTATTGCAAAAGACAAAATTTAGATAGTAAGCAGGATTAATCTCGCTAATAATCTTAAAGTATATATAAGTTAAATCCTCAAAGAGGTAGTAATTGTCACCTATTAAATTAAAAAAACTTTTGAAAGAGTGACTGGCAGAGGTTGGTAGCACTGGCAAAGCTGTATGTTGCTAGGAGCTAGAGAAAGCGGAGCCCTCCTTCTGGAAAGCAATTTGCTCCAAGAGTCAAAAAAATGTGATTCTAAGAAATACCGTTTTTGAAAATCTATCCTGAAGTGATGAGCTCATTTTCCCCTCTTCCTGGAAAGTTTTATAATATGGTCATTATCACTTTCATAATTTTAAGATTTTAATTTTTAAAAGTGATCCGGAATCCTTAAAATTCAAGAGCCAAATGCATAATTTAAATATGTATCTGTAATAAACACATATATGAGCTCAAGGAAAAGAGAACACACACACCCCCCACACCCCCCCCCCCCCCCCGACACCTACCTTCTTTCTAATGGAACAGCTCTGTATCTTAACATTCACAGATACCCTCTCAGGGTGAGAGGCCAAAGTGCGTCCTTTGCTCTTTTAAACTTGGACCTGTATACATCCTTAGTCGCTCAGTCGTGACTCTTAGCGACCCCATGGACTGAAGCCCATCAGGGTCCTCTGTCTAAGGAATTTTCCAAGCAACTAGGATGTGGGTGCTCAGAAAAGGATGTGTTGGGACTTCCCTGGTGGTCTAGTGGTTTGGAACTTGCCTTCCAGTGCAGGGGGAGAGGCTCAATCCCTGCTCAGGGAACAAAGATCCCACATGCCTCATGGCCAAAAGAACAAAACATTAAAAAAGAAAAGAAACAGTATTGTAACAAATTCAATAAAGACTTTCAAAAAATGGTCCAGGTCAAAAAAAAAAAAAAAAAACTTAAAAAAAAGAAAAGAAAAGGATGTGTTACAAACCAGGGCTCCACCCGGTCACCTGGCCACAGGCCGTTAGATTAGCCATGCTCTCCTTAGCTTCACCACCCCCACCCCAGGCCTCTCACCTCACAGACAAATATGATGGAGGACGATTCTATAAAGTCCTTTGAGATCAGCTGCCCGTAGGAGAACTTCTCTACCTTCCCCAGGACTACGAGCTTCCAGAGCCTCTCATCGGACCAGGAGTGAAACAGGTCCATCTTCCTGAGGGGAAAAGCCCGTGAGACTTCCTCACTGTCCATCATGGCAGAGGCCTAGCATTTAGCGACTCCCGGAAAGGGAGTATGTGCTGCTGCTCTGGCAAAAGCCCGAGGTGGACGATTTCGCACCCGTCCTGCTCGCTAGCCTCGCCTGCAGCCAGTCTCCTGTCACTTGTCCTTTGCTCCCCTGCCCTCCAACTGCTCCCCTCACTGCGTCTCAGATGCACTGAGGTATTGGGGCCTTGCTTCCCTCACTTTCGATCCTCCCTCCAGAAGCTTCTCCCAGCTGAATCCCCCGCTAAGCTGGCTACCACTAAACTGCTCCCATTCCAAGGAATACCCAAGAGTTCCTCACTTCACTTCTGGTCCTCAGCCCTGGGCCTGCGGGTGGGGGAGGTCAGGACCCTCTTCTTTTGACCTGTTGGTGCTCTGTGGTGGAAGGCCCACCCCGCAATGACCACCCCTTCTCTGACCTCAAACCTAGTATACCATCAATCACGGGCTTGCCTTCCCTCACAGGTGGCCCCACCGGGCTGCTAATAAGCATCATAGATCTTTTCTCAGTTCCAAATTATGAGCTCAGAACTCGGATGACTCAGGTCTCAAGCTGGGGGTTGGGACAGTGAGCTCCGTCAGGGCATCAAAGGGGAACAGGGTCGGCACCGTGTCCAAGGAGGAGAAGGGTCTGGAGACAGGAGGAAAGCCAGGCCACCAGAGAAGGAGCTCCTCCTGGGCCAAGACTGGGCCACACACTTCCCATGAACATGGCACTGGATTCTTACAATGACCTCGGAGAGAGGAATCCTGATCTCCACGTTCCAAGGCAGGAGACAAAAGCCCAGGGAAGTGAAGTGACCTATCGAGGGTCCTGTGGCAGATAAACCTAAGAGCTGCGATTAGAACATGGCCCTATTTTCCTTCCACTGTATGAAAATATGAACCGCCCCTCCCTTCAGGACTGAGTCCGCCCTTGAAGGGCTGCAGCCCCTTCATGCGGGTGGCACTCTCAGCTCCAGCCCGCAGAGGCCAGAGCCCTCTGCTCATGACGCTTCTCTCTGCCCCTGCATCCCTACAACCTGTATTCTCAATGCCAGCGCAGATGCTGCAATTGATTTTCACTCTTTTCCTCAAGGCAAGGAACTCAAGATAATTGGATGAGCAGCTGCCTGTGCCTGGCACTGTGACAACAGAGAGAAGATGATGATGAAAAAGGCAGGTCTGTCCTTGCCACTGAGCTGCTTGCTTACTGTCTGATGGCGCAAGAATTACAGCTTGGATGGGGCTTTAAGGAAACACAGGGTGTGATGGAAGCACTGAGGGAGCACTCACTCTATTCTGGGGTGCAGGGAGGTGGCCTTGGTGAGGGAGGCGGGGCAGTGAAGCCCTGGGACTTCTAAGTCAGACATTCTGGACACATCACCATCCTGAGCTTCACTTCCTTCACTATAAAATGGGGAGAATGAGAAACAACACTATGGGACTGAATGTTTACCTTAGATTAAGTGGGTGGTACAAAGGGCTGAGCACCCCATCTGCCCAACAAGTGTGCAAAGCATGTTATCATCCCACTAAGAAAGGGATATTTGAGCTGCGACCTGAAGGTACAGTAGGAGTTTGCTAGACAGAAAAGTTGAAGTTGGGTGGGAGGTAGGTCCCAAAGAGCATTTCAGGCAGAGAGAATGGCACCCAGTGTTCCCCACCAGGCCGAGGACAAAGGTACCTAATAAACACAAGGAGGAGGATGTTGGCTGGTAGAGTTACCTAAAAAATTCAAACCGAAGCTGAGCATCCTTTTTAACTTCTTGGTCCAGCTTATTCGCCAGGAAATCCTCTCGGTCGACAACCAAGAACTCCGTTTCTTCCATACAGACCACGGTGGCCCTCCTCACTGAAGAGGTGAGAGAGCCCATTTCCTGTTGATGGACAGGAGCACAGGCAAATGAGAGGCACCCCGAGCTTTCTGTCTGCAGCCTCGATCACCTCTTCCCCGCTTCCATCTCCCCCCAGAAATCTCTCCTCCCCAGAATGCAGGTTCCCTGGTCCATCCTGTGTCCCTGCTCACTCCCTGCTGCTGTGGACCGACCACCCCCCACACACACCGCCCCCCCCACACACACACCATATGCTGCCTGTGGAAAATGAGGCAACCAGCTTGACCAAGGCAGGGAAAGGAAGCTGGAGAGGCCTCGCTGAGGGTTCACTGCATCTCTGGGGGTTACAGAGGGAACATACTCCTTAAAACATCACAGATGAAGTGGTCAGACTTGGACATTACTAGGCCCAACTCAATCAGCATTTGACAGGTGAGGGTATGGTGACCCACAACAGGGCAGGCAGCAGAAGGCAGGACCGGGCCTGGCCTGGAGGTTCCACCAGGAGTCCTGTCACCCCCAACCCCACACCAGGAGGGCAGACCCTTCCCCTGTGCTCACCCCGAAACAGCTGCCCTTTTGCAGCAACGTCGGGTGGGGATCCAGGAAGGCACTGCTGCCATCCTCGTCCTCCGTCATGGCCACCGTGCCCAGGTAGATAAAATAAAAGCTGTTGCCCCTCTGGCCCTTCTTGATGATCACACGCCTGCGACCAAACCTGGGGAAAGACCATGGCCAGTTGGTCTGGTAGCAACACACAGTCTCTGCCAGGAGGAGATCTAGATGGTCTGCTTTTTGTTCTGGAGTGTGAAAGCACAGATGGGCTTCCCAGGTGGCACTAGTGATAAAGAACCCATCTGCCAATGCAGGAGACCTCAGAGACTCAGGTTTGATCCCTGGGTCAGGAAGATCCCCTGGAAGAGGACATGGCAACCCACTTCAGTATTCTTGCTTGGAGAATTCCAAGGACAGAGGAATCTGGCGGGCTACAGTCCATAGGGTCGCAAAGAGTTGGACATGACTGAAGCAACTGAGCATGCACGCACACCTGAAAGCACAGATGGGGCTGGAGGGACCTCAGAACTGCCCAGCCCCAGCTCCATCAAGCTTGACCTCTTCACTAACACGTGTCTAGTTCCCACCTCCATTAGACGGAAGCTTCAGGAGAATACAGCCTTTGTCAGTCTGCTTAGGCATCTAAGTAAATGCTCAGTGAATGGTCACTGAATAAATGAATGAACAACTCCTGGAAGCAATAGATGAGTAGCTAAATGATTAAGAGCACTGGCTTTAGAGTCAAACTAGGATCCAAATCCTGGTTCTGCCCTTAGCTGTGTGATAGTAGGTGACTCATATCCCCTCTCTGAGCCTCAGTTTCTCCTGTCTGTAAAATGGAGATGAGCATATATAGAAAGAGATGGATAAATGGATTTATTATGATCCCTAACAGCTCACTACCCAACTGAGAACTTTTAGAGCAGAGGTAGCCAGGTTCAAAGCAAACTAAAAGTTCTTAAGCTCAGAAGAGGATAGTTTGTATATTTCAAATGCAAGTTCAAACCACACCTCTTTTAATATTTATTCATCCATTCAATAAGTTAGACAAATACCAGTGGTGTCTACCAGGCATAGTGATAAAGGACACAAATCTTGTTCTCAAAATTACAATTAAGTACAGGAAGTAAATAAGATTTTAAAATGCTTTAAAATGAGAATTCCCTGGTGGTTCAGTGGTTAGGGCTTCACACTTTCACTGCCTGGGTTCAGTTCATGGTCAGGGAACCAAGATCCTGCAAGCTGCAAGGCATGGCCAAAACAAAATCACTTTAGGAGAGGCTAATACAGAAGCACAGAGGAAGGGAACTTAACCCAGTTTAAGAAGACCAGAGAGGGCTCTAGGATAGTGAGCGGAGTCATCCAGGGGGACAGAGAGATGGAAGAGAGTCCTAGGCAGAGGGACCACCATGTCCAAAGGCACAGAGATAGCAGGAAGCCTGCACATTCAGAGAAATAACAGTAAGCTCCAGCAGAGAGGACAATGTACAAACCAGAGGCTTTATCAACAGAGGAAAGAGGAGAAGGCCCAGGTAACAGTGACTAGATTGGAGAAGGCAGGCATATTCAGCCAGGAAAGAAGACTTTGGGGATAAAAGAACACAGGCCAGCCTTTATTCCAGGGTAGACCCTCAGAGATCATCCAGCTCACCCAATATTTGGGGGGTGAAGAAAGATATCGCTTATAGCAGACATGTTTCTTTTTTTTTTTTTTGCTGTTAAGCATCTGGTCACCTTTTTCCACCAGCTGATTTTTGTTTTTGTTTATTTTTGGCTGTGCTAGGTCTTTGTTTCAGTGCCTAGACTTCTCATTGCAGTGGCTTCTCTTTTTGTGGAGCATTGTGGAGCATTCTCATTATTGTGTGCTTCTCTAGAGCACTGTTTCAGTAGTTGTGGCGTACGGGCTTAACTGTTCCACGGCATGTGGGCTCTTCCTGGACCAGGGATCCCACACAGAACAGAGACTGTCCACTGCATTAGCAGGCAGATTCCTTACCACTCAACCACCAGGGAAGTCCAGCCCTGATTTTACTTTAGGGGAAACACCTTTTCTTGACTCTCAGGCAATCAGAACATCACTGACCAATTGGTGATTCAAGTGAGGTCAATCTGGTTCGGAAAAACTAATCCCAAGGCTCTGACTTAACTGGGAAGAGTTAACTCCTTTTCCCAGTGGACTGAATTGGACAGATGGAAGCTTGGAGCTGTGGCTGTCGTAGCGGGCTGGCTACCATGAAGAGGGAGTCTCAGCCAGAGACCCTCCTTTGCATTCGTATTTGCATAAGCTGCTTATGCAAATCAAGTGCCAAGAGATGGAGAGAGACAGACACAGACTGTGGGTCACTGGTGACACTAAGCCCCTGGATCCAGCTGAGCTTGAAGCCGGAGGACTATCCTAGGACTTTTCAGATATATGAGCCATCAACACATTCCCCTAGGCTGGATTTTCTGTCACTTTCTAGTGGAAGAATCCTATTTGATCTGCTAACCCCCAGTCCCAAAAATAACAAGCAACCAGCAGAGAGCTTTAATAATCATGACCTCCAGGTTCACAAAAAACCTGGAGATTTCATATTATTGTCTTCATTTCCCCCATGGGAACTGTAGGCTCAGGAAGGTTAAGTGACTTGCCTGAGGTCACACCAGGGCAGATGGGACGTTAAATTCCAGAGCTTCTAGGCCTGTGATTCTTTTTCTTTCTGTGACACCATTTTGCCTGCTATTGAATCTTACAGTTAAGACAGCAGTGATACCCTCTCCTCTCCACTGGACGGGAACAAAGAAGATGGTTTCCCCTGCCTGCAATGTCCTGTCTACAACTCCACCTGTCAAATCTACCTGCTCAAATGCCACCTCTTCTGTGAAACTCCCTTGGCCACGTCAGCTGGAAGGTTACCTCCCTTCCCTGGCTTTTATTATCTGTGAGATGGACCCTGCATTGGTAATGAAGGGTCCATTTAGTTAGTGGTGGTTATACACAAGACTGTGACCTTTATGAAGGAAGATAGAACACAAACCTATAGTGAGCTTACATTTAGATTTTCAAGACAGGTCTTACCTCAAATATTCTACTAGGCTGCCCCCCTGAGGCCACTGAAATTTCCTGGAAATAATGTGGAAATACCACAAGCACCTCTTAGGCTTCTCTACTACCAGGGATTTACTCGGTCCTTTCTTTGTGTCATGGACCAACTGACAATCTGGTGAAAGCTTCACAAAACAATGTCTTAAATGTATAAAAGAAAATATAGCCAAAGTACAGTTAACAAAAACCTAAGCTTGTGATACAGCAATATATCTGCCTCTTTCTTAAGGCATTGCAAAACAAAAGCTAGCAACAAACCTAATAACTACCATCTTTTCAAAGATGTGATAAATGTAAATTGGCTTTTGAGAAATCTGCAACAACTTAAATATGTGATAATATCTCTAAGTTCTTTCGGTAAAAAAAAAAATTATATATTGGTTTGTTACCTACATTCATGACTGAAGGAAATTATAAATTTGAGAGGGTAATGAAAAAACAAATAAAATATTTTTCTCATCCAAGTTCACAGACCCTTGCACTAGTTGTTCCTACCTGGATGAAGTGCCTCATTTGTGATCCCTTCTGGCTTTTAGGACCTGAATTTGAGTCTCAGCTTTGCTACTTATTTAGGGGGTGAAATCAGATGAGTCATTCCCCCCACTTTGCTAACAAAGGTCCATCTAATCAAACCTATGGTTTTCCCAGTAGTCGGGTGTAAGAGTTGGACCATATTAAGAAGGCTGACTACCAATGAACTGATGCTTTCAAACTGTGGTGCTGAAGAAGACTCTTGAGAGTCTCCTGGACAACAAGGAGATCAAACAGGTCAATCCTAAAGGAAATCAACCCTGAATATTCATTGGAAAGAGTAATGCTGAAGCTCCAATACTTTGGCCACCTGATGCAAAGAGTCAACTCATTGGAAAAGGCCCTGGTGCTGGGAAAGATTGAGGGCAGAAGGAGAAGGGGGCGACAGAGGATGAGATGGTTGGATAGCATCACTGACTCAATGGACATAAGTTTGAGCAAACTCTGGGAGATAGTGAAGGACAGGGAAGCCTGGCATGCTGTAGTCCATGGGGTCGCAGAGTTGGACACAACTAAGCAACTGAACAACAACAAATTCCCCCCCAACCCTGAGCTTTAGTTTTCTCATCTGAAGACAGAGAGAATTGGACCATATCCTTTCTGAGGTTCTAACCAGATCCTCTCCAGACTCAGTAGCTCCTTAATTCTGAGCAGATTCTCAATAAATGGCTGAGATACAGTGTGCTGTAGTCATAACGGTGAGCATGAAGGTGAAACGACAGATGGTTTCTCACAGCTGACACCTCACAGAGGGGCTGGTGGACCCAACGTGGCCTTCACAGCCAGGCCCTTCTTGCCCAGCCCAGTCCCAGCCCAGGGGCCAAGGGGCAAGCCCCTCACTGACCGTTCAAAGCGCATGATCTTGGCCAGGAGCAGCTGCAGGGGCTCCGAGTAGTTCCGGTAACTGTCCAGAACCTGCAGGAGGTTGCAGAGCGACTGGATCTCGTGCTCTGCCCTCCAAGAGGGCTTCTTCTGCGCAATCTGAATGGCCCTTGGAGGGAAGTGACCCTGGGGGGAGAGAGAGCCAAAGTGATGCAGAGGACCCAGCAGTTGCCTCCAGAGGCTGGTGGGCAACTCCCCACACTCCTGCCCCTACCCTTTCCCACTCCCAGTGGCTGACACGTGATGAGTGTGCCCTGTGTGCTGGGCATCGGGACAGGCATCTTACACACACCATCTCGCTGCATCTTTGCCCAAAGAAGCATGGCGTGATTATTATCCCCATCTGACACATGCAGACACTCAGGCAGGACTGTGACCTAGAACTGCCACATGCCAAGGCCTGTGTCCCCAACTACTGACCAAGAACTGCTCCCATTCACTGACCTCACCAGTCAGTAATGGGGCTCCCTGGGCCCACTCGACACATTGCACACTTCAGTCAAGGGAGACGTCCCTTGCCTCAGCCTGTACCTCAGCAAGCCTCAGGAGCCTAAGGAACAAAGAGAACCTACAGAGACTCTCAGCTAACCCTCCTGAACCAGGACTCATGGACCAAGGTGCGGGCAAATCCAGGCCTTTGCTCACCACTCCCACCTGCCAGGAAACAGTGCTGTGATATTTATTTGTATGTATTTGGCTGCACTAGATCTTAGTTGTGATGTGTGGGATCTATTAGTTGCGGCATGTGGAATCTAGTTTCCCAACCAGGAATCGAACCCGGGCCCCGTGCCTCGGGAGCAAGGAGTCTTAGCCACGGGACCACCAGGGAAGTCCCAGGAGAAAACCTGGACTCCTGCCACAGCCTGGGGCCCCCTGTGGTCTAACTCCCTACCTGCTGACGGCCCTCCACCTGTACCTCCTGCCTCTCTCCTTCATTCTCTAGTCCCCACCCATCTTTTGCTTGAACCCAGCTCACTCCTGTCTTTCAGTTTTTGCTTGGGCTGTTTCCTCTGCCTGGAATGTTCTTCCCCTGGATTTTCACAAGAATATGGCTGCCACCTCCTTCTCTAGTCTGCTCTCAGCTCATATGGTGTCACATCCTCAGGGACTCCCTTCTGGGTCATCTGAGCTAAAACAGCAGGGCCCCTCCCAGCACTCTGTAAGCTCAGAATCATTTTCTCCAAAGCATTTAATACCTTCTGAAATGATCTTACCCTTTTTTGTTAAAGTAAAAGAAAGTGAAAGTCACTCAGTCGTGTCCGACTCTTTGCAACCCCATGACTACCAGTCCATGGAATTCTCCAGGCCAGAATACTGGGGTGGGTTAGCCTTTCCCTTCTCCAGGGGATCTTCCCAACCAGGGGATCAAACCCTGGTCTCCTGTATTGCAGGTGGATTCTTTACCAGCTGAGCCACAAGGAAAGCCCCCCTTTTCCTTCAACCCCATGGACTGGAGCCTGTCAGGCCCCTCTGTCCATGGAATTCTCCAGGCAAGAATACTGGAGTGGGTTGCCATGCCTTTCTCCAGGGGATCTTTCCGACTCAGGGATTGAACCTGGGTCTCCTGCATTGTAGGCAGATTCTTTACTGTTTGAGTCACCCAGGAAGGCTCTTTTGTTAAGGTGTATATTATGTCATTTTCCCACCCTAAACACACACACACACACACACAAATCTTGAACTCCATTGTCTAACATGGTAGCCAACAGCCACATGTGGCTATTTAAACTAGATCAAATTTAAAAATTAGTCCCGGGCTTCCTTGGTGGTCCAGCGGTTAAGAATCCACCTTCCAATGCAGGAGACACGGGTTCGATTCCTGGTTCAGGAAGATTCCACATGCCCTGGAGCAACTAAGCCTGTGCACCACAACTACTGAGCCCACGCCCCAGAGTCTGTGCTCTGCAACAAGAGAAGCCACTGCAGTGAGAAGCCCACGCATCACAACCAGAGAGCAGTCCCCACTTGACACAACTAGAGAAAGCCCAGGCACAGCAACAAAGACCCAGTGCAGCCAATAAATGAATAAATAAAATTAAAATAAAAAAATTAGTCCCTCAGTCCCACTAATGACAAGTGCTCAATGGCTACATGAGTCTGCTGGCTGCTATACTGGATAATGCAGACTACTAAACATCTCCGTTGTCACTGAGAGTTTGGTTGAACAAAGGTGTTCTAGATATAAGCCCCAATACAAACACAATAAGGACTTCATGGTGGTCCAGTGGTTAACACTTCACCTTCCAATGAAGGGGGTACGGATTCAATCCATACTAAGATCCGAGCTAAGATTGTGGCCAAAAAAAACAAAAAAAAATGCAGACGCAATATTGTAACAAATTCAACAAAGACTTTAAAAATGGCCCAAGTGAAGAAAATCTTTTTTTAAAATAAACACAACACTGCCCTCCTCTACCTTGTTTACCACTCTTAGAATGTCTCACCTGTAGTGGACACTCGATGAAATAAAATATTTATGGAAGTAAGGATGAATGTCAGCATCTTACATAACAGCAACTGTCTTGAAGCAAAAGGAAAATGGGTCACGATGAGAATTCTGGTCCTCACACCAGGAGATCTGAAGCCACGCACATCCACTCGGAAAGGCAGTGTAGCACAGTGGTTAAAAGAGCACAGGCTTGGGTACCAGATGTTGGCTTTGAACTTGGTCCTGCTACTTCCCAGCCAGCTGTGTGTCCTGGCACAAGTCTCTTCTCCCAGAGACCCAGTTTCCCTGTCTGATAATAACAGAAACTATATGGGCATACCAGAGTTAATGTTGTCAAGGGCTTACAACGTGCCTGATGCAGAGCAAGGGTTATGGAAGTGTCACAGTCTTTTTTATGGTCCGAATCCATTCCTTCTCTCTTACTATCAATGACCCATTAGGACTTCTATTATAGGGTCTATTTATGGCAAAACACAGATGCCTCTGGCTTCTATGAACCAGGCTCACTTGGGGCGCTAATTCCTCCAGCAAATCGTTGTTACCACCCTCAACCCTTGAGACCCCCTTCTGTGGATTCCTAAAGATTGTTATTTAACTTTCTGAGTAAGTTCCATCACCTTAACTCCTATTAGCTCCTTAAGGGCAGGTGCGAATGTTACAGTCATCCTTGTTCCTCATATCCATTCGGGTGGGGCGGGGAGAGGTAGACTGGTTCCAGAACCCCTGTCAATACTAAAATCTGCTGTTGCTCAAGTCCCTCCCTTAAAATGGTGTAGTATTTGTATGTAGTATTTGTAAATCATTTCAAGATTACTTAAAATACCTAACCCAATGTAAACCCTACGTAAATGTTGTAAATACAATAAATAGTTACTGCCTGCAACTATTTATTCCAATTTTGCTTTTTGGAACTTTCTGGAATTTTCCTTTTCTGAATATTTTCTACCTATGGTGGGTTGGATCTGAGGATGTGGAACCTGCTACAAAGATACAGGGAGCTGACTGTATTCCCCACCACAGACACAGACCGAGGCCTATCTAAGGAGCTCAAAAAAATATCTGCAATGAAGAAGAGGAAGTATCACTCAAACACAGCCCTGTTTCTCAAACACCATTTCTCAGCACTGTCAATTTCACTCACTTCAGGCCAGCTATTCCCTCACTGTGGTCCTCTAGCTCAGCAGTCCCTAACCTTTTAGCCATCAGGGACTGGTTTTGTGGAAGACATTTTTTTCACAGACCAGGTCAGGGGGATGGTTCAGGTGATAACGCAAGTGATGAGGACTGATGGGGAGTGGCAGTTGAAGCATCACTTGCTCGCCCACCACTCACCTCCTGTTGTGTGGCCCAATTCTTAACAGGCCATGGACGGTAACGGTCCCCAACTCTGAGGCTGGGGACTCCTGCTCTAAAATACAGGAAGGATAAAGGAAAATAAGAGGGGCCATCTATAATCTCACCACACAGAATTAGCCATTAACATGTGGCACTTTTGCATGTGTGTGTATGTGTGTGTGCTCAGTCGTGTCTGACTCTTTACGACTCCGTGGATTGTAGCCCACCAGGCTCCTATGTCCATGGAATTTTCCAGGCAAGAATACTGGAGTGGTTGCCATTTCCTTCTCCAGGGGATCTTCCCGAGCCAGGGACCAAACTCGCATCTCTTGCATCTCCTGAATTGGCAGGTGGATTCTTTACCACTGTGCCACCTGGCATTCTTGCTTCCTGCCTTTTTCTTATGTATAAGTAAAATTTTTGAAACTAACACAATATAATGACTATTTTCCATTAGAAATCAGAACAATAGATAGTTAAAATCCCCTCGTACCATGTCACACCTAACCCAGACCTGCTCTCCATCACTGGAATTAACCATTTATATATGCTATTTTTTTATTATATTTATTTTTTACTGTGCTGGGTCTTCACCACTGCGCGTGGGTTTTCTCTAGCTGCAGTGAGCAGGGGCTATTCTCTAGGTGTGGTGTGTGGTGGCTCGTTGCAGTGGCTTCTATCGTTAGGGAACACAGGCTCTAGGGCTCCAGAGCTCCAGTAGTTGTGGCTCCTGGGCTCCAGAGCACAGACTCAATAGTTGTGGCACACGGGCTTAGTCGTTCCGAGGCATGTGGGATCTTCCCAGATCAGAGATTGAACCTGTGTCTCCTGTATTGGCAGGCAGAGTCTTTACCACTGAGCCCCCTGGGAAGCCCTATATATATTATTACAAACAATATTTGATTTTATACATGTGACCACACCAGAGTATGTATAGAATGATTTTGGTTTTATTTACATAAATGTTAAGACTGCTGACATTATTTATGCAACTCGCCTTTTTTTTCACTCAATGTTTTTTTAAACTATGCTTTAGATACGTGCTCGTTGTTTCCAGTGTCTCACAAATGCTATAATAAATGAGTCTGTGATTCTAAGCCTCGATAATTCTTAAGATTTTTTTGAGAAGCTTTGTGTTAGTAGAGTCCTAATATGGACTATACTGAAGTTTAGTTTTCAAGTGTTATCCTGAGAGACAGCTTATATATGTATAAATATGTGTATCAGCTTGATTGATATACAATTTTACATGATTCACCACTGAAAGTGTCCAGATCAATTTTTAGTTTAGTCAGAGTGGTACAGATATCACTACAATGGATTTTAGAGCCTTTGAATCACCCTAAAAAGAAACCCGGTACCCATTAGCAGTCACTCAAAGGACAGGTTGGATGGCATCACCAACTCGATGGGCATGAGCTTGAGCTAGCTCTTGGAGATGGTGACGGACAGAGAAGCCTGGCGTGCTGCAGTCCATGGGGTTGCAAAGAGTCGGACACAACTGAGCAACTGAACAACAATAACAAAAGGGCAGGTTTTTAAAGCAGGTCTTTATTCTCCATCTCTGTGTTGGAGACAGAGCCAGAGAGGCCTTGCCTATAAGGTGGACTTTCCCTCTGCATTCTCCTCTCTCCCTCTGCTGCTATGCACAGAATTGCCTGCATCTCTAGAGCTCTGTGGTCCTCAGAAAGACCCCTAGTTTCTCCCATCTGAAGGGCAAAACTTGGGTAACATTTCATGGCCAGCGTCAGATACTGGCTGGTCTTGAAATCTGAAGAAACTCAGAATTTGGATGAGTTACTGTGCTTCATACATAATGGGACATGAGAAATTAGATTATGCCCCGTGGAGGCAGGCAACAGAAGCCACACTTTGGTTCCAAGGGAGGAGAGGGGAGCAGAGTGATCCAGGCGGTCCTGTACCCGTTAGAAAGTTCTGTGCTCCCTGCTCTTCCTGAGAGGAAAACCAACATGGCTGCTTCCGGCCAGGGTTGAGTCAGGTCTACGGGGGTGAGAACTTCAGATCTTTCCTATAAATAGAGAAGCCCCTTTAAAGTTGACATTAAATTTCAAATTTTAATGTAACATATAGGATTTGTTGGAGAGAAGCTGGGAATATAACAATGCTTCAAATTTGGAGAACAAATCACACAGGCCAAGTCACATCATGCTGGGAAAGATAGAAGGCAGGAGGAGAAGGGGACAACAGAGGAGGAGATGGTTGGATGGCATCACCGACTTGATGGACAGGAGTTTGAGCAAGCTCTGGGAGATGGTGACAGACAGGGAAGCGTGCTGCAGTCCATGGGGTCGCAAAGAGTCGGATACTGCTGAGCGATGGAACAACTGAACAACAACCACAAAGTCATATGAAGGCATTCCCTCCTCAGGTGGCCACCCAAGCGCAGGTCAAGGACAGATGTGCCCAGCATCTCTCGGAAAGTTTGGGGAGTTCACATACAGGTCAGGGCTTCTCCTGCCTCACTGATTATTTCTCCTCTGTCTGCAACTCTCACATCCTCTGCTTTGCCTTCCACTCTTTCCCACTGGTCCAGGCGCAGGAGATCTCCCCTGCTGGTTTGGCTCAGCTATAAACCAACAATGTGGATTTCCCTGGTGGTCCAGTGGTTAAGAATCTGCTTGCCAATGAAGACAACATGGGTTCGACCCCTGGTCAGAGAAGATCCCAGATACTGCGGAGCAACTAAGCCTATGCACCACAACTACTAAGCCCATGCTCTAGAAGCCTCAAGCTGAAACTACAAAGCCTACGTGCCCAGAGCCTGTGCTCTGCAACACGAGAAGCCACCGCAATGAGAAGCCCATGCACTGCAACTAGAGAAAGTCCACACACAGCCAAAAATAAAATTAAAAAGTAATAACAATAATGAAGTAAAAATTTAAAAATAATGAATATTGAAAGAAATAAAGCAACAATGGGTTCAGGGTAGGGGGTGGGCTCATAGTCTTGGGATGCCAGAACTGAAAGGGACCACTGACAGCAACTATTTCATAGGTGAGGAAACTAAGTGGCTAGCCCTGAATGGCACACTGGGTTGGTAGCAGAACCTGGTCTGAATCCAGTGGTCCTGATACCCAGCCCAGGGCTTCTCTGAGGCTATGATGCAGAAAAAAAAAAAAAAAAAAATTCCCAGCAGAAGGTCAGAGCTTTCTATACATACCGACTCTGCAACGAAGTCCATAGTATCAAAAGTGATTCGGCCTTCTTTCTTCTTCTGGAAAAAACAGAAACAAAAAAAGGAGAGGAAGGAGAATCAGCCAGACTGCTTTTAGAATTTTTCACTGAGACCCTTCTGCATACCTAGACCACCATGCAAGGCAGGCAGCCTTGGGAAATGGCCACTTCTGCACAAAAGCCCAACTCTGCACAAGACTTGGGCCCAGAACTGACAATATGTTATTACGGAGGCAGAGAGAGAAAAAGCAGGGGTGGGGAGAGGGAAAGGAGGATAAAGAGAGAGAGGAGAGGAAGCCAAAAGAGGAAATAGAAGCAAAAGAGAAGGGGAGGGAAGTACAGTAAGTCCCCTACATACGAATGAGTTCCATTCCAAGAGCACCTTTATAAGTCCAGTTTGTTCCTAAGTCCAACAAACTTAGCCTGGGAACCCAGCTAACACCATTGGCTGTATAGCGCTGTACTGTAATAGGTATATAATACTTCCCACACAAATAATGCCTTAAAAACAAACAAAAAAATACAGAAAACATTCTTAATTTGGCAGTACAGTATCTTGAAAAACACAGTAGTACAGTGCAACAGCTGGCACACAGGGGCTGGCGTCGAGTGAACAGGCAAGAAGAGTTACTGACTGGAGGAGGAAGAGGAGGTGGGAGATGGTAGAGCTGAAGGATGTCAGCAGTAAGAGACAGAGGGCCAGCTGCAATTTCACTCACATCTGACATTGATGAGATACACGTGTGCATCTTTGAAAGTTCGCAAATTGAAGGTTTGTTTGTAGGCAACTTACTGTACAGAAGGGGAAAAAAAGAAAGAGAGATAAAAAGGAAGAAACAAATGAAGCCTACCTTCACTAAGTGCCGATAGCAAGCCAGGCACGGCTTATCTTATTCCATTTCATCATCACGACAAAGCAGAGAGTATTGAGCAGCCCCACTGGGGACTTGAAGTGGGTGAAGGAAGTTGCCCAAGAATCACACAATGAGCAAACGTCCTGGTCTAAAGGATGGCCAGGAAGAAGAGGTGTAGGAGGTCTTAGGGACGAACTACTCCAACCCTGTTTCCTAACAGATGCAGGGAGGATGTGGAAAGAGTAAAGAAAGGGGCAGAGAAAGAGGGAAAATGCTAAGATGGGGGGGAGAAGAAGGGAAAACAGGGACAAATAAGGCCGTGACCACCCCTGGGCCACACTAGGGAAAGTGGAAAGTGAAAGTTGCTCAGTCAAGTCCGACTCTTTGTGACCCCATGGATTATAGTCCATGGAATTCTCCAGGCCAGAATATTCGAGTGGGTAGCCTTTCCCTTCTCCAGGGGATCTTCCCAACCCAGAGATGGAACCCAGGTCTCCCGCATTGCAAGCAGATTCTTTACCAGCTGAGCCACACTAGGACCCTCATTCATTTCTCTTAGCACACCTCACTCCTTCCCCAGAGCCCACTTGGATCCCTATCTTCTCCCTCCATTTATAGTTTGTGCATCCATCTGGTGCTTCTCAGGGAGGCTGCTGAAAGAAAGATGTGGTATTCAGAGAGATCAGGACTCAAATATTTCACTGAAAACCAGTCTATGGCTCTCTGCCCGACGCTACTCCCCAGCCCACCGGGTTCCCTGCCTGGAAGCTGTATGACCCCCATAGGCTGACCCTGAGAGGCCTCTGCTCCACTCAAGGCCATCTGGACAGGGCAACATTGTTAAGTTTAGCCTCCCATGCCCCTAATGACAAGCCTGTCATCTGGTCTTCAGCTTCCAGCTGCCCGGGCATCACCGCAAGTCCTCTGGTAACCCAGAGACTCCTGGTCTCCAGGGCCCTTCCCTTCACCACCGTGTGACAGCCTGCACCAGAATGTTCTTCCTGAGGTTACGATTCTCCTACTCTATCCCTTCTCATCTCAGGGCAGAATCTGGCTGCAGACTTGTTGGCAGCATAGCATAGCACAGCATCTTCAAAACATGTGAATTTGAATGTCTTTACACGGGGCAAACCCCTCTCCTTCAGCTGCCCCCAGGTGCCTACTTCCTGCTACATCTTCAACTCGGCCACAAATGCACAGTTACATTACCTGCTGTCCCCTTAGAAATCAATCTAAGACACTTCCCTGTCCCCCATCACCACCCCTCTGTGACCCTCTCCTTGGCTGCTAGCCTTCAGAAACCATGCTGGGAAATACTTCTGAGGGAATCACCAGATGTAGGGGGGGAGGCGGGGCTGGGTCTAGTCACTTTTGGCAAACAGGACTCTGGGTAGGGTTTGTCCAGGAACTGGATGAGGAAACTTTGGAGCCCTGGATAGTAATGAACACACCTTTGGGGACCCAGAACAACTTAACAGAAAAGTCATCTTTTTTGAGCCAAAAAGGGACTCAGGATCTACCGCTGGGATAAAATATCTGAAATTGAGATCTTCTGGAAAATCTAGAAAACATGGTCACCAGGGTGGCCCTGCAAACATCTTCTTCTTGTCCAGGTAGAGGGACAGAACAGAAGGAAAGAAGGCAGACGAGATGAAGTTGGGAGGTATGTGGGAAATCCTGGCTCCATTGTGACTCCCGGGTTTTTTCTGGCTGTTTTGATCGCCCTTGGAAGGGAGATGGCTCCTTCCCCTCTCCTGATGCTTCTCTCCACGTGGAGGGAGTTGTACTAGCAGAATATGACTAGCCCTGCTCCTTTCACATTGAGAGGGAGTAACTTAAAACTCTCTGGTGAATTTGAAAGAAGAAACAGACCACGATCACCCCCACCTCCCTCCCCTTCAAGCCCACGGTCCACTCTGCCCATCGCTGCTATGAGTGGAGGGCAGGAAACCTGCTACTACAGTGGAGGCCTGCCTTGGTCCAACACTGCCCCTGACTGGGGTCGTCGGTAACACTGTCCCATTCTGGGGTTTTAGTATTAGGTAACCATCCGGCTTGATGACACCCAACGTAAGTTTCCTCATCAATACAAGTGGCAGCTGGTTCTCCCATCTGCTTCATCCTTTGTCTTCTCTCTCAGTTAATTCAGAGCCTGGGCTGGGAAGTGAGGTGCTATTTGTTGGACGCCTTTAAACCCTCTTATAAACCTGCTAAGCCCAGCAGCTTACATCCCAGAAAGAGAAGATAGGGTGCTTTCTGTGAGCAGTCTCAATGATCTGATATTCCCGAAATCCCCTGAGTCCTTGACGGAACATTTTACACACTCGGTTCATCATGATGATGTCCATGGAGAGCTGGTACAGCCCCTGTGGAAACAAAACAAACAGGATCCCTGAAAACCAGCTGATTTCAACAGCCAACAGCAAGCTGGATAGTGATGAGCAAGGTGAAATGTAACAGGATTAAATGCAGTGCTGCTACATCTTCAGGAAGTTTTCAAGTCTGCTGAAATCCTATTGGTAGCTTGAAATTGACCACGATGGGAGTATTTATGCCCTAGAAACTGGCAACTATTATCAATGGGGCATCTCCCTCTCCAGGAGCCAGGTGTTGAAACATTCACTAGCCTGTCTTTGGTTAAGTTCTTCTCTTTGGTCCAATAATATGCACAAGTAACCACAGGCAGTGAAGCGTGATGGGGAAAGCCTGCATGCTGAACTTGGATGGATCTGAAAGAGATGCAACACTGTTGGCTCTTAAGACAGAGGGAGGGGCCCTGGGGCAAAGAATGTCGGTGGTCTCTAGAAGACAGGAAGTCAAGGAAATGAATTCCTTCCTCCATCCTCCAGAAAGGGACACAGACCTGCTAACATCTGGATTTTAATACGTGCCAGACTTCTAGCCTCCCGCAGATAATAAATGTGTGCTGTGGGTACTTTCCTGGTGGTTCAGTGGTTAAGACTCCGTGCTTCCACTGCAGGGGCCACGGGTTCAATTCCTGATCGGGGAACTAAGATCCCACGTGCTGTGCAGTGCGGCCAAAAAGTGTTGGTCACTCAGTTGCGTCTGACTCTTTGTAACCCCATGGACTGTATCCTGCCAGGCTCCTCTGTCCATGGGATTCTCCAGGTGAGAATACTGGAGTGGGTTGCCATTCCGTTCAGCCAAAAAATTAAAAATAAATGTGTGTTGATCTAAGTCACTAAACTGTGGTACAGCCCTCAACAAGAAAACTCATGTAACATCTCATCCAAGAGAGGCCACCCTGTCTTTTCTCTGGAATTTGGAATTGGAGCTGAGAACAAATCTCACCATCCCAGTGTGAACTGAGGATTAAGGGAGTCATCCTCTACCTGCCAAGTAAACACGGGTAACAGGGAAGCAAGCTCAACATAAAAGAGACAAACCTAGATTATAACACAATCTCCACATCAACTCACCCAGTTTCCTCAAAAAGTCAATCTCATGAGGAAAAAAATAAAGTATGAGGGATGTTCTAGATTAATAATACTCCAAACAAATGCAAGACATGAACTTTGACTGGCTCCTGATTCATAACAACAAGCTGTGAAAGCCATGTTAGGGACAGATGAGAAAACTACCTTCGATAAAGTCACAGGACTGGACATGGCACTAGTGTGTGTGTCATTGTGGGTAAAACACATAATTCTGAGTGGAAAAAAGGTGAAATGAGCTGCCATGTATGATACCACTTGAAAAATGTGCTGCACACTGCAGCTGCTTATGGATGCACACATTTGTAATAACATTTTAACATACAGATAGGAAAAAGACATATCGGTTTCTGGAAAGTGATTGCCAGTGAAGAGGAAGGGAGTGCGATGGTGAGGCACTTTGTCCGTAACTATAATACTTTTTTAAAACATTTATTTTTCTGCTCTGGGTCTTAGTTGCAGCATGCAAACTCTTAGTTGCAGCATGTGGGATCTAGTTCCCTGACCAAGGATTGGATCTAGACCCCTTGCATTGGGAGCATGGATTCTTAGCCACTGACCACAAGGGAAGTCCCAGTAACTAAACAATTTTTTAAAAAATCATATAGCTAAAGGAAATATGGGGGAAAGCCTTATCAATAAAATTTAATATTTATTGGGAATTCCCTGGTGATCCAGAGGTTAGGACTCTGCACTTTCACTGTGGGCACATGTTTGATCCCTGGTCTGGGAACTAAGATCCCACAAGCTGCATGCTGCTGCTGCTGCTGCTGCTAAGTTACTTCAGTCGTGTCCGACTCTGTGCAACCCCATAGACAGCAGCCCACTAGGCTCCCCCATCCCTGGGATTCTCCAGGCAAGAACACTGGAGTGAGTTGCCATTTCCTTCTCCAGTGCATGATAGTGAAAAGTGAAAGTGAAGTCGCTCAGTCGTGTCCGACTCTTAGCGACCCCATGGACTGCAGCCTACCAGGCTCCTCCGTCCATGGGATTTTCCAGGCAAGAGTACTGAAGCGGGGTGCCATCACCTTCTCCAACAAGCTGCATACTGTAGCCAAAAAATAAATAAATAAAATTTTTAAATAAAATTAATATTGACTGAATACAATTTGCCATTGTCAGGCACTATTCTAAGCCTGTTACATGTATTGACTTATTGAACCCTCAACAATAAATCAGTGCAGTAGGTACTAATGTTATCATTACCCTTTACAGAAGAGAAAAGAAGCGCAGCAAATCAAGTAACCTGCCTAATACTATTATTAGTCACATGACTAATAGGTGATAGGGATTGAGGGGATTGCTTTGTTTTTAAACAGTTTGGATTTTTTTAAAGTTGCACCTATTTATGTATTTATTCATTCGGCCACTCAGCATGACATGTGGAAACCTAGTTCCCCAACCAAAGATAAGATCCCACGCCCCCTGCACTGGAAGCTCAGAAGTCCCAGTGATAGAGATTTGAACCCAGGAAGTCTGGCTCCCGAGTCCATAAATTTAATCTATTACCCTACCCTGAGGCTGGGCATTATTCTCTCCGAATCTCCTAATAGCACGAAGGATGAGTTCAGAACAGTTCTCAGGGGCTCCAAGTGCAGCCAATGCCAAGGACAGAGTAGGCTGCAGGGCAGGGGTGAGAATTCAGTCTTTCCGAAGCCTAATCTGAAACTCTCTCCTTTGCGACTCCAACAGGTACAGGGTGGCCATGTTTATCCAAGGCCACCTCCTATACCCACATCTCCCTTCTTCAAAATACCTATCTGTTCAGTCTTCCACTCTTCCTCCCAGGGCCCTTTACACTCCTCACCAACTTCTTCCTCAGGATCTGCCAGGAATGAGACACCATATATCTATTCATGGTTCCTGAACTGGCAAACGGCACAGCAATCCCTTTGCCTTTCAAGAGTAGGACCACAAATCTCTCCCAAGAATCCAGTTATATTAGAAAACAAAGTTTCCCTCAGCGGCAAGGTAAGAGCTCCTCTCCATTCCTCATACCCGACCACAGTGGCTGGAAGCCTTGTTCTAACGAATCTATTCTCAGAACCTCCTTATGTCACATTCGAAGATTCTGGAAGGAAGACAGGGTAACGGAAAGTAACTGGAAGCTGGGAATCTAACATTTAGTGAGCACTCAGACGCATTACTTCAGTTAATCCTCATAACTATTTCAAGGTGAGGGGCTTTGTACCCACTCCCTACGTGAGGCTGAGGCTCCACGTAGCTAAATGACTGCAGAGTCACAGCCAGCTCAGAGAAAGTAGGCTTCTGGGATGGGGGTTGGGGCATCCAAAATCTCAGCCTGGGGACCACTTTGAGGATTAGAAATTGGAGACAACCCTGGAGTGTAGGTTCGCAGCACTATCTCATAAATCTTGTTAAATCGGCAAATCAGGAACACTCAGGAAATTGGAAGTCCTCAACTAAATAGGGTGCCAGGTGTTAAAAGGAACTGGATGGGGGACTTCCCTGGTGGTCCAGGGGTTAAGACTCTGCACTCCTACTGTAAAGGGCCTGAGTTCAATCCCTGAATGGGGAACCTAGATCCCACCTGCCCCAACTAAACATTCCGCATGCTGTAACTAAGACCCAGCACAGGCAAATAAACAATTTTTTTTTTTTAACCAAAGGAACTTGGTGACTGGAACTCAATGACGCTGAGGTCCTTCCAAAAGTACAGTATTTAAGTTCTAAAATACTTTTTCCTACTAGATGAAACATGATGTTGTTACTGTTCAGTTATTAAGTCATCTCCCACCCTTTGGGACCCCATGGACTGCAGCATGCTTGGCTTCCCTATCCTTCACTATCTCCTGGAGTTTGCTCAAACTATGTCCATTGAATAGGTGATGCTACCCAGCCATTTCATCCTCTGCTGCCCTCTTCTCCTTTTGCCCTCAATCTTTTCAAGCATCAGGATCTCTTCCAACGTGTCAGCCCTTAGTATCAGGTGGTCAAAGTATTGGAGCTTCAGCTTCAGCATCAATCCTTCCAATGAATATTCAGGACTGATTTCCTTTAGGACTGACTGGTTTGGTCTCCTTGTAGTCCAAGGGACTCTCAAGAGTCCCGTCCCTCTTAAGCCTCCCTCCCCACCTCCCAGCCCATCCCACCCCTCTAGGTTGTCACAGAGCACCAGGTTTGAGCTCCCTGCATCATACAGCAAACTCCCACTGGCTCTGTATTTAACACATGGTAATGTATATGTTTCAATGTTACTCTCAATTTGTCCCATCCTCTCCTTCCCTCACTGTGTCCACCAGATGTTTCTTAAGCTGTTCCAGAGCATAAAAAGAAGGAAAACTATCAAATTCTATTAATAATAGGTAAGGAGAAACTGACACTGAGGCCTGATAAAGGTAGCATAAAAAGAGAAAGCTAGAGATTTATCTCATTTATGAAAATTGTTTTTAAAATCTTAAACAAATTGAGCAAATGGAATTGAACAGCACATTCTAAAATAACGTATTATTTAAGGAATGCAAGGATGGTCAATAGAGAGTCCATAAATATAATTTATGTTAGCATGACTAAGGAGAAAAATCATCCGACCTTCTTCATACTTTAAAAAGTCTACAAGCAATAAATGCTGGAGAGGGTGTGGAGAAAAGGGAACCCTCTTACACTGTTGGTGGGAATGCAAACTAGTACAGCCACTATGGAGAATAGTGTGGAGATTCCTTAAAAAACTGGGAATAGAACTGCCATATGACCCAGCAATCCCACTGCTGGGCATACACACCGAGGAAAACAGAATTGAAAGAGACGCGTGTACCCCAATGTTCATCGCAGCACTGTTTACAATAGCCAGGACATGGAAGCAACCTAGATGTCCATCAGCAGACGAATGGATAAGGAAGCTGTGGTACATATACACAATGGAATATTACTCAGCCATTAAAAAAATACATTTGAATCGGTTCTACTGAGATGGATGAAACTGGAGCCCATTATACAGAGTGAAGTAAGCCAGAAAGAAAAACACCAATACAGTATACTAATGCATATATATGGAATTTGAAAGATGGTAACGATAACCCTATATGCGAGACAGAATAACAGACACAGATGCATAGAACAATCTTATGGACTCTGAGGGAGAAGGTGAGGGTGGGACGTTCTGGGAGAATAGCATTGAAACATGTATATTATCATATGTGAAACAGAACACCAGTCCATGTTCGATGCATGAGACAAATGCTCGGGGCCGGGGCAATGGGATGGCCCGGGGTGATGGGATGGGGAGGGAGGTGGGTGGGGGGTCCAGAAGGGGGAACACATGTAAACCCATGGCTGATTCATGTCAATGTATGGCAAAAACTATTACAATATTGTAAAGTAATTAGCCCCCAACTAAAATAAATAAATTTATAAAAAAAAAAAACAAAAAAAACCCATTTCTGACAGAGGCTGAGTGCCAAAGAATTGACTGTGGCAATTCTTCTAACTGTGGTGCTGGAGGAGACTCTTGCGAGTCCCTTGGACAGCAAAGAGATCGAACTGGTCAATCCTAAAGGAAATGAACCCTTCATCGGAAGGAGTGATGCTGAAGCTGAAGCTCCAATACTTTGGCCCCCTGATGCAAAGAGTCAACTCACTGGAAAAGATCCTGATGCTGGGAAAGATTGAAGTTAGGAGGAGAAGGGGATGACAGAGGATGAGATGGTTAGATGGCATCACCTATTTAATGGATGTGAGTTTGAGCAAACTCCAGGAGATGGTGAAGGACAGAGAAGCCCGGCATGCTGCAGTCCATGGGGTCGCAAAGAGTCAGACACAACTTAGTGACTAAACAAAAAAATTAATGAACATGTCACTCTTGATATCTAGTGCTCCAACGTGCTGGGGACCTTAGCAAGACTGCACAGAGCATGCCTCTCTCAAGGAGGAAGAAATTTCCCTCTGCCTTTCTAGGTTCTTCTGGCTGGTCTAAAAATTAAACTGATATGAGACAGATTAACAGGAGAAAATTACACAAAAGTTTAATAACATGTATACTTGGAAGAAACCCAGGAAAACTGAGTAATTTGCCAAAATGGCCAAAATCCTCACTTTAAATTTCAGCTTCTTTAGTTAAAAACAAAAGAGGATGTCAGGGGGACTTCCCTGCTGGTCCAGTGGCTAAGACACATGCTCCCAATGCAGGGGACCAGAGTTTGATCCCTGGTCAGGAAACTAGATCCCACATGCCCCAAGTAAGTGTCTGCATGCCACTACTGAAAGATCCTGCACACCGCTACTGAAAGATCCTACATGCCACAACTAAGACCCACCGCAGACAAGTAAATTAATAATAATAATAATAATCAATTTTTTAAAAGAAGATGCTGGGGGTTGAGATTTGGGACTTGAAAGGAAAAGAAAGACAATTTCATATGGAGATAGAAAAAAACAAATATTTGATAAACACATGTTTGCCAGCCTTGCAGGCACAATGGTGTAACCAGGGAGGGTTAATTTTTACTTTAACTCTTGTTTTTGCCCATTTTGTTATAATCACACATAATGGCCTGCCTCAGAGAACCCTGCCCCCTCTGCAAGACCCTTACTCTAAAGTGCCTTTGTTCGGCTCACAGGGAGATCTGACCCTGCCCACCTGTCAATGACTGTAAGGAAAAGAAACTAACACATCCCCCTGCCTGAGGCTTGCCAGGCTAGGAGATAGATATTCTCAAGAATTAAATGGTCTTTTACTTTGTTTCCTCACCTACCCCATCTCTGATCCATAAAAGAACCTGACACCCAGGCCCCCAACAAGATGGTTATTTTGAGGCATGAATCTGTCATCTTCTCCGACAGCCTGCTTTCCAAATAAAGTAGTATTCCTTGCCTCAACACCTTGTCCCTGGGATTCACTGGCCTCTCGTGCGGTGAGCAAAGCAAATTTGGACTCGGTAACAATGGAACATGCAGTAGACTCTGATTGCTAAGGTTCTGCGAGTTTCCTCCACCACACTCAGTTCATATTCTTTGCAGGTATCTCTGCTATTAACTCTATTCCAGGTCCTTTATCTAAATTCTCTAGGCAGCTAAGGGGGTGGGGGTGGGGATAAAAAGAAAGGCTCCTGAGGTTTCTATTTCTTAAAAATAATCAGATTAATCTTAATGCCAAAGAGACACATTTTGGGGTGGCAAATTTTGCTTCCCTACACCTCAGAGCTGTCACATTGGTTGAGGGCTGCTCCTAAAGGCATTCAGATCAGTTCAGTTCAGTCACTCAGTCGTGTCCTACTCTTTGTGATCCCATGGACTGCAGCACGCCAGGCTTCCCTGTCCATCACCAACTCCCGGAGCTTATTCAAACTCACGTCCATTGAGTCGGTGATGCCATCCAACCATCTCATCCTCTATCATCCCCTTTTCCTCCTGCCTTCAATCTTTCCCAGCATCAGGGTCTTTGGAATGAGTCAGTTCTTCGCATCAGGTGGCCAAAGTATTGGAGTTTCAACTTCAGCATCAGTCTTTCCAGTGAATATTCAGGACTGACTTCCTTTAGGATCAACTGGTTGGATCTCCTTACAGTCCAAGGGACTCGCAAGAGTCTTCTCCAACACCACAGTTCAAAAGCATCAATTCTTTGGTGCTCAACTTTCTTTATAGTCCAACTCTCACATCCATACATGACTACTGGAAAAACCACAGCTTTGACTAGACGGACCTTTGTTGGCAAAGTACTGTCTCTGCTTTTTAGTATGCTGTCTAGGTTGGTCATAGCTTTTCTTTCAAGGAGCAAGTGTCTTTTAATTTCATGGCTACAGTCACCATCTGCAGTGATTTTGGAGCCCAAGAACAGAAAGTCTCTCACTGTTTCCATTGTTTCCCCATCTATTTGCCATGAAGTGATTGGACCAGATGCCATGATCTTAGTTTTCTGAATGTTGAGTTTTAAGTCAGCATTCACTCACCAGCATTCTGGGCCGAGCAATCTAGTGGCAGAAAAAGCCCTCTGGCAAAGGTGTTCAGAGTGGGAACTCATCTCGTTAATGAAGAAAATGGCAAGTACCAAGAAGACACAGAGAGTTCAAGTCAATAGAGGAGGCCTGGGACTGAGGTCTCAGGGAGAGAGAGATGACAGAGTTTAGAGTGCTCCAGAGGTCCTGCATCGTGAAGGCAGAACCAACACCACCTTCTCTTTTTTTTTTTTTTTTTAATAAATTTATTTATTTTAGTTGGGGGCTAATTACTTTACAATATTGTAATAGTTTTTGCCATACATTGACATGAATCAGCCATGAGTTTACATGTGTTCCCCTTCCTGGACCCCCCACCCACCTCCCTCCCCATCCCATCCCTCTGGGTCATCCCATTGCCCCGGCCCTGAGCCTTTGTCTCATGCATCGAACATGGAATGGTGTTCTGTTTCACATATGATAATATACATGTTTCAATGCTATTCTCCCAGAACGTCCCACCCTCACCTTCTCCCTCAGAGTCCATAAAATTGTTCTATGCATCTGTGTCTCTTATTCTGTCTCGCATATAGGGTTATCGTTACCATCTTTCAAATTCCATATATATGCATTAGTATACTGTATTGGTGTTTTTCTTTCTGGCTTACTTCACTCTGTATAATGGGCTCCAGTTTCATCCATCTCAGTAGAACCGATTCAAATGTATTTTTTTAATGGCTGAGTAATATTCCATTGTGTATATGTACCACAGCTTCCTTATCCATTCGTCTGCTGATGGACATCTAGGTTGCTTCCATGTCCTGGCTATTGTAAACAGTGCTGCGATGAACATTGGGGTACACGCGTCTCTTTCAATTCTGGTTTCTTCGAACACCACCTTCTCTTGAACACTGGGGCCGTGATGAAAGGGCTGGCTCTGAGAGCTTTCCTGATACCACTGGCACCAAGGAGAAGCAGGGCATGTGGGCTGACCAGGGAAACACACAGACACAGACATGCCAGTTTTGCAACCCTGCAGCTGTCAAGCTCCATCTGCCAGCATGAGGAAAAAACTAAACCAATTCACTCACACAAAACTCATGTCCTAAGGAGCTTCATTCATGACCTTAAAAGACTTCCTGCCAGTCTATAATTCTACTCTAGTCCCTTCTTCATGCACAATTCCAACAAAGATCTTGACCAGGAAGAACTCACTTCATTTAAAGGGGAGTTACGGTAAAAAAATAAAATAAATAAACAAACAGCATCAGACCTATATAAATATAGTACAGAAAAACTGGAGATGGAGGCAGGGAACAAGAAAAACAAATGTTAAATGAAAGGCACTCACCAGAAAAAAAATTAACATGAAACAGATGATAATCATGAACAACAAAGGACTCAAAGGGCTTAATGAATTTTAAAGCAAGAGATCAAAGCAAAGACGCAATAGTTCAAAGAAGAGATGATGAAGCAACTGGAGGCGATGGCACTGGCAGAACTTAGGAAATAAAGTACTTTTTTTAAAAAAACACCTTACAAGTGAAGGTCATTTCAGAAACATCAAAAAGGAAACGAGCCTTGCTGAATACAGAGGATAAGATTGCAAAAACCAACAGAAGGAGCTGGAAACGAGTAATTAAAAGGGAACCCAGGAATAATATAGCCAAAAAGTACAGATATACAGAGGGTGAGAAAGTAGGAGGGCTGAGTACATGGGTTTCTTTAACTTTTATAGCTGTAAATCTTGTTACCTTTTACACCCGGTAAACCAAGAAACAGATGTCTAAGCATATTTAAAGACGTTAATACAGGGCTTCCCTGTCGGTTCAGTGGTAAAGAATCCGCCTGCCAATGCAGGAGACACGGGCTCAATCCCCTGTCTGGGAAGATCCCACATGCTGCAGAGCAACTAAGCCCATGCACCACAACTACCAAGCCAGCACTCCAAGTGCCCTAGAGCCCATGCTCGGCAACAAGAGAAGCCACCGCAGTGAGAAGACCGCACACCGAAACTACAGTCGCCCCTGCTCGCTGCAACTAGAGAAAAGCCTGAGCAGCAATGAAGACCCATCACAGCCAAAATAAGTTCAAAAAAGAAATAAATAAAATCATATATATATAAAAGATATTAATATAAAGGGAACTAACAATAAAAACTAAAATGGGATAAGAAAGGATGAAGGAAAGTGGAATATAATCATTACCCTTTTTTGACTTCTGAATTTTGTACTAGATAAATATATATATAAATAATCTATTCAAATGAATCAATCAGTATTTTAAGTAATAAAATCAGTGAAGTATAATAAGGAGCACAGAGCTACTGGCAGAGCACCACAGTGAAGTTTCATTAAAACTGGGAACTAGGAGGGTTGCAATTGAATACAGATCAGTGAAAGAAGAAAGAGGCAAAAAGATTATGAAGTATGTATGCTTCTGAATTTACACTGGTTCATCAAGAATGAGAATCCCTAAAAACAAGAGTTAATAACAAACATAATTACATACCTAGGGTCTAAATCAGTTATCTTCTCCAGTTCAGCAAAACATCAAAAGATAAAATAGATCTGCATCCCAAGATCAAACGTGGATGATAAAAAAAAGGTTAGCAAAAAGAAGTCAGCAGTTGGTAGGAGACCAGAGCAAGGCTCTTGGACTTCATAATAAAAAACTAAATATACACCGACACACAGAACAACCTAGGAGCTTTTTATTCAAACCACATTAGCTGAACTTGTTTTCTCTTCACCACGAGCACAGCTGGGCCCCTGAAATAATGTATGTAGTATGTGGTGTAATGTAAGTGAAATAGAATTATTAAATCTAAATTTTGTTGAAAATCTGAATTTCTTGTCCACTGATAACTTATCTTTTATATATATATAAATATATTTATTTTATTTTTGACATGTACACATTACTTTTATTTATTATTTATTTTTTTGGCTGCCCTGGGTCTTCATTGCTGACACGGGCTTTCTCTATTTGGTAACATATCTTAAAGATTTCTATTTAACACCTCACATTTACAAGAATATTACAAAATAACAAGTGTTGGCAAGGATGAAGAGAAACTGGAACTCATGCACATTGTTGGTACGGATATAAAATGGTGGAGCTTCTGTGGAAAACATAAGGTGGTTCCTCAAAAAAATTAAACATAGAAATATCATACAATCCAGAAATTCCACTTCTGGGTATGTATGCAGATATAAGGCAGGGGGTCTCCAGATAAAGAGAACCAGGCACAGCTTTGTTGACATAAGAGAAGCCATTTTTGGCCTAAGATATTTTGTGATATAAAGCTTGTCTATGAACAGGTCTCAGTAATTAATGATCTTAAGGGAACAAAGGAATGCAGAAGCATTGCCTATCAGGCACAAGAAGTAACAATAGCAAAGATTATAAATCAATTCTAAAGATCCCCAATTCTGTTTCAAGGACCCTCACTTGGTGGTCCATTCCAGAAATTCACCCAAGACCTGGGATGTGACCATCTTTTTGCATCCCATTTTCTTGCAACATCTTTACAAAGGAAGAAGGTGGCCTTCTCCCCCTCCTCATTTTTCCTTTGATTATAAAAATGTTGTTGTTTAGCCACTAAGTCATGTCTGACTCTTTTGAGACCCCATGGACTGTAGCCCACCAGGATCCTCTGTCCATGGGATTTCCCAAGCAAGAACCCTGGAATGGGTTGCTGTAAGGTAGCATTTAACAGAAGGCTTTCTGTATGCTGCTTTCGGTCTTGCATAAATCCTTTGTTCCTCATTAGCACCTGAATGCAGGCGCTAGAGGAACTTCACGCAGTTCTCCTAATATTAGGAATTTATGCATCTCGTTCGTATGGAAAGTAACCTCTCCATATGGTGAATAGCAGCCATTTACTACTCTTTTCTCTTCTGATATGGAAAGTAACTTTTACAATCCCCTCCCTTGAAAATGATTCTAGCCTCCAGCTTCCTAAATAACTTGTAAGATTTTTTTTATCCCTGTCTCTGCTAAAAAGGGCTATCTTATAAGAGAGTATATATATGCCCACGATATATTGAATAAATGTCTTTGTTCCATCAGAGCACTGGTCCCCGTGTCTCTCTCTCTCTGTCCCCTTCAGGCTGCTCAGCCTCTTTTCTTCCTTCTTTCACTTTCTTATCGGTCGACTCTGTACCCCCAAGTTCTGGTCCATTAAAGGACGCCAACAGGTTGCCACTCCTTCTCCAGGGAATTTTCCCAATAATGATATTTAACCCATGTCTCCTGCATTGGCAAGCAGATTCTTTACCACTGAGCCACCAAGGAAGCCCTATAGAAATGTAGCCCACTTAATTCTTGGGGCAGCACCCTCTTACCTGGCCACTTGTATCACAAGTGTCTGGTATTACTAATAAATTTACTTTTTGCCTATCACTTTGCCTCTTGCTGAATTCCTTCTGCACTGAGACATAAAGAACCTGAGCTTCGTTAAATTCTGAGACCAGGTTTGCAATTTGAGCTGGAAGGTTGTGGGTTCAAGTCCCATCTAAGGCATGACTGGATTTGAGTCCCATCTGAGGGGAGAGGTTTCAAGGTACAATTTTATTTCCTTTCCTCCACCCTTCCTGAATGATTCTGTTTAGAAGTCATCAGGCCATTAGGCCAGGCATGGTAGGCCACTGCCTGGGGGCTGAGGGAGGCTGTGGTGGGCTAACACAAGGTGTTGGAGCCTTGAGCAGGGTGAGAAGGACAGAGAACAGAAGGGCATGGTGGTGTGGGACATGGTGGGCATGCAGAAACTGGAACAACAACAGGAGACTGGTCACATTTAGGAGGACTGGTCAAAGAAGATCATGAGTGCCATGTGTCTCTGTCAAAGAAGGGAATTAAATGTATGGAAAGAGACAATACTAGAATAAGCCCTGTGGTGTTGGACTGGAGTTGAAGGTGTTGGTGTAAACTCATGGATTTCACCATACACAGATGTAGAAATAAACAGAAATAAATGTATGAGCACTTACCATATATACATACACATATATCCTCACTCTGTCCATGAGACAGCCTAGGAGCAGTGATCACTCCAGTAACAATGAACAAACCCATTGCCCAAATCTTGGTTTCTAAACACCATTCTCCACTAAAAGAACAAGGGTTTCATGAAGAGAGAACTGATTCCTGAGCTGAGAGAAAGAAGGTAAAGATACGCTAGAAAGTAAGGAAATGCTCAAAAAACAATGGAAACATGTCAAAAGGACACAAATGTCAGACTGCACTGGCTCCCACTGGTCAAATCTGAGATAATTTGAGCATCAGAATAAATAAAGAATTTCAGTGGCAACCAAGATGGAGTAATCCCATTAAAACCTCTCTCTCTCATCCATTACAACTAAAAACTCTGGACAAAATACAAACAGCAACTAACCTGAGACTCTGAAAAGCAAACAATGCCACGTGGACTTTAGGGGTAAAAACTTGAAGAAACAACCCCAGTGAGTTTCCTGGTTTAATGAAGGATACAAGTTATTACACGAAAATCAATTGTACTTTTATATACTATCAAACGATTAGAAATCAAAACATCAACAACATCCTGGATGATCCTCATCCACAACAACCTGGATGAATCTCCAGGGAATTATTCTGAGTTAAAAAAAAAAAAAAACCCAGTCCCCAAAAGTTATGATTCCACTTATATAACATTTCGAAATGAAAAAAATTAAAGAGATGAAGAATAGATTAGTGTTACCTATGGTTGGGAATACGGGGTATGGGAGAGGAATGGGCATGATTATAAAGCAGCAGCATGAGGGATCTTCGTGGTGATCAAACATTTCTAGATATCGATGGTAGAATAGTTACATGAATTTACACATATGACAAAACTGCACAGGCCTACACACATATACAAATGAGTGCATATAAAACTGGCGAACACTGAATAATGATTATATCAATGTCAACTCTCTGGTTTTGTATAAATACATTGTACTATGGTTATACAAGATGTTACAATTGGGGAAAACTGGGTGAAGTCTAAACTCTTTTTGCAATTTTCTATGAATCTATGATTATTTCCAAATAAATTGCTTTTTTTAAAAAAAAAAAGTATCCAGGCTTCTTTCCAAAAGCCCCAACAGTGTGCCATTAAAAGACACCAGTCTCTAAAAGAGACAGGAAATCATACTGGAGCTCGCTCTCCACAGAGATGGTCTGCAATCCACTGCTTGTCCTCTAATCAACATTTACTGAGTATCAGCTGGGAGTCAGGCCTTGTGTTGGAAGCTAAGTGATACAAAATGAATGATTTATGATCCATTTCCATGCGCTCCCAGCTTAATGCTAATTATTGTTGTTCAGTCACTAAGTCATGTCCAACTCTTTGTGACCCCCTGGACTGCAGCACACTAGGCCTCTCTTGTCACTATCTCCTGGGGTTTGCCCAAGTTCATGTCCGTTGAGTCGGTGATGCTTTCCAACCATTCAGTGCTAATAAAAATGCCTAATATGATAAGAGCATTGGACTAGGAAGTCAAAAGAATTCTGTCCTCCAAGAAACACTTACAAGGTTTTTGATTTTGAACCAATCCTTTGCTTCTTGGTATCTTGACTTACTGACCTGCAAAATTTAAGAGAAGAGAATACATGTAAATATACATTTTAAACATAACCTCAGTCCTCTGGATGGGTTCAGGGAAACCTGAAATTGTATGCAGAAGTATATAAATGCATCCCTCTTCTAGGAAGAGATATTATAACTTAAAAAAAAAGTAATTTTGGGGGCTCATTGGCCCATTAAATGTTTAGAATAACTGAATCTGATTTTTGGCTTTAATCTCTAAGGTCCCTTCCATTCTAAGGTTCCACAATTCTTGTAGATCTCTGAGATCTCTCCTTCCATCTCTAATATTCTGTGGTTCCAAGAGGGATGGAAGAAATGGGCTAGAACTCTAACATTTGGAATTTCCAGTACCACAAGAGTTCGTTTCCTTCTGCAAGAGGACAAGGATTCAATTTTTCAACCTGGAATTCCAGGCTCTTTAGGATTCACCTCTACTTGAAATTCCAACCTCAGTTATCACTTCCCAAGACCCCACCTCAGCCTAGTTTCCACAAAGCTTCGCTCCCAGTCACTCTATGCGTTAGTCCACACAGGACCATCTGCCTGGAACACCCCTAATTCCACCCTTTTTCTTCTTGAGTCTAGGTTTAAAGGTCCCCTTCCCAGTGAAGGCTTTCCAGGACCTCTCATCCTCACAACAGGCTTCTTAACCCTGGATACCCACTGCCTGTTACCACACAGGAAACGGGACTATTGGTTCACTCAGGGCAGCAAACCCAGCCGCCAAGGGTTGTGGTAGAGGAAGTAGAGGTTTGAAGCTGGTAGGTATAACAAACTCTAGGCCCCTGTTTTTCCCACTGCTGAAAAAGACAGAAAAATATCAGCTCTTAGGAAAGCAACAACCTGAGAGCAATAGTAAATCAACTATTCTGAATGTTAATATAACATGAAACAACATTCTACTTCAAACAAGAGGGAGTGGTGGGGACCAAGGTTGACTGGAAGAGTATCTTGTCTAAAGGTAGGAGACCAGCTCCCACTAAAACATTAAAGATCCACTGTGAAGACGAATTTCAAGGTTTTCAGGCTGTGAACACTATTCTGTGAGGATCTACTTTAACTCAACTACAAGAGCACATCCTATGGGGTAGGCAAGTTTTATACAAGGGCCACTGGCGTGTTGATGGTTGTCAAAGAGGCCAACTCCTTCTGTGCAGAAATCAAAGAAACTACAAGGGTTATACAAAACCTTTCATAAAGGACCCCTGTCTTTCTGCTTCTTTGTCTGTAAAATGGGCATGATTGTGTGCATGCAGTCATGTCTGACTCCTGTGACCCCATGAACTGTAGCCCACCAGGTTCTTCTGTCCCTGGAATTCTTCAGGCCAGAACACTGGAGTGGGTTGCCATTTCTTTCTCCAGGGAATCTTCCCTCTTCAGGGATCAAATGCTGATCTCCTGTGTCTCATGCACTGGAAGGTAGATTCTTTACCACTGAGCCATCTGGGAAGCCTTTAAATGGGCATGTGAGTTTGCTTGTCTGTGCCTAGTCGCTCAGTCATGTCCAACTCTTTGCAACCTCATGGACTATAGCCCGCCAGGCTCCTCTGTCCATGGGGATTCTCCAGGCAAGAATACTGGAGTGGGTTGCCATGCCCTCCTCCAGGGCATCTTCCCAATCCAGGGATTGAACCCTAACCTAACCAACGGATCTCCCGCATTGCAGGCGAATTCTCTGACCTCTGAGCCACCAGGGAAGCCCTAAAATGGGAGTACAAAACATATTTGAGAGCCAGCTGTCAAACAGAATATACTATCACTTACCTAATTGCTATCAGAGCTACATGCTTTTACCTATATCATCTCATTGAATTCTCCTTCCTAATGAAGTAAGTTCTAGTACATCCACATTTTACAGATAATGAAGCTAGAGCTCAGAGACAGCAATTTACTTAATGAAGACAAACATTTAAAAAGACTTTTCTTTCCCTGGTGACTCAGACAGTAAAGAATCTGCCTGCAATGCAGGAGATCCAGGTTCGGTCCCTGGGTCTGGAAGATCCCCCAGGGAAGGGAATGGCACCCCACTCTGGTATTCTTGCCTGGAAAACTCCATGGACAGAGGAGCCTGGCAGGCTACAGTCCATGGGGTCGTAAAGAGCTGGACACCACTGAGTGACTAACACTTTCACTTTTTTCCAAAGTCTTTACTATTTAATCCTCTCAACAACTCTGGCAAATAAACCCTGCAGGGATTTCACCATGGCAGCCTGACTGTTCAAGGAATATATAATGAAAACTATGTATGGAATGCAAAATTTTCTGGTAGCCACAATTTAAAAGTAAGATGCCAGACATGAATTTTAACAATATATTTTATTCGACCCAATATGTGCAAAGTATTATCAATCCAACATGTAACCAATATAAAAAATTATTGAGATATTTTACATTACTTTCTTTTCATACTAAGTCCTGTGTGTATGTCACATGTCAGCACATCCCAATTCCGACTTGCCACATTTCAAGGGCTCATAAACACGTGGCTAGAGGCCACTATAAAATAGTGGCCACATTCGTCATCCTAAAGTTAAAAGCAGAAGCCACAGAGCCACCTGTCTCTTGGTTTCAGAAGAAAGGCAAAATAATAATAACAAAGAGTTCTTGGGCATTTACTCTGCGCCATAAGACGGCCAAGTTTTATGTGATCCTACATGTGTCGAGGATCTTGCACACGTCATCTACCCGCAACCAGGTGAGCGTAGTACCCTTCTCTTTTGACTGAGCCAGAGAACTTTCCCGAGTTGGGCCCTCCCCCAGTGCCTGACCACCGTCCCGTTGTCCTGCCACCCGCCGGGCGCCAGCCCGCGCGAGTCCTCGGCTCGCCACCATCCTAATCAGGGCCAAGTACCGAGGCGCGCTTGCAAGGGCGGACACAGGTCACCTGCAAGCTGAAGCGATCAAGGCGGGCCAAGACGCTTTGGGGCTCCTCCTCCGACCCCTCCTCCGGCTCCTCCTCCTCTGACTTCTCCTCTTCCTCTGACTCCTCCTCCTCCGACTTCTCTCCGAATAGGTGCTCGGAGGCGCCACTATCCGGAGCCAGCCATGGCAAGCTAAGATCGGTCTGCAGCCCCGCAGGCGCCGCCACCTCCAAACCCCACGTGGGAACGCGAGGGGGCGCCGCTTCCGGGAGCCCAGACCCGGCTTCCGGACTCTCGTGCGCCGAGCTCATCATAGAGAAGCCAGCGGGCACGCCCACTTCCGGCCGCCCCAAGCTCTTCGCTGGCGCTGGTAAGCTCGGCGCGCCCTCCGCCCGCCTCCTTCAGGGTCGCGCGCTCCGCCCTGTAGGGGAAAAGTCTGTTTTGCCCCGCCCCCTTGCAGACGCAGAGCTGAGCCAACAACTGCTGGACAAAGAGTGACGCGCGGAGCCAGAGTTATGGCGGCCACCGAGCAAAGCTTGGCTCCAGCTGGAAGCCCCGCGGCGCTCTCGGGGAAAGAAGAAGGAGCCGGCCCGAGCTCAGGCCCGGAGCGTGACCGTGCGGGCTCCTCCTCGACTCCTGAAGCCCCACCATCTATCCCCGACTCCTCCAATCCCAGCGCCGCGGTCCCCGAAGCGAAAGTTATGCCTCCTGCGGCGGCC
The DNA here is from genome assembly GCF_054371585.1 of Giraffa tippelskirchi. NCBI lineage: Eukaryota > Metazoa > Chordata > Mammalia > Artiodactyla > Giraffidae > Giraffa > Giraffa tippelskirchi. Next base: position 106,911,114 of record NC_137287.1, on the reverse strand, counting down.
TCCGCCGCCCTAGACCTGCCTGTCGGACCCGCACCCCAGGGCCCTGCGCCGCTTGCCGAAGCCTCTCCGCGCTCCCCTTCAGGTCCTGGCGGCTCCCGGCCCGGCCCAGAGACTTTCCGCCAGCGATTCCGGCAGTTCCGCTACCAGGACGCTGCAGGCCCACGGGAGGCGTTCCGACAGCTTCGGGAGCTCTCCCGCCAGTGGCTGCGGCCCGACATCCGCACAAAGGAGCAGATCGTGGAGATGCTAGTGCAGGAGCAGTTGCTCGCCATCCTGCCCGAGGCGGCGCGGGCCCGGCGGCTTCGCCGCCGCACCGACGTGCGCATCACCGGCTGAGCGGCGGAGATGCGGGGGACCCGAGTCAGGCACTCTCTGTACTGGAGCCATGATCGGGTCCGGGACCGTGAGCCTGGCTCCCCAATACGCGATCATGAAAAATGAGTTTTGGCAGTTCCTGCAAGCTCGTGTGTCCTTTCCGTTGGTCCTTTCCCGTGTTTATTTTCCCGAAACTATTTCCACCCTCTCTGGCTAGTTGTGAAACCAAGTTGGGAGCCCATGAGAATAAAGCCTTTGTTTCTTATTCACTTGGCCTTCGTTGGCTTTTGTGGGATCATTATGTGTTGGCTAAGGGTCTCTACATCTGGGAATTTTTTTTCCTGCGCGTTCCCCAGCGCCCCACATGGGTTTCCTTTGTTTGGTTGGAGCCTATGCAATGAGGACTGCAGCAGCCTGGTTCCATATTCGCCGGTACCTCTCATTGGCTAGAATTTGAGCTTGTTTTCCTACCTAAGCGGATAGAGGACAGTGGTACTCTTGTATGTGGTTGTTGCTCGTGCAGGCAAATAGGTGGCTGTACCACGTGCTGAATTAACTGGCTGCTGCTATAACAACACTGCCCTCAACTTGCTCCATCAGCCTACCTTGTGGGCGCAGGCTTCCCCAAAGGCCCAAGTTACAGGGCTGTTTTAGTAAGTGTTCACTGCAGGTCCTTACTGAAAGAGGCTAGTTTTTGTGAACTCTGGTTTAAGCCTCCAGACCCTTCTTAGCAAATTTTAGGCCTCTTGAAAGATTTAAGGAAAGATTTGGTGTGAACTGATGGATTATTTACATTGTTGGAGCTACTCATAACTTTCTAAAATAAGCATAATTGTTTAGGAAGGGAAGAGATTTGGCAAATAGGGAAGCTCTGCAGTATAATTCTATTTCTTGAGTCTTCTGCACACCCAGGAAGGAGCTGCCTGGGGTCCAAAGTCGTTTGGCTTGGCCTTCAGAAGGGTCCTAATTGTCATGGATGCCATCTTTTAATATAAGAAAGGCCAGACCTGTCTTCCCTGCACTGCTTTCAACAAACAAAAAGATAATAGTCCTGCAGCTTACACCACAAAGCATGAGTCAAACTGCGCTAGAGGGTGGTATGGGGCATTTTACTTTAGAATATTAGACACTTAAATGAATTCAAAAGTATTTTGTATACTTCCTTGGAATTCTGGATTTAAGCCTGCATCTGCTCCTTACAGGGCTTCCCAGGTGGCTCAGTAGTAAAGAATCCACCTGCCAGTGCAGGAGATCAGGTTCGATCCTTGGGTTGGGAAGATCTCTTAGAGGAGGAAATGGCAGCCAAGTCCAGTATTTTTGCATGGAGAATCCCATAGACAGTTGAGCCTGATGGACTACAGTTGACAGGGTCACAAAGAGTCGGACATGACTGAGCATGCATGTGTGGCTACTTCCCTGCCAAACATAAATCTATTTAGAATGTAAAAGCAGACTTGCTTTAAAAGGTAATGTTTATGGAAAATTAATGCACATTAAAGATTGGGTAGATAACAAATGACTGAAACGTAGCAACAAAAACCTGTTTTATTTTTCCAAATACAGATACAGAAGTTTGCATGTTTTGCAAATATTGCTTCAAAGCAACATTTCTATATACAGCGCCTTCTGTTCTAACAGCGCGTAAACATAGATATGTATCCACAGTGCAATGTTGGCTCATCAAGGGTCCACCTTGCATACACTCATCACTTAAAGAAACAAAATGATTAGTCAAACCAGAACTGTTTTTGTCAAGGCAATTTTTCTTTTTTATAGGTGGATAGTTTTTCTCAAAAGAAAACTTAGGTAGTGTACATATTTCTAAATGGTAACAGTAATATTTGCAAAGAACAGTTTCCAGTGCTCCAGCTTGGGGTTAATTCAACTTGACCAAGGAATTAGGGATGGAGCCCCTCAACATGGCTTTAAATTAGGGAAGCACACTGAAGTCATCAGAACTTCGGAGTCATCCTGCTTCCCAAAGGACAAAAGTCACAATGAGTGAAAAGGGATTATTTCCTTTACAAAAAGCATAAAAGAAACCCAATAGTGACCACTTGGTAAAGTTAGGGTAACTCAGTTTCTTCTTCCATCTTGAAAAAGATGTGAGATTTGACTACCGTTACAGCTTCCCCAGAGGTGATGGTCAAATGTGTTTTCAGGAAAGAAAAATCAGTAATTTAATAATATTAATACAAGTCACTGTACCTCACAGTTGTTGCTACAGAAAATCATCCTGTTTCTTCCCTTTTTGGACAAGCATCACACAGTTCTTAAAATGTGGCCATCTGATAAATTACACAAAATACAGACAGATGCCATGCATACTCCTTGAGCGTTTCTTCCCACACCGAAAATCCTAACATTAGCAATGGGAAGCAACCTCATAGAGGAATTGTGTCAGCTTTATCACAGATGTCGTAGCCACATGTATTCCCTCTGATAGATAAGCTCCAGCAGGTCAACTTGCCCTATATTCATTTTATATCAAATGGCGAATTAAGTCACTAGACAAAGCATTCCCTGAAACAGATCTTGGTACAGAGGCCCTTGTGCCCACAATTACCTGTGCCGTAAAGCCTAACCATCCCGGAGGTCACTGGAGATCCTGTCATTGCTATTGAGATATTGGCTACTTCACGTTTACATAGTAAAGATTTGCAGCATATAACATTACAGATCCATAAACCCAGAATTAACTCGTGAGTGTTAATGGACAGCTGTGCTTTGATTTTTGCCTTTAGTGATAGGAAAACTAAATGGTAAAATGGGTCACTCCTCAAAGCATGGAACAATTTCTTTAACTTTACCTAGTAAGGAAAAAACAAAACAATTAACACATGGAACCGTAACCTGCGAGAGTAACAAATATTGTCTCCAAAGGTACAAATTGTACCTGGACCTTAAGCAGCATAATCACCTTGATCTCACAAAATAATACAAACAGGAAATTTAAAGTGTTAAAGTATATTAAAACAATTCTGAAAATGCTGACTACTGAACATATACCCTTCAGGGAAGGAGAAAAGCGGCAGATGTAGAATCTGGTTTCTTTACAACAATATAAAATAAGGTCATCCCCCAAACCACATCTTTGTAGCAAATCTTTACAGTGAAAGAGTTCAAATTTGGGAGAACCATTCTGGGGACGTTAAATAGAACTGGTAAGCTGTCAATATTAAGAAGTGGGTAGAAAATGCTGTCCTTCGGGTTCCAGACCCTGTCTGCTTCCGTTTGGGATTCCTCCTAGATTCTTATGACAGTGAGATTCTACTTCTTCCACAGGCTGTATGGGTTCTGCTACAAAAGACACAACCCAGCCGATTCTGGGGTGAAAGCATACAAAACTCATCCCCGGTACCATGAAGTCATGCAAGAGAGGTGGTGAGAAAGTGAAGAGTTCTAGGGAGAAGGCAGGCAGGCCCAGGCCTCTACTTCTTCCCAACCTCCACACAAGGGTGAAGTCACGACATTCCCACGAAGCTGGAAAAATGAAAATGATGCCTGCTGCCTAAATTCATGCCAGGCAGAAACCCAGAAGGCTTGGCATATGCCCCAACCTGACAGAGAAGTCAATTAAATAAGCTGCAAGTTGAATTTACAACTGTTTCTGACTACACTTTTTTGGCTCTCATTCCATTTATCATCAGTGGCACGATTTCAAGTGAAGTTTGTGCAAAAAGACTCACTCTCCAATCAACAATGTGCACAGAAGAAGGGAATCCCAAGAGTCTATCTGCTACCTTCCTGGTAGGCTTCGAGATCAGAGTGCCCTCCCTTCCAGCAGCCAAGATGGCCTCTTTGTCCAAGTCCATCACACCCCTGCCCAGATCCCTGAAGTCAGTCGGTGTCACGTGCATTCGGCATGCTAGGTTTATTTATTTAAATACGTGAAGCTCCTCCTGCAGGTGCCCCAGGATTGTGCCCCCATTAGTCTGGGGTGCCCAGTTTCATGTTGAGCAGCAGAGCGCGATCTGCTGCACTTTTCCCAGGTCCGTCAGCAGCTGCTTGATGCAATGCTTGAGCTGCGGAAGCCTGGCCAGAGGCTCCGGGGGCTCCAGTTCCCCAGTGTAGTCCAGCCAGCTCTCCAACACTGTAGGCAGAAGAAAGACAGGACCCGGTGAGTTCCCAACACTTGATTTGCAAGAATGTCAGCACTTTATCTCATCTGACCACTAACCGGGGGTGGGGGTGGGGGCAGCAGGGAGGGGAGACCATTTCCGGCAACACTGACTCATCACCCTCTCTGGGAAGTACTACTCCTCAGACAAAGCTAACTGCAGCAGAGCAGTGCTGTCTGACAGAAGCTTCTGTGATGATGGGAATGGGCTGTCTGTGTTGTCTAACACCGCCACCACCCATATGTGGCTCCTGAGCACTTAAAACGTGGCAAATGTAACTGAGAAACTGAATTTAAATTTTATTCCATTTTAATCAGCCACACATAGCTAATGACGATTGCATTAGTCTATAATCTAGTAGGCTTTGAAATACCCACCTTTCTCAGTGTTACTGCCCCACCTTCATAGTGAAAGTGGAAGTAAAGTCGCTCAGTCATGTCCAACTCTTTGTGATCCCATAGACTGTAGCCCAGCCTATAGGCTTCTCCATCCATGGGATTTTCCAGGCAAGAGTACCTTCATAAGGCTTTCCCATAATGAAAATCAGACAGCCTGGTGTGTTAGCCTTCTGTTAAGAAAAGTGAATCTAACAGGACTTGAAAAGGTCTATTTTTATCTCTATAAATTGATTTGTTTCATACTGATTCCTAGCATGAGTAGCACTGAATACTCTGATTTCATTTCCTAAATATTTAACGTAAGATGACCAGGTAATAAGTTTCCCAGGTGGTGCAGTGGTAAAGAATCCACCTGCCAGTGCAGGAGACAAAGGAGATGCAGGTTTTATCTTTGGGTCGGGCAGATCACCTAGAGGAGGAAATAGCAACCCACTCCACTATGCTTGCCTGGGAAATCCCATGGATAGAGGAGCTTGGCGGGCTATGGGGTCACAAAGAGCTGGGCACTACTGAGCACAACCAGGTAATAAGAACTTGATTATCATTAGGTCAATATCTAACAAACTTGATTATCATTAGGTCAATATCTAACAAACTTGATTATCATTAGGTCAATATCTAAAAAGCTGTCTTGCTTCTGAGAGCATGATTTTTCTATAGAAAGATATTCTTTCCCAAGCCACTCCCTTAAGCTCTGGCGTTTGGGGAGAGGTCATCCAGGAACCCTGATTCTTTAACAAGAGCCGCCCCCTCCCCCGCCCTGGCCCAGACAGGCCTGAGGCTTGCCCCAGCCTGCCCGTAGTCTTTCTAGTCTGTGCACCAACCTGTACTGAGAATTTTCTGGACCTTCAAGCCAGAGGTGCAGAAAGGGGAAGACCATGCAGGGCCTGTTCCTCAAGCAGTCTGCAGCCTTGCACACACTCCTCTGGCCTCTTCAGACCAGTCCTTCATCTTCCTTCCCACCGTTCTAAACCCTTTGTCCCCTGCAAGCTATTTCTCAGGGAACCCCACCCCACTCTATAATCTGAATCCAGTCCTTGAGTAACAAGTGCTATGCTATCACTTGCTCTCCTTTGGAGCACTTATCCTGGTTTGTAATTAAAAATAATAGGATGGGGCTGCCCTGGTGGTCCAGCGATTGAGAATCCACCATGAGATGCAGAGGATACCAGTTCCATCCCTGGTTCAGGAAAATCCCAAACGCCACAGGGCAACCAAGGCTGGGGGCCACAACTACTGGCTCTGCATTCTAGAGCTTGTGAGCCGCAACACCAAGCCCGTGTGCTGCAGCTACTGAAACCCCAGCACCCTAGAACCCATGCTCTGCAACAAGAGAAGCCATCGCAATTGCTGAGCATGTGTGTGCGCACTCAGTTGCTGTTGTGTCTAACTCTTTGTGACCCCATGGACTGCAGTCCACCAGGCTCCTCTGTCCAGGAAATTTTCCAGGCAAGAATACTGGAGTGGGTTGCCGTGCCCTCCTCCAGGGGAATCTTTCCAACCCAGGGATAGAACCTATGTCTTTTATGTCTTCCTATATTGGCAAGCAGGTTCTTTACCACTGAGCCACCTGGGAAGCTCACAATTGCTGAGAGGCCCCTGATAATGCCACTGGAACTACCTCAGATCTGATTCAGGCTCACCTAAGATGTCCCCCAACACCTTGGTGACCCAGTAGGCACACACAGGGAGAAAGAACCAATCAGTGTGCAGACTAGAAGAGTCTAGTCCAGAGGTCCCCAAACTTTTGGCACCAGGGACCAGCTTGGTGGAATACAATTTTTCCGTGGACAGGGGTGCTGAGGGGGGCAGATTTCAGGATGATTCAAGTGCATTACACTTATTGCACACTATTTCAAATCTAATGCTGCCCCGATCTGCCAGGAGGTACCACCAGTCTGAGGCCCAGAGGTTGGGGACCCATGATCTAAGCCACTCATAGTCTATGAACTTGGTTAGGAGGAGTGTTTGGAGCTGCTAAGAGGGAAGTCTTCTCTCTAGATCTGCAGGAATGAAGACCAGACACATAACTGTGGGAGCCAACAGCACCTCCTCTGGACCCCAGCATCCAGCCAGCCAGCCTTCTCTCCACACCAGGTGCTGGACCATAACCCCAAGGTTTCCTTTTAAGGAAGCTCAAGAGTATAATGACTGCAAGCAAGGCAGAAGGTTATAAGAATAAAGTTTCATTTCAAATACATTCCCCCAGACCACCTAGATAGAGGCCAATGCTAAGATAACATTTAAAAAAAAAAACCTAACGCTAAAATATTCAGTGTTTTCATGATCATTAAATATCTTTATCTTTTAGTTTTATAAGACTGTTCACACAACTAACATAAGTTATTATATAATGGTTAAATACTCAAACAATGACATTTGTTAAATTATAATCAGTCGATATAACAGCTTATTAGATTTTTAAAAAGGAATATTATATATGAATTCCTATAAAAGCTCAGTTTATCTTGAGATATTTAGATGAAATGAAGATAGTAGAAATAAAATGGGATTTTGAAGAATCTTAATTAAATACAATGCAAAGTCTGTTTACGTGAATAAAATCTTTAAACTTAAAATTGATTTTATTGCTTCCGGTACCTCTCAGGGCCTGGAATATAAGAACACAGACAGAGTATGTGGCCCCAAATGAGTAAGACACATAAGAGCCCTCTGAAAGCCCAGAGAAGGGAGTTCAGGCTTCTCATCCTGGCCTGGCCACACTGTCCACTCAGTGAGCTCAGGGCTGGAGCAGCCCGAGCTGGGCGGGAGGGGGTACACCAGTGATTAAGTGGGTAGGCTCTGACCTCTCCCCTAGAGGCAGGTTCCTTTGGCAACAATAGAACCTTCGCCCTGTTTCTACGGTGCCTGAGCTTCTTCTCAGGGACCCAGAGTAAATTCCACAATTTTCAGTCCATCACTGGATCTTCTTTCAGCTTTCTACTAGCAAGGTTTTCCATAGATCTGGCATCTGTTGTAGTTCTAAGGAGCTCAAGGAAACCTTTTAGGAGTAAAAAGAGAGAGAAACACGCTAGCTTTCAGCAATACCCTCACAATGGACCCTGGACTGGCCTGCCATCCCCAGTTCAGCAGGTTTGCCTCTGGGGCAGGCCAGGCGTGAGGGCACGTTAGTCTTTGTCCTCCAACAAGGCCATCCCTTTCCGAGTCAGCCACCTCTTGTCATCCTGCCTCAGTCACCCCGCCTGTAGCAAGAAACACAGCTCTCTCCAAGGCTCCACTTCAGTCCCTGGAGCTCCAGGAAGCCTTCCTGTTCTCGCTTCCCCTCTCGATAACTGTCCTCCTCTAGCCTAACCTCACCCACACCCTGTGACCTTTGCTTACATAACACATGGGATTTTTCTTCTGAGTTATTTCATCCCCAATTATAGTAATAATAGCCTAGCTATCCTCAGAATCCTCAAACAAAACATTTATTTCTTAATCAGGCTTCTTTCTAAGGGTGAAAAAATAATAATAATAATTAGGAAATAAGAGAACAAGAAAGAAGGAAGTCTGTCTTCAAAAACCAAACTGACAACCCAGGGGATCAACGTTTCAGTCCTCCAAGCCCATCTGATAACTAACATCTGGGAGATATATCTGGGGGCAACATAAATGACTCCGTCAAGTTCTCAAATATCTGCTGATAAAGAGGAGAAGGCTTCATTTTAGATTTTAGGAAAGGCTGAAATAAAAGGCGTTTTCAGATTAATCCTCAGACACCCTAAAAGCTCAAAGCGTCCACGTTTATCAGTTCCCCACAGAACTCGGTCAGTAAAGATCTGCTCAGAACACACACTGCCCACAGGCAGAGTGCAGCTGCTCCTCTGCACTCTCTCCTGGGAAGAAGGGACTGGGAAAGTGAGGTAGGACCCCGGATATCACACAGCCCTTAGAAGTGCCTGGTCGATACTGAAAGTCAGGCTTGGCCATCTTGAGGGGAGAATGGAGATGAGGAGACTGACAGAAGAAGAGGCAAGAACACAGCTATCCCTGGAGAACCAAATCAGAAGGTTCAGAAAGCAGCTCTTCCTACTGGCCCACAGAGCCTGCCAAGGACGGGAACCCAGGAGAGAGCCCTACCATCCAGCTCCTTCTCAATGGAGTCCATCCTGTGTGTGACTTCATCCTGAAGGGATTCCACGTGTGTCAGCAGGTTAAACTGCCACTGGTGCTGGGAGCTCAGTAACCCCTCTCCACTTCTGTCCAGCAGCTTCCGGGTGGGGGCTTCCTCAGGTAGGACCTTTTTGGAGACATATTCCCTCACCTGGGGGTGCAAGAGCATCAAAGTTACCAAATGGAGACAGCTCCCAGCCCCTTTTTCCAACCAGCCAGTGTTTGCAACCATTTGAGAACCCAGCTGCAGTTCGAGTAGTCCAAATTGCTACCTCCCTGCCCCCCTCCTTCTCTCTATGGCACCGGGCAGAAGCGGGCCTGCTGTACCAATAACAACCGCCTCAGGGCCGCACAGACCTCCAGCTCAGAGGCTCCCAAGCTGCTTCCCAATGAATGGCCCAATGCTTAAGGCCTGAAGCAGGCCTCACAGAACCACTTCCTGAAAGCTGGGATCAGAGTAGAGCAGGGCAAGTGTGGACGAGTGTTCGTATGTAGTGTTCATATGTTCGTATGTGGGTGTTCGTATGCAGACAAACTAATTTTAAGTCCTAGTTCCATGTCTTACTGAACGCATGCACCTGGATGAGTTACTTCACTTCTCTGGGCCTCTGTTCCCTCATGGAAAAGAAGTAGTAGTAAAACCTACTTTAAAAGTTCATGAGGATCAAATAGGATAATGTGAATAAAACACAATGCTGGCCTGTGGTCAACCTGTCAGTCATGAAAGAGATTTTTAACTCTAGCTGCCTTGTTTGGGCCCAGGACTTCTTGATTTTTTTCATCATGTTCCAGGTGCCTCTAGGCAATTTGCATAATTTGCACGACCACAAACCTTTTCTGGGGTTTGTGACTCCAACCCTTCATTCATTGATCAGAAATGAAATAGGTTCTAGTTAACATCTATGGAGGAGTGAGTGTGTGCAGAGCCACGTGCTGAGAGCTTTTCACAGGTGTGCTGCACAGTAAACTGAGAGGTCACCATCACCAGCTTCACTTGGCAGGGGGGTAAGGAGACACCTCTGAGAAGGTGAAGGGACCTGCTCAGTGTCACACAGCAAGTGGCAGAGCCCAGACTTGAAACTGGGTCTGCCTCCAAAGACTGTGTCCTCACCAGCCTTACCCAGCCCTGCTTAGACCCTGGCAAGGACACAGGCTGAACGAGGTATAATGCCCACCACTGAGGAGCTTCTAATCTAGGCTATTCCACCTCGGTGAGAGGCAGCGATGGACTTAGGGTGGTCGTATCACCCCACACAGTGGAGTCTGTGACAGTAAGTATGACAAGGGTGGGAAGCTCTCATCACCCAAACCCTCACTGACAACGGAGGATGGGAAGAATGAGACCAGGGAACACTGGCAAGAGAACACATGGGGCTCCAGAAGAGAACGACTGAGTAACAAGAACCTGAGTATCTCTTGGGGAAACTGATGAAACCAGCAAACATTTGGACAGAATGGACTGTTCTTATGTCAGGGCTGCAAAGTTCTTTTAAGTTGTCATAGAATTGTACTGAAAAACTTACACTTGACAAAACTCATTCTTTGCTCTTGCTAAGGATTAGCACCCAGATGCAATGATAAATTGTACTGAAGAAAGAAAAAAAAAAACTCATTTTCCTAACTTATTTTCATTTGTCAAGTTCCAATCAATTACCCTTTTCTTCTGGCTGCCTCTGACCTCTCCATCCTCACCACCACTGACTCTGCCATTTTGCCAACATTTCCTAGAACCAATGATATTTGGGGTTTAGGTGGGCTCTTTTGACTTTGCACTCATTTTAAAAGACAGAAAAAAAAAAGAACTATGATAAACAGATTTATATGCAGTTTTAGAATAAACACAACTCTATTATAAACATCTTCCACTGAACATTTAGCCCTGGGAGGAGAAGGCACAAGCTCTCAAACAAGAACAAGCACAAGCGAGCCAGTACCTTTGGGGAACTGGGTTTGGGGTCACTGTCCCCTCTGCTCCTGTCTTGGTCTAGAGGCCAGCCCAGGCGTGGAGACAGGGAATCGTCACCGTTCTCGTGGCAGGGGTTGACAGCGTCGTCGAGGGCAGAGCGTCGGGTCTCCACCACTAGCTTCTGTTCCACAGCCGGGTAGTAGGTGCGGGGCTTCTGGTAGCAATGCTCGCTGGTGATATAGGACTCTTCCACGGAGGGGGGCAGGGGCAGGGGCTTCTCCACTGCCCCGTTCAAAGTTCTATAGCTTGGGGCTTCCTCCCTGCTCTTGGCTTCAGTGACACGGATGTGTTTGGAATGAGACCGCCCCTCTGCCAGATGCTGCTTCCAAGGCTGGCACCACAGCTGCAGGTCAGGATGCCCCCGGCTTCTGTTGGGAGGGAAAATACAGAAAGGGCTCTAACCCTTCTAACCTTAACCCTAACCCTAAGGGCTCTAACCCTTCTAACCCTAACCCCGGGACCACCACAGGGGCTTCCTACCCTAGGGGGAAGACCTCCCACCTGGGCCAAGTGGAGCAAGCCACCAAGAGGGACTGTAGATTCCCAGCCTCCAAGGAGATCACTTCCAGGCAAGCTCCTGCTCTATCACTCACAGTGAGCAGGACTGGACTGGGAGTCAGAGGACCTGGCTGCATTTCAGCTCAGCCGCTGATCACAGTGCAGCTGAGCCGAGTCACTCAGCCAGACTCATTCCCACTTCCTCCTCTGCAACACTGGCTAACCCTCCCAGCAACCACTGAGTTTAACTGAATTAATCTGAACGGAAGGAAGTCCAGTATTTTGTTGGCAGTAAAGAGTTCTTCAAATGTGACTTACTAAAAATAAACTTAACTTAGGAATAAACAGCCATGATAATGCTGCCACACCATGGCACTCAATTATACAAACCCAATGAATGCTTCCCTGGTGGCTCAGACAGTGAAGAATCTGCCTGCAATGAGGGAGACCTGGTTTCGAGTCCTAGGTCAGGAAGATCCCCTGGAAAAGGAAATGGCAACCCACTCCAGTATTCTCGCCTAGAGAATTCCATGGACAGAGGAGCCTCGTGGGCTATAGTCTATGCAGTCGCAAAGAAATGGACACAACTGAGCAACTAACACTTTCAGTGATGACCCAGGAGGGAGGTGGTAACCAAAAGTCATCAAGGCATAAGCCATTAATAACAAGGTGTTTTGTTTTTAATATTGTTTAATATTTATCTATTGATTTGGCTATGTCAGGTCTTAGTTGTGGCACTCGGGATGTCTTGTAGCAGCATACAAACTCTTCAGTTGTGGTGTGTAGGCTCAGTAGTTGTGGAGCATGAGCTTAGTTGCCCTGTGACATGTGGGATCAGGGATCCAACCCAAATCCCCTGCATCGCAAAGTGGGTTCTTTAACCACTGGACCACCAGAGAATCCCCTTTAAAAAGAAAAAAAATTATTTGGCTATGCCAGGTTTTAGTTGCGGCATGCAGGACATTTAGTTGTGGCATGTGAACTCTTAGTTTGCCACAAGTCATGGCATGTGGGATCTAGTTCCTCGACCAGGAATCAAACCCAGGCCCCCCGCACAGGGAACACATAGTCCTAGCCACTGGACTACCAGGGGAAGTCCCAATAGCAAGGTGTTTAAACATTCTTCAAAAATCTTCTGTTCTCCCCATTCCAAAGAGGATAATTTGTTATTAAAGAAGGACTCTGCTCCCTTTCTGGCCAGCAGACACCTCTGAGAATCTCTGCCTACACGTACATGTGTACATAAAACAATTTACTGACTCATAACCACTTGTATAAAAGGAAAAATAGAACAGAAAATACAAGACTGCACTATTCTAAGAGGAGGTGTTTTGTGAAATTTTAGTATGTTTTGTATGTGTGGTTAAAAAAAATGTACTTCTTACTGTGGGATGTATGTTTTTTGAAGTTTAAAAGCCACTACTCTAGATAAACTTCACCATTTAACATTTTGTTCACCACCCAGAACTTCCATTATAACCTTTGATCATTAAATGAAATGAAGGAAGAAAGGAAAGGAAAAAAGGATAGAGGAAGAAAAACCAGGCTCCCCAAGTAAGGCAACAAGTGAGAAGACAGACAGGAGCTACTCATGTTTGGTTCACAGATGTGCAGAAATGTGTGGGGACCCTGCCGATTGTCACAATGACTACTGATTGTCACAAATGGACTACCGGCTCTCAGTTCATTGAATTCATGAATCCTAAATATCTTGTAATGCTTGGTACAATTCCACACACATAAAGAATTACACCACGATATAACTATATACATTATCTTCACCAGTCTGAACTGAGAGTCACTGAAACCACATCAGCAGGAACTCACCAGCAACTCCCACATAGAGGTCCCATTACCACCACCAACACACGCACACACATGCCTTCCTGAAGCCTTCCTATAGAAATGGAATACGTCATAACTATGACAGCATGGAATGAGCTTACAGAACCTAAAATTCTGCTCATGAGGGGATATAACTAGGCTTACTCAGCTCTCCCACTCCAGCAATCCCCAGCAACACTCACATCCACTGAAGGAGGAGAGGAGACCACCAGCATCGAAGCAGCCTGGGTCCCTGGCCACATCCAGTAGGGTACTGTAGTCTGTACCAGGACCCCAGGACCCCAGACATACCTCTGAAATCATAACTCCAACAGAGAAAATGGGAGTCATTGTTAACTTTCAGGTCTACTGTAGCCTGAAATCTGTTCACCTGGAGCGCATAAGCCACAGTATGAACCTGTTCTTGCATGAAAATCACAAAAATCTTTGCCTCCTCCCTCCTACTATTTTCACCCTCCCGGCTAAGATCTGAAGCCCCAGCTACTGATAATACTGGCCTTTCTCAGTAAGCCCTGTCGATCGTGAAGAAGGTATGCACATTCACGCCTGTTACTTTTTAAATGACAACAGATGCTCTGAAGTTACACCCAGTTTTACTGTTTGCCTCTGAAAATGAATCCACTAGGTTGCTTAGGAACAAAATTTCTGAGAATGAAGACTGCGAGCCTGTGATAACAGAGACTATCCAACTGTGCAGAGACAGGGACCACCTGCCCGTCTCCCATGATCTCTTCCACCTATAATGACTAGCAAGATCTCCCGATGCTCTCTCCTGAATTGCTTGGAGAAGCCAGGTTTTAATTCCAGTAAAAAGTCACTGCTACAAAGATGAAGGATCTCAACGGGAATTCGAAAGGAACAAGGTTCTGGAATATGGGACACAGCTGGAGCACTTATATTTCCGTGAGCAGAAAGAAAAACATCTTATTGAACCCTCAAATGAAAAGAAACACAGCAACATGTACAATCAGGATCTGAGGTTTCTGTGCACCTTCCACCTGTCTCAGTCAATTTCTGGCTTCTCATTAAGAAGAAATTCATCTGGCTTACATGAAGTCTTCTGATTTTATAAAATGTAAGGGAACACCCAGTCTATAACATCCTAAACAGGGGCTGTCACAGTAATGGCTAACTTCCCCCAGTAACTATCCTTTCCTTCTCTTCTACCCACCTCCACTCACTCCTGGGTCTGTGCAGGGAATACAGCCACCTGGCTGGCCTCTTGCAGTTAGGTGTGTCCACGAAACCACCTGTTCCCCCTCCTGGGGGTTAGAGCAGAACTGAGGTACAGGTGAGACTGCTTGGATGAGACAGGTGAGATTAAACCCAATAGGATGTCAGACCAATAAGACAGAAGGAACCCAAGTCCCCAAGTCCATAGCTGGAATCATGGCAAAAGGCCACCTACCTGGCCTGGGCTCCTGCCTACCTCTGCTCTATGTGAGAAAGAAAACTCCATTTTGTTTTAGCCTTTATTTTTTTGTCTTTCTTATAGCAGCTTGGCTTTTACCCAGATCAATACAGACCCTTGCTGAATGTGCTCTGCTCAACCACTTCTTGCCACACGAGTGCTGGAAGCCAAGTCTCCGTGCACCAGAATGCAGGAGAAGGCAGACCCTCATTCTGTCATCTCCAAGCTCTGACATTCCACTTCACCTAACACAGGAGGGCTCCAGGACTAATGAGCACCGAAGAAACCTTGTCGGGGACTGGCCCATGGGGTCTAATGCGTGTGCGGTACTACAGTTTGCACTGTTGATGACTTCATTAAAATGGCGCGCTATAGGGAGGTTCATGGGAGAACTTAAGGATTCTATCCCTGCCATACCCTATGCTACCACCAAAGGAAAATTCACAGACCCCCACTGAGGAGAGGCAGTTAGAGAGATGAGGACAAGGACCTGACGGGAGCTGGGACCTGAATTGTAGCCCTGGAAACCAAGGAGAGGGGCTGTCCCACTCAAGGCACAACTGCCCTATTTGGTAAAGTGGGAGCAGATTATAAAAGCCAATAGACCCCAATATGAGTTACATTTCTTTCTCAGCACTTAGGTGAACTTGGGTCATCTGATACATAGAATCTAACCACAGAAGGAAATTCACACTCAAATTTCACTCCAAATTCCAGCCATTAAAAATCAGAAGTCCAGCTCCAAAGGGCATAAAACTTCTTCATCTGAGCAAACTATCAAGAGACGTATTTACTGAGCAACCATTATGCTAGAGAGCAGGCCTACCAACAATGTCTCTTCCAGCAGCTTTCAATTTTACTTTGTTTACCAATCAAGAATGTTTAGGATGGGAGTTCCCCAGTAGCCTAATGGTTAGAATTCTGGGCTTTCACTGTTTGGGGCCCAGGTTCAATCCCTGGTAGGGAACAGAGATCCCATAGCTGCACAGCAAGGCCAGAAAAAAAGAGAAAAGAATGTTTAGGATGAATGGATAAACAAAATATGGTATTACAAATAATGGAATGTTATTTAGCCTTAAAAAGGAAGGAAATTCTGATGTAGGCTACAACACAGACAAGTCTTAAGGCTATTATGCTAAGTGAAATAAGCCAGTCACAACAGGACAAATACTGTTGAATTCCATTTATATGAAGTTCCCAGAGAGAGTCAAATTCATAAAGACATAAAGTAGAGGGATGATTGTCAGGGGCTGGAGGAGGGGAAGTGGAGAGCAGTTGCTTACTGGGTACAGAGTCTGCTTTTCGTGACACAAAGAACTCTGGAGACTGGCTGCAACAGAGTGAATGTACTTAACACTGCTGAACTGTACACTTAAAAATGGTTAAGATGGCAAACTTCATATTACGTATGTGTATGTTTGCTCAGTCGTGCCCAATTCTTTGCAACCCCATGGACTATAGCCCATCAGGCTTCTTTGTCCATGGAATTTTCCAGGCAAGAATACTGTAGTGGGTTGCCATTTCCTTCTCCAGGGGATGTTCCCAACCCAGAGACTGAACCCACTTCTCTTGGATCTCCTGCACTGGCAGGCAGATTATTTACCACTTCACCACTGGAAAGCCCCTATATTATGTATATCTTACCACAATTTTTAAAAAAACAAAAAACTCAGAATGGTACAGCAAAAAACCAACTAAACTATAAATACACACTGCATATCTTGATTTAGTAGTGTGTGCAAGGGTATACACATGTGTCAAAACTCAACAAACAAATGCTCTGTGATGACCTAGAGAGATGGGGTAGGGGGTGGGAGGGAGGTTCAAGAGGGAGGGGACATATGTATACTTATGCTGATTCACGTTGTTGTGTGGCAGAAACCAACCAAGCATTGCAAAGCAATTATCCTCTGATTAAAAATAAATTTTTAGAAGATGAATATTTAAAACGGGTGAGGCTTAATTATATGTAAATTATACCTCAATAGAGTTACATTAAAAAAAAAATGTTTATCATGTCACTGAGAATTTTTAATACAGGTCTCAAACTCACTCTTCTCATCACCGGTTTTGTAGCTTTCCAGTTTCTCACATTTACCCTGCCCTCTGCCCGTGCCAAACCAGACTCAGCCCCAGAGCCGCAGGTGCCACACTTACTGCAAGATGCTCATCTTGAGCTGCAGGCCATGCAGAACCTCAATCACTCTCTGCACGTCGCCGAGAAGCTGGTGGGTGGCCACGATCTTCTTGGCGTTCTGGTGGGAATAGTTCTCTTCTAAAAATGCCAGGCCGTGCATGTGTCCCCTGCTCAACCACTCCTTGTCATACCAGTACTTGAAGCCAGGCCTCTGACCTACAGCAGTGACAACGAGAGAGTTAATCCTTGGTCTGAAGGAAACCCAGACCGTTTCATCATCGCACAGTTATCACACAAACTACTGCAAGGATGGACTGGTGTTTGCATATTGTTCACTCATTCATCCAGTATACATTTACCTGGTACCAACTATATGCTGGGCTCTCTACGAGGTGCTAGGGATAAGGTAGTGAGAAAGGTTTATTAATGTCCTGATCTCTGCAACTGGCCAGAGGTAGAATGGGGACTTTGTCATTCTCTCTCCCACTTAAAACCTTCAGTGACTTCCTACTGTGAACAAAAGAAAACCCAAAGCCCTAACTCTGGTCTAATGAGGCCTGCAGGACCTGGCTCCTCCCTGCCCTCCTTGCCCTACCCATTCTGGAACACATCAAGCTCCTTCTGGTTTTAGGGTATCTGCTCCAGCACCCCACCCCCATGCGTCTGGAGCACTATTCCCCAAGACCTTTGCAGAACTGGCTCCCCACTGCCTCCTCAGACAGGCCCTTTGTTACCTCCCAAAGTAAGACAGACTCTTTGGTGCCTCCCAGTCATTTCCTATCCGAGGGCTTTTGTCCCATCAAAGCATTCATCCCTACCTAATATGTTTTTGTTTATATGACTTATTTTGACATCTGTTTCTGGCCCCAACCCCTTTTCCAGCCAGAAAAGGAACTGTTTTATTCATGGTTATATCCATAGTGTCTAGCAAAAGCCATCTTGAATGAATTTATCACCTGGAAAGACACCCCAAGCCCCCTTCAACTGTCACCTACGACCTAACTGAACGAACCGTCAGGCCCCTGCTCCCTTCTCTGGATGTCCGTTTCCCACCTGTTAACAATGACAGATGAACTGAACAGCCTCAGTGGTCCTGTTCACTACAGGGATCCTTGGACTGAAAACACAACCACATGTGACTTGGCAGTGTTTCCTATTGCAAAAGCCCAGGGAACAGCTTCCAATCAGACTGCTGTTTACCTCTCAATAGCTATTAAAAACCCTAAAATAATCAATCCTTGTCAAGGTCCTTGGACTCTTTCTGGCTTTACTAAGACACATGGTGGGGATGCACCTCCACTCTGTTAAGTAACCTTTAAAGAAGAGCTCTGTTAGGTTAAACTTCTGGCCCAAGACGCTGCAGAATCAAACACAGCCAGTAAATGTGACAGTCACTGAGTGCTCAATTCGAGGAATCCACTCCCAGTCTTGGCAATCTAGTTATAAAAGTCCAGAAAGTGCCTAGGGATTGATGAAGATGATGTATATGATTTCCTAACAGGAGAAAGTGGAGGAAAGAGTGAGAGACAAAGTAGACAGAAGAGATTTTTAAACAATGCCCCAAAGGAGCCCTGGGGACTACGCGTAGAGCCTCAGAGGTGGCTGTCAGGTGGCCTGAGCAGCAGGATTCAGAGCAGCATTACAGGTTTGACAAGACAAAGGTCAGAGACACCAGTTCTCATCTTCTATCTGTCACTGAGTGATCTTATGCCAATCATGCCCCTTCTGGGCCTGATGCTTGCCTATTAAATGTCAAGGCTAAACTAAGTGGTCTCTGAGATCCTACCCATCAGTTATATTCTATGACTCATGGACTGCTCTTCTGACCGTGTTCTTTCCTTGGGGTAAAGGGAAAAATAGAGGCAGATTGCTCTCTGCCTATAGACTAATCTAGCACAAGAAGACACAGTGTCACAATAGACCTTATCAGGGCCCAGGGGGACCTACTTGCTGGAAAATGAACTATGGTAGCCCTTCCTATATAACCAGCAAAATCAAGAGAGTTAGTCCCACAAGTCAGTTCTAATTCCAATTTGCTTCATGGGATTAGGAAAGTCATTTGTATCCCCGGGCATCACTTTCTTCCTCATAAGCAAAAATATAGGACTAGGAGCTCCTACCAGTGCCATCTCATTGTTACTAAAAGGAGTAACAGAAGCAGAGGCTCTCAAGCATTGTCTAGCTGTAAGGGGATCATGGGACTGGACCCAAGGGGAGAGACCTCACAGCTGGTGAATGGAGACAATGTCCCCATCCCACTGACAGCAAGACAAGAACCACAGAGATTTATAATCCATTCCTGAGATTTTTGGAAAGGGGCACTTGAGAGCCACAGGCCAGCCCTGTGGTCATGGAACAGTGAAACGAACTGATCCTGAGGAACGAACTCACTCCTCTGGGTGACAGACAGGCTCTTCGCAAACACCTTTCCCGTCCCCCTCAAGGGCACATCTCCCTTCCAGGTGGCAACGATGCAGTGGAAGGCAGATGCCACCAGAGGGAGCAGAGGCCGGCTGCCAACCCTCCAACAGCAGCCAAGGTCAGAGCCCACATCCTCATGAACTCTCAAGAAAAGGAAAAGGTGTTCGCTCTGGCAGCACATATGCTAAAACTGGAACGACAGAGAGAAGATCAGCATGGCCCAGCATACACTGGGACGACATGCAAGCCTGTAGAGCATCCTGTAGTTCACACAGAGTGTCAGTCACACCAGATGAGAAAGTTATGGAGATCTGTGCATACAGTTTATAAACAATCATTGCACCAGACCCTTACAAATTTGTTAACAGGATCGAGCTCATGTTATATGATTTTTTAACCACACACACACACACATAAACACACAGATTCTAGCTCAAGGCCAGGTCTTCCACTAACCGAACCTCTCCATGCACTCTTTCTTACTGCCAAGTTCAGGACAGCTGGCCACCAGGTGGGCTAGCAACAAGGGTGAGGAGGCCGAGTCTAGCCAATGCTGAAGAAACGAGTCTCAAGACCCCAGACCTTCAGGCTGCTGCACCGCCCGCTGTGCTAAGGAAAAGGCTACATACTGTTAAGATCCCTGACTCCAGAAATCACTACCTGGAGGGTCTCGGCAAACATAACAGGTGTATTTCTCAGGCACATTTTCTTCCAGTAATCCCATGCAGACCCCATGCTGCCAGCACTGGCACTCTTCACACTGTTAGAATTAAAGAAGCAATAAAAAAATTAAACTCAGAAGGAATCCTCCATCCAAAAATAAGACCCACCTGTGGGGGGAGGGGCACTGGGAGGTGGGAGGAAGAGGGAAGGCACTCCCCACGGACTCACAGGGGAGCTGAACTACAGCCAGCTATTGTGCTGGCCAATACAGTAGCCACCCTGTGCTTTTAACATTTAGATTAACGAACAAAGTTAAAAATTCAGTTCCTTTTCCCACTAGCCACATCTTAAGTGCTCAACAGTTGTATTAAGTTAGTGGCTACTGTATGGGACAGCACAGATAAAGAGAATTTAGATTACACAGTACTTGATCTCAGAAAAATGACTACTTTCCCTCCCATATCTAGAGGCTTTCACTTTTCTGATCACTTTATAAAGACAGAGGAAAAATTGTTTAAGCCCTCAGAGGAAGGTTAGAAAGACAAAAACCTGAGTTTGAATTCTGGCTCAGACATTCATTAGCTGTGTGACCTTGCAGATCAGGTCACTTCTCCACCCTGGGCTTCAGTTTCCCCATTTGTAAAACAAGATACTATTCCTACTGACCATGTGGGGCTGTCAGTGAGGAATCAATGGGTCATATGTCATACCGTGGAGCCCAGCACACAGCTTTTATGTATAAAGAGCCTATTCCTACTACAAAAGGGCAGGCTAATTCACTGCGATGCCTCCTGAAGTAACCATGTGCTGTAAATGTGCTAAGTCGCTTCAGTCATGTCCGACCGTGCAACCCTATGGACTGTAGCCTGCCATGCTCCTCTGTCTATGGAATTCTCCAGGCAAGAATTCTGGAGTGGGTTGCCATGCCCTCCTCCAGGGAATCTTCCCAAACCAGGGATCAAACCTGGGTCTCCTGAATTATAGGCATATTCTTTACCACTGAGCCACCAGTGAAGCCCAACCATGTGCTAGCACTCTGCATTTCTTCTCTCTAAACCTTACCAAAGGTCACACAGCTGAGAAGAGGCAACAGTGGATCAACACTGTTGGATCCACTGTTGATCAAACACAAGTCCAACTAACTGCAAGACTAGTTCTTTTAACCCAGGGGTCCCCAACCTCCGGGATCAAATGCCTGATTACCTGAGGTGGGGCTGATGTAATACTAATAGAAATAAAGTGCACAGTAAAGGTAATGCACTTGAATCATCATAAAACCATTCCCCACCCCCAGGTCCAGGGAAAAACTGTCTTCCACGAAACCGGTCCCTGGTGCCCAAAAGGATGGGGACCTCTGTTTTAACCCCTAGGCTCCACTGCCGTCCCTGGGGAAGGAGGAAAGGGAGAAGGGGCAGGAAGCAGAGAGAGAAAAGGAGCAGAGGGTGAGAGTAGCACTGGGAGAGCAGTGGCTGGCCGGAGGAGAGGAAGCCTGAGGGCTCAGGTCCAGAGGAGGGGATGGAGTGGGAAAGGACACCAAGGGAGACACCAGGGTACTTCCAGCAGTTCCAGACCAGGCCCTAAACCGTTAACTACCCAACCACATGGAGAGCTCTGGAAAGGGGATAGTGAGCTTCTGACATGGTTTGAGGGTGGACCACCGGCCTGGCCACAAGGGGAAAGTCTGAAGCTCACAGTCTTCAGCCACCTGGAATCAGACAGGCCTCAGCATCAAAGGGCTTTTATGGGCTGATCATATCAGAATCAACAGGGGCAGAGCTAGAAGAGAGACTTCAGATGTGATCTAGATTCTTCCATTTCCAACGAGGAAACTAAGGCTCAGAGGGAAAGAAAAGGGTGTGAGAAAACAAAGGCATATGGTAGCAGAAAATAGACAAATAATTAAGAATGAAAGTCTCTCTCACCAATGACTTCATGTTTTAAGAACTAGGAGACACCAAAATTGAGTCAAATACAGCTAAGTTGAAAATTTTAAAATAATTTTCTCACATGGGTCAGGCTAATATACACTGTTCATTTTTAAAAAGTTTAAATTGGGGACTTAATCTGGCAGTCCAGTGGTTAAGACTCTGCACATCCAATGCAGGGGGCACAAGGTTTGATCCCTGGTCAGGGAACTAAGACCCCACATGCCATGCAGTGCAGCTGCAAAATTAAAATAAAAATAATTTTTAAAAAAAGTTTTTTAAAATTTGTGGGGCAGGGGTTGGAGGGGAGCACCTCTGTTGTGAGGCTTGCAAGATCTTGGTCCCAGACCAAGGACTGAACCCAGGGCCCCACCCTCAGTCATTGAGAGCACTGAGTCCTAACCACTGGCCCATCAGGGCATTCTCAAAAAGTTTAAATTTAGAAATAAACAGAAACAATAACAGAAAAGATAAACTATCTAAAAATAAATCTAAGACTAAGAATAAAAGCATGCAAGATCTAAAGAAAATTTTTGATTATTTGAAGGACACAGAGACTTAAGTCAATGAATAAGCTGCACTTTATTCCTTAATAGCAAGAGTCATTATCAAAAGGATGGCAGTTCTCCTTGGATTAATATATAAAAACAATGTAGTGCCAATAAAACAATAAACTAATAGCTTTGGAACTATGCAGAAGCTGATTCTAATAGCCAGGAAATTCATTAAAAAAACAAAAGGGAGTACTAGCCCTACCAGCTATCTTAAACATATTAAAAAGGTATAATAATTAAAATAGAATTGTACAGGCAAATATAGAGAGTGATCAATGGAAAAGAAGACAGAATCCAGAGTAAGAACAAACTACATATAGAAATACAGTAAATAAAGGTAGCTCTGCAATATGCAGCATGGTGTTGGAACAACTGGGTATCGAGAGCCCTCACCCAGGCAGATCAAATATTTACATGGTTTTTAAAAAATAAATGAAACTGCAAAACTACCAGAAGAAACCAGGAGAAATTCACTTACTGAGTTTTCTGCAGACTTTTATGAACTTCCAATGAGGAAGCAACTCCTACTCAAATCTTAAAAGCCATTACAGAAAAGTTTGATATATTTGACCTCATAAAAACAAAGCATCTATAAGACAAGTCAAAACACAGATGACCAAACAGATATAAATATTTGTAACCATTCTCACAGCTGATACAAAAACATATCAACAAAAAGCCTATACAAACCAGCAGGAAAATGACCAACCACCCAACAGATAAATGGATAAAGAACATGAACAGACAGCTCAAAGGAAAAAAACAAATCTTAAGTAAAAAGATGTTCAAATTAACCATTAGAAGAAGAACAGAACATTGTATTAATATAAATTAATGTGAAGTCAAATCAGCTAATAATAAGCATACACATTGGTATTTCTAGATTTTGAGATTATACGTAAGTATCAAGTAATTCTTCATGCCTTTATGTATTCCCCAAAATTTTTAAAGATTTGCTGCTTTCATCATAGAAGTGTTATTCTCATGAAAAGCTGTTTATAGAGTATAATTTTCATTTATATATGCATTTGTATGTATGTATTTAAAAATAACAGTGGTTATTTCTGGGTGAAAATAATCTGGGTCATCCTTGTTTTCTTCTATGTAGCTCATGGAAAACACAGAAAAATCACAATCATAATTTTTTTTAAGTTTATTTCAATTACAAAATAGCTATACTAGAAGACTGTTTTTATCTGAAGAGCAAAGATAAAAAAAAGTTTGATAGTACTCTGTAGTGACAAGGGCACTGGTAAGACTGTTCTTGGTACACCAGTGAGTGAAAAGTCGCTCAGTCGTGTCCAATTCTTTGCGACCCCGTGGACTACACAGTCCATGGAATTCTCCAGGCCAGAATACTGGAGTGGGCAACTGTTCCTTTTTCCAGGGGATCTTCCCAACCCAAGAATCGAACCCAGCCCTCCCACATTGCAGGTGGATTCTTTACCAGATGAGCCACCAGGGAAACCCAGGAATGCTGGAGTGGGTAGCCTATGCCTTCTCCAGCTGATCTTCCTGATCCAGGAATCAAACCAGGGTCTCCTGCATTGCAGGTGGACCAGCTGACCTACCAGGGAAGTCCCTGGTATACCAGGGAGGGTTTCTATAGTGTTGTTATGACAAATAACAGTATTTGTCAAAATAACAAAGGCACACCAACTTTTGCCCAGAAACTCTACTTTAAAACTCAGTTTCACTCTTATTCTGGTGTTCTTGCTCCTGCTCGAACTGAGTCTTTTGTCTTGTACTGAAGATTTTGTTAGACAGGCTCAAGGGGGAATAAAGGTGAGTTTCTGACAGCTTTTTGAGGTCTTGTGAGATAAATAAGGCCAAAAAAAAAAATAAACCTCAGTCTCACAAGTATACTTACATAAAATTATTCATTACACTGCTATTAAGATTAGAAACAATCTAAATGTCAATCAATAAGGGAAAGGTTAAATAAATGACGACTCGTTCATTGTGCAGCCATAAAAAAGTCTGGGGAAGCTTTTCGAGATTTGAAAATGGAAAGGTCTTCAACTTACATATTATTAAATGAAAAAAGATATTGAAAATACTATGTATTAAAATAATATTGTGTTTAAATTTTTTAAAAGATGGTTGTATAGCAAAGTAAATGATGTACTCAATGCCAGTTCACTTAATGCCACGTAAATTTAAAAATGGTTAGTCTGGTAAATTTAGTGATGTGGATAAACCAAGAGTCTATCATACAGAGTGAAGTAAGTCAGAAAGAGAAAAACAAATATCATATATGTGGTGTTGGAGAAGACTTTTGAGAGTCCCTTGGACTTCAAGGAGATCTAACCAGTCCAGGAGATCAGTCCTGAGAGTTCACTGGAAGGACTGATGTTGAAGCTGAAACTCCAATACTTTGGCCATCTGATGCGAAGAACTGACTCATTTGAAAAGACCCTGATGCTGGAAAGATTGAAGGTGGGAGAAGGGGACAACGGAGGATGAGATAGTTGGATGGCATCACCGACTCAATGGACATGAGCTTGGATAAACTCCAGGAGTTGGTGATGGACAGGGAGGCCTGGCGTGCTGCAGCCCATGGGGTCACAAAGAGTCTGACACAACTGAGCGACTGAACTGAACTGAATGTATAGATATGGAATCTAGAAAAATGGTACTGATGAACCTATTTGCAAGGCAGGAACACAGACGCAGATGTAGAGAACAAACCTGTGAACACAGGGAGGAGAGGGCGGAACGAACTGAGAGATATATTGCCATATATACACTACCATGTGTAAAACAGATAGCTAGTGGGAAGTGGCTGTAGCACAGGAGTTCAGCTCAGTGCTATGATGACCTAGAAGGGTGGGAAGAGGGTAGATAGGATGGAGGCTCAAGAGGGAGGGGATACATGTATACATATAGCTGACTCACATCATTGTACAACAGGAACTAATACATCATTGTAAAGCAATTATATTCCAATTAAAAAATTTTTTAAAGACAGTAAACTTTATGTTATGTATGCGTCCACGCTCAGTTGCTTCAGTCATGTCCAACTCTTTTTGACCCTAATGACCATAGCTCACCAGGTTCCTCTGTCCATGGGATTCCCCCAGCAAGAATACTGGAATGGGTTGCCATGTCCTCCTCCAGGGGATCTTTCCAACCCAGGACTCGAACCCATGTCTCTCAGGTATCCTGCATTGGTAGGCAGGTTCTTTATCACTAGCGCCACCTTGGAAGTCCTATGCTATGTATATTTTATCACAAAAAGAAAGGGGAAAAAATGGCGAGAATATACGTATTACTGCTTATTTTGCCACTGAATGTTTCTGGAGTGATACACAAGACCATGACGAAGACTGCCTCCAGGAAAAGCAAACAAGTTTTTTATATGGGCTTCTTATTAAAGATGCTACACAATTTTCACTGGGGTTTGGCACCTAATGTTATATATTTGTTGCTCTAGGGCAAAGGTCAACAGACTATTGTCCACAGGCCAAATTCAGCTTAAGTCCTATTTTGGTAAATTCAGTATTATACGAACATAACCATACTCATTCATTTTTTGGTACTATTTCTGGCTGCTTGGGGCAGAGATGAGTAGTTGTGACAGAGACCAAATGACCCAAAGCCTAAAATGTTTATTATCTGGTCCTTTAAGAAAAAGTTTGCCAAACCTGCCCTAGAGCAATTAAAATAATTCAAATATTAAGTGAGTTTCTTGATGTTCATTTTTATGTGGTACCCAGATTTCTCAAACATTCATGATTATTAAATAGGATTTTAACCTTCCAGTGATTTAAATTAGCACTGGTAAATAAAATCAAATAATAATATACATGAGCAACACTGATACCAAATAATGAAATGAACAAAGAAAACTATTTCTCTAAAGTAATCTTCTACAGAACAAATTCTAAATGTATTCCATGACTGTGCAAATTATCAATGTAAGTTAAAATTTTAAAAAAATGACTTGAACTTTCCTAGACAATGAATATATTTAAAACTAGATGAATACACTTTAAAGGTTTAAACTATATTTGTTCCTGCTGCTGCTGTTGCTGTTTAGTCACTAAGTTGTGTCTGACTCTTTGCTACCACATGGACTGCAGTCCGCCAGGCTTCCCATCCATGGGATTTTCCAGGCAAGAATACTGTGGGTTGCCATTTCCTTCTCCAGGGCATCTTTCCAACCTAGAGATTGAACCCATATCTCAAGCTTGGCAGGCAGATTCTTTACCACTGAGCCACGTGGGAAGTCCCATTTGTTCCTATCAGCGTCCTTTAAATTTATTCCTTTTGCTGAAATTACTGAGTAGAAAAGGTACACTGCTCATGATGACAGATAAAGTCAGGAACTGTCCCTTTATAACACAAAGCCAGCTGGCAGCAAATGAACACAAAGTATTCTACAGCAAAACCCACGGTGTTCTGAAGTGAGCTCGTCACTACCACAATGCCAGAAAGAAAGCCACAGTGCTGAGCTGAGCTGGGGGAAGGTCATGTGGAGCCTAGGAAGCACAAAATGGACTCAGCCGTGTAAAAGCTGGTGTGGCCTCAAACTTTCCAAACTTAGTTTCATAGCACAAAAATGGTACTTCAAGCTCTGTCCCCCAAACACCCCATGATTCTTGTCACTTACAGAAAAGTCAATGGAGAAAGTACCATGGTGGATCAGAACTGCATCTCCTACACTGATGTGCCGGAAAAGCCTTGCCAGGAGAGGCCTTCATTACTCAACCACTAATGTTTTCTGTGGACATATGAGGACCAAATCAGGCTTCCAACGCCCAGAACTGAGCACATGCCCAGAGAGACAGGATAAAAACTAACAATCTTCAACATACTTTTAAAACCAAACTTAAAAAAAAAATCTACTTTAAAAAAGGGGGGGGAGGATGTTTCATGTTATATAAGTTTTTGAATTATATTCCACTGAGCTTCAGAGATTCTACACACAGGTGTGTTTTATAAAATGGGACTATTTCAAAAGAAAAAATAAAACAAAAAAAATGCACACTCCCAAGCCTAATGTTAAGACACATATGTTAAGAGCCCTTAACAGTATACATAATTCTGTACTGTTAGGCAACTAAGTATCATGCTGTCTTTAAAACAAAGCTTTTCTTCCTGTCTCTGATTAATCAAAGTGACTACATAGCATGCTGTTTAGGAAGTCACCCACACAATGGCCAAGTTCATTAGGCTTGTCTCACAAAAAGAAGAAAACAACAGAGACGCTGAAATGCTCCAAGTCGGCAACCAGCACACCACCCTGAATGCATATTAGACCTCACGGAAAGAAGGCTAGTCATTACCATTTCTGAACTTCAAAGTAAAAATTATTCATTCTTAGCTTTCAAAACTACTGCTTTTACCTGTTATATATTTTGGGGTTCTGTGAGAGTCTATGTGGGCAAGGGGTTCTGATGCAGAAAAAGTCTGAGAACCACTGACCTAATGCATGGTGGTGGTTTAGTCACTAAGTCATGTCCAACTCTTTTGACCCATGGACTGCAGCCCACCAGGCTCCTTTGTCCATGGGATATTCCAAGCAAGAATACTGGAGTGGGTTGCCATTTCCCTCTCCAGGGGATCTTCCTAACCCAGGGACCAAACCCGGGTCTCTTGTATTACAGCAATTCTTTACTGACTGAGCCACCAGGAAGCCTGACCTAATGCATACTAATGATCATAAATATCAGGAGCTACTAGAGACCATTCACATACCTTGAATTTCGAGAGGCTGCCATGAAGGCTATTCAAAGAGAAAGAAACTTGTAAAAGAATTCTAACCAATGTACACATAACTTGTGTAATAAACTCAGGTTCCCTGAACACACAGAGTATTTATGACAGTCCAGGGAGTCAACCAGACAACAGTCACCTCCAGCAGGACTGTGATTAAGAGCAAGAGAAGGGCAGAGCAAGCAGGTGCTAGCCCGTGACGGTCTCCCAGAGCAGGCAAGGAACTCCCCCCCCCCCACCCCCGCCAGGAGGCACATCCCAGAAATGGAGATGACAACTACAAATGCCAGGGAAATAAAGAGTAAGAAACGGATAAGCTCTAAAACTGGCCACCATTTCATTAGGTCATAAAGAAAATCTGCTTGAGAGAGAAGATATGGGTCCATAGGAAGATCAAACTGCCCCTCCAGAGAGCTGGGTCCCTACTGTTCAACTCCTCACTGTGTGACCACAGGCAAGGCCCTTCCCATTGGTGAGTCCAGCTGGCCTAAGCAGAGCATGAGAGATTTACACTCAATGATCCTTTAAGTCCTCTCTTATTCTATTAATAGGTTATTTATACCAGCCTGAGATGCAGAGGAAGCTGAACAAGTAAGCAAAGCTCAGTCTGGTGCTGAGAGTACCGCCTACCTGGGGCTTCTGACCTGACTTGTGATTTTTGCTGGCCTCAAATGGTAGTCCTTCAAAATTCCCACCAAGGACCAGTTTGTGTTTCTCTGGACCTGTGGCTCCTGGAAGCTCCACCTACCTGAATCATGAAGTCATTTTCCTCCTGAACCTCACAGATGCAGCGGACCACTTCAAAGTCATAACGGTCATCCCCGTCAAGTTCCTCGTCTGGGTTAGTGGTCACATCGACATCTTGGCCATACTCCTCATCGCTCCAAAGAAAGCTCTCAGAAGAGGACTCACTCAGATTATCCTCTTCTATGAGGAAAGGGAAAACAACAGTCACAAAATAAAAAAATAATCAACCCTAGATCACCAAGACCTGTAAGAAATGACCTTACAGACCCTCTCCTCTGTGAACTTTCACAGAGCTGGGAAATACAAACTCCAATTGGTTCCTTGGGCCTGTCATCTACTAACAGCCCAAATGATATCTGCCACATGGCAGTAAACTGACCTCCCTTTCCTCATTTTCCCGACAGTGAAGCCCAAGGTAAGTGGCTACTCAAGGTCATAGAGCTCAATAGCAGAGAAACTGCAACTCCACGTGAACCATACAGATTATCATCCCTATTGACACAAACGTATTCCTCAGCCTCACCCCATGTACCCAGGACCTGGCTTACAGCAAAGTCTGTATCCACAGTCACCTTCAAAACTCTGTAAACAGTGGAGAATGAGGAAGGGGAAGATTCCAGAGATAGTCAGAACAAGAATATCTAGTGTGGGATGCCTGATTAGTGATAATTACAGCTAACATTTACTGATCACTTATTCTGTACCAGAGACTGTTGTAAGTACTTTACATATACTTATTCACTACTTTTAAACTCATGATCACCCTATAAGTTGCTGAAGATGGGGAAGCTTCAAGGTTGACTCAGATTTCCCCAAGCAACCAGGTTATATGCAGAGGCCACCAACAAGAAATGGAGGAACAGGGAGGCAGGTGTGCAAGGGGAAGAGGGATAAAGGATTTGGTTATAGACACACTGGCTGAGGGGTACCTATGAGACATTCTACTAAGACTAAAGTTGGAGAGAAGGGAAATTCAGGAAAGGTATAGCTAATGGCCTATTTTATTTGATGTCTGGGTTTTTTTTCCAGCCGCTAACTCTTGCAACACCATGAACTGTAGCCTATCAGGCTCCTCTGTCCATGGGATTTTCCAGGCAAGAATACTGGAGTGAGTTGCCATTTTCTTCTCCATTTATTTGATGTACTTTCTATTTAAAAGATCTAACAATTACTTGCAGAAGGCCTGAGAGTAGACTACAATATCAGCATAAATCCAGCGTTCTCAGACTATAGTGTTGTACAAACAGTCAAGCCAGCAGACAGCCTCCTTACCAGACACTTTCACTTTCCCTTTATGGTTTCCAGACTCTGAGCCTTGGATCTGTGGGCTCATATGGACACCAGGCTTGTGTGAAGAACCACACTTGGTAACAGCAAATGCCTTGGGTGGAGAAGGTTCCTGGGAAGTGTCACTGACCTCCTCACTGCAAGGGCATTCTGGAAGAACAAGATCAACAAGAAATTAGCACCCCTAGACATCACCAGGGCATTCCAAAATCAACCCCATCCAACCAACAGCTCTGCTGGTCAAACTGCTCAAATGCTCAGGAGGAATTCAGCTACAAAAGAGTACAGATTAATACTTATAGTTACCTCTAAGAACCTCAAAACCAAAGTCTTCCTCCTCACCATCACCCTTCTCCCTCCTTTTCTGAGAAGATTGTTTCTCTAAGCCAGAAGATGGTTTGAGAATAAAACGTGGCATTTCTTTAGCTCCCAAGACTGGAGCACTGATTTTCTTAAAAATCAGCATTTTTGTTGGAGCTAGGCACACACTTTTAAAGAAATATATCCTTTTATTGCAAGGGTTCAGAAATGTACATTTAAGAGTTGTATGTGCACCCAATTAGAGAACAAACTTACGGTTGCCAGGGGGAAGGAATGGGGGAGCGTTAGGGAGTTTGGGGTGGACATGTACACACTGCTCTATTTAAAATGGGTAACCAAAGTCCTACTGTGTAGCACAGGGAACTCTGTTCATGTTATGTGGCAGCCTGGATGAGAAGGGAGTATGGGGAGAATAGATACATGTATATGGCTTAGTTCCTTTGCTGTTTACCTGAAACTATCACAACATTGTTAATTGGCTATACACCAATACAAAATTAAAAGTTTATAAATACATACAATAAAAACTAAAAAAGAGTTGTGTATGCAAAGAAATACAGTTAGTCACCCGCGTATCCTCTCCTACAACGATGCTTTCACCGTGATAGGGCAATGCTGGCCAACACAGCAAGAGGGAGAGCTTTTTAAACACCAATGTGGCCTTGAGGCACCCAGGGTAAGTGGGCTCTTCCCCTGTCACTGCCCATACTAGGCAGAGCCCACAAACTCCATTAAACGCTTGCTGATCCTTCCTCTCCTCAGAGGCAGGACTATGAAGAAGCAACCCCTCCTTACCTGTAAGGAAACCCAAGTGAAATGCCCCGGGGAAAATTTACCAGGTTTGGTTTTCTTTTTCTTTTTCTTTTTCTTCTTTGGCTTCACCCTCACAAACTCTTTGAATTTCTTCTCTTTATTCTTCTCCTTGTCTTTTGCAGCTAGAATTAAATAGAAGCGTAAGTGTTGGAATTCTAACACTCTGTTTTCAATGCCGGCATGTTTATGCTTAAGTAACTAAGAACTGAACTGAACTAAGAACTAAAATGGGCAGCAGAACAGAGTTCCCGATTGGGTACTGCCTGGGAGGTCATCTTCCATCCCCCTCAGCACTCTGCAACCCCTTCTCTAAAGCCCCTTCTGAGTCTTTAGACTGCTACTGAGACTAGGGGCTGGCAAACTCTGGCCCACTGCTTTTATTGTAAGTTTTATTGAAATACACCATGCTCATTTGTTACATGTTGACCACGGCAGCTACTCCCATGCTTCAATGACAGATGTGAGGAGTAAAAATAGCTGAAAATACTTATTGTCTAGTCTTTTACAGAAAAAGTTTGCCAACCTTACTTAGATCACTATTCCTGAATACTGGCTACATATTGCAATCACCAAGGAAGATTTCAGAAAGTGAATGCCCGGGTCCTACACACAAAGATTCTGATTTAACTGGTTTGAATCTTGAATGTTAGGATTTTGTCTGCTTGATGATGATGATGATTCTTTTTTTAAAAATAATTGAAGTACAATTCACACCATATAAAAATATCCATTTAAAAAGGAACAATTCACACCTTCCAAAAGCCAAAACTCTTTTCACAGCAAAGCTTCTGAAGTTATCAACACTTCCTGCCAAACTTCTCAATTCAATTTTCCTAATTCCTACCTAAAAAGCTTCCCACCTACCACTCAACTGAAGCTGCAGTTTTCAAGTTATTAATAGCTTCACCATTGTAAAACTCCAGTTGTTTCTTCTTTATCAAACATATCTGAAGCATTTCAAATAACTGCTCACGATTTACGTTTTCAATGTTAAGCCATGTTTAAACATACACAAATCCTCTGACCCAGTCATCCCACTCCTAAGAGAAAGGATAACTTATGTCCACACTGAGACTTGTACATGAATGCCCACAGCTTTAGTTGTAATCTCCCAAGCTGAAAACTGCCCAAATGTCCATTACCAGGTGAATGGACAAATAATTTGTGGTGTATTTATACAATGAAATACTTTCAACAATAAAAGTATAAGTATGTTGCATATAAATAACATGCGACAACAAAAGTAAATACTTATAAGTGAAATAAGTA
The DNA here is from genome assembly GCF_054371585.1 of Giraffa tippelskirchi. NCBI lineage: Eukaryota > Metazoa > Chordata > Mammalia > Artiodactyla > Giraffidae > Giraffa > Giraffa tippelskirchi. The sequence continues at coordinate 106,878,586 of NC_137287.1, read as the reverse complement.
TACTGAGTAAAAGGAGTCACATAAATCATGCATACTGCATGATTCCATTTATATAAAATTCTAGAAATTGAAAACTAATCTATAAAATAGAAAGCAGAATAGTGACTACCTGGGGATGAAAGAGTGGGGAGGAGTGGAAAGGAGGAATTAAAAGAGGGCACAAGGAAATTTTAAGAGGTAATCGATAGGTTTACCATCTTACTGTGGTAATGACTGGGTACATATATATGCAAATCTCAAATTAAGCTTTAATAAAGCTGTAGGGAGCGAGGGGTGGGGGGGGGCGGTGGCTGAGAAGGAACAATCCAGCAGCATGTAGTACACAATATTGTGCAACCAGCTCTACCCTACTTCCAAAACATTCCCATCACTCAGGAGTAAAACCACTTCCCATTAAGCAGATTTTCCCCAAACCCTCAACCCTTGGCAACCACCAATCTCCATCTGGTTCTGTGGATTCATCCATTCAGGGCATTTCATATACATACAATATGTGACCTTTTATGCCTGGCTTCTTTAACTTAGCGAAATGTTTTCAAGGGCATTAGGGTTTTTTAAAAATACTCTTCAAGTGACTCTGATGTAGAATCAAGATGGATCATAAAGCAAGTGTGGGATAGAGTGAACATCCAGATTCAACTGATTTTAACTGAGCACTTGCATGCAACGATCGCAAACATCTCATTCAATCCTGACAACCAACTGTGTACATCATTACAGCTTTACAGATGAGGAAACTGAAGCTTGGTGAGGCAGACACCAGCTTGATATCATAAAGACATTTAAGAACAGGTTCATCTGGCTCTCTAGCACCAAGTCAGCACTATCACCCAAGCCCCTCTCCCAATCAGACATCCAGGAACTATCAGAGAAGACGGTGGGCTGCATCTCCCAGCTGGCAAGCCTAGCTCTACGGGCAGAAGTTAATCTACTGGCTAAAGAACACAGGACTTTAGGGTCTCTAAGCTCCCTTCCTGTTAAAATACTCTGCAACTGGGGAAGCTCAAAAACAATAACTCTAGGAAAGACCTTAGTCTAATTTACAAAAATACTCTTTTTAAGATTAAGAAAATAGGGGCCAGGGACTTCCCTGATGGTCCAGTGGTTAAGACTCTGCACTTCCACTGCAGGGGCATGGGTTCGATCCCTGGTCTGGGAACTAGATTTCACATGCCTTGTGGTGTGGCCAAAAACAAACAAAAATCAGGACCCAAAGAAACAAGTTGACTTAGCCAAAATCATGTAGTTAATTAGCAAAATATGGTTAAAAGTCTTCTAAATGTCATAAAAGCTACCAAAAATATTTACTTTTCCTCTGATCCTGGGAACAGTCTTCCTCAGGAATAGAAACAGAACAACTCATTTCTGCAATGCCCACTAGAACTCATTCTATGCAGCCAGCATTACTCTAATACTAAAATCAGATAAAGACATTACGAGAAAGAAAATCTACAGACCATTTTCTCTCATGAACACAAATGCAAAGATAATAGCAAGTTGAATCCAACAATGTATAAAAAGAATTATATACTACGACCAACTGGGATTAATTCCAGGTATAAAGGAAGGCTAGCTCAACAATTAATGTAGTCTATTGTTTTCCTCTATTTCTTTGCATCGTTCATTTAAGAAGGCCTTCTTAATTTCTCCCTGCTATTTTCTGGAACTCTGCATTCAGTTGGGTACATATTATCCCTACTTTCTTCAATATAAGCCCAAATTATGTAATAAGGAGCTGATGATCTGAGCCACAGTCAGTTTCAGGTCTTGTTTTTGCTGATTGTATCAAGCTTTTCTATCTCCAGCTACAAAGAATATAATCAGTGTGATTTCAATATTGACCATTTGGTGATGTCCATGTGTAGAATTGTCTCCTGTGCTGTTGGAAGAGGGTGTTTGCTATGACCAGTGTGTTCTCTTGACAAGACTGTTAGCCTTTGCCCTGCTTCACTTTGTACTCTGAAGCCAAACTTCAGGCATCTCTTGACTTCCTACTTTTGCACTCCAATCCCCTAGGATGGAAAGAATATCTTTTTTTTTTGGCGTTAGTTTTAGTCTAGGTCTTGTACATTTTCACAGAACCAGTCAACTTCAGCTTCTTTAGCATCAGTAGTTGGGGCACAGACTTGGATTACTGTGACGTTGAATGGTTTGTCTTGGAAATGAACATAGTTCATTCTGTTGTTTTTGAGATTGCACCCAAGTACTGCGTTTTGGACTCTTTTGTTGACTATGATGGCTACTCCATTTCTTCTAAGGGATTCTTGTCCACAGTAGTGGATATAAAGGTCAACTGAATTAAATTCGCCCATTGCTGTCCATTTTAGTTCACTGATTACTAAGATGTTGATGTTCACTCTGGTCATCTTCTGCTTGACCATGTCCAATTTACCCTGATTCATGGACCTAACATTCCAGGTTCCTGCGTAATACTGTTCTTTGCAGCATTGGGCTTTACTTTCACCACCAGATATATCCACAACTGAGTGTCATTTCCACTTTGGCCCAGCCACCTCATTCTTTCTGCAGCTATTAGTAATTGTCCTCCCCTCTTCTCCAGTAGCATAAGAAGGTGGACACCTTCTGACCTGGGGGGCTCATCTTCCAGTGTCATATCTTTTTGCCTTTTCATACTGTCCCTGGGGTTCTTGCGGCAACAATGTTGGAGTGGTTCACCATTTCCTCCTCCAGTGGAGCACGTTTTGTCAGACCTCTTCACTATAACCCATCTGTCTTGTGTGGCCCTGCATAGCATGGCTCATAGCTTCATTGAATTACACAAGCTCCTTCGCCATAAGAAAGCTATGATCCATGAAGGGGATCAGTTTTCATTCCAATCCCAAAGAAGGGCAATGCCAAAGAATGTTTGCACTACTGTACAACTGCACTCTTTCCACATGCTATCAAGTTTATGCTCAAAATCCTCCAAGCTAAACTTGACCAGAATGTGAATCAAGAACTTCCAGATGTACAAGCTGGGTTTCGAAGAAGCAGAGGAACCACAGATCAAATTGCCAACATTCATTGGATCATGGAGAAAGCAAGGGAATTCTAGAAAAATATCTACTTCTGCTTCATTGACTACGCTAAGCCTCTGACTGTATGGATCACAACAAACTGGAAAATTCTTAAAGAGATGGGAGTATAAGATCATCATACATGTCTTCTGAGAAACCTGTCTAAGGGTCAAGAAGCAACTGTTAGAGTCGGACGTGGACAATGGACTGGTTCAAAATTGGAAAAGGATTGCGTCAAGCTGTACATTGTCACCCTGCTTATTTAACTTCTGTGCAGAGTACATCATGCGAAATGCCAGGGTAGATGAATCACAAACTGGAGGAGAAATATCAACAACCTCAGATATGTGGATGATATCATCCTAATGGCAGAAAGTGAAGAGGAACTAAAGAGCCTCTTAATGTAGGTGAAAGAGGAAAGTGAAAAAGCTGGGTTGAAACTCAACATTCAAAAAACGAATATCATGGCATCCAGTCCCATCACTTCATGGCAAATAGATGGGGAAACAATGGAAACAGTGGCAGATTTTCTTTCCCTGGGCTCCAAAATCACTGTGGACAGTGACTGCAGCTGTGAAATTAAAAGACACCCACTCCTTGGAAGGAAAGCTATGACAAACCTAGACAGTGTACTAAAAGCAGAGATATCACTTTGCCAACAAAGGTACACATAATCAAAGCTATGGTTTTTCCAGTAGTCATGTATGGATGTGAAAGTTGGATCATAAGGCTTAGCACCAAAGAATTGATGCTTTCGAACTGTGGTGCTGGAGAAGATTGTTGAGAGTCCCCTGGACAGCAGAGATCAAACCAGTCAATCCTAAAGGAAATGAACCCTGAATATTCATTGGAAGGACTGATGTTGAAGCTGAATCTCCAATACTCTGGCCACTTGATGGGAAGAGCCAACTCACTGGAAAAGACCCTGATGCTGGGGAAGACTGAAAGCAAGAGAAGAAGGAGCCAACAGAGGATGAGCTAGTTAGATAGCATTGCTTACTTAAAGGACATGAATTTAAGTAAACTCCAGGAGATAGTGGAAGACAGAAGAATCTGGCATGCTGCAGTCCATGGGTCCCAAAGAGTTGGACATGACCCAACAACCAAACAACAACAACCATATCAACAGACTAAAAAAGAAAAATAATATATCAATTGATGCAGAAAAAGAGTCTGACAAAATCCAGCACTTATTCATAATAAAAATTCTCAGAGAACTAGGAATAAAGGACATCTACAGATAGAAAAAACGTACAGCTAACTTCATATTTATGGTGAGAACTGGATGTTTTCTCTTAAGATCAGGAACAAGGCAAGGATGTACTGTCTCAACACTCCTACTCACCATGGTACTAGACATCCTAGCTAGCACAATAAGACAAGAAAACAAAATAATATATAACACTGAAACGGGAGAAATAAAACAGCTTATGCTTTACCAGGAAATTGGTCTTTACTATGAATTTGAGCAAATGATTGATTGGATTTGATGTACGTCTACCCACACACATATAAAAACTACTGCTCAATCCAGTTCTTGATTTGTAAACTCAGGTTTTAATGATCTTCAAACTAAAGTAACTGTATGCATTAGCTTAACGTAATGTTAACAGCATTAACCCAAACACTAGCAGATCTGGCTGAAGAGATACAACCTAGGTTCTGAATCCTTGAGAAGGAAAGGTGCAACTGTAGGGTATAAACTGCCAAATCCAGGGTATGCCCAGTTATGGGAGTTCCTCTGGGTTTCTCTAGCAACGACAATTTTTGCATTTCACATTTTATAAAACAGCATTCCATCCTTTAGGGAACCCACAGGCTGTAAGAAAAAAGATGACGAAGTTCATTCCATACAAGAGATTCCTGAAGACCCCACATTATTCAAATTCACATAATTCATGACTAATATTCCCAGAAAATAAAGGCATAATGAACACACTTTCACTGGCCTACCAGCTTTGAAATCATGTGGTTGATGAATTTTCTCAATTTGGTAGGATTTGCATTAATTCAAATTTTATACATAAGGCTTTTTATATTGCACAACTTGAAACTGATAAACTTCAATTTTGAACAAAATACATCTATACCTTAACATGATTACCATTTTACAGAAGAGAAAGTGAAATTCAGAGAAGGTGCAAGATCATACAAATTAGTATATAGAAAAGATGAACTCAGATACATGGGTCTGAGTACTTGGGCCATGTATGGGGCCTGTGCACTGTCCCTGAAATAGGAAATGAGCACAGAGCATGCCAACTGCTCTGCAATTCAACACCACCACCGCCCTTTCCTTGGCTGTGCAGGGCCTGCTGGGTGGACTTGCTGGGTGCAACAGACATTGTAGGTATAGCCCAGAATCTTTTCTACCCTTCCTTCACTGTGCAGTATCTAAGGGTCTGGACAGGATTAACCTCACACTCACTTAAATACATAAAAGTAGTCCCATGCCTCTTGTCACAGTGATAGGCTTGGACAGTCTGAGCCTCGGCCAACTGGTTCACAAGGCAGGGACAGGAACAAATTAATCCAACCCAAACTTGGGACACTGGTCCAAAGTTTATAAAAGGGTGTGCTCTTACTTTATTGTTAGATTTGAATGAAGCAGCATGAAGCCTTAAATGCTACTGGCTTCCATCCTCTGACCACAAGAGTTTAACGTAAAAACAGCAGTGAGAGGTGACATGATAAGACAACCAACAGTCCTGGAGCAGTACGCCTTCCCTGGACTTCCCTATTAATGTGGACTCACACATCCCCTTTATTGTGGAATCAAATTGAATAGGGTTTCCTGTTACTTATAACTAAAAGCATCCTAAGTGTTGCAGCTGCTCAGAAATATGGTCATATTAAGCCTTAAAGAGTCCCCTCCTGAGGCTTCAATTAGAGAAGTAAGCAATGAGGATAGAAACAAGAGATATTTTACAAAGTTGTTCTATAGGAATCTGTGTTTCTTGAACACAGAGGGAAGAGAGCAAGCCTTCATAGGCTCACCCTGGCTTCTGGTTGAAGACTGTCAAGTCACACATGGCCTGAGGTGGCAGAGCCCATAGGGAGAACTGGCCAGCAGGGACTAAGCTAACTCAGGTGAGTCCCTGAGGAACAGGGACAGACAAGGTGACAAGAAGAACTCACTAGTTCGGTCTGGCCATGTGCACAGGAAGTCTCCTGCAGGGAGGCACTTCTGTTCCCCACTGCAGGGCCCAGTAGCAGGGCACCCTTCCCCAGTGTACGGCCCAGAGGGGAGAGAATGTGCGCTGCAACTAAGTTCAAATCCTGGCTATGCCAAGTGCTAGATGTGTTGATGCTGTTCAAGTTAATCCATCTCATCAGCACCAGTTTCTAACCTATCAAATGGGCACAACAGTACCTGTCTCATAGGGTTTGCTTTGAGGATTAAGTAAGCCAATACAAGTAAAGAACTCAGAACAGTGGTCAGCACATGACAAGGACTCAAACAGGTGCTGGTGTTACCTCGCTTGTGATACTCTCTCCCTGGAAAGTGGGGCTGGTCTGTGGTCAGGTCCCTCTCTGAACAGCTTGACCAATTGCTCCATGACCCACAGAATAGACGCTTGGCTGCAGGGCTTCTTCCCGAAAGCTCCGACTTGGACAAAGAGGGACTTCCTGCCAGGGCCCTGGAGTAGGCAGCAGCTTGTCGCCTGAGGAGGGCCAGGCTTTTCCGGGATGGGGCCACTTGTCCTCCCTCCAGGCTGCAGGTGGCCATCAGAAGAAACACCAGAGCCTTTCTCACTCCCTCTGTACAGCCTGCTCCCTACTTCTCTTCAGACCCTCACTTTACTGTGAGAGCAAAAGGACACCAGACTGCTGCTTGCAGGAGGGAAGCAGGGAAAAATGACATCACCCTCCCACCACAGGAGAACTTCCTGTACACCACAGAGCACCGCCACACGCTGGGGACAAGCCGTGACCAGAGCCTGATGTCACCTGCACGAGGGGACAGCATCTTGAGGGCAGAGCAGGAGTGTGTACGCCCTTGGAGAGATCCTCACTACCCATCAGAGGAAGCCGTCTCATGGCTTCCTAACACCGTCACTTCACCTTGTCTATCTTTCCAGCCTCATCTCCCATCAGTACCCCACCATGGATCCCACCCAGATTCTGGCCCAAAGGAGCCCTCCACTAAACCCCTCCCTCAAGTCCTACCTTTTTCTACCTTACGTCATATGGCAGAGACTACTATGCATTCCCCAATACCCACTTCTCCACCTCTCCCACAGGAAAAGGGTATACTTGCCAGCTTCCCCTATACGAGGTGTGGCTATCCAGATGTCCTGGCTTATGGGATATGAACAGAGGTGATGTGTGGCACTTGTGAGATATGCCCTTAAAAGAAGAAGGCATGCCTCACCCTTCCCTTACCAGCAGCTGAAAGACAGGCAAGGTAGTGAGCGATGCTGGTCCACGCAGAGAGAGCAACACCGTGGGCTGGTGGGATACTGAGGAGGAAGCTGCCCCTGAACAACTGCTCAGACCACAGCAGAGTCACCGTAGGAAGCCTACAGTTTGGCCAGAGACATAAAATAACCTCCATCTTAAGCCAGCCTCTTTGGTTGTCTCTTTAAGGCACCATAATCTACATCCCAATTAAGTTCCTATTGCGCCGGAAGGGGAGAGGGAACGGTTCTATGAGAAGGTCAGTCTAGCACCACAAGAAAAGGTACAGACAAAGAAGTTCCCACCTTGGTGCTCCAAGGCACCTTTCAGCCTAAGCCAAAGTTTACCCAGAGTGAGAATATGAACAAAATGGACATAACAATAGGTAATAAGCACAGGTGAGGTTCCCTTTGATCCTCAAATAGTCTTTCTGGGCCAAATCTCTACTCAGGACCAAGCTCACCTATGCAGAATTAAAAGCCAACACCAAGGAAGCCTGAATTCACCCCTGGAAGAGAAGTTACTAAACAGATTCTGGTATTCTAAGAAGCCTCATTTGGAAAAGCAAATTTAAACTGACCTTCCAAATTAATGTATGTGACTAAAGGCCGGGCTGAGCGAAGAGGAAACACATGAGGGTCAGAAGGGTACCTCAGGGACAGACGACAACAGTTTGTTCCTCTCAACGACTCTGAACTCTGATCTGCTTGTTACTGGCATAGGGATTCCTTTCCTAGTCCCGTCTCCTAGTCCACCCCCGACCTACCCTCACCCTTTCAGGCCTAACTCAAATGTCACCTCCTCCTCTGGAACTTCCAGCCCCTGCTCTTACAGGCAAACACCTCAATCTGTGTTTCCATGGCACTTCATACATTCTTTACATAGAGCTTAGAAGTTCTCACTTTATCTGTTTCTGTGCTTTTCTCCCCACAGGAAGGAGCCCGGTCTTATGCATACCTAGTCCTACATCATCATTTTGGAAAGGAGGAGTTTAGATCTGTGAAGAGCTCAGATCACATGTGAACAGGAGCAGGACTGCTACTGAGACTGAGTCTGTGGGCTTCAGGCCAGAATGGCTTCTCCTCCCTAAATCTACCAAGCAGGAAATGGGGCCTGCGGGGACTGGAGGACCCAAAAAGGTCTCTGCAGAACAGTTTCTGATGCTCCTGGACCAGAAGCTTCAGACATCTCCACATGAGAAATCTATTAGAATTCAAGTTCTCAACAGTCATAAGCAAAGTACTCAGCATAAAAGGGGGCACTATTTTACAGTAACTGTCCCCAAGCAGCACACGCTATGTAACATTCTGCTTGTCGCTTAAGCATTATGTCAAGTTCACACTGCCTGTGATCGAGGACACAGGCAGCCTGGTGTCGGAATCTCACCTGGAAACATTTCCCCACCCAAACCCCCCCAGTTTCTGAAATTCCACTCCTATAGATAAGAGCTTTCTTAGAAGTGGAGGTGAAACCTAGATGTCCTGAGAGAACAGGGGATCTACTGAGCCGGTTTTATTCTTTCAAATCATAAGAAATTTAGTTATCAGATTAGTCTAGTACCCAGAAAAACCATGAGGAAACCGAAGGAGGCTCTGATGTGAGAAAAGTGAGGGGCGATGTGTGGAACAGTAGGCGCCTTCTGAAAGGCTGGGGCCTATGACATACTCTGAACATGACTCTGTGTTGGCTCTCAAGGATATCCAAGGGTCTGATGAAGGCTGAACATGTCTAGTAACCCCAGTTCACAGATGGTGACAACTGAGACTCCTGCTGGTTAGTGGCAGAGGCAGGACGAGTGCCCAGGGTTTTAATGTACCAGCTAGAGCACAGCAAGATGAATAGCCTACTTCCCTCCTGCCTGGGAACTGCTGGCAATCTCAGCAGTCAGGGCTGTCAGAGCTGTGAAATCATCTATGTGACCCGCGTGCACATGATGGGGATGGGGGCACCAGGGGGCAAGGCCCTTCCTGGCTGCACAAACCTAATCTCCATCTGAAAGGGTAGAGGAATGACCAGGCTAGACCCCAACAGTGGCTGAGGGGCCCGCAGGGCAAGCTCTGCCACCAAATATACCAATTTTCAAAGGACCAGCAGGGGGGGTCACAAGTTAAAATATACGGATTTAAAAGACCCTTTAGTTCCCCGTAAAGCATTTTGTAATTGTCCATCCCTGCCAATCTGGCGAGTACAACCACAGAAGATCTTGTTATTTCAAAAACCTGGCAGGCAAAAATCTCCAATTCACCAACGGACTCCAAACCCCAGTGAAAGGGATCCTTCTGTATTAAGAGAGAGAATTAAAAAACCCCAGGTCAGTATGAGACCCAAATGCAACATATAAGAGTAGAAAAGTCACTCACTCAGGTTTCTTAATTTTATCAAAATGACAATACCTTGTCTATTGGTTTTGCAGTACATCAGAGGTCAGCTGAGTTTAGAACTAAGCTCTGTGACTGCCTGGGTTCATGTCTCTAAGATAAAGACCTAGTATTGATTAAGAGTTTACTGTAGGCCAGACATTGTGCTAAGCATTTCACATTAGGTCATTTCATGTAATAACGTTCTGAGGCAGGTAGTTATCGCCATCTCACAGATGGAGAAATTGAAGCTCACAGTTATTTGCCCAAGGTCACAGAGGAAGCCGGGTTCAAATTCAGGTGTGCTGACTTCATGCCTGCACATACTCACTCCACACAAATCAAGACACTCAAATACAGTTAATCAGGAATTCCAAAACCAAACGAGATCTGCACACCTTCTTGGGCGGGAAACACCCACCCTGTACTCAGGTGCACCACACTGGGAGAGGTCCCTCCTCGGACAATCACCGTGATCATCAGTCACAACGACCATGCAGTTCACATGGTGGTTACGTGGTGGTTACGGTTCTGTGGTTACAGAACTCCAGCACCTCAGGAGTCTCCCTCCTGCCCCGCTTTCAGTCATCCATCCACCTACCCCCAAGGATAACCACTGTACAGCCCTCAAACATAACAGATTCATTTTAATCGATTTTTGAACTTTATATACATATCCATCATATCATATGTATCAGTTTATGTTCGCGTCTCTGGCTCAACATTATACTTATGAGATATCCCCATGTTGGCAAGTGTAGCTGTACTAGTTCATTCACTTACTGCTGCACGCCATTGTATCAAGACACCACAATTCATTTACTTGATTTACTCTTTACACATTTATTTACTCTACTATGAATAAACATTTGAGCTATTTCTAATCTAGGGCTCTTATAAACAGTGCGGCTTTTAACATGTGTGCAACATTTCACAATGATTTTAAATGCCTAACATAAAGACCTTCCCAGCATTTTTGCAGGGGCCAGAAGTATAACCTCCATGTTACATATCGGAACCTGAGGTATTTAATCAATACCAGAAAAATCAGAGTGGCACAGCTTAGTCTCAAACTCAGGCCTTTAGGCTCCCCTACTACTACTGCTCCTTCCTTTCTTCCACCACAGCACTGAAAAGGGAAAGAGGAGGGGAGGGTGCTGACAGGAGTCAGAGGTCAGTTGACCAGAGCAAACCAACAGGCCAGACCAATCCACAGAGAGAGGGGCTCAGACAGAACGGCCCTCAGAGCAGACCAAATCCCTCAAGCCACAGCTTCCTCTTTCAGGCTGTGTCTCAGAACGGGGTGGGGTGGGAGCCCAGCAGAAATAGGGGAGACTTGTAACAATTCCAACTCTAATCTAAAACGTACAAATATTTTTCTCAATGAGAAAAACAAGGAGATAACCACTTCAAATTCCTCAGATTGGGCACATTTCTGTCAGATAATACTGAAAGCTAATAAGGATACAGACAAATCACAGAGTGGACAGAAGCGTTCAAGTCAGAGCCACCATTTTCAAAACATTCTGGTACATTAACTAAAACCATTCCATCTAGCAATTCCTCGTCTAGGTAAAATACACAAAAGAAAAGCTTGTGCCCAGGAGATGTCCACAGGCAGTCCCTTAAACATCACCTATAAAAGTAAAAAACTAGAAACCTAATGACCCTGAGTAGGAAGGGGCTAAAGAAACTATGGTTTACTTTTTTTTACTTTTTTTACTTTTTTTTTTTTAAAGGACTTCTCTGGAGGTCCTGCGGTTAAGAATCCACCTTTCAACATAGGGGGTGCGGGTCCAATCCCTGGTCAGGAGAACTAAAGGTCCCACGAGGGACCAGTGAGAAGCCCACTGCCTGAGTGCTGCAAGAAAGACCCAGCACAGCCAAAAGAAAAAAGAAAAGACGCACATCTGAAACTGGGGGATAGGCAGACAAGTCGAAGAATCCATGAGACCCACCTACAGGTTACAACTTGGATGACACTGAACGTGATGGTGAACAAAAGCAGGAAGTTCCAAAAGAGTAAGTATGATACGATACTATTCATAAATGTTTTTAAAACACACAAGATAACCTATCATTTACCAATATAAATGTTAGTAACACTCAAAAAGACTATCCATTATTTCTCAACATATATGCACATATTCGGGAAAGCACAAATGGAACGAAAGGAAAAGCAACTTAGGGGGCTTGTACCTCATCCTAGTGTTTTGTTTCCCTTAAAAAAACGACCTAAAGGAAACATGGCAAAATGCTCATCTTTTTTAAGTCTGAGTGGGGAATGGATACCTGCATGTTTGCTGTATAATCCCATGTACTTTTCTATATATTTAAAATATTCCACAATTTTTAAAATAAAAGATTAAAATTGCTGAAATATTTTTACCTGTCAGATTAGCAATAATGTAAAACTTGATAATACTGCTAAGATTGTAAAGAAACTAATGTGCATAACCAGTTGGTGGAAGATTACAAACTAAGACAAGCTTTTTGAAGGGTGATTTGGCAACATCCATCAGAAATTTAAACATGCATACCCTTTGCCCACGCAAATCCCACCTCTAGGAATTCATCGCATGAATTTTTATACAAGAGCAGCTTTACCACTTGATAAGAGTGAAAAAAATCAGTGAATCATGACTTTTTTGTAGGAAAATGTTTAAAGTCCAGTACACCCGTACAATTAAATAATGGCCACTTTCAAAATGAGGTAGAGCCACATATCTATACTACGTGAAATGAGAGCCAAGACATCTTTACGGAAAAAGCAAGCTGCATATATCAACTGTATAAAACTTTCCATTTAGATATTTTCTATTTAGACATAATAGATATGTACAGTTTGGATATGCACAGAAAATATCTGAAAAGTTATAGAAGAGTTTGTTAAAAATAGTTACATCTGCAAGGGAGGTGGGGCTGCCAGGGGAGGGAGACCCTTTTCCCTTAGTGTTTGTTTATATTGATTTTACAGCAATCAAATGTCACTTTTATACTTGGGGATGTGTACACAAAAACTACACATTCTAAGAGACTTAGAGCCACTGAACTGGAATGTCAGTAAAGCAGGGTCCAATAAATCTGTATTTTTAACAAGACACCTAGTGACTCCCAGGCAGCTAAGCTGGCCACTGCTCCAGGTGATACCTGGGCCAGGTGACACGTGGAGGGAAGGAAAGGTTCTCAGTGACAGGTCTCTCAAGTTCTCAGAAATAAGCCTGTCCCCAGAAGCAACCATGTATTCAATGGCAGAGAAAGATACTTACCTAAAAGACACAGAATGGACACCAAAGCCAGTGGGAGTGGCCAGTAAGACATTATTGACGTCCCTAAGGAATCAGTTTAACCCTAATAAAGCAAGTATTGCCCAGGCAAGATGATGCATGCACCCATCTGACAACTGAGCCAGTCCTTTCTTCTTCATGCCAGGAATACCCACAACCAACAGCATCAGGCAGAGTAGAATTTAGGTTTCCTTTTACTCCCCAGAACAGAGGCATTTGATAAATAGTTGTTGAATGAACAAGTCAATCTATCTTAGCCTGAGGGCTTCTAACTCCAGTGCTGTGATCCAGTACTCAATAAACAACTTTCTCTTCCTATATAGGTGTAGACAGAGGAAAGGGATTTTGATAGCTGTTGGCTTTGTTTTAAATAAATAACTGGTACCTGGCATTGAGCTTCAGTCTACTGCTATCTGGTTTCCCTGGTTGCACAGTGGCAAAAAATTCACCTGCTAATGCAGGAGACTCGAGTTTGATCTGTGGGTCAGGAAGATTGCCTGGCGTAGGAAATGGTAACCCACTCCAGTATTCTTACCTGGAAAATTCCATGGACAGAAGGAGCCTGGCAGGCTACAGTCCGTGGGATCACAAAGAGTCGGACACGCACATGCATGCACGCTACTGCTATCTGATTCATGCCAGCCTACTCTGAGAGATACCCATCCACTGGTGGGTACCTGAGCAGGACTCTGGTGAAGTCACTAAGGTGGTAAGTGCTGGAGTGTCCTATAGCCCACATGGGGAGTGCCCTCCCTGGTGACTACTGGTCAGCTGATCTTCTTCACGTAGCTCCTTTTAGCTCAATACTTGGGCTTGCCAAGTGCACAGCTAGACGGCCTACAGCTGAGGGTAACTGAGCTGCATGGACCAATTCTGTGGCCACCAGCCATACACAGCTACTAGCTCCTAAAATATGGTTAGTCTGAATTGAAATGTTCAGGAAGGGTAAAACACATATTGGATTTTAAAGGCTGAATATAAGAAAAAGAAAATATAATGGCTTATTAAATAGTAATTTTTATACTGATTATATGCTGAAATGATAGTATTCGATATTCTGAGTTAAAATTTACTGAAAGAGATTTCATCTGTTTCCTTCTATGTCTTAAAATATGGCTACTAGAAAAAATTATATGCTAACTCACATTATATTTCTAATGGATAATGCAGCACATATGACCAAGAAACGGCCACCTGACCCATTATGCTTTACAGCCTGACTAAGGGATGACCTCTCACACATCAGAGATCACCTGAGTTTGCATGGCCCTGCTCAACTGTCCTGAAACCTAACTCCATACTTCCTCAGGAACAACGTCAGATATACCAGGAGTTGCATAAACCACCCAACACCAATATATTTTAAAGGAAAGGCTTCAAACCAAAAATTATATGATGATGTCACAATTTCAGGAAAATTGAATCTGAGAAGCTTGTAGAATTTACTAGAAACTCATTAATTATTCTGCAATCCCCAAGAAACATGTGATTTTTCAATTTCTGTAAGTTTCAGAAGAAATCTCCAAAAAGGTTCTCTTGTAATGGTTCTCATGTACTTGAGTTTTTACGGTAACCCTTACTACCATCATTGTAGCTTCTGTGTAAAATAAACATTGCTGTTAGAAAACATCTCCAGAAAACATCTCCAGGTGCAGTTATTATGAAATTGGACCCCAAAGGAGAATCACACATCACCTCCTAGTTCTTTCATTCTTTTGTTCTGTTAGCAGGGATGGAGCACAGGTTGGGGCGGAGGCGGCAGGGAGTGAGGATGACTGCACCCATGCTATTCTCAGCACTAGTTACCCTGCTGGCTGCTAAGGGAGCTCCCTTTCCTTGACTGTCCCCATTCCATACCTTCAGAGGCTAAGGGACTTTCTCAAGGTAACTCAAGCAGCAAGACGTAGAGGTAAGAAAAAGAGTCAGGTATTTCTGTTTCTTCCAGGAGGGCCACAATTCCATGATGCAATTTCTGAAAACTTGTCATTTTCAATTTGGGGGGATTGGACTGGACCAGATCAACCTAACACCCGCTTTTTGGGTCAGCCCTTCATGATACAGATACATCTCAGAACCAAAATGCTTACTTGGGGAACTGGCTGAGACCCGCTTCCTGGTCAGGCTTTCCTGGCTGGCCTTGTCTGAAGCCGAAGAGCCCCTGGTCTGGACGTGCCTCTTTCCTGGGTTCTCCTCTGGCTCTGGCGGCTTTTCTATTCCGTGGAAATACTTCATGTGATAATGCAACAGTTTGCCTTTGCGGAAATATTTTAAACAATCCACAACCGTGCACCTAAACTTGTGATTTAGGTCGCTGGCTGGTGCTTTAGATGTCACAAAATCATTTGTTCTCTTAAAAGTATTTGTTACTGGAAAAAAAAAAACAAAACAGATCCCTCATGCTTATTGGAGCTATTACAATACATGCATCAACACAACACATGGCAACAGAATGAGAGAGCAGCATGCATATGTAGAGGGAGACATCGATGACCACTGCTGTTTGAAAGAATGGATATAACTTCAGGGTAAACAACAAAGACTCAACTGTGATTCATCTCTTGAAAGAAGAGATCAACTTTTTTTTTTCTTTTTTAAAGCAGCCACACAAGTTCTCATGGTTTCGGAAGAACAAGGGAAAATCCTAAAAAAGAAAAAAACCAGGAATCCAGCCCAGCACTTGTTACTCATGAGTTGGACCAGACTCAGACCTTCCATCATTCAGATATGTTTGTGTAGGCATGACTAGAGAATATTCTGGTAGGATCTCTTTATGAAACCGAAAGGATCTTACACAAGGAGAATCACTATTACAAAGGTTTTAGTATAGAGCTTTTGAGCTCTCAGTACGATGTACTCTGTTTGGTCAAGAGGACTCAGAGAAGAAGAAGGAAAAAAGACAACCAACTGAATGAACCTGGAAGGCGTGTAGAGAACTCAATGATCAAATTCAAAGAGACAATAAAAGTTTGACACCCCCTCCCTAAACCAAGAGTCTTCCCAGGTGGCTTTAGTGGTAAGAATCTGCCTGCTTACCAGTGCAGGTGACACGGGAGACACAGGATCTGTCAGGAAGATCCCCAGAGTAGGAAATGGGAACCTACTCCAGTATTCTTGCCCGGAAAATTCTACCGACAGAGGAACCTGGTGGGCTACAGTTCATGGGGTCACAAAGAGTCAGACGTGACTGAGCACGCACGCAGGCCCCAAACCAAACAAGCAGAAGGCAACTGTCTGTCATGCATCAATAATAGAAAGTAATGCTGTCACAAGGAAATCATGAGTATTAGAAGTCAATTTATTGAAGACTCCCTTCACAATACCCTCATCCCAATGAGAGCAATCACCTTAAACTCAAGTCACCCCTACTCTACAGATTACATCACCCAAGAATATCCTGAATGTATGGACCTTTCTTGAGTGAATCAATTTTTTTCTAAATGCAATGATACAATTTTCATTATAAGCAAAGAGCATGCTGAACTTTTGGTAAATATTATGATTACCTTTTCAAGTACCATTCCATAATCAGAAGGAATAAAAAAAAATTTTAACTCGTCTAAATCATACTCTACATTTCAAAATCAGCAGGAAGGTATGATTATAAAACTGGTAGGCTTGATGATCTGATGTACACACACACACACACACACCCCAAAGCAGAATACCTTAACTCATTTTCTATCCATGACAAGAGATATAAGAAAGAGGTTCAAATCAGTCAGATACAGTTAAGAAAAAGTAACATGAAATGAAATATAATACATACTTCTCCCTACACATAGTTGCACCAGAAAAAAAAAAAAAGTCAGTAAAGAAATTCAAAATTCAAACCTCTAATATATCCTAAAATTCTCTCTTAAAACAAAATACATTTTCTCTGGAATCTCCTCCCCTATGGCCTACTAAGCTGAATCATATCAATTTGCCATTTTTATAAGTTAAGAAAGGTGAGATATTGGCCATTTCAAATGGTCCAACCTAATAGTTTCTTTTCCACCTAACAATCTTTCAAAAATCACTGCAGAAAATTCCACCTAGCACTGTGTAAACAAACCTAAGGTCTGAGGAGGTCAGAGAGCACCAAGCCTGCCTACTACCACCCGAGGCCCACAGCAGTCAAGTTCAGCTACAGGAAACTCAGCTATCCTTCGGCTTGTGTCTGAAGCCCTGTTTGTGATCAATTATTTATTTAAAAAAAAAAAAAGAGCCAAAATACAAACACCCTAGAACTTTTTTAAAAAGTTAACAATAATGAGAACTTTGAATCAATTCCATGAAGAATTACCATTCTTTCTGTTCAGAATCTTTGCACCCTTGTGTACACAAGCCAGCCATTTGCATAAGGCAAAGACAGGAGAGTGGTTAAAAGTGGGGGCTCTGCAGCGGGCAGCCTGGTTCAAATCCTGGCTCCTCTAATTACTCCTCCTGCCTCCTAGCACCTTCACATGCAGAGTGGAGATAGCAATAATGGTAACCACTTCACTGACTTGAAAGAATTAAATGAACTGCATGCAAAGATTCTAAAACAACATCTGTTCAATAAATAGTGAATATATAGTACAATTTTGTTCAATATTCTGGAATAAGCTATAATGGAAAAGAAAATTTTTTAAAAAGTATAGGGCTTACCTGGTGGCTCAGTGGTAAAGAATTTGCTTGCCAATGCAGGAGACATAGGTTCGATCCTTGGTCTGGGAAGATCCCACATGCAGCAGGGCAACTAAACCTATGCATCACAACTACTGAGCCTGTGCTCTAGAGCCCAGAAACTGCAACTATTGAAGCCTGCCCTCCCTTGAGCCTGTGCTCTGCAGCAAGAGAAGCCCATGCACCAAGCCTGTGCAGCAACAAAGACCCAGCACAGCCAAAAATAAATAAATACATAAATAAATAATTTTTAAAAGTATATGTATACAGTATCATTTTGGATTAAAGAACAAATGTGACTTATGAACAGTCTTTCAGCAATTAACCTCTCACAGCAGAAGGGCAGAAGCTCCCTTCACCCTCAGTCTCACTGCATGCCACTGCAGATTCAGGGCAGTATAATGGAAACCACCCAACTTTAAATCCCAGCTCTACCCTTTATTAGCAGCATAAATAAGCTGTGTATGGTTTTTTAAAACTCTTCTGATTATCCAGATTCCCACCTATTTCAAAAGAGTTAGAGAGGGGGCTATAAGATAACATATACACTTGGCGCAAAGCAGGCCATTTCAAATAGAAAATAATCATGGTAAACAGGCTTCTGTCATTTATGGAATGTGGCTAAGAGACATATTATAATTATCAACCAGAGTGAAATACTCCTTCGAACAGCCCTCATAAGCTCTGGCTAGAAGACACATCACTCACTAAGCATTCAGTTTTCTCTACATCCTAGTAGAAATATGAAGTCCGAAACCAACCTTAAGACTCCCAGCATGGCCATTCAGTGGGATTATTACTCCCACCTTTCAGGACATCTTACTTTCACTAATGCAGCCCCCCTCCAAAAAATTGTTTTAAATAATTACATTATACTAGGTGCTGGACAGTACCAAGCTTGATCTACCAAAATCCTGAACTTCCTGTAGTTTGTCTTTTTAAAACACAAATTAAAGTGCATTTTCTCCAAAAATTTTACCAAATTCTATGTTGGAAGTTACATTTATCCCTAATAAACTCCACCTGATTATTTTAGTCCAAGAACTTTGTAACCTTTGTCTCTGGAACCCTATATACTCTTAGGTCTTGATCCAGGCTGTTGATAAAGATCCAGTAGTACAGAGCTGAGGACAGCCTTCAGAATAACCTTCAGGCTGACATCAGCTAATCTACACTCTCTGGTTAGAGTTGCCTAAGCCAACTGAACTTGATCTATGCAAATTACCAATGTACTCACACATCTTTTTCCTCTTTGTTCATAGATAAGATTTTAAAAGGGATGTGGTCAAACTGTCTGCTAAAACAAAGAGATATCTGGTCTGAGGGCTACAGTAGACTCCTCACATTCCTATGTTGAAACTTAATTCTCAAAGTGATGGTATTTGGAGGTGGAGCATTTGGGAAGTGATTATGTCACAAAGGCAGAGCCCTCATGAACAGGACTAGTGGCTTTATAAAAGAGACTCCAGAGAGCTCCCTTGCCCGTACCTCCATGTGAGGTTACTGTAAAAAGATAACTGTTTATGAACTAGGAAGCTGGCCCTCAACAGACACTGAATCTGCTGGCACCTTGATCTTGAACTTCCCAGATTCCAGAACTCTGAGAAATAAATTTCTGTTGTTTATAAGACACTCAGTCTATGGTATTTTGTTACAGCAACCCAAATGGATTAAGACAGACAGTCTACCAATCCAGTATAAGCCTCTCAAAAGGAAATACATTCAGTCTGGCAGGATAAAAACTCATCCCCACAAAAGCAAAACCCTTGATTCCTCACAAGTAAGCAGAAGGTGGAAACAGCTAGACCTCAAAAGGTAAACAAGCTTGGCAATCAGGTAGGCCACCTGCATCAGAGGTGGTACTAGGATCACAGGGGCTCAGGTAAACAGATAACTCCACAGGAGAAAAGACACTACCTGGTGTCCCTGTCACAAAGCTCCTGGCCAAACCTAGAGCCCTTTTCAAGACAGCAACACTAATAAGACAAAATGAGTTGCTGGTTTTGTCTGAAGGAGCAATAAATATTTGAGAATTATGAATCTTCAACCATGGAAGTTCAAGAAGTAAGATTTCCCCATAAACTCAACTCAGTTAAGTATATAAACTCATTGATATGCAAGCCCTTCTGATTCTAAGCCTGTAAGTACAACTAACTTACTTGGCCATCTGGAGAAAACACAATCAACACAAGCATCAGGGTGAGACAAGCAGCAAAGAGAGGATAAATTAATCATGAATCATAGCCTGTGACAAACTCTGATAGATTACACAATTAACTATAACTTCAGGCTCACAAATGAAGAAGTAGATCAAACACCCCAAGACTTAAGTTATTTTCCCTTTTCATGAAGGTCTTGGTAACTGTACTATTTCAATTCTGAACACAACAAATTTTTAAAGATATGAAAATTGTATGTGCCAGGCTTCACAATTTTATCCTAATTTTCCCATATGGCAGCCCTCTGTATGCATAAAGAAAACTGCATTTCAGGGACTCCCCTGGTGGTCCAGTGGCTAAGACTCTGCGCTCCCAGTGCAGGGGGCCTGGATTCGATCCTTGGTCAAGGAACTAGATCCCATATGCCACAATTAAAAGTTCATATGCCACAACTAAAGATCCCACATGCTGCAGCTAAGACCCAGCACAGCCAAATAAATACAAAAATAAATAATTTTTTAATGAAGTTATTAAAACAAAAAAGCTGCCAGTTCAGGCAGTACAGGCCTCTGACACACCTCTCCCACATGCAAACCAAGCCCTGTTCAGCTTTTTCCTTGGTCTCTGAGCAAAAAAGATTCTGTCCTGCCTTCTCTGAATTCCCGTAAGTACTTCATGGAAAATAAAACTTGCAGTTATCTGTTCCTTTCTATTTATATTACAGTTAGTTCTGTTCACTCCTTCTTCTAAAATGAGGAATATGCTCCATTCTTTACTTCTCCTACAGTCCCCACCTCAGAGGACTATTTCTTCAAACAAGAGAGTTAGCCCTAGCCTCTCCAAGACAGTTTCCTTCTCATTAAATGGGAATAAAAATACTTATTTTACATATTCACAAGGTTCCCACATGTTTCCATGAGGTATTAGAAGAGAAATCCTCCTACAAATTGCAGCGGGTTACTTGAACATTAGCTGTCACCTGGCTTGTCACTGACCTCACAGTTGTTTGCTTAAAAAAGTTATGCATAATCCCAGCCAGGGGTCCATGTACCAGCGCACGATCTGAAAAAATGTAACATCTAATTGTCCCATTTTATTAATCAAACACTGAGGTGTTAGTGGTAATTAGTAAAAGCACAACAGGAACAGCAAAATGATGGAACCAGTAAAAATGTTTTACATTTTAAAAGAATTCTAAAGTAAAACATGCACAGCATAATTAAGCTTAAGAAAACCCACAAAAGAAACAGTTTCAGCAAAACAAAATTATATATGTGTAACATAAAATATAATAGTGTATTTTTTTTAGAATTGTAGGAATATAACCAATGATAACGGTTTGCTTATGAGACTTCAAGTAAAAAAAACAAAAACACTAATTTTTCCCCCTACTCTTCCATGTTATAATACCCATATTATCTCACAGTAGAAAGAATACAATTCTTTTATATCTTATATTATATTCCTTCCCATAACAGTGGTCCTGTGACAAGAGAAATATGGTATTGTGAGCACAGCAAGCAACCAGGAGAGCCACTGGTTGTCAAAGGGCATCCTGGGCGACAGTCTACAGCAATCCCAAGTCTCACACACACACTGTCTATTTCCCAGTGGGAGGACAGTTCATCTGAAACATACATCACTGATAGCACCAGCTAAGTGGCATCATCCTCTCTTGGGATTCTATGGTCCTTTGTCAACACAAGAGCAGTTACTAGGTAACAAAGGGCAGAAAATATGTAAATTAAATCCTCCAGGGCGTCTGGTTCAAAATCTAGGGGTAATGGAATTATCCTTAGGTTACAGGCTAACCTACAGGAACCAATTTATTCCTGTTTTAGACGGTAGCATCTAAATCAATATTTGCAAGTAGTTACAGGTATTACTGTTCAAATGCTGTGTTCTTCCTCATGTTTAACAGATCTCTGTATGGAAGTATGCAGGCAAAGCAAGGAGCTCTATCCTAGGCTCCCAGGCTTAAAATCCCAGGTCACTCTCTGCTCTGGCCTCTCCCAAACTATATGAGGAGAAAAATGGTCCACGGAATTTGAATTTGCTTTAAATAATAGTATAACTCTATTAATTATACTAAAAGAGTGCTTTCTTTTTCTTTTGAGGGGGAAAGAGAGGTAGAAAGAGACTATAAAATGTCTCCTAATAATCCCTACCTCCAGGCATCCACTCCCGTGTGCAATTCCCTCCCTTTGAGTGTGGGCAGGACCTATATAACTTGCCTCTAATGGAACAGGCAAAGGTGACAGCAGAACATTTTCATGATTGTGTTTTGTAAGACCATAACATCCATCTTACTGGCAGGCACTCTCCCACGCTGGCTAGATGCAACAAGTGCTATGTTGTGAGCTACTCAAGGGAGAATCCCATGTGGCAAGAAACTGAGAGTGCCCACAAAAGACTACAGCCCTCAGCCTGACAGCCTTCAATAACGTGTGAGCCTGGAAGCAGACCCTTCCTCAGTAGATTTTTCAGATGAGAACCAGCCCTGGCCAACTCCTTGACCGCAGCCTTGCAGAGAACCCTGTTAAGTTGTACCTAGACATCTCACCCACAGACACTGTGAGAAAATAAATGTGTTATTTTAAGATACTGTGTTCATGGTAATACTGCCACACAGCAACAGATAATATAGAGTAGGATCAGAAGCTCTCGGTTTCTATTTGCTTGGGCAATGCTTTATATTACACTTTCCCTTTTATGATAAGCACAATCTTTATAATAAAAAAAGCTTTTAAACTATGTTTTCCGAGACCTGGCTTAGAAATCATGTCCTATATAACTACCCTTTTTTGGTATACCCATTGCCAAGTACCTCAAAACCTCACAGCTAGATTGTTTATGATGATGGTATTCACTCTGGCTGGCAACTCAGTCTGGCCTTCTAAGCCCATGTCAAATCCAAGCGCCATCATGCTTTCCAAACTCATCTCCCATTAGTTCATCCACAATGAGGCCTCAGCAGCTGCCCCAGCCAACTGCTGGCCACAGCATCCGCTTCATGCTCTTATAGCTCACACCTCTGCTCACGCTGGGCCCTCTTCCTGCCATTCCTCCCTGTCTCAGCCAAGTCTACTTCCACACAGACCCAGCTCACTCCAAATGCAGGGAAGCAGCCAGATGGCCTGGTTCTCAGGGACCACATGCTATCAACTCCTGGCACAAACAACTATCTACTGCAGCCTCTCTTTAGCACTGTGGATCTGCTCCTGGATCCTGCTGTTTGCCACTGCTCCAGCCAGAGGATAAGGTTCATTGTCGTGTATGCCCTCAGCACTCACCCCTAATATGACTGGTATTCTTGTCACCAACAACTCCACATAACCCCAGTAGTTTAACACTTTTTTGACATGTACTTGAAATACTATAATGAATAAAACGTTTTTCAGGTCTGTGAAGGCATAGCTTTCTCAGCTGTGAAGCAACAAAAAGCAACCAAAGAGAAACATGAACAGGTTTAAATACTCACAGCAACTCCAGTCAAATGTTTGGAATAAAAAAAATAACAAAATGTTCATAAACAGAGAAGCAGTTCATTATGCGAAGTCTGCACTAAGTAATTCTCCCATCCAAGTACTAATCAGGCCCGACCCTGCTTAGCTTCCGAGATCAGACAAGATCGGGCGCGTTCCGGGTGGTATGGCCGTAGACAGTACTATGTAATTCTAATTAGTCATTCTTTTAAGAATGAAGTAGCTCTGTACTTACTGATATGGATACTCTCAAGATACACTGCTAAGTGAAAACAGAAAGTTCAGTGTACACTGTACGACTATATGACATGTATGGTTGCAGATGGGGGGGAAGGTATTATAAAATGCATAGAAAGGAAACCAGAAGGATAGGTATCAAACTGTTGACAGCTCTCGAGAGAAGCTTAAGCTAGGAAAACAGGTGGTAAAGAGGAACTCTCACATGTCCTCTGTGTACCCCAGGAGCAATGGGTGTACCCAGCACTCAGCTCTTGGGTTCTAAACACAATTCACCACTTAAAGGAAATCAGGGCTTCCTAGAAAAATGGCTGAATCCAAGGTTGGGTGAGTACAGGATGAACGTGCTACATCTTCTCATGTCAGAATGTAAAGAAGACACAGGAACTAGCTTGAAGGGCTCCCACAACATGGTTATTAAAATAAATAATGATAGAAATCATTATAACCCACAGAACAAAAGAAATTCCATGAGACCACATGGATGAAAAGAGGGAAGGAAGGAAAGAAGGGAGGGAGGGAGGAATCTGGAAGAGAGGGAAAGGCAGGCAGGCAGGCACTTCCTTAACAGAATACAAACTAATAAATGTAGAAGGAATGATGAGAGTTAGAAATCACCATTTGGTAGACATCAGAGTAAAAATATTTATCAGGCAAGAAGCAGAAGTGGATATTAAAATAATGAGTGAACTCCTGATAAAGAAACATACAGATATTTGAGTATGTGTAAACAAAGATACTTACATATATTCAAGGTATCCTCTCACAAGAAACTTAGTAACTATAAAGGGAAAAATAACAGCTTTACAGTAGAGAAACCTGGTGGGCAGTACCCTTAGCCAAGTGACCAAAGTTAACTTCACCAATAAACGGGACAGATATCATGCGGCTCCTGATAGAATGCACTTGAAAAGGACACATCACTTGCATGGTGTTGCTGCTAAAAGGGAATAACCTAAATCTAATTACCTGGATGCATCAAAAAAACCCCAAATTCAATGACATCCTATTCCTCAGAAATGTCAAGGTCATGAAAAACAAAAAAAGACTGAAAAAAATGTTTCAGATGAAAGGAAACTAATGAAACATGACAATTAAATCCAGTGTGACATCCTGAGTTGGATCTTGATCCCCTCAAAAAAAAGTTTCCTCCATGTCTGCCATGAAGAACATTATCAGAACTAATGAAGTCTGAATAAGGTCCTGACTTTGATAATTAAATTATGGTCATATAATTAAATGTTCTAGTTATCAGGAAATCGACACTGAAGAATTTAGGAGTAAAGGTCTGCAACTTACTTGCAGATAATTCACAAAAATAGTTTTTAAAGAATAGAATAATGAAGCAAACATAGTAGACTGCTAACAAACAGGGAATCTGGTTGAAGGTATGTAAGAATTCTTTCTACTATTTTTGAAACTTTTTATGTCTTCTAATATTTCAAAATAAAAACATCTTTTAAATATAAAGATGAAAAAATTTATGCAGGAAAAATACTTCGAGGTCACAGAACAGTTAAGTGGGAGGAAAGCAACCCTGGCAAGGCTATCCGCACTTGGTCCTCACAAGAGAAACTGAGCATTTATTCCACAAGATGGCAGAGCTGCCCCAAAGGCCAGAGCTGCGTATGGAGCAGCTAATGCGGGGCTCCTGCTCTAGACTAGATGGTGTTGCCTTCCCAGCCTCCTTCACACTGATCTTGACTCCATCCCAAGTTAGAAATTATAAGACTGGCACCAGCTCAGGACAGCAACCTCTAAACAGTGACTAACACAGCAGCACCCTGGCCTCCAGGGGCCTCGCGGGATGCTTCTGAGAATGATCCCGCTCTCCTTCCTGCTGACTTACATAATACATTCCTGGTGAATGAGTTCTCAACAACCAGCAATCTTTCTGGATCATCCTGTACTCACCACTAAGCCCATGTTCCAAAAGAAAAACCAGGAACAACATTCAGTTTCCAGATCAACACTTCTGCCCCCTCAAATTAAAGAATTTCAAAGGCACCACCCTGTCTGGAGTACTGACATCACTTGTACCACACAGAGTGCTCTTCAAAGCTGGCCTACTAAGCTGCTTACTTGAGTATACACACTGCTTTAACACGTGCCCTCAAGGGCAGTGCGAGCTCCGTGTTACACACTGTGCATGCAACCTCTCTAAACACAGGATGTGTGTTCACTTCACCTGATTTATACAGCACCCAGCATCTCATCAGATGGCATTCAGTACTCAGTCAGAAGATAGGAGTTGGAATGACCCAGCCATTGGGAAATGTGGTATTCTATCTCTGGCTGAGTTACCCCTTCTTGCCAAGTACTAGGTTCTTCTATAAAACAGGGAGAATTAACAGTGAAAAATTAGCAAGAACTTGGATGTCTTTCACAGTGGGAAGTTAAATAAATTATGGAAAATCTATCCAATGAAATAAATTATATGTAATCATGAAAGAGCTATGAACTGACATGGAAAAATATTGTATAAAAATGACAAGCCACTGACTAATACAAGAATATGATTCCACTACTATGTTTTTTAAAAGTTACATGGGTACATGTGTGTTCATATATGCAGAGAACCACATGTTGAAGAATAGAAAAGCATATACCAAACTGTCCCATGGTTCTTTCAAGAGGGGAAAGAGTAACGGAGGACTTTTCACTTTTTTTCCTTTTACTTAGTTTTAATTTTTCCTAGTATGTTTGGTTTTGAAATTTATAGGAGGAAAACAAACAGCAAAATGACTCTTTATATATTAATAATAATCTTTAAATAGGGGTCCTAACTGTCTTTATGCCAGGGTAGTTGTGAAAACTCATCAAGAAGTTGTACTTACAAAGAATTAGTATTCCTTAGTGTTCTCACTGTGAAAAATCAAATTTAAATTTTAAAATCAACACTAAATAAAACCTTTCATTGCTGTCTCCTTATGACTCAAAAACGATGACCATACTTGCTTGGAGGACAGCAAGGAGGACTGTGGCTGGAACAGAGGTAGCAGGAAGGAGAGAAACTAAGGAAAGATGAAACTGGAGCGGTAGCAGGAAGCAGCCGGGCCAGAATAAGGACCTGAGGCCCTCACTCATGACCAAATACCAACAGTTCAGGTGGTGGGAAATATGCATGTTATTTTTATTGTTCTTATACTTTTCTAGATTTCTTTTCAACTTTATGAATGTAAAAAAGCAAGTTACCAAAAAAGAATATGCTGAATAAAGACAAGATTACCTCCATTAATGAGGTAAAACGTACCAAGAGATCCCTAGTGGAGTTTGAATAAGGTCCAGATTTTGATAATTGTGGTAACTATTGAATCTAGCAATCATACTTGCAAAAACATATCCTACAGGGCTCTTCATAAGCGTTCAAGGATTACCATATTAATGTTTGAAATACTTTGCTATTGCTCAGTAATAATCTAAATATCCTCAAAAGGAACCATTTATCAGAAACTTAACATTATGAAATTGTGATTCTTTTTCACATTACCAATAATATCCAAATAGCTATTAATGTAACACGCGATCACGATACTTATCTTCCTGTGTAGTCATGGATATGTGCAACTACCTAAACTGTGTGTCTATTAACATCAGGTAGAGTTTTCTCCGTCAGTAATGGTAGAAGACCTCACATGGAAACAACCCTTTTGATTACAATCATTATAAACTCTGGGAAAAAAATATAAAAGAAAAAAATATCTAAAGGCACTGAAGAGCAACAAAGAGAGACAGAAACACAAGTCAGACATTTGAAATAAACTTTTCATCTAAAGGTGGGCTCCAGTAAGAAGCACTGCATAGCTAAAACCCTTTAGTCTTACCGGCTGAAGAAACAGAAGACAAAGTTCAGTGCAATAACAGCTAGAAAGTGAGGAGTAAAACTTAGAAAGAAGACAGCCACAAAAGGGTGGCTTCATTCGATACATTTAAATTCTGTCTGATCTCTCACTGATCTCCAAACCTATAGAATTCCAAGAAGACCAACTAAAGCTCAAAAACTAAACAGAGGTTTCAGATTCTGCCCATTGCAGGAGAAAAGAAAAACATAAAACAGAAGCATATTGCAACAAATTCAATAAGGATTTTTATTAATAAAAAAAAAAGGTCTACATCAAGAAACTGGAATTTTGAGTTCAAATAAATTTCCCTTTAAAACAAAGAAATCATTATTCTTCAGAGGAACATAACGTAATCCAAACTACAATCTATCACTCACAATGCAGAGGATATAATCCAATATGTTAGAGATATAAAGAAACAGGAAAGTGTCACCTAGAGTGAAAAGTCAGTCAATGGCGATTAACTTCAGAATAATCTAGCTGTTGTTAGATAAGTATTTTTAAAAAGCTATTAAAACTATGCTCATGATGAGTAAATAGACTGAAAATCTCAGCAGAGAATCTAGGGGAATAAAAGAAATATTGTAGAAATAAAAAGTACTAGAAATAAAAAAGTTCACTGGATGGGCTTAAAAGCAGACTGGAGCTGAGAAAAGCATTTGAAAATAGACTGAAAATTTTTCAGTCTGAAAATGAAGGGGGAAAACTGAACGAAAACATAAAAATCCACAGAGTTCCGGTGACCTGTGGGACAGTTTCTAAAAGTCTCACATAAATTTGATGGAATAGATCAGTTTTCATATTCAAGCTCAGTAAATTTCAAGCAAGTTACATATAACACTGAAACAAATTTTAACATGTCATAGTTAACTGCTAA
Source organism: Giraffa tippelskirchi (assembly GCF_054371585.1). Lineage (NCBI taxonomy): Eukaryota > Metazoa > Chordata > Mammalia > Artiodactyla > Giraffidae > Giraffa > Giraffa tippelskirchi. The sequence continues at coordinate 106,850,277 of NC_137287.1, read as the reverse complement.
AAACCAAAGATAAAGAAAATCTTGAAAGCATCCAGAAAGAAAACAACACATTACAGCCAGGAAAAACAACAATATGAATGACCACTAACTTCCTTTCAGAAACAATAGAGGACCATGAATAATATCTTTAAAGTTATTATAAAGAAGTGATACTTTAAAGTATTTAAAGAAAGAAAAACTGTAAACCCACAATTCTATATCCAGTGAAAATATCCTTTTAAGAATGAAAGTTAAATAAAGTCATGTTCGAATAAACAAAAACCAAGAGAATGTGTCACCTGGAAACCTGCCCTACAGAAAAAAAAAAAAAACACACGAAAGGAAAATTGAACATGAAAAAAATCTTCAAGAAGAAATAAAGAAGGAGGTTCAAGAGGGAGGGGACATGCATATACCTATGGATGATTCATGTTGATATATGCCAGAAACCAACACAATATTGTAAAGCAAATTATCCTCCAATTAAAAATAACTAAATTAAAAAACAAAAGATATGAAGAATACTGGATATGGTTAATACATGTGAAAATCACCATCTCTTTTATCTTCTTTAAAATACATGAGCAAAAATTATAATACTGTACTATCAACTTTATAGCATATGTAGATTCAATTCATGTGATAACTAGAGCATAAAAAGGGGGTGTTAATGGATTATACAACATTTTACATAAGATGGTTCAATTAACTATAAGTAAACTGTGAAAAGCACATATATACATTGTAATGCCTAGAGTAACCTCTAAAACAAATGCTAAGAAGTATAGTTTAAAGCTAATAGATGAATTAAAATTGGATTTTAAAAATTCAATTAACCTGAAAAAATAGGAAAGAAGGAAAAGAACAAAACACAGGATCAACACACAACCAAAAGCAAAATGGCAGACCTGAATGCAATCGTATCAGTAATTTCATTTAACGTAACTAAACATTGTAGTTAAAATCCAAACCCATCTATCTATAAAAGACACAGTTTGAATTTAAAGGCATAGTTATATTGAAAGAAAAGAGACAGAAATAGATATACCATGTATATAGAAAGCAAAAGAAAGGTGGAGTACCTGTTCTAATATCAGAAAAAGGACACAAGAATTAAGTCAATTTTCATATACAACCTCAGTGACTCTCAAGCAGGTTAAACACAAAACTAAAACAAATTTAAACACATGATAGTACGACAGTCAAGAAAAAGACTACCACCAAAGATACAGTGATATTTCACATTACAAAGAGGGCAATTCATGGTTAGGATATGGGGCTTTCACTGCCAGGGCCTGGGTTCAATTCCTGGTCAGGGAACATTCCACAAGCCTTACAGCCAAAACAAAACACAAAGCAGGGCAATTCATTAGGAGGACATAGCAATTAAATAAATGCATGCAAATAAAAACAAAACTTCCAAATACATGGATCAAGACTGATAGAATTAAAGGGAGAAAAAGATAAATCCACAATCACCCATCTCTTAATAACTGGTAGAAACAGATAAACACACAGAAAAAACAAAACGAAACCAGTGGCAATGTATCAGAAAAACACCATCAACCACCCCGACCTAACTAACAGATTTACAACCATGGCAATTTTTTAAAACGCATATGGAATATTCATCAAGACAGATCATATGCTGGACCATAAAAAGCAGTACAGCAAATGTATAAAGATTGGGGTAATTCCCTGGCAGTCCAGTGGTTAAGATTCCATGCTTTCACTGCAGAGGGTGTGGGTTTGATCACTGGTAGGGGAACTAAGAGCTCCCATGCCCCGTGGCATGGCCAAAAATAAAAACAAATAAAGATTTAGATCCTATAGAGTATGTTCTTTGACCATCATGGAATTATATAAGAAATCAGTAACAATAAGGTATCTATAAAAAACCCAACACTTGGAAATGAAACATATTTCTAAGCAACAGTCAACCAACAAATCATAGATATTCTGAACTGAATGAAAATGAAAATACAACGTATCAAAATTTGTAGGATGCAGCTAAAGCAGTGCTTAGTAGAAAATTTTATAACTTTAAATGCTCATATTAGAAAAAAGATCTAAAATCAATGACCTATATTCTAGAAACATTTAAAGAAAGAAAACAAGATCAAAACAGAAATCAATGACTTTTTTTTAAATAGAGAAAACTAAAGCAAAAGGTGAGTTCTTTGAAATTATTTACAAAACTGATAAATCCTCAGTAAATCAAGAAAAGAGAGGAAACACAAATTAGAAATATCAGACAAGCATGTAGCATTTTTTAAGTATATGGCATCAAAATAAGAAATTGTTATTAATAAAGGGTGAAAAAAATTAGGAAAGTTCATTTTTTTAGTTCACAATCAAAGCAGAAGCAAAAGTACATTTTATAAGCGGATTATGTTAACTCTAAATATGAACCTGCCACAGTAGAAATCTCTTGTAATTCAGCAAGGGGAGAAGTCGGTTCTGTTTTCATAGTGTTTTCTCCCATTGACTTGCAGTTCAACTCCAAGCCTGCAGGCCCCAATCCATCCCCAATGGAGTGGCAAGTTAATGTGGATGAGACCTGGCCAGCTTCCAAAGGAGATTTCAACTGACCTAGAAGAAAAAGAGAAAGATTGGGGAACATATACATGTATTTAGTCTAAGAAGCAAAAGTTCCACAAAAGACTGATAAAGTCAGGGTCTTTTTAGAGGAAGCCATTCACTTCACAGCATACAAGAAAGAATACATTCACAGGGTCCAGCACACATAGTCAGGGTTGTAAGCATATCAAAGAAAAAGGCTAATAAGAAGCTAAAGTGAAGGGAGGATCTACTGGAAATATTAACAAAAAGGCAGAGGCACTAGAGTAAGATGGCATCAGAAAGACAGAAGAACAAGGCTCTTTAGCACTGTACCTCCAACCCAACATACACATACGCAAGCAAAATCAATCAAAAATGCACACAAAAGTTTGTCTGTGAATCCTCAGTGAAAAATAATATGAGAAACACTGCAGCCAAATCAATATCTTGATTTCAAGATAATCTAAAACTTGTGTAAGGCAGTACACAATGACTGATTTAGACTGGTTCTCACCAGACAGGCAGCAGGATGGCAAGACCATTCTAGAACAGACTCTGACTCACCTTCTTCTGATTCCTTGGTATTGGATGAAGTGTTTTGCAAAGGATCAGTATTAACTGTATCAACCAAATCTGATACAACCAAGTCAGGATCTAGAATTTCGTGGGTCCCATTAGTGGACAGCCTGGAAGACCGTCTCCTTGATAAGTCTTTGTCAGTGTTTTCCGAGTAGTTTTTTGACTTTTCCTGGGCTATAAACCATTAAGAGAGTTGTAGTCAAGAGACCAGAAGAAATAACTCTGCTACTACAGATTTCTGGGGCTTCCCACGTGGTGCTAGTGGTAAAGAACCCGCCTACCAATGCAGGAGACATAAGAGACGCAGGTTCGATACCTGGGTTGGGAAGATTCCCTGGAGGAGGAAATGGCAACCCACTCCAGTATTCTTGCCTGGAGAATCCCATGGACAGAGGAGCCATGCGGGCTACAATCCATGGAATCACAAAGAGTCGGACACTACTGAAGTGAATTAGCACACACAGATTTCTGGACTGGCTGCCTTGATAAGGGCTTCAAACAGACTTCTGGCATCAGTGATGAAAGGAAATACCTTATCCTGGCTTATAGTTTTAAATAAAGGTACAGTCTTTCTGCCAGAACATAATTTTCCTAATTTAAGGATTTGTGATCTGAAAATATGTGGGCAAGGCCACATCCCAATCTTGACAAGTTCTATTTTGGAGCTTTCCAACATAAAAATGTACGTACTAACAATACCCCAAGGCGATAAGGTTTACACAGCCTTAGAGCCATCACAAGTCCTTTCTGGAACCAAGAGGGTATTTTTTAAAAATCAATAAATAGCATGTTTTTTTTAATGGAAGTATGGTTGATTTACAATGTTGTGATAGTTTCAGGTGTGCATGAATATACAGGTTCATGCACATATATATGCTCTTTTTCAGACTCTTCCACTACACTAGGTTATTTTAAAATATCAAATATAGCTCCCTGTGCTAGAGTAAGATCAATAAATATATATTTAAAGTTTCACTCAGCATATGAAATCCATCACTTCCTAAGCCACTAAATTTCCAGTGGAATCCAAATCAGATGGGTATGGAAATGGCATTAATGAACTCAACATTAACACAGCTTGTGCTTTGGGATTCATTTTCCCTCTAGCAAAACTCCTCTGATCCAAACACATCCCACTCACACTAGCCCCTGTGATCAACAAGCATTAGAGTCTATAAGGCCCAGGGGACAACACGGACACAGGGGAGCTAACCCAACAGTTGTCAAATTCCAGCCACACATACACAAACTGAAGACTCACATGAATTTTTGTGAAGCCGAGGACGTTTTAACGGGACTTCACTTCCTTTTGATATTTTCCGTCTTCTCAATTCCAATGTTATTGGTTGCAAAGTTTGAGAGTTTGAATCCACAGCTACAACATATATAAAACCACACACACACAAAAAGACATGTAGTTTTTTATTGACCAATTCTCATGCTGTACACAAATAAAACGTGTGTGTGTGTATATATACACACACACATCCACACAAATCATTGCATGATAAATAAACCCTCAGAGGGCATTCTTACTTAAGCCAAAAGGAGTAAAAAGTGAAATGGGTGAGAGATTACTTCCTTATAGGAAATGCTGACACCCTGCAGACTGACCTCTGAATCTTTGTGATATACTGATCTCCTGAAACCCACTCCTTAAATATCCTAATATGACTCCTTTAAAATATGAGGGTACAAAGGCAACAGTAAAGTCATTTTTATAACCATCAAATCTTATCATCAAAATTTGTCTTATCCAATACTCAGGAAATCCACCATACAGGCTAATTCTTAAAATGTTGTATTCTGGGACTTAAGCTTGATTATTATTTTCAACCTCTACTTGCTGAACTGGTTAGCTTGGTTTGGTCCTAGTTTTGAGGGACCAAAGAGAATGTCAACATTTACAACCTCTTAAAAACAATTCCAGAAAAATCTCAGACCAGGCTATTTGATAGCCAGTGTTCCAGACAAGGCTGCTTAACACTGGCAAATCCAGCACTGACATAATTTTAGCAGTGCAGAAGCTAAACCCTTAGATAGTACTCACTTTTTATTTTTTAAACCTAACACTTAAGAAGTTCTCTCACATTAGGAAAGATAAGAATACAAAAGGCAGGCAGAAGAAAAAAAACAAAAGAAATTGGGAAGCTTGAGGGAAAGGTAGGGCTAGGGAGTCTGATGAAGGTTGAAATGAGAGAAAGCAGCAGCCAGGGGAAAGAAGAGAGGGAACAAGGAAGGAAATGGGAGGGGAAGAAGGCGGGGAGAGAGAAGACTCAACTAAGACCAGAAGCTTCACATCTGCCATGTCAAATGTACAAAGGACAAAGGGCTGAGCTTTGAGGAGGCAAACTTGATGAGAATGTTGATCTCTTTGGTTCTTTGTGTGTTCAAGCTTCTCAATGTGCCAACATTACTTTGTTCCAAGGGTGGGAACTTAGAGATCACACACATTCCACATTAAATACAAACAATCCTCCCTAAATAGCTCAGATCTGGTTCCAATAAGGTTTGTATAATCTAGCGAGCTCAAGCCTCCACCATGTCAATGAACTTATTTCAAGCAATTTTTAAAGGCGATTTGAAGTATATGAAATACTGGCAAACCTTCACTTTGATACCATATACAAACCGGGGCTAACCACACAGAAATTCAATGTTTCCCAACAATGAATTCTTTTTACAGTAAGAATCATCTGGGAAGGTTGTTAATAACTAGTATTCCCAGATCCTGCTCCAGAGATTCTAACTGGAGAGGAACAGCTCAGTCAAGTGTTAACAGTAAGCTTGGAAAACCCCAGTTCTTTACTAAATTTGAGCATATCTGGTGTAACATCCTACACTTAATACAAGCAATAAACTGAATGCCCCATTTTTAACCTGAGTGAAGTAAGGTGGCTTCAGAGAAGCAGTCTGCAAACTGGAATGCAAGTATCCCAGTCCACACTTTCCAGAGAGTACAAGCCACTGGAAGAGTAACCAAAGGGGAATCTGTTTCAGAACACTCAAGTCCCACATACCCACTCTCTTCCCTAAACTATGGTGAGGACACATCAGATTTCTGCCTGTTCATACTGTCTATCTTTCCTTGAATAAGTGCCCTTCTCCCACTTACACAAAAAGGCCTGCTATTTACATCCCACATCGTAACACGTTACACTGCCCAGAGGTTTAAAACGTCTAGACCTTCTCAACAGGGGTTCCTCATTTGAAAACAGAACAAAGGTTATTTTCTTAATTCTCCCAAGACTGGTTTATAACTAGTACCACCACCAATTGGCAGAAGTCAATTCATTACAGGTCACAGATTCCTTGGGCATTAGAGCTTAATTCTCTCTTGGAATCCTACTGAGAAAGCCAGTGAATTTAGACCACTGCTGTCCAATAGAAATATGAGAGCCACAAATGGAAGCCACATAGATAATTTTAAATTTTCAGTTGCCACTTGAAAAAGTCAAAAAATTGAAATTAATTTTAACTTATATTTTGTATTTATGTTAAATATATAAAATAGCTACATATTTTTATTAAATGGATGAATTATATTGAATATAGATTTTTAATTTATATTTATATAAAATATTCTATAAATATAAAAAGTAACATTTATATACTTAAATATGCATATTTAATTCATATTTTATTTAACCCAATATATCCAAAAATATCATTTCAATATGTAATCAATATTTTTAAACTACTGAGATATTCTACACTTATGGGTGGGTTTTTTTGTTGCTGTTGTTTAGTACTATTTGAAATCAAGAGTGTGTTTTGTGGGTTTTGTTTTGTTTTCTGTTTATTTGGCAATGCCATGTGGCTTGTGGGATCTTAGTTTCCAGACAAGGGATTCAACCCAGACTCTGGGCAGTGAAAGCATGGAGTCCTAACCACTGGGCAGCCAGGGAATTCCCTCCAGTGTGTGTTTCAGAGTTACAGCCCATCTCAATTCAAAATAGCCACATTTCAAGAGCTCAATAACCACGAGAGGCTAGCAGCTACCATACTGGACAGCGCAAGTCTAGACCCCAGTTAGGCATAGGTACAATGCTGAGCTCTTTGAGAGTGAAAATAACCACTGAAAGGGGAAGTGCCTTATTTCAACCAGGAAGAAATCAAACCATCGTCCAATTTCATACCTTAAAATTAGGACTAAGATGTAAGAAGGCTGCCTACTGGGAATGAGCACTAACACATTTATTTGAAGTAAATAAGAGTTTTTCCACAAAAATTACATAGGATATTGCTGTCTGGATTGATAGATAAGACTGGTTTTGCATTCTGCATCATTAAGGGGACAACAAATGGGTTGATGCTATAGTTCCACAGTTTTATATATATATATATATTTAACTTTTTATTTTGTATTGTGGTACAGTCAATTAGGGCTTTCCCAGGTGGCTCAGTGGTAAAGAAATCACCTGCAATGTAGAAGACGTGGGTTCAATTCCTGAGTCGGGAAAATTCCCTGGAGAAGGAAATGGCAACCCACTCCAGTATTCATGCCTGGGAAATCCCACAGACAGAGGAGCCTGGTGGGCTACAGTCCATGGGGTCACAAGAGTCGGACACAATGTAGTGACTAAACAACAATAATAAACATAGCTGATTAGCAATGTTGATAGTTTGAGGTGAACAGAGAAGGGATTCAACCATACATACTGTAGTTCCACAGTTTTGATGAAAATATATTTTATGTCATAGTTTACATTTTTTCATTTATCTTTGGCAGCTATTTAGACTTATAAGAAAAAAAATAGATATCACTTTAAAACGGTAGAGATTCACGGTTTTTATGTAAAGTACATGTAACCAAGAATATCTTCAGGCCTCTGCCACATAATCATAGACAGTGTTCAGCACAGAGATCCTGGGAGCTTTTCACGCCACTCAATCCAGCAAAGGAATGTTTGGCTTAGGAAGAAATTCAGGGTTTGTTTCTTTCTTGGCTATTCTAGAAGAATTCCCAATTTCAACTTTTTAAATTAACTGTGTACTCTTCCCTAAATCCTCTAACATTGACTCTACCAATTAGCCATCTCAGCTTTTCATTTAGACTGAAAATCACCAACCCATACTCACTCTGCAGAGAGCTCAATTTCAAATGTAACCCTCCCTTCGGAGGTCCAGCGTTCTTTGTTCCCACCTCCTCCAGAGACGCCCACACCTGCTTACCTCTCTTTTTTCCCCTTCCATGTTGCTCATGAAAACATTACTTCCGGGTTCCAGGTTCTAGGTAAGCTTACTTGAAGTGAATCATTTGAACTGGCACAAGCAAAAGGCCCTAGCTTACTAGGTTTTATCATATAAGCTGAAGCATCTAGTGAAGAGCTTTCTTTCACCTCAGGAGCCCAGCCAAGAATATGTTTCCCAAATTTATGTTCCTCTGGATATACGCCTCCCATAAAATTCAGCCCCATGGACAGGACTTGTTTTCAGATGACAGGATGACTCAAGGTCAGTCACAAAAACAAAGAGTTGAATAACAAAGTTATAAAGAACCACAAAGAACCACAAAAACAACACTGTTGCAGTGCACACCTGGGAAACTCACCAGTAGGAGCAATGGAAGGGGGTCGGCCTCGCTTTCTTTTTGGCTCCCTCAAGTTTTCCTGTGGACTCTTCACAATGTCATTTTCAGGTTTCTTATCCACTTGAGCATCTCCAGAATACTCTCTGTCATTTTCTGAAATGTTCTCCTTATCTTCCTTCTCGTTCTTGGGAAGGCTCTTCTCTGAAGCTTTCCCCTTTTCAGCACAGATTAACTTTCCTTCTTTATCAGACTGCTTGGCTCGCTTTTCTGTCTTTAAGGCTTTGTCCTCTTTGTCTTTCTTCACAATGGCTGTGGGTTTTCTCTGTTCTTTAAACTTTTCTCGTTTATCAGATGATAGAAGACTTTTGTGTTCTGATTCTTTAGGCCTAGCATTACCCACAATATTCTAAAATGAGCAAAATAGCGATGAAACACACTTTGTGATTACTTGCAAATATAAAATCAGGTGGTTTTTTGTAAACTTATGAAGATAAAAGAAATTAAAAGAGGATATATTTCAGGTCACATAATGGAAAGCACCACTGAAAATATCCATCCACATGCTGAGGTTTGAGAACCAGTCCTAAGTTTAAAGAAAATAACAGAGTCATGTTGAATTCCTTCTGAGACAATGCTATCTCCCTTATGATTAACAAGTTAATGGAAAGTAGTTAAATGGACAGACAACTACTCCAGGGACCTCTTCTGGGAAGCAATCTTTTTGATAGCGATGTTCTAAGAAAATGCCTTCGTGCCCTGTCTGTTGTCATCCCAAGCGTGACTACACTGACCCAGGGTCTTTCAGAAGCTGATGTCCGGTGTAGAGAACCCAATAAACTGATAACTGGTGGTTGAACAGGAAAGCTGTAACGATTGTCCAACTCAGAAACAGACTGTCTTTGCTTCCTCTACCGGGTAAAGGCTGTGCTCAGTCCTCCTATGTTCCTGAGCTACTGAGTTTTTGTGCATCAGGAAGAAGTACTACTTCTTGGTTACTTTCCTTCTAAATTACTTTCTTTTAAAATCTCGTTTCCCAGTACACTGTCCACTGTCTCATAATAAAGGCAGCTCTGAAAGCTCTGGAGTTTCCAAAACTACAATTAAGTTTATTTGTGTATGTATCTTCCTTCCAAGACCTCAAGAGCAGAGCAGAGGCCACCACATCAAGTTCATACGGGACCCCTAGCACCAAGCACAAACTAGGCACACAGAGCTTTGCCAGGAGCAAGGAGTGTCTAAATATGCAGTGAGTAGAAGTTTAATTTATCCCAAGGGGAAAAATAATAAATAAAGACAATCCTTGTGGTTAGAGCCTCGGAGGAAATTTTATTTTTCAAGTCCTCTAAATTGTCTAAAAGCAGCCAGGTTTGAGAACAAGCCCTCCTTAGTAACTGCTGGCAGAAATATAAATCGCAACCACCACAAAGGGGGGTTGGCAATTTGGGTCAAAAGATTTATGATTCTACTTTTGAATTAGAATAAATTCCTAGAAATGAAGTTTGCTAATAAAATAATTAGACTTGTGTACCCAGACTTACAAATATCTTTAAATGACCACTAGGAAACTGGTTACACGAAGTTGGGTTATATACATATTATAAACACTACACAGCCATTAAAAGCTATATTCCCATACGGGACTTAGGAACTTGGGAAGACATTATTTTGTTAAAAGAGCAAGTTATAGAACAGTAACGTATGACTCAAATTGTGAAAAGAAATACATATATACATAAGTATCTTTTTAAAACATACAGAAGGCTATACATCAAAATGTTACGAGCAATTGTATCTAGATGACAGAATTAAACAATTTTTACTTTCAATGTGCTTTTCTGTGCTTTCTAAATTTTCTACAGCAAACAAATATATTTTTATAAGTACAAAAAAGATAGATGTTCCTGAAATATAGATTATCAAACTATTTAGGGCAGTAAATGCCTATTTAAAAAAAAAAAAGAAGCAATATTACTATATGAAAAAAAGCTTTAAAAATTGACAAATATTTTTAAGGAAGTTTTGCTTTGTAAGTGACATCGCTGAGAAGTCGTTTATCCAAAACACTATGTCCTCTTGGGAAAGGAAAACAAAGAGGAGCCATGGGCCTGTGTGTGACCACCTACCAGGTCTGAGATGACAAGAGACACTCAGAGGCAACTGGGAGTTGAGGACTGAAGACCCACAATCCACACAGGGTGAGGTGCCCATCTCCAAGTCAAGGCCCTGTGAGTACTACCAACCAGAGACAGCAGCTGAATGTTATTTGGAGCCCTGTCCTTCCACTTGGGAAGATTCTAGACACAATCTTGCAGCTTTTGACATGTTCTTAAAACAGTCCTCTGTCTAAATTAATTCATTCCATAAACTTAACACAAAAACTACCAAATTTAAGGCCAAAATAATGTATAGAGTGCTGCATAGCTCCTGAGATGCCCAAAAAGCAAATGATCAAAGAGAAAACATCTTCAGGGCTAAAGCTTTATAATTTTATCAATTTCCTGAAGAGGGAAACCAACAAAAGGCAAAAAACACTTTTGAGGCTATCTTTAACAATATCATATATCATGATGCTTTGAAAATGCTAAATATGTACAGAAGAATTTATTAAAGTAAAAGCATTTGATCATAAGACAACAGGTTCCAGCATTACCAAATACTTCCACATCACCCACAGAGATAAATAACAGTAACAATCAGAATCTTTCCCCTCAGCCATTTCATTAAGACATAAATGCAAAATAAACTAAAAGGGGAAAAAAATCATGAAGAAAGTAGGCAACACTTTACAATGTCAAAACTCAGGACCTGTGCTTAGATGGTGAAAGGGACAACAGCAAACAAACTTTTCAACCCGGGCACATCTAGCACAAGTGATTGCCAAATCTATGTCACCACCAAGCCATGGTCCTGAGCTAAAAGGCAAAGTCAGATGAGGAGGAGAAAACATCTCTAGATCTCCTCAAGCACTCAGCAAGTTCCCCAAGAGAGGAAACAGCTCTGGGGGCAGGGCACAGGGAGAGAGAGAAAAGAATAACCCCCAGGCATTTTGGAAAAAAGACCTAACAGGTAATGGTACTTAAGTATTGGCACTTCAGAAAAGAAGACTGTATGAAAAGGAAAAGGCAGAGAGAAAGAAACATTTACAATATCTGAAAACTTGTATATTGCTTTCTGGAGAAATCATGTCAGATGAAGGAAAGAGTTTGCCGTCACAAACAAAAGTAGCATCTTTGAGAAACAAAACTACAATATTACATTATGCATACCATAAAAGCATAAAACCACATTTCTCACCTGATCTTTGGAAAAAGCTTTGACATGAATATGTTTGACAGTCTGAACTACTCCATCATAAAATTTCACAGTGTAAGTACCTAAAATTCAAAAAGATATGATTTTAACTTGTAGTTTACGAAAGCGACAAACTTTTCAAAGCATAAACACAAAGGAGCTCGAACCACAATAATAAACCTACGGGAATTAAAAAATTGTTTAAGAATCACAATTGGTCTTTCTTATGTCCAAGATAGTAATATGTTTGCCTTTTTTCTTTTTATCATTATAGATTTGTTTACCTACACAGATCAAAACCCATCAAAAAAAATCATTTTTATGGTTCTACACTAAAATTTTTTAAACTTGCACTGAATTTAGACCAAGAGCAAATAGCAGTAAAACAATTAAGAATGTAAAGAAACACCAACAATGAACTACCAGAAAGAGAAATCAAGGGAAAAATCCCATTTATCATTGCTTCAAAAAGAATGAGTCCTAGGAATAAACCTACTTAAGGAGCTAAAAGACCTGTACTTGGAAAACTATAAGACACTGATGTAAGAAACTGAAGATGACACAGATGGAAAGATATACTGTGTTATATTCTTAGTGGGAATGTAAACTGGTGCAGCCACTGTGGAAAACAGTATGGAGGTTTCTCAAAAAACTAAAAATAGAACTACCATATAACCCAGCAATTCCACTCTTTGATATACATCCTAAACAAAAACAAAAACGTTAATTCAAAAAGATACACGCACCCCAATGTTCACAGCAGCATTATTTACAATCGCCAAGATATGGAAGCAACCTGTGTCATCAACAAATGAATGGACAGAGATGATGGATGGATATATGTATACATGGATACACACACACACACACACACACACACACACACACACACACACACACTGGAACACTACTCAGCTATTAAAAAGAAAAATGAAATTTTGCCATTTGCAGCAACATGGATGGACCTGAAGGAGGGTATTGTGCTAAGTGAAATAAATCAGACAGACAAAGATGAATACTATATGATCTCACTTATATGCAGAATCTAAAAAATACAAGTTAGTGAATATAATAAAAAAAGAAACAGGTTCATAGATACAGAGAACAAACTAGTGGTTACCAGTGAGGAGAGGGAAACAGGGAGGGGCAAGATAGGGGTAGAGGATTAAGAAGTACAAATTATTATGGATAATGTACAAGGATATACTATACAACACAGGGAATATAGCCAATACTTCATAACAATTATAAGTGGAGTATAACCTTTAAGAATTGTGAATCACTGTATTGCACACTTGTAACAATATAATACTTTATATCAACAATACTTTTGTTTTTTTAAAAAAGAGATGTAAGGAAAATGCAGGTTTATTGCTTGGTGAATTATTGCTTATTATTTAATCTTTATTTTCTGAGCTGAGAAATAGTAATATCCTTTAAACTTCAAAAGAAATATGACCACCTGCTAAAGATATGCTTTTAGAGGTCATAATAATCTCAAAATTCATATGAATTACCTGCATGTTACTATGTTTAAAAAGAGACTAGGCCAAAGCACTAAATGGTGCCTGCCACAGTTAGCTTTATTCCTTCTTTTTTTTTTAAAAGTCTAATAAAAGTCACTCTCTGCTAAAAAATTGAAACTGGTAATCCAAATAATCCTGTCCAAATAAGGCATTTAGCTACAAAAGTTCTCATTAGTTCCACCCAAACCAACATTCTCAAACTTTTGCATTTTAGAACCCACTCATGTCTCTCTTTTGCTGGTTCCAGGAAGTTATTAAAAAAAAAAAAAAAATCACAGTTAATCTTGTCAAGATCACCAATGAACCACTGGTAATCATGCAATGGTTTACCACTGGTAAACAAGGTTAATTTTCAGAACTAATTTACAACTCAACATGGAAGGAAAAAAATAAATCTCAAGGATTAGGAGCAGAATAATGCCAACAGTGAAGTTAAAGTCACCTGGCTGGTTGCCTCGTCTTATACACTCTCTCTCCCCACTTCACCCACCCTTCTCCTCCAGTCCTAAACAGGGCCCTGTGAATGGCTACCACCTCTATTGAAACCTCTTCAGTGTTTCAAAGTCCAATGCAATATGAGCCCAATTATTTTCCAAACATTATTTCAAATTACTAGCATACAATACCCAACAACTCAAAGTGATTAGCTACTTGCCACCCACTGAAACTGTCTTGGTACATTTCCACCTCCACATCTTTATCAAAGTGTTTTCCTGCCTGGAATGTGTGACTCATCCTTAAGTGCTCAGCTCAAAAGACCAGAACATTCCTGTAAAACCTTCCTGACTTCCCTGGTCCTGGATATTTCTCCCTCCTCTGAACTTTTCACTCATTTGGTTCCTAGTCTGCAGAGCCTCACACTTAGGTGCCTTCACATAGAAGGCAGATGCCAAATCAAAGGATAAAGACCACATCTAACACCAGTTTCTCACACAGCGCCTGGCTCACTGTACTCCAATGTTTCTCAAAGTGTGGTTCCCTGTACCAGTAACATCAACAACCCCATGAACCTATCAGAAATGCAAGTTAGCAGCCCTACCCATCATATACTGAATAACTTTAGGAGCATGAAACAGAAATGTGTGTTTTAATAAGGACTTCAGGTGATTCTGGTGCACACTGAAGCCTGAGAACTACTGTTGTAAACAATTAGTAATTACCTACTGATTTTACTCCTGGTAATTACAAAATGATTATTTGTCACAAGTATTGTCAACACATAAAAGTGGCTAGCAAACAAGATAGATACAAGGATATACAGTAGGTTGGTTAAAGCAAGCAATGAGATGACAGGCTATGATAAGGATTTTATCTAAGGCAGGTCAGCAATTACTGATGAGTACTTAACAACAAAGCCCTGGGTTCCTGTCTTCCTGCCTCTATTGTGAGGGTGTTGGCAAACAAAGAAGCATTACTGTGGGACTCTAAACAGACTCTTTTCAAAGCAAAGCTCTGGTAAGTCTAAGGATTGCAGTTTGGGGGTGATAACCTTAAAAAAAAAAACCAATTTTCTAGAAATCTTAAATATCAAGCATGCCAACGGGCCATCCAAGACTATACTTTCAATGATCTTAATCAACAAAGCTCAGCATCAGTTACATCAAAATGGAAACTCCATTTCTACAGACATTTCAAATAGCCAGGACACCTTAAACAGTGCTTGCAAAAGTCCAAGGTTTTCAGCTACTTGAGGTCAATATTGAAGCTTACTCCTGAAGGCAAGCTCAGATAGAGGCTTCAGAGGAACAACAGAGCTAGAGGCAGAACCCAAGCCTGTCTGCTGACTTCTCTCCCAACCCACATACCTATTCCCCAAGTCCCTCAGCCTCAACTCCAAACCACAGACCAGAGCACTACTGGCCCCTCTGAAATGACCCAAACTATGGCCAAAGGGCCTAGGGGACCACTGCTGTTAGATAACAATATCCCAGCCTTGACTCTTTTTACTTTCAAAGAACTACAAGGGATCATCTTGAAACTTTCTCCCTTGATCATGCACACAGCCTAACTTGGGCTTCAATAACCCGGAGGAAACACATCCTGCAGACGATAGTGGCCTAGACCTGGAGAGAAGCTCCAAGTCAATTTTAACGGTTTCATGCATAACTAAACGGAGAAGGCAATGGCAACCTACTCCAGTACTCTTGCCTGGAAAATCCCATGGACGGAGGAGCCTGGTAGGCTGCAGTCCATGGGGTCGCAAAGAGCTGGACACGACTGAGCGACTTCACTTTCACTTTTCACTTTCATGCACTGGAGAAGGAAATGGCCACCCACTCCAGTGTTCTTGCCTGGAGAATCCCAGGGACGGGGGAGCCTGGTGGGCTGCCGTCTATGGGGTCGCACAGAGTCGGACATGACTGAAACGACTTAGCAGCAGCAGCAGCATTACTAAAAGAACATCTTCCCACGGAATCCTCCAAAGGGTGGCTGGCAACGAGCTCTCCCATAGCCACAAGCAACATTAACAAAACACATGTAAATGATAGGATTCAAAATGAGAACATTTGTGACACAAAGGCGACCTGCTTCAGGCTCCCTTAAGAAGCTCCAATCTCTACCAGATGAAACCAAGCTTCCTGGCCTTGCTCTCTGTGGGTTAAGAACCCAGCATATCAGACAACCTTATAGAAGTTAGTAATAGCAGAAGGGAGGTAAGAACAAAACTTGAGACTGGTAGCAAGCTCATCTTCTCCAGGACCCAGAAAAGAAGGATACACAGGTGACTCCGGAAAGGACAGATTTACGTTGCTCCTGAATCTACCGTTAACTGTGACTTCAGGGCCCTTTTTCTATCTCGCTCATTCTTCAGGAGTCATAGAATTCCGTAATATCATGGAGAGGAGTTTTCAAACATGGTTTCTCAAAGTCCTGAGGTTCCCACAGATGTGTCTCAAAGGTGGGCAAGGGGATGGCACAGGTCCATGTCTGCAGGCAAACCTCCCCCTAAGCCTTCTCCTCTTAGCAATTTTACATAATGGGCTTAGGTTCTGCAGCCAACAATTTCCCAAATTGCTTGTCTATTCCAATTCTTTCTTCCATTTAAAACTGCTCAGATGAATTCAGAGGAAGGAAAGTGAACTGCCTATGATCACCATGCAGGGACTGGGACAGAGCCTGTCTCCACTAATCAGGGCTCTCAAGACACCACTGGGCTCCAGGAAGCACAGACCATCTACTCCCACTCTACTGTATCAGGTGCACATACACGTGTACACACACACGCACACACTCCCCCATCGGGCACCTGGCCCTAACTGAAACTCCTGCTGTTTAAGGAAAACCTTGCTCCAGAGAAGCAGGCTGATACTGTGGCCACAGCAGTTTCAGGAACCTTGGAGCCCTGCAGACCTCCATTCAGACTTCCGTGCTACTATTTACATATGTGCTCTGCAACCTCAAGCAGTTTCTCCTGTGAGCTGACTTCCTCATCTGAAAAATGAGAATGGGGTTGATGGCAACAATCTTTCCACATTTGTATGAATAAGAAATGAACTCAGATATGGAAACTGCTTAGCAAAGGGACTGTCACAGATCAACGGAACAGTTCCTGTCGTTTAGCCGCTAAGCTGTGTCTGACTCTTTGCGATGCCATGAACTGTAGCCCTCCAGGCTCCTCTGTCCATTGGATTTCCCAGGCAGGAATACTGGAGTGGGTTGCCATTCCCTTCTCCAGTGGCTCTTCCTGACCTAGGGAGTGAACCCATGTCTCCTGCATTGGCAGGCAGATTCTTTAACACTGAGCCACCAGGGAAGCCAAGAGATCAATATGTGGTTCTAATTACCATCGTCTGTCAAGTCACTTTAAAAGGGAACCCCCTTACCCCCCCACAGATAGTAAGAACCAAGATAGCACCTGCATGTATGGGCCTAAATTGTCTATCTCTAGTCAAAGCTGTTCATAGTCCCAGAGTTCCCACATTTCAAACGCAGGATCAGTTACAGCAAGAAGAAAACAAAAAATAGTAACTGCTTCAGCCAGAGACTCGAGAAATAAGACCATTTCCATAGAATCTCCTGGTAAAATGCAGACTTAGGCACTGAACAAGCAGATTGAACTGGGGGGCACAGGACCTAACAATATGCATAACTTGAAGGAAGAGGGACCGGCTACGCCTGCCTGCACACTCAAGTTAAAGAACCACAGATCAACAGGAAGGAATGATTCCTCATTTTGTTGTAAATGTGAATCTACTTTCAGCTTCCTCTGGAGAGATTGCCTTGCAGAGCAGAGGGGTACAAACCCCTGACAGGCAAGTGGCTCTGACACCTCCTTAAAGAAGGGGAGCTGGGCAGAGCTGAGGTCAACTCACCAGAGAAGGCTTCCAAACAAGGAATTCCTGGAAGCAGAACCCCTTCCTTCACTCCAACACAGACCGAGGATCTAACAAGGCTACCAGGTGTGGCTGCCTTCACGGAGAATGATGCTTAACTGCCACTGCCAAAGACTCATGCCAGGTGAAAAGAACTAAACAACATGGTATTGTTCTCCCAAGTTTCCAATTGCTAAATGACTCCCTTAAGAAACTCTAAAAGTTGCTCACTAGTTGTGAGTCAATCATGTGGGACACCCAATGCCAGCAGCCAGGGCTCTCCACTCTGGCTACAGCCCCTGCCCACCAGACTGCCCAGTCAAAGCTCTGACTCGGCGAAACCACCAAGGAGGTTATGAGTGGCAGAAAGATCAGACCAAGACTTCCCAAGATGAGTCTACAGGGAGTGACTTCACTGTATTCCCAGCCTCCTCCCAGCAGCACCAGAAAGACAGAATAACTTTACAGGAAATAAAGGGAGCACCTTGCCTGCAGAGGTTCTGCCACCATTAAGCTATGGTGGCCCCTGCTACAGACAGAACTGAGGCAGGGCAGAAAACACCAGGGAAAGAGTGAAATTAGAGTCCAGTATGGTCCTTCTCAATCATGCAACTGAATAGTAGAATAAATCATGACGTAGAAACTCTGCCAGTTCCCCTGGATTAAATCTAACCCAAAGGCAGCACCTAAGAGTCATTATTTCATCTCAAAATCAGGTACAGATCTGACCTCCCACAAAGGAAATCCTACAGGACTTCCTTCTCAGTCCTCAGTGCAGGAATAATACCACACAGCTGGGTGCATTCACTTTCAGGATTTCCTCTTCTCCATGCCTCCCCCTTCTCTTCCCTCTTCCAATCAATCTCAAGAACCAGAGGATGGTTGCATAATGTAGGACTTCAGACCCAAAAATTCTGGGAAAAACAGGTTCTCCCCAAAATATCCACTCATTTTCAATGTCCTCCAATTAACTAAAATTTACTGAACAGAAATTTGAAGCTTATCGAACGAATATATTAGGGTGGCAACTGACCATTATTACCTCAAGACTCTCCCTCCTATCATTTTAGCTCATGCAGGAAAATAAACTTTAAAGATTTTTAAAAACAACTTGCAAAGCAAATAAACTAACTTTAAAAGGACTTCTCTGGCAGTCTAGTGGTTAGGACTGGGGAAAGTAAGATCCCATCCTGCATGCCACACGATGCAGCCAAAATGTTCAAAAAAAAAAAAAAGATTTCAGACCCAACTGACACAAAAAACCCAACAACTGCAGATAGGGGTCCCTCCTCACACCTCCCCTTATGATTTACCTGCACCATTCTGCAACTGTCATACCTCCCCCCATTGCTCT
This sequence comes from Giraffa tippelskirchi, assembly GCF_054371585.1. Taxonomy (NCBI): domain Eukaryota; kingdom Metazoa; phylum Chordata; class Mammalia; order Artiodactyla; family Giraffidae; genus Giraffa; species Giraffa tippelskirchi. Next base: position 106,831,140 of record NC_137287.1, on the reverse strand, counting down.
ATCTCAACACCTACTTCATTCTGCCTTGAACAAGTTCTTTATTCTTTTTTAATCCATGATGCTAAGGCCTGGGCTCTACAGGTATTAGATGCAAACAGTAGGTTCCTAAGCCTTTAATGCTTCCACCTAGACCCCCACCCTACCTCTCTACAAGACAGCTCCCAGGACTCCCCAAATCCCTCCTTCCTCAATGTGCCCTTCCTTCCCCATTCTTTTAATCTAACCCTCTTCTCACTTCTGTCCTCCATGTGACTCTGGGACATCACTGGAACAAGAGAGAAACGTTGCTTCCTTTCTGCTACCCACTTTATCGACAGTTATCCGTGTTTCTATCCACAACCTTCATTTGATCTAAGGAGCAGCCATTTCCCCAAAAGGGCACACCTCCCCCAGGGGGGACATCCAACTTGATCAGCATAAATCAACGTAACAGACTTTCAGAAAGACATCTATGTACACTAACAAATACCTGTGTTTCATATCATATAATTTAAATCCAGTAAGAGCAGAAAAAAATTACTAATCTAAAAAATAAGATTCTAAAAAATAAACTTTTTCTTTTACTGTGACATTTCTTTTAATTGAGGTACAGTTACTTAACAATATTATATTGGTTTCAGGTGTACAATTTTAGTGATTGACAATGACAATTTCTATGGATTATACTCCATTTTAAGTTATTATAAAATATTGGCTATATTACCTATGCTGCACAATATATCCCTGTAGCTTTTTTTACTTTATTTTTCCCATATAAATGAGATCATTCACCATTTTAATACAAATGGATCTATAAGCATATGAATTTATAATCTATTTAATGAGTGTTTGATATAATAAACTATGCCTTTTACAAAAAGGATCTGAAGCAGTTTAATAACATGTCACTTGAATAATATCCATTTATTAAAATTAAAGTAACACATATGAAAAGTAATATGAGACTTTATTTTAAACACAGGCTTATAAATGTAACTTGGGGAAAACAAGGGACTATCCAAAAAGACTTAACCATAAACAGGAGGATCAGTAACTGCTTAGATAACTTAGAAGATACAGTCTTGCTCTGGAGGCCTGTGGTAAGAGGACTATGTTTTAGGGATACATCTGTCAACCCCAGCATCCAGTCTAATAACTGCCGGGACTGGTGAACACAACAATAGAGGAACTAAAAGTCCTGCTATATGCAAATGTACAGTTCATTTTTGACCATTTCAACCCATTCTGAGATGAAGTTTCTTGTTTACCCCAAGGTCCAGCATTTAGCAGAGTGCTAAATAAATACTTGAATAACTTCATTGAATGAAGTCAATCCAGCCTTAGAGTCACACCTAACAGTGGTACTAAGAGGTCTGTTTGCCCTAAACATTCACTGCAGAGATCATGGACATACCACAAACATCTCAGTAGAAAATGCTTTAAAAAGGTATCACTTGAACCCTGCCAAGTCTGTTCTGTGTGTCAGGATGCTGACCGCACATACCATGTTCATAACCGTCCTCTTCCCTTGCCTCTATATTCACGAAATGGGCCTCTTTGGGTTGTGCTTCCTGTCTTGATTTCTCACATGTTCTGAACTCTGGCAAAGGTATCCGAACCCAGAGCTCTAAACCCCAGTACCCCAACATCAACTAGCAACTCTGGTATCACACACCACTCTCAATCACCTGGCATACACAAAATACATTTTGTAAGAAATGTTTGTTGCCTGCTTCACTTCAAGACTGTTCACAAATAACTAAAAGGAATATTAGGGACTTATTTCTTCAATTATATTAGGAACGCCTAAACAGCAAGAACCTGCAAACTTCCCAGCAGAGGGACAGATGAACCATGACTGTTTCAGAAAACAATGATTAAAATTTAGAAGGCAGAGAACCAAACTTCCCCTCTTTAACCTAGCTCTCTCCATTTATAATTTCTTCCTAACTCCTAACATAGTAATTAACTTAGAGAGGATTCCAAGGCAATAAATACATACTAAAAATACACCATCAAATTCCAATATTATAAACTCACCCCTAAGTCAAGAGTAAAAACAATTACAACTCAAATGCCTTACCATCCTTGTTAACAGCAGTGACTTTGGCTGGGTAAAAACGACAATCAGACCAGCAAGCAAGGACCTGCTCGTTTATTTGAAATTCCTAAAAAATATTAAAAAAACAAAAAAAGATCCTGTTACCAATCCAATTTCATAGGACATACATGGTAACCAAATTCATAAGACAGGCTGAAACTGACAAGGGCAGGTAGGGGAGATGGCTACTGGGATGAAGATGTTTCTGCTGTTTAACACTGCGAGTCAAAATAAAAGGGCTGGACACAGCCTTTTCCCATTTAAGGCATTCTGGACAGGCAAGGCACAGCACTGATGATAATTCTACCTTGTCCCTGAAAGTGCGTCTAACAGCCCAGGACCACCAGGGAACACAACAAGTACACAGCTGGAAGGAGAGAGGCTGTTTCATCTCGAGGCAAACAGCATTCATGCCACCTAATGCCATCCACACTTTTAGAGGGTCTTTGGACAAAGGAGGCACTCCTTCACCATTAATATTTCATACTGCTTTCCCAGCACACAGTTTGCATTGATACATTTTGTAGAATGAATACCCAGCAGCCAAACTGGGCAACAGTGAACAATCTTAAACTGGGAGTGGTGGGGGGGAAAGGCTAGCAAGAGTTCAAGTTCCCTGGTCATGGTTAAAGTGGAAAACACAATCCAGGGCTGAGTCAGCTCCAAAGGCAGCAGGATTTCTACAGATGTCTCAATTCCTATTTAAAAAACTGAAAACAAATACTTTGTCCTTTATTTTGAAGTCATAAAAGTGCCAGAAATAGTGATGAAATTTAAAAAACAGGAATCCAGTCCAGTCAATTCCAAGATTTTCAAGGGCTTATTTAAAAAAAAAAAAGCTAGCATAATGCTCCACATGGAATGACTGCTTAATGATCAGACAGCAGATGAGCTTAATAAGCAATCTAAAGGGATACAGCGGTATCAAAGAGAGAGATCAAGTCCCCATTCATCATCAGTGCAGTCTCAACCAAATTAGTTTATGAGCTGTCGCGTCAATCACGTCATACAAACAGATGACAACTGAGATTCTTCAACAACCCCAAGAGGCCGTGGAGATCTCAAGGTTGCACTCCAAGCCTAAATAAGGATGGTCCCCAGCTGCTACAGACTTTCACACTAAACATCAAAGACTCAGCCCAATGGCTGAGCCCGCTCATCACTGAACTGCCCGGATTTGTTACTCACAGATGATCCTTCCTCTTCATGCAAGCCCTCTTTCCTCAGCTGTATTTTCTCTAAAGGACGTAAATAAGGACTGTCCCAGCAGAACCACTCATCATAACGATGGTTCCAACGCTTGAAATGGATGAGTACTTTTCCTTCTTCGTAATCAATATCTTCTATGTGAGCTGGATACCTGAGTCAGGAAAGAAAAAAAAAATTGAAATGCCCTTAATATCCACCTAAAATAATCAAAATGATACTTTTCCAAACTTTCCTTCTTCGTAATCAATATCTTCTATGTGAGCTGGATACCTGAGTCAGGAAAGAAAAAAAAAATTGAAATGCCCTTAATATCCACCTAAAACAATCAAAATGATACTTTTCCAAAACTCTTACCAAAGAAGTAGATCTCCAAGTACTAAATAAAGCCTATCATTTAGCTGTTCTCTGTCACTGTGCCAAATCGAAAATCATGGAGGCTAACAGACTCGGGATTCAAGTCCCATCCTGGATATTCCTTAAACTGTGATTAAATTAGCCTTTCAGCTTTCAGAGCCTGAGCTCTTTCATGTAAAGCAGAGGAAGGATACACTGTGTTGCAGTATGAGTCAAACAAGACGACACATACACAAACCTGAGTACAAGAGAGGCAGGAAGCAAACAATTAACAACTAGACTGTATTTTACAGGTGTCAAAAAATTAGAATGATCGGGCAGCCCAGAATGTGTTAGTCTCAATTTTAAAAATTTTGTAATCTATGTATTGTAATATCATGCAGTTGTTAAAAAGAGAAGATGGCTCTATGTCATGATACGGAAAGCTCTCCCAAGATGATCCACTGAATGAATAAGTGAGGTGCAGAACACTGTGTATGGTAAGTAAACTATTGCTTATTTTTTTTTAACAAGACAGAAAAGAATATACGTATTCAAACATGCTTAAATATGCATAAAACATCTGGAAGAATACACAAGAAACTAACACTGGTTACTTGTAAAAGTGTGGTCAGTTCAGTAGCTGGGCTCTTTCAATCTCCAATCACTCTTCTTCTAGATTGAGAGTTAGGTAAACCAACAACTACATTTGCTTGACTCACTTGAAACTGGCAATCGAGGTCATGGAGATCTGTGGGTTTCGAAGCAACTGTCATGACAAGAGCCATTACTTCAGTGCAGGACTGTTCAAACTTTTATGCAATGCAAATCATCAGGGGATCTTGTTAAATGCAGATTCTGATTTAGTAGGTGGAGCTAAGTAAGGCCTTAAAAGCTGTAAACAAGCTCCCAGGTGATACAGACATGCTGGTCTATAGCAGCAAGGATCTAATGTCTAGTCACTGACTTCTTGAGTGTCAAGTAGCAACGGTGGGGTGGGGGTGGCAGTAGCAGTAGTGACTTCCCAACCTCCAGTTCACACTCCAGGGGTGAGTCATTCAAATTTAAACTCTAAGGCCAGTCCCCTTGAGTCCCACTCCTCCAAGTTTTCCAACAATTTTCTACGGACCCAATTACTTGTGTTAAATCCTTTTGTGGTTCAAGTACCCAGGATGGTTTCTGTTTCCAGCATATAAACCTGACTGATACAAGAGGGGTACTGGGTATGGGGCAGGGAGGGGCACAAGTGGGAGGGAGACCTTTTGCAATACATCTTTTAATACTTTTTCATTATTCAACCATACAAATGTATTGCTCATTCCAAAAATAAGTAAATGATTACAAATAAAGAAAAACAAATATGCAATTGTTCTCTTAAACACATCTGTACTGACCAGAATGCTATTCTACATTGAGAAAGTTTAGATTCTACCAATTTGCATTTTCTCCCTACAACTTGGACTTGCCCCATTACCTTCCTTTCTTACATCTAACACTCAGTACCCTACTGTCCTAATAAGTATGTGCTACCTAAACAAACAGGCCTGCTTCCATTGTGTCCTCTTCAACCCTACACTAGTATCTGCTAAGGCAGTTTACTTGGAATAAACCAAAACACAGTAGGATGCAGATACTGGGCATTCAATGAACATCCAGGAAATGAATTCCATTCTCCCTATTCTTCCCAAAGATTGGGTGTCCCGTCAATTCTTCAATCCCAAGGCTTGCTGACTCCAGCTACCCACCCCAAGTTCAGTCACTCTCCAGCTTCAGGCCCCAATCACTTTATGTGGGTATTTCTCACACAGGACTGACAGAGTATGCTTTTCAAAATTCCTAATTGTATTCTACATACATGAATTGCTCAAGAAATATTAATAAAAGGAATAAACAGCCCTGAAACTAGTCTCCCTACTCCAATCCAGCTGACACGCAGCTGCCATAAATACAAGCTATCTTGACAACAGACTAGCTAATCAGAGGAGCTGGTGATCTGAGTAGTACACTGGTAGGAGAGAAAAAAGTTTCCCGAAGTCTATCCCTCCCTGTAAAATGGGGAGAAGGATATAGATATGTCAGCTGTATTCCTCTTGATCTCTCAGTCAGTCAGCCTACCACAGATTAGTAAGCCTCTGTAACTCAGTCCTATTCAAAGGCCTTTCTTTACTGGTTTACTATCTTGAGGGATAGTTAGCAAACAGGTCTTTGGACCAACACACAGATTTAATTTTTCATAGAACCAAATTTATTTAATTTATAGAATTTTCCTTTAAACTAAGATCACATTCTTTCTAACTTTTCGGTGCTTAAACATACTTTTCAAATTAAAAAGATGATAACTGTTTTTAATCCTTACTAATATTATGCAGTATTGCAAAGAATAAGGCAGTTCTCTGTGTACTGATTTTTAAAGATCTCTAAGAAAAGTGGGGGGAAAAAAACAACTCAAGATGCAAAACGGTACTGAATGCACTACCATTCATTTGGGGGAGGGGAGAGAGCCAATACATTCATACCTGTTTTTAAATGCACGGGCTATCTCTGGAAGGATGATCAAGCAACCCGATTTGCCTCTTGGGAGGGGAACTGGATAGTTAAGGGACTGGAGAGGAAGTATGAAACTTATTCAGTGTATATCCTTTTGTGTTGAATGTTGCACCATGAGCATGTATTAAATATAAAAAATATAATTAGATATTTGTTTTAAATGTTCTTATTTGGTAAAATAAGAAGCTGGCACTGCAGGATAACTTCAAATTCTTTTGAATTTGCACTTGGCCAGTGCCTTCTGAAAATCTGGTAAGTTTGGATCCATAGAATTAACTGCAAAACTCTAGGTTAGCCACTCCACTGTACACAGATTATGAAAGACTCCAGGGCCCTTGGCTAGCCAAAAGCTACTCCTTGATCAAAAAACTTCACAGGGCATAGGCAGCTTACTATCTACAGGCTACACAAATCTCTCCAGGTGGATCAAGAATAACCCAGGGGTCAGTAAGTCTTCCTAAGGAGAAGGTGGTTCTCTCTACTTCTCTCAAGTGTGACAAGGATGCAAGTCACTCATAGTGAATGGGGAAACCCAACTGCAATCCAGAGAAGAGAGAGGCAGTTGATCTTAGGGATTAATCCAGCTAAGACCTGGTGGATCACAATTACACAGCTGCCTTGGGGACAGATCAGATTCATCTGTCAACAAATCTTATTAAGTGACTTTGATCTGGCCAGTCAATTTCAGGTCTCAGACAATTATAAAATGGATGTGGTTCTGATTTCTGTCTTTAAGAAGAACCAGACACCAACTAAGTTTTAAAACTACCAAGTGGATAGACATTTTCCCAAAATGGAAATGTAGATGGCCAACAGGCACATGAAAAGATGCTCAACACTGCTAACTTATCAGGGAAATGCAAACCAACCCACAACAAGCTATTACCTCACACCAGAATGACCATCATCCAAAAGAACACAAATAACAAATGCTGGCAAGGATGTGGAGAAAAGGAAGCCCTTGTACACTGTTGGTGAGAATGTAAATTGGTGCAGCCACTGTAGAAGACAGTACAGAGGTTTCTCAAAATACTAAAAATGGAACTACCACATGACCCAACAATTCCACTCCTGGGGATATACCTGAAAAAAAAAAATGAAAACACTAATTCAAAAAGATACATGCACCCCAATGTTCATAGCAGCATTATTTAAAATTGCCAAGATATGGACGCAACCTAAGTGTCTATCAACAGATGAATGGAGGGAGTTCCCTGGTAGTCCAGTGGTTAGGACTCAGAGCTTTCACTCCTATGGCCCTGGGTTCAATCCCGGATCAGGGAACTAAGATCCTATAAGTCGAGAGATGCAGCCAAGAAAAGAAAAAATAGATATTTATTTTTAAAAAACAGATGAATAGATAAAGAATATGTGTGTTTGTGAGTATATATGTATAATGAAAAACTACTCAGCCATAAAAAAAAAAAAAGAATAAAATGTTGCCATTTGCAGCAACATGGATACACTTAGAGGGCATTAACCCTAAGTGAAATAGGTCAGACAGACAAAGACAAACACTGTATGATATTACTTACATGTGGAATCTAAAAAAAGGAACAAAGTAATGAATATAACAACAAAAAAAGGCAGACTCACAGATATAGAGAACAAACTAGTGATTATGGGAAGGGCAATGCAGGGATGGGCAGGTAGGAGGCACAAACTACTGGGTGTAAGATAGGCACAAGGAAATAGTGTGCAACACGGGAAATATAATCAATATTTTATATTATAATAACTGCAAATGGAAAGTAGTAACCTTTAAAAAGTATGTAAAATTTTTTAAAAATTAAAAAAAAAACTTCTAGAACCAACAAGGCCCTACTGTATACCACAGAGAACTCTATGCAATATTCTGTGATAACCTGTACAAGAAAGGACTCTTAAAAAAAGAATGAATGATGTATACATATAACTGAATCACTTTGCTATATACTAACACAACACTGTAAATCAACTATACTTCAATAAATTTTCTTTAAAAAACCACTAGGTAGAATCACATGAAACAGCTGATAATCAACTGTTTCTTACTGACAAAAATCATAATTTTATTTCATTCAATCTAAAAACTGGAACAACCATAAAGGAAGCTGGAAAGATGAGGCAAGGTTAACAAAAGAGACAATGTGAATGGTATCTGTATAGACAGAAAAGGGGAGAGAAAATTTCCAACACATAACTAACAGCCATGATGAGACTCTAGTTTCCAAACTAACACTGCAGCTGGGAGTCATATTCCTAATGGAAATAATAGCCAGAAAGGAGGAGACATTGAACACCAAACTGAAAAAAACTTTAGCTCTGGGGAGGAGACAGGGATTGGGAATAGCCAAGAGACTTTTGCTTGTAGTTTAAATTTTTATAATAATTTAAACACACAATACCTGTGGTAAGCAAAAATAAACTTTTAAATTAAAAGTTTTAAAAAATATTTAATGGGCAGATATCAAACAATAGCTTCATGGCTGTTAAATTTATATGCTGCTGGAGAAGGAAATGGCAACCCACTCCAATATTCTTGCCTGGAGAATTCCAGGGACAGAGGAGCCTGGCTGGCTACAGTCCATGGGATCATAAAGAGTCAGACACAACTGAGTGATTAACACTTTCACTTTGGGACATCCACAAAACAGAATATTATGCAGCTGTTAAAAAAAAAATGAAAACTACGAACTGACAAAGATTTCCAAGTTTTAGAAGGCAAACTATAAAATCACCTTTTGTTGTTTCAGAAGAGGAAAATAAGAATATATACTTGCTTGGCTTGTATTAAATAAAGAAATACTGGTAGGATGGACAGAAATTAATAAAACTGGTTGCCTTTGGGAGCAGAGTGAGTATAGGGTAGAAAAAGAAGTAGATGCAATAATTCTCACTGTATACCCTGTCACTGTTCTGACTTTTTGATTCTATTCAATCTCTATCCAATGGATTATCAATTAAAATCCTTTGCATTTCCCAGGCAGATAACCATTATCATACTCAAATTATGATTATACTGTCTCACTTTCAATTCTGATATCTGCCATTTATTTTTCTCATTTACAACACTGATTAGTGTTTCTAAGATGATGTTGAAAATTAGCAGAGATAGTTGACATCCTTCTCTCTAATGAAAATGTCTCCAGTGTTTCATCATTAAAGATTTCTTATTAATGCCTTTAATCAAGTTCATGAAGTTTTTCTGTATGTCTAACTTACTGAGGGTTCATCAAGAATAAATTTTGAGAATTTTCAGCCTTTGTCTAGGTGATTATATAGGTCTCTGCTTTTATTCTACGAAGATAATGAAATAATACATTTCCTAAGTTTAAGTTATCATTACCCTGCTTAAAAAAAAACCTCATATTTGATTATGTGAATCATTCATTTAATAAGTATCTCTTTGGTCTTTTTAGCATTTTATTGACTAGTTTTGTGTCTCTTTTATAAGGAGAATTTGCCCAAGTTTCCTCATATTATGCTGTTCCTGCCCAGTTTCATACAGGCTACACTAACCCCATAGAATGGACTAGAAAGCTTTATTTCATTTTCTGTGAAACTGCCTACTCTGATGTGTTTTCATAAGATAGTTATTTATCTACCTTTTCCATTACTTTTATGTTACTAGGCTGGTCAAGTTTTCTTGAGTTTATTTTGCCTGTTTAGGCAAATAAGAGTTTGAATGATCATCAGATACAATTTCAGTTCAGTTCAGTCGCTCAGTCGTGTCCGACTCTTTGCGACCCCATGAACCACAACACGCCAGCCCTCCCTGTCCATCACCAACTCCCTGAGTCCACCCAAACCCATGTCTATCGAGTCGGTGATGCCATCCAGCCATCTCATCCTCTGTCGTCCCCTTCTCCTCTTGCCCTCAATCTTTCCCAGCGTCAGGGTCTTTTCCAGTGAGTCAGCTCTTCGCATCAGGTGGCCAGAGTACTGGAGTTTCAGCTTCAACATCAGTCCTTCCAATGAACACCAAGGACTGATCTCATTTAGGATGGATTGGTTGGATCTCCTTGCAGTCCAAGGGACTCTCAAGAGTTTTCTCCAACACCACGGTTCAAAAGCATCAATTCTTCAGCGCTCAGCTTTCTTTATAGTCCAACTCTCACATCCATACATGACCACTGGAAAAACCATAGCCTTGACTAGACGGACCTTTGTTGGCAAAGTAATGTCTCTGCTTTTCAATATGCTATTTAGATTGGTCATAACTTTCCTTCCAAGGAGTAAGCATCTTTTAATTTCATGGCTGCAGTCACCATCTGCAGTGATTTTGGAGCCCAGAAAAATAAAGTCAGCCACCGTTTCCACTGTTTCCCCATCTATCAATTTAGATGTTCAAAATCAGCAGTTTTTCTTCAAAGAAAAGAGCTCAAGAGTCAATAGAAACATTTCAATCTCAAGCCACACACAGGATTTTTACATGATGAATACAAGCACTAGATTGCTAAGCAATTTATAGGACAGAAACTATGCCCTATAGCGTCCATTATTCAAACATGCCTTAGTTTGGATTCTAGATAATCCAATAGGTCCTGAAGACACAAAACAGATAACCAAACACCAGGGCTTCCAGGATGGCAAGGGCCCAAAGAGAAGTTTGGTGGGCTCCTTGGAATCCCCTACTCCTCTCCCCAAGTACAGAGACCAAAAACACTCTTGATGTGGAGAGAAACAAGTACAGGAGTATAACTCTAGAATTACCTAGCCTGCCTATACCCCAATAACCAGGCTAGTTGGAAGAGAGGCACTGTCTCTCTGTGGAAAGCCTGGGCTAGACAGTCTTGAGTTTCTGCCCACTCTCCCCTATCTCCCTCTAACACAGCTAAACAAACCCTTCTCTTTCTAAAGTACATTTCCTACCACTCACCTCCAAATCTCTTCTTTGCTTAGCTTAATCTACTTCCTCTGTTCACCTTCCCCAGAAGCAGCAATAGAGTCCACTGTAAACTTTTTCATCAGGTATTGGAGGGGTTGGGAAAGAGAATTTAGAGAAGAAGACTTAGCACTTGGGGTGAACCTTAAAAGATGAAGAGAGCTGTTTGCTAAGAGTATAAATTTCTTTCAGAGTGTTATATACTAGGCATTCAATAAATGTTCATCAAATGTACTTATAAAAAAATGTTTGATTATGAATGCCTAGAGTCACAAAACAGCAACAGAAACAGCAACAGGAATATATACACACAGACCACAGTGAATTACCAAAACAAACCAAGAATATCCCTGCTGTAGATGTCAAAGAGACAAACATATCCCAGTACAGAAACTGTCAAATTGGAGGAGATATACGCACAGGTGCTGTGGTCATTATGACAAAACTAAATTAGTTACCAAAAAGTTTTTTCTGAAGGCCAAAAACTATTAAAAACTCATCTGTCTAAAACTCAATTTGGGGAACACCCTAGTGGTCTAGTGGTTAGGATTAGGTGCTTTCACTGCCAGGGCCCGGGTTCAATCCCTGGTCAGGAAACTAAGATCCCACCAAGCTGCGTGGCACAGTCCAAATAAATAAAATAAAATTCAACTTGGAAAAGTCATATAACCTAAACTTCACAGTAACTTAGGTTACTATGGTGACCTTAAGCAAATGGTAAAACTGGTCACTAAAACAAGAAGCCAGAGAAGGCCAGTGTAGCCAATCAAAGGTAAAGAGACAAGGAGAGTGACAAAAATTAGAGAAAGAGAAATTCATCAATTCCCCTGACATTTTCTGAGTACCCATTCTGGGCCAGGAAGTGTGCCAGGGTTTGGAAATACAGAGCCAAATCTATAAAAACCTGTGATCACAACAGCTTACAGAGGAAGAAAGACAATATTATAAGGCACACTGCGCCTTTGATTTCCTCAGACATACACATACCTTCCCACACCAGGTCTGTTCACTTCACCTGAATCATTTCCCCTCTGTCCACTCTTCCCAGGCAACAGCCTTACGCCCTGCAGCCTCAGAATCTCTGAATATACATATCTTGAGTAGGCCCCATCTCTTTCCAATCTGTGTCAGTTTCCTGTTTCTTCCTTCATAAATAACATTCACCCCAATCTGTAATTACTTCATTTGTTTCTCTGCTGACTTGCTTATGTTCATGGCTTGCTTTCCTAGGAGATTACAGACACCCCTAAAGACATCTATCTCATTCACTGCAGTATCCTCAGGAGGAATAAATGTGTATTTCTATATACACAAATAATTGTAATTAAGTATCACAGGTGCAACTACGGAAGACTATTTAAAGTAGAATAAGGTACTGAGGAGCAAAAGGCTAGTTCTAAAAAGAGAAGAAGGAGGGTGAGGAAGAAGAAGGGGTCAAAACGACTAGTGAAAATGAGACACATGACTCAGCTCTGAAACATGAATCAGCATTTTCCAGGTGATCAAGGAGGCAGTGAGGCTGAAAGTCTTTCTGGGAGAAGGTGTAAAATAAGTAAATCAGCACAGGTACAGAAGAAGAGAAGCACAAAAGGTAAGGATGTACAGGAAACTGAAGGTGAGAAAAGAAACAGCAACCCTGTGTAGAGAACGAAGCAGGAACCCCATGGATTCTACACCTATTGTACAGATGGGCAGCTGGGCCTGAAATGATTGTTGCCTGACAGCAATCCATGGACCACTGGGTATTCATGAACATAGAGCTGGTGGTCCACAAGGTCTCCTTGACGGATGTTTTATTGTGCTTTTCCACTAATCTGTACCATTTTTATTAGAGCTTCCCAGCTGAGATGCCACAAACGAGCAATAACACAAAAAAGGTTGAGATGTACTGATGAAGATGACTCCCATATAATCAAGTACTACTAAGAAATTTTAGTGCGTGTGTTTGCAATTAACCTGGTATTGTATGATCACTTTCAAAAGGTAGATACAGTGGTTTTAAAATATGTCTGCAAATTTTACATTCCTTCTCTCAAAAGGTGGAGCCTAATTATCCGCCCATTGAATGTGGCCTCATTTCTAACAAATAGAATATGGTAATTCTATTTGTAGCAGTAATGGTGTAGGACTTCAAGTCTGGGTCCTAAAAAGTGCTGAATTCTACTTCTGGGTAAACATACCCTGAAGAATTGAAAGCAGAGACTCAAACAGATATCTGTATACTGACGTTCATAGCAGCATTATCCTTAAAAGTCAAAAAATGGAAGCAATTCAACTGTCCATCAACAGAAGAACACATAAATAAGATGTGGTATGTCCACACAGTGGAATATTATTCAGTCTTAAAAAAGAATAAAATTCTAATATATATCATAAAACAGAGATGAACCTTGAAAACACTGTTGTTGTTCGGTTTCTCAGTCATGTCCAAATTTTTGCAAGCCCACAGACTGCAGCATGTCAGGCAATCGCAAGAGGACAAATTGCAAGATCTAGAGTAGTCACATTCATAAAAACAGAGAGTTGGATGGTGGTTTCTAGGGGCTGGTGAAGGAAGAGGATGAGGAGTTACTTTTTAATCTGTACAGAGTTTCCATTTGGGAAGACGAAAAAGTTCTGACAACACAGAGAATATAGCCAATATTTTATAATAACTATAAATGGACCATAACCTTTACAAATTGTGAGTCACTATATTGTACTCCTGTAACTTATAAAAAATTGTACATAATTACACTTAAATAAATAAATTTATTTACATTTTAAATAAATTTATAAGTAATTGTGGAGATGGGTGGTGGTGATAGTTGCACAACAATATGAATGTACTTAATGTACTAGACACTTTAAAATGGTTAAAACAATAAATTTTATGTGTATTATTTTAACACACACACAGCACTGCCACTTCTTAGGTTCCCCATTCTGGGAGAAGCCAGGTGCCACATCATGAGAACATTTTAGATGCCCTACGGAGAGGTTCACACGTAGCCACAAGTCTCCCACAAGCAATCAGCACCAACTTAGGACAAACATAAGACCTCAACCCAGAGGCTGTTCCTGAATTCTTGATCCACACACTGAAAGAATAATGGTAGTGTTGTTTTAGGCCACTAAATTTTGAGAAAATCTGTCACACAGCAATAAATAACCAACATAGAAATATTTTGCCCCAATGCTACTAAAAGTGAGATCCATAGATAGTATATAGGTTGGAGGCACTAGTCCCCATGTTTTTTTGCATTTGAGCCACACTGCTCTAAACCACTAGAAAAGTCACCCTACCCTGGGGCTCCACCAAGGAAAGGAGAGGAGAGGACCATTCCAAAGTGAAACCCATACCAAATAAGAGGGACTAACTCTATCTGCACAATCAGAAAGGTAGAGAATAGCCCAGGTCTAACACAGAAATACAACCCTGGCTTGTACACAGTATATGACCTCAAGTCCCAGGAAGGCTTAAAGCTCAGAGTCTTGGCTGCTTCTGAGTAAAAGTAAGCTGCACACTGTGCAAATGCTTAAATTAGAGCTAGACAGTGCCTGGCAGAAATCTGTCTGGTCCCCCCACATACACACCAAAAATACAAACTGAAGAACTGCTACAGGGGGAAAAAGAGGAACCAAAAGGGAATAACAATTTCCCTCTGATTTCCTACTCCCACTACTAGTCAGCATTTCCTCATGTGGCTATTCATAATCAATGTGAGCAGTTTCCTCTAGGGGCTATATACGGCCTCTACATATATCTCACTGGATTTTTACCACCATCCCATGAGGACTTATGGAATTGTTAGGATCACTGCACTTGTCTTACATGTGTGGAAATGGAAGCTCAAAGAGAGTGACTAGGTAGATGTGTAACAGAGATCACTGTCCAAATCACCGCACTAAACCCAGTCAAGAGACTTCTGCTCTTAATTTGACTTCACATACAAATATCCTTGTACTAACATAGGTCCACAGAGGTGTCTTTTGTGTTACCTACCTAATGGCCTACCTGGTGGTAGCTGATAATTTGCCTGAACTTTGCCCCAGGGGTTGGGCAGGCTGCTTCCAGATTCTTCCCTGTATAAACAGCCTTTCTGCAAACATACAACAATCATTTACTTCAAGAATCAGAGTACGCCACTCTATTCCTGGCTCAGGGCACATACCAGAAGCAAATGACTTTTATGCACAAAAGTAACATTCTAAGCCATCTCCAGCCTTTGTGGAGAGAAGACGGGGATGGAAATTGTATTCAGGGTAAAACAAAGAGCTGACTATTAAACTACAAAAAAACTGTACTATTTTGGATGTCTTCTCTCTTTCCCTATCCCTTCACCACTTCCATTCTTCAACATCTGACACATCTAACTCTGAAAATGTCTTGAATTCATCTCTCCTCTCTATGCTGATCCTTTCCCACAATCGAACAGTCAGCTCTTGTTGTTGTTGTTCGGTCGCTAAGTTGTGTCTGACTCTTTGCGACCCCTAGACCACAGCATACCAGGCTTCCCTGTCCTTCACCATCTCCCGGAGTTTGCTCAAATTCATATCCATTTGTTGATGAAGCCATCCAACCATCTCATCCTCTGTCGCCTCCTTCTCCTGACCTCAATTTGACCCAGCATCAGGGTCTTTTCCGATGAGTCAACTCTTTCCATCAGGTGGCCAAAGTATTGGAGCTTCACTTTCAGCATCAGTCCTTTCAATGAATGAATATTCAGGGTTGGTTTCCTTTAGGATTGACTGGTTTGATCCCCTTGCTGTTCAAGGGACTCTCAAGAGACTTCTCCAGCACCACAGTTTGAAAGCATCAATCTTCAGCACTCAGCCTTCTTTATGGTCCAACTCTCACATCCATACATGACTAATGGAGAAACTATAATTTTGACTAGTGGATCTTTGTCAGCAAAGTTATGTCTCTGCTTTTTAATATGCTGTCTAGGTATGTCATAGCTTTCCTTCCAAGGAGCACACGTCTTTTAATTTCATGGCTGCAGTCACTGTCTGCTTGTTTTTGAAGCCCAAGAAAATAAAATCTGTCACTGTTTCCATTTCCCCCCACCTATTTGCTGTGAAATGATGGGACCCGATGCCATGATCTTAGTTTTCTGAATGTTGAGTTTTAAGCCAGCCTCTCCAGTATGCCCAAGTAACTCCTATACTCTTCTATCAGCCCTGGCAAAGGGCCAGATATAGAGACACTCAATAAATGTTTGGTGACTGAATAAACACCACCACTTTTCTGTTCCTACAAGGGACTGGACCATGTCTCTCTCCTGCTTAAAATCTTGCCCAAATTCCCACCACTCCTGATCTGTCCTTCTCCAGACTCTGAGAACATAACATGTTCTGTGAACCCTCAATACTTCTGCTCACATTGTCCCTTCTGCCTGCCCTCACACTTCACTCTCATTCTGGAAATCTTATCCTTTAGTCTCACTTCCTTGCAGATACCCTTAACTCCCTGGCCCCTCTTGTCCTCCATCACACCTGCCTGGATAAGCCCCAACTGTAGGACAACCCATTCTGGTATTCTTGCCTGGAGAATCCCATGGACAGAGGAGCCTGGTGGGCTACAGTCCCCGTGGTCGCAAAGAGTTAGACACGACTGAAGCAACTTAGCACACACGCATGTAGGTCCATCAGATTCTCCACATTTTCCACTCCTGCACCCAGGCAGCTGATTATGCTAGAGAATACACACATGTTGATGGGTCTCACAACATGCACAGCCACACAAAGTAGTTCCTCTGGGGGTGAGGGGACTCTGTGACTGGATATGGGAAAAAAGGTCTTCTAAGGAGCCCAGAATGTCTCTACCTTAATCTGGGTGGTTACACATACATACACTTGAATAAACGTTCATCAGGATACACAGTTAAGGGGCATCCCTGGTAGTCTAGTGGTTAAGAATCCGTCTGCCAATGGAGGGGACACAGGTTGGAACTCTGGTCTGGGAAGATTCCACATGTTGAGGAGCAACTGAGCCCATGTACCACAACTACTGAGACTGTGCTCTAGAAGCCAGAGCCACAACTACTGAGCCCATGTGCTGCAATTACTGAAGCCTGCACCCTAGAGCCTGTGCTCTGCAACAAGAGAAGCCACTCCAATGAGAGCCTGAGCACTGCAACTAGAAAAAGCCAGCTCAGCAACAAAGACCCATTTCAGCCTGAATTAATTAATTAATTAATTAAAATTTAGAAAAAAAGAAACATAAAGCAAATCCATGTAATGGGAAAAAAATTTTTTTAACTATAACAAATATAGCACCCTGGTGCAGGATGTTGACAGTGGGGAAGACTGTAGGTCTGACTCTCTATACTTTCTGCTCAGTTTTGCTATGAACCTAAAACTGTTCTAAAAAATAAAATCTTTCTCTTTTTTTTAATCTCCTATACTTACTGCCAACTCTCAAATTTCTATCTCTAACCCAGGGCTCACATCTAGATGCTTGACTTTCATTCAACCATCTGCTCAACATCTCCACTTGGTGATGAAAAAAGAATCCCATATTTTAAATGTCTAAAATCAAATGGCTGGTTTTCCCCATTTCAGCAAATATTCTATCAGTGCTTTGACCAGAAGTTCTTGGAGTCTTCCTTGATTCTCCTCTGTCTCTCAAAACATCACTGGCAAATCTATTGGCTATATCTTTGAAAAATACCCAGACTCTGATCCCTTCCCATCATCTCCACCAATGCTTTTTAGTTCAAGCAACTATCACCTTAAATTCGACTGCTACAAAAGACTCCTAGGGTTCTCCCTATTTCTCCCCATGCCTGCCTACTATTACAAGCATATTACACACAATAACCACAGCCACTTTTAATAACTGAAATCAGATAATGTCACTCTACCGTTTAAAATCTTTCAATGACTTCCTATTACATTTACAATCAAGTCCAAATCCCCTCCTCTGGCCTATCCCGCCCCTGCTGACAGCTGTGGGCTCATCTTCTACCTCTGGCCCCCTTACTCTTTACTCTCCATCGACTGCCTGAATGTGCCCAGTATGCTGTACCTTGGTTGCCTTGACCTGGAGCCCTCTTCCCCTGGATATCCCTCACTCTCTTCAGATTTCTGCTCAAATGCTTCCTTGTCAGACAGATGTTCCCTGAGCATCCTCTACACTGAAAAGTTCCCATCATAGACATAGCACGTCACTCTCTGTCCACTTACCATTACTTATTCCTCTTCATTTATCACCACCTAGTCTTCATGGAATCAATCTGTTTATTTATGGTCTATCTACCTCCACTGGAAGGTCAGTTCCTGAAGATCATGGTCTATGTCTAGCCTAATCACCACTCTTCTCCAGCATCTAGCACTGTATAAATGATTTGGCATCAGTCATCTTCTGGAACTCTTCTAAAATTCCTACACACAAAATTAATTGTTGTCTCCCAGGGATTTGTACATGAACTCTGTGCAGAGTAAATGTCACCCCATAATATAATTAATTTCAGGAACTTGACTCTATATCCTAGGTAAAGGACACAGAATGGGGAATCAAAGCCACAACTTGTCAAGCTCAGAAGCCAGACTACCTGGATTCAAATCCCAAATCCATTACTTATCAGTTGCGCCTTTTTGGGCAACTTACTCAATTGCTGCGCCTCTGTTTCCTCACGTATAAAATGGTAATAATAAAAGTATACACTTCATTGTATTGTGAGGATTAAATGGGGTATAGGATTAGAGTTAGGGTTTAGACTTGTGCCTAACGAGTAAGTCACTCATTAAATATGAAATATTAGCAAAGATATAAGGATGACAGGACACAATTAACAATCCTTGGCCAGCAATGCTACAGCCAAAGCTAAATACTTCACTGGCCTTAAACTTCTTGAAGGCCCTACTAGCTGAAGGGAATGATTTCTCTTTATTCCACAGTACCTAGTATAATGCCTCAATAGCCATATGTGGAAAGCTCAGAAATGAGGTAACTTTTTTTAAAAAAGATGGTACAAGAAGTGAATAGGTATGAACCAGGAACCCAGACTTGATCAGTGCAAATAATCCTAATGAAAAAGAAATAGAAAAGAAAGAGAGCTAAGGACATTATGGAACTCAGATTCTGAAATCCTTTGTACAAGAAATGGAAGGAGACCATAATCAACTTAAATGGAAACAAGGTGGTGGAAACATGCCAAAGAGTCAGGAAAGCAACAGGCAGAAGGAGCTTTTTTCACTGTGTTCAGAGTAAGAACATGGAAGGCCAAGCCTACTGTTCAGGACAGATGGTGCGCTCCCACCAGATGACAGGAAGAAGGCATCAGAAAAAGCAGTTTCCATTCCATCCACCAAGCATCATTACTAGGAAACTGCAGCCTCTTATACATTAGACAGTCAGCTTATTGATGCAACAGCAGAAGTAAGAGGGCAGGCAGGATTACTCAATCTACAGAGCATAAGATGGATATGTGGAAAGTTCACCCCACAGTGGTAGGTCTAAAATTAGAATGTGGATTCTTATCAATATTCTATAGTCTGTTTGGTGAGATAAACTGCTTTGAGAACTAATGATCTCCATGGAAAATCTAAATGTATTTTATAAATGCCTGTCTCTGAGAAAACAGGCTTCCCTGATAGCTCAGTTGGTAAAGAATCTGCCTGCAATGCAGGAGACCCCAGTTGGATTCCTGGGTCGGGAAGATCTGCTGGAGAAGGGATAAGCTACCCACTCCAGTATTCTTGGGCTTCCCTTGTGGCTCAGCTGGTAAAGAATCCGTCTGCAATGCAGGAGACCTGGGTTCGATCCTGGGTTGGGAAGATCCCCTGGAGAAGGGAAAAGCTATCCAATCCAGTATTCTGGCCTGGAGAATTCCATGGACTGTATAGTCCATGGGGTCACGAAGAGTCGGACACAACTGAGCAACTTTCAGTTTCACTGAGAAAACAGAAATCCTATTTCTGAGGGAATTCCCTGGCAGTTCAGTGGTTAGGTCTCTGCACTTTCAATGACAAGGGCCCAAGTTCAATCCCTGGTCAGGGAACTAAGATCCCACTAACTGCACGGCATGCCACCCCCCCGACAAAAAAGAGAAAAAATATCCTAAATCCATGATTTTGGGGGGATCTTGTAATTTAAGAAAAGCTGGGTTGGGTGTTTTATAAATAAATTCTGGAAAGGTACACAAAACACTGTCATCGAACAAAACTAGGTCAGGAGGTCTCAGATTCAGCAGTGATTAACTTCTAACCCTGGGCAAGTCCTTCTGTCTCTGAGCTTCAGTTCCCAATGGGCTTGCTATGGGGGAGTAAATGAGATGGCCCATGTAAAAGCAAATAGCATCATACCTGATACATAGAAAATCTTTGATAAACGTTCACTGTCATTGTTACTGTTAATAGTTTAACGGAAGTAGAAAACATGCAGTTTACTGTATTCTATAGGTGAGAAAAGGTGAGTTTACAAAGGTGAACCCTTAAACAGGGTTCTGTTTAAGCAATACAGACAAAATTAATCAAAACTACAGACCTTTTATAAAAGCATTAATCCAGAAAGACCACTCGAAGTCACATTTTTGTCTCCATTACACTTCTGTCATGTGTTTTGAAAAGTAACTCTTCTCATTCCCCCTATTTTTTTCTTTTTTTGCAACTAGTAGCCAATCTAGGAAATAGGGAAGCACACACAGAAAAAATACCACCAAAGAAAGGAATCGCCTGGGAGATAAGGCCAAGCTTTGGAGTCAGATCAACAGGATTTTAAATCCCAGCTCTACCACTCACCTGCTCTGAAATTTGGGACAAAGGACTTTTGCCTCTGTGAGCCTCACTTTCTTCCCTCATTTGTAAAATTGAAACAGTAAAGAACCTCATAGCTTGTTGAGAAATCTTAATGGAGACGCCACACATGGAGAGCCTGGCAGTCAGTCCTTTACCTAGTTGCTATCTAATTCTATAACACTAAAAAACATTTTCTCAAGGGAATCTTCATACACTGTTAGTGGAAATGCAAATTGGTATAGCCACTATGGAAAACAGTATAGAGGCTTCTCAAAAAACTAAAAAGAGAGCTACCATATGATCCAACAATCCCACTCCTGGGTGGGATTGGAAAAATATTCGGAAAAAACAAAAACTCTAATTCAAAAAAACACATGCACCTCAATGTTCATACCAGCACTATTTATTAAGACACTAGCCAAGACATGGAAACAACGGAAGTGCCCATCAACAATTGGCTTAAGAAAGTGTGGTAAAAACATATATAATGGAATATTATTTAGCCATTAAAAAGAATGAAATACGACATTTGCAGTGACATGGATGGACCTAGAGAATATTATGCTTAGTAAAGTAAAACAGTCAGAGAAAGACAAATACTACACATTATATGTGGAATATAAAAAACAATATAAATGAATCTATAAATGAAATAGAAACAGACTCACAAACATAGAAAACTTACGGTTACCAAAGAGAAGGGAAGGGACAAACTAGGTGTATGGGATTAACAGCAACAAACTACAGTACATAAAATAGATAAGCCACAGGATTTACTGTTTAGTACAAAGAATTTTTATATCTTGTCACAACCTATAATGGAATATAACTGAAAAAAAAAACTGAATCACTATTGTTAATAAACTATACTACAATTAAAAAAAACTTTTTTTCTCTCAAGCTTAAGATGTAAGCAATCAAAATAACCCAGGAAAATGTTTTCCTACAATCATCTGGAGCTCAGGTCACAAATTTTATTGAGCATCTATTATATGCCAAGTTCAATTTTGAGGAAATGGAAATATATTACAGAACAGAACAGATAGCCCACCTGTGGCTGCCTTGAAAATACACCCTTCACATAGTTAGCAAGTGCTAATAACTGACCCCAGCTAGAGCAGCATGACATTCATCATCACCTCTGTTCCATCGCCACACTTCCCTGGGGCTGTCCCCAGCCAATGGCTGAGTGAGCAGGAATATATGGAGACAAGAATCTTGACAGCACCTTTGGCTTGAGGACTCACCATCTCCGTTGCAAAAACCTTCTGAGTACTGCACTCCATTCTAGGACTTCCTATCATCCTCCTTTCTCTTTTCCAGGGATCAGACTCACAAGATTGTCCATAGCTCTCTCAGTCTCTTCACCTCACTCTCCATTTCTCCCACTTACAGTTTCCAAATAAATCAACTGCACTGTTTCTCGGAAACCAGTCCTAACACCCTATTCCTTACTGAGTTGGCATTCTAGTGAGGAAGACAGTAAACAAAATAATCAAATCAAATAAGTATAGACTGGCAAAGGTATAGCATGAGAGAAGTCTTTGAAGTACTCTGTTTCCTGTTAGTTCTGACGCTTACAAGAATCTATACATGAGTTAAAATTCATAGGCATATATACCAAAAAAAGGGAAATTTTACTGTATGCACGTAAAAAAATTTTAATGTAAAAATAAAATTATACTGTAAGAGTATTGAGAAGGAACTCACATTATTTAATGTAGAGTCCTATTTAATTTGTAACAAATTAAATATAATTTATCCTGGGGGGAAGGGTACATAATTTTTTTTGTATATTTATTTATTTGGCCATGCCAGGTCTTATTTGTAACATGTGAGCTCTTGGTTGCAGCATATGTGATCTAATTCCCTGACCAGGGAACGAACCTGGAACCTCTGCATTGGGAGCTCAGAATCTTAACCACTGGACTACCAGGGAAGTCCCCATAATTTTTTTAAATGTCAGGAAAATCTTAAACTTCACTCAGATTTTTTTTAATACCAGTATTTTAACTTTGAAACTATTTTGTGTGTAATACAGAATAAAGCAAATGGGTTAATATATTAGTGTCATTAGAAACAAAGACTTTTAATATAAAAGAAAGGCAAAATTTTAAAAATTACACAATGTTCCATTTAAATTAGAAATATAAAGATGAACTCACAGGGACTTCCCTGGTGGTCCAGTGGTTAAGACTCTGTGGTCCCAATGCAGGGGGCATGGGTTTGACTGGTCTGGAAACCAAGATTCCGAACGCCACGTGGTGTGGCCAAAAAATAAAAATGAAGTCATAATGTTTCAAAACAACTATTTCTTAGTTCCAACCACTAAAAAAAAGTCTTGAAAGCAATGACATGCTAGCAGCAATAAACAAACCCAGTGCCCAAGTTCTAAGTACCACTTCTAACTAAAAGAAACCAGGTCTCCTTGAAGAAATGGACAGGGTCTGGGAGCAGGACAGGTGAAATAAATCTGGGGCTTCTAGTAATGTCAAAAAATAAGGAATACTCAACAACTAACAGGAGTGTGTCAAAAGATCAAAGAAGCTGGTTTAAAGAGCCTGTCACTGACCAAGTTTGGGGAAATTTTAGCACAAAAGAAAATAATGAATGTAACCGACTACAACACCATACTGAATAATCTCAGTCCTTAGTGATCTTTAAAAAGGAATAAAGAAAAAAAAAATGCTCTTCTTACAAAAGAACATCAGCTGTAACAATAAAACATTGAATGAGAGAGGTGAAAAAAAATCACTATTCTTCCACTTCTGGTATAATAACTGATTGAGGTAAGGATTATCGATGGATGCTAAAAATCATTAGGTAAATGGTATAGGGAAACACTTAAGATATATTCAAAGTACCCCCACAAATTATTTAGTACTCTGACAGGGAAAAATACACTTTTAAGATGGTGAGAAATGGCAGTCATTACTTTACCCAAGTGATACACTGGAACAGAGAGTGGGATGACATAGCTTTATGTGTCCCCTGATGGGATGCGATATGAAACACACAGCATTACCATTCAACCATTCTGCAACACAATGTTTAACCTGAAATCTAAACCTAACTTCTAGTTTACAGGAAATAGAGAATACAAGAAACAAGTTAAACTCGCCATGAGAAAACAATGTGCCCAACTCAGAATGTGGAATCGTCTACAAAATATATGTTGCTTAAAAATAATGTCATGAAAGGCAAAGAGTACAGGAGGGGAGAAGGATTATCATGGAATAAAAGTAACTAAAGAGACATAAATCTGAATAGGTTCTGGATATTAGATATTATGAAGTTATTGGTAATTACAACTAATTACATTACAATAAGTATATAAAGTATGTTGGGTAAATATATTAACAATTAGTGCATATAGGTGGAAGGCATAGTATTCATTGCACTATGTTCTGAACTTTTGATTATGTTTAAAATCTTTTTATAATAAAAAGCTGAAACTCGGGACTTCCCTGGTGATCCAGTGGTTAAAACTCTGTGCAATTTCCAGTAAAACTGAAAATGTGTTTATCATATTACTTAACAAACTCACTGGAGTAGGGCTTCTCAAGACTGCAGTACATTGTAAAATCAGTAGACTGTAAAATCAAATTAATGGTTCACAACCAGCAGTTTTGTGTGTATATTAGGAAACATTAGAGTATATTGAGTGTATTAAGGTTAAAGACTGTTTCACAAAAGTTTTGCTTCTTTTAAATTTATATTGTGTATACGGCAAGTACCACACTGGCTTTCTTTAAAATATTTCTTATACTAGATAATGGTCAAAAAAGTTTGAAAGCCATTACCCAAGAAATAGTCTTGCACATGTGCACAAAGAGATATTATAGAAATGTTCAAGGTAGCAGTGTATAAAGTGAAGAACTAGAATCTAAATGTCCATCAATAGGAGACTAAGTAAACAAAATATGGTATATTCATACAGTGGAACTCTATACAGAAATGAGGACAAATATCTATACCAATATGGGTAAATCTCAAAAACATGAATTACAGAAAAGAAACAAACAATATGAGAACACTTACATGAATTTTTTAAAAACACCCAAAGTGATGCTAACTAGTATTATTTATGGATACATACAGTAAAAATGTAAAACATGGGAAGGACAGAACTAACTACAGGATGCTGGCTGTCTCTAAGGAAGGCAAGAGTGGAACTGGATTGGAAAGGGCATAAAAGATACTACCATTATACCAGGAACATTTCATGTCCTTTATTTTTTTAAATATAAATAAAAAAGTGTTAAAATTCAGTAATTCTGAGTGAAAAGTACACAGATTATCTTATGGTTAGCTGTAGTTTTGAACTCTCTCAATATTTTAATTTTTTCTCCAAATCTAAAAAGAATTCTTTCTCTTGATTAAGCTGCCTTAAAAATTACTGAGGGAAACCAAAAAAGGGAAATAATTACAGAAACAAGCAGGTGTTCAAAGGGTCTAATTCTTATATCAAATATCCCAGCCCCAAAAGGCAGCAGAGACATATTCTACCCCATTTCCCCTGCTTCTCTTCCCATCTTCTCCTTCTAAACACCAGGCGCTGGTCAGCCTGTCTATTTTGACACTCAAAAGCACTAGTCTTCCTTATGAAAGCTCACAGAAAGGTTTGAATTTTGAAATCCTCACTTTCACTTTAAGCATAAACAAAAGACTAAACGCTAGGATATCCTCAACAACAACCACCACTTTACAGTTTACAAGGCCTTTCTCCACACATCCTGTTATTTGATTCTCAGAAAAACTCCGTTGAGGTTGGTATTACTAATACCCACATTTATAGATGAAGCTGATGCTCAGAGTGGCTCATTACCAACCAGAGATTATGAGTCATTGACAAAGTTGGGACTACAACCTCTCAGGTTCTGAAGCTAATCATCCCTACAATGTGATAAGTAAGTTTCAACCGTACAACAACACACCCAGAAAACAGGAGGGGTTGTTTACAACACACAAGCTGCTCTGACCTAACCCACCTTTTCTTCATTCTTCCAAGTCTGATCTTTCAGACAGGCAGCCAAGAATAAGTTGCCACTAGTAACTCTTCCCTTCCCTATAGCCACTCCTGCTGCTTCTCCCCATAACTCCTCCAGATGAACAGGCAGAAAAGGGAAATACTTACAACTGGATAGTCCCCTCGACACAGGGATCCCAGCACCAAAGAGAAAGATATTACCACAGCTCTAGACTTAAGAGTCAGGGAGCAGGAACACACTGCAGAAAAGCCTAGGCTACCCCTCTTTATCAGTGCTGGCAAATGACCTTTACTGAAGGGATTTAATTAACAGAAAAATGTAAAAGTACCAGTTTTTTAATCGGTCCCGGGCTTCCAACTGGGCTCCCACTTCAAAGCTGATTCCTCGTCTGTTAGGTGGATGCTTTGTCATTTTCAGTCATCAACGGGGCTGCTTTTATTCTCCTGAAAAAGCCAATTAAATATTTATGAAACTTAGGCAAAGTCTGCCCAGAGTGGAGTATCACTCACTACACATAAAAGACAAACAGGCATTATTCAAAACACAAAGCTCCAGGAAACCGCGTCAGCACCGTGCTTTACTCCTGCCCTCATCCTAGCACAGGTGTGCCCTCCACTGGTTCCTCCTCTATCACGCAGGATCTTGCTGTCTCTGGAACTGGAAGGAGTGCTCAGTTGCTTCAGTCATGTCCAACTCTTGTCGACCCCATGGACTGTAGCCCCCAGGCTCCTCTGTCCACGGGATTATAAAAGCAAGGAGTAGGTTGCTGTGCCATCCTCCAGGGGACCTTCCCAACCCAGGGATGGAACCTGTGTCTCTTACATCTTCTGCATTTGCAGGCAGGTTCTTCACCTCTAGCGCCACCTGAGAAGCCCCTAACACTGCTTACCAAGGATTCACCTGTAAGGGGGACTCCTCAGAACACTAAAGAAAAAGTCACTCAGAAGTAAATTTAATCATTTGCTGAAGACAAATGATAACAAACATCTGCTGAGAGACTTTAGAAAAACAGTCCTCAAGACCAAAAGAGACACAATTCCTGGCCTCCTGAAGCTTCCAGTCTACTGGGGAAAAAAAAATGTAGCCAGTAAAACAGACAAACGACTTAACTGCAAACTGCAACTGCTATGAATTTTAAGTGCTACAAAGGAAGGAAGCAAAAGCTGAACTCCGATTTCTGGCCCTTTACTTTTGGAAGGCTAGACAAGAAATGCCTATCTATTCATTCTTTGTTCTATTTGTATTTTCTGCTTCTTCTTGAGTCAATTCTGACAAACTGGGATTGGTGATCATTGTCCATATGAGTAAAATTGATCTTTAGGGGCCAGTGATGGTTCTGCTGGAGATGTAGCCACTCTGAGCTCTTGGGGCACTTGAGCAGGCCACCTCCAAATAGCAAGGCCAACCCCCAGTAAATTCTCTCCCACTGAACTTTGGATCCCAACAGCCTACAGTGTCCAAGCAATGCCAGAGCACTGTCAGGGCAATATCTGCCTCATATCACAAGGGCAATCTTTGCAATGGATGAGCAAGCAGTAATCACAGAAGTACGTCCTCATTATCTAATGCATACATACCATCACATTTTCTTGCAATATATTACATGAAAAAGCAGGATGCAAAATTATATCCCTCTGACTGAGCGACTGAACTGAACTGAACTGAACTGAACTCACAGTAAAACTCATGTGCATTAAAAAGAAAAAAAAAGACTGGAAGAAAAAAAAAACAGGTTGTAAGTTATCTCTCCCTCTTAAACAGTTTCCTAAATTTACAATTTTTCACAATAGAAATTTCCCATGAGGAAAAAAAATGTAAAGGATGAGCTATCCATTATATTAAACAACTCATTCCAAAGGGCTACTATTGGGGAACACATAAAGCAAATATCAGACTAAGAACAGCTGACAGTTTCAACTGAAAAGCTATGTCAAACAAGAGTATTGGGATGATACGGACCCTAGGAAAGGGCAAGTCAGAGGTCTGACTGGCTATACTTCACACTCTTCAGGAAAATAAGATATCAAACCTAATGTAAGTAAAAAGTCTTCATTTTGACTTGCCTGAAAAACGCACCTCAAATTATCTTTTTGACTTCATGCATACCAAGTAATATTCAGATTAACAGTTTTGCCTCTCAGATTATATGAAAAGATAATGGCACACAAGAAGAAAGAGTGGCACTGAAAACTCACCAGAGCAGCTAGCAGTTATTAGACTTCATGCAGGGAGACAGTTCCCTTTTAGAGATGGCATTAATGTAATAGGATTAAATTCTTGGCCTTTAATCCTCAACCGCACCCCTTATTAGCGGAATGAATTTGGGTGAATTACTTAACCCCTCAGAATTTGTTTCCTCTCCCTAAAATGGGGATGGTGATACCAGGTACCTATCTCCAGGCAGTGGGTGTGAAGACAAAATGAGATACTCCATTTAAGGAATGGTGTAAGAACTATACAGTTAGCAGCTAATTATAATCTTATTATCACATGAGAAGAAATTTGGTTTCAAGTAACTGGGCTAAATAAGGTTCTGGTGCTAAGTGACCAGCACCAGAACAAAAGTCCAGGTCTGCTTGATTTCTGAATTAATTCTTTTACCACACAGCTTCCCTAAGGAGGCCTTCCATTAAAATACAGGAGTGTGGGAACAAGGCAGTGAATGAAAATGAGCAAATTATTCTTAATGGCTCAAGAAAACCATTCCGTGAGGCGGAATTGTTGAAGGTCTTCCTTATCATGAACTGAAACAGGTTTCACTGTAACTCTAACCCATTTATTTGAAGCTCCACTCTGGTATCAGTCAGAACAAGACTGAGGACTAATCTAACTTTTATGTCCCGTGCCCAAATCCCTCCACTCCTCTGGGATGGCAGAGTTTGTTTTTAAATTTCACATTAATTTATTCAACAAATCATTAGTGAGCACTGTTAGAAAGGCACTGCGTTGGAAATCAGGAATCAGAAATCCAACTCAGTCCCAGCTCCTGTCCACCCAGGAAGACAAACACAAACACTGAGAAGAGACCCAGGAGCTCTAACAAAGGGCAAAGGGAGGGACAACCATCTGAACGTCTTTAATGTGACAACATCTACTAAAGAATAGTTCAAGACAGAAGTAGGAAGTAAGAAGATTACATAAGTTTTTACTTCTTATATTTAAACACACATTTTTCTCAAGCTGCAAGAGGGCTAAGATTCTGTAGTTTTCAACTTACGCTTTCTCTTCAGGGTCTTAGATTTTTTCTTCCAAGAAGTTCTAGTTCCCGAATAGGAAGAGGAAATATGTTCAATAAAGACACCCAGGAAAACTATGAGAAAAAAAATCTGATGCAATCTGTACCCATATATGATTCCATTTTAAAGACCCTGGCAGGATTTCAAACTACTCCTTTACATTCAAATTTCCCTACAGGGAATTCCCTGGTGGTCCAGTGGTTAGGGGTCATGGGTTCAATCCCTGGGGGGAACTAAGTTGCCACACAGCAAGGTCAAAAAAATTTTTTTAATTAAAAATAAAATACAAAAACAAATTACCCTACAATGTGTGCTCACTGCTACACAGGAGACAGACAGCCTAGTTTATTTCCTTAAATACAGTATTTGCAGTCAATGCCCCTGTATCAACAATAATGAAAGCTTTAAATGTATACTGTATCAGTTCAGTTCAGTCGCTCAGTCGTGTCCGACTCTCCGCGACCCCATGAACCGCAGCACACCAGGCCTCTCTGTCCATCACCAACTCCCGGAGTCTACCCAAACCCATGTTCATCGAGTCGGTGATGCCATCCAACCATCTCATCCTCTGTCGTCCCCTTCTCCTCCCGCCCCCAATCCTACCCAGCATTAGGGTCTTTTCCAATGAGTCAACCCTTCGCATGAGGTGGCCAAAGTATTGGAGCTTCAGCTTCAACATCAAACCTTCCAGTGAACACCCAGGATTGATCTCTTTTAGGATGGATTGATTGGATCTCCTTGCAGTCCAAGGGACTCTCAAGAGTCTTCTCCAACACCACAGTTCAAAAGCATCAATTCTGCGGTGCTCAGCTTTCTTCACTGTCCAACTCTCACATCCATACATGACCACTGGAAAAACCATAGCCTTGACGAGACGGACTTTTGTTGGCAAAGTAATGTCTCTGCTTTTAAACATGCTATCTAGGTTGGCCATAACCTTCCTTCCAAGGAGTAAGCGTCTTTTAATTTCATGGCTGCAGTCACCATCAGCAGTGATTCTGGAGCCCAAAAAAGTAAAGTCTGACACTGTTTCCACTGTTTCCCCATCTATTTCCCATGGAGTGATGGGACCAGATGCCATGATCTTAGTTTTCTGAACGTTGAGCTTTAAGCCAACTTTTTCACTCTCCTCCTTCACCTTCATCAAGAGGCTCTTTAGTTCTTCTTCACTTTCTGCCATAAGGGTGGTGTCATCCGCATATCTGAGGTTATTGATATTTCTCCCGGCAATCTTGATTCCAGCTTGTGTTTCTTCCAGCCCAGCGTTTCTCATGATGTACTCTGCATATAAGTTAAATAAGCAGGGTGACAATATACAGCCTTGACGTACTCCTTTTCCTATTTGGAACCAGTCTGTTGTTCCATGTCCAGTTCTAACTGTTGCTTCCTGACCCGCATACAGGTTTCTCAAGAGACAGGTCAGATGGTCTGGTATTCCCATCTCTTTCAGAATTGTCCACAGTTTATTGTGATCCACACAGTCAAAGGCTTTGGCATAGTCAATAAAGCAGAAATAGATGTTTTTCTGGAACTCTCTTGCTTTTTCGATGATCCAGCGGATATTGGCAATTTGATCTCTGGTTCCTCTGCCTTTTCTAAAACCAGTATACTGTATAATACAGTTTAAAGGGCACTTTCACAAACAACAAACTTGGAGAAAATAACTTCAACACATATGACCAAAGGGCTAACTTACTTTATTAACAAGGAGTGCATATAAACCAAGAACAAAAGAGCCAAACAACTCACTTAAAAATGAGC
Organism: Giraffa tippelskirchi; assembly: GCF_054371585.1. Taxonomy (NCBI): domain Eukaryota; kingdom Metazoa; phylum Chordata; class Mammalia; order Artiodactyla; family Giraffidae; genus Giraffa; species Giraffa tippelskirchi. Next base: position 106,800,393 of record NC_137287.1, on the reverse strand, counting down.
AAAATGTAACAACTGGCAGATTCCCATATAGAGAAGGGAGAGGCTTGGGGGGACGGGGAGCAGGAATAACACAAAGATCTAATAAGCATATGATTATATTATCCACTTAACATCATCCTAAACTAAAGGAAATGCAAATCAAAGTAACAATTTTTCACTCTTCAGGCTAATAATTTCAAGATAAAATACCCAGTGCTTTCAGGGATGAGGAAAAATGATGCTTATAACTGTTGGTAGAAGCATAAATTGGAAAATCTTATCTAGAGGCAACTTGGCACTATCTACAAATATGCAAATACCTGCAACCCAACAGACCCATAGCCAGTGACATCCTACAGACACATCCCCCAAAGTCTGCCAAATTACCTGTGAGGGTGAACAATAAATTTCTGCAATTAAAATGCCCATCAAAAGAGGCCCACTTAAATGAATTATGCCCATCTATACAATAGAATGTGGTACAGCTATTAAAAGGAAAAATGGTAAGCTGTAGATGCTGATATGGAGCCATCTGCAAGATACACTGTCAAGTAAAAAAAGCATGGTGTAGAGGCAGGTATACAGTATTACCCCTTTAATACAAATAAACATATATACAGACAGATCTATTATATGCATACTCTATGCATATTTCTTCCCCCTAAGAAGGAACAAAATAATTGTTCAGTAGTTCCCTTAATGAAAGGAATAGAGCAAGAAAATTTAACTTCTCATTTTTTAACTTTATTGTTTGAATTTTCTAACCTTAAGAATATCTACTACTGTGGGTAAGAATCCCTTAGAAGAAATGGAGTAGCCCTCAAAGTCAACAAAAGACTCCGAAATATAGTATTTGGGTGCAGTCTCAAAAATGACAGAATGATCTCTGTTCGTTTCCAAGGCAAACCATTCAATATCACAGTAATCCAAATCTATGCCCCAACTACTAGTGCCAAAGAAGCTGAACAGTTTTATGAAGACCTACAAGACCTTCCACAACTACCACCAAAAAAAGAAGTCATTTTCATCACAGGGGATTGGAATGCAAAAGTAGGAAGTTAAGAGACACCTGGAGTAACAGGCAAATTTGTCCTTGGAGTACAAAATGAAGCAGGGCAAGGGCTAACAGTTTTGCCAAGAGAACACACAGGTCATAACAAACACCCGCTTCCAACAACACAAGAGACGACTCTACACATGGACATCACCAGCTGGGCAATACAGAAATCAAACTGATTACACTTTTTGCAGCCAAAGATGGAGAAGCTCTATACAGTCAGCAAAAACAAGACCAGGAGCTGATTGTGGTTCAGATCATGAACTCCTTTTTGCAAAATTCAGAATTAAATTGAAGAAAGTAGGGAAAACCACTAGACCATTCAGGTATGACCTAAATTAAATCCCTTATAATTATACAGTGGAAGTGACAAATAGATTCAAGGGATTAGATCTGACAGACAGAGTGCCTGAAGAACTATGGACATAGGTTCGAGACATTGTACAGGAGAGAGTGATCAAGACCATCTCCAAGAAAAAGAAGTGCAAAAAGGCAAAACGGTTGCCTGAGGAAGCCTTAAAAATAGCTGAAAAAAGAAGAGAAGTGAAAGGCAAAGGAGAAAAGGAAAGATATAACCATCTAAACGCAGAGTTCCAAAGAATAGCAAGGAGAGATAAGAAAGCCTTCCTCAGTGATCAATGAAAAGAAATAGAGGAAAACAATAGAATGGGAAAGACTACAGATCTCTTCAAGAAAATTAGAGATACCAAGGGAACATTTCATGTAAAGATGGGCACAATAAAGGACAGAAACAGTATGGACCTAATAGAAGCAGAAGATATTAAGAAGAGGTGACAAGAATACACATAAGAACTATATATACATAAAAGACCTTACTGACCCAGATAACTACAATGGTGTGATCACTCACCTAGAGCCAGACACCCTGGAGTCCGAAGTCAGGTGGGCCTTAGGAAGCATCTCTATGAACAAAGCTAGTGGAAGCGATGAAATTCCAGTTGAGCTATTTCAAATTCTAAAAGATGATGCTGTTGAAGTGTTGCACTCAATATGCCAGCAAATTTGGAAAACTCAGCAGTGGCCACAAGACTGGAAAAGGTCAGTTTTCATTCCAATCCCAAAGAAAGGCAATGCCAAAGAATGTTCAAACTACCCCACAATTGCACTCATTTCACACGCTAGCAAAGTAATGCTCAAAATTCTCCAAGCCAGGCTTCAACAGTATGTGAACCAAGAACTTCCAGATGTTCAAGCTAGATTTATAGAAAAGGCAGAGGAAACATCAAATTGCCAACAACCGTTGGAAAACAGAAAAAGCAAGAGAGTTCCAGAAAAACATCTACTTCTGCTTTATTGATTACACCAAAGCCTTTGACTGTGTGGGTCACAACAAACTGTGGAAAATTCTTCAAGAGGTGGGAATACCAGACCACATTACCTGCCTCCTAAGAAACCTGTATGTAGGTTAAGAAGCAACAGTGAGAACTGGATATGGAACAACAGACTGGTTCCCAATTGGGAAAGGAGTACGTCAAGGGTGTATATTGTCACCCTGCTTATTAAACTTATATGCAGAGTACATCATGCAAAATGCCAGGCTGGATGAAGCACAAGCTAGAATCGAGATTGCCGGGAGAAATATCAATAACCTAAGATACGCAGATGACACCACCCTTATGGCAGAAAGTGAAGAACTAAAGAGCCTCTTGATGAAAGTGAAAGAAGAACATGAAAAAGTTGGCTTAAAGCTCAACTTTCAGAAAACTAAGATCATGGCATCCAGTCCCATCACTTCATGCCAAATAGATGGGGAAACAACGGAAACAGTGAGAGACTTGATTTTCTTGAGCTCCAAAATCACTGCAGGTGGGATGGCAGCCATGAAATTAAAAGACGCTTGCTCCTTGGAAGAAAAGCTATGATAAACCTAGACAGCATATTAAAAAGCAGAGACATTATTTTGCCAACAAAGGTCCATCTAGCCAAAGCTATGGTTTTCCAGGGTCATGTATGGATGTGAAAGTTGGACCATAAAGAAAGCTGAGCGCCGAAGAATTGATGCTTTTGAACTGTGATGTTGGAGAAGACTCTTGAGAGTCCCTTGAACTGCAAGGAGATGAAACCAGTCCATCCTAAAGGAAATCAGTCCTGAATATTCATTGGAAGGACTGATGCTGAAGCTGACGCTCCAATACTTTGGCCACCTCATGCGAAGAAGATTCACTGGAAAACACCCTGATGCTGGGAAAGACTGAAGGCGGGAGGTGAAGGGGACGATAGAAGATGAGATGGTTGGATGGCATCACCAACTCGATGGACATGAGTTTGAGTAGGCTCCAGGAGTTGGTGATGGACAGGCAGGCCTGGCATGCTGCAGTCCATAGAGTCACAAAGAGTCGGACACAACTGAAGCCACTGAACTGAACTGAAGAATGTACTTCTTGGGCTTCCCTGATGGCTCAGTGGTAAAGAATCCTCCTGCCAATGCAGGAAACACGAGTTTGATCCCTGGTCCAGGAAGATCTTACATGCCTCGGAGCAACCTAGCCTATGCACAACCAGTAAGCCTGTGCTCTGGAGTCCTAGAATGGCACCTACTGCACCCCATGCACCCTGGAGCTCGTGCTCCACAACAAGAGAAGCCACCGTCATGACAAACCGGCACACTGCAACCAGACACTAGCCCCAACTCACAACTCGAGAAAAGTCCTGCAGCAACGAAGACCCAACACAGCCAAAAATTAATTAATTAATTAATTAATTTTTAAAAAAGATAGAATGTGTATCTTGGGACTTCCCTGGTGGCCCAGTGGTTAAGACTCTGCTCTTCCACAGCAGGAGAAATGGGTTAGATCCCTTGTCAGGGAATTAAGCTCCTGTATGACATACAGTGTGAGGGGGGAAAAAAAAAAGATCTGCAAAGCCCCTGTATGTCTAGCAGCAGAATTTTCTGAATTCATAATATATTTATAGCTAATGTACTGACATGGACTCTGGATTTTATTTTGGGAGAGGTTTAAGAGTACTGTAGCCATGGTAACTGGAGGCCCTGCCCTCAGCAACCCTAATGTGCTGGGGAGAAGAGACTAAGGACTCAAAATAACAAAGAATTTGTGATAGGTGGGCAGGGAACAAGACCTTTCAATGAGTTGGCTCTCATCAGGGTTAAGAGAAAATAAACTCTGAAAAGATTGGCAACCTCCAGAAACTACAGAATGGGCTTTACAATAACCTAATAGTGCTTACACTAGGCTTGCAATTCAATCTCCATTAAAGGATGATGGTGCCTTTTAAAGTTAATGTACACCTCACACCAGCCAAAACGGCTATCATCAAAAAATCCACAAACAGTAAATGCTAGAGAGGGTGTGGAGAGGAAGGAATCCTCCTACACTGTTTGTGGGAATGTAAACTGGTACAGCCACTAGGGAGAACAGTATGGAGATTCCTTACAAAACTAAAAACAGAGCTACTGTATGACCCTGCAATCCCACTCTTGGGCGTGCATCCAGAGAAAAGCACATACACCCCAATACTCACTGCAGCACTGTTTACAACAGCCAGGACACGGAAGCAACCTAACTGTCCGTCGGCTGAGGGATGGATAAAGAAGATGTGGTACATATAATATTATTCAGCCATTAAAAAAAAAAAGGAAATAACACCATTTGCAGCAACATGGGTGGACCTACAGATTGTCATACTAAGTCAGACAAAGAAGGAGAAATATCCTATGACATCCCTTATATGTGGAATCTAAAAATAAATGATACAAATGAACTTCTTTATAAAACAGAAACAGACTCACAGGCTTAGAGAAAGAACTTAACGGCTGCTGGGGTGAGTGATGGAGGGAAGGGGTAGTTAAGGAGTTTGGGGTCAACATATACCCACTGCTGTATTTAAAATAGATAAACAACAAGGTCCTACTGTATAGCACAGGGAACTCGGCTCATGTTATGTGGCAGCCTGGATGGGAGGGGAGAAGGGATACATATATATGTATGGCTGAGGTTCCTGCTCCCCCCTGCCAACTACCTGAAACTATCACAACATTGTTAACCTGCTATACTCCAATACAAAATAAAAAGGTTAAAAATACATAAAAAACAAAATAAGAAAAAAATAAACTTAATGTAACCCACTTTCAAACTGAAGGACACTTCAAGCGAAAGACCAGCTTAAATCTTTATGCCTCCTTCATTATTTACTGAGAGCCGGCTCTGTGTCAGGGGCCCAAGATAGACGGCAGGAGGACAAGATACCCCCGGCTCTGTTCTCTAGCAGGGAAGGCAGAAACACTATAACACATATGCAAATAAGATCATTTCTGGAAGGGTAAGTTCTGTAGTGGAAAACCCAACAAAACCAGTTGATGTGGCAGGATCCTTTAGATAAGGCTGTTAGAAAGAACTCTGAGGAGCTGAGGTCTGAGCAGAGATCTAAATAACAAGGAGACAGCTATGTGAAGATCTAGAGGAAAAAAATTCTAGGCAGAGGGGAAGTCCTAGAGGCAAGGTGTCTCAGCAGGAATGAGCTCCCCTCCCAATCCCCCACAGCCCTGAGCCTAGGAGGTGGAAACGCTCGCTGCAACCCTGCAGCCCTGACTATAGTTCCAGAAAAGCACATAGTATCAGCAGGTCCGGGGACACCTACAACCCACAGGAGGAAGCTTCCAAGGGGACTCTTCCAAAGTTCTGTCTTGGAGGAAGGCCAGGCAGTACTTAGGGATGGGAGCAGACAGGTTTCAGATTCAGATTCCGACCAATCCTGGCTCCACTCACTGCCTGCTAAGTGAAGATGAGAAAAATCACTAAGCCTCCCTGCTTGCCCTTCTATAAAACGGGACGAATAACCCCTACCTCCTGGGGTTGTGAGGCTAAGCGAGCTAATGGATGTCAAGTACTCAGGACAGTACACACCAAATATTCAATATTGGTGATAAAATGGCTGTGTGATAGTAGTAGCACTAGCAAAAAGGACATCAAACACAAAGGATTACAGTCACTGTTATTATGCAACATTAACAAATAGTATTCAATATAACGAACATAAAAAGAGCACATCTAGGGATTTCCCTTTGGTGCAGGGGTTAAGAATCCACCTGCCAATGCAGGGGACATGGATTCGATCCCTGGTCTGGGAACTAAGATCCCACATGCAACTAAGCCCTTGTGTCACAACTACTCGCCTCAAGGTCTAGAGCCCAGGCTCCACAACAAGAGAAGCCACTGCAACCAGAAGCCCATGTACCATAAGTAGAGAGCAGCCCCCCACTTGCTGCAACTAAAGAAAGCCCATGAGCAGCAACAAAGACCCAGCACAGTCAAATATAAATTAAAAAAAAAAATTCTTTTTTAAAAGAGCACATCCATAGTCCTAGAGAACTGACAAATTGTTTCAAGTAGGGACAAAGGCCCCTCCATCACTAATTTCTCCTCAATGACACAGAAAGAAGACTGAGTCTAAAGCCAGTCACCACCACTCCCTCAGGCTTGCCCAAACCACACTGAAAGAACTGGATTAGCCTCCTTTACTTGAGGGGGTGGAGAAGGAAACAAGGGAAGAGGGCAGAAAGGAAGGAGGAAGAAAGAAAAGAAGCCAAGCAAAAAGCTCCCTTACCCTCTTCCCAGATACTTGACATGTTTTCCCTAGAAGTCAGTCTTTTTCTACCACAATTAAAATTCAGACAGACAACAAACACAGGTTGAGCTTATGTCTTCTGAATTACTGAGAATGAACTGGTTAAATGAGAGGCTCTTCCCAGAAAGAGTGGAAAGGAGCCCAGGCTTAACTCCAGAATCTATTTGCTGAATGACTGACCTTTGGCACATTACTCAACCTCACTGAGCTCATCATCTTACCCTCACAAGTTCCTTCTTTTCTCCCCATCACAGTTTGAGGTCCCAAGACTGGCCAATGTGCCAAGCCAGGAACATGGGCACTGCCTTCACATCTCACTCTCAGTCACCATTTTGTCACACCTACTTCTGGTTTCTCCCACTATCCAGTGGCTGCCCAGTTCAGGCCCCCATCAGTTCTAATCCAATTACCGCAACAACTCTCCGGCTTCCCAGGTGGCACTAGTGGTAAAGAACTTGCCTGCCAAAGCAGAGAAGTGAGTTCCAATCCCTGGGTCAGAAAGGTCCCCTGGAGGAGGCCATGGCAACCCACTCCAGTATTCTTGCTTGGGAAATCCCATGGACAGAGGGGCCTGGCAGGCTGCAGTCCATAGGGTCACAAAGAGTCTCACACAACTGAAGCGACTTAGTACACACAAATGCAACAACTCTCAGTGGAGCTCAAAACCTCCAGCCACATGCTCCCCGGATCCAAATCAATACTGTCTTATAAGCTGACTTCTGACTGGTTATTTTATGATAGACACTATTCTAAGTGCTTTATATGTACATCATCTCATTTAGTGTCTACCTCATAGGTCTGTGATGAGAATTATTATTATTGTCATTTTGGAGATGAAAAAACTAAGGTTCAGAAAGTAAGCTGCCCAAATGACAAAGCTACCAAGTACTGGGGCAAGGAATTGAATGAATCCAGGTAACCTGACTAGTCAACTGTGGCTACTCTTCATCAGTGCTATTACACTAATGTTTCTAAAGTACAAATCTGACCATAAGACACCTCTGTTTAAAACTTCAGGTTATATGTCAATTATATCTCAAAAAAAAAAAAACCTCAGTAGTTCCCCTACAGAACAGAGTTCAAACTACTCAGTGCAGCATCAAGGCCTCCAGTGAGTTAGCAACTATGACCAAGTCAAATTAGGGGCTGTTAAAGATGGGAACTTAAAAGGAGTGGAGCGGACAATCAGCACAGGGCCAATGGCACATGGTGGTTATGAGCCAGAATTCTAAAGAGGCTGCCTGGGTTTGACCTCCAGCTCCACCATTTTCCAGATAACCTTGCATAAGTCATTTCCTCTCTGAGCCTCAAGCTACTCATCTGTAAAATAGGGATAGTACCAGTACTTACTTCATACCTTCCTATATGTGCTGTGAAGATAAAAATTACTTAGCACAGGGATTTCCCTGGTGGATCAGTGGTTAAGAAACCCTGCTTCCAGGGCAGGGGGCACAGGTTTGATCCCTAGTCAGGGAACTAAGATCCCACAGGCCACATGATGCAGCCAAAAAAAAGCAAAAATTACTTATCACAGAGCCTGGCACATGACAACCTCTCAAGGTTATTACTGCTCATGCCTCCCACACACCCAGACTCCCTGCAATGCTGCTTCCTCTCTGCCTGGTCCTTCAGATGGGGCTCAGCCATCAGCACCTCCCCAAAGGGCTGCTGGGCCAGGGTCCACCCCATTATTCACACGTGGCAGCCTTGCCTGCTGCATGGATCACAACACAGCACTCGACACTGAAACCGCCTGTGTCTGAGCCAATCTCTCCTCAGGCATTTAACTCCTCATAGGCACCCCCAGAGTCTAACAAGCAGCACCGTTACTTGGCAGTCAGATGCCTCTTTAATGAGATAACCTTAGTTTCCTCGTTGACAAACAGGAGGAAAGAAAAGAAAGAGATCAGTATCACCCATCTTGAGGGATGTAGGAATTCAAGGAGACGATTCCATGGAGACTCTTTGAAAAGTGCTCTCCACAGGTAAATGTAGGAACTGGTGTTACTCCACGGCGGTAAGGCAAAGCACACAGAACCAGACACCTGAAGACAGACCAGAATTTCGCCCCTGGAGCCTAAGAAAAGCTGTACTCTGTTTTCAGCTGCTGGGAGGGCTCTATAAATGGTGTCACGCAGCTCTGGAGTGGGTTTGTGTGGGTTCTTTTTAGAGAAGGGAATCTTTTTTAAAACATACCTGACTAAACTGTTCTTACAGAATTCCTTAAGTGAGGTATCACTATATTACAAAGGAAAACAATTTGGAGATGGAGTCATTACCCCATGGGACCTCCAAAGACATTTCCCTAAATTACAATCAATTCATTGTGCATGGGGTTTTAAAGATAAATAAAAATTATTTAATAGTCAATTAACTTACTATTTAAGTATTATCATTCCTGGTCTTTATTATTAATACTAGGAGATGGCTAACTTTTACTGAGTTTTTATCACATGCTAATCCATGAAAAATACTTTATTCCCAACAATGCAGTAAAGTTGGCAGTATTATCCTATTTTTCAGAGGAAGGAAAACAGAGCAAGTAACTTGCTCTTGGTCACCTGGCTAGGAGGAAGAGCGGGGATTTTAAAAGCAGGACCTACTCCAAAACCCACTGTATTTATACTGCATTTAAAAATAAGGCCTTGGAATAAAGAAGATGTGGTACATATATACAATGGAATACTATTCAGCCATAAAAAAGAATGAAATAATGCAGTGTGCAGCAACATGGATGCAACTAGACATTATCATGCTAAGTGAAGTAAGTCAGAAAGAGAAAGACAAATACTATATGACATTATTTGTATGTGGTATCTAATATATGACACATGCATGCATCCTCGGTCGCTTCAGTCATGTCCAACTCTTTGCAACCCCATGGACTGTAGGCCACCAGGCTCCTCTGTCCATGGGATTTTCCAGGCAAGAACAGTGGAGTGGGTTGCCATGTCCTCGTCAATATATGACAAATGAACTTATTTACGAAACAGAAACAGACTCACAGACATAGAGAACAGACTTGTGGTTGCCAAGAGGATGGGAGGTGGGAGAGGGAAAGACTTGGAATTTGGAATTAGCAGATATAAACTATTATACATAGAATGGATGGACAACAAGGTCCTACTATATAGCATGGGGAACTATATCCAATCTCCTGGGATAAACCATAATGGAAAAGAATATTAAAAAAAAGAATGTATGTATGTATATAACCAAGTCACTTTGCTGTACAATAAAGATTGGCATACTGTAAATCAACTATACTTCAATTTTTAAAAACTAAACTAAAATTTTTTTTTAAAAAGGGCTCTGAGGGAATCCCCTAGTGGTCCAGTGGTTAAGACTTGGCACTTTCATTCCTGGGGGCCCAGGTTAGATCTCTGGTGGGAACTAAGATCCTGCAAACACTGTAGCCAAAAAAAATATTAAGGCCTTTGAACAACAAGGTCCTACAGTATAGCATAGAGAACTATATTCAGTATGACATATTCAGTATACTCCTATGATAAACCATAATGGAAAAGAATATTTTAAAAAGGACATATATTTGCATAAATGAATCATTTTGCTATACAGTAGAAATTAATACAATATTATAAATAAACTACAGTTCAATTTAAAATATATACATATTTTATAAAGGACTTTGAGAAACCTGAACACTAATGATATTAAGGGATTACTGTTAAATTACTTTGTGTGAAAATAAAAAACAAATTTTAAGTGTTTTCTCTTACAGAGAGTACTAACGTAGTTACAGATGAAATATCAAGAAACAAGGTCAATGAGGGGATTTTACAAACATTTTATAAAAGGAATAAAACAAATTAATGGTAACACATACTCAACTCTTCACAGCTCACCAAGTTTCAATAACCTTATAAATTAGATTTTCTTATTCCCATTTTACAGATTAGGAAATGGAGAGAAAGGGCAATATTTACCGATATTTCTAACGATAGATGTGAGGCTAGTATGATACTTGAGAGAGAAAACAGGTCCAGATAGGTTAGTAACTTGCCATGCTGGAAGTCTGTCTCCAATGTCTGTGCCACAGGGAAAGTCCCAAGAGGTTTGAGCCCCACACCCACATGACATGGAGCCCCAAGAGAGTGGCAGATGCCTCCAAATTCTGGTTCTTCCCCACCACATACCATGCAGCCTGGACATGAAAGGTGGCATCTTTAACTATCACGCCTTTCTGAATGGAAGATGCATAAATTTCATACAGGGCAGAGCATGACCAACTTCCTACCCATCAAAGCACTCCAGACAGCATTCACCACTCCATGAGACCAAGGGGCTGTCAAGCAGCCCAAACCAGCCATGCTCTAGAGAGTCTCAAGAAGCGAAGAAAGGCAGCCTCAGCTGAGAGAGTTTAGCGTCAACAATTAAGGGAAGTTTCCATGGTCAGGAACCGAATCTGAGATGAAGTGGCAAAGCCACGTCTTCTCTCAACAGTGCCTCAGTCCTGCATTTCAGGCTGCCACCTGTTTGATGCTGTGACCAATGTGACTTATTCAAACCCTGAGGGAGAAAGGTAAGGCAGCTGTTGAGAGGAGAATGTATGCGCACCAAACTTGAAGGCAAAGCAACCTGGGTCATTAGCCAAGTGACCTTGGACAAATAAATTACTTAATTTCAGAAAAATAGATAAATTGTAAATGTTCAATAAGATCTAACAGAGTGCGCCAAAAACTGCTAACTAAAATGCCCACATTTCCAGGCAAGGGTTCCATAACCTAGAAATCCCAGCACCTGTAGAAGCAGGGTAGATATGTCAATCCACCTAGCCACGCACCTTTTCCACACAAATAAGAGACCTCATGAAAATCAGGTCTCTACTAGGACAAAGAGAACCAAAGACTCATCTAAGATGTTTGGGAGTCAGTCTTTAAAATCCTAGAATCATGTTCCTGACAAGTGATAAGCTCTTATCAAATATGTTAGTGTTAGTTGCTCAGTCAAGTCTGACTCTTTGCAACCCCGTGGACTGTAGCCAGCCAGGCTCCTCTGTCCATGGAATTCTCCAGGCAAGAGTATTGGAGTCAGTAGCCATTCCCTTCACCAGAGGATCTTCCCAACCCAGGGACTGAACCCGGGTCTCCTGAATTGCAGGCAGATTCTTTACTGTTCAGTGTTCAGTGTTCCTACTGAACCACCAGGGAAGCCCCAGTTTAAAACCCTTCCCCAGGCCCCTCCTCTTCCTCCTTCCCCTAAGTCCACTGATTCAGGCACCACCTCCCTCTCATATTGATACAACTGCCCTATTTATGTTTGGTGACTCATACTCAGCTCCTAAAATTTTACATGATTTCTACAAGCTCATCTCTTCCATTATTTGGCCAAAGAAAACAAAGAACAGCTGGATACCTAACACGAGATCCAGCAAAGCTGTTACAGCATCATTACAAATCAAGGTTTCAATTTTCAACAGGTTACCCCACGGTTAATCAACAACCTGTAAAGGGCAGTTGCTGAGATGAGTAAGAGAGAAACAAGACTTTCTCCAAGCTTACAACCTAACCAAGGAAGCTCTAAGTACACATGTTGGTTTAAAGAAAATTTATTTAAAAAATAAAAGGTCATCAAGAAACACGTAAACTTCCCCCCACCCCACAACCCATCATTTCCTAGAGAGATGAAGAAGGGGCATTAGGAGGTTAAATACACCTCTGACCCCCAATCTGGGAGACCTGAAGAGAGCTAAAAGCATGACATTCATTTTCCCCAAACTCCAGCCAAGGGCAAACTACCTGCTTCATTTTTAAATTTCTTTCTATCTACTCTGCTAATTCAAAGCAAAAATGAAAGATGGGGTGAGCAGGAGGGGAAGACATTTTTAAAATACACATCAGATAAGAGAACCTATAAATAAAGTTGTGTGTAAACTACAGACTCCCTCTTTGTGATTCAAGGAAGTAGCTAACACGGAATAGAGAATTCAAGAAGACTTCTTTGGGAAGCCTAGTTTTGAATGAACTAAAGCATGGAAATGGCAGAGACACCGAGGCAGAAGAATGCTGAAGTTGGGTTTGAGGACAAGCTGGCTGCCTTGGCTAGAAGAGCCAGTGGCAGAAGTGACTCGGACATGGAAATGATTGGCAGCAAGCCCAACAGAGCACGTGAAGGAAATCAGATCTGCTATAACAAGCGCCCACAGGCACTGGGTTTCTAAGCAAGGTACGGACAAAGGCTCAGAGTACAGTAAACCTTCGAGATAATCACCCCCTCGTTTTACAAATGGGGAGAATGAGGTCCAGTAGCATTAAGTGACTTGCCTGAGGTCTCACAGTGAGTGGAAGTGCTGGGACTAGAGCCAAATCAAGATCAAATCTGTTACTGAAGAGGATCTATCTGACACTCATGTGAGGGATGGGGGGGGTGGCCAGTGTGGAGAGGACAGAAATTCAGGTTTGTCCTGATTAGGGCCCAGAATAGGATTATGGTGGGAAAGGCCACAACAAGTGATAGCCAGGGAAATAGGTACAGATGATCTGAAAGGAAAAGCTCGCTAAGACTTAGAGACAGATGTGGATACAAAAGGAGAGAGAGCATCGTAAAGCCATGATTCCCATCAAAGAGTAACATCATATTCCAGCACATTCGCCTTGGTGAAGCTCCCACAGCTACACAAATCAAAGTGCAGGCACCTGCCTCTCCCAGGCCCATCTCTGGGACCCAGAAAACCGAGAAGGACTGCTTGGTAATTCCAACACCTGTGACCCTGCTGACTTGGGTTATCTCAGACTCATTATCCATGGTAGGATGACATATGAGGAACCAGAGAGACAAGCTGACTGGTCACTATATGGGCTATGCAGTATTTACTAGAATGATTTTATGTCAAGAGTTATGATCAAGGGCTTCTCTGGAGGTCCAAGAGTGAGGACTCAGTGCCCTCACTGTCAAGGGCCTGGGTTCAATCCCTGGTCTGGGAACTAAATCCCACAGGCTATGCTGCACGCCAAACCCCTGACCGCCCCCCCCCCCAAAAAAAGTTATGTTCACCTTTAAGCTAGAAATAGTTAAGCATTTAAATCTGACAAAATAAATAGGAATCAAACTCCTGGAGAAGTTCTAGCCATGATTTCAAAAGCTAAATGCTAGAACAACTGTAACTGAATATAAACAGTAGTCCTCCAAAGAGGACTGTGGCCTTGTACAAACTTTAAGGGACACACATCTAGATAAAGAAAGAAAAATAATGCTCCAGAATAAGGCAAACCACCACCTGCCTACTTTCACAGAGAAATCTTAAACTTTGCACATAAAACCTAACTACTCAAAGTGTAGTTCAATAATATCAACATCACCGAGGAATTAGAAAAGCAGATACTTGGGCCCCACTCTAAACCCATTGGATTAGAATCAGCATTTTAGCAAGACACTCCCCACCCTAGGTGATTTATTTGCACATTCAAGTTTGAGAAGCACTGGTGTAGAATACTTTAAGGGTGAACTATATATAGCAGTACATAGATAGGGCACCAATCAGGCAAATAAGATACAAAGTACCTCTTCACTTTCTGTACACCTTATTTTATTAGGTACTGCTCAGACAGACCTACAGTGTTTTTTAATGAATCTGGTACTTACTAATGATCATATGATATAAATGTGGGATCTATTTCACTTCCTGAAATAACACAGCTCCAGGGATTTCATGCACATGAAGTATAAAAAAGCTTAGTTCTTCTGAAAATACAATAATGATTCATTTTATTCAAGTTCCAACACAGAGTTCAGCACACTTCACCACAAGCCCCATTAATTCCTACAGGTTCCTGGGAGTATCATTAAATCCCCCAGCATCACTGAGAAGCAGGTGCTTGGCAAACATCCAATCTTCAAATGAGATTCAGAAGGACGTGGTCCTGAAAATGCAGTATTTTTCTGCCTTGTCCTGCCAGGGTTGCTTCTCAGGCTCATACTCTCTCCCGCCCTGAGGCCTCATACAGCTGCACACTCAAGTACTTCCCCAAAAGGAGAAAGGTCAGAGGTGTCATTATCCCATAAGCACTTGAGATTCCAGCTGTGGAGAAATTAATCTGGTTCGGTTCCGGCTGAGAAGCCCTGAGTAAGATCTGGAAAGACAGAGGGAAATACAAAAGAAAGAGCCTACTGAGAGGCTCTTAGGAGAAGACATTTGCAGATTTTAAGGTGGGGGGTTGGGGGCAAGGTTTGGCAGATTAAGTGAGAGGACCACAGGGAGAGAGAAAGATCCATCTCCCACCTCTACTCCAGGAACAAAAAGAGTGACCAAGAGATTCCTCCAAAAGACCTCTTTTCTTGATAAAAGGAAGGAAAAGAGCCAATGAGGAAGCTTAGGAGCTGGAAGCAAGACTAAGAATCTCTGGAGGGTTTTTTTGTTTTGTTTTCCAATGAAGGGAAATAAAGCAAAGGAGAAAGCAGTATCCTTCTAACCAGAATCTTCTAAGCAGCAGGCCATCAGGAGGATTAAGAGACCTGTGAATAACCAAAGAAATACAAGGGGGGGATTCATTTTCAGTTTAAATCCAGCGCTGGGGAATCAGGCAGCCCTGGACTTGAGGCCACTTCCAGAGTAAGGGAAAGAAATGGGACTATCTTTACAGTCACCAGTAAGCAGAGCAGCGTCCAAAGGAAGAAAGGAATCAGAAAAATGCCCGGGGATAGAGCAAGCCAAGAGAAAGAGTTTCTGTTAGCAGAAAGAAAAAAGATAAAGTAGACATATGAAAGACAACATGCAGGCACCCCTTTGGGATGGGCGGGGAGATCCTCCCCCAGGGGGAGGGGACTTCAGGAGGTGAGACTATAGGAAGTGAGTAGAGAGAAAAGGCCACAGAAGCAGAGAAAGTGCCATGCTGAAGAAAGGTATTTATTCACCAGAGGAAGGAAGACAAGAGGTGCACTTACCTGACAGGGAGAGCACCTAAAGGAAAATGGGAATCCAGAAAGGGAAGCTGAGGAAACAAAACCTCTCCGATGGCTGAAAAGCTCAAGAACCACGGACCACTGTCTGGAAATGAGCAAACTAAGAAAAAAGGTGTGCCCTCCCAGATTTAACAAACATCAGGACGGTGGCTGCACGCTGAGAACTGTGTAACCAAAAGTAGAGCGTGGGAGGTGGGCGGTGGGGACAGGAAACACTTCCAAATATGAAAATCTGGAAATAAGGTGGTCCGATTTGGAGAGCTCATGAAAAAGGGTGGAACCCCAAGGATAGAGTGATTGGAAAAAGCTGTGAATTCCCTTGTGTAAATACAAATACTTATCTTAAAATTTCAGGATTTGGACTTCATTTCGGGTAGACTCTGGACACTGTGCTCTCCCAGATTTTGAAAGGCTGGGAAAAGGAATTGGCCCCTAAATTTAAGACATTCTGGAAAGCATTCTGCCAGATTTCAGGCCTGGAAAAGGGAAGTCTCCCCTGAATTTGTGGGAACATAAGTACCCCCAAAACTGGTCACTGGACCCCAGATTTGAAACTAATGGGAAGAACCCTCAGATTTGAAAGGGAACGTTTATTCAGAGTGGAGACACGTAAAGGGAGTGTCCTCCCAATTTGGGGGTCGTGGGTCAGGGGGTACATCCTCAGTGGGGGAGGCTTTGGAAATTAAGATAAAATCCCAGGGATGGAGCTTAAGAAAGAGGGTTGCACCGATCACATTTTCTAAAAACTACAGAGAAAGGGGACACTCCCATAGTCGGGGGCTTGAGAAAGGGGTGTGCTCCCCAGAACAGGATTAAAGAGGCTATAAAACAAAACGCGTTCCCAAAGCACAAGGCAAGGGCAGAGGTTGTTGGTGGAGCTCTCGGGGGCCACACAAGCTCAGGATCCGACCCTAGCGCTTCCCCCCACCCGCAACACGGCCCGCTCCGCGCCCTGGGCCCGCACCCCGCGGCCCAACCTCCTCAGGCGGCGCTGATTGGCCTCAACCACCGTCACTCCCGCAGGCAACCCTGGGGATTGGGCGCCACTCGCACGCCCGCCACGCTCTCAACAGCGGTCCCCGGGCCTCCCTCCGGGCAGGGCAAGCGGGGCCAGGCGGGGAGCGGGGCCGGGCAGGGGACCGGAGCAGCGGTGGCGTCCGTCACCGTCCCCGCCCGCACGGCGCGCGCGCGCGTCTCGACCCGGCCCCAGCCAGCCGGCTTCTCCTCGCCGCGCCTCGCCGCGAGCTCACCTCACAGCCCCGCTCCGGCTGCGCCGCTCCAGGACCAACCGACAGAAGGACTCTGCGTGCTGCGCACCACGTGACCCCCGGGACGCGCCCAGCGTATCCCCCGCCCCCCACACACACACGCACCATCGCCACCACCGAGTGACGCAGCTCCTCAGCTGCCCCGCCCTCGGCCCCTCCCCACCCGATCACCGTGGCGACGGCTCGGGCGAGCCACGCCCACTGCCCTGACGCGCGGGAACCGGCCTGCGCCCGGATCCGGAGCACGAAGTCCCCACTCACCCATATCCACTGTGATCACACGAAGCCCGGGACTGGACCTTCTCCGTCATCTGTTAGTTATGCCTCCTATATGCGCCTCGAAGCCTCCTACTTCTCTCCATGCTGCTGCCAACACTCCAGTCGAGTCCACCATCAGATGGTTGTCCTCTCCACCCACTCTTCTTCCAATCCCTTCTTCATGCTCAGACAGCAAGAGCTTCTCAAAACGCAACTCTGTTCATAGCCATCCTCATGCTCAAAGCCCGTTGCCCACTGTTCTTCAGATTAAGATCTAAATATTCACCGTAGCCTATCTGCCAGACTTTTCAGAGTCTGTACTAACTTGCCTCTCTCACATTCACGCGCATTCAACTCCTCCACTTTCTCAAGCGTCTTTCAAGTCCTCAAACAAGTCAGGTTCCTTCCCGACCTAGAGTCTTTGAACCGCTCCTCCTGCGCCTTACCTCATTAACTCCTCGGAAGGGATTCCAATTGCTAGTGCGAAAAGGAGCAGTATTCTACCTCCGGGGACCAAGGTCGGAGTTACAGCCACCCACAAAGGGTCTGAAAAGTTTTCCCAGTGGGACTTGGGAAGTTCCAAAGAGGAATGCTAAATATTTGTTATTTAGGAAGGCGATAACGATTTTATTTTACCTTGGAAAAACAGGGCAGCTAGATTGCACTTCTTCAGATGTAAATATAATCGTGTCACTGCCCGGCTTAAAATAACCAACCTTTCCATCACATCCTCCACCCTTGCTAACTGTCTGGCCATACAAAGTTGCTCATTTCTGTGGTTCTCTCCAAGGTCTTTCCAGGCACTGGGCCATTGACTAAGCTGTTATTTTTTTGCAAAACTGACTCTTTAAAAGACTCTTTTAAAAGGTCTCAGTTTGTCATCTCCTCAGTAAGGTCCTCTTTGACCACATAATCTAGAAGTGCTCCCTTGATCTCCTGCTTCAAACAGGGCAATTGCTCTCTACCTTATCAATGTTTGTTTTCAGCAGAGCACTTAACACAGCTTGTAATTATTTAATTGGTTTGTTCTCTTTATTTTTTCTCCCCTGAGTTAGAGTTAGGGACTATCTTGTATCTACTGCATTGTCAGAACCTGACAAATAGTAGATGTTCATTATTTATCTGTGGAAGGAATGAAAGGGAAGAGAATATTTGGGGGGGGTGATAATTGAAAATAACGGGTAGATGGTACTTCCCTGGTGGTACAGTGTATAAGAATCCACCTGCCAGTGCAGGGGACATGGGTTCCATCCCTGATCTGGGAAGACTCCACATGCCACAGCGCAGCTAAGCTCAGTATTAAGTACTGAGCTCACATGCTGCAACTACTGAAACCCTCAGACACAGAAAGAAAGGACCTTCCCAGGATCCTCTGTGTTTATGTTTATTAACATGAAATTGCTCAGATTTTAGTGGCTATTATAAGATATAGAAAAATTTTGCCCCCTCCCCCACCACCACAGTACTGTCAAGAATTCATGGCCCCATATAAATACAGCATGTTTCTTTACTTATTCAACCTGTACATATTGAGACCTAGGCTTGAGCTAGGCATCAAAGACACAGAGTAGGGGACTTCCCTGGCAATCCAGTGAATATGACTCAGCACTTCCACTGCATAGGGAATGGGTTTGATCCCTGGGCTGATCCCACATGCTGCATGGTGCAGGCAAAACAAAAAAGATACAGAGCAGAAGGCTTCCCTGATGGCTCAGTGGTAAAGAATCTGCTTACAATGCAAGAGACTCCAGAGACACGGGTTCAGTCACTAAGTCATGGAAGATCCCTTGGAGGAGGAAATGGCAACCCACTCCAGTATTCTTGCCTGAAAAATCCCATGGACAGAGGAGCCTGGTGGGCTACTGTCCAAAGGGTCACAAAGAGTCGGACATGACTGAGCATGAACACAGGACACAGGACAGAGCAGCGTGAGGTTTAGGCCCTGCTCTCAAGGAGTTTACTTCCTGGTAAAGAAATCATCATAATTTGTAAATTAAAATTCTTCTTGTCTAGTGCAAGAACAAACACTGACACTGTTGCAAGAACAAGCAAAAGAGAAATATATTACAAGAATGTTTGGGGCCCCACAGCATGGATACGAAAACAAGAGGCACAAGAGCAGCTCTGGCAAGAAGCAACAGCTTCTGCTGCCAGCAGCACCACAGGCCACAGCTGGGATTCAATCCCAACATCCCTTTGTTTCCGAGTCACTCACTCAAGAGGCAAAGTCTTGACCAGGGCCTGATGTTGACTGGTCAATCTCAGGTCACATGGATTAGTCTAGGTTGTCAGGGGACAAGAGGAATAATTTGCCCCTAAGGGTGTCCCCCCAAATGAAAATGAGAGGAGGACTGATGCTGGTCAGGCAAAAATAACTCTATACAAGTATGAATAAAATACCTTGGGAGTCAAGCTGAAGTTCCTGATCATCAAGTCAAACCTGTCGAAACCTGGTTTGCTAGCTTCTGAACAGTCACTGGCTGCTTGTTATAGAGCTCCAATTTGCAAAGTTCTGATCTAAAGTCCAAGTCTCAGGACTTCCCTGGTGGTCCAGTGGCTAAGACTCTGTGCTCCCAATGCAGGACACCTGGGTTCCATCCTTGGTCAGGGAACTAGATCCCACATGCCTTGACTAAGAGTTCACATGCCACAACTGAAGATCCCAAGTGCTGCAACTAAGACCTGGCACAGCCAACTAAATAAATAAATAAATATTTTAAAAATCAAAATTAAAAAATAATGAAGTCCAGGTCTCATCACTGCCTGTTTAGCAGGATCCACCATTCTGCTTTAAGGTCTTCCCCAGCACTTCACTAGTAGTTGATTTCAACCACCCAATTGTTTTTAACTTAGAACCTTTCTTTGTTGAGATAGGCACTCAAGTAATGGTTGTGACTTTGTGAATGAGTGAAAGAATGAATGTACAGCAGCCTCAACTCCAGAAAATAGTATCTCTCCAACCATTTCAGAACTGTGGTCCCAAGACATAAGATGACAGCTCCACATACACTGCATACACACAAGCATATACAGAAGCACCAGAGACTACTATGTCTCTGCATGGAAGAGTCCTTTCTCTCCCTAAGCATCACTTTTCTTCAACTACAAAGTGCGATGATATTTACTCTCATTCACGAACTTGTCACAGTTAAGTGAAACAACATGTGAGAGTGTATTCTAAACTGCAAAGTTCTGTGTAAATGATTTTCTGATTGCTTTCTTACTAGATTCATTGTCTCGAGTATTTAAAATGTTCCTAGTAAAGGAACAGCAGAACTAAAGATCTGAGATGGGATATTCATTTAGAAAACTGATCTTGCTCAGCCTTTACCCAGCAAACCTTTATACTCTGTCCTTAGGCAACCCTGAGGCATTTACAATGAATCTGTCAAGGGGAGGGGGGAAAGTTAAAACAGAAAAGCAAGCTTCTTGGCTGTGATTCACACCCACAGACCCCATGTACTCAGAGTATCACCAAGCTTGAAGATGTCAGTCTCCAAAGCAGGAACTGGGGTAAATATCTGCAGCACAAAGCTGAGTGTGAGAACTCAGGAAGCCGGAAACCACAGTCACAGCTGTATCTGAGAAGTCCAAGAACCTCCACAAGGCATCAGGGGCCCAAGGGAAGTGGATTGAGTTGACCCTGGTCTGAGGTCTCTCCAATCTGAGCCTGATGGAAAGTCCCTGAGCTCCTCAAGCCTTACTGCTCTTCAGTGAGGGGGAGGAGAATTATGTAGGAATTCCAATGTATTTCCAGCATTTTGCAAGATTCTAAGGAGGGAGGGAGAATGAGGGGGAGAGGCAGAGAGAGGAGGACATTTTTTATTCTTGTCCTGCCACTAAAGAGACTGATAAAATCCACCTGGACCACTTCAAGGGCAGGGACTGTGTCCTGTTCTTCTTTGTCCCTTGGGAGTCCTAGTACCTAGCACAGTTCCCTGTAATTTAATACTTAAAGCTTGTTTCTTGTGGTTGACACTCCTGCCAGTTTAGAGATAAAGAGGCAAGAGAGGAGTTTTGCCCCAGGGACTACTGGAATGGAGATTATAAAGAAGTCCATTGAAGAAAGTCTCTAAGTCTGCTAGACTCCAGTTGACTCCCCAAATTTCTTATGATTTAATTTTAGATAGTGATGCTATCCCATGACTCAGATGCCAAAAATTATATAAAAGATAAACAATACAAAGTCTCCCTCAAATTTTTGTTCCTCGTTTATTTTTTTTTCTACTGGTAACCACTTTCTTATGAATCCAATACCCCACTCCTTTTCTTTTGGCTGCTCTAGGTAGCATGCTGGATCTTAGTTCCCTGACCAGGGATGGAAACCTAGAACTACTGGATTGCCAGGGAAGTCCCCCTTTCAGTATTTATGAGTGTATGCAAACCTGAATATAAGTTCAAATATATTATGAACCTTTTACACAACAGAAAGATTTGATACATGGTTTTCTACACCTTAATTTTGTCACTAAACACATTTTGGACCCCTTACACTATGTCTTTTATAATGATACAAAAATAACTCTCTCATTATCTTGTTTTATTTTACTGCTACACAGTATTTCTTGTGTGGATGTACTGTAACTTGCTTAATCAGTCCCTTATTTGAAGACATTTGAGTTGTTTCCAATCCCTGGTAACTTAAAAACTATGTTCCATTTACAAATAGTTCAACACATGTGTGCAGAGAGAACTGTAGTCTAAATTCTCTGAAATAGGCGATCTGAGCCACAGGGGTGTATACATTTATAATTTTGATAGAGATTGCAAGTCATCATTACTCGTAACATTTAAAATCTTCAATGTACTTACAGTTTAAGGATTATTTCAAGATTATTCCCGTAATGTTATTCTCACTTACTTGCATTCTTGACAGAGAGAAATGAGTGATGTGGCAGTACAACCTACTGCCACACACATGTCATCATCATGTCTTTTTTGTTTTTTTTGGCTGCACCCCACAACTTGCAGGATCCTAGTTTCCCAACCAGGGATGGAGCCCAGGGTGCTGGCAGTGAGAATGCCAAATCCTAACCACCAAAATATCAGGGAATACACACCATGTGTCTTTAGAAGAAATTATCTTGATGTAGGGGGAAATGCAAAGGACAAACCATTAAGGAAAATACCATAAATTCAACAACATAAAAAAATTCTAGTCTATCCGTGAAAATATGTCTACACATGGATGGTTTGGGGACTATGCGGGAATGAGAAAAGGAATGGAGGCTAAGGAAGAGTAACTCAGAGGGACCATTTACTTTGTTTCCAGTGTTTATAAACAATGTTGCAATGAATAATTCCCTTCCTGATGATTATTCACAATGTTTCCAGTTGCTACAGACAATGCTACCATAAAGAGCCTTGGACATTCAAAAAAGGAAAAACAGGGACTTCTCTTGTGGTCCAGTGGCTAAGATCCCCAGCTCCCAATGCAGGAGGTCCAGGTTCAATCCCTGGTCAGGGAACTAGATCCCACATGCTGCAACTAAGGGCATGCTGCAAAAAATGGATCCCACATGTCACAATGAAAAGATCTTACCTGCCACAACTAAGACCCAGTGTGGGCAAATATATAGATAAATAAAGTATTTTTAAAAAGGAAAAAGAGGGAAATCTGGGGCTGTGTCTCAATTATCAATTATCAGTTGAAGCTCTGCCCCTTACACTCCTCTGCAGTCCTTCTTGCCTGCTTATTGACCCACTAAGACCCCAAAACTCTCTCCTCTTCCTCTTCTATCGCACAGTTGTGAGTTTGAAATCTCACCTCCTTGACGTCACCCTACTTGACCTAGCCCATAGTTCCCCTGGGCCTAAAAAGTATCTTAAGTGCAATCTCAATTCCAAATTCTAGGCTGGAAATAGTTATCACCAAAGAAAGTCCCTGAATGACAATTATGGAAAAACAGGTAATCACAGGTTCACTCACACCTTATTCTACTTTCTCTGATATCCTTGCCTATAGCCTGGTCTTTTTTTTTTTTACCTTCTCTACTTCATAAGCTTTTTCAAGGCCTTTATGCTTTTCAAAGGTTTATTTAACCTACATGCTGAATCATCACCACTTCTCTTCCCACTCATCTCCTTCTATTTCCAGGGGAGCCTTTTTACTGTAGGAGGTAAAATAGAAACCTGACTAAAGTAGAAACTAAAGGGGCCATGAAACTCCAAATGCTGAAACCTTATGAATACAGAGAGCACTGGCTCTTGTCCGCTTTGAACTCTCCCTGCCCTAGAGAGCCTGTGTCGTCCCACCACATAAGTTGGGGTAAAATCACTGGCCAAATGGAGAAATAAGTTATATTTCCTACAGATTTTCCAAATTTCCCTTATATCTCTGCATACCACACCTACCTTTGCCTGTCTCCCCTTCCAATTCTGCTTCAAATTTTTATCCCTTTTGGAAAAAAAAAAATAATGACAATATTTATTGAATTTTCATTGTTTGCTAGACACTGTGCTAAGTGAATTATTTCATTATGAATTATTTCATCATAATAAATTACATTATTTCATTTAATAACCCTTGAAGAAAGTCCCTTGTAATGGAGGCCCAGAGAAGTTACTTGTCTAAGGTCATATCACTAAGGATAATTTAAGTACCAACAGTTTAATTACAGATCTCATGCTTATTAATCCTAAACTAACCAGATTCTGAGGAGAGTCTCCTCTTGTTCCTCTGCCCTCAAACTCTCCCCAATCTGGCCTATTCTCCAAATTATTCAAATTGCCATTCTAACATAACAGTAGTAATAAATAAAGTGATGCTTTAAAAACAGGTTGGGACTTCCCTGTTGGTCCAGTGGCTAAGGCTCCGAGTTCCCAATGCAGGGGGCTGGGGTTCAATCTCTGGTCAGGGAACTAGAATCCACATGCTGTAACTGAGTTTACCTGCCACAACTAAAGGATCCTACATGCCGCAATGAAGATGGAAGATCCCTTGTGATGCAACTGAGACTCAGCACAGCCAAAAAAATAAATATATTTTAAAAATACTTTTAAAATAATCATATCATCCACTCCCCTACACAAGTCCCTCTAATGTTGTCCCCTCTTTAACTGAAAGTAAATCCAAAATCTTTACCCACCAGCCATCCGTGATCTGCCTCTTGTGTTCCCCAGGTCTCTGACCTCCAATTCTCTTCTCTCTGCTTTGCTCACTCCAGTTGCATGAGCATCCTTGCTTTTTCTTGAGCACGCTAAGTTCACTTCTACCTAGGGTTTTGTACTTGCTGTTCCCCCTACCTGGAAAAATCTACCCTCAGATACTCATAAAACTTAGCACTTTGTTTCTTTCTGGTCTCTGTTCAAGTGTTTTATTTTTTTGTCATAGAAGCTGCCTCTCTAAATACAACAGTATCCTGTCTTTCTCTCTCTCCCTTAATCTCATTTATTCTTCTTCAAAGCACTTATCACCATCTGGCATATTACATATGTATTTTTTGTTAATAATCTGTTTCATATCTTCAGAATTTAAAAAATTCCTGAGGTCAGGGACTTTGTTTTGTTTACTGCTATATCCCCAGTGCATGGGATGATACCCAGCACAAAATAGGTGTTTAACATTTTGCATGAATAATAAAATTAAACAGTATTTTTTTAGTACTTCCATTACACCAGGTATTCTAAATATGTCACCTATGAATTTTCTCATTTAATCTTTATAATAATCTTATGAGATTTAACCTTTTAAATATGATATCCAAAACTTTTCAGTAGTTTATGAACAACTAACTCTCTGAGAAAAAAAGAAAAGATTGAGTTGTAGAATTTGTGATATCTGTGGTATAAATATTCACACTCTGGCTGATTTAAGACTGCCAATATGAGATCAATCAGCTCACTAAATTCCTGGGCACTTATTGAATCATAAACTGGTATGAGTCTGCTCCGGCATGCCGTTGCTACTGTTATTAGGAGAGCATAGAAATCTCTTCACAAATTAGCCCTTATCCATCTTTCCAATGGAATCTCCTCTGACTCTCCAACTCACCCACACAGCCCACTTTCAAATCATGAAGAATTCCAGTCTGTGTAAGGACATGCCCTGCTTGTTCTATACTTAATTGTCATTGGGCAATGTGCTTTATTTCTGAGAAGTTCTTTCATCCTTCCTTACTTTGGCTCTGTACTGGTGTGTCTTCAAAGCAACATCAACCAATTCAACAAATAGTAGTTAAGCAACTAGCACATTCCAGGCAGGATGTTAGGAGCTGGGGGATAGAAATAAAGGAGAAGCAGTTGTTGATAGTCCCAGAGTGGCTCACAATCTCGTAGTGAAGGCAAATGCATAAGCAATAAACCAAATTATAGCTTAAAAGAAGTAATAATGAGGGATTGACTGAGTCTGGCAAGGGTGGGCAAGATCAAGATGAACCTTCTAAAGGAAAGTAAAGGAGACTTTACTTCCTTTACTTCTAAGGAAGTAAAACACAGACATCTTTCCAGATAGACGTTTCAAGGCAGGGAGATACAAGCAATTGGAGACTTCTGGAGCAGATCGAGAAAGTGCTATAGGATGGACAGTTATGCTTCCTGAACTCCTTTTTGCTTCCCAAACTCTCAGTGGGTAACTCGATTCCACTCCATTATAGCTGAATTGCCAATGGGTAAGTGGTCAAAATCAATGAACAGTCACAAAACACAGGAGGAAATACAATAATATCAACATTTTGAAAAATGTTTGCCAAAATTCTATACATAATGTTTGGTTACTAGCAAACCATGGCCAACAAACTAGGTGGCCATGGATCAAATAATACCATAGAACTTGACTGACTTGTTCAATCAGTTACAAACATTGGAAAATATAGCAAAAATAATTGGAAATGACAAATCAACGTTGGTGGGATGTGGAGAAAAGTACATTTACTAAATATGTACTAAAATTAAACTATGTGTCAGCCACTGATTTGTGTGCTTTACTTGTATTAACTCATTTAACTTATGCCACAATTTTATAAAACAGGTTCTCTATTTTTTGATTGATTTTAATTTATTTTTTGACTGTGCTGGGTTCTTGTCACTGTGTGGGCTTTTCTCTAGTTGCATTGAGCAGGGGCTACTCTCTAGTTGTGGTGCACAGGCTTCTCAATGCAGTGGCTTCTCCTGTTGCAGAGCACAGGCTCTAGGGTGTGAGGGCTTCAGTAATTGTAGTGTGAGGCCTCAGTAGTTGTGGTTCCCGGGCTTTAGAGCACAGGCTCAATAGCTGTGGGGCATGGGCTTAGTTGCTCAGAGGCATGGGGGTCTTCCCGGACTAGGGATCGAACTCGTGTCTCCTGCATTGGCAGGTGCATTCTTCACCACTGAGCCACCAGGTAAGCCCCCAAAACAGGTTCTATTATTATCCCACAGATATTTCACTAAGAAAACAGAACTTAAGACAGGTTAAACAACCCATTCAGTGTCACAGACATTCAGTGGGATGCTGGAGTCGGCCTGTACTGGCTTGTAACAGCTGATTATTATTAATAAATATTCAGTTGGCAGCTTAAAATAGGCCCTAGTGAAAATATTTACACCATGAACATTGGCAAACATCAGACCTTTTTTAAGAGCAAATTTATCAGCACACGATTAGTAGTCTTTGGTAGTATTCCAGGCCCTAGGGATATAACAACAAATAAAATAAACAAAAATCTCTGCTTTCATGAACTTTATAGTCTAATTGTGGGAGATAAATAATGAACAAATAAATAAATAAAATATATGGTATGTCAGATGATGACAAGGGCTATGGAGAAAAATAAGTGAAAAGAGGGTATAAGTATGCCATCCTTTTTTATTTATTTATTTTTGGCTAAGCTACATGGCATGCAGGATCCCAGTTCCCTGACCAGACACTGAACCCATGCTCCCTACGTTTGAAGCATGGACTCTTAACCACTAGACCCCCAGAGAAGTCCCCATGCTCCCATTTTTTTAAAATGATTTTTATTAGAGTACAGTTGCTTTACAGTGTTGTATTAGTTTCTGCCGTACAACAAAATGAATCAGCTATATGTATACATACATACCCTCTTTTTTCTATTTCTTTCCCATTTAGGTCACCACAGGACAATGAATAACATTCCCTGTGCTATAGTGCAGGTTCTGAGTTCTATTTTATACATACACTAGTATGTATGTGTATACATATACACTAGTATGTATACATATGTCTGTACGGATGTTGGCAATTTGATCTCTGGTTCCTCTGCCTTTCCTAAAACCAGCTTGAACATCTGAAAGTTCACGGTTTGTGTATTGCTGAAGCCTGGGTGATAAGTGTACCTAGGCATTATTTTTTAACTTAAAAAAAAAAAAAAAGACTTTGGAACACATAGCTGGATAAACCATAAACTAATAGCAAAAATAATAACTCACAATATGTGAAGTCAAGTGGGCCTTAGAAAGCATCACTGCAAACAAAGCTAGTGGAGGTGATGGAATTCCAGTTGAGCTATTTCAAATCCTAAAAGATGATGCTGTGATAGTGCTGCACTCTATACGCCAGCAAATCTGGAAAACTCAGCAGTGGCACAGGACTGGAAAAGGTCAGTTTTCCTTCCAATCCCAAAGAAAGGCAATGCCAAAGAATGCTCAAACTACCACACAATTGCACTCATCTCACACGCGAGTAAAGTAATGCTCAAAATTCTCCAAGCCAGGCTTCAGCAATACATGAACCGTGAACTTCCAGGTGTTCAAGCTGGTTTTAGAAAAGGCAGAGGAACCAGAGATCAAATTGCCAACATCCACTGGATCATCAAAAAAGCAAGAGAGTTCCAGAAAAACATCTATTTCTGCTTTATTGACTATGCCAAAGCCTTTGACTGTGTGGATCACAATAAACTGTGGAAAATTCTGAAAGAGATGGGAATACCAGACCATCTGATCTGTCTCTTGAGAAACCTGTATGCAGGTCAGCAAGCAACAGTTAGAACTGGACATGGAACAACAGAGTCGAACACGGCTGAGCAACTGAACTGAACAACTTATGTTTTTTTTTTTTTCACATTTATTGACTATTTCCTGTGGGTTCAGCCCAGTTCAGTTCAGTCGCTCAGTCAGGACTCTTTGAGACCCCATAGACTGCAGCACACCAGGCTTCCCTGTCCATCACCAACTCCCAGAGTTTACTCAGAGTCATGTCCACTGAATCAGTGATGCCATCCAACCATCTCATTCTCTGTCACCCCCTTCTCCTCCTGCCTTCAATCTTTCCCAGCATCAGGGTCTTTTCCAATGTGTCAATTCTTCATATCAGGTGGCCAAAGTACTGGAGTTTCAGCTTCAGCATCAGTTCTTCTAATGAATATTCAGGACTGATTTCCTTTAGGATGGACTGGTTGGATCTCCTTGCAGTCCAAGGGACTCTCAAGCGTCTTCTCCAATACCACAGTTCAAACGCATCAATTCTTCAGCTCTCAGCTTTCTTTATAGTCCAACTCTCACATCCATACATGACTACTGGAAAAACCACAGCTTTGACTAGACGGACCTTTGTTGGCAAAGTAATATCTCTGCTTTTTAATATGCTGTCTTTGTTGGTCATAGCTTTTCTTCCAAGGAGCAAGCGTCTTTTAATTTCATGGCTGCAGTCACCATCTACAGTGATTCTGGAGTCCAAGAAAATAAAGTCTCTCACTGTTTCCATTGTTTCCCCATCTATTTGGCATGAAGTGATGGGACCGGATGCCATGATCTTAGTTTTCTGAATGTTGAGCTATAAGCCAACTTTTTCACTCTCTTCTTTCACTTTCAAGAGGCTTTTTAGTTCTTCCTATGAGTTAGGCCACTGTAAGCGCTTCACATACATTATCTTACTAAATCTTCTGCATATTATTTTACTTAATCCTCAGATCAGTCTATGAGGCTGG
Organism: Giraffa tippelskirchi; assembly: GCF_054371585.1. Taxonomy (NCBI): domain Eukaryota; kingdom Metazoa; phylum Chordata; class Mammalia; order Artiodactyla; family Giraffidae; genus Giraffa; species Giraffa tippelskirchi. Next base: position 106,771,447 of record NC_137287.1, on the reverse strand, counting down.
GGAAACTGAAACAACTGTGAGTTTAAGTAAATTGAACAGAGCTGTACTGTGTAGGGGAACAGATGAGAGCCCATATCTTCTCTCGCTTGCTCCATACCTACCCTTCTCTATTAGAGTTGTTGGGTGAATCTATTATATTCCACATGATTATTCTGAGTGAAGGTGCTTCAGTGTAATTGTAGGGCAATTTTATTATTAGATATATGAGTGTGACTTGGCATATGATTATGAAAACAAAGCCTATAGACCTTAAGAAGGGCACTAAGAATTAAGTGGAGGTATAATTTTAACTGAGGGTAATTGGAAAAGAAGGTAGCATTTGAGCTGAACCTTGAAGAGCTTCCCTGATAGCTCAGCTGGTGAAAGAATCTGCCTGCAATGCAGGATACCCCGGTTCAATTCCTGGGTCAGGCAGGTCTGCTGGAGAAGGGATAGGCTATCCAACCCAGCATTCTTGGGCTTCCCTGGTGGCTCAACTGGTAAAGAATCCTTCCCCAATGCAAGAGACCTGGGTTTGATCCCTGGGTTGGGAAGATGTGGAGAAAGGAAAGGGTATCCACTCCAGTGTTCTAGCCTGTAGAATTATGTGGACTATGTAGTCCATAGGGTTGCAAAGAGTTGGACACAACTGAATGACTTTCACTCACTTTCATGTATTAGTCAAGTTCATGGAGGGAAGTAGAGACCACCTATTATCTGAAGAGAGACAATTTGATATAATGGATTGTCAACCATGTAACTGAAGAAGAAATCTAAGCTATCGTGAAGGCAGTAATTGTTAATTGTAGGAACCCCTACAACGCTTAGGGCTGAGGGAGCAAAGGGAAGAGGTTGGAATGATTAAAACACATACACTTAGAGGAAGTGTTTAGCTTCTGTTTAGGAAGCTAAACAGAACCGAAACAAACCTCTGAAGAGAAGGCCATACTTGGTGTGTGCTTGTGTCTCTGAACTCAGAGGGGTTGGGACCAAGACCTTTGTGAAGGAGTCACTGGGCAGTCAATGCTAACGAGACTGATCCTGTAAGCATTGTAAAATTACAAATTGGTTTCCAGAAGGAAAGGAGATTGGGAGTGGGGAGAAATAAATAAGGAGATTGAGACATACAAACTTTCAGTTGCAAAATAGATGAGTCATGGGTATGAAATATAGTGTGAAGAATATAGTCAATAATTATGTAATATCTTTGTAAGGCAACAGGTAATAACTAGACTTATCAAGGTGTATATTTTGAAGCATATAGAAATGTTAAATCATTATATTGTGTAACAGTAACTAACATAGTCTTGTAGGTCAATTATACATCAAAAACAAGCAAACATGGGACTTCCTTGGTGGTCTAGTGGTTAAGACTCTGCACTCCCAAAGCAGGAGGCCTAGGTTTGATTCCTGGTCAGAGAACTTGATCCCACATGTCACAACTAAAGATCTTACATGCCACAACTAAGACCTGACACAGCCAAATAAGTAAATAAAGAAAAATATATATTAAAAAAAGAAAAAAAACCAAGCAAACATTTCTTTAAAATGGGTAACCGACAAGGACCTACTGTATAGCACAGAGAACTCTGCTCAGTTTTTTTTTTTTTTTTCTGCTCAGTGTTTTGTGGTAGCCAGGATGGGAGGGAAGTTTGAGGGAGAATGGATACATGTATCTGTATGGCTGAGTCCCTTTGCTGTTCACCTGAAACTATCACAACATAGTTAATCAGCTATACCCCAGTACAAAATAAAAAGTTAAGAAAACAACAAAAAGCAAACAAACATAGAGAATGAGATCAGATTTGTGGTTAACAGAGGCAAGGAGTTCAGGGGAGAGGGAATGGGGTGAAGGAAGTCAAAAGATACAAATTTCCAGTTATAAGATAAATAAATGGACTTCTCTGGTGGTCGAGTGGTGAGGAATCTGCCTACCAGTTCAGAAGATATGGGTTCAATCCCTGGTCCAGGAAAATTTCACATGCCTTGAGTCACTTAAGCCTACGTACCACAACTATTGAATCTGTGCTCTGGAGTCTTTGAGCTACAACCACATGCTGCGACTACTGAGCCTGCATGCCTAGAGCCCATGCTCCGTTACAAGAGAAGCCATTGCAATGAGAAGCCAGGGCACTGCAACTAGAGAAAGCCCATGTGCAACACTGAAGACCAAATATAGCCAAAAATAAATAATAATTTAAAAAAAGAAATTATTTCAATATCCTGAAAATAGGGAAACATATGATGTGATCTAGAAACCAGGGATTTGGGGGACTTTTATCTCCCTGCAGCATTTTGTTATAGAGTCTAGGGGTCCTTAGATGACCCTTCTCCTTTCTTTCCTTTTTTAAATCGAGGCAAAATTCATATAACACAAAAGAAAATTAACAATGAGTCATGCTGAACTATACATTTTTTGGCATTTCCTACATTCATAATGTTGTGCAACCATCTCCAGTTGCTAGGTCCAGAGCAATTTCAACACTCTGAAAGGAAATCTCATACTCATTAAGTAGTTATTCCCCACTCCTCCTTCTTCTTAGTCCTTGGAAATGACTAGTCTGCTGTTTTCTGTCTCTATGAATTTATCTATTTTAAATGTTTCATATACATGGAATTAGGTGACTTTTGTGTCTAGCATCTTTCATTTAGCATAATGCTTTTGAGGTTCATCGACTTGGTAGCAAGTATCAGTACTTCAACCTTTTTCATGGCTGAATAATACTCTCCTGTATGGCTATACCACTTTTAGTTTATATAGTTATCACTTGATAGACATTTGTGTTGAGTTCATTTCTGGCTATTATGAATAATACTGCTATGAATATTTGTGTACAGGTATTTGTTTGAAAACAGGCTTTCAATTCTCTTGGGTCTATACTTAGAAGTGGAATTGCTGGGTCATATGATAATCGGAGAAGGCAATGGCACCCCACTCCAGTACTCTTGCCTGGAAAATCCCATGGACGGAGGAGCCTGGTAGGCTGCAGTCCATGGGGTTGAGAAGAGTTGGACACGACTGAGCGACTTCACTTTCACTTTTCACTTTCATGCATTGGAGAAGGAAATGGCAACCCACTCCAGTGTTCTTGCCTGGAGAATGCCAGGGACGGCGGAGCCTGGTGGGCTGCAGTCTATGGGGTTGCATAGAGTCGGACACGACTGAAGCGACTTAGCAGCAGCAGCAGCATGATAATTCTATACTTAACTTTTTGAGGAGCTGCCGAATTGTTTTCTACAACAGTTGTACCATTTTACATTCACACAGCAATGTCTAGAAAGTTCTTTCTCACCAAAATCTCCTTTCTTTTACAGCAACTGCACAAAAGTCATGTTCACACTGCCCATATTCCAACTCTGATGCTTCATCTCTATATTGAGTTAGGACTTGCTTATTTAGAGATGTTTGTGCACGTCATGTCCCTTTGGGTCTCCTCCAGAAAACGACTGTTAAGGACTTTTTTTTCTTGCTCAAAAACAACCAGAAAAATTGAGTCTATTAGATACACCCTTTCAGAGATGTTGTCTTTCTGGGCTATTAATTTTCATTCACTCATATCATCATGGAATTACATGCTTTTCATTTAAAATCACTGTGGCTTGATGATTCTTTGGTTTTTCATCCATCACTTTCAAGGTGTATCTCCATCTTGTGATGCCTTGTCAGCAGAATCTTCCTCTCCGTTGGTAGATTTGCTTAAATTCCAAATCTTTTGCAACATTATGTTTGATTGTATTTCTTTTTGCTTCTGTTAGCAGATGTTTTAAACAATACTCTGCCTCTTAATTTTCAATGTTTTATACATTTCTCTGGTTGTTGAATCATAATATTTTGGAATAAAATATATTGCTTTTGTGGTCCTCTAAGCTTGCTTCTGCCATGCCTTCATTTTAAAGAAAATTAATATTGTCTAACTTATATGCATTTGTGAAAACTCATATATTAGTCCAATTAAGATTTTTCATTTCATTGTATGTAAAATTTATCTCACTAAAAAAAAAAACACAAATGTGAACAACTACTAAACTCTCTGGAGAAGGAAATGGCAACCCACTCCATTTATTCTTGGCTGGAAAATTCCATGGACAGAAGAGCCTGGTGGGTTAGAGTCCATGGGGTTGCAAAGAGTTGGACACAACTTAGCAACTGAGAACTAAACACTAAACTCTAGTTAAAAATACGCAATGCTGAAGAGTTTAGATATGGTATGCATTAATGTCTGAAATTTTGAAAAGCATTAAAAAATTAAGCTGGATACCTGGATGGAAAGAGGGATAGGCAGATGAATAGATATGTAGTAAAACAAATATTGAAAAATGTTAAATTTAAAATAATTGGTAAGCATATGTATTATTTTCTCAGCCTGTTTGATAATTTTCATAGTAAAATTAAAAAAAATCACACCTTAATTGCTCTGATGACTTATGTCAGTCAGTTCTTTGTAGAAGATTCTGTGATCATTTCCATCATAGTCTGAACCCATCAATTTATTTAATCCAATTCAAGTAAATAAACAACATTTAGAGGAATAAATGAGAACGTATAGAAAATGGTTTGTAAACTGTGTAGAACTATATAATCATGCTATTATTAATTCTATGATAGTCAAGGGATTGAGTCTGTGTAAAATCTTAGTACAAAACACTATCCCAAACATATCCGTGGCAGTCCAGTGGTTAAGGACTCTGAATTCTCACTGCCAAGGGCCCAGGTTCAACCCCTGACCAGGTAACCAAGATCCTGCAAGCCACGTGGTGTGGCAAAAAAAAATTAAATTAAAAAAAAAAAAGTTCTCTAACTAAACTGGAAAGTCTTAAAGGAAAGAAATTGTGTTTTTTACTTATTTGGTCCTCACAAATTGTCCACTGAGTGCCAAAAATTCAAAAGGTACTAAGCACAGAATGAATCAGTAAATGGCACATTTCACAGATAAAACTCTAAAAGAAAAGGGGACGGGGACACCCCTGGGGGTCCAGTGGTTAAGAATCTGCCTTCCAATGCAGGGGGCCTGGGTTCTATCCCTGGTTGGGGAACTAAGATGCCACATGTGATGAGGCAACTAAGTTCTCACACCAGAACCCATGCACCACATCAGGAGAAGCTCATGCAGCTCAAGGAAGACCCAGGGCAGCCAAAAACAAAAGGGGAGGGGCAAAACAGGGCTATAAAGAGGTACTAACTGTTCTCTATAAAATAAATAAGCTATCAGGATATATTGTACAGCACAGGGCATATAGAGAATATTTTATAATAACTATAAATGTAGTATAACCTATAAAAATTTTGAATCAATATATACTGAACCTAGAACAACATACTTCAATCAAACAAACCTCTGAAGGAATGTTCTAAATTTGTTATAGCTTATTAAATTTTTGCAATTTTTATGTTTAATCTAAAATAATGTTTGTTTTTTAAATAGTTTTTTGAGGGAGCTCCCTCGTGGCCTAGTAGTTAGAATTCCAGGTTCAACCTCTGATCAGGGAACTGAGATCTCACAAGCTGGGTGGTGTGGCCAAGAAATAAATAGTGTTCTTGCATAATCTTTTTTATCATGGGATGGACAGATGGACAAACAAGTGGCTGGTGATATACCCATGAAACAGCTCTTCTCTTAAGGACAAATTTATGCAAATTCCTTTTGGATATGTCACTACAATGCTCCTGACATTATGGCCAGTAGACAGGCAAGTATTTGAAATGAATGCCAAATTCAATCTTTAAGTAGATTGATTATACAATCAAGTCCAGATGAGGGTGGAGGGGGATGATTTGATCCTTCCAAATCAGGCAAAATTCATAAGGCTGGCAAAATTACCTACACTAGTATGAAATGGGATTAAGTTTCTCATTGTTACAGAGACTTAGAGGGAAAAAAGAAAGTTTATAGTGTCCCCTGTGGCTCAAGAATTGCTGGAATCTGTCAGGTAAAGTATGCAGTTGTTGGTTCAGGTCAGAAACTCTGGCCAATCAGAAACCTTGGTCCTCTGAGATAATATCTGAATTCTCTTGGAATGTTAATATCAAAATTTTTTGAGATAATAAAACCTTTCTGTTACAAGCATCTTTTTACACAGGGAAATTTCAATTTAAAGACTTAAAATTTTCATATTAAGATTAAGAATACTTTGTACATATATATGTTATATGTTAGTCACTCAATTGTGTCTGACTCTTTGTGGCCCCAAGGACTGTAGCCTGCAAGGCTCTTTTGTCCAGGGAATTCTCCAGGCAAGAATATAGGAGTTGGTAGCCATTCCCTTCTCCAGGGGACCTTCCTGACCCAGAGATCTAACCAGGGTCTCCTGCATTGCAGGTGGATTCTTTACCATCTGAGCCACCAGGGAAACCCACTTTATACATTTCTGTATTTAAATTGTAATGTTTAAAGAAACTTGGTGTACTAGAAATTCAGGTAAAAAATGTGATTAAGTAACTGATGAGATTTGTCATTTTAATTGGAAAAGTATGAGACTACATCAGAATATTTTAAGAAAATTTAAAACACTATATTTGTGATTTTAATTTTTTAGGTTTAGAAGAGTTTATATACTTGGAAAAGTTTTAAAGTACTCAAAAATAATACATCAAAAAAACCCCCAAAAACTCCACACCATATTAAACTGACAAAAGCATACTAAATTTGAGGAAATTTATCTAACATAAATGAGACTGATTTTTTGAAGGGAGTTTAGTCCATTCAGTTTGAATTCAACTCAATATTAACAGAAAAAGTGAAGATGATTCTAATATTCTAGTTAGATTTATAAATAAAGCAATTTTTCTAAGTCTTTAAGTCTCAAGGAAACTAGATTAACACGCACTTATTCTATATGTTGAATGTTAACTTTTAAAATGCAAGTATGAAAAATAGCATCTTCTGTCCATAAAAGTCATACATGAACGTTAAAAAACTCACATTGGCAAAATATATTTAATTATCAGCCAAATTCTCTAAGCATAATATCTGTTACCTTCTTTATCCCAGGCCCTTAGTTAGCCTGTGGTCTCTTCACAAGTTTTAAGATAGAATGATATTCTTGGTGGCGATGATTTAACCCAACTACCTTCGAGGCAAAAGACTTGAGAACATAATGATGAAAGGGGAAAGAGTCCATGACCCAGAGTGAGAGAGGTTTTGCATGGTGAATAAAAAGCATATCATATTTTTAATATTTCTTTTTAAATACATAAAAATACTTTCATTTTAGAGACTGAGTTTTCCAGTTGGTGTTTCTTGTTTGCGTGCTAAATTGCCAGGGTCACTCTGATCATTCTGGAACAGAAAACAATTTAAGGGATATTCAATACTCAAGTAACTTAGAGCTTAAAATATTTCTCTTCTCAAATAAGAAGTCTGGAGGTTAAAGTCATCTTCTGTGCAGTCATATTCTCAAACAAACAAACAAAATTAAGTAGGGACCACCATCTATGTTTTAATATTTTCACAGTTAACAAGTCACAACACTAGAATTAAAGGGAAAGGCAAAGCTTAGCTTGTCTTTTCTAAAATAATTGTTTCAATATAATGTGATGATTTTCAACATTCAAAAAATGAGAAGAGTATCTGAGTTTTCAGGAAAAGAAGTTAAGGGAATATTACTAATTATGCAAAATGTATTAATTCTCTAAAAGAAACACCTAAGTGCAAAGTTGTTCTGAAATGCAAAGCCTCTTTACACCAAGATTTCCTCTAAATATTTTATTTAGAGATAATAGAAGTTAACTCTTTTGAGGATTAAATATTTGCCAGGCATTTTACATGGCAAAAGAGGCTATTACATCATTCAATCCTTACTATACTATTAGGCCTTCATTCATCCATTCATTGATCTAATGAATTTCTACCTGCGCATCTGGCTAAGTGCTGAGAATTCACTAGCGAGCATTACTTGCCTTCCTCACTAACAAGAAGTTTAGTAATTACACTCTTCTTCACAGGAAGAAATGGAGGGGACGTTCATTTACTTGTCCAAGGTCACAGTATTGGAGCAGCTACACAAACTCATCTCAAATCTTTGCAGTCAATTATTAAGCTGTCAACAGACTTCTATATTTTCTCTCAAGATTTTTTTGCTTTTAATTTTTTTCTCTCTAAATTTTTTCAACCATTTTTGTCTTAGAGTTTAAAGTCTTGTAGACAATGACCTCTCTGCTCTCCGCTCTTTCACCGCGTAGACCAAACAAGTGGTGACTGTACATTCTAACTGCCAAGCATCTGGGAGACTTCAGGTGCAAGGAGCCAAGTCCCAGGGGGATTCTTGTTCACTCGCTAAGTCGTGTCCAACTTTTTGCGAGCCCATATAATGCAGGTTTCCTTGTCCTTCACCATGTCCTGGCGTTTGCTCAGTTTCTTGTCCATTGAATACATACTCAGGGGAATGGGGTACATTTCTGAAGAAACAATAGCAACCCCCACACAAGGTCAGATTATAAATTCGAGGGGCACCAGACCTGGACCACTGCCAAGGGATGTATCGTTTTTTCACCTTCTCTTTGCCTTTGCCCACTACTTCCAAGGGTATTTTGAAGCTAGGCAGTCAACGCAGTGCCTGGTCCACTGGCTCCACAGGCCGAGAAATCTAACTTTTTGTTTCACGCTCTTAGCCCCCTACCCCTGAACGTCTCTTTTCATCTTCTCTCTTGCTTGTTTTTCACTCCGTCTTCACCCTTGGCAGATAATCCGTATAACAGCGTTTTCGTTTTATTCTAGAGCCCTATGTTCTAGATTGGTTTACGGCGACCTTGACAGACACCTGGGTGGGAGGCCCATGGGAGGGGGCAGCCGGCAACTCAGAAACCTTCTGATAGCTCTGGGGCGGTGCCACGAGGAGGCAGCGACCACTGAACTCCACTCAGTGATGAGTTTTCTGAAAGATTGACAGTACGTGTACCAACTGTCTTTGCGCTAGCAGCTTGCGCGATCTCGCGAGATGTGGACGCCGATCCGGAGTAGGGACTCAAAGGCGCCTTTCTGAGTGGGGGATGGGAATATCTGTGGCGCAATCATTGCGCGAGATTGGGCCATGGTCGCTGGGGGCCCGAGGCTTAAATCTCGCGATATTTCCGCTGCTCCGGACTGGAATTAGGAGCTGCTTCTCGCGAGAGCCCGTGCTGAGGGCTCTGTGAGGCCCCGTGTGTTTGTGTGTGTGTATGTGTGTTGGTGAATGTGAGTACGGGGAAGCTGCGGCCGCCATTTCAGAGAGCTTGCCGACACTGTCGCAGGGGTGGATCCTGAGCTGCCGAAGCCGCCGTCTTGAACTCCCGCGCGGGCTCCTCTAATCCCATTGTCTCTTTTAGATTCGCTTGGGCCTGTCCGCCCTCTGAGCCCGAAATTCGGGCTGGGTGGTACCGCGGCCTGGGCCTAGCGGCTTAACAGTAGCAACAGCGGCGGCAGCCACAGCCCCCCTCTTTCCGAATACGAGCACCGCAGGGACCCGGAAAGCCCGCACAGGTGAGGAGGCATCGCGGACCCGCGTATTTTCTGGGCTTTTTTGAGGTTTGGTTCCTGTCCGGTTGAGGAGCACTCCTTTGGCAATTTTAAGCGACCGGGTTGGGGGCAGGGGGTGGAAGGTTTTCTAGAAATCGTCGTCTTTTCGACGACCGCGCCCTTTTCCGGTCGAATATTTTTCAGGGTTTTCGGGTGACGTGGGCTTCAGAGAGGCTTCGGGCAGATGGCGACCTGTCCCTTCGAGGCCCGGGCCGACCGCGACCTCCCAACATGGCGCCAGCCGAACGCTGCCATGGCACACAACCCCTCCCAGCCGAGGGAGTTTCCCTTTGCCCCTAAAATGGCAGCGCGGGTTTTTGCGCGAAAGCGGCACTTTGGTTCAACATTTTCGGGTTCTGTTTTTTGAGGCGCTGTAGGCTTTTTAAAAAGAGGGTACTTAATCTGTCTAGCGTGTGTGATGTTGGGGACATTTTAGATTTAATTGTCAAGCCTACTAAAGTGGTCTCGCTTTAGTCATTCTGTGGGACCTCTCTGAAGTTTTGAAATACGTCCGGTAAAAAGGAAATTTAGCACAATTTAAAATCGTTTACTTAACCAAATTTTCATTCTCGCTTTTTACCTAGTCGTTTAGAGAAAATGGCAGACGATATTGATATTGAAGCAATGCTTGAGGCTCCTTACAAGAAGGTGAGAAAAAACAAGTCGGTGAGGTTTATCTATTTCTTAATTTAGCATTATTCACGAAACTACTGCTGAAATGTAAACTAACCTCCCCGGAGCCCTCTTGATTTACCTTATCAGAGATGCATTACGTGTAACTTACAAAAGTAAATATATGCTATTGATGTAATAATATTGTGCAGTAGTTTCACTTCAGCGTGATGAATAAATGCCCATCTATCTCTCTTTGTAGACTTGCCTAACGATATCTCACCTCTACTCCCATGAATTCACCTTTGATTCCAGTGTGAACTGTCAATCATAAGGTAGTAATTGAGTGACTTATCGCTGTACCGTGGTCCCCTAGGTAAAATGACTCAACTAAGAATTACCAGCTCCAGTTTGGTATAGCAAAAAGGTGAATGTAGTGGTTTGGGAAAACAGCAGGGGTCCAAGAATAACAAAGCATAACCAGTCTGTGGCAAGCAAATCTTTAAATAAGACAAGTCTTACAAGAAGAAATGGGTGAGATTTAAAATTTATCCTATACATAAGACTGGTGATAGTAAATATTAAAACAGGCAGGTGATGATCTGCTGCTCAGTTAAAAATTACTAAAATTCTTGGATCCCTGAACAGAAAAAATTTCTTAAAGCAAAAGAGGCAATATCACAACTTAGAGTCACTTGATGACTGTTTAACTGTTCTCCATATTGTTTGATTTTTAATTCGTCCCTGCCATAATATTTCACACTAAAAACTACAAAGGAGTTATTTTGGCTAATAACGTAGATCCATTTCAGTATCACAGTAAAAGTAAAGTGTCTTTTCATTCTTTCACCACCAGTTGGTGGTGAAAATAGCAGTATGCATGCATTATCACTGATGTCACAAACTGTAAGCTTTGTAAGTTAGCACTTATACGCCTATAGCTGATGTGATCAAACTTGAAAATAAACATTTCGCTAAACCTTTTAAAAATAATACATTTGTTTTGGAGTGTATAGCTCGACCATGTGGTACCAATTTGGATGAATTCTTTAAAGCTTTGAATAGTGTACTTAGTTTGTAATACTTAGACTCTTGAAGCTCTACTTTCTATTTTAATGTTAAGATTCTGTCTTAGTTTAACATGGATGTAATTCCATGTAAACAGGTATGGAAGTAGGACTGGTGGATTATTAATTGACTTTCTTGGGTTCTTGGGAGTCAACATTACTAAAGCAGTGTGAATCCCTGTTTGCTTCAGGGCGAGATGTGTGACAGAGGTGGCATCAAGCTCTTACAGTCCCAACCCTCCAACGGAAATGGGCGAAGATCTCAGGAATGGCATCGGTCACAGGAAATCGATAGTGGCTGGCTGCTAGCATGGCCACTTGGGGCTTAGGCAGAAATAGAGCCATGGTACTGATCAAAGGGGCCATAGCACATGGAATAAAACTCAAAACAGGACTTCATTCATGTTTTATAGAAATTCTATTTAACCACTTCAACACTGTAAATCTGGATAACTTAATATCTAACTATATAAGAAAATTTAACATGTTAATATGCATTTTTATTTTTGTATCTTGATGACTTAATTTGTAAGCAACAAAGTGGTTAAACATACATCCATCTAAATTTTTTTATAGCCTTCCATGTTAAACTATAAATAAGTAATTAGTTTTAAAATTGTTTTGTATTTTCTTATTCCTATTCCCTTTACCCTTTGACAACTTGAAATGTTACCACTTCGTCCTCATGATGTTCTTCTATCAACCCTGCTTAGGATGAGAACAAGTTGAGCAGTGCTAACGGCCATGAAGAACGTAGCAAAAAGTAAGTTTCAAGAAGGGACCTGGGTTGGGGGGAGGTGCTGTACATGATTGAGACTTTTAAGTTGTACCCCAGTGGTTAAAGCGTCATACCTAGGTTCTCTCCTGAAGCTTTTCTTTGTCTGTCTTAGAAAAGTGGGTTCTTTTGGGAGGAGACACTATTTGAGGATGTAAAACTATGGACTCGTTCCTTAGATTTCAGGAATTGTTGTCATTGAACACCTTCCCGTCCAAGTCCATCCATGGCAAACTGGATGAGTTCTTATATTCGAACTTGTCTAAAATTTGTTAACTTTGGCTTAATATTTATTACTTAATGTTATCAATAAAGCTATTATATCCACTGAAGATGGGTTAGAAAGAAGGTGATAATTGTGGGAAATGTGTTCTGCCCTAAACTACTGAAAGAGTCAGAGCTGTGAATTATTCATGCTCTTTGATGCTTTAAGATTCTTTTTGTTATAATGTTACAGCATACTTGAGTACTTCTTAATGTTCTTACATGGCTTTCATTGTCTTAAGCTTTTTAAACTCTGACAGAGTTAATAGAATGGAATTTCAGAAAATTATGCATGTTATTTGTGCTAAATAACTAACCCTTAATAGGAACTAAGTGACAGATGAGTACAGAATACAGTGTGAAAGAAGTCTAAATAATAGTATAAAGCAAATGCACTTTATAAGATTTGATCCTATTGAGTTTTCTTTAGCTCTAAAGTAAATGATTGTTAGCATCACATGTTCTATATCATAAGCATAAAGATGTTTCATTAGCTTTTGTGATGTCATAGTCAAATGTTTTGTTACATTCATGACCTCATAATACATTACAAAAAGTGATGATAATGTGAGTCACTTACTTGATTTTTTTTGGCTCTTCCAAGAGCTCAAAAGTGTTTCATAATATACCACCTCAATATCTCACAAGAAGTTTGTAAGGTAGGTTAATAAAATTTCATAAAATAGCTGAGATTGTCTAGATGGATTGTTCAGGCTTTGCTGCACCGGTATTCTTACCCCTAGAGTATTGTAGGAATTGATCAAAATGGTAAAATTTGTAGGATATTTCCTATATTTTTTCTGCATGAGTGGGAGTCTTATCGCTCTTCACTAATCACATGTTATGGGTATTGAGTTGGGTTTAGTCTTGAATTGTTATAGTTTAAGGCAGTCAGCCAACCAATCATTGCATGGTTTAGTGTCCTTTGATTTTATACCTTTTACCAAAGTATGTTTCCTAATTAACAGTTTTGATTTGCAATTCTGCAATTAAAAGGTAGGAAGGGGTGTCCATATAAATTGAAATGATCCAGTCTCTAGATAACATGCTTAGTGGATCAATAAAGATCTCATCTGTAATGAAGACATTGGTAGTGCACATGCTTTCTTTGTTGTACCATTCTTTAGATGTCTTGCTACTAATACCATCTTTACTTGTTAGCTTCCTGCAACTAAAGAATACCAAACTTTTACAAGGAAATTGAGCATCAAGCTCTCAATGACTGGTGCTTAGTGGCTTTTACATAAAGTGTGAAGTCTTACGAGACTAAATAGAAGAATGGACAGTTTTCTTTAATTGGCCCTAGGAGTCTTTGTTTAAGGGAAGAATATTTACAAAACTTCAGTTGTCATCTGGTTTCTTTTTAAATATACAAATTATTTCTGTCAGACTTCTCATCATCAGTTGAAGCTGACTCCCTTGTTTTTCCTGAAGGGAATTAATCTTTCAAATTAATTTGAAAATTATCTAGAAGAAAATTTTTTAGTTATAAATTATAAAACAGAATGTCCTGTGCATTAGCCTTTAGTGTGAATAAATTAAGTCTCTTAACCAAAGAAAGGTGCCACGTTGCCAAATTTTTCATTCTGAAACTTCATTGTTTTTTAAAAGCCATTGGGTATTGGGATGTAGTTTTAAGGTAGTAAGAAAATGCACATTCTGAGAAATTGAGAGTTGACTGACTAGTAAATGTTTTCCTCTAAAAAACAGTATAATTCTCAGTACATACACTCAATTGATTTCAGGTAATAAGCTTAACACAAATTGTTTATCTATTAGCCTTTCTGAAAAGCTATATCCCTGAACTTGGCAAGACCTCAAAGTACGCCTTTTTAAGTACCTGAGCTTGCCTTCGTGAGAGTATTAGTATAACCAGTTTTGCAAAGTCTCAACCAGCATCCATTCAGCTCTTTTGGAATTACTCAACAAGGATAAAAAAAAAAAATGACACAGTTGAAATATATTGGCTACTGTGGTGTGGATTATCTATAAATTTTGGAATAAATGACTTTTCTATTTTTTTTCTTATTTTCCAGAGTACTTTGCATTTAATATTTAGATCTTCTTACATGGAAGAGGTCAAATCCAGTTATAGCAAAACACCTTTACAGCAGAGACCATATAACCAAAAAGTCCAAAGGCCCAGCCCAGTGGACCATTTACTTCAATGATGTTCAGTACAAAATTCCACTGCCACTAAAGACTTTGGAAAGTCCCTTTTAAGTTGTAACAGGATTTGACTAATTAGTGTGGATTTTGATAACCCTTCTTTAGTTAACTTAATAAATGTTCTTTGAAGCTTCATTTTATTGTAGAGAAATATTCTGCTTTCTTGCACCCTTAAATTTTTGTCTGGGCTTTCATAAAGAGGATTATATTTCTGAATGTCTTAGTATGTTGCTGTCTTTTTACCTGTCTGGGGTTGCCTTCAGATGTGTGTGGGGGCTCATTTATGAAAAGACCTAGGAGGACCTTTGAGTCCTTTTCCTTTGGCACAATAAATTTTGGGCCTAAAAAGAGGTAAATTGGAAGGTTGGCTGCCTCTCTGCAATGGGCCATCTGTGAGCAGATCAAATCTTTGTCCTTTTTGTGAGGGACGGAGTGTTAACTTTGTCCCCTACTTGATAATATTTAAGATTTTTGATAGCTATCTCACAGAATTCTTTAGTCTAAGAGATAGTTTCAGGTTTTTAGGCAACAAAGATGGAATGTTATCTGTTGCCCTTCTGGGCATTGCTTTGATAACGTCTATAAAAGTAATGAGTGTAGCCTAATTTTCTGTCATGTGCTACCTAGTATATACATTTCTGACAGTCAGGTGGATTATCTTGAAATTTTAGACAAAGTTTCTGCCTCCTTGGAAAGCTCTACATCTCCTTGTGATTGGAGTGTGGGTTTCAAGATTCCAGAAGGTGGGTGTCTTCATTTTCTATTTTCAATGCACTCTAAGATGACCTGCTTTACAGGTTCTCTGAGGCAGACTTCAGTTGCTCGTGTGCTAAGCTTGCTTTGCTAAGGACTAAACAATTAAATTTCCAAATGATGTAGTTGTCACGATGTTTAATCTTTTTGCCACTATAAAATGACCTTTAAGTGGATAAGTTTAATTTGAAATGTCTTTCAATTTATATTGAAATATCTGAAGGCACCTCTAAAATTTAGGTGATGACAGAGGTATGAAATAGATGGGTCGTATGCTGTGAGGAATACAGAAATGAACAGGAAAAGATAATACTGACTGGGTTTTTTACCTTTCAGAGTTTGAAAATTTATAAAGATTTATAAAGGTGTTGATTCTTGTTGATTGTATCCCACAGGCTTGTATAAACTGGCATAAAAATGGCATGCTCCAGTATCTGGTGTACTCACTGTAACTTTAAAAAGAAATTTGAAATGGTCACATTAAAGTCTAGGAGTGTCAGAGTGCATTTTACTGTGTTAGTTTGTCATTTATCATTGTAAGTAACAATTTTGCCCATGAACTCCAAAATAGTGATGCTTGTATGGCCCTTTGAAAGTATAAAATACTCATATGTGCAAATTGGGTCAAAATTTGCTTTACCTAAGAGAAATTAGTGGGTTAATGACAATTTTTATATATGATCCAGCACTAATACTTGATGTAAAAGTATTCTGTTAACTTTGACTTCATATTTTGTGGATTACAGTAATACTTGGTTGGCCAGTTACATGATCGCACTTTCTGTTTAAAAGTTCAGATTTTGATCTATACCTACCAGCAAGTCCTCTCCTTGTTAAAGCTGTAGCTGACTCTCAAGAAGTATCATTATAGTATCTTTCTCTCAAACGATTCATTATCAGCTGACTGCTGATTTTCAGTAGTAGAAGGCAAAGGTGGGGTGGTGTTTACCTTACCTTGGAATTACTTTTCTATAAGTAATTATTATGTATCATTGTATGAAAGTAAAAATAGCAAAATTTTACAAAAATGTTTCTGACCATAAAGGGAAGTATATTTTGGCAGATTCTTAAATCAGCAAGATGATGGTGACTTTTTTCTTCTCAGGAGGAAAAAAAGCAAGAGCAGAAGTCGTAGTCATGAACGAAAAAGAAGCAAAAGTAAGGAACGGAAGCGAAGTAGAGATAGAGAAAGGAAAAAGAGCAAAAGCCGTGAAAGGAAGCGAAGTAGAAGCAAAGAAAGGAGACGGAGCCGTTCAAGAAGTCGAGATCGCAGATTCAGAGGCCGCTACAGAAGTCCTTAGTATGTAACTATAATTATGATGATACTGGTTTGAGAGATTTCTCTGGGTATCCAGATAACAATGTAACCAGAGTGATTTGAATTGTGGAATTTTATTTTTCACTATTATATAAAGATTTTGGCATCAAAAAGTCCAGTAGAAAATACAGTGTGTGGACAGATAATAGTGGTTTTACTAGGCATACAGAACATTTTCTGTTACTACCATCTAGAAGTATTTTAACTGTGTGCCATTCCAAACTAGACTAAAGCGCTAAAGTGCTTTTAAAAAGAGATTCGATATTGTAGTGCCAAATATGTGAAAGCTTAAAGTCTGTGAGCTGTTAACAGTATTCTTTACTGAACGTAAGTTATTTAAAAATTTAAAACTCAGTTGGATACAAATTATAAATATATATAATTAGTCACATATGTAATTAGTTAACAATCTTGTCTGGCTGTTTTCAGCTGAAATGACAGACCAATTGTGAATTTTGTGTATGCTTTTTTATATTATTGGGGGGGCACTCATCATACATCTTAAAGGTATTTTAATAGCAAGAATGCAGTAAAAGTGCTCTTGAAGGTTAAAGTACTGTGAAAATTTTTATGTGGTTATTTGAACCCGTTGGAAATGTTTCATTATAGTTATTTTTAAAAAGCTAAACTGTACGAATGACTTTGGAAAGAGCCTTACAACTCTTAAGCAGAGACTGAATCTAACAGTCCCTAGTGCTTTATGATGTTCTTTCTTATTAATAAATATATTGTTGTAAGCAATGGACTATATTAAAATTAAGTTTTAATTGAATTTGATTGAATTCAAAGAGTCTTGGATCAGAGCCTTGGCTTTTTCACTTGGTTAGGAAGGATTCTTAAGCTTTAGTTTTCTCATCTTTTAAGAAGGAAGTATAACTACTGATATAAGCTTTGAATGAGAAGAGGATGTAAATTAAAGCACCCACAATACTTAGTGCTATTGATGAAATGTTTTGGTATTACTTGAAGCAGATAAAGTTAGTAAGTAACACTTAAGAGTTCGGTTTCTGGTTCTTCAATGAACAGGATTCCACTCCTTGTTCTCCAAGGTCCTCTTTAGCTGATTATTTTACAAACTTGGTAACAGTTTAAAAAGGACCACAATGTTTTCAATTTTAAGTGCTCTTTTGAGAAAATACTTTGCTTTTTGTCCAGTTTATCAAAATTTACTTCATTCTTTTTTACCAGAATGAACTTAATATTGGGGAAGATTACTTTAATAATTCTGAATACTGTTATTTCTCATCAGTGATGGATACTTAAAAGTCAGCCTGTGATTCTGGTCTGACTTAAAATTGACTTGGTTCTTATGTTTGGTTTCAGGTGATTTTTAACTACCAAGGCAGTAATTGGAACTTTTACAATTAAAGGGGAAAGAAAGAAAATAGCTTATAGACTTACTTATCCAGTAAATGTATATTCTTAATTGTCACTTTTAGTGTGATTTGCAAAGGACCTGTTTTACAGTTTTATTTGAAACTTCTTGGGTGTAATAGATACATATAGAGTCCATGACGACAAATCTCAATGTAAATTGAGGACCACCATATATTTTCATTTTGCTACCCATCTGGTAAAGGATAGCAGGATGAGCACTAAGAGACATCTGACCTGACCTTTTAAGTTAGCTTGGTCTTTCAAAATAAAAGGGCCATAAAATACTGGGCCTTTTTAGACTTTTAAATTACAGAGTAAAGCTTTGAAAACACTTATAATAAAGTTCTGAAAAGAAATTATCCTGAGGGGTTGATGAACTTCCTTCACATCTTTAGTACTGACTGTTTTGTCACCAAGAACTGAAGTGTATGACATGCTTAAATATGCTTACATGCAGTTTTGGAGACTTAAAATGGAAGAATTGGAATTTAATGTAAAGAATTAGTCTCCTATTTTTTAAAAGAAGCTTCTCAAGGGAATTCCCTGACAGTTGAGTAGTTAGGACTGTGCACTTTCACTGCCTATGGCCTGGGTTCAGTCCCTGGACAGGGAACTCTGATCCCACAAACCATGCAGCATGGCCAAAAAAGTTACTCAAAACATATGAATATTGTATATGTATGTATATATAAACATGTATATTCCTGAGGAAGGATCTGCTGATATGCACACCAAATTGTTAATTATACTTATTCCTGGTGTGAGGGAAGTTCAGGATAATTTTCACTACATGTGCTTCCCCCAACCCTCAAACCTCAGGAATGTACTCATAAATATGTAATCAAAGAAAACTAGACTGAAAATTTAAGCATTTTCAGAATATTAAAAATTTTGAGGCTGTAACCTTTGGTCTTGGCACCTCTCAGTGGTCCAGGATGGATAACTGTAAGAACAGTTTACCTGGGATAGAGTTGAAAAGAAAGTCTTTTATTTCCTCTTCATAATTGAGGTGGAAAACAAACAGCCTAAACAATGTTAAACTTGCTGGAGAGCGCATGAACGCGATCTTAGCAAGACCCTAACCCTGTAACTAGTGTAATTTTGTGTTTCCTTTTTAGCTCCGGACCAAAATTTAACAGTGCCATCCGAGGAAAGATTGGGTTGCCTCATAGCATCAAATTAAGGTTTTTAAACATACTTCTGAATTGTTTAAATTGTTTTTCAAGGAACTAATGTGGTGTACTTGTTTGGGTAACTTTTGAAATTTTTTAACTTTGCAGCAGACGACGTTCTCGAAGCAAAAGTCCATTCAGAAAAGACAAGAGCCCTGTGAGGTAATCGTTGTCTCCATTTCTTTTGCATTTTTAGCTTCTGTAAAGTTTTTACAATTTATACTACTGCAAAATTTAATGACATTCAGTAACTTGGATCATATTAAATCTTTATTCGGTTTGCAGTCCTAGTGTTATTAATGTGAATTGCAAAGTTTTCAGTGACTTGTATCTAAGAAGAATGGAGCAAAAATGACCACTTTAATTGTAGACATTCCATGTGCTTTTATTCCCCTTTATAGTAACTAAAAATTTTTTAATGGTAGCTATTGGAAACTTCAGACTTGATTTACCTTTGGAAATAATGAGTTTTTGAAATAACTTCCTGTGGGAAAATAGTGAAAATAGTCATGAGTTTTATCATTTGGCTCCCTTATTTAAGAGAAGTGTTTAATCTCCAAACTCTTAACTGAATAGACTTGTGCTTTTTACTGTTTTTGACTGTTTCTGTGAGTTATTTTTTCCTTAAATAAAGATAAGACTGACCTAATCCAATCTACAATTTTGGTTCAAGGAACATTTTGTTACATGATAGCATTGTTTTTTACTTCTGGTTTCCCTTAAAGGGTGTTTTTTAACTAAGTATCTTATTATTTGGCATATTCTAATTCTAGGATTTAAGTAATAGCCTTAATAATTTTAAAGGGTTTCTATAACAAATACTGAGTTTTTACTCTTTTAATACTTAGTTTTCTCTTGCGAGAAGACTCATTTTTAGTTCTCATTTTTTGGATCTAGTTGGCTTTGTATCTCTGTTTTATAGTAACAGGTTTAAAATAACTGCAGATTTCCCAAGGGATGTACCTAAGGTTTGTAGGTGGAGTGTTTCAAAAATACTTCTGAGAATGTCAGAACGAGGTTAAGAAAGAGCATATTTATGCTTATATTTTTAAGGATTAAAACCTTAATCATAGTGAAATTTTATAATAGATAATTTTATTAGTGGACATTGTTATTTTTCTTTGACTTTCATGATGTTAAATTTCATCTACTATGTTCTTTTACTTTTCTCACTTATTGGGCGTTCAAGTTTGCTCAGTAAATTTAGCAGTGTAAACATTTGTAAACATGAGTAAATTAAATCCCACTGTTACTTGTCTGCATACCTCCTGCTTTTTACTTCTGATTTGCTTGTTGTTAGTGTCTCTATGCTATAAGAAGTATCAAGTATTTTTTTCAAGTGCTGAATTTGCAGTCTTAGTAAGACCAATCTAATTCTAGTAAACAGCTACCTCACTATTCTTTATGACTATTTGAGTTTGTGAAATAAAATTCTTAAGAGTCAAAATCAGTTCAGTTCAGCTGCTCAGCTGTGTTCGACTCTTTGTGACTCCATGGACTGCAGCACACCAGGCTTCCCTGTCCATCAGCAGCTCGTGGAGCTTGCTCAAACTCATGTCCATCGAGTCGGTGATGCCATCTAACCATCTCATCTTCTGTCATCCCCTTCTCCCGCCTTCAATCTTTCCCAGCATCAGGGTCTTTTCCAATGAGTCAGTTCTTTGCATCAGGTGGCCAAAGTATTGGAGCTTCAGCGTCAGTCCTTCTAATGAATTTTCAGGACTGATTTCCTTTAGGATTGTCTCTTTGATCTTGCAGTCCAAGGGACTCTCAAGAGTCTTCTCCAACACCACAGTTCAAAAGCATCAATTCTTAAGCGCTCAGCTTTCTTTATAGTCCAACTCACACCGAGTCAAAATAGTTTTTATCGTTTGGGGTTTACTTTCAAGTTATTGTTTGTGATTATGAAACTTAGTTTTACTTTATGTTTTCTTTTTGGGGAAACATCCTTTCTGCTAGTTTGGACCAGTTCAACATTTGTGTCTAGTCAGGGGTTATTAATTGACTGTCAAACTCTTGTGCTTCTGATTGGCTGTTTATTATCCTGGAGAGAATACCATTTGTAAGATTGAAAGACCGATGGACTTTGGTCCTGATAATGTAACATAATATCAGAAGAAACTTTAGAAGCTCATTATGTTGAAGGTGTTTGGGTCACATTGAATTATTTTATGAGCATTTTATATATATCATAGTGAAAAGAGGCTTGGGAGTAGTGACACACTGGTTTCAGGAAAGTTTATTCTGTTTACTGAAAATATGTATTAAATGTTACTTTGAAAGAAGTTATAAAGTTAATTCTATACTCTTTACTCGTGTTAGGGAACCTATTGATAATCTCACTCCTGAGGAAAGAGATGCAAGGACTGTTTTCTGCATGCAGCTGGCAGCAAGAATCCGGCCAAGGGATTTGGAAGAGTTTTTCTCTACAGTTGGGAAGGTAAGCTAAGCTTATCTATGGAGCTAATTTAAGTAGAAGTTGCAAGCTGCAGTTTAATAATTGTCAGTATGACAGATGAAATGAGAAAAAATCTAAACCAAATTTGTTTGGTAAAATTTAGTTAGGGAATTTATTTTTATTTTTGGAAATTGATGTATTTTGATAAATGAATTGAGCCTACAAATTTGCCTATTTTAAGAAATCTTTTTAATTGCTTGCTTCATAATATTGTTTATGTGCCTCTTTCAAAATGATTGTACTTACTGTGAATGGTTGCATAAACAGAACCCTGTGTTAAGTGTATGTTTTCTTTTTAGGTTCGTGATGTGAGGATGATTTCTGACAGAAATTCCAGACGTTCCAAAGGAATTGCTTATGTGGAGTTTGTTGACGTTAGTTCAGTGCCTCTAGCAATAGGATTAACTGGTCAGCGGGTTTTAGGCGTGCCGATCATAGTACAAGCGTCACAGGTAACTTCCTAGTTAAGAATTTGAGCACTGATAGTGCTAGAAACCTGCTGTTACTTAGTGTTGTAGTGCCTTGAGCCTTACAAAGTCACCTCTTACTACCTTGAGTTAGATGTTCTCAGGACAGCTTTTAAAAACAAAAAAAACTGATTCCTTTGATATATTTGTATTCTCAAAATTCTCTTGTTCTGTCTTAATATAAGTTGTAAATATTTATTTCATGCTGAAGAATTGAACTTGTTTTAGAATTTTATTGATTTGTAATGACTTACTTGGGGGTAGAAGCATCTAAGAACATGTTTCCCCTTCCTATCTTTCACATGGAATGTTTTTCACAATTTTTATGAAATTCTAACATTTGAAAGTAAGATGTTTCAGACTAATTTTGAAAATGTCTTTTAAGATAATCCAAATTATAATTTCTCTTTGCTGATTCTTCACAATAATTGAGTGTTGCCTTTGGAAAAATGAAATTAGGGTTAATATTTTAGTTAGGTCATTTAGATGTGGAAAAATTGGCATACATCACTACTGAGTATCTAATATGAAAATATTTTTAGGATTTATCATCAGTACCTATTTATACTAAGAAACAAGTTAGTTTCTGTGACAACCAGAGAACTTAGCTTTTTAAAATGGAGAATATAGATCTTAAAGATCCTTTTTTGGCCTCATCACATGGTTTGCGGGATCTGCGTTCCCCAGCCAGGGATTGAACCTGGGCCTGTCAGTGAATCCACCTGAATCCTAACTACTGGACCACCAGGGAATTCCCAAGGACTTAAAGAATATTTTCTGAGCAATATGAGATAACAGTATAGTTATGCTCATTCCTTTTCAGACCCCTGAAATAAATACTTCACATAACTTCTGAAAAATCTGGTTGCTTATCAAAAGCTTTTAATATTTTATAGTTAGGCACAGGATTTAACCAAATCTGCAGTGAAACTGCAGTTTTCACTGTTAACAAACTCAAAATTTGGTCAAATTACTATCGTCTGTCTAATGTTTTAGGAGTACGTAACATTGAGTACCATTTGATTATAGGTAAACAGTAGGAGCCCAGGGCTTCCCTGGTGGCTCAGATGGTAAATAATTGTTAAGGAGCAGGCTGTGGGTATCATTGTTCAATTCATTTCATATGACGGAGGACAAACCTTATAATAGTGTGTATTTTGTCCTGGCAAAGGGCTGAGCAGAATCAAATTTATAAATGAGATTTTGAATTCATTTAATTTTAACCTCCTATGGTGCCCCAGTTTGTTAAAGGAGTTTAGGTTAGAATGTAAATTGAGAACCATTTCGTTTGAGAAGGACTTGACAGGAGAAAAATGACTGCTGAACTGAATGGTTTACTTAGTTTGGTTTATATTGCATAAGTTCTTTAAGATGGATAGCCAATTGGTATACTGTGTATTGAGTAACAGTGATCTTGAGAACATATTTTAGTGAATGAGTATATTTAGTTCCAGGAAGTAATCTTACATTTCTACATTTAGTACATCTGATACCAAGATGCTGCTTTATCAGTTTTGTATATGCTCTTAAATCTAAAAATTTTTTTACTGGAAAATATAGTAAAATAAAAATTTTAGTTTAAAAATTTGGCTTTGGAACCATTTTAGGTGTACCATTCAGTCAATGTCAGTACTGACAAGCATATGAGGTGGAATCATACAGTATTTGTCCTTTTATGTATGACTTAACACTTGCTAATTTGGTATCAGTTGTCATTAAGCAAACCTAAGATGTGAGTGGGATTTACTATGTTCAAAATGGTACTTACTCATTGTAAATTGATGTGCATTTTGTCTTATCTAACTTGCAGGCAGAAAAAAACAGAGCTGCAGCCATGGCAAACAATCTACAAAAGGGAAGTGCTGGACCTATGAGGCTTTATGTGGGCTCGTTACACTTTAACATAACTGAAGATATGCTTCGAGGGATTTTTGAGCCATTTGGAAGGGTAAGTCTCAAGTTTTTCAGTGGATCCTAAATAGGTTCTTTAAACAAATGTAGCTGCATAATTTATCTGCTTTGTGATGTTTCTAAGACATTAATGTTAAGATGGGAGGGAGTGGTTCTATTAGAATTTTTTAAAAGTCAACCTGAATGATAAAATGTACTGTACATTGGAACAAGAGATTTTTTTTCCCCCTTGGTTTATTTTGGGATACTTTTCTTACTGAAAATTTAGGAGTATGTAATATAATTGCAGCGTAGCACTATATAAGCTTCAGCTGTACAATGCAATAATTTGACTTACATTGTGAAATTAGTACTGTAATTACTCTTGAGCCTTACTTTATGACATACAGCTGTGTAAATAATCAGTCATTGCATTTCTAGAACTTACAACTGGAAGTTTGTACCTTATGACTACTTTCATCTAACTCTTCTCCACCCACCCCTCTGTTAGCCACAAATGTGATGTTATTTTTCCATGAGTTTGTTTTTGAAGAATAATTAAACTGCAACACTATTTTCCTAGTACACAGCATAGACTTTTTTGATATTTCTATATATTTATCAAAATAATCACCAAGATAAGTCTAGTTCTCATTTTAGAAGAGATGTTTAGAATCAATGTTATCAGTAGGCTGTGGTGTGGTGGTGGTGGTGAATTAGTCGCTAAGTCATGTCTGACTCTTCGCGACCCTTTAGAGTAGCCCACCTGGCTCCTCTCTGTGCATGGAATTTCCCAGACAAAAAGACTGGAGTGGGTTGCCATTTCCTTCTCCAGGGGATCTTCCCAACCCAAGGATTGAACCCACCTCTCCTATTTGGCAGGCAGATTCTTTACCACTGAACTACCTGGCTGCTCTGGATTAAAAAACTTTTTGTGTGGCCATGAATAAAAATCTCAATTCCGGCTGTACTTTATCCGCTACTTAATCTTTATTGCTTTTGGATATATATTTCATTGTTCTCTTTTGCTATCCCACTCAACTGCTTTGTTAAATTGTTTTGAAAAATATTCAAAGTGTTAGTCACTCAGTTGTGTCTGACTCTTTGCAACTCCATGGATTGTAGCTTGCCAGGCTACTCTGGCCATGGGATTCTCCAGGCAAGAATACTGGAGTGGGTAGCCGTTCCCTTCTCTAGGAGATAACTCCTGACCCAGTTGGAGCCCCGGTCTCCTGCATTGCAGGCACATTTTTTGCCACCTGAGACCAAATTGGGAAACCCTAAATTGGGTAAAGCCTAAATTGGGAAACCCTAAATTGTTTTAAGTGATAATAATGAGAACGTTTGGCTGTTGATTTTTGTGGATAGTTTGTTTATTGGAAATACAGTAATTGTGCACAAATCATAATTACATCAGTCACTGCAAAACTAATATGTTCTTGAAACAACAGATACATGAAGAAATAAAATATATGGATGCTATATTTTAACTTTTCATGCTTCCTGTGTGTGGCTCGCTTTGTTGCAATACTGTGGTGTAACTACAATTCCTTCCTTTGTAATAACACAGTTCCCTCATTTAATCTGCTTTGTAGCAGATTCACAGAGTTGTACAGACTATCAACCACATCCAGTTGTTGTTACTAATTATTCCAATATTTTGGGCAGTTTATTATGTCTGGCATAATTGCATATTAATGTTTGGTGTATTTTAGCATAATGTGAAGGAAACATGTTGATTTGGTTTTTTAACATATTCTACAAAGAATTTTAGATTGTGTTTTTTCATACAAAAGATTAAGGTTGTTCCCCTGCTTTAATATGTTCCCAGGCCTCTAGAAAGAAGATACTCTGGGCATGAGGGATTTTTACATGTGTTAGATTTCTTTCAGGGGGAGACATTTTAAAATTGTACTTCAAGAAATTTTTTGCCTCTCCTTTTCACTTGCATAAACAATAATTGTGGTTTTCATTTTTAGATTGAAAGTATCCAGCTCATGATGGATAGTGAAACAGGTCGATCCAAGGGATATGGATTTATTACGGTAAGTAGTTAACCGTGATTAACATAATGACTTGAACGTTTTTTTTAATCTGAGTAGCATAGTGTAAAACTTGATTAGTTATTCATAGTGGGGAAGGGATAAAGTTAATATTTTCAAGTGGTTTAAATTAGTTTGCTGTTAGTGGCCAATTTTTAGTAGCTGAAAATAGGCTCCCAAATGCAAAACTTCCAAGTACTTTGCTATCTTCTTGTTTATGGACAATTTGTTTAGCCAACTCCTCATGTAAATTGAAGGCAATCACTTCTTCAGTTTGACTCGTGTGACCCAAGATGTTAGTTGCATTAAAGTCATTTGGAATTCATTTTTACTTTTTATTATGGATCTAATATGGTTTGACATACCATGACCAGGATTGCCTTAAGGAGCTGACCATTGAAACCCAGTCCTTAATAGTCCTTAATAGGCAGCTGGAATAATTGTGAATGGAGGTGCCCTTTTAAAAGTAAACTCTTAGTTAGTTCATTTAGTTTGTACATTAGTTTGTAATTAGATGTAATTATTGAATATACTAGCATTAATAAGTTGAGGTTTCTTTGCCTTTCATATAAGTAATTACCTTTTATCCCCCTCTCAATTGTATAGTTTTCTGATTCAGAATGTGCCAAGAAAGCTTTGGAACAACTTAATGGATTTGAGCTAGCGGGAAGGCCCATGAAAGTTGGTCATGTTACTGAACGTACTGATGCTTCCAGTGCTAGCTCATTTTTGGACAGTGATGAACTGGAAAGGACTGGAATTGACTTGGGAACAACTGGTCGTCTCCAGTTAATGGCAAGACTTGCAGAGGGTAAGTTTATCTTACTGTTGTGAATATGGTAACGAGAAACATAACTGTGCAAACAACTGGAAAAGCATGCAAACAAATGGAAAATGATTTTTTCTTTTTTTGAGGTTGACTGTTTTCCTTGAGCAGCACCAACGGTTTCATAGGTGAAAACCTTTAAGTTCTAATGGAATCTACTTTATGATGGTGCTTTTTGAATGCCACAGCACATGTTATAGGATTCCTTTTGTTTTCTATAATAATTAATGTCCTCATAACTTTTGCAGCGTTTACTCTATGTCCTGCTTGTACAGTTGGCCTCTGTATCTGTAGGTTCAGTGTCCTTGAGTATGGAGGGCAAACTGTACCACACCTCTTTATATGTGGGACTTCAGCGTTTGTGGAGTTTGACAACCAGGGGGGATCCTGGAAACATTCTTACCCACCTGGCTACCAAAGGGCCACTGTAATTTTTAAAACTTGACTTTGGTATTAAGCAATCAGAAAACCTAGGATTTTCCCACTCTTAACAAAGCAGGGGCATTAAGACCTATTCTTTTACAGGTACAGGTTTGCAGATCCCACCAGCAGCACAGCAAGCTTTGCAAATGAGTGGCTCTTTGGCATTTGGTGCTGTGGCAGGTAGGAATTGAATCTTTTCTATTTGAAATCATTGTTTTTTTCACCTAATTCGAAAATTTTCCAAATTTTTGCATTTAAAAGGACTTAACTGAGAATTCAATTCATCAAGTACTTTTTAAACTTACAAATTTCAAGAGTTAATGTAAGGAAATGGTGATATAGGACAGACTTAGCTACTGATCTTAATAAACTGTTGGGGTATTATTGAACCATGCATACCAGTTTGTTTTTAGTTGAAATTGATATAAATTGTTAAATCTTTAAATGTATCACTTTTATTGAAGATCAGAAAGCTCCTATTGTTTCAAAGGAAAAATCTTTTGTAATGTTTGAGATTAGAAAGTTCTAAAGGCCTTTAAATGAAGCTTTATTTTAAATAATTGAGTGCAGAGAAAACTGCTTTCCTAATTAGAACATAACTACAATTGACCCTTGAACAACACAGGTTTGAACTGCAAGGGTTACTTAGACATGTGCCTTTATTTTCATAGTAAATACTACTGCACCGTATGGTTTGTGGTTGTTAAATCCATGATTTTGGAAGGACCAAGGATATGGAGAGCCAAATAAAAGTTACATATGTATTTTAAGTTACTCAGATGGTTGGTGTCCCTAATTCCTTAAATTTGAAGGCCAACTGTATTTTGAGATTTTGACTTACAGAATGAAGTTCCTGGAGAGGTGAGGAGAAGGAAGAGGGAATTGAATTGATAGTTTGTTACAATTATGTAACCATGGGCTTAGTTTATGAACACTTTGTTTTTTCTCTCTTTGTGGCTCAGTTATTTGAAATTAACCCAAATCTATTAGCTAAGATAGCATTAAATTTTAGTATGTTAGAAGACTTGCTTGCAGAATATATGAGAGTAAACCATTGTATTTTGGACTTCAGATGACAAACACTAATCTAAGAAAATATGGTGATTTTCAGTTACACGTTGGTCCTATGATCTTATCTAGCTATAAAGTCAGACTCTGTCAATATGTAAAATATATAGGATCGTGGTACCACATCTGAATATAGGAGAAGTTCCATGTGGTTGCTTCATGATTTCCTTTCCAAATGAGAACTCATTAATTAAAGGAGACAATCATTTCTGCTTCTATATTATTATTTATTGTGGGCGCTTCTGTGTTTTCCTTTTTTTAGTTGAGTATTTGAGAGCTTGTTTTTTCTTTAGCATCTCATGGTTCCTTTCAAACTGACTTAAATTTTGAAATCCGCTAGGTAAAGTTCTGTAAACCACCATGCTAGTGTATCCACATAAGAAAAATTGCAACTATTAAGCATTTCTGTAATTATGAGTCATTTGATGACTCCGGGTTTTCCTGTATTGTTTCCTGTATTGACTTTTTGAACAAGTATTAGTCATTTCATTTCTTTACAGTGAACACGTAGTCATTGAATGCCACCTAGTGTAATTGAAGATACTAAAGAAACCCATCACTGCAGAAATACATCATGGTCTCTGGTTTTCAGAGTTACTGTTTTCTGAAAACTCTGTCCTCCTATTGCTTCCCATTGTTAGGTCATTCTTTCAATAATTTAGAAAAATGCTTGATTATTTACCATAGTCTTGGTTTTTCGATAAAGGCTGGTCCTTTAGGGATTTAATACAAAGACACACAATTCATTTTTAAACAATCTTACCTTATATTCTGGGTGCTGTATCAACTATATTGATTTGGTTTGTTAACAGTATCTTTGCCTAATTATAGATTTTCTGTGTTGTAGAAATTGTTACTTCCCTCAGTTCTTTCTCCTGGTGAATGAAGAATGATTACACTTGCCTGGGCACATTTATTGTATAATTTACATTAAGGCTGATAATGCTAAACATCTGTATGGGTTGCTTAAAATAGCCATGTAGCTTACTTATTTGTTATATTCCCACTTTTCCCCCCACTTTTTATTGTTTATTGATGTGCTGTGCTTAGTAGCTCGGTCGTGTCTGACTCTTTGTGACCCCATGTATGTAGCCTGCCAGGCTCCTCTGTCCATGAGATTTTCCAGGCAAGAAGGCTGGAGTGGGTTGCCATGCCCTCCTCCAGGGGATCTTCCCAGTCCAGGGATTGAACCCAGGTCTCCTGCATTGCAGGCAATTTCTTCACCGGCTGAGCCACCAGGGAAGCCCATTGTTTATTGATAGATGATTCTGTTTTCTTAAAACTTCCCATAAATTGCTATTCTGAATTAATACTCAAGTTTTAGGTAAATATTTGCATAACGGGGTATATTTCTCCTGACTGTCATTAAAACCTTACACATTCGGTATTAAATCGCTGAATGTTAATGTATTTGAGGGCCTTGGCCTCCTAAGTTCTTTAGAACTGTTTTTTGAAACCAAGAGTGGCCCATCACTTTATCAGCATGTCTTTGTTCTGAAAGTTTAATAGCTCTTTTTTAAGATAAGTTCTTAATTTTTATGAAACCCATGCTTTGTTTCCTAACTGGTTACAAATGACCTGAAGAATCAGTTTTGAAATTTTGATTTATATACACTTAATATAGCATGGATTTCTGATGCTTATACATTTTTTCCCATTTTAGAAAAAAAAAATTGTGTTAAAATTTTAAGTTTATTGACAATGTTCCTATGATCATATCTTCAAGTTCCTTCAGTATACACGTTACATTTCTTCAACTCCCTGAGATGCCAATTTTGAGCACCTAGGACCCAGGTATTATATCCCCGTATGAGTTGGGCTGCTGATCCTTTTTCATTTTTGCCCATATTTTATGATTATTTTCTATACTCAACAAGAAACCCAGATAGTAATAAAGTATGCAACTGAATCACATGTTATTGAAAATTAGCTAACTGAATCCAGTTTCTTCATTATATTATTTTAAACTTAAAAAGATAGCTTTAGATACTATGACATTTTCTTTACTATTCATACTTCTGTTTACATTTGAAATTAAGAAAGCTGCAGCTTTCTCCTAATTTGCCTTCTCATGTAGAATTTTAATGATTATATATGAGAAACTATATTGATAGAAATCACTGTTCTGTTCATGTTTAATAGAGACTAGATGCTTAAATTTTTCTAGTAATACATAGATTATAATAAATCGAACTAGTTTTCATGCATGCCTCATTACATTTCCAAAATAGGCTAGGAAACCAGACCTAACAAAACTATCACCTGGGCTGGACATGACAATTTAAAACTTAAAAGGACTTAAAAAATAGTATATACATATGGTTAGAGTAGTGTCACTACTTATTGACAGTGTTTGACATTTACTCTTGCAGTATTTATTCTTTTACTAGTAACTTAAATGTAAAATGCTTACCAACACTGATAGAATAATAAAAAGTTGAATAACCCAAGTACTTGGAATTGAATTCTCAAGATCAGGGTTTTCATGCATTTTCTGACCGGTGTGCTTCCCTTTCCCCATTTCCCATTATTCCCAAATGAATAGTAGTATAGTGGAATCCACTGAGATGTGAAAGAGTTACAGGACTAGGAAGAGAAAGGCATAAGTAAGTTTCCTAGGCTAGGAGGAAAAGAAAAAGGCCCCAAAGCCTTGTCAATGAGGAATGGGGAAGGAGGTTTGGCTGCCAGGTTTTACTATAAGTTCGTTTTGATAAACCCTGCTACCATAGTCCTCTTTTATTAATGCTCTCCTGACATTTACCCTGTTAGTTGAGGCTCTTCATTGTTCCTGCACTGAGCTGTAGAATTCTCTTTTGTTATAGATTTGCAAACAAGACTTTCCCAACAGACTGAAGGTGAGTTGAGTTTATTATTTGTGTTTGTTTGTTTTTGAAGTGGATATAAATGTAGTATAAGACATAATTGTGTGTATATATATATCATTATTATTGTAGTTTGTCTTTTTGGCCCGATTTTGTCTGAATGACAGTACAGTGTCATTAACCATAAGCTATCTGGTAATTCGTACAAAGAAGGCCTAATTTGCATCATTACAGTTACTTGGATAAAGATGGTAAATGTCCGTGCCTTTTTTCTTTTTGGCTGTAGCTTGCTTAGAGTTTTTTTCAGCTGTGTATGCTTATCTTTGTGTTCTGATTATAAGTTTTATATAGGTATCAGACAATGAAACTTGTCATTTAAGTAGACAGGGAGTCTTGAATTTATCAAGGTCAGGAAAAACTTAACTCCAGTGATTTGCATTAACAAATCATTGACAGGATGCAACTTCCTGTTGACTCCCAGTTTTGAATGTAATCTTTAGAATTATCTGGTATCATTTTAAAGAATGAGAGTTTTAATTTTGTTGCATCATTTGTTATTCCATTACTATAAACAGTACCAAGCAATAAGATTATCCAGAACTAAGTTGCATGCAGATTTCAGAGATTGAAACAGTTTATAAAATAACCTGGTTTTTTCTTGGTCTTTAATTATCAAGTAAACTGTGCCATTTTATAGATCATTCTGTTGCAGTAATTTCATATCTTACAGGATATACTTTAAAGTCTTCTGAGTAAATCTGTATTATACAGATCTATCCTTATTATTTGACAGTCAGGAATTGAATGTGATTTCATATCTTACAGGATATACTTTAAAGTCTGAGTAAATCTGTATTATACAGGTCTATCCTTATTACTTGACAGTCAGGAATTGAATGTGTATCTTTATTTTTTTGGCAAATGAGACAAATGTATTCAATCTTTTTTTTTCTAACAGATTTTTGAAAGTAGAACTGGTGGATTTTCCTTAGCTATATATTTCTGTGCTGAATTCGTTGTGTTCTGCATTCATCTAGGCTAAGCTGGAATATTTGCATCATACATTTTCTAATATTTTTCAGTATTGATAGTCTATAATGACCTTGTAGTATTTTTTCCACGCATACTACTTTGGTTTATGATAAGGTACACAGTGGGCTTCATTTTTTTTTTTATTGTAATACAGGCACACTTGCATCTTTAAATTTCTCCAGTAGAATTTGATGTTAGTTATTTCAGCATTTTTATTTTCATACAGTTTAACGAAAGACAAATACTTGTTTATCAAAATAAACTATAAAGAAGTGAAAAGCATGTGTTATTCTACCAGAAATCTTTTTTTTGATGTATTCATGCACAGCCCTAATTTTTATTCAATGGAATATTTCTGATACTTCTCAGGTTATTGTTCATTTTAAGTACCATAATTTCTAATGTACTGTTTTATCCGTAGCTTTGTTTATTGTTGTTATGTATTGGAATGAAATTTGATCAAATATTATGATTACGGTGAGTTCTGTATCAGCTACTGGTAATGTTTTTTAAGTCATGTAAAAGCAGTGGAGCAGATGTCTTGGAAAATGCTATCACTTAAAAATTAAAACCAATATTGGTTTAAATTTGCTCCTAAATATTAGTATCAGTAGTTTTTTTTTTTTAATTTTCAACAGTGATTATTATAGATACATGTTACTCTTTTTAGTGTTTCAAGTATTTTAAAAATTAGACTGTGAGACTTTGTTGTGGTAGGTTTTATAGTCCTAGGATATTAAATCTTTAAATACTTGGATGATTTTTATGTATATTATTTTTAAAATGTCATCCTTTTTTATAATGGTTGTATATTTATAAGAAAATATGTGACTATATATTCATGGGCAGATAACCTAAACAAAATTTTTGTTTACATTTAGTCAGGATTTTAAAGATTGTGTTTTCATCACCCCCTGAGTATGAACTCTTCACAGTCCTACAAAATCAGTACTATTTCCTTGAACTAGATTGATATTTGTCTAAATGAATATTTGCTACACTTGAGGTTTAATTTCCCTTATAAAGATAAAGCTCCCAATTTATTCAAGATCAGTTATCTCAAATACCAGGTTGCCTCTGCTTTTTGGCAACTAAAATAGAATATTGTTAACATAAATTGATAGTTGATAGCATTATCAAATATGGGGAATTAGTAAATGAACTGATGGCCCTATTTTCACTTGGGTCCAGTGGTTATATTTGGTTTTGTTTCATTCATAGGGATATACTCTGATGCATTTTCCATGAAACTAATTTTTGGTTTTTGGGTTTTTTTTTTTAGCTTCAGCGTTAGCTGCAGCTGCCTCTGTTCAACCTCTGGCAACACAGTGTTTCCAACTCTCTAACATGTTTAATCCTCAAACGTAAGTAATTTACTTTGGTCGAATTCAAAGGGTCTTAAGTTATCTTTAATTTGTCTAAGTGCTTAGGATGTTTGAACATATTTCATAGTTCAAGTATTGCTACAGTTCTGATCATTTTACTGCCATTATTTTTATGCACATTACTAATTATTTCCCTTGAATGTGTTGGTAAGGTTGGAATTCAGTTGAAAACTTGCAGATTTTGTTTTCCATTTATACCTAGTAGTTTTTCTGTGAAGTTTGTATCAGTATTTATTTGTATTAACAGGATAGTGTTCCCAATCCTATGAAATGATGATAAGCTTGGTACAAGTATCTTTCGAAAAATGTCAGTTAACCATTTTTAAAGGCCCATGATTTTTAAAATACAGATTTTTTAAGTAGATTAGAGTATATATTGCATCATTTCATCAGTTTGAGTTGTTCTAATGGACTTAATACTTTGTTACAGAGAAGAAGAAGTTGGATGGGATACAGAGATTAAAGATGATGTGATTGAAGAATGTAATAAACATGGAGGAGTTATTCATATTTATGTTGACAAAAATTCAGCTCAGGTATTTTGACTGTTACTTTCTTGTGTCTTAATTTTCAAACATACTTGGGTCGTGGTTTTTCCTTAAAGAAGCTCACTAGTATCCTGAAAACATACTGACTAAATATACTCACTCTACAATAAAAAGTTTTCAAATATTTGAAGATTAGATCAGGTCATCACGTAGTGTTGCTGGTTCGTGTTCAAAGCTTGCCATGAAATCTGGTACCTTGCTTTCCTTCAGCTGCTTTCAAATCATAGAAGATAGTAACGGCTAGTTTTGTGGGTAATAAACTATTTTCAGTAAATTTCTATGTACATATTAGCTAGTGGAGCAATTATATGGTTATAGAGCCGTTTTTGTACAGTCAATTTGAATAGTCCTATTGGTATCCATGTTGTATATATCACAGCACATTAAATATTTTTTGTTGTATTTTAGGGCAATGTGTATGTGAAGTGCCCATCAATTGCTGCAGCCATTGCTGCTGTCAATGCGTTGCATGGCAGGTGGTTTGCGGGTGAGTTTGACCTTTTTTCTGAGTGATGGTTTTTTTTTGATGGTCGAATCTAAGTGAAGGTGCTAATCATCATATCTATTTCTTTCAACAGGTAAAATGATAACAGCAGCATATGTACCTCTTCCAACTTATCACAACCTCTTCCCTGATTCTATGACAGCAACACAACTACTGGTTCCAAGTAGACGATGAAGGAAAATATAGTCCTTTATGTACATAGCTTTTTTTCTTTCTTGAGAATTCATCTTGAGTTATCTTTTATTTAGATAAAAAATAAAGAGGCAAGGGTCTACTGTCATTTGTATACAATTCCTGTTACCTTGGAAAAATAAAAATGTTAACAGGAATGCAGTGTGCTCATTCTCCCTAACTAGCAAATCCCACTGTATACAAAGCTGTTCTTGTTCTGCCTTTTAAATGTACATGTAGAAAATTACATTAAGGATCTATAGGAATAGTTATAGGGGAACAAATGTGCTTAACATAAAAAGGCAGACAGGGATGTAATATTTTTAATGTTTCAGAAGCCTAACTTTTTACACAGCAGTTACATTTCACTAATGTTGATATTTGGTTAATGGTTTAGCAGAGGTTTCTGGAATATCTAGTTTATGGAAATTCAAGACAGCTAAACGGGCTGTTTAACATGTCATCTTGCATTCTGATCAATTGGCAAGAAAAGGAGGTTTCAAAAATACATTTCTGGATGATATCTTTTCAATTATTGTATCTGTAAAAGTTTCTTTGTAAATATTATGTGTTCTGGTGTGTCTTAAGATTCCAAACAAAATGATCCCTGCATTTCCTCAAGATGTTTAGTGACAGTCTGGTAAGCAAAGCAGTCTGAGCAAGAAATAGGAAATGCAGAAATAGGTTTTGTCTGGTTGCATATAATCTTTGCTCTTTTTAAGCTCTGTGAGCTCTGAAATATATTTTTGGGTTACTTCAGTGTGTTTGACAAGACAGCTTGATATTTCTATCAAACAAATGACTTTCATATTGCAACAATCTTTGTAAGAACCACTCAAATAAAATTCTCTTAAAAAGGCCACAAGAAATCTTCATTTTTGAGACGTTTTTAAAGTCATAGAAACTTGGAAATAACAATAGATTATTAGTTTCTTTGACTTTTTTAGTTGATTCTATAGTACTTAAGTGAAACTGTTGTCCTCAAGTTGTCCCTCTGCATTCTTCTGTATTAGTTTTAGTACACTTGTTATTTAGGATATTGTATAAAAATTGAGAGATTTATGATATAAAGAAAACCCAAACAGGTTTGCCCAGGCCTCAAACCTGGACATTAAGTTTCTTCTGTG
This sequence comes from Giraffa tippelskirchi, assembly GCF_054371585.1. Lineage (NCBI taxonomy): Eukaryota > Metazoa > Chordata > Mammalia > Artiodactyla > Giraffidae > Giraffa > Giraffa tippelskirchi. Next base: position 106,735,706 of record NC_137287.1, on the reverse strand, counting down.
TTACCTGGGCATCTTTGGCCAGGTGGGCTTCATTATTTAAAAGTAAATAATTGGGTAAATTCAAACTGGTTTCCCAAAGTAACTGCAGTTTTGATCTTTAATTTCACTTGGGCAGCAACCCTCCCCAACTTATACTCTGAACTCGGCTTCAAGTTTTTGTATCTAGATTGAATCTTTGAGTAGGTGATGCTACTCCTAATTACTCCTTCCAATATGGATTTCCTCACCTGATTTCTAAACCCTTAAAATTGTTAGAGATGAAGGACAAGTATTACAAATTTAGTCAGGTATCAAGATAATTGGTTTGACTTTGGAGGCATCACAGTTTTCTACCAACCCTTTTGAGGGATGTTTGTAATTTCTTCAATTATTTAACCTGAAGAAAAAATTCAAGATTCATCTTTATTTTTGAACACAGAGCAGCAGTTTTTGGGTGGCAGAGACTTATATGACAACTTACTTTTTTTTTTTTTCAAACTATCTCCCAGTATCTTTGTAATTAAAAGATTTTATTCTGGAATCAAGTACTAGCAGGTTTGTTTCTAGGGAACTGGGCCGGCAAAGGTAACATCAGGTATTTATTTAATCTCATCAAAACAGTTAACTACCATTTTTTATTGGGTTTTTTGTTTCTGGGTTCTTTGGCTGCGCAGTGAGGCATCTTAGTTCTGGACCAGGGATTAAGCCCATGCCGAGAACTGGGAGTGTGGAGACTTAACCATAGACAGCCAGGATAGTCCCACCATTTTCTTAATAACAGAAATACTTGAGGAGCAACTCAGAACAGTATCAAGGAATATGTTGCCTGTACAGGTGAGGAGCACGTCTCATGATGGAGAAACTACCTTAACAAGCCAGTTGAAAGGGAGAGTCAGCTGATAAGTTTACATCCTCATTGATGGCTGGTTAGAAAAGCAAGCATCTGAGATGAAGCTGTGTGAGCTGTGTGCCAAGTTGCTTTAAGTAGTGGCTGGCTGCAAACTGTCCATGGGATTCTCCAGGCAAGAGTACGTTAGTTGCCAGGCCCTCCTCCAGGGGGTCTTCCCAACCCAGGGACGGAACCTGTCTCATGTCTCCTGCATCAGCAGATGGATTCTTGACCACTAGTGCCATCTGAAGTTGCGAGGCTACAAAAGTGGTTTGAATTTGTTTTTTCTGATCAAACGATTTACAAGAATCTATGAAAAGTCTTAATGCATGATAAATCATTCCAGGTTTGGATTAACAGAGAAAGCTCTTGTGAAACAAAGCAAACCTCAGCCCACCTCCAAAGATCTTTAAGCAAGCTGGGTAATAGGCTGTGAGAGGAAAAAATGCTTCTAAACAAACTCCGAATACTCAAAGACTTGCTTTATTATAGTACACATGGGATGGAACTGATGGGAGGGGTTGGATGTTGTGGGCAACCACTGCCCTGATTAGCATCGGATGCCCATCCCGATGGCCATGAATGTGCCAAAGGTGCCGCCACTCTGCATCATGGTTTTTCCGATGCCGCCCATCAGCTCACGACCCCGCATTCCGATCCTGAGGGAGGAGGAAACCAAGATGCGGCCACTTGGGGACAACAATACAGGGAGGAGCCTTAACTGCCCCTTTCCAATTTATAACCAGGCACTGCTGAAGTCTGGCAGGACATTATCTCTTGCGACCTGGAGTGAGTAATGCTAAGGAAAAGGATCCATTAGGATCCCTAGGCAACTGACGGGTTTGTGGGAGGCAACAGAAGCAGTAATAAAGTACAGAAACAGGGAAATCATTTTTGGGTGCTGGTCTTGCCTCCAGGGTATACATGATCCAATATAACATTTTTTAGATGGTCTCCTAGTGTTAAAACAATGACTGGGGGGTCAGAACTGGGGTCAAGAACTAAGTGCACTTACAGGCTGTGTTAAGTGTATAATGAGGCTCTTAACATTCACAGCAGTGTTGTGATAACAGGGCATTCAGCACTGGGACTGACAGTAAACGCTCAGTAAAGGATAATTTACCACTTGGAAAAATAGCAACAATAGCGTCTTTTAGGTGTGGAAATTAAGAGTGTAGCGTTTATCTGCTTAATTTCTACATCCTGTTCCCAGTGCAGTAAAATTTATCAAGTTTGTTTCGCCATGCGCCTAACAGGAGTAAAACAGAACAGCCATTTATTGAGCACTTAGTATGTGCCAGGTTCTCTGTTAAGTGTGGTCTGATTTGAGCTTAGAATTCTACATGATGTAGAGGTTTACTGACCTCATTTCTACTTGAAACCCAGGCTCCAACTTGCCTAACATTACAGAATAAGGGTCCGAAAGCAGTTTGAATCAGAGCTCGTATTCTCAACCATTTTTAGATTATCATCTGTCCTCCCAGACTGAAGGTGATTAGGAAAACAGTCTCGTTCGTTTCAGGGCAGCGACAGAATTGGAAAATAGTAGGCTCTATTCGGGCTGTAGGCCGAAAGCTGTGGGCTGGGAAAATCGGGTAGTCCCCAGAGATTACCGCCCGCGCCCCTCACCTGAGACAGGAAAAAGTGCCGAACAGCGCCCCCGCCGCCATGCCCACGGCGCAACCCATCACGAAGCCCATCTTCACGCGGTCGAAGCAGCTTGGCTGGGACTGTCCATAGGGACCCACGGCCACCGGCATCTGCGGGGTTCGAAGGTTAGGGAAGTGCGGGCCTAGCCGCCAGCCCGAGACTCCAGCAGGGGCCAGAGGAGGTGGGATAGGGAGCCGGCCCAGGGGTTCTGGGAAATCCGAGAAAGAAAATAAGGGTGTAGCCCGACTCCATCACCCCCTGTGCGTTCGAGTCCCCGCGCCACGGTGCCCCCACCTCACCTCGCTCCTGGCTTCGGTCGCTCAGATCTACGTCTTACACGGAACGCGAGCTGGAGCACACTTGAGATCCCAGGAAGCGCTTCCGGGGCGCGGAGTAGTACTTCCGGGATCCTGTAGCTGAGGACTGTAGCCGCTTCGGGCGGGGGGCTCTGCCACCGGGATCATGCTGCTGAGAGCCGCTTGGAGGCGGGTGGCCACGGCCGCGCCCGCGGCTCCGGGGCCGAGGGCCAAGGCGCCCACTCGGGGGCTGCGCCTGCGCGGTACGCTCGGGGGCCCGCTCGCTGCCACCTCCCTGGAGGCGCGGAACTTTCTCCTGGGCTAGGAGACTTACCTGCATATTCAGGAGCCTCCCTCTTCCGCTACCCAGATCCTCTGACCCTTCCTCTTGACTGCTCCCCTCAGATTTTCTCACACCGGCACTCTGAACCGTTGACTTCGCCGCAACCCCCGCTCCCGCACTTCACATCCTGCCCCGCAGGCCCTCAGAGCCCTAAAATTCGGCCATTGGATCTCTCCTGACCCAATTGTAGAGATGCTAGTGGTCCAGCCAGTAACCTTTGAAGGCGATCTTACCTACCGTCTTCACGTTCCTTCTCAGGGGCTTTGCCCTTTCGGAGATTTCCTCACTCCAACGACGCAATTTAAATGTTGTCTCAGCACCCTACCCTAAGAACCCTGTCTCTCTCCCTTACCTCTTTTTTTACAGTTTGCTCAACTTTTCCGATGTTATGTTTACTTTTGCGTTGAGATTCGCTCGGCATCGCTTAAACTTATGTCACCTCCGTCCAGCCTTTCCTTTCTGTTGTCTGGGATGCCCTGTGTGCAGAGTTGCATCCTCTCTCACCTGGCCCCTCCGTTCCATTTTTTGTCAGGTATAGACCTTACTCCCCAGTCTGCTGTTGCTTCTGATGCAGCCACTGCCCTGGAGGCGGAGTCAGTGCCGCGACCTCTGTACATGGATGTGCAAGCTACAACTCCTCTGGTAAGGATGGAGGGGCAGCTTTCCCCGAGCTGTTTAGTGGAGTTACACTGTAGAAGTGGCAATGCACAGAAATGGCTGAATCCCTGTAGAAGTGAGAGCCATTGAGAAGTGTGTGCTGGGAGAGCAATGAGCCAGGAGAATGGAGGCTTGAGTTGTAATCCACTAGAAGCGTCTTTACTGCTTACTAGCTATTGATCGGAGAAGGCAATGGCACCCCACTCCAGTACTTTTGCCTGGAAAATCCCATGGACGGAGGAGCCTGGTAGGCTACAGTCCACGGGGTCGCTAAGAGTCGGACAACTGAGTGACTTCACTTTCACTTTTCCCTTTCATGCACTGGAGAAGGAAACGGCAACCCACTCGAGTATTCTTGCCTGGAGAATCCCTGGGACAGCGGAGCCTGGTGGGCTGCCGTCTATGGGGTCGCACAGAGTCGGATACGACTGAAGCGACTTAGCAGCAGCAGCAGCAGCTATTGATCTTGGTCAAATCACTTCATTGCAGGCACTCTCCTAGTAGTTAAAAGCATAGGCTCTGAAATTACCGGACCACTGCTTACTGTATGAATTTGGGCAAGAATTAAATAGGTTAAAAGATATAAAGCGGCCCTTAGAATAGTGCCTGGTCATGATGAGCGCTGGAATATTAACGCACGTTTTCATCAACATCCTCTCCTAGATATCACATTGCTTGGCAGTGAAAACACCTACAGACACAACTGTCAGGAAAAAGCAGTGTTTGTAGATTATCTGAGGAGATGGTAGAATAATCTGATTTAAGACGGATTGGGAGGAGAGTGTATTAAGCTAACATTTGGTTAGAACCTGGGGGGATAGAAGAATGTTTGAGGCCTAATCTAGGCAGGGTCTGAAGGATTGGGGTGTGTTGAGGCAGGTTGGGTAGGTCAGGGGATGGAGCGGGGCCCAAGTTAACTATGGGCTCAAGGAGACTGATCTGTTCTGTTTTGTCCAGGACCCTCGGGTGCTTGATGCCATGCTCCCTTACCTAGTCAACTACTATGGAAACCCCCACTCCCGGACACATGCTTATGGCTGGGAGAGTGAGGCTGCCATGGAATGTGCTCGCCAGGTTAGTACAGAGGACTCGAGGAAGTTCTGATGTCAGAGGTTTCAGTGACCTGTGGGTGGCAGTTTTGTTTTTTTTTTTTCTTTTTTGTAGCTGTGGGTGAGGGTGGAAATGGTTTGGGGCTCTCTCAGCAAGAGATTCAAAGAACAGACCTTTGGAGTCCCTCTGAAGGCATTTGATTAGTTTCCACATTTCCTGGCTAACTGACCTTTGTTATCTCATTATCTGACTTCTCGAAGCTTCAGTTTCCTCACATTGAAAATGGGGGTTGAGGGGAGTCCAGTGGTTAGAATTCCGGGCTTTCGCTCCTGAGGGTCTGGATTTGATCCCTGTTCGGGGAACTAAGATCCAGCAAGCTGTGTGGCATGTCCAAAAGAAAAGGGAGATTGTAGTAGTTCCTACTCCTTAAGGTTTTGGGGTGGATTAAATCAGGCAATACTGGTGATATGTTTGTTGACATGATGCCTGTGCATACTAAGAACTCAGTAAGTGCTTTTCAAAAACACCAAAATTGTTATTAATTTGTGTTGGACTGGAAAAGAGCCTTTGATCTGGGATGTAGTTGAATATATCCCTTTGTCTGATCCTAGTGGATACAGAACTGCTTCTTGAGCAGTTGACAGATTGCGATGGAGCTCTTCTTGCTCCAGACTGCTGTCTTAGTTGTCACCGCAGTCCCATTCCTGCTGAGGAAACTGATGCTCCTTATTTCTGCTTCTCGTCTTGACTTGCAGCAAGTAGCATCTCTGATTGGGGCTGATCCTCGTGAGATCATTTTCACTAGTGGTGCTACTGAATCCAACAACATAGCAATTAAGGTAAGAGAACCAGAGGGCATATCTGGGTTTTCCTGACCTGGGAGATGGTTTCCTGCCATCAATTAGGCTGATGTGTCTTTCCCAGCCACCCACTTTCACCATATCATGAAAAAAGACACAGACACACCACCCTCTTTCTAATTTGTTGTTTCCTTCAGCCCTGTGTAGTTGACTCTATCTAAAGTTTGCTCCCGGTGAACTGAATTCAGTCATGTAGTTGGATAGGAAAGGAGGTGGCTCTTGGGTCATCAACCATGTGGTGTTTTGGATGACAGCTACTTCAGAGGATAAATAAGGGTGACTCAATCCTTTTCCCTATCCTTTAGATCTAGTCACAATGAAGTCCAGAATACACTTGTAATTGAATAGATTTCTCTGCTTCTTGTTACCAAGTTCACCCTTACATCTGTGATTTCAGGGCTGCCTTTTTCTTCAGCCTTCCTTTTGTCTCCAGTGAGATCTATTTGCAGCAAGTTCCTCCTGTTTCTTTAGATGTCCCTGTTTTTAAGTCCTGGTTGCCATGGTGCTGTCTGCAGACATTTACTTAATCACCCGTTCTGAGATTAGTCACTCTGTCCTTTGGACGCCTTTGGTGCTAATGAAAGTAAAATTCCACTCTCAGTAATCATGTCAGTGCTTCATAGAACATAGTCATGCCTGACTGGGCCTGGTTGCCAGCGTCACTTGTGTAAATACCAAGGCTCTGATAAATTGTGGGCTGCTGTAGATTCAGCGCTGGCTCTATCCCCTCTCATCGTGGTCTCTCACCTGTGTTGCCAGTATTGTTTTTTCTGACCTTGGACTCAGTGTAGGAGGCCTAGGCATGGGCCAAGCTCCAGAGTCATCAGCACTCTCTGAATCCTGTTAACAGGAAAGTGTCCTTCCTTGGGACTGCAGAGACCGCAGAGCCATGGGTGTGGTCTCTTCAAAGATGAGGATGGTTTCTGGAATGGGGAGCGTTTTCAAAACTTTGAAAATATTTGCTTTGAAAGTTTCCATAGATTCCTAGACCTCAAGGTCAAAGATTGCTAAGAGTGGTTGTGACCATTTTCTCCTTAGACTCCTGGATGGATAGAGTAAATATCTGTCTGCTGGTAGAGGATTCAACACTCTGGATAACTGAGCTAGGAGGAGTGGGAGGGAACTTTTAAATGTTTTCATTTTTATGTTCCTTGTCCCCAAAAACATTTTTATGTAGTTGTAATTTTGGCCTAATTAGTTTCATATTCTGCTTTTAACATAGTCCCCTGGGAGGGGTGGGGTTGCACATTTTATTTAATTTTTTTAAGGAATTCAGGTATATGCAGTGAAATTTATTTTAACCCTATGGAAAGGTTTATTTATTAATTTTTATTAGAGTATAGTTGCTTTACAATGTTGTGTTAGTTTATACTGTACAGTGAAGTGAATCAGCTGTAAGTACACATATATCCTCTCTTTTTTGGATTTCCTTCCCATTTAGGTCACCACAGAGTACTGAGTAGAGTTCCCTGAGCTATACAGTAGGTTCTTATTATATGGAAAGGTTTAAACTCAAGTGTAGGTCTTCCATTTCCTCCTCTCCTACTAAGCAGACCTCAAGTCTGTTTAGTATTGTTCCAGAAAACAAATTGTACACACATATGCATTTGCTTTTAATAGCTTCATATATTGTAGCATCCACATTTATTTTTCCATAGCGATTAATAACATATGCTGTATTTTTCCATTTCAAACTTCATAATTTTTAATATACCTACATTCTTTTCCATGGAGTTGTATTATTGCAGTTTACTGTTTATTCCTCTATTGTTGGATGTGTTTAATCTCCCCATCTTTTTAAGGATTGTGAATACAATGAAAGCATATTTTGTCTCTATAGCATCATCTATGCTTTGAAATATTTCCCGAAAGTAAATTCCTAAAAGAGGAGTCACAGTAAAGAGTGCAAATACAGCTTTTTTAAAAAAAATTATTTATTTTTTAATTGAAGGATACTTGCTTTACAGAATTTTGTTAATACAGCTTTTAAGACATCTTTATAAATAATTCTCTGAAGAGTCTGTAATGTAAGTACTGCCATCAGCAAGGAATGAGTGTATGAGTTTCACTTCTACACTGCCAGCTTTGGGTATCAGTATCACCATATTTGCATGTTTTGTTGTTTACATAGAAATAAAACATATATACCCTACCATGTGTGATAGATAGTTGGAAGCTGCTATTATAGCACAGGGAGCTCAGCTCTGTGCTCTGTGATGACCTAGAGGGGTGGGATGGGGGTGGAGTGGGAGGGAGGCTCTAGAGACATGGAAGACATGTATGTTGTTGTTTAGTCACTAAATCGTGTTTGACTCTTTGCAACCCCATGGACTATAGTCTGCCAGACTCCTGTGTCAATGGAATTTTCCAGGCAAGATACTGGAGTGGGTTGCAGTTTCCTTCTACAGGGGATCTTCTTGACCCAGGGATCAAACCCATTTCTCTTACATTGGCAGGTGGATTCTTTATCACTGAGTCACCAATTCTCTGCTGATTCATCTGTGGTACAGCAGAAACTGTTAACAATACAACATTGTAAAACAGTTATCCTCCAATTAAAAAAAAAGAAGTAAATGAGAAACACTTTTTCTGGGATACAAGGATAGGAATGTTTTCCATTTTCCATCTATGATATAATAAAAAATATATTTGGTCTTTGTTCTCTGTTCCTAGCATAGGGCTTCAAAAACCCTTGTAGTTTCCTGAATACTAAGAATGTCTTTGTTATTCATAATAAGCCCCCTTGGACCATAATGTGTTTCTGGTGATGAAGTGACTCTTGGTGGGCCCTTAGATAGTTTTAAGATTCAGGCTGGTCACTCCAGAAGGACCAAGAATGTGATTAGAGGGTTGTAACTTTGATCTGGGGAAGAAAGGGGGTTGGAGATTGAGTCTAGTCATATGGCCAGTGATTTAATCAGTCACGCCTGTGTTATGAAACCCCTGTAAAAACTGGAAAACAAGGGGGAATTCCCTGGGGGTCCAGTGGCTGGGACTCTGTGCTCCCAACGCAGGGGGCCTGAGTTCGATCCCTGGTCAGCGAACTAGATCTCACATGCCACAACTGAGACCCAGTACAGCCAAATAAATAAATAAAAATAAATATTAAAAAAAAATTGGAAAATAAGAGTCAGAGGAGCTTCCAGGTTAGCTAACACATGGATGTGCTGGAAGGTGGCATGCTTGATGCTCTGTGCCCTTCCCTGCCTCAGACCTCATCCTGTGCATCTCTTCCATTTGGCCATTCATAGGTTTTATCTTCTGTGATAAAGCTATGATAGTAAGTGTAGTGCTTTCAGTGAATTCTGTGAATCATAGGGGATTACTGAATCTTAGAGGGCTATGCATCACCAACTCAATGGACATGAGTTTGAACAAACTCTGTGAGATAGTGAAGGATAGGAAAGCCTGGAGCTTTGCAGTCCATGGTGTCACAAAGAGTCAGACTTGACTTAGTGATTAAACAACAACAACAAGGGGGCTGTGGGAAGTCTTTTATTTGTAGCCAGCTGGGGAAATATGGATGGGGGGCTTGTGACAGCCAGGCCTCACAGCTGGCATCTGAAGTGGAGGCAGTCCTGTGAGACTGAAGCACTTAACCTGTGGGATTTTCACTAATTGGGATAGTTAGTGTCAGAATTAAGTTGAATTGTAAGACACACAGTTGTCAGAGAATTGATGTTGGACCATACCGCCCTTATCCACTTACTACTTGCAACTAGGATGGAAGTCATTGCTGTCTCTCTGAGTATATTCTTCTTCTTTCCACCACCACCAACTTCTAGGGAGTGGCCAGGTTCTATAGGTCCCGGAAAAAGCACTTGATCACCACGCAGACAGAACACAAATGTGTCTTGGACTCCTGCCGTTCACTGGAAGCTGAGGGCTTTAAAGTCACCTACCTCCCAGTGAAGAAGAGTGGGATCATTGACCTGAAGGTAAGAGGGACATGATAGGGGGAGCCTGGCTTCAGCCTATGAAACTGTCTCTTTAGCCTCAGCTGGAGCTTGAAAGAATAGATCTAATGGTGAGGGAGGGCTTTAGAGAAATAGGTCTCAGTGGGACCCAGAGTATGTTCCCCTTGAGTGTGCACCATCTTCCTTTTGTCTGGAGGATTTGTTTCTCAGCTTAGTTGGTGCTTCCTGGTCTGTGTGAGAGCCACTGACCATGTACGCAGGATGCCAGAGACTCACACTCACCACCTCCTTCAGCCTTCACTGATGTTTCTCATCCTTCAAAAGGGTAGGTGTAGTTTTGTGAAGAATATTTCCCTTTGGGGCCCATATATACATTTTAAAATTTTATTTATTGATTTATTAATTTTTGGCTATGCTGGGTCTTTGTTGCTTTGTGTGGGTTGTCTGTAGTTGCGGTGCACAGGCTTCTCATTGTGGTGGCTTCTCTTGTTGTGAACAACGGGCTCTAGGTGCATGGACTCAGTAGTTGCAGAACATGGGCTCAGTAGCTTCGGCTCGAAGGCTCTGGAATGTGGGCTTAGAAGTTGTGATGCACAGCTTAGTTGCCCTGCAGCACGTGGGATCTTTCTGGACCAGGGATTTAATCCTTATCCCCTGCATTGGTGGGCAGATTCATATCCATTGTGCCACCAGGGAAGTCTGATTCACAATTTTCAAAAGGTATATTCCATTTATAGTTATTATAAAATATTGGCTATATTCCCTGTGATGTGCAATATATCCTTATAACTTATTTATTTTATACAGTTTTTTGCTTATTTTTATTTTATTATTTTAAAATTTTTGGCTGCACCCCGTAGCATGTAGGATCTTAGTTCCCTAACCAGGGGTCAAACCCACACCCCCTGCATTGGAATTCTTTAACCACTGGACTGCCTGGAAAGTCCCTTATTAGTTTTATTCCAACAGGTTTTTTGTTTTTTTGGCTGCACCTTGAGGCATGTAGGTCCTCAGTTCCCTGGTCAGGGATCAAGCCATTCCCTTTATTTTATTTCATGGCTTTTTACTTCTTTGCTCTGTTGTATACCTATCCCTCTTTTTCCACTAGGCTTAGCTTCTTGAACCTGAGGAGTGCATATTTTCTGTATTTTCATTTCTCGTAATACTTAATGTAATGTCTTTCTTTCACTCTGTACTATTTATTGTGTCATAGTTCCAGGCACTGGGGATAAAGGGATGAACAAGACAAGCCTAGTCTGTACCTTCAAGGAGATTATATTCTAGTGAAAGGACAGTTAACATGTAAACAAATGTATAAACAATTATGAATTGGGATATATACTATAAAAGAAGTAAAGAAGAAGCTGAGAGAAATGAAACATTGAGAACTTCCATTAGACCAGTGTCAGGGAAAGCATCAGAGATGTTGGGAGGTTGATTATTAGTTTCTTTAGGATAAATGTTTTTGTCAGATGTGGTCCCTACGTCAGTGTTAATGATAACCTTGTTTTTTACTACTTATTTTGTTCTTTGCCGCTTACTCTGACAACCTCATGTAGGAAAGGCTCCCCCTCTTTTTTTATTAAGTTTTTAATTTTTAAATTATAGATTCTCATGTAGTTGTCAGAAGTAATTCAGAGAGATCTCATGTATCCGTTATTCATTTCCCTTAATGATAACATCTAGCAAAAGTATGGTACAGTATTACAACCAGGATATTGATGTTGATACAATCTGCTGGTCTTGTTCTGATTTCCCCAGTTTTACTTGTACTCACTTGTGTGTGTGTGTTTAGTTCTATGCATTCTAGTTTCATCACATGTGTAGGTTTATGTAACTATCACCACAGTGATGCTTTATTGTGGTTTGTTTTTTTTTTCTAAATATGTATTTAGTTTTGGCTGCGCTGAGTCTTCATTGCTGCTTACAGGCTTTCTCTAGTGGTGAGCAGGGGCTAGTTGTGTTTCATAGATGTCTAGTTGCATAGTAATCTAGTTGCGTTACATAGATGTCTCATTGCAGTGGCTTCCCTTGTTGCAGAGCACAGACTCTGTGGTGTGTGGGCTTCAGTAATTGAGACATGTGGGCTCAGTATTTGCAGCTCGAGGACTCCAGAGAACAGACTCAGTAGTTGTGGTGCATGGGTTAGTTGCTCCATGGCATGTGTGATCCTCCTGTACCAGGGATTGAACCAGTGTCCCCTGCATTGCCAGGTAGATTCTTAACCACTGGGCTACCAGGGAAGTCCCATGGTATTATTTTAAAACCACTAATTTGATCACTATTTCTTTAATTTTGTCATTTCAGTAATGTTATGTAAATGAAATTTTCGTAATATAATATGTAACCTTTTGGGATTGGCTATTTTCACTTAGCATAAGTCTTAGGCGAATCATTTAAGTTGTTGCCTGTCTCAGTAGTCTGTTCCTTTTTGTTGCTGAGTAGTATTCCACATAATGGAAGTACCACAGTTTCTTTAACCATTTACCTATTGAAGGACCTCTGGGTTGTTTTTAGATTTTGGCTATTAAGAATAAAGCAATCATGATCATTTAAAGGTTTCTTATGTGAATTTAAGCTTACATTTCCCTGAGTTAATGCCCAAGAGTGCAGTTACTGGGTCATATGGTAATTTCATGTTCAGTTTTATAAGAAACCAAAGCTGCCGAACTGTTTTCCAGTGTGGTTGTACCATTTTATATTCCCGTCAATAGTGTATGAGTGATTCAGTTTCTTTGCATCCTAGCCAGCATTTTGTGTCATTGCTATTTTAATTTTACCCACTCTTGTAGGTGTGTAGTGAAAGGCCCCTTTTCACAACTAACCTTGCTTACATTGTGAGTTAGAGAGGACTCTGTTCATACTATATGGTCTCTTTACTCCTGATATTCTTAGGAACTAGAGGCTGCCATCCAGCCAGATACCAGCCTGGTCTCAGTCATGACTGTGAACAATGAGATTGGAGTGAAGCAGCCCATTAAGGAAATAGGTAAGTATTATGGGTGGACCCTGACCCTTGGCCACCACTGGGATCCATCTGAGGAGCAGGACTGGACTAGGAGCTAAAACACTATATAGAATGCAGTAAGGAAACCAAGGGAAAGAGGGCTTCAGTTCCTTGTTCAAGAACATATTGTAAATGGCACAGCTAGTATTTGAACCAGGTCTGGTACCACTTGAGCTTCCCAGATGGTGCAATGGTAAAGAATCTGCCTGCAAGTGCAAGAGACGCAAGAGCCTTGGGTTCGATCCCTGGGTTGAGAAGATCCCCTGGAGGAAGAAATGGCAACTCATTCCAGTATTCTTGCTGGGAAAATCCCATGGACAGAGATGCCTAGTGGGCTACAGTTCATGTGGTCATAAAAGAGTTGGACACAACTGAGCACACATGCATTGCACTGCACTAGTATCCTTTTCATTTTACTGCAGTTGGTGCAGAAAGCAAAACAAAAAACCTCCACCTTTTTTTCTCTTCCTCTTTTACCTTTTTCGTTTTAAAACATCTGTTTACTGTGCTCATTTGGAGCCAGAGACACGCACCCTGTAACTTAGGTACAGTAGCAAATAGATCTATTAATTTTTGCTTCTTTTAAATCAATAAGGATCTAAAAATTAATCTGATATATTGAAAGGCCAGTGTTAATGAGGTAGGAAGAGTCTTATAAATCAGAATATTGGGTGAGTTTTGATTTGATGCTTTGTGCTTTTTTTTTGACCATCATAACTTTTATTTATTTTATTATTTATATAAGTTGGAGTATAATTGCTTTACAATGTTGTATTCCTTTCTGCTGTACAATGAAGTGAATCAGTTGTATGTATACATATGGTCCCCTCTTTCTTGGACCTCCCTCCCACGCCCCTCCCCCCCAACCTTCCCACCCATCTAGGTCATCACAGAGCACCAAGCTGAGCTTCTTGTACTTTACATTGGTTCCTGCTAGCTATCTATTTTACACATGATAGTATATATGTGTCAATCCTAATCTCTCAATTAATGCACATTATGCGGAATCTAGGAAAATGGTACAGAGGAACCTATTCCCAGGCTAGCAGTAGAGATGCAGGCATAGAGAATAGATGTGTACACTTGCTCTTATTTATTCTAGTTAAGGACACTAGAGCTGAGAATGAGAGAGAGACAGAGGAAGTGAGATAGAGAGAAGTGATTTACTATGTGGCTAGGGCCAATACCAGATGTAATTTTGCCTCAGAACTTGTAGTATATTATAGGACCACTACTAGGTTACTTCCTAACATTGTGCTCTGGTTCTTCCTCTCTGTTGTTTTCTCAGGGCAGATTTGCAGTTCCAGAAAGGTGTATTTCCATACTGATGCAGCCCAGGCTGTTGGAAAAATCCCACTTGATGTCAATGACATGAAAATTGATCTCATGAGCATCAGTGGTCACAAAATCTATGGTCCCAAAGGTACTAGCCCCTCCTAGATTTCCTCCTCTCTGCACCACCCAACAAACCCTTTGACAGGTGTTCCTGGGACTCATTTGGGACCGTCATTGCTCTCAGAGGAAGAGTGCTCTGCAGAATGCAGGTGTATTTAATAATAGCCAGGAACACTTTCCTATTTGCAGATTCTAGCAGTTACTATAAGAAGACCATCCTTCACTGGTCTCTTTAGAAAATCCTTTCATGTAGATGTTAATTTTGTTGAGGAACAAAGGTTTTGTCATATCAAATTAGCTTGATAAGTCCAGTTATCTTGTCTACTAAACTATGATTTGCAGATTAGTATTCTTTTTTTTTTTTTTTGACTGTGTGGCATGTGGGATTATAGTTCCCTGACCTGGGATTGAACCCATGGCCCCTGAAGTGGAAGCCTGGAGTCATAACCACTGGACTGCCAGTGAGAATATTGATTTTCAGATCAATATTCTTTGAGTCCTTTATTCCCTTGTGTTTTGCTTTAGCCTTAGGGGAAGATTGTATGGGCTTTTATGTGTTTTGGTGTTTGTTCCTAGCTTTATTAGTCTTTGCTCCTGTTAATCTCTCAAGGATACTTGTCTGTGTCCTATGGTCCTATTGGCCTACGAATATTTTCCAGCTGGAATTCTGCCTTTGCACGCCAGCCTTTGGGAAGAGACTGTTGTCCTCTGTTTTACGGAGGTAGCCATCCAAAATGAACAACTCTTCCTCTCTTTCTTGGGTGAGGGCCTGTGATGGTTGGTTATGCCAGGATGCTTTCTGTGTCTGCAGGGTGTGTCATCCGGATGGACACCCTGTGGGAAAAGGTGTGATAATTCCTGAGAGTATATAAGATGGCTTCTTCTAAAGCAGCAGTCCCCAACCTTTTTGGCAGCAGGGACCAGTTGCATGGAAGACAATTTTTCCGTGGACCAGGGATGGGGGTAGGATGGTTTCAGGATGATCCAAGTGTGTTACATTTAATGTGCACTTTGTTTCTGTTATTGTTACATCAACTCCACCTCAGATCATCAGACATTAGATCCCGGAGGTTGTGCTTCCTGATGTTGTAAAGAGTGTGTTTTTAAGTTAATTGTTTTTAAAAGCCCAACAGTCATTCTATCTTTAACTAAAATTGGCTTATTGGCTTTTATTATAAATAAATATGTTTTGATAAAACTAATTAACTCATATTGAGCAGAAGCTCTGTTCAGCACTTAAATGTATGCAGGTATCCCTCACTATCCAAACTCTTGTTTTTGAACTCAGAATCTAAATAGATTTAGACGACATGGTAGCCTTCAATCTCCAGATGTAGTGTCTGAGCCCTTACTCTCTGAACTTAGGAACTGCAGAGACTCAGATAGTGTCAGATACTTGAATATGATTTTATTTCAATGGGGAAATGGAATATGTCTTAATAAATGCAGTTTGTTACATCCTGCATTAGTCTCCCCCTGTCCCAACATTTTTTATTTTGAAAATTTTGGAGCTTACAGAAAAGTTGAAAGAATTTTTTGACCCCTTTGGAAAGTGATATTTTGTTTCATCTGCATTTTCCTTTTTCTCTTTTTTTGTAACAAACTTTGTTTCCCAGGGGTTGGTGCCATCTACATTCGCCGGCGGCCCCGTGTGCGTGTGGAGGCCCTGCAGAGTGGAGGGGGGCAGGAGCGGGGTATGCGGTCTGGGACAGTCCCCACACCCTTGGTGGTGGGGCTGGGGGCTGCGTGTGAGGTGGCACAGCAAGAGATGGAGGTATGGGGAGAGCAGTTCCCTCCCACAAATTCTTCCCCTGTGCTGGGTCTCCTGTTTAGCAGCTTCTTGGGTCAAATCTTTGCCAGAAGAGGTGGTTTAAGAAAACTGTCTTTCTCCGAGTGCTGCTGGCATCCTGTTCTGAGGGAGGTGTCGTTGTTGTTGTTTAGTCACTCAGTCATGTCCAACTCTTTGCGATCCCTTGAACTGTAGCCCACCAGGTTCCTCTGTCCATGGGATTTCCCAGGCAAGCATACTGGAGTGGCTTGCCATTTCCTTCTCTAGGGGATCTTCCTGACCCAGGATCAAACCCCCATCTCCTGCATTGTAGGCAGATTCTTTACCACTGGGCCACCTGGGAAGCCCTGTGGGAGGTCTTATGGGCTCCAAATACCAGGTCCTTTACTGGAACCACGTGTCCAGTTATTGAGCACCTCTGTGCTCAGTGCTGTGGATACAGTGATCTCCATGAGTAACACAAGACCAAGGGGGTTAAATGCACAGTCACTTCTGGGCAGGGTAGCGTTCCTCATCCTTTATGTCTCTGAGCTGTTAATGGTCACTATGCTTAGTCCTCCCTTACCTGCTCCTCAGTATGACCACAAGCGAATCTCAAAGTTAGCTGAGCGACTGATACAGAAGATAATGAAGAGCCTTCCAGATGTGGTGATGAATGGGGACCCTGAGCACCATTACCCAGGTATGGTCGTGCCCATTCTGTCCCCACCTGGAAGAGCCTGAGACTCTGAGCCTCCTCTCATAGTAATTCTCTCTTTCAGGTTGTATCAACCTCTCCTTTGCGTATGTGGAAGGGGAGAGTCTGTTGATGGCACTTAAGGATGTTGCCTTATCCTCAGGGAGGTGAGTTGGACTGGATAGGCAGGGTCCGTGGCAGGACTAGTTAGTCTGGCTGTAAGTGTTGGGTTAATAAGCTTCCCATTGTGGAGATGACACGCACAGGAGCTTTTGGTTGAGAATAAAAGTCATTTTGTAAGCACCTATTTTTAGCCAATTGGGCACAGGCTAAAGTTTGCCACCTTCAGAAGGCTTCCTGTTTTAGAGTTTTGTGCCTTTTGTGGTCCCGGGAGATGCCTGTATCTGTTCTAATGTTATTCTGGTAGTTCTGTTATAGTCCTCTAGAATTCAAGGATGTTCCAGAAGATACCAAGTGTTTAGCTGCTCTCTAGGCTGCTACAGATGCTGCATTTTGTTGTAGGGAAGTGATCCCGTGGTTCTCTTCCACTTCTTGTTACACTCAGCTCATGTAGTATCACACTCTGTGATGCTTTGGCTGTGTCTTTGCTCATGGAGGATATCCTCCACAGAGGCCAGAGGAGCTCGATCCACATGCTAGAAGGTGCAGACAGCATCTGTCTCTTTAGCTCTGTCAGATGAGAATGTCTCTTTTGTCTTGATATGACTTCAGGGGTCTGGGGGTAGGAGCAAGACTGGGGGTTTGTGGCCAGAAGCAGATTGGATGCTGAACTGAGCAAGGTTCTGTGTCTTTCTCCTCAGTGCCTGCACCTCTGCATCCCTGGAGCCCTCTTACGTCCTTCGAGCAATTGGCACTGATGAAGATTTAGCTCACTCTTCTATCAGGTTAGTCAACTGAGCTGCAGCATTTATGAAAGGCGTGTACTTTTGCATTATTCATCTCCTGTTGGAGTCTTCCTCAGTCTAGTGTTTTTTTTTTTAATAAAAAAGTACCTATTTTTTATTTGGCTGCACAGGGTCTCAGTTGTGGAACGCAGGATCTTAGTTATGACATGTGGGATCTAGTTCCCTGACCAGGGATAGAGCCCAGGGCCCCTGCATTGGGAGTGCAAAGTCTTAGCCACTGGACCAATCTAGGAAAGTACCCAATCTAGTTTTTCTTATCCCTTCTTCATTCTTCACAAGTTTCTCGAGCAGTGGTTCTCAG
The DNA here is from genome assembly GCF_054371585.1 of Giraffa tippelskirchi. Lineage (NCBI taxonomy): Eukaryota > Metazoa > Chordata > Mammalia > Artiodactyla > Giraffidae > Giraffa > Giraffa tippelskirchi. The sequence goes on along the minus strand of NC_137287.1, from coordinate 106,717,971 downwards.
ACTTCACTGACTGTCACCTGGGAAGTTTGTGAATGATGAAGAGGTCTGAGTGCTACACTCAGAGATTCTGATTCGCTAGGTTTGGAGAAGTAGGAAACTTCTTGGGTGATTCTCAGGTGACTCACAGACCATGTTTGGAGAAACTCTGTCCCCCAGCGGAAGGATTGTGTTCTCTCCATGTCTTTTGTGGAGTAGAGCCTCATTGTGTATTTGCTGAATGAATTTACCCTGGTGCCACAGGTCTGATGCAGAGTTCCTCTCTGTGTCTTTTTCAGGTTTGGCATTGGCCGTTTTACGACAGAGGAGGAAGTGGACTACACAGTGGAGAAGTGCATTCACCATGTAAAGCGTCTTCGAGAAATGAGGTATGCACTCTTGTTCCAGATACTCTTCGGAAAAAACTGCAATGCTAGCTCCTTTCTTGTCCTCAAGCTGTGTATTCATCCTGCCAGAAATCAAAGTTTGAAAATCCTTGGATTTCAGGATTTAGAGGAAGTCCTAAGGCAGAAAAGTGGATTTTCTTGGCTGCTTGTCAGAAAATGAAAAGGTGTCTTTAAAAACTAAAGAACCACATAAATTCAGATTTTTTTCATTATTTTATTGTATTAATTTATTTATTTGGCCTTGAGGCTTGCAGAATCTTAGTTCCCTGACCAGAATTGAACCTGTGCCCCCTGCAGTGCAAGCACAGAGTCCTAACCACTGGACCTCCAGGGAATTCCCCATCATTTTATTGATAATATTAATTGTTGTCTTGCAGCCATATCAATACAGAATTCATGATTTGTAGACTAAGGTTAGGAAAACTCTCTTTAAGATAGGGATTCTTAATTTGGGTTCTATGGCTGAACTTCAGGATAACCCTGAAATTGTATGCTAAGTGTTTTACAGTTGTGCATTTTCCTTGGAAGAAAGTCCATAGTTTTCATCAGATACTCAAAAGCTTAAGAACTTTTACTCAGAGTTTTCTTTGTAAAGTTGCTTACAAAGGTCAAGAGATCCTTTACCAGCCAGCTGCTACTAGGGGTTCTCCTAATAGTCATAGAGCTCTATGTTCATGGGAACATAAAGGCCTTGGGAATTCTTCAGAACTCTATTCTGGTTCAGTTTGACTTTTAAGATTTTCTTGGTCTAGTTGGCAAGAGTGAGGTACTTGAGGTATATACTGCTTTCCTTTGTGAGCTCCCCAGGCCTTTCTGGGCTCTGAATTTTCCTTCACAGGGTCTGGTTGTATTGCTTAAATATCTATAGCTTCCTTAGCTTTCTTAGGCTCAGGATTCCTCCTTGGCTTGGCTCTCTCGTACTCTCTGGCACACTCAGGGGGCATTTCTACTGACTATGCTGCCAAGTAAGACATTCCTCATAACCATGTGTTTTCAGCATCTTCACCCTGTTCCTTCTGATGCCTTGCAAACAATTTCAACCTTGTACCATTAGCCCTCAGCCAGAGTTTTATTTTGTGAGCTTGTGATATTAAGTGACCTTCCCTAAAGAGAAGGCTAACTTCAAAGAGTCTTAGAAAATGTCAAATAGAAAGGTGCTGGGGGACTTCCCTGACAGTCCAGTGGTTAAGACTCTGTGCTTCCACTGCAGGGGGCAGAGATTTGATACCTGGTCAGGAAATTAAGATCCCAGCATGCCATGTAGTACAGCCAAAAAAAAAAGTGTACTTGGAATGCATAGTGTAATGGAGAGAGATAAACCAAGAATAGAATGAAATTGGGTAGAATAAAGTTAACTGGAGAACTCCAAATCAAAATCCTATGGTTGTAACACATTGAAGTAATATCTGGTCTGGGAACATTATCTAAGGCATTCAAGCTGAACGGGATCAGAGCTTAGCAGAGATCTCTCAGCAGCTGTTCTTGTATGAAATGGGATGCCCAAGTCCAAGACTCAGAAGATCCTTTTGAATTGGAGCTGGGGATGTTGGAAGCAGAGTCACCTCTGGGGAGATGAATCTTGTGGGAATTGGATAATGGTGATACATACCCAGGTGATTTAGGGCCAAGTTCTGTTTCTGAGAACTAGAGCAAAACCAAGAAGCAGGTGCTAAAAAGTCCATTTGTGTTGGAGGTTAGTAGAGAGGCCAAAACTTGCTACTTACACCTGTTCCAAGGGTCTTGGTTTTCCCAGGGAAACTGTGTCCATAGCCTCTCACGAGTGGCTTGAGAGCTTCATGAATATAACCACACTTGACACTCTTGGAGTGGCCTCATTGGAGCTGAGCCTGGGGTACCTAGTTATTAATGTTGGCAGCTGGGGAGAGGCTAGAGCTGACAAGGACTTTCTCAGACAGTTGAGAAAGACTTGATAACCTCTTGTTTTGGGGTTATCAGGGTAGGAGGTAGAGGAAAGAGAAGAACAGATGGAGGCAAGTTAGGGCTCACTGCTATCTGCTTTCTAAGCCTTCACTCATCCAAATACCTCTTCTCTTTGGCAGCCCTCTCTGGGAGATGGTGCAGGATGGCATTGACCTCAAGAGCATCAAGTGGACCCAACACTAGAAGAGTGGGCCTCTAAGTTTGTGCTGGCCTGTCTCCTCCTGCCTCATCAACTCATGCACAGCCAGGCATTTCGTTACCCCCAGTGGCTGCTCCATGTTCAAACTAGAACTGGTGTGGCCCACCTGACTTCAGCATTGGCCTGCCTCTAAGACAGAAACATGAGAAAACTGTCTTTCTCTGGCCTCAGCTCCTTTGGTGGGGAACATTCCCTATTTCTTTCCAGGAATCCTTCTCTGGTCTTATAGTGAGTGGATGTTCTCATCCTGAACCAGGAGGGACATTTGCTATGATTTGCTGCTGGACACATTTGTATCGTTGGTGGGGAGAGCCAGAGGAACTGGAAAAACGCTCTTTGTTCAGAGACCCTGATGCCCTTGGTGGACATTTGAGTTGTTGCTTACCGCTGCTTAGAGAGACTGACTTCTTCAGATAGAAGCATAATCATCTATGATTTCATCTTTTTTGTGGCTCCAAAGGCTACCTCTTCATATTGTCTATAGACTGAACTGCAAGTTTCTTAGAAGGCTTGTCTCCTCTGTGTTCTTGTCCTTCTTTTCTTTTGACCTAATGGAGCTAGAAATATCTGTATGACTGACTCTACCTAGTCTTGTAGTAATTTATGTTTCTTTTTAAAAAAAATTGTTAATTTGCAGATTAGAGAAATAAAATTATCCTGTATTTATTCTATGACTTTACAAGAGGCTCAAGGAGAATTCCAAGCTTGGGAATCGTGGGGCAGACTGCTACTTGACTTAATGTCGACAGATGAGTCTGCTTATTTCTTCAGTCAGCAATTATTTGTGTGCCTCTCAGGTGTCTGACATTATTCTGGGTATTTGGGATGCACTGGTTAACAATACCAAAAAAGTACTCTCAGTGAACTTTCATTCTAGTAGATAGAAAATAAGAATTAAATAAGGCTATTATTATAGATTGTGATGAGTGCTGTGGCAGAAATTGAGTGGTAGAGGAAGTAACAGGGAAAGAACCTACCATGCTGGGTATACTAGGAAAGCTTTTTTGAGGAGGTGTTAATTAAGCACAAACATGATTTCTAGCCATCAAAAGAACTAGGGATTGGTGAGGAATAAGAAGGAAGAGTAACAGCAAAGGGCCTGAGGCATGAAAAAGCATGGTGTTTGAGAAACAGAGAAGGTCAAAACAGCCAGAGTAGAGTTTTTAGATTTGTGGGTCTGAAACCATAAGTGGGAGGTTACTAGCATTAAAAGGGGTGAGAAATAAATTTTATTAGAGTACATCACATGTAAACATTTAAAAATTTTATTAAAGTATAGTTGATTTAAAATGTTACATTAATTTTTGCTGAAGAACAAAGTTACTCAGGTATATGTATTTTCATATTTTCCATTATGGTTTATCACAGGACATTGAGTATAGTTCCCTGTGAAATACAGTAGGACCTTGTTGTTTATCCATCCTGTATATATACTAGTTTGTATCTGCTAATCCCAAACACCTGATCTTTTCCTTCCCCACTTGTCTTCCCCTTGGCACCTGCAATTCTGTTCTCTACATCTTCCTCTAGTGTACAACAGGTGGTCAAGATGACATTTATGTCCTATCAGTTCAGATTGAAAGCCACTGTGAGTCCTCTGACTTCTCAAATAAAATTGGTGGGTTCCTGACTAAAAGATCTGAATTTAGTTTTGACTTGTGACAAGTCAGACATAGGAAAGGAGAAATGAACTGAAACAGTGTCCATTTCTCCATTGGCCATCTCAAGGAGAAGCAAAAGATTTTCAGGGAGTTGAGGGTGTTCCTGAGGGGAATCTTAGTTTCTGACCAGGGATCAAACCCCTGCAGTCATGACCAAAAAAAAAAAAAAAAATTCAACATATGGGTACAAATATCTTTTCGAATTATAATTTTACTTGGGTATATGCCCAATACTGGGATACTGGATCATATGGCAACTCTAGTTTTAGTTTTGTGAGGAAGTTCCATACTGTCTTCCATAAGGGCTGCACCAATTTACACTTCCACCAACAATATAGCACATAAGTATCTTATTTTTATCACGTTTTAATGAGTTTACAAGTTGCAAATGTATTTCTCATGTGAGTGATACTCAGTTTGAAAGCCACTAGGCTAACGTATGGTGAATGCAGACAGACGAGAAGGAGATGGAATTATAGTTTTTTGAATAAATTTTTTAATTTTGAATAATCTTAGAGAAAGCTTGCAAAGATAGTATAGAGTTGCATGTCTATCACCCAATTTCCTCTGATTTTTAACATCTTACATAAAACTATGATGTCAAAACTAAGAGACTGACATCTGTACATCAGTATTAACTAAACTTCAGATTTCATTCAGATTTAACCAGCTTCCCCACTAATGTCCTTTTTCTACTCCAGGATTCAATCCTGGGTACCACGTTGTATTTAGTAGATTTTGTTCTTAACGCACTGTATTTTACCTACAAAAAGTATATATAATGAAGTATACATTTGTTTAAAAGCGTGACTTGTTTCTTTTTAAGTCAGCTAGCACCAGGCTAGTCTGCAACACAAATCTTCCCCAAATTTTTTGGGAGTTGTGGGGATTTAGTCCTTGATTTTGTTAGTCAATTGACTCTTTTTCTGCCTTGGAAGATTAGTTCAATTATGGTAACATTAATCAAGAGATAGGATATATACGAGCGAGTGGAATCTGCGAGGCTTAGGACCAAAGCAGCATAAGAATAATTTTTTCTATAATATAATAATACCAAAGTGCAGTCGTGGAGGGGTTAACGAGGACTGGTAAAGCTCCCCGGGCTGAAATTTTTAAATTTCGCCACCATTTTGTTGTTCATTTAATCTCAAAACAATTCTGCGAGGTAGGCAGCACTTTCCTCCTCTTCGCGGAGGCTCGAAGTGAAGTAATTGCTTGAACCCAAGCGCCAAATACTTGACCAGATCCCATCAAGCAGCGTCGCTCGCCTAAAGGCGGAGCTAGTGCGCAAACGTCGCAAACGTCGCAAACCTCTTCTCACAAGAAACACAGGCAACTTCCGGGAGCTTCCCGAGATGCTCAGCACGCTTGCGCCGCTCCGCCCCGTGACGCCACTCACTCCGCCCCGCCCTTTCTGGAACGCTGAGCTGCTGAGCGGGCCGGCGGCCATCTTGTGAAGCGGAGAAGAAGGAGGTGGCTGCTCTGGGCTCCGGGAAGCCGTTCGGGCTGGGGCTGTCGGCCGCGGGGCGGAGGCACTCGCGCGGGGGGTAACTCGGGTCTGGGTTCGGGTGCCGCGCAGCTCTCGCCGGTAAGACTCCTGCAGCCCCGGAACGGGCGGGGCTGTGCGGGGCTCGAGCCGCCCCTTGGTGGCCCGGGGCGGGGCCTTCGGAGGCCTCGGAGCCCGCCGCAGCGAGCGCCCTACACAAAAGGGTCGGGGCTTGGCTGCGGGGGTCTTGGGGCGCCACTTGCGCCTCTCGGTCCTGAGAGGATGCAAGAAGGACACAAGAGAGGATGAGTCTGCCTACCGAAGAGGGCACAAGGCCGTAGCGAGGACGCCCCCGTTGTCTGAGAGGAGAGGAAGCTAGAGCTGGGTGCCCCAGCGGCCCGCAAACGAACGGGAACTGCAGTGAAAACACGCTCCATTCCGAATGAACAAGATTCTCTATGCCCTCACGTGGGGCAGAGATTATAATTGTGTCCCGAAGTGAGGAGATAATCGTAGTGAGACCACTCCCCCACCGGAAGTGGAATGAAGGCCCCTGAAAAAAGGGACTGGACACACCTGTTGGGGGGAGCTGTAGTCGGTTCTCTCCCTTGAGTGTAGGAGGGAAGTCAGAATTGGCCGGCCGCCATGGAGGCCCGAAGGTAGAGGGGGTTGCTGTGAAAAGCATCTGAGGCCCAGCTTTGGGGCGGGGCTTGTTCTCCGGGGTGTAGTTACTTTGAGAAGACCGCACGGGTAGCGTGGGGGTCAGTCCGCCTCGCGAGTCTTATGAGAATTGTTAAGATGTTAGGCCCTTGGTTCCCGCGTAGGGAAGGGTCCGCTAAGAGCATCACCTTTACGTGTCCCTTGGGAGAGAGCCTCCAGCGTTTAAGGAGGAGGAGGTTCAATGGGATGCGGAGACTGGGTGATTTTGATGGAGAGTGAACTGAATTTTTTGATTGAAGGCTGGAGATGGTAGTTTGCGGGCACGTGAAATGAGTGGGAACGGCTTTGATAAACCACTAGTTAGTGACAGGAAGATCACTAGTGCAGGGGGCTTAGTTGCTAGGTTGTAAGTGCGTGGACTATGTATTTTCCGTATAGTGGAAAATTTGAGCTCCGGTGAGGGTTACTCGGTTTATTCAGCTCTGAACCTACCGAGAGCTGTGTACTGGAAATAGCAGACAACATAAGCGAGGTTTCTGGATCCTAAGACCCTTCTTGCTCGAGATTCCCAGAGATGACAATGTAAATTGGGATAGTTGGCAGGAACCAAGATATACGAGATTAAGGTGATGCCAGTAGATATAACCTACTAAAAAACTGATTGCAACTGAGGTTTTGTTGAAGCAGAGACTATGGACGAGTATTTGTTTTAGGGCTTCTTGTATGGTTTTAAATGGTGTAATTTTTTTAAAATGCAGTACTAACATGAATTTCCTTGGATTTTATTATCTAATTTACATTGTTAATGCATTTCAGAGTATTTGCTATTGAAAAAAAAATCTTAGAAATCTGGACATACAGGCCGTTCTTGTTGCGTTTTTAATTATAGACATACACCAGACTGAGTCGTACTTTGTAGTTTTGATACCGTGGAGGATTTCTGGATTTAGTGGAAGGAAATTGTGTTCAGGCGTTTTCCAAGAATATTAAAAAGCTGGGAGGAACTGTTACAGGAGGTTAAAAAATGTTTATGGTAATTAATCTCTGAAGAAAATGATATGTTTGGCTTGTTTTGTAAAAGTTGAGGATGTGCTCGGTATTATTACTGGAAAATTTTAATGAAGCAGGGAATGCGTTTTTATGTCACTTTTATATGCTCTATTATTGGTTATTTTGTTTACAGATTGTGATGCATAATTTCAGTTTTTTTATGTTTATATCTGTTAGGTGAAAAATGTGAAGCTTTAAAACCATCGTGGTAGTTACTCGGAACATATTGTTATGTGCTGATTCCAGAAACTTCAGGCTTCTTTCACTTTCTTCGACATACCAGATGACTTGATTTTTGCATGATGAGTTTGGGGGTTGTTGGTATAATTTTTAGATGTGAAACTTGATTTTGTGGGCCAGTGTGTTCCAGGTGTTGAAATTCAGCGACGGTATTCATGCTGTTTTTATTCCATTTTGTAGATAGTCACTCCATCCTTCTATTGAATATTTTCTTCTCTAGATGAAATAGGAAGAACTTCTGTCAGTAACGGTTGCGCAAAAGATGTTTTTAGATATCCCTGCCTAAAACGCAGTGACTATCTTCCATTTCTCTGATCTTCTGCCTGGCCAGTAAGTGCTTGATAAATGTTTGTGGAAAAAGTGAATGTTGTTAAGTGTTTTAGGTCATCTAAGAAAAATCACTTAATCTTTAGTCTTATCAGATTTTACTACCACCACACATACACCTTTTGGTTTGCATAGAGTTTAGTTCATTAAATTTAAAGCCTTAAAACCAGTAGTGAGGGTGAATGTGGTTGGCTAGGTTAGAAGAAATATTGTTTTTTTGAAGTCTAAAGCCAGTAAGACAATGAACTTTGTTGGCATTTGGGGGGATATAAAAAATAATATAGTCTTTTTGGCAAGAGCATAAATATCATATTTAGAAATGTCTTTTTGATTTACTGCCTTTGAATACTGACTGGAGATAAATGAGAAAGTAGAGAAATATGCTATCAAAGGTTTATATCTCCCTCAATGTCAGAAGATTTGTTTTAAGAATGGTCCCAGAACCTGAAATGTGATCCATTTGGAGATGGAGACAAAATTAAGTCGATGAAGCTATATTCTTTTTCATAATGCATACCATGATGTGGTTATGTTGCATGTAGCATAGTGCCTGTTACGATTGGTTCTGTTACTCATCTTTGTGGTGAACATTCAAAGGGTGCTGATGTTTGTTTTCTTTTGAATCTGAAGATCTTAGATTGTACCTGTACCTGGTTCTTGTGATCAAAAACTGATTAAACAAAGTTAAAATTCACTTTCGACGTTTATTACCAAATGAATAGTGGAAATGGTCAAGTTCTGATTTGTACCTTGGCTTCCTGGTAAAGAAGATTGTTGTCAGACATTTTATCCTGAAATTCCAAGTTTTTGGAATGGCTAGTAAATAAGAAAATCTGTCTTGTCATAATAATATGCTAAAATTTTGTAGCAAATATTTGTGCACGTATCTGGTATATGAAAAGTGGAAACAAAGCCACTGTGAGTTAATTCTCAAAATAAAGTGCAAAAGTATGCTAAAGCAAGCTTCTTGTTTTAGATCTGAAATATATCAGTGGATTTAATGGTAAATCAAACCCATTTTCTCTTTCCCTTAGCTCTATGAGAAGGTAAAACATGCATTTTAGATATTTTGTTGCTTAGAGTTGTTTCAGTCTTTCTAAAATTCGTTAAAGCTTAAGGTGATTGGAATGAATTTTTCATTTTGGTATCCTACGTTTAGTTGCTTGCTGACATTTAGAATGCAGGAATGAGTAGTTTCCTAATGCTTCTGTTAAACAGTAATGCTTCTGTTAAATCATTGCGCCCCTTTCAAAGTGAGATGTTGAAAACAAAAGTACTTTAGTTCTCAATTTCTATTTGAAGGAAGGGATGTAATACTAAGAGTGGTGAAGTTCTGGCTTCTAGCCTGAGCTTCCTGTGTACTTTTCTTTGGTATGGGATGAGGTGGAGCTTCTCTTTTGCTGAAATAGAGAAGATAAACAATTTATGTCTTGATTGGTTTTGTAACATGTAAATTCAACATGTTACACTTCAACCAGAGATTTGTCAAATTCAGCTGGTTCTTTTAACTTTTCTCCTTGTTCAGTAATTTCTGGCAACCCTGTAGACATTTTTGGGAGTAGATACAGCATGTTCCCTTTGGGCTTAACTGGCTGATACCAAGCTTGTTCCTCTGTGGGTGGACATATCTTACTTACCTTCTTGGGTCTGAAAGGGAGGAGGCTGAGGAGCTTGTTTCCCTTGCCTTCAGGGCACATGTCCTGACCCCCATACCAGACCTTTTGAATTGGAATCTCCCCAGGAATCATCACAAGTGCTTAACTAGAAAATTACCCTGGTCAAACTTGAACATTTAGGAGAAAAAACTTGCAATAATTCATGCCCTTCTTTGTTTGAACATAAACTTTTTGTAAAGCAAGCTTTTTTCTGTTTTACATTGCCTTTTGTGACCTGTTAAACTACTAGATGTGGCTTTTTTTAAGTAAAGAATTGTAGAATTCTAGATAAGTTAGGATTGATTTACAACTATTAAAAGATTTAACACAATGCTCTGGACTTTTTAAAGTGTTTATGACATATAGCATAACTTTTTGTGGCAGAACAATCTCAGTGTTCTTTAGTAATTTGAGTGGATGTTGATGTTTATTTTAGCTTGTTCTTCAGACAAGTTTGGAGTAACACTGAAACTTTTGAATGTCTTTCCAGTGATGCATATTAAGCTCAGTGGTGGTATCTTGATCTTGACAGATAGCTAAAAATAGGCATCATCATTCTAAGTAGGCTTCTGTGGGTAATCTTAATACCTAACAGTGACAGTTTTCTTCTACTCTTTTGAATATAGTTGTCTAATCATTTGGTGATATAAATTGCTTGTGAATTGTTCATAACTTCACCAGTTTGGGAGAAATTCCAGTGAAAGATGAGTGATCTGTTTTTACTTTGAAAGTACTCTTAATATGCTGGACTTTTTAACAAGTTTCTTGGAACAAGTTTGGTGTGTTAGAAGAAAAAAACTTTCCCTTAATATTTTGAACTCTGGTGGTTTTAACTAGGAGTTACTCCTACAGCCAGAATTTTTACTTCATTTATGTTTTTGTGTTGTTCGATTGCTATTTTGGTGCAAAGGAAAATATATTGAAAGAGTAACTGCAGTAATTTCCATGAATACCCTTGAGTTGATGACTTACTTTGTCCAGTAACTGTTACTGTGTGAATTTGCGCTTTTTCATAAAAATTTGGCGGGAATCTGAGGAGATAGATTGCAGTTGGACTTGTGTTATGGAATTTTCTGGACTGCTTTAATCATCAAGTGATTAAAGCAATTACCAGATGTGAAGTTGAGCTTTATGACTGTTTTAGTTTTCAGTTGATTCATTCTTGGGCTAATTTATGACACATTCTTGATGTGTGTAAATATATAATATTTTGAGAGAAAGCATTTGAAAGCAATAATAAATAATAAACATGTGGGATTTTGGTACCTATATTTTTTTTTCTAATACTTCATAATGATGTGCTCCAGTGGTTTCATACTCGCCTTCATAATATACAGTTCAGTGTGGCCTGTGCGTATTTTTCTGTTTCCTGCATTGATTTTTGCCTCCATTTATTCTCTATTGCAGTCTAAAAGTTGGTTTTAATTGGTTGCCCACAGGATTGACTTGACCTCTACTTCTTGTTAAGAAAATACATCTCTTGTTTTATCAGGTAAGAGAATTTGAATAGAGGGTTTGTTTTTATACAAAATAAAATGAGATAGCTTATTAAATAACATGAAAATACGTGTAATAACTAAATGTGGGGTGTTTTTTTTGTTTTTAACAAGCATATTTGAGGGATGGGATTCGGGTGGATGGGTGTCTTGAACATTTGTTGATTCCTTTGGGAGTCAGTTTTTTATGGATGCGTTTCTCCTGCTGAATTCCTCATTAGGCAATGAGTAGCTGTTTTCTTTCCTCAGTATCATTTTAGACCACCTACAAATAGAGGTGCTTGTTATTGGTATGGTTTTTTAATATTCTTTTGTGGAATAGGTAGAGAAAATGGTAGAAGTATATATGTCATATATTTTAGAGTACATATTGACTTTAGATGGAACCTTATTGATTGGAATCTGACTCTCTTGTTAAATAACTAGGATAGGCTCAAGCAAGATATATTGAAATGACTCATCTGTTAGACAGGTACTTTGTAGCAGAATAGCAGATTTTATTTCATGTTTTTTCAGAACCTAAAACCTTCTCCCCTTTGGATGGCTGTATGAATAAATCTTGTGCACTACTTTGGTTTACTCAGCCCTTTTCTAGACGGTAATTTGGGCGGACCTTCAATATCATGTTTTCATGTGTACCTTGTACAGACTTGGACTAAATCCCATCCCTCAGTAGCAGATGGTTTGAAGACTTAACTGTGTATGTCTCTTTAGCCCTGTGTTTAATTCTTGGGACATAATAAAATTCTCATCTTATTGTCCTAATGTAACCTAATATTCTCTTTGTCTCTCTCTCAAGTTTTGGGGATCTAGATTACCCAAGATGTTTCCCCCAATTAGTGATTAAGTGATTTTTGAAGTTGAATGGATTATTGTCCTGGCTTTGCTGTATAGCCAATCTTTTAGAATTAGTAAGGAATGAGAATTTGATTTAATGAATCAGAACCTTCTTGATGAACTTCTTATAGACTGCTAAATAGTAAATAAGGGCAAAAGAGTCTGTCAGTGTGATGTCTTTAGTATTAATTTTTCTTACTGATCCTTTCGACCAAAAATGAAAAGCTTCCCCCTGCCTCTTTTCAGATTTCTAGTGTTTTTTATGGTCTTATTTTCTGTTTGCCAGTCCATCTTTCTGGGTTAAATTTGAAGGTGGCTTTTATTTTTGTGTAGGTGTGTTTGAGAATAGTGTCTGAAAGCCAAACAATGTATTTCTCTTGTGTACAGCAGTCGTAATATTGAGATATAATTGCAGATTGTGTTGCTTCAAGTTAGTATTCATGTAATATTTGACATTGGAAAGCTGCTTTCATGGAGCTAGTATCCTTAGAGCTTGCAGCAGGAAACTTTGCTCTTCTTTGTTCTTATTTGAGAAGTGATGAAGCCAAAGCTCACATAATTTATAATTTCCCTAAGATCACAGAGCCAGTTTAATAGGTTTATGTTTAAAAGTCGATTTTTAAAATGGCTTAGAAAAAAAACATCCTATGTTGTTGACCACATAAATTTAAAATTAATATATTTTTTCAGTCCCAGGAATTTGTTTTGGATCACTTTACAAATGGCTGCTTTTGCATTTATTCTTAGAAACTATACTGAACTGAACTGAAATACTGAAGTTTTATTTAAGTCTGGGAGAAACTTCTTTTTGATAATATCAAAATGAATATTATCTACAGAGATTGGTGAGCACCCAGAAATACCATAGGAGTTATGTTGGGTCACAATCACTGAATAAAGTTCATTCACTACATTCACTAGTTCAGAAACAAAAAAAAGCTCTTTTTCATTATCAGCCCTCTCTGTGGGATAAACAAGACTTTATTAAATGGAGGGTTTGAGAATGAGTCCTTGGACCTGAGTTTTAATTGAAACAGCCTTGTTGAATGGCGCTGTAACCAGGTTCTACTTTTTGGATTGATGACTTCAGGTATCTAACATTTTGGCTATTTTATTCAGTATTTCTTTTGGATACTTAGTATGTAATACATAATCCCATACATCATTTTTTTTTTTAATAAAAAATATTTCTGTAATAAATAAAACTGTTTCATCCTAGGGTGAGATATGGAATCACTTCTTACTTGAGACTTGAATCTGCTTTAGTGTTATTATTTGAAATTCATTGTTATTCTAGTTTTTGAGATCAAGCCATATAAAATAATTTTACAATAGTTCTACAGAGTTATTAAGTTTATAAGGAAGATTCTGAGCCAGTTTTAAATATTACCTTTGACGCATTCTTTGTATCTTTTCCCCTGTAGATAAACTTTGTTTCCTGATTTGACGTACACATTTCTTTTAAATCTTATTGAATAATTAGTGGCCTGAATGATGATATAATTGGTGATTTTATTGTCCTATGGTGGTTTTTTTCCCTGAAACTTTTGAGTCTTCGGGCTGAACTTCTAATTGTTTTCAGAATTAATGTCTTTTGGATGTTGAAATTGGGTTTTACATTGTAAATGGCATATAGTACCCAGTTTTTAAAATATCCACATTTTAAAAAATGACATTGCTTGTGATAGTTTGAGGGAATACTTGAGGGCCTAATACGGTAGATGGTCATTCTTGTAGCTGAAAACTTGGTGTGATAAACAGGAGTCTGACCTGGCCGTTGCCTTTTCTCATCTGCAGGTGTGTGTGGTTTCAGCGCAGCATGGCTGTGGTCATCCGTTTGCAAGGTCTCCCAATTGTGGCGGGGACCATGGACATTCGCCACTTCTTCTCTGGATTGACCATTCCTGATGGGGGCGTGCATATTGTAGGGGGTGAACTGGGTGAGGCTTTCATCGTTTTTGCCACTGATGAAGATGCAAGGCTTGGTATGATGCGCACAGGTGGTACAATTAAAGGGTCAAAAGTAACACTGTTGTTGAGTAGTAAAACGGAAATGCAGAATATGATTGAACTGAGTCGTAGGCGTTTTGAAACTGCCAACCTAGATATACCACCAGCAAATGCTAGTAGATCAGGACCGCCACCTAGCTCAGGAATGAGTGGCAGGGTGAACTTGCCTACAACAGTACCCAACTTTAATAATCCTTCACCCAGTGTAGTTACTGCCACCACTTCTGTTCACGAAAGCAGCAAAAACATACAGACATTTTCCACAGCCAGCATAGGAACGGCTCCTCCAAATATGGGGGCTTCCTTTGGGAGCCCAACGTTTAGCTCAACTGTTCCGAGCACAGCCTCTCCAATGAACACAGTCCCACCTCCACCAATTCCTCCAATCCCAGCGATGCCATCTTTGCCGCCAATGCCGTCTATTCCCCCAATACCAGTTCCTCCTCCGGTACCTACAATGCCTCCTGTGCCTCCTGTGCCCCCAATTCCCCCAGTCCCTTCTGTGCCACCCATGACCCCACTGCCACCCATGTCTGGCATGCCACCTTTGAACCCGCCACCTGTGGCACCTCTACCTGCTGGAATGAATGGCTCTGGAGCACCTGTGAATCTGAACAATAACCTGAACCCCGTGTTTCTGGGTCCATTGAATCCTGTTAACCCTGTCCAGATGAACTCGCAAAGCAGTGTGAAACCACTTCCCATCAACCCTGATGATCTGTATGTCAGTGTGCATGGAATGCCCTTTTCTGCAATGGAAAATGATGTCCGAGATTTTTTCCATGGGCTCCGTGTTGATGCGGTGCATTTGTTGAAAGATCATGTAGGTCGAAATAATGGGAATGGATTGGTTAAGTTTCTCTCCCCTCAAGATACATTTGAAGCTTTGAAACGAAACAGGATGCTGATGATTCAACGCTATGTGGAAGTTAGTCCTGCCACAGAGAGACAGTGGGTAGCTGCTGGAGGCCATATCACTTTTAAGCAAAGTATAGGACCTTCTGGACAAACCCATCCCCCTCCTCAGACACTTCCCAGGTCAAAATCGCCCAGTGGGCAGAAAAGGTCAAGGTCAAGATCACCACATGAGGCTGGTTTTTGTGTTTACTTGAAAGGGCTGCCATTTGAAGCAGAAAACAAACATGTCATTGATTTTTTTAAAAAGTTGGATATTGTGGAAGATAGTATTTATATTGCTTATGGACCCAATGGGAAAGCAACGGGTGAAGGCTTCGTAGAGTTCAGGAATGAGGCTGACTATAAGGCTGCTCTGTGTCGTCATAAACAATACATGGGTAATCGCTTTATTCAAGTTCATCCAATTACCAAGAAAGGTATGCTAGAAAAGATAGATATGATTCGAAAAAGACTGCAAAACTTCAGCTATGACCAGAGGGAAATGATGTTAAATCCGGAGGGGGATGTCACCTCTGCCAAAGTCTGTGCCCATATAACAAATATTCCCTTCAGCATTACCAAGATGGATGTTCTTCAGTTCCTAGAAGGAATCCCAGTGGATGAAAATGCTGTACATGTTCTTGTTGATAACAATGGGCAAGGTCTAGGACAGGCATTGGTTCAGTTTAAAAATGAAGATGATGCACGTAAGTCTGAACGCTTACACCGTAAAAAACTTAATGGGAGAGAAGCTTTTGTTCATGTAGTTACGTTAGAAGATATGCGAGAGATTGAGAAAAACCCTCCTGCCCAAGGAAAAAAGGGGTTAAAGATGTCTGTGCCAGGTAATCCTGCAGTTCCAGGAATTCCCAATGTGGGAATGCCCAATGCGGGATTGCCCAGTGCGGGACTGCCTACTGCGGGAATGCCCAATGCGGGAATGCCCAATGCAGGAATGCCCAATGCGGGAATTCCCAGTGCAGGAATACCTGCTGCAGGAATGCCTGGTGTGGGAATGCCCGGTGCGGGAATGCCTAGTGCAGGAGGTGAAGAGCACGCCTTCTTGGCTGTAGGATCTAAGGAGGCCAACAGTGGGCCTCCATTTAACTTTCCTGGTAATTTTGGTGGGTCAAATGCCTTTGGACCACCACTCCCTCCTCCAGGATTAGGAGGGGCCTTTGGTGATGCTAGGCCTGGAATGCCTTCAGTTGGAAATAGTGGTTTGCCTGGTCTAGGACTGGATGTTCCAGGTTTTGGAGGTGGACCAAATAATTTAAGTGGACCAGGATTTGGAGGGGGCCCTCAGAATTTTGGAAATGGCCCTGGTAGCTTAGGTGGCCCCCCTGGCTTTGGAAGCGGCCCCCCTGGCCTTGGAAATGCCCCTGGGCATTTGAGTGGGCCTCCAGCCTTTGGTCCTGGCCCTGGCCCTGGCCCTGGCCCAATCCACATTGGTGGTCCTCCTGGCTTTGGATCTAGTTCTGGAAAACCAGGACCAACAATAATTAAAGTACAGAACATGCCCTTCACTGTGTCTATTGATGAGATTTTAGATTTCTTTTACGGTTATCAAGTGATCCCAGGCTCAGTGTGTTTAAAGTACAATGAAAAAGGTATGCCCACCGGTGAAGCTATGGTGGCTTTCGAATCTCGGGATGAAGCCACAGCTGCTGTCATTGACTTAAATGACAGACCTATTGGCTCTAGAAAAGTAAAACTTGTATTAGGGTAGCTGTTCACTTCAATTCTTCATAGGGTAGATATAGTCTTCATAGTGCTGTGATTAATGCATTCAGATTGTTTTCCTAGTGTTTCCAGGTTAGAACCTGTGGATTGTTTCAATTGCATATAGATTGGTTTCCATAACATAGAGTGTTGGTTGACTGTTTACAGAAGACTCATTACCGAGATAAACATTGCTGTATGTTATAGTAAAGCTGTCTCGAGAGAACACAAAAATGATTTTGGCGTACCATTAGAGAAACCATTTGTAAAACTCAAATGACCACATAAAGCTTATCAAGGAGTCTAGATTGGTTTTTGTTTTATACCATATGGATGAAGAAGATAGAAATGTTAATAGAGCTCATTAAGGGTGCTCTTGCCAGCTGCTAAAAAATAGAAGCTGGCTACTCTTGGAATTTGGTTCAAAGCTGGACAGATTTGCTTTGTTACAGGGTCAAAGCATTGTCTAAAGTTCTCGTTTTCTTTTAAAATTGAATAAAATCTCTGTATACAGATTCACTGTATGTACCTTTATTGCTTCTTGAGGGTTCTTGCTGTATAGACAGTCCTGCTTCTGAAGTTGCTGCTTTGTTTGCCTAATTGACTCATTTGTAAATGAGCAGAATTGCTTTGTTGTTGTTTTTCTATTATAAAACTCCACACTTGGTTTGTGCTATAACCTTGAACTTCTAATTTCTATTGTCACACTTAAAATTGTGTGGAATAAGACATTTGCCACAAAAGTAAAACACAGAGTCCTCTACCTACCAGAGCCTTTTTGGTTTGACCGCCGAGTTGTAGTTTAGTCAGTTTAAAAATCGTGCCTGTTGTTTGGAGGGCATCAAAAACCAGAAACCACTTTCAGTAATCATTGTTTAAGATGCCCAAGTTGAAATCCTGCCCAAGATGGACTCTAATGTTCTGGCAGTTTCCTTCTGTCCCAAATTTATGTGAAATGACTTGTAAAACTAAACAAAAAAGGGTCCATTCATAAGAAAGCATCATTATATATATAGGTTTTTAAAATTGAAGTTGAAATGGTTAGTTCTGTTAACTATTAATAGTGTGATAGGAAAAGATCCATAAACTAGTCCATAGATTGATACGTGCTTAATCCTGTTACTTGGAGGCTTTTTGGTCTAGTTGTTTGATCAGGAGCCTGTTTACAAAAATTCTAAAGAGTACGAGTGCCGCTGCTAGAGGGGAGAGAATTGAGACTCCTTGCCCTGTCATACTTTGGCATTCAGGACACTAAGGCAGGAGGACCACATGGGTTCTGGTTGGTGAGTGTCCTTGTCATGAAAACATTTGCCTTACAACGTCCTACTCACTGCCGCAAAAGGCTCTACTTATGGTTACTTTTCTTAAAATGCTCTAAAGACGTGTCACGTATTATAAACATGGAAT